>NC_140586.1:76754500-86754500 GCF_964204655.1 Triturus cristatus | reverse complement strand
TGTTGGCACTCACTTTGAAAGACACACCCCAACCCCTTCCTTGGACTGACAAATGTCAGAAGAGTTTTTCTGATTTACGTGCTGCTCTGTGCTCTGCTCCTGTTGGGTATGGCCCATAAGGTCTAGGTTCTTCAGGTTCATCCCCTTTGAGGGTAGAAACTTGCGTGCTGCCGGTAACCTCTCCTATAGTTCGGGGAGTTTTGGTCCTCTTGAGGATAGAATTGGGACCTGAAGGTTCCACAGCTGACAGTCACTCCCCTCCTGTCAGTCCTTCCAAAAAGGGAGCGAGGGCCAAAACCCTGCGCATATTGGATTGCGCTTTACTGAAGGCTGTGAAATTGGACACTTATTTGCCCAGAGTCTTAATATAGTTTTCCCCGAATAAGAGACCTTTAGTGTCGCCCATGTCTTCCTTAGACAATAGATCAGCCAACTTGGGATTCATTCTCATCAATACAGCCTTGCACCTCTCTGCAATTAGGTTGGCGTTGGCATTACCTACCAAGCACAATGCCCTTTGTGCCCATCCTCTTAGAAGTTCTATATTAACAGGGACGTTCTTCCCCCGGCATCTTCTGCCATGTCCACTATACGTGTGAGTGGGCCAAGAAAGCCAAGTTGTTTGTCTTGAGATTGCTTAAGGCATTTCTCGATACCTTTTCTAGGATCTTTTCCGAACTTGAAAAGAAAGGTAATTAGCTCGGGATCTAGGTTACGGGTGTTACATAATTTATCCCCAGTGGAGGGCCTTGGGCACTCGTTTCTAAGAAGATTGTGCGTATCTTTATCTAGGGGTTTTCTAATCCAATGACTTAAATATTTAGATACGTGTTCTAGAGACCACCACTCAGAGATGCAGGGGTGTTTTATTGTGGTAGGGTTGAACATTTCGCCCCGAAGGGGTCCTTGATCTCTTGAGAGGTAAGAGGTGACCTACTCAAAATCATCCTTAAAATCAAACTTATCCTGTGGATCAAATATGAACTCATCTAAGTCCAGATCGTAGGTGGTATTCTCTGCCGAAGAATTAAAGTTATTTCTATAATCAAATGTACCATTAAGGTCACTCGTACTGCTCATGCCACTGAGGGCAACTTTTCTTTGTGCACCGTTTAGGTGGCCATCCTCTATTGTTCTGCTACGAGCACCATTGTCTATTGCAGCACGGGGGCTGCCAGTGCCATATGCATGCTCAGCTGCTTTCTCCAAAAGTTTCATTTTTTGGGAAACTTTACCACCTTTTTGTTGTTTAGAGGTGGAGGCGAGTTCCTCATCAGAAATGTAATAGTAATCCTCTTCTGAGGGTGATCTCCTCTTTCTCTTGCCAATTACGGTGTCCACCGCCTCTTTAACAGAGGATCTTAGTTCCTCCTGAAGGAATTTTCTAATGTTATCCCCCAAAAGCCAAGATTCTTCCTGGGTGTTACTCATTTCTAATGTTTAATTATTAATTATATAAGTAATATACAGGAGTTCTTATATTTTATGTCTGGTTACCTTCTCACAATTTAGGCCTTCAATATTGTGGTAGTAATTTGTTCAATATTGTGGTAAATGAACCACTAGGTGGTGTAAAAGAGCTAATTTAATTTTGAGCGCTTCGCTTTTCCGAAGCGTTTCCTTTGTGCCTACTCGGCCGCGGTAGCTTGCAACAGTGTAACCGTCAGTGTTGTCAGGGTTGCAGAAGAGAACAGCAAGCAAGGAAGGACTATTCCCTTCATGAACAACTGGTGCTTAGATGGGACGCGATTGCTTTGGATTCCCGTTGTACCGCCATAGAGACATCGTGACGTCATGGAGACCGGGGAAAGGTCTCATAGAGATGTTGCGATGTCATGGAGACCACAAAGGTTTCTTTGCGAGCACGGGTTGTTATAGAGACCAGTAAGACCCCAAAAAATGCTCTTTGAAATGCGCAGAGATCGAAAGAAATGCCGATACCAGTAATTTCAAAGGGAAACTAAAACACTTTATTTTAAAGGGGCTCTAGTATGAAATTTGGCATGAGTTAGTGGCAATACTTAAACCACTCGGCAGTATAAACGTAGCAATCACTATAGAAAAGGTTGATTGCGATAGATTATTATACTAAAAAATACCGATGTGATAGATTATTATGCTAAACAAAATCTAAGCCAGTCGTAAATTGGAATGCAGACATGACTAAAGTAATTACGCTTGTAAATTGATATTATATAAGAAAATGTATAACAATAACATCTTGTAAATTAAAATTAATAATTTTAACAGTAAGAAAAGCATGTGTTAGTCCATCTTGGTAATATAACGGATATGGGGTTATCTGGAAAGAATAAATTAAGAACAATTATTTAATATAAGAAGGGTAAATGTATACTTATCTTGTTGAGGAGCAGCTAATAAAAGAGGAAGATAAGCCTGTGCACTGGATACTTATACTTCTTTGTGAACATTCTAAATGTTTAGGATGTATTGATGTTCTTTAAAGGGCTGCATGTCGGGGCAGCAATAAAAGTATATTGCATAATGGTAGCCTCCGGTCTTGTAATGAAATCTACACTTGGCCAACCATCACACATTTTATTAATTACCTAGGAGTTCTTATGGACTACTTGCATTGCCCTACAACTGTCCACAATAAATTGCGCTAGCCAACGCTATTTTCATTTCACACGGGTGACCCAATGAAATACAAATGTATCCCACCTCGCCAGTCTGTTTCACCCATATTAAATGATTAGCGAATATTTAAAAAAAAAAAAACACACAAGTTTCCCTCTTTCATCTCCGTTTGAACAGCCCGGATGTGGCTGCCGGCAATACCTGATGTCATTTCGTTTGTAGATCTTATCTACTTACAGTTGTTTCAGGAGAAATGTTGGTTCTCGTTTGTGTCTTTGTATTCTATTTCACTTGCGTAAGCAGCACGCTGGTTGCTGGCCTCTTGCTCTACAACAATAACGAACAAGACCTCTGGCAATTTGTATGTAGAATGCAGGGCACTTTCGCTGAAAAGTGTAAAAAATTAAGCCTGCTATCTATATAAACACACAAAGCGTTTCTATCGATGCACTGTAAAGTGCAGTACCATATGTGGCCAGAAGAGATCCCAATGGAAGTTGGCAAATTGTGCAGCATAACGCAGCACATTTTGTGATATTAAACAGTTTTACATGGTCTAGACTTAGGTTTCGCCTCATTGGTATACCAGTTAAACACACCCAAATCTAGCCATAAGCAATTACTAGTCAAGCTTTAAAATTGCTTTCTACTACGCGGCAATACTGTTGCTGTGTTTTCAGTAACTTTTGATCCGTTTGAGCTACAAACAATTTTTTTTAAATGCAGATTATGTAGCAGATGACGGATCAAGTGGCAAATACAGCAAATCCATAATTATGCAGAAAAAGCTTGGGCTGCAATATCACATAATTCCAGGTGTCCTGACTATTACCAACAGGTTGGACACAGGTGTCTGCAGAGGGTTCATTAACTCACTGACCTGTAGTGTCCTAGCATGGACACGTTCTAGTGTTCTGATATGTGTGTATCCCACTATACACCCACCCACCACAGACGTCACTGGGTCAGGTGACGCTGTTAATAAAAGGGCCGAGCGCACGTGCTCGTGGCCAGTAACCCACTACCCCAACTACGTGTCTGCGTCAGTCATTTACCATAGCATGAGGGCCTAGGGCCCAACATTACAATGGCGACGAGGGTTCTAAGCCCCAGCGTGCAGCAGCCCAGCTGATGAAAAGGGGGAGAGGGCAGCCAGCGTGAAGGCTCCCAGCAGGCGAGAAGCACCCGGTCGCCGCAGGGCATGTGAAGAGCCCCAGGCGCGACGACGGCGATCGGAGCCCACTGCACCGCCGCGAAGTCCTGCGGGCGTGCAGGCCGCCCCGGAGGGAAAAGCGAGGAAGTCGGGTGCCCACCCCGACCCCGTCGCGTGGCTGCTATAATCCCGGTGGGGGATCGCCCCGAACATAGAGCGGACCGATCGGAGCCCACCCGCATCGGCCGCGACCTGCCCGGTGAAGGAGAAGTGCGAGCCGTGCGGAGCCCACCCGCATCGGCCGCGACCCAACAAGTGGCAGCGATCCACGCAGAGCCCACCCGCGTGGAAGAAAAGGCCCGCCGGCCAAAAGGTGAGGAGCCGCGCTGAGAGGAAGCCCAGCAGGGCGGAAGGTGAGCCCTGGTAGCGAAGCGTTCTCTGGAGCGAAGCACCCGGCCAGAGTAGAGAAGTGCCTGCACACCCCTTCCCGCGATGAGAGGAGGCCGGCTGCGGGAGGGGGCGGAATCGATGTGGAAGCAACAGCGGAGCCCACCCGCAGTCACGGCACCGAGCAGCGACCCCTGTCTCCTCCGCCCACCGCCCGCGCAGCATGTGAGCCGAGGGACGCTGCCGAGGGCGGGAGGAGCAGAGGGAGAACAGCGCCAGCACCCCAATTAACACTCCCGGCCGACCGGAGCGCCGGCGAAAGCCTGAAGCATAACACCCGTAAAAGCGGCGAAGACCTCAGGGAGTGCAGACCCCCCCTGCCGCGCGAAGACTGCAGGAAGCTGCCGCGGGCAGGGAGGGCGATTGTGTGATGGCCAGCAGCGCAGTGAAGCGCGAGGTGCCCCGAGGCGGGAGGATTCTACCGGCACTTAAAGTGTAAAGGCCTGCAGGAGGGGAGAGAAGGGGTTTAAAAGCCAAAGTGAGGCAACGTGGCTCACGGTGCAAAGCGGAGCCCTCCCACAGCCAGACCTCCCTCCCCACGCAAGGCCAAAGTGCATCAGTGCGCCCAATACCTTAAAGACTGTGGCAGCTAACTGACAATGCCTGAGCCCCCCCCTGCCTCTAAATAAATAAGTGCAAGAGACTTACCTGCTGTCTGGCCCTGTGTCCTGCTCACAAATTGTTCTGCCTGGCTCCAGCTCCCCTCCACAGCCCGAGTGAAGCCTAGAAAAGGGAAGACAACATGGCAGAAAGTTCTGGCAGCCAAGAAGGGTGCTGCTGCATGGAGATGAAAGGAACACTGCCAACTAGTGGCCACTGGTGGTACTGCAGCAAGAGAGAAATAAACAAGCCTGCAGCAAGCCAAGGGAATCCAGCAGCCACAGGAGACCGACAGATTGCGGCACAAGGGAAAAGAGACAGTGTGCCACAGGGATGCAGCGCCATCCTACAGCGACAAGGAGGAAGAAAGAAAAAACGGTGTCAAGCCACATCCACCCCAGCAAGGACTGCGCTGTCGCCGCATCAAGTGGAGCGAACCCTCGAGTGAACTAAAGGACTCAGCGCAGATGTACCCCGGACGCAGAAAGTACACTGCAGCGCCTACAGGAGAGGAACCCACTGAAGAGGATGGGCGCAGCAAGTATCCGACACTGACGGGCAAGGATGCAGAGGCACACCCAGTGGCGACAAGAAGCCACCACAACAAGACATCACACGGTATAAGGAGCAACGCTACACTGAAGATGTACCACAACGGTACGAAGATGAGCGTGCACCAGCGCCTGACAAGGCAGCGAACACAGGTAGTCACACGACGTGGCGCACCTCGTGAACACAGGTTGTCACACGACGTGACGCACAAAGGTCAAGCCGGCCAGCCAAATGGTCGCACCACAAAGGCCAAGCCGACCTGCCAAATGGTCGCACCACAAAGGTCAAGCCGACCAGCCAAATGGTCGCACCACAAAGGTCAAGCCGACCAGCCAAATGGTCGCACCACAAAGGCCAAGCCGACCAGCCAAATGGCCGCACCACAGAAGCCAACCCGACAGGGGTTGCACAAGGAGGTGACCGACGCACGGGTCAGTGAATCTACGGAACAAGAATTCTGACGACAAGACCGAAGGTATCCTGCCAGTGATCGGCAGTGTGGACCGTCAAGTGGTCCAAGAAGCTCAAGAAGAACGAAGAGGACCAAGAGTATGGCCCCACGAACTTCAACAACCAAAGTAACTGGTGAAAAGGAGAAGAACGAAGCGGACCAAGAGTATGGCCCCCGAACTTCAACAACCAAAGTAACTGGTGAAAAGGAGAGACGAAGAGAAGGTCACGACCCTAACTCGGAATGCTGAGGAAGATGGAGAGAGTGCCCTCGGACGAGGACAAGACCAGGGGGAACACGTGCAGAGTGCGCGTGCTGCATGGAGAAGCCTGGCCAGACAAGAGGAGAAGAGAAACGGTCCAGAGTAGGTCGTGAAGCGAAGAGATGAAGATACCAGAGTGGCACGTCCGCCACTACGAAGAAAGAAGATATCGGAGTGGCACGTTTGCCACTACAAGAAAAGAAGGAAGATGACATCAGAGTGGCACGTCTGCCACGAAAAGGAAAAAGGGGAAAGAAAGAGATCTGAGTGGCACGGTTGCCACTGCAAGAAGAAGGAGAAGAAGTCAGAGTGACTCGACACCCTCGCGGAGAAAAGAATCGAGGAAAGAGAGAGGAGTGTGGCAAGACTACTCACACCCTGAAGATAAGGAAGGCGACAAGTGCCAGAACATGGAGAGCAAGTCCTGAGAACACCCGTGGCACGGAGAGAAGACCATCTGCTTGACGATGCTTTCAGCACACTTGGGATCTGCAGAGGTGAGCAGGCCGGACCGTTCGGAACATCAACCTTTGGGGTCACGCGGACACTGGACAATGCCAGTCGTGGTGACTCAGGGGCAAAGGCCTCAGGGATGCCAGTGAGAGAGAGTATCCCCGCGACGAGAGACGGTCAACAGCCGCCCTTCAGCAAAGGTCTCAGGAGGATGAAGACATCGCGTGCAAAGACAGGAGTCAACAGCTACCCTCTAGGTCTGACCGCGGAATCTGAAGTGAGACTGGTCGTCTCCTCCGCACCCGCACTTATCGGCATGGGAGTAACACGATACAGGACACTCAACCCAGGACAGATCTGATGAAGAGGGCCTCAGGGATATCCCGTGGCAGGGGAACACCTGCGAGAGAGGCATCTTGGTGAGAGGGGTGTCTTGCAACCAATCCGTCTTTTGCCAAAACAGAATACACGCCACAGATGAAAATGAGGACAGGATGGAAAGATGAACGGCAACAGCTAGCGGTGAACTACAAGAACTACAACTGCGTTTGTTGCCACGGAAGTAAGGGGAAGAAAAGTCTGTGAGGACAATTTCAAGGCAGAGCCGTCAACAGACTGGATCCATCGAGCACCCATGTCTGGTGCCACAGCTAACTGTTAGCCTCCACGACAGGAAGAACGTCGTCTGCGATTCCAAGCAGCTGAGGCGTAAGAGACTCTGCAGAAGTTTGGTCACTGTATTGTATATGTGTATATATTTCTTTCTCCCACAGGTTGAACTTTGACTTTGGGTTTTTGTCATTAAAAATTGGGAGGAAGGGGGGAGGAGCCTAGCGCGCATCCAAGATGGTCGCGTGAGCACAGGGCTCCCCGGACCCTCGCTGCTCCTCGGAATTTAGCCTGAATCTATCCTGACTCGGTTGATGGAATCTGGGAGACGAATGCTGGCTGAACACTAAACTCCTTTCGGAAATCAAATCGGACCTGGCAATCCGGAGTTATGGTGGTTTGAACTTTTGAGGCCCACCCTACGGCTGTGCCCGATGCGAGGGTGATCTGTGGAGCCGGGGCGTAGTTGAACAACAACGGCAGCGGAGCGGTGCCAGTGGCCGTCACATCACTTTCGGTTTCACTTTTGGTCTTTGAGGGGCTGGACTGTGGACTTGCTTGGTGCGACTGGGCTTCCATTTTGCCTTCGCTTGATGCCGGTGGCTTCGTCTGCTGCCAGTGTGCTCATTGACGGTGGTCCCTTCGCTCCGCCATATTGCGGCCTGTGGTGCGACACGCGTCTGCCTGGCCTGTGCCACCTCGACGCTTCCTCGGTTGTCCCCTTCGGCGATCGAGGTTCTCATGGGAGGCAAGGGAGACCCCGAGAGGCGTAAGACCAAGACATCCCTACGTGGGGGACCGGTCCAGACGAACAACATGGACCGCTACACTCAGGGTAAAGGACCCCCCGGGACAGCCAATGTCCCCCCGGAGGACACCAGTGGTGGCCCGTCCGTTTCTCCGGATCTGTCCCTGCAGGACATCATGGGCGCCATTAAGGGCATCAGAGAGACCATCGCTACACAGTACGAGGCCTTGGCCCGTAAAATCGACACGGTGGCCATTGACATTACCCTAATCCGGGCGGATCTCTCTAAGACCAACGAGAGGGTTCAATCGCTGGATGTGCGGACGTCCTCCCTTGGTACGGACGTGTCGGACCTGCAGGCCTCTCTCGGCGATCTCAAGTCGGCCAATGATCTGATGGCCCGGCGGCTGGAAGACTTCGAGGGACGGGCCCGCCGCAATAACATCCGCGTCATAGGCGTTCCGGAGACCTCCGATAACCGCCCGGTTGATCTCCTGGTCGAGGAGCTCATCCTCGAACATCTTGCTCCCGCTGGCCTGAGTAAGTTTTTCGCTGTGGAGCGGGCCCATCGAGTCCCAGGTGGCCGGCCGCGACCGGGTGCCCCCCCGAGGCCTATCGTTGCGAGACTTTTCCATTACAGAGACCGAGACGCGATTCTGCAGGCCTCACGGGTTCATGGCCCGGTCCGACATGAGAACTCGTCCATTAACTTTTTCCCGGACTTCACCCAACTTGTCCAGAAACAGCGGATGGGCTTCCAGGGGGTGAAGAGGCGGCTCCGGGACCTCGGTCTCAAGTACTCTATGCTTTATCCTGCAAGGCTCCGAGTGGAACATGAAGATCGGACTACCTTTTTTGACTCTCCTGTGACTGTGAGTGACTGGCTGGATTCGCTGCCAGACCGGGGTGACCGGACTGGGCCCTCTGCCGGTACCGAGGGTGGTGGGTCTCCTTTGGAGTGACTTATGGTCCCGGACTCTGCCAGGTTGTACTGTTCGGCTGGGTTCTACTTCTTTTGTGCATTTTGTTTCACTATGTTGTGTGTGGGGAGCGGGCGGGGACGGGTCCCTTCCCTCCTCCGGGGTCTTTTCGTAGAATGGGGTTTGTAGGGCGACAGGCACACTGCAAGTTGGGGTGGTTTTTTGGACCGCAGGGGTGCAGGGTGGGGGGTGTTGGAGTTGGGGGGGGGTTGGTGGGTGGGTGGGGTTGTTTGCATTTGTGTTTTTTGTTTTCAAGGCGAAGTATTGGCTATGGTTCATCCTTGGGTGTTGAGCTCTTTGCTAGGGGGCCCTTGATCTACTGGATGGGATGGGGGGGGACGGGTTGAGATTGATGTCTTGGAACGTCAATGGATTGGGGGACCGTATCAAACGGGGTGTTGTGCTGCAATATCTGCGTCGTCTGACTCCTGATGTGGTGTTCTTACAGGAGACGCATCTGGTTGGCAATGTTTGTCGGGCTATGAACAGGGGGGGATATCGACTTGTGGCCCACTCTGGTTTCACCACTGGTTCGAGAGGGGTGGGCATTCTCTTGCGAGCTTCACTTCCGTTGGAGATCACCAGGGTGGTCCCAGACGATAGAGGGCGCTATGTGGCTCTGACTGGGAGGTGGGAGGGGCAGTCCCTTTCCTTGATCTCGGTCTATGTTCCCCCGGGCCTCCAGAACTCCACCTTCTCAGACTTGGGTCGTATGTTGCTTGGGCTTCCTGACAGTCTTTTGCTTATGGGTGGGGACTTTAATTCGGTTGTCTCGGGTGACCTGGACCGTCATCCGCCCAGGGCCCTCCCTGCTGCCCAGGCGTGGCTGGGCGGGCTCCTGGAGGCCTTCGGTCTGGTGGACTGTTGGAGGTTAATGCATCCGACACAGTGTCAGTACACCTTTCACTCTGGGGCCCATGGGAGTCTCTCCAGACTGGACTATTTCCTTATGCCCGCGGCCCAGGCTGCTCGGATTCGAGAGGTCAAACACCTGGCCAGGGGTATTTCTGATCATTCCCCACTGTGGTTGCTTTTTGACACCGGGTCGCGGTCCGCTGGGCGGATCGCTCCTATTAACCCTTGGTACCTGCGAGACCCCAAGATCCGTGATAGCCTGATTAAGTCGATTGATCAATATTTTTCTGAGAATGAGGGGTCGGTGTTGTCCTCGGTGTCCCTGTGGGAAGCTTTCAAAGCAGTGCTCCGCGGGCATGCCCTGTCCCAGATAGTGGAGGCCAAGAGGGTCAAGAGAGAGGCGGTTGTGACGCTGGAGACTGAAATATCGGGGCTGGAGGCAGCCTTGGAGGCGGGTGTCACCCCGGATGGGCTGCATGCCCTCAGCCTGAAGCAGTTTGAATATAAGTCTCTCGTCACTGATGCTGCCAAGACTATATATAGGGAGCAGCAGGGCAGGTTGTATGACGCCGGAGACAAGGCGGGTAAGCTGATTGCCTGGTTGGACAAGAAGGAGAGAGTGAATCGTGTGGTCCCGGAGCTTCGGGTGTCGGATGGAGTGTGTGTGACTGAGCCTGGTGAGATTGTTGAGTGTTTTGCTGACCACCTCCGTGCAGTGTACTCCCCGGTGTCCGATAGAGATGAGGACGACTCTCGTCTTCTGCTTCGGGATATTGCCCTGCCCGGCTTATCCGTCGAGGACCGCGAGCTGATGGATGCCCCTTTGTCTGTCGAAGAGATAGCTACTGCGATTCGCTCCCTCCGCTCGGGCTAGGCTATGGGCCCCAACGGCCTGCCGATTGAACTATATAAGTTGCGCCCGGATAAAATCGCGCCTTTCCTCCGTCATATGTTTCAGGAATCGCTCGAGAGGGGTTCCCTTCCTGACGACCAGCGTCTGGCTACTATAGTAGTGATTCCCAAGGAGGGTAAGCCACGTGACCACTGTGCCTCCTATAGGCCTATTTCCCTGCTGAATGCCGAACCCAAAATACTTGCTAAGGTCCTCGCTAATCGCTTGCTGAGCGTTATATGTGACTTGATACATCCGGATTAATGTGGCTTCATCCCACATCGTAATACCGCTCTCAACTTACGGCGTCTGCACGGCGTCCTTGCTAGGGCTGAGTACTTGACTGAACCGGCCATATTGGTTTCCCTAGACGCCACGATGGCCTTTGATACCATTGAATGGCCATTTCTTTGGGCCGTCTTGGCGAAGTTTGGGTTTGGGGAGGGGTTCCTTGGCTGGGTGAAGCTCCTTTATGCTGGACCAATGGCTCAGGTGGTTGTCAATGGGCGGGTTTCTCGGCCCTTCGCTCTCGGGAGGGGAACTAGACAGGGGTGCCCGTTGTCCCCGCTGCTCTTTGCTCTCGCCCTGGAGCCGCTCGCTGCCTGGCTCCGTTGGGAGCCCTCGATTAGAGGGCTCCGGTGGGCCCCGGGCTTCGAGGATCGGGTTTCATTGTACGCGGATGATATTCTCTTGTATCTCACCTCACCGCGGAAGTCGCTCAATGTTCTCTTTGATGTCCTTACTTCCTTCGGGAAAAACTCGGGTCTGATAATCAACTGGTCCAAATCTTGTGTGTATCCTATCTCTGGTGGTCTTCCTCTCTTGCCGCCTCGGCTTCCGCTCCAAATATCTCAGTCCGGCTTTAAATACCTGGGGGTGTACGTTTCGTTGGATCCGGCGGTCCGCTATGAACAGAATCTCCTGTCTCCACTCCGGCGTTTGAGGGCAGACACGGCTCGGTGGTGTAAGCTGCCCTTGTCTCCGCTTGGTCGCGCGGCGCTGTTTAAAATGATGTCCCTTCCCAGATTCCTTTATGCACTCCAGAACTTCTTCGATGTCATTCCTGCGGCCTACTTTAGGGAGGTGGAGAGTTTGCAGAGGAGACTGGTTTGGGACGGGCGATCGCGTATCGCGTTGGCCAAGCTGACTCTTTCCTGGTATGACGGGGGCATCGCGCTTCCTGATATTAGACGGTACTATTGGGCCTCCCAGCTGTCTGCCATTAATCATGCTACGTACGCTCCTGGTTCGAACCCGGCATATGAGATGGATAAATTCCTGCTCCCCGGCGGTAACTATAACAGAGCGCTTTACTCGCGGTCTGCTGGTGGGGCCCTTACGGGCCATACCAGGATTGCGGTCCGTGTATGGAAGGCGGCTAACGTTGCGATGGGCTGGAGTGAGCGGTTAACGTGCGCCACTCCTCTATTCGACTCAGACCGCTTGGGAAGCCTCTGGACAACGAAAGGCTTCGAGCGCTGGGATACGATCGGCATCAGCAGAGTGGGGGACCTGTGGGGTAAAGGTGCGGTTAAATCCTTCGCGGCGCTTCAGCGCGAGTATGAGCTTAGTGACAGAGAGTTCTTCCGTTATGCACAGGTCCGGCACGCCCTGCTTTCGGTCTTTGGGGAGGGGACCACGGTCCCTTCTTCTTCGCCTCTCGAGGACCGCATACTCGACGGTCACGTCCCCGACAGTACTATCTCCCTGATTTACAAAAAACTGATAAACAATCGGGCTGACCTCTTGGTGCGTCTTCGGGAGGCATGGACGGGAGATGGGGTGGAGCTGGACGATGAGGACTGGCAGACTGCACTGTCATCCCCTAAGGAGGTGGCCATCCCGGCCCGTCTCCGCCTGGTCCAGCTTAAGATTCTCCATCGTGTATATGTGACGGGCCCCCGCCTGGTCTCGATGGGGTTTTCAGACGACGGACTCTGTAAGCGTGGCTGCGGGCTCAGTGCTACTTTTCTCCATATCCTATGGGAATGCCGCGAGGTGGCGGAATACTGGCGCCGGGTGCATGATATTATGAGACGAGTCACCGGGGTCGCTCTGCTGCCGGAGGTGCGTCGTTGTGTGCTGAATGTATGGGAGCCCAATGACTGCAATGCGGCTCAGGCTCGGTGGGCGGCCTTGGGGAACATGATTGCAAAGAGAGATATTGCGCAGCTTTGGGGTTCCCAGCGGCCTCCCACCGTGTCCGTCTGGAAGGAAAACATAGACTGGTGCATGTTCAGGGAGAAAACGGTGTATGTGGCCCGTGGTAAACCGGGGGCTTGGGGTAAAATTTGGGGGCAGTGGAACGCGTATCGTGGGTCTATCTGTGCTCCCCCTTTGGTAGATACGTCCGGGGTTGCCTCGTCCCCCTGATCCTTGAGGGTTCCTTGTGCATCTCGTACTTCGGAGTACAGATTTGGTTCTCTCGTTGCCCCCCCCTCCCTCTCAGGTCTTCTTTTATTGACCGCCCTCGGGTGGTTGGGTGTTGATTCCCCCGGCTGGTGTTCGCCGCCCTTCATAAGTCGTTTCGCCTTGTTTGTTGTATTTTTCTTTTTTGTTGTTATTTATACTAAAAGTGTGTATTCTGATTTCCTTTATGTGCAGTCTGATTTACTGTGATAGTGCGGAGCCCCTGTGGGCCAGCCATTGTTTTCTGATATGCTGGAACACTTTGACTACTAGCGGCCGGCCCTGGTGGTTGTAGGCCCGTGTTTGTAACCCTTTTATGCACAATAAAATCTTTTCAAAAAAAATAAAAAAAAAATTGGGAGGAATATAGTGTCCTAGCATGGACACGTTCTAGTGTTCTGATATGTGTGTATCCCACTATACACCCACCCACCACAGACGTCACTGGGTCAGGTGACGCTGTTAATAAAAGGGCCGAGCGCACGTGCTCGTGGCCAGTAACCCACTACCCCAACTACGTGTCTGCGTCAGTCATTTACCATAGCATGAGGGCCTAGGGCCCAACATTACACTGACCTCTCTTACCAGTATTATAGCCTATGGCATGCAGATTACACACTTATCTCAACAACATGTGCCCTATTTCACTGAGCTATCTTTCTAGGGTTGGCTCTAGGGTGACCAACCGTCCGTAAATTTCACGGACAGTCCGTAATTTCGGCCGTCTGTCCGTTGTCCGTGAAGGATTCTTTAACGGACGCCATTTGTCCGTAATTTTAACCGGGCACCGGCCGCATCACCCTAAAGCCGGCACAGCTTTCACCCACCTCCCTGCTTGACTCCGATGCTGTTGAGGTCGACTCCAATGCAGTACCAAAGCTTAGATCCCCAGCAGCATTGGAGAGGCCCAGCGGGATGGCAACCCTCACACCTTCCGCCCTTGATGAGCTGTTAAGAGGTGCTTGAAGGTGACTGAGAGGGAGGGGCTGCAGCTTCAGGCGCAGGGGCATCTATTCAGATGCAAACAGCCCTGAATGTGACATGTCTCTTCAATTTAGAGGGGCCTCACACATTCTCTTTCTGCCCAGGGCCCCAAAAATCGTAGAACCGGCCCTGATTACACCGAGGCAGCACGTGGTTCTCTTCACAGAGCTTAATTACTGTCACTAAATTGTAAGCAAACGTGGTTCTTCAAACATGCAGTCTATAATGTAATAAAATAAAGAAATGGCACAATCACACCCTCACTGATTAACAAAGTATGGAGGACAATCAGTTAAATCAGTTCTCTTGGAGTATCTGCTTTAAGTACTTTACATCACAGTGGGGGATGGCAAAACTGACATTTGGGAAAGAGAGCCTGTCTTCTCATTGTCTTGTCCAGGAGGAGGTGAGGAGCCCTACCCCATCCTGGAAGAGACCAAAATGATACTAGAATACTGCATGCCCACCCCTGTGCCCACCCTGGTGGATCCTGTTCCCCCTCCTGTGATGGCTCCTGCCCCCCCCCCGTGATGGCTCCTGTCCCCCCATGTGGTGGCTCCGAGCCCCCCCCCCGCCTGTGATGGCTCCTACCCCCCCCTGTGGTGGATCCTGTCTCCGCCCTGGGTGGCATCTGTCCCAGTCCTGGAATGGCTCCTGCAGTGAGGGTGAAATTCTTGATGGCCTCTTCTCAAAAAAGCTCAGCTCAAAATGAATATGAAAAGATGGGCGAGTGAGTAAGTGAAGGGATGGGTGGATGGCTGGATGAATTAGTGAAAGGGTGAATGGGTGAATGAAAGATTGAATAGATGGATAATGAGAGAGGATGGATGATTGATGAGTGAGTTGAAGGATGGATGAGAGAAAAGGTAAATAGCTGGATGTATGGGTGGAAGGGTAGCTGGATGGGTAAAAGGGTGGATGGATGAGTGAAAGGATGGATTGATGAATTGATAAGTGCAAGGGTGAATGGACGGACAGATGAGTGAAAGGGTGGATGTAAGGATGGATGAGTGAGTCAAAGGGAGGGTAGATGGACAAAAGGATGAATAGATGAGTGAAGGAGTGAAAGGATAAATGGATGAGAGAAAGGATGGATGAGTGATAGGGTCAATGGGTGGATTC
Source organism: Triturus cristatus (assembly GCF_964204655.1). NCBI lineage: Eukaryota > Metazoa > Chordata > Amphibia > Caudata > Salamandridae > Triturus > Triturus cristatus. The sequence continues at coordinate 86,739,382 of NC_140586.1, read as the reverse complement.
ATGAGTGGATGAGTAGATGGGTGGGTGGGTGGATGGAAGGAAGGATGGCTAAGTGAAAGGGTCGATGGAGAGAGAAAGGGAGGATGGATGGATGACTGAAAGGGTGGATGGGTGGAAGGATGAGTGACTGGGTGGATGGATGGATGAGTAAGTGAAAGGATGGCTGGATGGGTGAAAGGGTAAATGGCTGGATGGATGAGTGAATGGATGGATGGGTAGAAGAGTGGATGGATGAGTGTACAGATGGATAGGGTAAAAGGGTGGTTGGATGGATAATGTATAGATGAGTGAAAGGATGGATGAGTGAAATGATAGATCGAAAGATACATGATGGATAAGTTTGCAAATGGTTGAATATGTTTGGATATGGCTGGGCTTACTGATATAATATTGCGCGACCTCCTCTGATGTGTCTGTAAAACTTACCTATTGTCCTGAAGTTTTGTCCTGAATTTTGACCTCCTGTCCTGAATTTGTGTCCTGAATTTTGACCCTTTGTCCTGAATTTTTACACTCACCGTCCTGAATTTGCACCAATGCCAGTTGGTCACCCTAGTTGGCTCCTGTGACCTGCATGTTACAGAGATCTCTGCAGTACGTCGCCTATTCCACTGCACTATGCCGCCGCTACATAAACAGTCTTTGAGGAATCAGAATTGTGAAATGTCTTTTGTAAAGGCTCGGGAGGGTATTTGGGTTTGGGGTGGGGCCCCAGTGACAAACATTTCATGGAGGTGTACTTTGCCGTTGTATCTGTGGAAGCATGACAGCGCGTCATGACTGATGTTAGTTTGGGCGTGAAGGTGTACGGGTGCGTGGGCACAGAAGACCGCGCCTCCGGGCCCCGCCCCGCAGCATTTCCATGCCTGGTCCAGGAGCAGTCTCGGCTAAGCACAGCTTCAACTGGCAGAGGTAAAGGAAGTACACGCATCACTGGTGCAACAAGTGGCTCGGCTCCCAGACAGGTAAGTGCTCCCCAACACCTCCCTCCGCCGAGGCACCGTTGTTTTACGCGCCATTCGGCCGTAGCCGCCCTCTTTATTTCTCGTGCTTACTGTTTACACTCCCAACTCTATATCTTTCAATCAACTGTTTATATGTGAGTACCATTCCACCGTCAACTTCTTTCGCTTCGTTGTTGTATTTTTTAATAGCTTATTCCACCCCCGATCATTTTTTTAGCACGTATTTCATTTTCTCTCTTAATTTCTTTCTTTCATCGTTCTCTTCTCCTTGTCCGTTGCCCGATTAGTTTCTTTCACCTGTCGTCCGTTATTTTTGTTCTAGTTCACCTTTCATGTCACTTTTTTTACGGTCACTTTTTTCCTCTGGTTCCCTTTCTTCCTACTAGTTCTCTTTTCCTCCCTATTATCTCTTGTTTTTTCGATCTTCCTTTTTCGTATACGTTATATTATTTCATATGGCACGTTGACCTTCAGGGTTTGTTTCATGTTATGTTACATACATGGTATGTTTTAGATCTTCTGACGTTATGTTACAGTATGTGATGCTATGCTATGATACGCTTTATTGCCCTACATTTTGATTCATGTTAATTCACATTGCGTTACACGATGTTACTGAACACAGAGTGCTATCTTCCAGCCTCTAGGCGCGATCCTTCCAATCAGACCTGGGAGCTGTCAGGGTATGAATAGGGGCGCATTTTCCTCTAAGATGAGGAAGTAAAAGTACATATGGCCAATCGCAGGGTCTGGAAAAGAAGCAGCAGGACCATTCGTTCAAGGGGCAATTGTATTCAAACCCGGGGTCCTGATCTGTGGCTGGCAGGATGAGTGGCAGGCCTGGACCCAACATGCCAACGAGCTCTGAAACTATGGAGCCATGCCCTGTAAAACTGGATTCCAACCCTAAGAACTCATTTTTATATAGCGCATGTTGCAGCAGATTTTCGATTTCGTGGAGCTTTAAATTCGCCCTGGGGTCTGTAGTTAATAAACTTACGACTGCAGCATGCAGGTATCCCGCGGAGCTATTATGTCAGGCTTTACATATGCGACCTTCTAGTCGCGCATGGCTCTCAGCAACGAGTGGCTTAATGCACTGAGCTATCTCCTCTCAGGGCTCAGGCCAATCTTTTGTCTCTTTCCCTGAATTGTTTCTGCCGTTTTATCTTTGGCCAGTTTTCTCTCACATGTTATCTCATATCTCCTATTAGAACATTGGAATGTGGAGCACTCCATTGTAGACAATGGAGTGCTCCCTGCTTCTACGGGCCGGTAAAGGCCCGCAGAGCAACATTCCAACGTTTTACAAAAGCCTCTCGAAGTTCGAGGGGATTTAAATCCCCTCGAGCTTCGAAAAGCCTTTGTTTAATTTGTTAGAACATTCTGCCCTCTAGTGGCAGAATGTTCTAATAGCCTTATAGCCCTTCGTAGCAGGGCTATACCGCTATTAAAGTCCCGCTGCTTTTGTTAAAGTCCCTCGCCTTCGGCTCGGGCCTTTAACGCTGCAGCGGGCCTTTAATAGCCGGTATAGCCCGCTACGGCGGGCTATAATCTCCCTCCCTCCATGTCTTCCAGCCTTCCTCTCCTTAAATCGAACACTCATTCGCCCAGCTTGAGACGTTTAAAGCAGAGTTTGCCTTGGCCCACGCGCTGCGATATAGCAACGATCAGTTATGCTATATAGTTTAACGAAAAAAAGAAATACCGACTCACAGAACGAAAAGAGGCGCTTTTGCAATTGTAAATGGAAGTATACCGCGCTTACGGCCCCTGGCGAGGCACTGAAGCGCTTTTTCGGGAGTAGGACGCTACTCCGGAACCCAAGATTAGTAGTCAATTATAGGTTTTTACAATTTTTTGTTGTTTTTGGTCTTTAGTTGTGTTCTGTGTGTGCTCCTGCTATACCCAAATGTAAAGGTGTTGATCGCAGATCTACTATACATTGAATCTAAATGTGACTTTCCTGCTTGCCTACTTTATGTGATCTTGAACTTCCTCATTACCTGTCACAAATGAGAGCGAGTTCATTGGTTCAATGCTGCTATTAAGTTATACTCACATTTTAAACAAGTGGGTGTGAAGTAGATAATGTAAATGAAACACTATATTGTAAAATAATCCGGACTGGATAATGGCTGAAAGTATAATTGTGCTTTAAATGGGGTAGGTTGATAGTTTCCAGGGGGAAAGCTGCTCATACCACATACTGCATTGTGATGGTCCTGCACATCGAGAAACCAACCGGGTGAGAAATGATTGGCTAGGTTTTACTCCGCAAAAAAGAAAAAATGGTTTTACCAGCTGGAAAAAGTTTCAAATCATACACATTCGAGTTGCCAGAACTATTGGTTATGTCAATGGTTGTTAGTTGCATAAAATAAAAAAACAGCAATCATAGCTTCCTTGAATATAATATTGAAAATGCATCAGTTCTAAAATGGCGAGACTTTGAAAGAACTCTAGCCCCTTCTTTTTAACTTCTTTCAACAGGTTTTTTTCTTGAACTGGATTCTCATGTAGCACCATTGGCGTTTTTGCACATTTCTTCTGTCTAACGGAATGCCCTGCCCTAGACAGAGGCTGGGGGAGGCCCACCACATGCTTTCCAGCCCAGACTGGCCCATTGTCATTCTGTATGTGGCATTCAGCCCCATACAGAATGACAATGGGCGGGTTGGAGCTGCTCTTGTGCTCTGAGGAGGATGCAAGGCGGCCCGTCAGGGAGTTGAGGCTTCATGCAGGGACCAGTGCTGTTCCCTGCAATGCCCAAAATTAGGGACAAAAGGCGTCCATAAAAGGGATCCTCACGGACATCGGACGTGAAGTCCAAATTATGGACGGTCCGTGAAATTTACGGACGGTGGGTCACCCTAGGCCAAACATGTTTTGGGGGCCCCTGTTCGGAACAGGGGCCCACAAATTTATGATCCAATTTCAGGTCTTTCATGCCCTCCTCGGACAGGTCAGTGCCAGTGAACAGGTACACTTGTCCAAATTCTTAATGTGCTTACATATATTCATGGATAGTGACATGTGTTGTCAATATTGTAACACTGCAGCAGTTCCATAATATTACTGCAAATTATCTCTGTGACCCCCCTCCAATTTCTCATATGCGAAGCCCTATTTTGAGCTAAAAGACACATTTTTCTTTTATGGATGTTGCATGAAACCTACACTTTCTCTGCAAAATGTCCCTAATAGACTCTCACAAATCACCCACTTATTCAAGGCCATCAAGCCAAGATACTGTAGAACAAAGCTGACTCTATCAGGGCCCCCCCCCCCAAAAGGTTGAGACCCCGAGCCAGAGCCTAGTTTGCCCATGCCTTAAAACAGAGGTCTTCAAACCTTTTTAGGCCCAGCCCCCTCCCCCGGCAATATTTTTTAGAAGCAAGGCCCCCCCGCCATCACTAAAATTTCTGGAAGTTGGGATTTAGCATCTTTGACAACCGGTTTATCCCTGAGGTGTCAGCTGAGAACTAATTTTCACAACAGCAAAACAACATTAGCAGGGTTTTGTAAAGTTAAGATTTGTGAGTTGTAAATCTGGCCCACAATCACTGAACTCATTCAACACCCTTTGATGGGAAACTTTATTTTGGGGAAAACCACCACAAGACCAGTGCATGCACACCCACCTTTCAGGACCACATATAATACCAAGCAGCCTGATCTAGCGAACAAGCAGAATGATGGCAGACCTGGCAACCACATCATTCTCGGGGCAAGGTCTTTGCTCTGAAAATACATCTCAATCAATTGAAAGTCTCACTGCCATATATGTTTATTTTGTATTATCATGTGAAAGAAGTATAGATACCATGGGCCCTGGTGCAGGTAACGAAAATGGCCTCCTTGACTAGAGCTGGGATAGGAATGCACAGCAACTATCAGGGTTTAATGGGCCGAATCTACATAAATGCTGTGCAGGAGGCTTCTTGACAGCACTATCACAAATGAACAGGAATGGGTGCAAAACTGCAACAAATGGCCTGAAAATGCTGTATTAAGGAAAATACTATGGCAAATGGTCAAATGTAATTTTGCCTCAAGCTCTGAAAATGCCTGCATCACAGCAGATTTGCAGAAACCAAACTGCTGTTAGCTAAAATGCCAGGACTCACAGAGATAAGACTCTCAACTGAGACCACTGGACAACAAAGTGCAAGGCCGCTAGGTCATCAGCATTTGCACAGCGCAGTTATGCCCTGTGTAAGACCTCAAAGCACTCTATTTATTTTTTCAGTTTATTTTTATTTAATGGTTCCTTTTTGTCTGGCTATCAGGGTGTTCCTCTGCCTTTTAGAAAAATTCTCAGCAAAGAAAACATCACCTGGACTTTGAGAAGGTCAAAGGAAGTGACTCCAGAATTGTGCCTTTTGGTGTTACCCATAATTTGTAGAATTGGAGTGACTCGGAGGCTGCAATCTGAAAGCCAGCGCGTGGTAAAGTTTCTGGCTATTACATTCGGAGTCACTAATATTCCTTTGCCTTCTGGTGGTGTTTACACTAACCCAAGTTTTGTGAAACTTTCCATGTTTTAAGTACCTGTACATTCCATGGAACAGATGCATGTCCTACGTGTGTGTGTATTTATGTGTGAAAGAATTTCAGCTTGTCTGATAGTGTGTATTCCTGTTGAGCGATAAAGTTTGTACAAGTGCTGTGAGGCAAAACTCAATTTATGTTTGGCAGTGGTAAAAAAAACAGAAGTAGAGAGAAGATGGGGGAATAAGGAAATTATACTGCAGGAAAATGTTTAAACTTGACCTACGAGTAGCTTCAAGTGTCTAGACAGATGTACAATAAACCGATGTAAAAGGCAGCAGCAAGGACGCCAAAAGGCACCAGTAAGAAAAGTCAAGGGAAGAAGCACCAACCACTCTGCCTGCAAAGCAGCATATGTTTTTAAGTTTCATATTGTGTGAAAGTGAAATTTGCTGCCATTTCCTGCCTTTATGCTGCTGTGTCTCGGATTAAAGGAATGTCAGAGTTGAAGCCTCCACAAATTTATTATTTGCTCTGACTGCTGCCTCCAATCAGAGAGAGTCCTGTTTGCGATGGCCATGATTCTCGAGAATAAACAGTAGTAAACGTGCTTCAATGTCTGAATGAATGATGTAAAGGGGAAATCTTTCTGTGAATCTCGTGACTCCCCCTTCCCCCCCCCCCCCCGATGTTTCCACGTCCCCCCGGGGGGCGCGCCCCACAGTTTGAAGACCTCTGCCTTAAAACATCTCTGCTTGGCACCGGCGCATGCGTAATGCTAAACGGAGGTGCGAGGCAAAGCCGCGCAAACAGAAGCGGCAATCAATTTTCAAGTTCAAAAGCTATCTTGAACTGAAAGTTGACATGGTCGCCGTGCCCAAAAACCATATATTGTACGTGGTTTACTCTTTGCCAGTTTTTATTGCATAGGAGTATGTAGATACATCGACTACAGGTAAGACACCCCTGCCCCACTCTTGTTCTGTTGCGCAACGCTTAGAATCGTGCTAAACTGGCATATTTTGAATGATCCTCGCTGATGACAGCGTCGGCACATGAGGCGCTATGCAATTTTTCCTTGTCGGTGCAATGCAACACTGCCATTTTTTATGCAGTGTGAACAATAGTGAATCTAGGCCCCTATTCAGGGGTGTATGCCTGGAGAGCTGCCCCAGCAGTCGGATTCCAGGGGTACCATTGTGCGGAGTTCTCCATGAGAGAAAAGTCCACACAAGGCGGAATAAGATCCCCAGTATGCATATTTTTTTCCTTCTACTGAGAACTTTTTTTCCTCGTGGAGAAATGCCTTACCCCACATCCAACACAAATCTGGGGGTGATCTGCTCTCCTTTCCACCATGGAAAGGAATGTACACCAACCCTATGGAGTAGTTCATGTACAACACTTTCCAGAACAGAAATTGGAGGGAGATGAGTTTGGGAATTCTCACAAATATGCATGTTTGCAGTCGATCCAAAAATTCCAAGGCAAAACATGCATTGGAATGTCCACTTCCCACCCCTAGAGTAGGATTTGCAGAAGCAACGGTCTACACACCCATAGCAGAGATATGTGCCCTTGTTCATGGGCTTACACCTGCCAAGATTTCCTTTAAGACTTCCTGGTTGGCGTAAAAAAAGGTAAATTTACTTGTAAACTCACCCCGGTGAACAGGGCTCCATCAGATTTTCTACACTTTTTTGTAGACCAAAAAAGCTATTTAACATTGAATCTGACTTGAACTACCCTTTAGCTCCCTCACAGGTGGTTGTTTTCTCTAAAGAACTTTGTCAAGATCTATCCAACTTCTTCCTATTCAAAGTTGGGAATTTTAAGCAAGTGATTTCACTTGGGGTCATTTCATGTGCCTGAGAAGTGTCCTCTGGCCAGCCGACTACCTGCATCTAAACTTCTTTCACAGTTGCAGGTGATGAAGCTTCTGAAAACTATTCATCCACCACACTCTGCTCTGGATCCATGCCTGTACGGACTTCTAAAACAGCCCTTTCACTATTAGTGAAGAAACAGACTGCTTAGTTCAACCCATCTTTGTCGTCCGGGATAGCTGAGAACAGCCCTGATTACAGCTTTACTAAAACAGTCCTCCCTTGACTCAAATTACTTTGAAGCCATCTCCCTGCTTCCTTAAGCAGCCATCCTGCGACCCACCCACACCTACCCCGACAGCGGGCACCGCAGCCACTAGTTGTGACGGGGTGGAAGGGATCCGCTATGAATGACATGAAGAAACTGTATCAATAAAAAGGGATGGCAGGTAGGCCTTTGGAAAGGAAGAGTTGCTATAACAGTGCTCCTTGAGATGCCTGACTGCTAGGACAATGGGGGAGGAACGGTGAGAGCGTAAAGAGATAGTCGCAAAGCAGGCATGGCACGGAGGAGACAGCACAGTTAAACTGCATCAATAATACATAAGGACGTGTGCAAGGTTGCTGGAAGGAAAGAGTTAACATAAAAGTGGTCCTTGGGATGCCTGACGGCAAGCACACTCAGGGACAACAGACAGAGCCAGGGGGAAGGTAGCAAAGCAGACACAGCACTTGCAGCCCGGACATAGCCAAAAACGGCCTTGTATGTCACACATCAGTAGCAAGGGAAGTCTAGGAGCTGCTGCGCACAATCTGAAGGGCCTTCACGTCCAGCACATTGACAAGAATCTTTGGCAGATGGTGCTGTCAAAGATGATTTACGGTGTTGCCAAACTGGCTAAGGACTGGGGATATACTATCACAAAGGGGAGACAAGAGGGGTGTTATGGGGCTCACGCCATGCTGATTTGCTGTTAAGCAAACAGCATTTCTCTGAGGGGATCAGCCAATTTTTGTGTTTCAGACTGGGGATCACTGATTTATAACTGTACGGTCGATTTATGATGATGTTCTTGCATGATTTATGGTGTATATATAATTGATCGATTACTGTCATGATGATTTATGACCATGTCATGATTTAAGACTTGATGTTATTGAACTGCAACCTTTTACCTCCAATCAGGGTCTCAGAGTTTTATTGAAGAAAGGGCAGGTGGAGGGGAGGGACGGTCAGAGGCCTAGTAGGACCAGGTAGCCCATCTGGGGCAGGTTAACGTTAGTGATCTTTAGGTTATACAAGGATTTCTGCAGCTGGCGCCCTACATGCTGGTCTATCTAACCTGTATTCTTACATGACCCAGAGATGGGACAACCATCTGTGCAGTGGATGCACCAACCCACTGAGCTATGTTAATCAGGATTGGGTATTTTACCTGCAGGCTACATGCCAATCCCTATCTGTAGCATGCCTTTAATCTAATGAGCTATGTTAATGGAACTGAAATGTTTGACTTTCAGTTTACTCTACTATCTCCGTAGCAGGCGCTAAAGGTACTGAGTTATCTATTGATTGTTCAAGCGGGTAAGACTCACAGGAGAGATACCTTTCCCTGAAAGATAAAGGGCATGAGTGGCCTCCTCTCAAACGTTAAATACACACATTAGTCAGATTGGATGTTGTAACCATACTCTACGCACACCTCAAATTCCTGCAACGTGAAATCGATGAATCCGCAAAGAACTGATAAGAACCAGAACGGATTTGAGGACGTATAACACTGCATGGCTGTATGCAAGAAGAGGTCTGTAGTGACTGCACAGCAGCCAGCGGTGTAGCAAAGGTGCCCTAGGTCCTAGTGCAATCAAGGACAATGGTCCCTGACCACTGTTTGGGTATTGAAATCCAACAATAATCAGGTTTCAGTGGGCCCGCAGGAATTTGGTCCCTGGTGCCACTGCACTTGCTGAACCACTGACACCTACACACCTAACACCAGCAGAGGTGGGGATATGCTGGTGGCATGAGACATCACAGGAATCTATCTGCAGCACAGTGCCCCTGGGTTATTTATGGTGACAGGGCCTCAGCAATCGGCTTATAATGAGAGGATCCTATAGATTTGTCTACTGATAAGATCCCTGCCAATAGACGCAGGGCTCCAGGGATCAAGGTGATAGGAACTCAAAGTGTCTGTAGCGACAGGGCCCTAGAGATCTGTCTACTGACCACAGAGAGCACTCTATAGCACTACGGCCTCAGAGCTATGTCAACTATTTAGTGATCGAACCCAGACATCTTTTGATAGGTATAAGGCCCCAGAGATCCATCTGACGTTACAGGGCACAAGAGAGCTGTCTATTGCAATAGGACTACAGAGATCTTCCCATATCACCTGGGTCCCAGATATATGGCTATAATGATCAAACCCAGAGAGCTTTCAACAGCTATAGGGAAGGAGATCCGCCTATAGTGGTAAAACCCTGTGCTCCATGTGAGAGGGCTACAGAGATGTGTCTAAAGTGCTAAGGCTTAGGAGATCTGTCTATAGTGATAAGGACTCTAGATCAGTCTATGGTGACAGGTCCCATAAATCTGCCTATAGTGAGAGGGTACCAGGAATCTATTTACAGTGGCAGAGTCCTACAGATATGTCTATAGTGGTCAGGCCCCAGTGAACTCTCTTTAGTGAACAGGCTCAGTTTTCTGCCTCCTGTGAGAGCAGGCCAGAGATCTTTATAGCAATGGGACCTAAGGATCTATCAGACAGTGATAGGGCAATGGTGAGCTGTCTATAGTGATTAGGCCCCTGGATTTTACCCATAGCATGAAGGTGCCAGAGATCTGTGATTTGCGATAGAACACTGGGATCTATCAGTAGTGACAGGGACTTTGGGATCTGTCTGTGGGGGCAGGGCCACAGTGAGCTGCCCTTATATATATATATATATATACACACACACATCCTTTTTGTATCCCCAGCTTCTGCATGTCCTAAAAAGCCCAGTGAGCAAAGACCTACTAAATTATCCAAGGAATTAAGAAACCTAGGAATTACCATGGGCTCTAAGCTATCAATGAATGCCCAAGTGGGTAGATTAGCAATCTCAAGTTTCGTTACTATGAAAATTCTGCAACACATCTCCCTCACCTGTAATTTCCACACAAGGTCTAAGCTATTATCTCTCTTGCACCGTTGAAACTTGATTACGCCAATGGCCTCTACCATGGATCACCTCTATCTACCATGAAAAGACTTCAATGCATTCCAAATTCTGCTGCCAGACTTCTCCTACATATAAAGTCACATGCCCATATCTAACCTGCAGTAAGGGCCCTACATTGGTAACCAGTTGCTAGAAGATCCACTTTAAAGCTGCTTTGTTTTCCCCCACAAAGCAACACATGGAACAAGACCACTTTTCATCAGGAAGAAAATCACCAAAAGCATACAAAAAAAGAAAACCTCTGCTCCAGGTTTGGTGCTCTGCCTCAAAGTCCCACCATAGAAGCAAAGCTATGAAATTCATTACCCCCAAACATAAAATCCAGAGATAACCATCTTATCTTCAGAAGACTACTCAAGAGCTGGCTCTTCCCTACTTGACAACTATATTCAAAATACAAAAGTACACCAATAGTATGCACAAGACTCCAATAGTGCATATACGTGTGTTTGTAAACAGTTATACTTTGATTATATGTATGTATTCAGATATGCAGATTTCTTTTTACAACTGCACAAAATACTTATGAATAAAAATATATATACTTTCTTATATTTATGCTTAAATATACAAACGTATATATTACATATTGGTAAATATATACACTCATATTTATGCTTAAAATCTATATAGATCAGTTCATAAAAAAACAAGTATTTGACTTCATGCTTATGGGTTTCTATTTATCATGAACACTCATATCACAACATATAAACATGAGTGTACAGAAAGTATGTGTAAATGTAACCTCTTCAATACACTTATTAAAACATTATAAATAACTCAAAATAATGAAACAATAAAAACAAATACTAATTAATTGACACAAAAAAACCCACAAATAATATAGGTATCTGTCTATATTTACTTTTATACTCATTTGAGGAATGAAAAATTAATAAATATATATTATATATATATATATGTAGATCAATACATTAGTACAGATAAGGTGATTTAGTGTATGGTTTGTTCACAATATGTACATATGATTACAGCAATTTCTCTAAAAGTGCTTCACAATTGAAATATTGAGGGACAAATATATATTTTAAAAAAACATAATAACAGATACAATTTATATATATAAATATCCCCTACCTTGACTCATCCCAAACCTCTATTAGTTCTATGAAGTTCCATATAACCCTTTCCAAACTCTTCCCTCCATTAATCTTTTATCCTATTCATCCAACTAACAGGCTCTCTGACTCATCCCAAACCTTTTTTACTATTATGAATTCCAAACGATCCCTTCTAAACTCTTCCTTTCACTATCCATTCTTTTTCCTATTCATCCAACTAACAGACTCACATGTCTACCACTCCCACCACTCCCAATACCAATTTATATATCCCCCTACTAATCCACCACTAATCATTCTTTGGGTTCCAGAGTAGCGCTGTACTCGCTGAAAAGCATTTCAACGCCTCATCAAAGGTAGTAAGTGCTATAAAGAGAATTACAATATTGAAAGGGCTCTGTCATCTATCTACAGTGAGAGGGAAGTAGGTATATTATGGGACAAATCAATCTGCTCATAAGAGTGATAGGGCTCTGATGAGCTGTTTATAGTGAAAGAGCCCAAGGACTGCACCTACAGAGAAAAGGTGGTAGAATACTGTCTATATTGATCAGACCCCGGGATCAATTAATAGTGAAAGGGGCTGCAAGATCTGTATATAGTGACAGGGCCCTACTGAACTGTCTATAGTGAAAGGTCTTGGTGGTCTGTCTATATTGAGAGGGGATCAGATATCTGTTTCTAGCTCAGATATCTGTTTCTAGCAATGGAACTCAAGGATCTGTCTAGAACTGTGATAGGGATCTCGTGAGCTGTCAATAGTGAACGAGTCCCAGGACTTGGCCTATAATGTTAAGGTGACAGATAAGAGTAGATAATAATAGGACTCCAGGATCTGTCATTAGTGGTTGGGGCACTGAAATCTGTCTAGAGTGGTAGTGCCCTATGTAATGTTGTAAATACACACTAGCAGGAGGGTACTAGGACCCTGGCTGTGGAAGGAACCTGTGGATGGGGTACGAAGAAGGGGAACAGGAAAGGGAGGAGTCAAGGCAGATAGAAACAGGAAGGGAACAGTGAAGGTTGGAGCCATCTGAGCTCCTGTAGATGACAACTGATACGTTTGCACGTAACAGAGTGACGTCCATTATTTGCCACAGTCACGATACTACAACTGGTGACGAGGGTGAATGTGACACCCTGCTGCAGTTTGCATAGTCATGCCCTTAGATCTCTTTTGGCCGGAGCACAACAATGGTTGCCTACTCCTCTCACACTGAGGAAGACCAGCGCAACATGCCATTGAGAGTACACCCAGGTCAGGTGCAACAACTTTGAGCCTCAGATTTGCAACGCTGCGCACCAACAATTTTATCTGGGGTAAGCCAGGCATTTCCCTGTCAGGAGCTATTTTCAGAATCTCGTGCGCCGACTGCCTACAACCGGCGAATTCCTGCGAGATTCTAACTCCTCTCTTTGGCCATCTTTAAGTCAGACGGCTCGCCCATTGAGCCTTAAGGAATTTGTCACGGTCATCTTAGAGTCAGGCACCACTGCAATCCTGCATCTCACACAGCAAATGTGCCTGTAATTACTGTGATAACCTATTACTAGACATATTTTAAAGGAAGGAACATCAATTTCTGACTGTGCACATAAACAACGCTCCTAAAGCGTCCATACAAACGTAATAAAATCCTGCGCATACCAGTTTGCTTCTGCTCTTCAACTCTTCAGGTATTCGCCCACTACTCCTGCATCCAGCTACTATAGTGGAGGCACCCGTTCCAGCCAGGAATATGTCAACATCAACGTTCACTGTGCAAATCACCTTGCCCAGACTAGACATGCTCAAAGTAACTTTCCTGCACCCTCCAGAACCACTGGCCCTTACGTCTGGCAGTGGCAAGCGACTTCTCTGGCGGGAATGGCTGGATGATTTTAAAGACTTCATTAAGGGGGCTCAGGTCACTGACCCAGATCAACAACCCATTGCTCTGCGTAACCTAATAGGCAAAGATAGTGGACAAATCATCAAAGAACTACTGGCAGTTGCAACAACATCTTATCAGAAAGTATGTGAGACACTCAACAGAAAATTCCTCCACAAAAGAAACATTGGCTATGAAAGATACACCTTTAATCTAGCCTCCCAGGATAAGGACAAATCCATGGGGAGTTCATTACAGGTCTCAAATGACTAGCGCGCTACTGCTATTTTGACACCTTCACAACTGAAGATGCCATTGATCTGCGGATCATAAAAGGATGACAATCAGAAGCCTTGCAAGGACATCTCCTAAAGAAAAGCTAGTCTTTGAATGAAGAAGAAATTACTAGAGTCAATGATCAAGCTGAAGAACATGCAAAGAAAATGGAGGTAGGAAAGTCAGAAAAACGATAAGAGATATTCCAACTTCAAACTCGTCCCAGAGAATGTTAGTCTGAGCGCCGGAAGGCACCCAGACCTACAGATTGTCCCAGACCTACAAATCGGCATTGCAGTACCAAAAATGTCAAAAAGAGAGGCAAGCACAAGCTGGAATGCTATAGTTGCGGACAAGAATACCAGCACGCAGGATCATGCCCTGCCATGGGTCAAAGATGTTGAAGTTGCAGGAAGGACAATCACTTTGAGAAGGTGTGTAGAGCATCTCAAAAAGATATGCAAAAAAAATTCAACAGAATCCAGATCTCGCCGCCACCATGCAAAAGCTGTATGTGACCGGCGAGAACGGTCCATCAGCTCTTCGCGATCAAGTATACGGTCACACGTTACATACAGATCTCAACGCTCTGTGTCTCGCGAGTCAAGAAATCTCTCACTCCTATTTTCCAAGACAACGATGTATATCTCTGCATGGATGCTTATGATAGAATAAAGAAATACTCAAGATTGCACATCTGAATGGGGGAACGCTCAGCAAAATTCATGTTGGACAGCGGGTCCTCACTCAACTACATCTGTGTCACAGAGTATAACTAAATGTTATTGAACTGCAACCTTTTACCTCCAATCAGGGTCTCAGAGTTTTATTGAAGAAAGGGCAGGTGGAGGGGAGGGACGGTCAGAGGCCTAGTAGGACCAGGTAGCCCATCTGGGGCAGGTTAACGTTAGTGATCTTTAGGTTATACAAGGATTTCTGCAGCTGGCGCCCTACATGCTGGTCTATCTTACCTGTATTCCTACATGACCCAGAGATGGGACAACCATCTGTGCAGTGGATGCACCAACCCACTGAGCTATGTTAATCAGGATTGGGTATTTTACCTGCAGGCTACATGCCAATCCCTATCTGTAGCATGCCTTTAATCTACTGAGCTATGTTAATAGAACTGAAATGTTTGACTTTCAGTTTACTCTACTATCTCCGTAGCAGGCGCTAAAGGTACTGAGTTATCTATTGATTGTTCAAGCGGGTAAGACTCACAGGAGAGATACCTTTCCCTGAAAGATAAAGGGCATGAGTGGCCTCCTCTCAAACGTTAAACACACACATTAGGCAGATTGGATGTTGTAACCATACTCTACGCACACCTCCAATTCCTGCAACGTGAGAAAGAAATCGATGAATCTGCAAAGAACTGATAAGAACCAGAACGGATTTGAGGACGTATAACACTGCATGGCTGTATGCAAGAAGAGGTCTGTAGTGACTGCACAGCAGCCAGCGGTGTAGCAAAGGTGCCCTAGGTCCTAGTGCAATCAAGGACAATGGTCCCTGACCACTGTTTGGGTATTGAAATCCCACAATAATCAGGTTTCAGTGGGCCCACAGGAATTTGGTCCCTGGTGCCACTGCCCTTGCTGAACCACTGACACCTACACACCTAACACCAGCAGAGATGGGGAGATGCTGGTGGCATGAGACATCACAGGAATCTATCTGCAGCACAGTGCCCCTGGGTTATTTATGGTGACAGGGCCTCAGCAATCTGTACAGTGACCGGCTTATAGTGAGAGGATCCTATAGATTTGTCTACTGATAAGATCCCTGCCAATAGACGCAGGGCTCCAGGGATCAAGGTGATAGGAACTCAAAGTGTCTGTAGCGACAGGGCCCTAGAGATCTGTCTACTGACCACAGAGAGCACTCTATAGCACTACGGCCTCAGAGCTATGTCAACTATTTAGTAATCGAACCCAGACATCTTTTGATAGGTATAAGGCCCCAGAGATCCATCTGACGTTACAGGGCACAAGAGAGCTTTCTATTGCAATAGGACTACAGAGATCTTCCCATATCACCTGGGTCCCAGATATATGGCTATAATGATCAAACCCAGAGAGCTTTAAACAGCTATAGGGAAGGAGATCCGCCTATAGTGGTAAAACCATGTGCTCCATGTGAGAGGGCTACAGAGATGTGTCTAAAGTGCTAAGGCTTAGGAGATCTGTCTATAGTGATAAGGATTCTAGATCAGTCTATGATGACAGGTCCCATAAATCTGCCTATAGTGAGAGGGTACCAGGAATCTATTTACAGTGGCAGAGTCCTACAGATATGTCTATAGTGGTCAGGCCCCAGTGAACTCTCTTTAGTGAACAGGCTCAGTTTTCTGCCTCCTGTGAGTGCAGGCCAGAGATCTTTATAGCAATGGGACCTAAGGATCTATCAGACAGTGATAGGGCAATGGTGAGCTGTCTATAGTGATTAGGGCCCTGGATTTTACCCATAGCATGAAGGTGCCAGAGATCTGTGATTTGCGATAGAACACTGGGATCTATCAGTAGTGACAGGGACTTTGGGATCTGTCTGTGGGGGCAGGGCCACAGTGAGCTGCCCTTATATATATACACACATCCTTTTTGTATCCCCAGCTTCTGCATATCCTAAAAAGCCCAGTGAGCAAAGACCTACTAAATTATCCAAGGAATTAAGAAACCTAGGAATTACCATGGGCTCTAAGCTATCAATGAATGCCCAAGTGGGTAGATTAGCAATCTCAAGTTTCGTTACTATGAAAATTCTGCAACACATCTCCCTCACCTGTAATTTCCACACAAGGTCTAAGCTATTATCTCTCTTGCACCGTTGAAACTTGATTACGCCAATGGCCTCTACCATGGATCACCTCTATCAACCATGAAAAGACTTCAATGCATTCCAAATTCTGCTGCCAGACTTCTCCTACATATAAAGTCACATGCCCATATCTAACCTGCAGTAAGGGCCCTACATTGGTAACCAGTTGCTAGAAGATCCACTTTAATGCTGCTTTGTTTTCCCCCACAAAGCAACACATGGAACAAGACCACTTTTCATCAGGAAGAAAATCACCAAAAGCATACAAAAAAAGAAACCTCTGCTCCAGGTTTGGTGCTCTGCCTCAAAGTCCCACCATAGAAGCAAAGCTATGAAATTCATTACCCCCAAACATAAAATCCAGAGATAACCATCTTATCTTCAGAAGATTACTCAAGAGCTGGCTCTTCCCTACTTGACAACTATATTCAAAATACAAAAGTACACCAATAGTATGCACAAGACTCCAATAGTGCATATACGTGTGTTTGTAAACATTTATACTTTGATGATATGTATGTATTCAGATATGCAGATTTCTTTTTACAACTGCACAAAATACTTATGAATAAAAATATATATACTTTCTTATATTTATGCTTAAATATACAAAAGTATATATTACATATGGGTAAATATATACACTCATATTTATGCTTAAAATCTATATAGATCAGTTCATAAAAAAACAAGT
The DNA here is from genome assembly GCF_964204655.1 of Triturus cristatus. Classification (NCBI taxonomy): domain Eukaryota; kingdom Metazoa; phylum Chordata; class Amphibia; order Caudata; family Salamandridae; genus Triturus; species Triturus cristatus. The sequence continues at coordinate 86,722,123 of NC_140586.1, read as the reverse complement.
ATTTGACTTCATGCTTATGGGTTTCTATTTATCATGAACACTCATATCACAACATATAAACATGAGTATACAGAAAGTATGTGTAAATGTAACCTCTTCAATACACTTATTAACCCCTTCAGCGCTCATGACGGAACCCCTCCGTCATGAGCCACGGGTGCCGTGAGCTCATGACGGAGTGGTTCCGTCATGCTGCGGCCGTTGGATGCCGCTCCTACCACGCTGCGCTGATTCCCCGCCTGTGCGGGCGATTAGCGCAGTGGGCGGAGTCATGACGGAACCACTCCGTCATGAGCACAGCTCAACCGTGGCACATGACGGAGTGGCTCCGTCATGAGCACAGCGCCACCGCGCTGCCCCCAAACCCCCCCCCAGCGCTGCGGCGGAATTCCTGCCGCAGCCAAGGGGTTAAAACATTATAAATAACTCAAAATAATTAAACAATAAAAACAAATACTAATTAATTGACACAAAAAAAACCACAAATGATATAGGTATCTGTCTATATTTACTTTTATACTCATTTGAGGAATGAAAAATTAATAAATATATATTATATCTATATATAAGTAGATCAATACATTAGTACAGATAAGGTGATTTAGTGTATAGTTTGTTCACAATATGTACATATGATTACAGCAATTTCTCTAAAAGTGCTTCACAATTGAAATATTGGGGGACAAATATATATTTAAAAAAACATAATAACAGATACAATTTATATATATAAATATCCCCTACCTTGACTCATCCCAAACCTCTATTAGTTCTATGAAGTTCCATATAACCCTTTCCAAACTCTTCCCTCCATTAATCTTTTATCCTATTCATCCAACTAACAGGCTCTCTGACTCATCCCAAACCTTTTTTACTATTATGAATTCCCAAACGATCCCTTCTAAACTCTTCCTTTCACTATCCATTCTTTTTCCTATTCATCCAACTAACAGACTCACATGTCTACCACTCCCACCACTCCCAATACCAATTTATATATCCCCCTACTAATCCACCACTAATCATTCTTTGGGTTCCAGAGTAGCGCTGTACTCGCTGAAAAGCATCTCAACGCCTCATCAAAGGTAGTAAGTGCTATAAAGACAATTACAATATTGAAATGGCTCTGTCATCTATCTACAGTGAGAGGGAAGTAGGTATATTATGGGACAAATCAATCTGCTCATAAGAGTGATAGGGCTCTGATGAGCTGTTTATAGTGAAAGAGCCCAAGGACTGCACCTACAGAGAAAAGGTGGTAGAATACTGTCTATATTGATCAGACCCCGGGATCAATTAATAGTGAAAGGGGCTGCAAGATCTGTATATAGTGACAGGGCCCTACTGAACTGTCTCTAGTGAAAGGTCTTGGTGGTCTGTCTATATTGAGAGGGGATCAGATATCTGTTTCTAGCTCAGATATCTGTTTCTAGCAATGGAACTCAAGCATCTGTCTAGAACTGTGATAGGGATCTCGTGAGCTGTCAATAGTGAACGAGTCCCAGGACTTGGCCTATAATGTTAAGGTGACAGATAAGAGTAGATAATAATAGGACTCCAGGATCTGTCATTAGTGGTTGGGGCACTGAAATCTGTCTAGAGTGGTAGTGCCCTATGTAATGTTGTAAATACACACTAGCATGAGGGCACTAGGACCCTGGCTGTGGAAGGAACCTGTGGATGGGGTACGAAGAAGGGGAACAGGAAAGGGAGGAGTCAAGGCAGATAGAAACAGGAAGGGAACAGTGAAGGTTGGAGCCATCTGAGCTCCTGTAGATGAAAACTGATATGTTTGCACGTAACAGAGTGACGTCCATTATTTGCCACAGTCACGATACTACAACTGGTGACGAGGGTGAATGTGACACCTTGCTGCAGTTTGCATAGTCATGCCCTTAGATCTCTTTTGGCCGGAGCACAACAATGGTTGCCTACTCCTCTCACACTGAGGAAGACCAGCACAACGTGCCATTGGGAGTACACCCAGGTCAGGCGCAACAAATTTGAGCCTCTGATTAGCAACGCTGCGCACCAACAATTGTATCTGGGGTAAGCCAGGCATTTCCCTGTCAGGAGCTCTTTTCAGAATCTCGTGCGCCGACTGCCGACAACTGGCGAATTCCTGCGAGATTCTAACTCCCCTCTGTGGCCATCTTTAAGTCAGACGGCTCGCCCAATGAGCCTTAAGGAATTTGTCACGGTCATCTTAGAGTCAGGCACCACTGTAATCCTGCATCTCACACAGCAAATATGCCTGTAATTACTGTGATAACCTATTACTAGACATATTTTAAAGGAAGGAACATCAATTTCTGACTGTGCACATAAACAACGCTCCTAAAGCCCCCATACAAACGTAATAAAATACTGCGCATTCCAGTTTGCTTCTGCTCTTCAACTCTTCAGGTATTCGCCCACTACTCCTGCATCGAGCTACTATAGTGGAGGCACCCGTTCCAGCCAGGAATATGTCAACATCAACGTTCTCTGCGCAAATCACCTTGCCCAGACTAGACATGCTCAAAGTAACTTTCCTGCACCCTCCAGAACCACTGGCCCTTACGTCTGGCAGTGGCAAGCGACTTCTCTGGCGGGAATGGCTGGATGATTATAGAGGCTCAGGTCACTGACCCAGATCAACAACCCATTGCTATGCAGAACCTAATAGGCAAAGATATTGGACAAATCATCAAAGAACTACTGGCAGTTGCAACAACATCTTATCAGAAAGTATGTGAGACACTCAACAGAAAATTCCTCCACAAAAGAAACATTGGCTATGAAAGATACACCTTTAATTTAGCCTCCCAGGATAAGGACAAATCCATGGGGAGTTCATTACAGGTCTCAAATGAGTAGCGCGCTACTGTTATTTTGACACCTTCACAACTGAAGATGCCATTGATCTGCGGATCATAAACGGATGACAATCAGAAGCCTTGCATGGACATCTCCTAAAGAAAAGCTAGTCTTTGAATGAAGAAGAAATTACTAGAGTCAATGATCAAGCTGAAGAACATGCAAAGAAAATGGAGGTAGGAAAGTCAGAAAAACGATAAGAGATATTCCAACTTCAAACTCGTCCCAGAGAATGTTAGTCTGAGCGCCGGGAGGCACCCAGACCTACAGATTGTCCCAGATCTACAGATCGGCAGTGCAGTACCAAAAATGTCAAAAAGAGAGGCAAGCACAAGCTGGAATGCTATAGTTGCGGACAAGAATACCAGCACGCAGGATCATGCCATGCCATGGGTCAAAGATGTTGAAGTTGCAGGAAGGACAATCACTTTGAGAAGGTGTGTAGAGCATCTCAAAAAGATATGCAAAAAGAATTCAAGAGAATCCAGATCTCGCCGCCACCATGCAAAAGCTGTATGTGACCGGCGAGAACAGTCCATCAGCTCTTCGCGATCAAGTATAAGGTCACACGTTACATACAGATCTCAACGCTCTGTGTCTCGCGAGTCAAGAAATCTCTCACTCCTATTTTCCAAGACAACGATGTATATCTCTGCATGGATGCTTATGATAGAATAAAGAAATACTCAAGATTGCACATGTGAATGGGGGAACGCTCAGCAAAATTCATGTTGGACAGCGGGTCCTCACTCAACTACATCTGTGTCACAGAGTATAACAAAATGAACCCTAAACCCAAGTTGCACAAAGCTACCGTGGGAGTATACACCTGGATGTCAAAAGAACCACTGCCATGCGTAGGATCATTTTGAATGTCCCTCACGCACAAGGCAGAACTGTACAAGCTCAAATTCACGTCATTGACGGGCAAGAAGCAGCAGATTGTCTCCTCAGTGTGCCCACTGCAGAATGCCTGAAATTAGTGGAAATACTATATCGGCTAGATGACGAACCAGACATTGTAAACAAGTTTCTAAAACAGTTCACTAGACTCGGAAAAATGACTCTTTTCATGTGTGCAGAAAGGTGCCCCTTCCTGCACAAAACAAAATCCTGCTTGCAACTGAGTCACCCTTGCGCCATAGTCCAAGGGTGCCTATGTTGATGCTAGACAGAAAATTTTGCACCAGCACAGGGGGAAAGAACAGGAATGCACCGTATTTCATAATATCCAAGTTTATGCTGGAAATTCTAATTCATTTGCAGTCAAAAGTTCATAATGTGAACTCAAATTAAATATTGATAAATTGAATTATTTAACAATGTCTGTTAACGATTTGATCAGGCTGTCAGCAGTGCTGCATGAAACAGCAGGGTCAATTGTGCTGGTAATTCTTTTGTACCAGCGGATGTGAACGTGTTTAAGGAGGTATAATATAATGGCCGTGTGTCACAATTGGAAGTGTGTAGGCATGGACCTAAATTTCCATGTTGTGCTGATGGTCAAAAAGACAGGGCTCCTTTTCAGGACATGCCCGCAGATTATGTAATGTCTTTTCCATTGATTTAACACTTGCAGATCTTTAAATCTTAGTTTATAGAACACTGATTTTAAACAAGACCTGAACACATTCATTATAATCTTCCAGAAGCTATCTTCACCCTTTTTACCCGATTGTCATTCACCATTAATTTATTGCATGTGGCTTTTTAGCTGAAATACCAATTAGAAATATTGTATTTACTATTTCCAACACTTATGCCTTTGTTTGTATCCGTGTATAATTGATATATGTTTAATGTTGATTTTCTTGATTACAATACCTCTTTAAACTACGTTGTTTAACCATAACTGAATTTTCTCATAGTTTTGTTCTCTGTCAGTATTACACAGTGCTCTGTCAACGTGTGATTTAGTAGTACCATAGCAAGAGGAATTAAAATAATAAATAAATAAAAGTGGTATAGATTCCCAGGTAGGTAAGAGTGAATAAAGTGGGGGATGTAATCTCCCAAAACCTATTAGTGAGAAAGTGTGTAATGTGGATTTTTTGGGTGATCAGTAGTAAGACCCAGGTCTGCCTAAGCTGGTGGCTCGCAATAATGTAAACAAAGGGAGACATCAGTGGGCCGACCCCTAGACGCACCTTCACTTTAACCATACCAGTCATGTCTGTGTTTAAATAAGGTGGCAAGAAATATACCAGTCAGGTGGTTAGCTCATAGAAAGATAATGGCTGGGTGAAACAGGCATATGTAACACTCAAGGTAAAAAAAAATCAATATTATTGCCCTCTGCACTATGCTTCAACTTTGGTTAATATTCGCTGTAGAAGGTATTGACAGCTGTATATTGCAGTTCCACAATCATGTTCCTTAGTCGAAAGCAAAGGTGCATAATGAAAGACCACTACCATCCTTCTGCCAATCTCACCCAAATAGCAATTGACTGCGGATGTAGATGGAAATGCCAAGTTAACTCATGCCAACCTTAGGCATCAGCTATCACAATAGGCAGAAGAAGTCACATATTCAAATGTGACTGTGTATGACAAAGAAGAGTCCGTTTTGTCTAAGGGGAGGTTGAAGGCAAAAAGCCTAATCTCTGGAAATGTGGCCAACTAGTAAAGACTTGTGTAGTTCCTAGAACTGAAATATTTGTGAAAATGCTTTGCATTATGTGAACACAAAAGCAATGAGGAGGGGACACAATTTGTCTGGCACAATTTAGACTTAGGTGGCAATGATAAATTTCCATGGATGGGCTAATTCGTGGATTAACCTCTCCAGTGGAGAATCCTCCAGATTTATCTCTGCATACAATCCCACTGCTGGTTGCAATTGACATCCTCCAACTGAGGTTTCTACACCAATTGGAGGATTCTCTGATACTACTGCACTCTGTATCAGGACTGTAGTTTATAATGAAGACAGCAAGCAGAGTATGAGTGAATTTCTTGCTGAAATGTGCAAGCAAGGTTCATTAGTAGGCAGAAGCTATCAGTATATTTCGATAACACTCAAGTATATCGACATCAAATAAAATGCGTATAGTAAATACGTCTCAAGGATTGTGTGTTAGCAGTACCACGCGTTTTAGCTGAAGGTACAAGTGAGACATTAGGAGACTAAATTATAATTCATCTTTTCTCAAGTGAAACAGATGGCACCAAGGCATCTGTTTTCTTGGTGATGTGTTCTTTGAAGCTAAGGTCGATAAAGAAGGTGAGAAAAAAGTGACTTTGCATTAACTCTTAGCTGGGGGAGAAGTCATCTTGATTCATGTTCCAATCTGGACTTGCTTAGTGTTGTTTTAGCAAACTGGAAAAATTCAGTCCTTGTACGGTTGAGCTTCAGGAAGATTCTTGACATGATGCTCGAGGTATGATTTGTACCAAAGAATGTCATCTGTTGAGTAGATTTTGAGGTAATATTGAATGTTGCTGGCATATTGGTGGCTATGAATATTGTCTGTCACAATAGATCTCAGCTTCCTCATAGGGGTATATGATGATGCAATGGGCTGGATTTCTGGGGGACTCTGAAGGAGACATGGAGCTTTATTTCTAATGATACAAGAGGTGAACCTTTACTAGAAAGTGCCCAAGGGACTAAAGTATGTTTCCAGGGCTAGATCAGAAGTTGTTGGTATTTCTTAGCCATAGTATTCTTGTAGATCTGCACCGCGATTTGTGGGGGGTACTTTCTTGCTGATCTTTTTAAAACATATTTTATTGAGTTTTCATGGTACATAAAGGGCCGTGGCCCGCTGTATACATTTTGAACGCATGATATATCAGGAGTACTGGTACATGCATAAAACTGTTACCCCTGCTGTACCTGCAGGCAAAGCAACAAAAACATGGCAAAGGTAATCTCAGACCTCACTAAACTTTATGAATCAGGATGTGTGTAACTGCAGACGGTAGCATTTTTTTGTCTGGTCTACTCAGTGACCGATCGTGTATAGGAGGGCAGTCTTATGAGGGGTCTATGGATGGTAAGGAGGGTAAGTCTGTGCCCCGGTAAGTTGCCCATCTGGACCATATTTCCCTATGCTTCTGGGGACATACCCAGGCCTGGAAGACTGCAATCTCTGCACCCATGCATCTGTGTAGGGCCTTCTTCCACCTGCCTATTGTTGGAGGGGACGTTCCTTTCCACAGCTGGGCGTTGTCTCATTTGGCGAGAGTGAGGGCTTAGAAGAGCAAGTGTTGCTTATATCGGTTCCCACCGATCCCATCAGTACTATGGAGTAGAAACAACCTTGGGTCAAATGGGAGATCCAACGATAGGAGTTGGCACAGGCAGGATGCAATCCTACGCCAGAAAGGCTGTAGCGCACTTCAGCTCCAAACTGTGTGCAGGTAGGTCCCCGCCTCCCTCTCGCATCAAAGCCACACGGGGGACTGAATGGCACCCATCTTCCATAGGCGGGACCGTGTGAAGTATATACTGTGCATATATTTAAATTGGATGAGGCGGTAGCGTGAAGACACCGCCGCGCCCCGGGGGCTAGCGAGGGCCTCTGTCCAGTCATCGTCAGTCAGGTCAGGTAGGTCCTCAAGCTATGCCGCCTTCGTTTTACGCAATGTTGCATGGGCGTTGGTGGTCAATGTCTGGTAGGGCTGACGGATCTTATGCACCCCCAAGTCACCCATCAGCAGGCGGCCTTCTTGCTGATTTTTGTGATGAAAGTCAGATGTGCAATGGAGGTTGTTTGCATGGTCATCTAAGCCTAAGGTTTTTTTCTGGTAGTGGAAACTATACCCTTTATTGAGGGGGTCTGTGAAGATACGTTGCCTAAGGAAGGTTTTGAAGATTTTGATGATAGGTATATGGGAATTTCCTCTGTGAGTTTTGATGACAGTAAAGGGCCGTGTTCATAAGACGTAGCCTTAACTCATTTAAAGATATTGGGGACTACAGCATGCTAAATGAGGTTGAAAGTTATCCACTGTGGAGTAGCAACTTGTAAGATTCAAAGCAAGCAGAAAGTCTTTTTGTGTTATTGATGTGGGATTTGATTTTCTTGTTTTTTCGGTAAAAAGGTGGTTATGGCATTTCACTTGTCGCATGCTGCAATGCTTGACTGGTTTGAAGAGGGCTTTGCTTCTACTGACTGTATATTTTTGGTAGTCTCGTGTACGGTGGCTTTGGTAGTGGTGATGGGAGATCTGTGTGCTGAGTGGAGGGCTTCGAGCAGAGTGAGATTGCTTGAGATAATAGTCCATCTCAAACATTTTGGGTCTATGTTGTATCTGGCTTATGGTTTCATGCATCTTTCCTGCTTCTCTGCCCTTGCTGCTCAGCCAGTGTGCATGTGCTGTGGAATGTTGGTGTGCATAGTGTTGAAATGGAATGTGAGGATGCCTGGATGTGGAGTGTCAGTTGGAGTATGGGCTAAGCAGCAAGGAGGCTGCTCCTGGTGGGGCTGAATACAGATCTACTTCTAGACCATCTATGATCTATTAACAATAAACCTGTATCTTTACTCTACAACTCGGCTACTGGACTTATTACATTACAACAGTGTAACAAGGTGGTAATGATTTGTGTTGTGTGTTGTTGTAGTGTGTTGACTTCTACAAGGTTTTTCATGGGTATGGAGTGTATTGGATATTTAGGAAGTGTGCATTTAATGCTGGTAATTGGGGGTTTGATAGGTTGATAAGTTCTTGGAGAGACTCTGTGAGGTGTGGAACGTATGTTTTTAGTTTGAGGTTAGCGTTGATTAATGTGTGGAGTGAAGGATGCAGAAAGGGACAGTAAACTCATCCGTGCAGTCTAGGGGAAATGGAACGTTACAGTGGACAGAGATGAGGCAATGGTACTGCACTTAGTAAAGGAGGGCTTGGAGACATGCTGCTTTTAACAATGTTATGAGATTTTCAGAGGAATTTAGTATTTGGATTGTATTAATTGTAATGATTTTAAGTAATATTAAACAATGACGATTCATTCGCTCAAAGATTACATGAATGTCCCTCTCTAGCTGTTAAACTCCTATGTACTTTTGTAGTTGTGCTTAAGGTTGAATTTACCCATGCACTACATCCCACGGTTCTTTCTCACATTTGTGCAGACTTGCTCTTGACACTTGTCTCCATAGCAGCAGGCATGTGCTCCTCTATTGTGACCTCACATAAGATAGTCAGAATCTCCAGGATGTCATGCTGCCTCCGCGTTTTTCCTCACTCGTGGGCTTTGTTTGAGAGGTGTTGCGAGGACGATACCACCTTTGCGCGTTGACTTCTTTAAACTTCTGCTGAGACCCATTTTTCAATGTCTGCCATTGGATTTCTCATTTTGCCAGGAATCATTCCTGAGAGAGGCTCCTAGACTTCACGTCTCCGAATGGCGAGGTTTCATGATCCGAGCCATCGCTCTCTGATACCCAAGTTCCGTTACAACACTACCACTGGGCGCAGAACAAATTGCTTCAGGGCCTGGATTCCTGCTCCAAGGTTACTACAGCCACTCTAATGATGCTTATGTCCAGAAGGAGAACCATACCACTAAAATAACATCATTTGATAACAACCTGACTCCCACCGGGAAGGAACATGAAGAGGCCACCCAGGGTACAGACTGGTGCTCTCCGAGACCTAAACACCGGAAGTGTGGCAAAGCAAGAACACAATTGGGAGGGGGGGGGGGGGGGGGAATGTCGTTTGTGGTATTCAAGGCCAGCCTGGCCGTACCGGGCATTGGGCGTTTTCACGAGAGGTTGGGGACTGGTTTTTAATAACAGTGCACACTTGCGCATGCTTCTTTGATCACAGGATTCTAAGATGATGTGGTAAAAAGATTCCAGAAGCTGAGGAGTGACCTGGGAGGCCGACTGGAGAGGAGGTTGCCATGTAAAAGTTGCTGTTTTTTTTTTTTTAAAGTAAAGTAAAGTAGTTGTGCATCTTTATCGACAGTCGAACCGTCATTACAGATTCGACCTCAGCTACCTGATATTTTTAACAAACGTTCTTAATATTTTGTGGCATCTTAAACGTCGGCCTAACTGAACCTGGAAGCTTCAGAAGTTACAACCTAAGTCTAAGGGGCTTACCTCCTATCAGGAATTCAAGTTGTAATAAAATACCTGTGCTTACTGGAAATACTGGCAGTTGGTGAATCCGCGCGCTTGCTCTCTGGAGCGTAAGAAAGTTACTGTTGCCCACGTCGCGGTTGACTCTCCATAATCCTCTGCGTATTTGTTCTTTCGCGTCAAAGGTTACACGACGTAAACGACGTAGGTGCCATATTGGGTGTTCTTTTGGCTGCAGCATTCAAAATTCAGTGCTCTGCGCAAAACGAACAATTTACGGTCGCTGTCCCATTACTTAGAGCACATTACTTAGAACTCACGGTGAGTGTTTTTGACTTTCGATCTTCACTGACGTCGTTTTCGCCTTATATTTTGTGCATGCAAAATGCTTTAATAGTTGGAGCATTTACTCTGCGTTTAAACAACATCCTGTGTGCACAAATATTCATATTAGCGCCTCTACAACTATTTTTATCAGTGCCTGGAGACCCCATAATTAAATGGCCGTATTTGAAAGAATATGTTCTTAATTATATATCTACAATAGAGGAGGACACTGAGGAAGAATTTTCTCCAAGAAGTAAAAAAGGAAACTCTTGCTGCATACTTTAGGGCCCAAAAGATTAGACTATAGCAACAGATATGGAGAAAATACCAAGGGCAGTGGCAAATACGGATGTTTTTGCACATATGCTAGAGGATCTAGATAATTATTTCATGCTCTATGTATGTATTTCAGTAGACCGATATAATTTCTTCCAAAGGCGGTAAAGCAGTGAGGAATCCATAAGTGACTTTGTTGCTGATTTAAGGACATTGGCTGTACCTTGAAAAGTTGGTATGTTGCTAGAGGAACTAACTTGGGATCAAATTGTTACTCACAAAAACAACTCTAATGTGCAAGAAAGATTGTAGGCTAATGGAGATACTAATTTGAAGCATGCCGTAGCAATTGTGAAAAAAGCAGAATTATCAAAATGTTCTACCAAAGCAGCATTGAGCAATACTGAAAAGCAAGATACAGTGTGCAAAATCAGTGCTGCACTTTCTTCATCTAAGGATCAAAATAAATATCCAGGAAATTCAGTCTCTAAACTTAAGCTTTCAAAACAGAACAAACAGCAAGACAGGAACAGTTGTAGCGTGTTACAGATGTGGAAGCCAGAATCATTTCATGATAAACATTGGCCAGCTAGCTTGTTACAGATGTGGAAGCCAGGATCGTTTCATGATAAACACTGGCCAGCTATAAAGCAACGTTGCTCAAATTCTGGAATACTTGGTCAATATTAGTTTACAAATAGAGAGATTGCCCTACATCACAGGGGACAGGGCTCAATAGCTGAGTTGGACCTTAGTTTCTCCTAACATGAATAATATAGTCTCTCATCTAGTTCACAGGCACCAATCAATCAGTCTTAGAGGCTCAATTCAGTACCACAATACCATAGCAAGATTACAAAAGATTTAATCTTATTCTTCATGGACGTAATGCAAGTACATTTTTGGTGCTGCCTAGGTTTATTTGATTAAGTAAATCTGGGGCAGCATTTAAACCCATGGGTGCTGCGTGGGAAAACCCTTCAACGCCCATGGAACTACTCCTTGATGCAGAGTAAGGCAAGGCAGGGACTTGCGCTGCTTTATCGTACTCCATATCTATGAAGCAATGCACCGCCACACCGAGTGACTTTGCATCGCCTCATAGATAAGATTGAGAGGCTTACGCTGCTGGAGTGTCAAAAAAAGCGATGCTCTGGCGGCACCAGCCTCTCATAAATAAGCTCCTGAAGGTGCAAATGCTCACGAGAAAAGGCGTTCAGACTATCAGTCCTAATTATTATTCAGTCAGGCCTGACGGCATTGTTGAAGTACTTCTGTCAAAAAATTCTGCCATAAGGTAGGTGTTGCATCTGTGTTGTACTCTACAAATAAATGTGATGGTCACAAAACAAGTCTGCAGATTTATCTAGTTAAACATCAATGTTATGTTGCTAAGATGTGCATATTAAATGCATGTAAAAGTGTATGCTTTTTTGATGTTTTGATATAGGCAGTAGTACCTGATCTTTACTACGCTAATGCTATTGTTTAATTGCCAAGCCTGATCATTAAAAAAAAAAATTATTTGGAATCTCGCTATTACTTGTCTGAATTTGGGAGACTTTTGTTTTGTACAAAAAGGTCTAGTCCTGTAAAGTAAGTTGATGAGCAACGTGCGTATCCATGAAGAAATAAGTTTGGAGCAAATTATTTTATCAATACCTTTGGGGTAAATTCTTTCCCTATTAGCCTCTATGAGCACCCAGTTTACTCAGCTTACTGTTGAGTGTGAGGTCATCAACCCCCATTAATTATAGTTTGCCCAGTGAATGGCCAACTCAAGGGAATGTCATTTTGGGACTATCCTCTGTAACAGTGCCAGATATACATATACTTTACGAAAGAACTTTGACATTTTCACTTACAAAGAGGGAGTGGTCATGTGCAATCCTGTCTCCTATCTCCTTAAGGTAACAGGCCTACATTCAGTCCCACCAACTAACTTATTGCTTCCAATTTTGAGTCACTTGTTTAATGAGCTGCATAGTCTTACACAATTTCACTCAGGGGGAATTTGTACATTGAACAGTTCATCCAACATTCATGCTCTTCTACCTCTTTTTAACCTAGGTTTTACTTTTATCATTGAAAGTACAGCATTACATTTTCAATCTTGGGGTACTTGTCAAGCAGATGTTTTATAAGCAAAAACTACGTTATTCTCTTTTGACAGAGAAAAGGGTTGGGCAGTTATGTAACGCTTATTTAAGGGCACATGCGCACTTTCTTGGTGCAAGAGAGCAAACATAATCTTATAAGACTATACTAAGACAAAAAAACTAAAAGAGAATTAAAAATTTCATGGCTATCGTAACGGAAAGTTTCAATTCTATTAAGGAGGCGAGGATTATGCCTTCTCTCTTTTAAAAAACATGACTACATTTCCTTTGAACCCTTTTGAATTTTTATTTTTCTATTTTACTGAGTTTTATATAGCGCAAACTTGACCGGAAGGTATCGGGTATCAGAGCACTTTACGTAGCACCAGTTGATTAACACAAGGACACATACATTTTTTTTGTTAGGCACAGGGAGATTAAGTGATTTGCCCAGAATCACACGATGTTCAGCGTCATTTCCGAGACTCGAACTCGGTTCGACAGATTCAAGATTGACTGCCCTAGCCGTTAGGCCAACCCCTCTCCCCATGGGAAAACCTTTGGGAAAATTGTAGTAAAAAAAAAGTGTCCTTTCAGGAACAGTCCTGAGGCCTCCAATCAGGGATGCTCCAGCCCCAACATAGTCTATCCTCACTGGCCCTTCATCCTCTTTCGTCGCGCAAAGTCAGCCGTTGGATCCCTTTCATGAGTCTTGGTTATTCGCATCAGATCCTACATGGACAATGGGACACCGTCACTCAATGAACAGGTATTCGTCAAAGCCTGCGGACAAATAACAATGAGACAGATGTTCAAGAAATCACAACGAGATCATTATCCCCAAACAGTCCAGAAGTCAAACTGAATTACTTACTCAAATACGAGGCGGGTAATCTTCATATAAAACCCTAGGGCAGGATAATCCTAGCCTTTGAGTCCTTAATAGAATTGAAACTTTCCGTTACAATAGCTAGGACATTTTTCATTCTATGTCAGGACTGGAGGCGAGGATTATGCTAGTTTAAAGCTTGCTCACCCCAAGGTGAGCCATGTTCAGCACTGGCTTGAAGTCTTGAAGTAGAACCTTTTAAAGGTACTGTCCGACGACCAATTCGCTGCTTTGAGGATATTCACCCAAGCCAAATACTTTTGAGGCCATTGCCCATCGTGCCATGTGGGCTCCAAAATCCTTAAGACTGATACCTGCCTCTTATATAACCCACCTAATCCATCTGGCTATGGTGGGAAAAGAAATCGCCTTAAAAGGTTTGAGTAATGCGATAAGGAGTTGCCGCACTCCTGGGGGTCGGAACTCCTCCGTCATTTCCTCATATGCCTTCAAGCAGCTGACCACACACAGCTTAGGAGAGTCCGGGAGCTCCGGATATGTGATTATCCTTGTGTGACACTTTGTCCTTCTATGCAAAGTAAAAGTCACTCCAGTCAGAGTAAAAATCTTGGCTGTGATATCCAGAGCTCTCACGTCAGATACACAACGGCAGGAAATGAGGCAGAGAATCATTGTCAGCTTAGCTGACAGTTCCTTCCGTGACAGAAAACGGTTAGGTTGCCAAGATAAGAACAAGTTGAGGACTTGATTCACATCCCAGAGGGCCGAAGCTCCGGTGGCAGAGACAGTCTGATACCGCGGAGAAGCCTGCATACGAGGGGATGTTCCCCAACTGCTGCATCATTAAGCGGCACATAGCCCGCCGAAATTACTGACCGAAAGGTATTTATTGACCTGTAAGCCAGACCACTAGAGGCTACGTGAGCCAGAAAATTCAGGATGTGAACTACATCTGCACCCAAGGGATTGAGACTCCGTCGCACACACCAACGGGACCATTTGCCCCAAGCGGACCTGTATCACGTGAAACTACCAGCAACCCTTTGCTTTCTGACCTAAGACACCCGTTCGGGCGATACAACTTAAACTTATCAGTCATATAACTAGGATATTTGCCAAAAACCGCTCTATGAGCAAAGCAGCAGAGCTTAAACTTTATTCTCTGGCGAATAGGAAGCCAATGAAGCGACTTCAGAAGTGGCCCGGAGGTGGTGCGAGGTGGTTTATTAAGGACTAGGCGTGCGGCCACATTTTGAACAACCTGTAATCTGCTAAGAAGGGCCTCATTTGCAGATGCCAATAAGGCATTACAATAGTCAAGGCGACCAATTATCAGAGCCTGAACTAGGGTTCTATCAAATCCTCGTTCTCGGCCACTATGAGTTTCAACAGTTTGTCCATTTGTGCGACTGGTGTTGTGACCTGAGAGGTGGTGTCCTCAGTATCCGATATGCGGCGCTCCGCCTCCTTTATACGTTCCTCATGACCCTCAAGTTTATGAACAATGGCGTCCATGCGCATTGACATACTATCCACTTTATCGGCTATGGTGGCGAAGCCTTGCCTGACCTCTTGAAGAATAGTTTTCATGTCTTCAGTCTGTGTGGCGGAAACATCTTGGGCGACTTCCCGCCCAGTCTTATCTTGCTCATCTTGTGGCGTGCGAGTATTTTTCTTAGCCTCAAAATTGAGCTGTGGTTGCCTTGTGTCTGGTTTCCCCATTATGGGCCTCGACTATGATCGTTGGCACAGACCTCTGTAGCGTAGCGGCAGTATCGTCTGTTGCGCTCACTGAATTGGTTGGGGGGGATGGGTCAGTGTGATGCCATGGTTCTATTGTCCCTCTCCCTTGGAGGCCCACTTTGCCAATGCTGCGGCTAAAGGCGAAGCGCAGCGCACAGAAGCCGCCTGATGATCACACCCCTGTGCCCGCAAAGCACTGCACATGCATTGAGCGCACGCTCACTTCGATGCAGTTGAATGATACTGGCGATGTTGTCAGCGGGCCAGGAGATTCCAACGGCACGAGCGTGGCCCCCCTTAATATCACAGAGTCGAGGCATTGGCAGTATTGCGGGGGGAGCGCTCGAGGTCAAGTTCTCCCGCTGATGTGACCACAGTCTCATAAAGGTAGGCCCAGGAAGCATGCTGTATATCACCGCGATGGCAGCCGTTGCCTTTCTCCGCGCTCGTGGAGAGAGGGCAGAGAAAGTCCTGCGTGCTCCTCTAGCGCATCGTGCCACTCACCGCCTGCACGCCCTCCGGGGCTAGTGCGACTTGCTTCCCGGTAGTATCACCGTGGGGCGGTAAGAGCCGTGCCGGTCTTGCTGCGGTGCCTGGCCGCGATATGTGGCTGCACTTTCCCCGGCGTAGGGCGTCTCACTCCAACTCCGTACCAGGAGGCCTAGCCGCCACGTGGAAATCCACGGCCTCGTGCACCGCTGCCCGCCGATCTGCCGCACCGCCTCTCCCAGTCGGCAACTACGGTGTGGTAAGGATGACCTTGCAGCGGCGGCCAGGAGTATGCTAGAGAGTCGAAACTCGCACCGGAGGGTCAGTTGGCTGTAGACTCTGGATGGCTGTAGTTTTGGCCATTATAGATGCCTATGAGCCGGATAAATGATGAATCTTGGCGCCGGGCTGCAGGAGACTCACGATAGTGCGGCCATCTTGCATGTGCGCCACCTAGCACCCCCCCAATCCGTTTTCTCTACCAAGAAGATGTTGCTGATGAATCCCCAGGGGTGAGGGGTAGAGGGAGCAATAGCTCCTTTGGCTAGGAGGGATGCGACCTCCCTGTCTACTAAGAAGGCTTCCTGCTGGAAAAATGGATGGGCTGGGGTCTGCACCATTGAAAGGGTTCGCCCACGTAGTCTATGTGGAAACCCCGAACCATTTGCAACACCCATGAGTCCCCTGTAATGGAAGTCCAGGCCTGAAAAAAATTCCCCAGCCTTCCCCCTACCTTCAAACAAAAAGAAGGGAGAACACTCACTGGGGCTGGTGGAGGATGCAGCTCCTCGATATGCTCTGCCCTTGCCTCGCCGGCCTCTTGCAGGATAGAAGTTCCCCAAGCGGGACTGGTCTTGGTATGGACCCTGTCTGTGGCCCGACCCCTTGGGAGTTGGTTGGAAGGGCGGCCGGTCGAGCGGCCCCTACCTCGACCGGCCCCGTGGAAAACCCGGGGACATACCTTCTTAATAGACGACTGCGCCTTGTCAAGGGAGGTAAAGGTGTTTACAAATTTACCAAGCTCCTTGACAAATGGCTCACCAAAGAACCCTCCTTACGCCACTGACCCTGCCTCTGAATCAGCAAGGTCCCCAAGCTTGGGGTCTACTTTGATAAGGGAGCGACGATGCTCAGTGGAAAGGGCACGATTGGCGTTGGCCAAAAACACAATGGCCCTTTGAGTCCATCCCGCAAGAGACTCTGGGGAGATTAGGGAACCTGTTGTCTTGGCCTCCTCGGCCATGTCCAAGATATTTGTGAGGGGCCCTAAAATATCCAGGATATTGTCCTGGAACGCTTGCCAGGATCTGTTGATCCCTTTTTTAGGATCTTTCATACATTTCTGTAAGAAAGTGGCCATGCGGGTGTCAATTTCTGGTGTGAGGGCTACTTTACCCTCCAGGGAAGGTCGAGGGATTCTGTTCGGAGGCAGTTACGGGCCTCTTTTTCTAAAGGCTTCAGAATACGCATCGCCGCATAGCTGGCAACCTTATCAGCCGGGGCCCAATCTAAAGTGAGGATGGATGATCTCATCGGGATCAAACATGTCAGAGGTGTCTTGGGAGGATCGGGAAGGGAGCCAGGGTCTGGAAGGGCCGGGCTCAGCGTCAGTGCCCCTTGCGTCGTCCGTGGGAACCGTGTCTTGTTTGAGCCTATCAAAGGCGCTGAGATCCACCCCGTGTCACGGGCGCGCTTGTTGTGGGGGCGGAGTCCAATGACAGGGGAATCCCTGGGGGCCCAGACTACTGGGCGAGGGCCATGGGGAGGGCAGAGAGTCTTACTAAGGCTTGGTCAATTTTTCTTGTTAACCTCTCTTCTAGGGGCGACATCGCCCACCACTCTATAGACTGAAGCATCTGCTGCTTCATAGAACTCTTCGTCCTGAGGAAGGTCTGCCAGGGTATTTTCCCCTCCCTGGGAGTCTTCCTCATAGTCCATCTCCATTACTCTTGGACAAGGTGAGGATAGATGGGGTCTGGGTGGCAGACCAGGATGCCTTATATTGGAGGCTTTACCTTATGGGCTGGGTGTCAGCCCATAGGTGTCAGCTTTACCTGAGGTGCGAGGTTCTCGCTGATTCAAAGGGGCTAAGCCCTGTGGCACAGAAACACCTGGTGCAAGTAGCGCTTTTCTGTATAATAATCCGGCCTGGGTATGTGCCCAAAAGGCGTCAGGTACCTGAACAATACAGACCCACAATGGGCGTTTTACTTTAAATATCACAGACTCTGCTGCCAGAAATTATACGATGCCTGAGGCAGCAGAGCGTAAGGAAAGCGATCGTCCGATGACAGTTGAAGCGGCACACCGCCACAGAGGCTTCTCCCTCAGGCCGGAATGCTCTCAGGGACAACGGCGTGCCGTTCGATCCGCTCAGGAATTCGAACACGCGTTTCGTGTCCCGCTGCCTCCGACCCCCCCGCCCCCTCCCGGCAGAGGGAGGTCAGCGTCGAGCTCGCCAGGATAAAGCCGCGTTCAGAAACCATAACCATCAAAATCGGCAGTAAACTCGACCACATATACAATCCCAAATAGCAAAATCACGAATATGCAACATAACCACAATATCGTAAATGAACGTGGCAGAGCCGCGTTAGCACACACACATGATCACACGCACAATAACAAAACAACCACAAATAACAAGATTAAAACCACAGTTTAAGAGATATAATTCACACAGAGTAGGAAAGGCACTGATAGCGGCTGCGCAGCGGCGAAGAAAGAGGATGAAGGGCCAGTGAGGATAGACTATGTTGGGGCTGGAGCATCCCTGATTGGAGGCCTCAGGACTGTTCCTGATTGGACACTTTCTTTTTATTACAATTTTCCCAAGGTTTCATGGGAAATGTAGTCATGTTTGTTAAAATTGGCTGCTGTTAATAAAAGTGAGAAGGCATAATCCCTGCCTCCAGTTCTGACATAGAATTAAAATGGAACATTGGCATTTAAAAAGCCACATTTTAAATATTTTTCTAAAAACGTGAAAATTACATTTCTAACCAAAAATACAAGGGTATTGTGTTTGATAGCTTTGCTGCTGCTATGGTAAAGGATCTGTCAATATACGCTACCAAATTTGATTTAGGAACTTTGAATCTTGGCTTGATAAGAAAGCAAGAGATGCAAAAAAAATAGCATATTCAGTGTGGCTGATGCATTTGTTGGTGAAGTGATTACTGGCACTTGATCACTTGTCCCACTTGAACTTTATGTTAGACCATCTTGAATGGTAGCCATTGCTTCTGTTTTCAGTTATGGTTCTTGGGTTGCATTTGTTATCAGTCTTTTAGTTATTAACCATTCGACTTCGTTTTGCTAAGTGTGTGTTCTACAAATGGTATTACATACATATATACCTACAGCACCAAGAAGCAGAAGAGACAAGTGTCTGTCTGCACTGTTGTACTATGACCATCAGCTTCCACTATCCCACCCAACCTGATGGTCCACTGAAGGACTGGCCAAATTGATAATAAGTTACCTGGAGTTCCAGTGACACTACGCCTGGCCTTATCTATAGTGCAGACTTGCTGAGAAAAATTATGCTTACAACCACCATGGTGTAGGGCTGCACACAATAAATGATCCATCTTGGCTGGGTTTGATTTGTCAAAAATTATACCACAATATACAAAAAACTTTGCACTGGTGATGGTGAACGTTATACACTAAGGGCCTCATCACAATGATGGTATGAAAGGCTCCGAACTGCATGCAGATTTTCCTAACCCATGTTGCAACCCATGTTTCCGACCGATTACGATAGAAGTTAACCATTCGGTCTTTCCGACTTGGCTCGGACTAGCATTTGGAGATTCCGAGTCGGTCGGAGCCGAATCGCACAGCTCTACGCACCGCATTTCAGACTGATGTGTTATGATGTCAGATTCGGACAGCCTTTCCGAATTGGTCTGTCCGACACAGACTGGCTGTCAGAAACTGACTTTGGGGGCCCGTAGCAGGCCCCCCTTTACCCAGAGGCCTCCGGTTGGGGACCTTGGGGGTACCCATGGGACCCCACTTTACAACCATGCACAGTGTGGCAGGCACCATGGGTGAAAGGTTTTCTGCAACCACCCCTTTTTAGGTTGAGCATCTGCAAGACCTGGTGTCATCACTAATACCACTCTATTCCCTCCTGCCACTCACCATTGGTCAGACTCTTGTGGCACTCTTCTTTACTGCCTCATAATTGGTACAGCCCACGATAGCAACACTGTTTAGATGGACTCGTTAATTTAGAATTATTTTTAGGAATGGGGAGATTAAGTAATTTGTGGGCAATCACAAGTTGCTTGAGCCTCCCGCCTTACTCGAACCTAGTTCTCCAGCTTCAAAGTCATCCGCTGTGGCCATTAAGCCACATGCTCACTAACTCTCTAAACAAGCATTTGCGTTGCAATAGCTCTCGCATTTGCGAGAGTTGGAGCTATTAGCATTGTAATTGACAATGCCTTTAATTTATGTTTTAAAAACCAAAACGTAAATAAAAGGCATTGTCATTTACAATGACAATAGCTCAAACTCGTGTAAATACGAGATCTATTGCATTGCAATTGCTTGTTGTTGGACTTGGCCCTTCTGGCCAGTTCACCCCTCGAACTTTTTGCATTATCCTAGCCTTTTTCCTGTGTTGTACTAGTGGTTTTAGGCCTCTAGGCGCTTTTACACTGTGTCCCAGTGGAAAGCGCGTGCGCTCTGTGTATGTTTTAGTGAGACTGACCTGCCCTCCCATAGGAATGCATGGGGGATCTGAGTGACCATGTTAAGTCCTGATGTGAGAGGAGTGCAGGGTCGAGTTTGGTATGTGCGAACTCGTGAGAGTGAATGCTGCGCAATGATGTGTGCGGCGTTACGGTGTCTCGTGTAGAAGTGCCACTTCTAGAAGCTGGCCTGTCTGTATAATAAATGTGCAGAGACTGTCTGGCTTGCGATTGGCTGGTGTGTCTGTCTCCAGGAGTCAGGATGGGTCTGCCCCGGTGGTGAGTGGAGAGAGCTGCATGTTGATGGCAGGGAGGAGTACACCTGGGACCTGAATAGGGCTGGGCTTTCCCCACACAATGCTGGCTCCACCCCCTGTGGTGCGTCCAATGTCCCTGGCCTGTCCTGTGAATAGGGAGAGGGGCTGAGCAAACCAAAGTACTCAGGAACCAGTTGCATCTGGTTCGCCCCTTCCCTGCACCTTTGGAGGCAAAGGATTCTGTGTATAAAAGAGGGGCTGTGACCCCATGAAAATGTTCTTGTTCTTGGACTCGAATCTGCCAGGGGTGTGCTGCTGTGCATGTGGGACTTAGCAGCGCTGCGCTGCATAAAAAGGAATAGAGAATCCCCAACGTAGGGATTCCCCCCTTGATGCCGATTTAGCGGGTGCTCACCCCGCTGTACGTTTTTAAATTGCGAGGGATTCGCCCGTGATGTCTTTATGGTAATTACGAGGGCCGCCCGCTCGCTTTCTGTACCTAAATGCGGGTGCCCGCCCCACTTTCATGCCGCTTGTTTTTTTTGTAATGACAGCGGCGGGTCCCCACCCCGCCTTATGGAAGTAGTTTTAACTCTCGAGGGAGCCTACCCTTCTTGCGAAGATAGTTCACCGCCGGGCCCCGTTCGGCCGAATCCGGAAGTCAGGCAGCAGGGCGGCGGGCGGGACTTCCGGTTTCCCAGAGGAAGTCCCGCGCACGCCGCCGCCGCCTGGAAAAGCCGCCCGGGTGGAGAAGCTGGCATCTGCCTGTGCAGGGCTCCCATGACTGAGGGAGAGCCCCGCGGGCGCCAGCCAGTCCAGAGAGTGGCAGCCGGAGTCCAGGAAAGCCCCGGGTCCCAGGAGGGGGCCCGGGTGAAGAATGCAGGCAGTACGGAGCTCCCAGGGAAGCCCCGCGAGAGAGGTGCGGCCAGCGCCTAGGACGAGGAGTCCCCCGAGAGCAGCCCGGTGAGTAAGAAAGGGCTAGGGGGCTCCGTATGGCCACTGGTTGGTGCCTGATCGAGGCACAGTGCGGTAATTCCATTTCGAGCGGCCCCGCCTTGCAGCGGGCCGCTCCAACGAGGCCGGCATGCTTTAATCTACACGCCAGTCCGCCCCTCCTATTATTGGTATTATTGGGATATTTGGGTTGAAGCGACTTGGGGGCATAGTTGATCGTCGGAGCCCCGGGGGGCTTCACAGTACTGGGGGACATGTTTGGTTTTAGAGACTAGGTGGCTCCAACGTTTTGCCCCCCCCCCCATCTCATTTCTAGAGCCGCCCATGCGTGGCTCCAACGTTTTGCACACTGTTTCGAGGGCCATCGAGAGCCCAAGCCTCATTTGACTATTCCCAGCTGCCCAACAAGTAGTGGGCAGCTGCACCGTTTAGGTCTTCCTTCCTAGGGACTTGCTTTTTGTGGGACGCACTCCTTTGCCCCTACTTTGGCCTTCCCCAGCTGCGCAGCACTTAGTGCCAGCTGCAGCGTTTAGGCCTGTTCTTGTCCCCAGCTGCCCAGCAAGTAGTGGGCAGCTGCTACGTTTAGGTTCTGGCGCAACCTGGACCCTAATGTGATTGAAGTACTATTGGGATTTAATGCTTATGGTGTTAGGAAATGTACTGTGTGTAGTATGGTTTGCGCACCCTGTGTTGATGCTTATGGTGTTAGGGAATGTACCACGTGTAGTATGTTTTGCGCACCCTGTGTTTTATACCTCTAGATATGATTTCTGCATAGGAGGTTGTTTTACCTGTTTAGGTTTATGTTAGGGAGATTATACTTCCCTGTGTGATATACGCCCCTAGTGTAATTATACTTAGGAGGTAAGGTCTAATGCGTTAGACTTATGAGAAATTGCATAATGTGTTTATGCCCCTGTGATGTGTGCAGGATAGGTTTTATACCTGATTCTATTATGATAATGCTGAGGTCATTATTGCGCCAGTAGTTACTGGCTGTGCTCTACAGTTATAATTTGTGTTACAGTTGGTATTTGTTCTACATTTACAATTGGTGATTTGTGCTAATTCTGACAGTGGTTCATGTGGCCCTGTCTTGTGTAAATAGTCCCCTGTAAAATTCTGCCCAGTGCCTGTTGGCACAGTGTAAATTATGTGATTATCATCTAATGTGTTTATTATAATACAAAGGCTATTTTATATATATAACCTTGTGTGGAGTTTCTTTTGTGGTGGGCCTAGGGTGTTGTTGCTGTGTGCGCGTGCAAACGCTTTACACATTGCCTCCGGGATAAGCCTGACTGCTCGTGCCAAGCTACCAAGGGGGTGAGCAGGGGTTATCTTTGGCGTGTAACTCCCCAGCCCTGACTTAGAGTGGTGGTTTCTGCCTGGCTTTGGCGCACGCCTTAGCCAACCAGAAATCCAATTTCTAACACTTGTCTTTTAAAGACGTCCTTGATAAGGCGAGCTGTAGACCGTCTCCAGTGGACGAAACTTACACGCTGGTTTTAAGTGCTGGGACGGGTTTTGTTCCAGACCGGACTGTCATCATCGGAAACGTGCATTTAATCTGTTGACTGGATTATTAAATGCAGAACCAGACCCGCTGAAGACAGGCTCCACACCGTTGCCTAATTTGTTACCCATTTGCTTTAATCACAGTTGAAGTCGAGATTCCTGGTCCTCTGTGATTTGCTCTTGTGATAATTCTTTTTAGCAGAGCGTTTAAGAGGGCCAGGACCGCATTGAAAGACTATTTGAAACTGGTCCCCATTGTGTCATGTATTTAACGTTACAGGCAGGGGTGGTTTAAGCATGGTCGGATTGATAAAGCAGCCACCCAGATTCTGACAATGAGCTGGTATCTGAGAAGCAGCTGTGGGATGCTTTTTTTTTAACAGGGTAGTGGCCAATTTGGGATCTGTCTGTGCTGTTCTGTTCAGATGCTGCCAGGTCCTGCCGGGCCTTTTGTCTGACCCTCCCCTCCACCCTTCCTACAATAAGAGTCTGAGATCCTGGGTGGAGGTAAGATTTATTAATGGTAAGCAATGACGACGTGCATTAAAAACAAGCATTTGCAATGCAATAGGTCTCACATTTGCGAGAGTTTAAGCTATTGGCATTGTAAATGACAATGCCTTTTATTTATGTTTTCAAAACCAATAAGTAAATAAAAGGCATTGTCATTTACAATGCCAATAGTACATATTCTCGCAAATGCGAGACCTATTGCATAGTAAATGCTTGTTTTTTAATGGGTGGGAGCCTGTGTTGTCGGTGGGAACACAGGCTTCCATTGAAGTCAATAAGAGTCCGACCGAACGGTGTTTGGAAACATCGCAATCTGTTGGTCGGACTCGCCGAATCCGAGTCGGTCGGAACAGAGTCCGACAAGGAGTCAGTCGGATTGCTTTTCGACCAACATCATAATGATGCCCTAAATGTTGCAGACTTCATGAAGAGCAAACACTGGAAAGTTTGCTGGCTTAAAAAATACATCCAACACCTCAAGAGACTGTCCCAACTCATGGTGGAAGGTCTGATTTATCAATTCGGTAAGATATCCAATGAGAGCGAAGTGGTAGATACATTGCCCCCCTCTGTTACCGCAGAACCCCTGGCTGCCTCCACTGTACCTTGTCTCTCCTGTGTCTCTCCCCGGACATTATGCCACAGGCTACAGTAAAATTAAGGTCCATGTGGAGCAATAAACACGATGCGCCGCACATCACCTGCTGCCGGCAGTACTTGCTGGTGAGCAACGGACGGCATGTCACGTGACTGGCTTCTTGGCCAGCCTCCTTGAGCAGGTGAATCAAACTGTTTTCTGCCTTAAACATTTTGAGGCAAAGGAAAAGCTTCCCAGGGGACGTCAGCAGTCTTGTAGTAGAGGCAAGTAAAACTTACACCTGTGACCTCACAAATTAAGAGCAGACATCCCTAAAATCTAGAAGTAAGGAGATCAGGATGCAGTAGAACTGATATTAAAATTGTTACCAAAGGCACATGTATGCTTTTTGAAGACTACTAGACTGAGCTAGATCTGCATGAAAATGAAAAATCCTGTCATGAAACAAAAAATCCGAGAACAAAACGAAAAATTGCGAGTCGATTTTCTTCATTTTATATTGGGTTGATAATAACAACAAACTCTTAATGAAAAAAAACAGAATACTATCAGCCCTAACCCTTTCAGTAGCCCTAATTTTTATTCAAAGCCTTAATCCATAGCTTACCCTTTACTCAATCTCTGACACTAATCTTTTGTCACTAAAAACCTTAGCCCTAACTTTAACACTTTACCTTTCGCATCCACTAATCTGTACTCTAACCGTAACCTATATCCCACTACTAACTATTGCTCTGAGCCTAATGCTAGCCCTTTCCCCTTTCTTATTACTGGCACATTAACAAATACAAGCATGCATGGTTTATTTTTTCAGGTCTCGTGTTAGCCAAGACCTTTTGATTTTACTAAAAATATATATACAATATACTTAGTTATTGGGGCTTTCAACCAGCCCTCTCCTTCCATTGCTCGCACTGTTATTGTGTCATTCACATTTTTCCCTCATTCTGTCCAGCATACTGCATGGGTCAGTGAGTCAGCCCAGTTTAGCTGTTGGTTATCTTCAATGTAAATGATGGCATTCTGCTCTTACACAATGTGAACTTAAATGGAAAAAACTAGTCCCTTTAGTGCCAGGGACTACTGACTCATTGTGTACTTTTTGATGACACAAAAATTGACAATATTGTTTGATCAAACAATATGTTTTGCAATAAAGATTTACAAAAAACATTACATCCTAAACAGAGCATTGGCAAACCAAAAGGTTGGCAGACCAATTGGCTTTGCCAATGGTTGTTTCTTCATTGTGTCCCAAATTAAGTGCTCATTTTCACATTTTTTCATTATAATATCATGTCATTTCTTTATTATAAATACTTTTGCTTTCTCTCTCTCCTGCACAGTGCTTAAGTTAACTTACCAACAAAGATACTTTGAAATTGGGAAAGCTGGAGCCAGCCCTCCTCAACAACCTGGCCAATGGTTCTTATTGAGCAGCATGAGAGGTAAAGAGATAACTTCTTTCCCAATATCTAAACTCTAAATTATTCAAACTACTATGTTAGAGCTCAGGTCGACAACTAAACTCAGGCTAGTTTGTTTATTTCAAACTCTGAAACAGCTTAATGTACACCAATCTAAGCATTATGGTATAGATATACAAAGAAAATAGAATGAAGCCAAATCTCCGGAATGGATTATCCCTATATAACAAAAAGTAAATGGCTAGTTTTATGACAGCCACATAAGTTATCAGGAGACAAAAATGCATGCTGGATTGCATCCAAAATCCATTTAGAAACCCCTACAAGTCCCTAACTGTCCCTACACTATCTTAAAGTGGAAACTCTAACCTAAGGCAAGCTTCAGTAAAGATGGGGAGAGAAAAAAAGATAAAGGTGTCCACCTTCAGAGCCTTCCAAAGAAGTAACTCCAACTGTATCATGTAGCGTAAAGCCACAGAAAGCAAAGATGAGGTCTGGACCTCAAGGCATCCTAAAGCAGTGTCAGCTGTCCCTAACTACGTTACAACATAAGCGATCACTGAATTAAGATGCCTCCCACAGTTGTACTGGTTTTGTTCCATTATTGCAGCATCCTCCAGCTTCTTCTCTTCGCCTCCATGTTCACACGTTGAGATATTTCGTACGTCCTTGATGCTATCTCCTCCCACGAAAACTCGTCCCCCATCCATTAACACATTTCTTCTTATCAGGCCTCTCTATCTACTAAGAACAATAACTCTTTCTGTCAAGTAATGATGCCATGTCCACCTGCAATGGGAACACAAGATACATGCAACATTCCATAATGCAAGCAGAATGCAATTTCAAACGTTTAGCTGGAAAATACATTAGAAATGCATTTCAGGCCTACTGTTAGGCTCCATTAACAACGCACGGGTTACGTTATGTGCATCCTTCCACAATCAAATAAGCTGTCCTTTCGATATATACCTCAACAGTTACAAATGGCAAATCTTAAAATATTAGTGTCATGAGTGTAATATTAAACAAATTAGGAAACATATTTAGTTTGTTATCCCCAACTAAGTATTAATGCACACTTTTGTCAGTTACATTTCTAAAGAGCACATGTGATTTTTGTTACTCATGAGGATACTTTAACATCTCATAATCCTCTTTCTTCTTTTCATACATTAGTCATGCAGAATATATGTGAGTGCAGACTACCTGTAATCATAATTCACTCCTTCTGTCAATTCAACAAGGGGACCCCAACTACTGTTTTCCAAAACCACTTATGTCACTATGTCCATCGTTGTTCCATGAGGGATAGAACAAGCAAGATTTTCAGATACTCCACAGATAATTTGTACATATTGGACATGATTCTCAAATACAGTCATAAATCTGCACCAGCAAGTCTACGCTTTTGCAGGGGTGCATATTCAGTGAGTTACACAAATTCCCAGAATTGCACTTGGAAATCTGCAAAAGGAATTCCTATTTCCAACAATGTGGAGGCATTTTTGCATGTGTAAATGCGCGTGTTGTGCTACTGAGCCTTTGTACGTTGGCACTTTTTTTTCATTCTCTACAGAGAAACTCCTTCCTCCGAACTTCCACAATTTTAAGAGATTTCAATTCCCTTCCAAAGGTGGAGAGGAATTTAATACAGCCTTTGTCATGAGTATATGTCGAACCTCTCCCAGAATGCAAAGCAGTTGGGCAGGAGTTTGTTAATGCCTATAATTGTTTAAAATTATGGGTGTGAACAAATTCACAGGGCATTTCAGCCCCAGCATAATCCGCGCCATCCTAAGAGTAGATATACTCACACTAAAATAGTTTTTACATGGGCAAAACCACTTTTGAAATTAAGAGTTGGGATTTTCATTCCCCAAAATAAGTTGCTTGCACATGGTATTCTGAAGTAATGCATGCAAATAACTTTGTGCATCATCCCCACTGAATCTACATAAAATCATTTACATAGTCAGTAGTCATTCTCAAAATCTGGAATGGATCCAACTGTGCAGGACCAATCACGCTAACATCTTTCTAAGGTATGCCTCAAAACAAAAATGGCAGCGTGCCCCCACTCCAAGCCTGTCTATGGCATGCAGTGGAACATGTGGTGGTAGAAATGAATGTCTGACAGAATATCGACGGACAGAAAATCGACCTACAAAAATATCGACACAAAAATATGGATGACAAGAATATCGAGATCCTATCTACAACATGGTAAGTACAAAAATATCGAAAATAAAATATAGAATGTCAAAAATATCGTTATTAAAAATATAAAGTATTTTTTAGTTAAAACAAAATATGTAAAATAAACCAAATAATACTTATAAATAAAATAAACATAATTAAATATATGTTATAATGTTTAAAATTAATAATTAATATATATAATGTAATAAAACATTAATTAAAAATATACATATAATATATAATATATATACTTACTTAATAATACATTTTAATAATTGTTTTAATAACTAATAACTTGTTAAAAATGATTATAAATTACAAATACATCATACACATAAAACAATAACATGAATAAAAATTAAATAATTATATATAACACATTTAAAAAATTACATTTCATTTGAATATTGTTAAAATTAATTATATATTACATTAGCTAAAATAATACAAAAAATATTAAATATCAGAGAGAATAAAACTACTACTCCAGCTCCAAAAAAAAAACAGTAAAGAAAATGTTGGATAGCGTAGAGCTAAAAATTACTATTTCCACTCCAGGGAGTGTAACAATAGGGAAAGTGTTGGATAGCGTAGAGCTAAAAATTACTATTCCCACTCCAGAGAGTGCAACAGTAGGGAAAGTGTTGAATAGCAGAGGGGTTAAAATTACTATTCCAACTCCAGAGAGTGCAACAGTAGGGAAAGTGTTGGATAGCGTAGGGGTAAAAATTACTATTCCCACTCCAGAGAGTGCAACAGTAGGGAAAGTGTTGGATAGCGTAGGGGTAAAAATTACTATTCCCACTCCAGAGAGTGCAACAGTAGGGAAAGTGTTGGATAGCGTAGGGGTAAAAATTACTATTCCAACTCCACAGAGTGCAACAGTAGGGAAAGTGTTGGCTAGCATAGGGGTAAAAATTACTATTCCCACTCCAGAGAGTGCAAAAGTAGGGAAAGTGTTGGATAGCGTAGGGGTAAAAATTACTATTCCAACTCCACAGAGTGCAACAGTAGGGAAAGTGTTGGATAGCGTAGGGGTAAAAATTACTATTCCCACTCCAGAGAGTGCAACAGTAGGGAAAGTGTTGGATAGCGTAAGGGTAAAAATTACTATTTCAACTCCAGAGAGTGCAACAGTAGGGAAAGTGTTGGATAGCGTAGGGGTAAAAATTACTATTCCCACTCCAGAGAGTGCAACAGTAGGGAAAGTGTTGGATAGCGTAGGGGTACAAATTACTATTCCAACTCCAGAGAGTGCAACAGTAGGGAAAGTGTTGGATAGCGTAGGGGTACAAATTACTATTCCAACTCCAGAGAGTGCAACAGTAGGGAAAGTGTTGGATAGCGTAGGGGTACAAATTACTATTCCAACTCCAGAGAGTGCAACAGTAGGGAAAGTGTTGGATAGCGTAAGGGTAAAAATTACTATTCCAACTCCAGAGAGTGCAACAGTAGGGAAAGTGTTGGATAGTGTAGGGGTAAAAATTACTATTCCAACTCCACAGAGTGCAACAGTAGGGAAAGTGTTGGATAGCGAAGGGGTAAAAATTACTATTCCAACTCCAAAGAGTGCAACAGAAGGGAAAGTGTTGGATAGCGTAGGGGTAAAAATTACTATTCCCACTCCAGAGAGTGCAACAGTAGGGAAAGTGTTGGATAGCGTAGGGGTAAAAATTACTATTCCAACTCCAGAGAATGCAACAGTACGGAAAGTGTTGGATAGCGTAGGGATAACATTTACTATTCCAACTCCAGAGGGTGCAACAGTAGGGAAAGTGTTGGATAGCGTAGAAGTTAAAAATAACATAGTTATAAATAAAATAATTATTTAAAATAATTAGTGATTTAATTATTAAATAACTCAAAATTATTTACAAATACCAATAAATAATTATTACTAACATAACTACCAAAGAATAATTAATTAACAATACATTAATAATAAATACCAATAAATAATAATTAATAAATATTAATTACCAAATAATAATATGAAACGATAAAATATTTTTCATAACCAAAAACATATGAATTATTAAAAAGTAAAAACCAATTAAAATATAATTAACCATTAAAAAAAATATATACCGCACAATAATAATTATGAAACATTAATTACCAATTAAAAAATATTGAACTATTAAATATTTTTCATACGCCACACATTACTTACCAATTAATAATTACTTATTAATATATTAATTAGAAATATCAATGCATAATATTTAATTATATTTAATTCACAATTAATGATTAATCAACAATTAATTATTTTTCATAACCAAAATATTATAATTTAAAATATTTACCAATTAATAATTATTGTCCAATTAATTAATTATCAATACCCAACAACTAATTTAATAATTACTTAATTAGATTTCAATTACTTCCAACACTATTCCCCTATAAACGCACGACACACTCCACTAATAAAATAATACACTTAACATAATTATCAATTAATCAACTAATTAAAACTAATTGCCAATTAATAAAAATTAATTACCATGTGGGAGGAGCCTAGCGCTTGACCAAGATGGCCGCGTGAGCCCCGAGCTCCCGCTACCCTCGCGCCCTCCTGCACTTATCCTGTCCTAAATCCTGATTTTCATGCACGGAATCCTGCAGATGAGTCACAGCTGGGGCGACTGACGCTGTCCGGGCGAAGATCGCCCACCGGGGACCGAAGTTGTGCATGGCGGAAGACTGCGGCCTACCTCCGAAGGATGCCCGGCCACTAATTGAACAACAGCGGCCCTGGGAGGTGTGCACTGACGGACGGATGCCGCTGCACTTTCACTTTCGCTTTCTCGCCCTGTGTTTGCTCTGGCATGGGAGCGCTTCACGCATATCCTCCTCTG
The DNA here is from genome assembly GCF_964204655.1 of Triturus cristatus. Lineage (NCBI taxonomy): Eukaryota > Metazoa > Chordata > Amphibia > Caudata > Salamandridae > Triturus > Triturus cristatus. The sequence goes on along the minus strand of NC_140586.1, from coordinate 86,691,399 downwards.
TCTGGAGGACTTCCACTCGGTCCTGACTGACTGTTGTAGTCCTATTTGACCCTGTTTCCTCTAGCTGCGTGAGGGACGTCCTTTGGCAATTGCTTGTCCTGCTGTTCGGGATGTCGACCAAATTGGAGGCGGACAGGTCGAAGTCTAAGACTACCCGGCGGGGAGGCTATACCCAATCCAACAATATGGATCGTTATGCCCAGCAGAAGAGGTCGCCTGGTGGATCGGCACAGTCGCTGGAAGCGCAGAAGGCCGACTCAACCCCTGCCTCGGAGTTATCGCTGCAGGATATCAAAGGGGCGATAGATGGGATGCAATCTTCGATTGGGCGACAGTTCGAGGCCCTGGCGCACAAGGTGGACATGATTCTGATTGATGTCAACTTGATTCGCGCGGACCTGGGCAAAACCAATGAGCGGGTCAAGTCCCTGGACCTCAAGACCACTGGTCTCGCGGACGATGTCTCGGAACTTCAGGCTGAGGTTCGTAAGCTACGAACCGCGAGTGACCTCTCCGCCCGCCGGCTCGAGGACTTCGAAGGTCGGGCCCGGCGCAATAATGTGCGCCTTATTGGGGTCCCGGAAACTTCAGAGGATCTCTCCGTGGATTTACTCGTCGAGGATTTGGTGGCGAATCATCTTGCGCCTAAGGGCCTCAGCAAGTTCTTTGCGGTGGAGCGGGCTCACCGAGTGCCTGGAGGACGGCCTAAGGTGGGAGCCCCCCCGAGACCGATTGTAGCCCGGATCTTTAATTTTCGGGATCGAGACGCTATCCTGCAAGCATCGAGGGTGACAGGCCCGGTCCCTTTTCAGAACGCCTCTGTGAGTTTTTATCCTGACTTCACCCAGATGGTGCAGAAACAGAGGCAGAGTTTCCTGGGGGTGAAGCGGCGGCTCAGAGATATGGACCTGAAGTATGCCATGCTTTTCCCCGCCAGGTTACGTGTGGTGTATGAGGACCGGACTTTCTTCTTCGAATCACCGGACATGGCAGGGGACTGGTTGGATGCGCTCCCTCGGAGGCAGCCCGGCCGGGACAGCGTGGACGGAGCGGAAGGCGACCGTAATGGACAGAAGTGATACCTCCAGTGTTGGCACGTATTGACTCAGCCCTGGACAGTGACTCGTACCTTCCTGCAGTAATGGGAGGGCGGCGGGGGGAAGATAGGAGCTCTTTCCTCCCTTGGGGTACTTTTTGTAGATTTGTTTTTGATAGGGCGACAGGCACACTGCAAGTTGGGAGGGCTTTGTAAGCTGACGCAGGGGTGCAGGGAGGGGGGGGGATTTGGGATGTTGGGGTCGTTGTTGGGGGGTGTTTTTTTTCTTGCAAGGCGTAGCAATGGTTGTCAGCATTGTCCGATCGGGGTTCTCCGGAGGGGGTGGAGGTCTCTTTGTGTTCGGGGATGGGGGATAGGGCTTAAGCATAATCAGCTGGAATGTTAATGGCTTAGGGGACCGTATTAAACGGGGGATAGTACTGCAATTCTTGAAACGGACCTCGCCAGATGTGGTCCTCCTGCAGGAGACCCATCTTATAGGGAATACGTGTTATGCACTCAACAGAAAGGGCTATAAATTCATTGCTCACTCTGGGTTCTCCTCGGGCTCCAGGGGTGCGGGCATACTTGTTAGAGCTTCCCTACCATTCGAGGTTGATTCCACCATTGCTGATGACAGGGGGCGCTTTGTGGCTGTGGCGGGGAGGTGGGAGGGCAGAACATTGGTATTGGTTTCTGTTTATGTCCCTCCTGCCCTGCAGGCTTCCACGTTTGCTGATCTGGGCAAGGCCTTGTTGGAACTCCCCGAAGGGATGCTGGTGGTGGGAGGAGACTTCAATGCGGTTGGTTCTGGAATGCTTGATAGGTGTCCGCCCAGGGACACCGGGGGTGCTCAGAAGTGGCTTCCCGATTTTATAGACACTTTTGGTCTGGTAGACTGTTGGAGGCTACGGCACCCCACTCAGAGACAATATACCTTCCATTCCGGGGCCCACGGGAGTCTCTCCCGGATTGATTACTTGCTCACTCTGGCTGCGCACGCCTCTTTGGTATCTGAGGCTAGGCACCTGGCACGGGGCATTTCTGATCATTCACCGGTGTGGGCCCGCTTGAATATTGGCCGGGTGGCGGGGGGCAGGGTGGCTCCCATTAACCCCTGGTATTTTCGTGACCCCAAGCTGCGCAGTGCGTTGCTGAAGTCAGTTGACCGCTATTTTCAAGAGAATCAGGGTTCAGTTGAATCTGCGGTGTCCTTGCGGGAAGCTTTTAAGACTGTACTGAGGGGGGAGGCCTTCTCCCTGGTAGTGGCCGCTAAGCGGCGGAGAGATGCCGAGGTGACGCAAGTAGAGGACGAGATAGCGGCTTTGGAAGTGGCCTTGGAAGAGGATGTTGCACCGGCCACACTGCATAATTTGAGCTTGAAGCAACTGGAATATAGGGATCTGGTGACGAACGCTGCTAAGACCCTTCATAGGGAGCAGCAGGGTCGACTGTATGATGTCGGCGATAAGGCCGGGAAATTGCTGGCGTGGCTGGACAAAAAAGAGCGTGTCAATCGAGTGGTGCCGGAGTTGTCTACGGATGGGGGCGAGGTTGTTACTGACCCTGACGGTATAGTTCGGTGTTTCTCGGATCATTTTCGTACGGTATACACCTCGGTCTCGGATAGGCCGACTGAGGATTCGTGTGACCTGTTGCGGGATATCGCTCTGCCCTGCCTTTCTGCCATTGATAGGGATGACCTCGATGGAGATATAACTGTCGACGAAGTGGCGGGTGCTATCCGCGCGTTGCGCTCCGGTAAGGCTTCGGGCCCAAATGGTTTGCCGGTTGAGCTGTATAAGCTTCATCCGGATAAGTTGGCTCCTCACCTGCGCGCCATGTTCGTGGAGGCGCGGGTGAATGGGTTTCTTCCGCTCGATCAATGGCTGGCGACGATTGTGGTAATACATAAAGACGGTAGGCCCCGTGACAAGTGTGGCTCCTATCGGCCGATATCACTTCTCAATGCCGAGCCGAAAATCCTTGCTAAGCTCCTTGCTAACCGCATGGTCCGGGTGCTTGGCGACTTGATCCACCCGGATCAGTCGGGCTTTATCCCGCACCGTAACACTGCACTGAATCTTAGACGCCTTCATGGTGTGATTGCCAGGACGGGCACGATGCGGGAGCCGGCTGTTGTGGCGTCCCTCGATGCCACGATGGCCTTTGATACGGTGGAGTGGGCGTACCTGTGGGCTGTGCTAGCCAAGTTCTGCTTTGGGCCTGGATTTGTGGGCTGGGTGAGGTTGCTCTATGAGGGACCTCTCGCCAGCGTCGTGGTGAACGGGCGGGCGTCGGCACCGTTCGAGCTCGGGAGAGGCACCCGGCAGGGTTGTCCCCTGTCGCCGTTGTTGTTCGCTCTCGCTCTTGAGCCGCTGGCGGCGTGGATACGATGGCACCCGGACATACGTGGGATTCGCTGGTCGCCTGACCACGAAGACCGTATCTCACTTTACGCCGACGACATTCTGCTATACCTCGCCTCGCATAAGAAATCTCTGATAGTGGTTTGTGACCTCTTGACTTCTTTTGGTAGAAACTCTGGTCTTGTCATTAATTGGGGGAAGTCATACTTGTATGTCCTGTGTGGAGATGTCCCGCCTGTCCCGCGCAACTGCCCGCTCCAGATAGCCCAGCAGGGTTTTTTGTACTTGGGGATCTATATTTCCATCGATCCCATTTTGCGATACGAGAAGAACTTGCTCCCTCCCTTGGCGCGTCTGCGGCGGGACGTGGCGGGCTGGCGGCGGTTGCCGCTTTCCCTCCTTGGCCGTGCCGCTCTGTTCAAGATGATGTCTCTTCCCCGTTTCCTCTATGCCCTGCAGAATACTCTTGACTGGGTCCCGGCCAGTTACTTCCGTGAGGTTGAAAGCCACCAGCGCGCGCTATTGTGGGAAGGGCGTCCGCGTATAGCGATTGCTAAGTTGACGCTTCCGTGGTACGACGGGGGTATTGCGCTTCCGGACATCCGACGTTATTACTGGGCCACCCAGTTGAGTGCGATTAACCATGGTGTATATGGTCCGGCGCTGAGCCCTGGCTTCGCCATGGACCGATGGTTGCTACGTGGGGGTAACTACTCCAGAGCGCTGTATTCGAAGTCGTTAGACTTAACCCTAACGGGGCCCACCAGGGTGGCTGTGCATGTATGGAAGGTTGCGACGGATTCACTGGGCTGGAAGGGTAAGCTTACCCTCGCCACCCCTCTGTTTGACTCCGATATTCTGGGTAAGCTTTGGCATACAAAAGGGTTTGAGAAATGGGACCTGATCGGCATATCCAGGGTTGGAGACCTCTTGGTTAAGGGAAGGATAAAATCATTTGAGGAGCTGCAGAAGGAATATGAGCTGGGGAGCACGGAGTTCTTCCGATACGCTCAAGTGTTCCACGCCTTGCGGTCAGTTCTTGTAGAAGGGGAGAAGGTGCCTGAGTCCTCTCCGTTAGAGGACCGGATCCTGGATGGCCATATGCCAGAGAGTACGATCTCGCTCATTTATAAGAAACTTATTAATGTTCGGGCAGATCTTCTTCTAGGGTTACGTGCTCAATGGACCAGGGATGGCCTTGAACTAGATGACGAGGATTGGCAGTACGCAGTTTCCTCTCCCAAAGAGGTCGCGATCCCCGCGCGCCTGCGGTTGGTGCAGCTTAAAATACTCCATAGGGTCTACGTGACGGGGCCCAGGCTGGTCCATATGGGTTTTTCTGAGGAGGGTTTATGTAAGAGAGGCTGTGGTATGGTGGGCACCTTCCTACATATTATTTGGGAATGCGGTGCGATTATGGAGTTTTGGAGGCGCATCCACGAGGTGATGGGGGAGGTGACGGGCATCGTCATGCAGCCTGAGGCGCGGTGTTGTCTTCTGAATGTTTGGGGTCCTACTGACCACGACGCGGCACAGACTCAGTGGGTGACCCTGGGTAACATGATTGCCAAGCGCGACATTGCTCGTCTGTGGGGCTCTAATGGGCCTCCTACATTGACAGCATGGATGGAAAACATGGATTGGAGCATGTTTAGGGAGAAGACAGTGTATTGTGCTCGAGGGCGCCCTCGGAAATGGCACTCTGTATGGGGGCGCTGGAACCAGTACAGAGGGGGCATATGCCTGCCCCCGGATCCGGATCCGCCCGAGGAGCAGCTCTCCCCTTAGCTTTCTTTCCGGCTTCGAATTTCTTGCTGATATGTGTATGTCTTCTTGAGTCTCTGACTTCCCCTCCCTTCCCTTACTACAGACCTGTGCCTGTTAGACGAAATGGGGCTCGCTTCCCCTGATGAGAACCCCTTCTGGTGCTTACAGTACTTATCGCCTTGCTTGTGTTTAGGTTTGGATTTGTGTTTATTTAAAACAGAACCTTCGATTCTCCTGTCATTGGAATGTTGACGCTAGCATGTGTTGTGTTTTTAAAGCTGCCGTACCTCCGGGTTGTCGGCTGAATAGCTGTGTCACTGATCTTACAGAATAAAGGTTTTACAAAAAAAAATAAAAAAATTAACAATTAATACTTAATTAACAATAATATAATTATCAATACCAATAAATGAAAATAAATTATTAATTAATTACAATTAAATTACTTCCCACCCTATTCCCCTATAAACCCACAACCCGCTACAGAACTACAGAACTTAAACGCAAAAAATAATTAAAATTAATTTATAATTCCTAAAAATGTATAATTAATTCCATATAATAAAATTACTTCCCACCCTATTCCCCTATAAACCCACAACCCGCTACGGTACTAAAACACAAAATTGACTTAAAAAACCATTGTTAACATATAAAAATTGTATACATATATGTTAAAACCAGTAGAACACTTAACTAAAAACATATAACACATACATATTAAATACATATTAAAATACATAACAATAATATAAATATCGATATTAGTAACATCAATATTAGTAAAATCGATATATTTGATGTCGATATTACTAACTTCGATATTACTGACATCGATATTAAAATACTTACCTTAGGATCGATATTCTGTCCATAGATATTATTGACATCGATATTCTGTCCCTTCGATATTTAAAACTCGATATTTGTGTAGGTAGATATTTTAGTTTCGATATTTTGGCTGCTCACCGGTAGAAATAGCATCTTAGTTCAGATGGAAAGATGCCAAACCCACTGGGTCCTTCCCTTCTTGACAATGAATTGTAATGTGAAACACTACAAAATCAACCCAAGTACACACGTTTGCCGCCTTTGCAGTAAGCCTGAATCAATGTTGCACCAGCAGCTGAGGAGTCACAGCCACAAGATACAAATTCGCGATTTCGTCCATTTTGCTGATCATCCGTTCTCTTGCAGTTTACTCAAGCTGTCAAAGTATAATCGCTGCAGTCACTCCCTGTGTACCAGGACCTGTGAAATCCCAGATTCAATATTTGAACAAGGGATGGAGGTGATTATGCGTCTCTGCCGTAGACCCCAATGGTCACATTATGCATGAATCCTGTGGAAAGCGGCTCCTCTCTGAGGTTTCTGTTAGTGTTCAGAAGCTACAGGCAAATGAAAGTCCTTCAAGCTTGAGTCAGTGATTAGACGTTTTGGTTTCTGGTATTGTCATGGAATGGTAGATAAAAAAAAGCAACTTTCTCAAGAGAAGTTCTTTAACCCTTCAGAGACCGGGTCTAAGAAAGAATCAAGGTGAAGCACCTTCTCAGGGGGAAATAAATGAATGTGAGCTCTCATGTTGAGTGAAGACATCACTGAAGTTCATTACCGCCTGGCATACCACTTTCAACTCAAAGAATGAACCTATGAATTTTATCTGTGGAGATGAAGCTGCAAGGGCTCTCTTGGAGAGAGACAGAGGTAGAGAGAGCTGAAAGTAATGAAGAAAAATTGGCACAGCTCTTTCGATGAGAGAGTGGCTGATTTAGACTCCTCAGAACAATAAGCAGAATTCTAGAGGACATGTCTGGCAGAGAATAGTGTGAAGATGAATTACAAGCTGGAACTGCTGGATAAGATGCATAGAAAAGTGATAAGATTCTCGAAGATACCACTTGAGAAATAGAGACATGGGGGTTCTTCCTTGACAAAACTAATGTATAGACTACCTGGAAGGGCTTCAGGTTCTGGTGGAGTGCTGGGTTTCATAACAATGATAATCAATGATAATCCGGAGATGGGCATACCAGGAGAATAGCAAACTCAACAAGATGAATGACGGAATACTGAAACATTTCAACCACTCACCCCCAGTCAAAATATCTGGGTTTCATTAATTGTTCTTTTGCTCACTATGCCACCCCAGTTTGGACCTAGCCAAATGCAAATCAGTCTTGACCCTGTTCCTCATGGGAACAGTCCAGCCTAAACTGCCAAGCCAGGTCTTCCCTGAACCGTAAACAGGCTTCCTGGGTCCGGTTTCGGGGTTTCACCCCTCTTCAGCCAGGCTAGCTTGAATCCAGTGGCACAGCGAGCATGGGACCCACATCTGGGCATGCCTTTGGCCACTTAGGGTAAACATAGCTAACACAACGAGATGATGTACGGAGTGCTGAAACTTTTCAACCACTCACCACCAGACAAGTGATCTGGGTTTAATCCATTGTTCTTTTGCTCACTATGCCACCCCAGTTTGGACCTAACCATATGCAAATCAGTCTTGACCCTGTTCCTCACAGGAACAGTACAGCCCGAACTGCCAAGCAAGGTCCTCCCTGGACCGCGAACAAGCATCCTGGGACCGGTGTAAGGGAGGACCTGGCCTGTCAGAAAAATGAATACTGTTTGCTACAAGCAAACAGTAAAATGCATTGATAGGAAGCGCTGTCATGGCTGTTCCTGTCAATACACTTATACATGACTACCAGCTAGGCGGTCATTCATAAATCTGGTGGGTGGAGTAGTCCGGCCTGGCAAATGTAATTTCCTCCTCCGGGCCACAGAAGAATACTCTGTTTGGCAGGTAATAAATCTGGCCCTAAGTGTTCAATATGCTGAACAGTGACTTCTAGCCTGTTGAATGAACTTGCTTATTCTTGACGGTTGAGAATGTGGATGCTATGGAGCGCTCAGTAGATGTCTGACCTCCAGGGGCAAGGGTTGGGTACTTGGTGTTTGTAGTAGTTCAAAGATCTTTATTCGATTCACAGAATCATGAAAGCATTATTTAAATACTATAAAACATTTCTAAAAACACATACAATACATTAATCCTCTTATTATTTACAGTTTGCACCATCATAATTTTGTGGCGGTACGCTATAATTACACAATTGCAAATCTTCAATTCATTTTGACGCAGAGACTCAATTCCCTGTTTACAATTTTTTGTGAAATATTCCACAAAGTGCAGATTTACAGAGGCTTCTTTAAAAAATACACAATCAATAAAATGCTAAAAATACTTCAATGATATCGATGAATACATTCTAATTAAAACTGCAATCAATTCTAATATAAGGGTTCACATTTAATATTACACATCCTTCTACCCAAATACAATTTAAACTAATGCAAGAATCAGCCCCTGTGTTAAGATATTATATATTTTTTATTTTTTTTAGCCCTTGGTGTTTATCCTTATTGACAGTTGAAATGTTTTAGCTCTCTTAAATGTTCCTTCTTTCTCTTTTAACCTTTTGGATTCATCACATTATGATATTGGCAAATAATTTACTGAAAATATGCTCTGTTGTATTTACTGATGAAGTTTTCTGTGTTGTTCACACAATAAAAAATTAATCTAGTCTTCTCAAAATATTTCATTTGGGAATTTTCATCTGCTCCACTTTACTGTGCGAACTATCCCTCTTTTCATCCATTTACTGTTGAGACATGTTTTTCTATTATTGGGGCGAGGGGGTGGTTGAATGTGAATCCTCTCAGTTCAGTTTGTCAAAGTTAAAAGTAGGCCATTTGGTCGGAAAATAGTACGTTGGAAACCCACCCATAGCTATTCAGAAGGTATTTCCTAATTCAAAATGAACTTTTTTGTCGAACATGAATGATGAAAGGTTTAGTTTCTCTTGCTGGAATTCTAACCTGTGATTTACAGTTTTCATACAAATCTCAGCAGTAGGTGTAATACTCACATTCACCTTGCACACTCCCTAACCTCAGTAAAAGAGTTCAAACTGTGACTAAAAAGTCCTCCACCACAGTTAACACTTTATGACTTTGAGGCTCTATCTCCGTGATCATCATTTTAGATGCTTTGAATATTATTATATCTCTTATCTGACTGTATGCTACCTCTACCTTTAACAGTGTTTAGACAGAATATAGGAAACAGAAATATTGTGTCAAGACTATCGAGGACAAAAATATTGTGAAGGTAAGTTTCTATAGGTAAGCAAAGTTTTACCATATGTAACTCTACATAAATAAATGCACCTTGACAATATTGACAATATATATCGTCAAGGTACGTAGATGTGGCATTAAGAATAGTAAATTATACTACCTATTTGCACTTACCTTCTTGATATTTTGGTTCTCACATTTTTTTTTTACCCAATATTATGTCCACACGATATTTTTGTTTCTAATGTTATGTCAGTGATCCACCTTTAACAGAGAAAAGCTCACTCCATTATTTATTGAGTGTTCTGGTCACTATATGTAAATAACTTGCATACCTAGTTACGCTTTACTGTTTATTACACACATGTCTCTTCAACTCAATCTACATAAAAGCAAATAAAATAAAAATTAAATACATGCTAACCATCTTGCAATCTATATTGGCATGAGACCTGTTACTTACACAGTATGCAGGGATCATTGCAGGATGCACCATAGACCCCTGAATTATTTTACTGTTTTTGTAACCTCTCCCCTCCCTATTACACACAGAGCTCGGATTCAACTAAATCAACACTGGAACATCTGGGAACCTGCAAACTGCAAGTTTGAAAGACACACACACACTCACTGTCATTAAAATGTGTGACATACATCAGGCACCTTTCTATTGTAGTTGCATTAACCCACTGAGCTGTTTTATTGATCTAAAACGTGTGCCTACTTTCTGCAATGGACAGTTAACTCCTTTAATCTGATCTACTGTTTTGTGAGCGAATTACAGGCAGATCAATGAAGTATGTGCTCAACTCACTGAACTATCCAACCAGAATACTTTGGAGTATTTTCAACAACACATGCAAAAGAACACTCAGGGCCTGATTAGCAAAGGTAAACCTACACGTTTGTGTAAGTTTACGCTTTTTCATTATTCACAAAACTGCCTGAGGCTGTAATGTTTTTTGATTCTTCTTAACCATTTTTTGCACAGCTTCACATTTTCACTTAGGTGCATAAGTGAAATATGAATACATTTGTGGTGCAGTTAAGATGTATTACCTTGAGGTATTTAATAACAGATGTTTCAGCTCATTCACAAAGGCAAACTTAAACATTTGTGAAAGTTTACTCTTTTTCAGTATTCACAAAACTGCAATTTAATAGTAGCTCGACGACTGCGCAATCTCCACAGTCACAAAGTTACCATTATTTTGCAGTTTTGTGAATACTGAAAAAGAGTAAATGTACACAAATGTGTAAGTTTACTTTTGTTAACCACGCCTGACTTTTGCATGGTACCACCCCAGAAGTTTGGCTTAACTGTTTTTGCTGGCTGTAGAACTCTCTGCACTTTACTCTTACTAACCAGTGGTAAAGTGCCTGTGCTCTCCAATTCAACGTGATAAAATTGGCATAATCCTGATTGGCATATTTAGTGGAGGAGTGTGGCTCAATGGTTAGAGCGGCAGACCCTGAAGCAGAGTTCTGGCCAGGGACCAGGGTTCGATTCCCGCCTCGGCGGGGCTCGGGCTCAATTTCCTTGGACCTGTCTATTCTCGCCTCGGTGCCTATTCTAATCACGGGCCCCACGCTGCAACTCTGGGCAATAGCTTGCTTAGCCTCCACACCGGCCTCAACAGCGCTAAGGATGCCTGGCTTCACCCTGGGGGTGCCCAGGAGTGGACACTTCACAGGGAAAGCCAGGAGGGGTTCCACAGCGGTATGAGTATCAGCGCCAGGAAACCGCAAAGGCAACACCGCAAGGTGGCCGTCTGGTGACAGTGCGCTCTATAAGTACCTTGACATTTACATTTACATATTTAACTTCCCTAGTACATGGTGCTCAAAGTGTAGCCAGGGCGTGTAGATTGAATGTCACCAGTGGGCTGCAGCACTCATTGTTCCAACCACTGCAGGGACAATGAGCATGACTGCAGGCCTAACACCAGTAGCCTGGCTGTACAGGTTTGAACACCAAATTCGACCTGTCAAATTAACCCCTTTTGGCAGGCCTTAACCCCTACTTTTAAATATTTGTAAGTCACCTCTTAGTAAGCCTTACTGGCTATCAAGGGAGAGTGCATCGTATTTAAAAGTGTGGCATGTAAAGGTTTAACGTTAAACATGTTGTTACAGTTATAAAGCCCTTAAGGCCATTTCACTGTAGCATGGTTAGCTGTTCCATAGACGAGCATTTATTACAATATTAGATTTAATTTTGCTATCTTCGCTTAGGAAACAGCTACACAGTTCATTATCGAACTTTTACAAATATTTATTACAAGCCCAATTAACTGGTAAAGTTGGATTTATAACACATATTTTAGAGCAGGTAATTTTGAAAAGGTGCCTGCTACCTACCTAAATGCTCCAGAAGCCCATTTGCATGAGCTTTCAGCTGCAACCCAGGAGCTGGATAGCACCTTTAAGGAGGTGTGTACTTCCCAGAGCTGAACCAAAGACCTTAGGTATCGGGAGGTGTTCTATTTCTCTGGTATGTAAACCATCTGGGCTTTGCACAGGAACTTAATTAACTTCGAAGATGTCTACCCTGTCACAGGCAAATCTAGCTAACACTTGGGCCTCCCTCCTTCCCAGTGGCATCTGGTACCCTTAACATTTGGTGTGGCAAACAAATATTTAGTGTACCAGCCACAACTGCTCCTCATGCTTTCCCAGCTCGTGCATTCTTTACACACAGTATGCCTTCCAGAAAGCAATGCCTCGTGGAAAATAAAAGCATTTTGTTTTCATTCATTTAAACGGCAAACTGTCTTCGGATTACAAGCATTTTAAGACATGGGGACTTCCACATGCTGTAAAAAGCTGTAAAATACTTGGGCCTCATCACTAACCACCATCTAGCTTTGTAAACTCAGATTGCTAAACTATCTGGTACCTGTTTTTGCCGTCTGGCCCTCAGAGGTTGATTTTCAAGCAGCTCTCCGATAAGCCTCAGTCCCAGGGAAAGGTAGGGGCCGCAGGAGGAAGAGATTTTTAGGATCAGGCTTCCTTCTTTTGCAATCTTACTGTAGAACACCAGGGGACAGAGTGTGGATTGCGAGACAGGAGGCCAGCCAATTAAAAATGTCACAGCACGACGAAGGACGGACAAAGGAATGTGCGGCGCCAGTCCTTAGAAAAAGAATGCCCTCCACTGTCAGCAGGGGAGAAATAAACCTGAGCACCCCAGCCAATCCGAGCGCTGCTCAGCAGCATAAAAGCAGTGCTAGGATTGGTTGGGGCATGCAAGGACAACCCTCCATTGAAGACTAATGGGGCTGTGTCTTAACTCACACAGCTCCATGGTAGCCTTCAATGTAGAAGCCTGAACTGCGCATGTTAGGATGGACAGAGCACATATACTGGCCAACCTGACATGCGCAGCTCAGTTTCAGTCTCAGCTGCTCGCCCCACCCACTTACAGCCCTGAACGTAGCCCCACCCCATAAGGAAATACAATTAATGAAGGAAGTATGGGGCTAATTTAAATTGTGAAAATGAGCCTGAAATGTAGTGGCTCGTAGCAGTTAGGGGCCAACGCCCTTGTGCTCTTATGAACACACTGCCACTGCTCCTTCCTTTGTCCTCCTAGTCAGTCAAGCACAAGGCCCAGTGGAAGAGGAGCTGCCCCAGAACCAGTTCTGAGTAACCACAGAGTATGTGTCCCTCATTCCCCTGGCCACATCTCTAAGATTGGCACAGGAGCTCTGCACAGGGGAAGAAAGGTTGTGCCTTATTGATTCTGAAAACAGAGGAGCATTGTGGAATTGTTTATAGTAAAACACACAGAAAGTGCTGCAAAAGTAGGTAGGGTCACCCCTGGGAAATCTTACCCCATTGGTTAGAAAGGGGAGATTCCCGTATCCACAGGCTGGCACTGTGCATAAATGTGGCATCCCCAGGACCCTCCTCTGATCACCTCTGGACCAGTGGAAGAACAGGAGAGGACTGGACCTGCTGCTTGTGACTGAGACGAACCCTGAAGACTGGACCTGCTCTCCCTCTTGCACCCAAGACAAAGACGTGGACTCCATGGGTCATTGGACTGGCCAACAATCTTCATGAGGCCTTTTTCTGCAATCTCAGGTGACCAGTACCAACTGGACCTGCCCCAGACCCTGCTTCTCTCCTCTCCTAGAGTGATTCCTGATCCCCAAATGCTGCACCTAAGGTCCTGGTCTCTTGGCTGGTGTCAAAGGGTACTCCTTCTAAAGTTTCCCTAAACCTGTGACTTGAAAACTTTTCCCCAACTTTTTCCTGAAAACTGTCATAGGACCGTGGCCAACCTGCCAAGTCAATCTACTGAGGATCATCCCTGTGATTGAGTTTACAAATATACATAATGTAACTGTAAATTGGCTTCAGATGATTTTTTATTTATTTAAGGGCTTAGACTTTGAGACTGCTATAAATTTAATAATAAAAGTAACTTTATAGGAACCACAAGTGTATGCCCACACCTCACAAAAATCTATTCTCATCTAATTGTTCTCTATAATGGCCGTAGAGCAAAACAGATGAGAAACTATTGTTGCACGTTGTTGATTTAACTATTTGAATGGTGTGTAAAGATCAACTCATTCAGGTGGGCTCATAACACCTGGAATAAGGAATGTACGGTCTTTACTCTAAATTTGAACTTCAAAGTAGCATACGCTCAGCATCGTACTGGGACAGAAAGTTGGCCCTGGCTTTGAATTTGTAAAGAATTGCTATGTATGTGTTTTGCAAGGTATGGGGATTACATGCATCTGTTCTTGCTGCAGGTAGTTTTTGTGGCACTATCAGGGAAATCAACAGTAATAAGCATTGGCATCACCAATAGGTCTCACCATTGGGACCTATTGACTTTGTCAATGGATTTCAGGTATTGGCCTACAAAATAACGCAGCTGCTTTTTTAAAAATTATTTGCTGCTCCAAGTCTGATCGGCAAATAAAAAGACAAAAAATGTGCAAAAGCATTTTATTTTTCGAAAGAAGATGGGAAGAAGCAATAGGGCAGGAGGCCGTGCAAGCAACTCAGCAAAATAGGTTTGGGGGGGAACAGTACGCATCAGTTGGCGCTTGGAAGCAACACACTGCATGGTGCGTGCTGAAGAAACTCTGGGTGGCAAGGGTGGGGGAAGCAACACAGGGTGGATGGTGGAAAAGCAACACAGAGACTGTGGGGTCAGCTAACGGATGAGGAGGGAGCTTTTGAAACTGGGAGCGGGTAAAACACACAGGCGAGAAAGCAATGCGGGTAATAGAGCAACACGGGTTGGGAGCGTCAAAGGAGGGCAAGCGCATCACGGAAGGCGGCAGGGGACAACTACACAAATGAAAGAGAACAGGAGGTTCACACTGAGGAGACAGCTGGAAAATACTTGCACTCTGTAGAGTGCCAAGGCAACAAGAGAAATGTAGCGCCTGAAAATGTGAACAGTGTATGGATAAAGTAATGGCACATGCTCCAGGTAAGGCACAAGCACAAAAAGAAAAAAAAAGCACACGCGCTAAAGAATAAGAAGCAAGCAAATGAGAGTGATAAAGGAGCCAACAAATGGTAAGCAGTGGGTGGGCTCTAAGCCCACTTTAAACTAGCAATATATCTTGCAACAGGCAGCACACACGCTGTCTAGTAGGCAAAACCTAATAACTGGCCCACCAGACCATAAAACAATCACAGAAACAGCCAAAAAAACGGCCTACACACTGACCTGTCAGTCCAGCCTTTTTCACACTGCAGATTGCCCAGTGTATCAGTCCGACACCGAATCTGCTCTTTTTTAACTACTCTTTTACTATTAATTTGAAGCTGAACTCTGCTCCATTGGAATGCGTTGATCGAATGCTAGCTACTTCGAAATGCAAAACTGAATTTATCTTTTGGACGAAATAAGATTAAAGATTTATTTACCAACACATCGTATTTGCTGTGTGCAAAGAAGTTGTGATATGAAACTTGCATAGTTTAAAAAAAAAATACGAAAGGTGCAGCTTCAAAAACCTTGTCATCGGGCATCTTCGAGCACAACAATGGTCATAACTTTGGCCTTAGGCTCAAGCTACTCCTCGGTGAATTGTGTGAACATGGAGATCTTTGCCAAAGGCAAAGTGTCCCCCGAAGCCTTGGTAAAAACGTCACCTACCAATGATCAAAATACCCTAAAACAAACTAAAAAGAAGTGAAAACATATTGGGTTGAGCAGAACAGCGATAGAGACAGTAGTTACTGCCCTCACCATTCGAGAACGAAGCTTTCCTGAGCAATTTTTGGCAGACATCTAAAATAAACACTCAGGGTGAGTTACTTTCTCACAGAAGCATAGGAAGAAATTAGTACAAAGGAAATTATATTAGCTTTAAAAAAATCAGGTGACTAAAACAAAAATGCTTTCTTCAATACCCCCAAAGTTAGAATGGATTGTAGACTATACCAAGGGCATTTTTTTAGGAAATTGTGAGCAACCATACCGTACATTTTCTTTAAACAAGTTTTCGCCTAATTAGATGATGCACACATACTTTAGCCCACCATTTAAAATGAATTTGAAGAGGAAACATTTTGAGAAGTATTTATTTTTCAAAGTAGTTAATTTAGAAGTAATATTTTTAAACAGTTAATTTTCGATTTCCTAGCACCACTTTGCACCTGTTTCAATGATAATTTGACAGCAGTAAATAAAGTAGAGATAACTTATCTTCCTCCTGCTTTCAGCCATTGCGTTCAAAATGTCACAAGCTTTAAGTACACACAGTGTGGCTGTAGGGAGTACTGACTGCTGATAACTGGGGAAAAACCTTCAGGAAAATGTACTGCCCTGAGAATGAATGTGACTGACCTTTTAAATCTACACGTGGGGCAAACTGGAACTGGTGGATCCGGTTACTTAAAAGTTTCCTCCCTTTGTTTGGCCAGAATGGCTGGTTAAGTGCAGTTCCAGTGCATTCGTTCAGGATTCTTGGTATCTTATGGTGCCCGGGCTTCAATGTAGCGTAGGTGGGAATGCACGGATTAGTAAATGACACCCTTACAGGGTACTGTTCCTGTTTGGCATGAAAAAGTTGTGGTTCTTAATCGGCTTAGACCTGAGCCCAGACATGGAGGTTAAGTTATGTTACAATGCCTCTTCTTGCTCCTTTCTTTTTGGTCATACATATTTTTATGGCACACATTTTGCTATTGGTTCAGCCTCGCACTGCTAATGAAGTCCAGTTGTTCCAGCCTTGGTTTCGGGGACTCCTTCACAGAGCAGAGTTGGTGTGGTTTATGATTTTTATCTTGGAGGCTTCCATCCATTTGTGGCTCTTTTAGTTTATAGGTGATGCTTTTCTTATTGGTGCTATAAAGTTTGCTGTTTGTGACCTGAGGTCTAGCCAAGATGCTTATGCTGCCAGGGCTTTTCGACTTGCGCACTGCCAGCAGATCGGTGTGTGTGTGCATGATCTAGATGTTGTTGCATCCAGGCCCTTTTCATGCTCACCTGGAAAGGCCCATAAGGTGGATTCTTTGGTGCCATTCGGTGGCTGGTCAGTGGACAGTCCATTTTAGTCCCTGATGGCTGCAAGGCCAGCACCACCATAAAAAACACATCTCCACCAAAATGCAGTATCAGCAATACACCTTATCACCAGCAGTCTGGCAGCGACATTGAAAATGAATTTGGCAAGGTTTGCCGGTGAGAAAACAGAAACTCAATGGTGCAGGCAAATAATTACAAAAGGGAACATTTACGTTGGCACAGGTAGGTCATGGCTTGAGAAGCCCTCAACCGATGTTGAAGAAGAGCAGGTGTAAAATTTGCAAAGTGTTTTTGAGAGCACAGAATGAAAGGTAAGAATACTCTCTGCTTCGGCCGGGCTCAGAGTTTGTGTGTTGCAATCCAAGATGTATGTACGTAGGTATAGATATCTATGGAGCACACATCCAGCAAGAGGGCAATGCAATGATGCGCAAGGATGGGAGGCTTTTGTTACGATTTAGGATACTTTACAATGAAACAGTGTGTTTATGGATGGTGGTTCTTTGTTGTGGCTACTGTGGTCATACTGTGAAGTTTACCACGAGGAGGGGATGGGAAGTCGAAAGGGGTTCTTTAAAGGGATGGCCCATTGTGGGAAGAAATAAAATAACAATTGCTGGCTTTAAGGAGCATTGCATGTTGTTCCTTGTATGCATCGAACACTACGGCTCTTTCGCACAGTGATTCAGAAGAATACCAAGGTTGTGCAAAGGTTTTATTTCCCAAGAAGTCATGCACAGATCTTAGTGACTAGCTTAACTGTAATTTGTGAGTTTTTCCACTTTTCTCATCTCTACACTCTGGAGTAGATTTGTCAGGCCAATTGGCAATAACTACTCACCTGTGCTAGTAGGTACTGAAAATGAATGTGCCATTTTCCCACAAGTTAACTTTAAAACTGATTTCCTCTTTCATACTGAACATCCCAGCGGACATCTGTCTGAAGAATAGCGGGAACTCAGACCAAGAAATAAATGATGAGGAACTATTGGTGGTCCTACGTGACCTTCGAAGTGGGAAGAGGACTGGCTCTTTTGGCCTTCCTACCAAATTCTTCAAATATATCACACAAGCCATCATATTGTTTCTTAAAGCAATGCTAGAGGAGGTGGCAACGATTGGTGAGTACCAAGTAAGATTTGCGTACAGCAGAAATAGTTGTAATATCCCTACCTGATCGCCTACAAGAATCATGCCCGATTTTCTCCTCAGTGTTTAAGTCAAGATCATGGCAAGGGTATTGGTTACCTGCCTGCTTCGGTGATTGGCTCTCCAATGTGGCTTCATGGTTCAGCGTTCTAGGAGACATAACATTCCACACTTTCATAATGCCTTGTTCCTAGCAGAGCGCCTAAAAGACACTGCTAAGGGTTGATTCCGAAAAGGCGTGTGAGTTTGTTGGATGGGAATGCATTTTCCTATTATTAGAAACAAAACAATCTAGGGCCTAACTGGAGGGGTACTTTCAGATGCTTTTCAGATGCTTTTCCGATGCTTATTCGGACCCGACAGGGTTGCTCTCTATCCCCATTGCTCTTCGCCACTGCAGTGAACCTTCAAGCAGGATTGATGAGGTTCTGAGGGGTTTTGAATGGCTGTCTAGTGTGGCTGACACAGTGTTATTTATGCAGATGATTTACTTATCTATTTACATCTCCCAGATGGACTGGAACTGGATCCGTGCAAATTCTCCAATACTTCAGCATATTCTCAGGCCTAAACACAAATCTTTCCAAATCAATATTTTACCCGAATATAGCTGATGTGCCAGATCTTCAGTGGGCCGCCCAGGAGGCGTTTCAATAGTTGGGCGTCTATATCCCTAGGGGCAGAGAACATATTCGGGAATGCAACATTGCATCCCAGATGTCCAGGCTACAAAGCTATATTGTCTTCCTGCCCTAGCACCCATTGTCACTGGTGGGGAGGGTGGCCAGCATTAAAATGGTCTCCCTATGATGCGTATTGAACCAACTTAAAAGTTACCCATATGACATTCAGAGTGAATTCTTTACCCACCTTACAGCTATGATTCGTACCATTCTATGGGCAGGTGGTGCACCATGAATCGCCATGACGAGGTGCTTTAAATCGCAGTATGATGGCAATATTTAGGCAGCAGATGTGATGACATTTTATAGTTCTGCACATCTAATAAACTGTAAAGGAGAGGCTTAACCCATGGGCCAACCCATATTTGGAACAGAGGAATAGGAGATATGCACGCACTGCTTTACCTCTACGGTGCGCAGATTGATGTGACCCTTACAACAGACACAACGAAAACAATACTAAAAGTATGGCACAAGACTCTATGTAGCATAGGCTGGTAAAATTGACTCCCAGAAAAAATCCCACTGTAGCTAGGTAACAAGTTACATCAATTCAATGACTTACATGGCTTTCGCTGGTGGTCAAAGATAGGGATCTCAAAAGTAGATTACATTATTACTGGCACCACCATGTGTTCATTCGTAGATTCCCAGGTGAACTTTGATATGCATAAACATCAGTTCTTCAAATATTTACATTTAAGACATGCCCTACACCCACACTTTAAATACCCC
This sequence comes from Triturus cristatus, assembly GCF_964204655.1. NCBI lineage: Eukaryota > Metazoa > Chordata > Amphibia > Caudata > Salamandridae > Triturus > Triturus cristatus. Next base: position 86,672,004 of record NC_140586.1, on the reverse strand, counting down.
AGAGAACTCCCCGATTTAATCTCTTAGAGAAAAAACTACTGACTAGAAATATGAGTCAGGGAAGATCTCTGTATACAATCCTTGGTGATACATACACCAAACACATTTGACACTTTGAATGGGAGAGAAATGTTGGGTCTCTCACTAAAGAAGAACAGACAGCCAAAAAGACTTCAAAAGCCAACCAATTTCTCGTAATTCAAAGTAAGGGGCTCTTTACAATGGCTCATCACAGCAGGATTGAGACCGCCCGACAAGGAGTCGACGGTCCTACTCGCCATATTTTGATAAGACCGCCGTATAGGCGGTCGGAAACTGCCTTCTTCTAATGTAGCTTGTGCTGCAGCCCAGAAAATGGCTGCAGTAGAAAAAGGAATTTTTCAAACATCCATTCACCGAGCACCATGTGATGCCTGGCACATGGTGCATGGATGTTTGTGGGATCACCACATGGGCCCCCCTGGCCACTTAGCATTCCAAAGTCACTTCTGGCTGCCTTTTCATGGCAGTGGGACCGCCATGAACAGGCAGTCGGAAAGGGACATTGTAATCCTGACGGCATTGCCTGAGCAGGCAGCCCCTCCATTCAGGATCACGATTCCGACCGCCACTTCGCCGGGATCAGTCGATCCTGTCGCAAGCAGAGGTTCGTCCCCCGACAATCAAGGGTCTGGCCGCCTACATCATAATGTAGCAGTTGGTCCGAAGGGCTGTCTGTCAGTGGGACTGCCACTGGCGGCCTGTTGTTGGCGGTCCCCCGGCATCGTAATTTACCCCTAAATATCTACTTCCAGTACATTTTAAGCACCATCAGCTGTTTCATATTGTAAAAATCAAATTGTACTATTGCATAGGGTACAGAGAACAAGCGTGAGACTTTATAGACTAATGGTGGCTCCTCCGCTAAGGTGGTTGAGGGTCGCCCCACTGCTCTTTGAGCACTGCAAAATAAAAATAAAATGATAATAACAAGAAGTTATTATAATTTTCTTTTTCTTTGCGGGACTCCAGACAGGTTGGGTGGGCAGGGCTAGGACCGCCGCGGTCAGAGGGAGCTGGAGTGGTTTGCACTCCGTCCCTAAGTGCACATGACGGCTTGGTCGACCTCTGGGGCCGACCAAACAGTCATGCACACTTGTCATGTTCTCCACTGGGCTGTATTGCACAGCCCAGTAGAGTCATGCCCAGCCTTCCAGGTACTGCCTAAGTGGCCAAAAAGGCCGCTCAGACAAATCACGACGATGCTCCTGCAGCGTCATGATTGGCTGGGAGAGTCCGGGAGCCTGGGTGCTTCTGATGGCAGAGAGCGAGGACGGAGGAGAGACGTCGGGCGAAGAAGGTACTTTTTTCTTTTAATGCTTGCCCACCACCCATGTACAGAAGCAGCCGCCACTGTTATACACGTGACATGAGAATACCCCCGGAAAACGACTATGCTGGGTGGGAGGGAGACACATTCCTCAGGTGACCGGATGGCAACTAGAAAAGGATCTCATACTTATTCTCCTGCACACACACCCTTAACTTTGACACTAACAGATACAACCTCACACTGATACACATAGGTCTGAAATCGCAAAAAAGAGACACAGACAAAAACTGGTGGAACAAAGACCCACCTTGTCTGGAAAGATGAGTGAGAGAGAGACACGGACCATTGCATGAAACTGGAGATTACAGTGCATTGATCACTGGATTGTCTACAAAAACAGACAAACATTTTGAGGGGAATGGATGGATTACTATGGAACTATGAGCAAATTGAGGAATGATGATATGAGTTTTAATTACCTCATTATGATCTTTAGTCTACGTGGAAACATAACCATACAAGAAGCCTACAGTGATACGCGACTAGCTTATAATTCTCCAGTATTGGGTATCTTTCATAGATTTGCATGCTTGAATCATTCCCAGCCGTCATAGTGGGAGTCCCACAGTACATAAAAAGCAGTAAGTAATTACTCTAACCGTAAAGTTAATAGAGAATACCATTATCTTTAATATCTCGTCCTAGTCATTAGGTATGGTCCAAACTCCAACCAATCACACAACAGCCCCCTCTAGAACCCTCTCCACAGAGGCTCCAGGCTCTCAGATTTTCTACCGCACGTCGTGTGAAGGGAGTCTCCCTGACCTCTGCTCAGTACTTTCTCCTGGCCTTCTGGATTTCTTCAGATCTTCAATTCAACATGTCTTCTTCTTCTAAAAGATCTCTCTTCAGGCATTGTGATTCTTGTGGGAAACTAAGACTTCATTCAGATGATCCACACAAGAAGTCTATCTACTGCTTTACCCTAAACACCAGGTGAGAGACTAAAATTTGCAGGACTTTCTCTCAAAAAACCTTGAGAGATAGAGAAGGACGTCTGCTTTTGTGGCTACAGAAGCTTAAATCTAAGTACAATCCTTTGTCTGATGAGGAGAATGATTCCTCATTAAAATCTGCAGCTTCTAAGAAAAGAGCTAGTGAGGCGGAGCTGGTATCTCCTAAGGCTGTTTAGGTGTTAAAAAAGCATCACCACACCTCAGAACATGAAGATCAACCTTCATCTTCTAAAAAAGAACCAGTGTCTCCTAAGGGTCAGTCTGTGCCCTCTACGCCTTCTAAATCTTCTACAAAAATGAAGCAGTTGTTAAGGTCTCTTCCTGAGATAATTTTACCTCACAAAAAAGTTAAGCCGTCGACGACACCTTCGTCAAGAGGACTTCCATCGCCACGACTACATTGATGACGTCCACTTTCTCTTCACCTCAGACTAAGATGATTATGTCCTCAGCATCTTCTCTGTTGACGTTAGTCTCTATGAAGGTGAGACCGTCATTGATGATAACTTCTACTTCTTCGTCGACAAAAAAGAAAGGACTCCTGTCAGGACCTTCGTTGACGAAACTTCGTCGACGCTGCGGCTGTCGGCGGCTCTCAAAAACAAGTCTCTCTTGTCAGCGCTGTCTTCGTCAGCGGTAGCATCGTCGACGATAGCTTCGTCGACAGAGCCGATGATTTTGGATCCAGATCTTCGTCGACGAACCTCATCGACATCAAGACCATCGACGGAAGATCGGTCGATGAAAACTTCAGCTATTACATCCTCGTTGGTGGTTTGCTTGACACCATTGACAAATCTGACTGCATCTAAAGATAATACAGGACTTCCACCTAAGAAAAGACCTTCTTACGAAATAATATTGCCTATCCACACTTCCCCAAGTAAGGTGTCTCCCTGTCCAGAGGAGATTTTAGATTATGGAGCAGATGAGGAGGAATCAGAGGATAATGGTATGTTTGGGGCTGCTCGCAGTTCGTCTGACCTTCTCATTAAATGCCAGGAAGATGAGGACTATGTTTATTACCCTGAGGTCACCAACCAGGAGAGGCAAAGGGAACAAACAATCCAAATGCCTGTTCCTCTGGTCTCAAACTTACAGCATATGGTAGAGGATTACTACCGCAGATTTCCTCCTTCAGAGCCAGCATCTTCAGTTCCTCAGACGCCTATCACGCAGCCTTCCTTGCTAATTAGATCCTCCCCTCAGGTTTCCCCGTTACCTACCGCAATGCGACAGCAGGACCAGGAGGTTCATACCACTGATGACGAGAGAGAAGAGGGATAGTTAGATGAGATATCCCTTCTCAACGAATGGGATGACTATCAGATTCAGACACCATCGCCTTTCACTCTACCTCCAGTAGATTCACCACCTGAGGATATAGGAGGTTTCCATACCCTTATGGGGAGAGCCGCAAGGAGGTTTCAGCTTCCAATGATAACTAAACAGGCTGATTGTTTCCTGTATAATTTCAGGGAACAGACAAAGAGACAGGTTCGCTCTATTCCCATAAGAGACTTTATATGGCAAGAAGGCTTAAAAGTAATGAAAACACCAGCCTCAATTCCATCAGTCTTTCCTAAGTTGGAGAAAAAATATAAGGCTCCTGATAATTCGCCTCCTTGCCTATCGGGTAACCTAATTCAGTGATCACGCATGCAGCTCAATGTCGTGGCATAAATCCCGCTTCTCCACTCTCGGCCCCTGTGGATAGAGATGGAAGGCGTCTCGACTCCATCGGTAAAAATAATTCCACCATGGCGGCAACAACCGTTAATTCTCTTGCCATTCTAGGCAGATACGACCGCCAAATGTGGTCGGACATTTTGCTTTTTATAGAAATGCTATCAGAAGAATTCAAAGCTGAGTCGCTCAAAATTCTGCAGGAGGGAGAAAGGATCTCGGTTGAGATCATTGATTGCGCAGTGAACAATTCTTCCAAAGGATTCCGCCAACTGACTGGGGCTGCGGTCCTGAGGTGTCAGGGCTAGCCAAAGGCTACTTCGTTCAGACAAGAAGTTCTGACTTAGGTAATTGACATACCTTATGATGGTAAATCTTTATTTGGACAACACATCCACGAAGCCCTTCAGACCATCAAGAAGGACACAGATACTGCAAAGGCTCTTGGCACTCTACAGTTCAAGAAGCAGCCCTTTCATGTAGTAAGAGGACGTGGTTCGTCTTCCTTTCGGGGAGGCTACAGCCAGTACAAGCAGTACAAGCCATATCAGGGTCAAACAAAGTACCAATCATCACAGCATCATCAGTCTTTTAGCCTCCTGCCTCTTCCTACAAACACTACAGAGGAAAGACTGCCTTCAGAGGCAGGGATAACTCCAAGAAGCAGTGACAAACGCTCACTGCCGGCCACAGTTCCCACCAATCCTGTCAAAGTTGGTGGAAGAATTTCCTTTTTCCTCCGGGATGGTCTACAATAACAACGGACAGATGGGTTTTAGATATAGTTTCCAACTGTCACACTTTGGAATTTCTAAAGATTCCTCCAAACTGCCTTCTCAGAGGTCCCCCTCCTGCTCATCTAAAAGAGCTTTTGTCTCAAATAAAAATAATGTTAAAAAAGGGAGCAATCGAAGTGGTACCAGGTGTATAGCGAGGAACAGGGTTCTATTCAAGGTTTTTCCTCATCAGAAAGAAATCGTGAGAGTGGCGTCCCATCTTGGACCTTCATTGTTTAAGCAAAGTTCTAGATAGGCAATCCTTCCGGATGTTGTCACTTCAGGAGGTGCTTCAATTGATAAATCAGGAAGATTTCATGGTGACCTTAGATCTTCAGGACGCCTATTTTCATATCCCTATCCTCCCCAAGCACAGGAAATTCTTAGGCTTCAGAGTGGCTGGCAGGGATTTCCAATTCTGAGTTCTACCATTTGGCCTTCGATCAGCGCCCCGAGTGTTCACCTAGGTCCTAGCACCAGTAGCGGTTCAACTACGTCAAGCGGGAATTCAAATCTTCCTGTATCTGGACGATTGCCTCATAAAGGCGAAATCCTTTGCAGTGGCAAACACTCATACTCAAAAATGTCTCTCTTTCTTCCAATCCTTGGGTCTTTCAATACATTTTTCAAAGTCTCAGTTAATCCCCTCAAGGGTAAAAAAATTCTTAGGGGCAACATTGGTCACTCATCAGGTAAAGGCCTTTGCCTCACAGGAAAGACAACTAAAGATCCGCAAGTTGGCAGTTTTATGTTTTACAAGGAAGTCCACTTCAGTCCGCAAGTACAAATCACTTCTGGGAATGTTGTCCTCCTGCATTCCCCTCGTTCCCAACTGTCACTTCCGAATGAGTCCCTTGCAAGAGGAACTGGACAGTCAGTGGCTGCAAATTTCAGGTTCCTTTGACGATGTTATCAGGATAACACCTCGAATGAAAGAAGTGTTCCAATAGTGGACTCACATCCCGAACATACCTGCAAGCCTATTGTTCCTAGTGGATTCACCAGGTTACATATTAACAACCGATGCATCCCTTGAGGGGTGGGAACACACCTAGAAGGGCTGACATAGCCCCCAGGTGGCCTCGCCAGTTCTGGTTCACGGAGCTTCTGATCCTATCGGAGTGCAAACCCAGGTTGTTACGCCCATTACAGAACTTACTGACAATCAATTGCGGCCAGGTCTGCTATCCGGACCCAACATCTCTACGATTAGCTTGGCTTCTGAACACTATGAGTTTGCCGACCTAGTAATACTGGCTGACTGTCGGGAAGCCCTGGCTAATGCTAGAGCTCCTTCCACTATCAAGACGTACAAGTGATTCTGCCATTGGTGTGTAAGTTCAGAAGTGCACCCCATTCAGTCTTCACCGGAACAATTACTGCCATTTTTCCTACGGCTGGCTAAATCTGGCCTTTCTCATTCTTCTATTAAAGCATCCCTTGCCACGATTTCCAAGTTTCGGCGGCCGAATGGATCACAGTTGCTTTAGTCATCAAGAATAATAAAACAATTCCTTAAAGGATTGTTTAGAATGTTCCCTCCAATTAGGCGTCCACCTCTGCCTTGGCATCTCAACAATGTACTAACGCAACTTATGAAGGCCCCATTTGAGCATATCCATAGGGCTGACCTAAACTTCATTACATGGAAAATGTCTCTTCTGTTAGTGCTTACATCAGCCAGACGAGTAAGCGACATACAGGCTTTCACTACTCGTCATCCTTCCCTCCAGTTTATTGCAGACTCTGTTATGCTTCGTACAAATCCTACCTTTATATCCGAGGTCCCATCCGATTTTCACTTTAACAAACCAGTCATATTGAAAACTTTCTTCCTAAATCCACGGTCTCCAGCGGAAAGATCTTTACATTCCCTGGACCTAAAAAGGTGTATAAAATTCTACTTGCAGAAAACAGCCAGCATACGTAAGGCTGATCAGCTTTTTATGGCTTATTGAAAAATCAGAAAGTGATATCCAGTCACTAAACAGACTATAGCACGTTGGATATCTTCCATGATCCAGTTTTGCCGTCAACAAGCAGGCAAACCTCTACCTTCAACAGTAAAAGCTCACTCTACTGGAGCAGTTTCTTCTCCAACGGCTCTCTATGCCGGTGTGCCTATTCAACAGATTTGCAGAGCAGCAACCTGGTACAGCAGGCACACTTTCACCAAGCATTACTGTCTGGAAGCTGTAAGTAATGCGGATACAGCTGTGGGACAGGCGGTGCTACGTAATCTTTTTCAATAAGGTGAGGCTCTATAATTCCCACCTTCCTTTATGTTTGACAATTGTTATTAGGATAGATGATGTCACTGTTATTCTGTACATATGCATTGTCAGATACTAATGTATGTAGATACATTTTTATATACATGTGTAGGTGTAGATAGATATATATATTTATATATGTATGCTAAATGTACATATATATGGATATACGTATATGAATATGTGGTATAGGAATTTGTTTAACACTTGGTGATGTACAAGATTCTGTACATTGTGTAAAAACATGCATACCCACGTTACAACTGCTATCTATTCAGATTCAAGCATATGAATCTATGAAAGATACCCCAATACTGGAGAAGAAAATGAGTTACTTACCTGTAAACTGTGGTTCTCCAGTATTGGTATCTTACATAGATTCACATGCGACCCACGCTACTCCCCATAGAGGCTCACCTGGTTTTTTAATAGTACACTTGTGCTCGAAAATATGAGGGCCTGGAGCCTCTGTGGAGAGAGTTTTAGAGGGAGCTGTTACCTGATTGGTTGACGTTTGGACCGTACCTAATGACTAGGACGAGATATTAAAGTGAATGGTTTTCTCTATTAATTTTAAGGTTAGAGTAATTACTTACTGCTTTTTATGTACCGTGGGACTCCCACTTCGACGACAAGGAATGATTCAAGCATGTGGAGCTGTGAAAGATACCAATACTGGAGAACCACAGTTTACAGGTAAGTGACTTATTTTTTTTACCATTCCTATGGGAACGATGTATGATAATTTGTGATGGTGTGCCGTTAAACTGACAAGAACATTTCTAAATAAATATGCCAAAAAATGTTTTATAAATAAAATATATTTCCATGAAATATTAAAATGGGATGGACAGCATCAATCTCTTTTCCTCAAAATAATTCAAAGGATGCACGAAAGTCACGATTTTAATATGAAAACCCACATGCAGAAACCTAACAGGCCATGTATAGTAATTGTACTCACGAGTATTACAGGTGGTTGGCGAGAGAGAAATATTGCAACTTCACGCACCTCTAGCAAAGACGTATCTCCCAGACTCCTTGAAAACACAAATAATCAGGAGGTGCACATCATTGAGGAGGACTCCCGAAAATCGTTATGATTTTTCCAGCTAGAGCTTTCACAACATAAGGCGTATCTTAGTTTACATAAGAAGAAGACTCCTGGCAAAATATCTGTCCATCTTTGAGGAAGGGCCAAAAACTGACACCCGGCCGAACAAACAATGAGTCACACCTGCGTCAACATTCAGCAAGGTGTTAGTTGAGGTTAAACAAACTGCAGAGTACCAGATCTGGGATAAAGCTTTAATTGCACCTACCACTTTCCTATTGTAAGTTTTCTTAATTTTATGCGACAGATATCATGGAGAAATATTGACATTGGCTACACTGTTTATTCAAAAGCTCAGGAAACCCAGAGTGAGTATCTGCAACTGAATGTACACGGTTGCCATGTTGTGGTTTAATTATAGATTAATTGTACAGCACAGTAAAGCATCATCAAATGTTAATAGACCCAAAAAACGGTATTCTTGTTTGCCTGAACCAGGGAAATAAAAAAAAAACTAATTTCCCTGATCAGGAGAAAACAGAATATAAAAATATGCAGGAGAAAAGAAAAAATTATGTCGGGTCTGTAATACACACAATACTTGTGGTCTCTGTGAAAATATCACAGGTTTGAATATGAATGCCCAAGAAGAAAATCAAAACAAGAAGCCACACAGGGTGAAAACGAACACTCCTCAGAACAACAAAGGAGCCAACAATCAGATAAGAAATGCTCAGAAACAAAAATGCAGCGCAATGTACCACCACCAAAACAAAGATTCCTTTTCCTACAAGGACTAAACATAAGGCAGAAAAGAGTTAACTGCCCTGCACTGCTGAGAGAGCAACATAGTAGCGAGCTGTCTCAGCTGCTCCCAGAATTCTCCTGACCCGGAAGGAAAACCTCAGGCCAAAACATCTGATGCCGAGAGGAAAACCAGGAGAGAAACACGAAGACGTAAACTCCACTCTGAAGTGGAACCAGAGTAACAGCAGGTAAGGAGGGCAGTGCGCGGGAGGCTCGACGGGGTCCAATCAGGAACGCGAAGCGCGTTTCTGATGTTGGCCCTCCTTTTAAAGGCCTCACACACCGCGTCCACCAGCTGGCAGAGAAGGCAGGCTGGGCCTTCATCAGCTGCGGCGGGCGGGACTCCAAGGGCGGCCATGAGCCGAACAGTTCCGACACCAAGGACCTGGCCGTAGCTCTGCTGTCCTTGAAGCGTTCCAGCACTGAGTCCGCCATGACTCCAAAGAGACGGGAGCCATAAAAGGGCATGTCCATGGGGGTTTGGGGGACGCTTGGACATCTCAGTAAAAGCAAATTGTTATCAGCCAGGCATAGCGCCATAAGACCACCAATAAAGAAACCGCTCTGCCTAGCAAGTCGGTCATGTCCAGTCCACATCGAATCATGACCTTAGCTGCATCTCTCTCATCAGCCATAGCTTGAAAGAGTATGGCCCAGGCCCTCCGGGAATAATAGTTCAATTGTGGGGTGCACTCCTTGTTTTTCAGATTAAACCGCTTTTTAACAATTTTAACCAATGGTGCTACCCTGCTACGTGTGCTGTCACCATACGTCAGTCATATACATCAATAATATACCCTGCCATTCAACTTGAATGCAGTGTGCACTTTTAACATTTAAACATTTCACTATTATAAATCACTATACTCTTAACATTCTAATACTCATCATTTTTTTATCTGTTTTTTTATAATTTTCCATTGCTATCAAAGCATAATGTACCATCTATGAAATTCATTAACATTCATGAATTTTCATTGGGTTATTTTACATTACAATGATACAATTTGTTTTTCAAAATCCAACTTGTCTATAAACATCCTGGTTTATTCATGCGCAATGCATCCCGGGACAATTCAGTCCCTTCTTCAGGGGAAATCCTAAAACAAAAAAACATGTTTTTAAAATCATTTCTTTTGAATCAATTACATGAAATACAAAGGTGGATCAAATTCCATTAGCCAATATTTGTGAGCATGTTGCTGACGCATGTGTCTAGTCTCAGAAACATACTTTATGCAGCTGATGCCAATAAGATTCAAGTTTTACCAAGTCATGACGGTGTACCCAATGTCATGCATTAGACATTAGTACCACGATTGTGCGAATGAATAATGTTTTAATTTTTGATGTCACCCTGTGATTGTGCAAATAACTAAAATAATCATGTGGTAGTCTTATGTGACTATATGTGAACGTCCACTATCCCCTACGTAACTCCATCTATCTCTATATCACAAGGCATACGTGTGCCTACCTTGCTCTGATCGGATAACGATCTAGCCCGCTTAGCCGGTTGTTTTGTAGAATTCTAAAAAATATGCTGCGAAAAAACCGAGTGAAATATAAAGATACTTCTCATCTTAAAGCTTTTTAATGCCACATCCATTAACTGGAAAAAAAACCTCTCACCATTTGTGGTTTTCTAGGACCTTCTATCCGTTTATCTGCTCCATGTTACCCGTAACAGACTCCTACAAATCAACAAAATCCACTTGTTACCAATGATTCTAACATACTCCTTCATCTTGCTTGTCCCTCTTCTTGTGCCATGAACTGACCTTACCTCCAAACTTCAACCTCTAGCGAACGCTGTTTCCATCCAAATTTCCCGTGTTTCTTCACTTCAACACGCATGTGTGTTTTAAAATGTAATAATGATAGTCAATGGCTGACTATAACTCCGTCAGTAATATATATGCTGTGTGACCACCATCTAAATCTGCCCAAACTCATTATACTAATGACATAAAACTACAATACGCATGTGTTTTTTTATACAAAAACGTAACAATGATAAATAATCACAGACTATGACTTCGTCAATAATATATACGCTAATGTAGCCGCCACCTTACTCTGCCCGGTCTTGTAATACTCACAATGTTTAATCCACATAAACAGCAGCGTCAAACACTAATATTCTTACTAACATTAGATAATTTATCAGGTAGAATTGGAAAGCTGGAAGTTGCATTACTTAATAGTTTGTGCAAAATACAGCAACCAACACAGGAACCATTAGATGTGCATAGGTGTAACAAAGTCCAACCTGTTAACAGCGAGAGCTGTCAAACTATTGATCCTGTATCTACCAGTAATAAAGAACAGAGCAGTGTATTACAATGTAGAGCTGAGAAAATCCCTATTGCTAATCAAGAGGCTTATTCCAACACTTCCTCCCTAGTCCCGCACATATCTACTAATCCCCCAAGACCCAATTTTAATACCACTAGTACCCGGAACGGGAATGAAGGCGATTGGCATAATATCTGTCTGGATTTACCGCCTGCAGCCACCCCCTATGTAGTAGTGCTAACTAATGTCCCGAGATTACAGAGGGGGAGCATGGTATCATGGGAGACCTTAAGAAATAGATCGCTACACTGGTTAGGTTCTAGGATAGGACTTACAGAGAGGTTATATGAAGAATTTAAGATCGCTAGAAGGGTATCGTGGGTTGGCAAAGGACGGAAGAACATGAGTGGGGACTGTGTGATACTGACATTCAAATCTCCCCAATTAGTCGAATTAATTTTGAACAGAGCTGGGTCTCATACAATCACTACCCAGGGTATCAACTTAGTACCACTAGGTTATTTTTATCCTCCAAAGAGTAATAATAATTTCATCTACTCGAGGGAACCACTTGTCCCGGGTTTTACTAGTCAGTTCAACGTCCCTGTCTAAAATCGGTTTGAAACATTTTCCAACCTCGATTTAGTTGATTGACTATAAATGGGGGAATTTCAGTGTATAGTTATACCCAGCACTATGGGCTTTGACCTCAGCATGGGACATCTAGTTTCGTCATCTACTAATATATTAGTTGCTCAGCCCGCCCTCAATGAAAAGGAAAGTACTGGGTTAGAGCATGACACGCTGGGTATTAGAACGTCAGTATTAATTTCCCCTCCACCACAACATACCTGCCTCACTCAATCTTATGTTGGTAATGTGGGGGTTAATGAAAATGGTAAAGAACCGGAGGACAAGTGCCAACTCCTGTTCTGGAATGTCGCCGGGTTAAAATCTAAGGAGTTTAACACTTTGTGGATCGAGTTTGTTAATAATTTTAATATTGTTAACGTACAAGAAACCTGGGCGATAGACCCTTTGCATATAAGTGGCTTCAAAACATTCCATACCCCAGCTATCGCAACAACATCTGACAGAGCTAAGGGGGGGTTGTGCACGTACGTCTCAAATTACCTCATTGTAGGGAAAATCGAAGTTATAGCCACCGAACCTTACTATCACATAGTCATTTTACATGTGGATAGAACTCTCTGTTTGGCAATATTGAACTTTTATAACAATTTGACACCCGCTCTTATTAAAGAAACATTGAAATCATTGAGCTGTTCTTTACATACCTTAATAACTCGTTTAAATAAGGAGGTATTTGGGGTGGGGATTTTAATTCCCCCATTTGTAAACATATTGATAAAGATGTTTGTGGCCTAACGTATGAAAATGGGTAGAGTTTTGTTCACTTCCCGCATACATTATATGGTGATTCTTTGAACGATATAATGTTTACGTTTGATTTAGGATTTGCTAATAGTTTGTGCTTACCCATGGTTCCTTTTAGCCCTACCTTTAATGCTCGTGGTACATTTTCCACTATAGATTTTATTTTGTCCTCATGTAGATATTCTTCTTGTATTAAAAATTTTAAGACACAGGAGATAGCCCTAAGTGATCATTTCCCTATAAGCGTAGATGTGACAGGGCTTAAACAGAGCACTAATGCTAGAATAACATCCATTGATAATGTTGATAATAACGCCATGATTAGGCAAAACGGTTTTGCACTTAAATGGGCTACTGCAGATACTAATGTACTTATTTCAAAAATTGTTTTTAATTGTAGAAACATGCTCTTGTCATGCTTGGACGTAAACCCACTCAGCCAAGAGATTAGGGAAAACTTTGTGGCTATCTCAAATTATATTAAGAAATCACTTTTTGTTGAAGTTAACAGGAAAGCTACTAATAATCAAGGATGGTTCGACACTGAATGTACAAAGGCATATTCCAATCTTAAAAATTGTATACATGCCACAGTAAAAAATATTGACCATATCAGGGAGGCAAGACGAAATTATAAAACTGTACTTAAAGCTAGAAAGTCTATCTTAAAACAGAACACATGGCGGGCCGTACATGATGCTGCTGAAAGTCATGATTTTTCTGCCTTCTGGAAAGTGGTGAATGCCCCTTTTTTAGTTAATAAAGAGATGGCCGTTATGGAGATTGCCATCTCAGAATCAGAATGGATAAAACATTATTCAAATTTGTATAAAAATCCGACTTTAGAGGTCTAAGGTAGCATACTGAATACAGAAGGTATAGTACAAGAAATAAGAATGGATTTTACACTGAATGAGATTACAGCAGCAATTAACTCTAGCCTGGGTGGCAAGGCCCCAGGGCCAGATGGTATTCCTGTGGACCTTTTCAAATCAAATGAAGCATTATGGGGCCCGCTTTTAACCCAGGTTTTTAATGCATGTAATAAAAGCAGCTTTTTACCAACATGGTACGAATCCACGATCGTACCAATTTTTAAAAAGGGAGACAGGATGAATCCGGCTTGCTATCGTCCGATTTCTTTGTTGGACTCTACAGCCAAGATTATTGGGCGGGTTTTACTGGATAGAATGCAGGCCTCGGCTGAAGAACAAGGTGTTATTAGTGACCTACAATATGGGTTTCGCAAGGGTCTGGGTACAGTTGAACAGGTCTTAAACTTGCATATTTTAATGGACAAATATATAAGGGCAAAAAAGGGCAGACTATTTATGACTTTTGTGGACTTAACGGCAGCCTTCGACTGCGTCAACCATGAGAAGCTGTGGTCGATTTTAGAAGGGCTAGGTGTGGATTGTTTAATAATGACATTTTTAAGGGAGCTTTATTCCGGGGCTAAGGCCAGATATGGGAGAGGCGGAGAATGCACGAGTCACTTTAGAATTGGGAGAGGAGTGCGGCAAGGCTGTGTCCTTGCCCCATTTCTCTTCACATTATACATAAATAACTTAGAATCTATTTTAGTTAAAGAGTGCAGGGATCAACCGAAGGCGGATAAGCGACACATCCCTGCACTCCTGTATGCAGATGATGCAGTTTTAATGGCCCGTACACCACTTGGACTTCAAAGGGTTGTTAATTCATTCTCCAGTTTTATGTCCAACTTGGGACTTACAGTAAACTGCTCTAAAACATATACTATGAACTGTGGGGTGGGGACAAATAAGAGGGTTATAACCCTATACATTGATGGTAGACCAATAGAGAGTACTAAAATATTTTCATACTTGGGGATTTTATTCGATAGGACAGGATCATGGTCAGAGGCGGTTAAAATCAGACGCCTATTGTTTGTTAAGGCATTAATGGCCCTATCAAACTTCAGCCGTAAATTAGGAAAGTGCCCCTCGGTAGAACTCTTACATATTTATAAAGCCAAATGTGTGTCTATAGCTACTTATGGAGCGAGCATATGGGGCTACGCAGACATAAACGCTCTGCAGATCGTGGAAAATATGTTTTTTAAGTTTCTCTTGGCCCTACCACAAAGTAGCTCACATTATTTTTGCCACCTGGAACTAGGCGTTCCATATCTAGAAGACATTATTAAGATTCAACCTGTCCTTCTTTGGTACAAAATTTGTTCGTCAGACAAAACTGGTTTTAACCGCTATATATTGGCAGATGTTCTGAAGTCTGATGGTGTCAAACTTATTAGATGGTTGGAGTATGTGAAAATGTTCCTTACAAAAATAGGACATCCGGAATATTACACAGAGCCTTCCTTGATGAGTAGTATATCTAGGAAAGATCTTATAGCCAGTTGTATGGGCCTTCTGGGCGAAATTAGAGCCGCTACTGAGATGAGAAAACCCACGGCTCAAGCCCACTATTTAACTCTGCTGACTCCAACTATTCAGCCGTATTTATTACTAATAGATCAAGACTTTGACCGTTTTTTGTTGACTCGTTTTAGACTGAATATTTTCTTTAGATCCCTAAGTTTTCCAGTGGTGAACGACTGGTCTAGAGATTTGAGTAAGTGCCCGTGCGATGATGTCTCACCGCAATCAACTATCCATATCATGTTTTTCTGTAAATATTATGGTGTATTAAGAAAGAGATGGATTGTACCTGTTTTAAAGAACTTTGGTCTGAAATGCTGCCGACCAGCTTTTTTAGCATTGCAATTTCTAGAAAATGAATTTGTTATCGCATCTGTTACAGCGTTTCTTAAAAATGTTTTTAGATGCCGGAAATCCATGATAATGTGATATGTACATATGTATTGTGCTGCTCAGGTAATTATTGTTTTAACTTGTATTTATTGTGTTTTTATGGTTATTGTTCATCATAACCGAATAAAGATATATTCATTCATTCATACTAACTCCACCATAAGTGGCATAAACTACATGAAATCCAGATTGGATGCTCTAACCATTTGGTTTCCTTGCCCGGCCAATATCATACTAAACTCCGCGTATTGTGTCAACTGTATATCCGAATTTACATTCTAACTGTCCCGAAATTAGACCTCCATTCATGAATTTAAACTCTCAATGTATGTCACTGTGTGTCACCATCACCCAATTTTAACCGTTCCCCATGGTATGTTATGACTGTATTGTATCAATATCCAGGTGTGTATCAATGTTATACTGTACTGGTATGATATCATATTTCCCATTGTCCATATATGGTGTGTGGATTCTTGGACCTATCATATGGTTTTCTATGAAATGTTGAGATGCTCACCTTTTTTATATATATAACAGCTCATGTCCAATCTGTCATTAATACCCTTCGTTAATAGAGAGTCCAATTGTTTAATCCAATAAATCTCTAATTGAAGCAATCGTTTGGTGTTATCAATACCTGGTTGAGGAATTATCGTCTCAATAATCTGAAATCTCAATTGGGAGATAGAGTGTATCTCATCTAGCCAATGTGTGGCTACACTGGATGTTTTATTTTTCGTCCTTACTGTACTTTTGTGTTCCGTCAATCTTATTTTGATCTTTCTCTCTGTTTTTCCCACATACACCTTGCCACAAGGGCATTTGATACAGTATATGAAGTTCCGGGTATTGCATTCAGATGTATGTCTCAATGTTATAGTTTCCCCTGTGCTTGGATAAGTTAAAAACCCTCTAGTGATGACATTGTTGCAATGCGTGCAGTTTAGACATTTCTTTGTGCCTTCCCATACCCATCTGTCTCGCTTTTTCTCTGGTGTTGCCAATAGCTCTCTTAGGTTTTTGCCTCTTGTATAGGCATGTAGTTGTTGAAATCTGGTTCGTTTTGCAACAATTCCCACCTTGTGTTAATAATTCTTTTGATTGCTGCTGGACTGATGGAGTATTTTGAGACAAAGACCAATGTTTCATCTTTACGTTTGATCTTCTTGGTCAACAGATCCGTTCTCTTCATTTGGTTCACTCTTTGTGTGCATTCTGTTTAAGTGTCTTCTGGATACCTTCTTTCGATGTACCTTTGTTTGTATTCTGTGATAATTTGTTCACTTGTTGTCTGATCAGAACAAATCCTCTTAATCCTTAAAAATTGTGAAAATGGTAAGTTGCGAATTAGACTCCTGGGATGAAAACTTGTAAACAATAATGCATCGTTTCTATCAGTTGGTTTGGAAAAGATCTGAGTATGCAATCCTAAATCTGTTTTGGTGACTAATACATCCAAAATGTGTATGTTTGACTCATCAATAGATATGTTTATTCTGGCGTTCAGTGTATTTAAAGTATTAATCATGTTCTCCAACATGACAAACTTTTGAAGAAAATGATCCAAATACTTTCCCAGTGGTTCAAATAGTGATGTGCAACCTGAGACTATCGGTCGAAATGGTGCGTCCTTCACATCTGTGTGAATATTTGGGATCATATATAGTTTGGGTCTACGTCGTGGTTAAATACAATCTGGTTTTTTCATCTATCCAGCCCATCTCCTCAGCTTTTTCCAAAATCTTATTTAAGGTTCCAATTAGTTGTGTAGTTGGATCACAATCTAAAGGCATGTATGTTGCTGCATCGGACACATTGATTACATTTAGTTTGGTAATAGACAGAAGCCATAACAACCAATGCTCCCCCTTTATCCCCTGGTTGCAATGTGAGTTTGGGGTCATTTGCTAACGATTTAAACACTTTCCTTTTGTGTGTTGTTAAATTTTGTTCTCTTGGTTTTTTAAATTTAATTTCCTGATGTCGTTACCATGATCTCAAAAGTGTCCAGCATTTTATGGGAGACTGGAGCTTGATATGTGCTATTTGGTTTAAATTGTGTGACTCCTGAATCTTCTTGGTCTGGACTATATGTCACTATGTTAGTAAAAAAAATGTCTTAATCGTCGTGTACGCATGAAATTAAAAACCTCAGTTTCAGCTTCTAATTCATTTGTGAAGTTCGTAGTTACAAAGGACATGCCTTTGTTTAGGACATGTGCTTGTTGATTTGTCATTCTGATGGATACATCTGCCAGTGGATTCCTCACCTTGTGAATATCCCCTGCGCCAGCAACATTCGGAAACTTTTGTAGCAGTCCACGCCGATGGGGTCGACGACGACGTCACAGAGACACGGCTCCGCTCGCGACTCCGCTGACGTCACCGGCTCCATAAGAAGACCTCGTCGGCGTGATGACGTCAGTTCCCTTTTTTCCGCGCCGTCGAAGCCAACGGATTTCGGGAATCGCTGTTGTTAGCGTCGTTGATACTTTGTGTATTTTCGTAGTTTTTCCTGTCTTCTTTGAAGATGTCGACAAAGAAGTCTGGGTTTAAGCCTTGCCGGGAGTGTGGCAAGCATATGTCCATCACTGACCCACATGAGGACTGTGTGTGGTGTTTATCCTCGGACCACGACGTGGATGGCTGTACCAGCTGCCGTAAGATGAGCACGAAGGCTCTGAAGGAACGGGAGGCAAAGCTCTTTATTGCCAGAATGAAGAAGGACAAGAGAGGGAGAAGGAGATCGAGATCGAGGTCTCGATCGAGGTCGGCGTCGAAGTCGACTTCGGGGCATGCTTCTCGAGCTAAGAAGCACAAGAAAAAGAGAAGACACTCCTCTCGGCACCATTCAGATAAGAGCACGGCGCCGAAGCCGAAGTCATCTGCTCGGCGTCGATGGGACTCTGTTTCTTTTTCTCCTGTGCCGGGTTCGCCTGCTGGTCCTTCATCTCCGGTGGTCTCTTTGTCTCCGGCTTCGCCAGTTCCAGCCCGGACTCCGACGCTGGTTCCATCTCCGGCTCCGGTTCCGTCTCCGGCTCCATCTCCGGCCCCGGAAGATCTTCAAGCCCCGGGTGAGCCTGCGACGCCGTTGATTCCACTGTCGGCGCCGGTTGGCCCGAGTCCAGTGGGGCCTGGCCAGTATCCTGCCTTCCCTGGGCCAGGTCAGGACCCCTCGCATTACTTAAATGCGATGTATGGGGTATTTGCTCATGCCATGTATGTCCCTGGTGCACCTGCGGATCCAACGGGTCCTTTGGCATTTAACTTAGGGGTGCCGCAAGTGTATCCTCAGGCCCCTTTCTATCCATTTTATCCAGCGACGCCGTCTTGGAATCCTCCGGCTCCGAGAACGTCGATGCCGCTTCCATCCTCGCCGGCTCCGGCTCGACCTCGTTCGACGCCGATGGCTCCGCCGGATCCACGGACGACGCCAGCACCGGCGCCGTCGGAGTCGATTACGGCGCCGCCGACGCAGAGGATTCGAATTCGCTCCAGAAGGGAGACTCAGAGGATTGTTGAGGAGCAGAGATACCTTCAGGAGGAAGCGGAAGATGGAGAATTGGTGGAGTCGGATGAGGTTTTTGACGAGCTTAAGGAGGCTAGTGGCTTGGACCTGTCTCCTGAGTGGGAGATTACTCCGCCATCAGATGAGCCATCCAAGGACGTTGCACCCTACCTTGCAGTCATAAGGAGAGCTGCGGAGTTACTTGATCTCCAACTTCCAACAACGGAGTTTAAGTCGAACGTTTTGACTGAAGTCTTGCATTCTCCCACAGCGGTATCAGAGCCTTTGCTTCCCTTTAATGAGGCCATTGTGGAACCTGTGTTGGAGGTGTGGCGCAAACCTTTTTCTGCTCCTGCGGTGTCTAAGACGTTCGCTAGGAGATACAGAGCGGCCCCAGGGGATCCAGAATTTTTTCGTCTCATCCATCGCCTGAGAGCCTGGTAATTCAGGCGGCTTGTTCTGGGAAGTCTAAAGGAGCTTTTCCGCAGGTCCCTGGGGACAGAGAGGCAAAAAGGCTGGATCAATCAGCAAAGAAGGTGTTTTCATCAGCCAGCATGGTTTTGAATTCGACTAACGCAACATGTCTTTTGGGACACTATGTACACGCGCTGATGGATTCGGCTAAGAAACTGGTGCCGAAACTACCTGATGAGGATAGATCTGGTTTTAACGACATCTTGGTTGATGCTCAGGCGGCTGCGCGGCAAGTGATCCAAAGTGAGCTGGACACTGCAGATTCTGTTGCAAGGATCATGGGGTCGTCGGTTGCAACTAGAAGAAGTGCTTGGTTGAGAACTTCGGAGTTCTCTCAAGATGTGCAAACAACCCTATTGGATCTACCGTTTGATGGGTCTGGCCTGTTTGGGAAAAAGGCAGATGCTGCTCTGGAAAGATTCAAAGAGAGCAAGGCAACTGCTAAATCTTTGGGACTCCAGTCTCAGTCGAGAGGGTCTTTTAAGAGGTACAGAGGTTTTGGAAGGACATCTTTTCGAATCTATAGGCAGACTCAGCAGCAGCAACAGCAGCAGCAGCAAGGTTCCTCGTCGAGAGGTTACAGAGGAAGAATCAGGGGTCGCACACGTGGCCGTCAGCTCTCCTCCTCCTCTTCCTCTTCCTCAGCCCCTCCCACCACCGCAAAACAGCCTTAGATCCGCCATTCCGGATCATGCTGGTCCTGTGGGGGGCCGGCTTACCCATTTTCTACAAGATTGGGAATCTGTAACTACAGATCTCTGGGTTCTAGATCTTGTGGAAAATGGGTATGCCCTTCCCTTTCGGGAATTTCCTCCAAATTACCCTCCTTGCCAAGGGGCTTGCTCGGAGGACCACCGTCTTCTCCTGCAGGAGGAAATCCTGAAGTTGTTTCAGAAAGGTGCGATAGAGGTGGTTCCAGAGCAGGAGAGGGGTCAGGGATGCTACTCCCGGTATTTCCTGATTCCGAAAAAGGACGGCAGATTGCGTCCGATATTGGACCTCAGGATCTTGAATCTTTATCTAAAACAAAAGAAGTTCAAGATACTCACCCTTGCTCAGGTTCTTCAAGCGCTGAATCAGGAGGACTGGATGGTGTCCATCGACTTGCAGGATGCGTATTTTCACATCCCAATCCTGAAGTCGCACAGAAAGTATCTCCGTTTCACGGTAGGGTCGCAACATTATCAGTTTGCGGTCCTCCCGTTTGGTCTTACTTCTGCACCTCGGGTCTTCACGAAGGTGATGGCAGTGGTGGCAGCCCATCTCAGAAGGTCAGGGGTCTCAGTTTTCCCCTATCTGGACGACTGGCTGAACAAAGCGGAGTCTCCAGAGAAGGTGCTGCATCATCTGCGGGATACAACTCAACTGTTGTACAACTTGGGTTTTTCGATAAATGTGCCTAAATCTCACCTGGTGCCCTTTCAGCGCAACCTGTTCATAGGTGCGGTACTGGACACTGCTGTTTGTCGAGCATTCCCTCCTCCTCAAAGGATTCTCGACATACAGGAAATGATTCCTTTATTTTACAACGGAGCGGTTGTTCCGGTTCTGAAAGTCCTTCGCCTGCTCGGTCTGTTCGCTTCCTGCATTCTGTTGGTCAGCCATGCACGCTGGCACATGAGGGCGCTCCAGTGGTGCCTCCGCAAGCAGTGGTATCAGCACAAAGGAGATCTCAGGGAGTCTGTGAGGATCTCCAGAGAAGCTGCAGCGGATCTATCTTGGTGGAGCGTGGAGGGCAATCTGTCTCAAGGAAAGCCCTTCCATCTGACTCCATCGGTGGCCACGGTGATAACGGATGCCTCCACCCTGGGGTGGGGTGCTCATCTGGGGGATCTGGAGATCAAGGGTCTTTGGTCTCCAGAGGAAAGGTTGCTTCACATCAACCTTCTGGAATTGCGGGCGATTCGTTTGGCGCTCAAGGCCTTCCTCCCTTCCCTTCGCGGTCAGTCTGTTCAAGTCCTGACGGACAACACTACCGCGATGTGGTATGTCAACAAGCAGGGAGGAGTGGGGTCGCATTGTCTCTGCAGAGAGGCCCTGCGTCTATGGTCCTGGGCTCAGGACCATCGGATTTGTCTGATGGCAAATCATCTGGCCGGGGTGCTGAATGTGCGTGCGGACAGTCTCAGTCGGCAGTTCTCCGCCGACCACGAGTGGAGGCTCCATCCGGAGGTGGTTCGTCACGTCTTTCGGATGTGGGGAACTCCTCGGTGGATCTATTTGCCACCCGCGAGAACGCGCACTGTCCTTTGTTCTGCAGTCTCCAGTATCCGATGCAGGGAGCGTTGGGGGATGCGTTTCAGCTGAGTTGGGGCTCACGACCCCTTTACGCGTTTCCTCCCATACCCTTGATTCCTCGGGTTCTGAGGAAGATTCGCCAAGACCGGGCCCAAGTCATATTGATCGCCCCGGATTGGCCAAGAAGGGTGTGGTACACGGATCTTCTCCACCTCTCCTCGTGCCCTCCGCTCCGTCTCCCTCTGAGGGCAGACCTCCTCTAGCAGTCGGAGGGGCAGGTTCTACACCCCCACCTCCAGAGCTTACACCTTCACGCCTGGAGATTGAACGGGGCAACCTGAATTCTTTCTCTCTCCCGCCGGATGTGGTGGATGTTATTTTATCGGCCAGGCGACACTCCACCAAATCTATTTATTCATATAGGTGGTCTAAATTTGTTCTCTGGTGTGGAGAGAGGTCCATTGATCCCTTGAAGGCTCGTCTGTCTAATATTCTACAGTTTGCCCTTTCTCTTGCTCAGCAAGGCTTTGCTGTGGCTACTGTGAAAGGATATTTATCGGCTCTATCGGCTTTCCTTTGTTAGCCGGATCAGCCGTCGCTGTTCAAGTCACCTATTGTTCTTCGTTTTATAAAGGGCCTTACAAACAAGTCGCGAGCGGAGCCGTGTCTCTGTGACGTCGTCGTCGACCCCATCGGCGTGGACTGCTACAAAAGTTTCCGAATGTTGCTGGCGCAGGGGATATTCACAAGGTGAGGAATCCACAGGCAGATACTGTATCCACCAGAAAAAGCGTTACCGAAGGTAAGTAACTTGTTCATTTGGTGGACAATATATTGACTATTAAGTTTTGTTTTGACTGCGAGTTCTTTCGTCCATTTTCCTTGTCCTCTCCTGGTTTTGCGACTGCACCTGAATCCCTCGTCCTGATTGACCTGGAGGTTGCCCTTGTTTGGGCATTTGAGACAAAAAAAGACACTGACATGGCTGATTGGAGCGTTTCTCTTGAATCTGTTGATGGGCCGGATTGGACTGATTCAATAGATGTTAATTTAATCGGTTCCCTATTTACTTCTGTGTCCTTTTCAGACACTATACTTTCTTCAGATTACATTGTTGTCTTCTTCGTATTAAACCGCCTTCGTGCATAAATCTTCGCCCAGGTGTACACCTCATTTAACTTGTAATCGATTGTATCCCTCGTAAACTTTCCTAACTTTCCCTCTTGTAGTTCTCTGCTGTATTTATCAAATATTTGGTTGATTCCTTCTAAAGTGATCTTCCAAGTATATTTTCCCATCCTCATTTCCAATGCCCCTTTTATATTGCAAATTTCTTCTTCCAACTTCCGGATGGTTCTAGACAGTTCCTCTATTAATTACAAAATTAAGTCCAATGAGCATTTCTTTAAAATGGCATGACATTTTTCCATGAAACCAGTGTTTAAAAGAAACCTGTATAGCATTGGTTTGATCGAAAGTCTTAAACCCCTAGGAATCCGGACCATAGGCAGCACCTGCACAACCGAATCCCACAAGGAATGGGAGTAACAGTCCAAAAAGCATGCAGTGTACTCGGACCGCAGTGCCAGGCTGGTAGAAGAAAACATTTTCTTTCCTAAGGTGTCCAGCCTCTTGAATTCTATATCGGCTGGTGGTAGTGAATGCGCCTGGATTTACACGGGAGGTGGAAGCTTGGACAGCCAAGCTCTCTGGAGTAGGGTGTTACGTGAGGAACTTGGGGTGGACGGTGGTGGCGGGCATGTGTTTTGTTCACAGGAGCCCCTCTGCAAGGTTTGGAACAAGTTCCCAGCTGGACGTCCATGAGGGCTTCATTAAATGAGAGAAGCAGGGGGTCACTCCTGGCTGAAGCACCTCCATCAAGACGTTAGTCTTGACTGCCGCTGAGGGTAGGCTAAGGTCCAGGGCCTCAGCCGCCCTTATCACCACCATAGCAAAAGAAGGCCCCTTCTCCGTAGCCATGTTATGGCGAGAGAGTATGCCAGGATCTGGAGAGGTGTCCAGTCTACTGGTGTCCACCAGTCCTTGTTGGTGGTGTAGGGGCTGGTATTCTTCAGGGTCCAGCAACCCCTCCCAGTACTCCCCGAGTCCCAGTCCATAATAATAGGGCTCCAGCTCCGGCCTGGAAGGCATGGCTCTAGATGGCACCAGAGTCAATATCGGACAATGCCCGTCCGGCTCCGTGTCGAAGTAGGGAATGAAAATAGGGAAGGGTAGGGGCCGGTGGCATTGGGCTCTGCACCGGCGAAGATCAAGGTGGTGCGACCGGCACCAATGCAGATCCAACCGTGGGTCCAAGGGCCGTAAATGGAGCCCGGGCAGTGCCACCAGCAGAGAACCAGTGGGTGCCCCTCCCAAATCTGTGGGGCCCAAAGGCACGCTAGCAGGAACGGCCGCCCAAATATGAGGTGCATGGCCTCAGAGAACTCACAGAGTTGGGCAGGGGTCGCTCTGGCTCCCTGATACTTGGGGAGGCGTGGAGCCCGCCCAGGTGCAAACACGGAGCCAGGCCTCAAATGACAATGCTCCCTCATTTTGTCAGAGGACTTTGATGGTCGGGGTGAAGTCGACGACCTCTTAGAATTCTTACTCTTTAATGCGCTTGTGGGACTTACCAAATGACTTGGAGTGCACGAGGATCTTGGGCTCTGCGACCAATCCCAAGACCTTCCTCTCGACCGGGATCGAGACTGCCATGGCATCACACGTCAGGTGGCAAGGAGCTCGAGGGAGCACTCCTCTAAGGCCTTGGGGTGCATGATGGGGCAGTCGATGCAGGTCATTGCATTTTGGGCGCACTCGAGGAACCAGACGCAAACCCGATGTGGGTCGGTTACCGACATCTCCCGATGACAGACACCGCAGGGCTGAAGCCAAACTTCCTAGTTAACATCCTGCCACACCAGGAGAAAAATGTCAAAAAGACTTCGACAAATAGTCGAAAAAGGTCAGTTAAAAATGGACTGGGGGTAGGTCCCTCCGGATGTGCGTTGACTGGCGCTCAAAGAAAAGAACTGGCGTCAGCGCACTGGGATGGCACCTATATAGGCTACTTAAGAGCCTATGCTCCATGGAAGGGTCAAAAACAAGAAGAGGAAGGCAAGCCATTAAAAAGGATGTAAGGACATTAGAGCGACAATTATTCCAACTAATTGTCAGCAGTGGGTTGGTTCTAAACCCACTAAGTTTTTGGAATGGTTCACAAGAGACTCACTTAAAAGCTGTCTGGTTGGCGAGTCATGAAAAAGGATAACCAATAAATCATTACCAAAATTCACAGCCAGCTCCTGAAATGACAACTTCATATTTTATCCTAAATTTATATGCATTATATCATAGACCAATGATGTATCACTTAAGTATAAAGAAGTGTAATGAATACAATTAAAATATTCTTTTTACAACACAACGGCCCCCCGCGGCGGGATGCCTGGCTTTCACCTTGGGGATGCCCAGTACGGGTTATCTCACAGGGAAAAACCAGGACGGGTTCCCAATGCAAGCGCCGAGATGCCCAAGGGTAATTTGAGCGCTATATAAGACCGCACATACATACATACATACAAACTGTATGGCAAGATACCATAGACCCAGCATACCATGCCACATCACGGAACACTGTTCACACTGCATTACACCACTTTATGCTAGCACCACAATTTTAATCACACAATACCACAGTATACTTCATACGACTCTGCACAACACCATACTATATCACGGTTCACCACCTGGCTTAATATGACCTCAATCTATTCCACACAACTTAATATAACACCACTAAATACCTGTTATATCTATTTCAACTTTTTACTCAACTTCACACCAGGTAGAACTACAACATACAACTCATTACCATATTATGATGCATCATAGTACAATATGCATTACACCATATACAACCACTATTGGGGTGGCAATGTCCCTAGTGTGGTAAATGGAACGGTACCCCTGTGCTGACTGCCCCACTGCTTGGAAAACTACTATTCTGACCTATTTTGGCCCTAGTGTCACATTAGTCTAGCATGTGCATGGGGGTCTTGGCTTATCCAAGGCTATGTGAAATCCAGAACCAGGGTGTGTGAGGTGCACAAATGCACATAGTGGGCACTGGACTACAGTCTATGCTCTGGGGATATCACATAAAGTGGTGGTGGCGGCATCATATTGTGTTTTGTAAATCTTTACTAGGTCAGTGAGGGTGGGTTCTACTGACTCCTCTCATGTAAAGTACCTCTGTTTTGTGAAATCCAGAACCTTATGCTGACATCTCGTGTACATGCTGAGTGCACATATGTGCAGTGAGTGTGAAGCACATATATGCTACAAGGACTGTGTGTGTTATATGAGGAGGAGTACTGCACTAGCAGGTTCCGTTTTGGATGCTCCTGGTTTAGCCCAAGATGGAAGATGCGGACAGCTTCCCCAGATTGTGGAAGTGTATTCTCTGCATTCCAGGGGCTGGTCAGTGGAGTCCCAGGCACTGAAGTTAGAGAGGATAGCAACAGTGCTTCCCATAGAAATTCAATAAGGACCTTGTAAGCAACGGGTTGCTGATTAGTCCTTCAGTGGCGGCTGCTGCCCATTTTAAAGGATGAGGCAGTGCGGGGACAGCGAGGGGAAAAATAAATAAAAAAATAAACATATACCTGCCTTCTGCTCCCACGCAGCTCCTCTGCTCCCAGAACTGCAGTTGTTCCCATGAGCACAGGCTCCGAGCTCCCACGCAATCTCAGCACTTCTCTCATGCTTTTACTCCTAGCATGAGAGAAACGCTGGGATTGGGTGGAGCGAGACGGTTTCACGCTTCAGCATGGACTTGGAGTCTGTGCTCCTGAGCCCTGCTGATATCTCCACGGGATAGCCTGGAGATATCCAAGTGTGCATGTCGGTTTTGCCGGACATGGGCGACCGGTCAAACCGGCATGCGCACTTTCAGTGCCTAAAAATTCCCCCCCCCCCCCCCCCCCCCCCCTTTGCTGGTGAATGCAACTTAGTCCCCCCACCCCAAACTCACAGACTCCACAAACTCGGCCGAGTCAATGAAAAATAAAATGATAATAAAAGTGTTTTATTATCACTTTATTTTCGTCTTTTAAGCAGTGATGCAATCTTCCTCCGCCATAGCAGAGGAGTCGCCCCTCTAGTCCTTACTGAGCACTGCCATTCAGTTGATGATAACGGTTATGGACCCCAGACTCCTGAGGCTTGAGCCGGGAGCCAGAAGTAGTGTGTTGCGCTCTGCTACCTTACACTGCATTTCTTTCTCCTAGGTTCTGGTCTTTGGTCTTTTCCTGCGCTGAGACGCCCCGTCGCTGGGGCAGCCATGCGCAATACAAATCTGACTAATAGTAATAATAGGGGTGGGACTGCAGTGTTTATTGTTCAAGGTGAGAAAGCTTCTAGACAAGACCTGCCCTTTAGTCTGTCTCTGTTTACAGCTACAGGAAGGCTAATGACAGCCAGGTGCAGAGCTTCTCTCAGGCTTCATTGTGTCCATATTTTAGACACTCCTGCTTGAAATCAGACCCACTGGATCTGCTGTGAGAGCTATCAATTTTCACAAATACTTTGTCTGGTAAAAAGCCTGAAAATGCTGTTGGGCGCAAACTGTCCCAAACCGGTTCTGCCACCATATACAGTAGATCCTAATGTCCTGCCTTGAAACTGTGTTAAATGTAACATTCTGTCACCTGTAGTCTGCACTTTCTGCTGGAGGAGCTGAGGGACTGGCTGAAGTGCCTAGAGCTTGCCTGCCTGCTGAGAAAGGGAAAGAGTGTGCCTGGTTCCCTCAAGAGGAAAGATTGTACAGCTCAGCATGTTTCCGGAGTGAGGAGCCTCCAGAAAAAAGCAGATTATCCCAGAAAGCGAATCCAGGACTGACCCATGTTCTGAACACAGCAGCAGGCTACATGACATCATAGCGCCACACTGCAACCGACCAGGTCACCACCATACCATCACCATTCAATAACAAATACCACGACAGACAGCGCATACCACATTCTAGGCCCACAAGAACACATAGCTTCAGACCTGCAGCACACTGAGCGCAAGGCCAATCTACAACCAGCTAACCTTCCCCCACCATGAAGGAAACTTTTACAGAAAGTGGAAATGTAGGGTGATTATGGATATATGTTTAATGGTTAGAGGAATACATTGTTTAAGGACTGGAAACAAGCACCAGATTCACCTAGAGAAAGGACAAGGACTTAGTTATCTGCAGCTGCAGCACTGAGCCCCGCTTCCCCTGATTCATAGCGCCACAAAGAGGCGAAGACTCCTTTTGATGCCTTAGCACCAAAAGCTGAAGGAATGGGTATGGTTGAGGCAAGGAAATGGGAAAAACAGCCTGGAAATGCAGCGTGGGAAAAATTATTCTAAATATAAGGCCGTGTTAGGGTGGTATCTGACACCGGATACATTTCCCAAATGCTGATGGTTTGTCCTGAAGATGCTGCGAGGCAGTGGGTTGCCCATTTCATATTTGGTGGAAATGTTTTAAACTATGCATCTTTGGCAGCCAAGTGCTTGTGGCCATTGCTGGTGGGCTTTACTGTTCTATAATATCATGGGGTGATCGTACTAGGCCTGCAACCTTTTTGGTGTTTATTGACGGTGTGTGCAAACTGGAGGTGCTTGTTGTGCAGTTGATTTTATCGGTGCGGGTTAGTGGAAAGCACTGGACGAAGGTAGAGAGCTGATGGTGGCACCCACCATTTGAGGAGGTGAGAGCGATAGAATAGTTGTCGAATTGTTTATGAGATCGGAAAGAGAAATACCTGTCAGTGTGGTTAACACTGCATGCTCGATTAAATGGCAAGAAAGAACAGGGCCTGACCTCCCCACTGACTGTGAAGTCTTTTGACTGATGATTATGCAGCTAGGTTTTGTTGTACATCTTCCAGTGGGAAAGGTTGCCACCTGGAAGTGTTTGGCAGGGGTGTAAAAGTGATTAATGGCATTGCACTTGACTGAGGGACTGGAAGGTTTGCAAGTGGGATGGTGCAATGCTCTGCAGCATTAAAGAGGGCTTTTCATAGGCTACATTTTTATGATAGTCTTGTAGATGGTTACTTTGGTAGCGGTGATGGTGAATCTGTGTGCTGAGTGGAGAGCTTTGAGTAGAATGAGGTTGTTTGGGATACTGGTCCACCTCAGTTCCCTTTCTAGTCTATGTATGCAGTGTTAACTCTCTGAAAGTGTTTGGGTGTAACAAGGTGCTGAGGGTTTGGGTTGTGTATTCTTGTAGTGTGTTGAGTTCTACAAGCTTGTTCATGGGCATGGGATGTATCGGATATGTGGTGAAGTGTGAGTACATCTGATGCAGGCAGTTGGCTTCATAGGTGGGTTCATAAATACATTACCCCCAATCACACTATCATACCAAGACACATCACACCCAATATCACTATCCACCACCACTTCACACCACATCAAAACACATCATATTACACCACACTAAATAACACCTCTTCTTGTTATACCACATCACTTCGGTATTGAACACCATATTACTCCATACTACACTGCACACCACATCTACCCATACCTCACCACTTCACAGCACCCAACACCAGAACCACACTAGGCAATGCAACACCAGAGGCAGAAGAAAATAGAGATGCTGGCCCTGGAGAGTAGAAAGGGTAGAACCCCTAAAAGGGTGCCCTCTGCAACCATGGAAAAGGAATATTGTTTACTGCTCTTTTTGGGTACTAGCAACTCATTTTGTGTAGTCACCTTCTTCAACTCTGCTCTATTTCCTGAGAGATTGTCATCTGTTTTAGTGCTTAAATCCTTGGGTGCTACAAGATCAGGGCAATGGGTGGCCTGGCCCCTGTCATCAGCTGCTGGGAGAGGGGAGAAGAGGGTTTACGTGGATGCCTGTATTAATGATACCTGCTCCTGAGCCAATGGTGAGCAATTCTTGGTACTGGGGGGTCTCCAGTGGTAAACATAAGCATCCAATATCAACACCACACATCAGTAAAAGTACCTCCAAGATATTCAAAGACGCTGGCTTGCACAGCACTTTTCAACAATAACACCAACAGCACAACAAGCATACTTCATCCCTGTGTTCCCATATGGTTAGCTGTATGTGACAACTTTAGTGCCCTCATTGTGATTCCCATGCTGCTATCAGCTTCAAACCGTTACTGACAGCCATGAAGCCCATGAAGAACAAGAGCAGGAACATACAACTACCAATGAAGATGACTCAACAAGAGGAGCAAGGAGATACGCACCATACTAGATGGTCAACATACCCCCAAAACCAGACTGCACAATTAAACCCAGGGTAGAAACACTGACACATGGTTGGAATCTGAGGTCTGATTCCTCATTCAAGCAGCCTCCAGTTGATATCAACCCAAACTGAGACTTTCTAAACCACTGGCAGTTCCAAGGGTTGTCATGATAATGAAACGGCAAACCATATGCTAAAGGAGCAAAGATAGGCACTGTACCAATGCATGTAAAATAACAGAACTTGTCTCTGATGAGAAATGTCACAGGAGCATAAAAAAAGCTCTGCATTGCTTTTTGAATATTTAACTTCATCCAATCTATGCCTGCAGGCTGCAGACACCAGGCAGCAGGGATTGGTTC
The DNA here is from genome assembly GCF_964204655.1 of Triturus cristatus. NCBI lineage: Eukaryota > Metazoa > Chordata > Amphibia > Caudata > Salamandridae > Triturus > Triturus cristatus. The sequence continues at coordinate 86,641,726 of NC_140586.1, read as the reverse complement.
TTATTCTTTTTTACCTACAGACAGATGTCCCAGAGCAGGGCTTCAGGGAGCAGGGAAAGGAGTCACATGTCCAGGAGGTAGTCAGTGTGTTTCCCTGCTGCTATACCATGACAGTCATAATGCTCAGCCATATCATCTCCTTTCCCAACTTCCTGAAGTTTTTACCTGGCACTTCCAGCAGTAAGGGAAGGGTGGATAAGGGGCACAGCACTGCCTGCCTAAAACATAAGTGCCTGCTGTTAAGAGCCTCGTAGGGCAGCGGGAACTTCAGCTTTACACTTCAGCAAGCTAGTAAACTTTTCTAAAGTATGCAATTTCAATATCTTTCCTACACAATATCCGAATGGCCACATTCTTAAAGGAAGTGCCCCGGGAGCTTGTCACAATATCCCTCTCCAAACAGTCTGTAGGAGGTTATTGGCTGTCTTCAATGGCCCGACCAGTGACAAAATTCTCCAGTTCTTCAAACTCTTGCAGGGTGATAGAACCTCAGAGGAGCATGAGTCCTGAGCTCTGATGTTAAGAATAGATATATAAAGTAATGGTTTCTCCTGGGAAGTTTGGGAATAGGTGCCAGCACATCCAAGTTTGTTCCTAAATGAGTGTGTGTTTCTGCCTAACCCGGTGACTCCAGATTAACCTGAGAACAAGTGGACAAGACAGGTCTGTAGAAGAGAAGGCAACACCTGACAGTTACACCTAACATAGCAGATAACATGAGCAATAGTGCATGGTAAAACAATAAACAAAATTTCTGTAAATAAAACCCTCCTAAGTAATAAAAAAAATAGTCATTTATTGCATTACCTACAAGGAAAAAAAAGAGACAAATACATACAGTTGTACATGGCTTTCTGTGTTCACAAATTCTGCACAATTGTCCCACGTCCACCCACAGAGTACACCATGAAAAAGGTTAAAAAGGCTGAGTCAAGTTGACCTCCTAAATGTTGGTGTGTGTACAAAATAAAAACAGTCATTTGCTAAGTCCATACACAGGCCTGCTTGACGCATTTCAGTATGGTGTTTCACATCACCGCACTGAAATGCATTGTCACACATTTTAATGCCACTGACTCTCTGCTGTACCAGCGCTGAAGTACTGGCCACGCCAAGCTGCTAGCGCGCACCTGACCTGCGCCGGCTCTGCTGCACCCCCACAGACTTGCTGGCCCGGGCGCTGCCACCAGCACAGGCTCAGTAACAGTTATTCTTGTGCACTGCTGCAACAAATGTATCTTAATATTAGTCTGCTGCATTGAAATTCCCGCCCAGGGCGCTGCTGAGTCACTCACTGAGACTACAGCCAGGCCTGACGTCACCCGAGTGCTGTGCCCAATACCGAGACACCCGGGCGGGGCCTCTCCTCAGTGGTTGCGCAATTACTGGCTGTGGCGCCACGGGGGGAGGATGTGAGCTCACGTCCTGGTCTGGAGTGTCAGCGCACAGTGCACTCCGCATCCAACAGGCTTGGGGGGGCAAGTCTGCCGCTATTAGTTCCTACAGTTAAGAAATTCACCGAATGCGGTGCGCCGCACCATAGCATGATTAATCATGTTCATGAGGCTGTGGTACAGACACAAATCCTTAGCACAGGTTTAAAACTGCTCCTTTAGTAAGTCAGATTAATTTTGCCTGCTAGTGTGCGCGTGTGATTTTCAAAGTGCAGCACTTCAGGTAGTGAAAAGTCAGTGCAGCGTATTACTTTAAACAGAAATTTTATCAGGGGCAAGGGCGGCGGATTGACACACTTCCTGTACTTTCTCTCAATCAGAGGGTCAATGCCCTAGTTATGCGACCCCCAGCCAGGAAGGACCTCAAGACCTGGCTCTTTGACTGATCTGGAGCTGCTCCCCCCCCCCAAGCCTCCCCCCCCCCCCCAGTGCCTTGAGACCCCCTCACGGGTGAATAGCACGCTCTATAAACCCCCTGATTGAATGCCCGGACAATGCAATCGAAGAGACGCTTGCAGCGGTAGTACTCTGACTCCTCTCTGCACTGAGACACCTAGCTTCCTAATACCAAATGCCTCAATTAACTGGTCTGTACTTCAGGCTTTCTTTTATGCCAAAGAAGCTCAAAACTAGCTCTGCCAACCCTGCTTGCTGTTATTGTTCCCCGGGTCGCGTCAGGTCCCACATGGGCACACTGTTGCGGGGGAGCCATGTCCGGTTGGCGTGCATGCTGATGCAGGATCTTGCATTTCCTGCCTGCCAGCCGGGCGCAAGGCAACCAGGAATTCCCCTGCTGCATGGCCCAGAGTCAAAGGAGGAAGCTGGTGCTCACTTCCTCCTGACCTCGACGTGTGCTGTCCCTGTACCCTGCCTAGGCAGAGCCCAGCTTATGGCCTGGACTCACCACTCCAGCGAGAGTCTCATAGTGGGAGGAGATGGCACAGGCAGAGGCACTGCAGCAGGGCTCACTTTCTGACTCTCTGAAGAAGAGACAAGCTAGCGATCCCCGCGGTGCCACGCCAGCAGCTCCTCTCAGTGGACCATTCTGACAGCTGTAAAGAGATTCAGGTAAGTCAGATTTTAAGTTAATAATGTGCTGCTCTGCTGACATTTAAAATGTTTGTTCCGAAAATGAGGAGGGGGCTCCAGCACTGCATAGGGCCTTGCAAATGGGCACACTAAAGTTGTTTGTCTGTGCTGTAAATGCGCTACGTTTTGTCTAAACTAACAGTTTTGCTGATTTACTAGTAGTGCAAAGTGTTTAACATTTTTGCTTGACAGTGACACTACGAAGCAGCAGCCTTTACTTTCCCAGCACAGTTAGGCTTGCTAAGTCAGAGATAGGTCATGTGACTAATGTTCCCGCTGGAGGTAGGTCAGAGTTCTCTCTACTGTCAGTTTTCACTCTCACCATTAAGTAGTGCAGAGGGTTAATATGCCTACTGCAAAATAAGTCTACCAGCATATTGTATTGAACTGTATTGCATGTGGATAGCTCAGTGAGTTGCTGCTTTTGTCACAGAGATCCCGTTGTTACATGTGGTTCAGGTACACCTGAAGCTGAGGTTGGGGTGGAGGGTGCTGATTGTTTAGAAATTAAATAATAGCTTTAAAAGCACCTGCAGCAGAGTTTGACTTCCTTGTTGCTCAAATGAGAGTGATTTCTGATATTTGTCTGGTTCCATTTACTTCATTCCTTGATTTTGGTCGCAAGAAAGTGCCACTCTAAGTGATACGCATTTAGTCATTGCCTGACTCTCTTAAATCCACTGAATCTATGAAAATGTCACACATAAGCAATCTGAGACATTAGCAGCTATACTCAAATGGGTGTTTTTAGAACCGGGATTCCCTAGTTGGCTGAGGTAGGTACCTTATGCCAAGTAAGGACCCTCGATTCCACGTCAGGGAAGGTAAAGACACCTTCTCAGATAACCCCTGCTCACCCACTTGGTAGCTTGGCACGAGCACCCAGGCTTATCTTCAAGGCAAATGTGTAAACTATTTGCAACCACGCTCCCAGTGACCCAATGGTGACACCATAAAAGGACTCCACACGAGTTTCATATAAAAACAAGTATAAGTTTATATAAAAAGATATACGATGAGACCACACGAGAAAAATCCAACATATGCGTATTTGTAATATACCTCCTGGCCAGTTATTAGGTCAGCCAGCTCTTGTAGGTTCTGGCGGTATTAATGAGCAATTCTAGGTGATCCTATGCAGTCCTAATGCAAGGCTATGCAGTTCGTAATGCAAGAATCAGGCACTTTGCAATGTAAAAATAATGCAGTTCGTGATGCAAACTAATGCAATGCATAATACAAAAAACAGGCAGTTCGTTATGCAGAAATAGTGCAATGCGTAATGCAACAATCAGGTAGTTTGTTCTGCAAACTAATGCAATGCTTAATACAACAATCAGGTAGTTCGTTCTGCAGAAATAATGCAATGCGTATTGCAACAATCAGGTAGTTTGTTATGCAGAATTAATGCAATGCGTAATACACTCCAGCACTGATCACGGTGCTTCAGACAGTCTCTCCGTCCCTCGTACTGACTCGTGGTCAGTTTCCGTCAACATGTGCCCCCAACACGGAACTAGTGTAAACCACAGTGCAGCTACACGCTCCGGCCCTGGCACTGCCACTCCTTGGCACGTACGGGCCACGATACGAGCTGGAACAGAGGCTCGCGCTACAAGAAGGGGAGAGGCCAAAAGCGTCTCTCTCCGAGCCCGCACCCCATCCCAGGCGCCGACACACGTTACCTGGGGTGTGCAACCTCGCTCTCCTCTCCGCCTCTCGCGACTTGGGCCTCCGATGCGACTTGGTTGATTCCGGGCCGATGACGATAACGAAGATCTCAGGCTGCAACAGGGCACACGCACACAGCGTCGCTGAGACTCCCTTGAGCCTCGGGTGTGCACGGTCAGAGGGCAATCCTCACGAAGGTCTCAGGCTGCACGAAGCACACACACACAGCGTCGCTGATACTCACTTGGACTCCTGGCGCCCTCGATCACAGGGCAATTCTTCAGAGGGTCTCAGGCTGCAAAAAGCAAACGCACACAGCGTCGCTGAGACACACTTGAACTTCTGGTGCCTACGATCACAGGGCAATTCTTCCGAGGGTCTCAGGCTGCAAAAAGCACACGCACACAGCGCCGCTGAGGCACTCTTGGACTTCTAGTGTGCACGGTCACAGGGCAATCCTCACAAAGGTCTCCGGCTGCACGAAGTACACGCACACAGCGTTGCTGAGACTCACTTGGACTCCAGATGCACATGATCACAGGACAATCCTCACGAAGGACTCAGGCTGCAAAAAGCACACTCACACAGCGTCGCTGAGACTCGCTTGGACTCCAGGTGCCCACGATCACAGGGCACGGCTTACGAAGGTCTCAGGCTGCAAAAAGCACACTCACACAACGTCGCTGAGACACTTCTGGAAATGTTTGTGTTTCTGAGTTGCCATAACAGGGAGCCAGCTCACCTTAGGCCCTTGGGGTTAAGTTACTTCAGGACACAGCACAGCAAAGTCCTTTCAAGCAGGTGGACACAGCACACAGCAAAGTCCCTTTAGCCTCTTCCTTGGTTAAAGCAGCAAACTACAGGCCAGCCCCAGAACACACAGCAAGGGTCAGTCCTTTCCTTCAGTCTATTCAGCTGTTTCTTCCTTGGCAGAGGTTCCTCTTCACCACGAAGTAGTTTCAATCCTTTTCAGTCTTGATCAATCCAATTCCAACGTTCAGGGGTTTCAGCTCTCATAGTAAATATCTTTGAAGTATTTGTGTTCAGGGGGCACTGACCCCTGTCAAAGCCAGTTCTGGGTGTCTCCCTGCCAGTGACACCTTCTTCCTTTGATAGTGGGGGTCTGGGTCCTTAATCACCCAGCAGGTGATGGAGCCATGGTTTTATGGCTGCAGCCCAGGTCTCTTCACCTCCAGGGGCTACTCCTCCCCCCACATTCCAGATGCAGGTCAGCCTGTTGCTGTCTCACTTCCTCCCCTGGGTCAAGACTTTCCCCAGATCCTATCACTTTCAGATCCAGACAGTCAATCCACAACCAGACAGAGACACACAGAAATGTTAGAGCACAAAAACCCAGCCAATTCTAAAAGAGTGGTTTCTAAACGCACAATGCAAAATCCACCTTCACAAAAAGATGTGTTATTGAATTGTGAGTTCAGGCATACTAAACTTCACCTCTCCATCTTAAGCCTTTGGGAAGATAAGCTGGAAACATATTACACAGCCTTCCCCGTTCTGTCCTATGGGCAAGATGGTCTTTCAACAGTGAAAACGAAATGGGGAATATTTCACTGTTAGGACATGGTACACACCTTAGTACATGTCCTACCTTTCACATACACTGCACCCTGCCCAAGGGGGAACCTTGGGCCTACCATAGGGGTGTCTGATGTGCATGAAAAGGAAAGGTGAGGCCTGGCAAGTGGGTGCACTTGTCAGGACAACAAGGCAGTTTAAGAAACTACATGCAGGCACTGCAGGGGCAGGCCTGAGTTTTCTCTTTAAGGCTACTTGTGTGGGTGGCACAATTAGTGCTGCAGGCCCACTAGTAGCATTTGCATTACTAGCCCTGGCACACATAGTGCACTTTACTAAGGACTTTACTAGTAAGGCAAACATCCCAATCATGGACAACCAATTACCATTACACTTTACATAGGGAGCACTTGCACTTTGACACTGATCAGCAGTGACAAAGTGCCCAAAGCATCTAAGCCAGTCAAACGAAATCCATCACAGCATCAATAATAGAGGAGGTACAGGCAAAAAGTCTGGGGCAATCACCCCAAGAAATGCCAGGTCTAACAGGTGTAATTTCTGATATTCATATGATTCCCTCGTCTTCATTGCTTAATTTTGCTAGCTAGAAAGTTTCACTCATAGTCGTTGAAATGTCACTCATAATTACACTGAAATTATGAAAATGTCACTCATAGCAATCCAAAACCTTGTCAGCTATGCATACGCTCAGAAGATATGGAAGCAATGGTGATGAGAGGTTAGATTTTGTTGCCATGCAGGGCTTACTTTGTCCTGGTGGTTGCAGGCAGTCAGCACGGGCATTCATTTTTGGAACAGGAACTTAGGGCCTAATTTAATTCTTGGCAATAAGGATACTCTGTCGCAATGGTGATCCACCCAATGTATTTAGAGGGAAGTTGGTTTAATCACGACAGGGACTACTCTGTCTCCACTGTAATTAAACCCTTCGTACAGCCCTGTGTATTAAGGGCCGGCACCCACCCACCTAATTTACATGGGCCGAATTATAGGTCATTTTCACTGCCCATCACCACCAGGAAAACTCGGACAATAAGGGCCAGTAAAAACTGCTAACTACTCCCCTTGCCATGAGAGAAGACTCCCATGGCAAGGGGAGCATTTTCATTTTTATTTTCAAGTAGAAAATACCGCTTCAGGATTTTCTTTTTGAAAATGAAAAAGAATACAGCTTGGTGCAGGGCTCCATCATGATGACGTAGTCCTGCATCAGACTGTAAAAAGCATTGACAGGAACCGCTGTAACGGCTCCTGGCAATGCTTTAGAAATGACCGCCAGCTTGGAGGTCATTTGTAAATTTGGCAGCCAGAATAGTCTTGGCCTGGCAGACATTGAGTCCTCCTCCAGGCCAGTGGAGATTACTCTGTCCATCAAAATATGGCACTTAGTTTTCATCATTAGACTTAGACCCAAAAAAAGAGTGAGAAAGGTCGTAGGAGAAATAGAAAGACAGGGCTAGTAACATAAGATGAAAGCAGGGGTTGAAAGATAAGCAGTAGGAATGAGGTAGTCAGGAAGTGTTGGGTGGTGGATAAAGAGGCACGAGGGGAAATCAAGACTAGGCAGCGTAAGGTAATCAGCAACCCCAGCAATTGACAGTGCCGGTGGCTAGCTTTCTAAGAAGAGTTATCTATGGCCCCTGCACTCATTTATTTAGTTGTTTGTTTATTTGACAAATCAAGCAGTGTTGCTATGTCGTTTACAATTGATTATTAACATTCTCTGGGATAAGTAGAAATTCAAATCAAATGTTTCCTGTAAGTTTTTTACCTTTTTCATTTAACATAACTGTTTGCCCTTGGGTGATGAGGCTATTTCCAGGTAGCCCAGCATCCAGGATAAATCTTCAAAGCACTGATTCCTCACACTCCTTGAGATATATATTTACTATTAGGCATGTATTTGGTTTCAGTGTACTTGAATTTTATCTGAATACACTGACGTCTTCTCCCTACTAATGGAGCTTGCTCACACCTTTCCACAAGTGACTCGCTCAATCTACGTCATTCTGACGGCTTCTCTGCCAAATCTACTCTCCTGATTAGGTGCAGAGGGGCAGATTTACGAGCCCCGTGTGCCACATTTACACTGCTGTTGCGTCACTTCTGTGACGCAGCGGCTGCGTAAACCATGCGCCACGTTGCGCCCTATTTACAACGTGACGCATCTAGGGAGATGCATCACGTTGTAAAGCTCTGCGCCACATGAAACCTGCGTCAGGTTTCATATGGGCGTTCCGGCGCGGGGGGGGCGTTCCGTCGCAGGAATGCCTCGGAAAAGTGCCTGAGTGAAATCTACAAGATTTCACTCAGTCACTTTTCCGACGGCGCTGCATCAAAACCTTGCGCCTGCTTGAAGCACCATGTTGAGGATAATAGAGTAAGCACAGTGGACAACCCAATATACCCTTGAGGGCTCGGGCAAATATGAATAAACAGGTAGACAGGTGCCTTCAAAGGATTTGTTTAACAATTAGTTTGTATAATTCCAATAATGAATTAGATGAAGGTTAATTAAATTCCTACAATTTTGTTTTTTGACACATTTTATATTCTTGAATAGGTTCAGTGTAACTGGAAAAAAGTTACAGATAATGCGAATATATCAGCACATATCAACCTAAATACAATAGATGAATAAAAAGGAGGAAAAAGGAAAAGATAAAGTCTGGTGTATGCGTAAAAATTTAATTTATATTCACAGTGCAAAAAGGGTACTTCACATAGCAAAACATATTATACAAAGGAAGGAAATAGATCAATTCTTCATGCCTTCACTTTCTAATTTGTCAAACACTTTTTCACAACAATTAAAGAATTTTTCGATGGAAAACAGTGTGAGAGTCGACGTTTCGGTCTCTAAATTTTCTTAAACAAGACCATCCGCAGGACAATATTATTTAAAAGGTTGACCCCTTTATATCTTGACTCTATGCCAAATCAATCAGTTGAACTAATGGCTTTGCTCATCCAAAAATATTGTAATGTTGGTCTTTATATCTTGACTCTATGCCAAATCAATCAGTTGAACTAATGGCTTTGATCATCCAAAAATATTGTAATGTTGGTCTCAAAGGGCTTTTCGTTTCTTTAAGTAGTGGATATTATCTCAATATGTCGCAGTCATCGAGTCAAAAGTTGAAACGGTTGTATAAACGCCCACGATTTAATCTGTGGTCTATTCTGAAATTGCTATTCTGAAAATTTGAATCACGTGCGGTCCTCTATGCGGTATGTTGAGGATAGGCCAGGTTGGAACAGTGCTGGAGTTGCGTCGCACCCGCGACACAACTCCAGCACTGTGCCAACCTTACGCCGGCAGATGCGACACGCATCTGTTTATTCTTGCGCCATGATGCGCCACATTGTAAATGCGGCGCATCTGTGGTGGCGCAAGGGTAAACTTGCGTCACGCATCTTTCCTGGCGCATCCATGCTGGTTTGCAGGGATGCGCCAGGAAACGTAAATATACCTCAGAGTGATTAAATGCTACCAGCCTGATAGTAACAGAGAATTCTCGGATTTGTGTAGAATCTCCAGGCAGAGGACTTTCAATTGCGTCGGCAGTGGGAAAGTATAGCAGAGATCATTCTGGCGGAGGATTCCCCACCGGAGGGGAATCCCAAGGAGGGTTTAGCCCTGCCACAGAAATTTGGGGGATTTTCCATTACCACATAACTCCAAATCGTGCTCTAAAAACTCTGCAGATAAACGGTGTCCACTCCTCAAGGCTCTTGTGTTGTGTTCAAATAACACAAACCTTTTTCACATAAATTAGCAGTTCTAGAAAAAATGTTTGTCTCCACTAGCTGGCCACATTTCCACAGATTAGACTTTTGCCTTTCTCTTAGACAAAATAGACTCTTCTTTATCAGACACATTCACATTGGATTGAGTGACTTTTTCTGTGAACTTTGACTACTGGTGCCAAGGGTTGGCATGGGTCATCTGTAGCCCGATTGCTAGCTGGGTAAGATTGGCGGGAAGGATGGTAGCGGCCTTATTGTCCACCCTCTGTTAGGTGTTAACTGTTAGTTGTCCTTTTCTTCATTGTGCACCTTGCCTTTCACCTCAGGCCATTGACTATGAAACTGCAATCAATAGCTTTTAATACCATCTACAGTATTTTAACCACATTTTCAACAGAGGGCGACAATACTGAGTTTTTGCCTTGGGTGTTACTTTTGTCTGCAATTCCTAGTCATTATCTTTATGTGAGCTAACCGCCTGCCTGTATATTTCCTACCATCTTACTTGGGCACAGACTCGAATAGTACGGGTCAAAGTACATTACCCGCAGGGCTACACTCATTTTCACTCACTGATTTAGGCAGATGACACCCCCCACTTTGTTCAATCTCACCTACCTGGGAACCTATGTTGCTTTTATTCGTTACTTAATTTTTGTATTTTAATTGTTTTTAATATGTTACTGCTAAATACTACTGTGTTGGCGGAGCACTATATAGTAGAAATAATATTGGCTGAGAAAAAAAATGATGGGAAAAATCCAGTAATGGGGAAACCATATAATTAAAAATTGTATTTTAATTGAAAGAACCAACTTTAAGGCTATATTGATTATTCTTGGATAACAACAGAGACGTTAGTGTTGAGAATAGTAAATACATTATTCACAATTGGTATGTCAGATGAAAAACTGGGTAGCAAAAGATGTCACTGTTACAATTTCATTGGTTCCCTTCTGGAAGTGCTGTACGTGGACAAAGTTCAGCCTGGAAATCACCACTAAAACTCATCCAAAGTCCCTGTATGATGTCTGTCTGCGTCCTATTTCAGTATTGGACTCATTGGAAAAATTTGCTTACACAGACTACTGAGCCCAGAATGCACTGCCGAGTATTCATAGAGACCTGGCATCCACCGTGGAATACTTTCAATGGGAGTAGACCCGCTGTTTGTTAACACTTGATTCTTTCTTCCAGGACTGAGAGCTGGGAATCGTACAGATCTGTGACCAGTCTTGTGCAGCCCTGTCATGTTACTCTGTCCTGGGCTTGCTGTAGCCTGGAACTGCTTATAAGCAGCCATTACCTGAAGCTCCTTGTTCATGCATAGACGTTTGAACCTCTGTATACTGGAACCCATGTTGCCTGTTTTCTGGAGCTGTTCCTGCCTTGCTTCAGCCAGAGCCTGTGTCCTGTTCCTATCAATCAGGATTTATAAAGCGCGACTAGTCACCCGAAAGGGTATCCAGGTGCTTGCAGGCCCGGAGGCTTTTCAAACAGCCATGTCTTGAAGGCCATTCTGAATTCTGGAAGAGATGTAATGGTCCAGCAGTGCGTGGGGAGGCTGTTCCAGATCTTTGTTGCAATGTGGGAGAAGGATCGTCCTCCACTTCTGCTTCAATAGATGTGGGGAGTATGGGCAAGTGAGATGGAGGCAGAGCATAGTCTTCTCGATGGTTGGTGGAAGTTCAGGCAGTGATTAATGTTGGTGGGTCCTTGGTTGTGTAGAGCCTGGTGTGTGTGGGTTAGCAGCTTGAATTGGCATCTCCTCTGGAGCCAGTGGAATTTCCTGAGGTGAGATGTGATTTGGGTTAGTCAGGGAAGTCCAAGAATGAGTCTGGTTGCCGCTTTCTGTATGGTTCCTATGAAGCTTGCTTCAGTTTTTCTTCCAGCCCTGCATTTGACTTTGCTTTACTCCTTTGTCTACCCCACTTGAACTTTGTTAGACCCTCTTGAATGGTTGCCATTGCTTCTGTTTTCAGTAATGTTTCTCATGTTACATTTGTTATCAGCATTTCAGATATCAATCACTCCACTTCTATCTAGCTTGGTTTGGGCTCTACAAATAGTATTAAATACATATATAGCGAGAGGGCCAACGTGCAAAGAAAACTAATTTTAGTCTGCACTGTTGTACCATGTCCGCCAGCTTTCACCATCCCAACCAACCTGATGCTCCACTAGTGAGCTTCACAAATTGATAATAAGTTACCTGAGTTCACATGACCCTAGACCAGGGTCCAGACTTGCAGAGGAAGATTTTGTTTACCATGTGCCATGATGCAGAGAAAAACTAAGAAAACTGCAAACATTCAGGGATAAGGTCTGCATACGTTTTCCATCTTGGCTGGTTTCATTAGCTCAAGAATTACACCACAAGACACAGAAAAAATGCACAGATGAAGCCGAATTTAACTGTTGCAAACTTCACAAAAAAGGGAAAACTGGAAAGTGTGCTGAATCAAATGACACCTACAACCTCGAGATATCCTACACAGTGTGTCCCAACTCATCAATCAATCAAGTCGTATTTGTAGAGTGCTACTTGTCACCCGGGAGGGTATCTGGGCACTTACTGACGGTCTCAGAAGAAATGGTAGCAGCGGCAGGGGGAGTAGCGCAAAACCAGGGGCCAAGGGCTACTCATGGTTGGCGACTTAAATCTCAGCCCAGGTGCCTCCAATGCAGACAATTGGCAGACACCTTTGTACTGCAGATTCATTGGCCTCTCTGATCCAGCAGCACCCTTGGCTGCCCCTACTGTACCTCGTCTCTCCTAAGTCTCCTCCTAGTCGCCATGCCACAGACGCCAGCACGATTAAGCTCTTGTGCATCAATGAATACACAGTGCACTACACCTCACCCGCTGCCTGCTGTACTCGCGAGTGCCTGTCATGTGGTTGGTTTCTTGGACAGCCTCGTTGTACAGGTGAGTCAAGCTATTTTCTGCCTAGAAATTTATTTTGAGGCAAAGGGAAAAGCATCTTAGGGAAAGTCCGCGGTTTTGTAGAAGCTGTGAGTGATAGATTCACCGGTGACCTCCCCATTTAAGTGAAGACATCCCTCAAGTCTAAAAGTAAGAAGGTAGGATGCAGAAGAACTCATGTTAAAATTGGTACCGAGGGCAGAGTCCCAGCAATTCACTAATCACGGTATGTTACGAAGGTCAGAGACTGAGACAGATTTCACGGAGATGAAAATGCCTGTAAAAAAAGGCAAAAGAATACAGACAAAATGAAATATTTTGAGTCTATTTTATTCATTTTATATTGAGTTCACAACAACGAATAACTTTTAATGAAAAACGCCTGAATACCATCAGCCCTAATCCAAACACATTAACTCATTTTTATTCAAAATCTTCATCCATAGCCCAATCTTTACTTAATCCATGACGCTAATCTGTTTGCTACCAGTAACTCTAGCCCTAACTTTAACATTTATTCTTTCCCAGCCACTAATCTTTACTCTAACCCTAACCTGGATCCCACTACTACCTAATCTAAGCAAGATAATGTTTTGCCTTGTAGTGTTCTACATTGTAATCAGCTGTGGAGGTGTAGTGAAGAAACTAAACCGTTGATCCTCCGTGCGAAGGGGTCTGGGGTCAGTGATCGTGGGGCCGGGTCAAATATGTGATTAGAAAGAACAAAATATTCTGTAACTTTTTGTTAGCCTTTCACCTTAAGATAACTGCATATAAACTACCAGACGCCCCCTTACATGAAAAATAAATGCAAGTGAATCTTATCAGTGGGAAATTAATTATTTTACGTTATGTTGGTTAATATGATCACTGCATCTGGAACCAGAGAGCCACAAAAATCAATCCTGGTTGGTGCAGTGTAGTATGACTAGTGTATTTTTAGTGCTACATGGTTCCAGCCTGTGATAGAAAGCACTCTGAATAGGTCAGTCTTTATTTTAAACTTAGATCACATACCGTATAAAGCAGGCTGCAACAAAATGCAGACAAGTTTTAGGTTTAACATGAAACTGATAAACAGATTTCAAAATACAGACTTTAGTAACACAATCGGACTGTATTTAGTGCAAACATTTTATATATGCATCCATTGAAAGTACACCCTATTGTTCAGCATGTGACACCCTTACAATAACATTAAACAATAATTGAAAATGCAATAGGTCTCGCCTTTGATTAAGTTAAAGCCATTTGCTTTGCTAATGGTATTCTATAGCAAAGCAAATGGCTTTAACTTAATCAAAGGCGAGACCTATTGCATTTTTAATGCTTGTTCTTCCATCCTGTCCAGAATACTGCATGGGGCAGTGAGTCAGTCCAGTTGAGCCACTGGTTAACTTCACGGTGAATTATGACATTCTGCTCTTACGCAGTGTGAACTTACAGAGGAAAAGTCGTTCATTTAGTGCCAGGGACTACTGGCCCAATGTGTTGTTCTTGATTGGACAGAAATGGACAATATTGTTTGACTAAACTAAAATGTTTTTGCAATAAAGGGTTACAACAACCATTACAAAACGAATATTGGCAAAACCAAGGTGATGGCAGTCAATGCCAGACCCATTGGCGTTGCCCAATAGTTTTTTCTTCATTGTTTCCTAAAGTAAGAGTTCATTTTCACATTTCTTCATTTTCTTTTTATTATGTAATTTCTTTATTATAGATTCCTTTATTCTTGTGGTGCTTCAGGAAACAACTTACCATCTAAGGGGCACATGCATCAACAATGCCATTTGCGATTCCTTATTAGCGAAAAATAAGGAATCGCTAATAAGGAATAGCAAAAGGCTATGCATGTAGGAATCGCTATTCAAATAGCGATTCCTTAACTTTCCTTAATTGCTACTAGCAAATTGCGAGTAGCAATTAAGGAATGCCATCCCAATCATTCCTATGGGCCTCCAGGCCCATAGGAATGAATTGGAGATTGCATGAGCAAATAGCGAGTACCAGTAGGTTCTCGCAAATTGCTCATGCAATTTCAAGGGTGCAAGGGTGTCAAAATGACACCCTATTGCACCCCTGAAATTGATATGTGCACATATGTTGCACACACACATGCTCTAAGGGCATGTGTGTGCGCAACATGAAACTTTGAAAAATGCACAAAAGTGCATTTTTCAAACTTTTAGCAAATTACCATGCAGTTCATCTTCATGGTAATTTGCTCCCCCTATTAGCGAATTCGCTAATTTTTTAACTTTCATGCATTGCATTTAAGGAATCCCAAATTGAGATTCCTTAAATTAAGGAATCTCAATTTGGGATTCCTTAAATGCTAACGCTATTTAAGGAATCGCTATTTAAGGATTCCTTAAATAGCGATTTTTGCTTTTGGGTTGATGCATTGGGATTGGGTATTTTTAACTCAATACCGGGAGCTATTAGCGAATCGGTATTTTACCGACTGGATTTTGGCTTGATGTATGAGGCTGTAAGCTACTTCAAACCACTCATGTCATGGTCTCCGTCATTGTTCCATGGGGAATGGGACAAGGCAGGTTTTCAATCATCCATGTACAAATTACAAACAATGGGCCTAATTCTCAAAGACCGTTGTAAATCTGCGCCATCGAGTCCACGCCCTTGCACGGGTGCATGTGCAGTGAGTCACAGAAATTCGCAGAGGTACTCTTTGAAACCTGTTAAAGGAATTCCTATTTGCTACGGTGGGGAGCAGCGGCGGTTTCTCCATGAGGGCAGGGGAGCGTTGCTCCCCCCGCACGCTGCGAGGTGAGCGTGAAAAAATAAAATGACAATGAAATGATTTTATTGCCATTTTATTTTTTACCGATGTGCGTGCAGCAGTACCCTCAAGCCACGAGACATGAGGGGTGTGTCCTCTGCTGCCAGTTGGCAGCATGGAGGACTGGAGCAGTGGCTGGCCGGACGCTCTAGAGTGCATCAGTTTGGCCGGCTGTTTTGTGACAGCCAGCGTGGCATGTGCACTTTGAAGCTCTTTATCCCGAGCTGTCTTAGACACAGGGCTCCCTGACCTGAAGGAGCGTCCAGCCAACCCGCTCCATCCAATACTAATGCTTCTGTCGTGCTTGTTAGTAGCGTGAGAGCAGCATCTGGATTGGTTAGGGGAGCTCCACAGCAGACTGCAGTTTCTGATCACCGAGGAGAACGTGCAGCAGTGGGTAAGTACCATTTATTTTAACTTTATTCATTTTAAATGTTAGTGTAGTTTTATTTTGGGGCTTTGGAAGAAGCAGTTGTTTTATTATGGGATTTTGGAGGAAGGGGGGTTTATTTTGGGCTTTGAAGGGAGGGTAATGTTATTATGGGCTAATGGAGGGAGGGGATGTTTTATTTTGTTTTTTTGGAAGCGTTGGGGCACTTTGCGTGACCCGCCACTTTCAAAGGTTACCAGCCGCCCCTGCTAGGGAGGCATGTCTTCATGCTAAATGCGCTTGTTGTAATATTGAGCCTATGAATGTTGGCACATTTGTTTCATTCTCTACAGAGAAATACATTTTCCGTGTGGAAAAACGAATTCCTCAAAACCCCTGCAATTTTACGCACGTGCAATCTCCTCCCAAAGCGGCAGAGAAATTCACTCCAGCCACTGTCAGGGGTATATTCCAAACCTTTTCCAGAATGAGAAGCAGTCGGACATGAATTTGTTAATACCCATAATTGTTCAAGATTGTGTGTGTGTAAACAAATTCAAAGAGCATTGCAGCTCTAGAATACTCATTTCTGGTTGGCGAGGGCATGCGCCTAAGCCAGGCAGAAACCACCACTCTGTTCAGGGCATCGGAGTTACACGCTGAAGATAACCCCTGCTCACCCCCTTGGTAGCTTAGTAGAGCAGTCAGGCTTATCCCAGAGGCAATGCATAAAGCGTTCGCACAACTCACTCACACAGCAGCGACACACTAGGCACACCACAAAAGAAACTCCTCACAAGGTTATGTAAAACTAGACTTTGTCTTATCCATAAAACACATTAGAACATAATCACATATATACACTGTGCCACCTTGCACTGTGGCATGACTTTACAGGGATTTAATACACCACAGGGCCAATAGGGCCACTGTCATAACATCACAACTCACAGTTAATGAAGACAACCAGTAACTACTGGTAAGGGTACACTTAGCATGAACACATTAGGCATAAACCATCAGTAGCAGTACCCAGTATAGCACAGTATGCATACAATTATCAGTAGTGCAGTGCATAATTTACACAACACATCATGCCCCTCTTAGGCATAAACATAACTGCACCATATGCAACAATATCCCCAAGAGCCCACTGGCCCCCAATCGGCAGTCCCAACGCCTCTGCGCTCACCACCTGGACTGCGCGGTAGTCCCGAGTGGTTCCTTTCCACTTGGGGACTACGAATACTACTTCTGTTCCTTAGTGAGGAATGGGGGCCTCCGACAAAGTTTACCCCGAGAGCCCAAAACACAATGCCCACCCCACGTTGAAGGCAGCTGCCTGTGATCACACAGAGGGGCAGCTGCTGCAAGGTACCTGGCTGGAACCGGGGGCGGAGATCTCTCCCGGGTTTCCCCTTCTTGCCTCCAGCACACTCACCCGCATACCGGGTGAATTGGAATCCTGGGGACACCCCGCGGGGTCGAGCAGTCCGGTCTCCGTCTCCCACGAGCCGCCTAGGATTTAGCTGCCCGGGCTCATGCAGCTCAGCTGCTAAAATGCTAGGAGGCGCCCAATAGGGCCGGACTTGAGCCCTCGCAGGGCTCGGGCTCACCTGCTCCTTTCCAGTTCAAAGCGACTCCACATATGTCCTGGGACGCGGTCCTGTTCGCCCCGCCCACAACCAGGCAACAGCCGCCTGACTTTCATTTTCGGTGTGGGCTTCCTGCAGGGTTGCAGCGAGCCGCGGTTCCTGTTCCCAGCTCCACAGGTCCTCCTCAAACAGCGGGGCAGATCTCCCCGCTACTATCTGCAAAAGGCTGCACGGCTCTCTCCAAGTGATGACAGAGCCCGTAAGGCTCCGGTCCGGCATCTCCTGTCGGCCCTGCTCGCCAACCGGCTCACTTTTGGGAACACGGTTCCAGTGGCAACATAGAGGACTTCCCGTCCCGGGAATCCTGGTCCTTCTGGTGCCGTTGGGCAGCTCGGGTCATGCAGCAGAGCCCCAGCTGCACAGCCATTCAAAAGATCTCTTTCCTGGCTTGGAGGGCAAGGGAGAGCCCACACAGTCAGCGTTTCAGCACACTCTGCCCAGCAGCCATACCAAGACCACATAAATGCTCAGCCTGCCTCCAGCAGGGAGGCCCGAAATAGGGAGCTGGCAGCGCTCTTCTCACGCTGGGCTCTCAGTTTAAGAGCACAGGCAGCAGGCCAGCACACATGGTCTCTGGGCATGGGGCATCCCCTCCAGCAAGCAGCTTCCCAGGCAAAGTCCCAGTGGTGGTTCCCTGCCAGCACAGTGTCTTCTCCAGTTTCAAGTTAGCACAGCTCCAGTTCAGCAGCAGTGGTTTCACAGCCCCAGTACTTATACTACTAAGTGCCTTTGTCCTTCCCCCTGGCACAGGGCTCTGTGCCCAGTCCAAACAAGTTCTGTGGAGGGGGGTACTTGTCAAGTGCACAACACTCCCCATTTCAAGTGTAGGCCCTGGATCCAGACACACCACAGGGGAGCGGAGCCATCATTGTAGAGGGCAGGCACAGCTCTATTCAGATTCAGGTGCTACTCCTCCCACTATTCCAAATGCAGATCAGGCCTATTCAGCCTAGCGCTGGCTCACCCAGACCCTCTGGAGCCACTGAACCTTCCCACTCCAAGGCCAGACAGTCAATAAACAACAGGCAGGCACAAAGACACATAGTACACAGAAATGCCTACTTCTAAAAGTGGCATTTATAAAATAGTGATAATAAATCTGCGAACACCAGTACGCGGCATTTATCACCACTATTCCAAACATACCAAGCTTGATCACGCTACTCCTCTCATGTCAGGAGTTACCACTGAAGTACATATCAGGGAATCCCCAATGCGTTCCTATGCGAGGGCAGCCTTACAGTAGTGAGAAACCAAATAGGCTGTTTGTCACTACCAGGACATGCCACACAGTTAAGGCACATGTCCTTATTTTTACCTACACCGCACCCTGCCCATAGGGCTAGCTAGGGACTACCTTAGGGGTGACTGATGTGTAGTAAAAGGGGCGTCACCGACGTGGCAACCACTTTAGGTGCCACGTCACAGTGGCAGTAAACTGGGCATGCAGGCCCTGCAATGGCAGAGGCCAGAGACAGGTTTGAAAGGCTAATTTTGTGATTGGCGCAAGCAGCGCTGCAAACCCACCAGTAGCATTTAATTTACTGGCCCTGGGTATATGATACCACTTTACAAGGGACTGATAGGTAAATTAAATACGCCAAACAGGTGTAGACCAATCTTACCAAGTTTACCATAAGGAGCACATGCACTTTAACACTGAACAGCAGTGATAAAGTGCCCAGAGACCTAAAACTACCAACAACAGGTCAGAAAAAATACCGGAGGAAGGCAAAAAGTTCTGGGATGACTGCAAAAAGAGCCAAGTCCAACACTACTCTATCCTGGGAGTAGATACACTCATGCAAAAATGGGTTTCTACAAGGGTAAAATCACTTTTGACATTAGAGTTGGTCTTGTACTCCCAAGAAAACGGTTGTTGATGCATGCACTCTGAAGTTATGTGTGCAGATACTTTTATGATTCAGGCCTTAAATCATTTACATATTTAGTGGCCGTTCTGAAAATCCGGCATGGATCCAACCCTCAGGGACCAATGCTAAACACACCTGCGGTAACACCTTTGTACAGTATGCTCTACAATATGGCAGTGCCCCCCCCCCCTCTCCTTCCAAGCCTGTGTATGGCATCTCCAGGAACATTTTGTGGTATAAATAGCATCCTAGTTCAGATGGAAGCACGCCAAACCCACTGGGTCTTTTCTTTTCTGACAATGGGTTGTAATGTGACGCACTACAAAATAAACATAAGAACACACATTTGCCATCTTTCCACTAAGCCTGAATCAATGTTGCACCAGCGGCTGAGTCACAGCCATGAGAAACAAATCTGCGATGGCGTCCATTTTTCCGAATGTCGGTTCTCTTGAGCTTTACTCCAGCTCTCAAGGGTAAATAATCACGGTAGTCACTCCCTGTGTACTTGGACCTGATGAAATCCCAGATTCAATATTTAAACGTGGGAGGGGGGTGATTAGGTTTCTCCACCTTAGGTCCTGTGGTCACATTTCTCAAGAATGCTGTGCAAAGCGGCTCCTCTCTGAGGCTGTAGGTAGAGTGCTTTTCTGTTTGTGTTCAGATGCCACTGGCATATGAAAGTCCTTCAAGCTTGAGCCAGTGGTTATACCATCGCCGGATGTAGTGTGTTTGCGGTCACTATTATTTTGCGTCCATTATGTTGTATGCCAATGAGTGTCATAGACGGGAGTTAAAATATTGTGGTTGAAAAATCGACCTGCAACAATATTGAATCACAATGCCAACTACAACTTAGTAGAGTAGCAAGGAAACTATGAACATTGGCTCATCAAAAGGCCAGGGGTGGCAGATGTAGTATCATATGCCATTTGCGTTCACTCACACATAGATGCTTACACATACACACACACACACTGTCTCTTGCAAAACCACACTCCCAACTGCACGCATGCACACACCATACATTTCAATGCCTTTTTTACTTACCTGTGCTGCCAGGAAGGGTCATGTTCCAACTATTTGTGCTCCATTTTTTATTACACTAATAGTGAATAATGTATAGTTATTCACTCATAAGAAAATTGACAAAAGCCAGGAGATTGGAGCGACAGCCAATGTTCCTGGGACTGATTTTGGTACCGCTGAGGCCAGGGGTCTTAAATGCAGTGCCAGGGGTTGCACAAGGCAATACAGAGGTCGCAGCTGTAGCGATCCCTAAATGATATCCACGAAGGAAGCCATGGACCATGGCTTCCTTCAAGGATGTCATTTAGGGATCGCTACGGCTGCGACCGCTGGATTGAATCAAAGGGACCATTTTCCATGCAAGCAAGGAAAATGGTCCCTTTGATTTCTGTTGAGGTTGTAAAATAAATCAATGAACAGAGTTTAGTTGGCCCCTCAGGGCTGTGAGCCCCAGTGCACCTGCACCAGCTGCAGCAATGGTAGCTACATCCCTGCTGCAACTTTGTCATCAAGATACATAAATGTCAAGTTAAGAATTGTGAATCGGTACTAGCGATGTAGTGGTAGTCAATATTATGGGTGTCGATGTTGTTTGTTGCGCATACTGTTCGCCTTGATTGTGACACACAACCATGTCAGTAACAAGCCTGGTTCAATGGTGAAAACATTGACTTTAAAAACATAGGATTCTGGATCGAGTTGTACTAAGTTGTTTTTTTCTCGTGGCCTTCATGTATTTCTCCCAAAACCTACAAAAAGTATGAGCATCACCACATTTTAGGCGAGTTAAACTTACTGGTGAGAATCTAAACTTTCACCATGCTTTAATGTTGCATAATCTCAATTTCAACACTTAGGCCCAGATTATGAGATTTTTGCAGAGCTGTGGCGCGGCTGTGCCAACCGCCGTGCCACTGCAAACAGCCTTGCCACCGCTGCACCAAACCTTACGCCGCCTGCCAGGTTATCACTTTTTCGTAGTCTGGCAGGCGGGCAACATGGCGGTCCCGTGGTGGTGCCTCTTTTAAAGGTGGCAGTGCCATTAAAAAAGGCACCGTAATTGGACTGCACTACAAGGTTCCTGCCGGCATGGACTTGAAAGTCCATGCCGTGCAGAAACCTATGTGCATGCACACAGGGGGGTACATGTTCTGCCACCTGTGTTAATCCACATATGTTTGAGGCACAAGGGGCCCTGTAGGGCCCCCTTTGTTTCCTCTCCGCCAGGCTTTTCATGGCAGTGGAACCGCCATGAAAAGCCTGGCTGAGAAGAAACACGTAATATGCTAGACGGAACCATGGCAGTCCTGCCAAATATATTGTGGCCTCTGACCGCTACTCCTACGCCAGAGACCGGTTGTTCCCTGGCGGAGCCGTTGGCCCCCAGGCAGTCTGCCTGTCCGAGTCGTAATCGGCCACTCGGACCGCCGGGGCTGTGGTGGCTGGATCATCAGACCACAAGCTTTGTAATAGGGCCCTTAGCAATTGAGTGTAATTTGATGTACCTTTACCTTGCAAGTGGCATGCTCGCAAAGAAAAACTGTGAAACATATGCACTGCAGTCAAAAAGCTTGCTAGACTACTAGGTTCATTTTGAATTTGTTGTGGCGGGTGCAGTGCCGTAAGTCAGCGGGACTCCAGCGCTGTCATACTCTGTTTGCCCTCCCCGTTTAGAGATAGTTGAAGTGCAGGGTTTCCATGTGTACCATGAGCTGGTTCTACAGCTGAAAAATCTTGAGTGGGCAGCCTGTTTCCACTGGGCCACTAAGTCATAGTTGGAGTCATCTGCATTATTTAAGGTGGAATGACCTTCACTAGGTTTCTATGCCTAGAAATTAGATGAGGATGCAACTTCTGACCACTCTGGACTTGGTATGTTCCTTGTGCGCTCCAGTGACCTTTTCGTTGTGTGCATCTAATTGGGCCACAAAACCTCAAATGAAAATGCATTGTCAAAAGCTTGTTTTGTGTATTTGTGGCCTTTTCATGCTTTCGTCTCCGTAGGCCAAGGCCACTTTCATCTTTACCTAAATGAGTGTTATTAGGTTGTGGTGTATTCTGTATATCAGGTTAAAATTGTTTCAGTAATGTTCTAGAACTGTAAGGCTAACATAATACTTGGTTTCTGGTGTTTGCTTCTTCAACGTTGGTGGACCTGCAATATGTTGGACTAAATGCTCTTGGTTGTGTTTGGTTGGTTCACTCTCAATATGAGATATCCTTTAACTCCAATGCCATTCACACTGCGTCATTAGTGAATACTCACAGTTTTGTTTGTAACATATGTAGGCTTGAGAAGCCATTGGCAGACTGCACAGAAACGTGCCTCTAATTTCACAAGTTTGTGAAAAGGAGGGTGGCCTAGTCAACATCTTGGTACTGGGTACTGTGGCATACAAAAAGTAAAAAATGCAGTATTTCACCCATTTAATTAAGATGGGCTTACGAGAAGAACCTCCATTTCCAAACCACCGTATCACAGGGCTGGACTTGCTCACTCTGTACATTTGCTTCTCATAACTGTTTCCAGGAGGGTTGCTCCTGGGTCCTAAACTAACCCCGTGCGAACTTGAAATATGGAGTAATGTGATTAGGCATGAAAAATGTGCAGTCCTTACCCGGAGTAGGCTTAAGGCCCAGACATAGCGGTTAGGTTTTGTTATGATAAGACATGGTACATTTTTTTTGTTTGTCATACATGTGTTTGTGGTGCACATCTTGCAATGTATACAACCTCGCACTGCTAACTAAGTCCAGTCGTTTCTAGCCCTGGTTTCAGGGATTTTATCACGTATAGGAGTCTAGTGTGGTTTTTGAGTTGAAACTTGGAGGCATCAGTGTATCTGTGGCCCTTTTAGTTTATAGTTGCTGTTTTGTTTTTACTGTTGGTGCTGTAAAGTTTGCGGTTTGTGACCTGAGGTCTTGCCAAGATGCTCGTGTTGCCGAGGTTATTTGGCTTACGCTTTGCGAGCAGATCGGTGTGTGAGTGCATGATCTAGAGGTCGTTGCATCCAGGATCTTTTCTTGCTCACCTAGAAAGGCGCAAAAGGTGGATTCCTCGTTGCCATCAGGTGGCTGGTCAGTGGGTAGTCTATTCAAAGTAATTGATTGTTCTCATGTTTCTCCCTGGTGGCTAAGTGGCCAACACCACCATAAGAAACCCAACTCCACCAAAATACAGTATCAACGTTACACTTTGTCTTTAGCCAGCCCAGAAAATTATGAACCTGGCAAGGCCTGCAGCGATGCTCCCTTTATTTAAGCTGCGCATGCGCACTCACTGTCATCTCGCAGCGCACTGGGAGCCAACAGATGTGTGCGGGTCAGAGGCGGCTGCTTCCACAAGCCGTACACGAGGGGTCTTCAGACTGGGGGGCGGGTCCCTAGGGGGGGTCTCAACTGATCCCAGGGGGGCACCAGGCTCTGACCATAAGAAGCGTCATAAAAATAACGGTGTTGTGATTGAAGCTGAAAAAAATAGCAGCAGTAAGCCACTCTGTAATGGGCCTTCACTAACATTTTTTGTCATTTATATCTGGCTAGTAGTATGTGTCAAAAGTGAAGGGTCTCCAAATATCCATCAGTGTCCCCCGCCCCACCCACCATATTACACGTTTGGCCTCGATAACCAGAATGGTATGTTTGGAAATCATGTATTTGATTGCATTTTTAAAAGGGGTAACAGAACTTAAATGCAATGTTTAAATAAGTCTAGACATCGTTAAACATTTCCAGTTTAGTAGAATAATTGTGAAATATTCTGGATGCCCCAATAATTTTTTATATACAATGGCGGGTGCGGCCTTAAAAAGTTTGAAGACCACTGCAGCACAGAAGAGCTGTTTCAAAGCTACATTCGGAGCCAATACAAAGACAAAGAAGAGATTGAGGCAACACCCTTTATTGTACAGAAGATTAGTTTAGGCAAGATTGCGTTCTTGTTTTTCCTTGTGCTCTACACTTGTTGTCTCGTTCTGTTTTGAGCCTTAGGATGCTACTAAGATGCAAACGTCTCCCTCTAGCAGCCCGACCCATTCCTCCTGTCCCCTCTCCTGTGTGTTTATTGTGGCTGCCTCACAGCCTTAATGACCCCAGGGCGTACTGCATAAAGAGAAGCCTAACAAAAGCTTGCTAGGGATGGACAGAAACCTCCTTGTAAAGCACTTCATGTGCACAGAATTGCACTACACAATGCACTTTGGGTTTCCCTTCGCTTAGTTTCCATTTAATGAAGAGATCATTCTGACATTAAAACTGGGGGTTGTAGCTCACTTCCCAGGGTGCACTTTGATTAGGAGCCAGAAACACATCACACCCAGCTTCATATTTCTCCCTTTTCACGTTTTCTCTAAGACACTTTGATTTCGCCCGGCGGGCAATCTGTGACATTTGATCTTTTCATTGTATATTGTGCAAAGTATAAATGTCCTAATCTCACATTCCTTCATGTTTGTATAATGCCTATCATATTCACTGCCAAGTTTACACCTTTTGCCTGACAACTTTGAAGGATGTGACACAGAACAGTGACCAAGAAATAGTGACTTGGTTAGCTTGTGAATTAGCGTGCTAGTAAAACATTGAGGCAGCATAAGTGAGAGATATAGAGAATGCTAAAGAAACAGAGTGTGGGTGGGAGGAAGATATATGTGCATTAGGAGCTGAAGATGGAAGGAAACATATTAAAGTGAGAGACAAAAGGAGACAGAGGTTGGACGGCACAACAAGTAGAATGAGAAAGAGAAGATAATGAAGAAAGAGGAAGAAACAGAGAAGAAAATCATTCTGTGCCCGTTAAGTCATTGGGGTGTTCTGGACAGGAGTTTGATGCTTCTTAAGTGCTGCATTATATAAAGAAAAGCCTCAGTGTGAGACCTATGGAACGTAGAACCCGTATTTCAGATTCACTGTCTCTATGCACAATACCTGGAAGGCAGGTGTTCTGCTGTTCTCATATCTGCAGGGCATGTGTTCTGATCACTGTAAATCATGGTGGAGTAGGGTTACACATGCTCTGTAGGCACAGTAACTATTAGGGGTGAAGTAGCAGCACAGACATTAGCCATTCTGTGGCCTAGCAAATTCCAATACAGCGATTATCCTGCCACATGAAATTTGATGGCCATTCCCTGGAATTTCTCAATTTGATGGGCCCTGCATTTCTTATTTAATTGGAAAGTGTACAGTGACGTATTGGATGATTTCACGAGTTCCCATTTAGGACTCCTTCCAAAAATATGTATTTTTACAAGGAAAGTGGGCAAATATGCTTTAGAATATATCAGGCAGCTCTAAGTGATTGCAAATTTACCACTCAGTAATTCCTCCAAATCATCCCATAAAAGTGTAAGCTTACTCGCCCTTGCACACAGAGTGAAACAATTCTACATGAAAAGATTCCCTTTCCACACACAGACAAAAATTATTAGAGGATACATTGGTTGGCAAAGGTAAAAACAGAAACGTTTTGGTGGATGCGGCATGCAAATAATTACTAAATGGAACATTTACGTTGGCACTGGTAGGTTATGGCTTGAGAAGCCTTAATCGATGTTGCAGAAGAATAGGCGTAATATTTGTAAAGTATCATTTGAGAACACAGGATGAAAGAAAAGAATGCTCTCAGCTTCGGCCGGCCTTATAGTGTGCGTGTTGTGATCCAAGATGTATGTATGTAGGTACAGATATCTATGGAGCACAAACCTAGCTAAAGGGCAGCCGAGTATTGAGCAAGGATGGGAGGCTTGAGTTACAAATCAGTATTGTTTGCAATGAAGCAGGATGTTCATAGATCCTATTGTGCCGCTATTATGGCTGTAGTGTGGAGGCTACGGAGTGGAGGGGATGGTAAGTCGAAAGGGATTTTTGAAAGTGATAGCTTCATGAGGTAATAAAACAAGCATTAAAAATGCAAAAGGTCTCGCCTTTTATTAAGTTAAAGCCATTTGCTTTGCTATACAATACAATTATTAAAGCAAATGGCTTTAACATAATCAAAGGCGAGACCTATTGCATTTTCAATGCTTGCTGAAAGTGTTTCTGCCACAAATGAAGAGAGGCTGCCTTTATCAGAGACATCGTCTTCCTAGGGGAACTTCATGCTCCTCCTAAAAAGTAATTATCTTAGACTGCCCCCTTGAAAAGAGAATGACCGTACCTTAATAGAAACTGCCACACGTGAATAGAACCTACCTTCCATGAACGTTACTCCCCTTTATGATTGGAAGCTGCCCTTGATGGAAAGCATGTGACTTCCGGAATAGAAACTACCCTCCCTGGAGCCCCTGTGATATGAGAATCTCAACCATGAAGCAGGCTGTTTGTCAGTGTCTCCATAACACCACAGAGCAATGTTGTGTACTTTTGATTTGCATATTTTTTAAATTAGAAGATGATTGAGAGGTGTTCCATGTAATACTGCTGTATGCAGCAGCGTACTGCACTGTTTGACCAGCATTTTAATTGGTACGGAGATAAGATACTTTTTAAAAATTAAGGACGACAAATTATTCCTATGAAATATGGTTGTTGGAACCACTGGGGGAAGAAAAATATAATTATGATCCCAAACCTAAAAAAAACCCACGGATTTCTATTACTGCCGGGTAGCCGTTTTATCATGTCACCTCAAAGGTACAGCTGATGCCCTCAGGCGCGGCCTGTGCCCACGGCCAGGCACTGTAACCCTGCCCGTGGGGTTGTGGCGATGCTTAGGGGTCACTGTGTGCAGGTATCCTGCCCTCCCCCGCCTGTTGGGCATTGCCTGGAGCTGTGCCCAATGTTCTGGGACCTATGTCCAGTACTCGTGCCAACACTACGGAGTGCACACAGGGCATGGCCTATGTTCATATACATTAGATGCAACATAATTAAAGATATGTACCTGTCACCTTACAAATTAGATAATTGCCCTTGTCTAAACAGCTGGTCTCAAACCATTGTTGATTTATTTTTATTTTTTTGCCTACTCCCTTGTGTGTCTTCTCCCCCCAAGATCCAAAAGTCTTGGGGGCTGGCATGCACCCTCCAGCGTTACCCACCTCTAACATCCTCTCTACCATATAGTCTTTATTTTACTTTGCATTCGCGGCCCCTTTTGGTCAAAGGGCTTCCATTGGCACATGCCCAACCATGGTGTCAACACACATTCTGCCATGCTCTGGATACTGCATGTCCACCCCTGGTGTTGAATGGTGACACACATTCTGCCATGCTCTGCACACCGCACACCCAACCCTGGTGTAGGGGTGGCGATACACATTCTGCCGTGCTGTGCACACCGCTCGCCCACCCAAGGGGTCTGGGTTTTGACACATTCTTCCGTGCTCTGGACACCCACGCCAACCCCTTGTGTGGGGGTGGTGTCACATTCTGGTGTGCTCTGGACACCGCATGCCCTCCCCGTGGTGTCGGGTGGTGACACACATTCTGCCGTGCTCTGGACACCGCATGCCCACCCTGGTGTCGGGTGGTGAAGCACATTCTGCCGTGTTCTCTGGACGCCACACTCTGGAGAGGCGCCTGTGACATGTGATACTGCCGCACATTGCTTCATGTTTTCCGGTTCTTCGCCAGAGATATGTTGCTGTTAGTAGTTTGTAGTTGGGCGTCAGTTTCGGGTTCACTCATTGCACAAGTGTGGTGGGAAAGCCGGTGCTCGGACGGGATCAGACAAGCAACAGCTTTGTGACACCTGTAAACCTATTTGGTACAGAGAAATGGACTGTAAAATCACACCACACCCACTGATGGCTTCGGGACCTTTCAGAGTGATTGAAAGCACTGACCATTTGACACGATGCGCGCCGCAAAGTGAACTCTCTTGGAATTCCAACCCCAGTACTTTGTTTATCTATCACATTTATTATTTGATTATGGAAACTTAATAGTGTCCAGACGCGCCTATGTAATTGAATACAAGTATAACAAGCCCTCGCCATTGTCTTGTCCTCCCCGTGACCCCGTTCGCCTCTGAGCTCCGTGCCTGCTTCACAGCTGTTGTGAAGACTTTTCTTATCTGCTTGTTAAATAAACAAGCAAATAAGAAAAGTTTTCACGACAGCCGTGAATCAGGCGAGCCAGTCCGGCAAAAAGACAAAGGGAGGCAACGAAAAACCCTCCTTTCCAATGGGAAGCCAGCGTTTTTCCATAAACGCTGACGCTACCCAATGAAAATGAGGGGCGGGGCTCGAGTCCCCTTCTGGAAACTGACTTGTTTACTATAGCTCTCGCAGACGAGGAGCGCATGCGTGCTCCAACGCCAGGCGAGACCTAAAAAGACAAATACGAGAACAAAAGACAACTGCAGGCTTCAAGAAGCATTGAAGGTTGTTCCTCATCCGCACTGAGCAGTACAGCTCTTTCACACAGTGATTCCAGCGAATACTAGTAGTGTGTAAAGGTGTTTTTTTTCAAGGCGCCTCGCACAGATCCTACTGAATAGCTTTGTGAAGTTTTCTACTTTTCTTACATCTATGCCCTGGAGTAGTTTTTTCACGCATAGAGGCAATAATTCCTCATGTGTGCTAGCTGGTGCTGAAAACAGATTTGCCATTTACTCACAAGTTAACTTTAAAACTGATTTTCTAATTTATGCAGGACATCGAAGTGTGCTGTCTTCCTGAGGAAGAGAGGGAACTCTCAGGTAAAAAAATTAATGAACTGTAAGTATTGGCAGCCCTAGTGAGCCCCAGCAAAGTGAGAAGGCGCCTGGCCGTATTGGCCTTCCTGCTGAGTTCTTCAAATGTATCACACGGGCAATCATATTGTCTCGTAAAGCAATGCAAGAGGAAGTAACAACGATTGATGAGCATTTAATAGATTTGCAGAAATTGTTGTAATACCAATGCCTATACGACAACAGAAATTCTGTTTGTCCTATCGCCCAATTTCTCTCATCAATGCTGAAGCCAAGATCAATGCCAAGGTGTTCGTTATCCACCTGCTTGGGGTGACTGGCTCTCTGACTTAGCTTCAGAGATGTAAGACGCATTACAGTAAACACTAATTCCATGGTCCTAACCAAGCACTTAGATGGACCGTCGAAACTGCTAATGGTGGATTTCGAAAAGGCATTTGATTCTGTTTGATGGGATTACCTTTTCCCCTTATTAAAACAAACACTCTAAGGTCCAGATTGGAGGGGTACTCTCAGATGCCTTCCCTGTACTTAAAGGAACCGTACAAAGTTGCCCCCTATCACCACTGCCTCTCACCTTTCCACTTGAGCCTCTAGCAGAGTAGCTCAGAATTGATGCGGTCCTAAGGAGTTTCAAATGGGTGTCTAGGAAGGTGGAGAAAGTGTCCCTCAATGCAGATGATATACTTCTCTATTTACATCTCCACAGATGGTCTGGACCTAGAGCCCTGCAACTGCTCCAAGCTTTTAAGAAACTCTGAGACAGAAACATGATTTTTTCCCAGTTAATAGTCCAGGCTACAAATTGATATTACCTGCTTGCCCCACTCACATTGTCACTGATGGGAAGGGTAGCCGTCATTAAAATAGTCTCCCTCTGATCCCTATTTACGAACTTCAAAATTATCCATCTGACATTCAGAGTGCATTGTTTACCAGCCTTACAACTATGATTTGTACCTTTCTCTGTGTAGGGGGTGCACAACAAATCGCCATTAGCATGTTCTTCAAATCTCCTCTAAGGCAGCAAGGCTGATTCAACTCTCCCACGAGTAACAGAAATACTGATAAAAGTATGGCAAAAGGACTCTGTGTAGCATAGGCTGGAAAAATTGTCTCTCAAAATAAGTCCCATCGTGGCTAGATGACAAATTACACTAAGTCAGCGCCTTAGAGGGCTTTCACTGGTGGGCCAAGATAGGGATCTCAAAACTAGGTGACATTATGTCTGGCACCACCATGTGCTCATTTGCAGCACTCTAAGCCAACTTCGACATCACAAAAACTATTTTTCTACTAGAGTTGAAACTGCTGACTGGAGATATGAGTCAGGGGATATTTCGACTGTTTACTGATCGTTTTAGTGATACACACACACCGGACACCTTTGACACTGGTAGAAATGGGAAGGAGATGTGGGGTCTCTCACTGAGGAAGAATGGTAGACAGCCCGAATGGTTCAGAGAGATCACCATGGTCAACCAATTTCACATCGTTCAACTTAAATATCTACATCTGGTATATTTTATGCACCATCTGCTGTTTCCTGAAAATCAAAGTGTGCTGTTGCCTACAGTGCAGGAACAACCCGAGGACTGTATATACAAAACATGGCAATGCCCGCAGATGAGACCATTTTGGGTGGGCGTGATATGCACAGTTTAGAAGGTGGCCAGTTGGAAACAAGAGAAGGATACCAAACTACTGACACTTGTACTCATACCATTTGTCTCAGACACTAACAAATATAAACTCACGCTGACTCACCTTGGTTTGCAAAAAAAAACATCGGCGAATACTGGTGGAACAAATACCCGCCTGGTTTGGAAGGATGAGCAAGAGACAAGGATCCCTGCATGAAGCTGGAGATCCCAGTGCATACATCACTGGATTGTCTACAAAAAAACACAGACATTTTAGGGTAAATGAATGGATTACTGTGGAACTCTGAGGAATGACAATATGAGATGTAATTAACTCTTTATGATCATGTATCTACGTAAAACCATAACCATGCAAGAAGCCAAAAACAATGCACGGCTAGGTTATAATTACTATTTTTATGTGAATGATAACTTATCATTTGCAATATCATATGAGTTTTATAAAAAAAGAAAATCCAAGCGATATTCAAACTTAATGGATGGCATCAATCTCTCTTTTTCTAAACAAATCAAATGAGGCGCTAAAAGTCCCTATTTTAATATAAAATCCACATGCAGACAACTTAATAGACTATGGATTGTAATAATCAGGAGCATTACAGGAAGTTAGTGCGAAACAGAATGTTGCAACTTCACACACCCCAAGCGAAGACGGATCTTTGGAGTCCTTGAAACCACAAACGATCAGGAAGCGCACCTCAAGGATTGAGACGGGCGCCCAAAAATTGTTATGTAATGCCCAGCTGAAGCTTTAACACACTAGGCAGATCCTAGTTCAAATGGAAAGAAGAATTCTGGCAAAATATCTGTTCCTCTTCGAGGAAGGGCTAAAAACTGACACCCAGCAGAACAAGCAATGAGTCACACCTGCGTCAACATTCAGCAAGGTGTTAGTTGAGGTTACACAAACTGCAAAGTACCAGATCCGGGATAAAGCTTTAATTGCACCTTCCATTTTCCTATTGTATGTTTGCTTAATTTTATGCGACAGATATCATGGAGAAATATTGACATTGGCTACACTGTTTATTCAAAAGCTCAGGAAACCCAGAGTGAGTATCTGCAACTGAATGTACACGATTGCCATGTTGTGGTTCAATTATAGAGTAATTGTACATGGCAGCCTGCAATCTCTTTATAAAGGCTTGTTTCTAGTTTCCTGACTTCTGAGGAATATAGTGTCGCCTGTATTAAAAAAAATGATGGAGGTGCTCAAAAGGCACGATTCTAACTTTCAGAGCCAGCAGCCAGGGTGAAAGGCAGGTCACTGAGCATCATTACAGCTGCAGTTTAAACAAGGAAAACAGGAACTGGCCTTTCCCTATTCGGATCTCTTTTTCTAAAAAGAAAAAGTGACCCGCAGAAAGGAGATATTGAGGAAAATGGGTTTTCCCCACCCTGTTGGCCACTGCAGGAAAGATAGAACCTCTGCATTCTTCTAGAAAATCTGAGCCAAAGCATTTTAACCTGTTTTACATTAAAGTGATACAAATATACTTTTTGCAAAAATGCGTAACTGCTTTTGAGTGTGTTCAATTTCACACTACAGATTCTGCTTTTATTCATATTATCTGCAATGAACATGTAAGAGCAAAACACCACGATTTAAACGGTTTGTTGGAGGGATGATTTTCATAATGGTATAACTATGTAATATAAGGAATAAAGTTCCCCCAATGTACAATATAAGCTCCTCAGTGGCTTGTAATGTATGAAAGAGGGTGCTGTATCCCACATTTGTTTTTAACACAAACTATAGCAGTTTTTATACATGCATTCCGTATCCATATACATGTGGGCGAGATGAAAGGTGAAATATCGCTTTGAGCATTGCAGTACACGTAAAATGAATTTAGCAGTATCTCTTTCCCATCAACCCTTACATGTTTTGTAGATGTAACCCCAAATCCTCTTCCCTCCGCTCAACAAATGTATGCCATCCTCCTAACATTGGTGTGGTATTGTGGGGTCGTCGTCAACGCAAAACACTTAAAGTGTATGAGACATGTAGGGGGGGCCTGTTATTGCTCACAGCCGCAAGCTTAAGTATGGCATCAGAGAGTGTCGTCACACCCACCAGGAACGTGGATAGAAACAAGTATGGTTGGACAAGTAGGTAGGGTATGGTAGGCTACACTGCAGGGGGCGATATCTCTTGTGCGTACCCGTCATGTAGGTGTGAGAATTTTGTGTGGCACTAGTGTACACTATTCCCTTCGCTGTCCTGCACTTAAAAAGCTTCCAGTATGGCATCCCATTCTAGAGATATCGGCCTCTTACGTAGTCCTCTATATTCCACGTGAGGAATTGCAGCACTTTCTGCCAGTCCCCAATGCACAACCTCCTCCCACAATCGAGGAGACCCTGTGGGAATTTCTAGTGCCTTGTCAGCAGTCGTTTTGCTTGCAGCAAAGTTAAATCTGCAAAGCAAGCAGTCACCTTGGTAGTCTTAGGTCTGAGATATACACCTAGGATACACTGTTCTAGCAAACAAAAATGGTCCTTCACTGTCAGGGCGAATAGTGACATCCTTACTTGCGACCAGTAAGCCGCCAGCGAAGGACAGGCCCACAACATGTGTACAAGATCTAGGTCCAGTGTATGGCTCCTGGGGCAATGTGCGGACGTCGTGGGGAACATCACATTCATTTTGTGGGGCGTGAGGTAGGCCATGTGGAAAAAAGAAAACAGTTTGAATTTAAAATGCAAATTGCGTGAAACCTTTTGGAGGCACTGCAAAAGAAAGGACTTTTCTCTATCCGTGATGTCCCTGTTAAAGTCTGCCTCCCACCTGCGATGGTTTGAATTTAAGGAGATCCTGAGATGAGCCCAGAGTCCACGATATAGCCATCTAATCAGATGTCTGCCATGTCCCATAGTATATAGTGCCTGTAACAACTCATGCGTCACTGTCCAGAGCCCAATACCTGCGAAAATAGCAGACAATGCTAGCATGTGTTAAGAACAGTGTGTCCGGTAATCTGTGAGCCTGCGTAAACTCGGGTGTGGCATTAATGAATCTGTGAAGAGTGAACCAACAGACAGCACTTCCCCTTGATCCCAGCAACGTAACATCCCAGCTGTCACGATGCCCAAGGGAGTTGGGAGGTCGCACAAAGGCATATTAGGGGCATATGGCACCAGTGAGGCAGTGTATCTCCTTGCGAGTTTCCAATACGAGAGAGCAAAGCGCAATAAAAGGGAGCCCGTGGTGGGCAGAGACGTGCCCAGACAAAGTAGTTTATGCAATTGGCCACTACAGAGCATGCAAGTAGTATATCCAATTTCCTCCAGGTTTTGTCCCTCCAGCCAATATGCTAACCATTGTAGTTGTCCCACTATCAAGTAGGACTTCAAGTCCGGGGCACCCATGCCCCCCCTGTCCGGTGGTAACAGCAGCTTCACCAGGCTCAGTCTCCGATGACCAGTGCCCCAAATCAGATCTATTAACAAGGAGTTTAGCATGCGGAACACCCGAGGCGATACCAGGGTTGGTAAGTTCACAAAGTAGTATAACAGGTGAGGGCGTATAACCATTTTGACCAATGTTATCCGGCCGGCCACTAACAGGGGCAATGTGTCCAAAAATCTACCTGTGATCTGAGCAACGTGATTGTTCGGAGAAGATTACCATCTAATATATCTTCCAGACCACAGTACACCTGCACACCGAGATAGCGAAACAGTTGTGTGGCCACCTGGATTAGCAGAGGTTCAAACGGAACCGAGGGATCCTGATAGGTATCATTAAAGGAAAACACGTAGGATTTACCCACATTTACCCAAAGACCTGACAGATCACCAAAATCAGACATCAGTTGGGCTGCTCCACCCAGGTCATCCTGCAGTTAAAGTATAGGACCATATCATCAGAATAGAGTGGTATCGAGTGGAGGGTGTGTTCTCTATGGATCCCCAGCCCGCAGCCCTCTAACGGAAATACTATGCCAGAGGCTCCACCGCTAAGACAAACAATAGTGAGGACAGTGGACAACATTGCAGTGTCCTACATGACACCCGATACGTGGAAGAAATATAGGTTCCAGTTTTAGCTCTTGCCGTAGGTGCTGAATATAGCAACCTCACCCATTGTACATATGCTGGGGGTATCCCGTAAGTGGTGAGCCCTGACAGCATGAAATCCCAACTGAGGGAATTAAATGCTTGCCTGATATTGAGAGAGATGCATCCAGCAAATGGGCAACAGTTCTCCTCTGCATCCATAATGTGGATTATTCGGCGCGCCAGGACCTTGCTAAGGATCTTATATTCAGTATTCAACAATGAGAGGGGCCTATAAGAGGACATGTTGTCAGGTGATTTGCCAGGCTTGAGAAGGGATGTTATTAGCGCCCCACGGGTCGGAGAGGGGAGCGTCCCTTCTTCTAGGGAAACATAGCTTGACGAGGCGGGGAATCAGGCTTGTGGCATATGAGGAAGAAAATTCCACCGGTAGTCCATCAGTGCCTGGTGTTTTATTCCAAGCTAGTTCCTTGATGGCTCCTCCTATCCTATCTCATTCACAGATATGGGAGCCTCAAGGGCTTCTCTGTCGGTTACCGCTACCTGGAGGAGCTTTATCTAGCTTAGGTAGGAGATTATTGCAGCCGGATCGATGGAGGGCGAAGCGGTATACGAATCAGTATAATATTCCCAAAATGCATTATTGGTTTCTAATCGGGTAGGAACCGGGCCGTGACACGGTGTATTTATTAGGAGAATAGGGGTGGGCAATAGTTTGGGTTTAATTAAGTGGGTGAGACGGGTGCCTGACTTGTCTGCTTCTGTGTACATCTTCTGAGTGTATGTTCTCTGGACTATAAGTCAGCGGCGTTCTTGGAGTTCGGAATAATTCACTCGTGCTTCCTGGAGTTGGGAGGGAGAGTCAGAATTTTGTGCTGCTACCTGTTACAGGGGGCAAAAACTATTCTCTACACAAGTAAACTCTCTCAGGTCTTCCCACGGGCACCCACCAGTGCATTGATGGGTGCACTCCGCACTAGCACCTTGAAAGCCTCCCTTTCAATTAGTTTGAAGGAGGTTGTTCTGGTATTGTTTGTAAAATATGTTTCAATGGTTGAAGCCAGTGTGTCACAGAACACCGCATCTTCACGTATCAAAGGTTGGAGGCGCCATGTGGAGATCGGAGCGGTAACCCGCCTCATGTCAGTGTGATTTCTAACGGCTATATTTTGATGGTGTCTTACCAAGGATGCAGAGAGGATTCACAGAGCAACCTGAGGAGGCAGTAATTTATTGTTTGTAGGGAGAAGTAAAATGAATATTCCCTCATCCCTATATTGCGGCTGCACCAGACATCAGCAAGGTCTTAGCCTGTCGTCCTCTGCCGTAAGACCATGGCTTGTTGGGTCAGGCCTGCACTTGCCAGGGGGAGGAGGAAATGTGGGAGCAGTCCAAAAGAACATCCATCACTGCATTGGAATGCCCTCCTAGCACCCAGGGGAGATTCTCCCAGTATGATAACGTCATAGACAAGTGGGATAAAAACACGTCCTGCTCATGATTTGGTGCATAAATGCAGGCTAGCACAATCTGTGCCCCATCCAGGCTACCAAGCAACAGCATGTAGCGGCCTTGTGTGTCAATTTTGGATTTATGGACCAGGAAGGGAACCCGCAGCCAAATTGCAGCTCTCCTTGAAAACGCTGACCCCTCCATTTTTTGTGTTGCTTCTGGGCCTCCAACAGGGTGAGGTGTGTATCTTGGAGGTAGGTAATATGTGCTCTCTGTCTATGTAGGTATGCTAATACCCTGTGCTGCTTATGTAAGGATCCCAATCCCCAGACTTTCCAGGTGAGTATGGTATAAGCATTTGGTGAAGTGGTCATGATAGTGTGTGTTTCAACAAGCAGACTCAGTCCCCTGCGGTTGACACATTGTGCCCCATATGATAATCATTGTTGGCAGACTTAAGCATGAGAACCAACCTCCCCAGTACACGGTCCAGCGATTAAAATGTGTTTGACCAAACAACCATGTAAAACAAAACATGAGAAACAAAGAACGCCACAGACCTATGCTTATGGAGTACATAGTCCAAGATATGGCATACTGACTATTGGCGCTGCATCTTTTACTGCAAACCAGCCGTGTGCCAGGACCCAGACCACAACTAATAGAGAATTGGTAGGGTGATATTTGAAAATGGAGGACTATTATACAACCAGATCCCCAAGTACGACATAGGCATATGACAGGGTGAGACAATACATAGACCGCCAAATAAACAATCCCACCTAGAGGACTAACATTGAAGCGTGAGGGTATAACCAGGAAACAGTAAGACTTGCATACCTTGCCACTTGAAACCAAACAGCTGGTCTTTGTTCCTATAGTTAAGGACCTTTACCATAATGGGTCTCAGGGGCGCCGGCTATGGGCCTCTTTGTTGGCACACAGTGCGCCCTTTCCACTGTGAAAAGGTCTGAAAGGCCTGTCAGGGACACCACAGTGCGTAGCCAGGTCTCTACAAATTGTGTTGGATGAGGGCCTTCCATGCCCTCAGGCAATCCCACTAAACGCACATTATTCTGGCGTGCCTTCCCTTCCACGTCTTCAAGTGTCCTGTCCTCTGAAACTATCTTGGTAGTGATATGTAGCAAAGGAGCCCGTTTTGGCTCTCACCCATGAGCAAATGCTGTGCCACAGAGGACTATAGGTATCCAAGTAGGGTGCCAGAGCCAGTACAATGTCCACAGGTGGCAGAAGATGTAGCTGCACAGTAAAGACCTCATGTGTATCTTTGTGGGCACCGTGTGCACGCCCCAGGTCCATCGTCAAAGTAGACCAGTAACTCCTGGTCAGCCATGTAGCGCCACCATGCACCATCCGATTTCACAGGCCCTCGACGAATCTGGGGAAGGGGGGCATGCAGTTAAGACGTTTAGTAGCCCTAGCCGTGCCCAAGCAGGCCCATCTGCACCATCAGAGCTTAATAGTATAAGGCACACAAGGCCCTTGCAAATCAAGGGGAGTAGCAATTCAGGTAAGTCACATCACATTGTGTCTGAAGGGCAATTCAGTGCGCCCAGCAGATACAGTTCCTTTGGGAGGTAGCACCCAGGGCCACTAAGCGCATAGTCTGTGTCAAGGCCGCAGGCCAGCCAGAGAAAAGTAAAGGCCATGCCAGCGACGAAAGCCCCCAAGATACAGGCCCCACTCCTCGGGTAGTACTTTAGGCCCGCAAGTCGTACGGGCCGATAGCTGGGTCATCGGGAGGACTCCAAACCTGTGGGCAGCAGCTTAGGCTGGCCCCACCCAGTATCGCAGGTGAAGGAAACTGCAACAGGC
Organism: Triturus cristatus; assembly: GCF_964204655.1. NCBI lineage: Eukaryota > Metazoa > Chordata > Amphibia > Caudata > Salamandridae > Triturus > Triturus cristatus. The sequence continues at coordinate 86,603,929 of NC_140586.1, read as the reverse complement.
GTCTAACACAGCGATCAGCCACGTAGGTTGCCCGACACTACTGGGCCGGTTCAGGCTCCATACGGCCACAGCAGCAATCACTGCAGGTGTCTCTTAGTAGTGATTTGCGATTCCCTAGACCCCGTTTTTAAGCAGACAGCACCTGCCCAAGGGTACCATGTCACCGATGCGGCCCGCTCTTCGCAGCGGGTTCGCACGCCGAGGCCTACTCTCGTCTCACATCAGGACGTGGGATCAGTCCGTTGGCGGTGTGGGATCACTTGGTGTCGCCGGGGGGTGCGGGTGGCTGCTGGGGCCGTTGGATTCCAGGGTTTTATGGGCCCAGGTCCGGAAGCTGTGGCATCATGTGTCCGCCACATGGGCAGTTGGACACGCCCCCCACTGTATTCCACATATAGTAGGCAATGTGGCCTCCAAAAACCAGGCACCTAGACTCATTAAAAGATGTGGCTCTGACTAGACATTGAATTTTTCAAGCCTGACACTGTATTGAACTACTAACTTCTCTACCACCTTCTGGAGTTAGCTTTGACTGCTCACACCATAAGCGCCAAAGAACACTCATAAACAGATTACTTGCCACATAACAGAACAGACAAAACAGAATGCTCACCACAAATCACTCCTTCCAGAACCTCCAAGCACCATGGAACAATCACATCAGGATATTCTGTTAAAGAACACTTGTTCTGGAACACTCGTCACATCACAATCACCATAGACCAATCACAGTAAAACACTCATCATGGAACACTTGCCCACAGACACTTGTTACAGAACACTTGTCATAGGGCACTCGACATAGAATAGGCACTAAGGAACAGGCGCCTTTGACAACTGTTACTATGGAACACTCACCACAGAACACTAACCCCATAATAATCACCAGTGTAAGCTCCCTCCAGAGAAGGCACCATGTAACATGTACCACAACATGTTCATCAGAGCAAACTTGCCACAGGACACTTTTAATATCACTTTGTCACAGGGCACTTACTACAGAACACTCAGCAAAGAACACTTTCCGCAGGAGCTTCACAACAGAACCCTCACCGCAGAACAGGTATCAGAGAACACTCATCACAGAATGATTGCCACAAAAGTCTCACTCCAAAACATGTGTGACAGGTCACTTGTCAGAAAACACTGGCAATATATCACTCACTTCACAACACTCCCATCAGAATAGGCACCATGGAACAATCACCACTTATTATTTCTCACAAAACACTTGTTATAAAACATCAGTTAAAGAACAATTGACACAACATCTGCCAAGAACACTCTGCACAAAACACTCTTCACAGATCAGCCACAGAACACACTTAATTGAACACTCGACAAAGAATTCTCAACACAAAACATTCACCATGAGACAGATTTCACAGAACACTCGTTCCAAATAAGGAGTCCCTGTTCATTCACCAATCAGCACTTGTCACAGAACACTTGCTGCAGACCACACACTACTGAATACTTCCCAGAGAACACTCACCAAAAACTATGGTCACACGACATTTGCCACAAACAAATGACAACAGAACATACATTATGGAGCACTCACCATAGAACACCTGCCACAGAACACTCGCTATAGAATGGTCACCACCGAACTCTTGCTCAGAACACTTAGTGCAGACCACTCCCTCCAGAACAGGCAACATGAAACACTCACCAGAGAACACTCTTACCAGAATGCTCACCACCAAAGTCCCCACAGAACGCTTGCTGCAGACCACTGACTCCAGAAAAGGCACCATGGATAGGGTAACCAGAATTTTAAAGCCAAAAACCGGGACATTTCACTAAAATAGAAGGACAACAATTTTACTTCAAGCGAGTGCACATAATGGCAACGCTCCTCCGCAGAGAATTGCAGAACAGGCTGTAAGAACATACATAAAATACAATTTTTAAACCCAGTAACTTGCCTGTTAATTAAATTGCTTCCTTGAAGCAACTGCTCACTATCCCTGCTTTGTAAAACCATAAAAAGCACCTCACACTGTTTTCAGTCGACTCTCTCGAAAAACCGGGACATGAGCTAAATTTCCTGAAATCTACCGGGACAGCTGGTGAAAACCCGGGACCGTCCTGGCAAATCCGAGACACCTGATCACCCTAACCATGGACCACAGAACAACTACTACGGAATACTCAGCATAAAACACTGGCTACAGAATATACCGTTCAGAACATTTACAACAGAACATCCACTACTGAACACACACTGCAGAGCACTCACCACAGAACACCTGCCACCAAACTCTCGAAAAAGGACACTCACTAGAGAACACACAGTCAAGAACATTCACTCCAGAACAAGCACCACATAACAATCACAACAGAACATTTACCTCAGAACATTCACCAGAAAACACTGGCCCCAGAACATTTACTACAGAGCACAGACTACAGTACACACACGGCAGAGCACTCACCATAGAACATCTACTATAGAATTCTTGCAGCAGAACACTCAAAACAGAACACTCACTCCGGAACAGGCACCATGGTCCACTCTGTACAAAGAATCTTCATTGAACTCACACCCGAACACTCAACGGAGGTCACACACTGCAAACCACTCTGCTCCACTACAGGCAGAACGGAACACTCACCAGATAACACTCACTACAGAATACTCACCAGTAAAGTAAGGTAAGGTTAATTAAGGTAAAAAATATAAATGGAACAAAGTAAAATCATAATATTCATGCAGATTGAAAGATAGCATAATGGCATAACTCATACATATGGTTGTATGACAGAACAACGCATGCCTAAACAACGCAGTCTCAACCACGAACACGTCTTTACCAGGGAATTTCACTGTAAAGGCATGATTGGTAAAGGCATATGTGTGGTAAAGATCACACCCCAGCCCCTGCCACCAAAAGCCCTACAACCCGGACACTATATCTTTCAGATTTTGACAACCATCTAAAGTGCATAAAGCAAGTTATAGTTCATTAACTGGGTAATAATTTCAACAAGTTTGCCTTGTGACTTCCAATAGATAGGATAGCAGAGGAGGGCAGACTTTGGATTAATATCATAGCAGTCACCTTTCCTCTGCATTGGTATGTCTTTCAGCCTTTGACAAATCTAGTTACAACCTAGGGATGCTCGCCTCGCAGACAGCAGATAATGGCCGATGACATGAGCGGATACCCTGTTGAATAAAAATATTCCGTAATAAAAGTCTACATTACAAATTTAAACATGTGAAAATAGATATGAGGTGCAATAGGGTTTCTGAGTTGTAGCAGCACAATCAGGAGGTTTGCAATATCGGCAGCTTGACCTATTTAGGCAAAAGGTCAAGGGAAGGAAGGCTGCCTCAGCCAAACTGCATTAAACTCAGGGCTTGAGTCACAAAGGCAAACTTACACTTTTGTATAAGTTTACAATTATTTGTCAATAACAAAGGGATTTACAAGTAGAATCTTTACAAGGGTGCAGTCTCTACACATAAAAAGACCTTTCTTTACCGCTGCGTGTAAATCCCTTTGTGAATAGCAAACAATCGTAAACTTAGACAAAAGTGTAAGTTGCCCTTTGTGAATTTGGCCGTAATTTTGTAGCAGGCTTTGAAGGAATCTGCCAGGTAGCTCTTCTCTCGACAACTTCCGTAAGAGGTTATAACAAGCCAGCATGGCTTCTTTTGCTAAAAGTTTGTTTGTCCAGAGTGAAGGACATTTCTTTGATCACCTTACTGAGCAGCTTCTTAAAAAGGGCGGCAACATTTGTTGACTCCATACACCATCAAATCCGTCCCACTATTGTTCAAGATGTTAGACCAGATAGTTTTCTTGGTGAGATATCCAGGATTAATTTCCTTCCAAATTAAATACTTTACGATTGAACTCTGAGCGATTTTTTGTGTATGCACATATTTTAAGAAGACTGCTTTTTGCACTAGTTATTGTCCGATTAGGTATATTTCAAGACTGATCTCTGCTGGTGATGAGTTTTGAGGCAGCCTGAAAAGAGAACTGTATATTTTCCTTTTGGTATTATTCAAAGAGAAGAAAATTTGACCGAAAATGCCACGATGCCATATGCGATGGTGGGGATTAGTTTAGCTTTTATTACTTTTAAGATTGCGATTAGCAACTGTTTTTTAGTCAAATTCTGAAGCGAATGTAGTGTGTAAAGCAAGACAATTTTCGGTTTCAATGCATTGAGAGGCTACAGATGCCTTCGCCAGTCGTCAATCCAGACCCCCAAGTACTTGTTACTTTTAACTAGATGCGGGTTCTCCAAAAACCAAGCACCTTGTTTGAATGGTTATATCCCAAAGAACACTCTATTCGTTTTTTCAATGTTTTCTGTCATATTGTTCGATTTGAATTAGTGACAATATTGATTAGTCATTGCAGGCCAACCCCTGTTTGATCCAGGAGTACCACATCATTGTCGTATAATAACATGCAATCTGTTGAGAGCCTATTTTTGGTGAATATGATCAGCCGAATTGAGGTGTTGGGTCAGGTCTGCAATATAAACATTAAAAAGCATTGGCGCTAGTACACAGCCTTGCTTGAGGCCTCTCTGAGTGGGTATTTTTCTTGACATCCTTTTATTGGTGCAAAGCTTTGCCTAAACCCAAGTCTCAGTGTATAGCAATTGGATGACTCGTAGGAGATTGTTGGGGATTTTCCACCACACCAGCTTTTTCCATATCATGAAATGATTTCGCTTTTGCTGAAGTTGATGAAACAAGTATATCGCAGCTGCCCTTTCTTCATTTGTATTTTGACCATCATAGACAGGACAACCAAATTGTCTTTAGTGCTGGCTAATGGTTTAAATCCAGTTTGGTTGAACAGTATCAGATTTTTGTTATGTGCCCAGAGCTCAAGAGGTTCCATGAGAAGGGAGGTAAAATACTTTGATTCCATGTCCATCAAAGCTATCAAACGATAACTGCCTGAAGAGACCGTAGACCCTTTTTGTAGATTGGTTGCATGATTAAGCCCTACCATGATTGGAGGGTTGTATTTGCTGTTGGCTGTATACAAAGAGGACCTCTGAAAACTGTGCCCAGAAGGCCACTTCTTGCTAAAAGGGGTCCTCTAGGTCCTGGTGCACTGTTCATTCTGCTTTTGTTAATGCACCCTTTGATGCATTTTGCGCTATAGTGTGAAATTGTAGTCAAATCTGCCATTTGGGCGACATCATGCAGAACTACTGGTGTGTCACCTATTTGGACATTTAACTGCTCTGTCTTATTGCTTGAAGTATCTCTATACAGCGAGAAACACTCACCACAAAATAACCGTCAAAGAACGTTCACTAGAGAAGATTTACAATAGGACACTCACAAACGAGCACACACACACCATAGAGCACTCGCCACAGAACACCAGCCACCAAACTCTTGAGACAGAGAACACTCACTGCAGAACATTCACTCCAGATTAGTCACAAAGGAACACTCAGGAAAGAGCACTCGCGACAGATTGGTCACCACTGAACTTTCGCCACAGAACACTCACTGCATATCACTCACTCTAGAACAGGCACCATAGAACATTCACTAAAGAACATTTACCACCATTTCTCCATAAAACACTGACCCCAGAACATTCACTATAGAACATTTACAACAGAGTACAGACTACAGAATACACACCACAGAGCACTTGGTTCATGACATCTGCTACAAGATCCTCGCAAACACTCACAACAGTGTACTTGCTTCAGATCACTCACTCCAGAACAGGCACACAGGTCTCTGTGTGTAGCAGATAGATGGCTCGTAGGAGAGTGTTTGGGATATGCCAAACTGCAAGCTTTTTCCATAGCATGAAACGATTTACGTGGTCAAAAGCTTTGTTAACTTACAGAATTCTACTGGATTTTGTGCAGACGTAAAGGTGTTGGTGGATCTGGCCTTTGATGGAGCTAGACATCCTGGAGAAAAATCTGATGCAAGTCTGGAGTGTTTAAAAAACAGCAGAGGCCCATCATGGTTATCCCTGGCCCGTCAGTTTCATCATCGGTTCAGGACATTTAGAGGATACTTTAGGGGCCTTGTCTTCGGCCAGTGGCAGCTGTCTCAGCCCATCCAGCAAGCAATGCGGACTTTAAGGAGCTAAAGTCAGTGCCAAAGTTCGAGGAAAGCAGAATCAATATTCCTTCTCCTTGTGTCCAGGCAACACTTGCAAACCCTTTGAGTGGGCATCTGGAGCCGGTAGAGAGCCAAATATGGCAATGCCTACCCTACTGACACTCGATCGCTACAGACTTGGGCCTCAGTACCAAAGACTCAAGCTCTGTGACAATGTTTCCTGATGCATCCTAAGGCATCAGGAAGAGGGAAGCTAAACTTAACATCGCTGAACACAAGGCGGAAGCAGTCTTTTTCCAAGTCTCAAGATTGATTCAGGTCCCATTCCTACCAGCCATCTTCAGGTACGTCCAAGGTGAAGGACGAACAAGCAAAAACATAAGTCCATGAGAGGCTGCACACCAGTCTCCAAGAGAAGCTGCACACCTGTGCTCCACTCTCAAGAGAAGTCCTACTGTTGATGCTTGGAGGAGGCCAAACTCTACTTTGATGTCAGATTCAGAGTTGGTTTCAGTTATGAAGCGGATGCATGCTTAATGCCATGGGCCATGCTGACTATAGCAGATTGTGACCTTCAAGGAGGCCATACTGTAACTTCTCAAGCAAGCATTTGCAATGCAATAGGTCTCCCATTATTGAAAGTTTGAGCTATTGTGATTTCAAATAATAATGCAACGCCAATAGTTAAAACTTTCATTAATGCGAGACCTATTGCATTGCAATATATATATATATATATATATATATATATATATACACACACACACACACAAACACACATCCTAAAACAATAAAAGTATGTTTTGTCTCAAAAAGCACAGTCTGTCATTGTAGCCTCCAGCATAAAGGTCACCAGGCAGGTCGCTCACCTCGCCGCCACACAGCTCCACCTGTGTGCCTGAGCCCGCTGCTGCCGTTCACTAGCTGGTTTGTGCCCCGCTCATTCTACCGCGTTACTGTCAGTGATATTGTCTGTCTCACCGTATCTTGCACTGTTGTCTTGCCTGTTTTTTAAAATTATATTGTTTGCACTGTTGTCTTGCCCGTTTTCATTCCCACAGTCTGCGCTGTTGTTTTTGCCCTTTTGTGTCCCTTGTGCCCTCTTTTGCCTTCTGTAAACCCCCACCTCGCTGTTCCCGCCGCTGCGTCCCCTGCGGCCCCGCCCCCCCCCGCAATCCCATTCGCCGCCCCGCTCCCGCCTCCCAGCTGCTCCTCCCTCCCACACCCCCTCATATGGAGGAGGCGCAGTGGGCGTGCCGCTGGTGCGCCTAAGGCAACCCCGTCTACACCCGACCGCGCCCAGTGCCAGGACCCCTGGCCCCCGCGAACGCAACAACGCCCGCCTCTGCTATGACTCCAGCACCCTCCACGCACTCAACGCCGGACGATCACGCTCCTGTTGGCTGGCCGTCCCGAAGCGCACCCAAGGACCCTTCTCCCCCCGGAACTGCAGCTTAACCAGCATCCGGCCAGCCAACCCACCTACCGAAGAACCCAACTTCCTCAGATGCATCCTGCTCAACACCCGCTCCGCCCGCAAACACGCCGTCGAACTCGGGGACCTACTCGACACCAACGCCCCAGAAGTCGCCTTCCTGACGGAGACCTGGCTGAACCCCTCCTCGGCACCCGACATCGCCATAGCCATCCCGGAAGGCTACAAGATCACCCGCAAGGACCGCACCAACGGAGTAGGAGGAGGAATTGCAATCGTCCACAGGAACACTCTCAAAATCTCTACAGACACCGACGACACCCTCAGCACCGCCGAACACCTGCACTTCCAGATCCACACCTACCCCAACACCACCCTCAGAGGTACCCTCATCTACAGACCCCCCGGACCCCGACCGCAGTTCAGCGACTCCATCGCCGACCTCATCAGCACACACGCCCTCGCCTCCACGGACTACATCCCCCTCGGGGACCTGAACTTCCACCTCGAGAACAACAACGACTCCAACTCTTCCACCCTGATCGACAACCTCGCCAACCTCGGACTCAGACAACTCATCACAACACCCACCCACTCCGCCGGCCACACGCTTGACCCCATCTTCTCAGCAAGCTCTCACGTCTTCTTCAACTGCACCACCGAACTCCACTGGACTGACCACTGCTGCATCCACTTCACCTTCCGGAAACCCACCACACAGCACCGCACCCAGCAGACGCCTCGCCGCCGCTGGAGCAAAGTCACCGAGGACCAGCTAACCACGCCCTCGCCCAGAGCCGACCGGACTGACCCGATGCCGCAGCCCATAGCCTCAGACAGTGGATCAACAACTGCGCCAACAACCTTGCCCCGCTCAAGAAGCCCTCCCAACACCCACACCAGCAAGAGAGCCGGCTGGTTCACTGAAGGCCTCCAAGGGAACCTGCCGAAAACTCGAAAAAAAACTGGATCCGTGAACGAACACTGGAAAGCTACACAGCCCACAAGAACGCCACCCGCAGACACCACCACCTCATCAGATCCGCCAAAAGGACCTCCTTCAAAGATCGCCTAGACAACAACGCACACAACAGCAAAGAGCTCTTCAACATCGTGAAGGAACTCTCCAACCCCAGGTCCAACACCAACACCAACGACATCCCACCGTCACAAGACCTGTGCAACTCGCTGGCCACCTTCTTCCATCGCAAGATCACAGACATCCACGACAGCTTCGACGCCGTCACCACTCCGGCAACCGCTGAGACCCCATTCCCACGACCACCACCCGCACCAACCGCCTGCTCGCCTGGACCAACATCGACGATGACACCATCAAGATCATGAACACTGTCCACTCCGGATCCCCAGAAGACCCCTGCCCACACCACATCTTCAACAAAGCCAGCAGCACCATCGCACCCCATCTCCAGAAAACCATCAACTTCTCCTTCGAGACAGCGACCTTCCCGGAGAGCTGGAAGCATGCAGAGATCAACGCCTTACTCAAGAAACCCAAGGCAGACCCCAAGGACCTCAAGAACTTCCGACCCACCTCCCTGCTCCCGGCGAAGGTAATCGAAAAGGCCGTCAACAAACAACTGACCAGCTTCCTCGAGTAGAACAGCATCCTAGACCCATCCCAGTCCGGGTTCTGCAGCAGCCACAGCACCGAAACTGCCCTCATCGCCGCCACCGATGACATCAGGACCCTGCTTGACAACGGAGAAACCGCGGCCCTAATCCTCCTGGACCTGTCAGCCGCCTTCGACACAGTCTGCCACTCCACACTACGAACATGCCTCTACGACGCCGGAATCCAAGAGAAGACCCTGGACTGGACCACCTCCTTCCTCTCCGGCAGAACACAGAGCGTCCGCCTCCCCCCCTTCCGCTCCGAAGCCACCGAGATCATCTGCGGCGTACCCCAAGGCTCATCCCACAGCCCAACGTTGTTTAACGTCTACATGGCACCGTTCGCCCACGACGGCACGACCCCAACATCATCTCTTAAGCCGACGACACCCAGCTGATCGTCTCCCTCACCAAAGACCTCCACACCGCCAAAACCAACCTCCACGAAGGAATGAAGGCCGTCGCCCACTGGAGGAGAAACAGCCGACTGAAGCTGAACTCGGACAAGACGGAGGTCCTCATCGTCTGATCCACCTCCTCGGCCTCGGCCTGGGACGACTCCTGGTGGCCAACTGCACTAGGAGCACCCACCGACCACGCACGCAACCTAGGGGTCATCCTCGACTCCACCCTTTCCCCTTTCCATGACGAAGCAGGTCACCGCCGTCTCCTCCTCCTGCTTCAACACCCTCCGCATGCTTAGCAAGATCTTCGAGTGGATCCCCACCGAAACAAGAAGGACGGTCACCCAGGCCCTCGTCAGCAGTAGACTGGACTACAGAAACGCACTCTACGCAGGAGCCCCGGCCAAACTCCTGAAACGGCTGCAACGCATCCAGAACGCCTCCGCACGCCTGATTCTCGACATCCCTCACCGCAGCCACATCACACCCCACTTGAGAGATCTGCACTGGCTCCCCATCAACAAGAGGATAACCTTCAAACTCCTCACCCACGGACGCAAGGCACTCCACAACACCGTACCTGCGTACCTCAACAGCCGACTACACCCCTACCAGCTAGCTCCGCTCCGCAGACCGCGCCCTCGCCACCATCCCCCGCATCCGAAGAGTGACCGCCGGCGGCAGATCATTCTCCCACCTCGTCGCCAAGACATGGAACACCCTCCCCATCCGCCTGCAGCAGACCGAAGACCTTCTAACCTTCAGGAGACTTCTCAAGACCTGGCTCTTCGAACAGTAGCAGCTCCCCCCCAGCGCCTTGAGACCCTCACGGGTATGTAGTGCGCTCTATAAATGCTATGATTGATTGATTGATTGAAGGGAGCTACTTTGTGTCTAGATGTGTTTCTTGTGAAAAGAAAACACTGTCACTATAGTGAAGTGTTATCCAATGGCTGAAGTGGTCTGAACTACTGCCCAATGCTGTAAGCTTTAGTGGGCAGAAGAAAAACTTGTCTGACACAACAAAAGACCCATGGATGAAGAGGACTGGCTAAAAGCCCCTACAAGTAAGTATAATATAGATAACAGTTTAGTAAAATAAAAAGGTCTGGGCTAATGCTACACCTATATAAAGCTTGTGGAAAAATTATTTTCGAAAGTTATCCTAAGGATACGTTTACTTTTGATTAAAGGAACAGTCGTGTTTCCTAAGATCGTAATTTGTCATATTTCATGTGCCTTTAATTTGTGTACAAATAAAATACATACAATAGTCCCTTACCAAGTGTAATCTAGAATGGCCGGCTGAGACTATTAAGGTTCCACACAGTCAGAATTCCACGGGGTGGTTGCACATAAACTGTTTTCCTTCATGAAGAAAAAAGTGCCAGGGCTCGTGTCAGGAGTACACTGCAGCTTGCACAACATATTGCCTCTGCTATGCTGTCAATGATAGTAACAACAAAACTACTAACCATCACACTGCTACAGGTGTGACATTTCAGACTATTTCAGGTCCCCACAGCCATTATAATGGTCTGGGCGGCAGGTAATAGTCATGTTTAATGTACATAGAATTAATAATTACCTGTTGTTGTGTTAATTTCTAAATCAACTAAACAGTGCCACTTTGCGGTACATTGTCACTAGCGCCGGTGTTGAAAACTAACTGTTGGAGCCAGCCCCGGAAACAACCGGCTCAACTTTAGCACTGGCCACAGACTACATAGAAGCATAGTCAATGGAAAGGTCATTTTATCCTAGCCCTATGTGTGGCCTCTCTTCCATTCTCTGGAGTAATACCACATTATAGAGAATCGATAGAGAGGAGCAGATAGGGAAGCCCTCGGGGCTACTACGACTGTTCACCTGCTTAATGGCTTCTCCATGCCGCGGCTGCCATTAGTAGGTCCTGGGTGGGAGAGGGCTGCAGGGCATGGGCATAGGTGAGTAGGAGGGGTGCAGGAAAGGTGAGTGGTGCGATGAGCAGGTAACAAGCTGTGAGGAGCAGGCAAGAGCAACAGCGACAACGGTAGAAACGTAACAGATTCAGAGAAGCAGCAAAAGGAAAATTAGAGACTGGCAAAATAGGTCAAGACAGATAAAGAAAAGTGGCAAAGTGAACAGGACAAAAGGGAGAAAGGCAAAAGAGAAACACAGCAACAGTGGCAGTTATCAGAAGTAGATAAAACAGTGGCAGAATAGCACTAGTGGATACCATACGTGCACAAGGAGCATACCCACTTCATTTTGTGGTGTGAATCATTTCTCTTGACACATAGTGGAGGATGGTGCGCACACACCCACACATGCACAGAGTACTCTCATCATGCAGCCCCAGTTCCACAGGAGTCTGCAACACCCAGACTCGGTGACCGTGTGCGCACAGAGCACACGCGCCGTGCATTCCCTGTACCCACACAAGGCTGTAGCACCCAGACTCGGCGACCACCGTGTGCACAGCCTGTGTGCTGAGGACACTCGCGGTGTAGCCTCAGTGCCCACACAGGGCTGCAGCACTCACACTTGGTGACCACCGCATGCACAGCCTGTGCACTGAGCACACTCGCGGTGCAGCCTCAGTGCCCACACAGAGCTGCAGCACTCACATTCGGCGACCACCGCTTGCAAAGCCTGTGCACTGAGCACACTCGCGGTGTAGCCTCAGTGCCCACACGGAGCTGCAGCACTCACACTGGGCGACCACCGTGTGCACAGCCTGTGCACTGAGCACACTCGCTGTGCAGCCTCAGTGCCCACACAGGCCTGCAGCACTGCACCTTCTGTACCACCGGTGTAACACAGTACCGTTCACCAGGAGTCTCGATGTTTGCACGCAGTGGGAACAAATACTTGCCACTCATATTCACATACCACAAGGCCGGCCCATTAAGAGTGTGCTCCTCACACCTCTCTTCGTTGTGAATGCCACTGTGTCAGTATTGCTCTTTACAGTTCCGCACACCAGGGAAAAGGCGCCTTTTTATCTAATACTTTAATGTGCACGTCGTCACAGCAGGATCAGAACAAGCACCTTAACCACGACCATGTGCCCTTTCTATGAAACAAAACCCAATGGCCCATAAAATACAACGGTTTAGGACATGTCGCCCTGCCTGACTTGTTGTGGCCAGCGGTCTCCTTCTGACATCACGTTCTATCTACTTCAATAAGGCGCTGAGGAGCAATACTGCCCCTCCATGAGCAGCTGTGATGGAGAGGGGGTCTAGACCAGTGCAGAGGGAAGCACCAATACCCGGCACTGCAGGGCATGAGTCACAGCTCTGTAGTAACACACACAAGCTGCAAGGAGAGGTGAGAAACCATGGACATTCCCTCAAGCACGGATCGCAGCTCCGCGGCTTGCGCAAGGTGTGATATGAGGCGCGAGAGCAGTGTGTGACATGCCCCTGGTGTCCGCAATATGATTCACAGTTCAGCAGCGTATAAATGATGTGATCTGTGGGAAGTGACGTGTCCCTTGTGAATACCCGCATGACTCATAGCCTTACCTCCCCCTTATCCCCTCCCCTGTACCGCAAACAGTGTAACAAATATCTACAGCGTCTGTGTGCCAAAGCCCAGCACCGAGGAAGGGAGAGAAGGGCCTGGAAACGACGACCAAGATCACACAGAGCACCCTCTGGGGAGGATCGCGACGTGTTGGATTCCCTGAAAAAGGACCTGTTAAAATTCTTTTACGTGCCATAAACTGCCTAAACTCTGCAAATGCGTCTGCCTCATGTTTCTAGACTGGACGAGCTCCTGAAAACTGCTTCCTCCAGCCCCTCAGCCTGCAGAGGGCACTTTTTATTCGCTTGCACCAGTTCATGTGTCTGCAACGTGTTCAGCAGAGTCTTCTGAACAATTTACCTTCTATATCGATCAACAACAATTCGGTCTCCATGGAAGAAATTAAAAATCTGACTATAAACCGTATTGCATAAGCGCTTCGAAGCAATTACATTTTGAACCATATGCTATGCAAACAAAATAAAAACAAAAACAATACAACATACATATGCCATTGCAGGATGCACGCTTTCCTAGGGGCTCTACCTCTCTTGTGGTGTCATGGAGTATTCAGGCAGGTCCCTCGGATGGAAGAACTGGGGGGCAGCATGACTCTGTTTTAGGGCACACACTGTGTGACTGAAAGTGGTCTGGACAATCCCATTGAAAGCATGGGTTGCTCGAGGAAATATAAACGAGTGGTGCGCGCGCGCCACAGCAAAACGTGTTTTCAATTATCGCGCCCGTGTCTGGGTATGATAATTTAAACCACATGGCCTGCGGTGCGCATAATAGACACCAATAGGCCATGGGTGGAGCAATGCGCACGCCTTTGGCCTATTGCGTGCTCTCTTTAAAAAAAACACGCACGCAAAGCCCAATCGCGGAAGCCAAAAGGAAAAGCACACGCACGAGCGTGTGCGATTTCTAGGTACGTTTTGAAACCCCCTACAAGAGGTCTCTCGCTACACGAGCAGTGCTGCGCACTGCAACGCTAGGTGCGAGACCTAAAAATGGGTTTGGATCCTTCTGGGGCCCTCCAGTTGGTCTTCTGCCGGCAGGTCCTTCCCTAGCATAGACTGGTCCCATTCAGCCTCACTACATTAAGCCTCTGGTACGGGGTCATGGCATCACCCATTCACCTCAGAGCACATTTTGTCAGCTCTGGTTCCAGAATCTACTCAGACTTCTTTAGCAGATCCAGAACTGATGTCTGCTAGAACTAATACCATGTATCGCTGAGATTACCAGAGCACAACTTCAGGTTGAAGATGACTACCCCCGTTCCCTTGCCTCAGAGGCAGTATTTTAGTAGAAAGGAGGCCCTCTTTGGCTCCGACTCCAGTGCTCTTGAAAGACTGGAGCTTGTAAGGAAGCAATGATGAGGAGGTGGATATGGTGAATATGACTCTTTACATTGTGGATTTTCCTCCGCGATGCATTCACAACGCGGTTGTTACAACGACCGCGTTGTCACAACACACTGCCATTACAAGGCAAGTCGTTACAACGACTTGCACTAGATTGCGCCCGGGACTTAGGAATAGTATGATTTACTATTCCAACTCCACTGTAGGCAACACTAGGGAAAGTGTTGGAATAGTAAATCATACTATAGCCTTATAGCCCGCCGTTGTGGCCTATACCGGCTATTAAAGGCCCACTTCATCGTTAAAGGCCCGAACCAAAGGCGAGGGACTTTAACAAGGGAGCTGGCCTTTAATAGACGTATAGCCCAGCTACGAAGAGCTATAAGGCTATTAGAACATTCTGCCACTAGAGGGCAGAATGTTCCAACAAATAAAACAAAGGCCTCTCGGAGTTCGAGGAGTTTAAATTCCCTCTGGCTCTGAGAGGCCTTTGCAAACAACATTGGAATGTTCCTTCGCGGGCCTTTACCACCCCGTAAAAGCATGGAGCACTCCATTGTCTTCAATGGAGCTCCCAACATCCCAATGTTCTAATATAGCCTTATAGCCCGCCGTAGCGGGCTATACCGGCTATTAAAGGCCCGCTGTATCGTTAAACGCCCGAGCCGAAGGCGAGAGACTTTAACAAAGCAGAGGGACTTTAAAAGCCGGTATAGCCCTGCTACGAAGGGCTATAAGGCTATTAGAACATTCTGCCACTAGAGGGCAGAATGTTCTAAAAAATAAAACAAAGCCTTCAAGGAGCGCAAGGGGATTGAAATCCCCTCAGGCTCCCCGAAGCCTTTGTTCACAGCCAGAGCTGTGAACAAAAACACATTGGAATGCTGGAGCTCCGGGCTTATACCAGCCATTATAAGACCGGAGCACTCCATTGTTTTCAATGGAGCTTCCAACATTCCAATGTTCTAATATTCCTTAGTCTAGAGCGCCATCTAGCGCAAGTTGTTGGACCGACTTGCGTAGTAATGGCAGTGCGTTGTAACAACACGGTCTTTGTAACGACTGCGTTGTGTTTGTACACGTTGTCAAATCTGTGAAGTAAATGTTGTTTCTCGGAGAAGGTGCTACCACCCTCTTCATTTCACTGATGTTAGCTTTTACAATCTACAGAGTGACAGTGGCTAAGAAATGTCACCAAAAACGGACTTGGATTTGTCCTTAGTGCCCCCCAACTCAGAAAAATGCCTCTTTAACTGTGGCAGTGCACAGAGCCGCTAAGGTGTTAGATGTGCAGTTTTCCCAAAGTGTCAGATTTTTTGGGGACACTCTGAAAGCTTCCCTGGGAATGCATTCCACCCATTGCTTACCATTTGCTTTGTGGTTTGTAACTCACATTTACTTGCTTTCTTTTTGATGACTTTATTTGTTTTAGACTGTCTGGCATGTCTTTGTCCATCCCATGAAACACAGCCTTCCACAAATGCTCTCTTTTTGTAAATAAAGCTTTCTATTTTGTTCTTGTCACATTTGCTGTGTGTTCAAAGACCGATTTCAAATGTAAGGCTTTGTCTTCCGAGGTAACTTGGTGTTTACTTTTTTTTCTCTGACTTCAAAGTGAGAGGATTTTTATGACTATCTTGCTGGGTATTGGGAAAGGAAAGTTTTTCTAGCACACAACACAATGTATATATTTTTTTATGAACTGTGCAAATATTTCAGAATATATCAGAATTAGGAAAGCACAAATGAAACACTTTTTCTGGAATTGTGAAGTGTGGTGGAAACAAATATTTGAATCCGATCAAAACAAATCAATACACTAGGTTATGCCGTTCCCTCACATTATCGTTTGTGCTCTGTATAGTTTTACCAGTAAAACTGTATGTTTAAATGTAATAGTCATTTCAGTTGAAAATGTGATATCTGTAATGGAAGTGTGCGAACACGCCATGCATACTCCACTCTAAGCCACTCCTATATAGGCCACTCTATGCCACTTCACTGTAGGCCACTCTATGACACTCCACTCTACGACACTCAATGTCACTCCACTCTACAACACACCAATTCACTTTACGCCACTCCACTGTATGACACTGTATGTTACACTACTTTACTCCACGGCACTCTACATCACTCCACTTCACTCTACAACACTTTACTACACTCTACAGCACTTTACTCCAAGCTACACTACTTTATTCTACACTCCACCACTCTGACACTCTACTTTACTCCCCTCTGCAACACTATTGCCACTCCTATGATAGTCTACTCCACTTTACTATGCTGTACTCATCTCTACGCCACCCCATTCTACACCACTCCATGACTCTATGACACTCTACTCTACGACACTATTTCCCTCCACTGTACGCTACTTTACTCAACTCTACAACACTTTATTCCACTGTACAGTATTTTACTCCAAACTACGCCCCTCAGCTCTATGACTGTCTAATTTACTCCACACTACAGCACTCTCTGTCACTCCTATGATACTCTATTCCACTGTACTCCACTCTAACCTACCCCACTCTTCACCACTCTACACCACGACTCGATGACACTCTACTTTATGACACTGTATTCCCCTCCACTCTTCATGACTCTACTCCATGCCACTACCTTTTAGCGACGTTGAAAAGCTGGTGTACAGCATGGCTAAAATACATTGGCAAAGCTAATAGCTCTTGCATAGGTGAGACCTATTGGCTTTGCCAATGCTTGTCTTCTTTCAGTGGCATTGCCGGTTGGGCAGGGAAGGCAGACCGGAAGAGGGAGACAATTGGCTATTATTTGCTTTTGGCTGTCAATACGAAAGCAGAATCCCTGTTGTCTCCTTGAGGCAGGCCCACACAAAAACATACTCTGGCCCAGGGCCCTCTGTACACCTATGTCTCTCAATGCAACGCAAACCGCCGGGAAAAATGAGCCCACAAAGGCAGATTCGGCCCTGGAAGAGAATCTCCAAGTCTTCATTCTCCTCTAATTTTCCCACTCAACGCATTTCAGAATTCTCAAACGTTAATAGTGCGCTCACATCTTTTCAAGAGCCTTTCACTCAGCCCTTGGATATAATTGCACCTTTAAGATATAATCGCAGCAATACCACTAGACCTCATACTTTATGGTTCACAGAGGAACTCAAGCAAGAAAAAGTAGCTTGTAGGAAACTGGAAAGGAGATGGCGTATTTACAAAGCTCCATCCAACAAAATGACCTACAAATCAGCCCTAAGAAGCTACTACCAAAAAATTAGAACCACTCACAAGGCTCATCTCCTCAACAGAATTCATAACGCCAACAATTCCACCAAAGAACTCTTTAAAGTTCTCAATGAGTTCATGTGGCTGATGGCCTGCATTTCCCCTACTCCAGTCTCACAGGAACTATGCCTTAGCCAATCATTTTGAGGGCAGAATTGAGAATATCTATAGGAACCTCACCAACTACGCCCTTCCTACTGACTCTTTGCCAATCACTCTTTCTACTTATAACTCTTCCACCATTCTGGAGCATTTTTAATCCATCACTCCAGAATTAGTTTCAGATATGATGAGCTAGGTCAAGTCAGGTTCAATCTCTGATCCATCTCTTCCACATATAATGGTGGAACTTGCCAATTCTCTGCTCCCTGTCACTACAGCACTGTTTAACCTTTCCCTTGATACTGCTATTTTACCTCCAGAGTGGAAGACAGTGCAGGTCATGCCCATCTTGAAGAAACCTAATGTGGACCCTCTAAATCCGGCAAATATAGACCCATTTCTCTTCTCCCTTACCTTAGTAAGATCATGAAAATCTTAGTCAGCAAGCAATTTAACCAGTATCTTGAAACCAATACTCTGCTAGACCCTTCACAATCTGGGTTTAGACCATCACATAGTACCGAAACAGCGCTGATGGGGGTTCTTGATACCATAAGACTCTCCCTTGATGAGGGTTGTTCAGCCATATTGGAGCTGCTTGATCTTTCAGCTGCTTTCGACACCATCTCACACTCTATCATGATTTAAAGGTTTTCTGAGATTGGTGTCGGAGGCAAAGCCCTTGGCTGGCTTCAGAGCTTCCTCAGCGGTCGTACCCAGATTATCAATCTAAGGGTCATATGTAGAACCCCCTATCGCCACCACAACGTCACTTTTACCAACGTTGTGCTGGCGATAGGGACTTAGCCTTATTTACAAGGCAGCGTTAAGCCACTTAATGTGGCTTAATGCTGTCTTGCAAATAAGGCCCACTTTCACGCTATGGTTAGCTGAAAGGGGTGGGCAGTGGGTGTTGCGGTGGGCGTTCCACCGCAACACCCATTAATTTTGACGCTGCCCCCTTTGTATAAGGGTGGCGTACATAGGAGGCAGCACCAAAATTAAAACCAGGGAAAACCTGGTCTTACGTTGGTGAATCGAGGAGAAATGCATTATTTCTCCTGTTTTTTGCGTTTTCCATGTGTGCTGCCTTTTGCAGCACACATGGAAAAAGCACAATGCCATGGATTGTTTATGTACAGAAAGGTGTCCCTTCCTGTACATAAACAATCCATTAAAAACATTGCATTTTAGGATTGTTGATGTTCAGGAAGGGACACCTTCCTACATATAAAGAATCCTTCCCTGAACGTAGACACCCTTACACTATGGTGCAAGGGTGCCTGCGTTGGCACTAAGTTGCTAAACTTAGCACCATCACAGGGGGAAATGCAAGGCTGCACCACATTCTTGTAAGTATGGTGCAGCCTTGCGTTTCAGAAGTGGCAGAGAGAGGCGTTAAGCCAGAAAGGCTAACGCCTCTCTCGGCAACTTCCTTGTACATATCCCCCTAAGTCCCTCTAAACCTCGGGTCATATCATTGGGCAGAGGAGTCCCTCAGGGCACTTCACTAAGCCCTGTACTTTTTAACATCTATGTGGCACCTCTGGCTCAAGTAGTAAGGTCTTGTGGGTTAAGTGTCATCTCATATGCAGATGACACACAATTGATCATCTCCATGGGCCCAAATCTGGACTTCAGGGAATGCATGAGGAAATTGCTTCCTGGATGTCCCACAATTGCCTACAGCTCAATGGTGATAAATCAGAAAGTGTGCTGTTTGGCTAGGCCCATGACTACCTGACCAATCTTTGGTGGCCACCTGAATTAAGCATTCCCCTCAAACCAAAAAGGTGGTAAAAAACCTAGGCATTTTAATTGACAACAGCCTCTCAATCAGAGAGCAGGTGATATCAACATGTGGCACCTGTTTTGGGCTAATGCACATGTTGAGAAGAGTATTTCAATGGCTGCCTCTCCGTACAAGAAAGACTCTCACGCAGTCTCTTGTGGTTAGCCGCCTAGATTATGGAAATGCCCTAATGGCAGCGGCTAATGATTCTTTCCTGTCTAGATTTTAAGTAGTTCAGAACACTGCAAGCTTCCACCTCGCACATGTTCCGAACCTACGCTTAGATCACTGCACTAGCTTCCTAATAGGAAGTGAGTGATTTTTAAGCTTCTGTGTCTGGTACATAGATTTCTTTCAGGTAAAAGGTCGACATAGCTTCAAAACAAGGTCTCACTCTATCGGCCCACCAGAAATTTGAGATCTAAAGATCCCTTCTTGCTCTGCCCATGCCATATTCACACAGTCACCATCCTTCACTTACCTGGGCCCTTTTCATTGGAACAGGCTTCCGCCTAACATTAGTGTCTGCTCTGATTTTGTCTGCTCAAAAAGCTACTTAAAACCTGGCTCTATTGACCATATTTTCTTTTTTCCCTTCTCCTGTAGGACTGTGCTTCAGCGCCGTGATACCTCTGCGGGGGTGATTCACTGCACTATATTAGGTTTCAATAACATAACATTCAGCCCCACCTGTTTGACGTTCTTTGGCACCACAGCGGGGCACCCAGCACTGTTTTCAGTGTCAAACCTCCACCCCCCATTGCCTCATGGTAGTAATCTGTCAAACCCCACTGCTTGGCACTCCACTCAAATCAGAGATTTTCTTATATTTTTTAACTAAAAAAACAACTTTGGGAGTTTTATTCACAGAAATGTGGGACTTTTTAGGGCTCGGCTCGGCTCTAGACGGCAAACACGCGCTCTCTCAAAGAAAGTCATGCTGTATCTACTTTGTGGGCTTACATCCCGTCCATTGGCTTCCCGTTTACTAGCACCATCGTCGCTCCATTTTTCGTTCTCCCCATTTGTCAAGGGCATGCAAAGATCATGACTCTTCAGGTGTTTAGCCCTCCCCGAGAGCACTGCTCAACTACTTTTAAGCATACGCAGCAGCCATTGTAGGGCATTGTTTCGGGTTGACTTTTTTATTACTTTAAGAGTGCTTCTACTATTTTCACTCGTTTCTCTTTGTGTGCTGCTCATGCCACTTCGTTATTTCTTTATTTCTCTTTGCCTCTTGCAATCCCTCTATGTTGCTCTCTCACTCCCTGTTCTTTCACTGTCTATTGTTACATCCTCTCTCTATCTACCGCTAGTTTTTTTTACATTTTGTTTTTTTGTAATTTTTTATAGCGCAAAGGGATTGGAGCGATTTACATGAGCACTAGTGACCTTACACAAGGATACATTCATTTCTTGGTAGCTCTGGGGAGATTAAGTGATTTGCCCAGAATCACAGGATGTTGAGATGACGCTTAGATTGGAACCTGGTTCCTCAGCTCCAAAGTCTGCAGCTCTAGCCGTTATGCCATATCCTCTCTCCAGCAGTTGGACAATGATCAGTACAGACCTAGGGACAGCACGCGCTGCTCTGTTTAATAAACTATGCCCCAGTACAGGGGCCACTCCATGGGCCCCAAGTGTGAGCGCCGCTGCTAGTTCAGTGCGATGGCGAGACCTTCTCCTTGATAATGAGGGCCTTGTGGCGAGGCCTTCGGTTCCCCTGCTTTTAATGTGGTGCAGAGAACACCGCAGGGGCATCCCACCTCTTCACCCTGTGGTTAGGGCAGTATCTCTACCAGGGCAGTGTCTGCTTGCAGGACAGGAAGTGAAGGGTTTCTGTGGGCACTCTGTCCCATTTGGGACACTCCACCCACCTATGCAGAAGTTTTCATGAGCGCTCAAACAACGCAACGCAGTGTAAAAGGTAGCGCCTATTTACTACTGTAAAGGCCATATACCTATCACTAAAGCGCGGCGCAAACTGGACTAAATGTGACCCGCTTGTACTGTTGGGTCCCAAACTTTGCCTTCGTACAGCAGGCTTTTGAGGATGCTCTGCACTGAGCTCATAAGCCTGCCCTACATGCCCTGCAGGGAGCTCCTGAGAATGCCCCGTAATTCATTTGCAAATGTAGTTCCCTGCTGCGTGCTGGTAAAGATGTTCTACAGCGTGATCATAAGTGGGCTCTGCAGCGTACTCTGTAGTGAGCCTGCAGCTGGCTTGTAAGTGTGCTCTGGATTGTGCTCTGCAGTGAGCCTGCAGTGTGTTTAAAAGTGTAACTGTAAGTGTGCTCTGGATTGTGCTCTGCAGTGAGCCTGCAGTGTGCTTAAAAGTGTGATTGTAAGTGTGCTATGCATTGTTCCCTACAGTGAGTCTGCAGTGTGCATGTACGTATGCTCTGCAGTGAGCTTGTAAGTGTGCTCTGCACTGTGCTCCCCATTCTTTCACTGTCTGTTGTGGCATCCTCTCTCTGTCTCCCTCTAGTTTTAGTTTTTTTGCACTTTTTTTATAGCGCTAACTCAGCCCAAAAGGATTGAAGCGCTTTACATGAGCACCAGTTACATTAAACAAGGATACATTCATTTATTGGTAGCCCCAGTTAGTATCTTTGGTTGTCAATCACGTCATTCTTTCACATGAATAGAAAATCCTTCCAGTCACAGATGGTTGCTTCGTTCAGTAATAGCTGTGCACACTTTTGTCAGCTGCTTGCCACATCAACCAGGGTTCGAGCCTCGAGGTCGCGTCCACATCCTGTGATTCTGGGCAAAGCACTTAATCTCCCCGTGCCTGAATGTGTAATGTAAATACGGTGCTATGTAAAGCGATCCAATACCTTCGGGTCGAGTTCGCGCTATATAAATATAAAAAAACAATCAAAGCTTGTTGGGGCTGATGGGAGTCTCACAGCACCTTCTACCAAGGCGGTTACAGTATACAAACAAACTGTAAGATATGGGTCTGCGGGGGTCGCTCCTATGGTGGAGCGGTGCTAATGCACACCCACTGAATCAACACAAAGTGAAATCACTGGGATGTGCAGAATAAATGAGTGCACCTTTTATTGCTGGAAGTGCTGGATTCAGCATATATTTTACACAAGCTATCTTACTCTGGGAGCTAGAGGCCAGGGGTGGTTTAAATGTTCTTGTGCGTCCAAGCAAGACTGCATCATTTTGTGGTGAATAACCATCTTAACAGGATTTGGTGAAAGCGCACCCTTTCATTTCACAATCAAAGTTTGTATTTTGTATGGGGCTGGTATCCCTTTTGTATCAGTTTGTGTTAGTAGCGGTGTCACAGAATCTTGCCACACAACACTGCATAAATCATTGTGTATAAACGGCACTGCCACTGAATCTGCCTCACAGCGCTGCATAAAATGTCTTTTCTTGTCACATAATTTAGTCAGACTTGTGGCATTATTGGATCCTTTTCTGCTACATTAGTCCAGTGACACCCCTCCCCCCCATGCTTGGTCCTGCAGTGGTCTGCAGGCAGGGCTGGCTTTAGAACTGGTGGCGCCCTGTGCGTAAATGCTTGCTGGCGCGCCCGCCTCACCCCAATGACCACCTCGCCACGGATTCCCTCGCTACCACCATTTGACAATGCCCCCCACAAGTCCCCTTAACCACTGTCTCTTAGATTCATTTAGTTTTATAGCGCCAGTCATACCAGTTTAAGGTGTCAGAACACTTTCCATCACACATACGTTGCACGGAGACAATCATACGTTTATAAATCAGTGTATAGGATATGTTACATATGACAGAGGCCTAGAAGGTGTAGGAGTCACATGGCATCCATACTGGAAGGCGCCATAGTTTAAGAGTCCTTGGTCTGAAAAAGCACAAATTCAGAATTTAAAATGTAACACCATTGTTAGGGGTTTTCTTTAATAATAAGAATTGATTTCTACCCAAATGAACCCTTTTTGCAATATTAGGATAAGGAAAGACTGGGCAAAAAAACATGTAGCTGTAATATATTCCTTGCAGTTTACAGTTAATAGCTCACTGCTCTATATTAAGATTTTAACTTTTAAACTGCAAGTAACATAAGGATCTCTCTGCCATAACCCATTGACCTATTTATATTATATGCACTTTGTGATGTGAATGGGACACGTTCTTTGCAACAGGCATATTAACTTTCTGCGCTATGATGAGTCAAACTTCCACTCCCAGAGCTCCGGGCTGTCTCCAGGAAGAACATTAATCACGGGAGTTATGGTAACATTTTTATTGATGCTTGAAAATTGCTGGGAAAAAGAAGGTGGCTTCTGGTGTTTTTAAAACAACAAACATGACGCCCCCATCCCAAGTCAGCGCCCGGTGCGGTGGCACCGATCGCACCGCCCTAGAGCTGGCCCTGCCTGCAGGTCATGAGATGAAATCCCAGCTGGCTCAGGCTTTCATCAGTCTGAGGTTAGTAAATTAACACCTATTTACAGTGCTTAGGGACAGAAGACGTGCAGTATGAGGCGCTACATAAAACAAGTTCTTCTAAGCAGGGTAGAGTGAGGAGGGCAGATATCTGGAGGAGGTGCAGTGGCAACAGGAGCACAGCTATCAATAATGCAGGAGGTGCAGTGGCAACAGGAGCACGGCTATCAATAATGCAGGAGGTGCAGTGGCAACAGGAGCACAGGTATCAATAATGCAGGAGGTGCAGTGGAAACAGGAGCACAGCTATCAATAATGCAGGAGGTGCAGTGGCAACAGGAGCACAGGTATCAATAATGCAGGAAGTGCAGTGGCAACAGGAGCACAGCTGTCAATAATGCAGGAGGTGCAGTGGCAACAGGAGCACAGCTATCAATAATGCAGGAGGTGCAGTGGCAACAGGAGCACAGGTATCAATAATGCAGGAAGTGCAGTGGCAACAGGAGCACAGCTGTCAATAATGCAGGAGGTGCAGTGGCAACAGGAGCACAGCTGTCAATAATGCAGGAGGTGCAGTGGCAACAGGAGCACGGCTGTCAATAATGCAGGAGGCGCAGTGGCAACAGGAGCACAGCTATCAATAATGCAGGAGGTGCAGTGGCAACAGGAGCACAGCTGTCAATAATGCAGGAGGTGCAGTGGCAACAGGAGCACAGCTGTCAATAATGCAGGAGGTGCAGTGGCAACAGGAGCACGGCTGTCAATAATGCAGGAGGCGCAGTGGCAACAGGAGCACAGCTATCAGTAATGCAGGAGGCGCAGTGGCAACAGGAGCACAGCTATCAATAATGCAGGAGGTGCAGTGGCAACAGGAGCACAGGTATCAATAATGCAGGAAGTGCAGTGGCAACAGGAGCACAGCTGTCAATAATGCAGGAGGTGCAGTGGCAACAGGAGCACAGCTATCAATAATGCAGGAGGTGCAGTGGCAACAGGAGCACAGCTGTCAATAATGCAGGAGGTGCAGTGGCAACAGGAGCACAGCTGTCAATAATGCAGGAGGTGCAGTGGCAACAGGAGCACAGGTATCAATAATGCAGGAAGTGCAGTGGCAACAGGAGCACAGCTGTCAATAATGCAGGAGGTGCAGTGGCAACAGGAGCACAGCTGTCAATAATGCAGGAGGTGCAGTGGCAAGAGGAGCACGGCTGTCAATAATGCAGGAGGCGCAGTGGCAACAGGAGCACAGGTATCAATAATGCAGGAGGTGCAGTGGCAACAGGAGCACAGCTATCAATAATGCAGGAGGTGCAGTGGCAACAGGAGCACAGGTATCAATAATGCAGGAGGTGCAGTGGCAACAGGAGCACAGCTATCAACAATGCAGGAGGCGCAGTGGCAACAGGAGCACAGCTATCAATAATGCAGGAGGTGCAGTGGCAACAGGAGCACAGGTATCAATAATGCAGGAGACGCAGTGGCAACAGGAGCACAGCTATCAATAATGCAGGAGGTGCAGTGGCAACAGGAGCACAGCTATCAATAATGCAGGAGGTGCAGTGGCAACAGGAGCACAGCTGTCAATAATGCAGGAGGTGCAGTGGCAACAGGAGCACAGCTGTCAATAATGCAGGAGGTGCAGTGGCAACAGGAGCACAGGT
Source organism: Triturus cristatus (assembly GCF_964204655.1). NCBI lineage: Eukaryota > Metazoa > Chordata > Amphibia > Caudata > Salamandridae > Triturus > Triturus cristatus. The sequence continues at coordinate 86,578,280 of NC_140586.1, read as the reverse complement.
ATCAATAATGCAGGAGGCGCAGTGGCAACAGGAGCACAGCTATCAATAATGCAGGAGGTGCAGTGGCAACAGGAGCACAGCTATCAATAATGCAGGAGGTGCAGTGGCAACAGGAGCACAGCTATCAATAATGCAGGAGGCGCAGTGGCAACAGGAGCACAGCTGTCAATAATGCAGGAGGCGCAGTGGCAACAGGAGCACAGCTATCATCAATAATGCAGGCGGCGCAGTGGCAACAGGAGCACAGCTATCAATAATGCAGGAGGCGCAGTGGCAACAGGAGCACAGCTGTCAATAATGCAGGAGGCGCAGTGGCAACAGGAGCACAGCTATCAATAATGCAAGAGGTGCAGTGGCAACAGGAGCACAGCTGTCAATAATGCAGGAGGCGCAGTGGCAACAGTAGCACAGCTGTCAATAATGCAGGAGGTGCAGTGCAACAGGAGCACAGCTATCAATAATGCAGGAGGTGCAGTGCAACAGGAGCACAGCTATCAATAATGCAGGAGGCGCAGTGGCAATAGGAGCACAGCTATCAATAATACAGGAGGCGCAGTGGCAACAGGAGCACAGCTATCAATAATGCAGGAGGCGCAGTGACAACAGGAGCACAGCTATCAATAATGCAGGAGGCGCAGTGGCAACAGGAGCACAGCTATCAATAATGCAGGAGGCGCAGTGGCAACAGGAGCCGCAGTGGCAACAGCAGCACAGCTATCAATAATGCAGGAGGCGCAGTGACAACAGGAGCTGCAGTGGCAACAGGAGCACAGCTATCAATAATACAGGAGGCGCAGTGGCAACAGGAGCACAGCTGTCAATAATGCAGGAGGCGCAGTGGCAACAGGAGCACAGCTGTCAATAATGCAGGAGGCGCAGTGGCAACAGGAGCACAGCTATCATCAATAATGCAGGCGGCGCAGTGGCAACAGGAGCACAGCTATCAATAATGCAGGAGGTGCAGTGGAAACAGGAGCACAGCTATCAATAATGCAGGAGGCGCAGTGGCAACAGGAGCACAGCTGTCAATAATGCAGGAGGCGCAGTGGCAACAGGAATACAGCTGTCAATAATGCAGGAGGTGCAGTGGCAACAGGAGCACAGCTGTCAATAATGCAGGAGGCGCAGTGGCAACAGGAGCACAGCTGTCAATAATGCAGGAGGCGCAGTGGCAACAGGAATACAGCTGTCAATAATGCAGGAGGCGCAGTGGCAACAGGAATACAGCTGTCAATAATGCAGGAGGTGCAGTGGAAACAGGAGCACAGCTATCAATAATGCAGGAGGCGCAGTGGCAACAGGAATACAGCTGTCAATAATGCAGGAGGTGCAGTGGCAACAGGAGCACAGCTGTCAATAATGCAGGAGGCGCAGTGGCAACAGGAGCACAGCTATAAATAATGCAGGAGGCGCAGTGGCAACAGGAGCACAGTTATCAATAATGCAGGAGGCGCAGTGGCAACAGGAGCACAGCTGTCAATAATGCAGGAGGCGCAGTGGCAACAGGAGCACAGCTGTCAATAATGCAGGAGGCGCAGTGGCAACAGGGCCAAATGTCGGGAGGGGCCCGCTGCACCCCAGTTGTGCCTCTTTTCCTACCCTGCCAATGAAAGAGGGGGTTAGGGGTATTTTACTTGCTTCCAATCGTGCCCTTGCTTCTCCAGTGGGTGACTATGTGCCATGTCGCTCAGAGCTTCCTGTTTTGTATGCCGTCACACAACAACTAGCTATTGCTTTACCTTGATTGACACAAAGGACGTCTGAGGCTACATGTGCACTTCACAAATCCTTGATCAATAATCTAATGATGGCCAAAGGACAGCAAGTGCAAGGAACATGAATAGTCACAAGCCTTTACTTTTGGGGTTAATTGAAGTGATGCTCAAAGGAGTCCATGTCAGTCAAATGAAAAACAAAACCTCCCTGCACAGACAGACAAGTCTGGGTGCAAGCCAAGGATTGCAACAGCCTTTTGTTCTCGTCTTCAAAGGTTTCACACTTAGGACTTGGGTGTATGCTCTTGTTTTTTAGACTGATTTCTATTTGGCAGAGAAGAGAATTGTCATGCTCGAAGTGTGATGTTAAGCTATTGCACAAACTATCATGTTAAGCTTATTATATAACATTCAATGCTCGGCCAAAGCCCTGCTGCCAGACAACAAACAGCTCACAGAGCAGAGGCAGGCTGCAAGTAAGAAGGAAAAAGAAAGGTTGGCAAAGCCAGTTGGTCTCCCCTATGTAAGGTATACAATTGGTAAATGTTTTAGCCATGTTCTACTGCTGCGCGGCTGCTGTATAACATGGCCCAAACATTGAAAAAGCCAATACCTCCCCTAGGCGATACCTATAGGCTTTTTGTCCAACGTTCCTTTAAGTCACCCTGAGTCATGTACTGTTCACTTCTGTGTTTCTCATATTCCTATATTTATTTCATTCCTTAGTTGTCATTTCGCACCTTAAAAAAGACTAATTTGTCTCTTTGAGTGTAATTCAACCAAATAGTTTCACCTGACCAGTCCCTTCCTTACTCCTAAGATTTGTGTCTCCCTATTACTTTCTTTTTGCAGCTCAATGTTTGATGTTTTACCCCACGCATGCTCCTTTTTTGAGATTTGTTTTTATTAAAAACATAACACTGTCACCGTAACATCAATTAATTGACTAAATACGGCTAAAAGACAGGTACATTGACAACACCAATAGATCGGAGCTCGAGACCTATTGGCTTTGCAAATGCTTGTTTCAATTGTTTCCTTGAAGGTAGGCCAGTAAAAACGTCACCCGTTCTCTACCTTAACGTCAGAGTAGACACGTGTTGTGGTGATTTGAACGTTGAAATATTTGCTTCCGGACTTGTTATCTCTGCGCTACCAACAACAAGCGAGTACTTCCCCGTCTCCGCATAATTGTTGCGGGTTTAAAGAATTTGATCGCCACAGTGAAGTCAGACAGTGGCCGGATTGCTAGCAGCATGTGGCATGGGCATTTAATTTTCGCAGTCTGGAAATATCCTATCCTACCAGTCTAATGTGGCGCACAAAGAAAATCACCATATTTGTTGTGCATTTGTACTTTTTAGTTTGTATTTTAATCGTTGTACTGCACACGTCTCTTTCGGTCTGTTGCTGCAGTTATGTAGGGAGGGGAGAGGATATGGCCACACAGCCAGAGAACTGCCTCTTCTCGGCGTCGGTTCAACATCCTGTGATTGTGGGCAAATATATTAATTTCCCCAGTGCCTCAAAATGAATGTAACTGTTGCTTATGAAAATCGCTCCAAAAACGCGGTCTATAAAATTGCGAAAAATTGCATTTTTAGAGTCATTAGCCGTTGCAAAAGAGGAACACGTACCCACGTGTCCTTCCTCTATCAGCATTCTTGGCAGTTTTTTCCCCTACAAAAGGATTCTTCTTCAAAGTATTTAAGAATAAAAACACTAAACCGGTCTCAAATGTTGTCAGTAATCCGAGATCCGTCGCGACAGGCAGAAGCGGACGGGTCGCCGGCGAGGTGGAGCCTGGTCCCCTGCGAGTGGTGAGAGGAACAGAGTGCGGGAGGTGAGTGACCTGTGGGCCTCTCCTGAGATGATGGGGGGCGGCAGTTCTGATCAGAGTGTTACACCCCCCTTGTAGACACTCACATGTGACTGGTACTCATATAAAGCGCTTCCCATGCTTTCTGTGACTCCTTGTAGCCTTCACTTCTCCGTGCCTTGGCCCCTGAGGAAGAGGAAGGAGGAAAACCGTTACAAAGGGTGAAAGCAGAAGTGAGATTAAGGGACAGGGGATGTCTGGCAATACATAGACGAAAGAGCCTTGCTTCTTGGGCGTGCCGCCATTTAATTTCACCAGCCGCGGGCTTCTCAACGGGGCCTTGGGCACCAGCACGAATTCAGTTAACATTAACGGCTGTTAGGGGCTGCGTGACGCGTAGGCATGCTTGCCCCAGCCCCCACCCCCTCACACACACCTGGGCACGTCAAGGAGAGATACGTGTTTTTAGGTGGGCACACTCTCCTGTGCCGCACCCTTTTACAGATAAGTTAAATGTTTTTGTTTTGGGTGGGTACATCCTGCGTCGCACTGTTCCAAAAAAAAGCTCAATATTTTGGGAGAGGCAGATTCTGTGCCGCACCCTTCTAAAGAAAAGTACAAATGCTTTTTAGGTCTCGCCTGACCCAGCGAATGCGCTGGTCTGGCGAGACATTTTGTGAGGGCTCCAAAAAGTGCTACCAGGCCAGCCGAGAGCTACAGTGCATGTGCGCAGGCACGCGCACCGTGCTTGACCGAGCTTACTTTCACTTTCGGCCGCTTTGATGTTTGATCGCGATCACTTTCGCTGCCGCTTGGCATAGCCAATAGGTCTCGCTTTTGGGATCTTATGAGTATTTCGTTATGCAACTGTTGCATGGCTAAACACTTAAAAGGTCCCAAAGGCGAGACCTATTGGCTATGCCAATGCTTGTTGAGCTTGTGTTCTATTAGCGTTCTCGCGTCCTCAGAGTATAAATGGAACCAGGGTTGTGCTGGCTGAATGCCGTTAATGTGGTGGTATATTCATGTGCCGTATGCTCCGATAGACACACTGTTGCGATACAACACTTCATACAACGCTCGTAATTATTTCTTGAACTGACAATTACAAATCACTTATTTCGGCTGCAAGAGTTCGAATTAGAGCTGTGCCCTTTAGAAAACCCGACAGTCGCACATTCAAATGTTAACCGTGTTTTTCCCCCCAAAATCTCACTCCACTGGCCTCTAATGTGTGGACATGGCTTACATTTTGTTTGTTGGCAAATCGAATCCGAAATACAGGCATCGATTCACCAACCCACCAGTGCATATGTGTTAGAAGGTGGTTGTGACACTATGGGCTGCCCGGATTTTTCGCTTTTGAGCACCTAATTGTTGAGCTTTTACTGTGGGGGAGCCTCATAACTTGGGACTCACCCACAGTGAACTCATGATGGGAGAGACTGCATGTGGATTTTACTGGTGTCCCCCTGGCTTGACCAGGCCGCTGCGCAGCAGCTGGGGTAAGGGGCACCGGGCTGGTTACATGCAGACACGTGTACATGCGTGTGCACACATGTACGGGCTGCGCAGGGGAGATTCCTGGCATGCGCAGTCCAGGAGCAGCTACAAAGTGAATGGTGTGGCAGGACTTATGCAGAATTGGGTGGTGACATGGAATAGGCTTTATACACTGGGAAGAAATATGGCAGGAAAAGTCAGTGTGTTTTACTGTGTTTTTAGGTCTCGCCAGAGCCAGCGCATGCGCTGTCTCAGGCGAGACATTTAGTAAGTGGGTTTTCAAAGTGCTACCCACCGGCTTTTGCTGGCCTAAATCTTTCATTCACAAGAGCGTTGACGTGCACAGCTGCCAGCTTTCAGTGCCTGAGGCGCCACCTGGAGCGTGATTACTTTCACTTTTGGCAGTGCTGCACGCGCACCACTCCTGTGTTTGCCGGCGCGCGCGGGCACCCCTGTTTTAGCCGGGGCCCTTAGCATTACGATGTACGTTTTAGTTAGATTCGTTTAGAATAGATATCCTTAGGTGATCAATGCATTGCAGATTCCATTAATATTAAGTTGAAGCAGTGATCACTTTCTTGCGTTTCTTTGTTTCTGTTGTTTTGGTTACTGTTGTTTTGGTTACTTGTCGCCTCTGCTCCAGATGGTTTTGGCTGTCTTGGGGCCAGATCCATTGTTTCCAATCCATGCCATATACATGAAGTGGGCTTTGGGTCAGCCCCTTGTTCATGGTCAGAAGGCGTTGTTGTCACTCTATTTCTACTCTAGATTCCATGCTTTTTCATCCTATTCTTGTGTGCTCTGCTGAGGAGCATTTCAATCTCATAGCCTTCTGAGTGGGTGAATTGTATCCATCCACAACATACTAAAGGGGGATTTTTTTTAATCATCTGTTGATGAGAGTAAAAGCTTTCTTGCTTGCTCTGTGCTCCGTCCCGTTACGAGTTTATTTTTTTTTAGTATTTTTACTTCTTCATATACACTTTTCCTTCTCCTTCCTCCACAATCCCTCGTTCGCTGATATTCCCCATAACTCTCCCTGTCATTAATTTTATTTTTATGTATTTTTAACGGAGGGCCCAGCAACTGCGAATCACACTTTTTTTTTCTCTCCAATTTATTTGCCATTATCAGAAAGCAGCCCTGGATGCCAAGACTGTTAAAATAATAATGGCTGTCATGTGTTACCACTGGTGCACCACAATGCCCGCCATCTTTGAATAGTATTTCCTTAATGAATATCCAGTGCAGCATTCAGAAGTGCCAGCTCACACTGTCAGTGTCCTATGTGCTAGCAGCACAGTACACATGGTCCCCTGGTGAAGTCGATCACTTGGTGAGCTGGAAACCCTTTCACACGGGGGGCGTTTCCGGTTCACCTGTTGGGGCTCTGTGCTACTGACATCCATTACGGATTTCCCATCACTCACAAGTGTCCCACAGAAGACAGCATTAGAAGCCCTTTGTGTGTTTGGTCCCTGTAGAAGTGACTATCTCCTCTCCACGCCTTGCTCCTCTAAGTACATCTGGCTGAGACGATCTGGAAGCTCCAGGCCCCCCTCTTTGCCCACCGCCACGAGACCTTGCTTTCTTTCACATGCCAAATCTGTTCCCAAGTTGGCAATGCTAGAAATTCACCATCGTGAGTTTCAAGGCGAATGGCAATAAAGGGTTATCAGCGCGAATGCCTTACGTGACGTTCTGGTTCTCTTGCCTTTTAATGAACTTTTAATGACTTTATGAGTGAACTGTGACCAATCTAAAAAGAGCAAGGCTCACGTGCTGTGCAAGCAACGCCGCAGCCTCCCTAGAAGCCTCAGTTCAAGCAGCTGTTGATTGCACTGCAGGGGAGGGAGAAGAGGTTGACTTTGAGTCAGTTGTGGTTTTTTTGCTTTTGTTTAGTGACCTTTTAAATGCTTTACTTTATTATATATATTTCACACAAACGGTGTCCGCAATGGGTAACGTCTGGAGGAGCGGGAAGGTGGAGCGAACACTATTTCTGAAAACCTGCAACGAGTTGGGTGGGATGGATGGTGAGGCCTTTGAACATTTATTTCAGTTTAAGCACCAAGGCATACCTGCATTTTAATGCAGCTCCTGCAAAGACCGGAAGTAGTTTGCAGGTTACAATGGAGCATTGAGTTCATGTACCTTCTGTAGAGATTTGTGTGCCGGTTTCACACCCATCTTCATTACTACTGAGAAATACAAATAAGTGGCCGCATCCACTACACAGATCTGTCCGTTTTCTGTAGGTCCCAGGTTCTAATCCTTGGGAGAATGCTCAGTGAGTTAAACACCTACTGCAGAGATCTTTGTGAACCACAGGTCGCATGACTCCTTGCTAATGAGAGGCTACTGTCTGAGGTGTGCACAGAGATCAGCAGAAGAGGACTTTAAAGAGAAACAGATTAAAATTGAAACCTAAAATGAGCCATTGTTGTGCTTAAGATTATCCTGTGCACAGCTACCCTTCCCCAGCCCAAATTCTCTGACTTGTACCTACGTGCCACCCTCCTTTTTGCCCATAGGCCCTTTGCTTTAAAACTGCCTCTGCATCATGGGTGTGTCTGGATCCAGCATGGCAATAATATGCATTTGGATAGTGGTAATACCCAGCTTCTTGGCCTCTCGGAACCAAACACTGGCTTCCTTTAAAGTCCTGTTATGGACTGAAGGTTGGCAGAGGAGGTTAGGTCTCTGGCTACTATACAGCAAGGCAGCAGCGGCTGGCATGACTCGGCTGGGGGTGGGGTTGGCGTTCCCGCGGGAGTCGTGATTGCGGGAGGAAGGGAATTTACTTTTTACAAATCACTTACCTTGTCGCCGCCCGGTCCCACTTCGCTGCTTCTGATTTCAGGAACAGGAAGCAGACAGCCAGGCTCCCTCCCCTAAGCCAATCATAATGCTGCAATTGCAGCGTTATGATTGGTCTGAGTGCCGTGACACGGTGCTCAGCCAGGGGCTGTAGGGGTGGCCCTGTTCTCCATGCAGGCAATAATGCAGCCTGCATAGAGAAGTGGGAAAGTGCACATGACTGTTGGCTGACCAAACAGTCACTGCACACTTTTAGGAGTGGGCAAACCACTCCTCCACTGCCCTGCTCACAGATCAGCCCCACGGCCCCGCAAATATAAAATGATAATAACTGAAAGTTATTACTATTTTATGTTTTTGCTTTTGCACTTTTTGAAAGCAGTGGTGCGACGCTCGTCCGCGGAGGAGCCGCCCCTGCCGTAAGGTTAATTTTTATCTGTCTGCAGCCAGGTGCAGTCTCTGCCTCTCCTAAGAGGTGTTTCACTTGTCATTTTATGGGTGGAAACTCCCTTTGCTGCACCACAGCAGGTGTAGTATTAATCCTTTTGAGTGGGTACCCTATATTTTCTGGGTCCTTCTCTTTTACTCAATAGGATAGGTGTCAGCTTGGTCCTGATGAATTGCCGTTGACCCTCCTGGCATCCAAGGCATGAAACATGTCGACCTTACTTTACATGCACCATAACTATTAGGGTCCATCATCACCCTAGATGGCCCCTTTATTTTTAATGTGTCAAGGGACCATCACCTTATTAAAATTCCTAGCTCCCTTAGACTCTTTTAACCATTTCTCACCATCCTATGTTGCCCCCTCACTTGCATTCATCATACGGCATAACAATCAGAAGATCTCTGCTAAAAAGCCCCCTTGAAGGGCCCGTCTGGCATTGATTGCAGCGCCGGTATGACAATGTGCGCCCGATGATGAAGAATAACACCCCACCAGGTATGTGAAGACACTTTGATCTGATCCTCTCGGATCCAGTTGGTCGGTCCACTTGTTCCACCTTTAAGGGCTCTCCCGTCCATCTCTCCCTTTTGAGGAACTGCCCCCTCTGGGTTTTTGTTTGTTTCTTGTTTTTTGCTGTTACGGACTGCAACATGCTTCATCGAAGGCTTGGAGAAGTATGACCACATTACCCCCACACTACTCCGCTTTCTTCTCTTGCTTGCTTGCACCATCTTCAAAGTCAACTATATCATCTACAAAGCATCAAAACTGGCAGCCCCACCTACCTGTCTGAGGTGCTCACCAGCCCTGGTGCTTCTCTGCACAGCCAGGGCTACTTCAGACTCACAAAGAAGTGCAAACAAGCATTGGCATAGCCAAAAGGTCTTGCTTTTGGGACTTTCTAAGTATTTAGTTATGCAGCACAATATTCTTGGTGTAACAACAACTGTTTCATGGCTAAACACTTAAAAGGTCCCAAAGGCGAGACTTATTGGCTATGCCAATGCTTGTTCACTTTATTATTCCTCTATGGGGATGTGGAGCCCATGGGCTAGTGTCACTTTCCAAAGGCCTACAAATTCCAGACGCGCACTAAAGTCCACTGTAACGGGTGTGAGAAGAAGTATTCTTCAGAGTCCAAAGTCATATTTGTACTGCTTTTGGGTCATCCAGAAATGTCATATTTCTCTGAGTAAGCTTAAAACCAGGACCTGGCTGTGGTCTGGCCCTGGCAGGTTAGATTAATGACCTTTTCTCCAAGAGCGAAGGCCTCCTCTCCAAAGAAGAGAAGATGGGTGGAGCTACAGGCTAATCCATCAGCAGCTGTCACCAGGTGCCAGGCACCAGGCTGCACAAGGGAGAAGGCAGCACTGGGGGGAAGGGGCTTTTTCAGAGTCCATGTGGCAGGAGACCCCTGGACGACGCCATTTTGAATAAACCCAGAGGCTGTGGCGGGAAGGAAGGAGCAGGGGCAGAGAAGTGATGTGTCACTGTGTGATAGGGCAAACAGAGACTTCCTGGCAGCCCCCTCCCCAAATTCTTAAAAGAACTTGCACAGGAAGAGGATCTCTCTCTGGGGTGTGGTCTGTTGAGGCAGAGGGTGCTGGAGCCTGGCGCAATGGGCAGTTGGAAGGAGGAACCCCCTGACTGTCCCAGAATCCTGAACAGCGCCAGGAGAAGAGTCCAGGACCAATACGCAGAAGCAGGGGCCTCTGCGCTGGGAAAAGAGAGGCCCAGGAGGAGAGCCAGGCGAAAGGCTGGCGCAGGGAGCCAGTGAAGACAGCTCCCTGCTGAATCCACCTTCCAGGTGACCAGGAGGGCGAAGGAAAGTGCTCCCAGTGGCTGGGGTGCGCCACCAGGAGCAAGAAGAGACCAAGATCGCGAAGTTCGGACCCCTGGGGGCCGAGATACGCCCCCTAGAAGGTAGGCGACCTTTGACCTCTGGAAGGACCGGCGACGAAGCGCGTGGGGCTCCGCCGCCAGTCCATGATGTGCCCCCGGGGTGGGACAGGTCCCGGGGGCTGCCTCCACAAGAAGAAAAGTCGAGGAGCGCCATCGCGCTCCCGTGAAAAATGCCCCCAGGGTGCCAGGAGCCCACCCGGGCCCCCGCTGAAACTGGAGGCAGGGGAGCTCTGTCGCACTCCCCTGGGAATGGTGAGAGCGGCCCGGGATCCCAACTCTGGGCCCCACCGAAGCCAGGGAGCGCCAGTGCGCAGGGCCCTCACTCCAGATTATGTTCAACTAACTGCATTGGGGGCAAGATGATGTGCATACATGGGAGTGGTGGTACTAGACCCCACCCCCGCGGTAGGGGTGAAGCTGTTATGCAATGTCACAAAGTAATTCCAACAGCTTATGTATATTTGTAAATTAGTGCATAGTATTGAGTAGTGTGTGTGTTTAATAAATGTACTCTTACTGTTATAAAGCACAGTACAGACTGTACAATCAATTATTGAGTGTTATTTCTGCGCACCTGCAAATGGCAATTACTAGCCCACACCACCTCCCTTGAGTAAGCCTCAGACTGCTCTGCAACGCTACCCTCTGACAGTCAGGCGCCGTCGCGCTCCCCGTGAAGCTGGGCAAGCGGGGTGCTAGGAACCCACCCTGGCCCCCAACGAGAAGGCGAAAGTCGGGGGGGCGCCGTCGTGTCCCCCTGTGAAGGCGGTCCTGGGGCCCCATCTCCGGGCCCCGAAGAGAAGGGAGCGCAAGTCGGGGGGCGCCATCACGCCCTCCTGTGAAGATTCGCTGGGGGCCCGGGATCCTAACTCCGGGCCCGACACGGCTGAGAGAAGGCGGGGGAGTGCCGTGACACTCCCCCAAGGTCCGGAAGTACCTGCCGGATTCCCCGTGTCTGCCCGCCGGAGCGGGCAGACCAGAATAGAGGAGCCGGCTCCCGCTGCAGCACTCGAGGGTGCTGGCCGGGCGGGGAGCCGGCAGGGGGAGCCGGGTGTGGGCTCCCTGGGCTGCCCTCCAACGTGGGGGTCCCGGGTGAGACCGGGACCCCGAGGACAGAAGAGGAGCGTCAGGGGCCCGGGTGGGACCAGGCCCCCACCACCCAGAGGAGCGGCCGGGGGTGGGCTCCCCAAGCCGCAGAATGATTCACCTGGGGGTCTGGGTGGGACCGGGCCCCCCACCAAAGCCGGGAGAAGCGGTGGGAGGCCGCCGGCGGCAGCACGGCTCTCCCCGGAGCAGCGGGAGAGCCGCTGCTATAATATGCAGCAAGACAAGACAGAGCACCCCATAATGTCTTGCCCGCCAGCAAGGAAGCCGGGCTATTTCGGTTTGTGGTGGCCCCAGGAAGATGGGGCCACTGCTGTTGGTGTACAAAGGTGAAGGGGGAGCTGCAGGAGTATGCAGGCTCCCCCAACACGCCAAGAAGAAGTCCCCCCTTAAGTCTCATGGGGACTTGAGAAGAATTACCCCTCAAGGGCTCAGCCAGCATATTAACTCTTCCTGGGATGGAACTTTGGTTCTACAGCTGGAAGAGGAGTGAGAATTGCACCACGGGATGAAGGACTGAGCTGGATATGTCTGGAGAAGGGCATCCCCTGGAGGGGAAGAGGTGTAATTGCACCCATAGTGCATTTACTAATGTTATATCTTTCAGAGGGACTGAAGGTCACATGTGTAATGTGAAGTACCGGTGTAAGGTGATGTCATAAGTAAAGTGGGGTTATGTTGCCAGACATACCTGCTATATATGCGTAATCCTGCAATTTAATCTGTGGTGCCTTTAGGGGCTGTCATTGCAATGCATTCTAATGATCCACACATGTGATGAGTACTGTCATTCTAAAGTGATGCTTAAACATGTATTCTTGCTGCTGCGCTTAGGTGAAGACCCAAGACTGCTAGCCCTTAAGATGTAGCGGTGTATACTTCATGGTCAGTAGGAAATGCTCAGTCAGGGTTATGTGTCACCAAGGCAGGGTTACCCATTTTTAAAGCTTGTTGAGATAATGGGGTGGGTCGCCACTGGGATTGTGCCAGTGCGCAGGGCCCTCACTCCAGATTATTTTCAATTAACTTCATTGGGGGCAAGATGATGTGCATACATGGGAGCGGTGGTACTTGTCCCCACCCCCCCTGCGGGAGGGGTGGAGATGGTATGCAATGTCACAAAGTAATTCCAACAGCTTATGTATATTTGGAAATTGGTGCACAGTATTGAGTAGTGTGTGTGTTTAATGATTGTACTCTTACTTTTATAAAGCAAAGTACAGACTGGACAGTCAATTATTGAGTGTTATTTCTGCGCACCTGCAAATGGCGATTGCTAGCCCACACCACCTTCCTTGAGTAAGTCTCAGACTGCTCTGCAACGCTACCCTCTGAGAGTCAGGCGCCACAATTGGGTGTTTGGTTCCCAGTCAAGGACAAATGTAGTCATGTTATTTGTGCAGGCATGACAGATACTGCCTCGTTTTCCAACACTTTGTAAAACCGCTGCAACACGTAAAGTGATTTCCCTCTACTTAGCGCTTGATCCCGCACCCCTCCCATTTCTAGACGCTATAAATCAGATGTTACTGTTAACTAACTTAATCATCGGTCTGTGTCGGCACTTCTTGTATACTACGTGGAAACCTTGCCTGGGGTCAGAGTGCTGCTCACAGGAGCACAGAAAGCAACGGTCACCTAGCTGGGACCTTGCTATCAGGCCATCTCCGTGGTTAGTGAGTCCTTGTGACTGCAGTGCCCCGACACCCCCTAACACTCCTAATCATTTCTCCCAGAAAGGTCTAATGTTTAATGCTTCAATTACATCCCTGTAATTTTAGCAGTCCGAGTTGTTTTTCACCATAATTAATTACATATTAAGGGCTACGCGCCTCACATACGCAACGCCCAAACCTAAAACAAGCATTTGCAATGCAATAGGTCTCGCATTTACGCAAGTTTGAGCTATTGACATTGCAAACAACAATGCCTTTTTTTTTGTTTTTGTTTTTAAAACATAAATAAAAGGCATTGTCATGTACAATGCCAATAGCTTAAACTCGCGTAAATGCGAGACCTATTGCATTGCAAATGCTTGTTTGGAATTGAGTTTAAGGACTGGCTTGACAGCACGCTGTGTGGCAGAGTTTCTGTGATCACAAAAAGAGAGCTGTAAGAAGCAGTGCTAAGAGAGCAAATGTGGATCTGCCCCTTGTTGATCTTCTTCTCTAAAAGCATTTGATTGAAAATTTGTTGTCAGTCCACCTAAGAAGTGGTGCTATTGCTCAGAATTGATAGGGATGTTGTTAACACAGAACCAAGGTCTGTCTTTGTAAGAAATAACTCCATGTCCAATATAGCAGGAATTGGTTTGACACTGTGAACGCTCTGAAAAATATTGTAGGAAGAGGATTTCCATTGAACTGCGAGACGAAAACCATACAAACTGGTTTTACAGTGTGAGCTATCTGACGAAATAGAATAGGAAGGAGTTTTACATTGTGAACTCTTTCACAAACACCATCGATACTGGATGTACACGGTAAATTCTCTGACAAATACATAGGAAGGGGTATTATATTGCAAACTCCTTGTCAAACCCCATCCAAAGGAGTTTTATTTTGTGAACTCTCCGATAAATGCAATAGGAAGAGATTTTACATTATGAGCTCCATGACAAACATCAGAAGAATAGGCTTTACATTTCAAGGTATGTGATAAATGCAGCAGGACTGGGTTTTACGTTGTCAGCTCTCAAAGAAATGCAATAGGAAGGAGTTTCGTACATTGATCTCTTTTAGGTCTGCCCACTGTAAATACTTGGTGTCTCCAGAAGTGAGTTATGTTCATCAGGGGCGTAACACAGGCCCCCACAGCCCCTGCGGTGCGGGGGGTCCCCAACCTCCAGGGTGCTCCCTCAGCACCGCACTTCGGCCAGAGAGCTCCAGATTGAGTCCGGAGGGGGCCCCTTCACGTACCCTGCAGAGGGGCCCCATCAAGTTTTGTTACGCCACTGATGTTCATGTCAAAGCATACTTAGGATCTGCCTAAATTGTTTAATATGTCTCTCCAGGCATAGACTATGTGGACAAATTTATGTTCAAGTTAAAGCTAACGGGCTTGCTTTATTGATGATTAAATGTGCTGACAAAGACAGTGGGCCTCTCATTTTACCTAGTGAACAACTTGACAAAACCTGCAGACTTAAGGGTCTTTTAGTATGGTGGGCAGAGGCACCACCACGTTGCCGGCGGTGGCGGTAAATGCTTTTTTCCACACGCCAGCAGTGGTCCTCACGCCCGCCATATTAGTATGGCCAAACATAGCTCATTTCCCGACCGCCGCAGTGCGATGTGAACCACAATCAAAGTGCGCCCGCCACCGTGGCGGTGGGAGCCAATGGAGACTCACCGCCGTGCGGAATGACGTCCTGACCGCCGTATAAATCAGGATGCCCCAAACAGCCAGTCACACTGTAGCGGACAAACCACCCAACCAGAGATGGCGGAAGCACCACAGCGGAGCGCGAAACCAGAGTCCCGGTCCCTTCCACCCGGTACCGACCACAATGGATCCAGCTCTACACGTCTTTCCGGTGCTGTACCTGATACATTACCAGCAAGTCATGGACCGTCGCGGACGCCGCCGCAGGTACGCAATAACACAACTCCGCACACAACCACAACACACAACTCATGGGCCGATATAGGGTTCCTGTCCACACCAGTCACCCTGGTGGGGACAGGAACACATCCACAAGTGTACCCACACATGTCCTACCTGCCATCAAATCACCGCTCCGCATCCAGGTCACCCATCTACCGCGATCATGAAGTAATGTCCCGGTCACGTCACCGCAGCAGTGAAGACGTGGAAAAACATGCGCACAATGCAGAAGGCATGGTCAGCGCCAGGCATGGGCAGTGCACTTAAGACCACAGGGCCACACCCTCACCCTCCACGCTCTCCCCACTGAAGGGACATGCCATGTGCCCCTCCTGTGCTCCACCATGCACAACAACAAGCCAGGTGACCCCACACCCTGCACCACACACCAAACAACTAGGGAGACAGCCACAGCAGAAGTGGCTGCAGAGGAACACACAGCAGAGAAGCACAGGGCCAGGGCAACCCATACACCACAACAACACCGCACACATGGCAAGAAAACTGAGTCCAAGCAGAAAATGAACACACACACAGATAATGAACAATCACTCCACTGGACACACAGCTTGCCAAGTCACACAGACATACCCCACACTGACACACAGCCACATACACAGACCACATGACAGCAGCAATGGAGTACAACATATAGGAAAGCTAAAGTGAGGTGCCCACAAATGGAAGGCCAAGGAGGTAAATACCAAGCATGTGTACATCACATGCAAGACAAGGAACATATAACTACACCCTCAGCCCATCAAATCACACATGGCTGGCACAGTGAGTGAAGCCAAACCACAGTAACCTCAGTGCAACAACTCAGGGAGACAGCATGGCAACCCATGTATAGGCACAGGGATGAAAGGAAGGCCCTGAAGTCAAACAGTGAACAGCCACACATATGTATCCAACTACTTGACAGGAGTATGTCAGCAGCACAACACACAGGGCCCATTGACACACACCATGACTGTCAAACACAAGTAGGAATCTTCACACATACCCCCCCCCCCATCACACCTGCAGCACACAACACCAGTGTCAGACACACAGAAGGGTGTCAATGTCCAGACAAACAATCACACTCCCTGGGGTATCCACAAGCATCACATACACACAGGGATTCCAGAACCAATGTCTGCACAAAAACCACAGCCAAACACATAACTCAACAAAAACACACACAGAAGCACAACAAGACCAGACATGACCTGTGCAGCTAAACTGTGGAAAGGCAATGGGAGCACAGACAGAACAGGAGTGCACAACCTCATCAGTCAGGAACAATGCACAGACAACATACCACAACACAGACAAGAAGTGCACCATAACAAAACAATCATGGACACAAACTGGGACCAATGGGCCTACAATGACACACAGACAGACATACCACACCACCCATCAAGTCAACATGATGTCACAGTGTAACACATGCCTGCACATGCACAAGAATGACAAGAGACCGCTCAAATATGAGAGGAGAAAACACCAAGGACGCACCTAACACAAGCACAGGAACTAGACTAGACCTAAGTTTATGTGACAGACACACAAGTAAGGCACACCACACTGGCAACACACATCAGAATGAAACACATCACACCAACAAAACACAAACACTGACATGCAAATAGAACACCACACATAGAGCATCTGTTAGCTGCAAGAGACAGACAACACAGCCCAAACACTGCACACAGCCACATCAAACACACAACAGATGCACATGCCAATACATCACATTGCAAACACAGCACAACATGAGGGGATGCACACCAGGCAAGGACAAGGCAACATACACCCACAGCACTGCATGCACACCAAGCAGTGTGTGCACACCAAACATACCAGTCCCACAAAGATATGAGTGACACACCATGAACACCCACAACAACAATTAAAACAGCACACTGACAACATCACACTCAGGAAGTGAAGCAGTACCTCAGCAAACACACACACACATAACCCAACACCCACAGATGCACAAGTCTGGGACACCAAAGTGGAAACAACCTGACTTGCCAGTCACATACTCTGCATACTCACAATTGCCAAAAACAACAAGTAGGAGTCAGCTAGAACTGCAAGGACACACCAACACACTGCACAGTGCACAACATACAACACACACATGTGCACACAATCACAGGGCTGAACAATCACACAAACAGGCACTCTACTCCTGGGTGACACGTGTGTAGCTGACATTGCAGGGGCACACACACATCAACACTCCCGACAAATTCACACCGTCACACTTCTTGACCCTATCAAGTGCACACATTGAAAGTAACCCATGTGACTAGGATGACTGACCATCACAAGATGACTATACACCTACACTGCTGGGCACACATAAAGTAAGATCACACAGACATGATGACCCTGGCCAGCCTGCCTGCAATCCTGTGGATAGAATCCCACTTTGTGCTGGCAGTGCTTCAAAACCTGACATGTGTACAATATAGCTAAGAATGATAATGACAACAGAATTTCATCTAAAAACACCATCATTGAACCCACAAGTATCAGAGTCAGGAAGAACTAAAGTCCCTGTCCCCCCTGTAAAAACTAGAAAAAGTGAGACAAGCCATTGGCAATGTTGAAGTGGCATACAGAGCATGTGGCACAGTAAACCATACACACACAGAAAAACATCAATCAGTAAGGATTCTGACAAAACAGACAACAGGAGCAACTGTCTTTATTCACATATTGCACAGATAGGCACCAATATTAGACAAGAGCAAGGCCAGTGGCCAGGACAAAGTGCAGAGTAGTTACATGAGAAGCTGCACAGGCAAGTGGCAAACATCAGTGAACAACAAGGCCAGTGGCCAGTCCAATGTGCAGAGTGAGTCCATGAGAAGCTGCACAGGCAAGGGGCAAACATCAGTGAACAACAAGGCCAGTAGCCAGTCTAATGTGCAGAGTGAGTCCATGAGAAGCTGCACAGGCAAGGGGCAAACAGCAGTGGCCAGTCCAATGTGCAGAGTGAGTCCATGAGAAGCTGCACAGGGAATGTGTGCGACTGTACCCTGCCATGGTCAGCAACACAGTAATTGGGGTAAAAATGGACAGTACAGGCACCGCTGTGGGAGAGACAGGTGTGTGAGGGTGACTACCACTCAGACTTGGCTGTAAGTCGGACTGGGAGCTGGCTGTGTGTCGGGGACAGTTGGAGAACTTGACCGGGGAGAGAGAGGCCCAGCTGAGGTAGAGGCATCAGTGGCTTGCGAAGCCAGAGGGCTGCTTGGACCAGGTGGTGTAGTGGCATGTGGAGGTGAACTCATGCCGCGAGACACAGAGTGGGTGGGAGATTGTGGAGGGGTGCCTTTCCACTTCTTGGGGATTCTAAATGGCTTCCCTGTCTTGGGATTAATGGAAAGTGGTGTGGACACAACTCGCACACTCACCACCAAAGCTGCATCAGGTGCAGACGGTGGCCCTCCCTCTGGGGACGTGCTGGATCCAGCGGTACACTTGGCCTGGCCTTTGCCCCTCCATCCCCTGTTTACCAGGTGTTCCCGCTACAGTGCCCTCCTTTCCCTGCTTCACTTGGCTTTGGATGGGGGTCGAGGTTGTGGGTGAATCTGCCTTGGAGCTCTTCTTATGTGTACTCTTAGCAGGCACCACCTTCTCAGTGGGCACGGAAACTGTCTGCTTTTCTTTGCGAGACACTTTTGGGACAGGAGAGTTCTTGGCTGCGGATGCCTCTGAGGCATGTGACCCTGAGGTCTGCTTCTTGGCTTTGTGGCCCTTGGTGTCGCCTGACGGGCTTTTGTCTCTGCGCTCTGGGGTGGCTTTAGCTTTCTGTGGGGATGGTGTCTGCGCCCTGGACCGCTTGGGCTGCTGTGTGCTGCGTGTGCTGTATCTTGACCTTGAGGTCTGTTGTGCGTGGTCACTATTGTCAGATGTGGCCACTGGCAGGGGTGTAGACAAAGGGACTGGAGCTGGACTCCGAGATTGTGCCAGTTAAAGGGCTGCTGTCAATGCGGAGGACAAAGACTGGACAGTCCGGTGTAGCCCACCCACGTCTGAATGTATGCCCTCCATGAAAGCAACCACCTGTGCCAACTTTTTCTCGTGGTCTATGAAGGCATTGAGGAGAGCTGTTTGGCCCACACACAGCTGGCGCAAAAGGTCCACAGACTCAGCACTGATGGCAGCAGGGGGGACAGAGGCAGGGGCAGCGGTGCCTGGGGTGAAGGACACTCTTCCCTTCTTACTGGTGCGAACACGGGCAGCACTAGTGGAAGTACCTGGGAGGGTGGGCACTGTACGCTGTGTGGTGGAGGAGGAGGCAGAGTCCTCGTTCCCTGTGCCCGCCAACATGGATGCGTCACCGCTGGTGTCAGATGACGATGAGCTTTGCGTCTCTGGCTGTGATTCCTCCAGCAGACTCCTGTCCCCCTCCGATGCGCTAGTCACATCTGTGTCACTGTCCTTGTGTGCAGCTTTTGTGCTTGATGCCTCACCACTGGTGTCCGTTCCCTGTCCTTCCGTGCCCATGGGAGATACTGCATGAGAGAGAGATGTAGGGTCAGTTCATTGGCATCAACAGAACAAACATATGCCAGCAAACCATCACTGAAGATGATGAAATCTACATGTTGCACACCACCCTGTGCAATAACATTGTGCGACCTCAATTTTTAACTCGAACAGTGCGTGTCAACAAGCAAACCAGGCATAAGTGAGCCATGTGATGACCACATAGCACAATATCCTGCCAGTGGCCCAGTTCAACCAGACACACAAATAGCTCTGAGCACACCTAGGGTCCTGATGGGGGCAAGGATGAACCCCAAAACATGTTGCCACTGTCAGATCTGGATGGAGCACAAGGTGACAACACAGATACAGACTCCAACATAACATTCCACAATGGCCATGAGCTCATGCCATCCATCATGTTGTACTTTGGGGCACAACTACTGTCGCACATTGGCATCAGATGTCTAAGCCTCACAAATCTGAGGTCAGGCAATGCACGCATTGATGAAAGCACACTCAGATGAGGCACAACGCCGTTCCCCTCCATGTGACTTACCAGACTACCCCAATGCAGACGATACCTGAAGCCCACGACTCAGAATGCTATGTAAATGCCCAGTACTCAAATTACATTAGGAAGTACAGGTAGGGCAAATGCATGACAGCTGCACACAGCGCATAGGCCACTTACAAGCCACTGCATCACACTACCAACGTCACACCAAGGACACTGTAGCACACCAAACGAAGTAATTGATTTAGTATCATCAAGTCCATTCCATATCACTGAAACTCTCAAACAAAAGAGTTCAAATATTAAATCACGTCGAGTTGTTAGTGATTGGCTTTTATTCCAAATGCATAAAAACATCCATTTCCAATTCACAGGCAACCGATGCTCGTTTCGCCCAATGGGCTTCCTCAAGGCTTCAGAGTAAGATATTCTTGCATCTATTGCCTCTCATCAAGTATCAATTCCCGTTCGAGTTCTATCGTAACATTTCTTGTCATTTCTGAATTATCAATCCCATCTGCTGTCCGACTTCAAGCGTGTATGTTAATAGATTCAGTCCTCATCATACTCGGTATGTATATGTCATTCTTAGGACCATATTACGTCCTTACTGCTGTCAGAAATCCCGACCGCAACACAACAAAAGTTACCAATGCTCGCGTTCCCTTCCATGTGACTTAGCAGACTAACCCAATGCAGACGATACCTGAAGCCCACGACTCAGAATGCTATGTAAATGCCCAGTACTCAAATTTCATTAGGAAGTACAGGTAGGGCAAATGCATGACAGCTGCACCCAGCACATAGGCCACTTACAAGCCACTGCATCACACTACCAACGTCAGTTAGCCCAGCGCTGGCCCAGGCTGTGTACACATGCAGCCACTCACAGCCAAAGTCACCCTTCCCAGAATACTCACACCTAGATTGCTGCTAATGCTCCTTCAAACGTGCATCCAGCTCAGGCTGTGTCACGGCCAAGATGCGGGCCATTAGTGGTGTCATGCTGCACCGCGCCAACCTGCCAGTCTGCGGGATCAGCCCCAGTGTCATCTTGGCCACGTTCTTGCTCAGCCGGCAGATATCATCCCACCACTTGTGACAGTGGGTGCGCCGTCGGTTTGAGACACCAAGAGCCCGCACCTTGCATGCAATGGCCCTCCACACGGCCTTACGCTGGTGTACTTTGAGCTGCAGGCATGGGAGACAAGAGGGGGAAAACATCAGTGACACAGTGGTATGTACCAATATCTCTCAGTACAGTAGCATGATACTGACTCATCCAAAATCCACAGATATGTCTAACGGAGACAAGAATGCATCTCACATGGTACAACAGCATGGGAGAACCACACGTAAATGCATGCAGGTGTGGGGGTGGACACAGTACCTGCCCATCTCATACACATGCAGGATGCCAGTACATAAAGCCATGTGTAGTCTACCCACATCTACTGTTCATGTTTAGGTAGAGCAAGACATACATTACATATCAACATATGTTTTGGGGTAGACTCACTGTGTCCAACACTGTGCAGCCTTCAAAGTCCTTGCCCTGTGAATGGCTCACTGTGTCATGGATGTCACATTGAGGGATATGATCTCACACCCTCACCCTTCTCACAAGCCCTGTCGTGTGCAATCTACAGGGCTGAGTTGGCTCATTGATGGAGAGTAAGGAAAAAAAGACACATGTAACACACTGTACATTCAGTGATGTGTCCTTGTCAGATTGGGCGGTGACTGTGCAGGCCAGGTGGGCTCACACTGAGAAGGACAATAGGGACCCACACAGCCATTCACACAAGCAATCACTGTCCTGACTCCTACATTAACAACTTGCTGCGTCACTGTATGGCTGACAAGAAAATACATGTCCCTCAAATCTTGATGTGCAGACAGGGAAACGTGTGAAATAGGCTACACACCCTTTCCCCCTGGAGGATGCATGCTAGGCAGTGCATGACAAAACCCCACACTCTCAGGCACATACTGCAGCAGCTCAACTTCATGTGTGCCCCCCCTGCACTCTCACTCACACTGTTGAAGACTTACCACGACATTTGGGGCACCATATAGCCTTGGATACTGTGTGAGCACCTCGTCTACCAGGACCTCCAGCTCCTCGCTGGTGAAGGGACTGCACTGATGCTGAGGTGGGGCTGTGCTGGTGGTGGTGCACTGATGTGGAGATGATGCTGAGGTGGTGCTGCACTGGTGGTGATACACTGATGAGAAGGTGGTGCTGTGCCGGTGCTGAGGTGGTGCTGTGCTGGTGCTCGGGTTGTGTTCTGGTGGTGATGTGTTGTTGCTGAGGTGGTGCTGTGCTGATGCTGAAGTGGTGCTGTGCTGGTGCTGAGGTGGTTTTTTACTCATGCTATTGCTGTGCTAAGTGATGCTGAGGTGGTGGGGTGCTTGTGCGTAGGTGGTGCTCAGGTGGTGCTGAATGATGCTTTGGTGGTGCTAAGATGGTGCTGAGTGCAGCTGAGTTTGTGCTGCACTGGTGCTGAGGTGGTGCTGCTCTAATGCTGAGGTGGTGCTGCGCTGGTACTGAGGTTGTGCTGCGCTGATGCTGTGGTGGAGCTATGCTGGTGCAGACTTGGTTCTGTGCTGCTGCTAGTGCACTGATGCGGAAGTGCTGCTGTGCTGAGGTAGTACTGTGGTGGTGTTGATTGATGCTGAGGTGGTGCTGAGTGATGCTGTGGTGGCGCTGAGTAATTTTGTGCTGGTGGTGAGTCATGATGAGGTGGTGTTGCTGCGCTGGTGCTGAGGTGGTGCTGCGCTGATTCTGAAGTGGTGCTTCATTAGTGCTGAGTTGCTTCTGAGGTGGGGCTGAGCTGGTGGTGGTGCACTGATGAGGAGCTGGTGCAATGCTGAGGTTAAGGTGGTGCTGCACTGATCTAGAGGTGATGCTGTGGTGATGCTGAGGTTGTGCTGCGCTGGTGCTGAGTTGGTACTGCACTGGTGGTGGTGCACTGATGAGGAGGTGGTGCTCACGTGGTGCTGTGCTGTTGCTGAGTGGTACTGAGGAGGTGCTGTGCTGATGCTTTGTTGGGGAGGTGCTGCACTGATGCTGAGGTGGTGCTGAGTGTTGCTTTGGTGGTGCTCAGGTGATACTGTGCTGGTACTCAGGTGGTGCTGAGTGATACTGAGGTGGTGCAGCCCTGATGCTGAAGTGGTGCTGCCTTGGTACTGATTTGCTGATGAATTGCTGCTGAGGTGGCTGTGCTAGTGCTGAGTAGGTGCTGCGCTGATGGTGGTGCACTGATGCGAAGGTGGTGCTGTGTTGATGCTGTGTGGGTGCTGTGGTGGTGTTGAGTGATGCTAAGGAGATGCTGCGCTGGTGCTGAGTGAAGCTGATGCTGCACTGATGCTGAAGTAATGCTGCACTGGTAGTGAGGTTGTTCAGCACCGTTGCAGAGGTGGTGCTATGCTGGTGCTGCGCTGGTGCTGTGGTGTTACTGTGCTGGGGCTGAGCGATGCTGAGGTGGGGCTGTGCTGGTGTGGTGGTGCTCCGGTGCTGCTGAGTAATGTATGTAAATATCAAAGGGGAGGGAATGAGAAGCAGTGATCCATTCAGCTTCCAATGGTAATACAAAAAATCAGGTTCTCGGAGAATGGATCACTTGTCCTGTGGTATCAGGGTCTTAGCTATTAGGATACTGTATAAGAAAACCCTCATATGAGTACACAGGTCGGGGGCGGTGTATCTTGATTCTCCGCCTTCGTGTACTGTCACAGCATCTTCATTGGGCTTCTTTTGTTAGTATGCTGTCCTCCACCTGGAGGTAGACCAACTGATATTACAGTAGCGTCCAGATATCAAAAAAGAGAGGGATGTGAAAAGTGCTCATTAGTGGTGAAGTTAAAATTCCCTACTAAACTCAAAAAGCTACAAAAAATTTTTATTGAGAATACGAGTGAAGTGGGAAATTAAAACAAAGATGATGTCATGATAGACAGGGTTACTAGTCTATTGCATCAGTGGAAAAGGTCTGTGAATAAGGTCAACATGTTTCAGCCTTCTCGTTCATTCCTAAGGCTTTCGTCAGGACCGAAATGTGAAAAGGGGGCCCGTTCTGCCACCTTTTGTCGAATGATTAGTTGATCATATCTACGTTCATTCCTTTGAAGAGTTATTGTCTCTGTAATACAAATTAAATTATTTGCATTTCTTATAATCATTCTACCCTCTTTTCAGCATATCTGATATAGTGACCCTTTGTCCTATATAGCCAATGGGGCTGTGACAATGATAACGTGGTTCAATAATCATCGTGCTTGCAATTTGAGCAATTCAAAAGGGGAAGTTGGCACGTTAAAAACAATTGAGCAATCATGGAGAGACTGGCTTGTGGGCTATTCAGGACGGAAGTCGTAAATGTGGTTGAAAGGCTTAATAGCGGTTAAAAGGCTTAATTGGAGTAGCACTTGTGTGGGCATGTTGGATATCTAATCTCAAACAGCACATATACATCATTAGTTAGCTTTTATAAAGATGTGCGTGTCAATAATCCTATGTTAATTATCTTAGTAAATACGCATTTGTTAGAGAAGCGTAGTGGAACTGTGCCATTCGGGATAATGCTATTGGTTAGGATGTAGTATCAAGAGTGAAAGCACTCGTTGGGGCATATCTGATTGAGTTAGTAACACGACATTCTCCCACTCATTCTAATACTATGCGTGTTGTGAACTCGCGTTTAGCCAGTTCATGTTATTCAAGACAGGATAGACAATATATGTTTACTGTGAGTTTGGCCAGAAAAACAAACAAACAAATACGTAGAATGTTCACTATGTCGTATAGGCCCATCATTATCAGTTCGTTATAAATAACGTATTATAGTTTCCATTACCTTTTTCAATGTCTCGTTATCACTTCCTCAGGACATCAGAGATCAATGGAACCTATTGCTGTGAGATTAAAAGGTTATTTAGTCGTCTGCTCTTACCGCATTAGTCTTCTGCCTCGTGGTTGTGAGGAACAAGGGCTTACCGGTTCATTCAAGACGCGTAACTTGTGCTGACTCTGATCGCGGTGTCCCGGTGAGCGCGGGGCCGCGTTCTAATCGTATTTACATACTCGTTTCGGTTTAGAAACTGAGAAGAGACTCTCGTTCCTTGATTATGGTTGGCATAATGGTTGGCAAGGATACTCATTTTTAAGAGGAAAGACTCTCATCACGGTTTTAGTTGACTAATAGTAATAATAATAGTTTTAGTTGACTAATAGTAAGTCTCCTAATTGTATAGAGCAAAACAGTTGAAGAGAGCAAAGTTGAGGAGAACAAAGCAATTATTTTAGTGATGCGACCTGGAAAATTATGACAGTGTGGTCGCTGTCATTATGAACACCGGGGTAATATTTACAAATGGTCAATTCTCAGTGGTTATATTTTAGAAGGCTGTGTCTTTTACAGATAATATTAATGTTGAGTGTATTTCGCTAGAGCTTGGCAGGTACATCTAGGGAAGACTGATTTCTGTTATCGTCTCTGGGAACGGCGTATTCAATAAAGATGAAAATGTCTTGTCAAATTTCACGCCAGTGTATGCCACGGAATAAAATCGTTCAGCCCTTCTGTATCTGTCTTAAGACGATGTATCCAACGTTGTTCTTTCTCGAACAGTAAGCGTTCAGCATTATTTGTTGTTACTTGCAAAGTTTCCAAAACCACCCATTTGAGATCTTCTGAGCTGTGGTTTTGCTCTATGTAATGTTTGCTCATTTTTGTCGTTGCTTTTTTGCAATTCACATTGCTCTTGTGTTCTCCTATGCGGAGTTTGACTTTGCGGCACGTCATACCTATGTACCTCCTTTTACATGGGCAGGTGATCATATATATCACGTGACTGGTGTTACAGTTCGTGTGATGTCGGAGGGTCCACGTGAAGTTGGGTAACAATTCAAGTTTTTTTGTGGCTGTTGTGAGCTTGCATACGACACATGACCCACATGGGTAATGGCCCATGATGGGACTCATGTTCCAAATTGCTGTTATACTCTCTTTATTTTTAGTCACAGTTGGTCTGGTATGTACCAGTTGATCTTTCAGGTTACGTGTCCTTTTGTTTGCGAACCTGGGTTTCGGCCATTGTAGGGTGTTCGAGGTTAAAATTCTCCAGTTGCGATTTATTATTTTCTTCACAGTATTGGTGGAGGTGTTATAAGTGGTGACACATGTTAGTAGATCTGCAGGTGGTGTCTTGGGTGTTATTTCAAGAAGACTCTCCCTTGCTTGGTTGCGTGCTCTCTTTTGGCACTTCTTGATGATTTTGTTAGGATAATCTCGTAGGTGTAATTTCATTTCCAGGTTTTTAGCTTGATCCTTATAGTCTTCAATAGTACTGCAATTACGCCTCAGGCGTAAAAATTGGCTGTAAGGTAAATTCTCCCTCAGGGGTCGGGGATGGAAGCTATTGTACGAGAGTATGCTGTTCCGTGACGTTGGTTTGTAATATGTTTTCGTCTGTAGAGTATTGTTCTCTGTGTATATGGTTATGTCAAGGAAATCCAGTTTGTTCCGGTTTGACGTGCAGGTAAAATTCAAGCAATCATCCCTACTGTTCATCCATGTTAGGAAAGTATTTAGGGTCTCCTGTGAGTCTTCCCATATCATGATTATGTCGTCGATGTAACGACGCCAGAATCGTATGTGTGATCGAAAAGGGTTGCTCTCATTCTGAATGAACTGTTGCTCGAAGGTGCTTACGTACAGCCCGGCCACACTAGGGGCGAAGGTACTACCCATAGATGTACCGTGGCACTGGCCGAACAGCGTCCCTTCGTATGCAAAATAGTTCTCGGTGAGTGCCAAACGGCAGCATTCCAGTACGAAATGCCTGGGTTTATGGTGATCCCATGTGCCTGAGAACAGGATGTTTTCAAGAGTGTCTAAGGTCTTTTTCTGCGGTAGACTGGTATAAAGACTCTCTACGTCGAGTCCCACAGACCTTCTCAACCAACTTGAAGGCCAGGTATATGATGAAACAACCATGTACCTAGTGCCTTTCTGACAGCTCATTCCTCCGATTTCCCTGAGACCGCAGAGACTCATCTATTTCATCCGCAGGAAGACCTTGTTATTTACTGAAAACCGCCTTGAAAAAGCCCAAGGCCAATGGGCCACTAGGGCGAAACACGTGTCGGCTTGTTGCTTTTCCTCTCACAATTTATACCTGTTTTGTCTGCCAGAAATAAAAACAACACAAGTAATTTCATTCTGAGCAATGCTCTTGATGTTGATTATCCACTGACGTGGACCAATTAAGAAGGCATCACCCTCCACCGTTTCCTAATCTTCTCAGTTTCTAAACCGAAACGAGTATGTAAATACAATTAGAACGCGGCCCCGCGCTCACCGGGACACCGCGATCAGAGTCAGCACAAGTTACGCGTCTTGAATGAACCGGTAAGCCCTTGTTCCTCACAACCACGAGGCAGAAGACTAATGCGGTAAGAGCAGACGACTAAATAACCTTTTAATCTCACAGCAATAGGTTCCATTGATCTCTGATGTCCTGAGGAAGTAATAACGAGACATTGAAAAAGGTAATGGAAACTATAATACGTTATTTATAACGAACTGATAATCATGGGCCTATACGACATAGTGAACATTCTACGTATTTGTTTGTTTGTTTTTCTGGCCAAACTCACAGTAAACATATATTGTCTATCCTGTCTTGAATAACATGAACTGGCTAAATGCGAGTTCACAACACGCATAGTATTAGAATGAGTGGGAGAATGCCGTGTTACTAACTCAATCAGATATGCCCCAACGAGTGCTTTCACTCTTGATACTACATCCTAACCAATAGCATTATCCCGAACGGCACAGTTCCACTACGCTTCTCTAACAAATGCGTATTTACTAAGATAATTAACATAGGATTATTGACACGCACATCTTTATAAAAAGCTAACTAATGATGTATATGTGCTGTTTGAGATTAGATATCCAACATGCCCACACAAGTGCTACTCCAATTAAGCCTTTTAACCGCTATTAAGCCTTTCAACCACATTTACGACTTCCGTCCTGAATAGCCCACAAGCCAGTCTCTCCATGATTGCTCAATTGTTTTTAACGTGCCAACTTCCCCTTTTGAATTGCTCAAATTGCAAGCACGATGATTATTGAACCACGTTATCATTGTCACAGCCCCATTGGCTATATAGGACAAATGGTCACTATATCAGATATGCTGAAAAGAGGGTAGAATGATTATAAGAAATGCAAATAATTTTATTTGTATTACAGAGACAATAACTCTTCAAAGGAATGAACGTAGATATGATCAACTGATCATTCGACAAGAGGTGGCAGAACGGGCCCCCTTTTCACATTTCGGTCCTGACGAAAGCCTTAGGAATGAACGAGAAGGCTGAAACATGTTGACCTTATTCACAGACCTTTTCCACTGATGCAATAGACTAGTAACCCTGTCTATCATGACATCATCTTTGTTTTAATTTCCCACTTCACTCGTATTCTCAATAAAAAAAAATTGTAGCTTTTTGAGTTTAGTAGGGAATTTTAACTTCACCACTAATGAGCACTTTTCACATCCCTCTCTTTTTTGATATCTGGACGCTACTGTAATATCAGTTGGTCTACCTCCAGGTGGAGGACAGCATACTAACAAAAGAAGCCCAATGAAGATGCTGTGACAGTACACGAAGGCGGAGAATCAAGATACACCGCCCCCGACCTGTGTACTCATATGAGGGTTTTCTTATACAGTATCCTAATAACTAAGACCCTGATACCACAGGACAAGTGATCCATTCTCCGAGAACCTGATTTTTTGTATTACCATTGGCTGCTGAGTAATGCTCAGGTGGTGCTGTGGTGGTGCTGAGTGATGCTGAAGTGGTGATGAGGTGGTGTTACACTGTCTACTTGCAGGATATAATGTTGAGTAACCTCACATTAAATGTTCCTTGATATAGGCTTTATTTCACCAACGATTGATACCTAAAAGAAAGCATAACAAATTGAAAGCATGCCGCTTAAAGGTGCTTACATTTTCATAAAATGGAGCAATATCAGCATGTTTATCTCTTTAATCGTATCCAAATAATCACGTTGTCAAAAGCTCAATTTAAATAGGTTGATCCTAATGTCAGCCGCCTTCTTAAACTACACTTCCATTAAGTAAGTATATTATTTAAGGTTAGTACATTTGAGCTGATGAAACCAAAAATGTTATAGGTTTATAAAACAACATAGCCTCAAAGCGCTTATGCAACCAAAGACAGTGGAAAACAAGATAAGGACATGATTTACAGTCCTCAGCTGAGCGCGTTCGGAAAGGCAAACAAGCTGAGGCAAAAGAAAAAGGAGTGCACCGAAACTAAGATATATTGGCGATAGTGAAATGATCCATGTAACAGGGCCAGTCTCCAGGGCATGACCAAAACAGCAAAAGAAGGGACAAATGTAAACTATTCACCAACAAAAACAAATACATTTTGAAAGGCACATGTAGGTACGAATGAAAACGGATGGGCGTGCTGAAAGCTCATACAGTAGATACAGCATATCTTGAGAGACAGCGCATGCCCTGCCTACATGAGACCTAAAAAAAGGCTAAATACGAACTTGTGGTTGGAAGCTGCACCTGGTCCCATGAACTATTTCATCAGTTTCCCGGAGGCTTTGTAACTGCCAAATTGTCAGGTTGGTGATGGTTTGCTGATGAGGCCTAGTGTACCCAAGATCACAAGCGTGTCTGATTACACTTGTTGCAGATTCATTCTCTATTATCAAAGTTCGCTAAAACCCTCCATAGACTCGGCTGTATGGAATGTAAATAATAATTTGTCAAAGCAATCAACAGTAAAAGCAACTGGCACAAGCAGTTGCTCCAGATAGGCACTTGCTCGTGGAAAAACATGTTTTTTACTTTCAAATACCATACAAAAAAAAGCACTGTGGGCTGTTCCATGACAGCAAACACAGAGAATGTACTGTAGTGAAAGATTAGATTTGCAGTTATTAGATTTTAACATTGTGCATCGTTCTCATAAATAAATCTCCACATTTTGCAGGACAGCTTTGTTGTGAGGCCACAGTTGCAGTGTGTACAGTCTCGGTGTTGGCATTGGAACAGCAGCTTTGTTTAAAGTTGTCGCACAACGATAGATCTCAGATTAGCTCTGGTTTTTCCTGAGGTGAGCCATGCTTTCCAGCAGCATGCGCTATCCCCCTCCTGCTCTCATCTCGCAGGTCTACAGTGAGCCATTCAACCTGTGCACCCAGAATTCATTTCATCGAGGCTGTGCGTTGATGGACGGTTATAATTAATTCACTATGCGCTCAACCTGATTTCTGTGCAGCCATCAGCCTTAGAATTGTTCTTTCTATATTTGCCAACTAAGCTGTGCCTTTGGTTAAGCTGAGTAGCACATTCAAACAGTACAAAGTAAATTAAAGTTTAGGGTTGTTTAAAAAATAAAAATACGAATGGCATTTCTTATGCTTATGTAGCCCTGAACGTTTTTGTAAAGGTTCAACATGGTATCTCAGTAGCCTGGATATGCCTGAAAAGCTGAACTGGGTAGCATTTTTTAACACTTTCTCTAGTTATCCTTTCAACTACTCAAATACATTTATAACTGTGATTGTGTGTGAATTATTGATAGGTTTAGGACTTCAGGTTGGGAAACTTTACAAATTACAAATTTAGAAGAAAGTATTAATGGGTACATAGTTTCTAATGCTTTATAAGTTGCATTGCATCAACAAAATTTTCCAGTGCCATCCACAAGCCAAAGTCTTGAACTGGACAGTATTTGTTGTTTGTGTGCAATATGGTTAAAATGCAATGAGTATATATATTGGCATGCTGCAATCTTAATCTATAAGGGCCCTATTCACAAAGGTAAACTTTAAGACTTTTGGTAGCAAATGCCCTTTGTGAATAGCAAAAGTTGAGCTTTACAACTTTCGGTATTCACAAAGGGCATTTATGAGTAGTAAATGCCCTTTGTGAATACCGAAAGTCGAAAAGTTAGACTTTCGTCTCATTTTACCTTTGTGAATTGGGCCCCACGTATTTTCATCTAAATTTCAGCATTTGCTTATCCAATGCAGTTTTTGTTTAAAGTTTCATGGTTTTAATTTGAATGATGTTTGTTTGAAACAAGAATATTCTGCTTTTGGTTTCAGCACCTTATTACGCAATATCTGCAATTGAAATTCGACCTGAAACTTATGTTTCTTGAATAACACATCTGTGAAGTTAAATGTTGGGCGTTTTCGGTGTGTTTTGAATCTTTGTGTTTCAGATTTAATACTAATACCTTTTGCTATTGGTAAGCTGCAAGTATTGTGCTGCATTCTATTTGCTGTGTGTGACAATATTGTTGATGTGCTGCTGTTAACTAGGGTTTTTTTTTTTACCCCGGTTTCGTGTGATTTTCCTTCAGTGGTTGAGAAGTGCTTAGCTTGTGTTGAACCCTGTCCTGTGTGATTCTCCCTCAGTAGCAGGTGATTTGTGGTAAACACCTGTTTCTCATGATTCTCCCTCAGTGGTAAAGTGCTTAGGTTGTGTTGAACCCTGTCCTGTGTGATTCTCCCTCAGTAGCAGGTGATTTGTGGTAAACCCCTGTTTCTCCCTCAGTGGTAAAGTGCTTGGGATGTGTTGAACACTGTTCTGTGTGATTCTCCCTCAGTAGCAGATAAGTGCTTTGGTTGTGGTAACCCCTGGTTCGTGTGATTCTCCCTCAGTGGTAAAGTGCTGGGGTTCTCTGTGATTCTCACTCAGTAGCAGGTAAGTACTTTGGTTGTGGTAACCCCTGGTTTGTGTGATTCTCCCTCAGTGGTAAAATGCTTG
The DNA here is from genome assembly GCF_964204655.1 of Triturus cristatus. Lineage (NCBI taxonomy): Eukaryota > Metazoa > Chordata > Amphibia > Caudata > Salamandridae > Triturus > Triturus cristatus. Next base: position 86,546,490 of record NC_140586.1, on the reverse strand, counting down.
GGTTCTCTGTGAATCTCCCTCAGTGGCAGGGAAGTGCTTGGGTTGTGGTAACCCCTGGTTCGTGTGATTCTCCCTCAGTGGTAAAGTGCTTGGGTTCTCTGTGATTCTCCCTCAGTAGCAGGTAAATACTTTGGTTGTGGTAACCCCTGGTTCGTGTGATTCTCCCTCAGTGGTAAAGTGCTGGGGTTCTCTGTGATTCTCCCTCAGTAGCAGGTAAGTACTTTGGTTGTGGTAACCCCTGGTTCGTGTGATTCTCCCTCAGTGGTAAAGTGCTGGGGTTCTCTGTGATTCTCCCTCAGTAGCAGGTAAGTACTTTGGTTGTGGTAACCCCTGGTTCGTGTGATTCTCCCTCAGTGGTAAAATGCTTGGGTTCTCTGTGAATCTCCCTCAGTAGCAGGGAAGTGCTTGGGTTGTGGTAACCCCTGGTTCGTGTGATTCTCCCTCAGTGGTAAAGTGCTTGGGTTCTCTGTGATTCTCCCTCAGTAGCAGGTAAATACTTTGGTTGTGGTAACCCCTGGTTCGTGTGATTCTCCCTCAGTGGTAAAGTGCTGGGGTTCTCTGTGATTCTCCCTCAGTAGCAGGTAAGTACTTTGGTTGTGGTAACCCCTGGTTCGTGTGATTTTCCCTCAGTGGTAAAGTGCTGGGGTTCTCTGTGATTCTCCCTCAGTAGCAGGTAAGTACTTTGGTTGTGGTAACCCCTGGTTCGTGTGATTCTCCCTCAGTGGTAAAATGCTTGGGTTCTCTGTGAATCTCCCTCAGTGGCAGGGAAGTGCTTGGGTTGTGGTAACCCCTGGTTCGTGTGATTCTCCCTCAGTGGTAAAGTGCTTGGGTTCTCTGTGATTCTCCCTCAGTAGCAGGTAAATACTTTGGTTGTGGTAACCCCTGGTTCGTGTGATTCTACCTCAGTGGTAAAGTGCTGGGGTTCTCTGTGAATCTCCCTCCGTGGCAGGGAAATGCTTGGGTTGTGGTGAACCCTGTTTCATGTGATTCTCCCTCAGTAATAACGTGCTTGGGTTATGTTGAGCCCTGTTCGTTGTGGTTCTTCCTTAATGCAACCCCTGTGTCCCTTTTTACTGCTACAGGAAGTCTGAATGACAACCAGATGCAGGATCTCACACTTCATTGTGTCTATGTTGTGGGTGCACCATATTAGATACAGTCCCAGTTCTACCTGCCCTGAGAAGCAGTGTGGGGCTGGGACAGAGAATAGACCCAGGCACCAGAATAAAACTGGTACCCTTGGTGAATTAGAAAGCTAAAAAAGTGGCCCATGTTTGCAAATCGGGATAGTTTTGGATTTTGTAAGTACACGTTGTACATTTTGTGATTAGCAAACAAATGCTAAATCAGCACTTTTGTGAAAATTCTGCATTTATTTTTACAGAAATGCCTGCAAAAATTGTAATTTCAAAAAGAAAAATTGAGGCTGATCCTCCTTTTATTGGCTCTTTGCTGTGCTGGAGGGTGAACAACAGGCTACCAGGCGGCAGAGGTGTTATATTCCTCTCTCGCCTGCCTTGTAACCTGTTGATTCCTTGGAAATGGACAGCCCTTCTCTTGCAACAGGGTGTCTGCTTACCTACCTGACTTGCCAGGCCTCCTCCCTAACCAATTCTCTTTGTTTCGTGGCACCCATCTCCCCTTAATTTTTTTTTCGTCATGTTTTGCATTTGTTTAAATAGCGCTACCAATTGGTATTAGAGCGCTTTACATGAGCCCCAGTTGCATTGCACGAGGTCACATTTATTTTGTAAGCACTGTGAGATTAGGTGATATGCCCAGAATTCCAAGAGGACGCAGGGACTCGAGCCTGGTTTCCCAGTTGGCAGTTTCTGGCCATAACGCTACACCCTCTCCTCTACACTTCCATCCACGTTCCTCTTCTGTGGCTGAAACAACTCCAGGGCGGCGGAAGCTCATCCCACTCGTCTCCTTACCTTCCGTTGCCCCCACCTTGAGTGTCCTGTGTCCCTGCCAATTCGATAACCCCCTGCTGCCCTGTGTGCTTTTGGAATAGTGGCTGTCAGATGCCACAGAGAGCAGTTTTTTTTCAAATGTAGAAGTGCACTCTGGCAGCAGACACCGAGCTGTCGGGAGCGCAGTGCTGCTGGACACGGTCACAGATTGACTTTTCAGAGCGTTTAGTAGTGATACACCAGCTGTATTTTTGTGACAGAGACATGTTGTGCCTGCCTCAAAAATGCCACCAATTTCGGGTTTTGGGAACGCAAATTCTGCTTTTTTGTGCTGCATAGTTTGCCATCCCAGGCCACAAAATACTGGGGGAGTCTTTATAAGTAAATGTAAATGTTGTAGACTTGTAAAGCGCACAGCTGCCCCAGCAACGGGGCGTCCTGGCGCTGTAGACCGCTGGGGAACCCGTCCTGGCTATCCCTGTGAGATGCAAAGTATGGAACACTGCATGGATTTGCCCTAGTTGCAGGCAATGTTTTTTTAATGTCATAGAAATTAACAATAAAACCGACCCAGCAGACCACAAAAGAGGCCTACTCGCAGTCACAAAATGGGCCCACACACGAACACTGCCTGATAATAGGCCAGTCCGGCCCTGCTGAGAAGCATTATTTTACACAAATCCATAAAAACAGACTCTGTTCTCCTTCATCAGAGGGAAAGAGGAGGTGCATCTCTAGCACAAACATTTAAAGTACAACATTTGTATTTTGTGTTTCATTCCCATCTGATTTTATGGGAAAATTAAACCGTATTTACTTTGATACTATTTACCCACGGGTGATGGTGGTGCATATACGTGCTGGTGTTCTAATTGGGCGGCGGTTGCATTGCACATATGCAAATAATGTTATTTCGTTCTACAGGGTTGCATGCTTTCTCACAAGCCTTTACAGTATTCCTAAAAACCCTGCATGTAAATTGACTTTGACTTGGAACTTGGAACTCTCGATTCTACGACCTACTGTAAGTCACATGCATGTTTGCCTTAATCCTTACTATCCTATCTCTGCACATTTCCCACACTTTATTTCAAAGATCACGACCTCTCCTTTAAAAGTCGTGCCCTTAACAATACCTAATGTCCTGTAGCTCATCTATTAATACCACCAGCCAGTGCATGAAATCCCCATACCCACTGCCCCCTAAAGATCACACCTAACTCCTACTAACGTAATTTACCACATACGAACAGGAGTAAAGGTTTGGAATGGTTCCTGTAGAGTACAAGACTAATCTCAAAAACCAATAATAACCACCACCCGCCCGCCCCCCAAAAATCCACTAACTCTTGCACCTTGAGCAGCGTGCTGCCCAGCGGAAAAGCACAGCAATGCCTTGTCAAGGGTAGTTGATGCTATATAATGCAATTACAATACAATGTATTACCCACACAAAGACTAATCCCATAATAATAAACAATCAGTTCATACAGGCTGCTTAATAATTCCCCTTTACTGCTTGATATTCTTACACTCACATAAGGCAAAATTGGTACGGTTCATATCCATCTCCCGGTACAAGTCCACAGCAATGAACCATCCATCACGAAATAAACAGGCAAAGAGTAACTGAAGAGATCTGCCACATGACACTGCCCCACAGACGACTAATTTAATCCAACACTACAGGTCCTGACTAGCTACATACTACGACCACTTATGGCATCTAACAATGACAATCATATTTGGGATGATATTAAAGAAGTCCATCCCAGCAGATCTCTTCACCATTTCTCCCTTTAACCTGTGCCTGCTCAGGACCATAAACTTTAAACAAAATGTCTCAGAAGGAAGAACCCAATACAGTAACCAGCTAAGTGGACCATAAATATAAGAAATACCAAAAAAGGATCTTCAAAGCTGCCAGCTTACTGAAAACTCTCAATTGCACACATATCTCTCACACTTCTTCATCCATCGCACTGCGAAGTGATGCGTTCTATAATGCGATAACCGCCACCTCGGTGGTCGCCATGCACAACATGGAAACAGTTCCCACATAGGATCAAAACAAAGACAACACACTTTCAACCAAACACCCGACACCAGTGGTTCTTAACCTTTTGACTATTGTGGACCCCGGCTTAATCATCACTGGAACCCAGGGACCCCCTACTGAACCATTATTGGATTCCAGGGACTGCCAGTGATTCATTACTGGAAGTCAGGGATGCAGCCTATGCATTTTTGATGATTTGAATGGTAAAACAACATCCAAAAAATACAGACACAGGCATTTATCAAACACGTTCACAAATATATGATTTAATTTCACAAACAAATAGATTTTTAAATATTTTTATTTTATTGGGAACGCTGGGGCTTTTTATGATGCCCTTACACTGCTCTAACAAATCAAAACCTTAATTTTTAGCCTCCAATTTCAATTTCTTCACATTTACATTATGTTGGCAAGCACCCCACATAGTAAGCGCTATTTAAATGTTGCAGTACAATACAATTAGTGGATGAAAGGATGGCTTGGTGAATGGATGGAAATGTTGGATAGATGGATAATGAGTCGAAGGATGTAGAGGTGAAAAGTTGAATGTATGAATAGATGTATGAATGAATGAATGGAAGGGTGGATAGGTAAATGGATGGAAAGGTAAAATGATGTATGGATGGATGAACTCCACATGTAACTCCTTGTTTTTCAGAGGAAGATTAGATTTGGATTCTCCAGTATTGTATCTTTTTTAGATTCATATACAATCAAGACGACGGGGAAAATTCAAGTATGTGAATCTAGAAAATATATCAATACTGCAGAACCACAGTGTACAGGTAAGTAACTTGTTTTTTCTCCAGTATTGTATCTTTTATAGATTAACATGCTAGAATCTTCCCCGTGGTCATGGTTGCATGTGAATCTATAAAAAATATGAGTACTGGAGAACCACAATGTACAGGTAAGTAACTTGTTTTTTATGAAGTATTAACCACACCCAGTAAATACTGATACCATAGAGTACGGCATGTACTAATTGCGGCAAATGTGTTATACTCCCAGCTTTCCTCTGGAAATAGAAGTGTTATTGTGTTTTCAGTTCTGTATTCGTCATTAACCCAAATTCACCACACATTTTTACTTGGTAAATTTCTGCAGATTCGCAGCACTTGAGTTGTTTTGCAAGTTTTTAAGGTGACACGCCTCCCCAAGCACTAAAATATATTGCTAAATCCCACATTTGAATTTTGCATACCTTTTCCATAATTTTGTGTAATTACGCAAAGGGATATTGCACAAATTTCGCACACCCACTAAAACCAAATTCAGCCCAGTCAAACTGCTCAAACCAGCCCCAAATTGCAGTAGGTTGCAAATATAATGTGAACTAGGGGGCTTGGTGGTGGCAGCCCATCCTCAACCGAAAGGAGCCTCCTGTCCTGGAGCCTACTGGGGAAAAGCCCAAGTGACAGAATGACCAGTCCAACCTGGAGGTTGTGCCATTTTTCCATAGTGGCGTATGCATGCCAATTCCATTGAGCAAAATGCAAAAAAAATTATTAGACACATTCCAGTTGTGCTTAGACTGAGTAAGTTCAGTTTAATGGGGGAAAGGGGACTGATAGCTGGGAATTTGTATGGTTGGGGAATCCCACTGTATGGTTGGTGCAGAGAGTGAATGGGGAACCCCACTACATGGTTGGTTCAAGCGGTAGCGTCAATGTCAAGGAGAAACCTAGAAAGGCGACAGCTGCAGCTGCAGCGGGAAGCCCAAAAGTGATGTGCTTCCAATCTGGCCACCAGCCAAGCCTTCGCTGAGCGCCGCACACCTTGACAATTTCTTTCTTAATTTTCAGAGTCTGTCAACAAATCTTACCTGAATTCAAGAAAGGTGTCAGGTGAGCTGCAGACTTGGAACATGTGTCCCTTGGCACATAGGATGTGTATCTTTCTGTGGCACTGCCAAGGTTGACCTTGTGGCAGCCTTATTATCTCTGGTCTACCAATCCCAGAGCTAGTGTTTCATGCTTGGTTGTCCCTCACTGCCTTCCGTGTGTTTGTAGAGCTCAGCGCTGGTTCTGTAGTTTACTTTGTTTAGGTTATTTGCTTATAAAAAGAGGAGTTGCCTTCTAGTTTTTGGAACACTGTTTGCAAAGAAGTTAGTACCAGTTCCTGCATGATGCCTTTTGTCAACCTGCATTAAGAGCCAGATCCTGGGTGATGCCAATCCATTGAGTAATGTTGTACTGCAAAATGAAGTTGACATGAATGAGAAATACACATTCTGTAGTAGGGGATCTCTGTGTATAGTCATATTTTAGTGAATAGTCCCGCCCATGTGCGTGGACCCCGGAGCAATAAAAAATAATCTCTTAAGGTGTCAAATCATGCAGACCTGCATCCACCTTTAAGAGAGAATTTAATTTAAAGACAGATAATGCAGCCTATACCCACAGGCTACACTGTCCAGTACTTCAACTAGAATTCCACCAACATCCACAAACAACACTGACTGTCCAGCTTTTCTCCACACAGGAAAAAACCCTGCCTCTACCAGCAAAAGCCTCTGGAATGATAGAGAGGAAGGAATGGACAGACAAGCCCCATAGGCTGCCATTATGTGGCTGAGAACAGGATACTGTGCCTTTAAGAAAACTTTCCAGATTTCCAGACCTTTCCCAGTATCCCAGAATGCACAGCAGGTCCCTTCTACTTTCAGTTCTTTTTTCCGGCTCCTGCTAGCAGGACCCTGGAGCATTGAGCTCTCCCTTTTCAAGGGTTATTTGTTACTTTTCAAGTGTTAGAAAGTCCTTTTTCCTTCTGGTGTTATCATGAATGACTGGCTTGTTCGACAAGTGTCCTGATTGTGGAAGAAAAAAGGCTAAGTCAGACACACACAGGGTGTGCATCGTCTGCCTTCCCCAGTCCCACGTGCCTGAGGAGTGTGAGATCTGCCGCTCTTTTTCAGCCAGGACCCTGAGAGAGAGGAAGAAGATCAGGCTCCAGGTCCTGGAGGACAGAAGGCTGAAGGCACGAGGTGGGTCTGGAGGGGCTGATTCTGCCCATGCTGAGGCCTCTGGGGCGCTCCCCAGGGGCAGGAAGACCAGCAAGCGTCCCCACTCCCCGTCGAGGGCGTCGACGGCGGCGTCGAGGGGGATGACTACGGTCTGTTCGCCATCTCCCCAGGGCTCTGGGGAGAAGCGGCGTCGACGATCGACGTCGAAGGAGCTGAACAGGCCGCCGTCGACGACATCGGCATCTTCTGCGACAATGCCGTCGCCGTCGAGCCATCGACGGCGAGATCAGGCCCGGCGTCGGCGCTCGCCGTCGAAGGGGGAGCGCCGCTCGCCGTCGGCGAAGAGGCGACGGTCGCCGTCGAAGCGATCGACATCATGGAGATCGACGTCGAGAAGACGATCGACGTCGAGAAGACGCTCGCCGTCGAGAAGACGATCGACGTCGAGAAGACGCTCGCCGTCGAGAAGGGGATCGACGTCGAGAAGGCGATCGACGTCGAGAAGACGATCGACGTCGAGAAGACGATCGACGTCACGAAGGTCGACGTCACGGAGGTCGACGTCACGGAGGTCGCCGTCGAGGAGGCGGCCGACGTCGAGGAGGCGGCCGACGTTGAGAAGACGCTCGACGTCGAAGCGGTCGACGTCGAGACGGCGCAGGGGGAGCCCTGACACCAGGAGTAAGAGGGGAACGGAGTCGCCAGGATCGGGGTACTCCGTGGTGTCTACACCCCCTCGGAACCCTACGCCATCACCACCTCCGCCGCCACGGCCACCGACTCCTCCACTGCCACCGCCAACACCGCCGCCACCGCCACCACCACTGCCACCACGGCCGGCGTCACCACCTCCACCTCCCCCTCCGCGGCCTATGCCACCTCGCACTCCGTTGGGGCCGCCTGCAGTTCCACCGAGGTCGGTCTCCCTGCCCAGGTATCCGACTCCGCCGCAGGGGACGCCGAGGTCGCGTCACCCACGGTCGCCGGGCCCGGCTAGACCGTCGGACAGGCCGAAGCCGAGGAGGTCGCGCTCCCACTCCGTCAGGAGGAGAAGGTCGCGGAGCCATAGGAGGTCGTCGTCGTCGACATCGGGACGGCGCCATAGGAGGCACAGGTCCAGGTCACGCACACGATCCTCGGCCAGGGACTTCTCGCCGACGCTGTCGGACTCACCGGGGACTAGGGTGTCTCCGGTGGATGATCTGGTCTCCTTCCAGGAGGTGCTGCTGCGGGGGGCAGCCAAGTTGGGCATCTCGGTAACGGTGCCGACGCCCACGACGTCCGTGATATTCGAGACTCTACACAAAAAACACCTGTCTCGCCCTCTGCTGCCTCTAGTGCCGGGACTGGTGGAACCCGCGTTGGAGTTGTTCCTCACCACCGCGGTGACGAAATCCGCTCCCTCACGGCTCATGAAAAAGTATCGGGCCCCGGACTCGGACCCTGCTTTTTTACGGATGGACCCGAAGCCGGACTCTGTCATCGTGACGGCGGCGAGGAAGCAGCATGCGACTGCACCTTCATCGACGGTCCCGCCCGACAAGGAAAGCCGCTGGCTGGACTCTGCGGGCAGGAAGGTGTGTGGGACCGCGTCTACACCATGAAGGCGGCAAGCGCGGGGGCGCTATTGGGGCGTTACGACCGGGCCCTGTGGGAGTCCCTCCAACAGTATGCGGACCTGCTGCCCCGGGACCGGAAGGAGGACTTCCTGGAAACGGTGCGAGAGGGCATGCTGGTTTCGAACCAGGTCATCAGTGCGGCAGCGGATGTCTCCTTGTTGGCGGCGCACTCCTACTGTCATGGTGTCCATCAGAGGCGTCACTCTTGGCTGCGCCTGACGTCGCTCAAGCCAGAGGCGCAGCACAGAGTAGCCAATCTGCCCTTCTCGGGGGAAACCCTGTTTGGAAAGCATGCGGATGATGAGATGGCCCGCATGAAGGCGGAGGCGGAGACCCTGACGGCTGTCGGGTTGGAGAAGGCCGAGAAGAAGAAGCGCCCGTTCCAGAGGCGGTTCGGGTCTACGGGCAGAGGGCGTGGGCAGGGTTCGGGACAGCAGCAGCACCAACAGCAGCAGTTCCGGAAGCCCTTCCAGAAACGCCAGAGGGGTAGAGGAGGCCAGCAGGCTGCTACCACTACCAAGGGCCCGGCCGGGTCTCGGCCCTGGGCGACTACTTCCCCCTCAACCGTTACCCACTCCAGTGGGGGGAAGCATTCAACTTTTTCCGGCAGAGTGGAGAAAAATTACTCAGGACAAGTGGGTGCTGAATATTGTTTGCAATGGATACAGTCTTCGGTTTATCAGCCCGCCTCCAGCGATTCCGCCGGTAAGCTCTCAGTTTCAGCTGCGAGAGCTCCAGGCGGAGGCAGACATCTTGTTGAGAAAAAAGGCGGTAGAAGAGGTACCTCTGTCTCAAAGGGGAAGAGGTCTGTACTCTCGGTTCTTCCTCGTTCGCAAGAAGGACAAGAACGAGTTCAGGCCCATTCTGGATTTGCGACAGGCAAACAAATGGATTCGCAGAGAGAAGTTTCGCATGCTATCGTTGCATCAGATTTACCCTCAGCTGCAACGGGGAGACTGGCTCTGTGCCATAGATCTACAGGATGCGTACTTCCATGTGCCCATCGCACGGAAGCACAGGAAGTTCCTGCGATTCCAAGTCGGCGCCAATCACTATCAATACACAGTACTGCCATTCGGGCTAAGGTCTGCGCCCAGGACTTTCTCGAAGTGCATGGCGGTGGTGGCGGCACACCTGTGGAGGAACAAGGTGTTTGTCTACCCGTATCTGGACGATTGGCTGATCAAGGCATCATCCTTCTCGGAAGCGCAAGAACACTTCCGGTGGACGTGCGCTCTCTTGCACAAGCTGGGGTTGCACATCAACATGTCCAAATCGGTCCAGACTCCGGTCCAGTGCATACAGTACCTGGGAGCCTCCATCGATACGCGGTCAGCAAGCGTGTCTCCTTCGGAGGAGAGACGGTTATCACTCCTTCGGAAGGCTCAGGACCTCAGGACTGCTCCATCGACGACAGTGAGGAAGGTGTCTTCGCTGCTGGGATCGATGGCCTCCTGTATCTTCCTCACGCCTCACGCACGGCTGCACATGAGACCACTGCAGGAGTGCTTGGAGGATCAGTGGGATCAGAAGACAGGTTCTTGGGACGACAAGATACGGCTGTCTCTACATGCTCTTCAGTCTCTGAAGTAGTGGTTGTGAGAAGTTGGCCTGATGTATGATGTCACTAGTTATAGTGTACACCTTATATCAGTCCAAATACCCTTATGGTGATTGGTTGTAAAGTCAACCTTATAGACCAGCTATCATAGTGGTAGCATGGACAAGAGCAGTCTTAGGCTAAACTCTGAATGGCATGTGAAGCCAGCTGTGATACCATATATAATCCCTTGAATACCAAATGAAAGGACACCACAACAGATATATATATAAAATAAAGTGTATTTATTCTAAGCAACCCTCAGCACTCTTTATGAGATTAGAGGTAAGTACAACACAGTCTTATTTAAGCATACATTAAGTCACACAGGTAAGTAATACAGTTAGGCCCTAGGGGCCACGCAAACCATATACTAAGTAAGTGGTATAAGGACCACTGTCACGGAAATAGAATAGGCCTAGGCCTAGGGAATCGCTGGGGCTACACTGCACTAGCAACAGTTAGGAAGTGGGAGGCCCACGGGATTCGTATGCAGAGTGGAAACACTCACGCGTAATGCGTAAAAGTCACTAGCAATAGTACAGTTTAGAAATAGATAGATTTAGGACACTTCCGGAGTAGCTAGGAAGTTGAGACTTGAAACTTAGACACTAGGATAGACACTATCCTGATGAGCACCGGAGGACCCAAGTTACCTAGCCCACAGGCTGCGGGTGCATAGGGTTGAAGTTGCGTCGGGTTTCGTCGTCGACTCCTATGGATGCCTGAAGAAAGATGCTGACAGGCAGTCAGTGAAGAGTGTCCGGTGGATCCCAAGGCTGGGATCAAGAAGAGAAGAGACCTGCAAGCAGAGGGGACAGAGTCAAGGTGTAGGAAGGTGGATATCTGACTATGGTTACCCCCAACTTTTTGCCTAGTGTCTAGCTGGTTTTTCGACTTAGTTGGCCTGAGATCCTGCCATTCAGGGTCTCAGGCTGTCTGCTCTCTCTTTAAAATGGACTCCATGTACCCTAGGTACATAACCAATTGGTAAGGATCACCTTATTGGACCCTGTACAGTGTACCCTAGGTACCCAGGGCATAGGTGTACCCTAGGCCTCCCAGGGGCTGCAGCATGTATTATGCCACCCCTGGTCTGGCCTTCCAATCAGACACAACTGGCTGATCACTCAGCTGGGGCAAGGTTGTGTAAACACCCCTTGCTTAGATATAGTATGCCTATATCTACCCTTATATATAGACACATGTGTACCTATCAGTCACTCCTATGGCAGGCCTTAACTATCCTGGAGGCAGAGTGCTTGGTAACATGTGAGATGGTGCTCTAGCATGAGCTGAGCCTGTCTGCAGCTTTCGGAACCATGTCCTTATAGCTGTTCTATGATATAGCCTACCATATACTCTTAAAGTGCCTTATAATCTTAAACGGTTATGGTAACTATGGTTTGGCTTTATCAAAACATGTCGTGTAAGGTGTCTAACACTTTGGAATAATACCCCCATACCATTTCTGGTGATGAGGATATTATCCCTCCCTTCTAGAGGGAGAGACATGTTAAAATCCTACTTTGCTGTTTAACTCTAACCAAAGCCTCAGCATCACAAAATGGATGCTGCTGCCACAGACACAAGTCTGACCTCCTGCTGCTGGGAGTGATCCCAGCCAGGGAGGCCTGGACAATAGGTTTCCTGCTTGGGGAGGTGCTAGCACCTCCCCAGACAGCCTTTAGTGTATTGGGGCAGGGTGGGCTGAAAGGAATGAGACATGCCTGGGGCACACAAGGTGTTCCTTGCATAGTCCAGTTCAAACCGGCGCTGGGGCACTCCAGCCCCAGCTCTGGCGCGAAACTGGACAAAGGGAAGTGGGTGTAACCACCCCCTCCCAGGTCCCACCCATAAGGCGTGACCTAGCAGGTATCCCAGCCCCCCAGATTAGTATAAGAGTGGGAGTTGGGCCTCAAGACTTTAGATTATCCTGAACCTGCAAAACTGAACAGAAACTCTGGACCTTCGACATTCGACTGAAGAATCTCCCTTGTAGCCAAGGAGTGGCTACCCTGTGCAAACAGGCACCATCAAGAGACTACCCTTTGCTTTGCGACCGTTCTACGAGGAACCGACTGCAGAGCCCGACCAGAGCCTTGACTTCCAGACTTCTCCGACCCTCATCCACATCTGCAGCAGAGCTGAGATCCGTGGAGGCGACGAGCGACGTGGGACCGGCTACCTGGAAAAAGTGGCTAGTAACTTACAGCGCAGCTTCTGAGGTACCCTCGAAGTTGTGCCCCGGGGATTGAGAAGCCCCAACCCCAAGCACCATCTGCACCGAAGATCAGCCCCCCACACTCCACGAGTCCTGCGTGGGGCCCTTCAGCATTTTCCTGCTTGCCGCGTCTGTCCGGTTGCTGGCCCGCTGGCTAGTGGCCTCTGTGACAACGCACCCTGAAATCTTCTGCGCTGGTTTGGCTCCTCCAGACTGGCTCCCGCTTCTCTGCAAAGAAGAAGCACCCCAGACCTTCCTGGTCTGCACCAGAAGCAAGTCCTTCGTTCTTCGTGGGTTCCGCTTGCCAAGGCTTGGTGAGTCCTAGTCCAACTTCGACGCCGCCGACAGCAAGAGCCTTCGTGGGACAGCTCGCCTCCTGGTCCTGGTCGTCCTCGACGCTTCCTGGTCCTCCTGGCTGCAGCGACAAGCTTCACCTTCACCTGCAATCTTCACGACATCGCCTGGTTCCTTCCTGGTTCCACGTGGTCACTGGCTAGTGACCTTGACTCTGTCCCTTCTGCTTGCAGGTTTCTTCTCTTCTAGATCCCAGCCTTGGGATCCACCGGACACTCTTCACTGACTGCCTGTCAGCATCTTTCTTCAGGCATCCATAGGAGTCGACGACGAAAACGACGCATCTTCACCCCTATGCACCCGCAGCCTGTGGGCTAGGTAACTTGGGTACTCCGGTGCTCATCAGGATAGTGACTATCCTAGTGTCTAGTTTTCAAGTCTCAACTTCCTAGCTACTCCGGAAGTGTCCTAAATCTACCGTTTTCTAAACTGTACTATTGCTATTGACTTTTACGCATTACGCGTGAGTGTTTCCACTCTGCACACGAATCCCGTGGGCCTCCCACTTCCTAACTAACGCTAGTGTAGTGTAGCCCCAGCGATTCCCTAGGCCTAGGCCTATTCTATTTCCGTGACAGTGGTCCTTATACCACTTACTTAGTATATGGTTTGCGTGGCCCCTAGGGCCTAACTGTATTACTTACCTGTGTGACTTAATGTATGCATAAATAAGACTGTGTTGTACTTACCTCTAATCTCATAAAGAGTGCTGAGGGTTTGACTAGAATAAATACACTTTATTTTATATATATATCTGTTGTGGTGTCCTTTCATTTGGTATTCAAGGGATTATATATGGTATCACAGCTGGCTTCACATGCCATTCAGAGTTTAGCCTAAGACTGCTCTTGTCCATGCTACCACTAGGATAGCTGGTCTATAAGGTTGACTTTACAACCAATCACCATAAGGGTATTTGGACTGATATAAGGTGTACACTAGAACTAGTGACATCATACATCAGGCCAACTTCCCACATTGGTGAGCAGCGGTTGGGATCTGAGCTTGCTGTTGTAATACCATTGTAATCTTGAGATACTAAATTGAAAGATCACACAGATATTGTCTAGGTACATATAACATAGATTATAATACTTAAGTCCTACTGGACTTTGTAGTTGTAGGTTGAAGGGAGTAACACACCCTGACTACAACTACTAGAGAGGTTTAGTAGATACAACTAGTGTAGGTAGGTGCACACACCACACCCTCACTAGATCATGTCTCTGAGAGGAGATCAAGTAGATGCTCTCTCAGGAGGATCAGGTCTGCAAAAGACCCCCTCTAGATATGATACCTTAACATTCCAGGAGATGAGACACTTGTGTACCTCCAGAGGAATAAAACAGGGTGCAAACCCTACCCTCCTTCAGTTAAGACAACTCCTAGAGGAGTATGACATTCTTAAGGCATCTCAGGCAGGTGCCCTAGGCACAGAGGAGGGTCTACCCACCACAGAGGAGTCAGAGGAGACTTCAGATGAAGAGGTAGACAGCCAGGGCCAAGTAGGAAGACTTAGCCAGGCTAACCTAAGTTTACATGGGAGTTTGCATGGGGTCCCCCCATACAGACCCACAAGTAGGCTTACACAGAGAAGCAGGAGGGACAGATCCCCTTCAAGGGAATCCATCCACTCCCATGTCTCTAGCATCTCTAATGCTTCCTCTCACAGGGGAATGACTTCACCTGAGAGAAAGGAGCATGAAGCCAGAATGAGGGAAGCTAATCTGAGGATTCAGAGGGAAGAACTTGCCCTTGCCAAGGAGAAGCTTGCTCTGGCTAGAGAGCAAAAATTGTGTGGGTCAGAACCCACTGGTGGCAGCAACATTCCTAGAGATAGGGATAGGTCTTATGACCATAGAAACCTAAGCAAGATAGTCCCCCCATATCAGAATGGGGATGACATCCACAAGTGGATGACTGCTTTGGAGAGGGCCTGCAAAGTACAGCAGGTACCCCAAAGTCAGTGGGCAGCTATCTTGTGGCTCTCCTTTTCTGACAAAGGCAGAGACAAGCTCCTCACAGTCAGTGATGAGGATGCAAACAATTACAAAGTCCTGAAGAGTGCTCTGATAGATGGGTTTGGCTTAACCACTGAGCAATATAGGTTGTTGTTCAGAGACACCCAGAAGACACAGACACAGGACTGGTCTGATTTTGTGGATTGTGCCACTAAGGCTTTGGAAGGTTGGTTAAATGGCAGCAAGGTGCAGGACTATACAGGATTGTACAACTTGATTATGAGGGAGCAGATCCTTAGTAATTGTCAGAACCAGCTTCTCCATCAACACCTGGTAGACTCAGATTTGACCTCTCCCCAAGAATTGGGAAAGAGGGCAGATAAATGGGTCAGGACCAGGATTAGGCCTAAAAATCAGGGTGGTGACCAAAAGAAAGATACCACCAAGCCTCAAGAGAAGGGTGGGGATAAAGCAAAAGAGAAATCTTCCTCAGGGCCCCAAAACTCCACACAGGGTGGTGGGTCCCAAGCTCCCTCCTCTACCACAGTTAAAAAGCCTTACTGCCATGTGTGTAAAACTCCTGGGCATTGGAAAACTGACAGCAGTTGTCCACAGGCTAAAAACAAAACTGTTCCTCCAACTACTCCTGTCACACCACCTATTACTGTCAGCAGTAATCCCCCAGGTGGTGGGAGTGCCCCCAAAAATTTGGTTGGGTTTTCTTGGGGAACACAGGGGGATCCTGGCTTAGCCAATTCCCCTACAGCAGCTACTCTTGTCTGTGATGGTGGCATGGGGTTTGCCAACTTCACTGCCTGTCCCAACACTTTGGGTAGGTACAGACAGGAACCCTACATCAATGGTAGAAAAGCTGAGGCCTACAGAGACACTGGAGCTAGCATCACTATGGTGGCCCATAGGCTAGTTCCCTCTGAGCAGCTTTTGCCTGGTTTCTCATACCAGGTGACTAACATTGATGGCAAACAGAACAGTCATCCCATGGCAGAGGTATGTCTCAGCTGGGGAGGTGTCACTGGCCCTAAAAGGGTGGCAGTGTCTCCAACCTTGCCTGTGGACTGCTTACTGGGGAATGACTTAGAACTCTCAGCTTGGGCTGGAGTTGAACAAGACACCCATTCCAAAATGGTAGGCCTTTCACAAAAGGGTAGTGGGGTTGTGCCAGTCACAACCCCTGTCCAAGTAGATTTCCTCCCTGAAAAGGTTGGAAGGGCAGTGGTAGCCACAGCCCAGGCAAAGACAGACTTCCCTGTAGAGACTGGCAGAGCTGTGACAGTCACAGCTCAAACACAAACTGAGTGCCTCCCTGAAAAGGTTGGCAAGGCTGTAATGGTCTCAGCCCATACTCAGACTGACATAGGTGTAGTGAAGCCTGAAACTATGGATCACTCCACACAAACAGAGAGTAGTGGGGAGGAAGAAAAGTCTCCCTCTCCCCAGACATTAGGAAAAGGTCAGCCTCCTCAGGGATCTGACCTCGCCCCTTGTGAAGGAACTGCCCCAGAGGTAGCCAGGCCTGGCCTGGCAGAACCTCTGATGTCAGTGGCCCCTTCCAAGGTGGGACCCAGTCTGGTGCAGGTAGCCTGCCTCTCTCTACCCTGCCTCAGTCAGCCCAGGGCTGCAGAGGTCAGGGAGGCCAGTGGACCCCAAGCGGGCCCCTGTCCACAAGAACCCCCCCATCAAAAGAATGAGGATTGCCTGGCTAGTAGCCCTAGCCAGGTGATGGGTAAAAACATTCCTGAGGGATCCCCTTTACAGGTAGTTAGGGACCTCCCCCAGAGGGATTCTGTTGGGCACAGGCAAACCTGGGACCTTAGGGCCCCAAACCTGACCTGTCCCTCCAGTAAGCCCACAAAAGGGACCCAGCCTCCAGCTTTAGGTAGCCAGAGGCTGACCCTGAGAGCACAGTGCAACTCAGTTAGAGAAAGAAAGGCATCCATGGTGGAGGATGATTGGAGGAAGCTGAGGCCTCACTTTGAGGACACTCACTTCAGTACTCCATCTCAACACCAGCCTTTTACTTTGCAAAGACACACCAAAGGTAGAGATTCCCTATGGTGGAGACCCTATGATATCTTTAGGATGAGGGATTGCTTAGTGGACCATGAGACAGGGGGTAACCATGCCAGTGCTGGTTCTTCCTTATATGGCCACTCAGGCAATAGAGGCTTACCTTGTCAAGGCCAGCCTTATCTCCTTTCGTTTGGGGGGGGGTTGTGTAGGAAGGTGGATATCTGACTATGGTTACCCCCAACTTTTTGCCTAGTGTCTAGCTGGTTTTTCGACTTAGTTGGCCTGAGATCCTGCCATTCAGGGTCTCAGGCTGTCTGCTCTCTCTTTAAAATGGACTCCATGTACCCTAGGTACATAACCAATTGGTAAGGATCACCTTATTGGACCCTGTACAGTGTACCCTAGGTACCCAGGGCATAGGTGTACCCTAGGCCTCCCAGGGGCTGCAGCATGTATTATGCCACCCCTGGTCTGGCCTTCCAATCAGACACAACTGGCTGATCACTCAGCTGGGGCAAGGTTGTGTAAACACCCCTTGCTTAGATATAGTATGCCTATATCTACCCTTATATATAGACACATGTGTACCTATCAGTCACTCCTATGGCAGGCCTTAACAATCCTGGAGGCAGAGTGCTTGGTAACATGTGAGATGGTGCTCTAGCATGAGCTGAGCCTGTCTGCAGCTTTCGGAACCATGTCCTTATAGCTGTTCTATGATATAGCCTACCATATACTCTTAAAGTGCCTTATAATCTTAAACGGTTATGGTAACTATGGTTTGGCTTTATCAAAACATGTCGTGTAAGGTGTCTAACACTTTGGAATAATACCCCCATACCATTTCTGGTGATGAGGATATTATCCCTCCCTTCTAGAGGGAGAGACATGTTAAAATCCTACTTTGCTGTTTAACTCTAACCAAAGCCTCAGCATCACAAAATGGATGCTGCTGCCACAGACACAAGTCTGACCTCCTGCTGCTGGGAGTGATCCCAGCCAGGGAGGCCTGGACAATAGGTTTCCTGCTTGGGGAGGTGCTAGCACCTCCCCAGACAGCCTTTAGTGTATTGGGGCAGGGTGGGCTGAAAGGAATGAGACATGCCTGGGGCACACAAGGTGTTCCTTGCATAGTCCAGTTCAAACCGGCGCTGGGGCACTCTAGCCCCAGCTCTGGCGCGAAACTGGACAAAGGGAAGTGGGTGTAACCACCCCCTCCCAGGTCCCACCCATAAGGCGTGACCTAGCAGGTATCCCAGCCCCCCAGATTAGTATAAGAGTGGGAGTTAGGCCTCAAGACTTTAGATTATCCTGAACCTGCAAAACTGAACAGAAACTCTGGACCTTCGACATTCGACTGAAGAATCTCCCTTGTAGCCAAGGAGTGGCTACCCTGTGCAAACAGGCACCATCAAGAGACTACCCTTTGCTTTGCGACCGTTCTACGAGGAACCGACTGCAGAGCCCGACCAGAGCCTTGACTTCCAGACTTCTCCGACCCTCATCCACATCTGCAGCAGAGCTGAGATCCGTGGAGGCGACGAGCGACGTGGGACCGGCTACCTGGAAAAAGTGGCTAGTAACTTACAGCGCAGCTTCTGAGGTACCCTCGAAGTTGTGCCCCGGGGATTGAGAAGCCCCAACCCCAAGCACCATCTGCACCGAAGATCAGCCCCCCACACTCCACGAGTCCTGCGTGGGGCCCTTCAGCATTTTCCTGCTTGCCGCGTCTGTCCGGTTGCTGGCCCGCTGGCTAGTGGCCTCTGTGACAACGCACCCTGAAATCTTCTGCGCTGGTTTGGCTCCTCCAGACTGGCTCCCGCTTCTCTGCAAAGAAGAAGCACCCCAGACCTTCCTGGTCTGCACCAGAAGCAAGTCCTTCGTTCTTCGTGGGTTCCGCTTGCCAAGGCTTGGTGAGTCCTAGTCCAACTTCGACGCCGCCGACAGCAAGAGCCTTCGTGGGACAGCTCGCCTCCTGGTCCTGGTCGTCCTCAACGCTTCCTGGTCCTCCTGGCTGCAGCGACAAGCTTCACCTTCACCTGCAATCTTCACGACATCGCCTGGTTCCTTCCTGGTTCCACGTGGTCACTGGCTAGTGACCTTGACTCTGTCCCTTCTGCTTGCAGGTTTCTTCTCTTCTAGATCCCAGCCTTGGGATCCACCGGATACTCTTCACTGACTGCCTGTCAGCATCTTTCTTCAGGCATCCATAGGAGTCGACGACGAAAACGATGCATCTTCACCCCTATGCACCCGCAGCCTGTGGGCTAGGTAACTTGGGTACTCCGGTGCTCATCAGGATAGTGACTATCCTAGTGTCTAGTTTTCAAGTCTCAACTTCCTAGCTACTCCGGAAGTGTCCTAAATCTACCGTTTTCTAAACTGTACTATTGCTATTGACTTTTACGCATTACGCATGAGTGTTTCCACTCTGCACACGAATCCCGTGGGCCTCCCACTTCCTAACTAACGCTAGTGTAGTGTAGCCCCAGCGATTCCCTAGGCCTAGGCCTATTCTATTTCCGTGACAGTGGTCCTTATACCACTTACTTAGTATATGGTTTGCGTGGCCCCTAGGGCCTAACTGTATTACTTACCTGTGTGACTTAATGTATGCATAAATAAGACTGTGTTGTACTTACCTCTAATCTCATAAAGAGTGCTGAGGGTTTGACTAGAATAAATACACTTTATTTTATATATATATCTGTTGTGGTGTCCTTTCATTTGGTATTCAAGGGATTATATATGGTATCACAGCTGGCTTCACATGCCATTCAGAGTTTAGCCTAAGACTGCTCTTGTCCATGCTACTACTAGGATAGCTGGTCTATAAGGTTGACTTTACAACCAATCACCATAAGGGTATTTGGACTGATATAAGGTGTACACTAGAACTAGTGACATCATACATCAGGCCAACTTCCCACACAAGGTCACTAGCCAGTGACCACGTGGAACCAGGAAGGAACCAGACGATGTCGTGAAGAGTTGCAGGTGAAGGTGAAGCTTGTCGCTGCAGCCAGGAGGACCAGGAAGCGTCGAGGACGACCAGGACCAGGAGGCGAGCTGTCCCACGAAGGCTCTTGCTGTCGGCGGCGTCGAAGCTGGGCTAGGACTCACCAAGCATTGGCAAGCGGAACCCACGAAGAACGGAGGACTTGCTTCAGGAGCAGACCAGGAAGGTCTGGGGTGCTTTTTCTTTGCAGAGAAGCGGGAGCCAGTCTGGAGGAGCCAAACCAGCGCAGAAGATTTCAGGATGCGTCGTCACAAAGGCCACTAGCCAGCGGGCAAGCAACCGGACAGACGCGGCAAGCAGGAAAATGCTGAAGGGCCCCACGCAGGACTCGTTGAGTGTGGGGGGCTGGTCTTCGGTGCAGATGGTGCTTGGGGGTGGGGCTTCTCAATCCCCGGTGCACAACTTCGAGGGTACCTCAGAAGCTGCGCTTTAAGTTACTAGCCACTTTTTCCAGGTAGCCGGTCCCACGTCGCTCGTCGCCTCCACGGATCTCAGCTCTGCTGTAGATGTGGATGAGGGTCGGAGAAGTCTGAGAGTCAAGGCTCTGGTCGGGCTCTGCAGTCGGTTCCTCGTGGAACGTTCACAAAGCAAAGGGGTAGTCTCTTGATGGTGCCTGTTTGCACAGGGTAGCCACTCCTTGGCCACAAGGGAGATTCTTCAGTCTTCTTCTTTCGTCGAATGTCGAAGGTCCAGAGTTTCTGTTCAAGTTGCAGGTTCAGGATAATCTAAAGTCTTGAGGCCCAACTCCCACTCTTATACTAATCTGGGGGGCTGGGATACCTGCTAGGTCACGCCTTATGGGTGGGACCTGGGAGGGGGTGGTTACACCCACTTCCCTTTGTCCAGTTTCGCGCCAGAGCTGGGGCTGGAGTGCCCCAGCACCGTTTTGAACTGGACTATGCAAGGAACACCTTGTGTGCCCCAGGCATGTCTCATTCCTTTCAGCCCACCCTGCCCCAATACACTAAAGGCTGTCTGGGGAGGTGCTAGCACCTCCCCAAGCAGGAAACCTATTGTCCAGGCCTCCCTGGCTGGGATCACTCCCAGCTGCAGGAGGTCAGACTTGTGTCGTGGCAGCAGCATCCATTTTGTGATGCTGAGGCTTTGGTCAGAGGTTACACAGCAAAGTAGGATTTTAACATGTCTCTCCCTCTAGAAGGGAGGAATAATATCCTCATCACCAGAAATGGTATGGGGGTATTATTCCAAAGTGTTAGACACCTTACACGACATGTTTTGATACAGCCCAACCATAGTTACCATAACCGTTTAAGATTATAAGGCACTTTAAGAGTATATGGTAGGCTATATCATAGAACAGCTATAAGGACATGGTTCCGAAAGCTGCAGACAGGCTCAGCTCATGCTAGAGCACCATCTCACATGTTACCAAGCACTCTGCCTCCAGGATTGTTAAGGCCTGCCATAGGAGTGACTGATAGGTACACATGTGTCTATATATAAGGTAGATATAGATATACTATATCTAAGCAAGGGGTGATTACACGACCTTGCCCCAGCTGAGTGATCAGCCAGTTGTGTCTGATTGGAAGGCCAGACCAGGGGTGGCATAATACATGCTGCAGCCCCTGGGAGGCCTAGGGTACACCTATGCCCTGGGTACCTAGGGTACACTGTACAGGGTCCAATAAGGTGATCCTTACCAATTGGTTATGTACCTAGGGTACATGGAGTCCATTTTACAGAGAGAGCAGACAGCCTGAGACCCTGAATGGCAGGATCTCAGGCCAACTAAGTCGAAAAACCAGCTAGACACTAGGCAAAAAGTTGGGGGTAACCATAGTCAGATATCCACCTTCCTACACAACCCCCCCCCCCCAAACGAAAGGCGATAAGGCTGGCCTTGACAAGGTAAGCCTCTATTGCCTGAGTGGCCATATAAGGAAGAACCAGCACTGGCATGGTTACCCCCTGTCTCATGGTCCACTAAGCAATCCCTCATCCTAAAGATATCATAGGGTCTCCACCATAGGGAATCTCTACCTTTGGTGTGTCTTTGCAAAGTAAAAGGCTGGTGTTGAGATGGAGTACTGAAGTGAGTGTCCTCAAAGTGAGGCCTCAGCTTCCTCCAATCATCCTCCACCATGGATGCCTTTCTTTCTCTCACTGAGTTGCACTGTGCTCTCAGGGTCAGCCTCTGGCTACCTAAAGCTGGAGGCTGGGTCCCTTTTGTGGGCTTACTGGAGGGACAGGTCAGGTTTGGGGCCCTAAGGTCCCATGTTTGCCTATGCCCAACAGAATCCCTCTGGGGGAGGTCCCTAACTACCTGTAAAGGGGATCCCTCAGGAATGTTTTTACCCATCACCTGGCTAGGGCAACTAACCAGGCAATCCTCATTCTTTTGATGGGGGGGTTCTTGTGGACAGGGGCCCTCTTGGGGTCCACTGGCCTCCCTGACCTCTGCAGCCCTGGGCTGACTGAGGCAGGGTAGAGAGAGGCAGGCTACCTGCACCAGACTGGGTCCCACCTTGGAAGGGGCCACTGACATCAGAGGCTCTGCCAGGCCAGGCCTGGCTACCTCTGGGGCAGTTCCTTCACAAGGGGTGAGGTCAGATCCCTGAGGAGGCTGACCTTTTCCTAATGTCTGGGGAGAGGGAGACTTTTCTTCCTCCCCACTACTCTCTGTTTGTGTGGAGTGATCCATAGTTTCAGGCTTCACTACACCTATGTCAGTCTGAGTATGGACTGAGACCATTACAGCCCTGCCAACCTTTTCAGGAAGGCACTCAGTTTGTGTTTGAGCTGTGACTGTCACAGCTCTGCCAGTCCCTACAGGGAAGTCTGTCTGTGCCTGGGCTGTGGCTACCACTGCCCTTCCAACCTTTTCAGGGAGGAAATCTACTTGGACAGGGGTTGTGACTGGCACAACCCCACTACCCTTTTGGGAAAGGCCTACCATTTTGGAATGGGTGTCTTGTTCAACTCCAGCCCAAGCTGAGAGTTCTAAGTCATTCCCCAGTAAGCAGTCCACAGGCAAGGTTGGAGACACTGCCACCCTTTTAGGGCCAGTGACACCTCCCCAGCTGAGACATACCTCTGCCATGGGATGACTGTTCTGTTTGCCATCAATGTTAGTCACCTGGTATGAGAAACCAGGCAAAAGCTGCTCAGAGGGAACTAGCCTATGGGCCACCATAGTGATGCTAGCTCCAGTGTCTCTGTAGGCCTCAGCTTTTCTACCATTGATGTAGGGCTCCTGTCTGTACCTACCCAAAGTGTTGGGACAGGCAGTGAAGTTGGCAAACCCCATGCCACCATCACAGACAAGAGTAGCTGCTGTAGGGGAATTGGCTAAGCCAGGATCCCCCTGTGTTCCCCAAGAAAACCCAACCAATTTTTTGGGGGCACTCCCACCACCTGGGGGATTACTGCTGACAGTAATAGGTGGTGTGACAGGAGTAGTTGGAGGAAGAGTTTTGTTTTTAGCCTGTGGACAACTGCTGTCAGTTTTCCAATGCCCAGGAGTTTTACACACATGGCAGTAAGGCTTTTTAACTGTGGTAGAGGAGGGAGCTTGGGACCCACCACCCTGTGTGGAGTTTTGGGGCCCTGAGGAAGATTTCTCTTTTGCTTTATCCCCACCCTTCTCTTGAGGCTTGGTGGTATCTTTCTTTTGGTCACCACCCTGATTTTTAGGCCTAATCCTGGTCCTGACCCATTTATCTGCCCTCTTTCCCAATTCTTGGGGAGAGGTCAAATCTGAGTCTACCAGGTGTTGATGGAGAAGCTGGTTCTGACAATTACTAAGGATCTGCTCCCTCATAATCAAGTTGTACAATCCTGTATAGTCCTGCACCTTGCTGCCATTTAACCAACCTTCCAAAGCCTTAGTGGCACAATCCACAAAATCAGACCAGTCCTGTGTCTGTGTCTTCTGGGTGTCTCTGAACAACAACCTATATTGCTCAGTGGTTAAGCCAAACCCATCTATCAGAGCACTCTTCAGGACTTTGTAATTGTTTGCATCCTCATCACTGACTGTGAGGAGCTTGTCTCTACCTTTGTCAGAAAAGGAGAGCCACAAGATAGCTGCCCACTGACTTTGGGGTACCTGCTGTACTTTGCAGGCCCTCTCCAAAGCAGTCATCCACTTGTGGATGTCATCCCCATTCTGATATGGGGGGACTATCTTGCTTAGGTTTCTATGGTCATAAGACCTATCCCTATCTATAGGAATGTTGCTGCCACCAGTGGGTTCTGACCCACACAATTTTTGCTCTCTAGCCAGAGCAAGCTTCTCCTTGGCAAGGGCAAGTTCTTCCCTCTGAATCCTCAGATTAGCCTCCCTCATTCTGGCTTCATGCTCCTTTCTCTCAGGTGAAGTCATTCCCCTGTGAGAGGAAGCATTAGAGATGCTAGAGACATGGGAGTGGATGGATTCCCTTGAAGGGGATCTGTCCCTCCTGCTTCTCTGTGAAAGCCTACTTGGGGGTCTGTATGGGGGGACCCCATGCAAACTCCCATGTAAACTTAGGTTAGCCTGGCTAAGTCTTCCTACTTGGCCCTGGCTGTCTACCTCTTCCTCTGAAGTCCCATCTGACTCATCTGTGGTGGGTAGACCCTTATCTACAGCTATGGCACCATCCCTGGCAGCTCTTTCAGCATCATAGGCCTCCAGAAGCTCCACTAGCTGTCTAAGGGTAGGGTTGGAACCCTGTTTTATTCCTCTGGAGGTGCACAAATGTCTCATCTCCTGGAATGTTAAGGTATCATACCTAGAGGGGGTCTTCTGCAGACCTGCCCCTCCTGAGAGAGCATCTACTTGATCTCCTCCCAGAGGCATGATCTAGTGAGTGTGTGGTGTGTGCACCTACCTACACTAGTTGTTTCTACTAAACCTCTCTAGTAGTTGTAGTCAGGGTGTGTTACTCCCTTCAACCTACAACTACTAAGTCCAGTAGGACTTAAGTATTATAAACTATGTTATATGTACCTAGACAATATCTGTGTGATCTTTCAATTTAGTATCTTAAGATTACAATGGTATTACAACAGCAAGCTCAGATCCCAACCGCTGCTCACCAATGTGAGAAGTTGGCCTGATGTATGATGTCACTAGTTATAGTGTACATCTTATATCAGTCCAAATACCCTTATGGTGATTGGTTGTAAAGTCAACCTTATAGACCAGCTATCCTAGTGGTAGCATGGACAAGAGCAGTCTTAGGCTAAACTCTGAATGGCATGTGAAGCCAGCTGTGATACCATATATAATCCCTTGAATACCAAATGAAAGGACACCACAACAGATATATATATAAAATAAAGTGTATTTATTCTAAGCAACCCTCAGCACTCTTTATGAGATTAGAGGTAAGTACAACACAGTCTTATTTAAGCATACATTAAGTCACACAGGTAAGTAATACAGTTAGGCCCTAGGGGCCACGCAAACCATATACTAAGTAAGTGGTATAAGGACCACTGTCACGGAAATAGAATAGGCCTAGGCCTAGGGAATCGCTGGGGCTACACTGCACTAGCAACAGTTAGGAAGTGGGAGGCCCACGGGATTCGTATGCAGAGTGGAAACACTCACGCGTAATGCGTAAAAGTCACTAGCAATAGTACAGTTTAGAAATAGATAGATTTAGGACACTTCCGGAGTAGCTAGGAAGTTGAGACTTGAAACTTAGACACTAGGATAGACACTATCCTGATGAGCACCGGAGTACCCAAGTTACCTAGCCCACAGGCTGCGGGTGCATAGGGTTGAAGTTGCGTCGGGTTTCGTCGTCGACTCCTATGGATGCCTGAAGAAAGATGCTGACAGGCAGTCAGTGAAGAGTGTCCAGTGGATCCCAAGGCTGGGATCAAGAAGAGAAGAGACCTGCAAGCAGAGGGGACAGAGTCGAGGTCACTAGCCAGTGACCACGTGGAACCAGGAAGGAACCAGACGATGTCGTGAAGAGTTGCAGGTGAAGGTGAAGCTTGTCGCTGCAGCCAGGAGGACCAGGAAGCGTCGAGGACGACCAGGACCAGGAGGCGAGCTGTCCCACGAAGGCTCTTGCTGTCGGCGGCGTCGAAGCTGGGCTAGGACTCACCAAGCCTTGGCAAGCGGAACCCACTGAAAAGAACGGAGGACTTGCTTCAGGAGCAGACCAGGAAGGTCTGGGGTGCTTCTTCTTTGCAGAGAAGCGGGAGCCAGTCTGGAGGAGCCAAACCAGCGCAGAAGATTTCAGGATGCGTCGTCACAAAGGCCACTAGCCAGCGGGCAAGCAACCGGACAGACGCGGCAAGCAGGAAAATGCTGAAGGGCCCCACGCAGGACTCGTTGAGTGTGGGGGGCTGGTCTTCGGTGCAGATGGTGCTTGGGGGTGGGGCTTCTCAATCCCCGGTGCACAACTTCGAGGGTACCTCAGAAGCTGCGCTTTAAGTTACTAGCCACTTTTTCCAGGTAGCCGGTCCCACGTCGCTCGTCGCCTCCACGGATCTCAGCTCTGCTGTAGATGTGGATGAGGGTCGGAGAAGTCTGAGAGTCAAGGCTCTGGTCGGGCTCTGCAGTCGGTTCCTCGTGGAACGTTCACAAAGCAAAGGGGTAGTCTCTTGATGGTGCCTGTTTGCACAGGGTAGCCACTCCTTGGCCACAAGGGAGATTCTTCAGTCTTCTTCTTTCGTCGAATGTCGAAGGTCCAGAGTTTCTGTTCAAGTTGCAGGTTCAGGATAATCTAAAGTCTTGAGGCCCAACTCCCACTCTTATACTAATCTGGGGGGCTGGGATACCTGCTAGGTCACGCCTTATGGGTGGGACCTGGGAGGGGGTGGTTACACCCACTTCCCTTTGTCCAGTTTCGCGCCAGAGCTGGGGCTGGAGTGCCCCAGCACCGGTTTGAACTGGACTATGCAAGGAACACCTTGTGTGCCCCAGGCATGTCTCATTCCTTTCAGCCCACCCTGCCCCAATACACTAAAGGCTGTCTGGGGAGGTGCTAGCACCTCCCCAAGCAGGAAACCTATTGTCCAGGCCTCCCTGGCTGGGATCACTCCCAGCTGCAGGAGGTCAGACTTGTGTCGTGGCAGCAGCATCCATTTTGTGATGCTGAGGCTTTGGTCAGAGGTTACACAGCAAAGTAGGATTTTAACATGTCTCTCCCTCTAGAAGGGAGGAATAATATCCTCATCACCAGAAATGGTATGGGGGTATTATTCCAAAGTGTTAGACACCTTACACAACATGTTTTGATACAGCCCAACCATAGTTACCATAACCGTTTAAGATTATAAGGCACTTTAAGAGTATATGGTAGGCTATATCATAGAACAGCTATAAGGACATGGTTCCGAAAGCTGCAGACAGGCTCAGCTCATGCTAGAGCACCATCTCACATGTTACCAAGCACTCTGCCTCCAGGATTGTTAAGGCCTGCCATAGGAGTGACTGATAGGTACACATGTGTCTATATATAAGGTAGATATAGATATACTATATCTAAGCAAGGGGTGATTACACGACCTTGCCCCAGCTGAGTGATCAGCCAGTTGTGTCTGATTGGAAGGCCAGACCAGGGGTGGCATAATACATGCTGCAGCCCCTGGGAGGCCTAGGGTACACCTATGCCCTGGGTACCTAGGGTACACTGTACAGGGTCCAATAAGGTGATCCTTACCAATTGGTTATGTACCTAGGGTACATGGAGTCCATTTTACAGAGAGAGCAGACAGCCTGAGACCCTGAATGGCAGGATCTCAGGCCAACTAAGTCGAAAAACCAGCTAGACACTAGGCAAAAAGTTGGGGGTAACCATAGTCAGATATCCACCTTCCTACAGTGGTGTTCGGCGGAAAACCTCCTCAGGGGGGTTCCCTTCCACAAGGACATTCCCACGAAGAGTGTCGTGAAGGATGCGTTTGTCCAAGGCTGGGGAGCGCATTCCGGGGACTTGCAGATTCAGGGAACGTGGTCCCCGTTGGAGTCGACGTACCACATCAATTTCCTGGAACTCAGAGCTGTCTTCCTGGCACTGAAGGCCTTCCTGCCGTCCTTCCAGACCAACTCGCTGCTGATACAGACGGACAATACAACCACTATGTATTACCTCAACAAGCAGGGGGGGGTCGAGATCGCGCACTCTGTCGCAGGAGGCGCAGGCGATCTGGCACTGGCTTCTGGCCCGAGGACTGATGATTACGGCCACGCATCTGCCAGGGGTGCAGAATGCTCAGGCGGACGCACTGAGCAGGCTGCTTCAGGAAAACCACGAATGGGTCATAAACGACGAAGTACTAGGAGAAGTCTTCGCAAGGTGGGGGACTCCAGACGTAGATCTGTTCGCCACTGCCGAAAACAGAAAATGCCGAGACTTCGCATCCAGGTACTACCAGCGGGGGACGCTGGGGAATGAGTTATGGATCGATTGGTCGAACAGCTTTCTGTACGCTTTTCCACCCATTCCCCTGATTCCGGCAGTGCTCATCAAGCTGTCCCAGTCCAGGGCGCGGATGATCCTGATCGCCCCAGAATGGCCCAGACAGTGGTGGTTCACGGACCTACTTCACCGGTCTCTCCTTCCTCACATACGGTTGCCGTGCAGGCCGGACCTTCTCACGAAGTTCGGGGGGCGGATGGTGCACCCCAACCGCTCGTCTTTGAGTTTGGCGGCATGGCTCCTGAAATAGTGCAGTATGGCCATCTGAATCTGCCAGAAGATTGTATGGACATACTGAAGGAGTCTAAACGGCCTTCCACTAGGACGTCTTATGCCTATAAGTGGCAGAGGTTCTGTATCTGGTGTAAGTCCAAGAACTTTTATCCTACGACAAGTAAGGAAGATGTCATCCTTCCGTACCTTTTGCATTTGGCGCAGTCTGGCCTTAATTTCCATTCCATTAAGGTTCATCTGGCTGCTTTGACTGCTTACAGGAAATGCCCTTCACAGACTTCCTTCTTTCAGATTCCTGTGGTCAAGGATTTTTTGGAAGGCTTGAAGAAAGTGTTTCCTCCTGTCAGACTTCCCTCGCCTTCCTGGGACTTGAATGTGGTGCTGTCCAGACTGATGAAGGAGCCTTTTGAACCCATTCACAAGGCTTCATTGCAGCACCTATCCTGGAAGGCGGCGTTCCTAGTGGCCATTACATCGGCCCGCAGGGTGAGTGAACTTCAGGCATTATGTTGTCAAGAACCTTATACTGTATGTAGGAAGGTGGATATCTGGCTATGGTTACCCCCAACTTTTTGCCTAGTGTCTAGCTGGTTTTTCGACTTAGTTGGCCTGAGATCCTGCCATTCAGGGTCTCAGGCTGTCTGCTCTCTCTGTAAAATGGACTCCATGTACCCTAGGTACATAACCAATTGGTAAGGATCACCTTATTGGAACCTGTACAGTGTACCCTAGGTACCCAGGGCATAGGTGTACCCTAGGCCTCCCAGGGGCTGCAGCATGTATTATGCCACCCCTGGTCTGGCCTTCCAATCAGACACAACTGGCTGATCACTCAGCTGGGGCAAGGTCGTGTAATCACCCCTTGCTTAGATATAGTATATCTATATCTACCTTATATATAGACACATGTGTACCTATCAGTCACTCCTATGGCAGGCCTTAACAATCCTGGAGGCAGAGTGCTTGGTAACATGTGAGATGGTGCTCTAGCATGAGCTGAGCCTGTCTGCAGCTTTCGGAACCATGTCCTTATAGCTATTCTATGATATAGCCTACCATATACTCTTAAAGTGCCTTATAATCTTAAACGGTTATGGTAACTATGGTTGGGCTGTATCAAAACATGTCGTGTAAGGTGTCTAACACTTTGGAATAATACCCCCATACAATTTCTGGTGATGAGGATATTATTCCTCCCTTCTAGAGGGAGAGACATGTTAAAATCCTACTTTGCTGTGTAACCTCTGACCAAAGCCTCAGCATCACAAAATGGATGCTGCTGCCACGACACAAGTCTGACCTCCTGCAGCTGGGAGTGATCCCAGCCAGGGAGGCCTGGACAATAGGTTTCCTGCTTGGGGAGGTGCTAGCACCTCCCCAGACAGCCTTTAGTGTATTGGGGCAGGGTGGGCTGAAAGGAATGAGACATGCCTGGGGCACACAAGGTGTTCCTTGCATAGTCCAGTTCAAACCGGTGCTGGGGCACTCCAGCCCCAGCTCTGGCGCGAAACTGGACAAAGGGAAGTGGGTGTAACCACCCCCTCCCAGGTCCCACCCATAAGGCGTGACCTAGCAGGTATCCCAGCCCCCCAGATTAGTATAAGAGTGGGAGTTGGGCCTCAAGACTTTAGATTATCCTGAACCTGCAACTTGAACAGAAACTCTGGACCTTCGACATTCGACGAAAGAAGAAGACTGAAGAATCTCCCTTGTGGCCAAGGAGTGGCTACCCTGTGCAAACAGGCACCATCAAGAGACTACCCCTTTGCTTTGTGAACGTTCCACGAGGAACCGACTGCAGAGCCCGACCAGAGCCTTGACTCTCAGACTTCTCCGACCCTCATCCACATCTACAGCAGAGCTGAGATCCGTGGAGGCGACGAGCGACGTGGGACCGGCTACCTGGAAAAAGTGGCTAGTAACTTAAAGCGAAGCTTCTGAGGTACCCTCGAAGTTGTGCACCGGGGATTGAGAAGCCCCACCCCCAAGCACCATCTGCACCGAAGACCAGCCCCCCACACTCAACGAGTCCTGCGTGGGGCCCTTCAGCATTTTCCTGCTTGCCGCGTCTGTCCGGTTGCTTGCCCGCTGGCTAGTGGCCTTTGTGACGACGCATCCTGAAATCTTCTGCGCTGGTTTGGCTCCTCCAGACTGGCTCCCGCTTCTCTGCAAAGAAGTAGCACCCCAGACCTTCCTGGTCTGCTCCTGAAGCAAGTCCTCCGTTCTTTTCAGTGGGTTCCGCTTGCCAAGGCTTGGTGACTCCTAGCCCAGCTTCGACGCCGCCGACAGCAAGAGCCTTCGTGGGACAGCTCGCCTCCTGGTCCTGGTTGTCCTCGACGCTTCCTGGTCCTCCTGGCTGCAGCGACAAGCTTCACCTTCACCTGCAACTCTTCACGACATCGTCTGGTTCCTTCCTGGTTCCACGTGGTCACTGGCTAGTGACCTTGACTCTGTCCCCTCTGCTTGCAGGTCTCTTCTCTTCTTGATCTCAGCCTTGGGATCCACCGGACACTCTTCACTGACTGCCTGTCAGCATCTTTCTTCAGGCATCCATAGGAGTCGACGACGAAACCCGACGCAACTTCAACCCTATGCACCCGCAGCCTGTGGGCTAGGTAACTTGGGTACTCCGGTGCTCATCAGGATAGTGTCTATCCTAGTGTCTAAGTTTCAAGTCTCAACTTCCTAGCTACTCCGGAAGTGTCCTAAATCTATCTATTTCTAAACTGTACTATTGCTAGTGACTTTTACGCATTACGCGTGAGTGTTTCCACTCTGCATACGAATCCCGTGGGCCTCCCACTTCCTAACTGTTGCTAGTGCAGTGTAGCCCCAGCGATTCCCTAGGCCTAGGCCTATTCTATTTCCGTGACAGTGGTCCTTATACCACTTACTTAGTATATGGTTTGCGTGGCCCCTAGGGCCTAACTGTATTACTTACCTGTGTGACTTAATGTATGCTTAAATAAGACTGTGTTGTACTTACCTCTAATCTCATAAAGAGTGCTGAGGGTTGCTTAGAATAAATACACTTTATTTTATATATATATCTGTTGTGGTGTCCTTTCATTTGGTATTCAAGGGATTATATATGGTATCACAGCTGGCTTCACATGCCATTCAGAGTTTAGCCTAAGACTGCTCTTGTCCATGCTACCACTAGGATAGCTGGTCTATAAGGTTGACTTTACAACCAATCACCATAAGGGTATTTGGACTGATATAAGGTGTACACTATAACTAGTGACATCATACATCAGGCCAACTTCTCACATTGGTGAGCAGCGGTTGGGATCTGAGCTTGCTGTTGTAATACCATTGTAATCTTAAGATACTAAATTGAAAGATCACACAGATATTGTCTAGTGGACTTAGTAGTTGTAGGTTGAAGGGAGTAACACACCCTGACTACAACTACTAGAGAGGTTTAGTAGAAACAACTAGTGTAGGTAGGTGCACACACCACACCCTCACTAGATCATGCCTCTGGGAGGAGATCAAGTAGATGCTCTCTCAGGAGGGGCAGGTCTGCAGAAGACCCCCTCTAGGTATGATACCTTAACATTCCAGGAGATGAGACATTTGTGCACCTCCAGAGGAATAAAACAGGGTTCCAACCCTACCCTTAGACAGCTAGTGGAGCTTCTGGAGGCCTATGATGCTGAAAGAGCTGCCAGGGATGGTGCCATAGCTGTAGATAAGGGTCTACCCACCACAGATGAGTCAGATGGGACTTCAGAGGAAGAGGTAGACAGCCAGGGCCAAGTAGGAAGACTTAGCCAGGCTAACCTAAGTTTACATGGGAGTTTGCATGGGGTCCCCCCATACAGACCCCCAAGTAGGCTTTCACAGAGAAGCAGGAGGGACAGATCCCCTTCAAGGGAATCCATCCACTCCCATGTCTCTAGCATCTCTAATGCTTCCTCTCACAGGGGAATGACTTCACCTGAGAGAAAGGAGCATGAAGCCAGAATGAGGGAGGCTAATCTGAGGATTCAGAGGGAAGAACTTGCCCTTGCCAAGGAGAAGCTTGCTCTGGCTAGAGAGCAAAAATTGTGTGGGTCAGAACCCACTGGTGGCAGCAACATTCCTAGAGATAGGGATAGGTCTTATGACCATAGAAACCTAAGCAAGATAGTCCCCCCATATCAGAATGGGGATGACATCCACAAGTGGATGACTGCTTTGGAGAGGGCCTGCAAAGTACAGCAGGTACCCCAAAGTCAGTGGGCAGCTATCTTGTGGCTCTCCTTTTCTGACAAAGGTAGAGACAAGCTCCTCACAGTCAGTGATGAGGATGCAAACAATTACAAAGTCCTGAAGAGTGCTCTGATAGATGGGTTTGGCTTAACCACTGAGCAATATAGGTTGTTGTTCAGAGACACCCAGAAGACACAGACACAGGACTGGTCTGATTTTGTGGATTGTGCCACTAAGGCTTTGGAAGGTTGGTTAAATGGCAGCAAGGTGCAGGACTATACAGGATTGTACAACTTGATTATGAGGGAGCAGATCCTTAGTAATTGTCAGAACCAGCTTCTCCATCAACACCTGGTAGACTCAGATTTGACCTCTCCCCAAGAATTGGGAAAGAGGGCAGATAAATGGGCCAGGACCAGGATTAGGCCTAAAAATCAGGGTGGTGACCAAAAGAAAGAAACCACCAAGCCTCAAGAGAAGGGTGGGGATAAAGCAAAAGAGAAATCTTCCTCAGGGCCCCAAAACTCCACACAGGGTGGTGGGTCCCAAGCTCCCTCCTCTACCACAGTTAAAAAGCCTTACTGCCATGTGTGTAAAACTCCTGGTCATTGGAAAACTGACAGCAGTTGTCCACAGGCTAAAAACAAAACTGTTCCTCCAACTACTCCTGTCACACCACCTATTACTGTCAGCAGTAATCCCCCAGGTGGTGGGAGTGCCCCCAAAAATTTGGTTGGGTTTTCTTGGGGAACACAGGGGGATCCTGGCTTAGCCAATTCCCCTACAGCAGCTACTCTTGTCTGTGATGGTGGCATGGGGTTTGCCAACTTCACTGCCTGTCCCACTACTTTGGGTAGGTACAGACAGGAGCCCTACATCAATGGTAGAAAAGCTGAGGCCTACAGAGACACTGGAGCTAGCATCACTATGGTGGCCCATAGGCTAGTTCCCTCTGAGCAGCTTTTGCCTGGTTTCTCATACCAGGTGACTAACATTGATGGCAAACAGAACAGTCATCCCATGGCAGAGGTATGTCTCAGCTGGGGAGGTGTCACTGGCCCTAAAAGGGTGGCAGTGTCTCCAACCTTGCCTGTGGACTGCTTACTGGGGAATGACTTAGAACTCTCAGCTTGGGCTGGAGTTGAACAAGACACCCATTCCAAAATGGTAGGCCTTTCCCAAAAGGGTAGTGGGGTTGTGCCAGTCACAACCCCTGTCCAAGTAGATTTCCTCCCTGAAAAGGTTGGAAGGGCAGTGGTAGCCACAGCCCAGGCACAGACAGACTTCCCTGTAGGGACTGGCAGAGCTGTGACAGTCACAGCTCAAACACAAACTGAGTGCCTTCCTGAAAAGGTTGGCAGGGCTGTAATGGTCTCAGTCCATACTCAGACTGACATAGGTGTAGTGAAGCCTGAAACTATGGATCACTCCACACAAACAGAGAGTAGTGGGGAGGAAGAAAAGTCTCCCTCTCCCCAGACATTAGGAAAAGGTCAGCCTCCTCAGGGATCTGACCTCACCCCTTGTGAAGGAACTGCCCCAGAGGTAGCCAGGCCTGGCCTGGCAGAGCCTCTGATGTCAGTGGCCCCTTCCAAGGTGGGACCCAGTCTGGTGCAGGTAGCCTGCCTCTCTCTACCCTGCCTCAGTCAGCCCAGGGCTGCAGAGGTCAGGGAGGCCAGTGGACCCCAAGAGGGCCCCTGTCCACAAGAACCCCCCCATCAAAAGAATGAGGATTGCCTGGTTAGTTGCCCTAGCCAGGTGATGGGTAAAAACATTCCTGAGGGATCCCCTTTACAGGTAGTTAGGGACCTCCCCCAGAGGGATTCTGTTGGGCACAGGCAAACATGGGACCTTAGGGCCCCAAACCTGACCTGTCCCTCCAGTAAGCCCACAAAAGGGACCCAGCCTCCAGCTTTAGGTAGCCAGAGGCTGACCCTGAGAGCACAGTGCAACTCAGTGAGAGAAAGAAAGGCATCCATGGTGGAGGATGATTGGAGGAAGCTGAGGCCTCACTTTGAGGACACTCACTTCAGTACTCCATCTCAACACCAGCCTTTTACTTTGCAAAGACACACCAAAGGTAGAGATTCCCTATGGTGGAGACCCTATGATATCTTTAGGATGAGGGATTGCTTAGTGGACCATGAGACAGGGGGTAACCATGCCAGTGCTGGTTCTTCCTTATATGGCCACTCAGGCAATAGAGGCTTACCTTGTCAAGGCCAGCCTTATCTCCTTTCGTTTGGGGGGGGTTGTGTAGGAAGGTGGATATCTGACTATGGTTACCCCCAACTTTTTGCCTAGTGTCTAGCTGGTTTTTCGACTTAGTTGGCCTGAGATCCTGCCATTCAGGGTCTCAGGCTGTCTGCTCTCTCTGTAAAATGGACTCCATGTACCCTAGGTACATAACCAATTGGTAAGGATCACCTTATTGGACCCTGTACAGTGTACCCTAGGTACCCAGGGCATAGGTGTACCCTAGGCCTCCCAGGGGCTGCAGCATGTATTATGCCACCCCTGGTCTGGCCTTCCAATCAGACACAACTGGCTGATCACTCAGCTGGGGCAAGGTCGTGTAATCACCCCTTGCTTAGATATAGTATATCTATATCTACCTTATATATAGACACATGTGTACCTATCAGTCACTCCTATGGCAGGCCTTAACAATCCTGGAGGCAGAGTGCTTGGTAACATGTGAGATGGTGCTCTAGCATGAGCTGAGCCTGTCTGCAGCTTTCGGAACCATGTCCTTATAGCTGTTCTATGATATAGCCTACCATATACTCTTAAAGTGCCTTATAATCTTAAACGGTTATGGTAACTATGGTTGGGCTGTATCAAAACATGTCGTGTAAGGTGTCTAACACTTTGGAATAATACCCCCATACCATTTCTGGTGATGAGGATATTATTCCTCCCTTCTAGAGGGAGAGACATGTTAAAATCCTACTTTGCTGTGTAACCTCTGACCAAAGCCTCAGCATCACAAAATGGATGCTGCTGCCACGACACAAGTCTGACCTCCTGCAGCTGGGAGTGATCCCAGCCAGGGAGGCCTGGACAATAGGTTTCCTGCTTGGGGAGGTGCTAGCACCTCCCCAGACAGCCTTTAGTGTATTGGGGCAGGGTGGGCTGAAAGGAATGAGACATGCCTGGGGCACACAAGGTGTTCCTTGCATAGTCCAGTTCAAACCGGTGCTGGGGCACTCCAGCCCCAGCTCTGGCGCGAAACTGGACAAAGGGAAGTGGGTGTAACCACCCCCTCCCAGGTCCCACCGATAAGGCGTGACCTAGCAGGTATCCCAGCCCCCCAGATTAGTATAAGAGTGGGAGTTGGGCCTCAAGACTTTAGATTATCCTGAACCTGCAACTTGAACAGAAACTCTGGACCTTCGACATTCGACGAAAGAAGAAGACTGAAGAATCTCCCTTGTGGCCAAGGAGTGGCTACCCTGTGCAAACAGGCACCATCAAGAGACTACCCCTTTGCTTTGTGAACGTTCCACGAGGAACCGACTGCAGAGCCCGACCAGAGCCTTGACTCTCAGACTTCTCCGATCCTCATCCACATCTACAGCAGAGCTGAGATCCGTGGAGGCGACGAGCGACGTGGGACCGGCTACCTGGAAAAAGTGGCTAGTAACTTAAAGCGCAGCTTCTGAGGTACCCTCGAAGTTGTGCACCGGGGATTGAGAAGCCCCACCCCCAAGCACCATCTGCACCGAAGACCAGCCCCCCACACTCAACGAGTCCTGCGTGGGGCCCTTCAGCATTTTCCTGCTTGCCGCGTCTGTCCGGTTGCTTGCCCGCTGGCTAGTGGCCTTTGTGACGACGCATCCTGAAATCTTCTGCGCTGGTTTGGCTCCTCCAGACTGGCTCCCGCTTCTCTGCAAAGAAGAAGCACCCCAGACCTTCCTGGTCTGCTCCTGAAGCAAGTCCTCCGTTCTTCGTGGGTTCCGCTTGCCAAGGCTTGGTGAGTCCTAGCCCAGCTTCGACGCCGCCGACAGCAAGAGCCTTCGTGGGACAGCTCGCCTCCTGGTCCTGGTCGTCCTCGACGCTTCCTGGTCCTCCTGGCTGCAGCGACAAGCTTCACCTTCACCTGCAACTCTTCACGACATCGTCTGGTTCCTTCCTGGTTCCACGTGGTCACTGGCTAGTGACCTTGACTCTGTCCCCTCTGCTTGCAGGTCTCTTCTCTTCTTGATCCCAGCCTTGGGATCCACCGGACACTCTTCACTGACTGCCTGTCAGCATCTTTCTTCAGGCATCCATAGGAGTCGACGACGAAACCCGACGCAACTTCAACCCTATGCACCCGCAGCCTGTGGGCTAGGTAACTTGGGTACTCCGGTGCTCATCAGGATAGTGTCTATCCTAGTGTCTAAGTTTCAAGTCTCAACTTCCTAGCTACTCCGGAAGTGTCCTAAATCTATCTATTTCTAAACTGTACTATTGCTAGTGACTTTTACGCATTACTCGTGAGTGTTTCCACTCTGCATACGAATCCCGTGGGCCTCCCACTTCCTAACTGTTGCTAGTGCAGTGTAGCCCCAGCGATTCCCTAGGCCTATTCTATTTCCGTGACAGTGGTCCTTATACCACTTACTTAGTATATGGTTTGCGTGGCCCCTAGGGCCTAACTGTATTACTTACCTGTGTGACTTAATGTATGCTTAAATAAGACTGTGTTGTACTTACCTCTAATCTCATAAAGAGTGCTGAGGGTTGCTTAGAATAAATACACTTTATTTTATATATATATCTGTTGTGGTGTCCTTTCATTTGGTATTCAAGGGATTATATATGGTATCACAGCTGGCTTCACATGCCATTCAGAGTTTAGCCTAAGACTGCTCTTGTCCATGCTACCACTAGGATAGCTGGTCTATAAGGTTGACTTTACAACCAATCACCATAAGGGTATTTGGACTGATATAAGGTGTACACTATAACTAGTGACATCATACATCAGGCCAACTTCTCACACTGTATTTCATGCTGCTAAGGTTGTGATGCGTACTCACCCTAAATTTCTTCCTAAGGTTATCTCTGATTTTCATGTCAACCAGACCATAACTTTGCCTACGTTCTTTCAGAATCCCTCTTCGCCAGCGGAAAGGTCTCTCCATTCCCTGGATGTTCGGAGGGTGTTGAAATTTTATCTGGATAAGAGCAAGGATATTCGTAGGTCAGACCAATTGTTTGTTAATTATGGATCAGTCAGGACCGGTCTCGCGACCTCTAAGCAGTCCATTTCTCGGTGGATTGTGTCCTGCATACAATTGTGTTATCAAAAGACTAATAAGACCTTAGGGGGTAAACCTAAGGCTCATTCCACCAGGGGCAAAGCTGCCACGACGGCTTTGC
This sequence comes from Triturus cristatus, assembly GCF_964204655.1. NCBI lineage: Eukaryota > Metazoa > Chordata > Amphibia > Caudata > Salamandridae > Triturus > Triturus cristatus. The sequence goes on along the minus strand of NC_140586.1, from coordinate 86,508,548 downwards.
TGCGTAATGTTCCGATTGCGGAAATCTGCAAGGCAGCCACTTGGAAGTCGGTCCATACCTTTGCTGCGCATTACTGTCTGGACTCGGATGCCAGGGCAGATGCTCAGGTTGGGCAGGCTTCGCTGCGAAATTTGTTCGCACAGTAGTGGTATTGTCTTGTGTGTTCTCCACCGCCGTTGTTGTATGGGGATGGGCTTGCCATTCTATTCACTAGATTATGACTATACACAGAGATCCCCTACTACAGAAGGAGTAGTTTATTTTCTGTAACTCCAGTTCTGTAGTAGGGGTATCTCTGTGATAGTCATAAGCGCCCGCCCTCCTCCCCGGTGGAGAGATAATTCTTCATGTGAGGAATGCTACAGGTCTGGCGTGCTACGCCTTCAAAAAGAACTGAAAGTAGAAGGGACCTGCTGTGCATTCTGGGATACTGGGAAAGTTCTGGAAATCTGGAAAGTTTTCTTAAAGGCACAGTATCCTGTTCTCAGCCACATAATGGCAGCCTATGGGGCTTGTCTGTCCATTCCTTCCACTCTATCATTCCAGAGGCTTTTGCTGGTAGAGGCAGGGTTTTTTCCTGTGTGGAGAAAAGCTGGACAGTCAGTGCTGTTTGTGGATGTTGGTGGAATTCTAGTTGAAGTACTGGACAGTGTAGCCTGTGGGTATAGGCTGCATTATCTGTCTTTAAATTAAATTCTCTCTTAAAGGTGGATGCAGGTCTGCATGATTTGACACCTTAAGAGATTATTTTTTATTGCTCCGGGGTCCACGCACATGGGCGGGACTATTCACTAGATTATGACTATCACAGAGATACCCCTACTACAGAACTGGAGTTACAGAAAAGAAACTACTCCATCCAGAGCATGCCTAAAATTCTATATTCCTGAACACACTCTGACCGAAACTTTGCCGTGTGGTCATTCTCTGTCAGGAACATGTATCTTTATTCTTCTGTGGTTTGGATACTCCACACGTTAATGACTCTAAGACTAGGGAATAATATTGGATGCAATGAAATTAGAAAATGCCTGAAAAATGTTATGGCTTAAATATGTAAAAAGTTTTATGCAGGACATCGGACACACAGAGTTTTTTACTTCACCCGAAAATATGAATTCCATCAACCGGAAGGATTTAAAAAACGTCTGCATGACCCATCTGGAAGAAAATAGGTTAGCTCTTGAGATGAATAAACCTATGGTGGTCAAGCACCAAATAATCAGTATAACATACGACATCCAACCATATTTGATATGTATCTCGGGTGGATAGGATAGATATCTACTAACAAGATTTAGATTTGGGACTTTCCACCGCTTGATTAGCCATCCAGTTACTAATGACTGGTCAAGGGAACTCTATGGATGTCCCTGCGACAACATTTCCTTACAAACTACAATACATGTAATTTTATTCTGTAAATTTTATAACAATGAAAGGCGAAGATGGGTAATAGCCCTACTAAAACAGGGAGGATGGAGACACTGTCGCCCTGCCTTCTTGCATTTACAGATGTTGGGAAATTGCTATTGTATTGGTTCTATGGTGGATTTTCTAAAGAGTGTATTAAGGACTAGGAAAGTAACTAAATCGCAAGATATGAAACATGTCAGAAGTTATCGATGTGAGATGGGTTGTTTTAGAAACTATTGACTGTTTACATATATTTTATGAACTTTTAGGAATTTGTATTCATCATATGTGCTTCGATGAATTTTATATGTAAAATAGGATGATTTTTCCTTTTTATATGCCTGCTTTTATGATTTTAATGCTTAAAATCGAATAAAGCCCGTTTGATTGATTGATTGACTCTAAAACTATTTTAATCTTACATACTCCAAGTACTTTCTGTGCTTTCTTCTGCGCGGTGTTGTATGCACTTAGTTGATCCAAGTAGAGAAGAATTCTAGCCTTGGAATTCACTGGCTAGCAAATTAGCCAGGCTTTGCAAGCACACACTGTTGGGATAAGTTGATGTTTTGTTCTGATGCCCTGTGTTTTCTTGTGTACATCACTTCTATATCCAGATAAAACACAACAGATGTGATTGGTTGCAATGCAGGAATGGGGTTGCAGATTTCTCCAGATGACTAATCTATCTTGTTTGACGTATACAAAATGCACTTACTAGTTGCTGCTTTTTTAAATATTTAATATGCCAACTCTAACTTGTTCCATGGTCTTTGCTTTGCAGATCCCGCCATTCCTAGTTGTGTTTCTGCCAGAACAGTGTGACACTATGAAAAGCCGTCTAAAGAAGCGCCAATTGTTCCTCTGTGTCACAGTCTTCATGCTTGCATCCTTCATCATCGTGATACTCATTTCATCTGATGTGACAATTGACGTTTGGCAAAAGCACCAAAATAACACCCAACCCAACATCTGGACCACAGAAGCTTATGTCGTGGAAACCACCGCTGTGCTGCCACCGAAAACCCGCCACCCTCTTGTCCCACTCTATCCGTACAATTACAGATTCTTGCTCAACCAACCAGACAAGTGCATGGAGGAAGCACCATTTTTGGTCCTCCTGGTAGTTTTGAAGGCAACAGACATTGAGGCAAGGCACCACATCAGGGCGACTTGGGGCAATGAGACTATCATCCCAGGAGTGGTCATAAAACGTCTGTTCCTCATTGGGGTGGAGCCACTATTCACCACTCCTTTGCAGCAGGTACTTGAGGAAGAGAGTCTCGTTTTTCAAGATATCCTGCAGCAGGACTTTGTGGATAGCTATCTGAACCTCACATTGAAGACCATGATGGGCATGGAATGGGTGACCAAATACTGCCCGACTGCCAGCTACGTGTTGAAGATAGACTCAGATGTGTTTCTGAATGTGGACTTCTTGGTCAATGACCTTCTGAAACCCAAAGTTCCCACCAGGACAAACTACTTCACCGGCCGCATTCTCAACAACACAGGTCCAATTAGGAACAAGGCATACAGGAAGTGGTACATCCCAAAAGAGGTCTATCCCGGTGACAAGTACCCTCCATACTGTGCTGGACCCAGCTATCTGTTTTCTGGTGACGTGGCCACGAAAATTTACAAAGTGGCTCAGCTCATACCAGCGTTTCCCATGGAAGATACATTTGTTGGACTTTGTTTGCATGAACTGGGAATTCAGATCACAAAACATCCCAGTGCTTTCTTTCATGGGTATGGAATGGCATTTGACCGCTGCAGGTTCTACAAACTAGCCTGTGTCCACCCATTTAGCCACAAGGAACTTTTAAAGGTGTGGCCAGGCTTTCTACCAAAGAATGATACAACTTGCTACAAGTCTACAAAGTCATAATGTGCAAGTGTTGGCTGCCAGTGCTTTTCATAACAGCTACATACCCTGTTGGGGTGTCACATTATGAACATGCCTTGCATGACATCAGTCGGGAGACACACTTGCTGAAACTGTGACAACAACCTCAGAGACATAAGTACATTCAGATGAATATCATAACCAACTCAGGGATACATTCATGAACTTTACATTGTCACTGGAAAGCTGTCAGCAGTGTATTGCTTGTGTGTGTGTCTGTGAGAGAGAGTGAAGGTGGCACTGTCGTTTTCCTGTGAATCTTGTACATTCCAGATTGTGTCAGCCGGAAATGTAATTAACAACCATAATAAGGTTACGAATGAAATTTAAAAAAGATATCTATGATTTAAGGACTTGGATTGCACTCGTATTGACTCTTCAACTGAACTTAAGAAAACCAACAACTTTCACAATGTTATTTAAAATTGTATGTATTAGAAATTCATTATCATTTCCCATGTGTATCAAATGGAGAATCAGTGAAATTCACCTTTCTCTTGGCAGCCTTATGCGCTGTTTTTTTTAATGCTTCAGACATGGTTTCCGGCAGGTGTCAGTACTATCTATACAGGATTCCTCAGCACACTCCCAGTTCACTGTCTTGGCATCTATATGGCGTCTGATGCCGCGAAGTTCATACTTAATGTATTCCACATGTGGGAAAAGAATATTTGCTTATATCTCAGCTAGAAGCGAGAGCCAATATATTCACAGTCTTGAGAGATGTTCATAATTACAAGGTGTATCACCTTTGCTGTAATATTATATGCTATATTTTTATAGTGAAGTAGATTGTGTAGTAATGCCTCTGTGGTCTAGTCCCTAAAGTCATCATGTAGATGTGATCGAATGATGTTTTACCAGGCTATTGTGGTTAGAATATCATCTGACATAAACATCATGGCCTAAATATAGTTTATAAAACTATCCTTTCTTCACCATTAAAGTTAATAATATAACATCTACAACCAGGAGGACAGTATTTTTCTAAGCAATGTACACGACACAATATTTATATCAGTCGATATCTCTGTTGTCGATATTCTGTAAGCCTGCCCTCTTTTCTTTGCACATTCTGTGGAAAAGGTAACAACAAATTGTTGCTTTCTTGATAGAATGGGTATAGGAGGTAAAGAACTGAATCATACAAATGGTGTGATAAATTAATGTACTTTTCACATGTACCTCATGCACTTCAATGGAAGCACTTCCTTGGGGGCGGAATGCTATACCAAATAGCCAATACAGGAGGCGAGAGGGTAGTACTCCTATGTGTAGACCCAAAGCCTACTCTATGTATGTTTGAAAGAATTGGTAACAATATGCCTTCAAGAATCTTCGCTGTCAAGCTAGACCTAAAAGTTGAGGTGCACTTATATTTAAACAGGCTTGATCGCCACAATTTCGCTGTTTCCCCTTTCCACATTAAATTAAGATAACTCAAGTCTCACTCATATTGAGTAAGTCCCACACATTAGGAGTTAGGGTTCAGCTGTCACTCACAGCAGGCTGGGTATCACACCTGGAGGGAAGGGCTACAACATGAACTTTAAATGCAAATCTAAAATGATTTCTGCTGTCTGGAGAGTGGATTTTGGGGGCTCCAGAAGCACCAAGAAGCAATCCCACTGTATGGGGTCACTCCTACAGACACTTTTAGTTGATAAAATGTGTCACGCTTGATACATCGGATTGCTGTTGCCCTACTTTTTTCTACATCTTAGCTACATCTATCCTTAATAATGGCCTGAACTCAGATCAAGTTGCTGCTCCTATACTAAGGATTACTTGTACACACTTTGTTGCTTCTATAGGAGGCCTAACAAAATATTAAATAAGGGATTCACGAAAGGCAAACAAAACTCAAAGGGATGAAGAGAGAGACAATCTTTACAGGGACTAGAAGGTAAAGTTCTCTCTGAAAGGCCTTCAAATAACGCAAACTCTCTCATAAATAAAATGTTCCGTACCAGAAAGTAAAGGAGAAAATCCTATACTAAGATGACTGCCAAATCGAAAATGAACTATTGACTCTCTCAGACAAAGAAAGGGTACCTTTAGAGAAAGGCCAAAGATTTGTTACAAAGGATCAATGCGGCTGACCATGGTTCAGCACCTCAATTTCAAAGTAAAAAGGTAAGTCCTTTGTCTGTGCACACCTGTCCGGAGCTTGCCGCACTTTCACTCCACTGAGGATCAGACAGATTCATGAAGATAAGGACAGTGCACCAGAAATGGAGTCAAAGAAAGCTTCAAATTTATCCAAATATGTCCTTTATTCTTTAAACATTTTTAAAAGTCAACCACAGCCAACGCGTTTCGTTCCATTGGAACTTCGTCAGGGCTCAAATGTCTCAGTTTAGGCTCAAAATGGTCCTGAACCCATGGGGTCGAATTCGTAAAAGGCCTCCGTATTAATCTGGAGGTTCGCTCGAAGGGGACCGGTCATCCCAAAGTAATAATTGGAAATAACATGGCCAATGTAACGGCCTGTCGTCCTCCGTATTAATCTGGAGGTTCGCTCGTAGGGAAATAGTCACCCCAGAGTGGTAATTGGAAATCGGTGGGCCGGTGTAGCGGCCTACCGTCCTTATTAGATAACGCGCTTTATTCATGCTATTATTTTCCCAAGTGCTGCCAAAATGTACTTCGTTGCTAATATTATGGTGCAACCAACTGCCTTAGGCTGTATCACGAGTTTTCTATGGCATGGTTTATGATCTGATGCTCAACGAACTATTCTTTCGGGGCGCTGCGACAATACACCAGAGCTCCACTCAATGAAGCAGCCTGGCATGGATGAACACTGATGCTCATATAGGGCAAAGCGGCTTATTTCGCTCAATCACCAAGGCAGCTGTCATCTCTGCTACGGGCTTCTCTGAGTCCCATGGCTGCTGCTCAGAGTGGTAAGGCTTGTGCAGGCTTCTTAATATTCTCAGGGTAATGTTCTTACAGGCCCAGACCTCAGCTCTAACCTTAGAGTTATCTATAACATTTAGATTTCCCAGCTAAAGGTTAAGAAAGTCCTAATTTTATAGCAAGGAGAAGGTGTTGTCATTATATGGCATGTTTAAAGCCTAGCAAATCAGTGTTGGATTTTTCTTTTGAGGCGTCTTCCAGACTTCCCAAAAGGCCAGGGCAGGCCGCCAGACTTCCCAAAAGGCTCCAAAAGGCTAATTAGGCACTGCCAGACTGCCCAAAAGGACAGTCCAACACTCTAACCAATACACCATTTACTGCATGCTCTATCGATTTGAAGTAGAAGGTCTGGAAGCAGGAAGCGTTGGACCAATCAGCAGCATTCAGGATGTCGTCTGAGCCACAGCTAGAAAGGGAGGCTTTGGAAGCCAAAGCCTAGTTCGTAGATGAGAATCAAACTTGTTAACATCAATGCTTATCTTGGATAAGATCCAGCGAACCCATCTGGTGAAGGGGGAAGCGCTCACCTCTCATATTCTTGCGGACAACTTGCCGGGCAAAGTCGCAGTACTCCTCGAAGGAGGGATGTTTCAATTGAACAACTACCTGTTTTCATTCCACCCAAAATAAAGGACTGAAAAGACTATTGATGATAGAAAGGACCCTGATGTCAACTGCTAATTTGATGGCGATCAAGAAGAGAAGGATGATTAGCTTAGGGGAGAGTTCTTTAAGGGACAAGTCAGGACTGAGAGGCCAGGCATGAAGACCCTTAAGGACTGTGTTCCCATCACAATTCAAGGATTAAGGAGGCCGAGGGGTATGGTAAAGACAAATACCTCTCATTCGTCTGCAAACTCGAGGACTGTTGCCCAGAGAAAAAGAGCCCAAGGGTAGATGCCCAGTAGAGACCACTAAGCAAAAAACATAAATGGTCCTATGAGACAGACCTTTCTCAAATAGGAAAGTGAGAAAATTGGCTAAGGAAAGGGAAAAGGTGCCATACCCCGTAGGGCCACAGAGAAGACAGAGCCTACTGGACCCCAAAAGTTGTTTGCCACTGGTGCTCTGCGTCGAAACCAACTGTGGCCCTGCACACTGCGCTAGATAGACTCTTTCCCCGATTTACTCTAAGGGTAGTGAGGATGAGCAGTCTAGGTGTCTCAGGGAAGTGGTGAGGGGATTGGAGACTCAGCACTCAAACAATCTTACAATAGATGTAGGAATGTAATGTCAACCCCAATGTTTGATTTTCATCATACCAGAACTTAGTACGATATACACGGATTACGTATCTCTTCAAGGATGTACTACAGCGTCTAAGAAGATCTCTACAGAATAAAAACATGCAGGTGATCACAATTAAAACTCGGGTGCAGGCTGCTCACTAAGTAGAAGCAGAGCAGCATCATAGAGTGCTTTGAACCATAGCAAATGACTAATCAGTTCTTGTGCAGGAATAACAATGCTTGATATGTTGTCCCACCAAACTCTGGTAGCCACATTTCAGAGTCAGTGTCTCTCAGGCATATGGAATGACTTGATGTGGTGCATACTCAGGACTACCAAGCGCTGAAGTGCTGGTGGAGGTGGTACGGGGAGCTGTTGTGCTCACCAGGGCACGTTCAGGCAACCCTGCCTCCTTCTCTCTGTTGTCAGCTGGGTGATATGCAAAGGCTCCACAAAGACACCCCTGCAGTCTGCTCCTGCAGTTGCAGTGGAAGGATCTTCCTCTTTAGGTCTGTGGCGCTGGTGTACTCACTGAAGTGCAATGAAGGTAGAGGAATCACATGACCTCTGCATCTTTCTCAAAGGTGGTCTGCAAATCGGGCAGTACTTATAGTACCGTTGTCACTGGCAAGTCAAATACAACGTCTCTTCAGTCAAATTGACTTGGCAGTGGGCAGAGAGTCCTGGTGCCCTGTGCACTTCAAGGTCTTCTTGGCGCTTCCATTTCCTCTCCTCCCTCAGGACAACTCCTTTCACCGGTCTCACCAGCTGTATTCTCTGTCAAGGGTAGGCAGGCTCTTGCAGGAAAAGGATCTCTCCTTTTCCTCTCAGTAGGGAGGTAACTCTTAGGATCACCGACAGACCCACAGTTTGTTCCAGCAAGGCTTGACTAAACCAAGCGATGTCTCCTCACCATCGGGAGAATGGATATCAGCACAACCAGTCCTGGACTACAGCAGCTCTTCTCCTCAGGATGTGAAGCAGCTCAAACTGAAATAAAGTGGGAAAGTTTGGGAACCACTTTTATATGGGATTTTCAGACAGGAAATATGGACCCACTAGCTGAGTGTAGAACCTGGTTTGACCTGTTCTTTTCCATCATTTAGTTTAGACAGGTTCTATGTGCAAGTTGATGGCTCCTCACATCAGGTATGAAGATGCTGGCTCCAGGCAGAATTACCCACAGCATTAGCAGCTAGCCAGGATGATGGGTCTCAAAGAAAAACAAGGACTCAGAAGCATCTCTTTTACTAGCAAGTGTCTCTGCTGCCTTGCCCCGATTCCTCAACCGTTAACCAAATAGCAGTGCTCAAGAAGGACTAAGCAGCAATCTTTGGCTAAAACGGTCACATACATTTTTTAAAGTCACTCCTGTCTCCATCCCTTCACAGTTCTGTAACTAGTTACACCCTCTTCAGGAATGCTAGCAACTTACATCACCTGGCTGAGGGCTGTTTCACAACCCCATCTTGTGCCGTATCAGACCAGGAGCAATCCAAAATGGATCCCACTGGTTACAACATACAAGCACACTTTAAACCAATATGGAGTCCTGCTCTCATACACTGTATGTGAACATGAACTTAACAATCACACAGTAATGTCAGTGCAGGGTCTGGTCATGACATGTGAGTGGAACATTACTTGAGCGTGTCTGTAGGTATTGTGCTCATATCCTTGAACAGGTAAAAAGGCCTGTTCAACTACTGATAACTAAAAACACTGTGCACTACCACAACATCATGTACCTGGCCAGCAAAACAGATGGTAGATATGCTTTTGAACTCTACAAAAGCATTTGACTCTTTGGAATGGACATATCTTTTTCCATTCCTCCAGTGCTTGGGACTAAGTCCCACCTTTATCTAATACATCCAACTCCTATACTCACTCCACACAGCACGCCTTAATGGATTGATCTCAGACCCATTTCCATTCACCTGAGGAACGCAACAAGGTTGCCCACTCTCAGCATTGCTATTTGCAATGGCCATGGAGCCCCTAGCTGCTAGACGCCGGTAATACCATGCAAATTGAGGCATAGGCTTCACATTGAGGGGTCTGATAGCTTCAATGTATGCTGATGGAATCACACTGTACATTTGTAAAGCCCGCGAAAACCTGGCACCAATTACACAGAAGGTCATTTGTTTTGGGGGCCTCTCTGGTATACAAATAAATTGGGCTAAATTCAACACTTTTCCCCCTCACTAACAATACCCACCTTCCATACAGAATAACCATTTCAGTGGGCAGCTGACCCAGTTCATATCTGGGTATTTGGCTCAGTCTTGACCCGATGGAGATTTGGACATTGAACTACGGTCATGCGATTGAGTGGTTGGAAGACAGAATCCTCATCTGGTTCCAACTGCCCCTTTCGCTGACTGGCAGGATAGCCATTGCTAAAATGGTGGTCGTTCCCAAATTCCTTTACTTATTTCGCAATACCCCCCTTCCACTCACTGCTCATTTACTGCACGGCTTACATTCGGACTCAATAACATTGGTCTGGGCTGGCAAGCAGCCTTGAATCTCCTGGGATATACTTTCTCTGCCCCTCACCCTGGGGGGAAAGGTGGGGGCTAGGTGTGGCAGACATCTCACTATATGCACTATGCACCCAGGTGCAATTCTTACTCTAGTGAATTCACCCAACACTATATCGGCTTCATGACGTAGTCAAAACAAATCATGTGGCTCCATGACCCCTGTCTACAGCATTATAAACTCCTTATAGAACACCACGGGTAGAAGTTGATACCATGGCAAGTGTTAGCTGGACTTGGGGTGGCCTGAGGAAAAGGGCTGGACTTACCTGTATTTATGCACCTTCTATTCCCTTCGGTCACAGCCCTTTGATGCCGCCATTGCATGATCAGGGCACTTCACTACGAGCGCGCTGCCTTAACCACCACATTCTACGATTTATACCCAGAGGACACCTTTCTGCAATCGCTTACCACTAGCAATTCACCTACACTCACCACACTGGATCTTCTGTTTTACCAAATCAGGGCTACTTGCAGCACCATTCATGACACCACTGACGCTCCAAGCACTCAAACACATTCTTACCACATCCTCTTCTCGCAAATTGATAATCCGTTTGTATAATATCACTCAACATACCTCTCCGATTGCGACTCCAAAAGCCCATGCATTATGTGAAATTGATTGTGGCTCTCCACTCACAAACCCCAGTGGTCCTTCTGCTGTGTGCAAGTGGAGCTCCTCATCTAACTATAGACTGCGGTTGATACATTTTAAGTTTTACATTGTTTATATAGAACCCCTGCACAGTTATTCCAGGTGGGCCTAGCCCCTGATTCCAACGGCCGCCGCTATGCTGCAACATAAGCCTCCTTCCTCCATATCGCATGGATGTGCCCTACAGTGGCACAATTCCTGGAGGAAGTCTTTTCGACCATACACTCAATAACTGGACAGCAAACTCATTGTAACCCCTTGATCGGATTACTGGGCTACGTTATAGATATTGCAGCCACTAACCGCAGACTTACAGGTATGCTTTTCCTTCTCACCAAACACAGGGTGGCCATGAACTGGGGACGACATCCGGTTCCTGTGGTGGACGCCTGGTTGCATGATGCAGCATATTGTTCTGAAGAACTTTCACATTTCTGGGAATTAATGCTGCCACGGTCACTCCCCAAAGACATATGGGAACCTTTGCTTGTTTATTTGCGCACCAGGGACACTGACCCACTCGCCACTAGCGGCCTCATCTACTGAGATATCGGGCACGCCTGGCAACTGATACATCATTGTCTGCAATCTGTGTTGGGCTGACATGCCACCTCAGTCACACGATTCATGCTTTTCCATATCTGACATGCCTCCCTTTGCTGTACTTTGTTGGAGGGCTGTTCTGTTGACTGGTGTAAGATGAACTTTGTTAATTCAGCTTAATTGCCTTCACAAGTTGTGTAAAGACATAGCCTACACTGATTCCATGTGGTCATGACAGGATCCCTATTGCCGATATCTCCCCCCCCCCTTTTTTCTATTTTCCCTTTCGTCGCTCAATTTCTTCGCAACCCGCCCTTTCTTCATCTTCTCCCATTTTCTTTCATTTGATGTAATATTGACTTTCCACAATATTGTTGTATTTCTGTGTTTTCTTTCCAAATGTCAATAAAAACAAATAAAATAAAAAAGCAATAAATGTTTTTTTTAAAGATATGCTTTTAGTCCCCACCATGACCTCAGAGCCAGGTTCTGGGCCTCAATGTCAATTTCGGGCCTAAATTCGAAATGCGCATATGGATTTTGTGTATGCTGAGTACAAAATAAAGTCAGGATACCAGATTCACTTGCAGGTGGGTCATTTAGGGCAGGAGTGCACATCCTTTACTATGCAGAGGGGCATTGCCACCTAAACAGTTACACCTCCAAGATCAGACTACCTGGAATCTCACTCCACCGTTGGACAAGTCAGGTCAGCAAAGTCAGTGGGAAAATCCATCTGAATTCCCATGCTGCAGAATGACTTTGAGTTCCAGAGTAAAAATCTAGGCCTTATAAGGAAATAGAATCTCAGCAACTTGGGATTTTTACTCCTCATCACAATTAATGTATTCAGTGGCTTCTGATCCACCTGGACACCAAAACCTGGTACCAAACAGGTGAGTACCTCCTCAAGGCCCACACTATTGGGTAGCACTCATTCTCAATGTCCGTTCAATTCTGTTCTCTAGGCAGCAGTCTGTGACTGATAAATGTCACTGGATGCTCTCCGCCTTTGTCATCAGATTGAGCCAGGACTGCTTTGACTCCCTTGTTGAAGGAAACAGTCTGCACAACGAAGGGTTAACTGCCATCAGGAGCCTTCAGTACTGTTGCATTGTATATTGCTACCATCAGGCCCTCAAACACCTTCGGACACTCCACAGTCAAGATAACATTCTTAGGCTGTGTTTTAGATGTTAGGGTTTTTAAACACAACTATGGTTCCTTAGTGTTTCACAGAAATCCAGGAATAACCTGGGATTTCTAAAAAGGCTGTCTGTCACCTTTGTCTTGGGTAGTGAGGACCTCCCATTCCAACAAAGATTGGATCTTGGCTTCCAGCAGGTGAATCTTCCTTTTACCTATCTGATACCTAAGATAGACTACAGAGGTCTGCCCCGCCTGACTCTTGGTTCCTTGATGGTTAATTTTGCTCCTGTGTCCCGACCAGCGCTTATTCTAAGTTCCTGGGGATGTCCTTCCATGAAGTGTTGAATATAGCAATTCCGTTCATGTAGGCCATTAGGAACTCTTCAGCGCAGAGAGAACATAGTTCCGGGACAATCATCCAGAGCCTCATTATATTCTTCTTGCTGCTCAGGAGTCAGTTCACGGGCAAAATTTACCATTCTACAGAGCCATCCTTCACATCACTGCTATAGGTCAGGGAATGGATCACTGCCCTACGCAATCTCTTCTGCCATTGCAAGGATGTTCAGGGTAAAAGCTCTTTTGAGGTATGGCTTCAGCGGGTTTACATGGAATGCCCTCCTGGGTTCCCTTGGGGCACCTCTACCTACCAAGCGGTTCCCCTAAGAAATCTTATGCACTTCCTTGTTGGTCGACACTATTTATCCTCTAAAACTCTGGAGCAATTGCGCTTCTGCACCAACACCCCCTGGCCCTCCTGTTATCCTATGAGAGTTGCTGTGGAACCTGTTAAGTGGACCATGGAACAGATAAGGGCTACTGGGACTATGCGGTGGGGGCTGGGGTCAATAGCCAAAACTGACCTAGGGTCTGCCCTGATATTGTCCATCCAAGTGAGTCTCTTTTGAAAAGACAAGTACTTTATTTTACATAAAGGCATAATACTTCACACTACAGTAATTCACAAGGTATGCCTGATACTTGGGTATCCTGTTGTTCCTGATTCAGAAACCAATTCACTTTCCGTTTGCATCCTCCCATGGAACCTTGGGAATTGACCTGGCCCTTATCCTCTGGTTTGGAACCAGTCTGTTGAGAGAGATCCTTTCTCCCTCTTGCTTATAGCCATGCTGCTCCAGCTCTCTGTTAACGCTGTTACCCATCCACTTAAAAGCTAACACTGCAACTTTTTCTGGATCCTTCTTGCTCACATTTGACAGGTATTGTTAAAGCGCGGTCCTGGGGTGCTCAGTCACCGTTACATAAACATGTGTATTCTTTATCTCAGTGGTTCCCAAACTTTTGACTTCTGAGGACCCCCATTGAGTCACCACTGGAAGCCGGGGACCCCCAAGCAATTTGTAGGATTTAAATTTCAAACATTAAAACAGTAATTCGAATAAAATAATCGCACTTGTGCACACAAAACAAATACTCAAATTACTAAGGATTCTAGGGGCATATTTACAAGTCCCTATTGCCATGGGAACATCACATTTTGCGATGTTCCTGTAGCAATAGGGGCTTTGCCTTATTTACAAGGCCGCGTTAAGCCACTTATTGTGGCTTAACGCTGCCTTGTAAATAAGGCCCCCTTTCACGCAATGCTTAGCATGAAAAAGGTGGGCAGTGGGAGTTTCACTCCAACACCCATTGATTTTGATGCTGCCCTCTATTTACAAGGTCAGCTTAAATAGGAGACGGCACCAAAATTAAGACCATGAAAAACCTGGTCTTAACTTGGCGATAGGAGAAGAAATGCCATTTTTTTCCCTGTTTTTGCTTTTTCCAACGGAAAAAGCAAAACACCTTTGATTGTTTATGTTCAGGAAGGTGACCCTTCCTGCACATTGTAGGAAGGTGGATATCTGACTATGGTTACCCCCAACTTTTTGCCTAGTGTCTAGCTGGTTTTTCGACTTAGTTGGCCTGAGATCCTGCCATTCAGGGTCTCAGGCTGTCTGCTCTCTCTGTAAAATGGACTCCATGTACCCTAGGTACATAACCAATTGGTAAGGATCACCTTATTGGACCCTGTACAGTGTACCCTAGGTACCCAGGGCATAGGTGTACCCTAGGCCTCCCAGGGGCTGCAGCATGTATTATGCCACCCCTGGTCTGGCCTTCCAATCAGACACAACTGGCTGATCACTCAGCTGGGGCAAGGTCGTGTAATCACCCCTTGCTTAGATATAGTATGCCTATATCTACCCTTGTATATAGACACATGTGTACCTATCAGTCACTCCTATGGCAGGCCTTAACAATCCTGGAGGCAGAGTGCTTGGTAACATGTGAGATGGTGCTCTAGCATGAGCTGAGCCTGTCTGCAGCTTTCGGAACCATGTCCTTATAGCTGTTCTATGATATAGCCTACCATATACTCTTAAAGTGCCTTATAATCTTAAACGGTTATGGTAACTATGGTTGGGCTGTATCAAAACATGTTGTGTAAGGTGTCTAACACTTTGGAATAATACCCCCATACCATTTCTGGTGATGAGGATATTATTCCTCCCTTCTAGAGGGAGAGACATGTTAAAATCATACTTCACTGTTAGCCTCTGACCAAAGCCTCAGCATCACAAAATGGATGCTGCTGCCACGACACAAGTCTGACCTCCTGCAGCTGGGAGTGATCCCAGCCAGGGAGGCCTGGACAATAGGTTTCCTGCTTGGGGAGGTGCTAGCACCTCCCCAGACAGCCTTTAGTGTATTGGGGCAGGGTGGGCTGAAAGGAATGAGACATGCCTGGGGCACACAAGGTGTTCCTTGCATAGTCCAGTTCAAACCGATGCTGGGGCACTCCAGCCCCAGCTCTGGCGCGAAACTGGACAAAGGGAAGTGGGTGTAACCACCCCCTCCCAGGTCCCACCCATAAGGCGTGACCTAGCAGGTATCCCAGCCCCCCAGATTAGTATAAGAGTGGGAGTTGGGCCTCAAGACTTTAGATTATCCTGAACCTGCAAACTTGAACAGAAACTCTGGACCTTCGACATTCGACGAAAGAAGAAGACTGAAGAATCTCCCTTGTGGCCAAGGAGTGGCTACCCTGTGCAAACAGGCACCATCAAGAGACTACCCTTTGCTTTGCCCACGTTCTACGAGGAACCGACTGCAGAGCCCGACCAGAGCTTTGACTTCCAGACTTCTCCGACCCTGATCCACATCCACAGCAGAGCTGAGATCCGTGGAGGCGACGAGCGACGTGGGACCGGCTACCTGGGAAAAGTGGCTAGTATCTTCAAGCGCAGCTTCTGAGGCACCCTCGAAGTTGTGCACCGGGGATTGAGAAGCCCCACCCCCAAGCACCATCTGCACCGAAGATCAGCCCCCCACACTCAACGAGTCCTGCGTGGGGCCCTTCAGCATTTTCCTGCTTGCCGCGTCTGTCCGGTTGCTTGCCCGCTGGCTAGTGGCCTTTGTGACGACGCATCCCGTAATCTTCACCGCTGGTTTGGCTCCTCCAGACTGGCTCCTGCTTCTTTGAAAAAGAGAAGCACCCCAGACCTTCCTGGTCTGCACCAGAAGCAAGTCCTTCATTCTGCATGGGTTCCGCTTGCCAAGGCTTGGTGAGTCCTAGTCCAACTTCGATGCCGCCGACAGCAAGAGCCTTCGTGGGACAGCTCGCCTCCTGGTCCTGGTTGTCCTCGACGCTTCCTGGTCCTCCTGGCTGCAGCGACAAGCTTCACCTTCACCTGCAATCTTCACGACATCGTCTGGTTCCTTCCTGGTTCCACGTGGTCACTGGCTAGTGATCTTGACTCTGTCCCCTCTGCTTGCAGGTCTCCTCTCTTCTTGATCCCAGCCTTGGGATCCACCGGACACTCTTCACTGACTGCCTGTCAGCATCTTTCTTCAGGCATCCATAGGAGTCGACGACGAAACCCGACGCAACTTCACCCCTATGCACCCGCAGCCTGTGGGCTAGGTAACTTGGGTACTCCGGTGCTCATCAGGATAGTGACTATCCTAGTGTCTAAGTTTCAAGTCTCAACTTCCTAGCTACTCCGGAAGTGTCCTAAACCTATCTATTTCTAAACTGTACTATTGCTAGTGACTTTTACGCATTACGCGTGAGTGTTTCCACTCTGCATACGAATCCCGTGGGCCTCCCACTTCCTAACCTTTGGTAGTATAGTGTAGCCCCAGCGATTCCCTAGGCCTAGGCCTATCCTATTTCCGTGACAGTGGTCCTTATACCACTTACTTAGTATATGGTTTGCGTGGCCCCTAGGGCCTAACTGTATTACTTACCTGTGTGACTTAATGTATGCATAAATAAGACTGTGTTGTACTTACCTCTAATCTCATAAAGAGTGCTGAGGGTTTGCTTAGAATAAATACACTTTATTTTATATATATATCTGTTGTGGTGTCCTTTCATTTGGTATTCAAGGGATTATATATGGTATCACAGCTGGCTTCACATGCCATTCAGAGTTTAGCCTAAGACTGCTCTTGTCCATGCTACCACTAGGATAGCTGGTCTATAAGGTTGACTTTACAACCAATCACCATAAGGGTATTTGGACTGATATAAGGTGTACACTATAACTAGTGACATCATACATCAGGCCAACTTCTCACATTGGTGAGCAGCGGTTGGGATCTGAGCTTGCTGTTGTAATACCATTGTAATCTTGAGATACTAAATTGAAAGATCACACAGATATTGTCTAGGTACATATAACATAGTTTATAATACTTAAGTCCTACTGGACTTAGTAGTTGTAGGTTGAAGGGAGTAACACACCCTGACTACAACTACTAGAGAGGTTTAGTAGAAACAACTAGTGTAGGTAGGTGCACACACCACACCCTCACTAGATCATGTCTCTGAGAGGAGATCAAGTAGATGCTCTCTCAGGAGGGGCAGGTCTGCAGAAGACCCCCTCTAGATATGATACCTTAACATTCCAGGAGATGAGACATTTGTGTACCTCCAGAGGAATAAAACAGGGTGCAAACCCTACCCTCCTTCAGTTAAGACAACTCCTAGAGGAGTATGATACTCTTAGGGCCTCTCAGGCAGGTACCCTAGGTACAGAGGAGGGTCTACCCACCACAGAGGAGTCAGATGGGACTTCAGATGAAGAGGTAGACAGCCAGGGCCAAGTAGGAAGACTTAGCCAGGCTAACCTAAGCTTACATGGGAGTTTGCATGGGGTCCCCCCATACAGACCCCCAAGTAGGCTTACACAGAGAAGCAGGAGGGACAGATCCCCTTCAAGGGAATCCATCCACTCCCATGTCTCTAGCATCTCTAATGCTTCCTCTCACAGGGGAATGACTTCACCTGAGAGAAAGGAGCATGAAGCCAGAATGAGGGAAGCTAATCTGAGGATTCAGAGGGAAGAACTTGCCCTTGCCAAGGAGAAGCTTGCTCTGGCTAGAGAGCAAAAATTGTGTGGGTCAGAACCCACTGGTGGCAGCAACATTCCTAGAGATAGGGATAGGTCTTATGACCATAGAAACCTAAGCAAGATAGTCCCTCCATATCAGAATGGGGATGACATCCACAAGTGGATGACTGCTTTGGAGAGGGCCTGCAAAGTACAGCAGGTACCCCAGAGTCAGTGGGCAGCTATCTTGTGGCTCTCCTTTTCTGACAAAGGTAGAGACAAGCTCCTCACAGTCAGTGATGAGGATGCAAACAATTACAAAGTCCTGAAGAGTGCTCTGATAGATGGGTTTGGCTTAACCACTGAGCAATATAGGTTGTTGTTCAGAGACACCCAGAAGACACAGACACAGGACTGGTCTGATTTTGTGGATTGTGCCACTAAGGCTTTGGAAGGTTGGTTAAATGGCAGCAAGGTGCAGGACTATACAGGATTGTACAACTTGATTATGAGGGAGCAGATCCTTAGTAAATGTCAGAACCAGCTTCTCCATCAACACCTGGTAGACTCAGATTTGACCTCTCCCCAAGAATTGGGAAAGAGGGCAGATAAATGGGTCAGGACCAGGATTAGGCCTAAAAATCAGGGTGGTGACCAAAAGAAAGATACCACCAAGCCTCAAGAGAAGGGTGGGGATAAAGCAAAAGAGAAATCTTCTTCAGGGCCCCAAAACTCCACACAGGGTGGTGGGTCCCAAGCTCCCTCCTCTACCACAGTTAAGAAGCCCTACTGCCATGAGTGTAAAACTCCTGGGCATTGGAAAACTGACAGCGGTTGCCCAAGGGCTAAAAACAAAACTGTTCCTCCAACTACTCCTGTCACACCACCTATTACTCTCAGCAGTAATCCCCCAGGTGGTGGGAGTGCCCCCAAAAATTTGGCTGGGCTTTCTTGGGGAACACAGGGGGATCCTGGCTTAGCCAAATCCCCTACAGCAGCTACTCTTGTCTATGATGGTGGCGTGGGGTTTGCCAACTTCACTGCCTGTCCCAACACTTTGGGTAGGTACAGACAGGAGCCCTACATCAATGGTAGAAAAGCTGAGGCCTACAGAGACACTGGAGCTAGCATCACTATGGTGGCCCATAGGCTAGTTCCCTCTGAGCAGCTTTTGCCTGGTTTCTCATACCAGGTGACTAACATTGATGGCAAACAGAACAGTCATCCCATGGCAGAGGTATGTCTCAGCTGGGGAGGTGTCACTGGCCCTAAAAGGGTGGCAGTGTCTCCAACCTTGCCTGTGGACTGCTTACTGGGGAATGACTTAGAACTCTCAGCTTGGGCTGGAGTTGAACAAGACACCCATTCTAAAATGGTAGGCCTTTCACAAAAGGGTAGTGGGGTTGTGCCAGTCACAACCCCTGTCCAAGTAGATTTCCTCCCTGAAAAGGTTGGAAGGGCAGTGGTGGCCACAGCCCAGGCACAGACAGACTTCCCTGCAGAGATTGGCAGAGCTGTGACAGTCACAGCTCAAACACAAACTGAGTGCCTTCCTGAAAAGGTTGGCAGGGCTGTAATGGTCTCAGTCCATACTCAGACTGACCTAGGTGTAGTGAAGCCTGAAACTATGGATCACTCCACACAAACAGAGAGTAGTGGGGAGGAAGAAAAGTCTCCCTCTCCCCAGACATTAGGAAAAGGTCAGCCACCTCAGGGATCTGACCTCACCCCTTGTGAAGGAACTGCCCCAGAGGTAGCCAGGCCTGGCCTGGCAGAGCCTCTGATGTCAGTGGCCCCTTCCAAGGTGGGACCCAGTCTGGTGCAGGTAGCCTGCCTCTCTCTACCCTGCCTCAGTCAGCCCAGGGCTGCAGAGGTCAGGGAGGCCTGTGGACCCCAAGAGGGCCCCTGTCCACAAGAACCCCCCCATCAAAAGAATGAGGATTGCCTGGTTAGTTGCCCTAGCCAGGTGATGGGTAAAAACATTCCTGAGGGATCCCCTTTACAGGTAGTTAGGGACCTCCCCCAGAGGGATTCTGTTGGGCACAGGCAAACATGGGACCTTAGGGCCCCAAACCTGACCTGTCCCTCCAGTAAGCCCACAAAAGGGACCCAGCCTCCAGCTTTAGGTAGCCAGAGGCTGACCCTGAGAGCACAGTGCAACTCAGTTAAGGAAAGAAAGGCATCCAGGGTGGAGGATGATTGGAGGAAGCTGAGGCCTCACTTTGAGGACACCCACTTCAGTACTCCATCTCAACACCAGCCTTTTACTTTGCCAAGACACACCCAAGGTAGAGATTCCCTATGGTGGAGACCCTATGATACCTTTAGGATGAGGGATTGCTTAGTGGACCATGAGACAGGGGGTAACCATGCCAGTGCTGGTTCTTCCTTATATGGCCACTCAGGCAATAGAGGCTTACCTTGTCAAGGCCAGCCTTATCTCCTTTCGTTTTGGGGGGGGGGGGGGTTGTGTAGGAAGGTGGATATCTGACTATGGTTACCCCCAACTTTTTGCCTAGTGTCTAGCTGGTTTTTCGACTTAGTTGGCCTGAGATCCTGCCATTCAGGGTCTCAGGCTGTCTGCTCTCTCTGTAAAATGGACTCCATGTACCCTAGGTACATAACCAATTGGTAAGGATCACCTTATTGGACCCTGTACAGTGTACCCTAGGTACCCAGGGCATAGGTGTACCCTAGGCCTCCCAGGGGCTGCAGCATGTATTATGCCACCCCTGGTCTGGCCTTCCAATCAGACACAACTGGCTGATCACTCAGCTGGGGCAAGGTCGTGTAATCACCCCTTGCTTAGATATAGTATGCCTATATCTACCCTTGTATATAGACACATGTGTACCTATCAGTCACTCCTATGGCAGGCCTTAACAATCCTGGAGGCAGAGTGCTTGGTAACATGTGAGATGGTGCTCTAGCATGAGCTGAGCCTGTCTGCAGCTTTCGGAACCATGTCCTTATAGCTGTTCTATGATATAGCCTACCATATACTCTTAAAGTGCCTTATAATCTTAAACGGTTATGGTAACTATGGTTGGGCTGTATCAAAACATGTCGTGTAAGGTGTCTAACACTTTGGAATAATACCCCCATACCATTTCTGGTGATGAGGATATTATTGCTCCCTTCTAGAGGGAGAGACATGTTAAAATCATACTTCACTGTTAGCCTCTGACCAAAGCCTCAGCATCACAAAATGGATGCTGCTGCCACGACACAAGTCTGACCTCCTGCAGCTGGGAGTGATCCCAGCCAGGGAGGCCTGGACAATAGGTTTCCTGCTTGGGGAGGTGCTAGCACCTCCCCAGACAGCCTTTAGTGTATTGGGGCAGGGTGGGCTGAAAGGAATGAGACATGCCTGGGGCACACAAGGTGTTCCTTGCATAGTCCAGTTCAAACCGGTGCTGGGGCACTCCAGCCCCAGCTCTGGCGCGAAACTGGACAAAGGGAAGTGGGTGTAACCACCCCCTCCCAGGTCCCACCCATAAGGCGTGACCTAGCAGGTATCCCAGCCCCCCAGATTAGTATAAGAGTGGGAGTTGGGCCTCAAGACTTTAGATTATCCTGAACCTGCAAACTTGAACAGAAACTCTGGACCTTCGACATTCGACGAAAGAAGAAGACTGAAGAATCTCCCTTGTGGCCAAGGAGTGGCTACCCTGTGCAAACAGGCACCATCAAGAGACTACCCTTTGCTTTGCCCACGTTCTACGAGGAACCGACTGCAGAGCCCGACCAGAGCCTTGACTTCCAGACTTCTCCGACCCTGATCCACATCCACAGCAGAGCTGAGATCCGTGGAGGCGACGAGCGACGTGGGACCGGCTACCTGGGAAAAGTGGCTAGTATCTTCAAGCGCAGCTTCTGAGGCACCCTCGAAGTTGTGCACCGGGGATTGAGAAGCCCCACCCCCAAGCACCATCTGCACCGAAGATCAGCCCCCCACACTCAACGAGTCCTGCGTGGGGCCCTTCAGCATTTTCCTGCTTGCCGCGTCTGTCCAGTTGCTTGCCCGCTGGCTAGTGGCCTTTGTGACGACGCATCCCGTAATCTTCACTGCTGGTTTGGCTCCTCCAGACAGGCTCCTGCTTCTTTGAAAAAGAGAAGCACCCCAGACCTTCCTGGTCTGCACCAGAAGCAAGTCCTTCATTCTGCGTGGGTTCCGCTTGCCAAGGCTTGGTGAGTCCTAGTCCAACTTCGACGCCGCCGACAGCAAGAGCCTTCATGGGACAGCTCGCCTCCTGGTCCTGGTCGTCCTCGACGCTTCCTGGTCCTCCTGGCTGCAGCGACAAGCTTCACCTTCACCTGCAATCTTCACGACATCGTCTGGTTCCTTCCTGGTTCCACGTGGTCACTGGCTAGTGATCTTGACTCTGTCCCCTCTGCTTGCAGGTCTCCTCTCTTCTTGATCCCAGCCTTGGGATCCACCGGACACTCTTCACTGACTGCCTGTCAGCATCTTTCTTCAGGCATCCATAGGAGTCGACGACGAAACCAGACGCAACTTCACCCCTATGCACACGCAGCCTGTGGGCTAGGTAACTTGGGTACTCCGGTGCTCATCGGGATAGTGACTATCCTAGTGTCTAAGTTTCAAGTCTCAACTTCCTAGCTACTCCGGAAGTGTCCTAAACCTATCTATTTCTAAACTGTACTATTGCTAGTGACTTTTACGCATTACGCGTGAGTGTTTCCACTCTGCATACGAATCCCGTGGGCCTCCCACTTCCTAACCTTTGGTAGTATAGTGTAGCCCCAGCGATTCCCTAGGCCTAGGCCTATCCTATTTCCGTGACAGTGGTCCTTATACCACTTACTTAGTATATGGTTTGCGTGGCCCCTAGGGCCTAACTGTATTACTTACCTGTGTGACTTAATGTATGCATAAATAAGACTGTGTTGTACTTACCTCTAATCTCATAAAGAGTGCTGAGGGTTTGCTTAGAATAAATACACTTTATTTTATATATATATCTGTTGTGGTGTCCTTTCATTTGGTATTCAAGGGATTATATATGGTATCACAGCTGGCTTCACATGCCATTCAGAGTTTAGCCTAAGACTGCTCTTGTCCATGCTACCACTAGGATAGCTGGTCTATAAGGTTGACTTTACAACCAATCACCATAAGGGTATTTGGACTGATATAAGGTGTACACTATAACTAGTGACATCATACATCAGGCCAACTTCTCACACACATAAACAATCTTTAATAAAAAATGACATTTTGCAACTCCCATGTGTGCTGCATTAGGTAGCACACATAGAAGTGACAAAAAGGCGTTACAAAATTGTTCATGTGCAGGAAGTGGGAACATAGCAGCATCAGGATAATGATAGATTGGGAATAAACATATGTTGCTAACTTTTACCATGCAGTTTGCAAGCAGCTGTTTGACAGTTTATAGGACACTGTGCTAGATTACGATTGTCCCTTATGAATTGCACAGTGACAAAAGAATCTCTGTGACAAAATCAGTAACCCACTGACCTATGCACATAAAATACTGTTTTTTAAAATGCATTGTACACGTTCTTTGCAGTAGGCATATTAACCCTTTGTGTTACATTAGATAAGTCAAAGCTGCCACGGGACAAAACTCTCATCTCTCTCCAGCAGGTACATTAATCACTGGCATTTTCTTGACACTTTTATAGTTGCTCGAAAACTGCTAATTTTACAAGGAACTTTGCAGTGCTTTTAGAACTGCTGCCTGCTGACCCCCTGGGAATGTGCCACGGACCCCAGTTTGGGAAACACTGCTTTATCTCTTTCACCACTCATTCCAATCATAAAACATACCATTAATGTATGTTTTATTTACAGTCACTCTTGTTGTCTTTAAACCTCTGTAAAAACTTAGCTGGCTTCAGCCCATACCGTCTGATCAGAGCCTCCTTATTCCACCCATAGTGCATCTGCTCAGCGCACAGGTATTCTCCGAATAACTACTGTACTTTCTTGAAGAAAGTGACTCAGTGACTCATTCAAGTGGCTGCCCTAGACACATCACTCACAGTTTGTGCTCTACAAGTGGTTTCAAAGCTCATAAACCATTCCTAAACGCATGGTTTCTCGACATACATGCCCGCAAGTTAATTTCAAAACCATGGGAGCTACTCTGGTAGAGTTGAAAGTAGAATTACTTTTCTCAGACGTAATTGACTCTGCTGCCGTCCTGAGTTTCAAGTCAAGTCAATAGTTTATTGTGTATGATTACTTAAAATCGTTACAATTTACAATTTAAAATATTTCGACCTAAGCGAGCTGTGCAATTTCCTGAGTTTCTTTTTCTTTAAATCTATCCGCTTTTTCAGCCTTCATCTTTCTCACTCCTCACGCTCCCTTTTTCTCTCCTCATGGGCCCGTTCATTCCGTCTCTCCATCCTTCTTTTCTCTTGTTCCTGACAAGCTAACCTCAGCTTTTCCTCTCACACTCGCTGGCTATTGGACATGGCCTTCTTAGGGGAACATCCCCAAAACGTTTTTGCTTTTTTCTACCTCCTAGTATTTGCCTATTCTCTGTTCGTGTCCCTAGAACTCGGAATCTGTTCTCAATATAATGCAGGAGGAAGGTACATCAAACTCCCCTCATGGGGTAGGAGTGGGGTGCTTGCACACTTGGGTTAAGTGTTGTTCTTGGGAGTGCCCTATGAAAGAGTACACAACGTACCCAAGGCGGGTGCGGCATTGGCAAGTCGGGGGACGTGGCACTGATCATGCCATGCGGGACTCGCCGGACCATTGTGTCTCCTACTCAGGTTGGCGTCGCCACGGGTGAGCCAACCCGCAGGGGGCCTCCCATACTGCCAGAGCAGCCCTATGATACATCCTGAGTGGTGAAGCTTGGGGTAGGCGAGTAGCTGGGTAAGGGCATTGAGCAGGACCGCTGCCCAAACAGGGGAGAACCCCTAGGTGGGGGTCTCCCTATGTCGGAGGTCAGTCCCTGTCTTTGGTACACCTCCCAAGTTTGCTGAGGCCCCTTTACGGCTGTGGGACTGGAGCCCTTCCCCATTCTGGGTGCAGTGTGGAGGTGTGCGCACTATTCCTACGACCTGTAGGAAGCAGAATTTAACTGAAAGGGGGAAACTGATTGTCACCTGTCATAACAAGTGGTGGGTGCACTAGTACCAAAGTTGTACTGGGCCCGTGCCCGGCCTGCTAGTGCTGGTCCGCCTGAGCCCTTGTGCCAGTGATGTTTCTAGACATCCGCCACCAGCCTGCCAAGATGGCCGGTGTGCTCAGTGGCACCATGGAAGTGCCTAGTATGAGTGCGGACTGCCGGTTGTCGGATAGGGCACACACACCATGAGTGTCCTGGAGAATCAGTCCGCCGGCCTGCCACGGCAAGCCTGTGTGCGTGCCGGTTCTTGTGTGGAGCCTTAAGGTTCTGGGCCCTTTCCCACGGTACTGTAGTGTGAAAGTTGTGCACCTTTCTAAAACATGTTAGGAAGTGGTGCGGACATGATATTTGTAAACATAGGTCAGGTCTGCCATTGCGGCCAGGGTGCGCACTTACACCTCGGGTGTAGTTAACCTATGTGTCTGACCTGCTCTGGCAGGCCGGTGGGTGCACTCGCATGGACAGTATGTTTCAAACACGTGTCTGACCAGCCAGAACCGGTGCACATACTCTAGCTGGCCTGTGCCAAACAGTTCATCCTGAGGAGATCTTTTGCCTCGACTAGGATGGAAGGTGAATGGTTGGAAAAGCACCTACAGGTGTTCGCTGTCCAGGTAAGAAGGAAGACCCACGAGGGTTCCCCTACCAAGGAGGCTTTCTCTTCCCTTAAGTTAGCATGGGGAAGGGGTCGCCGGTATCGCAAGCTGCAATAAGGGATTGCAGTGGCGCAGCCTCATGATGTTTCCTATCAATGATTTAGCTAAGCCAAATCCATTCCAATGGTAACACCGGGCTTGGCATATCTTGCTTGGAAATGGCACTTAAGGAAGGTGGTTATTTTTATGCATCAAACACTTTGTGTGCCATGGTATTTGGCACCGGTTAACATATGAGGCCTGAGGAGCACATCTGGGCATTCCCCAGGGACAGCCATAAAACATTGGGCATGCAATTGAGATAGCCAACCACTGCCATTTGCAGGCCAGGGGGAATATATGGGGGGGCGGAGATTGTGACACTTGGCCTCTGGGGCCAGATCATGGCCTCCAGAAAGACAGAGATTTGCATTTTGAAGTCTTATGGCAGACAGGATGGAGATTTAGGTGACACATCTGTGGTTCAAAGGAATACCCTTTGAACCTTCCCCCAACTTAAAAGGCCCAGTGGGATATAAGTACCCAGTGCCACCCCACCATGAGGAGAAATCCACTTGTGGGGATGCCGGACCAGAAATCCTGATCTGTGTGATGCACATTGCCAGTGGACTTTGTTGTGCACATGGAAGATAACTGCCCATTGAAAGGACTGCGTGCCTGGTCCAACGACCTGCTGATGTATGGCACCCTGAAGTGGGCTCCCTAGGACCATTCAGCTGGTCTCTTGTTCTCTCGGAGGTCTCTGGGATGTCAAAGATCTCCTACAAGGGGCCCACACCATCTACCAGTGACATCTGGAGAGAAGTGCCCTCCAAGTGCCCATATTGCCTTCTGAAAGCTGAACAGCGCAATGTGAGCTTAGAACTACAAAATCATGACTGGAGTGCCTAGTGCAGCGCTTAAGAAGTTGCCCGCATCTACGGCGAAGTTGTTCTAGTACTGTGGAGACCTCTGCACGCATGAGTGTCTTGTTGGTGGTGAGCGGATTCACCGGTTGCAGGATCCAACGTTGCCCGCTTTGACGACTGTGTCACATTTCTCTCTTTCGCCATGCGGACTTCATGCTCATTGCATGTGGTGTCATACTCACAGCCTTCGACCCTTGGAGGTGGGGAACACAAACACTGCAGAGTTTCATTCTACCTCACGAGGTATTGCTGAGCTTACACCTGTGTGTGTGACTGGAAATATCTGGTGCAACTGATATCAAGGTGTGTCTTGCCTCATTTCCAGGGAGGTACGGAATTGCAACTCTACTTTGTGTAACCTGAAGTGTCTGGTGTGACTCATTTCATCATGCGCCAGCCCCTGTCCCCAGACTGAAAACCTTTTGAAATTTTATTTATTTTTTACCAATATCAATACCAATTACCAATTTTTCTAATCTAAAGTGCAGCCTCGGGACAGGAAGAAAAAAAGTTTAGAATACAAAAAATACCAAAACAAAACAAGACAGAGTAGTTGTAAAGTGGCCAGATTGGTTTTATTCACACCCAAACACATTAGCGCTAATTTACATAGTTTGCCAGTGAAGCGCTACTTTCGTTTTCTCGTCGTTCTTTGAACAACATTGTTTTCCCTAGGTGAAGAAGTGCACCATTCCTGGAGGTACCGCAATACCTGGTTGATGTGTGGAGTGGTGTGGAAAGCATTTCATTTGATCCTTATCAGCTGTTTTCCTTATTTTAGTTTATAAACTGTGTACCGCAGATCTGTGTTCAGGGGATGTGGTGTTTTTAAACCATACTGCTTACGTTTTGTAAGGATATAAGCAATGGACATTGAAGCGGGTCCCTTTCAGGCCCTGTAGATATGTCCTTAACTTTTCAGGCAAAAGCACTCACTGATTTCTGAATAGCGATTGTAAAAGCGTTAAGGTAACCATGTTGTTCCTGCTTACATTCCACATTTTTTACATAATCTTGCATTCCCTGTGAGTGTTTGCTTTTTCGAAGATGTTGTTACTTTTCTTTTTCATCTAAACAAATTGGCTTGGACAGCACTCCCAAATGTAACAGGCTAGGTCATTCGCACTGCATATAAGTTACAGACCAGTAGCAGTATTATAGCTATTATGTCCAAAGTTCATGTATAGCTTGCAGGATATCCAAAAGGTTCAAGGATGATGAAATGACGATCCAACCAGATTCTCAGTGTAGTTGATGATTTTAATGTTCTTCAATGCATGTTGTAAAGAAGAAAACAGCCAACACGTGTTTCGTCTGTACAAGGTAAGTACAGCGACTTTTTCAAGGCAATGTACGAAATGTGTGCAAGATAAACTGGTAACCAATAAGTGTTGCTATTGATATAAAGATCCACAAAGTTCGTATCCTTTGAATGAGTCCTCCGTATGAGCAAATCGTGCGGGTAATAGGTCCGTTAGGATCGTGAGATAACCAAATCGTGATTTATGAGAACTGAGTAGCAGGACACGTCCGTTTACATGCACATAGATAGCTCAAGAACCCCCTGGAGCAAAAATAGAACAGGCGTTCACGTAACG
Source organism: Triturus cristatus (assembly GCF_964204655.1). Taxonomy (NCBI): domain Eukaryota; kingdom Metazoa; phylum Chordata; class Amphibia; order Caudata; family Salamandridae; genus Triturus; species Triturus cristatus. Next base: position 86,480,523 of record NC_140586.1, on the reverse strand, counting down.
TAGGGCAGTAACAGCACAGGATGACATAGTCGGGTCTCCAACAAAATGCCACGAGAGAGGGTGCCGCGCCTGATAACGCTGACTCATTAAGCACCCCTTGACACCTAGAACTACATAATACATGCCTTTACTTGACTTCCGTGACATTTGTTTGATGTGCGGTCCATTCCCAGTTTGGGAACACTACTGCCTTTCTGTCTAACTTTTCTTTTTCAGGCAGCATATTACTCTTGTCTAGTGCATAATTGAATTGAGTTGCACCCTGGTGTTTACAGTGGGCACAATTGGGTTGTAGCGGAAGACAGTGCGAGTTTCTCTCGGTGGGGCAGCATGGTGTTCAGTGGGGGAGAGGATGTGGCACAATGGCCAGAGCTTCTGAATTTGGATCTTGGGAACCAGTTTCAGCCTTCATGAACAGTCCACCAGGCTACTCTCTTGAGGGAGCACATTCCCATGCTAGACCTTAGAAGCCCCCGCTAGATCTTAGAAGTCCTGTTTTCTTAGAACCAGCAGGTGGACCCTAGCTGTGGCAAGTGCGGGTTAACCTTGAAGGCCTGTCCACCACAATCCATGCTGAAGTTCACCTCCAGTCTTGCTGGCATGCCTATGAAGCAGCACACCCTAGAGTAACAGTAATATTAATACTACATTTTTCATTGCGTAGTTAATTAAAAGCATTGCAATACAATGTATTCGGCACAAAAAAAAACAATAATTGGCACTCGATAAAACACATCTTTCATTTTTCTAAAATGCCCAAGTTTGTCTGTAAAAATTCAGATTCTTGCATTTAAAAAGCATAATATGTCCAGGTGCAAGAAAGGACACCATATCAAAATGGTCAATAAGAAAGGTTAGTGCCAAAGGAGTTTTACAAACTCTTTCTTTGCCTTGTCCCACTCAGAGATGGAGTTTTCAAAAGTGCTTTGAAGTCTTTAGGCTACTTCACAGTGAATATCCTACGACTTCCTAGGATCTATGACCTTGATCTTTTGTCCACACTCCTGGAAAATCTTACCAGTGCACAATTGAGTGTTAGGTTGGCCGGATAAAAACACGTGATCGCAGCTTCTCTGCAAGTTCTCATCCCTCTCTTAATGTACTCTTGGCGTAGTATTGTCTGTCTTTTATTTAAGGAGGCTTTGCAGAGGCACAGGGCGTGGATTATGTCCTCAGGAGCTTTACCGCAGAGTCTGCATTCTTCTCCAAAGTCTTTTCTTTGCCATTGCAGGTAGTACTCTAGTATTGGCACTATCCATAGCCTGATGTTTAGGAATTGTTCCTTTGTCTGAATGCTGTAGATTTTTATTTTTTATTTATTTTGACGGTTTTGTATAGCGCGAACAAGACCCTTGCGGGTATCAGAGCGCTTTACATAGCAAACATAGGAAAAAAGGAGGATGTGAACATATAAATACAGAATTATGTGTATACAATATACAGAATACAGAGAAAGGCACATAGCTATAGTTCATGTGAATTTGGACTTGAGAATCGATTTCACTTCTTTTTTTTAAAAAGCCGTAGATGGATTGAGTCTTGTTTCTGGGGGTAAGGCATTCCATATCCTGGGGGCCATTCCTGAGAAGGTACGATTGTACGTTTTTTTCTTGGAGAAACGTTGCGGTTTCAGTAAGAGGTTGTTAGAACTCCTGGTAGACCTGTTACCACCTGATAATACCAGTTTTTCGGCTAGGTACCTCGGGGTTTTGTGGTGTAGTGCCTTATGAGTCATACAAGCGATTTTTAATTAGATCCTGGCCTCAAACGGTAGCCAGTTTAGGGCATGCAGGTCAGGGGAAATGTGGCAGTTTCTTTTGGTGCCTGTAACGAGTCTCGCGGCTGTATTGATTGATGCTCTGAGAGGAGCGGTCGTTGCCTTGGGGAGACCCAAGATTGTAGCTAGATAGCCTTGAGGCTATCATTTCTTATAGTTACAAAGAGTTATCCAGCCATGTCTCCTCTTTGCCAAAGCCATCTTGTCATCTAAGAGAGATATTGCTTTTGTGTTTGTTTTTATTATTGTTTTCAGCTCAATCCGACTCAAATACTGGGCCTAGGCGGCTGTGAGATCCAGGGTGGCAAGTGACCTTTGTAGATAAGCCCTCATGGGTGATCTATTCCTCCCCTGTATTTCCAGCCAGAGATTATGACCTAGGGAGCCCTCCTTCGCAAATCTGAGGCTTTGGCTGCAGTTCACAAACGCCGCATGTCTACCCAGGCTTTGCTTAACCAGGCCAAACTCCAATCTGATTTGCGCTGGGGACATGCAGTGTTGACTAGATTATGCAGCAAAAAAAAAGGCTTCAGCATAATGCGGTAAATTTTCTGATACTTTTCTATTTTTACACCTACTAACAGTCTCTGCAAAGATTCTGCCTAATTAGTACCAGTGTAACATACAAATGCAACAGTGAGAAAGGTGACCACTCAACCTTTGCAAAGGGCCCTCCACTTTGTAGCAACTGAAGTCACATTTTTTCTAACTTTTGATCCGTTTGAGCTTACAAAAAATTGTGTTGTTAAAATTGTCAGATTATGCACCAGAAGATGTATTATGTGGAAAATATGGCAGAGCCCTAATTATGTGGGAAACATTTTCAAACTAGGATATTTTGCCATTCATGTTTGAACTACTCTTGTGGAAAAAAGGAGGAGAAGTGCCGATGACAGAAACTGCATGGCTCTGAGACAAATGGTTTGTGCGCAGAATATTTGGGACATTCTGTGATCGAAAACATATCCCACTTTATGAATGTATTTTAATGTTAGTTACTCATATTACACTTTAAACATGTGTATCCATTGGTTGAATTAAATAATGTAATAAGCTGCAACTGGCCAGTGAAATGTCAAACAAATACAAAAAATTGGGATGTTTTGCTCTTTATGGCCACACCTCTGACTCCGCCCACTGGCCCAATCCTGTCCTCTGATTCTCCGCCCACAGTTCCCCTACTTCACCCCTCCCCCCAACACTTACGACCATTGCAAACGAATTGTTTTATAATGAGAGTATTTGTTTGATTTTGATGTACACTTTTTCTGGGGTTTCGTATATTGGTTTGAGGTTTCAATCAAACAAATTATTTAGGTGGGGGTCCCTGGCTTCCCTGGGGGTTCACAGAAGGCAAAAGGTTAAAGCCATACTCGAACATACTTCCAGAACGTATATATCTATCTACGGGCCTGCTGGCAGTCCGAGGGTCAGTGTGGGACACCCAGTGAACCCGATATAAACCTATAGCATTTATGCCAGAATAACGTTTCAAATTTTAAAGCTCGGTGTTCGAGAAATGCCACCTGGCACGCTAGATGAAAAATTGTCGGTATACACAAACTTGAATGAATAATCAAGTGGTTTTTTTTTTGCATTATATCATAATACCGACAGGGAAAACAAAGTCCACACGTGAGGCTCTGCTGCCACCTGATGGAACTATGTGGAGAAGCAACACGCTATGAAGCAAGTATTGCAATTAGACGGTAAGCATTAGTGCGACAAGGCTACAGTTGCCTCAAGCAACGACTGGATTATTCTGAAATTGCTTCTTTGTGGCGTTATTTTCCACTTTCTTTCATTTTTGCAAAGATCTATTAGTACAAACACTAAAATTGGTTTAAAAAAAAGAAAAAAACTCGTGTGTATGCTTACACTATTTGCATATGACTGAGGCCAAACTGGGGTGGCGTGGTGAGCAAAAAAAACATGGATGGAACCCAGATCTGTGACTGGGGGTGAATGTTTGATTTGTTCAGCATTCCGTCCATCGTTTGTTCTTCTTGCTTTTGTCTCCCTAAGTGAGAAGGGTATGAACAGACGTGGGTTCCCATGCTCACCGCGCTAGGGTGACCAACCGTCCGTAAATTTCACGGACAGTCCGTAATTTCGGCCGTCTGTCCGTTGTCCGTGAAGGATTCTTTAACGGACGCCATTTGTCCGTAATTTTAACCGGGCACCGGTGGCACCACCCTAAAGCCGGCACAGCTTCCACCCACCTCCCTGCTTTGCCTCGGAGGTGGGTGTAAGAGACTCCGATGCAGCACCAAAGCTCAGACCCCCAGCAGCATTGGAGAGGCACAGCAGGACGGCGACCCTCACACCTTCAGCCCTTGATGAGCTGCTAAGAGGTGCTTGAAGGTGACTGAGAGGGAGGGGCTGCAGCTTCAGGCGCAGGGGCATCTATTCAGATGCAAACAGCCCGAATGCCTCATGTCTTTGCAGTTTAGAGGGGCCTCACACATTCCCTGTCTGCCCAGGGCCCCAAATACCCTAGAACCGGCCCTGATTACACCGAGGCAGCACGGGGTTCTCTTCACAGAGCTTAATTACTGTCACTAAATTGTAAGCAAACCTCGGTTCTGCAAACGTGCAGTCTATAATGTAATAAAATAAAGAAATGGCACAATCGCACCCACTTTGATTAACAAAGTATGGAGGACAATCAGTTAAATCAGTTCTCTTGGAGTATCTCCTTTAAGTACTGTACATCAGAGTGGGGGGTGGCATACTAACATTTTGGAAAGAGAGCCTGTCTTCTCGTTGTCTTGTCCAGGAGGGGGTGAGGAGCCCTACCCCACCCTGGAAGAGACCAAGATGATACTAGAATACTGCATGCCCACCCCAGTGCCCACCCTGGTGGATCCTGTTCCCCCTCCTGTGATGGCTCCTGCCCCCCCCCAGCGATGGCTCCTGTCCCCCATGTGGCGGCTCCTGCCCCCCCAACCCCCACCTGTGATGGATCCTGTCTCCGCCCTGGGTGGCTTCTGTCCCAGTCCTGGAATGGCTCCTGCAGCGAGGGTGAAGTTCCTGATGGGCCTCTTCTCAAAAAGGCTCAGCTCAAAATTAATATGAAAAGGTGGGCGAGTGAGTAAGTGAAGGGATGGCTGGATGAATTAGTGAAAGGGTGAATGGATGAATGAATGATTGAATGGATGGATAATGAGAAAGGATAGATGGATTGGGGAGTGGAAGGATGGATGAGAGAAAAGGTAAATAGCTGGATGTATGGGCGGAAGGGTAGATGGATGGGTAAAAGGGTGGATGGATGAGTAAAAAGGTGGATGGATTGATGAATTGATAAGTGCAAGGGTGAATGGATGGACAGATGAGTAAAAGGGTGGATGTAAGGATGGATGAGTGAGTGAAAGGGGGTAGATGGACAAAAGGATGAATAGATGAGTGAAGGAGTGAAAGTATAGATGGATGGTAGAAAGGATGGATGAGTGATAGGGTCAATGGATGGATTCATGAGTGGATGAGTAGATGGATGGGTGGGTGGATGGAAGGAAGGATGGCTAAGTGAAAGGGTCGATGGAGAGAGGAAGGATGGATGGATGACTGAAAGGGTGGATGGGTGGAAGGAGGAGTGACTGGGTGAATGGATGAGTAAGTAAAAGGATGGCTGGATGGGTGAAAGGGTAAATGGCTGGATGGATGAGTGAATGGATGGATGGGCGGAAGAGTGGATGGATGAGTGGCACAGATGGATAGGGTGGAAGGGTGGATGGATGGATAATGGATGGATGAGTGAAAGGATGGATGAGTGAAATGATAGATGGAAGGATACATGATGGATAGGTTTGCAAATGGTTGAATATGTTTGGATATGGCTGCAGTGCTTAATTTGTGCCGCTGCTTTCCGGTGCTCAGCACCGGCACTTCATTGTCAGAGCCGGGGCTATAAATTATTTTCAGGAGGCAGTGATGGTGAAGGTAATAAAAAATAAAAAAACATGAACAAAGGGGATACCCTGCTGCGCTCTTGTGGAGGTTTTTGTAAGGATGGATGTGATTCTGCTGTGCTCTTGTGGCGGTTGAGACGTCCGGTCAGTTGTACCTGATAGCATTATGTTGTGGGGTGTGGTTGAGTAAGGAGCCATGAGATGCTCTCTGTGTTATGTACACTTCACATGTGACGTGGGGTCATGCTTATTTACTGTACATCATGTGGAGTTTAACAAGGCCTTGCGGTTGCCTCCTGATAGGACGCCACCTTACTATGCTAGCACATTCTAAGGGGGTGGATGTTGCGTGTTCTTGAAGGGTGCCGAGTTGCACCTTGAGGCATGGGTGATTACACAGTTTAGTGGTGTTCTGTGGGCCGACTATACTACAGCTGGAAAATAATTCCTTTATTGGAAATAGTATTTCACAGCTTTTTGGGGCTTCCGTTTTCTGTGAGCGAACTGGGAATTTAGTTTCACCGGGTGTTTTTCCTTCTAGTGTTGTGAAATGGCTATTTTGGTCATTGGCTGCATAATGTGTTTTCTTTTTCTTGAGTTGTAGAACTGGTCTATTTGTCTTGTGTATAAATTGTGTTTTCGTATGGCATCCTCCTGTTAAGAGGAATGGGGTTGTGGGCTTTTGTTTAAGTCAAAAATGTGAATCCCGGCAGGGCCACTCAGCCTTTAATCCTCCATGGTGAGTAATTGAGACCCTTTGACCTGGTAAATATTAACACCTGTTGTGTACAGATCGTAGAAAGGGGCAGAAGGGTGGTATGGAGCCGTAAACATAAATTTATTAATAATAAAACAGCATGACTTGCAATATATGCGTTGACCCACGAAGAGTACTGTGCCCTCTAACTTCTTATCATATGAAGTAAATATGCTCCTTAAAGAACGTCTCATGCTTCTAAGCGCTGTAACTAACCAGTATTATTCCAGTTATCAATGGTACTTGGTGGCATCTTTGCTGAGAGCGGATAAGGACATCAGGAGTCACTTGAGGCTTTGCCCTTCTTTATTGATGGCCCCTCTCCACATTTCACACTGGGAATAAATAGCATAATGCACTCGGCGCATCTGCATCAATGCTACATATATACTGATGCAGTTTGGCCACGTTGTTAATATAGGTTCGGACTAGAGACTGTCGTGCATGTGACTGTCACTCAGTGCCTCAGGGAAGGGACTGCCATGAGTGATCATCACTTGATGTCTCAGGGACTACCATGAATGACCATCACTTGATGTCTCAGGTGAGGAACTGCCATGAGTGACCATCACTTGATGCCTCAGGCGAGGGACTGCCATGTATGACCATCACTGAATATATAGGTGAGGGACTGTATATGCATGACCAGCACTGGATGGTTCGGGTGAGGGACTCTATGTGCGTGAACATCAGTGGATGGTTCGGTCTAGGGACTGTATGTGCGTGACCAGCACTGGATGGTTTGGGCTAGGGACTGTATGTGTGTGACCATCAGTGGACAGTTTAGGCGAGGGACTGTGTGCGTGACCATCAGTAGATGGTTCGGGCAAGGGACTGTATGTGCGTGTCCATCAGTAGCTGGTTCGGGCAAGGGACTGTATGTGTGTGACCATCAGTGGATGGTTCGGGCGAGGGACTGTATGTGCATGACCAGTGGATGGTTCAGGCTAGGGACTTATGTCCGTGACCAGCACTAGAGGGCTGAATTGAGGGCACTTTCATAAACGTAAACACTTGGTGGCCCATTGGTTTCATGTACTGGTTTCATGCCACCCTTGTCCAGGCCATTGGATCACAGCTCGGCGAGGTGAGCTACTTGGTTTCTGTGGCTAACTTACTGCCTGGCTGGCAGGTGGCCATCCAGCAGCGAGGACCCCTGCAGAGTTGATAATGTTCCTAGAGTAAGTGGGTGGAGTCAGTGAACGAAATGAGTGGAGCCAGGGAAAGTGGATGTGGCCTCCTACAAACATTTGAGCACCTGGACTTCATATTTTACAAATTAAGCACTGTATGGCTGGGCTTACTTATATACTATTGCGCGACCTCCTCTGATGTGTCTGTAAAACTTACCTATTGTCCTGAAGTTTTGTCCTGAATTTTGACCTCCTGTCCTGAATTTGTGTCCTGAATTTTGACCCTTTGTCCTGAATTTTTACACTCACCGTCCTGTATTTGCACCAATGCCAGTTGGTCACCCTACACCGCGCCTCTGGATTCAACCCTGGTCTGGCTGATGAGGGATGATATCCTAAATCCGGTCCCAGGATGCTTGTTTCTGGTCCATGGAGGACCTGCCTGGCAGTTTGGGCTGGCCTTTTCTCATCAGGACCAGGGTAAGACTGATTTGCATATGGTAGGGTCCAAACTAGGGATGGCATAGTTAGCAACAGAATGATGGATTAAACCCAGATCTATGAGTGGGGGGGTGAGTGTCTGAAAAGTTTCAGTGCTCCGTCCAGGGTCCAGCCATTTGAGCTGACGAGCTCATGGAGAGGCACCTGCGCGCCTTGAGAGGTACTGTGACCAGAGAACTCTTTGGCAGCCTGCTCAGCAACCCCAAATATTTGAAATGCCTAATCTCTACTGATGACGGATAATAATCCAGAAACACGTGTATAGAGATGGCCAGCACCAATCTGCACCAACCTGGTGAAATACTCGAAATAACTTTTTTACAAGTACACACGCTTGGCGAACTGCATTCACAATAATGCTTAGAGGCGAACCTGCTGGGAGGTGAAGCAGTGTGATCCCACATTTGTTTTCTCCGTCCAGGGTATGCCCAGAGGTGGGTCCTTTGTTCACTTTGCCACTGGATTGAAGCTAGCCTGGCTGATGAGGGGTGTTACCCCGAAACCGGTCCCAGGATGCTTGTTTCTGGCCCAGGGAGGACCTGGCTTAGCAGTCCGGGGTGGACTGTTCCCATGGGGAGCAGGGTCAAGACTGTTTTGCATATAGTTGAGTTCAAACTGGGGTGGCATGGTGATGGATTAAACCCAGATCCGTGACTGGGGACCAGTCCAGGGAGGACCTGACCTGGCAGTTCTTGCATATGGCTGGGTCCAAACTAGAGTGGCCTGGTGAGCAAAAAAAATATGGATTAATCCCAGATCTGTGACTGGGGGTGAATGTTTGATGTGTTTAGCATTCTGTCCATCAATTGTTCTTTTTGCTTTTGTCGCCCTAAGTTGGCAGGGTGTGCCCAGACATGGGTATCATGCTCACTGTACTTCTGCATTCAAGCTAGCCTGGCTGATGAGGGTTAATACCCCTAACCTGGTCCCCGGATGCTTGTTTCCGGTCTAGGGAGGACCTGCCTGGCAGTTCGGCGTGGACTGTTCCCATGTATATGCCTGCGTCCAAACTGAGGTGGCGTGGGGAGCAAAAGACGATGGATTAAACATAGATCTGTGACTGGGCGTGAATGTTTGATTTGTTCAGTTTTCCATCCATCATTTGTTCTTTTTGCGGCACCTGAAATTCAGCTTTTGTTTTGGGCCCAGTTGGAATTTAAAATGACAATGCCACCTTACAGCCTGCACGTTGCTGCTCAGAACAAAGCAGTCAAGGTGCAGGTGCTGTTGAATGTGTCCCGGTATCTGGAAATTACACCAGGATGAGTTCAACATATTTCTGTGGGGACCAACTTCCTGGGAGGGAGGGAAGGTGTCCAACCTATGAAAAGAGTGGGTAGACACCGTCTACTTGTGTGTAGCCCCTGACTTGTGTCCTGAACACAACAAAACAACGTCATCCAAAACACAGTTTATCTTAAACAACATTTGATTAGAGTGGTGTGGGGGTAGGGTTTGAAGTGGGGAGGGATGTCCAAGATAAGGATGCGGGGATGGGGAGACTAAACAGACTGCCTATCGTTCAGCTAGCTGCACTTATTCATTTAGGTGTTGTATGAAAATCATTTTATTTTCAAGGTGCTCAGCTTTTCTTCACGTCTGTTCTCTTCAGGTAGCGAATTCCAGAGACTGAGAGCCATGCCCACAACTTATTTATGCAGTGCTTGGCTATATTTGAATTTCTTACTTTCTAGCCTGAGGTATGTTTTGCTCCGTAACTCTCTTTCATCCCCAGTAGGGAGTGAAGGTATGATGTTTGGCCGAGTTTCAATGTCTTGAAAGTTGGGCATGCGATTTTAAATTTAATTCTTGCCTCAAGGGAGAGCCAGTGAAGGTCTTTCATCATAGAAGAGATGTGTTCAACATTTTTAGAGCTCATTGCTAGATGACTAGCCCAATGGAGGCTATCTTTTAGAGGAACCAATGCAGTCTTCATAGCTCCTCTATTAAGGACATTTCCATAGTTCATTTTCACGATGACATTGTAATGTTGTATGATAAGCCTAAATAAGAGAAGTGTGCATCTGTGTGGTTCGAGCTGCTCTCATGTTTGATGCTGACGATGGGTTGGCCTCCGGACCACTATTTCAAGTGATTCAGCACTCACTCCAATTGTGCCATACACCATTCCAAACATGCCCTCTTTTCTCAGGTCAGTGTTTACAATGTGGCTTATCCTCTTCAGTGCCCCGCCCTTTCCCCGCCCTGTGCCGGCCGTTGCATTAGCGGGCGGGGTTCATGACGAGATAGTCTCGTCATGGGCACAGCGCAACCGCACTCCATGACGAGACTATCTCGTCATGGGCACTGAAGGGGTTAAGAAGTTGAGTAGCTGTCACTGCAGCAAAGAAAACTGATCCTGCAGTAATGTGCTGCTGTTGGTGCATTTTGTTGGGAAGTACAATTCTGCAGAGTCTCCCAAACACACGAAATGTGGAAGACAATATGGTGCTGTAAGATTTGCACCCGGAATATCAAACCCACAATATTGATGGGACACAATATCAAGGCCAAAACATTGGAAAAAAATATCAACCGGTAAGTCTAGATTTTCTTAACCTAACTCCAGTTATATGTACCTACGTGGTATTTATGTCTTCAAGGTATGCATACTGCTCCCAATGCTGATTTTGAGCGGTTCAACATGAGGAGAGCTAGGCAACATGAAGATGAGTCATTCAACGTTTCCGACCTAGAAAACATATGCAACTTAGTAAATTTTGGTGCTGAAGTAAGATATCTCATTATCGGAATATGCCAGTCTGCCAAGTGGTAGATCTTGAAGAAATCAGGTATGTCACTTGGCAAATCCTTGATATAGCAAGGGCTAATGCGCTCAAATTTGAAGGAAATGAATACCAGGAAGGCTTTCTTATGTCCACAGTCTGAGATGTCTTTTGTTGATCATGAGCGTAATGCTGAAAGACTGTGGCTGGATGAATCTCTGGCCACTGGTGCGAGACGACGCAACTGTGGAGCTTTTGTCCTATTAAGAATCACTCCTACAAATGTTGTGGGGAGCTGGGACTCTTTGCATGAGCATAAAGATCTGTGACTACCTGTGAGGTAGGTTTGGGCGAAAGACAGACAGTGAAGGCTGCAAGGGTGGACTCTACCACCCCACTTCTGCCTAAAGGTAGCAATGTGTCCACTGAGGAAGATGCCAATGCGTTCTCCATTGGTAAGTCATAAGTGTTGCAGGCTGAATAGACAAGGATCCAGCATTATGTCGGGGGCCTGGGCAATGCCAGGTTATCTGCCCATATCCAATCTTGAGCATCAATGCACCTGATGTTCGTACACCACTTCCAAGGCCAGAAGACAAAATTCAAGATAAACTCAGTGCGTAGGGAAGGAGTATGGAGGGAATAGATACCCATAATCCTGGAAAGTGTCTTTTCACTGGGTTTCTCTATTGGCACAACATTACCCATATATGTGCTGATGGGTTGCACTTCATTGGAAGCTTTCTGAGTGGTCTGAGAATGTTCTCCAAGACACTTCATGAGGATGAACTGGATGATGTTTCTCAATGATGTATTCCGTGGGTAGATGTGTGTAGGAGGCTGCCTTAGTATATGGTGCTCACGTATTTGAGGGAAGCACCTTGAACTAATCCAGACAACTCTTATGGTGATTTTAGGGGTCTTAGATAACCATAGCAAGCTCTCTAAGTGGTAGTTGTGGAGAGCAGCCTTCAGGCTTAGTCCAGAAGGAGTGTAAAGAAGCTTGTTTTACCAGATCTAATCATCTAGTGTAGGTTAAACGAAAAAGGAGCACACAGTGTAGTTATACAAATATATCTATTTATTACACAACACTAACTAGCACATTGGTATATCTCCTACCAGGAGATATCAACACAAATGCACACAATACTTCAATTGTAGTAGTAGTAAAAAATACTTTATTGCATTATTCATTTGATTACAATAATAGAGAACAAGCAAGCATAAAAATAGAATAAAAGATCACATAATTTCCAAGCGTGGTATCCTATAAAAGAAAACATACATAGATCGTGATACCTGTTTTTGCATCTATATACATATCCAATAGTAAAAGCCATCTAGTCATTTAATGTTTTATAGGCATTTTTAAGAACTGAACCATCCTTCTAATTGCACTTTCCCCTGCGAGCCTAAAACAATAACGTATAGCCTCCGTGGTTGTTCTTATTTTGGCATCATTAAACATGGGGCGTAAATATGTCCTCCGTGTAGGCAACAGCCTCGGGCAAATGCATATTAAATGTTCAAGAGTTTCCTTGCCGATTCCACAAAGCCGACATACCTATGTATTTTTGAGAACCTGATTCCAAGTCCCTTCGAACTCCCCTATCGGAATGTAAAATTGTCTGAGCCTTAGGTATTTCCATTTAATATAACTGGTCAGATTCCATCCCAAGTATTCTTGAGCCTGTAAGGTATATGTGTCAATTATTAAGCCCGTATGTTTATATTTCCCGGCTTGTAGAAGATCTAAATTCCACTGTGTTAACTTTAATGTTTTACATATGAAATTTTTCCGCACATCCCTGGTCATTCCCCCCATCTCCTGTATATCAGGCAGAACATAGGAGTCGATTTCCATAATTATACTAGATAGTTGCAGATCTTTTACTTTTTTACTCCAGAGTTCCACCATTATTAGATGTTTCAATGTGTATCAATCAATCAATCAATCAAGACATTTGTAAAGCGCGCTACTCACCCGGAGGGTCTCAAGGCGCTAGGGGGAGGGGGGTCCGCTACTGCTCGAACAGCCAGGTCTTGAGTTGCTTCCTGAAGGAGAGGTGGTCTTGGGTCAGACGGAGGTGGATGGGGAGGGAGTTCCAAGTCTTGGCTGCCAGGTAGGAGAAGGATCTTCTTCCCATGGTGGCTCTTCGGATGCGTGGAACGGCGGCGAGGGCGTGGCTGGTCGATCATAGCTGGCAGGTGGGAGTGTAGAAGGTCAGGCGGTTGTTGAGGTACTTGGGGCCCAGGTCGTGGAGGGCCTTGTGTGCGTGGGTGAGAAGTCGGAACGTGATTCTCTTGTTGACGGGGAGCCAGTGTAGGTCTCTCAGGTGTCCGGAGATGTGGCTGTGTCGGTGGATGTCAAGGATGAGTCGTGAGGAGGCGTTCTGGATGCGTTGGAGTCTTTTCTGTAGTTTGGCTGGGGTTCCGGTGTAGAGGGTGTTTCCGTAGTCCAGTCGGCTGGTGACGAGAGCCTGGGTGACCGTCTTTCTGGTTTCGGTGGGGATCCATCGGAAGATCTTTCGGAGCATGCGTAGGATGTTGAAACATGATGATGAGACGGCGTTGACTTGTCTGGTCATCGAGAGGGAGGAGTCCAGGATGAAGACCAGGTTGCGTGCGTGGTCCGTAGGTTTGGGTGCGCTGCCCAGGGCGGGGGGCCACCAGGAGTCGTCCCAGGCAGAGGGTGATGATCCAAGGATGAGGACTTCCGTCTTGTCTGAGTTCAGTTTCTGGCGGCTGTTTATCATCCACTCGGCTACGTCTTTCATCCCTTCGTGTAGGTTGGTTCTGGCGGTGGCTGGGTCGTTGGTGAGGAAGAGGATCAGCTGGGTGTCGTCGGCGTAGGAGACGATGTTGAGGTTGTGTTGGCGTGCGATGGCTGCGAGGGGGCTCATGTAGATGTTGAAGAGGGTGGGGCTGAGTGATGATCCTTGTGGTACGCCGCAGATGACTTCGGTGGCCTCGGATCTGAACGGGGGAGGCGGACTCTCTGGGTTCTTCCGGCGAGGAACGAGATGATCCAATCTAGTGCCTTCTCTTGGATTCCGATGTTGCTGAGGCGCTGCACTAGGGTGTGGTGGCCAACAGTATCGAACGCTGCGGAGAGGTCCAGGAAGATGAGGTCCGCTGTTTCCCCGTTGTCGAGCAGGGCTCGGATGTCGTCAGTGGCTGTGATGAGGGCGGTCTCGGTGCTGTGGTTGGCTCGGAAGCCGGACTGCGAGTGGTCGAGGGATCCGTTCGTCTCAAGGAAGGCGGCAAGCTGTCTGTTGACGGTCTTCTCGATGACTTTGGCAGGAAAAGGGAGGAGCGAGATGGGGCGGTAGTTCTTGAGGTCGGAGGGGTCTGCTGATGGTTTCTTCAGGAGGGCGCTGAGTTCGGCATGCTTCCAGCTCTCCGGGAAGGTGGCGGTGTTGAAGGAGCAGTTGATGATGTCCCGGAGTTGGGGTGCGATGACGGAGTCGGCCTTGTTGAAGACGTGGTGGGGGCATGGGTCGGTTGGTGATCCGGAGTGGATGGTGTTCATCGTGTGGATGGTGTCTTCGGTGCTGACCGGAGTCCTGGCGCGGAGGGTGGTGGTGGGGGGCGTCGGTTCGGTGGTTGGGTGCGTGGTCTGTGCACCTATGAATCGGCCTTAGCACAGTCAATAATATAGTTAACACAGCTGTTCTTATGTAGCATTTCCAGAGATTTTAGACCAAATTCCAACCGTATCATACAATGTGAAGTAGCCTGTCGTAGATGGAGTATGGTGCGTACACATTGTAAACAGATAAGTAAGCACAATACACAGTAGTCTCCAGGGGTAGACCAAACCATATACTAAGAAAGTGGAATACGAAGTGCAACCGAAGTCGGACTTGGACCAGAAGAATCAGAACAGAAGGGGTCGCAAGGAACCACCCAAGGTAAGTACCCAGGAACCCACAGAGGCTGTGTGCAGTGTGTAAACACAGCTGCGTTCTCAATAGAAGTCAACGGCAAAGTTGCGATTGCAGTGTTGAAGAAGATGGACCCTTCCCAGTGGACTCGAAGAAACCCTATGGAAAACAGGAGGTTGGAGAGTCGTAGACCACAATGGAGGACTTCAGTAAAGCTGCCGCTGGCGAAGAAGGTGCAAGAGTCTGGTGGAATACAAGGGTGGATTCTTGAAGAGAAGAACCTGCAAGCAGAGGGGACACAGTCTATACCACTCGGAGGTGACCAGGAGGCACGGAAGAGCAATGCCCACCAATGATGGAAGATGCAGAAGGGATGAAGGTGACCTTGTCACTGCAGCTGTGAGGACCAGGCGATGCTGAGGAAGACCAGCTTAGTTGCGGTGCCTGCAGATGCAGGGGAGTGACTCCTTCACTCCAAGGGAGATTACATAGGGTGTCCTTGAAGCCCACAGATCTGTCGAAGATCCTGGAAGAAGCACAGACACAGATGACAAAGAAAACTTACAGAACAGCAAGACCAGTAGAACCAGGAGTCTTCCTTGATACAGTCTTGGTTCTGGGCGAAGTCCAAGAGTCTAGACGATCGAAGACTGGCGTGGTTTCAGGTTTGAGTCTTGTCCCACGACAAATCTGAGGATTCACACACAGGTAAGCCCTTTTATACCCTAAGAAAGGGGTTAGGAAGACTCAGGAGTCCCTACCAGATGAGGGGCAGGACAGAGGCAGAATACTCTCATGTCCTTTGTCCAGTTTCACACCAGAGCGGGAGCCAAGGGCCCCAGAACTGGTTCTAACTAGAGTATGCAAGGAGGGCACCAGATGTGCTCTTCAAAGCAGTCATGGGGCACTGGCAAGCGCCCTGACCCCAGCCCAATACACTAAGTCCTGTCTGGGAGGTGGTCACACCTCCCTGTGACAGGAAACCTATTGTTCTACCTTTCCATACTCGAGCTCAGCTCAGCGGCAGGAGGGCAGAATCATATCTGGGGTCGGCAGCAGCACTAGCTTACTGTCAGACCCTGGAAGGCTGTTACCAGGAGTACTGGGGGCTTCCCGGAGGAGCTCCCAAGTGCATGGAATCATACCTCCAACACCAGTAACAGTGTTAGGGCTTCATTCCAAAATGTTTGATACCAAACATGCCCAGGTTCGGCACAGCCACTATACAGTTTGCCATTGCGTAATGACGCATGGCCGTTATATGTATCAAAATGGCTGACTGCACTTACAAAGCCTGGAGAATCGACTCCGGAGTTTGTAGGGGTGTACTGCTCATGCAGGGGCGCCCTCACACTTATAACCCAGAACCCTTCCTTCAGGATTAAAAGACCTGCCTTAGGGGTGACTTATAGATTTTAAGTGTAGTGACCTCAGATATAAGGAAACTTATATCCGTCGTAAGTGGTGCTTGCACCAGTTTACAAAGGCTGCAATGGCAGGCCGTTAGTCACAGTTTGAGTGGCCTCTCATGGGTGGCATAATGCATGCTGCTGCCTATGGGAGACCCCTGGTGTACCTATGCCCAGGGTACCTTAGTACCATAAACTAGGGATTTACAAGGGTACACGAGTTACCAATTGTGGAGGTACCAAAGTACATATCATGTCAAAATGTAAGGAGGAAGCACAGTGGTTGGGATCATGATTAGCAGGATCCCAGCCAGACTAGTTTAACATACTGACACCAGCAAAAAGTGAGGGTAACATGAAAGCAGATCCTACTTTCCGACAATGCGTCAAGAACTTTTAAGTGAAACTGCACATTGACCCCACTGTGTGGAGTCTGGGGAGGTCCTGGATCACAGAGTTACCACCATCAAATTGAAAATTGCAATTAAAAAAAAGTTACCACCATCAAGATGCGAAAGTATGAGAGTTTGAATACAATTTCAGAGAGTATCACTTTGTTTAGAAGAGAGAGATGGTACTTGGTCATTTGTAATGCCAGTAGCTGTCTATCACTACTGGATCCATTTCTGCCTTTGCCACAGGGGTCAGGAACAGCTGGCAAAGCAGAATAACCTGAAACAGTTTGAATCTGTGATCACATGCAAATGCCGTAGAAAGTGATCAAGAGAGAAAGTCAGCCCATGCCCACATCCATTGAAATATCATGGTTAAGTTATTTTTCTCTAAGCGTAACTGCTATCAGACCATTAACGACTGGACCTTCACTCAGACTTTAGGTTATTGACAACTTTTACAAAGAGTGGCGGGTTGTAGCAATACAAACGTCTCAACTTTGGAATTTCAGAGCCTGCCAAGGGTTCCAGGAAGTAATTCAAGATGTTCTCTTAGTCTTCCAAGGAATATTGAATGTGAATGATGAAATACTACCCTATGCCCATACCACATGCACACAAAGGCAGTACTTCAGATTCTGAGGAACATAGATTTCATGCAGCACAAATTGAAATGTGAATCTTGGAAGATGTCACTAGACTTCTTCAGGTCTGCTGGTGTATCTGCTGATTCATCCAAAGTGGAAAGGGTCATAAGCATCACATATCTAAGGAGGTTCTATGGTGATCAAGTTCTGAACCCAACAGATACACCGCTGGAAGCCTGTTGTGCTCCTGTTATGATTCTATGGAAAATCTGCTTTGATCCTGTCATGACTGCAGCAGACACACAGCAGGGAGAATCCGATGTGATCCTAATATGACCTCATCGGATACACACCCAGTGAGAGTCTGTTGTGATCAACGTTTTACCCCAGCAGACGCAGACCTAATGATAGATTGGTGGAATTTAAAACCAACCACTTTTTGTACCCTTACACAGGGATTGCATGTTTCTGACACTAATATCATTCTTGCAGCAAAGGCTGAATTTAGGAGAACTCGAACCAGGGATATCCTTTTTAAATCTCATTAGGCAGTAGCGTCCATTTAGAAAGAGCCTCCACCCCCTTTCAGAAGGAAGCGCCTATTTAGATAAATACCTCCCACTGCCCACATCCTCTAACAAGACAGGGTGCATACTGAAGAACAAAAACCCCTGTAGTGTCTTGCAAATTAAAAATCATACAACCTGTTGGTGACAAGGCCGGGAAGCTCCTAGCTTGGCTGGATAAAAAAGAACGGGTTAATAGAGTAGTGCCGGAGCTGACGGGAGAGGGGGGAGAGGTGATTGTGGAACCTGCGGGGATTGTCCAGTGTTTCTCGGACTACTTCCGTAAGGTTTATGCTTCAGTGTCGGATAGGCCGCCCGGGGACTCGCGTGACCTCTTGCGGGATATCGCTCTGCCCTGTCTTTCTGATGTAGATAGAGATGATCTTGATGGAGACTTAACGGTCGATGAGGTGGCGGGAGCTATTCGCGCGTTGAACTCGGGCAAGGCCTCGGGCCCGAATGGCTTGCCGATTGACCTGTATAAATTGTTCCCGGATAGGGTGGCCCCTCACCTGCGCGCCATGTTTGTGGAGGCGCGGGGGAGTGGGACCCTCCCGTTGGACCAGAGGCTGGCGGCAATTGTTGTGATACATAAAGATGGTAAACCCCGAGATAAGTGTGCCTCGTATAGGCCCATATCACTCCTCAACGCCGAGCCGAAGATCCTGGCTAAAATCCTGGCGGGCAGATTGGTCAGGGTACTTGGAGACTTGATTCACCCGGATCAATCCGGTTTTATTCCGCATCGCAACACCGCGCTGAACCTTCGGCGCCTTCATGGGGTGATCGCCAGGGCTGGCACGCTGCGAGAACCGGCTATTGTGGCGTCCCTTGATGCCACGATGGCCTTCGATACGGTGGAATGGGAGTATTTGTGGGCTGTGCTAGCCAAGTTCGGCTTTGGCCCTGGTTTTGTGAGCTGGGTGAGGTTGTTGTACGAGGGACCCCTTGCGAGCGTGGTGGTAAATGGTCGGGCATCGACTCCGTTCCGGCTTGGGAGGGGGACTCGGCAGGGCTGCCCCCTGTCGCCTCTGTTGTTCGCCCTTGCTCTTGAACCTCTGGCGGCGTGGATACGCTGGCACCCGGATATACGTGGCCTTCGGTGGTCGCCCGAACACGAGGACCGCATTTCGCTATACGCTGATGACATCTTGTTGTATCTTGCCTCGCCCAAGAACTCACTCATAGTGGTCTGTGACGTTCTTACATCCTTCGGTAGGAATTCGGGTCTCGTCATCAACTGGAGTAAATCGTATTTATACGTCCTGAGTGGTGAGGTTCCGCCGGTCCCGCGAACTTGCTCGATCCAGATTGCTCAGCAGGGCTTCGTGTATCTGGGGATCTTTATCTCCAAGGACCCCGCTTTGCGGTATGAGAGAAACCTGCTCCCCCCCCTGGCGCGCCTGCGGCGGGATGTTGAGGGCTGGCGGAGGCTGCCGCTCTCCCTCGTCGGGCGCGCTGCCTTGTTCAAAATGATGTCCCTTCCTCGGTTCCTCTACGCATTGCAAAACACTCTAGATTGGGTACCGGCCAAGTACTTTCGGGAGGTCGAAAGCCTCCAACGGACGCTGTTGTGGGATGGGAGGCCGCGGATAGCGATTGCTAAATTGACGCTTCCATGGTATGATGGGGGTATCGCGCTTCCAGACATCCGACGCTATTACTGGGCCACCCAGTTGTCCGCGATTAACCACGGTTTCTATGGCCCGGCCCTCAGCCCTGGTTATGCCATGGACAGATGGTTGTTGCGCGGTGGGAACTATCTTAGGGCGTTGTACTCGCGGTCCCTCGACTCATCCCTCACGGGGCCCACTGGGGTGGCGGTGCGTGTATGGAAGATGGCGACTGACTCTCTGGGCTGGAAGGATAGGCTCACCTTAGCTGCCCCGTTGTTTGAATCTGAAAGGTTGGGTAGGCTTTGGCATACGAAAGGGTTTGATAAATGGGATTTGATCGGCATTTCCAGGGTTGGAGATATGCTGATTAAGGGTAGGGTGAAGTCCTTTGAAGAGTTGCAGAAGGAGTATGAGTTGGGGGCGTCTGAGTTTTTCCGATATGTTCAGGTGCGTCATGCCCTGCGGTCAGTCCTTGTGGAGGGTGAGAAGGTGCCTGAGTCCTCTCCTTTGGAGGACCGGATCCTTGATGGCCATATGCCGGAGAGCACGATCTCGCTTATCTACAAGAAACTGATAAATGTTCGGGCTGATGTGCTACTGGGGCTGCGGGACCAGTGGACTAGGGACGGACTCGAGTTGGACGATGAGGACTGGCAGTCTGCTGTTTCCTCTCCTAAGGAGGTTGCGATCCCGTCGCGTCTGAGGCTGGTGCAGCTTAAGATCCTGCATCGAGTGTATGTGACGGGGCCGCGACTGGTTCATATGGGATTCTCTGAGGAAGGCCTATGTAGGAGGGGATGCGGTATGGTGGGTACTTTCCTGCATATCATCTGGGAATGTGGTGTCATCACGGAATTTTGGAGGCGAGTTCATGCGGTGATGGGGGAGGTGACGGGCATTGCTATGCAGCCGGAGGCGCGGTGTTGTCTCCTGAATGTCTGGGGGCCCACTGACCATGATGAGGCACAGACCCAGTGGGTGACCCTGGGTAACATGGTTGCTAAGAGGGACATCGCGCGCTTGTGGGGTTCCGGGGGGCCCCCCACGTTAACTGCGTGGAAAGAAAATATGGACTGGAGTATGCTAAGGGAGAAGACAGTATATTGCGCCAGAGGCCGCCCTCGGAGGTGGCATGCCATCTGGGGGCGGTGGAACCAATACAGGGGGGGAATATGTCTTGCCCCTGATCTGGATCCCCCCGAGGAACAGCTTTCTTCTTGACCTTTTTTCCAGCTCTGTATGTAGATGTGATGGTTGATTGACTTCTTGGGCCTCTGCTTTTCCCCCTTTTTCCTCTTACCATAGTACTGTGACCGTTAGACGATTGGGGTCCGGCTCCCCCTGAGGGGCTACCACCGTGGGCATTCAGTGTTGTTGCCTTGCTGGGGTTTGTTGTGTGTTTGTAATTATTAAAAATGGAACCTTCTCACTGCTCCTTCAATGTACTGTGGACGATTCTCTATACGCTCCTAATGAAGCTGCCGAACCTCCGGGTTGTCGGCTGAATAGCTGTGTCCAGATTATTGAAGAAATAAAGGTTTAAAAAAAAAAAAAAAAAAAAAAAAATCATACAACCTTTTGGCTCCAGATGGAATCCATAGAACTGTGACATAAATGTTAGAGCGGAATGCACTGAAGGCTACTTTAGAACGTTGAGTTTGTGGTTGCACGCAGAAGAATAAAGACAATTATTACTGAGCTCTGTGTGTGGCATAGCCCTTTGCAGGTACCCAGACTGGAGAGGACGCTACAACTGGCGACGAGTTTGGTGATAAGTAACCTGAAGATTGACAGTGCTCTTGCAGAGTGTTTGCGGTGGTCCAAGCAAACTGCTCGTGTGTGCCACGTGTGTTGCAGTCGAAGTGAGGAACTGATGCTGAATGCATGTAGAGTCAAAGCACAACCCCAGCTGCCGTAAAGAAGTTAAAAATGACGGACACATTGGAAAGAAATCATTGTATCGATGACCGAGAACCTGCTGGTCAGATTATACATAAAAGTGCCATGCTTCTACGCAATATACAGTTACATTTAATCAGAAGTGTGAACGCCACAGGCAGATAAAACCAGGTTTTCAAAGAGCAGCTATTGATACTCACAAGGTGCAAGATAACGTTACAATTAGAAACTGGTGAAGACAAAGAACACCCTAAGAGATGCCTAAGAATGTAACAGTTATTTGCTTAACCGGAACCTGAGTAAAGTAAGCCGGTACGACCTCAGCACCAGGGGCTGCAACCCAGGGCAAGCACATGGCTTGTGTTCGACAGGTGCGCAATCATCACCACAGTCTCCGAATATCTTCGTAATAGTGAAATGTTTCAGCTGGCAGAGAAGAAAGTTGTGTTTCCAGCTATCATTAAAGATGATCCCGAGGCTAGCACATTTCAAGGCCTTAGAGATGGCTCACACAAACAGGTTCAAGATGAACAGATGAGAGAGCCGGAGAGAGCTCCACCCTCACTGTCATCCACTCCCAGAAATGGCTACAACGTTGCTGCTTTCCTGAAACCACCACCACCACCATTTGATACCTCCAAAAAGAAAAATATTGGCGATAGAGGGACTGCTTGAATAGAGACACTTGATGGTTTCATTGATGCACTTGAAGAGACTGATAAGAAAAGATTATCAAGTATCTCAAAAATCTTGCTGGTGGTGATATAAAAGAAGTCATAAGGAGGGGCCGTAGCTGTCCAGAATTAATCCATCATGAGAATGAAAAGTAAGCCAAAACAAAAGAGTGAAGGACACAAAGTGATGCCTACGAGTAAAAAGAAGTTGTGTTTTAGATGTGGAATTTCATTTCCCTACAATGGTAAATGTCCCCGCACTTGGACAGTGATGTAAAGGCTCTGAGAAGGAGAACAATTTTGTGATGGTTTGCAAAGTGAAGGAAAAGGTTAGTGCGTAATGGCGCAAGGACAAAATGACAGTCAGAACGTTACAGAAGCAATGTTCGACGCACTCCTACAAGGCCAAGTGATGACATCAGTTGAGACAAATCAACACTGAATGCAGTTGATCACCATCTAAATAATCCCCCAACAGTTCTTTAATATCAGTATCAAGTGAAAGTGAAGAATATGATTGTGCCTTGTCGATGTTTACCTCAGGAAAGCGTGTGCATGTTGGTTTGGCAGTTTGTGAAGAAAAATGTAAATCAAAGAAAGATTGACATGCAAAAGCACTGTAATCATTCAAACATTGTCCGAAAAATACACTGAAAGTAAGTGGTTGTTTGATACCTTTCATTATCGACAATGTTGTGTATCTATAAACCTTATGCCTGAGGGAAATACAATGAATTATCTCCATTACTGTAACTTCTGCCATTGAAAACCAAAGTGTATACATCTGCTGCATCAATGCCCTTAAAATGTCAAGGTTAATTTGTAGTGACAAAGAAACACAAGAAAACTAAGGAACAAGCACCCATCCATGTGCTTCAATGGGTAGCGTCCAGTGCCTGTCTACTCAGTTTCAGCACAGCCACTGATATGGACCTGATTTCTGTGAATTACAACAAGAATGCTCATCACGGGGGAGGAGCCAAGATGGCGACCGGAGCAGACGCTTGAGCGCCCGGCTCCGTCGACCCGTGGCCTCGGACTACTATCCTGATGCCCATCCTCGCCGATTCTCGAGGTGCGACGTGTGCGAAGACGCGCTGACCGCGCTGCCGCTTTCCCGGAGTCTCAGCCCGCCCGGATGCCCGAGTTCTGGGTGCTTTTGTCCTCTGCACTGAAACCCTGCGCCATTCTGGCCTTTGCCGGCCCCCTGGAAGCTCCGCAGTTACCGGACCAGCTAGCGCTAACCGGAGCCCCGCGGTCCCGATCTCACCTCGCACCACAGATCGTTGCCGGATGAGCCCGGGGAGGGCCGGCTGGACACCTTCTGCACCCTGTGCCTGACGGGCTGGAGCTGTGGGGTGGGCCCCGGTGCGGCGGGTCTCCTGCCCCGCTCTGAGGGCCGCGCTGTGAGAGGCTGCTGCCCTCTTCACCTATTGCCTAGCCGGCGGCGAAGGGGACCTGCGGGAAGAGAAGCGACTGTCGGCCTTTCCTGTTGCGGCGTAGACCTGAGGGGAATTGACTCCTTGCCACGACCCCCCCCCCCCCCCGGGCCATTGCAACGTACAGCGGCGAAACATGGCGTTGAGTGCCTGCTCGCGGCTGGGGGGTGATACTCCGGTCTTGCCCGCCGCCCACTTCGCCCTCCCTCTTCCGGACACCAGCTCCGCAGTGCCGTCCCGGATCGCTGCCGATGTGGGGGCCCAGCTTCCGCTGACATGCGGCTCCATTCTGGCTGTCCTGCGGGACTTTCAACTACAGATGTGCGCTGGCCTGCAGGCGCTGAGTGAGCGGTTTGACCCCATACTGTCGGCTGCGGGTCGTGAGCGCTCTGTCTGTCATCCACAGGGCGTGGGTCTCCCGGTGCTTTTGTCCTCTTGCGGGGACGCAACGGCGGTGTATGATTGTGCTACACTAGTGCCTTCATCTGGCGTTCCCGGCACCCGGGGTCCACCGCTCTCCACCTCAACTGTGGATACTTTGTCCCCCTGGTCATGGCTGCCTGCTTCATTGTTGCTTGCCTCACCGCATCCGCAAGAATATCCTGCTGAGCGATACCTAACGGCTTCGAGGAACCGTCCGAGGTGGCCTACTGCTCCCTTTTTGTGGAACTCCTGTACTTTACTTGCCAGGTTTGGATTTTATGTGGTGCAAAGAGGGACCTCAATCGATGGTCGGCGGCCATTTCGTGATCCTACCTCACCATCCTCTCACAAGCGGCCATCTTGTCTTTGTCTGCTCGGGACACGGGGCCTTCATGTAGGCCTTCATGTAGGGGCTGGTTTAATCCCAAGCCCGCGATCGGGCCAGGGCTAGACTGACTTCTATCGCCATGGTTCATGGACGGGCTGGCCTGGGACTGGAACTGTATGTATGTTTTGTGCGCACTCGTCGCGACTTGTATCCCTTCGCTTAAACAGTGGTGCCATGGTATCTTCGCATGCCGTTTTTTGGCGTAGTGGGCTCTCAGTGTGTGGAGGCCATAACTGGCTGATGGTTTGGGGCGCTCTGGTGTCCCGTGGGCTCCTCCCCGCCTTCTTTTCTGTTTTCTTAATTTATTTACTCTATTCCTACTTTCTCTCTTCTCTATATTTGGGGTTCATTGGGCGACAGGCACTATGCTGGGGGGGGGTAGGCCGTAGCCTCCACATTGGTGTAGGGTGGGGGGGTAATACTCTCTGTTCTTAATTAGTTCTATGGGCCTTTCTTCTTCTATGTCTCTGCGCTCTACTTTCTTCGATTCGGGGTCCGGGTGTGGGGTGGATCGAGTGGGGGCGGCCTTGGAGGGGTGCGTACTTGCTCATGTGACTATCCTGTTAGATCTCTGCACCGCCTCACTGCTTGAGATTTTACTTCCATTGATGTTTTTACTGATGTTGCTGCTCTCCCGTGTGGTGAAGCTATTTTGCGGACTCGAATCTCCTTTGTTCTTATCCTTCACTGACTTTTTTCTTTGATAAAATTATCTAAAAAACTTAAAATTAACCTTCACCTCTCCTTCCCCGGGTGTCAAAGATATTTCCAGGATGTGACTCCCAACTCGTTGTTAATCCTGACCTTGACGCACGGGGGCTGTAATGTGGGTATTAGTGCTTCACTGTATCGTGGCCGGCCTGACGGTTGTAGGCCCGTATTTGTTCTTTTAAGATGCACGAATAAAGGTTTTTAAAAAAAAAAAAAAAAAGAATGCTCATCACAAAATAGTAAGTCACTACCCTTTGTTGTTTCATGGTTTGGGAAAACTTAAGACTATGAAAGTGAGGTTGCATATTAATGAGGACACTTGTCCTGTTGCTCAAAGACATAGACATATTGCATTTCATTTGCAAGAAGCTGTTGAGAAAGAACTTGAATTGTCACTTAAGCATGATATTATTGAGCGTTCCAATGGTCCAACACCATGAGTTTCTCTCATAGTAGAAGTGGCCAAAATGGACAGTGAAGGAGCAGTAAGCATATGTGTTGACATGTTAACAAGGCAATTGAATGAGAACGACATCCAGGTCCACACAATGCTGAAATGATTACACAATTAAATGGT
This sequence comes from Triturus cristatus, assembly GCF_964204655.1. Lineage (NCBI taxonomy): Eukaryota > Metazoa > Chordata > Amphibia > Caudata > Salamandridae > Triturus > Triturus cristatus. The sequence goes on along the minus strand of NC_140586.1, from coordinate 86,455,150 downwards.
GCAAAGGCCTTCTCTCATCTTGATTTAAATAAAGGTTATCATCAGTTGCAACTTGCAGATGCTAGTAGGTACATTGCAACCTTTTCTACACATGTTGGTCTGCTTCAATACAAGAGATTGCGTTTTAGTGTGTCATCCGCTGCAGAAGTGTTTCAAGATGTCATTTGACGTATCATACAGCCTGTCATGAATTTTTTCAATTACAATTATGACATACTGGTTTTTGGAGCTACATAAAAAGTACGCGATAAAGCTGTTGCACAAGTATGTAGTTTACTTGCCAAAATCAGGTTTGACTTTGAATGCAGACAAGTTTGAGTTCTATAAGACAAAGCTAAAATTCTTTGTCCTTATCTTTTCTGATAGAGGTATAACACCAAATCCTGCTAATGTACAAGCACTATCAAATACTGATCCCCGCAAGATGTTTCCATGGTGCGTTCATTTCTTGGCTTAGCCAGTTACCATTCCAGCGACATATAAGACTTTGCCACTGTAAGTGCTCTGTTGAGAGACTTAACGAGAAAGAATGATTCATTCCATTGGTCACATGAATGTGAGAAAAGCTTCAAGGAAATTAAATAAGCCATTGAGAATGCTACTGAAAAGGCATGTTTCAATCCAAAGCTTCATATAGAGTTTGTTGTTGACGCTAGCCCAGTTAGGTTAGGCGCTATCCTAGCACATCACCGTGGACACCAAATGCTTAAAGACATATTGAGGCATATGCAGGAAGAAGTTTGTCCAAAACAGAACATGCTTACTCACAATCTGAGAAAGAAAGCTTAGCTGTGGTATGGGCTTATGAACATTTCCATGTATTCCTGTACAGAAAACCATTTATGACAGTAACAGATCATCAAGCTTTACTGACTATATTTGGAAAGCCAAAGGCCAAAATGCCTCCTCGCATTGAAAGATGTAGACTATGTTTACAAGAGTATATTTACACCATTGTGCATCTTCCAGGGAAGGATCAGAACCCTGCTGACTACTTTTCCAAAGTGCCATTACAAGGTCACGGTACTCCATCTGAGTCCTATATCAACTTAAATGTAAAATCCAAAATATCAGCTGTCCTTTTGTTAGCCCAGATAATTATTGCCATGAGCCATGATAGTGGCATGTTAAAGCTGAATGATATAATTACACATCAGTCATGGAGCCAACACACTCAACCATTCACCAGTGATGGTGAATATCAAAAGTACAAAAATTTTAAAGATGAACTGTCCATAACTCATGAAGGAATTATATTACGAAGGTTGAGAAACTGAATTCTGGAGAGTCTGAGACAGAAAATAATTGAGGTAGCCCATGAAGGACATCGTGGAATTGCTGCCACAAAACAAGCTCTCCGAGACTGAGCTTGGTTCACTTACCTTGTTGACAGGGTTGAAAAGAAATTAAAGGCCTGTCATTTATTCAACTGCCCTTCGACAAAAATTATTTACCACACCTTGAACATGTTGGAACTCCTGAAGCATGCATGGGAGAGACTAGCCATTGACTTTTTCGGTCCACTTGACAATGGACATCATCTATAGGCGATTATGGATGAATACTCACGGTTTTTACTAATTGAACATCTTTCATCCTCAACTCAAGAACAAGTCATTGAAAGACAAGGTGGCATCTTTGCGGCATCGGGTGTTCCAGACATGGTGAAGTCTGACAATGGCCCGCTTTTCAATAGTCGAGAGTTCCGAGATTTCTTGGAGCATTTGAAATTGAGCATCAAAAGACCACACCTCTGTGGCCACAAGCCAACTGACTTGTGGATTGTTTTATGAGTACACTAAAGAAAGCAGTACAGCGTGCCACTCTTGAGAAGCTCAGTTTGGAAACTTTATTGAATTCTACCTTGAGAGCTTATCGTTCAACAACCCACTCAACCACAGGTGAAAGTCTTGAGACTTTGATGTTTGGGAGAGCAATGAATATCAAGTTACCTCAATGGACCATTCAGAGCCAGAAAGATGAGACGACAACTCATGAGAAGAACTTTAACAGGCAAAAGATGAAAATGTATGCTTACAAAACACAACATGCAAAGAACATTGGGCCCAAATCACAAAGGTAAAATGAGACAAAAGTCTAACTTTACGACTTTCGGTATTCACAAAGGGCATTTACTACTAGTAAATGCCCTTTGTGAATACCAAAAGTCAAACTTCACGACTGTCAGTATTCACAAAAAGCATTTACGAGTAGTAAATGCCCTTTGTGAATACCGAAAGTTGTAAAGTTAGACTTTCATCTCACTTTACCTTTGTGAATCGGGCCCATTGTTTTTAACAGAGGAGATCTAGTGCTCGTGCAACAAATGCAGAAAAGGAAATATGATACTCCTTTTGATGCAGAACCTTTCCAAGTGATGTCTACTAAGGGACACATGGTGACTGCCCAGGGCCTTGGGAAGTCCGTTACCCAAGACTCTTCTCATTTCAGGCAGTTGACCAATCGTTCATCAGATCTAATATTGAAAGAGAGACTGGGTCTGAAATAACAGCGACTGCTGTTGCTTCTACACCGATGATGCAGATCCTGGGCATCGGTGATGACACCTCCCAGTTTCCCAGATCAAGATCAGGTCGAGCAATTAAAGCACCAAGAAGATTAATTGAAGAGATTTAAATGTATATCTCGATCTATATAAATATTTTGCAAAAATTATAAGCTTTTATTAAACAGAGGGGGATGAAGTGTCTCGCGAATTAGAAATGATGGAACCAGTGCCTAATTTGTAATAAAAATAAGTGCCATGGCCCTCATCGTGAGGTCACTGCAGCTTTCACCACCCATTGCCCCTACCAGTACTGCCAATGATACTACCAACACACCTACTAACCCTCACATGCCTGCAAGTTTGACAATTCAGACTATTCCAAACCCTCAAAGCTATAAGAATGGCTTGGGTAGCGGGTATTAGTCATTTTTAAAGTATACTGACTTAATAAACAACTGTTATTGTGCTCATCTCTAAATTAGAGAAATAGCGCCCCCTTGGGGAAGACTGTAATAAGTGCCAGTGTTGACAATTAAGTGCCGGTGCCTTGTACCAGAAACCACTGGCTCAAAGTAAGCACTGGATGGAACCCTTTTGGCTCCGGATGGACTCCGTAGAACTATGATGTAAGTGTTAGAGCGGAATGCACTGAAGGCTGATTTAGAATGTTGAGTTTGCGGTTACACGCAGAAGAATAAAGACATGCATTACTGAGCTCCCTGTGTGGAGGAGTCCTTTGCTGGCACCAAGGCTGGGAAGGACGCCACGCCCTTTCAACGGAGGAGTTCTTTTCTGATACAATCCCCCTTCAAGGTGGAATAGTCCCTTCTGACGCTAAAACTTCCCCATTCAGAGTGGACGATGTATTCTGACACAGTCTCACACTTCAAAAGGGAGGAGGGTGCTTTCAATCATAGAGTCTCCAATTTCAAGGGGGTCATGTATTCTAATTCAGTGGCACCCCTTCAGGGGAAAGGGCCCATTCGGGTAGACAGCATCCTCCCTTCAAGGGCGCATTCAGAGGGCGGTCCATTCTGATATGATCTTACCCTGCAGGGTAAAGGGACATATCCACTCAGTGTCTATCCCTTTCAGGAGGGAGAGTCCACAATGAGAGAGAATACATATTATTATGATACAGAGTCCCCAACCCCTGCTTCAGTTGTAATGAACCTGGCCCATTCTTTTTCTCCAACACATTTTCATTGATTTTAAGGTAATCATAACTTACAGGCAAACATCGTAAAATCATCTCCCATGAACCATATACAGTGTCGAAAAAAAGTATGCCTGATTCCCCCCACCCTTGTCTCACCTCAATCTCCCCCTCACCGGATCAAATATAAATAGAAGAAAGCTGTAAAACACTGGGTGAATTAGGGAGACACTCAGCTTCACATATCATACTCCTGCACATAGCTTACCTCACAGGGATTTCCCAGGACCGTGAGTCGGGGCACACTATAAGAGCAATTGGAAAAGCTTGTTGGCTAGCTTTGTGCTTCAGGGTTCCCAATGAATACTCAGTGGTCGCGACGTCTGGGGCAAGTTATGTTTATAGTTCAGTGTTTCAAACAGCCTATACAGTCTTCCATGTTGTTTAGAATTTGTGCCTTTCATTGTTACGCCCAGAATCAACATGCCATTAAACATACTTATCCAGTTATCTCTGGGTGGTTGAACCACTTCTTCCAACAGGCCTCTATTTACTGTTTCACAGTCAACTGCATATAGACTGTTAGTGTCAATTAGCTTTCGTAAACCATCCATTGCCAATGACTGTATTGCCTAAAGCGTGACTAAAGTCTTGTCTGGTATGGGAAACCCCAGAACACTTTATTACAGGAGCGGCTCCTCTGTCGGAGCAGAGGAGTGTTGCCTTACTTAAATGCCCCAGAGCCCCGAGATCAAAAATAAAATGGTAATTCATCATTACCTACCATTTAATTTTTCATCCTGACATTCTCCTGTCCTGAACGAGCATCAAGACAGGGACTGGGAGGAGGGTGGGTTGTATTTGGGATGGCCAGTCAGACATGCACACTTTGAAATGTTGCTAGAGCAACTGCAGGCCTCCGTAGGGCGGTGGATTGCTAAGACTAGTCGCTCCCTCCAATCAGGGCGCTGCTCTCATGCTGGTGACAGCAGTGCCCTAAATGGTCAAGGGAGTTTCCTGGTGGTCGGGCTATAGTACGACGAGGTCCAGAGCAGGAGATTCTGTTGTCATATAAGTGTTTATTTTAATATATTTTACATTAATAGTTGAGCGCGCCCATTTATTTTGATATTTATTTCATTTTATCTGAGTGTCATCCGCCTCCCCTTGATGCCAGCTGCCACTGTTTTATTATCCCTTTTAGACGCAGACACGACCACCAAACAGACAGCATATCGCCCTTTCATTCCAAACTAACTCCATTTACCATCTGCGTGCCAGTACATTTGTTTCAACTTCTCTGGTGTCATGCACCAATTATGCATGTTATTTATTTATTTTTATTTAGGGAGATTTATATAGCACAAACATGTTCCAAAGGTATCAGAGCGCTGTACAAAGAAATAGAAGTAACCTGTACCGTTGCAAAGCATATGAATGAAGCCACAGACCTACAAGGCAGGACAACAGCATAAGTACTTCATCCTTTGCAGTTTCTCACTGAGGATGACCAACAGTATCAATGTGTGCGGTGTTTCTCTGTTTTGTCCCATGAGACATCCCGCCAAAGTCTCTCTCATTTATAAACTGTTACCTATCCCCCCATACCTCCGATACTATTGGGAGCCCCCTCTTTAGGAGTTTAAGTCCATTGACAGAACCTTGAACACTTTGGTAGTCAGCCCCAGGGCTTTAAGTGGGATGAAACAACTGGGGGTCTCTCAAATGGGTGTGGCCAATGTAATTAAGGGCGTGGCTTAAAACAAATGAGCTAAAAATCTGTTTTTAGCATAGTGTGCCACCAGACTTGTATTATGCTGTTTCTGTCATTGCATCCAGATATATGATACAAGTAACATCATACCTACAAGCAGTCAGGACTATTGGCTTTGTCAATGGTTGTTCGTTGCATAAGATAAATGAGAAGCAACTATGGCTTGTATATAATATTGAAAAAGCTTCCACTTAAAGTCCTGGTGACACCACAACAGTCTTGCTGCCCTTGAGGTTCAAAAAGAGAAGTGGCAATTTGCAGTGAGCGCTATTCAATAGGGCCCCCTCACTCGCAACAGCGCTCGGAGTCTTGTGTTTTTAAAAGCAGACAAATGGGAGAAAAAACTTCCGGTGCTCAGACCCGGTGAGACCCGGCCCACTTAAAGCCCTGGTCAGCCCCCTTCCAGATTCATATGTCTGGGAGAGTTTTCCAAATTCCCTGAAGTCTCATACTCCAGCTTGTTTATTTATGGGGCGAAGAGCTGCCCATTGGTAGAGTTGTAAGTAGAGTGGCCTCTAATTTTCATCTTTATTCAAGTCCTACTTGCAGTCATTAAACCTTTTGTTTTACGCTTGAAAAAGACCCCTCAACATCAGGTGGTCTATTTCTCTTCATTCCGCAAACTGATGCCCGTCCTTCGCCGAGCTAAAGTATTTTGAATGTGCGTAAAAGGTGACTGATATTTTGTGATGTTTCCTGACCAAGACACTATGTGCCAAAGTACCATAAAAGGGTGTGTTACTGGGTCTGTTTTGTTTGCACAGCCATAATGCACCCCATAGAGGCCTGCACAGGAAGGCACATTCCAAGAGGGGCCAGTAGTTCTCCATCACCCTCAAATCTGTCCATTCTACAGGGAGAGGATACATTACTGCTATCGACGACATTTGTAGGCAGAAGAGCAGTGCTTTAAATGGGCTGGTACTCACTGGTACTGAGTACCGGCACTTCTTAAATTTATCGCTCTGAGTACCGGCACCTCTCTACTGCCCTAGAGAGTACCGGTACTCATGCATGAAAAGGTAGGCTCATTAGTTGTGCTGTTGAGCAGGAGTGGGACGTGTCTCCGGCAGGCATGGCGCCGCTTCTGTAGCCCCGATCTGAGCCCCAGCTGAGCTATTCAGCAGGGCTCATTTGAACAATGTCCGGGTACTCACTATCACGCTGTGCTTGACAGAGCATGGTCAAGATTCATTTGACCTGCTAGTGTGCGCGTGTGATTTTCAAAGCGCAGCACTTCAGGTAGTGAAAAGTCCGTGCAGGGTAATATTTTAAACAGAGAAATGTTATCAGGGGCAAGGGCGGTGGATTCTCACACTTCCCATACTTTCTCTCTATCGGAGGGTTAATACCCAGACAATGAGATCGAAGAGGCCCCTGGAGTGCTTGTGCTTTCTGCTCTGAGGCACCTACTTTCCTGACTCTCTGAAGAAGAGACAGGCTAGCGATCCTGGCGGTGCCGCGCCAGCAGCTCTTCTCGGTGGATCGTTCTGACAGCTATAAAGAGATTCAGGTCCATCAGATATTAATTTAATAATCTCCTGCTGCTGACATTTAAAATGTTTGTTACGAAAATGATTAGAGGGTCCCGGCACGGTATACGGCCTTGCGAATGGGCACACTAGAGTTGAATGTCTGAGCTGAAAATGCGCTACGTTTTGTCTAAACTAGCAGATTTGATGATTTATTAGTCGTTCAAAGTGTTTAACATCCCTGCTTGACAGTGACACTATGAAGCATCAGCCTTTCTTTTCCCGGCACAGTTAGACTTGCCCAGTCAGAGACAAGTCATGTGATTATTGTTCCCGCTGGAGAGAGGTCAGAGTTTTCTCTACTGGCAGTTTTCACTCTCACCATTAAGTAGCGTATAGGGTTAATATGCCTCCTTCAAAAAAGCATATTGTGTTGTACTGTATTGTATGTGGATAGCTCAGTGAGTTGCTGTTTTTGTCACAGAGATCTCTTTGTTTCATGTGGTTCAGCCGCACCTGAAGCTGAGGTTGGGGTGGAGGGTGCTGAGTTTTTTTAGAAATTAAATAATAGCTTCAAAAGCACCTTCTGCAGAGTTTGACTTCCTTGTTACTCAAATGAGTGTGATTTCTGATATTTGTCTATTTCCATTGACTTCATTCCATGATTTTGGTCGCAAGAAAGTGCCACTCTAAGTGTAACACATCTAGTTGTTGCCTGACTCTCGTAAATCCACTGAATCTATGAAAATGTCACACATAAGCAATCTGAAACATTAGCAGATATACTCAAATGGGTGTCATTTCTGATATTTATATGATTCCTTCGTCTTCATTGCTTAATTTTGCTAGCGAGAAAGTGTCACTCATAGTCGTTGAAATGTCACTCATAATTGCAATGAAAATATGAAAATGTCACACATAGCAATCTGAAAACTTGGCAGCTATGGGGTCCATTCATGCCCTGTGCTGTCAACCACATTCGCACTATCCTCTGCATTTGCGCAAACACAGGAATCATTGCAGTCCCCAGGCAGTGGCAATTAAAAAAGCCATGGTGAAGACTATAACATGGCTTTTACCATAACAGAGTCTTTTGTGTGTCTGCTTATGTTTGTGTGTTTGCCTGCATTTGAATGCCTGTTTTTTGTAAGAAAAAAGTGAGAGCGAGAGAGAATCAAGACACTCTCAGGAGGTATTTTAAAGAGAATGGGTGGCACTTTGTGTGTACATAACTACTCGGCGACAAAGGTTCATAAATAATGTAGTAGGGAGGGTCGGTGGGTGAGTGAGTGGATGGATGAGTGAGCAAGTGTGGATGTATAGATGGATGAATGGATGGGTGAGTGAATGAATGGATTGGATGGATGGATTGATGAGTGAATGAATGGATGGATGAGTGAATGGATGGATGGGTGAAAGAGGGTGGATGATTGTATAAAAGGGCGGATGATGGGTGGATAAGTGAAAGATTGGATGGATGATGAATGAAAGGGAGGGGGGATGGATGAAAGGGTGGATGGTATAAAGGGGTGAAAGGGTAAAACTGAATGATGGATGAAAGACTGAATAGACAACAGAATGTAAAGGTTAAATGGCAGATATCAGCAGGTAAATGGTAGGATGAAAGGATGAATGGATAGATCGATGGAAGAGACAAGAGATATCTTCTGGGGAGGGTCGTGAAGATTTGCTTCATTTGCATTGTGCCATAAGAGCTTTGGTTCGAAGTGAGGGTATTTTCAGTTTCTTCCTACTCATGGGCTCACAAATATATAGTATTGTGTCAAACAACAGCAACTAACAGTATGGCATTAACAAGGTGCAACTATTGCAAATAAAGGAAATGTTAACATATTATCGCATTTCTCTTTCATTTTGTGTAATGAGTTAACCTGCTTTGTTTATATAAACACATTTATCATGTGTTTTGGTGTGTGCTGCAGCTATAATAGAAGTTAAGTATCATCATGTCTTGCTCTTAGCCCCGCCCCTAGCCCCGCCCACTCACCACACCTCTAGCTCATTTTAATGAGTACCTGCACTTATTTTTTTCCATTTAAAGCACTGCAGAAGAGAAGACCTGAACATTCAGATTGTAACGTTTAGGGTTATTGCAAATAATTTTAAAGAGCTCAATCTGAATTGTTAGCACTTTTGTGGAATAATAGTAAGTCACCAGCTGCCATACCTTTTCAATGTCTGAAACAATTCACAAGGATGACGCCGCGATTCCTTGAGCCCAATATCTATCTAGATTTTGTCTACTGTAGGAGGGAGGTGTTTATCGTTTACATGGGAATTGTTCTGATATTTTGGCCTCTTTTGATATGATTTGTTCCAACCCTAAGATTATCGACTGCCTCTTCTAATCACAAACTTGCAAGAAAAAAACAAATGGTTCACTTAATTCAGCTCTGTTGCCCACATAACCTTTTACTGTCTTTAAACAAACATGCTGTGACTAATTAGTGGTCATGGTGTACAGCTGCAGAGCTACACACAAGAACGCTCTGAATGCCACGAAATTTTATAGAAGAGGCATGGGGTAAGCTTATAGCTGACTGAGCTTTAATTATAATGGGGAGGTGCGAGGCCCCTCTAAATTACATAAGTGACACATTCAGGGCTCTGGAGCTGCTTTGTGCAGACTCCTCCTGGGCAGCCACTCCTCCTCTCAGCCTCCCACAAGCCCCTCTTTTACAGCTCTTATCTGGCTGAAGGTGTGAGAATTGCTGGTGGACTGAGAGTTAAACCTGTGAGCGCTAAAGTGCTGGACAAAGGGCCTCCTGCAGTGTCTCTGAATGGGCCGGAGGCCTAATTGCAGGACACACCTACAAAATGTGTCTCCTTTCAACTGGGACAAGAAAAGTGTCTCTCTTCCCTGGAACTGCCCCCACCATCCTCCTATGGGCCCAATTTCAAGGAGACACCTTTCTTTCAGTTGGATCGGCAGGGATACAAAAGGACCGGTTGTGTTTTGCACTGGTGCGGGGCCCCATGCTGGTGGACTGAGTGTGAGGCCCTGGGCAGCTGCCCACACTGCCCATGCCTAGTGCCGGCCCTGCTTGGGGGAATTACACATACAGGCTGATAAATGGGTAAACCCATTTCAGTAAAATCTATTCGGCCTCTTAGCCTACATCTGAACTTGCCCTCTCTGATTTCCATTTTATTTGTTATTGAGAAGAGAGTTGAAGCTAATAATAAAATCCAAAGGGCAAGGCCTTCATGCCTATGGGTCGCGATCATTACACTTTTACCTCAAGCTCCAATTTTCCCTCTTCTTGGGCTCAATCAATTATTGTATCCGTCTCCAAGAAGGTGGGAAAAGGAGATCCAGATTATAACAGACCAATCTCCAATTGATCCAATTGTGAAGGCTGACCCCTCATAGAAAGGTTGAATCTGTGAGCCAACAATAACAACATTTTCTCAGATCTTCATTACGGCTTCAGATCTGATTTGGGAATCATAAATCAATGCCTCAAGCTTTACTTATTAAATATAAAATACAAAATCACTAAGGGCCATATGTAGGTAAATTACATTTACCGATTCTTAAATACCGAATTTTACCGATTCGGTATTTATGAATCGGTAAATGTAATGTAGGTAAATAATTACAGATTCGGTAAATATCGGTATTTAAGAATCGGTAAATACCGAATCGGTAATGGGGGAGGCAGTATCATGGGTGGCAGGGTGTCACATTGACACCCTGTTGCACCCCTGATTCGTCCATGTGTGCACATGTGGCGAACATACATGCCCTAAGGGCATGTATGTCTGCCACATTGCACACTTCAAATTGCACAATAATGCTTTTTTACAGGTATTCGTCATTTACCATCAACTTTTAGTTGGTGGTAAATAACGAATCCACACACCAACGAGACACTCCCCCTACATATCATTTCAGGATTCGGTATTTACCGAATCGGTAAAATTACCGATTCGTTAAATTACCGAATCCTGAAATATGCCCCCTACATAGCAAAAGCCTAAATACCGGTCGGTAACGGGATATTTACCGAAAATCGTCCGTTACCGACCGGTATTTGGCTTCCTACATATGGCCCTAAGGGCCTTATTACGAGTACGGCGGTAAACAAAACTGCCGTACTCATGGTGGCGGTCCGACCCCTGCCACACTGGTGGTTCCCCCACTGTATTATGACCGCCGTCTCCCCTGGGATCAAGGATACCGCTGGCCGCAGTCTGGAAATGGCCAGGAATGTGCTGGTGGTGCCCTGCCTGCACAGCCAAGCATATTTCGATTTGAACGTCCACCATCCATTTCATAGCAGTGAGCTCGCCATGAAAAGGATGGCAGATATGCAAGGGCCGCTAGCCTCTTCTGGGCCTGGGGTTGCATGCAGCAGGCACATGTTGTGCCCACTGGAATCGCACCCATGTTCCTACACGGTGTGGCATGCACAACATGGTGCACGTCACACCGTGCAGGAACGTGATGCAAACACTGTCACAGCAGTGGTATGCTGTTAAGGCTCTCCTATGAGCCTAACAGACCACCACCTTTAGACCACAGCAGCACTGCCCGCTTGCCGTGGATTAAACCCATTGTTGTACACCCATGATGCCATTTTGCTGTGCAAGTCTGCTAATGGCTTGAAGAATTTACTGGAGTCATTTGTTACCTTTATGAACAAATTAGAATTAAGGGCAACCTTCATGAACACATATACTATGATAATTAGGCCCAAGTCAAATAAAACCAGAATGTTTAAAATAAATGTAAAAATCATAAATACACTCAATCCATTTCTGTATCTGGGGGTCCTTTGTGGTCAACAAAATAAGTGGCAATATCTATTATTGTTAGAAGGCAACATTTTTTGAAGCGATGAAGGTAGTATTTGATCTTTCCTTGAAATTGGGCTCTAAATCTTTACCGGCCCTTTTAACCATCTATAGAGATAAATAGGTCCACATTGTAACCTGCAGAGCTGGGATTTGCAGTTGTCCCACAGATACCTCTTATAAACCAAGCAGAACCGGTTTTTAAGATATTTGAGCTCACCCTCCTACTTGTTTCTTGTTTATCTATCCTGGACAATTTGGTTTGGTTCACTTGAGAACAAACGTCGACCCCTATTGCTTTGGATCTCCAAATGGACCAATCCTGAAAATGAAATAATACAAGTCTGCTTACCTTTGGATGAACTCTGAAGACGCCCTGGCTTAAGTGTCTCTAACCCCTATTTTCCAAACTTGGCAGACCGGATTTATTTTCCAGTCCCTCTTTACTTACCAGACATGACTTGATCAGGGTCAAATCTGCTTTTTATGACCTCCGATATGCTGATAGGTGGGATACTGAATTGCAGAAACAACAGTTCCGACAGTAAGATCACATGCCATCTGTGCTTTCCATTTAATCGATGAAGAGGGACAAGAAGATCCAGTTTGTCACAGACCAATCTCTTTAAAGAATCTAATTGTTACATTTGAAGATCAAACCGTCATGGAAGGGTTGATCCAGCAGGCCAATGATAATAAAATCATCTCAGATCTTCAATTTGGCTATTAATTAGAACATTCACAATATTTTCAATATACTCTGTTGAAAACAGTTCCCACAATTGAGGCTTATCCTACTTTTGTACACCATGCAAGGTATAGCTTTCCCTCTGCATTGTTTCATATTGAACATAGTGCAATTTTTGTTGAACTTCCGTAAATGTTGTAAACAAATTTTATTCGTCAAAAACACATCCAGCGAAGCTCTGTGACCCAGAGACTTCAACCATATCAAAAGACAACATACCAGTTTTGACATTTTTCTCATGAAGTATCGTATACAGACTACAAAAGAGACATGCAGAACCAAAGCAGTCTCCTCCCTTAAAAAAACATAACACCACCCCCCACCCCACTCCCCCACCCATCGCACTGTCCATCCAGGAACTTCCGTAAATGTTGAGCATCCAAAGATAACTTGCTCCCTTGGCCTTGTGATTTAGTTTCTGTCCAAGCAACCTTGCATTCTGTATAATTTTGTAGTTTCCTTAATCATTATTTATTACCTCTTTTAATGACCTGGATTTTACACAATTAAGACCAGCTCTACTCTGCAAATGTTACCTAACGAACTTACTTGTTTCATAATAGCTAGATGTTTTCAATTGTTTTATTGATTTTACTATTTATCTGTGTGTACCTTTTTATCACTATGGTTTTATAGAGATAAACGGAATTAAAATAACAAATGAATTACTTAATTTATCCATTTTGGAACAAATTGCCGTTCTTGAGCCATTATTGCTAATCCTATTTGAACCTTTAAATGTTGGACATAATTACCCGTACTCATTTTTGCATTTGTAGAAATGTTGGTAAATGGTTTCCTATGAAGTTAGGAAACATAGCCATATGAAAAATTATATCACTGGCAAGCCATATTCAAAATAACTAGAAGTACTTAAAACCAAATATAGCTAAGAAATAAGGAAAAGGGAAAATCCTCAAACATCCTGGGGGTGCTGAAAGAGATATACACAAAAGGGCCTATTCACCAACTGCATTTTGTAGTATATTAGAAATACTAAAATAGTATTAATAATATACTACCAAATGCAATTCACGAACCTGCAGGCAGGGGTCAACATCTCCACCTCTCCTATCTTTTATGTGTGGAGATCTTCACTTTCACTGCAGAGATCTCTGCACACATAGTTATATATTTTAGCAGTAAATGTGGGATGGACAGGGAGGAGTGGCTGCAGAATGGAGAATCTTATTACTGAAGTGGAGGAGTAAAGAGGGGTTAAAGGACAGCTAAGAAGAGATTTACAGAGGGACATGAACCCACTGCTATTCACAAACTGCACTGCTAAAATCCCTACAGCCAAAAATGATCTGAAACAGTAGGAAATGTTCTTCAGCTTAGACTTGGAGTAAGTCCATCACCACGCATGGTCAACCACTGATACTGCAACACCCTACCAAAGAAAATAATGGAGGTAAGGACTTAGAACCAGGTAGCAAACAATGTTAAAATAAATTATAAAACGTAAAAAAAAATATATATATATCTATCTATATATATATCTATATATATTCAAACCTTATTTCGCGATAACCTCTGCCTCGAAATGGTGGCGGGCTGCCGGCAAGGACGCGACCCTTCGTATTCAATCAATCAATCCTTTTCTCATAAAGATTGCGCCGAGCCCCAATTTGCTTGTAACAGCGTGCTTTATTCCATCAAGTTTGTGGCAAACAACTCCCGACGCGTTTCGAAACCCACAGGTTCCTTGGTCACGGGTCGATACGATGTTGACACTCGTCACATGATATAGTACACAGTGTATAAACGATATAAACTAAGGACTACATTGCTGCCTGGTTCACATAGCTAGCATAAGCGCCATCTTTAAATGATATAATGACACTGTATTTAACAGTTAATTTTCAGCGTTTTGCTCAAATTACAGCATATTGAATTGAACTTCCAATGAATTGTGTAATGAAAATGTAAATAATAATTACAAGTGTAATATTTCAAATTGTCAATTAATTGCATGACATATGTTATTTCCGATTACTCCATCATAATTCAAACCATATCTATTTAACCCAAGTGGGTGTACATGCAACGCAGTTTCTATTTTATCTGTCAGCCCCAGTGGGCAAATCATTATCAATTATAATCATATATTCAGTTCATTTTTTACAATACTTCAACAAATGGCTAAGGCTGCGTCTTTCTCAACCCCTGGCAAAAGCTCAGTGTCCTTTGGAAAAATAAATCATATATGTACATCAATAAAATGGTCTATACCAAAATTTAAAAAACATCATAAACATCATATCACAGGAGGCAACGTGACATCATCATAATTCTATTTACATAGCAGTCTAATATGGTCAGATAAAATTTTTAAAAAAATTTAATTTCAACCAAGGTGGACTGACAGTTCCTCATCTTTATTGATGCCCACTGGATGCACAGTTTCATATTTTATAATCAATCTTGATTCTAATCTGCGCAAATCTTGAATTCTATTCCCTCCCCGTTCGGAGATGGCAATTCTATCGAGGGCACAATATCTTAATAGGCTAGTGTCTTTGTTATGGCATTCCTTAAAATGCCTCGCAATTGGATACTGTTTGTCTTCATTCGTTATTGCTCGCATATGTTCTAAAATGCGTAGCTTAACCTGGTTGATAGTGCTGCCAATATACACCCGTTCACAAGGGCATATAAAGGCATAGATACAGAAATCAGATTTGCAGCTTAAATGTTTGGTAATGACAAATGGTTTTAGAGATTTAGACAGTACTATCTGTTTACAGTTAGAGCTTATCCTACAAGCTTTGCAGGAAGCACATCTATAGAACCCCTGGATTTTAAGATGGGGATCCTTCTCGGATGTTAGCATACTTTTACATAAAAGATCTTTCAGTTCTGGACATCGTCGGAATGTAATACTGGGATAACTCTCAATACATTTCTCAAAAGTGCTATCAACACTCAGTACATTCCAAAATTTGTTTAGACATTTTCTAACGTCATTTGCTTGGTTGCTGAAGGTTGTGATAAATCTTATTGGTTCCGTGTCAATATCTGTTATACTTTTTCTAACTAACAGATCTACTGAGGATAACTTTGGTTTTGTGTTTATGCGGCTGGTCCAGCCGTGGGAATGCCCTGACTGCGAACAGCGGTTCCTGTGTACTCGTAACCACGAGTGCGCATTGGGCAGAGGTAGCCTCATCCGCTTGGAGACTTGACAGCAGGAGGCAGTGCTGGCGTTGCCTCCTACCCTACAGGGATTAACATTTTTAAGTGAAGAGGGAACAGCATCCACTTGGTTAAAGAACATTGGAACTACCTTTACCAGCATGCCACTCGCCCACTGGGGCGGGTCTTTGTATTCAATAAAAATCAGCTGTTCTAACATTGCTTGTTTCCTGCTTCACGCCGCCAGTGATCAAGAGCTCATGGGAGCTCGAAACGCGTATGGCCACAAGGAAGACACGTAGCCTGCCACCATGCTGCCGCTTGCGAGATGATGTGCGGAAACCTCTGCGTGTGGCGTTCCTACTGAGGATAACTTTGGTTTTGTATATATATATATATATTTCATTCAAAGGTGTCCACCAACGGAGATGCACTCAAATACAGGCAGGAAACCGCAAATCCCAGCAGAGTCCTTTATTTAGACAACAACAGGCAGCATCCCCAGTGCAAAGTTAGCCCTACGCGTTTCAGAGCTGAAATGCTCCTTGTTCACGGGCTGTATGCAAATTGGCAGTTCTGCGCAAGCACTCGTCCTGTAATTGATTGCTTTTATACCCTCAGGTGGGTAGATGACAACGGCCTCCTGGGACTCGTAGTGCCTGCCCCATTCCTCTGCCTCGAAGCATACAAAAATATTTAACAAGCTCCAATGAGCCTCCGGGTTTGGTGCCAGTGAAAATAAAAGTCAAACCTGCATTTCTGCTTTCGTGATTCCAGTGTATCTAGATTCAGCAGTCCACTTACTCTGCTGGGATTTGCGGTTTCCTGCCTGTATTTGAGTGCATCTCCGTTGGTGGACACCTTTGAATGAATTATTTCCGGCCAGTCCAGGTCGGGGACGATGCACCGCCACGATAATCTAGTGGACTGCTGAATCTAGATACACTGGAATCACGAAAGCAGAAATGCAGGTTTGACTTTCATTTTCACTGGCACCAAACCCGGAGGCTCATTGGAGCTTGTTAAATATTTTTGTATGCTTCGAGGCAGAGGAATGGGGCAGGCACTACGAGTCCCAGGAGGCCGTTGTCATCTACCCACCTGAGGGTATAAAAGCAATCAATTACAGGACGAGTGCTTGCGCAGAACTGCCAATTTGCATACAGCCCGTGAACAAGGAGCATTTCAGCTCTGAAACGCGTAGGGCTAACTTTGCACTGGGGATGCTGCCTGTTGTTGTCTAAATAAAGGACTCTGCTGGGATTTGCGGTTTCCTGCCTGTATTTGAGTGCATCTCCGTTGGTGGACACCTTTGAATGAATTATTTCCGGCCAGTCCAGGTCGGGGACGATGCACCGCCACGATAATCTAGTGGACTGCTGAATCTAGATACACTGGAATCACGAAAGCAGAAATGCAGGTTTGACTTTCATTTTCACTGGCACCAAACCCGGAGGCTCATTGGAGCTTGTTAAATATTTTTGTATGCTTCGAGGCAGAGGAATGGGGCAGGCACTACGAGTCCCAGGAGGCCGTTGTCATCTACCCACCTGAGGGTATAAAAGCAATCAATTACAGGACGAGTGCTTGCGCAGAACTGCCAATTTGCATACAGCCCGTGAACAAGGAGCATTTCAGCTCTGAAACGCGTAGGGCTAACTTTGCACTGGGGATGCTGCCTGTTGTTGTCTAAATAAAGGACTCTGCTGGGATTTGCGGTTTCCTGCCTGTATTTGAGTGCATCTCCGTTGGTGGACACCTTTGAATGAATTATTTCCGGCCAGTCCAGGTCGGGGACGATGCACCGCCACGATAATCTAGTGGACTGCTGAATCTAGATACACTGGAATCACGAAAGCAGAAATGCAGGTTTGACTTTCATTTTCACTGGCACCAAACCCGGAGGCTCATTGGAGCTTGTTAAATATTTTTGTATGCTTCGAGGCAGAGGAATGGGGCAGGCACTACGAGTCCCAGGAGGCCGTTGTCATCTACCCACCTGAGGGTATAAAAGCAATCAATTACAGGACGAGTGCTTGCGCAGAACTGCCAATTTGCATACAGCCCGTGAACAAGGAGCATTTCAGCTCTGAAACGCGTAGGGCTATCTTTGCACTGGGGATGCTGCCTGTTGTTGTCTAAATAAAGGACTCTGCTGGGATTTGCGGTTTCCTGCCTGTATTTGAGTGCATCTCCGTTGGTGGACACCTTTGAATGAATTATTTCCGGCCAGTCCAGGTCGGGGACGATGCACCGCCACGATAATCTAGTGGACTGCTGAATCTAGATACACTGGAATCACGAAAGCAGAAATGCAGGTTTGACTTTCATTTTCACTGGCACCAAACCCGGAGGCTCATTGGAGCTTGTTAAATATTTTTGTATGCTTCGAGGCAGAGGAATGGGGCAGGCACTACGAGTCCCAGGAGGCCGTTGTCATCTACCCACCTGAGGGTATAAAAGCAATCAATTACAGGACGAGTGCTTGCGCAGAACTGCCAATTTGCATACAGCCCGTGAACAAGGAGCATTTCAGCTCTGAAACGCGTAGGGCTAACTTTGCACTGGGGATGCTGCCTGTTGTTGTCTAAATAAAGGACTCTGCTGGGATTTGCGGTTTCCTGCCTGTATTTGAGTGCATCTCCGTTGGTGGACACCTTTGAATGAATTATTTCCGGCCAGTCCAGGTCGGGGACGATGCACCGCCACGATAATCTAGTGGACTGCTGAATCTAGATACACTGGAATCACGAAAGCAGAAATGCAGGTTTGACTTTCATTTTCACTGGCACCAAACCCGGAGGCTCATTGGAGCTTGTTAAATATTTTTGTATGCTTCGAGGCAGAGGAATGGGGCAGGCACTACGAGTCCCAGGAGGCCGTTGTCATCTACCCACCTGAGGGTATAAAAGCAATCAATTACAGGACGAGTGCTTGCGCAGAACTGCCAATTTGCATACAGCCCGTGAACAAGGAGCATTTCAGCTCTGAAACGCGTAGGGCTAACTTTACACTGGGGATGCTGCCTGTTGTTGTCTAAATAAAGGACTCTGCTGGGATTTGCGGTTTCCTGCCTGTATTTGAGTGCATCTCCGTTGGTGGACACCTTTGAATGAATTATTTCCGGCCAGTCCAGGTCGGGGACGATGCACCGCCACGATAATCTAGTGGACTGCTGAATCTAGATACACTGGAATCACGAAAGCAGAAATGCAGGTTTGACTTTCATTTTCACTGGCACCAAACCCGGAGGCTCATTGGAGCTTGTTAAATATTTTTGTATGCTTCGAGGCAGAGGAATGGGGCAGGCACTACGAGTCCCAGGAGGCCGTTGTCATCTACCCACCTGAGGGTATAAAAGCAATCAATTACAGGACGAGTGCTTGCGCAGAACTGCCAATTGGCATACAGCCCGTGAACAAGGAGCATTTCAGCTCTGAAACGCGTAGGGCTAACTTTGCACTGGGGATGCTGCCTGTTGTTGCCTAAATAAAGGACTCTGCTGGGATTTGCGGTTTCCTGCCTGTATTTGAGTGCATCTCCGTTGGTGGACACCTTTGAATGAAATATATATATATATATATATATATATATATATATATATATATATATATATATATATATATATATATATATATATATATATATATATATATATATATATATATATAGTTATTTTAGTGGTAAAACATGTAATATAAATTATAAATAAATAAAAAATTTTTTACTTTCAATTCCTTTTTTATTTAAAAAAGAAATGTAAAATATTTTGAAAGAATTAAATAAATTACAAATAACTCTACATACACCTTTTAGTATATTTAAATTAATAATGTATTAATATAAACATTTTACTTTAAGTGAATTTTCCACAAATAAATCTTTTAAAAAAGTTTCAATTCAATTTAATGGACTTAAATGTATTAAATATTTACTTTAAAGTTATGTTAATAGTGCTGTAGAATTTTTTTAACATTTATACTACTTTTAAAATAAGTATATAAAAATTAAGATTAACATAAACATTTAACATAAAAATATATATATATTTTTTTACCTTTAAGAAGCTTTAAAACTTCTCCTTGCACTTTACCATAGGGAGTGTGCCGAACATAAAATACTGTCATAAAGTTACCACTAGTAGCAACTTTACAGTAGTATTTGACATTTTTACTGATTTGTGGACGTGACTTGTGGACATGTAAATCTACACTTTTGAGTAACTTTACACTCAGATTTGGTGATTAGTCAAAAGTAATGAAGTTACTTAAAAGTGCAAGAGTACACTTACACATGTAGATTTACTCACATATATGTTTACCTATGCAAATAGCCATCTTGGTATTTACAATAGAACAATAAAAAGAACGGTATGGTTATTAGACAGAGTAAACACAAACAAACGTGGCTGCGTAAATCTTAAGTTATTAAAGTGAGTAACATAAGACGTTTTACAAGGGTAGTATCTTACAGATTGGGCAGTTACAAGAGTGCTTCTGACTTCCAAATATCATCTGAAAATTGGCAGGATTACATTCTGAATTTATACAAGAACACAAATGAACTGAGCTACGCTAGAAAAAATATATTTGTCAACGGACAGACTTAGTTCTGATGAAATCACTTTGTGATAGAAATTGTAGATCATCTAGGAAAACCAGATGAAATGGACATTTTCAAACAACATCTGGATATGTGGACTAGTAGCTTGAGCCCATTATTTAATAACATATTGAGACATAGTGTCATACCATCATCTTGGGGTGGATCAACACTGTAACTGATAAACAAAAGGGGGACATCAATGAGGCCTATTTCGAATTTGGAGGATGAGTATTACAAGTGCTTATATAAATTAAGTATATAACTAACTTTTAATAAGGTGTGTGGGATATCCATCACAATTGTAACGGAGTATCCATCTGCAAACCACTAAGGGCTTGATTCCTAGTTTGGCGGTGTGGGAGCAGGCTGCCATGCCAGCATCCCACTACCACACCGCCAATCCTGTACTGTTATGTTATGTTAAAATGAATTGTAGAGCGCACATGCACCGGTCGGTTTCTTGGCGCTAAATGTAGGAGTAGCCTGGGTCCTGATAGGTTATTGTACTGAGACCGCCTGCCAGATTCCGACTTGAATCCAGGTCGGGCGGTCCTGTTTTGGCGGTCCCACAGCAGTGCCTTGCTGAGGCTCAGTAAGTCTTACCTAGGCATCACCTTAGGACCACTAAAGCATGTTCCTGCATGGCATAGACTGTGAAGTCCATGCTGTGCAGGAAATGGGGGTGCATGCAGATGGGGCACAACATGTGCCCCCCTTCTTGCATCCCCTAGCCCTGAGGCAACAGGGGGCCATGTAGGGCCTCCTTAGTTTCCTAACTGCCACACTTTTTATGGCGGGCTTACCGCCATGAAAACTGTGGTGATGTGCAAACTCGTATTATGCTTGGCAGTGCTGCACCGGCACAGCAGGCATATTGTGGGCCTCTGACTGCTGCAAGACTGCCAGGAATTGTGGATCTTTGGCGGTAGCAGCAGTCCCATGGCGGTCCAACCACCCAACTTGGAATACGGTGGTTGGACCGCCAGTGCAGTGGTAGCCGCACCACCATCGTGGGTTTGACGACCCATCGGACCACCAAACTCATAATTAGGCCCTAAATCAGGACCAAAGGCTCTACTCGAAACTGAAGGCAAGATATTTGGGAGGATATTTTTGCTGAACTTGAGGCTTAGGTGCAGGCAAATAGATTGCTATACCACACAGACTGGACTTAGGGAAGATTGCTCCTTCTTGGACAATATCATGACTTTATCATTGACAGCATTTCTAGGTAGTACATGTATTTTTCCAGATCTCTTTGTCTGCTATGTTGACTGCAGCAGTGCATTTGAACGAGTTCACTGATCATGCTTACGGAAAGAACTCCCTGAGGTATCCACAACATTTTGTTGAGTCTGCTCATTGACCTAAGCACTTGCCTGGGTGAAGGCGGGATTATCACTGGACAGCAGTTAAACCCCAATAATAGGGGCGAAACAGAGGTGTATGCTCATTCCATTGCTGTGTTCCTGGTATGTCTCAGATTTACCCAGCAGGTCTGATGCCATTGATGTTATCTCACCTAAACCTGGTGGATTTATAAACACCAGCTTATCATAGACTGATGAGGTTTTATTCTTGCGCGATCTAATTAGCTTACAAGTCTGCTGTCTTGCTTGGAAGAATATACCAAGGAACATTTCCTTATTTCTAGCTATTGAGAAAGCTAAGATAATGACATTTTCCAAGAAGCAGATGAAGTTTAGTGCAATATAAAGATTCACAATTTAAACACCTATACATATTTAGGAGTGATTTATAGTAACAAAATAAAGAAGGGAGAGCACTTGGAAAATTGAGTTAGAGGTAAATGCTTGTGGTAAATGGATTTTAAACATTTTCTAACTACTGTGAGGGCAGCTTCATGGGGGCCGCGTTGACTGTATTGTGAGCCACAATTGAACCAATTATATTATACAGTTTTCCTGCACATATGGAAAAGTTAAAAGGGTCACAGAATAATTTATCCAATAAATGCATCTGACATTTGTTCAGACTTCATAAATCTACACCACAATGCCATGTTCAAATACAGCTATGGCTTACTTGAATGTTAGCCTTTAAGGATATGACCTTTTTGAGTTATTTGTCATTCTGTATCAGAGACAATTCTGGAATCTTTAAGAATGTACTTGCATCAGTCCTCACTATGAAATATCACCTCCAGAAAAAGTAAATGAAATAAATAATGGCTGTCAATATGTACATGATCTTTGGAATTATTACCAGCTCGAATCATGGCACATGTTTAATCAAGTGAGTATGGTTGTTCCATAAAACAAGTTTATTGCATTTTATACATGATAAATAACACCTAGCATCTATTTATTACAACATTGTTCATCATTTCAAGATCATATTTGTTACATCACTTATCAGACAATTAAAAGTGTATTTCAATGTACAATCATTTCTGTATCTTTCACATGCTTTGTGGTTCCACAAAGGTTCTTAGATGATACCTTAGATACTGTGGGGCAGTTCAGTGTATCTCCCAAATCTTATTCTGTACCTTTGTGGTCCATCCACTCACCACATATTTTAAAGTGTTTGTGTGGGCAACCATGTGCTCGATATACATAGCGAACGTGTGTGCCAGACGTTATGTAGTCGATTCTCAAAGAGCCTACAGACTTGTGGCCAAGGCTTCGCAGTCGTGGCGGGACTTCCATACTGCAGTTACCCATTGCCGGCATCCCCGCCACGACTGCAGGGCCTTTTCCACCTGTGTGAAGGCCCTTTATGAATCATCCCCAATGCCTCCCAGACTGGAGACCCCTGTAATGCGTCTGCCCCTAAAGCCCTGGAAGGCAGTGACTTTGTGTGACATGCTACCCATCCATAGTGGTGTTTGTTTTGTTAGTTTGGTGTGGTAACCTGTGCTCTGCAACCTTTCCTGCCATATCACTATCTCAGTGGAAGGAGGGAGGGGAGTGACTGTCCTCCCTCTGTACAAATACAGAGAGCTCAGGTTTCCCATAGCCCATCTCTCTGTTACGTAAGCGGGCTCCAACTGAGGTTCACTGAGCCATTCATTCATGATCACTAAGAGCGAAGCATTATAATATGTCTAGGTGTCTGCTGACCCAATACCCTTGTTAAATTAGGATTGACGGCGCTTTGCCATTGCAATTTTGGGTTCACCTTGACCCAGTAGAAATTTCTAATCATGGAGGCAAGCGCGTGCAGACTATATTAGTGGAGGAAGGATGAGGTCTCACTTTCTCAAGCCACATCAGGTGTGACTGAGTGTTCAGAGACCCATGGTTTTATGATCAGGTTTATCTTAGAACAACTGGAATGTACTCTCATATTTAAATAAGCTGGAATATAATAAAGTGACCTGCAGCTGAGTAAATATGGTCCAGTAATGGTCTGTAAATATTCAAAATGACCTATAAAAATTATTTTAAAGTGCCCATCAGTTGTGCTCCATAACCAATGACATCTGGAATCTGTCCACGAAGACAAAAAAGGTATTACAAATAGAAGGCAACCTGGTCAGATGAAGCACTTCCAATCATAAATAACCACACAGGCACAAACAGGAAAGTACAGAAACCATGAAACCCATTCAAAAGCATTAAAGTAGTAAAATATACTGTACCATGCAATGGAGATGACCTGGCGCATACTACAAAGGACAAGGAGAAAAAGAAGGAACTTTAGGGCTTTTTTTACTGTTCTTTTTGCTTGTATGAAGTACAGTTACAGCATCACATTCGCTGGTAATTAAAGGTACAACATAGAGCAATTGACATGAGACATTGGTGTAGATTATTAACGGACCAGATTGTGTCGGTGTATCTGACCCAACTCTTTTCCCCGTGGTGTCTAAGTTTCCCTCAGTGTTCCCACTACTGTGGCTTACGTCTTGCCTTGTGTCAGTGTCTCTTCCTCCCTCATGGGAAATCCATAGTATCGCATCCAGGGCCCCCATATTTTGGTGAATTTCCTTGGGCATCCTCAAGCCTTATATGTCATCTGCTCAGCTGTCATGTATAAATCCATCCCCCCTCTCCACTCATGTAGTGTTGGGGTGCCGGTGCTCCCCAGTGCCTTGCCACATCACGTTTAGCCACTGTCATGCCTAGGTTTGCAAGAAGTAGCTGGGCTCTAGGGAGGTCTACTTCTGTGGGTATTCCCAATAGCACATATTTGGGGTCCATGGATATTGTCTCTCCCAGCATCTCACTAAGTTTTGTCGTTAGAATATTCCAATACCCATGAATAATAGGGCAATCCTACTGTATATGCAAGTAGGTCCCCTCTCCGTCATGCAGCGACGGCATTCAGGTGTTTCTGCTCTCCCCATATTGTGTAAGCAGACTCTGTCATAATATGCCCTGTGGAGTACTTTGAATGCTATTAACCGCAGGCGTGATTTGATGGTGACCTCTCTAGGATGCATCAATGCCGCCTCCCAATCAAGGTCCTCTAGGAGTCCTAGTTCTGTTTCCCACTTTGCCCTTAGTCTTATCAGGGTGTACAGCTTGTTATTAAGAAGTATTCTGTAGGTCAAAGAGACTGCCTTCTCACCAATTTCCCCCAAGAGAAGTCTCCCCTCCAGTGGTGCATACTCAGGAATTTCCTCCGTGTCTAACCCCTGGGCTTTCCAGGCGTGTGCCATTTGGAGGTATTTGTAGTATTGGTTTGTGTGTAAATCGTACTCCTTTTGTAGTGATGTAAAAGGGATAAGACCCTTTCCCTCCAGTATTTCCCCCACTTTTCAGATCCCCAGCATATCCCATGTCCTAAAGCCTCTCAGTGTCGTGCAGTTCCAAGAAATCACAGGACCTGCGCGTTTGGATGACCGAAACTGAGGGCCTGGTGTCCCAACTGATTACGGACACCCCCACAGGATATGTCAACCGTTAGACCAGCTATCTCTACAGTGCCACTACCCCCTACCCCCACTGTATCTTACAGTGGTTTAGGTAGTTTCTGGCAACCACTGAACATGACAACCCTGATTCCGCAGGGATCGTGGAAAACAGTACATTACATTTCGCTCAGTCATTCGTGCTGACTTATTCTTAGAAAATACACAGGATGGCGATTAGGACGTTTCAATAAGTATTTATTGGTCCAGCGTCAGTCCTGTGTAAAACATATTTGCTGTGACAATCAGGAGACAGAAGCATACAAAGGAGATTGCAAGTACCAATATAGTAAATAGTAGATACATTTGTACCATAGTGCTAATAAGATGAACAGAAGCAGTTCAGATAAAAACAGTAGCACTTGCATATTCCAAGTAATTTGACTAAATGTACCTATCCTAGATCTGTATGTGTAGAATGTATATGCGTATATGTATGCATGGAGCCAAGAAACCCCTAGGGAAGAACCATACCCCTCACCTGATGGTTGAGAACAGAGGACCCCGTCTCAGCATCGAGGATGACACCCCGCAAGGGATGTCAGCCTGCTGCGTGTCGAAGATGCAGCATGCAGGACCTCATTAAGGGTCTTATATGCTAGAGTGGTCACTCCACGGTTTCTTCTAGAATCGATATGTTTTGAAAACAATGATAAATGTTTTGAAAACAATCATAAATGTTTTTCCGAACAAATGCGATCATTCACAGCGGGCTGTTGGCCAAGGATGAAAAAAGTGGTGACCCTTATACAGAATAATTATGCTGTGCCTGAGGACATGTTTATGTACGTCAATTACAGGGATTATGATACTATACTAGGAGCCTAGTGTCATAGAGACAGGAGCAAGCTACTAGGCAAAAGGTCACCTGTTTAGAATCATTATTGTTGTGTGGATGGGACAATGTATGAAAAGGAGTATACATGACAGGACTAGCCTAAAGGATACAACATCAGATTAGCAAACACCTGCAGTCTCGATCCTACCCACAAAGGAGTTTCCCGTGTCACTCAGTCATTCCATCGCATCTGCCTTTCTGCCCCATTCCATGCGGCTATGGTCACATGTGTCTCCGGAAGAAGTTTCCACACCCCCTTACCTCCATATAGGTAGTGTGTGTGAGGGTGTGAACCAAATTTGGTGCTTTCCAGGGCATATGTAGGGTGATCTCCTGGCAGGTGTTCCCCATCATTGATAACAATCAGATGTGCCACCCAGTAGTAAGCTCTGATGTCTCGGAGGGATATGCCCCCATTATATTAGTTTCATTGCAGGGTGTAAAGTGCCACTCTAGGTGTGCCGTCGTTCCATAGGAATGTTCTGAGTGCCCCTTCTATCTTGGCAAAAACCTCTTCCGGGGGTGAGTGATATGTATTTTGGAGGACGTATAATAATTTCAATAGCGTTATCATTTTATACATTGCTGCTTTTCAGAGGAATGTCAATGGTAGGGTTTTCCACCGTTCCACATCCTCATTAAACTCTGAGATGACCCTGTGAATGTTACGATTAAGGCTCTCTACTTTGTTTGTGGAGACGTACATGCCCAATTACTTTATTCCTTCATTTTCTATTTTAAGTTGCCCGGAAATATCGCTTAGGTCGAAGCTTGGGTTTACCGGGTATAGGCTGGATTATTCCCAAATTTATTTTGTAGCCCACGCTTGCCCAATACGTCTCAAATATGGTAATTATGCATGTGAGAATTGATCGAGGGATGGTTACATATAGGAGGACATCATCGGTGTTGAGAGATATTCGTTCATCTTCCGCCCTTTGTGCCTCCTCTCGGAAGCCTGTAATCTCGGGATGTGCACGGATTATACTCGCTAGAGGCTCTAGTATCAGTGCAAATAGTAAAGGGGATGGGGGCACCCCTGCCTTGTACCCCGTCCAATAGGGGATTCCCTTGACATTACCTCATTCACTCGCACTCGGGCAACTGGGCTTTCATGGATATAGTAGGTCTATCCACGCCCGGAATTTGGGTTCAACCCCATATTTTGGGAAGGTTTGTTTCAAGAAAGGCCAGTGTACCATGTTGAAGGCTTTTTTGGCGTCTAACGACAGTATCAGGTGGAGGTCTTTTCTCAGTTGTAAGGCTTACAGCCAGTTATGCAGGCAATGCAGGTTTAATCTGGTTGATCTTTTGGGCATAAAGCCAGACTGATTATGGTGAACAAGGGAAGATATAACATTTGTCAATCTATGGGCTAGAATGAGGGTCAGAATTTTTGTTTTGGTGTTAAGCAGAGAGATTGACCAATATGCGCTGCATTCCGTGGGCGGCCTGTCCTGCTTGTGGATTACTATGATTGTGGCGCTTCTAAGATCGTGTGGGAGGGTGGCCATTTCCCTTACTTCCTGGAATAAGCTTAACAGATGTGGGCACAGCAGATCCGCATTCTGCTTATAGAGTTCCGCTGGTATGCCATTGGGGTCTGGGGTTTTCCCGGGCTTCATGTTACCTATAGCTGCTCTTATTTCAGCTAATGTTATCTCCTCTTCCAGTAGATGGGAGGCAGTCATCTTTAGGGTAGGGGTGGAGATTTCAGAGGGATAGTTTTCTATTTGTGGAGCACCTGCTAATGGGTGCGCTTCATAAAAGGGCTCATAGTGACGGGGAAATTTGTTTGCTTTGTTGGTAGGTGTGGTGTGCGTATGTCCCCTCCCCGATTCTATGTATGTTACCCAGCGTGCCTCTGCTTCTTTTTTACTCAACCATGCCAGCAGTCTTCCTGTCTTATCTCCAGCATCATAAAGCCACCTTTGTGTGGCCTGGATTACCGCCTGCACATCGTGATGGGCTAAGGCTTGATATTCCTTGCGAAGGATCATCATGGCTCGTAGTTGTGAGGTATCCTCAGGTGTCTTTATCTGGTTTTCAATTTGGAGGAGACTTGCCTCTATTTCCTCCATCTCTTTTCTTTCTCATCTTTTTTTATAGCTATTATGTTCTGTGCCCTGTCACGGAGAACTGTCTTATATGCCTCCCAGAGTGTGACCGCTGATGATACAGAGCCCACGTTTTTTTTTAAGTACAGCTATGTGTCTGTTCCAATCTCCTGAGCAACCCTGTTGTCTCTAAGTTCCCAAGCATTTAGTTTCCATCCCAGTTTAGTAGTAGAGCTTCTCCTTCCCAGGGAGAGCCATAGGGGGAGTGGTTCGATAAACCTCTGGCTAAATACTCTGCTTTGTCTATTTCTGCCACTTTGCCCACCGGGGCTAGGACATAATCTATCCTTGAGAAGACTCTATGTGCTCTCGAGTAGTAGGTGTAGGCCCTGGCCTGAGGGTGGTGTCGTCTCCAAATGTCTGTCAGCCCCATTGTGGTGAGAAAATGCTTTTGCTGTCTCCCTGTGCGTGTCAGTTGTGGGGGTGGTGTGGTCCAGCTGGGGGTCCACCACATCGTTAAAGTCTCCCCCCAAGTGAGTACAAGAGCCGGCCTCCAGGAGAATTTGTGTCAATTTGTTAGTGTATATGTCTGTAGGTATGGGAGTGTATAAACGCTGATCAACGTTATGTTGTGTCTGTCCCATGACCACTTGACCGCTACGTAGGTCCCGTTTGAATCGACCCAAGTGCCTTCTACCATGAACGGGGGGATTTCCTGATCAGGATTGCCACTCCCCTTGTACCAGGGGAGAAGCCTGCATGTGCTAATGTTTTGTATGCCCCTCTACCCAGCAATCCATATTGCGTTCCTCTCAAGTGTGTCTCTTGGAGGAATATCACCTTGGGTTTCAGTCGCTTGAGGTATGCAGCTACCAGGCCTCACTTCACCTTACTTCCCAGTCCGTTAACGTTCCAAGACATGATGGAGTATTGACCATGGTATTATGACCCCTGTTTGCTCATCTGGGTATCGAGTATTATTGTCTTGGGTAGTCCTATCTTGCCCTATCTGAACGATGGGCCCCTCGTCTGTTTTGCTTTCCGCTGGTATCACTGTACTCTTTTTGTGTCCCCCTGTACCCCAACTGCCCGAACACCCGCTACCCCCAATGCTCCTCCTCCCCCCATGCACCTTCTCCTGTGTGTCAACATGACAACTGTGTCGTGAGTGGTATAGAGAGAGAGGTCTGTCGCCCACCTTCCCCCAAATTACTATCCTATTATCCTTCCTTTTTTATGCCAGTTAAAAGTCAGGAGTTGGAAGGTGTGTGAAACAATTAAACAAAAATATAAGCAAACAATTAGACTTTTAACTTAAATGTGGGGTAACAGTCTCTCACAGGCACTGTCTGTATAGATGGGGGTTCACCGTCTCCCATGTTGCTGCCGGGCTTCCCGGCTCCCGTTGTATTCAAATTTCCCCTCTCTCCATCTTGTGCTCCCGTATCTTGTCACAGATGTTGCAGTGTAGTTGCAATAGCACCCTTTACACAGGACCTATGCATTTGCGGATAACATAAACTGTGGGTCTAGTGGCAGACTGACTCTGTACACCCCCACCGAATATGTTAGCCTGTTTTTGCATTAGCTAGCTCGTAGTGCTACTAGAATCTCCTGTTATCAGAGAGATTAGTTTTTGCAACCTCAGAGCACAATAATCTCAGACTCGTGGAAACGATATACTACTTTTTACCCAGTCACTAGTGCTTGCTTGTTTTGCTCTTAGAGAGATACAGAGAAGAAACAGTTGGGAGTTTTTACAATAAGAATTTATTGTTCTGTAGTTCTTCTCATGTAGAATAAGAGCGCTGTTACAACTGTAATACAGTAGCAGAGATATAGAACCAGCAGTACAGTGAATAAAAAGGAATAGTATTGTTCTACCATTTTGCAATAGTCACAAACATATACATTAATATGAAATGCATTTATAAAAATAAAGTGCGTACTCCTAAGATGCCTGACTAGATGTACCTGAGTGTACTTAGCATGTAAGTAGGTGTGAAAGAGCTACTGAGGCTAAAAGCCTAATAGTCTAGAATCTAGGAGCCAAGAATCCCGCTAGGATTGAGTTGAACCCCCATACCTGGATAGTGAGAATGTGGGACTTCTTCCTGGACTTGAGCTGGACCCCCCGCAAGGGATAGTTAGACCACTGTCAGCTGGAGCGATGTCATGCCGGAGCTGCAGCGTCTCTGGTCAGTGTGTCAGCCTTGAAGTCTTGGGTCCCTCCTGCCTTCTGAGAGCAAGAGGTACTGTATTTATACAGTCTATGTACGTGTGTTACCCATTGTTCAGTATGAGGATGACGTAGGGGATTAAACCTTGTGCGTCAATAGGAGAGGTGAAGTATACCTCCTGGAGAGTGTACTCATAAATTATTCATATGTGCTAAGGATGACGTCTTAGCAATATCGATTGGGAAAAACCCACCCTCGGCATGGAACTAGGTGAAAGGTTTAGTCCAGGGGTACTCACAAACTTTCTCTCGGGGGCCAAATTTACAGTGTGGTTTCTGGCCGAGGGCCGCACTGGTGGGGGCGGGGTCATTGGGGGCGGGGTCATTGGGGGCAGGGTCATTGGGGGCGGGGCTATAGGGGGGAAAAAAATCACTGCCGTTTCAAAACATTACTAGACAATGCTGTATTTCCAAAGCAGATGTAACTACATGGAGCACATGTTTATAATGTATTTTTATTAGCAGACAATAGCAATCTTAAGTGGGATTGCATGGCAATTTGCAGTAACCGGATATTCAGCACATGGCCAGTGCAGCACAGGCTTCAGAGTCCCAAAAATAGATATGTTAAAGACAAACACTACGAACTTATTTTACATTTCATGTCACCGATTAGTTTTCTGTAATCGGGTACCAAGTTGGAACCGGCAAGCCTTAAAAGCTGCTCCAGATGTATGTCTGTAAGTTTATTTCTGAGTTTGCTCTTCAACAGTCCCATTGTGGAAAATGAACATTCGCAAGCATATGTTGACCCAAACATACAAATGACCTTCTGGGCCACTGTAAAAAGAAGAGGAAACTTGTCAGGGGGCACAATTTTCCAGAATTCTTCGGGTGCTTGCCCCAAAAAAGATGCTTCGAGGGCTGAATTGTGCTGCATGTCAATGAGCTCTATTTCTGCTTGAGCCCTTTCCATGCCAATAAGGGTAACAACATCAAGATTTCGTGCACTCACCATCCAGGGGTTTTCGACCAGCCTGAACAGAGGGGTGAGGGCTCTGAATTGAGAAAATCGTCGTTTGATCTCCCCAGAAATTTCCTCAAGACATGCACCAAGGTCTAGGTTTGACAGAATTTCTTGTGCATCTGGAAACCTCTGCATCACCGCTAAGAGTTTTGGGAAGTGGGTGAAGTCACTATCATCCAGCTGCTCTTTGAATAGCACAAGCTTACTTTCAAAAGCATAAATACCATTCATGAGGGAGCACACAAGCAGTTGTTTACCTTGCAGGGTCAAATTAACAGCATTAAAATGTGTGAACATATCTGAAAGAAAATGGAGCATAATAAGCCATTTAACATCCGTTAGCTCTGGGAACGATTGGCCTCTACTGTTCACAAAGAGTTCAATTTCAGGAAGCAATGCGATGAACCGCTCCAGAACCTTCCCTTTGCTTAGCCAACGCACGTCAGTGTGCATCAAGACGTCGGTATATTCTGCTTCAGATTCCTGCAGCATTGCTTTAAAAAGTCTATGGTTGAGAGCTTTGGCACGGATAAAATTAACAATTCTCACTGCACCTTTTAGGACATTATTCAGTTCTCCATGCTTTAATTTTCCACACAATACTTCCTGGTGAATAATGCAGTGGTAGTCTATCACAGTCTGTCCTATGAGCTTCTTTTTAAGCATAGATACGAAGCCTCTGTCATGGCCTACCATGGCAGGAGCCCCATCCGTTGTTATGCTGACAAGAGTATTCAGTGGTATGTCATTTGTTTTAAAGTAGTTGCACATGCTGTCCAGTATATCTTCTCCTCTTGTGTGCCCTTTCAGTGGTAAAAGGCACAGGAGCTCTTCTTTGGGATGAAGCGATTGGTCCAGATACCTCACCCAAACTAATAACTGGGCCACATCGCCTATGTCTGTGGACTCATCCATGGCAATGCTGAAGAACGGTGACTCTCTCACTGCATTGATCACCTGCTCCTGGATGTTTTGTCCCATTGCCTCTATTCTGCAATGCACCGATTTCCTTTAAAATACTGGCCTTATTAGTGTAATTGTCAAATAAAATTTCGGCTGCTGAAAGGAAACATTGCTTCACAAGCTCTGCATCTGAGAATGGTTTTTTATGTTTGGCAAGCAAGTAGCATATTTTGAAAGACGCTTCTGTCACAGCCTCAGATTCCTTCATCTGGCAAAGGAAGATCTTCTGCTGGGAAAAAAGAGCTTGCTTCAATGATGCCAGTTTTGCAGATCGCAGTTTTGAGTTCAGTGGGAAGTTTGCAGTGTATCCAGAGTGCCGCGTTTTGTAGTGCCGTTCCAGGTTATACCTCTTCAGAACATTTACTTTCTCTTTGCAAAGCAAACAGGTGGCTTTTTCTTTTGGGCATTCTACAAACAAGTACTCTTCTTCCCATGCTTCCTGGAAGGTCCTGCGTTCACTCTGTATCGATCTGGGTCGTTTGCAGGGCTTGGAAACTGGGTTGTAGGCCATTGCAGAGCTCTCCAGCTAGTTTGTTACTATGCAAAAAGTAACAAGGACCACGAATCTGATTTTCCACCGGACGACCAATGGACCGACACCGCCCCACGACTGATGGGCCGACACGACCGATGGATCGACACGCCCCACGACCGATGGACAGACACCACGTCACGACCGATGGACACCACTTCTCGCAACAGATCTGTGAGCAACACCAAAGTAATGTTTTGTTTAACTTTAAACATACAAAGTAATGGGTAAACCTGTAAATGAAAAATAGGAGGCTTTCCTAAAGCCAGTGGTTTATGCAGGAAGCATAAGCACAAGTTCACCCATAGGTATCTTGGCGCTGAATAACAGATGTTTATTGCTACCCAACTCATTTTATCGACCTCAGATGGATGAAAGGCACGACCCGCCAGGATTTAAACCTGTGACCATGAGGTAGAACGCAGGCCCCTGCAGTGGGCCCTGCCATATCTGACGCATAATACATCATCTGCTATTTGATGTGACAATTTTAACAAAAGATTGTAGCTCAACTTTGCCCTCTATGCCAGCTGCTTTGCTGCATTCTTAAATATCTCCAGCTAGCTGAAAGTAAAAACAAGGATGCAAGGCAAAGCTGCAACGACTTTAATCCATAAAACATTCAACGTCTCCCACAAAGCTACCTTAAAACAGGATCAACCAAAATGCACCCATCAATCA
Organism: Triturus cristatus; assembly: GCF_964204655.1. Taxonomy (NCBI): domain Eukaryota; kingdom Metazoa; phylum Chordata; class Amphibia; order Caudata; family Salamandridae; genus Triturus; species Triturus cristatus. The sequence continues at coordinate 86,421,768 of NC_140586.1, read as the reverse complement.
AGGACAATTCACTTCACAAAGGAAAGAGAGATGTCCTATTAGTTAAAAAAAAACTGTGTTTACATTTTGTAATCATGACTAGCAATAGTGTTTTCAATATTGTAAAACAGCAGCGGCGCACTAATATTTCTGCAAGTAATGTCTGTGAGACCACTCCCATTTCTCATATGCGAGTTCCTGTTTTGATCTAACATTATTACAATGGCATCTGAGACAGGTGGGGAGAAAGAGAGAGGGTGAGACTTGAGAAAAGGCGCAGGGTGAAAGAGTCCGGGAAAGTATGGAAGAGACAATTGAAGAAACAGATGAGAGACCATCACATTGCCTACTAAAATAGGATGCTGTGCTTACCTCTCGGGGTGCAAAGATCAACCTGCGGGTGGAACTGGTGTTGCAGGGTGATGGAAATCAAGCTGGTCGTGAAGATGGAGGCAGATGTGGTGATGGAGCTGCTGCTGGCCTAATCCAAGTGGCGAAGAAGGGGCCTCTGGCAGAGAAGAGGCTTTGGGCGAGAAGACGCTGCGGTGGACGAGAAGAAGCATTAAAGCAGGCAATGTTTAATTCTGTTATGCTGCAGCAACTTCCCCTTTCACAACATGAGGCAGCGCGGTCTGTTACAGGGTGACCAGCCAGAAAAGACAAACTAGCACAACAGCAGATAGAACGAGTAACATTCATTTCAAGTCATTTTCCTGATTTTTCATGTAATTACAACAAATTATGCAATGTTTGCAGACAGATGGTCAGTATGCCATACACAGGACGGTCAGGGGATACATTTAGTCTCCAGTACAGTGAGTGTTTGCATTATCTGTGGGGCACACGCCTGCATATTAAAGCCACACAGTCACATATAGATACGGCTAACATTCTGCTTCCTGTGTGCAGTGAGTTGTCACAACAGATACACAATAGTTTGTTAATCAGTGTGGGTGTGATTGTGCCATTTCTTTTTTTTAAATTACATTATAGACTGCATGTTTGAAGAACCGAGGTTTGCTTACAATTTAGTGACAGTAATTAAGCTCTGTGAATATAAACACGTGCTGCCTAGGATGTTTGGGGCCCTGGGCAGAAAAGGAATGTGTGAGGCCTCTCTAAATTGCAGACACATTACGGTTACGCATTCAGGGCTGAATAGATGCCCTTGCTCAGTCACCTTCAGTCCTATCCCGCTGTGCCTCTCCAATGCTGCCCGGTATCTGAGCTGTGGTACTGCATCGGAGTCTGTTACACCGGACCTCAGCAGCATCGGAGTCAAGAAGGGAGGTGGGTGGAAGCCGTGCCGGTTTAGGGTGGTGCGACCGGTGCCCGGTTAAAAATAAACTTTGTTAAAGAATCCTTCACGGGCAATGGATGGCGGGCATAGAAAACAGAAGCGGTTATATACACTTAACTGCAGTGAACCTTAAACATCTGAGGCAAACGGTGCGATAACTTTCGTGTAATTTAATTCGCCGTCGTGATTAGATCGGAGTCTGCAGGAATCGTGCACGGGTGACGTAAGGTCACTGCAAATTGTATTTATCAGGCAGCGTGGTCAGATCATACCGATATACACATGGGGGAGAGCGACCAGGCTGGTCATCATTAAGAGAAAAGAGGTGAAAGGACAGGCAGATAATATTCCTCCAGACATGAGGGAGGAAACGCTGACTTTGGAAAGTAATTACATGCAAAATCGGAGCAGAACGTCCTTATAATTAGCACAACTGGAACTTTCTATACCACTCGGATACGTGAGTGTTAGTCTCACTGAATATGTAACCTGGCAAATTGAGATAATGCTGTTACACCGGACCTCAGCAGTCAAGAAGGGAGGTGGGTGGAAGCTGTGCCGGTTTAGGGTGGTGCGACCGATGCCCGGTTAAAAATAAACTTTGGTAAAGAATCCTTCACGGGCAACGGACGGCAGGCATAGAAAACAGAAGCGGTTATATACACTTACCTGCAGTGAAGATTCTCCGGGGCTGCGGGCTGCGGCTGCGGGCTGCGGGGAGGGGCTGCGAGGAGGTCGACGTCAGGAAGCTTCTTCAAAGGTCCTTTAAAAGTCAGCTGTAAAAGCGCTAGTTACAGCTGACTTTTAAAGGGCTTGTGCTTCGCGCTGGGTGCCGTGTGTGACGTCACGTCACCTCTCAGCGACCCAGGCCAATCAGAGGCGAGATAAGCAGAGAAGATGGTCGCAGGAGCTAACGTTGTGAATACGTATTGAATACGTATTCACTACGTATGCTCCTGCGGCCATCTTCTCTGTTTACAGGAAGGAATTTGCATACTGTACGAGTGTGTATGCAAGGGTCCGCGGGCCGCCGATGAAGGCCGGGCGGGCCGCCAGCGGCCCGCGGGCCGTACTATGAGTACCCGTGGTTTAGTCCATAAAAGGCTACAGTCCTTATAAGGCGTGATGTCCCTATAAGGCATTCTGTCCTTATTTGGAGTTATGTCCTTATAAGGCTCATTCATATGAAATAACTGGAGCTGATGTAGGGAAAGTGTATGATGTTCCCTGGACCTATATTAGGGTACCGATATGAAATTCAGCAATGTGTGTGGGGATGTTGTCCCAGGTTCACAATTGAGGTCAACAGAGGGTGTTCCAGTTTAGAGTCAGTCGAAGGAACACTGACCGAAGTCTCTGTGTCTTCATCCTCCCGCCCCGTTCCATGAGGAGTTCCCCTTTCACTAGAGTGGGCTACACTTTCTGCCTCCCGGGAGTGTCCCCATCGCTGGGTGTGAGGCATTGCCGCTTGGCTCGGTTTCAGAATTTCCCAAACTTTCCCTTAGTCTGCCTTGTCGCTGGGTTGTTCTGTTGTTGCCAGGTCCCTGCAGATTCCGTCACTTCTGTCTCATTTAATTATTTCGGTGGGCGTTCCTCTACCCATGTCCAGGCTTTCTCCGGGGTCTGGAAGAAGAACATCTTCTGGTTGTAAATGACTTTGAGCTTGGCTCGAAACAAGAGCATGTACTGAATCCGCAGTGCTCTGAGCTTTGCTTTCACTGTGTCATGAGTGTGCCTTTGCCTCTTCACCTCTCTGGAGTACTCTAGCGTCAGTCACTGTTGCCTCAGAAGGTTCTTGCCTTTGTCTCTTCCCCTCCTTCCCAGAGGCACTCCCTGACTCACTTGGCCTGACTTGTTTGGCGTCTTTTGGCCATCCTTACCAAATTTGTGTCTTCAGGCCCACTCTCTCTGACCTCGTGGGATGCCCTGAGGTCGGGCCACAGGGGAATGAGGGGAGGAAGAACTGGTCACTCTCCTCACTCCCTCTGGGTCACTACAGTCCACCCCTTCCCCTCCTGCAGCGAGTCTCTTCTTCTTTGTCCCCCTTCGGGTTCTGCACTCCGGGCTGGCCGCTCACGGTTCCAGTCCCTTCAATGGTGCTCCTCACCGCGTGGGGTGCCACGCCTCAGCACCTCTGCCTCCCTCTGCCCCTAGGGCGAGCGCCGCTTCCGCTGTCTTCTGGGTCTTACTCTCCGGGTTGGTCGCACCGCTTTTCCCTTCCACTTAAGGGCTCTCTCCACCATTTTGCGGCCTCATCAGCAGACCTTCAGTCAGGCATGGCGCTCACCGGCACTCTCCATGAACAAGTGGAGAGGCCACACACCGTCTCCGGGCTTCAGGTCTTCTCCCGTCCTTCTTCAGACTCTTCACTACCGGGCAGGCAGTGCATGGCTCCGGTCTCATGAAGGGTGCTCCTCAGCGTGGTGGACACCATGCCTTGGCGCCTCTCCTTCTGCCTTCTTCCGCCCTGGGGGCGGCCGCTGCCCCCCCCCTGTCTTCTAGGCCCTATGCTCTGGGACAGTCACACCACAGCTCCGGTCTGCTCAAGGGCTCTCCTCAGAGTTTTGCGGCCTCAGCAGCAGGCCATCACTCAGGCACTGCGCTAATCTGCACTCTGAATGAAGCGGTGGAGAGGCTGCATGACGTCTCCTGGCTTCAGCGCTTCCGCCCCGGAGGGCTCGCGGCAGACCTGTTGTGTTGTGGGCCCTAGGCCCACATGCTTCTAAAAGTACTGACGCGGACACAGTGTCTATCGTTATTCAACTGGCCCCGAGCATGTGCACTCTGGCCCTTTTATTAACCGGGTCACATCACTCGTGACACCGGTGATGGATGGGTGTGGGGTGTGAGTGTGCCCACTCCCATAGGGGAGTGGCTACTAACTCTGTGCCTGTCGAGACACTAGAACGTGTCTCGCAGGACACAACATTCCTCCCAAATTTTAATAAAAACAAAAGTTCCCTAGTCCAACCTGTAGGGAGAAATAACAATGAAATATACACCACAGGGTCCATCAGTTACTTGGGTCAGGCATCCGGAAGACAACAGACCAGGACTGGTGACTCCAACGGTAGCAGGACAATCTCGGCGGGCCTTCATCATTTAACCTGTGTGATTCAGGACACGAATGCTTGCTTGAAGATGTCCGCGGCACACTAGTAACATATCTGTGGAATCAGGTCCTTTGGTCCCAGATGACTTCCTTTCGCTGACCTTGAGGATGGTAGGTGGTGATTAACAACTGTTCATTAACTGGGTGCATCAAGATCATGGTTGGAGTCCATGGTGAAAGTTCACTGGATTATTTCTGTATAGCCGGAAGTCTCTATGAGGCTGTCTTGCTGTGTCCGGTGACCTGTCAGTAGGACAATGTCTCTTTCAGCTCTCCCGCCTGGGGAGGCCCTTCTTCGGGCTTGCCACGGGACTGCTGATAGGCTGCGATTGGGGCGACGTCTGTGCCGGCTGGGGGCAGCTGCAAGCCGCCGAGGACCCAGTAGCCAGTCTCTCGCACAAACCTCAAGGGTGCATGGATCTTGGTCAGGACATGCTCTTGTTGCCGCAGTTCAGGTGCAGACCAGGGTTAGCAGGTAGCCTCTGAGTTTTCTTGTTGGCTGGTTTGGCAATAGCGTAGGACTCCACTCCATGTGTCTTCGAGATTGTGTTGGTTGATGCACTTGAGGACTGGCATGGTGGCGTTGCCAGGCGTGTGGTGAATCTGGACGATGGCGGGTGACGACTTGCCTTGATGGATGCAGGCATCTAGTCGGGAGTCAATCACCTGAGGCAGGGAGTGGCCAGGCACCTCCATGTTCTCAGGGGAGGCATTGGGATTTGTGAACTGGTGCTTCTTGGGCTGTTGGGACTTTGATGACGGAGGAGTGATGAACACGCTGAGGAACGTAAGGCTTGAGACTCTGTTCACGCAGGCTATGCGACTTACTCTCGGACTCCCGCTGTGCGGCTGCCAGTTCCTTCTCTGGCTATTATCCTCTTCCCTTGCTGTTGCTGTGTCAGGACTCACTCCTGTTGTAGCTTGGGTTTTCTTCATCGACTGGCCTTGCCACTCATGACTTCCCCTTCTGGCCTCAGTTGGTTGTCCGATTCTCGGTGTGGACCTGTTGTAAGTAGATTAAGTAGGCATCAGGACACGTCTTCAGGTTACAAGATAGATTTATTAAGATAGCACAGCAGAGATAAAGCACTTCGCTAGCTGACCAGACCATCAACTGCCAAGACTAGAACATTCACATACAAGATAGAACACTCATAGGTAGTGAGAGAGGTTGAGGAGACATAAACACAAAGAATGGACTACTGACCCCAAGTAGCCATAACCAAGCAAGCACATATATACAACATATCTTCTTCCTTTACAGAAAACACAAAAACGCTTCAAACACCCAACAAAAGCTTAAAGCATGAAAAGGAAAAGCAAGAAAACATAAAACATGTAGGAGGTCAACGACCTCTTGGACTTCCAGATGACGAAAGCAAAGGGCAGGATAAGAAGAGGATCACAATGAGAATCATGACAAAAATCACGATGACATGACCACTTTCTTCCCTTCGATTGACGAAAAACAAAAAGAAACAGTCTACTCTCTACAATCCGTCTTTGTGGCCATCAAAAACGGGAAGAGACAGCTTACGTACTCCAATCAGTTTTCCGTCTGTCGCGGCTTACTGCACACAGTTGAAGATATAAAAGTTCAACAAACGCCTCTAATGCTCAACAGTTCTGGAAGAATGCTCCTTAAGAAAAATTTTAGCCAGAGTTCTTACAGTCCAAAAATGACGTTCTGGTTCTTTTCTTGGGTTAAAGGCCTCACGATGTAGTTCGGGCCTCTACATAAAACTTAAAATTAAATTTCTTTGTTGACAAACTGTCTCAGTACTAAGGGCTAAAAAGCCCGGCTCTAGTCGCGGAACATTTGTACCGGTAGAAAGAACCTCCATGTCACGATTTTGTCTCGTGGTACTGGAACTCTTGTCGTCACAACACTAGGTCGTGAACACTCCTGGACAAAGGACACATTTTCCTTACTTTTCCTATCCCGGTACTGATTCTGTGACATCCATTGTCCACCGCAAGATAGGTTGGAACTTTAGTTCTCTCATTTTTTCCCCTTTTCCTTTGTCTTCGTCTCCCTACGGTGCTGGGACACCCTTTGTCCTCTCGCGGTTTCCGATTTCGCCGGTCCTGGGACTACCATTGTCCTCACCCGGTCGTGGTCCAAGGCTCACTTCCCCTTTTCTTTTCCCTTATTTCGCCGGTCCTGGGACTACCATTGTCCTCTCTCGGTCGTGATCCAAGGCTCACTTCTTCAGTACTTACTTTTACCAAAAACGGGTAAGAGTTGCAATATTTTCCATTTGCATTTCAACTTGAAATTACAGTCTTTCAAAACTTTTAACGCTAGCAACACTTACTTTGCAATTTTCCATTTGCATTTCATCTCATGAAATTCACGAACATACCATACTCTGACAGATGGCAACTTTCCTTGTGACTTTTTCTCATTTTCCTTTTATTTTTTTTTAATCTGCCACACCTGCTTTTTGAACAACTTTCTGTCCATGCTGGAATTGAATGAATTGTTCTCTCCAGAAATTAATGGTGAGAGCTTAACAAGTTTTCCGATTTAATTTGTGATGCAGAATCAATAATAAACTCCTTTTTTTTCTTTCACTTCTTCAATGACGTTACCATTTATGTATATATATGCCATAGAACATTACCATCAAACAATTTACTGTCACGGTTCTCAACTTTTGCATTTGTAGAACTCTGTCCGTGTTTTAAAGCACATTCACATTACTCGTACTGCCTTAGTTTTATTCCAGCTTTCAAAAACCATATTGTGAAACACATGACACACAAAAGATATACTTCGAAAATCCACCAGGTGGCACCCTCATAGGTAGTGAGAGAGGTTGAGGAGACATAAACACAAAGAATGGACTACTGACCCCAAGTAGCCATAACCAAGCAAGCACATATATACAACAGGACCCTCCGGTCATACTTCCACTTTTTCTTGCTGAGTGCGGTGTCATGCACATGGCACTGATGACATAGCTGCCATTGGGACTGGACGACAGGTGGTGACGATTAACTAGGAGATGAAGCTTCTGGATGGACGTCATAGCCACATGATTGCTTCTTCTGTATCTTCTCTTGCCCCTCTGGTATTTGCGGTCAGGAGCAGGGATGCCACTCAACTCCAACTGCCGACACTCTGGGCTAGACGGTCTCACTGTGAAGCGATGGGAGCAACGCGGTTTGCGCTTGCTGCGGCTTACGTGTGGTTCTCCCTTGGTGCTGTCGCCAGGGCTGTCGGTCCACCTTAGTGGCTGTCTGGTGTCTTTGGAGGTGTTCTTGGCTTGTGGTGCTTCGAGTCCTCGTGCTTCTCATCTCTTTGTCTGACATGCCCACGTTTTTCCGGCTCTTCGGGGTGACACGATCTCCACTCTTCTTCTGCTTCTCCTCCGGGTGCAGTGACATGCACCGTGTTCTAACAAGGCCAACGGGCCTATTAACTTCAATGGTCTCCGGACCATACAGGCAAAACCTCAGTCGTTTTTCTCGGCTGCATAGCGAGCAGCCATTCATCTTGGGTGCTCCTTTTTCAGGCAGCTTCTCAATGCTCCTACTCTGAGTGTTCCCTCTCCAGGGAATGTCTTCCACGGGCAGTGGTGAGCTGTGGTGGCGGCTGGCCACTTGTGGTGTACGACTCTCCTCTCATCAGCCTTGGGTCACTGACGATTCCTGCTTAAGACAGTGTGAGGGAGGACACTGTGTTGTCTTCGGCCCGCTGCAGGGCATCGCTGGTGTGGTGGAGATGTGGATGCTCTCCTCGCTGGGTTGAGCAGTAGCATACCAGTGCTTCATCATTGTGGGGATGTCTCTATCCCTTGGGCGCCTGACCGGACTGTCAGGGTCGCCGGCATATCTGTTTGTGCACTCGTGCTTTCTGCGCTCTTCCTGTGCGCTCTCTCCTCGCTTGCGGTGGTGGCCATTCACCACTGGGATGGGTGGCGCGTGCTTCTCGTTGACTCAGTCTGTGGGCTGCCCTTGGGGTTTAGCACGTGCTGTGCTCAGGGGTCCTGGTGGCATACTAGCTGCGCGGTGTGGGTGTCCCTAGATTCCTGGCAGCTTTGCAGTTGTGGCAGCTGTGGCTTTCCTGTGGGGGTTAACAGTCAACAGTCTCTCCCCCTCCTGTGTGCTAGGTGGCCACTGTGGGGTTGCGCGCATTGTGCATATTCTCTTTGCTCCTTTATGGGGCTTGGTTGCTTTCGGTCCTTTTCCCTTCACTGGACTCTTGACAGCTTCCTTGGCTGGGCAACTTGGAGCTTGTTGAGGCTCTCTGCTGGATGCATCAGTCATTTACTGTAGTATGGATTTCCTTGTTGCAGTATCCAGTCTTTCTTCCCCTTTTACTTCTCTTCAGCAGCCTGGAACTGCTTCTCTCTGATCAACTTCTGTTCTCCTCAGTCCCTCTTTCCCGGGTCTGTTGCACTTCATTTGTTCAGCGGGTGCGTTGCAGCTAGATGGCCACTAGGTGGTGCTGTGGGGCTACCTATAGGACCTTCTATCTGGAACCTCACTCGATTCCGTGGTGCTGCTGTTTGTCGAGAAATGGAGGGCGACTTGTGGCAGGTGTTGCCTTCTTTGCACCCGATGCCCTCACGCTGCAGACACCTGTGTGCCTCTATGAATGCTGCCTGTGATGCGTCCACATTGCTAGAGCCTGGATTGGCCGCAGGAGCTCTACATATGCTGCAGGCCTTGCTTTTCTTTCTGCTAGTGTTTTTTTTTTTTTTTTTTTTTGTCCCTCAATCATGTACTGCAAACAGCCGGTCCTGTGCTGCTGTGCATTTGCTTGGCAGTGTGTTTCCCCTTTTTCCAAATACACACATGGAGCTGCCTCTCCTTCTGCAGTGTCTGCATGACTTGGCAGTCTTCACAGTGTGGTGACTTCGGGTTGCAGTCTTTCTTGTGGCATCATGTGTACACAGTCCTTTCTTTTATTTAGCGGGTGTAGTACCGCTGATAGGCCACATGATGGCAGTGTTGCTTTACATGGAACGTGGCCCAGGCAGCTCCCCAGCATCCAATGCCTCACGCTCGCTTCATTCGGAGAGTGCCTTTGTGACTTGTACTGTTCATAGTCACTTCCCTCACAAGGCACTACCATTTGCAGCAAGGTAAGTGCACCTCTTGTTCATTTCTCTTTCTGTCCGATCTCGATAGACGGCATTCATCCCTTGCCGGTACATGCACACAAACGGGGCACTTCTCTGCCGCACTCATGCACGCACCCGGCTGCACTGCGATTGTCCCCAGCAGGCCTCACTTTCTGCAGGCCTCACTTTCTGCCTTTGTTATTGCTGCCTCATGCGCACACTTCTCTTCTGGACGGTGGGGCACTGGCACCGGAGGCTGCTCCTACACCCTGCCCCTCCGGAGGTGCTCTCCACTGCTGCCAGCGCCTCTGCCTACGGCCGCCTCCATCTCTTTTCTCACCCGCCGGCAGCCTCACTACACACACGCTGCGCAGGGACGGGGGGCTTGCTTCAGTTCTCGTTGGTCGCTCTGCACGGCCACGGGCCGCCCGCTGTCTCCTTTCCACAGCTTCGCCCCCACCGCAGCAGCCTCACACAGTTCACTTTGCTGCGCGGGGGTGGAGGCTGGAGCTGGCACCCGAGATTGCTTACTTCGTGGTGGGGCAAAGTTCCTTTTCCTTCGCGGGGGCAGGGAAATGGGTAGCCACTCCGCCCTCCCGCTTCAACTCCACTTCGCTGCACCTTCCAATCGCGCTCCGGGCTCACCTACCTCCTTCCTCAGATGCGGGGTGGGCTCCCGCGGGTCTCTTCGCTTGCTACGGCAGTCTGCGGCTCTTCCGATGCGGGGTGGGTTCCCGCTCGGCTTCTCACACCCCCGGGGCTCTCCTGCACGCCCTGAGACAGTGCGGCGCGTCCGGCGCTTGGTCGTTGGGGGGGGGGGGTGCAGTCAGCGGCAGGCACTACGGGGTCGGGGTGGGCACCCGACTTACTCGCCTTCACCCCGGGGCACGTTGCACGCCCCACGGGTCTTCGCGGCGGTGCGGGTGGGCTCCCGGTCACCGTCTTCACGCCTGGGCTCTTCACATGCCCCGCAGGTGATTAGCCATCTCTCGCTGATTCACAGGGGGGTACCCCTCGCACGGGCAGCTCTCCCCCTCACCACCTTCCTAAAGGCGGCTGCACACGCGGGATTCGCCCGCTCGTCGCCATTGTTGTGTTGTGGGCCCTAGGCCCACATGCTTCTAAAAGTACTGATGCGGACACAGTGTCTATCGTTATTCAACTGGCCCCGAGCACGTGCACTCTGGCCCTTTTATTAACCGGGTCACGTCACTCGTGACACCGGTGATGGATGGGTGTGGGGTGTCAGTGTGCCCACTCCCATAGGGGAGTGGCTACTAACTGTGCCTGTCGAGACACTAGAACGTGTCTCGCAGGACACAACAAGACCCTGCTCTCACACCGTCTGGCAAGCGGGTATGCCGTAAGCCCGCTGCACCATTTGGTCCTGTCGCCTGGCAGCAAGTACTTTCTCTGGGCACAGTTTCTTGGCGGAGGGGTGGATTTTTTGTAGGATTAAGTGTCAGGTTCTATCAAGGGCCGGTGGTCAAGGCGCCTAGAGCTGCTAGTCAGCTATCTTGCTGACCACAACACCATTCTAACTTCAGAGCTTTGAGCGCTCAAAAGAAGTACTTGAATGGCAGATTGATGCTATATTTATTGAGGTTGATCTCCTCTGCACAGATATGAGAAAAACTGCAGGGAACATCAAATAGGGCAAGCACATCAAACAAGTCAAGAATCTGAAGGATATTGAGGGCATTCTAGAGACACAGACACTGATAGTGAAAGAGAGAGCTGAAGATGTCATGTCGAGAATAACTCACAACAAAACAGCCTTATATTAATCAGACTTACAGAGAGACTGGAGAACCCGTCAGTTGAGCTGTTTCATAGGACTGGATCCTTACTACCCTTGAGCCTAAGAGACTCTCTAATTATTGCAAAGCCGAAGGGGTGCATAGAGCATTGCACCTAGAGCCAATATCACACATATATCTAATCACAAAATCTGAACACTGTGAAAGTGGAATAACAGTACCAAAGGATGGTACACTCACGGAAGAGCTGAACATACCAGAGATCTTGGAGGACAGCGTGAGCTGAACTGCATCACTGGAAGTGAGAAGGCAATTGGCACCTACTGAAGAAAGTACACAAAAACGTTTGAAAGTGAAGACAGTTCACTGTAAATTAGACATGAAGTCTAACTGAAGACTGGAAGCCATAAAGTGTAAAATTTGGGGCTGGGGAAGAATGAGATTTAACGTAGAACATGATTTGCTGAATAACATAGTGGCTAACTTATAGCATGTTACAACTTGTTTAGGAGGAGGGATGATTGTATTGAACATGAAAATTTGGCAAGGATGCTATTTTGAAACAATATATGGTAATAATCCTGATAACAGCTGAGCAAGTGATTGCATGATAACAAAGCGGTTGTATGATAGAGGCACACAGTCCAAACCACGAATGCGTCTTAACCACCCATTCCTTTACAGCGCATACCTTTACCACGCAATTTTGTGGTAAAGGCATGAATAATAAGGTGGTATGTGTAGCTAAGTTCGGCACTACTCTGACCCCCTCTCCCCCGCCCTAAGTTATATGCCCCTACCTGCCCTCCCGAAACCCACAACCTTCCCCCAACCTTCTCCCACCCCATCGCTGTCCCTAAAACGACCCCAACCCTTTCCGCTACCCTTAGGCCTAAAACCCTAACCCCTAATTTAAAAAAACGATCATGACCCCTTTCTTGGGCTTAAAAACTAGCCCACCCGCCCCTAAGCCCTAAACACTACCCATTCCCTTCTCCCTGAGGCCAGCAGCTAGACTGCACACTGCCTTAACCACGCATATGCGTGGTTAAGGCAAGCATGGTAGCACTTGCGTAGTTGAAACACACATGGCTGAGGCCGCAGTGTTCGGACTGTTTCCCTAAGAAGGCTAACCAAGGAGTAAAGATGAGTGACTTGCTGTATTGAGCCTAAGTGCAGCTGCCTCTGAAACTGGGCTTGGAGCCACAGGTATGAGAGTGGTCCTCTGTGTGACTGGTGTTAGATCTACAGTAGAGACAGTTTAAGTTTTGCGATATGGAGGCAGTTACCTCAGTTTAGGTAGGTTTTCAGAGCAGTTTTGTTACTTAATGGCTCCACTGTGTCACCAGAGGGAGAGGCCTGAGGTAAAAGTTACTGGTTATTCAAACACATCCTATGATGGCATGCTGGTAGATGCATGCAGTTCATGGCATCAACTTGTTAACCAAGCAAAATATGGTGAAATAATGAATGAGAATATAACACAGAAGAATAGTGCTGTATGGGGCCCTGAGCTCCTTACAGGAAGCAGATGGCAGTTAATTGAAAAATTGTTATGTGGAACACAAGAAGTTTAAGTAACTAAAAGAAACACAACATACTCTACTCCTATTTGAGACATGACATAAGCATCGCCATGCTGCAGGAGATGCACCTATTACAGTAAGTGATCAAAAGGGTTCGTAAAAATGGATAGGACAGGTGTTCAAAGCAACACACACTAACTTTACTAGGGGAGTATTGACCCGGGTAAAACTAGCAATCCCATCTATTATTGAAGAGGTGACAACAGATTTTGAGGATAAATATATGTCAACGTATGGTGATTTGGCCAGACAGAATGTATGCTGGACTAATATTTATGTGCCTAATACTGACGATAAAATATTCTTTCGAAGCCTATTTTAAATAATGACAAAATATATAGGTACAAATTTGATATAGACAAGTAAAAAGAGCTAAATCCTGCAGCACTACTGCACAATTAAAAGATGAAAGAGGGCAAGACATCATGACAAAAATGGGATTAAATGATGCATTTGCCAAAACTCTGAACAACCAGCTGGAATAAATGCACATGTTATCAGAGAGTACTTTTTGAATCTCTCTGAGGCACAAATTAAAGGGAAGATCCCAGGCAGTGACAGTTTCACAGTTCACATTCATCAAATATGTGTGGAGAAGTGTGGCTCAATGGTTAGAGCGGCAGACCTCGATGCAGAACACTGGTCCGGGACCAGGGTTCGATTCCTGCCGCGGCAGGGTCTCGGGCTATAAATTCCGCGGACCGGATATTCTCGCCTCAGTGCCATTCTAATGATGGGTCCCACGCTGCAACTCTGGGCAATAGCTTGCTTAATCTCCACAACGGCCCCAACAGCGCTGGGATGCCTGGCCTCACCATGGGGGTGCCCAGGAGTGGACACCTCACACGGAAAGCCAGGAAGTGTTCCTTCAGTGGTATGAGTACAGCGCTGAGATACCTGTAGTGGTCATTGGCGCTATATAAATACCTATACATTTACATTTACAAATATGCACAGGGCTTCTGGTAGATAAATTACTTGAAGTTTATCTGCAGACATTTGAAAATGTATTACTGCCATGCGCAATGAGAGGCGCCTACTAGCCCTTATGCATAAATCCGATCGAAACCCCCCTAATATCAAGGCATACAGGCTGTTATCTATGATAAATGCGGATGTTAAGCTATTGAGTAAAATGCGAGTTAATAGGCTGTTGAGGGTTACTGAAAGCCTAGGGCATGGGGATAAAGATGGTTTTATGCCACATAGAAACATGTGTAACATGAAGGGCTTCATACATGTGCTCTAAATTCTGCAAAGAATCAATGATCACTACCCCCTCGCACAGTTATTGGAAAAGTATTCAATATGGTTGGATCGGAAAATATGTGTGGGAGGTCTAGGGCATGTGGAATTGAACAGGTGTATCTGGCATAGGTTAAGTTGTTAAATTGAATGCCCATAGCCAGAGCTAGAACAGGACAGATAGTGTCAGAGTATGCCATAAGGAAAGAAACCGGGCAGGGATGCCCCTCTCGACTGTGTTGTTCGCATTGACAGTGGAACCACAAGCCTGCAGACTGAGATTGGCTGTATAGGACTGGGCAGTGAGATTGGGTAGAACAATTAATATCATACTTCTCTTAGCTGATGGTGCCATAATATGGGATGAGCATTTCCTTGCCAGACTGCAAGCCCCAGACTGCTTAGGAGGAGAGAAGGAGGCGGGAGAGAGCTGCAGCGCCAGTCAGGCCTAAAAGAAGCCCGCTTCCCTCCTGCAGCATGTACATGGGCAAAGACCGGGGAAGCTCCAGGTCCAGACAGGGTCCCCGTCGACCTTTATAAATCTAATTTCCATTTATGGACCGCTATAGTATGTTTACAAATCTGTTACGAAGCGCTGTGGTGGGCCCCATTCCAGATTCTTGGGGGTTAGCTATCATCGTCCCCAGCTTTAAACAAGCATTTGCAATGCAACAGGTCTCGCCTTTACGCGAGTTTAAGCTTTTGGGATTGTAAAAACGAAAACAAAATTAAAAGGCATTGTTGTTTGCAATGTGAATAGCTCAAACTCGCATAAATGCGGGACCTATTGCATTGCAAATGTTTATGCGAGACCTATTCTTGACCAGCTTCTATAATTTCTGTCATTTATTTTATTTGAGTAAAAGCAACCTTGTTTTAGATAAGCAGCTAAAACATTTCCCTGTTTGCTGGCACGCAGGCCACAGGCTTTGTCAAGGCTCAGAGTTCTAGGGGAATAGTGTTTAAAATATAAGGGGAAATAACTTTTTCTCATAAGGCCTTATTTTGATTGATTTGTGCATAGGTTACTGCTGGTTTTCCTTTTGTTATTAAAGAGAGTGAGAGGTGACTGGATGGAGGGAGGGGATGGATTACAGAAAATGCAAAGAAGAAGGTGCAGCAGGAAAACAAAAACAAGCATTGGCATAGCCAATAGGTCTCGCTTTTGGCACCTTATAAGTGAATAGCCATGCAATGCGTGATGTTGTTTAATGTAGGATAGTGTGCTGGATAACTAAACATTTATAATGTCCCAAAGGCGACACCTATTGGCTATGCATTGGGGGGCCTTATACGTGTTTATGTAGAGCTATTGACTTTGGCAATGTTTCTAAGCTGTGCTGTAGAGAAGTGTGGCTGCTGTGCAGTATGCTGAGAAGTTGTAATTAAAAAGTGTAAGAAGCACTGAGTGAAGCTGTGGCGTTGTTGAGAGATGATGTGCTGGCCCTGAGTTATGCTGTGCTGCCGTTGAGTGAAGCTGTGCTGGCCCTGAGTGATGCTGTGGTGGCCCTGAGTGATGCTGTGGTGGTACAGACTGATGCTGTTGTGATCCTGATTGATGCTGTTGCGCTGCAGATTGATGCTGTAGTAGTGCTTAGTGATGCTGTTGTGCTACTGAGTGATGCCGTTGTGTCCCTGAGTGATGCTGTGGTGGTGCTGAGGGATACAGTGGTGAAGGTGAGTGATCCTGTGGTGGCCCTGAGTGATGCTGTGGTGGTGCTGAGTGATGATGTGGTGGTGCTGATTGATGCTGTGGTGGTGCTTCGTGATGCTGTGGTGGTCCTGAGTGATGCTGTGGTGGTGCTGAGTGACGCTGTGGTGGTGCTGACTGATGATTTGGTGGCGCTGAGTGATGCTCTTGTGGCCCGAGCGATATTGTTGTGTGCTTGAGTGACGCTGTGGTGGAGCTGAGGGTTGCTGTAGTTGGGCTGAGTGATGTTGTGGTAGCGCTGAGTGATGTTGTGGTGCCCCTGAGTGATGTTGTCGTGGTGCTGAGTGATGCTGTGGTGGTGTTGAGTGATGCTGTGGTGGCGTTGAGTGATGTTGTGGTGGTGCTGAGTGATGCTGTGGTAGTGCATAGTAATGCTGTGGTGGTACTGAGTGATGCTGTGGTGTTTTTGAGTGATGCTGAGTGATGCTGTGGTGGTGCTGTGTGATGCTGTGGTAGCGCATAGTGATGCTGTGGTGGTACTGAGTGATGCTGTGGTGTTTATGAGTGATGTTGTGGTGGTGCTGAGTGATGCTGTTTTGAAGGTGAGTGATGCTGTGGTGGCCCTGCGTGATGCTGGGTGGTGCTGAGTGATGATGTGGTGGTGCTGACTGATGCTGTGGTGGTGCTGAGTGATGCTGTGGTGGATTTGAGTGATGCTGTGGTGATGCTGAGTGATGCTGTGGTTGTGCTGATTGATGCTGTGGTTGCGCTGAGTGATATTGCTGTGTCCCTGAGTGATGCTGTGGTGGTGCTGAGTGATGCTGTGGTGGTGCTGAGTGATGCTGTGGTGTTGTTGAGTGATGCAGTGTTGGCCTTGAGTGATGCTGTGGTGTCGCTAAGTGAAGCTGTGGTGGTGCTGAGTGATGCTGTGGTGGTGCTGAGGGTTGCTGTGGTGGCGTAGAGTGATGTTGTTGTGGCCCTGAGCGATATTGTTGTGGCCTTGAGTGATGCTGTGGTGGTGCTGAGTGTTGCTGTTGTATATGTGTATGTGAAGTGTTCGTTCGTATTTTGGGTATGGTTTTTCTTTGTAGTCCGTGCCACGTTAAGCACATAGATACCCAGCTATTCAGCATGTTCTGTGCACTGTTTTTAGTATTGTGGATTATAGTGGAAAATAATACAAATCTGACTCCACTGGGATGTGATGAGCAGATAGGTGTTGTATCCCACTATATTAGATCTGCGTCTTTAAGTAGTTTATAAAACCGATTTCTCGTCGGGAAGCGTGTTCTCAGACGAACATCCTTTCCCTGATGCTTTGAGCCAAAGTCCAGTGGTTCAACCTCCACTTGCCAGAGCTTGCGAATGGCTGGAAGCCTACAGATTAGGTCACAGATTTCTGGAGGACCACGTTTACAAAGGGGTTAAGGAGCCCCTCAGAGGTTACAAACTACAATCATTGGTTTAAGACTTTTGTATTGAGAAAGCATATTGGTAAAACGTAGAAAACAGCACTATAAGAGCAGCAGCAGTGAGAGCTTCAGTCGGTTTGTAGGAAATGTAAGACCACTCTGTCATGGATGGTGCAGCAATATCACAGATGCCGGCAGCTAAATGCTTATTTCCAGCTATGCTCTCAGTAATGGTCAAGCAGAGAGCAAAAAATAAAGGGACGCACGCACATAGCCACTTAAACAAGCGCTAAAACACCTGGGTAAATAAATTTTAAAAAAGCAGAAAAGGTAGAAGGAAAGAGAACAAGCTGTAGCCCGGTAACTGACGAGGAGGGAGGGGAAGAAGGGAGGGGGTAGTAGAAGGGAGGGGGTAGTGAGAGCAGAGAGCAGGGGGTGGAGGAGCATAGAAGGAAAGAGAACAAGCTGTAGCCCGGTAACTGACGTGGAGGGAGGGGGAGAAGGGAGGGGGTAGTGAGAGCAGAGAGCAGGGGGTGGAGGAGCATAGAAATAAAAGTGATTTGTGCGCTGTAAGGGTTGTAAGGCTTAATGAGCCATGACAGAAAGCCATATGGCGGCTCTGTGCGTAACTTCGCGCTTAACCGCAAGCTTGAGGCGAGCAAAAGCGTGTGGTCGGACTTTTAAAAGCCCACTTACCAAATGTCTCGCCAGAGCAGCGCATGCGCTGGCTCAGGCGAGACCTAAAAACACGAGAAGAGAAGGACCGTGACAGCATTTAAGCTGGGGTTGCTACAAAGTGCAAAACTTATTACCGCTTCCCAAGCTAATCGCAAGATTAAGCAGAATCGCTCTAAGGTGTGGTGGGAAACAATTTCTAAACAGATTGCAAAGGCACTAATGTTATTGCACAGACGCACAAAACAGCCTTTGTTTTTACGTAGTGGTAGAAGTCGGGTAATGGAGAGAGTGACACATTTTTGTGCCTGTACATATTAAAATTTTTATTGCGGTACCACATGTATGCCTGAGACCTTGAAGCAGAATATTGTCACATATGCGAGAAAGGGATAAAACAGAGAATAATAGATGTATTTACCTGCTTTGGAGCTTAAATCCAACTTGCTCATTTAAAATGTGTTTCCTGGCTGAAGCACAGAGCGGCTACATTCTGATTTTTCTTGATGAAATCCTATTTTTAGCTGTAATGAAAGGAGAAAAAACAGCGGCAGAGAGCAGAACCGAAAAAGATGGGCAGAAATAGTAGGCGACGGGGCAGAGAGCAGTGGAGAGCTAGGACAGCGAGAGAAAGGACAGAACACAGCGACTCCCACCAGTGATGTGTGTGGCGGCCACCAACAAGCATACGGTGAGGTCCGGGGCTCTAGCCGTGGTCTGGGGAAGAGGCCACTGTACCTGCGCCCCTCCCGGAGCACGCATGAGTGGACTGCAAGCTGTAGTAGCCCCGAGTGCTTCCAGTAAACACA
This sequence comes from Triturus cristatus, assembly GCF_964204655.1. Taxonomy (NCBI): domain Eukaryota; kingdom Metazoa; phylum Chordata; class Amphibia; order Caudata; family Salamandridae; genus Triturus; species Triturus cristatus. The sequence continues at coordinate 86,403,164 of NC_140586.1, read as the reverse complement.
GTCCGTCACATATCCCCAGACTGGCGCCAGCACACATTACACACCGCTGTAACACCCTAGTTTCTCCATTATGCAATCTTGAGGGGGGAGGGGCAGCTGCAGAGCATGAGACGTGAACACTGACTGTTGTTAAAAGAAAGAAGAGACAACAAAAGAGAGGGATGCCAGGATAACACGATGAAGTTCACAGCCCTTGGTTTGAACACACTTCTCAGATTTTAACACACATTTCCCTGTGCCAAAGCCTGCTAGATATTTAAAAAGGAAAGTAAATCGTAAGCTCGTACAATGTTCACCGTGTGAATCCTGTAAATATAAGACGCAGTGCCACACTCGTCTGGTGTAGTGAAGTTAGTCACGTCACCTCTCACTCGAGTGTACGGCCCATACAACAATATAAGTTGCGACCCTTACCTATAAAAGCTGTTAGTTAGAAAAGAAAGCATGGACACATTAATTATACTATGCCCGGCGTACAGAGTTGCTCGATACTAGACCTATTCGCCACGCTCTGATAGTGTAAAGAAGTTACAATGTCACCATTGCTGAAGTGTACGGCACATATATCCATTTAATAAGTAGTATCCTCCGCAGCACTCACCCGTAAAAGCTGTCATTCGGAAGAGAAATCAAAAAGCTCCCGGTTCCGGCAGTTTACGTGCCACTAAATATGCTAATGCTGCCGGAAAGCGCCATCGGTCGCATTAAGTAATGGCGACATTTTGGATGGCACCGGAGGCGCCTGAGGGAGATGGTGACAGGAGGACGCGGTGCCACCTGGGGTCTGTAAATGAGACTGCCGCAATATTTAAAAACGGTAACTTTGCTAATAATAACAACAACGAGCGCACCTCCGGCCAGCGTGATGCTAAGCAGTGTGTGGCTGAAACAAAATAGTGCTGACGGCCTGCATATCGAGGACAGTGTAACTCCGCAAGCAAACAATCCAGTCGGGATGGGCGGGGCCAAAAGGAGACAGGGCGGTAACAAAGAAGCCGCATTTTCAATCGGAGGCCAGCGTTTAGCATAAAGGATGACGCCAGCCAATGAAAATAATGGGAGGGGCTTCCCCTCCACTTTGGAAATCTGCTAGATTAGAAAAAGCCTCGCAGAGTGAGCAGCGCATGTGTGTTGCAACGCAGGTCTGCTAGACCTAAAAAGAAGATAGAGCCTTATTCACTTGCTATAGACCAATTACGCTGTTAGATTTAAGTGCCAAGATCCTGGGGCGAGTGCTTTTGTACCCGCCTGGAAACATGTGCCAAAGAAAATAAGATCCTGTCCAATGCACAATTTGGCATCAGACCAGGAATTGGCTCAGTGGAACAATCCTGAAATCTTTATCTTATCGCGGGCAAGTATGTCATGGCTAGGAAGGCAGAACTGCATATGGCATTCATTGATCTAACAAGTGCTTTCACTTAGTCAATTGAGCACAGTTATAGATGATAATGGAGAAAATGGTGGTTGATACTGAACTCCTCACACTTTCAAGATGCCTTCATTATGACCTTACAGTAACAGTCCAAAATGACCCACATGGTGAAAATACTTCTCAAATCAGCTTGATATGGGGTGTGATACAGTTGTGTATACTAGCTCCCTTACTTTTCCCGCTATACATAAATGGGATCAGTAAGCATTTAATAATGACAGGAAACAACAGGGAGACCAATTGATATTGATTCCGCTATATGCAGATGACGCTGTATTGATTGGCGCTACTGCAAATAACCTGAAGGTGTTATTGGACTCTTTTCTAGCCTACATGAAAGATTAAGACTTAAAAGTTAATTATTCTAAATCATACACAATGATGTGTGGGCATCCTAACACGAAAACAAAGTACTTTGCAATGGGGGCATACCTTTTGAGAAGACAACATTTTTAAAGTATTTAGGGATTATATTTAGTTCATCTCTCCTTTGGAAATCTCTTCTCACTGCTAGAATTTGCAGTGAGAAGAGAGTGCAATTTGGCAGGAACATCAAGGCCATTTTTAGATTTGTACTGAAATTAAAGCATAAACATATTGAGGAAATTATAAATCTATACTAAAGCAAATGTAATTCAGCAGGGCTCTTTGGTGTGGGTCTGTGGGGGTACTGTAACATGGGGGTCATTCATCTAATAGAAAATGGTTTCACTCGTAGATTTCTTGCAGTTCTCAAAAGAACTGCCAGCTTCATTTGTTACGAGGAACTGGGGCTGCCTTTTGTGGAGGACCTGATTGGTGTAGCCCTTCGGCTTTTGTGGATAAATTGTTGGGGGAACCCAGAGGTGGCCCTAGTTAGAACTTGCATCACTGACTGCCTATCCATAGATATGGTCAATCGAATACCTTGGTTTCTATACCTAAGGAGAACCTTTGAGAAACGAGGCCTTACAGAAGCACACACTAATCCGCAAAAGATCACTATTAATTGTAAAGAGATCATGGGAGCGGGGCTTAACTAGCCACGATGGTGGACGCATTTTGCTGAGGCTCAGCATGAGGGCCCGACAAGCGTCGTCTATCCGCCACAGCGGGGGCCTGCAAAGCAGCCAGAGCACCTCAATCGGGTCCTGGATAACCGGAGACACCAATTGGGAGAGCAGCGGAGGTAAGAATAAGCTTGGACAAGGGCTGATGGACGACCATGAGATCGGGCACCTGATTTCAACATGGCGTCCTCCTAGCAGTGAACGTCACCAGCATTGCGCCCCAGGGAGCCGATAGGCTAGGAAGGTACTTCCAACTCAGTTAGTGCATCCCAGAGACGAGCACGCGCACAAAGCCGGCAAACAAGCGTCAGAGACTTGGCCGCTACTGTCTCCGACACTGCGTACCCTGAGCTGGGGTACCCGGGGAAGAAGCGCAAACGTTGAGGGGGGCCCCAGGCGGGTGGTGACTACGAGCACCGAAGCCTCTAAAGGGGCTGAATATTGAACGGGAGACAGGTGGAGGGAAGATGCGAGCAGGCACCCCTGGGCGGGCATGAGGTAGCATGCCTGACCCCAGCATGGCGCCCGCCCTGTAACTGCAACAGACAAGAATGAGGCCCTGAGAACCGCGAGCCCAGGAACTAGCAGTGAGGAGGGGCGGTAATGCCAGGGGGGGCGGCGACCAAAAGCCTAAAGGATTGGCAACCACAGGCATCAACCAGAGAAATTCCAACGTGGTGTCCCGGGAGAGAGACGTGGACGATGTGGGCCCCCAGTGAATTGGCAAGTCAGATCCGAGGGAAAACAGGAAGGCGCTTGAAGAAGGTGAGGCCATACGTGGAGGCTTGGTGAGAGGCCGTGAGAGAGAGGCAGCCAAAGGCAATGACGGGCGGCTGCGGGGTCTGTGCCTCATTTCCTCCCCCTGCTTGCCTCTTGGGTGGAACCAACAGGCCCCCCTGCCCCCCACAACGTCTCAACTACCAAACTGTTGCCATCCCCCCTTTACTCTGACAAGTAGTCACTAGGGGAGTGATGGGAGTCAGCAGGGCCCACAATCCTACATGCTGAGCCAAGTCAAACCGCCCTAAAGATCGGGACCAACACGACCAGTGCAGAAGATACCAGCCCCCCCCCCCATTCCACAGAAGAAGAAGGACAACTGGAGAGCCTCGGATGCTCGCCGCCACCAAGAGAGGATTGGTGCCACATGGGCGTGAGCTTCTAGAACTGCTAGCCATAGCACAAACTTTGACAAAAGAGAGAGGTGCCTCCCCTCCGAAAGAGACAGGCGAGGGGAGGCAGTGGATAGGAGGAGGCGGAGGCTTGGATATAACAAGGCGCAGGCCAACAATCCAGGAATAACAGGCAGTCGCCCAAATAACCACAGCACAAAGACAACTCAACCGCGCCAGACCTCGGGCGGATGGTGCGATACAATGGAGGCAAGTTCAAATCAAACGTCGTCCTCTCCTCCTGTACCACTGGAACTGTGACACCAGCACACAAAGGGAAATGCCACAACGACACCAGAAAGCCTCGCCTGCTCAACCCACACAGTCCAAGGAGCCAACGGAGGGTAACCGGTGACCCATCAACGACTGTGTCAGTCACTTAACAGAATACCTGGGGCGCCCAAAGCCTAGCAGCCTCACAAGACAGCAGCCTTAACGCCATAGGCACGCAGCCAAGGGACGTCCAAAAACAACTGGGGGACCGCAGCCTCTCAACGTGGGGTGATCCAAATCTCCAACCCAAGAAGTCCAAACTACATACCCCGTCACCAACGCCGCCATGTCAGACAAACTCTACAAAGTCCTAGCAGCTATAGAACACTCGCGTGTAACCATGGGGGAACGGTTCCGCACCCTAGCCACAGACCTCAACCTGCTGCGAGATGACCACCGGAAGCTAGCAGACAAAGTGGCGAACGGGGAAAAAACCATGCCGATCGACCAACCACAAGCTAAAGCACAGCAGGACTCCTTGAAAGAGCTACAAGCACGAGTGATGCTACTAGAAGACAAGACAGACGACCTGGAAGGGCGCTCCAGGTGCAGTAACTTACGCATATAGAACCTACCGGAGAGGGTGGAAGGAAAAGAACCGGTCGAATATGTAGGGGCCTGGCTCCAGTCCTTCAAACCGCGTGGAGAACTGGCCACCTTCTTTTAGATTGAGAGGGCACACCGAGTGCCAGCGAGGGGACCACCCCCGGGCTCACTCTCACGCCCTATGCTAGTTAAACGTCTTCATTTCCGGGACAGAGACGCCATACTCAGAGCCGCCAGGCAGAACAGCTCCATCACAGTGGAAGACAAGCAAGTCATGCTCTTCCCAGACTACTCTAGAGCAGTACAATGGAAGAGGTCGTCATTTCTGGAAGTAAAGCGGCTGCTAACGGAGAACAATGTGAAGTATCCTCTCCTGTTCCTGGCGCGGCTCAAACTTATGCACAACGAGGTGTCACACTTTTTTACAGATCCTCAAGAAGCCTTGGACTGGCTAGAACTGAACTCACAAGTAAACCAAGACCTACAAAACGATCAAAAAAGCCAAATGTCTTCAGACCCCTGAGGCGCAGGTCGAGGGGTGCGAAACAGATCAGAAACACAATCACAAAACAAGACATTGACCTTCCCGAATCTGGAACAGATCATAGGTGAGAGCCAGAAAGCAATCCAAGAGGTGGCAGAACTGGGAGCGCACCTCTCAGCATCGGACAATGAAGATGGCCCACACATCTTCACACCAGAAGAAGAGCCCAACGGGTCATGCAGCTCAGACGGGGACTCACTGACACTATCCACAGTAACCCCGCAAACAGCGGACACACTCATATAAAGATGCTATGCAACAGCCCACACCATACACTCCCACAGCAACAATACTCCACCTCATGACCACAAAAAGCGCATGGTGCGACGCATGCGGCCAGACCGCAAGACCACTCGTACACAACGACCCCCGCTAACTAACTATACACACAGACTTACAGGGCCCGAAACTCCACCATCCCGCGCAGGAGTCTCAGAGTTGAGCGCGAACCAGACGCTCAAAGAACTCCCCTTCACGAAACTCTAGAGGGTACACGTTCGTACCAGTTTGGATGTGTTGTCTGTTGCAGCAGATCCCATGTATTGGGTTTACTACCCACAGCAGTTGTGGTTTAACCCCGTGTTACATCCAAACCCCACACCTACCTCTACATGCAGGGCTACCTTACAAACCGGCACACTCGTACCTCACACCAGGTGTCGTTGCTCCCAATCAAAGGGCACTGGGTTGGTTCCCCGGGATCCCTCCCTCACCCCACTGTACACTCTGCAAGCATCTATAGCCCCCACGACAGACATTACGTTTCTCACTCTAAATGCCCGGGCATCCACACAGCCCGGCAACGGTATGCTCTACAAGTGTACATCAAGCGCCAGAAAGCACAAATCATACTCCTGCAGGAGACTAACCTCACTAAAAGGGAACTCGGAAAACTTCAAAGGAAGTGGCAAGGCATATTCTGCGCAACATACGCGCGAGGGCACTAATTTGGCTCAGACCAGGATCCCCCTTTCTAGAGACCGGTAGGAAGGTGGATACTGAAGGGAGGTATGCCCTATTAAAGAAACTGTTTGACGGTCAGCCTGTGTCTATAGGCAGTATCTATGCACCTAACACAGAGCAAGCAGCGTTCTGGGAGAACCTTTCGAAAAGCTTAGCCCAATTTACCACCTCACCATGGATTTTAGGGGGAGATTACAATTGTACACTACATCTCAACTTGGACAGATCTCATCCCCCCAACACAACCTCACACGCCCACACGGAACCAGCCCGCTTCCGCGCATGGTCAAACCACTGGGCACTAACCGACGCTTGGCGGCATACACACCAGACAACTAAACTCTGTTAGTTTCACTCCATCTCCCATGATCTGCGGGCGAGGCTGGACCGGTTTCTCTGTACTTCCACGATTCTCCCCATGATCCAACACTCGGGTTACCTAAGCAGGGTACTCTCAGATCATGACGTACATGAGGTAACCCTCAGATGGCGCCCGCCCACGCCACCAATCCATACGTGGCTACTCCCTCGCAACTGCCTTGAGGACTCAATTCAATTTCTTGCTATATTTCGATTTTGGATGCAAATCATAAAAGTGTACAATAAAATAATCATTCATAAGAAACATACAATGAGAAATGCCAGTCTTAAAAACATAATATTTACAAGTTAATAAAAAAAAAAAAATTTATACCCCACCTCACCTTTTATGAGGAATCTGAAAGGGCATATACACGGCAATTATTTGATTCTTGGTTAAAACGATTCACAACCAACAAAATACATCCATTAAGGTTAAAATGACATTGGCTGATCTCCGTGCCATGTTAGTCTAAATTCCTACGATAACGGACAATACATTTCAGAAAACTAACTATTATAAATACCAACTGTTCACCCTCCAGCATCTGTAAGAAAAATAAGGCTGGGCGGCATTGTCTATGACCAATACGCCTCAGAAACGGAATAAGCCATTTTTTTCTTGGTTGTATAAAATTTACAAAAAAGAATGGCATGCAGAGTCGATTGTAGAGAGATGTCATCACAGGGACAGGAAGAAAGTACCTTAGTTATTTCGCACTGGAAATGTAAACATTCGATGAAAAAAATTCATCCTAAATCTTACCAATAGGTAACGCTCATAACTCGTGATATTTAAAGTAAGGTACGGCTGTATTGTAGGCACCAGTTGTACCATTAAACTGTGGGTAACAGAAGGTTTGGCAATTTCGCTCATCAGCTCCTCCAAATGGGCGAGACCTTTATTTTTTAGAACCTTCCTCGAAACCTCACGTATTGAGATGGGATTATGATAGTATTTATCCCAACCCAGGTCGTGAAAGAAGCTCGCAATGTACCACTGCCACCTGGACCTACGAACATTATCCATGGTTAGGCAGTCAGACAAAATAGACTGAGAGAGGGTTGCTTTGTCTGAAGACCAAATCCTACGCCATAATAAAAGTGGTTCAACTTTGGCTAGGTCCGTCACATGAACTAGACCCAGCTCTGTATGACAAGCGAAGGTACCCGCACTCCCAGGAACTGCAAGAAGAAACCTCAGAAAGGAATTTTCAACTTTCTGAATGGTACCAATACCCACAAAGCCCCAAAAGACCCACCCCGTACAAAGCCACAGATAGACATTTAGCATTATAGATCGCAATAATTTCAGGGGGAGCTCTATTTCCCAACTTCCTGGTGAAATTGGCAAGGGCTGTAGTTGTTCTTAAAAAAAGAAGTTTTCTTGTTTCTACAGCCGATTTCCAGGATAGTTTGTGATCTATTGTTATGCCTAGATAGGAATATTTTTGCGTGGTAGCTATTTTTTCTTGGTTCAGATAAATACCCCTCATTTTACTTGTTCCTTTGTGGCAAGAACTTGCCCTCATGACAAAGGTTTTACTGATATTTTTCTTCAGGTCGAGGCTTGCCATAAATGTGGAATATCTATTCAGATTCTTTTGAAGTTCACGGGGGGTACGGGCTAAAATAACGGTGTCGTCTGCATAAAGGAGTGCAGGTATTGGACGGTTGTTCACCATTGGGAGATCCTGAGAACCCTTCAACATCTCTCTTTCCAACCCATTAGTATACAGGGTAAAGAGGAAAGGGGCCAGGACACACCCTTGCCTAACCCCTTTTTCTACTGGGAAATCTTCCGTCAACTCTCCCCCCACCCCATAACGCACTCTTGCAGTGGCATTTGCGTAAAGTTCCCTCATAAACTTGACCAAGTTCAGTGGAGCCCCCATATCAGCCAATAAAGCCCAAAGTTTGGAATGGGAGACGCAATCAAATGCGGCTGATAAATCCACATAGACCATGTACAGGTCTCCTCCTTTGATATAAACATATTTGTCTATCAAAAGTGAAAGGTTTAGGGCCTGTTCGATGGTCCCCAGGCCCTGGCGAAACCCGTACTGTAGATCTGAAAGAATCCTGCCATCATCCGCCCAATCTTGTAGTTGCTCTAAAATGACTCGTCCTGCCACCTTTCCCAGGGAGTCTGAGAGAGAGATTGGACGATAGCAGGTTACTGACTCCCGATCACCCTTTTTAAAGATGGGAACTAGTACGGATTTTGACCATGAAGCTAGCAAACCTATATTACAGGATGCATTCAGGACTCTAGTTAGAAGGGGAGTTTTGAGTCCTGCGGTTTAACAGACTCCGTACCAACTGAAAAGATCTTGGAAAAATGAAGAACCCATTCCTTTTCTTCTATTGCTAGATCTAACTTTGCATGATTAGTGTTGTCAGTTAGAAAAGGGGACTTGACCACTTGCCAAAAAGCAGCCGAGTTTTTCTGGGAGCACGTTTCATGCAATTGGTCCCAGAGTTGTTTTTTTAGTTCTTTTTTTCCTGTTTTTTAGTGCGGTGTTATAAGCTTTCCTTAATGATGTTATCTCATGTGGTACCCTAACCAGTTTTCTCAATGCAGTTTTTAGATTTGAGTAAGCGACCGTGCAGTCATGATTGAACCAGCCCTTCTTATTTTTTGGCTTATGTTTAATTTCTACCCACAGAGCCTCATTGATCGCTTTAACGGTCAGTTCAAAATTTGCAATGACTTCGGTATGGGTAGTATCTAAATTAAGACATTTCAAAATAGAGGAATAGGCCCTCACTATCACTAGCTTTGTTATTTCCATGGGATCTACTTTCCCCCATTTAAGCACATGTCCATTTAATCTGCTTAATGCCAGATTATTTTGTAGTAGAATGGAACCCAGGCCACTCTTTAGTTTATAAGTCAGTGACAGGGAAATACTAAGGGGATAGTGATCACTTAGCGCAATTGTGTGTCTAGTGAATCCTGCATCTAAAGTCCTTTCACCATTTGAGACCAAAATGTAGTCTATAGTTGTTAGGTGTCCTCTGCCATGAAAAGTAGGAGCCAGTATTAGGTTCTTGTTGTTCCGGGTATTTGCCTGGACCAGGTCTAACTCGAATAGGGTTTCGTTTAAGTAATTACCTAAGATGGAATGAGTAAAATGTGGGATGGGATTTCCAAATTCATCCAGGATACCACAGATATTATTATTATTGGTGGTAGAGCATGGTCCCAGGTTGAAATCCCCCCCCCAAATAATTATCTCTTCATTAGTTGACTTCCTTATTCTAGTTATTAATATGGACCGGATCAAGGATACCAGATTCATTGCCTCAACGTCAGAAAGGTTATTATAGAGATTCACTATTAGGAAGCTTTCCCTATTATTTAGAGTCAACCTAAGAATCTGGAAGTTTGGATCCAGATTTATAGGTACTACTTCCTTTGTGTTAAGGAGGTTTGAGACATAAATTGTTAGACCTCCTTTTGCTCTACCTGAAATGGAGGGTTGAGCGGGTGTAAAATAGGTTTTAAAACCCTCGATATGTATCACGTCAATCGCCCACGTCTCTTGGAGTGCTATGATATCAAATTTAGAGCTAAAGTCCATCCATATGTCATTTGTGACCTTGGATCGTTGGCCTGCTATATTCCAAAATAGAGCTACAATTCGAGGTTTGCTCTCCTCCCCTATACGTTCCTGCATATCTAGTACGGGTCTAGTAATGGGGTTAGAATTTAGGTCCCGTTCTGAAACCGGGATGGATTCAGCCTGATTCAAATCTATGGGCTTGCCTGATAGGTCAGTGGATGTGGCCTGATACCGGTTAGGTCTTGAATGGAAAACATGAGAGACATGCACAGTGTAGTTAGAATTTACTTCTGTGCTCATAAAAGGCACCTTTTGTGGACTATCGGCAGCATCTTTTGTTGTACCCCAAAAATCAAGTCAGTCCACTCCTTCCAAGCCTGATAATGCCGCATAGCGGTTGTGAAGGGGTAAGGAAGGATCATCCTGGTGACAAAATGCAGGCCCAAAGCGATCCTCCTGGTATTGTGATAGGGACCTGAAACGACCATCGTGATGTTGGAGTGGAGGCCTTAAGTGACCATTTTGATATTGAATTAAGGGGCTAGGGCGATCAGCCTGAGGGTAGAATTGTGGAACAGGGGAGAAACTCTGATTTGGAGGTAGGGGCCTAAAAACGTCATTCTGGTATTGATATAGAGAATTATGATAATAATTCTTCTGACCTAAGAATAGGGGCCTGAAACAATCCTCCGGATGTTGAAGTGAGTGGCTAAAGCGATCAGCTTGGTGTTTAGATGGGGGCCTAGAGTGCACATCCTGATATTGGAATGGGGGTCTAATGCAATCATCCTGATTTTGAAATAATGGCTTCAAGTTAGTTTCAGAGGTCGGCACTACTCTAGGATAAAAGTAGGGCAATTCATGTGCTTCAATTGTATTACTGACATTAAAAGGAAACCAATTTAAAATATATCTAACTGCCCTTTTATCTCTGAAATTAATTATAATAACGTCCCCCATAATGTCTTTTTTCTGCTTCCTAGCCAGGGAAGACGCCTAACATGTAGAATTTCCCCATTTATGTCTGGAGGAAGTGGGCGATTCTGCTTAAGCCAAAATATGACCTTATTTTTTAGCTGCCTGTGGTCTTCTCTTTTTCCGTCCTTTAGGACAGGGACTCCCGTAAGGACCACCACGAGGGGAGCTGCTTCCGGAGGCAGCTCCACATTGTGGCTTTTAGACATGGATGTCCTTACAGAATCTTCGTTGTCATTTAGTTTTTGGGCATTTTGTTGAGAATTTAATTTCCCACCCACCTCCGCCTCTATTTCTCTAATTTTAACCATTGAGTGAAATTTTTGTGGAGGCGTCGGATTCAGGGTTTTTGATTTTAGTTGAGTCGTAGCTTTTGCTCCCTTTTGGACGGTAGTGTTTGGGGCTGATACAATAGTTAGGGGCACTAATGGGGACTTTACTAAATCCTTAGTTCCCTCTTTGATCTCCCCAATTGCCTGTTCTAAATTCCCCAACTGTAGGGCTATTCTTTTTAGTCTCTCTAGTAGTGGCGATATGAAAGATCTCATTAATTTTTCAATAATTTCGATATGTCCCAATAGTTGAGTATCTAATGCTTCAGGTGTTGGGAGGTGTAATGGATCAGCCAATGTAGGTAGTATGGATACTTTGGATGAGGAGGTCTTGGAGTTACCAAGATTAATTATTTTGGTCTTATCTCTCTTTGGTCCACTCCCCTTCTTTCTTCTTTTTTTCGGTGGTGGGCCTTGTAGTCGAGAGATTTTCGGAGTACTGATAGTTTTTTGTACGATCTGTGGAGTTAGTGACAGTGCGTCTGGCAAAACATCTGGCTCTAATGTTGAGTTACTAAGGGAAGGAGATAGGGTTATAATTAGATCATTATTTGGCTCAGATGGAGGGGATCTATCTCGAAGGAGTAAAGGTACGTTGTCACAGAGAGAAGCATCAAGGCCCTCGCTTTCGCGAGGCGTACTAGATTGCGTTGACATGGCTGGCTGTGACGGGCCCAGAGATGAACGTTTGTTCTTTACAAACTCGACAGAGCGACGTCTCTCGGCCCGTCGCTCATCAAGAGCGATATCCCTATCAATTCCTGTGGTGGGCCTTATAACATAATTATCTAATGTTCCTCGGTTGACATCTCCTCCTACCAAGGATTTCTCTTTAGAAACAGGTAGGGTCATAGTGCGAGCTACAAAAGATATATGTGGCAAGTCAGATCACACTAACAGTTAACACTTGACAAATGTATTAAAACAGCTAACAGTTTACCGAGAGGCCAAACAAGAGGCTATGAACAGATCGGGTTACAAATACTGTGTACGAAATAGTCATACTCAACAATGGATTGCAGGCCAAAGGGAGGGAGGCCCAGCCCAGCCTCCTCTGGCCTCTGAGGGCCACAGAGGGCCCGCCCTTTGCCCGGGCTTAGCCCGGCGCCGTCCGCGCGCGTCCCGCGATGCGGAGGGAGCCTTTCGTATTTGGCGCCTCCGGGCGCGGAAGTGGGAGTGTTTGGGGGCGGTGTCACTGAGGGAATTCTGGGAAATTAAGTCCTTTCCCTCCTCTCGGCGGCCGCTGCGAGCACCAAACAGCAGCGGGAGGGGAAGACTGTCCAGCTAGCCGATCTGCCCAGCAGTGATTCCCAGGTATGAACGCTGCGCTATTCGGCCACAAAAGAAAGAGTTTCCCCTTGAGGACTCAGTTTTCCAACACGAGCAAAGGGAAAACATACAGCACTACTTCGCCAACAACGCAAACACAATAACCTCTAGAACATCAGAGTGGGATGCCTTCAATGTAGTCATGAGGGAAGCCTGTATTAGGCAAATCACAGGTGTGTGGAAAACACTAGAACAGACAATTCAAACGACAGAGCTACGCCTTGCACAAATATCCAAAGAAGCAGACAAAAGCGCGCTCCATCCCACAAAATTAGCAGAGGCCAAAACCAAGTACGCAGAGGCCTGCGCAGACCTCCGCAGATACAATTTCCACGCCTATGCCGCTAGAGCCCACAGAGAAGGGAATCGAGCCAGAACCCTATTAGCCTGGCTAGAAGGCAAAATATAGATGTGCAACCCATCACCAGCATCATGGACTCAGCAGGCGCAGTCACCTACACACAATCAGAGATCACACAATCTTTCCACGAGTATTAAGAGAAACTATACAGAGAGCCGCAGCCAGATAGTGGGGAACACAAAGACAAAATCCGGTCCTCGATTACCATGACACAGCTAGCAGCAGCGAAAGGACAGCTCTGGATGAACAGATCACACCGGCAGTAATTAAAAGTATGATCCGCCACCAAGCCAAGAACAAAGCCCCAGGCCACGATGGCTTTCCAATAGAATACCATAGTACTTTTTCCTCCCAATTGGCCCCAAGAGTAGACATAGTCTGCAAGGCACCATTTGAAATCGGAACACTCCCCAAATCCATGCTCGAGTCCATACTGGTGATGTTCCCCAAACCAAACTGGGACCCCCTCTATAGATCATCATACAGACCAATCACTCTGCTCATGACGAACTGTAAAATATTAGGCAAGATCCTGGCGGACAGACTCAAGGAGGTGCTTCCCAACCTGGTACACCCTGACCAGTGCGGATTCATGCCCGGGAGGAATACTTTCCAGAAAATCCATAGGCTCTTCCTCGTCCAGGACGGGGTGCGGGACCGTTTCCCGAATGCCGTGTCCCTCGTGCCTCGTGCTGGACCTCGAGAAGGCCTTTGACACCCTAGCATGATAGTACCTGTTTGTGGTCCTGTGGTGAGATGGAGTCAGCCCTAACCTAGTGACATTTATCAAATTTCTGTACACTGACCTCGCGACCCGGGTATGCATAGGCCGGTACATGTCGCTCTCTTTCCCAGTGACCTGTGGAACCCGTCAGGGATGTCCATTGTCCCCTCTCCCATTTGCTTTTGTGATGGAGCCACTAGCAATCAGACTGCGAGAGGGAGGGGAACATTGGGGGATACCGCTGCAGGGACGCACTCACAACGTATCACTATACACGGATGACCTCCTTATCTATATCAGGGACGTAACAATGGACCTCTCTCCACTCCGGGTCATGCTGGATGAGTTCAGAAAGGCAGCGGGACTGAACATAAACTGGGAAAAGTCGACTATCTACCCCCTCTACCCAGATGCTGCGCACCAGGAAATACGAGCCGGGGTGGTCAGGCTAGCGTGGAGTGGGGACGCCCCGAGATACCTAGGCATCAGGCTGTATCACACCCGAGTGATCTCCTGGGGGGCAACCACAACAGAGCCCTAAGAAGTATTAAAACCCAGGTTGACTTCCTGTGCACGCCACCCCAAGCCCCAATTGGGAAAGTGGCCCTGTCAAAGATGGTGGTGGTACCTCGCGTCCTCTTTTACTTCGCGAACGTCCCGGTGATCCCCCCGCAATCCTTTTTCCGGGAGTTAAACTCCCTGCTGGTATCAGTGATTTGAGGGAGAGGACGCCATAGGGTTGCCCTGGCGTCTCTACAACTCCCACGTGACCAAGGCGGTCTGGGAGCCCCATCCTTTGAAGCCTATTTCCTCATAGTGCAATTACAATTGCTTTCGCATTGGACAGCGGGGTGACAAATGGAAGAGATGGACATGCAGGCTGGACACCTGACGATCCTCGCGTTGCATTGACTTCTACTCCCGGGCACTAAACCGAATCCGGCTCATCCCATCCTGGTGGAAATAGCGAGGTCCTGTATGCTCAGACTCGGCCGCCTCTCCCACGCCACTGTACTCCCCACTATTGCCACTAGCAGGACTCACCAAGGGGCGCAACCATTACACCTCCTGAGACATGCAGGTCTGGACAGAATATACACTCACAGAAGTGGAGTCACTATTTACTGAGAGCCAACTATCCACCTTTGAGAGTCTAACAGAGGGAAGCGGGCTCCCCCCGGGGCAATTTCTCCTACAAAGGTAGCTCATTTCCGACTGTAGGAAAACATGGAATCTGACGGATGGAGAGCCACAGACACACCCCACTCTACATGCGATATTAAACATGGGCACAGGGCGCCACCTAATAACATGGATTTTACAAATCCATCATAATGCTCACGGCCATGCTCTAACCCGACTCAGACAGAAATGGGAAGATGAATTTGGCCGTGCACTTCATGACAAGGAATGGTTCACAGCCCTAGAGCCCCATAAGAAAGTATCGCGCAACCAGCACTTCAAAAATATTCAATTTAACATACTACACCGTGCGTATCTCACCCCTACGCGGCTTCAGCGTTTTTATCCTACAGAGCAATTCAAATACCCCTGCTGCCGCCAGCCCAGTGCTACATTTGTGCATATGCTCTGGGCATGCCTCGAACTGCAGCCCTACTGGTCCGTAATACACTCCACGTTACAGACAATCACTGACCTGACAAACCTCAACACATGGGAGGCATGTGCCCTGGGAATATTTAAACGCCAGAAAAAGCAAAAAATGGAAACACGATTCGCAGTGTTAGCCCTTCTTCTATCGAAACGCAGCATCACAGTGCACTGACGCTCTCTCACGGGTCCCCCAATAGAAGCATAGAGGGGGGTGACCACAAAATGGGGCGCAGCAGAAGAAGAAGCGATCAGGCTAGAAGAGGTAAAGGGAATACGCCACAACTCTATTTCCATGGAATGGGCAGCCCCCTTACACGAGTTCAAGCAGACGCGCAAGTCACCCACAGTATCCCCGTCAGCCACTCAGATATCGCAGCCCACATGTGCCACATTGAGGAAGCGACCACTGGTGAACCACGGACCACGGAAGAACACTTGAAGGTACAGCCCTGCACCCCTCCCTGATTCCACCACACCAAGTAACCCCCCTAGTTAAAAATGACGCTCGCACACTACCCACAACTGCGGTGGAGTTACTCTGACGAGATCCTAACAACCAAGCGCATCACTACAGACCAAGTACATTCAACCACACCCAAGCTACATATGGAAGACAATAAACACACCTAAACACTCAATAGACCCACTTGTTCACCATACTGGCAATTTAATGTAACTGACTGACGAAAAACTGCAAAAAACTGCAAATGATGTTGTTTATGCTCGTATACTCTGTCTGCATCAGAAAACTTTAATAAAAAGGTTTATAAAAAGGGGCGTGGCGAATCGGTCCAACATGGCGGACACGCTTTAGACGCGCTCCGGTGGCCCACTTTAAATCCTTCCATTATCCTGTGCCATCAGCTCATTTTTCCCCCCAAGTCTTTCATACACCGTGCCTATCTGCGCCCACCATATCGTGGCGGAACCTAATGGCCGAATCAGCGACGGCAGAGTCCTTTGCGAGATCGGAGCCTGCCGCTTGGGCCCTTGCTGCGCTGCATCCCAGCTCCTCTGACGTATTGCAGCCAGATTACACCTGAGACCCGATGGTGGACGAGGACAACCTGGGTTGGGATTGTGATACATCCACCCCGAAGACCATGGGGAGAATACACCGGAGCTGCAGTGTCATTACATCACTACAGGCCCCGTGCGGCGAGAAGATCGGAGCTGGAGATCCACACTCGAGTGTTCCCCACCGCTGGCCTTGCATGTCGCTTGCCTGCTTGGAGGCTCCGGTGACGGCGGTGGCCGCTGCCTACTTCCCCTCTGGCTGTGAGCAGACCCCTGGGGAGGACGCGTGGATTTAGTGCTGGGCCACGCGGCCGAGCCGGGCTTCTGCCGGAGGACGCTACAGCTGGCGGGCCTGTCGGTCGGTGAAATTGGGCCCGGCTGCCTGGATGTGAGGTGACTTTCACCTTGCTGCACAGCTTCTCGTGGCTGAAGAAAAATTCTCCTATGGTCAGTGTTTGGCCCCCTTGCCTCAGATTCACCCCGAGGGTCCCTGGATGCCTCCCTGATGTACCGTGCTCCTGACTACATCTACTGCCGGGCCCATTGGGGTCCTTGGGGGGCCTTCTTTTGTGCTCCTGGTTGTTGGCGAAGCGGTGGTGTGTCGCAGCTGTTACCACGCTGGGCTAGGCGTGGGGCTGCTCACACGGCCTGACCCCAAATTAAGGCCCCTTTGTGTGCACCACTACCGAGGCCGGTAGAGCCCTAGGGGCCTGGACCCCCTCATAACCCTGTGGAGTGGAGGTAGCGACGGGGCAGGTCCTCGGCCCCAACAACGATCCTGCGAGGGACCTGCCCCCCCACACATCAATTGGGGCGTGAAGGAGATCCCTGCTTAGCGCCCCCACATACAAATTACACAGCGCAGCAGCAGTATAACTCGGCAGTGGCACCCATTAGGGGGTTGAGGAGTCACCTGCATGCGGAGGCGGCCAGGCTAGGCCCCAGTGCGGCTTGTGTGTGGGTTGACTCCGCGCCTGCCACCCTGCCTACCATGTAGACCAACACTGTCTGGATTGACTGCTCACTGTGTGGAGTCCTTCCCTTCTCTCACCCCTCAAGTGCTGCTATCACCACGACTGCCGATTTGGGTGAGAGTGTGCCACTTACTGGCTTATACAGAACTCTGCTGGCACTGTGAGGGCCTATCTGTTGTCGTTAAACATGACTCGCGACAAGCTGCAGAGCACCAAACAAAGCACGCTTGATCGCTATGCCGGCTCTGGGGCGCAATCGGCGGATCCAACGAGTCACGGCTCTGCTGGTCAGGACAACGCTGCGTTGATGGCGGCAATAACGCAGTCACGAGATGCACTGGAGGCCAAAATCGGGGTGGTTGGGTTGGATGTGATGTTGATCCGCCAGGACCTCCGATATGCAGAGGACAGGATAACAGAAGCAGAAACCCAAATATCAACCACGGAAGACACAGTTGCATCCCTCCACAAGAAGGTGTCCTCTCTGGAATCCATCACCAAGTGCAAGTGACATCATGGCATTAGACATCACAGCATGTGACATCACGTGTGGCATCCCAGGAAGTGGGATCCCAACCCATGACCTTAGAGGAAGCGACATCACAAGAAGTGACTTCAGATCTTAACACTTCACACATATGCTTAGCAGGTCTGTTATGAGTACATTTGAGCACATGAGGAGATTCAACAAAGGAGCGTTTACGTTGGGGTTGTGACACAAAAGTGATGCAACCCGGCACAAAATCTGGGCCTCAACTTATACTTTTTTTTTTTAAGTCTGTCACAAAGAAATTTGCAACAAGTAGAAATGTGGGAGTACATCTGTTCTGCTTAGTTGGTTGCAAAGTCTGCATTTTAAAACATATTATTAAGGCGCCAGCTGCAGAGATCTGTGTCTGCCAAGTAAGTCCCAAGGAATAATTATTATTATTATTATTATTTATTTTTTATAAAGCGCGTAGTCACCCGGAGGTATCCCAGCGCTAAAAACCCTAATTCAACAAATCTGAGGCCCGGGAGCTAAGAGCAAAAGAGAGGAAGGGTGGGAAATCAAAACAGGGGGGGGGCATGGAAGCTAGGGAAAGAGATGTGTTTTTAGCAGCTTCCTAAAGCGCAGATATTGTGGTTCAAGACGTAAATCATGGGGGAGTGAATTCCAAAGACGGGCAGCTTGTACCGAGAAGCATCTTCCTCCTGATCGGGCTTTCCTGAATCTCGGGGTATTGATGAGGTTTTCTGCGTTAGAACGGAGGGATCTAGTGGTAATGTAAGGGGTGACAAAATTGCTGAGGATTGGGGGGCCTTGGTTATGCAACGTTTTGTGGACCAGGCACAGGGCCTTAAATTTGACTCTCTCCCTTATGGGGAGCCAATGGAGGAGTTTGAGAGTGGGTTTAGCAGATGATCTGGCCGGGGTGTTTGTGATGATCCGGGCAGCAGTGTTCTGAATTCTCTGCAATTTATTAAGGGTCGCTTCGGGAGCGCCCAGATAAATCACGTTACTGTAATCTAGTCTCGATATTATGAGACCTTGGATTAGCAGTTTTTGGGATTTAGGGGGAAGAAGGGGCAGGACTTTCCTCAAAGATTTTAGAAGACCGAAGCAGGTCCCTGCTACCTTCTTTGCTTGCGGAATAAATGAGAGATCGGAGTCGATCCATACTCCCAAGCTTTTCACCTCTGTTTTTGGGTCAGGGAGAGGACCTAGTCAGGCTGGCCAACTGTCCAGGGGGGGTGAGGTTCCTTTCGGGCCAAGTATAAGGACCTCCGTTTTTGTCCCGTTTAGTTTTAAGGCTGATCTATTCATCCAACGATGAACCTGCGTGAGGCAGTTGAAGAGATCAGCTTTCTGTTGTTTGGGATGGGACAAAGACACCACTAATTGTGTGTCGTCAGCATAGCTGACGACGCTCACTCCGAATGGGGTGATAACCTCCTCCAATGTGGACATATAGATATTAAATAATGTGGGGCTCAGGGAAGAGCCCTGAGGCACACCACATTGGAGGGGCATTTCGGAGGAGCGGGCGTTCTTCTCCCAAATCTGATAGGACCGTTGGGCCAGGAAAGATGACAGCCAGGATAGGGCTGTACCTTCCACTCCAACTCTTGCCAATCTTTCGATAAGGAGTTGATGGTCGACGGTATCGAACGCCGCGCTAAGGTCGAGGAGGATCACTGCCACTGATCCTCCCCCATCCAGTAGCGCTCTGGCCTCCTCTACCGCTGCCAGGAGGGCGATGTCCGTGCCCTGCCCTGGTCGGAAGCCCGTCTGGGAACTTTTTAGTTTGTTATTGGCCTCTAGAAACTGCGAGAGTTTCCTGTTGACTAATTTTTCCGCGATCTTGCTGACTCCTGGGAGTAGGGAAATGGGCCTGTAGTTCGCCAGGTTCTCAGGATCGAGAGAAGGTTTCTTCAGTAGGGCTTTTACCACAGCTTTCTTCCAGCTCGAGGGTACGACTCCTTGTTGAA
Organism: Triturus cristatus; assembly: GCF_964204655.1. Lineage (NCBI taxonomy): Eukaryota > Metazoa > Chordata > Amphibia > Caudata > Salamandridae > Triturus > Triturus cristatus. The sequence continues at coordinate 86,383,455 of NC_140586.1, read as the reverse complement.
GTGAGGTATTAATCAAATGAGTAAGGGAGGGGATGATAGTGGGGGCTACCTCCTTAAGGATCCGAAGAGGAGCAGGGTCCCTAGGGGAGCCGCTCTTCATGGAGTTGAACGTATTTCTCACTTCGTCTATTGTGACCTGGCCCCATGTGGACAGACAAGTGGACGATGTCGTGTATTGGGAAACAATTTCTTCCCCTGGGCTCGAGGGAGGAATTGAGTCCAGAATAAGTCGGATTTTGTCATGGAAGAAATTAGCCAATTTTTGGCATTTCTCCTGGTCTGCTTTAGGGTCGGAAGGAGGTCCCAGTCCTTGTTCTGGGGGTTTTGAGAGCTCTTTAAGGATGGCGTATGCTTCCTTACTGGAGCATCCCGCTTTTTCTATTCTCTCCTGATAAAACGCGCCTTTGGTTTTGCGAATAGCGGTTTTGTAGCTTAGAAGAGAGGTAGAGTAGGTGTTTTTATTGGTTCCTGATTTTTCACGTCTCCAAGCGCGTTCGGTTTTTTTGCACTCTTGGCGCAGAGCTTTAAGCTCTGGAGTATACCATAGAGCGGGGGAAATTCTCTTGAGCTGTTTAAGGGTGGTGGTTTTCGGAAGCATCGTATCAAGGGACGAAGTGATCCAATCACAAAATTGTTTGTCAGCCGTGTTGGGGTCAAAGGAGAGCTCGGGAATGGAGTCTGCAAGAGAAGCAGCCCATTTCTCCGGTGACAATTTGCGCCATTGTCGGTCGGTAACCTGGATTTTAGGGGTTAGGAGAGTAGGTTTGGGGATTTCCCAGGAAAAAGGGACCAGAAAATGGTCCGTCCATGGTAGGGTCACAGGTAGGTTGGTGGTCACCGCTGCTATATTGGTGAGGATAGGGTCCAATAGATGGCCCTTCTCATGGGTAGGCTCGTTATTCACTAGATGTATCTTTAAAGATGTTAAGTCGTGTCTAATATCCGAGGCTACTCGATCCATGGGGTCTAGGAAGTGGAAATTCAGGTCACCTAGTATAAGGAAGTTGGAGGTGGAGGAAGCTAATTGTGATACAGATTCGAATATGGAATTGATAAAATTGCCTGGGGCTCCTGGGGGGCGATAGATCAGTAGCCCTGCCAGGGAAAGGGATGAGGAGATTTGGATGGAGAATTGGCCGCTCTCGCAGTCCTCGATACCAGCGTTAGCCATCCTACAGGTGAATTGTTCCCTGTGAATTATAGCTACCCCGCCTCCTCTCCCTTTAGGTCTATTTAAAGCTTGGCAGAAGTATCCAGTGGGTAGGGCCGCGACGACGTCAGGGTCGGTGTTATCTGATAGCCATGTTTCCGTTAAGAACAGTAGGTCAAGATCCTGATTCTGAATCAAAAGGTTTACTTCGGTAGCATGTTTGGGGAGCGAACGGCAGTTGAGAAGTCCCAACTTCAAAGGGAGTGTGGTAGATTTCAGGGGGGGAGTCGGATTGCATCGAGGACAGAACGAGAAAGCATTACCTGCGGTGAGCGTGTGGTAGCAGGTAAGGATGTTCTTAGGTCGAAGGGAGCGCAATATATCTGCTGTATACGTCACTCGGTCCTGAGGGCCACCTGGCAGAGTAACGGTGCCTAGGGCCGTCCGGGGCCGGACGGGCCCAGACGGGCCCAGACGGGCTTGCCTTTGGCGCGCCTTCGGCGCGCTGACGGCGCGCCCGCTGCGCCCGTCCGCTGCGCGTCCGGTGATTGCACATCCTTATAGGTAAAAAAAGGGGCGGGTGGGTGTGGCCTCAGGTGGGCGTGGCCTCGCTTCCTCGCCGTAAATGGCGGCGAAGAGTGATTTCCTGGCTATCTTCGTTGCAGCGAAGGGGTCGCTGTTTGTGCGTGACTCTAGCCCGCTGCTGGGATGCTTGCCGGGTGAGTGCGCTTTAAAAATGCAGTTTTACGTGGTGACACAGAGTAAACAAAGTGACAATTTTTAAAATAATCGGCGGTCTCCCGGCTTCCGCCTCAGGAGATTGAAAGGGTTCTGGTAGCTTAGCGCTGACAGCAGCGTATTTATGCTGTGGGAGTGGGCGTGGCCTCAGGTGGGCGTGGCCTCGCTTCCTCGCCGTGAATGGCGGCGAAGAGTGATTTCCTGGCTATCTTCGTTGCAGCGAAGGGGTCGCTGTATGTGCGTGACTCTAGCCCGCTGCTGGGATGCTTGCCGGGTGAGTGCGCTTTAAAAATGCAGTTTTACGTGGTGACACAGAGTAAACAAAGTGACAATTTTTAAAATAATCGGCGGTCTCCCGGCTTCCGCCTCAGGAGATTGAAAGGGTTATTATAATAATAATGGTACAATGATTCTGGAGGTTAACACATTTGCTGGAGAGATTTGTGCTTTGTCTAGTTCAGCGGTACTCAAAGTACGGCCCGCGGGCCAGTTGCGGCCCGCCAGCCCTTTCCATGTGGCCCTCGAGTAAAACAACAGACAGTTGGCAATCAACTGCAATTCCGCCTGTTGTTATTCCTCGGGGGCCGCATTCACTGGGTAAGGGATGAAAGAAGCATCTGCAAAACCAGTGCCGCGCAATTTTCGGCGGCGGGGGGGGGGGCTTGAATCTTTAAACTATAGGCAGAGTGGAGCTGATTTCGGGGGAAGGGGGGGGCTGAATCTTTAAGCAATAGGCAGAGTGGCGCTGCAGGGCCTCTTAGAAGGGGTGAAACAGCGAGGCCTCATTAACATGCAAATGGTCTTTTAAAGACCTGTGAAGTGCTCGGGTGCGGCTGTGGCCCGGAAAGCTGTCTCATCCCGAGCTGCCACACAGGTGGTTAAATGATTGTACATAGATATTCCTTCTTGCCACATACTGCTCCAAGCAAAGATGTGAATAAACATGGGAAATGAAGTATGGCTTAATTGTCCACTGATGTTGCTGGACTGTGCTTGTTTTCCATTTTACAAAAATAAATGACAGTAAAATATTTTTAAAGTACGTTTGGCCCACATTCAGGGGGCTTGTATTTGTGGGCTGGCAACTGCCAAAGATCACCGATGACGCCAAAAATCAGCACACAGAATCTAATCTTCACCCAGTTACCACTTACAGGTCAGCATGGCCTGTAGAACTTGGCGGGTTTTAGAATGGGTGCATGTTTAATTTTCATCACAAGGACAATGAGTTCTCAGACAGAGAGAGGCAGATAAATGTAGAAGACGGAGGAGGAGGGAGGGAGGGAGGGAGGGAGGGAGACAGGGAGCGAGACAGAGGGGGGGGAGACAGAGAGAGGGAACAGAGGGAGAGAGAGGGAGGGAGACAGCGAGAGGGAGGGAGACAGAGAGAGAGAGAGACCGAGAGGGAGGGAGACAGAGGGAGGGAGAGAGGGAGGGAGACAGAGGGGGAGGGAGACAGAGGGACACAGAGGGAGACAGGGAGACAGAAAGAGGGAGACAGGGAGAGAGAGAGGGAGAGAGAGAGGGAGACGGGGAGAGAGAGAGGGAGAGAGAGAGGGAAACGGAGAGAGAGAGAGGGAAACAGGGAGAGAGAGAGGGAAACAGGGAGAGAGAGAGGGAGACAGGGAGAGAGAGGGAGACAGGGAGAGAGAGGGGGAGACAGGGAGAGAGAGGGAGACAGGGAGAGAGAGGGAGACAGGGAGAGAGAGGGGGAGACAGGGAGAGAGAGAGGGAGACAAAGGGAGGGAGACAGAGGGAGGCAAAGGGAGGGAGACAGGGAGGAAGAGGGAGGGGGAGACAGAGAGAGGGGGAGACAGAGAGAGGGGGAGACAGAGAGAGGGGGAGACAGGGACGGAGACAGAGAGGGAGGGAGGGAGACAGGGAGGGAGGGAGACAGAGAGGGAGGCAGACAAAGGGACACAGACAGAGGGAGACAGAGGGAGACAGAGAGAGAGAGGGAGACCAGGAGAGAGAGAGTGAGACCGGGAGAGAGAGAGTCCCTGTTTGGCAGTATGTCGTATGACCAAATGGGCTGCTCTATATGAGACAGCACGTTGACGTTGCGTACGATATACTGCCAAACAAGGACTCGGGGAACTTTCATTCGCATACTACTGACTGTGTGAGCCTCTGAGGAAGAGAGTCATCGAAACGCGTCTGGTTCAGTCAGGTGTGAATAATTACAGGCAAGCGCGACGAACCATACCTAATAAAAGCTTGTGGGGAAAAGCAGCTTGTGTTCAAGTGCAGTTCTTCTGATGGACAAATCCCCAATGAACTGTATACATATGTGTGTGTGTATGCTGGGTCTGGTGGCTCAGTGGATGAATGCGTCCGCTGCAGGGGTCTGTGTTCAACCTCATGGTCAGTTTTTTTTGTTGCTCTAGCCCCGCCCCCTCCACCACTGACCCCGCCCCCACCGGTGCGGCCCTCGGCCACAAACCACACTGTAAATTTGGCCCCCGAGAGAAAGTTTGTGAGTACCCCTGGTCTAGTTCCAGTTTTGAATCGAAAGTAGCACTGAGGGTCAATGTGCTTGCTGAACATTTCAATACATTTAGACATCCTGCATAAAGTTTGAATTGGTTGGTAATAGAGAAGGTCAGTTCCAACGCCAGGGATGGAAATGTTGCTAACATTCTGAGTTTACAAGAGTGCAAATTGATAAACAACCTCAACACAGTTACCAGGGGTTTAAATGAATATGTGGAGATTTCAAGACAGGTGTCCACTCTTAGAAATGGTTGAGCCGTTCGCCTTCAATACCTTGTGCTTCAGACTGGTGATAAAATGTGTTCTATGATATTGTTGAAGACCTCATTCATTGTTTGTACCCGTATTTAATATGTATAAGTAGATTCTCTCCTCAGTTATCCTCTATAGGACACTTGACCATCTGATTTGTTGGTATAATGTATCTCCATGCAATGGGTGATTGTATATACATTATGTGCCCTTGTAACTATGTAAATAATGTAAAGTAGTATATATTTATCAACACTGAACCCCATCTATTCATATCTTTTTAATGTAACCTTTGAATGATTATTTCTTTCCTTTCATTTCTTGCACGTCTCCCAATATATTTGGGAGTTTTACTGAGTGTGTGGAGTGTGTTGCTTTTGTGTTTTAAATGGAGATCTGTTGGTTATCACCCATCCGTTTTCTATTCACGGGTTTGCAACATTCTGCCCTGTGTCAGTTTGCAGAACACTAGTTCGGACTGCGGCCATATTGGGAGTAGGCATTTGGTAGTGGGCACGCGATGACGGCCCCCGGGGGAAGTGAAGGTCGCAGACTAGTCTTCCCCCGGGGCTATTCGCACAATGGCCGGAAGGACAAGGTGGGGGAGGGATTAGAAGATTGGGGAAAGGGCGGGAGTTCGGAATGTATATAAAGTGTCAGGAGAGGAGGATCCAGCCTCTTCCTGACACCTTAGCACCACCAGGGGGTCAGAGGGAAAGTTTGTGTAAAGTTTGCAGGCGGATTAGGGCAGGTCATTGGGATCAATGGACGGGGTAGCAAGGTGCAAAGTGCCCTTAGGGTTCCTCGAGGATTAGGTTCGGGCTTACCTCGCCGAAATGGGTGTCCCTGCGAGTGCGGCGAAGCGGTGCATGAACCATGCTGGGCGGTTTCCTGGAGGCCGGTTGTTGACCAGGTGGGGGAGGGCGGGGGGGGGACCCGTGTTAAGGGCACCCGGTGGGCTTCGTCTGCACGGGAACAGAGGCCTCGAGGTTTGGGGGGGGGGGGCAATATGCATGATGTTCCTGAGCCATGTGCGGAGGTGGTTAGGAGCCTGCGCACAGCTAGAGTCCGGGGCCCGGCCAACCGTGGCCCGCACCTTCGTGAAGCCTCGGGTGCCGTGGAAATGCCCCCAGCAGCGAAGTGTGACAGTCAGAGGCCACAAATAGTCACAGAGCGAGTGTGGCAGCCGGTGACTCCTGTCATTGCCAGAGGCTGTTACCCGAATTCTCAAGCTAGCGGAAGCCAGCGAGCCTGTTCAGCACCGCCCTAGTAGCGAGCAGGCAAAACCACACATGGAAAACAAGGGTTTTCTAGGAGCCAGCGGCTAAAAACAGAGGCTTTCCAGGGCCCTGCCAGCAAGCAGCCCGCCCACGCGAGTATATATTACCGCAAGGGGCATGCGTGGGGGCTGTCATGCTGGCAGCGGCGGGAGCAGGTGAGCCGCCGAGCCTACAGGCTTGGGAGGGGGATGCTCCCGGACGTTGTGCGGGGGTTTAAGAGACCACCCGCACAGCGCTGATCCCAGCGGACGGTGCCACAGTGGGGGTGCCTGCGTGCCCCTAATAAGTATGGAGCCTCTTTGGGAGGGTGAGCAGCGGGCCCCTTCCCAGTGACGTTTGTAGGCTTCAGGCGCAGTCAGTCCGGCCCTGGATTTTTTGTGGCAGGGGCGATGGGGGGCTCTGTACGGGAAGGCTGTGCCGGGGAGGGCGAGGCAGGGCCATAAGCAGGAGTTGCTGCTCGGGGAGTAGGATGGGGGTCCCTCAGGAAGACCGTGTGGGGCGCAGTAGGCGGGAGGTGCCCTGGGGTGGCCCCTTTTTTTCCCTCTGCCAGCGCTGCAATCCGGGGGACTGGGGTTGGGAGGAGGGGGACTGCGGGGAACCGGGGTCTCAGCAGTTAGCCGGTCCCAGAGTAGAGGCTAGGGACTGCCAGCACGGCACGAGGCCCGGTGGTGCTTGGGACCCATCAGGTCAGAACGGCTTGGGGGGGGGGGACCAGGACCGGCAATTGAGGCCGGCAGGGAAGAGGGCATTACCAGCGGGGCGCACAACGGCCCCGGGACGCTGGCCAGGAGCAGTAGGGGGGTCCTCGGCCGCCTACCCTCCAACGAGGGATCGCGCAGCAAATCATACAACGTTATGAATACTATTTGAGATGGCTGGCTTGGATGTTGAGAGGATAAAGACTGGGTCGGGTGATGGTGTGTGAAGGGAATGGGAGTTTGAATGGAAGATGCAGTGTGAGGAAGGATGTGGCTGAGTGGGGTTTTTCAGGGGGTGGGGGTACTTAAAGTAATCAGACTGTTTAGTTTTTGCAGGAGGCAAATAAGGCCTAAGACGGAGCTGCGGACACGGAGCAAAAGGGAACAGCAGCGCCGGTAAGGACGAGGATGTCCCAGATAGACGCTCAGGTAAAGGAATAAGACAGCGTAGAAAGAAATTCAGCTGGTCGGCTGGGGCTGTAGGGGGCTGTGAGGGATTTGGCACAAATACAGGTACAGCTGCGGCATGCTTCCGGACAAAAGGAAAAATTGGGGCCTAGCGATGGGGTAGGGATGGGTTCAGGCGGACAATGTAACACACGAAAAGAAAAGATCAAACAATGGGTCACATATCGCTGTTTGCCATGTTGGAGGAGAGTGACAAATGGTCCGGGGGTGTCAGTTAACACAAAGAGGACATCTGTATCAAAACATTAGGCCAGCATCTTACAGTGTGGGGGCTCGAGCGGGGCAATTGCTCTGCAGAACACCATGGATAGCAGCTGAATGGCACGAGGAAAGGGGGGGTTCGCATGGCTGAAAAATGAGGGAGAAGGGCTAGGATCAGTCACAACTTGGCTAAACCAGAAGGAGCTTCAACGCATTACTCAGCCTCTACGGAAAAGCTAGGGTGTGCTAGCGACTTTATCGGCTCTTACAAAGAGATCACTTAACCAGGAGCGGGGGGAATTGAGAGACATCCACTCAGATGAGGTCAAGTTGGGGACACCCTGGAGGAACATGGGAAGTCCATGACAGGGGCGATAGGGTGGGGGGGGCTAAGAGGTCTTTACCCGGTTAGCTTGAGGCCATGGGCCCATGGCACTCGACATCTCCCAACAGGAAGCCGGTGCTACGGCAAGGAAGGGAGATGTTCTCGGAAGTGGGTTGGGTATGACAACGAGTCCACGAGGGTCCAGGAGGCAGGCGATCTGCAATAGTTAGACTATGGCAAGGGCTGGCAGACTATGGGGAAAAGGGGTCAATGAGAGAGGTGTTGCCGGTCCAGACGGCCACCTTTAGGGAGAACTTGGTCAAGTTCATCTGCAAGGACGGCACCAAAAACGGTGTCGGGGGACTTCAAGGGAGCCACAACCCAGTTGGGGGAAAAAAGGGGACAGTTATTAATTGGGAGTAGTGGAGGTCCCCTGAGAGGGGTGGCGTGCCTCGGTGGAAGAGGAAGTCTGTCGTAGGGGACGAATGTGCGGATAGGGGAGAAATGGCGTGTACATCTAGATGGCTCTTTCACCAATGCTTCAACGTGCACGGGTTCTTGCTTGGTACACAATTGAGGAGGGCACATATAGATGGGCAAGGACTTGCCTGGGGGTCGGGTGAGTATTGGGGCCACTTGACTGACGAGCTTTACACACATGGTGGGGATTTGTCATGAAGAGCTGTGGGCTCCGGGGTCACAGTAACTGGGCGCAAGCGTTTGTGCAGCGGGATGGGGGGCAGATATATAGGCAAGGACTTGCCTGGGGGCCAGACATGTATGGGGTACCTGGTCGGAAACTGGGTAGCATCCTCAGTGGGGTTTGTTTTTGTGTCCTAACGAGCAATAGGGGCTCTGGGGGCTTTGCAGTAACTGGGTGCAAAAGGGGAGAAAGACAGGGAGCCCACGAGGTCGGAGAAGGGACAGGCAAATGCTTTGGGGAATTATACAAGGTGGAGGGGCCTGGGGCCGCGAGAAACAGTTGGGCCCAAGGCAGGCTAATTGGTTATTTGAAGGTGATAATTTAAAAGGGGGAGCACGGTTACGTGAGAAAGTTTATCTTAACGGGCAAGAGGACACTTGAGCCGAGTGCAGTATATAAGGGGGGGGAATAGGGCAGTGTATAATGGGCTGGTGGGAGTTACACAAAGGGTAAGTGGGGAGGAGGTAACAGGGAGACAGAGTGCTGATGCCTGGGCATGGCTGGGGGCAGGTCTGTGGTACCATAGGGTGTGGTTTTTGTGGGGGAGAATATTTTTGGGGTGTGGGTAAAATGAGGCAGAGTGGAAGGGTGCCATAGGATGTTCCGGAGGCGGACGTTGGTTTGGCAGGTGCAAAGTTGGTGTAAGCAACATGAATCTGTGAAGTAGGGTATGTGCGGGGATGATTGAGGATGTATGGGGGTGGGGCCATCACCCAGTGGTTGATTCAAAAAGAACTATGATAACATGGTAATTTTCCAAAGGTTTGGTGGAACAGGGTGGCTGGGGGTGGAACCTTGGAGACGGGACGACATGGTTTAATATGGAGAGTAGGCAGGAGGGCATTGGCTGAGATGAAAGGGGCTGTTTAGTGAGCCTGGAGTGTTTGAGGTGGTTCAGGTGCAAAGAGTTCTCGGGCAGGGTGGGCTCAGTTTAGGTGTAGGTGAGGATGGGGAGGTGTTCCTGGGGCAAGGGCAGTTTTTGTTGTTTCGAGTTGTTCGTTTGGATGCAGCGGCCGGGGACAGTGGGGCGTGGGTCGTAGAAAAAGGGGACGCAAGGAGAGGGCATGATGCAGTAGCGATGGTGTCAAGAAAGGGAAGGCCTCTGGCTAAAGGGGGTATTTTGTTTTCCACATTTGGAGGGTAGAGTGACGGCTCTGCCGGCCATTATAGGTCTCATACAAGACCCATGTGGAATGGGTGGGGGCCAACGGTGGGAGACATACAATTCCTACGCATTGGGGCTGTAGCACCGGGAGTGTCAGGATGGATTGAGGGGGGCGGTAGTTGAAGGATGGCGGGGATGGTAGTACTGGAACTGTGTTCTGTGAAGATATATACTGGAAAGGGTTTTTTTAGGATTGGGTTTGGAACAAAGGGTGGAAGGGCGCTATGGGAAAGGGGAAGAATTTCTTACGAGACTAATCATTCTTTTTCTACTACAGGATGTGGGGGTAGACCGGGAACCAGGACGGTTGCCTGGATAGGTGGCCATTCTCCCGGGCTTTGGGGCGGCAAAGGATGCAGACTAGCAGGTGTACAGACGTCACCGGGCTGAGAGCACAGCCACCAGGATGTGATATGGTGGGGAAAAAGTGGAATGCAATGGGGGGGCGTTGTTGACGTTACCAGTGAAACCGGGTAAAAAAGGAATTGTCCCGATATGAAGATACATGTGGGTGAAAGCATTCTAGAGTATGTTAGGACTGGCATTACACAAAGATACATGGAGGGGGATATGGTTTAATAGAAAGGAACCTGGGGGTAGTTGGTTACGTGAATGATTGTGCCTCACAGAGGATGGAATGGGGGGGCAGGCAAGTAACCGCCCTACGGGGGTTCCCTGGTTGGCGGTACTTTGGAGGGGTGGTGAGTCACATACAGGCAGATCCACCCCTCTGGGGGGGGGGGGAACGGTACACAGGTATCTGATAGTGGGGTGCAGGAGGCAATGAGCAATGAAGGAAAGTCAACAGAGGATGCTTGAAGGGCAAGTGAAGGTGAGAATGGGGAGAGGAAGGAGGTCACCGAGTGAATGGGGAAGAGTCAAACAGGTGAGATGGTTTTGAGAAGGCTGAAGGGAGAATGAGTCGGTATGGGATGTGAAAAGTATATTTCTTGCATTTATGTACTGTTAATAAAGTCTAAATGATAGCAACCTTGTCCTGATAAAATGGCCTTTTACGCTTCAAGTAATAGCGTGGAGTATAGTTATTGCTCGATGGGGCAGATGCGCATGCTTGACGTGTATGCTTGACGTGCACACCGACGCTGACACATCTGGTCTCCTTATTTTTTGCCACCTGTGCATTCGAGCGGATGGGTAGAGAGTTGTGGTGGGATAACCTAAGGAGGTAAAAATAGAGTAACGATCGTTGTGGTGTGTTATTTGTTCCTTGTGATTTGTGTGCTGTGCACAAACCAGTCAGAAGGGGTTGACGGTTCTTTTATGTTCATATTTACAGAGTCCCTAACGATTCATTCATTTTTCTGGACGCAGGCTCAATTGATTTGGCCATGAAGAGCGAGGGTGAGTAGAATCTTCATGGGCGTGTTCTTAAGCCATTTCTCAAGATGCAACGGTTTTAATTCAAGGATATTATCTTTTTATCCACTGCCTAATTTAATCGGCTCAAAACGTCCTTGCATATTGGCAACCTTTTAGTTCTATGATGTTGTTTGTTAAATATCTTCTGTCAATCAATGAGGCATAGACTTTAATTTATAAATAGAGGTTTGTATTATTTGAGTCTTTAGAATACATCACAGTTGAGATTCATCTGCTCTTCTGATATTCCTTGCCAGGTCCGGATGGTTTCAGGCCACTGTAGAGGAAGTTCGCCCTTCGGAGGAAGAGATGGCAAAGGTAGGTGCTCACCTCTAGGTCTATCTTTGCCAAACGGAAGGGTGTGTGAAGGGGGGGAATGTCACCTAATCCTACTCCTGTCTCAACACCATGTGACTTAAGACGGATGTGGAAGAAACAAGCCTATGACACCCATGTTTTTCAACTGGTCATAATATACTTATGCAGATTTTAGTAAAGGTACACAAAAATGAAAATATTCACTACAGGCTCCATAGCCCTTCCGCCAATTACAGCGCTCGTTTTCTAATTGGGGTAAAAGGAAAACTAAAATAAGAGTCCATAAACTCTGACTGATGAACTTACACGTGCTCTCTGTTTTAAATTGGAGAGCCTTTACTTTATGGCTTGGCGTCCTCCTGACTATTAGCCTCCTGCCTCCCTCCAGTTCCTATCAAGCGAGCATGCTCCTCCAGGAACATGGCGGGGCATCTTGCATTGAGGGTGGCCTCCCGGCTTCTCTGCAGAGTCCTCCGCAGTCACGGCTTGTCTCTAATATGGCTCCTTTCGTCTAGGCAACGGGTTCACCGCACTTTGTTGTTGACGTCTCCTCCCTCTCCTCTCGGTGTTCCTCCTCTAACGTTTTACATCCTACGCTTAGTCTAGTCAAATTAGAACTAATTGCAATACAATTTCTGAGGATTGTTATTAAAATTGTTTCGTAGAAAACGATGGTGAAAAGTCTACCACTCTATCATGACGCGTTAATCCAATATGGCGGATTTTTCAAAATGGCTGCCCATTATTTGAGATATAGGGTATAACTGTTTATATGAAAATGTGTGGTATCATTTTATATGTTTTTAGGGGCGGGTCAAAAATAACATAACATTTTTTTCTGATGACCATAATATCAAATTGGGATTAATACAATAAACAACGATAATTATATGTTAATATGCCAAACATAGTTTTGACATTATCTTTTATTTAAATTTTTTTAACATCATTTGAAAAGGATAAACAAATTTCAACTAGATAATATAGCACGTCTCAATATGACACAGACAAATGAAAATTGTTAAAGAGATAAATTCAAACAGCACTCCTCAGTATAAGAATAGTATGATTTCAATCATCGTCCATGTCCACTTCCATGGAATTGCAACAGCTTATTCCTCAACAATCCGTGCACGCATCTGTGCACACTATTCCCTGTCTTTTGCATATACATCCTTTTATATTCTTCATTAGAACTTGTTCAATTACCAAATCAGTGGAAAGGCCACCGCAAAACCTATCACTTCTTCGGACAACATGCAGACCATTTGTAAATGCCGTGTGTACATCAGGAGCTTCAAATTCAAGCTCAACCATTCTCTCATAATACAGTCGTGCAGAACTGGCATATAAATTATGGCCACGTGCTGCAAAAAAAGGTAGCATCTCCTTTACCATTGCAAGATGTAGATGCCAATTTCCTGTTCTTTCAGCTTTTAAGAATTGTTTCAGGATGTTGACCATTTCCAAATATTGCAACCAAAGTCGAGAAGTCCTGTAAAATTTAAGTTCATCTTTGACCTTCAGCAGTTTGGTTGCAATTTCGACAACAGCATTATGTGTAACATCCTCAACAGAAGGCTCCCCATTAAGAAGATTATTAAACAATGATCTAGCTGCCTGTAAATTGTCGTTATCATCTAGGGCTTGCATTGCTAAAATCGTGTTGAACACTGATGAAACAATAAGATGACCACGAATCGCTCTTGCAATAGCTTTACCAGAAAGCATGCGCTTTACAGCATTTCCTGCATATATAATCTCAAGTATATCAACCAAGCCTGCTCCACTCATCAAAAAAACGATGCATCCAAGAAAACTCATGATTGTGTGCAGGCCTCCTAGTCTCAGGATGGCCTTCTTCAAAGGACTATCCTGAGATTCATTGGCTATGATGCTAAGTGCTTTGTGGAAAAGAGGCTGGTTGAATGTTATAATAGGGGTCTGGTTGTATCTCTTGGCATGGTCAGAAACAAAAAACAGTGTTGAGAGAATACACGTCTCATTTGTTGGATCCATGTTAATCATTGGCAGAAAGATGACAGATGATACACCGGGATGTTTACCATTATGTAGTAGTTGGCATACTCATTGCCATCCTGGAACACTGTTGCTGAGTAGATATGAGATGTTCAATAAAATATCCAGGTTTTTGCAGATGGGTCACTGTACGCAATTTCCTTAATGGTATTATACTTTAAGAAACTCATCCCACTGGCCTGTAAATGATATGTTTTTATTGGGATTTGCCCCAACCTCCTCAGTTCTTCAAATTAAATTTGACGTTTCTTAATGACCGTTGAAAATGTTCCAGTTGGAGTCACAGTGGCGATAATGCCCATCCCATGAAAAGTACCATGGCCATCTATTGTAATAATATTGTGATCAATATTATCAGCTGCATATTGAACGAATTTCGGAGAACTTTCAGAAGGTTCCACAAGGAGAGGTATTGTATTTCCTCTTTCTGCTGCAGCTGAACGTTCAAAACGAAAAACATAGTCAACACTACTCATGTTTTCAATGGGTGGATATGTTTCTGGTTCTACAGGGATGTCTTTAATATAATTTCTTATTATTTCAACAGCTGCCATAAGGAGATTGTTTCGATCCTCTTCAACATCTTCATGGCTATGACTGTGGTACTCTTGCAATACATGAGCAGCTGTACTTTTAAAAGTAACGACATCAGCAGTCCCTGCAACTGTTCCTATGAAGATTTCATCCTCAAAATGCTCTTTGAGTTTTTGTTTCATATACTTCGAACTGTATGGTTCGCTATCTTCTGGCAGTAATTCTCGCATTTTATTAACAAGTTCTTTAACAGTAGTTTGTTCTTCATCATTTGCCTCCATGTATTTAACTACTTGAAGAAAGGTTTCCTGGTGAACTGAGTCCTCTGGTCGACCTGAAGATATTGGAGGGTTATCAGTGAACTGCCCGGGAATGAATTTTGCAGTATAAAAATTGACGTAACACTGTTTGTGGTAGCATGCATCTATAGCATGTAAATCAGACACATTTTGGATAGGTCTCTTAACTTTGTCTGCCCATTCATCATTGCGTTCGTTGCATTTTTGTAAAACTGATGATTTGAATTCAACTGTTCGTGCATTAAACCACGCATTTTTTTTCCTCTCCCTGAAGTATAAACTTAACTCAGTACCACAGAAAAAATATTTTTTTCTAAAATCAAACGGGGTTTCACACGACCGTAGAGCACGAGAAGTTGTGGGATTTAATTCTTTCTCCTGGAACGGAGTTTTCAAGTTAACAAAACGCGCTCTACATTTCTTGTGAACTTTCTGCCCAACACAAACATGAAACTTAGATATTTTTCTCTCCTTGCATGTTTTTTGAATTCCAGTCACTCCTCTTTCAGTGAGTACAGATACATCGTCATCTTCTCGAAACACCACATCACAAATGAAACACTTTTCTACGTCCATTTTCACTGTATCTCACAGCAACTCACAAGAACCTGTAACACATAAATGAAACATTTTTGATTAACAAAAAAACAAACAATAACAACAAAGTTACAAAACAAAATACAAACAATAGCAAACTTTTTATTTCAAAAGTTAATTGTAATATTTACGTTCCTTCACACTTTGTCATATAAGTCAACGAAAAAATTATACAAGCTTTGTCTATCTGACATATTCCATGATTAATTGATATTATGGTCATCAGAAACAATTTTTGATGTTATTTTTGACTTTCCCGTCCCTAAAAACATATAAAATGATACCACACATGGGTATATAAACAGTTATACCCTATATCTCAAATAATGGGCAGCCATTTTGAAAAATCCGCCATATTGGATTAACGCGTCATGATAGAGGGGTAGACTTTTCACCATCATTTTCTACGGTAAAATTTCAATAACAATCCACTTACAGAAATTGTATTGCAATTAGTTCTAGGTTCCGCAACAAATTGACTAGTCTAGCTGCCCCGTTGGCTCCAATTCGGTTCTTCTCTTGTGGGGTAAAGGTCAAGCCTTTCTTTCTCTGATCTCAACGTAGCCGCCTTAAAGGTGCAGGAGTCCCAGGTGGCCTGGGAAAAGAGTGGTTTGTGACGTATAGGGAGAGGGGAAGGGCCAAGGGAATGAGTCGGCCTCACCTTCTTCCTCGTCACACATATCCTGCATGTATCCGATGTTCCACCAGTTGAATCATACACGTTAGCTGATTGTTGAGAGGTGCACTTTCTCCTTTTTTCTCTAGAGGTCTCTACAAGACTTACTTAACTTCGAGTAATAATCATTATTATTTGGATCTTCAGATCCTTTGGATTACTTTGAATTTTTGGATATGGGTCCTTGGGCCCTATTACGGGTATATCTGAGCTGGAACCGGTTACCCACCTTGTGTTTGCACTACTATAGGTAAGTAGATGCTTTTTGCTTTTTGGCGTTGAGAGAGAATTCAGAGTTTTGGTATGCTAATTGGGTCATATAATTAATTAAGCTGTTTTGTTTTATATTGCCCTATTAGTTCTTCACTACTATCCTATTGAAGACCCGCATGCAAGGTATTAATTCATCTTACTCAACAGTTAGGTTGAATAGTCAACATTGTATTTCAAGCCTGGATTGAATACGTAGCTCCTTACATACCATGTGTTAGGATGCAGTGTCCGCTAGCTCTTAGCTATGGATCATTACTTTTGTGCAGACAATTGTTTTTCAAACAGGCACATTACATTGGCTAAGTTGAGACACATTAGCCATTGTGGAACATTGTATAATAGAACTCTGTGACAATCATCATTCTTCTTTTCTGTATCAACCTCTACAAGAGCACCTCTATTAACACATTTTCTATGCACCTTTTAGAGCAACCGTGATATCAATTTCTAAACGTATCTACATATTTTCAGAAAACTTTTGAAAATTAAAAATTGAATTGATTTTGAAACCCCCCCGTGTCTCTGTCTTATCTTTCTGGCCATGATTACAATACATTTAATATTGTATTTACCTAAAATGTTGGTGTGACTAAACGTGGGTTAAGGAACTACTCAGGATAGATATAACTTTACTTATGCTTTATTCAAACAGAATAGTTCATTTAGAGAAGAGAAAATACAGTCACATTCCAGTCCTTAATAGCGTTTTCTTCTCTTTTCCAGGTCCTCCGGAGTTCCTCTCCGCCAGTACCCTCAACACAAGTAAAGAAAGTGGTAAGTATTTGTACTTATTAATCTTATCTTAATATGAGTGGATTAGTAAGGTGATCCTTTTCTCTGTCTGTTGATGAGAGTGCTTGTTAGCAAAAGAAAAAATAAGGTTTATGCTAAGAAGTTGATAACCCAAAAGAAATGTTGACTGCACCTGCGGTCAAATGATTAACTCTTTAGACTTCTCGGTTCCTGTAAGTCTTCCTTTGTTTTTTTTGGTTTTTCAATTTACTTTCCTTCCTCTCTTTTCCTTTATTTGTAATGGTTTTTTTCCCCTCCCACCTCCTTTTCCATTTTCTACACTTGGTTCCCCCTGTTCTCTCCTGATTCTTTTATGTTCCTTTGGTTCCTAACTAGGAACTGGGCACGTACCTGGTGTAGCCACGTCCCTTCTGGGATGCTGCGGGGTTCCAGAGACAGCTGGCAGGTAGGAGACTTCACTCCTCCGGTGGCTTTCTCTCCTCGACCATGACGTTAGCTTCCTCAGGAACTGGCTTGTTGTTTTGTTCCGCTGCTTGCCTGGCTCCTCCGTTTTCTTCTTGCTGGCCTTGGTCTCCAGTGACTCATCAGGTTGGTGACATATCCACATCCCTGGATTTACCAGATCGGGAAAAAGGGGAAAACATGATAGGAAGTCTGGCCCTGTTAGGTCTTTACCTGATTTATAGAACACCTCAAATCAAAAGGGTTGTAATGAGAGGAACCATCTAAGAACCCTGGGATTGTTCCCTTTGTTTTTGCTTAACCAGGTTAAGGGTGTATGGTCTGTATATAGGTCAAAAGGTTTACCCTCAGGGTAATAAGGGAGTTTCTCAATTGCCCATTTAATGGCCAAGCATTCTATTTCTATTGCGGAATAAGCA
The DNA here is from genome assembly GCF_964204655.1 of Triturus cristatus. Lineage (NCBI taxonomy): Eukaryota > Metazoa > Chordata > Amphibia > Caudata > Salamandridae > Triturus > Triturus cristatus. The sequence continues at coordinate 86,366,231 of NC_140586.1, read as the reverse complement.
GTCTCACAGGGAAATAATTTTCTGCTAATATATCCGATAGGTTTTTCAACACCTTCATCATCCTTCTGAGCGAGGACAGCTCCTATCCCCACGTCACAAGCATCCGTTTGTATAACAAAAACATTTGTAAAGTTTGGGGCGGTTAGAATTGGGGCGGAGGTGATACTCTCCTTTAGAGTCTGGAATGATTTTATTGCTTCTTTGGTGGGATATTGGAACCTGACAGTGGGTGTTCCTTTCTTTAAAAGATTGGTCAGGGGTGCAGCTATAATGGAATATCCAGGAACGAACCTACGATAATACTGTACCATTCCCAAGAAAGTCTGAAGTGCTTTTTTATTGGTTGGAAACTAAATTTATGTAATTGCTCTAACTTTATAACTGACTTCCGGGACAGGCAAGGAAGAATGAGCCAGCCTCTGTCTCCAGTGACTCATCAGGTTGGTGACAGTTTTAAAGCATGGTAATGTCTGGGGCATGGATAAAGGACGTAGGTGTTGTATCCTGTGTTTGTGTGTACGATACATCTAGTGGTCCTCAGCAGACTCCTTACAAGTATTACGTAATCTGTTGGGTGTGGCTTGGTGTGGTTAATAAAGTTTGTGACGCAGTGCGTTCAGTTAACGGTTACATGCTGAAGAATAAAGATGTGCAAACCAGAACTCTCTGTGTGGTGTGGTCTGTTACATGCTCCCTGGCTGAGGAAGAAGCTACAACTGACAACAAGTCAGAGGATACGTGATCCCAAAGATACAAAACAGCTCTCACTGAGAGTTTGCTGTGGTCCAGCAAACTGCTCTTGCGTGCCACGTGCACCCCAAGAATCGGTCTACCGTTGGTGTATGTGGAGTCAAAGTGCAACTTTTGAGAGGCCCCTGAGGTCCGTAAGCATGCCAAAAATCTATTGGTAGGCCGAAAGAAGAGATCCTGCACCACAGCATAACACAGAGCCAGCACTGATACAAAGCAGAAACACTAAATACAGTGACAACAACGTACAAAGAAGAGGCAGCGACAGCCAGGTGCAGGAAAGAGCTAAAGGCACAGATGACCAGGCACATAGAAACATTAAAGGCAGCGACAGCCAGGCAAAATGCATAAAGTCAAGAGCTGTGAAGAGCATGTGCAAGAAGCAAAATCATTACTCATTGTGAAGAAGGAAGATGGCGTCTGCCGACTTTAGCTTGGGTGTGACGACCCGCGTACTAGTGAGCAGGCTGATACTTGCAGAGGTGCCATGGAGGCAAGGGACTTGGAAAGACAAACGCTGTCTGAACAACATATGCTAGAACAAATGGAAGACTGGAAAAGCACCAAATACAGCACAGCCATCTTCCTGACACCACTGCCTCCATTCGATACTGCCAAAAGACAGTATACTTGCACCAAATGGACTGCATGGATTGAAATGTTTGACGCTTCATAGATGCTATAGAAGAAGATGATAAACAGAATATCAAATACTTAAAGAACCTTGCAGGTGACGGAGTAAAAGAAGTGATAAAGAAGATATCACAAGCTGATGAAGTATTATACGTCAAATCATGAAGACGTTGGAAGCCAAGTTCAATGTTGATTATGAAAGGTAAATTTTTAACCAAGGAAAACAGCAACCTGGTGAGTCGATGGATTGGTTTGTTGAGAGACTTGATATTCTCACAAAGCACTGAAAGCTTAGTGAATTCAGTGATGAAGAAGCCATGCATTTCCGAGTAATTGATGGTTGCCTCTCCAATTCATTCTGATGACGCATGCTGCGATAAACACTCAGTTTGGAGGAAGTGCTCATGGCTGCAAGAGCTGAAGAATGTGCTTATCGACCGGCAGCTGATATGGAAGCTGTAACATCCCAAAATAAATCAGCATTGAGTATGAAAAGGAAGCAGAAACACAAGGAAAAGGCCCACAGAGTGATGTCGCAGAAGAAAAAGAAATTGTGTTTCCGCTGTGGGTTCTCATTTCCAAATGAAGGTAAATGTTTCGCCATCGAACAGATATGCAAAGGCAGCAGGAAAGAAAAACATTTCATAATGGTTTGCAAAGCAAAAGAGAAACTAAGTGCATCACAGAGAGATGAGAAGATGAATGCCAGAAAGTTCAAGAAGCACTCTAGCCACTCCCACAAGCCCAATTGGCAACATCTACAAAGGCAAGTGAAAACAAAACGAAGTCAATCGTTATCAAATTCATCTTCCAAAGGTTTGTTAACGTCATCATCGAGTGACAGTGAGGAAGATGGACGTGGGATGGTGGTGTCAGTCACAGACTGACATGTGAAATGTAGGATTGGCCACTTGCAAAGAAGAACACAAATATAAAAAGAATCGCCACAAAGCAACAAAGTTTGTTTGGACATTGTCCTAAAATCACGTTCAAGGTGAATGGTTGCCCTACAACTTTCATTATAGACAGTAGTGCATGGATAAACATCATGCCGGCAGAAAAGTACAAAGAACTATCTTTGATACCATGTCTCACTCTGTCGAAAACAAAGGTGTACACCTGGGCAGCTTCTACGCCCTGGCAGAGTCAAGTGTCCTTTGCAGGGTCCATGCGGTACAAGAAAATGACAATACAGCGCCAATTCATGTCCTCTAAGGTACGTCTTCGAGTGCATGCTTATTAAGTTTAGATACTGCTACTGACATGAGACTGATCTCTACAATATTTACAGATGGCAGTGGTGGTTTAATTGGTAGCACATCTATTCTCTTTGTGCATTCCGTATAGGTATCCAAGTATTGGTGCCCCTCGAGGTTAAGATGACTGCACCCCACTACCTAAGGTGCCAAAACACCGAAGCCCAAACAGACCCAGTGAAAACGTAAAACAGATATATAAACCTTGGCACTCTTGTTCAATTTTATATTGATTCATACAGTTGTTTAAACAGGTGAATCTGAAGTACCAGCAGGACATCAATTCAGTTCTTGCTGTATCAATTTAATAAGAATATATAACACAATCTTGAATTTAAAAAACAGTAAGAATATAAACAGGAGTAAACAGCTTGGTGTGACAATCCTCCTTTTAAGCGTTGAACCGGCAGCCGACACGTGTTTCGTTTTACAGAAACTTTTTCAAGGCTTCGATCGTTGTTTACATGGGCGACCAAACAATTGTATAAAAATGTCCAAATCTTGTAGTGGGGAATCGTCTTTCCCTAAGTGTGTTTTAGACCACGTCACATATTTTTCATATAAATCCACTGGTTATTTTCTAGTTTTAGTAGTCACATGGTCTTGGGGTATGATATGCCCCTTTTGTATTCGAAACTCCCTCGCTGCGCAGTCTTTCCGGATTTAACATGCAACAAGTTGCTAAAACACACTTAGGGAAAGACGATTCCCCACTACAAGATTTGGACATTTTTATACAATTGTTTGGTCGCACATGTAAACAACGATCGAAGCCTTGAAAAAGTATGCCGTCTGCTTGCTGATGCACATCTCACACTAAACGCAGAGAAGTGTGAGTTTCACGAAAACAGACGTAAATCCTTTTGCCATTGTGGGAGGGCAGGTCGGATAAACAGACGAGGAGGCTGAATATATTTTCCAAAGGTGCTCTTTTTATTGTCAGAAATGGTAGCGGGTGGAGGCGGAAGGAATACACAATAATGTCTGTTTATGCCCCACCTAAGCTCCAGGTAGCCACATTAAAAGGCGTGGCCGAAATAATGCTCGACACGTCAGATACGACGCAGGTGCTTGGGGGAGACTTTAACGATGTGTTGGCCCCGGCGCTGGACAGGACGGGAGACAGGGGAAGGGACCAGCCTCCGACGGCCCTCGCCACCATGATGGCGACTCTAGGTCTGACAGACGTATGGCGCTGGTTACACCCGACACGGCGAGAGTACTCTTTTTCTCAGGTGCCCACAAGGTGTACTCCAGGTTGGATTATATCTTCATGGCGCGACACATGTTAAATGAGGGGGTTCTAGCTGAGTATAAAGCGAGGGGTTTGTCGGATCATTCTCCCCTTATGGTGACAATGGCCCCCAGGGTACCGGGGCGGGGGCAGTGGCGAGTATCAGCGTGGGACCTGCAGAACCCGAAGGTGCTGAAGAGCATCCGCGCAGATGTCAAAGTCTGCTTAGCCAAAAATGTGGGCTCGGTGTCGTCGCCGGTGACCTTATGGGAATCCATGAAGGCAGTCATGAGAGGTAGGGTCCAGGATAGGATTGCGGAGGAGAAGAGGGAAAGGCAAAGGGAGCTGCAGACGCTGGAGCGTCAGGTACTTCAGCTGGAACGGGAATATCTCATTGATAAGGCGCGGGAGACACTGCGCCGGTTGCTCGATGCTCAAAGGCAGTATAGGGATCTGGCTACGGGAGAAGCCAAAAAGCAGGCGTTGGCGACACTCCACCGTCTATATGACGTCGGAGATAAGTCGGGCAAGTTGCTGGCGTGGTTAAGCAGAAAAGAGCGGCATGCGCGATGGGTAGAGCAGGTGCGAGATGAGCGGGGTAATCTGGTGAGTTCTGATGCCCAGATCTCGGAAGCCTTTCGGGCATTCTATGCAGCTCGGGCCTTAGGCTCGCAAGACGACGCGCTGCAGTACATGGCGGATCTAGACATACCGAAGCTCGCGGACGGGGACCTCAAAGAGCTGGAGGCTCCCTTTACGCTAGATGAGGTTAAAAAGGCGCTGGCCAAGTTGCGGGTGGGGAAAGCGGGTTCCCGGCGGAATTCTTTAAACAAACGGCGGATCTTTTGGCTCGCCATATGTTGGCATTACTTGAGGGGGAACGAAAGGAGGGGTGCCTCCCCCCAGATCTCAGACTGGCCACGATCGTCCCGATTTTCAAGGAGGGGAAGCCGCCGGAGGAGTGCACCTCGTATCGCCCAATCTCATTACTTAACACCGAGGTGAAATTACTGGCGACGGTGATGGCCCTCAGGCTGCAGAAGGTGCTCCCGGATTTGGTTCACCTGGATCAGACGGGCTTTCTCTCCAGTAGGGCGACGAGACTAAATCTGCGGAGATCGCACAACTGGCTACAGGCGGTGAGTGGCCGACGGGATCCCCACTGGTTTCTCTCCCTCGACGCGGAGAAGGCGTTCGATGCGGTGCATTGGCCCTTCATGGAGGGAGTTCTGGGGCGCATGGGCTTCGGACCTGTCTTCCGCCAGTGGGTGAGCTTACTGTATACGGACCCGAGGGCACGAGTGAGAGTCAATGGGGTCACGTCGGGGGAATTCCCTATCTGTAGGGGTACGCGGCAGGGGTGCCCGTTGTCCCCCCTGCTCTTCACGTTGACAATAGAGGTACTGGCGGCGCAGGTCAGACGACATCCGGGGATTAGGGGTTTTCGGAAGGGACCACTAGATGACATGGAGGAAAAAATATCCCTATATGCGGATGATGTTACCCACCCCGACACGACGATCCCGATAATTTTTTCTGAGCTGGAACGGTATGGTGCCCACTCAGGATATAGGGTTAACTGGCATAAGTCGGTGTTATACAACCCGGAGGGACGGGAGCACTGGCCGTGCCTCCCGGACAGGCTCCAGACAACGAAGGCTGGGTTTCAATATCTTGGAGTGTTCATAACACTGGATCGGGCTGTCTCCTATAGCAAGAATGTCGTGAGGGTCCTGATCAATTTCGTGGAGGACGCACACAGATGGCGTCGGCTGCCGCTTACAATACTAGGGCGTGCAGCCATGTTTAAAATGATAACGCTGCCCCGGTTCCTGTACGCGCTCCAGAATGAATACTATCCGGTTCCTAGGCGGATCTTTCGGGAGATTGACTCGGAAGTACGTGGCTTCCTCTGGTTAGGCAAGCAACCCAGGGTGGCGCTAAAAACCCTACAACGGCACCAATATAGCGGGGGGATTTCGCTCCCCAACATTGAGGCTTACTACTGGGCGGAACACCTGGTGTCCATTAATGATTGGCTCCACGCCCCAGCAATGCACCCAACGTATGCTCTGGAGAGGTATGTCATGAGCGCCCACTCGTATAACTACTACTTATATGGTGGTAAGGGTACGGGACAGTTACTGACGGCCACAAAAATCACCTTGGCGATCTGGAAAAGGGCGACCCGGGAGATTGGCTGGGAACGGAAACTAAGTAGACAAACGCCCCTATGGCACTGCATGTGGCTACCAGAACTGAACAAGTTGAGAGGGTTCACACACTGGGATACCATCGGGGTGTCGACACTGGGGGATGTGCTAGCGAGGGGGGAACTGAAGTCCTTTTCGATGCTCCGCACGGAATTTGGACTTCTCCCCACGCAGTACTACAAATACGCGCAGCTGACGCATGCCTGGCAGGCAGAGGGGTTACAGACTACTTCTCTCCCAGAATACGCACCACTGGAGGGGAGACTGTTGCAGGGACACATTGTGGAAAGGGCGGTGTCCCTCACGTATCGGACCCTTATGAACAATATGCCTGATACTGTGGGGGCGCTTAAGGCAACATGGGAGGCAGATGTGGGTGAAATGGACGAGGTGGACTGGAATACAGTTCTCATGCATCCGCGAGACGTGGCGATGAAGTCCAGGCTGCGGCTGATCCAATTCAATATTCTGCATAGGACGTATTTTGACAGACTCAGACTGTACAAAATGGGGAGGATAGGGGACACGTCATGTCTACGATGCGGAAGGGAAGGAGGGGACTTCTATCACATAATCTGGTTGTGCCCACAGATTCAGGGGTACTGGCGGGGGATCCTGGGGGAGCTAGGTAGGGTGCTGGAGGTTCCACTGCAGGAGGACCCCAAGTTAGTGTTGCTGGGCATGACACATGACGTGGATCTCACCCGCCCGCTGCTGACCTTCCTGGTGCTGGCCCTGGTGGTGGCAAAAAGGGATGTGGCTAAATACTGGGGAGCGCCCTTGACACCCCCACTAGAGGAATGGAGGAGGGGTCTTGACTTATACATGGCGGCCGAAAGGGTTACGTACAAGGCGCGGGGCTGCCCCCAAAAATTTCACAGGGTGCGGTCCCGGTGGCGGAAATATCGTGGCCTGGAAGGGGGTCTCTAGAGAGGTGGCTGAGTGGGGGGGTCCTACACGATTCGAGGAAGGTGTGTACAGCCCAGGGGCATGGGCGATGGTATATACTGGGGACGATGGTGCCAACCACGGAATATTTATGGACCAGGCTCCTTGTGTACTGAAAGAGAGGGGGGGGTGGCTGGTGGGCAAGGTGGGCAAGGTGGGTGTGTTGACCGGTGCCGATCTGCTTGTTTGGTTGTTCTATTCTCTGTCCAGAAGAAAACTAAAAATGTCAATAAAAATGTTTATAAAAAAAAAAGAAATGGTAGCGGGTGCAGCACAGGGTTTTTCTTCTTCCTCTGTTTGGTCTGTTCTTGATGAGCTAGGATGGAGGTTGTAGGTGGCTGGTTCCAGCTCGTCTGCTCCGTCAGTACCACCCCGGAGTCGGCTCCGCCGCAACTCTCCTGAGTTGCGGCCGCTCTCCAGTCTCCTCCGGCGGATACCACCACTCCTCGCTCCACTGCTCCTCCAGCTCCTCTTCGTCTCGACCAACGTCCTCGTCTCGCCGTTTCTCTTCCGCGGGGTTGCCGTCTTCACTCCTCTGAGACTCTTCGTTCTGTGTCATCCTTTTCGCCACTACGATGTCAGAAAAAGACCAGCCTCCCTCGTTCTGCTCCTCTTTCATTGGGAGTTGACGATCATTTCCGGGGTTATCTCCTCCTACTTCCGGTCTTGCTTTTGAATCCCGCTGTAAGGACATAGAAGAGGTGGGTCTGTTTCGCTGCCTTATTCCCACCTTCGTACTGTCAAACTGTGGACAGCGGACTCATAGCGAACCAGCGCGTTTGGATCGGGGCTCCATGTTCTCACGTAAGAGTCCGGTCCTTACGCCCGCCTTCTCACATCCCCTTTCCCTTGCTGTCTTACTACTAGGGTTTTGGTTCTGAGGAAACCTAGACAGGTAGTCCACATTCCCTTATTCTGTTCCTTTTCGATGTTTCGTGTGGAACCGATAGGGCTGTAGTGATAGGAACCATCTAAGAACTCTTTCGTTGTTCCCTTTATTTCGGGCTAACCATTCTAAGGGAGCATGATCTGTATATAAAGTGAATTCCCGTCCCTCAAGATAGTATTGTAAGGTATCTATGGCCCACTTGATTGCTAAAGCTTTTTTTTCTATGGTGGCATAATTACTCTCCCTGGGGAATGGAAGTACTGCATTTCTTGAGTTTATGTTTGCCATGTGGTCTTCCTCCACACATTTCACTCCAACCTGTTTTTGGGGCAATTCTACTTTTCCTGCATTTTACATGTGTACGTTGTGCTGTGTGGGTCCCTCCTACACCTTCCACCCCAGCTCTTGTTTGGGGTAGTTCTGCAGTTACTGTATTAGTATTGCATTGTACCGTGTGGTATTCTCCCACACTTTCCACCCCAACCTGTCTTGGGGGAAGTTTTCTGGTGTAGCTTGCCTCCCCTTTTCCTGTCCTTTCCTTTCCTGTTTCTGTGACCTCTGCACCTCGTTGTTTGCTGTATTTCTGGGGACTTTTTCCCATGCTTCTACTTCTGTGTAGGGCAGCCATTCTTTCCTTGTTCCGTCTACGGCTGTCTTCCACCTTTTCTCTTTACCTCTTTGGTTGTTTCACTTCTTCAACTTCTTGCTAGCACCCTGTACTTTCCTCGTGTTTGCCTGGCCAGCTTACATGATCCTAGTACTTGGTTTCTTTTTGTCTGTATTATGGGTGTGTGTGTTGTGTTTCTGGTGGAAAGGAAGATGGTTCATGAGTTGTTTGTACTTGTCTTTCCTGTCTCTTCCTGTCCATTTTACTTCTTCTGCTTGCTTTTTCCATCTTTAATTTCCATGCCATCTTACAGTTTTCTATCCTCTCATTTTCTTGCTGCCTTTTGAAACTTCCTTCCTTTCCGTTGTAAAAGAGGGAGATATGTGGTATCCTGCTGCTCAGCCAGAATGACTGCTTGATAAAATGTTGGTGTTCGGAATGTTTACGTGCATGAATCAGTTGGTGGATGTGCTGAGCAGCAGAGAGGCTGCTCCTGGTGGGGCTCATGCTTTCCCTCTTACTTGGGATTTTACTTACCTTCTTGATTACTATCTGACTTAAGGATTACTCATTCTACCATGTATCCTGTTTCTCAATAAACCTACATGGAAAATCCACCTGGCTTTGAGAGCTCTTCATTATACTACAAATATGAATATATTTGTTCACAGTTTTTCTTTAACAAAGTGGGAGATGTGTCCTGTGTTTGTGTGTACGAGCCCCTAGTGGTCCTTGGCGGACCCCTTACAAGCATTACATAACCTGTTGGGTGTGGTTAATAAAGTTTGTGATGCAGTGCGTTCAGTTGACGGTTGCATGCTGAAGAATAAAAACGTGCAAACCAGAGCTTGGTGTGTGGTGCGGTCTGTTACATGCTCCCGGGCTGGGAAAGTCGCTACAGTAGGGGCAAGGTGCTGCTGCTTGTTTCCCCGCAGAAGCACTTCAAGAAGTGTTCATGTGTTTTAAAGTCATTTGTACACCATTAGTTTGAAGGAAGGTTTAAACTGACATAATAACTGCATTGTTGAGCTCAAGCTTAAGTTTCATCACTCATATCACACCTCGGTTACTGAAATACTGTGCATAGGGTACACTAGAAATATGGAAACTTCACACACAAAACTGAAAACTTGTCAGCTCTGTCACTTTACAAATGAAGGTGAGTTGAGAGGTACGAGATGACGCCACAAACCTATCAAACACAGTTAAATTGTACTAGCTGAAAACAAAACTCGTTAGTGTTCCTGCCAATCGTTTCTACATGTCAAAAGGAACGTGCTACGATAGATGCCCAAAATTAATGGGAAGGTTCCTTCCTAATTAGCAACCTGTTTGTTCTTGTAGCAGAGTGCGCCAGCTAGGATTGTTTAACATCCATGTGACTTCTGTTGTATTCTCAGGAGAACATAGATTTCTGCAAAAGTTTGCAATGCTAATTTACCATTCTTGGCCTATGATATTTGTAAAATGCACAACTCTACCCCCAAAAATTCGGGAGCCTTTTTTAGCTCCTATCTTGGAATATTTTGAAAAAAAATGAAAACGGTCCATATATTTCAAAACTAGCGGGAACGGGGAGATTACAAATGCACGTAGCGCTACTGTAGACAATATAATTTAAAAAAATCCCTAAATATAGGAAGTGAACGTGCGATTAATCAGTTGGTCCTTCGTCTATGCTGTTGTGCTGTCCTGCACAAATCATGTGAGCGAAAGCTAAACTCTGGGCCAATACTAGCATTGTGCAATGACGCCTACAAGGAAGTGATCTGGAACGCCTTCTTCACCTGACTGACACAGGACGCCGACCAATAACGAGCATGCCTCCTTTGACGGGTGACCCATTCCCCTCGCCGGTTAAATCCCGCCCCTTCAGCATCAAATTTGAATGACATCAATGACTGTCCAATGGAAAAGGCAAGTAGCACTTGTTGACGGAGCAGTCAACGAATAGCAAAGCAGACGTGGTGCCAGGGGGCGGAGCGGTAGGACTAACCTAAGGAGCGGCAGTTTTTTTTAATTTATTTATTTATTTTCCGGGAGCTGTGTTAGAGGGAAGGGGCTGAACGGAACAGTTGTCGACCTGGAATTAAAGAAACACACAACACAGACAGTAAAAGGGACACCGGCATATCCTGGTCCGTTGACGTCACGGGTTTGCAGGGGGCGTGTGACGTCACGCGGGACCTGCCGCCTCAGCAGCTGCCGCCATGGGGAACCGCGGGATGGAGGAGCTGATCCCGTTGGTGAACAGGCTGCAGGATGCTTTCAGTTCCCTGGGCCAGTCCTGCCACCTAGACCTGCCACAGATCGCCGTGGTGGGCGGGCAGAGCGCCGGCAAGAGCTCCGTACTCGAGAACTTCGTGGGCAGGTGAGTACGCATGTGCCACGCTGGATGCGCGGTCTTCTAACCCATGCATTGGTCTGCGCAGCGCCTTCGGAGCACTTGTGTACGTGCATACCGGGTGGAAGTAGAACAGCTGAGCAAGACACTTAATGACCCCCAGTTAGTATAGCACTAGCCTACGTTGTTTCCTTAGGTGCTGTTTGTGAATATAGGCTCTGGATCACCCCACCCTAGCTGATGATCTTGATGAAAAGGGGGTGTCAAACAGCTTTCGAAGATATTTAAGTGCCCTCCGCATCGTCACCTTTAAGTACAGACGGGGAAGTGGTTGTCACCTTCCAATTCACAAACTAGATACACGCAGTTGGCGTGCAGTTTCTAAAAGGCAATGAATGGACCCAATAGCGTTGTTTACGTAACTCGTGAAAAGTGTGGAACAAATGATAACCCGGTGAAGGACCCCAAACTCCTCTTATGAAAGCCCTATTAGATACAGTGACACCTAACAAGAGATGCTTCTGAAGGAGTGACGTATTAAACAGCCTGGATGAAGTGGTGCGCCGTGAGCTCTTGACCGATAAAGTGACACTGTTTTGGGGGCCCATTTAATGGAGTGACTCTGTACAGGGGCCAAGCCTTGCTTGGCTCGAAGGGCCATAACAAGAGCCCAGCCGGCGTCATAGTTGGCACTTAATTGAGTCGTATTTATTAGCAGTGAGAATTTCCAGACATTAGCTCATTCATTCATGCCCTCTCCTAACGACGATGCTATTGGTGATTTAAGAGGCAAATCCGTTGTCAGGTATCCGTATGTCGCCTAGGTTGTTACTATAGGTGGCGCAACATTAAAGTCTACTAAAACGTAAACAAGGAGGTTTTTGTACAGCACACTTCCTGATCTCATATATTTCAAGTGGCTCTCAAACGTAATGGAAAAGGTGGCTCCGTGAGGTAAGATAACTGACGTGGATCATACAATTATTCAAGGAGGAAGCCGGGATTGATCCCAAGTTTCCTGTTTGTGCATTCAAACCACTAGAATGCTCTCTGTTTTTCCGCCCACCATGAGGGAGGGTGTTGTCTATCTTATGCCGAAACCAGGATTCCCTCTGCAGACCCTTTGCAATGCTCAATTAAGTCATCAATTAATTTGCTTGCAACTAGACTGGGAGGGGCCATTCAAAAGTTAGTACATTTAGATCAATGCAGCTTTATGCCGGCACGCAGTATTGCGTTCAATTTGCGAAGGCTTACTTATGTACTCCACAAGATCATCGATGACAACCGGGAACTGGCCCTGGTCTTCCTAGATTTAAAAGAAAATACTTTGATATAGTAGAGTGGGCTACGTAACTGCAGTTCTGAAGGGTCTGGGATTGGGTCCTGTGTTCTAGCTGGGTGCGACTTCTGTAAACCATCTCTATGGTCCGCATTAGAGTTGGAGGTGACCTCTCAGAGCCATGGGGAGAGGGACTAGACAGGGTTGACCCAATCTCCCCTGCTATTTCCTCTCGTAATTTAACCCCTGACCTTTATTTATTTTATTTTTTTGTGTTCTCTATAGCGCGAACGTGACCCATTCCTGGGTGTCAGAGCACTTTACAATTCAGCACTAAACAGTTTTGATCACATTTTACAAATTTGCGTTAATAACATATTCAATCTTACTAGGCCTCCACTAGGGTTATAGTAATACATGTCATACTTGCTTATAAAAAGTAATGTACAATGAATTTCCTTTCCAAAGAAAACCTGGATTCTGACTGGATGCACAGTTACCGGCAACATATCAGTAAACAACTTGCTTGATGGAAGTATCAACATTAGCTATTGCCCTTGACTAGCGTGCGTATCTTCATAAACTATCATCCTTGAATCTAGCGTATGGATTTGGGAATCCATGCAGGCCTGACTGAGGTCCATGGGTGAGACTCGATGAAAACGCACTGACTTGTGCTATACAGGAGCCATTTGTTTGATATTCGCATTACAGTCATCCTGCTTATCTCCACCTGTTCACGCATCTAACAATATTATATTCAGGGATGCTGAACTGTCTCAAGAGTCACAAAATGGCCGTAGTTAAGGGAGAAATTTACTCATGAGAAAGGACTTAGCCTCTTTTTTGAATTGCGAGACCGAGGTGATTCTTCTAATATTTGGTGGAAGCGCATTCCAAATTCTTGGTGCCGGTCCTGGGAAAGCTTTATCATACGTTCTTTTCTTGCGGAAAATTGCTTGTTTCAGTAGGAAATCTGTGCCCCCCTCCCCCTCGATGATCTAAAGCCTCCAGAAATCTTGATTTTCTGTGCAAGATAAAGTGGTGTTTTGTAGTGTAAAGCTTTGTGTATAATACACGCCATCTTTAGCTGAATTCTTGCCTCGTACGGTAGCCATTTGAGCGCTTTCAGATATGGAGTGATGTGGTCAAATTTCCTTGTACTCGTTGCGCTTCTCGCTGCAGCATTGAGGCAGGCTTTTAGTGGGGCTGTTGAGATCTTAGGGAGCCCAGCTAGAGTTGTGCAATCCTACTCAATCCTCGAGATGACTAAAGCTTGGACAGCCATTTTCAGGTCGGCAGCGTCAATAAAAGGTTTCAATTTTCTGAGATACCTCAAATGGAATACCTTAATGTTATTTAGGGAACTGGAGCAGTGGGGAATTCAGGTAGGGGCACCTTACATATTATCTCCCTATACGCCGATGACCCACTCATTTATGTCCACACCTGGGAACGATCGGTGCCAGTCTTGATGTGCTTGCTCTCTATTTTTGGACAGGTGTCCAGCCTCTAAAATGTCAATTCAGGGGTGTGGAATTTCTTAAAATATCTACTTGTCCGTGGGGCAGGTTGCTTAATAAATCTACTTGTCCTGTAACAAAATCCACTTGTCCCATTGGTGCCATGTTGTGCGGCGACAAATTATGGCAGCCATCTCATTATATAAGAGCTCTTATATAGCCTCTCTGATTATGTCAGGGCTCATACCATAGTAGTGTTTGAATACTAGCAATCCCTTTATGTTGCTACGTTTCCGCAGGTCTACATACTGGAACTGAAGGTAGTGGTAAACAATAGTTCAAGGGTTGGAATGTCCTTTTGAGTCTGTGCGAACCTACTAACTTGCATGTTTTAAGGGTTTTCAACAACTCTTCTCTAATCTTTTCCAATATTGAGAAATGTTGGAAATTTACTCCTGACAATGGCAGAAGTAAACCTTCTTCCAGAAATGGGGAAAAAAGTGGTTGGAGGGAAAATAAACTTGCAAACACTCAGGTTTTCGCATGAGCAAATCTACACATGCATATTTGCTCATGCTAAAATGCAATTCACAAATATTTTCTAGGAGTACTATCGCTTTCCCTACTGCTGTAAATTCTTGTGAATTCACGAAAGCCATATTGCTGCCCTTAATGCAAGGACATATACCAAGGGTGCACTTTTGAGACTTTCTTTAATAATTGGGCCCCTAAATTGGTCTGGCGTTAACCACGACCTTTTGTGTTTATTAAAATTCTCTCTCATTCTCTCTCTGTATCGACTGGCTTCACGGTGAGTGACAGCATTCTGCTCTTTCACAAGGAGCATATCAGCGCACAAATTAGTTTTGTTCAGTGCCAGTAACTAATGTGGCAGTGTGATCTTTTTTGAGACCAGACCAGAAACAATTTTTGCTTTTGCCAATGTTTGTTATAATGGTGAGGGTCCGGCAGCTCTCACATCAATAAGGTTTTACAAAAACCATGCCAACACAAGTCACGCATTGCCAAAACTAAAAGCTGACCACCATTTCAGACCGATTGGTTTTGCCAATGCTTGTTTATTTTTATGTTTCCCAAAATCTTATTGAAACTGGTTACACTGATTTTCTAATGAATATTTTGGGGAAACAATAACATGCATCAACACACTTTACTAAATGATGCTGCAAAGAAATGGTACCTGAAATTTTACAGTAGTTTAGCAAAAAAAAACATGTTTCCTACTTTCATTTTTAGTAACATTTTATATTGAAAGCAAAGAATCATTAATCTTGCTTTCAAGCTTCTGCACATATTTGCATCTAATCAGAGAAAATTCTGGGAGCATTATGCATAGCCTCATATTGCTAAACTTTGAAACCGTTTGTACACATTTTTATACTGGAACCACTGTCAGTAGTGCAGTCAGAACTTGCATTTACTGAGAGCGCTCATTCTAATAATAAAGGCTTTCAATGAATGAACCATAAATACAAGTTTAACAGCATTAACATATGCACACAAATATTAACTTAACTGCAGGCAGTGCCCTTCCCTGATACTTAATGGGGTACTGCAAACTGGCAGCCAAAGGGTTTGTGCTGCAGGGGGTTGGGCCTGCTTGTCCCAATGACAAAATGCACATTAAAACTTGTTGCCCTTGACCCCAAACAATATGTCCTGGTCGTCGGGCTATAGGAATTCCACATCCCTGCTGTCAATGTCCGTAAGTCGCTGTTGTTTCCGCTCGGGAACTTGATTGGAGCGCCTTCGACCCGGCTGCCGGATCTTGACCTTTGATGGGAGACTGAGAGTTTTCGGTACCTCGGCGTTAATATTGCTCACACTGAGGTTGCATTTAATTGCCTCAATGTACAGTCTGCCGGAGAGGCTGGCATCCTCTATAGCTGTCCGGACTAGAATCCCTTGATTAGTGATGAGCAGGGCAGCGGTGGCAAAGTTGGTCTTCCTTCTTCAGTGTTTTTATTTGGTCCAAAACTCGCTTTTTTCACTTAGGCCGCATACCTTCCGTAAATTGGATAACCTGCTCAATAAGCTGGTGTGGGCGGGGAGGCGCAGTAGAGAGGTGTTTTCAGTTCTTAAACGCTATGTGGAAGATGGGAGACTTGCTCTATCATACCTTCCTGTTTATTATAACAGCCACTTTGCAGCACAATGCGAGGTGATTGACCGACTCCAACAACTTGGAAAATTCTTGGTGGGGATACCCTGATGCTTTTATTGGTGCGAATGTGTCACTCTGGACATCCATGTAACTTCTTCGTACGACAGACAGCAATGGTGTGGGAGACTGTTGTCACAAGGGTGTTGCATAGTGCCCCCTTTGACAGGGAGCTCAACCTGTGTGATTTGGCACCCTTCCGTGCGATCGACAACAATAGGTCTATGGAACAGTGGAGGCTTGGAGGATGCACAGTAGCTGGTTACTTGTACCTGGGTGAGGTCTTCCTCACCTTTGAGGAAGCACAGGAGACGTTTGGGGTGGGACCAGGTCATTTTCTCCATTATGCCAAATTGGAACATACTGTAAGAGATATATGGGCTGGGTTCCCAGCAGCGCCTCAGTCCAACCCAATGTACAGTGGAATGCTCCAATAGGGGTACATGCAACACCCAATTACCCTGTTTTATGGCACGGTGCAGGCGAATGCAGAGGGTGTTGCTTGTGCGGAGCATGGGGCCTGGGCCGGGGAGTTTGGGGAGCCCATCAAGGATTCCGACTGGTCCCCAACTTCCGAGTTGGTGAGGCGGGTGTCCTGTAACCACAGGTTCAAGTTACTGCATTTTAATCTCCTGCATCACATCTACATGGCCACTAATCAGATCAACAGAACTGACACCCATGAGAGGACCTAGTTGCCCCAGTTGTGGGGCGCTAGGAGCTTCTTTTTTATATTTAGCTTTGCCCTGTGCTGGAATGCAGGGTTTCCTAAGAAATGTGGTACCAACCATAGTAAGGGCAACAGATATTGAAATCCTCCTCACCCTGCTGGCTTGCCTTCTAGGAGTGGGGGTCGTGACCCAAGGGTCGCAAGATCCCCTACAAGCTTGCCTAGCGAAAAGGAGAATAGCCATTGGCTAGATGGGTAGCAGGCTGCCACAGACAGACTCTTGGCTTAGGGACCTCCATGAATGGGGTGCAGTGGTGGAGACTCATATGCGCCTTGCTCGTACGGACAAGAGAATGTGAAGTAATGTTGGTTCTGTCGGGTTCAAAATTGCTTTAACACTTAATAAATAATAAACAATGGCGAAAGAAATTCAATTACTCCAACACTTAATCAATGAAGAATTCAATAAAAGAAAAGAACACTCCAATTATGAATAAATCAGAAAATAATGTATTGAAAGCCTATTCACTTTTTTTTTTTATTCTTTAAATTTTTTTGTGGTGTAGAAATGACACAATCAGGCTATCGCAAGCAATCAACAAAGCTTTTTGAAAAACGACAAAAAAGTGCTGGACATGAGTGAAATATATACAGTGCTGTCCAAATTGTTTATAAAAATGCTCTTTCAAAAGACATAAGTCCGTAAGTACATGAATATCCAGTCTGACTAGGACTTAGTTTGCCTTTCATGTGGACTGGAGAGAATAGGGTATGGATTTGGACAAAAAAACCACAAAAAAATGTAAAAAAGAACAAACCGTAATTAAGATTTCAATACATTATTTTTGATTTATTCATAATTGGTGTGTTCTTTTTTTTTGTATTGAATTCTTCATTGATTAAGTGTTGGAGTAATTGAATTTCTTTTGCCATTGTTTATTATTTATTAAGTGTTAAAGCAATTTGGAACCTGACAGAAACAACATTACTTCATTCTATACACCCAGGTTCTGAGGGGCACTGGGTTACCCCCATTATACTTGATGCGTACGGACGAGAGGGCAGAGGATGCGATCATGACTTTGAGGCTATTTCTTAATAAATTTAACTGAAAAGGCGATGCTAGCTTGGGCAATGACTCGGAAAATGAGATGTGAGGATTCTGTTCCTTCTTTGCTACCTAGCAATCTATATGTCCACTAAGTGTGATAGCATTTGTCTGTGTACTTCTTGAGTAAATGGTTTTATGTTTTGGGCTCCTCATTCTGCTATGGCCAATGGATGTCTTTTGCCTCCTGTGACCCACATGACATAATAAATTATTATTTGTGACCCTGCCTGGATATGCAGAAATGGTATTTCCATTGATTGTATCCTGCCTTTTACACAGTTTGTTTTTGTGTTTGTTGTGTATTGTTTTCGTGAGAAACTCAATAAAATGAAAGTTTAAAAAAAATAATGTTGAAACCAGACTTTTTCAAAAATGGTGATCGATGTTAAAGGAAGGGCTCCGGACCCACCTGAAGACTTGCTTCATTTTTGGTTCAAAGTTCCAAGAGTACCTCGAGCTGAACCAGAGATGGGCATCTGGCTTGAGCCTTCAGTGGGTCGCCCACCTGTAGCAACAGCTGTGAGCAGACACTACACAGTGGAGTGATTAGCAAGCGTATTTTTTTTTAAGACGTCCACAAGAGCAGTTTGAAGAACGTTTCCATTTCCCAAACATGATTAATGCATAATGTATGGGTATGTGGCCTATTGTGAATAGGCTCTCTGTTTTAAAAGTATATTGTAACAAACGCTTTAAAATAAAAATGTCTGGTGGCAAAGTCTTCTTACTTAAAACCTCTGTGACTATTGTCTAGTGTGTTGGTGCTTGTTGTGTGCATGTCTGTATGCTACATTATGCAGTGGTTTTCATATTCAAACCTTAGATCAAGAAATTAGTTGCACTGAAATTGTTTCATCAGCCATTTTGAACCTTAAAGCAGTATTTTTGCACATGTTGCAAAGTCGTAGAGCTGAAACCTCTGTCTGCTAATCTTAACTTTGTCAGCCGTAGCCACACTGTACTTCCTTTTTTAGGTCTCGCCTGAGCCAGCGCGCATTCGCTGCTCTGCAAGACATTTAGTAAGGGCTTTAAACTTTGAAACACACACTCATGCGTGTGCTTTCGTTTTCTTCACCCACTATTGGCCTTTTCATGCGTCTTTCTAAGAAAGACAGCACGCAATTGGCCAAAGGCCGGTGCGTGTCCCGCCTTCTCTCTGCCCTGGTCTAGCGTCCACGGGAGCGAGGGTGACTTTCCTCCCTCGTCATGGCTCATTAAGCACAGCGTGCACTTTCAGCTCCAAACGCGGTCACTTTCGCGTACCGCGCTTGTTTTATTTATTTATTTATTTATTTATTTACTAGAGCCCTGTAATGCCTTTCTTCACAGAACACCCCTCCCACCTCCCAAACATCAACCAGAGCTATGGTGTGGCTTGTTTCTTTTCTTTGTGAGCCACTCTCCTTGCAGGCACGACATATTTTTTAAAATATTTTTTTTATTAACGGAGCACTGCGCTTTAAATTTTAAATGCAGTATTGGGCTGTACAGAGCCCTCATTGCTGTGCATGCACTACATGAACGGATATTTGTTTTGTTGTGTAGTGTGCAGTACTGGGCTGTACAGAGCCCTCATTGCTGTGCGTGCGTGCGCTATATGAACGGATATATTAGGCTCTTGCTCTACAAGGTCTGCTGGCTGTTTGTTTTGCAAATTCCTACAGCGCAAACTGAACTCAAGAGTAGTAGACACCGTTATAAGACGCCCAGTTACATTACACAAGAGCACATAAACACAGGGGCACATTGCCTTTTAGAAGGCACGGGAGATGAACTAATTTGCCCAGAATCACACATTGGTAAGCCAACGCCGTGACTCGAACAACACCAGTTACCACGCGCAATCATCATGCGTGATTAATCAATTAATCGCACGCGATCATGCATGATGATTGATCAATTAATCTCCCCATGGTACCCCTGTTTACTAAATACAGGGTGCTAAGGAACATTCACATGCGCTATAAGAAGGGACCACCCCGTTAAATCTGTTTTCGTGTTCTACTCGCCGTTTTTTGTATCTAATATTCAGCCTCTTTCTGCTCTCCCATGTGCCCCCTTTGAGATCCTCCTCTCCATCCGCATTCTGCCAGCACCCTCCTACCCAAGAGTCCACCTCCATGTCCACCTCCATGTCCACCTCCATGTCCACCAGCACCACCACCACGTCCACGTCCAGCACCACGTCCACCACCAAGTCGTCCACCACCACCAAGTTGTCCCCCACCACGTCCACCAGTACCACCACGTCCACCAGTACCACCACGTCCACCAGTACCACCACGTCCACCAGTACCACCACGTCCACCAGTACCACCACGTCCACAACTACGTCCACCACCACGTCCACAACTACGTCCACCACCACGTCCACAACTACGTCCACCACCACGTCCACAACTACGTCCACCACCACGTCCACCACCCGTGACCGGTAAAGTGTCACTGGAGGGCAGGGGTGATAGGAGTGCCAACCCCGGCTGTACCTGGGAAATTTAAGGCTGCATTGGGTGCGAGAAGACTGGAATAGGGGCTAGAAGTATTACACCAGGCCAAAGATACATTTTGAAGAGCCGCAATGTCACAGGGGCTCCTGTAAAAGCACTTGCAGCATCTCTACCTCACAGTGGCATACCTGCACGAGCCACTCGCTCAAATAAGCATTGGCATAGCCAATAGGTCTCGCCTTTGGGACCTTATAAGTGTTTAGCCATGCAATACTTGATGTTGTTGCACCAAGGATATTGTGCTGGATAACTAAACACTTATAAGGTCCCAAAGGCGAGACCTATTGGCTATGCCAATGCTTGTTATGTTTTAGTTCTTGCTAGAGACAGCATTCACATATATTTTTTTTCTAGTATCCTGAAAATATGAATTAATAGAAAACCCAACAAGCATATACAAAGGGGCTTTGCCTAGCTAGCCCTCCTCATCCGTTGGTGTATTCATCACTCATTGACATTTTGTTTCTGCACACCACACTATATAGTATGGAGCTGTGAGCCAGCCCATCTCATCCCTTGCCATTCTTGCACGGTGAGCTATCGCAATTTCCCTTATCACAAGCACACGGCAGCCAAAAAAGAAGGGCAGTTTAGTCCCATGGATGGTTGGTCAAAACCCTACTTTGCCGGTGTGTTTTTTTTCTTTTTTGTTCAGCATTTTTAAGTCATTCTTGTCAGTTTAAACTAGGTCATCATGTTCATCTAATTCGGCCTATTTTTATTTAAAACTCATATTATGTGTTCGTGGCTGCTGCAGTTAGGCAAGCATGTTTTTTTGTGGCAATCAAAAACATCATGCCACGGCAGACCAGAGCGACCGCACCAGCTCCAAATATATAGTCCAGTGCACTGCTTATCCGATACGTGCCGTTGTTCTGTACCACTGTCCAGCAGACTTGAAAGGACAACAAATGGAAAGGAGCTCTATGAAAAAATTGCAATCCATAGGAGACCAATATGTATTTTCCAATTATGATTTTATTCCTTTATTATATCTGTATAAAACCATCCAGTCAAACCATCTAGCCAACGTTTTTTGTTCAAACTACATAGGTTAGCATGCCAATATATGATAAGGTTAGAAGAAGGTTTTAGTGCTAAGGTTTTAGTGTGCGGTGGTTTGCAGATTGCAGTAATTGCTAAATGAACAACATCAAAAACCCAACCTCTGTCTAATTAAGAATGTGACTGTCATTGACCTTTGCAGCTTTTTATAGGGTTTAATTTCTCCAGGATGAATTGTAACTTCCATTATCACTTCTTTGAGTGAAACTTTGAGTTTAATTCTATAAGGCTCTTCTACCTGCAATTTCCTCTAAGTACAAAGGAAAAACCCTGAGTTCTGTTCTGCCCTTGATAGCTGGCCTTGTATTAGTTGATGTCTTGTAGCGGGAAAAATAACCTCCCAATAGTCCTCCAAGTTGGCTAAGGGCTTTGTCTACCGCTGTCTGTAAAACCTGAATCCTGACTGTCTGAATCGTAGTTAATCGAGAAACTGAAGGACTCCGCAGGCGCACGCCGGGAGCTTCTGTGTGCTATCTCTTTTTAAAAAAACCTGAAATCTATTGTTTTTACTTGTGTGTGCTACTCTCCCTAAGCCCTCCTGAAACAGCCGTGAAGCGCTGCATAGCGCCGGCTGCAACGACCGATACCACGCCATTCAGGCGAGTCCCTGGGCCACGCCCACATCACAGGCCACGCCCCCTCCGTCAGGCAGCCTATAAAAACGCGCCTTGGTGAGCGCTGCCTCGAGAAACTGAAGGACTCCGCAGGCACACGCCGGGAGCTTCTGTGTGCTATCTCTTTTTAAAAAAACCTGAAATCTATTGTTTTTACTTGTGTGTGCTACTCTCCCTAAGCCCTCCTGAAACAGCCGTGAAGCGCTGCATAGCGCCGGCTGCAACGACCGATACCACGCCATTCAGGCGAGTCCCTGGGCCACGCCCACATCACAGGCCACGCCCCCTCCGTTGGCTACATCATGTGTTGCCACCGGAAGCGCAGCGGACGAGCGCAGCGGGAGCGCCGTTTGCGCGCCGAAGGCGCGCCTAAGGCAAGCCCGTCTGCGCCCGTCCGCGTCCCGGACGCGGCCAGCGCCAGCCCCCTTGCAGCTGCCCCCCTACCCTGTAACCGGCTGCGTGTTCCCTACTCTCGTGAGCATTTAATTGCACTGAACACTAAATCTTGCTCCTGTTCGAGTCAATGGGACCTGGCGGATGCTGTTCAGTACACTTGTCAATCATGCTCATTCCGCTCTCAACCTACTCTACCAGCCTCCACACAGTGTGCTACTGACCCGTCTAGTCTCCGGGCCGGCTTGATCAATGCCAGATCTCTGGTAAAACATTCTAATGAAATATTCGAGCTACTAAGTGACAACGAGTTGGACCTTCTCTTTGTCACCGAAACATGGCTCAATGTCACATGTAACCCAGTGATCGAACTTGCCATCCCACGTGGCTTTAAAATTATCAGACAAGACCGCCCCCTAGGCAGAGGAGGTGGCGTAGCAGCCATTTTTCGGGATAAATGGACCTTTTCTCTAGACCCTATGGGCCCATCCATTGATGCTGAGGTACTCCATTTTTCTCTCACTTTAGGGGCTCACTTTACCTTAGGTGGATCTCTGGTTTACCGACCACCTGGCCACGCAGGAAAATTTCTAGAGGCACTAGAGGACATGATAGTCCCACGCGCCCTGAAATACCCCACATATCTCCTTCTGGGGGACTTTAATATCCATGTGGACCAGCTTGATCTATCCGACACAGTTCGGCTAAACGATGCGTTTGCGATGGCCCAACTGAAACAGTGGATCAAGGCTCCCACTCACTCAGGGGGTCATGCCCTTGACTTAGTATGCACCAATTTTAATATAAATATGTCCGAACCTGAGAAATTAAACTGGTCTGATCACATGCTAATAAGATTCTCCTGGCCCTTGTCCCGCCCTGCTGAGACCAACCAATCTGTGGCTCATACACAGAAAATTAATTTAACTTCACTCTGTGACCATCTCGATACCTCTCGCCCCTCACTGCCTTCAGAAATTGAACCAGCAGTGAGCGTATTCAACTCATGGATTAAAGAAGGTGTTGCTCTCTCAACCAAATCAGGTCTCGTCTGTAGAGTTCGCTCCTCCCCTTCTAAACCCTGGTTCTCCAACACCCTCCGCGATCTTAAATCAGGCTGCAAAAAACTCGAAAGACGTTGGAGACAAGCATACCTCCCTGAGACCAAGAAAGAACTTAGAACAGCTCAAAAGAAATACTATGCTGCAATTAAAGTGGCAAAAAGCTCATACTATGAAGGGCGTATTTCCAAGGCCAACAACAGCGCGGAAATCTTTGCTGTTGTTAAAAGCTTTGTCTCCCCTTGCGCCGCTCACCCTCTTCTAGCCTCATCGGCAAAATGGTGTGAAGAACTCTCTGTGTTTTTTGTGGAAAAAATCGATAAAATCCAAGATGATCTGCTCACTGTATGCAACAATTTCCCAGCCTCTATGACTACTCCCATTCCCACTATGCCCACTTCTACGGATCAGTTTGCCCTCTTCACTCCAGTGAATCCAACTGAGGTCGCGAAAATTCTGGCTACCCTAAAATCGGGTTCCCCAGCGGACCCCTGCCCAGCCAGAGTCCTTGCGGGCCTGGCTAACACAGTCGGCCAAGAGGTGACGCATATAGTGAACCTCTCCTTTTCCAGCGCCATAGTTCCAGCTTGCTGGAAACAGGCAAAACTGCTACCACTCCTTAAGAAAAATGGCCTAGATCCAAAAACTCCCGCTAATTTCCGACCCATCTCTTTACTGCCAGCTCTAACAAAGATATGCGAAAAAGTTGCATTCTCACAGCTGGACCGATTCGTAGAAGACTCTCAAGCTCTCCACCCTGCGCAATCAGGTTTTAGAGCTGCCTTCAGCACAGAGACGGCCCTGGTTGAGGTCTCTGAGGCTATCCGGGAGTGCCTAGACGGAGGTGGCAGAGCGGCGCTGATTTTATTGGACCTCTCTGCCGCCTTCGATACGGTCCCTCACGCCCTCCTACTGACCAGACTAGCAGACATTGGCATAACTGGCCCTGCCCTCGGTTGGCTGAGATCTTTCTTAGATGACAGGTCCCAGCAAGTGTGGATGCCACCTTTCTCTTCCTCTCCCAAAAAACTCTCAACTGGCGTACCACAGGGCTCAACCCTGAGCCCCCTGCTTTTTAATGTCTATATGACCCCCCTTATCTATCTTGCGGAACAGCTGGGGGCCAAAATTATGGCCTACGCCGATGATACCCAGCTCTTGTTTACATGGCCCAAAAACAACCTTGACACGACGAGAGTCCAATTTTGCCTATCATCGGTCTTCCGCTGGCTGGCCTTGGCTCAACTTAAGTGCAATGAGAGCAAATCTGAGATTCTACTGTACGGCTCCTTCCCAGATAATTTCTATGATTCTCTCTGGCCCACCGATTTTCCCAGCCCTAAATCCACAGGTGGACCTGCAAAAAACCTAGGAATCTGGTTCAGCAATAATCTCAGATTTGAAGATCACCTGAAAAAATTCACCGGAATCTGCTTTTCCACTCTTAAAACTCTACGCAGATTCCTTCCTTTGCTTCCGCGATCAGCTAAGGAGACGGTCATTCGCGCTCTGATATTATCCAGACTGGATTATGCGAATGCTCTCTACAGCGGACTCCCAGCCTATCTGATCCATCGCCTCCAAGTCATCCAAAATGCTGCGGTCCGGCTGCTGTTTAACATTCCCAGAAGATCTAGCGTTCGCCAACCACTCCGAGACCTTCACTGGCTTCCAGTGGCACAAAGGATCTTATTCAAGATTCTTGTGTTAGCATACCGAGCACTCCACCTAACAGGCCCAACCTATCTGAGAAAAAGATTCTCTCCCTATGCCCCCAATCGCCCTCTCAGATCAAGCAATCTCCATCAAATGACTGTACCAAAGTTCAAATATAGCAGGCTTGGCGGACAATCCATTTCTGTTGGAGCAGCGAGAGCTTGGAATACCCTGCCTCTGCAATTGAGAACAGCCCCTTCCATCATGGCTTTCAGGAAAGGCCTAAAAACCTACCTATTCAACACCAATGCCTAAAGGCTGCTCCTCCCTTGCATTTACTGCGATCTGTCCCCTTCTTTTTTCTCTTCGCGCCAGGATACTATACTATTTAGTAGCAGAGCGCGTTATAAAAGCCTCTATAATAATATAATAATAATAATTTTGGTTTTATACAAAATCACCTGGCCCCCAAAAAGCCATCTTAAATGCTTCCCACCCCATAAAAACATGAGCAATGTTAGAATTCATTAAAAAAACAACCCTCCAGAATAAAGTGGTTTGTGTCATTTACCCAAGTTTGCTAGCTGAGTAACGACTTGTAGAATTGCCATCTTGTTCTTGCCCTCTGGATCGATTCTAAAATTACAACCATTGGGACTATTGAATGATCTGAGAAGGGCTTAGCCCTAATCTCGACAATATCCCTCTTCAATAAATTTGTCACAAGGAAAATGTCTAGACGCAAGGCCGACCCATATCTAGAGAAATAGTGTGTGTTTTGTGAGGAGGTGGGATAGTCTAGACGCCAGGAGGCCACTAAAGGCAGGTCTTGCTTAAATATGCAAAGTGACTTAGCAGTTTTTGGCTTCATCTGTATTCTGTCTCTATTGGAGGTGTCATAGCTCCGGTCTTGTATGAAATTAATATCTTCCCCAATCACTAATCAACCCTTTGCATGAATTGCAATATTGTAAATGTGTTCCAGAGTCTTTGTTTAATCCTAAATGGGGTCATAATAGTTGAGAGAGTTCAACACATTGTCAGCCACACAGACTTGGATCCAGATCCAGCTACCCTTGCTATCCCGTAAAATCTCCTTAATCTGCCATGTTATGGAATTGGAAAATAAGTTGGCTACCCCCATGCATTGCCACTCCTGCTAAGGCGTAATCTGCTAGTGAATATTTCCCGGAAATGCATATTTTGGCAATATTGCTTTTAAGGTGGGCTTTCTGCAGGAAAATTACCTCAAAGTTAACCACTTCAGCAAGGCCCCAAACCTTTGCTTATTCAATAAACCATTCACATTACAGGTAATAACTTTGATCTGTTGAGCCATTTTCGGCCAGCAGTATTAATCTTAACCTCTTCCAGAACGATTAATATCTATCTTGGTCCTTAAAATATTGTAACTTTTTCGTTCTTTAACCGCCATATCTTCTGATATCTAAACCCATGACAGACATTTCGCCCCAATTGCTTTCTATTAATAATCCAGTTAAAACAATGCAACCTCTCCTGTAACCTGCTCCTTTCAACTGCTTGTATCCCTCAACACCACACCCATCCCCCTCCTTTGATCCGAGAATAGCTCCCCTCCACCAAGGTGCCTAACCCTCAGTAGGTGCCCTGTTGCTGCACCCAGCGTCCCTTGGCGGCAACCCCCCCCCCCCCCCCCGCAATCCACTGGAACAGATGTATAAAGGGTAACAAGTAATAGTGACTGAGAAAGGATTTTGACCGCTTTGAGAGAAGATCCTGGACATCCTCAACCACCACAAATGTATGATATCGGTCACAGGTGCAAATTGAGCACTTCGTCGATAATGTGATTTTATACTTGAGCGGTAAAACATCCAGTATGCTATAAATGAAATTAACAACTTCACGTGAATTAGGGGATGTGAAGTGAATCGGGCAAAGGCAGAAATGTTACTGTTTAATTCATCACACACTGAGCTCCCAGTCAGTTTACATATTATTCAGCAGCGTCCAGTTAGGTATTTAGGGATCTTTGTTGCAATGATTTTCCCAATGATTTCATTTAAATTATGGCTCAATCCTCGTCAAAACAAGAAGACTGCTAGAAAGGTGAAATTCGTTTTTTTTATTTCATTTCGATTGGTAGTATCGCTCTGGTCAAAATGTCCATTCTTCCTATTTTTTTATTTAAATCTTTCTCTAAAAATACCCAGTACTTATTTTAATACCTCTATTAGAAGCTTTGTATGGCCAGTCTGCAACTTGAGACCACTCAGGGAGGGTTAGCTGTGCTGCATTTTTGGTCATGCTATCGGGCCACCTTAGTTTATTCTCTGGTCCAACTAGCAGCAGCAGCAACTCCAGCCCATGATCATTTTCTGTTATGTTATATGAACAGGGAAAGCCAAATTAATTTACCAGTTTTTTTTAAAACCGCCAAGTTTGCCATGAAAAAAAGGTATAAGGTTTTAGAGGCCTTTGCATCACGCATTCAGACATTTGTTAAATCCTGGGAAATTCCGATATGCCGTGCCTATACTCTGATACAAGACTGAGATCTGGGGTTGGTACTATTTAAGGCGATCTTTCAGAAATGGCGAACACTAGGCTTTGAGAAATTGGGGGATTTTTATAATGGTTAACATTTGATTTTGTGGGGTTCAATAATACAACAATCTGGCAGCCAGAATAGTTATGTTTTAGTTTGAACCAAATAATCTGCTTTCTTAAGACTAATTATGTGGTAATGAAGGATGAGATCTGTCTAATTGTCCATCGTATGAGTGAAACCAAACTTTCGGGAGTGGGAAACTGGTACCAGGTATTGAAGCATCAGATCACTCAGACCACATTACCCAAGCTGTTGCATAAAGTGTCTCAGGAAACCAGCAGTAGGTTTAATATTGAAGAATGGCAGCACCTTAGTAAATTAGGACATAGACACTCAGAGGGGCCGATTTGAAAGAATGGTGTTTTTATCTGGATGAACAGCATATTATATGCCTTCACAAGCTACATGGGATGATTTTTCCCATCCAGATCAGTGCTTTAGATGCAAGGCAGCTGATGGGGGCGGCTGGGTCCACACTTACCCTTGGTGTTCTATGCTCCATCAGTTCTGGGATGGGGTCTTTCAGGTAATCCGCCAAACCACCTAAACTTCAATTTCCCCATCTCAAAGTTGGTGCTGTTTGGCTCCTCAAACTAGCCATGTCATTTGCGCAAATATCAACATTATTTTATATCAATAGCCATTGCAGTGGCTTGTTCGCTGATTTTACAAAGTTGGAAAACGGATACCATTCCACTATATCATCAATGGTATAATAAAATGATTAGAACTTGAGCTTTTGGAGAGACATATGCTGAGTGGGTAGGGGCCCTTCAGAGATTTGGGGCAATATGGGGGACATTTATGTTGCTGTAATCTTTTTCAAGGTCTAGTATTAGAGTATAGGCTTATGTCTCTTTTATTATGCGTTGAGCCCAAGCAGAATTAATTTCCTTAGAAGATCAATTGCATCCAGGATTATTTTTTAAGTAAGTACTGGCTGATGAGATTTGTTTGACTCCTCTAGGTCTATCAATTTCACCATCTTTGATATTAGTATTCATGAATTTTAGTTTTAAGTAATATGTGCCCATGTTTTTCAAGATGTAATTTTCTTGGAGCCATCTTTCAGTATTTAGGCACATATGCGGATTTAACCATTTTTTTTCCTCCAGTTGTAATGTTTCATATACTCGATATTGAGCTGAATGATGAATCTTATTGTATCTATTTTTCTTTCTTACCTATGTTGTAAGCTGGTAAACAATGTTATACAGTGCACTTTTAAGCACTAGTGCACTTCAAAGACATTTGTTGCTGCCAAGGTCTGCTAACGATGATTCTGACTGATGAAATGTGTTTTGCACTCCTGCACTTTAACTATTTCCTTTTGTAATTAGGCACTCCTAAAGACTTAACCTTTTGTTTCCGCCTCCAATTTCTATGTATAGTATACTCGATATTGAGTTGAATGATTACCTAAAATACAATTCCTTATCTTCATACCTATGTCTTAAGCTGGAAAACGTTCCAGGATGCACTTTCACTCACTGGTGCACTTTAAATATATCTACTGCTTCTAATGTTTTACGATAATTCGGACTGATGAAAATGTATTTTCTAATCCGGCACTTTAATGATTGGTTAGATCACTCTTGGTTTATTTTCTAAAAGCAAAGGTGGTCAATACACCATGGATAATGTTTGTTTTTATTTATCCTGCTCAATAACAAACCCTTCCTTTTCCCTTAAGTATCATTCAGTTAGATGGGGAGTAGGAGGTAATGGGGTGTCTGGTTAGCAAATTGTCATGGTACTCTCACCTTTATGGGTATTCACTGGACACTGTTCCAGAAGCTTAATTTTAGTGGAGAAAGATGCTGTCTCCTTTTGGTGAAGCAGTAGTAAGATGGTACCAGCAGCATTTTTGCAATTGGGGAGCATCTGAGGCTAGAGAGGATTGATCTGTGGGATTGTTTGTATGTTAAAGATGGTATACTACTTTAAACACCTTTAATGGCTGTTATGAGAACATTCCAAATTTGCATTTATTTAAAGTCTAGACTAGAGCCTAAGAAGCTTCCTCAACGTCTTCCTTACTGACAACCCCAACTTTCAATTGCCTGCCATCTTGCAGCACAATTTCATGTTGTGTGAAGCTTGGCTTGTAGTTCCTTTGCAACTCCAGTGTGGATAACACTTCTTATCCAGTGATTTAGGCATGGCAATGCACTCTTGTAATCCAGTTATTTTTATTTTTTAAAGCATGGTAAAGTAGAGCAGTGCACATGTATTATCAGTACAAAGATTGCTTATTGAACATCAAACCTCCTATTGATTTGTGTATCTTATTTGGAATGTCTTTCATTCAAGTAAATTTCAGGGCAAACCAATTAATTGAAAGTAATTGTAAAAAAAAAAAAAAAGAATTACACACAAAGAATGGGAGATGGCCCTCGAATACCCCAAGAAGGTGTCCAGAATTGCACGGTTTAAAACTATACAATTCTATATCCTACACAGGGCATACTTAACACCAGCACGGCTCCACAGTTTTTTCCCTGACACCCAGTTCCTTTGCCCTATATGTAACTCCTAGGAAGCAGATTTCCATCACATGTTCTGGAGCTGCCCCACATTGCAACCATACTGGCACAATGTTCATAACTCACTCGGAGTTCTTACAGGGCTTACACTTCTGAACACGTGGGAGGCCTGTGGGTTAGGTATTTTCCAGAAACTAAAGCAACCCAAGGTGCCAACCCGGTTCGTCTCCCTAGCAATTTTGCTAGCCAAAAGGAGTATAACCATGCACTGGCGATTCCCCCACAGGCCCACCTATTGCGGCATGGACGGGAGCAGTACACAAATGGGCACTGGCAGAGGAGGAAACGTTAAGGGAGGAGGAGGTGAAGGGGACACGCAAGCACCCTATTTCTATGGAGTGGGCCATGCTGCTGCACTAATTCAAACAGCTACATACGACGACCCAGATAGCCACCTGCACAACCCGACTGACACACACCCATCAACCTAAGTCGCAAAAACGCGCACTACATCCCCTCCTGCAGTGCACACGTAGCGTCGCTCACGATTCTTTCCACGTGCCACATGGCACTCTAAGGCCAGACGCTGGAGCCGGGCCAACCTGATTTCCCCACCACTCCCAGAGACATGCAGATACTATACTTAGTGAAGCGCATATCGCCCCAATACCCCACTCAACATTAGATCCTAGGATCCCATTAATACTCCTCCCCCCCCCCCCCCTGAAGTTCTGTATCCCAGTTCTCTGTAGAAATTGTTTGATGCTAGACTGTACCAATGGCAGGATTTATGTCCATTTATCGTGTAAGTAACATTGTATAATGCTATAAAATGCAAGTAATTCAAATGTGACCGAACGCACTATGTTTTTCGTAAACTACAAATGCCAATAAAAACAGGTTTAATAAAAAAAAAAGTAATAGACTTTGGGTCATTGTGAAAGTTAGGTTTAGGATTGGGTATGTGTCCGAGTTCTGTTTAGCTTCAGGATAAGAGTTCTGTAAAGGTCAGAATTTGAGCCCAGATCACTTGTTTTTTTAGGGCAAATGTCAAGTTAGAGCTAGGGTCTGGGTAACTATAAGGATTGAGGCCAAGGTTTTGGTGAAGTTCAAGAGTAGGTGGGCATTGGGGTCACAGTCAGGTTTGTGGTAGAGTGTATGAGTAGGATTCAAGGATGGTGTTCAATTTGGCAATTACTTCATTTATTATATTTTTGGTAGCTCCTCATGGCTTACTGGTTGTTTAGGATCAGAGTAACCATTCTAGAAAGGATAAATTCAGATTTTCTGATACTGGGTTAAGCCACATAGATAAATGTTGATTTCACTGCGAGGTATAGCAAAATCTGATAATTTTAATTGGTATGTATGGCTCTCATAGATAGTGTTTATATTTGTTTCTGAAAGTCATAACTTCTTGCAATGACATCACAAAATTTGATAACAAAATTGGTAATCAACTGTTGTGATATCATAAAGGCCTTCCAGGCCACGTGACACACAACATTGCTTTTGTAAGTATCAATGGATACTTAAGAATGGCTATTTTGCTATATTGCCATGGGCCTTTATGGTCAGGTAATGGAAATTTTAAAACTCTCAAAAAGTAGATCGCCTCCTGGTGCCCTTGTGTGTGTGTATCCCTGTGTCCCTGTCCCTCCCTCTATTTATAAACTTAAGAGACCCTTTTCACTAGAATAGGGTTATAAATTTCAGGCTTGATACAATGACTGCCATATTTTGATATTCTTAAAGCCCTTAGATTTTCATTGGTTCTCTGAGAGCCTGTCAGTGCAGCGCTGCTTTGACTGAAAGTAGAAAGCACAGCTGGGGAAGGAAGGCAGGAAAGACAGTGGGTTTTGGTTTAGGAGAGCAGGGTAAGATATTTATTTTTCCCATTTGCGTTGGGGAGGAGAAGGCATGTTGTGTATTGCTTACCCATTATCCTCTGCCCCTGCGTAGTAGTTGAAGGTGTAGGGACAGATGATTTTAGGGGCCATACATAACATGAAATTGTAGATGGGTAAAAAGTGAATTAGAGCAATGTTTTTCACCGACATCACTCAGAACCCTCGGTAAAAAACATTCCCGTAATTCACTGTTACCCATGTATAATTCTTTATTTTTTTTTTCTTTCTTTCTTTCTCATTAAATTGACTGTCAACTGGGAAGTTCTTTCAGATAGCATTGGCTTGAAATGTAATCAGATAAAATAACATGGACTGTTTAGAGCAGCCTCGCGAGTACGACATCCTGCAACTTGTCTCAAGAACACAGTTGTAGAAATGTTTATGATGCTCTCTAATAAGAACATGCTATACATCATTGACCCAAGTGGTCATCATACTGACCTGTCCACCATCTTCAAAGTGGAAGTACACTATGACTTCGGTTGGCATCATTGCTCTGATGGCTCCTACAGTGGCTTTCTTTATTTCTTGCTGCTGCTACTTCTTGATGTGTCAGTGATACGTGTAGCTAATGACTGAGGTTGTCCAACAAAATAAATGTGAGAGATCATTGTGTGGTTTGTGTATCATTCCCTACCCCCACACCCTCTCCACTGGTCTGGATCACGGCGTTGAATTTCATTGCACTTTCCGAAGCTACTTTTATGTATGATCTGGTTAAATAAATCAATTTGATGGTGCCTTGGGGCAGATGCGATTGACTGGCAAAGGGTTTGTGTCAGATAAATGCTGTTTCGAATGTTGAGTAGCAAATTGGAAAGCAAAGACCCAAATTGGTTGTTCTTTCTTTGTGGCTGGTTTCTCTGTGATTGGATCTGGGACGTGGACATGCTATACTACATTGTAGACGTCGTAACCAATTCTGCTAGTATTTTTTAGAAGGATGGATTTTTGTTACGTGTGCTCGGTGGGTAGCATTACTCTTTGGTACAAAAATGTAAATCCATAGGTCCTGCCTGTGTATCATGAGATTGTCTACAGTAAGGCATTGTATACAGAATCATGCTCTGGACATTTCATGGCTCAAAGTAGTACAGAACGCAGAAGCCCACAGATTCATGCTGGTTTCTTGGTGTTATCTTCTCAAAGATGTGATATCTACAGTTGTTTTCAGCAACTGTCTTACAGGCCTATGTAGTTTATGTTCCTTTGAGGTTTTTGCAGATGTAGCGAGACAGCTGTTGGGGACCATTCTTCTTTCGGTCCTGAGTGTGGTTACTTCCCTCCAAGTGTAGGCACAGCTCCCAATGGTGGGTGGACCCCCTAATGCAGTAGCAAGGACAGCAAACCTCACCCTTGGCTGCCTTGCCTGCAGTAGTGGGCAGCAGTTCAGATGTGCCAGGCACACCCTGTGCTTTCTATATTGTAATGTTGTTTTAAATGGGTCGTCAATATTTGTATTGCTGTGTTCAACACTGTAGCATCAGTACATTTTCAACAGGGTGTTATTTAAAATCGCCACCAAAAGGTGTTGAACAGTACCCGCACTCCTCTCTGATAATTAGCGCCATTTTAAACTGTGAGTGCTCTTGCGGCCATCAGCTCACTAAATTTAGTATTGATTTGTCCTTCTGACTAAATACATTTATTGTGTGGTGGCTAAACTGTAGAGTTTTGCAACTTAAAAAAAAAAAAAGTAGTGGCGTTGCTAAAGCATTGCATAGTTGTGTTTCTTTTTTTTGTTCTTAAATTGCTGTTGGTTGGCAGGATTTTAAAATCTAAACAAATTAGATTTTTGTGTTCATCCTTTTGTTTTTCACAAGAAAGAGTACGTTCTTTGTGTGTTCTCTTCTGATGGACTGCAACATTTCCTTAACGTTTCATCCATTTCTATATATCTTTTCTGCCTCCTCAGAGCCAAGACTCTTTCCCCGTTGTCAGTGTAGCACTATTTTTTTCACTTCTTTTCCGTCACACTTTATGATCTCATTCATTGTGTCCTGCTCCCTCTTGATGGCAACTATTTAAAAAAAAAAAAAAAAAAAAAAAAAAAAGACAAACATGCCTGCACTCGAGGTTTGCTTCCTGGTTGGATAACTGAGCTATGTTCAGACTTGCAAGTTCACTAGCAGAGTGGTGATTTTAGTGGAGACTTGTGTGTGGCTGGCTGGCATAACAGGTGAGCACAAAAAAAGACTGAGCCCGAGACGAAGCCTCCTACCACTTAAAGGTACCACCTGCTGCTACCAGCTATAGCCATCTATTTTAACGCCCACCCTTGTGAAATTACGACCATGCTGTGAGTTGCAGATCCACTGACGACAGATGAGGCCACCCAAGCAAATTGTGTTTTTCCAGTTCCCAGCGGAGGAAGGAGCCCTAGACCCGTGTAGTCTGTCCCCTCCCCTGCCTTCTGTAATACAAAACCATGCATATCTCTAGTGCGTTCTCCCACTCTTCATAAACATTTATTAAGAGTGATTATAGTCATTATTAACCAAAGGACTGCAGATAGCATCAGACTTTTCTTATACAATATAGTGTGAAGTTACTGACAGGTTGGTGATACTTAATGGTTTGATTAGTGACAGCTACTACATTACTTAAATTATTCTCATCTTTTTTCTGTTCTCTTGTTGCCGCACACCACTCGTGTTGGAAGATAGTTTGATGTATGTGTTAGTGTTTGCAGAGAGGGAATTATTTAATCCCTAGTGTTTTACTGGCAGTTGTCTCGTGATTTATTTTTAAAACAAACATTTTATTCAACAAAAGCTCATCATACAGTGTAGGACGGGGAGAAACACAGTAGTCAAAATCCAGTACTGCACTGAATTAAACACTCAATGCTAGTAACAGGCACGGAACATAAAACATCGCTGGTGCTTTTACGGCCTTATGATATTCAAGATTAGACAATATCCATAATCCAATAACTCACACATCTTCAGTTTTGTTCCCCCAGTTTATCACCATATCAGTGCCCTGGAAAACTCTCCGGCCTCCCCACACCTTTTCCCACTTTCTGAGGCAGCCCCTGTCTGTATAGATCACTTCTTAAGCTCTCTGACACCAATCACCTCACAATCGGCAACACTCTGGGAAGGCTCGCACCCCATTTTCTTGCGACATTGTTTTGCCACTCTGGCTGCCCTCATCAAGCAAATCTTTTGATGACCAGGCCAATCCTCCTCCCCCCTACACCGCTAATAAAAGCCATTTGGCATCAAGAGGCACCTTTAGGGACACAGCCCGAGACATCACACCCATCGCCAGGATCCCCGGATCATTGGACACCTCAACAAGATATGGAAGAAGGTGCCCTCTTGGGCACAGCCCATAAAGTACTGCGACAAGTCAACTGTCTCAATCCTATGTAAAACAGTGCATGATTAGTATGACCTATGCAGGATTATAAATTGGACTAGTCTGAACTGGGCTCGATTAGCTATTTCCCTGGGACCCTGGAGAGCCTCAGCCCTTCAATTTCACCTAGGTCTTCCATCCAAGCATTTCTTAGGGGTCCCAGCAGGTGTGTGGAGTTATTTATCAATTTCTGCTAAATCGTGGAAACACCTTTATCAGGTATGGGTTCAGTGAGCAAGCGGTCTTCCAAGGGTGATGCATCGGAGAGGTCTGTACCCTCGTACCCTCACGAATGTGCACATGTAGCGCATAACCCAACTGAAGATGGGGAAAATGTTTGGTTTCGGCCAACTCATACTCCTGACGGAGGACATCAAACCTTATCAGAGATTTATCTCTCCACTTGTTCACTCAAGGTTCTATGCCTATTGTCGCCATAAGTCAATGTCCAAGACGAAAAATCCACTTGCTATTGCGAGACAGATTTAATCAGAACAGGCTATTTTTATGGCCTACTCGCCCATTCTGGCAAGCTGACAACAGATGTGCTTGCTCACAAAGTGAATGAGCAATAAAGATGCCTTTAAATTTTGTTATCTTGTCACATTTGCTGGGCTTTCAGACAGAGGTCAAATGTTAGTTTGTCTTCATTTACTTTTCTCTCTGGCTGAAGTTAGAAACGTTTGCAAAGTGAACTGTGTGACAATCGCGCTGTGAAAAGCATGTGAAATGAAAGGCTGTAAGATTTCAGGCTTTCTTTCTAACACAACACTGAAATAGCTAAGTGAACTGTTCAAACATTTCAAGTATATTTCACTAGTTATGAAGATACATTTTTGTAATTCTGGGGTGAAAAGATTTTTATAGGTTCAAAACCAATCCAAACCCTTTACTTGGTGATGTGCAAATTGTAACTATTTTTGCTGAAACCTAACTTCCAAACATTGTTTATGCACTATATAATTTTATCAATAAAACTACATTTTAGTGGGAAAGTGTTGTGGCCATTTCAATGGAAAATGTGCTACCTGTAAATGACCGTGCACTACCACATTATGCTTTAGCAATATATTTATGAAAAGTGAGTTTTTAAACATGAACTGGTAAATATTCCTGCTCCTGCCCAGATGACAATGCTATTAGTAAACTAAGAGGCAAGCCAGGGATCATGTGTTTCCTATATGTGGGCTAGAATCTAATTATGCATGGAGCAAATGTTAAGTCTAGTAAATCAAGTTTATTTGTACAGCAGAAATAGTGAACTTGCATATTTGAAGGTGCTCTCTTATGTGATAATGAAGAAAAAGGTGGCTTCATAAGACCAAATATTTGCCTAGGATCACACAATTTGAAATCAGGTCACTGGTCAAGTACATTACAGTTAGGGTGAGTAGATTATTCAAATTACTAGACCTGCAGGTCTAGAAATTTGTTTGATTTTTCGAGCCCTGACTGTTTCACAAAGGGGTTATCACTGTAAGCTTGTCTTTCCAACCCAAACATCCATCAACCTCCCTCCAGATATTGCCAACTATCCCTGTATGTGATGGCAATTTCTTTTCCAGTTTCCGACAGAGGACCGCCTCATTATCACCATCTCTAATTGCAGCTCTATCGACACAGCAGGCCAGTTCGAGTATGTCTGAGAAAACCCATTAATTGACTACTAATCCTGTGAGGCCCAGTAGTATTTCCTAACGTCTGGGATTGCAAGCCCCCCCCATTATAGACCCATCTTTGGAGTGTACCTAGTTTGATGCATGAACAGAGTTCATGTTCCACTTTACTGAAGAACTTCATTGTCTCGTGATTTCTTGCTGTAGAACAGCTTTTCTAAAGGAATGAGCACTCTTCTCCCCCCCCCCCCCCTGGATAGATATACCACATAAGTAATTTAATACCTTCCCTATCCTATGGTTACACTTCTCAAGCATCAGTCTATTTATCTCCTCTTGACCTTACCAATCATGTGAAGCTCTTCTGATTTGTAAGTATGCATGTCCCCATTTATCCAGTAACTTGCTTATGTGTGAGTGCGCATGCCTGGTCATGTTAACGTCTAGACAGAGCATTGTGTCTCTTTAACTGGTGCACAGAGTTCTCATTTCTTCACCTCCAAGTACTGCAAACAGGTTTGTGGTTGAGACTGGAACACTGGATCATCTCACCTTGTGGTGAGGAACCAGGATTTCCTCCCTTTTAATGTGAGGCTTCACTTAAGGCTTGCTTGCTTCACCTGCAACGCAACACACCTGGGACCACCAGAATATCTTGCACATAAACTGACATTCTTCAAAACATGCAGGTCTAAAACAAGCCACTTAATTCTGGGGTTCCATGTTCTTCCATTAAAAAGGCAAAAAGCCAGACCAGCCCATATCTGGGTCCTCCCATGGCTCCTCCTTTTGAACCTTCTGTTCTTTCTTTTGTAGTCATTTTTTTAATGTAGCGCTTCATATTACATTCCTGCTGTTCCTTAACTTTGTCTATAGCACCTGATACTTCAATCCAATCCAATGTAATGGTACTAAGCTTATTGAACTCTGAAGATTTGGAATCTTTATTATTATTATTTTTTTTGTCAGTAGGAATGCCCATGTTTGCTATGGCTTGCGGCTTATAAATCTTGTAAAGGTGTTTTAAAATTCAGGTTTCGAATTCAACAGTTCTCATCCTGCAAGTTTTGCACGTCTTCCCGAATGATTTTAGCGGATAGCATGTAGTCCTTTCAGACTCTTGGCCCAGTCTGCAAGGAACATTTTCAGGAGCTGCCAAAACGCTTAATATGGTTTATAGTCTGGCTTTCTCAAACACCAGGTTTGTGACTTCTACCGTAGGTGCCGAATCCCTGCCCCTACGTAGTCGCCAAGCCTTTTTATCAGCAAAATATATCAGTGGTCTGCGCGATGGAAAACTACTTTTTCAGCACCCTTTCTTGTTCGAATTAGGTACAGCCTGACACAGAACATTGGGCTATCTAGCCAGATCGGTTGTATTGGCTGGCTTGTCTGGTACATCTGGTTTAATTGGCCGGTTCTTGAGGGCAGTATGACGCAACCTCTGGAAGCTGGTTATGGTAGCAGAAGAATGCCACCCTGCGGCATTTGTGGCCCAGTGATCACACCTAACCCCGCCGAACAGGATTTAAAGAGAAGTTCTTTGCTTTCGATATTTGCTTTACATTTATCATTGCTCTGATTTTATCAGCTCCTGTTTAAAGACCTTCGCCCAACCTGTTTGGCAGCTTCAATCCTGCTCGCTCACATGTTCCACAAAGTGCACACACCCACTAGTGGCCCTCAGTATTTTGAACCGGTGCAGAATCGAGCCTGGGATTGCCCAGCAAATGGTGCATGGGCATTCAAACCCTTTTGAATTGGTTGTCACCGGTTCATCTGTATAGAGCATAGTTGCTCAGGTAGTGGCTGGGCCGCTCCAAATAACAATGACCTACGATTGAACGGCTGCTTCTCAATATGTGGAACTTTTAGGATGTTGACCTGGAGTATCACCTAAGTGAGAATGTTGTCAGAACTTGCATATTCACTCACTCATCACCCTATAGATTACCCGCAGTGGGTTATGCACCTGCTCCAGAGATCTGTCCCTAAGCTGCATGTCGCTAATGCCTTACCTGTACATGTTCTGAGTGCGATGAAAGCTTGTACGAGCCTGTCCTGCTGGATATGGTGTGACGGCAACAGAAGATTGCATTTGCTGCCATATTTTAGAGTGGGAAGCTTGCTTTGCTACTGCCATTTTCTACCAATTCTGTGGGGAAGCGAAACGTGCACTGCTGCTGCCTGCTTTGTATGTGCTCTGTGATAGGGAAATCACACTCTGCTGCTGCTCTACCTATGCTGCAAAGCTTGCACTAGTCCTTCTCAAAGTGTACCTGTTCTGTGAAGAAGTGTTTCTACTGTTGTATAAAGGTGTCTCCACTGCTTATGAAGCTAATCAGGATACATGGAATGTGCTTGCATTTCATGTTCTGTCAACGGGGACTTATCCACTATATATTGATGTGAGGGGACTATAGTCCCGAGAGCGTTTTTGTCCCCAAAGAGCAGTATTTGAGTGCCAAAACATGTTTATGGACAAGAGAAGCAGGGTCTGTTGATCTATCTTCTCTTTTTAATGTTGTGCATGGAGACCCCAGCAACACCATTTTTATTTTATAGTTCTGAGACTTTAACAAAGGGAAATATAAATCTTGACATAAGGACATGACCCTAGGAAAAGTAGGGAGCCCATAACTAAATGCTGTACAATTAATGAACAGTAGTACTCTTGGATGTTTACAGTGATAGTTGTGGAAACCTCTGCTGAACCATACCTTGCTAGGCAGGTGGGTTTCATCATCCTATATGAGCAAATGAATGCATGGTAATTTCTATTAGAGGTTTGGCTCTTTCTTCCAGGTGTGTTGTGCTTCTGTGTTTTTGGAAAGAATAAAATGGTCTTTTAACTGCTATCGTTAGTGTATTAGCTACCTGTATTGTACATGTCCTGTACTGAATGAGAGAATTGTGTGATGTTCCTGCTGCCACAGCCACCGGTCCTCAACTTATTTTTTGTGTTGGGGAAAACTGTGCTGCTACAGTTCTCCATGTTCTTTGTTGTGTTGTGAAGCTCAGCACTGAACTTTTTACTGCTATTAAGAAAAACCAATTTGCATTGCCAATGCTTGTTTTAATGTGTGACATGAATGAAAGAGTAAACCTTTACAAATTAGCCGGCCCACTTAAAGCCCTGGGCTTTGAACCCATAAAGAAAGTGGAATAGCGAAAATTCAAACTCCACAATGCAATTGGGATTTTGCTTAAAAGCGAAGAATGTCCGATATATCATAGTGCCCTTGACAAAATAGTGAAATGCTAAATACAGTTTTGTTCCTCACTCTATGCCTTTTGTTTTATTAAAGGCTAAACAGCCCAGTGAGTGAGAAGTCTGAGATAGCCTTTCAATTGCAATTTGGAACATGTCATTGCTAATGGGATAGCATGAACACTCCTTGGTGAAAGCACAGCATGGTAAAAAGACATCGTTTGGTAGAACAATGCAAGCAGCAGAAATACTATGAAAGGAGAAAAATCTTATAGCAACCCTGTTCCTGAGCGCCTGCCTGTGACCCTGCCTTCGAATGGCACTGGCATGCAGTAAATATAGGTTTGTTGGAAGAGTGGGATGGCACTCTGCGGTCTGTGGGAGGTTTGGGTGGCACCCACCTGAAGCCAGGCGATAAGGAGCTGGCCGAAGTTCATCTAGGAGTGAGATGGGCTCCTCCTGACCGTTATCGGCTGTGGCAAGCCGCCTGCAAAGCATTCCTTGGGTGGTGGCCTCGTGCATCTCCGAAGCCCAACGTCCCTTTAGCTAAGGAGCCAGTGTAGTCAGTGGTTCTCCTAGGCACTGCGTTTACCATCCGGGCTCAAACATAGACTCCAGCTCAATTCAGGAACTTCGTATATGTAGGAGCTAGGGTCACCTTATAGGTTCCCCTTCAACAAATTGTGCAGGAATTGCCTTCGTTTTTCTTACTTTAACTATTTCCGATTTCTGCCTACACGACCCCAGACCTCCAGAGGCAGGCTGTACCCCTTTCTCGTTTAAAGGACTCTTTTCAAGTTCTCCGCGGTGGCTTTTGGTTGAATTCACAATTGTGATCAGCCTTGTTTGAGTTATTACAAAATGTTGTATAATTGTGCCTTCCCATTAGGTCTGTTACTTTTACAATGTCGACTTCCAACGGGCCCTGTTTAGGAAAAGCTGGACCCCTACACTCCACAACGACCTGGCATTTGGAGTATGGAGGTGCAGCTTTTGGTTCCATTCCTTGTTTATTTCATTAAAATATTTGTGCGTGTAAAGGCATTTTAATCGTGCTTTCATCAACACTCACATTCATTGCCTGAAAGTTTACTTCGGCAGTAATCTTTGACTAGGTTTAGCCATTAAATTGCTGTTTAAAGTGAAACTCATGGAAGGATTTATGTTTGTGAGCTTTACGAGAAAGCGTTAGTATGCAAAACGTGAGTGTTTCCATGTAAGAATATACACGCTGTCTGCCTTCATTCTGGTGTGTTATGTCTCTCGATAAGAGAGTTTGGAGTCTTAAATTAATGTAGTGATTGGTTATACTCTGCTGAACTGCACAGAACAGTTAATTCCACACTGAATAAAATAAAAAACCTTGTCCTGTCCCTAATGCTGTTTGATATTCATGCTAGTTTACTTTTGAACTTGTTAAACGCATCACTCTGATTGGCTCCAGGTCGGCAGGTTCTGTGATGATCATATATCCTTGGGTGGTGCTGTTGCTCCGTTTACAGATTGTGATCTGCCAGAAGGCGCATAGTCAGTGCTCGTCAGTAAGGAACCGGGTTTGTTGGTGTGTTGATTATCATAGTGGAGGTTTGCACTGTTCGTTAGGGCGGGGCCTTGGAATGATGTGATGCTGCCCCGTTTTCCTCATAGTTACTGATTTTCTGCCTCGGCTACACTAGCCATCATCTGCATAATTTGCAGATGTTATCAGAAATGTTTGTAGCTCAAATGGATCAAAAGTTACTAACATGTTGCAACAATTATGTGAAAATTAGTCCTATGGGAAAATGGTCAGTGCGACACAAACTCAATTTCGCACACCCTGTTTGTTTGAGTAAGTTGCAAGCTGGCACATCTTTGTTTGCTCCAGGCAGGTGCTATTGGTGGACGGTAGAACTTTTTAAGCAAGTTAAGTTTCTAGAGCTCAGTGATTAAGATGCACCAAAGTGTGCTGTAACCATGATAGGGCCAGAGACCATGCAGGGACAAATCCTACAACTGATGGAGAAATCAGACCTATAGATGGAGCTGTTGGTGGTCTTCTGCTTTCTTTTTCTTCGGGTCTGTTTAAGTTCACAGTGCCCCTGGATCCAGAGCTGTGAATGAGTGTATACAGAGCAGAAGGAGGGAACCCATCTCCAAAAGGATGAGCATCCTGAGATGACATTTGTCATCCTTAGCGCTAGTGCCAGGATCAGTCCTCTTGGTAATTTAAGTAGCTGTATTTTACTTGCAACATTTGAAGCTGGGGTTAATAAGTAGTTCTCATACTTAATTGGTATTATGCACTACAAATAGTTTGTAAAAGTTTTTTGTATTGTAATTTCATCTAGTTATGTACACGGAATGAGATTTTTACTTGAGGTCTTTTTTCAGATCAGATAACCAGAATAGCCAGCAGAGCATCTCCTGGGGTGTGCAGCACTGCCGAATTCTGGCATATTTACTGGGAGCAGTATGGGGGGAGCAGAGGGCAAATACCTATTGTTTGGTACTCACTATGTTGGATATTGTGCATTAAGAAAACCTACTCTGAAGCATAGGGACCTGGTCAAGCACACCAGGACAGGGAGGCTAGTGCACAAACACTAGGGTTAGTACACAGGGACACTGATGATAGGGAATACGTACATACATATTGTACATACATTGACACTGAAACAGGAGATCAATACACTGACTCTCTTGCAACAAATACATCATCGGTGGGAAAACTAATACAGGGGCACTGGGACAATGCAGTGACTGAGGAACAGGTAAATACACAGACACATGCATGGCTTCAAGAACTAGAATGATGCTGCCATTCCCACACCTGTATGTGGCACAGCGACAGCAGAATACTGTCACACTAACCAGAACTGAAAGGTGAGACTCAACTACTTTCACAGGATATTAGTGTATGGTAACCACTCTTATCCTCTCTTCCTGCAACAAACTTTCTGCAGACTGAGTCATAAAATAGTACCAGTAGGCCATGTCAATGGACAAATATGAATCTATCTTATTGAGTCAAGATCTTACAATTGATGAATATCGATGCTGTCTTCAGCCAGTCCTAGAAAGCTCTACTCAACAAAAGCCATAGAGCTTTAACAGAGGCATTAGACAATGGAATATGAAAGGAGTTTGTTCTCAAAGCGCACAGCAGAATGTTTCTAATTGCATGCCCTGACAGTCATTGTCTTTGTCACCTGTTTTCCAGATATTACCAATTTGTAAATGAGCCCATTCATATGAACTTTAACATCTCAGGTTTTTTTTGTTTCTTCAATTTTCTTAGTGGGCCCATGTTTGTTAAGTCCATTGACTCTGCGTGTTATCCAAAAAGAAAGCTAGGGATTTTTTGGGTGCCCTCTGTCCAGTATGTTGAAGCTCTAGAAATTGTGTTGTACACACTTGTGATACAACCTTGGCTTCCATCTTGGATGCACGAATATTGCTGCGTCGGAAGCAGCTAGGAGAAAATAGATCCTCTGTTTCCGTAAGACTCTCATGCGCACAGCAGCATATACCTAGACTTGTTCTGTCCTGCTGTCGTTCACCAGTCTGGATTCGTCTTCACGAATCTCGTATTTATAAATGATCTGGCCGAAGGCTATACCTTTGAAGCAAAAGGCCTTCTCTTCAAAGAGAGTAAGAGTAGTCTTCTTTATTTTCTCCTGCCCTTCAGACACTTCACCCCTTGGGGTGTGGCTTCTTCCTCGCGAGAAAAGAGTGCATTGATTAGCATGCGTAAGATTATAAAGTGGCACAAACAGCAGTTGACTTACAGATGATGTAGTGCATGGAAATAGTGCAAACACCTGCTGGCAAATTTGGTCTACAGCTTGTAAAGAAGCAGTTCTGTGTTTGCAATCCGCACACTTCTTAACTTCTTGGATCTGATATTTTGGGAGGTGGTTCAATTACAGTCAGGGGGTAAACATTTTGGGGAGTGTCAGTAGGGCTTGAAGTTAGTGTAAACTCTTTCAATCGGTAGAAGGTATCTTACTGGAAGGGGCAGAGGAGTCCAAGAATGGCAACACTCTCCAAATGAGGCCGCATTTAGAGCCATTACCTGGTTAATAAGCTTCACAGCCGATCAGGAATCACAAGCACGTTTATTCTCAAAGTTCCCTTGAATGCTACAGCTCTGTAGTCTGAAAGTCTAGCTTGATTGCGTGTCTCTCTTGAAAACATGGTAATCATTAGAATCCCCTAAGGCACATAGTCCTACTTTTTTAACAAAATCTATCTTCATGCTCCACACTCAGGTTTATAATATAAACTCAATCGGACCTGTTGGAGTTGTCAGTGCTTGGTTTGTTCTGTATGCCCTTCATTTGTATACACCACTCGGGTGCTTTTAAATTCTACACGGTGATTGGTGCCTGTAATTCTTTTTATCTTGTTTTTTAAACAGCGTTACATTGTGCTCTTACCAGCACCTGTGAAGATCCTTGGCAGTTCAACTCTGACACACCTGGGGCCTGATGATGAGTTTTAAAGAGGTTATGAACCA
Organism: Triturus cristatus; assembly: GCF_964204655.1. Lineage (NCBI taxonomy): Eukaryota > Metazoa > Chordata > Amphibia > Caudata > Salamandridae > Triturus > Triturus cristatus. Next base: position 86,321,670 of record NC_140586.1, on the reverse strand, counting down.
CTCATATTGCCTGTCTTTGATTTTAGACTGCTCTCTAATTTTGGTAGCGCCCACATACTCGCCTGGTCCTTTTCGACCAGTCTGCAGCCTTTGACCCTGCAGGCTAAATCGTTCTGCTAAACTGCTTTAAGGCAGATGGCTTTATGGGAGCAGTATCTAGCTGGTTCAAATCCTTTTGTTATTCACAGGATCCTAACTGTTTAATTTTTATCATGCATTTCTAAGGCAACACCCACCAGCTGTGGGTTGCCACAAGGGCCCTGGTGATCATGAGCCTTGTTTGACCTTATATGGTACCTCTGCTTTGTGCCGTACCCTGCAGTGGATTTTGTGTTTATATGTATGCAAACTGTACCCCGATCTAGATGATGACCTGGTGACAGCAGCTTCTAATTTCAGACTTAATGGATGAGGCCAAGGAGTTGGTTGGCAACCGGTTTAAGATTAACCCTGATAAATAAGATTCTGTGGGGCTCTTCCTTCCGCTCCCTGAATTTGGGTTGGTAGGGGGAGAGGGGAAGGTTTATGTGGCTCAGTGTTGATTATAATCTCTCCCTCGGACATCTGATCCCAACTGTGCCTACAACTTGTTTTTTCCAACAAGTTGGAACATTTTTCCTTATCATTAAATTTAGTTGATCTACTATAAAATTTCTGGTGGAATTAACACTTTATGGCCGCTCACTGTATTGAAGCCTTTTGAGTACTCTGTAGGTCTCGCCTACGCAGCGCGTATGCGCTGTATAGGAGGAGACCTCTTGGAATCAATTCACTTTATACGTGCACGCATTGCATTGCTTTCAATGGCAACGCGTGCACATTTCGCGTTTCCCTTGCGGGAGCGAGCTTTCAAACAGATGGTGCCCTTGCTCGCTCCCGCAAGGGAAACGCTATGTGTGCTCTCGGCTGCACAGCCCCCCCCCCCCCCCGCCACCCCCCCCTCTCGCCTCAGCGTCTACAGGCGTGCAGGGGCCATATGTTTCTCACTGTAAACCTCGGTATTGTAGTAAGGCGTATCTTTTCATATTGCCAAACTCATTAGTGGCTTCCCGTTGTGAATAATAGCCGCATTCTCCAGCTACGAACCTCCCGATAAGCAAGCGGCAGGAGCCATTTGTATTTATACTTTCCCAGCGAGTGTGCTTGCAAGCGACAGGAGTTGTTTGCATTTCCTTTTACCGCGTGTGTACGCAGAAGCCGTTTCTCTTTGTTCCATTCGTGTGGGGTTATGCCGAAGTGGCAGGAGCCGTGTACAACTCACTCTCACCGCACGTGTGCCCCAAAGCGGCAGGAGCCATTTACATTTACCTTCAACGTGAGTGTACACGGAAGAGGCATAAACCGTTCAGTATATCATTTATTACCACATGTGAGCGCCTTTGATGTTGCGTAAAGCATTAGGCTTGTAGCAGGCACCTCTCTGCCAGGCAACATTACCTCCAGCTGAGAGGATTTGGGAGGGTTTGCCGAGCATGGGCTTTATTGTTTAAGCTATGAACAGGGCCACTTCGAGAGCACTTCTTCCAGTACTTTTCTCCTGGATTATTTGGAGGGTGATTGCTACAAGCTTCCTGTGACAAAGTTTGTTTTCCCCAATTTCCTACTGGTCTCTTCAGGATGGCACTGCCAAGGTCATGATGGACTGCAAGTCGTGTGGCATGTATGAGTGACCTTTTTTTGTTTCCTTCTTCAGCTTATGTGAGTATCGAACTCTGAGAGATAGTATGATATTACAGAGCTATATGTTTGTTTCTTTAGGAATGTTGTGTCTCTCTTCTATCCTGTGACAGGGTATACACATGGCCACCTCTCTCTGCACTATACATTTAGTACACCCAGCCAACGGGGTTCTCCGCCATTGAAAACCTGTGGCTGACCTCATAGTGTCAACATTGCAGGGGCGGAGGGGCACATCCTCTGTGAAGCATTGGCATAGCCAATAGGTCTCGCTTTTGGGACCTTATAAGTATTTAGTTATGCAGCACAATATCCTTGGTGCAACAACATCAACTGTTGCATGGCTAAACACTTAAAGGCCCCAAATGCAAGACCTATTGGCTATGCCAATGCTTGTTTTGGTTGGTCTCGGATCATCCAGCTTGCTGCTGCTACCACACTGATTACAGGTTCTCAGAGGTCTGAAACTCAAGACTTTCTCCTTAAACCTTGCATTGTCCAAGAGAACTGCCAGTGGTAGTGCTGAATGCGGGTTTACTGTTGGAGGGATTCCGTATGGTGCGCAGCCTTCAGCTGTAAGTTTTAAAAATGTTCTTAGTACAGTCAGAGAGATGAAAAGCATGAACTACATGTTTTAATATTCCTTCACCTTTTGGAATGCAGCGTTGGGCATTGTGAGCACAGACGACTCGTGCCTGCATTGACAAATACTCTTCAAAATGAAGTACATTGTAATTTTTGGGGACCTATCCTCTGGCCGCACGACGTAAAGTGCAATCTACCCTGTTTTTGAAGTTGTTCCTTCTAGTGTACCACTGTAAACGTGTCTCGAAGCTGTGTGCAGTGACCTTGGTGTTCTAAGAATGTGTGACAAACATCCTGACAATTTGTTGGTCGTACTTTTTGTACTTGGTAGAAGCCTTCGCTACTACGTCGATCACGTGGAGAAAGCAGACACTTGGATACAAATCCTGGCCTACCTCCCAAATGTACCAAAGGCTGTACAGTGCACTCGTTTTCTAAGTCCTGACCGCATGCTCTAGGAAAGAAATGAGGGACATATGCAGACTGCGCTGCAATGGGTGGTATGTTGGCCAAAACATGTTTTTGTGTGTATGGCAAACCTCGCCCAGTTCTGTTACTTCTTCTTATTTCTGCTTCCTGTGATAATTCCAACCACACGATAGCTGCAATCAAACACTGCAAGCGTGATATTTTAAAACGTGGCTATTGTTTGGTAAGATGTAGCCTCTGAAGACTGCATGTTTAAGCCCTTCTGATGGGGATGTGTTAATGCAACAGTTCAGATTACGTGGTTAACAGCATTGCAGCATGAAGGATTGCAGAATCTAATCTCTCGGGGAGAAATGAGGATTATGGTGTTAAGTGTCTATGAAGTAGGCTCGGTCATTAAAATATAGCCACTAAAAAGCATAAATATCTTTATTCTGTCCTTGGATATCGTTGATCTGAAAGTGGAAGTCGATAATGGTTGCAGTCATGTCCCAGCAGAGTAGCATCATTGAGAGAGTTGACTACATTTTTAGTCGAAGTATGCTGTGGGTATGAGCGAGCTAAAACAGGTCACTGGAATGTTTGTCTGCCTCCCACTGCATCCCATCCAAGGCGCTGCAGTTGTTGTTAGGCGTGGGAATGACGAGGTGAGTTCAGACCCTAAATCAAATGCCTTTGTGTACATAAGAGGTAAATACATTGAGTTGAATTGGCAGAATTAATCGTGTTTCACCTCTCAGTTGAACCCTTTGGGTGCTGTGAGGTGCACGGTGGTAAGAGGCTGAAATGTCTTCTTGGATACTGTGCATGAAGATGGAGCAGAGATGAGTTTGCTCTTTGGAGAAGGATATACTAAAGCCTGAACCTGCCTGTGTTAAAATAATTAATTTGCTCAGGTTTTTGACAATCGTTTTTTGGAAGGTACTTGGATAAATAAATGTAGGGGAGTGGCCTTGAGCATCTTAGTTGGAGAAGTTCAAGGTCGTAAAGGGTTCATCATGGGACCACAAAGGAAGTTTGAAAGAAGTGGTATAATGTCAGGGTAGCAAAGCCAAAATGCTCTAAGGTTTATGAGGAAAGAAAGCAAGAATTATGGCTAAGCCACTTCCTATATTTTAAGAATTTATCAAAAGTATTGCACTGCAGTTTTTCTTCCACGCTGGGTTTAGTTTTATCAGATTTCGTAGTGTGTTCTCAGTTTGCTGTAACATTCTGTCTGCAGTAATCATTTTAATTCCACGCAGTTCTGTATATGTATTCACTACTATATATATTCACTGCTATGTAAAAGTGGTGGTCTGAAGGTACAGCCAAGATGGCATGAGAGCATGCTTCAAGAATGCCACAAGATCCAGGTGAGACCACTTGTTTTGGGTTTCACAAAGGTCTTCTGTTTTGAGGATAGGTATGCAGATTTAATAGAAAACAAAAACGGATAAAACACAAATGGCAAAATCAAGTGCATATACTTTAATTACGAAATATTTAAAACACCTTTTTATTCACTGCAAAATTTAAAATACAACTTAACATTGCTCTCGGGTTCGGGCTTAGTTGGCTTTGATTTTAAGGCTAGGGCTATTTTTTAGGTTTAGCATTAGGGCCAGGGCTAAGTTTGAGTAAGATTCATATAAAGTTGATAGAAAGAGAAGTGCATCTCACTGTTTTATATAAACCTAGATACAGACACCAGAGAAATGTATACAATCAAGACAAGAAATAGAGCCAGCTGCTGATCTTAAAAACACACACATTGATAGCAAAAAGGGAGCCACCACTTACCATAGAATTAAATACTCTCATAGCAAGAGTTTGTCATTCAGGTACAAAAACAAATGACACAGTTGAGTCTTGATGTGATATGCTCGTTGATAGTTTCCTCAGCTACCTGAATTTAACTGTGGACAGTTAGCCTTGTATTTGTAGTACGCCCTGGAGCATCGCGCTCTGCACACTGAATTACCTAAAAAGGCTAGCTCTTGTTATGTGTGTATACCAGAAAGAATTCAGGCTTTACTTTGAGTTGCCGTCTCCCAGATGCTGAGACGTTTGGATTCATCAACCTGGCATTCTTTCATGATGAACTCCCAACAAACTTTTTCTGTGGTAAAGCATGGGCAAACTGTGCATTTTTAGGTTTCGCCTGGCGTTAGCAGCACGCATGCGCTGTTCTCGCCATGCGAGGGCCTTTTGGAAACGATACGGATTCCAAGCGTGCACGCGGACGGACAGAAGATGTGCACGCGGGGGCTGGATTCTTCACTGGCGGCATGACACTCTGAGGACTTTTTTTGGGGGCTCGGCAAACTGTACTTTTCAATATTTGATGCTTTTAATAAGCAGCGCGGCATGCTGCGCTGCTTACTAAAAGCATCAAATATTGAAAAAAAAGTCGGCAATCTTCGATTGCGCTCATTGTAGCGAGTGTTTGCATGCTTGTTTTTAATGTCTCCATCTGTCTTTATGCTATTGTCTCTTTATTTGTTGATTTGCATTGTCTTGCTATGTGCACAGGTATTTTTTTTTTTTCACTTCCAGACCTGGCTAACAGAGTTTAAATGGAGTTCTCGGGCCTCAGAATACGGTACATTGTGTGTTTTGTGCGGGACATATGTGAGCTTATTTAAGAATGAGCCGTTTGCAGCAGATGTGCTGCACGTCAGAGTATCAAGTCACTTGAGGTAAAATGTTGGTGGCAGTGCTTGGTGGTGGACACTGTATCGGCAGAACTTTACTGCTTTATCAGCAGTGAAGAAATTCAAACACGGGGAGAAAAAAGACGCATTGTTCTGCCTTCTGAGCTAGGGACTCGAACCCTGGTCTTTGGCGGCGGAAGCTGAGTTTAAAGACTAGAGCATGCATCGGAAAGTATACAATTTACTGAGAGGTTGTAGAGTGCAATCTGTCGTATTCGATTAACGTATTTAGTATGAGGCTTTTGGGAGCGCCTTTGGTAATCGGTTACTCAGAATTATGCAGGTTTTTTGCCTGCTGTATATTGGAAACAGTTTAATACCGCTTCATCGCAAGAAATGGACAAAATGGCAGTGACTCACACCTTTAATTAAATATTGTTTTGAAAGATACCGACAGAATATGAATCAACAATAAGAGAAAAACAAGCACAATAGTGTGTTATTATACCCCTTCGGTTTTTAAGCTTTTATAACATTAAAAAGAGGGAACTTGAGGCTTAAAAATGACTTGTATGCGTGAATCGAGCAGAGAAAGCACCGGTCGTCTCTCTGCTTCAGTGGCCTACATAAACCATTTTCTTTCCCCTCTGATACTGCGTCCAAATCTGCATTTATAATTGTGGGATTCCTACTGCACTACGCACATCCATGGATCCCGTTTTTTTTCAATCTCTTCAAAATAAATCGACGTTAGCATTATTGTTGTAAACTCGTAAATATGGGGTGGTGATAATTAACAACAACAATAATAATTCTCGCTTCAAAGTTTAAAATCCATTCCTTCCTTTCAGAGGCTTACAGGCCACAGACCCAACTATGTTTTAATCATTCCAGTGAAACGAAATATTATAGCATTATAAAATATTAAACGTTTTATAAGGCCTGTGAGTAAGTGCGTCGTGGCTTGGGGAGGAGGGTGGTTTGAATATTGGAGAGTGTCTTTTCTTTAAATGTTCTGTTCTCTTCCGGGGACCAGGTGGGCCCAATCAGGGGACCCGCCCTTTCCAAATGCAGAACAGGCCCTTCCGAGTCCTAGCCGCAGCGTAAATTTATGAGGCGTGTGACGCAGATATATCGTGCAAGGTGTTTAGAAAAGTAAAAATAAAAAGTAACTCGACACGCCCGCTTTTACTTTTTGCGACACCAAGACTTTTTATTTCCATTCGTTTGTAATGTGTTATGTTTGTACTAAAAGCCCTGTTTAAATATGTCTCTCACCGTGCGTGAGAGTACAAGCTGGTTGCAAAAACAAAACTATAAAAAACAAAACCAGCATTGAAAATGCAATAGGTCCCACCTTTGATTAAGTTAAAGCCATTTGCTTTGCTAATGGTATTGTGTAGCAAAGCAAATGGCTTTAACTCAATTAAAGGCGAGACCTATTGCATTTTAATGCTTGTTTAATTTTCAGGCCATATACTTTTTTAGGTCGAGCGTAGAACAGTGCATGTGCTGTTGCTCGACTTTTAGTAAGGGGATTTTCAAAGTGCTGCCAGCCGCTGGCCTCAAGCTTGCGTGCATGTGCACGTGAACGCGCGCAGACGCCATCTGTCTTTTCTCCGTCACGGGTAATGCTTTATTATTTTTTTTTTATTTTTTTTTTTTTTACTTCACACATCCTTACTAAAGAACTAACTAGCATTCCCTTTCTATTCGATCGCCTTACCTTTTCAGGCCAGCAGAGAGTGCTATCGGCCCGCGCTCCTCAAGAACGCAAGCATGCCTAATGTTTAGAAGCATCATGTCGTGAATGTTTTAATTTCAACTTCGCCCTCCTGTGGCCACTGTACAAGAAAAATATGTTTCTCGGACATATTACGACTAGGGCGTATTTCCCCCCCTCTTTTACACGTTTAGAGTGAAGAGATATGTGTGGCAAAAAAGACTACAATATGGAATACCTAACACAGAGTTTCTTCATCAAAGCAATACATTAATCTGCAGCCAGGCTGTACCTTTATGTTTTACTCTACAATATGCGGCTCGAATGCAGAGGAGCGGGCTCAAACCCTGACATCGGACATGCAAGCAGAACATGTGGGCTCCGTATCACCAAGTGAATATAAAAAGATCAAAAAAGCCACAGGGGTCTTCCTCATATTACTTGCTACTGCTGTAGCAATACAGTGACTCACATCACACTGCACACACTGTTTTACATTAAAACCTGCGCAGTGCTAGTGCGGCTGCAGCAGCCCCATGAACTTGTTTATTTCTACTATCATGTTTTTCATGACGTCAGGTAGTTTTTCAGCGATCGGGCTGCAGATACAATACTGTGTTCTTTCTGCCGCACACGTCTGTGCTCTTGTTATCAGGGAGTTCCGTTTTTCCATTTTTGTTTCAATTGACATAATATAAGACGCAGAACTGATATTTATATATCTAACTTGTCAGTGTTCACTATCGTTTATCTTCCCAACTCAACCCCAGGCCCACTTTGTTCGTCGAAGGCCAGGGTTTTGTTTATAGGTTCCAGGGATGCTGGCGAGATTTAATGCCATGCCTGGTCAGCCTGAGTGGTTAGGTCTCGGCTAGCGAAGGCTGCGCTTGCGCAGTCTCGCTCGAGAGATTTAATGACTTGGAGTAGTGGGGCTTGACCCCGCCCCTCTTCTCCCCTCTTCTCCATTGGCTGTCCTCCGAAATGCTGGTCAGCCATTGGAGAAGAGGGTTGTCTCTCCAAACAAGCCCCGTCCTTTTCGGATTCGTGGGCGTGTTTTTTCGATTCTTTCTCTGGGCGTGTTTTTTTTAATACACACCCACAAGACAGCATGTCTTGCTCACGCTGCCCACACGCGCCAGTCGGCTCTCTGATTGGTTGGCAACTATCAAATAAGCACTGTGATTGGTGGACCTTGTCAACCAATCAGAGAGCCTACTGGCGCGTGCAGGCAGCATGGGGTCCCTAAGGCATTGCGAGGCGCTGAGTGACTTCTAGGCGCAGCCGGGCATCTCTTGGTGGCTTTACCCGCACACCGTGAAGGACCCCTTTTACCCTCTCTTCTTACCTCATTTTAACCCTCCCACCCTCGAGGATGATCTTCGACAAAGTGAAGCGATTGGTGCTGACCCCGGACTCCCCGCCCGTCTTCAGCGGCGGGGACACCGTGCTGCTGGAGCTGGTGGCCGAGGCCAAGGTGGAGTCCATCAAACTCCACGCCCAGGGCCTGGCCCGGGTCCACTGGACCGGGTCCCGCAGCGCTGGCTCCAGTACCACCTACACCCAGAACTACTGCGACGAGGTGGGCTACCTGGAGCACCGGCAGAGCCTGCTGGAGACAGGTGAGCATCACCGACGCCAGCTGCTGCCTCAGACAGCAAGCGGCTAGAAGTCGTGCTGTTTGCAGCGCTGTGCTACACAAGTTTCATTATGTGCTAGAAGTAAACTGCGCAGTGGAACATCTCTTATCCAAAGCACTTAGAGAAAGCGAAACCGAAACAAGACGTGTTGCATAAAAACAAGTTACCAGCTTTACCCTCATTAATCTGTTCATCCTGCTGCAGGCAGGAGGTGGGTAGGGGGTTATGTACAGGGGACAGATCGTGTTTTGGGGATTGGATGTGCATAGATGTGATTCGCTTTGTTTTATTGTGCTGTTCATTCATCTGTTCATCCTGGTGCTGTGACTTCTTTTACGCATAAAGCGCTTAAATGTGATTCAGTGTGAAGCGCTATGATAGTCTGTTCATCCACTTGCAGACTAGGCTCTGTGTAGAGAGAAGCAGTGTGCAGTCCTGTTTCTTTCAATTAGGAGGTGCCTAGAAGAGATTCAATTCACATTGGTGACGCCACATAAGGGTCTTTACTTATTCATTCATTCTGCTTATACAGATGGGAAGTTGAAATCTCAGTTTTCTTACCAGAAGAGGGAGGTAGCTGTCTTCGTGTAGGGAGGGGGGTCCTGACGGTGACCTGTAGAGCCAGGGTCATGCCAGTGCACTGGGTCCGTGCAGAGCACTAAACTAGCTCAGTGGGTTAATGCATTCACTGCAGAGAGGTGTGTACAACCTGTTGGTCGCAGTTTTGAATTTAAGGGTTAACTCGGCATTTCATCATTTCAAAGTCCATTAAATCAGTGCCCATGCTTCTAGGATTAGTGGCTGTAGTAGAAGTGTTTCCAGCTTACTGTATGACGACAGTATTTATTAAACTCTTGGGACGGGGTCTGTGCTTCAGTGCGCTGCATCTTTGTGTTACCTTATTCACATTTGTAAAGCGCCAACCACCATTGTCATGGCACATTGAGCACGTGTTCTATTCGGGCGCCCTTACCTTCGGATCTGGGGAAAGCCATCAAACTGCGGGAAGTTTTGGATGACAGGATGTGTTTGGTTTTGTGTGTTTGCAGCGTTTGCTCATTGTTTAGGCTTGGTGGAAAGCGTGGGGGGCTTTTAGTTCAGTTAACGTCTCCAGAATCCATGCCTTTTTGATTTTAAGGGGTCCATTCAATATTAACAACTCCTCCAAGGAGCAACACAGAGCGTTACACATAACATTTTTGCTGTAGCAGACGCTTCCAAACGTCAGGGTTTGTACATAGAACAGCTGGTGTGCGTTGCCCGGTCGAGACCAGATCACAAAACAAGCATTTACAATGCAATGGTCTCGGCATTGTTAAAGTTAGAGCTATTGGCATTGCTTATGACATTATTTTTGTTTATGTTTTTGTTTTTAAAACATTTAAAGAAACGGCATTGTTATTTGCAATGTCAATAGCTTAATCTCTCTCAAATGCGAGACCCAGAGACGTCCCAGCCCTTCCTAAACTTTCCAGGCCCTGTGAGGAAGAGAGGGAGACCCGCCTCAACTTTAACAACAAACACAGACACTTCTCAGCAGACCCCTGCACTCTTTAGACCTCGGACATGTGAAAAGGCTGCAGAAACTGGCCCCACAAGTTACTGCTGACCAGGAGACCCCTGCCGGCTTTCTGAACTGGAAGATTGGCCTCCACTTTCAGACCCAGTCCAGCTTACTGCATGTTCAAGTGATTTTCTTTTTTAGCCCTGGGTTTGTAGTCCTGTTTGACATTTAATTCATTCAGCCCTACAAGGACCAGAATCAAGAAAAGTATCCGAGCGCTTTACACATGTACCAGTTACTGTTTTTGACAATATCCTTGTGTATTTCGCTGTATCAAAAATCATAAATCTCAAAACGTCTTTTCCACCGATAATCTGTCAATTTTTATTAGTCATTTATCTTTTAAATGCTTAATTTTTAGTGATAAATGCAAAGATCTAAAAACAACGGTGCCACTTCTGCTTTGGCTCCCAAGAGCAATGTGTATGTGTCTAGATCTATGTGTGTGTGTGTGTGTGGTTCTGTGTGTGTGTGTGTGTGGCTGTGTGTGTATGTGGCTCTGTGTAAGTGTGGGTGGCTCTCTGTGTGTGTGTGTGGGAGGCTCTGTGTATATGTATGTGCCTCTGTGTGGGTGGCTCTGTGTGGGTGGCTTTTTTTGTAGGTGGCTCTATGCGTGGGTGGCTCTATTTGTGTGTGGGTGGCTTTGTGTGGGTGGCTCTGTGTGTGTGGGTGGCTTTGTGTGGGTGGCTCTGTGTGTGGGTGCAAATGCAATAGGTCTTGCATTTGAGAGAGATTAAGCTATTGACATTGTAAATAACAATGCAGTTGCTTTAAATGTTTTAAAAACAAAAACATAAACAAAAATAATGTTATGAGCAATGCCAATAGCTCTAACTTGAACAATGCCGAGACCATTGCATTGTAAATGCTTGTTTTTGATCTGTCGGTGGTTTCTCATCTGGCGTTTTCTGTGCTGGTCCTCTCGTGAACAAGTGCTGTATCTGACTTTCGGTGAATAAATATTAAATACAGATATTTCACAAAAATCTGATTATGTGATTCTTTTCGCCAGCTTTGCTGTCCTAGGCTATATTTATGATCAGTTGATCAGATATATAATGAATAAATTGGTTGTTCAGAAACATAATAATACATTTTTAGGTAGCTGCCCGTTACCATAATTGCCTTATAATGGTTAAGATAAGCTCTTTAAGAGAGCTTATAAATGTAACTTCAAAGGACATTTCACTGCAACAAAGTTTAACCTTTGACTTGGGAAAGGATATGTAGCCAAGAACTGCTTGTATATTGTGTTAGTGTGGAATAAATGAGCTGTTTACAGTTAAAATAGGACCTTGTTCAGAAACTGATACAGAAAGATAATTAATGCATTTGTAAGTACATTTCCTGTGTATTTAGTAACCAACAACACTCAGATGATGAGAAAAATAATACAAAATTTACATCCCTTATTATAGGCCCTTGCCTCTCGCTCGGAGTTGGAACACTACAGCAAGTCCTTAACGTCTGATGTAGATCTTTACAGCGGACTGTAATATTTTTTTCCAATAAAAACAGGCATGATAAACAACTTTCTTTTTTTTCTAATTTTGAACGAGTAAAAGCGGTTCTCAAAAGAAACTTTTTTCAGTTTTTTTTGTTATATTTTACCGTTTTTTTTTTTTTGGTCAAACATATCTAAAAACAAGCATTTGCAATGCAATCGGTCTCTCCTTTGAGACCTTATATGTATTTAGCTATGCAGCACATTAGCCTGGGTGCTGAAACATCTAACGTCTTTAACATGGAGGGAAAGTAAGCACCAAACTGCATGACACACCGGGTATGGGAACACATGGAGAGAAATATTGCCTTTCAGCGGGAAATGGAATAGTCCAAAGCTCTGTTTTTAATGTAAAATCAGGGGCTTCGGTGGACATATCACTGAAAATACAAGATTTGAGAAAAGTATTATTGTGGTACTTGCCTTACAACATGGCTCATACTTTTGTAGTGCAGTAGTCGGATGACTGTCCTGAAGAGACCCCCAGCACTGTAATGTTTTTTTCACACATCATTACATATGGATTGGTTGAACCTATGTATTTTGACAGAAACTACAAGCAGTCTAATGTCTCCGTTTCTTAACTTACATTAGGTGATGAGAATTTAAATAGTGCATTTGATGGTGGATTCCTCGAAACCACTGAGATGTCTATATTTTGAAAGATTACAACAGGACAATTTCCCACATTGTGATCTTACATCTTGATTTTCCCGTTTTAGACCGGTCAGCACTGCCTGGGCAAAAGTTTTGCATCACTAGTACCCGTTCAACACCCAGATACATAATTGGGCATCAGTGGTGTGGTGTGATAGGGGAATCAGCTAACCTTTGCAAAAGACCTTTCGCTGTGCAGCAGTACGTGTTGTTGCTGTTTATTAGTAATTCATGATTAGTTTGAGCTAGAAATTTTTTTTGAGTTGAAATCTGCAGGTTATGCCACAGATTATGTGGAAAACGCCAAAGACGCAGAGTACCATAATATTAGTGGCCCTGTCTACAAAATTGCTGTGGCATCTGTTTGACTTAAAGGTCAAGCTGCAAAACAATATCTCTGCCAACTTGATAGATTATACTCTTGGAGAGCAAGCAATTTCCTGCGCGATTAAAACATGCATTACTGCCCACCAAAATGTGTGCAGAGATGTATGCAGTACTCCCGAAAGCTCTTTCTGCGGTTAATTACATTGTGATGACACCTGCACTGTCAAGCGAGACCTAAAAAGGCAACCGGGTTAATGCAAGTGTTTAACACCTTTCTATGGAACTTAGTACTGTACACTCATCCCAACAGGTATAGCCGTTCCTCCTGTGTAAAAGCAACACAATCATACATAAAGTCTTTATCCAGATTAATTTCAGAAAATCAAAAGCTCACTGGCAGAGGATCACAACTGATACATTACAAGGAAGAGACCCCAATTCCAGATTTAAGGCACAGAAATGAGGAATACCACTAATTATCAAAACATCAACCAACTGCTAAAAGTTTCTCACTTTTATGAGACCTTAAGCGTAAGTCCTGCAGGGACAGCAGTCTAATGTAGAGCCTGCTCAGTGACAAAATAACTATTACTGCCCTAGCACCTGTGCCGTTTGCTCGGCATCCATTTTGAGGGAGGGGCGCAGTGTCTTACTACAAACTGCATCAAAACGAATCAAGAGCGGTAGACCAGGCGTGGGGGTTGGAAAGGGTGGTTGGAACCGGCGGCAGAGGAATACGCAGGGGGGATTCTGTGTCAGTTTTTCTTCAGCAGCAGCACAAAGAATCCGTGTTATAAGGCGCCACAATCCATAACAGGCAGTACCACAAGCCCTGGCTGCGCTCCATGACAGCAGGCACGCGAGCGGAAGGGCAGAGTGGCAATTGTGTAACGTAGCCGGTGCTCATGTAGCGCTCCAATACCTTCGGGTCCAGTTCGCTCTATATAAATCTGCAAAAATAAAAAACGTTACACAAAAGTGGCACCTACGTGGATTCATCAACACTTTGTCACCTAAGTACTTTACTGGCCATCTACACAAGATGGCGCATGGTAACCGTTTGTCACTTCAACGCTCACCTCTCCGTTAACCGTTTGTCACTCAACCGCTCACCTCTCTGTTTATGATCACACGTTCATTTTCTGATTGGCACCCTCGTTGTGTACCATAGGATATTGGTTTATTTCTGATAAACACAACTTCTACATCTATTCACCTTTACTAATGCATGAGCAACATTATCAGATTTTGTGTATACTCATAATATTGTTATACACACACTACTATATTTTGTTTGTGCTGACACCCTGTTTCCTTGCATTTACAGAAGATTAGCCCCTGACGAAGGGCTTTCATGCCCGAAATGCGTTGGGCAACTTTTTACTTTGAATGAATACGAATTTGAAGTATATACAATTCATGTTACTATGAGATGATTTACCTCAGTATCAAATAAAAACACAAAGTGTAACATCAAAGTGACTTTGAAGAACTTTTCATTACAAGATTAACTATTGTATTAAACTCATTTCCCGAGTGCATGAGGGAGACACTCTCTTAGTTCAAGAAAGTGCATTTGTACCTACGTGGCATAGTCACACACACGTGCGATGACACACGTTGGATAATTAAAGTCCTCGCTATTACCTGAGTTCTACGTTCTGAAAGTGGTTTCACAAACGGGAGCTTTCGGTCAAGGTTTAGGAATTTTCGCCGATGGCTCTTTCAGTTTTCACAAAATCATTGTTGGGTAGCACTATCGAGAGTAAAATTATTTAAATGTGAACTTATAGTCTTCGTTTGGACAAAGTAAAGTTAACTCGTTATGCCGCTCTGTTGTCTACATCCGCGGTCTACTTGTTTGTTTGAGCAGTCAGCTAATCCGAGCTAGGCAGCAGTAATCGCTTACCGAATCCTAGCATGCTGTATTTGGCGTGGGATGGCAGAGGTGGAATCTGTGCGGCGGTGTCTGAGGGACTTCTCTCGATGCTTGGGATGAGGCCACATTGATTGTCAGTCAGCTGTGCGTCGGGGAAGAGTTCTTCCACGACCCAGCAAGAGACACGAATAAACAAGAGAACGTCCCTGTAAAAGAAAACAAAAAAAACCACGCCCACCAGTGTAAAAGGGACGGGGCTTAAAAAAGAGAACGAAGCGAAAAAACACAACCCCGAATCCGAAAAAGACTCTGCTTGAATTGACAGACAAAGCTCTTCTCCAATGGCTGACCAGCATTTAAGAGGCCAGCCAATGGAGAAGAGGGGCGGGTTCAAGCCCCACTACTAGAAAACATAAAATCTCGACAGCGAGACTGCGCAAGCACAGCCTTCACTAGCCGAGACTGCGCAAGCGCAGCCTTCGCTAGCCGAGACCTAAAAAAACGAATTCCATTTTGGATACATTATTTTTTCTGCAATTTTGGCTGAGAACTTGATTGTTTTTTTATAGCTTGATTACTGGCCTCACCTAGAGTAATAACCTTATGGTTGAGTAAAAAGTGAAGGCACAGTGGCAAAAGAGGGATCTGTGTATTCTTCTCACTCTGGAGAACAGATTATGGTACAATGGCTTGAGGAAGTATTGCTTCCTACTAGGGTGCAGATGACAAAGAGGCCCTCTTGTTCTCGTACTGGCATCTTTTGGCAGCATTAAACTGAGTGCCGTGCTTTCTGATGCCTATGCATCCCTAAGGTGCTGGAGCAGGATTTTCTGTACTGCGGCTGAAGGTTTTCTTGCATAAGTTGCAAGGCGCAGTCTTGGCCAGCACCTTGTTTTCTCAATCTCCGACACAGAATGACTGCCACACAATGGACTTCTATGGCCCCGTTGTTTTCTCCTGTGTTTCCTCATGCTATTGCTTCTCACTCCCTTAGACAGTTTTTTTAGGCTTTGCCCACAAAACCAAACAAGCATTGGCATAGCCAATAGGTCTCGCCTTTGGGACCTTATAAGGGTTTAGCCATGCAACTGTTGATGATGTTGCACCAAGGATATTCAGGATGTGGAATTCCTATAGCCCGACGCCTGGGACATATTGTTTGGGGTCAAGGGCAACAAGTTTTTTGTTTTTTTTGATACTCTAATTTTTATTTTCTTGTGAAAAACAAACTCAAAGAACACGTACAACAATCCGATTGAACTGGCATCAAAGTGACAAATCATGGAATCAATGACAGTCAATAGCAAGGCCCCCCATCCCCTCCCTTGGCCTCCCGCTCCCCCTACCCGTACCCCCCTCCCTAGAATAAACTCCCTAACCATTTCCCCCACACCCTGCAAAACTTTTTGGGACATCCCCGTGCAGCATACAACGTCTGTTCTTGTGCGGCACACCAGTCCACGCCCCTTCTCCATTTAGCACATTTGGGTGGATCAGTCTGTTTCCAGGCGGATGCGATATCCCTTTTAGCCACTACCAGAGCAGCAGTAAGGCAATATTTTTCATTGCGGGAGCCATCCAAACCACCCGTTATCCCCAGCAAAGACATTTTGGGGTCATGGGGGACCTCCCACCCCAGGACCTCTGTTAATTCAAGTTCAATCTCACCCCAGTAGCTCTCCAAGCGCGGACAATTCCAGACCATATGGAAGAAGTCCGCCGGGTCTACCCCACAGCGGGCGCATGAAGCATCCGTGGAAAGCCCTGCTTGATAGAGGCGCGCCGGGGTCAGGTAGGCAGCGTGCAGGTAATCAGGCTGGATGAGCACCAGTCTAGCCGATGTGGTAATCGTCCTGGGGGCCATAAGGGCGTCCCTCCAGTCAGCTTTGTCCAATGGATCCACCCACGTCTCCCAGCGCTGCCTCAGTCTATCCCAGTTCACCGGGGTGTTATTAACCACGGAACGATAAATACGGGAAATTCCTCCCTTCCCAAGATACCCCAGCATCACCTGAGCCTCAGGCGGGCTGTGGTCGGGAATCCGTGAATCCAGAGGGACGCGAGTCTGGACCGCATGGAGCAGCTGGAGGTATTTATAGAATTGCGAAGGGTGCAACGCAAATCGACCCTGAAGCTCATGAAAGGAACACATGCGGCTCCCCCGCCGCAAGTCACCCAAAAGAGAGATCCCAAGAAGGTCCCATGCTCGAAACCCCTCTAATCCCGCAGCCAAGTACCATGCCAAAGTGGTGTAACTAGGGTCAGTGTCCTTGACCAGCGGGTATGCCGTAGAGTGGCACGCCATGCCAAAAAGGGGGCCCGCGTAACATCCGAGAGCAACAGAGGGATCACCGCCCTGTAGAGCATGTTTTGAATAGAGGACAACCCCACAATTTGTACCTCTAACCTATAGGCCGGATCGTCCCACCCACCCGAGAACCAATCATGAACCACCAGAAGCCGAGTTTCAAGCTAGTACAGATAAAGGTTGGTCATGCTCAAGCCTCCGTCATGTGAGGGAATCCGACAACGGTCCAGGACCAGACGGGGCCTACCGCCACCCCAGAGAAACTTGGTCGCAATCTTGTCCATCTCCCGGAACCAGGAGCGGGAGAAGGAGCAAGGCGTGTTCTGTAGCATGTACAGGAACTTAGGGAGAATCATCATCATCTTGTAGAGTGCGATCCTCCCCAGTGGGAGCGATTGCCACTTCACCATGTCCGATCTGGTCTTATTAACCACGGGAGCCATGTTGAGGGCCCAGCAGAGCTCCGGAAGAAGGGTGATCCAGATCCCCAAATATTTAAAGGAGAGTCTCCGGTGGGGAATATCAGACTGCAATCAACATTCCCTAGACGGGTGCAACGGGACCAGGACAGATTTATGGGGGTTTAGGTGGAGACCAGACGCCTGATCGAAACGGCGAAGAATCTGGCGAACCCGAGGGCCCGTAACCGCCGGGTCCGAGAGATAGAGAAGGACGTTGTCCGCGTATAGGGCAATCTTATCAGAGACCATACCAGGCCAATCCCACCCCCGGTGAACAGGGTCCGACCGAATCAGAACGGCCAGAGGCTCCATCGCCAGGGCGAAGAGGAGGGTCGAGAGCGGGCAGCCCTGCCGCGTTCCCCGAACGTGTAAGAGAGAGCTCCGTTCACCAACACTCGTGCTCGCGGAGCCGCGTACAGGACCCGGACCATGGCACGAAACTGGGGGCCGAAACCCATGCACTCCAAGACCTCTCCGAGGTAGACCCACCCCACCGAGTCGAAGGCATTTTCAAATTCGACCAGTAGAAGGGCCAGCTATGGAGATAAACGCTCTTGGTGGGCCAAGGCCAGATGTAGGTGGCGTAAGCAGTGCCTAGTCCCTTGAGCCGGCATGAATCCACACAGGTCCGGGTGGGCCAGTGAGACAAGATGCGGACGAAGCCGTTGCGCCAGGATGGTAGCGTATATCTTAAGTTCGGTATTAATGAGAGATATCGGCCGGTAATCCGAGCAAGACTGTGATGGGGGTTGTGTCTTGGGAAGGACTACTATCATGGCGGTGTCCGTTTCCAGCGGGAACGATCCTTTCTCCACCACTTCGGCATAGAAATCTAGAAGCCTCGGGGCAAGGGTTTAACGGTAGTGGGCATAATATTCCTGCGGGAAGCCGTCCGCCCCCGGGATCTTCCCGGATGCCAAGTGACTGATTGCTTCATCAATTTCCTGCAGCGCGATGGGCAGATCTAAAGTCTCCTCCCGCCCCAGTCGCCCAATATCGGCCCCGCTCGTCCCCATCATCTCCGCGAGAGAGATCCCAGGCGCCCGAGCCCAGTATAGTTGGGAATAATAATCTGCAAAGGTCTGTGCCACAGCGACTGTGTGAGTCACGCCAGTGGAGTCCACAATGGCAGGAATAATCCGGTTTGCCCGAGGGCAAGTAGCCAGCCGATGGAGGAGTGTACCGTTCTTGTACCCCCATCCGTACACCCGGGCCACCGAGGAGCGCCAAAGAGTCTTAGCCGCCTCCATAGATTGCATACGTATCTCTTCCCTCAAAGACCAGCCGCCGTGCCCGCGTGGAGTCACCCAACGCCACCTGGTCCCGTTCAAGTTCCAAGGCTTGTGCTTCGCAGGCCGTGAGTCGCTGGAGCTGTGCCCGGCGTTGCTGTTGTACGTGCCCCCTGGCAGCCCCCCTAATAGTCGCCTTGCCGGCATCCCAAAGGATGGCCGAGGAAGAGACGGAGCCAACATTATGAAGAAAATAAATGGTAATCTCGTCTCCCACTGTTTTCCGAAAAACTTTGTCCTGAAGGAACCAGGCATTCAGGCGCCACATCGGGCGGGCCGAGAAAGGAGGCGGGCCGAGAGCGATAAGCAGAGGTGAGTGGTCCGAAAGGCCCCTTGGAAGAATGCGGGCGTCCTGAACACCCGCACACTCCGTAGACGGGACAAAAATTAAGTCAATCCGGGCGTGTGAATGGTGCGCCGCCGAGGTGTGCGTATACTGACGAGTATGTGGGTGCCAAACCCTCCAGACGTCGCACAGGCCCTGGGCCTCAGCCCAACCCGACAACTGCTTTGCGCGGGTGGCTCTGGCGAGGGAGATCGGGTGCGTTGAGTCCATACGGGGCATGTAGACTGCATTGAAGTCCCTCCCATAGAACGAGCGAGCCCGCCGGAAGCGCCGGCAACAACTCTGCGGTGTAGGAAAGGGCAGCCTGCAACAGGGATGGTGCCGCGTATAGGGACAGCAAGGTGAGTGGTTGCCCCTCGAGAGTGCCACAAACTGCAACAGCCATACCCTGGGGGTCTAAGTGCACCTGGGCAAATACAAAGGGAAAGAACCGTCTGATCAGGATAGCCACCCCCCGGGAGCCCCTCGCAAAGCCTGAGTGCAACACCCTATCATATCCATAGCGGGCGAGAAAGGGACAATTATTACCGAGGAGGTGGGTCTCCTGAAGGAGAAGCACGTTGATCCCCCAAACGCTGTGCATATTTGAGGACTGCCATGCGTTTGAAACGATCCAAAAGACCATTTACATTCCAGGACAGTACGCGCATGGCGGCCCTAGGAATAGGTGTGTCAGCCATAATTATAGTCTGGGTAGGCCTAACAAGAGTTCTCTACTTCTGGATTTCGGGGAACGTATCCCTCAGACCGTAGGGAACTCCACAAGCTAAGGGGCGCAAACCTGGAGCAGGGAGCAGAATACGACGCCACCCTTGCATGAGATGTGAACGGGCGCCACTGTAAGGAGCACATCCCCTGTGAGGAGCGGATGGCCCCGGAGTCAATCGCAAGGAGGGCCGGGGAGCGCGCAGAAAGGGGCCACCCGTTGGGTCCGGCACCCACACCAAAACTGAGGGGGGTGCAGGTGCATGGCCTCCCCGGAGGGAGAGACATCGGGAGAGCGGGCAGGAGACCAGGTCAACAGTGTCGAGATGCCATAAAACAACAACAGCGAGGAATTCATCCCCCACCAACAAAATCCCCCCTAGGAGGAAGAAACAACCCCAAACCAACCTCAACCCCCACCCTATACTTCGAAAACAGAAGCATCTGTCGCCATAACGGTATGTAACAACAACCAAGCTGAAACGCTTGGGCCTGAGCACATAGTGGACCCCTCAGTAGAGCGAAATAAGACACATTCTCCTGCCCTGGCCGAGAGCTGTGATTATAGTGGAACACTGAAGCCCAATCCCTCGTATCGTAAGCCTGGTAAAGCAAATCCCCTCCTTCCCCCACAAATCCACATGCAGTAAGAGGGAGATTAAATGACAGGACTGCGGGAAAGATCCGTGAGGTCCATTTGTGTGTCCGGCTGGACCACAGAGCCCACCCGCGGGGGGGACCCAGCGTGTCTTCCAGTAGCAGCGGGACCTGTAGGTGCAGCCGAAGAGGCAGAGGAGTCCCCAGATGCCCGGCGCGGCCGGCTCATGGAGCGCGTGACTACCGCCTCTCCTTCTGCGCGCCGTTGGGGCTGTGTGAGTCGCCGTCGACGGGTTCTCGACGGCCGGGACACTTCCTGCTCCCGATGCCCAGCCGCCGGCGATCCCCGTTCAGATCGGTGCAGAGGACGCTCCTCCGCCAGCCAGGTCCAGGCTGCTCGTGGTGTTTCAAAAAATAGTGTTTTGTGCTGAAAAATGACCCAGAGGCGGGCCGGGAACTGAAGCTGGTACTGGAGGCCCATAGCCCGCATCTTCTGCTTCACCTCCATGTAGGATCGGCTTAGCTCCTTGGTCTCCCGGGTGTAGTCCGGGAAGATCATTATAGTGTGATTTTGGTATGTGAGAGTCCCTTTGCGCCTGGCCTCACGTAGAATCGCGTCCCTGTCTCTGAAATTAAGGATCTTTAAGATGAAAGGATGGAGGGGCGCTCCCGGAGGCCTAGGAGCCAGCGAGCGATGGGCTCTCTCCACTACAAACCAAGTCGACAGGCTGTCTGCCGGCATCCAGGACTTAAACCAGCGTTCCAGGAAGTCGTCCGCACGGCCCGATTCAGCCCCCTCCGGAAATCCCACCAGGCGGAGGTTACTACGCCGGGCCCGGCTTTCTGCATCTTCAGCCCGGCGGTGCAGTTCCTTAGAGTGGGTGGTCAGTTCTCGCACTTGGTCCTGTAACTGACGGATGTCATCCTCGGCTATCGAGATTCTTGACTCTGTTTCGGTGATGCGAGCGGTGGCATTACGCAGGTCCTGCCGGAGAAGGGCAACATCGACCTTGACCTCCCCAACCATACAGGCAACAAGTTTTAATGTCTATTTTGTCCTTGGGACAAGTAGGCCCAACCCCCTAGAGCACAAACCCTTTAGCTGCCAGTTTACAGTACCACATTATGGATCAAGGAAGGGCATTGTCTGCAGTTACGGTAATATGTGTGTCCATGTGTTAACACTGTTCAAACTTGTATTTATGGTTCATTAATGCAAAGCCTTTATTATTAGGGTGAGAACTAAAAGTAAATGTCAGCTCTGCGTGCACTACTAACGGTGGTTCCAGTATAAACGTGTGTACACGTTTTTAAAGTTTGATAATATGAGGCTATGTATAATGCTCCCAGAATGCTCTCTGATAATATGCAAATATTTGCAGAAGCTTGAAAGCAACAGTGACGATTCTTGCTTTCAAAATTAAATGTTCACAAAAAAATGCAAGTAGGAAAAAAAAAATATTTTACTAAACTACTGTAAGATTTTAGGTACCATATCAGCATCATTTAGTAACATGTTGATGTATGCTTGTATTCCCCAAAGATATTTATAATGGAAAATCAGTGTCACCAGTTAAAATATGATTGTGGGAAACAAAAATAAACCAGCATTGGCAAAGCCAGTAGGTCAGAAATTGGTGGTCAGGCTTTTGGTTTTGTCAATGCGTGACTTTTTTGGCATGGTTTTTGTAAAGCCTTATCTGTGTGGGAGCTGCAGGGCCCTCGCTATTCTAACAAGCATTGGCAAAAGCAAAAAAAAAACAAAAACAGTTTTTGGTCTCAAAAAGCACACATTGCCACAGCAGTTCCAGGCACTGAACAAAACTACTTTGTGTGCCAATATGCTCCTTATAATAGAGCAGAATCACTGATAGACCGAGAGAAGGAGAGAGAGAGAGAGAGACATAATTTTACTAAACACAAAAGGTCATGGTTAACCCCAGGCCTAATTAGAGGCCCAATTATTAAAGAAAGTCCCAAAAGTGCATCCATGGTGTATATCCTTGCATTAAGTGCATATATACAGTCTCCGTGAATTCACAAGAATTTACAGAAATAGGCCAAGAAATAGTACTCCTAGAAAATATGGGTGAACTGCATTTTAGCATGAGCAAATGTGCATGTGTAGATTTGCTCATGTGAAAATCTGAATGTTTCAAGTTCACTTTTCCTCCAACCACTTTTTTCCCAACCCTGAAGTTTTACGTCTGCCACTGCCAGGAGTAAATTTCCAACCTTTTTCAGTATGGGGAACAGATTAGAAAAGAGTTGGTGAACATCCTTTAAAACATGCAAGTTAGTAGGTTTGCACAGACTCAAAAGGGCATTCCAACCCTTGAACTATTGCTTACCACTACCTTCAGCTCTAGTATGTAGACCTGCAGAAACGTAGCAACATAAGGGAATTGCTAGTATTCAAACCCTACTAGGGTACAACGCCTGGCATAATTAGAGAGGCTTTATCAGAACTCTTGCATAATGAGATTGCTGCCGTAATTTGTCGCCACATTACATGGCACAAAAGGGACCAGTGGATTTTGTTACAGGACAAGTAGATTTATGAAGCAACCTGCCCCATTGACAAGTAGATATTTTATTAAATTCCACACCCCTGATATTGTGTTGCATAACTAAATACTTATAAGGTCCGAAAAGCGAGAACTATTGGCTATGCCAATGCTTGTGTTACTGGGGGCAGGTTTTGCAGCGGTGCTGCAATATCAACAACCCCCCCCCCCTCACCCACCCCATCCCCGCCACAGTAACAAACACGAGATCATTACAAAAAACGGGGTAACCCAATCTGGTCAAGGACCTGGGTAATGTATGTTACAAAAAACAGTGGTCCTGGACCTATACTTAGAATGAATTAATCAAAATATTTTGTATTTTATGATTCAGTTAACCATATCATTGAATGAATTAAACAGCAAAAAAGAGAGAGAGAACGACCTGGAAAAGAATTCATCATATGTTTATTCAATGATGTGTTGGATAAAAGCCATACATGTTATATTAATCACATGAATCAATCAAAAGAGGTTGCACCAGAGGAAGATGTGCAGTGAAAAGGAGAGGGTGCTCAAGTGTAAGGAAATCAAAAAAGGAAATACTTCAACATATTATCTGGAATTTAATATGTCAGGGCAGGGAAGAGCGGTTACAAGTCACCGTCTTAGCTAGTCTGTCCCAAATGGCATTCATATAAACTTGACTTTTGTTTATTCACAGAAATCAATTCCGATGTAGCACATTGAAAAGGGTATTTCGGGTACAGACTAAATACAAAGGGGCGTCGACGTTTCGATCCGACTTGCGACCATAAGGGAAATTTAGACAGCCTCGGTCTTGCGGATCTTCATCAGGACTTGGCCTGGGCAACCTAAAAGGCAATTGGCGCCGATTAGTAGGTCGTTGCATTAAAAGGGGGTTAAAATCAATAAAAGGTTTTCAGGGGCTCACCTATCAATTATAGGTGATTAGCGAAATCCACGGTTCATACATGGAGTCCAATAGAATGAATTCTATAGTCAACCTTGAAAGACAATTGTAATCAATGTAGGATCAGCTAAAATAATAAACTTCTAACTACTACAAAGGGATACAATGAATTTATTACCTTGACAGTGAATGTCCAAAAGTAAACCACCAGAGGCTTCAGGGGACGATTACAGCCAACTGTGTAAACAAGGAGGGAGGTTACGATTTAATTGCGTGACTCAGTGGGAATACAGCAATACCCATGGAATCACATTGCCACAGTAAAACGGACCATCAATGATATTAATAAAAGCTAAAAAGCTTAAAAGCTTCTATTGGAAGACCGTGTAACTCATAGCGCTCGACACTGGGTGTAATCAGCGCCCAGAAGGCGCCTGAATGCCAATTGGAAACGGTATACTAAGTCCCAAAGCGGGGGAGGTGTATCGGTTACCTGTCATGCAAGAAGCCGGCATGTTCAAGCTAAGCGCATTAATTACGAAGGTCCTACGCGTCACGGCCGCGTCTATAACAAAACATCGTAGTGATCCAAGGGGTGGGGGGTTTTTTAACTTACTGTTCCAATTCAAAATTAGGCGGACAACTGGGGTTCCTTAGATTATTTAGTTAGAGCGCGCCTAGCCAGTACACGATCATCACCGTGGAGTCAGGCACAAATGAAGCGGGAGGTGGACGGTGTTCACGTTAGTTATAACGTTACCGGCAGCGTCAGGCAGTACGTGACCGGTGTGAGAATAGGAAGGGAGGAAAGACTCCCGAAATGATGGCGAGTGACAGAGCAAATTCAAAATATTTACAATTACATACAAACTTAATAATAGCGATATTACAACAGAACATACCATGTTGTAATGAGAGACATGAGCATAGAAAATTAGATAGACATCATAATAAGGGTGATGCGACAAAACACACAGTCTTACAAATACATGAAAGCCATAAGCCTGGAGTATTTTCAACAGACAATGAATCAGTCAGTGGTCGACACCAGAGCCCTAATGTCTAAACCGGCCAGATGTAGTGCAAGAAGGTACAATACAGTTAATTTAGTAATTTGGGAGTATTGAGACCTGTCTGCTGATCTCTTCAAATTCGTTAAGGCCTCGGGTTACTGTATTAAGAGAGTGTATCCATTTGCACTCGCGTTTATTGAGGGTTATGCTGAAGTCTCCCCCTCTGGGGTTGGGGCTAACCTTTTTTATGACCCACCATTGAAGACTGTTGGCCGCATGGTCGAATAGCGTAAAATGCTCTACTAAGGGGGCACCCTGTACTCTACAGCGAATACGGCTACAGTGTTGTAGTATACGGCACTTGACTTTCTGTATGGTTTGCCCAACATAGATGAATCCGCAAGGGCATTGGATTGCATAAATCACGCCGCTCGTATTACAATTACTGTGTTCCTTTAAGCTGTACGTGCACCCATTGTATGTAAAATCAGTCATTTCTTTGGACATAGAGCAGGCCTTACAAGTACCACACTTATGATGACCATTAATAGGTGGGAGACCCCATAGAGTTGTCTGTGCATCGATCCTAGGAGTGTCTAACATAGATTTAACCACATTGTCCCTAATATTTTTAGCTTTTTTGAAAGCATGTAGGGGGAGTGGTATATTTTTTAACTCATCGGAAACCAGGTGCCAATGTTTGTTGATTACCTTCTTAATAGCGTTACTCTTTGTATTAAAGGTAGTAACACAATCCAGGCGCTCGTCATTATTCTCCATTCTGACCTTGGGGCTCAGCAGAAGGTCCCTAGGGTTGTGCCATGCCCGTTTGCGTGCCTTTTTAAGCAATCTAATGGGGTAACCTCGTTCACTTAGTCTCGCGAGGAGACCCGCCGACTCCTCAAGGAAGTCCTCCTTTTTAGAGCAGTTTCTCCTAAGCCTAAGGAACTGGCCAAAAGGCAGATTGTCTCTCAAATTACGTGGGTGGTGACTTGTGTATCTCAACAAAGTATTTCGTTCACTGGTTTTCCTATACAAACTAGTGTACAGTTTATCTGATTGAGCATTTATGTTAATGTCCAAGAAGTGGATAGTCACCCTGCTGAAGTCAAGGGTAAACTGAATATCTGGGGAGCAGGTGTTAAGCCAATGATGAAAAGCTATCAGTTGTGCCTCATCCCCTTTCCAAAACATAAGGACGTCGTCTATATAACGACGCCACAGCGTGATGCAATCTCTGTGTGGGTTGTATTCATTAAGAACAAAGCATCGTTCATATTCATGCATGTATATGATTGCTAGGTTCGGGGCGAAGCTAGCGCCCATAGCCACGCCTTTTGTTTGCAGATAGTAGTCCCCCAGAAATGTAAAATAGTTGCGTGTCATGGCAATTCTGAGAAGCTCAATAATGAGTTCAGTAGGGACCCTGTGTGGTGTGGTACGGTTGTTCAGTACTGACTCAATACATGTAAGGGCGGTGTCCTGTGGGATATTAGTGTACAATGATGCTATATCCATTGTAACCAAGATGTCAGTCGTGGGGTCATGATGACGCCCATCAACTAGCTGAATTGTTTGCATTGTGTCTCTTAGATATGTGGATGTGTTTTCAGCGATGGGTTTTAGGAACACATCAACATATTTGCATAGGGGCTCCAGAATGGAGCCACACCCGGAGATTATCGGTCTACCAGGTGGACACTCCATCCGCTTATGTATTTTAGGTAGAGTGTAGATGGTTGGTGTACGGGGGTGTTTATTATTTAGGTAATCATACTCAGGTTTTTTGAGAATACCTAGTTCCAAAGCCTCTTGTGTGGTACGTCTGATTATGTTAGTAATTTCTTGGGTGGGGTCCCTTCTAAGTTTTTTATAGTTTCCTACCACAGACAATTGTGCGAGAATCTCTTTCTTGTAATCCTCCACATTTTGCACCACAATTGCACCCCCCTTGTCAGCTGGTTTTATGACTATTTTGGTGTTGGTTTTAAGGGAATCCAAACCTTCCCGTTCCGATTTGCTGATGTTGTACTTGACATATTGTCGGCTCGACAATATTTTGTCCACATCTCTCAATACCACCTGCACCTTTTAATGCAACGACCTACTAATCGGCGCCAATTGCCTTTTAGGTTGCCCAGGCCAAGTCCTGATGAAGATCCGCAAGACCGAGGCTGTCTAAATTTCCCTTATGGTCGCAAGTCGGATCGAAACGTCGACGCCCCTTTGTATTTAGTCTGTACCCGAAATACCCTTTTCAATGTGCTACATCGGAATTGATTTCTGTGAATAAACAAAAGTCAAGTTTATATGAATGCCATTTGGGACAGACTAGCTAAGACGGTGACTTGTAACCGCTCTTCCCTGCCCTGACATATTAAATTCCAGATAATATGTTGAAGTATTTCCTTTTTTGATTTCCTTACACTTGAGCACCCTCTCCTTTTCACTGCACATCTTCCTCTGGTGCAACCTCTTTTGATTGATTCATGTGATTAATATAACATGTATGGCTTTTATCCAACACATCATTGAATAAACATATGATGAATTCTTTTCCAGGTCGTTCTCTCTCTCTTTTTTGCTGTTTAATTCATTCAATGATATGGTTAACTGAATCATAAAATACAAAATATTTTGATTAATTCATTCTAAGTATAGGTCCAGGACCACAGTAACAAACACAGCAGTGCTTCAGGGCTAGTCCGCCAAAATTGCCAAGGCTGCTTTGGGCTCCCAGTCCGGGCTCTTGGTTTGGGATCCTCCTGTCCTGTCGCTCCTGCCCTCTCAGTCTTATGACATCCCACCCCCTCCCTCCCAGCAGTGGCCTGTGATGGGAAAGGCCTTAGGCTGCTGCCTCCCCTCACAAGACTTCCCGCCCTCCCTCTCTCTCTCTCGCGCTGACCGTTCGCCTCGCTGTTGTCATCGGTGACCTGGGTGGGCACCCCTCCTTGTGTCTTGTGACTTACTTTGGCACAGGCCCAGACAGCGATTTGCGATTCTCACAAGCTTAGACAGAAAGCAAACAGACCTGTCACCGACCTTCCCTGGGCCTGTCTCTGCTGCTAGGTCGCTTCAAGTGCTTCCTGAGTCAAAGTCAACCCCCACATTTTCCTGTTATTAAACTTCCCCACGCATCTCCATTCCCTTCCTTCCATTGCTTCAATATCATTTGGTTCAGTTTATCCAATTGCCATGGGACGGAGCAAATTTACGCTTTTAGGACCTCCTTCTGCCCATCTTTCACCCAAAACTTAATGGCCCGTGTATATTCATAATATCGCAATTAACTCTCTTCAGCTACATATGAAGGACTCAGTTTGTGTTGGGTGTTAAGGCTGCAATCATTTTTAATGTGGATGACTTATTATATATGGGATAAAGTACCCTCAGGCGTACGTCATAAGAACATTACACGTCACCAATAATAGGCTGAATTCCTTTATTAAGTCATCCAACTCTAAGGTGACTTGCAAAATCTTTACAATGTATGGCAGTGTGCAATTTGGGCCAGATGTACAATGCCTTTTTCAGCTCGCAAACGGCCCGATTCTGTGAATCTGGCCATTTGCGAACGAATTTTTTTTTTTTTTTAAATGTACAAAGCCCTATTTGCGATTTGGTAAACTATTATAGAATCACATGTAGGGTTTGCGAGTCGCTATTAGGAAGGGACGTGCCAAGGGCTTTCCTTCCTTATAACAAGACGCAGGGGCATGTATGAATGTTTTCGACCGGAATGCTGTCCCAAAATATTCATAATTTACCAACTCCTTGAAGGAGGTGGTAACCCATTCGCAAATGAGAAGGGGTCCCCATGGGACTCTGTCCTCTTTGTGAATGTGGGTGCCAACATTTTTTAAGAGCAGCTACTCTTGAAAAATGAAAAGTAAACTTTTCATTTTTCTTTATTAAATGCATCCTGTTTTCCTTTAATAAAAACGGGCGGCATTTCAAAATAAAACAAGCATTGGCATAGCCAATAGGTCTCGCCTTTGAGACCTTATAAGTGTTTAGCCATGCAACAGTTGATGTTGTTGCACCAAGGATATTGTGCTGGATAACTAAACACTTCTAAGGTCCCAAAGGCTTGACCTATTGGCTATGCCAATGCTTGTCTTAACCTCCTAATCAGTTCTGTAGCCGTTTCCTCAAAATTGGTTACCAATGCTTCACAATAATAATTGCTTCTGTAGTAGGCAGAACAGGCTGATCAGCTGGACTTAACAAGGGCTTGTGGGACTTGCATGGTGGAAGCAAGCCTGGAAAGCAGAGTGGTGTCAAATTATGAAAAGGAATGATAGAACGGGGTGCAGAGGGAAAAGGATGGTTGAGGGCAGGGGCACAGAAGGGTTGCAAGAAAGGGGTTGTGGGAGAGGACCAAACGGATACATGACTAGTTGATCCTTGAAGAGTAGGGTCTTTATCTTCCTCTGAAATGGAGAAGTACGTGAAAGGCAGAGTTCCGATGGGGATAGCAATCCAGGCCCTCAATCCTTGGTTAGAGAAACATCTGCCATCTTGTCTTCTCTTTCCTGCATTTAATGGTCCCAAGCTAGACCGTGATGCGGTTTAAGTGACACTCAACAGAGATGTTGGTTTTGCATGCCTGATGATTTGGAAGCTTACCCCCATTCAAGATGTCACTAGAACATTTTAAGGCATTCTTGGCTGGCAGAGGGAGCCACTATGATTCTCTGTGGGTGTGATTCAGTCTTTTTTCTGAAGATCTTTGACCCGACCAGGCATAGTATATAGGTCACTTTTCGAAGGACAAAATTGTGCCTCTTGGTTGCCAGTCATTGTGGTATAAAGGGATCAGAAAAAATGCATTTGAAGGGCCAGCAGGGCTAGCGTAGAGGTGATTGATTGATCTGTAAAATGATTGAGAAATGGAGGGTGGTGACAGTGTCGGTTATTAGCTGATCTATTCAGTTTTGGTATTTTGCGAGTCTGTGCCTTTCACAAAAAGAAGTTGACAGTATTTCTTCCCTTGCGCAGAGTGAACAGAATGTCAGCCTTGCATCCATCCCAGCAAGGAGACTGATGGTCAGCCTTTCATCTTTCCAGGCACATGGTAGGACTGTCCACTTTCATCCCAGACAGGTGACCTAAGGGCAGCTTGTCAGCCCTTCATCTTTCCCTCGCGTCAGCATTTTTTATCCCAGGCAGGTTACATGACTGTCAGTTGTTAGCCTTCCATCCTGGGGAGGTAATAAATACATTAATTGTGCAGCTTTTCATCCCAGAGTGGCAACCTTTAGATGTCAGCCTTTCATCCTCCGCAGGCAACATGACAGTCTATTGTCACCTTTTTATGCCCAGTGAGGCAATGAATCAACCAATTTTCATCCCTAGCTGGTAACATGAAGAACACCTGTCAGGTTTTCAGCATGCCAGGCAAGTGACGTGATGGCAGATTGTCTGACCTTCATCTTTCCCAGGAAGGTAATGCCAGTCTTTAAAACCGGGTGGTAACATGGCAACTGATAGTAAGTCGTTTGTCCCAGGCAAGTAACGTTACAGCTGTATTTCTGCCTTTGACCCTAGCGTGGTAACATGAACTGTTTGCCAGGGTTTCTTTGCAAGGAAGTAACTTGACCTATTAATAGTCTTTCATTGTTATCCTGTAGGTAACGTAACTCGTCTACAAATCTCGAGGCTGCGGAATTGTGGAGCATTTTTTCATTGCACGTATGTGTCTTGCAGGGTTGAATTCCGGATCTGTGTGCTAGTTCTGTGGATGAAAGTTACAGGTTTGGTATTTAATTCTGTGGTCACGGTGCCATCAGTAGGACTCGATGCTGCACCCTGTGACATTGAAGGCTGTTTTGGGTTAATATCTGCATTTCAGTGGCATATTTGTTCTTGCTTTTGATGGGATCCTCTTCCGACTTCTATAAATCCATGTTTACCCACGGCCCAGGTACCAACACCTGCACTGTCTGGAGCCCACATTGGTCGTGTTTTCCGGGATTAATTTTAATCCTAGCAGTGAATTTATAGCGCAGAGCTGCAGCTGTACCAACACGTCACATTAACTCATTCATACGCCGCACACTGTTCTTCGGAAACTCTGCGAAAGAGACCAAGGATGGTGAACAGCTGAGGCGATACAGTATATATTTATGTGAAACCTTCGTCTGTACCGTGCATAAAAGATCCGAGTAAATATTTGCCTTGGTACGGGCTTGTGACTGTGCCTCGAGCGGACTTTGCACCCCTGTACTGCCTTGGCCTTGCTTTCTGAAATAATGACATCTTTGGCTCTGCTCGAGACAACTCGAGGTGTCTACTATGAGTCAGGAAAGTTCAAGTGATTGCGACACATGTATCGCACCTGACACTGGAGTGACTCAGGTGTGTGTCACTAACCTTCGTGTCAAGATGCAGTCCTGTCTCTGCGAAGAGCCAAGGAGCCTCACTTTGTTGTTTTTAATGCTAATGGATGGTTCCCATCTGAAACAAATGACAGCCATGGAAGACTTGCAACTAAATAGTTTCCTCATAACGTTAAAGTCTTGCCAGGTTGTAAAACCCCAAAGGGAAGTGGGAGACCGCTTCTCTGATTCAGCTTCTCAAAACGTGGCCTTCAATTCCTCCAGAATGGCATCCCAGTCTTTGGCTATGGGGTTACGCCTAAGTCCACTAGTACAGCCTCTTCTTTATACTGTTGTGCAGTGCTTCGGTGAAATCATCCCCTTGAAATCCGCAATTCACCATCTTAGATTTGAGCCCTTCCATGCACGGGGTATGAGTGGCTCAGTGTTTTGCGATGGGCTCACTAGTAATTCCCTGCTGCTGGGAAATTTGGCATGCCACACGTATGAAGCATCCAATGCAAGATTGCGTTTTCTCTTCTCTGTGACTCAATTTGTGTTATTTAGGAGTGTAGTGGTGGTCTCTTTTTGTGTTGATCACACAGTGGACTCTTAATAAACTATCAGAACCCTTCAACAAATCCTTCAATATGCTGCAGTTTGGGAAATTTCCTTGCTCTTTGAGCAGGTGGCATATAAGTAGAATGAAGGACGGTGTTTGAGGATACCCTTCCTCCTGGCTGTTTGTTCCGCCCTAAATGGAGTACAACAAGGTGCCAAGTCTGTGCAACAGTTGCTTAACTTTAAATTTTTGTTCCACCTTTCACCTTTGAGGATTGCTGTTTCTCTTCAGATCAACACTGACAGGGCAAATCAATCCCCTTTCCACAGCTGTAATCCTGGTGTGCAACTTCGCCCTGTCAAGTGTAGCTCTGGTCTTGGAGACTTGTGGATTTCTCCTGAAGGGATTGGCTTTGGTGTCCTGTGGGATAAGGACTATGAATAGCAGTTTCCTGTCTAAAGAGCACTTGCTTGCATATGGATTCCAGTCCTTCAAAGCAGACGAAGGGATTTGATGATACTAGCGGATTCTCTCAAACAGCATGTAGTGCATGTGGCACCTCTCAGCCCAGGGGCTACTTGTTTGGGCATAGTAACTATGACAAGACTGCCTCCATTACTGGCTACCAACTTAAGCCAGAATTAAACCTATTTCTGAAGTAGCCCACAAGGGGGTGGTGAGTATGTGAGCAGGCCATGCATAAACGCAAACACCACAAACATAACATTTTATAACCATCGCAACCAAATGCACTTGTTATACACCCATGTTACCCTGAACGGTGCTGATGGAGACAACACTATCCAGTCCTACACAGCAACATGCATTATGGAAAGTCCACAGCGTGTACAAATAACGTAACATAGTGAATGTTTTCCTGAGCCAAGGCTGTTGCAGTCAACTCAAACTTGAGAGCTCTTCCAGAAAAGAAACTCAGCAAAAAGAGCAAAACAAGTCAGGGGAGAAAAAAATGTAATTTTATTGCAAGATCCCCCCTTTTGGCGCTGTTTATTGAGCCATGGGGTGCCTATATATTTAGAGGGTGGGCAAGCAATTGGGAAAAGCCTGTCTCTTTAAAGCATCCAACCACAATTATGTCACCATCCAAGGCCCACACGCACCAGGATGCATTGCATATTATAAAGGGGCAAGGGCTGTGTTGCCACAATCTTTGGGATGCTGGTTTACGTTTTGGCAGGCTCAATATCTACCCCATTCTCCCTACCAGGTTCCCTTTATATTTATTTACCATATTTTTTTTTTGGGACAGGTCGATTTTGTTCCCAATACGTTCAATGCCCGATCAGAAAATATAGGGGTGCGCGATGACTTAAAAGACCAATATGTGCACCTGCTTTACCCTTTTGTCTCCCTGGTGTCCTAGCGGGAGGTGCCACATCCGAAATCAAGGAATAAGGCAAGCTTGTGTGTTGTGTATGTCGTAGCTTGTAGTGTTGGTTACTAGGTGTTAAAATTCTTGTTAAGTTGTTGGGGCCAGTCTGGACGTGGTGTTGCAGGTGAAGTTATCTGGTTGCACCAACTCCACCAGTATGTGGCGAGCCTCAGGTGTGGTCACCAGAAGATTAAAATTCAAAGTTCTCTGCCTTGGTAAAGGGTTGATTTAAGTATTGCAGCCCAGATGCTCATTGCCACAGGAATCTTGAGGGGTGTGGTAAAATTCAAATCGTGGTCTAATGCAGCTACCATGACTTACACCTTGAGGCAAACTGTGTTGGCCACTATGTTTCATAGCTAGAGTGATAAGGTACGCTTTAGTGGCCTTTCCAAAAATGTATGTCTCTAGAACCAATAGCAGCTCTTATTAAAAGCAAGCCAGTGGTGCACTGCCTTTGTCTCCATGCCCGTTACCAAAAAACATTATGCAAAACTGCTGTGGGCAGTAAACAGTGAGCGGGCAGCCTCCTCTCTGTATACGTTAAATATGAATAGAAAAGTGGAATCCTACCAAAAGGCTGCAGCAGCTATTTCAAAGGATCCGCTCCAGCCAAATTCACTTCTGTCATGCAATGAAGCCTCCGTAGTTTGCTACCAGAATTGGGGTAACTTTTTCAGTTCTGATTGGATTGATGTGCATCTTCTTAATTTGGGTAACTCTTCCTCGCTGTTTGCTTCCAGAGGCACGATTCTTCAGCTCAAATTGCCTTTCTCGTTTGAATGACCTGTATCTAAAGAAATCCAGTAATTCCACTTCAGCAAGTGTTTGCTACAAGAAGCCCAAGTATCTTCTGTTATTGTTCTCATTGGAAACTGGGGTATTTTTTTTTTTTTTTTTAATTAAATATGTTGAATTTACTTTTTTGACTTGGCAAGAGTTTGCCACCAACTCGTGAGACCATTCCGTTTAGCTCTGTTCTCTTTCTTTCCAAATGTAGATCTTGAGGTTGTGCAGTGCAGTCTCGAGGAGCATTTGCAACCAGATCCGTGAGAATCTTCATTTGAGCTCAGTTTTCTTTCTAACCAGAAGTATCTTTTCTAATAGGGATTTACGACCTCTATGAGTTTGCCAGAATCTTCAGTTCAGTCTTGCTCTTTGTTGCAGCTAGGAGAATTATTCCTCAGAGTGATATCATTCCATAATTAGTTTACAGCCAAACCTGCTATGTTTTACTTCCTCCGTTTAACGTCTACAGATCGTTTTCAGAAGAAAAATAAATTAATTGGGTGCTTTTTTCTGTATACTTCCCCTATATATTTAAAATGTGTCTATGCTATAGTTTGTGGGATATCTGTTATGCATCTTTAGCCTTCCTTTTAATTTAGGAAATCCCAGTCCAAATTTGCAACTGGGTAGTCACTGCCTCTGTGACCGTTATTGGAAATGTACTACAATGGTCTTTATTATGAAATACTCCCCCAGCTTTCCAGGATCTAACTTTATGCCATAACAAGCAACACAATGGAAAATAAATGTTTTGCATCATTTTTCCTGTTTGGCATCAAACAGGACATGGGGTGAGCTAAATCTAATTCTTCTAAAAACTGGTTTAGAAAGATTTCAGTAACTTTTTTTGTTTACTGTTTTGTGAAGTAACCTGTCCAGGATGTATTTGTTGTGTTCACTGTAACTCGACTGCCCTTTCCCCCCAGAATCACTTATTTAATTATTTAGTTATTTATTTGGCAAAAAGAAATCTTTCCCAGCCAGTTGCCGTTGGGTTATTTTTAAGAATTTTAGATCCCTTACAGCCCAGCGTATCAAACGGTATATTTTAGTATTCGAATGAATACTGACCAATTCTTTTACGTTCTCTGAGTCGTTCTCCGTGTTTTGCACCCCATCTCGCCCCCCACTGCTTTCAGAACGATTCTCTACTCTTCTTTCCCCCTTTCTTGCTCCCCCTTGCTTCTCCAATCTCCCCACCCCGCCAAATTTGTTTGGGCAGTCTCTAGCTCTCTGTCATCTCTTCATCATCCTCTCTTTATGCTGTTTCTAGCTCAGCCTCTCAGCGCTACGATCTGACGGGTATCAGATGTTTGTGTAGCGCCCATTCCACCTACAGGCTGTCAAGGCGCTGGGGCTCGCTTTTAACACTCATGTATGGTAGTGACATGACATAAAGTTTTTTAAATTCATGTTAGGCTGTGATTACAATCTGTAAGTAAAACATCGATGTCCATGGAGACCCCTTCACTATTTTATTTTAGGTCTCCGCCAACACCCTCTCCCCTCCCCGATTCCTTCTACGTTGTCCTTTTCTCTCTGCCTTTATTTCCACCACATGCTCTAAGCTCCCTCCCTCTCCTCATTTTCAACATTCCTTAGTCTGCCCCCCCATTGTCTTCGTTTCCCGTTTATTCCCCTCTCAATCTCTTTTTCTTTCTCTTCATCACTGTCGCTATCAGCCTCTCCCTTCTGTCTACTCTTAATCCAACCGTACATTTTTACCGCTCTTGGGCCGTCTCATCTTTGCTTCTGTGTCCCGCCACATCCCTTCTCACTCACTTTGTTTTCCATCTCGCTGCTGCTTTCAAGCATCTCCAAAATTCACCCACACTTCTCTGAAGTCTTTTCTTTTTTCACCCGCCCCTTCTCGCCTGCCCTCCGCATCATCTATCTTTTTACCTGCCTTTCCCCTGTCCATTCCCCTCTTTCCTACCCTGTCTCAGTTAGCACCCACTCTCCCCATCATGAGCCTCTGTCCCGCCTGTTTCCATTTGACCCCCTTATTGCTTCAGCTTGGAAGCGCTCTACATATATTTGCACTTTTCATTCCACACAGATGTGCTTGCAGCCTCCTCCCCCGCCACCCAGGCTCATGCCCCGTTATTCGCCTCGTACAACTTCCCGGGTGTTTGTGACTCGCTTCCAACCCCAGCCGCGCCGGCCTTCTTATAACCATGTCACATCAACATTGTATTTAGTTAGTATTTGAATTTTTTCAGCAGCGTAAACCGACCCAGTCATAATAACTTGTTTCTGCATTGCGCTGCACAACGAATCTTTCCGTTTCTAAACGCTGTAGTTGACCTAGTGAAAAGGAACCAGACCCCCTGTCGTTGGGTGTTGCGTGGTGGGCTGAACAATTTAGAAAACAGTGTGTTATTTCACTCTCTGTGACACTCAAAAAATCCGTGCTAGCCAGGCATGTGGTAGGAATCATGAACAAACACTTTCTTCCTTTGATTTTCTCTGCACCCGTCTCCCATTGGCAAAACATGCAGGTCTTGCCTGTGACGCTGTTTGGCATGTATATTATATATTTTGGTGCTTGTATTTCCCAAAGTCGAGGGTAATATGCTGCATGGGCTAAACACTTATAAGGTCCCACAGGCGAGACCATTTGGCTATGCCAAAGCTTGTTTTTGTTGAGAGTAAGCTTTTCTGCTCTGTAGTAAAGTAGAGGAGGGCTGAGAACAATCCTAGCTTCAATTGCATATACGGCAAATTAGTGGGTAAGAAAGAAACAGAATTTCACAGCCCCCTACACCATGGACTACAATACATTGGGGAAATGGCTGATGCAGGTTTTTTTTTACCTTGTGTATTTTTAAGATTTATGATGCTCACTCTTAGCTACCGCATCCATCGTTACTGGTCTCTACCCTCATTGAACCAGTTTTTTTTTTTTAAATTCTAGTGTGATATATAGATGTGTGTTTCTTTGTGTGTGTATATGTTTAGTGCCTTACACCACTACAACATTGATAATGTTCCATGTTGGCATCCTCAAGCAAATGAGAACAGAGAAGCTGCTGTCTCTGAAGTGTGTGCAATAGCACAGTCCCCAACTTCCTGAAATATCTGGGATATCTGATGGAGACTTTTAGCTTCAGATTATTTTACCTTAGAATATTCCTCAGGCTTCAAACTGGATTAGTAAATTTTTTTGCCATATCCTTGCGCGCCGGTAGGTGGCATTTGTTGGTTCCGCTTTGCGTCAGTGTCGTCCATGCCAGGAGGGACGTGCATGGTGCTTATTTAGGCCTCACCACAACACGCTGACCTCAAGTCCTTCTTTTAGTCACAATCAGCGCAGATCTAGACAAGCTCCCCTCTGTAATTTTCTTTACTTGCTTTTTTTTAATGTGTTGTTGAATTCAATTTGTATACCTTTTCCCCTCTATTTTTTCAGAGATGCCACCAAAGAAACCTAGTGGGTCAAGCTTTGTGATCCCTGTCGCAGAGAGATGTCTGTGACAGACCCCACTGCATGGGTTTGTGCTGCCTGGAGCGGCACCATAACTGCGGCCTGTGCGAAGTGCTTGACCATGAACCCCAAGACCTTCTGCGAGTGGGCCATGAAGCTTTTGGCTGCTCATCATGTGACTCCACGCCGCTCCTGTTCACAAGGGAGGTCTTGGGACTGCTCCCAGAGTCGCTCGCGTCAATCTTTGTTGCAGTCCTGGACTTCTTTAGGTAAGTCCCACAAGAAGAAATCCAAGAAGTCTAATTTCTCTTTGACTTCTCCTTGTCACTCCCATTCTTTAGGTGACGCAAGGGAACAATGCCACAGATCCAAGCTCCGCTCCCAGGTTGTTCTTGTGGAGTCGGTGTCTTGACACTGGGTCCGTTCTGCGCTTTCCCAAATTTCTGAAACCG
This sequence comes from Triturus cristatus, assembly GCF_964204655.1. NCBI lineage: Eukaryota > Metazoa > Chordata > Amphibia > Caudata > Salamandridae > Triturus > Triturus cristatus. The sequence goes on along the minus strand of NC_140586.1, from coordinate 86,283,949 downwards.
GAGCAACCCCCACCCTGCTATGAAAATATTGAGGCCATAAGCCTCTCTTTTCGGCAATCCAACCCCTGTGGAGTGGTTTCGGCCCCCATGGTTTGAAAGGATCTCCAACTAGGACTCTGCCGACTGATCCGCCCTCTATGCTAGTTGGGCCCTCAGGATCCGTTGGTGAATCTGGATCGGCCCCAGCTGTGATGTTGTGACCCTCTCCGATGACCGTTCCAGTGGCGCCGTTCCTGGAGCTGCAAAAGCCCATTGGCTGCACTGATCCTATCGTGATTCTTGTTTCCAATACGGAGCCAGACCAGCTTCGCCTTCTTTCTGCTCCAGCGCTGACCAGGCCTGCACAACCTGAATTGGAGAGGGAGACCGATGTTCCAGGAGGGCTCTCTTGAGGAACACATATGGACGGGATCTGAGGATCCCTAAGGCTACTCTGACCTCCTAGCAGAGTCCATGGCCGATTGACACCTGTTATGAGAACCTGGCTAACTTCAGTGGTCTGGACACCTCACCAGACATTGGCCTTCTATCTCCTCCCACAGTGGCTACGGAGAAATGAGCTTATTTTGCTATGGTAGTCTAGAAGGGTGGCTTAGGTCCTGGACCTACAGCTGCCACGGTGGAGGTCAAGACCAGTGTCTTGAAAGAGGTGCTTCGGCCGGGTATCCTCATTGGAACCCTTCTTCCCCTTTAGTGAAGCCCTCGCTGGTGTCCTGCTCACTCCTGAGCACAAAATCATCGCCCTGCTTCCAGTGAGCCAGTCTTCCTCTCCCAGCACCCAACCCCTAAGAACATGGTGATCCAGGCCTCAAACTCGCGCATAAATCCAGGTGTGTACCCTACTACACCATGGGTTGGGTAATCCAAGAGGCTGGATATCTTCGGCAAGATAATTTTCTGTTCCACCAGCCTGGCACTGTGGTCTGTGAACACTATGTGCTTATTGGGCCGTCATTCCCACACTGTGTGGGGTTTCGGTTGTGCTAGTGCTGCCTATGGGCCTAGAGGAGTCCCGGGTCTACTCTCCCAAGCTGTTGCTGAAAGGAGAGATGCCAATCAGTTCACCATCAAATGAGCATTGGATATGACAGACTCACTGGACAGAGCCACTCCTTTCATGGTGGTGCTTAAACATCGTGCCTGTATGAGGACAACTAGCTTTTTGGCAATGTCCAGACATCTCTTATGAACATGGCCTTTTTTGAGATAAGGTGGATTTGGTTCTTGAATCATTAAAGTATGTTAGTGCCACCACTAGGTCGTTGGGGGTTCACCATTACCCTGATACAGCTGCAATCCGCCTTCTGCCCCTCCCGTAAGTGCCATCAGCTGCGTTCTTTTTCCCCCCTAGCCACCACAGCCAGCAAGCATCTCAGTCCTTTTGTGGCTGCGGCTCCCACAAGTCATATTAGAACCAGAGTCCGAGTTCGACCCAATATGTGCCCCCCACAACCGCAACTCAAAAGCCTTTCGTTTGCCCTGCCACCATCGTAGGCTCCGGGTTGCTGGCCTTATCCGTCACCACCTGTCTCAGCGGTGGGAAATAACCTCGGATAAGTGGGTGCTTCAGATCATCCAGCAGGACTATGCCCAGCCATTCAAACAGGCCCACCCCCCTTGCCACCGTCCACCGATATGCTGACAGAGGAACACTTTTTGCTATTGCTATTGCCACAGGAAGCTCTTCTGGCCAATGGAGCCATTAAGAGGGTGCCGCCATCAGAAGTAGGTTGTGGTGGCTATTCACACTACTTTTTTTTGCTGAAAAAGGCTTCTATCCTGTTTGAGATCTACAACCTCTCAACTACTTCCTAAAAAAGGAAAATTTCAGGATGCTCACGTTCTCTCTTTCCTCGACCTTGGAGACTGGATGGTAGCAATGGACTTGCAGGATGCCTACTTTCATATCTCCATCCGGCCTGGTCTCCGGCATTATCTGCAGTTCATGGTAGGCCATGGGAATTACCAGTTCACTTTTTTCTCCTTTGGCCTTACCACACCCCTTTGTATGTTTAGAAAAGTGATGGCATTGGTTGCTGCTCCTCTGCGGAGGTCAAGGGTCTTTCTCCAACCTCGGTGACTGGCTGTTGAAGGCGGTCTTGCTCCTGGCAGTCTTCTGCCCATCTCCAGATGACAGTGGACCTTCGGCGTTCGCTGGGGTTCACTATCAACATGCCAAAGTCACACCTGATTTCCTCTCACATGCTCTTTCATCGAGGAGGAAAAAAGGAATGCAGTGTGATGGTCTGCCCTACATGAAAAGGTGTGACCACCTTTGGTAAAAAGGAGGCATGGATCTAGCTGCTGATTACTTACCTTAGGATAGATACCAAAGCAGTCTCTCCATGCCGGTGGGGCTGTGGACTGTTATACTAATAAGTTCAGGAGGACCAATGGGCGAAATGCTCACTTCACCGGACCGAAATGTCCAGGCAGTAATGTTTGATAAACATGTGCAGCGTCTCCGGGAAGAGATCGCTTATGTAACTATTCTAAGGTAAGGAATCAGTGGCTAGAAGTCTCTATCTAATAACCAAGTTAATTACCTTTGGTAACGCCTTATCTAATAGAGATTCTATCTAACCGCAGATTCCTTACCGACCCTCCGAACCTACCCGTTCTGTATCTAATATTCAAGAGATGCTTTCGGACCTCCTACTGGTGCACTAGCCATTTCTCTTCACTTTGCGTCAGTGCTTGTGGCGTGGACAATCAAGAACAGTTCATGACACTGGGGTGGCGTCTATGTACCCCCTGCACATCTCTTCCGGCGCGGATGAAGCCATGTAGAGTCGCATGATGTCACGTAGCAGCCCGCAAAATGGTTGCTCAAAAACTTCTGGATCCAGTGTGACACGTGGATTATTCTAAGGCGAGGAATCTGAGGCAAAATAGTCTCTACCAGATAAGGTACTACTAGATGTAAGCGACTTGCGCCTTTTTTTTTTTATTTTTATTTTTTTTTTTCATACACCTTAATTATTTTCCGTCGCTTTACTAGGTGGTCCATGCTTCTAAAAATAAAATGCGACTTTTCCTATTCCACAGAGTATCTTGTTTTGCTAGCACGTAAGTGTGTGTTAATACCATCATTTCGTGAGCCTCCTCTGACGTTAATCCCACAGCTGCAGTCATGATCCGGGGGACTTTACTGCTTATAGTAATTCCTTCTAATCATTGCCTTTGGGCGCCACAGCGATTGTCAGATAGTGCTTCTTTCCTTGGCTTCATTTCTAAGCCTAGGCACGTTGTAACTCTTTGGGGTTTCGGACCCCATTTCTGCTGCCCGCTATGAATGGTCTCCTGATCCGTGCTAAGGTAGCTGTTTGTTCAATACCTGCTGCACTGCAGGCATATCTATTTGATATATACGTCATAGGTTCAGCTGTGCCAACTAGGTCGCTTACTCCTGAGGTCAATAAAATACTTTCCTTGGATCCTTACATTTCTCAGCCTTTTATAACTTCTAGCGAGGAGCTGTCGGATGGAAGCTGGTAAATGGTTGTAGAAGCTAACTTTGTATAATTATTATTATTATTATTATTATTATTATTATATATATATATTTTTTTTAAAGCAGTTTCCTGTAGAACGTCTGCAGAATGCTACAACACTCACGACCAAGAGCGGTGGGTCTTTTGCCTCCTTTTAATATGGCTTTCTTTGTATGTGTTGAGAGGAAGAATGTGCTTAATCTGTACTCTTACTGCTTTTTGTACAATCCAACCCAAAGCATAACTTAAATTGTGTAATTAAGCAAGGCACGAGAAAGAATATTCGTGATTGCTTTGGAAAAAAAAAAAGTCGGAATGTATTGTCATCTTTGGCAATTTGAATTTTCTGAACGCTGGACCCATTGCGGCCTTTAAGGGAAGATTTTCTGGTGTTGTACCAGCAGACTTGCGTTGTAATCGCGGCTCTCTTGACCTGCATTGGATGACCAGCTCAGATGAATGGCAGCATCTGTTTTAGTATCCATACCTGTCCACCTTCTCCATAGGAAGTGCTTTGTAGTAGGTCTGAAGTGGTATACCGTTAATAAAATGTGTGTATGCAGAGCCAGCCCTTGGTCAGATAGAGCGTTGGGAGGAAAGAAATGTGCCGCCCTTGTTGCAGCTGGTGAATAAAATAAGGTATCAGGGGGTCAATTTTGGGTTTACAGGTCATTCACCTATCAAAGCAGGAACTGACCTCTGAGCACAAAATTCTCGACACCTCCCCCAAATATTCTGAATCACTGACAGTGTAGCTGGATCACGGTAGCGCCAATTTGTTGGTGGTGCAAATGGTGGTGTTGGTATATATCAGCAGTGGGCTGACAGGGAAATGGGAGGGGAAGCAAGAGGGTTAATGGGGTATAAAACAGCACCTTCAGCAAGTAATAAGCATTGGCAAAGCCAATTGGTCTCGCCAATGTGATTGTGTGTTAACCATGTTGTACACCAGTATGGCTGCTGTTCATCATGGCTAAATGTTAGTGTGGTGGAGTGGGGTGGGGTGGGGTAGAGTAGAATGTATAATGTAGTGAGCCTCATTTGGGTGGGGTACAGTGGGTGGATTAGAGTCTGGTAGAATGGGTGGGTTAGAGGTTGATTAAAGAGGGATGAGTTTGGGGTGGGTTTTGGATTGGAGTGGTGTGGTGTGGTGGTGTGGTTTGGGTTGGAGTGGTGGTGTGGTTTGGGTTGGAGCACGGTGCGGTGTGGTGGGTTGGTTAGGAGGGCGGTGTAGTCGGTTGGTTAGATTAGAAGTGCCTAGCTTGGAGAGGAGTAGTTTGAAGTGGGGTACATTGGATATGATTCAGGTAGATTCAGGGGTGGATTGAGGTAGATTAGAGCAGAGTGGGGTAGTTTGGGGGTGGATTAGATAGGAAAGGGGTGGGGTTGATTGGGTTAGATTGAGTGCAGTTGCATATTGTTAAGTATGCATGGTGTGGTAGCACACTGCCATTACAGAAACACATTTAAATTGAAATGAGCATTATATTTGCACAGAAATACAGTTTTACTGCAGACAAATGATAATGTGTCCAAATGTCATCACTTAGTGTATTGATGTGTTTTGATCATATTCAGATATTTCCACCACACTTCAGAATTACAAAGAAAATGTGCTTCATTTCTACTAATTCTGATATATTCAGAAACAGCAGCACAGTCACATAAATTCTCTCACTTTGAAGTCTGAGAAAGTGAAAATAAACATTAAGCTCCCTGGAAAAGAGGGCCTACAATTTGACCTTGAATGCACAGCCAATGTGACAAGATAAGAACAGGATTTAAAGACCTGCTTACAGAAAGGGAGTTTATGGAAGAATACAGTAATAACGGTTTGGGCAACTGGATTGACTAACTGAAACTGGTGATCTTAAAGTAAATAAAGGCAGCAAATCGAAAACCAGAAAGCGTGAGTTACAAACCCCAAAACCAATGGTAAGCACAGATGGAATGCATTCCTAGGTCAACTTTCTGAAAGTCCCAAGATGTCTTCAGCAAACCAGACAACTGTGCTGTCTGTAGGCTGTGACCTAAAAGGGATTGAAAGCAGTTCAGTCTCAATCATTAAAAGTCAAATGAGAGGGATGCTGCTGTCTGCAGGACTTTAATGCAGACAGCTCTGTGTGCCCCTCTAAAAATTGGCGGCCAGGGCCCAGCTCTCCCACGCCAAAAGCCAGCCAGTGGGTGTACGGTTATATTTTCAATGTTCTAAAGTTAAACACAATCTTGCGTTATGTTAGACACCGGTATTACAACAGAAAATACATTAAGTACACATACATAGGAGTCCATTAAAGTGGCAACAACCCAAGTAAGGAAATGCTACAACTAGATAAACAAAAGTGCTAAAATTATCCAAAGCAGATTATAGGAGGACTTCATGATAAATTGTGCCTCTTGGAACCCAAGTCATCCTCAGAAATGAGCAGCTCAAAACTGGCGCCTTGTGCATTCTGTTGATTGTAGTAAGGTGATTGCTTTTTTGACTATCCTTGCAACTCTTTTAGATTTTTGACAACACCTGCTTACATGATAGTACAAGAGGCAGAGGAGGAAGGCATGCTCAATTGTTTCCACAGAAGCCCTATTACACTTGCTGTATGGTGAGCCTAACTTAATCCCCTACCTTGTCTCATCTGTAAGCTCCAGAGGCCAAGAGAAGGTGCTGTAATACAATCACTTGAACAAGGGAAAAGGGCATCTGGTCAAGGGAGCCTCAAAATCCGTTCCGCTTTCCAGTTCATATAAGCAAATCCCGTAGGCGACAGGAAGGCCCCTCCACATCATTATGCTTTTCTATCCTTTGAAGGCTTCCTGATGCACACGAGCATCTCTGTAGTAAGCGCTCAGGCATATACCACTTTTAGATAACATTTATACCACTTAACCTGGCTCGTAAATCTTTAAACTACGGTTAGTCAGGGACCTTTAAAAGGAGATGTATCTCTGCTTGATCATTCTGATGCAATGCATCAAATGGATTAACCGATACCTAACTCGCAACAAAATGGGTTGAATGACTTCTATTGAATCTATACTTGTTTCCAAATCCATCCTGTTAGACCTGTCAGCCCTTTGGGTGGTCCCTCCTCATCATTATTTATTTTGTCCCACTTTTGCCTCAAACCCTGTTTGAATTTTTCCTTTTTGGGAACCACCAGACTTTTTCGTGTTGCTGCAGATTCAGGGAGCCATTTTAGCTACCCCTGAAACTTCTGTCTGAGGGCCTGAAGCACAAAATGGTGGCCACCTGTGAGGTCGAGGAGGAAGTGAACCGAGGTCGAGCGAGCGGCGTCATCGGAGGAGTGAAGTCCGCCCTCCGGAGTCGTCGGAGACCGAGGTAGAGGAGCACCGGAGGTCGGGAGTGAGGATCGCACTCCGGAGTCGCCCGGAGCCTGTGAGGAGGAGCACCGGAGGTCGGGGGTGAGGATCGCACCCCGGAGTCGCCGGAAGTCGACATCGAGGCCAGGCCGGCCGACGTCATCGGAGCCGAGAGCGCCATCGGACCGGAGCCGCCCGAAGTCGACATCGTGAAGAGACTGCCCGACGCCGTCGAATCGGAGGTCGAGATCGAACCGAGGCCACCGACATCGGACCGGAACCGCCTGCCGGCGTCGTCAAAGAACTGACATTGTGCCGAGGCCGCCGAGACCGAACCGGAACCGCCTCACGGCGTCGACACGACTCCAGCGGCGTCGGAACATCAGAAAAAGGGCAGTAAGTGGAGTAGAGGGCGCCTAAGGCCCTGTGGAGACCTGAGAGACTGCTCTAAGGGGCTAGGGAGGTGCTGAAACCAACCTGACTGTGCAAGGGGTGAACTGGGACTAACCTAGAGAGGTTGTGTGGAGAGAGAAAGCCAGGGCACTGGTATTCCCCCCCCTTTGATCTACCTCAGTTTAGGCCTCAGCCTTGTCCCAGCCAGGGAGTAGCCCCCCTCAAGCCTTCCACAACCCTACAAGCTGTGCCTGGGCCATATCAGCCCTTAAGAATTGAAGTGTCATCTGATTATATGAGGGTTGCGGTATACTTTTAATTATTTATTGGGGATACTGTATTTATTGAGTTTTTACCTATTTATTGCTGCACTATATTTATAGGTCCACAGGACTTGTTGGTGTACAATATTTATTGGTACAGTATTTATTGCCTCAAAGTATTTAATTGTCTGTATATATTGCACTTGTATTTATGCCCTGTTATTTATGATCACCCCTATTTATTTCATCAAACAGCCAATATTTATTTGACCTGCACTAATTGAAACTTGTAAATTGTGATTGACCTATTTATTTTTCCAATCAGCAACTAAGAGAAAAAGATAAAGAAGAATATTTTCATAATTTTTACGGTGTAGAGTCGTTTTTGGAACGGATGCACGCATGGTTATTGTATGGGTATATTGTATGCTTAGCACTGCGCCTGTTTCCTGACCACTCGAGCCAAGCTACCACAGTGTGTCCGGAAGACCACCACCACCCTTTCGAGTGTGGGAGTGGTTTTCCAACATAAATTGGTGTTCAGTGGTGGGATAGAGCTGTGCCTACATATACTCAACAATAACTGTGGGTAGTCCATAGGCCTACACCGGTAGTTTTCTCACAGCGGCCTTCCTAATTGTGGGTTTTTGTTTTTTTCCAAATTTACTCTGGTGGTGGGAGGAGGTATTACTAAAGGTACCACCCTACATTGTTACTGCACAAAACCTGTCCTCTAACCTGAGTGGGCAAGATGGAGTTTGTACTGGAAGATTTAGAAACGTACACTGTGGCCCAACTCAGGGAGTTTTGCCAGCGGGAGGGGGTGTACTGTCCCCCAGGAGCAAAGAAGGGTGCACTCCAAACCAGCTTAAGGGCTTGGGGGGAGGCACGCCGAGAAAGCAAGGCTGAGGAGGAAGACAGGGATGGAGAGCCTGACCCCGAGGGGGCTGAGATGTACCAACCTGAGGTGGGGAACCTGTCAGCAGGGCCCAGGACACTTTCTAGGAAGGGCAGCACTGTCTCTAGCGGGGGCTTATCCAGCGTGGAGTTAGCAGATCGGAGAGAGAAAAGACAGCTCACATGGGATTTAGCAAAGCTGGAGAAGGAGAAGGAGGAACAGAGGCTGGCTCATGAGACGGAGAAAGAGAGGATGGCTCATGAGATAAGACTGAAAGAGATAGAGCTTCAGATCTTAAGAATTGGGGCACCAACTGTTCCTAATGGTGGCAGCAAAGACCAAGAAATCACCAGGGAATCCAAACCTTACCTGCCAAAGGACATAGTAGCTAGCTATGGGGCGGGTGACGACATCGCCAAGTGGCTAGCAGCCTATGAGGTCTCGTTGAGGGCCCATGGGGTTCCAGTGAAGTATTGGGGAGGAGGATTGTATAGGTACATGCCTCCAGCTGGTAGGGATGCTTTATTGGCCCTCGAAGAGGATGAGCAGACCCACTACCCCACCATGAAACTGGCGCTCATCAGAAAGTTTGGACTAACACCTGAAAAGTACAGACAGAAGTTCAGGGGTAGTCACAAACTGGGCACACAGAATTGGGTGGACTTCCTGGACTATGCAAAGAAGGCACTGGAAGGTTGGATTCAGGGCAGTGAAGTAAGGAACTACGAGGATCTGTTTGACCTAGTACTGAAGGAACACCTACTCGAGAAATGTTTCCCTGAACTGCGGCAACACCTGGTGGATAGCAAGCTGACCAGTCCCCGGAAGCTTGCTGAGGAGGCGGACATTTGGGCTAGTACCCGGGTGTCCACAAGGGGGACTGGAGGGGATACTCAAAAGGCCGGACAGGGCGCCCCCCAGAAGAAAGAAGGAGGGGAAAAGAAAAAGGAGTTCTCCAAAGGCCCCCAAAATAACTTCCAAGGGAAGGGAACAGGATTCACCTCTAAGGCTAACCCACCCAGAAACCCTAATCCTGGCCAGAGTCAGCAGCCAAGGGTTGTCCATTGCTACGAGTGCGGTGGCGTTGGACACTATAAAGGAGATCCGAAGTGTCAGAAACGATCACCCCCTCCCACTGGAGGAAAGCCCCCCGGAGTAGCTAGTGTAGTGCTCGGGGAGGAGATGCCCTTAACTAAGGGAAGGGAGTGGGCGGGTGTCACTCTAGTGTCCCTGGGAGAACGGGAGATGGTTCCTAAGATCCAGGTGCCCGCAAATACCGCAAAGTATGGGCAGTGGATCACCATCAACGGCCAAAGAGGGGAGGCTCTGAGAGACACAGGAGCCAGTATGACTATGGTGCGTAGCCAGCTGGTGTCTCCAGAGCAGGTAATTCCCGATGTACTCCACCCAGCCGCGATGGCTGACGGCAGAACAGGCCACTATCCCGTGGCCGAGGTTCCCTTTGAATGGGGGGGGGTTGCAGGTTCACTTCGAGTTGCCGTAAGCCCTGCCGTGCCAGTCGATTGTCTGCTGGGCAATGACATGGAGCACAACGCTTGGAAGGAGGTGGAATACCGGACTCACACCGAGATGCTGGGTACACCTGACTGGGCCTGTGTTAGCACAAGGTCCGCGACTACCCGAAGAGGGAGTTCATTCCGGCTGGAGCCTGGAACAAAGGCCCAGCCAGCTGCCAGTCAAGGGAAGAACCGAGGACAGGAGGAGCCTGCCTCGGCGTCTCCACCCCGTAGGACGGATAGGCCACCGGAGGTGGTGGACCAGGAGTCTGCGGAGGGGGACGTTACCAACCTGGAGGACCTACCCATCCCGGCCGAGTGGCACGTGGAGGGAGGCCCGTCCAGGGAGGAATTCTGCCAGGGCCAGAGGGAGTGCCCTACCCTTGAGGGGCTGAGGCGACAGGCCGAAGCCCAGGCAGCAGGGAACGTTGAAGGGAACTACAGTGTTTACTGGGAGGATGGCCTCCTCTACAGTGAACCCAAGGCACCCCTACATGGATCGTCACGAGCCTTGGTAGTTCCTCAACGTTATCGAGCCTTCCTTTTAGAGTTGGCTCACGAGATCCCCTTGGCAGGACACCTGGGGCAAGACAAGACCTTCGCCCGTCTTGTCCCACACTTTTATTGGCCTCAGATGAAAGTGTCGTCCGATACCTACTGCCGGACATGTGTGTCTTGCCAAGCCAGTGGGAAAACAGGGGTGAAGCTGAAAGCTCCCCTGGAACCACTTCCTGTCGTTAGCACCCCCTTTGAAAGGGTGGGCATCGACATTGTGGGTCCGTTAGATCCACCAACATCAGCTGGTCACAGGTTTATCCTAGTCCTGGTGGATCATGCCACACGGTACCCAGAGGCAATACCTCTGAGGACCATAACAGCACCTGTTGTGGCTAGGGCCCTGATGGGAATCTTTACCCGAGTGGGTTTTCCCAAGGAAGTTGTGTCCGACAGGGGGACCAACTTCATGTCAGCGTATATGCGGGCAATGTGGAAGGAGTGTGGAGTGACCTACCGGTTCACGACTCCTTACCACCCCCAGACCAATGGTCTGGTGGAGAGGTTTAATAAAACCTTGAAAGGCATGATCAGAAGTCTGCCTGAAAGCCTGCGGAGGAAATGGGACGTCCTCCTACCCCGTTTACTTTTTTCATACAGGGAAGTGCCACAGAAGGGAGTGGGCTTCAGCCCCTTCGAGCTTCTGTATGGGCACCCTGTACGCGGACCTCTTAACCTGGTGAGAGACGGATGGGAAAGAACTCCCAGAAAGCTCCCCCAGGATGTGGTGAGCTACATGCTGGCCTTCCGGAGCCAAATGGCTAAGTTGTGGAAGCAAGCTTCTGACAACTTGGAAGCCAGCCAAGCAGTGATGAAGGCGTGGTATGACCACAACGCTCACCCGGTGGAGTTGGAGCCTGGCCAGAAGGTGTGGGTGATCGAACCCGGAGAGCTTAGTGCCCTCCAGGATCGCTGGTCAGGACCCTTTGAGGTGTTGGAGAAGAAGGGTAAGGCTACCTACTTGGTGGACCTGAAGACCCCTCGTCAGCCCCTGCGGGTGCTGCATGCCAACCGCCTCAAACCCCACCACGAGAGGCCCGAAGTCATCTTGATGATGGTGACTGACGGAGGAGAGGACGTGGAAAGCGAGCCTCTCCCTGATCTGTTTGCGTCTCAGGAAAAGGATGGGTCGGTGGAGGGAGTGATTCTCTCCCCATCTCTAACTCCTGAACAGCAGGAGGACTGTCGCCAGGCCCTGGGGCAGTACTCTGCGTTGTTCTCCCTTGTCCCGGGTAGGACTCACCTGTGCGTCCATGACGTGGACACAGGAGACAGCCCACCTGTGAAGTCCAAGATCTACCGGATGTCAGACAAGGTGAAGGCCAGCATTCATAGTGAAGTCACTAAGATGCTGGAGCTAGGAGTGATTGAACCTTCTAGCAGCCCCTGGTCTAGTCCGGTGGTGTTAGTACCGAAAGCTGCACCACCGGGTGCCCAACCAGAACTGAGGTTCTGTGTGGACTACCGGGGACTGAATTCAGTGACAAAAACTGATGCTCATCCGATCCCTAGGGCGGATGAATTGATTGACCGGCTGGGAGCTGCCCAATATCTAAGTACCTTTGACCTTACTTCGGGGTACTGGCAGATCTCTTTGACTGATGGAGCAAGGGAAAGGTCAGCCTTCTCCACGCCCAATGGCCACTACCAGTTCTGTGTGATGCCCTTTGGGCTCAAGAACGCACCTGCCACGTTTCAGCGCCTGGTAAACCAGATCCTCACCGGAATGGAGAGTTTCTCTGCTGCTTATCTGGATGACATAGCCGTCTTCAGTAACAGCTGGGAGGATCACTTGCGTCACCTGCAAGCTGTTCTCCAGGCCCTGAGACAAGCTGGATTGACGATCAAGGCCAGCAAGTGCCAGATCGGGCAGGGGTCGGTAGTGTACCTTGGACACTTGGTGGGTAGGGGAACGGTGCAACCCCTCCAGGCGAAGATCGAGGCCATCATGGCCTGGGAACCCCCCAAGACACAGACTGAGGTCCGAGCATTTTTGGGCCTCACGGGATACTATCGCCGCTTCGTGAAGGGGTACGGTACCATCGTAGCCCCTCTCACGGAGCTCACGTCCAAGAAACAACCTCGACGGGTAGTCTGGACGGAGGCTTGTCAGCAAGCCTTTGAGAAATTGAAGAAAGCCATGTGCGAGGCCCCGGTCTTAAGGGCCCCAGACTTTTCCAAGAAGTTCATTGTCCAGACAGATGCATCAGAACATGGCATTGGGGCAGTGTTATCGCAACTCAACGAAGAGGGTCTGGATCAACCCGTGGTCTTCCTATCCAGGAGACTACTTCCCAGGGAACAGAAGTGGAGTGCAATAGAGCGTGAAGCCTTTGCAGTGGTATGGGCTCTGAAGAAGTTGCGGCCATACCTGTTTGGCTCGCACTTCCTAGTTCAGACCGACCACCGACCCCTTCGTTGGCTGATGCAAATGAAGGGGGAGAATCCCAAGTTGTTGAGGTGGTCTATTTCCCTACAGGGAATGGACTTTCAGGTGGAACATCGGCCTGGAGTGGACCACGCCAATGCAGACGGTCTCTCAAGGTATTTCCGCCTTAGTGATGAGAACTCCCAAGGGGTTGGGTAGCTCTCCCCACTTTCAGCTGGGGGGGACGCGTGTTAGACCTGTCAGCCCTTTGGGTGGTCCCTCCTCATCATTATTTATTTTGTCCCACTTTTGCCTCAAACCCTGTTTGAATTTTTCCTTTTTGGGAACCACCAGACTTTTTCGTGTTGCTGCAGATTCAGGGAGCCATTTTAGCTACCCCTGAAACTTCTGTCTGAGGGCCTGAAGCACAAAATGGTGGCCACCTGTGACATCACCAGCATCCACTGGAACCTACCAGCACCTTCCAGAACATTCCAGGAGCTTCCAGAACCCTGTGACCGTTGGAGGCGGTTTAGAATGTTGGGAGGATAAGAGAGGCAGTTGGCAGTTGGAGCTGGCAGTTGGCACCTGACTGGTGAAGAGAGAGGAGCACAACAGTGAAGGAGGAAGGAGTGAAGCAGCAGGGGTGGAAACTTGTGCCTGGAGTGGGGTCCATAAACCCACCCTTGATACTTGTCCCTACTGATGGATCCCAGCCTATAGCCCTGTGTGGGAAGAAGACAGAAAAACTCATCCTAAGGACCTGAACAGCAGGAACAGGCCTTAGAAGCAGAAAGCAGCAAGATTCTGACCTGAGAACTGGTTTCCCTGGAGTCCGGCGTCGAGTAGCCTGAAGACCTGGAGCCCGAGGTGGAGAAGCGGCGCTGACTGAAGTAGCAGACGTCGTACCCGGAGCCGCCTGAGGTCGTGAGAGGGCGCCGACAGAGGTCGTGAGGAATACCAGAGGTCGAGGAGGAAGTGAACCGAGGTCGAGCGAGCGGCGTCATCGGAGGAGTGAAGTCCGCCCTCCGGAGTCGTCGGAGACCGAGGTAGAGGAGCACCGGAGGTCGGGAGTGAGGATCGCACTCCGGAGTCGCCCGGAGCCTGTGAGGAGGAGCACCGGAGGTCGGGGGTGAGGATCGCACCCCGGAGTCGCCGGAAGTCGACATCGAGGCCAGGCCGGCCGACGTCATCGGAGCCGAGAGCGCCATCGGACCGGAGCCGCCCGAAGTCGACATCGTGAAGAGACTGCCCGACGCCGTCGAATCGGAGGTCGAGATCGAACCGAGGCCACCGACATCGGACCGGAACCGCCTGCCGGCGTCGTCAAAGAACTGACATTGTGCCGAGGCCGCCGAGACCGAACCGGAACCGCCTCACGGCGTCGACACGACTCCAGCGGCGTCGGAACATCAGAAAAAGGGCAGTAAGTGGAGTAGAGGGCGCCTAAGGCCCTGTGGAGACCTGAGAGACTGCTCTAAGGGGCTAGGGAGGTGCTGAAACCAACCTGACTGTGCAAGGGGTGAACTGGGACTAACCTAGAGAGGTTGTGTGGAGAGAGAAAGCCAGGGCACTGGTATTCCCCCCCTTTGATCTACCTCAGTTTAGGCCTCAGCCTTGTCCCAGCCAGGGAGTAGCCCCCCTCAAGCCTTCCACAACCCTACAAGCTGTGCCTGGGCCATATCAGCCCTTAAGAATTGAAGTGTCATCTGATTATATGAGGGTTGCGGTATACTTTTAATTATTTATTGGGGATACTGTATTTATTGAGTTTTTACCTATTTATTGCTGCACTATATTTATAGGTCCACAGGACTTGTTGGTGTACAATATTTATTGGTACAGTATTTATTGCCTCAAAGTATTTGTCTGTATATATTGCACTTGTATTTATGCCCTGTTATTTATGATCACCCCTATTTATTTCATCAAACAGCCAATATTTATTTGACCTGCACTAATTGAAACTTGTAAATTGTGATTGACCTATTTATTTTTCCAATCAGCAACTAAGAGAAAAAGATAAAGAAGAATATTTTCATAATTTTTACGGTGTAGAGTCGTTTTTGGAACGGATGCACGCATGGTTATTGTATGGGTATATTGTATGCTTAGCACTGCGCCTGTTTCCTGACCACTCGAGCCAAGCTACCACAGTGTGTCCGGAAGACCACCACCACCCTTTCGAGTGTGGGAGTGGTTTTCCAACACATCCAAAAAGGCTTTGGGCTGTACCGAATGTCTACATGATTAATTGTATCTGGGAGGTCTGGTTGTTCTTCTACCTGTATATTGTTTTGGCGGTTAACTCTAGTGCATCGTTCCTAGCACATGGTTCGTGGGAAAAATGGTACATTGCCAATTTTGATGCAACTGAGATCAGTTCATGCATTACTAGGATTCTGAGTTGAATATTACTTTTCTAGCGCTGAGTTACATTTCAAGGTCACCTTGCTTTAAGTATGGCAAATTCACTCATATGTATGCCTCTTTATTAAAATACGATCCTTCCTTAATGCTGCCTTTTAGCCACTATCCGATCTGTCTTCAGTGTAATTGCAGTGGCAGATGCAGCAACAAGTCCCAGAGGAAGATTTTTCCTCTCACCGTGCCCATCAGAGACGAATCTCTGTCTCTAAGCGACAGAGAGGAGTCGTTTTTAGGTCTCGCCTGGCGTAGGCTGCGGGCATGCGCAGTCTCGCTGGCGAGATTTAATGTTCACGGGTATTTTCTGTAAGGGGCTTTAAGCCCTGCCCCTCTTTTCCATTGGCTGGCGTCACCGTTTATGGTAAACGGTGGCCAGCCATTGGAACAGAGCTGTGCATGACGTATTTGCTTGGCTTTTTGAGCCGTCCCACTTGGACGGGTTCGCCTGAATTATGTTTGTCGCAAAAGGTTTGTTATCTTTTTGGGGCCATGTGTTTCAAACACATGGCCCCATAAAGACAAGAAACCTTTTAGCAGGCGAGGCCGGCAGAAAAAGCCGAGCAAATACGTCATGGCGAGTGCTTGTAATACCGGGGCTTCTCGTTCTAACTCTTCCCCTCGGCTTTGTCTTTCTCTTTTCTCAGTCTATTTCCCTGCTCGTGCTCGGTCTTTGCTTCCCCTTTTCCGTGCCCCCCCCCCGCTCTTTTATCCGGCTACCTGCGCCAGTCTCTCTGCCAAACGGGGCAAGTCAAAGCGTACACCCCCGGACCCTCTCCTCTACACCGGCCCATCATGGTCTGCTGAGTATTCCATTTCACCGCGCGCACAACCTGGTTGGTAAACACACTGCTATCCACAACAACGGTACAGTCCGGTCGGTAACCAGGAAGCGAAACACGGCTCTGCGCGTGAATGAAATTGAATGAGTTAATAAATACTTGTTGCACCATTTAGGTTGCAAAGCATCAGTACACGCGCAACACCTTCCCTGCCCTATTCGTTGTCTGTATTCCTGTATTATCTTTTTTGTGAGGGGAAAGCTAAGTAACATATCGGACAGAACACGAGTTAAAAAATGAAGTGCATAAATAAGACTAAGCACGTACTTTGCAGTGAGGAAAAGTCTGGTGTTCTACAGTAATAGAGAAGAGAATGTCCGATTTAAAAAAACAATGTTTTGAGAAGAGAACACCTGATAAAAAACAGTGTTTCAATTATATAATCTTATTGCCATAAGGACAATTCTAGCATGCAAGATGCTTTGCAACCTAAATGGTGCAACAAGTATTTATTAACTCATTCAATTTCATTCACACATATAGGGAATGTCAAATACACAACTGAAGACACCGCTTAAAAAAAAAAAAAAAACACACAAATAATGAACACTCCAAAAATAAAAAGTACAAAATGCCTTCTTTGCCGCAAGGAAGCACACCACAGTGTCTGCCGTTTCAGAGAACCAGGCGCACACACGCATTAAGCAAAGCCGCCGTGTCTGTATTGTATAACTTTATTCGATATAAAAATATCATAAAAGTATGTACATTGTGGAGCATCCTAAAAATCCGTTTATATACAACATAGACATTAAAAAGATAAAAAATGATTATAGACCGATAATAAACCATAAGAACAGTTCAAGATATAGCAGGGACAAATGCTCATGCGTCTCCAATGACCGGGCTCTTGTGAGATTTTAACAGTTTGGAACGGATCAGCCAGGCACACCCCAGAAATTTGGCTACCCCGCAGACCACCACCAGGGAACAGACATCAGTTGAGAGGAAGCGGAGTGCCACCCTATAATTCTCAAAACCCATATTCCTGCAAATGGGTCTAAGCCACTTCCTCCTGGCCGCCCTGTACATTGGGCATACAAAGAGGAAATGGGGAATAGATTCACTGGGGGCAGAGCACCCAGGACAGTCAGCAGATGTTGGAGATTGACAATTCCACCCTGCAACCCAAGAATTGAGTGGGAGGGACCCAAACCTAAACTTCATGTAGAGCGTTCTATCGCGGGGGCATTGAATATAATCAAGGTATTGCTCAGATTTTGCCACCAGCTTGTGCTCAAGGAACAGGTTGGTGAGAGAACCTCTCTTAGGATTTCTAGCTTCCTCTCCCTTTACCCAGACCCAATATGCTTTTTTGATGACTTGCTTTGGCGGTGGGGTCTGGTTGAGCCATGCCTCACCATAGCCAATGTCAGTCACCAATCGCTTAAGATTGGAGATCCATTTGATCTTGGTGCCTGTATTTATCTTGATGATCTCATCCAAGGCGTCGGCATAGCTAGCCAGTTCGGGGGTGCGTCTCAAGCGGACCCAAAAAAGCAGCGGGCGTAGTCTTGCGATGTCCCTAATGGGATGTTTACCCAGATCCATTCGTAGTGGTAGCAGGGGAGTGGAGGGAGGGAGAGAAACCAGACCTCTTAAGAAGTGGTTCTCTGATTTCTCCAGATCGCATAGGTTCTCAAACCCCCATAGCTCCGCTCCGTATAGAGCTGAAGGTAGAGCCCTCCCATCATAAATCTCAAGTGCCGGGACAATTGGTCTGCTAAAGGAGAGCCGCTGTTTTCTTAAAATGGCACCCGCCACCCTCTTATGATTGAGGAACATTTTGGCTATGTGATCGTTCCATTTCATCGACTTATTGATCCTAATTCCCAGATAGTCAAAGGAATCTACGTTGTCTAGTGGGGTGCCATTAAGTGAGATGTTGTTCTTGAAACGTTTGGATGGGGATTGTGTCATTAGTTTAGTTTTAGTGGTGTTGATTACTAAACCC
The DNA here is from genome assembly GCF_964204655.1 of Triturus cristatus. NCBI lineage: Eukaryota > Metazoa > Chordata > Amphibia > Caudata > Salamandridae > Triturus > Triturus cristatus. The sequence continues at coordinate 86,265,920 of NC_140586.1, read as the reverse complement.
CGTGCATCACAAAACTGGCAGAACCTATCAAGCAGCTTTTGTAGGCCGCTTGGGCTTTTTGACATCAAGAGGGTGTCGTCTGCAAAAAGGAGAGTGGGGGTTTTCTCCCCTGCCAAAGTTGGAGCGTCTGAAGGGATCTCTCTCAGATAGTCAACCACCCCATTTATATAGAGAGAGAACAGGGTTGGGGCCAGCACGCAGCCCTGGCGGACTCCCCTGTCTACCGCCACCCTGTCTGTCAGCTGGCCCTGGTTGCCCCACCTGATCTTTGCATAGTTTCACTCATGGAGGCGCATGATGATCTCCAGAATCAAGGGAGGAAAGCCAGATCAGACAACACCGACCAGAGTTTGGAGCGAGGGACCAGGTCAAATGCGGTCTTTAAGTCTATAAAGGCCAGATATAAGCTGCCTTTCCCAATGACAACCGCTTTCCAGTAGATCGTAAAAAACCGGAAGACCTGGTCCATCGTGCCCACCCTGTGTCTAAAGCCCGCCTGGAGATGAGAAAGCACATTTGCTTCATCCAGCCAAATCCTGGCCCTCATGAGGAGGACTCTGCCAACCACCTTCTGGATAACATCTATTAGGCTTATCGGCCTATAGTTGGCTGGCTCCTCCCTATTCCCCTTCTTGAATATAGCTACAACTTCGGCGCCCTTCCAGGAGTCGGGGACAGGATGACCTCTGGCAATTAGATTCATTTTAACAAGAATGAGGTCTGTCCAGATTTTTGGGGCATAGAGAATGAGATCACCCAGAATGCCATCCGGGCCAGCCACCTTCCCGGATGACAACCCTGAGATGGCAATAGAGACCTCACTAGGCTTAATGAGATCTGAATCCATAACAGAAACGGGGATCGCAACTAATGGGGGGGACCTCAGAAGGTGTGAGGGGCATGTCGGTTGTGGCTGGCAGTTAACCTCACTATACAGCCTAGTGAAATGTGTATGCCACTGGTGTGAAGAGATGTGGTTGGGGAGTGGAGCCTCACCCATGCGGCTGCCTTGGTCGATAAGTTCCCAAAACAACGTAGCATCCCGCTAAAGAGACGCGTATCGAAGATCCTGCCAGTGCGCTTCCTTCCATGTACGCTTGGCTAACTCAATTGTCTTAGCGTACTCTTTCCTCGCATGCCTAACCAGAGTGATGTTGCTGCTTTGGAGGGCTGCTGTTAGCTTACGTCTCATCAACCTGCATTCCCTGGAATACCAAAGGTTAGTGGACCCACTAATTGGTTTGTGAGTGCGGGAATCTGGGATACTAAGGAGACCCATGTTATCGATAAAATCTTGATAATGATGTAAAAAGGGGGAATTCTGTGCGCCCATAGGGGGCTCTTGGAGTATACCAAGCTCCCTAGACTTCTGCTCTACCAAAGTTTTTATTTTGCACAGTTTCTCCTCGTCTTGTGCAACCTTGTGCCATTTAAGGCGTCGGTTACAATGACCGGGGACTACCTCTTTTGTTATCAGTTTTATTGCATTAACTGGTTTGGAGACCGACCAGGAGTTGGTTAAAAGCATACAGAGCGGGTTGTAATCACTATCCTGGGTAGGTAGAATTTCCATGTCTACTAAGTCATGCCAGAGTCGTAAGTCCACCAAGATGTAGTCTATCCTGGATGGGCAGCTAGCTCTGTTGTATGTATTGGCCCCGCACATATCGGAGCGTGACCTGCCATTGACGGCTCTAAGGTTGTGCTCCAATGTGGGGGCGCACAATTGTGTTGCCCTTTGGGACCATTTCTTGATTGGGGCCAAGCTGAGAGGAGGAATAGCAAATTTAGTATCCTGGTCACCGGTGCCCAGAACATCCAGAGTACAAAGAGGTTCGAAAGTGCAATTAAAATCACCAGCCACGATGACAACTGATTTGGGGTTGGTTTTAGATAACTCTCTCTCTAATAATGATATAGTTGGAGAAAATTGAGCCCCAGGAGACCCTCTGGCATAGACATTGAAAATTTCCAAGAGGAGATCTTTTTTTGGACCTTTTATCGTCCGATGTAAGATATCAATCGAGGGGGTTGGGTGAGAGGAAACTACCCAGTTAAGACTAACATTTATCCAGATGGGAAGTCCCCCCACTGGGCGGCCTTTCCCAGATCTAATAGCTGGGATGAAGTGGGTGGCGAACCCTGCCGTGTCTGTACACCCCTCGCGGCGCGTCGCCTGTCAGGGATTCCTACTTAAACGCCCCAGGGGGCGCGCGAGGGGTAAGTCAGAGCGCGAGGCCAACAGGCGGTGGGGGGCGAGGGGGTCGCGACCGCAGTCGAGGTGATGGTTTCTAACAAGGGGGCGCCGTGAGACACATTTGAGAGCAGAAAAACGAGCATTTGCAATGCAATAGGTCTCGCATATACACGAGTTTGAGCTATTGGCATTGTAAATGACAATGCCTTTTATTTATGTTTTGGTTTTTAAAATATAAATAAAAGCCATTGTCATTTATAATGCCAATAGTTCAAACTTGTGTAAATGCGAGACCTATTGCATTGCAAATGCTTGTTTTTTCCTCCAGTGGAGCTAAAGATGCCAGAAGGAGTGACTGTGGCAGGCCTGCCAGGGGAAGCTGCTTTGCCACCTGTAACCGGAAGCAGTCGAGACCATAATGCAGTTTATCGAAGCACTTGTAGTCAGGCCTTTGCATTGCATATGCTTACATCAAGAAGCGGGTCGTTCAGGTTACTTTCACACTAAAGGGACAGTTTTGGGTCTTTTAAAAAGTTGGATTTCACGTGCCATCCTCTAGGTTTTGACACCTTTCCCCACCCCACTATAATTCCCCCCCCACCCCCCTCCAAACCCCAATGTGCAAACCACCGCACCCTGTATGCTCTTCCGACTAATGCTTGCAAGTCTTGCAACTCAATAGCGCCTAAACTTTGGTCCTGGCTGCGACCCCACAATACTTGTTGTCTCTGAGAGTCGGAGTGAGTGTGCCCTCGCGTTTTATTTCTTTGTTCTGGACCTTAAGGACTTTTCTGATGCCTAAAATGGGGGGGGGGGAAATGAGTGAGAAAAAGACTGTACTCCTTCTTCCCTCCCACATATCTCCTTTCAGCACAACTTCAGACGTAAAGGCTTTCTCTCTGAGGTTTTGGAAGAAACTGTCCCTTCAAAATACCCACTCCAAACCCAAACACCCTGTTTGTTATTTTCTTAGTTAAATGTGAATTTTTGTTCCGCACTGTGAGCACCTTTGCCTCAAAGGCCTAAAAGTTAGTGGGAGTCTAAAGGGGAGTTCTTACGGAATGGGGCAGCGATTAATCTGGTCAACAATTTTGCAAGGTCTGGGGGCCTTGTGAACTACGCCAGATGGCGTATGTGAGCCCTGTAAAGCATTCAAGTCCCAAGGGCAACTTTCCCACACAAAGTTCTAGGAGGAAACCACCCAGGATCTGCAGTATTGCTGACCAGTCACAATTTGCTCTACGATAGGCCACTGTCCCTCCCCCACCCATAGCAACCAGGGATGACTGATGCATTGCTGGTGGGTTTGGGGGATGTCATCCGGTTAGGGTGCAAGCTTCTGGTCTTCAGTGGAGACCCAGTTTTGATGGGCCATTCTTTTGGCTCTGAAAACTTTCCTGACGTCAATCATCGGTAAGCTTTTGCAGGTTCTTGCAGACAATACTACCGCCATGTGGTACTTCAACAAGCAGGGCAGCGTGGAGTCTTGAATCTTGTGTCAGGAGGCTCTTCACCTCTGGAGGTGGCTGGGATGCCAAAACATCTTCCTGGTTGGCAGGATCTGAGAAGGTCCCTGAATACTAGAGTGGACGAACACTAGAAGACAACTAGCAAATCACTACTGGTGCCTAAATCTCAAGGTGTTGCAGGGTATATTCAACCAGTAAAGAGAGTCCTGGCTGTGTGTTTTTTGCCACGGCCAAGAATGCAGTGTCATTAATTTCCTGTGTTGGAGATAATGTAAGAACAGTCATTAGGCGACGCCTTCAAGCTCGAATGGGACACAGGACTCCTGTATGCCTTAACACCATCACGTCTCCTTCCCGGAGTCATCCTATTGACTGCCGATTTGATGCCAGTAGAGTATGGTACCCAGACATCCTGGGTATGGGCATCGACCCTCTGATCAGGGTACCACTACCTGAGACATCCTGTCTCCGCAGCAGTTCTCCACCCGAACATCTGCAACTTAAGTCTCCATTTGCAGAGATTGAGAGACAGTAGTCGACTGAATTCAATTTGCTGCCTGAGCAGGTGGATGTCATCCTTGCTGCCAGATGTCCCTACACAAAATCCATCTATTCTGCGTGCTGCAGCAGGTTTGTAGCGTAGCATGGTGTGGTGTCCAAGAAACTGACCACTTGCAGACTAAGCTGTCAGCCTTCCTTTTGTTTTTTTTTGCCTTTATCCCTGCAAAGCTTTTCAGTGGGTCCTTTGAACACTTATTTGTTGCCTCTTTTTAACCTTTCCACGTTTGCCTGACCAATGGTACTTGATGAGATTTATTAAAGATTTGGCACACATCCCTTCAAAACGCTTTGTGTTTACACAGTGGGGCATTCATTTTGTCTTGACATTCCTCATATGTACGCTTTTCGAGTCTGTGCCTAGTTGCGTCGCCTCTCTTTGAAGGCTATCTTCCTGTTTGCGATTACGTTAGCCGCGTGTGTGAGTAAGCTACAGGCACTTTCTGTGCAACTGCTCTACACCATCTTCTTTCCAGACAAATAAGTGCTGAGGATTCGATTGTCCTTCTTACCGAAAGTTGTGACTCTTTTTCACTTAAGGCGTTAGTCCACTCTACCAGCATTCTTTGCTCCCCCTTATCCCTGGAAAAAGACAGAGAGGCTCCATATATTGGACCATAAAAGAGCTTTAAGCGTTTACAATGATCGCACCAAGGAATGTTGAGTGGTTGATCAACTTTTTGTGGCATTTTCCGCTGCAAGGCAAGGGAACGCTGAACAGCACCACCCACCTGCCTGCGTGCAGGAGCTCTGCTTTAAAATCTTCCGGATCCTGTCTGCTACCTGGGGGATATTCTAATGCGAAGAATCTGCTGGTAGAAATTCCACCTGAGAGCGATTTACTGAAGGTGAGTAACTTGTTTGTCAGGTTTAAGCATTTGATCAGTTGTGGTAGTGTGCTGAGTAGACGTCAAAGAGGAGCGAGTGTAGCAGTGATTGATCTTTGAACTATGCCTGAATTGAAGCATAAAGACAGTGACTCAAATGGGGGAAGCAAGACTGAGTTCCAGAGATGAGTAATGGTTAACTGTGTAACATGGAATAATTTTTAACTATCAAATAAGACCAACTAGTACAGTAGAAGGGCAGCAACACAATTTATGCTCAATCTTGTTGTCTTGTCCTTCATGGAGAACAGAGCGTATTTCATGCAGCTCCCAGGATGAAACACTGTTGAGAAAGTTGTTTTTTTATTTCCCCCAAAGAAGTGTCAAACGTGAGTGAATGCTGCTCTTTTTTTGTGGTGTCCATGAAACGTTTGGATCGGTACTGGTCTGTAGCTAACTGGGCCTGCTGGGTCGCGGCTGATTCCGCTTCATGAGCAGACCTATTTAGATTATTTTTGGTTCTACTTGGAAAAGGTGCCAGAAGATAGGAAGTTGACAGATGTCTACGCAGGGGTTGCTGCAATTGTTGTTAGTGGAATGTTCTTGTGTGTTTGTAGAGGTGAGGAGTTTGAAAGGGAACCTACAGTTCCACTCGTTTTTTGCAGCTCTTGGGAGTTCAGAGAGAGTTGCATGAAAGAACCTAGCGCAAACTCTAAAAAAACGTGAGGGACAAATTCCCCTTATATGAAGTTGCCTTTTTAGAATATTCTTGCCTCATATAGGAACCTATGAATGTGCAGAATGGGGCATCTCTTGATGGACATGTATAAGAACACTTAGGATTTATGCTGTAAATAATACAAAAGTGTGTATCCGTGTATCGGGGGCCATGGATGCTATAGATAATAATGTTTTTTTTTTTTAATTTCACATTGAAAGGACAAGAAGAACAAGAAAAAAACTTGGTGGTGGTAAGATTTATTTGTCCTTACAGCACCAGGAACCAAGCTGGCAGCAACTGTCAATCATCGTCGCCATTGAACGGACACGAAAAATACATGTTGGTGATAAGATGTATTTGTCCTTACAGCACCAGGAACAAGCTGGTAGCAATGGTCATTCATTGAATGTCCTTCTCTCCCCTGGAACTGCTGCCATGCGCCAGTGCTCGTGACGTGCATTGGAACGTTGGCAGGCAAGCTCCCAACACACACATCACGCTAGCCGTTGGCATTCACTTCCGCAGAACCACATGGCTATTCCAAATCTTCTCTTACAGCCTTCTAGCTCGCTGCAGAGGGCAATGAAAGTTGTTAGAGGTCCTATCCCAGAATTGTATACCTGAGTCGCTGATGACAGGGGCTAATGATGAGGGAGGGGGCCTCACACAACCAGTATTACCCGAGTCAGAAGGGCCTTAAGGATATTAGAACATTCCATCCATTGTGAGTAGAATGTTCTAAATGAAAAAGGGAGAAACGGAAAGACAGTACATTAGGATATTGGAGCCTCGGGTCCCTAACAGCTATTATTGTTCTGAACCACGCCAATGTCTGGCGATCTCAACAGTGCAGAGTTCTAATATATGTTATCTTTCATTAAAGATTAAATGCAGGTACAGAAAAGAAATTCAATAGTCGATACAGAACAAATGGCAAAAGCATATGTGACACCAATAACTTACCAGTAGCTCATCCTCGCCATTTCCTTTAATGTAAAATGACACAGCCCAGAAAGAGAAAACTTGGAAAAAACATTAATGCGAAAGCCAGACATATAAATCCGTACTCCATGTGTAAAAATGTTAAAACCTTCCTGTTTCCAGTAGCCCCATCTCACTGACTATTCCTAATCACGTGACTTTTGAATGCCTCCCGTCCACCGCAGCAGCACTGCTTACATCTTACAAATGAACAACTCTTTATAATAATACCACATAACTTTGAGGTTCAAGAAAGATCTTCACATCTTTTTTAACACCTCCCACTCCCTGAAGTTGTCTTAAAGATTGGGTGTTATGTTTGAAGTCAGTATATGTGCGTTTTAGATGCATATCCTTGAGTTTCACAACAGCATGAGCTCTGTTAAAGAAGCTGTTCGAGGAGTCTTGTATATTAGCACTAATTGTAATTGTAAAAACGTTTACGTCATGTGATTTTGTACTAATATTGGCTCCGTGTAACAGTTGCTTTAGGTTAGCTGTATAAGAGTCCACGGTGACCACCGTTCTATCCCCAATTCCACCAAATGCAAACTCGGGAGCACAAAGAAAACACCGCTAACCCACCAGAAGAAAACAGTAAAGAAACGCAGTTTATGAATCCATTAACTCGAACTGCAATATCGGATTCAGTGCAAATCGCTTGAACGCCTCGTCGGGGGTAGTAGTAGCTCTATAAATTCCAAGTACAGTTTACGTGAAAGCCTTCGAGGCCCTGGCCTTGTCCACTGATCTCTTTGTGACCACTACGTGTGGTTTTTAGCGGATTCTCAGTAACTGGCCTGCCCCCGGCCCGGGTCCCACGTTCTAGCTTGCTTGGGGGTGTTATTTCCCGCTTCCTCTACCGCGCCCTGGCTGAGTCGGCTGCACAAAGAAGCTGGTTGTGCCTGCACACTGGACAGCAAAACAGGAACAGCCTATCTTTTGTTACAGGAAAAGCAGATAATTGCACGCCGTTTTGTTTTTGCCTGCAGTTAGCCAGTTCGGATGAATTTTAGCAAACGAATCGCTTTGATTAAAGGAGTCTAGCATTAGCAGTAGCCTAAAAGGCGCTGTGACGTGCACCACATTCCAGTTGAGGGGACGTCATTACATGTGTGTGCATCTATCACAGACTTTTCATTTTCCGCTACTGACTGTGTTTCCCCCCCCTCTCTCTTTTGCTCATAGGAGGAGGCGTCTAGTGCATGTAGGTTGAGGAACCAAACATTACTGTTTTAGTGCTCCCTCTTGAACAAAGTTGTGTGATCTTTGGCACATCGTTTAGTCTCTATTTTTCTCAGTTCCCTTTATGCACGAAATAAGCACAAAAACAGAGGTTTACAGCTGACAAATAATTTTGAAAAAACACCCAACTTTTCAGATTATTATCCTCCAGCCGTCAAGCTGACATCCATTATGTTTTGAGGTTAGTTGCAACCTCTTTTTTACACCGTAGAAAGTATACACAGTGACATTATAGTCCAATTTGTCACTAGAAGCCAATTCTGCACATCTTGCAGCGAACCACCAGTCCCCTGGTATTGGTGTGGCCAGAACGTCAAACTAAGTAGTAGAAAAGAAGATGAACTTGCCAGGGATTCTTCGGCACTAAAGCCAACAAAAAACATGTTTTATCTGATAACCCGCACCTCCATCAGACAACATACTGTGTTGCGTTCCTCCTATGTATCGGTCCCGTCACCTGATACTGAGTGGCAGAGCCATTAATTATGCAATTACGAGATAAAAAGTGCAAGCCAAAGAGTGTGTAACAGGTCCCAGGCCAAGTGTCGGTTCTTTTTCTCCCTAGTATCCATCGTGCTTACGTCATTGCTGATTCCCGCTCATGTTCACATAATAAAGGACACTCTGGGTACCAGCTTATGCAGCTACAGTTGCATGTCCCACTGGGCTGGAAAGATGTCCACATCAAAAGTTCAAAAACTACTGATTCTGGGAAGCAGTGACCTGTACTAGTTAAGCAGCATCGGAATGTTTTATGGACTCCTCTTATATGGCAGTGCTGTTATCCAGTCCTTCCTTGGGCCTTGCCTGGAAAATATTCGAGGCTCCATTTAGGTCCTCCAATGCTCTAATTGTTTAGCAGAGCCTTTTTTGAATCTCCCTAATACTTACCGCCTGTTCTCAGGGAATGGTTCGGTTCGGTCTTCTTCCATTTTCCAAGGGCAGGTAAATAAAAGTTTGCAGAAATGTTTTCCGTTTCCTGAAATCATAAATTGACGGTGCACTCTTCCATCCTAAGACACTTGGCTTTCTTTCTCGTATGAATGCCTACTGTTCCAAGACTCAAATTATGGAAGCAGTGTTAGTCTCTGCTAACCAGTATTAGAATTTCTCTCCTGCCAGACATCATTGGTGTTTATCATTGAAGTGAAAACTTCCAGATTGTTTGGGCTACTAAACACTGCGTTGCCCACATGTGCGTTGCTCGAAATACAGCCAACACCTTAGAGATTTGGTTTGACACTTCTTCCAAACTGGGACAAGCTTCAGGTTTTTTCAAATATTGTGCAGCGAAAACCTATCAGTTAAAGGATTTATAAAGTGCACAGCTGCCAACAGGTGTCTCTTCTCTCCCCCCCCCCCCCTCCAACCCCCCCAAAAAAGGAGTATTTCGGGGGCAGAAGTCAAGGCTTCAATGTAAAGTCGAAGCACTTACTGCAGGATCCTGAGAAGTCTGTGGAACCAAGTGCAATTCTAAGCCAGAGCAGGTCAGGTGTAATATCCATGCCACACAGTAATAATTTTAGAGCAATCAATATCATTTGTGGTTACAAAGACCTGTATATGTAGATGCTTTTATTTTCCATTCTTTGCCAAATTTATTATGAGTTTAACGGCAGCACGGCCCAAGGAAATATTCAAAATTATTCTTGATCACAAGACCAAATGTGATGACATGTCGAGGGTTTTCTTGCTTCTACTAAGCAAGACCTGTTGAGTTAGTTTTCTTGTAGGACAATTGCAGGGGCGGTATGTAAGGAGTTAATGGCTACATTTATTAAAGCCCTTTTTAAACTCCGGAGTTTTTGTATAGATCACTCATAGCCATGTCATCGTGGTGCTATTGGGCCATTGGTCCGTTGGTTAATCTTGTTTAGGTCGAGCCTGGGCCGTGCATGCTCTGCGAGGCATGCTATATTTAGGTGTGGACTTGAAGCTCCGCCCATCTTTTCAATTGGCTCCTGTTACTGTCCTTTTAAAATCGTTGCTTTTGATTCATGAATATGCTTAGTAGTCCCTCCTTAGTACCGCCTTGTCTGCATTTGTAACCTCTCATGAGGAATGGAATTTTTACTTGTGGTGTTACACTATCTGCTTTATGTAGTCTGTGAGCACTATTTTCTTTAATGATTTTCCCCTATTCCACCCACAGCGTGCTTTCCTGCAAGGGTGCCTGCTTTGCCTCCGGGCGCCGCGCTACCGTTTCAGCACAGTGCCTGCTTTTAATTTTTTTATTACAAATAGGGCAACTAGTGCCTTTACATGTACGTTATTTTTTTATCTGACATCGCGGCACTCTTATACTATAGCGTCTGCACAACTTTATTTTCTTCGGCCCTTGCCCCGTTTTATATGCATTGTTTATTTTGCAAGTGTGGCTCGCTTTCAGGATTTGTGCTGAGCACCTGCACTTTCTTCGGAACTTGCTCCTTTTTAGGTCTCGCCTGAGCCAGCGGTTTAGCGCTGCTCTGGCGAGAGTTTTAGTAAGCGGGTTTCGGAAGTGCTAACTAGTGGCTTTTTTTCAGGCCTCCAGCTACAGTGCATGTGCGCTGGGCGCGCGCACCATTTGTCAGCCTGCGTGATCACTTTAGCGGCCGCTTTGATGTTCTCAGTGAGCCGCGCTGCCACTGAGAACATCAAAGCGGCCACGTAAGTGCACACCATTTGCAAGCCTGCGTGCCTCTCTCCGCCTTAGTGGGCGCGACGTGCCCTACCCCCCTCCCTTATCCCACTTCCTGTTTGTTTAAACTTTCAGTGCGAGGCGCGCGCCTGTTAAGATATGGGGCCACAACACTTGTGTATTGCTGGGTCTGTCTGACCACATTTCAACTTGCACTAATGCAGCGCTGCCCTTCACGTGCTCTTTCCACCCCCTCTCTGCCGCCTACATTATATCTAAACCAAAACATGTATTGCAACCTGGAATTCAAGATTCCACCTATAAATGCAATGGAAAACCAATTTAGTGCTAGTCATCATCCAGGTTGATTTGTAAAGTTTTACGTGCGCTCCTTTCAAGCAGAGCATGGTGTAACACGACTTCCGATATGACTGCTGAATGGCATTTGTTTAAAAAAAAAAAGTCAACGTTGCTTTTGCATTATCCTGCCTGACTGGCAGGGAGTCAAATAAAAAATATCGAAACCAGTACACTCTCGTCAAACGTGTTCTTAAATTCACGGAGTTTCACTTGTAAATATTTTTACCAGAAATGGGCCCTGCGTGAAATTATCGTAACCCTGTAGATAAACCGCTTGCAAATAGATTCCTGTAGATATTTTTTTTTTTTTAGGTTAATCCCGTGAGCCTTTGAAATCAAGCTTCTTTCTTACTTACTTGTTTTTTTTTCCTTATTACCAACATCCGGGAGACTGGATGTATTAGCACGGCATTTGCGGTATGCAAAACTTAGCATTTATTTATGCAAGACACAATTACCTATTGTTTAAAAAAAAAAAAAAAAAAATCAAAGTGCCTTTTGAATTTCTCGATGATGCATATATTATCTCTTTAGTCCATGCACTACGACTGCGGAACCTAGAGTGCCATGGTGACGTAAGCCGGGTGGGTCATTTTAGGCGCAGTTCCCTACATTTTCATCTGATGCCTTCATTTTTAGGTCTGGGAAAAATACAGGGGTCTTAGCAGTCTTATATAATACAAGCATAGGCATAGCCAATAGGTCTCACTTTTGGGACCTTATAAGTATTTAGTTATGCAGCACAATATCCTTGGCGTAACAACATTAACTGTTGTATGGTTAAACACTTATAAGGCCCCAAAGGCGAGACCTATTGGCTATGCCAATGCTTGTTATATGTACTGTTTATTTATTTTGCAAGCGTGGCCCGCACGTTTTTTTTTTGCCCTTTGAGAAGCAGCCAATGACATCTGCATGTCTTTTTTCCAACAACCCCCCTCCTCTACAATGGCCATCTGCGATCACTCAAGTTTCGAGTCAGATTTCACTTCTATGGGTTAACGCCCTATCACTGTGTAACACATGGCAGCCGACTTGCATTATGGAAAACTTCGATCTATTGCTATTGTAAATGACAATGGCTTTTATTTATGTGCACTTTGTACATAGTCGTTGCTTGCAGATTTTCTAAACACAAATAAAAGCCATTGTCGTGTACAATGCCAGTAGTTCCAAATCTCGCAAATGTGAGACCTATTGCAATGCAAATGCTTGTTGCTATTACAGAGGCTATTCTAACTTTTTCCAACACCTGTTTGAGTACGTTTAAATACAGTATTTGTCTCCCTCCCCTTGTTGATTCCTACTGTTTCCCTCTTAGGATTTGCTTGTCAGTCTTGACTTTGTGTCTCTGTCGCACTGTCCTAGAGTGCATTAATCTCATTGCCCCAATATTGATCTCTTGTTGCTCCAGCGTCTGTCTCCTACCCCAGTCTGGTGTTTCACTGCCCTTACCATTGTGTTTTTTCACTTTACGTGTCGTAGTCCCTGACTCTCCTTGCCTCAATGTTTTGTCTTTGTTGGTTTTTTCGCTGCTCCAATATTTGTGTCTGGATTGTCCTGTGTCCCTGTATGAGTCTCCCTGTAATGTCTAAGTATATGTCTTTGTCTCTCTGCCTCAGTGTCTGTATTTTCTCTCGATGCTCTGTTGGTCCTTCTTTCTCTCCTTCAGTCCGCGCAGGCCTCCCAGCAGGTTTTCTGAAGTTAAGAGGCAATTTGGTCGGATCATATTTTCACGCTATGAACATTTTTACTCCTTTCCATGTTTTCATCAAAGTGGAGATGTAAGGGTGTCTGGACCTGTGCTTGTACGTAATAAAGTCCCGCTATTGTAAAAGAACATTTCACCCGGAATTTCCAAGCCCTACCTCCTTACCAAGGTTCCTAAGTCGTTTTTATCCCCTTTCACTGTTCAGAATATTCTTTTGGATGTTGTTGTTGTATCAGGTGTAGAGCTATTAAAAATATTTACCTTCAAACTACAATTCAACTTCATTATAAGGTTAACTGCTTCGACTCCTGCCTGTGGGAACACTGGTGGTTGCTGAGAATGGCAGTCATAACAAACCTGAAATTTCAATTTCTGATCACAAGGTATTTTGGTTGTTCATCCACGTGACTTATGTATTGTTTTAATCAGGTGGTCTGGTGTTTAAAAAAATAAAAAAAATAAAAAATTGGCAACAATATTCAGATGGGTTATCCAGCAGAATCTAAAAGTGCATTTCTTGGTGGCGATAGCCCTGCATGCTGTCTATCTAAATGTGTCGAACCCTGTTTTGGGGCGAATGCCTTAAGTTGCTGCTTGTATAGAGGGAAAAGACCACAGCTGATACTTAGGGAAAAGGATGCGGCATAAGGGCAGAGCTGCTGACTGTGAAACTAGGTTTCACCCTCTGTGTCGGCTCAACATCCAGTGACTCTTGGCAAATCACTTAATCTTCCCCTTCCTAAAAATATGGCCTTGTATAATGTAACTGGTGGCGGTGCTCATGTAAAGTGCTCCAATATCTTTGGGTTGAGTTCCTGTTCTATAAAACTGCAACAAAAAAAATTGAGGAAGGACCCAATTGCAGTCTACAACACATGGAACTGAATACTAGCTGTAGTCTGTAGTTGCTTTGCAAAATGTCGTCTCCGCTTGCGTTTTTTGTTTTCAGCAGAATTGACATGATCATAAGGTCAGTGAAATGTCTGCGTTTGTTTTTTAGGTGGCTTACATACTTTAAATGTTCCAGTTTTGTGCTTAAACTTGACCTTAAGTCAAGTTAGTACTCTCAGCAGACTAGTGAGCTGCTGTGCGCGTTTTTTTTTTTTTTTTAGGAATTGTTCTGTTTAAGGTAATTTTAGAGTTTGCATACACCCATTGGGCTTCTTACCACTTTACGTGAATGATGTTAAATTTGTTACAGTACTTGTTCCAGGCCCTTAATAGCATTCATGTGTGTACCTATTTCTTTATTTATTAGGTACTTTTAAGGCAAAAGGTAGGTTCTATAGTCAAGGCACGGATCCTAGAAAAGTTTAACTCCAGGCGTTTCATTTTTTTGTGTTTGATAACTTTTAAAGGAGAGCAGAACCGTAATTCACAAAGTTTTGAATTTCGGCCACTGAAAGCCTCGGCAATGACAGAAACGTAGTGGGAAAGGTAATCTCAACAATGAAAGCCTATCCGAAGATGTGCTAATAGCAGGACAATGTGAAAGTAAACAGCTTTTACAACTGCAGGTACCAGAAACTCCATACCCCACATTTTCTTAAATAAGATCCACATATTGCGTACCTGGGGAGAAGGATTTCGAAGTGGAAGGGCTATTATAGAGAGTAGGCCCCAGATGAAGTTCAGTCTGACTATCACTTCCATTGGGTTCACTTAGAGTTTATTCTCTGTCCTCTGTTATTAATAGCCTGCATGCCTTTGCTGATACGTTCTTGCATTAAGGAAGGAGGGAAATCGAAAACCGTTTAGAACATTATCAGCTCTGTATTACATAGACAAACTGAAGGTTGATTTTGATCAGTGAAATTAATACTTGCAAGAATATATTAACAAGAATTTGCAATGCAATAGGTCTCGCATTTATAAGAGTTTGAGCTATTGGCATTGTATAATTACAATGCCTTTTATGTTTTTGATTTTAAAACAAATAAAAGGCATTGTCATTTACAATGTCAGTAGCATAAACTCGCATAAAAGCAGTGTGCGGCGTGCAGCAGTGTGTGGCATGCAGCAGTGTTTCGTGCAGCGGCGTGCAGCAGTGTGCGTCATGCAGCAGTGAGTAATGCAGCAGTGTGCGGCGTGCAGCAGTGTGCGGCGTGCAGCAGTGTTTCGTGTAGCAGTGTGAGGCATGCAGCACTGGCGTGCAGCTGCACGCCGTGTGTGGCGTGCAGCAGTGTGTGGCGTGCAGCCGTGTGTGGCGTGCAGCAGTGTGTGGCGTGCAGCAGTGTGCAATGCAGCAGTGTGTGGCGTGCGGCAGTGTGTGGCGTGCAGCAGTGTGTGGCGTGCGGCAGTTTGTGGCGTGGTTTGTAAACAAGAAAAACGGACATCAAAGGAAGGGTGGGAGGAAACGAGCATATGGGGTGTGAGTTATAACGAAAGTTCTGGCGAAAGCAGTCTGCTGCTTTCAAGTCCGATGCCAGATGCCAGCTTTGCGCTTGAATGCCTCACATGCACTGGCCATAAACCGCATTCCTAAGGTCTTGTGCCCCTTACTAAATCTCTATGAATGCGTGAGGCGGCACACGCGCAGGAAGTAGCTGGTAGCAAATGGAATGCGCGTGGTTGTGCGTGTAACCGCCACCCGATCCGCCTGGGAAGCCTTTGGGAGCATTTTCGGAAGCCCCTACATAAGTCTTGCTGAGCTTTCGGAAGCCCCTACATAAGTCTCGCTGAGCGATCGCTTACGCGATAGCCAGGCGAGACCTAAAAACAGGGTATAAGTAGTAGGATCCTGGGATACTCCATATAATAAATTCCCAAGCAGTGACTTAATATGAAGAACGTAACAGCGTAGGCTCGATAGCTGAAGAGTAGGCCAGTCCAAGAATTTGCCTCCTCCTCCAGGATTACCTAGGTGCTTCAACTGAATCAGTGGCCAATTGTTAAATTCAGGTATTCTGTGCAATAAAACCATGAGAGATGACATTCGTTTGATTTCCTGTTCAAGATCGTTAACTAATTGCTGGTGTCTGGATAGGTGCTTCGCTGAAAGTGGAATGGTACATGATTTTCCTCAAACGGCTTATGTTGAAGCGTGATTACCTCCCCCTCCTAGTTTGACTGGATGTTGTTGGAAATTGCCATAATAGTGAACCGGAGTGGCCTGTTTAAAGGCTTTTTTAAGCTCCGATAGTGTCTTACTTCAGTTTTATGATTACCCAGCTAGGAGGGTGAGGGAGAAAAGGACACCCTTTTTTTTTTTTTTTTTTACTTCTAGGCAGCTTAGGTAAATTACTTTAATAAAATATTATTTTTAATTGTCTTTTATAGTAATTGCATAGAAGCACTTTTGAATTGAATTTTTTTTTTTTTTTTACTTTTTGGGATATTTGCAAATACAATTTTAAAATGATCTTGTTTGTGTATTTTAGACAAAAGGACCCATTGCTTATTGCTGCTTTTATTTTTCGATTCTGCAGTTTGACTAATATATTCCTGAGGGTGCCTGTGTGCAGCCACTGATTAAGCACTCCCTGTCAACTACCTGGTTTTCCACCTACCCTTGGTCTTCCTGCACACCGCCTCATTGACTCCTTTCTCTCACTGTGAGCCAATGCAGGGAGTGTGTGCAATCCATTGAACTTGTTGGTGCACTCTAGACTAGAGGATTCCCTGATTACTTTCTGATATACTCTTTAGTTGAATAGTTTCAGCACTATACACCTCTGTTACCAAGGGTACTGCCTGTGTGAGCCCATGTTCATACCTTCCCACTCACTACCAGCATTGGCCTCTTGCTTTCGGTCTCCCAGTTTAATTGGTTCTCATTTCCTCTCTTGAGCTGATGTGCAGTGTTCTAAGCATAACGCTGATCGGCTGAAGTCTAGGAATTTGGGTTAGGACACCTGCAACCCCCCCCCCCCTTTTCCTTTCGAACCAAAACGCATTCAAGCACTAAACACCAAACCTTGACGCTCACACCTTTAAGAATCAGAAACAGATGGTTTCTGAATATACCTCACTTGATTAAGAGGAAACGCCTTTACCCTCAGGTGAATGTTAAACTAATAAACGAAGGTGTATCTATCCTATTAATTGTTTCTTTATTGATGTTGATACAGTACTTATTACAAGGGATACTAGAGTTAAACCTAACCATGAATGAAGAACACATGGAACTCTCAGATTTTCTTTGCGTTAATATCAATATTATTGCAAATTGTTAAAGATGGTTGATGGAAATAGGGCAAACAAAACCATTTGTTTCATTGGTGGTCTTTTCATAATTTTGTTAAATATAACAGCTCCTTGGTTTGTGGAAGTTGAGCGGTTGAGATCAGGAAAATTAGTGAATTTTGCTGAGCTATTGTGAAGTTTGTTTGCTTTTGAAATAAAAAATTCCACAAAATGTTTTTGCATCTTGAATAAAAATACAGCCAAGGCTACAGACAGTTTTTCTTAACTATAATACACTTTTCAGGACAATAGAATTTCACAACTTTAAATGCCATTTCTATGAATCATTATTTAATTAAACATACTTGATGCATGTCAGTGTTAAAAAATAATTGGGAATCCATATACAATCAATATGGTTAGTGTAAAACCGTGTTGGGCCATGTTGGTTAAAGTCACAAAAATGCACCCGCAGGCCTGTAACTATGCGTTGCTGCAGATTTACAACTTTCAGGAATTCACACCAGCTAACAGAAGCAGGCCTTGGAAACAAGGGCACTTGCAGGTTTCCAGACCTACTCCTAAGAAATGTTTGTGGATTCCATTTTCTCGTGAGCAAATATACATGCGCTTATTTTCAAACAGGAAAATCTGTCAAACATGTGCGAATACATTGGTATAAACCTTTTTTCTTTTTTTTCTTTTATTCTTCAGGAAGAAATATTTACTCCATGAAATAACTCCCTTTCCATCATGGAAAATATTTTACTCCTGTCCTTGTCAGGAGTATGGTTTTAGCCTTTTTCTGAGAGGGAAGGGTCAATTCCCCTAAATATTTAAGTTTCCATGAGTGTACAAACTCACAGGGCATTGCAGACCTGAAAACAACACTTCCGCATACATCCAGCCCCAGTGAATAATTTGCTCGCATGAACATCTTCGTGAGTACATACTTTTATGAGTGAAAAAAACATTGTTTCTATGTGCAAGCCAAACTTACATGTGCAGATATCCCATAACATTTTAACTCTGGCTAGAGTTGGCAGAGTTTAGGTGGAAAATATAAAAATCTAATCATTGATAAAGCACTTAGTATGTGCTCTTAGCTATGGCAAATATGGGGACTGTGGCTCAATGAAATTATCTGACTAAGATTTGCATAGTGTGGCCAAGTGGAGAATGTCAGACATGCTTTGATCCTCACTTGGCAAACTAAGTAGAACCTGAGTATATTTAGTGACATTTTGCCAATTGGGACTAATGCTTAAGTAAATTTGTCAGACCAAGTCCCAGGATGCTTCCTCAAAAATTAAATTAAGAAAGAAACCAATGATCTACCAAGTGTGATCAGAAAGATAGCCTAAACGCAGCCAAATCATAAACAAAAGTCACTGCATATGCAGAGTCTTAAATATTCAATGGCTTGAGATAAATGGAGCCTTGGTATGTTCATAGTTTGGCATAATCAGAAAAAATATATTATCAAAGCCTTCTTTGAACCCAAACTCTGATCCCATATGAATTCTGGTTTAATCATAGTTGGGATATTTCGAATGTTGCCTTCAGTTTGTCACATAGCATGGCACCAACATGGGGGAAGTGTGTTTTTACAGGTCAAGTAGATTTCTGAAGTATGTAGTCTGTTGAGCGAATAGATATTTTATAAAATGTCATACCCCTTTTATCTATTCTTAATTTTTGATAGTTCTAAGTGCGTAATAATTTGTATATAAACATACTTTTCAATAATATGTTGTCAGAAATGGCTAACTTGAAATTTGACTATCCATATTGATTAATACGTATCCAGATGCGTATCTAATTTGTGCCGTGAATTTTCTTATTAAATTAAGCCATCATTAAATGCCATTAAGATGATTGAAAATTTAACTCTGCACCCTTTTTTACCAATAAATAGGAAATTTCCTCCTGATTTTCGAGTAGCTATGAGTTTTACATTAGGAAATGGGCAACATCTTATGAATCTTAGTGATATTTTTGTCTTTGCAAATCTTTTCAGTTCATGTGTCAATGTTGAAACAGTGAACAGGGAGGAACATGATCTCTTACCCAAAATTTGCATTGAATTTCTCTAGCCAAAAAATCTTAGCTCCCTTTTTTTGCATCTGTTATCCTGAAAGAATTAGAAATCAGTAAGCTTTTAGAATTTCAGATGGATTCAGAAACTAGTTTTGATCATTTTTGTGGCAAATATCCGATTTGGTGTGGTTAAACAATGCCTGATTTTGACCTTAACTAGCAGTCCTAATTTTAGTATGTCCTCTAGCCAGGGAAAGCTTAAATGAGCTTCAAGGACTAGTTATATAAAAATTGTAAAAAATGCCTATTTAGGAATCTTTTTCGAGTATATAAGTCCTAGAAAACTGCTCATTTGTTGAATGCTTTAAAATCCCTGATGTCAAATATAAGCAGCACTTCGAAATTAAAAAAAAGGCTTATTTGATGAAGACCTGGGAATAAATGTAAGAAGTGGAGACTAATAATTAAGTATGTCCAGATTACCAATAGTGCCATTGAATATATTGTCCCAGATGAAGTTTGTATTCAATACTTATCTGATGTATGTGGCCTCTGATTTGGAACCCAGTACAATCTTGTGTGCGGTTGATAATTGTCTACGTGATAGTATGGCTTGTGGAAAAAACATTTTATAGGGAATTGGGCCAATGACGCAGTATTTTTATTTTGCTTAAATATGGAGGAGTGGGAATAACATCTGTGCTCCTTTATTGTCAAGTTATTGAAGAACGGTAACCTGCCTGAAACTTGATTGGGAGCTTTAATAAGACTGACATTAAAAATGGAAACCAATGAGTCCAGTGTGTTATTGGTTAATATAATTTATGGACATCTTGGCCAAACATTTTGCTAAAGTAATAGTGTACCAAATAAATACATTGGAAAACCCAGAGTAAATGTATTCTTTGGGAACAGGCCAGCTTAATTATTTCCCCTTGGACCATTGTTTGGTTCTGGGGGGAGGGGGGGGTGGCCTTGTGGGTTTTGTAGCAGATGGGTAGGATCTGTGTGTGCGTCATGGATTTCAAGGGTGTTTGATTGTGCTGTGGGACAAAATAGGGGCGAGGCTATTCAAACTGGCCTAATTTGTATTTTGCTTTGAAACAATAGGACCAGATTAAAGGATTATAAGAATGGCCTAAAGCAGTGCTGTATCCCGAGTCCTTCATTATTTTTCATCTTTATAGCAGATTTGCCTGGGTCCTTGGGGAAAGGCTGGATCATTTGCACCCTAAATAGGCTGTAATCCTATCAGTTGTTGTCTTTGTGCAGAAAATTTGGTTATATTAGATTGAACACCTAATGGTTTTAAGAGAAATATAAAGGCACCACTTAAGTACTTTCGCCAATTAATTAAAATTAAAATGAGATCAAACAATTCAAACAATTAAAAAAAAAAAAAAAGTACAGTAAGAACCCTGCCAAGTGTATTTTTTAAATCCTCACAATCTTAATCTTAAAAGTAGGAAAGACTCTGCTATTTCTGTAATCATGTCTGAACGGCAGTGTGAGGACCTGACTGTCTTTTTTGTGAGGAAGGTGGAAACTATTTATAAATCCTTTCCTGGGGCTACTACGGGTCTGGCTGTTGTACATGGTCCCCCTCCCACGCATACGCTGGCAGCCATCCCTGCCATTTCGCATGATTTTCTCCTGCTAAGTAAGAAAGTTAAATCTGGTTCCCCCACCAATCCAATGAAGCCAGCCCAGTTTAGGGACTCCATACCTGTGCTGCTTGTACCTTTGTGTGAGTTGATTAACATCTCGCTTACCACAGCAGTTGTCCCTAGGCTGTGGAAGCAAGCTAGGGTAGTCCCTCTCCTCAAGAAACCCTCACTTAGACCCGGCAAAACTGGAAAATTTCCGCCCTATATCGCTACTGCCATGGGTAGCTAAAATAGCCGAGGCTCACGTTAATAGCACTCTCACGTGCTTTCTGAAGAACACCAGCTTCCTGGATCCGTCCCAGAATGGCTTCCGCCCTGGCCACAGCACTGAGACTGCTCTCCTAGCTGTGACCGAACATCTGCGAACCATTCTGGATGGGGGGCACACTGCGGCGCTGATATTACTTGATCCAAGCGCCGCGTTTGACACGGTTCCCACTGGATCCTTTTAGATCGTCTGGAGGAGGCTGGTGTCGTAGGTTTAGCCTTGGAATGGTTTAGATCGTTCCTGTCTGACAGAACATTCCAAGTATCTGCCCCCCCCCCCTTTCTCTCCCGCGCCCAGTCCATCGGACAAGGTGTTTCTCAGGGCTCTGCCCTCAGTCCCGTACTCTTCAATCTTTGCGTCCAACCCCTGGCAACGGTGGCCAGGGACAATGGTCTTACCATGGTCTCGTATACTGATGATACGCAGTTGGTGGTGGCCCTCTCCGATGACCCTACGCAGGGCACCGCCAAATTTCGGAATGGCCTTGTGGCGGTTGCGGAGTGGTTGACCACCATCTGCCTTCAGCTCAACGCCAATAAGTCCGAAGTCCTGTTGATGGGGAGAGATAAGGGACTATGGAGTGAACATTGGTGGTCCAAGACCTTGGGTTGTGCTCCCACCCACAAGCTGGTAGTAAAATATCTTGGGGTTTTGCTGGATGCCACTCCTAGCTTTCAGGAGCACACCAAAAAAATAGCAGGTACCTGCTTTGGCCTACTCTGGGGATTAAGGCCCTTGTTGGGGTTCTTTGACCCTTCTACCCGCCTGATGATCGTTCAGGCAGCCATCCTGTCTAGGCTGGACTATGCTAACTTGCTCCTGTTAGGGGCAAACAAGGCAGAAGTGACTCGTCTGCAGCGTGTTCAGAACGCAGCAGCCGGAGTTTTGCTGAGGCTTCCCAGAACCTGCTCTGCGACGGCGGCTATCCATCGCCTACATTGGCTGCCGATGACCAAAAGGATCGAATTCAAAACTCTGTGTCTAACTTTTAATTTTTAAAATATTTTCTTCCCCTGAGATCCTGTCCAATCTGTTGGCACCTTACGTACCCACCTGCCAGCTACGTTCTGCTGGACAATATCTGGTTACGGTTCCTCGAGTGAAGCGTCTCCTTGCTTGAGGACACTCTTTTCGCTGTTTAGCGGAGAAACTGTGGAACTCCCTGCCTACGCAGCTTCGTTGTCTGGACAACCTGCTGTCCTTTCGTAAGGCGCGGCCAAAGCATTCCTGTTTCCTGTGGCCTAGTCTCCCGTTTCCTTATGACACTGCAACCAGCGCCGGGACGCCTCATCGCTGAGGCAGCTGTGCGCTATATAAAAAGTACTAACATAACATAACAATTGTGTTTTTTCAATGCAAGAAGGTTACACCTTTGTGGTGGCTTAGTGGCTGCAAGTTGGTATGGCTGACAGTATGCTATTTATAAGATCGCTATCTTTGAGAGCTCATTGGGAAGGAGTGAATTATTGAAAGGAAAGCCCTGAAGCAAATTATGTAACTGCCCAAACCAATTGCAGTTGTTGGCATTCACCTTGAATTGAAGTTGTGTTTTTAGGGCTTGTCTGGCGAACGGTAGATACACCAGCTTTCTATATTGGCTTAAGAATAATTTTTTTTGTGGCGATTGTTTAACCTGGGAAGTAGCACTCTGAAAAGTTTGACTGAATTTGAGTTCAGTGGGTGCTGAAATCAAAGTTTTATGCCTGGTTATTCTAGAAGAGGAACTACTGTGGGGGTAAAATATATAATCAAAATGGATTGGAATTGCTTGATCTAGACTAATGATCAATGCTATGTTCAAACTGAACCCTAAATCCAGATGACCCCAGCCTATTTGGTTTGTTGAAACTAAGTGTCTATATGACTTTTAAACCCTTGTTTAAGGAAATGGCAGTTGGGAAATCGATCATGTTTCAGGCCACTTGTAAAAGAATTAAGGCAAGTGTCTTTGTGTGTGTATATATGAAACATTTCATACCATCAGTACTTCTTAATTGGCCTTTTTGTTATCTTAAATCAAAAGTCTTGATGTTGTGGCAGCATTAAGAAGATAAATCTGCTTTTACAGTTGATTTGTTTTGTGTTTTTATGCAATTGTATTGTAAACTGCTGAAAAACATTTTGAACTGAATAGAACTGTGCTGCTGTATAACAGTGGAATTGTGTTTTTGTTACTTTACCTGTACACTTCTCTATGCATAAGAACGGCGTGAAAACAAAAGGGTAAATTGATGGATCAAGGATATAATCCAATGTCTAATTTAACCTGTTCTGTTGCTTTTCAAACTATATTTTGCTTTTGGCACTCAATGATGCGCAAGCTTGTCTACGTGCTTCAGCTCACAAATTACTGACTAGTGCCACGCCTATTTCTCTATGTCTAACTTGAGCACTACACGCCTCATTGAAATAGCTTGAGTCCATTCCGTTTAATATACAAAGCACTTGCTGAAAGTACATTAGGCTGGCCTTGGAAGGTCGCATTTGACATGACTGTTTTCAATATAAATTTGTACTGCCTGCAGCTGGTGATTCAATATTATCTTTTTGCTACTATACATTTACAGTCACGGTGAATCGATACATTGGGATAATAGCAGGAAAACCATGTCAAGTGGTGCAGCTATATCATCTTAGGCGTTTAGTAGAACATTTGAAGCCTTTGTTGTTTTCAGCTAGTTTTTCATTTCAACAAAGATCTTAAATCTGGTGCGATATTAAGCTCTATATCCACTCTGTTCTGAGGTCGGAAGAAACTGTGTCTACACATGTCCACTTGGCAGCCTATACATACTGTAGAAAGCTGACTTCTATTTTTTTTTTTTTTTCCTCAGTTTTATATAGCGCGAACTTGACCCGAATCCAATCAGGTATCGGAGCGCTTTACATAGCACCAGTTACATTACATTAGGACACACATTCAGGTTGTTAGCAAGTATCAAATAGTTCCTAAAGCCTGGCTTTTTTCATCCCATTTTAGGGATGCACTTTGCTAGATGGTGGTTGAGACTCCAACAGCATGCCTTGTACATTTCCCCATTTTTTTCTCCGACTTTTTGATACAACTCAAACCTGACTCCAGAGTGCATTGAAGTGTTGTATAGAGAAATGTTTTCTTGTGGCAGATGCTCTGCAAATGCTAGGTGCTGTGGTTAGTACAGTCATCGTTTGGGTAGCATTTGCATGTTTGCCTATGCAGCACTCCCACAAATGCTTGTAACCGTTAACCCTGCCTTGAAGTTCTTTTGTCTAGGATTGTTTCATGGTCAATTGGCAGACTCCAAGTAGCTCTTCTGGGAGGAGATGAAGTCATGTATTGTAACCTTCCTTGTGCCTTCCTGGAAACCAGTGTGTATGTCAGGGCACACACTGATATTATGGCATTTTGTCGTGTCCTGTCCGGTAAGGCAGGCTAAGTGGTTCTCCGTAGAATGTTTAAAGAAGAAGAGGGAGATAAGGAGACGAGCACGAATTCTCGGCGCTAAATATGACCTGGGTAGATTTTGAAATCTCAAAAAACTGAGAAGAGAATATAAAATGTTAATCAGTAGTTCGAAAAGAGTTTACAAAGAAAAATTTTGGGAAAGCTGTTGGAAACCATTGAAACAAAGAATTTACGCCAGTTCTGGAAGCTGATTCAGGCAGCAGCAGAACATCCTGTGGGGGCTATGAATTGCGTGGTAGAAGAGGCCTCAGGGGTGGAATATTTGAAGGAACTGTATAGATCCCGTAGTGCACCGGAAGAAGGAGAGCCGCTGTATTGGAGTAGGTTAGTCGAAGATTTAAAAAAACTTTTCTATGGCGAATGTGATGAACATGATGAAAAAGCTAACCAGGGCTGCAGGACCATATAACCTCCCAGCTATTATAATAAAGTCTCAGTTGAACTGGTGGGCTGAATTTTTGTCCCCCATGTTTTTAGTCATTTTAGACTCAGGAAAAATTCCTAAGAACTGGAAGGGAGCAGTAATCAGACTGGTGTACAAGAGGGTGACATGAAAGCTCCGAAAAATTACAGATTAATTAACTTACTAGACATTGCGGAAAAAATCTTCATAAAAATATTAGGCAGACTTGAGGATTGGGTGGATCAGCAGTCGATTTTGCCAGTAGAACAGGGGGGCTTCAAGGAAGGCCACTCCACCGCCGACCACTGCTTCGCACTATGGGCAGTGGCACTGAAGTCAATTGAGCAAAAAGGGAAGGTATATTGCTGTTTTGTCAACTTCCGTGCAGCGTTTGATTTAGTGGACCGTAAATGCCTCTGGGAGACTTTGGAAACTTTAACATACCGGAGGGTCTTCTGGCTATAACTAAAGAGCAACATCGAGGAAACTGGGCGCAGATTATTAAGGATATGGGGGGGGGGGGGTCTTTTACGCCAAAAATAGCGATTGAGAACGGTCTCAGACAGGGCTGTGTGTTGGCCCCCTTGCTCTTCGCCATATTCCTAGCAGATTTTCCCTCAGCCTTAGAGGTCGATAGAAGTGCCAGCCCGAAAATGAATGGTAAAAATTGTCATGCCTGTTGTATGCAAATGACCAGGTAATTTTTGATCAGACCGAGCTAGGCCTCCAAAGGAAGTTAAACGCTTTTAGAGAGTACTGTGTGGCAAAGTTTGTAATTGTAAATTAGAATAAAACAAACATTTTAAGCTTTGGGAAAAGAGACCCCAGTTTTAGTTTGTTTTTAGGCCGATTTAAAATTGGAAATTGTGAGACAATACAGATACTTCGGGGTCTGGTTCAATAGTACTCTAAAGTGGCATACACACTTAGAAGCCCAAAAAGCAAAGGCCTTTACATCCGTTTGTGGGTTGAAAAAATGTAATCGAGATGTCCCATAGACCGTTGTTAAGGGCCTGTAGCGCAATGATTCCCCCTCAAGTACTGTATGGAGCAGAAGTCCTTTACCTAAGTGGTAAAAGTGACTGGGAATTAGAGGAAGGGAAGTGTTTAAAATCCCTACTGTCGTTACCAGGCTCAGCAATGATCCAGGCCATTAGAATTGAGCTAGGAACAACATCATGGAGCATACAGGCTCAAGTGACTTTGCTAAGGTTCTGAGACCGTCTGGATCCTGGGACGGTACAGAAGGTCTCACAATGGTGTAGAAATGAGATTCCGCTTAGTAGTCTAAAATGGGCCAAAGAGACTAGAAAGAAATTGTAGATAGCTAGTGAGGACTTAAAGGTGAGAATCTGTCAACAATCACTGCAGGCAGAATTTACCAAGAGTACACTTAGATCACAAGGCCAGGAATTGTCCAGGAGGGTAGACATGGAGTACTTGAGCATGAAAAAATCTGTACAATTTATGAGGGCTTTATGGTTGAATGAAGCCTGGTACCCTTACCTGGACACACTGCCCAATTATTGGCTTAGATGTGAAATTTTAAGACTAAGAATTCTCATTAATCCTTGGTTTGCAAATGAGAAAATCAAAGCAGAAAGGATACAGCCTGATGGAAACTGAAAATGTATGCTGGGAACAAAAAGTGATATTTTGCACATATTATTAGACTGTGCTGCAGTTTTAGCCCAGCGTAAATTATTTTTACGCCCCATTTTCTTAAAATATGATACAACGTCACGGGCTCAAGCGGTAGTCTTACTTACAGATATGTCTAATCTTGAGATGGCAATAGTTATATGAAGGCCGTAAAAAGTTTTTTAGGGAAAAATAGAAGTATTTTTAGTGATCTTAAAGGTTGAATGTTATTAATATGTACTTATTTATTAACATAAAATTTAAATTAACTTGAACTTTTATTAATTTTAATGGGGTCGTACTGATATCGTTCATATTAAGGAATTGTTATTGTGTCACTCAATGTGGGATATTCGTGTTGTAAATTTTCTGCATAAAGGTTACCTATTCATATGGAATCATTGATGAAATTGCATTGATTTATTACTTATAATCGTTTTATTGCTGTTTAAAGACTATGGTCTAAATAAACATTGCTTTTGACTTGACTTGAGTGTTGTATAGAGAAATGTTTTGCTGTGGCAGATGCTCTGCAAGTGGTAGGTGCTGTGCTTAGTGCAGTCATCGTTTGGGTAGCATTTGCATGTTTGCCTATGCAGCACTCCCAAAAAAGCTTGTAACAGTTAACCCTGCCTTGAAGTTCTTTTGTCTAGGATTGTTTCATGGTCAATTGGCCGACTCCAAGTAGCTCTTCTGGGAGGAGGTGAAGAGTCATGTATTGTAACCTTCCTTGTGCCTTCATGGAAACCAGTGTGTATGTCAGGGCACACACTGATATTATGGCATTTTTTCCTCCTTTGCTAGTTTCGTTACCTGCTGCTTCTCGGTTTATCCGAGCAGGTAGGTAGGCAGGGTGAGAATCGGCAGAGCAAGCTAACTGTTTGGCATGGACAGAAGGATTTGTGTGACTTTCAGTGTGCATCTTGTGCTATCCTTTGGTCTTAATTGTGTTTGTGTCTTCAGTGTAGTTCTAGAATAATTGTTGCCTTCTCAGATTCTCTTGTCTCAAACTACTGTTTTAGGCACAATCAAAAGGACTGATTGAGCAGCAGTTGAATGGTTAATTGAAAGTTGAATATTCTTAGGGGGCGCAGAATGGATGAAATTAAATAAGATGGCCGGTAAGTAATGGAAGGACCCTATCAAAACAACCTGTATCTTTGGGTTGTTCTCCTCAAACTCGTATTGCTGTTGTACCTTACAGGTGTTTTAGCCACCCTTAACCCCTTGTCTTTCTTGCACCCCTTGTCGATGTCTTCCCTTTTTGGACACAGTGTGTTGGCACTCTGTATACTTTCAGTCCACTTGCTTCTGTCTGCAGGTTCTGCATTAATGAATGTCTTCAGTAAGGGCAATAGAAGGAGAGACATGTCCGAGGAGGGATGGCGACAGAGTACAGTGGGGAGACAAGTGAAACGGTACATAAATTGGGGGCTATAGGCAAACTTAAGAGTTTTAGGGAGAGAGGGAGGACTTGGGAAGAGAGGCGACCAAGGTATGAAACGGCCATCAGTCTTTTTGCTTTTGAAAGAGGCAATGGGTGAGTCCATTGTCAGTTGCACAGCAGCAGAGAGTGCGGATGTGCTAGAAACAACTGGATACCACTGTTTAGTACCCAAACTGTATTTTCACTTTTAAAACAATAACTACCATGTATTTGATCTTTCACCACACACAGCATATACTAACCTCTGGTGATTCTCAACCCCTTTATCTATCTTATTGGCTGCATCACACCAAGCATGTAAAACAAATTAACCTAAGTAATGTGTTTTGAATGGAACAGTCCATGATGCTCCCACATCCAAGGCTCACTTCACTCTCTTGGAGGTCACTGGCTCAGACAGATTACCACATTCGAGGGTTCTGCTGTTGAGGTGGTGGGGTCCAGGGTGAAGAGTGAACTATTCTTACAAGTGTTGTTGTAACTGGTACTCCGTTTCTTCCACATCTTAGCAGGCGTACAGACTACAGTTGAGACAGTACAGGTAAAGTAATTCAAGGAGTGGGACTTGCTATGGGAGATGAGGACCGCACCCCTTCTGATGAACAGCCTCCCTGGTGATCAGAACATCTGCAGATGCTATTCCATCTTACTTAGTTTTTGGAAAGGTCATCCTGGTGTTTAGGTGGGGCAGGTGTTCACGTGACAGGTTTTGCAATATTGACAGGTGTGCTTATTGGAGGTGATTTCGGACTAAAAGCCATGGTGGTTGGTGATACTCGTTGGTAAGGAAAGGAGCAGGGTTTTAAGACCCTAGACCTTCCGAGTTTCAAAGGAGCAGTTGATTTGCATGGGCAAGGATAATTGGCTGGTTCAGCCAGAAATACTTAAACGAGGACTCTTTAAGGACCCTGCTTATGTGGACAGTATGTGGCTCATTGCTCCACTTTCAAATAAGAAGCCTTGGGGATATGTGTGTAGGAATACTTGTATTGTAGGGTGGCCATCAGAGGATGTATTACGGGCTGTGAAATAATTGCTTAGCTGTTGAAAAACTTTAAATCTCGGTTTCCGAAAGTCTTACATTTAAGAACTTTTAAACAATGTAACTTCTTTTCAAAGGCCACTGAAGCGAATAGTAGTATGTAATAACCAACTCACCAAGAATTGAGTTCAGATTCCACCTTTATTTAAAGTTTTGTTGCATGTCAATTTCAATTATTTTCAGCAACTAGACCACTTAACTACCTCCCAAGCCTAAGCGATTAATGAGATGGTATTTAGATCTTAATATAAAGCCATGCAGCTTTCTAATGTGTGATCGCTCTGGTTTTTTTAATGTTCATGATGTCAGTTTTCGGTTAAATCATCCCCACACTTCCATTATCAACTGTACCTATATTTACAGGTTGGTGGATTAGATGTTTATTTTGATAATACAACAGTAGCATGCTTCTCTTAAAGGATGTGCATGTCCACGTTTGGGTTTTCTGGCCATCTCTTTAGCATATTTCTATGTTTTGTTTAGGTCCCTGTCTTTGAGTGTATTCCATTTCAAGAGCTTTGGCTACCCTGTCAAAAACAACTGTTACTTCTCACCAGACTCTGTCACTTTAACCATTTTCCTTCTAGATAACCTATTTTGCTCTAGGTAGCCAATATTTGTTTGTGGTCTCTAGATGTTTCTTTAGTCTCACGTGCTCCAGAGTGGCATAGAGGATTAATTCCTACATACTTCTTATCAAACATCTTTTGGGGCAATTTTCTCCTTCAGAAGCTTTTTGGAATACTCAACAGATTGCAGACTGACTATTTTCTTTGTTGTTGCAGATTAGTAAATCGGAACCAGAGATCTGTACAAGGAAGCTCTGACCTCGGTCTCGGACATAGACTAAACAGATCATTATCGCAATCCATCGAATGACAGCACATTGAACTCTTCAAGGCAATAATGTCCATGTTGAATTTCTGTGTAAATTCCCAGAAGAATGTCTGAACACAAGAAGGAAAACTAAAAATATCTCAATACCTGGCAAGGGCGAAGGAACCTGAAGGGCTTGGATAGTGTTCGTATAGGCAATGTTGTATTCTTCTTTCGTAGTCTGAGGTGGCCATATTTTACATCAAGCACTGCAGCAACAAATGATGGACGGAATGCTGAACAAATCAAACATTCACCTCCAGTCAAGAGATCTTGGTTAAACCCATTGTTCTTTTGCTCACTACTCCACCCCAGTTTGGGCCCAGCCATATGCAAATCAGTATTGACCCAGCTCCTCATGGGAACAGTCTAGCTCGTCCCAGACGGGGTCCCTTGCTCGCTGTGCCTCTGGATTCAAGCTAGCCTGGCTGATGAGGGGTGATACCGCGAAACTGGTCCCAGGATGCTTGTTTCTGGTTCATGGAGGACCTTGCCTGCCAGTTCGGGCTGGACAGTTTCCATGAGGAGCAGGGTCAAGACTGAATAGTATATGGTTGGGTCCAAACTGGGGTGGCATAGTGAGCAAAAGAACAATGGATTAAACCCAGATGTCTTGACTGGGGGTGAGTGGTTGAAAAGTTACAGCACTCCGTTCATCGTCTTGTTGTTGTGTTTTCCATAGTCTCCATCAGGCATGGCTCCTGAATCCCTCATTTTGTATTTACCTTTTTAATCTCTGATCTGGCCAGTGTTTGAATAGCATAATGCAGGGTGTGTCTTACTACAGACTCGCTGCAGGTAACCATGTCAAGCTTTCCTCGCTTGACTTGGTCTTACTTTCTTGTTGGACTAGTTTAGCTGCTGTGATGTAAATAGGTGAGCCATTGTAGACTGCTTCGTGTGTGTGTGTGTGTGTGTGTGTGTGTGTGTGTGTGTGTGTGTGTGTGATTGATCTCTCTTTTTAAGTGAAGTGTTTTGTCTTGATTTAAACACAATTGAGGAAGGAGAGGTTGTCTGTGTTTACAGTGGTGTGAAAGAACAATCACTTTCTGAAGCTCTTCAGTGCATTCTTTCCTGCTCACGCTTGTAAGAACTGGTTGTTTGGGAAACATGTTTAGTAATAATCACTGTTTAGAGTCACTTGAAGGTGGTGTACCGCATTTGGTGAAAGGTGGTTGTTGAAAGCAAAGAATGGGTACATTGTCTCAGATCTTGGACAGGGAAGGCTGATGGTGGCATGCACACATGACCCCCCTTGTGTGAAGAATCAGCTGCATTTTTGAGATGCAGTTGGTTTAGATGTACTAATGATTAGCTGAGTTACCTGAAAGAATCTTAGTCTGCCATCACTGTTCTTTGTGAAAGAGCCTTTTGCGACCATGAGAGGCAGAACCAGGCACTTTTAGTGGGAATGCACTTAAAACCTTTGTTGGACCCACGGGCAGGAGCCAAATTGGACTCCAAATGTCTTTCCATCTGCTTTTACCAGTGCAACCATCACAGGGTCTGGATGGTATGAATGTTCGGTAAACATGAATGTATGTTCTGTCCTTCTGACAATCGTCTGGACAGGAGTATGCCCGAATGCCCATCTAATCCACATTTTTCTGAACACCTCTTAAAGCCTCACCTATGACCTTGCACACCTCTTGAACCACAAGCTCATCCAACCATCCGTACAGGCTTTTCGAAGCATTCAGATGGGCTTCAGTCTCCAGCTAATCGAAGGTGAAAAGATTGTTGGAAGACCACACCAACAAATACATCTAGATTAAAAACCACTGAAAATTAGCCTGTTACCCTACACAGACACTAATTGCAGCAAAGATGTTACCCCCAATTTAACCTTGACCTCCAAATGATGCCACCGGATTAAATAACGTTACTCCTCTGGGCATAAAGTGCCAATTTGGAACAACTTGTAGATGCTGAGTGCAAAGTCGGGAAAGTGTTTCCTCATTTCATGTTGCTCGAAGTGTGAGATTGGGCCTGGGATAGTACTTACAAGCTATGGCTTGAGAGAGAGGGATGCATATTAAACGGCTGGTGTTATTAGGAAGACCAATAGTTTAAACAGACAAGGAAAGTAAGACTAGTTAATTCTGAATTGAATATATTCAGTTATGAAACACAAGATATAAGTGATAGCAAAAGCTCAACAGAATGCTAAATTTTACAGTGCAACAACTTAATCTGAAGGGTTTTTTAACCATCGGAATGCTGTTTATAGTTTTGGCAGATACAGTCCAAGGTTGTCAACACAGGATTGTAGAGCAGTGCGAACTATTTAAATAGTGCATTGTAGTTTGCGTGGCTACAAGGTGCAAAAGTTTGCTACAAATTAGTTTCAGCCTGTGCAAGGGGCTCCACAAGGCTTCTTCACGGTATTAGTATTTCCTCAATTATAGAAACTATCGGGCGTTCTGAAGACTGTTTTCAGAAGCAGAAAAGTAGGTGAAATGACCTACTGGGGGGGAGGGGTTGGGGCTATAACAAGGATGGAAGAAGTTTCTACCTACTTTGTTAGCTTGCACAATATCCCCTGGGTAGAAAGTGGGATATAGCCAAAGGATTTGTGTAAACTTTGGCCAACATTTTTAAACCAGCTAGCAGATGGGCAAATTAAATCTCCTAAAATGGTCCAAGATAGAACTATGAGAATATGTTCTGTTCTAATAGTGGTTCAGCACAGTTTGGGCATCGCACCCTTTCTTTCTATGATCATCTAGAACCCCGAGACTCGAGGACTAATCCCTCTCTATGGACTGCTAGGAAACTGTTCCAAACTCTTATTCCAACATTATATTGGAAAATAAACTTACTGAGCAGGAATTGCAGTGCTCCTGACTTCTCTGCCCTCTTGTCTAAGATCTCTCCGCTGAGTTCTAATTGTGCTGACATTGTATCAGTTTGCTGAGGATGACCTTTATAATCGAATTTGTTTTATTTTTTGCATTCGTTCTGTGTAAAGAACAAGTTGTCAGTCTTTTTCCTAGGTTGCTAATGAATAGCTCTCTTATGTCCTCGGACCGTGTTCCTGCCTAAGGAAATTCCAACAAGATTGTCTTTTGAGTTAAATGCTTGCCTGCGATTTGTGATCCACATATCTGCAGTGAACCCGGCAAGGCCAGCTGAGCTTTCCATCTTTGAGATCGGTACTTTTAATGTAGTTACATTGGGAAATGGGAACAGCTTGTATTTGCACAAATTGAAAAGGACTGACGCGAAGAGCTATTGTTTTAAAGGGTTATCTTTTTTTAATTGATAAAAAGTTATGGCCAAGCTAGAAAGAGTTCTCTCTAAAGATCTGAGACCAAGTGCTTATAAGGAGCTGGAAGGCAGGGCGTCTTACTAATTAGAATCCTACTTCACCCTCATGAGTCCTTTGAAAGGACTTGTCATCTGTGATTATTTTGCATGCTCTTTTCTGGTTCTTTCACTGAATGTTTGAGCACAGGACATGGGATTGTCACATTCATGGAATGGATCTCAACCAGTTTGGCGGCTAGGAAAGTATAGAATTGGTTCTTCTATGGTCATTTGGCTCTGCAGAAGCAAATGTTCTGTTTCTTCAGATTGTAAGCTGCTAGGAGACACCACCAATCCAAGATATTGAATCTGCACATGATAAGACTGGCAGGTTAGGTTGACAGGGTGAGTGAATTGAGGGTTGCCTGGAGCAGTGGCAGAATTGTGGTTATTTGAAGAGATGGGATGCACCCTGTGAATGAACATAAAATGCCATTGCAGTTACCATTGACCCAAATGCAAGCAAGGACAATGTGCCTCAGTTCGCTAGTAAAAAAAAGGCAACAGTGGGATGCCGTGGGTCCCATTCAACTACACCTACTGCAGTAACAATAGGAATGCCCTTATATAATGCAAATCCATTGTTCCTCTTAAGATTTTTAAGTTCTGTTTATAAGCATGAAAACAACAAAACATAAGGCATTTAAAGAAAACAATGCACTGCCATGTAACAACTTAGTCCAGTGAAGACAATGAGCCATCATTCTACACCTGCATCTTTGTTCCCTCACTCCCTCCCCCGCCCATCCAGCAATCCTAGGTTGTTCAATAAACAAAGAATCCACTCCTGTCATGGCAATAGATGTACGGGGGTTACCTCTGTGTTCATTCCATTTTCCCCATATTTTCACCCATTATTGGGGCCATCCCCTCCCCTCATACACCACCTTTTCTGCAATCATGCACCAGCCCATCTCATTTTTCCAGTCACTTAATTGCGGTGCCTGCTCACCCCATAGACATTCGATGTTGCGCTTGGCCACCATCATTCCTAGTGTTATCCAAATTTGCTCCATGTGGATTAGGTCCAACGTGTCCCAGATATTGAGATGTCACCACTTGGCACTAGGCTTCATGTTACAACCACATATATTATTTATACAATTGACCACATCTGTCCAATAGCCTTGCAGCACGGGGCAGCTCCATGCAATATGAAAAAAAGTGCCTACGACATTGTGTGTTAATGGCCCTGCCGATATTTACTAAGGTAGTGCATATGTAGTAGGACCTGTGTAATATTTTGAGTTGTACCAAACGAAATCTGTATCATATGGCCACTTCCCTAGGGGATGCAAATGCCTCTCCGGCCATTCGTCAGCCTCAAGACCTTGGAAATCCCTCTCCCATTGTGCCCTTAAGTGAACCAGGGTGTCAGGTGAGTTGCTAATAATTTTTTGATAAGTAAGCTAAATTGCCTTATGGGGCTTGTGGGCGTCAAGTAGCCTGACCACTGGTGGGGAGGCCTCGGGGAGCACTGAATCTGCTGGCAGCGCCTTCTGAAATGTATGTCATATCTGTAGGTAACGGTAAGTTTCAGTGGGTGCTAGCTGATATTGCTTAAACAAATCTGTAAAAGGGATGATTGCCCTTGTACCTAGATGTCTCCTGCCCTCGACTGGCCAATGAGATCCCATTTATTGAAACCTGGCTGTGTCCCCAGAGTATCTATACTGGCTGTGTCCCACAGGAGGGGTGGCTGGAGTTATTTTGTCTCTCCATCCAAGTGCCTGGGGAGTTGTGTGCCAGGTGTCCAGCATCATTGCTGTTGGGCCTTTAAATGTTGTGTGGCGCATTCCACTGTATATGATCCTAAGATGGCCCCCCCAGGTGCATTGTAAATCTATCTATATGCTATGCGGGTTCGGTTTTTGGAAGATGCACCCAGTAGTTTACAGCTGTTAACTGCACAGCCCAGTAGTATTTTTGGATGGCAGGAGGGCAATGCCACAGTCATACCCACCTCTTGTCAATTTTTGAATGGCAATCTGTGGAGGGGCTCCATTCCAAAGTAGTGTGTGTGTTTCACTCTCAATTTCTTTGAAGTATAAGATCAGAACTGGATAAGGATTGTTGTGCAATGTGTAGAAGAAGCAAGGTGGTGCCATCATTTGGAAAAGAGCCGTCCTGTGCTAAACATTGTGTCTGAGGCATGCCTAATTGGGAATTGTCTCTGGTGAGTGAAAGCAGGCGCTCAAAGTGCTGTGAATATCCATTTATAATACATGGAAGCCTGGGTGACATGTTACCCATGCATACCAATATTTTAGAAGTGGAAAGTGGGAGATTTAAAAAAATAAAATAAAAATAAAATAATCAGAAGAATGGATTTTCCCTATTGACTTCTATCAACGGAAAAGCTATTTCAGTCGGGAGACAGACAAAATGAAGCCATTTTCAGCTTGCAAAAACTAAAACAACGCTTGCAAATTGAGTTTTAGCATGTATGGTGATGCATCTAGTGGCTTGCAATAATTAAAGATGTCAAGATACTTGCTGCCAGCAGCCAAGGTTAACGGCAGTTGCTGTTAAAACAACAAAACCAGGAACCACATTTTCCATCATCTGGTATGTTGTTTCTAAAATGAAAGGTATTCGGCAGAAAGATATTTGTAGCAACAGATTTATTTTTCCCCCACACTATGGGTCATTACATGAGAGACAAACTCTGCATGTTTCACCACAACATTTCTAGTCCTATTGATATAAAACCGATCCTAATATCTTTTGTCAAAAATTGCTAACTGGTGTGTTTAATTGTGCAGTACGGATTTTGCTTGCATTTTTAGGTCTCGCCTGCGTGGGCTGCGCACATGCGCAGTCTCCCTGGCGAGATTTAACGTTTTTAGGTCTTTTCTGTAAAGGGTTTTAAGCCCTGCCCCTCTTTTCCATTGGCCGGCGTCACCGTTTATTCTAAACGGTGGCCAACCATTGGAAAAGAGCTGGTAGTGACGTTTTCGTTCGGCTTTTTCTGCCGTCCCACTTGGACGGCCTGCTTTCCTTCTGAAGTAAAAGATTTATCTTTATGGGGCCATGTGTTCGGCCCCATAAAGATAAGAAACACATGGCCCCATAAAGATAAATCTTTTACTTCAGAAGAAAAGCAGGCCGTCCAAGTGGGACGGCAGAAAAAGCCAAACGTAAACGTCATAGGCTGCCTGGCGAGCGCTTGTTAGAAAGAATGAGCTGGTCGCTGTGGGGACGCACACTGGAGAGCACGGTCAGTGGGACACACAATAGCTTAAAACATATTACAATACGGCGGGTATTCAGAGGGTTTCAGAGGAAGAGACAGTAAATACTAAAATGTCAAAAAGGGTTAAAAGGTGTCAAACGCGTATTTTGGGAGCACAATTGTTGCTTGGTCACCCCGAGCAGCAGACGGTAGGTGTTGATGTCCCAGCCCGACACTCAGCTCTGGAGGCTCAGGGCGCTCAGGTGGTGCAGGGCATCCGTCTCTCCCTGCGCCTCGCACTGGCACTCTTCCACCAGCGTCACCACCTCCTCCTGCACCAGCACCTCATTCTCGCAATGCAGGGGGACGGTGATTCTGCTGCTGGGGGCGCAGCCGGAGCACGGCCGGGACGCGCCCGTCAGAGTTCCCGGGGCGTAGAAGGAGCTGCACTGTCCGAAGCAGAATCGGGTCTGGATCTTGGCGGGGGCACAGCTCTCTGGAGATTGTCTGTTTAGGGGAAAAAAGATACCGACATGAAGTGTGCATGTGGAGGCACATAGAGGCTCCAGCTATATGGTGAACAGAGCTAGGATGATAGTAACCTTTCTTTTTTTAATTTCAATAAGATTTTATTGAGATTTTTGTCATAAAACAAAACAGAAACACACAAAACTAAACAAGTAGACATGAAGAAACATAGAACATGCACAATGTCTGTAAAGTATACAGTCTGAGGTACCTTCCGCTTCCCTCTGTTTCTTTATAGGCTGCCCTACCCCTCCATTCTAGTAAGGGGTCACGGGTATGAAGGAGGAAAAAGGCCTTTCAACCTTCTAAGCATTCATAAGCAAAGTTCTTTACACAATACTTTTAGATCTAGATATTACAGGACACTCAGACTCGCAAACAAGCATCGACGCTCAAATCTGTGACCCCCAAAGATCTGATCAGAAAGCAGCGCTGGCGCTCTACCCAACTGACCTACCTCAGAGCCAGAGAGAAACCCCATGTATCACACTAATTGTGCTTTGGCCTTGCGCGGGGAAATGTCCAGGAGCCGAAAGACCCTCCCCCCTTCACTAATGCCAGGTACGAGCGAGAGAACCAGCTGTGTGTGTTACTTTACATTCTGGCCCTTCCTTGTTCATTTTCACCACAAGTTTAAGGCTGCACTTGTCGAAGTGCAAATGAAAAGCAAGACCAGATGAACACCTGACATGGATGACTGGGTGAGCCACACACACCCGTCAAGGCAAGGCGTCAGATAGGTGTCTGGGCGAGCATCACGAGCCAACGTGGGACAGCTTAAGATCTGCTGGGGACTGAGACATACTCACACCCGACACATCGAGTTCCGTGGATCAGATCCTCACACTTGACGAGGGACGTTTGAGATATGTGTACTGCGAGAGCTACTCACACTTACTTGACATGAAACTGACTGCATTATCTAGGAAAGGTAAACTGCTCGCCCCTGACAGATTATAGCCTGGCATCCCTGGATGGGATCAGTTACTCACACCTGGCGCTGCCTGCCATCCCTGAATGGGATCAGCTACTCACACCTGGCACCGCCTGCCATCCCTGAATGGGATCAGCTACTCACACCTGGCACCGCCTGACCTCTCTGGATGGGACCGGCGGCTATACACACTGACACAGGAAAGCTTGCGAACTGTGAACAGAGTGAACTATTTACACACTGATGTGAGACATCATGGCGTCTCTGGAGCGAGTGAGTGAGTTACAAAAACCCATCACGGGGCAGCTTGAGATCCACAAACTGTTTGTGCTGCCCTCACGCGACTGGGGAGAGCATCATCTGTGGACAGGGTGAATTACTCCCACCTGGTACATAGTGTTTCTGTTCTGATCTCTTGACAGACTGAATTACTCACACCTAGCAATGTAGCGCTTCAGATCTCTTATCAAACAGAAACATACATGTCACTGCCAATTGATGCAGTAAGAGCGCTAAGTTAGCATTGAGCGCTGCCGATTGTCCCACTTATGTGCCCAAGAGCCAGCGAGTCCGTGGTTTGGACTTTGGCTCGTTGTGCCCCTCCGGGCAGGGATGTTACCAGGCATGTGCAGTCCTGAGACCCCGACCGGCCGTGCGTGCTCGGATTCACGAGTGCACAGGCTCCGCCCTACTCAGCAGCTACGCTTGTTACTCCACCGCTGGTACCCACAAGCACCTTGGCACTAAAGGAGTAGCGACTTTACAATGCAGGACATCTGTAGTCGGCAGCAAACTCTACTGGTACAGTTCTGTAACCCACACAAAGCCCTGTCTGCCCTTTGGCATCAACCCTGGCCTGCTGAACCCAGTATTAACC
The DNA here is from genome assembly GCF_964204655.1 of Triturus cristatus. NCBI lineage: Eukaryota > Metazoa > Chordata > Amphibia > Caudata > Salamandridae > Triturus > Triturus cristatus. The sequence goes on along the minus strand of NC_140586.1, from coordinate 86,227,454 downwards.
CAGCACTGCTACCCATACACAGCTCTATCAATGCACTTAAATTCTTTCCAAGGTATTTCAGTACCAGGAGCAACCAGTGTCATCTTAAGAATCTTTGGGGCACCGGGCCAGACAGTTTTTAGTAGACCTGTTCGGAACAACTATATTTGTGTGTTTGTGTGTTTGTGTGTTTGTGTGTTTGTGTGTTTGTGTGTTTGTGTGTGTGTGTATGTATGTGTGTGTGTGTATATATATATATATATATAGTTATAGTTATAGTTATAGTTATAGTTAGGACCCTGTTTCCATAGGAAAACCGCAACATTCTATTTTGAATAACTTTGGCGCCGGTCGACGAATCCTCGCCAAATTTTCAAAATAGGTGGGGCGCTCCGCTCCTACCCTGAAAGTCTCGGGGGAATTCGTCAAGCGGGGGCTGAGATAAAAGGGGGGTCCCAAAACGCGTTTTTCCCATGCATTTTTCCATAGGACCTTTAGACACAGCCACAGCCCGAACGGCGGAACAGAGTTCCTTGAAATTTGGCAGAGAGGTAGTCTACAGGTCAAGGAAGTGCCTTTTGTAGGTTTGGTGTAAATCTGTTCAGTAGATTCTGAGAAAATAGCCTTAAAATCAATATATATATCTGAGCCAGCTTACGGTGCGCTTACGGTGCGCTTACCGTACGCGTACGGTGACGTGCGCGAGCGCGATTCTGATTGGCTGTTCGATCTAAGTAAACATTCGAATCGGTCGAAACCAGGAAGCGGCGGCCGCCATTTTCTCTCTCGCACTCTGAGGGGGGCTGCAAAACCAAGACAAAAAACATCTACAGGGGGAGTATATTCCGTTCTTAAACACCCAGCATCCATATATGTGTCCCCAAACAACCCCCAAGGCCAAAAAAGCAATTTTTTTTTTTTTTTTTTAAATCGCCGATTACGCTTACCGTAAAAAATTTATAAAAAAAAAAAAATATACACACTTTCCCCACCCCGTGTGCAAATGGTGCCCGTAGGGCACCATTTGTGCATGGCATATATAATTAAATGGAAAGTACAAATGAATAACATTCACAACGAAGCGCATAATATGTCCCCTATGTGCGCACGGTGCGCGAAGCGCATCGTGCGTACATGGCCCATCCCGCGTAACGTGGGCACGCGGTGCGCGCAGCGCACCGCGTGACCACCGTGCGTGCACGGCACTAACTGCGTAAAGTGGGTGCGCGAAGCGCACCGCGTGCTCACTGTGCGCGCACCGTGCGCGCATGGAACGAACTGCGTTAACTGGGCGCGCACGCCACAAATGGCGTAAAGTAACTTAGCATTTAAAAATCCGTACAAATTCACTGAAAAAACCATAGGTTTCACACACGTTATAGTTGGGAATTAGCATTTAAAAAACCTTGCAAATTCACTGAAAAAACCATAGGTTTCACACAAGTTATAGTTAGCTGTACATTTCACTCGTAAAAAACCAATGAAATTCCCCCGTTATAGTTAGTGCAGGCAACTATAACTCACGCGACCGCAATCCTCTGCTGATGACATATGTGTCTTTATGAAAAAAAAATATTTGTAATATATGTATAGCTAAAATTTAATGGAAGAAGACATGGGCAAATAAGTGTCTAAATACAGTATTAGCATCAGCAGAGGATTGCGGTCGCGTGAGTTATAGTTGCCTGCACTAACTATAACGGGGGAATTTCATTGGTTTTTTACGAGTGAAATGTACAGCTAACTATAACTTGTGTGAAACCTATGGTTTTTTCAGTTATATATATTACCTACTGGCGGTCGCCAGTAGGTAGTTATAGTTAGGACCCCTTTTCCATAGGAAATCCGCAACATTCTATTTTGAATAACTTTGGCGCCGGTCGATGAATCCTCGCGAATTTCTCAAAATAGGTGGGGCGCTACGCTCCGCTCCTACCCTGAAAGTCTCGGGGGGATTCGTCAAGCGGGGGCTGAGATAAAAGGGGGGTCCCAAAACGAGTTTTTCCCATGCATTTTTCCATAGGACCTTTAGAACGAGCTACAGCCCGAACGGCTGAACAGAATTACTAGAAATTTGGCAGAGAGGTAGTCCGTAGGTCAAGGAAGTGCCTTTTGTAGGTTTGGTGTAAATCTGTTCAGTAGATTCTGAGAAAATAGCCTTTAAATCAATATATATATCTGAGCCCGCTTACGGTACGCTTACCGTACGCGTACGGTGGCGAGCGCGATTCTGATTGGCTCTTAGATCTTAGTAAACATTCGAATCGGCCGAAACCAGGAAGCGGCGTCCGCCATTTTGTCTCTCGCACTGAGTGTTATTTATCAAACATGATGCCCAAAAACATGTTACGGGGCTGTTTTGACAACTCCCTCCCACATAGTCATGTTGAGGGAGTCACCAAACATCCCCCAAGAGCAAAAACGGTTTTATTTTTTTTTCGGCAATTTCGCCGAGTACGCTTACCGTACGCTTACCGTAAGCGTACGGTAAAAAATAGAAATAAAAAAAACACTATCCACACTTACCCCACCCCCTGTGCTTTTGGTGGCCGTAGGCCACCAAATGTACAGGGCTTATTACATCAGTAAAAAAACTATATTTTGGCAACATGAAATTATAAAATCGAAATCAAAAAAACACTATCCACATTGACCCCACCCCCTGTGCTTTTGGTGGCCGAAGGCCACCAAATGTACAGGGCTTATTAAAGTTGATAAAAACCGTGCACGGAACGCACTGCGTTAAGTGGGCGCGCACGCCTCGAATGGCGTAAAGTAACTTAGCGTTTAAAAAACCGTACAAATTCACTGAAAAAACCATAGGTTTCACACACGTTATAGTTAGGAATTAGCATTTAAAAAACCTTGCAAATTCACTGAAAAAACCATAGGTTTCACACATGTTATAGTTAGCGGAAATTTTACTGATAAAAAACCAATGAAATTGCCCCGTTATAGTTAGTGCTGGCAACTATAACTCACGCGACCGCAATCTTCTGCTGATGACATATGTGTCTTTATAAAAAAAAATATTTGTAATATATGTATAGCTAAAAATGTATGGAAGAAGACATGGGCAAATAAGTGTCTAAATACAGTATTAGCATCAGCAGAGGATTGCGGTCGCGTGAGTTATAGTTGCCAGCACTAACTATAACGGGGCAATTTCATTGGTTTTTTATCAGTAAAATTTCCGCTAACTATAACATGTGTGAAACCTATGGGTTTTTCAGTGAATATATATATATATATATATATATATATATATATATATATATTTTTTTTTTTTTAATTCCAAAGATGCGGGCCACAAAAACACTTTTAATTCCAAAGATATATATTTTTATATACATCTATATTTTTTTTCAATGAAAAAAACAAAGGTAAAAGCTCTGTTATAATAAAACCTTCCCCCCCCCCTATATAAACCAAACTCCAAAAATTCTAAAGCAAAAGCTATAGCTTTCATATACAATCTATCCAGCACCTTCAAATTATTATAAGTAGCGCACCTCGTTACACAAACTGTTCAGCTCGCAGTCAATACAACAGTAACTGGCCATAGATATCAATAAGTTTAAATGACTTCTAACTCAAAAAATAATTACCCTACTTACCTACAATACCTCAAAGGATCATCTGCACTCCATAATGTATAATCCTATCAAATTTCATGGAAATTCATTCAGCCGTTTTTGTGCTACATCAAATACAATAGTCTATAGCAAATACATTGATGAAAAACACGTTTTGGGACGCCTTTTTATCTTTATACCCCTTTCAAGATTCACCACTAAAATATACATGATCACAAAACTAACATAGAAAATGCTACAGGTCTGAAAAGGTTTGTAGTGATTCGTCAAACTGGTGGCAAGTTACCAGGGAGGAAAAATCCAAGGAAATCCTACCTCTGGGAATCGTAACTAAAACAAGCTTTAAAAATGCAATAGGTCTCGCCTTTCATTAAGTTAAAGCAATTTGCTTTGCTATACAATACCATTAGCAAAGCAAATTGCTTTAACGCAATCAAAGGCGAGACCTATTGCATTTATTAATGCTTGTTTTATCACATTTTGTGCCTTTCCATTTGCCAGCTTTATTTGCTACAGGCTGTGTAGCTTGAGTTTGTACCTTCCCATGCTAAAGCTGTGTTTACAGTATTCTTCCACAAACTCTTTTCTGTATAAACGGGCCTCTAAGTCTTGTTATCTTGTCACATTTGCTGGGTATTTAAAAACTGAGCTCAAATGCCTAGCTACGTTTTCGTGGGAGTCTGGTGTTTAATTTTATTTTGCTTTCAGCTGACGCTAAGGAGGGAGAATTTATAGGCAATAGGAATGCAGTTGTGCTTTCTTCATGGTCTCTGCTTGAGCCCTTTTTTAAAAGTTTTATTTTGGGCATAGCCATCTGAAAAGGTATCTTTCTTCAGCTCCACATAACGTTTGCACGTTTTATTGTAAAATTACTCTTCGAGTTCATTTAATTTCTGAAACTGTCTTTTCAGGAACAAGTACAAAACCGTATTTCAGTCTCAGCCTAACATATGGTGATCTTGGGCAATATACACAGTTTGTAGCCCATTCGCTGTCAAGCACAGGATAAAATCTTTAAACAGAAAAGAGACCGCCACATTGTAACACAATTTAACAATGCTTGGTTTTCACTGTGATGTGTAAATCATATGTTTTATCTATGATGTATGTGATAGCTCGTTTTGGAGAGTTGGATAAGTTTAAAGGCACTTTTTTTAAAGCTATTTTGTTTATGCTTATTTACACAATTATGTATTCCTTCTGCAACTATGCCTTATTTGTAACATCTATATTATTGGATATAAACGATTTTCTTATTTGTCCTAGGGTCATGTCCTAGGGTCATGATTTCAATGGTGCAGTAGGTGTAGTGGCACAGGGGCCGAAAGGTTTAGAAAGCCACTGAGCTCTGATTATTGCGATATTGTAATACTAAACAAGAAGTCACAAGTGCAGTTACCTTGCGGGCACTAGGGCCATGATTTGAAAGATTCAGTGGCACACGGGCCGTAAAGTCTAAAACACACTGAACACCGGTTATTGCTATATTGTACTACTAAACAAGCAGTCACAAGTACAGTTAGCTTGCGCCCACTAGGGTCATGATTTGTAAGGTGCAGCATGTGCAGTGGCACAGGGGTCAAAACCTCTCGGAACCCAATGATCACCGATTATTGCTATATCTTACTACTAAACAAGCAATCGGGAGTGCTTTTTTGGCTCTTTTGTTACCATTGCACCCAAAATAAAACTCAGCCCAAAGCATCACTGTAATAAAAGCTGTAACCTATTGGAATTTTCTGTCTACCTACAACTTATGTTACATTCAGCGCATTTGTATGGCATATTTTCACTGTTTTTGTATGGTCCTAAAAGGCTTCTAAATCTGGCCACACTAACACATTGGCAAGGTCATTCTTCATTCTATCTTTGTCAAAGGAGGGGACTATCAGAGCTTATTCACGAGGTCCAACATACGTACCCAGTCAATTATTTCCACAAAGAGTATGCAGTTCCTCAGGGCGGACAAAGTGTTAAGGAGGCAGAAGGAGGGGGATCCTCCTTGGCGGGCGGAACTAGAGTCCTCACACACCCAGCAAGCTAGATGTCATGCTTCATCATATGGACTTGCTCCTCGTCGGGTCGGCGCTGCAATACCCGACGGGCACCCGTAAAGGGGCTCTTTGGCAGAGATTTTTTGTTCCTTGCCGTATGGTGCTGTGGGTGTGAGGGCTCTAAAAGTAGTGTAGATGTGGTGAAAGTGAGTGAGATTAAAAAAGGTTGGGTAGTCCAAATAAACTTTTATTAGGCTGGCTATCCACCGTCTTAAAAGCAATTAGAGTGGCCACTCTCTGACTTTATGGTCCAGTGGAGCTAGGCTCAACTCATCTACACACAGTGGTTGGTAAAAGAACTCCTACCTACCAAGCTTCATGGATGCGAGCATAAAGTCCCGCCAATCCAAGTGGTGACCTATAAGAAAGATGATATGAAGGAAGTGTAATGTCACAAGATTAACTGATTCTGCAGAAATCATTCAGTGAACAGGTCACGTTACTCCGACACACTCATAACAGTTGTCCGTCTATTTGCTATAAGGGAGTGGGTAATCTCACTCCTATTTAAAAAGAGTAAAAATAGAAACGAAGACTGGATTAAAAACGGCTATTAAGGGTAAGGTGTAATCGTGTTGGCATCCCCTGGGTAGGGAGTCGGATCATTATTGGTAACTCACCTAACTGTAGGAAAAGACTCACTCCATTCGGTGTTCGGCTCCAGACACCAGTATCGTGGTGTCCTAAAGATATAGGGGGCAAGGTGCATAACAGTAAGCTCTTGCCGATAAGCCAGCCAACAAGATCCTAATCACGGTGGAACTTGGTGTCACGATATGGGGGGGAAGTGGCTGGATTCACAAAGTACACCCTTCCCCCGTCATGGCAGCGGTATTGCAGTGTTGCCCCCAGTGCATCAAGTGTGGCATCCGTGGCTGGCAGCAACCACAGTCTGGGGAATTCTTCATTCTATTAGCAATTCAGCCATTGTAAACACCATATAAATACTTACAACTTAACAGATGGCATTCCATGCCAAGCATTGCCCAAGTCAGTAGGTCTCACCTATGCGAGATCTATTGGCTTTTAGCCAGATTATACACCAGCGCTAACTTCAGTGCACGATAAATGAAAATGAACAGCTCTGGCTGTCACACGGCTTGTTTGACATTACTTTCAGCCATCTGCAACATCGCTAAAAAAACATTAGCAACGCCAATAAATCTCACATAGGCAAGATCTATTGACTTTGCCAATCCTTGTTGTATATATGTTTGTCTGTTATTGAGGGGGACAAAATAGGTTACCTTTCTTATAGCTGAAGTTACAATTTCAAAAGGTGGAATTTTAGCTGCTCTTATACATGGGACACAAGTCACACTGGTGGAGAGTGTTAAATGGCTTCTTGTGTAGTTCTTGAGTTCATAGGAAGGAAGATCAGTTTTCCCTTTGACAAGAGTTACCTGCTTGAATGGAAGTTTGATCTGGAGCGGATTGAGGTGGGCAGTGCCGCTTATCCTTGGGCTCCGTAGAAACTTCTTACACAAACAACTGGCAAAAATTCTGATTTATGGGGCCCAGTTTTGCTCCAATGGTGCTGGTTGTAGATTGAATTTTAGTAGTTGCTTTTGACATGGTATAATGTTTGTCTGTATTCATATGAAAAATAATATCTTATGAAATGTCCTTGAATTTCAGTACATTGCAGTCGCTCCCAGTTTTCTCTTTACCTATTTTTAAACATTAATACAGTCAGAAAACAATCTATCTTGATTTTTTTTTTTAAATATACAAGAGACTCTTTGAAGTGACTCTATAAGCTGTCTATCCCCCCTACACAGCAAATTGCAGCACAGGTTTACAGCATGGAAAATAATGAAAACATATAGTTGAAATTCTCCATGAAGCTTAACTAGTTGTAGATGTATGCATTCACTTGTCTGCAATGCTGATAATATCATATGAACATACTTGTATTGTCAGTACTGATATATAACACTAAAACTTTACAAGCACTGAAAATGCTAAAACCGCAAGCATTTTTCCTAAAATATGTTTTTTAGATTTCGCCTTGGACAGCATGTGCACTGTCATTGGGAAATAATCTTGTAAACACATTAAATAAAAAAAAATAAAAAAAAGCTTAAAGCGTTTCTTGGGACCTCCCCTCCCCCCTTCTCTTTACTTACCATTGGTTGGTTTTGACGTCCGTTTTATTTCTTTGCTTCTCATTCGTCTCCACCTACTTCTTCTTTCTCTTCATGTCTTCCTGTCTTCTTTGAAGCATGCCCCAAGTGATAGCTTACTGTCTACAGCCAGTGTCTTTCTGATGGTCGGTCGTGTACTTGAAGAGGTATTTTTTTTATTTTTTAAAACTAGCTTTCAATAAGAGTGCATATATTTGCAGGCACTCTCTTCCCCTCCCTGTTCCTTCTTCCCCTATTGCATCCTTGTTGTTTGCCCCTCTCTCTCGAACCCCCTCGTGTGACCTTGTCGCTTGCTCTGTCCTTGCTAGCCCTGTCCCACTCAACCTCTCTCCCTTGCCGCCCTTTCTCTCCCACCACCTCTTGGTTTGTCATTGATTGCTCTGTCCTTCTCCCCCTTCTGCTTCGCTGTTGCTTGCTCCCACCCCCTCCTGCATACTTTCTTTCACCCCTCCACCCCCCTGTCCATCAGGGGGAAAAAGTGCTGTGACGCAACCAGAGCTATTTTTGTGTGCAATTTTTAGCCATGCTGCACAGCAGCAACCACACTGCTGCGCAGCATGGCTGAAAGTAAAGAAAAATATAGTGCCAGGACGTGGACAACGCTGGCTGCTTCATAGCATTTTTGTCTTTACTTTACTTTAAGCCATGTTGCACAGCAGTGTGGGCTGTTGTGCAGCATGGCTAAAAATTGCAACAAAAAAGCTTGCATAGGTGTAACCTTTTGGCTTTGCCAATGCTTGTCAATATTGCTTTTTAAATGCTGTTTTGGGGGGGAAACGGGACCATGATATCCTTTGCACCAGTTCTTCCCTAATGTAAATACATTTAATGAACAGAACAGCCATTGGTAATTTTGATGTAGAGCATGCCTGACCATGCGGTTTAAAAAGAGAAGAACGGACAACCTCCTGAGATGCAGAGCGTAATATGTAATAGTGGTTGTTGGCGTGACTAATTTTTGGGTAATTTTCCATCATCAGACTGTGACCAAGAACAAAGGAGAGAAAGGGGGAAAGATAAGAAAATAGCGACAAAGGGGGAACCATCTCAATACAATGGGTGTAGTGGTCTGAAGTTATTGTTTACATGCATGCGCCTTTTTTTACTGCCTGAGTGCATACGCCAGGTGGGTCAAAGTCCATTGTTCCACATTCATGGTGACTCAGAATCTAGGAGTTATGATGTTGATTGGCTGTTAAACTTGCAGTATTATTTGATTTAAATTCCTTTTGTTTGTCCAGAGATAGCTAGAATGTCATCAAGCTATGTAACTCCTCTTATCGAATCATGGGAAAGTGCACCTGTCACCTGAAGATGCGTCCTATATGCGCTCGAATTACAGAAGCATACATCTGGCTGAAGCTTGCAAATAATATTGTGGGTTTTCAGTTCGAGTAGATTCCATAAAATGAAGCTTTTTATTTTTTTTACTCCTTTCCAGTATCTTTGTACATTGTTTTTGGTATTAATCTCACTTGTTAAAGCGTACTGCCCTTTTATGTGAAAGGTATGTTGCGGATTGCCTGATACAATACCTGGGAATTCTTTTTGAAAAACGTCTCATGCTAACTTGCATGTGTTGGCTTGTAATGTAAATAATTTTGTTGACCTCTTCCACAGAGATAAGTATGTATGCCTTTGTGCTTTGCAGATAGCTAAACATGCAGACTTAAATTTTATATTCTCGGGCATTACTTGTGCCTTCATGTCTATGGCCTCTCAAAGAGTCCGCTTCGTCACCATCCCTAGAGGGAGAGGATCCTTAATACTGTTGAAATACCATGTCTTCTTAAAAGGCAACCTTATTTTATCAAACCAACTTCTTGCCGGGCTATGATAGCATTGAGTCTTTCCTTAGTAGAGATGTGCCATTTCTTAGTCCACCAGAGTGTAATTTCCAAGTTAGGAGGTCACTTACAGGTCTTGGCAAGGAATACCATGTCCTCTTAAGAAATATGTGGATGTGATAATTCCTTTAATTCTTTTGAGGCTTTGTGTCCCAAAAATGGATCTGTCTCTTGGCTGTTGAAGCTTGGTTGTCCTCATCTACAGGAAATGAGCACCTCTTTCAGCTTGAAGGCACATTTGGGCAGAAAAGTGGAAACTGTCTTTGCTTGGTGACACTTGGGTGAAGGAAATTAGCATCTAGATGTGCTTGTGGTCCTTATGCAGAAAATGTGCATCTGGGTGTGCTTGGTAGTACCTAGATGATGGTCTGTGCTTACTAGGCCTGTGCAACAAATGGATATCTGTGTGTGCTTGGTAGTACATCATCAGAAGAAAATAACATCTATATTTTTTTTGTGCCCCTTTTATGCATGAAATGGGTATCCAAATTGGCTTGGTGTTTACAGGAAATTCGTACTGATGTACATTTCCTACATAAAAGGGCAAAGTGGATGGCCCAGTGGTCCCTCTAGTTAAGGAAATTCTCATGTTGGATGTTATGGTGGAATGTGTGAAGGTGGGTGACTTACATTCATGCAAATTGTAGGTTGAATTTCCCTGCTGTAGACAAATTTAAAGGTTCTCAGGGCCAAACCATGAAAGTCATCTGCCTTCAGTCTGTGTAAATGAAATGAACGTTAATTGCCAGATCCCAAGAGAATGACAGTTTCTAAGACTACACATGGCTTCTTCTATCCTACTACCTCGTCACAAAGCCAGAGCTTTCACTCAACCAAACTTTACAAAAGTAACTCGGTACTTGCTAACAGATTTTTTTCTCTTTGTAGCCTGCAATTAGTAGGTATTTCTGTTACCCAGCATAATGATATTCAAAGAAATGTCAGCTGAAAGGTAAAGGGCTGAATCGGTTGCCACAGGATTTGAATTGGAAGCTTATAGGTCATACTCAAAGATCTCAGTGGCCAGCATTGAACTCGATAAGTTACCTCATCAGTGATACAACTGTATTTGTGTTCAAAGTATGAGTTAATCTGTTTATATAGAGCTCGTTTAGAGAAGGAGTGGTCTGGAGGATGAGTTTGGTAATCGTGCTGTGATAGAAGAAAATTTGCTGGCCCGGGGACTGTTAAGGTGACGACCTGCACGAAGTTAGCAGCCCTTGGAGTCAGAGTGAATTAGTTATTTCTGGAACTGGAAGCATGGCAGCTGTTATGGAGGTTGGAGGCAACAGCCTAGTGTTGCAAGAGATAAAGTAGGGTGTAAGCTGCACAAACTATTATTGGGCGGGAGCCTGCTTGGGTCACGTGCTGTGGAAGCAAGCATGGGGTGTGTGCAGCAGTAGTTTGAACATGATGCGCACTCTGAAACCTGGCCTAGGTCTTACGATATAGGAGCTGGGCACATTATGTAGGTGGGTCACTGTTCCAGGATTTAACATTGAAGTTGGGTTGGAAAGAATATTGTCTTGCAAAATTAGGCACACTTTATGTTGGCAGCCCCAAATAACAAGTAGGCGAATCCCTGGTAACGTGTTTTTTTGGGAGGCAGACCGCAGGTGTTCCTGGACTACTTTTCCGAAATGATCGGGTCGTCCAAGTGCAAATAGAAAAGCAGCTTGTATATTGCAACCGTACATGTTTAACCCTTCGTAGTAGTCCCTTGAGTAAACAGATTAAACGGTCCAAAATGGCCGTCGTTTTAAGATCCCCATTCGCCTTGTTCCTCGTGCCTTAACTCGCTCTCCTTCTTTCCTACAGGGACTTCCTGCCCCGAGGGTCCGGAATCGTCACCCGACGCCCTCTCATCCTCCAGCTTATCTTCTCTAAAACCGGTAAGTGAGCTCACAAACAGGGAAAGTCCTTATGGAACCATATTAAGTTGATTTTTACAACTCACTTGCTGCACAAACTTGGCTAAAATTGTACTGGCCTTGTTTTGTGGGCAATGGGTATTGCAGAATTATGCCATCAGTTTTTACAGTTTGTTCCTAGTAAAGCCTTTACTAACACAGGGCATGTGTTTAGGGTTCACGTGCTTCGCAGGTGTTCCTTTGTACCGTGCTATGTTTTCATTCTGAAGTGTGTGCTGATAAAGGTCAGCGTTTATAACCAAACACAATCACAGAGATTTTCACTCCATATCTTGAAGCAGAACTATTTAAGGTTTTTACTTCATAAGTTAAGGATTTGGCGGTTTTAGTCTTTAAAATAAAAACAAAAACGTTTTTAGGTGACCATTTTCAAAACGAGGATATTTTTTGGTTCCATTATGCACCTTCTTTGTTGCTAGATGTTTACAGAAATTAAATGATCAGTTTTTTTCAGAAATATCCTTTCAGAAGAATCCGTGATCGTGTTGCATGCCGCTACTATGGTCACCAAATGGGATAGAATTTAGATTAAAAACAGCTGCAAGCATATGGCAGACCTACAGTGTGAGACTCGATTTATCTTTGGGAAGAGGGTGTTCAGGTTGTTCCTCCTCACTGTTTTGGTAGCAGTATTGCCCTGCCTTTTAGGTTGTGAATGAGTATGGTATTTTTTATTTATTTTATTTTACAGTGTTTTATACAGCGCAAACTTGACCTGAATTGGGTATCAGAGCGCTTTACCTAGCACCAGTTGCATTACATGAGGACACATTCATTTTTGTTAGGCACAGGGAGATTAAGTGATTTGCCCAGAATCACAGGATGTTCAGAGTCATTGCCGTGACTTGAACCCAGTTCTCCAGATTCGAGGTCGACTGCCCTAGCCGTTAGGCCAACTCCTCTCTGGTAGTTCTGGTTTTGTAGCTCTGAGTAGACGATAGTTTTGATTCTCCCCCCCCCCCCCCCCCCCCATGGGCACACCACCGCTCTATCATTACCTACGCTTCATGTGGCGCTAATGTAGAGATCCTCACATTTTTTGCTCTCAACTCTTCCCCCACCCCCCTCACCCCACCAATCGAAATATTTTGAAGTTATGCCCCTCCAAAAAATGTATGGCAAGGATTTGGGACGCCGGAGGGAGAGGGATAATCGCAAGGGGCGGGAATCATTTCAGGTGTGGTTTTCTGTGGCTCGTAATCCACACTAAATGCGAGATTTTTAAATGAGCAACAGCATCAAACAAAAACGGTATTGGCCAAAAACTCTACTCCCCATAATTGAGGTGCTATAGTTCCAAATGCAACACAACCTGCTGCACTAATGATGGATGTAACCCCGAGAGGTAGGCTGTCTTCTCTTCTTCTTTCACTCCTTCTCCACCATGCCGGACCAACATTTCATTCTTAAAACAAGCTTTGTCTCTCTTTTTTCTTTTTTTAAATTAGTTACCGCAGGTTGCCACTCTTTTGTGCTAAGGGTGCCATCTGCCCTAATGCTAGCAGTAACAAGCATTGGCATGGCCAATAGGTCTCGCTTTTGGGACCTTATAAGTATTTAGTTATGCAGCAATATATCCTTAGTGCAACAACTGTTGCATGGCTAAACACTTATAAGGTCCCAAAGGCGAGACCTATTGGCTATGCCAATGCTTGTTACATGATTGTATTTGATACCCAGATATAGGAGGGTGGGTTGGGTATACCCCTTGGGTATAAATCTGTTTTGTGCCCTGGCACAGGCGGTCAGTGATAGCAGGCACATCTATGTGCACCTGCTCACTTCTCACTAGTGGAGAAGTTACAGCATGACATCATGCCAGGTGACCGTTGTAGGGGAAGGGAAATCCTTTGTAGAGAGGCACTTTCCCTCTGGATTGCCCTCCCTTTTTTTAAACTCGGGAGCAGCAACATTGTCGTGGTGTCACCAGGGCTTTACGTGGAAGCTTCTTCAATATTATATACAAACCATCGTTGCTGCTTATTTTTTATGCTATTAACAACCATTGACAAAGCCAATAGTCCTGACTTGTAGGTATGATGTTACTTGTTATGTTGTATATCTGAATGCAATGTCAGAAACCGCCTAATAAAAGTCGGGCGGCACACTATGCTAAGCACAGATTTTTAGCTTGCGTGTTTTTAAGCCACATCCTTAATTACATTGGCCATGCCCCTTTGAGACACCCCCCCCCCAGTTTTTTCATCCCACTTAAAGCCCTGCCTACCTGTATAATAACATCTCGAGATAGTAAGATTACAGATAAATGTCCTTTTAGACACCACTGTTATAACGTTGGTTGCAATAATGGATTTGTTTGGATAACATACATCTCGAGTATACATGATCGGACAATGGCAGTGGTGGAGAGTGTAGCTGTGACATTGAATCAGATAGGAATATACAGCAATAAGGAGCATGGCATGAGGGTTGATGTTATTTTACATTATTTTGTCATTTATTTGTAGAGCACTCATACATAGATGCCTCTTGACACTTTAGGAAGACACAGCCTTAAAACCTAACTGTGACCAGGAAAAAAGGCCAGAGGATGCTTAATTATTTTTTTAAAAAACAGGTTTTCATCTGGCGTTTGAAGCAGTAGATTTATTTCAGTCTGCCAACTCAAATTGAGCAAGTGCCACAATTTGGGCACTGCTGTATGACTGCTCTGGTCCTAGTGGTGGCAAATAAATATTGGTTTTCCAATCTGAGCCAGTGTGACAGTTAATAGTAAGAAAAAGTGTTGGCCAGAAAGGAGGGCGACGTGAGGTGTAGGGTTTTATGGGCAATTGTTGCATCCTTAACGGCTACCTGAGATCGAATTGGTAGCCAGTGTAAAGGGAGAGTTTGAATGGCCTCGTATACTCATAGAATGTTACAGAAACAAGGAGGAACTTTGAAGCATGTCACAGTTCACAGGTCGCGGGCAGTCATGGGAGGACCGCAATCCAGAAATGCTCAGCAAACCACATGAGTACTTAGAGAATTGTAATCTATTGTGTGAAGCGCTGCTGACGATTAACAAAAATACACAGTGCCACACCATGTCCATTAATACACCTGAGCAGCTCATCAGAATAAGCAGAATGACTCTGAGCTGTTGCCTGCTGTGAACCATAGCCGATTCACCTTCCGACTTCTGATCCAGATTTTGTTTGTTGCTTCAGGGCTGCACAACATTTAATCTCCCCAAATAAAAAAAGGTTTCTGGGCGTGATGCCAATATGAAGAGTGGTAGTGAGGCAGCGGGTCATTGTGATCTAAAAGCTAGGCACATCCCTGAAACAGCTACTGACTAAGCAGTGAGTGTAATGAAATGGTTAAAGTCTGTGGCACATGTTTCTCCAAAGCAAGCAGGATGTAGTTTGCAGTTATCGCATACGACAAGCACTATACTCGAGAGATGATGGGCTCAATCTAGCACAGTCTGCGGCTGCAACACTTTGTTATCAGTAAGAGGTGGCACTTTGGGCCTCAGCAAAGCTAAGGAATGTATCTAACCCGAGTGTCATACACAGAGCAGAAAACGAGCGCCCCCCCCACCCCCGGCGCGGTCAATCAGTAGTCTTTCCAGGGCACGCAATACGGTCTATACAGCCACGACATGCTGGCAGGAAGGACAGAGGTGGCCTCAGCCACATTACAAGGGGCGCTTCAAAATATATCCCTGCGCTCTTTAAAAAAGAATTTAACATCTTTACATTGTATGAAAAGTAATGCCACAAATAGGTTATTTTGGCTAATAAATGACATTGGCTAATGTACATTCGTTTTTGTCAAAATATTTTTGCGGACTCTGCTAACTCTCAAGCTCATAACATTTCGCCTCATTGGAATATCGGTTTATTGAGAAAAAGCATCAAATAATATTCTTAGTCGACTTTCAAAGCATTGTCTCAATCCTTTAAAATTTTGGGTCATTCACATTATTTTAGATGGAATATGTTTCTTGTCAAAAATCCGTTTTTGTCTACAATTCTTGCACGAAAGTAATGCCAAACTATAATATTTTTTTGCTTGCTGGCAGCATTCAACCGTTTGCATATTAACTGAGAAATATTACCCGTTACTTCGTTTGTGAGAGTATGAACAAATTGTCTTTTTCAGGATTAAAGGCGGGGAGCTCATTGAGGCACGCAAGGCTTAATGAGCCTTGACAGAAACCCACATGGTGGCTTCACGCGTGCACGCTCGCGTGAACGCAAGCGCTAGGCCACCAAAAGCCTGTGGCAGCACTTTGAAAACCCACACACTAAATTTCTCGCAGAGCAGCGCATGCACTTGCTCAGCGAGACCTAAAAATGAGCCTCCATGACCACTTGTTACAGTAAAACATTCATAACTGTGGTGTTGTGGACCCGGGGCAAAAGTGTCACTGCACCTGCTTCACTGAAGATAGCTTCTGCCTTGTGAAGCAAGCTATCTACTCTGCCCGTTGTTAACATGAGCTCCTATCTCACATCATCCCTCTCATCTCTTTGATGCCTAAATCAAGGTGCCTCCGCTGCTTAATTTTTTCTCTCCC
Source organism: Triturus cristatus (assembly GCF_964204655.1). Lineage (NCBI taxonomy): Eukaryota > Metazoa > Chordata > Amphibia > Caudata > Salamandridae > Triturus > Triturus cristatus. Next base: position 86,211,372 of record NC_140586.1, on the reverse strand, counting down.
TTGGGCCATTGCTCCGAGGCTTAAAGGAACACTGCTACAGCAAGTATGCCCTGGGCCTCTCATGCAACAGTAGCACCAATGATACCTATATTTCTGCAAAGCAGGCTATCTATTCTGCCCACTCAACATGGTCAGCACCTCTATGCCAGGTGCCCAAAGCACGCTTTCTTCTGCTTTGTGTAAAAAAAGAAATAAAAGAAAAAACACATCTAGCCTGCCCATAGCCCTCTGTTACTTGGGCTCTGTTCCATGCACAGCAACGGAGACCAGGGCCATAATGTTAGGAAGGAAAATGCACCTCCCCACCCTTTTTAATAGTAAGTCTGCCATAAATGGGGACCAGTGGCCACTCAATGAGGGTAAGGAGGGTCTCCTGTGCTGTGAAACAGACAGACGATTAGAGAACGAAGTAGAAACACGCCTTCTCACCAGGGTGCATGCTACCTGAAAGAAATGGAAGTGCGTGCACCAAATGTAAAGGCTGCTTTGAAGCCTGTATAGGTTTTGAGTATTGGAGTCACTTGAAACTTCATGGTGACAAATATTTATCCTTTTTGATAGGTAATTTGTCAATTAAAATGGGTGCACCCTTTTAAAGGACACACACAGAAATGTTTGCACGAGACATAGTTTTGAATGCTTATTACTAAAATGTATATATTTAAAGCACCTGTTTTACCTTAAATGCTATTTTACAGAAGCCTGCTTTATACTGCAATTGTAAAATAATGACATTCATGCTTTCGATTACACCCTGGGAACTCATGGCCTTTTAAATAAACAAGTATCTATTCCTCACAACACCAATCGGGATCCAATTGTGTGATTCTCTGGTCCCTCACACAGACATCTGCAGTCATCGCATTAGCCAACTGAGGTTTCATTAGGTAAAAGAGTATATTTTCCTTTGATTACTTCAACTTGCTTTCATTTTTCATTTGAGGTGTTATTTTAACTACATTTATGCTGAATATTTTCTTTTTAGCCAAGCCTTTTAGACCCAGTCCACACACTCACGGACCCTCTCCCATACCACTGTCTAGTACAGTTCACACACTCTTTTTATGCACTTTAACTGTTGCACGTTAATGGAAACAGCCTGGAGAAGTGCCTGTTGCGTTTCCAGGCTATCTTCAGTTTTTTTACAGGGGTAATTTGGTGTCAGGCGGCCTGTTTTTGCCCACATTTGTGTCAAGTAGGAGAGGCCATGTTACGTACGGTTCCCCCAGTGCTCTTCTACCCCTTCTGTAGCAGTTGAAAGCAGAGGCAGATGATTTGGATGAGCATACATACCAAACTTATAGATGGATTACAGTGAATGACGGGAGTGTTTTTCATCTTGGAATTCTGGTGACATCCTAGGCAACTCCTACTTCGCTCTCTATTTGAGGTCACTCAGATCCCATTGGTGAAAAACGTGCATTAGTTACTGTTAGCTACCTACAGTTTTCTGTTGTGGGACTCTCATTGACATCACTAGCCAGAATACCAGATCCTAGATCTGGTTATTTGCTATTGTAAAGGAGCATCATTAGGAAAAATAAGTGTTTCCCACCGTTGTTGCGTCACAAAGGAATCTCAGGCTGCCCTGACAGGGCTTTCTGAGAGCCTGGTATTGTGGTGCTTGCTCTCCACTTGCCAGAGAGCAAATGACACAGCTTTTGTATGGGGTAAGGTAGACTGAAAGGGTGGTAGGAAACAGGCGAACACACACTCCACACACACACCTCCACCAACCCAGCTACCTACGTACCCGCACACCTTGCTATGTATGACTCCTCCATTAGTCGCAGTTGCCCCATCTATAATTCTCTATATAATGCATGGAAGCCTGCCGTAGCTGTATGAAAACCTATTCGTAAATTCCTTGGTACATTATAGGTGTGCCTTCACTGCTTATATGTAATAAGAAAACTACCTCTCCTGCGTGGCCTAAAACCTTTGCTCGGGTTCTTCCCTCCCAAGGTGCACCAGACTATTGTCCAGGCATCTGTTTTGTCAAGATTGGACTAAGGCAATTCCCTTTACCTGGGAGCTAACAAGGCTAGCATTAAGTGCCTGCAGAGGGTTCAGAATGTGGAAGCACGGATTCTGGTTGCATTGTCTAGATCTTGCTCAGTAGCGCATGTTCTCCCCAAACTCCATTGGCTGCCGGTTGACAAGCGGATACAATTTAAGGCGTTGTGTATCTCACATAAGAGCTTGTCACGACAGGCTCCGTCGGGGCTATTCCATCTGTTGGAGGCCTATGTGCCTAACCGCTCGTTGCGATCTCCCGACCTTGCTCTGGTCTGTACTCCCGAGTTTGGAGAGCTAGGGCTGGGAGGCGTTCCTTCCGCTGGTTGGTGGCGAAACTTTGGAACGCGCTCCCGACCCCTATCAGAACTATTCCTAATCATTTGGCATTTCGCAAGGCCTTGAAGACCTGGCTTTTCCCTACTTCTACTGTCTAATTGCTCTGTCTCTCTCCTAGGCTCTTGTCTCTTGTCCTTGGTTTGCGCTGGGACGCCTCGTTGCTGAGGCAGCCATGCGCATTATAAATCTGCAATAAATAAATACTGACTGTAATAGTTTTACTGTTGAGTTGTGACTTCACAGTGCCCACTCCTGAAGCAAGTAGATATTGACACAGCATGTCTGTGAACATAATTAAAGCTGCTCTTGAAAAACAAAAATAATGAACTAGTTTTAAGCAATTTCTCTGAACATTTTCTGATATTAATTGTAATATTTGTATTTATTGCTCTGCACGAGTTCATAAAACAAAACATGAATCTGTGTGCAGGTTAATGCACTTTAAGCCAAAGCTGGTTTTGACAATTTATAGTAAGGTGCTTCACATGTTTGCCAAAATGACAAACTGCATTGAAGTGTTTATTTTGACGGTACAGATTAGATGTGCACTCCGCATAGTTCCACCCAGAATATGTCCTTTGTAGTGAACAAGAGACCAAAAGCCCAGGAGGATCACTCAAAGTGGAACAGTATGTGCGGCCATGTATCAAAGGATATAACAAGCACCCACCATGTGTTTTCAGGCCTAGGATGGCCCTTTCTAATGGAGCTCAGTGTGAGGCTTTGCTCTTGTACAATGGTCACAGAGCTCCACACTTACTTGCGGTATCCTTATAACATACAATATGGAGTACTTTAGCTCGTATATCATCTAGCACAGCAAGCTACGCATGTTGGACATGCAAGTGTCGTACCTGCTTCCTCTCGTTAAAAACATAAAGATATGTGTGACCCTGAGCAGTTAATATTGAGCATTGCGCTGCCAGTCTGGTGAGTGTAATGTTACACCCGTGACTTCTCTAGCAGGTAACAAAGTTTCCAGGAGACTGTTACTTGGTGTCCTAACTAGCCAAACCAGTTTGTAAAACTGAACGGTTGATTTTCAGGCGTGCCTGCATTTTATTTTAACCATGTCCTTTAGAGAGCCAACACGTTTTGGTCCTAGGTCATGGAAAACATTCCAGAGAGCCACGTGGACAGGAGTTTATGTAACTGTGAAATGTATAAAACGCTGTATAAAGTGGATACCTATCTGTCTGCAGTGGCTGTACTCTGTTGAAGTGACATTTCTGACATACACTGGTCTTTTTAAATTCCAGGCACTGTTTGTCTCTGAGATGGACATGAGCCTTCTTGACTGGAATTTAGAACTTTTCCAGAGTCTTCTCTTAGCCTCTCTTGCGAGGCACTGGAGAGAACGAGAGATTGAAAATAAGTAACTACCAAAAAACCTACATTAAAAATAACCCTATTCAAAAGTGATGCTCAAACAAGATTTTTTGTCTGTAAGCCTAACGTTTTTGGTGCTAGGGAGCCATGCTCATCAGAGTTGTCTTGTTCATGCTCCAAGGTTTCTCTTTAGAACCGTCACCCTTTTTAGGTCTCGCCTATGCAGCGCATAGGAGGACCTTTGGCCGTCGCTCTGCTCTTTTTGGAAGCACACATATGTGCTTGTGGCGGCATCCAGCTTGCGGGAGTTAGCGGGGGCGCGCCACAAGCACGAGTGCAGTGCTTCCAAAAAGAGCAGACTGCACGCACCACTCCTGGGCTCGTTAGGTCTCGCCTAGGCCAATCGCGGCACCCGCACTTTACTTTGGAAATGCGCGGGTGCTGCAAAAGTAAAGAAATAGATGTTTTTTTTTCTATTTCTTTACTTTTGAAGCACTCGGGGGTGAATCGCGGCACCCGCGTTTTACTTTAACCGTGTTAAAGGTAAAGCGCGGGTGCCGCGATTGCTACAAAAGTAAAGAAATAGAAAAAAACATCTGATTTCTTTACTTTTGCAGCAATAGCGGCACCCGCGCTTACTTAGCAATCCTTAATTAGCAATCATGCATTGCAATCTTAACACATCAGCGGAGCAAGCCCAAATGTGAGCTTTCTTCAAGAAACCTACCCATATAAAGATTCTGTGTTTATACACATTGTACGCTTGCATTTTCATTTAAACACTTTTTAAGTTTGGCATGCAGATGGCTTCTAAATGAAATTGTCATGATGACAATGGTGAGTAAGCATGCTCACCTATATTATCATGTACATTCTTCCATCATCTTTGGTTCTTATTTCCATAGTCACCCTCAATGGACAGAATTTATTACATGTCTGTATGTTTGGTGTAAAAATCCCTTTCAATGTTGCTCCTTAAGAAATAGGTCCTTAACTTACTGTTTATAATTGTACATGTCGGTGCCTGTCTGCTGCTAAGTAGACTAGTCCTTTTTAGGTCTCTCCTGCGCAGCGCGTGTGCGCTGCTTAGGAGAACCTTTAGCTGTCGTTCAGCTGTTTTTCGGAGCACATACTCGTGCTTGTGGCGGCATACACCTTGCGGGAGTGCTCAGCGGCGCGCCACAAGCACGAGTGCACACATCTCTCTCCTTTCTTTCTTATCTTTCTTTTCCTTTCTTTCTTTTCTTTCTCTTTCGCTCTTTCTTTCTTTCGCTCTTTCTTTCTTTTCTTTCATTTAATTTCTATTTACATCTCTGTATACTTTCCGGTTCCTTTGGTTCCTCTAGCCCTCTTTCCCCCCAAATAATATAGTACACTAACTATATAACATAAGTTCGTCTCTAATGAGGCATGTTTAATTGCGCACATAGAACTTCGAACCTCAGACTTCTTGGATGCCACGGCCTTTTTCCTGCCATGGCAGAGAACTGATATAATGCCCATTGATTTTGAGTCTCTCCTTTGCTCCTCGAACGTTTACAGCCACATAAGAGGCCGGGTAAGAAAATGACAAAGTTACACAGAAGAAATTCTACGCAGAATGGCCTGGGGCGCAAGCCAAGGGTCGACTGCTCTGAAAATCAACCGCAGGGTGGCTCCAGGCGCAATGCTTTCAGGACCACGGGTTGCCTTTCTTCACATGTCAATTCGGTGTGTGCATTGCACATAAAATACTTGCACGCGCTCTGGAGCACCTGTGAGTTGGTCGCTCAGCTGTGTGCTCCTTAAGCGTCTTTGACATCACTCAGTGATCTATACTCGCAATGGTGTTGCGTCTTGTTCAAGACAGCTGGCTTCCGAATGTCATGCACCAGTGTCTACTCTCATACAAACCCATTTCGTTCAGTGGTAACCCGCTCTTTGTGACCCTATGTTAATCACATTGACATGGTCACTGCTTTACATGTCACAATCTGCATTGGAAGGATAGATAAGCCGCACCAAGTGAGAATCATACAAAAATCCTAATACACAAACTATTCCTAAAGATGTATTCATCCTCTGCTCTAGTACGATGTACCTATGGGCATAAAATCAACCCACTAACTAGTGTTTTATGGGGAAGGGTTGTAATACAGCTCGAGGAGTGAGCTCTTCTCCCTCCCTCCAGGAACCCTGGTGTCCCCTTAGGGCACAGTGCAGTGGTATACTGCAAGACCCGATGTGTCTCACACAGGAAGCCTTTTCCGACTCTGCTTGACTGGTAGACGGATAGTTTAATTGGTGATGGTGTTGTGCCAAGAAACCTTCTTTCTGTCCTTCTTAGTTACTAATGCTTCATGCTACATATACTCCCTCCAGCCCCCCTCATTCTTAGCTACCAGCCCAGTTTCTGACTGCCCACTCTGTGCCTCTGACTTAACTCACCTCCCTTCAATTCCTAATCTCTTTCTTCGTCCATGTTACTATGTCTTTCTGCACTGCCTCCAAATCAAACTCCCATTCTTCCTAATGCCCCGCCTTTGACACCAGGATTACCTCGAAGAGCGCTTCTCGCCTAAAATTGAGGCTTGCTTTAAGGCATCAACAAGGCCTAACTCTGCAGGTTCACCCAAGGTGCTGCCCAAGTCCACCAGACTTTCCAATATTCAACACAGGAATCTCTAATGTATCCTGGCTATAGTCATCTCAGTGGTGCCCACATCACATGACTTGCCCTAGAATAGCATAGGTGTGTGTGATACAGTACCTGTGTATTGACTCCTCTTTGCATTCCCAAGGACATTGGTATTGATAATTTTTATAAATGCATGCAATAAGTGGGGCTCATCTTTGCAGTATCATCTGCTTTACAAGTTCATCCACTGAGGGCCCAATATCTGGTTCAGGAGGCACATGATTGATGTGCTTAAAATTCTAGCTCAGTCCTGCCTGGATGCAAGGAAAGTATAAGGTTCATATGAAATGTAAAACCAAGATAAAGGGGTAGTGGGGTATAGATTGTGCAATAGGATGTAACTATATATTCAAAAAGACAGCAATTCTATTATCTCATGTATGAAGGTGCTCCAAGGAGATTGAACATGAAATGTACCCAAAATTTCCCAGCAGCTTCAGTTACTTGAAGGGCATATTCAAAGGGTCTCCAGCCTTTTCTGTAATATTATTAGTGTTGTAATTCCACATCAGCCAGCTGTACACTAGTGGCCGCCCTATGCATGTTTACCGGCTGGAATCATGTTAGTTCATGAGGTAGGGTTGCCAGCAGTAATGGAAAAACTGCTTTGCCGACTTGGAATGCCTTTATGTGGGTAATACATAACAGCCATTGATGCAGGGCCCCCGATATCCAAGGTAATAATGTTAACAATAAGTCTCCCCAATGCCACATGATTTTATCACTCCAATATCAGTATTAAATATATTTTGGAAATCAACCATTTTCCCTATGCATCAGCTTATGAGTTCTGAAAATAAACAACTTTTTATCTTAAATATGCACCTTTCAATTTTGGTATACATATATTAATTTAGCCAAGTGTAAACTTCTGATTTATTAGGCTGGACTGCACACAGGAGAGCTACTTACAGGTAGCTGGAGCGCTACCAGGTTCACAAGCTACTTGTTGGAGAAGCCTGGCTATTCAAACATAGCTACAAATATGTGGGCCTGGAGAAGAGGAAGTCTGAAATTAACAGCTCAAATGCTCCGTAGTCTGTCTCAATGGTTAGGTGATCTGGATACAGAGGTAGGCAAGGTCTTCTTTCCCATCCCATAATGGATCCAGGCTATGCATGATACCCCCTCTTACTTTCGCTCTCATTCTTCTACTACAGTCAGGTGGTTTATTATAGTTCAGATTGCTCCTTGAGATCATCTTATACCCATATACTCAGACTCCACTATCACAGTTTTGTAACTAAGCTATCCTCCAACAAATCGCACTGAAGCCAGTCTCTTATACAGTGAAGAAAGACATCTATCCGCAACAGCCCTTTGATTTGGCTGTCCATCAGCCTTCCAGATCAGGAGATTCCAAGAGCAAAAATCCTTCTGACTATGACAATGAGCATCTCTCGGCCTTCTCAATGCCCATGCATGGACTCCATTGGACAGATGAAATCACAACAGCATCCTAAAATTGAAAGCAATCTACTTGGCAGTGGTGATGTCTCTCTAATTAGAGATGAAGTAAAGTATGCTTATCTGTGCTCTGTTACTGGCTCCCTCCCGCCATCCTTGTTGTAGCGTGCTCCCTCCCTTCCTTCCGTGGTCATGCTTGCCCTTCCCGCCCTCTTCTTGCTGTCGGTCATTTTGTTACTTCTGCAGTTCCCACCCTGTCCCATGTTGCTTGCCCCACCTGGACCAAAAAAAAATCATTGAAGAAGCCAAGCAGCTCTCACATAACCAAGAGCTGTTGGCTTTGTAGCTGTCTTTTAGCCATGTTGTGCAGTGTTGCTGCTGGACAACATGGCAAAGTAAAAAATAACAAGCACTGGCATAGCCAATAGGTCTCGCCTTTGGGACCTTATACGTATTTAGTTATCCAGCACAATATCCTTGGTGCAACAACATCAACTGTTGCATGGCTAAACACTTATAAGGTCCCAAAGGCGAGACTTATTGGCTATGCCAATGCTTGTTGCACTTGTCTGTACTTGGATTCCTAGTCAATATAAACACCCTGCTTCCTCGAGAGGGCTGATAAGTGACTGTCTGTTCTTCGATTTATATGATTAGACCAAGATCCAACTTTGAGCTTTGCATGCCAGTTGTTCTGTTTTAGTGGCCCAGTGCTAGGGTGTTGCATATTTAATCCATTTATAGCTGACACTTCGCCTAATGGCTGTTGCCATGTGTAAGGACAAAAGTCCCCTGAAGACCTATGCAGTTGTGCCATCGCCTTGCATCTTACTGCTGTCAGTAAATATTCACCTGCCTTTATGCTTTTTTGGCAAATTTTTTCAGTGCCTCAGATTTTCAGTAATCCATCAGACTTAAAGTTGGTTCTCAATTGACCTTGCCCAACTTTAGTCTCAAAGGGTAGTTCTTATTGGACCCTGACTATACGAGCCATAGTTGGTGGCAGCATATTGAGTTTTTTGGGTGCATAGTTGCTCTGTGGAGAGATACCTACTGGCCTCCCCATGTAATTAAGCTTAAAGCCATGGGGGCAGATGTGGGCTGGGTCGTTTTTAGGTCTCGCCTTGCTATCGCGTAAGCGATCGCAAAGCGAGACTATTGTAAGGGGCTCCCAAAAGTGCTCCGAAAAGCAGATTGCTTGGCGAACACGCGCATCGTGCCGCCATGCAATCCGTTTGGCATCGCACTTCAAAGGGTCCGCTCCTCCGCCTGGAATGCGCTCCCCCGCCAAGCGCGCGCGCCACGGTCCGCCGGGCTTGTCTTGTTTTTCTTGTTCACCTTGCCGCTCTTCTGTCGGTCTCATCCACCCTCTATCATTTTCTCCTGCCCCATCTTAACTTCTGTGCTTATGCACATTGGAGGGCTTTGTTTCTATATGTTTTCTGAAGGTGGCCACTGTTTTTGTGAAGAGCTTGCTGCAGTCACTGAGCTCTCTGCCTGCAGCTTTTAGACAGTCTGCCTGTTGCATCCTCCCTGGCCGTCCTCCTCCGATTCTCATTCCCTCTCCCTGCAGCTTGGTATTTGATCCTGTGAGTGCCCATTCCGTGCCACCGAGACAAACTGGCCATCTTTCTTACAGATCCTGCATACAGAACAACTATTAATTCCCTATGTGACACGCAGCGTAAACAACACTCATTATCGGGTTTCTGCTTTAATCATAATTGACGAATGTTTCACAAAATGTAGACACCTTAGTCTACATCAGACCCGTGTGCTGTGAACCAGTGACTGCAGTGTAGAAGTGCACGGTATAGCCCCTTCCCCCTCTTCATAATGTAAACCATGGAAGCCCAGCCCTTAACATAAACAATCCTGTTTAACCCCTTCAGTGCCCGCCCCTTTCCCCGCCCAGTGCCGGCCGTTGCATTAGCGGGCGGGGTCTATGACGAGCTGGACTCGTCATGGGCACAGCGCCACCGCGGCCCATGACGAGTCCAGCTCGTCATGGGCACTGAAGGGGTTAAAGTGCTAGCCCCTGCTGCAAATTCCCACAAGCAGTGCTTTCATCTCCCCCCTGCCCCTCCCACATTCCTCCCCCAAGCCCCTTCCACTCCAGGTCTTATGAAAGTCGTGCTAGGTAAAATGTCACTTTTTTTTTTTTTTTTTGTAACATTTTTTTATTATTTTCGTACCAACAGCACAATACAATTGCTCAACGATACGTAAAATGTCACTTTAAAGCAAAACGAGTCTTCAAATCCAAAAAGTAAGTCCCAAACTGAATTATCCCTCCCTACAGAATGTATATTTTTTCCTCATCTTGTCAACCAAGATTATCCCAGTTTCTCGTATAGTCCATGGGCCAAATTCGCTCTCACTGTCAAATCATTATTTTTTCTTTGGGCAATTTTATATAACGCAAACACGACCCAAAGGGGTTCTAGGGCTTTACATGAGCACCGGCTACATTACACAAGGTCATATTAGTCTTTTATACACTGAATTGCGCAAGATCACAGAATGTTAAGCTAATGCTGCTGAGACTCAAACATGGTTCACCAGTTTCAAAGTTGGTGACTCGGGCCCTAGCGCATTCCAAGTCAACTGCAATTTAAAGGCAGCAAAGATCACTGGATGCAGACTGTGCCTTGCTCTTAGCTGGCTTATGAAGACAACAAACATTCCACCCCACATAATTCAACACAGCGCTACACAATTAAGTGGCACACAATTTCACAACACACAAATGCACACCACAAAATTCAACTATTGACCATTGCATAATTTCACACAAATCAAATCAACACAATTCAACTCCACATCATTCGAAATGCCACATAAATACAATCCATCAAATTCAACTCCACACATTTCCACTCTGTTCCATGCCACATAATTCTACTTCACATAACACCACCCCATGCAAAATAATTCCATTACACTCCACGCAACACAATTCAACTCCAGATAATTCCACTCCACATAATTACACTTCAACCTACATACTTACACTTCACACCACATAATTACACTCCACATATATATCCACTCAGCTCCAAAACACATTGCGCTCAACAAAATACAACTTCAGCATGCCCTGTATTTACACTCCACATAATTCCACACCATACCACACAGTGCCACGCCACACAATTCAATGCAGCACAATTCCATACCACACAGAATAATAACTCTATTCCATACCACACAATTACACTCCACATAATCTACTCCATGCCACATAGCAACACTCCACATAAATACACTTCACACCATGCCAACATAATTTCACTCAGTGCCACACAATTCCACACAACACAATTCAACTCCACACAATTCCATTCCACGACACAAAATTCTACTCCACACCACATAATTCAACTAGATACCACATGCATCCAATCCACACCACAGAATCCACATCATGCCACATAATTCTACAACATACTACATAATTCCACTCAATGCATGGCACTTTATGACACACAATACCACTAGACATAAGCCACTAAACTTAATACTGCATAATTAATATCCACATAATTCTATTGCACACCATACCACATAAATTCACCTCACAGAACTCCACTCTATGCCACACAATTTCAAGTGCATGATATCGGCAGGACTTTCTGACTAGTTCATTTTTTGTGAAGTGCACTGAAAACAGGATTTATCATTAAAGATATTTAGACATAGGGAAAAGCTATACAGTAGTAGTCACTAAATAATAAGCCATCATTCTATTAAATAAATGTTAACATTTGTGAATACATCAAATGAATATTTTTTTTAAACAAAGTAAGTGAGTAATTCAAATAATACGAGAAATCATCAAAGAAGGAATCCGGGGTCAAACTCTTTGATAAATATTACGTTAGAAATATGCCAATTGATTATTGTCACATATGAGTGCGCATTGGGTACATTGTGTAAGAGAACACCATTTCTCTCATTGTTTTATGGGACAAAGATTGGAATATGTAAGTAAGAGCATCTAAGAACAGAATAAAAAAGATATGATTGACAGCTATGAGTATGTGCGTGAAAACATAGGCCTAGGAGGCCCAAGTGTGGACCCCACCCCCCATCAAATCAAACGAAACAATGACTTGCCAAAACATTTCGATTTGTGTACAGACATGTTTTTTATTTATCCAAAACATAACATCAGAGAAAAGTATAGCCTTAACATTAAGCATTCTACATGAACCAGAGAAAGATTAACAGCTGTCTTCACATTATCATATTTAGAAATTATAGCACATCTCAAAGACAGTACGAGCTAACAGTTGCACCCTGCTAAAATTACCAGAGAATATATATCTAATTACAATTTCTCCCGGCAGGATAATTTACATAGCACTCAGGCCCACAATTTACAATTCTACTCGGACCACCATCATCCCTAAGCGATGTTCCTCGACCTCCAAATTCCGAACAGCTGTCGAGAAACCAGATCCTGCCCAGCACCAGATATAACGAGCATTTGCAATGCAATAGGTCTCGCGTTTTAGAAACTTTGACCTGTTGGTATTGTAAATGACAATGCCTTCTATTATTGCAGGCTTTTTAAACACGTAAATAAAAGGCATTGTCATTTACAATGCCAATAGCTCAAAATCCCGCAATTGCGAGACCTATTGCATTGCAAATGCTTGTTGGCATTTGCAACCATTAGGGTCGCAAACAGTGAACTTTCCAGACAAGTAACAAAGTTACCGTTTTGGCAGGAGGATTGCAGCCCTTCCATTTTGTAGTAAGCGGATTCCGGTCTGCTAGTGATTGTGTTCGTACATTATTTGAGAGTATTGTTAACCTTTTTAGGTGGTTCTATAATTGCATTGTTATGGTGTTGTACTTTTAGTTGCAGGATTGTTCAGATGTTCTTAATTGTATGGTGATCGTAAACATCATGAAGTGTGCTTATCCACATGTCCTTGTTTTACTGTTGTAATGTTTTCACCTTTGTTTTACTGTGCACTGTTGTGTACGTCCGATATTTTCACTTGCCTTGTATGCTGTTATTATATTAATGTATTCTGGAGTTATTAAAGTGTTTTGCATCTATAACATTTGCTGGATAGAGCCAATGAAGACAGGTCTCGCATTCACATGAGTTTGTTATGGCATTGTAAATGGCAATGCCTTTTTTTTATTTGTGTTTTAAAAACCAAAACATAATTCAAAGGCATTGTTATTTGCAATGCCAATAGCTCAAACTCTCGTAAATGCGAGACCAATTGCATTGCAAATGCTTGTTGTTTCTGCATTTGAAGCTCCCATCCTATCCAAATTGTTCATAATATCTATGAAAAAAAGTGTTTGCCGATCCTGTGAGTTTTTATTATGGGTGCTTTGGGTACTTTATTGGATTGTGGGTAATGCAAAGAAAAATGCTAACACCTCCATAGTAACACCATTATTAAAGATAGTAATGTCTATAAGACATTATGTTTTGTGGCTTAAAAACCTTGTTCTAGTTTGCTTACTTTACGTTTTTGATTCTGTTATACCATCCCTCCCCTCGAATCAATTTATGCCACACTTTAGCTAACCTGGGATTTCTGAGGACCACTGGAACAATATGCAGTGAGTTCCGGGTCTAAATACATTATTTTTCTACCTTGCCAGGGTAAAAATAGAACTTCATGTGGATGCAGGGGCTATTTGTGATGTTAATCCTAGTGCACTCCACCCTTTGAATTGCGTCTTGGAGCGTAAATAAAAGATGTATTTATTAATTTATTCACGCTTAATTATACTCCTTTTATCAAGCTGGTTGAATGGGTTGGTTGCTTGTTTCTGGTTTGAGACTGTGCCCTCCAGGTTATACCCGGGCCTATCCACCACTTTATTTTAAAAGTTTATGGCCGCTCTGGTGAGAAACCCATGCTCAAAATACGCTGTGCCTCGGAAGGTGACATGGCTGTGTTTGGTGAACCATTTCGTAGAAACTGAGCTGCTGTAAGCAGTTTCTTCTTACTCCGTTAACTATGCATGATGTGCAGCCGCGGCTCTACTGACCTGTAACTCACCACCCTTCTTGCTTCATTATGGACAGATGAGGTGGTTGAGTAGGTTTGGTGCCTGCCAATGATCTTTGGATCCTGCAGTTCACATCCCTTTGTCCTTATAAAATTAATAAAGTTGTAATTATGTTGTGGCTGCTCACTGTCTACTAAGACAGTTCAATTTGCTGTACTTTATAAATTGTTCTATGAACATTTCTTCGCAAAGAAAATGGAGTGCTTGGCTAGTGCTTATAGTATGTACTCCATTTAATCCTGCTTAGGCGGAGTTATTTTTGCAAGTGCTTTTGTTTTCTCATAGAACCCGGGTGCCTGGCATCATTGTCAGATCAGTGTGTGTTCCAAAGGCCATAGAAGACCTTGTACAAGAGCAGTCTTGCTGAGTCTCCCTAGACATGGCATTTTCTTCCCTCCCCTGCATTCCTCTTCCTTCCCCTGCATTCCTCTTCCTTCCCCTGCATGCTTCTTTTCTGTTCCTCGTCCCAACATTCTACTAAATTTATGTATTTATACTTGTTTTTTTGTAGGCCAAGTCACATTTGAATAACTCCTGCGTCATTTTGGTAATTTTGCGTTGCACGCTGTTCCCCAAACTACACCACTGTGCCACGTTGTGTAATCGTGCCACATTCGTGGCAAAATTATAGCATGGGAATAACCTGAATAAACAGAGCGCATGCAGCTGTCGTGTGCAGTATTTGTGATTTTGGTGCTAGTGTGAACACGAAAATGCATTATGTGGCAAACCGTAGCTATAAATGGCATATTTGCATTTCCCGAGATTTTGCATTATAAAGTGAAAGCAACCTTAGCACATATTTACTTTTTTATACAGTGTGAACTCCATCCTGAGAGAACGGCATTAGTACTTTCTGTTCATGGCAAGGATTTGCTGCTTTTCATAACTACATCGTGGATTGAAGGAAGGAAAATATGTCTTAGTGATTTAGGGTCAAGTTGTAGGACTTATTTGTATTGTTTGTTCTGGGCTTCATGAAAACATGGGAATTATGCCTATTGTTAACCTTCAGTCTACTACTAAACCTGGCCTTGAGCCTAAACCTAATGCTCCCATTATGTTCAACCTTAACACAACGTTTAATGCCAGTACACATTATTTCTTATAGAGGCATCTACCCGCAGATTAATCACCATTTTAATATTCTCCAGGCAGCAGACTGGGCCAGTAAACCTTTCAGTGCGCCGGTAGTTGATGTTTTGTGACTCTGCACTGGCGCCGTTATGCTCTGGAAATCATGTGAGGTGCCTATGAGTGCCCCTCCTTCTAGCTGACGTCAGTTTCTTTCTTTCTTCACCACTAGATGTGGATCCGGAACTCAATCCCATCTCTTTTGTCTCCTACTACAGTTTAAAATTATAAAACGGTGTGCAAGGGAAATGTCACCTCCCAAAATGAGAAGTTTTAAACCTTGTAGGTACTGTCGCAAACAAATGTCTGTGACTGACCTTTGACAGACCCTCATCAGGTTTGCCTGTGGTGCCTGCGGTTGAGTCACAATTATAAGGCCCGCAATGATTGCACATCTATAAAGCTAAAGGTCATCTGAGACCGCAAGGTGACACTCTAAATCACCACACACTGGGTGACTCTGACAGGACTGCTCCATTTCAAATGTTCAGGCCCGTTCTAGATCTAGAAGTCACAGGAGTCATTCCAGAGGTTGGTGTTTGTCCTAATCAGAGTTGTCGAGTAAGTCGAATAGAAAACAGAAGAAACCTAAGCGATCTCTGCACTAACTGAGTCAGCGTGGGGTGGTGCTATACTTTATCTCACTTCCAAAGTTGCTGGACTTCAGAGCCTACTCCGCAACTTGTTCTGAAACAGTCACAGTTTCCAGGGCAGGCCGCCAGTCCGAAACAGATCGAAGAGTTCTGCAAGGCCATGCTCGGAGTCTTCGGATGCATACTTAACTCCTCTGGTGTGCCTTCTGGCCCCATGGAGCCGAGAGGTCCTCTATCTGGAATTCTACTGACCGGTTAGCTCACAACACTGGATGGATCCTCTGAGCCCACCAAATGGCTGCCTCCAGCTTTACTTCTGACTCCACATTCAGAGCTAAGGCCGATGCCTGTTCTTGGAAGGTCAACGCAATACCTACTTCATCCACACCAGAAGAGAAGGTGCTCATTGTACACTCTGATTCAGAGTCCGCACCTGTTCGACCTTAGAGTCTCTACTTCCTTCACCCGAGCCTAAACAAGGGAGAACACATTCTAAATTGTCTATTTGGCACCAATTCGGAAAACCTGTATGACACGAGTGATGAGATTGGCCAACCATTCCAGGAAGTGAGTTATGTGGTTACAATAGGCTAGTGGCCTTGATACCTTCCCTGAGTTTGGACTTCTTTCATGCCTGGTCCTGCCACTGAGGAGAGTGCTTCTTCCGTCATGGTAATGTGTAAGGTGGCTGAAGTCCTTGACCTCCAGCTCCCCCACCTTGGAGGTCAAGACCAGTGTTCATACAGAAGTCCTTCATTTGGGACTAACATTCACTGAGCCCATCTTACCTTTTAATGTGGACCTTACAGACACTTTATTGGGGGCATGGCGAACTGCCTGATTACGCAATGCTTCCTCCCTGCCCCAGGCGACCCAGCATTTGCCCTCCACCCCTCTTTGAAAACTTGATGGTGCAGACATCTGCTAGCAATATTGACCTAAACAAGTTCCCAATTACTCCCACTGATAAGGAGTCAAAACGCTTCGATCTGTTAATGCCAGCTGCCTGTTGGGGTGATATTCTAGTGCCCTTTGGGATTTGGTGGCTCAAGTCGTCCCGGATGTTCCTAAAGATCTCTGACCTGTCCTCGACCTGGCTATTCAGGACGGTCATTATGGGTCAAGTTCACAATTCGTTGCGACTTGGACACCATCGATTCCATCGGGTGGGCCATTGGTACCAATGTTGGTGTCTGCGACCACGCTTGGCTGTGTTCTATCAGTTTTTCAGGTGATGTCCAGACATTCGCTGTGGAGATGCCATTTGATGGGAGTCTCCTGTTTGGTGATAAGGCTCACTCTGCTGTTGAGCGGGTTAAGGATAGCAGGGCCATGGCACTGGCAAGGCGAGGCTTAGCTGCCTCACCTTGCCAGCTTCATCAGCCCTACTGCTCCTTTAGCGGCTTTGGCAGAGATACTTCATGCCCTCAGTAAATCTAACCTCTACAAGGTGCCCAGCAGTTTTGTGGTTGCAATTGTGGTGCCCTCCACCTCCCCCCCCCCCCCCCCCCCCCCCCCCGGCAAGGTCGACAGTCGACCCAGACAACTTATACCTTGTAGCCCCATCTACCAAACTCTGTTACTGTGCCTTAGATGGACGCAGTCACCTGGTTGGAGGCAGTACCCAATGATTTTTGCAGGATTGGCAGGCCATAAAATCGGACACATAGTCCTGCAAATGACTTGGGCCCTTCTATCTATTTTGCAGCAGGAGAAGTGCAAGCCATTTGGTCAAAGGGGCGACCGAGAGGATACCTGCGCTAGAAGTAGGACATGGTCATTCCCATTAATTTCACCTGCCCAAGACAGACGGAGGCCTTTGTCCGATTTTAGACCTGCACCCTCTCAACCCCTTCCTCTTGAAGGAAATATTCAAAATGTTCACATGCTCAGATCTGCTCTGTCCTTGACCCTAGAGACTGGATGGTGGAGTTAGACCAGCAGGATGCCTTTTTCCATATCGCTGTCCTGCAGGCTCATTGGCACTACCTGCGGTTTGTCATGAGTCAGAAGCATTTTCAGTTTGTGCTCAACTTTGGTTTCACCAGTGCCCCTCAAGTGTTCAGGAAAGTTGTGGTGGTCACAGCACACCTTCGGAGAATAGGAATTCCAGTCTTCCTCTACTTCGACTCACTGTTGAAGGCTAGTTCACCCCAGGCAGTCATCAATCATCTCCAGGCTTCGGCAAAACTCCTGTCATTTTAGGGGTTCAATATTGTATTGTGCCGAAATCACACCTAACTTCCCCTCAAAATCTCCCCTTCACCAGAGCCATTCTGAGGGATACTTCTACATTCAGATTCTTCACCTGTAGATCAATCCTAGGTGTCAGACTGGATTCGGAAAACTTCAAAGCTCTTGAGCAACTGGTAAAAGGTGCCAGACTTGGTCGACACCGGAAGTGATGTCAGGCAGAGTCCCAGAGACCATAAAGAGCCTGCTGCAGCCCAACGTAGTCTGTCCCCTTTTTTCCACACCTTCAATGTGGATCCGGAGCTTTGCTCTCTAAGGAGTTAACTCGCTGAAAAAATTTGAACAGCAGTACCATGTCTTCTCCCAAGAAATCAGGGTTTGAACCAGACGGGGATTTTAAGGGACAGATGTCCTTTACCAGCCCCCACTCAGTTTGTCTGTGGTGTCTGGGATCAGATCATGATTCCCAGACCTGCTCTTCTTGCCACAGCACGCACCCCATAGCCATTAGAGAGTAGTTCTTCATGGTCTGGCTAGGAAGGACCATCAGCGGCGTAAATGTTTGAGACATTGCTCTCTGTCTCCATCCTCATTGTCAGCGGGCAAGAAAAAGCATAGGGAATAACCACTATCATGGTGGTGACTAACCCTGTTGGGAAGTGTCCTTTGGTTGGTGCCTCGGACTACAATGCAAAACCAAACAGGATGTACTACGGCGTGTTGAACATTGCAAGCACTCGCCCCCAGTCAACTGATCTGGGTTTAATCCATCATCATTCTTTAGCTCACTCCGCCACACCAGTTCAGACATGGCCATATGCAAATCAGTCTGACCCTATGCCTCATGGAAACAGTCCAGCCTGAACTACCAAGCCATGTCTTCCCTGGACCGGAAACAAGCATCCTGGGACCGTTTTCGGGTTCATAACCCTCATCAGCCAGGCTATCTTGAATCCAATGGCAAAGTGAGCAAGGGACCCACGTCTGGGCATACCCAGCCAACTTAGGGCAAACAAAGCAAAACCAAAGGGGATGATGGACGGAGTGTTGAACATTGCAAGCACTCACCCAGTAAACTGATCTGAGTTTAATCCATCATCATTCTTTAGCTCACTCCGCCACCCCAGTTCAGACATGGCCATATGCAAATCAGTCTGACCCTGTGCCTCATGGGAACAGTCCAGCCTGAACTGCCACTGGAGTCAAGCTATCCTGGCTGATGAGGGCTGAAAGCCCAAAACCGGTCCTAGGATGCTTGTTTTCAGTCCAGGAAGGACCGGCCTGGCAGTTCGGGCTGGACTGTTCCCATTGGGTGCAGGGTCAAGACCGATTTGCATATGGCCGGATCCAAACTCGAAAGGCATGGTGAGCAAAAAAACGATGGATTTAGGCCCAGATCGCTGTACTGGGGTGAATGTATGACATTGTTCTGCATTCAGTCCATCAATTGTTGTTTTTGCCTCGGGCTACATATCTGGTAGAATGAAATTGAGTATGTCACTGTATTTCAGTGGTACTACAGCAGGAAGCCATCGGGCCCAGGAGTTTACAGCGATTTTGTTGCGGCTACTGTGGATGCAATTTCGTACAGTGCCAGTGGTTCCTCTAAATCGGAGCGGAGGGTGGGGGAGTCGTGGCAGGGGAATGTTGCTAATGATCGGGTGGTCGCACCTGCCTGGCGGAGTTGGTTGTCGGGCCTACAACTGTCAGTAATATGTTGTAAATGCTGCTGCAATCTCCGGAGCGGTTCACCGGCAGAGACCAGTTGGGTCCACTTTTTCAGAGACCATTCTAGAAACCATATCGCGGGTGGCCAGCCAGAAGAGCAGTTTGCCACTTTTATCACCCCATTTGTACACCTGTTTGACTGAGGTGCTCCCGCACTGCCGTGCCGTCTCAAGCGTGATCTGCCTCAAGGAGATCTGGGCAAGCTGCAGCTGGCATTTCAGAATCGCTGAGGGGTCCCATCAGAGTTGCTGCTCCACCTCCAGTATGTGAACATCAAATTTAGTGATCTGAGCCAGCTTTTACCGGCTCTGGGCCTAGAGGAATTCCTGAGCTTGTCCTGTAATGGTAGCCTTGCCCACCACCCACCGGGTCCCAGGGGACTCCACCCCATACTCTTATTGTGGTCAAATTAGGCTTGTATTTCGGACCTTAGAAACTCCATGCATTGGGCATCCACCAGGCACCATGCATTAAAATGATATACCGGGTGCCGTAGATGGTCCGGGTGCTCAAGCTGGAGAGACAGAGTGGTCTGAAATACCCAGCTGAAGGATAGTGGTGCTCATGACACGAAAGGATATCTGTAGCCAGCAGGACAAGCAAATCAATAAAGGAGAAGGTCCCGTGGTCCGCTGAGGTATGGGTGTATTTCCAGTTCTTGGGATATCATACCCGCCAAGCGTCACACAGCCCCAGGGACTCTCATCCATAAGGAGAGATGTCTGGCGCGAGCGAGTCTGTGGGTGTTGGGCGGACAGGAACAGTACTGGGCTGGACCAGGCGGGTCATTGAAATCACCACCAATAATCGTTGACCCCTACAGAAATACAAGGAGGGTCTTCCTTAAGACAGAGGGCCTGGGGCGGTATGTACATGCTGAGAAAGTTGTACGGCTTTCCTTCCAGGAGGCCCTCCACTTCAAGGTAGCCACCCAGAATATCTGACAGTGGAGGTCACCACCAGCGGAAAGGACCAATGGAGGAGCAGCGCCACATAGTGCAGAGTGTGACTTCCAGCCTCCAGTGTCGGGCCTGTCCCAGAGGACAAGGGGGGAGAGAGAGCTTCCACCCCATTTGGTGTGTACATTCAAAGACGGTCTGGAACAGAAACAGCTAAAAGAACAATCGACACTAAACAAAATAAACCAACTCCCTCTCACCTCGTACTTCTCCCCCCCACCCCGTACTTCTCCCCCCTGAAGCATTTTTCGCCCTCAAACCTTTGGAAAACCAACACTTAAACAGTATCATGAACGAGGCATTATCGTGGTACCTCCTCCAGTGCAGGATAAAGCGTGACTTCCGTAGCTTCTAGGGTTTTATATTTGTTTACAAAATTCTGGCAAGCATGGCTCCACCACCAGAGCCCAGGTCTGGTGTCTGCGTTAGGGTTGGACCCTCAGTGATCAGGCAGAACGATGATTGCAGTTTGGGTTGTTCCGCTTCTGGTGCTGGTCTCTGCTTCGGGAGTGATTGCTGCCCGTCCCAGAGGGACTACAAGCAGTCGGCTGCTTGTGCTTGATGGGGTGACGAGGGCGGCTGTCTTTCATGAAGATTTGGCCACTCGGTTGCCCACTCCCAGGTGTCCCCCTGGGGAGTAGAAGTAGTAGGTATTAGATTCATGGATGGCCTTAAGCGTTGCAGGGATGATGAGCATGTATTGAATTTTCATGGTCCTAAGCTTTTGTTTCACTTCCTCATAGGACTTTATCTGCAGCTGAACTGCCTGGGTGTAGTCAGAGAAGACCATGATGCAAAAGGAATCGTGTGTCCGGGTAGATGCCTGGGCTTCACAAAGAATCACATCGCTATGATTGAGTACTCTGGCTGTGAAGGGCAGAGGGAAGGCCCTGGGGGGGTGAGAGGGTGGGTGGTCCAAGGAGCGCCCTCTCCACAACAAACCAAGGTGACAATATCTCCTCTGGTACCCAGGACGTGAAACAGGCCTCCATGAACTCTTCAGGATTCTGAACCTCACCGTCTTTGGGGAAACCTACAAACCGCAAGTTGTTCCGACGAGATCAGTTTTCGGTGTCTTCGGCACGTGTTTCCAGGGTGGCAGTTCTGGTTGTCAGTTTGACGAGGGAGCGTTTCAGAGCAGCCACTTTGTCCTCCAGGGTTGAGACCCTACCTTCTGCTTCCAAGACCCTGACGACCACATTGCGCATGTCTTTGCGCAGCAGCACCCCCACAATTCCGACTTCAGTAATCTTGCTCGCCACTGCCTCTTTAGAGGACTGTGTGGCTTGTAGGATGGTGGCCAGGTCTGTAGCAGCATCAGTGTGGGGCAACGAGTTCATGTCCAGTAGGGGGTTCGTGCCCTGTGGGGGCCTGGATCACAAATTTCTCCATATTTGTCTGCATCTGGGCCCTGTGACTTTTGTCTTTGCTCATGGTGTAAGTGTCTCAGTGGTTATCTCCTTATGAGATGGACGCAAGTAGCTCACGTGAGGAGCCCCCTCCAGGTATTCACTGCATGTTTGGGTGGGTTAGACCTCCAAAGGTTGATGCAAACTCTCCACAGTGTGGCAGCATCAATCCGATCCGCTGACAAGCCACAAGCAGTGAAGCACACCGGAGCACAGGGCTGGCCAGGAGGCCCCCAAGGCTTTGGCCCACCACCTCCACAGCATTGGCTGCAGCAGGGCGCAGGCCCTGCTGACCACCCAGCCTGCTTGCCGCCACCCCCTCAAGGGCTAGGGCAGCATGAGCAGCCGGGCTGCTGCTGGCTTCTGATCGTCGCGTGGGCTGTAGCAATACACTGTGTAGCCTGCGGTTAAAGGTTTCACCGTGATGCGGCTGGGAGCAGTCCCCGGCCCACCGCTGTGCCAGTCAGGAAGGAAGGAACGGGAAGGGGGTGTCATTCCGCTAATCGCCCCCTAGAGTCCACTTGGGATTCATATCCCCGGGTGACAACCCTCTGGAAGGTGAAGGGGGGTCAGCTTGAGTGTACTGCGGGCCCTAGTCATCTCCTCGCCTAACAGGCTGCCATTTTGCCTCCTCTGCCCCAGGCCGCCTTGCCAGTCTCTCACTGTGGGCAGAAATCCCGGAGGTCTGTGGGCCTCAGGGGTGGAGAGGCTTCCACCGGCCAGCAGTCGCGATTTAGACATGATGGGGGGCTCCACAAGCAGCAGGATCGCACAGGATACTGGAGGAGATCCTGGAGCATATCTAGAATGTGACCACTATCTTAGCCTGCTCAGCCACACTCCTCAACTGTCCTTTTCAGGTCCTCTATTGTAATTTTTTTTCTAAAACGTTTGACAAACATGTATCCTCCAACTCCTTTTGTGGTTCCCCATTGGGTCTTGAATCTGGTTCTTACCTTTTTGGTAGGGATTCAGTTTGTACTCTTCATAGTTGTACACTAAGAATGTTAACTTTCGAAACTGTATTTTTAGTTGCTATCACTTCTGCTAGAAGGGTTAATGAGCTGCAAGCCCTTTTACTGCTATCCTAGGTGGAAACTGAAATTGTTGCACCGGGACGGGCACTTAAGGACTAGGGGATACTATTTGATGTGACTTCCGGTGTCCTGCTAGGTCACTGAGAGGGTCCAGCACCCTCTAAGGGTGACCTGGAAGCTTTGAAGTTTTCCATATCCAATATGATGCCTGGGTGTGTTCTAGTTGTGAGGAATATGCCAGTAGATAGAGAATCCCCCAGAAAGGTAATTACCACAGGTAGGTAACTTTTTGTTTTAGACACGGTTCGAATTTGTGCCTTTCTACCTGTACATAGAATTCATTACATTCAGGTGGTGATCCCTATCTTTTAACCTCTGTCCTGGATTTCAGTGAGGTAGAATCGGAGGCTGGTGGCCTCATGCATTGTGCTGGTTGAGCACACCAGGTAGCATATGTGGACTATGCAGTGGTATCTGGGGTCTCCGTGGACCCAACATCAAGGGGACCTCTCAGACCACATTCAGATTTTAGAGAAGACTACAAAAGATGTGCACTGATGGTTAATGGACTGCAATTGGGTCAGTTGCAGATTCCTCTCCATTCCCCACCCAGAACTGATGGTGATGACAGATGCATCGCTTCTTTGGGAGTGTGACCATCTGAGAGAGGTTGAGATTAGAGGCTTCTGGTCCCTGACAGAGTCCCAACTCCATATCAACCTTCTGGAGCGGACGGCCATCAGCTTGTCATTGAAAGCCTTCCTTCCATCAGGGGGAGGCCGGTACAGGTGTTAATGGACAACACCACCACCGCGTGTCACTGCAACAAATGGGGACCCTGTGCTAGTTGACTCTGCAACTCTGGAAATGACTGGACCATCAAGAAATCCTCCTGGTGTTGAACCACCTGGCAGGATCATTGTATGCCATAGCATATGAGCTCGATATCATGAGTGGCAGTTGCATCCAGAGGTGGTGCCAGGTCTCTTCTGAAAATGGGCCAAACCTTGGCTCAATCTGTTCACTGCTGCCGAGAATGCACCAGGTCAGCCCCTCCAGGTAGACCTGCACTTGCAGCAACAGGGCAGGGGAAGGTTTGTGCCTGGGCCTTCACATTCTCCACCTTCATGCTTGTAGATTGAGCAGAGACAGCTTAACACCTTTGTCTTTCCGCTGGAGATGGTTGATGTTATCTTTGCAGTCAAGTGTCCCTTGACAAAACTGTATACATCTGCCGTTGCAGAACAATTCGTGGCTTTGTGTGGTACTCGTCAGATAAACCCTGTCCAGGCAAAGTTATCTAGCGTTTTGTTGTTTTTGTCCCTAGCCCGTCAAGGCGTTGCTCTGGGCATGGTTAAAGGGAGCATTTCACCTCTTTCTTTTTGTGGTTGCTATATCAGCCCTTATTGTGTAAGTCTCCAGTTGTTATGCATTTTTTTTTAAAGGTTCACAATACTTTAAAAAGTAGCTAACCTCTGCATGCAGGAGTGGCGTCTACATAGTTTCAGCACGTTCTTTCTGGAGAAGAAGAGCATCAGTGCAGAGTCGCACGGCGACACCAATCGATGTGCCTAGGTACTGCTGAAAAGTTTCCAGATCCAGTCTGATGCTTAGAGAACATTCAAAAGGTGAGGAGTCTGTGGCTTAATAGAATCTCTACCAGAAAGAGCATTAAAAAAGTTATATAACTTGTTTGCCAAGCCTCCCTCGGTCTTTATTCTGTCGCTAAAAATAATGCAAAATTGTAATCTTAAGTCTAACGTTAAGCTTAACATTTTTAATATCTATTTTAACTAGGTCTATATGTTGATATCTGTGTGCGTTTCAGTTGATTTCTGCACCTTCAGTACGCCCACATGTTTTGCTTTTTGGATCACCCGGTTTTGGACTTTTTACTATGGGTGAGTTTCATTACATATGTCTCCCCGTGGTAATCACATGGCAAATGGACTGCGCGTGTTTACCACCAGTGTCTGCCTTTTAAGATAAAGCTGCTGTGACATAGCAAAGGTAAGGGGCACTTGGCTGGTTACATGTGTGCGCACCTGTGCATATGAGACAACTGTTATGGGTAGGCCTTATTATTTTAGTGTACACTCACAGGGAAAGTCAATGTGATTCACTGTGTTTTTCTGTGGTGACACTTTCTCATACACATAGGGCGAAAACTGCCGTAAAGTACAGTTTTGCTCCCTTTTGGCCTACAGAGATCAGAGATGTATCAAATTTGAGTGTAACCTGTGCGAGAATCTTTGTTGCGAATTCCTAAAAGATATCTGTACCATTTATGAGCCATCCAGAATCATTTCTCTGGAGCAGCTCAGGATAGAGTCCAGGCCTTTTGCCACCCTGCTCTGCCAGGTTAATTACAGTTCTCTCCAGCAGCAGGACCAAGGCCTCCCCACACAAAGAGAGCAAGTAAGTGCTTCACTCTGCTCCTGAGAAGGAAAGGGGTGGGGGGGTAATGATCTATATCAATGAATCAGCTGTCACACTGTACCAGGAAAGGGCCTGTCCAAGCCTTCTGAACAAAGGGGGGGGGAGTCAAGACCTCTGTAGCCAACACTATAGGGGGCTCCCCTATGTACATCTAGTGAGGAAGGCCCTAGCAGTGATGTCACTGGGGTGCTGAGCAGAGGCCCCCAGAGAAGATGTGACTAGTGATTCCTTGATGATGCCATTTTGAACTGTTCCAGCATGCTGTGCAGGAGGGTCTGGACAGGGGTGGAGAGGTGACCTGGCACCCTAGGATTGGCCAGAGGTGCCTGGTTTCTGGAACCTTCCTCTCCCCTTTAAACACTCTTGCACAAGGAGGAGACTCTTGGTTGCCTGGTCATTTGTCCGCACTTCGCTGCGGGAACCTGGAGCTGCCATGAATAACTGGAAGCAAGAACCCCTTGATGCCCACAAAGCACCAAGGACTCTGCCCAGTTGATCCCAGGACCAGTGAGTTTACCCAAGGGCCAGTGAGGCTAAAAAAAAAAACAGGACTTCACCAGTTATAGTTAGCAGCACTATAGCTTGCGCCCTAGCCTTGGACTGCTTATGACCTCAAATATGACAACACTCATTACAGTTATGACATCTTAAATGACATTGATGACATCACTCATGACATCATCCAAGAAGTGTGCTAGTTTGTTTTATAGTTTACTTAGTGGCGGGTAAGCACAATGTTACTTTTCTACCTAATGTACAACTTGGGTCCAGCTAACGGGTGGAAGTGTTTACAAAGCACATGTACTCTTAATGCATCATAGCTGTGTACAGCTATTGAACGTGTTATAAATCTTTCTATTCTAGAGTAATTCGGTGTGCAGGTGACAGTCGACCTGTATTTATTATGTTTCACACAAGCCTTTTGATTCTGCAGAAAAAGTTTTCAACAGGAGTAAGATTCTACATAGTAGACACCAACTTTTGCAAGCAGTCTGGAGTTATTGGACAGAAATGTGTTTGCATGACCATTTCTACATAACATAGAAGACTGCGTGCACCAGGTACTAATCTATGTCTATGTGCTTGTTTTGCTTTAGAAGATGGGCTGTCTGTAAAGTTTTCACCACTGTATGAAGAGTGCAGATAGAATGATTTTTAGCACCTTCAGATCTAGGTTAATTTGAGCAAATAGGGTCTTTTTTAACACCTGTTGTATAGAGTGTACACCATTCTTAGTAGTTACGTTTTAATACTCTGTGGTATATTTCTCATGAAAGTTTCACTGTTTGCAGTGTGGTACTGAGTAACCTCTCTCCATAGAGAATGCACTGTTGACAGTACCCAGTTCTCTACTGATATTTCTACATGTAGGTTCAGTGAGTTTCAAGGGATTGCTACAGATAGCTGTCCATAGTAGGTCATTTGTTTTGGAACTGATATTCACTATTTTTAGGAACTTGGCTTTCTGTGAACAGTTGTATACAGATTGAACACCATACTCAAGGAGGGTTTCCTATATATGTCTTTGATTGTTAATGTGAACTATGCTAGCTATAAAGTGTATGGGATAGGGCCAATGTGGCACACAATGCATGCTTTCTACACCTAAGGGAGTTGTGTCTGATGGCAGTAATGATGGCTGATATTCTCCTGATCTATTTTGTAAATACTTTAAAGCCTCTGATACCATAGTAATTTATAGAGCAATATGTGGAAAAGCGAAGCTTGGATGATGTCATCAGTGAGGTCATAAATGATGTCCTAGAACATGTCACGAGTGATGTCAAATGTGAGGTCAAAAGCAGTTTCTGGCAGGAACACAAGTTAGTGCTGCTAACTGTAACTGGTGAATTTCTGTGTTTTTCTATTCTAAAACGTTAATGTTGTCATTTCCATACTCACCTAACTTTAACGTTCCTTTAAACTGTTATTTTTCCCCAGTGAATTTCAAAGGTTTTTAAAAATAAAAACAGATTTTTTCACACCGAACTACAATGCTACTTTATCCTTCGTAATATTTTATTACCATTTGTAGTTCCATTCCCCGCCGTGCCGAAGTCACTCCTCTTTGATTACAGTAGTTCTACTTTACATTTCCTACTACTAGTGTATGAGGAGAAGGTGGCATCTCCACTCAAAGCTTTCCAGATTATAACAGGAGTGTATATGAAGGTATAAGTAGAGAGGGGAGGGACTGGCCTCTCCTTTTAGACCCCTCTCTCAGATGACAGGTGTGTGTGGTAGGGTATGGGGAGGGACTTGCCTCTCCTTTCAGAACTGTATCTCAGATGACATTTGTGCATAGTAGGGAGTGGGGAGGAACTGGCCTTTCTTTTCAGACCTCTCTCTCAGATGACGTGTGTGCGTAGTAGGTAGTGTGGAGGGACTCTGCTCTCCTTTCAGACCTAAGCTGTGTATGAACGACAGCAGTTCCCTGCAACTTCTGGAGATGAGATACAATCTTACAGATATTCATAGTATTCTTGTGCAAAGGCACCTAATTCGATTGATATTAGGGTTTTTGTCAATTTTATTCTGCAAGAGGTGATCAGAAAGATTTTGCTCTGGAATGTGACTATAAATAGTCCTGGGTTCGTGTGCTCTAAATCAGTGATACTCGAATGTCCGGGGGCCGCATGCGACCCTCCTGACCTTCACATGCTGCACCTGGTCAACAGCAGCACTGGGCTGCTGTTTACGTAACTTAGCACTATTATTTTAAAATGTTATATTAACAGGCAAGCGTTGGTTTAAAGGTTAAATTTAAAGAAAGGAAGTAACTAGAGTCTCCTGACCCCCCCGTCCCCTTAACTTTAGGATCACCTTCATTTTAAAAGACATCTTGCATCAAATGTGTACAAATCTGATAGTCTCTTCAGAATTCAAAAAGTGTATTCCATGAACATGCAGAACCGTTTCACTTTAGTACATCAGATTATATCATGTATTGAGAAGTACTTTTTTAAAGGGATAGTTTTCAAACATGAATTTAGAAACATCTGTCCCCCCCCCCCCCCCCCCCCCCCAACCCCACCCTGACAGCACCTGACCATTGTTATACTCACTCTTTGGATTGCCTGAGTTCCTATTATACATGAACAACATTATAGTTTATTAAATAAAACACTGGAGAAGGTTTTGTACAGCGCACATCCTTAATTCATGGATTTCGAGGTCCTGTTATAAGTGATAATGAAGAAAAATGAGTGACTTTAAAAAAAATGCCTAGGATCACATAGTTTAGTATAGTGAGAAAGCCAGGATTAATCCCAGATTTTCTGGTTTCACATTGTGCAATTCAGCCACTAGATGTATGTACTTCACTTCCCTTCTGTTGCCCCCAAACACTCCACCACCTCCCTGCTGGCATCAGTGCAGCCCTTGGTCTCATCACAGACCAAGCCTGTTGGACCCTGTGAAAATGTTTGTGAGTACTGATTCTCTAAACTCAAACCAAAGTGCCAGAAACATCTAACAAAGTTTCTTTATTGTGTGATGATATATCTGTCCCTCGTTCTACTTTCCTCACAACTCTGGGCCGATGTAGGCCTGCTAATTGTGTATGAGCCGTCGCTAGATGCAGTGCATGTCTCCGTGCCAGTTAACAGGATTTCCCCACCCCAAGTGTACCGCTTCCCCACCCCAAGTGTGATGCTTGACCTATCGGCGGCGTTTGACACCATCTCGCACCAGATCCTACTGGAGAGACTTCAAGGCATTAGAGTACAGAGGGTCGCACTGAAGTGGTTGACAGATTTTCTCACAGATAGAACCCAGACTGTTACATTGAAGACCTTTTAGATCTAAAACCACTAAGGTTACCAAGGAGCTACCACAGGGCTCTTGCTTGAGCCATACTCTCTTTAACATTTATGTTACCCCCTTGGCCAAACTCATGAGGAACTTGGGGTTAAGTCCTATTTCCTACGCGGACGACACCCAGCTCCTCCTTACCTTTGATAAAAATAGACTTGATATACAACTCATCTTTTCTGAGGGCATGAAGACCATTGCTGCCTGGATGAGAATCAAATTCCTCAAAATGAACGCAGAGAAATCAAAGATCATGCGGTTTGGAGGAGCAGCTTTAAGCTGGACCCCAGATGGTGGCCGGAGGAGCTGGGCACGGCCCCTTCTCCTAAAGAAGTGGTCAAGAATTTAGGAATCCGGATCTACCAGAACCTCACACTCGATGCTCACTCCCACTACTACTGCTGGCACCTGCTTCCACACACTAAGCTTGCTCAGAAGAGTTTTCCCCCTGTTGTACTCTTCCACTAAAAAAACATTGATGCAAGCCCTAGTATTAAGCCGTCTGCACTATTGTAACGCACTGCTAGCCTCGGCCAGCGAAGCCTCCTTACACAAATTACAAGTTGTACAGAACACTGCCGCCTGTCTAGTAGCAAATGCCCAACCCAGAACTGCTTCTATCCCAATTCTTAACAAACTTCATTGGCTCCCTGTGAGAAAGCCGGTGAAATTTAAGATTGGCTGCACTGTTTATAAAGCTCACAATAGTTGTTATCCTACTTGTCTGACACACTTACCAAGTACACTCCCTCACAGCCCCTTCGATCAGGCTCCAAGCTACTTCTTTGTACCCCTAAAATTAAAAAGCCTTGCAAGGGTGGCAAAACATTTTCACATCTTACCCCTACTCTTTGGAACGAATTGCCCTTCCAGCTTCGTGATTGTCAGAGCCTCTCTCAATTCAGGAAGCTTTTAAAGACCTTTCTTTTCTGAGTCCCTTGGGCCTGGCTGCAGCACAACCATCCTAAGCGCAGAGATACCCATTTGGGGTGATTCAGCGCTATATAAATTAATAAATATCATATACCAGTTTGATCACAGTAAACTACACAGTATCTTGAGTTCCGACAGTCTGGTTACCCGAGGCCACAGGGTATCTGTTAGTTGGTGAAACTAGACATATTTCAGGGTGATGAGAAGAGAGGAATAGCTGAAAAGAGTTCTCTGGGTGTGCTAACGCTACAGCCCCAGGATCTCTTTAACAGCTAGTTGAGTTTACAAAATGCCAGCGGCACCTTCTTAAGTAACTGGACCTCATTTGAAACTGAGGGAAACATATAGGGGCAACTGTAAGTGCAAACTATGTATCTGGGATCCTCAATGGATAAAACTGTTTTGGTCTTGCAGTGACCAGCCTAACAGCATACGATCACGATTAGTATATAAAGGGGTTAAAGTATTATGCTTTTCAGGCTGGAAAAAAGGGGTGATTAGCCTTCCACATTGTAAGGCTGGTCTACGCATACTGCTTGCTCCATGACAAGTGTATGCCTTTGACAGATCTATCAAGTACTTCACATCAAGTCCTGTATTTGTCGTTCAGTTTGAGAATGCTTGGCTACAGATCTTTCTAGCTTCTGACTAGACTCCCTTCCTCCAGTTATCCTTTGTACAGGCTTCATTGACCTGGGTCTTGGTATTGTCCTCCAGATCAGAGCAGCTCCTCTTGTTGAAAGTAGCCCAGAAGCTTGCCATTCTTGAGGGGCAAATCAGCAGGGCTTCTCTGTTGTCCCATGCGTGGTCCCAGGATTGGGGAGAAGTAGTGTTTCACAGTTCTGGGCAAGATAAATCTTTCAGCTGATGTCACCAACCATATTAAGATGTCCAGACAAAATCAAGCTGCTGGCTTGAGAGGGCTAGTTTAATGGCGAACTCTCTGGCTCCGATGGAAAGAAAGGTACGTTTTTTCCACCAAGCATTATAGAGCACGTCTTCCCAAGCATGCCTACCCTGGAAGGGAGGTGAAGTGCACCAGATTATCGAGGAGTGTTTTTTTGCAAGCCATTCTGCAGATACTCTGAACAGTTACCTCTGTTGTTGGGCAGTGTTCAGCACAGCAAACACAAAGAGGAGTGATAAGAGAAAAGTTAGATGATACAGGCTTGTTTATTGTTACTGGCACAGGCATTCTTTTTTTTTTTTATTTCAAATCCTTTTTATTGAATTTTTCCAAAGAATGAACAAATAATAATGAGTACAATGATATACACAATAATAAGATGAAATCAGTAATAAGGTGAAAGCAATGGGTAAGAAAAGTACATACAAATCATAAATATACAAAGTAAATAGAAATAATCGAACATCAAATTACTCGAGTGCCTTACCATGGGAGCCGCAGTGAAGCTGTAGTGACGTACAAGTGGGCAAACAAACACTGTTACCTCCGAATAATAGTGGAAAGTACAATATATAACAGGTGTGACAGCAGATATGGCATTCAATAAGCATTACCTTGAGGAGAGTGTGAGTCAATTTTCGCGGAGGGTCGTAAGAGAAGGAGAAGGCGTCAAGGGATTTCCAAAGTTTCCCGTTTAATTTGCGCCATGGAGAGGCGTGAAGTGCATCGTTGTCAGCTCCTCTGAGGAAAGATAACCATTCCTGCCACATCCTAAAGGAGACTTCTTTGGAATTTTTCCACTTATTCAGTACAATTTTGCAGGCTAAAGTAAGCATAAGATCTAATGAGCATCGGTCATTCACATCTTTGGTCTTGGGGTCCAGAGCACCTAGTAGGATATAGGAAAATTCCCTTGGAGGGACAATCTTGAAAGTCTTATTTATACAATCGTAGATCTTGTCCCAATATGTTTGTAGGATAGGGCAATGGAAGAGCATGTGAGCAAGATTACCAACATGGGATTTACAATTCCAGTAAGTCGGGCTTTCGCTGAGATTAACTTTAAAGATCCTCTCAGGGGTCCAATATGTCCTATTTATTAACATAAGCTTGGTTTGTGATAATATTGGGGAGATTTTATTCGAGAAGGGGGTGATATGAATCCTCTTCCAGTCGAGTGGGATATTGCTAGAGTTGGGTTCGGATTCCCATTTTACTTCTCCTGTGAGACCTGCGAGGGTTAGGGGATAGGAGTTTGTAAATTTTAGAGAAGGTGTGACCTGGCTTTAGTAGCTGAAGCATCTTTCAGAGAATCGTAGGATCGGAAGGCTTGATGGAGAGCATCGCGAGAAGTGATTTTTGTCTTAGGAATTTATACAAATCTATCGTGTGTAGTCCATGTCGAGACTGAAGCTCAGAGAAAGGTAGGGGAGGGTCCCTGTAAAAAGATCTTTGACTAGATTTATGCTGCTTTTGGATAAATGTTCCCAAAATACCATCTCTCCATCAACCTTCATGCTCGGGTTGTGCCAGAGAGAGGCCAAGTTGGATTTGCAAATTTTTTTGTGCGGAGAAGTGTTCCAGGCGTAAAAGGGCTCTTTTAGTGTTAAGCAAGATATATTTGGAATGGGGGATGGAAGATACATCCATAGTGAGGAAAGCAGGCAAAGGCATATCGTTGATGATTGATCTTTCTATGTCCAACCAGACTGGGGTGCAGTCCCCCTGGGCCAGTTAGATCCCTGTTTACATAGAAACACGGTGTGATAGTTCCTAAAGTTCGGAAGAGCCAGACCACCTTTTTCTTTGGGCAATTGAAGTTTTTTCATTGATATTCTGGCTCTCTTACCTTGCCAAAGGAACGTGTTAAAAAGATTATAGATCCTATTCAGTAAGTCATTTGAGAGTGTCATTGGTAGCCTGCTGGCTCGATAGTTAACAAGAGGGGTAATCATCATTTTTAATGTCTCAGCTCTTCCCCACCAGGATAAAAATGTAGGTGAACAACCATCTAATAGTGAAGAGATTTTCTTGAAGAGAGCATTTTTATTGGTCTGAAGGGTGGTGATCAGATCTCTCGTAAAGTTCAAGCCAAGATATTTGAAGCAGTTAGGTTGCCATAAGAGACCCGAGTTGCCAATAACTTCTTTCCCGCCAAGGTTGTTCAGGATTTTTACTTCATTCTTGTCCTTATTTAATAAATATCTGGATACTGCAGCAAATTCATCTATTGAGGACATAAGTGCAGTTATAGCCGCTTCCGCATTCTCGGAAACAACTAACACGTCATCCGCGTAGGCAGTTAATTTGACCGTGCAGTTGTTGAAACGTATTCCTGTGATCGGTTTATTGTTCCTAAGTTGATAGAGGAAAGGTTCAATTGCAAGGAGAGGCGGAAAGAGGACAGCCTTGCCTTGTTCCCTGTTATAATTTAAAGGAAGATGAAAGGCACCCACCCGCTCTGACCCTGGCTGAGGGGTTAAAATAAAGAGCCATAACCATACGCGTAAAATTCTCACCCAAGTTAAATTTATCAAGTGTTCCTTTCAAGTAGGTCCAATCAACTTTGTTGAACGCCTTTTCGGTGTCCAAAGTGATAGCAACTGTTGGTGAGTCAGTAAGTTAGGCTCTCTCAAGGACATGTGCTAGAATGCAAGTATTATCACTAGAGAGTCTGTTTTAAAAAAAAAAAGACTTGTGAAGGGTGAATGAGTTTGGGTAAAAGAATTTGGAGGCGCTTAGCAAGAATCATTGCATAGATTTTGCAGTCTAAGTTAATTAACCATATCGGCCAATAGTTTTTAGGGAGTGTTGGGTCCTTACCATCTTTGGGAATTACTGCTATGATAGCTTCTGCTGGTGTCCCAATAATCTGACCAGAGTCACTAAATTTGTTGAACAAGTTTAGAAGTGGGATAATCAGTGCAGAGGAGAAGCACTTGTAAAATTTAGCATTAAACCCATCAGGGCCCGGTGGCTAACCAACTTTGAGGACCTTTATCATCTGTTCGATTTCTAGAGCAGAAATAGGGCCGTTAATTTCAATTTTTTCTGGTTCTGAGAGGGTCGGCAGAATACATTTATCTAGGTAGTCCAGAATTTTTGTGCTGTCCAGATCCCGGTTCTTGCTATATAGAGTACTATAGAAATTCTCAAAGATTTCTGCAATTTTATTGGGATCAGAGTTCGCTAAACCTTTTTCGTATATTATGTTCTTAATTGTATTCCTCTGCACTTTGAATTTTAAGTATGATGCTAAGCTCTTCTCTGCTTTGTTGGATTTATAAAGCCTAATGCTCTTTTTTTTTTTTTGTTTATCCATATTCCTGCTCTTTCACTTACTATTTTATTATACTCTTATTTCTTTTTCACTATTTCATTCAAGGTTGAGGTGTCCCTGGATATTACATGGTTCGAGGCATGTGGGCTGCTGAATTCATATCTGTGCATAGATCGCCACCTAGTGTTGGGTCCGGATGATTGCACGTTGTTGTC
Source organism: Triturus cristatus (assembly GCF_964204655.1). Lineage (NCBI taxonomy): Eukaryota > Metazoa > Chordata > Amphibia > Caudata > Salamandridae > Triturus > Triturus cristatus. Next base: position 86,176,913 of record NC_140586.1, on the reverse strand, counting down.
CTGGAAGAGTCTTCGAAGTATCCTGGGATAGGTGACTCCTCCCCTGGACTACAGTGCGCATGGGCATCCTCTCCATCCTCAGATTGTTTTTTTCCGCCATTGGGTTCGGATGTGCTTATCTTGACTCAAGTTAGGAAAAACTTTTTCTAGGCCAAAAGGCCTTTAGTTCGCGTCGGTACTGTTCCCGATCGGTATCGATAGTATCTTGTTAGTTTACTAACTTCCAGAACCAACTTTTTCGCTTCCTGCCCGACCATCGACCAGTCATCGACGATGGAATCGAGGACACCATTCAAGCGGTGTCCGGTATGTAATGCGAAATATCCCCACATCGACGTCCATCCGGTGTGCAACAAATGCCTTTCACCGGATCACGACGAATCTACATGAATGGCCTGTGCCCGATTCCGATCCAAGAAGACTCTCCGGAATCGACGAGCAGCGAGACTCGAAGCGCAGCAAGCGGCACCGGCCCCGGCCGACATCTTCAGCGCTGAGACCGAAGATGTCGAAGACGTGGAGAACCTACCCTCCAGCCCAGTTTCCGAACACGACTCCGGCTCGGAAGACGTCGAAGAAAGCCTTTCGCAGAGACGAAGACGACACCGAGGTAGGAGACTACAATGAGGCCTTAGGGGCCGAAGAGAGTAGCTCCGATGACGAGCAAGGCCTACCCGTACAGACTGAGGACATCCCAGTGCGCCAGTCTATGGCTCCGGTCGAGGGATCGCCTTCGGGCCTTACCCAAGACCTATCCCGCAGTTCTTCGGCCCCGCCCTCTGGCCCGGCCTCGGACGTTCAGCGGCAGCCATTAATACCCAAACCGGCTGGTTTCCCTTCTTCGAAACCGAAACCGAAAGCTGTATTGGTTCAACTGAAACCGAAACCGAAAGTAACGCTGGTCGGATCGAGGCCCACCACACCTTCGACGCCAGCAAAACCCATCGGCACCGAGCGCACCAAACGAGACTTCGGTGCCGAGCTTGCAACGGCCGACGTCGGCGTCGACATACGGAAGAAGACCTTCGGTGCCACCAAACCTACTCGGCTCCCGGCACCGACACAATCGACTCCGACCCTAAAGGTCAAACTGCCTGCTGCGTCTCACACCGCTTCGACAGCACCACCAAAGGCACACTCATCGAAGACGTCGACGGCCATTACCGCCCCTCGACTCGATGACTCACCGGCGCCGAAAAAGTCCGCGCCCGCTTCTACGGAACCGGTCGGCGCAAAGGAATCGATGGCGCTCCAGGTGCGGCCCGTTGCTGCGCAACGCACCAAACACAAAACAGTCCTCCAGGACATATCGGGCTCCGAGCCAATAAAAGCTCCAATAGCCTCTTCGGCACCGGCCAACATTACTTTTGGCCTGCCGCCATCCACGGCCCCGAAACTGTTCCAAATCAGGACACGGGTCACCCACACCACGATCACGCCTGCCGAACATTCTCCTGCGGAGACGTCTCCGTCACATATCATCGACGCCGACACCAGCAGGATGCTGCTCCACAAAAGGAGAATAACTTCAGAGCCAGCTTTGGACTCCTTCCGGATCCCACTTAAAAGAAAGCTGCCAGTGGTTTCGGAACCGGTTCTTTACGAACCTCTCCATTCCCCCTACCAGGATCCACTGTCCTTCTCTCCCACGCACTCCGACACAGATGTTTTGGAGGACTACATGGGTGACCACGTCCCCTACCCCGGAGAGATGGACCCTCAAGGCCAACAGGACCCTGATCAAGCTTGGGATGACCCTGTCGACTCCGGTGCACCTATAGATGCACAGGACCCGCAACTCTATGGAGCAAAAACATCTCCCACAGAGGACACTGCCGCGTTCAACGCCTTAATTGAACGTGCTGCGGCCAATCATGGGGTGCAACTTCACTCTGACACCGTAGAGGACGACTTTCTCATGGACACTTTCGCATCCTCAGAAAGGAACATTAAAACTCTACCTATGTTGAAGGGTGTCCTCAAACCAGCAAAGGACATCTTCAAGGAACCCACCAGGGCAAGAGTAATAAACCCCAGGATCGACAAAAAATACAGATCGGCGCCTGGGGACCCCACCTACATTAGAGGCCAGTTACCTCTGAATTCAATTGTAGTTGCGAATGCTCGCAAGAGGGCACACTCGCAAACAGGTGATGCTCCTTCCCCGGACAAAGAGTCCAAGGTGCTAGAGACCTCCGGCAAACGGGTTGCCGCACAGGCGGCTAACATATGGCGTATTGCCAATACTCAGGCGCTCCTCGCTCGCTACGATCGAGCACACTACGACACATTAGAACAACTACTCCAACATCTCCCTGACCAATACAAAGAAGGTGCAGAGATCCTCATCAGGGAGGGACAGCTCCTCACAAATGCATCCATTAAGTGTGCACTGGATGCCGCGGATACAGCTGCCAGAGCCATAAACACTAGCGTCATATTGCGACAACATGCCTGGTTGCGAATCTCCGGATTCAAACCTGAGGTACAAAATAACATCCTCAACCAACCTGTCAACCCCGACTACTTATTCGGGCCGGAGGTTGACACCACCCTAGAGAAAATAAAAAAAGACACGGACACTGCAAAGTCCATGGGGGCTCTACAAACGCAGTCCTTTCGGAGCGGCTCCTTTCGTCGCCCCGGAAATAGAGGAGCAGGTAGAGGACAGGGGTCACAGCAAACATACAACAAAGGCAACACACAGAGCACCTACGACAAAAACACCCGGGGTGGATATCGTGGCTCCAGCACAAAGGGCAGAGGACGCGGCTACGGCAACACCAGGTCCTCCCCCAAGAACAAGCAGTGACGCCCTCTCCCTTCCTCCCGACCACATAACACCTGTCGGGGGAAGGCTACAAAGGTTCCTGTCCACGTGGAACTCCATCACCACGGACAGGTGGGTCAAAGATATTGTCAAATACGGTTACTGCCTAGAATTAACCTCAACTCGACCCACAATACCTCCAAAAAACCGTCCTATGTCCTCAGAGCACTTAACGCTCTTACAGCAGGAGGTGCAAAGTATGCTACTAAAAGGTGCAATAGAGGTCGTACCCGTCCACGAGCAAGGTACGGGGGTGTACTCCCTGTACTTTTTAATACCAAAAAAGGACGGGTCGCTCAGACCTATATTAGACCTGAGACCCCTAAACCGGTACATTCTCTCCGAGCATTTTCACATGCTCACTTTACAGCAAGTCCTCCCGCTGCTCAAGCAGGGAGACTTCCTGGCCACACTGGACCTCAAAGATGCGTATTTCCACATACCCATTCACCCCTCACACAAAAAATACCTCAGGTTCACTGTTCAGGGGCAGCACTACCAGTTCAAAGTCCTTCCCTTCGGCGTGACAACAGCACCCAGGGTTTTCACAAAGTGCCTAGCTACTGTAGCGGCACATCTGCGGAGGCAGCACATACACGTCTACCCTTACCTGGACGACTGGCTCATTCAAGCAAAGTCAGCCCAACAATGTGCCAGCCACATATCCCGCACCATTCACCTCCTTCACAGTTTGGGGTTCTCACTAAATTACCCAAAGTCCCATCTCCAGCCCGCACACGTACAACAGTACCTAGGTGCGACCATAGACACTCTGGCGGCCACAGCTCAGCCAAATTTTGTGAGAATCAACAGCATACAGATGCTGATTTCCAAGTTCAAACCACAACGCTCCCTGCCCGCGCGAGTGTTCATGCAGTTGATAGGCATGATGGCCTCCTGCATTTTCATAGTCCCACACGCGAGACTACATATGCGCCCGCTCCAGGAGTGCTTAGCACGTCAGTGGAATCAGGCTCAAGGACAGTTGAAAGACCTAGTGTTGGTGAGCGGTCGGGCATACAACTCTCTGCATTGGTGGAATCCACAAAGCCTTTGCAAGGGCCGACCGTTCCAAGAGCCTGTTCCACAAATAATACTGACAGCGGACGCGTCTCTCCAGGGATGGGGAGCTCATGTACTCAGTTACACAGTGCAGGGACTATGGACAATACAACAAAAGAAGATGCACATCAACCTTCTAGAACTGATGGCAATCTTCCTAGCAATGAAAGCATTCAAAGTACACTTGTGCAACAAAGTCGTGTTGATCCGGACGGACAACATGACCGTCATGTACTACATACAAAAGCAGGGAGGAACACACTCTCCACAGTTGTCTCATCTGGCTCAGAGCATGTGGAAGTGGGCCATTCAGAGGAACATGTTCCTCATGGCGGAACACCTCCCCGGCAAGGACAACCAGATGGCGTATCTGCTCAGCAGACACAGCCACCAGATGCACGAGTGGGAGTTACACCCATCAGTTCTCCAACCGTACTTCCAGCAGTGGGGTCATCCAGACATAGACCTATTCGCCACAAGCGAAAACGCAAAATGCCAAAGCTTTGCCGTCAGGTTCCCACATCCGCAGTCGCAGGGCAATGCGATATGGATGAACTGGTCCGGCAGATTTGCGTACGCTTTTCCCCCAGCACCACTAATACCGCTGGTGGCACGCAAACTCAGACAACACTCTCTGACACTCATCCTGGTTGCTCCAACGTGGGCACGCCAGCCGTGGTACACCACCTTTCTCGAACTCTCCGTGGTGCCGCATCAACGGCTGCGGGTCAAACCCGAGCATTTGACGCAGAACCATGGAGAGGTTCAGCACCCAGATCCGCAACAGCTGAACCTGGCAATCTGGCTCCTGAAGTCCTAGAGTTTGGCTACCTCAACCTGCCACCTGACTGTATGGACATCATTAAGGAGGCCAGGAGACCCACTACCAGAGCTTGCTATGCAGCCAAATGGAAGAGGTTCGTCATTTATTGCAATAATAATGACATCAACCCGCTAGACGCATCCATCCAAAACATTATTTGTTACCTATTACACCTCTACCGATGCAATCTGGCGTACACCTCTATACGTGTCCATTTGACCGCAATATCCGCCTCAATACAGACCAGGCAGCACCTCTCTCTATTCAGAGTGCCTGCCATCAAAGCATTCTTGGAAGGACTCAAACGAGTCATTCCTCCTAGCCACCCACCAGCCCCAATGTGGAACCTCAACTTGGTCCTCACACGCCTGATGGGTCCACCCTTTGAACCTCTACACTCATGCGAGATTCAATTCCTTACCTGGAAAGTAGCTTTCCTAGTAGCGATAACTTCTTTACGAAGAGTTAGTGAACTCCAGGCACTAACCGTCCAAGAGCCATTTATACAAGTTCACGCCAACAGGGTCGTACTACGTACCAACCCCAAGTTCATGCCCAAGGTGGTATCGCAGTTCCACATGAATCAGACTATTGAACTGCCGGTTTTCTTTCAAAGCCCACAGACTGTCGCTGAAAGGGCACTCCATACCCTAGATGTAAAGAGGGCCCTCATATATTATATCGACAGCACCAAACCCTTTAGGAAAACACAACAACTTTTCGTTGCCTTTGCCCCACACCACAAAGGTAACGCTATCTCCAAAGCAGGTATAGCCAGATGGATCGTTAAATGTATTCAAATTTGCTATCAAAAGGCTAAACGCACATTAACGGTTCCCCCACGAGCCCACTCAACACGTAAGTTAGGGGCCTCCATGGCTTTCCTAGGAAACATTCCTTTGCATGATATATGTAGAGCAGCCACCTGGTCCACTACACATACATTTACCAAACACTATTGTGTAGATGTACAATCAAAACAGCAGGCAGCTGTAGGACAGGCTGTTCTCAAAACTCTTTTTCAGACCGCTGCAGCTGGCACTGGTAGCCGCCGCTAATAGAGGGCACTGCTATGTATTCTATGCACAGATATGAATTCAGCAGCCCACATGCCTCGAACTGAATATGCTACTTACCAGTATGCATCTGTTCTAGGCATGTAGGGCTGCTGACATTCATATCGCCCTCCCTCCTCCCCGGCGCCTGTAGCAGCTGCAGCTCTCAGAATTACTGTAAAGCATGAGTCATCAAATTCTGTATCTACTCCATCACTGCCACAATGGCGAAAAACAATCTGAGGATGGAGAGGATGCCCATGCGCACTGTAGTCCAGGGGAGGAGTCACCTATCCCAGGATACTTCGAAGACTCTTCCAGGACAACAACGTGCAATCATCCGGACCCAATACTAGACGGCGATCTATGCACAGATATGAATGTCAGCAGCCCTACATGCCAAGAACAGATGCATACTGGTAAGTAGCATATTCATTTTTCTTCTAGAGCAGCAATCTCTTTTTCTATCCTTTCAAGATTGTTATTTGAGTCCCTATTCATGGCAAATCTAATTTTAATGATCTCACCTCTTATGGTGCTTTTCAATGCCTCCCATCTTGTGAGGTTTGATATATCACCCTTTTTATTAGTTGTAAGGTAATTCTGTATCGCACTTTAATTTGTTTGTGTGACTCTTTTTTTCTAAGACTTCATTATTAAGTCTCCAAAGAGATTGTTTTTTTAAAAGGTTAAGGGTTAGTTATAGACCAGCTGATGCATGAGTGGTCTGAGATCAACCTTGGTTCGATCGAGGTTTGTTCAATTCTGGCAATGGTGTTGCCTGAAATAAGTAGGTAGTCAATGCGTGAATAGGAATTATTTGGGGAAGAATAGAAGTACCCTCCCTCCCAGTGGGATTTTGGAGCCTCCAGGTGTCTATCAAATTGAAGCGTGTGCAGAGATTTATAAGGGCTTTGTGAGTTGTTGGAATGGAAAGGGCAGCGTGAGTCCCTATCTAATGCCGGGTCCATGGGTAGGTTAAAGTCTCCCGCCAATATATGCATAGCAGTGTCTGGGATTGTATCAATTTGCTTGCTTCGATCTTCACAGAAGTCAGGGTCATCCCTATTAGGGGCATAAATATTAGTAATGTAAAATTCCCTATTGTCTTTTGTCAGTTTCGTTGAGATCCACCTCCCTTTAGTATCAGATGTGCTTGTCACCATGTCTGTTACATTTTTTAGCTACCAGAGTCAGGACACAGTTTTTCTTACCCATCACGTCTGATTCTGCAACATCATTGTAGAACCTATTTCTAAGTGAGTTAAATGGTTTTGAGTCAATCTTCGTCTCCTGTAGGAGGAAAACATCACCTTTCTGTTTATGTAGATAATCAAGGATCTTCCTTCTTTTAATGGGGTGGTTTAAGCCTTTAACAATCAGTGAGACAATCTTGATATTGTTATGGGCCATATTACCTGGGGGTGTTTGCGACATCATAGGTGCGTTATAGACATTGTCTGTGATTCTCCGACTAAAGAGTTCGTTTTGTACAGTATACACACTGTATGAGCAGAGTTTGTAACACACTTTTCTACTCGCGATAGTCAGTGGACACATTTGTGTTGGATTGACAGGCAATGTGTACATGTCGTACATATGAAGCTTACCACTCGAAGAGGAGCCACTTATGTATACAAGGTTAGCATTGCTACACATTTGACATGCGAAAGAAGACCTGGTCCTTGAGAGAAAAATCATGGTGCTAAAGTAAAGAAACATGGCACTGGAGAAAAGAAACCCGTCACGTACGTGGATCCTACCACACATTGAGGAAACACTTGCATAGACAAGATTATTACTGCAATACACTACATTTGAATGAATAAACATGGCACTTGAGTGAGGAGACATGTCACACATATGCAGCAGACCAGTCAATGCAATGTATCCCCTGTATGTCCACAAAACAACACAAATTCCCCTCTCCTATTTTATTTCTACAGTTGGGATCCAACTCGGTCCCAAATAAAAAAAATTTAACAGACACTATTAATTACTCTGTGATCTTCATCAAATATACCAAAACCATAAGAGATTTCCAGGTCGCTAAATCACAAATATCTATTCATTCAAAATCTTTTATGATTCTCAATAGTACGCTTATGAATTTACATAAATGTTTTTAAAAATTGGTTTAACATGTGAATATTCATGCTTTTTATGTATAACATATTACTTTCACGTATGAGTATAAATAAAACTTATTTTGATATAACATTTCCCTTTTAGAATTTATTATTTATTAGTAATGTTTTTTTCGCACTTGAATGAATAGAAATTTGTGATTTAGCGACCTGGAAATCTCTTATGGTTTTGCTATATTTGATGAAGATCACGGAGTAATTAATAGTGTCTGTTAAAAAAATGTATTTGGGTCTGAGTTGGATCCCAACTGTAGAAATAAAATCGGAGCAGGGAATTTGTGTTTTGTGCTTATATACTCATCCCTTTTCCCAGTATTAGGGTACCTCCCCTACAATAATTACACTGTATCCCCTGTATGAACCATGTTATCACTGCAAAAATCGTCAGTTGAGAGCAGAGGCAAGGCCCTTGAGTAAATAAAACAACAATAGAAAAATAAAATAAGAAAAACAATATCCAAAACCCTAACCCTACCCCCCCCGCAACCCTCACCCTACCCCCCACAATCCTAACCCTACCCCTCCACAACCTTAACCCTCCCACCCGACCCTGGAGATAGAAAACAGGCATGGTGACTAGGGAAGAAAGCTCCCCTCCCATGGGAACCAGACAAGAGTGACTTGAACGCATGAGTTCAGACTACGGCTAAGGAATAAACCTCATCAAAAAGTATGAACTAGGAACTGATTGTGGTTAGAGTGTTATATGGACTATTGCCATTCAAAAATGCACTATTGGTTTAAGTATTTATGCTTGTTGACCATATAATGCAAGTGGAGCAAGAATTGGTCTTTTAACATAGTAAACTAACTATCTATTAGCCAACAGGCCATTTTGACATAAAACTGAGCCAGGTCAGTAGGCATATTTGTGGTCTGTTTACAACAGGCTGCCAATGGGACCTACTTCGTTGTCAAGTCAACTCAATAGTGAACGATAAGGGCAAGCTAACTTGCTGAGCATTAACAAATTGCCTGACGACCTACAGATAGAACCTAGGATGCAGGCCAGATTCACTAACACATTACCACAAACACTAGCTTGAAGAGACGTAAAAATGAGGACAAGTGGAGGTCAAGAGAGCTCATCTTGTCTGTCAACCTACAACTGAGGATCGAGAATACAGGTTCGTAACCTATGACATTAATACATTAAGTTAGGACATAGTAACTTTCCTGAAGATCAGGTGATGGCCATGCAGCTGCGAGAGAGACCAGGAGAGAGCATAATGTCGCTATGCACAACATTTGTGGAGGTACACCTGTTGAAACAGGCGAAGGCCAAGAGAGATCAAATTATCATCGTACCTTTCGCCGAGGAGTGTAGAAACAGTGGAGATTTAAGAATATTGAGGCAATGTAGAATCGACGGGTTATGGATGAAGACCCGGGGGTCGTAGTATCCATAAAAGTGTCTTTTGGACCGTCCACGAATATTTTCAACTGTGAGTGGTCTGTGAAGAAGCGTGGAGAGCCTTGGATCATAACTCGAAATTTTGCTGGACCTGCTAAAGCAAACAGATAGTTAAAAGCTCTCAGTATTGGGCGAGGTGCCAGGAAACCTTTTCTAGTGTCCACAGTTGCTTTGCTGTAATCTTGAGAGATAAAAATGTTGTTGTTCTTTCAAAGGATGTGGTTATTTTTGTGCATGATGGCAAGGATCTGTTCTACATGCTGGTAACTGAGAGGTTTACGAACAATTGGTCTTGGATTTTTCGGGTTTGGCATGATTCTGGATGGGACCCAATGGTCCCTGTCAAACTAGGGGTTTACAGAAAGACAGGTTAGTGGCTTGAGCAAAAACCAACTTTCCAGGAAAGTGATGCAAGAACCAGAGGAGTCTTCCTCTCATTCAGGGATTCCAAAAATTCTTAAGTTCCCTCTCCGGTTTCTGTCCTCTGACCCTGATAGGCGCTTTGTTATAGAGTCCGTTGAGATTGTTAGACTTGTGAGAGATTTATTAATTTTTCATCTCCGCATGTTCTAGCTGACTAATTCTATTCTCTGTTTCTGACAGTCTAACGTTGGTATCCCTAATATCCTGTCTGATCGCAGAGCTCTCTTCCTTCGTGGATTTTGCAACGTCGTGGACCTCTGCAAGTTTACTTAATCTGGTACCATCGTTGCATTCATGTCGCGTTTTCCTTTAGTAGGAGAGTCTGGGTTTGGTGGGTCTGCTTTGACTCTCTTGAGGTTCGACTTGACAGGCATTCTGATCAGTGATTTGCTGTCTAGGACCAGACCGGAGGACAAGGCTGCTCTAGCAGGCAAAATGTTTTTGTCACTTCATTACAGGATGATCTTTGTAATGAATGTATACTGAACGCCAGAAGCAAGGCAAGTGTGAAACTGTGTGGGGTATCCCTGACTCCAAACGTCAGAATGGTGTTTGTCTTGTTGTAGGCAACCACAGTCTTGTATGCCATACAGTTTGCCCATTCATGACACGTAGTGTATTAACACAAGCGCACCGAAGACTTTAATGGAGAAAAGAGGCATATCTGTTATAGCAAGATGTACAGACTTTATTTTTAAGAGGGTAAACTCTTTTCTAAGCATTCGAGAATTCCTGTAGACCAGCTCCAACCAGCATTCTCATCATAGCCTAGTGGTGAAGGAACAGTAGTCATCCTTCACTGTAAGTGGGGGGTACACTTTGAATGTAGGCTAGGCCAGCAGAGTCCATCTCTTGCTACTAAAAACATTGTACCACTTCTCCAGTTTGCATGAAAACATTGACAAACGGGGATAAACATACAGATTGATGAGGATTTCAAACATTTAATTGATATTATTGTTAATGATCCATGATGAAATGTAGCCATCTCATACCAAGTCCTCTTTTGTAAATTGCACAAAAGCATCACATTCTCAAAGCCCTAATCTAGAAATCCCTGTTTTGTTGACCGACTTTAGAGATGAAAAGATAAACTGGAGCCCCTCTGATGTAGATTTGTCAACTACTGGTTGAACAAAGTAAAGTGCAGCATGTGGCATGACACATGTAGTTGTGTTGAACACTCTGCGGTCTCTAAACAGTCTTAAACCTATATTAATGCATTTAGAGAACACCCCAGAAGGGGTTTTGTTGTTTCTACGAGTTGACTTGTTTTTGTTGTGTTTTCCCTTTCCTTCCCTCCTGTAGAATATGCAGAGTTCTTGCATTGCAAATCGAAAAAGTTTACAGACTTTGATGAAGTCCGCCAGGAGATCGAAGCAGAGACTGACCGGGTGACTGGAAATAATAAAGGGATCTCCCCCGTCCCCATCAACCTTCGTGTCTACTCCCCTCATGGTGAGTGTGGTGTCAGGCTGGAATTCTGATCCTTGATCTTTGGTTGTATCCTTCCTTGTCAAAATGCTGACACTTTGGCACTTGCCACCTCATCCTCCATGGTATGATATGCATTCGACACCTTTTGAGGTTGAGCCTACCAGACAGCACAGCTGTCTAGTGGCTAAAGACACATTGTGATTTTACCAAGAACTTATAGGGGCTTGTTCTTGCTCATTGCTTACCATTAGTTGGATTTACTGTTACTCATTTGCCTGCTTCTTATTCAGTGGATATCCATGTCGCAGCTTGTCAATCTTGTGTTTGTCACTCCCATGGAGCATAGTTTATTTACCATTTTGTTTGGCTGGCTTATGTGCGTCCACTGCTTGCTTTTGGGTAACTACTTTTTTCTTTTCTTTTTATTTAGGCACTCCATGAGAGTGAATGCATTTTCCAGCTGTCTTCCTGGTTTGTTTTTCTCTGCCCTCCTTCACCTTTCTCTGTCTCTCACATGTATTTCTCTTCCTAACCTGCACTTGTGGTTTTCTCTATCCTGCGCTCAACGTTGCTCTTTTTCGCCTTTGTGTTTCGCTTTGTCCATGTTCTTCTGCTCGTGTTGCTTCTTCTCCAAACGCTATGATGCTTCTCCCCCTTTCACACCCGCTCCTCAGTTTTTGTTTAAAAAAAAAAATGTAAGAGCTTTTTGCACTGCTTTTCATAATCTATCTCAAATTGGTTATTACAAAGAAAAAAACACCTGTAATTTTGTTGGCACACTTACGTGTTGAACACATGTGCATGCCTACAGAATGATGTAGGGGCTGCACCTGTGTGCTTCTTATAGCCATGCAGCACAGCGATGCTGTACAGCACGGCTAAAAACGTCGGAAAACCAATTGGGTCTCACAGCTGAGACCTTCCGGTGCTTGTTAGGTTTGGCAATGTAACCTGACTGTATTTTTCTACGCATCACCTAAACTGAAGTGAAGCACAGGAATGTTCTATTCTGCAGGTCTCTTGCCCAAAACCTTTTTAAGGCATCCAAACACTATATATTTTGATTTTCTTTTTTTTCAGTGACTGTTTCTATTCCCCCCTTCCCCCCATGCAGTGTTGAATCTGACGCTAATTGACCTTCCCGGTATCACCAAGGTGCCAGTGGGCGACCAGCCAGCAGACATTGAGTACCAGATTAAGGAAATGATCCTTCAGTTTATCAACCGCGAGAGCTGCCTGATCCTGGCCGTCACCCCAGCCAACAGTGACCTGGCCAACTCAGATGCTCTAAAGCTGGCAAAGGAGGTGGATCCTCAAGGTACGCTTGCTATATCGGAGGTTGGCTTTTGCTTGATATAAATGTTATCAGTTATGCGGAAATAAGCTGAGGGTGGAGGGGCAGTTGTGTGTGTTTGTAGAGTTTGTCACTGTTTATTCACTGTTTTTTTAAATTTATTTATAAATTAGTGCGTTCTTACATCTCTGCTGTGTGTGTAGATAAGTAGTTACATTTAGCTTTATTTTCTGGGCTGGGTTTCTCACTTGGGAAAACATGCTAACACACAGCCTATGTAAGAGGGCCTTGGTTTTCCTTCTGTAACTTTCACTTGTAGTCTGGAACTTTTTGGTTTCTGATGGTGGAGCCTCACCCAGAATAGGTGAAAATGGCAGAGGCAAGCCAGGTGCTTTTTTTTTTTTAACAACAAATTTTACTTGGTCATTTTGCAGTATATTGGGCGGAAACCCCACAGTGACACGCATGATCATTTTGACCATATATACGTCAATAACCATTTCCATGAAGGTATACAAATCCTGCCAAACATGCAGTTAAACCAAAAATAAGAACAATATGCAGAAAGTGGTCAAAATCCGAGGTATAGCACATGATTCAACAGATTCCCCATATTCAGCCCAGCAAAATATCGACAAATGATAGATTTTGGGGTGATGCATGGCAGGGATCGAAGGAAGCCAGGTGCTTTTTTATGGTCTTTCCTGTCACTTTCCCTCCTTCCACCTTGTAAAGCACCAGCCTCTGGAAGCAGAATGGAATATACTGCTATGTAGTATTCGTATCATGCGAGAGAGCTTGCACGACACTGCCCTCTTGGCCTGCCACACTACATGACCAGTGAGGTACTGTTCAAACAGTACAGTTATTGACACTCAAATTACTTAGAACCTTGACAGTTTGTTTAATTGTACTTTATTAAACTAGTGGTTTGCCCATTATCTGTTCTCTAAGGTGTTTGGAATACAAGAGGAAGGGCACTGAACATGTTACGATTTTGGTCATTTGAGAGAGCTGCATGTTCAAAATGGAGGAGTTTTCATTGAGCTATGCATGTGTGTAAAAAGGAGTGCGTTTATAGAGCGGTCTATGAGTCTAAACGCAATGCGTTGAAAGGGCTGTGCATTGGTCGGAATGGAGGGGAATTTATGGTGAACACGTTTGGTTCAAAATCGAGATGTGTTGGCAGGGCTATTTGTGAGCTAAAATTCTAAATGTTTATGTGGGGGGGTTTATATAGGTAAAATTATAGATTTGTGTATGATCAGAATGGAGATCTATTTACAGAGCTATATTTGTGCCAATGTGGAGGTGTATATTCAGATCTGTGTATGACAAAATGGAGGTAGAATGTCAAAGCTGTATGGGTCAAAATGGCAGCACGTTGACAGCACTTTGTATGCTTTTAGGGTGAAGATGCTTTGTGGCCATGCATGGGGCAAAATGAAGCTGCTTTGGTGGTTTTAAATCTTTTTTTAACAATATATAAAAAAATAACCGTTACATACACGTTATTTTACCAAGGGCTTACATGAGCATCTCAGTGTGCAGATGGTGTTATGTTCAAAATCCAAACATTGCACCAGATTCCATTAGACCAGGAAGTTATCATATTTTCCTAGATACGAATCATCACCCCAATGCACCATGAGTGATAGCGTGACTATATTTTGGAATGTTAAAGACCCTGATGCACTACTATGCGTGGCACTCATGCCGCAGCTCCTCCATTCCCATATCTCCCACGCTCTGGGTATCTGGTATCCTGCACCTCTATTTGGTCTGTCACCCCAGTGAGGGCATCATCTTGCTCCTCTGTCTGTATCGTGGTCTACAGGGGTATATCCTCCGTTGCCCTCTTGAGGACCCACATTGGATCCCATTCCCAGGACCCCATGTTTGGCCCCCCTGGGCCTGATCCACTTTGTCACCCATTGTTTCGCTAAAAGTAATCCTAGCATAGTAAACCAGTGCTTGCATTTTCATTCTTTTCTGTTGTCGTATGATGCCTAATCTACAGAGTATAGGGTTGCACTTATATGGAAGTCTAGACTATCTGTGCACTAACTGGTGCCAGTAAGCAGTGACTCATTAGCAGCCCATGCCATGTATACGAATGAGGCTTCGCTAGTATATGATAGTTTAAAAGTAAGCTGCAATGACAGCAGTGTAATGCTCAAAATGGAGTCAATTTGATCGAGCTTTGTATAGGTCAAAAGTGTAGCGCGTTGGTTTAGAAAAATAAAGTGTAGTTAATGTATTGGTAGAGCTGTGGAAGGGCCACAGTGGAGGTGCATTGGCAGAACTGATGACCCTTTGAAGATTATTTTCCTGCATTCTCGTTGCTAGTTAACTACAGCTTCTTTCTGAATCCTGAAGGGGAAGTGTGAAATGGTGACGTTTAAAATATAGGCAGGTCAGATGTCGGGCAAGAACTGCTACCCATCCTATTTTGTTTTGAAAGAAATGTCTTGGTTGACCATGCTCGCCTAGCACCATTGAGAAAAAAACTGAACCAGACGGGGAGCTCAAAACAAGAGTTATTTCTGTTGTATATTTATTTCGGCTTCAAGTACTCCTGCTCTCTGTTCAGTACAGCGGCAGAAAGCATGGTATGCAATTAGACCAATGTCTTACCCTGCCACACCAGAAACCTGCAATGCCTTCTCCTTCCTTCCATTCCGCTGTTCACCTGAGCTCCCTTCTCTTGTTTCGGTCATCAATAGTGTGAGATGTTTCGTTTTCAAAGGCAATGTTGAGATGAAGCGTTCTCTACCTTTGAAAATTGTCATATGCATATTGCCTATGCACTGCATGTAACTAATTCATTGGAACTTTTGATCCCTTGTAATATTGGAACCAATATGCCTGCTAACCATGAGGAGTCTCTAAATGAAGCAACTGGAAGTATCATAAAGGCGGCCGCTCAAGAAACCTGTTGTTTAATGTCAAAAAGAAAATGCTTAGAAACAATACTTAGTTTGTGCCCAAAAGTTCTAATAACGTGTCTTTCAGTCATTGAGTCGCATTAAAATTCATAAACGGTTGAATATATCAGCACTTGTGAAAGGTTCCGAAAAACATTATTTTTTATCTGCTGTTTCAAAATTAGTCACAATTTTGACAAAATCAAGGCAGTAGGAAATGCCATGTACTCATTTTTTTCCCCCTAATTTCGGTCAGCCATATTAGTCTGTAAGACATATTGGACTGCGAATAACAGTTTTGATACATTAAACTAAAAATACAAGTTTAAAAAAGAAATTTAACCTGGAAACGCAAATCTAGCAGCAAATGGAGCTCCCTATGTACTCTGGAACCATGATGGAAAAAATTACCCTGCACCTTTAAGTATCTCCTGGGACTGAGACTGGGTTGTCCCACCATGCTCAGCTGATTCGTTGAGGCAGTCATTTTGTGCTCACAGAGCAAGAATTTCTGAAATACTTTTCCAAATATTAATTGGACTGATTACTCAGTTTTCCTATTTTTTTTTAAACTCACGACTCTGAAGGACATTATCTTGACTTTCCATTAATTCAAAAACACCCCATTCTTTCCCCAGGTATAACGAATATAGCATAGAGGAGTATTTAAAATTATTTCTCTTATCTGACTTTCACTAAACAAATTGCCTCACAAGGACTGCCGTCTATGATAGGCCACTTAGGATCCTGGAGATTCTTCAAGGTGCAAAATCTTATTTTCCAATGTTATTTCAGTCTCTGTGAGGAGACCGGTTTTCTGTCTTATTTTCTATTCCTTATTAGTTTTCTTCCAAAAGTGTTGTTTTCAATCTAATTTATTTTACAGAATTATTTGGCTAATTGGCAATGGAAATAAGAAAATGTTGACTCCTATAGGGCTTGGTTTTGTTCAAAGTTCTTTTTTTTTTTTTTTTTTTTTTTTGAAACCGTTTATTGCAATCTCAAATATATACAGGTACGGCCTACAACCTGCCGGCCGGCCGCTAAAATGACAGAAATAAATGACATATATACAATAAGGCACTTGGCGTTACAAAGACGCTAAAGCAGGAGGTATCAGCAACGTGGGCCACATGACTCTGAGCCCACAATACGGTTTCGTTTTATACAACACAACAACATAAAACCACACCCGCAAGGCAACCCGAGAGCGAAAATGACAACATACGCTCCTCAAATGGGGGGACCCCAACCATACACTAAAATCGAAGGAGGGGAAGGGGAATAGGATTGTTCAAAGTTCTTAAACAAAATGTTGAATCATCACTTTTTTTTTTCATTTGAAAAAACACCATCTGATGGATAGTTCTAACTGCAGATTCCTCACATTTAGCATGTTCCCTGTGCGCCAGACTGGCTCCAGACGTTTTCATAGCAGTGCTTCTGCAGGCATCTAGGTGGTGATGAATGGATCAGTGTTGGTCTTGTTTCGCCCCAAAAGTGAGGGAGCAGTGCTGCATTTAAGCACCTTCCATAGCGTCAACATGGTTATTTTCTTTCCATGCCTTTGAACACCGATCCAAAGCTCTGCTATCTTTTTCATCAGTTGACTAATCCTCCAAAATTCCATTTCCAGGGAACATTGTCCCTACCGACTACAACATAGTTCAAACCGTGCTGTGACTGTCAAACAGCTGTCGTAGATGTACTCGGATGATGTATGCCTTTGGGGTTTGGATTCCGGCACAACTTGTTGAACATGAAGAGGGGATCTGATAACATGGTGCATGTTGCCGAACATCGAAAGACTTCACAGCATAAGTCCTGTTTCAAGTCAAGAGAGCCCTTGAGGATACTCCTGCGACAGTTCTTCGCAGTCAAAGTACAAGTAGAAAAAAAAGTTGAAGTAGGACTCTGCCATATCACTCCCCTCCGTCTAAAGAGGAGTCGCAAGGGCATCAAAGTGCCAGTCTATCTCGCTCCTGATCTTCAATTGAGGATGTGTTTATTCAACTGATCCAGAAGCAATTTCCTTGGCCATTGGCAATGCTGCAGCAGGTCGCTGACTTTTAAGAGACCTTGCTGTATATTTTTGCCACTCTTCTGCCTCCGTCTAACATGCTTTTGGGCCGCAAGGATCTGCAGGGTCCTCCAGTCTTGTTACTGCCAGCTGATCAGTTTTGTGAGCCCCTGGAACCTGTTTAGCTTTCCACAGCAACTAAGATGCCAACTTTTATTACAGCTCCTAGACCTGTGTTGGTTCTTTCTTCACCAACTTGATCTCACCAGCGCTGGAGTTTGATCCCCTGCCAATCCTGGTATCTGACCCTGAGCCACTGGCTTGCCCCTGCCGAAAATTGCTCTTTGACTCCACTCCAGCGCTTCCAGTTCCCCTACTTTCTGATTCACACAACAGGCTTCCTTTGCCACAGAGCCGTTTACAGAGGCTCCATCTTTTTGGCTCAGATTCTGACTAGAGTTTACCTTCACCTGATGAAGATGATGACGATTATTATGATGATGATGATGATGATGATGATGATGACAATGGTAATGATGGGGATAATGTGCCCCCAAATTTCAATTACAGTAGTCTCTACATGCTGTAAACTTTTTTTTTTTTAATTAATCTTTTTATTAACAATTGGAATCAACATTGCTTGGCAAATCACAGTACAATCGCATAATTCTGAGCGATATATTTTGGGCAAGCGAAAGTGCATGTTTTACAACAATCGGTAACGTGTGTCATATCTAAATTGTTTCATCGTGGGCTGGTTGTAGAAGGTGGGGCGCAGATGTACCCTCTGTGTGCGTTCCAGTCAGACCATATGTGGGACCATTTTTTGGGGCAACCCCTAGCTACGTATAC
Organism: Triturus cristatus; assembly: GCF_964204655.1. NCBI lineage: Eukaryota > Metazoa > Chordata > Amphibia > Caudata > Salamandridae > Triturus > Triturus cristatus. Next base: position 86,158,629 of record NC_140586.1, on the reverse strand, counting down.
ATATTTTTCTCGGTGCATGCACCAATCCATATTCTTTTTACATGCGGACACCACTGGTGCTCGCACTGCCCCCCATTTCTGTGCTATATTCCTTTTAGCTACCATGAACCCCACCGTGGCCCATGTGATACGTGAGTTGTTGAGATCTGTGGGTTCCCACACGTTGAGGAGACATCTCTTGGCCTCCCGTGGAAGTGCGTTCGGCTATACCTCATCCATCACCTCGTGAATCTTAATACCTCTGTATATAAGTACATTCCCACAGTATGTGGAGGAATGTGCCCCTACTCCCGCATCCCCTCCTGCACCGGTCATCCATTGCTCTCCCCATCCGTACCAGGCCAGGTCCTGTGATATAGATTCGGTGTAGTATTTTAAGTTGCACCAGCCTTAGCCGGGCAGCGATAGCAACCTCACGTGGGGAGGCTAGTGCGCTTGTCCAATCCTAGTCATCTAGGATTATTCCGTCTCTTTCCCACTTTTCCCGCAGTTTCAAGAGTGGATCTCCAGTGTGGTTTACTTACTTTTTGTAGGTGAGTGATATGGCTTTCGTTGGTAAGTATCCATCAAGGAGTCTGTCCTCAAGGGGTGAACAGTCTGGGAGGACGTCTCCATTCCGCAAACAGGATTGCAACGCATGACGGATCTGTAATACATGCTGTATACTTAAAAGAGGGCCACTAGGCTTGATATTTTCCCTGACTTAGGGTTAATTTGGCCCTTGCACCTCCTACAGAGGTGAGGGCTTCATTTACGCTAGGAATTAGATTAGCAACTAGGTCTTGGACCTACATTTTCATTCTGTTGACGTGAAGACAAATGGCTTACTGAGGTTTTGCGCTCCCAGCCAGCCCTTCTTCAATGTAATGAACCTCTGATTGACACTCTTATGGGACCTTGGGCTAGACCTTGCTCTCGCCCACTGGTAAACAGGCAGGTGGCCAGACACCACAATCTGCGCTTTGTGACTCAGATGTTCTTACACAGCTCCCTACTCCTAAGGGTTTGATGGTCCACGCTACCACCAGCAAAATTAATCCTAATTTATTCCCCACAACTACTCAAGAGAAATGGTGGAATTGGATTGAGGCATTCAGGAAGTGGATGTTCTTTTGTCCAGTTTGGCACTGCAGTCAGTCAGTGTGGTTTGCTTATTAGGCTGTTGCATGCACACCCTCTGTCTTTTCGTGATCGGGATGGGGTTAAGCAGACATTGCACAGGTCCCCAGGGATACCATTTTTCCTAGACCTCCCACCCCTTCTGGATCAGTCCCCAAGCCACTTTAGTTTGTCCCCAGTGGCACAAAACCAACCAGTGGGAGGCAGAATTAGACCTTTCCTGCCACAGTGGCAGTCTGTTGCATCCAGCATATGGGCCTTGCAGATCGCCCAGCTGATTCATGCCCTCCTGTTTCTTTCTGACCCACCAAAAGCTTCTTCCTACACCAGAGCAGCTTTCAGAGATGCACCCATTTATCTTTATGACTGAGGTGCAAGCTCTACTTGCCAAAGGGAGGGTGATGGGCTCTAAAGCAGGAATGGTTTGTTACTCCTGCTAGTTTTTCATGCCTAAGAAGTACAGAGGCCTTTCCATATGGCTGTCCTGAAGTCCCACATACATTACCTGCGGTTCAAGTTCAGCTTAGAGGATTTTCAGCTGGCCGTGCTCCCCTTCAACCTCATCTATGCCCCTCAGATGTTCACGATGGCGGTGGTCGCTGCAAATTTTCGGAGGTTTGGAGTTATATCAGTTTTTCCCTACCCTCAGCAACTGACTGTTTTAAAGGCCGACTTCCCACAGTCAGCCATAGACTACCTCCAGATGACTGCAAACCTCTTGGTATTGTTGGGGCTTTCAATTAACATGCTAAAGTTGCATTTAACTGCTTCGCAAACATTTCCTTTTATAGGAGCTGTCTGGGCACAGTGCAGTTCAGGACCTTTCCTCTGCTGCAAGCAGTCCAGTTCATTTGGTCTAGGAATCAGATGTTTCAGCCTTGGTCATGATCTCTTTGCTAGTGACTCTGAGGCTTTGTGGTCTGTTAGCCTCATGCATCCTGCTTGTCCACATTACCAGGTGGCAGATGAGAGCTCTGCAGTGGAATCTCAAGTCAAGTAAGGCTAATGAACGGACAACACTACCACCATGTGGTACTGCAACAAGCAAGGCCGAGTGGGGTCCTTGGTCCCGTCCAAGAGGCACTGCACCTCTGGAGGCGACTAGAGTGTCAGGGCATCTTCCTCATCCTGAAGCAACTGGTAGGATCTCTAAATGTCAGGGCGAACGTGCTTAGCCGCGACGCCTGGTAGATCACGCATGGTGATTTTTGTCCCAGAGTGCTGGGCATCTTCCATCAGTAGAGAGAACCCTTGCTGGATCTTTTCACCGCCATTGAGAATGCACAGTGTCAAAACATCTGCATTGGTGTCCCCAAGAACGCTTTCTCTTGGAAATGCATTCAGCCAGGACTGAAGGCTCTCTCGATCAGAGCTGAGGTTGCTACTACTTTGTTGGCATGCAGAGTGCCTATTATCCAGTATTAGGGTATCTTTCATAGATTCATATGCCTGAATCATTCCCCGTCGTCGGGATGGGAGTCCCCGGTACATAAGAAAAGTAATGTCTCACTAGACATATAGAGAGAGATAGGCCAAAGGCCTCACATTAGTAACATATCCAAGTCCTTTTGTAATGAGGACCAAACTCTAGAGAACAGCCAATCAGCTATCACCACCCTCTGGAACCTTCCTGGAAGGAGCTCTAGTCCCTCAGATTTTCTACCGCACGTCGTGCTAAGGGAGTCTCCACTGAGCTCTGCTCCGTTTTTCCTTGCTTCTGGTATTCAAATGGATTTTTCTTCACAATTACTTCTTCTGAGTGAAGTCTACTCTGTCTTCATGTCACACTCCTAAGAAAGGCCTTTTTAGGCCATGTGCTTCCTGCAATAAGAAGAGACTGCATGTCGACGACCAGCATAAATAAAGACTGCCTCTACTGTCTCTATCCGGACCATTCCTCCTAAGACTGTAAGGTATGTCGTACCTTTTCATCAAAGATTCTTAAAGACCGTGAGGGACGGCTTTTAATTTGGCTGCAGAGGCTTAAGGACAAAGCATACCCCTTGTCTTCTGAGGAGAGTGAGGGCTCAACGAAGTCTTCAGGAACCTCACTGAAAATGTCCAGAGATGCTTCTCCAGGTCCTTCTTCGCAGCCCCCTCAAAAGAAGATGCAGAAAAAGTCTTCGGAGGCACAACTTGACGCTTTGCCGTACAAGGATCCTCCGCTGAGGATTGTACACACCTTTAAAAAACCTACTTCAGCCCCGTCGACGACAAAATCGCCATCTATAGCTGTGGGAGTAACCTAGACGACGACAGTCTCTACACTCTTGGCGTCGTCAGCATCGAACTCGTCGACGACGGCTGTTGTTCCATTGCCGTCGACGATCAAGATTAAAAAATCGTCGTCGACGTCCAAGTCAGTGTCGAGTACGTCGACAAGGGGTGTTACATCGACGTCTCTTCCATCGTCGCTGATGGTGACTTTGTCGACGGGGACTTCGTCGACGCTACCTTTGTCAACGCTATCATCGGTTGTGTCCGTTGGTGTTTCCTCGTCGGTGATGACTACACCAACGACGGCCTCATCGACGACACCAAAATCAACGGTGGACAGTGCATATGTTCACCTCAAGGTCACCAAGCAGGGTCCAGCCATTACCTCCGTCTCACCTTTTGGATGAGGAGGAGGATTCAGATGAGGGCAGCATGTTCAGGGCTGCAACAAGTCCCTCTGAACTTCACGTCAAGTACCAGGAGGACTCGGACTATGACGAGCAAGACGCAGAAAATCAGGCATATTATCCGGACGACAGCCATCTTCGCCAACAACCCATGGTTTGTCTCCCTGCGTCTTTGGTTTCTGACCTCCAATTTTTGATTTCTGAATACAAGCAGAGGTTTCCCACTTCTGCTCCGTCTTCTACTCCAGTTCTCTCTCCGCCTCCACGTTTACAAGGTTCCGCCTCCACCGGCTATGCCTGTTACAATACCATCTCCCCCTTCCACGGATGAGGAGGATGACCACCAACAAGAGGAGGGAGAGGTTCATGAGTCCCAATCATCTCATGATGAGTGGGACGACTACGTCATCCCTTTTCCGGCGTCTCCAGTGCCTCCTGAAGCAGATTCGCCTCCTAAGGATATTGGGGGTTTTCACAATGTCTTGGAAAGGGCTGCACAGCGTTTCCAAATTCCTATGCCTTCACCAGCAGGACTGTTTCTTGTATGACTTAAAGGAACCTTTTCAAAAATCGGTGAGATCTGTGCCGATCATAGACTACATCTGGGATCAAGGCATTAAAATCATGCAAAATTCTTCTACGGTTCCCCCAGTGTTGCCTCGTTTGGATAAAAAGTACAGAGCTCCAGACACCGCTCCAGCCTGTCTTACTTGACATCCCAAGTCTGACTTCGTCATCACTCAGGCAGCTCAGCAGAGATCTAAAAACCCTTCTGCTCCACTTTCAGCCCCTCCAGATAGGGAGGGCAGACGCCTGGACAACATTGGGAAGCGTTTTTCTTCCATGTCTGCATTGACTGTGCGTGCGTCTAATTCCTTAGCGTTGTTGGGACGCTACAACAGGCAGATGTGGGCGGACATTACACCATACTTGGAGGCCCTGCCGGCCGACTCTAAAGCGGAGGCAAAGAAAATTTGGTTGGAGGGAGAACTTTCGGCTTCCGAAATAGATTGTGCGATTGATTGCGCCTCTACTGGTTTATGCCAATTGGCTGGGGCTGCCGTCCCCTGCCGCCAAGTTTGGCTTAAGGCGACAACATTCAGACCAGAACTCCAGACGAAGATTTTAGATATGCCTTATGATGGCCAATTGCTTTTTGGCACTCATATTGATTAAGCCCTTCAGGGCATAAAAAAGGATACTGGCACGGCCAGGGCTTTGGGTACCCTTCAATTTAAAAAAAAAAAAACTTTTCGAGGCTCACGGGGTAGAGGTCAGTCTTCCGCTAGGGGAACCTACCAGCAGTATCGGTCTTCCTATTCTTCTTCCAACCAGCAATATCGACCACAGTTTCAACAGCGCCAACAGCAGCAATCTCAATACAATAAGTCCTCCTTTCGTGGAAAGGGAGGACGACAGAAGGATTCTGCCCGGCGTCAATGACTTTTGTCTACCGCCGGTCTCCTTTTCCTCTCCTTCCTCCAGAGTAGGAGGAAGAATTTCCCATTTCCTACACAGTTGGAAACAGAATACAACGGACCGTTGGGTTCTTCAACTGGTACAATTTGGACACTCACTGGAGTTCATTCAGATTCCTCTGCAGACCCCTCCTCGACCTATGCTTCACAAGAATCTGCGCCTTTTACACCTGGAAATCTCACTAATGCTCCAGAAAGGTACTATAGAGCGGGTTCCTCTTCGCCAGCGGGAGAAAGGTTTTTACTCCCGTTTTTTCATGGTGCGCAAAAAGGAGAAGAAATGGAGGCCGATTCTAGATTTGAGAAGTCTCAACAAATTCTTAAAGAAACAATCGTTTCACATGGTTACCATTCAAGAAGTGGGAAAATCAGTCCCAGGAGGGGCAATCGCAGCATAAATTCAGTAGTGAGCCTAGCGAGTACGCCACTTGCTTGGCTCCCTACTGAATTTGTGCTGCGATTGCACTGTGGTACTTACCCGACCTTACACGTTGCCCCTCTTGGGACTGATTTTCCCTGTTCCAGCCGGGACGGAAGTACAACCGGCAGAGTGACACACCATTCTGCCTTTACTTGCCCATTAGCCCTGAAGAAGTCGTGGGTTAACTCCTTGACGGAACACGTGTTGGCTGGGCATTTGGTCACCGAATAAATCCGCCAAGGAAGAAAACACTCGTCAACGTATTACGGTGTACTGATTTCTTGTTCAATTGAATTCTTTTATTCTTTTACTTACAGTATTTTATACTGCTAACTCTGTACACGTGTGCACAGATTTTCTATTTTGCTGTACCAAGACTTCGGTCTACCTAAGGGGTTTAGGGTTTTCCCCTCATCTGTAGCACCGTATATATTCTACCTGATACTGACGTTCACACGCAGAGGCGCCATCACGCACCGCATACTAGAAACACCACGCAAGATTATACCATTCAAGAAGTGCTCCAACTTCTCAATGCAAACTACTTCATGGTATCTTCGGATCTTCAAGATGCCTACTTCCATATCCCTATCCACAGGAATCACAAAAAATGTCTGAGGTTCGCTGTGGCAGGCAGGCAGGCATTACCAATTCCGAGTCCTGCCTTTCGGACTCAAGTCAGCCCCTCGCATCTTCACAAAGTTCCTTTCTCCAGTGGCTGCATACCTCCAGCAGCAACGTCACCAAGTTTTTCCCTATCTCGACGACTGGCTCGTCAAAGCACCTTCTCTGGACGGCGCAAGCAGATCTTCCAACGCCGGTTTGCAGCTTTTCAGTCGCTTGGGGCTCACTCTCAATCTAGACAAATCCAGCCTGCAACTGTCAACGGATAACGTTTCTGGGTGCTATTCTCGATACAAACCAGAGGAAAGCTTTCCCATCACAAGAGCGACAGTGCAAACTTCTCCACTTGGCGAACTGCATAAAATCCAGGAAGTTTCTCACAGTGCGCCTGTTCAAATCTCTTCTCGGGATGATGTTATCCTGTATTCTGCTGGTTCCCTACTGTCGCCTCCACGTGCGCCCTCTCCAGGAGTCACTATCCGATCAGTGGATTCAAGCCGGAGGAACCTTCGATGTCGTTCAGGTGACCCCCCAGATGGTCACTGCTCTGCAGAGGTGGACTCGTCCACGGAATCTTTCTCAAGGCCTGCCTTTCTTGCTTCAAGCCTCTCCACAAATAATCACAACGGATGCGTCCTTGGAGGGTTGGGGAGCATTTCTCCAGGAACTTCGGATCAGCGGAAAGTGGTCTCCTTCTGAACGGAAACTTCACATAAACCTCCTCGGGCTGTTAATCTGGCCCTCCTGGCGTTCTTTCCCAGGTTCAAAGGTTCTCTGGTGCTTGTCCGGACGAACAATACCACAACAATGCACTACCTGAACAAACAGGGGGGGTACTCGTTCACTGCCACTCTCTCGCAAATCTCAAAAGATCTGGAACTGGTTACTTCAACACATTTCCCTCTGAGCGGAGTATGTTAAAGGAACAGACAGTGTGCTGGCCGATTCACTAAGCAGGCAACAAACAACATGTCAGAATGGGAATTGAACCAGCAGGTTCTCAACGGCCTATTCTCTCAATGGGGCACACCTCTCTTGGACCTATTTGCCACCCAGCACAACGCCAAATGCCAAAACTACGCAAGTTGGCATCCCCAACGGGGATCTCTAGGGAATGCATTTTTGATAGCATGGTTCAACGTCTTTGCTTACGTTTTTCCACCGAGTCCCCCGATTCCCAGGGTCCTCAGGAAGTTGAAGGCAGAACCCTGCACGCTGATCCTGATCGTGCCAGCGTGGCCTCGCCAGCATTGGTTCACAGACGTCCATCTTCTCTCCCTGGAACCGCCAATTCCGTTGAAGCCTTTTCCTTCTCTCCTCACAATGGACCGGGAACGAGTCCGACATCCGGATCCAGCATCTCTCAAATTATCGGCTTGGCTCCTGAGTTCCGAGAGTTCCATGGCTTAGACATTCCTCCAGACTGCTGGGCGGTTCTGGCTCTGGCTTGAGCAGACAGTACACACAAAACATATTCCTTGAAATGGATAAGATTCTGCATCTGGTGTAAGTCTGTGAATATACATCCTTTCACTTCTTCTCCAGAACAAATATTGTCTTATCTTTTTTATCTGGCGACTTCAGGTCTGGCTCACGCCTCTAATAAGGTTCACCTGGCAGCGATATCCTCTTTCAGGAGATCTTCTACGGGTCCTTCTCTTTGGTCACATAGACTGATTAAACAATTTCTCAAAGGTCTGTTTAGGACTTTCCCTCCCGTGATATCTCCACCTCCAGCTTGGCAACTCAACATCGTTCTTGCTCAGCTTATGAAATACCCTTTTGAGCCGATGCACAGAGCCAACCTCAAGTTTCTCTCTTGGAAAACAACACTGCTTCTAGCCCTTACGCCTGGAAGGCGAGTACGCAAAATTAATGCATTCTCAATTCAAGACCCTTTTCTTCAATTCAAACATGATAGGGTTATACTTCGGATTAATCCCAAGTTTGTTCCCAAGGTCCCGTCAGACTCACCTCAATGAGCCTATAGTCTTACGAATCTTTTTTCCGAATCCTCAAACGGCGGCAGAAAGGGCTCTGCATTCACTGGATCTTAAAAGCTGCCTTAAATTCTACCTTGATAGGACAAAGATGTTCCGCAAATCCAACCAACTCTTTGTGGGTTACAGTCTACCTCGAAAAAGTTTTCCACTTACTAAACAGAGTATTTCTAGGTGGATCTATGCCGCTATTACTTTCTGTCACCAGCAAGCAGGCCATCCCTTGCACTCAACAGTTCATGACCATTCCACTAGGGCGATTTCTACCTCCATGGCACTCTTTGCGGGTGTGCCTATCACAGACATTTGCAGAGCGGCAACATGGAAGACGCCGCATACATTTACCAAGCATTACTGCTTTGATACGGAAATTATGAAGGATGCTGCAGTGGGACAGGTGGTGTTACGTCATCCATTTCGATAGAGGTGAGCCTTCTTTTCATCCCACCATCCTTTCCTTTACATGCACGTTTCTCCATTGTGTTTTCTACTGTTTTCTTTTGATTGCATTTTGTTACTTCTCTGCTTTCGCATTGATATGTTATTATCTGATGAATTTGTGCATTCTGTTCCCTCCGAAATGTGCCTATCATTGCTTGCTATTCTGAATCTATGAAAGATACCCTAATACTGGATAAGAAATGCGTTACTTACCTGTAACTGCAGTTATCCAGTATTGGTATCTTTCATAGATTCACATGCAACCCACCCACCTCCCCTGGAAGGGCTCACCTGGTTCTCTCAGTGATAAATCTACTTAGCACTGTGCTTACGAAAATCTGAGGGACTAGCGCTCCTTCCAGGAAGGTTCCAGAGGGTGGTGATGGCTGATTGGTTGTTCTCTAGTTTGGTCCTCATTACAAAAGGACCTGGATATGTTACTAATGTGAGGCCTTTGGCGTATCTCTCTATATGTCTAGTGAGACATTACTTTTCTTATGAACCGGGGATTCCCATCCCGACGACGGGGAATGATTCAGGTATGTGAATCTATGAAAGATACCAATACTGGATAACTGTAGTTACAGGTAGGTAACGCACTTCTTCTTGACACTGTCAGGCTGCAATGTTGGTGTTGGTGCACATGTTCACATAGCACTACTGCCTTGACTCTGTGTCCAAATGGAAGGGCATTTTACCTATTTGTTCCTGCGGGACTTTATGGTCTGTGTACACTCCACCTACCCTACAGCTTGGGAGGTACTGCTTTGGTATTTATTCTAATGGTGAGAAATCTTCGGTTAGAAGTATCTGTTAAAAGAAGTTACTTACCTTTGATAAGTCTTTCTGGTGGATACTCCATCCAACTACAGATTCCTTACTACCTCCCACCTCTTTTCTGTGGAGTGGTCTCTTTTCACCATCTAAAAAGTTTCCAAATCTGAGATCTGCACATTGGTACTGAAAACTGTTCTGTGCTCTTCGTCTGAGGGTGAAGAAAGAGTTGAGCAAGAATCTGACGTCATTCCGCAGCGGTGGCTCCACTCCTTCAATACCTGGGAAGAATCAGGCCAACGTGGAGCTGCACAGCACCACATAGGAGCGTGTGAGAGCCCTGTTGTGAAAACATCCTTATTTAATCTGGCGTTTGAGGTTGGCTATTCTCACGGAGAGCAATCTGTTAGATAGAATATTCATCAGAAAGAGCATTACCAAAGGTAAGTAACTTGCTCTTCTTGAATTTTACACCTGTGCATAAGGTGCTCAGTTGTTAATTCAGAAAGGATATTCATGAAAAAGAACACGGATTCCAAAGTAACATTTCCTTATACCTCTCGTTTAATTTGTCCTGGGGAGAAAAGAAGTGCATTATGATTCTCTCAGAATTCAATATGCTAGACTACCAAATTATTGCATTTCTTCTTGGTAACGAAAGATCTGATTTACTTACGAGTAACTACTAAATCTGATAAAGACTTCCAGCTGCAGATTCCTTACCTTAGTATAATCCCTAGGCGTCAGACTGGATCCGGAATCTTCCGTTCTTTTTTTTCTGTGCCAATTAGTGCAGATCCATAGAAGAGCTCCCCTCAGTCTTTTTTTGACTGCCTCTTTTTCAACTTTTTTGTGTTAAAGGTTAGAGATTTGTTTCCTGGTGCGTTAAAGATATCCGCAGTGAAATCTGCTTACAAGCCATGCAGTGCCTGTCACTGACAGATGTCTGTAATGGACCTGCATTTAGTCTGCCTCTTGTGCTTTGAGCGCAGTCATGACGGTGAGACCTGCTTTGATTTGCTGCGCCATGCACAACAAGGTTATGAGGGCGGGGTTTCTCAACCTCCTTGACGCTTGACAGGCGACGCCGTGATGCTCAAGGTCTCTGTCGAGAGGAAGGTCCCATGATCGGTCAAGGAACCCCACTCCCAAGTGCTCATCGTTGCAGTCGAGGTTGTCTGGGAGGTCGAGTAAGTCCCAAAAACGCAACAAGTCGAAGAGATGTTCGACTTCACCACATCCGTTTAAGTCCTCTGATGAGGGAGCGTCAACACATGGGGCGTAGCTCTGTGGTGGAGCCTGCGCCTTCTCCGCGCTCCACAGTTTCCTGGAGGCAGAGTAACCCCCACCCAGTTACGTGAAATTTGAGGCCATGCTCCTCATATATGGGCTTCTGTCCCTGCTGGAGCTCCATCAAGAGCACAGGCTCTAGAGAGGGGCCCCTACTGGTCAACCACTGGCAGGTTCACCCCAGGCACCAGTCGGGTTCCTTGGATCCATGGTTGGATCCGAAGCGGCACCGGTCGAGCACATTGGCCTTCCCCGGCTTCAGTGCTGATCTCCCCAGTGCTGCCAATGCCCCAAGGTGGTGCCATTCCCATCGTCATCCCCCTAACCCGATACGTAGTCGGACCGGTGTCGTCCAGTGCCAATGGGAGGCAGACTCCCCATGCGGGAGCCAGTGCCTTATTTCTTTAATTGGCCTGGGTTGGGAGACTAATAGGAGGGGTGGGTGGACCCATTATGGATACCAGTTAGTAGAGCCTGAGGCAGCTGGTATGAGGATCTGGCGGATGCCAGTGGTCTGGACACCGCCTCAGATACTGGCCTGCTCTGTCCTCCTACCATGGCTATGGAGGACAGTGGCTCATTTGCAATGGTGGTGCAGAGCGCGGCTGAGGTCTTGGACCTTCAGCTACCCTCAGTGGCAGTCAAGACGAACGTCCTGACTGGGGGTCTTAAGAGTTACCCCTTCCAAACCTTTACTCCCATTCAGTGAAGCCCTTACTGATGTCCTTCTCAGGGACTTGTCCAAGCTCTGCACAGGGGCTCCTGTGCATAGGACAATTGCCCACTGCCCCGCCCCAGTGGACCCCAGTTTCCTCACCCGGCACCCCACTCTGGAGGGTTTGGTGATCCAGGCCTCCACATCCAAGATTAACCCTGCCGCATTCCCTACCACTCTACTGGATAGGGAAGGGCAGGATACCTTGGGGAAGAGAATGTTCTACTCCGCCAGCCTGGTTCTGCAGTCGTTGAACACCGCATGCATCTTGGGTCGATACTCCCATACCATCTGGAACGCAGTTGCGCAAGTGCTGCCCATGGTCTTGGAAAAGGCCTGAGCCATACTCTCCCAAGCTATTGCTGATAGTAGAGACGCTGCCAAGTTCACCATCTGATGTGGACTGGGTACGAACAACTGGCTGGACAGAGTGTTTTAATCCTCATTGGCCCTTAGGCGGCATGCCTGGCTGGCCCTTAGGCGGCATGCCTGGCTGAGAACCACTGGCTTTTCAGGGGATGTCCAAACCTTTCTCATGGACATACCCTTTGATGGGTCTCGGTTGTTTGGAGAGTAGGTGGACTGTGCTTGAGCACTTTAAAGATAGCAGAGCTACTGCCAGGTCCTCTGGCCTTTCCATAGCCCCATGCCAACCCCAGTCCACCTTCAGTCACTTACTTGACAACAGGAGGGACTTCCAACTACGTCTTTACATTCTTAGCCACACCGGCTAGGAATCCTCACAACCTTGCTGTGGCCGATGGCGCGGTTGCCACCGACCACGCAGAACATGCAGTCAGAGGTCTAGCCAGCCCATCATCCCTCCGACAACTGCAGCCTCCAAACCCCTTTAATATGCCCTCCGAGGATTGGGAGTGGGAGGGCTGGATATGCTATAACCTGCACCACTGGAGGACAATTACATCAGACTGTTGGGTTTTGCAGGTTGTCCAAAGGAGCTGTTCCGTCCCCTTTGAGACCACTCATCCACCCATGCAACGACAAGCTGACGTAGGGCCACCTATCCTTCCTTCATCAGGAGTTGTTGGCTCTCTTGTTCAAGGGAGCTAGAGAGAAGATGCCGGCATCAGAAGTAGATTGTAGTTGCTACTTCTGCTACTTGCTGGTGCCCAAAAAGGATGGAGGACTCCGTCCTATTTTAGACCTGCACCTTCTCGCTGGACTTGCAGCACACTTATTTTCACATCCCTGTCCTGAATGCTCACAGGCGCTACTTGTAGTTCAGAGTAGGCCAAGAGCACTTTCAGTGTGCCCAGCTCCCCTTCGGCCTTACCAGTGCCCCTAGAGTGTTCACAAAAGGGATGGCAGTGGTTGCAGCTCATCTGCACAGGTCTGGGATTCCAGTCTTTCCCTACCTCGACGGTTGACTGTTGAAGGCGGGATCACCCCAGGCAGTCATCTCACACCTTCAGACTACAGTAATCCATCTGCACTCTATGGGATTCACTATCAACATGCTGAAGTTAAAGCTGCCTCCCTCTCAGATGGTCCTTTTCATCTGGACACAGTGCAGTTTCGGGCCAATGCTCCTGAGCAGCGAGTTCAGGATATTTAAGATAGGATATTGATGTTTCAGCATGTAGCTTGGATTTCGATGAGACTGACTCTGAGGCTGTTGGGCCACATGGCCTCCTGCATCTTTCTTGTGACACATGCTTGCTGGCATATGAGAGCTCTGCAGTGGGATCTAAAGTTCCAGTGGGTACAACATCAGAGAAATCTCTCCGACATGGTCCAGATCACTGAGGGAACTGTGAAAAACCTGTAGTGGTGGCTAACAATCTGCAATTGGTTCAGTGCCAAACCCCCTCTCCCTTCTCCAACCAGAGCTGACTGTGGTGACCGATGCATCAATTCTGGGCTGGGGCAGCCATCTGGAAGAGGTGGAGATCAGAGAACTCTAGACTTTAATGGAATTCGGACATCACATCAGCTTGTTGGCGCTCCTGGGGATCCGCCTGGCATTCAGTCAAGGGAAGGCTGGGGCATATGTTCAAGGACAACACCGCCACGTGGTATTGCAACAAACAGGGTGGTGTGGGGTCTTGGATCCTTTGTCAAGAGGCCCTGCGCCCCTGGACATGGCTGGAACATCTGGACATATCCTTGGTGGTTCAACACCTGGCAGGCTGTCTGAACACCAGGGCGGACAAATTCCATTGTCGATGCATAGTCTTGCGGATCATGAATGGTGTCTCCATCCAGAGGTGGCGCATGGTCTCCAAGAATGGGAGGAGGGAGAGCCTTGGTTAGATCAGTTCCCTTTCATAGCGAACGCACAGTGACAACAGTTTTGCGCACTGGAGTTTCCAAGGCGGCTTTTCTCTGAGACACTTTTCATTGTGAGTGGAGATCAGGCTTCCTGGATGCCATTCTGCCAATACCACTTCTGCCCAAACTTCTCAAGAAGATCAGCAATGACTGTGTATGTCATTCTAGTGGCTCCAGATTGGGCACTGAGAGTCTGGTATACCGAGCTATTGAGCATGAACACGGGTTCCCCAATCAGGATCTTCTATTGCAGCAACAGGGCAGGGTTCTGCACCCGAACCTGTTAACGCTTCGCTTTCATGTTTGGAGATTGAGTGGCGATAGTTGACCTCTCTTCAACCTTCTGTCCAAAGTCTGCTATGTCATCTTGGCAGCTACACGTCCCTCTACCAAGATAATATATGCCTGCCGTTGGAGAACGTTTGTGGCATGGTGCACAGGTAAACAATTTGACCCCCCTATCTGCTCCCCTTTCCCAGGTTCTTTCTACCATCTGTGGTTGCCAGATCAGCCATCTCTATTCTATTCCCCTATTGTACATTGGTCTCCAACACATGTCCCACCTTCACCCTTCATCATGCCTCAGTGGGACCTAAATTTAGTCCTAACCTTTCTGATGCGCGCTTTCTTCGAGCTTTTGCACAACTGCCCTATCCTTACCATTAAAATGGCCTGCCTGGTTTTGTTAACATCGGTCCAGAGGGTCAGTGAGCTACAGGCTTTGTCATCTCAGCCTTCATATTTTAAAATCTACCCAGACAAACTGGTTCTTCGGACTAGAGCATGTAGGACAGTTAATAACCTTGCCTACCTTTTACACTCCGCCTCATCCCTCTAAAGAAGAGGAGAGACTCCACTGTCTGGAACCAAATAGAACACTTTTATTCTACCTTGACCGCACAAGAGTTCTGGGTGGACGATCAATTCTTTGGGCGGTACGTTGGAGCCAAAAGAACAGAAAGGCGATGCAGAAACCGACCAATTCGCAATGCATAGTCCTCTTCATGAAAATCTGTTGCGCATTGGCAAAAAAGCAACCTCCTGAAGGTTTGAGAGTTCATTCTACCAGAGCCAAGGGTGCTACCACTATGTTAGCTCTCGGGGTACCCATCCTAGATATGTCAGGCAGCACTGTGGTTGTCACTGCACTCTTTTGCAAAGCACTACGGTCCTGACAATGAGGTCCGTCGGGACAGGCATTTTACCCGTTAAGTCCTACAGGAATTTTTAGTATAATCTGTGTTGCAACCCTATCTACGGGGAGGTATTGCTTTGGTACCTATTCTAAGGTATGTAATCTTTGGCTAGAAGTCTCAATCAGATGAACAAGTGACTTCCCTTCAGTAGCACCTTATCTGGCGGAGACTCTATCTAGCTGAAGATTCCTTATTGACCCATCCATCCTCCCCGCTTTGCGAACATATTCAGGGTGAAGGGCTTATTCCTGTATAAGGGCTTTAGTTTTGACGCACCAGTAGTCCGTGATCTTCGTGGCTCCACGCTTCTGGCATGGAAAGTTGCAAAAAGAAACTGACGTCCACACGCTGGGGTGGTACCTATATATGCACCATGCATGTCACTTCCAGCATGGATGACACATACACGCAACGCGGAGCCGAATGATGCCTCCCTCAGGTATGATGGGGTTTTGCTCACAAAATATTTCTGAATCCAGTCTGACTACTGGGGATTGTTCTAAGGTAAGGAATTTGAGACTAGATAGAGTCTCTACCAGATAAGGCGTTTCGCAAGGTAAGTAACTTGTTTGTTCATCTGTCTGTACTTCATGCCTGAGAACAGGATGGCTTTACAGTATTTCTCTGAAAGTTTTCAGTCACTGTGTCTGTTCAAGGACCCGTGGTTGTAAGATTACTGGACAGTAGCTCACTAATGGTACCCTGTAATTATAGAATATGGAATATGCACTTTCCACACACTCACTGGGCCTCCTGCCAATTCCTAAGTGTCAGCTGATCATAGAAGGAAGTGTGAGTAACCAATTAGTTGAGGATAACAGGAAGTGACTGCACTTAGTCGTCTGCAAGGTCTGTCTCCATGCCAATTTCTTCATCCCTTTTGGTCAGAGACCAGTGTACAGATTTCAGTAAATAGTTCCAAAATGATAGCAGGGTTCTTCTTTTAATAGAACATTTATTTTGTAATCAAATGTTTTCAAAGCATTAGTTTGAGCAGATTCGACTTTTTCTTTATACTGCTCCATGGTGAATGTAAAGGGAATCTTGTTATATTTCCACAGCAGAATTCTTGCTTTTGAAGTTGACAAATAATTTCCAGTTATTATGGAGCTAGAATGCATTCACGTTTCTGGTGTACAGGATGTAAACATGCTCCATTTTTTTTTTCTCTCCAATTTCCTGAGAAATCGACATCTATTATATGTTTAAACCAGCGCTTTGAAGTAGGGAAAGGAGATGCACAACAATGTATAGATCTTCTAAATAAATAATAAATGAGTAGCAAGATTTGTATAGAGCAGTTAACGCCATGAAGTATAATATTTGTGAGCAAATACTTAACTAAACGTAAAAATCTAATTTAAAATAGTAATGCATGCGTTTGTGTCATATACACACACTAGAACGGAAATAAGTGGTAGCTTAAAGTTGCCTGCACAGCTGGTTTCCTAGCACTAAGTTGGCGGATATAAAGGAAACAAAGGTTTAATTGAGTAACAGATCTACTATTTTAATCCAGGTCTCCCGCTTTCAGAGTCAGCAAAGTAGGCCCTCGGATTGCGTCTCCACTCTAAAGTCAAATTCAGAAAATGTCAATTAATGGAAAATGATCAATAAAGCAGTGTGTCGTATTTTATGAAAAGTATGCCGAAAAATGCCAGTGGAATAAGATTGAATTCTGTTAGTACCAACGTTGTTAGCCAATCACCAGCTGGTTGGAAGTCTGGATGGGGAAAATGTTTTAGCTATTTTTCTGTTCAAGCTTGGGGTAGATTTCCAATAAAACAAAGATATGTAGCCTTGTAAAACAACCAAAAGAAAATTTGGGATATGCAACATTTATGCCTTAGTGTAGGATAGAATCTCAGCCAGGCCATGTATTTCTACTGGTGTAATATAAATACAAAAATAATACAGTACCCTCTAGAGGCACCATAGAATACATCTCCTAACCCTTATGTCTGCTTGCAGAGAGAGCTTACAAATTCTCAAAATGTTGGTGATTCTAGCAAAAGACTTAGGGCCTGCATTTTTCATATGGTGTGATGGAGTCCTGGACAATGATACCAAGCTCCTTTTGTCTATCTCTCAACCGATGGACTTTTTCAAGTGTGGCAGAAAATGTATGATCTGACTTTATTTAGCTTGAGTCCTGGCTTTATAGTCAAGAGCAACAGATGTCCTTGGTCTGCAGAGTAGCCAGAGTTAAATTTGCAGAAATTGATGATGCACAGTTAGGGGTCTTAGCCCATCTCCATGCTTGTGCGGGGGTGCCGTGGTACACTGGGAGAGGCAGTCGAATGTGTTTGGACACATTCCGGTCACTTTAATTCATTACTATTAAGATTTTTTCTGCTCTTTATTAAAAATGTAGGAAGTCCAATATCACAGCAGAAAATAAATGTGCAGTAATTTTCACATATTTATACGCTTTTATAGTTTATCGTTAAAATTGTTAGTGGGAATGTTTGTGGCCATTTCAATGGAAAATTAGTTGCCATTAAATGACATCATGCTTAGTAATATATTTATTAAAAGTGAGTTTTCAAACATGAACGGAAAAACACTTTTGCTCAAACCCCAAAGACAATTCTCTTAGTGAACTAGGAGGCAGATCAGGGGTCATGTGTACCCTCTATGGGTTCCAGAATCTTAGTTCACATGGACCAACGTTTTAGTCTATTAAAGCAAACAAACGTTTTTTGTACAGCAGTAATGCTGAATTTGCATATTTGAAGGTCATCTCATATTCGATAAATAGCAAAAAGGTGACTGTAAAATTAAATATTTGTCCTTGATCACAGTTTGAGACCAGTTTATAGGTCAAGTACATTACCGTTAGTTCAAGTAGATTATTAAAGTCACCAGACCTGCAGGTGTGGTCATATTGTTCATGATTTTTCAAGGCGCGATTGATGCTCTACCTCCAGGTACCCACACCAGCAGTCTGTGGCCAATGTAATATGGATGCTCTTGTCGGGATACTTGCCTATGATTTCTCTCCACTGCCAATAATCGCTATAGGTGAGGAAAAGAAGACCGCGGCCTATGAGGCTTATTCTCATTGTACCTGCATGAGCAAGTACTCCATACCAATAGACATGTCAAGACGCCCACAAAAGCAGCTTTTATAGGTTTCAGTACAGAGTATCATTTACTACTTGCTGAACCTGCAAAAAGGCAGGTTAGTCCTTCATAGTTAATTTGGCAGGTGTCGCAGCTAACATGCAGAATAGACAACATCAATCGATATTCAGAATTGCAATTTTGAAAGCTTTCATGGAGCGCCTTAATAGATTCATCCCTATGAGAAATCTACTAGTTCCCTTGGGTTCTTAACCCCTTCGCTGCGGCGGAAATTCCGCTGCAGCGCTGGGGGGTGCGGGGGGGGGGGGGCAGCGCGGTGCTCATGACGGAGCCACTCCGTCATGAGCCACGGTTGGGCTGTCCTCATGACGGAGTGGTTCCGTCATGACTCCGCCCACAGCGCTAATCGCCCGCACAGGCAGGGAATTAGCGCCGCGTGGGCGGCGCGGCCGCCAACGGCCGCAGCATGACGGAACAACTCCGTCATGAGCACACGGCAACCGTGGCTCATGACGGCGTGGTTCCGTCATGAGCACGGAAGGAGTTAATGTTCTCACTTGTCCCATGGGGATGCCTCTTGAGCCAATACTCTTGTATCATTACAGTTTCCTTCATGGAAGGTAGTTTTTCTTGTTGCAGTCCGTCCTTTACGGAGATTTGCAAGCCCTAACTGTGGAGAAACCCTTCATCCAAATGTACAGTGATCGGGTCTTCCTTAGAACAAACTTGTTTTATGTGTAAGGTAATTTCTCCATTCCATCTTAATCAAATTCATCTTCAGATTTTTTTTTTCTTCCCGCCATCGAGTTTGGATGTGAATTGCTGCGCTCTGGTCAGTGTCGTTATCGAAACCCCTTCGACGTGCAATCACTCACCTCTCGGCGGTTTTGTTTCGATCGTGTTTCCCTTTCGACGCGCATCCTCTACAATCCAACTACTCGACCTAGACTTGGACGTCGATGGAACGGACTCCATTAAAAAAATGTCCCCAGTGTGGTGCTAAGTTCTCACACACTGACCTACACGAGGTGTGTAATCTTTGCCTCTCTCCAGAGGTCAAAGACAACCATCCGTGATAGTCTGGCTCGACGCCACAAAATGTCCCGGGGAAGCACTTCGATTAAGGACATCTTTGAACCAGATCCCGAAACCCTTCCAGAACAAAGAGTAAAGGAAGAACAGATCTCAGTCTCCGAGGCCGATGACTCCAACGTCAACGACAGTCACTCCAGCTCAGCGGTCCGTGAGTACCGAGACCCCTGTCCTATCCACTCCCACACAGGAGGCTCCGGTAATACCTTTGCCCTTGGACCTAGGTCCACACCGGCCAAATATTTCAGACGCCCCGCCCTCTGGCCCAGCTATGAAACCGAAAGGTAAGCCTTCCGGCACGGGCTCGAGCCAACCCCACTCCGTTACCGATAAAACACCCTCGGCACCAAAGCCCAAACACATAAATGTTCCACCACTGGCGCCGAAAACACCCTCGACTCCGAAATCCTCGGCGTGGAAACAGCCAAAAGACAAGCCTTCGGCGCTGAAACAGCCTAAACCGAAGTCTTTGGAGCCGAAAAATGTCCCCGAACCGAAAACTCCTACACCTAAGCCTAAACAGGATAAAACTCCTCATAAGACAAAGGAACATACGGGCCATACATTTTCCGTTCTGAAAAAGGACACTGGACCCAAACACCCTTCTGTACCAGACCTTCCAGATACAAAGCAGACAAAAATACATATTGATCCAGAGACTGGTTATATCACTTCCACACCAAAAAGAAAACCGGACAATTCACAAGATTCTCCAGTTCCTCCTTAAAAAAGAAATATAGGTACTAATACCTCTGCACCTCCTCCAGAATGTATGATGTTACAACGTGTGGTGTTACCACGCGGTAGGTAACAAGGCGCTCCTTACAACGACTGCGTTGTTAGCACTCGTGGCATTACATTGCAAGTCGTTTCAACGACTTGCGCTAGATGGCGTGCTGGATTTAGGAATAGTATAAATTACTATTCCTACTCCAGTTAGCGCAACAACAGGGAAGGTGTTGGATTTAAAATGCAACACATTCCCTGGTGTTGTACACCACTTAGCGCAAGTCGTTGAAACGACTTGCGATGTAATGCCACGCGTGGTAACAACACGGTCGCAACGACCGTGTTATGTACCCGCGTGGTATTGCCAGCGTTGTAAACGCTGTCTCCACCCTCTCCCCCCTCCTACTGATCCCAATCTATTAATTTCTCCAGTACATTCCCCACAACCCTAAATTTCATCTCCACCACTAGATGAAGATAGTGATTATGGGGGTGGGGACGAGATGGGGATATTGATGGGAACACAAATCCACAAGGGGATGATAAAGCACATACCATCACACAAGATCCAGATCCCTGGCAGGATTATAATAATGATCCGGATCTACAAAATGACCTGGACCTATATCCCTCTCGCCCATCACCTCCCAGATGACAATTTGGGGTTTGCGCTACTAATCACCAGGGCTGCACAATATCACTGGATACAATTACACGCAGATCCCCTAGAGGAAGACTTCCTATTAGAAACCTTCGCTCAGCCACAAAAGTCCACACACCCTACCAATGTTGAAGGGTTTGCTTAAACATGCACCAGAAGTATTTAAAGACCCCATCAGGGCCAGGGTTCTTAACCCTAGGATAGATAAAAAAAAAAATTAAGGCAGCTCCCAACGACCCAATATACATCAAGGGTCATATCCCTTTAGACTCCATGGTGGTGTCTAACGCACGTAAAAGGGCCAATTCACAAACCACAGAAGATGCCCCACCTCCTGACAAGGAATCAAAACTTTTAGACTCATCCGGAAAACGTATTGCGTTACAAGCTGCAAATTATTGGAGAATTGCCAACATCCAAGCTTTACTGGCAAGATATGACAGGGCTCACTATGATGAGCTTGAGAAGCTTATCCAGCATCTCCCTGACCAATATAAGGAGAAGGCAAATGACCTTATACAAGAAGGTAAATTAATTACAAATACATCCATGAAGTGTGCTCTTGATGCTGCTGATACACCATCTCGCGCCGTTAATACCAGCGGTTTGTTACGCAGGCACGCTTGGCTCCGGATATCCGGTTTCAAACAAGAGGTGCAAACCAGTATCCTTATCAGCCTTTCGACCAAGAACATCTCTTTGGGCCCACAGTCGACACATCTTTAGAAAAGATGAAAAAAGATAGAGACTGCAAAATCTATTGGGGCCTTGCAATCGCCTTCCCGTAGAGGTTCTTTTCATCGCTCCTTTTAGAAGGGTGGCTCAAAAACCAACACATCGGAGCAGCCTTCCTCATCTTACAAAAGCCCCAATCAAAGTTCCTTTTCCAAAGGATATTTTAGGGGAGGATACAGGGGCAACATCAATAAGGGAAGAGGACGTGGTAACAACACCCGCACCTCCCCTACCACCAAGCAATGACTTCCCTCCACTTCCCCCCGACCACTCCACACCTGTCGGGGGATGTCTATCAAAGTTCCTACCTGTCTGGAATTCCATTTCCACAGACAGGTGGGTAAGGCAAATTATCCAGTATGGTTACTGCCTGAAACTCCCCTCCAAATCCCCACACATCCCTCACAAACACCATCCAATGTCCATGGAACATTTGACCCTTCTAAAACAAGAGGTTCTCGTCTCTTACAAAAAAAGCAATAGAACCAGTCCCCTTACATCATCAGGGCACAGGGTTTTACTCGCTCTATTTTCTAATCCCAAAAAAGGACGGCTCTCTCAGGCCAATACTGGACCTCAGACCCCTAATCCTTTACATTCAATCAGACCACTTCTACATGGTCACTCTCCAACAGGTGCTCCCCCTAGTTCAACAAGGTGACTTCCTCTCCACTCTGGATCTAAAGGATGCCTACTTTCATATTCCTATTCATCCCTCACAAAAAAAGACCTCCGGTTTATAGTGGACGGTCAACACTGTCAGTTCAAAGTCCTCCCATTCGGAGTGACCACAGTACCCAGAGTCTTCACCAAATGCCTCGCAGTGGTGGCAGCTCACTTAGGAAGGCAACACATCCACGTGTTCCCTTATTTGGACGACTGGCTCATAAAAGCCAAGTCTCACAACACTTGTGTACAACACACACACAAAACAATCCAATTACTTCACGACTTGGGGTTCACAGTAAACCTCACCAAGTCTCACCTTCAACCATCCAAAATACAACATTATCCAACAGCCACTCTAGACACTTCAATAGCCCTAGCATACCCCAATCCAGTCAGGATCTCCACCATACAGGCTCTAATATCCCAATTCCAGCCTCAACCTTCATTGCCAGCTTGAGTCTTTATGCCGCTAATCAGAATGATGGCCTCTTGCATCCTCAACGTCCCTTATGCAAGACTCCAGAAGCGGCCATTACAGGAATGTTGGCGTATCAGTGGAACCAGGCTCAAGGTCGGTTGACAGATCTGGGGTTGGTGGACAGCCGCTCACATCGCTCTCTGCGGTGGTGGAACACCCCAAACCTGCCTAAAGGGCGGCTGTTCCTCTATCCGGTTCCACAGATAGTGCTAACAGACGCATCGCTCACAGGATGGGGAGCTCATCTCCAAAACTAAACCGTTCAGGGCATATGGACCCATCAACAAAATTCCACATAAATCACCTGGAGTTACTGGCAATCTTTCTAGCACTAAAGTCTTTTCAACTCTTGATAGTAGGCAAAGCTGTCTTGGTACGTACATGACAGCAATGTACCACATATAAAAACAGGGAGGGACACACTCTCTTCAGCTTTCACGACTAGCGCAAAGCATGTGGAGGTGGGTTAATCCTTAAAAAATATATCTCCTCGCACAACATCTCCCGGGAGTACACAATCAGATCACGGATCTGCTCAGTTGTCAAACACAGCAGATCCACGAATGGGAACTTCATCCTCAAGATCTCCTTCCATTCTTTCACATGTGGGGCTACCCAGAAGTAGACCTGTTCGCCACACACCAAAATGCCCAAGCTTCGCCTCCAGGTATCCAGACCCATTGTCCAGAGGCAATGCGCTATCGATGACCTGGTCAGGCAAATTTGCATACTCTTTTCCGCCTCTCCCACTCATTCGTTAGTGGTTCAGAAGCTCAAACAACACTCACAATGATCATAGTTGCTCCAACCTGGGCACACCAATCATGGTTCACAACCCTGTTGGCACTCTCAGTAGTACCTCATCAAAAGCTGTACCTCTTCCCCCAAGTTCCTCACTCAGAACCATGGAGAGATAAGGCCTCCAGATCCCAATCAACTCAATCTTGCGATCTGGCTCCTGAAGTCCTAAAGTTTGGCTACCTCAATCTCCAGCCAGACTGCATAAACATCATTAAAGTGGCCAGACATCCTACCACTAGAGCATGCTATGAGGCAAAGTGGAAACAAATTGTCATTTACTGTTCAAACAACAAAATCGATCAGCTAGATGCTTCCATCCAAAACATTAACTTTTATCTTTTGCATCTACAACAATGTAACCTAGCATACACATCTATACGGCTACATCTGGCTGCAATCGCTGCTTACCTCCAAAACAGACAACATTTGTCTTTGTTTAGAGTACCCGCTATCAAAGCGTTTATGGAAGGACTTCAAAGAATAATTCCACCTAGAGTTCCACCTGCTCCTGTAGGGAATCTCAATATAGTCCTTACCAGACTCCTGGTTCCTCCCATTTGAACCTCTGCACAAATGCGAGTTACAGTTCCTTACTTGGAAAGTAGCCTTCCTGGTAGCTATCACATCCCTTAGGAGAGTTAGTGAACTCCAGACATTAACCATACAAGAACCATTTTTACAAATACACCATAGTAAAGTGTTTCTTAGACCTAACCCAACATTACTGCCTAAAGTAGTATCATCCTTCCACCTTAATCAGTCTGTTAAACTTCCAGTATTTTTCCCTCAACCTGACTCTGTGCAGAACGTGCTCTACACACGCTAGACGTTAAAAGAGCAATACTCTACTACATCGAAAGAACTAAGCCCTTTAGAAACACAAAACAACTCTTTGTAACTTTCTCCCCACCTCACAAAGGCAATCTCATTTCAAAAACCGAATTGCAAGGTGGATTGTTAAATGCATCCAAATATGCTATCTTAAACCTAAACGCACATTAACTATTCCCCCTAGAGCTCATTCCACACGCAAACTAGGCGCTTCTATGGCTTTATTAGGGAACATTCCCCTAAATGACATCTGCAAAGCAGCAACATGGTCTACACCACATACTTTCGCTAAACACTATTGTGTAGATGTGCAAGCAAAACAACACGCTACTGTGGGCCAGGCTGTACTAAGAACACTTTTTCAAACCACTGCAACAGATACAGGTTGCCACCTCTAGGGAGGAAAACTGCTGTATAGTCTATGCTAAAGTATACAGTCTACAGCTTATATGCCTCAAATGGATAATGCTACTTACCAGTATGCATCTGTTCTTGGCATGTAGAGCTGTAGAGTTGTATACGCCCACCCACCTCCCCGGATACCTTTATCTGTTGCAGTGTTATCTTACTTAGATACATTACATGGACATCCTTTTCTATTCGCTTACTAACTCCATCATCATCCTTTATGGTGAAAAACAATCTGAAGATGGAGTCTATTCCGATGCGCACTATCACCATAAGGAGGAGTCACCTATCTTGTGACTACAAAGACTTCTTCGAACAAAAACAAACTACTAACATCCGAGCCCAACACCAGATGGCGATCTATGCTAAAGTATACAACTCTACAGATATACATGCCAAGAACAGATGCATACTGGTAAGTAGCATTTCCCTTTTCCTTCCAACTAACCAGGAGGCATGGTTGCCACTTATGCACAGATTTCTGCATGATTCAAATGTTTTTTTCCATATTGTCATGGAACTTGCATCTATCGCCAAAGGGACAGTGCACCAAAACAAATGTATCTACCATAATTTACGTTTGCACACAAACAAATATATTGGTGCCTAGGAAGACTACAGTCCTACTCAAAACCTGTGCATATTTGCTACATTCCGATCAGAATGTCTTGGTTGGTGTTCTAGAGTGTGCCTGTCATCTTTTCAGACAGAGTGCAGCAGTTAATACAAATAAATGAATGAAGGTTTGATTCCCCCTATGTATGTTAAGTGTGCATGCTGGATGGTTAGGTGAGGTTGTTTGCACTAATAAAGAAGTGCCCCAAACATAAGCATAAATTGTGTGGGTGAACAAGACAAAGGTGTTTAAACAATTCTGCAACTTTTTAGAATCCGAACTTCTCTCTCAGGGGCTCTCCATTGTATTGTAATTGCATTTTTATAGAGCTTACTACCCCTGACAAGGCGACAAAGTGCTTTTTCGGCAAGTAACACGCTACTCTGGAACCCAGAAAGGATTAGTGTTGAATTAGTATAGTGAAATATGAAAGTAATTTGAGTGGTGGATAGGTTAGTCAGTTATTTAGGTTCAGAAGGATGGCGGAGGGATAGAAGAGGGAAAAAGGTTTGAATTTATATAGCGCTTGTTACCCCTGATCTGGTGTTGAAGTGCTTTTTTGGCGAGTAGCACGCTACTCCGGAATCCATAAAGGATTTGTTGAATTGGTACAGTGAAATATGAAATTCGAGAAGTGGACATGTTAGTCTGGTAGTTTGATTGAAAAGGATAGTGGAGGGATAGAAGAGTGAAGGATTTAGACTTTTTGGGGGAGGTCATAGCAGTAGGAGGAGGCTTGGGATGAGTATAAAGGCATGTGGAGTGGAAGAGTCAGAGCGAAGAGTTTAGAAATGCTTGTTTTGGGGTGTCGGTATAGTAAAAGATGTCAGATTATGCAAGGAGGGGAGAGTCTAGAAAGGGTTATTTTGGGGATCCTAGTAGTGGTATGGGGTTTGGGATTGATGATAGTGGATGTAGAGGATATATTAATAGAGGTATCGGGTGAGAAATAGGGTAGTGTATTGGAAAGAGTAGTAGAAAGATTTGAGATGGGTCAGAGTTGAGGTAGAAGACATATTCAGAGAGGCATAGAGTGAGAAATAGGGTAGTGCATTGGATATGCTGAGTTAGAAGAATGTAATAAATATATAGATCCATAAGTATATGGAAAGTATATAGATGCATAAAGGAAGGAAGTATATGTAGAATAAAGATGCATTAGATTAACGCTGGTTTTCAAGTGTTGGACTTGAAAATGTATTTATTTTTTATTTCAAAACATAATTATTCTACATGTATATACAAAGCAGTACACCTATATGGGTACATATTTATAGTACAAATAAATGCTTATATATAGAGGGATATGCTGTAGATTTGTTTGCATATGGTGCTTATGTGGGGAAGAGCCAATCCTTGAGTAGTTTTCTGAAGATAAGGTGGTTGTCCATGGATCTTATGTTGGGGGGGGGGGTGTTAAGAGTTCCATAGTTTGGCTGCTTGAACAGAGAAGGGTGTGCCACCCATGACTTATTTCTTGTATCTTGGGATTTTGAGGCAAGATGCCAACCTAGAGTGGAGGTTCCTTTGTTGAATGTGTTTGGTGATTTTATTCCTGATGAAGAGTGGTCCCATTCCATGTATCGCTTTGTGGGTGATACAAAGCAGCTTGAACGTGGATCTTCTGGCAACCGGTAACCAATGCAGGGCTTTCAAGGCAGGGGAGATGTGGTCTTGCAGTTTGGTATGCAAGAGTAGTCTGGCGGCCGAGTACTGAATCTGTTGTATTCTTTTCATGGTTGTTAAAGCTGATCCGTGGTAGAGGCTATTGGCGTACTGGAGTTTGGACAGAACAAGGGAGATGGTAGCTTGGACCTTGTGCGGAAATCCCAAATGGGGGAAGATTTGCCGCACAGTGTTTATAGTAACAAAGCTTGATCTTGCTAGTTTGTCCACTTGGTCATTCATCAATAGCTTGGAGTCCATGGTCATGCTGAGGTTTCTTACTTCCTTCGATACTTTAGGCGGTGATACCAGTTTATCAGGTCAGGCGGCAAGCGGGACATAATGTTTCCAATCGCCACACATGAGTATTTCCGTTTACGAAGCATTCAATTTGAGATGGCTCCAAGTCATCCATTGATCCACGGCTCTGAGAAGACTGAAAATTGGCGAGTTTCCAATGTCTTTGGGGCATTCCAGTTGAAGGAGTATTTGTGTGTCATCTGCATTGTTAGAGCACGTGAATGAAATTGATCAATGCCTGTAATGACTTCATGTAGATGTTGCAAAGCATGGGCGGGATGATAGAGCCTTGAGCGATCCCTGCTTTGGTGGCGTATGATTAGGACTAGAAAGGTGACATTAGTTCTGTTTCGAAGGTAGGACGCGATCCAGTCTAGAGCAGTCCCCTCTATGCCGGCTTCGTAGAGTCTTTGTATCAGAGTATCATGGTCAACCGTGTCAAAGGCAGCTGAGAGGTCCAAGAGGAGTAGCGCAGCAACACCGTTGCGGTCAACTGTGTTCTTCAGGTCATCTCAGATGGCAAGGAGGGCAGATTTTGTGCCTCTTCCCGAACGGAATCCTATTTGGAAGTTGGAAAGTATGGCATTCTCTTCATAGAAAGAGCAGCATTCGCCCAGATGTCACAATTCAATCAGTTTGCCCAGGAAAGGTCCATTTGCAATGTGTCTGTAGTTGTCCGGGTTCAGCGGGTCCAAGAGCTTTATCTTCAGTAAAGGACGTATGTATTGGTTTTTGAGTTCTTCTGGATATATCTCGGTAGTTAAAGAAACGTTGATTCTTATTACTGGAGTGGCAGCAGAGGTTGTTAGAAGAATTGTCTTGAAAGTGTGAGGTGGACATGGGGCAGAAGGGCTGCCGGCAGGCCTGCTTGCATTCACCTGATCCATACATTTGTGTGAAATGTGTTGGAGGGAATGGAGAGGCGGGGTTAGCGTATTCTTGTATTGTTGGTTTGTTAAAAGGTTAGTGCTGGTGCTTTGTCTCTTTCAAGTATGAGTCGAAAGTGAAATCTTGAGTAACTGGATGAGTTCCTTCTAGGCAATTTGGTTTGCGAAATTCATTGAGTATTTTATAGAATTCTTTGTCGACATTTAGCATTTTGAATTCTGTCTGAATAGTACCTTTTCTTTGCCTTTTTGATAGCTGACTTGTATAATCTGTTGATTTTCTGTAGGCGAAGTTTGTCTTGTCTGGCGTTTGTTTTGAGCCATGCACTTTGCAGCTTCCTAATTTGTTGTGTTATGTCTTCCATCTCTGTATTTCTCCAAGGTGCTTGTTTTCTTTTGTTCTGTTGTGTGGTTTTGAGTGGTATCAGGATATCAAAAGGTTCCTGTAACCACTCCTAGTTTAACAGAATGTATTGTTTCCAGATCTGTACTAGATATTAGTTGTGTTCCAAATTGAGGTGAGTCGCTTAGTGTTGTTTTATGTTGGAAAGCAAGCAAATGGTGGTCTGACCATGTAACTGGAGTTATAGTTTGAAAGATAACTAGTTCAGCATTAGCAAAAATGACATCTAGGATGTGTCCAGCAATGTGTGTGGGTTTGTGGACGATCTGATGCAGGTTCAGTGCGTCTAGGCCATTGATTGTTTTCGGATGAGACATATTGGGTTTGTCAAACCAAATGTTGAGGTCACCCAGAACGCATAGGTTGGAGTGTATTGTTATCGGGTTTGAAACTGTGTCTAGAAGTGTGTTCGGGAATGTCACCTTGCTAGGTGTAGGTCTGTAAAGGAGCAGGAAGTTACAGGAGGAAGACGGTGTAGGATTGCATCTGGTGAGAAGAGCCTCACAATTCTTTATGGAGATGTCATCAATTTTAGTGATATGTAATGTTTGCCTGAACACAACAGCTAGGCCACCTCCTTTTTTGCTTATATATAATTTTGGGTGATTGTTTGATGGCCTAGATAAACAGCTTCATGCAGGACTGGAGCCATATCATCTTCCAATCATGACTCGGTTATGAATAGCATGTCTTGTTTTGCGTCAGTGAGAAGGTCATAGATTTGATGTTTGTTTTTAGAGAGCAACCGAGCATTTATTAGTAGATAGGTTAGAGAATGTGCTTTGGTGACAGTGGAAATCTGTTTTGTAGAAGAGTGAACAGTATTGTGTGGGTTTGTAGCAGGTGTGTTTTTAGTGCTGGTATTAAGTGTATTAGGATAGGCACTGAATAGCCCCACTCTCTTACAGGGATCCCGGAGCACTTCTTTAAAATATACCTTATCAAGTGTAGAAATTCACCTTACTTCAGGAATGCCATGTTTAGCACATAATTTATTAAAACGTTTTGCAGTCTATAAAGCAGGCTATATTGGCCAGTTACTTGAATTTACATTTTTTAAAAGTCCAAATATTATTAAAAACTAGGAAAAATATCCAGGCCTCTGTCCTTTTCCCCTGTAAATCTTCTTCACAAACCTTTTCAAAGTAAATGGGGAAGAATGAATAGGTCAATATATACGTATAGGCTGCAGTTCTGTAGAGACTCAAACTGACACTGCACCTTTAAGGGCACACAGCTGTTAAGTATCCCATTATGCCCAGCAGTTGGCAGTTACCTTCAGGTTTTTTTTCCAGGCTCCTGGTGACAGGATCTTAGAACACTGAGCTCGGTCTTATTTTGGCATTTCTATTTTCACTAGAAATATTCTTCAAATGATTTGCCAACAGCTTTACTCGATACCTTTTTTTTTCCAGGCAAATTAAATGCCATCCTTGTTTGCCAAATGTGGCAGAAAGAAGGCAAAATCAGATCCTCATGACCTTTGTAAGCTCTGCCTTCCTGACAGTCACATTCCGGACAGATCCAAGACTTTTTCTAGGCGTACCATGGAGGACAGGGAGAAGATTCTCCTTCATGAGAAACAAGAGTGAAAAAGACAGCAGCAGGTGCTGTCTGAAGATGGGATTTCACGAGAGAGATGGTAGGGTCAGTCCTCTAACACCACCCTCTGAGAAAATCCATGAGCGGGCGATCATAAAAGGCTGAGAAAACAAGGAAAAGGGTCTTAAAGCTTTATTTAGACAAAACTAAGTCCAAATAGTTGTTTGTGAATTATGGCCCTTCATGTACAGGTTTTGCCATATCTCAACAATCTATATCCAGGTGAATTGTTTCTGGCATTAGGTTGTGCTATCAGAAAGCAAACAAAAGCCTGACTGATAAACCAAACGGTCGTTCTACCAGAGATAGACCAGCAACAACTGGTTTGATTAACATTTCTATTGCATAAATCTGTAAAGCAGCAAGATGGAGTTCTGTTCACATATTTACGAGACACTATTGTCTGAACTTCCATGCTAGAGCAGATGCTCAAGTAGGACTAGCTTTCTAAGGAATCTCTTTGCCTTGCTAACTCTATGAATGATCGTTCTTTTCCACCTCCATTTTTAGGGATTGGCTTGCTGCTTTTTAGTGCTTATGATTGTCGAGAGAGATCGAGAGAGAGACAGAGAGACCGAGAGAGAGACCGAGAGAGAGAGAGATATATATATATATATATATATATATCTATATCTATATCTCAAGGAAATCTACTCCTCCCCAGTAGGAGAGACGTAAATAATTAAAATGGCATTCTGTGTTTGTTTAGATATCCTCTCTTTTGCGCTGTAAAAAAAGAACTGCGGTAACTGCCAACTGCTATGTATTATGGGATACTGGAGGGCTGTGAACTCTTTAGGGTACAGCTAAATTTTCCTCTCTGCAGCCTATATGTCTACTGTGCCCTATTCTTCCTTTCCCATTTACTTTAAGAAAGGCTTGTGAAGGAGATTTATAAGGAAAAATTGCACAGCTCCTGGAAATTTACCAAGTTCAAAAAAATAATATTTTCACCCTTTTGAAATGTAAATTAAAGTAATTGGTCAATTTACCCTGCTTTATAGGCTGCAAAACATTTCTAACTAATTATGTGCTACTCTGAGGTTATGCGAATGTCTGCCCCTAAGAAGATATATTTTAATAATGTGCTCCAGGATCCCCACATGTGGGTGGGACTATTGAATGCTTATGATTTTAATGGAGAGAGAGAGGTAAGAAACCATTCCTTCTGGCACACAATTTGTTACAGGGAATGTTGATTATTTTGTTGTTGTTTGGATTACATCGGAACAGTTATTTGAAATAGCCATGAAGTTATAGACTGATTCTGCTGTCCTGTGCTTTCAAATGAATGGCTAGTTTCACAGCTTTTTTTCTGTTTTTGCTGGTAGGTAACACTGGGAAATTTAGTAGTAAGCCATAATTACAGAAAATACAGCGAAATGTGTCCAGTAGGAGCAGCTGAAATAGTCAATCTTACTTGAACTCCCAAATTGTTTTTTTTGTTTGTTTGTTTTTGTTTAGTTTTTACCTCTGCCTCTTTTTACTTCCACTAAAAATGTTAATCTGCGACACTTCTTTTATTGAATTTGGTTGTGCCTACCATGCCAGCGCATGGATCCTTCACCTGTGAAACAACATCCGCAATCCAGAGCATTGTCTGCATAGTGAGTGAAGCAATATTTCCACTCATTTATTACACCTCTAGGTTCTATCTAAATTTCTAAGTAAAGCTTTTTAAAACTGGTGTCCGTCAATGACATCACATGATTACAAACTGGAATTTGCATGTTGTGAATATATTTTCAAGTTTGTCTGCAAACTGCCCTAATGTTCATCAGATGTCTCAATGTCATCTGTGACATCAGTATCCAGCTCTTGACTTTCCTTATACTAGTCCTTGTGTTCAAATGTGTTGGTCCAACTGTTTCAGTTAAAACAACAAACTGACTCCCAGAAGGTGCTAGGAGGTTTTAAAAACATGACTGAAACTGTGTTCCTGAATTTATGGGACTGCTTGGTAATCTATTTGAGCACTAGAACCACTCTAACTTTTCCCCCTTAAGCACACGTCCGAGAGGTTGATATATATGGGTCTTGTGCCCAAATGCAATAGCTTTGCTCTATGATAACACACTTCTGCATTAGAGCTGTAAAATAACAATTTCCCTTCCTCCATGTGTTTCTTGGAAATGGAAGTATGGGGAGTTTTGTGGTAAGATTACTACTCAATTATTTTACATTAGATAGTGTTGCTTTGAACCATTCACACAGATTTCCCAGTAATCCATTTAATTCCTATTTGTCTCCAAAATGACCTTAGATTAATTTTCTTTTCGAAAGTGTTGCCCCTAGACGAAGTGGCGGCAAACACAAGATTATGAACTGGGTGCTGAGTAGTGTAACATTTACTGGGCTCTGTTCCTCATGTTCTGGATTTAAACATGACTAATTCACTAAGTCCCAGAGCTATACTTGAGTGTCTTATCCGAAAGAGACTTCTAACTACAGATTCTTTACCTTCGAGTGATCTCCAGGCGTCAGACTGGATCCGGAAATTGTTTAGTGAGCAGTTCTCCTGCGTGCTGGTAGGTGTTGTGTTCCGTGCCAAAAGTGATGTGTACGGTGCCTATATAGGCACCACTCCACCCCGCTGACATCAGTTCTTTTCTTTCTGCGCCGGTCTTCGCAGATCTGGAGAGATCTAATCCCCCCTCTTCCCCCCCCCCCCCCCCCCCACATTCATTTTTTGACTGACCTTTTTTGACTTTTTGGCAATGTTTTTTTTTTTTTTTTTTTGAGATTTTCTGCTGGTGTGGCAGGTATGTCAGCTAGGAAAGCCGGCTTCAAGCTCTGCCGCGCCTCTCATCAATGAACATCTGTGACGGACCCACATCTTGTTGCCTCGGGTGCAACCATGGTGCAAAGACCTGCGTCAACTGCCGTGCCTTGCATCCCAAGGCCTTGAGGGAGCACTCCCTGAAGCTCCTTGCTGCTCAATGTGCAACACCCTCGAGCCCAGTCGAGAGGACGGTCGCGGGATCGGTTGTGGAGTCCAAGATCCTCGTCACACTCAGTCATCTTCGGGTAAGTTCCATTGTAAGAAGAGGTCTTCAACTTCACACCTTCCATCAGTCATCCGAGGAGACAAGGGGCTTAATCATTGAAGGCCTGACTCCACCGTTCGGCCTGTGCATGGGCTGGCTCCGCTCCTCCCCAAGTTTCCTGGAGCTGGAGCGACCCTTGTCCAACTTCATGAATTTTAGGAGGCCATGCACCTTATTTGGACAGCCCATTACTACTGGTGTGCCTTCGAGCCCAGTGGGGTTCGGAAGGCCCCCCCCTCCCCCCACTGGTTCACAGCCAGCCGTTCTGTGCCCATCTCCAATCAGGCCCCTTGGATCTACAGATGGATCCAGACAGGTGCCGGCCAAGCCACCTCGACGTTTCCCCAGCGCCACTCCCGATACCTAGGCTCCCAGCGATGCCATCCCCATTCTCATCCCAGACATGGAGCCAGAGGGGTGTCTAATGCCAGCTTCAGCGCCAACTGGAGCCATGCCTTCCAGACCGGAACCCAAGGCCTATTCCTATCGGCTGCAACTCTGGGAGGATTGGGAGGGGTCGCCGGACCCTGAAGAATGCCAGCCCTTAACATTGACTGGTGTGAGGATTTGGCAGACGCCAGCAGACTGGACACTGCCCCAGATTCTGGCATGGTCTCTCCTCCTACCATAGCTACGGAGGAGGGAGGCTTGTTTGCTATGGTGGTGAGAAGGGTAGCCACGGTACTGGACCTAAGCCTACCTTCAGTGGCAGACCAGACTAACGTCTTGACAGAGGTGCTTCAGCCGGGACCCCCTCAGCATCACTTCTCCCACTTACTTGATGAAACCCTCAGTGACGTCCTGCTTTCGACTTGGTCCAAAACCCTGAACGGGCGCACCCGTGAACAGGACAATTGCCTGCCGCCACCTCCTCTCCCCAGGGTACCTCAATATCCTCCTACCACAGAGAGCTTGGTGGTCCAAGCTTCCACCTCCCGTGTAAATCCTGGTGCATTCCCTACCACTCCACCGGATCAGGAGCTTAAGAAGCTGGACACCTTAGGGAAGAAAATGTTTTCTTCCACCAGCCTGGCTGTGGTCTGTGAACACTGTGTGCCTTTTGGGCTGTTACTCAATGCTCTGTAGGATTTGGTGGTGTAGGTGCTGCCCATGGTCCCGGAGGAGGCCCTGGCTACACTTTCCCAAGCTATTGCAGATGGCAGAGATGCAGCCAAGTTCACAATCTGATGTAGGCTGGATACGACTGACTTGCTGGGCAGAGTAGGTTCTTTGTCAGTGGCATTGTGGCGCCACGCCTCGATGGTGACAGCTGGCTTTTACAGAGATGTTCAAGCATTGCTTATGGCCATGTCCTTTAAAGGTTCCCCTCTCTTTGGAGACCAGGCGGACTCGGCGCTGGAGCGCTTTAAGGACAGCAGGGCAGCGGCCAGGTCTTTGGGTCTTTCAAATTCCCCTTTCCAGCCCCAGTCTGTCTTTCACGCCCACGGAAAGGACTTCCAGCTGTGTCTTTACACACCCAGCCATCATGGCGCGCAAGCTTCCCAGCCTCTGCGTGGCCAAGGACGCGGTACCCTCCGGTCCTGTTGGTCGGGCAGCCGGAAGTTTTGCCAGTCTACCACCTTCATCATGTGCACAGAGTGTAAGGAAGGATACGCCATCACCTGTCCCACTGGAGGTCAATAACATGAGACCACTAGGTTCTTCACATTGTCTAAAGGGGCTACTCCCTTTGTGACCTCCCCCTCCCTCCACCCATGCCTCCCACTTGCGACAAGCTGATGGAGGACAATCTCTCCTTGCTCTGCCAGAAAGTGACAGCACTCTTGACCAAGGGAGCCATAAAGCGGGTGCAGACGCCAAAAGTAGATTTTGGTTGATCTCACTGCTTTCTGGTGCCCAAGAAAGACAGATGCCTTTGTCCTATTCTAAACCTGCGCTCTCAATTTCTTTCCCAAGAAGTCTAAAATGCACACACACGCTCAAGTCCTGTTTTCCCTGGAGACTGGATGGTAGCGTTGGGCTTGCATGGCGCATAGTTCCACATTCCCGTCCTGTCCGTCCACAAGCATTACCTGTGGTTCGTGGTGGGCCACGAGTGCTTAGTTTGCTGTGCTCGCTTTGGCCTTACCAGCTCCCCTCGGTATTCACCAAGGTAATGACGGTAGTTGCAGCTAGTCTGTGGAGATCAGTGGTATCAGTCTTCCCCATTCTCAGTGACTGGCAGTTAAAGGCAGACTCGCTCCAGGCTGTCATCTCCCACCTCCAGACTAGGGCAGACCTCCTGCATTCACTGGGGTTCACTATCAACATGCCAGAGTTACACCTCACTCCCTTTCAAACGCTCCCTTTCATTGGAGCTGGTCTGGACACTGTGCAGTTTTGTGCATATCCTCCCGAACGTTGAGTCCAGAATATTCAGGCTATGATACTGATGTTTTAACCACTATCTTGGATGGTGAGACTGACTGTGAGGCTGCTGGGACTCATAGCCTTTTCCATCCTGCTTGTGACACATGGCTACTGACCTAAGCGGGATCTGCAGTGGGACCTAAAGTTCCAGTGGGTGCATCATCAGGGGAATCTTTCTAACATGGTCCAGATCTCCGAGGGAACTGCAGAAGATTAGCAGTAGTGGTTACAAACTGCAGTTGAGTCAGCGGCAGACCCCTCTTCTTTCCCCAACAAGATCTTACAGTGTGACAGATCCGTCACTCCTGGGCTCCATATAAACCTTCTGGAGCTCAGGCCGATCTAGCTGGCATTAAAAGCCTTCTACCCTCCATCAAGCAAAGGCTAGTGCATGTGTTCATAGAGAACACCACTGCCTTGTGGTACTACACCAAACACGGCGGGGTGGGGGTCGTGGACCCTGTGTAAAGAGGCCCTGTGTCTCTGGACATGGCTGGAACGTCTGGGCATATCTCTGCTGGTCCAACACCTTTCTGCCTTTCTCAACCCCAGGGTGTACAAATTCTGCCAAAGATGCCTAGCGGATCACAAATGGCAACTCCATCTGGAAGTGGTGCAATGTCTCTTCCAGCAGTGGGTTAGATCTGTTCGCCACAGCCGAGAACGTGCAATGTCCACAGTTTTGTGTGCTGGACTTTCCAAGGCTGCTCATGCTCAACTGTGCTTTTCATCTCGAGTGGAGCTCAGGCCTCCTGTACGCCTTTCTGCCTATACCACTCCTGGCCAGAGTTCTCCAGAAGATCAGGAACGACTTGGCCCAAGTAATCCTTGTGGGTCCAGACTGAGCTTGGAGAGTTGGTTACCCCCAGCTGTTGAGCATGGCCATCTGTCCTCCGATCAAGCTGCCCCTTCGGGAGGATCTTCTGCAGCAGCAGTAGGGTAGGATCTTCTGTCGCAGCAGCCACTCGAACCTGTCAATGCTCCGCCTTCATGCATGGAGATTGAGCGGTGACATTTCACAGCTTTCGACCTTCCCTCACGAAGTCTGCAATGTTACCTTGGCAGCCAGGTGTCCCTCCACCAAAATGGTATACATCTCTGGTTGGGGCAAGTTTGTGGCATGCTGTACAGAGAAGCAGGTTGACTTTCTTTCTGCTCCACTCTCTGGTCCTTCTCTTTATCATTTCCCTTGTCCAGCAGGGCTCTGCCCGTGGCACCTTGAAGTGCTAGCTTTCTTCCATCCTAGCCTTTCTGCGGTTACCTGATCAGCCCGCCCTCTTCAAATCCCCTGTTGTTCATAAGTTCTTGAAAGGTTTGCAATATGTTTGCTCCTTCACCCTTCATTATGCCTCAGTGAGGCCTTACTATAGTCTGAACATTTTTGATGTATGCTCCCTTTAAGGCATTACACAACAGTCCTCTTAAGTTCCTTACAATCAAGACCGCTTACTGGTGGCACTAACATCTGCCTGTCGGGTCAGTGAATTTCAGGCTTTGTCATCCAAGCTCCCATACTTGAACATATACACAGCAAAGCTGGTTCTTCGCACTAGAGCTTCTGTTTTGCCGCTGATTGTCACTCCTTGTCATGTAGGTCAGTCCATCACCCCATCTACCTTTTACGCTCTGCCAAGTTCCTCTAAAGAAGAGGAGCGACTTCACCAACTGTACCCAAGGAGATCGTTGTCGTTCTACCTTGACCGCTCGAGCGTTCCTGGTGGACAACCAACTCTTCGTGGGAGTATGTTTCAGCAAAGAAGGGAAAGGCTGTGCAGAAACGGACCATCTCCCGATGGATCGTGCTATGCGTTAAGATCTGCTACGCATTGGCCAAGAAACCACCCCCTGCAGACTTGGGTGCTCATTCCACCAGAGCTAAGGCTGCCACCACTGTGTTGGCATGTGGAGTCCTGAGTATCTGTTAGACCGCAACATTGGCTTCTCTACACGCATTCTTATAGCATTACTCTCTGGACAGTCTGGTCCGGGCACATTGCTTGTTCAGTCCTGTCAAACTTTCTAGCGTGAATCAGTTTCACACACCCACCTCCAGGGAGGTATTGCTTGGGTTTCTATTCTAAGGTAAGGAATATACTGCTAGAAGTCTCTATCAGATGAACAAGTTACTTACCTTTGATAATGCCTTATCTGGTAGAGACTCTATCTAGCTGTAGATTCCTTACCTACCCACCCATCCTCCCTGCTCTGCAAATGGAATTCTAGGGACAGCACTGTTCCCCTCTCAAAGTGCTGGTTTTCCACACCAATGGTAAGTGTTTTTCGTGTCTCCGTACTTCTAGTGCAGAAAGTCATGAAAAGAAACTTGCGTCGGCGCACTGTGGTGGTGCCTATATAGACACTGCGCAAGTCCCTTCTGGCGTGAATGACACCACATGGAGCGAGTGACACCCCCTCCCGGCGCGCAGGGGTACTGTAAAAAAAAAAAAAGAAAAAAAAATTACAGATCCAGCCTGATGCCTGGAGATCATTCTGTGGTAAGGAATCTGTGGCTACATAGTCTCTGCCAAATTGGCGTTGCCAAAGGTAAGTGACTTGTTCATTACTGCTACAAAGAAATTTTGTTAAAGCCTGAAACTAAGGTTTCTTGATTAGGCTTCCTCTAGAGCAGCTATGAAATACCCAAGCCCTAGAATTAAATTAATGTGCATGAACAAAGTTAAAGGAAAGGGTACCTTTTCCTTTCAGTGACTTATGAAATAAGTGGTGAAAGATTCAGGGTTCTGTATTCAGAAATTCAAATTTTTTTCCTTCCAGTTAAACTAAAGAGGGAATATGGAGATCACTGACTGCTTGTCAGCCTATTGTCTTGGATTCAAAAGTGATTGGAAATACTCTGATTGGGTGGTGTTGGGATGGAAAAGTCCCTTGCATTGTGATGGACGCTCCTGCTCTGAACACCCTTACTACAGTAATATCTGGATCCCTGGTAATGTTTTTTGGTCACGAGCGAACACAAATCCTGTGTGTGCGCTATGACCTAAGCCTGCCTCATTGGCTGCTCGACTGGCAGGGGCACCCAAAGCGTTTCCCTCAGGAGGTTTAAGGATACTGCCTTTACCTGGAGTTAAGTAGCACCAGC
Source organism: Triturus cristatus (assembly GCF_964204655.1). Classification (NCBI taxonomy): domain Eukaryota; kingdom Metazoa; phylum Chordata; class Amphibia; order Caudata; family Salamandridae; genus Triturus; species Triturus cristatus. The sequence goes on along the minus strand of NC_140586.1, from coordinate 86,120,174 downwards.
ACGTGGTGGCAGCAAACTGTGTTTTTAATCATCAGTAAAGTGAACCGGTCCATTTTAGCCTGCTGGCTCACTTTAGTAAAGTGTTGTGGCTGCGTGCTTTACTCGACCTTTGGCCTGCATTGGGTTGTGTGCACACAAGGATTTACTTATGCTGGAAAAATGGTACAGTGTATGAGAAATAGCGCGAGTGGTTGCATGCGCCCGAGGATGTATGTGTGTCTGAGAGATGGTATTGTGTGGAAGAAATAGTGCATGCAGCTGCACGTGTGCTAGATGTGCATGTGCCCGTGTGAAAGCACAGCACATAAGAGAGAGCGTGTTGTGTTGCATGAGCTCGCAAGGATGTACATGTGCCCGGGAGGTAGTGTGCGCCCACCCTCCTCCTGTTTGAAAAGGCTCCCTTGAGCTAATGAGCGGATGAGCTCTGGTTGATGCACCTCCGCTCAGCGTGTGGTACAGAGATGTGAAAAGACTTTGGGTAGCCTTTCCAGCACCCCCAAAAAAATGTGTTGCTCTCTACTGAAGGACAACTATCCTGAAACGGTTGTCTAGAGACACAGCACTGGCTGCACCAACAAAAACTAAAGCCTGTCACCGAAATAAGTGTTATGCACTGCATTTACTATGATGCATCGGGGCAAACTGAGTGCTGGTATGTGAGGCAGAGTGCGCCCACCCTCCTCGTGCCCGGTAAGATGTTCAGTACATTGGAGACTGCATGTGTGTGATTGCCTGTATGTTCAGGGGCATGTGTGCGCTTATGAAGAGCACAACACACTGAAGACACTGGGTTCCATTTCGGGAGACCAGTGGCTTCTTGGAGGAGCATGGAGAGGCAGAGGCTTCCCCCAGACATTTATGGACTGCTCCATTTCTGAGAGCTATGCGGGCCAGACTTTGGTGGAAGGAAGAGCCAGGCTCTTTGGTGCACTTTAATAGGAGTTCTTTGATTCTGAAAGGTTGTCTTTGGTCAAATGGGCCTGGGCACATCTGAGGAAAGAGATGGAGCTGATAAGAGAATCATAAAGGGTTGTACTGGGGCCTTTAGGAGAAGTACACAACGAAGGAGTGGATACTTAAAAGTGAACAACCACCAGACTACGAACTACAAATCCAGAGACAGAAATGTGTCTGGAAATGGGTTCTAAAAAGGGGAGCTTGAGACTCTAGTCTGTGAAACTGAAGCTTTATATCAGCTTGAAGAAGTTCAGCATGAGTTTTGCCTTTTGTGAACAGTACTTTCGAATAATGGTCTGCCATACTGGGTGAGAAGACATTACCCAGGAGCATAACCCAAGACCAGTGGTCCTGTAAGGTGAAGGAGTTCACTTTGAGGGAGTAAGGACCAGTGGGGATGGATTACACCCCTTTCCTCCCTGAGAAGCCTTTGACTGCTAGACCGAGACTACCACTGAGAGTCAAGTGCTGAAGGGGTACTCTGCCTAGTTGCTCATAGTTCATAGTAGGCAGAGCCTCGAACATCAGAAGTGAAAGGCCTTAACCACCACAGTAGTGCCCATTAATTCCTGCTTGCCCCGTTGTCCTCTTAAAGAGGCTCTGACAGGTGCATATTTCTTCCTGGATGGAAGTTTTCAAGGGTTATTTCTGTAGTCCCCTTATCTCACCAGAAAACAACACCAGACTTGGCTTTTTTCCTCAAACAGTCAAATCCTGCAACCTTTATGTGAAAAACTTTGGTAACTAGCTATTGGCTGTACCAATAGGAGCACTCTTACTCTAAAGTAGCCACCATAAGACATTTTTGTACCCATTGTTTCCTCTTTCAGTCTCACTCTGTCTTTTAAGGTGCCACTGATTAATTTAGTCCCTCTGATATTAGGCTAGATTGCATCCCACCCTGATGTCAACACTTGTAAACTGATGTAACTGATTGTGCAAGCAGGAACATTACTTTTTGCGCCAAGTGGCAAATTGACTTGAAAGTGAAGACAAATTTGTTTATGCCCATGGAAAAAAGACACTGAAACGAAAACAGTATTTCCTTTGCCATTAACAGTTTGGGAATATATGATTTTAGACATTTTACCTTGCAAAGATGTAATGAGATTAGAATGCCTTCCAGGAAGGTCATGATGTGAAAATGTACACACTACAAGGAGATCTCCCCATGTCACCTGTTTCTACCACATAATAGTTTTGCCTGAAGGTGTAGATTACACCAGAGGGTAAGCTGTCTTGGAAGGTGCAAGTGGTACCATGCATGTTTAGAGAATGTTATTCAAGTGGTATCAAGGGATATGTGGGGCTTTAGCTATCAGAATCTTATTTGAGCGTTTCTTTTTTTGAAGTGGTTTGCAGGACTGCTTAACGTCAATAACTAGAGAGTAGGATTGGTGGAATGCAGTTTCTGTTCTTAAAGTAGTGTCTCTTGTGAATGTGGAAGCTGGGTGAAGGGACAGTAGACCTATGCTGTACAATATACCTTGCTGGACACTGTGTGTGCGCGCATGTTAAAAGCATTACATAATTTGTTAAAATGTAAGTAAAAATTGGATTACTCTCTCATTCAAGTAAGAAATGGAAGCTTTGGTGGGGCTTTCACTTGGATGTTGCCTGTGTATTAGCATCAACTCTGACACGGTCACTCCCACCACCAGGGCAGCGAAGATGGAATTGCATATTCATTTCAGAACTGTGAAGCCATAGCTAGAAGTTTCAGTAGCCTTAAAGGTGCACTACTGTATGTGCCCATACTACGGTGCTGTATAGTCACGTGTAGCAGATTAACAAGATTGTGTTGTGAGATTTTATTGTCCGCATTTGCTTATGTTACTTGCCAATTCAAGTATGCTGTCTGTTACTTGAGTATATGTTCATGAAAGCACACTGTCTTTCTGTAGGTTTGCGTACCATCGGTGTCATTACCAAGCTGGATCTGATGGATGAGGGCACTGATGCACGGGAAATCCTGGAAAACAAGCTGCTGCCATTACGGAGAGGTATGAGTTGGCTGATTGGAAACTGGTGAAGAGATGTTGGGTCCTCTTAGAATAATGGGAAGATGGTCAGTTGCTTCATGATTAAGTAGCTGGACTATGTCATGAAGGCCTGCAACACTTAAGCCAAAGGGGCCACACGAGGGACGTCTAGTAATCCCAGAAAGTAAGATCCAGGTTTTGCATAGAACCAGAAGAGAAGGCACTGGTTTTAGTTGTGCCCATATGAATGAGTTACCACAGTCTGTCGTACCATAAGGATACATGAAGGATGCCTGTGCTCTTTAGATAGGGCCACAGGAAGACATCCCCAGGTTCTAACTGTGCCATCTGAGGGTGGCTACTGGTCTACATGGGGCTCATGAGATGAAAATCCCAAGCTCTAGTTGGAACCCGGAGAGAGATCTCGGTTTTTGGTTGTGGTCACCTGATGGAAACCTAAGGTTCTAAGTTAGAGTTGTACAAAGCGGCCCCAAGATTTAGTTGGACGGCCAGGTGTGGATTGCCAATGTATAGGTAGGAATAGAGAATCACATGAAGGCAGACCCTGGTTCTAGTAAGGCAACAATATGGACGTCTTCAATTCAGGTTGTATGGGGAGTTCTCTAATTCTAGTGTGGGATATAGGGCAATAGAAAATTGACCTTGGTTCGGGAGAAGGCCTCTGGATCCGGCTGTAAGATAGATGTATCCTTTGTTCTAATAGAACATATTGGACCAAACAAGGAGTCCTGAGGATCTTTTTGTTATCAAGGCCATGGAGCATAAAGAACTCTTGTCTTTTTGACTCCTCTTCTCTTTGCCTCTATTCCTGTGCTACATCCCCACATCCTGCCACTGGACTTGTACTGTCACCTGATGCTTTCTACCACCAGACCTTTTAGTTTATAGAGTTGCTCATTGAGAATCCCAGTCGTCCATGCTTTCTGCAGATAATATGTTCGAGGCATAGGAGCAGCAGAATACATACATGTGCATAGATTGCCATCTGGTGTTGGGCTTGGATGTTTGCAGTTTGTTGTCTTGGAAGAAGCCTTTGTAGTCACTAGATAGGTGACTCCTCCCTTGGACTACAGTGGGCATGGGCATCGACTCCATCTTCAGATCGTTTTTTTCCGCCATTGGGTTCGGATGTGACTCGCTACGCTTGGGTACAGTGTTTCCAAACCTTTTTTCGACTCGCAACCATCACCATTCAAGGGTATTGTCTCGTTTGCGTGCCCTCGACGCGCTAACTCCCAAATCCTCAATTCCGGTCGTGAACTCAGGCCACTGGGCCTATCGGCGCCATTCGTGCCTACGGCTAATAGAAAGGACTCCATTAAGAAAAATGCCCCCAGTGTGGAGCTAAATTTCCACACATCAACCACCACAAGGTCTGCAACCTTTGTCTATCGCCAGAACACGAAGAAAAGGATTGCCAAGCCTGTGCCTCTTTTCGATCCAAGAAAACCATTCGTGATCGCCTGGCTCGACGACCCGTTATAGCGCAACAGGCTGCACCGATGCCAGAAGACATCTTCGACGAAGGCCCGACGTTCCAGAGGCAGAGGATTCGGAGGAGCTTGACATAGTCTCCGAAGCTGACGACTCCGACTCCGAAGCCGACGACTCCGACTCCGATCACCACAGCACTCCAGGTCAACGAGTGAGTACAAACTACCCTACCCCACCTGAAAAACAGAAGGCTCTGGTCAAAACTACGCCTGAAGGCCTTAGTTGAGACCGAAAAAACTTCAGAAGCCCTGCCTCCGGGCCCGGCTCCGAAAACAAAAGAAAAGCCTTCCGGCAGCTCGGGACCGAGCAAGCCGCATATCAGTACCCAGAAAACAGCTTCGGTAGCAAAATCTGGGATACACATCTCCATTACGTCCAAAAAGGCCTCTGCATCGAACCCTTCAGCACCGAAAGACCATAAGGCCTCTGAACCAGAAAAACTGTGAAAATCTTCGGATCCGTATAAAAGTTCCAACTCGGCACCGACTTCGAAGCCAAAGGAGGACAAGACTCCTTCTACGGCTACAGAGACCAAATTAAAGCCATGCTTGGAACCGAAAAAATCGGCACTGAAAGGAGACAAATGGGAAGAACTGTTTCGACCTGATCCTGTCGATCCGAAACCAAAAACATTACATGTGGACCCTAAAACAGGCCATATTGTCAGTCTTCCAACAAAGAAGAGGAAATCTGATACCTCACACACACACCTGAGGTACCTGTGAAGAAGAGATACTTTGCAACTTCACCCCTGAGACCCTCTTCTCCCATTCTTCCTACTAAACCTTTGTCTCCTATAAACTCTCCTATACACTCTCCTAGACTTTCTCCATGCTCACCCTTAGCACCACAGGATGAGGATGATTTAGGGGATGGGGGTGGACACTGTAAGGATCCCTTAGATGACCCGGATGATGATCACACTACCCCACCACAGGATACATGGGACGATTACGATGATCCCACAGATCCTCCAAACCTGCCTGATCCAGACCCATACCAGCCCCCCCACCCCCACCCCACCCCCCTCAGATGTCAGTATAGGATTTAGTCCGCTCATAATTAGGGCTGCACAATATCATGGCGTGGAACTGCCTTCCGACCCCATGGAGGAAGACTTCCTACTGGACACTTTTGCTCAGTCACAAAAAGCTATACACACATTGCCAATGCTCAAAAGTGTCATAAAACATGCACCAGACATATTTAAATCCTCGGATTGATAAAAAATATAAGCCTGCCCTTAAAGATCCAGTATGCACCAAAGGACAACTCCTCTTATATTCTTTGGTAGTGTCCAATGGCAGAGAACGTCCCAATTCACAACCTCTGGTGATGCACCACCCCCAGATGAAGAGTCTAAACTGCTAGATGCATCAGGCAAACGAGTTGCCTCCCAAGCAGCCAATCACTGGAGGATAGCAAACATGCAAGCACTACTTGCCAGATATGACAGGGCTCACTACGATGAGCTTGAAGATCTTATCCAACACTTAACTGACCAGTACAAGGCCAAAGCCAACGATCTGGTCCAGGAGGGCAAGTTAATTACAAATGCATCCATCAAATGTGCCCTCGATTCAGCAGACACTGCATCTAGATCTATTAACACCAGTGTCTTACTTCGCCGACATGCATGGTTACGCATTTCCGGTTTTAAACAGGAAGTGCAAACAACTATTTTAAATCAGCCGTTCGATCAAGAACATCTGTTTGGCCCAGCTGTGGACACAGCTCTAGAAAAAATGAAAAAAGTCACACTGCAAAATCTATGGGTGCATTATAATTTCAGACAACACAAGGTTCCTTTTGTCACTCCTTCTATAGGGGCGGATCCAAAAACATTAGCATGGACACTACTTCCTCCTCCTACAAGACTCCTAAACAAACATCCCCCAACAAGGGATATTTTAGGGGGGGGGTACAGAGGAAATAATAACAAAGGGAGAGGTCGAGGTAACAACAACCGAACCTCCCCTACTACAAAGCAATGACTTCCCTCCGCTCCCTCCAGACCATTCCACTCCAGTCGGAGGAAGACTTTCACAGTTCCTACCTGTCTGGAATCCATCACTACAGACAAGTGGGTAAGACAAATTATCCAGTATGGTTACTGCCTGGAACTTACAGCGACTCCCCCAACTATACCACCCAAACAACGTCCAATGTCCAAGGAACATCTAACGCTCCTCAAACAAGAAGTTCTATCACTTCTTCAAAAGCATGCAATAGAACCAGTTCCCCTCCAACATCAAGGCACGGGGGTTTACTCCCTTTACTTTCTCATCTCAACGAACAATGGTACTCTCAGACCAATACTGGACCTCAGACCTCTCAATATCTACATGCAATCAGATCATTTTCGCATGATCACTCTTCAACAGGTCCTCTCACTGCTCCAACAAGGCGACTTCCTTGCCACTCTAGATCTCAAGGACGCCTACTTCCATATTCCTATACTCCCTGCTCACAGGAAATATCTAAGGTTTGTAGTGGACGGTCACCACTATCAATTCAAGGTCCTCCCATTCGTAGTGACCATAGCACCCAGAGTCTTCACAAAGTGTCTGGTGGTAGTAGCCGCCCACTTGCGCAGAAAACAAATTCATGTGTTTCCATACCTGGACAACTGGCTAATAAAAGCCAAGTCATACATTCAGTGTGTTCACCACACTCCCCAAACAATTCATCTGCTCCACAACTTGGGGTTCACGATAAACCTCACCAAATCACATCTTTAGCCGTCCCACATACATCAGTATCTAGGGGCCACAATAGACACTTCCAAACCCTTGCATACCCCAATCCAGTCAGGATAACCAGTATGCAAACCCTCATAACAAAATTTCAACCCAAACACTCACTACCAGCTCAAGTGTTTATGCAACTCATAGGAATGATAGCCTCTTGCATTTTTATAGTACCTCATGCAAGACTTCAGATGCGCCCTTTACAAAAATGCTTAGCACGTCAGTGGAACCAGGCTCCAGGTCAACTTACAGATCTGGTGTTGGTGGACAGCCGCACACATCGCTCTCTGCAGTGGTGGAACACACAAACCTTTCCAAAGGCAGTAGTTCCTAGACCCGGTTCCACAGATAGTGCTAACAGCGGACGCATCATTCACCGGCTGGGGAGCTCATCTTCTAAACCACACAATTCAGGGCAGGTGGACCCCTCAACAAAAAGTGCTCCACATCAATCACCTCGAATTACTGGCAATCTTTCTAGCGTTAAAATCATTCCAAACACATCTCATCAACAAAACAGTCCTTGTCCGCACAGACAATATGACAGCAATGTATTATATACAAAAACAAGGAGGAACCCATTCTTTGCAGCTTTCTCAACTAGCGCAAAACATATGGAGATGGGCCATCCCACAAAGAATATACCTTTTAGCAGAACATCTTCCAGGGGTGCACAGTCAAATTGTGGATCTGCTCAGTTGTCAGACACAGCAGATACACGAATGGGAACTTCATCCTCAAGTTCTTCATCCATTTTTCAGATGTGGGGCCACCCAGACATAGATCTGTTCGCCACACACGTAACCGCAAAATGCCCAGCCTTCGCCGCCAGGTATCCACACCCACTGTCCAAAGGCAATGCGATATAGATGAATTGGTCAGGCAGATTTGCATACGCTTTTCTGCCACTCCCGCTCAGTCCATTAGTAGTACGCAAGCTCAAACATTCTCTCAAAATGATCCTAGTTGCCCCGACATGGGCCCGACAACCATGGTTCACAACACTCCTAGAACTCTGTAGTCCACACCAAAACTACAGCTCTCCCCAAAGCTTCTCACACAGAACCATGAAGAGATAAGGCATCCAGATCCAGCTCAACTGAACCTAGCAATCTGGCTCCTGAAGTCCTAGAGTTCGGTTACCTCAACCTACTACCAGATTGTATGACCATTCTTAAAGAAGCTAGACATCCTACTACTAGAGCATGCTATGAAGCCAAATGGAAAAGATTTGTTATTTACTGCAATAACGACAAAATTGACCCACTAGATGCTTCAATTCAAAACATTATGTTCGAGGCATGTGAGCTGCAGATCACACACTTAGGATAGTAGATCGCCATCTGGTGTTCGGCTCGGATGCTTGCAGGTTGTTGTTGTGTTCGGAAGAAGTCTTTGGTCACGAGCTAGGTGACTCCTCCCTTGGACGACAGTGCGCATGGGCATCAACTCCATCGTTAGATTGATTTTTCCGCCATTGGGTTCGGATGCAACTTTTCCGCTCCGGTTGGAAATATCAATTCCAAGCTTTTTGAAGCGCAAAACTTCATACAAAACATCGAAGCACCTTCATTCTTGACACCGATTTAATCGGCTCAATTCCGGACGTCGACGCGGGCCGCTGGGCCTATCCACGCCGGGAGGACTACGGCTCATGGAAAGGACGTCCCTTTCAAAAAATTGCCCCCAGTGTGGAGCAAAATTTTCGCACAGTGACCACCACAAAGTCTGCAACCTGTGCTTATCACCTGAACACGACGAGTCCAGCTGTCCAGCCTGCGCATATTTTCGATCCAAAAAGACCATCCGAGATCGAAGGGCTCCACGGCATATCATGGCACAGAGAACGGCTCCGGAACCAGAGGACATCTTTGATGAAGGCCCCGATGTCCCGGAAGAAGATTCCGAAGGTTTACAAATAATTTCCGAAGCAGACGACTCAGTCGACCCCATCACTCCTGGGCAACGTGTGTGTACTACTGCCCCTGCCCCAACCCCACCAAAACCAAAGGCATTGGTCAAGACTTTGCCTGCTGGCCCCAGTCGAGACCGAAAACACCCTTCAGAAGCCCCGCCTCCGGGCTCGGCTCCGAAGAAACATAAGCCTTCCGGTAGCTCGGGACCGAGCAATCCGCATGTCATTGTCCAACCGGCACCCTCGGCACCGAAGACAAAAGACTACTCTGCACCGAAATCATCTCCAACGCCTTCGGACCCGAAAACAGCAAGGCCAATAGATAAACCGGCACCGAAGGTTCCCAAGCCCACAGATACACGTTCGGCTCCGAAACCAACATCGGCTCCGAAACCATCATCGGTACCGAAACCAACAGCTAAGGACTCGCATACGCCTCCTAAAGCCAAACAATCCACCGATCAACCTAAACCTCGATCGGAACCGAAAAGATCGGTACCAAAAACTGTTCCTGAAGAGCAAGAACTTTTTTCATCCAGATCCCATCGACCCAAGTCAGAAAAAGATTTTTATCAACCCCAAGACTGGACATGTCAGCGCGGTGCCCTGTAAAAAACGGAAACTGGACACACCACTTCCCCCGGTTCCGGTTAACAGGAAGGACTCTGCAACATCCCCTATTGCTCCTTCCTCTCCTATACTGCCTGCTATCCCACCCCCTCTGTCTACACCAACCTTATCTATATCCTCCATCACATACACCACCTCCACAGGATGATGACCTAGGGGGTGGGGGTGACTCTAATGATCCGTTCACGGATCCAGACACCTCACCACTGTATGATTGGGTATTCCCTCTACCAGACATGCCTGACCCCCAGCCATATCCCTCAAAACCATCGCCTCCTGACGATCACCTGGGGTTCGGCCAATTATTAAATAGAGTGGCACTTTACTACGGCGTCACAATGCACTCAGACGCACCAGAGGAAGACTTCCTATTAGACACTTTCGAACAATCTCAAGTCTGTTCAAATTCTACCCATGATTAAAGGAGTCATAAAACACGCCCCCGAAGTGTTTAAAGACCCCGTTCGTTCCAGGGTTCTCAACCCAAGAATAGAAAAGAAATGTAGGCCTGCCCCTGAAGACCCTAATTACATCAAAGGGCAACTCCCTTTGGATTCTTTGGTCGTTTCCAATGCTAGGAAACGCGCCAACTTCCAAACCACAGGAGATACACCACCCCCAGACACAGAATCCAAACTGTTGGAAGCCTCTGGCAAACGAGTAGCAGCACAAGCCGCTAATCATTGGCATATTGCCAACACCCAAGCCCTACTAGCAAGCTATGAAAGGGCCCACTACGATCAATTAGAGACTCTCTTACAACATTTGCCAGTCCAATATAAGACCCAGGCAAATGACCTTATCCGGGAAGGAAAACTAATTTCAAATGCAGCAATTAAATGTGTGCTTGACGCTGCAGACACCGCCTCTAGAGCAATTAACAACACAAGTGTGCTCCTACGACAACATGCGTGGCTACGCATTTCAGGCTTTAAGCTACATTCAAACCCGAAACACAAACATCCCCCAGTAGAGGATATTTTAGAGGCGGATACAGAGGAAACAACAAGGGACGAGGTCGAGGTAATAACAACACTCGTACCTCCCCTGCCACAAAACAGTGACTTTCCTCCACTCCCCCCAGACCATTCCACTCCAGTCGGGGGCAGACTAAAACAGTTCCTACCTGTCTGGAACTCCATCGCAACAGACAAGTGGGTAAGACAAATTATCCAGTATGGTTACTGCCTGGAACTCAGAACTACCCCCCACACATACCGCCCAAACAGCGTTCCATGTTACCAGACCATCTTACGCTCCTGAAACAAGAGGTTCTCTCATTGCTTCAAAAACACGCAATAGAACCAGTTCCCTTAGAACATCAGGGTACAGGGGTATACTCACTCTGCTTCCTAATCCCCAAGAAGGACGGGACTCCAAGACCAATACTCTACCTCAGACCCCTAAATCTGTATATCAACTCAGATCATTTTCATATGATCACTCTTCAATAAATGATCCCACTACTGCTACAAGGCGCTTTCCTTGCCACACTAGACCTCAAGGACGCCTACTTCCACATTCCCATACATCCTGCCCACAAGACGTATCTAAGGTTTGTGGTGGACGGACAACACTACCAGTTTACAGTCCATTCGGCGTAACAACCGCACCCAGAGTATTCACAAAATGTCTGGCAGTAGTAGCAGCACATCTCAGAAGACAACAAATTCATGTCTTCCCGTATCTAGACGACTGGCTAATAAAAGCCAAATCATTCAACAAATGTGTTCTACACACTCAGCAAACCATCCAAATCTTACACAACTTGGGATACACAATAAACTATCCCAAATCTCATCTCCAACCCTCTCACATACATCAGTATCTAGGAGCCACCATAAACACTTCCACAGCCCTAGCATATCCCAGCCCAGCCAGGATAACCAATATACAAGCTCTTATCACGAAATTTCAAGTTCAACACTCCCTTCCAGCAAGAGTGTTCATGCAACTCATAGGCATTATGGCGTCATGCATCTTCATTGTACCTTATGCAAGACTTCAAATGCGTCCCTTGCAAGAATGTCTAGCACGTCCGTGGAACCAGGCTCACTGACAACTTACATATCTGGTGTTGGTAGACAGCCGCACACATCGCTCTCTGAAATGGTGGAACATAACAAACCTGTCCAAAGGGCGCCCGTTCCTAGAGCCTCTTCCACACATAGTGCTGACAACGGACGCTTTGCTCACAGGCTGGGGAGCCCATCTCCTCGGCCACACCACTTGGGGCAAATGGACCACTCAACAGAAAGTGCTCCATATCTATTACCTGGAACTGCTAGCAGTGTTCCTAGCGCTAAAACCATTCCAAGTTCGAGGCATGTGGGCTGCTGAATTCATATCTGTGCATAGATCGCCGCCTAGTGTTGGGTCCGGATGTTTGCACGTTGTTGTCCTGGAAGAGTCTTCGAAGTATCCTGGGATAGGTGACTCCTCCCCTGGACTACAGTGCGCATGGGCATCCTCTCCATCCTCAGATTGTTTTTTTTCCGCCATTGGGTTCGGATGTGCTTATCTTGACTCAAGTTAGGAAAAACTTTTTACAGGCCAAAAGGCCTTTAGTTCGCGTCGGTACTGTTCCCGATCGGTATCGATAGTTATTTGTTAGTTTACTAACTTCCAGAAACCAACTTTTTCGCATCATACCCGACCATCGACCCGACATCGACGATGGAATCGAGGACGCCCTTCAAGCGGTGCCCTGTATGCAATGCGAAATATCCCCATGTCGAAGTCCACCCGGTGTGCAACAAATGCCTTTCACCGGATCACGAGTCCACATGTATGGCCTTTGCCCGATTCCGATCCAAGAAGACTCTCCGGAATCGTCGAGCAGCGAGGCTCGAAGCGCAGCAAGCGGCACCGGCCCCGACTGACATCTTCAACGCCGAGGACGAAGATCTGCAAGACGTGGAGAACCTACCCTCCAGCCCCGCTTCCGAACACGACTCCTTATCGGAAGACGTCGAAGAACAACTCTTTCACAGAGACGAAGCCGACACCGAGGTAGGAGACTACAATGAGGCCTTAGGGGCCGAAGAGAGTAGCTCCGGTGACGAGCAAGGCCTACCCGAACAGACTGTGGATATCCCAGTGCGTCAGTCTGTGGCTCCGGTCGAGGGATCGCCTTCGGGCCTTACCCAAGACCTATCCCGCATCCATTCGGCCCCGCCCTCTGGCCCGGCCTCGGACATTCAGCGGCAGCCTTTACTACCCAAAACGGCTGGTTTCCCTTCATCGAAACCGAAAGCCGTATCGGTTCAGCAGATACCGAAACTGAAAGTCACACTGGTCGGATCGAAGCCCACCACACCTTCGACGCCAGCCAAACCCGTCGGCACCGACCGCACCAAACGGGACTTCGGTGCCGAGCTTGCAGCAGCCGACGTCGGCGCCGACGCACGGAAAAAGACCGCCAAGCCGCCTCGGCTCCCGGCACCGAAACAATCGGCTCCGACCACAAAGGTCAAAATGGCTGCTGGATCTCACACCACTTCGAAAACAGCACCCAAGGCACAATCATCGACGCCGTCGACAGCTACTACCTCTCCTCGACTCGATGACCCCGTGGCACCGAAGAAGTCCACGCCTGCCTCAACGGAACCGGTTGGCGCCAAAGAACCGTCGGCGTTCCAGGTGCGGCAAGTTTCAGCATCCTTGCAACGCATCAAAGATAAGGCGGCCCTCCAAGACACATCAAGCTCCGAGCCGAAAAAGGCTCAAAAAGCTTCTCCGGCACCGGTCAACATCACTTTTGGCCTGCCACCATCCACGGCGCCAAAACTGTTCGAAATCAGAACACGTGTCACCCACACCAGGATCACACCTGCAGAACACTCTCCTACGGAGACGTCGCCATTACACATCATCGATGCAGCAACAGGCAGAATGATGCTTCACAAGAGGAAGATAACTTCCGAGCCAGCTTTGGACTCCTACCGGATCCCACTAAAGAAAAAGCTGCCAGTGGATTCGGAACCACTTCTTTACGAGCCTCTCCATACCTCTTACCAAGATCCACAGTCCTTCTCTCCGACACACTCCGAAACAGACGTTTTGGAGGACTACATAGGTGACCACGTCCCCTACCCCGGAGAAATGGACCCTGAAGGCCAACAGGACCCTGACCAAGCTTGGGATGACCCTGTGGACTCAAACGCACCTATGGATACGCAGGACACGCAGCTATATGGTGCAAAAACGTCTCCCACAGAGGACACTGCCGCATTCAACGCCCTCATTGAACGTGCTGCGGCCAATCATGGTGTTCAACTCCACTCTGACACCATCGAGGACGATTTTCTCATGGACACTTTCGCATCCTCAGAAAGACATGTTAAAACTCTACCCATGTTGAAAGGTGTCCTCAAACCAGCAAAGGACATTTTCAAAGAACCCACCAGGGCCAGAGTAATAAACCCCAGAATCGACAAAAAATATAGGTCAGCGCCTGGGGATCCTACCTATATTAGAGGACAGTTGCCTCTGGATTCCATAGTAGTCGCGAATGCTCGTAAACGGGCGCACTCGCAGACGACTGGGGATGCCCCTCCCCCGGACAAAGAGTCCAAGGTGTTAGAGACCTCCGGCAAACGGGTTGCAGCCCAAGCAGCTAACATATGGCGTATTGCCAATACTCAGGCGCTCCTGGCTCGCTACGACCGAGTGCATTATGACACACTAGAAACATTACTACAACATCTCCCTGACCAATACAAAGAGGGAGCAGAGATCCTCATCAGAGAGGGACAACTCCTCACAAACGCATCCATCAAGTGTGCACTGGATGCCGCAGATACAGCTGCCAGAGCCATAAACACTAGCGTCATGTTACGACGACACGCCTGGTTACGAATCTCCGGATTCAAACCTGAGGTGCAAAATAACATCCTCAACCAGCTGGTCAACCCAGACTACTTATTCGGGCCAGAGGTTGACACCACACTAGAAAAAATAAAAAAGGACACAGACACTGCAAAGTCCATGGGGGCTCTCCAAACGCAGACCTTTCGGAGTGGCTCCTTTCGTCGCCCCGGCAATAGAGGAGCAGGTAGAGGACAGGGGTCACAGCAAACCTACAACAAGGGCAACACCCAAAGTACCTACGATAAAAACACCAGGGGTGGATATCGTGGTTCAAGCACAAAGGGCAGAGGACGCGGATACGGCAATACCAGATCCTCTCCCAAGAACAAACAGTGACGCCCTCTCCCTTCCTCCCGACCACACAACACCTGTCGGGGGAAGGTTGCAAAAGTTCCTGGCCACGTGGAACTCCATCACCACGGACAGGTGGGTCAAAGATATTATCAAACGCGGTTACTGCCTAGAATTAACCTCTACTCCACCCACAATACCCCCAAAACACCGTCCTATGTCCTCAGAGCACTTAGCGCTATTACACCAGGAAGTGCTAAGCATGATGCAAAAAGGCGCAATAGAGGTCGTACCCGTCCACGAGCAAGGTACAGGGGTGTACTCCCTGTACTTTTTAATACCAAAAAAGGACGGGTCACTCAGACCTATACTAGACCTGAGACCCCTCAACCGCTATATTCTTTCGGAGCATTTCCACATGCTCACCCTGCAACAAGTCCTCCCTCTGCTCAAACAGGGAGACTTCCTGGCCACACTAGACCTCAAAGATGCGTATTTCCACATACCCATTCACCCATCACACAGGAAATATCTCAGGTTCACTATTCAAGGGCAGCACTACCAATTCAAGGTTCTTCCCTTCGGCGTGACAACGGCGCCAAGGGTTTTCACAAAGTGCCTAGCTACGGTGGCTGCACATCTACGGAGGCAACATATTCATGTCTACCCCTACCTGGACGACTGGCTTGTTCAGGCAAAGTCAGCCCAGCAATGTGCCAACCACATGTCCCGCACCATTCACCTTCTTCACAGTCTGGGGTTCTCACTAAATTACCCAAAATCACACCTCCAACCCGCACACGTACAACAGTACCTAGGTGCGACCATAGACACTCTGGCGGCCACAGCTCAGCCAAATTTAGTGAGAATCAACAGCATGCAAATGCTGATTTCCAAGTTCAAACCCCAACACTCCCTTCCCGCGCGAGTGTTCATGCAGTTGATAGGCATGATGGCCTCCTGCATTTTCATAGTCCCACACGCGAGACTACATATGCGCCCACTTCAGGAGTGCTTAGCACGTCAATGGAATCAGGCTCAAGGGCAACTAAAAGACCTAGTGTTGGTGAGCGGTCGGGCATACAACTCTCTGCATTGGTGGAATCCACACAACCTTTGCAAGGGCCGACCGTTCCAAGAGCCAGTTCCACAAATAATACTGACAGCGGACGCGTCTCTCCAGGGATGGGGAGCTCATGTACTCAACTACACAGTGCAGGGACTATGGACAAAACAACAAAAGAAGATGCACATCAACCTTCTGGAACTGATGGCAATCTTCCTGGCTATGAAAGCGTTCAAAGTACACTTGTGCAACAAAGTCGTGTTGATCCGGACGGACAACATGACCGCCATGAACTACATACAAAAACAGGGAGGAACACACTCTCCACAGTTGTCTCATCTGGCTCAGAGCATGTGGAAGTGGGCCATTCAGAGGAACATGTTCCTCATGGCGGAACACCTCCCCGGCAAAGACAACCAGATGGCGGATCTGCTCAGCAGACACAGCCACCAGATGCACGAGTGGGAGCTGCACCCATCAGTACTCCAACCGTACTTCCAGCGGTGGGGTCATCCAGAGATAGACCTCTTCGCCACAAGCGAAAACGCAAAATGCCAAAGCTTTGCCGCCAGGTTCCCACATCCGCAGTCGCAGGGCAATGCGATATGGATGAACTGGTCCGGCAGATTTGCGTACGCTTTTCCCCCAGCACCATTGATACCGCTGGTGGCACGCAAACTCAGACAACACTCACTGACGCTCGTCCTGGTTGCTCCAACGTGGGCACGCCAACCATGGTACACCACCTTTCTCGAACTTTCCGTGGTGCCGCATCAAAGGCTGCGGGTCAAACCCGCGCATTTGACGCAGAACCGTGGAGAGATTCAGCACCCAGATCCGTAACAGCTGAACCTGGCAATCTGGCTCCTGAAGTCCTATAATTTGGCTACCTTAACCTGCCACCTGACTGTATGGACATCATTAAGGAGACCAGGAGACCCACTACCAGAGCTTGCTATGCAGCCAAATGGAAAAGATTCGTCATTTATTGCAATACTAATGACATAAACCCGCTAGACGCATCCATCCAAAACATAATCTGTTACCTCTTACACCTATACCGATGCAATCTGGCATACACCTCTATACGTGTCCATTTGACCGCAATATCAGCCTATCTCCAGACCAGGCAGCACCTCTCTTTATTCAGAGTGCCGGCCATAAAAGCATTCTTGGAAGGACTCAAACGAGTAATTCCTCCAAGCCACCCACCGGCTCCGATGTGGAACCTCAACTTGGTCCTCACACGCCTGATAAGTCCACCCTTCGAACCTCTGCACTTATGCGAGATTCAATTCCTCACCTGGAAAGTAGCTTTCCTAGTAGCAATCACTTCTTTAAGAAGAGTTAGTGAACTCCAGGCACTAACCGTTCAAGAGCCATTCATACAGGTTCACACAAACAGGGTCGTACTACGTACCAACCCCAAATTCATGCCCAAGGTGATATCGCAGTTCCACATAAACCAAACTATTGAACTGCCTGTTTTCTTTCAAAACCCACAAACTGTCGCAGAAAGAGCACTCCATACACTAGATGTAAAGAGGGCCCTCATGTACTATATCGACAGGACTAAAGTCTTTCGAAAAACAAAACAACTTTTCGTTGCCTTTGCCCCACACCACAAAGGTAACGCTATCTCCAAAGCAGGTATAGCCAGATGGATCGTTAAATGTATTCAAATTTGCTATCAAAAGGCTAAACGCACATTAACGATTCCCCCACGAGCCCACTCAACACGTAAGTTAGGGGCTTCCATGGCTTTCCTAGGAAACATTCCTTTGCATGATATATGTAGAGCAGCCACCTGGTCCACTACACATACATTTACCAAACACTATTGTGTAGATGTGCAATCAAAACAGCAGGCAGCTGTAGGACAGGCTGTTCTCAAAACTCTTTTTCAGACCGCTGCAGCTGGCACTGGTAGCCGCCACTAATAGAGGGCACTGCTATGTATTCTATGCACTGATATGAATTCAGCAGCCCACATGCCTCGAACTGAATATGCTACTTACCAGTATGCATCTGTTCTTGGCATGTAGGGCTGCTGACATTCATATCGCCCACCCTCCTCCCCGGCGCCTGTAGCAGCTGCAGCTCTCAGAATTACTGTAAGCATGGTCATCACTTTCTGTATCTACTCCATCACTGCCACAATGGCGAAAAACAATCTGAGGATGGAGCGGATGGCCATGCGCACTGTAGTCCAAGGGAGGAGTCACCTATCCCAGGATACTTCGAAGACTCTTCCAGGACAACGTGCAAACATCCGGACCCAACACTAGGCGGCGATCTATGCACAGATATGAATGTCAGCAGCCCTACATGCCAAGAACAGATGCATACTGGTAAGTAGCATATTCACTACATCTCCAGAGCAAAACTGTCCTCATACGGACAGACAACATGACAGCCATGTATTACATACAAAAACAAGGAGGCACACATTCTCTCCAGCTGTCCCCAGCTCGCACAGAACATTTGGAGATGGGCCATTCCCCAGAACATATACCTACTTGCAGAACACCTTCCAGGGGTTCACAACCAAATCGCCGATCTGTTAAGTCGACAAACTCAACAAATCCACGAATGGGAACTACATCCCCAAGTCCTCCTGCCCTTTTTCCAACAATGGGGCCAACCAGACCTAGATCTGTTCGCCACACACCAAAATGCCCAACCTTCGCCGCCAGGTTTCCCCACCCGCAGTCAAAGGGCAATGCGATATGGATGAACTGGTCAGGCAGATTTGCGTACGCTTTTCGCCTCTCCCACTCATTCCATTAGTAGTACGCAACCTCAGGCAACAGTCTCTCAAACTGATCCTAGTAGCTCCCACATGGGCACGCCAGCCCTGGTTGCCAACACTACTGGGACTCTTGCTAGTTCCACACCAAAAACTGCGTCTCTCCCTGTCCCTATTAACCCAGAACCATGGAGAAATCAGACACCCAGATCCAAATCAACTGAATCTGGCGATCTGGCTCCTGAAGTCCTAGAGTTCGGTTACCTTAACCTGCTCCCAGACTGCATGAATATTATAAAAGAGGCCAGAAGACCTACCACTAGAGCCTGCTATTCTGCAAAATGGAAAAGATTTGCCATTTATTGCTCTAACACTCAGATAAACCCACTGGATGCATCCATCCAGGACATCATTTGCTACTTACTGCACTTGCAAAGATGTAATTTGGCATACTCATCCATACGTCTCCACCTAGCAGCATTAGCAGCCTACTTACAAAATAGACAACACTTGTCATTCTTTAGAGTACCTGCGATCAAAGCCTTCATGGAAGGACTAAAAATGATTATTCCTCCCACATTACCACCCTCTCCAGTGTGGAATCTAAACATTGTTCTTACTAGGCTCATAGGACCTCCATTTGAACCTCTCCATAAATGCGAACTACAGTTCCTCACATGGAAAGTAGCTTTCCTTATTGCCATCACATCCCTCAGAAGGGTAAGTGAAATCCAGGCTTTAACCACACAAGAACCATTCTTACAACTACACCGTAACAAAGTGGTTCTTAGAACAAATCTGAAATTCCTTCCAAAAGTCATATCTCCGTTCCATCTTAACCAATCAGTAGAGTTACCAGTGTTCTTCCCAAATCCAGACTCGGTAGCTGAAAGAGCTCTTCATACCTTAGATGTTAAAAGAGCCCTTCTTTACTACATTGACAGAACCAAATAATTCTGCAAAACAATTGTTTGTTGCTTTCTCTCCACCACATAAAGGCAACCCCATTTCCAAATCTGGGATAGCTAGGTGTGGATAGTTAAATGTATCCAAATATGCTACCACAAGGCTAAACGCACACTAACGGTTCCCTCTAGAGCGCATTCCACACGCAAAATAGGGGCTTCCATGGCATTCTTAGGAAACATTCCCTTAGAAGATATTTGTAAGGCAGCCACATGGTCTACAACACACACCTTCACTAAACACTATTGTGTTGACGTGCAAGCAAAGCAGCAAGCTTCTGTGGGTCAGGCTGTCCTTAAAACGTTATTTCAAACAGCTGCAACCGATACAGGTGACCACCGCTAGGGGAGATACAGCTATATAGTCTATCCTAAGTGTGTGATCTGCAGCTCATATGCCTCGAACAGAATATGCTACTTACCAGTATGCATCTGTTCTTGGCATGTAGAGCTGCAGAGCCACACACACCCACCCACCTCCCCGGGACCTGTATCTGTTCCAGCATTGTCTTACTTCGACATTACACATGGACAGCTCCATCATTTCCCATCCTGGCGAAAAACAATCTAACGATGGAGTTGATGCCCATGCGCACTGTCGTCCAAGTCACCTATCTCGTGACCAAAGACTTCTTCCGAAGACAACAACAACCTGCAAGCATCCGAGCCCAACACCAGATGGCGATCTACTATCCTAAGTGTGTGGCTCTGCAGCTCTACATGCCAAGAACAGATGCATACTGGTAAGTAGCATATTCCTTGCTACTTACTGCATCTACAAAGATGTAATTTAGCATATACATCCATAAGACTACATCTTGCTGCCTTTGCCGCTTACCTACAAAACAGACATTTGTCATTGTTTAGGGTGCCTGCTATCAAAGCGTTCATGGAAGGACTTAAAAGGATAATTCCTCCCACAATCCCACCCTCTCCAGTGTGGAATTTAAACATTGTACTTACTAGGCTCATGGGTCCTTCATTTGAACCTCTACACAAATGTCAAATACAGTTCCTTACATGGAAAGTAGCATTTTTAGTCGTGATCACCTCTCTCAGAAGAGTAAGTGAGATCCAGGCTTTAACCATACAAGAACCATTTTTACAAATACATCATAATAAGGTGGTTCTCAGAACAAATCCAAAATTCCTCCCCAAAGTAATCTCTGCTTTCCATGTTAATCAATCTGTAGAATTGCCCATTATCTTTCCAAAACCAGATTCTGTAGCAGAGAGCTCTTCACACAGTAGATGTCAAAAGAGCTATACTTTATTACATTGAGAGGACTAAACCCTTTAGGAAAACAAACCAACTGTTTGTAGCTTTCTCACCACCTCATAAGCTGGAATTGCCAGATGGATAGTCAAATGTATTCAAATATGCTATCAAAAAGTAAAACGCACATTAACAATTCCCCCTAGAGCGCTCTCAACACGCAAACTAGGAGCTTCCATGGCATTCTTGGGGAACATTCCTTTAGATGACATTTGCAAGGCAGCAACATGGTCTACACCACACACCTTCACCAAACACTACTTTGTAGATGTGCAGGCAAACAGGCTTCTGTAGGTCAATGCTGTTCTTAAAACACTTTTTTCAGACAACTGCAACAGATACAGGTGACCACCGCTAAGGGAGACCACTGTTATACAGTCTATGCACAAGTATGTATTGTGCATCGCATATGCCTCGAACGGAAAATGCTACTTACCAGTATGCATCTGTTCTTGGCATGTAGAGCTGCAGAATGACATACGCCTACCCGTCTCCCTGGTACCTCTATCTGTTCCAGTGCTATCTTACTTAGATGCAGTACACATGGACATCTTTTCTGTTTCTTACAAACTCCAACATTTCCCTTCATTGCGTAAAACAATCTGAAGATGGAGTCTATGCCCATGCGCACTGTAGTCCAAGGGAAGAGTCTCCTATCTCGTGACTACAAAGACTCCTTCCAAGACAACAACAAACTGCAAACATCCGAGTCCAACACCAGATGGCACTCTATGCACAAGTATGTCATTCTGCAGCTCTACATGCCTAGAACAGATGCATACTGGTAAGCAGCATTTTCCATTTCTATCACTCTGTCTTGACAGCCTATATTTTAAATGGATGTATGACGTTACAACGCATGCTTTTACACCGCATGCCGTTACAACGCATTTTTTACACCGCAAGATCTGTTACAACGCCAGCCTTTACAACGCATGCTTTTACAACGACGTACACTAGATGGAGTGCTGACATTAGAAATGTATAATTTACTATTCTAACTCCAGTCCACGTTGCAGTAGGGAAGGTGTTTGGATAGTAAAACTACACTATTTCTAATGTTAGCACGCCATCTAGTGCATTTCGTTGTAATAGCATGCGTTGTAATGGCATGCGTTGTAACAGATTTCGCGTTGTAATAGTTTCGTTGTAATGGTAGTGCGGTGTAAAAGTTGCGTTGTAAAGGTTGTTCACCATTTTAAATAAATCAAGATCTAGCCATAAAAATAAACTATGTAACTCTTGAGCTGTATTTTGGGGGTGGGGGGGACAACCCTGTAATTTTAACTGGTCGTGTGCATATGAGGCATGCTGCACCTGTTGGGTCCTTTATTTTGACATTATGTGAGCAAACCTTTGCCGAAGACCTAGCACCCTTAAAAGAAGCATCAGAATGCTTGTCTCATCTTAGGCATTGTAAGCGGATTTCTGTACATAGGACTCCAGATGAAAATGTGCTTTGCTTAGTCTTGCATTTTGTTTTTGCCCTTTTCGTAAGAGCGGTACAAAAGGGGGTGGTGATGAACGGAGCATCAGAACCAATCAAACACTCACACCCAGTCAACAGATCTGGGTTTGATCCATCACCGTTCTTTAGCCCACTCTGCCACCCCAGTTCAGACATGGCCATATGCAAATCAGTCTGACCCTGTGCCTCATCGGAACAGTCCAGCCCGAACTGCCAAGCCATGCCTTCCCTGGACCGGAAACAAGCTTCCTAGGACCGGTTTCTGGCATTTCAGCCGTCTTCAGCCAGGCTTGCTTGAATCCAGTGGCAAAGTGAGCAAGGGACTCACGTCTGAGCATACCCTGCCAACTTATGGCGAACAAAGCGGTACAAAAGGGGGTGGTGATGAACGGAGCATCAGAACCAATCAAACACTCACACCCAGTCAACAGATCTGGGTTTGATCCATCACCGTTCTTTAGCACTGGGGTGGTGTAGTGGGCAAAAGAACGATGGATTTAACCCAGATCTCTTGACTGGGGGAGAATGTATGCATTGTCAGCATTCCGTCCATCATTTGTTTGTTGTAACGCTTTTCGCCCTAAGTGGGATGGGTATTCCCAGACGTGGGACCCGTGCTCACTACGCCACTGGAGTCAAGCTATCCTGGCTGATGACGGCTGATAGCCAGAAACCGGTCCTAGGATGCTTGATTCCGGTCCAGGGAAGACATGGCTTGGCAGTTCGGGCTGGACTGTTCCCATGAGGCACAGGGTCAAGACTGATTTGCATATGGCCATGTCTAAACTGGGGTGGTGTAGTGGGCAAAAGAACGATGGATTTAACCCAGATCTCTTGACTGGGGGAGAATGTATGCATTGTCAGCATTCCGTCCATCATTTGTTTGTTGTAACGCTTTTCGCCCTAAGTGGGATGGGTATTCCCAGACGTGGGACCCGTGCTCACTACGCCACTGGAGTCAAGCTATCCTGGCTGATGACGGCTGATAGCCAGAAACCGGTCCTAGGATGCTTGATTCCGGTCCAGGGAAGACATGGCTTGGCAGTTCGGGCTGGACTGTTCCCATGAGGCACAGGGTCAAGACTGATTTGCATATGGCCATGTCTAAACTGGGGTGGTGTAGTGGGCAAAAGAACGATGGATTTAACCCAGATCTCTTGACTGGGGGAGAATGTATGCATTGTCAGCATTCCGTCCATCATTTGTTTGTTGTAACGCTTTTCGCCCTAAGTGGGATGGGTATTCCCAGACGTGGGACCCGTGCTCACTACGCCACTGGAGTCAAGCTATCCTGGCTGATGACGGCTGATAGCCAGAAACCGGTCCTAGGATGCTTGATTCCGGTCCAGGGAAGACATGGCTTGGCAGTTCGGGCTGGACTGTTCCCATGAGGCACAGGGTCAAGACTGATTTGCATATGGCCATGTCTAAACTGGGGTGGTGTAGTGGGCAAAAGAACGATGGATTTAACCCAGATCTCTTGACTGGGGGAGAATGTATGCATTGTCAGCATTCCGTCCATCATTTGTTTGTTGTAACGCTTTTCGCCCTAAGTGGGATGGGTATTCCCAGACGTAGGACCCGTGCTCACTACGCCACTGGAGTCAAGCTATCCTGGCTGATGACGGCTGATAGCCAGAAACCGGTCCTAGGATGCTTGATTCCGGTCCAGGGAAGACATGGCTTGGCAGTTCGGGCTGGACTGTTCCCATGAGGCACAGGGTCAAGACTGATTTGCATATGGCCATGTCTAAACTGGGGTGGTGTAGTGGGCAAAAGAACGATGGATTTAACCCAGATCTCTTGACTGGGGGAGAATGTATGCATTGTCAGCATTCCGTCCATCATTTGTTTGTTGTAACGCTTTTCGTAAGAGCAGCACATTGTATATAAGGCACATTTCATAGACCTGCGCATCGTTTCAGCTCAGCCTCTAGGAGGCAATCACAAATGTATTATTATTTTTTCTTAATTTTGAAAGGTACTGCTTCACCGAAGCATCAGGAGTGAATGATGCTTTAAATAACAGTTTTATTGATGTGTGTAGCACACAATCTGTGAATAGTATGGTTGGCAAAATCATCCCCATATAGTCAGTTTCTTGAAGTGCTTTTGTCTGGATTTTCCAATCTCCCCCAATAACCTTTCTTCAGAAAACCTGTTTAAGAGCTAGAGGGTCTTGAGTCCATATGTGATGTATCTGCGTTTCACAGTCCTTCATCTAGGAGTCCCGTCGTGAACGCGTAGACTGCCCCACAGTAGACAGCACTGTAGTAGCGGTCTGTGCATTCACTGACTTGGGGGTACGATCTAAGTGAACTGCCCGTCCTCGCTCACACTGGATGTTATCTATATTGTTCATGTGTCAAACAATGGGACGCACATACTGCTGACATGTTCCTTTCATTAACTGTTGTTTCAGACCTAAGTTTTCTTTGGTGTTTTGAGCGGAATCAATAAGCTGTTGCTTTCCATAACCTTTTTCACTCATCCTTGATGGCATCCTACATTCTTAAAAGAAAGCACTTTCCACAAACTAGTTAAATATCAAGGATTAGGAAATGCATATAGAAGAATTGGAGAATGTGCAATTTTGTTATTAAACAATGGGTCGCACTACCCACCTGCCCACAACACCAGCAATAAAAAAAATCAATGTCCTCCTCTTGCATTTAGGATTATTCCTCCTCCTCCTCTTCTGGGAGTAAGTGGGTGACTATTTGGCCAGGATCTAAGAGCCACTAGTATTTACGACCTACATCTTCTAGTTCTTGTTGTTTCCCTTCTTCCTAAAGCAACTGGTGCAGTTGTTCTGCTTGCATCTTAATTGGAGACCATTGGTCATTAGAGGAATCATAGATAATGTATTTTGCTAATATAAGGCAGAATACAGCAAACTTGCTGTTGAGGAATCACTCAGACTGGCCGAAGGGATCAACATGTTAGTGTTTTTTTTTTCTGCTGGTCATTGTAGTGCTTGCCCTCTGATTCATCAGCCGAAGGGTTTTGTTGACAACAGTCTTGTCAGTTGAGAGGTCTTTGTCTATGATTTGTTATAGGAGGGAGTCCTGAACTACTTGGTCATTAATAGGGAGGTTATCAAGTAACTCTTGTTGATGGACAAGTATTTTGCATTGGCAAGGATGCTCTTCATGAGGCAGAAGATCGAACCCTTACTCTTGTCATTTCTTTTATAAAACCTTTTTATTGGATTTCACTCTTATGCATGTCATACATTAATCATACCATACTCGTCTGCTGCAGTATTACAATTAATATTAACATTGTCGTGACAAATAGCAGCGTGGTAATTTCTCGAGTAATTAAGTAGGTAATCAATGGAGGGTAATTTCCCTATCGTCTCGGTTGGAGATGCCAGGAGGTATCGAGGAAGCGGTCGCTGGCACGGGTTCCGCTATCCTCTGACCCGTATGACAGTCTCTAGTCCATAGTCCCCTGCAAAGGGTGTCGGTAAATGGTAATCCATATTCTCAACTGAACTTGGGTATTCAGTACCAGGGGAGTGAGAAGCAGGGGAGGAGGGGCGTGGGGTCGCATATGGCGGGGGCAAATGTAGAGGAGGTCCGTGTTATGCTATGAACTGTATGCACTCTTTCCTATCCTGACTGATGGCGTGTTTCCTAGAGGGTGGCCCGGGGGGTGAGCTGGCGCAGCAGGAGGGGGGGAGGGGAGGGGAGAGTGCGCAGGCGGATTAAGATGTGCTTGGTCCCGGCGTCGCTTGGGTGTCATGCGGGGGTGCCACGCCATTAGTGTGTGTTTGCTTAAAGTCATGTCGGAGCATCGCCCATTCTAATGAAATAGGACGCTTTCGTGTGCCTCGAACTTCCTCCTGACGGATAAGGTCTTCTTCGGCTGTGGCCCATTTCTTTACCGCCCCCCACCATGCTGCTATTGGGGGACCCTCTGCTGTGCGCCAGTGCATTGCCACACTACGTTTTGCTAGTAGGACTACCAGCAGTGCAAATTTGGTCTTTTCCTTCTTTCGTTTATGGCGTTTAAAGATGCCTAGGGCGCATGCCTCCCATGTGTGGAAATCAGTTAGGCCTGTGACTGTTTGTAGTGTGGTGTGTACCGTCATCCAGAGGGTTTGTATCACCGGGCATGTCCAAAACATGTGAATAAATGGGGCGTCCGGGGCATGACAGGAGGGGCATTCGAAGTGGGATGTCGGGTAAAAGCGTTTAAGCCGCGCCGGCGTGAGATAAGCGCGGTGCAGCACGTTAAACTGGACATTTTTTAATCTTTGGTTGCGGGACACTTTTTTGTGGTGTTCTAGGGCCGTCAGCCACTCTCTATCGTGGAGGTTGCGACCAAAGTCCTCCTCTCAGCTGAGCCGTAAACGTGTAAGTGGTACGTGTGTGAGTTCCATGATGGATTTGTAGATCCATGTGATATGGTGTCTACCAGCCCCCATATGTAGTAGTGTGTGCAGCACCGGGTGAGTCTTGGGTTCCCCGTCCCTCTGGTCCTTCTGCAGTCCGCCACCAGCTGCCAGCGTAGCAGGAATTGGCCGGCTGGAAGCCCGCTTCCCTCGGTCAAGCCTGTGAACGAGATCAGTCGTCCGTCGGAGAACAGGGCTTCAGTTTCGGTGAGCTGGTGTTCAGTCCAAATCCTAAGCTCTCCTGCGGAGTAGAAATCATGTCCTTTAGGGAGTCCTACCAGCGGTAGTAATGGGGAATATATCGGAATCCCCTTGTACATATGGTGGATCCGCATGGTACAGGTTCTGGCCGTTTTGACCAGTAATGGATGAGCCGGGTTGGGTTTGGTACCTGGAAGGAGCATTCGGGTCAGCTCCGGGATCGTTATCTGTCCTGGGCGTCAGTTTCCCCGAGGTTCCGATGCACTGTCCAGCATGATAGCCACTGCAGCTGTGCCGCTAAGAAATAGGCTTCAAATGACGGGGAGCCCATACCCGCCTTGTAAGAAGGCAGCTGCTATGTCGTTGGGGCCACTCTGCAGCAGCTCCTTCGCCAGATCAGGGAGATTAGTAATGAATTGGAAGAAGGACCGTGGCGGGTTAACTGGGATGTTAACGAAGTAGTAAAGAAGCCGGCGCACCATGATCATTTTGGATAAGGTTACCCTGCCGATGGGAGCCAGAGGTAGGGTCCGCCAGAAACTAACTTGACTTTCAGGTCCTCGGAGGGCTCGGTAGTGGTTGCCTTCCAGGAGGTCTCGGGGCTCATGGTACAGTCTGATACCCAAGTATCGCGGGGCGTAACCCGTCCATGCCAGAGAGGCATCTCCCAGACAAATTTCCCTGTGTGGGGTATTCGGGTGCAGGGGATAGATAGAGGATTTCTCCCAATTCACCCGTAACCCTGCAGCCCTCTCGAAATCTGAGCGTGGACCAAAGGGTGGTGAGGTCGGCTGTTATATCTCTAATGTAGATGAGGAGATCATCCGCATAGAGGGAGACTCAATGAGTGCGACCTCCCAATGGGATGCCCCAATGTTCACCCACCTCCCGCAGCCATGCTGCCAGCGGCTCCATGGCGATGGCAAATATAACGGGGGACAGGGGGCACCCCTGGCGTGTGCCGTGCATGATCGGGATGGGAGAGGATATATATCGGCCTATTCTAACCCTTGTGGTGATGTCGGTGTATAATAGCCGGGTGTACGCTATAAATTGGGGCCCTATTCCCACCCTCCGGAGTGTCTCAAAAAGGTATTGCCACGCTAGGGTGTCGAACGCCTTCTCAATATCCAGTACAAGGTACGCCGCTCGTGGGAATCTGCCCCGCACCCCATCCTGTACCTGGAACAGTCGACTTATATTCTGGGAGGTGTTTCTCCCGGGGACAAAACCACTCTGGTCTGTGTGTACCAGTCTGGGTAGTAGCTCTGTGAGTCTATCTGCCAGAATCCTCACTAGAATTTTGCAATCCGTCGTCAAGACGGTGATAGGAAGTTCGGAATAGAGGATCCCTATCGTGTTTGGGGAACGTTACCAGTATGGATTCCCGCATTGATTGCGGGAGTAGTCCCCCTTCTAACGCCTCCCGAAAGATTGTGTCCAACAGCGGGACTAGCTGCTGAGAGAATGCGGAGTACAGTTCTATCGGGAAACCGTCATGTCCCGGAGCCTAGTTTTTGGCTAAGCGGCGAATGGCGGATTTGATCTCTGCTGGTGTGAGTGGATCATCTAATGTCGTGCGTTCCTCATCCGTGATTTGTACTATGGTGTCTGTGGTTAGTATGCTCTGAATGTGTTCCCCCTTGTCCTGGGTCGGCTCCTTGTAAAGCATGGTGTAGTAATCATGGAAGGCTGATAAAATGTCAGCCTGCGCGTATATCGCCTCCCCCACGGCGTTGCGAATGCCGGTGATCGGTTGTGCTAGCGTATCCTAACGAATGAGCCAAGCTAGCAGGGTGCCGGCGCGGTTCCCTTCATTGTGAACTCTAGTGGTGTATGTGCGAAAATTATAGCGCCGTAGATCGGCACATGCCTCCTCGTATTTGGTTTTGGCCTCCGCTAGTTGCGTGGGGGGGAGCTCCCGTTGATCAGCTGTTTTATATAACTGCGCTACTTGCTGTTCTGCTCTTTGTACCGCCCTCTCTAGTGTTTGTTTCACTCCTGTAATTTGCCTGATGCACGCTTCCCGCAGGACCACTTTAAAAGCGTCCCATTCTAGGGACCTAGTCTGTGTAGTACCTGTGTTTTCAGCAAAGTAGTGTTGGATGGTGTGTGACTGCTCGCGGTGGAACACTGGGTCATAAGGCAGTCTTTGGGGAGGCGGCACGTTGGGATCGGTGGTACAGGTGGCCGCCATACGAGTGATACGATATGCGTGTCGTGATCCAAGATGACCCTGCCCAAGTAGTCCGAGTGTCTGATGCTTGGAAAGAGAGACTGTGTGCACATGAAACGATCCAGACAGACTCGTAAGTTGTGAGGTATCGAGTGAAAGGAATATATTTTGGTGGTCGGGTGTGTGTGTCTCCATGCATCCGCTAGGGACCAGTGGGCAGTCCAGGCGCGGAATGCGGCTGTGTGCGCGTGGGCTGGGGGGGTAGGATCTATCCAATGCGAGGACTAGGGAGCAATTGTAATCCCCTCCTAGTATCCACGGGGAATGTGTGAATCGCGCCAGGGTATTCAACAGGGTCTCCCAAAATGGTGTGTGATCTATATTAAGGGCGTAGATGCTGCCTACGAGGATGGGCTGCCCATCCAGTAACCCTTCTAGTAGCGCGTAGCGGCCCTCTGGGACCACACCTCTACCGTTCTCGCGAAAGGGCACACCGGGCCGGATCCAGATCAGTGCTTTTCTCACGAAGGCGGAGTAGGTTGTGGCGCAGAAAATGCCGTGCCGTTTTTTCTGGAGTTTGCGTAATTCCTCTTTAGTGAGGTGGGTCTCTTGGAGGGATATGATCTGTGCCTGATGCCGCTTAATATACGCATAGATCGCATAGCGTTTCCTGGCCGTGTGCATCCCCCGTACATTTAGGGTTAAAAACTGGAAGTCTGCGTGTGCCATGTTGGATACGTAGTTGTGTCCCGACAGCTCTGGGCCACTGGGAGAGTGGTGTCTTCTATCTCTAGCTGATGGATGTCGCGTGCAAAGCTGTATAGAGTTGTCAGTGTGCGCCCCTGCCCTGTAAATGGGAGGTAACGAGAGACCATGGTATATGGGGTGCGTGAACTAAGAACTGGGGTGGGGAAACAGTCCCAATACTGGGGACCTATCGCTGGGAGCGATACATCCAAACTGGCGCTCTGGAGGAAGGAGAGCGTGAACAAGACGTTCACAACTATGGGGCGGTGGTGCGTGCATACGAGGGTGATCCTTGGGCAGGTCTGTGAAGGATCAGTGTGCGTCATCTGGTCCCTGGCAGTGTCAGAACATTGTTACTTGTGTAGCGGGTGAGGACTGCAGTTGTGGAGGGGGTCTCGACCAACTGCTACTAGGGCTATCCTGCGTCTGTGTGTTGTGAGAGACTGAGGATAGTGTTTCCATGGTAGTCTCTGTTGTGTCCCATTGCGTGCTCTCTAACTTATGAGATCTGCTGTCTGGGGGGTGACTTGTGGTAGGGTGATGGAGTCTCCCTTAGATGATGCTTCGTCGCTATTTCTTCACCCGCTGAGAACAGGCTCTGTCCATGTCATCTGAGGGCGGTGAGGCCTGTAATGCTGTCGCGGCCCGTAGTGTGTCTCGGCGTTCCTGCATGATTTTTTCCAGATCCCGGGAGTCTAGTGCGGGGCTCCGTGCTATAGTCTTCTCACCATTGCGCCCCTTGTTTGAGTTATGTTTCCTGGGTCGTGGCGCCCTGTGTCTGTCCTCGCACGGTTCTTGACTTGGGTAGCTGTGGGCAGTGCAGGTCCGCCCAGTCCCTCGCTTCCTCCGCGCATGTAAAAAATAAAGCAGAGTCATTGTAGATAATTCTGAGTCTGGCGGGAAATAACAGGGAATATTGAATGTCATTTGCCCGTAGCCGCCGTTTTACTTCCAGGAAGAGTGCTCTCTGCTGCTGCACCGCCCGTGCATAATCTGGAAAGACCATCACCTGTTTGTCCTCGACCTGAAGGGGGCCCGACCGTCTAGCGGCTCTGAGAACTGCGTCCCTGTCTCTGAAGTGGAGGAATTTCTCTAGCATCGGTCGGGGGGGGCGCTCCTGGCTGGGGTCTTCGCGCCGGGACTCTATGGGCGCGCTCAATGGAGAAGAAAGCCGACCGGTCAGCAGCTGGGGTAAAAGATTTCACCCATGCTTCCATGTGCCCCACCGGGTCTTGCCCTTCAATTCCTTCTGGTAGCCTGAGCACCCGTATATTACAGCACCTTGAGCGTCCTTCTAGGTCGACCATTCGTTCCTCCATTGTGGATAGGCGGGTCAGGACATCGCGGATTATCTTTTGTTGGTCTTGTACTGCAGGTTGGAAGTCCGCCATGATCTTTCCCCCTTCGTTGACCTTGTCGGCCAGCTTTCGGTGGTCGTCTTTGATGAGGCTGATGTCCGTTGTTAGAGTGCCCTGCCTCTCCTCCATAGATGCCCTGGAGAGCTCTATGGCTGCCAATACTCGGTCCAGTTTATCCGATATGGACAGGTCGGGCGGGGTCGCTGTCCACTTAGTCCCTGTCTTGGGCTGTGGCATATTTTCTGGTGCCGTCTCTGGCACTGCGGTGGTTTGCGTGGTCCTTGGTTTCCCCATCGTGCCTCCTGGGGTGCCTTGTCTCTCTCGGGTCTGCATGTTGTGGTGCTGGGGCCCGGTGGACACTATGCTGGGCCTTTCCTCCTCTGATGCGGGTTCTGGGTAATTCTGACCCCCGTCTGCACCGCTGGGTGAGGCGAGTGCTCCAGCTCTCCGATCTGGGGGTGTTTTCCTCCGACCGCACTCTGTGGTGAGCACCGTGTGGGTCACTCAGTGGGGCACAGCCGTCGTGGGCGTTGGTACCTCCCTACTTCCCTGTCCTTTGTCCTTGTTATTAGGTGAGTGGTATAGTTGGAGGGGTCCAGACGGGTATGGCTCTAATGTCTTGTGGGGAGCGTATCGTGTCGCACTCTCTGTGGCCAGTTGGCTGGTGGGGGCTAAGCACTGCTCTGGGTTCCAAGCGGCCTATCAATCTGCCATCTTAGGGTCAGGCATATGTTAGCTTAGGTCTCGGTGGTGGGGGGGGTACCACCCACACTCCCCGGGACCAGGCAGCCCCGGGGGTGGGGGGGGGGTCCCCCCACCACTCACCGTCTTGAAGGCTGCGTTGGTCACACCCAGCCGATGCGGTTCACTGCTCCTTCCCCCGGGAAGCTCAGTAGTCGAGTTCGCCGGGCGCCATGTTGGGGTCAAGTAGCCCCGGTCTCAGCGATGCCCTGATGGCCGACGGCCCATGAGGGTGAATCAACCCGGTGCCACCGGTCTACATCTGCCCAGCATGCTTCCTCCTCACGGTCTCCACCGGCTGTAAGTCGGCACACACATGGCATCTTGGTAGCCTGAACTGCAGGTCACTCAGCAAACACAAAAGAGATATATTTGACCTCCTGTCCGACAACTCACTAGACGCCCTATTCCTCACTGAGACATGGCTACACGTCCGCTCTGGCCCAGACATTGCTGAAGCCCTACCATTGAATTATGCCATCATCCGAAAAGACCGAACCACCGGCATTGGAGTTGGGTTAGCAGTCATTTTCAAAAAATCGCTGCAATGTACTTTGGAACCCATTCCCTTAACCGCCCTTTTTAAACTCCAACCCCACCCGAATTTCACCTTCACAGGTCTCCTGATTTACCGTCCACCTGGCCCTATACAACCTTGGGCCACCCAACTAGTGGATTGGACAGCTTCAGTAAGGGTAAACTACAACAACCTATCTATCGTAGGCGACCTGAACATTCATTTCAACGACCCAACAAACAAACCAGGAAACAATTTAGTTCATGACCTGGCCGCCATGAACTTCACCTTATAGAACTCGGGCCCAACACACAATGGGGGCCACCTGCTGGACCCTATTTTTTCCAGCCTTCCCCATCTACACTGCCAGCCTGCTCTGCCCCTAGATTGGTCAGACCACTTCCTAATAAAATTCAACGTGGATGATCATACGACTTCTAGCCTTCCGAGCGGGACAAGCAAGTCCTTCACAAGAAATTGGAAAAAACTGGACATAAACCAATTCACGTCCGTCCTAATCGCTGCCCCTCTGGATGAAATATTTGACACCGAAGACATAGAGATCGTAGCCACCAAAATTAACAAATGGCTCCTAGGTGCCCATGACACTTTCCTGCCCCAAGCTCACAAAAAATCCATCCCTCATAACTCCCCTGCCTTATGGTATAATAAGCAACTGAAGGCTACAAAATCCAAATGCAAACGCCTAGAACGCCTTTGGAGGAAAGATTACTCCCCGGTTGCAATCTCGAACTATAGAAACGAGATTGAGATATGTACCAAATTAAAGTGGCTCCAAGATGAGCGACAATACAGATTTTCCTCTCGCTCATCGTTATCATGTATAGATTTTCCTATGCCAGCTACAGATATGGCAGGAGTTTAGCGGGTGAGGATATTCCCAAGAGGCTTGTCTGACCATTCCCCGGTGAAACTACACAATAGTGGTGCCCTCATGGGTAGACCGTGGAGATGACATTTTAACATTTGGTGGTTAACAGATGACGGCTTCTCTGATAAGCTTTGGGAGGAGGTGGCCTGTTCGTTCGATGTCAATGCTGGTTCAATTGGTTTGGCGACAGCAGTTGTAGAAGCTTTTAAGACCGTCGTCCAATGCTGGATTATGGCTATAATTACAGTGTAAAAGATGGACAGAGGCCACAAGATTGACACCCTTGGGACACAAATATTAGACCTCGAGCAATAGGCTCTCGTGGATAGCCACTCAAAATAAGATCCATGAAATGGTAAAAAGAGTGGAAGAAATTGTTCTGGTTGGTGACAAAGAGCTCCTACCTAAAATAATGCTGCATATCCATTGTAGCTAGTTGTTCGTTTGTGATGCGAGCTCGATGACGGACACAACCTGTCACTGACAACCCACCCCTTTTATGAAGAGGGGAGAACTTGATGCTCAGATCTCTGTAAAGGAACTACAGCAGGTTATTGCTTCCATGAACATTGGCAAAACTCCTAGCCCCAATGGGTTCTCCAGAGTTCAACAAATACTCCTTAATAGTTGCCCCTCATCTCATGGAGCTTTATGAAGAACTGGGACAGTTCAGGGCACAGCCACGAGACTCCATGATGCCAAATTTTGTTTATCCTCCACGCCTAGTAAGAACCCTAGTGGATGCCCCTTCTACCACCAAGTCTCACTGATGAGCATTGAAACCAAAATCCTCACCAAATTCCTGGCAGATAGTCTAGTTAGGGTAATATGAACGCTTGTCCATGTGGATCAGAGTGGTTTTATACCACACAGAGCACCTGTTACTACATTTTCCGTTTGCAAGTAGCCCTCGCTAGAGTGCATAAGTTGTCAGAAGCTTTGGCTCTAATTCATATTGACTTTAAAAAGGCATTCAGTTTGGTACATTAACTTGCTATGCTCTAAATTCTGCAGGGAGATGCTTATACAATGATTCCTAGTTGCAAGAGAGAGTGAAAGGGGTGTTGTCCTCCCATTCCCAGAAGGGCAGGGTATTTGGCAGGGTCCCCCCCCCCCCCCTACTCCTTTTTGCTTTGTTAGCGGAACCACTGGTAGAGTGAATTAGGCGTGACACCCAGGTACGTGGATTTAAGTGGCGGTCAGGATATGAAGATCGTATCTTTATAATCCATACAATGCCCAGAATGTTGCTCCTGAGGCTGATGGCAATTCTGCAGATCTACAGAGATGCATTTGACCTCTGGGTTAATTGGGCTAGGCACAATGCGTTCCGATTGTCTGGTGTCATCCCATCATCTTAGCCCAGGTGGCACTGCGTCAGACCATTGACCACTTTAAGTACCTGGGTGTCCACATTTCCACAGATCCAAAGCAGTGCGGAGTCCAAAACATTGCCTTCCTTCTGACGAAAACCAAGAAGAAATTGTTGGCCTGATAGAATCTGCCCTTATCCATAATGGGCAGGGAGGCTCTTCCAAGAGTCCTCTGTATTTTACAAAGCTACCCAAGCACCCTCCCTGCTATCTTGTATTTAGACATAAATTCCGTCCTTAGGACATTTCTTTGGGCTGGTGCTCACCCGCGGGTCTCACTCTCTCTGAATACATACAGGCACTATACAATGCGCATCTGGGAGTGCTGGACATCTGCCTTTATTTACTACTGGTCATCAGGGCTGGTGATCATCAATGACTGGGTCTTCGGGGACTGTCATAACTCGGCATCTAAAGGCTGTGTGGCTCTTCTGTCTCCACAGGATTGTCCGAGCCAACCAGGATCCCCTCCGTTGTTGGCACAGAATCATGAAGCACATTTAATGGTTCAAAACTATCAGCAGGAGATCCCTACCCCTGCAGGTTACCTGACTTTCACATGTCTGGCTTTGCAGGCTTTGTATCATAGGATTTAATTTGATCTCGAAGGTGTGATGCGTGGGCGTTCAGTCACATTAAATCATATCCTCACTTAACCAAGAGTTTGCCCTTCATAGCTCTCCATTCTATTGCATCTATATTTGTAGCTCCACTGTACACTCTTGCAACATGATCACTTATTGATAGTGGTCCCTGAGTTTAATCGTCTGGAATCTTAAGATCATGATGGAACCACGTTTCAAAAAAGGTATATCCTGCACGTACAGACCCCTGGTGGTTAATTAACCAGATGCTCTGATACTCGTGAGGTGTAAGTGGCGGGGGGATGTGGTTGTCCTAGAGGATAAAGAGTGGTCCAAGACGACTGAGAGATCCCTTGCCATCTAGGCTAAACTGAGACTAATGCAGTCCAAATACTTCCATAAAACATACTATGACCTTACTAAACTCTGGAACATTGGAAGGAGGCAAAGCCCTTAATGCCGATGGCGCAGTGCAGATAGTGCGTTATTTTTTCTCATGGTCTGGTCTTACAAGCGATTAGCCATTACTGGTCTAAGATACACAAACTGTTAAGTGAAACCTTGGGCATTAGTTTGGAACTGGACCTCATACACTCAATCCTGGGCATGGGGGGGTAAAAGAGGTGAAGCACATACCCTTTAGACTCAAAACTTGGTAGCTATTTTGGTTGCTAGTGGTAAAGTGAAGTATTGGCAGGCATTGGATGGATGAAGAACCCCTTCAGTATGAGCATGGCTCCAAGGTATGGACCTTTGCACTGCAGCGGAAGAAAACTGTTCATAAAAGACGTGGATGTACAAAACTAAATGATAAAATATAGGCTGTATGGGTTGATCAATGTCTCAATGTAACTGAATGTATAAGTGTGTGGGTGGAAAAGACTTCTTTCACAGTGAGGTCTTGTAGTGATTGATTAATATTAAGAGAATTACACTGTGGTAGTTTGGTCTATTATTTAAATGTGAAAAGAAATAAAGAGCTATTAAAAAAATATATGTACTGTATGTCTTGTAAATTGGGAGTCCCAAAGGTTTGCACATTTTCGTTGAGCAGGTAAGTCTGTGTTCAAGGCAAGTGTGGCTGTAGATCTATGTTGTGCATAATCCTGCTATCTAGTGTTGGGCTCGGATATGTGCAATTGGTTTTTCTTCTAAGAAAGTCTTTTGAGTCGCAAGTTATTGTGACTCCTCCTCTTGCTGGTAATGCGCATGGTCCATGACTCCATTGTTGGAATGTTTTCTTCCGCCGCCTGGTTCAGACTTGTGCTCCGGTTCGACACCCCCGTGGTGCACTCTTTTCGAGTTTACACAGTTCCTACCTCCGTCGGTATTGTTATCGATCGCATTCCTATTTCCCAGTTTGATGACTATGGAATCGACAGGTCAGTTTCTTCCATCGAGGCCCTTGTGGGCCTTCATACTTAGGGGGAATTCTTTGGCTTTCAGCGCATCTCCTCCACCATGTTCACACGGTGATGGAACAGACAAAATTCTGCAACAGTCCTTGGTGTCACGCAAAATACTCTCAGAACGTTCCCCACCAGATCTGTAATATGTCTCTCTCCACAATGCACAATGAGTCTGATTGCTATGTTTGCCGCTCCTTCCGTTCCCAAAAATCTTCGCGACTGTCGGGCTCGACGACTCAAAATATTACGGAGGAGCAGAGACGACATACCGGACCTTTTCGGCACAGAGGACATTGAGTGGGAATACCGTTGTGCAAATAGCTGTGAACGAAGGGACCTTCTCCTTCAACGACAGCACAAGCTCTGATCTCAAAATCCACGATCTTCCACCCGCACAGCCAGCCGCAAGTGCTGTACCACTCCCACCTTGCCACAGACCCAAAGCAGATCATCCCTTCTCTAAGGGTTGAACAGGTACTCTAGAGCTGGGCCACCACTGCCCTAGGGCCATATGTAACATTTCATAAAATAAAAGATGAGTCCTTGGGTTGCTGCATCCAGATGTAAGTTTATTTTCATTAATCAGGAATCAATGTACAGGATACAGGCCCCAGTTAAGATCCAGTTAAAGCTCAGTTAAGGCCCAGTTTAAAACCCAGTTAAGCCCCACCGGGAGCAGCTGCCCTGCTGCTCAGCCTCAGATCTAACTGGCAGTAGAATCAAACATACACAAAAGGAACTCTTGGGTGACATCACAGATACAGGCTGAGGGGCTTAGAACAAACACAGAAGAAGGACAGAGAAGAAGGAAAAGCAGGATGTAACACATCTCCCTCCTTGACAGAAATAAGAGACAGATGTGAAATAGAACAAACAGCAGAGATGGAAGTAACACAACTTCACCTTTAAAAGAAATTAGAGACATACGGAAATGACAGAAAGAAGAAAAGTAAAGGATAGAACAAACAGCACATAAAAGAAAACCCTCTTCCCCAAGTAAGTGAAAGAGGATAGAGATCAAATGGAAACATTAACAAAATATTCATAAATATAACGACATCTTCATATATAATGCCATTTAGATGAAATAATCACCATGGCGCAATGGATTCGCATTTCCAAATATAACACCATTTAGATGAAATGATCACCATTCCTTTCCCTTGGGAAAATCCAATAAAACATTTCTGACTCAAGTTCCAAAACTTCTTAAAATATTGGAGAACACTGCTCCCAAAACCTTGTCATCAATTGAAAATTAACACCTCTAAAACATTAGAGCACATACGTGGTTCATATATAAACAAAGAAGCACTAAGACTCCTCACATGAAAGCGAGCACGAACTGAGCACACTATGGCTCTTTACCTTTAAACTTGAAAAAATGAAGCCCTAAGACTTCTCACATGAAAGCGAGCAAGAATTCAACTGAGCACACTATGGCTCTTCACCTTTAAACTTGAAAGCTTGGAGCGCCTCAAAAAATGAGCACCGAATGTGGCTCCGACAATACATATCCAAACACTGGAGCAAACAATCTCCAGTTTTACCTTTTTTTAAAATGGAGCACCTCAAAAATGAGCACCGATGTGGCTCCGCAACAATACAAATCTTAAAGTCCAAACACTGGAGCAATCAGCAATCACCAATCTCCATGACCATGAACACCTCAAACACTTTGAGCACTAATGTGGTTCATCAAAAATAAGGAATGAACTGAGCATGAACATATCGCATCACTTTTAAGTACAATCAGAGGAAATAAATAAAATTTGAGCACCCCAACCAAAGTTGAGCACATACGTGGCTCAATCCAATAAAAGCAAACTAATCCAGCCCATCACTGAAGTCTAAAGACGGACTAAAATGCGATAAGCACCATGTAATGACAATACCATACATATGTAACATGTAGAAAACATAAAAGTAGCATAACAGCACATAGATGTAAATTATGTCATCAACAATACAATAAGCATGTTGGTCAATATGAATAATACAGCAGATTACACTTTTCAAAATAAGAAATTAAAATAACAAAGGTAGTCACCGTAGACTGAATGTTGAAATGCCGCAGTCACAGTCATCGTAGATTAGCAACGAGATATCTACACAGCTGTTCTCATCAGATGCAGTGTAGAACAGTGATCTTCATCTGGTAACGTTTCGTGAATGGTGTGCCAAGTGATAAGAGTTGTGGTGTGTTTCCAACACCAGATTGTAGGCAAAATCTTCTCCAACCAACACTCCAAAAACATTACTAATACATAACGACTTAGTACCGGAAGTCCGCAGGAAGAAAAGACATAGTGGTTGGCAATGCGAGTGAAAAGCATGTTGAAATTTAGAAATGCCAAACTTAAAATGGCGGCACGCAGCGTGCGTTACACTGGGTGGCTCTCGGCACGTTCCAGCATCAAAACGTCCTTAGGCAGCATAGAATACCAGGAAGAATAGAAGACGTCATGAACTCACCCTCTGCTCCACGGGACACGCGACACAGTGAATCAGGTAAGAAGCGCGAGCCGTATTTTAAATTTGAAATGCAGCGTAACTGTTTCTCTTGAGCCCAGGCAGCAGAGAAAACAGCGTAGACATGCCAAAAAACGTAAATTCAAAGTCTCTCACCCAGCAGTTCCACAAATCCGGCAGGCAGCAATCCGAGGCGAATATTCTCCTCCTTTTCAAAAACACCCCTCTGACTTCAGAAAAACGAACAGGCAATAATGAGGAGAATAGGCACAAGTTTAACTCCTCAAGTCTTGAAATTAAACAAAGGAAATGTCACCAAATACAATCCTGGAAAGTCTGAAATAGATAGTCCTCATAAACGTGAAAGCCGTCTGTTTACATAAACTGCCAGTGCACAATCTCCAAGGCACCAAAACCCGGAGTCCACACAGATCGATGCAGGACACTTCAATCTCAACTGCAGGTTGTAAAGGTCGAAGTTGCGGTTTTGTAAACAGGAGACCATTGGAGCGCAGGCACACTGAGAATAGTCAGCAGTAGAAAAATCACTCAAATGTAAGCTGACTGAACGGCAGAAGGCAAGATTGTCCTTTAGACATGTGCCAGAGGTTATTGCAGATAATTAGAAGTAAAGTCGCTTCAGTAAAGGTTACCCAGAGGCAAACAGGAATATTTAAACGTGTTTCTTCTTCTCTTAAGCTGCAATGATAATTCTTTAAATGGGCCCTTTAAAGTACACCAAATAACCTCAGCAAGTGAAAGTCCAATGTCATGTCCCAAACCCAACTTACTTCAGGCTGTCAGTTGTTGTAGACACCGGTGGGGCAATCAGAGGGTTGGACATGAGGTTCATTAAATTTCTTCTAGTATCTCTTGTAAAATTTCTTTGATCACGAGTGGTTTCTTCCTCCAAATCGTCGCCAGTGTAACATTTCATAAAATAAAAGATGAGTCCTTGGGTTGCTGCATCCAGATGTAAGTTTATTTTCATTAATCAGGAATCAATGTACAGGATACAGGCCCCAGTTAAGATCCAGTTAAAGCTCAGTTAAGGCCCAGTTTAAAACCCAGTTAAGCCCCACCGGGAGCAGCTGCCCTGCTGCTCAGCCTCAGATCTAACTGGCAGTAGAATCAAACATACACAAAAGGAACTCTTGGGTGACATCACAGATACAGGCTGAGGGGCTTAGAACAAACACAGAAGAAGGACAGAGAAGAAGGAAAAGCAGGATGTAACACCATAGTCTGCACCGACTGACATCTTCGGACATTCCTATCCCCGGCACCGAAAAAAACAGCCTACCTGCTCAGCCACAACGTCGGATCCGAGACAGAAATCTACATCAAAGCTGAGATCGTCTGAGCAGAGTTCATCGGATCTGGGACAAGCGTTTTCTGAGCTGAGACCATTGGCAAGTTTGGCCAAGGATCAGGGACGGTCAAGCCCGTTCTTCAAAAACTGGAAGAAGACATCGACACCTGCCAAAAACACCTGATGATCCATCTCCATACAGGCTGAATAACTACACGCCTTTCTGGTTCTGCTTCCCAACCTTCTAAACTGCAACTTATCCGTGAAGAAGCTTTGGACATGCCGCCTCCACCAAAACCGAGGAAGAGAATGGACAAGGTTACATGCCCTCTACATTTCGCTGCGCCAACCCCTATCCCCCCCCCCCCCCCCATCCCCTACTTACAATGATCACCATCACCTGAGTTTTCCAGTTAACGTTATATCGTGCATACCTTGAGGGTCACCTCATTCAGATATAGGGGGATACCTTTGACATCCAGCCACAGGATAATCCCTGGGATACATATGATACTGCTTTACCAGTGGATACAGATCCTGACCTATACCCTTAAAATTCCTCCCCTCCCTATGATACTACTTCCTACCACGACTTCATTTGTAGGGCTGCTACTTTCCATAAAGTGGATCTACATACTGAGGCATCGGGCGATGATTTCCTTTTTGTGACTCTTTCATCCACACAATGCTCTGCTCAGTACCTTCCTATGCTCAAAGACATGATTCTTCACACCCCAGACATCTTTCAAGACCCTGTTCAAGCTAGGGTCATTACACCAAGGTTAGAAAAGAAGTATAAGGCTTCCCCAGCTGACCCACTCTACATCATGGGCAGCTTCCACCTGACTTTTTAGTGATAGCAACTACAAGTAAAAGAGTCAACTTTCAAACCACTAGTGATGGCCCTACGCCCGATAAAGAGAGTAAGAAAATAGATGCTACAGGCAAAAGGTAGCTGCGCAATCAGCCAACCATTGGCGGATTGCCATTTCTATGGTCTGCTTTCCTAATATTACCAGGCTCATTGGGACAAAATGGAGAAACTCTTCCAATATCTCCCAGATGAACATAAGAAAATAGACTCTGAGAAGCAGATCTCAAACACCACCATATGCTGTGTCCTAGATGCTGTCAATACTGCCGGGGGGGGGGCAATGCACTAGTGTCCTCCTACGTAGGCATGCATGGCCTCATGTCTCCGGTTTCAAATTGTAAGTTCAGCAAAACCTACTTAATCTGCCTTTGGATAGGGAA
Organism: Triturus cristatus; assembly: GCF_964204655.1. Taxonomy (NCBI): domain Eukaryota; kingdom Metazoa; phylum Chordata; class Amphibia; order Caudata; family Salamandridae; genus Triturus; species Triturus cristatus. The sequence continues at coordinate 86,078,300 of NC_140586.1, read as the reverse complement.
CACCTTTTGGTCTGCAGGTAGTTACCTTGTTAGAAAAAATAAAAAAGGACAACGAAACGGCGAAAAAGCAATGGATGCCCTTCAAACTTCCTACCATCGCGGGTCCTTTCTCCGCTCATCCTACTGTTAAGGTTCCAAAACCACTTCCACTGAAACCTCAACATCATACCAGTAGCCACAAGCCCCAAAACACCTCTCCCATGGGCTATTTTTTTAGGTTTCTACTGAGGGAACAATTCAAAAGGCAAAGGTGGGTCTCCCAAAAGATCTACCCCCATCAGTAAGCCCTAATTTACCCCCTCACCCACCACCCCCTCTCATAGAACACACAAATGATTTGCAGAGCATGAGGATTGTGGTGTAAACCCTAAAATCTGTTACACTGCAGAAAAATTTGATTTTACAAATCTCAATACTGCAATTTCCATCCTAGGCAGAGGGCTAAGTCTCCTCAATCGTCGTTTCAGCCTCTCTGACAACAGTAGCAATAACACCGCCATACTGTATGTGATGAGGCAGAGACAGTTGCAAATGGGAAATGAAGCAGACTGATTCCAGACAATTACTTACCCTACTTCCTCTCCTCTGTGTGTGCCATTGATGTGGGAGGAAGTCTTTCAAACCATCTGCAATAATGACTAAATATTACCACCAAGTAGGTTTGCAAATAATCCAAAATAGATACGCACCCCAGTTCATGTCTCCCCCTCCGTTGATTTCACCAGTCTGGTCCAAAACATGAAATGCATCTCCTGTTAAAAGAAGCTACAACATTTCTTCTGAAGAAAGTAATGGGGCCTTTTGCCTCTTCTTGAAGAGGAAAGGGCATTTTTGGTACACAAGGCCCTAAGCAAGAGTTTAGACCGATCTTTGATGTCAAGGTGGCCAACAATTGAATCAAGAAACCGAAATGGCACCTGTTTGCTCACCTATCAAGTTGTTCCCCACCTCAGGAAAAGGGAGTGGATGTGTGCAGATGTTTTACAGGATTCCTATTTTCACATCCCAAAAGCCAAGAAGTGCATGCACGTCTTGAGGCTCACAATGGGCAATGTCCAATACCAATAGAGTTCTACCTTTGATTTAAAATTCACACCTGAGAGTTTTTCAAAGTGCATGTTTGTGGTGCCAGCTTCTCTTTACAGATAGAGAATTTTCATCCATAAAAATCTTAATGATTGGTTGTTGAAGATCCACACAACTCACCAAGGCTTCAGTCTTGCAGTTGCTCACCTTCAAAATTTGGACCTTCATGCAAGTTTTCAAGAGACTATGTAAATCCCTGTTCAGCTCTCAATTGCCTTGAAGTGTATCTGTCTACCTTTTTTTAAAAAATGTCTCTAAATTCAAAACACCCCCCGCCCCTCCAACTGGTCTACAGATGTTTTCACTACTTAAGGCAATGACTTCCTTCATTTCCATTGCCCCAATTTGCAAGACTCCACATGCAACCTCTTCAGCAGTGCCTAGAATATTAGAGGTCTCCATAGAAGGACAGCTGAAAAGACAGACTGCTCCTGCCTTTAGTTGCAAAGCAGTCTCTGCCATGGTGGGGAATGTGACCGATGCATCTCTGACTGCCCCGGGAGCCCACCTTTAGAGTTTGACGAGCAAGGCTTGTGGTTAGACAAGGAACTACTTTTACTATATCTGTGTCCTAGAGCTGAGAGCAATCTCATCTAGTTCTCAAGGCTATCCTGCATTCTCTTACTAAAAACAGGATTGTAATTCAGATTGACAACATTACCCCAATACGTCACATCCGCAAACAAGGGGGCACTAGATCCAGGATTCTGTGGAAGCCTAACAGTCTGGAACTAGCTACTGGTGAGAAAGGTGGCTATAAAAGCTGTTCATATTCCAGGATTTCAAAACTGTCATGCAGACCTATTCAGCAGGCCCTTCATGGAAAACCACAAATGGATTCTTGACAAACTTAATTTTCTCAAACGGGTATATTTAAAATAGCTTTGTTTGTGACTTCTCGACTCCAAATGCCCAAGCTTCACTTCCAGGGTGTGGACGTAGTAGGACTATTTCATATACTGATCCTGTGTTCACGCAAGAGGTATCCGCGTTTTTCGTAAGTTCATCCCACTATCAATTTGCAGTCCTGCCATTTGATTTAAATCTGCACTTGTCACACCTGAAGTCTTTACGAAGGTTATGTTGGTGGTGGCAGCACATCTTCGCAAGATCCTTGCTCTTAGATGACTGGCTTCTGAAGGCAGGCTAGGTGCAGCTGATGTTGGACTACCTGCAGACCACAGTGTCCCTTCTCCACAACCTATTTTATGTTGTGCAGTTTCTGTTGCAAGGAGCCCTGGGAGACTAATTTCGACTGAGGCGGAACTTCCCATCTCCTTTCTGAAATTACTTTCATCCTTCTGATTACTTGGGTTCCAGAACTTCAACCTTCATACCTGGAGATTGAACGCGGCAGTATGAGCCTGCACAATTATTGTATGTTGTTTTTTCAGCTGAATGCCCCTCTAGCAAGGTTGTTTATTCTGCTCGATGGTTCTGTTATGTCGCATAGTGAACTGAGGAGGAAGTTATCCTCTCAAGCCACATTTATCAGATTTTTGCGCTTTGCTATCGCTTGTCGATGCCCAGGCTTTGCTGTGGACATTGTTAAAGATTATTTATTGGCCCTTTCTGTCTATTCTTTATTTACTGTTTCAGCCTTTGGTATTTCAGTTGCCCATTGTTATGTGATTTCTGAAAGTATTGATCAATTTATTCAATTCTTTTCTATTGGTAGTGCCACAGTTAGACCTTAATCTGGGATATATTTCCTGATGTATTGGTCTTTCAAACTATGCATAGTTGCCACTTAAAAGTGCTCACTAGGCTCAGCCTCCCTTCAAACCATTTTCCCCACACAAGCTGGCCCTACGTATGAAGCATTCCAGATTAAAAGGAGATACCGCGTTATGAAGGAAATGTGAAGTCGATCACCCTGCTGACCGTCTACCCACTTCCTCATCCCACCAAGGAGGAGGGAAATCTACATTGCCATAGAAGGGCAGGTCAATTTAGAAGGGGATATTTTACAGCTGAATCAACCAGTGCTTCAAGCACTCCCACATCCTCAACACGAAGGTACTGCCTGAAGGCTGGGAGCTGATTCCACCATGGTAAAGGCTGCCACTTCAGTGCTATATAAGGACATTCCTGTGTTAGATATTTGCCATGCTGCAATGGGGGCTTTGGTCTATACCTTTTCCAGACATTACACGCATGGCAATTTTGCTGGTCTGTTAGTCATATTTGTTTGTTTGACCTTTGTCTCTGACCCTCTATCTGGGATATCTTGGAAAAATAAAAGTATTCATCAACGAAAAGTTGAGTACAGTCAGTAAGACCACGGTGCTACGCGGTATTATTCATGCAATGCGTAAGTAAAATGTTGTTCAGTAAAATGCATCAGGTCAATGAATTATGCAGATGCCCACTGTGAGGATTTGGGTGGATTATGTGGTATGGCTGTGCAGTTTTACTGTGAAATGTACTTTCAAAAACTTTCTTGAGTATAGTCGGGTTCATTTGCACCACGTTAAGGTCAAGCCTGGGTAGCTATGGCTTCGGGTGGCAAGGCTTGAACAAAGGAACTAGTGTAAAGCAGTTAACAGTACCAAACCATGAAATAACAAAGCAGTGCAACACAAAACAAATACAAAGCCAATTTATCGAAAGAGATTATTTTTTAAGGAATTTTTAGAGTCCAAGATGAGCAAAATCCATAGGAGGATTTTGGAGGCACAGATTTTAAAGCAATCTTTATTTTTAATCCAACTGCAAACAAGCATTTGCAACCATAAAGTCTGCATTGGTGACCAAATCCGACAGAGAGTATGGTCTGGGGGGTAATTGGGGTAGATTTGGACCATTATCTGGCCCCCAGAGCGTTTTCTAGTTAAGTTCCACCCTTTACGGCACGACCACCATAGACCTCAATGGAGTAGTCCTGATGCTGAGACTACATGGAAAGAAGATACTCCCGGATGTTCTGGGTACTTTGCCAGGGGGTGCCTTTGCGGTTCTCATCCAGGGGATACTCATCAATAGTCATAATCTATGAATAATACCCGCCCACGTGCGGGATCCCAGAGCATATAGAAAACACATATATATACATATATATGCATATGTGAAAACATATACATGCAGCCTAAAAATGTTTCAAACATGGCAAAGCTGTAAATTACATAGGTTTGCATTGTAGTGCCCCCTAACCCATAAGGAAAAAGGAAGCACCAAGCCAATTGTCACACAATAATGCTTTGCCATAAAGCAAACCTGTAATTGCAGGCATTTGCCTGTAGGCTGCAGTAGAGTATCAAGAAACAAAGAAAACTGACACCTTGCCTTTAAGGCTTTAGAGTAGGGGGACCGTGCCTTTAAGACCTGCAGGAGACCCCCTGCTCCCATGATGCACCACAGGTGGCAGTTGGGCCAGTTCTTTTTTCCGGCTCCTTCTGTGAGGATCCTGGAGCTTGAGCTCTTCAGTTTTTTTACTGAAAGTTTGGTAATTCAGTTTTTTTCAGAATTTTCGACATTTTCTGGCTCCTGAAGGTGTATTTTGCTGGTTTCCTGAAGAATTCCATATTTTTTCCAGTCAGAATGCCTGCTTTATTCAGGAAATGCCCGCTTTATACAGGAAATGCCCTTCCTGTGGCAATAAGATGGCACTGGTGGATCCACACTCTGTGTGTATTGTGTGTTTGCCAACTTCACACAAGCCTGACCGGTGCCCCCACTGCCAGAAGTTTTCCAAGCGCACTCTGCGAGATAGCGAGCGCATTAAGCTACATGCCCAGCTGGTGAAGGAGAAGCAGTCGTGAAGGCGACCATTCATCCTCAAAACCACCTTCAGCTTCACAATCTCAAAAACGGCGACACACCACCTCTCCTGACTCCAGGAAGACCAAGGTTCCAGGAGATTCGCCGTCGAAGGTACGGTCGAAGAAGCAGAGGACGACTTCTGCATCTAGGGATTCATCTTGACGTCGAGATTCTCCGCCGCGAAGAAGTAAGTCGGCGTCGAGGCGCAGTCCTTCGGGCTCGAAGGCTGTTAGTCCGGTGAGATCTGGACTGTCTCCGTCGACGTTGAGGTTTCCGTCGACGTCGAGACACTCTCCGCCTCCCTCGAGGGGGTCTGAATCGAGAGATGCGGCGACGTACGTCTAGCCGCGAGTGGGCCGTTCGATGTCAAGAGATACCCCCACTCGGCGACATGAAAGGTCCACAACGAAGTCGCCAAGTCGACGTAGTGGAAGGTCGCCGTCGAGATCGCCAGGTCGACGGCATGGAAGGTCGACGTCTAAGTCATCAGGGCGACCTCAAGCACCTGTTCGGTGCTGAAGATCGACGTCTGTGTCTCCGCAGCGCCGCAGGCGATCGGCGTCGAGGACTGAACGCCAGTCTCAGCAATTGGCACCGATGGTGACACAAACGTCATCGACGTCGAGGGGTTCGACGTCGAAGGATATAGCTGCAGTGGCCACGGAGAGAGGAGTCAGATCTAGATCTTCTGGAGATCGATCATCATCTCCAGGCCTGCATATCGTGCACATCTCTCCGGAAGGATCACCTAAGGCACCAGAGAAGTTCGACTTTCTCCTCGATGGTTGGAGGGTGTGGGTACAGGTGACTGCAGAAGTCCGGGCTCGGACTATTCCCGCACGTACTCTCCCTCCAGGATTTCTCCTCACAGGAGCAAGTCTCCTCAGGGTAGTCGAAGGCCGCCTTCTCCACGCCGGTCTCGATCCAGGGACCGTCCCTCTTCGCACAGAAGGCCAAGATCTCCTTCAAAGCACAGATCACGGTCCAGGGCTCACCACAGCGACTGCCCCCACAAGAGGCGACGCACCAGATTGCCCACCTGGTCTTCCTCCACAAGGTCCTCGGTCCGGGACTACTCTCCGACCTGGTCTTCTACACCTCCGTCACGAGTGTCCCCAGTTGATGACATCACTACTTTCTCTGACGTCCTGGGTAGAGGTGCGCAGAAATTGAATATCACGCTGCACACCCCTCTGGCACCCACTTCAATCATTTTTGATACATTGCATCACCGGTCAGCACCCAGACCTTTGCTACCATTGGTGCCAGGATTGTTGGAGCCGGCTATGGCCACATTTCTCACCCCTGCTATGGTGGGCTCTGTGCCTTCAAGAATAGCTAAAAAGTATAAGGCTCCTGCTGAGGACCCTTTGTTTCTGAGGGCGGACCCGCCAGCGGACTCAGTGATCGTGGCGGCTGCCATGAAGTCCCATTCTGCCTCCGTGTCGTCTTCTGTTCCCCCGGAGAAGGACAGCAAACAAATGGACTCGTATGGCAGAAAGATGTGCAACACTTCCGCCTCCCACATGAAAGTGGCTAGTGCTTCAGCCCTGCTAGGGCGGTATGATCGTTCTCTGTGGGATTCCCTCTCCAGATTTGTTGAGAAACTGCCAAGAGAAGACAGGCAGGATTTTACTGAAATCCTCCAGGAAGGTGGGCTTGTAGCCAATCAAATCATCAGTGCGGCTGCTGATGCTTCCGATCTCGCCGCACATGGCTATTCGCATGGCGTATGCTCCCGGCGCTCAGCCTGGCTAAGGCTAACGGGCCTCAAGCCTGATGCGCAGAAGAAGATTCTTAATCTGCCATTTAACGGGTCATCTTTGTTTGGGGCTCACGCTGATGATCAAATGACCAAAATGAAGGCGGAGTTGGACACCGTTAAAGCTGTGGGGCTGGAAAAGCGCAAGGAATATCGCAAACGCTTTCGGCAGGGCGACAAGCGTGCCTTTCAGCAGCGCGTTCAAACAACCCAATGGTCCTCTCAAAATCAACAGAGGTCCCAGTTTCAACAAAGGGGCCATGGCAGAGGGAGAGGAAGTGCAAAGCAGCAACAGTCCTTCACCAAACAGCCCTCAAAGCAGTGAGATCTTACTTTCTCCGCGCTCGTTCGTCACTCCGGTAGGAGGAAGTATCAGTGTTCACCTGGCAGAGTGGGAAGCTATTATAAAAGACAGATGGGTGCTGAATATTGTACAGCATAGCTACTTGCTGAGGTTCAAGTCTCCCCCTCCGCAGGTATCCCCACGGAGGCAGTACCTCCCTCAAATCCAAAAACGGCTTTTACTGGCCGAAGTAGCCACTCTCCTCTCAAAAAACGCCATAGAGGAAGTTCCACTCCGGCAGAGAAATCAAGGAGCGTACTCCCGGTACTTTCTTGTTCAAACGAGGAGTGGTCAACGAGTACAGACCCATTCTCGATCTCCGTCTGCTCAACGGATTTGTCAAGAGAGAAAAGTTCAGAATGCTGGCTCTACATCAGATCTTCCCGCATCTTCACCAGGGGGACTGGATGTGTGCCATCGACCTACAGGATGCCTACTTCCATATTCCTGTCTCAGTGAAACACCGAAATTTCTCAGGTTTCAGATCTCTCGTCGGCACTATCAGTACAGAGTTCTGCCATTTGGCCTCCGATCTGCTCCACGGACATTCTCAAAGTGTATGGCGGTGGTAGCTTCCTTCCTCCGCAAACGGAAGATATTAGTCTACCCTTATGACGACTGGCTCCTGAAGAGTTCCACTCCTGCTCGACTCCAGAGCCATCTCGCGTTTTGCCTCAATCTCCTGCACTCGCTGGGATTACAGGTCAATTACAAAAAGTCGGTCCTCAATCCCACCCAGCGGATTCACTACCTGGGCGCCTCTCTGGACTCCACAAAGGCAAGCGTGTGTCCTTCAGAGGAGAGGTTATCATCCATGCTTCAGAAATGTCACAAGCTTCTCAACGCGGCATTTCCCACAGCCAGGCAAGTGTCTTCACTTCTGGGGTCGATGGCTTTGTGCATTTACATTGTACCCAATGCACGTCTTCACATGCGACCTCTGAAACAAGAACTAGAGGATCAATGGTCGCAGAGGTCCGGCCGCTGGGAGGATCGCATTTGTCTTCACCAAGCTGCCAAAGACTCCATCAGATGGTGGATGAAACGCTCCCATCTACTTCACGGCGTCCCTTTCCATCAGGCGCCTCCGACACAGACAGTGGTCACAGATGCCTCCATGCAGGGCTGGGGTGCTCATATGGGCCAGCTTCAAGTACAAGGTCTCTGGTCCAATACCGAACAGAGTTATCACATCAACTTCTTGGAGCTACGAGCAGTCCATCTAGCTCTCAAATCCCTGTATCCGTCCCTCCAAACCAACCATGTGCAGATTCAGACAGACAACACAACAACTATGTTCTATCTGAACAAGCAAGGAGGCACCAGATCACGAGTCCTATCTCTGGAAGCTCAGTCCATCTGGCGATGGCTTCTGGCGAGAGACCTGTCCATCATTGCTGTTCACCTGCCAGGGACCCTGAACGTGCAGGCAGACTGCCTCAGCAGAGACTTCGTCGAAGCGCATGACTGGGTGCTCAACGAAGACGTCGCTCAAGAGATCTTCCGGTTGTGGGGAGTACCGGATATAGACCTTTTCGCAAATGCGGCAGACAGAAAATTCCCCGTCTTCGCCTCCAGGTTCCCCCAACGGGTTTCTCAGGGGAACGCTCTTTTGATCAGCTGGTCACGGACATTGCTGTACGCTTTTCCTCCTCTCCCTCTCATCCCAGCTGTAATACAGAAATTCTACAGGACCAGAACTCGGATGATCCTGATTGCTCCGGAGTGGCCCCGTCAGTGGTGGTATCCGGATCTACTCCAGCTGTCAGAGGTGCCACACCGGAGGTTGCCTTGCCTACCGAACTTGCTGACCAAGGACCAGGGGAGAGTGTTCCATCGCAACCTCCCCTCTCTTCGCTTGACGGCATGGCTCCTGAATTCATCCTGTACGGACACTTTGATCTTCCGGCGGACTGTATGAACATCCTCCGGGAGGCAAAAAGACCCTCCACTAGGAAGTCTTATGCCTTCAAGTGGAAGAGGTTCTGCATTTGGTGCAGAGATAACGCCCTTGATCCGATCCGGGGTCAAGAACAGGTTATTCTCCCCTACTTATTGTACTTGGCAAAGTCTGGGTTGAAGTACGCTTCCATCAGAGTCCACTTAGCTGCTATCACAGCTTTTAGGAAATCTCCTACCCAGGTCTCATTCTTCCAGATGCCGATAGTCAAAGATTTCTTAGAAGGGCTTAAAGTATTTCCGCCAGTGAAGTCTCCTTCCCCTTCCTGGGAACTCAACATTGTTCTCTCTAAGTTGATGGGAGCCCCTTTTGAACCGATTCATAAGGCCTCCTTGCAGCATCTGACCTGGAAGGCTGCCTTCTTAGTAGCCATCACTTCTGCCCGCAGGGTGAGTGAAATTCTGGCCCTCTGCTGCAAGGAACCTTACACTGTTTTCCATGCTACTAGAGTGGTGCTACGTACTCATCCGAGCTTCCTGCCCAAGGTGGTCTCGGACTTCCACATTAATCAGGTGATCACGTTGCCCACCTTTTTTTCCTCAGCCAACCACTCCCCCGGAGAGAGCTTTACATTCTCTTGACCTCCGGAGGGTATTGACATTTTATCTTGCTAAGACCCTTTCGCTTAGAAAGTCTGACAGGCTCTTTGTCAATTATGGTCCAACGAATACCGGGCTGGCTGCCGCCAAGAGGTCCATTTCTAGATGGATTGTCTCATGTATAGCCTTGTCTTATCAACTGTCTCACAAGGTTCTGCAGGGTAGACCAAAAGCACACTCTACTCGAGGGAAAGCTTCAACTGTAGCTCTCCTTCGCAACGTTCCCATGTCTGAAATTTGCAAAACGGCTACATGGCGCTCAGTACGTACTTTTACACACCATTATTGCCTAGATTCAGACGCACAGGCCGACGCCCAGGTGGGGCAGGCCTCTTTGAGGAATTTGTTTGCATAACTGCTATGCTAATGTGATATTAATGCATGTTCTAAATGCTGTACTGCTCGTCCGCGAGACTTTGGGTATGGGCTTGCTACTCCTATTCATAGATTATGACTATTGATGAGTATCCCCTGGATGAGAAAGATTAGTTACTTACCTGTAATCCTAGTTCTCATCCAGGGGTATACTCATCAAAGTCATAAGCGACCCACCCACCTCCCCGGACGAGCATTTTTTCTCCTTAAGTTATGGTTGCAGATCTACTCGGGTGCAATTGCACTGTCAAAAAGAACTGGCCCAACTGCCACCTGTGGTGCATCATGGGAGCAGGGGGTCTCCTGCAGGTCTTAAAGGCACGGTCCCCCTACTCTAATGCCTTAAAGGCAAGGTGTCCGTTTTCTTTGTTTCTTGATACTCTACTGCAGCCTACAGGCAAATGCCTGCAATTACAGGTTTGCTTTATGGCAATAAAGCATTGTTGTGTGACAATTGGCTTGGTGCTTCCTTTTTCCTTATGGGTTAGGGGGCACTACAATGCAAACCTATGTAATTTACAGCGTTGCCATGGTTGAAACATTTTTAGGCTGCATGTATATGTTTTCACATATGCATATATATGTATATATATATGTGTTTTCTATATGCTCCGGGATCCCGCACGTGGGCGGGGATTATTCATAGATTATGACTTTGAGTATACCCCTGGATGAGAACTAGGATTACAGGTAAGTAACTAATCCTTATTCCTCGGTTCATGGGTCAGGTGGGGTCCCAATGTCCAGTTGAGTATTTCATATTTGTGATCGTATCTTCTAGCCATAGGCCAGCTCATAGGCCTGAAGTAAGTTTATGACTGTCAGAAGTGAAATGCTCGGCAAACCTGTTAGGAGCACATCTTTGGCATAAAGCAGGCCTCAAATAGTTATTAACATTTTACCAGGCTTGCAGGTCTAGTGGCTTGGATAATCTGCTTGACCATACTGTAATGTACTTGACCCCTAAACTAGTCTCAAATTGAGTGATCCTAGGCAAATATTTCATTTTAAAGAGCCACCTTTTTTTAAAATTATCACCTATGAGAGAACCTTTTAATATGCTAGTTTAGCATTTACGCTGTACAAAAGAAACATTTTGTTTCAAAATGTTTTTATTGAAATTTTCTCCAAGAATGCAACAAAAGCAGTACATATGCAACAATTCTCAATAATACCATCTGCCCAGGTATACAGTTCGTTCAGAAAAATTACATTTTACCCTCATGTCCAGGTGAATGAGTCGCATTCCCTGAAATGTTAGCTAATAACCAGCTACCCTCCCAAGAGAGGAACATGAAAAGGAAACTTAGCGAACTTTAAGAAAGCAAAAAAGGAAGAAGTCTACGTTAGATGTCATGGTGCAAATATAAAAGCAAAGAGAAATGGGTGTGAGGAGTGGGGTACTAGGTCTTCGCCCCGATGATCAGCGCAGTATTTATGCTTCCCGGCGTTAGAGGGCAGTTAGATTAGAAATAAGTGGAGGTCCCGAAGTCTTGAATTGCAAGCGGTCAAAAGGAGCCCCTCTGAAAGGTAACTGACCAATGGTGACCAAATGTAATCAAAACCTTTCATGGTGTCCTCAACGATATCCGACATTCGCTCTAGAGCCAAAACCCGCCACAATCGTGCATGCCACTAGGTTAGGGATGGGGCCTCTGGTTTCTTCCAGGCCGCAGCTACTGCTGTTTTGGCGGCCCCCAAGCAAAGCCACAACACATATTTGTCACTCTGTGTCTGTCTTTTCAGGAGTGGGTCTCGAACCCCCAGTAAGACCTGATCCATAGTATTGGGAATGGGGTAGCCTAAGATAAATTTGATTTGGGACAGGATCTCATTCCAGAAAGGTTTGATGATAGGGCAGTCCCACCAAATATGTCTGAAGAGCCCGCACCCCCTCCAGCACCTATCAGAGGTTCCCGGGAAAATCGTGTGTAGTTTCTGAGGGTACAAATACCAATCGTACATAATTTTGTAGTGTGCCTCCCTGAGATACGTGGAACGGTTGAATTTCATTATATCCCTATTCAAATGTTCCCATTTCTTGTATTCCATAGGCGTCTCCATCAGAGTATTCCAGAAGTGTTTGAAGCGCGGCGTTACCCTGGGGCTCAACGCTTAAATAAGAGCATATAAAAAGGAGATAATCCCCTTGGAGGAGGACCCTGACTGAGCAAACCTTTCAAGAGGGAGCAACTCCATGGTAGCGGCATGCCGCACCAGGGGCTGCTGCACTCAATGTTTCAACTGCAAGTAGTGGTATTCTTCTTTATTAGGTAATGCGAACTGTCTTGCATTCCTGGAAGGTGAGGAGTTCTCCCTTGTCAAACAAGTGTGAGATCATGAGGCAGCCTCCCTCCCGCCAAGTCTCAAAGGGACCTTCCTTTAATGCAGGGGGGGAACGCAGCATTAAAGTGTATAGGCGTGTAGGGGGATGGAAAGGTCGTAAGCTGTAGTTTGGAGGTGAGTGTCCCAGACCTTGAGTGTTGTAGAGGTGGGGGTGCTAATATAAGCATTGAGTGGTCTGTCGCGCTTCGGTTTCCAGAGGAGATCCCATATAGTGCGCCAAGTAATCTGTCTGTCTATGTGGAGCCTGTGCTTCTCCGAGACCCTCAGTGACCACTCAGTAATCACTCTCATGTGCGGTGCTCTATAGTAGGATTGGAAGTCCGGGAGCGCTAGGCCACCCTCCTTGCGTGGTCTAATGAGCAGTTTGTATGGGAGTCTTGCCATCTTTCCCTGCCAAATGAATTTGATCAACATAATGCGCAGTTCTCTAAATAATCCTCTCTCCGCTGAAATAAAAAGCCCTTGGAATAGAAAAAGTAAACGGGGGAGAACATTCATCTTAACGGCATTATTCCTGCCTATCCAAGTGATGTAAGCCTCTCTTCAGTTGCCCAAATCACTCTTTTGCTAATGTAGGAGGGGAGGGAAGTTCGCCTGATATAGGTCACGCACCCGTGGGGTAAGCTTGACTCCCAGATAAGTAATTTCCTTGGAGGTACATTGGAAAGGCGACAGCCCCTCGATCCTCCGCCATTCGTCTTTGGGTGTTGTTAGGTTCAATAGGAAGAATTTTGTCAGGTTCACCTTAAAACCCGTGACCCCCCTCAAACGTTTTCAGCTCCGACTGAATGGCCGGGAGAGAAACCTGAGGATCCCTCACCGTGAGAACCACATCATCTGCGAACAACGAGATCTTATGATCATCTGTGCCAAAACGCATACCCCGAATCTCCCCATTACCTCTGATCCTGTGTGCCATTGGTTCAATGCTCAAGGCAAAGAGAAGGGGGGGGGGATAAGGGACAACCCTGTCGCGTCCCCCGGGTTCGGAGAAAGGGGGAGGACGCCACTCACTTGACAAGGACCCACGAGCTAGGAGAGTGATAGTTAGCGCGTATCATTCCAATGAAGGCTTCACTGAAGCACCTTAAATAAAAAGGACCATTCCACGCGATCAAAGGCTTTGTCCGCATCTAGCGAGAGAAGCGATGTGGGAATATTCTTCTTGCGGGCCTTGTCAATAATATGAATGATTTGCCTCAAGTTATTGTGCGTTTGCCTCCCCTTATTGAACCCAGATTGGTCCGGGTCTATGAGAGCGGGTAAAATAGATTTGAGACGTGTAGCCAGGATTTTTGAGTAAATTTTGGCATTGAGATTGAACAGGGCGATAGGAAGTGCAGTGGGCCGGGTCCTTGCCAGGTTTAGGAAGTACTGCCACCATTGCTTCATCCATCGAAGGAGTAACCTTATGCGAGGAAGCAATGCAGTTAAATAATGTAGTCCAGAAGGGGACAAGCTCCGGAGCAAAAGTACGATAGAAGTGGGCTGAGAATCCGTCCGGACCAGGAGCTTTCTGGAGTTTTAGGGAGTCAATCGCCTTCTGCACTTCTTGGGCTGAGATGGGTTGTGACAGTTCGTCATTTGTGAGCGCCTCTACCTGAGGGAGGTCTAGGATGAGGCTCTATAAAGGTCCTCAAAGGCTCTAGCCTTACCCTCCTCCAATCTTTGAGAAATGCCTTGTTCATCTACTATGTGTTTGATGTATTCTCGCTCCTGTTTGGCTCGTAATTGGCGCGCCAATAGGGTGCTCACCTTATTTCCACTCTCATAGCCCTTGGAGTGTAGTCGTAAGATAGCCCTTATCACTGTTACAAAGCGAGGCAAAGCAAGGCATACATTGCGCGATGAAACTATTCCCCCCCCTCCCCAAACTGAGCAGTCATTAATAAAGATGTTTAGAACTGTGCAGTGAGTAAACTCGATAAAGTCCCAAGATAACAGCTCCCCCATGTAGTACCGGACAGGCCCTGTCCTCCATAGTCCAACCCCATGAGGCCTCTCACCCCCCCCCCCCCCACCCCCCCCCCCCATCTCCAGTGAGTGCAAGGCCCCCCCAACCGGAGTTCACAATGACATTTAGCTCACGTGTTGTCCATGTCAGCTAGTAGGAGTAAAGTCTCCGGTAACATCGGGCCGCCAGACGTGGTAACTGCAAGTCCTCCGCTCCATCCCGAACCCCAAAGCTTTCGAACTGACCCTCTCCTGGGCACAAGAGCAAAGTGAGTGTGAAACTGTCATCACTCCGTCCACACCAGGTGCTGGGGATCACGCTGCTCCTCTGAATCTGAAGCCTCATTCTGGAGCTTTCGTAGATTTCTTACCCATTATGCACCATTGTCCGCCGTTGCGTTGGTCCGATCGGTCTTCTCCTTCACAGTCCAAGGAGGTTGTGGGGAGTTCCAAGCCCAGCTTCCGATAGTGCCACGTAGTGTTGCTGCTTGTTATGCCACAGGAAGGCAATCCCAAAAGGGTATGTCCAACGGTACCTGATGTTTTTCTCTCTTAGGTATTCAGTGACAGGTCGGAACCTCTGGCGGCGCATGATAGTAGCTTAGGCTACATCCTGGTAGAGGGAGCACGTGGTGTTTTGGAAGGTAATTGAATCGGAGGCCCTAGCCTTCTGCAGGACTAGCTCTTTTATTTTAAATGAGCTGAACTTAGCCAGAACATCTTGTGGCCGACGATTCTTCTCTGAGAGGCGCGGGCTGACTGTGTACTCTCTACAGCTGGACCTCCGGGCCGTCTTCTCAGAGGGCAGAGGAGAAGAGGCCCACCATGAACGCCTCCAGGCCTCGGACTCTTATATTATCACGGCGGGAGCTATTTTCCAAAATCTTCGCATTTAAGGAGAGAGTCATGTAGTTGTTTGTGTAGGTCGGCCGTGCTTTCCTCCAGGACTTTAATCTTGCCAGCTGTCTCCTGTTGCTGTGCTTCCAGATCAAGAGTGCGTGTACCCATGGAGTCTACATCTGCTTGGATAGATACCAGTTTCTCTCGTACCTCCACGTGGAAGGGTTCGAAGGAGGCCTCCATGTCCGCCTTAATGTCCACCCGTAGCTCAGTGCGTAGTTCCTGTTTGAATTCACGCAGGGAGGACAAGAGATCTTCTCAGGTCGGTGACATGGTCGCTCCCTCCTCTGTTGTCCCCCTTTCAGCCGCCCTGAAGTAGTTGGAAACCCTGTTATTGAGGTTCTTCTTGGGTGGCATAGGGGGCCCTCTGCTTGGTCAGCGCTCGGCTGCCCTTCACGTATATGGAATCAGTGCCTTCCCGATCGCCGCCAACAGGGACTCCCTTGCTCGCTCTTTCACTCATGGGAGCACACTGCTCCACCCGCTCCAGGTGCCAAGCCCGCTTTCAGCTCATCTCCCATCAGCCCACAAGAGACAGCAGGGTCAAGACTCGATGCCTCCCAGCGGTCCCCTTGGCGCTCTGTATTAGCTCTCCCCGTGGGGTAATTAACCTGTCTTTCAGAACCCTCACAATGACCACATACCAGCAAGGGGAGGCCTCCCGGCAGCCATGTTAGGGTCAGGCACCCCTCCTTTAGGCAGCTTCAGCACGGATCATAGAGCCCCCACTTATGGCTTCTGTGTCTCTTCAGCTCCTCATTAAGTGCACCCTCGTGGGAAGAGGGGCTCGCCGCCCCTTTAAGGATACCCCTCGGGCACTGCCAGGAACCCAAGGGGATCTAAAACTCACTCAGTCTGTAGGGGGTCGGTCCCAGCGCTGTTTGGCAGTCCACAATTAGCCACGATGGAGGTATAAAGCGCCCGTGCACGAGGCGGTCGTCACTAGCTGGGCCTCCCAGGTTGGCCGATCGCAACGCGCTCACCGCGTCCACCCGCATCTTATAAAGTTCCGGGGCAGGCCCAGGGCGGTCTCTCACAGCCTGCCACCGGGGGCATCCAGGGGGCCAAGAGATGTGGGCACGCAACCCCCTTGAGCGCCGGCGGCAAAGATTACCGGGTGCCTGTCACTGCCGGCTGCTTTGGATGCCCGTCAGCACCGCGCTCTCGCTCTCTGAGTCCGGGTGTCCACTATTTTCATTGGCGCCGCCTTTGCTCCTCGGGGCTCCGCCGAGCGTCCCCCGGATCCCCCGACTTCGCGATTCAGCCCACGATGATCCGCGCTACCGCCGCATCCAGAAGCAGCGTCCACTAAGCCTGTAAGATGCCTTTTGCTATTTAGTCAATAGGTCTTGGGACGGAGCCGATCGGATTCACGTCCGATCGGCCATATTGGTTGGCCATGCCCCAAAAGAAACTTTTTGTTTGCATTAATGGATTAAACTTTTTCACCATATATAATAGGAATCTAGCCCACATATATTGTACACATGACCTCTGACATGCCTCTTAGCTCTGCAACAGTATTTTCATCTTGGAGGCTGCAGGAATGTTTTTCAAGTTTGTGTTTAAAAAACACACTTTTAATAAACATATTACTAAAGCATTATGTGGTAGCGCGCTGTTATTTACAAAGAGCATATTTTCCATTGAAATGGCCACACAAACTTTCCAACTAACCTGCAGTTTCACTGATATAACTATGCAGCTTATAAACAATTGGTGAAAATTGTTGCAGCAAACATTTGTCATTTGCATATCACCAAGTAAAGGGGTTGGATTTGTTTTCATCCCAAGAATCTTTTTTTTTTTTTTTTTTTATCACACAGAATTACAATAAAAATGTGCTTTTATAACCACTGATATTTTGAAATGTTGGAACTGGTCATTTACTAGCTTTTTAAATGTTGTGTGTTACAAAAAAGCCTGAAATCCTGCAGCCTTTCATTTAACGCTTTTTCTCAGACAGTTCTTTTTACAAAAAACTCTACCTTTGCAGTCAGAATAATAAAAGTAAACATCAACCTTCAGGATAAAAGAAGCAACAAATTGTAAGAAGACGTAAACTAACATTTAACTTCTGTCTCTGAACACAGAGCAGAGCAAATGTGCCAAGATAAAAACTAGATTTAAAGTCCTATTTAGTGCTCATTTACTTAACAAGTGAATAGAGCACCTGTTCTGTCAGCCCGCCAGACAGGGCCAGTAGGCCGTAAAAGTAGTTCGTCCAGATAAAATCTTACCCACCAACAAGTGGGCTACTTGATTTCTCAAGGCCTGTAAAGGGAGATTTTAAATTATTGAGGTCCAAGCATGGTCCCAATCCCAGTTGCAAACTGCTAAATTAAGCAGGTTAGGGGTTCTATAAAGATGGCAACAAGAAGTAGTGGCACCTTACCCCCATAGTGCCTCTGGAAGAAAAGAAGGGGGTGGAGTAGCAGCCGTTCAGGGCAAGACTGGCCACAGGGTGCGCAATTTGAAAGATCATTCTTACAAACTTGGCACCCAGGCCCATCCTCTGGAGTGCGAGACACAGGAAAGCCCGGTTGGCCCTCTCGAAGGCCTTTTCTGCATCTAGGGATGGGAGAATGCAGGTATATTCATGAGGGAGACCTTTTCCATCAGGTGGATAGCTGTTTCAAATGTTGCCGTAAGCTTAGCAACCCTGGATAAATTCACTCTGTTCTGGATGCACCAGAATGGGAAGCACCTCATTAAAAAAAAAATTTTTTAAAAAATGTAAAACATATTTTTATTGATTTTTCATTTGTAAGAACAACAATTGGCACATCATACTTTAGCATTCAGTGGTATTGACCTTGTTACTATATCACAAATCCCCAGGGCCACATATGCCTGGGGTGGGTACAGAGGTCCTCGATCACGAGGTTAGAAAGAACACGTTCTCCCTCTTTTATACACTTTAAACAAACAAAATGTCCTTCCCCTTGTTCCTTTGTTATAATCCTCCACATGGTAGGCGGACAAACATGGACAACAAACTAAGGCTGGGTGTGAGATTCCTATATGTATAGTGGTGACTCTCTCTAGTATTGTGTTGCTGAGAGCATCAAGAAGATGTCTGTGGAGCCAACCCGTCTCTGCAGGTGGGAAGGGAAAACCCCTTTTTCTTTTAATTGTTCTCACTCATCCTAATAGTGACATGCTTCATCATAGGGCCATCCCGACTCCTACAGGTCGGGGTGGGCTCAACCATATTTCAGGGAGCACTTAAGATATTTTTATGGGGGCCTTCCCACCTGCAGAGACGTGTTGGCTCCATAGACATCTTCTTGATGCTCTCAGTAACACAATACTATAGTCACCACTATACATATAGGAATATCACACTCAGCCTTAGTTTGTTGTCCATGTTTGTCCGCCCACCACGTAGAGGATTATAACAAAGGAACAACAGGAAGGACATTTTATTTGTTTATAATCGACCTTGTTACACCATTACATTATTAGCGATTACAACATCACAGTTGTTTATATAGCAGGCATGGTTGTATGGTAGCCAGGAGTTGCGGATATCCAGACTCACGGTGTGTGTCCGAAACAACTAGATTGTCTTTGCTTTTATCATGCAATGGGTACCATATGAGGACTAGTACTGCTTAGGCGACCACGATGAGTAGTGCATTTGATGACTGGGGGAGAGGACATAAAACTAGAAGCTGAGTTGTAGTATCCCATATGTCTGTATTGCGTTTGTGTGTCGCCTATTGCACCTACGCATGTTGCCCTGTCGACTAGCCCCTGGTGGGCGTGCACACTCGAGCACGGGTGTGTAGCAGGTGGTGACTGATCAAGTGTCTTTGGGTACTTTGGAGGTACAGATCGCGTGCGCGGTGTTACTCAGCTGGGTCAGGCGCCTGCGGGGTCCTGTCTGGCAGGTCTGTGCTCTTTTGTAGCGCTGTCAGGATTGCGTCCCAATTTGCGGACATGGGTATTTCCCTGGGGCCCATTGTTTGTTTGCGCCGGATCGCCATGCTTTCTGCTCTGGCCCATGCGAATGGGAAGCACCTCATTGACATGAGTAGCCAGAGTCTTCATGAAACGTTTTGCATAAATATTTGGACGAGCTATTGAGCAGTGAGACACGCAGCGGCTGACAGCCTTGTTGGATTTCGATATGACTGCTACTACCACTCCCTCCATCGTCAGCGCCACAGAACCTGAGTCAACACAATTTTGATACCAGTTTGGAAGAGTGCGTTTTGTAAAAATTGGGCGGTAAGGCTATCCGGGCTGGGGTTTTATTAAGTTTCAGAGATGTAATGGCTAGTTTGCCCTCTTTAGGCTGGATCAGGCCCTCTAGGGAATCTTTCTGAATATGAGCTTCAGGAGTTGTATCTTCTCTGTGAAGGTCTCCCCACACTTGAAGGAGGGTGATGCTTCAAGATAGCGGTTCCCGTGAAACCAATGCAATTCGTCCGCTTTTCTCGCGTCTCCTGCTACTGGAACCTTGGAGTAGTCGGGAATCTTCTTTTGTCCTCTTTTTCTCTTGCCGCTTTGGGCCCAAGCAAGCTGGGTACCTACTTTACCACTTGTAACATGCAAGCGTATTCTAAGGTGAAAAATGAAAGCTCCACCTTGTCAGTAAAGTACATCTGTAGCTGGCCCCTAGCCATAATAAGGGTGCGGGTGGCACAGGGTGAAGTGTGCTGCAGCTGCTCTTTACAGATCCTGAATCTCCAGCCTGCAGACTCTAGAACGCTTAGCCACTGCTGCTATGAAACAACGTCTAGTGACCTCCTTGAAGGTGTCCCAAACTCCAGTGATGGAAACCTCCCCATCATGTTTGTAGTATTTATTGATTTATTGTCCTATTTTGTTTTTGATTACCTGATACCTCAGTAAGGAGGGTTGGAGTCGCCAGCTCCCAGAACCAGCCCAATCAGGATGGTGGCGTGGTCAGAAACTGTGATAGGTCCGATTTCCTCTGATCGATCATCCCACGAAGGCCTTGCTCAGTAGAATGTAATCAATACGCGACTGGGCCTGGTGGACATGGCTGTAAAATTTGTAGCTAGTAGTTGCTTGTGTCTCCCTTCATGCATCCCGTAAGCCTAGCTCCTCCAGGACTTTCTTCAGCTGCTTAGAAAAGGCTCCCACTTGTGACCCGCCCCCTCCTTCCCTGTCCTTGTATGGATTCCACACCGTATTGAAGTCCCTGTCAGGATAATCTTCTCCCAGCCCTCTCCAGCTAGCTCCACGAAAAAGCATAAAAGGAATGGGCCCTATGTTGAGTTATGCACATATTCCATGGGTCGTCCCTTCAGCACCCCAACCAGTATGACATTGTTACTGCCCTATTTTAGTGTGAGAGATTACCAAAGGGAGATTGTGTCCCAGGAAGATTACACCCCCGTTTAGTGTTGGCTGAGGAGTGAAAGAGGTATGCAGGGTGTTTGTTTCCCCCTGGTCTTTCCGTAGGAGATGGATCTTCTGGAATTATAGGATGTCCGGGCCAGACTCTTGAAGAGTCTGCCAGATGGCACCCCGTTTGTTAGGTATCCTCTTCAGATGTTAGTAAAAGCAGTATCAAAAGCTGAGAAGAGCAAAACACATTGTGCAGTTGAATTTATTAGGTATGCAGACCTTTTTTGTGGGGCTTGGGGGGCATATTCTAAAACTATCCATCTCATTGGCTGCCTAGCAGGTCCAAACAATGAGACCAGGAACATTTCCATATCACATGTGTGTGAGTTGATACTGTTGTGTACAGCTTTTTGCCAGTCATTCCCTGCCAATAGGGAATACTTGATTTGATTTGATGAGGTATTTGTAAAGCGCAACTGTCACTCCGTAAGGAGTATCCTGGCGCTGGAGTACCGGTGATAAAGAAAACCCCATGAAGAAAAAAAATTAAATCCAAGCTAAACAAAATTCATCAGAGGCACAGAAAACCCAGGTTTTTAAGGCTTTCCTGAATAAAAGTTCAGTTTTGCATGACCTAAGATGAGCAGGAAGCATATTCCAGGCTTTGGCACCCAGATAAGCTACTGTCTTACCACCTTTCAATTTATACCTAAAATTAGGCGGTTTAAGCAGATTTGCTGAAGAAGACCCAAGTGGTCTTGTGGTTGTATATGAGACAAAGCGTGCCGCCAGGTATTTAGGCCCCACATTAAGTTTAGCTCTAAAGGTGATCAACAGAATCTTAAAAAGAATTCTCTTGTGCACCGGGAGCCAATGAAGACTATTCAAGGCAGCACAGGCTGAGGATCTTCTTGGGAGTTTGAGTACTAAACGTGCTGCCGCATTTTGCCCCACCTGTAGTTTCCTTAAAATAGCTTTGTTAACTCCTGCAAGGAGACCATTACAGTAGTCTATGCGTGAGAGTATCAGAGCCACAGCCCCAGATTTCCTTGCTGCCAAGGGGAGAAATTTAAAGAATTTCTTTAAAGATTTAATCAAGCTAAAGCACATTCCTGCCACTGCTTTGGCATGAGGTAAGAAGGAGAGGGAGGTATCAAATTGTACTCCCAAATTTCTAGCAACATTCAACACATCAGGCCGGGGCGTTGCTCTTTCAGGCCACCATTTGGAGGGTTGGAAGAGGATGTCATTCCCTATCGGGAGAATTTCGTATAGCATTTTAACTGATTATTACTCATCCATTGAAGAACGGCGGTCAAACAGCTTTTAAAATTAGTCTCTGCCTCCACGGAGCCATTCTCTATAGAGGGGATCATCTGGGTATCATCTGCATATGATGTAACCTCTATCCCAAATGAACCGATCAAAGAGATAAGAGGGGTCCTATATACATTAAACAACAAAGGGCTTAGAGAAGACACTTGAGGGACTCCTGCTGTAATGTTGCGTTCTGAAGAAAGGAACGTACCCAAGGTGACTGCTTGTCTCCAGTTAGCGAGGAACGACTTGATACATTTCAATACTGTGCCGAAAATGCCGTTGCATTCGAGACGTTTCAGGAGAATGTCATGAGAGATGGTGTCGAATGCAGCCGACAAGTCCAAAAGAATCAGGACCGCTTTCTTAACTTTATCGGCGATCATTTCAAGAGTATCAGATATTTCCAAAAGGGCCGATTCCGTAGAGTGTTTAGAGCGGAAGCCGGATTGAAGCGGGTGGAGGATTTGTTGCTCTTCAAGAAACTTAGTTCTTTATGAACAAATGTCTCTGTTATTTTGCCTAACAAAGGAAGAAGAGAAATTGGACGAAGGTTTGAGAGAACAGGCCAGTCAATGTTTTGTTTCTTTTTTAACGGTTTTACCAGCGCAAGCTTCCACTCGTCTGGAACAATACCTGTCCTAAGGGAGGAATTAACTATGTGATTGATGATGGGATTCACTGTATCAAGCATTTTATGGAGAATCGTCGGGGACAGGCATCCAGTGGCAAGCCTGATTTACATCTTTCAATTGCTACAAGAGTCCTTTCCAATTGGACTGATTCAAAAGTGCAAATAGAGACAGTGCTTACCATCGGAGGAAGATCAGAGACATAGTCCTGATTATATGCTGGAAAATCTCTTTGAAAATCTCTTTGAATTTTTTCAATCTTTTCCTCAAAAAACTGAGAGATGCTATCACACAGTTTCTGTGAGGGCGGAAGTTCCCTTTGTTCCACTTTAGGTTTTGTATAAGACTTCACAATTGAAAAGATCGTTTTCTGATCTTCCTTGGCTGCATTTAATTTATTAGTAAAATATTCTTTTTTTTGCCAGTTTAATCTGATGAAAATAGTCTTTCCTACCCTTTTTAAACACTACTTTTTGTTCATCGTTATACGCCTTTCTCCATTGTCGCTCAAGTTGTTTACAGTGCAAATGCGCTTGGGCCAGTTGGGGCGTAAACCAGGGTTTTTTTTAAATTTTAGATTTATGCTTGTTCCACTTCTCCTGGGGAGAAAGTGTATTACATACTTTGGATATCCAAGACTGGAATAAATGTGAGTCTATTTCTGTGTTAACTATCAAAGCCGGTGTAAGGGCCTTTGCCAAAATAGATAAATTAGGATTTCCTGCTATATGTGCCCATATGGGCCCCTGATGGAATTCCTTGGGGGACTTCTCCCTGTAACACTTGTGGGGGATAGTGATCCTGAGAGGGACGAAGAAGTGGTCAGACCATATTTGAGGAGAAGGGTTATCAGCCGAAAGCCAGGTCAAATTAGAACAAACCCCATCTAAAGTATGACCCGCCAGGTGGGTTGGTCCCTTCACTAATTGTTGTAGCGAGAATAAATCTAATATTTGGAGAAAATTATCTCTACCAGGCTCGGAACTACCCTCTAAGTGAAGGTTAAAATCACCTAAGAGTGTGAAATTTGCATATTTAGGTAGAAGATAACCCAGAGAGTCACCGAGTGACTCTACGAACTTAGAGCTTTGACCAGGTGGCCGGTAGATAAGAGCTCCTGAAAAACATGAAGTAGCATTGAGGGAGAGGCAAAAACCCAGACTTTCTGCTTCTTTAATTGTTTCAAGCTCAAAATAAGTGCAGGAAAAGGAATCCCGTAAGATGATAGCCAGCCCTCCACCTCTGCCTATCAATCGATCTTTCCTATATATCGAGTAGCCGGGTGGGACAGAGTCAGCAACATCCGGACTACTCCAATCTTTTAACCAAGTTTCCGTAACAAATAGCAAGTCTAGCTGGTGATCTAAAATAAGATCTCTAACATCTTGGCTATGTTTGCCCATACATCTAGCATTGATTAAACCACCTTTGAGCTGGCCGTTGCCACTAGTACTGACCAAACTAGTTTTAGAATTGTTTATGCCAGTAAAAAACTCAAAGGGGAGATTGATCCTGCATTTATAGCAGGAGCATGCCCCATAAAATTGTTTCTAGTAAGATCGGATGTTTACAGACGACCTTAGAGTTCAAATTTCTCAAGGCCTCAGCAGGATTTGACATTTTTGGAGTTGATTGAACAGCAATACCCGTCCTTGTCCCAGCCTTGTCGCGGACGGGCGCAGACGGGCTTGCCTTTGGCGCGCCTTCGGCGCACCACCGGCGCATGTAGCATGTAAATCTCTTAAAGCTGTTGAAACCAGATTTTTACAGTTACAAAAATGTAGGTTTTTTCCTCATATTGAAATGTATCACTGAAGGTGATATTCTGTTTTGAAGGTAGAAATAAATTAATGTCCTTTTATAAATAAACTGTATTTCTGATGGATACATCTGCCAGTGGATTCCTCACCTTGTGAATATCCCCTGCGCCAGCAACATTCGGAAACTTTTGTAGCAGTCCACGCCGATGAGGTCGAAGACGACGTCACAGAGGCACGGCTCCGCTCGCGACTCCGCTGACGTCACCGGCTCCATAAGAAGACCTCCTCGGCGTGATGACGTCAGTTCCCTTTTTTCCGCGCCGACGACGCCAACGGATTTCGGGAATCGTTACTGGTAGCTTTACCTGTTACTTTGTGTTTATTCTGAAGATTCTCTGTCTTTCTTCGAGAATGTCGACAAGGAAGTCTGGTTTTAAGCCTTGTCGTGAATGTGGCAAGCACATGTCCATCACTGACCCGCATGACGATTGCGTTTGGTGTTTGTCCTCGGACCATGACGTTGGAGGTTGTTCGAGTTGCAGGAAAATGAGCTCGAAGGCTCTTAAGGAGAGAGAGGCAAAGCTCTTTATCGCCCGGATGAAGAAAAAGGAGAAAAGAGGTAGAAGAAGATCCAGGTCGAGGTCGGCTTCCAAGTCGACTTCGGGACATGCTTCAAAGAGCAAGAAGCATAAGAAGAAGAGGAGGCATTCGTCGCATCATAAGGCTTCGACGTCGAAGTCGAAATCGCCTGCTCGGCGTCGAAGGGAGTCAGTGTCTCCTTCTCCTGTCCCGGCTTCGCCTCCGGTTCCATCTTCTCCGGTGTCTTCGCCGGCTCCGGCTGAATCCCCGGTGCCGGCGTCCTCTCCGGTGCCATCTCCAGATCCTGCAAGTCCTCGGGCTCCGTCTCCGACTCCGGCCCAGGATGAGGATTGTCAGGCTCCGGGTGAGTCTGTGACGCCGCAAGTTCCACCGTCGGCGCCGGCAGGCCCGAGTCCGGTGTTACCTGACCAGTATCCGGCTTTCCCTAATCCAGGTCACGACCCCTCGCATTATCTCAATGCAATGTACGGGGTGTTCTTTCGGGCCATGTATACCTCTGGTGCACCTATGGGTCCGATGGGTCCGATGGCTTTCAATCTGGGTGTGCCGCAGGTTTACCCTCAAGCACCATTTATGCCGTTCTTCCCAGCGACGCCGTCTTGGCAGATGCCGGCGCCGAGAACATCGACGCCGCTTCCCTCTTCGCCGGCGCCGACTCGACCTCGTTCGACGCCGGCTGCTCCAGCTGATCCGCGTTCGACGCCTCTGCCGGCGCCGTCGGATTCGATCACGGCGCCGCCGACGCCGCAGGTGCGGATCCTTTCAAGAAGGGAGGCGCAGAGAGTGCTGGAGGAGAGACGCTTTCTGATGGAAGAGGCTGAAGAGGGGGAATTGGTCGAATCCGATGAGGTGTTCGACGAATTAAAGGAGGCAAGTGGTCTGGATTTGTCTCCGGAGTGGGAGATCACTCCGCCATCGGATGAACCCTCTAAAGACGCGGCACCCTATCATGCTGTAATTAGAAAGGCTGCAGAGTTGTTGGACCTTCAATTGCCATCTACTGAATTCAAGTCTAATATTTTAACTGAGGTGTTACATTCTCCGACTGCGGTCTCAGAGCCTCTGTTGCCTTTCAACGAAGGAATTTTGGAACCTGTGCTGGATGTATGGCGCAAGCCTTTCTCAGCTCCTGCAGTCTCCAAGGTAGTCGCAAGAAGGTATAGGGTGGCTCCAGGGGATCCTGAATTTTTATCTTCACACCCTTCACCTGAAAGCCTAGTAGTTCAGGCGGCTTGTTCTGGACGGTCGAAAGGGGCATTTCCTCAAGTCCCAAGGGACAGGGAGGCAAAGAAGGTGGACCAATCGGCCAAGAAGGTCTTTTCATCAGCCAGTATGGCATTCAAATTTTCAAATGCGTCTTGTCTGTTGGGACGCTATGTCCATGCGCTTATGGACTCTGCTAAAAAGTTGGCGCCAAAACTGCCAGAGGAGGATAGAGGGTGCTTCAATGAAGTTCTATCGGATGCCCAGGCGGCTGCTCGCCAGGTTATACAGAGTGGCCTGGATACAGCAGACTCGGTTGCCAGGGTTATGGGGTCTTCAGTTGCCACCAGGAGGGGTGCATGGCTTAAGTCCTCAGAGTTCTCTTCGGATGTCCAGTCAACTTTGTTGGACTTACCTTTTGATGGGTCTGGTCTGTTCGGGAAGAAGGCTGATGCTGCTCTCGAGCGCTTCAAAGAGAGTAAGGCTACGGCTAGGTCGTTGGGCCTTCAATCCCAGCCA
Source organism: Triturus cristatus (assembly GCF_964204655.1). Classification (NCBI taxonomy): domain Eukaryota; kingdom Metazoa; phylum Chordata; class Amphibia; order Caudata; family Salamandridae; genus Triturus; species Triturus cristatus. Next base: position 86,051,858 of record NC_140586.1, on the reverse strand, counting down.
AGGGGTACTTTTAAGAGGTACAGACGCTTTGGAAGGGCGAGTTTTCGTTCCTACAGACCAACCCAGCAGCAGCAGCAAGGCTCTCTGTCCAAGGGATATAGAGGAAGACTTAGAGGTCGCTCACGTGGCCGTCAACTCTCCTCCTCCTCTTCCTCTTCCTCAGCCCCTCCCACCACCGCAAAGCAGCCCTAGATTCGACATTCCGGATCATGCTGGTCCTGTGGGGGGCCGGCTTACCCATTTTCTACAAGATTGGGAATCTGTAACTACAGATCTCTGGGTTCTAGATCTTGTAGAAAATGGGTATGCCCTTCCCTTTCGGGAATTCCCTCCAAATTATCCTCCTTGCCAAGGGGCTTGCTCGGAGGACCACCGTCTTCTCCTGCAGGAGGAAGTCCTGAAGTTGTTTCAGAAAGGTGCGATAGAGGTGGTCCCAGAGCAGGAGAGGGGTCAGGGATGCTACTCCCGGTATTTTCTGATTCCGAAAAAGGACGGCAGATTGCGTCCGATATTGGACCTCAGGATCTTGAATCTTTATCTGAAGCAAGAGAAGTTCAAGATGCTCACCCTTGCGCAGGTTCTTCAGGCGCTGAATCAGGAGGACTGGATGGTGTCGCTCGACTTGCAGGATGCGTATTTTCACATCCCCATTCTGAAGTCGCACAGTAAGTATCTCCGGTTTACGGTAGGGTCGCAACATTATCAGTTTGCGGTCCTCCCGTTTGGTCTTACTTCGGCACCACGAGTCTTCACAAAGGTGATGGCGGTGGTGGCAGCCCATCTCAGAAGGTCGGGGATTTCGGTTTTCCCTTATTTAGACGACTGGCTGATCAAGGCGGAGTCGCCAGGGAAGGTGCTGCTCCATCTGCAGGATACAACTCGGCTGTTGTACAAATTGGGTTTTTCGATCAATGCGCCCAAATCTCACCTGGTGCCCTCTCAGCGCAACCTGTTCATAGGTGCGGTACTGGACACTACTGTGTGTCGAGCATTCCCTCCTCCTCAAAGGATTCTCGACATACAGGAAATGATTCCTTTATTTTTCAACGGAGCGGTCGTTCCAGTTCTGAAGGTCCTTCGCCTGCTCGGTCTGTTCGCCTCCTGCATCCTGTTGGTCAACCATGCACGCTGGCACATGAGGGCACTCCAGTGGTGCCTCCGCAAGCAGTGGTATCAGCACAAGGGAGATCTCAGGGAGTCTGTGAGGATCTCCAGAGAAGCTGCAGCGGATCTGTCTTGGTGGAGCGTGGAGGGCAATCTGTCCCAAGGAAAGCCCTTTCATCTACCTCCATCGGTGACCACAGTGATAACGGATGCATCCACTCTAGGGTGGGGTGCTCATCTGGGGGATCTGGAGATCAAAGGTCTTTGGTCTCCGGAGGAAAGGTTGCTTCACATCAACCTTCTGGAATTGCGGGCGATTCGTTTGGCACTCAAGGCCTTCCTCCCTTCCCTTCGCGGTCAGTCTATTCAGGTCCTGACGGACAACACTACCGCGATGTGGTATATAAACAAACAGGGAGGAGTGGGGTCTCTTTGTCTCTGCAGAGAGGCCTTGCGTCTATGGTCCTGGGCTCAGGACCATCAGATTTGTCTGATGGCGAATCATCTGGCCGGTGTTCTGAACGTGCGTGCGGACAGTCTCAGTCGGCAGTTTTCCGCCGACCACGAGTGGAGGCTCCATCCGGAGGTGGTTCGTCACGTCTTTCGGACGTGGGGAACTCCTCGGGTGGATCTGTTTGCCACCCGCAAGAACGCGCACTGTCCGTTGTTCTGCAGTCTCCAGTATCCGATGCAGGGAGCGTTGGGGGATGCGTTTCAGTTGAGTTGGGGTTCTCGACTCCTTTACGCGTTTCCTCCCATACCCTTGTTTCCTTGGGTTCTGAGGAAGATTCGCCAAGACAGGGCCCAAGTCATATTGATCGCTCCGGATTGGCCAAGAAGGGTGTGGTATACAGATCTTCTCCACCTCTCCTCGTGCCCTCCGCTCCGTCTCCCTCTGTGGGCAGACCTCCTCTCGCAGTCGGAGGGGCAGGTTCTACACCCCCACCTCCAGAGCTTACACCTTCATGCCTGGAGATTGAACGGGGCAACCTGAATTCTTTCTCTCTCCCTCCAGATGTGGTGGATGTTATTTTATCGGCCAGGCGACACTCCACCAAATCCATATACTCCTATAGATGGTCTAAATTCGTTCTCTGGTGCGGAGAGAGGTCAATTGATCCCTTGAAGGCTCGTTTGTCTAACATTCTGCAGTTTGCCCTTTCTCTTGCTCAGCAAGGCTTTGCTGTGGCTACTGTAAAAGGATATTTATCGGCTTTGTCGGCTTTCCTATGCCTGCCGGATCAGCCGTCCTTATTTAAATCACCTATTGTGCTTAGGTTTCTTAAGGGCCTCACGAATAAATTTCCTCCTACTCCTTTTATTGTACCTCAATGGGACTTAAACCTTGTACTGACTTATCTTATGGGTTCTCCCTTTGAGCCCTTGCATAAATGTCCCTTGAGACTGTTGTCTTTTAAGACAGTATTCCTCATTGCAATCACCTCGGCAAGGAGGGTAAGTGAGCTTCAAGCTCTTAGTTCAAAGCCCCCATTCTTGACTGTGCATGCTGAACGAATGGTGCTCCGGACCAGGGCTGCATTTTTGCCTAAAGTGGTAACTCCCTTCCATCTGGGGCAATCCATTACCCTTCCTGCTTTTTATCCTCCCCCTCACCCTTCCAAGGAGGAGGAGAGACTTCACCGTTTGGACCCTAAGAGGGCGGTGAGCTTTTACCTGGACAGGACGAAGGACATCAGAGTTGATGATCAGCTCTTCGTGGGCTTTGCTGGCTGCAGAAAGGGTCGTGCGGTGCACAAGCGCACCCTGTCCAGATGGATTGTACTATGCATCAAGATCTGCTACTCCCTAGCTGGTAAGGAGCCTCCGGAGGGTTTGAGGGCTCATTCTACCAGGGCAAAGTCTTCTACGTCTGCTTTATCTAGGGGTGTTCCTGTGGAGGACATTTGTAGGGCGGCAACTTGGGCCTCCCTCCACACCTTTGCAAAACATTATTGCTTGGACACCGAGGTGAGGAGGGACGGACATTTTGCGCGATCCGTCCTTCAGGACTTTCTGGTGTAGAAGGGTGGACACCCTCCTCCGGGAGTGGGGACTGCTGTGGAATCTATTCACAAGGTGAGGAATCCACTGGCAGATGTATCCATCAGAAGAACAAGTTACTTACCTTCGGTAACGCTTTTTCTGGTGGATACAGTATCTGCCTGTGGATTCCTCACTGACCCACCCGCCTCCCCGTTGTCCATCCTTCTATACCTGTGGTTCTATGCCTGTGATTCTATTGATGGTGTTTCAAATGTGTTTATCGCTGTCAAAGGCATTTTGTTATTTCTTGTGCTTTGTTACTTATTTTCCACACTGTGTGTGTTGATATGCATTTTGTATACTGTGTATACTGTGTATATATATATTGCTGTCAGTCCGTCCGTGTGCCTCGAAGGCACGGAAAAAAGGGGCGGAACTGACGTCATCACGCCGAGGAGGTCTTCTTATGGAGCCGGTGACGTCAGCGGAGTCGCGAGCGGAGCCGTGCCTCTGTGACGTCGTCTTCGACCTCATCGGCGTGGACTGCTACAAAAGTTTCCGAATGTTGCTGGCGCAGGGGATATTCACAAGGTGAGGAATCCACAGGCAGATACTGTATCCACCAGAAAAAGCGTTACCGAAGGTAAGTAACTTGTTCTTTAGGTTGCAAAAAGCTCCTCCCACTAATAAAATCTGGATATGAATTTTGACATTAGCCCTTACTCTCTTTGCAAAACCAGTATTTACACCTGCCTGATGTATACATGTCAAGAATACATTTGAAATTCCATTTGTAAGAGTCCTAAAAAGTAGCTGTACTCAAAAAACCTTTTTAGGTGCTCAATGGAGGTAAGGCCAAACTGGGGGGGCAGGTTTAATATTGTGGATTAACAATAAAGATTTGGGTGAAAATGATTTGTATACGTGCTGTGTGTGAATGCTGAACTTGTTTTCCAGGATATATTGGCGTGGTCAACAGAAGTCAGAAGGACATTGATGGCAGGAAGGACATCAAGGCTGCCCTCGCAGCAGAGAGAAAGTTTTTCCTCTCTCATCCAAGTTACAGACACCTCGCTGACCGCATGGGAACACCGCACCTACAGAAAACACTCAACCAGGTTGGGATTTTTCAAATTAAATCCAGACTTTTTCATACCTTCACCCAGCCCTTGCTTCTTTTGCAGGCCAAGGATGCGATAGCTCTGATGACTGTTTCTGTTTTTCAGTAGAGGGGGAGAGTTAGGCTTATTGATCCATGAAATTGCACTTTTGTTGATAAGGTGTACTTGGGACTCATATGTTGGGTCCTCAAGAATTGGAGAATTGAAGGAGGAGCAACTTCCTTCCTGCCCCCTTGCTTAAAGACATTAGTTGTAAATAGGCCCATCTGTGTTCAGAACATTGTGGGCAAGCCAAGATACCCCCTTGACTGTAGACCCACCTATCAGTTTATCCCAGACACTTCTTGATTCTTAATCCTGCCTAAAACAACAGCAACAATGACTTTTTAGTAGACATTAAAGAGATCAGCCATGTACCCTATTTTCTGATCATGGGTAAACCTAGGTAGTTTCCTGGAAATTATAGCAGGCTAACCTTTTTAGACCAAACATTTGACTGAGGCTGTACCTCCTTCTCTGTGAAATGTACTATTTTAGAAGAGACAATGTCAGAGCATTCCGTGTTTTTTAGGAACCGGCATTATTTTAAAATCAAAAAGCATGTTTCCCCCACCAATTTTGACAACTGTCAGTTTAAAATACATCACCCTTTAGCTCAAAATATGTGACTGGTTAATTCTGGTATATATTTAAAAATACTCTCTGATTTTGGTGGAAAAATTGCTGGTTCAATAAACTACTTTCTGTTGAATTCGCAGCAGGCTGCACATTTTGCTGTTAGCACTCTTCCATAATTTGGGTTTGACATGAGCCTGCTTCGCAGACCCTCGTATCTTTCTTTCACTAAACAATGCCCTCCTAACTGCTAAAATGGGAGAATAATTGGGTGACTACATTACGAAAGCTGCCCGTTCAGAGGGAGTGAGTTGCGGTCTGTTATAGACCTGGATTTCCATGTGGTTTTTTTTTTTTAAGATTTTTTTTATTGTTGTATTTTATTGCATTTTCATAAACAAACTATACAAATGCAAAGGAAGGAAACCAACATAAGTGAAAATCAAGCATCAAAAAATGATCATACAATAATTAACATAAAACGCGGGTTTGCTAAAATCAGGAGCAAATAGAGGATATAACAACAATACAATTTACCATAATAATCCTGGGTGGGAGATAAGGAGATTGGACGTAAGAGGGACAGCAAAGGGAAGACTGCAAAATGAGGAGGGGGTATATACACTACGTAATACGCACCACCACATATCTGTCAGTTTTTTCATTGAATTGCAGCAGATAGGTGAATTAAGTATCTGTAGTGTTTTTTTTTTTTTTTTTAACATCTAGAAAGAATTGGGGTTAGAAAAAAGGCTTAATTTTGCATACTTTTGTAAGTGACCTGCTCTCTTGGTGCTTCTGAAAATGCATTTGCTATCCTCACATCCCTGTTCTTCATGTTTTTCAGCAATTAACTAATCACATTCGGGATACTTTACCGGCGGTGCGCAGCAAACTACAAAGTCAGCTGCTGTCCCTGGAGAAGGAAGTGGAGGAATACAAAAACTTCCGTCCCGATGACCCCACCCGGAAAACCAAAGCACTCCTACAGTATGTGCAATGCTAACCCAAGGTGTAAGGGGTGGGTGGAAACGGTGTGGGAGTCATGGTGTGTGGGCTGTTCAAAAAGAAACAATAATTTAGTGGCATATCTCCTGCCGTTACTAGGTCCCACAAACGCACCTCTTGTTTATACAACTTAATAATGACCTTGATGTTTGCTTGCTCTTCTTTCGCTCACCAGAATGGTCCAACAGTTCGGTGTGGATTTTGAAAAGCGAATAGAAGGCTCCGGCGATCAGGTCGACACTGTTGAACTTTCAGGTGGTGCGAGAATTAACCGGATCTTCCACGAGCGGTTCCCCTTTGAGCTTGTGAAGGTAACTCTGCATTCACATGTACTGCAAGTGTGCTTGCTGCTGGTCCGCTTCAATTAGAAAATATGAGGGATGTGAATATATATCCTATGAAGGCTAAGCTGTATGTCTGTGTGGAACTTCAGAATTAGTGTGAGGGGCAGGTGGATATCTGTCTTCCGCTGTGAATATAGAAGACTTTCTTTCTAATCCTGCCTTTTCTTCTTGAAAGCATTGTCCTCTTTTACCAGTAGTTTTCTTCTGGGCCCAGTTCCTTTACCTACTTGAAAGTAGACTAAAGTCCTGTTAAGAATCCCTGCAGTTGTGTTCACCCACCGTTCATAGTGGGTCTTTCACTTTGAAACAGCCCTCTTGTGTCAGAACAAGAATTTGCTGTGTATACCATATCAGTCAGCATCTCTCATTAAACAGCAGACCCACTCACCACAGCCACCTGCCATTCACAGAGCACTGTGGAAGTCCAACTGATGCAACATGAAAGGATGAATCCAGTGATTGATTTTCTCATACACGCAACATTACTGTGTGAATGAACTCCAAACCTACCATTTACCCTATTTCAATCTCACATGGCTTGTTATGGCAAGACTGAACATTTTTGTGTACAGGGTCACTGAATATTAAAAATCTGTAAACTTATTTGAAGTAAGGGAATAAGAAATGCTTTCATTAGTTTACTGCTGTGGTAAGCACCCAACAGTAGTCAAACTAAAGGTATTAGTGGAAGAATTAAAAGCCAAGTTGGCTGCTTTGTTAACGCATCTCATTTTTGTGGCCAGTTAACGATGGGATCAATGAAAGTTACTTCCGTCACTAGGGGGAGGAGTCGTAGCCAGTAGGACGTGGCTTGATGAAAGCATCATTTTGGATGTCCGCTAAGAAGCCTAACCCCAATTGTATTGCCTTGGCCACTCGTTGTTATCCTTCTAGTACTCCACATTTGGATGTGGCAGTCTTATCGACTTTTCAATATCATACTTGACTTTTCGACATCATAATTGATGGATGACTGCTTGAGTTAGAGTTCAGAGATTGCAGCAAAAGTATTTCCAAAGAAGTGAAGTGTCCTTCGGTAAAGGTCACTTGAAGAGGTTGATGTAATGTGCCTTTTATATCTTACGGGGTTGAGGAGTATCCCATCCAGCAGCTTTACCAGTCCCACTTTGCTTTCCCAGCATCTGGCTGGAGAACTCTAGCAAGGAGTCGTAATATACTAACGGAGGGGAAGTGTTGAGAAAACTTTAGCAGTAGCACCTTTGGGTTTGTTTTTCGAGCGCGAGTGATTTTTATTTTTTCTTAGTGTAGTCCTTTGAAAGCCATTATGACTTATAAATATGTCATAAAATGCCTAGGAATGCATAGAAACCCTGACGATGAATTTGATTACTGTTCGACATTTAAGAATTTGGTGCACAAAGAACCCTCAACATTAATGCCACAGAAGCACAATTAGGCATAATTAACAACACTTCTCTTTTAAGGGATCATCAAATTATTGGGTGAGAGTGGAGTCATGAATGAGGAATTTATAGAGCGCACGTCTACTAGACATTGTCCTGGCTCTGAAACCGCCAAGCAAGAAGCCGTACGAGGTTTGGGGGACCAAGCTAAGTCCCTCTAAACCCTTGAGAAGGAATGGGCATGAAAAATCTGTGAAATGAAAAATCTCATGATGCTAAACTGTAATTTCTTTTCGTGGTCCAGCAAGGTGCGAAAATATGTCCCCTCACTGGCATATGTTTCCATCTGCCAGCAAATCGCAGAAGACCTTTCTATATTCTCATGATGTTACGTTATGTGACTCGCCATTATTTTGAGCACTAGCTACAAAAAGGCTCTGTTTGCCGATAATGTAATGAAACACAAAGGTACCTTCTGGCACAAAGTCATTTTGAGTTAAGTTCTTTTCTGTAGCATTTCAGGTCAATATTTATTATGGTTTGTAAGCAGTGTCATAAGGAATTGGATAAAAATCATGGCCCAATGTAAATTCTTGCCTTTTTCTTCCGCCGCTTTCAAATGGGCTTCCACATGCCAACAACATTTAGAACTTTAAATCAGACCATAAAAAATGTGTTGCTGTATAGCACATGCATTAAACACTTATTCCAGCTAGAGTTGAGTGAAAACGTTGCATGTTTGTCCGAAGTAGAGGTTTTATTTCAAGGTGACTCTTGATCTCTCTCCGAAACCCACAATGCACCATGACCTGAAGTCCACCTTAGTTAAAAAAGAAAATCTGCCATTGGGTTCCAACATAACTTTTGAAGCTTCAGGACCATCACAAAATTGAATTTTTAGCCGCTAAGCACTGGAATTGCTTACTGCGTGACACAAAAACACTGCATGACCTCTGATCCCTTTGGAATGGATCTACACAAAAAGATATCAAGGTTTGGTCATATGAGAATGACTCGCAGCTAGGTAGATTATAGAGAAAACACCCCTCAAGTTCTCCCCTAAATGTAATAGTAAGTTCCTGTAGTCAGACCATCATAGGTGATGCAACGTCTGTCTACCAAGGGACTGTGAGGAGTCATACTCTTCAGCTTGCCAGGCCTTTAAGAATAAGAAGACCATCCACTTCAGAAGGGACTGCCAGTGGTTGCTAAACCGAATGCAGCTCCTTGGCTCCCCTAAGCAATTGGCCAGAGCCTGTTGAAAACGTTGAGGGAACATACTTGCATGTTAAAAAGGAAAAAGTGTCCAGAATACCTTTCCTCAACTGACTTTAACTTTGGGGAGAATAAGGGCCCCATGCATCAACAAAAAAAAAAACGGTCGCACACAGGCAGATTCTCAGAATCTGCCCCTTTGCGACAGGTATTTATTTATCCAGTACTGGGGTATCTTTCATAGATTCACATGCTTGAATCATCCCCGCCGTCGAGGTGGGAGTCTCACGGTACAAATAAAATATATACATAATAGTAATAAAATATCATACAATAGGTTATAATGAACAATAAAGTCACTACACTATCCTATTCTTGTCCTTTTGTAAAAAAGAACCAAATTTGGAACACAGCCAATAGGGCTCCAGCACCCTCTATAACACTCCACAGAGAGGCAAGTCCCTAAGATTTTTTACCGCACGTCGTGTGACAGGGAGTCTCACTGAGCTCTGCTTGTTTTTTTTCCCTCAAAGTATGCTGAATACTGTGAGTACAGGATGTCTGAATCTTCTAAGAAAGGATTATTCTTGCCTTGTGGTTCCTGTGGGAAAAAGAGACTACATTTTGAGGATCCCCACAAGGAGTGTATATACTGTTTGTATCCTTCTCATAAGGTCAAGAACTGCAGGATTTGTAGAAAATGTTCTTCAAAGACCTTAAAGGATAGAGAAGGCAGGTTATTGATCTGGCTGGAGAAATTGAAGGTGAGATCTGAGGTACTGTCTCTAGAGAATGATGATGAGAGCCTCCCAGCGTCTAAGAAGAGAGATGGATCTGAAGATCCACCTGAAAGAGCTGGCAAAACAACTAAAAAGTCTCACCATGAGACTAGCCACTCCGCCTCTAAAAAAGAGAAGCTTTCTTTCTCTTCTGAAGGAAAAACTGTGGAAACATCAAAAATGCCACTTATAACGGCATTGAAACAGTCCAGGACTCAGTCTGTTAGTGCCTCGTCGCCATCAAGAGACCCCATCGATGACGAAGCCACCTCAGAGTTCGTCGACACTATCTCCGTCGACGGAAGAACCGGTAAGATCTGTACCTTCGACAACGAAGACTAAATCAAATCCGTCGACGACACCGTCGACTATACCGCCGGCGATCACAGTCTCGCCTCCGTCGACGTCCCTCTCGTCGACGGCACAATCGACGACGGTCCCACTCTCGTTGACGCTTCCACTGTCGACTACGACCTCCACTTTGATGACATCATAGTCAATGACGGGTCTTCTGATGACAACGTCGACACTCAGAACGGTAATGGCAGCTTCAGCTGTCCCTATGTCTCCTTCCATGGTCATCTCGTCAACGATCATGCGGAAAAGGTCTACTTCACTACAAGTGACTCCTATTTTATCATGGAAATTATCGTCTACGCTCCTGTCTACGAGGGACTACTACCACAACCCTTCATACATTTCTCCCTTGCCTCCGAGCCAATTTTTGGAAGAGTCAGAGGATAATGGGCTGTTCAGTCCTGCACGCAGCCCCTCTCAGCTTCATGTCGAATACAAAGAGGATGATGAGAAAGAAGATTATGAGCCTTATCAAACCGTACAAAGGCCTCAAGTTTTATTGCCTCGACAGGAACCTGTGGTGCAAATGCCTGTGACTTTGGTACAGGACTTGGCAGCTATGCTGCAAGATTACCATACTTGTTTCCCAACTGCGGCTGACCCCGTTCAAAGACAGCCTTCTTCATCTATTTTGCATACTTCCGATTCATCTGTTCCGGCTGCTGGGTCTCAGGATATTGTACCTAAACCACAAGACCCAGGGGTACAAGATGATGATGAGGATGCAGTCACCGAATAGGGCGAACTCCCTAAATCGCCTGCAAGCATGGATGAATGGGAGGATTATGTAATCCCTACACCATCATCGCCAGTTCCTCAGGCAATTGATTCCACTCTGGAGGACATCAGAGGTTTTCATGCAATCATGGAGAGGGCCTATGCCTGTTAAGCAGTTTGACTGCTTTCTCTATGATTTTAAAGATCAGAGCAGGAAGTCGGTCCGCGCCATTCCCACAATCGATCATATTTGGGAAGAGGGTGTCAAGATTATGAGGAACTCTCTGTACTGGCAATTCTTCCCAGGATTGATAAGAAATATAAGCCCCGTATGATGTTTTTCTTGCCTGTCCGGTCATCCTAGGCCTGACTCTGTCATCTCTCAGGCTGCTCAGCGCAGGTTGAGAAATCCATTGGTACCGATCACGGCGCCTCCTGACAAGGATGGTAGGAGGCTCGATAATATAGGGAAGAGGTTTACCACCATGGCAAGTGCTTCCGTTCGTGCCGCTAACTCATTGGCAATCCTAGGGAGATATGGCTGCCAAATATGGTCAGATAATGCTCCATACCTTGAGTTTTTGCCAGAGGATAAGAAGCTGGAGGCGAGAAATTCTCCTTGAGGGGGAAAGGGCAGCATCGGAAACGATTGACATTTCCATGGATCTAGCCACCCTAGGTTTCCAGCAGCTGGCTGGAGCAGCGGTCCTCCGTCGACGGGTTTGGCTTAAATCTACCACTTTCAGCCCGGAGATACAAAGCAAAATCCTCGATATGCCACTTGATGGGGATGTGCTCTTTGGCAAGCACATCAATGATGCCCTGCAAGAGATTAAAAAGGACACAGACACTGCCAAAGCCCTGGGTACGCTTCAGTATAGGACTCCTTCTTTTCGAGTCGCCCGTGGCAGAGGGTCTTTCTCCTTTCGTGGAGGTTACCAAAAGTACCAACCCCAGTCTTATCAGGGCAGGTGTAGTTTTCAACAGCAACAACAATCTTACAGAGCGCCCCATGCTGCCGCTTACAGACAGCAGAACAGGAGGAAACAGCCCCAACATGGCAGAGATATAGTAGGAAACAGTGACGTCTCCCCAGCACCTGCAACAGTTCAGCCACACTTCAACACCAAGACGCCGAACATTTCTCGTCATTTCAACCAATGGGAAAAACTGACCTCGGACAAGTGGGTTTTGAAAATAATCCAATTCGGACACACCTTAGAATTTACCCATCCACCTTTAAAGAAGCTTCCACTACATCTAGCTCTTCTCAAGACAGAGACCAGGAGTATGCTGCAAAAAGGAGCTATAGAGAAAGTCTCGCTCTCAAGTGGGAAGAGGTTTTTACTCCCTTTTCTTTTTAGTCAAGAAAAAGTCGGGAGAATGGAGACCAATCCTGGATCCGAGGAAGCTGAACAGATACCTGCAAAAGAAATCCTTTTGCATGGTTACTCAAGAGATCCTGCAACTCCTAGACCATGCAGACTTCATGACAACATTAGATCTGCAGGATGCATACTTCCACATACCGATCCACCCCAAACATCGAAAGTTCCTCCGTTTTACTGTGGCAGGTGCGCATTTTCAGTTTAGGGTTCTCCCTTTTGGCCTGCGTTCAGCTCCAAGAGTTTTTACAAAATGCCTTGCTCCGGTTGTGGTTCATCTCAGGCTGCAGGGCCTGCAGCTTTTCCCATATCTGGACGATTGGCTGATAAAAGCTCCTTCTTTCCGGCAGGCCTCAGAAGCAACTCACACCTGCCTTCGCATGTTTCAATCTCTGGGGCTGTCTCTCAACTCCCAAAAGTCAGTTCTTCTTCCGTCTCAAAGGATTCAGTTTCTGGGAGCAGTTTTGGACACTATCCAGGACAAGGCATCCTTGTCCACAATCACATCTGGTTTCTCTAGCATCAGACCTACGAAAAAAAAGGTTTGCTTCTGTGAGGAAGATCAAATCCTTTCTCGGGATGTTATCCTCTGCAATCCTTTTGGTTCCTCACTCATGTCTCAGAATGAGACCTATCCAAGAAGAACTGGACAGTCAATGGCTTCAAATAACAGGGTCGTTCGACCTGTTGAGGATAACCCCGGCTATGCGGGTGGCTCTGCTTTGGTGACAGCGCTCCAGCAATGTCTCGCCCGGGCTTACCTCGACCCCCCCCCCCCCCCACTGGAATTCAGACTACAGGCGCGTGGGGTGCGCACCTCCAAGATCTCTGCATAAAAGGGAAATGGTCCAGAGCATTGTCAAGAATGCACATCAATTTCCTAGAGCTTTGAGCTATTTTTCTGGCTTTGCAGTCTTTTCTCCCAAGACTTCAGGTATCATCAGTTCTCATTAGAACCGACAACACCACTTGCATGCATTACCTAAACAAGCAAGGGGGGACTCGCTCTCACATTCTACCTCAGGAAGCGCAAAACATATGGAAGTGGCTCCTTTCTCATCACATTACTATAAAGGTGGAGCATCTGCCAGAAGTAAACAACACTCTGGCGGACACTTTGAGCAGAACATCAAATTCTTGCCACAAATGGGAACTGGACCAGTCAGTCGTGGAACACATTTTTCATATGTGGGGCAGACCCAACTTGGATCTCTTTGCCTCCAAGACAAATCGAAAATGCCCATTCTATGCCAGTTGGGATCCAGAGAAGGGCTCTTGGGGAAATGCCTTCATGATGAGATGGACAGGGATTTTCGCTTACGCTTTCCCTCCCTTTCCGTTGCTCCCGAGGCTTCTAAGAAAACTGAAGCTGGAACCGTGCCAAATAATTCTCATTGCCCCACGATGGCCGCGTCAGCACTGGTTCACAGAGCTTCTCCTACACTCAGAATGCAACCCATTTCGCCTCCCAGAGTCTCCAACTCTATTGACCATGAGCAAGGGCAAGATTCTCCACCCGCATCCAGCCCCTCTGCAGCTTCACGCCTGGCTTCTGAGCTCACTGAATTCAAGGAGCTTGATTTACCGCAAGATTGTAGGGACATACTTGCAAGAGCTCCTTCTACGCTAAAAATCCATTCTCTGAAATGAAAACGTTTCTGTTCTTGGTGCCGAGATAATAATACACATCCCCTGGACTGTTCTCTGGAGAAGGTTCTCCCTTATCTTCTTTCACTAGCTAAGTCTGGTCTCATGTTCGTGTTTGTTAAGCTCTATCTGGCCGCAATCTCGACTTACAGGTGCTCTACTGGCGGCCCATCTCTCTGCTCTAACCGTTTGGTCAAGCAATTTTTGAAAGGTCTCTTCAGAGCTTTTCTGCCCATCAGAGCTCCTCCCCCTGAATGGAGCCTTAACCTGGTTCTATCACAGCTCATGAAGCACCTATTTGAACCTGTGCAAGAAGCTGAGCTTAAATATCTCGCCTGGAAAACTACTCTTTAGTTGGTGCTTACCTCCGCTAGGAGAGTCAGCGAAATTCAGGCATTTACTATCAAACAACCATACCTAAGGTTCACCAATGACTATGTTCTCCTAAGAATGAATCCTACCTTCATTCCAAAGGTTCCATCTTCTTTCCATCTTAATGAGCCCATTATTCTACGTACTTTCTTTCCCAGTCCTTCCACCCCAGCTGAGAAGGCTCTACTCACTTAGGATATTAAAAGGCGCCTTAAATTATACTTATCACGAACTGTATCCATCCGGATGTCGGATCAATTGTTTGTATCTTATGGTGGTCAAAAACCAGGTACAGCAGTAACGAAATCAACAATTGCAAGATGGATGGCATCAGCGATTCAATTTTGCCGTTCTAAAGCTGGAAGTCCTCTGTCCATGCAGCCTAAAGCTCATTCCACAAGGGGTATGTCATCATGGGCAGCGCTTTTTGCCGTAGTGCCATTGGAGAAGATTTGCCATGCTGCAACCTGGAAGAATGTGCACACATTTACACGGCATCACTGTCTGGATCGGGCTGCAGAAGCGGAGTTAGCAGTTGGTCAAGCAGTGTTACGCAACCTTTTCAAATAAGGGAAGCCTCTATTGAGAGGTGACTTAACTTATTTCATGCTTTTGAATGCTATATCTTTTAATTGTTAATGTTACTAATGTCTCTCTCACGTGTGATATGGCATATGTTATAAGTATGTTTACAAGTATATTTTACAAGGTATCTAATGTGGTCTGTCTAATACCCACCATCCGCTAAGGAACCAAGATTTTACTGCTAGCTATTCTGATTCAAAAAATCAACACCGGGTTTTGGCTCAAAAAAACTCAGCTGAACTGAGCCCAATTAACTTGAAAAACAGAACAAATGGTCCAAGCTAAGACTGACTAAACCTTATACTTTTCCAACTCCTAAAATGAAATGAAACATGAGAGGAGGGTTTTATAGATTTCCTTATTAGTCAATGGAAATGATTTTAATTTATTTCACATTTGAAAACAATTTTGCGCTGCAACATTACTTCATTGCGCATTTATCTTTTGTACAAAACAATATCTAACATTACATTTATTACATCAACATAATACTCATGATCCCCTAAATGAGTAAAACAAACACACATACACTCTTCAAACATTCATGGCCAATATACTCCTGCATACACAAAACTACACACGCACTAAAAACTCGGTCCTAGTAGCAACCTTTCTTTTCTGGTAGATTGACTACAAATCAGTTTGAACAACAAAAACGTTCTGTCTTTTTTGTTGAAACAATAAAGTTCCAGTATTTTGAAACAAAAAAATTTTTTGGGACGGTGCAAAACAAGGACCGAACTGGTCGACGCGTTTCGAACCACTATATTTTGGGCTCTCCTCAGGACCAACCAATTTCTGCAATAAAAAATAATAAATCTGTTTTAGGTGTTGTACTACAACTCAGAATTTCCACAAGACACCGCCAAGAACTCACTTCACCCACCTTCAAAAAGTGCCTCCGCAATGGAGATCTAGCTGCCTGAAAAATGTCCGACTCGTCCCAAATGATGAGGAACCTAAACAAAAAGCCGTTTGCATTATCGTTTCTTGCTTATCTAAATCAGGCTGTACACACAACACTGGACAAACACAAGACAAACACAAGACTGTTGCACAAAATGGGGTGCTAGCTCCACTTACCGGATTAGGGGATGATGCCCTCTTTTCCGGCTGACAAACTTGTTAACTGTTTCTTTGCTAGAGCCAAAAGTGAACATTGATCGATTACTTGAGAAAGTCATTTCCCGTGGATAGGCTGATTCTCGACATATCCTGGGGAAAGGGAAGGCTTACCTAGGTGAGTTCGCTTGTTCGTCTCACGTAGGGTGCCCGCGCCGGATTCTGAAAACAAAAAGGCGGTGAAAGTCATCAAAAAGACTGCTCCGCCCTCTGTGCTGAAGTCCTCTAAGTTATCCTAGCACTTAATGTTCTTTTCTTAGCCGCCAGAACACTTACCGGGATTCTCCTCTCGTAGCTCAATGTCCGTGTCAATCCATTGGTTAAGCTCGTTTGGCATTGTGGGAAATGGTGACGGTTAAACAATACCAACTACCGGAAACCAGATGTTTGCTGGGAGATGTAGTTTTACTTGGCGACTTCAGAATCAGGTATATTTTAGAAAGGTACTGGTGCCACAGTTGGAAATGTACCAAAGTATTTTTGGCAAATACTTGTTAATGTTTAGAATGTTTAGGCAAACTAGAGAGTTTGCGGCGCTTTCTCTGCACTATATTGAAATTGCGTGTTTCACAACAGAAACCAAATGACTGCTGGGGGATGTAGTTTGATATGGCGAATAAAAGACTGGGTATATTTAGAAAGGGTACTGGTGCAACAGTTAGAAATGTACCAAAGTATTCTTGGCAAATACTTATGACTGTTTTAGAATTAAGTATGTGCAACAGCTAGCGAAAATATGTTTTTTTTTTTCTTTTGCACGCTATATCAATCACGCGTTACACAACGGAAGGCATTCCATAAGGACCAGAGGTTGGGTGGCTGCACGACAGCTGGCACTGTCACTAAACTTTTGTAAACACACTAAATTTACAGGAAAAGGCAATCCGTGCATTGTCTGTTATATTTGGTGAAGCAGATCAGATAGGAACGGCAGTGTGTACCTCTGTATAATGTTACTCGCCGTTTAGACCAATGGTCTGAATATCTCCGCTACTTCATTCAGGCCGTTGATCGCCGTATTAAATTTCATGATGAGTAGTGCCTCGCGTTGGCTTAATTGGCCTTCCAAATCGCCCCCACGCGGGTCTCTTTCAATCTTGGACAACACTGTCCATTTCAAATCCACCTCACTGTGTGTCATTGTAGCCCAGTGGCTGACTAATGGGGCATTTTCCACTCGTCGTCTAATCCTTGATTTATGCTGGGTGATACGTTGTCGGACCTCCTGGGTTGTCTTCCCAATATACAGCTTTGGGCAAGGACAAGTTACTGCATAGACAACATTCTTCGTTTTACAATTGGTAAACGTGTTGTGTTTCCAGTGGGTAGTATTAAATGTGAAGACCTCACCCTCTATGGTTTGCTCACAGCATGTGCACGTTCCACATTTGTGGTGTCCAACAACTGGCGGCAAATCCAGCATGCTTCTTAAAGTCCGATGTTCTTGTTTTGGTAAAGCCGCCCGGACTATATAGTTGGCTACACTTTTCTCCTTCTTATATGCAAACATAGGAGGGGTGGAAAATTCTTCATGGAGGTCCTTAATCAAATGCCAGTTGGCTAGGATGAGTTTACGGAGTTCGTGGGTATTAGGGCAGAATGTCGTTACACATACTGGTCTACTGCCCTTGTTCCTAGTTCTTTGCTCCAGCAATGTTTCTCTTGGTGTCCACCAAGCTCTCTTCATAGAGTGTTTGAGTAGTTTCTTGGGGTATCCCCTCTCCAGAAGGCGATCTCTTAATTTATTGGCGTGCATGAAGTATTCTTCTTTTTTTGTGCAGTTCCTACGAATTCGCAAGAACTGACCATAAGGTAAATTTTGTCTCAGACTTCGAGGGTGGTTGCTGGTATAATGTAATGCCTTGTTCCTGTCCGTCTGTTTCCTGAAAAGTGTGGTTTCTAGCTGACCATCTAAAGCCACTACTTTGACATCCAAAAATGTAATCCATTCGTTTGATGATACACAACTGAATTTGATATCATTAGATCTTTCGTTGAGCCAACCAACAAACTCATCCAGTGTTCCCTGTGTGCCAGTCCAAATTAGGAAAATATCGTCGATATATCGCATGTAGCTGGAAATGTTTGCAAAAAATGGGTTGTTGTTATATATGAAATTATTTTCATAAAGCCCCATGTATAACACCGCTAACTCCGGGGCAAAAGGACATCCCATCGCCACGCCTCTTGTTTGGTAAAAGAACTGCGAATCAAATGAAAAGTAATTTTTGGATAATGCAAACTTCGCTAATGTCAAAAGAAATTCCGTAGGTACTTGGACTGGTCGCTCTCTTTGACCTAAAAACCACTCTAAAGCCTCCAAAGCTTGATCCTGAGGAATCTGGGTATAAAGTGAAACCACATCCAATGAAACCATCAGTTGTTTAGTTTTGTCAAACTGCACGGATGCTATTCTATTGAGAAAGGCAGTAGTATCTTTCAAATGGGCCGGGACTTCCTTGATAAATGGTTTGAGAAAAAAATCAATATATTGGGCCACTGGCTCAATAAGTGACTCACACCCGGACACTATGGGCCGTCCTGGGGGGTCAAGTTCATTTTTATGCAGTTTGGGCAAGGCATAAAAGACCGGTATCCTCGGATTCATGTTCTTTAGAAAGAGGCGTTCTTTAGGGCCTACAAAACCTTGTGAAAAACCTTCTTCAATAATATGGAAAAGTTGATCTTGTAATTCCTTTGTTGGATCTTTCTTAATTTTACGATAGCATGTCACATCCTCTAACTGGCGTTGTACTTCCTTCTTGTATTTGTTCACGTCCCATAGGACAATTGCCCCACCTTTGTCCGCCTGTTTCACCACTATTGATCTATCATTTTGCAGGTCAATCAGGGCATCTTTCTCCTGTTTAGCTAAGTTGAACTTGACAAAGCTTTTTTTACTTTCCATTGCCTGGATTCCAGATAAGATGGTTCTCTCAAAGGTAGTAATTTCTTTGGGGACCTTGGGGCCTATTGGACAGAAGGTTGATTTTCTTTTTAGTCCAGTTATTTCAGCCGTAACTGCTTCAGTTGTGTCCGAAAAGAACGTTTTTAAACGGATTTTGCGACAAAACTCCATGGTTTCGAGCTTCATTTTTACAAAGTCTGTTGATCTAGAAGGAACAAAACTAAGTCCTTTCTGCAAAATAGAAATTTCCGCCCCTGTTAGGATTTTATCAGACAGGTTAAAAATTGGCGATGAAACTAGCTCCTGTAATATTGACGGCGTGTCCTCATTTCCCATGGTTGGGAGTATCGCAACCGTCCTCTGCCTTGTCGTTGGCCTCGGCCTAAAAAACGTACATCCTGGTTAGATGCTTGCGGGTCCTGATTTTGTTGATTTACCCTTGGATTCTGATTAGCCCTAGTGTTAGTATCTGTAGCCTCACTCGATGATGATGATGATTCCGAAAAATTAATGAATCTTTTCCGTGATCGTCCTTGATAGTTTTGAAGGTAATTTCTTGAATCGTTAGTGGTATAAAAATCTTTGTTCAAGTAAGGGTAAGTGGACTCCAACGAAAAATTCTTTTTGTCCAGCTCAAATTTGTTACTTTTTTGGATTACCGTGTAGTCTTTAAACTCCAAAATTTCTTTTTCAACCTTTTCTAATAGGGCTTTTGCGTCAGTTAGATTAGGGTTGTTTTTGATTTCAGTTTCCAAGTCGGCGATCTCTTGTAGTTGTATCAACGACAGTCTATGTGCTGTCTCCACCGTTAGGACCATGAGGTCCCGGCTACATTTCGTCTCTATGCAGCTATATCCTTTCTTATAGATTGGATCGTCAATAACGATCCAATCTATAAGAAACTGATTTGTAGTCAATCTACCAGAAAAGAAAGGTTGCTACTAGGACCGAGTTTTTAGTGCGTGTGTAGTTTTGTGTATGCAGGAGTATATTGGCCATGAATGTTTGAAGAGTGTATGTGTGTTTGTTTTACTCATTTAGGGGATCATGAGTATTATGTTGATGTATTAAATGTAATGTTAGATATTGTTTTGTACAAAAGATAAATGCGCAATGAAGTAATGTTGCAGCGCAAAATTGTTTTCAAATGTGAAATGAATTAAAATCATTTCCATTGACTAATAAGGAAATCTATAAAACCCTCCTCATGTTTCATTTCATTTTAGGAGTTGGAAAAGTATAAGGTTTAGTCAGTCTTAGCTTGGACCATTTGTTCTGTTTTTCAAGCTATTCTGATTCAAGCATGTGAATCTATGAAAGATACCCCAATACTGGATAAGAAAACGAGTTACTTACCTGTAACTTCAGTTATCCAGTATTGGTATCTTTCATAGATTCACATGCGACCCACCCTCCTCCCCGGAGAGGCTTCCCTTATTACTATGTTATATACTTACTGTCACTTGTGCTGTTGAAAATCTGAGGGGCTTGCCTCTCCGTGGAGTGTTCTAGTGCCTTATTGGCTGTGTTCCAAATTTGGTTCTTGTTTTTTTTTTTTTACGAAAGGACAAGGATAGGCTAGTGTAGTGACTTTATTCTCCATTATAGCCTATTGTATGATATTTTATTCCTATTATGTATATATTTTATTTGTGCCGTGAGACTCCCACCTCGACGGCGGGGAGGATTCAAGTATGTGAATCTATGAAAGATACCAATACCGGATAACTGAAGTTACAGGTAAGTAACTAGTTTTCTTTTGCACTTGGGATGCATCATACAAAATGCAAAAATCGCGAAATTTGCGATTACTTAAATTGCGATTGCATGATGCAAATTGAAATAGCTATTTCGCAATTATGGGTCGCAAATGACCGTCAAATGGAACTGGACGGTAATTTGCGAAAACGTTGAAAATTGCACTAAAGTGCATTTTTCAAAGTTACATGTTACACACACACGCACATGCCCTTGGGGCATGTGTGTGTGCTTCATGTGGTCACATGGCAATTTCAGGGGTGCAACAGGGTGTCCTTTTGACACCCTTGCACCTCCATGCGTAATTTGTGAGAACCTATTTTGTACTCGCAAATCGTGCATGCAATTTCCATTGATTCCTATGGGTAGCAATTCCTTAATTGCGACTCGCAATTTGTGAGTCGCAATTAAGGAATGTTTAAGAATCACAAAATGTTTTGCGATTCCTACATGCATAGACAATTGCGATTCTTTAATTGCGATTCTTCAAAAATCGCAATTAAAGAATCGCAATTGCCTATTTTGATGCAAGTGCACCTAATTCTCCAAGGCCCCCTGTAAAGCTCTCACCCAGAACAAAGACTCCACCTAGGATTTCCTTTTCATACTTTCTGAGGATCTTCCCATTGAGGGTACATCCCAACAGGAACCTTGGCTCCAGGACAACTAACTACTATGAGAGCGACAGGTCATGCTTGTAGCCCAAAGCCATTGCAAACTATCCCTCAGCAGTCTGCACCGACCTTCTGATTCAGAGTTATCTTGACCCAAAAAGCCCATCTCTGCTCTGGAGAAGCCTTGACTCCAGCCTTTGAGCCCTGACATACAGAAGCCCCATCTCTGCTCCTAGATACTTACACTCCTGTCTCTACACAAGTCAAGTCAAGTCAATGACACTCCTGTCTCTACACACTCTGAGGCTGCTTTGAAACTGGCCTTGATGCCGAGTGAGCCTACACCATAAGAGATCAGGGATCGCAGCTTTGTTAGTAAAAGAAGAATATACATTACACCAGCGACTGGGTTACAAATCCACCACAATCTGCACTACTTCATTAGCTATACGCTAAGAAGAGAAGTCTCATGTTTCAGAAGAGCTTAGAGCCTTTGCTGTTAAACACAAGTCTAAGGAATGTAACCCACCACCAGCACGTCAGTGATCAGCACAGTCTCAATCACTTTTATGTTCTGCTCATACAGACCCTGATCCATACCTACTCTGGGTTTTCCATACCTTCACAAGGAGTCCACCCCAGCGCATGATGGGGACAACTCCTGGCAGGACTGCAGTGTAGATCTTGAGGAAGACCCGTCTTCGGAGCCATACCTGATCAATCCATCCCCACTGCATGATGCAGCATCATATTTAGTAGTGACCCAGTGAGCGGCTACCCACCATAATGTGAAATTCCACATGGTGAAGTATGAGGACTTCCTGGTAAAAATGCTATGATTGGTTTCATTCTTTCCAATGCTTAGGTGGATCATTAAGTACATGGCAGAGAACTTTAAGGACACACATAAAAACAGGTTTTTCACATCAAAGGTGGAAAAAAATTACAAGGCAGTGCCAGAAGATTCCCTATATATTAGGGTCCATATGTTAACCTGGCTCACTGATAGTCTATATGGGCAAAAAAGGGCTTTTTGCCAGGCAACTGGGAATACCTCTCCTACTGATAAGGAACGTAGGTGGATTGATGCTGCTCCCATTAGAGATGCTGTGGGGGCTGCCACCTCCACTGCCTCCAGGAAACCAACACAATCATCTTCTTTCGAAGGCATACCTGGCTGGAGTCCAGCAACAACTTCCTATTGCCCCTTTTGACGGTTAACATCTTTTTTTGCCCTCACGTGGTCACAGTGCTAGAAAAACAAGCATTTGTTAAGCAATATGTCTTGCATTTATGAGAGTTTGAGATATTGTTATGGTAAATGACAATGCCTTTTATTTAATGTGTTGTTTTTAAAACCAATTAATAAAAGGCATTGTCATTTACAGTACCAATAGCTTAAACTCTTGCAAATGCGAGACCTATTGCATTGCAAATGCGTGTTATAAAAAATTTAAAAAGCGTTAAGAGAAAGTGTCCTGCCTGCAGCAGGAGGCAGTACAGTGCTTTTTGAGAAAATAGTGCTCGGAGGCTGTAATTAAAGCCTACCGAGCAACAACGCACGTAACAGGGGTGTTGCCATGTGGGTTACAAAATGAGACAAAGCGGTACTAGAGAGGAACTACTAAACCTTTTGACCAATGAACAGCCACAGTTTACAGTGGACAATGACACAAGCCACTGAAAAATGTGGGCAGAGCTTCAAGTCCCTACCTCAATACAGCATGCTTTGCAGAGCAGCGCATGCGCTGCCCTGGCTCGACATAAAAAGGGACGATAGTGGACACAGCCATAGCAATGAGGGTATTCCACACCCAAATTGGCAGGTCAGGGTTTCAACAATGAGAGATGAGCTTCAGCCAAATCAGTGGCCGCTCCACAGGCTTGCAGACAAACCACAGCAGTCCTTTTAGGAGGAGCAAACTACGAAGATCAACTCAACAGGAGACTTCTGGAGCATGATCCATGGTTGGGCCACAGTGGCCCAAGGTACGGCCCCCTCTGCCTCAAACCAATTACCTCTCCACCTCTACCACAACACCTATTGCGAGAACAATGAGGTTATATCTTCCCCTGTGGAATGAGGTGGTCTTGGTCGATTGGGTCATTTCCATCCTCATCTCTGATACTGTCTGGAGTTTCATGCCACACTAATATTCCAGCAGCAGGGCTGGCATCAGCAAACCACTCCAAAGACTGCTGAAAAAGGAGATGAAGGCATTGCTTCAGAAAGGAGTGATATAACCAGTCCACCACCACAGCTGATCCTGTATGTATAGAGAAGAAAACGAGGCAGGCATCGTTGACACACATCCTCATCACACCCACTTGGGCTTGGCGACTGTGGTACTCAATACTATTGGACATACCACTACATTCTCACAAGAAAACTACCTCTGTTTGCAGATGTTCTCACACAGGAACTGGGTCAGCTATAACATCCAAATATCATGGGCCTGAATTGTGCACGTGAATCCACTACAAGAGCCTCTTATGCTGCCATATGTGAAAGATTTGTTCGATACGGTCTGCCTTAACAAGCAGTCTATACAGGCTTTGGTTTATGATCTCGTCAGTTACTTGTTGCATCTACAAAAGAATGGCAGCTTACATGTACAATAGGCAACACAATCTATATTCAAAAGTCTGATTGTGAAGTAGTTTATGGTTGGGCTAAAGAGCCATCCCTCCAACAACTTCACCATTTATCTCATGGGTCCTTAATGTTGTTCTTTTCACCCAGCTCCTTGGGCCACCCTTTAAACTGTTACACTCATGGTCAATCCAGTTTCTCTCCTGGGAAAGGCCATTCTCATTGCAGTCACTTCTGTGCCTAGAGTTAGAGAAGCAGAAATCCTAATGGTTGAAGATTCCTTCCTTCAATTCCACAAAAATCAGGTTGTTCTTTGAACAAATCATAATTTTCTGCTTATGGCCATCTCCCGATTCCAAGTTAACTTAACCACTGGCCTGCCAATTGTTTTTTACATCCACAATTAGGATGGACCTTTCACACTTCAGATTTCAAAAGAGCCCTCATGTATTACAGTGACTGCATTAAATTCAATTGAAAGATCAAGCAACTACTTGGTGCTTTTGTAAAGTGCAGTTAGGGCAACAGATTTCCAACTAGGGCCTTTCAAGATGGATGGTCAAGTACACTCAATAGTGTTATGCCAAAGGCAAATGCGCACTGCACACTGTATCTAGGTTATATTCCACTTGCAAAAAGGGAACCCATGTGGCTTTCTTTGGCAGTGTCTGACTCGCAGAAATTTGTAAAGCTTCATCATAGTCTACCATCCACATCACAAAGCATTCTGGCATGGATTTTCATGCCCACCAGGATACAAATCTATTTGCAGCTTATAGTGCTGTAGATTCCCCGGAGTTGTGACATTTGGCCTGTAATCTATTACGTCACATTCACCATACACCACTTCACATACTATCGTGCTTCACACCTCTACACGTACTTTCTTTTACATTTTTGGGAAAATACAGTATAGAGTTCAGTCTGTGTCCTGGCACATTATGGGTTTCATGGAGAATCACAAGTCACCTCTCAATTTCTACGTGGAACAAAATAACGTGCAGTGTCCACACAAGACACTGCATGGTGGGAGTGAACAAAGCTTGTGACTCTACAGCACTCCAAGCTGATAATTACACATAAGTAAAGCTTTTTAAGTCGAGGTAGAAACAGCACACACGTGCTGCTCTGCAAGGCATGCAGTAGTTCCTCTGTGGGCATTTTGGCACGCCCATGCTTGCCATTCGTTATTTTGTGTGACATTGTAAAATGCTGGCTTTTCACTGGGGCGTTGGAAGAATTTGTCCCCCCTTTGTGTACTTGGTTCCCTCTCATGGTGACTGCCCCTCTTACATGTACTCTTCCTGTCCTGTCTATTTGTGTTAGTTTTGGCACACTGTTTGTTTCTTCTTGTTTTCTTTAGTTTGCATGGTGAGGCTCTCCTCACACACAGCTGATGTGGAAATCTAGACTCGATTGCTTTTTTAGGCCCTGCAACCCACGCCATTATGTACATTTATGGGGCGGGTGCATTCTAGAAGTATTAGCAGAACATTTAAGCCTCTTCCTAGAAGGAAAACACTCCCGGAGAGAATCTAGCTTCTTCAACAGCCCGTCATTGCCACGGCTGGGGCACAGGAGCAGTAGCAGATGGCACCCAATTCTGAACCTACAGGGAGTTTGGCAACATTCAACGTAGGTCAGAAACTTTTAAACGTGTGTTTACTCACGCACTAGCAAAAATGCTTTTATTTGATCAGCACGTTACTTTAATTGACTTGTTCTGCCTCTATTACTGGTTTCTTCCACCCCCTTCATCCTTGTTCCGTGTCATTGGTGAATAGTCTGTGTGTCATGAACAGGCCCAAGAACCTCTGGCTGCTTCAAGCATATACTTCTGCAGGTGTACAGCTGTTCTTGTCTGTGGCAGTGCAGGAATTTTTCTGAGTGGAATTATCCCTCCTGATCCAGATTCCCAAATCTACTGAGAGTTTGGCAACATGCCACGTAATTTCATTACAGAACGGGTTGTCAATGCACAATGACCCCCTTTTTGGGTGTAATACCAGCCAGGTAATTATGAGTTTAGTAAAAAGGTGTGTTTTTTTTTTTTTTTAAGTGTCACTGATTTGAAGACTTCAGAGAAACTGGTCACTTTGTGACTGCTGCTCAAACCTTCTTTTCACACCTCTTACCCGTCTTGTTTCAGGTATAAATCACATCTGAGTTTTTAAAATATCCCAAGACGTAACGAGAAAAAAACAATTGTGAATGAGAGTGGTTGTGATAAAAAGCAGGAAGGATGCGTAGAAAGGAGCCTAAACAAAAAATCATCTGCCAGTACCCCATCATCTATCCGCTTCTAGCGATAGAACAAGGTCACGCAAGGCTAACATTTTAACATTCGTATTTTCGAGTAACAACTAGAGATGGTCGAGCCAACCCATTTACAGGGATCGCCGAGTCAGAGCCAATCCAATTGTCTGTCTCGGATCTTAGAGCCTGTGCACAAGCCGAGCCCTGGAAATACTGTTTTCCCCTGCTGTCTTTAAAAGGTTTCCAATTTGTTTTTTCCCCTCCCAATTACACAACACCTACAGTGAGATGCCTTCCAAAATGGAAAGTTTTGTCGCAGGTACAAAGGCAACGCTTGATAGTAATTGTTAATTGCACTTTATTCATGGCAAGGTATTCCAAAGGTCAATCTTTTTGAAAGACTGGAAGTGACAGGCGGACCAAATTTCGAATTTTGTCTATTTAAACTTATCTCCCAACTATTGAAGGGGTTGAGACAAAGAAGAGACGGTAGCGTGGGATGTGGAAACCTTTAAAGCTGCGCATGGCTGTTCCTGTGTTCTAATTGAAAGATACTCCTGTTCAGACATTTTACATTTTTTATTGACGTCTGGCATTATGTCTACAACTCTTAGCTCTGAACTGAGCTGCCAAGGAGCATAAAACACATTTCTCCCTCTCTCACCCAAGCCCTTTCCCTTTCACCAAACACGGTGACCACAGCAGGGTTAGCCTCCATCAAAGGTACTGAACCCACCACCAGAGACAAGTGGAAACACCTGTGCCAATTTTGAAAAGACTGACATCTGAGACTGGTAGCGCAGGCAAATCCAATTGCTCTGGGTAAACACTTATAAGGCCTCAAAAGCAAGACCTATTGGCTATGCCGATGCTTTTTGTTTTTAAGTAACCCGAGAGGGGAACCCCTAATTCGGTCTGTTTCCCGTTATTTAAAACTATTTACTTATACACGTAAAAAAAAAAAAATCTATTGCAAGCTTGTCGGTGCTGTTGTATCATTCGATCGACAACAACAAAAGGTTTCAGTCTATAAGATCACTTTCACAAAACTGGAGTGGTTCTTCTTTCCTGAGACCCTTGTACTGAAGGTTAACTGTGTTTGTGTTTCTTTTGTAGATGGAATTTGATGAGAAAGACCTCCGGAGAGAAATTAGTTATGCAATTAAGAACATTCATGGAGTAAGGCAAGTATGCGCTAGTCGGATGGCAAGACTGCCAAATTTGCATAGCTTCTGATGTGGTCCTTTTCTTCAATTGGAGATTTAGTTGCAAGTATTTTAATTGGTTTTCACAGTTTGCGAAGCTCAACAAATTTCTCTCTCCAGTAGTGGTGTCATTCTGACATTTTTCACTGCCCACCTCACACGATCCCAGAGCATGTTTTAAAGCAAAATTAAACTCTCATGTGCTTGCTCTTGTGTTCACAACGTAAAGAGTTTTGTAAAGATAAAATATTAATTTAATTTGGAATCTCGCTTAAGGCAGTGAGTTCTAACCGAGAAATATATCCATCCAGGAGAACTCTTGTTACAAGGATTGAATTTTTCCTGGTTTGCAATTGTAAAAGTGTACACTTTCAAGATCGAGAACCACATACTCTTCACGGATGTTTGTGGATCTGTCCTTTATGCTTCAGTTTATACTTATAGTGTGCCCATTAAGATGGTAGCAGCAGCACCTGTTCTCCCGGTGTTGCTGGATTCTAGTTCTCACTGGCATATGATGTATGGTAGTAGTACTAGTGCTCAGGGGGTCCGCGACTCCTTAGATTTTTTTTTTGTTAAACTACAGATTCCTAATTGTATATAAGTAAAGAACACAATCTGTAAAAGTGATTTTTTTTTTTAAAGTTCTGTAAATGTGAATTGAATTTTGAAATTGCAGGGTAAAAATTAAATTTGTAATCTCAGAATGATTTGTGGGAGCAATCAAACAGAATATAGTGTGCACGAAGCTCCAACCATCCCACTAAAATTAATGTTTTTATTTTTATGAATTAAATACAATATTTCATTATTTATGTGGTGTTTGATGAATGCTTGTTTCCATATTTTAGTGTATTGTTTTGCAGTGCAAATTGTCGTAAATTGTTTAGGCCAGGATTCCAATTGTGACTCAGCAGAGGGCCACAGATTTCAATAATGATTCAGTGAGGTTCCCCGGATTCCAGTAATGATTACAGGAGGCCCACAGAAGTCAAAAGGTTAAGAACCACTATGCTAGACCATAAAGCAGATTGGCTGCCAGAAAGCAACCTCACCTTTCTCCTTTAACAGCACAAGTTTTCTAGTTAGCAGGAAGCTCAAAGCTGTAAATGGTGGAAAAATGCTTCCTGTAGATGTTGCTCGTTTGTTTTGAGCAATTTGAATGACTTTTTTTTATTTTTTATTTTTAGAATTTTTAGAGATTACTCTATTGGTATTCTAGTAATTTGTGCTAAATAGTTTCTGTGCTTCTCCTACATTAATTATAGGTAACGTAAGTTTGTGTACCCTATGGTAAAGTGTGTTGTCCTTCTCTGGTGTTCCTACCATTAGTGTAATTGCATACCCTGCTGTCAGGCTCTCTTTACTGAGTTCATGGCTAATGCATTCACTGACAAATCAAAGGTATGAATCAGTAACTCTATTCTGACTCATTTTTGAGTGACAGCACTTAGAAACCACCCCAACACTTCCCTATATTTAGTAACTTTGGCTGTAAAGTATAATTTCAAGCAAGCAAAGTAATCTTTATTTCGGTCGTAGACCATAAAAGATAATCAGTCCTTACAGACATACATATTTAAAAAAAATATATATATATAGATGTTACAATTCATAGGAAATATGTGCAATAAAGATTACATTAGTTCATAAGCAATTCATTAGAGGAATAAAACAATAAAAAGTTAAAATATACATAAAAACAATGAGCATAAAATCAGTAACTGTTTGAATAAGCCAAAGAAGTAGACAAAAGATGGGAACATCTCCTTCGCCACACAGCATGCCAATAGCGTGATACCGAGAAGACTATAGGTAATGATGTATCTGTCTTCAGGATTCTGTAGGCAACCTTACATTGTGTAGTCCCCAGATTCCTACAGAGTTGGGAGGAGCCAACGTTTTCTGATTAGTTTATATGTGGGGCAGAAAAAAAGAACATGTAAATCAGTTTCACTTGTAGCTCCACAAGTTGGGCAATCAGAAGGGTTATCTATCGACCACTTTCCCGAGAAAGCTCTCAAGGGCAGTGTACCATATCTGAATTGCATGTACAGATTTCTAGAAACACTTGGCTCAACCAAATCTAAAACAGGTTCTATTTTAAACTACTCCTTGATATTAAAAAAATCCTTAGTCAGTGGGCCTAATTTGTTATTGGTTAGCATCATATTTTTGCTATTTAACCAAAATGCATTTACCAGTTCAGCTCTAGAGAATGTAGGGGCAGTTATCTCGGGGTGGTGCCATAGAGCAGAAATTTCCAATCTAGTAAGTTCCCTTTTAATGTATACTAGCCACGGTATATGGGCTAAACCAGAAAGGGTCATTAGTGATTTAAGATCGTTTTGATAATTCACTAGCTCCGGTGTTACCCACAGCCTCCGCCAATACAGTAGTGGCCTTAATGCAATTTCTTCTTGAATAGACCTAACTTCCAAGTCCATTCTAAGTGGGTTGAGAGGTGTGCTGGGTGGTAAGGTCAGTAAAGACCTTAAAAACGAGTTCTCAAATCTGCCGATGTCTCCAGTTGGGCAATGTCCCCAAAGTTCAACCCCATAAAAAGTTGCACCCCGTGCTTGTGCTTTGTATATCTCGATGGTGGGTGCTATGGGTTTGGAGGTAGATGCTCTGTGCATTTTGAGGATCCCGCCGCAGGTCTGCCTGAGTCGTAGTTTGGCTTTTGCTAACTGAGGACCCCATTCCATCCTATCCGAAAGTGTGACTCCAAGATATTCAAACACTGTAACCCTGTCCAATGTAACACCATTAAGAGAAGGGTTAGGGTCATTTTTTTTGGGTGGGTTACATACCATAAATTTTGTTTTCGAGGAATTAACCTCGAGCCCTCTATGGGAACAAAATTCGGAGAAACTATCGAGGGCACGCTGTATCCCCATAGGGGATTTTGACACCAAAAGTGTGTCATCAGCAAACATTAGTGCCACCACCTGCTCGTTGTTAAGTTTGGGGGCATCGATGTCCTTAACTCCCCTCAGGTGGGCCACTAATGCGTTGGTGTAAAGGGAGAATAGGGTTGGGGCCAGCACACATCTCTGTCGAACTCCACGATTAACAGGGAACTTTGATGTCAAATTGCCCCTCTTACCACACCTAACTTGGGCAAAATTGTCTTCGTGGAGCCGTTTTATAATCCCAAGTAGACAGGCAGGGATCCCCATCTCAGCCAAAACCGCCCAAAGAGTTTGCCGGGGAACTAAGTCAAAAGCTGCTTTGAGATCGACGAAGATTAGGTAGAGGCTGCCACCCTCTATCCTCCCGGTTTTCCAATAGAGAAGTTGTAAGCGAAAAAGTTGGTCCACCGTGGATGTCTTCTCTCTAAAGCCAGCCTGGTATGGGGTTAGTATTGTTTTTTCATCCATCCAGGCTTGCACTCGATCTAAGATGATACGTGCAAAGAGCTTCTGACTAACATCGATTAAACTAATCGGGCGGTAGTTATTTGGCAAGAGTAGGGAGCCCTTCTTGAAGACCGGGACTATCTCGGCACCTGCCCAGGTGTTGGGAATAGGAGCACCATGGAGTACAGCATTATAAAGGGAACAAAGATAGGGAATCCACACCTCCAGGTTTGTGCTTATATATATAATTTCAAATAATGTTTTCTGTTGTGTAGACACCAACTAGACATGGTTTCAGTGTTCCGAGTATGTTCTTTGTGCTTCTTATGAGCCTGCGGAATCTGTAGGTAGACCTCCCTTTCAATATGGTCACCTGACTTGGGATGTGCCAGTCAAAATTGTTCCCCCAAATGCCAGGTAGCAACTGTGGGAGTGCAATTCCACCTCATGCTCAAAATGGAACAACAAATCAAGATACTCAAATAAGCCCCTACAACATAAAACTTCTCAAATAGCATTTAAAACAAATTGCTATGGCAAGGGTTTGTGTAGAATCAAAAATTGATAACCGCATCCTATATTTCATACCCTAACAACTGATCTCTTAATGGAAAAAAAGTGTGGGTTACAATACCGAAAACAGTCACCCATCATCCCAAATTGTCCAAAACTACCCCAATCCTTAAACTAAAGTGCTACAAATGTTAGTTAAAATTCAACTTCAGAACCTCAGTCAAAACGCATTTAATTTGACATTGTTTCCTAAGTCTCCAAAACCAGACTAAACCAAAAAATTACAGGCCTTTTAAAAGACATGGCTATTTATTTGTTGACCTCAGTGCAGGGAAGAGCCGAGTGTACCCTACTGTGATTCAAACTGGTCACAAGCCGGGTACAGAGGCATTTCAGCAGCAACTGTCCTTCCCACTGAGCTTTATTCCCTCTTTCATTAAACTTAATGTGTATTATTTTCGAGGCTTTGGGGACAGATTTAATGAACACCCGTTGTCTTGCTATATTTGTTTCTTGTGTTTTTGAAATGTTTGACCTTTTTCTGTTATTTGTTGTCCCATCCTCTTCCCTCTTGTGCTCTGATACATGTAGAACGGGGCTCTTCACTCCGGACCTGGCCTTCGAGGCCATCGTAAAGAAGCAGGTGGTGAAACTGAAGGAGCCTTGCTTGAAGTGTGTGGATCTGGTCATTCAGGAGTTAATCAATACTGTTAGACAGTGTACCATTAAGGTAGTGAAACCTCACCACATGCGCAATGCTTTCTTTCATGTCGGTCAGCTGGGCTGGGTGGCACATTCAAGACTATAACCTGCCCATTGTGCCTGCAAAACTCTTTCCTCAATCCTCCTGGAACATACAGTGCCTGGCCAAACATCTGCAGAGAGTGGGGATTGAGCTCTGCCCAATAGTATCCATGCTTTGTCTTCTCAGCAGTAAGATAGTGCCTGGAATCATTATACCAAACACATTGCTGATGTTACTCAAGTTTATTTGAGGCAGTGGATGTGGGCATCGAAGTACAATTTGGCTTCATTTTGTGAAGGAGGATGGGGTTATTTCCTATTTTGTGCTAACTGGTTATCCATAAAGTTGGTGAAGGGGAGACCTGTAACCACAGTAATGGCTCCTTTCTGACACCCCATGGCAGAGGTTAGGGGTGGGATGGCAAGAGTTTCTTGGACCAATGGGCAGGTTATCTTCAAGCTTCTTAAGTAGCAATAGGCATGATGGGGTGAAAATTGCTCCCCTCTGAGTGACAATCTGGGAAGTAAGCAAAAAGGTGGGGCAAGATGAGAAACTGATTAAAGGAGTAAGTCATACCAACTAAGTCCTATTCACAAACGTGTTAGTGTAGCATTTGTTTTTTTTCTACAGCTGATCCAGGTGGAGAGGATGATGATGATGTTAACAAACAGCAGATTAATCTTATTCTGGCTTATGCCCGTTATGCTCCTGCCATTCCACCAAAAAAGCCTTGACCCAACTCAGTTCAGTTTCAAGGGCATGTTTCTCCAACCCGCTCAGGGAGGAGTCTTACTGATGCCTGCACTGGAGGGGGTTTGATTTTGAAAATTTGTAGGCAAATGACGGTCACCTTTGCCCTTTGGGCTAGTTATCCCTTGCCGGGAAATCCTTTGTGAATATTTAGAAGGTGGGTGCTTTTCTCCCTCTTGTTCTGGCCTTTTGTCTTGTCAGTCCCCTGGTGCCCACATCTGATGTCGAAGACTGGACTTTCATGGGACAGCTGCTCATTGCAAGTTTGTAGTCACTGCTGTAAAGTCTTCATGAACCATGATCAGACCTACACAATTCGGTGGAGGTCGAATCTCACCATGAGGTTCTGCTGGTAAGGAAGGGAGGTAATTCTAACCTGATTTTGGTGCGGTTTCTTAACGCTTGCATTGAATGGTGTGAAGCAGATCCAGAAGTTTGACCTCTGATTTGCCAATCCTGTTCCTTGCATGAGGTCATCAAGACAAAACGTCTGACGAGAAAACTAAATTCTGTTTCTGGACACCAACGTAAAACATTCAGTTTAGCTCGGTGAATAAAAATAAGATTTTGGTGGTTTAATCTACAAGTAATAACCCTACACTAAAGGGAAAAATCAATGTTTTAAACATGTTTAAAAACAAAGCTGTAGAAATTTGGGAAGAATCCAAACACACAAGAAGACCTTCCCATTTGGCACTAAAAGTTAACTCCTGTTAGCCTCAGCAGAGAGGTCAAGCGTTTGACTGGAATAAATCTGTATTCCATCGGATGTAGCATTAATGCTATTTTTTTTTTTTGCATGCTGTAGTTATTTGGGGAAAAAGCAACCAGAATGACCTATTAGATTGAGTGTCTGTTCAGAGGGGAGCAGTTGTGAAGCTAACATAGCCAGAGATTTGCTCTTGTTTAAAGAATGTGTGGGGTGTGCCCCCCTGATGTGTGCCTGCTCTTTCAAAGATATGTGCATCTGAAAAAGCCAGCACTTGGTTCAAAGATCCTGCCATTTTGTTTATGAATCCCAGAAGTCATGCGTTTGCAAGTGACCTTCATGTGCATTAGAAGTTTGCTCTTCTGGCTAGCGCAAGGGCTTTCATTAACAGATTGTGAACTGCATCCATTTGAGAGGCAGAGATAAGCCTATGGAAGAATCCATGATGATTGTGTGGTCCAAAACATAACATCAACCATCACTCTGGCTAAAATTCGGCTCAGCGAGTGGGCTTCTGCGGCCAGAGTGGAGTGATGTCGAACTTGCCATCACTAAGAGGCAGTTCAATCAGTTGTATGCAGTATTAAGTGGTTATACTCACACTCTAAAAAAAAAAAAAAAAAAAATGCTAGAGAGAGTTTGACCCATGTGTCTGGCTTGACGTGTCTGCTGACTAACACTCTGACTTTCCTCTCTTCTTCCTTTTCCTGTCCCCTTCTATTCTTTCCTCCCTTTTTGATTTCTGGCCTTCGTGCACCTTCATGTGGCCCTGTTCTTCGCTTTCTGTGGGGCATAGAACTGGGCTTTTCACTCCTGACATGGCATTCGAAACAATAGTGCGAAAGCAGCTCGTTAAACTCAAAGAGCCAAGTTTGAAGTGTGTTGATCTGGTAGTCACAGAGCTGGCCACCGTCATTAAAAAGTGTGTCCAAAAGGTAATGATTTCTTTCTTTTCTTTAAATATATTTTTTGGGGATGACGCCCGTTTCCATACTTGTACATACAACCGTCGTAAATTGTCAGCAAATTAGAAAACATAGAAAAGAGCAATAATTGGTATGCCGCTGAATATAGACCATATGCACTTCACAGTATAAGTTGTTGAAGTTGGAACAGTTGCATGTGCTAACATAGTTTAGTATGCTCTTAAGAGAGGTTTCGGTTAACTGGTTAAACAAAGTACCAGTTCCCTACAGCCGTTGGGTTACTGTTTGGTTAAAGTGTAGAACTGCACTCCTAGGCAAAGAAAACAAAAAAGGAATGGTGGTGACGTGTAAAATACAAGGCCTACACATACTGCATTTTCTTGTTTCAAAGATGAAAGCTTGAAAGTCTGACATAGAAGTCTGCAGGTACTCTGAAATGGCATGGTCATCTGTAGGACTTTGAGAAGCCTGTATGCATAATGTTGGTGGTATTGATGGTTCACTTAAATGTCGGAAATTTCTTTTTACCACCAGCTCATATTTGTTGTTTGTGCAAACACTTTTCCTGTGTTTGTGTTTCCACACCCATTTGTGAAGTTAGCCTTACCATTAGATAATTTGCCTCTAATTTCTTACAGAAGTCTGATTTGTGTAGATAATGGTGCATTGTTTTTGTTTTTTTGGAGAGAACTAGAAGGCAGTGGTTTGGGCACAAGACTTTGACATGTATGCTCAAGGTTTACGGTGTCAAAAAGCATATGCAAATAACCCGCTTTCGGTCTGTGCAGAAAGCTGCTTTTATGGGCTAATTCCTGAATTTAGCTTCTATATAAAGGGGATTTGAGCTGCCATTTTGTGGGTGCAAACGAAAGAAACATTGTCCTATCTTATTGATCCTATTGGGGTATGGAACTTTTCTCTGTTGGACCTTAAGCCGCCTGTGTCCCTGTGACACCGTTCCATTTTAATGTTACTCACTAAAGTTGCACATACATTACAATGTTTTAAAATTTCCTTTGAAGTTTAGTTGATGGCATGTGCAAGCGTGCTTTCACAATGCTGCATTTGTGTTGGGTGCAAGTTCAATTATATGTAATTGTTGCTAATTTAGTGGCTCTGAGTAGCCTATTCTTGTACCGTACTGTTTCTTCCTCTGGACTGCGCTTGTTTTTCCGACCCTTTTATGATCTGTCTTTCACTATTAACAACTTATGGGTGTGTAGTGGATGCTTCTTTTTTTCTGAAGTTAAATCGCTTATTTGAAATACTTGGTGACTTGTGAAGCCCCTCGCACACTTAATGAAATACCCTCAATCTGCACTTTTGTTTTCTCTTGGGTGGCAGTTGTCCCCCTACCCTAGGTTACGAGAGGAGAGCGAGCGAATTGTCACTACACACATCCGAGAACGAGAAGGGAAAACCAAGGACCAGGTATAATATGCTAGATTGTACAGGAGTTTTTTGTGTTTTGCTGTGGCATGCCCTGAATAGAGAGAAAGCTACTTGAGCTTTTGCAGCGTGGATGTGGATAATGAGCTCATTGCAAATTCTGGGCACCTGCTGATTCTACCAGTCGCTTCACCTTTGGCTAAAACTGGCAATCAAAAAGGTCCTCCCAATATCAAGGGGACCTTTTTCAAGATTGTAATGAAGAGACAATGGTTTTACTTTTGCATTAATTATATGTAAAGTTTTTAGTGAATAGCTTAAGAATTCTGTTGTCTGAATAATCACCTGGTTGGATCATAGGGCATAGACACCAAATATATTTATATCTATGTATTGCCAAAAGTTGTGTGTGTGTGTTAGTTACCTACCGGCGTTTGCCAGTAGGTAGTTAGTTAGGGCCTACTTTCCATAGAAAGAGTGTTTTTGTTTTGCTAATAAGTTTGATGCCCTCTGACGAATCTTCATAATTTTCAAAACTAGCTTGCAGTTCACTTCAGCTGCTGCCTGTAAAGTTTTGGGGTGATCTGTCTAGTAGGGGGCAGAGAAAAAGGGGGGACCCAAAGCACATTTTCCACATGCAATTTTCCATTGGAATTTTAGACATGACTGCAGTCCTAACCGTTGAATAGAATTACACCAAATTTGGCTCAAAAAACTAGATCTTGGTCCAAAAAGTGCTTTTTGGAATTTGGTGTAAATCTGTTCGGTAGTTTTGAGTTACTTAAGTAAAAATGTTTCGGTATATCTAGAGAGGCAAATACATGTGCAAACAGTGGTGCTGTGCTTGGCTGGCCCGCAACCTGAGAACAAAATTGTGGCCACCATTTTGTACATCAGGACTCAGTTCCCAGGGGAAAAAATATAATGTAAAAGTAATAGAAGGGGTCAGGGTAGATCTACCCTGACCCCATGGGACTGATGGTGGGGCTTTGAGGGATCGCTCGTAGGCAAGAAAATTGTCTTAATTGTTGTTTTTGTTTTTGAGAGAACAAGGGTCCACACATCCATGCAGCCACTCAGGCACCCATACAGCCAAGCCGCTCGCTCAGACCCACACAACCGCTCGCTCAGACCCACACAACCGCTCGCTCAGACCCACACAACCGCTCGCTCAGACCCACACAACCGCTCGCTCAGACCCACACTACCGCTCGCTCAGACCCACACTACCGCTCGCTCAGACCCACACTACCGCTCGCTCAGACCCACACTACCGCTCGCTCAGACCCACACTACCGCTCGCTCAGACCCACACTACCGCTCGCTCAGACCCACACTACCGCTCGCTCAGACCCACACTACCGCTCGCTCAGACCCACACTACCGCTCGCTCAGACCCACACTACCGCTCGCTCAGACCCACACTACCGCTCGCTCAGACCCACACTACCGCTCGCTCAGACCCACACTACCGCTCGCTCAGACCCACACTACCGCTCGCTCAGACCCACACTACCGCTCGCTCAGACCCACACTACCGCTCGCTCAGACCCGCACTACCGCTCGCTCAGACCCGCACTACCGCTCGCTCAGACCCGCACTACCGCTCGCTCAGACCCGCACAACCGCTCGCTCAGACCCGCACAACCGCTCGCTCAGACCCACATAACCGCTCGCTCAGACCCACACAACTGCTCAGACCCATACAACTACCCACTTGCAGGCCCACGCACCCACTTGCAGGCCCACGCACCCACTTGCAGGCCCACGCACCCACTTGCAGGCCCACGCACCCACTTGCAGGCCCACGCACCCACTTGCAGGCCCACGCACCCACTTGCAGGCCCACGCACCCACTTGCAGGCCCACGCACACACTTGCAGGCCCACGCACCCACTTGCAGGCCCACGCACCCACTCGCAGGCCCACGCACCCACTCGCAGACCCTCAAAACTACTCCCGCAGCCACTCCCAATCACACACCTGCCCATACAACCATTTACACACCCATACAGCCACTCAGACTCACATAACTGCTCATACACTCCCCCAGTCACACTCCCCCAGTCACACTCCCCCAGTCACACTCCCCCCAGTCACACTCCCCCCAGTCACACTCCCCCCACAGCCACTCCCACACATACAGCTACTCACCCATCCATTCACAGACCCACAAACCCACCCAACCGCCCTCACAGCCACTTGCACACCCATATAGCCACTCACATCCACACAGTCACTCACACAGCCACTCACACCCACACACAGGCAGTGGTTAACTTATAAAAACTGCAATAGCATATGTTTGTATAAAATGTGGTGTTTTAGTATTGAATGTTTGCTTTTGATTGGGAACGGAATCACAGATCGATCAAATGAATAAAAAAAAGACTTGGTGCATTGCATTTATAGAAAAACTACATGAGCCGGATTTAGATCTTGACAGGACTACAGCTGGCCATCCATAGCAGTGGTTTCAAGTATTCAGTCGAGCTGATAGAGTCCCTCTCGCCTTATTTAGATGTGGGCTAGCTGAACAGCTCTTTGCATCATTAGACAGTATTCTGTTGCGTAAGCGGCTTACCTTCATTTACACGGCGGACTCCTCTGCTGCCTAATAGTACTGCGTCGCTTTCAGGCCTGTGGGTTTGTGCCGAGCGGGTTTAGATCTCCCTGGTTCGAGGCATGTGGGCTGCTGAATTCATATCTGTGCATAGATCGCCGCCTAGTGTTGGGTCCGGATGATTGCACGTTGTTGTCCTGGAAGAGTCTTCGAAGTATCCTGGGATAGGTGACTCCTCCCCTGGACTACAGTGTGCATGGGCATCCTCTCCATCCTCAGATTGTTTTTTTCCGCCATTGGGTTCGGATGTGCTTATCTTGACTCAAGTTAGGAAAAACTTTTTCTAGGCCAAAAGGCCTTTAGTTCGCGTCGGTACTGTTCCCGATCGGTATCGATAGTATCTTGTTAGTTTACTAACTTCCAGAACCAACTTTTTCGCTTCCTACCCGACCATCGACCAGTCATCGACGATGGAATCGAGGACACCATTCAAGCGGTGTCCGGTATGTAATGCGAAATATCCCCACATCGACGTCCATCCGGTGTGCAACAAATGCCTTTCACCGGATCACGACGAATCTACATGTATGGCCTGTGCCCGATTCCGATCCAAGAAGACTCTCCGGAATCGACGAGCAGCAAGACTCGAAGCGCAGCAAGCGGCACCGGCCCCGGCCGACATCTTCAGCGCTGAGACCGAAGATGTCGAAGACTTGGAGAACCTACCCTCCAGCCCCGTTTCCGAACACGACTCCGGCTCGGAAGACGTTGAAGAAAGCCTCTTTCGCAGAGACGAAGACGACACCGAGGTAGGAGACTACAATGAGGCCTTAGGGGCCGAAGAGAGTAGCTCCGATGACGAGCAAGGCCTACCCGTACAGACTGAGGACATCCCAGTGCGCCAGTCTATGGCTCCGATCGAGGGATCGCCTTCGGGCCTTACCCAAGACCTATCCCGCAGTTCTTCGGCCCCGCCCTCTGGCCCGGCCTCGGACATTCAGCGGCAGCCATTTATACCCAAACCAGCTGGTTTCCCTTCTTCGAAACCGAAAGCTGTATTGGTTCAACTGAAACCGAAACCGAAAGTAGCGCTGGTCGGATCGACGCCCACCACACCTTCGACGCCAGCAAAACCCATCGGCACCGAGCGCACCAATCGAGACTTCGGTGCCGAGCTTGCAACGGCCGACGTCGGCGTCGACATACGGAAGAAGACCTTCGGTGCCACCAAACCTACTCGGCTCCCGGCACCGACGCAATCGACTCCGACCCCCAAAGGTCAAACTGCCTGCTGCGTCTCACACCGCTTCGACAGCACCACCAAAGGCACACTCATCGAAGACGTCGACGGCCATTACCGCCCCTCGACTCGATGACTCACCGGCGCCGAAAAAGTCCACGCCCGCTTCTACGGAACCGGTCGGCGCAAAGGAATCGATGGCGCTCCAGGTGCGGCCCGTTGCTGCGCAACGCACCAAACACAAAACAGTCCTCCAGGACACATCGGGCTCTGAGCCAATAAAAGCTCCAACAGCCTCTTCGGCACCGGCCAACATTACTTTTGGCCTGCCGCCATCCACGGCCCCGAAACTGTTCCACATCAGGACACGGGTCACCCACACCACGATCACGCCTGCCGAACGTTCTCCTGCGGAGACATCTCCGTCACATATCATCGACGCCGACACCGGCAGGATGCTGCTCCACAAAAGGAGAATAACTTCAGAGCCAGCTTTGGACTCCTTCCGGATCCCACTTAAAAGAAAGTTGCCAGTGGTTTCGGAACCGGTTCTTTACGAACCTCTCCATTCCCCCTACCAGGATCCACTGTCCTTCTCTCCCACACACTCCGACACAGATGTTTTGGAGGACTACATGGGTGACCACGTCCCCTACCCCGGAGAGATGGACCCTCAAGGCCAACAGGACCCTGATCAAGCTTGGGATGACCCTGTCGACTCCGGTGCACCTATAGATGCACAGGACCCGCAACTCTATGGAGCAAAAACATCTCCCACAGAGGACACTGCCGCGTTCAACGCCTTAATTGAACGTGCTGCGGCCAATCATGGGGTGCAACTTCACTCTGACACCGTAGAGGACGACTTTCTCATGGACACTTTCGCATCCTCAGAAAGGAACATTAAAACTCTGCCTATGTTGAAGGGTGTCCTCAAACCAGCAAAGGACATCTTCAAGGAACCCACCAGGGCAAGAGTAATAAACCCCAGGATCGACAAAAAATACAGATCGGCGCCTGGGGACCCCACCTACATTAGAGGCCAGTTACCTCTGGATTCAATTGTAGTTGCGAATGCTCGCAAGAGGGCACACTCGCAAACAACAGGTGATGCTCCTCCCCCGGACAAAGAGTCCAAGGTGCTAGAGACCTCCGGCAAACGGGTTGCCGCACAGGCGGCTAACATATGGCGTATTGCCAATACTCAGGCGCTCCTCGCTCGCTACGATCGAGCACACTACGACACATTAGAACAACTACTCCAACATCTCCCTGACCAATACAAAGAAGGTGCAGAGATCCTCATCAGGGAGGGACAGCTCCTCACAAATGCATCCATTAAGTGTGCACTGGATGCCGCGGATACAGCTGCCAGAGCCATAAACACTAGCGTCCTGTTGCGACGACATGCCTGGTTGCGAATCTCCGGATTCAAACCTGAGGTACAAAATAACATCCTCAACCAACCTGTCAACCCCGACTACTTATTCGGGCCGGAGGTTGACACCACCCTAGAGAAAATAAAAAAAGACACGGACACTGCAAAGTCCATGGGGGCTCTACAAACGCAGACCTTTCGGAGTGGCTCCTTTCGTCGCCCCGGCAATAGAGGAGCAGGTAGAGGACAGGGGTCACAGCAAACCTACAACAAGGGCAACACACAGAGCACCTACGACAAAAACACCCGGGGTGGATATCGTGGCTCCAGCACAAAGGGCAGAGGACGCGGCTACGGCAACACCAGGTCCTCCCCCAAGAACAAGCAGTGACGCCCTCTCCCTTCTTCCCGACCACATAA
Source organism: Triturus cristatus (assembly GCF_964204655.1). NCBI lineage: Eukaryota > Metazoa > Chordata > Amphibia > Caudata > Salamandridae > Triturus > Triturus cristatus. The sequence goes on along the minus strand of NC_140586.1, from coordinate 86,010,811 downwards.
CACCTGTCGGGGGAAGGCTACAAAGGTTCCTGTCCACGTGGAACTCCATCACCACGGACAGGTGGGTCAAAGATATTGTCAAATACGGTTACTGCCTAGAATTAACCTCAACTCCACCCACAATACCTCCAAAAAACCGTCCTATGTCCTCAGAGCACTTAACGCTCTTACAGCAGGAGGTGCAAAGTATGCTACTAAAAGGTGCAATAGAGGTAGTACCTGTCCACGAGCAAGGTACGGGGGTGTACTCCCTGTACTTTTTAATACCAAAAAAGGATGGGTCGCTCAGACCTATATTAGACCTGAGACCCCTAAACCGGTACATTCTCTCCGAGCATTTTCACATGCTCACTTTACAGCAAGTCCTCCCGCTGCTCAAGCAGGGAGACTTCCTGGCCACACTGGACCTCAAAGATGCGTATTTCCACATACCCATTCACCCCTCACACAAAAAATACCTCAGGTTCACTGTTCAGGGGCAGCACTACCAGTTCAAAGTCCTTCCCTTCGGCGTGACAACAGCACCCAGGGTTTTCACAAAGTGCCTAGCTACTGTAGCGGCACATCTGCGGAGGCAGCACATACACGTCTACCCTTACCTGGACGACTGGCTCATTCAAGCAAAGTCAGCCCAACAATGTGCCAGCCACATATCCCGCACCATTCACCTCCTTCACAGTTTGGGGTTCTCACTAAATTACCCAAAGTCCCATCTCCAGCCTGCACACGTACAACAGTACCTAGGTGTGACCATAGACACTCTGGCGGCCACAGCTCAGCCAAATTTAGTGAGAATCAACAGCATACAGATGCTGATTTCCAAGTTCAAACCACAACACTTCCTGCCCGCGCGAGTGTTCATGCAGTTGATAGGCATGATGGCCTCCTGCATTTTCATAGTCCCACACGCGAGACTACATATGCGCCCGCTCCAGGAGTGCTTAGCACGTCAGTGGAATCAGGCTCAAGGACAGTTGAAAGACCTAGTGTTGGTGAGCGGTCGGGCATAAAACTCTCTGCATTGGTGGAATCCACAAAACCTTTGCAAGGGCCGACCGTTCCAAGAGCCTGTTCCACAAATAATACTGACAGCGGACGCGTCTCTCCAGGGATGGGGAGCTCATGTACTCAGTTACACAGTGCAGGGACTATGGACAATACAACAAAAGAAGATGCACATCAACCTTCTGGAACTGATGGCAATCTTCCTAGCAATGAAAGCATTCAAAGTACACTTGTGCAACAAAGTCGTGTTGATCCGGACGGACATCATGACCGCCATGTACTACATACAAAAGCAGGGAGGAACACACTCTCCACAGTTGTCTTATCTGGCTCAGAGCATGTGGAAGTGGGCCATTCAGAGGAACATGTTCCTCATGGCGGAACACCTCCCCGGCAAGGACAACCAGATGGCGAATCTGCTCAGCAGACACAGCCACCAGATGCACGAGTGGGAGTTACACCCATCAGTTCTCCAACCGTACTTCCAGCAGTGGGGTCATCCAGACATAGACCTATTCGCCACAAGCGAAAACGCAAAATGCCAAAGCTTTGCCGCCAGGTTCCCACATCCGCAGTCGCAGGGCAATGCGATATGGATGAACTGGTCCGGCAGATTTGTGTACGCTTTTCCCCCAGCACCACTAATACCGCTGGTGGCATGCAAACTCAGACAACACTCTCTGACACTCATCCTGGTTGCTCCAACGTGGGCACGCCAGCCGTGGTACACCACCTTTCTCGAACACTCCGTGGTGCCGCATCAACGGCTGCGGGTCAAACCCGAGCATTTGACGCAGAACCATGGAGAGGTTCAGCACCCAGATCCGCAACAGCTGAACCTGGCAATCTGGCTCCTGAAGTCCTAGAGTTTGGCTACCTCAACCTGCCACCTGACTGTATGGACATCATTAAGGAGGCCAGGAGACCCACTACCAGAGCTTGCTATGCAGCCAAATGGAAGAGGTTCGTCATTTATTGCAATAATAATGACATCAACCCGCTAGACGCATCCATCCAAAACATTATTTGTTACCTATTACACCTCTACCGATGCAATCTGGCGTACACCTCTATACGTGTCCATTTGACCGCAATATCCGCCGATCTACAGACCAGGCAGCACCTCTCTCTATTCAGAGTGCCTGCCATCAAAGCATTCTTGGAAGGACTCAAACGAGTCATTCCTCCTAGCCACCCACCAGCCCCAATGTGGAACCTCAACTTGGTCCTCACACGCCTGATGGGTCCACCCTTTGAACCTCTACACTCATGCGAGATTCAATTCCTTACCTGGAAAGTAGCTTTCCTAGTAGCGATAACTTCTTTACGAAGAGTTAGTGAACTCCAGGCACTAACCGTCCAAGAGCCATTTATACAAGTTCACGCCAACAGGGTCGTACTACGTACCAACCCCAAGTTCATGCCCAAGGTGGTATCGCAGTTCCACATGAATCAGACTATTGAACTGCCGGTTTTCTTTCAAAACCCACAGACTGTAGCTGAAAGGGCACTCCATACCCTAGATGTAAAGAGGGCCCTCATGTATTATATCGACAGGACCAAACCCTTTAGGAAAACACAACAACTTTTCGTTGCCTTTGCCCCACACCACAAAGGTAACGCTATCTCCAAAGCAGGTATAGCCAGATGGATCGTTAAATGTATTCAAATTTGCTATCAAAAGGCTAAACGCACTTTAACGATTCCCCCACGAGCCCACTCAACACGTAAGTTAGGGGCCTCCATGGCTTTCCTAGGAAACATTCCTTTGCATAATATATGTAGAGCAGCCACCTGGTCCACTACACATACATTTACCAAACACTATTGTGTAGATGTACAATCAAAACAGCAGGCAGCTGTAGGACAGGCTGTTCTCAAAACTCTTTTTCAGACCGCTGCAGCTGGCACTGGTAGCCGCCGCTAATAGAGGGCACTGCTATGTATTCTATGCACAGATATGAATTCAGCAGCCCACATGCCTCGAACTGAATATGCTACTTACCAGTATGCATCTGTTCTTGGCATGTAGGGCTGCTGACATTCATATCGCCCTCCCTCCTCCCCGGCGCCTGTAGCAGCTGCAGCTCTCAGGATTACTGTAAAGCATGGTCATCACTTTCTGTATCTACTCCATCACTGCCACAATGGCGAAAAACAATCTGAGGATGGAGAGGATGCCCATGCGCACTGTAGTCCAGGGGAGGAGTCACCTATCCCAGGATACTTCGAAGACTCTTCCAGGACAACAACGTGCAATCATCCGGACCCAACACTAGGCGGCGATCTATGCACAGATATGAATGTCAGCAGCCCTACATGCCAAGAACAGATGCATACTGGTAAGTAGCATATTCATTATGCTGCTGTTGTCAAAGCGGTACCAAAGGGGATGATGGAAGGAGCGTTTGAGCAAATCAAACACTCACCCCCAGTCAACTGATCTGGGTTTAATCCATCATCATTCTTTAGCTCACTCCACCACCCCAGTTCAGACATGGCCATATTCTAATCAGTCTGACCCTGTGCCTCATGGGAACAGTCCAGCCTGAACTGCCAAGCCATGTCTTCCCTGGACCGGAAACAAGCATCCTGGGACTGGTTTCGGGTTCATAACCCTCATCAGCCAGGCTAACTTGAATCCAGTGGCAAAGTAGCGGTGGTTGCTTACCGAGGGAGTCCCTGGTGGGACTGGAGACTGGAGTGGAGACTGGTGATTAATGTGTTAATACACGTGTTGTTTGCTCAAAAAAACATATGTAGGTAATGTTATGCCCCTTTATGTTGCATATTGCATGGTATACAACATTTCTGTAGTAGGGGATCTCTGTGTATAGTCATAATCTAGTGAATAGTCCCGCCCATGTGCGTGGACCCCGGAGCAATAAAAAATAATCTCTTAAGGTGTCAAATCATGCAGACATGCATCCACCTTTAAGAGAGAATTTAATTTAAAGACAGATAATGCAGCCTATACCCACAGGCTACACTGTCCAGTACTTCAACTAGAATTCCACCAACATCCACAAACAGCACTGCCTGTCTAGTTTTTCTCCACATAGGAAAAAACCCTGCCTCTACCAGCAAAAGCCTCTGGAATGATAGAGAGGAAGGAGTGGACAGACAAGCCCCATAGGCTGCCATTATGTGGCTTAGAACAGGATACTGTGCCTTTAAGAAAACTTTCCAGATTTCCAGAACTTTCCCCAGTATCCCAGAATGCCCAGCAGGTCCAATTTACTTCCAGTTCTTTTTTCCGGCTCCTGCTAGCAGGACCCTGGAGCATTGAGCTCTCCCCTTTTCAAGGGTTCATTGGAGATTTTGTCAATTTTTGTCACTTTTCAAGTGCTTAGTAGCTGGTACTGTCAACATGCCTGGCTTTTTCGACAAGTGCCCGGAATGTGGTAGAAAGAAGGCTAAAACTGATCCACACGAGGTGTGTATAGGTTGCCTTCCCCAGTCCCACGTGCCTGAAGACTGTGATATCTGCCACTCGTTCTCAGCCAGGACCCTGAGGGACAGAATGAAAATCAGGCTTCAAGTTCTGGAGGAGAGAAGACTGAAGGCACCAGGTGGGTCTGGAGGGGCTGATTTGGCCCATACTGAGGCCTCTGGGGGGCTCCCCAGGGGCAGGAAGACCAGTAAGCGCTCCCACTCCCCGTCGACGGCGAGGAGGATGACCACCATCTGTTCGCCGTCTCCCCAGGGCTCTGGGGAGAAGCGGCGTCGACGATCGACGTCGAGGGACCTGAATAGGCCGCCGTCGACTACATCGGCATCGTCGGCGACGCCGCCGTCTACGGCTCCGTCCAGCAGTCGGCGTCGAGATCGGACCCGGCGTCGGCGCTCGCCGTCTAGGGGAGATCACCGTCGATGAAGAGGAGACGGTCGACGTCGCCGCCGAAGAGGAGATCGACGTCGAGACGCTCGAGGTCAAAGAGATCGCCGTCGAGGCGCAGGTCGCCGTCGAGGCGCAGGTCGCCGTCGAGGAAGAGTGTCACCGGGATCGGTGTACTCTGTGGTGTATACGCCTCCTCGGATGCCTACGTCACCGCCTCCTCTCCCACCTCCTCCGACTCCGCCTCCACCACCGCCGCCTCCACCTCCACCGCCTCCACCGCCTCCACAGCCGCGGACACTGCCTCCGCCGCCCCCACCTCGGTCATTGCCACGCACTCCAGTGGGACCGCCGGCGGTTCCCCCGCGGTCGGTTTCCCTTCCGAGGTACCCGACTCCGCCGCAGGGGACTCCGAAACCACGACGCCCGCGGTCGCCGGGACCGGTTAGACCGGCGGGCAGACCGAAGCCGAAGAGGTCGCGCTCCCGCTCTCTCAGGAGGAGAAGATCACGGAGCCGTGGGCGGTCATCGTCGGACTCAGGACGACGCCGTAGGAGGCACAGGTCCAGGTCGCACACGCGCTCCTCGACCAGAGACTTTTCCCCGACGCTGTCGGACTCGCCGGGGACTAGGGTGTCTCCGGTGGACGATTTGGTCTCTTTCCAAGAGGTGCTGTTGAGAGGGGCAGCAAAATTGAGTATCACGGTGACGGTTCCAACACCCGCGACGTCCGTGATATTCGAGACACTTCATAAGAAACATCTGTCTCGCCCTCTACTGCCTCTTGTACCAGGACTGGTGGAACCCGCGTTGGAGCTGTTCCTCACTCCCGCGGTGACGAAGGCCGCCCCTCCAGGCTCATGAAAAAGTATAGGGCCCCGGAGTCGGACCCTACCTTTTTGAGGGTGGACCCGAAGCCGGATTCGGTCATCGTGACGGCGGCGAGGAAACAACATGCGACCGCCCCTTCATCGACGGTCCCGCCTGACAAGGAAAGCCGCTGGCTGGATTCTGCGGGCAGGAAGGTGTGTGGGACCGCCGCCACCACCATGAAGGCGGCGAGTGCAGGGGCTTTGTTGGGCCGTTACGACCGGGCCCTGTGGGAGTCCCTGCAGCAGTATGCGGACCTGCTGCCCCGAGACAAGAAGGAGGACTTCTTGGAGACAGTGCGCGAAGGCATGCTGGTCTCTAATCAGGTGATCGGCGCAGCGGCGGATGTATCCTTGTTGGCCGCCCACGCCTACTGTCATGGCGTCCACCAGAGGCGGCATTCGTGGCTGCGCCTGACGTCCCTCAAGCCAGAGGCGCAGCAAAGAGTGGCCAACCTGCCCTTCTCGGGGGAAACCCTGTTTGGGAAACATGCGGATGATGAGATGGCCAGCATGAAGGCGGAGGCGGAAACCCTGACGGCCGTCGGGTTGGAAAAGGCCGTGAAGAAGAAGCGCCCGTTCCAGAGGCGGTTTGGGTCTTCGGGCAGAGGGCGTGGGCAGGGTTCGGGACAGCAGCAGCAACAACAGCAGCAGTTCCGCAAGCCCTTCCAGAAGCGCCAGAGGGGTAGAGGAGGCCAGCAGGCTACTACCACTACCAAGGGCCCGGCCGGGTCTCGGCCCTGAGCGGCTACTTCCCCCTCAACCGTTACCCACTCCAGTGGGGGGAAGCATTCAATTTTTTCCGGCAGAGTGGAGAAAAATTACTCAGGATAAGTGGGTGCTGAATATTGTTTGCAATGGATACAGTCTTCGGTTTATCAGCCCGCCTCCTGCGATTCCGCCGGTCAGCTCTCGATTCCAGCTGAGAGAGCTCCAGGCGGAGGCAGACATCTTGTTGAGAAAGAAGGCGGTAGAAGAGGTACCTCTGTCTCAAAGGGGAAGAGGTCTGTACTCTCGGTTCTTCCTCGTTCGCAAGAAGGACAAGAACGAGTTCAGGCCCATTCTGGATTTGCGACAGGCAAACAAATGGATTCGCAGAGAGAAGTTTCGCATGCTATCGTTGCACCAGATTTACCCTCAGCTGCAACGGGGGGGACTGGCTCTGTGCCATAGATCTACAGGATGCGTACTTCCATGTGCCCATAGCACGGAAACACAGGAAGTTCCTGCGATTCCAAGTCGGCGCCAATCACTATCAATACACAGTACTGCCATTCGGGCTAAAGTCTGCACCCAGGACCTTCTCGAAGTGCATGGCGGTGGTGGCGGCACACCTGCGGAGGAACAAGGTGTTTGTCTACCCGTATCTGGACGATTGGCTGATCAAGGCTTCATCCTTCTCGGAAGCGCAAGATCACTTCCGCTGGACGTGCGCTCTCTTGCACAAACTGGGGTTACACGTCAACATGTCCAAATCGGTCACGACTCCGGTCCAGTGCATACAGTACCTGGGGGCCTCCATCGATACGCGGTCAGCAAGCGTGTCTCCTTCGGAGGAGAGACGGTTATCACTCCTTCGGAAGGCTCAGGACCTCAGGACTGCTCCATCGACGACAGTGAGGAAGGTGTCTTCTCTACTGGGATCGATGGCCTCCTGTATCTTCCTCACGCCTCACGCACGGCTACACATGAGACCACTGCAGGAGTGCTTGGAGGATCAGTGGGATCAGAGGACAGGCTCTTGGGACGACAAGATACGACTGTCGCTGCATGCTCTTCAGTCTCTGAAGTGGTGGTGTTCGGCGGAAAACCTCCTCAAGGGGGTTCCCTTCCACAAGGACATTCCCACGGCGAGTGTAGTGACGGATACTTCTCTCCAGGGCTGGGGAGCGCATTCCGGGGACTTACAGATTCAAGGAAAGTGGTCTCCTTTGGAATCGACGTACCACATCAATTTCCTGGAACTCAGATCTGTCTTCCTGGCACTGAAGGCCTTCCTTCCGTCCTTCCAGACCAACTCGCTGCTGATACAGACGGACAATACAACCACGATGTATTACCTCAACAAGCAGGGGGGGTCGAGATCGCACACTCTGTCGCAGGAGGCGCAGGCGATCTGGCGCTGGCTGCTGGCCCGAGGACTGACTATTACGGCCACGCATCTGCCAGCGGTGCAGAATGCTCAGGCGGACGCCTTGAGCAGGCTGATTCAGGAAAACCACGAATGGGTCATAAACGACGAAGTACTAGGAGAAGTCTTTGCAAGGTGGGGGACTCCAGACGTAGATCTGTTCGCCACCGCCGAAAACAGCAAATGCCGAGACTTCGCATCCAGGTACTACCAGCGGGGGACGCTGGGGAATGCGCTATGGATCGATTGGTCGAACAGCTTTCTGTACGCTTTTCCACCCATTCCCCTGATTCCGGCGGTGCTCATCAAGCTGTCCCAGTCCAGGGCACGGATGATCCTGATCGCCCCGGAGTGGCCCAGGCAGTGGTGGTTCACGGACCTTCTTCACCGGTCTCTCCTTCCTCACATGCGGTTGCCGTGCAGGCCGGACCTTCTCACGAAGTTCGGGGGGCGGATGGTGCACCCCAACCTCTCGTCTTTGAGTTTGGCGGAGTGGCTCCTGAAATAGTGCAATATGGCCATCTGAATCTACCAGACGATTGTATGGACATTCTGAAGGAGTCTAAACGACCTTCCACTGGGACATCCTATGCTTACAAGTGGAAGAGGTTCTGTATCTGGTGTAAGTCCAAGAACTTTGATCCGACAACATGTAAGGAAGAGGTCATCCTTCCATACCTTTTACATCTGGCGCAGTCGGGCCTTAATTTCCATTCCATTAAGGTTCATCTGGCTGCTTTGACTGCTTATAGGAAATGCCCTTCACAGACTTCCTTCTTTCAGATCCCTGTGGTCAAGGATTTTTTGGAAAGCTTGAAGAAAGTGTTTCCTCCCGTCAGACTTCCCTCGCCTTCCTGGGACTTGAATGTGGTGCTGTCCAGACTGATGAAGGAGCCTTTTGAACCCATTCACAAGGCTTCATTGCAGCACCTATCCTGGAAGGCGGCGTTCCTAGTGGCCATTACATCGGCCCGCAGGGTGAGTGAACTTCAGGCATTATGTTGTCAAGAACCTTATACTGTGTTTCATGCTGCTAAGGTTGTGATGCGTACTCACCCTAAATTTCTTCCTAAGGTTATCTCTGATTTTCATGTCAACCAGACCATAACTTTACCTACGTTCTTTCAGAATCCCTCTTCGCCAGCGGAAAGGTCTCTCCATTCCCTGGATGTTCGGAGGGTGTTGAAATTTTATCTGGATAAGACCAAGGATATTCGTAGGTCTGGCCAATTGTTTGTTAATTATGGATCAGTCAGGACTGGTCTTGCGACCTCTAAGCAGTCCATTTCTAGGTGGATTGTGTCCTGCATACAATTGTGTTATCAAAAGGCTAATAAGACCTTAGGGGGTAAACCTAAGGCTCATTCCACCAGGGGCAAAGCTGCCACGACGGCTTTGCTGCGTAATGTTCCTATTGCGGAAATCTGCAAGGCAGCCACTTGGAAGTCGGTCCATACCTTTGCTGCGCATTACTGTCTGGACTCGGATGCCAGGGCAGATGCTCAGTTTGGGCAGGCTTCGCTGCGAAATTTGTTCGCACAGTAGTGGGTTTGTCTTGTTTGTTCTCCACCGCTGCTGTTGTGTGGGGATGGGCTTGCCATTCTATTCACTAGATTATGACTATACACAGAGATCCCCTACTACAGAAGGAGTAGTTTCTTTTCTGTAACTCCAGTTCTGTAGTAGGGGTATCTCTGTTATAGTCATAAGCGCCCGCCCTCCTCCCCGGTGGAGAGATATTTATTCATATGAAGAATGCTACAGGTCTTGCGTGCTACGCCTTCAAAAAGAACTGAAAGTAAATGGGACCTGCTGGGCATTCTGGGATACTGGGGAAAGATCTGGAAAGTTTTCTTAAAGGCACAGTATCCTGTTCTAAGCCACATAATGGCAGCCTATGGGGCTTGTCTGTCCACTCCTTCCTCTCTATCATTCCAGAGGCTTTTGCTGGTAGAGGCAGGGTTTTTTCCTATGTGGAGAAAAACTAGATAGGCAGTGCTGTTTGTGGATGTTGGTGGAATTCTAGTTGAAGTACTGGACAGTGTAGCCTGTGGGTATAGGCTGCATTATCTGTCTTTAAATTAAATTCTCTCTTAAAGGTGTATGCAGGTCTGCATGATTTGTCACCTTTTAGAGATTATTTTTTATTGCTCCGGGGTCCACGCACATGGGCGGGACTATTCACTAGATTATGACTATAACAGAGATACCCCTACTACAGAACTGGAGTTACAGAAAAGAAACTACTCCATACACACTACTGAATGCACACCCACAGGCATCACAAGCACAGCACCCAGAAGCACCACAACAACAATTTTTTTTAAACATGTCAATACAGGTGTGTTCATTTTTACCTTTTGAAAATACACACGGCTACAGCAATTTTCAACATATGATTCATAGTGAGACAATTGTAAAAGAAGCTTACCTTGGATCTTGGCGACAACTGAGTTGTTTGGTGTTGTGGTGAAGTAGAAGCAGCAAAGAAAAGACCTGGACAGTGGTGTTCGAGATGGAAACGGAAGTAGGAAACCGTAAAAAAAAAAAAAAAAAAAGGTACATTTTTACCTCATTTCCCTAGATTCTGCCAACTCAAGGTAGGCACATAGGGATTAGCTTGGCAGGACTCCCTCAGACTACCGCTTTTGCCTATGATGCAGTCAACGTGGGCGAACAATCCTGATTAAGTCAGACGTTCTTTCGTCCATAGACCCGTCAACATCTAAATACAGCCACCATGTAGGCGGATAGAGATACAGTTGGAAAGGTGACAGCAGGACCAGATCTGCCAAGATCTAAATGAGGCCCTACAATAGTTACTTCACCTTAATTTGATTAATTTATTATTTTAAAATATGTATTAAGAATGTGTGAATAAAATGCATTTATAAACTTGTGAAAATGTATATTAGTAAATTGAACTTATGTGTCCACTTGTAGTACAGTTTACATTAAAAGAAACACTGAAATTCACAAAAAAAAAAAACAAAGGTCACAGGTAGGTTATAGTTAGGTACCTTAGAAACCTTAGAAACTCAGCAGTTCTAGTTACCTGTGCGAACTTATGCCCCCTTTCAGTGCGCTGCTTGTGGCCTCACATATTACATCACCCATGACATGGCCAGTGAATTCACTGACATCATCTCAAATGAAATAATTGATGACATCATCCATCAAAGTAAACTTCAATATACTTAGTAAAATACCAGTTAAATATTTTAAAATAAGAAAAGGGGACAGGTGAGAGGCGTACAGCAGAGAGCTCCCTGTAAACTTATCAACTACTTCACTAACTTATCACCCTGGCGAGAGTTCTCAGCGGATAGTCCTGTCTCTTCTAAACCGCTAATGACCAAAGTAAAATGTGTAACCATACAGGCTAGTCTATCGCAAACCACAACACCACCATTCATCAACCCGGAAAGAGGTTTTAGTACAGACGTCAGTTTTACACAAACAACTACAACACATCCCCAGTAGAGCGGTCTTAGTGGACAGGCCACTGTGTCATAAATCACTACTAAAATTATTCTTCTGCCTGGAGAAAGGTGTCAGCAGAAACGTCAGTCTGTTGTAATCCACTTATCGCGTGACTAGGTTAGGCCCGGGGGAGGGCAGCACTGCCATTTTACATGTACGCGTTCTAAAGTTGCCTACTTTTTCCACACACTGACTTTTGACACACATTTGTTTACATGACAGTGCAGATTAGTTTATTTGAATTCACTTTGCTTACAATTCCACTGCTTAAGTACACTTTCACGACCCCTCAACATTTGGTACAAGGCTGGAACATAGATTGTGCAAATGTTGTTTATTTTTCGTCCATAAGGTGGCAGTGCTATCACAGAGACAGTAAACAATGTCAGCTTGGCCGTAGCCTCGGCACAGAAGCATGAATGCTATTGTTATAAATACATGGGCATTTCCGTACTCTAATTAGAGGAGCACTCTGCTGTCATTGCGAGGTCATCGAGATCGTTGACACTTAAGCACAGCTGATTCCAGTTTACCCTCTGCAAGGAGGGATGTTTAACATGTGACCATAATGGGGACCTACATACCTTGCCTTCAGGTAATGGGCATTTAGATAATCCGGTAGGGGATACTTGGCAGAACACCCGCCCTAGACATCTTGTTTAGGGCATGCAAAAGCAGGAATACACTATACCCAGTATTTATATGCATGCATATATACACACTTCATTAGCACGATGTTGGAATTGTTAATTATTTTCACTGTCCTCATAGTGCTAATCACATTTGTCTGCTTCTGTCCGTCTTTGCAGCACATACATTTTATGCAATAATCGCAACGGTTCAACAAATATTAAAAACGCCCCTTTGTGTATTTCTTTTATATCTGTGACTGAGCGAAGGGTTTTAGATCTGTTACCACGATTCATGGGAGGTTAGAGTTGTCATGTTCTGAAGTTGCCCAAAAAATTTGCTATCTTACTAGGTTTAGAGGTGCTTATAGTGGCACGAACTAGTTGGTCTATACGCCAACACATCCTGAGGGGGTGCATGGAATCAGTTTAGCATCATCCCAACTTTTATGTTGCCCAGCAAACGAACAGTTCCTACGAAAAAGTGGAAACCGTGCTACACATTATTCCACTGAGCTATCACCCCGGAGAGAGGTCTTAGTGAACAGATGAATTTATTGCAAAATAGAGAGGTTTAAGAAAGTGGTCAGTATATCGTAAAATACAACTATACTCAGCCATCACTTTGGAGTGAAGTCTCATTGAACAGTATAGACTGTCGCAAAGCACTACATAACACATACATCATCAGCGGTCATGTGTCAGCGTAGAGGCTAATTCACTCATAAATAGTACACCTCTTTGAAAATGGGATTATAGTTGAGATCTATGTTCGAAATACTAACGCATTAGTAGCACGGAAAGAATAGTAATTTAACTTATGGAGTAGCTCAGTGTAAGAAAGTGCAGTCTTTTTGTATGGTTGCCCCCACTTTTTTCTAAACTACTTAGACTGAGTTTGCCCTGGGTTCCTGCCAAACAGGTACCCAGGGCCTATGTTCTTTCCCTAAAATGCATTGAAGACAAAACCCAATTGGCACTCCTTGGCCACAGGTCAGTCGCTTGTAAATGGTACCACAGGTACCAAGGGCACTGTTGCCATGGAAGGCCTGCAGCACTTATTGTGCCACCCTTAGAGGCCCTGTACCTTTACACACACACACACACTGCCTTTGCAGGCTGCTTGTTTTGGTGCAGAACATAGTGAAGAGTCGACATGGCACAGATCCCTGTGTGCCATGCCTATAAACCACTGGCATAGGTCGGCCACCCCTTTAGCTGGGTGCACTATACCAGTGGTGAGCGTACAGGTGCATGAGCCCTGTTCCCCTACAGTGTCTAAGCCAAGACATTTTAAGTGCAGTAATGCCATTAAGGATATATGGGGCTGGGAGTTTATTTTGAACTCCACAGTACCATAATGGCTTTACTGAAAACTGGAAAGTTTGGTATCACACTTCTCAGCACATTAAACCCACACTGATGTCAGTGTGGGATTTAATGAAAAATGCACACAGAGTAGAGATGCCCCCTGAAAAATGACCTAACACTGGTGTCCAGGCTGAGTGGCTGCTTGCCAGCTGCCACCACTAGACATGTTTCTGGACCCCTGGTTCGAGAGCCTGCTGCTCTAGGAGGTCTGTAATCATGCACATCCTGAGACGAGGGGCCAAGCCTCCTACCCCGGGATTGGCAGGGTCCACGAAGGGGAAGCTTCAAAGGCTTGCCGCCTCTGTGAGCTTCATCCAGGCCTTTTGCTGCTTACCGCAACTGTCCTCCACTGGTTCTGACCCCCACTTTGGGCAGGAAAACCAATTGAGGAAGGGAGGAGTGCCAGCCTTTGCCAACCCCAGCCCTCAGGTGGGGGAGGCGAGGTGAAGCACAACTATCAGTCCCCGCCATCTTGCAGATGGGGGGACCCAGCCAACCAGAGTGAGGCATATGCCCCCCTCCCACTGGAGGGTAGCATAATGGGGAGTGTACCCACCCCAAGGAAGGGACCTATTAATCACAACCTTTACCTACCTGTAACATCCCCTGAATCTAGTATTTTGGGGCAACCCCGAACCTCAGACAAGAACCGACTAAGAAGAGGAGTAGAAGGACTGAAGAGCCGTATTGAAACTAAGAGGAGGATGCCCACTGACTTGGCCCCAGCCCTACCGGCTTGTCCCCACCTTGAACCTGCTTCAGCGAAATCCTTGTGTGTCCTGCAGCCAGCAGCCTCAAGAACCCAGAGAACCTGCCCAGCCTTCCACAAGAAAGACTTTGTCTCCGGTGATCACCGAATTTGCTCCCCTACAGACTCTGCCCAAATCCGCAAGTCTGCACAACTCTGCACCCATCACCTATGGCCTGAGTTTGAGTGGCCCAACACCACGAGGAGGTCTCCCCGGCGAGCCTGACCTGAGATCTGGTGATCTCTGACCTGCCTTGAATCTCCAAGCGAAGCCTGCAGCCTTTGTCCGGAGCCTAACACCAGGACTTTTGCTCCCACAACCTTGTGGCCTGCTCGTAAGCAGGCACCAACCGGAGGCCTCCTATCCCCAATCGGATAACATTGGGCCTCAGCACTCTGCACCTGGCCGCCCTAGTGCCACTGAGGTTGCTTTGAGAGTATATCCTTGACCCTGGGGGAACCATGGTTCTAACCCCAGAATACCAACTCCCACAAACTTGTACTTACTTGCAAGACATTAACTTGATTTTTCTCCATAGGATTGCATTGATTGAGTGTGGAGTTGGTTTTGTATGAGACACTGCAAATAAATAAAATCTGCTTTACTTACCTTTTCTCTAGGAAATGTCCCAGTGTGATATCTAGGCATATCACACCGAGTAGAAAAAGTAATCTGACCAGTAATCTAACAGTAATTTCCACTGTATTGTAACAAAGTAATTTTCATTCAGCTTGCTTGTATCGTTCAATCTGCCTTGAAAAGTACCATGTACACTTACCTGTAGCATGCTTGCTTGGTTCTAGAAAATAAATATAACTAAATATTTTCATACAGATTAAATTGGTCTGGATTCATTCTTTGAGTGTGTGACCTCATTTGCTGATTGAGTGTGTAATGCAAATGCTTAACACTACCCTCTGATAAAGCCTTACTGCTCGCCCACACCACCACAAATAGAGAGTAAGGTGCTATCTACTTTTACCTCTGCCTACCTTTGGGGCTCCACTGGACTCTGTGCACACTATACCTCATTTTGGTATAGTATATACAGAGCCAGCTTCCGACACTGAGTATATATCTTTCAATGTCAGACATTTTTATTAAAAACTCAATGCATGATGTCATCAGTTATGTCATTTGCGATGCCATCAGTGAGGTCACTGATATCATGAGTGATGTAATACGTGAGGTCTTAAGGAGTGCATTATGGGGAGTGTGCAAAATAGTTAGCTCAGGTAATTTCTGTGGTTTTGTGTGTGTAAAATCTGAACCCAACTGTAACGTCCCTGTAACCTTTGTTTTTTCTAGTGAAAATATGTGTGTATGTTAATAGCATGTGCGGCTCTAGATGCACATGCTCCGCATACTCCTGCCATCAATTGTTGGGCCCAGACATTTGCGATTCTTATTTCTTTAAACAAGTTAGTCACAAGAACTGTTGTGACCCCTCCCTGGTTCCAGAATACATCAGCACAACGGCTCCACCTCAGATGGTTTTCACCCTCCATCGAGCTTGGACGTCTGGGATTCTGCTCCGAAGCCTTAGACAAAGTGTATTCCTCTGTTCGGTTCCGTGTGGGGTTCTGCAGCTCCCTCTTACACCTCAGGGACGAAAGCGATGACGTTGCATCAAAGAAATTTGATTTTCTTTATCGTCTTCACATTCGACACACTTCATTGTGCTGCGGCCTTGTCTCGCTGTTTCCACTTTGAGGTTTGGCTAGGTTTCCTTTGAGAATGCACGTATGACTGAGGAATTTCTGCCTCTCCCTTGAGCACATGGAATCATCCTGTGATGCCTGCCTCGCATTCCATTGCAAGAAGCGACTCAGACAAGAAAAGGGGGGCACACTATTAGGATGCAAGGCATAGAGTTATTGGTGGCACTGTACATTTGTGGAGTCTCCTCATAGAGAAAGTACTGTTAAAGTCCGAACCCCCCCCCCCCCCCCCCACCCCCACCCCGCTTTCTCAGCTGCCCCAGGCGATTTGGCAGTGGGCAACTTGCCACAATTATAATCTGTTTTTAAAGCATCTACCAGAGGGTGCAAAACGTTTTTACACATCTGTTCAGCAGGACACATCAACGGGTCCACAAGTGAGAGCTCTACTGCCAAGTCATCGAAAAGTGCTTTCAATGCTGGGGGACTCCTACAATAGACCTGTTTGCCACTCCCGAAACTGTAAAATGCCAAACCTTTGCTGCCAGATTCCCACGCCTGCAGTGCACTATTGAAATGTTCAGGCATATTTGCCGATACTGTTCCTTCTCTTCTCTTCATCCCCTATGTGGTGAGGAAGATGAGACCGGTGTAAGTTACTCTAATCCTAGTTGCACCAATCTGGGCAAGGCAGCGATAGTGCTCAGTGCTTCCAGACCTGTCGCTCAGTCCTCCTTAGAAGTTCCCAATCAGGCCGGACCTACTCACTCAATATCTGGGTCAACTCAGACACCCAGATCCCTAAACCACTCAGTCTCAATTTGACACCCGAGTACCTAGAGTTTGGCTACCATAATCTCCCACAGGAATACATGGCTATTTTACGAGAAGCTAGGAAACCTACTGCTTGTACTTGTTACAAAGTTAAGTGCAAACGGTTCATACACTACTTTCTTTCTAGACAGCTATGCAGGAGATTCTTTCTGACCTTCTGAGTCTTTACAAGGTAGGCCTAGCTTCCACTTCCATACACCCCACACCTATCTGCAGTTGCATTGTACCTCCAAGACAGACAGCCTTCATCTATTTTCATGGTACCGGTCATCAAAGCTTTCATGAACGGGTTAACGCAAAAAATTAGCTGAATCGGGTGATGTGCAGGGGAATCGAAAATTGCTATCAATGGAACTGTCTGTGCCAGGGGACGGGGAGGGGTCAAGTCGGGGGAGGGGACATGGGGGATTTTATGGTAAAGACCGAACCTGCTGCTGATGTTATGCTGGGGCATTTGTTGTTCTGCCTCTTTCTTCTTATTGTTTAACGGAACTGTTTAGAGGACTGCACTAGGGAACAGCAGGTGTATTATGAGTGGCTCCCCTGGGAACACCCCCCCGGTGACGTGAAAGCTAAGTGGGATGTTGAGATAATGGTGCTGGTTCAGAGACCCATAATGTTCATCTTTCATAGCAACTGGGTGCGGCACTTGATCCTGTTATTTACCATGCTCATGATCGGGGATGTCTCATTGGACTTGCTGACTCATTGCCCGTCAGGTAATTCAAATGTACTATGTGCTATGTCTATATTAACAAAATGCCAATAAACAGATTTCATAATAATGAACGGGTTAACGCAAAAAATTAGGCTATTAGTTGCAAAGGAAACTGGTCCTTCACAAGTAACAGGTCCACAGTTTTTTTGCTGACTGGGAACCAAGTACCCCATTGCAGCTCTTGACTCTCTGGGTAGCAAAGCAGAGTATTTCAGTGCAAGCAATCTTAATTCACTAACACGCAACAAGAATACTCAAATTAGCCTCCAGTAGCTGCTTTTTCTTTCTAAATGGAAAAGTAATTTTATTTTACAACCTCTACTAAATGCTATGCATTCATTTACAAAATGAGAATGCCTTTGGTGACACCCTTGTATCACATTTGACACTTAGTTGGTACTGTACCCCATAATCACAATCTCTCTCCTCCCAAAACACACACATCCCTATACTAGATACAACATCACAGTATAAAGGGCTATAATTTTGTCAAGAGGTCACCACCACCAATATATAAAGTAGGACTATAGGCTTTGTCAAGGGATTAACACATCCATAAAACAGTAATCAGATGTTAGAATTCACCAAACACATTCCTTATCAATATAAATGTTGCCAATACAGCATTTTCAGTTCTAAATTGAAAATGTCAGAGTCTTGATCATTGCCCAGGCAACATAATGCAGCCACAGGACCAACCATTGCTGGTCCATGCATTCCAGAACCAAAGAACAAAAGCTCTAGCTCCAGGAGTGCTTTAAAACAATGAGAGC
The DNA here is from genome assembly GCF_964204655.1 of Triturus cristatus. Taxonomy (NCBI): domain Eukaryota; kingdom Metazoa; phylum Chordata; class Amphibia; order Caudata; family Salamandridae; genus Triturus; species Triturus cristatus. Next base: position 85,992,750 of record NC_140586.1, on the reverse strand, counting down.
TTAAAGTTACACTGGTGGTGCCCCTGCTCCTCCTTGGGGCACCACAAGGATCAGAAAATATTAAAAAAGAAACCTATGCAGGGAATATGGTGTGCCTCCGGCCAAAGAACAAAAGCTCTAGCTCCAGGAGTGCTTTAAAAGAATGAGAGCTTGCCGGGGGTCGTCATCTCAATGACCCTGAATACTTAGGATATTTTTTTTTTACTCCTTCTGGGGAGTCACTGCACTCCCCAATCTCTCTTCCCCCCGCCCCCCCCCCCCCAACACTAACTTCTTAAAGTTACACTGGTGGTGCCCCTGCTCCTCCTTGGGGCACCACAAGGATCAGAAAATATGCAAAAAGAAACCCATGCAGGGAATATGGTGTGCCTCCGGCCTGGATGAATGAATAATCTAATCTAACCATGGCTTTCTGCCTCGGGGGTCAGAGTTGGTGAGTATGCACCTTTGCACTGCCTTGTTTACTTTGAGTTTGGGTGCCCCAGCCCCATCTGAAGCACCCACAGCCTTAGTTACTCATTGCAGGCCCTAAGGCTCCCGTGAACCCTCTGCCTCCCTGGGTGGCTCTGGAGCCGGCTTCATTTTTCCTTGCTCCCACCAGACTGGAGCAGCCTTCCTTCATGGGGCAGGAGCGGCCAGCATTGAGGCAAGAAGGGTGTGCTGTAAGTTTGTGGCAGGGGACTTTAAGGCTGATGCAAAACACCTCTCCCAGGACACGTGGACAACACTTTCCTAGTAGCTAGGTTTTCTTGTTCCCTGCACCAGCCTTCCCCTCCACCTGGCTCCAGGCTGTCTGGAAGGGTACTCAAGGGGGTAGTAGCGTCCAGGTCTTCCTCTAACTTGTCCTCGGCGATCAGAAGGGGGCCAGTACCACTGACCCTTTAGAGACCCATCTAGTTCAGGGGGTCATCTGGAGACAGTCCTTAGTCCATCTTGCAGGGCCTCAGATTGTCGCCTCCCAGGTCTATGATCATCTTCCCGGTTCCCTCCCTTGGGTAAGTATTCATAAGTTGGGGTTGGAAAGTTATCCAGTATTGGGGTATCTTTCATAGATTCACATGCTTAGAATCATCCCGGCTGACGAGGTGGGAGTCTCGCGGTACAATAAAACAAATACTTAAGTCATAAAAACATTATATAATAGGCTACTATGGACAGTAAAGTCACTACATTCGCCTTTCTTAGTCTTTTTGTAAAAAAAAAAAAAAAAAATTGGAACACAGCCAATCAGGCTGCAGCGCCCTCTTAGAACCCTCCACAGAAGAGAGGCAAACCCTCAGATTTTCTACCGCACGTCGTGTGACAGGGAGTCTCCCTGAGCTCTGCTCAGTTTTTCTTCACCTTTGCCTGAATTTTGTGAGTAGATATGTCTGATTCAGCAAAGAAAAGCTTGTTTTTGCCTTGTTCCTCATGTGGGAAGAAGAGACTACATTTTAAGGATCCCCACAAGGAATGTATTTATTGTCTTTACCCAGCGCACAAGGTTAAAGACTGCAGGATTTGTAGAACCTTCCCTGCCAAGACTTTGAAAGACAGAGAGGGAAGATTGCTGGTTTGGCTGGAGAAGTTGAAGGCTACATCTGATGTTGTTTCAGGAGATGGCAGTGTGAGTCCTCAGGCGTCCACCCCTCTGGCCAAAAAGAGGGATAGATCTGGTGATCCCCCTGAGCGACAGAGTAAGACCTTGAAGAAGCCTCACTCTGAGACTGGTCACTCTTCCTCTTAAAAAGAGGAACTTTCATTCTCTTCAAAGGTGAAATCTGCTGAAAAAATGATGATTTCAGTGAAAACTGCCTCGTAACAGCAGAAAACTCATTCCGAGATCCCGTCGACGTTGAAAAAAGCACCGTCGATGATTATCTCCTCAGATGGTGAGTGATTCCTCGATGTCGACGAAGAAAATCCCGTTGTCGACGATCGCTTCGTCGACGACCGCGCCAACGACGATACTACTCCCGTCGAGTCCACCGTCGACGACGGCAGCGGCTTCGATGACAACATCGTAGACTATGGTTTTTCCGTTGACGATTACAACGTCGATGGTAGCTTCTGTTATGGCTATCTCGGCTGATGCTGATTCACTGTCTGTGTATATCTCAACGACGCTGAAGCGTAAAAAGCCTACATCTTTACAGATTACGCCAGTTTTAACATCAAAATTGTCATCATTCTCATCTTCAAAAAACTATTACCAGGACGTTTCTCATATTTCACCCTTGCCTCCTAGTCACTCTCTGGAGGAGTCAGATGATGATGGACTTTTTAGCCCAGCACGTAACCCCTCTCAACTCTGGATCAAGTATCAGGATGATGAGGAAGGGTACTATGAGCCTTGTGAGTCTCTGTGGGGTCCGCAAGAGGCTTCATTTCAGCAGGAACCTATGGTGCAGATGCCTATAACCTTGATGCAGGATCTGACTGCTATGTTGAGGGATTATCATACACCCTTTCCACCAACAGCGTCTGTTCCAACACAACCCACTATGTCTGCGATTTTGCAGATTGCAAGTCCTTCTGCCCCCATCAATGTACCTCAGGAGGTTGTACCTGCACAGCATTTAGTCCAAGATGATGATGGTGATACTGTGGCTGAAGATTTGGAATTACCAAACTCACCCACAACTGTGGATGAATGGGATGAATATTTGATTCCTACGCCATCCTCACCAGTTCCTCAGGCAGTAGATTCCCCTCCTGAAGATATTGGCGGTTTTCACGCAATTATGGAAAGGGCATCAACCAGGTTTCATCTTCCTGTATCTATGAAGCGAACAGATGGTTTCCTTTACGATTTTAAGGACCAAAGTAGGAAGTCTGTGCGTTCTATCCCTATAATAGATCATATCTGGGAAGAAGGGACCAAAATAATAAACTCCATTTTCAGTGCCTGCTATTCTCCCTAGAATCGATAAAAAGTACAGAGCACCGGATAATGCTCCTGCTTGCCTGTCTGGACATCCTAGACCAGATTCCGTTATTTCACAAGCGGCTCAGCGTAAGTCTCGGAATCCATCCATTCCTGTGACAGCACCGCTGGATAAGGATGGGAGGCGCCTTGATAACATTGTTAAGCGTTTCACCACCATGGCAGTTGCTTCAGTTCGTGCTACTAACTCTTTGGCGATTCTAGGGAGATATGACCGCCAACTATGGTCGGACATTTCTCCATACCTTGATTTCCTACCTGATGAGGAGAAGCAGGAGGCAAAGAAAATTCTTCTTGAAGGAAAAAGGGCTGCATCGGAAATTATTGATATTTCTATGGATTTAGCCTCCTTGGGCTTTCATCAACTTGCCGGAGCAGCAGTCCTTAGACGTCAGGGATGGTTGAAATCTACCACCTTTCACCCTGAGTTCCAAACGAAGATTTTGGACATGCCATTCAATGGTGATATGTTATTTGGAAAACACATAGATGAGGCCCTGCAAGATATCAAAAAAGATACTGACACTGCCAGAGCCCTTGGCACCTTACAATATTGGGGATCTAGGGGCAGAGGATCGTATTCCTTTCGTGGTGGCTATCAAAGATACCAAAACCAAGGCAATCAGGGAAGATATCATTATTAACAGCAGCAACCGCAGCAATCCTACAGAAACCCTCCAGCTGCCGCTTATAGACAGCAGAATAGAAGATGTCAACCTCAAGGCAGGGATTCTGCTAGAAAACAGTGACGACTAATTAGCACCTGCAGCAGATATGCCACACCTTATTTACAGGATTCCGAATGTATCCCGACATCTCAACAATTAAATAAGATTAACCACAGACAAGTGGGTCTTGGATATTCAAAAATTTGGGCATACCCTGGAATTTGTCAATACCCCCCCTCCTCATCCACCTTTAAAGAAACATCCTCCACATCTTGCTCTTCTCAGGAAGGAAGCAAAAAACATGCTCTCGAAAGGAGCGATAAAGTGCCTCGCTCTCAAGTGGGGAAAGGGTTTTATTCCCGCTTTTTTCTAATCAAGAAAAAGTCAGGGGAATGGAGACCTATCCTGGATTTAAGAAAGCTGAACAAATATCTTCAAAAGAAATCCTTTCGCATGGTCACCCTTAAAGAAATCCTTCAGCTTCTGGACCATGCAGATTTCATGACAACATTGGATCTCCAGGATGCATACTTCCACATTCCCATTCACCCCAAGCATCGGAAATTCCTGTGGCAGGTGCCCATTTCCAATTTAAGGTCCTTCCCTTCGGCCTGCCCTCAACCCCAAGAGTTTTCACAAAATTCCTGGCTCCGATGGCAGCTCACCTCAGACTTCAAGGCATACAATTATTCCCTTATCTGGACGATTGGCTAATAAAAGCTCCTTCCTTTTGGCAGGCTTCTCGAGGAACGTCTCATGCCTACAGCTATTTCAATCCCTGGGGCTGTCCCTGAACATTCAAAAATCAGTTCTTTGCCCTTCTCAAAGAATTCAATTTCTAGGGGCAGTGTTGGATACTACCCGGGACAAGGCATTCTTGTCCAAAGAAAGGCAATCACGTCTCATTTCTCTGGCATCAGAACTCCTAAAAAGAAGGTTCGCTTCTGTGAGACTCATCAAATCATTCCTGGGAATACTATCATCAGCAATTCTGTTAGTACCTCACACCGGTCTAAGGATGCGGCCGATTCAAGAGGAACTAGACAGTCAGTGGCTGCAGATCTCAGGGTCGTTCGACCTAGTGGAAATTACTCCAGTTATGCGAGAAGCGCTTTTCTGGTAGCTGCGCTCCAAGAATGTCTCAATCGGGCTCACTTTTCTGCCTTCCGTACCGGACTTAATCCTCACTACAGATGCCTCCCTAGAAGGCTGGGGTGCACACTTTCAGGATCTTTGTATAAGAGGAAGGTGTTCTCTGTCTTGGCAGCAGCTCTGGCGGCCCGGTCCTGCGGCTGGGGCCTCCACCACGGACCTGGACTCAGCGGATTTCCGCTCATGTGTAGTAGTCTAGGCCGGAACACTTGCATCCGTACTTCTGGAGGGGTCCACCACGCTCTTGACACCCGAGCGCTTCGCTTGGGGCTTTTGTAGTAGTTGTTGAAGTTAGGGCGACAGATGCTTCAGTTCTCGAAGTGTAGGGTGGGGGGTTGGGGGTTGGGGGGTGGGTTTTGTTGGATGTTCCTCCTAGGGAGGGTGGTTCTTTTAGTTTGGGTCTGGTTCTTCTTGGGTGCGCCGCATAGCAGCTTCCTGCGAGCGTTACTGCAAAGCTCCGCGCTGGCTCACGCACACGATCTGCTGCCGCCCGCTCCCAGCCTGGCACCCCTTAGCTGCTTCCTGCGAGCGTTACTGCAAAGCTCCGTGCTGGCTCACACACACGATCTGCTGCCGCCCGCTCCCAGCCTGGCACCCCTAGTCCCCTTTTGTCTGTCCCCTGCTCTCCCCATGGGACCTGGGCGATACTCCTTTCCTCCCTGCGCACCAGCGCGGCATGATGTCCTCCTGGCGCCCCTGGGGTGGCTCCGATCCCGCGGCGTCCCAATGCGCCCGTTGTTTCCATGGCTGACGTAGCCCCCAGGGCGCAGCTGCGTATCCTGTCCTGGAATGTGAACGGCCTGCTGGATAGGCTTAAGCGCACGGCAGTCCTTAAGTATGCTCAACGCGTTGGGGCCGACGTCCTCCTCCTTCAGGAGACCCATCTCCTCGGGGAAAAATGCCCCTTCTTGGCGCGTTATGGGTACGACCGGGTGTGGCATTCTGGGTTTTCCCGTGGTTCCCGCGGGGTGGCGGTCCTGCTGCGTCGTTCCTTTCCCTTTGTCCTTCAGAGGGTGGCCCGTGCTCCCCATGGAATCGGGATTGTTATTTGCGGTACGCTGGAGGGTCGCCCGGTCAGCTTCCTTTCGCTCTATGTGCCTCCTTCGGGACTGTCGCAGGCTTTATCCCACGCCGCCTCGTTGTTGGAATCTCTCCCCGTGGGCGCTGTTGTGCTTGGGGGAGACTTTAACGCTGTCTTGGCCCCACAGCTGGATTCGTCGGGACCGATTTTGGATTCCCGCGCTGCGCGAGCGAGACAGCTGGCGGGATGGGCCGAGGCCCAGGGCCTCTGTGACGCCTGGAGGCTTTGGCATCCTCACGATCGTCAGTACACCCACACTTCGGCCGCTCACCATTCTCACGCCCGTATTGATGTGATTTTTGTCCCCCCCACCGAGTGCGGAAGCGTCCAGGATGTCCGCATCCTGCCCAGGGGCATTTCGGACCACTCGCCGGTCCTCCTGGGTCTGGGCCCCCCGCCGCACGCGGCTAGGCCGGTGTGGAGGTTCAGCGCCTGGTTCCTCCAGGATAAGACATTGCGTGAGGCGGTGGGCACTGAGCTTACTCAATATTATGGTGCCAACGAGGGCTCGGTTTCGTCGGCGGGCACCCTTTGGGAGGCTTGCAAGGCAACCATCAGGGGGGTGGCCAAGACACATGTGGTGCGGCACCGCCAGACACAGCTGCGGCAGCTCACTGCTTGCGAAGCCCGGGCGTTGCGGCTGGAGCGGTCGCTCTCTGCACATGAAGACCCGGCGGTGGACCGGCAGCTGCGGCTCCTTCGTCAGGAGATTTGTCAGCGGTCCCTCGAGGCGGCCAAGCTTCTTTGGCAGTCCTCGGTGGCGAGGGTGTATGGTTGGGGTGACAAGAACGGCGCGCTGTTGCACCGCCTGGCCACCTACCCCAGGGCGTCGCGCATCATTCCGGCGATTACCGACTCTTCGGGGGTGCTCCAGTCCTCCTCCGTGGCGATGGCGACGGCATTTGCCCAGTTCTACTCTCAGCTCTACCGAGCGCGTGCAACAGACCTTTCTCTGGACGCCCTGCTCGCGTCTGGGAACGCCTGCCTGGCCCGGCTTCGGCCGGACGAAATGGAGAGCCTGGAAGCCCCCATCTCCATCGAAGAAATTGGGGAGGCAATCGGGCGCACATCAGCGGGGAAGACACCGGGACCGGACGGCTTTCCCCAAGAATTCTTTGCGGCCTACAGGGACACCCTGGTCCCGTGGTTGAGAGCTCACTATGTGGAGGCGCTTGAGAGGGGTTCCTTCCCCCCGGAAACTGACCTGGCTATGATTGTGGTTTTGCCCAAATCCACGCCGCCGTCCACTGATAGAGCCGCCTATCGCCCAATTTCGCTCATCAACACCGATGTGAAGCTCTATGCGGCGGTCCTGGCCCAACGGCTTAGGCCCCTGTTGTCGACCTTGGTCCACCCGGATCAATGTGGCTTCTTGCCCGCTCGGGGCACGCGCCACTGTCTGCGCCGTCTCCATGTGGCCTTGGCCCACCGCCATCGTCTGACCCCGTACCTCGCTCTACTCCTCGTCGACTTCGAAAAGGCTTTCGATTCGGTGGGGTGGATCTACCTATTCGACGTCCTGACCCGCATGGGCTTTGGCCCTCGGTTCGTGGGGATGGTGCGAGTCCTCTATGCCCAGCCCCGTGCCAGAGTATTGGTTAACGGTGCGTTGTCGAGGCCCTTTCGGATCGGCCGGGGGACAAGGCAGGGTTGCCCACTGTCGCCCCTTCTCTTCGCTCTTGCGATGGAACCTCTGGCCGCCCTGATTAGATCGGACCCCCTCCTTCGGGGCTGGGAGTGGCCTGGCCTGGAAGCTGACAAAATCGCCCTTTATGCGGATGATGTCCTACTGTACCTTGGGGACCCAGCGCGCTCCGGGCCACGTGCACTATCCATTCTGAGCTGTTTCGGCCGGGCGTCAGGTCTCTCCCTCAACCCGCGGAAATCGGTTCTGGTTCCGTTGCACCCCTCCAGGGAATGCTTTGACTGGCAGGAGACCATCCCTCTGCGCCGCTTATCATTTCAATACCTGGGCATCTGGGTCTCCCTCCTCCCGGAGCTGAGCTGGGCGCTCAACGTCGCCCCCCTGGTCAAGAGAGCCAAGGTAGACTTGGCGCGATGGCAACAGCTGCCCCTCAACCCGCTAGGGAGGGTTGCCCTCTACAAAATGATGATTCTTCCCCGGTTTTTATATGTGTTGCAAAACACCCCCCTCTCCTTTCCGAGACCGTGGTTCCGCGAACTGGACGGGATGGCGACGAGATTTCTCTGGGGCGATGGGAGGCGGCGGCTGGCTCTGTCGACGTGCCGCATACCCACCTTTGACGGGGGCCTGGGCATGTCTGATCTCTACCTCTACTATATGGCCACCCGCCTTCTGGTCATTCATGACTGGTTCGGGGGGGGTTGGTCCGACCCGGCCTACAGGGTGGAACTTGACGGCTTGGGTTTCTCCGATATCCAAGATCGCCTGTACGGCGCCCCCATCCCTGCTTCTTGCCCGGACATCACCAGGGCTGTATTCCTGTCCTGGCGAGCGGCGCTCCGCCTCACCCGATGGACGGGACGGTTGACCCGGGTCACTCCCCTGTGGCACGGGACGTGGTTGCGGGAGGTCACGAAGCGGGAAGGCTTCAAATCATGGGATCTCATTGGCATTTCCCAGCTTGGGGACGTCTGGCGGGGAGGGCGGATGTGTTCCTTTTCAGAGCTGCAGGCGCGTTTTTCCCTGCACTCCTCTCAATTTTATAGGTACCTCCAGCTGCGCCACGCCATACGCACCTACACCCCGCTTGACGTCCGGCTGCCGGAACACAGCCCCCCGGAGGCTCAGGTCCTGCTGGGCAACCTGGGGAGGGGGGGCATTTCCAGGATTTACCGCTCCCTCGTCAACTGCACCCCTACGTCCCTTGCGGGCCTTAAGGAGCGCTGGGAGGGGTGGGTGGGCCCCCTGGATGAGGCCGACTGGCGGGACGCCCTTATGGCCCCCGCTTGGTGACGGCCTCCGCTAAGCTGCGACTCATCCAAATTTATTATCTCCATGCGGCTTACCTCACACCGGCTCGCCTTCACCGTGCGGGCCTGTCCGGGGACGCGGCTTGCTCCCGATGTGGTTCCGAACCGGCAGACTTCCTGCATATGGTGTGGTCCTGCCCTGACCTGGAGGGGCATTGAGACCGAGCTTACGGAGGTCCTGGGGTGGGAGGTGCCGCACGACCCTCGACACTCCCTGCTGGGCATCACAGATGGCTTGGATGGCACGCGTTCAGAGCAGCTGTTTCTCATGACGGCCTTGATGGTGGCCAAGCGTGACATTGCAGCGGCATGGAAACAACCGCTGCCGCCAAGTGTGGCTAAGTGGGGTGCTGGGGTGGACTGGTGCGCGGCGCAGGAGCGGACTCTCTATCGGGCACGAGGTTGCCCCAAGAAATACCGGAAAGTTTGGGGGAAATGGCTAGGCAACATACTTTAGTAGGGCGGTTCGGAGGGTGGAGGAGAGCTTTTGGGGGCGGGGGGGAACGGGGTGTGCTTTCTAATGTATTGCTGTGTGGTACTGTTTCAGAATGCCAGACTGTTTCTGTTGTTGTACTGTTTAAAACAATAAAAACTTGTTTATCAAAAAAGAGGAAGGTGTTCTGCTGCGATGTCAAAGATGCATATTAATTTCCTAGAACTTTGAGCCATTTTCCTGGCGTTGCAGTCCTTTCTCCCAAGGCTTCAAGGGTCAACAACACCACTTGCATGCACTACTTAAACAAGCAAGGAGGTACAAGTTCTCACATTCTGTCTCAAAAAGCTCAAATCATTTGGGAACGGCTGCTTTCTCACAATATCACGATCAATGTGGAGCAGTTGCCGGGGATTCACAACACTTTAGCGAACAATCTGAGCAGGACCTCGAAGTCCTATCATGAATGGGAGTTGGATCAATCAGTTGTGGAACACATATTTCAGATGTGGGGCAAGCCAAATCTGGATCTCTTTGCCTCCAAGAACAATCGAAAGTGCCTATTCTTTGCCAGTTGGGAACCGGAGAAGGGCTCGTGGGGCAACGCCTTCATGATGAGATGGACAGGGATCTTTCCATACGCATTTCCCCCCTTTCCGTTCATCCCAAGACTTCTACGCAAGCTCAAGATGGAACCATGTTGCATGATTCTCATTGCTCTGCGGTGGCCGTGGCCGCATTGGTTCACGTAGCTTCTCCTACTGTCCAAACGCAGACCATACCGCCTTTCTGCAGTTCTGACCTTGTTATGATTGTCTGGTAAATGACATTTCCTCGAGGACCCATAAGATGTACATCTGTGTTAATGGGGATCTTCTAATCCAATCTGGGCATGCATGTTTACCCCAGTTTGACACCTTGCTGGACTGTGTAGGACTATGTGGAGTGGAACTGTACTTTAGAACACGTTTCACCTATATGTATATTACATTGAAAACACTACATATTTTCCAGTAAACCCTACTGACCCATCTATTCTGATGGATACATCTGCCAGTGGATTCCTCACCTTGTTAATATCCCCTGCGCCAGCATTCCACAGAACTTTTTTTCCCCAGCACTCCACGTCGACGTGGGCGACGTCATAATGCATCGGCTCCACTCGCGACTCCGTATGACGTCACCGGAGCCATAAGAGGCCCACGTCGGCGTGATGACGTCAGTTCCCTTTTTCCCGCGCCGTCGACGCGCAACTGTTTTTTCCAGTACTCTCCTGCTACTTTGTAGTTGTAAGGTGTAACTGTTGTAAAATCTGTAATTTCTTCGACGAGAAAGTCTGGCTTTAAGCCCTGTAGGGAATGTGGCGGCCATATGTCGATGACGGACCCACATGAGGACTACTTGTGGTGCCTTTCGTCGGATCACGATGTTGAAGATTGTGCATGCTGTAGGGGGATGAATCCGAAGGCGTTGAAGGAAAGGAAGGCTAAGCGGTTTATGGCAAAGATCGGTAAGGAAAAGAGAGGGAGAAAGAAGGAGAAGTCGAGGCCGGAGTCGTGGACTTCGAGGTTGTTGAAGTCAAAGAAACATCACAAAAAAAGGAAACATTCTTCACGACGCCGGTCTTCGAAGAGCAGGAAGTCGAGGTCGACTTCGCCCCGACGACGTCGAAGTAAGGACTTGTCACCTTCTACTTCTCCTTCTAAGTCTGCTGGAGTATCTCCTTCGCCTAAGCGATCACCGGCGCAGTCCCCGGCGCAGTCACCTGTGTCGTCTCCGGTTCCAGTGGAGTCGTCTGTTTCTGATGGTGAACAGGAACAAAGGGAAGAGCCTACTCCGGTGCCTGAAGATTCTACGGCTCCAGTAGAGGACACTGCGGCGCCGTGCCAGGGACTCAGCAGAGGGATACAGGTTCAGTGCCTTATCCTCAGTTCCCGGCTCCAGGTACTGATTCTACACAATTCTTGAATGCCATGTATGGTATCTTTAATAGGGTGGCCTTCCCATCCGGAGCACCAACTGGTCCCGTGGGTCCCATGGCGTATACGCTAGGGGTGCCGCAGCATTATGCTCGGGCCCCCTTTATGCCCTTTCTGCCGATGGCGCCTTCGTGGCAGTTTCCAGCGCCGTCTGAGGATCCGTCACGGCTTCGGCTGGATCATCCTGCTTCAGAGCCTTCCTCGACGCCGTTGCCGACTCCATCGGCGCCGCGTCCGGCGCCGCCGACTCAGTTTGTGGCGCCGTTGACTCCAGTACCTCTGGCTCCACCGACGCCGCGTACGACGTCGACGACCCGGCTCCCCAGATTCGATCAAGAAGGGAGGCCCAAAGGGTATTGGAAGAAGGAAGGTATAGAGCAGAGGTAGAGGAAGGTGAAGTGGACACATCCTCTGATGAATTTGAGGGGATGCAAGAGGCTAGTGGCCTGGATACGACCCCAGAGTGGGAGCACACTTCATCAAGATCCTCTCCACCACAAGAATTGGCACCCTACCATGTGGTTATTAAAAAGGCCGCAGAACTGTTAGATTTACAGTTACCCTCTGCGGAGTATAAGTCTAACTTGCTGATGGAGGTGCTGCACTCTCCTACGTCGACTTCAGAGCCTTTACTACCTTTTAATGAGGCCATCTTGGAGCCTGTTTTGGAGGTATGTAGAAAACCACTTTCATCTCCGGCGGTTTCCAGACAGGTGGCGAGAAGATACAGGGTGGCGCCTGGGGATCCGGATTTTCTATCTACACACCTATCTCCAGAGAGCCTAGTTGTGCAGGCATCCTGCTCAAAGCACGCTTCGGGGGCTTTCCCTCCGTCTCCTGCAGATAGGGAGTCCAAAAAGGTCGACCAGGCGGCTAAAAAGACTTTCTCATCAGGAAGTATGGCACTAAAGTCTTCCAATGCCACGTGCTTGCTGGGTCGTTACGTGCATGCCTTAATGGACTCAAAGAAGTCTTTAGCCCCTAAGCTGCCTGAGGGTGATAAGGCGTCCTTCTTGGAGGTAGTTGCAGACACTCAGGCCGCTGCCAGACAGGTGATCCAATCAGGGCTTGATACGGCAGATTCGGTGGCGAGGATAATGGGCTCATCCATAGCCACAAGGAGGCAGGCGTGGCTCCGTTCATCTGGATTCTCCGCGGATGTTCCGGCCACATTTGTGGATTTGCCGTTTGATGGGCAGAAGTTATTTGGAGAAAAGGCAGACTCTGCCCTACAAAGATTTAAAGACAGTAGGTTAACGGCTAAGTCTTTGGGTCTGCAAGCATCTGCTAAGGGATCTGCTTTTAAAAAGTTTAGAGGTTTCGGAAGATCATCCTTTTCGCTCCTTCCGACAGCCTCAGCAGCAACAGCAGAATCCCCTCTATAGGTCCTATAGAGGGAGACAAAGGGGTCGGAGAGGTTCTGGACGCAACCCCTCTTCTTCTTCCTCCTCCTCTGCTCCCAATGAGGCTTCAGGGAAGCAGCCCTAGATCCCCCATCCCGGATCATGTAAGACCTGTGGGGGGTCGGGTGTCCTACTTTCTACGGGGTTGGAAATCTGTTACGACAGACCTTTGGGTTTTGAACCTCGTAGAGACTGGGTACGCCCTTCCCTTTCGGGAGTTTCCTCCCCCTTACCCTCCTTGCCAAGGTTACTGCTCAGAGGACCATCTGCTTCTCCTGCAGAAAGAGGTTCTAGCTTTGCTTCAGAAGGGTGCAATAGAGGTGGTTCCGGAGCAGGAAAGGGGTCAGGGATGCTACTCCCGGTATTTCCTGATTCCCAAAAAGGACGGCAGATTGCGTCTGATACTGGACCTCAGAATCTTGAACTTTTACCTGAAACAGGAGAAATTCAAGATGCTGACCCTGGCGCAGGTTCTTCAAGCGTTGCAGCAAGGAGACTGGATGGTGTCGCTCGACTTGCAGGAAGCATACTTTCATGTCCCAATCCTGAAGTCGCTCAGGAAGTATCTCCGTTTTACGGTTGGGTCGCAACACTACCAGTTTGCGGTCCTTCCGTTTGGTCTTACTACCGCACCTCGAGTCTTCACGAAGGAGATGGCGGTGGTGGCTGCTCATCTCAGGAGGTCGCGGATTCCGGTTTTCCCCTACCTGGGCGACTGGCTTCTGAAGGCAGAGTCCCTAGAGACGGTGCAGCGTCATCTGCAGGTAACATCTCCGCTGTTATTCGACTTGGGTTTTTCGATCAATGTGCCCAAATCTCACCTGGTGCCCTCTCAACGCAACCTGTTCATAGGGGCGGTACTGGACACTACTGTGTCGAGCATTTCCTCCTCCACAAAGAATTCTCGACATTCAGGAGATGGTCCCTTTATTCCACAATGGAGCGGTTGTTCCAGTTCTGAAGGTCCTCCGCCTGCTCGGTCTGTTCGCTTCCTGCATTCTGTTGGTCAACCATGCACGCTGGCACATGAGGGCGCTCCAGTGGTGCCTCCGCAAGCAGTGGTATCAGCACAACGGGGATCTAAGGGAGTCGATTAGGGTCTCCAGAGAAGCTGCAGCGGATCTATCTTGGTGGAGTGTGGAGGGCAATCTGTCGCAAGGAAAGCCCTTCCTTCTGACTCCGTCGGTGGCCACAGTGATAACGGATGCATCCACCCTAGGGTGGGGTGCTCATCTGGGGGATCTGGAGATCAAGGGTCTTTGGTCTCCAGAGGAAAGGTTGGTTCACATCAACCTTCTGGAATTGCGGGCGATTCGTTTGGCGCTCAAGGCCTTCCTCCCTTCTCTTCGCGGTCCGTCTGTTCAGGTCCTGACGGACAACACTACCGCGATGTGGTATGTCAACAAGCAGGGAGGAGTGGGGTCTTTGTCTATGCAGAGAGGCCCTGCGTCTATGGTCCTGGGCTCAGGACCATCAGATTTGTCTGATAGCAAATCATCTGGCCGGTGTGTTGAACGTACGTGCGGACAGTCTCAGTCGGCAGTTCTCCGCCGACCACGAGTGGAGGCTCCATCCGGAGGTGGTTCATCACGTCTTTCGGACGTGGGGGACACCTCGGGTGGATCTGTTCGCCACTCACGAGAACGCGCACTGCCCGTCATTCTGCAGTCTCCAGTTTCCGATGCAGGGGGCGTTGGGGGACGCGTTTCAGTTGAGTTGGGGCTCGCGACTCCTTTACGCGTTTCCTCCCATACCCTTGATTCCTCGGGTTCTGAGGAAGATTCGCCAAGACCGGGCCCAAGTCATATTGATCGCCCCGGATTGGCCAAGAAGGGTGTGGTATACAGATCTTCTCCACCTCTCCTCGTGCCCTCCGCTCCGTCTCCCTCTGAGGGCAGACCTCCTCTCGCAGTCGGAGGGGCAGGTTCTACACCCCCACCTCCAGAGCTTACACCTTCATGCCTGGAGATTGAACGGGGCAACCTGAGTTCTTTCTCTCTCCCGCCTGATGTGGTGGATGTTATTTTATCGGCCAGGCGACACTCCACCAAGTCTATTTACTCCTACAGGTGGTCGAAATTTGTTAAATGGTGTGGGGAGAGATCCGTTGACCCCTTAAAAGCCCATCTTTCTAATGTGCTCCAGTTTGCTCTTTCCTTGGCTCAGCAGGGCTGTGCTGTGGCCACGGTCAAGGGCTATCTTTCGGCCTTATCGGCTTTTCTATGCCTTCCAGATCAACCATCACTATTTAAATCTCCGGTTGTTCTGAGGTTTATCAAGGGCCTTACAAACATGTTTCCTCCCACTCCATTTGTAATGCCACAGTGGGACCTTAATCTTGTTTTAACTTTTCTGATGGGGTCTCCTTTTGAGCCTCTTCATAGTGGTCCTTTGAGGCTGTTGTCCTTTAAGACGGTCTTTCTTGTAGCCATAACCTCGGCAAGGAGGGTGAGTGAGCTTCAAGCTCTAAGTTCCAAACCTCCTTTTCTTACATTACATGCTGAAAGGATGGTTCTCCGGACCAGGGCTACTTTCTTGCCAAAAGTTGTTACTCCGTTTCATTTGGGGCAGTCTATTACTCTCCCTGTTTTTTATCCACCTCCTCATCCCTCCAAGGAGGAGGAAAGACTCCATCGCCTGGATCCAAGGAGGGCTGTGAGTTTTTATCTGGACAGGACTAAAGACTTTCGTCTGGATGTTCAACTCTTCATTGGCTATGTTGGTCATTCGAAGGGGAGAGCGGTGCACAAGCGCACTTTATCGAGGTGGATTATCCTTGCCATCAAGATCTGCTACGCCCTGGCTGGTAAGACTCCTCCTGAGGGTATTAGAGCTCATTCGACTAGAGCGAAATCATCTACATCTGCTTTGGCCAGGGGAGTTCCTGTGGCAGATATTTGTAAAGCCGCGACTTGGGCCTCCCTCCATACTTTCGCGAAGCATTATTGCTTGGGACTCTGAGATGAGGAGGGAGGGCCACTTTGCGCGCTCTGTGTTGTAAGACTTTCTGGTATAGGAAGGTGGACACCCTCCTCCGGGAGTGGGGACTACTGTGGGAATCTGTTCACAAGGTGAGGAATCCACTGGCAGATGTATCCATCAGAAGAACAAGTTACTTACCTTCGGTAACGCTTTTTCTGGTGGATACAGTATCTGCCTGTGGATTCCTCACTGGCCCACCCGCCTCCCCGTTGTCCACCTTTTGTATACCATGAAAGAGGTATTGTTGAAATGTTTTTATACTTTTTAGTACATTTGTAGGAAATGCTTGTTTATTTAGCATTCCTTTTCTTTGTATGCTATGTATATTTGGTTGTTTATGGTATACTGTGTATACTTTGAGTCTGTCGTTGGTCCACCTGTTCACCTCGGAGGCACGGAAAAAATTGGTGGAACTGACGTCATCACGCCGACGTGGGCCTCTTATGGCTCCGGTGACGTCATACGGAGTCGTGAGCGGAGCCGATGCATTATGACGTCGCCCACGTCGACGTGGAGTGCTGGGGAAAAAAGTTCCGTGGAATGCTGGCACAGGGGATATTCACAAGGTGAGGAATCCACAGGCAGATACTGTATCCACCAGAAAAAGCGTTACCGAAGGTAAGTAACTTGTTCTTCTTGCAGAGTCCCTTCTGCATCAGGCTTCCTCAGAGCAATTACCGGGCTAGAGACAATGGTAGCCTCATAAGCGCAGCCCACACAATTGCTCACCTGTAACCAACCCAATGCCCCTTACCCTAGCCGCACCTTTTTGCGTTATCTTAAAAGGTGGACACTGGTGGTAAACTCGCTCAGGCCAATTGCCAAGAAATCCCGTGGGTGAAATTCAGGTAGTGATACTTAATCAAAGTACAGATCCAAAATCCCATTGACCAAAAGCTAAATATCTTAATATATAACAGCTATAAAGGATAATCCCTCCAAAGTCAACACCAGCACCTGTATGAAACCTAAATGTGGAACTTACTCAACTTATTGGCCCTTCTTTTGAGCCTCTGCACTGGTTTCCTAAAATTCTTGTCTTGGAAGTAGGTCTTCTCACAACAATCACTTCACTCAGACATACTAATGAGCTCGAAGTTCTAAAAGCACTGGGAACCAACACTAAATTTCTGCCTAAGGGGTTTTCGCATTCACAGCAACCAAACTATTGTGCTACCCGTTTTTAGGTCTTGCCTGCAAATGCAGCGCATGCGCTACTTCGCCTCGGCGAGAACTGTTATTGTTGCTTCTCTGGAAGTGGGGTTGGTGTCCGCCCTATCGGCATTAGGCCCCGCCCACTCGCCTAGCGTTTCAGCGTCTCTTCACGTTGTGTCCTTGCTTTCACTTTTCACTTGCTATCTGCTGTGGTGGGTCAGACCCGGTGCACAGGTGAGCTCGCAGGATGGGGCCACAAACAGACCCTCTATACACACAGGTTTTACCGAGAGCCTGTGTTACACTGTGCACAGGATCGGCCACGGTTGGGGTCAAACACAGGACACAATGGATAGCATGTAGCGCCCTTTCAGAGTTTCATGGCTAAGTTGTGTCCAGTAATGCTGAGGTCTCAGAGCGGTCTCTGCCACTACTCATCGCCTCTAAGAGCCCCGGCGATGTGTATTGTTGCTTGCTGCACAGCACCCATGTCTGCCATGGGTGCCTGCGCTTTAAGCAGTGCCTCCCAGGGTCAGTCACCCTGTGAACAGGACAGACGGTGACACTTGTGCCCTGTGCCTCACCTGCACCGAGCTCTGCCACCGCGGCATGCCTGTAACACTCCTGTAGCCGTGCAGCACCTCAACCCCCACCGCCTCCCCGGGCGGAAGTGGCGCTTCAGAGACAAAGCCCTGCCCGGGCTGGGATCCCATTGGCCAGCGGCGCCTCCACTGCCGTGGGTACTCTGTGACAGGCACAGGCAGCGCCCGGTGCCATAAAGTTTTACGTAGGACAGTGTCTGCCGTCATTAGGTAGAGAGAAAAACAATATAGAGACCGGGGATGAAAAACCACACACGGGGGCGATGAGGGCAGCGAAAATCGGTGACACACAGAAGGACGGGGGTCAGGGAAAATCAGGAATCAAAGTAAGTGGCATGCAGAGAGGCGAGAGTGACAGGGAAAACCAGTGACACACAGGGGTTTGGGGAATGGAAAATCAGTGCAAAACAGAGGGGTGATCAGTGACCTACAGAGGTCCAAGGGGGAAGGTAAAACCAGTGAGATGCAGAGAGGCGAGGGGGACAAGAACAACCAGTGACATGGAGAGGTGCACGGAAAATCAGTGACATAGAGTCGAGTGGGAAGGAAAAATACCCAGACGGCGACGGGAACTCTCCGAATGCCAAATCAGTGACATGCAAGAAAAGGCTAGTAGGGCTGGTATAATAAGTGACGTATCGTATTGCATTGCTCATGTTCTCTAGTTAGCAGAAATGGCAGGGGCACGGCAACTTTCATTTCCACTTTTTTGAAAATGGCCATTTGAACCTTGATATTTTAACTTGGGAATTCACTGTGAAAATCGACTAGTAACCCTAAGGTACAATTAACAATACAATTAAATGCATATCACTAAATTATATTCACATTCCCAGTAAATGCAATACGTTTAATTTCAAATCTCATTTAGAATAATACCTTTGTCTGCTCGTATTAGTGGGAGGGTATTTTTGAAACGTGAACTAGACTGTATATGCGTGTGCTTTTTAGTTCTCGTCTAGAGTCGCAGTGCATGCGCTGCTCGCTTGCGAGATCTCTTGTCGTCGGTTTTGCTTCGGAAGCGGGGTGGAAGCTCCACCCATGCTTTTCACTGGCGCGGACACTCCCAGGGCAGCCTCGACAGCATGGATGAGGCACAACTGAACCAGTGGAGGACGCTGGAGCCGAGAGACCAGCCCGTCGCCACTGAAAAGCTCAGAAACTGAGTTAAGGAGCTTCTTGTTTATTAAGCCTTCGGCTCCCAACGTCGGGCAGCAACTACCAACTGAATCCACCCCAGAGTTCCACACAGGGAACACCCTAAGCCCCCAAATTCACATTCCAGTCAAAACACTATTTCCATCTCTCTACTTTTCTAGATGCCCATTTATCTTACCTCCCTTTTCAAATCTTATTTCTCAGTCGGTCTCTTTTCTATACAGATCTCTGTTTTCGGCTGTTGTGTATCCATGTCTGTCTTCTGCCTATGTAAATATCCATGTATTTCATATGTGTCCCCGATTCTCTTTCTTCTTCCTATCCAAAATCCTTGCTTTATATCATGACCAGATGTCAGTCTCTCTAGCCTATTCAGTATTATCAGACTACTACTTGTCCACGTATCTGAGTTTCTTTTCCGCCCTTCCCAATGCCCATTTATATTTCAGTTGTCTATCTTCTGCCTTTCTAAACTTTATTACTTAATTTCTCTATATGTATCAGTGTCTCTTCTGCCTGTCCGGAATTCTTTCACTCTTCAACCTCTCACTCTTCAACATGTTCTCTTGTGAGAGAATCTTTTCACAATCAAGTTATTTTTTTGTCTAGTCAGCATACCATTAAAGGAGATCTCACAGCTGTTGTAAGCGAGTAAGTACTAGACGGGACCTGCAGCCCATCCATGTTGGTCTCCTGCTTCGTCACATGTGTCGATTTCATCCACGTGTCTGTCTTGTGATCATGCAGTGACTGCCTACATGTCCAGCTATTCCGGTGTCTCTTTTCTGCCCAGACTCACTTTTGTAAAAATTGAAAACATGGCTGGTTAATGCGCATTAATTAATCAAGCATGCTGTCGTTCCTATATTACTGTAGCGCCAGGACCCACTTTCGGGCAACTGTAGCGCTTTCCAAATATTTTAATTTATTTATTCATTTCAGTAAAATTTCTACTTGTTCGAATGTCTCTACCTCTACTTGATCTCTGCGTTTCTTCGATCTGGACTACTGCCAATGTCTGTTTTCTGTGTGCTTCCCTTTGTAACATCTCTATGCGGTTTCTCCCGGCTCTCCCCCCCCCTCTTGGGGGTGTGCCTCGTCCTTTATTTGCTTTGCGTGACCTGGTGGCTGCCATAAGGCTGTGTGGGTTCTGTTGTCAGCCCTCACAGAAGGAGGCAAGCACATGCAAAGGGCAATGAGCTTATCCTTCCCAGTGTAAAATGGCAACTGTTTGTTGGGACCTGCTAATCCAGAACCAGGTTGTACTGATAAATTATACAGCATTGCAGGAGTTTATGTTAAAATGTTAAATCATTTGCAAGGTTCTCACAACCGCAAGTGCGTGAATAATTTGAGTTCGACCCCACTTGTTCATGGTGTCGTGCCTGCTTCCCGTTGCGCTCTTATGTTACGGGTAGCCCATGGTGCACTGCCACTTATTGCAGGTGAACAGAAGATGCATTCATGAAGTCATGCCCCACTATGTGTTCTTGGTAAATTGCTGCAGCGAACCCATTAGCTCCATTATACCAAAGCATTTTCAGTCCATTATTTTTAGTGTTATTTATTAGTACCCAATATTTACATGTGCATATTAATCACCTGATGTGCTTGCAGTCTTAATAATCATTTGTTTTCATGCATACTGCTTTTTATCTCACTTCTGCAACTTTTAAACATTACACTTAAAGGGTTTGGTTTATTATTTTCTAATCTAATGGTGGCCATTTCCCCAAATTGGAAGCCTGAAAGACTAGGATTCGAATCTGTGGGCTGCATTTATCAGTGGTGAACATTCAGCTCGCCGAGCCTTCCTGCTGTTTTACATTTAACTATTGCATATAATGTAAGTCCATCTTATAAAGCTTTCATCAATTAAGGTTTTACTTATGTAGGCATTTCTGTGTATTGACCCTTTTACTTCTGTTACGCGGTATGTCTTATTTAATCTTTAGCACTATTTTTTTTTTAAACGAGTTTCTCCTACTGAAGGCACAACATGCTTTCCTGCAACATTCAGCTTTCACTTCCCAAACAGCCAGAGAGTGCCTGCCGCTTCTTTGAAATTGAATAGGTCTCGCAGTTACAAGAGTTTGAGCTATTGGCATTGTAAATGACAATGCCTTTTATTTATCTGTTTTAAAAACAGATAAATAAAAGGCATTGTCATTTACAATGCCAATAGCTTAAACTCTTGCAAATGCGAGACCTATTGCATTGCAAATGTTTGTTTCCTCCAGTCAAAGAGTCAGTAACTGAAAGGGTGCTTTACACTCTGGATGTTGAAGGAATGCTAATGTATGATGTTCACAGAACTAAACCATTCATAAAATCTGATCAACTTTTTGAAGTCTTTGCAAACTCCACAGGGGCGTGGTATTTCCAAAGCTGGAATTGCTATTTGGATAGTTAAATGTATTCAATCATGCTACGCTAAAGCCAAGAGCACTGTACCTAACCTGCCAAAAGTACATTCTACACTTCAAAAGGGTCCCACAGTACGCTTTTTAGTTAATATCCTCTTCCTAGATATCTGTAAGGTTGCTACTCAGTCAACACCTAACACCTTTACATAGCAATACTGTGTAGATGTATTAGCACACCAAAAAGTTCTATTTCGACAAGCGATATCAAGGACACTTTAACAAACATCTGCATGTTTGCTAGTCACCACTTTGGAGAGGGATTGCTTTACATTCTATGCAATCTGGACTAAATGTCTTGTGGGACTCATTCAAGTCTAGAGAGCTAATCTGCAGGTTTGGTAGCTCTCTAATTTACTTACCCTCATGCAATTCCCAACTTTATTGTGTAGGAACCTTACTATAGAAGGTACTGTGATGGACAAGATCAGAATTTGTCATACATGTATTGTAATTTTACATATACAAACAGGGTATGCAAATGTGAATATGTTGTGCACATGACACAATGCTCACATGGTGGTTATATTAACATTTAATACACAAAAATGCTGTACAATCCCCATTGATTGTGTAAGTGTCTACGTTCAAGTGAACATAGAGAAGTTCCAATGAATTTGCAATCCCTTCTTGTTAATTATTACCATACCTACCACATGAATTTCTAGTTTTGTTTTTTTATGTAAAGTATTTTGTTTCTTTGGGGGCGGGGGGGGAGGAATAGGGTGCAGCCCTGCGGCCAAGCCATGCACCCACCCCCCTGTGCCGGGCACAGCTTTTGGTCATGCACTGTGGGCGGCCAGTTGTGCAGTGTAGGGCAGGCCAGGCCCTGCTCCCACCCTCGCATGGGAGGCTAACCCTGTCCACAGCCTTTGTCTGTGCATGGCATGGGGTTATAAGCAGCCGACTCTGCTCATGGCCTTCTGCTGTGCCTTGCACCTAGCCTGTCGTTGGTAAAGCCCCACTCCCCCCCCCCCCCCCCCCCCCCCCATTTTTTTTCTTCAAAATATTTTGGATCCGTGGTCTGCCGCAGAATCACACAGGGGGCACACTGAGCGTTACAGTAGATCTGCGGTGCTGCAAACTAAAACATGGGGGGGGGGGGGGAGAACGTAACATTTCAGGTTGCAGCTAGTCAACCCGATCGCATGGTTTGAGGTCGTGTCGCAGGTGATATCTGGAAAGGATTTGCGGTGGTACTGCAGCGTGAAATATACTTATACATACATTTTTAACCTTACTTTATCAAAAATTACTGCCTAATTTAAACCAAATCACAAAACGCACGCTTTCTGTGCAAAGAACTAGCTTGCTGAAAAATATAGTGTCAATCCAATCAGCCATTTGTTCTGAATCGCTGTTCAGTGTTCCAATTGAAAATTGCATAGGGAAAACATGACTGTGTGTGTCGAGATAGAAACCGATAGAAAGAGACATATATATATATATTTAGGAGAAAAAAAATGAGCACAACAGTGTTTGGTGGTGTAAATGGCATGGTGCGAAAATTTGAAAACACAAACATTAGTGTAGAAGAAACCATTTGAGAATTGCACAGAAAAATTTCAGCCCAACGATAATGAAAGCAAATGGTAAAAATTATATTCAAAAGGTGGATCAACCAAATAATTGCTAATGATGATGATGATTAAACCATAAATTTGTGAAGGTTAAATGAGCCACTTATGAGATGTTGACGTTTTGACCCACAAGGAACAAATCCCAAGGTTATCATCTGGATGGGTTAGGGTTCATAAGCATCAGAGTATGCGGTGTAAGGTTAAAAAAAACAAAAAACTATAATCACTGTTGGGTAAATGTATACAAAATCATAAAAGGTTAATAATTTGCATGACATGAAAAAGTGTCGAAGTGTGGTTCCCTTAGATATAATGAGTCCTATGGAGGTGCAGAAATGTGGAAAACTATGTTCATGTCCCAAAAGATATGTAGGAATTAATACAAGTATCAGAATTTATAAGTGAATAAATGCACTGATGCCCAAGCGATGAATTAGTTGGCACAGGAAAAGTGGTTTAAAGATGAAGCCGGTAATGGCTTTAATGTTTTTTTGGACAGACAAGACTTTGTTGAAAAAGAGAAATATCATTGACTCTAACTATGGTAGTGACTCTGCTGACTTCAGAAGAGTAAGTGGGTAGGAGCTTAGAGAAATCTTGTTTGTACTCTATTCTTTAGCACTGTACGCTTGGGGGTTTGCTTACTTAACTCTCAGTAAGTCTCTCCAATTGCTACTACATGTATAGACAGTTAATCTCTCTCCTCCACTACAACAGCACTTTTTAATGAAAGGCGGTAGGTTCCTTTGAGTGGTTGGTGAATACCTTGCTTGTAGTGTACATGTTGTGTAGTGCTTTGCAGTTGGTGTACAGGTAGTGTATGAGCAAAGGCTGTAGTAAAACAATTATTCACTCTCATTTAGAAGGGTCCTATCTCTAGGTAATATTTCAACTTTAATTGCTTCAAAAATATTGCACCGCCTTGCCTACCCCCTGCCACTGGCTTTTTGGTTGAATTATTTTTATTTTGTCCCACCTCACATAATCTTAGTACCTGATTCCTGCCATTGGAATAAAGGGCTTTTTCCTGGGAGGAAACCAAGCTTTTAGGTCTCCCTTTTTTCATTTGTGATGACTCTAAACTCCATGCCTTCTTCTCTTTTAGATCCTCATGTTGATTGACATAGAGCTGTCTTATATCAACACAAACCACGAAGACTTCATTGGTTTCGCCAAGTATGTATTTTTCCTCCTCATGTCAGTAACAGCAGTTGAACACTGTCTAGTGCAGGTGATTGTTGGGGTATTAAAATCTCATTTTCCTTTTTCCTCCTTCCTTTCTTATTACTTTAATTCAGTTGTTTCTTTACTCTCTCTCCATTCCCATAAATGTGATCTGTGACTCAGCCTTCACCCTTCTTCTGGAGCAAGGGAAAGTCCAAACTTTGCGTGGTTCAACTATTACTAATGATAGGCTTGCAGCAAACCTTTCTGTGTCCCGGGAGCTGTGTGTGCCACTTTTGGTTGATGTTAAGAGTTTTGCCTGTGTGTTGCATGATATTGCTTGTTTCACTCCAGTGTGTGTTTTTAACGGAGTCATGCATATTGTATAGTCTTTGGGTAAGGGATCACTGTGTGATGATTCTTCTCAACCATGTGAGATGACCAATCAGACCTCTAAATTCTCTCTTCAGAAAATGCTTATTTAGTTGTTTTTTTCTGGCACAAGGCTACTACTTTCTCGCAGCCTAAACTATTTTCCCCCTGGCATATAAGCATGAGTTATCGCATAGAACCTCAAAAAGCTTCCTGGAGCTGATCTGACTGAAATGCTACAGTGTGCATCCTAGAAATCCAACAATCTCTTTTCACTATCCTCAACGATATTTGTTGTAGGGGGACCATC
Organism: Triturus cristatus; assembly: GCF_964204655.1. Taxonomy (NCBI): domain Eukaryota; kingdom Metazoa; phylum Chordata; class Amphibia; order Caudata; family Salamandridae; genus Triturus; species Triturus cristatus. Next base: position 85,968,407 of record NC_140586.1, on the reverse strand, counting down.
CTGAATTTCTATGTTTTTTATTATCTTTTTGGCAAGTCTTAGGTTCAGAGTGTTCCTTAAGCATTTAGTTAGAGCTTTGTTGTGGACCAAAGAATACCTGTAACACACACGACTCTTACAGTGTTTTCTTGCATCTTGAGATTGTTGACTTGAATTGCAAAAGGTAAAAATTTCTCATTCCCTCCATTATCTGAGTGTTTGCAGGATAGCGTAACTAGGTGGACGCTTGCAAAAAGTTAGGCAATAAATTGAAGAAGGTTTAAAGTCGGCAATAAATTGAAGAAGGTTTAAAAGCCAAGTTAATTCTTCGTAGATGTTTCAAGGGTCTTGACCTCCTAAAGCACGGTCAAAAGCGGAATAAGCGATCTCTACAAGACTAAGAGTGTTGACTGTGATATTATTTACATTGATATGTTTGATGATGTTTCCTGTGTCTGATAGAGACATCTAGCCACAAATAACCTACCTTGGAATATTTCCCACGCGTCAGACTGGATCTGGAAATTTTCAAGAAGTACCTCTGTGTGCCGGTAGGGAGTGTCGATTGGCTCCACGTCTGCATGGTCTGCGCCGGGTGTTGCATGCCTGGTGCCTATATAGGTGCCACCACAGTGTGCTGACATCAATTTTTTCTTTTTGCACCATCAGTGCAGATCCGGTGAGAGCTACCTCTGTCTACTTTTTGGACACCTTTTTCCAATTTTTTATCTACCTCTTTTGAGACTTTGTTTACCAGTGTGAGAGGGATGCTGCCCAAAAAAGGCATGTGAATACTGCAGTGCAATGAACCTGCGGGCATTGCAGGAGTGATCTCTGAAGCTCCTGTTCGCCAGTTGCCAGTTGGCTCCTTAATGCTCCAGGTCCTGGTCGTGTGGAAGGTCCCATGGCCCATTCACTGAGCCATTCCAGGCACTTGTCATCACACTCAAAATTGTCCGATAAGTCTCACAAAAAATCAAAGAAGCCGAAGCGTTATTTGTCTTTGCCATGCCTGTCCAAGTCATCGGACGAGGGACTGGGATGGCATCACCACTCTAGACCCCACTCTCACGCATTAGCCACTGGGCCTACCTCTGGGTCCCTCTGCGTCCTCAGAAGATTCTAGAGCTGGACTGCCCCCTGTTTTATGAGCCCATGCACCTCATTTTTTGGTGGGCTAACTGCCCTGGAATGCCTTTGGGCCCCATGGCTTCAGCGGGTGCCCACACTGGATTTCTGATGGCGCATTTCCCCTCAGTTCCAGTCAGGCCTCCTGGATTTGGTGCTGGATCCAGACTGGCTCCTGTCATGAGACAGCGACCTTACTTTGCCCTTAGTAGCAGTCAAGCTTGCTTCAGCTGGGAGTTGACTCTACAGAACTTCTCATCCCTTTAAATGAAGCCCCCGCAGCCATTGTCCCTCTTCTGGGGACCCAGATTAACTGTCCTCAACAACACACACCCCTAGAGAATCTGGTTGTCCGGGCCTCCGCCTCTAAAGTTAACCGTGGGCATTCCCTATCACACCACGTGATAGGGGAATCCAAGTGGCTGGATACCTTTTGCTAGAGGTTGTTCTCTTCTGCCTGCCTTGCATTGCACCCACACAGTTTGGGATTCAGTTGTGCAAGTGTTGCCTGTGGTCACGGAGGAGACCTGAGCCATACTGACTGGCTATTGCTGATGGCAAGGATGCAGCAAGGTTCACCATTCACTGTGGACTAGATACGACTGACACACTAGGCAGAGCGATTGCGTCGTCGGTGTCACTCAGACACTACTGATGGCTGAGATCTGCTGGCTTTTCGGGGATGCATAGGCATCCCTTATGGACATTCCCTTCGTCGATGAGGCAAATTCCATGCTCGAGCGTTTTAAGGATAGCCAGACCACTGCCCGATCACTTGGTTTCTCCATGGTCCCACGGCATCACTGTTCTTCTTTTTGCTCCTTCCATGGCTATGGTAGGGGCTACCAGCCGCGTCAATTTCCACCCCGCCACCAAGGGCCACAGGCTCCCCAGTACTTCGTGGACGCAGCTTACACAAGCCTCGTGGGGCACATAGCCAGAGGTCTCCCCAGTCCGCCACCCCACCCAGCATCTGCATCCTCAAAACCCCTGTTCGAAGCATATGAGCTTCAGATTACACACTGTGCATAGATCACCATCTGGTGTTGGGCCCGGATGTTTGCACTTTGTTGTTGTCTTGGAAAGTCTTTGGAAGTCACAAGATAGGTGGCTCCTCCTTTGGACCATAGTGCGCATGGGCCTCGACTCCATCGTCAGTTTTTTTTCTGCCATCGGGCTCGGATGTGTTCATCGCGCTCCAGTTCGGTGTCGTTACCGATCATCTTTTTGACGAGAAATCCTTCACCCTTACTTAGGTATTGTTTCGATCGCGTTCCCATTCGACGCGCATCCCTCCCAACTTCAAATTTTCAATTCTGGTCGTCGACGCAGGCCTTCGGGCCTACCTGCGCCATCAGGCCTGAGGCTCATGGAAAGGACTCCCTTCAAAAAGTGTTCTAAATGTGGATCCAAGTTTCCACACACCGATCTTCATGAGATGTGTAACCTCTGCCTTTCACCCGAGCACAAGGCCAAAGACTGTCTAGCTTGTGCCTCTTTCCGCTCCAAGAAGACGATGCGGGCTCGTCGAGCTCGAAGAACCATGCCTCGATCATCGACCTCCATTTCCGACGACATCTTCCAGGAAGGCATCAATGTACCGGAGCAGGAGCAGATCCAACACAGCACCATAAGCTCCTCCGAAGCAGATGACTCCGACGTGGAAGACATCACTCCGGGGCAGAGGGTCATAAGTACTGACGTTGACCCCTCCCCACCCCCATTCCCAAAAAGGCTTCGGTCACACCTTCACCTTCGGGCCTAAGTGCACTCCGGGACAGAACTTCTTACGTCCGCCTTCGGCTCTGCAAAGAAGCAGATACAAAAGCCTTCAGGCCACTCCTGATCGAGCCAGCCTGCCGTTGGTGCCGAAACTCCATCCCCCGCACCAAAAAATAAATCTCTATCTTCCTCCGCACCAACATCTAGTTCCACATCGACGCCTTCGGCGCCGAAATCCACCGGTACGGAAGCCCCGGCTCCAAACAAATCGCCGGAACCGAGCAAACACCTGGTTCCGAAAACCTCGGGCGCTCAGCCTTCAAAGCCCAGAAAATCCTCTGAACCGACTAAACTCCTGATTCCGATCACCACTGGCGCTCAGACTATGGATCCGAAAACACCATCGGCACCGAAAAAACAACCGGTACCGAAGCCCATACCAGAATCAAAGAAATCTCCCGATTCCAGGCCTAAAAAGCACAAAACGACTCCAAAACCTCTGACACACAATCGGACCCAAAAAAAATCGGCGCCCAAGGAACACACATCAGAGGAGGAGCTTTTTCGACCGGATCCAACACAAAAAACAATTCAAAAAGACCCTAAAACAGGTCAACAACTACTTAGCCCTTCAAAGAAACGGAAAATGGACAAACCTGTACCAGCTCCACTTCCTTAAAAAAAAAGAGACATTGCAACTTCTCCTTTTAGGATTCCTTTTCCACCTCCCCCTCCACACCACTCTTCTATCCCATATGCACCCCCTCACCATCTCCTCCACTTCCGGATGATGATGACACCTCTGAAGACCTAGGGGATGATCAACCTTTAGGGGAACCCAGTCCTCCTGGTACCCCAAAAGACCCATGGGAGGATTATGACACGCCAGATGTCCCAGACACCTCAGGACGACATCTACCCATCTAGGCCATCCCCTCCTGAGGACACTATAGGGTTCACTCAGCTTATATACAGGGCAGCAGAATATCACGGGGTGAACTTACACACAGACCCTGTATAAGATTTCCTCATGGACACTTTCGCACCATCCCAAAGGTCCACTGCCATTCTCCCGATGTTAAAAGGGGTAATCAAATACGCTCCTGAAGTGTTTAAGGACCCTATAAGGGCCAGAGTCATTAACCCCAGGGTAGAAAAAAAGTACAAAGCTGCTCCAGCTGATCCTGTTTATATTAAAGGACAAGTACCCTTAGATTCCTTAGTGGTCTCCAACGCCAGGAAAAGGGCTACTTCACAAACCACAGGAGATACCCCACCTCCTGTTAAAGAATCAAAACTGCTGGACGCGTCTGGTAAAAGAACGGTGTCCCAAGCAGCTAACATATGGAGGATTGCCAACACACAGGCTTTGCTCGCAAGATATGATAGGGCACACTACGACAAGCTAGAGACACTACTACATCATCTTCCAGACCAATACAAAACATGAGCTAATGATCTCATCCAGGAAGGCAAGCTCATAACTAACACCTCCATTCGTTATGCTCTGGATGCCGCAAATACAGCATCCCGGGCTATTAATACCAGTGTCCTTTTACGCAGACATGCCTGGCTACGCATTACTGGCTTTAAACCCGAGGTTCGAACCACCATATTAAATCAACCATTTGACCAGGAACACTTATTTGGGCCTACTGTAGAATCATCTTTAGAAAATATGAAAAAGGATACCGACACTGCCAAATCAATGGGAGCTTTGCAATCTCAAGCTCCCAGAAGTTCCATTTGTTGCTCCTCTTATAGGGGCGCCTCTAGAGGTTTTACCACGGATAACCCCTCCACTTCCTACAAGAGTCACACCCAGACCTCATCTAACAGAGGCTACTACAGAGGAGGCTACAGGGGCAATAACAACAAAGGTAGAGGCAAAACTACCAATACTCGTACCGCCTCCACCCCTAAACAATGACTTCCCTCCACTCCCCCCATACCACTCTACTCCGGTCGGGGGAAGATTGCTACAGTTCCTGCCAGTCTGGAACGACATCAACACAGACAGGTGGGTGAGACAAATCATCCAATCAGGTTACTGCCTAGAACTCACTTCTACTCCCCCAAACATACCACCCAAACAGCGTCCAATGTCAACAGACCACTGAACGCTTCAAAAACAAGAAGTACTTTCCCTCTTACAAAAACATGCCATAGAACCTGTTCCCCTTCATCACCAAAACACAGGGGTTTACTCCCTGTACTTCCTCATTCCAAAGAAGGACGGAACTCTGAGGCCCATCTTGGACCTCCGGCCATTACACCTCTACATACAATCAGACCATTTCCTCATGGTCACTCTTCAACAGGTCCTCCCGCTACTCAAACAAGGCGACTTTTTGCCACATTAGATCTCAAGGATGACTACTTTCCCATTCACCCTGCTCACAGGAGGTATCTTCGGTTTGTGGTGGACGGTCAGCATTACCAATTCAAGGTTCTTCCATTCGGAGTCACCACAGCACCCAGAGTCTTCACAAAATGTGTGGCAGTGGTAGCAGCCCACTTAAGACAACAAATTCACGTCTTCCCTTATTTGGATGACTGGCTCATAAAAGCCAAGTCACATACCGAGTGTGTAAATCACACACATGCCACAATCCAACTACTTCACGATTTAGGGTTTACCATAAACCTCGCAAAGTCGCACCTCCAACCATCCCGCATCCAACAATATCTGTGCGCCACAATAAACACCTCAAAGGGCCTTGCTTATCCCAGTCCAGCCAGAGTGGTAAGCATGCAAGCCCTTATAACAAGATTCCAGCTGCAACACTCACTCCCAGCTCGAGTGTTCTTGCAACTCATAGGGATGATGGCTTCTTGCATATTCATAGTACCTCATGCAAGTCTCCATATGCGCCCCTACAGGAATGCCTGGCACGTCAGTGGAACCAAGCTCAAGGTCAGTTAACAGATCTGGTGTTGGTGGACGGCCGCACACATTGCTCTCTACAGTGGTGGAACATCCAAAACCTTTCCAAAGGGCGACCGTTCCTAGAGCTGGTTCCACAGATTGTGTTAACAGCAGACGCATCGCTCACCGGCTGGGGAGCTCATTTACTTCATCACACCATACAGGGCACATTGACACCTCAGCAAAGGCTACTCCACATCAATCATTTGGAGTTACTAGCAATCTTTCTGGAATTAAAATCATTCCAGAAACAGATATCAGGCAAAGCTGTCTTAGTCCGCACGGACAATATGACAGCAATGTACTATTTACAAAAACAGGGGGAGACGCACACTCTCCAGCTCTCTCAGCTAGCACAGAGCATACGGAGATGGGCCATTCCTCAAAACATATTCCTGTTAGCCCAACATCTCCCAGGAATTCAAAATCGCATGGCAGATCTGTTAAGTCGGCAGACACAACAGATTCACGAGTGGGAACTTCACCTACAAGTTCTTCAACCGTTCTTCCAAATGTGTGGCCAGCCAGAGATACATCTCTTCGCCACATATTACAACACAAAATGCCCAAGCTTCGCCGCCAGATATCCACACCCATTCTCCAAAGGCAATGCAATATGGATGAACTGGTCAGGCAGATTTGCGTATGCTTTTCCACCTCTCCCACTCATTCCATTAGTGGTGCGCAAGCTGCAACAGTCGCTAACACTGATCCTAGTTGCTCCAACATGGGCCAGACAACCCTGGTACACAACATTGCAGGAACGATCAGTAGTCCTGCACCCAAAACTACACCTCTCCTCACAGCTCTTAACACAGAACCATGGAGAGATCAGACACCCAGAACCAGCACAGCTCAACCTGGCGATCTGGCTCCTGAAGTCCTAGAGTTTGGTTATCTCAATCTTCCACCTAATTGCATGAAGGTCCTCAAAGAAGCTAGGAGCCCCACTACTAGGGCCTGCTGTGCAACCAAGTGGAAAAGATTTGTTGTATACTGTAACAATAACAACATCAATCCTCTAGATGCCTCCACTCAGCACATCATATGCTACCTACTGCTTCTTCAAAGATGTAATCTAGCATACACATCAATTAGATTACATCTCACTGCCATTGCAGCCTAACTACAAAATAGACAACATCTGTCACTGTTCAGGGTGCCTTCCATTAAAGCATTCATGGTAGGCCTCAAAAGAATAATTCCTCCCAGGGTACCTCCCTCCCCAGTGTGGAATTTAAACATCATCCTCACAAGATTAATGGGTCCTCCATTCGAACCTCTATATACATGCGAGCTACCATTTCTTACATGGAAAGCCGCTTTCCTTGTGGCCATTACATCTCTTAGAAGAGTCAGTGAGCTACAGGCACTAACTATTCAAGAACCATTTTTACAACTCCATCATGACAAAGTGGTTCTCAGGACAAATCACAAATTCCTTCCTAAAGTTATTTCTCCCTTCCATCTCAACCAATCTGTTGAGTTGCCAGTGTTCTTCTCGCAACCACAAACAGTAGGAGAAAGAGCTCTTCATACCCTAGAGGTAAAAAGAGCACTTCTTTACTATATTGACAGAACAAAACCTTTTCGCAAAACAACTTTTTGTATCATTCTCACCACCACATAAAGGCAATCCCATATCAAAATCTGGCATTGCAAGGTGGATTGTCAAATGTATACAACTTTGCTATCACAAAGCAAAACGTACACTATCTATTCCCCCTAAAGCCCACTCTACTCGAAAGATAGGGGCTTCAATGGCATTTTTAGGGAACATTCCCTTAGATGACATCTGCAAAGCAGCTACATGGTCTACACCGCACACATTCACAAAACACTACTGTGCAGATGTGCAGGCAAAACAACAAGCTAGTGTGGGCCAAGCTGTACTCAAAACGCTATTTCAAACTACTGCAACAGATATTGGTGGTCGCCGCTAAGGAGGAATACTGCTATGCAATCTATGCACAGTGTGTGATCTGCAGCTCATATGCCGCGAACGGAAAATGCTACTTACCAGTATGCATCTGTTCTTGGCATGTAGAGCTGCAGATCCACACACGCCCACCCACCTCCCCGGCTACCTTTATCTTTTCCAGTATCATCTTATTTAGATACTACATACATGGACATCTATTTCTGTTTCTCACAAAACTCCATCGTTTCCCTTATTGGCGAAAAGAAAATCTGACGATGGAGTCGATGCCCATGCGCACTATTGTCCAAAGGAGGAGCCACCTATCTTGTGACTTCCAAAGACTTTCCAAGACAACAACAAAGTGCAAACATCCGGGCCCAACACCAGATGGCGATCTATGCACAGTGTGTGGATATGCAGCTCTAAATGCCAAGAACAGATGCATACTGGTAAGTAGCATTTTCCTTAGTTTGTCCTCTTACCATCATGAGCAACCATTTGGCAGCAGGTTCCAACATCGCCTGCCCAGCTGGCTGTCCCCAACAACAGACAAATGGATACTTCAAATTGTTCAATGTGGTTACTCCATCCATTTCTTAGAAACTCCGCCACCCATGCCACCATCTCCAAACCGGCTGATGGAGGACAACCTCTCAAAGCTCTGTCAGGTAGTGCAGTCTCTTTTGGCCGAAGGGGCCATAGAGAGGTTACCAGCATCAGAAGTTTGGCGTGGTTGCTATCCCTGCTACTTTCTCTGCCCAAGAAAGACCAAGGCCTTCATCCTTTTTGAAACCTGCACCCTATCACCTTCTTCCTGAAGGAGAAATTCAAGATGCTCACGTTAGCTCAGGTTCTGCCTGCCATGGATCCTGGTAACTGGTTGGTAGCATGAGACTTGCACGAAGTCTCCTTCCACATCCCTGTCCTGCTGCCCACGGGCATAACCTGCTGTTCAAGATATGCCACGAGCATTTTCCGTTCACTGTGCTCCCTTTTGGCCTCACCAGCACTCCTCGGGTATTCACCAAGGTTATGGCGGTGGTTGCAACATATCTGTGGAGGTCATGGGTTCAGTCTTCCTCCTCCCTCGATGACTGGTTGTTGAAGGCAGGCCTTCCCCAGGCAGCTGCCTCCCACCTCCAAACTATGGCAGACCTCCTGCATGTGCTGTGGTTCACTATCAACGTGATGAAGTCACACCTGACTCCCTCTCAGATGTTCACTTTTATCTGAACCATTCTGGACACAGTGCATCGAAAGGCACCGCAAAAGATCTGCAGTGGTGGATGAGGGACCATGATTGGGTCAGTGGCAGCTCCTCTACCTCCCCCACCCACAACTGACTGTAGCGACAGACTCTTCATTCTTGTATTGCGGCGGCTATCTGAGAGAGGTGGTGAGTGGATTACTCTGGGCTCCAGGGGAAGCCGGCTCCACATCAACCTGTTCGGATGTTAGAACAATTTGTCTGGCATTGAAAGCCTTTCTTACTTTCTATCCGTATGGCTGGTTCAGGTATTCACGGGCAATGCACGCACCATGTGGTATTGTAACAAACAGGGCAGGGTGGGGTTATGGACACTGTCAGTAAGCCCTGCATTTCTAGATATGTCTGGAACGTCCAAACATATTCCAGGTGGTTCAACATCTGGTGGGTTCTCTGAACGCCATAGCAGATTCTACAGTCTAAGCCTAGTGGTACACAAATGGCATCTCTAGCCAGAGGTGGTGCAAGGTCTCTTTCGTAATTGGGGACAATCTTGGTTAGACTTATTTGCCACTGCCAAGAACATGCAATTTCAGCACTTCTGCGCACTGCAGTTTCCAAGCAGAGTGAAGCGAAGGCAGTTGACCTCCCTGTAGAAGTCTGTAGTGTCATTCTGGCAGCCATGCTTCCCTCAACCAAAACAGAATATGCCTGTAGTTGGGACAGATTTGTGGCTTAGTGTGCTACCACAAATGTTGATCCCCCTTTCTGCATCTTTGTCTGAGATTTTGTTGTTTGAGCTCTCATTAGCCCGGCAAGACTTTGCTTTGGTCAAGTTAATGGGGATCTTTGCCATATCGGCATTCTTGCAGTTGCGTGATCAGCTGTCCCTGTTTAAGTCACCTGTTGTCACTCGTTTTCCGAAAGGACTACAACATATGTCCCCTCAAAAACCCTTCATCATGCCTCAGCGAGACTTGAAACTAATCTTAACCACCTTGATGTGCTTGCCCTTCGAGTTTATACACAACTGCCCTCTACACCTTCTGACCATGAAGACCGCTTTTCTAGTGGCCATTACATCGTCCAGGCGGGTTAGTGAACTGCAGGCACTCTCAGTGCACCCTCCTTACACTACTCCCCCCCCCCCCCCCCCCCCGACAAATTTGTTCCGAGAGCATGTGCCTCTTTCCTACCAAAGGTGGTGACACCTTTTCAATTTCAACATGAGGTTTATTCGACAATACACGTCATAAAAGCATTGCACATAAAACACTAATATTACAATAAAAATGAGTTAAAATGGGTGAATAAGTAAAATCAGAACATCCTAGTACATTGTAATATGACAGAGTCTGAAAATGGAGAGCATGTGCAAAAATATCAGTTAATGATAAAAACTTTAAATACATTAAAAACACGCCAGCGCAATAGTAAAAGACTAATTTCACCTCCATAGATGACATGATTCTAAATTCAATTATTTACAAGCAGTAATTTGGATGTTATAGACCACATCCATCTTAAAAAACGTTGCTGTTGGAACTGCGTAACAAAGGTATGGGTCAGTGCAAAGAATTCTCAAGACAACACTGGCGAGCTAGTGCCCATGTTCCTGCATGTCTGCACCAGCCATGCTTTGTGGGGGCCGAGATAAGCGGGGCAGACAAACAGTACATGCGAATAGGTTTCTTCCGTCTCAGTGCAAATAGGACATTTATTTATTTGGTGGTAATAGACTTTGGGGGTAACAGCCCACTCTAAATTGACAATACATTTTCGAGGCATCTGAGCTGTAGATTGTATACTTGTGCATAGATCGCCATCTGGTGTTGGACTTGGATGTTTGCACTTTGTTTTTGTCTTGGAAGAAGCCTTTGTAGTCACAAGGTAGGTGACTCCTCCTTAGGACGATAGTGCGCATGGGCATCGACACCATCTCCAGATTGTTTTTTTCCACCATCTGGTTCGGATGTGTATTGCTGCGCTCCGGTTCGGTATCTTCTTCTAACCTTTTAGACGCGTAATCATTACCCCTCGATGGAATTGTTTTGATCACGGTTTTCCCCTTCGATGCGCATCGTTGAAATCAAGCAACTTTGATCGGGAGCTTCTACCCGAGCCGCAAGGCCTACCCGCGCCGACCACACCAGCAATCGATGGAACGGACTTCATTTAAAAAATGCCCCAGGTGTGGTGCTAAATTTCCATACACAGATCTACACAAGGTTTGTAATCTGTGCCTATCCACGGAGCACGAAGATAGTAGCTGCGAGGCCTGTCGATCATTCCATTAGAAGAAAACGATTTGTGACTGTCTGGCTCGACGTCACGAGTTGAGACGTGGCACTAGCCCGGTGCCTGACATCTTCGGAGAACAGTGTGAGTCATCAGCACAGCGCCGAACAAGAGGAAGAAATCTTCGTGTTTGAAGCAGACGACTCCGACATGGAGGAAGACTCGCACGTCACTCCAAGTCAACTTACTGTGAGTAACAAGCCCAAGTCACTGAAAAACACATGAAGGCTCCGGTATTACCATAGACCTCAGGCCTAAGGAAACACCAAAAACATGGTTCAGATGCCCCGCCCTCCGGCCCGTCTATGAAACCGAAAGACAAAGCCTCTGGCTCGGGATTGAGCCATCCCCACGGTACTGAAACTCCATCCCCGGTGCCGAAAACCAAATCCAAGCATGGGTCCGATGCTTCGATACCGGCTCCGAAGTCATCTTCGGCACCGAAAGACTCTGATCCGAAATCACATAAACCAAAAATTTCAGATCCGGAAATAACTAAGCCCAAATCTTCGGAGCTGAAACCCAAAGATAAACCTTCGGATCCAAAACCTAAAGACAAACAGAACCGAAAGGTAGAAAAGGCAAGCCTTTACACAAACCTTCGGAGCATAAACAACATGCACCAAAGGATTCAGAACTGAAAAAACAGACCATTCCTCTTAAGGCTTCAGACACTTTCCATAAAATACCTTCTGAAACAACTAAAGAAAAGGAAATGCCACCTAAAGAACTTCCTTTACAAGAACCAATGGATCCCAAGCAAAACAAAATGCATATTGATCCAACAACTGGACATCTTATAGCAACCCTTCCTAAAAAACGAAAACAGGACATTTCAGAGAAGCACCAAATACCTCTCAAAAAGAGCAAGGACATGGGTACTAACCCGTCTTCCCCCTTACATACCTCCCTCTCCTCCACCTATTGATCCTAACATACTAGTATCTCCATATAACTCACCACCACCTCATTTCTCCTCTGAACCACAGGGAGATAATGACGCAGTTGGCGATACGGGTGGAGATGGGGACAGGGATGGGGATAATGACCGTCACACCATACCACAAGACCCAGATCCATGGGACGATTATGATTAAGACCCAGACAATAGTAATGATCCGGACCTATATCCCTCCAGACCATCACCACCTGATGATCATATTGGATTAGCACAACTTATCAATAGGGCTGCTCTATATCATGGAGTGGAATTGCAATCTGACCCACTAGAGGAGGATTTCCTCATGGAAACATTTGCTCCATCCCAAAAATCCACTAATACATTGCCAATGTTAAAAGGCATGTTAAAGCACACTAATTAAGTATTCAAGGACCCAGTTAGAGCACGAATACTTACCCCAAGAGTTGATATAAAATATAAAGCTGCTCCTACTGACCCAGATTATATAAAGGGTCAAGTGCCCCTGGACTCCCATGTTGTATCTAATGTCCGCAATCGAGCCAATTCACAAGCCACAGGCGACGCACCTCCTCCTTATAAGGAGTCAAAGCTTATAGACGCTTCAGGCAATCGAATTGCGTCACAGGCTGCTAATAGTTGGCGTATTGCCAATGTGCAAGCCCTCCTAGCACTCTATGACAGAGCGCACTATGATCAACTACAAAAGCGAATACAGCATTTACCAGATCAATACAAGGGTATTGTCCTAGGATGCTTGTTTCCAGTCCAGGGAGGACCTGGCTTAGCAGTTCGGGCTGGACTGTTCCCATGAGGCACAGGGTCAAGACTGATTTGCATATGGCTGTGTTCAAACTGGAAAGGCATGGTGAGCAAAAAAACGATTGATTTAGGCCCAGATCTCTGTACTGGGGTGAATGTATGACATTGTTCTGCATTCTGTCCATCAATTGTTGTTTTTGCATTTGACACAGCATCCCGTGGCATTAACACCATCGTCTTGCTACGCCGCCATTCTTGGTTTTGAATCTCCAGATTCAAACAAGAGGTACAGTCCGCTATACTAAACCAGCCCTTTAACCAACATCATCTTTTTGGACCAAATGTAGACTCATTAGAAAAAATTAAGAAAGATACAGAAACTGCCAAATCTATGGGAGCCCTACAACTACCCTCTAACGGAGGCTACTTTTGTCGCTCCTTTTATAGGGGTGGCTCCAAAACATTGTCATCTGAGAATACCTCCTACTTACAAAAACCAAAATCAACCTTCCTCCTCCGAGGGTACTATCGAGGAGGATATAGAGGAAACGACAATAGGGGAAGAGGCAAAAATAATTCCACCCGCACTTCGACTGCAACGAAGCAGTGACTTCCCCCTGCTACCCGCCGACCATTCCACTCCTGTCAGGGGACGCCTATCACTGTTCTTACCTGTCTGGAATTCCATTACAGCAGACAAGTGGGTGAAACAAATTATCCAGTATGGTTATTGCCTGGAACTCACTGGTAGTCCACCAAACATTCCTCCCAAAGAACGCCCAATGTCCTCAGAACATCTCACTCTTGTCAAACAAGAGGTTCTCTCCGTGTTACAAAACCATGCAATAGAACCAGTCCCTTTGCCTCATCAAGGCACAGAAGTGTATTAATTGTACTTTCTAATCCCAAAAAAGGACCGCTCTCTCAGACCAATACTGGACCTCAGGCCATTAAATCTATACATTCAGTCAGAACATTTCCATATGGTCACGCTTCAACAAGGCGACTTTCTGTCCACTCTCGATTTAAAGGATGCCTACTTTCATATTCCCATTCACCTCGCTCACAGGAAATAACTCAGGTTTGTGATAAACGGCCAACACTACCAATTCAAAGTCCTCGCATTCGGAGTGACCACAGCACCCAGAGTCTTCACAAAGTGCCTCGCAGTAGTGGCGGCTCACTTACAAAGAGCACATGTTCACGTTTTTCCTTACCTGGACAACTGGCTCATAAAAGCCAAGTCACACAGCAGCTGTGTCAACACACATACAAAACAATACAGTTGCTTCACGATTTGGGATTCAACCTCTCTAAATCCCATCTCCAACCGTCCACAACACAACAATATCTAGACGCTACAATAAATACTTCAAAAGCTCTAGCATATCCCAACCCTGTCAGAATAAGCACCATGCAAGCCCTCATATCAAAATGTACGCCTCAACACTCGTTGCCAGCTTGATTGTTCATGCATTTAATCGGGTTGATGGCCTCATCGTCCCTTACGCAAGACTCCAGATGCGTCCTTACAGAAGTGTTTTGCACGTCAGTGCAACCAGGCTCAAGGTCAGCTAACAGATCTGGTGTTGCTGGACAGCCTCACACATCGCTCTCTGCAGTGGTGGAACACTCAAAACCTTTCCAAAGGGCGGCCGTTCCTCGACCCGGTTCCACAGATAGTGCTCACAACAGACGCATCGCTCACCGGCTGGGGAGCTTATCTTCAAAATCATACTATTCAGGGCATATGGACCTCTCAACAAAAACAATCCCACATACATTATCTAGAATTGCTAGCCATTTCCCTAGCATTGAAATCCTTTCAACTCCACCTCGTAGGCAAAGCTGTCCTGATCCATTCAGAAAACATGACAGCAATGTATTAAATACAAAAACAGGGGACACACACTCTCTGCAGCTTTCACACCTTGCTCAAAGCATATGGAGATGGGCCATTCCGCAAAACATATACATCCGTGCAGAACACCTCCCAGGAGTACACAATTAGATTGCGGATCTGCTCAAAGACAGCAGATACAGGAATGGGAACTGCATCCTCCAGGTCTGCTTCCATTCTTTCAAATGTGGGGCTACCCAGAAATAGACCTGTTTGCCACACACCAAAATGCCCAAGCTTCGCATCCAGGTATCCACACCTATTGTCCAAAGGCAATCCGCTATGGATGAACTGGTCATACACACTTGCTATGCTTTTGTGCCACTCCCACTCATCCTGCTAGTGGTTCGGAAGTGCAAACAGCATTCACTCACAATGATCCTGTTTGCACCAACATGGGCCCGACAGCCATGGTTCACAACCCTCTTGGAACTATCAGTAGTTCCTTATCAAAAGCTACGTCTCTCACCCAAGCTTCTCACTCAGAACCATGGAAAGATAAGGCAACCAGATCCCAGTCAACTCAACCTTGCGATCTGGCTCCTGAAATCTTTGAGTTTGGCTACCCCAATCTCCCGCCAGACTGCATGAACATCATTAAACAGGTTAGACGTCCTACCACTAGAGCTTGCCGCAAAGTGGAAAAGATTTGTAATTTACTGTACAAATAACAAAATCAACGCACTAGATGCTTCCATTCAAAACATCATCTGTTACCTTTTGCATCTACAACAATATAACCTAGCGTATACATCCATTCGACTACATCTCGCTGCAACAACATTTTTCTTCGTTTAGAGTACCAGCTATCAAAGCATTTGGGAAGGACTCAAAAGAATAATCCCACCTAGAGTTCCACCCTCTCCAAAATGGAACTTAAATGTGGTCCTTACCAGACTAATGGGTCCCCGATTTGAACCTCAGCATAAATGCGAATTACAATTTCTCATCTGGAAAGTAGCTTTCCTGGTTACAATCACCTCTCTCAGAAGAGTCCGTGAACTCCAGGCATTAACCAGACTAGAACCATTTCTGCAAATTCATCATAACAAAGTGGTTCTTAGGACTAACCCAAAATTTCTACCTAAAGTAGTGTCTCCTTTCCACCTTAACTAGTCTGTAAAACTCTGTGTTCTTACCTCTACTAGACTCTGTAGCAGAACGAGCTCTTCACACGCTAGACGTAAAAAGAGCAATACTTTACTACATTGAAAGAACAAAATCCTTTAGAAAGACTAAACAACTTTTTGTAGCTTTCTCCCCACCTCATAAAGGCAATCCTATCTCAAAAACAGGCATTGCAAGGTGGATTGTTAAATACATACTATGATAAAGCTAAACGCACCTTAACCATTCCCCCTAGAGCTCACTCCACATGTAAACTAGGGGCGTCTATGGCATTCTTAGGGAACATTCCCCTAGATGACATCTGCAAAGCAGCAACTTGGTCTACACCACGCACTTTTACCAAACACTATTGTGTAGATGTGCAAGCAAAGCAACAACCTAGTGTGGGCCAGGCTGTATTAAGAACACTTTTTAAAACCACTGCAACAGATGCAGGTAGCCACCGCTAAGGAGGTAACTGCTGTATAGTCTATGCACAAGTATACAATCTACAGCTCGTATGCCTCGAACGAAAAATGCTACTTACCAGTATGCATCTTTTCTTGGCATGTAGAGGTGTAGATTCGTATACGCCCATCCGCCTCCCCGGATACCTCGATCTGTTCCAGTGCTATCTTACTTAGATACATTACACATGGACATCCTTTTCGATTTCTTACCAACTCAATCATAACCCTCCATGGCAAAACAATCTGGAGATGGGAGTCGATGTCCATGCGCACGGTCGTCCTAAGGAGAAGTCACCTACCTCGTGACTACAAAGACTTCTTCCAAGATAAAAACAAAGTGCAAACATCCGAGCCCAACTCCAGATGGCAATCTATGCGCAAGTATACAAATCTACAGCTCTGTATGCCAAGAACAGATGCATACTGGTAAGCAGCATTTTCCTTTACGATCTAAGGGCTTTGAGATTACATCCTAGTGAAGCTAAAGACTCGGCCATGGTTTTATTTGTAAGAAGTTCCCCGTCAGCGTTCTGCCGTCACTTCTTATATTTGCGTCTTGTTCGATCAGTTCCCAATATCTTTGCTTAATTGAGTCTCTTGATAGAAACTGGGAACTATTAGGAGTTTCCCACAAAGACGACAGACCAATACTAGCCAAAGGACTTCTAATATCACACAGCCAGCCAACCTTATGAAAGTGGTCAGCATCAATAATGTCCCTAAGACTTGCTGCAAAAATAACGAATTCTGGCATGCACCAAATTCTACGCCAGTTAAGGATGGGACGTAGTCTTGCTATATCCGGCAGTGCTTTTCTGCCCAGGTCATTCCACAGGGGCAGCATGGGTGTATTTTGGGGGTAAACCTGTGATAACTCGAAAGAACCTGCTCTCTGATGCAGCTAGTTGCGTGAGTTTCTCGAAGCTCCATAATCCGGCACCATATAAGACTGAGCTCACCACCTTGGCGCTGTAAATCTGCATCACCGCGGTAAGAGGCTTAGTCAACGATGTTTGAAAATTCCTTGGTCAAGACACCGGCTAATTGCCGGTCTTTTAATACCATAGTATCAATATGTGTCCTCCATCTCAATTCCTTCTGCAAGGTGATACCTAAGGAAATTAATGCATCTACCTGATCATGGGGTAACCCATCCATTACCATGCTACCCTTGAACGACCTATGCTGGTTGAAGGTCATGATCTCCTCAAAACGTTGCAGTGCACACTGTAACCTACTCAGAGTTTTGGAAATTATACGCGTGTCATCTGCGAACATTACGATCAGAATTTTTTTACCTGCTAAAACTGGTGCATCTGTGGCAATAGAGGATACAAATTTGGCGATTCCATTAATAAAAAGTGAAAATAATGTGGGTGCCATGTCGCAGCCTTGGCGTACTCCTTTCTCTACAGGAAAGGGGTCAGTCTCTTACTTCCCTGTGCCCCTCAGTGATTTTGAGCGAAGTTTTCTTAATGGAGGCGAACAATTAAGGAGAGTAAGTCAATAGGCATCCTGAGCTCCTGAAGTACCCCCCAAAGTTCGTGTGAGACCAGGTCAAAGGCTGACTTGAGGTAAAAAAAAAAAGTAGCATTCATGCTGCCCTTTCCAAGAACTGCCGTCTACCAGTATATTAATATGAATCGAAAAACCTGGTCTATAGTAATTGTATGAGCCCAGAAGCCTGCCTGGAGTGGGCTTAAGATACCATGACCATCTATCCAATCTTGGGCCTTTGCTTGAATAAGACACCTTTTCACATAGGCCAGACTGGAACACTGTTGACCTTCTTTGTTCTACCTCACACTTCCAAAGAGGAGGATAGACTCCACTGCCTGGACCCAAAAATAGCATTATTGTTCCACATTGAATGTTCCAAAGAGTTCCAGGTGGACGATAAACTCTTCATTGAGTTTGTCTGGGCCAAGAAAGGAAAGACTGCAGAAATGGACCATCTCAGGGTGGATTGTGCTCTGCTTTAAAATCTGCTATACACTGCCAAGAAGCAACCCTCTGAGGGCTTGTGTGCTCATTCCACCAGAACCAAGGCTTCGACCACTGTGTTAGTTCACGAAACCCCTTTCATGGACATCTTTGCATAACTGCAACATGGGTGTCTCTGCATAGTTTTGCTAAGCACTACTGCCTGGACAGTTGGGCCCGTCATGATGGGCACTTTGCTCGTTAAGTTCTCCAGGACTTCATGGTCAAAATCGGTTTGCAGCCCAATCTTCGGAGATCTAGAAGTCTCGATCAGATTAACTAGTTACTTTACACAGTAGCGCCTCATCTGCTAGAGACCATCTAACTTCCAATACCATCCTAGCCCGCCCGTTATGCAAGCAAATTCTTTGCATAGGGTTACCCTGCACACTGGTCAGTTAGTATTCAGTTGTGGCTCCATGCTTCTGGCTCTGAAATGTCCCAAAAAGAAACCTATGTCAGTGCACTATGGTGGTGCCTATATAGACCCCGCACATGTCACATCCAGTGCTGCCGACACTGAGCTGACGGATGCCACTGACGTGCAGACGTACTGCTAGAAAATTTCCAGTTCCAGTCTGCTGCCTGAGTAATATTCTAAGGGAAGCAATGTGGACCTAGATAGTCAGTATCAGATAAGGCATTACTGAAATAAGTAACCTTTAGCTCTCGCCTGAGACAGCATATGCGCGGTTGGGTTAACATTATTTGGCTTTGTCACTCATTTCTTTGCTTCTCTTTGGTCAGCACTTGCCGTCTTTACTTACTCTGTGTGTTTGCCCCTCCACTGGAGCACGACCGAAGTACTGCCTCCTCGTGGTGCCTAGTGACTGCCACTGCTCAAGCGCTTTTGAAGATACTTTTTCCCCCCTAATTTTCTTTGCTGCACTCCATAAGGGTTCCTTCCGCCCCTCTCCTTGTACGAAAAGGGGTGCGTGTGGGAAATAGACAGCAATTTGACTACCGAAGCTAATCCCTTTTATATAAAACAAACCCCATCAAGGGGTTTGTGGCAACCAAGCTTGCACATAATATAATTGTCATCGTACGAGTCGACATAATACCAACATTTATGGTGACTGTGTGCCCCTGAGGCACCTGTGACAGCCCTAAAGCAGCCCACAGGCTCAGCATCTTCGAACCTGTAGTTAGGATTTCACAACCCCCAAGACATTCATGTACCCTTGCCTCTAGCTGCCAAGTGTGGACATGACGAGTTGATTATTGAAACGGCACTAACTTTTTTAATAAGCAGCACATTGTCCCCGCAAATGTTGAGTCAATCATTGAAAAAGTACAAGCGAGACTACAAGCCCCACAATGCAATATGCTACTTATGCATGTTGCAAACAGGCTGATACATGCTAGGTGATTTGCGATGCATATGTGGTATGAAATAAACGCTCTCTGGCGTCACTGGAGGGGATAAACAGCAGGATCATGTTTCTAGTGGCACAATGTGTTTTGGAGGAGGAGCAGTTCTACAGATCTGTCTCAGTAAAACTAGTTTTTATATGATTTATTCTTTTATACTGCACATCTGTCATTAACAGTACCTCATGGCGCTTCATGTCTTATTGTTCACATTTTACGAGGTAATTAAGTCATCTGCGAACTATCCGTCTCTGTGAGTGCCTTTTCTCAATATTTGCTATTCCTTGTTTAAAATTATATTCCATATAGGCTTTTGGAAAGATATTGCTGGGATTATATTTGTTTTAGGAAATAGGGGATCATTAACATTTGAAACAAACCCGCTTACGTGCTCGGACACACGCAGACACACCAAATGCAAGCACTACCTACACCCACTACCATACCACCAACACCTTCACACCATCATCACAACCCTAACTATCCTACCACCACCGGCACCAGCCTAGCAACAACTGCCACCCTAACCACCACTACCCTACCCACGCCTCGACCCTAACCACCACCCTACCCTCGTCCTTACCCGAACAACTTACCACCAGCCTAATCACCACCACCCTACTCAACACCACCACTCTCATCCTCAAGACCACCACCCTCATTACCATATCTACCGTAACCAATATCACCCTTTCACTCAACCTTGCCCTCAATTACTATGGAGAAGGATCTCTTTACTTGTGTCCTTCCTCTGCTTATATTTGACACTTTCTTTTTCTTCAGACCTCCATGAGTGTTATCCTAACTGTCTCTCTCGTGTGCTTCTCTTCACCCCACCTCTGCGCTTCATGTTGTCCTCACCTTGTACTTCTCCCCAACTCCTGTCCGTGTTGTGCTTGCCCTTGTCCGCTTCCCCGCCCGCATTGCTTTCTCACATGTGCCTCCCTGTTCCTCGTTGCGCTCTCTTCGCCCATTTGCTACTGTTCCCCAGTGTCCTACATTGCTCTCTCTCAACAGTTATGCACTTTTCCTGCCTCCCTCCATGTTGCTTACAACCCCGTCCTCTGTCATTGTTCCCCCCCAGCAGCGTCCTCCGTGTCGCCCCACCCGCACCATCGTGTTGCTTCCACACCCACTCTCCTTATTGCGTCCTCCGCTCACTTTTTTAATGCTTTTTACACTACTTTCTTTATTTAACAGTCCAACTTAGATGAGTAAATAATTTTTAAAAAGCACCTGTGCATTTTGTATGTGCATGCTGCATGGTGCACACACCTACTAATAGCCACACGGCCAAGCCATAGCGTTTTGGGGTTTTAATGGTTTCTTCTTGAGCCATGCTGCACAGCATCGCTAATAACCATTCTCAATGCCGATAGGTCGAAGTGAGAACTATTTGCTTTGGCCGTGGTAGTTTTTTGTGTTCATTCCAGGACTGTAGGCCTGATTACGGTATTGGCGGGTGGGATACTCCATCACAAATGTGATGGATATCCCGTCCGCCGTATTACAAGTTCGATAGGATATAATGGAACTTGTCATACAGTGCACTGGATAGCTGTCCGGTTTGTGACGGAATATCCCATCCCCCAAGATTGTAATCGGGCCGTAGATTTAAAAAGGATTTTTAACAGTAATGCATTTTAAACAAAAATGATGTTCCGGGATAGTGCTGATGGTGCTTCTGCATATTCTTCTACTGTTTTGCATCTGATCATGGAGAGTTTTGCAGTTCCATGTGGCAGGTCAGTTACTTCACTAGTATGATCCCTGCAGCCCCCTAGTCTCTACGTCTGGCTTTGCCTGCTTCCAAAAGATGCTGTCCTTCATTCCTTTTACCAAAAAGCAGCCAACCTATCCCCGCATTGTCCATGATTGCTCTTCAATATAGCAATCTGATTTGCCATGCATCTCTTCTAAACCTGTTCCAGGGAATGCATACTCTAGCCTCTAGTCTTCCTGAGATACCATTTTTAAACTGGGGGTGATGTTTCTGCTTGGTGTATTCATTGTTTGCTCTTTTAGAAGACTTCAACCCTACTAGACTGGTATAGAGAAAGTCATCTAACTGGTGGGCGACATGCTGTTAGAGCTCCCACACAGCTTCTTTAAAGTGTGGTTTTGACAGTTAAATTAGTAACTCTGCCGCCGAGCACATGGCTTCTGTTGGATACCAGAATCTAGGTCTGTATTTTGCAGTCTAGGATTTTCCACCGACTTGCGCAGACGTGTATTTTTCTCTGATTAGGAGAAAAACGTGTTGGTGGAAGTAATGCTTAGGCGGGCTCCGTGTCTGTGTTTTGAGGTTGGTCTTATGGAGCTCTCTCCCACTGATTACAACTGAGAGCAAAACTTTGTATGTTTATGATGTCGGCTCCAGTTCCACATTGTATTCTGCTCTCTAGACCCCGTGAACGATTAACCTAATTAGTCTCCCTCCGATTGCTCTTCGACCTCCCTGCTTCCAGATTCTTCTAGCCCTCTTGATCCACCATATTCCATTGGGCTTGCTGCTCACTCCTTGAACCGAGTACTGTTCGTAAGCCTCCAACTTATCAATTCCCAACAATGTGATGCCTCCAGCTTCTAAAAGGCGCCAGGTGAAAGGTAATGTGCCAGAAGGCCATCCATCGTTTGACCTAGATGTTAAATATTCGAGAAAAATATCCAATGTTAGTGGAGTGAACCTCTGGAAAGCAGGCAGTGCTCTGAGTGCAGGTGGCCAAGAAGGCACCGTAGAAAGTTTGTAACTGAATGATCGCCCCTTTTCTCTCTAGCAATACAAACCACACAAGCTGCCTGTTGCACAGGAGAAGATATTTCTCTATTAGGTAATACAATAGTCTCCGCCCACAGTGATCCACCCAGATGTAAACTACAGGACGGCCTCTGGGTGACGTTGGAGCGGAGATTTTTTTGAAGTTAATTGGCAGAACCAATTTACATTAGTGTGTGTAGCAGTAGAACAGGGCGCTCTGAATTTACCAAGGTGACCTTAAACAATACACAAATACTAAAATATAATATTAAAATGTAAGGCTTTGACATCGTCCAACTGGCAGTTTGAGTACACTCCTATCTATTGAGTACACCTTGTATAACTGTGAGGATATTGTATGCAAAAGTAACACTGGATCCCTTTTCACCGAGCACCTGAATCTTGGAATTAAGGGTATAAATAAAGTCTCCCCTAGCAGTGTGTGTGTAATGCAAGCCCAGCTCAAACTGCACATCAAATGCTAAGGCTGCCTTACGTCTTAGACCAACACTTCCACTTTGTGGCGCAGAGGAGAACTTCCTGCCTGTGTAATGCAAACTTCAGTGTGTGTAAAATTAGACATTACACTCTAGGATTCCCCTTACTTTGTGATGTGAATGAATAGATATAGCCTTAGAAAAGATGCTCATGATTTCTCTTGGGAGTGGAGGTGCTGGCAGTTTATTTGCTCAATAGGATTTCTCCCTCTGTGTATTTCGAAGTTAATGATGGGCCTTTTGCTAAATTAGGAATTTCTTGAGCGTTCACTAAAGGTCTCCAGGTTCACATGACCATTGAAAGTCTCTTCTCAATGGCTTTAGTTTTCTCAACTTCCTCTAGATAGCTTGCTAGTATGAGATGTTGCATTGTAGAAAATCACCTTGTGTTTATGTATGTTCATACTTCTTTTTGAATGACAGGCTTGCTGACTTCACCAGCCTACCCCTAAGGGTGTGTACGTCTGCGAAGGGTTGTGTGGGTGAGGTACGGGGATTGGAGCTCCCCTTTTTAGGGGCATAGAAGTCCTGCTTGGGGTATCCACAAACAAGTTTGTGTGTTTTTAACTCGATACAAAAGCTGGTAGTCCTGTATAACCAACTATCTTTCGCTGGATACTCGACAACTTGCATGGCTTTGTTCTTAACCCCATGTTGCAAAAACATCAAGTTACTAACGTTTTGCATATGCCATGGAGTGTGACCACACAACCAAGCCACACAGATTAGTCTGTTTGTACATTTTAAAACAGTTGTCTTTTCTGGGCCTGCTTCAAAGGGAGAAAAAAAGGTGGAAGTTACAGATTGTTTTTAACATTGACTCCTTTTTGGGCCACTTGATTAACTCGTCTAAACCAGAGATACAGATTGCATGTCTGTTTATGACACCATAGGTTTGGGTGAGATCAAGTAGTTGGAAACAAGGGAGAATTGTGGGCCAGAGCCCCCAGCTTATCAGACACGGGTGATGTTTTTTCTGATTGGTGAATCTGGATGGTTACACATGATCTGTAGATAAAAGCTTTAACATTAGAGAAGGATTACCTATGGCAGACCTGGCAGGAATGTTTTTGCTTCTCAGATTGGTGGAATCTGTCCTGCTCTACATGGATTTCTGTCTCCCATCTTGCCTTTAATCAGACCGGAAGTGTCCCTATCTTTAGTGTTAGATTAAGACCTCCTTTTGTGTTGACAGCACTATGTCGCCAATCTGGAAAGGTTGGTCCATGGGAGGAGCACTTCTTGCTAGCAGTGGCACCAAGTTGGTCTCCAGGCACATCTTGCTTTAAGGTGGAGATCAACAAGTTCTCAGAGTGACTGTGTGTCGTTTTCTGATTGGGTAATTTCCTTTGAGACCAAGGGCGCTTGTAGTTGGTAGAGGCTTTCCCAGATGGTTATTGAAGTTGTATATGGACTTCAACAAACGAGAGAGTAAGAAGGAGACAAATGTGTTTGTCTATAAAAGGAAGTATGAGAACGATTGTACCTAAATGAAAAGAAGTGCTCAGTGTAGGCACCAAGACTGGGAATGTTCACTTACCCAATGTTTTCTCCAGGCTTCTGACGAGCCTTCCCAATTCACTGACCAAATATTGCTTATTGACGCACAAACTGAAATGTCTTATTAATCCCTAAGTGGACTGGCCGTTGAAAAACTGAGGCTTTCCCAACAAGCTGGTATTTCAGAAAGGTCATTAGTTGGTAGTTCATGCTCAGATGCACCACACGCTGCGTTACTGGTTGCCCTAGCCCTTACAGGCCTTTGTGAGATTGCTGGGAATGCTCGTGTTCGTTGTAGCAGCTTTGTATCTGTTTTGCATGTACTTAGTAGCACATCTGGTGGGGCTCTTGTGATTAGATCAAGGACGCTTGTCAGGTTACCCTAGTTAGAAAGCCGAACCTCTCAACATCTGGTTAATGTTTCTGTGACTCATGGTCAGTGTATTTTGTGAATTTCTCAACTAGTTGTACAAACCCTTTAAAGCCCAAACAGCCTGTGTAGCTGCGGTACCCTTCCATTTCCTCATTGTGTGCACTGTTTTTTTTCTCGTTTTCTGCTTTTCATGCTTCCTTCACAGTTCTCTTCTCACGATCTCTCCTGTTTTTCCTTGTGACACCTCCATTCTTTCCTCTGTGGACCTCTTCTGCATCACACTTTCCTCAGCTGTTACTATACAGAGCAGCACATGCCCGGGTGGGTATCTTGCATAGATGGTCGTGTTGAGTGAGTATATGATGTGTGCCATTGGGTCAGATATCAACTGTACCAGAGTACTGCTGCATTAAGAAAGATCTTCGGCCCTGTGCAGGGCACTCACTGATTCGCTCTTCCACCCCTGTGTGTGAGAAGCCATTCACTGAGTTTCTTAGGATTTATTGTTATAGCTCTACCAAAGGTGTGTGTAAAATTCTTTTCTGCATTTTTTTTTTTTAACTTTGTGCAGACCGTGACCATATTCAGCTCACAGCTGACAATAAAATAGTGCGCTACTGACCACATTTTAAGCTTTTCCCAAATAGTAAATTGTGCTTTCTATCCACTGTCAGTTTTATTATTTGACTTGTCTTGGAGATTACAGTGCTAGAGGAAGAATGCCGGCACCTCATTTTGGCTCATCTCAAATGTTAGTTATTTTTTGAAACCGTTTGTGGTATCCCTAAACCATGGGTGTCTGAGGTGTTTCTTCACACGTCTTAGTTCAGTTTTTAAATTGTTTTATGAAATTTGAGTACACCACTGTAGGAGAGTCTGGTGATCAGATTTTAAACTTTTGAAAACCTGCGCTTAATAGCTGTTAGTTTTTTAAAACGGGGATTTCAGTAAATCTTAGCCCCCAGTTTGCTTTGTATAGAACACGGATTTAAAACCATCCCTATGCTCAGCCTTTGCTCTACATGGCCCATCTCCCTTTACATCTCTGCCCACCTTCTACATGCAGATCCAACATAGTCCTCTTTCTCTCAACTCCCTACACCCCCTCTCAGTGCAGATCGTTCTCCTAGATTATCTTTAACTAAAAGAACCCCTTTCTGTAGACTTGAGCCCGCGACCTTCAATGTCAGGCTCAGGTTCACCTTTGCATCTAGGATTTCACGATCACCATATGCATTCACCTAAAATCCGTAATAATTCCCTTGACTAATGTGCTCTGCTTCTCGTCCCTCCAAGTTCTGTTTTTTGTTGATCGTTCACTCTAAAACTCTTAAATAAGCAAATACATACACTTGTTAAATCTATTTAATGAAGGTGAGTTACTGGGAACCTCAACAGTTTATAAATTAATGGATCTGAGAGAATCCACATTGCACTCAAGTTACAAGCCAGTCTTCTGTCTCCTCTGTATAAACCTCTGCATCAGTATTGCTGTCCAAGTCCATGCGCTCTACAGGGTTGTTTGTTTTTTGGTTCTTCGTTTTTTGGTTCTTCGTATCCTGTGTTCCCTTCAACTTCCTGTCATCTTTTCCTTCTGTCTTCCAGCGCTCAGCAGAGGAACACACAGACGAATAAGAAGCGGGCCATGCCAAATCAGGTACGACCACTGTCCTGCTCCTTTTGGCAGGGGAGCTATTCACCACCTCCAGCTTCTCCGGTGCGACTCGTGTTGTCAGAGTGTATTAGCAGAGGACAGTTTAGTGCTAGTGGCAGGGTGGCTTTCAAAACAGTAGTCCTGAATTTTTTCCGATCCCAGATTTAAAATTGTGCCTGAACAAAGGCATGTTGTAATTCCCTTCTCTCCAAATAGTGGTCTTTATTCTGTTGTTTCAAAGTGTAGTTTTAGCCGCAGATGAGTACTGCTACTAATATTGAAGCAAAACTCTCAGTGGGTGCTAAGAGAAAATGAGATATCTTTGCGCAATGTTGTTGCCAGCTGTGATGCGACTCTTCCTTAGAGTCTTTAGGTCTCTGCATGGACGATAGACTCTCAAGACTCTGGGAATGTCAGCCAGCATTGGATGCAAAGTATGAGGGAGTAGTGGCCAGCGTTCTGTAAGGAGATGACCTTCCCCTCTCTAGATTTAACATTAAGGTGTAGATCGTCAGTGAACGAACATCAGTGTAAAATGGGCTGTTAATTTACCATATGGACCCTTGAATAAACATTGGTTCTAGGTACCATTCGGTAATTTTAAAACACCCACTCACCTTTTTTATAGGCCCACACACCCGCATGCACAACTGCGGCGTCTCCTCAAAAGTTCGCTGCCAAAGAGCCCTCTCGTGGGGCCCGTGAGGGACTGCAGCGTCACCCCCACGAGGAGCAACGCCCGATGATGAAGCATGACACTTGCAAGGGTGTGTGAGGGCACTATATTGAAAAGGAGAAATTCCCCAATACACCTACGTTGATCCAACCTATCATGAGTCGTAGGTACCACAATTTGATCGCTTTCTTAGTTATGAGGAACTACTGTTACCCCCCCCCCCCCCCCCCCAGTACATATACGTTATCTTGTGGGAGCACGGGTACTGGACCTCCTTCCTTTCTAACTTCGCTCCCGATCCCCAATTCTCTTTGTGTGACTATTGGTAAATGCAGGCCTGGTAGGGAGCTATGCAGTTGTTCCAGGTCCAGCAAGTCTCAAGCAAGATGATAATGTAGTCTTCTAGGGTTTGAACCAGTTGTGGATTCCTAAGGATATTATGCACTACACCTGGACTCCTCCCTTCCTTGTACAGTAAATCAAGAGCTAGATAGTCAAAATCAAACTCAACCACGTTGTCAGACGTAAGGGTGTGTCCAACTCCTACTTACTCTGCATAGCTTATGTTAAATAAGACGTGGATATGTTCCAGCATATTTCCCAGCATGCTACCTGCCTGTAGCTGCATTCTTTGCTGGTGTGTGCAAGTGCATGCCGCAACATTAATATAAATCATTCCATCATATTCATTCTACCGTTTCTACACAAGATGTGGATTGTGGGCACC
This sequence comes from Triturus cristatus, assembly GCF_964204655.1. NCBI lineage: Eukaryota > Metazoa > Chordata > Amphibia > Caudata > Salamandridae > Triturus > Triturus cristatus. Next base: position 85,940,523 of record NC_140586.1, on the reverse strand, counting down.
ACACTTAAATGCGCAGTAGGTTCTGCCTCTGCTTGCCCTACATAAATACTTCAGATACTACTCTGTTTTGGTCTGAAATTATTCAAGTAGTGGGTAATGTGTTACAAATCAACACACTTAATACGTTGATGTGTTACTGTACGTTAGAATTTCAATTGTCTCAACATTTTATAGGTTTTCCTGCTATGTTAAGAAATATACTTCTTTCTATCTCTTCCCAAAGAGCCACTGGGTATCATTCCTCTTGATTCTGGAAACTCGAATCTTCAATTTAGTTATTTTCTTGTGTTGGGATCACATCCCTTTCCTGGTCCCTTTGATTGACATTATCTCTGTGTTACATGGTTTTACATTCCTTGCAGAGAGCAGTGCATGGGGGATGGTGCTTGCCAAAGGTTGTGTATATAACATTGCATTTTGTTCTGAATGAGTTTTAAAAGATTAAACCATTAACACTGAATATTAATTGCACGATTTTTTCTTTTACTGTTTTATCTACTTTCTCTTGTATTCTTTTCTACCATTTTTTGTGCTTCTCGCTGTCCCTGTGGCTTGTATTTCTGCATCCTTTCATCCTTTATTTGTCCACTTTTTAATAATGCGATCCTACAGGGTGAAATATTGGTAAGTACATTCAGACAAGTGTGTGTAGTGTGGAATAGTCCAGCCAGTGATGGGGGCTAACGTCTAGTCAAAGCATATGGAACATGACCTGCCCTTGCCCCATATAGCCAACCTTGATATCACTCGGAGTCCTGTAACTAATATTTGAGATATTTAGTTTTCTTACTCCCAAATTTAATGAAAAATGCAGGCAAATAGAAGAAATTGTAAGTATGTTTTTGGCAAGCTTTATGTGTCAACTCTGGAGATTGCTTGCACATTCATTCTACTTTCTATTGGCTAGCTCATTGCTGTTCACTAAAGCAACAAATAAATAAAAAAGCCGTCAAAACATGGATTTCTAAGTGGTGAAGTCTCTGAATGCACCAAGTTAAAATGCCTTGTCAGATATGAAAAGAATGCTCCCACCTTCCTAACATGAGAACTGTGGAGCTGAAAAACATCAAGTGATGGGAAGAGTTCTCTCGTAGGGGATTTTCATGTAGTCATAAGCGTTGAATAGTCCCGCCCATCCGCGGGGACCCCGGAGCACTTTATCCAATATATGTTCTTAAGTGATGAAGTTTACCTTTCTTCTGGAAGGCCTTGAAAAGTCAATTAAGCTCATGATGCAGCCTAGGGATAGGCTACAGAACTGCGGTAACTGCCTCTGGCTTAGCATGACGGGATATTGGTGGTCTCTCTGTTCTTAAAGGCACAGCTTTCTTTTTCTCTACTTATGACAGCCTGTAGGCTACAGGGCCCTGCACTACTTCATGTCTGTCTTCTCATAGAAAAAGGGTTTGTGAAGGTGTGCCATTGCAAAAAATAGATAATCTGAGAGCATAGGGAATTACAGTCTCTGCTTTTGCCATTCCAAGATGAAGAACTCTGACTACTGTAGCCTATCCCTGGGCTGCATTATGACTTAAAGTGACTTTTTAAGGCCTTCCCGAAGAAATGGTGAACTTTATCACTTAAGAACATATATTGGATAAAGTGCTCCGGGGTCCCTGCGGATGGCCGGGACTATTCAACGCTTGTTACTATAATGGAAATACTCCTATGAGAGAACTAGAAATACAGGTAAGAAACTATACCTTCTTTCTTCCCCAAGTGAAGAGAAAATACTGCTAAATGTATTGAGCAGTACATACCAGTGTAAAACTTGAGTCATAATGGGGTGTCATGACAACAGATACACGTCTTATTGGACAAAGACCAATCTTAAAAGTAACCATTTTGTTAAATACTTTGTGAATTTGTAATGTGGTTAACTCTCGTCCATGCAGATATTTGTTTGAGTGAGGTTCTAGAAAGTTAGGGGTCTGAAGGGGCAAGCAAAAATAATATAAAGCCAGTTCCCCAAACAAAGAATCCAGAAAATATTTTTCAATCCTCTATTGAAATGTATTCTGTCTGCCCTGGGTACACCTAAGCTTAGTAAATTAGGTGTTTGTTGTGAATGAAAATTATTACCAAAGCTGAAAAGTCTGGTATAGATCACTATTCAACGAACCCTGATCTAATAGGGTGTGTTTTAAGAGCAATGGCTAATTTTATTAATTTTAATAATGTAATAAAAAAAAGCCACTTGCATTTCTGGTGAATCATTAACATCGCCAGTAAAAATGAAAGGGGCAATACATCTTCAAACTTTTACAAAACATGCATGCGTGTCACTGGCAGTGCTCAATTTGTTAATTTATTTTTACAAAATGATGAAAATTCTATATATATATATTTAAGTTATACTGCTTTTAAAAGTTATCTCTTCCACTTTCTCCTTTCCTTTGTCAACACTGCATTTTCTGCTGACTCCTTCCTTTTGTTTTTCAAAATGAGATCTGTCCTCTTTGTAAATGACATTTTAAGGAAGCCAAGTCGCCCTTTGGGAATTTGGTCTGCCCCTCAGAGTTCACACAGGTCAAAGAAAGAAATCTGAAATAGAACAAAATATAGAATTGTCATAGTTATATTGAACTGTGACATTGCATGTCCAAGTATTCACTGCATTCTGCTATTTAACTTTCTATTGAGAACAGTGTTTATTTTCTTACATACACTTCTCTGCAGCAGCTATTCCCTGTTTTGCAACTGCTGAGTCTCCCCAAGACTGCCTGACTTGCATTGCTCTGTGCTCATGGTGATCAACAATAAAATCATTGACACAAATTCTGCTTGAATGGCTGTGGTTACTTTAGCCACAGTGAAATAGGCAAAGTGCAACGGCTGTTTAATTACTGTTGAGTTTGTTTTCATGGAGAAATAAACATGCCTTTTTCAACAGAATGTCACATTGAAACGCACATTAATGCATGCAAAAGTAGGCATACGTTTTTTAATAAACATTGACCAAGGCATGTCCCATGAGATGTCTTTTGGAACTGTGTTCGAACAGTTGGGCCCTCTCAAAAAAGATAGGTGTTTGTGGGTATACATACTGATGTACTCCCAAAATGGTAGGGAGCACAGTAATAATGCACCCGAAGGCATATATCCTTTCTACATTTATAAATTATTTGGTATCAATGTCCATAAACATCTGAGAATGTATCCCAAATATTTAGTGTCATTTGTTTTTCTACTATAAACAGCTTGAGTCTCCAAGATTTGTCCCAAAACGTTGTTTCTAAGTGTATTACAATGCTGCCCCATCACTGGCTGGAGTTTGAAGTTATAGAGAGCTGCTTATTCTGTTGTGACGGGAAGGTGGAGAGCCTGACAATCTGGGGGCTGAGGTGGGTTGGCGAATTCCATCTTAAAGCTTCTGGCTTCTGATTCATGGTCGAGGCAATGATTGCAAGAAGAGGCAAAATTTGCATGGAACGTGCTTGTGATTGGAATAGTGTTCAAAACAAGGTCCTTTAAGGGCACAAACCAATACTGCCCTGCATCTTTATTCATTTTTATTACTTCCGGCTGCTACTTGCACAGCACCCTACAACACCTTCCTACCCCAAAGCCCCAACTTGTATCCATGCAATTAGGAACGATCAGAGGTGTCGGAAGACCTTTTGAGGAGATGGTGCATCTTTCCGGCCTAGCTAGTGAATTTTACCTCTTTATCTCACTCCTTTTCATACAGACCAGGGCCAAGTGCTTAGGTTTAAATGCAGGCCAATCACTGCCATCCTGTCCCTAAAAGGGTCATTTGTTTAACAAGTTTCTGACTGTGATCCACCCTAGAACCCCAAACTTACCACCATCTTGACACACCTTTTGGTCTTACTATTACACTTGAGTAAACTGGAGTACTGCATGGTTGTCAACATTCAGCTGCTGTCCAGACTGTTTCCAGTATAATTGTAAAACTTGAGAACTATATTGTCCAGGTCATATATATTCTGGTGTACTGAGGTGGCATCCCTGTGACAGAAATATGTCTGTGATTCGTGGAAAATGTGTAAAGTACTGGCATATAGTATTGAATATAAGAGCAAAAAACATTACTGATTTCTAGTGCTGATTGAAGTATGACATGTTAAATTTGGAAAGATGCTAACATTACTGTAGTGTTCGATTTAGAAGGAGGTGAGCATAAACTAATATGTAGTGAAGGAGATAGAAGGGTGAGGGCATTATTATACTTTCACGTTGGTGGTAGGAGGTTGTAAATATATTAGTGTCATGCAGAGATTGAGTTTATAACAATGGGAACGTCCCTGTCTGGTTCTGCAGGATTTATCAAGATCTGAACTTTACTTTCCATTAGGATTGGGTTAAGAATGATTTGAATGTTCCTGTCCAGTACAGTTCTACTTAGAAACATCTGTACATTGTTCTCTGGTAGTGTTGAGTTTAGAAAGATGTTGAACTATTCTATCCAGTTATACAGGTTTTATAAGGATATCCGCACTACTGTTCATTAATCTTGGCTTTAGAAACACTTTAACATTACTCTCTAGAGTAGCTGACTTTACAAAGGTGTAACTATTAATGCCATGTAAAGTTTTTTTTTTTTTTTTTTTTTTTTAAGATGTGATTGTTACTGTAATGTAATCTTTTGAGGTAAACATATGAGCATTACTATCTCACATTGTGAGATTTTGGTTTGTGGACCTTACTCATTTTGATTTAGAACGATTTTTAACATTACTGTCATTCGGTTTTGGTTTTGTATAGATGTGAGCATTAATTTTTTGTAATGTTCAGTTTAGAAATACTCGAACATTTATCTCCAGGAATGTTACATTTAGAAGCATGTGAAGGTTGGTGCCCGGCAAAGTTAAGTTTCTTAAAGATGTGAACATTGCTGTCCTGTAGCTTTGGATAGATGGATGTGAGCATTATATTCCAGTATTGCTTGGACATACATTTGTAACATTACTATTTTGTACTGTTGGATGTATAAAGAAGTAACAGTTGATGTCAGTGTTGAATTTAGAAAAATGTCGGCATTGCTGTATTTTGCTGGATTCATAAAGGTGAGAACATTACTTTTTTGTAGTGTTGGATTCATAAAGATGTGACCATTAATGTCACATAGTTTTGGAATTGAATGTTCTTGTAGACTCTAAAGGACTAGCAAGTAGTGTTGGGTTTCCAATGAAGGGAACCTTACTGCCACATCGGATGTGTAAGTATGTAAGCATTACTGTCTTGTAGGGATGAATTTAGAACTATCTGATCATTAAGGTTTGGATATGTTTGAGGTAGAAAGCTATGAATATTACTGTTTGGTTTATGTCCTTTTGGATTTCTGAAAACGTAAATATTTCTTTCTTGTAGTGTTGGATTCATAAAACTGTAAGCATTACTTAGCAGGGTGTAGGAATTAAATGTAAACATTTCAAGTCTGTAAGATGTGAATGTTCTCGTCATGTAGTGTTGCATTTTACAAAGACGTATAAATCAATGTTATGTTCGACTTTTATAGATGTGAGCAATAATGCCATTTAGTGATGAATTTAGAAATATTTGCTCATTTCTGTTCAAGAGCAGAAAGGGATGTATGTTACTGTCCTGAATTGATTAATTTTCTGTTTTCTTGGATTTTTAAACTTGTCAACATTACTTCATATAGTGTTCAGTTAAGAAAGATTTCACCATTACAATATGGAAGTGTTGCAGGGAGAAATATTTGAATACTACTCCTTTTGCAGTTTGGTTTAAAGGTAATTTTGGGATTGTAAAGATGGGAACATTGATGTCTAGCTGTTTTGGAGATGAATGTGAACAATAATGTTTAAGATTTTGAAAGAAGAGACAATTACAGTCCTGTGGATTTAGAAATAGGTAAATATTACTGTTCTCTAGTGTTGGATTTAAACAGCTGTGAACATTACTTTCCTCTATTGTTGGGTTTAGAAAGCTTTGAATATTTGTCGTGAAGGCGGAGAATTTGGAAATAGTATTTTTTTTCAATTTCTACTGTAGCGGATAGAATAAAGTTTGTCTTAGACCTAAAAAGACACAAGCACTACTGTTCGTTGGTGTCGGACCTGGAAATATGTGAGCTTTACTTTTAAGTGGTATCCATGACTGTTCCCTCTAGCTTGGACCTTGGAAGATGTTCATATTTGTGTTCTGTAGTATGGAAGTAAAAAAAGTAGAAATAATGTTAATACCTCGTCTGACCATCTGAATATTGGCCCTTTGAGCACCTGCCTTCCAAACTCTTGCTGCTTTCTATCCAGTCCTCTTTCTTGCCTCTTGCTTTACCATCCTTTCAAAACATTTTTAAATTGAAAGTACCCTTTTAATAATCCCTCGAGGGCAGCTATTTCAGATGTGCATCTCCACAGGAGAATAGTGCACCACGCTTAACTTGTTCTTTATGCCCTCTTAATTTTTCAGGGTTGCCTCCTTCCCTCCGCAAGACAAACTGTATGAGTTAAGTTCCTCTAGCCTTCACAGGCAAAGTCCAAGCTTTTGTTGGTGTCTCCGTGCAACACATTGGTCTCCATGTGCTGTGGTGCTTTAGTACGCAGTGGCGAATGGATGGACCCAGGTTACTAGGCCGTTTTTCAATGTAGGTGTCTTCCTTGGAATTATAATCCAATACATCTCCGGGCACCCACAACCCTGGTATCTGATTATGAGTCAAAGGAAGGTACTTGCATTTAAAAATGTAGTTCTGCTATACACAGTCCAGATTCCAGGAGGGCGCAATAAGGGCATAGACAAAGGTATGGGAAACTAGCATGAGAAAATACATTAAATGCAATTTCTGGACCAGCGTCAGAGAAAGGGCTTCCTTGTTACTTGTTCTCTTAAGAGTTCAAACATCCAGTATTGCACTGTCAGTTGCAGGATGTTGTTGAGAGGGTAGTTTTCCTATGTGGACCACTCTGTAAGAAGACCTGATACCATCACCATAAAAATCTTATGCCAAACTCAGAAGAAGGTTTACCACAAATCATTAATATTTCTTGCATTGTTTTAATGTTTACCAACCTATATATTAATGATGTGTATAAGTGACAGTCACTTTCTTAAAATGTGAGTGAAATCCTTAAATACAGGAGATTTGACTTTGTGGTTTCCATTCCATTCCACGGGGCTTCTGCGCCACGGGGCGCGAAGCCCCGTGGCGCAGGAGAAGGCCTCCGGGGTGGGGATTCCTCAGCCAACGGTCCGGGACAGCCGCCAGCGGCCGGGAAGAGTCCGCGATGTGTCCCGCCTCTCAGCCCCGCTCACCTCGGCATCAGTCAGGCAGCAACTCTGCAGGCAGCACGGCGCCTTCCCCGCAGCAAGCAGCGCCCTCAGCGGTTCCCAGTCTCCGCAGTAGGGTGCAGGCCCCCGATCCCCGGGGTTTCCCAGCGTGCAGCAGCCGGCCAGGTCAAGTCCCGCTCTGAGGCCGTCCTCCGCTCCCCAGTACTCCAGCAAATATCTCGGCTCGCCAGAGTGCGAGCGCTCCGCTTTTTGCGCCGATGGATTCAGCAGGCTCTCACCAGTGCATCGGCGAGGGTTGTGGAAGGAACAGGCTGGTCAGGATAGCTTGAAGGATGATGATAATGCCCGGTCGGGCGGGAGCCTCACTACAGTGCGGCCATCTTGGTTTAGCGCCCCTGCACAAGGCAATCTTTAACTATACTTCATGTAAAATCTAATTCTAGCTCCATATGTGCCCATGCTGAGAGCTTTACTTTTGTACAGCATGACCATTTCTGCAACAGGCTTACGTCCTAGCTTTCTGGAGAAACTAGAAATTGTTGCACAAGAAGCCTCTATCTCCTGTTTCCTCTGCATAATTAAAATATCCCAGTTTAAATTCTTGTTAAACATAAGGCCTACATAATTAAAATATTTAGTCCTTAAAATGTCCCTTCCCCCATTAAAGTATTTCTTTAAGTGGGTATTCTCTGGGCATCGAGTCATTACATAGGATTTCTCATGGTTCACCATGAGCTTCATCTCTTGCCTTAATTGGTTAAAACCATTTGAAAGTGATTGTATCCCATTCGCGGTTCATACGATTAATACCTTATCATTGGCATACAATAAACCAGGAACAATAAACGAGAGCCTATTTTAGAAATGTCACAGATGCATGCTAAAAAGGTTTCTAAGGCATCTATATAAGCTACAAATAGAAAAGGGGCTAAAATGCAACATTGCTTGGCCCCTCATTTAACCTAAATCGGGGAGTACATCTCCTTGTTGAAAATATCGAACCCTCATATGGGTATCTTGATATTAACGTTTTTTAGGTCTGCAGGTGAAACAAAACAGTCATTTAGAGGTAAAAGTCTGTTGCCTTTATTAGTTGGGTTAAAAATATCTGTGAAATGTTTAGCCCATACCTGTTCCATAATGTGGCCTTCAATACCTGTGGTTGTCTTTCCAGATAAAAAGGGTTGATTTACTACCTCCCAAAACGCCCGGTTATCATTTTGGAGGGCAGCACTTTCAAGGTCCTCCCAGGCTCTAGTTAGAATTTCTGCTTTCCTTTTTACAACTGCTTGATTATAAAGCGCACTCGCAGTTCTAACTGCTACCTGGTCCCGAGGCACCTCTTCGGTGATTAAAACATTTTTATAGGCATTTGAGCATTCATGAATAAACCAAGATCTCACATGATTAGCTGTTCTAGGTATGTATGTATGTATGTTGACTTTTGCACCTTGGTTTTCTTTGAGGGAGTCCGCATCACAAGACCTGTTGTGACTCCACCCTTGGTACACATTGTACCAGCACACTGGCTCCACCTTAGATTGCTCTCTTCAGTCATCGGGTTCAGACTTTCGGGATTGTTGTTCAGGGATCGATGTGGTAACACACTGGTTCTTTCTTCTCAGTTCCAGCATTTCCGCCTTCAAACGTGATGAAAACAGTGCTAATGTGAGAATGTCCTTTGGTTCGTATTGCGCATGGGCTTCAGCTCCATCCTCAGATTGTTTTTTTCCGCCATCGGGCTCAGATGTAATACTTCGCGCTCCGGTTCCGAACTTTTCCAGTTCAACGATCTACGCAAAATCCTCGTTCATCGGTATTCTTCTGATACAAATCTTCTTAATCACCTTCTCTTCGACACTTCTTCCATTCCAGTCGTCGACGGCGGCCTTCGGGCCTATCCCGGCTCCGGTCTCGGCTGATGAAAAGAACTCCCTTCAAGAAGTGCCCTCGATGTGGGTCCAAATTCCCTCACACCGATCTTCATGAGGTGTGCAACCTCTGCCTCTCCCCTGAACACGAGGCTCGAGACTGTCCCGCCTGCAAGTCTTTTAGATTGAAAAAGACTATTGGAGATCGAAGGGCCAGATGCAACATGGCGCACTCCTCGACCTCCGCAACAGTCGGCATCTTCGGGGACGACGTCGAAGCTCCGGAACAGCAGCACACCGAAGGAGAAGACGACCTAGTCAGTGCTTCCGAAACCGACGACTCCGATGTGGAGGACATCACCCTGGCGCAGAGGGTTGTGAGTACTATAGCCCCTCCCACACCCGCGCCGACTCCCAAAAAGGCTTCGGTCACGCCTTCGCCTCCGGGCCTAGGCAAGACCAGAGACACTGCTTCAAACACCCAACCTTCGGGCCTGGTGAAGAAGCCTAGTAAGCCTTCTGGCGGCTCGAGCCGGCCTGCCATCAGTGCCGAAAAACACCCTTCGGCACCGAAGAAGAGATCGGCCTCTACCTCCACACCGAGCTCCGCACCAAAGGCCTCAGTGTCGAAACCCGGCCTCTCGGTGCCGACCAAACATCATAAGGCCCTCGGCACTGACACTCCTGTGCCGAAGCCTGTCTCGGCACCGAACAAAAATCGGAGGTTCCAAAAAAGCACGGCACAGACAAGCCTAAAAAGCCGTCGGCCCCGAAAACATCGGCGCCGACCGAACAACCAGTGTCGCAAGAACTATTCACACTGGATCCTTTGCAAAAGACACTTACCAAGGATCCAAAAACTGGACATTTGGCACTGTCTTCAAAAAAGAGACATTTGGACAAACCAGCTCCACTTCCACCCCCAAAGAGGAAGGACTGTGCTACCTCCCCTTTCGGAGTGCCTTCCCCACCTCCTCCACCTTCTCCTCCCCTGCCTCATCGCTCTCCGACCCTGTCTCCAGACCATGATGATCAGGGGGACACATACTACGACCCAGCAGATGTGCCACAAGACCCCACCCCTACTGGATCCCCAGACCCATGGGATGATTATAACAATCCAGACATCCCAGATGTCCCACAAGATGACCTTTATCCATCCAGGCCATCCACACCAGAAGACTCGTTAGGTTTTCACCACCTACTTCAGAGGGTGGCACATTATCACTGGGTAGAGCTACATACTGACCCAGTAGAGGAAGATTTCCTCCTAGACACCTTTGATAATGCACATAGGTCTACTGCTATACTACCTATGCTCAAAGGGGTAATAAAACATACGCCAGAGGTTTTTAAAGACCCAGTCAGGGCTAGGGTCCTAAACCCACGCATAGAGAAAAAATATAAAGCTGCCCCCACAGATCCTGCCTACATCAAAGGGCCAGCACCACTGGATTCCCTAGTGGTATCCACGGCTTGGAAGAGATCTAATTGTCAGGCGAAGCACCACCACCTGACAAGGAATCAAAGCTCCTGGACGCATCAGGGAAAACGCACTGCGTCACAGGCTGCCAATATATGGCATATCGCCAACACTCAAGCGCTATTGGCCAGATACGACAGAGCGCATTATGATGAGCTAGAAACCATCATGCACCATCTCCCAGAAAAGTACAAAAATAGGGCTAATGAATTGATTCAAGAGGGAAAAACCATTACTAATACCTCTATACGCTGTGCCTTAGACGCGACAGACACAGCCTCCAGGGCCATCAACACTAGTGTCCTCCTCCGTCGCCACGCTTGGCTAAGAGTTTCAGGCTTTAAACCGGAGGTACAAGCCTGCATATTAAACCATCCATTTGATCAACAACATTTATTTGGTTCAATGGTAGATGAGGCCCTCGAGAAGATGAAGAAAGACACAGATACGGCGAAATCTATGGGAGCCCTACAGTCACACCCTCCTAGGCGCTCCTTTCGCCGCTCTTCCTTTCGGGGCACGAGCAAAGGCTACTCCTCAGATAGCGCCTCCATGTCCTACAAATCCCCTCCTCAGTCCACCTTCACAAGGGGTTATCAAAGAGGCGGCTATAGAGGCAATAACAATAAAGGCAGAGGCAAAACAAATACCGCCCGCTCTGCCACACCGCCTACCCAATGACTTCCCCCTGCTCCCTCCAGACCATCCCACTCTGGTCGGGGGCAGGCTACAAAATTTCCTTCACGTCTGGGAGACCATCACCTCAGACAGATGGGTGACCCAAATTATTTGTTCAGGGTACTGCCTAGAATTAATATCTACCCCCCCCAAACATTCCACCCAAGCAACGCCCAATGTCACAAGAACATGCCATGTTACTAAAACAGGAGGTAATCTCCCTCCTGCAAAAACAGGCCATAGAACAAGTCCCCGCCAATCAGCAAAATTTAGGGGTCTACTCCCTGTACTTTCTGATACCAAAAAGAGAAGAGACTCTATGACCTATTTTAGATCTCAGACCTCTAAACACTTGCATACATTCGGACCATTTTCACATGGTAACCCTTCAACAGGTTCTTCCGCTCCTCTCCCAGAACGACTTTCTCACCACACTGGACTTGAAAGACGCATACTTTCACATTCCGGTACACCATGCTCACAGAAAGTACCTCAGATTTGTAGTGGACGGGCAACACTACCAGTTCAAAGTGCTCCCATTCGGGGTCACAACAGCACCAAGGGTATTCACCAAGTGCCTAGCAGTAGTGGCGGCACACCTCAGAAGACAGCACATTCACGTCTTCCCATATTTGGACGACTGGCTAATAAAAGCCACATCCTACAACCAATGTGTACACCACACCGCCACTACAATCCAACTACTTCACCAGCTAGGTTTCACGGTGAACCACCAAAAGTCCCAGATGACACCATCCCACACAAAGCAATACCTCGGTGCCACCATAGACACCTCAAAAGCCGTAGCCTATCCCAATCCTGCCAGGATTGCAAGCATCCAGGCATTGCGTCAAAAATTCATACCTCAACACGCTCTCCCAGCAAGAGTGTTTATGCAACTGATGGGGATGATGGCCTCTTGCATTTTCATAGTACCTCATGCAAGACTCCAGATGCGCCCACTCCAGGAGTGCTTAGCACGCCAGTGGAACCAGGCCCAGGGGCAACTGACAGATCTGGTGTTGGTAGACGGTCGCACCCATCGTTCTCTGCAGTGATGGAACACCACAAATCTTTCCAGAGGCCGACCGTTCCTGGACCCGGTTCCACAAATAATCCTAACAGACGTATCGCTCTCCGGCTGGGGAGCTCATCTGTTACACCTCACAGTGCAGGGCACATAGACGCCACAACAAAAGTTACTCCACATCAACCATCTGGAGTTACTGGCAATCTTTCTAGCCCTAAAATCCTTTCAGACGCAGATTTCAGGCAAGGCAGTCCTCATTCGCACAGACAACATGACTGCCATGTACTACATTCAAAAACAGGGGGGCACACACTCTCCACAGCTCTCTCAACTAGCACAGAGCATATGGAGATGGGCAATTCCACACAAAATCTTTCTCCTAGCCCAACATGTCCCAGGAGTCCAAAACACCATGCAGATCTGCTCAGCAGACAAACGCAGCAGATCCACGAGTGGGAACTTCACCCACAGGTTCTTCACCCGTTCTTTCAGAAAAGGGGGCTTCCTCAGATAGACCTCTTCGCCACCCACAAAAACAAAAAATGCCCAAGCTTCGCCGCCAAATACCCACACCCATTGTCCAAAGGCAATGCGATATGGATGAACTGGTCAGGCAAATTTGCATACGCTTTTCCACCTCTCCCACTAATTCCATTAGTGGTGCGAAAGCTACAACAGCACTCCCTCACGCTCATCCTAGTAGCTCCAACATGGGCCAGACAACCGTGGTACACCACGCTGCTGGAACTCTCGGTAGTGCCACACCAAAAGTTACACCTCTCACCATGCCTCCTAACCCAGAACTATGGAGAGATCAGGCACCCGGACCCAGCTCAGCTCAACCTTGCGATCTGGCTCCTGAGATCCTAGAATTCGGATACCTTAACCTTCCCCCTGATTGCATGAACATTATCAGAGAAGCTAGACGCCCTACTACTAGGGCCTGCTACGCTGCAAAGTGGAAAAGATTTGTTGTTTACTGCCATAACACAATGAACCCTCTAGATGCATCTATACAGCACATCATATGTTACTTGCTCCATCTACAAAGATGTAACCTAGCCTATACATCCATTTGGTTGCACCTCGCAGCAATTGCTGCTTACCTACAGAACAGACAGCACCTATCACTTTTCAGGGTGCCTGTCATCAAAGCCTTCATGGAAGGCCTCAAAAGAGTAATTCTACCCAGAGTACCACCCTCACCTGTGTGGAACTTAAATATAGTTCTCACAAGGCTAATGGGACCGCCTTTCGAACCTTTGCATAAATGTGAACTGCAATTTCTCACATGGAAAACAGCTTTTCTGGTGACCATCATTTCCCTGAGAAGGGTCAGTGAGATACAAGCACTCACTATACAGGAACCTTTTCTCCAAATACACCAGAACAAGGTTGTACTACGCACCAACCCAAAATTCCTACCCAAAGTAATTTCCCCCTTCCATCTAAACCAATCTGTAGAATTACCGTTTTTTTTCTCGCAACCTCAAACTGTTGCAGAAAGGGCTCTACACACACTAGATGTTAAAAGGGCCTTACTTTACTATATCCAGAGAACACAACCTTTCAGAAAGACAAAAACAGCTATTTGTCTCTTTCTCTCCACCACATAAAGGCAACCCCATCTCTAAATCAGGGATAGCTAGGTGGATTGTAAAATGCATACAGATTTGCCTCCACAAAGCAAAACGAACGCTATCTGTTCCCCCTTAAGCCCACTCTACACGGAAGATAGGGGCTTCTATGGCTTTTCTAGGGAACATACCATTCGATGATATCTGCAAAGCAGCGACATGATCAACACCTCACACTTTCACAAAACATTACTGTGTAGATATGCAAACCAAGCAACAAGCTAGTGTGGGCCAGGCTGTACTAAAAACACTGTTCCAAACCACTGCACCGGATACCGGTGGTCGCCGCTAGGGTTGGGTACTGCTATATAGTCTATGCAAAAGTGTGTAATCTGCAGCTCATATGCCTCGAACGGAATATGCTACTTACCAGTATGCAACTGTTCTTGGCATGTAGAGCTGCAGATCTACACACGCCTCCCCGGCTACCTGTATCCGTTCCAGTCTATCTTATTTAGATACAACACACATGGGTTTCTTTACTATTATCACTACGCTCCATCTTTCCCTGCTGGCGAAAAACAATGTGAGGATGGAGCCGAAGCCCATGCGCAATACGAACCAAAGGAGGAGTCACCGACCTCGTGACTTCCAAAGACTTTCCAAGAGGAAAAACAAACTGCAAACATCCGGGCCCAACACCCGATGGCGATCTATGCAAAAGTGTGTAGATCTGCAGCTCTACATGCCAAGAACAGATGCATACTGGTAAGTAGCATATTCCTTTCCATGTCCTTTAACTTTCTTGACCCTGCAAACCCCCACTCTGTCTTTGACACTATGTTTCACTTTCACTACTCGCCCGTTGAGTGGAAAACAATCTGAGGTGGAGCCAGCGTGCTGGCGTGTTTTAGACTAAGGGTGTCATAAGGTCTTATTGACTTGACTTTTTCGAAGAAAAACCCGATGCAAACGTCTGGACACAACTCTAGATGACAGAAGTATGTAAAGCATGTCAACTACAGCGCCATACACCACTACCAGATAGTTGGTGTAGGTAATATTTTCATATAGATAGAGATCTCGAGTTAAAGGTACTGATGTACATGTACATATACATAGACAGACACAGTAATGAAAATAAATGTCCCAAAATCCTGTCCTGTTATTTAGTATAACTGTACTAAATGTGTGCATTCACATATTTATTACTACAATGCAAAGGTAAAATTGCAATTCATTACCTCAATCAAGCAAACTTGACATCACAAAAATACGGGTTACTGCCCCACAGATTGTGTATTGTAATTGTTTAACACTTGGACCCAATTCTCCTAATAGTCACAAGGCCTTATCAATGTGATTTTGTCTTACAGAACAATTTCTACCCCCTTACATCCTGGTTTGGGTTAAATATCTTTTTTTTAAGCAAATACAATTGCATCAACCATGAATGCAGATGCGCACAATGTGTAAAATTTTTCGATCAAACCACAGTTCCACTTGGGGGTGGGGCCTGAAGGATTCATCATTCAGCAGCGAACTAAAGATTCCTTGTGTGGTCCCTGCCATTCTCAAGTTCTAGGATAGCTTGTGTCTTGCTCTGTACAATTGTATCATGTACAGTTGAATGCCCATGGCGAGTTTTAAAAAAGCCCTTCCAACTGCTTCTCTAGGCCCATCCATCCTGGGAACTGGATTGTAGTGGCACAGAATTTACTGCTCACATTAACAAAAAAATTGTCATAAAACCACCTGCATGTAGCTTTGGTTGTCTGCCATTGCTGTGGATAAGGTACATATGCTGTGCACCGTTGGCACCTCAAACAAGCTATAGACTGCAGGCTGTGTTGCGTTTCTCTTAACCCTGGTCTTCTGCGTGCAGCTTCGCTGTCCTTACTAACCTGCACAGTGTTATTAACCTAATTACAACTGTTGAATAGCATATTAATCCTCACTGTTTGGAATAACTCCTAATTTGAAATGTTAACCCATTTTGTTATTTCCAGAGAAGTTCAGATTTTCATCCCTTTCTGTCCCTTATGATTTGGTTCAAAGATGGCATGTTGATTCTGTGTTGTGTAGGTTGACCCATGTACTTTTATGTACCTCCACATACGGTGTCTTGTGAGTTATGGGTTTTGCCTGTCAGATGTGGTTGATTTAGTGGCAAGCATATCAAATCTTGCCCATCTGTTGATTGGTGTGAGGATATATTTGTTGAGCATATGGTCCACCGTTTCCAGGACAGGTTAAGGCTATGTATGTTTCAATATATACCTTTATGCATATTTGGTAGATTGGAAATGCTACTGTAATGCAGAATACTCATAAGTAATTTTTGTGATTTTGCTATTCGGCTTTGGGACCCTATATCTGGAACCACTGACTTCCCTGCACAAGGCTTCGGTGGTGGCTCGGTGGAACCAGCCGTGCATTTGCTCTGTCTGCTTGTGACCTACACTACGTGCATTGGAAGGCTGGCTGAGCAGTACCTATTTCTAAGCGCCAGTGTTGTTTTCTTGCTTTTTGTAGCTATTCCCTTCATAAGGTACTGGTTACTTTCTTATAGAGCCAGCTGGACTGCTAGGCATTACTCGAAGATGTGTTTTTTCTCAAGTCCTGTGTGTGGTCCTGTGTGTTCTGGAACGAACGATGGTCCTGACACCTTGTTATGTGGAAAGTGTGTTTGAGAATCACTTTGTGCTCTTTTCTCGCTCAGTCTGGAAAGTGCGCAATATGCATAGGTAAGGTTTGTGGGACTGAGACAGCGGTCCTGTGGCACCAGATCAAAGATGAGAGGCAAAAATCTGGTAGGGATACACAGGAGTCCACAGGACAATGTGAAGTAGTTTATTTAAAGCAAGACAAACTAGAGGATAAAAAGGTATGTTTTGACACAATGGGAATTTTTACCTACAAAGTCCAGTAAGAAGAGTATTATTATTTTTGGTTTGCAAATCCCCTTCTCTCTCTAGCCAGTGTTTAAATTAAATGTAATAAACGTTGTCCATATTCGCCACCCTTCTCCATGAGGATGTATTTTTTTTTTTGTATAACCTGTACCTCGCACCAGAACTCCAACATCAGCTGTATTACTTGATTGCCTATTCGCTCTCTGCAAAAAAATTCCAGCTTCCTGTAGCATTCCCAGCCTGTCTGCTGCTGAGCTTTGCGTCTGTGCTGCCAAGCTTCAGTGTCTGTAGCTAGTTCATCTTGTCAGCACTGTTTTACCTTACTTGTTTTTATTGATTTCAAAATGGTGTCACACTCCACCATGCAATTGGGATACTCCTGGCCATATATCTGGTTAAGCGAGCTATAAATGAGAATGATGTTTTTTAAATTTTCCTCAGCAGTTCAAGCTGTAATGTGTGATCATGATTAAGACATGGCTCATCAAGCAATCTTTGACAGACAACAGAATGCCTGTGGCAGTATTGCAGGGTTGGCACATTCGTAATTGCAGACTCTGATTTGCTTGTTTGTTGTGGGGGGTTTGCTAGGCACAGAAATGCAAGTCTTTCTACTCCCTCAGACCATCACTTTGAAAACGTAGTGTCCTTTCATGAGTGCTCCAGCCCTTCAACCCATCACTAGTATTAGCCTTCCTTGCACAAGTTGGTCCAGCCTGCCCATACTGACACCTATGACCATACTAGCAACTGACCTGGCTAATCCTGGTGCCCACATCCTTTATTCCGCTTTCCTGCTGGTCCATGCTAGCTGCGGGATAGTACTTGTGTAGGGAGCCTAGTGTCTGTGACAGGCCGCAAAGGAAACTAGGATATTTCATAAGTTTATAAAGCTATGTCATTTGCCAATCATAGTAAAGGGCCAGCACAAGGCTTTCCTCCAATATATCTTCAACATGGCATCCAGTGTGCCTATGTGCAAAATAACTGGATTGTGTACGTCTGAGGGCATTCCCCTTGTCTGCCGGATCAGATTCAGCAGAGAGAAGTGATTATGGTGACCGACTATTGCTAGGGTTCATTATGCTTAATTGTTGCCAGAATCAGTCACTCTCGCTCATCACTGCATGTTTGCGGAAAGCTCTGCTTGAAATCAAAACTGGGTGGTTAAGCGATGCTTTCTGCAGAATGTTGCATGTCGGTCTTTTCCTTGTATTTATTTGTTAGAATTTCATGAAGTTGCTAAGCCTTTGGTATTGTTTTCATTATGTTCCATCTAGTTCTCTGACATTGCCCAAATAGCATGATAGGGATGACACGGTTATGAGATGTGGACCGTAAATTTTGCTTCCCCCTTCCCCGCTCTCCAAATCTCCCCCACTTTTTTCCTGGTTTTTTTTTCTCCAGGTTATTCGAAGAGGATGGCTAACTCTCAACAACATCAGCATCATGAAGGGCGGATCAAAGGAATATTGGTTCGTGCTGACAGCCGAGTCTTTATCGTGGTACAAGGATGAGGAGGTAAGCAGTGGGTTAAAAAATAATATAATTGGGGGTGCATGAGAAGCAGTTTTATGCTGAGTTGTAGAAGTTTATATTATGTCTTGGTTCAGTGTTCTCCTGAAGTTTCCTGTTAGAGTTGACTTTGCAAAATGATAATTGTAAGATGTCGGGGACAATGGCAATCTCGGGTTTTGAACCAAATAACCAGTGGACTAGTAGACAAAAATAGCCACTGTCAGTAAAGCTGTCCCTACTGCTAACACCCATGTCCACTATGGTGGACCCTAATCTGGGGTTGTGAAGGTGAGTACATGTGAAAGGTCTTTACGATCCTTCAAGCATGGGTTCTTAAAAGCAGTCAAGTGTTCTGAATAAAACCCATTGAAGAGAGTCAGTGTAATGGGTTTATGCAATTTCATAATACTGGAAGTCAAGAGATTATGCTATCAATAGCATAGGATGATTAGATGACACAGTTTTGCCACAACATCATGTTTTCTGCCCTGGGCTTTAATTTTTCAGATCACTGCCTTCTCTGTGTTGCAGTCTGTGTGCTTCTGTTGGCCCAAATGGATTAATTCACTTCCTAATGTATCTTAGTGCAGATTTATTAAATCTTTTAGTGTCTTAATGAAATTTTAGTTCCATTCATAAACATTTATTCACCAAATCAGGGCGTTCAGGGGCGTGTAACCGTGGTTCAGTTCTACAGAACCTTTTGGACTTTGCTGCTGTAAAGAATGATGTGTATAAGGAAACTGCTGGACTTTAATGATGAGGCTTGATGAAGGGTCAAAACTATAACCCAGAATCACAGAAGGTCGGCAAAAACTGGTTTGTTAACCACCTTTTTCATTCGCATTGACTGCTTACAGCTAGAGCTTGAGGGGGTTGTCAACTTACGCCCTTAAAGTGTGGGATATGCGGCTTCTGACCTGGTGTTGTGAGAATGATGTGGTGTTGACAGCCAAACACTTACCGGACTTCACTTCAGTAGATTTGTGGAAGAATATTATTACTAGGTGAATGCATAAAAGGAACATGTTGCTGAAACTAAATCATGGGATGGGAAAATAAATGTATGTTTGGAGTATGTTAAATAATGTTATGTGGTATTTGTAAGTCATTTAGTGCCATAGGGTGCTCATGTGAAATCTCTAAAAGCAGAGATGAGACTAGGCGCAGGGATCTGTATAGATTTATTCAGTCTGGAGAGTATTATACCTTCTTTGGTGTGTATGCCACTAACGCTTTTGTTTAAAATGTGCACTGGTGCGGTGTGTAATGAATAAGCTTAAGTGATTGGATGCGTTGGACCAAGTTAGTGTGTTATGATTTATGCCCCTGTGTTGATCAGACTTGGGATACATATAGTCTGGATAAGTTTAACTTTTGAAAACATTTTTGCTTTTATGTATTACTTAGAGTTGGACATTGAATGTATATTTCTTATCACCTTTAGTTCTAATATGTTTGGCACAGATGTTGAAGCTACACCATATCTGAGATAGTTGAGCAGCTTTTAAAAGACAAGTGTTTGAAATACCTCTTGGGGCAGCAGGGAGATGCAATTGGTTAGTGTAGGATATCAAAATCATGTAAAATACAGAAGACGTTACCCCTTAGAATAAAAAGATTTGTGAGACATTGATACCATATCTTCATTCACAAAACAAAGATGTATTAATTCTAGAATCCAGGGGTTAGGAGAAAGGGTATATTTCTATATAGTAATTTTCCTTTACTGCATTGAGTGAAGTTTTCTCTGCTTACTGTACAACAAAGAGCCTTTTTACAGAATTTAATGGTGCAAACATTTTTTCACCTATTTCAAATCCCACAACAACTTTGTCATTCTGGAGTCCAGTTAAGAACTGGTGTAAACAAAATTTAATTAGAACTGTTAGAGATGTTTTTAATTTTTGTATAAGTGGGAAACTTAAAACAAGCGTGCTTCTGTGTTAGTCAGTTGTGTTTCTTTTGGCATTAGCTGATTGTATTGGTTATAAAAGTCTTGAACCCTCAAATGCTAAGGCTTTTTTTCTACCCTATTTCAGAACCCTTATTAGCTATTTGGGATACTTTGCGCTTATGCCGCCATAACTTTTTTCCACGTAAAGTATCCACACCAAATGTGTGTCTTTTTTTCCCCAGCATCGTAGGGATTGTAAGGGTACCCAGGTGTCTTGGTTCTCTTTGAGGAGATCGAGAATATAGCCAAAATATATCTAAATTTAGGTTTTGGAAGAAAAAATGCTGCGAAAGAAAGATGTTTTTTTCTCTTAAAAATGGCATTAACAAAACTTTTGCTGTTCTTTAATCGCCATTTTCCCAGCTTTCAGAAACAAGATGTAGGACACTAGGCTTGTGTTGCATTTATCCTTCCCCGCTTGTTGCCCCTTTTTAGTAGCTACCAGATGCTGATGCTCCACTGACAGTGCCCTGAGGCCTGCTTACCAGACCTCCGTGCCAGTGTTCCTTCCCCTAAACAAGGTGTTGTCTAGTTATGCCACAGTTGGCTAAGGACATTAACAACCCTGTAAGTCTCTAGTAAATGGTACCCAAGGTGCCTAGAATATGAGTGCTAAAGAGGGTCCCAAAGGATTGCAGAATATTGTATACCACCTTAAGGGACCCCCACACAAATTCCTCACAGACTGCCAATGCAGGCTGCCTGACTTGGTGCAAACCATGAGGGAAAACATGACATCACACTCCTGTGTGCCATGTCAAAGTTCACTGCATCTAATATATGTAAGTCACCCCTAGAGCAGGCCTTTGAGCCCTAAGACTAAGGTGCATTATATTATATGTGAGGACATAGGTGCATGAGCAGATATTCCTCTGTGATGTCTAGTTCTATTACTACACATTACATGTGAGCAAGGAAACCACCTAAGGTATGTACTGGGCACTGGTCAAAACGGGTTCCCCAGCTACATAATGGCTTCACTGAAACCTGTGGTGTTTGGTATCAAACATCTCATGTTAATAAACCCACACCTATTCCAGGGATGAATTTATGCACCTTAGAGGTACCCCGTAAAACCTGCCAGCCCTCTAGTGTCCTTTCTGACTGGGCCAGTCAAGCCTCCCATCACAGACGAGTTTGACCACGAGAGGTGAGAGTCCACGGTCTCAGGTCAGGAACAATACCTGCTCTGGAGGGAGGTATTTTGCACCTCCTCCAAGAAGGCTGGTAAATTAGCATTCCAAGGCAGGGAGCACTTCAAAAAGCTCACTGCCTTTGGTATGAAAATCTGGCTTCCCTCAAAGGTGAGGGTATGCCTACCCCCACTGACCAGGGCCAATTTGGAGCCAGGCTAGGCGGGAAAATTAGTCGTTGGAGAGGCATGTCCACCCTAAGGCTAGTTCCACCATTAAGGTGGGCTACCTGATGTGGATACGAAATTTAAAAGCCTACCTTCTTGGTGTTGGCAGAATTAGGAACTCTGGTACAAGCCCACTTACCACAGGAAGTGGTCATATATGGGGCATAGTGACCCCAGGTGTAAGTAGCCCATTGGCTACTGCCCTACACTCCCCTAACGCCTCTTAATCTACTATTTAGAGGAGCCCATGGCACCAGGAAATCCGATTCCTACCAACCTAGGAAGGAGGGCACTGAAGAGCCATGAGAAGCAAGGACTGTGGAGAAGCAACTGACTTGGCCCCAAACCTGCTGACCTGTCTGCTGCTCCCTATCAGATTGTTAAAGTTGTCTCATCCTGCAGTTAAGTGCCCTGATGCAGTACATGTTTTTCCTCCATAGGATAACGTTACCGCTCCCAAAAATTGCACTGTCAACTTTTGAAAACTGGAAAAATTCATAACTGGAAAAGAACATACCTGATTTTGATGATCTTGGTATCTAAATTCATATAAAAGTATGTGTTATTTTTATAAATTTGTATTGGATTTCCTTGAGTGTATGTCTCACTTACTGCCTTTGTGTGTTAATGCTCTTAGTACTACCCTGTGATATGCCTAACTGCTCGCCCTCACTACAACAAAAGAGAGCATTTGGGGTGTAACTTGTGCCTCTGTAATTCTTTTGGGGTTTTCTGGACTCTTTACACAGTGTACCTGTTTAAAGAGCCAGCTTCCTACAGAAGCACAGCTGAATAGAAAAACAGTTTGGGGATTTTTAGAAGAGGTGGCGCATTTTTCCTAATTGTTGTGCTTTCAGTCTACTTTTGTGGTGGGAACAGGTGTGAAACCCATGGGTGATGCCGGAAAGCTATAAATTTCTGAAAACTAGACAAAATTTTGAAAGCAGCAAGGGGGCATTAGTGTAGATCCCCTCATGGTTTTACCAAGGAAAGTCACACTTAAATTAATAATATATTGACAATAAGTAGGAAAAACCACAGCCATTTGTGATAATGTTTTCATCTGTAATTTGTCACAATAGCCTGTTATAAAAGCAATATTTTGTTATGTCCTCTAGACCCTTCAGGTCATGGGGATATAGAAGGTTTGTAGCTTCTCCAAAAACCCCGAGGTGCCCTTAGCCGCCAACTGAGCTGCACCTTACCCTTTCACTGTGTACCAAGTATAGAGCAATTGATATGGTACAATATGAGTGAACAATGGTTATGAAGGTAACCTATGTTTTTCTGAAATGTACACCAGATACGAAGTTTAGGAGTATCATTATTTGCACACCTGAATTTTTAGCATGTGATTAAGAGGCCATTTTGCAAAATGTCTTCATTTTTGCACACTGGCTTGAATGTGGAAGGCACAAATGTAAAGAAATTCAATTGGTATTAATACATATTCTACTAGCGTGTTCTGACACATCTCCCAATAAAAACGGTGTCCCTCTTGTGTGGTCAGGCTTAGCTTAGCGCTTGTGGCACAAAACACCTTAAATCGCGACCTGGTACAATTCCATGACACCTAGCAGCATCCATGCTTTTTTAATATTTTGAGTAACTGCAGATTTTTTGCTCTAGCCAAGCTGCCACTTAGGGTAACTACCATACCTAGACATTTTGTAAAATTAGATGCTCGGTGGGGGGTTTCCCGGGGTGTGACTTGTGTGGTTCTAACATTTTCTTATTCAGAGGCCCTTGCAAACTTAAAACTGTGCCTAAAAACACACATTTTCCATATATTTGTGTTCGCAAAAGTTCTGGACTCTGCAGTGAGTTACACATTTTCTACCAATGAGTGTTCCCCAACTCAGTTGTGTGATAAGTGCTCCCTCATGCACCCAAAGGTGATTAAATACTGGTTAGTAAGAGATTGCATATCGCCCAACACAAAAAGTTGTGGCCATCATGTAGCTCCTGCTGTAAATCACAGGCCCAATCCTGGTCTCAAAGCCGTTCCTGTGACCTATTTGCTTCCTGCTCAAAATCCAAGTCCAAATGCAATTACAAAAAAGCAAATTTGGACCCAACCCCATCCCGCCACTCTGACTCCAAAGTGAATGCGCAAGAGCTTCAAGATTTAAGTCGCAATTCTTTTAGGTCACTGGCCACAGACTGATCCCTGAGTTGAACCTGGATGCACCATGTCTGAGTTTTCCAGGCTGTCTATCCCGCAGTAGATAGCAGCCTTTAAAGAGACCATGCAGCAACTTTTCAGTGCACGTACGCCTCACTTTGGTGCACCTTTGAGCCCATGGAACTTCAGGGACCTCCTATCAGGTTAAAGTTGGTGGATCCCTACCTGGCACCACCTGTTTCCTCTGTACCCCTTTGTAAGCCTGTATCTACTCCATCACTGGCTTTCATCCCAACCCAGAGATCCACGCTGGTTCCGACATGCCTGATTGTATTGTATTGCAATTGCATTTATATAGCGCTTACTACCCCAGGCGAGGTGTCAAAGCTTTTTTTTGGCGAGTAGCACGCTACTCCGGAACCCATAAGGGATTAGTGGTGAATTACTATAGTGAAATATGAATTTCATTTGAGTGGTGGATATGTTAGTCAATTATTTGGATTGAGAAGGATATTGGAGGGATAGGAGAGGGAAAAAGTTTTGCATTTATATACCCCAAATGCTTTTTTGTTGAGTAGCACACTCCTCTGGAAACCAAACAGGATTAGTGGTAATTATCAAAAACTAGACAACTGTCAGTGTGGGATTGTTGCAGGGATTCTGCTCATGAACAGATCTATGCGCAGGAAACCAGGACCTCACTGAATTGTGGTGTACCAAAAACTCACCCCAGAACCCCTATCCGACCAGCATCAGTGTCCCATTCGTTACCCGTATTTATCTCGGCGTTCCCAATGTATAGACAACCCAGAACAAGCGACTTAGTGTATTCTCAGGAATGGCGGGGATCAGAAATACCTGTTAGTTATTATTCTCATATCAGTCCACAACAAGAGTAAACAGAGACACGGTAAAGTTTAAAGAGTTTATTTCATAAACCTCGTGTCCTAAGATGCAATACTTTGGCTACCATAAGCAGACAAATGATTAAAACCAAAACCATCAGCATTGTTACAATACCATAAAAAATGAAAGGAGAGATCATCTTACAAACGACAGAGGAATACAGCCACCTTCCTTTCGCTAGTAAACTAATATTATTATATTAATAAAAGGTCTCTAGGCTTGAATGGGGAACCCCATACCGTAAAGATCAGCTTAGTTGAATCACATCACAGGATCAGGTGTGCGCTGCTCCTGTGAAAGCTCTACTTCCGAATGTGTGTTAAGCATGCAGCCTGCAATATTAAAAGCGCTTGACTCTCAGGTATTTGCAGCTGTGTGCGTGTTATGGCTAAATAGTGGGCCGATCAACCTGAACTCAAAAACATGCATTGTCAAGCGACCCAGACTGTTTCTTTACACAATGTTCAGACCAAGGTCGCTGCTCATGGCTAGGGGTGTGAACAACAGACAGTTCTCATGTGAAGAAAAGGCGAGGAGGCATTTTTCAAATAATATGTAGCTGCAGTGTCGTGTGCAAAAGCAGCAAAAGTGGCAAGATGGCTTTCTAACATCTAACGCGGTTATGCTAACTTATCAATGTATGTATATAAATTGCAGCCCTCACTACAGGCTCAGAACAAGGGTGCACTGATGTAATATCAAGACAATTCTATTGGCACACTCCCAGCTCAACTTTGTGGTCCCACTACCCCTGGGCCACGTTAATGCAAAGTCCAACCCTAGAGTGTGTAAGTCCATCAGTGATTTTTCTTTCCACAATTCCAAGAATAGTGATGTTCATACCGTTACTCTTTTAAGTCTCCCTTGAAAATAATCACTTAGGAGTCTTGTGTTTCTTTTTATGGATCCAATTTTTATTCATTCAATGCTTTCCATCAGAAGCAGTCAATGCAGCCCAGCCAGCACGTTTTGTCCATACGGATATCATCATGGCTGTAAACATAAAACCTACATATCAATCATGTGAAGTTGGCTTTCTATTTTCATATCAACCCCTATACAGCTTTGTACCAGTTAATACAATCAACTACCCAGTATCCCACCACAAGACTCCCTACTTATATACATTCTATCATAGACATTATGTCAAACGACATCTTGGTGACATATCGTAATGTTTCAACCTGCAAATTCAAAAATATATGTAACATCCAGATTCATGTCAATCACTTATGAAAAAAAGTTAATTATATTCTAATGTCCTCCCTCTTTTGACATAGCAGAGGCAAGTGATAAGGCCGTAGAAATATGGGAGGCGTCCATTGAAGACACTTTAAATCTTATTGCACCACTTAGTCACACGCACACAGGAAAGAGCCTGTTCAGCCCCCTGGTATTCTTAGACTTTAAAAAAAGAAAACTCAGTGTAGATGTCGAGAAAGGAAATGGAGGAAAACTAAGAGATCAGAGGACAAAGAAGCCTTTTTTACCACTACATAAAGTATACCTAAAAAAGCCCGAAGAGACCATCTGGGTCTGCGAATTCGGGAGGCAAAGAACTCCTTCAGGGAGCTTTTTAAAATTCTGAAGGAGTTTACAAACCCTAAAGCAAACACTGCCTCTATCACTCCTACACAAACGCTATGCAATGATTTGGCAAACCATTTTAAGAACAAGATAGACAAAATTTACCGATCCTTAGCGGTAGGAGTAGTCGCTGAGGAGATAACCCCAGTTGAGAGAGACCCCTCACTTCCCAGACTTTACTCTTTTACCACCTTCACCACAGAGCAAGTGCAAAGCCTTTTGGAGCACACAAGATCTGGTGCTTCCTCGGATCCTGTGCTGCCATTTATAATGGTTCAACTTGCCCCTATCCTTGCCCCATCATTAACCGAGGTGTGCAACATTTCCTTGGCTACAACCACCTTTCCCAGAAGCTGGAAAAGGGCACATATAAAACCTCTACTTAAAAAGGTGCTGTCAGACCCCACAGAGATGCAAAATTATAGACCAATCTCCCTCCTTCCAAGCAGCTCAAAGGTCAAGGAGACATTGGTTAATAGGCAACTGATGGGATACTTAGAACGGCATAATTTACTAGATCCCTCGCATGTCAGGATTCCGCGCAGCCCATAACACGGAAGCGGCACTGGTAGAATTGGTCGACACCATCAGGATGCTACAGGATAGAGGGTCCCCTCTATGCTAGTGCTTCTAGATCTGTCTGCGGCTTTCGACACCCTCTCCCACCATGTCTTACTGACCAGGTTACGGGAGATTGGTGTCGGAGGACGAGCCTGGGCCTGGTTGCAGAGTTTTCTTAACAACAGAACTCGGTGTGTCCAGTTAGACACCTTCATCTCTCAAACCACAGTAGTGAATAAGGGGGTGCCGCAGGGCTCAATTCTTATCCCCACCTTATTCAACATCTATGTGGCCCTGCTTGCAGCCATCATAAGATCCTGTGGTTTTGAGACAATCTCGTATGCGGACGACACGCAGGTGATAGTCCCCATCGTGAAGGACCCAGAAAAGTCTAGACTCCAATTTCGGTCCTGTTTGCTACAAATCGCCACCTGGATGAGCAAGAACTTTCAGCAGTTAAATTCCAACAAAACTGAGATCTTTTTGTTCGGAAAGGCCACGGAGATTTGGTCTGCAGACTGGTGGCCACCGGAATTAGGGTAAGCCCCTAACCCTACTGGCCTGGCACGTAACCTGGGTATTCTGATAGACAACAAGCTCTCGATGGCGGAGCAAGTAAAAGCAGTATCTGGAACCTGTTTTGGCATCATACGAATGCTGCGGAAAATCTTTCCATGGATCCCTATGCAGGACAGAAAGACCTTAGTACAGGCCAAACTAGTCAGCAGACTAGATTATGGCACTGCGCTTTTAGTAGGAATCAGGAATGACCTTGCTGCAATACTACAGGTAGTGCAAAACACAACGGCACGGTTAGTCCTGAGTAAACCTAGAAGTAACCCCTCCCACCCTCTGCTACAACAATTGCACTGGCTACCTGTGAAAAAGAGAGCTGTGTTTAAACTACTGGTGATGGTATTTAGAGCGCGACAAGGGACCGGTCCGCTCTATCTAAGGAGGAAAATAACAGCCTACAATCCGGCCTGGGCACTAAGATCTAGAAACCGGAACCTGCTTCTCCCCTGTAAAATCAAGAAAGCCAAATCGGGAGGACGTGCATTTTCATATCTTGCCCCTCTCCATTGGAATAGTCTGCCAGATGAGCTAAGGGCCTGTCATCGTGTGGAACCATTTAAGAAGCTCCTAAAGACTTGGCTCTTCTAATTGCTCTTAGCCCTTTCCTAGTCCTCAGCATTGTGTTTACCAAATGCGCCGAGAGATCCCTGTGGGGATGATTCGTTGAACAATACAAGTCCTAAATAATAATAATAATAATAATGTCACCCCATCTATAAATATTCATCCTGTCTGGACATTACGATGCTTTCTCCTCCTGAGCCACACCCTCAATGCCTATGTCCCACCTCTCAATGATTGGGAACCCCACAATCTGTGTATTTAACAGTCCTGCACTCCCTGCCCCTAAGGGATCAAATATCCCATTTCCAAAGAGAGTAAATACAAGTAATCATTACCTCAAGATCATGATTCAGTCAGAAGATTCTAATATTTTTTCAGCTGTGTATGTCAAGGTGCAGCACTATTAACGTTAATGTATGGCCTCCTGTTATCCAGTATTGGGGTATCTTTCATAGATTCACATGCCTGAATCATTCCCCGTCGCCGAGGCGGGAGTCTCGGTAGATAAAAAAGTAGTGCCAAAAAATAATTAGTAGTAGTAGTAGTAGTAGGACCAAAGAAAAAAGGCCCTAAGGCCTATATCTTAGAAGCCTATCTACTTCGTTATGTAAAATAACCCAAGAATTGGTAACAACCAATCAGACATCAGCACCCTTCTAGAACCCTCTCAGCAGAGCCAGCTCTCCTCAGATTTTCACCGCACGTCGTGTGGAAGGGAGTCTCCCTGAGTGCCTACTCAGTTTCTTCTTTTCTTCAGTATGTCTGACAAAAAAGCTTTGTTTAGACCCTGCAGGACCTGTGATAAGAAGAGGGTCCATGTAGATGACCAGCATGAGGAGTGTATTTACTGTCTTCATCCGAAGCATGTTGCTAAGGACTGTAGAATTTGCCGGACTTTCCCTCCTAAGACCTTAAGGGACAGAGAGGCAAGAGTATTGTTATGGTTGAAATCTTCCTCGGCTGAGGAGGATGACAGGGCCTCGACATCTAGCAAGAGAGCTAGATCAATTGATAGTTCTTCCAGTGAAGGGAGAAAACATCATAAGGCCTCTCGTGTAACTTCTGACCATTCACAGAAGTCAAAAGACTGACAGATCTAAGAAGTCTTCAACTACTAAAACCGTGAGTAAATCTCAGGTTAAGACTTTGTCAGTGGGATCATCTTATACTATCTCTGTGACTTCTGCTGCTCCTCTGTCGACGTCTACAGTCTCCACTACTTCGATATCGTCACCTATCATGTCTCCTAGGATGTCTAAGACTCTGTTGACAATTGCGTCGACGTCGAGCTTGAAGGAAGTTCTGTCAACGGCATCGTCGATGAGAACATCGACGACGAAGACCCCGTCGACGACGGTGAAGACCCCGTCGACGACGGTGAAGACCCCGTCGACGACGGTGAAGACCCCGTCGACGACGGTGAAGACCCCGTCGACGACGGTGAAGACCCCGTCGACGACGAAGGCCCCGTCGACGGCGAAGGCCCCGTCGACGGCGACTATTCCGTCGACGACGAAGACCCCGTCGACGACGACGATCCCGTCGACGGCCAAGACCTCGTCGACGATGACGCTCCCGTCGACGATGCTGACAATCCCGTCGACGCCTCAGAAGGCAGCAAGTCCGTCGACGAGGGGAAGCCCGTCGACGAGAGGTTTCCTTAAAATGATTCCACCAACTACTCATGTTACGCCTATTGCGTACACGCATATTCAGTTTAAAACTTTTCATAAACAGGATTACAGTAATATTTCTCCTTTGCTGCCTTCGCATATCTTGGATTCATATGCTGAAGGGGATGATTTTGAAGAGGAGGATGATGAGGGTCCTTTCGGAATAGCTAGGCACCCCTCGGAGTTGCATATAAAGTGTCAAGAGGTGGATGAGGAAGAAGACTATCATGAGCATGCTTACCAGGAAGGCCTTGCTGCACCAGTGTATAGGCATCCCTCAAGGGATTGGGATCGTAGAGAAACGAGTCATCTCCCGCCGACACTGATTCAAGATCTTCAGGCTATGCTGGCGGATTACCGCCAACGCTTTCCACCACAACAACCTCTTCCTAATTTACAACCAACGGAAGAGTCACATACGGACATTCCAAATTCGCCGCTTCACCCTGCTGGTTCGGGGACACAATCGCACCATGATACCATTTCCTCTGATGAGGAAGATATCGAAGAAGGTTAAGTACCAGATAAGGACACCACTCTGGATCCTTGGGATGATTACATCATTCCCATGCCTTCTCCACCTATTCCGCAGCCATCGGATTCTCCTCCAGAGGATATAGGTGGCTTTCACAATTTAATGCAACGTGCAGCAGCCAGGTTTCAACTACCTGTCACTGTGGAGCATACGGATTGTTTCCTCCATGATTTTAAAGAAGAGCAAAGGAAGATTACCAGAGCAATTCCCATCATCGATTTTATTTGGAATGAGGGGTTAAAAATTATGAAGACACCTGCTTCCGTACCTGCGGTCCTCCCTCGTATTGATAAGAGATATCGTGCTCCTCCAGAAACGCCCTCTTGTCTAATCGGGCATCCCCGACCAGATTCCGTTATATCACAGGCTGCTCAACAAAAGTCTAAAAATCCGGCTATGCCGATATCAACGCCGCCGGATAGGGAAGGGCGAAGATTGGATCTGATCGGCAAGAAGTTCTCTACTATGGCGGCAACTTCTATCAAAGCTGCAAACTCCTTGGCCATACTCGGTCGCTATGACCTCCAGATGTGGTCAGAATTCTCTGAATTTATAGACCTCATTCCTGAAGATCGTCAACAAGAGGCAAGGAAGATACTTCAAGAGGGAGAACGAGCCGCATCAGAGATCATAGACTGTGCTCTCGATATTGCAAATACCAACTTTAGGCAACTTGCAGGAGCTGCAGTCCTTAGGCGTCAAGGATGGCTTAAGGCAACGTCTTTTAGGCCAGAGGTTCAAGCCAAAATCATTGATATGGCCTATGATGGAGAATCCTTGTTTGGGAAGCATATAGACGAGGCCCTCCTAGCGATCAAGACTGATATGGATACAGCTAAGTCTCTAGCTGCTCTCCAATACAAACTGGGATCTTTCCGTGGTGCAAGAGGTCGAGGCTTTGTATCAAGGGGAAATTATCAAAGTCAGCAAAACAGACAATATCAGTCTCAATATAGACAGCCTTATGGACGATCATCATACAGGCAATCTTCCTCGAATAGTTTCTCTCGTCAGGGAGGAAGAAGGCGATCGAACAATCAGGGTCGCGACGCCAACAAGAAGCAATGATTTACACTGGACGCCAGTCATCCCTCCTTCCCTCCCAGTGGGAGCAAAGATAACAACTTTTGCACACAATTGGGAGGAGATCACCTCGGATCGTTGGGTCATCGACCTAGTCAGACACGGTCACACCTTGGAGTTCTTAAAACAACCTCCTACTGCCCCGCCCAGGGGTCCCCCTCCCCCTCGTCTTCACTTATTGTTCAAAGAAGCTTTAATAATGCTCCGCAAGAACGCAATAGAGAAGGTTCCTTTGCCCCAGAAGGGAACCGGGTTCTATTCTCGATTTTTCCTCATAAAGAAAAAGTCAGGGGAGTGGCGCCCGATTCTGGATCTCCGCAAGCTCAACAAATTTCTAAAGAAGCAGAGTTTTCGGATGGTTACACTGGTCGAAGTTTTGAGCTGCCTGAACAAAGGAGATTTTATGGCTTCTCTGGACCTGGAGGACGCATACTTCCACATTCCTATCCTTCCCAAGCATCGCAAGTACCTCCGATTTGTAGTGGCTGGCGTCCACTATCAGTTCAAAGTCCTTCCGTTTGGGCTGAAATCTGCTCCAAGAATTTTTACAAAGTGTCTTGCACCAGTAGCAGCGACTCTAAGATCACAGGGAATACAAGTATTCCCGTACCTACGACTGGCTGCTCAAAGGCCCTTCGAAGCAGACTACCGTAGAAGCAGTTTCAGCATGCCTAAGTCTATTCTCAAACTTAGGCCTCATTCTCAACCAAAGCAAATCTCAACTGCTCCCTCGTCAAAGGATTCAGTTTCTGGGAGCAATGCTGGACACCAAACAATGCAAGGCATTCTTGTCAGAGGAACGTCAGCTTCGTTTACAAAAGCTAGCACTTTCAATCGCAAGAAGAAGGTCAGTTTCTGTCCGGAGGTTTGCGTCTCTTCTGGGGATGTGTTCATCAACTATAGATCTTGTACCTTTAGCACGGCTCCGAATGAGACCTCTGCAGGAACAGTTGCATCTACAATGGAAACAGGCCGTGGGGTCTTTCAACGACTCCATCATGAAAACACCTCACATGATGGTCTCTCTACATTGGTGGTCACAGATGGAGAACCTGGCGCCGGGCCTCTCTTTTCTAACATCTCCTCCAGAATTCGTGGTAACAACAGACGCCTCCATGGAGGGGTGGGGAGGACATCTCCAAGATTTACAAATTCAGGGACGATGGTCCCAGGAATACCGCCAACAGCATATCAACAGACTGGAGCTTCGCGCCATTTTTCTCACTTTGCAGGTGTTCCTCCCGAGGATTGCAGGGGCCTCAGTGCTGGTCCGGACGGACAACACGACCAGCATGTATTACGGCAACAAACCGGGAGGAACGAGGTCACTGTCCCTTTCGCAGGAAGCTCAGGAACTATGGGAATGGCTTACAACACACAAGATAACCTTGCGAGCGGAGCACGTCAGGGGCCTTCACAACACGTTGGCCGACGACCTAAGCAGATCTCTGGCAGGCTGTCACGAATGGGAGATAGAGCAGAAGCAACTAGACAAAATGTTTCAATCCTGGGGCAAGCCGGCACTGGATTTGTTTGCTACAAAGGAAAACAAGAAATGCCGATATTACGCAAGCAGATTCCCTCAACAGGGATCAAGAGGAAATGCCCTGTCCATGAGATGGTCAGGGCTTTATGCGTACGCTTTTCCCCCGATACCACTAATTGCGAAAGTGATCCGCAAAGTGAAGATGGAACATTGCCGCCTCATCCTGATTGCACCCCGTTGGCCAAGGCAATATTGGTTCCAGGAGCTGCTTCTTCTAGCTCACAGCTCCATCCGTCTAATACCAACAATGACAATGTTGACAAGGGAAAGGGGTCAAATACTCCATCCAGATCCACAGTCGCTGCACTTGCACGCATGGCTCCTGATTTCCTAGAATACAAAGATCTAACCATTTCACAGGAATGCCGTGAGATCTAAATCACGCGTGCAAAGTACTTTAAAAACGTATCGTTTGAAGTGGAAAAGATTTTGTCATTGGTGCGAGGGGAAGGATGTCCATCCTTTACAAGCTCCGGTAGAGCAAATCCTTCCTTATTTGTTATCCCTAGCCAAATCTGGGCTTGCATTCTCATCAATTAAAGTTCATCTTGCGGCTCTATCAAGATTCAGGAAGAGTACTTCTAAGCCTTCGCTCTGTTCCTCTTCATTAATAAAACAATTTATGAAGGGGCTATTCCGTGTTTTTCCACCAATTCGTGCACCTCCTCCAGAGTGGGAGTTGAACACAGTTCTAGCTCAATTGATGAAAAGACCGTTTGAGCCTATCCACAAGGCTGAGCTAAAAATTTTAACATGGAAGGTGGCTATTCTTTTGGCTCTTACATCGGCTCGAAGAGTCAGTGAGATTCAAGCGTTCACCATCTCAGAGCCCTTTTTGCAGTTCTCTAAAGACTTTGTTACTCTCAGGACAAATCCACGATTCATCCCTAAAGTTCCGACTCAGTTCCACTTAAATGAGCCAGTAAAACTAAGTTTTCTTCCCAAATCCAGCCACTCCATCTGAGCGAGCGTTGCATTCACTGGATGTAAAACGCTGTCTGAAATTTTACTTGCAAAGGACTAAGGACATCAGGCGGTCCAATCAATTGCTCATAGCTTATGGTCAAGCTACACTTGGGTCCGCTGTGACTAAAGCGACTATAGCCAGATGGTTGGCTTCTACAATTCATTTTTGTCATGATAAAGCCAATAAATCGTTGCAAAGAAAGGTCAAGGCGCATTCTACTAGAACTATGGCAGCATCTACTGCATTGTTCGCAGGAGTATCCTTTGAAAATATTTGTCGTGCTGCAAAGTGGAGGAATGTCCACACATTCACAAAGCACTACTGTCTGCAATCTACTCTGCAGGAAATACAGCGGTAGGACAGGCCGTCCTTCGACATCTTTTAAACTAAGGTCAGATATTGGTTTTTCAATTTACTGTTTATAATTGCTATATTTTAAGCTACTTTGTCTTTTCTTTGTGTAAGATACATGTTTAGATTTTAAAAGAGGACATCTTATGCCTTCTACTTATCAAATTGCGGGCGTAATTGGGAGTGTATCAGCAATAGTCTCCCACCATCCGCAAACGACTGTATGCTCTGCATACTGCTTGCTACTCTGATTCAGGCATGTGAATCTATGAAAGATACCCCAATACTGGATAAGAAAACAAGTTACTTACCTGTACTACAGTTATCCAGTATTGGTATCTTTCATAGATTCACATGCACCCACCCTCCTCCCCGCAGAGTCAGTTCTCTATGTTTGGGATATAAGCTTCCCACTCGTGCTAGGAAAATCTGAGGAGAGCTGGCTCTGCTGAGAGGGTTCTAGAAGGGTGCTGATGTCTGATTGGTTGTTACCAATTCTTGGGTTATTTTACATAACGAAGTAGATGGGCTTCTAAGATATAGGCCTTAGGGACTTTTTTCTTTGGGCCTACTACTACTACTACTACTAATTATTTTTTGGCACTACTTTTTTATCTACCGAGACTCCCGCCTCGGCGACGGGGAATGATTCAGGCATGTGAATCTATGAAAGATACCAATACTGGATAACTGTAGTTACAGGTAAGTAACTTGTTTTCTTCTCATTGAGCTCCATCATAAAAAACACTCTGATTTAGACCAGGTTGGTTTCTCATTCCATCAAACTACTATCCTTTCATCCTGAGTCAATTAGTGGACACACATGATCAATCCATTCCCTATCTAAACATAGTAATCCATCCATCCAACTATCCTTTTTGAATCCCAAGGGTTCTTGGAAACAGTCTTCTGAAGCAAATACCCTTCTGATCGTCCTCAATCCCAAGGACAATGATATTCTTCACCTTTTCCCTTATCCAGCCATACCACTTTTTTAAGTAAAACCATCATATCCGTCAATGCCATTCAAACATCCCCTCTCGATCGATTCCACCAATTCCTCTACATCCACCCAAAATAATTTCCTCCTCCTGTCCCCATACCATGCTGCAAGTCCGTAGAACTTGTCCATCGAGACCGCCTGACTGCTGCTCATCCAGTATCCATCTAGTCAATGCATGTCCATTGTCTCCAATACCTCCCTTATTTATACTGGACGTCCCACCAATCATAAATCAGCATAAGTTTGCTGCATGCAAATTCCCTATCTGGTCCTCACCCTCTGGAGCCAATCAGAAACCTAGATTACTATCCCCTATTTCAATTATCTATTTGTCCTCTTTCCGGGCTTGCAAAACCATCCTCCCTTGCTGTTTGGCTTGCGCAAACTTCCATTTTTAATGCATAACCCTCTAAAGCTTTGATCTTGCATATTAAGCTACTCTCGTTGCTGCAGAAGTTCTCTTTTATCAATCGAACTCTGTCTTAGCCCTACCTACTGGGGTCCATTTCCCCAGCCAATCCCCGACGAGCCGAACCAGAAGGGCAACTGTCAAGTGAAAAAAATCCCCAGACCGCTCAGCCAATGAGGATGTCTTAAGCTGTTCAGATGTGGACCGGAAGCAAAGTCCCGTCTTAGCTCCTCTGACAAGGATTATTCCCCACTGTGTCCCATTATCCTAAGTGGTCCGTTTCCTAGACAATCACAAGGGACCCGGTCCAGAGTATAAACCATCACCTTTCTATCAGACAAGTGTTCCACCAATGATATCCCTGCAATCGGCCTCAATGGGCCTGGGAACATATCGACTCCCCAGTCTTCATGTCCTACAATTTCACCAGTCTACTACATTGACCGACCATGTTGCCAAATCCCACTGACTCCATCAATCTAAACACCATTTCCATCCGTGTCTCCTTAACTTAAGTTATCTGTCCACCCACCTGTGCCACTTCAATCAGGCTACTATTATCAACTGAATCACCTCACTCCTGTCGGACTATGCATGCGAGAGACCAAATTCCTATATACCTTCTATATATTAGTGGTAATTAGTATAGGGAAATATGCAATTAATTTGAGTGGTGGACATGTTAGTCTGTTATTAGGATTGAAAAGGAATAGTGGAGGGATAAAAGAGGGAAGGGCCTAGATTTTTATTTTTTTTAGGCGGGAGTAGTTGTAGGTGAGCATAAAGCTGGTTAAAAATACACTGTAGTGTCCAGGACATTGAGCCCCCACCCCCGCTTACAAGTCTAGCTGGCTAAAGTTATTTTGTTTCTTTTGAGTTTAGCCCAACAAGGCTCTGAAACGCGCACTGTAAAAGGTTATTTGTCTACACTTTTGCTGAACAAACAGTCCAATGTGAAGTCACCTGTTGTGATGAGATTTATTAAAGGTTGGACATATTCTTTCAAACTATTTGTGATTCCACCATGTGAGCCTAACTTGGTCTTGACATTCCTCATGCGTATGCCTTTTAAGCCTATACATTGCTGCATCTCATGTCCTTGAAGACTGTACCCCTATTTACAAAAATGTCAGCTTGTTGTGAGCGTGAACTGCAGGCACTGTTATTGCAACCACCCTACACCACCTTTTTTTTTTCAGACAAATTGGTGCTGAGTACTCAGACGGTCTTCTTACCAAAAGTCGTTACTCCCTTTCATGTAGGGCAGTCAGTCATGCTGTGTAGTCAGAAGGCTGTGTAGAAGAGGACCCTGTCAAGGTAGATTGACCTCAACCTCAGGATTGTGATTTGCTATGCACTGGCCAAGAATCAACCCCTGGACTTTCAGAGAGCCATTTCCACCAGGGCCATGGTTGCTGCTGCTACTACTACATTGGTATGAGGTACCTGTCCTTGATATCGGTCATAATGCAAGAAGGGCATTGATGCAAACATTCACAAATCACTACTGCTTTAGAGCCATGTCTAGCTGGAAGGACACTTTGACTGCTTGGTTCTGCAAGACCCACTCTATTGACCATCCTTCTCAGAGAGAGATTTCTTGGGTATCTATTATGTGGTTAGAAATGTGGTGGTGGAAGTCTGCGCGGAGTCGCAGAATGCCCCTATCAGAGTGCGGAAGTACTGCTATGACAAATCTCTTCATCAACACTGGCGCCTGATAGATATTCTAAGGTTAGGGATCTGCATTTGGATGGAGTGTTACCAAAGTTAATTAAATTATTCTGCTGTGACATTTGTCAGACTTTTCCTTCATAGATCCTCAAGGACCATGATAGGAGACAGACTCTGTTCCTCTTAGGGAGACAGATTCCCTCTCTAAAGGGATCATAGCATGATTCCGAGGACCTTAGCATGGTATGGTTCCATGTGCAGTGCTTCACCAAGCACTCCCACGAAGTTGATGCAAAAAGGAAACATTTAGAATTTTCTGAGCTGAAATGTTCTTAAAAAAAAAAAAATCTCCAGCATCCTTTTCTTAAAGGGGAAAGAACTAAAGTTCCTCTGACAAAGCTTTGAAGAATCATCTGCTCACTCTGCGCCCAGAATATCATGAAAATCCAGCTCCACAGAGGGTCCGTAAGAATTCCTGCCTGAACCAGAGGTTCTGTCAGAGTTCCTTCTTGAAGTGTTGGTGAAGGAGGGATTACTGCTGGCAACAGAACCACCTACGACCTAGTCTGAACCATCGCTCTAGTTTGGGGGCCCACTGGCGATGGGTGTCCCTTTGTCGATGGTGGGTCCATTGACAACGATTAGAGTAGTTTCAACAACAAAGACCCACTCGATAAAGAGTATCCTGTACACAGTGACCCGTTGACAAAGACTGCCTCATCGAGTGCAGTTCCATTGATGTCACGACCATAGCACAAGAATTCACTTGCTTTTTTCACTGGAAGCTCCATTGTCTTTTACACAGTCAGCTTCGCCATTGAAGGTATTGCCACAACAACTGATGCATGCTAATGATACATCTAACTGCAGATCCCTCCCCCTTAGAATATTATTCCCCACCGTGTCCCATTATGCTAAGTGGTCCGTTTCCTAGACAATCACAAGGGACCCGGTCCAGAGTATAAACCATCACCTTTCTATCGGACAAGTGTTCCACCAAGCATATCACTGCAATCGGCCTCAATGGGCCTGGGAACATATCGACTGCCCAGTCTTCATGTCCTACTATTTCACCAGTCTACTACATTGACCGACCATGTTGCCAAATCCCACTGACTCCATCAATCTAAACACCATTTCCATCCGTGTCTCCTTAACTTAAGTTATCTGTCCACCCACCTGTGCCATTTCAATCAGGCTACTATTATCAACTGAATCACCTCACACCTGTCGGACTATGCATGCCAGAGACCAAATTCCTATATACCCTCTATATATTAGTGGTAATTAGTATAGGGAAATATGCAATTAATTTGAGTGGTGGACATGTTAGTCTGTTATTTGGATTGAAAAGGAATAGTGGAGGGATAAAAGAGGGAAGGGCCTAGAATTTTTTTTTTTTTATTATTATTTTTAGGCGAGAGTAGTTATAGGTGAGCATAAAGCTGGTTAAAAAAAACACAGTACTATCAAGGGTAAATGTGCATTGTTTTAGGGGGCCCGTGTGGTTACAATAGCATCCATATTTTTTAAAATTGTTTTTCAACTCCAAAACAGCTACATAAATTAATCTACAGACAGTGCCGCACAATGTGGCTTTCGTTTGCTCCATAATTTAGCCTGGACGCAAAATCTGGTTCTCCGTTGCCACGTACTTATAATAGCCATGGTCAGGACCAGGAATCCGTAAATGTCAGAGCTGTATAAGGGTGATGAATCCATCAGTCGGTAGCTACTGCTTTCATCTACACCTCCCTGAAGGGGCGAACGAAGGCAGTTTGCCCGAAGAGTTTGATGTGAGGCAATAGATGGAGTCTATCTACAGACAAGTAGCGAAACGAGCTTCATCACTTAAACATGAAATGTAGGATATATTTTGAGCAAATGGCGGAGAAACAAAATCCCTTTGGGCCATGCTACTTCAGCCAAAAAGAGTTCGTAATCAATAGTGAAATAAGGGATTTTTCTTTTTTGCAGTTTGGTGCACAGAGGGAAATGTGGAGATAATATTTGCTCAGATACCCATCGGAAAGATGTACTATGTACTTACCCTGAGCAATGACTTCCTCAAGATTTTTGCCATTCAGTTCTGTGATCACCTCAGACCGTAGATGATCCATTGCTGCTACTCCTGTCTGATCTAAGGTAGATGGTTGCTTGATCGATGATGTGCTATGAGAATACAAAAGCGTAACCTGCTGTCATGCACGACTCCGCATCTCTACCACGTGGCTACTATCTGCCCAGGCTTATTCTCATTTCAGCTGTGATTCTGACCCTTTGCAAAAGCAGGGCATACGTTGGATTTTTATGGGGAGGATGGGTTTCTCTACACTTATTACACTGATGATGCTTTATACCTTGATTTATAAAATGCTAGTGGACTTAGGAGTTTGACTCGCCACATGGGCCACCAATGAAAGACGGTGCCTAGTTTATATTGGTGATCCGAGGGCAGCTTACTTACTGGAATTACAACTTCCCTCCATTAAGACTACAACATATATTTTGGCAGAAGTCCTACACCCAGGGCTGGCAACATCTGAGCCTTTGCTCTCCCTTAATGGTGCCTTCACAGATACTGTCATGCCTACCTGATCAAACCATGATCTTGCCATTCTCTGACTAGGGTGGGAGCCAAATGTCATAGACCGGTGCCTGGTAACCTGGGTTTTTCGCACCAAGTATTCCACTCAAGAGGGCCTTATTGTACAGTTCTCAACCCATAAGATGAACCCGAAGTCCTTTCTGGCCAATGCTCCAGACAGAGAATCCAAAAAGATTGACACCTTAAGCAAACATGTATTTCCCTTTGCTAGCTTGGCACTGCAGTTGGTACAGGCAGTGTGTCTATTGGGCAGATGCACTCATCCCCTTTGAGACATGATTAGCGAGATCTTGCCAGCTGTCCCGGAGGATCTTATCTCTCTGGCTCAGGCAATACATGACCGTCAGGATGCAGCCAAGTATTGTATATGTGCCTGTCTGAATGCCATGCATTGCATTGGCAGGGTAGGCGGGCCATTGTTGTTGTTCATAGACATGCCTGAATGAGGTCCACCGGGTTCTCTGGTGATGAATGAGCTTTGCTATTGGACATCTCATTTGATGGGTCTCACCTCTTGGAGAGAAGGTGGACTCTGCTTTGGAATGGAGGATTGCAGAACTTCATCACATTATTTAGGGCTGTTAACCTCTGCCAAAACGGTTTCTGCACCAGTTCCAGAAATGTAGGGCCCATTTCAGATGGTTGGCATGTATGCAGAGCCAGCTTTCTCTGCCAGTGATGCTTCAGGCATCCCAGTAATTTCAGAGCTGCGGTCCCCAACATGAGAAGTAACATGCAGAACAGCAGTATTCGAAAAAGCAAACCACTGTAGTTTGCCTTCAGCGGCACTTGCCTTACCAGTGGAAGGCAGGAACCTGCAGTTCCTCAGAGACTGGTGAATCGGTCACATCTGACAGATGGGTCTTGCAAATCATTCAGATATGCTACGTCCTACCTATTTACTCCTTCCCATCTATTATTCTTCTCACACTATAATGAATTTCAGCAGAGCATCTGCCCATCCTATTACAGGAAGAATGCTGGTAGCATG
The DNA here is from genome assembly GCF_964204655.1 of Triturus cristatus. Classification (NCBI taxonomy): domain Eukaryota; kingdom Metazoa; phylum Chordata; class Amphibia; order Caudata; family Salamandridae; genus Triturus; species Triturus cristatus. The sequence continues at coordinate 85,899,754 of NC_140586.1, read as the reverse complement.
ATTGACAGCCTAACATGGACTGGAATCTCGACTTTTGGTAAGAATGCCGCCCAGGTCCTTGGCACCAGTTTGTCTAGAAAAAAATGTGGTGTAGGGCAGTTGCATTGACAGTGCCTGCAGTTCCTTCACACATCAAGCTGACAAGGTTGCCAGAGAAGAGGTTACCAGACTCTGAGAATGACTGGTTATTACTCCTGCTATTTCTTCATTCCATAAAAGGATGGGGGCCTCAGGCCTATCTTGGACCTCTGGATGGACTAATGCGAAATATATTACTCACATTGGCTCAGATTCTATCTGCTCTGGACCTGGGAGACTAAATGGTGTCATTGGACTTGAAGGAAGTGCATTTTCATATACACATCTTACAGTCGATCAGGGGTTACCTGCAATTCAAGGTTGGCCAGAAGCATTTTCAGTTTGCCTCACAAGCTGTTCACAATAATGAGTGCGGTAGTCGCTGCACATCTTTGGAGGTCAGAAATTGCTGCATTCTCATGCCTCGGTGACCGGCTTCTGAAGGTGGGCTTTTCTCAGTCAGTCATTGACCACCTCCAGACATCTTTGGAATTTTTAACATTGTTAGGCTTCACCATAAACAAGAAGAAGCCCCACTTGATTCTTTCACAGAGGCTTCCATTCAGTAGGGTGGTCCTGGGCACTGTGGAGTTCAGGGCTTTTCCTCTGCAGCAGAGATTCCAGAATGTTCTGGCTATGATTCCAATGTTTAGGGCTCAATCTTAGATCCAGGTAGGGGTGGCGCTGAGTCTTCTTGGTCTCTTAGCTTCCTTCATCTTCTTTGCCACCCCCTCTAGGAGGAGCATGAAAGCCCTATGTTGGAACATGAAATTCCAGTGCACCCAGCATCAAGGCCACCTTTCCGACACTGGGCGAAACTGCTCTAGATTGCAGTAGTGGTTGACAGATCTCACTCACTCCTGCAGTATGCCACTCTCCCTTCTCCAACCAGAGCTCACAGTTGTGCCTGACACATCACAAGTGGGCTGGGGATCACGTACAGGAGGTGGAGATCAGAGAGCCCCAGTGTTCAGTGGGGGGTTGCTGACTCCACATCAGCCTACTGGAGCTACAGGCCATTCGCCTGACTCTAAAAGTCTCTTACCGGGGAGGCTGTTGCATGTTCTCATGGAAAACACCACCACTGTTGAGTACTACAACAACAAGCAGGCCAGAGTCTGGGTCCTGCGGTTGTGCCAAGAAGGTTTGCTGTTTTGGAGGTGGGTAGAGCATCAGGGCATCCTTCTGGTCATCAATTAGAGGATAGGGTTCCTGAATGCCAGAGGAGACAAACTGCAGACGTCTTCTGGCTGATCACAAATTGCGTCTGGATTCCGAGGTGGCACATCTGTCAGTGAGGAGATCTCTGGCTAGATCTTTTTGCCAGCTTTAAATGCACAGACTCAACAAATCTGTGCTTTGGAGTTTCCAGAAGAACACTTGTTAGGAGGTGAATTCTGGACTGGCACATGTTTCTCGTGTACGCCGTCCCACCACTAACTCTCTTGCAGAGAGTTTTGAACCTGAAGAATGAATGGGCCATAGCCATCCTAGTGGCGCACTGATTGAGCAAGGGGAGTCTGGTGCCCAGAACTTCTAAGCATGAATATATCTTCTCCCCAATAACTTTGAAAGTACATCCTGTCCCAGCGCTGGGCAGTCTTCCACTGAAACCTGGAAAGCGTGGAGATTGAGCGGCAACTGTTAATTGCTTATAATCAGCCTCTTAAGGTGATAGATGTCCTCCTCACTCTGAGAGATGTCTCTATGAAATCCATCTATGCTGGATGCTGCCAAAAGTTTGTAACCTGATGTAGTGTCCAGGACATTGAGCCCCCACCCCCGCTTACAAGCCTAGCTGGCTAAAGTTATTTTGTTTCTTTTGAGTTTAGCCCAACAAGGCTCTGAAACGGGCACTGTGAAAGGTTATTTGTCTACACTTTTGCTGAACAAACAGTCCAATGTGAAGTCACCTGTTGTGATGAGATTTATTAAAGGTTGGACATATTCTTTCAAACTATTTGTGATTCCACCATGTGAGCCTAACTTGGTCTTGACATTCCTCATGCGTATGCCTTTTAAGCCTATACATTGCTGCATCTCATGTCCTTGAAGACTGTACCCCTATTTACAAAAATGTCAGCTTGTTGTGAGAGTGAACTGCAGGCACTGTTATTGCAACCACCCTACACCACCTTTTTTTTTTCAGACAAATTGGTGCTGAGTACTCAGATGGTCTTCTTACCAAAAGTCGTTACTCCCTTTCATGTAGGGCAGTCAGTCATGCTGTGTAGTCAGAAGGCTGTGTAGAAGAGGACCCTGTCAAGGTAGATTGACCTCAACCTCAGGATTGTGATTTGCTATGCACTGGCCAAGAATCAACCCCTGGACTTTCAGAGAGCCATTTCCACCAGGGCCATGGCTGCTGCTACTACTACATTGGTATGAGGTACCTGTCCTTGATATCGGTCATAATGCAAGAAGGGCATTGATGCAAACATTCACAAATCACTACTGCTTTAGAGCCATGTCTAGCTGGAAGGACACTTTGACTGCTTGGTTCTGCAAGACCCACTCTATTGACCATCCTTCTCAGAGAGAGATTTCTTGGGTATCTATTATGTGGTTAGAAATGTGGTGGTGGAAGTCTGCGCGGAGTCGCAGAATGCCCCTATCAGAGTGCGGAAGTACTGCTATGACAAATCTCTTCATCAACACTGGCGCCTGATAGATATTCTAAGGTTAGGGATCTGCATTTGGATGGAGTGTTACCTCATTTAAGTAAATTGTTCTGCTGTGACATTTGTCAGACTTTTCCTTCATAGATCATCAAGGACCATGATAGGAGACAGACTCTGTTCCTCTAAGGGAGACAGATTCCCTCTCTAAAGGGATCATAGCATGATTCTGAGGACCTTAGCATGGTATGGTTCCATGTGCAGTGCTTCACCAAGCACTCCCACGAAGTTGATGCAAAAAGGAAACATTTAGAATTTTCTGAGCTGAAATTTTCTTTAAAAAAAAAAAGCTCCAGCATCCTTTTCTTAAAGGGGAAAGAACTAAAGTTCCTCTGACAAGGCTTTGAAGAATCATCTGCTCACTCTGCGCCCAGAATATCATGAAAATCCAGCTCCACAGAGGGTCCGTAAGAATTCCTGCGTGAACCAGAGGTTCTGTCAGAGTTCCTTCTTGAAGTGTTGGTGAAGGAGGGATTACTGCTGGCAACAGAACCACCTACGACCTCGTCTGAACCATCGCTCTAGCTTGGGGGCCCCCTGGCGATGGGTGTCCCTTTGTAGATGGTGGGTCCATTGACAACGATGAGAGTAGTTTCAACAACAAAGACCCAGTCGATAAAGAGTATCCTGTACTCAGTGACCCATTGACAATGACTGCCTCATCGAGTGCAGTTCCATTGATGTCACGACCATAGCACAAGAATTCACTTGCTTCTTTCACTGGAAGCTCCATTGTCTTTTACACAGTCCGCTTCGCCATTGAAGGTATTGCCACAACAACTGATGCATGCTAATGATGCAACGAACTGCAGATCCCTCCCCTTCAGAATATTTCCAGGTGACAGGCTTGATCTTGAGAATTCTTTAGCATTTCTCCTTCACTCCAGAAGGTGAGCCATGTGGCTATGCAGTCACTTTATTCTGCTCCAGAAGTGACTGAGCAGGGCTGCATATAATCATCAGCCCTGTGCACTGATTGCAGTTTTTTTTTCTTTTTGCATCCTTTTACATAGTTATATAGCCAAATTTGTTGGTTTTTCCGGCACCAACATTTTTTGCAGTGTACTGCAGATTGATGTCCCCACTGAAAATGACAGGATTCAAAATGTGCTGATGTCGGTCACTAGCCACATGAGAAACGTCTTTGGTGCTATGGCTCCAGGCACGTCTCTCTAAGTTGTGCAACAAGGGTGGCCTTAAGCATCCCAGTGCGTATTGAGACCAAGAATTGAAACTCTATTGCCAATCACAAGACGAGGTCGTGCATAGATCCCATTGAAGGTTGAAGGTGTGTTTGATGTTCCGGTAAGTCTAAATGGGAGTCCAGACATAAGCACTAGATCACCAATCCATACTTGACCCAACACCACTCAAATTCTAGAGACCAGACACAAGGGTGTCATTATAAAGATGTAATCCCTAATGTCTCCTGAGTCTGAATCTATTCTGCCATTGGTCCTACGCAGGTCCTGAATTTTTCAGGCAGACTTAGCTCCACCTATGCCCCCCCCCCCCCCCCCCCATCCACAACAAATAACAGCTGTTAAGGAGGCCAGTGTGCAGTTTTTTGGGTGTGATTTTAGCTCCCTCAGGTTCACCAGAAACTTGTCTTTAGAAACAGCGATTAAGTCCTATATCATCACACCTTGTACCAGACCACATAGAATGCGGCCATGTTGATATCTCGGCTGAATGCAGGGCAGTACAAGCATGTGCATCTGTGGCAGCCCAATCTACAATGCCAAGTGAAAGTGTTTGTGCCTATGGTACAAGATTAAAGGTCTGTATTCTGGTACTCTGCACCCGCACCAAATACTGCTGTACCTGCTCAGCTTCACCAAGAATAGGGTGAAGTATCTCGCTTTGTGATGGATGCTTCTAACCGCAGATTCCTCAGACACCAAACTGGATCCAGAACTTCTCATAACAGTTAGTTCAATGCACCGGCAGGATGCTCTATCACACTCCCTGGCTGCCTCATACCATCTTCAGAAGTGAGGGCACTGAGCTGTATACAGGCGCCAACCCTGTGTGCTGACATCTGTTCCTTTATTTCTGTGCTCCTTGATATAGAGCTGGAGCTCTGCTCCCTGTTTTTGTTAGTGTCTTACTCTACTCCTAAAGTGTTTTTGATGTTTTCAATGACTGTGCTAGGGTATACGTCTTCCCCCGAAGACTATAGATTTTAAACTTAGCCATGACTGTAGGTAGCAAATGTCCTAGAACACTGCTGCTAGACTCATTCTCAACATGCCCTGTAGCACACACATTACACCCCACCTCAGAGAGCTACACTGGCTACGAATCCAGAAACCAAGCCAAATCAAACTGCTTACTCACTCATACCAAGCCCTCCACAGTGTCGGACCTGCCTACATCAACCGCTCCTTGACTTCCACCAACCTACTAGGCAACTGCGCTCAACCACACTTCACCTTGTGCAACCACCCTGCATCCCAGGAGCAAATCAGGAGGACACTCCTTCTCCTACCGTGCTGCCAAATCCTGGAATTACCTGCCACTTCATATCCGGACCTCCCCAACCTTTCCTTAAAACCTTGTATAAGAATTCCATTACCAAGTGGCTTAAGGAAAGAGTGTGAGCGTTTGCGAACATTTTGTTTTTAGACTTTTGTAGCCTTTGCGGAATTCCGTGCTTTAACTTTATAAGTTTAAAGTTAAAGTGTGCAGTAAATAAATAGAAATCAAAGGCAGGGGTGCAGCCGCCATATTAAAAGGTAATGCTGACAATGATGTAAGGGTGGCGGCCCAGCTTTTTTGTCTTTTTTCTTTTCTAGCATTGAAGGCATGGCGCGCTTTTACTTACAACATTTAAATTAAAACGTGGCATGACGAAAAGGCTAACAAAAAATGCTTGCAAATGCTGTGAAGCTAAAGCATAATTTATAATAAGAAAATACCCCCTTGAGCCTAGACCATCAATCTGATCTTCCCTTAGTTGAAGAGACCGTATATTGTTTCTCCAATCGTCAATAAAATGACTTATTGTTACTTGAAGATATTCTTCAATAGTGTACACTAACATATAGCACGCCAAAAGGATTAGACCTACCATTAAGGAAATAAACTAGGAGTCCTGTTTCTCAATCGGTTGCTTTTTTAATACTTGTAAACAAAACAAACACTGTACATATAACAATATACACACATTTAGAAAATTATACATTTGTGAGTCCATTAATTTAGAACAAAACACAGGCCACGAAAAAATGCATTGCATTATTCATTGAACATATACAAAGAATTAATCAAACATATTTAAAAACATACAGAATGACACGTCTAGTGTCCTACATTATTGGGTTACTGGGGTAATGCTCAGTTTGAACCCTCTTGTGTGCAGTCCGAAAGGTACTGCTTGGCCCTAATCTTCTACATATTGAAGCTAAAGCCTGGCGTTCGGCAATTGCTACAGAAGTAAATACATTTTTTTTTAAAAGCTGGGGCACCCGTCTTTTTTTCCTTTTTATTTTGTAGCAGTCGCAGCACGCTGCGCTTTAGCTTTAAACATGTGAAGCTAAAGCACTGCATGCTGCAAATGCTAATAAAATGATAAGATTATGTCGGCAAAATGTGGCGTAGCGTGCCACGAATGCAAATAAAGTAAATAAGGTTGTGTCTGGGGAATGGAGAAGGGGCTAAGGTGCCTACAAATCCAGTTAAGTTGAAAAAGTCATTAAGAAAAGAGTGCTGAGCGAGTGAAAATAAAACGTACCGAGTAAAGTCACATGTAAGAAGGACTGTGCTTATGGAAGGTTACAACTGAAGAGAAGGCAGTACTAAAGAGGGAGAAGTAGGGACTATTAAAGGAATAAACCAATGAAATACAAACAATTTTAAAAGACACTAAAAGGCGCCAATAAACTACATTGGTGGAACATAGGCGGAGCTTTAAGCCCACATCCTGAATACAGCATGTCTCGAAGAGACAGAGACAGCGCAAGCGCTGCCTAGGCGACACCTAAAAATTGGGCCCTTTACTGTCCCAGCCTGCCCCACTCAGTCACAAAGTTGTGGGACAAGACCTGTGATAAATGAGAAGTGGAAATGGGACTCTTTTTATTCATTCCAGCACTTGTGAAAAACCATGCAGTAGGCACGCGAGGGACCTGACTGCCCCAATTATCTGAGTCATATCCTGCTCCAAGGCTGGTCCTAGCATGCCAGGGTTTCCTTGGCCATTGCTGACCCTGCAGAAATAGGGGCCCCCACAAAAGCTAGTCTGCATCTTTTCTGTATTATGCTGGCTCAGTCTGGAGCAACTTTGGGCCTCCTGGAACATCATGGTGCTCCTGTGAGTTTCACTAGCGTTAGCAGAACCTGCCTTGGGGGAATACCAAACTCTCCCTTGACCCAGTATTACCATAAGCTAAAGCCTTGTTTGGATCAGATTCTGACAATGTTCAGGGCCTTTAAAATGTTCCACATGAGGAGGATGGTGAGGAGAAAGCAGATCATTTAGTACCCCCTCCCTTACACTGATGCTGGCCTATAGTTAGAACTTCAGAATGCCAGTGACCTTGAGAGACTTCCGGAGACAGAGTTGGAGTCCCGGCCAGAGCCACCAAAGTGGAGGGTGTCTCTTTTCTAGTTGTAGACCACAGAGCAGCATAAATTAAGGACCTTAAACTACATAGAGTAGAGATGGGACAAATCTACTGATTAAATCATTGATCCTTGCTGACATTTGAGGCTTTGAAAAATACTGATTGCGACCTCTCTTGTTTGACTCTCCCTAAAAGTCGCACGGTTGCTAGGTGCTATAGGCCTGCCCCGTGGAACCCGACATTTCTTACTCTGCACCTGATATCCAAGAGCTTGGTAGTTCAAGGCTCCACCAGCAAGGTGAATCCACACCCATTCCTTACTGCACTACTGGAAAGGGAATCTAAGTATATTATGTGTTTGAAAAAAGTTTTTTCCTCTGCCTATGATGCCTATGAACACTGTCTGCTTGTTGGAATACTCTATACATGCCCTTTGGGAAATTGCTGGCAAGATCTTGCTGACCATTCTTAAATTCAGGAATCCCTTTGCTCATACAATCCAAGTCAGACAGATCACTGATTAAATATGTCTTGAGGGCTTGCTTGAACATGATTAATTGAAAGGGCTGTACCATCGGAACCAGTGTATTAACCAAGCGTCATGCCCAAGTTCAAGCCACAGGATTTTCTGGTGATGTACAGGTGTCCCTTATGGATATGCTGTTTGATGACTCCAGACTGAAGGACAGCAAGGTTAGGACACCCTATTGGTTTATGGTCAGTCCGTCAGTACCATCAGCAATACTGTACATTTAGAGGATGCTCTAATGTCACACCTATCACCAGAGGTAGCCTTCACAAATCATACTGCAAAAAGCACAACACTTTTGCAGCTCTGGAGGACATGGTAGTTACAAAGGCCATAGCCGCCACCTGTGACACCAGTCCTCTTCCTCCTCACAGGATGCAACATCAGCCATTGCTCTGATTTCCCCCTCTAGTGGTAATGTACAGCAAGTCGGAGGCAGTATGTGTTTTTCTATTCAGCTGGTGTGAAACTGCCTCAGACTGACATGTCCTGCAATTATGCAATATAGTTACACCCTTTCTTTCCTATCAACCGCCCCATTATCTTGATATGTATGCACTTCGAGTCTATGCACAGTTTCTTTTTGAGATGGCTGAACAAAAATAGAGCCCCCCCCCCAGTAGTAAATAAACCTAAAATAAATAAAATCGGAAAGCCGATGGGCATAAAAGACACATGGGTTTTGGAAAAATATATGATTTATTACAAAAAACTAAATGTAAGAAAGAGCCTCTTTTTACATGATTAGCTCCCACGTTTTTACCTGGTTTTGATGTGGTTTTGATTGTAGTGCACAGGGTCCCTGCCAACCAGGTCCCCTGTGCCAGTGCTTCTTCCCTAAAAACATACCCACAATTGGTACTTCTGGTCCCAAGTAACTCGTACCCTGAGTACTTATGGCCTGGGAGCTCAAGAGGGTCCCCCTGGGACCCCCTCACTAGGGTCATGCCACTTCCCTTGCAGCTTGCATGCACTTCTGAGGTGGAAAATGACGTAGTCAACATGGCACCCTGCCTGGGTGCTATGCCAGACAGCACTGCCTGTAGGTATAGGTAAGTTACCCCTCTAGCAGGGCTTACAGCCCGAAGGCAGGGTACACTATACCCCAGGTGAGGACATATCTGCCTGAGTAGATATGCCCCTACAATTCTTAAGTCAATTTTTAAATATTGTAAGTGCCAGGGAAGCCATGAGGAGTAGACAGGCTGGAAACTTGACAACTCGAGTTCCACAGCACCATGATGGCTTCACTGAAACCAGGAGTGGTTGATACCAAACAACTCCTTGTTGCCCCCTGAAAACCTACCGACTCTGGTGTGGGCACTGACTGGCTTTAGGAGGCCTGCCATACTCAGACATGTTTCTGGACCCGTTAGTGGAGAGCCTCTGCCCTCTGGGACCGGAAACAATCCACATCCTGGGCGTAGGTGCCACACCTCCTCCCCCAGGATGGGCCAGTGCTCGAAAAGGGAAGCTTCAACGGCCTGCCCCCTTTGTAATGTGACCCCCAGCCTCTGCTGCTAGCAGCAGATGGCAGACCCCGGTTTTTCAACCCACCGGCAGGAAAACCTAGAAGAATTGGAGGTGTGCCTACCTCTGCCAACTCGACCTTAAGGTGGGGGAGGCAAGATGAAGCACATCTTTCAGTCCTGCCATCTTGAAGATGGGAGACCCCTCCAGCCAGGGCTATGTCTATGCTCCTTCCCACAGGAGGTTGGCATAATTCAGGGTGTAGTCACCCCAGATAGGGTGCCCATTGACCTTACCTGCTAGCCCCCGAACTGTAGTATTTAGATGGCTCCCCCAGACCTGGAAACTTGATCTGTGATGACCTAAGAAGAAAGAAAACATCCCTACAAGCCTTTCTACAGCTTTTACAAACCAGCGACCTGTCTTGCAGCCAGCGACCTCTGAAAATCGGGGAGGACAGCTGACTTCAAAAAAGACTTCAATCTCCCAAGGACAGCGGCCCTGTCCAGAAGAAACATACTCCAAGGACCCTGGATCCAGGCGGATCCACGTCTCCTGCCTACTCTGCACCTGATGCCCACGGCCTGGCTCACCTGTGCAGAGAAGTCTCCCCAGCGATCCTGACCTTGAGTCCAGCGTTGGCTGACCTCTCCTGATCCCCACGACTGCGCCTGCAGTGTGAATCCAGAGGCTCCCCCTGACCACGACCGGCTCTGGTAAGAAGACTCTTGACACCTTAAGGCACCCCTGCACCGGAAGCCCCTGGGCCTTGGTGAGCCGAACAGACTGTGGTCCTACGACCCCCTACGCCTCTACTTACCTCTGCTGTCATTAGTCTACCTTCTGCAACCTCCGATGCCACGCCTGCATCCTGTTTGTCAACACCGGAATTTCCATTGAGTAGCATTGGGCACCCGATGCTGAAATTGGACCGGGCTGTCCCTGTGCCATTGGTGGTGTATTTTTTGTACAGCTTTGTGGCCCCTTCTGTGCTCATTTTAACCTCCAAAGCTTGGCCCCTGCAACTGATGTACTCACCTGCAAGAAGTGTAGCTTCGAACACCCGCAGTCTCCATTGAAGCACATTGGGCTGAACTCCAATTTTGACTTCTCACCTGGCTGCCTCTGTGCAGCTAGTGGTGCAGTTTAGGTACTCATCTGACTCTTGTCCCTTGCTGACCTTTGGTCCCGAAGACTAGAAATGGAAGTGGGATACTTACCTGTTTACCCGCTATATTGTTTTTCCCATAGGATAACATTGAACTCTTCAGAAAATATTTCAAGTGTCGACTTTTGAAAAGTAAAAAGTATTTTTATTTAAAAATGTACTTACCTTAATGTGACATCTTGACTCCGTGTGGGGCTCTCCTCACTGATTTCTAATATTCCACTCCAGCCATCCCTTGTATGGCTAGGGTTCCTACAAAGTCACCCACTTTCTAGGGCTAAAACCCCCCATGTTTAGGTCTCGCCTGACCCAGCGCATGCGCTGGTCTGGCGGGACTTATTGAGAGGGCTCCAAAAAGTGCTACCAGGCCAGCCTAGAGCTACAGTGCATGTGCGCGGGCGCGCGCGCCACTTTTACCGCGATGACTTTCATTTTCACGGCCGCTTGGCATAGCAAATAGGTCTCGCTTTTGGGACCTTATAAGTGTTTAGTTATGCAACTGTTGCATGGCTAAACACTTATAAGGTCCCAAAGGCGAGACCTATTGGCTATGCCAATGCTTGTTTTAATAACTGTGATCCCAACCTTCCAGGACTCCTCTTTCTGCACCAGAAAACACTGCACTGAGAGGTTTTCTCATTCTGCTGATTAGTATAGCCCAAAGACAGTGGGGCTGATTTAGAGTTTTACGGAAAGGGTACTCCGCCATCATTACGACGGAGTACCCTCTCCGCCAAATTGAATGTTCACCAGCCTGATTTACACTCGGGTGGACCTTAAGTATGTCAGCGACGGAGCTTATCCCTGCTCCACAGCTGACCTACTCCTCAAATGGAGTACGCGCCTTTGTAGGGTCAAATATAATACCGTCTGCCAGATTTACAGGGGACAGTGTTATGTTTTTTGCTGTTTATCATCGCCACATAAAACCTGGAGCTGAAGGACAGTGAGAGAAACAAGCATTTACAATGCAATGGTCTTGTCTTTGTCCAAGTTAGAGCATTTTTTTTAGCAAATGGTGTTTCTTTTTGTGGTGTGACAATACATTTGCATGGATAGTGATGCAAAACATTTTCATGAAAGGGGTGGAAGCATACTTTTTACTCTATTTAAAAAGAAGTGTTGTTTCTTGCAACAGGCAAAGCCACTGCCCAGCTGCCCAAGCACGTCTAGGGCATGCATCGCAGCGCTATCCCCGACATCTGGCTGCTTCACTCCATGCTTTGGGGGCACCAGCACGTGCTTCCCACCACACATTGAGCACCCCCCGAAACCCACACATAAAGACCCGTCCCACAAGGATGTGACTCACAAAGACACGTCACACATTCCTCAAACTATAAACCCCCACTCTACCAACAGTGCACAAGGAACAGGGTAATCTCTTACTCGCCCACCCGGAAGCGAACTGGGGGTACGAGGCGCTATGCAAATGCTGCAATACCTCAAAACCACACCGGAAAGCAAAAACACAAACATTCACTAGAGAGTCAAGAATCAGTTGCCCTGGCCCAGTTTACTCGCACCTAGATGTGAAACAGCATCCATTAGCGTGAACTGAAGTCAAGGGCACTCATTTCATCCTCCACCGGAAGGATAAAAGACTGTGCCCCGCTACCATTAGAATTTACTATGTCCTATTGCTGGGGCAGACATCTCCGCAGCAGGCACATTAACCTGCAGGTGTCTGCTCAAGGCACACCTGTTCTGAGGAGGTTTACGCCACTGATGCCCAAAGAACTCCATGAAGCACTGCACTCTGGGAGTTGTAGTTTTGCTTTTGACCTCGTGGGGAGTGGAGTAATAATCCCAGCATGCAAAGTTTTGTAGGGTAAAATGCCTGGGCGGCTGCAGCCGGCATCACACGGGGCACGGAGTCACATGGCAGCTCAGTAGGTTTTCTTTTCAGCGCAAGGTTCCTGCAGCCCCGTGGTTTGTAGGACGGCGTGTACCGCACAGAGAGTATTGGTGCAATTTGCATGCGCACCACTTGCATTACAGACGGACACATTCATTTTTAGCCACGGGAAGACTGAGTGATTGAACCTCTCACCAAGACTCGAACCCGATTCCCCAGCTGCAATGTCAGCTGCTCTATTCGAGCGCCAGGGGGAGGAGAGCGAACAGCGCCAGCCGGAGAGGACAGGGGGGAGGAGACCAGAGCAGCAGCCGGACACAGGAGCACCGAGGGAGCCGAGAGCAGGGGGAGGGGACGAGCACCAGCCGGGCCGTGTACGGGATACCATGGTGGGCGGGGATGACGCCATGAACACCACCATCTTTCTCTGAGGTCAAGCAGAAATGCCTCAGAGAAACGCAGCGTCATTTTCGGATTCGGGGGCGTGTTTTTCTTTCTCTCCTCTTCCCATTGGCTGGAATGTTTACATTCCAGAGGAGAGAAAGAAACTAAAAAACACGCCCCCGAATCCGAAAAAGACGGGCTTAAATGAACAGACGCCCCTCTCCTCCAATGGCTGGCCTCTGTTTAGGAAGCCAGCCAATGAAGAAGAGGGGCGGGTTCAAGCCCCACACTAAGAAACATAAGATCTTGCCGGCGAGACTGCGCAAGCGCAGCCTACGCAGGCCGAGACCTAAAAAAGAATGGAGGGCCATTCGTTTTACTTTTCCCAAAAACAAACTCATGATTTGTAAGTTTGCTTTTGGAAAAAGTAAAATGTGGTAAAACGTTGACATGTGGCCGTCATGTTTGACGTAGCCTTCCGTCAAACTGTAATAACATTGACAGTAATCATCATGACTGAGGTTCCTGCCAATGTTTAGAGTTGTCTGCAAGGTTGGCGGACAACTCTAAATTTTGCAGGAGGACGACCCTGGGTATAGCGAGAATAAAGTATTGAACCATACCGATGGACATGCCTCTGCCTGCCAAACTTTAAATCAACCCCAGAGTCTTCCTCCCAAGCAAAGAATATTGTGCCTAAACATTCATCTTAAAAGTCACCTCAGATTGCATGTGGAAGAGGGAGTTGGAAATGTGCATGCAGTTCATATACAATAGTGCAAGGTATCCTGGACGTAATCCCACCCAGGAAACCACTCCCTTGTGGTCAGTGATGATGGAACTATAGGCCACAGCATTCACTGTATTTGTACTCACTCTTCGTCCTCGAAGTCGTCCTTCCTATCTTATTTTGTAATACTCCCTTGAGTTCGGAGGCAGGATAATTGTTCGTATATTGTACTCTGTATTATTTTGTGCAGTGGTAGTCATTAGTCCCTTTTCTGTCTCGCCAACCCAGTTCCTCTTGTACCCCACTCTCATATTGCTTGCTGTCATGTTTGAGGTGTATTGGGAAGATTCATGTCCCTGGACATCATTTTTAACCGGTTTCATGCTGGACAAAATAGATCTCCTATTTTTGCTCTTTCTGGCTGCTCGTCCCCAGGAGTTTGGGGGAAGCATGCCTATGGACTGCTCGAAACAAGCATAACCGGTATTGGAAAACCAAATAGATCTCGCCTTTTAGACCTATTGGGTTTGTCAGTGATTTTAGCCATGCTTTACAGCATAGGTACTCTCAAACATTTTCTGGGTGGCTAAAACTTAGTCTGTTGTGTGCCTGAGACTGCATCAATTCCGTGGCTTTCCCAAAGAGACAGTGTAGGATGGGGGATTATGGAGATGGACAGAAACACACACCTTTTACAAAGATTTCTAGAAAATGCTTTCTTTACATTTTTTGGACATTTTGCAGTAGCTTATTTTATATTGTGTGACCGGCTACATTTTTTTTATTGTGTAGTCTGCATTCTACTGTGTCTAGCAAATAGGTAAACTAATACATTGCATTAATGCCAAAGGATAGGACTTTGTAGCATTATAAATATGCACCACTTTGTCCCAACGTACCAACAAGGATTTAACTTAGCAGCCCTCTAATTAGACCAACCAAAAATCTGAATTCTATACTGATTGCTGAGCTTTCCTACCAAAACAATTCATTTCCACAGGTTAGTTTAACTTGCATTTATCTTTCCTTTTAGGTGTGTGCATTACAGGGTATATTCAGTTACATGTAGGTTATAAGACCAACAAAGTAGTCCCAGAATATTTCGTTGTTTGAACTACCTGACTGAAGCTCCTTTCCACACTCGTAGACCCTTCCCCACTTTACTCACAGTTAGTTACCTCAGTTACTTTCAATGCACCTCCAGTCCACGGTCCTCTAAACTAAGCGTTTACCTAGGAGCAGGGTTGCCTTGCCGAACAAGATGAACTGGCTGTTGAAACAAAGTCCATATCCAGAAAAGCACAAACAACATGCCCCTGCAACATCTTTTTTATTGTTTTTCTGATTGTGGGCTTTGTTTCTAGAGGAACTTCAGCTTTTTCCATGAGTAGGATAGCCCTGCTCATAAACCAGGTGAGCAGCCCCTAGATAGCATGCCTTGTGCTATGTGAAGCAGATCTATCAAGCCCTGGAAGGCACACCAGGAGAGTCGAGCTAGAGGACGATCATAGCATCTGATCATAGCAGCAGTGTGGTCTTTGAAGTGGTAGGAAGCCATGTTAAACGTAATTGTAGCCACCGTTGTCCCGTTTCCAGTCCCAGTTGGCTCCCGTAGATCATAAATGATACAGCAAATTAAAAATATCTAGATCCACTTTGATGGGCTCTAGAAGAAAACAACCCAGGGTACCTTAAAGAACGTGGTAATTGCGTATTATTTCTGTGTAAAAGCACTTGCCACCCCATTTACCATTAACTGCGAAATATTTATTTTCTACCTGCAAAAAAAGTTTTTAGCTCAAAATGACCAAAGTGTATTGAAATCGTTTAACACCAGTTGTAAGGCTATGGTATGTTACAAGCGAACGGCCCACCTTTCAGCTGTTTCTTACTGCAATCAGGCACTTGAAGAGGTCACTGCTTTGCTCAGACAAGTTGCGAATGGTAAATCGGTTATCAGGGCTCTTGTCTGCAGAATAATAGAATGTAACTGGGATGCGCCGAATAAATGATGCACACGTTTTATTACGATGATCTTTTACACGCATACTTCTTTTCTTAGAATGCAACTTTTTATTTTGTATGCAAGATATGTTGCTGTTTAGATTAAAAGGGACCGTGTTAATAACCTTGTGTTCCTTTGCTTCCGTACAATACAAGATTATTGTTGGTGAATAACGTTCGTAGTATCTGCTGTGAGTGTATAGATTTCTTTAAGAAACCGTTGTGTTTTATATGGCATTTTGATTACTTTTGTATCTGTGTTGAATTTTACTTTTGTATCTGTGTTAAATGTTTAAATAAATAGATAATACCACAAAAAGGGTTGTATAGACGTTAATCGCATATGCTGCATAATTGGTCTTTCTTTCTGCATATTGTAGTCAACAGGGACACCTAATTTGTTATTCCGCATCCACAGTCCACAATTCCAATGCCTGTATTTATGATGCATCACTATGCCCTCCTGCCGACCTTTATATAGGTATTTCACACTGTCTGAGACTGAGAGATTGTTGGGTTGGGGCTAGTGGGGCAGGGGTGATATTCCCGCCCATTTCCTTTTAGCTGAGGCTTCTTGTGGTTTGACGCCGTGTCGGGGCATTGATCTCACGCCCTCCTGTGGAGCCCCCTACCTTCGGCGGAAGGGGCGGCCTTCCATTTCCTGCTGCGTTCAGTGGGGCGCCCTGGGACACGGTTAATGAAAGCCATCAGGCCTCTTCCTATGAATGGGCGCTTTGTGCTCCTCGGCATGGCCGCCCGCTGGCGTCCCGTCGAAAAATGCGCGCCACTCCTGCCGTGCTTCTCCGTATGAGAACAGCCACGTCATATGCGTAGCCCTTAATGGCGGCAGCCGAGCTGCCCTCTTTTGAACGGTCTCATTTCACCATGTAAACCAACTGAGGCACAATGAAAGTCAGTCAGGCGCGAAAGCTAAACTTGTACTGCGAAAGAGCTGCCAACCCGATACAATAGCAGAAATATATAAATTAGTTGCTGGTAACCTAACTGGGCTACTAATTTTACAGGCATTGGCTTCCATGGACAAGCACGTGCCCACCTCACTTATCGCACTCGCCTGATTGTGCAGACACGTCACACTGCGCCCCGCGTCCTGTGGCTGCAGCAGAGTTGTGCAACCAACAGGAGAGCCAAGCCTGCAGGGGGCCCCCTCGGCACAGGATTTATGCCTGAGCGCTCCGGATAATGGATTAAATCCGGAGCGGGGCCCCTCCGTGTATATTGCAGGGGAGACGAGCTTTGAGCAGATTTAGCATACAAATCATGTAATGAGCTTCATATTAGAATATATAAGGTGTTTTACAAATTCAAAATAGTGTATTTCCTTAACAGGTGGGGCGTTTCACCTTAGTACATCAGATTACAGGACTCCGTTGAGAGGCATGTTTTATATTAAGTGGTTGTTTTTAAGCATACACTGAGAAACATTCCTGCCCATGCCTTGATAACACTCGTGTTGCTAAACTAAGGGGTAACGCATTGTCACGTGTACCCTACATGCAGGGGAGTTATGCGACAGAAGAGGGTCTAATTGCACCGTAGGAAAATGTAAATTAAGGGGCGCATTGCAGCACATTTTGCGACAGTATTATGCCCGAAAGTTCAACTTCATTAGTAACAGCTTAACTCTCAAATGGAATAGCAGCCAACAGGTGAACAGTAAATTTTTGCAAGGGGCTTTCGCTGCACAATATAGCCGTCGCTCGCCGCGTTTTTATTAACTGTAATGTTTGAGCGCGAAACATTTTTGGGGATTAAAATCTGCTAATTATGTAGGAGGTGATGGATTTTGTAGCAAATCCATACCTGTATACCAAACGCCATAGCCGTGGAATTGAATGATTCCAGTGGTTTGACGTGAACGTGGCCTAGATCCCTGCTCCACATGAAGCAACACTATAGCGTTATGAGTTTTCTTTAAGTGCACGTTCTGAACTCGTGTAATTGAAGGTGTTCACATGTTTCTAATGTACAGAAATAAGGCTCAGTGAAATAGTTAATTTGCCTAGGAGCCTACACTTCGGCGAAGCAGGGGACATCAACGGTTAATACTTTTGTCTATAATTCCTGCAGGATGAGGTAAAGGAGGGTTGGTGTGATTTGCAGCATCTACTTTTTTGGCAGTGTTACTACATACATAAACCTTGCCCTCGAACATAACATCACTTTCACCCCAGACACGCACTGCATTACACCTTTGTTTTCGGCTCCGAGAGATTTGCTGGGATTCGTATCTGGTTCCCCTTGTGTGGTCGGCATCTGTGTTTACTAGGCCACATCGCCTCATGTCTGGTTCTGTTTTTGGGCTGGGGACCCCGGAGTGAGCCAGGCTCAAGCGTTCAGTGGCTGCCTCATCCCACCTCTAGGTGACACCTGCATTTCTGAACGAGGACTGGTGGAAGCACACCTTAGTTATTGATTCTTTCTAGTTACTGCTGAATTTTTTTTGCTTGTTTTATTGGACGTTTTAGAACACTTTATCATTAAAAAGTTGTAAATGCGCTTCAATTATATTGCATGTTCAGCAATCTGCAATATACACGTGTACCATTGTTACACTACCTGTACAAATCACCAATACAAAAATCAAGCAAGTACAGATTATTAGCGGATGACCCCGGTCCATCGCGTCTTTCGTGTTAGATGCACTTCGGATGTGAACGTCACCACTCTGATCTCTGTATCTGTGGAGTAATTAATAAGAAACGTTGATTAAAATTGTATCTGTTGAGTTGATAACAGTGGTTTGTTTTGTAGCCATATGAAATATTTTGTTACCCTTCGATTTCATCGTGCCTCTACATGGTTCTCTCTCCGCTTCACTGTCTCCCTCGCACATACTTCCGTTTTGTATATTTGTTGTTCTGTCGAGCATTCTCTGTCTGAGTCACTTTTCTCTTTCACTCGACTGTATCCCCCCCTTTTCTCATTGCATCCTTTTCTTTAGCGTCCTCGTTTCCACTGTTTTTCTGTCTCCATCTGACTCATTCTCCCGCGGACCCCCCTTTGTCCTTCCCTTCTCTATCTCCCTCTCTTGGCCCCTATAAATTTGTCTCCACGTTTCTCAAACACACTCTTTCTAATTTTTCTCT
This sequence comes from Triturus cristatus, assembly GCF_964204655.1. Taxonomy (NCBI): domain Eukaryota; kingdom Metazoa; phylum Chordata; class Amphibia; order Caudata; family Salamandridae; genus Triturus; species Triturus cristatus. Next base: position 85,881,177 of record NC_140586.1, on the reverse strand, counting down.
CGCTGTCTGTCTCTCCTTTCCTCATTCTCTCCCATGCCCCCTCTCTCTTCGCCCCTATCATGTCTCACTGCCCCTAATTCTCTTGCTCGTTGTGTTCTCTTCGCCCCTTCTTAATTTGTCTCCCACCTACCGCCCTCTGGTTCTCTCTCAGGCAAACAAACGCAATGATTCCGGTTCCCCCTCTCTTAGCCTCGCTTTCTCGCGTAGCCTATCTTAGTCCCTCCCCTCTGACTAAAGCAGACACATAGCGTCTGTATGAGGGCGGGGTAGTCTTCTAATACGCCTTTCACGTCTTAAATTGCTATAAAGCGTGTATCTTCAGATCTAATGGTCAGTAAGTACGTGTCGCGTTGTTCTGCCCACGTTTGAAGTGGGGGTTGTAGTTGGAACTGGACATGTCTGCTCCCAAAAATTAAGAGGCGAGCCGAGTTTGACTGGGCTCAATGCGACCATGCACGAGCCAAGCCCTGAAAATGTTTGGCGCGTACATTGTGCAACAAACACCGTATTAAATATAATAAAGACTCTAAAAAAAAAAAAAGTTTCTTTTTCACATAGAAGCGTTTAAACCTATGTATCCCCCCCCCCCCCCCCACCCACCCGACACACACCAGGCCATGCCAATAATGTATTAAGAGGCGAGTCAGCTGTCACGTGCAGCCTGTATTTTACCTAGATGGATGATTACATCTAGCAACATTATAGTCTATTTACATCAAGCACAAAAAAGGTGCTTTAGAGGTCGCATGCCCTGAAGTTGTGTATTTCTTCGTGTTCTCAAATGCTATAAGGAAGCTCTGTGAAATAAAGTATTTGTCTAGACTCGCACAGCTTGGTCAAGGGGAACACTGGTAAAATTCATAGGTTTTCTGATTTCACATTCAGCCACTAGGTGGGTATTCATCCCGGCTCCTGTTTTACGTCAAAGGTTAATGTTTTAAACTTCATTCTTGGCTCATTAGGTTAGAGCGTGGGTGGCTGGCAGGAGCCATATTAAAGCTCGGCTCGTTTCCGAGCTGGGCCTGGCTCGAAGTTTCAGCGGCTCGCCCACCTCGAGTTAGGTTAATTAATATACACTTCGTTGTCCGGACATGCATATAAATACTTCTTCTGGCGAGTTAAGTTACAAGTTAATATTTGGTAATAGACAAATCTGCTCGAAAATCTAGAGGTGAATCCGTGAAAGTTTTTTTTTTTTTTTTTTTTTTTTCGCTTGCATGCACTTCAAAATACAAACTGACCTCGACCTTCATAAGTGTTTTTGTACTGTTGATTGTCCGTTACTCAAAGTGCGTTAATTTGTACATTTTTATTTGAGTTTCAAGAAAACGCTTTAACTGGTGTAAATGTCCCATTTTGAGGCCACCTACTTCAGTTTTGTAGTCTACAGACATTGTGTCCTTGAATCATTTTTGCAAATAAATTTCCCTTTTTGGTTTTTTTAAGGCTCACAGCGAAGTGTGCTTTGTTTGATCCTTGGTGTCAAACATTTATTAATGATATCGTTTTTAAAATTATGTTCCCTTTTGAGTTTTGTATTCAAAAAATTTCTTTCGGGTTCACGGTATTGCTACCTTAGACTGTTGCAAGCGGGGAGGTTCGAAATATTTCGGCGTTCTCCCTGCAATATATGGAAAAGCATTTGTTTGTGGCTACTTTACTGGTACCACGTAGAGGAAATTGGAGGTTAAAGTGGGTCAGTTTTGTCCCTGGCTCCATTTGTTAAGCATGCCTCAGCGAGAGGCCTGGTACTGTTTTCAATTATAAATGCTCCATATTTTTGCGGGAACGCCCAATCATGCTTTCTGAGCACCCTCCCGGATTATTCTGTCCTTCTCGTTCATGCCGCATTAAGCTACATTTATAAACAACTGATAAACTGTTACATTTTTAGGCGTTTGGATAGAAAAACAAGCATACATACTATTCATTTATAAAGACGGTTTTATTCTGGACATTGTTAAAATATTTAATTTCCGCTAGGGGAGGTTGTTTTAAAAGGTTGTGGAGTTGGCAGTTGTTACTACCCACATTATGTTTTATCCTCTGCATCTGACATCTAGAAATTGTTACCCACCAATTGAACTGTTACCTGACAAGTTAATGGCGGGATTCTTAACCAATAAAATGATACTCGTGTGCTGGTGCTGCCCCGTTTAAAGCAGAACGACCGTGCTAAAAAGTGCCAGTGACGTCACATTAATAGTATCACTATCACCCTCTAAAGGACCATGAAAGTACAGCGCCTTATGAGAACGGCTGGATTGTCAAACTAAAGGCACTGCCTTCCTGTTGAAATGCCATTATTTCTACTGCTCGTTGGGCACCCTTTGGGAGAGGGGCCACCGCTCCATTTTACTTGCAAGGGTGTACTGCCGCCACGGTTTCGGTACTGTCGCAGGCCCTATTGCTGTGGGAGCCAGGCGCGCAACACCCATTAGACTCAAAGGGCTTCAGCACCCCCCCCCCCACCCCCCGTCGTGTGTGGGTGGCAGTTCGGGAAGAGACAGCTTCCCGGGCGCACACACAGCCGCACCCGAGCACTTCACAGGTCTTTAAAAGACCATTTGCATGTTAATGAGGCCTTGCTGTTTCACCCCTTCTAAGAGCCCCTGCAGCTCCACTCTGCCTATTGCTTAAAGATTCAACCCCCCCCCCCTCCAAGATTTGGCTCTAGTTGCGCCTCGGGTGAGAGCCCTAACCACCCCTACCGGCTGCCATAGTCGCCACTGTTTTTCCCCTGCGGTCTGTCAGTACAGCTGCCCCTAGCACTGAGGCACCGCCGTGTACTCCCAGCCTAGCCTTACCTTGTCAGCAGCATGACTGTCCTGTCACCATGACCTGCCGGTACTGTCCGGGGGCGCAGCTTCCATTGGTGCAGCAGGTACAGTGGCACCGGAGGGCAGAGGCCTTATTTATGCTGTATTTTGTCATTCAAACGGCAGCTAGAAGGGGCGCTCTTTTCTTCCTGGCTCGGAACACACTAACTTCGCTAGTGATTTAGTCACCTATTTACATGACTTCTGTCAGTGCTGTCACGGGGCTGCGCTGGCACCGTTGCCACATCTGTGGTCTGTGTCCTATTTTTTCCGCGTTTTGCGGCCCGTTGTTTCTCTCACCAGCCCTTACCTGCACAGACCTTTCCAATGTCCCCGTCTGTTGGCTCTGTCGCCGGCCGTCACTTGCTGCCCTCCCACGGAGTCGCTGTCTAGTCCAGTCAGTCTGTGCGCTCTGCCCCCGCGCTCCGCCTGCCCTCGCCGCTGCTCCCGGGGAGTCGCTGCCGGGCCGGCCCAGCCTAACCAATGTGCAGACTACTGTACAACTGGCAGCCTCCTGAACAGGTAGTCTGAACACTGGGCAAGCGGGGCCGGCAGGGTCTCCGCCCGGGTCCGATGGAGTTCCTTCCCGCCATTTCTACAAACCTTTTCGTCTGTGGGGCGAGCAGGGAGGGCGTCCCCCTCTCTCCGCTTTCCTGACAGACTCGCAGTGCGCGCTCCGACGTGGCAGCTCCGTCTGGAACAAGTTGTGGGCTTCAGGAAGCGAGGGCGGGTTCGGGGCCTGCAGAGGAGACGTCACTTTGGGGCCACCGTGGGGGCGTCTGTGTGCTCCCGAATGGTGGCTGGAGCGCGGGGGCCGAGGCACGCAGAGCCGAGGCACGCAGAGTGCTTCCAGATGTGGACGACCGGCGAGTAGGGTGGCCAAATTTCCATTATTCACTTAGCAGGACACAGCTCGCACGGATACACCACAATACGTATGTTGGGGTGCGAGGGTGACTCATTCACGGGACGCATTTTTGCAATTTAATTTCATAACTACCTTTTTTAAAAGGCACTTTTAATAAATATAAACCACCCCAGGAGGTGGTTGAAAACTGTGGAATGAGATGTGAATATTGGCCTACTGTGGCTAAATTGTGTGCTCTTTGCCAATCGCTTTTTTGGACGTATTTCCCTCCCTTTTTTGTGGTTGCCTAAAAAAAGCATTGGCAAAGCCAGTAGTTCTGCAGTTGGCCACAGGCCCTTTTACTTTGTCTGTGCTTGTCTTATTTTGTCATGGTTTTCGCAAAGTATGAGGTTGGGCAAGCTACTGAGCCCTCACTAGTCTTCTATAAATAAAACATTTAAAAAAGAAGCTGAAAAAAATACTTTTTGGGTCCCCAAAACCCCACATTCCCATAGTAGTCCCCGACACTTGAAGGAACCACTATGTGTGTAAATGTGCTTCTTGCTAAAGGGCAAAATGCTGCCACTCACAGTGAAGTTGGCAAGTGGCTAAAGTGGGCTGTCCCATTTCTGTATGCTTTAGGGGATGGAGTGTGTGTGTGTGTGTGTGTGTGTGGGGGGGGGGGGGGTGAAAATGACCCGTGAACAAACAGTGGATGAAGACGGCTGGTTGAAAGCCTCTTTAAGTAACTATATTTTACATCTACTTTTTGTATAATCAAAAGATGTAGGTTAATGTCAGACATAAAAACTTGACTGGGTAATACGTGGGGTGGGGTCACTAAACAGCACCCAGTTTCATGGCCTAGTCATCAAAATATAGTACAGTGATAAAGTTATATACTTTCCAGTAAGAAGTGCAGTGTTACAGTTCTCCTACTTTACCAAAATGTTTGATCTTAGGCAAATTATACTCTGTTTCATGAGCTGACCATGTGTGAGCAGTTTGATTTAGGCTGAATGGAATCATACCCCCAATCCAACCATGGGAGGGAGGGCATGATTCACCCCTGCTAGAGGGGCGATATGGTAAAAGCGGCAGATTTTAGACACCAATTTAAAAGTGCACACGTAGTACAAAATGGATGCTACCCGCCACCCACACGACTGGCTGCCTGTTGCTGGGCAGAACTCCAGCCACGGCAGCTGGACAATAGGGATCTTGTTGCAGAGAGGTGCTCCCACCTCCCCAGACAGACTATGTGGATTGGAACTGGGTGGGTGCACCATAGGATGTCTTTCAGACTTGCACGTAGGCTTCTCCAGTGCCTACTTCTGCATACACCGCCTCAATCCGGTTCAGGGGCATCTTGTCCCCTGCCCAGGCGGGAAAACACACAAAGGGGAGAGGGTGTAGCCACCCTTTCCCGCCTGAACTCTCATTGATGGGCTCTGATCTAGACACTCCCCTAATCCTTGGATAAAGGTGAATACAGGGTCCCCAGAGCCTCAGATTAATCTTGGACTTCACAGACTTAAACCTTCGATTTGCTGCCGCACAGCTGAATGAAGAAATCTCTCTTGGGGTAAAGGAGTTACCCCCCTGCTTGGCAGGCACCTGAAACACTGCAAGTGACCCGGTTGGAACTCCGCTGCTCCTACGGACAACGAAGACTAATGCCTACCTTGAGGTGGGTTTCCAAGCATCCCAGAGGCTAGTGAGTGTGCACAGCAAAGCTCAGCACCGTGGACCCCGTGGGTGCCGAGATCCCCAATACCCCAGGACAACGGCCACCTCTTGCACAGCACACAACCCCGACCAGTGGGGAAGCTGTGCTTTGGCCCATTATTGAGCCAACCTCTCAGCATCATCTGTGCCAAAGATCGACGCCCTAGCCCGCTCCGGCGACCCGTGGGCGCATCTTTACGCACGCCAAATTGCTGCCTCCCGCGGTCCCTTGTCTCTCGACTGGTGGGCCCTAGCGGAGCACAATCTTCACTTTAAAGGGCTCCCCTGGTTGCTCCAGACCTGCTCTACAGTCTCCTCGCTGGAGACCTTGCTCAGACCTCGTGGGTCTGCACCGTAGCTGTTTTATGATCCTTGCGTGGGTTGCGGTTGCCAAGGCTTGGTGGATCCAATCCGGATACTAACACCACAGCGGCCTTCATCCTTCGTGGGACATTCGCCCTCCAGAAGCTGGCCTTCCTTGAAGCCTCCTGGACCCCGTGGCTGACGATCCAAGCTACCCATCTTCGACCTGGAAGCAACCGACATTGAAGGGCTCTTTCTCCTGAGCCTCTGGTCACTGTGCCGTGACCCAGACTCTGTCCCCTCTGCTTTCAGGTCCCTACCGTCAAGTTCTACATCTTCAATCTGCACGACATCGACGACGCTTCACGCCAGCAGCAGTTCTTCACCTTTCCCATTGAAAACGAGATCGCGACCCGACATCAAAAACGACCTATGAACTCGGCTTCCCTGGGGCAGGTAACAGTGGTACCTCGGTACTGTTGTGGGTCTGGGCCCTCCAAGAGCTTAACTCTAAGCTGCTGAACTTGAACTCCTGCTAGAAGTGTTTTAATTCTTGCAATTTCCAACCGCGACATTCTCCATAGGGTTTAATAGAGTTCAATTCCAGGGGATCCTCATCAATAGTCATAAGCATTAGAAAATTCCCGCCCATGCGCGGGACCCCGGAAACACTATATTATATGTGCCCCACATATATATCCATATATATATATATATACCTATATATATCCAGGTACCGCTAAGTAAATTGAAGACGACGGTTGACGCCACAACTTCAAATAAAAGGCGGACACGGACCTCCAGTTAAGTGCTGATTTATTTCATTCACAGAGTCTTCTTTATATATAACAAGCAATTGCAGCCTAATAAACACCAGAGCTGAATCATGCCATAAGGAATTTCTACCATACATGAAAAACATGCATTAGAAACAGGAGAAACAATAGCAAAATTTGTTTAGAAACTGTTTTAATGCTCAGCAAACAGTAGAAATCCTCATAAATCACTGAAAGCATAGGAAACTCCCAGGCTGCATTGCAAACACCTAGTCTAAAAAGACTGAAAAGCTAACCTGTAGCTGTATAGCTATAAACTGAAACCGTGCCTTTAAGGCACACCTGACCCCCAGCTTCCCATCATGCCTCAGGGGTGACAGTTAGATCAGTTGTTCTTTCCGGCTCCTTCAGGAAGGATCCTGGCAACACAGCTCCACTCTTTTCTGAGTTTTGTCAGAAAATATTTTCACTTTTTACAACTTTTATTCCTTACTTCAACGTTTTTCATCTGTTAAAGTAAGAAGCTGTCTTTTTTGACAGGTTTGGGCATTTTTTGTTATCTTAAAATGCCATCTCTTTTTGACCCTTGCCTTTCTTGTGGCAAAAAGAAGGCCAAGACTGATTCTCATAGGGTCTGTATCCTGTGTATACCGGAAGACCATGATCCTAAGACCTGTCCTCACTGCCAGAACCTGTTCAAAAGAACTTTGAAGGACAGGGAAAGGATTCGCCTGTATGGCCTGGCAGGTAAACCATCTAGAGGAAGATCTACGGTAAGGAAGGGCTCCAAGAGGTCTAGAACGCCTTCTAGAAGCAAGTCCTCGCGTCCTACTTCAGCGTCGGGCTCGGCGTTGAGAAAAGATCTTCAGGTGGGTCATATTTCCAATCAACAGAAGGGGGGCCCCAAAAAACAAAAATAGAGGTAGAGACAATGGGGAGACTAATTCAAAACAAACGGAGAAAAACTCTACCCTATTTATCAAAAAAGTACACAGTATCAATAAATATCTTTAGATGCAAGCTAGAGACACACAAAGGAAAAAGAACAAAGAACATACAATTATATACATATATAAGTACACACACAGCTTTGATTGAAATTTTATACAAATATTTATTGCATTGCTTTAGATAAATGATGTAAATAGATATAATACATTAAAGGCTTTTAGGTAAGACAAATTTCAGAAAACAAAAACAGATTAAAAAAACAGATTAAAAAAACACAGGTTCCCACTTCAAAGGAGGAAAAATCTAATCATATACACATCCATTCACAACCAATCACACACATTCATCAAGATATATACAACTGTGCTGTTTATGCAAAAACTGAATGAGTGGTAAACCCCCAGCCCACTCGTTAGCGACTGCTCTTTCCCGGACGCCGCTTCAGAGACGTTGGTCTATCCGTGTATATAATTGTATGTTCTTTGTTCTTTTTCCTTTGTGTGTCTCTAGCTTGCATCTAAAGATATTTATTGATACTGGGTCATATTTCGAAGAAAAGACCTTCGACCGAATGCTCGCCGTCGAGAAAAGGTACGTCGTCGACGTTGAAGACTAGTCTGCCGTCGTCAACCTGGCGACGATCGGCGTCGAGAGACAAGACCCCTCCGCCGTCGTCAACCCGGCGATGATCGGCGTCGACAAGACCCCTCCGCCGTCGTCAACCCGGCGACAATCGGCGTCGAGGAGCAGAGACCCTCCGCCATCGTCAACCCGGCGTCGAGGAGCAGAGACCCTCCGCCGTCATCGACTCGGCGACGATCGGCGTCGGAGTGTCACCCCTCCGTCATCGAGGGCAGGCTCACTTCCGTCGTCGCAATTCCATCAGCGATCAACGTCGAGAGCGAAGACTCCTCCGCCGTCGTCAACCAGGCGACTATCGGCGTCGAGGATGAGGTCTCCGTCGTTGTCTCGACAGCGTTTGGCTTCGAGGGCGAGAAATACCCCTCAGCCGTCGTCGCGAAGATCGTCTACGCCGAGATTGGACGCAGCTCCGCCGTCGTCTCGACGACGTTCGGCGTCGAGAGAGAGAGTCCCTCCGTCGTCTGCTTCGCATCGCCGTTAGACGTCAAGGCAACATTCTTCGCCTGCTTCTCATTGGTGCTGTCGACACGGCGTTCGACGTCTAGCAGACGAGAGGCACGACGAGCAGGAGGGCAGGAGCCCAGATCGACGTCGAGAGCACGCTCGACGTCGAGACAGGCCTCGGTGAGGTCTGAGGATGGATCGGTGGTCCTAGTGACGGAGTCAGCTTCGCGCCATTCGTCCTCGCACACTTATCCAAGGGGGCTTCTCCAAGGTCAGCTACTCCGCAAGGTCTCTCACGGAGAGAAGTTGCTAGCCATGTCCGCAGGTCTTCCTCAAGACAACGCGAGACCACTTCTGCGGTTCAACTGTCGCCCAGATGGCTGCTGCCCGTACGTCTCTGGCAGGACTCAGGGGCGACAAGGAGGATGCAAGAGTATGCCAGTCTGGCGCATAGGTCTCCACTTCAAAGATTGGTGGACGAAGTAGACAGAGTGAGTCCTCCCAGACAAGCACACGAGAAGTCACCTGAGAGACAGCGCCCTAGATCGCGCTCCCCAGGCGAGAAGATTGTGCAGTCAGATCACGGGCCCGTGATCATCGACGAGGTAGAAGAACACAATCTACTTCCTCGACTTCCTCCACCCGGTCCTCAAAGAGGGATTACTCCCCCACGCTATCGGACAGCCCAGTGTCCAGGGTCTCGCCCATAGACGATATCAACACATACCATGAGGTTCTGCAGAGGGGTGCTCAGAAACTCAACATTGAGATGTCAGTCCCGCAAGTCACGACGACGGTGATTTTCGAGACTGTTCATCAGAAGACTGCATCTCGACCACTGCTTCCATTGGTTCCTGGAACCTGTCATGGACACCTTCTTAACTCCAGCAACCATCAAGGCGGTGCCGGCTTGCATCCTTAAGAAATATAAGCCGGCTACCTCTGATCCGGTCTTTGTTAAGATGGATCCTCCTGCAGACTCTGTAATCGTAGCGGCGGCAAGAAAGACTCACGCTGTATCGTCGTCGTCTTCTGTCCCACCGGATAGAGAGCAGATCTCAGGACTCGTGGGGTCGCAAAGCCTGCACGTCGACGGCTGCGTCCCTTAAGGTCTCCAGCGTGGCTGCGCTGCTCGGCCGTTACGACAGAGCTCTCTGGGACTCTTTGGAGCGGTTCAAATCCAAACTCCCAAAGGAGGACCAAAAGGATTTCGAGGAGATAGTCACTGAGGGATCCTTGGTGGCTAATCAGACGATTAGCACGGTGGCAGATGGAGTGGTGCTATCAGCGCATTCTTGCGCGCATGGACTATGCACCAGGAGAGCGTCCTGGTTGAGACTAACGGGCTGAAGCCAGATGCGCAGCAGAGAATCTTGAACCTTCCATTCTCTGGCCCTTCTCTCTTCGGCACGCATGCGGATGAAGAGATGGGTCGCATGAAGACCGAGTTGGACACCCTCAAGGCGGTTGGGTTGGAGAAAAAGAAGGAGTTCAGACGCCTCTACAGACCCAACCAGTGCAAGGGGCCTCAACAGAGGGTTCAAACCCCTCAGTGGTACCAGAATAAGACCCAGGGAAAGTCACAGTTTCGGGGAGGAAAGTCCAACAGAGGTAGAGGGGGCCACCAACAGCAGTCCTCTACCACGGCGAGAGCAGGAGGGAAGTCATGAGCAGTGGCTTCCTCTGCCGCCGTTGCCCACTCCAGTGGGAGGAAGTGCTTCACAACATCTGGCAGTGGGACAGCATCACAAAAAATCGCTAGGTGCTGAATATACTGCGCAATGGATATGCGCTTCATTTCCGTGCGCTTCCAAAGGACATACCACCAAAAAAGTCCCGTCCTCACTAGTTACAGCTGCTTCAAAAGGAGGTGAGGGCCCTTCTTCAAAAGCAGGCTATAGAAAAGGTTCCACCTTCTCAAATGGGAAAGGGAGTGTACTCCCGGTACTTTCTGGTCCCCAAAAAAGATTCAGGAGCACACATTTCGGCCGATCCTGGACCGTAGTCTTTTGAACAAGGTCATAGTCAAGGAGAAGTTTAGCATGTTGGCACTTCATCAAATATGTCCACATCTGCAAGTAGGGGATTGGATGTGTTCGGTGGACCTCCAAGATGCGTACTTCCACATTTCCATTGCAAAGCGTCATCGCAAGTACCTGCGGTTTGTGGTCGGCCACAGGCATTATCAATACAAGGTCCTGCCCTTTGGACTCAAGTCGGCTCTGCGAGTCTTCACCAAATGCATGGCAGTGGTGGCAGCTTTTCTTCACAGAAAAGGTCTCTTCGTCTACCCATACTTAGACGACTGGCTGCTGAAAGGTCCATCCCAGCAGCGGGTGAGGCAAGACTTCCAGATCTGTCTACAACAGCTACACGATCTCGGCCTTCATGTCAACATGGAGAAGTCAGTGCAGCAGCCCACCCAAACCATCCACTACCTTCGCTCCGTTCTGGACACAAGCGTGGGAAGAGCGTATCCTTCGGAGGAGAGACTGTCCTCAATGAAACAGAAGTGCATGCTCCTGCTCCAGGTGCAGAACCCGTCAGTCCGGCAGGTGGCATCCCTGCTGGGATCCATGGCGTCCTGCATCTTTCTCATTCCCAACGCCCAGCTGAGGATGCGGTCTTTGCAACAGACTCTGGAGGACCAGTGGGATCAGTCAACAGGTCGCTGGGAAGATCAGATATGTCTCTCCCAGGCGGCGAAATCCTCCCTCACATGGTGGACTCGGCAGCGCAGTCTGATGGTGGGAGTCCCTTTTCACCAGCCACTTCCAGTGCAATCGGTCGTGACAGATGCGTCTTTGCAAGGTTGGGGGGCACACATGGGGTGCCTTCAGATACAAGGACGGTGTCGGCGAAAGAACAGACCTACCACATCAATATGCTGGAGCTACGAGCATTCCACCGTGCTCTGAAAGCTTTCCTACCGGCAATAGTCCGATTCGGTCCCGGTCCAGACCGACAACACGACGACCATGTTCTACCTAAACAAACAGGGTGGAACTGGAGTCACAGGCGATCTGGCACTGGCTTCTCGGTAGTGGCAGTGCACCTTCCAAGAGAGCTAAATATCAAGGCAGACGCACTCAGCAGGCACTTCGAAGATCAGCCAGACTGGGTGCTGCACAACGAGGTGGTGGCGGACCTTTTCCATCGTTGGGGTCGTCCGGAGATAGATCTATTCGCAGACGACGAAAACACAAAATGCCACGCCTTCGCGTCCAGATTCCACCGTCCAGGGACAAGGGGGAATGCACTTTTGATGGACTGGTCACGGACATTTGCCTACGCCTTTCCTCCTCTGTCCCTGATCTCGAAGGTGGTGTCCAAGCTACTCAGATCCAGCATGACGATGATTCTGATTGCTCCAGACTGGCCACGGCAGTGGTGGTACCCGGACCTTCTTCATCTGTCGGTACTTCCACACAGGAGACTACCTTGCATGCCGGACCTGCTGACCAAGATGGGCGGGAGAATTCTTCATCCCAACCTTCCCTCACTGAACTTGACAGCATAGCTCCTGAGGTCCTGCAATATGGACATTTGAAACTGCCTCCTGATTGCATGCATATTTTGAAAGCAGCGAAAAGACCCTCCACAAGAGCGTCATATGCGTTCAAGTGGAAGAGGTTTTTTCTTTGGTGTAGAGAACATCACCTTGATCCTACGAAGGGGCAGGAGGATGTGTTTCTCCCTTACCTTCTGTACTTAGCAAGATCTGGGTTAAAGTATGCTTCTATCAGGGTACATTTATCTGCCATTACAGCATACAGGAGATCTCCTAGTCAGCCCTCCTTTTTCCAGATGCAGGTGGTCAAGGACTTCTTACAGGGGTTGAAGAAGGTATATCCCCCTGTTCGAAACCCTTCTCCTCCGTGGGAGTTGAACCTGGTATTCTCTAAATTGATGGGCCCACCCTTTGAGCCAATCCACAGAGCTTCCTTGCAGCATTTGTCTTCGAAGGCTGCTTTTCTGGTAGCCATTACATCGGCGCGCAGAGTAAGCGAGATCCAAGCGCTGTGTACCAAGGAGCCTTACACTGTTTTTCACCATAACAAAGTGGTCTTAAGGGCGCATCCATCTTTTCTCCCTAAGGTAGTGTCTGATTTTCATATCAATCAGACCATTTCCCTTCCATCGTTTTTTCCAAATCCAGCTACCCCGGCTGAGCGGTCGCTTCATTCCTTGGACCTCAAGAGGGTACTTAAGTTCTACTTAGAAAGTACCAAGGGCATAAGGAAGACAGATCAGTTATTTGTCAATTATGGCGCCATGAGAACAGGCTTCCCAGCCGCTAAGAGATCCATTTCGAGATGATTGTGTCCTGCATTACCTTAGCTTACCAGCTGGCGAGAAAACCCTTACCGTTGCCTCCTAAGGCGCATTCCACTAGGGGGAAAGTGGCCACAGTAGCCTTCTTGCATGACGTCCCAATGTCAGAGATCTGCAAGGCGGCAACCTGGAAATCTGTTCATACTTTTACGAGGCACTACTGCCTAGAATCTGATTCCAGGGCTGATGCTCAAGTAGGCCAAGCCTCCTTGAGGAATCTATTTGGGTAGCTTAGTTTCTCTTTCTAAGCCTACTGATCACTTTGTTTTTTTTCCCTTGCACCCAAAGGGAGATGAGGTGAGGCTCGCTATCCTATTCTAATGCTTATGACTATTGATGAGGATCCCCTGGAAGAGAAGGATTAGTTACTTACCTGTAATCCTAGTTCTCTTCCAGGGGTATCCTCATCAAAGTAATAAGCAACCCTCACGCCTCCCCGGGCAAAGGATTGTTATCTTTTGAAGATGTTGTTAACTCTTTGTGCCATGGCTTTTTCAGTCTTCGCAAAGAACAACTGACCTAACTGTCACCCCTGAGGCATGATGGGAAGCTGGGGGTCAGGTGTGGCTTAAAGGCACGGTGTCGGTTTATTGCTATACAGCTACAGGTTAGCTTTTCAGTCTTTTTAGACTGGGTGTTTGCAATGCAGCCTGGGAGCTTCCTATGCTTTCAGTGATTTATGAGGATTTCTACTGTTAGCTGAGCATTAAATCAGTTTCTAAACAAATTTTGCTATTGTTTCTCCTGTTTCTACTGCATGTTTTTCATGTAAGATAGAAATTCCTTATGGCATGATTCAGCTCTGGTGTTTAGGCTGCAATTGCTTGATATATATATATATATATATATATATATATATATATATATATATATATATATATATATATATATATATATATATATATATATATATATATATATATATATTCACTGAAAAAACCATAGGTTTCAGGGGCGTTATAGTTAGTTGGACATTTCACTCGTACAAAACCAGTGAAATTCCCCCGTTATAGTTAGTTCAGCTAACTATTACTCGCGCCCCCTCAATGCACTGCTGATGACGTCACATATTACATCACTCATGACATGGTCAGTGACATCACTGATGACATCACTGGTGACATCTCAATGACTGAACATTACTGACAACACAACCTGATTACTGCATATCTCAAGAGCTCTCAGGACTGCATTGATTCCACATTCTAAATGGAATCTTCACTCATGATGCTTTTTGAAAATTCAGCTGTCATCTGCGCAGCCACAGAGCAAACCATCTTGTACTACCTGAGGAAGGCGGAAGCTGAAACGTTGTAGTGGAAATATATTTTTGTTCTTTGGTGAATCTATCTGTTTGAGTCACTTCTTTCTTGGATATATATATATATATATATATATATATATATATATATATATATTCACTGAAAAAACCATAGGTTTCACACATGTTATAGTTAGCGGAAATTTTACTGATAAAAAACCAATGAAATTGCCCCGTTATAGTTAGTGCTGGCAACTATAACTCACGCGACCGCAATCTTCTGCTGATGACATGTGTCTTTATAAAAAAAAATATTTGTAATATATGTATAGCTAAAAATGTATGGAAGAAGACATGGGCAAATAAGTGTCTAAATATAGTATTAGCATCAGCAGAGGATTGCGGTCGCGTGAGTTATAGTTGCCAGCACTAACTATAACGGGGCAATTTCATTGGTTTTTTTATCAGTAAAATTTCCGCTAACTATAACATGTGTGAAACCTATGGTTTTTTCAGTGAATTTGCAAGGTTTTTTAAATGCTAATTCCTAACTATAACGTGTGTGAAACCTATGGTTTTTTCAGTGAATTTGTACGGTTTTTTAAATGCTAAGTTACTTTACGCCATTCGAGGCGTGCGCGCCCACTTAACGCAGTGCGTTCCGTGCACGGTTTTTATCAACTTTAATAAGCCCTGTACATTTGGTGGCCTTCGGCCACCAAAAGCACAGGGGGTGGGGTCAATGTGGATAGTGTTTTTTTTATTTCGATTTTATAATTTCATGTTGCCAAAATATAGTTTTTTTACTGATGTAATAAGCCCTGTACATTTGGTGGCCTACGGCCACCAAAAGCACAGGGGGTGGGGTAAGTGTGGATAGTGTTTTTTTTATTTCTATTTTTTACCGTACGCTTACGGTAAGCGTACGGTAAGCATACTCGGCGAAATTGCCGAAAAAAAAATAAAACCGTTTTTGCTCTTGGGGGATGTTTGGGGACTCCCTCAACATGACTATGTGGGAGGGAGTTGTCAAAACAGCCCCGTAACATGTTTTTGGGCATCATGTTTGATAAATAACACTCAGTGCGAGAGACAAAATGGCGGACGCCGCTTCCTGGTTTCGGCCGATTCGAATGTTTACTAAGATCTAAGAGCCAATCAGAATCGCGCTCGCGCACGCCACCGTACGCGTACGGTAAGCGTACGGTAAGCGTACCGTAAGCGGGCTCAGATATATATATTGATTTAAAGGCTATTTTCTCAGAATCTACTGAACAGATTTACACCAAACCTACAAAAGGCACTTCCTTGACATAGGGACTACCTCTCTGCCAAATTTCTAGTAATTCTGTTCAGCCGTTCGGGCTGTAGCTCTGTCTAAAGGTCCTATGGAAAAATGCATGGGAAAAACGCGTTTTGGGACCCCCCTTTTATCTCAGCCCCTGCTTGACGAATCCCCCCGAGACTTTCAGGGTAGGAGCGGAGCGTAGCGCCCCATCTATTTTGAGAAATTCGCGAGGATTCATCGACCGGCGCCAAAGTTATTCAAAATAGAATGTTGCGGATTTCCTATGGAAAAGGGGTCCTAACTATAACTACCTACTGGCGACCGCCAGTAGGTAATATATGTATATATGTGTATATATGTATATATGTATATATATATAGGTATATATATATATGGATATATATGTGGGGCACATATAATATAGTGTTTCCGGGGTCCCGCGCATGGGCGGGAATATTCTAATGCTTATGACTTTGATGAGGATACCCCTGGAAGAGAACTAGGATTACAGGTAAGTAACTAATCCATCCCGACAGTAGTTTATACCACTGCACGCGTCTCCCGTGGGCCCCCTTCCTCACTACCATGGGTGGTTTCTTAAGGGGCCAGCGACCCTAAGTGCCCTAGGCACTGTCTGTAGAATTGTCGTGGTTCTTATACCACTTTTTTAATATATGGTTTCGTCCCCCCCTGGGGCCCTATGATTCCAGTGCTATTTATTGTATCAATGCTTGTTTGAATTGTATCTTTACCTCCAGTTTCATAAAGAGACTAGTGGGCTTATTCTTAGAATAAATACATATATTTTATATATATACCTGTGTGGACTACTCTTTCATTTGGTTATTCAAGAGGTTATCTATGGTAAAACAATAAGCTTAACACTCCTTCAAGGCTTGGCCTGAAGGCTGCTCTCCACAGCTACCACTAGGATAGCTTTCTTTAAAGGTTGTCTTTTAACCTTTCACCTTCAGAGTCGAATTGGACTGGTGCAAGGTGTCCCCTATAACTAGTGGACAGCATATGCCAGGCCAACTTCTCACAGTCATCCAAGGTCAACTTTAGATATTCACTTTCTTTATTAGCATCTCTAGTAACTGGGTTGTGCAGGATCCCTTCTGAGCTTCAGTTTCTTCCTCCCCGTCACATTCACACAAATGCTTGCTGCAAACATGCACCTCTTAACAGCTCATGTAGGGGCGAAAGAAGAGAAAATGACAACTTGCCAGTCAGCTCTTTGCGTCTCGCTGGGTAACTCAAATTCTTTTGTCTTGTCCTGGAAGCAGCAAAATGAGGGACATTTGGCATCCAGCATCAACTCACTGCAGGGAACGAAAGGGACAAACTGGCTAACATGTATCTGCAAGGCTGGTCTCCTGGTCTGGGCAAAGTGGGGGACTGTGGAGAATAGGAGGTGAGTTTAATGGAGCACTAGGAGATAAGGAAGTAGTTGTAGGTATGGGAGTGCTAGCAGCACAGTGTGTCTCACCATCTGTGAAAGCTTGAAGATATGCTGGCATCACCGTGTTACAGGCCTCTGGGAAAGGGGATGTCTGGGTTTGGAAGGTGAGGTTGGGGTACAGTTAGAGTCAGGGCTGTGAGGGGAGTCTACATTGGGGGTAATTCCAACGCATGTACCTTTTAAATTTGCTTTCAGATACTGAGACCTAATTGGGTTACAGATCTCTGCCAGGGGGCACTTCGGGACTAGGGGTTTGAGTTGAAGTTTAGGTTGTCAGTTAGGTAATGAGTCGAGGTTAGGGGTGTAAAAATAAGGCTGTAGAGATACGGTTGGCAGTGTGGTACCAGTAATGAGCTCACATTGATACATTTCGTGTGGTTGATTGGTGGGGTTAAAGTTGTGATCTTGGCTCAAGGTTGCAGCTTGAGATTGGGAGTGTGGTTGTATTGGATGTACTAGTTGCCTTGAAGAGGACTGGGGGTTATGATTCTGACTAAAAATTGATGCTGCGCATTGGGTTGGAGTGGTGGGGTTGGAGTTGTGGATTTCAGGCAGGGTCTGTGTTTGGAATGAGTAGTTTGTTTTTTGTTTCTAGATGTAATTTTAAGTTTGAAGTTGGCAGCTAGAAGCGGTGTTTGGAGTTGAAATTTATGGCTTGGTGCTGCTTGTTGGATTTTGCTGGATAGCACGTTGGGGTTGGAGAATGTGTTTTGATGACCTAGTTAGGCAATAGGATCAGGTAATGGTGGGGATAGTGGATGATTACGAAGGTAGGATTTCGTTCTGTTTGATGCTGTAATTCAAGTTGAAGTAAGCCATGTAGGTCTGAATAAGGGTGGTGTTTGAATGGAGTGTCAGGTTGACCGCTCTGGGAGTAGGATTTGTAGGTTACTTTTAAGGATTTGGGTTAGCATATGACAGCTAAGTAAAGGGACTGGTAGGAGTTAGGGATTGTTTGGGTTAGACTGGGTGGTGTTGGGGCATTCAGGTTTGTGACACTTAGGTGTAAGTGCTTGGGGGTTACCTGTTAGGTGTCAAGGTTGGTGGGGTTGGTTTACTGTTGAAGCTAGTCACAGTTTCCTATTGCCAGAAATGTGGAGGATCGAACAAGGCAGTACAAGTTTTGTCCTTTGTCTGTCCTCCCTTTTTCCCCCTTAGGCCCAATTTGTTGTTGCCTTATAACTCAGTCCTTACTGCAGCTGTTTTCACCAGCTGTGGCATCTCCAACTACCACTTCGTTGGATTGTGCTAGAGAGCACAGCTGGCTTTTTCTGTAGCTAATCATAACCGGGTGACTTTATTATTTTATTTTTTTAAACCCCCAGACTGTATTTTGTTCTGTGATTTAGGAAGTGTTTGGTCACTCCTGTCTCCTTACCACTTGGCACAGGGTCTCCACTTTAGCTGAGTCTGTGCTGTGAATATACACAGCTCTTCAGCAGGCAGCCAAACCTCTAAGCTGTTTACGAGAAATAGAGCCAGCGACCTGCAGTTTACACTGCAGCATGGTCATTAAAAAGCAAAGCTACCTTACTGGGATTCAAACTATTGGCTTACACATACCTTCAAACTACTGGCTTACACATACCACAGATATCTCTGCATTAGGCACATGAATCCACACACGTCCTTACCAGAGTACTTATTCACAGGTTTGTAAGTGCCCACCATCGCTGCATTGGGGGTAGTGGCTTGTGTGTGTTTGTGTCTGATTGTGTACTTTGGTTCTTTTGGTGAGTGTGTTGTGTCCGTGTACGGGTTTTTTTTATGTGTGAGGGGAAGGATCAGTTAGTGTGAAGGACCAACTGAGTGTGCGTGAATCGGTCCATTTGTGTGTAGTGTAGTTGCATCTTGGTTAGTGTTGAGAGGCCATACAAATGGCTGAGTATGCCAAAGGACTATGCAAAGGACCTAGAACAGGAACTGTGTTCCTCTCTTACTCGGGGCATGTTTACTCACTCAAACCAACGTTATCAACCATGTTTTTTTTTGTTTTTGTATTTTTTAAATCCACTAAGAATGAAGACTGGGTTGCAGATGCAGGGACTCCAGTTGGGTCTGCAGATTGCTTTATGGGGGTAATAGGTGGGGCTAGATGAATGAAGACTAAACCGTAGTCAAATTAGTATTACAGCCGAATTATAGAAGTAAAATCACAATGTCGATGAATAGATTGAGAAACCCTTGTTTAAAATGAAATGCAGTCACTGCCTGTACAACAGTTCCATCAACTAGTATTGTGTGGTCACTTTGTGTGTACACACATGCTCACGGATTCCATCGAGGCTTCTATGCAGTTATTGAGTGCATGTGATTATTGCATCAAAGTGTGAAATGTCCAGGTCCTGTGTGAGTGATCCAACAACGGGGATAATTAAAGTATTTGCACAGCATCTACATCAGAGGGTTTATAGAAGGGTTCCATCGTATACATTGGGGTCAGTCCTGTTAAGTCCTTCGGGGAACACGGAACCAAGATTTCTAGCATTGAGTTACCTGTAGATTCAAATGCTTAGTAGAACTTTCTACGTTGAGGATCGAGAAACACTGTCCTGTGCCCACAAATCAATGGATTTTTACTAAAATATAGAGTCAATGTTTTATGTCAGTGCCTTAATTCTTCTCGTGATGCTCCTGGTTTCTAAATCCATATATCTATGCTCTTCCATAACTCAACTCTTGATCATGCTCTAGGAAAAAGAAAAGAAGTATATGCTGCCACTTGATAACCTCAAGATCCGGGATGTGGAGAAGGGTTTCATGTCCACTAAGCACATCTTCGCCATCTTTAACACGGAGCAGAGGTCAGTAGGTTGATATAAGCGCTCTCCCTTTGACGTTTGTTTGCATCAGATGGGTCACCTTAAATGAGATGGGACATCTTTGTGTCCTTGTTGTATTTAGTTGTGCCTTAGCGACCCTAATAGTGTAGAAAACTTGTTTAGGAAGACAAAGGCATCCACTCTACATTATGCCAAGTTGTCTTACACTTGAGAGCTTATAGTACTTGTTAACATGTTAGAGCCAGTAACAGATGCACTGCTTTCCATGATAAAATTGTTTTGCCCAAAATTAATTTTCTTGCTGATTAGTTCAGTGAGATATTAACTTGTCTTCGGGGTAATTCACACTGCACTATTTTACTAGTTAAATTGGGATTCTCCTATTAACATAGCAAGAGGATCTGGATTTCATTAAAGACTCGGAGGCTAACATTATGCATATCACTTTTAATGCGTCTCCAAGCAGACGCATACATCATAAAGTATATATGTTCCAGAATAGAACACTCAAAGCAAGTAAAAGGCATGAGCCCATAATAAACAGCCTCTTTTGAATGTGGCGTAAAACAGGAAAGGTCTTCTAATGTTGAAGAAGTCGTTAAAAAGGTCGTTCAAACAGTCCATTAAGTCAACACCAAAAGAAGAAAGTGAAGAACAGAGAGAGCGATGGAAGTCTGGATCAGTTCATGAGATTATCTGCAAGAAAGGTAAAGATAAGGAGGTAAAATCTCAAAATAGAAAGTAAAGACTAAAATATTACTTGGGCAAACAAGGCATTCCTAAAAGGAGAGAAGAAATGTGAGTTGGGTATAATGATCAGTCACAATAGAAAGTTAAAGCTGTAATATGTTCTAATAAACAAATTTAGTAATATAATACAAGAATAACATTAAATGAACAGTGAGTATTAAGGTCTCAGGGGAAAGGGTGGGTGGGATAATGTTAGCCTCCGAGTCTTTAATGAAATCCAGATTCTCTTGTCATGTTAATAGGAGAATCGCAATTTCATTACAAGATCGGAGGCTACATTATGCATGTTGATAGCCATGTAAAACTACATCAGACATGTGACTAATTGGTTTGCAGTAATGCTGAGTAAAGGTACTAGCATTAGACCAGTCGGCAGCTTTAAGAATATCATCCAACTTACCACCAGACCAGAAAGATTTGCTGGCCATAGCACCTCTGATCGAATGAGCTTGGAACAGGTTAAGATCGATGCCAGCTAAATTCATTACAATTTTGACCCATCTAGAGATAGAAGAAGAGGGTACAGCTTTGTGCGGTTTAACAAAAGAAATGAGAAGTTGGTTAACACCTGGAGGGCGAAGAGAATTAATTCTGCAGTCATATTCTTTCATACAGTCGACTACACAAAGTTTTTTTGCATAAATCGAAGCGAGGATAGAAAATAGAATCGGACATAGTCTTGGTTCTTTTAAAAAGTTCAAATTTGACTCCGAACATGTTATAGGACCTAGAAGAGATCTCCAGAGCTTTAACGTCGGAGACCCTGCAACAAGAAATTAGGAAAGGTAGAGTGGCCAGTTTGATAGAGAGGTTTTTTCTATTGAGGTGAATATTATCGGGCCAGCTTGAAAAAAGATTAATAATTAGATTACCGTCCCAGAGAGATTGGTGTCTGGGTTTGGGAGGTCTCCTGAGTCTAATACTTTTGAGGACTCTACAAATAATGGGTTTTTTACCAACTGTCTTACCATTGACCAGAGAATGACCTGCGGAGATAGCGGACCTGTAACAATTAATCGATCTATAGCTGAGGCCTTGTTAGACGAGGAAATTAACTATGCCAGCGATAGGTGCTTCCACGGGATCCAAGTTCCATTCCAAGTATCAACGTGACCATGATTTCCAAATGCTGTTGTATCTGTAATGTGTGCCGGGGGCCCAGGATTCACTGAGGAGAGTTGCAGATGACGAACGTTTTGAGCGTAGGTTGGATCTCCTGACACTCTCTAGGCAAGAAGGGTCAAAGTCCCTGCTTGAACCAGCGGGTGAGTTTGACCGTCTGTATCTGTAAGAAGGTCTGGTAGGGAAGGAATTTGGAAGGGGAGGTCGTAAGCTAGTTCCAAGGCCGTGGGGAACCATGCTTGAGATGGCCAGAAGGGAGTTACTAGAACTATGGAGCATTGTTGTTGTCTCACTTTCTGAAGGACTCTCTGGATCATTGAGAAGGGGGGGAAAAGCTTATGCGTTGGTCCCCTTCCAGCATTGAAGGAAGGCGTTGACTGCTAGAGCACCCGGGTCGGGCATCCTGCTGAAGTAATTGTCTAGTTGGAAGGTTAGTCTGCTCGCAAAGAGATCTAAATCTAGAGGACCCCAAAGTTTGTTGAGGGAATTGAAAACTGAAACGTTTAATTTCCAAACGCTGCGGTCTAAGAGGAATCTCGAGTTCCAATCTGCGGAAAGATTGGTTTCTCCTGGAAGATATTCTGCTTTCAGTGCGATCTTGTGTTCCAGGCAGAACATCCAGAGGTTTTTGGCTAAATTCGAAAGATCCACAGATTTCGTTCCTCCGAGGCGGTTTATATAAGCAACAGCAGACATATTGTCCATCTTTAAAATCACAGATTTCCCCTGAAGAGAATGTTTGAAACTCATGAGGGCATAGAGACCGGCAGTGAGTTCTAGATAGTATATATGGTGAGAGGATTCCTCTCGAGACCAAACTCCGCCAGTGTTTTGGTTTAGGAGGCAGGCTCCCCAGCAATGAAGGCTCGCGTCTGATTCTAGAATAAATTCTGGTGTAGAACCAAAGATTGCCCTGCCATTCCAGGCATCCAGGTTGTCTAGCCATCATGTCAGTTCCAATCTGGCTTCCTGGTCTAGAGAAATGAGATCCCTGTACCAAAGACCAGATCTTAAAGCTCTCCCTTTTACCCTTTGGAGAGCTCGATAATTCAGAGGGCCCGGGAAGATAGCTTGAATGGAGGAAGAAAGGAGACCTAGCAGTCTGGCGAGTTCTCTTAAGGATAACTTGTCTTGTTTCAGGACGTGTCTTATCTCCTTCCTGATTTTTTTAATTTTCTTCGGTGGGAGTAAGAGAAGGCACTTCGTAGTATCTATAGTAAAGCCCAGGAATTCCAGGGATCTTGAGGGAGAGGATATCGATTTCTCTTTGTTTATAATGAAGCCATGGTTCTCTAGAAGATCTATTACGGACTTCAAGTCCCGAAGGAGTTGAGAATGGTCTTGTGAAAGGATGAGGATGTCGTCTAGGTAAATGATTAGACCAATTCCCTTTTCTCTTAGGGAAGAGACGATCGATCTCATCACCTTGGTGAAGCACCATGGTGCGGAGGAGAGGCCGAAGGGGAGGGCTTGGAACTGGAAGAGGTGATTCTTCCACATAAACTGGAGAAAGGGTTGGTGATGTTTGGCCATAGGGATGGTGAAGTAGGCATCTTTTAGGTCTAATTTGACTAGCCAGTCCCCTTCCAGTAATAAGTCTCTGTGAAGATGGATGCCTTCCATCTTGAAATGTCTGTAGACGAGAAATTTGTTGAGCTCTCTTAAATTTATGACCGGTCTCTAGCCTTTGTCCTTTTTCTTTACGAGGAAAAGAGTACTTAAGAAGGTTAGCATTTCCAAAGGAACTTCTATAATCGCACCCTTCTGAAGCATAGAGTGCATCTCTTCTTCTATTATTTTCTCTTGATCTAGGTTGAGAGGGATGTCTCTGGGGAAAGAAGATTGAATCGGAGTCTGAATGAAATCTATTGTAAACCCTTTTACAGTATTCAGTACCCAAGAATCTTGAGTGATCAATCTCCAATTCTGATAGAAATATCTGAGTCTGCCACCGACTTTCGGGGAAAAGGAGGGTGGGGGAGAGAGAAAAATTGTACTCACTTTGGAAATTAATGTCGCTGGAGTTACCTCTTCCTCTGAAGCCTCTAGAGCGTGGGCCTCTTCCTCTTTGCGGGTAAAATTGAGGGGGATTAGAGGGTTGGTAGCCTCTCCCAAATCCTTTGTTTCTTGAATATGGCCTGCGGTTGAAGCGGCCGGGAGGTAGGCCCCGTCTTCTGGCCCTGCCAAAAAGGTTATTATTGAACACCCTTTTCATGTTTTGGTGTGCCTTGTCCAAAGCCGTAAAGGTCATAACATATTTGCCAAGGGTCTTGATGAGATCCTCTCCGTAAAGTAGGCCTCTAGGATTGGCTGAGGGTTCTTTATCAGCTAGGTCGCCTAATTTCGGACTAATTTTGGTGAGGACCACCCTTCTCCTTTCCGAGTTTAGGCTAGCGTTAGCGTTGCTGAGGAGAATTAAGGCTCTTTGTGACCAACCTCTAATTGCTTCGGTGTCCAGGGGTGTACCGTTGGTGTGGCTATCTTCTGCAGAGTCGATGATCCTTGCTAGGGGGCCTAGGATGTCTAAGACGCGATCCTGGCAACCTTTAAGGGATCTCTCCATACCTTTTCTTGGATCCCTTCCAAGTTTTAAGAGGTATTTGATTAGCTTGGGATCAAGATTAGGGGTCTAACATACTTTATCATCAATACAGGACCTGGAGCATTCTGCTCTCAATAAGTTACGGGTTTCTCTCTCCAAAGCGTTTCTTAAACACTTCTTAATAAACTTACTAGCATGCTCTTGAGGGTACCATTCAGAGCTACGAGGGTGGTTGATATTAAGAGGATAGAACATCTCTTCTCCTGAGGGATCTATGATTAAGTCTTTGGAGGTAGAGGGGGGTTCATCACCTAATGGTTGATCGTAAAATTCCTGATCATCATTGTCTAAGTCTAAGACGTATTCATCGTAAAGGTCTGAGCCATTATCATTTAATGAGTCATCATCATCTCTCAAGAAATTACTTTGCGCACTAGGATAGTGCCGCTAAGGACACCTTTATAAGTCGTGCCGCCAAGGACACCCGATGTATTCGAAGTGCGGTGACCTCCCATGAAGGTAGAGGAGTTTTGAACTCCTGAAGTGCTCTTGGGGGTCATATAATCAATGTTTTTATTCTTTTTACTTCTTTTCCCCCTTGTTTCAGTGAGATCGTTAGAAATGTTATTTTGCGTGTCGCTGGTATCGTCCACCACGATAGGGAGTGATCTCTTGTGAGGCATGACTTTAGATAGTCTCCAGCATGCAAGATCTCATTTCGTTGTGGAGGATGCTCTTAAAGGCTTGGTTATCCATATTAGGGATAGGGGCGCTGGCCTCATCTGAGTCTATGTCAGACATAATATCTGTGCGCCTTTAATCTTATTTGTTATTAAAATTGAATAAAAATTAATGTGATTTTTATATCAAGGTTATTATTTCTTTTTTTAAATTATTTTTTTAATGAAATTTATGTAAGAGAAATACCTTAAATTAGTTAGATCTCCCTTTTTTTCTATATATTTTAAGTTCAAAAAAGGTTTAGAAGGTAAAGAATGGTACCCTTTTCTAATGATTATAAATTATTAAAAAATTCTTTTTGGGGGGGGGAAGGATAAATGAGTGCAGTGCAGAAAAGGCAGTGAAGAGAGAGCAAAATACAGCGCGTCGTTGAAAATCCCCAGCTGATATTTAAACGTGAGCAACTGAAAGCTTGCTCGCGCGTCGATCAGCTGGTGAATTGTTTGTGACTATCCGGATTGAGGAAAGATCCCTGGCAACGTGATTTCGTAACGTGAGCGTTGCCAGGGTATCTTCCTCTAATTCGCGATAATGTACGCGGGCAGAGCTAGGCGGCAGGGGCGCGACGGGATCAAACATGCGAAGAGAAGCGCCGGTCCCTGTAAATTGGAGAGCGGAGGGAGCGGGGCGATGAGAGTGAGGAGCGCGAGCGTCCCGGAAGGCAAAAAGTGCAGCGAGGCAGTAAGTGGCAAAAGCAGGCATTATTCTACATTATCTAAGTAGACTTTTGAAACACAGTGTACCAAAGTTAGCAGACAATGAAAGAACATCTTATGATTAATTAAAAATAAACTAAGCAGGCGTACGCTAGAGACATGGAAAGTGAACTTATCTGCTCGGAGCCGCATTCAAAAGAGGCTGTTTATTATGGGCTCATGCCTTTTACTTGCTTTGAGTGTTCTATTCTGGAGCACATATGCTTTATGATGTATGCGGCTGCTTGGAGACGCATTAAAAGTGATATGCATAATGTAGCCTCCGATCTTGTAATGAAATCCTCTGCGTACTGCTGCAAAAGGTAATGCACAGTTTAGTGCTATATGTGAACCACACTACTGTACTAAAGTATCCCTCTTTTGCTACTTAACTTTTGATCGACCTATTGAGAATTTTTAATATCTGTCTTTTGTGATATTGATTTATAGATTTGTATTTAGAAGTGCAGTTTAATGCATTGCAATCTCACTGCTGATGGGGCGCCGGGGCTCATTAGCAGACAAGTAGCACATACACTGCATATAAGTACTTGGTACTAACAGTGTTGAAATTGCAGGGCAAATTAGTTCTGGATTTTTTTTTGCAGCAGTGCTCGCACGTGCCGCTGGGTGGCATTGTGCGGCTCTGCACAGGTGATATCTCCCTGCAAATGAAGGAGCGAAGATGCATTCAAGGGCCATCCCTGCATGTTGAAGTTTGTTACTTTCTTTCCACGGCTTCCAATGCGGACCAGAACTCTTCTCCAGTCAGTCAGTTTTTAGACGACTCAACACTTTTCCACAGTGTGCTACGGAACAATATCTCCATCGAAAACACCAGGATTCAAGCCCTGCTGCAACTGCAGAATGCAGATGTAGATCATGGACCTGCACAATGTGTGCCTTTGGTGCTTGGGCTCAGGACATGTCTTGAAGTTTTGTGATAAGTGCACCCTCATGCACCTAAAGCTGATTCAAGACTGGGAGGTGAATTTGTATGTCACTGAACACAAGCAGAAGTCGCGGTCTTCATGGAGATCCCGCTCCAATTGGCAGACCCAGTCTTGGGCCCTGTTACACGTGCATTTCCGTGACCACTCTACTGCCTCCTTGAAGTCCATAGCGAACATAAAAAATTGACTCTGCCCCATGCTACTACTCTGACTCCAAAGAAAAGGTGCGATGGTGTTGAGATATCTTTTGTACTCCACTAATGTCACTGTCAATGGTGTAGATCACTCAATTGATCCAGACTCGCCTGAGTTACCCAAGCAGTCACTCATGATACCCTGTATCTCGGTATACAAAATTTCAGTTAGCTTGAAACCTCTTCTGAAACGGAGCTCGACTCACCACATGACCCACCACAGATAGAAAATGTCTCGCTCACAGTTGTGGTTTAAGTACTAGAACTACAGCTACCCTGCTTTAGGACTAAGGCATATGTATTTTACAGAAATCCTAACAACCCTGGCAGGTAACATGTGAGCCACTGCTCTCATTTAATGATGGCCTCACAAATACTCTAGTGGCTGCCTTGTTGAAACCATGTTTTTGGCTGCCTTGTTGAAACCATGTGTTCGAGGCATATGAGCTGCAGATTACACACTTTTGCATTAATCGCCATCTGGTGTTGGGCCCGGATGTTTGCAGTTTGTTTTTCCTCTTGGAAAGTCTTTGGAAGTCACGAGGTCGGTGACTCCTCCTTTGGTTGGTATTGCGCATGGGCTTCGGCTCCATCCTCAGATTGTTTTTTTCCGCCATCGGGCTCGGATGTAATACTTTGCGCTCCGGTTCCGAACTTTTCCAGTTCAACGATCAACGCAAAATCCTCGTTCATCGAGATTCTTCAGATAACAAATCATCTTAATCACCTTCTCTTCGACACTTCTTCGATTCCAGTCGTCGACGGCGGCCTTCGGGCCTATCCCGGCTCCGGTCTCGGCTGATGGAAAGAACTCCCTTCAAGAAGTGCCCTCGATGTGGGTCCAAATTCCCCCACACCGATCTTCATGAGGTATGCAACCTCTGCCTATCCCCTGAACACGAGGCTCGAGACTGTCCCGCCTGCAAGTCTTTTAGATAGAAAAAGACTATTCTAGATCGAAGGGCCAGACGCAACATGGCGCACTCCTCGACCTCCACTCCAGTCGACATCTTCGGGGACGATATCGAAGCTCCGGGACAGCAGCACACCGAAGAAGACGACGACGACCTAGTCAGTGCTTCCGAAGCAGACGACTCAGATGTGGAGGACATCACCCCGGCGCAGAGGGTCGTGAGTACTATACCCCCTCCCACACCCGCGCCGACACCCAAAAAGGCTTCGGTCACGCCTTCACCTCCGAGCCTAGGCAAGACCAAGGACACTGCTTCCAACACCCCACCTTCGGGCCCGGTAAAGAAGCCTAATAAGACTTCCGGCAGCTCGGGCTCGAGCCAGCCTACCAGCGGTGCCGAAAAACACCCTTCGGCACCGAAGAAAAAATCGGCCTCCACCTTCACACCGAGCTCAGCACCAAAGCCCTCGGTGTCGAAACCCGGCCTCTCGGTGCCGACCAAACATCATAAGGCCCTCGGCGCCGACACTCCCGTGCCGAAGTCTCTCTCGGCACCGAACAAAAAATCGGAGGTTCCAAAAAAGCACGGCACAGACAAGACTAGAAAGCCGTCGGCCCCGAAAACCTCGGCGCCGACTGAACAACCAGTGTCGCAAGAACTATTCACGCCGGATCCTTTGCAAAAGACACTTACCAAGGATCCAAAAACTGGACATTTGACACCGGTCTTCAAAAAAGAGACATTTGGATAAACCAGCTCCACCTCCAAACAGGAAGGACTGTGCTACCTCCCCTTTCAGGGTGCCTTCCCCACATCCTCCACCCTCTCCACCTCCGCCCCCTCCACCTCTGCCTCATCGCTCTCCGACCCCGTCTCCAGACCATGATGATCAAGGGGACCCTTACTACGATCCAGCAGATGTGCCACAAGACCCCACCCCTACTGGATCCCCAGACCCATGGGATGATTATAACAATCCAGACATCCCAGATGTCCCACATGATGACCTTTATCCATCTAGGCCATCCCCACCAGAAGACTCGTTGGGTTTTCACCACCTACTACAGAGGGCGGCACATTATCACGGGGTAGAGCTACATACTGACCCAGTAGAGGAAGATTTCCTCCTAGACACCTTCGATACTGCACATAGGTCTACTGCTATACTACCTATGCTAAAAGGGGTAATCAAACATGCGCCAGAGGTTTTTAAAGACCCAGTCAGGGCTAGGGTCCTAAACCCATGCATAGAGAAAAAATATAAAGCCGCCCCCACAGATCCTGCCTACATTAAAGGCCCTGCACCACTGGATTCCTTAGTGGTATCTACAGCTAGGAAGAGATCAAATTCTCAGGCGTCAGGCGAAGCACCACCACCTGACAAATGGTCCAAGCTCCTAGACGCGTCAGGGAAGCGCACTGCGTCACAAGCTGCCAATATATGGCGTATCGCCAACACTCAAGCGCTATTGGCCAGATACGACAGAGCGCATTATGATGAGCTAGAAACCATCATGCACCATCTCCCTGAAAAATACAAAAATAGGGCTAATGAATTGATTCAAGAGGGAAAAACCATAACTAATACCTCTATACGCTGTGCCCTAGACGCGGCAGACACAGCCTCCAGGGCCATCAACACTAGTGTCCTCCTCCGTCGCCACGCCTGGCTAAGAGTTTCAGGCTTTAAACCTGAGGTACAAGCCTCTATATTTAACCACCCATTTGATCAACAACATTTATTTGGTCCAAAGGTTGATGAGGCCCTCGAGGATGAAGAAAGACACTGATACGGCGAAATCTATGGGAGCCCTACAGTCACACACTCCTAGGCGCTCTTTTCGCCGCTCTTCCTTTCGGGGCACGGGCAGAGGCTACTCCTCAGATAGCGCATCCACGTCCTACGAATCCCCTCCTCAGTCCACCTTCACAAGGGGTTATCAAAGAGGCGGCTATAGAGGCAATAATAATAAAGGCAGAGGCAAAACAAATACAGCCCGCTCTGCCACACCGGCTACCCAATGACTTTCCCCCGCTCCCTCCAGACCATCCCACTCCAGTCGGGGGCAGACTACAAAATTTCCTTCACGTCTGGGAGACCATCACCTCAGACAGATGGGTGACCCAAATTATTCATTCAGGGTACTGCCTAGAATTAACATCTACCCCCCAAATATTCCACCCAGGCAACGCCTAATGTCACAAGAACATGCCACGTTACTAAAACAGGAGGTAATCTCCCTCCTGCAAAAATAAGCCATAGAGCAAGTCCCCATCACTCAACAAAATTTAGGGGTCTACTCCCTGTACTTTCTGATACCAAAAAGAGACGAGACTCTACGACCTATTCTAGATCTCAGGCCTCTAAACACTTACTTACATTCAGACCATTTTCACATGGTAACCCTTCAACAGGTTCTTCCACTCCTGTCCCAGAACGATTTTCTCACCACACTGGACTTGAAAGACGCATACTTTCACATTCCAGTACACCATGCTCACAGAAAGTACCTCAGATGTGTAGTGGACGGGCAACACTACCAGTTTAAAGTGCTCCCGTTCGGGGTCACAACAGCACCAAGGGTGTTCACCAAGTGCCTAGCAGTAGTGGCGGCACACCTCAGAAGACAGCACATTCACGTCTTCCCATATTTGGACGACTGGCTAATAAAAGCCACGTCCTACAACCAATGTGTGCACCACACCGCCGCTACAATCCAACTACTTCACCAGCTAGGTTTCACGGTGAACCACCAAAAGTCCCACCTGATACCATCACACACAAAGCAATACCTCGGTGCCACCATAGACACCTCAAAAGCCATAGCCTATCCCAATCCTGCCACGATTGCAAGCATCCAGTCTCTGCGTCAAAAATTCATACTTCAACACTCTCTCCCAGCAAGAGTGTTTATGCAACTGATAGGGATGATGGCCTCTTGCATTTTCATAGTGCCTCACGCAAGACTCCAGATGCGTCCACTCCAGGAGTGCTTAGCACACCAGTGGAACCAGGCCCAGGGGCAACTGACAGATCTGGTGTTGGTAGACGGTCGCACCCATCGCTCTCTGCAGTGGTGGAACACCACAAACCTTTCCAAAGGGCGACCGTTCCTGGACCCGGTTCCACAAATAATCCTAACAACGGACGCATCGCTCTCCGGCTGGGGAGCTCATCTGTTACATCTCACAGTGCAGGGCACATGGACGCCGCAACAAAAGTTACTCCACATCAACCATCTGGAGTTACTGGCAATCTTTGTAGCCCTAAAATCCTTTCAGACGCAGATTTCAGGCAAGGCAGTCCTCATTCGCACAGACAACATGACTGCCATGTACTACATTCAAAAACAGGGGGGCACACACTCTCCACAGCTCTCTCAACTAGCACAGAGCATATGGAGATGGGCGATTCCGCAAAAAATCTTTCTCCTGGCCCAACACGTCCCAGTAGTCCAAAACACCATGGTAGATCTGCTCAGCAGACAAACGCAACAGATTCACGAATGGGAACTTCACCCACAGGTTCTTCACCCGTTCTTTCAGAAGTGGGGGCTTCCTCAGATAGACCTCTTCGCCACCCACAAAAACAAAAAATGCCCAAGCTTCGCCGCCAAATACCCACACCCATTGTCCAAAGGCAATGCGATATGGATGAACTGGTCAGGCAAATTTGCGTACGCTTTTCCACCTCTCCCACTAATTCCATTAGTGGTGCGAAAGCTACAACAGCACTCCCTCACGCTCATCCTGGTAGCTCCAACATGGGCCAGACAACCGTGGTACACCACACTGCTGGAACTCTCGGTAGTACCACACCAATAGTTACACCTCTCACCATGCCTCCTAACCCAGAACCATGGAGAGATCAGGCACCCGGACCCAGCTCAGCTCGACCTTGCGATCTGGCTCCTGAGGTCCTAGAATTCGGATACCTTAACCTTCCCCCTGATTGCATGAACATTATCAGAGAAGCTAGACGCCCTACTACTAGGGCATGCTACGCTGCAAAGTGGAAAAGATTTGTTGTTTACTGCCATAACAACACAATCAACCCTCTAGATGTATCCATACAGCACATTATATGTTACTTGCTCCATCTACAAAGGTGTAACCTAGCATATACATCCATTCGGTTACACCTCGCAGCAATTGCTGCTTACCTACAGAACGACAGCACCTATCACTTTTCAGGGTGCCTGCCATCAAAGCCTTCATGGAAGGCCTCAAAAGAGTAATTCCACCCAGAGTACCACCCTCACCTGTCTGGAACTTAAATATAGTTCTCACAAGGCTAATGGGACCGCCTTTCGAACCATTGCATAAATGTGAGCTGCAATTTCTCACATGGAAAACAGCTTTTCTGGTGGCCATCACTTCCCTTAGAAGGGTTAGTGAAATACAAGCACTCACTATACAGGAACCTTTTCTCCAAATGCATCAGAACTAGGTTGTACTCCGCACCAACCCAAAATTCCTACCCAAAGTCATTTCTCCCTTCCATCTGAACCAATCGGTAGAATTACCAGTTTTTTTCTCACAACCTCAAACTGTTGCGGAAAGGGCTCTACACACACTGGATGTTAAAAGCGCCTTACTTTACTATATCCAAAGAACACAACCTTTCAGAAAAACCAAACCGCTATTTGTCTCTCCACCACATAAAGGCAACCCTATTTCTAAATCAGGGATAGCTAGGTGGATTGTAAAATGCATACAGATGTGCTACCACAAAGCAAAACGAACGCTATCTGTTCCCCCTAAAGCCCACTCTACAAGGAAGATAGGGGCGTCTTTGGCTTTTCTAGGGAACATACCATTAGATGACATCTGCAAAGCAGCGACATGGTCAACACCGCACACTTTCACAAAACATTACTGTGTAGATATGCAAACCAAGCAACAAGCTTGTGTGGGCCAGGCTGTACTAAAAACACGGTTCCAAACCACTGCAACGGATACCGGTGGTCGCTGCTAGGGTTGGGTACTGCTATATAGTCTATGCAAAAGTGTGTAATCTGCAGCTCATATGTCTCAAACGGAATATGCTACTTACCAGTATGCATCTGTTCTTGGCATGTAGAGCTGCAGATCTACACACGCCCACCCGCCTCCCCGGCTACCTGTATCCGTTCCAGTCTATCTTATTTAGATACAACACACATGGGTTTCTTTACTATTATCACTACGCTCCATCTTTCCCTGCTGGCGAAAAATAATCCGAGGATGGAGCCGAAGCCCATGCGCAATACCAACCAAAGGAGGAGTCACCAACCTCGTGACTTCCAAAGACTTTCCAAGAGGAAAAGCAAACTGCAAACATCCGGGCCCAACACCAGATGGTGATCTATGCAAAAGTGTGTAGATCTGCAGCTCTACATGCCAAGAACAGATGCATACTGGTAAGTAGCATATTCCTTTTGCCTGCCTGTTATAAGGAAGGTGGCCTGACGTTCTAGACCAGTGCCTGGTGACGCAACTTTTCTTATGGCTACTTTAAACCGCAGATTCTTCATATTTAGAATATTCGCAGATGCTAGACTGGATCCGTAAAATAAAAAGAATTGTCCTGTGTTTCAGTAGGTGGTGTGTTTGTGGCTCCGCATTGACTTCGTTCCACCCCGGCAGTGACTAACAGAGCAACATATAAGCACCACTTTTACACACCTACATCAGTTCCTTTGTTTCTTTCTACGCTCATCTGGAGTTTGCTCTTGCTTTTCCTCACCAGTTGACAAGTTTGTCTTCCCATTTTGCTCAAAAACCAGTGTACATTTAATGCTGAGCCAACAGTACTGTGTACTAACTGTATGCATATATGTTATGAATGTTATGTGACCATATGTAAGATGTAAGTACTCTGATTAATGTGATGGTTATATATTATTTACCCAATAAAAAGAATAAAAGATAACAAAACAGTGGGCACGGTATCATGTCCCCTCCTAAAACTACAGAGTTTAAGCATTGTTGGGACTGTCACAAGCAAAATGTCGATGACGGACCCGAACAAGGTATGTCTCTAGTATTTGAGGTTGGGGCACAGCTCCAAATTGTAGGAAGTTTGTGCCCTACTGAATCTAAAGGCAATCCGACAATGTGAAGAAAAGCTGTACGTCACTGAACACCGTTAGAAATCGTGAGACTCCTGCTCGAAGTAGAGGTAGTAGTCCCGCTACCACACTCTGGGTCATTTCTTGGAAGGTCCTAGTCTCGGTCCAAGTCTTACAGTAAGCGGAATTGGAAGCACAAAAAGGATAAGTGGGATTTGTCCTAGTCCAACCACTCTCTGACTGAGAAGTCACAAGGCCGCCAGGCTTCCTCTATCTCATTCCCGGTCCCCCGGTGAGGAGCAGTTTCTGCAGCTCATCCCTATACACCCTGAGTTTCTTGGGCCATCAACAGTGTTGTAATAGATTGAGACCTTTAAAGAGGCCATGTAATGTATTTTTGGCACCCTTCTGACACACCTTCAGGCCCTAAGTATCCACTGAGGTCTCCAGTCGGCTAACAGTTGGCGGATCTGTCCTCCGCACCAGCTGTGCCTCCTGAATCCACCTCTGGTTCTGCACCGGCTATGGCGCCAGCTCTAACTCCAGCTCCAAAGTCCACACTGGTCCCTTTGTTATAGACGCCGGTTCCTGAGGAGGACACGTATCCATAATTGTGTCTAGATCTGCCTAAATCGGGGTTGTCTCCTGCCTGCCCCAAAACACCCTGTCCCTGTTAAATCTGATTCAGACAGGACAGTGCCTCTGCGCCCGACAACCCTGGTTACGGATTGGTTTCCCATCCCCACAACTGCCCTGGCCATCCACAGGGGGAGTGCTTCCTTTACTATGGTGATTCAGTATGCAGCTGAGGTATCTGGCTTAAAACATTTCATTTTGTGGAAGTCGAGACCAATGTTCTAACGGAAGTTATGTAGCCTGGACAGGCACTGACGGACACATCACTGGGCATCTGGGCTAAGCCTTGTTCTTCCCACCGGTGAATGGGTCCATAGCCAGACTCCACAGACTCGCGCCGGGTAATCCATATTTTTTTAATGCAACACTTCATGCCAGAAAGTCTGGTGGTCCAGTCTTTTAACTTGAGGAGACAACCCAAGTTCTGTAGTAGGGGATCTCTGTGTATAGTCATAATCTAGTGAATAGTCCCGCCCATGTGCGTGGACCCCGGAGCAATAAAAAGTAATCTCTAAAAGGTGACAAATCATGCAGACCTGCATACACCTTTAAGAGAGAATTTAATTTAAAGACAGATAATGCAGCCTATACCCACAGGCTACACTGTCCAGTACTTCAACTAGAATTCCACCAACATCCACAAACAGCACTGCCTGTCTAGTTTTTCTCCACATAGGAAAAAACCCTGCCTCTACCAGCAAAAGCCTCTGGAATGATAGAGAAGTAGGAGTGGACAGACAAGCCCCATAGGCTGCCATTATGTGGCTTAGAACAGGATACTGTGCCTTTAAGAAAACTTTCCAGAACTTTCCCCAGTATCCCAGAATGCCCAACAGGTCCCATTTACTTTCAGTTCTTTTTTCCGGCTCCTGCTAGCAGGACCCTGGAGCATTGATCTCTCCCCTTTTCAAGGGTTTTTTGGAGATTTTGTCAATTTTTGTCGCTTTTTCAAGTGCTTAGTAGCTGGTACTGTCAACATGCCTGGCTTGTTCGACAAGTGCCCGGAATGTGGTCGAAAGAAGGCTAAAACTGATCCACACGAGGTGTGTATAGGTTGCCTTCCCCAGTCCCACGTGCCTGAAAGCTGTACCATTTGCCACTCGTTCTCAGCCAGGACCCTGAGGGACAGAATGAAAATCAGGCTTCAAGTTCTGGAGGAGAGAAGACTGAAGGCACCAGGTGGGTCTGGAGGGGCTGATTTGGCCCATACTGAGGCCTCTGGGGGGCTCCCCAGGGGCAGGAAGACCAGTAAGCGCTCCCACTCCCCGTCGAGGGCGTCGACGGCGACGTCGAGGAGGATGACTGCCGTCTGTTCGCCGTCTCCCCAGGGCTCTGGGGAGAAGCGGCGTCGACGATCGCCGTCGAGGGACCTGAATAGGCCGCCGTCGACTACATCGGCGTCGTCGACGACGCCGTCTTCGGCCCCGTCCAGTGGTCGGCGCCGAGATCGGACCCGGCGTCGGCGCTCGCCGTCGAGGGAGCGCTGGTCGCCGTCGATGAAGAGGAGATGGTCGACGTCGCCGCCGAAGAGGAGATGGACGTCGAGACGCTCGAGGTCGAGGAGATCGCCGTCGAGGCGAAGGTCGCCGTCGAGGCGAAGGTCGCCGTCGAGGCGAAGGTCGCCGTCGAGGAGAAGATCGACGTCGAGGAAGAGAGAGTCACCGGAATCGGTGTACTCGGTGGTGTATGGCGGAGTACCTGTTCACCAAGCTACAAATACTTCAGAAAGCAGCAGCCAAGGCTATCTGCATGAAAAGGAAATTTGACTCGGCCACAAACTGTCTGCGGGATCTACACTGGCTTCCGATGAAGCAAAGAGCAATTTTTAAAATGTTGTGCATCACTCATAGAGCACTTCACGAGACAGGCCCCCTTATCTTTAGAAACAGGATCAGGTTCTACATTCCCACTAGATACCTCCATTCACAAATCGCGGCGCTAGCCAGCATACCCCGGGTAAAGAAAGCCAGAATGGGTGAACGAGCCTTTTCCTACGTTGCCGCAAGGAAGTGGAATGAACTTCCCGTGGCCCTTCGACTTACAGAGGATCACCTGGCATTCAGGAAACAACTAAAAACTTTCCTTTTCCCTGACTATGACTAAATACACCTAACTATGCCCACTGCATCCATACTGTAGCAATCGCAGCGCCGTGATATCCCTCAGGATGATTGTTAGCGCTTTATAAGTCACCTAAATAAATAAATAAATATACGCCTCCTCGGATGCCTCCGTCGCCGACTCCTCCTCCCCCACCTCCACCAACGCCGCCTCCTCCACCTCCACCACCGCCACCACCGCCTCCACAGCCGCGGACACTGCCTCCGCCGCCCCCACCTCGGTCGCTGCCACGCTCTCCAGTGGGACCGCCACCGGTTCCCCCGCGGTCGGTTTCCCTTCCAAGGTACCCGACTCCGCCGCAGGGGACCCCGAAGCCACGACGCCCGCGGTCGCCGGGACCGGCTAGACCGGCGGACAGGCCGAAGCCGAAGAGGTCGCGCTCCCGCTCTCACAGGAGGAGAAGGTCACGGAGCCGTGGACGGTCATCGTCGGACTCGGGACGACGCCGTAGGAGGTACAGGTCCAGGTCGCGCACGCGCTCCTCGACCAGAGACTTTTCCCCGACGCTGTCGGACTCCCCGGGGACTAGGGTGTCTCCGGTGGACGACTTGGTCTCTTTCCAAGAGGTGCTGTTGCGAGGGGCTGCAAAGTTGGGTATCACGGTGACGGTTCCAACACCCACGACGTCCGTGATATTCGAGACGCTTCATAAGAAACATCTGTCTCGCCCTCTACTGCCTCTTGTACCAGGACTGGTGGAACCCGCGTTGGAGCTGTTCCTCACTCCCGCGACGACAAAGGCCGCTCCCTCCAGGCTCATGAAAAAGTATAGGGCCCCGGAGTCGGATCCTACCTTTTTGAGAGTGGACCCGAAGCCGGATTCGGTCATCGTGACGGCGGCAAGAAAACAGCATGCGACCACCCCGTCATCGACGGTCCCGCCCGACAAGGAAAGCCGCTGTGAGAAGTTGGCCTGATGTATGATGTCACTAGTTCTAGTGTACACCTTATATCAGTCCAAATACCCTTATGGTGATTGGTTGTAAAGTCAACCTTATAGACCAGCTATCCTAGTGGTAGCATGGACAAGAGCAGTCTTAGGCTAAACTCTGAATGGCATGTGAAGCCAGCTGTGATACCATATATAATCCCTTGAATACCAAATGAAAGGACACCACAACAGATATATATATATAAAATAAAGTGTATTTATTCTAGTCAAACCCTCAGCACTCTTTATGAGATTAGAGGTAAGTACAACACAGTCTTATTTAAGCATACATTAAGTCACACAGGTAAGTAATACAGTTAGGCCCTAGGGGCCACGCAAACCATATACTAAGTAAGTGGTATAAGGACCACTGTCACGGAAATAGAATAGGCCTAGGCCTAGGGAATCGCTGGGGCTACACTACACTAGCGTTAGTTAGGAAGTGGGAGGCCCACGGGATTCGTATGCAGAGTGGAAACACTCACGCGTAATGCGTAAAAGTCACTAGCAATAGTACAGTTTAGAAAACGATAGATTTAGGACACTTCCGGAGTAGCTAGGGAGTCAAGACTTGAAACTTAGACACTAGGATAGTCACTATCCTGATGAGCACCGGAGTACCCAAGTTACCTAGCCCACAGGCTGCGGGTGCATAGGGGTGAAGATGCGTCGGTTTTCGTCGTCGACTCCTATGGATGCCTGAAGAAAGATGCTGACAGGCAGTCAGTGAAGAGTGTCCGGTGGATCCCAAGGCTGGGATCAAGAAGAGAGGAGACCTGCAAGCAGAAGGGACAGAGTCAAGGTCACTAGCCAGTGACCACGTGGAACCAGGAAGGAACCAGGCGATGTCGTGAAGATTGCAGGTGAAGGTGAAGCTTGTCGCTGCAGCCAGGAGGACCAGGAAGCGTCGAGGACGACCAGGACCAGGAGGCGAGCTGTCCCACGAAGGCTCTTGCTGTCGGCGGCATCGAAGTTGGACTAGGACTCACCAAGCCTTGGCAAGCGGAACCCACGAAGAACGGAGGACTTGCTTCTGGTGCAGACCAGGAAGGTCTGGGGTGCTTCTTCTTTGCAGAGAAGCGGGAGCCAGTCTGGAGGAGCCAAACCAGCGCAGAAGATTTCAGAGTGCGTCGTCACAAAGGCCACTAGCCAGCGGGCAAGCAACCGGACGGACGCGGCAAGCAGGAAAATGCAGAAGGGCCCCACGCAGGACTCGTGGAGTGTGGGGGGCTGATCTTCGGTGCAGATGGTGCTTGGGGTTGGGGCTTCTCAATCCCCGGTGCACAACTTCGAGGGTGCCTCAGAAGCTGCGCTTGAAGTTACTAGCCACTTTTCCCAGGTAGCCGGTCCCACGTCGCTCGTAACCTCCACGGATCTCAGCTCTGCTGTGGATGTGGATCAGGGTCGGAGAAGTCTGGAAGTCAAGGCTCTGGTCGGGCTCTGCAGTCGGTTCCTCGTAGAACGTGGGCAAAGCAAAGGGTAGTCTCTTGATGGTGCCTGTTTGCACAGGGTAGCCACTCCTTGGCCACAAGGGAGATTCTTCAGTCTTCTTCTTTCGTCGAATGTCGAAGGTCCAGAGTTTCTGTTCAAGTTTGCAGGTTCAGGATAATCTCAAGTCTTGAGGCCCAACTCCCACTCTTATACTAATCTGGGGGGCTGGGATACCTGCTAGGTCACGCCTTATGGGTGGGACCTGGGAGGGGGTGGTTACACCCACTTCCCTTTGTCCAGTTTCGCGCCAGAGCTGGGGCTGGAGTGCCCCAGCGCCGGTTTGAACTGGACTATGCAAGGAACACCTTGTGTGCCCCAGGCATGTCTCATTCCTTTCAGCCCACCCTGCCCCAATACACTAAAGGCTGTCTGGGGAGGTGCTAGCACCTCCCCAAGCAGGAAACCTATTGTCCAGGCCTCCCTGGCTGGGATCACTCCCAGCTGCAGGAGGTCAGACTTGTGTCGTGGCAGCAGCATCCATTTTGTGATGCTGAGGCTTTGGTCAGAGGCTAAGAGTGAAGTATGATTTTAACATGTCTTTCCCTCTAGAAGGGGGGAATAATATCCTCATGTCCAGAAATGGCATGGGGGTATTATTCCACAGTGGTAGACACCTTACACGACATGTTTCGATAAAGCCAAACCATAGTTACCATAACCGTCTAAGATCATAAGGCACTTTAAGAGTATATGGTAGGCTATATCATAGAACAGCTATAAGGACTTGGTTCCGAAAGCTGCAGACAGGCTCAGCTCCTGCTAGAGCACCATCTCACATGTTACCAAGCACTCTGCCTCCAGGATTGTTAAGGCCTGCCATAGGAGTGACTGATAGGTACACATGTGTCTATATGTAAGTTAGGTATAGGAATACTACACCTAAGCAAGGGGTGATTACACGACCTTGCCCCAGCTGAGTGATCAGCCAGTTGTGTCAAAATGGAAGGCCAGGCCAGGGGTGGCATAATACATGCTGCAGCCCCTGGTAGGCCTAGGGTACACCTATGCCCTGGGTACCTAGGGTACACTGTACAGGGGCCAATAAGGTGATCCTATCCAAATGGGTTATGCACCTAAAGTACATAGTATTAATTTAGAGAGAGAACAGCAGGGCTGTGGGTCTGATTGGCAGGCCCACAGCCACATCTAAGTCGAAAACCAGTAAAGCAAAAGCAAAAAGTGGGGGTGAACATAGAAAGCAGACCCTACTCTCCTACAACGGATGCGTCCCTCCTGGGATGGGGTGGCCATATGGGAGAGGCGGAGATCAGAGGCCTCTGGTCTCCGGCGGAGTCTCGTCTCCACATCAACCTGTTGGAGTTGAGAGCGATCCGACTTGCACTGAAAGCCTTCCTTCCCTCTGTCAGGGGCAGTGTCGTGCAGGTGTTCACGGACAACACCACCGCCATGTGGTATTGCAACAAACAGGGCGGGGTGGGGTCGTGGACCCTTTGTCAGGAGGCTCTGCGCCTCTGGACGTGGCTGGAACACCAGGGCGTCACCCTAGTGGTTCAACATCTGGCGGGCTCTCTGAACGCCAGAGCGGACGAACTCAGCCGCCGGTGCATGATGGATCACGAATGGCGTCTGAACTCCGAAGTGGCGCAAGGTCTCTTTCAGCAGTGGGGAGAGCCTTGGTTAGATCTATTCGCCACCGAAGAGAACGCGCAATGTCAGCAGTTCTGCGCGTTGGAATTTCCAAGGCGGCACTCGCTCGGCGACGCTTTTCGTCACGAGTGGAGTTGCGGTCTGTTGTACGCCTTTCCGCCTATACCACTTCTGCCCAGAGTGCTGAAGAAGATCAGGCACGACCGGGCCCAAGTCATCTTGGTGGCTCCGGATTGGGCACGAAGATACTGGTATCCCGAGCTACTCAGTATGTTGACCGATCCCCCGATACGTCTGCCCCTTCGGGAGGATCTTCTGTCGCAGCAGCAGGGGACGGTCCTCCACCCGAACCTGTCCAGTCTCCACCTCCATGCGTGGAGATTGAGCGGCGGCAGTTGATGCCATTTGACTTGCCTCCTGAAGTCTGTGATATCATTCTGGCAGCCAGGCGTCCCTCCACAAAGACGGTATACGCCTGCCGGTGGAACAAATTTGTGGCATGGTGCACAGCAAAGGCTGTGGATCCCCTTTCCGCCCCTCTTTCTGAGGTTCTCCTCTTTCTTCTTTCTTTGGCCCGGCAGGGCTCTGCCCTGGGCACCCTGAAAGGTTATCAGCCTTCTCTTTTCAAGTCCCCTGTGGTTACACGCTTTCTAAAAGGCATTACTCACACGTTCCCTCCTGTCCCTTTTGTAATGCCTCAGTGGGACTTGAATCTGGTCTTGACATTCCTGATGTGCGCTCCCTTCGAGCCTCTTCACAATTGTCCTCTTCGTCTTCTGACTCTTAAGACTGCTTTTCTGGTAGCCATCACCTCGGCTAGACGGGTGAGTGAGCTCCAGGCTTTATCTTCAAAGCCTCCTTTTCTGTCTGTTCATCCGGACAAGGTTGTCCTTCGGCCTCGTCCCTCCTTTCTTCCGAAAGTAGTGACTCCATTTCATCTTGGGCAGTCTGTCACCTTGCCCACCTTCTTTCCGCCTCCGCATCCTTCCAAAGAGGAAGAGAGGCTCCACCGTCTGGACCCAAAACGTGCGCTCTCCTTTTATTTGGACCGCACAAAGCAGTTCCGGGTGGACGACCAACTTTTCGTTGGATACGTGGGTGCTAAGAAGGGGAAAGCTGTGCACAAACGGACCATCTCTCGGTGGATCGTTTTGTGCATCAAAATTTGTTACTCTTTGGCAAAAAAGGACCCTCCTGTTGGGCTGCGCGCCCATTCTACTCGGGCCACAGCGGCTACTACTGCTTTGGGACGGGGAGTCCCTTTGCAGGACATCTGTCAGGCGGCGACGTGGGCTTCGCTACACACGTTTGCCAGGCATTATTGCCTTGACAGCCAAGTCCGGAGGGATGGCTTCTTTGGCCGTTCTGTCCTCCAGGACTTTCTGGTGTGATCTTGGTTCGCAGACCCACCACCGGGGTTGGTATTGCTTGGGTATCTATTCTAAGGTGAGGAATCTAACTAACGTGTTTCTTTCAGATGAACAAGTTACTTACCTTCGGTAACGATGTATCTGTAAGAAACATTAGTTAGTTAGATTCCTCACCGACCCACCCATCCTCCCTGTTCTGCGAACTGACATCTAGGGTTAAGGTTATCCTTTTCAGGCCCCTAGATTTTATTTTTGGCACCAGTGTCGGTCTTTGCATGGCTCTGCGTTCCTGGCGCGGAAGGCTATGTACAAGAACTGACGTCAGTGCGCGAGGGCGGCGTCTAAGTACTCCGACGTCATTCCGGCGCACGACGCCGACGACGGACGCGGAGCCGCAGACGACGCCTAGCGACGCGCAAGGGGTATTGCTGACGAAAAATCTTCCGGATCCAGTCTGACGCCTGGGGATATTCTAAGGTGAGGAATCTAACTAACTAATGTTTCTTACAGATACATCGTTACCAAAGGTAAGTAACTTGTTCGTATATATGTATATGTATATGTATATATATGTATATGTATATGTGTATATATATGTATATGTATATATATGTATATATATGTATGTTATCTACTGGCGGTCGCCAGTAGATAGTTATAGTTAGGACCCTCTTACCATAGGAAATCCGCAACATTCTATTTTGAATAACTTTGGCGCCGGTCGACGAATCCTCGCAAAATTTTCAAAATAGGTGGGGCGTTGAGCTCCGCTCCTACCCTGAAAGTCTCGGGGGGGATTCGTCAAGCGGGGGCTGAGATAAAAGGGGGGTCCCAAAACGCGTTTTTCCCATGCATTTTTCCATAGGACCTTTAGACAGAGCTACAGCCCGAACGGCTGAACAGAATTTAATGAAATTTGGCAGAGACGTAGTCCTCAGGTCAAGGAAGTTCCTTTTGTAGGTTTGGTGTAAATCCGTTCAGTAGATTCTGAGAAAATAGCCTTTAAATCAATATATATATCTGAGCCAGCTTACGGTGCGCTTACCGTACGCGTACGGTGACGTGCGCGAGCGCGATTCTGATTGGCCGTTAGATCTTAGTAAACATTCGAATCGGTCGAAACCAGAAAGCGGCGGCCGCCATTTTCTCTCTCGCACTCTGACAGGGGGTTGAAAAACAAAGTGCAAAAACATGTAAAGGGGCTGTTTAGACAGCTCCCAAGCACCTAGCCATGTCGAGGGAGTCCCCAACGATCCCCCAAGTGAAAAAAGGCAATTTTAATTTTTTCGAAAATTTCGCCGATTACGCTTACCGTACGCGTACGGTAATAAATAATACAAAATAAAAAAAATATCCACATTCTCCCCACCCCGTGTGCAAATGTTGCCCGAAGGGCACCAGTTGTGCATGGCTTATTACATCAAAACAAAACATATATTTTACCTGTCACAACGATGCTCATCATATGTCCTCCATGTGTGCACGGTGCGCGAAGCGCATCGTGCGTTCATGGCCCATCTAGCGTAACGTGGGCACGCGGTGCGCGAAGCGCGTGCTCACTGTGCGCGCACGGTGCGCTTCGCGCACCGTGCGCGCACGGAACGAACTGCGTTAAGTGGGCGCGCACGCCACAAATGGCGTAAAGTAACTTAGCATTTACAAAAACGTACAAATTCAATGAAAAAACCATAGGTTTCACACACGTTATAGTTAGGAATTAGCATTTAAAAAACCTTGCAAATTCACTGAAAAAACCATAGGTTTCACACATGTTATAGTTAGCTGGACATTTTACTGATAAAAAACCAATGAAATTCCCCCGTTATAGTTACTGTAGGCAACTATAACTCATGCGACCGTAATCCTCTGCTGATGACATATGTGTCTTTATGAAAAAAAAATATTTGTAATATATGTATAGCTAAAATTTAATGGAAGAAGACATGGGCAAATAAGTGTCTAAATACAGTATTCGCATCAGCAGAGGATTACGGTCGCGTGAGTTATAGTTGCCTACAGTAACTATAACGGGGGAATATATATATATGTATGTATATGTATATGTATATATATATGTATATGTATATATATATGTATATGTATTACCTACTGGCGGTCGCCAGTAGGTAGTTATAGTTAGGACCACGTTTCCATAGGAAAACCTCAACATTCTATTTTGAATAACTTTGGCGCCGGTCGATGAATCCTCGCGAATTTCTCATTTTAGGTGGGGCGCTACGCTCCGCTCCTACCCTGAAAGTCTCGGGGGGATCCGTCAAGCGGGGGCTGAGATAAAAGGGGGGTCCCAAAACGCGTTTTTCCCATGCATTTTTCCATAGGACCTTTAGAACGAGCTACAGCCCGAACGGCTGAACAGAATTACTCAAAATTTGGCAGAGAGGTAGTCCCTAGGTCAAGGAAGTGCCTTTTGTAGGTTTGGTGTAAATCTGTTCAGTAGATTCTGAGAAAATAGCCTTTAAATCAATATATATATCTGAGCCCGCTTACGGTACGCTTACCGTACGCTTACGGTAAGCGTACGGTGGCGTGCGCGAGCGCGATTCTGATTGGCTCTTAGATCTTAGTAAACATTCGAATCGGTCGAAACCAGGAAGCGGCGGCCGCCATTTTGTGTATTTCACTCTGAAAAAAAAGAGTGAAAACAAGGAAAGGGGGCAATGAGGAGAGTTACAGACCCCCTAACATTTGTAAGGGGGTCAAAGAAGGACAGAAAAGTACAAAAAAAACATTTATTGATTTTAAAAAAAATCACGGGGTACGCGTACGGTAAGCTTACGGTAAGCGTACGGTAAAAAAAATAAAAAAAAATAAATGAAAAGCAGATTTAAGAGTTTAGATATTAGGGGGCTCTAAAAAGAGCCGTTGTGTTTATGAAGTGATTTTTTAGTGGTACCTACAAGTAAGTACCGATGCAGAGTCTAAGGTTCAAGAGGAAGACTCTGTTCCCTTCATCATTGAAGTGCACACCATCTCCTCTATAAATGTCTTGCATGTCATAACGCAAGTTGTTGTGGTAAATGGCACCCATACCATAGTCACGGAGGAAAGCAGAAACAGATTTGTTGACGTGCTTTCTTGCTTTGTCAATCTGTGGACAGAAATGATTGGACCAGTTCCATTTTTGCCTTTGGCATATGTTGGAAAACACAAAGGCAGTTTTAGGGAAAAGTGT
This sequence comes from Triturus cristatus, assembly GCF_964204655.1. Taxonomy (NCBI): domain Eukaryota; kingdom Metazoa; phylum Chordata; class Amphibia; order Caudata; family Salamandridae; genus Triturus; species Triturus cristatus. The sequence goes on along the minus strand of NC_140586.1, from coordinate 85,836,224 downwards.
AAACAGTTGTGCAAAGGTGTCCTTCATAAGCATTTCCAGACCTACCCCAGTCAAAGTGCCTAGGTCATTGCCACCACAGTGCACTATTATGAGGTCAGGGTGTTGGATTTGAATGAAGGATTTCACCAATGGCATCAATTGGTGCCACTTTAACCCTCTCTGACCAATCCATTTAATGTCTACATTTGGCAAAGCAAGGTCTCTCACCATACCTGTTTTCTCTGCAAACTTTTCACTCCAGAAGACATAGCTGTGCCCTACAATCCACACTGTGAACATCTTCAAAGGAGAACTGGATGCACTCAGGAGGTGTCTTTCAGTAGAATGGCAATATGAAAAGAAAGACAGTTTGGAAATGGAGGCATACATATTTTTTTCAAAACAAAAAGAACTGATTGGCTGTTTCATACCATTCTAGAATAAAAACTAGGCTGTATGTGTAAATTAATAGAAGCATGTTTTGTATTGGTAAAAAAAAATGTGTAACCAAAGAACAGTACTATGGATTTGCTGTTAGGTTTGAAAAGTCAAGCACTCTTGCTCTGTGGAATGGAAACATTGTTTGGCGAACTTCTGACCTAACTCAACACAGCAGTGTTCCATGAGCTGTTGCTATGGTAGCAGGCAGAAGTCAAGTTGGGGGAAGGGTACTAGGCAGAAGTCAAGTTGGGGGAAGGGTACTTTCGGAAAAGGGTTGGTTTTCAACCAATAGAAATGTGTGATTACATTTGAAAAAAAGGGGGAAGCACTGAGATTTGAAACTTACAAGTATATGTGTGGAAAAATAGAGGGAAAGTTTGCCATTATCTGGTTCTGCTGAGAGGAGAGAGGTGAACACAACAGAGATCCTGGCTCTGATAATCTGCTGTTTGAGTGTCACATTTCTTTCACAACTAACTAATTTTAAAGGTGAGTTTACAGTTTGAGAGGGGATGTATGTGGTAATTTAAGAAATTAATAATAGAAATGGAAATTGTTTTTGTTGTAGTTACACATGGTGGTTTCATAATGTGTCAGTCTGTAAAAGTGATTTTCACTTGCCCAAAAAAAAGAGCAGTAAGTGTGCTTTCAAATTGGCAAAGAAATTTAGTTTTGGGACTAATGTGAAAACATGACTCTGTGTGCAGAGAGGAATTATAGGCAGAGATTTATTGCGTATTGCTCTGGTGATTTCACAGTTGCATTAGATGGAAAGGGGGAGCGAATTTTTGGAGGAAGAAGCAGAGTCTTAGCACACACCCAGCTGCTTTCCATGTAGAATCATGCACAGTATTTACAAGCGAGTGGGGTTTTCAGGTTTCAGTCTGTAATGCAAATACATTCAGCATCACTAAGGCTGGTTGCCCTTGCTGGAGTGTAGGCAGTCACCGAGAATACACATGGTGGTGGTCTGAAAAAACAGTTTGGACATGTGCATTTAAATAAATCAAAAAAAGTGGTTTCATAATGTGTCAGTCTGTAAAAGTGATTTTCACTTGTAAAAAGTGATTTTCACTTGCCCCGAAAAAAAAAAGAGCAGTAAGTGTACTTTCAAATTGGCAAAGAAATTTCGTTTTGGGACTAATGTGAAATCATGACTCTGTGTGCAGAGAGGAATTATAGGCAGAGATTTATTGCGTATTGCTCTGGTGATTTCACAGTTACATTAGATGGAAAGGGGGAGCGAATTTTTGGGGGAAGAAGCATAGTCTTAGCACACACCCATGTGCTTGCCATGTATAGTCATGCACAGTATTTACAAGCGAGTGGGGTTTTCAGGTTTCAGTCTGTAATGCAAATACATTCAGCATCACTAAGGCTGGTTGCCCTTGCTGGAGTGTAGGCAGTCACCGAGAATACACATGGTGGTGGTCTGAAAAAACAGTTTGGACATGTGCATTTAAATAAATCAAAAAAAGTGGTTTCATAATGTGTCAGTCTGTAAAAGTGATTTTCACTTGTAAAAAGTGATTTTCACTTGCCCCGAAAAAAAAAGAGCAGTAAGTGTGCTTTCAAATTGGCAAAGAAATTTAGTTTTGGGACTAATGTGAAAACATGACTCTGTGTGCAGAGAGGAATTATAGGCAGAGATTTATTGCGTATTGCTCTGGTGATTTCACAGTTGCATTAGATGGAAAGGGGGAGCGAATTTTTGGGGGAAGAAGTAGTCTTAGCACACACCCATGTGCTTGCCATGTATAGTCATGCACAGTATTTACAAGCGAGTGGGGTTTTCAGGTTTCAGTCTGTAATGCAAATACATTCAGCATCACTAAGGCTGGTTGCCCTTGCTGGAGTGTAGGCAGTCACCGAGAATACACATGGTGGTGGTCTGAAAAAACAGTTTGGACATGTGCATTTAAATAAATCAAAAAAAGTGGTTTCCTAATGTGTCAGTCTGTAAAAGTGATTTTCACTTGCGCCGAAAAAAAAAAGAGCAGTAAGTGTGCTTTCAAATTGGCAAAGAAATTTCGTTTTGGGACTAATGTGAAAACATGACTCTGTGTGCAGAGAGGAATTATAGGCAGAGATTTATTGCGTATTGCTCTGGTGATTTCACAGTTACATTAGATGGAAAGGGGGAGCGAATTTTTGGGGGAAGAAGCAGAGTCTTAGCACACACCCATGTGCTTGCCATGTATAGTCATGCACAGTATTTACAAGCGAGTGGGGTTTTCAGGTTTCAGTCTGTAATGCAAATACATTCAGCATCACTAAGGCTGGTTGCCCTTGCTGGAGTGTAGGCAGTCACCGAGAATACACATGGTGGTGGTCTGTATGGTAAGTCAATAATAATAATTGTAGTCTCTCAAGGACAATGTAATGTGATAAATGATTTTTAGTGTTTTTAAAAAAAAAAAAAAAAAAAAGTACGCGCACCGTACGCGTACGATAAAAAAAAAAATAAAAAAAAGTTTTTAAAAATATATGTAAAAAAAAGATGATAGATAAGGTTGGCTCTTAAAAGAACCGTTGTGTTCATGCAGGGACAGAGGAAAGGAAGCATGGGAAAATTATTCAAAGCGACAAATGTGCTGATCTATTTTGTTGTTCACTAGGGAAACACTGGTCTCCCTATGGCAAATTAGATCTTTACAAAATGTGCAATGAATATCAACCTTCCGAAATCGAGGGTTCATTTCCAGAGGGCCAGCAAAAGGAGATTCTCCCCCCACAGATGAAGGGCTCACCTGACCTGGAGAAGAAGGAGTCAGCCCTGCAGATGATGGTCCAGGCTGAGCTACTGTGGATGTACTGGCTCGTCTTTCTGAAGAGTTACCTCCAAAAAGATGACCATGTGTCCTTCTGTGTACATCCTGGAGGTGTCTCTTCATGGTGTGATTCCCAAAGGAATACTTCCTGTTAGGATTACCTCTAGAAAGTACACGCTTACACAGCTTACAAGTCACTAAGGGTGCATTTACCTTTTGCTGGCCTTCAGGAAAAGTAAAATAATCCCATACATAAGAGGGCTTTTGTTTCCTCGATCTCTGCCTCAAGACAGTGCTGCTAGTGCTAGCCTCACTCTCAGAAGAGCTCTGCTGTTCTGCCATCGTATCCCAAAGACAAACCAGCTCCTTCTCCCATGGGATCACAAGCAGAAATGAGGGGAATGGGTGTGGTGTAGGAGAGTTCTAGAACTGAAAGTAGTTTCAACCAATCAAAAGTTGTGTTTCATGATCACATGACCTACCGTACGCTTACGGTACGCTTACGGTGCGCTTACGGCAAAAGTGCGCATGCGCGTAAAAAAGACACGCGCTTGCGCGCATGCGCATAACAGTCACTACCCGACACTTCCGCGTAACGTGCGCGTGTAGCGTAAGCGCGCACGCGTCCCACGCGCAGTACGCGCGGCTACGCAAAGTGCGTAACTATACGCAAGCAGCGTAGATAGATTACGGACGTTGCGTAAACCGTACGCTTACCGTGAGCTTACGGTACGCGTACTAAAAAAATATTTTTTTTTAAAAAAAAGTACTGCAAATAAATTTTACATGTTTATTTTAAAAAATATATTAAAAAAACATATTAAAGAATTTTAAAAATTTAATCATAGTCTTTATAAAAGGTAAGATAATTAAATTAAAAATATGTTAGAAAAAAAAAAAAAAAAAATTAGCATTTAAAAAACCTTGCAAATTCACTGAAAAAACCATGGGTTTCACACACGTTATAGTTAGGAATTAGCATTTAAAAAACCTTAGAAATTCAGTGAAAAAACCATAGGTTTCACACACGTTATAGTTAGGAATTAGCATTTAAAAAACCTTAGAAATTCAGTGAAAAAACCATAGGTTTCACACATGTTATAGTTAGCTGGACATTTTACTCGTAAAAAACCAATGAAATTGCCCCGTTATAGTTAGTTCAGCTAACTATAACTCGCGCGCCCGCAATGCACTGCTGATGACGTCACATATTACATCACTCATGACATGGTCAGTGACATCACTCATGACATCACTGATGACATCTCAAATGACATCACTGATGACATCACTGATGACATCATCCTTGTGATAGAGTGGCAGACCTCCTCTCACCCTAATATAACCTTTGACACACACATTCAAAAATAGAGACTAAAATTTTCAAAACAATGGACATACCAATACCAGTTACAACAACCTCTTCAGTAATTCTAAGATCCACATACACATCCACTCATTCACCAACAGTCCAATACAGTCACTCATACATGTACTCACTCATCATATGTACTCATACACCTATACATCCTGTTACACAATGCCACTCATCCATAGAGTTACTCACACACATAGTCACTCGTACTAATAAAGAATCAAACATACATTTACTTGCATATACAGTTATACACACACCACCATACTTACTTCTACGGAAACTTACACATACTTAGTCTTTTAAACAATCACTTATAGAAACACATACTTATTCATACAGGAACTCTTCCAATCTCTCACCCTTGCATATACTCACATATATACACCAATAGTCACATATACTAGTTTTAAACATATGTAGTTACTCATAAAGACACTATTGAGACAGTCATTCACTCACTAACACACCCATACACACACTCATCCACCCATGCAGTCCTGCACACATGGTCTGTTCAACACATACAAACAGTGAGTCACTCATTCATGCACCTGTGCACTACGTAATACCCCCCACCGAACCATGCAGACACTCAGACTGATACTCAAAAAACCAACTAATAACCTATATAGACACCCATGTAGCTACTCACCAACCCATGCAGCCACTTATACACAAAGTGAGAGACTGATACAGATATATACATATTTAAACATTACTCACTAAAACATGTATTCACTATGATACACTTAATCAGTCAGTTAAACAATCAATTTTTCAAAAACAAATCATCCATTTAGACACTTATATACCCATTTATTCTTCCATCGACCTTGAGATATACATATATAAAACATATTTAATTTTCAGAAAAACCCACATTCACTGGATGATGTCATCAGTGAGGTCATCAGTGATGTCATTTGAGATGTCATCAGTGATGTCATGAGTGATGTCACTGACCATGTCATGAGTGATGTAATATGTGACGTCATCAGCAGTGCATTGCGGGCGCGCGAGTTATAGTTAGCTGAACTAACTATAACGGGGCAATTTCATTGGTTTTTTACGAGTAAAATGTCCAGCTAACTATAACATGTGTGAAACCTATGGTTTTTTCACTGAATATATATATGTATATATATGTATGTATATGTATATATATATATAATATGTATATAGTCTTTTAACATTCATATGCTTTATTGTGAGTTCATGCTAAATGATTGTTTTGGGTCGCACAGTGGGATGGTTCACCTTCCCACCACCCCGGCCTTTTTCTTCTAAGTACTGGTTGCTATTCTGATTCAAGCATGTGAATCTATAAAAGATACAATACTGGAGAAAAACAAGTTACTTACTTGTACACTGTGGTTCTCCAGTATTGTTATCTTTTATAGATTCACATGCAACCCTCCCTCCTCCCCTTTTCAGGTTCACCTTCCATACCCCTTCATTACCTAGGGCACTCGTGCTTGAAATCCAAGGGTATGGTGGCCCTGCAGAGGAAGGAGATTCTATGGTCTGGGCTCTGAGTGTCTGGAGTTTGGATGTTTTATAACAATGGTTATAGGTTACTAAAGTTAATGAATTCTTATGGGCTTTTCAATGTTAAGCTTTAATATTGTTATTTTACTGTTACGGTGGGACTCCCACCATGAGAACAGGGAAGATTCAAGCATGTGAATCTATATAAGATAACAATACTGCAGAACCACAGTGTACAGGTAAGTAACTTGTTTTTTCCATGTTGGGCAAGCTGTCACCTTGGCCATTTTCTATGCTCCTCCGCTCCCCTCTAAAGAAGAGGAGAGACTCCACCGTCTGGACCCAAAAAGAGCATTGTCATTCTACCTTGACCTCACTAAAGAGTTCCTGGTGGACGACCAAATCTTCTTGGGGTACGTTGGTACGAAGAAAGGTCGTGCAGTCCAGAAGTGGACTTTCTTACGATGGGTCGTCCTCTGCATCAAAATTTGTTACGCTCTGGCCAAAAAGCAGCCTCCTGAAGGCTTAAGGGCTCAATCTACCAGAACTAAGGCTGTTAACACTGCTTTGCAGCGTGAAGTCCCAGTCCTCGACATTTGTCAGGCAGCAACACGGGCACCCGTTTACCAAGCACTGCTGCCTGGGCAGTTAAGTCAACAGGGACAGCCTTTTTGTCCGCTCTTTGTCCGCAGTCCCTCCTACGGGATGGTATTGCTTGGTTATCTATTCGAAGGTAAGGAATCTGCAGGTAGATGTCCCTATCAGATGAACAAGTTACTTACCTTCAGTAATACTTTATCTGGTAGGGACATGATCTAGCCGCAGGTTCCTTACTGAGTCACCCACCCTCCCTGCGTTGTGGACAGTTTTCTAGGGTCAGGGCTGATCTCTTTCAGGGCCCTAGTTGTTCAGAAACACACCAATGTCCGTGCACTTCATGGCTCCACACTTCTAGCGTTGAAAGTCGTGAAATGTAATTGACATCAGTGAACCGAGTTGGTACCTATATAGATGATGTGGAAGTCACAACGGCGCAGATGACATCACACATAGCCGACCGACGCAACCTACTCGTGCGCAGGGGTATAGCTCAAAGGAAACTCTTCTGAATCCAGTTTGACACCTAATAAATTCAAAGGTAAGGAATCTGTGGCTAGATCATGTCTCTACCAGATAAGACATTACCAAAGGTAAGTAACTTGTCTGACTTGTTGAGTAGAGCTGCTCTTCTCTGCAGCTCCACTGCTTCGCTTCTGGGGGTGGCATGCAATCAGCTCTGAGCCACACAACACCGCCTAGCCACTTGCTGAAGCACTTATGCAAAACGACTTTAGATCTACTGTGGCACCTGAAGGATATTCTAAGGTGATGATTCTGCAGTACAATAGAATATCCACCAGGAAGAGTGTTACTGAAGGTAAGCAACTTGTTATTCTGGTTCAAATATTTCTAGACTGATAGTGAAGAGGCAGTTCTGGTCAAGAAATGGAAGCAGCGTTTGCCATTGGTGGGAGCAACTTATGTTTGCAAACCTCCAGTTTTCTCTCACCTTTCTCTGTAATGTTAAGTTTGACTTTTTATTACATGCACTCCTCATGAAATCACCTATGTCCAGTTTTCCAAGTTTGCTGTGTTCTAGCAAGTGCTTAGCTCAGGTGCTAAGTAAGTACTGTTGGTGTCAGAGTGCGAATAGAATACCTTCAGACATAGATCTCATGTTTTGGTGGTATAAGAGTATGTCCTTCTATTGGTGTGGCGCGGGGATGGCTTGTGAATTTAGAACCACCTCACCAGAACCATGAACCCTCCATGCCCAATCCGGTGTACAATATTGCTATAGAGATGTATGCTATATGACATTTTAGACCAACATCAAAGGAGTTAGTTGCCTTTAAAAAGAAAAGGGGTGGGAAGCATTGTTAGTACAGTGAACTCCTCGACCAGGAATATAGCACTCAGTGTAAAATGGACAGCAACGCGCTAGCCTTCCTGTTCAAATGGACCCGGCTGTTATTTAGCCGTATTAGTCCATTGAGTAGCTCTTAGAATCTGCCATGGCATCCTTTCTATGGTGTGAAAGAGCATCTGTTGTTGTGCTCTGTTATACATTTGCTGGCACGACCACACACTTTATTTGGCTTTGTTCTGCTTGGTGCATGGAAAGAATTCAGTTTTATGCAGGGATTGTTAAATATGAAGCTCAAAAACATTTGCTGCGGTTTTAAAACTTTTTGGTTTTCTTTAACCAGGAATGTGTACAAGGATCTTCGCCAGATAGAGTTGGCATGTGACGCCCAAGAAGACGTGGACAGCTGGAAAGCCTCCTTCCTGCGAGCTGGCGTCTACCCAGAGAAAGATCAAGTATACCGTACCTTTCATTGTCTTTTCAAAACGTCAATGTGGTTTAGAGATATTCAAGATAGAATATCTGGCAGCTAGGGTCTAGCGTTATCGCCTTAGCATGGGGGGAGATCTCCTAGTGACCCCTCTATAGGATGCTATTCTGTGGTGGACCCAGCCATGGGAAAAGATGGCACTGCTAGAGTGACTGTCCAGCCGTTGCTTGTACAACAGGCTGCAGCTCTGAGGGAAACAAGGTGCTGGAGTTACTATCCAGTGGGTGCCAATATTGCTTGACCACTGTAGTGGGATGTCAAATCAGTCTTTACAGCTGTAGGACTATATGACCGTTGTGGGTGGGCATTGTTGGGATGGCTGTTTTTACTGGTTTAGCTCTGCATGCTAGTTTGGGGAGAAGTGGAACAGGTGAAAATATGTATAGTAGGAGTACACTATCTTCTTGGTGTTGTATCCCCTGTCTTTTAGTCCGAGCTTGTGCAGTCTCACAGGTAAACATTGTATGATTCGTTTAAAATATTTGTTGCCCTACCCCAAACGCTAGTATTCTTCGTACAATTTCAGATAGTCACACAGGTTATTACAGTGCAACTGTAGCATATTCAAAGTTTTGTCTTCATTTGGATATTCTTTCTATGCTGTTCGATAGCCCTACAGGTTATTGAAGTTAGAGTTGGGAGTGCAGAGTATTCCTGGTCATTCTTAGTGCATTACCCTGTTTATTCTGACTTTGTCAGGCGGAGAATGAAGATGAGGTGCCCGAGAATACATTTTCCATGGATCCCCAGCTTGAGCGGCAGGTGGAGACCATCCGAAATCTGGTGGACTCCTACGTGTCTATCATCAATAAGTCTATTCGCGACCTCATGCCAAAGACCATCATGCACCTCATGATCAACAATGTGAGTTACTCTACAAATAATTTGGGTATGTCACTTTAAAACACTAAAGCAGCAGCACGATTCCTTGCTGGTGCGTCTGCATTGACATGCAGATGTTTGTGTATGTCGTTTGTGTGATTGTCATTGACTAGGAGTATTGCCACAGAGAAGACTAGAGCATTAATGTGCTTTCTGTAGCTCAGTTGCCCAGTGTTAAGGTTGACGTGGGGGTCAGTTAGCCACACAGTCGTTTATCTCAGTACTATGAATGATCATGAGCCTGCGGCACTGGAAGTGGGTGGGCCAGGGAATGAAGTGTGGCACTTTCACTGAACATTCATAGATTCATTATGGAAATCCAGTAAATTTATTATAAAATAAAGATTTTATTAACAGCAATTAAACATATATTGTAGCCAAGAAAATGAGCATCCTGTTGGTTTTGGTGGGAAGAGGAATATAAAAAGGAAACAATTTGCATTCCTTTCAAACGAGAATCAATGGATAGGTCATACGCAATTTTGGCATACGCCTGAACTACTCAGTCTTTTAAGGTATTGATCTCGAGTGAATACTGTCCCATCTGGACAGTCGCAAGTCAAGCTGATCAATATATTAACCTGAGCACTGGAGGCATTTCTTACAGCTCATCCAAAAAATCCAGTCACGATTTTATTCAAGACATTGGTCCAAAGCTTTGAAAATAGCTCCATGTCAAAGAATGTGGGCTCTTTAAAAATATTAGCAGCAAAAACACTTTGCATTATTGCATGGTGGGGGATGTGGCTAAGAGTAATGCGGGAAGAGGCGTGGCTCTACTGGTAATCTTATGGGGTTTGGTAAATAGAGCACTGATGTAGTGGTGGAGATTCTTCGAGACAGTGAAGAGGGTAGTCTTGATGGTAGGCTTCAATGAAGTTGTTTCATATTGTTCTCTGACTAATCTGCCATTTCTAGAATTCTCAAGTGTCAAGAAGAGCTAGATGGGCTTCGTGATAGACCGCCTCAGTTAGGGGCCCAGATGTGGTAGAACGTTAAATCTGCTGGGTGACACTACAAGAAGGCACGGCAGAATCTCTAAATTACACTAGTGTCTACCTGAAGTGGTTCTTCGGTTCTAGGAAATAGGCAATGTGAGTAATGATAAAGACTTTTGACTTCTAGGTTTGGCTCTAGCTTTGTGCTGGGATCTCTGTGACTCATTCAAAGTTGTGGAATCATGATACCAGGCGGTCTGTCTTCTGCACAGGTATGCTTGAGGATGAGCTTGCCACTAGAGTGATGCTCACTGAGACTTGGCTTGCTGCCTTCTTATGGAGAGGAATGAGTTTACCTACTCGGGTACTTATGGAGGTTTGACGTTTCTGCCCAAACTTTCACCAGTGTTTTGCCTTAAAGCTTCAGTGCACCAAGACAGGCTGCCAATCTAATACAGCACACAAATTATAACAAGTACCACCTTATTATCTTATCTCTTGTGTAGGATTTGTATGGGTACCCTACGTTGGCTCCGCCGGTTATCAGCTGATATGAATGGATTCTGATAGATACTTGTAACTGCAGATTCCTCACCCCTAGAATAGCCCTGAGCATCAGACTGGTTTAACTGCAGATTTCTTACCTCTACAATATCCCTGAGCATCAGACTGGATCCTGAGTATTTCAACAGCAGTGCTCCTGTGTGCCAGCAGGTGGTGTTGTGCAGCTCCGTATGGATTTCGTATTACCCTGGAAGGGAGAGTAGGGAGCTGAAAATAAGTGCCACTACTGCTCACTGATGTTGGTTCCTTTCTTGCACCCGAGGTTGATATGGGACCGGCAGGCAAAACTAAATCGCCAGCCCCAAGAGGTCACTGTTGAAGCACAGGTTTCGTTCTTGCTCAATTGTGGGTACTGCCTCCTGAACTATCGACTGTCTGCTAAGTCTTCAGGTGAGTCCATTTCCAGGCTCAAACATAAGTAGACGAAGGAGGATTTGACACCTGTCCCTCTAGCTCGGAAGAAAAAGCATGAAGGTGTTGAGAAAAACACTGCACTCCTTATTGGAAAGTGCTCCTTTTTGACATGTTCACCCCCACTTTTTGCCTGGTATCTGATGCAGTTTCGACAGATGTGTACTGGGCTCCTGCTCTCCTGGTCCCCAGTCCCAGGTCTCTTTCCCTAAACTGTACAATTGTTCCCCCAATTGGCAAAACCTTTAGCATCTCCTGTAAGTCCCTGGTAAGTGGTGCCACAGGTACCTAGTGCAGGGAGGTTAAAGAGGGCCCCCCAGACTGCCGCATGTATGTTGCCCTCGTAATGGACTCCACAGCACCAATATGCAAACTGCCATTGTAGGTTGCGTGTCTTGGTGCAGATAAAAGCGAAAGCACAACATGGCAGACGTCCCTGTGTGCCATGCCTGCAGACACTGCATGCAATATACAAAGCCACCCCTATAGCAGGACTTACAGCCCTAAGGAAGGGTGCACTATACTACATGTGTGGACATATTTGCATAAGCAGATATGCCTCTGTGATGTCCAAGTCAATTCTCAAGTAGCACAAGTGAACAGGGAAGCCATTTTTAGTAAATGTGCTGGACACTGGTAAAAACTATTTTCCCAGCTACATGATGGCTTCAAGTCTATGGTGTTTGGTATCAAACACCTTCTACTAATAAACCCACACTGATTTCAGTGCTGGATTTAATACATGCACCTAGATAGCACCTTAGAGGTGCCTCCTGAAAACCTAACCATCCTCTAGTGTGTTGACTGACTGGTGGCAGATATGAAAGGAGGCGTGGCACACTACCAGGCTAGTCACACCCCTATGGTGAGCTGCCTGGTGTGCCCTCCTTTAGGAAAATGCCTCCATCTTGGTGATAGCAGAATTAGGAAATCTGTGACAGGGTTATTCCCACTTCCCACAGAAAGTGGTCATAAAGGCGGTTTAGTGAGCCCAAGGGCATGTAGCTCATTGGCTATCCCCTTCACTCCCTTTACACCCCTAAATCTAGTATTTAGGGAAGCTCCTGGCACCAGAAAAGGAGATTCTAACAATCTAAGAAGAAGAACACTGAAGAGCTGCAAGAATGTAAGAGCAGCAACTGACCTGATACTAACCCTGCTGGCCTACATACTGTCCCCAACAATTGCACCAAAGTCGACTTGTCCTGCAGCTGGTCTGCCTCTAAAAGGCTGGGAGGACTGCCAGCACTTCAAGGAACAGCCAGCATCTCCCGTGGAGTAGCCGAGCTACTCCTCCGTACCCTGCAGGCACCCAAAAGGAATTGCCAAAGCTCTAACCTTGAAAACCGGACTCATAACCGCACTACTGCACCCGAGCCCCCCCCCCAGCCCAAGTTGAAGTATGCCAATGGTGCCAACGAGGTCCTGTGACCCTCCAGAGCTAACCCCACCTTGGGTATGCATATAGCTGGGTCGGATTTGCATATAGCTGGGTCTGAATTGATGTGGCGAAGTGAGCTAAACAACAATGATGGATTCGACCCAGATCTGTGTCTGGGGGTGAGTGTCTGAAAAGTTTCAGCGCTCCGTCCATCTCCGTGTGTTGACCGTGCATGCAACAAATGTTTAGTACTCCCTCTTGAAAAGCCTAAGGCCGCTCGACCACAGTACCACAAACAAAGCACCTTAGAATTATTAAAGCAAGCCCCTGTCCACTCATAAGGGATGCCTGGACTCTCTACACAATATATCTTTTTTTGGTACATTATATAAAGAGCACACTTTTAAATTCCTAGTTTCAGAACCAATTCCTCAACTGGTCCCAATGTTCCTCAAGTTCCCTGTAGAGTTGTTGACCTCTCAGCAGATAGTGGAGGCCATGCTGCATATCTTTTGTGCAATCCATACCCCCTCTAGCATGCCTTTGGGCACCATGGAGCCACAGGGACCTCCAGTCAGATTACCGCAGGCATGTACTCAGACGATGAAATCTCTCCCTTTGTGATGCATTAATTGGGATTCAAGTACAAACTTCCACACTGCCTTAAGAGCCACACAAGTTCCACTCACACAAACCTGACCCTACTGACACCTATGGAAGGTCCAAATTTCCCCACACCGATCTTCAGGAGGTATGCAACCTTTGCCTCTCCCCGGAACACGAGGCTCGAGACTGTCCGGCCTGTAAGTCTTTCCGATCCAAAAAGACTATTCGGGACCGAAGAGCTAGAAGGAACATGGCACACTCCTCGACGTCCATTCCAGTCGACATCTTCGGAGACGACATTGACGATCCAGAACATCATCATACCGAAGAGGACCTAGTCAGCGCTTCCGAGGCCGACCAGTCAGATGTGGAGGACTTCACCCCGGCGCAGAGGGTCGTGAGTACCAATCTACCCCCTCCCACACCCGCGCCAACACCCAAAAAGGCTTCGGTCATGCCTTCGCCTCCGGGCCTAGGCAAGACCAGAGACACTGCTTCACACACCCCACCTTCGGGCCCGGTGAAGAAGCCAAGTAAGCCTTCCGGCGGCTCAGGCTCGAGCCAGCCTGCCAGCGGTGCCGAGAAACACACTTCGACACCGAAAAAGAAGACTGCCTCCACCTCGACACCGAGCTCCGCACTGAAGCCCTCGGGGTCGAAAACCAGCCCTTCGGCACAGACGCCATCTTCGGTGCCGACCAAACCACACAAGGCCACCGGCACCAACACTTCCAAGCCGAAGCCCATCTCGGCGCCGACCAAGAGACCGGAGGGTCCCAAGCCGGGTTCTAAACATTAAACCGGCATGGAAAAACCTAAAAAATCATCGGCCCGACGCCTTCTGTGCCGACGGACCAAATTACCTCACCAGAGCTATCTACACCGAATCCCTTGCAAAAAACTCTTACCAAGGATCCAAAAACTGGACATTTGACACTCTCTACTAAGAAGAGACATTTGGAGAAGCCTGCTCCGCCTCCACCTCCAAAGAGGAAGGACTCTGCTACCTCTCCGATCAGAATACCTTCACCTCCTCCTCCTTCCCCACCTCTACCCTCTCCACCCCCACCTCATCGTTCTCCTACTCCGTCTCGACACGATGATGATCATGGGGACCCATATTATGATACAGGGGATGTGCCACAAGACCCCACCCCTACAGGATCTCCAGATCCATGGGACGATTACCATATACCAGATATCCCCAACGTCCCACAAGACGATATTTACCCTTCTAGACCATCTCCACCAGAAGATTCATTAGGGTTTAACCATCTTCTGCAAAGAGCAGCACATTATCATGGGGTGGATATGCATAATGACCCTGTGGAGGAAGATTTCCTCCTAGACACATTCGATACTACACAGAGGTCCACCTCCATACTGCCCATGCTCAAAGGGGTGGTAAAGCATGCGGCAGAAGTTTTTAAAGACCCAGTTAGAGCCAGGATCGTTAACCCACGTATCGAAAAGAAGTACAAACCTGCTCCCTCAGATCCCTCTTATATCAGAGGACCAGCGCCACTAGATTCCTTAGTGGTCTCTACGGCACGTAAAAGGGCAAACTCCCAAGCGTCAGGTGATGCGCCACCACCTGACAAGGAGTCAAAACTGCTAGATGCTTCAGGCAAACGCACAGCAAACGCACAGCAAACACTCAGGCACTGCTGGCCAGATATGACAGGGCTCATTATGACTAATTAGAGAGCATAATGCAACATCTCCCTGAAAAATATAAAAGTAAAGCCAACGAGTTGATTCAAGAGGGTAAAACAATCACAAACACCTCTATACGTTGTGCCCTAGACGCAGCAGACACAGCCTCCAGGGCCATTAACACCAGCGTCCTTCTCCGTTGTCCTGCTTGGTTAAGGGTATCTGGGTTTAAACCAGAAGTACAAGCCTCCATCCTTAACCATCCCTTTGACCAGGAACATCTATTCGGGCCAAAGGTGGATGAGGCCTTAGAAAAGATGAAAAAGGACACGGATACAGCAAAATCCATGGAGGCCTTATAGTCTCACCCGCCCAGACAATCCTTTCGCCGCTCATCCTTTCGGAGTGCATCCAGAGGCTACTCCTCAGACACAGCGTCCACATCGTACAAGTCCCCTACTCAGACCACCTTTACAAAAGGTTACCAAAGAGGCGGCTACAGGGGTAACAACAACAAGGGCAGAGGCAAAACAAACCACGCCCGTTCTGCCACACCTCCTACCCAATGACTTCCCCCTGCTCCCCCCAGACCATTCCACTCCAGCCGGGGGCAGACTCACAAATTTCCTTCATGTCTGGGAGACCATCACCTCAGACAAATGGGTGACCCAAATAATTCGGTCAGGATACTGCATGGAATTAACATCTACCCCCCCAAACATTCCACCCAGGCAACGCCCAATGTCACAAGAACATTCCACATTGCTAAAGCAGGAGGTAATCGCCCTCCTACAAAAACAGGCAATAGAACACGTTCCTGTCAATCAACAAAATTTGGGGGTCTACTCCCTATATTTTCTAATACCAAAAAGGGACGAGACTCTACGACCTATTCTAGATCTCCGGCCCCTAAACACATACATACACTCAGACCATTTTCACATGGTAACGCTTCAGCAGGTACTTCCGCTCCTCTCCCAGAACGACTTTCTCACCACACTGGACTTGAAAGACGCAGACTTCCACATTCCAGTACACCATGCTCTCAGAAAGTACCTCAGATTTGTAGTGGACGGACAACACTACCAATTCAAAGTGCTCCCGTTCGGAGTCACAACAGCACCACGGGTATTCACCAAGTGCCTAGCGGTGGTGGCGGCACACCTCCGAAGACAGCACATTCACGTCTTCCCATACTTGTACGATTGGCTGATAAAAGCCACTTCATACAACCAATGTGTACACCGCACCGCTACCACAATCCTACTACTTCACCAACTAGGCTTCACAGTGAACCACCAAAAGTCCCAGCTAACACCATCCCACATAAAACAATACCTTGGTGCCACCATAGACACCTCAAAAGCAATAGCCTACCCCAATATGGCCAGGATTGCAAGCATTCAGCTTTTGCGACAAAAATTCGTACTTCAACACTCCCTTCCAGCACGAGTGTTTATGCAACTGATAGGGATGATGGCCTCTTGCATTTTCATAGTGCCTCACGCAAGACTCCAGATGCGTCCACTCCAAGAGTGCTTAGCGCGCCAATGGAACCAGGCCCAGGGGCAACTGACAGATCTGGTGTTGGTAGACTGTCGCACCCATCGCTCTCTGCAGTGGTGGAACACCACAAACCTTTCCAAAGGTCGATCGTTCCTGGACCCGGTTCCCCAAATAATACGAACAACAGACGCATCTCTCTCTGGCTGGGGAGCTCATCTATTACACCTCACAGTGCATGGCACATGGACACCGCAACAAAAGTTACTCCATATCAACCATCTGGAGTTACTAGCAATCTTTCTAGCCCTGAAATCCTTTCAAACACAGATTTCAGGCAAGGCAGTCCTCATTCGCACAGACATGACGGCCATGTATTATATTAAGAAACCAGGCGGCACACACTCTCCACAGCTCTCTCAATTAGCACAGAGCATATGGAGATGGGCAATTCCCCACAAAATCTTTCTCCTAGCTCAACATGTCCCAGGAGTCCAAAACACCGTGGCAGATCTGCTCAGCAGACAGACACAACAGATCCACGAGTGGGAACTTCACCCACAGGTTCTTCATCCGTTCTTTCAAATGTGGGGGCATCCGCACATAGACTTCTTCGCCACCCACGAAAACACAAAATGCCCCAAGCTTCGCCGCCAGATACCCACACCAATTGTCCAAAGGAAATGCGATATGGATGAACTGGTCAGGCAAATTTGCGTATGCTTTTCCGCCTCTCCCGCTCATTCCATTAGTGGTGCGAAAGCTACAACAGCACTCCCTCACACTGATCCTAGTAGCTCCAACGTGGGCTAGACAACCGTGGTACACCACGCTGCTGGAACTCTTGGTAGTACCACACCAAAAGCTACACCTCTCACCATGCCTCCTAACCCAGAACCATGGAGAGATCAGACACCCGGACCCAGCTCAGCTCAACCTTGCGATCTGGCTCCTGAAATCCTAGAATTCGGGTACCTAAACCTTCCCCCTGACTGTATGAACGTCATCAGAGAAGCTAGACGCCCTACCACTAGAGCCTGCTACGCTGCCAAGTGGAAAAGATTTGTTGTTTATTGCCATAACACAATCAATCCTCTAGACGTGTCTATACAACACATCATATGCTACTTACTCCACCTACAAAGGTGTAATCTAGCCTATACATCCATTCGGTTACACCTCACAGCAATTGCAGCTTACTTACAAAACAGGCAGCACCTATCGCTTTTCAGAGTACCTGCCATTAAATCCTTCATGGAAGGCCTCAAAAGAATAATTCCCCCAAGAGTACCACCCTCACCTGTGTGGAACTTAAATATCGTTCTCACAAGGCTGATGGGGCCTCCCTTCGAACCTTTGCATAAATGCGAACTGCAATTCCTCACATGGAAAACCGCTTTCCTTGTAGCCATCACTTCCCTTAGAAGGGTCAGTGATATACAAGCACTTACCATACAAGAACCTTTTCTTCAAATGCACCAGAACAAGGTTGTTCTCCGTACCAACCCAAAATTCCTACCTAAAGTCATTTCCCCTTTTCACCTAAACCAATCTGTAGAATTACCAGTATTTTTCTCGCAACCTCAGACTGTTGCAGAAAGGGCTCTGCACACGCTAGATGTCAAACGAGCCTTACTTTACTATATCCAGAGAACACAACCTTTCTGAAAGACCAAACAACTGTTTGTCTCTTTCTCTCCACCACACAAGGGCAACCCCATCTCAAAATCAGGGATAGCTAGGTGGATTGTAAAATGCATCCAGATTTGCTACCACAAAGCAAAACGAACGCTTTCCGTTCCCCCTAAAGCCCATTCTACACGGAGGATAGGGGCTTCCATGGCATTTCTAGGGAACATCCCACTAGATGATATCTGCAAAGCAGCTACATGGTCAACACCGCACACTTTCACTAAACACTATTGTGTAGATGTGCAAACCAAGCAACAAGCTAGTGTGGGCCAGGCTGTACTGAAAACACTATTTCAAACCACTGCAACAGATACCGGTGGTCGCCGCTAAGGTTGGGAACTGCTATGCAAAAGTGTGTAATCTGCAGCTCATATGCCTCGAACGGAATATGCTACTTACCAGTATGCATCTGTTCTTGGCATGTAGAGCTGCAGATCTACACACACCCACCCGCCTCCCCGGCTACCTGTATCTGTTCCAGTCTATCTTATTTAGATACAACACACATGGGTTTCTTCACTGTGGTTACTACGCTCCATCTTTCCCTGCTGGCGAAAAACAATCTGAGGATGGAGCCGAAGCCCATGCGCAATACGATCCAAAGGAAGAGTCACCGACCTCGTGACTGCCAAAGACTTTCCAAGAGGAAAAACAAACTGCAAACATCCGGGCCCAACACCAGACGGCGATCTATGCAAAAGTGTGTAGATCTGCAGCTCTACATGCCAAGAACAGATGCATACTGGTAAGTAGCATATTCCTTTCTTCTGCAAGCCTGGCCTTCAGGTCCATAAAGTTAACTTGTTTATTGTACATTTACACATGCATGCTCTGTGGGTCATGGCCAGCAAGATCTTGGTGAGTCTCCCAGAGGACCTCAGAGCCTCTCTGGTTAAGACAACACGATTCAGTTAAGTGAGTAATATGGGTGTGCCTGAATAGTACTGATTGCCTTAGCAGGGCTGTTGGCAACAGTGTCATTCTCTAGCGGCAAGCTTGGATAAGGTCCACCGGATTTCGTGGCAGTGTAAACATCCCTAATAGGTATGCTGTTCGATAGGTCCAAATTCTTTGAAGAAAAGGCAGACACTGGGCTTGAGAGTTCACAGGCAACCAATCCACTGCTCACTTTTTGGTGTTACTGACACCAGTGGAACAATTTCCCCATCCGTTAAGGAAATTAAAAGGCTCTCCAGGGGACTAGCCTGTAGTTAATGTCCGCTTTTCCATCCAGTAGTACATCAGTCTATTTTTTGGGGGCACCAGTATACATTGCAGCGCATCAGGGTCAACAGCCCTCAAATTCCTCCTCTGGTGCTACAGCAGCTGCCAAGCCATTTTAGTTTGTCATCAGCGGCTCGTGGGAGGCAGGATACTACATTTCCGCTCCGGCTGGTGATCTAGTATGACAGACAAATGGGTTTTACAAATCATTCTAAGGGGCTACATCCTACCCTTCAATTCCTTTGTGATTCAAATTGAACCAGGAGCACATTTCCTGGCCCACTTGGGCATTTGCCATGCTCTCTTTTGGCGGCCTTACCTAGGGCCCTTGGTGTTCATGAAAGTGATGGCAGTGGCTGCTGCCCATCTTCAGAGGTCGGGCATGTGTTCCCAAACCTCAACGACTGGCTGCTAAGGGTGGGTTCGCCGCAGCCAGTCATGAACCACCTCTGGGTTATGGTCCACCTCTTGACATTGTTGGGCTCATTTTAGAACTGTTCTGATCTTTGTCTCGACATCTGCCCTCTTACTACAGTTTACTGCTCTGGGAACTCTTGGGGTTGCTGGGGCACCCAGCGTCCTCTGGGAAGCAATTGTCAGTTGAGGTCTTTCGCACTGATATACTCATGTTTTGCCCCACTGCTGGACCCAAACTGAATGTCATGTACACCCCTTTAGCACTTGACTCTGTGTAGCTAAGCAGAAAGATCCAAAACTTACTCAAGGAGGTGATGTGTGGTTATGTAGTCAGAATTCAGTGTTTCATCTATAGCATGCATTAAATGAATGTGCAATCAGTGCTTTGTTTTAAAAAGAGAAAGTATTTTATTTACTGACAAAACAATGCTAGGCATTCAGTGTCGCACATTGAGGGATTTACTCAATTTGTTAAGGATAGTGAGACAACTGTGGCTGCTGGTAGTGGTTATTTTGCAGTGTTCTACTACGGTCCCTGTTTCTGCGCCATAGGCCCATCCCCACAATTTCTCCTGGCTTGAATGTGGAGCTACACTGATGCATTCTAGACTTGTAGTGCAATGTGCTCCAGGAACCCAGCTTAAACTTTGGCCCACCACAAAGGTTAGACTACTCCTGTGCTTTTCTAGTTCTTGAGTATATGAATTCTGATGAGCAACATTCTCAAGTTGTTATTTCTCACCCAATTGTGTGGTGCTCTTCGCCATACGGTCGTGTAGCAGCCTTCTCCACTATGCTGTTTTTCTCTCTCTCTCCCCCTCTCCCCATATGTGATGCACATGCATGCAGACAGCAGCCTTTGCCCTAAATGTCTCCAATGGAGATCATAAGCCTTAACATTGTAGCCGCTCCTGGGAATAAATGATGGTGGTGGTTAGTAGAGTCGTCAAATGGTGCAGGCATTGGTAGTTTTCTCTGGTCAGTAATGCAACCCACCCCCCCACTGTCAGACCCCATTGGCACAAGGATCGACACGCCTCGTTCTGTGAGACTGCAGGGGGTCCCCCTGACCTCTTTCGGAGGTAATCTCTACTCTGTCTAGCACCCCCAGACGTAGACCATAAGCCTACCTAGAGACAGACTGATAGCATGTCCGCACTGGCTTTCAGAAATAGTTTCCAAACATTTTACATTGGAGTTAATTAAACCAATTTCATTATAGTTTCACTTTATGCCAGAACCAGAATCAATAGGGTACATCCCAAAATGAAATGATTATGAAGTTCGTTTTAGAAAGCTCTGCACATTTCCTTATGTTTTATGCAGGACCCTTGGCTGGGGTGAAATACAATTGGGTGGTATGATGTAAGGTTAAAATCCACTTGTATGGGTGAGTACCCATGTCCAGTATTCTTTGATCTCGAACACTGTTCTGTTTCAGTTTAGTTGAACCTCTGATTATTGGGGTCAGTTCCCAAGTTCTGGCTGAGGACATCCCAGAATCTACGTCTTTATGTATCAAGTGATTTGCCTCAGTGTTCCACCCTCTTGAATGTTGGTTCAATAGGTAAATATTCGGTTAATTGTTGTGGTTGCCACTCTCTGCAGGTCTATCTGGCCATTGTGCCAGTGTGCCTTGAGGACTGCGCCAAAACCTTACAATTTGATCTTGACATTGAGAAGGTTAAGTCACAGTTTGACTACCTGGATCTGAAATCTTTGGAGCATGGCAGTGAGTTTTTCTCGGTAGATCTGAGCAAAAAAGTTGCAGTAATTGCCTGGACAAGGTACTAGGCAGCTCAACTCTGAGTTGGGATGGAAAAGTGAGAGGATGTTTTGCAAAAAGTAGATATGTATTTTCACCCCTTGGGCCATAGCACTTATTCGGGGATCAAAAGAGAAGTCTGCATCAAAAAAGTCCCTATGTTTTTAATACTGGGAGCATTGCTGGAAAAAATCTCGGGCTACAGTTTAGCTCCTGGGAATATTCTAAAGGTGAGGAATCTATGATTAGGTAGAGTATCAACTAGAAAGAGTATTACCAAAGGTATATAACTCGTTTGTTGGTTTAAGAAGTGGCCTGATGTGATGCTGGCCAATGGAATGTCTCAGGAGCAGCATGACAAGGGTTTAATTATAAAGGGGATATTTGCAGGGGTGGAGTTGGGTGGAAGCAAAGATCATAAACAACATTGTTATGCAGTTCTTGCATTTTACTAATTTATTAAGGTGTGCTGTGAGCACTAGCCTAGCAGGATGACTCAATCCCACCTATGAAATACATGACCTTTGGTTGTCATGGCACCCTTGAGGTCAGGATCTGGTTTCTATGCGGGGAGAAGGTTAGCCCTTGTCAAAATAGCTTTTCTATCTCTTCCCGGTTTGTGCCTAGCTCTAATAAACTCTTTGTAACTGGGAAGGAATGATGATGTTCTGAAGCACTGTGACTTGTTCTCAAATAGTTATGACTCTAGACATGTACATCTTATGTTGTGTCTGTCACACTCTGATGGTGTATCTACCATTGAAGCGGACCATTATCCATTAGTATCCTGGTCGCTCATCCTACAGAGTCCTCTGCATTGATGTAGAGTTTAATGGCCCATGATTTACCAGTGAAGTGAAATCAGTGCAGGCATTATGTAGTTCAGTTTCATCAAATTTGGGCACATCCTGGATCGCTTTCTTTGAGAAGTCAGTGGAGATATTTCAGGCCTGAAAGGCATTTGCATCTGGCTGATTTCACTCCATTGATGAGCTTCAAGACGCACTTTTAGAGAACAGGTCTCTTGGTCTGCAAGTTCACTTGGATGGTTGTTGTCCTGTTCACTTCATTAATTTGGGAAAATTAGGATTCAAAGTCTAACAGAATGCTTAGCTTTCCTACTTTGACTCTGTGAATTGGAATTTAGAATGTTACCGGAAATTGAGGCCATAGAATTTAAAGATAGTATCTCTCTCAGCCATCCAGATTCGATTTCACTGCCAGTTCTTGAGCCTTGTGGAATAACAAAGACCAAGTTGGGGAGTATGGCTGGTTACTGTGGTCTTGGGGCACGGTTGAAATGGACTGTATGGATGGGTCTTTGTTGGGAGTCCTTATACAATTATTTATATTAATTTACAATTCCCTCACCCTCTTTTGTGGGGGTTCTGCAGACTAAGGACTTCATCCACCATGAGCTGCTAGCCTACCTCTACTCTTCCGGGGACCAGAACAGCCTGATGGAGGAGTCTGCAGATCAGGCACAGCGGAGGGATGACCTGCTGCGCATGTACCACGCTCTAAAGGAATCAATGAACATCATCGGGGATATCACCACCAGCACCATCACAACCCCAATTCCCCCACCAGTAGATGACACCTGGATGCAGACCACCGGCAGCGGCCACAGGTATGCACTATATCCATTCTCTGCCCATGACTTGTAGATCTGACTTCTTTTGTTTGGTAAGACTGTTGTATTGGGAGCAAGCAAGCACTTTACTCTTCCTTTAACATGAGAGGAATGTAAGACCCGCTGTTGGTTCAAGTAAGGGCCATAGTCTCAAGGTTTGGACTTTTTAATTGATCAATTACATTGCCATAACCAAGTGTTCGAGGCATATGAGCTGCAGATCACACACTATGCATAGATCGCCATCTGGTGTTGGGCCTGGATGTTTGCACTTGTTTTTGTCTTGGAAAAGTCTTTGGAAGTCACGAGATAGGTGACTCCTCCATTTGGATGATAGTGCGCATGGGCATCGGCTCCATCTTCAGATTGTTTTTTTCGGCCATCGGGCTCGGATGTGTTTCTCGCGCACAAGTTTGGTACCGTTACCGATCCTACTTTCGACGTGCAATCCTTCACCCTTCTCCGGTATTGTTTTCGATCGCGATCCCTAGTCGTCGCGCATCTCTTCACCATCGAAGTCCTCGATTTCAGTCATCGACGAATACCTTCGGGCCTACCTGGGCCTTGACTTTTGACTCATGGAAAGGACTCCATTCAAGAAGTGTCCTCAATGTGGTTCGAAGTTCCCCCACACAGATCTGCATGAGGTGTGTAACCTCTGCCTCTCCCCGGAGCATGAGGCCAGAGACTGTCCAGCTTGTGCCTCTTTACGCTCCAAAAAGACTATTCGAGATCGTCGAGCTCGACGAACAATGGCTCACTCGTTGACCTCCCTCCCCGACGACATCTTCCACGAGGGTGTCGATGTTCCAGAGCAAGTGCAGGCCGAAGAAGGACTCGTCCGCGCCTCAGAGGCCGATGACTCCGACATCGAGGACGTCACCCCTGGGTAGCGGGTCGCAAGTAGAGACGGCGACCCCGACCCCACCACCGAAAAAGGCGTCGGTTACATCTTCACCTTCGGGCTCAGGTGCACACCGAGAAAGCGCTTCTCACGCCCCACCTTCGGGCCTGGCAAAGAAGCCAACAACTAAGCCTTCCGGCCACTCGAGCTCGAGTCAGCCTACCGTCGGTACCGAAACCCAAACGACACTGAAAAAGAAACAGTCGTCCTCGGTGCCGACTACTGCCTCCACATCCACGCACTCGGCACCGAAATAAACTACAACCAACCCCTCGACTCTGAAGAAAACATCGGAACCAAGCAAAAAGCCGCTCCCGAAAGGTTCACACACTCAACCTTCGGAACCGAAAAAGCCGCCAGAACCGAAAAAACAACCGGCCCGCACGCTCCTACCGAGACTTTAAAACCTCACGGTTCCAAGCCTAAAGAGCACAAACCTGCCCCGGAGTCGGTGCCGCGCAAGTCTTCGGAACCAAAAAAATCTGCACCGAAAGAACAGCCTCCAACAGAAGAGCTTTTTAAACCGGACCCCACCCCAAAAACTCTTCTAAGAGATCCAAAGACTGGTCAACTCAATCTTAGCTCTAAGAAGCGACCACTGGATACGCCTACACCGGCTCCACCACCTAAAAAGAAAGAGATTGCAACATCTCCTCTCAGGATCCCTTCTCCACCTTCTCCTCCCCCACCACACCACTCTCCTACACCATCTCCTCCACCAGTGGACGATGATGCCTCTGATCACACTGGGGACGATGCAGACGATGAGCCACTTGGGGATCCTAGCCCACCTTCTACCCCACACCCCTGGGATGATTATAACACGCCAGATGTCCCTAGCGTGCCACAGGACGACCTCTATCCCTCTAGACCTTCCCCTCCAGAGGATACCATGGGTTTCAACCCGTTAGTCCACAGAGCGGTCGACTTACACACACACCCCGTAGAAGATTTCTTAATGGATACTTTTGATATCTCACAAAAGTCCACCTCCATCTTACCCATGTTGAAAGGGGTAATTAAACACGCTCCAGAGGTGTTTAAAGATCCTGTTCGGGCTAGAGTTATTAACCCCAGGATTGAAAAGTAATATAAAGCTGACCCAGCATACATCAAGGGCCACATACCATTAGACTCCTTGGTAGTATCCAATGCCAGAAAGAGGGCTAATTCTCAAACCTCAGGCGATGCTCCACCTCCCGAAAAAGAGTCTAAACTCTTAGACGCCTCTGGTAAGCGCACAGCATCACAGGCAGCTAACATATGGCATATCGCCAACACTCAAGCTTTGTTAGCGAGGTATGATAGGGCTCATTATGACGAGCTAGAGACCTTACTACAGCATCTTCCAGAAAAATATAAAACTAAGGCGAACAACCTAATACAGGAGGGTAAGCTTTTTACCAACACCTCCATCCGCTGCGCTCTAGACGTAGCAGACACCGCCTCACGAGCTATCAACACAAGTGTCCTGCTGCGTAGACATGCTTGGCTACGCATTTCAGGTTTCAAACCTGAAGTCCAAACTGCCCATCTTAATCGGCTATTTGACCAGCAATACTTGTTCGGACCTACCGTGGATTCATCTCTTGAAAAGATGAAGAAAGACACTGACACGGCTAAATCAATGGGAGCCTTGCAATCGCAAGCTCCCAGGTGTTCCTTTCGTCGCTCCTCTTACAGAGGCACCTCCAGAGGCACCTCCTCAGACAACCCATCTACATCTTACGAAACACCCTCCCAAACTACATTCACCAGAGGTTACCAAAGAGGAGGCTACAGAGGCAATAATAACAAGGGCAGAGGCAAGACCAACAACACTTGCTCTTCCTCCACCCCTACCCAATGACTTCCCTCCGCTCCCCCCAGACCATTCCACTCTGGTCGGGGGAAGATTGCTACAGTTCCTTCCTGTCTGGAACAACATCACCACAGACAGGTGGGTGAGACAAATAGTTCAGTCAGGTTACTGTCTAGAACTAAATCAACAAAAAAGAGAGGGGGACCAGGAGCTGTTTATGGTCCAATGTCCGTGCTCCACTAATGACAGTTAAATCAATTAGGACATTGTTCCATGTCGGCGGTGAAAACAAAATTAGTGAACACCTGCTCAACAAAAGGAGTAAAACAACAAAGAAGAGAAAGAGAGAGTGTAGAGGGGAGGGGAGGTAGGGGTGGTAGAGGGGAGGTAGGGGTGAAGGAGAAAAGAGGCAGAGAGAACTATCCCCAGTATCAAGGATCCAATCCCGAAGGGGAGGACTCAATATGGCCTCTTGTTGGCCCTCACACACCCCGAAGCATGTCTTGCTTCATCATTGGGCTTTTTATTGCTCCTCTTCGGGCCGGCGCTGCAATGCCCGACGGTCCCCCGAAGGGTCTCTTTGTCAGAGGTCTTTTAAAGAGAAAAGCCGATAGGTGAGTGCGAGTGTGTGGGGTAAAAATGGTGGTGGATCCAAGAGGTAAGTGGTTACGTGCGTGCAAAGTGTGTGGATAAAATTACCTAGGGGTGTCCAAAAAACGCTGTTTTAATGTAACGGGACCCCTGGTAAAGTAAAAAGACCGGTAGGTCGGGGAGTCACTAATAAGCGCAAGGTGCTAGTGTGACTCATAAAGAGGTCGACATGTTTCACGCCTAATAAGCCTGGGAAGGTCAGTGGCGTTTCTTCAGGACCTAGTTGAGTGAAAGGGTGTGCACGATACAGACGGGGGTTCCAGGAATTGGAAGGGTAACCCGCGTCAATGGAAGGTGGTGTAAGGTACAGAACTGCGGGGTACAATGACAGAGTTAGCAGTGTGAGTCAAAGAATGATCTCTACGAAGCGTACCGAACTTGTGTTACCTAAAATGGGATAAAAACGGGGAGGGAAAGGATAGGAGAGTGGAGGGGAGGGGGGGGGGGGGGGGAACAAGAGACACAAATGGAGGTTTTTTAGGCAGTACTGGTATAAATGATAAAAACAGTATAACGGGCGTAGCACAGCACAGACTGTCCGTGCCCCCAATTGCCATCCAAATGGTGGTTGTGCAGTCAGACATGTGGTAGCTCACATTAAAACATACCGGAATGCCACACCAACCATACGACATCCGTGACAGACAAAACATATAGGAAGGGGATACCGCAATTTCCGTGGGAGGAAAGCGGTGTTAAAGGTTGCAAGTCAGCCTCAAGACTGGTCTGCATCTGTTGCATTCAGTTAGAAAGATGTTAAAGAATAGTCCGTGCACATGAACGTGATCGCACGGTGGTGGTCAACTGTTGAAAGTAGAATACACGCCCCAAGTATACTAGTTAGTTAAGGCAGTGATTTCAACGATCGCTCGAGTCATGCGTGGGAACTCTGCTCACCCCCAAGGGGTGAACCAAATAAAGATGACAGGAAATCACATACGGGACATTCAAACAAGCGTACCAAGTTGCTTACCCTCGTAAGTGTAAGTGAGGGCTTCATAGGTATTGCCGTGGCTGCCTGCGCCCTATTTGTTAAAATAGAAGAGCACAGATAGATTGGTGGTATATCACTGGAGCCCTGAAGCATGGGTAAGCTGCGCTTTGAAATCGTTGAGCGTCTCCTGTGAGGTCCCATCGTGGTAGAGTACTTACGGTTACGTCTGGGGCCGGCTCATTCAGCACCTACCCTCTGCCAGCGGCTGCCTGTAGGAAGTACGGGTCGTGTTCGGACTCTCTTTGAAGTATGGTTGGTAAAGGCGTTTCCTACTTCCTGTTCAGGTCATGAACGCCGCTGATTTCGCGGGCGCTGGTTAATGCGCATGCGTGGATAAGTGTGTCTCGAGGGTGCGCATGTTCAGATGGGACAGACCTGTTGTGTGCGCATGCGTCCTGTGGTATCTGCAGCTCACGCCTAGGAGGGGGACTGCGCCTGCGCATGTCAAGGGGCACGTAACTTAGAACTATGCCCAAGATCCTGATCTGTTATGTGTAGTAGCGGTCCCTCCCCAACAAATAAATGCATTTACTCAATATGCAATTGCAGCTTCCCTTAACCTAATCAGATGTGTCCAGTGAGGTAAAGAGGGAACCAGAGCTCACAATAGAGGTAGAATAAACCTCAATAATGAACCCAACGAACGGCTGCACAGTCATAAGTGTAAAGACACTTGAACCAAAAGGTGGGGTGTATACAGGGGTTCTGGTCAGAGTTCCACCCAGGGTATCTCATCGTTGAGTCCTTTCGTGTCAGTGTGAAGACGGAACACCCAGCGTTGTTCTTGAAGTAGGAGGGCCAGAACGGTCTGGATTCTAGTACCGTCCATGATATTTGTTCGCAGTTATGCCCATGTTCAAGGAAGTGGTTGGTAAGCTTGGTGGCTGTACGTCCCCATCGGATAGTGCTCTTATGCTCGCTTATACGTGTTTTGATGGGACGTGAGGTCATGCCAACATACTTGAGACCGCATGGGCACGTGATAAGGTAGACGCAGTTCTTGGTATTGCAATTTGAATGTCCTCTTTGTTCCCAGATGAAGTTCTCCAGGGTTAGTTGTTTACTGTGAGTTGTAGTAGAGCAGGCATGGCAGTTACCACATGGGTAGTGGCCTGTCACAGGGGGTAGATTTGACAGCGTGGTACTTTGTGGACCCGTTTTTTTTTTAAGTGGTCGTGTGTTGACCAAAGTGTCTCGTAGGTTAGACGTTCTTTTGAACGTAAACCGTGGTTGTTCTAGTTCCAGTGAATCACTGTTCAGGATCCTCCAATTGCGCTTGATGATTTTTTTGATCCTATTGGACCGAGGTGTAAACGTGGTGACACATGTGATAGACTCGTTGGGTACCTTAGGTCTTGTTTCCAGTAGCGTTTCCCTGTGGTTGTTGCGGGCTCTTTTCCTTGCGTGCCTGACGACCTTCTTCAGGTAGTGTCTTTCTAAGAGATTTTTTTCGAGATGGCTGGCCTCAATCTCGTAGTCCTGACTAGTTGTGCAGTTGCGTCGTATCCTCAAAAATTGACCGTACGGTAGATTCTCCCGTAGGGCCTTAGGATGGTGGCTGTTGAAGTCAAGGAGGCTGTTACAATCCGTGGGTTTCTTATGTAGTGTGGTCCTCAGGACGCCGTCCTCCATGATGATCTTGAGATCCAGGAAAGGGATAGTAGTTTCGCTCATAGTTCCTGTAAATCGGAGATGTGGGTTCAATTGGTTGACCCATTCTAAGAAGGTCTCACAGGTTGATCTGGTGCCCTTCCAGAAGATAAGGATGTCGTCTATATACCGCTGCCATGTAATGAGGTTCTCCTTATATGGGTTGGTGTCTGAGAAGATATAGCTATTCTCGAAGGAGGCCATGTACAGACCAGCCAGACTCGGCGCGAAGGTACTACCCATACTGGTACCTTGTACCTGATGGAAGATGGAGGTCTTGTACATGAAGAAATTTTCTTTAAGGGCTAACGTGATCAAGTCCAAAATGAAGACCACTGGTGTGTTAGTTTGGGGTTCTGCCCTCTGTAATAGATATTCAACAACCTCGATGGTAGCGTCCTGAGGGATGTTTGTGTATAACGCTTCTACATCCAACGTCAGAAGTAGGTCAATAGGTACGATGTTATCCTTGTTGATGGTTTCTATTAAGTTAAGTACATCACGTGTGTCCTTGAGGTAGGCGGTGGTGGTTTGAACCAGGGGCTGAAGGGAGTGGTTGCTGAATTGACTCAGTGGTTCCAGGATGGAGTTAATACCTGAGACGATGGGTCGTCCTGGCGGGGGGGTTACGCCCTTGTGTATTTTGGGAAGGATGTAGAAGTAGGGTGTCTTAGGGTCATCGTTAATCAGGAAGGCCGCTTCATGGGGGGAAATCCAACCCTCCGTACTCGCCTCATTGACCAGAATCTTGATCCTCTTGGACAGTCCCTCAGTCGGGTCTGTATTTAGTTTACGGTAATATTTGGTGTTGCTGAGTTGTTTCTCGCATTCAGCCCCGTAGTCGGTGATATCTAGGAGGACGGTGGCACCCCCTTTGTCTGCTGGCTTTATGATGATCGTATAACACAAAAGAAATCCTGAGGTCTAATGGTAAAGAGAAATAGGTGGTATGTAGGGTGAGAAGGGAATGACTAATGTACGTAGTGAAACTAGAGGAAGCTCCAAAACCAAGGTCAAGTAATCACCGTGGGTAACTAACCCCATCACATGGGATTTTCATCCCAAAGAAAATCTCATAATCTCTAGGGGCAGGCAGCGCCCTTATGTGAGATATGAGTCCATAGTGTTATGATTGATAAGTACTAGACAATGGAATAAATCCACAAATGAGCCTAAGGTGAGTGGGGATTGCAGTGCTGGTGGTAGTGAAAAAAGTGAGTGTTTAAAACAAGTGACGGGACGGCCGGAAGACTTCTGTTAGACAATGCCGTCCCGATGTTGGATTAAAAAGCAAGGGGGGGCAACACTAATCTGGTCTGATCAATGAAGCAACGTGAAAGAATGTGGTCGACATGTTTCAGCCATATCGCCTGACTAGGCTAGGCTTTCATCAGGACCTAGAAGCTACTGCAGGGAAGAAAACAACGTAACAAAGGATATGAAGAGCACCCTCAACTTGATTGTAGAGTGCAAGTCTCTTCAGCGAAACATACAGCACCTAGATAACGAGATAATTTTGGGAGTGAAACCAAAAACGCTCAGTCATAATTATAAGAACAAATAAATAAATGTAGACTTGAAGCAAGGTCCAACTCACCCGTACAAACTAGGTGATGAGATGACCTCCACCTGGCAACCGCTCAGGAAGGAACACCGCTCTGAAAAGGAAATGCAAGGCTACTGATAGCGGCTTACAAATCGTGAGCAAGTGTGAAAAGGGTGGGAAAATCAACTGAAAACTAGGGAGAACTGCCAAGGGCAGAGTCTGCACACACAATGAGCTGGTAAGATCATTGCAACAATTAAAACATGGCTATATGCTGGACACAAAGTCAGTGTGATAACGGATAATACAGCTCCGTATAATAGGGTACAGGCTAAGAGATATAGTGTTAGAAGATCAGCGCCTTTAAATGAACGCCAAAAAAGGCAGCGAAGGAGCCTACCTGTCCGTCGGGGAACCGGGCTGGAATGAGCCTGCAGCCGGAGGTCCCGTGTAATTGGACGGAGGCAAAAAGAAATGAAAAAACTGCCGGTGGAATGGGCCAATAGCACGGCATTTCCTTTTCAGAGCGGTGTTCCTTCCTGAGCGGTTGCCAGGTGGAGGTCATCTCATCACCTAGTTTGTACGGGTGAGTTGGACCTTGCTTCAAGTCTACATTTATTTATTTGTTCTTATAATTATGACTGAGCGTTTTTGGTTTCACTCCCAAAATTATCTCGTTATCTAGGTGCTGTATGTTTCGCTGAAGAGACTTGCACTCTACAATCAAGTTGAGGGTGCTCTTCATATCCTTTGTTACGTTGTTTTCTTCCCTGCAGTAGCTTCTAGGTCCTGATGAAAGCCTAGCCTAGTCAGGCGATATGGCTGAAACATGTCGACCACATTCTTTCACGTTGCTTCATTGATCAGACCAGATTAGTGTTGCCCCCCCTTGCTTTTTAATCCAACATCGGGACGGCATTGTCTAACAGAAGTCTTCCGGCCGTCCCGTCACTTGTTTTAAACACTCACTTTTTTCACTACCACCAGCACTGCAATCCCCACTCACCTTAGGCTCATTTGTGGATTTATTCCATTGTCTAGTACTTATCAATCATAACACTATGTATGGACTCATATCTCACATAAGGGCGCTGCCTGCCCCTAGAGATTATGAGATTTTCTTTGGGATGAAAATCCCATGTGATGGGGTTAGTTACCCACGGTGATTACTTGACCTTGGTTTTGGAGCTTCCTCTAGTTTCACTACGTACATTAGTCATTCCCTTCTCACCCTACATACCACCTATTTCTCTTTACCATTAGACCTCAGGATTTCTTTTGTGTTATATGTACTTCTATGGGGGAATCAATCCTGTGCGGTCTCTAAACTTGCTCCCTCCGACCCTCTGGTGCTCAACCGTTTTTATTAGGTTTTATGATGATCGTCTCATCTCCTCTGAGTGATTCCAAGGCCCGGCGTGTTTTGTTTGGAAGGTTGTTGTACGGTGACCCTGGTGTAAGTCGATTTGTCTCTTTAAATACGGCCTTCTCGAATGTTAGGACCTCAGGTGGAACCATTGCGGTGGTGGGTGTGAACTTGGATGGGGGTCTGAGCCCGGAATCATTTCTGTCCTGAGTGGGTTTACCCTGAAAGAATGCTTGCAGTCGTATTTTCCTAAATAGTTGGTGTAATTCCTGATTCATTCTGAAGTCATCCTCCTTGGGGGTGGGGACGAAGCCAAGACCTAGTTCAAGGGTGGCGGTTTCTCTTTCTCTTCTTTGTCTTTTTACTCCTTCTTTTGTTGAGCAGGTGTTCACTAATTTTGTTTTCACCGCCAACATGGAACAATGTCCTAATTGATTTTACTGTCTAGAACTCTCATCAACCCCCCCCCCCCCCCCCCCCAACATACCGCCCATACAGCACCCAATGTCACCAGAACACTTATCGCTGATAAAGCAGGAGGTACTCTCCCTCCTACAAAAACATGCAATAGAACCAGTTCCCCTGCTTTAGCAAAACACTGGTGTTTACTCCCTGTACTTTCTCATTCCAAAGAAGGACGGTTCTCTGAGACCTATACTATACCTCATACCCCTAAACCTGTACATACACTCAGACCATTTTCACATGGTCACACTTCAACAGGTCCTTCCTCCTCTCACAAGGCGACTTACTTGCCACTTTAAATCTCAAGGACGTCTACTTTCATATTCCCATTCACACCTCTCACAGGAAATATCTCAGGTTTGTAGTGGACGGCCAACACTACCAATTCAAGGTACTCCCTTTCGGAGTCACCACAGCACCCAGAGTATTCACCAAGTGTCTGGCAGTAGTCGCAGCTCATCTAAGAAGACAGCACATTCACGTCTTCCTGTACTTGGACGATTGGCTCATAAAAGCCAACTCATACAATCAGTGTGTACATCACACTCGCACCACAATCCAGCTACTCCACGACTTGGGGTTCACAGTAAACCACGCAAAGTCTCACCTACAACCGTCCCACATACAAAGTACCTAGGTGCCACAATAGACACCTCAAAAGCACATGCATATCCCAGTCCAGCCAGGATAGCAAGCATACAAACCCTCATAACCAAATTTCATCTGCAACACTCTCTTCGAGCTCGAGTGTTCATGCAACTCATAGGGATGATGGCCTCTTGCATATTTATAGTACCTCATGCAAGACTCCAGATGCGCCCTTTGCAGGAATGCTTAGCACGTCAGTTGAACCAGGTCAGGGTCAGCTGACAGATCTGGTGTTGGACGGTCGCTTTCATCGCTCTCTGCAATGGTGGAACACCAAGAACCTTTCCAAAGGGCGTCCGTTCATCGAGCCAGTTCCACAGATTGTGCTAACAGCGGACGCATCGCTCTCCAGCTGGGGAGCTCATCTATTAAATCACACCATGCAGGGCAGGTGGACTCCTCGCCAAAAGATACTCCACATCAATCACCTGGAATTACTAGCCATATTCCTGGCCTCAGTCATTCCAAAAACACATATCAGGCAAGGCTGTCCTAGTCCGCACCAACAACATAACAGCCATGTACTACATACAGAAGCAAGGCGGGACACACTCCCTACAGCTTTCGCAACTAGCCCAAAGCATATAGAGATGGGCTATACCTCAGAACATTTTTCTCCTAGCCCAACATGTCCCAGGAGTCCAGAACAATATAGCCGATCTGTTAAGTCGTCAAACGCAACAGATTCACGAGTGGGAACTTCATCCACAAGTTCTTCAGCCGTTTTTCCACATGTGGGGGCAACCAGAGATAGATCTCTTCGCCACACACTAAAACACCATATGCCCAAGCTTCACCGCCAGATATCCACACCCATTGTCCGAATGCAATACGATATGGATGAATTGGTCAGGCAGATTTGCATTCGCTTTTCCGCCTCTCCCACTCATTCCACTGGTCGTGCGCAAATTGCACCAATATTCATCGAATCTCATCCTAGTTGCTCCAACATGGGCCAGACAACCGTGGTACACCACATTACTGGAATTATCTGTAGTCCGCACCAAAAACGACACCTCTCCCCACGCCTCCTAACCCAGAACCGTGGAGAGATCAGACACCTGTACCCAGCACAGCTCAACCTAGCAATCTGGCTCCTGAGGTCCTAGAATTTGGTTACCTTAACCTTCCCCCTGACTGTATGAATGTTATCAGAGAGGCTAGAAACCCCACCACTAGAGCCTGCTATGCAGCCTAGTGGAAAAGATGTGTGATATATTGTCACAACAACATCATCAATCCTTTAGATGTGTCTATTCAACCCTTCATGGGTTATTTACTTCATCTCCACAGGTGTAACTTAGCATACACATCTATTAGATTGCACCTCGCTGCCATAGCAGCCTATTTACAAAATAGACAACACCTGTCACTATTCAGAGTTCCTGCCATCAAAGCGTTTGGAAGACCTCAAAAGAATAATTCTTCCCAGGGTTCCACCATCACCTGTGTGGAATTTGAACATTGTTTTTACAAGACTAATGGACCCTTCATTAGAACCTCTGCACAAATGCGAGCTACAATTTCTAACATGGAAAGTCGCTTTCCTAGTGGCCATTACTTCCCTTAGAAGAGTCAGTGAGCTACAGGCACTCACTATCCAAGAACAATTTTTACAACTACATCATAACAAAGTGGTTCTCAAAACTAATCCAAAATTCCTTCCTAAAGATATTTCTCCCTTCATTTCTCAACCAGTCTGTAGAACTGCCAGTGTTTTTCCCGCAACCACAGCCAGTCGCAGAAAGAGCTCTTCACTCTCTCAATGATAAAAGAGCACTGCTTTATTATATTGAAAGAACAAAACATTTTCGCAAGACCAAACAACTTTTCATGTCATTCTCACCACCACATAAAGGCAACCCCATATCAAAGTCTGGGATAGCAAGGTGGATTGTCAAATGCATACAAATCTGCGATCACAAAGCAAAACGTACATTATCTGTTTCTCCTAAAGCACACTCTACACGAAAGATAGGGGCTTCAATGGCATTTTTAGAGAACATTCCCCTAGATGACATCTGCAAAGCAGCTACATGGTCTACAACGCACACATTCACAAAGCACTATTGTGTCGATGTGCAAACTAAACAACAAGCTAGTGTGGGCCAGGCTGTACTCCAAACACTATTTCAAACTAATGCAACAGATACTGGTGGTCGCCGCTAGGAGGGGATACTGCTATACAATCTATGCATAGTGTGTAATCTGCAGCTCATATGCCTTGAATGGAATATGCTACTTACCAGTATGCATCTGTTCTTGGCATGTAGAGCTGCAGATCTACACACGCCCACTCGCCTCCCCGGCTACCATTATCTGTTCCAGTATGATCTTACTTAGATACAACATACATGGGCATCCTTCCTGTTTCTTACAAAGCTCCATCATTTCCCTGCTGGCGAAAAACAATCTGAGGATGGAGCCGATCCCCATGTGCACTATGATCCAAAGGAGGAGTCACATACCTCGTGACGTCCAAAGACTTTCCAAGACAAAAACAAGTGCAAACATCTGGGCCCAACACCAGATGGCGATCTATGCATAGTGTGTAGATCTGCAGCTCTACATGCCAAGAACAGATGCATACTGATAAGTAGCATATTCCTTCCGGTACGCTCAACTTTGCACAACTTGCAAACCTTAATTGCTTTTTTACACCAGCTGGATCTAAAACAAATGTCCTGGTGGTCTTTCTAGATGCCTCAAAGTGTTTGATTCCCTGGAGCAGAAATACCTTTTTGCTCTACTGGCCGGCATGGGCAGGCTGGAATCATTTGTGAACTAGGTGCAGCTATTATACACTGCTCCGGTGGCCAGACTTTGTACAAACGAGTAGATCTCTGCTTTAGACAAATAGCTAGAAGCACATGTCAAGGCTGCCCCCGTTCCCTGATCCTTTTGAGCTGTTGCCCTTAATCCATTTGCATCTAAATTACGACCACACCATTCAGAATTTGCTCTTCAGTTTGGTATAAGATTGCTACAAGTTAAGTTGGACTGTGCAGCTGGACAACATACATAATAAAACATGGAAACTTGATTCACACAATGAACTGTTGGCCTAATTCCTAGCTATCTCACTGTGTCCCATCTGAACCGTTAACCTTACCAGGGTGTCAGATGATATAAACAACCTCGAACATGGCCACTCTTTATTCCCCAAGGAAATAATGGAAACAGATCTAACCTTTTGTTGTTTACTTTTACATGCGCAGGGTAAACACAGGAAAGATACAAATATGACTTTTCAAACATTTATTGAAACTATCGTATACTTGTATAGAAAGAGTGTGCGTCAATTATAAGGCGGATGAAACAAAGCATTATAGCCAGCATTACAAGAATGTTGAGAAATATAAACAGTTCAACCAGTATAACATTATTATGATTACACTCCTATCTACTAAAGAGAGCATAGCAGGAGTACCCTCTGCCATATCCACTGGGATAGCCTCCCCCCCCCCTCCCAACCAGAGTGTGATGTGTCAGGAAGCCGGCCTCTGTAGAAGAGGCTATCTCCCTTTGCAGGATAGCGGTCGGCAAGACTGCATCTCAGTCACAGTGCATCATATTGCAGGACAATCCCAGCAGAAGTGTTCCTCAGCCAAATATAATGCAGATGCTGTTTATATAATAAAAGGACTGTTCCAATCACTCTGTATCAAAGATGCAGAGCTGATGCAATAGTTGTCTGGATCCTTGGAGCTGTTTTTAACCGAGCAACCAAATACAAGGGCATTGTGTTGTATGTACCTAGACTTGGACAGACTGTATGAACAACATGATAATAATGCTTACTAAGAAACTAACTGCATGTAGACGAGCTTCTCAGTACATTATAACGTAAGTGTAAAACATGTAAAAAGTCACCCTTAGAAAAAAGATGTCAAGCTAAAACGTGAAGCTAAAATAGAGATTCAGAGCGGGCCATGTTGCACATCACCCTCTCCTTGGCCAGAGGGAAACTCCGCTCCAAAATAAAAATGAACCTAAAATGGTAAGCTAAAATACTATAAAATATACTTTAATATTCAAAGCAGATAAAAACCAATCAAAAAAACGAAATGCACGTAATCCAGAAAAAACTAATCAAAGACCATTTGTGTTAAAAACAAGGGACCAAATTTAAAATATAGGAGGCACCCAAAATGTTTCCCATGTTCAGTGTCCGTGAGATCCATGAAGGAGCCCGGATCCGTAGACTATGTATCCACTAAGGTCTGGAAAGTAAATTACAATGGACAAACATAGTCATAACCAGCCCAATCAGCAGATGGTGTGGCAGCCGGTAGTGTAACCGCAGTAGGAGAGCCAGATCCCAGTAATCCATGAGCCGAAGCATCCATGCTGGTTGGACATGAAAGATCATAGTAAGCATCCTGCAGCAATGGCAGTCTCATAGGACAGCACTGAAGATGAGCCCTTAGCAGACACACTTACAGATTCATATCCATTGATCCAACCAATTGAATTGTAGGACATCGATTTAGGGCACCCTCGAAAAGGCACCACAGACAGCGGAACACAGGCTGCATGCAGTGTAACCACATAGGTCTAAAGGACAAGGACCAATTGTCGTTCAATTCCTGAGGTGAAGACACTCCAAAGTACTGTATCATGCTTTCATAACACAGCAGGACGCTGTGATAAGTCCATCACCATTTGGCCTCAAGGTGGAATATCAATTGCGGAGCAACAAAAATAGTATCAAAATGGCAAAGAGCAGGAATAACTCGAGTGGTATGCCTCCAAATACACTGGAAACCAAAGAGTGTAAAAAGGACGGAATCACCCCAAATACTGTCTGGAATGTACTAACAAAGCCAGACCCAATCACTTTAAAAAGTGTACCACCCTTGCGGTATTTGAAGTATTAAATATGTAGGGTACAAGTTCACCAAAATGTCACGGAAGGTTTGTTCACAATAGTGATTGTATTCTAAGGAAGACATTGCAATTTGAAGATCAAAAGTTTCTTGAGTAGATGTTAATGCAATGTCCTTTTGAAACAATAAGGCTTTCAGTCATCTTAACTTATCAAAGTTAATGTTAAAAATAGGAAACGGGGGCCATAAGGTAATTTCCCAAATCATGTATGCGGGTGGAAATTACACGTTGTTACAACAAGTCATGATCCGGGAAACCTTCACTAATAATGGCACTCCCGGTTTCATCCCAGAACCACCTTGGTCATTCACGATCAAATAACTTCCATTTGAAAGTAATCTCAACACTGGCCGAATTAAGGAGACTGAGACACACTTCAGATAACATGCCAAATTGGCCATGGATGCATTGCAGGCACCATGAAGTGTCACTTCTTTACAAACGAATAATTGGCCGAACTAAGTTTCAAATTTGTTTCCGCTAATGAAGAATTTAGTTTTCCCACTCAAACATCTGTAATCGAAGGGTAAACCCAAGTTTCATGAAGAAACCTCTCCCTTTAAGCTTCATATCTGCCTACTTGAAAGTGTTTCAGACCAGATCTAGACTGAAAAGCTGATATTGGTAATATAATAAAAACATGGATTAACCATACAGCAGATGGTGTCTTGGTTACTGTGAAAGGCAATTTCAAAGCTCTATGTTCAGCATTGTGTAAGTGGTATCTTTCTTTGCCATCAGCCTTTGTGTGCATGTTAAATTGTAAGGCAAAAACTATTCTGTTGTATTCAGATATTTCCAAGACACAATTTGATTTTAAAACCTGCAATGTCCAACTCAGTTGCATAATCAATCTCAGCTAACTTTGCCTATGCTGGAGGAGAGACATTTCATTCTGTATTTTATCAAATGCAGATGATGCAATGTTATTTAAAGAATAAATGCGAGTCAACAGTGTTGTCATGCTATAATCCACAAAAGTCGATGCTTTCTCCAAATCAACCCTGTCAATTTGTCTTAAGCGTTCAGCAGCTTCTTGCTGAGAAATTTTCCAAAGCAAAGGTCATTGTATGTAGCATGTATGAATCATTTAGAACATGGAGACCTAAGACCTAACAAGAAATCTTGTAAATCCTTGTCATCGGAAAGGAAAGATAGGTGTTCCTTAACTGCAGATAAGGTGGAATGTTGTAACCATTGCTGGCATAACTTTCCTATGTTATAGGTGGTAACCACCCCTAAATGTTCTGATTGCTTTTTTTGGAGGTCAGGTCTGCTAGCTTAGAAACCCATTGAGGAGTTGAAAAAAAACATGCATTACAACCATTAATGTCAACTTGCCACACTAACCACACGTCTGAGCCTGAAAGTGAAGAGATATATGTTCCATTCTGTATCCAAATAGGGAGCTGTTCTTCTGTAAAATTTGCAAAGTGTTGCCAATTGTCAAAACGTGCAATAGAAAGAAATCCAGGCTTGTTCATTTCTTTAATTTTAGCCAAACCTAGGCAGGTAGTTTGCTGCACTGTTTTGTTCAGAAAAATCATTTGCCTAGGTATCAGACAAGCTCTAACTAAAGCATCACTGCCCTGTACTTGCCAGTGTCATGTTCCCCAAAGTGATTGCAAATCAATGTTTTCCTTCCAATAATCATAGCCTTGTATGACTAACTGGGAAATAAATGAATCTGAATAGATTAATTTTGTTGGGGTCAGCATATTTTTCTTTGCTAGGGAAGGGGTAAGCATATACTAATAAACTGGGTTTAAAGGCTTGCGACTAGAAAAATATTAAAACTTTTTCAAATACGTTTCTGAACTGCCCACTGGTGGTTTTGGGCAATGTTCCCATTGTGTGTAATTAAAAACTGTACGTGCAGTACTAGCTGTGTGTAAATAGTGGCGAGCATAATGATTAAAACAAAACATTTCACATTAATTAGCAGAAATTAAATATAAAGCTTCAGTTTCAAATAATGTACAAGACTCAAGGTTCATAAAGCATGCCTTTGACAGTTTCTACATTCTATTCATCTGAAATGGATCCAGGAGTAATAATCTCATCTATAGCGATCTTAAACACCTAAGTTTCTGTAGGACCAAAAATATCAAATGGGACCTTATCCCAAACAATTTCATCAGAGACAGGAAGTTCAGAAATGTTCAGAAGGTACAGGTCTCTTCGCACTTTGTGAAGAAGAATGAGGCTTCTGCACCTCGGCTACCAGTTCAACAGCAGAGCGTTCTGGAAGGTAATGTCCATTCAGAAGCAAGACAAAGACTGTAGAAAATACAATCCAAATAAACAGGAAAAGCAGTGAGATGGAAATCCAAATAGAGAACTATGGAGGAATCGGATAAGTCTGTTTCAGCTGTGGTGGTGGAGCTTGCCAAGCTCCAAGATGGACGCAAACAGAGAGCTCTGTCTATCCATATATTATCCTTAATAGGGACTGCTGCCTATGGTGAAAACTCCGCCTCTGGACGCTACTGTGGGGCCGTGACAAGAACTGTGGCCTAAGCCAGGAAACGTGACATTGGAGCTGAGAGCGCCGCATGACTGCCGCTTTGTCGGAGGGCTGATGCGGAGCCGAGATTTGACGCCCTGCCTGCTGACCTTGGGTTGCCGAGATGCCTGAGGCGGTGAACTGTGGGGTGTGGGAGACATCGCTTCCATGGTGAGCTGCGGCCGCAAACTTGAGACCACATGTGCAAACGGGCAGCCTCCAGACTAGTGAGGAGGGCCCGGTAGCTGTTGTGCAATTTACAGACCTGCCTCTGCGGATCCCGGCGGTCACACTGGGGTAGAGCGCATGGGGCTTCCCACCTGGTTATAACTGTCTGAGCTAGACTGGGTTGAGGACTGGTACTGCTGAGCCACACATGATTGAAGGATCAACTCTGTGTAGGTGAGTAGCCTCTGCCTGGAGGATACTACTTAACGCTGGGGTGCTGATGGCTGCTTCCCTCTTGGCCTGACTGGGGAACCTAGTGTAGGTACCCTGATTGGTGGAGTCCCCCTGTATGTGCATTGTATTGGTGATGGCGCCGCAGGGGGACGCTGGTGGGAGTTTTGACAAGAGGAGCGGTTGGCGGACTCTCGGGTGCGGTCTCCATTTCATAACCTGCCTGTTAGCCTGCCAGGGAGACGAGGTGTCATAGACCTTGCATATGCTGTTTGGTGACTCCTGCAAGGCCCTTGGCTGGGCCAAAGGCACGGTTTCGTGGCTCAGACCACCCACCTAACTCTTTGATACTAGACGAGGGGAACTCCGTTTGCTAGTGGCTGCGCTGGGGAGTCAACGATTACTCTGCAGTCAGTGGTTAATTTGTAAAAAAAATTAATTCTGGGGCTCTCATCAGCAAGCAGCTTGCACCAGCCCATTTCTCCTGTTAGTGCTGCTTAAAACAGAACCAACTACTAATTATGAAAGTGGGGAGAGGATGTGGCCAGAGCTGCTGATTTCGGAGCTTGGTAACCAAGTTCGAGTCTCTGCTTCGGCTCAACATCCTTTGATTCTAGGCAAATCACTTAATCTCCCCATAAATAAATGTGTCCTTAACTGGTGCTCATGAAAAGCGCCGGTGTTGATGATTAAGTGTGGATGCTGAGCTTTGGAAACCACAGGCTTGAATTAAGAACTGGCTGCAATGCGACCAAGAAGGTGACATTCCATTGAAGAGATCAGACGCCTGGTGGTGGTGCCTCCCAGACTGGCTGCATGGGTGCAACTAACCAGTCTCAACCCAAGCTCCAATTTGAACTGCGCAAAACACCCGAATCCCATGAGGCTGCCACAACAGACTGGGGATTGCAGTGGAGGTCCCTGAACCCGGGATCGACTCGGACCTGAAACATATCTTAATGCCCATGCAACATAGTCTTGCAAAAATAAATGGCAAGATTGACACACACTCCTTTAGAATGGACAGAATGTCAGAGAGACTGGACAAAGATGCAGAGAGACTAGACACTGTGGAGAGGCAGGTATCGGACGCAGAGGATGGACAGATTGCAGTGACTGCAGCGCACAGAAAGATCGATAAATTGCCCCTTACACTACAAGCAAAGACTGAAGATTTGAAGGCCTGTTTGAGGAGGAAGAACAGTAGGCATTGCCGAAACAACAATCATAGACAATATGAAACTTTATGTAGAATGCCGCCTCGTTGATTTACTGGGCAGAGACATTTTCTCATGGGCATGTTCATAATGGAGCATGCCCATTGCTTGCTTGCTCCACGACTTGTACCGGAGACCAGCCCTCACCCCATAATTGCAAGACTTTTAAATTATAGGTACCAGGATTCCGGCTTACGCAGGGCTTGTGAATTACAGACGCTACGACATTAGTGCTCGACACTATGTCTATACACTGAATTTACACAGCAAGTGCAAGATGCCCAGCAACTCTTCATTCCGGCAAAAAGGGAGTTATGTGAACTCCAGATGGAATACAGCATTCTTTATACCGCAAGAATGCGGGTCATTTCGGAAAGTAATATGCTATTCCTCACCGACACAAAAAAGTTGCATCTGATAGAGACTACTAGCCGCAGATTCCTTAACGTAGAATTATCCCCAGGCGTGAGACTGGACCTGAAAATTTTTCATGTCCCAGCATCTCTGCGCGCCGGGGGCGGCACCACGCGACTCCGTCCCGCCGTATTCCGCGGGCGTGACGTCAGCGAGGTCACATGAGCTCCACCCCGGCGCGCTGACATCAGTTTCCTTCTTTTCCGCGTGTAACGTGGATCGGGATCGGGATCGTGTTCCTGGCCTGTTTTCAGGCCCTCTTTTCACGCTTTGCGCTACTTTTTGAGAACAGTATGCGAATGCCTTCGGGCTTCAAGACGTGCTCGTCTTGCGCGCGCCAGATGTCGGCGACGGACCCTCACCCCATTTGTATGTGGTGTTTGGGGGAGCACCATGACTCCACGGACTGCGAGGCTTGTCAGCAGATGAAGCCGAAGTTCTGGCGGGAGCGGCGGATGAAACTCCTCTCTGCCCGCATGTCCAGGTCGGCGGCGGCGCCGCGTCCGTCCCCTGCGGAAGGGTTCAAGAACCGCCGCTTCCGTCTCCAACATCATCCCTCTCCGAGGCCACAAGGGCATTGCTCACCTGTTGGTAAGTGTCACTGTTTGTCCCCGAGGCCCGGTCCCCGCCCTGTGGGGGCGCAGGTTCTCCGCGGGTCGTGCGGCCTCCCGCGTCACCCCCGTACCTGCCGTTTCCCGGCGTGGGGCCGACCAGAGCCCAAATGGAGGCCTATGCTGCGGCCCTGCAGGCCTCCTTTGCTCCTTCTCATCCTCTTCCTGGGACGTCTGCGGATCCCTTGCCTTGTTCGGGGCATTCTGCGGAGTCGCCGGCGGCTCCGGCGCCAACAGGTTCGGCTTCAGGTCTTGGAGATGTGGTGTCGTCTGGGTGCGGCCCTACGGGGTTCCCTCCTTCGGACCACGGCGCCTCTGCCTCGCCGCAAACCCCCGTGGGGGTCCCTGTGGTGTCTCGGGAGGTTGCCGGGACTCGGGCTCATCGAGTCCCCCTCGGTCCTCTGGGCAGATGGCGACCTTGTCCGAGGCCGAGCTGACGCAACTCAGGCGCCGGCGGCTGCTGGCCCTGGAGGCGCCGCGCCCCCCTCGTCTCTCCACGCAGAGGGCTGCCTCATCGGAGGTCGAGTCTGCACCTTTTCGGTGCCGTTCTTTGGCCGCCCCGGATCTGACCCCGCCCCGTTCTCCCGCTGCGCGAGTCGTTGCAGAGGTCGTCTCGGTGTCCCCTTCGGCCAGCCGATGTTGAGCTGACGCTAGTGGCAGACTCCACGGCGCCGTGCCGGCGTCTGGTCGTTGATTCGTCTTCGGAGGCCCCCTCTTCTCCAGAGGTTCGGCAACTGTTAGTTTTTTCTTCCCCGGAGACGGCACGCCGCGTCATGGCCTTTTCCCCGGCGTCTTCCAAGGAGGGCTCTTTGCCGTCCTCGCGCCCGCAGTCTTCCCCGGAGGCGCGTCTGGTTCCCCACTAGTCGGTCAACCTTCCCCCATTCCGAGCTTGGCCTTTTCTTCCTCCGGTTGGGCTGGGGTACGGCCGGCTTAGCTTACAGTCGTCTCCCATGAGGGAATTGCTCTCCCCACCACGTTGCCCTACGGAGGCGAGTGCTGCCTTCGCCTGGGCTGTCTCCACGGCTGCTGGGTTTTTGCGCGTGGGCGATCCGGCTGCCCATTTCCCCCGCGGATCATTTGCTTGAGGTTCTCCA
This sequence comes from Triturus cristatus, assembly GCF_964204655.1. Lineage (NCBI taxonomy): Eukaryota > Metazoa > Chordata > Amphibia > Caudata > Salamandridae > Triturus > Triturus cristatus. The sequence continues at coordinate 85,791,943 of NC_140586.1, read as the reverse complement.
TCAGGGCTCTGGTGGACGGAAGCTGCTTCTTCCCTTCGAAGCTTCGCTCCATAATTCTCTCTTGGGGGCCTGGAGGCATCCTGCCACGGGAGACCTGGTGCCCCAGCCGCTTCTGCACCACCACCGTCCTGCTCCGCATGATCCTGTCTGCCTTTCCTTCAACCAGGGCCCTCTTCTGCAGACTGCCTTTCCCTCCTTGCCATCGGTGTTGTCTCCTCTGTCACGGGAGGCCCGGTGGTTAGATTCATGGGGGCGCAACATCTTCACCTCCTCCAGTGCTGCCTTGCGGGCGCTCAACACGCTTTGTGTGTTGGCCAGAGCCACTTCTTGCTTGTGGGATTCGGCGGAGTCCCTTCTGTCTTGCGCTTCTCAGGAGGGTGCCTGCGCTGATCTGCGGCACCATGTGGTGGATGGCCGGGAGCTGGCGGCTTTTATTCTTCGCTCGGCTCTGGATGTTTCTGAGGCGCTTGGTCGCACCATGGCTTCTTCAGTGGCCCTCCATCGCCATGCTTGGCTGCGGGTTCGTGTTTTCCCTGAGAATGGTAGGGAGCGTCTGGTTGATCTCCACTAAAGGCGCTCTTTTGTTTCACGCCCCTGCGGATTCTGCCATTCAGAGGCTCCTTGCGGGGCTTCGTCCTTCTCCTCCTCAGTGAATCTGGAGGGTCGGTCTGTGTTCTTCTGTTGTTTTCTGGGGTCTAGTAACAAGTAGCCCCGGTTGTGTGTTCTGTGTGGTTGGTGTGCATTCTGGGTCCTTCGGTTGGGCATTCGGTGCTGTTGGCTGCTGGTTCAGCCCCCCTTTTTTTGTTTGTTGTTTTGGCTGTTGGTAAGCCTGTATAGGTATTGGGCCTTTTGTGTCTGCTTTATTGGCTGCTTGGCAAGCCATCTGCGGTTTGCCCGCAGGCTTTTATGTTTGTCCTCTGCTGCAGAATGTTTTCCTAAGAGGTGTTCCCATGTTTTCTTGGGACATAGCATACCCTATGTGGGGTACTTGTAGCTATTGCAAAGCTCTCATGTGCTGGGGTGGTGTGGTCACCCTTTTCGGGTTCCTTACTCTCCTTGGCGTTACGGTATATCGCTGGTTCGGTCTAATTGCTTTGGTCTTGGCGCAGCTTGCGTTGCGCCCGGGTCTGTCCTTCTACAGTTTTGCTACGTCGCTCGCCCAGTTTGGCCTGCTGTCTGCGGCGTGGTGTTGTGGTGCTTCTGCCCGGGGATTCGGCCTGGTCCTCTCTCTGGTGTTCCCGATTGACTGGCTTTCTTTGGCTGCTATGTTCTGGTTGACGGTCTGGGCCCGTCCTCTCTCATTTTCTTCTGCCTGGTCCCACTTCTTTTGTGCGTTAGTGTGTGTTTCGGCACCGGCCCCTCCCTTAGGGTGTGTCCTGGCCGTTCCCTGACCTCTGTCTTCGGCTTGCGCCTGGCTTGGTCTGGTGCGCTGCTTCGTGGTGTTGCATGCTGCTGGCTTCGCCTGCCTGCTTGTTCTGGTCCACCATCGTGGCCCTTACTGTGTTCCCTTGTGCCCCTGCCACTGGTCCCGCTGGGGCTTTGTGCCTGTGTGTTTTTCCTTCTTACGCTTGCGCTATTTGCGGGAGGGCGGTTCCTGCCTTGTCTGCTGCTTGCGGCCGAGGTGGGTTTGGCTGTTTCCCATCACTGTGTGTGCTTCTTACAGTGGGCAATGCCTCCGGTTCTGCCCCTTCTCCCTGGGGTTTGCTTCTTTTGTTCCTTGTGGTACTTCGGGCGCTGTCTGCCCCTGCGGGCTGTTGGGCGGCCCTCCCTTTATTGGGCGTGGGCTCTCCTGGCCTTCCCTTCTTGTTCCTGTGACATGTCCCCTGCTGGGGCCCTGTGTCTCTCCTGCTGGGGAGGTTCTCTCGCAGGCCCTCCTCCCTTCTCAGTATGGCTAGGGTATCTGTTCTACGTTAAGGAATCTGCGGCTAGTAGTCTCTATCAGATATACAAGTTACTTACCTCCGGTAACTATGTATCTGGTAGAGACGATTCTAGCCGCAAATTCCTTCACGACCTGCCCTTCCTCCACGTTCTGCAAGGACCCTCAGCTTGGTTTTCTGCCCTCGCCTCCCACTGGGTGGCTCGTCTTCTGTGGGTGTCCTTATCGCTTTCTTCCGGTCAGGCTGTCCGGTTCTGCTTGATTGTTCCATTCCCCCCCCCCTTTTTTCTTTTGACACAGGGATGGTTGGTTTCTGCGTGCCTTTGCTTCCTTCCAGCTGGTTTCTCTCCAGTGTAGGGGCCTTCTTTTGCTCTTTTTTCCCTCTGTTTGGAGTTTCTGATTCCCTTGCGGTCTTCTGCGTTGGGGATTTTTTGCCTGTTCTTTGGCCTCCTGCTCCTTTTTGAGGGGCTATGGCCCTCCTTGACAGTGTAGTCTGGGGGTGGATTGCTGTTGCTTCTCTGTTCCGGGCTTGAGGCCCTTCACTGTTTGGTTTGTGGTTGCAGCCTCTCTCTCTCTCTCTCTTCTGTTTCGACTCTTTCACATACTTGTGCCTCCAGGATGGCTGTCGCCTTGGCTTGCTTGGTTGTTCCTCGGAGTGGTGCTCTGCTCTTTCCCTGCTATGGCTTTGCTGTTATAGGCTTCTGGTACCTTGGTGCCAACTGGTGCGGTTCCTTACCCTTTGTCTCTCTCTTCTGTTTCACTCATTTTTGCGCACACTGTTCCCATGCTCTCCTCAGTTTTGTTGTGATGGCTGCGCGTTGTGGCGCGGAAAAGTTCTCCGAAGCAAACTGAGGTCCGCGCGCCGAAGTGGGGCTTATGTGACCTCGCTGACATCACGCCCGCGGAAGATGGCGGGGCAGAGTCGCGTGGTGCCACCCCCGGTGCACAGAAATGCTGGGACAAGAAACTTTTCCGGGTCCAGTCTCACGCCTGGGGATAATTCTATGTTAAGGAATCTGCAGCTAGAATCGTCTCTACCAGATACATCGTTACCGGAGGTAAGTAACTTGTACAACAATTCCTTAAGCGGAGGGAAGTTGCTGGTAGCCAGTGCAGATCTCCACATGCAGCAGACAACAGGGATGACATGCAGGACACAGATGAACTCTGTAATACTTTGGTTAATCATTACTGCCGATGCTAGCTGAGGTAACTGCGGCGTAATCACGCAGAGAGTGCACTCTGGCCTTCGTCCTATTGTGACTGTCTTGAGAGTTCATACCTTCCCCTAATGATGAGGGTCTAAGAGACTTGAGGCTGAGGTTGTACCCTGGTTGCGACAACTTGCTTACAATATTTGCTTTGGACACTGGTAAGAACGTTCCAATTGTACCATGACCGCTCTCCATTTGTATGCTCTTTATCCTCTGCCGGATAACACTCTTACCACTATATCATTGCATTATTTTCATTTATGGGATGGAGGTGCTATGTGGTACTATTGGGTTATTTCAGTATTTCATTCTGAGCACATACAATGTTTTACATGTGGCCGCATGTGGTCTAGGACGACACTGAGCATTGGACAAAGCAATATCTACCCCTATGTGTTTAACACCTGTTAGTGTTTTTTTTGGGATGGGGTGGGATGTCAAAATGCAATGCAAGTTGTGGGATTGCATAGCTTGGGGTATTCATCGCAAATGTTCTTGTTGTTTATGGAAAAGTGTTTATATGCTGTGTGGCTGGGCATGACAGAAGTTAAAAACCGGCACTGGCCAATGGTTAACATAGGGCAGAGTGTGGCAGGCCCACCTGTCTGTCCACTTATTAGATTTCTTACATGGAAGCTCAGTGGTGTAAATGACAACAGAAAGATACAAAAGGTGGTGGCATATCTTAAAAAGCATAGGATAGAGGTTGCGATACTGCATGAAACCCACTTAGCCCCAGATAGCAGTATATTGATGCAGCATAGAAAGCGGGGCCTCTGCTAAGCAGCGGGCTTCATCTCACATGCCCATAGAGTACCAATTTTGGTTCGTTGTGGATCAGGGGTTAGTCTAGAAGAGACATGCATAGACCCGAGGGGGGTAGGTTTGTGGCAGCTTATTGCTACAAAGGGGACTTGGCTGTGTTGCTTGTAGGGGTGTACAGGATTATGATTAAGGCTCCCGGTTTTCCGTTTTTACAGATAATTACAGACAGAAAATAAAGTGTTTCCTGTCTGTATCTATTTTTAAAAGCGGAAAAATGCAGAAAAGTGTGCTTCTTGTTGTTGACTGTCCATACTGCTTTTCATGATTTCTAGCACAACAGCTGAGCAGATAGGCAGCATGGAAAGGTAAAAATAGATTGAGATTTCCATAAATGCAGGTATATGGTAACATATATTTGTATTATAATGCTCATATTTACCTGAAGGTGTAGTGTTTTGCTATATTTGGCTGCTTAATGTGCTAAAACGCGACAGGCAGCAAAGTATGAGTGCATGTTTATAAGTTAAATAAATGTGGAAATATACCATTTTATGACTCCTATATTCGCAAAACACAAAATAAATATGGATAAATACCAATAAGATGGGCAAAAAATAAATATGGATAAATACAGACGGAAATGCTAAGAAAATAAATGCCATAAAACCGGGAGCCCTAATTATGATGATCCACAGTTTTATTATTCTCTCAGAGCCCACCTCCTCCAGTGAAGTGACCTGCCACAGATTTTGGGGGGTGGGGGGAGGTTTAAACTATGTCTTAAATCCTGAATGTTGTTGGATCCAAGGCACCCAGCAACCCCCCCCCCCCCCCCCCCCCCGTTGTCCATCTGCAGCTGCGCGAGCACTCATGGACATTGCTGACAGAGCCTTCTTGATGTTTGGCATCACGGAACACCCACTGGGACGGGGTACACTCACTATTCCTCAGTGCATGATATCTAAACACAAATAGTTTTTTGGGCTTGTATCGAAGGGGCTAGTTTAACATGTTCAGAGTTGTGAGCCAATCCCACTGACGTGTTCTGATCACTTACCAGTGGTGCTGTAACGCCAAGCCCGAGGGCTACTGCATTCGCTTGCTACTTCCCCTTCTACGCCTTATTGAACTCAGCCTTCAAAGCTCAAATGACAGAGGCCATTGAGAAGTTCTTATGCATTAATGTGGGAACAGTTAACGTTTTTACGGTCTGGGAGGCCTTCAAGGTCTACATCAGAGGTGTGTCAGTATCAAAACATGTTGGCATCCTTTGATCGCTGAGTGGCCACGTGTCGCATCTTGAGGGAGTAGATTGCCGAACTGGAGTGGAGACATCAGAGCTCAGCCGATAGCCTCCTTGGGGATATTAAAACAAAGATAGAGGAGTTTCATGAGACAGCTAGCAGTGAAGTTAACCACTTAGGAAAATATACTATTGCGGGTACATATGCGGAAGGGGAATGTCCAGGGTCCACATTAGCAGCATTACTGCAGGTCAGATCTGTCCCTGGTCGTAGCATCACTTACAATCTCAGAACACTGTTTTGGCGCTATTCAACGCATTGATCTGTAGATTAGGGCAGCTTCTGTTTTTCTGTATGCTGAAAAAGCATTTGATTCAGTTGAAGGGGGATTCATGCTAGCCGTGCTGCGTGGCATCGGTTTGGGAGAGATGATTCTGTGTCTGACAGTGCTCTATACTTTGCCCACCGCTCAGGGACGCGTCAGTGGTGGTGTGACTGCTCCTGTTACGATTACTAGAGGCACCAAGTAGGGTAGCCCCCTGACGCCCGTGTATGCGCTGGTGGCAGAACCATTAGTGTGAGCGGTTCGTGAGTATCACGGACATCGGGCTTGTGTTTTCCAGGTGATAACCTAATAATTTCAGCATATGCTGATGACACACTGCTGTATACAAGTCAGCCAGAGAACCTCACTCCTGTACTGCGGGAGGTAGTGCGGTTCCGAGGATTTCAGGTCTTCGCGTGAATTGGGATAAATCCATTATCTTTCCACTCACTCCAGCTATGACACCAGTAACATTAGAATATCCAGTGCAGTGATCAACGGACTCTGTACCTTGTCTTGGGACTCAAGTCCACACTGACCCAGCAGTGGTATTTCTCAATAATTGTGGGAAGGTGGCACAAAAGCTGATTTTTGCTAATTGGGCTTACAGCTATTATGAAAATGGTAGTGCTCCCCCAGATTCTTATTCCTGTTCCATAATATCCCGATGCTCCTGTCTCAAGCTGCGTTTGACAATTTACGGTGCTTGATGATAAAAGAGGCCTGGGCAGGAGAACAATTGAGAGTATGCTGGGAAGTACTCACATTGAAGTATTACATGGGAGGTCTTAATGCATACATTGTGTTTTTGCACACTACTGGATCTACGGCCCGTGCGATTTGCCTAATTTGCATCTTGAGAGACATAATGCAAATCCTCATACAATACCGCAAGTGCGGTTCCGAAACCCGACCTTGCAACATGGTATCTTTGATTCTTTAAATGTTACAGTGCTTGCTTGGCGTGGTCTCCTGGTGTGACAGGCCTGCTCCATACTTTATTCACAGCATATTCCATTGAGTTGGTGTTCCTGGTTTCCTGTGGGTCAGGAAAATGGAGCATTGCAAGACTTACTTACACTCCGGATCAGCACCATGGGGGACATCTTTCAGGATGGCACAATGTACATGTGGGAGGTAGTTCAGGGACAGGCTGGCACACTGACGGCTCTCACTCTTTACTGTTATTGAAGAACAAGACACATTACGAAGATTGCTGGGTGACAATATTTTGGAGCTCCCGGACATGCCAGCACTGTCTTCCCTACTACAGGTAGACCTCCCTATCCGGCTAGTAGCGAGACTTCATACGTATGCACAAGAAGCACGTAGACCTGGGTTGACCAAGACTCTGTCACTTATGGCCATACCTAGGTCTCTCTGCCATTTAAGCAAACACTGGCAGTATTGCTGTTCCGTACTTCAGACTGAACGGAAGGCACAGGCTGGTATGCTTCTAGTATATAAACCGAGATTATTACACTCCAGAACGACTATTACGATATGGCCTACGAGATTTTGCGGAATGACAGCGTTGCGGAGTGTGTGGCTGGATTTTCACATCTTGCTTGTTTTTGCCCTGGGATGCATGAGGTCCGGCGAACGGTTTTCTCCGAGCTGAACGTCATCACTGTAGTATCATTAGAGCTTGTTCCGATACTGGCTTTGCTGGTTTATGATTGGGAAATTAATGGGGAGGTTAGGCGGTTGGTCGCCATTGGTCTGCTACTTACCAGACGTAAAGTGGCAATGCTCTGGGCTTGTGGCTCACTCCCAACACTTAAAGAATGACATGTCGATATGGTTTATTGTTACACACAATCTGACATGTACAGTGAGCATCTCCCTCCCCAGAGTCGCCCCAGGAATCATTGGGGTCCATACCAGAGCTACCTAATTGGCAAGGAGAGACGAAGGGCGAGGATGTATCAGCTGTGGGGGGTGAGTGATGGGTGTCGAGTGTGCAGTCCCTGGGTCACAATGCCATGCAGTCAATTAGTAGTAATCTGTGGGTGTTATTGGGGCCATGTCTTTTAACTTTATCATATTGCATATGTGTTGCTGCTCTCAGGGTGCTTGTCTCCCTCTAGCATTGTAATGTAAACTTCACTCTTCAGAGAATTGAACTGTCGGTCGATGTGCTGCTTGTCCTGATGCACATTATACGGTCTTGTTGTTTCCATTGACTCCTTGTGTCTATGATTGTACTTATACATGCATGTACACCATATAGTGAAGTATGTGAGGAATCAGAAGAAAAATCATCCATATTGGCAAAGTAATCAGAGGCAGTTTCTGAAAAAGCAGAGACCTCACATGGTAAAGGAGAACTGGTAGGCACCTCCAACAACGTTGTCAAGAGAAGCAGTAGAAAACTTGTACATTTACATCTGATGTACATCCTGTGTTAGCAGTAGCAACAGATCAGCATCTGATGAAGCCCCCAGCTGGGAAAACCAATATTTGTATTATCTAATGCTTGTAGAGGTATTTCCTTTGTCAGCGAGAGAAAGCAGGTAACTACCAAGGAGCCCTCTGGGCCTACTGTGTGTGACTGGCCACATGATGTAGCTTGATCATATCATGGAAACAAACAGTTTGTTTCTACAACCAGCACACAGTGGCAAAATCACTGTTTTGGTACCTTGAATGCTAAGGACTGCCACTGGTGCTCTGTATAATGGGCCAAATTATTTTCGGTCTGTAATCTTCTCTCGAACTACGTCCCCCCCCCAACTTTAGGAATCCAGCCAGAAGTTGCTGGTTGCTCCTTCACTTCATCAACGGCAGAACGTTTGGAAATTTCATTTGAGCTCTCATTCCGGAAGTCTTGAAGTTCCTGTAAGATCAGAAAGCGTTCATTGATGTCAAAAGGCGCATCTGAGCCACTGTGGTCAAGATCTGGAATGTACATCTAGACCCCTTCTTTGGGAGTCTGGCCACCCAAGGATTGTTAGACAGATCATTTCAACAAGTGATGGATCCCACTATGACCTGAACCTAATACTCTAGCTCAGTGGTTCCAAAACTTTTCCGACCCATGGCTCCCTTGATCTATTGACCATTGGCCATGGCTCCCCATTATATTTCTTTTTTTGGGCGGGTGGGAGGCAGTAAGGGGGGGGATTTAAACCCGACCTCGGGAGTACCGCCATTTTTCTCCCTGAAAGTAATTGGGATGAAGGTATTATAATCATAGATGTAACAAAATAAAAATATAAGTTGTTTAATAGAAAAATGTAATTGGTTAAGTCAGAAACAATATGTTCGAGGCATGTGAGCTGTAGATCACGTGCATACTCCGACCATCTAGCGTTGGGTCCGGATGTTTGCACTTTGTTTTCTTCTAAGAAGTCTTCTCCAGTCACGAGGTAGGTGACTCCTACTTTCAGTGATAGTGCACAGGGGCATCGACTCCATTGTTAGGTGTTTTTTTTCCGCCATCGGGTTCGGATGTGAATTACTGCGCTCCGGTTCAACACCGTTCCTTCGGTTTCCCTCGGTGCCCAAGACACTCTCCCTCGACAGTATTGTTTCTGATCACGTCTCCCATTCTTCGCGTATCGTATTTACTTATTGAAACTATCTTTCGATTGGAAAGCTCGTGAAAGGCCATCCAGACTACCCGCTTCGGGCCGACCCACAGTCGATGGAATGAACTCCCTTCAAATTCTGCCCTCGGTGTCACGCGAAATACCCGCACACTGATTCACACGAAATGTGCAACCTGTGTTTGTCTACGGAAAACAGAGAACAGGACTACGACGCATGGCAGGCTTTCCGCTCCAAGAGAACACTTCGCCACCGTCTGGCTCGACGTCGCAACAAGCAGAGCCAGCACACAAGCTCCATTCTGGACATCTTCGGCCAACAATGGGCCGAAGAGGCTGAAGATGCTATGGGTACAGAGGAGGAGCAGGAACCGATCTCCATTTCAGAGCATGGCTCCGACCAAGATGAAGACATCCGGCATGTACAACATACTGTGAGTACAGACCCTCCCCTGTCCCAAGATCTACCACAACACAAAAAGATGGCTACGGTCCAACCTGCGCCCTTAGGCCCCGGTTGGCACCGAGACCACGCTTCAGACGCCCCCCCTTCTGGCTCGGCACCGAAGCCTACAAAAAAGCCTTCCGTCTTCGAAAAGCCTCACTCCAAATCGAGCACTGAGCCGAAACCGTCGGGGTCGAAACAAAAGTCCGGCTCTAACCCACACCATTCGGCACCGGAACACACTTCGGATCCAAAGACATCAACGCCTAAGACTCCGGCACGGAATCATTCGGCACCGAAACAGCCAGGTGTGCCAAAATCACCAAGAAAGCACACTTTCGACACTCCGGACACGAAACAGAAGGTATTGTACATTCATCCAAAGACTGGGCACATCACCACCAAAGTGACTTTAAAAAGAGAGACTGATACAGAAGAGGAATATCACATTCCTTTGAAGAAGAGAAGTGTTGGAACTAACCCTTCCCCTCCTCCTCTTCCATCACTTCCTTCCCAACATCTCAACCTAGCATTCACCACCACATACACCTAACAACCAGGATGATGGGAATCGGGATGAAGATTATCAGCCAGTACCTACAGACCCATGGGACAACTACAATGGTAATTCGCCCACAGGCAATGATCCCGACTTGTACCCTACTAAGCCCTCTCATCCGGATGACAGTGTAGGCTACATCGAATTACTGGGTAGAGCGGCCAACTACCATGGGGTGCAGCTGCACAAAGAATCCCTAGAAGAGAATTTCCTCTTTGAAACTCTTAGCAGCACACAAACGTCATCACACACACTACCCATGCTCAAAGAGATGATCAGGCATGTAGAGGACATCTTCAATGCCCCTGTCAGGGCTCGTATTCTTACCCCTAGAGTAGATAAAAAATACAAGCCAGCACCATCTGACACAGTATATGTAAGTGGACAATTACGATCCAACTCCCAAACTACAGGAAAATGAAAAAAGACACTGAAGTGGCCAAATCCATGGGAGCCCTTCAGTCAACATAAGCCTGTGGTTCCTTTCGGCGCTCTTTCTACAGCGGAGGCTCCAAAAATACCTCCTTCAGAGACAACCTTCACATACAAGGGCAATAACCAACCCTCTGCCTCTAAGGGTTACTTCAGAGGGAGTTACAGAGGCAACAACGGCAGGGGTAGAGGTTCAAACGCACACACCTCCCCCTCCAATACAAAACAGTGACTTGCCTACACTTCCCTCCGACTACTCAACACCTGTCGGGGGAAGACTTTCAGGTTTCTTACCAATCTGTCAGTCAATAACAGACAAGTGGGTACTACAAATTATCCGTTCTGGTTATTGCCTGGAGTTTACCAACACTCCTCCAAACATTCCCCCAAAGTCACACAAACTTTCACCAGATCACCTACTCCGCCTCAAACAAAAATTAGTCGCTCCTTCTGAAAGGGACTATAGAGCCCGCACCACCACAACATTACGGGTCGGGCGTGTAATCTTTTTACTTCCTAATACCCAAAAAAGATGGTTCTCTCAGACCAATATTAGATCTCGAAGAACTCAATCTTTACATACAGACATACTGTCAGATAATTTCCACATGGTAACACTTCAAAAAGTACTACCTCTTCTGCAGAAAGGCGACTTTTTGTCTACTCTAGACTTAAAAGACGCCTATTTCCATATTCCAATCCACCCTGCTCATCGCAAATTCCTCAGGTTTGTGTTAGCTGGTCAAAACTACTCCTGTTCGGAGTCACCACTGCCCCTAGAGTCTTCACAAAGTGTCTGGCGGTAGTAGCTGCTCACCTGAGAAGACAAAGCATCCATGTCGTCCCATACTTGGACAACTGGCTCATCAAAGTCAGCACGTACCAGCAATGTCTTCAGTACACTTTCAGAACAATTCAGTTAGTACATCAACTAGGGTTCACAGTAAATGTGGTAAAATCAAATCTCCAACCAGCCAATACTCGGGACTGCTTAGGAGCCACTCTAAATACTCAAAAAGCTCTGACGTGTACCTCTACAGCCTGAATTTGCAATATTCAGGCTTGAGTACTCCAGTTTCAACACAATCATCTGCTTCCAGCTCGGGTTTATATGCAACTGCTGGGAATGATGGCATCTTGTTTCATGATCGTCCCCAATGCCAGACTGCACATGCCTCCACTTCAAGAATGCTTAGCCAGTCTGTGGAACCAGTCACAGGGTCTATTAACCGATCTAGTGTTGGTAAGCGGCCGTACTCATCACTCTCTGCAGTGATGGAACACACAAAATGTATCAATAGGACAGCCCTTCATAGACCCAGTTCCACATATAGTACTAACAGCAGAAGCGTCCCTCACTGGTTGGAGAGCTCATCTTCAACAACACACAGTGCAAGGCCTGTGGAGCCAACAGCAAAAGTTGCTCCATATCAATCATTTAGAGTTGCTCACAATCTTTCTAGCTCTCAAGGAGTTTCAGACACACCTGGAGGACAAAGCTGTCTTGGTTCGTACAGCCAGCATGACAGCTATGTTTTACATACAAAAACAGGGGGGGGGGGGGACACACTCTCTCCAACTGTCCCACTTAGCCCGAGACATCTGGAGGTGGGTGTTAGAAATGTGATTTCTGGTTGGCTAAGGCTTGCGCCTAAGCCCGGCAGAAACCACCACTTTAGTCAGGGCGAGGGAGTTACATGCCAAAGATAACCCCTGCTCACCCCCTTGGTAGCTTGGCACGAGCAGTCAGGCTTATCCCGGTGGCGATGTGTAAAGCATTTGCACAACACACACATCAACAACATACTAGGCACACCACAAAAGGAACTCCACACAAGGTTATATCAAAAATAGCCTTTGTATTATCATAAAACACATTAGATGGTAATTACACAATATATACACTGTGCCAACTGGCACTGGGCAATATTTACAGGGGATTATATACACATGACAGGGCCACGTGGGCCACTGTCAGAATCATCACTTAGTAAAGATAATAAATGCAGACATATAACCAACGTAGAACACAACCAGTAATTACTGGCACACTATACTCCGCATCATCCTGTAACATAAATCATATCATGTACAGTATCATATCAGGCGAGAATTACCTTCTGCGCCAACCTCACCAGCATAAACACATTATGCAATCATCCCACAAGTCTAAACACCTTAGACCAGAGGTCTTCAAACTTTTTTGCTCTGAGCCCCCCTAAGCAAAATGTTTTGAGGTCGGGCCCCCCTTCAAAACTTTATGGCAATGATTGGGAGAGCGGGAGGGACATGGCTGGTGCAGGAGGCGGGGCTTATGAGATGATTTCAGGAGTACTTTTTCTATAGTTAATGAACCACACTAAATATGAGAGTAATGAAACAGCAAATTAATCAAACAAAAACATGTATTGTCCCAAAAACTACCGCTCCCCATAATTGGGGTGTTTGTGACTCAGACTCTTGGATGCCAATGCAACTACACCTACTGCACTAATGATAACTACAGTACCGAGTAGCAGGCTGTCTCCTCTGCATCTTTTAACACTTCCCCATCATGCCTGAACATCACTCCAATCTTGAAACAGGCTGTCTGTCCTGTTAGAAAAAAAGAGCTCCCACATGTTGTATCCCTTTATTTTCAGCAAGGGTGCCCTCGGTCATTATGCTAGAAAGGGAAATAAGCTCCCATGCCTCTTTTTTAAAGGTAGACAGTCAGAATTGTGATGCAGTGGCCCCCCCAAATCCCCGGGCCCAAGCCCTGCTGTATCTGCTTCATTAATAACTACCAGTGGCCACTTACACACCTGGTAGCAGTACCTGCTGCACTGATGAATGGCCCTTAATGAAGCCTGGAAATGCAGCAAATACACGCCGCCCTTCCAGGCCATTTTCATTTACATGTATTTGCCAGCGCATTCTCAATATATGAAACAAAGACTTGGACTTGAACAGATATATATATATATTTTTTTTTGCAGCGAGGTTGGGCATAGATGCATGAACGAGTTGCGAATTGTGCCCACTATGTGCACCAAGAAGCAGGAGAATATTTAATCGACTTGAACAGTGTGCTCTTCTATGGCATCACAAATCCCACAAGTTTGTAGAGTTGAAAGTATAGATGGGCGAGCCACTGAAGGCTCGAGTCTGAATACAGGCTATGGCTCAGCTTGAGGTCCTCTTGGAACCTCAAGCCCATAAGGAGTAGAGCTTTCATGTGGCTTCTACCTGCCTCCCTTCCTTTACCCAGGATCTGGCATTAGGGACAGAGCTGCATAATGCGGATGTGGGGATCCAGGTGCGGGTCTCGGCGTTGGCTCAACATCCTGTGATTCTGGGCAAATCACTTAATCTCCCCGTGCTTATAAACAATCATGTAACCTTGTGTAATGTAAATAGTGCTCATGTAAAGCGCTCGGCCATCTCTGGTCGAGTTCACGCTGTATTTAAAACCTGCAGGAAAATGAAGTAAGAGGTAAAAACAAACCCTTAACATAAGGAAAGGCAAATCGATACGCATTTTCTGCTGATTTGCACAAAATGTAACCAGAAAACCTGAATAAATCACGGGCTCCTTGCTTATCAAATTGTGTGATCTTAGGCAAATATTCTATTTCCCCAAAACTATTTTCTTCATTATTAGGAAAGCCCTTTTAAATGTCAGTTAAGACTACCAGTTTTACTAAGCTATCACTTTTAATAAGTTCTTTTCACTACGGAATATAGTGTGCCTTATTAATGTCAAAGCTTCGACAGGTTAAAGAAATACACTTTTAGGAATTTTGAGGAGGCCTTGTCATATTTTACTTTGTTTGTTGTATGATTGACTTAGCAAATATTTTCAGTGCTTGGCACCTGCACAGGCTCTAGGATGCGAGCCAGACCCCAGACCCTGGGCTCTGGCTCGCCTCTAGTTGAAAGAAACGTACAGCTTTCCCAGATAATTTAACTACATTGAACAGAACGTTTCTACGATATGTATTTTCTTCTCAGTTAGTTTGCTAGACTGCAAAATACATACCACCTCGAGCAGGAAAGCAGAAAGTTTCCGATTTGCTACCTAGTTTATCAGAAAGTGATTTTCTGTGCAGAGCTCTTTATATTTTTTGATCTGAAAGTATAATCATAATCTGCATATTGACCCTGCCAGCACACTCACTGACCCCCGCCCCCACCTCAGTTCTCACTTTCACTTTGAGGGTGCCGAATAAATGAAGACAGCCTGGAAATGGAGCAAATACACGCCGCACTTCCAGGCCATCTTCATTTACATCTATTTGCAGAGGCATTTGCGCCCCCCTGGGAACACATCAACGCCCCCCCCCCCAGGGGGGGCGCGCCCCACAGTTTGAAGACCTCTGCCTTAGACCCTAACCTCCTAAGTATAACTCACTATAGGGGCGTAAATCACACAGTGAAACATAATCTCCCTAGCATAAACCCTGATATGCAAAAACAACCTCATAATCATAAACCACATTGAGGTATAACACAGGGTGCGTAATCATACTACATATATCACATTTCCTAGCACCACATCACATTAGGGCCTGGCGCCCTACAATCCCTACAGCCCCCCTGGCCAACTGGCCATCTCAGAAAGGGGGGCTCAAATGCCCTATGTCCGAAAGTCAGGGCGTGCTGCCTGTGCAGCAAGAGTCAGGGGTGCGCCACGTAGCAACTGCCCACTACTTGCTGGGCAGCTGGGAAAGTATGGGGCAAAGGAGTGCATCTCACTCCTAACTTCACACGACATGCCCCCAAAGAACTGTGCGCCTAAACGGTGCAGTTGCCCACTACTTGCTGGCCAGCTGGGAATATTAAAATGAGGCATGGGCTCCCCATGGCCCTTAAAACAAATGTGCCCCCCTCTGTTGAAGCCACACGGGGCTCTGAAAACAAATAGTCAAACATTGGAGCCACACGGGGATCGGTAAATAAATAATGCAAACGTGGGAGCCACACGGGGCTCTGAAAATAATTGGGCCACATCGTTGCAGTTACCCGCGCTGGTGCTACGTAGCTGGGAATCAGGAAGGCGGGGGCCCCGGCACCTCTGTGCCCTCAGGACCCCACTGGGGCTCTCAAAACAAACATGCCCTAACCGGGGGAGCCACCTAGGCTCTATAAACAAAAACATGCTCCCTTATCGCTGCAGCTGCCCCTTTTGTAAAGATGGATGGACCTCGTTGGAGCGGCCCGCTGTCAAGTGGGGCCACTCGGGAATCAACACAAAAAAGGGACCACCCCGAGCTCTCTCCTTACCAGGCTCCTGGCGTGTGGTCTCTTCCATGCGGCGGGGGCCGGCACCAACAATGTGCCTCGGGCCCCCTGCGCCGCAACCTCCACACGGCGGGGCTCTCTATTTTACTGCTGGCGCCTGCGGGGCGCTCCCTCCTTATGGGAGCCCCACCTCACCTCTGCACCATGCTTCACCCGGTCCCCCTCCTCGGGACCGGGACTTGTAGAGGGAGCCTGCGAGGCTCCAGGCGGCGAGCGGGACTTCCTTTCCTCAGGCGGAAGTCCCGCCCCGCTCCAGGCGTCTGTTATGTTACTGCGATTTATATAGCGCAACAGCTGCCCCAGCAAAGGGGCGTCCCGGCGCTGACAGCAGAGCAGCTAGGAGAGGGAGACTACACGGTGGGGAACGGGTACGTTTTAATGGCTTTCCTGAAAGCCAAGTAGTTAGTGTGGCTCCGGATGTGGATGGGCAGTGAAATCCAGAGGTTGCCTGCCCTGATGCGGAAGGAGCGGCCTCCTGCCCGCACTCTCCGAAACCTAGGAACCCTCACCCGGTGCTGGCCAAGTGAGCGGAGCTGGCGAGTGGGGACGTAAGGGGTAACTAAGTTGGTCAGAATACTGGGGGAGTTGAGTTTTAGGGCTTTAAAAGTGATGCAAAGGACCTTAAATTCAATTCTCCTAGCCACCGGCAGCCAGTGTAGCCAGTGGATAGTGGCTGACACTAGGCAGAACTTCCGCAGGCCAATCAGACACCTGGCTGCTGCGTTCTGGGCCCGTTGGAGCCGTGCAATCTCGGCCTTATTAGCCCCTATGTATAGAGAGCAGGCATAATCCAATCTGGACATTATAGATGCGTGAATGATGGTCTGGCGCGTGGGTGGGTCAAGAAAGCCCAATAGGGGTTTGAGCCCTCGTAGGAGCCCAAAACAAGTCCCTGCTACCTTTTTGGTTCTTGGTAGCTGAGGGATGAGTCCAGCCATACCCCCACATTTTTGATGGCCTGCTTGGGGGGGGCTATCTGGCCACCAGAGTTCGCTCCACAGACCATGGTCCTTCCCTACCAACAACACCTCAGATTTACTGGCATTCAGCTGGAGGCAGTTGGTGGTCATCCACTCTGCGACCGCAGCCAGGTCGCCCTGAAATTTCAGGGCGTCCTTGTTGTCACTAGAGCGCCACCACCAGCTGAGTGTCGTCGGCGTAGGAGACCATGGTCAGCCCCCTACTTCTAGCCACCGTGGCCAGTGGTTGGACCTAGAGATTGAATAGCCTGGCCGCCTGACTTCCGGTTTGGCCGCAGCGGTGACTTTCCCTCGGCGGCAAGAGGGTTAGGCTCCCTCGAGAGTAAAAGTACAGTTAGAAGTGGGGTGGGGACCCACCATAAATATAAAAATAAGCAGGGTGGGCACCCGCAAAGCTCACAAGGAGGGGGGGAATCCCTAGGCTGGGGGATCCCCTCTCAGCAGCGGCGCGCAGTCCAGCGCTGCAGGGAGAAAGTAAAACGCTCCCTAGAGAGGAAAATAAAGCGCTCACTAGGTGCTAGGGTTTAAGCCCTTGAAGTCCTTGGGGGGGGGGGGGGGGGGGGGGGAGGAAGAAATGGAGCACCAAGCTCCCAGTAAGAAGTCTTCAGGGCAAAAGGGTCAGGCTGGGCCCAGGGAGGCCAGCCCTCCCCTGGTCCCCCAGCAGCAGCACGCCCTGCAGGATCAGCACCTTCTTTTATACAGCATTTTCCTTTGTCTCAAAGTGTAGGGAATGGGGGAACTGGTTCAGGGGAACAAAGTGCTCAACTGGTTCAGGGGAGCTGTTGAGCACTTTGTTTTGCTCAGCTCCTCTCTCCCTTTCACAGGACAGGCCAGGGACATCAGACGCACCACAGGAGGTGGAGCCAGCATTGTGGAGGGAAGGCACAGCCCTATTCAGGTCCCAGGTGCAACTCCTCCCTCCCATCTACATGCAGATCTCTCCATTCACCACCGGGCAGACTCACCCTGGCTCCTGGAATTCCCCACACCATCCAGCACTTGTCAATCACAAGCCAGACATGCACTCCACATCAGGCAGGCAGACACAGTGCACAGAAATACCAACTTCTAGAAGTGGCACTTCACCACCAGTCACCATAAATCTGCGCACACCATTGTGCAGCATTTATTCTCACCAGTCCGCACATACTAAACTCGACCCTGCACTCCTCTCATACCAGGAATTACCATGGACACACATATCCCCCATGCATTTCTATGGGAGGGCAGGCCAATCTCACCACACACACTCAGAGAGCGCACACACTTTACACTGGGTCACAGTGCTAAAGTGCCCAGAGGCCTAAAACCACTATCACCATGTCAGAGCTTAAGGCAAAAAGTTCAGGGGTGAACCTGCCGAAAAGGGCCAAGTCCAACAGTGGGCCATTCACCACAAACTTTATCTCCTAGCGGAACACCTCCCAGGAGTTAACAACCAGATTGCAGATCTCCTCACCAGGCAGAGGCAGCAAATATACGAATGGTAACTTCACCCTCCAGTTCTCTTCCCATACTTCCAAGCTTGGGGAGTACCTCAAATAGATTTGTTTGCCACACACCAAAACGCAAAAGGCCAAAGCTTTGCCTCCAGGCATCCACACCTGCAATCCAAAGGCAATGCACACTGGATGAACTGGTCAGGGATATTTGCCTACGCTTTTCCGCCTCTCCCACTCATTCCATTAGTGGCTCGGAAACTCAGGCAAACATCCCTCACACTAATCCTATTAGCTCCCACATGGGCACGTCAACCTTGGTTCACAACCCTGTTGGAACTGTCTCTGGTCCCACATCAAAAGCTGCATTTAACCTCCAGTCTCCTCACACAGAGCCATGGAGAAATCAGACACCCAGATCGCAAACAACTGAACCTTGCCATCTGGCTCCTGAAGTCATAGAGATTGGTTATTTAAACCTTCCACCAGAATGTATGACTATCATTAGGGAGGCTAGAAGGCCTACCACAAGAGCCTGTTACGCAGCTTAGTGGAAGCAATTTGTTATTTATTGTACTAACAATCATATTAACCCTCTTGATGCTTCCATACAAAACATAATCTGCTTTATGTTACACTTGCAACAGTCCGCATTGACTTACACCTCCATCAGACTACACCTCGCTGCAAAAGCTGCATATTTACAAACTAGGCAGCATTTGTCATTGTTTAGAGTACCCATAATTAAAGCTTTTATGGAAGGCCTAAAAAGAGTCATACCACCAAGACTCCCACCTGCCCTGGTGTGGAATCTTAACATAGTCCTTACAAGATTAATGGGCCCACCTTTTGAGCCCATGCACAAATGCAGTCCACAGTTCCTCTCTTGGAAGACCGCTTTCCTCATTGTAATCACTTCATTAAGGAGAGTGAGTGAACTACAGGCACTAACCATACAAGAACCCTTTTTTCCAACTACACAGAGACAAAGTGGTTCTTCGTACCAACCCCAAATTTTTACCTAAGATAGTATCTGCATTTCACATAAATCAGTCGGTAGAATTACCTGTATTCTTCCCTCAACCTGATTCTGTTGCAGAACGAGCTCTACACACCTTGTATGTCAGGACTTTTTCTCAGAAGACTCTAAAGGATAGAGAGGGCCGCCTCCTTCTGTGGCTTCTGAAGTTGAAAGTCACAGATAATCCTCTCTCTGACGCCTAAAGTGTGGCTTCTGGACGCACTGGAGCCTCCTCCAAGCGTAGCAGTGCATGACTTGCCCTCCCCCTTTCTTAAAAAGAGGAAGCTTCACCTTCTGGAGGTTGCTAAAGTGCCACTACACTCTGCTGCTACGCCCACGCCCCGAGATCTCACTCCCAGGCGTCTGTGGCTCTCCCAGCGCATGTTTCCTCTCATAAACGTGCCAGACAGTCGACGAGCTCGTCAACGGTCACTCAGCCGACGAAATCTGCTGCTTCTAGTACTTCGTCGACGACTGTGACGACGGCTTCCAGCAGGTTCCTTATGCCGTCGACGGCGGCTTCGTCGATGCGATCTTCGCCGACGTTTGTTTGTGTCTCCTTAAAATCTGTCTCGTCGACGATTCCTATATCTTCGTCAACGACGAAGAAACCTGTGGCTGTCCCATCGACATCTAAATCTTCATCGACGACGATCAAGAAGAAGAGATCCTCCTCGTCGACGGTGACTAAGGCTTCGTCGACGGTGGTGGCTTCGTCGACGGTGGTGGCTTCGTCGACGGTGGTGGCTTCGTCGACGGTGGCTTCGTCGACGGTGGTGGCTTCGTCGACGGTGGTGGCTTCGTCGACGGTGGTGGCTTCGTCGACGGTGGTGGCTTCGTCGACGGTGGTGGCTTCGTCGACGGTGGTGGCTTTGTCGACGGTGGTGGCTTTGTCGACGGTGGTGGCTTTGTCGACGGTGGTGGCTTTGTCGACGGTGGTGGCTTTGTCGACGGTGGTGGCTTTGTCGACGGTGGTGGCTTTGTCGACGGTGGTGGCTTTGTCGACGGTGGTGGCTTTGTCGACGGTGGTGGCTTTGTCGACGGTGGTGGCTTTGTCGACGGTGGTGGCTTTGTCGACGGTGGTGGCTTTGTCGACGGTGGTGGCTTTGTCGACGGTGGTGGCTTTGTCGACGGTGGTGGCTTTGTCGACGGTGGTGGCTTTGTCGACGGTGGTGGCTTTGTCGACGGTGGTGGCTTTGTCGACGGTGGTGGCTTTGTCGACGGTGGTGGCTTTGTCGACGGTGGTGGCTTTGTCGACGGTGGTGGCTTTGTCGACGGTGGTGGCTTCGTCGACGGTGGTGGCTTCGTCAGGTGGCTTCGTCGACGGTGGTGGCTTCGCAGGTTTCTCGTCCACGCCAAATTTGGCATCTCTTTCATTGGTGCCTGTTTCTACGCCAACGCCTGCTTCTGTCGATGATTCACTCTTGCAGCATCGTCACGCTGTTTTGGATTCCATTACAGTGCCACCAGCCACTCAACCACCGCCACAACTGTTTCCCTCTGGCAATGAGGATGATTCTGCCTCGGATGATGAAATACATAACACATTCCGGGCTGCTCGCAGTCCATCTGAACTTTTCATAAAGTGTCAAGATTACGACGATGAGGACCAGGAGGACCTTTATTATCAGGAGGAAGAGAAGGAACCTCCTGCGCAGATTCCGATGGCACAGTTGCCATTATCCCTCATCTCTAATCTCCAATTTATGCTGGACGATTACAACCGCCGTTTCCCACTTTCTTCCCACGGCTCTCCACGAGAAGCGCCTCCGAACACTCCAGCTCCTCCTCTGCCGGCGGCGGAACCAACACCATTCGTCCCTTTACTAGTACCTCCTACAGAGGGTGACGCTGACGTCCTTCCGGTTAGAGAAGACGGTGAACTCCTGGGTGATGATGATACTATGGCTGATTGGGACGATTACCAGAAATTCGCCGTCTCCGCCTCCGGGGTCACCAGTGAATTCTCCTCCTGTTGATATCACAGGTTTCCATCAATTGATGGAAAGGGCGGCTGTGAGAAAGTGCCACCTTTCTTGCATGGTATGCCCCCACTTTTTGCTGAATTGCTGAATGTAGTTTGACTGAGTGTGCCCTGGACTCCTGCCAATCAGGTGCCCAGGACCTATGTTCCTTCCCTAAAAAACACAAAACTCAAATTGGCAAACCCTGGCCACATGTCAGCCCCTGGTAAATGGTACCCTAGATACCCAGGGCCTTGTGACCAGGGGAGGCCTCTAAGGGCTGCAGCACTCTTTGTGCCACCCTTAGAGGCCCTGTACCCTTACACACACACACTGCCTTTGCAGGATGGGTGTCTGGGTGCAAGACAAAACAAAGTCGACATGGCACACATCCCTGTGTGCCATGCCCATCACCTACACTGCCATGGCATACATCAGCCACCCCTCTAGCTGGGTGCCTTATGCCAATGGTGTGGGCACAGGAGCAGGAGCCCTGTGCCCCTACAGTACCCAGGTCCATTCCTGAGCACTGTAAGTGCAGTGCTGCCATTTAAGAGTACATGGTGCTGAGAGCTCGTCAAATACGAACTCCACAGCACCATAATGGCAACACTGAAGACTGAGAAGTTTGGTATCAAACTTCTCAGCACATTAAACCCACACTGATGCCAGTGTGGGATTTAATGTACCAGAGATGCCCCCTTAAACCTAACCTACAATCCACGTCTGCTCTGAGGCTGCCTAGGCTGCCACACAGCAGACATGTTGCTGGACCCCTGGGTGGGAGAGCCCCTGCTCTCCTGGGCCTGCAACAATGCACATCCTGGGCGAGGTGCTAAATCTCCTCCCCCAGGATGGGCAGGGGGAAGCTTCAAAGGCATGCCGCCTCTGTGAGCTTCCCCAGGCCACTGCAACCCCCCACTCTGGCGGGAAGCTTGGCCGGAAACCCCAAATAAGGACAGGGGATGTGCCAACCTGCCAACCCCACCCCTCAGGTGGGGGAGGCGAGGTGAAGCACATCTCCGGGCTCTCGCCATCTTGAAGATGAGATGCCCTACCCTATCAGGACTAGGCTACTGCCCTACTCCCACAGGAGAGAGGCAGGATAGGGGGTGTACCCACCCCAGGACAGGGACCCATTGGTCTCTGCCCTTCACCTACCTGTAATGCCCCTAAATCTAGTATTTAGGGGCACCCTGAACCCTCCTTCCCCAGATTCCAGATTCCGAAATACAAAGAAGAGCAAGAAGAAAGACCTGCCCTGCAGCTGCTTAGAAGAGGAAGACGCCAACTGCTTTGGCCCCAGCCCTACCGGCCTGTCGACCCTCGAACCTGCTCCTGCTCCAACCCGGTATCTCTTGTGGCCAGCAACCTCACAAACCCCGGAGGACCTGGCTACCTTTTGGCTCTAAGCCCCTGGGACTCCCATGAGTAGAGGCTCTACTCAAAACCTACCTCTAATCCCTGGCAGCAGCCCGTAACCGCGAACCCAGAACACTCTGCACCAGCCAATCCTGGCCGGAGTGAACAAAGACCACGAGGACGACCCCACGGCGACTGAGACCCCGAGTCTGGCACCCAAGGACCTCCCTCGACACTCCTGAAGAAGCCTGCAGCCTCAGAACAAGGTGCCCCCCCTACCGCGATCAACAGAGGGTAAGATTTCCCGACACCAAAAGGCACCCCTGCCCACGGCGCCCCGCGGCCCCTTGTGCCCAATCCCGGGGTACCTACCTTTCCTCCAACTACCCAACTTACCTCTCGAAGTGGTGGTGGCGGCACCTGAAGAATCCTCGTTCCCGAGCTTGCAGTCTTTTTCTAAACCGGAGATTTCCCATTGAAATCAATTGGCTCAAAAGCACCCTGCACCCAGCCGCCCTGGCAGTGCAACCTCTACACCTACCTACTTCCCCACTTGCCCTGAGTAAGTGACCAGGAGCCCAGCTCCCACAGCCGCGTGGCGTGCTAGTCAGCAGCCACCAACCAAGGCCCCCCTATCCCTCATAGGATAACATTGGGCCTAACTCTCTCTGCACCCGGCCGCCCTAGAGTCGCTGAGGGTGAACCAACTGTACCTACCTGACCCTGGGGGACCCCTGAGTCTATGCCCAGAACCTCAACTCTGCCAGTCGAGTACTTACCTTTAAACCGATAACTCTATTTTCTTCATAGGGTAACATTGACTGGCTTTTTCCTGAAATTTCTTCTCCAAGTGTGGACTTTTCAAATCTTAAAATATTCACCAAAAATCAGCCGAGTAACGAAAACGAAAATACTCACCTGCTCTTAGGTGAACTCCCAGTGCTGGATCTTGGTGCCCAGCACTGACTCTGAAAAATACTTACAACTGTACTTACCAGTAACCCAATTTTCTCCCATAGGAAATCATGGACTGTTTTTCTGTGAAATTTCTCCTAAGTGTCAATTTCTGCAATCTTTAAATATTCTTTAAAAATCGTTTAATATCTGAAAACTTAATTACTTACCTGTTTTGGATAAAGGTCCCAGTACTGAGTCTAGGTACCCAGTACTGGATTACAAAAGTAACGAGAACATACTGTACCTGCAACTGGAATTTTCTTCCATAGGGAATCATTGACTGTTTAATTCGAAATATTTTCCAAGTGTCAACTTTTAAAATAGCTAAATATTGTTTAAAAATCATCACAGTAATTAAGTCGACTTTCATCACTTTATTCTGAATACTGACTCAGGACTGAATCTAGGATCCAGTCCTGGAATTTCAAAAGTAATCCTAAAAGTAATCTGCTGCAAATAACTTGAAATTCCCATTGTGCTTAATGCATTGTTGTGTTTAAAATAGTGTTGCCTATTGCAACCACTTGTAACTGTTTACAAAAGTCAATTGCATATTGCAAAAGTTTTTATATAAAGCATCTCATTCTGAGAAACTATATTTTAACGCCAAGTGTTGGTTCTAAAATAAAACAAGCATATATTTTATATATATATAAACCATTGGCCTAGAGTTCAGTTATTGAGTGTGTGAGACCATTTGCTGACTGAGTGTGAACAACAAATGCTCTACACTGTCCTCTGATACTGCCTTACTGCTCGACCAAGCTACCACTTTAGAGAGTAAGGTTATATCGAACTTTAGCCTCTGTCAAACCCTTGGGGACTGTGGACTCTGTACACCCTGTACCTATTAGGGAACAGTATATACAGAGCCACTTTCTCACAGCGGCACAGCGTTTTCATCTCCCAATGGTAGTGAGAGAGGAGGATTGCTTTTTATATGATTTTAAAACTCAGCCGCAGAAGCAAGTTCGGGCTGTGCCCATAGCTGATTTCATCTGGAACGAGGGTATGAAATTGATAAACACCAAATTCAATTCCTGCAGTTCTCCCACGGTTGGAGAAGAAATATAAGGCTCCAGACTCTTCTCCTGCTTGCCTGGTATCCCAGCCAAAGCCGGATTCTGTGATAACCCAGGCGGCACAACGTCGCTCAAGGAATCAGTCTTCTCCGCTTACCTCTCCACCGTGATGGGCGTCGCTTGGATTCCATTGGAAAAAAAAATTCAACCATGGCCTCTAGAACTGTCAGAGCAGCGAATTCCCTAGCCATCTTTGGTCGCTACGACCGCCAAATGTGGTCCAACATGGCTGCTTTCATAAACCTCATCCCAGAGCCCTCTAGAGCGGACGCTCTAAAGATTCTTCAGGAGGGAGAAAGAGCATCTTCGGAGATCGATTGCTCTGTGGATATTGCCTCAACTGGTTTTCGCCAGCTAGCTGGAGCAGCTGTTCTAAGGAGGCAGTGTTGGCTTCGCTCTACTTCTTTTCGCCAGGAAGTCCAGGCGAAAATCCTTGACATGCCCTTTGATGGGGAGTTGCTGTTTTGCCAGCACGTGGATGAGGCGCTCCAAACAATAAAGGACACGGAAACAGCTTGTTCCCTTGGCACGCTGCAGTTTAAAAGACAGCTTTTTCGGGGTGCTCGCGGACGCAGCACCAACTCCTCCTTTCGTGGTGGATCAACACAATACCGCCCATACAATCAAGGAAATCAGCGTTTTTCCTCCCAGATTCCACAGTCTTATCGACAACAGACCAACCAGTCCTACAGGGGAAAGTCTAACTATCGAGGAACCTCTTCCAAGAAACAATGACTTTCTTTGCTTACACCCCCCTCCTCTCAAGGCCCCCCCCTATCAGAGTTGGAGGACGAATCTCGAAATTCTTTTCAAATTGGTCGCTAATAACTTCAGACCGTTGGGTATTGGACATTGTTTCAAAAGGCCATGCTCTGGAATTCGTCAAATTCCCTCGGAACTCCCCTCCTACCCCCCCCCCCCCCCCCCCCCCCAACCGGTCCTCCTCCCGCTCATCTCAAGGAGCTTTTCCAACAAATCAAACTAATGATCAAAAAAGGGGCCATCGAAGTGGTTCCAAAGACTCAGAGGGGGCTGGGTTTCTATTCCTGTTTTTTCCTCGTGCTAAAGAAGTCTGGAGAGTGGCCCCCTAGCCTCGACCTGAGGGCTCTGAACAAGTTTCTAAAGGATCAGACTTTCCGCATGCTTACAATGAGGGAAATTCTTCGGCTCCTCTCTCAAGACGACTTCCTGTCGACAATCGATCTTCAGGATGCCTATTTCCATGTGCCGATTCTACCACACCACAGAAAATACCTGCGCTTCTGTGTAGGCCAGAGAGACTTTCAATTCAGAGTCCTGCCCTTTGGGCTCCGCTCCGCCCCCCGGGTCTTTACGAAGGTCCTCGCCCCGGTGGTGGCCTATCTACGATTGCGAGGCATTCAAATCTTCCCATATTTGGACGATTGTCTAATCAAGTCTCAGTCTTACCATCAGGCATCCTTAGACACTCAGTTTTGTCGGACTCTGTTCCAATCTCTGGGTCTGTCAGTCAACACACAAAAATCTCTGTTCACGCCAGCTCTTCACAAAACTTTCCTAGGCGCTACTCTCAATACCCCCATGGCCATGGCTTTTGTTTCCGACGACCGGCAGAAGCGGAGCTCGCATCAGATCAAAACGGTCTGTTTCAGTCCGCATCTTTAAGTCATTTCTGGGGATGGCGTCGTCCTGCATTTTTTTGATCCCACATTGCAGACTAAAGGGTCGTCCAATTCAGGAAGAACTGGACAAGCAGTGGCGTCAGGTGTCCGGTTCATTCAGCGACCTGATCTTCGTCACCACTCGCATGGAACAAGCTCTGCGCTGGTGGACGCAACATCGCAGCCGGCACTTCCTTCTTGGCAAAGGCTCCAGAGCTTGTCCTTACCACAGATGCCTCCCTGGAAGGGTGGGGCGGTCACCTTCAAGGATTGCCCATCAAAGGCAAGTGGAATCTGTCCCAACGTTCTTCGCACATCAACAGGCTGGAACTGATGGCGATCTTCCTTGCACTCAAATCGTTCCGACTTCTGCTTCAAGGGGAATCAGTGCTCATTCAAACGGACAACACCACGAGCATGCACTATCTAAACAAGCAGGTCGATACCAAATCTCTGCTGCTTTCCCAGCTAGCTCAGAAGATCTGGGATTGGGCCATAGTCCATCAGATCACCTTAACAGCAGTCCACCTACCAGGCATTTCCAACATTCTGGCGGATTCTCTCAGCAGGTCCGCGTCATCGACCCACGAGTGGGAGTTGCATCAGCCGACTCTGAACTTCGTCTTCCGCCTCTGGGGTCACCCGGGCTTGGATCTCTTTGCAACTCCACAGAACAGCAAATGCCAGTCTTACACAAGTTGGCTTCCCCACAGCAGGTCGTGCGGGAATGCCCTTTCGATGGACTGGTGCAAAATATTTGCCTACGCTTTTCCGCCAATCCCGCTGGTACCTAGAGTGTTGTGGAAAATGCGGAGACAACCATGCCACATTCTCCTGATTGCTCCCCGGTGGCCTCGGCAGCCCATCCTTCTTCGCCCCCGGCCGGACATTCTCACGATGAACAACAGTCGGATCTGCCATCCGAACCCCAGTTGGCTCAAATTGTTGGCCTGGAACCTGAGCACCTTGAACTTGCTCACTTAAATATTTCGCCTGCCTGCAGAGAGGTTCTTGCCAGGGCGCGGGCGCCTCTACTAACTAAAGTGGAAACGCTTCTGCCATTTGTGTTCGTCTGCTAACATCCACCCAGTGCACGCCTCTCCGGCACAGCTTCTGCCTTTCCTTTTGCAGTTGGCACAGTCAGGACTTTCTCATTCCACTCTAAGTCTTTTTGACAGCTATTTCTCGTTTTTGCCAGGACGGCTCTTCCTCTCTCTATTCGTCTAGAGTGATTCAACAGTTCTTTAAGGGATTGTTCCGGATGTTTCCACCCATTCGGCGTCCCCCGGCCACATGGCAACTTATGAAGGCGCCCTTTGAGCCAATCCACTCAGCAGATTTTAAATTCTTGACCTGGAAGGTTGCCCTCCTGCTTGCTCTGACTTCCTCACGTCGAGTGAGTGACATTCACGCCTTTACAATCCAGCCTCCTTTCCTCCAATTTAAATAGGACTGTTATCCTTCGAACTAACCCAGCTTTCATGCCGAAGGTGCAGTCCGACTTTCATCTTAATGAGCCTGTGATTTTAAAAACCTTTTTTCCTCATCCGCAATCTCCAGCGGAACAGAGTCTGCATTCTTTGGACTTAAAGAGATGCCTCAAATTTTATATTAGCAGAACTGCACCCTTTCGCCAATCTGACCAACTGTTCGTTGCCTATGGACGAACCTGTAAGGGACATTCTGTTACCAAGCCAACAATTGCACGTTGGATTTCTTCAGCGATATCATTCTGCCATCAGAAGGCTGGCAGGCCTCTTCCTTCCGGAGTGAGGGCGCATTCTACAAGGGCGATGTCCTCCTCTACTGCCCTATTCGCTGGTGTGCCAACTCATCAAATCTGCCAGGCAGCTACGTGGTCCAGCAGGCACACTTTCACGAGGCACTACTGCCTGGAGGCGATCAACGAAGCCGATACAGCAGTGGACTAAGCAGTTCTTTGTAATCTTTTCAGATAAGGTGAGCCTCTGTTACTTCCCTCCTCCTTGGGTTATCATCAGTTTTGTGCTTCTGTGATGCTATGTCATTGTATTTCATGCAACTTTGCTACTGCCACTTCAGGCTGCAGAGTACTGCTCACTATTCTATTCAAGCATGTGAATCTATGAAAGACACCCCAATACTGGAGAAGAACAATTGTTACTTACCTGTAAACTGTGGTTCTCCAGTATTGGGGGGGGGGGGAGGGGGGGGGAGGGCATGCACTTCAAAGAGGTCCGAGAGACACGTAGTATCGCCGCTAATAGTTACCTTGATCATGCAAGTTACATGCACATACATGACACGGTCCAAGGCTACACAGTTGAATACACCGGTGACTGGCAGTACAAAAGAGAACACACAGACTGCATGATCTATCTGGGGACTCAGAAAAACCGCATGTGACAATCATCAGAGAGCTGCGTGAACAATTACCTGGTAATCCCCTCAACACAATGCAAACATGCACATACATGACACTGTTCATGTAACCTTCATCTACAGCTGACATTAAATGACCATACATCATGGCCCCCCCCCCCCCCCCCCCATTAAAGCAGTGGGGACCTGCACAAACGTGATGTGCTCTGTGGACCCAAAACCAACTTAACAGTGTTGAAGCCTGTGATTCTTTATCTTTCAAAAACAGCTAATTAATTATTCACAGGGAATGACTCGCTGTGTGCCCTTAAAACTAAACGCCAGTACTGCACTTTGATTCAATAATTTCTTCTGATTGAGTAACAATCCTCAATTCATAAAGACCAATCTTTTAGTCTGGCTTCTTATAAACATTTCTTTTATTTTGATTATTAATCCTAGAATTTTTTAAGTTTTTAAAAAAAATTTTTTATAGGACTTTCTTTAAACAACAATTTAAGTTCACAACAAAATAGAGACTTGAAAGGTATATACAATAACATACAATATATACAAAGACATAAAAAATGTTTTTTTTGTTGAATCTTGTATTGGCGCAGCCTTACTGCGTTGAAGCCAGAACCCTTATTGTTGTCACTTAAAACTAAACGCAGCACAAAGGGGTCAGTCAGCTCCACCTTGCCAACACAGACCGGATACAAAGCCCACTCTGGTGGCCCAAAGGCAACAACCAGGGGTCGCTCCCTGTCATTACTTCCATGCAGCAGCAACCAACTCCCTGGGAATGAAAAGACATGTGCTCTTGGTACCCAAAACCAGCTTGTAATAGTGCATCAAACAAACAAAAACAGAAAGGCCATGACAGGGCCGGCTTTAGCGCTGATGAGTCTTTTTTGGCGCCACACTAATAACCTCTTTCTCCGTAAATACCTTTACTACCACCTTCCAACAGTGCCCCTCATCCCTCCATGGCCCCCCTAGTGACCTCCTCCTCAGATTCCCTCACTGCCTCACGCCACAAGTGTCCCTCATCTCCCCATAGCCCCTCCCCCTCATGACCTCCTCCTTGGACTCCCTCACTGCCACCATCCACCAGTGCCCCTTATCTCTCTGTAGCCTCTCCCCCTCATGACCTCCTCCTCAGACTCCCTCACTACCACCCTCCACCAGTGCTCCTCATCTCACCCTAGCTCCCCCTCCACACCATGACCTCTTCCTCGGATTCCCTCACTGTCACCCAGGGCACAAGTCCTAAAAAAAGAAGTGGGGGGTCGCTGACGTCACAACAGCAAGTGATGTCACGAAAGGTGGCTTGCACCATCAGACTCATTGCCTCCCCTCGCTCACCCCTTAGATGCCATTGCATCAGAGAAGCCAGCGCGTGAGCAGCGTTCTGAATGAGCTCCGATCTCGCCCCAGAGAGGCCAAAGAGTAAATGTGTGGCTCCATTTGCTCCAGTAATCGAGCTCCCGTTAAAATAAATGAGGGGACGCCGTCCACCCGCCTGGTACCCTGACTCGAGCCCTGCAGTCACCCTCCACCAGTGCCCCTCATCGCTCCACAGCCCCTCCAACTACCTCCTCCTCAGATTCCCTCACTGCCACCCTCCACCAGTGGCCCTCATCGCTCCGTAGCCCCTCTCTCATATACATTTGTTGTTTAGCGCTACTCATATCGGTGTAGTGTGTCAGCACTTTACACCACGAACACATTATACAGAGACAATGAATCATACAAGTATGTAAATCAGTCTACAGGGAATGTCACATAAGCCAATGAGGATTACAAGGTGTAGGAATCACATGTCATCCATACTGGTGGGCAGTATATTTTGAGAGGGTTTGGTCTGGGGAAACACAACCTTAAGGATTTAAAAGAGTATTCCATGGGGGTCAGCTTTACTGATAAAAACGTGTCTCTGCCCAAACAAACCTACTCATTTTAGCAACATTAGAATGATGAAAGACTGAGGAAGTTCTAACTATATCACAAAACAAAAAAACTGTACCATTCATGTTTGTATTGTATGCAGCTCTTTGGTGACAGTTCATTGGTCACTGTCCTATGTTAGGATTGTAACTTCTGAACTGCAAGTAACAGGGGGATCTCTGTGACAAAGGCAGTAACCCACTGACCTTCCACACAAAATACAGTTCATCTGCATTTAAAAACTACTAACAGACAAATTATTGCTCTCCAGCGGATCATTAATCACCAGCGTTATTGGGACATTTGTTATTGTCTTATTGTTGTTCTGCTCAGCATCAGCCATGATAATGATAAAAACTGTTTAAATGAAGCGTACACGAAGTACGTGTCCTGTTGGGCCTGCGCATATTTTTAAAACAAAAATAAATAGTCTCACACATTCTCTTACCTACTACTCCATTAGTCAAACTTTGTGTCACAGCCGGATGTCATAAGCATGTGATAAGTCAGGAAAGGTGATTAGGAATAAACAAACTTCTTTTCTCCTGGCTGCATATAAAACGAATTATCCACGCTGCCGCAGCAGACTGCCCCAGGCCACAATTGGGTCCTCACGAGAGTGCGTAGTGGTGAAGCGCGTTACGCGTCACCGCTACGCTCTCATCGCGAGGGCTGGGCAAAAATGTAGCCCAGGGCCGTCATTGGTAGCGCTGGCGCACGCTCTCCTAGATTGACGGCCCTGGAGCAGGCTGGGATGATCGTCATGGTGCGGTGGCAATGATTGCAATGCAGCAGCAGGCACTGGCGCACTCAGCACTTCAACCAGGTAGGTGAGGTGTGCGCAGTGCGCAGCGCGCTGCTTGCCCAGTGCACTCTTTAAAACTGGGCCGCGCGCGCCGTTGCGGCGGACTTTATAATTTATTTAGTGACGCACTGTGTCCCTAAATAAATTATTAAAGGCCGCCGCAGCCGCAACGGGCCACCAGTGCCGAGCGGCCACCCTAAATATAGTGTCGCCGGGGGCGATCCGTGATTTCAACGTATGCAGACGACACTCTACTCTGTTAGAAACCCAGAAAACAACCTTTCGCCGGTCCTCAGAGAAGTAGTGCGCTTCGGGGCATTGTCTGGACAACGAGTTAACTGGTCGTAATCCATAGCCTTCCCACTCACGCCGGCGACCAAGAACTTTGAGATGGAATACCCCCTGCAATGGACTGATGACTCGGTCAGATACCTTGGCATCAAGTTGCATACAGACTCAGAAATAGTGTTTCGCAATAACTATGGTACAGCTGTCACCAAACTAGAGGAAGACATTGAAACATGGATTAGACTACTCCTGTCTCTACTGGGTAGAATCTCCATTATGAAAATGGTGGTGTTGCCTAGGTTCCTATTCTTATTTGTAAATATTCCGATAGTGCTACCTTGCACCTTTTTTGCTAGATTGACAACATTATTAATAAAATTGGCTTGGGCTGGTAAGCAAGCCCGAGTATAGTGGAGAGTGCTTACACTGCCATATCAATTGGGGGGCCTGGGTGCTCCGGACCTTGAGTTGTACTACAGAGCAGCACAGGGAGCGCAGGCGCACTGTTGGATACACGGCGAAGAAGATATACCGTTCCTTAAGCTTGAAAAGTTATTTGCCGATCCCGTTCCGCTTCCAGCAGTTATCATTGAGCCGGTAGATCGCAGGACAGGAATATTAGATTCCCTCAACTCACCACGGCATGCCTGGCACTGCTTATTACAGCAGCAAGCGGGGGCACTGTTATATTCTCCAGAAATGCCAATTGATTGTTTGGTCTGGCTGGATCCCTGTAGAGACGGTAGGGTGCTGCAAGCATTGCAAGCGCTCGCCCTGAACAAAGCAGGAGATTTGTTCTCGGGAGGGGTAGTTAAGAAGTGGGAGGAGGTCGCGGTTACTGCAGAATCCCGCACGGTATTGCAGAGATTCCAGTTCCACAGACTGCGTAGGGCACTACACCAACAACTGGGGGAGGATATGATTGAGCCCCTGGAGATAAAGGAATTGACATATAATCAAAACCAAGTCCCCCTGGAAAATCGTCTCCAATATATATCAGATGGCTATGTCCCACAGGGCCAACCAGTACACGAAGGCCAGGCTTGCCTGGCAACGTGACCTGGACATGCTGATAGATGATGCCATGTGGTATTATTGTTGCAATAACACAAAACGGATATCCTTACACGGTAAACACAGACTTGTACACTTCAAATACATCAATAGAGTGTATTACACGCAGGAGAGGCTACACAGATATGAGCTTAGAGAAGAGGCATTATGTGATAGATGTCATCACCCGCGTGCGGATTTCATGCATCTGGCGTGGCACTGTCCGGGCGTAGCCCGGTACTGGGGAAAGATATTCCTTGAATTAAGTAACATAGTAGAACTGGAGATTCCTCCTGACCCAGTCTTGGCATTGCTGGGCCATTCCAAACCATTACCGAAAGCGATCCGCTGACTAGTGGACATGGGGTTATTAATGACTAAACACAGAGTATCAATGTGCTGGATGAGGGGCCCCCTGCCCACAGTGGTCGCATGATGTACTTTACTGTTATACACAATTGGAGAACTTTAGCGAGTTGCTCCCCCTAGAAATAGACCGAAGAACTTCTGGGGGTTATACACTTCATATGTGAATAATAAAGGTAAGGACTCGACAGCGTCAGCACCGATAGTACCTGAAGTGGGTCCTGACTCTCCAGCCCAGTAATGGGGAAGGATGGGCTCTGCCTTGGGTAGTGGGTGGCCTAGGGGGGTAGGGAAAGGTGACTGGCTGGATAGATGGCATTGACGGTCAGGATGGATGGTTAGAGTTGGTTGAAAAATGGCACTGCTCAGTAGCAGAAGGGATGTTTCAAGTTCCAAGCCTCGTGATAAGATCATAATCCTTCCATAGGCGGGGTTCCCGATAGTGTAGTGTGGTGCTGACATCTCGTTGTTTGTTGTAGGGTAAGAAGAAGGTTGTTTAAACGCAGTTGCGTGGCATACGCGTAGTGCAAGATGTTGACAGTTATAATTGCTTACGGTGATGCTGCTCAGCCTCCAGGATGTGGGCTATAAAGCTGTGTAGTATGCATAATAAGACTGAGCTGACGGCCCCAGGGTTGTAGGCGTATAGCTGTGTATCCCAGTGATGGTTTTCTAATAAAATTTGTAAATTAAAAAAATAAAAATAAATTTTACTTAAAATATTTGAGGAAACTGCTGCAAAAATCTCCAAATAATGGGTAGGGTCAGCCCCGTATTCGTTTTGAATCTGTTTTAGCACTTCAGGCAAAACAGCAATGGATGGTGTACCATTTTGTTTGGGTATATATGGCAACAAAGACTATGCCCCAAGTTGCATAATGTTCTACTAGGGGAACCATACCAAGTGTTAGCCACATTGTGAGAATTCTGTGTTTCTCTTGGGGTCCTGTTCAGTCTGGTTTGTTTTCCCTGGACGAGAAACAAGCATCCTGGGACCGGTTTCAACCTGGCTGATGAGGGGTGTCACCCCGAAACCGGTCCCACGATGCTAGTTTCCGGTCTAGGGAAGAAATGGCTTGGAAGTTCAGGCTGGACTGTTCCCATGAGAGGTACAGGGTCAAGACTGGTTTGCATATAGCTGTGTCTGAACTGGGGTGGCGAAGTGAGCTAAAGAATGATGATGTTTTCAACCCAGATCTGTGGTTGGGGGTGAGTGTCTGAAAAGCTTTAGCGCTCCGTCCATCATCTCCTTGTGTTTGTTTTGTTTGCCCTAAGTTAGCAGGGTATGCCCAGATGTGGGTCCCTTGCTCACTTTGACACTGGATTCAAGCTAGATTAGCTGATGAGGGGGTGTTACCCCAAAACCAGACCCAGGATGCTTATTTCTGATGGATACATCTGCCAGTGGATTCCTCACCTTGTGAATATCCCCTGCGCCAGCAACATTCGGAAACTTTTGTAGCAGTCCACGCCGATGGGGTCGAAGATGACGTCACAGAGACACGGCTCCGCTCGCGACTCCACTGACGTCACCGGCTCCATAAGAAGACCTCCTCGGCGTGATGACGTCAGTTCCCTTTTTTCCGCGCCGACGACGCCAACGGATTTCGGGAATCGTTACTGGTAGCTTTACCTGTTACTTTGTGTTTATTCCGAAGTTTCTCTGTCTTTCTTCGAGAATGTCGGCAAGGAAGTCTGGTTTCAAGCCTTGCCATGAATGTGGCAAACACATGTCCATTACTGACCCGCATGACGACTGCGTTTGGTGTTTGTCATCGGACCACGATGTTGAAGGATGTTCGTGTTGCAGGAAGATGAGCTCAAAGGCTCTTAAGGAAAGAGAGGCAAAGCTCTTTATCGCCCGGATGAAGAGAAAGGAGAAAAGAGGTAGAAGAAGATCCAGGTCGAGGTTGAGGTCGGCTTCCAAGTCGACGTCGGGACATGCTTCAAAGAGCAAGAAGCATAAGAAGAAAAGGAGGCATTCGTCTCATCACAAGGCCTCGACGTCGAAGTCTAAATCACCTGCTCGGCGTCGAAGGGAGTCAGTGTCTCCTTCTCCTGTTCCGGCTTCGCCTCCCGTTCCATCTTCTCCTGTGTTTTCTCCGGCTCCGGCTGGTTCGCCGGTGCCGGCGTCCTCTCCGGCGCCGATGGCTTCTCCAGGTCCTGCAGGTCCTTCGGCTCCGTCTCCGACTCCGGCCCAGGAGGAGGATGATCAGGCTCCGGGTGAGTCTGTGACGCCGCAAGTTCCACCGTCGGCGCCGGCAGGCCCGAGTCCGGTGTTACCTGACCAGTATCCGGCTTTCCCTAATCCAGGTCAGGACCCCTCGCAGTATCTCAATGCGATGTATGGGGTGTTCTCACGGGCCATGTATTCCTCTGGTGCACCTATGGGTCCGATGGGTCCGATGGCTTTTAATCTGGGAGTGCCGCAGGTTTATCCTCAAGCACCGTTTATGCCTTTCTTCCCAGCGACGCCGTCTTGGCAGATGCCGGCGCCGAAAACATCGACGCCGCTTCCCTCTTCACCGGCGCCGGCTCGACCTCGTTCGACGCCGGCTGCTCCAGCTGATCCGCGTTCGACGCCTCTGCCGGCGCCGTCGGATTCGATCACGGCGCCGCCGCAGGTGCGGATCCGTTCCAGGAGGGAGGCGCAGAGAGTGCTGGAGGAGAGGAGCTATCTTATGGATGAGGCTGAAGAGGGGGAATTGGTCGAATCCGATGAGGTGTTTGACGAGTTGAAGGAGGCAAGTGGGTTGGATTTGTCTCCGGAGTGGGAGATCACTCCTCCTTCAGATGAACCTTCAAAAGACGCAGCTCCTTATCATGCTGTAATCAGAAAGGCTGCAGAGTTGTTGGACCTTCAATTGCCATCTGTTGAGTTCAAGTCCAATATCTTGACTGAGGTGTTGCACTCTCCAACTGCGGTGTCAGAGCCGCTGTTGCCTTTTAATGAAGCTATATTGGAGCCTGTGTTGGATGTGTGGCGCAAGCCTTTTTCAGCTCCTGCGGTGTCCAAGGTGGTTGCAAGGAGATATAGGGTGGCTCCGGGGGATCCTGAGTTTTTGTCATCACACCCTTCACCTGAAAGTCTGGTCGTTCAGGCTGCTTGTTCTGGACGTTCAAAAGGTGCGTTTCCTCAGGTCCCAGGGGACAGAGAGGCCAAGAAGGTGGACCAATCAGCCAAGAAAGTCTTTTCTTCAGCCAGTATGGCATTAAAGTCTTCTAATGCGACTTGTTTATTGGGGCGCTATATCCATGCGCTTATGGATTCAGCTAAAAAGTTGGCACCGAAGCTGTCGGAGGTGGATAGGGCAGGCTTCAGTGAAGTACTGTCGGATGCCCAGGCGGCTGCTCGCCAGGTTATACAGAGTGGCTTGGATACAGCAGACTCAGTTGCCAGGGTCATGGGGTCTTCAGTTGCCACCAGGAGGGGTGCATGGCTTAAGTCCTCCGAATTTTCTTCGGATGTCCAGTCGACCTTGTTGGACTTACCTTTTGATGGGTCTGGTCTGTTCGGGAAGAAGGCTGATGCAGCTCTCGAGCGCTTCAAAGAGAGTAAGGCTACGGCTAGGTCGTTGGGCCTTCAATCCCAGCCGAGAGGTACTTTCAAAAGGTACAGAGGTTTTGGAAGGGCGAGTTTTCGTTCTTATAGACCAGCCCAGCAGCAGCAGCAGCAGCAGCAGCAAAGCTCCAAGGGATATAGAGGAAGACTTAGAGGTCGCTCACGTGGCCGTCAACTCTCCTCCTCCTCTTCCTCTTCCTCTGCCCCTCCCACCACTGCAAAACAGCCCTAGATTCGACATTCCGGATCATGCTGGTCCTGTGGGGGGCCGGCTTACCCATTTTCTACAAGATTGGGAATCGGTTACTATAGACCTTTGGGTTCTGGATCTTGTAGAAAATGGGTACGCCCTTCCCTTTCGGGAATTCCCTCCAGTTTACCCTCCTTGCCAAGGTGCTTGCTCGGAGGACCACCGTCTTCTCCTGCAGGAAGAAGTCCTGAAGTTGTTTCAGAAAGGGGCGATAGAGGTGGTTCCGGAGCAGGAGAGGGGTCAGGGATGCTACTCCCGGTATTTTCTGATCCCGAAGAAGGACGGCAGATTGCGTCCGATACTAGACCTCAGAATCCTGAACTTTTACCTGAAACAGGAGAAGTTCAAGATGCTCACCCTTGCGCAGGTTCTTCAGGCGCTGAATCAGGAGGACTGGATGGTGTCGCTCGACTTACAGGATGCGTATTTTCACATCCCCATCCTGAAGTCGCACAGGAAGTATCTCCGTTTCACGGTAGGATCGCAACATTATCAGTTTGCGGTTCTCCCGTTTGGTCTTACTTCGGCACCTCGAGTCTTCACAAAGGTGATGGCAGTGGTGGCAGCCCATCTCAGAAGATCGGGAATTTCGGTTTTCCCTTATTTGGACGACTGGCTGATCAAGGCGGAGTCGTCGGAGAAGGTGCTGTGTCATCTGCAGGATACAACTCGGCTGTTGTACAGATTGGGTTTTTCGATCAACGTGCCCAAATCTCACCTGGTGCCCTCTCAGCGCAACCTGTTCATAGGTGCGGTACTGGACACTACTGTGTGTCGAGCATTCCCTCCTCCTCAAAGGATTCTCGACATACAGGAAATGATTCCTTTGTTTTTCAGCGGAGCGGTTGTTCCAGTTCTGAAGGTCCTTCGCCTGCTCGGTCTGTTCGCTTCCTGCATACTGTTGGTCAACCATGCACGCTGGCACATGAGGGCGCTCCAGTGGTGCCTCCGCAAGCAGTGGTATCAGCACAAAGGGGATCTCAGGGAGTCTGTGAGGATCTCCAGAGAAGCTGCAGCGGATCTATCTTGGTGGAGCGTGGAGGGCAATCTGTCTCAAGGAAGGCCCTTTCATCTACCTCCATCGGTGACCACAGTGATAACGGATGCATCCACCTTAGGGTGGGGTGCGCATCTGGGGGATCTGGAGATCAAGGGTCTTTGGTCTCCAGAGGAAAGGTTGCTTCACATCAACCTTCTGGAGTTACGGGCGATACGCTTGGCGCTCAAGGCCTTCCTCCCTTCCCTTCGCGGTCAGTCTGTTCAGGTTCTGACGGACAACACTACCGCGATGTGGTATATAAACAAGCAGGGAGGAGTGGGGTCTCTTTGTCTATGCAGAGAGGCCCTGCGTTTATGGTCCTGGGCTCAGGACCATCGGATTTGTCTGATGGCGAATCATCTGGCCGGGGTGCTGAACGTACGTGCGGACAGTCTCAGTCGGCAGTTCTCTGCCGACCACGAGTGGAGGCTCCATCCGGAGGTAGTTCGTCACGTCTTTCGGACGTGGGGAACTCCTCGGGTGGATCTGTTTGCCACTTTCGAGAACGCGCACTGCCTGTCATTCTGCTGTCTCCAGTATCCGATGCAGGGGGCGTTGGGAGACGCGTTTCAGTTGAGTTGGGGCTCACGACTCCTTTACGCGTTTCCTCCCATACCCTTGATTCCTCGGGTTCTGAGGAAGGTTCGCCAAGACCGGGCCCAAGTTATATTGATCGCCCCGGATTGGCCAAGAAGGGTGTGGTACACAGATCTTCTCCACCTCTCCTCGTGCCCTCCGCTCCGTCTCCCTCTGAGGGCAGACCTCCTCTCGCAGTCGGAGGGGCAGGTTCTACACCCCCACCTCCAGAGCTTACACCTTCATGCCTGGAGATTGAACGGGGCAACCTGAATTCTTTCTCTCTCCCGCCAGATGTGGTGGATGTTATTTTATCGGCCAGGCGACACTCCACCAAATCCATATACTCCTATAGGTGGTCTAAGTTCGTTCTCTGGTGTGGAGAGAGGTCGATTGATCCCTTGAAGGCTCGTTTGTCTAACATTCTGCAGTTTGCTCTTTCTCTTGCCCAGCAAGGCTTTGCTGTGGCCACTGTTAAGGGATATTTATCGGCTTTGTCGGCTTTCCTATGCCTGCCGGATCAGCCGTCCTTGTTTAAATCACCTATTGTGCTTAGGTTTCTCAAGGGCCTTACGAATAAATTTCCTCCTACTCCCTTTATTGTACCTCAGTGGGACTTAAACCTTGTACTGACTTATCTTATGGGTTCTCCTTTCGAGCCCTTACATAAGTGTCCCTTGAGACTGTTGTCTTTTAAGACGGTTTTCCTCGTTGCAATCACCTCGGCAAGGAGAGTAAGTGAGCTTCAAGCTCTTAGTTCAAAACCCCCATTCTTGACTGTGCATGCTGAACGAATGGTTCTCCGGACCAGGGCTGCGTTTTTGCCTAAGGTGGTAACTCCCTTCCATCTGGGGCAGTCCATTACCCTTCCTACCTTTTATCCTCCCCCTCACCCTTCCAAGGAGGAGGAGAGACTTCACCGCTTGGACCCTAAGAGGGCGGTGAGCTTTTACCTGGACAGGACTAAGGACTACAGGATTGATGACCAGCTCTTTGTGGGCTTTGCTGGCTGCAGAAAGGGTCGTGCGGTGCACAAGCGCACCCTTTCAAGATGGATTGTGCTATGCATCAAGATCTGCTACTCCCTAGCTGGTAAGGAGCCTCCGGAGGGTTTAAGAGCTCATTCCACTAGGGCAAAGTCTTCTACCTCTGCTTTGTCTAGGGGTGTTCCTGTGGAGGACATTTGTAGGGCGGCAACTTGGGCCTCCCTTCACACCTTTGCAAAACATTATTGTTTAGACTCTGAGGTGAGGAGGGACGGACATTTTGCCCGTTCCGTCCTTCAGGATTTTCTGGTATAGGGGGATGGACACCCTCCTCCGGGAGTGGGGACTGCTGTGGAATCTATTCACAAGGTGAGGAATCCACTGGCAGATGTATCCATCAGAAGAACAAGTTACTTACCTTCGGTAACGCTTTTTCTGGTGGATACAGTATCTGCCTGTGGATTCCTCACTGACCCACCCGCCTCCCCGTTGTCCATCCTTCTATTCCAGTGACTCTATGACGGTAATTCTATTGATGATTTCAAATGTATTTATGACTGTCAAGGACATTGGGTTATTTCTAGTGCTTTGATGTTTCTTTTCCACACTGTGTGTGTTGATATGCATATTGTGTACTGTGTATGCTGTTTATGTACATATTGCTGTCAGTCCGTCCGTGTGCCTCGAAGGCACGGAAAAAAGGGGCGGAACTGACGTCATCACGCCGAGGAGGTCTTCTTATGGAGCCGGTGACGTCAGTGGAGTCGCGAGCGGAGCCGTGTCTCTGTGACGTCATCTTCGACCCCATCGGCGTGGACTGCTACAAAAGTTTCCGAATGTTGCTGGCGCAGGGGATATTCACAAGGTGAGGAATCCACAGGCAGATACTGTATCCACCAGAAAAAGCGTTACCGAAGGTAAGTAACTTGTTCTTCCGGTCCAGGGAAGACATGGCTTGGCAGTTCAGGTTGGACTGTTTCCATGAGGCACAGGGTCAAGACTGATTTGCAAATGGCTGTGTCTGAACTGGAGTGGCAAAGTGAGCTAAAGAATGATGATGGATTCAAATCAGATCTGTGACTGGGGGTGAGTGTCTGAAAAGTTTCAGCGCTCTGTCCATCATCTCCTTGTGTTTGCTTTAATCTGTTATAATGACCCATCTACATACTCGTTGATAAAAATACATGCAACATGAGTTTTTTTTTATGGAGGGATTTTAATCCGATGTTCAGGGCAGTCATATGCTAGAGCATTGCTTTTTCCTTGTGTAGATTAGGTTGATCTGCAGGGATCTTTCACCAGAGCCTTGTTCATTGTTGAACCTAGTGCACTTGAGCACGTGCATCTGACAGTCGTAACCTCCATACAAATGGTTCACTGGGTCTTTGGGGCAAGGCGTCATCTGTTTCCTGTACCTTTGAAATTATATATCCATGGTTCTGTCGCATACACATCCTGCCCGGTTGTCTCAAACTAAAATGTGAGGCAAGGTGGTAGAATATGGAATCCTCAGTGTAGTGCCACACACATTAAATCCTCCCTAATGTTGCATAAAGGTCACAGATTTTGTACTATGGTTAACGTTTGCCTTTCAAGGATATAGATTCCATATAGAAGTATAACATTGTCTTCTTTATGCTCCAGCCTGGATTACAAAGGTTGGGAAATGTTCACGGTCAATTTTGCAGCAATGTACCGCGTTAATATTTCTTGACTCTTCTTCAAGAACGGGTATGAACTGTAAAGTTGTATATCTAGAGATGATTGCATGCTGTATGAAAGCTAGTTGCATGTAACAGTCATTCTCCAGCTTGGGATTGTTACCTAGATTCTAAGGTTTTAAACTTCATTGTCTGAGGATGACATATCTTGCATCTGGAGAAAGGGAGGTACAAGTTCTAAGAATATAATTTAAGGAAGGTGCCTATGCTGGGAAAAGTTTGCAGAAATGAAACTAATTGCTACTTCTTAAACCAGAATTGTGTGACCTCTTTTTTTAAATTTCCCTTTATTTTTGCAGCCCAACACCTCAGAGAAGACCTGTATCCACAGTGCTTCCACCGGGCAGACCGCCAGCAGTCAGAGGTCCTACTCCTGGACCACCACTGATTCCAGTTCCTGTTGGTGGATCAGCATTCGTGGCCCCTCCCATTCCATCACGCCCTGGAGGTCAGGGCCCCTTCAGCACAGCTAACCAGGATCCCTTCGCTGCACCCCCTCAGATTCCTAACCGGCCAGCACGCATACCACCTGGTATTCCTCCTGGTGTGCCTAGGTAAGTGTTCCTCCATCTTTGAACTCCTTGCTGTGAGAATGCACAAACTAACATGCATGTCCCAAAGGTAGGCATGCAGATTCGTCCCCTCGTCCTATTGCCGTTATTTTTTTTCCATATCAAGTCACCTTCTGTGGTGTGAGCACCTGCCTGTGTTTATGGTGTGTGTGTGCACACATGAAAACTGCTAGAGTGCTCCCAGCTTCTCTCTTTTCTATTCCCACTGCGGTCTTGAAACACATCAATGCCTTTTCAGTAAAAAGGGAGGAACATGTGTTGGCAGTTTAACACGAGGCTACATTCCCATCAAGCATCCGATAACTAACCATGCCTTGAGGCCAAATTTCAAGCTCATGTTGCAGTTGAAATCACTGAATCCAGTGAATGTTTTAAAGACAGCCATGCAGTATGATCGTATAATGTCACCATTCTCTTCTCTTGACTTCGTAAGCAACCAGCTTGCTGAACACAAATTGATTTATAGCGTTCTTCAGCTAGTCGAAAAAAAACCTATGTAAGTTAAAAAGGATTTTCTATGGTTCCTATTGGTTGAAATTGATTATTTACATTTTATCGACACATTGTTTATTAATACGCACAGTGAACAGAATACCCCTGACGAAGGGACCTTGTGTCCCGAAATGCATTGGGTTTTGGTGCTAATTTTTTGGCACACAAAGAATATGTAATGTGGATAATCGACAATGTGAATTATTTGTTTTTCCAAAAGAAAAGATTTATGGTGCCTCCAAACCACGACTTTCTGCTGCCCCTGCTCTTACCTGGGG
The DNA here is from genome assembly GCF_964204655.1 of Triturus cristatus. NCBI lineage: Eukaryota > Metazoa > Chordata > Amphibia > Caudata > Salamandridae > Triturus > Triturus cristatus. Next base: position 85,749,523 of record NC_140586.1, on the reverse strand, counting down.
TCTGGGCGTCACTGCCTCCGAGTGCCCTGCTGCTGCTCAGTCCTTTCCCCCCCTCCCGCCGCCGCGTGTGAAATCTTCGTGGCCGCAGCGTGGAGGGTGGGCATTCAAAGACTACATTACCCAGGATCCCCGGGCCCACCTCGGCAACCAGCGTCATCAGATTAGCGCCCGGAGGCGCTTAAAAATCGTCAGTACACCCGGTGGAGCGGGTGCCTCCAAACCACGACTTTCTGCTGCCCCTGCTCTTACCTGGGGTCTGGGCGTCACTGCCTCCGAGTGCCTTGCTGCTGCTCAGTCCTTTCCCCCCCTCCCGCCGCCGCGTGTGAAATCTTCGTGGCCGCAGCGTGGAGGGTGGGCATTCAAAGACTACATTACCCAGGATCCCCGGGCCCACCTCGGCAACCAGCGTCATCAGATTAGCGCCCGGAGGCGCTTAAAAATCGTCAGTACACCCGGTGGAGCGGGTGCCTCCAAACCACGACTTTCTGCTGCCCCTGCTCTTACCTGGGGTCTGGGCGTCACTGCCTCCGAGTGCCCTGCTGCTGCTCAGTCCTTTCCCCCCCTCCCGCCGCCGCGTGTGAAATCTTCGTGGCCGCAGCGTGGAGGGTGGGCATTCAAAGACTACATTACCCAGGATCCCCGGGCCCACCTCGGCAACCAGCGTCATCAGATTAGCGCCCGGAGGCGCTTAAAAATCGTCAGTACACCCGGTGGAGCGGGTGCCTCCAAACCACGACTTTCTGCTGCCCCTGCTCTTACCTGGGGTCTGGGCGTCACTGCCTCCGAGTGCCCTGCTGCTGCTCAGTCCTTTCCCCCCCTCCCGCCGCCGCGTGTGAAATCTTCGTGGCCGCAGCGTGGAGGGTGGGCATTCAAAGACTACATTACCCAGGATCCCCGGGCCCACCTCGGCAACCAGCGTCATCAGATTAGCGCCCGGAGGCGCTTAAAAATCGTCAGTACACCCGGTGGAGCGGGTGCCTCCAAACCACGACTTTCTGCTGCCCCTGCTCTTACCTGGGGTCTGGGCGTCACTGCCTCCGAGTGCCTTGCTGCTGCTCAGTCCTTTCCCCCCCTCCCGCCGCCGCGTGTGAAATCTTCGTGGCCGCAGCGTGGAGGGTGGGCATTCAAAGACTACATTACCCAGGATCCCCGGGCCCACCTCGGCAACCAGCGTCATCAGATTAGCGCCCGGAGGCGCTTAAAAATCGTCAGTACACCCGGTGGAGCGGGTGCCTCCAAACCACGACTTTCTGCTGCCCCTGCTCTTACCTGGGGTCTGGGCGTCACTGCCTCCGAGTGCCCTGCTGCTGCTCAGTCCTTTCCCCCCCTCCCGCCGCCGCGTGTGAAATCTTCGTGGCCGCAGCGTGGAGGGTGGGCATTCAAAGACTACATTACCCAGGATCCCCGGGCCCACCTCGGCAACCAGCGTCATCAGATTAGCGCCCGGAGGCGCTTAAAAATCGTCAGTACACCCGGTGGAGCGGGTGCCTCCAAACCACGACTTTCTGCTGCCCCTGCTCTTACCTGGGGTCTGGGCGTCACTGCCTCCGAGTGCCCTGCTGCTGCTCAGTCCTTTCCCCCCCTCCCGCCGCCGCGTGTGAAATCTTCGTGGCCGCAGCGTGGAGGGTGGGCATTCAAAGACTACATTACCCAGGATCCCCGGGCCCACCTCGGCAACCAGCGTCATCAGATTAGCGCCCGGAGGCGCTTAAAAATCGTCAGTACACCCGGTGGAGCGGGTGCCTCCAAACCACGACTTTCTGCTGCCCCTGCTCTTACCTGGGGTCTGGGCGTCACTGCCTCCGAGTGCCCTGCTGCTGCTCAGTCCTTTCCCCCCCTCCCGCCGCCGCGTGTGAAATCTTCGTGGCCGCAGCGTGGAGGGTGGGCATTCAAAGACTACATTACCCAGGATCCCCGGGCCCACCTCGGCAACCAGCGTCATCAGATTAGCGCCCGGAGGCGCTTAAAAATTGTCAGCACACCCCGCGTCGCGGGACGCGCGCGGGCGGCGCCGGGCTGAGCCCGGGCAGAGGGCGGGCCGTCTGTGGCCGTCCGGGGTCGAACTGGGTCGGGTCGGCCTGGTCCTCAACAAGGTGTCCCCGGTTCATCAAGGTCTGTATATTTATCATCAACTCTAACTGCCATGGGTAAAAGGAAAACCCCCGAGGGAGATTCGGACTCTTCACGTTCCCTGCCTGTGAACCCTAAGATAAGGAAATCAAGAGCAAAGAAAGCTCGCCAACATGCAGCCAGTAACTGTGTAATAGACCGTATCGAGGTTATTGTTGACGAATGTGGGGAAATACTTAACGCCACCCCTTTGCAGGCTATTGGTGCTATTGGTGGTAGAAATGTGTCTACTAAAAGTAGTGTTATAGTCCCGGACATGTTCCTCTCGAAAAAGGGTGGGGAAGAACAATCAAGTGGGGTAAGGGGCAAAGCTGTGGTTTCTATCACCCCCACAGCATCAACGGATGCGAGCCAAGTTCACTATGATAAATCCCCTTCTGACTTCAATTGTCTACCGGGTATAGCTTGTAGCAACAGGTTTTCCATTCTGAGTGAAGTTGATATTGAAGCTAGCTGTCCAGCCCTGCTTTCTCCAGCAAGCTTGGATACAAATACAGGTCCACTTTTACCACAAGATAGTCCTATCATTAACCTGCCTGAGGAATTCATGGGGACTGAATCCTCTAAACATGATATAAAATCTCTGCTGGTTCTAGTGAAAAATCTGCATTCCCTGATTGAGACTATGCAACTTAAGATTGATACACTATCATCCGCTGTCATGAAGTTGGGGGAATCTAAGCCGGCTACCGATACTCACTTTAAGCTAAACTCTGTTAATTCGGAGAGGGGTTTGGTAAAGGCCTCTATAGAGGTGTCTGATGGGCCGTCAGTAACATCTAATGTTAATACCAAGAAACTGCCCCATGTTTCTCACCCCGGGAATATCCAGTCTCGTCTCTTAGCTATATCAAAGGCTAATTCTGCCGCTGCTTGCACCCCACCTTTTGTTAGACATCCTATTAGAGTCTCTCCTGGTATGCCTCAGGCATTACCACGCGCTGAAAGATCTTCTCTTACTAATGAGAGAACAGGAACCACTTCTAGAGGTAATCTCTACCATCAAACTCATAGACATGGGCCACGCAGTCGCACTTTTCACCCACGAAAGGTCCTTATGGTAAATGTTCCAAAACTGTCCTCTGGGTCCCAATTTGAATGTAGTGAATCTCTGGTTAACAAGGTCATACACTGGCTCAGGCATGTAAGGGGTTGCTGCTCTGTAATCAGAGCTGACATAGAGGGAGCTAGAAGGATTTCTCAGAATGGTAATAGGATGGACCTTATAGAGGTCACTTTCTACGATCCCATTTTAGCAGATAACCTCATTAACCTAGAATTTAGAAGTTGTCCTCCTGACCATTCTTCAATCCAAATCAAGTCCTCCCCTATACAAACTTCTTGCTCAGGTGATGTTTGGCTACAGCCCCTGGGAGAGTCCGGCCTTGAATCAAATGATTGACTTTGTAATGAAGCTAGGCTAGTGGTTTCCCCTGCCTCCCCTTTTTTGCCTAACAAAACCCTTAACTCCGGTGCCCAGGCTAGTAGGGATAACCAACATGCTTCCAAAGTTCATGTAAGGATGACTCCATCGAGCAGCATCCCAGAGATTAACAAAGTCCCTGCTATTGGTAAACTGGATAGTCTGGTTATGCATTGTTCTCTTGTAAATCCGATAGAGAACACCCTATTGAATGGTGCCCTGGAATGTATTCAAGATGACAGTGTAACCATCTCTGAGTATGGCACACTTCTGTCCTGGAATATCGCAGGACTGAAATCTAAGTTGAACGATCCTAACTGGGTACGATTTATCAATTCTTATGACATTTGCTTATTCCAAGAGACCTGGCTACTGGAGGCTCAGTTTGTAGCGGGTTTTTTGAATTTTAATGTCTTGGCCGTTAAGGGCAAAAAGGGGCGTCCTTCAGGTGGTCTCACCACCTGGATTAGACAGGACCTAGGTATTATCGTCAAGGAGCTTTCCACCTCTCACCCAGATATCCAGCTACTTAAGCTCAAGTTTAGAAACGGCAAATCGCTGGATATCTACAATGTCTATGCTAGAAGTACTGGGGGCAAGAAATCCGATATTATAGCACGTTTGGAGGAACTCTTGCTTCTTTATTCCCACCACTCACATGTTATTGTAGGTGGTGATTTTAACGTAACCTTTGAACCCCTTTCTGGTATTGATTGGAGTATCTCGGCTGCAGAGGATGGCTTATGGGGTGTCCCATGTTTAGATCTTGAACCTGTCACTCGTTGGTCTGAACTGGCAATCCAGATCAACGCCCTTTGCTTAAGCAAGGGGCTTCGTGCAACTAACGGAAGGACTGAACAGGATAAATCTGGATCTATTACCTTCAAGAGTGGTTCCCGCACAAGCAGGATAGATTACATCCTTATATCTTTAGATTTATGGGAACCCCTGAAGGGCATGGAAGTTATAGCCAGATTGGAGAGTGATCATAATCCTCTCTCTCTGACTATCTCGTTTTGGGTGTCTCCAACTACTCATAATAATCTTTCTCCCCAGGTCCTTCAAGACGTGATTATTTCTAATGATATGCGTCACGTAAAGTGGGCAAAGGTTGCTCAAAGCCAAGAAAGCTTAACTCATATTTTTAATAGATTAGTGCTTGCCACTCAGGATATGGGGGCCGTACTCAACCAGTGCCCATCGGCAACTCATTGTAATCTGGGAACTTCGATCCATGAATCCTTCTTCGCAGAACTTAAAGATATTTTTATTAGACCCACCAAAAAAACTAAACCTAATTTCGACTTCTCATTACGTTGGTATTCTACCGATTGCAGAGAAGCTCGTGCTAATCTGGGCACCGCATTGAAATCAGGCGACATCTCCCTAGTTCGTCCCGCTAGGTATGCATATAAGCAAGCCATCTATAAAGCTAAGAGAGCATGGGACTTCCAAAGATGGCAGGAACTTAGGGAAGCAGGTGCCCATAAAGACATGAGACAATTCTGGTCAGTTTTTAAATGGGGGGCTGGCGGTAACCCTGATAAACCACAAAACTGGGTTACACAAGATGATTGGGTCAAGCATTTTGAATCTTTATATGCAATTGATGAAAACATATGCCCATCTCTAAGTTATCAATATACTTTTTACAATGAAGATGCCTTTAGTTTGGGTGATGTTGTTACTGCCCTTAAGTCATTGGTTCCTGGGAGGGCTCCTGGGATGGATGGAGTCCCTGCTGATATTTTCTCCTGTAATAGTGAGTCATGGGGTAACTACATTTTAACTTTAGCCAATTTGATTGCTAGAGGCGCTCCTATCCCGACATCCTGGAAGGGAGCTGAAATTATTCCAGTGTTCAAGAAGGGGGACAAGTCTCTCCCCGCTAACTACCGTCCTATCAGCCTGATAGATACCACACAAAAGATCTTAGGCAGGCTGATCTTGAACAAAGTGTTGGATTGGGCCCTAGATAATGCAATCCTTTCTCATCTACAAGCTGGCTTCAGAGCAAGAATAAGCACCATAGATCAGGTGCTGCATTTTGCTATGCTTTACTGGAAGGTTGTCTTTTTGGGGGGTGGCAGCCTGTATGCAGCTTTTATTGATCTTAGGGCAGCCTTTGACCTAGTCCCTCGGCAAACCCTATGGGCTGTCTTAGACAATCTAGGGATGCCAGCTGTTCTGGTTTCCCTAATTGCTAGACTCCATTTAGACAACTTTGCGCAGATCAGATGGGGTGGTGTTGGACAAGTGACCAGGCAGTTCCCAATCCAAAAGGGGGTCAGGCAGGGCTGCGTCCTTGCACCAACCTTATTTTCTCTATACATTAATGACATAGCAAAACTATTAATAGATGCGAAAGTGGATGCCCCTTCTCTGGCAGGTGCTAAAATTCCTATCTTAATGTTTGCCGACGATTGCCTCATAATTTCCAAAACCCCGAGTGGCCTACAGAGGTCCTTAAGTTTGTTTGAGGAGTTCTGTTTAGCCCGTGGGCTTGAAATTAATGTCTTAAAGTCTAAATTTATGTCTTTTAATCAACCAAAATCTTTTAAATGCAAGATATTTATGAATAGTCTGCTACTGGACCAGGTCCAAGATTTTACCTATCTGGGCATTTGTATTCAGCATGACTTGAGCTGGAAAAAGCAGGTTAACTTGGCATCTCTTAAGCACTCTCAACTCTCTGGTGCTTTAAGTAAAGAACATGCCAAATCTTTGACCAAACCCATTGATCCTGCTCTTCGGGTCTATGATGCAAAAGCGGTTGGAGCTGCACTTTATGGAGTTGAATTGTGGGGATTTGAAAATTTACATAAGCTATCTTCCTCTGAGAATAATTTCCTTCGAAATTTAACAAGTCTACCACAGAGCACTCCCCTTTGCCCATTATTCTATGACCTTGGTATGAGACCGATAGCATTAATTGCCTCATTCCGCCCTATTCTATACTGGAGGCGGCTATGGGTTACCCCCGAACTTAGGCTTTTTGCTCTTGGCCTCATGGACATTATTAAACTGGACATTAGTCGAAAGGTCAAGTGGCTCCGTAGGATCTATGAGTCACTTCGGGACCTGGGCCTAAAAAATCTGTGGGAGGATCCTCAAAATGCTTGTTTCCCCACCAAACAAGTCTTGAAGGCCTTGTACTGGGAAATGGTAGCATCCAAAGTTTTCAGATCAACAGCACCGCTTTCACTATCTGGCATCTTCTTGGACTTTAAGGATACCATTTCCTTGGCACCTTTTTGGGATGAGATAACCAGTCCTTTGGACCGGAAGCTTTATTTTCAGTTCAGAGTTGGTAGTCTTCCAGTAAGAGAGTTTACATCTAGATGGTCTACAGAAAATCTACTTAATTGTCCGGGTTGTACTGCACCTGTTGAATCTGTTAATCACTTTTTGTTCCAATGCCCTTCCTACATAATCCCCCGACAGACCTGGCTTAAACCAATGTGCCGGACCTTGGGTACCACGAATACCAAGGTGGCTGTTCGCATTTTACGATCTGCAGAAACTTCATTTGTTTATATATCTGTTGCAAAGTTTCTTGGCAGGGCATGGGTGATTAGGAGCAAAATGCTGCCTTGATTAATTTTCCTTCGAATGAATTGCTGAATCAGTTTGTAAATATCTCTATTTATTTATTGTTTTAAACCATTATAAAATATTTTAAAATGTTTTATCTTCTAACATGTATGATATATATGTGCTTTTATGACAATCGTCGAATAAAGCTTTCTTGACTATGACTATGATTATTTACAGTGAGTGATGGCTTTATTGTGAAAGTAATTCAGGAGTATTCCAGCGGTTCAAGAAGTATGTCTTTAACCCCTTCGATGCGCGTGACGGAGTGGTTCCGTCACGCGCGTCGGTCGCGCTGTGCGGATGACGGAACCACTCCGTCACGGCCCCGCCCGCGCAAGAACCCTTCAGCACAGCGCGGTGCGCCGCGCTGAAGGGGTTAAGAATGCACTGCTATTTACAATAACAGATGGCAAACATGATCAATGTTTGTTTCACTGTTTGTTTGAATTTATTAGTGAATAGTGAAATGCTCACTTGTACTAAAATTAGACTGACCTTCATTTTTATGATTGTTCTGATGTATACTACTTTCAGCAGATTCCTCACCTTATAAATATTTTCATGCTCCAGACTAAACTCAAACTTTTTCCGCCAGTAATAACTCTTCATCCCAGACACATGCCTCCACGCAGCTTCGCCTGCTCATGATGTAATGACACTGGAATATATAAAGTGTCGACTTTAATTCTAGTACAAGTTCCTGTTTTTCTGCGCATCAATGTATGTTGATTCATTAAAATGCCAGGGTAGCAGAAGTGACTTCACATTCTTTGATACACCCCTTATGACATCACAGGAAGTGATCTCATGACACTCAACATTGGTTAACTTGCCAGGAAGTGATATCATTGAACTTGAAAGGCCTGCTATAAAAGCAAGTTACTATAATAATAGAAAAGACACTAAAATAGATAACACTGTGTAAGTTTTCACCCATTTATAAAGCAAGATGCAGCACTGTATGTCTGAGGTAGAACAGTGATCAGCAAACAGGCATGTCATCATAGGAGCAACTACCTAATGCTCAAGTACAACCATCGTATTTCCAGATATAGAGGCTAATTACAAGTCTGGCATCAATGTACTGCCAGACTTGCGAGCGATGTGGCGGTCTTCTGACCGCCCTATTGCACCTAGGGCAGTCGGACTGCCCTGGGACTGCTGCAACTGCCAGGAATCGGAGCATTACACCAGGAGAGCAGTGCCAGGATTGGTTAAGGGAGTTAGCTGGGGCACTGGATGTAACATAACTTGAAGAAGAGGACCGTAGCGAGGAGGACACGTATGCAGCAAGCAGGTAAGTATGTTTTTATTTATGGATTTATTTCATGTACTCATTTGCCTGCCCCTCCACTAGCCGTAGTTTCCATCTGCCACTGTACTCTGAGACCCATCTGGGTGGTGCCAAGCTCCAGATAACCGTTTCCTTATTGAACTTGTGACCTGTCAGTACATTGCTTTTTGTAACATTGCATTAAATTATGTAACACCGGCTGAAAACAAAATCGAAAGCTAATGTGTTAAGTGTCAGTAACTGTAGCTTTGTTCAGTTCTTTCAACACGAACAAGCCTCACTACAGTGATTTAAAAAAAAAAAGATTTTTTAAAGAAATTAAACATGAAACCGTGAGTCCTGTAAATCAGGAGTCCTCTCTGTCAGGTTTCCAGGGACTCTGCTAGGGGTCGCAACTGCGACCCCTAATTGACGTCTACATCTTCAACACTGCTCAACCTCTTTTGGTTCTTGAGATACAGAAATCCTCTGCTTTCGACTGAAAATAGGGCATATGTCTCCTAAGGGTCCAGGGTTTAAACATTGTTGTAGATGCTATAAAAAGAATTCTTTGTCAGATCTGCAGGACCTCTATATATGGTGCCTTGGATTCAAACATGATCCATCGGTCTGTAACTCCTGTTTCTCAATGCATCTGAAGGTCATTAGTGGTCAGGAACACATTTTATTATTGGCCATGGCCTTAAGTGTCACCCTAACTGGTCCCTGTTTTCAGATAAGTGTCCTGTCATGGAATAATCTCTCAAAAGATCATTCTAAAAACACAAATAACACCATAGGAAATAGAGGTCATCATCTTGCTTGAGAAATAATTCCTGGGACATTTGGAGACTTTACGTCATTCGTAGATGTTCTTCTCTTCTTAGTCATCCGAGATAGTTCCGATATTAAAGAAGATGAAGCCTGAGCTCCTGACTCCCATGTACAGACCCACACACGTTGTGACCTTTCATCAGGCTGTGCTGAATATTATCAGGACTGCTTCACTACCTTCTGAGCAACTCCTGAAGGGCCGGCCAGTTCCTCTCAGTTTGACACATCTGTAACCCGGACCCCCAAGGGCACCAGACTCTATGCCTCCACAGTCTGCCGCACCGGCATTGCTTCCAAAGAAGCCAGTGTCTGTTGAGGCAACACACTTGCATCTAATTTGGAATATAGATTTAATTATAAAACATACTCTGAATAAGCATTTCACAATACTACCTTTGCATGATTACTCCACTTTGGGGCAATAAATAATACTTGTATGTGATTCATAATAAATCTGTTTACAGAAGTGCATAAAAATGTCAATCATTTTCAGCAGTCCTTGTATTTCGTTACTTTACAAATGTGTGCGTCCAATTATGAAAAATGTCCACAGTACCCAATAGTGTATCCACCCGTTTATTCCAGAAAGACTAATATTGCTTTATAGTCTTATCTCTTACTTTGATGAAATCATGTAGTGTTCCTTTTACTGGATGGAACCTCTCTTGAATATATTCTGTTGACATGTTTCTGCCTCAACATTCAGCCTCATCACAAAATCCGTAAAACACCTAAAAACGTACAACAGTCACCTGTGAGTCCATAAATATTATTGTTAACAAGTCTTCAGCTGTTCTTTGCAAATAGTCCTCTTAGATTTGTCTTCATTCCATCAACTTAGTCAGGAACCAATGAAATGAACAACTTTATTGCAATCTATCTGGTTAGACTTCCCGTCTATTTAGGGAAGGGCAATCACTTTAGGTGGTGTATAAACCTGTCCCCGTCATCTGAATAAAACTAGTGTGTTTCTTATTTTCCGGTGCACTGATTGTGCAGAATCTGTCTCTTTGTCATGAAGGCAAGTTACATAAGCACTCATAGATTATATTGGGGTCACAACCGTGCTCAATAGGCCATCGAGGATTGAATGAGCAGGGCTATATGAGTAAATCGTAGCATGACTCTGATTAGTTATAAAAAGGTGTACGCATCTAATATTAGGGTTTTTTGTATTGAAGCACATCCCTCCATTTATGAAGGGTACAGAAATGGTAGTGGATGGGGTGTTTGTCGGTCACTATCTTATTTCATCGGCTTCTACTAGGAAAGTTTAAGCCCAAAGAACAATTATCTTGCTACCATTACTCAGGTCCAAGGTGATTCATATTGATTTACTGGCAGTAACACACGTACCTCGTAATGTAATCCTATATGCTTACTCTGCAGTGTTTATAAATGGTCGCCACTCGGTAACCATTAAAATGCACCGCATTCCAATTCTTCTTCTGTGCTCCAGAAATACAGGTAAAGTTCTTATTACTTTTCCAGAGTTTATGTGGCATTATAAAGGAATACATGGGGATTGTTTAAGCTCCACTTGTGGCATACCTCAGTCTGTCTTGCGTTCTGTGCTAACTCTACGGTATTCATAGATGGTCACTTCTTGGAAATCAATAAGAAGGCATTGCTTCCCAGTTTAAAATACCCGTAGGTGCTATGGAAATACAGATACAGTGCTTATAGAGTCTATGCAATGTTGTAGAGGAACATCAGGGGATTGTTTAAGTCTATTTTTTCATATCTCGGTCTCTGGTTGTTTCAGCTCTTCTGTTCGGCCTCTAGCTCGGTTCAGAAAGCTTCTCATTTTGATGAAAAAAGACCTCTTTTTTTTATTTATTTTTTTAAATCTGTTTTTATTGGCATTTAGTAAACAAATACATGAGCAGTTGTTGCATCTTTTCTGCAGCGTGTAGCGACATTAAATGATGTGCGTCACTGGACATCAATATACATTTAATACAACAGTGAGGTTTCAAAAGCTGATTCGACATAGTATTTTAACATAAGGTTACTTATTGTACCGTATTTTCCCCACAACTAATACATCTAGTACATATGCACATGGTGCGGAGTTGGTTATGTTTAAATAGTCAATTTGATGCAGATAGATTGGTTAAGCTGGTCATGTGATAATAACTGTGTACATGGGGTGTTGAACTTGGAGTAGGGTTGGAATGCACATGTTGGTTGGAGTATGTAGAATGCTGTGTTTATGCCCCTGAGGGCACCCCTTAGCAATGCCATTGCCATAAGGTTATGATGTGCAAGAGCATCAAAGTAGTATCGTTTAGTTTGTGGCGCATGATCGGTTGCGGAAACGTGGTCTATGAGTGAGGGTCACGTGCGCGGTGTTGGCTATTTAGGTTAGGTGTCTGAAGGGACTGAGTTGGCAGGACTGTAGATTGCTGTAGAGTTGCCAGGATCGCATCCCAGTTTTCAGCTATAGATAATTTCCTGAGACCCACTATTAGTTCCCGCTTGATCGCTATGCCTTCTGCTCTGGCCCACGCAATGGTGGAACGTTTCCAAGCCTGTACTTGTGGGGGATCTGATGCTTTCCATCGTTTTGTAATTTGTCGTTTGGCCGTGGCTATGACCAGATCTAGGAACTTGCAAGTTTGTCGTCTGTGTTTTGGGAGTCTTTCTTTTTAAACCAAACTTGTATTTGTATTTCCATTATGCTTTCCTAATACGAACTGCTAAACAAAAGCTCAAAAATTTGTGTACTATAAATATTTGCCCAACTAATGTCAGAGCTTCTGGGCAGCTGCTAGGTCTATGTGCTGTTGGTGACAGCAAAAAATGATGGTAGCTTTCCCGACCTCCTGAAAAGTTGTTTTTTAATCTGTTCAGCGATGGACTGGATGCCTCCAAACAAGTCTTTAAAGCGTTGCTTGGATTTGGCTGACACCATGGCTCAGTTGACGGCCACAGCTGTGACTCTTTGTACCACGCTTGGATGTATTCTGCATGCTTCTCCGGAGCTGACCAACCAACCTTTATGGATTTGCCCTCTATCCCCTTCGCTGCTAGGCCTTTTCCCCCCTGGCTAGCTTTTTTTTTGGCAATTTGGGGTAGTGCGCGCTTAGGCCCCTGTAACTTTTTGACCACATAAGGTATCCACGCCAAATTTGCGTCCTTTTCTTCCAACATCATGGGGATTCTAAAGTTACCCAGGGTTTGTGGATTCCCCTGGAGGGGTCCCAGAAATTAGCCAAAATACAGCAACATATTTTTTTTGTGTGGAAAAATTGGAAAAACGGGCTGGAAATGAAAGTGTCTGGGTTTTTCCCTGCAAATGTTATCGAAAAAGGGTGTGTGGGGCTGAAATCATTATTTTCCCAGCTTTTAGGGAATGACAGACTTTTGTCAGAAAACCAACATTGTTTACACAGTTTTGGCATTTTTCTGGGACATAGCCTATTTTTGCTATTTTTTGTGCTTTCAACCTACTTCCAGTTAATGGTAGAAATGGGTGTGAAAGTAATAATGGATCCTGGAGAGCTATACATTTTAGAAAAGTAGGCAAAATTCTGAATTCAGCAAGGGGTCATTTGTGTAGATCCATCAAGGTTTCTTGATAGAAACTAACAGTTAAATATAGGAAAAATTGAAAATTAGTTGATAAAAACAGCCTTTTGTGTCAACGTTTTCACCTGTAACTTCTTCTAATTATGACAGCTCTTTGAAAGCAATATACCGTTACATCCGCTTGACCTTCTTGGTTGTGGGGATATATAGGACTTGTAGGTTCACCAAGAACCCGACGAACCCAGAGTCAAAAACTGAGAATTATCGGTCATTTTTCAAAATGACTTCTTTTTTACACAGTCTTTCATTTGGAAGGCAGAAATGCATACAAAATCAATAGGTAATAACAGTTGCTTTACAAATCTGAATTACCCGAAGTGTCCCGATAAAAATGGTACCTCACTTGTGTGGGTAAGCATAGTGCCCACGACATGGCTCAAAACCCAACGTGAATACACCACATTTTCACAATGAAAATGTACCCTTCTTTTGCGGTGTCTAGCTGTAGTTTTTGAACACTTGCTCTGCCGGCACCTAGGGAAACCTAGCAAACCTATACATTTTTGAAAACTAGACACCCAGGGGAATCAAGGATGGGGGTGACTTGACTGCCTCCCACCAGGTTCTGTTACCCAGAAACCCTTGCAAACCTAAAAAATTGTCCAAAAAAACACATTTTCCCCACATTTCTGTGGTGGAAAGTTCTGGAATCTGCGTGGATCCACAAATTTCCACCCACCCAGTGTTCCCCAAAGTCTTCGGAGAAAAATGGTACCTCACTTGTGTGGGTCGGCCTAGTGCCCGCAACAGGAAACTGTGCAAAAATGCAACGTGGTCACACCTCAATTTCGCAGGGAAAAATGACCCTTTTTTGGCAAAGTGCCTAGCTGTAGTTTGTGAACCCTAGCTCTGCCGGCACCTAGGGAAACCTACCAAACCCACACATTTCTGAAAACTAGACACCCGGGGGCTTCCAGGGAGGTATGGCTTGCGTGAATCCCCCAACGTTTCCTTACCGAGAATTCCCTGCAAACCTCAATTGTAGCTGAAAAAATCACTTTTTTCACACTTTATTGTGTGTGAAAGTTGTGGCATCACCGAGCTCACACAAATTTCTCACCACCCAGCGTTCCCCCAGGTCTCCCGATAAAAATGGTGCCTCACTTGTGTGGGAGGCCCAAGTACCCGCGACAGGGAAGGGCCCAAAACATTTTTTGATAGGCAATGTTGATGTTGCCTCACTATGTTTTGCTCTAGTGGGCTTTTCTGCTCCCCCTGGGGCCAGAAACGCCAAAAAAATCGGACTATCTGTCCCCAGGGGGGGCAGAATTTAATTTTTAAATAAATTTGACCCCAGGAAGCGACCCTTGCCCAAGGGATCGCTTTCATTTAAAAAATAAATACATTCCCTGGTGTCTAGTGGGGTTTGGGGGCAGAAAGGCCACATAAAAAAAACCAATCTGGGGGCAGAATATACTTAAAAAAAATATAGGGTCCCTGGAAGCGACCCTTGCCCAAGGGGTCGCTTCCGATTTTTGAAAATACAAATTCCCTGCCTCTAGTGGGCTTTTCTGCCCCCCCCCCCCCCCCCCCCCTGGTTCCAGAATCGGCCAAAACACGGCCGATCTGTCCCCGGGGGAGGGGGGACATGCAGTTGTCGTGCACCAGGAATGCCCTGCATTGAGACATCAGGGGTGAGGGAACACTGTTTCCTCTCCCCTGATGCCTCAAGGCATCTACATTTGGCCCCACCGGAGCAGCAAAAACTCACCCTCCTCTTTGACACGCTGGAAACAAATGGTTTCCAGCGCTTCCTGATGACGGCGCGCGCTGTGCGCGCTGACGTCATGGGGAAGCGTGGGGGGGTCAGGAGTGGCATCCCCCTCTAAGGTGCCAAGATCGATGCCACAGGGGGGGGGAGTGCCAGCGCTCATGACGGAGCGGTTCCGTCATAAGCACAGCCCAACCGATGCTCATGACGGAACTGCTCCGTCATGAGCATCGAAGGGTTAATGACCAACAGCTGAGAGTAAACCGAATCCTCCATAGAATGATTCAAAAACTGTTGTGCAACAGAGTGTTCCCTGGCTCTGACCTCCCTGGCACAACGGTGACCTCACTCAAACACCCTAATGGATGTTTCTTTTCCTTTTGGGTAAGGGTTTATCTAAAGGACACCATCAGCAGTAGCAGCACCTCCAAATCCCTGCAATCTTCTCCTGGCTTTGTTGCCTCGAAACCTACTTAACTCTGACCTCGTCCTACTTACACCAAAAGCTTCTGGTTGGGAGTAAAGTCTCACATTTCGCCACCAGCTGGGAGATGATTATGACGGATTGCTGGGAGATCCAGCTTCTCTGCAAGTGCTACACCCCATCTTTTCCATCCTCCCCTCTGGACTGCTCTTCTGCCTCCAGGATGTGCTTGCCTGCACTTGCTGATGTTTGCTGATGTTTGAGGTGAGAGTTCCTGCCCAGCTTTAACAGAGGAGCTATGGAGGTCATGCATTTAGAGGAAAGGAGCACTGGATTTTATTCCCTCTAATTTTTGGTTCCCTTCCTGCATCTTTCCCTTTTGAATCTATTCATTTGACAGGACAAGTTCAAAGTGCTGTCCGTGAGCCAGATTCTTTTGGCCCTTACTGCAGAGCGTTTGCTGGTATCCGTGGACCTCCCAGATGTCAATTTTTATATGCCAGTTCTACCCACTAACCGTTCCACCCTGAGGTTCACTGTGGGATATTGGCCATATCAGTTTGTGGTTCCACCATTTAGTCTGAAGACAGCAGTGCAAGTACTCACCAGAGAGATGTAGCGAAAGTTGTATGTACTTGGACAGCTAGCTGATGAAGGCTGGGTCTACTGCGCTAGTCACTGGACGAATATAGCCTTTTACATCGCATGCGTTTACAATGCATGTGATTACAACGCAGTTGTTACAACGACCGCGTTGTTGCATCGCAGTACCATTACAACGCAAGTTGTTACAACGACTTGCTCTAGGGAGCGCGCTGGACTTACGAATAGTATAATTTACTATTCCAACTCCAGTGTGTGCAACAGTAGTGAAGGTGTTGGAATAGTAAATTATACTTTTTCTTAGTTTAGAGCGCCCCCTAGAGCAGGTGTAATGCATGCAATGTGATGGCTGTTTCCCCACTGAACATCTTCAATGCTCCATGAGCTTACTGCTCAACTTAGGCTTTATCACCAATGCCCAGAAATCAGACCAAGTCCCTACACAGTGTGTTCTGTATGAAGGCTTTACCTCCTCGGAGGAGGATATCAGATATTTGTGATATGATTTTGTTGTTTCTAGTTCGAATGCCAATCCCAGTTCTGCAACTCCTGCGCCTGATGGCCTTGTGAGTCTTTTTGGTGGCAGATGTGGAATGAGGACTTTTACTGACACTTGTGAAAGAAGAGGCTAAAGCCTCAGGGCTATATCTCAGCTCTGGCAGAGATTTAAAGCTTTCTTCGAACTCTCAAATGGTGGATGTGCCTTGCCTATCGCTTGGTGGGCCATTACATCAGCTGTCTGCAGTTTCAGGCTACCATAGATAGAGGTCTCCGTGGTGCTCTTCTGGACAACATGTCATGTGGTCTGTGTGAGAGCAGCACCTGCACATACATATGCTAGATCTGCTGACAGTTAGTGCAGCGCTGAAGGCATTCCTCCTTTCCATTTCATGGAGCTCCATTGACGTAATTTCAGGCAAAACAGCCAGTCTTTTCTTTTTTTTCTTTTTGGGGTTTCATTTAGGTAAACAGCCATAGCTCGTGTCCAGACATGGTTTGTAATATCACTGAATAATAGTTGTACAAACGGAACAACACTCCTGTGGTAGAACATTCAAGCTGACCATGAGTGAGAGAGATCACACACATCTGATAGAGACTATTATAGCTGCAGATTTCTTACCTTTAGAATCTTTCCCAGGCATCCAACTGGGTCCAGAAAATCTTGAGCAGTACATCTGCAAGCCAGAAGGTGGTGTCGATCGGCTATACGTCAGCCAGATGTAATGTCCCTTTCAGGGTTTAAACCCTATGGATCTTGTGACAGACCGATTTCGATCACAGATCTTCATACCATCTGTTTGTGGTGTCTGGGAGACCACCATGATTCAAAGGAGTGTGGTCCCTGCCAGTCTCCTTGGCCAAAGACGTTGAGCGAGCATTGAATGAAACTTCTGACAGCACATCTATCTGAGGCACCGTGGTGGCGTCGTCCGTCCTCGTCGAAGTCCAGAGACCGGTTGAGCGTCGTATCCATTGAGGGAGGCTCCTAAGCGCAAACCGTCCAAACGCAAGTTTGTTTCAAATACTGCCTTCCAACCTTTGGTTGGTGAGAATTCTTGAGTCCACAAAGCGCCTCCCAAAATTTCCTGGAGCCGAGAAGGCTGTAGCCCAAATGCGGGAATAGTACATTTCCCTACATAAAGTCTTTGAGTCTCAATTACCCTCTGGCGCACTTTCTAGCCCCAAGGAGGTGGGAGGTGCCTTGACTGGATCCTCGCTGACGAGTTTGCTCTCAGTTACAGTCTGGACATCTGAATCCATTATCGGATTTGAGGCGGTGCCGGTGCATGGCCCTTCGGGGTCTTCACTTTCAGCGTCTGAGTCAGGTCAGCCAATGACTGCGTCGCCAGTTGACGCCGCACCAATTAATTTAACTGACGCATCCCTGCCGAACGCAATCTGATGCGGAGCCGATGGAACAGTCTGCTTAAGGCAACTCTCTATCTGCGCCTATACAGCCTGTTCTGTTCTTCTTACGGGAATGCACAGCTTGGCAGGCGAAAGGAATATAGGGTGTCCGAACCCTTCGGGCAATACTGTCCAGCCTCCCTTGATTGATACCTGATATACAGGTCTTGCCGTTTGCTTTGCTCTGCGGAAGAGTTCAGGAGTTGATACCTTCATGGTACGTTCCATATTCTATGTGGAGTATCTTTTGTATGCTATGAGAGCATTTCTAAATAGATAGATAGATAGATAGATAGATAGATAGATAGATATACTGAGTTGGGATTCTCAGCTTGTGCACTGTTGGACCCTCGTTTGGGGGGCAGATTTCCACCCTCTGTTGGGTTATTTTTCAGACGTACGATATCATACATTCTTGAAGTTTAGTACCCCTTGTTGGGTACCTTTGATATCTGTACCTCTGTGGGAGTCTGTCTATTTGATCATTGTTCGCCAGAACATTATCATCCTCTGAGCCTTAAAGCGCTTTGTGTTTTGCTCTTCAGGTTCTGTCTTATAGCTATTGCTATTTGATTGGCCCTTCCACCCCTTCCTGTAGACATGGTTGGTTTGTACATGTTTCTTGGTTGTGAATGTTTAGACATCCTAGAATCCATCCTGGTGAGAAACCTTTACAGTGTACAGAATGCTGTAAAAGATTCTTACAATTTGTTGGTACACCAAAGAATCCACACTGGTGAGGCATCTTATGAGTGCACAGAATGTGGGGATGCTTTTCTCTAAACAGTACACTACTGAGCCACCAAATAATCCATACATGGTACAAACTATATAATTACACAGAATGTGGGAAAAGCTTTACTCAAAGCACAAGTCTTTTCCAGCATTGGAAGATGCATAATTCGTCAAGGCAGATTTAGCGTGGGAAATGTGAGAAAAATCCACACTGCTGAGAAACCCTGTTTGGGCACATAATTTGTGGGAAAAGTCACTCAGACAAGCAAACTGTTCATACAGCTGATAATCCATACTGGTGAGTAACCCGTTCACTGCACGGAATGTGGAAAAAGCTTTAGTGAGAAGTGCAATCCAAGTGATTTTAAAGAAAGAAACTTTCCAAACTGAATTTAATATCCAAGAGATTCAGCGATGATAGTCTATGGAATTCCCTCATTACCAGTGGAGCAGTTGAAATTGTGGGCTACGAGGTGCCCCTGACAATCAGAGGGGCATAATTTGCTACACCTGACAACCTGCCTGTTCTTAAGATGGCGACTAACAGCAGCTCTGAATCACTCCAGACGATCCTCAGCATCCCAGGTGTCGTCTCCCCACCGTCCCGCCTGACCCTATAATGGTGACTGAATGGCCTTCTATGGAACTATGACGATGCCCCACGGGCTGGAACTATAACTGTTTGTACTGACCGCGAAGCCAGAGTATCCTTGGCCGCTGACCAGTGGAGCTGTCCTATGCAGCTATAGTGGAGCCTGGCTCTGGGTCACCCCATCAGCCGTCACCTACCCAGCCGGACATTATATTTCACAGTTCTTCACGGTTTTATCTGTTTGTCTCCTTAACTGCTTCATTCCCCTTGGAGTACATTCCCTCTTCAGATCTAACTGACTCTGTCTGCTTTCCTCTCCCCTGTTTACCTTTCCCCCACTACCTTCCATTCCCCATCTGACGTTTGTCCTGGATATGCTACGTGCAAATATCTGCTATTATTGTGTAAGCTCAAGTTTTTCTTCTAAGCATATACTGGTAACTGTAACTGATGTAACTATGTAACAATGTTCTGAAACAATGTCCTGTCTCATGTAAAGCACTGTGATACCTCCGGGTCTAACCAGCGCTATATAAAACTTTTCAAATAAATAAAACAGTGATACAGAGATACAATCACTCAATACAAATAAAGCACACAAAAAAATAAGGAACAACAATTATTCGTAAAATCATTTGTTGTTGCAAAGTATTCATATAAAACATAGATAATACAAAAACACAATACATAATTCGTGCTTAGAAGGTCACACAAGACATGCAAATGAAAATGCAAATTACAGTGTAGACAAGACAATGACAGAGGGAAATGAATACAAAAATAAGTCCGTCTAGTGACCGAAACAAGATGCAGTGTATGCTTTTTCTTAATTTGCCGGTGTTTCGACCTTATTGATTCATTAGGTCATCATCGCAGTGGCGGTGCATCCATTAAGGGCGCTGGGGCGTTGCCCCACAAGCCGCCCGCACCGGCAGCTTCCTCGGCGTCGAGGAAGAATTTTCTGAATCTGACAATCATGTCAGTCACGTCAGCATGAACTCGGACTGCCCACCCCCTTCAGAGTCTGAAGGGGGAGGGCGGTCCGACGTCCTGCTGCTGAGTGACTGACATGCAGCAGACCGACCAGGGGTGGCGCAGAGACAGAGTGCACAGCAGGCAGCAGTGCGCATGCTGGGTGAAGGAGGCGAATTTTCGCTCCGTGCCCAGTCATGCGCACTACTGTCTGCTGTGGCTGGCGCATGCCCATTAGGAGAGCGAGGGTTGAGCAAAGGCTCAAACCTCGGTCTCCTAATGGGCAGGCGGGCGGTGAGTCATCCTGCTCTAAGCCAATGCTGGCGCTGCTGCCTGCTGGAGCAGCGTCAGTATTGGCTTAGAGGGGTTGCCAACCAGTGCTGCCTGTTCCTTAGAAGAGGCGCCAACGGGACCTGGCCGAGGAGCAGAGAGGCGCCGTGCGGACCTAGTCTGGTAAGCTTTCTGTTTTTTAATTGTAATCCCCCCCGCCCCCCGTGACCTCCTCCCCTGATAATCAGTAGACAATGGACAGACACTTTGAGACAGAACCATGTAAGAATTACATATTCCGTGCCTGGTCCTTGAGGACTTGCAGGTTTTGTCCCTGCATAGTCGAAGCTGCTGCGCTTTTCAGATGTGTCTGCTGCTCGTTTGTGAATCCCTGTGCGAATGTTCGCTTTCCCTATCCTGTCGAGTCAGGTGCCAACTGCTCATTTTCATTCAAGCGCTGTTCTGCCTTTCTAATGTTGGAAAACTGCTTGTCAGCTTGAGTTGAGATGTCTGTGATGTATGCAAAACAAAGAACCCTCTCATCGGTTGTGCCTTACCTCGCAACGCTGTGCTCAAGATTGTAACCTGATACGCAGGGTTCAGCCAAACTTGAAATATTATGACATCGTTAACACGCGAAGCAAACCCAAGAGGGGCCGTTAATCATGAATAAATAAACTAGAGGAGAGCTTATCCGGGTGGCGCACTCCTTACAGACACAAGTGAGGGATTTATGTTCAGAGAATTCATGTCTCAGGCGCTTATGTCGCTGAGAACACGAGGAGGAGCGTGCTTGCTTTAGATTTAGCCATGCATGGCAGATTTAATGTACCTCACAATAATAGCAAGCAGCCTCAAATCACTGCGAAGAAATGTTTTATGTTGAGCCGTACAATGTGTTATTTCGATAGACCTTGGAAGTTGGCAATGTAACTTGCGTGCGACGTTATGAGCTGCATTTTCCTGGTGTCCTCTGTAAGAAATGAATGCCTCTCAGACAGCCGGAGTTCAGTCATACATTTAATTTAGCGGCCTCCCCCGCTAGTTTTGCGAGTAGTGACTGACTGACACAACTACTGATAGCACCCTGGGGCAATAAAACGTAAGCAGGGGGCAGGTGCAGGCGATGTGGGGAAGGCCGAAGGACTCATTTTCCCAAGAACGATAACTTGTAAACTTTCATACTGAGTAACGTCGTCAGTTATTTATTGGCAAAAACGATGGTATTATGAGGAGAAAAAACGAGTTATTCTTAATAAATGACGTGACGCCGCCATATACCCAGTAGAGAGCTCAGCAGAGGATGGCAGTGGAATGAAAAGATTTACTTAAAAGACAGACTCCTTGTTTGAGTCAGTGGTGCTTGAAGGTCAGACATGACTGAGCGTCCGTACTTGAGAACAAATGAACCTCTGTAGGACAAGTGGGAATGTCCGCAACGACGCATCGTGATGCCATCTAATGTGCTATGGGTATAGAGACAGAGTTCATAAACTCACAGCAGGTACATAACCCAGCAAAAAGACCAGCGACCGAGGCCAGAGAGGAGAGACTGTCCGTTTGCTACCATGCTTTCCTGTAGCCACCACTGTAGGCAGAGTGGGGAAGGGAGGAACCGCTGTCCTATATTATTGTGTAAAAAAAAAAAATCAAAGGGGAGTGGACCACTTGTCCTGTATATCCAGGGTCTTTTACGTTCTTGGTTCCTTCATAAAAGAACCCTCATAACTATACACAGGTATGGCAGCGGCATGAACTGGGTTACCGCTTATGTGTAATAGTACAGCATCATCATTGGGTCTTTTTTTGTGTGTATGCTGACCTCCACCCGGAGGAAGACCATCTGGTTAGACAGTAGCGTCCAGACATGAAGGTTCAAGAGGTGTGAGAAGGTCCATGTCAAGTGAGTTAAAATCTCTAGATCATTGTATCAAAAGCAATTTTATTCTGGAGATCTTGATCAGAGAAAGGTAAAAGAAAAATTCAAGTGCGGAGGAAGACAGAGTTACTGGTCTACCGTACTGTAAAGATTAAAGGTCAAAGGTCGACATGTTTCAGCCTACTGTCGTAGTCTATAGGCTTTCATCAGGACCAATGCAAGGAGGGCGCATTATGGCTCCTTATCTAGTGAGAATCTCCCACTAGTTTAATTAGAGAGGTCAGTTCGTTTATCTGTACCTAATTAGAAGAGAGAAAACAGTGGTTTTTCTAAATAGTTTTAGGGAGCAAATAATCATGAAATTCTGTCTCATGAATTAATTTGGAGCTACTACCTTAATTTTTAAAAAAGAAGTGAAGGTTAAAATGAATTGGACTATTTTGGTGAATATCGAGCGAAAAAATGGGGCGGCTAGGTGAAGGGGAAAAGATTGTGATTGTGATCGGTCTTGGCGCGAGTGCTTTTAAGTGCAAACGGCTGGCTGTTCGAATAATATTGGTGAAAAAATATATCGTTGATTGTTAGTTGAATTTGTGGCTGATTCGTAATGGCGAGTATATCTCAAAATAGGTTGAATATAAGAGATTTATGATATACGCTTAAAGTCATTAGTGGAAATCGTCGGCAGTGTGTATCTCAGCAGGACAGGCATTAATGTAGATTTCGACAATATCCAATCAGAGTAACGCCTATTGTGGTGATTACGGAAAGGGAGAGGGAGATACTGGCAAAGTGAATCAAAGAAACATATACCGTTAATGGTTGTCATACAATTATTTACCTCAAGTATAGAAAGTTCCGTATTCTGGAGGTGCCCGGGGGCGTGAGAGAACCGTATTTCTAAGGTTCGGAGGGAGGCATAAGAAAAAGGGGATGGTTAGAAACATCTTACTTGGTGTATCTCGGCGTTCTGGTCGTATCCGCCATTGGCGCTTACCGGTGTCTCCTCGTTCGATGACTTGTTCTGCCTCTGTCCGCTGCGCCTCCGATTGGATGTGCTGGTGGCGTCTTGCCGTTATGAAGCGAGAGGAGAATAAAGATGGAAGAGAGACTGGTTTTTTATGTGTATTCTCTTGGTTGTGGTTGGCGTTCATGGTGGTTGGCAATCTCGCGATCAGAAGGAGGATTAGGATAGAAGAGAGACTAGTTTCCTTATGTACATTCTCTTAGCGGTGGTTGGCATTCACAATGGTTGGCAAACTCGCGATCGGTGTACGGTTTTTCGGGTCATTGTCTGTGAAGTGTGCAGATAAATGTATGCCCATGATTTGTTGCTTCAGGCTGGTATAGATTCTGGTAAAGGACAGAACAACAAGGGGGGGGGGGGGTTATTTACAGTTATTGATTAGTCTCTAGATATCCAAAAAAGGGGGTTATTGATGAAAATGTCATAAAAAGAGCGCAGCAGGAATTGTCTGATCTTCAAAAAAGGCTCAAAGGGTACAGTTCAGATTATGCCAGTGTGTGCCAAGGAATATTATCATTGAGGCCCTGGTGATCTGTGCCCAGACGGTGAATCCAGCGTTGTTCTTTCTCAAACAAAGTGCGTTCAGCAGTATGATTAACGGATTTCAAACTCTCCAAAACTACCCATTTTAGGTCATTGGCGTTGTGATTATTCTCTACGTAGTGCCGGCTCATTTTAGTGGTTAACCTTTTGCAGTTCACATTGCTTTTGTGTTCCGTGATTCTTTGTTTTATTTTGCGGCAGGTCATGCCTATGTACCTGAGATTGCAAGGGCAGGTTATCATGTAAATCACATGTGTAGTATTGCAATTGGTGTGTTGACGTAATGCCCAAGAAAAGTTGGGGAGAAGTTGTATGGTTTTGGTAACCTTTGTCGTATTGCATACTGAGCATGTGCCGCAGGGGTAGTGTCCTGTGATTGGTTCAAGATTCCATGCTGCTGTGATAGTTTCCTTTTTGGTATATGGCGCTGGTCTGGTATGTACTAGAAAATCCTTGAGGTTTCTCGTTCTTTTATTAGCAAACCTTGGTTTTGGCCATTGTAAAGAGTCAGAGGTAAGGATCCTCCAATTTCTGTTGACAATCTTTTTTACTGTGTTGGATATCGTGTTATAAGTCGTAACACATGTCAAGAGATTCTCAGGTTCTATTCGTGTGGAAGCTTGTAGGAGGTTCTCTCTCGGTTGATGACGTGCTCTTTTCTGGCACTTGTTGATTATTTTCATCGGGTAATGTCTTTTGACAAGTTTCTCCCTTAGATCTTTCGCTTGAGTTTTGTAAGTTTCAAGATCGCTGCAGTTTCTTTTTAATCTGAGGAATTGACTGAATGGTAAGTTATCTCTCAGAGGGCGTGGGTGGAAGCTCTGGTAGGATAGTAAACTGTTCTTCGCCGTGGGTTTATGGTACGTTTTTGTTTGGAGGATGTTGTTCTCTGAATAAATCGTGACATCAAGGAAGTCAAGTTGTCGTTTATCCGATGTGTGAGTGAATTTAAGGCATTCATCTCTAGAGTTGATCCATCCTATGAATTCTAGTAATGTCTCTGCACTGTCTTCCCAAATCATGATCACGTCATCTATGTAACGTTTCCAGAATTTTATCTGTGTGAAGTAGGGATTGGTGGAGTTCCTTATGTGTTGTTCTTCGAAATTGCTGACATACAGACCCGCCACACTAGGAGCGAATGTGCTCCCCATAGATGTACCGTGGCGTTGTCTGTAAAGTGCTCCATTGTACTCAAAATAGTTTTCTGTCAGGGCTAATTTGCAACACTCTAACACGAAATGTCTTGGTGTAGAATGGATCCAAGGTTCAGAAAAAAGAATGTTTTCCAAGGTGTCTAGTGTTTTCTGTTGTGGGAGACTGGTGTACAGACTCTCCACGTCCAACCCCACTAAGTACATGGTGTTCTCGTTATAGACCTGGTTTTCCAGTTGGTTCAGGAGGTCTCTTGTATCTTTAAGGTAAGTGGGTGTACGTTGTACTAATGGTTTGAGGAACTGGTCAGCGAACTGGGATAGAGGTTCCAGTACAGAGCCAATCCCAGAGACGATGGGTCGTCCTGGTGGGGGGACTCTGTTTTTATGAGTCTTAGGTAAAGAGTAGAAGTATGGTACTCTGGGGGATTTAGTATTGAGGAAGTCTGCCTCATGTTTAGAAATCCAGTGGTTAGTTAGTGCTTCTTCTAGCATTGAGTTTATGGTCCCTTGTAATCTTTTCGTGGGGTCATCGATGATCTTCTCGTAGAATTTCTGGTCGGACAGTAATTCTAGACATTGTGTGTCATATCCTTGTTTATCAAGAAGGACGATGCCACCTCCTTTGTCAGCTGGTTTGACAATCACATTTTCATTCTTACTCAGTTCTTCCATAGCTTGTTTCTCGCGTCTCGTGATGTTGTTGAATGTTTTGCTAGAGGGTTTAATGTTATCTACTTCTCTGAGGATCGCTTTCTCGAATGCTTGTACTTCCACTGGGACTAAATGATTGGGTGGACAGAAGGTCGACTTGGGTCTCAGGTTGGTGTCACTTGTCGGGTTTTCATTCTCTTTGTTCATAAAGAAGGCTTTAAGTTTGATTTTTCTACAGAATTCCGATAGTTCGCATTTCAATTCGAAGATGTCTAGAGTTGGGGTAGGGACAAAACCTAGTCCTTTATTTAGTACCTTCTCCTGATCTTCCGTGAGTATCGTGTCTGTTAGGTTAGTCACCAGTGACTCGCATTGCTGGGGCCTGGTTGGTCTTTGGACATACTCCGGGTATGTACTTGCCGTTCCTGTTCGTTCCAGGTTACTCCTTTCCTTCTGCCTGTCCTGCTGAGATACACACTGCCGACGATTTCCACTAATGACTTTAAGCGTATATCATAAATCTCTTATATTCAACCTATTTTGAGATATACTCGCCATTACGAATCAGCCACAAATTCAACTAACAATCAACGATATATTTTTTCACCAATATTATTCGAACAGCCAGCCGTTTGCACTTAAAAGCACTCGCGCCAAGACCAATCACAATCTTTTCCCCTTCACCTAGCCGCCCCATTTTTTCGCTCGATATTCACCAAAATAGTCCAATTCATTTTAACCTTCACTTCTTTTTTAAAAATTAAGGTAGTAGCTCCAAATTAATTCATGGGACAGAATTTCATGATTATTTGCTCCCTAAAACTATTTAGAAAAAACACTGTTTTCTCTCTTCTAATTAGGTACAGATAAACGAACTGACCTCTCTAATTAAACTAGTGGGAGATTCTCACTAGATAAGGAGCCATAATGCGCCCTCCTTGCATTGGTCCTGATGAAAGCCTATAGACTACGACAGTAGGCTGAAACATGTCGACCTTTGACCTTTAATCTTTACAGTACGGTAGACCAGTAACTCGGTCTTCCTCCGCACTTGAATTTTTCTTTTACCTTTCTCTGATCAAGATCTCCAGAATAAAATTGCTTTTGATACAATGATCTAGAGATTTTAACTCACTTGACATGGACCTTCTCACACCTCTTGAACCTTCATGTCTGGACGCTACTGTCTAACCAGATGGTCTTCCTCCGGGTGGAGGTCAGCATACACACAAAAAAAGACCCAATGATGATGCTGTACTATTACACATAAGCGGTAACCCAGTTCATGCCGCTGCCATACCTGTGTATAGTTATGAGGGTTCTTTTATGAAGGAACCAAGAACGTAAAAGACCCTGGATATACAGGACAAGTGGTCCACTCCCCTTTGATTTTTTTGCATAACTGATAAGGAAGCCGACTGGACCACAGCTTCTTTTTCCCTCCCCATTGATTACTTGCTTCTATATTATTGTGTATCAGATGTTGCTGGTAATGTGTTAAGAAGTGAGATAGACATATATGTAGTAGGTTGTTTCACTGTGTCCGACTTATTGAGGCTGCTTGGTGTCTTAGTTTTGGCCAATCTGATTGTCTTGGTTGGGATAACGGGCATGGGAACTTTTGATGGTACACTGCCTTTTTCAAATTAGGAATAGCAATCGATTGTATCTAATCGAGTTCAAAGAGGGGGTGACAGAGATGCAGATGAGGGAGATTTGCAGGGAGGGACAGGACAAAGGGAAGTGGAAAGAGGTACAGCAAGGAGAGTCACACAGATGGAGATAAAGAGCGTGTGATGAGGTTCATAAGGGCCAAATGAGAGTGGAAACAATGGCAATGAGAGGAGAGTGACAGAGATGGAGGACAGAGAGAGGTTCACAGAAAGGAGGGAAGGGCAAAAGGGAGTGGAAAGAGTGACAGCAAGGTGAGAGTGACACGGATGGAGAGGAAGAGCGTGAGAACCTTCCTGCTTCCTCAAATTTGCTTGAAAATGCTCCATTTATCCACTCTTTTTTCAAAATTTTCTCGGAGGAGTTGTTAGGGCTCGCTCGCTCGCCTCAGTGCAGTACCATGATAACTTTACGCCCCACCACTTTCAAATGTCACCAGCCGCCACTGCATCATCGGGACATAAAACAAACATTGTGAGCAACCAACAAATTCAGTCTGTAATCAGAAACAACTGAAATTGTAGGGGGTACCAGAACACGCAGCTCAACCACAGGCCAAGCCAATAAAATTGAGTATAACACACAACAAAAATCTGAGTGTCATGCATACTTTAATAGCTGTGCAAAGATAGTAATGAAAACCATCACTAAATTGATATCACTAAGTTGTGTGCTAAAAAATAATTTTGCCAATAGAAGAGTACTCAAAGACATAACAAAGAGGGTGTATAATAAATCAAGATATTAAGCAGTGTGCCCCGATACAAAAAGATTCATAAATAGTGAATAAGCTTTCGGGCATAACACATCTTCCATAGTCCCTGCAACCCAAGGATATGATGATTGCCAGACAAACCATCTAAACCAGTGGACATTCGATATGCAAATAATTCAAAGACTCACCAAGGACCTACAGTTCCACTACCACGCAAGTTCAATTCACACGGGCGCATGGGGGTCCTAATTACAACTTGTAGGAACCTCCTGCAGGCATTAGTCACTTCACAGAATATAAGCTATTTAAAAGAAGAGGATGGATTTAGTTTTGACTAAAAGTAAAAATGCTACAATGAGAAAAGCCACCACTGTGGCAAAGTCTGGTACCTGTCTATTCAATCAGCTAGTCACTCACAAGCCTCTCCGACTTTCTCTGTAGAACCCCGTCCAGAGCAGCGTCTTATAGCATTGCTCCCCATGAAAAAAGACCACGTCGGTAAAAGCTCACCCAGTCAGGTGAGTCTTTACCTTTGACGTAATGCTGCCTCATTAAACAAATAAGAACTACAAAATATCTCTAAGAATATCTCCAAGAAAAATGTTAAGGTGATAAATAAGAAGCCACGGCGCGATGCGCCCGCACGGCAAAGTAAATGTTAATGTTACATTTTAAATTGTGTATCGCATCAATTGAGTCTGGTATTGAGGCCCAAATAATCTGGTATTATGAAATTCCAAGGAGTGCCCGACTAATCTAGGTATACAAAAAATCCTTTCCAAAACCAGAAAAGACCGCAGTGGGCATGCGCGGAGGCATAGACACTGTCATATACCAGTACCAGATGAATGGAGGCATTGAAGCAAAGTAATTTTAAAGGGATACCAGCGTAGAGAGTAAAATGAGCCTGATTATGATTGAAGATGTTCATAAATAAATTGAAAGTGAAAAAGCTCACTCATGCACTATTGTTAAGTAGTGAGCGTGTTGTTAGTAGAATAGTCATACATAGTCAAAGAAAGACAGGAAGTCAAGGACTAGAGACCAATATAAAGCTTAATTAGCTGTATAGTTGTATTATGTTTGGCTCATTAATGAGAATAAATGAATGGTCTTTACCTGAAAGCAGTATACATATGTTGAAGGCAGTATACATACAGCGTATTTGACATGTTATAGGTGCTGAGATATATATATATATATATATATATATATATATATATATATATATATATATATATATATATATATATATATATATATATATATATATATATATATATATATATATATATATATATATATGAGAGTGCAGACATGTATATGCAGTCAGTGTTTTCAGTCAGACAACTTTGTTAGAGCAGAACAGAATTACATTCCTCCAATGTGTTGAGACCTTTATTAATGCTATCACATCATAAGCTCCAACATCATCATGCTCTATTCAGCAACATGTGGATGTCCCCACCCCTGGGAGGTTTCCGTATCTGTTTAATGACCTGCCATCTGGTTTTATTTAGAGTGGTTGTGCTCTGGGAAATGACACCAGAGGGGCATTAAGAGTTCTACAACATATGCAACACTTATGGGACTGCGTAAATGACATTCTGGGAGTTGCAATTGGTATGGTCTCTTAAATTGTGAATGATGTTAGCGTGTAGGGACTGTTTGGTATTAGTAGTGGAGTAACAAAAACAGAGTTTCCACATTTAAAATGGCCAACAATCTTGTTAAAAATCCCATGATAAGGCCAAATCAGGGGAATTGGTTTTAGATAAGAAGGCAAGCACTAAAGGGTCCTGTATGCTATGGGCCCTCTTGAATGAAAACTGGGGCAGATTATCAGAGATACCAATTGATTGAATCAAAGGCCAATGTTTATTTACATTTTTGGTCCAGGCTTTACTGTGTGTGCAAAACGTAGTCACACATACTACCCTCTCCATTGTGTTTTTTATCAAGGGGAGTCAGCAGACATTTGCAATGGTTGTACCATGACCTTTTTAAAGATCTTTTGATAAGGCGTAACGGTAATCCACGATGCTCCAGTTTTTTGGCTAGAATGTTAGCTTCACGGAAGTGATTACTTCCGAATTTACAATTTCTTCTAATTCAAATAAACTGTCTGAATGGGAGCCCATCCTTCAAACCCTTTAAATTATGGCTTTTGTACTGGAGTAAGGTGTTACGAGTCGTAGGTTTAGTGTGAAGTTTGGTTGCTAGCTTATCATGGGGCATGATTGTAAGATCTAAAAAGTCAATCATTTCATTACTGGAGTGGGTGGTAAAGTTCAAATTGGGTGAGCGAGAGTTCAGCCAATCAATGAAGGTGGCTACAGGTGAATTATTTCCCCTCCAAATAAAAAGAATGTCATCAATGTAGCACATCCAATGGTGCACATTGTCGAAAAAAGAATTCACAGAGTTGGCCTATATGTTTTTCTTTTTTAAATTGTCCACAAACAGTATGGCAAAATTTGGGGTGTAAGAAGCCCCTATAAATGTCCCTTTAATTTATAGATAATCTTGCTCATCAAACTCGAAATAGTTGCGAGTCAATGAAATTGTCAAAGGTCCACAATAAATTTAGTTGGGAAAACAACTGGACCAGGTTTATTCTTTAGAGCCTCCCTCACCACCTCAATTCCTTCCACCTGGGGAATGTCAGTGTACAGGGACTCGGTGTCCAAGCACACTGACAACTCAGCAGCTGGATCAAAGTCTCTGAGCCTGGGCCAAGCACTACACAGTTACTCTTGTGGGCAAGATCATTGCCTGCTGCCACGGAGCTTAGGCGGAGCCCCGAACCTTCCTGATCCAGGCCATTGCTGAGGGCAGGGATGCAGCAAAGGTTATGATACGCTGCAGAATCGACATGACTGACTTGCTGGATAGAGCAATTGCTTCGGTAGAGTCTCGTTGCCATGGTTGACTGGGGTCAACTAGCTTCTCTGGATGTCCAGGCAGCCCTTATGTACATGCTCTTTGAGGGCACTCATCTGTTCGGCAACAAGGCTGATCCAGAGCTTGAGCCCTTCAAAGACAGTAGGGTCAGCTTCCGGTTGTTTGGGAATTTACCATGGGCCCACACCAGCCACACTCTGCCTTTCACTCCAGCTGCATCTATTTCCTCCCAACCACCACAGCCAACAGATTCTCCAGTCCTTTCAAGGACGTGGCTACAACAAGTTTTGCGGGGCCTAAGGCTAGAAATCTGCCCAGTTCTCCAACCCCCCACACCATCTCCCACAGTCAGGCAGTCGCTGCTTCTAAACCCCTTTAACATGCCCTCACAGCATCACAGGTAACCTGTTAGCGGCAGGATTAGGCATCACCTGCCCCACTGGCAAGTCATAGCGTGAGACTAGTGGGTGCTCCAAATTAGTCAGCTGGCTTATACCCTTCCATTTACGGAAACCCTGCTGCCCATGCCATTGTCCTCACATTGGCTGATGGAGGATCATCTCTACCTGCTGTGTCTGGGATGTGCAGGCTCTTTTGGGCAAAGGAGCTGTTGAGAGGGTGCCAACATCAGAAGTAGGTCGTGGTTGCTATTCCCACTACATTTTGGTGCCGAAGGACAGAGGCCTCCATCCTATACTAGATCTACGTCCTCTCAACTTCTTCCAGAAAAAGGAAAAATTCAAAATTCTTAAATTGGCGCAGTTCCTGTCTGCCCTGGTGCCTGGATGGTGGTGCTGTACACATTTCCATATAGCCATTCTGCCAGCCGACAGACCTTAACTGTGGTTCAAGGTGAGGCACAAGCACTTAGTTTGTTGTGCTTGCCTTTGGCCTTCCCAGCGCCCCTTGGGTGTTCACGAAAATGAAGGCAGTGGTTGCGGCCCATCTGCTGAGTTCAGGGGTTCCAGTCTTCCCCCTACGACGACAACTGTCTGTTGAAGACGGGCTTTTCCCATGCAGTCCTCTACCACCTCAGAATCAGGCGGACCTCCTGCATTCACTAGTGTTCACTATACCTGTCCCACAGTCACACCTGACTCTCTCTCAAAAGCTCCTGATACTCTCCCTGAAAACCACAAGGCACCAGAACACCTACTCGACATCAGATTTTCTTTTTTATTCAACCATCCAGTTCGGATGCATTTTGAGTGCGCCTTGCAGCTCTGCATCAAAATAATTTGTCGTTTGAGAACAAATTATGACTTTCACAGCAGCATTGAGCACACCTTTTCAACACAATACCACTTGCAACCGCATGGTTAGACCTGCACTCTGTGTGCAGAGGCACTGCAACAAAATCTGTACATGCCTCAACTTACAGGCTCCGACACCGAGGAGTGGTTGCAACACATGCCGGTTCGGGGAAATAAAGTTGCTCGAAGATGCTAGAGACTACATTCCCGTGCCTTGACCGAGGAATTTAACGCAAAGAAGTACATGAGGGGGTGCAGAAAGTGAACTCCAGTGCATGGTTCAAGCTCCTTCAATATAACCTAGTTCACCAGGTATATCTCACCCCACGTACATTACACATAATATATCCGACCTGCAATGATGAATGCCCAAGGTGTAAAGCGCACACAACGGATTTTCTCGTCATGATTTGGGCCTGCCTGACGCTACTGTCCTACTGGGATGTGCTTGCACGTCTTTGGAGGGTCACAGGATGGGCAATCCCTAAAGAGATCCGACAAGTATTGTTGGGATTGTTGCGCATGCCTAAACATAAGAAGTAAAGCAGATGGTTTGTTCTTCTGGAGTTGTTTCTGGCTAAGAGACGCATTGTTATAGCATGACTTCAACCCAGGTCCCCACAGATTGAGGAATGGATGAGAGATATGTGCGAATGGGCAACCGGGGAAATGGTTTGAGTGAAATTTATTCGAAAGGATGAAAAAATCATTGACTATCTCCAGGCATGGTCCTATATACTAACAGAATTAAAAGAAGAGAAGGCCTCGGAGATCCAAAGGGCCTCAGGTGAAAGGGCATCAAAACCAGTGCCGCTGAGCTCCCGACAGGAACAAGATGAAGATACCGGTTAGGCGTCACTATACGACCCCGGGCGATTATATACAAGGTTAAGTCTTTATTCATGGCTCTGTGATCTGACATCTGAAATGAGGGAGGGTTGGAGGGAGAGAGGGAGGGGAGGGAGTTAACCGGCTATAGTGGCATGATTTTCGTAGACATTTTGCAGAGGTGGATCGTGTACACCCATGTATCAGTAGTACGTGCATTTGACTGTAACATGGTTCATGTGTCCTTGTAATGTGTGTGTAATTCAAAATGCCAATAAAGTTATAAAAAATACAAACTTAACCCAAAGAATGCTTAGCATTCTACCCCATCCTCTCTGCCTACCATGAAGTTCTACTGAGAGCTGCAGCACAACGCAAAGATCCACTTCATGTCGAGGAGAAGGAGAATGATTCTTAAGACTGAGAGGAGCACCTAGTTCTTGCCTATGTTAAAAACAATACAAGCGTTCAACAGATAAGATATTATTAAGCACCTCTCTGACTTTGTTGAGGCCTCGCAGTCAGGATTTAGACCCAGGCACAGCACTGAGACAGCTCTGATTGCTGTCACTGAAAGCATCAGACAGTCATTAGACAATGGACAGGTAGCTCTACTGGTGCTGCTTGACCTATCAGTGGCCTTCAACACTGTCTCTCACCAAATCCTGCTCAGGAGACTCGGTGAAATTGGTATTCAAAGGACAGCCATGCAGTGGCTTCTGAGTTTTCTGTCACACAGAACTCAGACTATCAACTTGGGCACTTTCCAATCCTAGACCATGGTACTGACCAAGGGAGTACCTAGGGATCCTGTCTCAGTACCACCCTATTTAACATTTATGTTGCCTTGCTGGCAGGAGTACTCGGGGATTTAGGGTTCCCTCCTATCTCGTATGCTGATGACACCCAGCTTTTACTCTCCTTTGACAAAAACAACCCCAACACTAAGTCCATCTTCCTTCTCAGAAGCTATGAAGACCATTGCCTGCTGGATGAGAAACAATTCCCTCCAGCTTAATGCAGGATAAACTGAAATTATGCTGTTTGGCGACGCATCTTTGAGATGGTCCCTGAGTTGGTGGCCAGCGGAGCTAGGATCTACACCTACCCCCAAGACCGTGGTAAAAAACTTAGGGGTCCGCTTGGACCAGAAGTTACTATTGAAGGAACCGGCCTCTACCACCATCGGTGCCTGCTTCCATGTCCTAAGCCTCCTGCGAAGGGTATTTCCCTTCCTCCCCCTGTCCACTCGGAAAACCCTCATTCAGACACTAGTATTAAGTCACCTGGATTATTGCAACGCTTTGCTGATTTTCAGCGAATGAAGCATCTCTGAACAGACTACAAGTGGTTTAAAATACCGCAGCCCGGCTTATCTCCAATGCTCCCTCCCGCACTTCCTCCCTTCCCCTCTTGCAGAGCTTGCATTGGCTCCCAGTGCGCAAGTGGATCCATTTTAAGATATGTTGTATTTTACACAAATCCCTAAATAGTAAAGGCCCCAGCTATCTGACAGACAAATTCACTAAATACCAGGCTCCCAGGGCACTTCGATCTTGGTCCAAATCTCTTCTTGTAGTTCCTCGCTGCAAAAAATCCTGGGAGGAAGGTAAAGCGTTCTTCCATTTAGCCCCGACCTACTGGAACCAACTACCCATCCAGCTGTGGAAGTGCACCGATCACCTGCAGTTCCTGGGGCTTCTTAAGACGGCACTGTTTTAAAAGGTCCCTTCCCTGGCTGACGAAAGCAAAGTCCTAGCGCGGAGACACTAATTACGGGGTGATTCAAGCGCTTTACAAACCTTAAATAAAATAAAATCATAACTTAAAGGACCTAGTGAAATTTAGGTTATTTGCATAACAGGTGGAGAAAAATGTAAACCTGCACCCCTAGACCACTTGTTTATTCAAGGACACATACTCCCAGACAAGGAACCTGGTTTGGAAAAGAGCTCTTATACAAGGGGGAGTTCTGCCACTGACGAAGAAAGTTAAAAATTGATGAAACAGAAAAGCGCATAGTGCTGGGTGATCCATCTCAGTTGTGTAATGCTGATTGCATGGTCCATCCAGACTCCCCAACAAAGTGATTTTGAGCTGAATAGACAGTCTGTTTGCCATGTAGGGGAACACACACTCTCCACACATGTTCAAGGTGGTCCATACCATGTGGCTTTGACCACTCTGTCATCAAATTAGACGAGTACACCTCAGGAGTGACAGTCTCATCAGATGGCACCAGAAGATTCATGAATCAGAGATCTACTCCCAAGTTATCAACAACTACTTCCCCCTGTGTGGGGCTCCCAACTGTGAATATGTTCTCCACATATAAAAATGCAAACCTTCACCTACAGGTTCTCGTAGTCACAGACCCTAGGAAATGTGTCATGATGAGATGGCTAGAGATATTTGCACATGATTTTGCTTCACTGATTCGGACTCCTTCGCATATGCACAAGATGTGTTGGGCATCAGTGATACTCATTGCCATGATGTGGGTCCATGAGCCTTGTTACTGTTTGCTATTATGGATGCCCCTTCAACCATACAAAAAGCTATGGATGCGTCCAGACTTCCACATTGAGCATCAAGGTTGGTTCCAGCCTCCTATCACTCAATCTTGCGATTTGGCATGTGGTGTCATACAATGTGGATATCTGCAGCTCCCTAAAGAATGCGTGCAAATTCTCAAGCTGGCTAAGAACCCTGCTTGCACTCATGATATGTGGCAAAATGGAAAAACTTTGATTACTGTACTTGTTACAACCTACAGCCCTTAGCAGTCACAGTCCAGCAAACTGTCTTCTATCTACACCTTCAAAAGACAAATCCCTTCCTATATATGGTCCTCACTAGATATCTGGAGGACCCTCTATTCGTGTCCAGTAGAGAGTTGGTGAAATTCTGGCTTCATCAGTCAAAGAATCCTTTGTGCACATGAACAAAGATGGGGTCTTGCTACACACACTTCTTCGTTTTCGTGCCAAAACTCGTCTTGCCATTTTATGCAAATCAATCCTTTCAATTCCATCTTTTTTGCTTCCCCATAATAAGCATTACACACTTTAGATGAGCAACAAGCCATTTTGTACTGTGTGAACAATACTCTGTCCATCAGCAGAACTAGACCACTATTTGTTGCATTTGCCTACCCACACATTGGCAACTCCTTCTCAAATGTAGACATTGCGAGCCAGATGCTTTCAGCTTTGTTATGCCAAAGGGGAACTCACACTCTATAGTATGCCTGGATTCCTTCCTCTTACAAGAATGGCACCACTGTGGCATTTCTGGGTTATGTCCCGCTAGCAGATATATACATAGGTGTTACTTCTACATCTGAAAGAAACACGTTAGTTAGATTCCTCACCTTAGAATATCCCCAGGTGTCAGACTGGATCAGGAAAGATTTTTATACATTCGCCAAGCACTACTGTGTGGACGGACATTCATATCCGCCACAAGTCACGGGTCAAGCAGAGCGTACTTTTTGCCATTATTAAATGTCTTCCGCTTCACGAGGCACTGCTTTAGGGAGTTGGGTACTACTTTTTGGTCTGAGCACGTAGTGTAAAGCAACACCTGCTGCAGACAGAAAACTTTACATACTTGTAACAGTCTGTTTTCTGCTGGTAGTGCTGTAGATTCACAAGTGCCAACCCAGGTCCTCTGATCCAAGCTCACAGAAAGCTGTCATGTGCACTGTTTTTCACTTCTCGTTTTCCTTTCCCAATGCAAATTTCAGGAGAGGTGTCGAGTCACTTTGAAAATAAAGCCCTTTGTTAGAAGGATTGCGCCAAAGTCTTTGCGGGAGCGGTCCCAAAGCTGCTTGTGTTCTGGCAGTCGGCTCTGCGCCGTTCCAGGTCTCGGGGGAGGTCGAGGGACCGTGCGCGGAGTCATCATCATCGGTCCTCTGGTTCCAAGTCTTCGCACTCTGGGTCAAGTAAGGCGAAGCACAAGAAGTCGAAGAAGCACCATCGCTCTCCGACTTCCCCTCGCCGGTCGCGGCTGACGGTGCAGGTGGGGCCTCCCCCGCGGCTCCGGCGGAGCCTGTGGTGTCGCCACTGGCCTACCCGCCCATTCCAGGTCCGTCGGCGACTCCGGCCCAGATACAAGAGTTCCTGTCAGCCATGGCTCGACTCTTTGGCCCGTCGGCTCCCGCCAGTGCGCCTTTGGGCCCGACTGGGGGTCTTCATGTTCCATCGCTGGCGGCTCCGGCCCTGGCGCCGCAGGACCCCTGTGGATCCCGGTCGACGCCGGTTGACCTAATAACACCTCCACCGACGTCGACCCCACTGGCACCACTTCCGACGTCGCCCGCTCCTCGGGACGACGTCTGCCCCTGTTTCAGCCCGAAGGGGACGCGCCGTCGGGCCGGCATCGGTCTATGCCGTTCTCTACGCCGCTCGGGGATTCCTATCCCCATGTCCCTATTCCTTATTTTCAGCCTGTGGAACGGCCCGAGGAGAAGGGGAGGACTGGGAGGGGTTTGAGGACCCTCTCGCAGCCGACTGCAAGTATGAGGAGGACTGGGCAGAGGAGTTGGGGGAAGCCAGTGGTCTGGATACCTCTCAAGACCTTGGCATGCTGTCTCCTCCTACCGTGGCTACGGAGGAGGGCGCTAGTTATGCGGTGGTGTTACGTAGAGCGGCCGAGGCCCTACACCTCGAGCTCCCTACGGTGGCCGTCAGGACTAACCTCCTGACAGAAGTGCTTCAGCCAGCAGCTACTTCTGAGGAACCGCTGCTCCACTCCAACAAAGCACTTTCCGATGTTCTTTTGGGCACCTGGTCCAGGCCCACCACAGGGGCTCCTGTGGATAGGAACGTGGCCCGCCGCCATCGCCCGGCTCCGGGTGACCCTATTTTCCTCTCCCAACACCCCACCCCGAGAGCTTGGTTGTCCAATCCTCTGCTTCTCCAACCGCCTTCCCTACCGCACCTCTGTATAGGGAATCCAAGAAACTGGATCAGTTTGTGAAGATTTTTTTCTTCTGCCAGTTCTGCGCTGCGGTCCGTGAGCACCGCATGCCTCTTGGGCAGTTATTCCCACTGTGTTTGGGATAAGGTGACGGACGTGCTGCCCCAGTGTCCGGAGGAGGCCCGGAAAACTCTCTCCCAGGCTGTTGCAGAGGGGTGAGACGCAGCAAAGTTCATGATTCGTTGTGGCCTAGACACCGCCGACTCACTGGGCAGATCGATTGCAACGACGGGGGCGATCAGACTCCACGCCTGGTTGAGGACAACTGGATTTTCGGGGGATGTCCAATCAACCCATATGGACATGCCCTATCAACCCTTATGGACATGCCCTTTGATGGCCGTCGCCTCTTCGGCGATAAAGCAGACCACGCGTTGGAGAGGTTCAAGGACTCCTGGGCTACGGCCAAGTCCTTAGGACTCTCTGCAGTCCACCCTCATCCGCCGTCTGCTTTTCGCTCCTTTCGTGGCACTGGAAGGGGTGCCCCGCAGCGTTCGCAACAGAGCCACAAGCCTGTGCAATAACAATCCCAGCGCAGATGCGGGTTCCGCCATGGCGGACCAAGGGGCCAGCGGGCGGGTCAGTCCACCTCCACCCCGGCCACCACTGCCTCCAAACCTTCCTAGTCTGAGCTTTCAGGCCCATCAAACGCCAGTGGGCGGCAGCATTCGCCATCACCTCCCCCACTGGTGCACCATCACATCGGACAGGTGGGTTTTAGAGATAGTCCGAAGGGGCTACTCCCTCCCCTCCGAGACTACCCCTCCAGCCATGCCACCTCAGTACCACCGCATGTAGGGGGATCACTTGGTGCTTCTTCGGAATGAAGTTGCGGCCCTCTTGGCCAAGGGGGCCATCGAGCGCGTTCCGGCGCCAGAAGTAGGGCGTGGTTGTTATTCCCACTACTTCGTGGTGCCAAAGAAGGACAAGGGCCTGCGTCCTATCTTAAACCTCCAGAACGTCAATCGCTTCCTCCGCAAAAAGAAGTTCAAGATGCTCACTTTGGCTCAGGTCTTGTCTGCTCTCGATCCACAAGACTGGATGGTAGTGCTGGACTTGCAGGATACGTATTTCCACATCCCAGTCCTGCGGGCCTACTGGCGTTACCTGTGGTTCACGGTAGGCCACGAGCACTTTCAGTTCACCGTGCTCCCTTTCGGCCTTACCAGCGCCCCTTGGGTGTTCACGAAAGTGATGGCGATGGTCGCAGCTCATCTGCGCAGATCAGGTTTCAGTCTTCCCCTATCTCGACGACTGGTTGTTGAAGGCAGGCTCGCCCCGGACAGTCGTCTCCCACCTCCAGACTACGGCCGACCTCCTGCATTTGCTGGGGTTCTCCATCAATGTGCCGAAGTCGCACCTGATTTCCCTCTCAGAAGCTCCTCTTCATCGGAGCGGTTTTGGACACGGCGCAGTTTCGGGTCTATCCTCCCGAACAGCGAGTCCGGGTTATTCGGGCTCTGATCCCGATCTTTCAGCCCTTGTCCCAGTTTTCGGTCAGGGTGACCCTGAAGCTGCTTTGTCTCATGGCCTCCTGCATCCTGCTGATCAATCATGCCAGATGGCATATGCGGGCTCTGCAGAGGGACCTGAAGTTCCAGTGGGCGCAGCATCAGGGTAACCTGTCCGATCACGTCCAGATCTCAGAGGGCACTGCAAGACAGTTGCAGTGGTGGCTCATTGACCGGCATCAGGTCGACGGCAGATCCCTCTCCCTTCCCCAACGGGAGTTCACAGTGGTGACGGATGCGTCCCTCCTGGGATGGGGTGGCCACATGGGAGAGGCGGAGATCAGAGACCTCTGGTTTCCGGCGGAATCCAAGCTCCATATCAACCTTCTGGAGCTTTGGGCGATCCGACTTGCACTGAAGGCATTCCTTCCCTCTGTCAAGAGGAGAGTTGTGCAGGTGTTCACAGACAACACCACCGCCATGTGGTACTGCAACAAGCAAGGCGGGGTGGAGTCGTGGACCCTTGGTCAGGAGGCTCTGCGCCTCTGGACATGGCTGGAACATCAGGGCATTTTCCTGGTGGTTCAACACCGGGCAGGTTCTCTGTACGCCAGGGCGGACAAACTCAGCAGCAGGTGCATGATGGATCACGAATGACGTCTTCACTCGGAGGTGGTGCAAGGTCTCTTTCAACAATGGGGAGAGCCTTGGTTAGATCTGTGCACCACCGAAGAGAACACGCAATGTCATCAATTCTGCGCATTGGGATTTCCAAGGCGGCACTTGCTCTGCGACGCTTTTCGTCGCGAGTGGATTTGCAGTCTGTTGTACGCCTTTCCGCCTATGCCACTTTTGCCCAGAGTGCTGAAGAAGACCAGGCGCGACAGGGCACAAGTCATTCTTGTGGCTCCAGACTGGGCTCAAAGAGTATGGTATCCCGAACTACTCCGTATGAGCATAGATCCACCAATCCGACTGCCTCTTCGGGAGGATCTTCTGTCGCAGCAACAGGGGACGGTCCTCCACCAGAACCTGTCCAGACTCCACCTCTTTGCATGGAGATTGAGCAGCGGCAGTTGATTCCTTTCGACTTGCCTCCTGAAGTTTGTGATGTCATTCTGGCACCCAGGCGTCCCTCCACTAAGGTGGTATACGCCTGCAGGTGGAACAAGTTTGTGGCATGGTGCACAGCAAATGCTGTTGATCCCCTTTCTGCCCCTCTTTCGGAGGTTCTTTTGTTCCTTCTTTCTTTGGCCCAAGGGCTACCGTTCTGCTATTTCGGCCTTTCTCAGGCTCCCTGATCAGCCCTCTCTTTTCAAGTCCCCTGTTGTAAATAGATTTCTCAAAGGCATTACACACCTTTTTCCTCCTATTCCTTTCGTGATGCCACAGTGGGTCTTGAATCTGGTTCTTACATACTTGATGTGCGCTCCCTTTGAGCCCCTTCACAACTGTCCTCTTCGTCTCTTGACCTTGAAGACTGCCTTCCTGGTGGCCATCACCTCTGCTAGGCGAGTGAGTGAGCTCCAGGCTCTTTCTTGTAAGCCTCCCTTTCTGTCGGTCCATCCGGACAAGGTTGTGCTCAGGCCCCGTCCTTCCTTTTTGCCAAAAGTTGTTACGGCCTTTCACATTGGGCAGTCCATTACCTTGCCCACCTTCTATCTCAACCGCACACATCAGTTCCGGGTGGATGACCAACTCTTTGTTGGCTGCCTTGGCACCAAGAAAGGTCGGGCGGTGCACAAGAGGACTATCTCCCGCTGGGTTGTCTTGTGCATCAAAGCCTGTTACTCTTTGGCTAAAGAGGACCCTACGGTGGGGCTGCGTGCTCATTCCACTAGAGCAACTGCTGCCACTACTGCACTGGGACTTGGTGTCCCCCTGCAAGACATTTGTCAGGCAGCCACGTAGGCCTCGTTGCACATGTTTACGAAGCATCACTCCCTTGACAGTCAAGTCCGGAGAAATGGCTTCTTTGGCCGTTCTGTTCTCCGGGACTTTCTGGTGTGATCTTGGTTCGCAGACCCACCACCGGGGTTGGTATTGCTGGGGTATCTATTCTGAAGTATGGAATCTATCACTATGTGTTTCTTTCAGATGAACAAGTTACTTACCTTCGGTAACGATATATCTGTTAGAAACATTAGTAGTGATGGATTCCTTACCGCCCCACCCATCCTC
Source organism: Triturus cristatus (assembly GCF_964204655.1). Classification (NCBI taxonomy): domain Eukaryota; kingdom Metazoa; phylum Chordata; class Amphibia; order Caudata; family Salamandridae; genus Triturus; species Triturus cristatus. Next base: position 85,708,211 of record NC_140586.1, on the reverse strand, counting down.
CCCGTTCTGCAAACTGATTTCTAGGGTTAAGGTCATCCCTTTCAGGGCCCTAGTTTCAATGCACCAGTGGTCAGTATCTTGCATGGCTCTGCGTTCCTTGCGCGGAAAGTCGTGTCCAGAACTGACGTCCGCGCGCGTTGGCGGCGCCAAAGAGTGGCCACGACGTCATCCCGGTGAACACGACGCCGACTGACGCGTAGCCGCACGATGCCATCTACCGACACGCAGGGTTACTGCTGACAAACTTTCTGGATCCAGTCTGACGCCTGGGGATATTCTAAGGTAAGGAATCTATCACTACTAATGTTTCTTACAGATATATCGTTACCGAAGGTAAGCAACTTGATCTTTTCTAACGCATCATAATATACATGGTGGATTCTATATCTTTAAACAAATTATTTAATGCCCTCCCTCTAGTCCTGGGGAGGGAGTGCAATTGTTAATAAGTTCCCATAGTATACAATGTGTTGTCTACTGCTATTGTTGCTTTGGGTCATACTTGATCAGGTCCTCTGCACACACCCATGGGATATGGAAAAAAGTGCCAGGATCTTCTGCCAGATTGACAGTATAGGCAGTCAAAACCGCATGATACCACCCGACAACACTTGAGAGCTATCACTGAAGGGGGAATTTTCCAGATCCAGTTAAGCACCTGGAAGAAGTTTATATTGTGCAGAATCTGCGAGACAATAAAATGTTCATAAGAAAAATCATTACAGAAGAGAGGTAATTTTGTCTTTTCCGCAAAATTATCTCTCTTCGGTAATGATTTTTCTTATGAAGAGAGAGAGAAAGCGACATTATTTCCGTTACCAATTGTTAGTTTCATTTGGACACCCTTTCTGTAGAACTACTCTTACTCGTCAAACTGCAGTGGACGGTTTTTTTAGGTACGCAGCTCTTAAATTGCTTCATCTGCAAACCTAAACCATCTGTTTGACAGTTGGCAGCTGTTCAAGTACTGTAAATATGAGGATATTCACCATGGAGAACCACTGCTATACCCAAACCTTTTTATCGTACTCCGGGACTGAATCTTTCTCAGATTCTTACTTATTGATCCATACCCTGCAATTGGTGCGAATCTTCCTCCCCAGTAATTTGGAACCGTTTGCAAGATGTGAATTAGAGAAGAATGCCTACACTTTTGTTTTATTTTGCAGGTTAGTAATTCTCCCTTTAGGATACCAATAGAGAAGGAATTATCTTTTTGCATAAGGGTTCATCATGATATGTTTCAAGACCAATACTAGGAACAGAAAAGTGGTGCCTGGTGCAAGCTCAAACTTCACCCTTCTATTACTATTTAACTGAGTGTCTGCATTTGCAGTCTCCTGTTGTAATCACGATGCAGAGGATAATTATCAGAACTACTAATCAGATGTGTGGATGCATCTGAATTTTTATATTTTATTTTATCATGAAAGTGTATCTCCTAATTTTTTTCAGCAGTCCACAGATACATCTATGCACTAAAATGCCTCCAGGGAGATAAAATGTTGAAAACATTTGAAAGCAGAACTGCACCTGTTAAATTGCATATACAAACTGTGTTCCACCATCTTGAATCTGTTCAAATTGCAAAAGGGCACCATACCATCCACTGCCCATTTCTGTGTTGCGAACCACTGAAAGCTCGAAACTGGCTCAAGCTCAGCTCGAAGCCCTTTGGATGCTCAAGCCAAAGCGAGTCAAGCTTTCATGTGACTTTTGCCAGCCAATCATGCTTTGACCTAATGTGCCAAGAATTAAAGACAGTCTTGAACTTTGAAATGAAACAGGCAAATATTTTATTTCTCTCAGCCTCTTTGTTCTTCATTATCACATGAGAGCACCTTCAAGTGATGAGTTCAGGATGTACACTGTAGAAAAACCTCATGTGTTTGATTTAATAACTATAATCTTACTCCATGTATATTAGGAATCTAAACCACACATAGGAGACACATGAAAACGGATTTGCCTCTTAATTTATTAATGATGTCAGGGCGAGGGGGTTGGAAAATCTCTAAATTCATGTTTAAAGAGTTTCACTTTCAATAAATACATCTCTGTACAGTGATATAATCAGATGTATTAAGGTCAAACGCCTTTGTATGTTAGACACTTTTTATTGCATTTTGAAGAGACTTTGCCATATTTTAAAATGTTTGTTGCATGATTTACATGCTAAATAATTTTTAAGGCAAAGCTGGTGTATGGCTCTTAGAGCCAAGCCAGACCCTTGGCTCGGCTCTGGCTGTTAATTTGTTGGCTTAACCTCTTCTAGTTGCCAATGCATGTAAGATGGCAATTGGGATCCGGTGCTGAGGCATCAAGAATTAACTCCTGGAACTGCTTCAGCTGCATGATTTCGCTTACATATTAGAGCTTGCGTTGATCATCTTAACCTTATGCTAGCACATTCTGAAGCACGCTTTTGTTGACCGTGCCTGGTATATTAAATTTTCATTTTTTTTATTTTAGTCCTATGGTAATTGACTTTTAAAGATCTCAAAGCAATACCCTTTGTACGTGACTTCTTTTGTGGCATGATTTGCTGATATTTTGCATGTTGAACGAAGGTCTTTCTCTCCTCAGTTTGCAAATGGTAATTCTCCCAATCACCCAGTGTTCACTCCTTTTCTTACTTCCACTCCCTTTTTCCCATGTTGTGTTCTGTTCTCCTTGCAGCAGAAGACCCCCAGCAGCACCGAACCGACCTACCATTATCAGACCAGCTGAGCCGTCATTATTAGATTAGACGTTGGGGGAGGAGCAGAGCTCTCCTGTGTACTAATTTCAGGCGTTGTTGCTGTAACGCAGTACCTACTGATTTTGATGGTGGAAAAAAATTGGAGTTTTTTTTCTCAAATTCGTACCCGCGACCGGTTGTGGAAAAGGCGTGTGGGGCTTGGTGTGTACCGTTTCTAAAGCTGGAAACCTGCACTAACATCCTGGCCGAAACCTGGACACCGCCTGCAAATGCCCCCCAAGGGTCTCTGTTTACGCCGTGTATGCTGTTGCCTTAATGTGCCATTTGTGTCTCACTCCAGAATGTCTCATTAAATAGGGTGCAAATACAGAAACTGAGGTTTGGTGCTTACGTGCACATTTCTCCTTTTTTCCCTTTATTGAGAGAACAGATTGTCATTTACGAGGCAATATTAAAGCAACAGTACTACAATCATTCTCCATACCCTCCTTTGTGATGTATTTTCTGCCCCACGATGCATTTTGTATATCTTCCAACTTATTAAAGAAATGGACTACATTCTTCTTATGTTGGTTCCCCCTGAACAGACGTCTTCTGCAGATACCTGCTTTCAAGTTTTTGTTCCTTTCCCAGGTCAAAGCACTTAGTGTAACTTGATTTGTTGGTATGAGCAGCAGGGCTGCACACGGTTTCGTGGCTGGTGCCGACCTTTTGGTTGCAAGTGGAAACCAAGCCTGGAGGAGCCAGAAGTGCGCTGCTGCGCATTGGCGCCTTGTTTCTTTTCATTCCCCCAGCAGTACTGTTGCTTTAATGTTGTTCTGTGTACTGAATACCACTAGTGTATCCAGAAGGAAACAGTCTGGGGAGTTTCTCTCCGGGGATCTAATGCTGCACTTTGTTTTGAGTTTAGCTAATGAGAGAGGTAGTCTGGCACGGAGGCCATTTGAATGTATCCGAATGGTAAACTTTTGTACTTTCAGGAAACTTTCAGTAACTTTTAGAATAACTTAGTGAAACCCCTGTTTATTCAAAGAGATCAAGTGATTTAACTCCTACTTTCTGTACACACACAATTATGTATTATTATATGAACATATACTTGTTTTTGTTACCTTTTTGCCCAAGCCTTGCAAACTAACTTTTAATTAGAGTTCATTAAATCTGCATTTCCTAGATTTATGTAAAAGACATACCGTAAAATGTGGAATGGTAAGATGTTACTTCCTAAGTAAGGAGGCTGTGCGAGTTTAGACCTGAGGCAGTGCAATGGAAAGTCCCGAAGAGAGTTTTTTGGAAGTTGGCGATTGCCCTGTCCTGTATTCAGTCCTCCGGTTAAGTACTCACCCCTCTCTCCCCCCTCACCCAACACACTGTTGTGGATCTTGTGGCTCCATGTGAACTTCAAAACTGAAGAATGCATTGAGGCGCATTGTTTATCTTGAAATTCAGTCTAATTTGTTCTAGAAAATTCGTTTAGGAAAATGCTTTGCAATTAATGAATTTTTGTTCCACATGGCCCTTTAATTCCGCGATTAAACTCCAGAACTGAGAATGGCATTTAAAACTAGCGCTGAAATTCTATGCCAAGTGACGGAGAAATTTAGCTTTATTTCAGTAAAGGGATATTCAAAATATCACCTGTCCTATTAACAAAATGTAGTCCACAAGTTTCCAAAAGCACCTGAAAATGGAGAAAAGATTCAGGTTAAGAGCCGTTTTAGGTCAGCGGTCTTACATTCTTAGCTATGGCTTGAAATGGTTGACGCTATTGGCAAAAAGTGGTATGAAAATCATGGCAATATCTTCACCTATGTTTTTCTATTCTTTATCCACTTATGCGCTTGTTTGCTGTTGCAATGTTTAGTTATTCAGTCAGTTCAAATAAATTGTTTTAGCACTGTTCAGAAAGTAAGTACTAGAGATGGTGATTAAGACCTTGGATGTTATATTTGGAAAGCCATTTTGAAGAGGTCTCTCGTGTTAGCCGTGTAAATTCATAGAAAACATACAACCCCCTGCATCCACATTTTCTCATGATGCATGCAATAAGTTTGGACATTTATTTACTATTTGAATCCCTCACCATGTCAAAAACCAGGTGTACGGTTTCAACCTCTGCCTTTGGGTTTTAGGCTGATCATATTCACAGGGGTGGCTCCTTCGCTAAGGCAGAGGATCGTCGCCCCACTGCCCTCCAAGCAGAAAAAAACAAAATAAAATGATGATAACCTTGTTATTATCACTTTATTTTTCTTCTGGCGGGACTTGCGGCACTCGTAGAGGAGTTGTGTGCACACACTAAGTGTGCATGCCTGCTTGGCCGGCCGCCTTGGGCTGGCCAAACATTAATGCACATTTTGCATGTCCCTCATCAGGCTGCAATACACAGCCCTGCCAGCCGCCACTGCATATTCATTGTTCAATTAAAGAGATATATAAGCAATGACCAGGAAAGCCATAAAACAAAGTTGTGAATGCAACTGAAAAGTGCAAAAGATCTATCAGTCAGTCAAAAGATGCATCGTTTATCAGAGGAAATACAATTGAGTTTAGTATTCTGAAAAATAGAATACAAAATATAATACAAAATAAACACCGGAAAGAGTAACCCAAATGCGGAGTGAAATATAATATGCAAACACAATAGGACTGAAACTTACTATTAAAAAGAATATGCATCTGTATTGACTTGGCTTTAGGTGTGTGCTCTTTTTTAAAACCGTTTTTATAGGTGTACAATTTTACACCAAATCATTACATATGTTCTTTAAGATGTTTCAAGTTAAAGACTCTGTTATTACATTGTGTATGCCAGTAAATTGGAAAACTATCCTTAGTAAAAAATGAAATATTGCAAAATAGAAATTGAGGGGAAATTACAGATCAAAATACATTAGAAAAGAAGTGTCTTACATGCTGTTATCTCCGGTCATGTTCCTAGAAGAACAAGAAAGACTACCAAATGCCTAAATCCTGTTACCACAGTTGAAGCTCCTTCGAATTCTCAGGGTAGCTCAATGCCAAGCTGTCGTACATGGTATGTGAGCAGCCTCATTCCGACCATATCGGCATATTACATGGTCAACGTTACTTATTTTGTGAACTGACTTTAAGTATATGTCCAATTAATAAAATCTGTTTAAGGAGTAATGCTGTACTCCCTGCAAAACACGTACGGGGCAACTCCCCATAAACGCTTTGAAAAATGTAGTCTTTATACTACCAGCCACACTAATCTCAGTAATAACGTGCTTTGGGTCCACTGAATCGTAAATCCCATTATGCCATGGGAGATCGGATCATCTTGAGACTTGAAAGCAGTTTCTAAGATATATTAACCAGATGGTATATATTTTGGCTTAAGTGAGGTGTGAGTATGATTGAAATAATGTCATATTAACTTTGAACTGCTGTGATATGGCAACAGGTAGTACGTTCTCCAAGTCACCAGGATATCTTCTGGTCAGACAGACTATGGCATGTGCTATAAATTATTCTACTCAACAAGTGGATTTGAACCATTGTGCAGAATGCAATCTTGTGATAACAGGAGAAGAATGGATTTTAAATGTCATGGGGACTTGAAACTGAGACCGAGCACCTGTGTGGTTTGTGACATGAAAGGAGTGTGTGGCGTAGTCTGGTTAGATCCTATGAAATGACAGTAGAAAGGCAGATTTTTAATTCTTTAAGAACTGTGACTCTTTGGGTGATTTCACCATAAATATAGAAATTTGTCAAATCTGTGTACGCTTCAGCCCCTTTTTCTCTTTCGCCATATGCCCAGACTCATAATCAAGTTTTCCTTTTGATTTAATTTGCATTTTCTTGAAGCCAACTCGGCCACAGGGTGTCCTTGTTTTGTACATTTGTCAACCAGAGATGCATGACATCTTTACAAGGAACCACCTCAATGCTAATCCGGTATTAACTGTTTTATATTAATGTATTGGCTAGACATTTACTAGGCCTTTGATTTGCCAGTTCTCACACCAGAAGCCTTTTAAAACTGGAAGCACTTTGGTACGAGTAGATTGTGCTTTTTTCCGTTGCTATATTTATGCAAAAAGAGAGCAGAAGTAAGCACTATTGAGAAAGAGATTTCTCGCCTTTGGTGGTATTTGTACATCTTGTTAACTGTGATCACAAGGTTCCTGGGATCTTGGATGGTTTTCCACATGCAAGAGACGCAGTTAAACACATTAGGATTTTTTTTAGTTTTCCCCCCAAAAAACCTCCCACTTTCGGAGTTGGTATTTGAAAAAACAAAAAATGGCAATAGTTTGGTCTACCGTCAACAAACCGACAGTTTAGTGAAAGGAATTGCAGTGTACAGACTGCAGCGTTGGCAGGTATTTTAAGTTTGTCAGGTGAAATACCCTCGGGATGGCAGAGGTAATGTCCTCCACAATCCTAACGCACACTACTCTGTCCGCCAAACTTTAAATCAGACCCAAGGTGTGAAAATAAATCGGACTGGATGAGCTACTTGCATCAAACACGACGTTTTTGTGTTGTGGTCGACAGTTGCATATTGGTTTATTTAACTAGCTTTCAAGGCTAGTCCTGTAGTGTAAAAGTAAGCTACCCAAAGCAATTAAGTGGATCTCAATAGAGGTTATAGTTTTCTGTTTTATACAAACATGGTTTTCTGTACTTTGTATATTACCTGATGTTGTAGCATGTCCCACTTTTGCTTTAAGTAGGAAACTTTAAAGGAAAAACATGGTTTAAATCCCCCAGCCACTGTGTTACCTCAGTTACCACACACTTTATTCAAGTAGGAAAAGGAGAACTAGAACATGGGCTCATGGTTCCTGAAGCAGCGACAAAGCAACTAGAACACGTTTACTCCTTCCTTCGAGATCCTTATAAGCCTGCATAGGAAAATACACATTTTCAAACTGGCAAGAGAGCAGGTAACTGCATCGAATCCAGACTATGCTAGAGATCCGCTGTTTGGTTGTTTTGTCCTCTTTGTGGCAAAGTCTGGAGTAAAATGATCTTAAAGGGGGCATAACAGCTAATTTTAAACTTGCTGTTAAGTCAAGCTGTTCTAAAAAAAAAAACACTTGAGAGCATACTGTTTTGAGCTCCTTGCTCCTGAATGGATTATTGTAGAAGACCAGACATTCTTGTGTAATGCATGTTTTGAACATTTTCTTCTTTGGAAAACCAAAATTTCGACTAATTACCCCTCCTCACCTTTAAGTCATGGAGAAATTTGAATTATAAAGCTTTACGGTATCTCGCTGCTAAAAATGTTTTTTTCGGTTTGGTAGGAAAAGATTTCCTGTATACCAGATGTGCTGATCTTCCATGTTCGTTTCGGAGAATGGTACAGAAGAAAAGCAGACGCTCAGGGTTTGGATTGGGCATTTGTTGACGCATCACAATCTTTCAGTGCTCTGTAATGGGCTTGAAAGCTAATGAATTCAAAGTTGATAGTTGGAGTGGTCCCTTGTCCACACTTGAAACGTACTGCCATCAAGTCTGCACAATAACCGCTATCAACTGTAAGATAGGCTATGTGTAAGATGTTCAGTTACCACAAGTCATCTGTTCAAAATGAAGTAGGATACGGTGGTGCCGCCAGATCAGCAAAGCCAGCAGAGACTTTGACATGAAACAACTCTTTTAGGTGAAAATAAAAAAAATTGCCATAAATTACACCTGACCCTATCTAAAAAGTGTTAACAGTTCATGCAGTTTCTCTTCTCACTAAGGTCCATTGACAAGAATTACTTCTTCAATGCAAGATACCTAAAACCATAGCATCCTTCCCACTTTCATTCTAAATAAACGCTTGTAATTGAAAAACACTGGCTTTGAATTGAGTATGGAGTTGAATATTCAGTTCACTCTTAGCTGATCATTGTTATGAAGTAGTTTTCTTGTTGTAGTCATGTTTTAATTTATACATTTTAGTTGAACGTGGCATTTTTGCATGAAGTACAGACCGTTTTTTCATCCATAGTGTGTGGTTGCCAGTTACTGGGTCTGCACAATGTGGCTGAACTCCGGATGTATGTGTCATGTCACTATTCACCGCATCCCTCTTTAACATGGAGTAAGTTGCAGAAAATATGAATACAAAAGTTGTGTGTTTGAACATATTTAAAGCACAAAACATTCAGGGGTTGAAGGAGGTGAAAGACCAACGAGCATGTCTCTCAACTAAATACATAAAAACACAAAACTACTCCGGGTCTATAGAGAAGGATAGCCCGATTAATTTAAGGGTGGGGGTGTCCTAAGTGGTCTCTCTGGCATAAAATCAACAAATACACAAAAACATTGTTTAAGGACGAAAATACTCACCCACCCTAGGGTGGCATGCTTCATCATAAGGTCTCTCCTCACACCACTTGTGCAAGCTTGTGCTGTGGGTTACAACTCCTCACCTCAGTAAGGAGGAGCACTTAAAAGATGTTGTCTGGGAGATGATCCTACTTGTACGCTGGGTGGTGTGGGGGGTGTGAAGCAGGCTGGAGAAGTAAACAGTAGGATTAAAACTACCTCATGGTGGAGCCTAAAATCTTTATTCGTGTCCCCAACATATAGCATGAAAACTAAGAATACTACTCAACGACCTGGTAGGAACAAAATGCAAAGAGTGTACTGTTAAGCCATAGCCCTGCCCTTCTATATCCTGTGTCAGGTTCTGAAGGTTTAGGAAAGATTCTCCGATTGACCTTATCTGGGTAATACACAGAGTCTTTGAGAAATCTTGCATATGGTATAAAACTCAAAGCATCAGACTTACTCTCTGAAAAATGCATGTCTTAATACGGTTCTGTAATCCCTTCCTCACCCTTCAGAGATCAGATTTTCATCAGCAATGGTGTGGAATAGTGTAGGGAGATTTATGCCACGCTAAATGATGGCACATTGAACAGATTTGTGCTTCACATTTAGTTTGTAGTGCATATGTTGTACAGTCTGGTTGACATAGAGGTGGAGGCCTGCTAATAAGCTCGTTACTAAATTGCCTATGCTGTATGTAATGCAAAACAGATCACTTGTCTGCAGTACGGGCTCAGCCTATCCGAAATTATGTTCAGTTCACTTTAGGGTGTTCTTAAAATTAGTATGATAGTTGACAGGTGTATAAAACTGATAGGTGATTCATAAGTGACACCTTCAGCCAGCACTGGCTTATAAGGCACAGTACTTTCTCTTCTAGGCCTCCTAGTTTTTCTCCCATTGGAAGCATGGCCGCGTATCTACAGACATGCGAAGTGCTCATAGCTGAAAGCCGGGCTTCCTTTCGCAAGGGTGTTTGTTTGCCATTATTATATTTTATGTACAATACACAAGTATTCACATGCATATTTGGTTGGGGTCGTAGTGCAGCTGCAGATAACGATAATACAAACTATTACATTTTATTCTTAGAAAAAGCTATACATTTTAAAAACACTCCCACATTTTCTAGTAAAGTTAGTTGTATATATTATTTTATAAACTGTTCCCTGCTGACCGGAATCCTGCAAGTCAAATCTTGCCCTTTGAGTCTAAATAAATGCACAATAATTATAAATAACAGCTTAAATGAAACTGTGGTAACAAATATAAAAACATCTGCCTATACATTCATTTTTTTAATGAATAGTAAAATATAGGTTTATGAATTTTAATATTTGAGTGGAGTCATTTTTTAACCTTGCAAGACTCTGAACGAATTTGTAATCTGCCAAGTGTTCCTAAATACAGGACCATTCCGGCAATGTGAGGTGTCCTCTGCCTCTGTGCTGCCCTGAAACCTTTCACGTGTGATGGAGTTGAAAGATAAATTGCTCCCGTATCTGGAAAGTAGCAGATGAAAAATCAAAATGGAACTTCTTGTCACACTGATGTAACTCAAAGATGTATGGACGTTTATAGTGACATTGATTTAGCTAGAAATATGATTTTGCTGATGTACTCTTGAACGGCAGTACCATTTTGTGCTCACCTCAAAACAAATCTAGAAATGAACTGTACTTTTAAGTTTATTCATTTTACTAGAGAACATACCTGTTGACTGGACTGTAGAATTTTTGTATATGCTTTGTCAGCCTACATTCTTTACTGATCGTTAGTTGGTTTTTTAGTAAGTGGTTACATTTCTTTTCAAACACAATAGCCTCCTTTGCAGTACTTTCCGAGAATGAGCAGCAAGCTCTGACCAAACAGGCTTTGTTGACTTTCGAGGGTATTGAATATTACTGCAGACAGGTGGACACTGTCGAGTGTTGGCTTTTTGTGCCTGTTATTACCAATACCTCAACCCAGGGTTACTTTGCTCTTATGTTTCTGGCTGCGTGAAGTAGATATTACGGTGAATGAGTCTAGCCAGTATGTTTGTTAAAACATCCAGCAGGGTTTTCCAGGAATCTGAGGTGGGGCAAATTTAAACACACTTAAAACTAGATGCTACTACTCTCTAATTCAACCTTTTCGTAGACAAATGTGTAAATACTTTGGCATTATGGTTCACCTCACTGACTGTAAGGTTCAGAGTGTGTGTGTGTGTGTATATATATATATATATATATCGCGCACACACACACAGTGACAGTCTCCACGGTGTAAGTTGGCTGCATGGCGTCGGTAAGGCTCGGGGTCTTGCCGAAGGCTACGCCCTGCAGTCAGCTCTTCTGTGCACGGACCAAAGGTCATGTGTGGCTGGGGTTGTAAAATAAGTAAATTTTAAAAATAAGGAAATTCACAGAAAAAGTACAGATAAAACTGAAATATGGTCTGTGTTAAACACGCAAAAACATTGAGATTTGCCAGTTATTATTTCCCATGCACACAACTCAAGTTATAAGTTGCGGTTCCCGCCATGCTCAAAAACACCAATTTGCCAACATCACAGAAGCAACAAATAGCCATCAAGAAAGCAACATGTCAGGCGGCGCGAGTTAGGACATACGTTTTTTGTGTTAGAAACCATAATTGGTAAATTTCAGTGGTTTCACTCATCTAAGCCAGAGCCATAACTCCGTTCTTAACTACGTTTTTTAAGTGGAAAAAATACATATATGTATGAGGGTGTGTGAAGAGAGAATTACATTTTGCCTTAGGCGAGCGAGTGCTGGATTATCAATATGGCTTTTTCCTTTTTACTCGAGTCTACAAATAGATACTTTGTGTGCCTCCAACCATCACAAAACCAATAACGAATTTACTGCCAGATGTACATGTATTGGCAAGTACATTTTAGCTCTCTCAATAAGGGTCATGTATTGCCTTGGGTCACTGTAGTGAAGGGTGGACTAAAATGCAGATTTTACCTTTACAGCGCAGGAATTATTTGCTGACCAAACCAACAAATCCATGTGCTTATCTTGTACTGTTCCTGACAACTCTTTTTGTGATGTGGATTTATATTTGATCTTTCCCTCTTGTTTTGTGTGACTTAACAGAAAATGGTGCAAACATTTTGACTTAAGAAAATAAATTGATTGCAAACTCTCAAATGTTTTCATCCAGTTTGAATAATTGTAAGTGCCTCCTTTCTGTAAACAATTAATAAACTAAAATAAAGGGAATTTTCTTTCGGTGGAAGTTTTTGGTGCTGGCTGTGTGGGTCTCATTTCCTGACTCTTGTCTTTTATTTCTCTTATCCGTTCAACCCCTCCCTTTGTGCGTTCTACTCGGTTATTGACGTTTGGTGCCTGGCACTGTCTCTATGGTTTCAAGGTGTGGTGTGGGTCTTCTGTCACTTGTTGTTCAGCACATGTCATTTTGTTGTTTGGTCATGCTGCTGCCTTTAATGCCATAATGTTGCAGACCCTTGCTGTTGCACATAAGCATCTAATGGTTTATGCGTCTCACACAATCTACAAAAGGATATCCATTGTTGATTTATAATTTGGGCAATGGGTGGGACTATTTCAGCAGTGGTTGCAAAGGGCGATGCTCCTTCAAGGAATCTTCTGTTGATTAACAATTTAACCCCTTCGACGCGCATGACGGAACGGTTCCGTCATGCACGTCGGTTGGGCTGTGCTTATGACGGAACCGTTCCGTCATGGCCCCGCCCGCGCTCAGAACCTTCAGCGTGGCTCGGAAATCCGCGCCGCGCTGAAGGGGTTAAGACCGCTTACCATTCCTCATATTATAAATCTGACAATGCTACTCAAGATGGAAAACTAATGACACAAGGAAGTAACTTTCTTTTTGTAACTAAAGTCCTTTATTTTATTTCAGTTGCAATTATATTATATATATGTTCTTGGCATATGAGCTGCAGATTATACACTGTGCATAGATCGCCATCTGGTGTTGGGCCCGGATGTTTGCTGTTTGTTTTTCTTCTTGGACAGTCTTTGGAAGTCACGAGTTCGGTGACTCCTCCTTCGGTCCGTACTGCGCCTGGGCTTCGGCTCCATCCTCAGATTGTTTTTTTCCGCCATCGGGCTCGGATGTTATACTTCGTGCTCCGGCTTCGAACCTTTCCAGTTTGACCTTCGGCGAAAAATCCTCGTCCATCGAGACTCTTCAGACGAAAATCGGCTTCTTCATCTCTCTTTTCGGCACTTCCTCGATTCCAGGCATTGGCAGCGGCCTTCGGGCCTACCTCGACTCCGGTCTCAGCCGATGGAAAGGACTCCCTTCAAGAAGTGCCCAAAATGTGGGTCTAAATTTCCCCACACCGATCTCCATCAGGTGTGCAACCTCTGCCTCTCTCCCGAACACGAGGCCCGAGACTGCCCCGCCTGTAAGTCTTTTCGATCGAAAAAGACCATTCGGGATCGACGAGCTCGACGCACCATGGCGCACTCATCGACCTCGGCTCCACCTGACATCTTCGGAGAAGATACAGGGGCTTCGGGACAGCAGCACACCGAACAGGAGGACGACGTCGTCAGCGCTTCCGAAGCCGACGACTCCGACATGGAGGAGATCACACCGGCGCACAGGGTCGTGAGTACTCTACCCCCTCCCGCGCCCATACCGAAAAAGACTCCGGTTACCTCTTCGCCCCCGGGCCTAGGTAAAACCAAGCATACCGCTTCCATCACCCCACCTTCGGGCCCGGTGAAAAAGCATTACAAGTCTCCTGGCGGCTCGGGCTCGAGCCAGCCTCCTAGCGGCGCCGAAAAACACCCTTCGGTGCCGAAGAAAACCAGCTCCGTGCCGAAGCCATCGGTGTCGAAACCTGGCCTCTCGGTGCCGACCAAACAGAAGTCCCTCGGCACAGACGCTTCCGTGTCGAAGCCTGCCTCGGCGCCGACCAAAAAATCGGAGGCCCCGAGAAAGCATGGCGCGGATAAACCAACGAAGCCCTCGGTTCCGAAAACATCGGCACCGGTAGAGGAATCGGTGCCGGAGGAGCTTTTCACGCCAGATCCTCTTCAAAAGACTTTAACCAAGGATCCAAAGACTGGACATTTGACTTTGTCTTCCAAGAAAAGACATTTAGACAAGCCAGCTCCACCTCCACCACCAAAACGGAAGGACTCTGCCACATCTCCATTCAGAGTACCCTCTCCACCACCTCCACCTCCTCCACTCCCTCCATCTCCGCCCCCACCTTCTCCACCCTTGCCTCATCGCTCTCCAACCCCGTCTCCAGACCCTGATGACCAAGGGGATCCATTCTATTATCCAACAGATGCCCCATAGGACCCCACTCCTCCGGGAACACCTGACCCATGGGAGGATTATCACAACCCAGATGTGCCTCAGGATGATCTTTATCCATCCAGGCCATCTCCACCAGAGGACTCCCTGGGGTTCCACCACCTCTTACAACGGGCGGCACATTATCATGGGGTGGAGTTACACAGTGATCCAGTTGAGGAAGACTTCCTACTTGACACGTTTGACATAGCAGATAAATCTACCGCTATATTACCCATGCTTAAGGGGGTGACCAAACATGCGACAGAGGTTTTCAAAGACCCCGTCAGAGCTAGGGTCTTAAACCCCAGAATAGAAAAGAAATACAAAGCAGCCCCCACAGATCCTGCCTATATTAAAGGACCTGCACCCCTAGACTCATTAGTGGTAGCCACAGCTAGGAAGCGCTCTAATTCCCAGTCATCAGGTGAAGCTCCGCCACCCGATAAGGAGTCCAAACTCCTAGACGCGTCAGGGAAACGCACTGCCTCGCAAGCTGCCAATATGTGGCGCATCGCCAACACGCAAGCGTTGCTGGCGCGTTACGACAGAGCACACTATGATGAACTGGAGGCTCTTATGCAACACCTCCCAGAGAAATCTAAAAATAAGGCTAATGAACTAATACAAGAGGGAAAGATTATTACCAACACCTCTATTAAATGTGCCCTTGACGCAGCAGACACGGCTTCCAGGGCTATAAACATCAGTGTTCTGCTTCGCCGCCACGCCTGGCTCAGGATCTCAGGCTTTAAACCAGAGGTCCAAGCGTCTATACTAAACCACCCTTTTGACCAACAACACTTGTTTGGCCCAAAAGTAGACGAAGCCTTGGAAAAAATGAAGAAGGATACAGATATGGCAAAGTCTATGGGAGCACTACAATCACACACCCCTAGACGCTCCTTTCGCCGTTCCTCCTTTCGAGGCTCTGGCAGAGGCTACTCTTCCGATAACGCCTCCACATCCTATAAGTCCCCTCCTCAAAATACCTTCACAAAGGGCTATCAAAGAGGTGGATATCGAGGAAACAATAATAAAGGCAGGGGCAAAACCAACACCGCCCGTTCTGCCACACCGCCCACACAATGACTTTCCCCCGCTCCCCCCAGACCATTCCACTCCGGTCGGGGGCAGACTACAAGATTTCCTTTAAACCTGGGAGACCATAACATCAGACAAATGGGTGACCCAAATTATTCGGTCAGGGTACTGTCTCGAACTAACTTATACCCCCCCCAAACATTCCACCCAGACACCGTGCGATGTCACAAGAACATACCACACTTCTGAAACAAGAAGTACTCTCCCTCCTACAAAAACAAGCTATAGAGCAAGTCCCCGTCAATCAGCAAAATTTAGGGGTCTTCTCTCTGTACTTTCTAATACCAAAGAAGGACGAGACCCTCCGGCCTATTCTAGACCTCCGGCCTCTAAATGCATATATCCATTCAGACCATTTTCACATGGTAACTCTCCAACAAGTTCTCCCACTCCTCTGTCAGGACGACTTTCTCACTACACTGGACTTGAAAGACCCATACTTTCATATTCTAATACACCCTGCTCACAGAAAGTACCTCCGATTTGTGGTGGACGGCCAACATTATCAGTTCAAGGTTCTCCCCTTCGGGGTCACAACCGCACCACGGGTGTTGACCAAATGGCTGGCAGTAGTGGCGGCACAACTCAGAAGACAGAACATTCACGTCTTCCCCTATCTGGACGACTGGCTCATAAAAGCCGCGTCCTACCACCAGTGTGTGCAGCATACAAACACTACCATCCAACTACTCCACCAGCTAGGCTTCACGGTGAACCACCAAAAGTCTCACTTAATACCGTCTCACACAAAACAATACCTCGGTGCCACTATAGACACCTCAAGAGCCATAGCCTATCCCAACTCAGCCAGAATCGCAAGCATACAAGTCTTGCGCCAAAGATTCCTTCTTCAGCACTCTCTCCCAGCAACAGTGTTCATGAAACTAATAGGGATGATGGCATCTTGCATCTTCATAGTGCCTCATGCAAGACTTCACATGCGTCCACTCCAAGAGTGCCTAGCACGCCAGTGGAACCAGGCCCAGGGACAGCTGACGGATCTGGTGTTGGTGGACGGTCGCACCCATCGCTCTCTGCAGTGGTGGAACACCACAAACCTTTCCAAAGGGCGACCGTTCCTGGACCCGGTTCCTCAGGTGGTTCTAACAACGGACGCATCGCTCGCCGGCTGGGGAGCGCACCTATTACACCTCACAGTGCAAGGTGTATGGACGCCACAACAGAGGTTACTCCACATCAATCATTTGGAGTTGTTGGCGATCTTTCTAGCCCTGAAATCGTTTCAGAAACAAATCTCAGCCAAGGCAGTCCTCATTCGCACAGACAATATGACTGCAATGTATTATATTCAAAAACAGGGGGGGCCACACTCTCCCCAGCTCTCTCGCTTAGCACAGAGCATATGGAGATGGGCAATCCCACAAAAAATCTTTCTCCTGGCACAGCACGTCCCAGGTATACAAAACACCATGGCAGATCTGCTCAGCAGACAAACGCAGCAAATGTACGAATGGGAACTACATCCACAAGTTCTTCACCCATTCTTTCACAAGTGGGGGCATCCTCAGATAGACCTCTTCGCCACCCACGAAAACAAAAAATGCCCAAGCTTCGCCGCCAGATACCCACACCCATTGTCCAAAGGCAATGCGATATGGATGAACTTGTCAGGCAAATTTGCATACGCCTTTCCACCTCTCCCGCTAATTCCATTAGTGGTAAGGAAGCTACAACAGCACTCCCTCACACTCATTCTGGTAGCCCCAACATGGGCCAGGCAGCCGTGGTACACCACACTACTACAGCTCTCTGTGGTGCCACATCAAAAACTGCACCTGTCCCCATGCCTCCTAACCCAGAACCATGGAGAAATCAGGCACCCGGACCCAGCTCAGCTCAACCTTGCGATCTGGCTCCTGAAATCTTAGAATTTGGATACCTTAATCTTCCCCCTGATTGCATGAACATTATCAGGGAAGCCAGACGTCCTACCACTCGAGCATGCTATGCCGCAAAGTGGAAGAGATTTGTTGTTTACTGCCGTAACAATACAATCAACCCTTTAGATGTATCCATACAGCACATCATATGCTATCTGCTCCATCTTCAAAGGTGTAACCTGGCGTACTCTTCCATCCGTCTACACCTAGCAGCAATTGCTGCTTACCTGCAAAACAGACAGCATTTATCACTTTTCAGAGTACCTGCTATTAAAGCCTTCATGGAAGGCCTTAAAAGAGTAATTCCACCCAGGGCACCACCCTCACCTGTGTGGAATCTAAACATAGTTCTTACCAGGCTAATGGGTCCGCCTTTCGAACCAATGCATAAATGTGAGCTACAGTTCCTTACTTGGAAAACAGCTTTCCTCGTAGCTATCACTTCCCATAGAACGGTTATTGAGATACAAGCGTTCACTATACAAGAACCCTTTTTACAGATACATCACAGCAAGGTGATACTTCGCACAAATCCAAAATTTCTGCCCAAGGTCATTTCCCCCTTCCATCTTAATCAATCGGTGGAATTACCGTTTTTTTTCCCGCAACCCCAATCTGTTGCGGAAAGGGCTCTACATACACTTGATGTTAAAAGGGCTTTACTGTACTACATACAAAGAACGCAACCTTTCAGAACGACTAAACAGTTGTTTGTCTCCTTCTCTCCACCGCATAAAGGCAACCCCATCTCAAAATCAGGGATAGCTAGGTGGATTGTAAAGTGCATACAAATTTGCTATCACAAAGCAAAAAGAACATTATCTGTTCCACCTAAAGCCCACTCTACAAGAAAGATAGGGGCTTCTATGGCTTTTCTAGGGAACATACCCTTAGATGACATCTGCAAAGCAGCCACATGGTCAACACCGCACACCTTCACAAAACATTACTGTGTAGACGTGCACTCCAAACAACAAGCTAGTGTGGGCCAGGCTGTACTAAAGACACTGTTTCAAACCACTGCAACGGATACCGGTGGTCGCCGCTAGGGTTGGGTACTGCTATATAATCTATGCACAGTGTATAATCTGCAGCTCATATGCCTCGAACGGAATATGCTACTTATCAGTATGCATCTGTTCTTGGCATGTAGAGCTGCAGATCTATACACGCCCACCCGCCTCCCCGGCTACATGTATCCGTTCCAGTCTATCTTATTTAGATACAACACACATGGGTTTCTTACTATTATCACTACGCTCCAGCTTTTCCCTGCTGGCGAAAAACAATCTGAGGATGGAGCCGAAGCCCATGCGCAGTGCGGACCGAAGGAGGAGTCACCGAACTCGTGACTTCCAAAGACTGTCCAAGAAGAAAAACAAACTGCAAACATCCGGGCCCAACACCAGATGGCGATCTATGCACAGTGTATAGATCTGCAGCTCTACATGCCAAGAACAGATGCATACTGGTAAGTAGCATATTCCTTATTTATTTAAGTTACTGGATCTTGTTGGGGGGATGGTACTTTTTCACAGTGGGCAAAGGTCCCAGGGTTTATGAATCTGAAAAAGACTTCCCATTATGGAGGGTATTTGCTATAAGCCTTTCACAGACTTTTGGGGAACGGGGAATGTATGTACCATTTACTTCACCTTTATGGGCCTCTTCTTCAGAGCTGTAACGTTACAGATCTATGACCTTAAAATAATTTTCAAGGGGATACTCATCAATGGTCATAAGCACTGATTTACCCCGCCCACGTGTGGGATCCAGGAGTACCTTGTAATATATATGTGTAAGTTCTTTTACAAAACAAAAAGGGTCCATATATGTATAGAAAATAGGCTCTGCTGCCCAAAAATAGCTAGAAATGGTCAAATGTAATTCATCTTCTATGTTTAAAAAAAAACCTCTCTAATTGTATTGATATAGTCATTGTTTCTAAAGTGCTTAGAAATATCAGTCGCAAATCTTTAAAAGAAACAAAAAATAGAGGGAATTTAAGTGCTAGCACATAGGCTGCACACCTAGAGCATTAAAACTGGTACTGTGCCTTTAACGGTCTCAGCCTTACTCCAGTATACCATCATTCTCCAGAGGTGACAGATCAGTTCATGTTTCATTCTCATGTCCACTGGATCGTGGAGCACTGAACTCAGTCTTTTTGGCCTATTGTCTCTAAACACCTCTTTCAAACCTGATCTAACCAACCTCACTCGACGCACTTAAGAACCAGAGGGGTTTTTCCTTATTTTCTGACCGGAATTGACCATATTTCCTTGTCAGAATGCCTTCATTTTTTGTGAAGTAACTTGCCAGTGGCTAAAAAAAGTTGTAATTGCTGCATTGTTTGTCTTCCTGAGGTTCACCATCTAGAAGACTGTGGACTTTGCAAAAAGATGTCCAGAAGAACCCTGAAGGCTAGGCAGAGGATCAGATTGCTCAGTCTACAGCAAAAGGCTTCAAGAAACCGCTTCAGGATGTGAAGAAGGGCGAGGAGCCAAATATACGTCTACCTTGGCACCTTTGTCTCGCTCTAGGGACTGCCCAAGAGGTAGATATAAAGAGCACAAGAAGTCTCATTAGGAACATTTTCCAATCAATGTTGAGGCCTATGACGTTGAGAACAGGAACTGTTGCCACATGCTTCGCAATCGAGACATGGTACCGCACCATAAATGTCAAGATTACTCAGCAAGTCAAAGCCAAGACCACCCCCATCAATGCCTAAAGAATAACTTCATCTCTATCACAGAGGGATACAGTTGTTTGCCTCTGTTGCTTTAAAGGTTAGTGACACACTTCAGATTCAGAGTACTCCAGGGCATGCTCACCCACAGGGAATGTGATGCCTGCGGTCAGTCTATCGCCCACTCCTCCAACCTAAATGCCTATCTCTCTACGCTTTTCACAAGTGTCATTGGTTCCTCCTTTTTCACCACAGCGACCAAGTTCACCAGTGGTCCCACAGGTTCCATCTCAGCCTGAGCATAAAGAGACTCCATGGAAAAGGGGATATACTAGATCTAGATCCCCCATGAAAAACTAGATCCCCATGAAAATGCCACAGACTTAATACTGGAAGATCATCTTCAGGCAGGACCTCTAGGCGATGACACTATTCACCATCAGTGCCATACTCTGTGTTCCTTTATTGGAGATTCTCCTCCAACACTTTCTGATTCTGCACCAGTGATAGTATGATCAAAAAATAAAATTAATACCTTTAACAAAGTTTTGGTAAGTGGAGCTACCAAGTTAAACGTCCCTATCCTGATGGCTAACACCTCTACGTCAGTGTTTTTTTAAAACTCTTCACCACAGGGATTCTTCAAAACCTTTGCTGCTCTTGGTTCCAGGTCTCTTGGAACCCACCATGCAATAGTTTGACACCAGATTCCCTGAAAGCTGCACCTTCCAAATTGATGAAAAAATATAAAGAGCCTCTATTTTTTAGATCAGATACAACTAATGATTCAGTGATAATTTCTTCTGCTAAGAAATGTCACACTGTTGCATCTTCATCCACTGTTCTTCCTGACATGGATAGTAAACCTATGGATTCAATATGAAGAAAAATGTGGACAGACAGGATTTTTCGGAGATTTTACAGGAGGGCATGATGGTTTCAAATCCTGTCTTAAGAGCTACAAAAGACACTTCTGGCCTTTCTGATGGCGACTTTTAGCTGCAGATTCCTTCCCTTAGAATTATCCCCGGGTGTCAACCTGGATTTAGAAATATTTCATGAGCAGCACTCCTGCGCACCTGTAGGTGGTGGTGTTCGTATCGTATGGCTCTGTCCATGCCGAAAGTGATGTGAGCAGTGACTATATAGGCACCACCTCAGCGCGCTGACGTCAGTTTGTCTTTCCGCGGCAGTCAGCGCAGATCCGCAGATAGAACTACCCTGATTAATTTTTGATTATTTTTTTTTTCCCACTTTGGCTGAATTTGTTTAGGACTTCTCTCCTGGTGTGGCAGGGTTATCAATGAGTAAGGCTCGATTCAAGCCCTTCGATGCCCGTCACTGACAAATGTGGGTGGTGGACCCACACGTCGTCTGTCTCTGGTGGTATGAGCGTGGCCACGATGCTAAGACCTGTGTCAATTGTCGCACCATGCATTCCAAGGCCTTGTGGGAGTGATCCCTCAAACTCCTTGCTGCTCGATGTGGGACGCTGTGACTGTTTCGATTCCGGTCAAGAGGAGGTCTATGGATTGGTTGCACAGCTATCGATCTTCGTCGCAGTTGAAGTCGTCTCATTCCGATAAGTCCTACAGGAAAAAGAGCAAAAAGTCCCTCTAAGTCGCCCAGCTAGACTTTGGAGCATTGGCACTGGCTGGCTCCGTGTCTCTTCTAGTTTCCTGGGGCCTGAGCAACCCCACCCAACTTTGAGAATTTTTTGTGGGTGGCCATTACCTTCTGGAGGCCTTCAGGCCCTTCTGGTTCAAGAGGGGAGCCTGCTGGTCTTCCGCCAGCAGGTTTGCCCTCTGCGCCATTGGATCCACAGATGGATCAGGACTGATGCCGGTCAGCCACCTCGACCTTCCCTGGCGCCACGCGCCATCCCCATTCTTATCCCAGGCTCCGACGTGGAGCCGAATGGGTGCCAGCTGGAGCTGTGCCATCCAGGTCTGTTCCTGAACCTTATTCCTTTGGGGTTGGACTTGAGGAGGATTGGAAAGTGACTCTGGCCCCTTTGAATACCAGCCCCTAGATGCAATCAGGACACCTGGTGTGAGGATCTGGCATATGCCAGTAGACTGGACACCACCCAGATATTGGCTTGGACTTTCCTCCTACCGTGGCTACGGAGGAGAGAGCCTCATTTGCTGTGGTTGTGAGGTTAGCCGAGGTCCTAGACTTTCAGCTGCCCTCTGTGCTGTCAAGACAAACGTCTTGACAGAGGTGCTTCAGCCGAAAGTAACCCCTTCATAACTGTTTCTCATGTTTAATGAAGTCCTCATGGACGTCCTATTCGGGGCCTTGTCCAAGCCCTGCACAGAGGTTCCTGTGAACAGAACAATTTCCTGTTGCCATTGCCACGCTCCAAGGGACCCCAATATCCTCACACAGCACCCTACCCCGTAGAACTTGGTGGTCCAAGCCTCCGTTTCCCGAGTAAATCCTGGCATATTCCCTCCAACCCCACCGGTTAGGGAATCCAAAAGGCTAGACACCTTGGGCAAGAAATTGTTTTCTTTCGCCGACATGGCACTGTATTCTGTGAACACCGCATGTCTTTATCCCATTTACTCTGTTATTCGGTTGCTCTTGTGCTGCCTAAGGTCCCGGAGGAGGCCCGGGCCATACTCTCCCAAGCTTTTACTGGTGGGAGAAATGCAGCTAAGTTCACAATCCGATGTGGGTTGGACACTTAATCGGTGACCTTACGTCGCCATACCTGGCTAAGGACGACTGGCTTTTCTGGGGATGTCCAATTATTGCTTATGTACGTGCCCTTTGATGGCTCCTGTCTCTTTGGAGACAAGGCGGACTCAGCACTAGAGCGCTTCAAGTAAAGCAGATCTATGGCCAGGTCCTTGGGCTTTTTCATGTCCCCTTGCCAACCCCAGTCCACCTTTCGTGGCTGCGGAAGGTGCTTCCAGCTGCATCTCTACCCGCCCAGCCACCACAACAAGCAAGATTCCCAGCCCCTGCATGGGCGAGGACGCATACCCACAGACTCCGTGGGCCAGTCCAGCACTCCCGTCAGCTGTAGCCTCCAAGCCTCTTTAGTTTGCCCTCCGACAATCATGGGCACCAATTGAAAGGCAGGATGTGCCATCACCTTCACCACTGGAGATCGATAATTTCCAACCGCTCGGTTTTCCAGATTGTCCGAAGGGGCTGTTCACTCCCCTTGGTGACCAACCCTCCACCCATGCCACTGACTTGTGACAAGCTGACGGAAAACCATCTTTCCGTACTCTACCAGGAACTGGTGGCTGTCTTAGCCATGGGAGCCATGGAGAGGGTGCCGACAGCAGAAGTAGTTTGTGGTTGCTATCTAGTCTAGTGTCCAAAAGGATGGAGGCCTTCATCCTATCCTAGATCTGCACCCTGTCAATGTTTTCCTGAAAAAGAAGTTCAAAATGCTTACGCTTGTTCAAGACCTGTCTGCCCTGAATCCCGGAGACTGGATGGTAACGTTGGCCTTGCAGAGTGCACACTTCCATACTCCTGCAATTCACAGACGATCAAGAGCACTTTCAGTTCACCGTGCTCCTCTTTGGGCGATGGTGGTGGTTGTAGCTCACCTGCGGAGATCAGGGGTGCCAATCCTCTCCTATCTCGATGACTGGTTGTTGAAAGTGAGCTTGTCCCTGACAAGACGTCCCCCACCTCTAGACTATTTGTGGACCTCCTGCATTCACTGGGGTTCACTATAAATGTGTTAAAGTCACATCTGACACCTTCTCCAATGCTCCCTTTCATCGGAACTGCTCTGGACACAGTGTAATTTTTTACTTATCCTCCCGAATGGC
Source organism: Triturus cristatus (assembly GCF_964204655.1). Taxonomy (NCBI): domain Eukaryota; kingdom Metazoa; phylum Chordata; class Amphibia; order Caudata; family Salamandridae; genus Triturus; species Triturus cristatus. The sequence continues at coordinate 85,684,394 of NC_140586.1, read as the reverse complement.
GAGTCCAGGATATTCAGGTTATAATACCGATGAGTCCGCCTCTATCCTTGCTTTCGTGAGACTTACTTTGAGGCTGCTGGGCCTCAAGGCCTTTTGCATCCTGCTTGTGACGCGTGCCTTCTGGCATATGTGGGCGCAGCATCAGAGGAGTCTCGCCGACATGGTCCAGATATCAGAGGCACTGCAAAAGATATGTTGTTGTGGTTAATGAACCACAAGTGGGTCAGTGGCAGACCCCTCTACACTCCGCAACCAGATCTGACAGTAGTGATAGATACGTCACTCCTGGAATGGGTGGCCATCTGGGAGAGGTGGAGATCAGACGCCTCTGGTGGAAGTCGGACTCCACATCAACCTATTTGCACCCTGAGTGATCCGGCTTGCATTGAAAGCCTTTTTTACTCTTCATCAATAGAAGGCTATTGCAGGTGTTCAGACAACACTCCTGACCTGTGCTAAAGCAATAAACAGGGTGGTTGGGGTAGTGGATCCTTTGTCAAGAGGCCATGAGCCTCTGGACATTGCTGGAACTTCAGGGCATTTCCCTAGTGGTTCAACACCTGGCGGGCTCTTTGAATGTCATGGCGGGCAAACTCAGCCGAAGATGCCTAGCAGATCACAAATGGAGTATTCATCCGGAGGTGATGCGAGGTCTCTTTCAGCAGTGTGGAGAGCCTTGGTTAGATCTGTTTAGCACTTGTTGGGAATGTGCATTGTCAGCAATTTTATGTCCTGGAACTTCAAAGGCAGCTCTCGCTAGGAGACACTTCTCGTCTCGAGTGGAGCTCAGGCCTCCTGTACACCTTTCTGCCCATACCACTCCTGCTCAGAGTTCTCAAGATAATCTGGAACGACCAGGCCAAAGTCCTCCTTGTGGCTCAAGACTGGGCTCTAAGAGTTTGGTATACCAAGCTGTTGAGCATGGCCATCTGTCCTCCGATCAGGCTGCCCCTTCGGGAGGATCTTCTGTCATAGCAGTAGGGGAGGGTTCTCCACCCAATCCAGTCAACCCTCCACCTTCAGACGTGGCGATTGAGCGGCTTTGCTCCACCAAGACGATGTATGCCAACCGATGGAATACATTTGTGGCATGGTGTGCTGAGAAACGGATTGATCCCTTATCTTCTTCCCTTCCCCAGGTTCCTTAGTTTATCCTTACCCTGGCCCAGCAGAACTCTGGATTGGGCATTTTGAAGGGTTATTTGTCTGCAATCTGTGCTTTTCTACAGCTGCCAGATCAGCCTTTCTCTTCAAGTCCCCTATTGTAAATAGGTTCCTTAAAGGTCTATAGAACATATTTCCCCCATCTCCCTTTCTTATGCCTCAATGGGAACATAGCTTGATTCTTACTTTCTAATATGTTCTCCTTTTGAATCGCTTTATTCTTGTCTTCTTGGGCTCCTCACCAACAAGACAGCCTTTCTGGTAGCAATGACATCTGTCCGAAGGATCCTTGAGCTACAGGCACTGTCCTATCAGTCTCCCTACATCTTGTTTTTTCCCGACGAACGGGTCCTTCAGACTCAAGCATTCTTCTTACCAAAGGTTGTCACCCCGTTCAATGTAGGTTAGTCCCTCACTTTGCCTACTTTTAACGCTCTGCCTCATCCCTCTAGAGAAGAGGAGAAACTCAACTGGGTGGACCCACAAAGAGCATTGTCATTCTACCTTGACCGCACAAAACCATCATGGGTGGACGATCAACTCTTCGCGGGGCACGTGAGGGCCAAGAAGGGGAAGGCTGTGCAGAAACAGACCATCTCTTGATGGATCGTACTCTGCATTAAAATCTTCTCTGCATCGTCTTCCCATTCACTCCTGCAGGACTTTCTGGTGTGAAATTGTTTGGCAGACCCACCTCCGGGGAGTTATTGCTTGGGTATCTTTCTAAGATAAGGAATCTGCGTCTAGAAGTCTCTATCAGATGAACAAGTTAGTTACCGTCAGTAACGCCATATTAGTTCCTTCACAAACCTCTCTTCAATGTAGCTGTAGTGAAGAAATTCTTTTAAGGTATTATTGTATTGCCTCCCATTCAGACCTCTTTTACCCCATGGGAATCGTTGTGCTTTCCAAACTCATTGGTCCTCTCTTTGACCCTATACATAAAGCAAATCTGCAATACTTATTTTGGAAGATAGCCTTTCTTATAACCATTACGTCCTTCCACAGAATGACCAAAATTCAAGCTTTGTGTTCAAAAGAGCATTCTAAAGTTTTTCTTAAGGACAAAGTTGTAATGAGAACGCACTCTTCCAAAGGTTGCATCAGATTTTCATGTCGGACAATTTCTTCAACAACCTTTTTCCCCAAATCTGGGGCCATTCATTGTATGTCAAGAGTATTGCAATTTTATCTTGATGTGACAAGAGATAGCCAAACCTGACCACCTGTTCGAGTAACAGTCTTCCTAGGACTGGTGTCTCTACTTCAAAACAATCCATTCCAGGTGGATTGTTTCTTGTATCATTATTTGTTACCAATTAGCAAACAAATCCCTCCAACTCAACTAGAGGAAAAGCAGAGACTATGGTTTTAATAAGAAACCTACCCATCTCGAAATACGTAAAGCTGCTACATGGAGATCAATACACACATTTACTAGATGCAGATGTATATTGATCTTCATGTAGCAGCTTTACATATTTCCAGAGGGTACGTTTCTTATTAGTATCTTTTTTGCCCACACATTTTTGTTGTGGAATTAGCTTGCTCTTCTATGACTACTAATGAGGATCCCTGGATGAGGAGTAAAGGTTTTTTTTTTTACCTGTAATCCTAGTTCTCCTCCAGGGAAATCCTCATCAAAGTCATGAGTAACTGTGCCACTTCCCTGAACAGGAGTTTAAAGCAGTAGTTTTTATTTTGTGCCCATGATCTTTACCTTTGTAAAAAAATGAACTGACCTTTCACCTCTGATGCATGATGGGATACTCGAGTAAGGATGAAATACCTTAAAGCCATAGTGCCAGTTTTAATACTCTAGTCGTGTAGCCTATGTGCTAGCATTGTCCTGCATTCCTGTTACTTTTCCCCTCTTTAAAAAGAGGTTTGTGACTGATATTTCTCATCTCTTTGGATACAGTGAATATGTTAATACAATTAAAGATGTTTTTAAAAATGAAACTTGGTCTCTTGTAGCTTTTATTGGGCTGCAAATTCTTTTATTTTCTATACATAATAGTGTATTTTTGTTTTTAAAAACTTGTGCATAAATAGATATATAATTTGCAAAGATTTCTGAGATCCTGCACATGGGCAGGAAGATTCAATGCTTATGAGTTTGATGAAGATTCCTGTGAAACCCTGGAAGACAACTAGGAGTACAGGTAAGAAACATTTTCTCCACAACCCTAAAGGCCCCCCTAACCCCCACCCCCCTTCATGTTTACCCTTTTGGTAGGAGAAAAGCCTCATTGATCTACAGGGAAGATGCTGATGATGTGTGGTGGTACAGGTGAGCACCATTAACTTCTCAACCATGTGATCTTCAGAGTCATAAATTTGAGAATGCTCTACTTCATGGTCATTGATAGTATTCTGGAAGCGCTTGGTAAAGTGCTTTTTATGCAACGTTCTTTAATGTCTGCTCTCCTGCTCCTTTCCATACCTTCAGTGTCTGCTAGGAAGAATACCTTAATTTCGAGACCAGGTACTATTCTGGCTTATACAACCTGCTCATATCAAATTAAGTGGTTTTGTTTAAAATCTCAAATCAGTTTTCTGAGAAGTTAGTTACTCTCTGAACTTTTCTGGATTACTGGAGCTCCAAAAAAGGAAACCGTTGACATACTGATTTTTAGAGAAGGGATTATACATGACTGATATTTGCATTCTAGGAGTTTATATTGTCGGAATGCCAGAAGAAATATTTTTTCAGCATGAAGCGTTTATAGATGAGTTTAAAAAAATATAGATGCAGACGAAACCATGCTGTTAAATCCATTAGAAATAAAACCAGTTTAAAAAAAAAATTGGTTAAACACAATCTTAGTTCTTCATTATGGGAGTTTAGGGAATTTTCATAAGTATTAGAATATCTCTCTGTGCATGATCAGTATCCCAGAACACTTCTTAAACAGACAGAAATAAAACTTTCCATTGCTAAACAAACAGTGCATATTTAAAGGCATTTGTTTTTGTATCTTTTAGCAAAATGAATACATCAGAAAATCCTGGAGAATTTAAATGGGTGGAAAACCCATGTGGAACTGCCTTGTTTGTCCAGTTTTTTCCATACCATTGCCTTTCAAAATAAAAAATGAAATCAAACTTTTCCCATAGCCATATCATCATATAAAGCATGGGTACTCACTAACTTTATCTCGGGCCATAAGAATAGTCTGGGTTGTGGCCGAGGGCCGCACCGATGGGCCTGCAGGTGAGGGTGGTGTTAAGTGGGGTGGGGCTACTAGAGTCAAGAAAAATCACGTTTTTAAGACATTACTTGACCGTGCTGTATTTCAAAAGCATAATGTCGCATGCATTCACTTGCATTGGTTCCTCTTCTCTGCGCCTACTTTGACCTTAATGCATTCAGAATTATTTTTTGCACCATGGTGGGCAATGGGCACAAGGCTCATGCACACTCACGTGTGTGTACACACACAAATACACACACACATATGCATGCACACACATACTTTCATAGACATGCACTCGCGAATGCGCACACTCGCATACAAACACACAGTATTTTAGGCATTTCAGTTTTTTTTTTTACACTTCACTCCCACTTCCAGGGGCTGCATCTCCCCTCCTGTGCATGGCTGTAATACTGCAGGCAAAGTTACTATCTATTGGCTTTCAAAGGAGGAGGCAGATAAATATGGGCATGCCTCAATCAAATGGGTGAAGGAGCCATTGTGTGTGGCTTGGGTGAGCAGGGTAAGGAGGCAGAGAGGACCCTAGACTGAGCTTTGGGCAGCCAACAGAGTAAGCAGAAAGGGTTCTTGGATGTGCTTTGAGCAACTGTGGGGACGGTTAAGTGGGCATCACATGATCTTTCTGGATGTAGGATTCAAAGTGATGGGAGGCACTGAGTTTGCTTCAGAAGTTGAGAGAGGAAATGGAGATGGTCATTGGATGTGTGTTTCAGTTTATAGAGAGGACTGAGGGGGGCTTGTGCGTGGTTTGGCAGGCAAAATTTGGAAGGGTGCAGGGGTCTTACACTGTGCTTGTACAATTAGGCTTGTTAGAAGGTGCTTGCAAATTATAATTACAGCTGCAAATTCATATGAATTCAGGGCACTTCACGAAGAAGTATGTAACCCCATGTTCTTCCAGTGTCCCAGTGTGTAACTTCCCTTAGCTGACATTCTGTGCGCCTGAATGCCTCCCCCCGCCCCATATGGATGGGACAATATACTGCGAGAAATTGTAGGAGATGGTCGACCCTGTCTTGTCCTCTCCCAGCTAACTGATTTCCGACCCTGTGGTAAAAGGAAACCGAGCAAGTGCTACGAAGAAAGATATGTGGAAATTAGCAGCATGCCCTGCACTTCAATAAGAAAATTCCTGCGGCAACGAAGTGCCAGTTTGGTATTGCAGAATGTGTTACTGTCCCTGTTATGACCAGGCAAAAATACTGCACAAAAAAGTACAACCAGAGGATCCCATATTTTGAGGCTTGATGCAGGGCTGTGGTACCATTGACTGTTTACTATTGAAATGTATATTTTAGGCTAGCTGTATATTTACCAGCAAGCAGTCAACAAAATCTTTTTTTTTTTTTTATTCTTTTTATTGAGAGTTCATAAAAACAGAATACATGATACAAAGCACAATTGTAATAGAATTAATACGGTACAAGGCACAATTCAGATCATAATTGTAAAGTGCAATGTGCAATTGTAAAGCGCAAAATGCATAATGAGAAACAATCTGGCAGACTATTATTTAAGATAATATAGTTAAAATTGAATGCTGTCAGAAAATACAATCGAAAAGACTACGTTTCAAACACACTCCAAAACTTCTCATATTTCTTAAGTGCCCCTGATCTCAATGCGTATTTTCTTTCCCTGCCCTGGATTCGTAGTAATTTTGCCTTCCAAGCCTGGAAAGTTGGTACTTGATCGGTTTTCCAGGACTGCAAAATAAGGGATTTGGCTATTAAAGAGGCTATGAAAAAGGACTCGTCATATGGAGTATGGTTCACAGAGCAACCTAGTACAGGAATTAAGTCGTCAAATATAATAGTGGCTTTAAGCTCAAGGGAGAGATATTTTTCAATTTCCTTCTAAAATGGCTGGATTTTAGGACATTCCCAGACAATATGTTTCCAGTTCCCTTTCTCCTCACACCGGAAACATTTATCAGCAACTAGGGGGAAGATGCTATGGAGATAGGAGGGAGTTCTATAAATCAACCATTTATTGTAAAATTGCATGCGTCTAAAATTCGCACCACGGAAAATTGTTTTATTAAATTTATTTATCTTATCCCATACAAGCTTATTGATTTCAATATTTTCCCTCTTTTTCCACCTCTCAATGATCCTACTGGAGAATACCTGCCCTTTGTCCTCTTTTAATAATTAAATCCAGATACTCATCTTTTTTTTAATTTTATTATTCAAAGCTGTCGAGATACTTTCTTTGTGGTATAGATTTCCTATATCCAACTCTAAGCCTTGGATTGAACATACAGAAAGACCAATTCAAGGTGGAATAAGAATGATGTACCTGCCTGGAGATTTCATCCCATGACTTCCACCTATTTCCGGTGAGGAAGTCTTCAATCTTCACAAAGCCATTTTCTTTCCAGAGATTTAATATTTTACTATCCATACCTCCCTCTTCTCCAAAGTTAAAGTTGTTCGAATCCATTGTATTACTTATTCTAGGAATAGAGTAAAATTTCAAAAACTCAGTTTTCTGTTTGAAAATCCACTGAAGGAACTTGTAACAAACTTTCTTTGGGTCTTTGGTGATTCTAATCGGATCAATTATTTTTACTTCTGACAGTATCTTCTTCATAAAAAAATTGTCTGCCACGTTAGTGTCTGAAAAAAGAAACCTAAAACTGTGGTGTGCAAAGGATGCAAAATAATATTCTCTAATTATTTTGGAAGGGACAACCCTCCTTTTGCAAAAGGGAGGTATAAAGTGTTGCGTGCAAGCCTAGGAGATTTTTTAGCCCAGAGAGAAGAGGAGATCAGGGCGTCCACTTTATTAAAAAAGGAGACCTGGATTGCACAAGGTGCGGCGTCGAACAAAAAATTAAAAAGAGGTAAAACCGACATTCGTATTAATGCTGCTCGCCCCATTAAGGACAGGGGTAATAAATTCCAACTATCTAGAAGAGACCCAACCTTTTTTAACAGAGGTAAAAAGTTCAATAAAAACAGATCTTCCAAATTATCCGATATAAATATTCCCAAATACCTCTTTGGGGATGGGTTGTATATTTGCCTGAATTCTGGTATTAAAGTGTCTACAGTGCAGTTTACTAGAATAATTTCCGTCTTATTAGCATTAATTTTATAACCCCCTAGTTTTTGGAAATCCGAGAATATTTTTAAAATTTTCAATTGACTAGAGGGTTTAGAGTCTAAAAAAAGGGCAATACCATCGGCATATAATTTTATATTAGTCATGCCAGCTACTGGGACTGTCGGTCCGTATTTTCCTAATCGCAATCGCCAAAGGTTCGATAAATAACGCGAATAAAATTGGCGACAGGGGGCAACCTTGTCGCGTGCCTCTAGTGACCAGACATGTCCCAATATGAGAATTGTTGATGATAATCTGTGCCCTAGAATCCATATATAGATGTTTTAAAAGAATGATAAAAGCCTCCGGGAAATTAAAACTGTGCAAAATAGCAAAAAGGCAGTCCCATGACACTAGATCGAAGGCCTTCTCCGCGTCTAAAAGCCAGATTTGAGCCTTCACTTTATTAGTTTAAAAAAAATCTAGTGCCTCCAATACAAACTTCGTGTTTGAATGGAGATGCCTGCCTGCAATAAAACCACACTGGTCATTAGCTACCAAACATCCCACTATTTTATTCAATCGATTTGCTAAAAGTTTTGTAAAAATTTTATAATCTGTATTTAGGAGACGTATGGGTCTATATGAATGTATATTCTCCTTGTCCTTTCCTTTTTTTAAAATGCTAACCACCACAGCTGAGTGGAAAGAGTCTGGTGGGGAGCCTCCTTGGAGTAGGTCATTTAGTAAAAGTAAAAATTCTTTATGTAGGGTTCCTCCAAATTTTTTTAAAAATTCAATCGGAAGACCATCATCACCGTTAGCCTTACCATTGGAGAGGGAACTAATCACCTTATCTAATTCTAACAGTGAGAAGTCCTCTATGAGGCATTTCTTGCCCCCGTCATCTAATTTCGGTATTATCTGTTGCTCTAAGAACTCCCCAATGGAAACAGATGAGGCCCCTTCGGTCGCTTGATAGACTCCCTCATAGTGTTTTAAAAACAGCTCGCCAATAGAGGCTGTGGTCTTAGCATACGATTTAGTGATGGGGTTAATTAATTGATCTATTCTGTTACGAGCCTGCTTTTCTTTAGCTTGCCAGGCCAAGAGCTTTCCTGTGTATTCGCTCTCCTCATAGATCTTCTGGGCATAGAGATTACTATTTGTTTCACCTAGAACATAATAAAAATCCCTCATCCTGCTCTTAGCCTCGTAAAGTTTTTGCCCAGAGTACATTGATCTAACCCTGTAGTGTTCTTGGGTTGCCTCCGTGAGATCAGTTTGAAGTTTTATTTTCTCCTCCTTTCTTGCCTTCTGCTTTGGTATTTCTTTAGATGTTATTAACCCGCGAAGTGTTTGCTTGAATGCGTCCCAAATCGTATTTAATGGGGCAGTACCTCTATTCTGTGTAAAAAAAAAAACTGCTCGATAAATTCTTCAATGTCTGTACATCATTTAGGATCAAGGAGGTTGAGATTATTAAAAAACCATCTTCTAGTAGGGCTTATGTCTTGTGGTCCCAACTTTACCTCCATGCAGACTGCCGCATGATCAGAGAAAGCATTAAACAGATGTACATAATTATATAGCTCTAAATCATGAGAGGTTAAAAAAAAATCTAATCTGGATACAGAGTTATACTTTGCTGAATGGCATGAATATTCTCGTTTAAAAGGTTTGGAGAATTGCCAATGATCCATATCATCAAGATCTGATTTACAAGTTTGGATAGCCAAAGCAGTTTGGGGTTTATTTTGCCGGCGATCTTTTTTGGAGGAGTCCAGTGAAGAATTCTGGAGAAAATTAAAGTCTCCCCCCCCCCCCCCATAAGATTAACCCAGGGAGCCCTGTTATGGCGTTCTTCAACTGTAAAAATGGCAAAGGGTTATCTAAGATTGGTGCATACATTGTAGCAAGAATTATGTCTATATTTAATTTACAGTGTGCAGTTGCCCATCTACCTTTGTGGTCTATGACTGTACCAGCCAGAGTTAAACCTACATGTTTTCCTATTAACATGCATACTCCTCTCTGAGCGAGCCCAGCTGATGAAGATATCCTTTGGCGGCCCAGTTCTCGAAATTTTATCTGAGTCATCCTGTTCTCTATAGTGGGTCTCTTGTAAATAGATAATATCCGGGTTTAGATTTTTAAGCCAACATTCAATAGCGTTTTTTTTCCGAACATTATTAAGACCATTTGTATTAAAAGAAACGAACTTCAACATATTATTAATTCTTTGAGAGGAGAATGATGGAACATGCGAAAAGGCAGCCGTAACAAATGAATATGGCTAAGGAAATGTTTAAACCTCGTCCTGTGCAGATGAGCATTAAGCAACATACATCAAATAAATAATCATACAAGAACTACCGCAAATAAGCTCTTTGTGCAGATAAGGAGTACAGTTGTATGCTAATAATAGCAAGACCTTACTTTGTGCAAATACGCAAATAAGAAACAAGAACATCTCTAATCAAATAGGCAAATGAGCTGTATGGTTGTACGATACCAGCAAACCTTTCTTTGTGGAAAATAGACAAATAAGCAGTGCAGTTATATGAAAGCAGCAAAACCTCTCTTTGAGCAAATAAGCAAATAGAAAGTACGGTTGTGCAATAATTTGCAGATGAGCAGCAGAAAACCTCTCACTGTGCAAATAGGCAAATAAACAGTCAACAAAATCTTGTACAATTTCTAAAGTCTTTAGTGAACATACATAACATAAGATTGGCATTTCAAAGCTGGTTATGTGTTTTACCTATTTTCAGACCCATTCATTTTATAATCGTGTGGGTACTGTATGTTATACCTAACTCAGCACACTGTAAAACCGGCCCACAAACATCCAAAAAACAGTCAATCACTGACCTGGAAGAAGACTGGCTAGCAGGAATCTGGTTTGAAAAGAAGCTGGTCTGCAGGTGGAAAGGAGGGGCACAGGCTGACCCCATCCACCAGAGGCCCCCTGCTGCAGTGCTCAAAAGCAGCAGACGGCGTAGAAAGGATCAGGCTGTGGGCAGCGACGTCAATGACAAAGGCAGCAGAGCTTTCGGAAGGCCCCGTAGAAGTCAGCTGTGAATGTGCAACAGCTGACTTCAAAGGGGCCTTTGCTTTCCCGCCAGTGTTAGGCATACAACATCACCGAGGCTCTCAGTAAACACAGTAGAAGGCCGCTGGAGCATGTGCATGCTCCAGCGGCCCTCTTTTGTGTTTACCGAGATCCCGCTACAATTATGATGCCGTGAAAAAGGTCCGCGGGCTGCTTAGGAAGGTCTGCCGGACCGCTGGCAGCCCGCAGGCCGTACTTTGAGTTCCACGGATATAAAGGAACACCACTCTCAAGCAGGCAATAGTCCAATCTATCAATCAGGGTCTTATAAAGCATGACCGGTGGGCCTGGGTCTGCGGTTCAGTCAAAAAGCCAGGTATTGAGGTCCGTCCTAAAATGCGGCAGCGATGGTGATTGCCTGAGGTGCAGAGATAGGGAGTTCTAGGTCTTCGCAGCAGGGTAAGAGAAGAGTGTTCCTCCAGCCGTGGTCTTGTGGGACTGTGGCCAGTCCCAGTTGGGCGGAGCAGAGATGTCTGGTGGGAGTGTAGGAGAGGCAGTGATTTAGGTGTGTTTGAGTAGCTTGAATGTAATTCTCTTGTTGACCGGTAGCCAGTGAAGGTCTTTCAGGTGGCCGATGATGTGGTTGCCGCGTGGGATGTATAAGATTATGCGCACAATCTCACCAAGCATCAGTGGCCATTGTTGAGTTTTTCCCATTCAGTTGTGAGCCAAGAACACCGGGTCCTACTCTTTTAGATTCATGTATTAAAAAAATTATACAGTTTACCAGTGCTTCTCTTCATTTTATGTTTTCAAGTCTATTTTCATTATTCTGAAGACACTTCTTAGAGATGAGGTGTACTTTTATGGATACAATGCCTATCCGAATAAAGTGTATGAACTGAACTCGAGATGAGGTGTAGTTTCAGTTATATCTTTTGGCGTCTTGTCCCACACAATATGCGCATGTGCAGGATCAAAGAACAGTAGTGTTAAAGGTAAGGAACATTTTCCTAATACTGATTATGGTAGAGTAGTAGCAGGGTGACATACAGTAAGGTAAATATTGATACAAATGAGGTATTGGGTGATGAGGTAGCCTAGTCCAATACAAAGCTGTGAATTCCTGAAAGCACAATAAAGTAACTTTTTAATCAAAATATTGAAGTGTAAGTAAATAAGCCCTGAGATCCCGTTAAAATATTAATAATTAAATATTCTCAGCAAAAACTTAGGGTGCTTTGACACCATGGTAACAAGCTTCCTCTGTGGAATGTCTCTTGACCTTGTGGGGGGGCTGAGAGTTCGCTTTTTGTATGTGGTTTTAAGTGGTATAGTACCTGTTGAGGTTTTACATAGTGCCTGGAGTTGATGATTGTGTGTTTAATTTGGGGGTAGAGGGCACATGCTAGCATGTACTTCTGAAGTAACAGGATGGATTAGCTTCACTGGCCCAACTAATGTTATCAAAGGGCTTTCGTAGGTACCTCCAAACCTATAAACCAGGAGTGTTGTGCCTTGGTAGTCCATAGGAACCACATTAACCTCAGTTGGGTGATCCATTCATACTGCGTGCACATTAATGACTCATTGTGAGGCACAGTGTCTCTACATTTGTATTATCAAATTAAGGGCTGTTTGTCCAACTCTCTAAAGTTGTTTTTGTTTTTAAATCTTGGCCTGCAGAACAGTGTTGGCTGACACTGGAAAATAATAGCAGGCGGGTGGAGAGGGGGTGGTGGTGTAGATGGGGCCAGCGGGAATCAAGCAGGGTGGGCTAATGATACAAAAATTTTAAACAACACCTAAGTGCAGCTGGCCGCCTTGTGATCCTCTGTTGCAGTTCCTTGTCTCAACAGTCCCTGGGCAGTATCACAACCCCCATCCAATCCTCGCACTGCTCTCAAGCATGAGAGCAGCATGGGGATTGGCCTGAGCGAGCTGGATCAACGCTTGCTCAGGCACAGGAAGTCTGTGCTGTTAGCAGGTTTTGGAGAAACCTAAGTGTGCATGTCAGTTTGGCCGGCCAAACTGACATGCACACTTAGAAGTGCACGTACCACTCCTCCTCCTCCCTCCCATGGTCCGACACCGCCCCTCTCTACACAAGCTGGCTCAGAGCCAGCAGCTAAAAAGCAAACGATAGTAAGAGAGAGTTTTATTTTTCAGCTCTGAAGCAGTGGGGCAACGCTCCTCCTCTGCAGAATGGTTTTGATCAATACTACCAGGTTGGCTCAAAAGTTAATGATAAAGATGCTTGACTGTATTAAATACTGTGACAAGTCTACTGCTGTTTTATCGTAGTAAACCTGGATGAACACTGATTTACATTCCACAGATTATAGACAGCACTTAGCCAGGACTGTACCGAAATTTTAAAGAACAGGAATACCCCATTAAAAGGGACAACACAGCTGTCTTCTTAGATTGAAGTTCTCCTGAAAAATAATGAACTTATCTTCTGATGTATACTTCTAACCAGAGATTCTTCACTTTTTAAATATCCCACCAGCACCAGACTGGATCTGCAGAATATTTTCCAGCAGTGTTACACGCCCTCCGCTCGGGCTCAATACCGCCTTGCAAGTGATAAAGTGCAGTCTCATATAAGTAGCACCCGTGCGCACGGACATTGGTTCCTTGCCACACTACTGACGCAGATCCAGAGCTCCACTCCCAATTTTCTCTCTTCCGACAGTTTTGAAATTTAACTATGACAGTGTGCTAGGGAACTGCATCCCCTCTGAAAATGACAAGTTTCAAGTTGTGCTGAGACACTGACAACCCCCCCCCCTTCCCCCACAAAGTGTGCCTTTGGTGCCTGACCTCCAGTCACGATACCACAGCATGTGACTAATGCATTCAAAGGTAATTCAAGACTTGGGGGCAGAAGGTGTACATCACCAAGCTTACAAAGTAGTTGCAGTCTTTGCACACAGCCCAGACCATGTCATGAGCCCGCTCTCACAACTACTCTACATCCTGCTCAAAATCTTTGAGTACGTCAGAGTCCAAGCACAAGAAAGTGGACGGGTACTCGACCCCATCCCACCATTCTGGTTCCAAAGTAAAGGTGCAAGGCCATAGAGTTGTGAGCTGCACTCTGCAGTGACTGGTCACATGACCATTACCCCAGCTGGTCCTGACATCCCTAGAGTTCTCTGGGCCATCACTGACTTTTAAGGAGGCAGTGTTGCAAATATTTAGTGTACTTCTCGCTCTCTCTGGTGTGCTTTTTGGCCCCATGAAGCAATGGGGTTCTCCAGAGCGATTATCACTGGCAGGTCCTCCCTTGACACTGTCTGACTGTTACAAGCTTCCACTCTGGTCAAACAGTCCATGCCGGTTTCCACAGCACAGATGCCGTTGCTGATGCCGACCTGTGCCAGTTCCCCTGTCAGACTCTGATACAACACCAGCCCGAGCTTGCTCAGTGTGCTACAGAATAACTAAAGAGCAACAGGTTCCTGGCTCTAACCCCACACCTCTACCACAACTGTACTGTCAGCAGAAGTGTCACTCCTTTTTTGGCTCTGATCCCATACCAGAACAGGGTTCACTCCATGACACAAGATGGGGAGGGGGTGGCTGTGGTCCCCTATGTTATACTGATGATGCCTTATACTTTGACTTAAAAAATGACAATGAGCTTGTTTGACACCTCGCCTGAAACAGAGCTTGACTCGCCTCAGGGTCACCATTGGAGAAAAGTGCCTCATATGCAGTGCTGTTTCGAAGGGCACCTGAGGGACTAGAATTGCATTTGCCATCCATTGAGACTAGCGGAATTGTTCTGATGGAGCTACTCCAACCTGAGCTGGCAACATCGAAGCTCTCACTCCGATTCACTTATGCTCTTAAGGGTGCCTTGATGCCTACGTGTTCAAAACCATGTTGTTGTCCGCCTGTTAATCAACAGTCAATCATCCGATATATGACTGCTCCCAGAAATCTGGATTTTCTAACCAAGCTCCCTACCCCAGAAAGTCTTATAGTGCAGGCTTCAGTAACAGTAAGGTTAATCCTAATTCATTTCTGACAAGTTGTTTGGATAAAGGATCCAAACGGATTGATGCTTTTGACAATCGGGTGATTTCTTCTGCCACCTTGGCACTACAATCCATAAATGTGGGCTGCCTTTTATGCTGCTATATGCATGGCTTATGGGATGTGTGTAACAAGATCTTGCCAGTGGTCCTGGAGGATTTTGGGGCTATTAATATGGGCAGGATGTGCTATAAGGAATTCATCAGTGCAGGCTTCGACACCACAGATTGCACTGGAAGAGTTGTTTGTACCAATGTCCTGTTACGCCAAACGCCTAAATGAGGCTGATCTGATTTTCTGGTATTTGATTAGTCAGTTCCTCCCAGGTTAGCAATCCATCACCTCTGACAGATGGGTCCTTGCCTTTAGTTTCCTCTCCAACCCACCTTCCATGGTTAGATAGTCGCCAGCAGAAAGAGCGTTTCCAAAGATAAATAATTTGGTCTTTAAACTCATAGGCGGGCGAGGGGACTTGCAGCATGGTAGGATACGAAGAGGTGTTCACCATTGTGTGAGTTGTAGTTAAACCTTTCTACAACACGAAGAGTAAGAGTTTTTAAATCTGATGCATTTTGATGTGTCCTACCTAACAAACTTGCTTCTGATATACTTCTACTTGCAGAATCTTCACCTCTTGAATCCCCTCCAGGCGCCAGACTGGATCCAGATTTTTTTAGAACAGCTCTCCCGCCTGGTTGATGACACCACGACTCTGTCCCAACGCTGGTCACCAGCCCGGACATGACTTTTGATTTGACACTAGCTGTCCTGACTTTGGGTTCATCACATGATAAATGTTTTGAAGACTAAGATATTTTTTAGTTCTATTTAAAAAAAAGCATATCTTAGGCCACTATCCCATGAGTACTATGGCATCCTTGGTGCCATTTTTGGCTCTGACTGATCCTATTCAGATGCCTGAAATTTTATAGCATGATGATGGCAGTAGTGAGGTGCCCGCCTTCTCCCTCCTATGAATGCTAAGGCAGACGACTATTTAACCCTCAAATTCTAATGAAATGCACACTTCTTCAGAGGTAGATGTGGCCTGTTTTGTGCGGCGGCGGAAGGGAAATCACTTTGTTTACATAGGTCCAGCATTAGGTTGCACAAGTCTTGGATTGCTAATGGAGCAGAAGAAAGGCCAATTGAGATCCTTTAGCCAGCCTCCTCTGTGGCTGAACTTTAGTTTCCATTCAATGATAATCTGCTTGACCCCATATTGGTTTGGAATAAGCGAGTGGCTGTGCCTTCTGTGAATCGTCCAGTTGTGTTGTCATAATCCTGGTCCTGGATGATCTATACATTTTTGACTGCTCATCCTTCTATGGAGAGCATCATTTTCCAGGCCGAATATGCCTCTTTATAATGCATGCCTTCACTCCGTATGCCATTACAACGCGGTCAAGTCCTAACAACGACTTCCTCTAGGGGAGGCGCTGGATGTTGGAATACTATAATTTACTATTCCAACTCCATTCTGTGCAACAGTAGGGAAGGTGTTGGATTTTAAATCCAACACCTGTCCCCTCCGCAAGTCGTTGTTATGACTAGCGGGAAAATGGTATGCGTTGTTATAACGCGGTTGTTGTAACAACCGCGTTGTAATTGCATTAGGAGTGAAGGATTTGTTGTAAGGGCTGTCTACCATCCAGGCCTCTTCGATCAAAGAGAGAATTAAGATCCCTTTCTATGTATTTTCCCTAGGTAGGAGTAAGAAATCCAAGATACCTGAAGCTATGGGGCAGGTTGTTTTCTCCTCCTGGGGCTTTGTAGTGTGATCTACTAATATGACTTGTCTTCATGCCTATTATTTCTATTCTTTGTCGGAAATGACAAAGTAGGTCATCCCGAATCAGCTAAATTACTTCTCTGATCACTTTTAGGAGGTGGTGCTTGATTAACAAGACTCGATGAAAGCAAACTCTCCTGTCCCGCCTGGATATGTTCTGGTTGATGGCTGAATCTATAGGCCCTTCCCTAACTATCTATCGCCCATTCTTGTAGTTGATGTCCAGGCATCCCTAGTGGGAATGCTATTTAAAATCAGTCATCTTTCGAAGAAAAAAGGCAATTCTTCTGGAATATTGTAAGCAATGATAGGCTACAATCAGATCTTTGGGCCTGGACTCCCAGTCAGTCTGTTTTTATCTGTCATGTTATTTTCCCGGTACATATCTCCCAAGACAGTACACTGATTCCTAAAAAAAAAAGGGTGGTGCGTCCCTGGTCAGGTTTTCAGTTTGGTGCGGGCATCCAGGACTGAGCTTAGAGACTCTGGTGCACAGCTGGAGGTGGTTTCAGGCCTTGGGGGACAGCTATGAGAATGCGTGCCCTCTGGCTCTTTGGATGCAGGAACGTGGGCCAGCAGAAGGCTGATTGAGTGGAGGTTTCTGGTAGGGGTGTGGATGCTGATGGGCTGTTAAGGTATACTGGGCCTTGCTTGTGCACAGCTTTGTATGTGTGTAAGGAAGTTGAACCTAGCCAGTGGAGGTCTTTGCGATGTGGAGATGTATGTGTGGGAGTTTGATTTGGATGACTTGGAGTCTCTTGGTCAGATAAGTGGAGATGCTGAAATAGTGCATTCACATAGTTCAGTTTGCTAGCGATCAACCTGTGTGACGATTTTACTGGTGTTGAGTGGGAGCATTCTGAAGGTTCCCTACCTACCCTAAATTCACAGGTTGCTCCTGTTGCATGCCCTTTTCAAAGATGTCAGACCTCTCTGCCTGTATAGCAGTACAATTAGTTATTTCAACAGAATAGAGGACATGGTGATTGCCGAGGCTGGAGGTGACCACAGCAGTCTTCCTCCTCTTAAACAGCAGCTTCAGCTAAGCTACTTTAACAGGACCTTGACCACAATGTGTGGCCTGCTGGAGAAGAACATCTTTGCATACACACTTCTGGTGGTCCATTACAAGAGACCCTCTTTTTTCCCAGATTGTTCAACAGGGCTGCACACATCCACTCCAGAAATCACCCCTTCCAGCCCTCCTGTTTCACAGTCACCTCCAAAGACCATGCTTGCATTATAGTGCAGGGGGATCATATTCTGTAAACATTGTGCTGCAAGCTGAGATAGGACAAGTATGCTGTTCTTGGTATTTCCTTGTTCTCAAGAAAGACTGTGGCCCCTGCTTTATTCGGACCAATGCATTCTGAACTCTAAAACAGAAGTTGAAAATACGGTCTCTGGTGCAGGTTCAACTGGCTCTGGAACTGGGTGACTAATTGGTGTCCCTCGACTTACAGGGAACACTTCTCCCCAATGGGTTGGGGACATTCAGTCTGTGATACTGTTTTGGGAGGGAACTCTTCTCCTGGCCCGAACAGTCATGCTCCTTTTGAGCCTATTCACATGCATTTTTCTGGTTCCACAGACTTGGTGATACCTCACTGGTGCCTCTGCTTTCAGTTGGCTCAAAGCTAGGGAGTCCTCATGGACAACATCCAGATTTCCTCAAGCATCTTGAGACCCGAGGGTCGTGACACCCTGATTTGCGGAAGGCTCTCCTGCCCTCCACCAGCGGTGACCGACTCCCCTGCCATCAGTTGGGGCGTTCATCTCGATGTGCTGGAGATCAGAGGCTACTAGTCTTCTTCAAAGAAAATGTATCTTATCAGCCTGCTTAACCTTCAGGCTGCCTGCCTAGCCCTCAAGGTGTTCCTTCCCTCATCTTGTGGTCGGTGCAGGTCCTTATCGATAGGATAATTGCAGTATGGTACGCCAACAAGCATGGTGGTGTAGGATTGTGCCACTGTATTTGGAGGCTGTGAATTTATGGTCTTGGACTCAAGGTCACAATCTCGTTGCTCATGAACCATCTGGTGAAATCTCTAAACGCGCAGGTTGACAATATCCGTCTGTGGCATCTTGCTGACCACATGTGACTCCTTCACTCAGGTGACCAAATCCATCTTTGTCATCTGGGGCGCCCCTCCAGAGAACCCTTTTCTCACTCGAACAGGCACAGCCTGCAATTTTCAGTACCTTGCCGTGTACACTGCAAGGAGCCGTGGGCTACAAGTTCTGAGTGAAGTAGGACTTCCACCTCCACTGCGTTTTTTTTCCCATCGCTCAGATCCCTCAGTTTCTGAGGAAGCTGTGGTACCCTAAATTGGAGCTCACTTTTGTGATGCATTTACCATTTGAACCATTGCACAGTTGTCACCTGTGGTTGTAGACGTGGAATACCATGTTAGTGAGCTACAAGCTTTGTCCATCTTCCTTTCATTACAAGAACAAATTGGTCCTTTACTCTTTCTTGCTGAAAATTGTCACAATGTTTCACATGAGTAAGTGCATCACTCTACCAACTTTCTATATGCCTCATTACGCACCAAGGAAAAACTACACTATCTGGAACCTCGAGAAAGGCAAAGCGATCCAGTAGAGGACCATTTCCCACTGAATTGTGCTGTGTGTCAAAACCTGCTATCCTCTTTCCAATAAGGAACCTTCTGAGGACCTCAAAGTCCATTCTTCCAGAGTCTCAGCTGCCTCTTGAGCACTCTCCAGGACAGCTGCCAGGTGACGACTTCAGCTTTGGTTCACAACTTAACCAGGCATTTAATACCTCTCAAATCCGCAAGATGACCATTTTACTAGATCTGTGCTCTAGGGTTTCGAGGTTAGATCATCACCTTAGACCCACCACATTTTAGGTCCTGATTGGATATTCATTCAAGAGGTGAAAAGTATCCATCAGAAGAACACTTTACTTCTCTTTGGTAACAATCTTTCTGGTGGATACTGTATCTTCCTTCAGGTTCCTAACTGATCTCATCTGCCTACCCAGAAGTGGTCATGCTACAGTTCATAATAAGGCTCCAAGTTAGGGGGTGGGTGGGGCTCTGTTGAATTCTCAGCAAGATGGCCGCGTGGTAGCGCAGCTCCGCCGGCCGGGATAAGAATCCAACTGATATCCGGGCCTCTTGAAGCCACCGACGGCCCCAAAAACAGAGTAACCGTACTGCAGCACAACCCCCACATGTAGGACAGGAAAGAACTGTGTGCACCTAACCAGACAGATAAAACTGCAAGTGAGAGAGGCTGGTCCACCCCTCCGGAAATAACGGATGGCAGCAGCGACTGGTAATCTGAGGACAGAGCGGCTCGACCGGGGAGAACCTGTAACGCTGCATCGTGAAGCTGGTGCGCTGACGCTGCCTACAACAAAGCTGGCGAGAACCAGGGGAGGTAGGACCTGTGCCCCCCCCCCCCTCCCCCGCGCATCCGAAGCCGATATCACCAGACAGGCAAGGCTGCGAACAAGCACTGGCCAGCGATGGCACCGAGAATGGGAAGGCCGGTAGCGGAGGAGCGTACAGTGCAGGACGCCACTACGCCCTCGCCGTGGGGCCCCAGAGACTCATGCAGCGACAATGGAAGCACACAGTAAGGCGGCAACGACACCAATCGGGGGCTTCGCAGCGCAAGAGAGCCGTGGGGCTGGCTGGCGGCCGTGCTATGCCAGACATTGGCCCCCCGGCAACTGTTTAAAACGTGTTTGGCCTTCGCGTGGTGGGTTCCTACCCCGGGCTGAGGGGGAACATCCTTTCAAAGCCTACAACTCACAACGGGGAGATAGCAGGTGGGACACGTAGCTGCATGACACCAGTACAGGTCGCTGGATGATTGAGAAAGTATGCAGAAATTGGATTGCTGTTCTCTAGGCACCCACCAGGCATGTAAGCAGGCCTACAATGGACGCCACCCAACTCGCACCACTTAGGCCCCCCCACCCCCAAAATAAACGCCAGTGGCATATGACAAGTAAATGCCGGCAGAATCTACGGAGGGGAAACTAAGGCTAATTAAAGAGGAGGGACCAATATAAAGGCAGTGAGCGCACTGGTGGACCCAACAACCCATTGTTGCCCCGCCAATGACCCTGGCTTCCTCAACTTACAAAGATCATACCTCGCCTGCACGGGGGAGTGTGTGACGCCTCCCCCCACAATGTTTAATACGACCAGAGTAAGAGAAGCAGTCAGCACGTGCACAAGTGCTACAATGGCAGCGTAGGAACAGCACTGCAAATAACCTTCAAGTGGGGGCTGCGACTTTAGCACCCTACTTAAATCTGAAAAGTGGGAGGGCACTGTGGGAGAGAGAAGAGCCATGGGCCGTCACGGTGCAGGCAGCAAGAAGCATAGGGAATCTGCACCTGGTGACGAATTGTGCAATCATCAATAACAAGGCCACCGCGAAGATAAGGTAGCAAAGTGAAACAGCAAACCAGCATAGTATAACCTGTCTCACAAAATAGGGAAAACTGACAGGCAGCAGTCGCGCCTCACTTTTGAGGCAAAAAAAAGCACCCAACATTTCGCAACATGCACATTCGGACTCTGAGTAAGACTCACCCTCGCAGCCAAACGGATCCATGGAAGCAACACGGCAGGCCATGCAGCAGAGCCTGCAATCGAACGACAGCAAGATAGATGCTCTCAACATACGTATGGATAAGATGCCCTCAAAGTTGGAAAAACAAGACCACTGACTCACTGCGGTGGAGCACCTGTCTCAGTAGCCAAAGACAACATCCAAGGATTGACCCATTACAGAAACCAAAAATGAGGACTTGGAAGTGTGGTCGCGCCGTAATAACTTCCGAGTAATAGGTGTCCCGGAATCCACAAATACGGGTCATCTGGAAAACTACGTTGAAGAGATGCTGAGAAACATATTTCGCAGTGAAGAGCTGTCAACAGTACTCATAGTGGAATGGGCACATAGATCCTTACAGGCAGGACCGCCCCGTGGTGCCCCACCACGCCAGATCATCGCTAAACTTTTAAATTATAAAGACCGGGACGTGGTGCTGCGCCTCTCCCGTGAGCGCGGCACTATCAAGCTTGATGGGAACGAGATATAATTCTACTAAGACTTCACTCTCACAGTACAGGCAGCACGGGGCAAATTTGGGCAGTCGAAGAAGAAGCAGCAGGTATTGGGCCTAAAGTGCGCCATGCTATATCCAGCTTGCCTCCGAGTGGAACAGGAAGGCCGTCCTATTATACTCAACACTCCCAAAGCAGCAATGGAGTTCATCAAAAAAGTAGGGAGGAACATATTATGTCGATACCCACCTTAAAGGAACTGAATAACATCAATGAACTGTCTGCATAGATAAGTGTTATCTAGGGGGTGTACAAATCACTGTAAAGTAGGCAAAAAGAAAAAGGGGGGAAAAGGGAGGTGCAACGCCCAGGATAAGAAACTGGGGAGAGGGTGCACTGGTACTGTTAATGTACATTTGGTAAGGATATACCACTGCACTAAAGAATTACTGTGAGAATCAACGTGACTTTGCCAGAGAAGGGGGTTGTCTACTCCTCATGGACCAAAAAAATGGTGGACTAGGTCCCTCTTATAGATCTCCTGGCCCCCTTCGTACCTTAGAGTGGTAAAGCGCTCTTGTGCCCCCCAACAAGGGTAGACTCCACCAAATTCGAATGTATGTTTTATATCCTGGGCCTTATTGGCCGATCGACACTATGTTGTTTAACTGTACTGTTTTTTTGTTGGGAATGGCTTTGGCACATTTCTGCCGCCAAAGTGGGTGGAGGTAAGGGTTGTTACTGTTGACATATTGCGGGCACCCCAAGCACATTTCTCTCACACTGCATCCCACCTGGACACATTCCTACCTAGAAGATGCCCCACACACAAACACACAAATCAATGGGATCTTTAGAAGACCACTAAAACACATGCTCTCAACCTGATCACGTGGAACGTACAGGGGCTAAACAATCCCCCAAAAGTTAGGCAGGTTTTTGCGTATCTCGACCGGCACCAAGTAGATATTGTGTTTATTCAAGAGACGCACCTCACACCGTAAGCGGCAACACTTATAGGAACACGTTGGGCACACAAAAAAGTTGCATCCTCATACTCCTTCTATTCCAGGGGGGTACTAACACTAGTCTGTAAGGGTACCCCCTTCACCACGGTACACTCGGAAACAGATAACCTGGGGAGATTCGTCATATGGCAGGCTACTTTGGTAGGCGATGGAGATGGACACGCCATAGCTCACAAGGCGGTCCTCATGGTATGCTAGCAGTTAGTCTTTGGGAACACTGTTTAAGCTTTTAACATTTTCTAATTGTTTTTACAAATGTTACTTTGCTGCTTGAAACAGAAATTGTTTCTTAGAAAAAAGTGACTTGAACCCTTTTAGAAACTTAATTGCACCCTTTTTAAAATTGAATTGTACATTTTATAAAATTCAATTGCACCCTTTAAACTCGAACCGCACCCTTTTTAAAATTGAACTTCCACTCATCCTACCTGTTCATCGACGATTTTGCCCTCCCAGGTCTCAGCACTTCTGCTTGCTAATGCAGTCTAGTGAAACAAGGGGAGAACGGCTGCTGCCACGCAGAGCTGATTGGTTGGTGGACGGAAGGGGAATAGCCAAATAGCCACGCTGGAGCAGACGCGCAGCGATAGAGAGGGACACGCCATAGCTCACAAAGCGGTCCACATGGTATGCTAGCAGTTGGTCTTTGGGAACACTGTTTAAGCTTTTAATATTTTCTAATTGTTTTTACAAACGTTACTTTGCTGCTTGAAAATGGAAATTGCTTCTTAGAAAAAGGTGACTTGCACCCTTTTAAAAACTGAATTGCACCCTTTAAACTCGAACCGCACACTTTTTAAAATTGAACTTTCACTCGTCCTACCTGTTCCTCGCCGATTTTGCCCTCCCAGGTCTCAGCACTTCCACTTGCTAATGCGGTCTAGTGCACAGGGGGAGAACAACTGCTGCCACGCAGAGCTGATTGGTTGGTGGGCGGAAGGGGAATAGCCAAATAGCCACGCTGGAGCAGACGCGCAGCGGACTCGTACAGCGGGTGCGCCCAAGGCGTGCCTGAGGCAAGCCAGTCTGTGCCCGTCCGCGTCTGACCGGGGCCAGAACCCCTGGTCAATTTCGGACTTACTCAGGGGCAGAACTGCAGACCCTAGCCTCCGGTAGTCCTGCCTTAAGCAAAAAGGCAGCAGATCAGCTGAGAGGTGAAAATATTCTGAGAAACAATGTAAGAGGCAGACCAATCACCCTGTGTCCAGCCCCCCAGAACAACACCATACCTAGCAACCCACCAGGTCTGAAGGTGGCAATTCTTAAAACGCGCTCCTTACAGAAGCACCACCTGGAAGTCTTTTCACTCCTCCAAGATGGTGACATAGACATCCTAGCACTCACCGAAACCTGGTTGGGCGACACCTCAGTCCCAGACATCATTGCAGCTCTCCCGGGAGACTTTGACGCTTTCTGAACAGGAAAGACACGGGGAGAGGGCGTGGCCATTCTGTTTAATTACCGGATATGGTCACCAAAATAGTGGCAGAGCACTGAAAATGCTGCCATACTAGGGGTCAAAATCTTATTTAAATCATCCTGCCTCCTACTTCTGGTTGTGTACCACCCCCACGGTCATCCCCCAGTTTTAATGATCTTTTCACAGACATTAATACTGATCTCTGTTCACGGTACCAACGACTCCTAGTGGTTGGCGACTTCAACTATCAATGGGACAAAACACCGAGGGAGACGCTCGTCAGCCAGTTTGAGACAGGAATGTGCGTGATGGGACTCCATCAATTGGCAGATGGCCCTACCCATTTAAAAGGGCACATCCTGGACCTTATCTGGACCTCGCAACCACGGGCCAATCTAATAGCTATCAGCCCCTGTGCATGGTCGGACCACGCATTAATTAGCTGCTGGGTCCCAATAGACAGCCAACTATCGCAATCACCCTCGGAGTGGATAAAGGTGCGAAGCTGGAAAAAAAATTGAGCCGATAACCTAGTAGATACCCTACTCAGGCTCCCGCCCCCAACATTTAATCAGGGAATCTCGACCAGGAGAGTGAAGCTCTGACAAACACCCTACGCAGAGCCATAGGTAAAGTGGCACCGGAGCGAATGGACAGGGTGAGAGACAAAGGGAAAGGGGCCTTCTGGGAATTGAAGCAGAGCCTCCGCCGAGCCGAGAGGCGGTGGCGTAAAGCATATGACCCAGCAGAGCTGGCAACTTATAAAATCTTACTGACCTCATATAAAAAATCCATCACTGTCAGGAAAGCCGAATAATACGAGGCGAGAATTACAGACGCGCCTAAGAAACAGAAAGAGACCTTCAGAATACTGAAAAAACTCAGCCAAAAGTCTGAGGTAAAATCCACAGCCGCGCCCCTAGACTGCAACGTATTCCAGACTTTCTTACTTCAAAAGGTCAGGGACATCCTCTCTGAGATTGATAATACCCCCATCAACCACAGATCTCTAGGCCAGAATCTGGCCACCCCTCCCCCCTGCAAGCAGCTCACTATCTTCCCTAAACTGGATTCTATGTCACTGACGCAACTAATGAATCGCACTAATTCGGGCTCTCCCGCAGACCCTTGCCCTCGAGGATTTTCCGAATGACCCTTCCTGGGCTGGAAAGGCAGATCCTCGCTTTATTGAACAACTCCTTGGAAACTGGTTAGTTACCCTCCAATCTGAAGGAGGCCAGAGTCACCCCTCTGTTAAAGAAACCGAGAGCAGATGCTGCTAATCTCAAGAATTGTAGGCCCAGCTCCCCTTCCTGGCGAAAGTGGTAGAACAACACGTCTTCAAGACACTTTCATCCTTCCTGGAGGAACATCAGATACTCCAGGCTCGACAAGCTGGTTTTAGAGCCCATCACAGTACGGAGCTGGTGATGTTATCTGTTATTGATGACCTCGGAATCATGGCCGATAATAAAAAAAACTGAGCACCCTGATTTTATTAGACTTATCAGCGGCGTTCGATATGGTCAACCATACTCAGCTGCTGGATCAAATAACGGACCTGGGCATTCACGGGCCGGCACACCAGTGGCTAGAATCCTTCCTGTCAGAGCGGTCTCAGAGGATCCAGTTAGGGGAGCAGGTATCAGACAGGGGCACCCTCCCTCAGGGCTCCGCATTGTCCCCGCTCCTCTTCAACACTTACTTGCAGCCTCTGGTGACAGCTCTAACCGACATGGATTGCCGAGTTTTCAACTATGTGGACGACACCCAACTCATCCTCCGGATTGACAACTCCACCCATGCCCAGGAGTTGGCTCAAAACATCCTCAGATTCACAGTGAATTGGATGACAGCCAATTCACTAAAAATCAACCCTGACAAAACGGAAGCCCTTGTCATCTCCACAAAAGACAACCCCTGGAGTGATCACTTGTGGCCCCAGGAGATGGGTACCACCCCCACAGCAGTATCTGCTGTGAAAATCCTGGGCATAAAGATTTACTCAGTTCTCCATGGCCAACCAATTCACCACAGTGTTTGGAACTTGTATTGGGCTCATGAGACAGCTACAGAAACGTGTCCCCCCCCCCCCCTCCTTTCAACTGCTTCTCTACAAATGATTGTATTGGCCACAATTGTCTCCAGACTAGACTACGGCAGTGCCTTATATATCGGCCTTCCCCAGAAACGTATTAATAAACTGCAGGTGGTACTGAATGACGCAGCCAGGCTGATCTTTAGGCTGCCAAGAAGGTCCCACGCCACCCCCCTGCGGTGCAAATTGCACTGGCTTCCTACACTATACAAAAATCAGTTAACGTAACATACTTGCAAAGGCACAGCACTCCCCTTAATAAATGTATATGGTCCCAATGTAAACCACCCCGAGCTCTTCACTGTGGTATATAGTTGAATCTACAAACTACAACAATCCACTATTGTCTGGGGAGGAGACTTTAATTTCCCACTAGATCCGACTGTAGACTGGTCCGTAGCCCATTCAGGTATGATCAAACAAGCAGCTAAGGTACTCGGAGGGGATGGCAGATTGGGAACTTAGCGATATCTGGCGGCTTCGGAACCCGGGCAGGACAGAGGACACCTACATATCGACTGGACATGGCATGTCGTCCAGACTGGATTTCTGTCTGGTAACCCGCAAAGTAAATAACTGGACACACGCTGTTAGACACTTGCCTACAACACTATCTGACCATTCCCCAGTACTATTATCGCTGGCCCTGCCAACTGAAACCCCCCGACTGTTCCAATGGAAACTGCAGGCTTCGGCCCTCGCAGACCATTTACTGGGATGGGTTAAGGAATGCTATTATACACTTTCAGTGAAAATAAGGGATTGGTAGACACAGCGTATGTATTATGGGAAGCCTTTAAGGTTACAATCCGAGACACATGCATTGGGCTCAGGGCTGGTGTCCTGTCGTCATTACACACCAGATTGTCCCAACTTGAAGCACAGCTACAGATGCTTGAGAGAGCATATGAAACTGTTTCTAAACCCCTAACGCTCTAACATCAGAACACATCTTCAAGAGTACACAGAGACAGTGGACCAAGAGATCAATTTTTTATCAAAAAGATGGGTGGCGAGGGCATATGGGTAGGGACGGATTCCGGGGCGTAGCTTAACCACCAAAATAAAAGGACCAGTAAAAATATACAGGGGAATGAGACGGGGATGTCCGCTGTACCCGATTCTCTTTGCCCTTGCACTAGAACCCCTGGCTTGTATCATAAGACAAAAGCACTTGTTTGCAGCCCTGGGTTACAGTCTACGGCCTATTGCGATATTGCTCTACGTGGATGATATGGTGGTTTATATAAGAGACCCAAGCACAAAGTTAGAACCCACGTTTAGGGAATATATCAACTTTGAATGGCATTCTGGGTTGAATATTAATTGGAATAAATCAACGGTGTTCCCACTAATGATGGCAACCATGCCTCATTCAATTGAAATCCCTCTCGACTGGTGCACGGAGGCACTAAAATGCCTCGGAGTTTGGATACATAGGGACCCTGAAGAACTTATGCGCCAAAATTATGGTACTGTTATTACAAAGCTGCGTGATCAAATAGTGTGCTGGATCAGGCTCCCTCTGTTGCTCGCCGATAGACTGGCAATAATGAAGATGGTCATTCTGCCCAATTTATAACTATTTGTCAACATCCCCCTCACACAAAATTTTTGAAGACATTGCAATCCTGTATGACGACACTTGCCTGGGCAGGCAAACAACCTAGTATAAGCTGGCAGACACTCACGCCCTTATACACAGGGTGGGTTTGATGCCCCAGATCTTTATCTTTACTATCTGTGCCCACGCCCACTTCGCCCACTACTGGTACCACGCCCAAAGATACATTGCACACATAGCTATTTAGCCTGATGAAGTATATTCGACCCCCCTTAACATGATACTTAGGCATGAGTGCCCAGTAACTAACCTCAAAACTGCAAGTCCACTAGACAGCACAAACAGAGCATGGAAACTACTTACCACGCGAGCAAACAAGACACCATTATATGCTGCTAAATTACCACTACTGCATCACCCCTCTATCGGTCACTAGAGAATCAGGGGCACTGACAATACTGCAGGAAGCCGGGCTTAGAACCCTGGGGATGTCTGCCCTGCGGGTTCGTTTTATCTTATTACCTGAGTTTATCAGCAGACGGAGGGGCACTCTAATGCAGAGATTCGTATACCCCAAACTGAGGTCAGCAATGAAGGCATTGTACCCTTGCTTCCCCTAAGCACCGCCAGAACTGCTCTCATTGCAGATCATGTTGGAATGCGCTAATAGGAAAAAACTGATAACTAAATTGTATAGGACCTCCCAGAGGGAATGCAAGGTCCCAATAGATTCAGCCAGGGATTGATGGAACACAGCCCTAGACACACCTAGTATCAGAGGACTGGCAGTCCTGCTGCGGGTTACTAGACAGACATCTCAAATAGCAACCTAAAAATCATCCTTTTTAAATACTTACAGCAAGCTTATTACAACACCCAGCAACTACAAAATATGGGCTGTGCCCAGAGTCGAAATGTGAGAGATGTGGGGAGGCGGAGGCAGATTTCCTTCATCTCGCATGGACCTGTAGCCAAATTGCGCAATATTGGAAACAGATAACGCAGTAATTACGGCAATGGTGGGGACCAGAATCCAATGCTCTCCTGAGATGTCTGTTGGGCCTCCTCAAGATCATACCAAATGCGCAACACAAGTTCGTGGCTGTGGCTCTGTTATTGGCCAAGCGTAGATTATCTTTATGTTGGGGTGGGAAAAGGGTGCCAAAACAGGCAGAGTGGATTTGAAATTTGGCCTACCGTAGGACGCAGCTTGAAACATACGCAGAAGAACTACCTGCAGCATCAAAAACCAAAAGAATTTTGGGCCCCGTTCGTGACATATTTACTATACGTAAATAGAGAAACCGAAGGCCAATTGTAAACTAAGCTCCTAAGGTGGGGAGGTCTGCAAATGGTGGGATAGGTGTGTCGCTCTTCACGCCATGATATTCACTGCGCTGGGGTCACAGTGCTGGATTTCTCAAGGCGATGTTAGTTGTTTCTATTCCAAAATGTTAGTAAGTTCTCTCTATATATAGCATGCACGATATGGCTGGCTACAATGTATGAATTCTGTGAACATTGCACTGTACAATGTAAAGACATGCGCCTCTGTTATGAGAAAAGTTCAATTAAAAAAAGAAAGTTCCCAAGTTGGTTCTCATTTACTGCACCCTTTTGTCAATCTAGTTCGCCTTGCCTTTGCCTCAGAGGACATTAAAGACTGTAGATTGACATCTGTGAGCTGGGGGTGATGCCATGTATGATTCCATGATATCATGTCCCTGGTGATGACTGATGCCGAGACTGTTGTGACACCACCTACTGGTGGAGGAAAGTTGTTTCCTGATCCAGGCTGGCACCTTGGAGGGGGATTCAAGTTGTGAGGAGTATGCAGGTAGGGTATTCACCATAAATCAGAGTTCTTCAAACTATTTTGCTCTGAGACCCTCGAAACAAAATGTTTTGCAGTTGGCCCCCCTCAAACTTTATGGCAAAATTTGTGGGAGAGGTAGGGCTGATTGCAGGGGGCAGAACTTATGAAATCATTTCAGGGGTACGTTTTCTTTAGCTCATAATCCACACAATATGAAACTTAAAAAAGAACAAATGTATCATACACGAAAGAAATTGACCAAAAAAATCCTGCTCCTTATAATTGGGGTGTTTTGAGTCCCTCGCACTCCTGGGCCTAAATGCAACTGCACCTGCTGCACTAATATCTGCAGCCCTGAGTAGCGGGCGGTCTCCTCTGCCTCCCCTTTCCACCATGCCCGACCATCACTCAAATCTTGAAACAGACTTTCCCTTACAGAAAAAGGAGCTCCCATGTGTTGCCTGTCTCTTTGCAGCAAAGGTACCCTTAGCCTTAATGCTGAAAAGGAAAATGAGGTCCCATGCCCCTTTGTAAAGCCCCAACCCACTGCATCTGCTTCACTAATAAAAGCAAAAACAACAATTGATGGACAGAATGCAGAACAATGTCATACATTCACCCCAGTACAGAGATATGGGCCTAAATCCATCCTTTTTCTGCTCACCATGCCATTCCAGTTTGAACCAGCCATATGCAAATCAGTCTAGACCCTGTGCCCAATGGTAACAGTCCAGCCCGAACTGCCAGTCCAGGACCTCCCTGGACTGGAAACAAGCATCCTAGGACCTAATAAAAAGCATCCTTTTAATTGACCTATACACATTTTTGCACTAGGTATAATCTGATTACCTGTTAACAAAATGTTGGCTTTGAAAGCACTAGTTTTATCTTAAACACTAAATCATTTTGTGGCAGGCTATATTCTACTCTGGACCGCTTGAATTATGCGATTCTGTGGCCGTGGTGTGTTCTGCCTGATTATGGATTTTCTGAATTTGCCACATATTATGTAATCTACTGCATAATCTAAGGGTTCTAACAAAAAAACTGTAGCTCAAACAGATCAAAAATTACTAAAACCTTGTTGACGTGTCCCCACGGTGTGGAAAGCCCTTCACAAAGTTTTACTGATTATCTTTCACTTGCTTATTGCCATGTGTGGGTGTTCAGTTGGTATCCATAAGGTGAAGTTTTTGCCCCGACAGTGTTACCATTTGTAAATCTGCTGTGTTATGCTGCATATTTTGCATATTCTTGCCGCATAATTTAGTCAACCCTGGTGCATAATTTGGCCCTCCACTGCCACATAATTCCATTGGCTGTGCTTGTACTGTGTGTAATGCAATTTTTAAATAACTACATATATTTGCAGTGCTTTCTGTTAGAGGTTATACTCTCATACACTATAAATACTTGTCACTATTTGTTCTTTTTAGCTAGCTCTTTGATGCCGCCACCACAGCAAGTATAACATTTGCCATACTTTTTTATGCACTTCAAACAATTCATGTAAACATGACAAATAAACAAAGTTGCGCTTCCAGGCCATCTTCATTTTCAGAATACTTACTGAGGCATTTGCGTACCCCTGGAAACACAACCACGAATCTCCAGGGGTGTATGCCCCACAGTTTGAAGACTTCTGCCATTAAGGTTGTTACCCATGGTAAGTAACTTGTTCATTAATTCCAAAAAATATCAAAACCCATACATATATTGAAGAAAGGACCCTGTATGTTTTCACATAGTTGCTCCAAGCAATACTGTCAATATAACCTACTGCACCAACATTTTCAAACATCCAGATTGGCTCCTATGGAGCGCTTTAGGAGGTGAGGCGCGATCTGTCTTCTTTCCCACCTGTATAAGCAGTGCGTGTCAGTTCTACCCTACAACTAGTGTGCCTAAGTTGTGCAAGTTCTATTCATAGGATGTAATTGCATGAGACAAATAATGAAACTCTCAGATGGTAGTTAACTAAGTATATTGGTTACGTGTAAAATCAATAGGGTATTTCTGATAGATCCCTCTCTTCCAGGCGTCAAACTGGTCTGGAAAACGTTTTCTTCATCAATGAATCTCCTGTGTCACCAGTTGGCAAAATGTGATTCTAGCAGGGCCTCCAGCAGATGCGACATCAATAGTCTATTAAGCACCCACCAGCGCTCTGGCATCAGTTTCTCTTTTTTTACACCTCATGGATGCAGTTCATACCGCGCTCTTGATGTTTCACAGACCTTTTCCTCAGCTTTCCACAGGGACTAGGTGAAATGTCTCTGTATGGGACCATATGGTTTAAGTCTTGCCAATATTGCTATGTGAAGATGTCCCTCTCGAACCCCCATAATGACTGTGGTGTTTGGATTAGTGGCATGAGACTGCAGCTTCCAACTCTTATGCTTCCAGAAGGCCGTCAGTGATTGGGGGAGACTGTTCCTGCTGGCTCAATGACTCTGACTCATATGGTGTGCCTCCACAAGCTTCAGCCCCAGTGCCTATGACTAAGTTGAAACTTGCCAAGGTGCCATATCTGTTCGCTCCGGCCTTCTTCGGTGCTGATATAGAAGGTGATCTGCCAGAGTCGATCGGGAATAACATCACCTGTGTGGCAAAGTAGATGGCCATGACTCTCTAGACAGGGAATCCAAGTAACCTGACCCCTTGGGCTGCAAAGATTTTGCCTCTGGCAGTTTGGCCCTACTTAAAGCTAATGCCATGTGTTTTTTAGGCCAGTGCATTCTGATGGATACTTCTAACCACAGATTCCAAAACTTCTGAATATCCCCAGTTGGTAGACTGGCTCTAGAAACTCAAAAGCAGTGTTCTTGTGTACTGGATGGTAGTGCCATGCGCCTCCACATCAGCGCCATTCTGCTCTAGAAGTGATGAACGGAGTCACATATATGCACCACCTGTGTGCCCTGACTTTAATTCCTTTCTTCCCTCCCTCTTAGATGTGAATATGATGCTCCACTCCTCTGTTCATCACTCTGTGAAGGGATTTTACAGATTTTCCAGTCTCTAAGGGTTGTCTCCTCCTAAAACAACAGGGTTTAAATCTTTCATTAACTGTCTGTGACTGATTCCCATGAGGTATACCTCTGGTATCTGGGTTTTGACACATGACTCCAAAGCCTGCAATGACAGCACCCAGATGTATCTCAAAGCCATCCAAACACGCAGCTCTATGTGGTGAAGCACTGAGAGGCACCACGACGGTCCTGCTCCGAGTCGAAGTCAAGCGCATGGACCCGCTCCCAAAGTTTAGTCTGCCAGAAAGGGCACGCGAATGTCACCCCCCCCCCCCCCCCCCCCCTCTCCAGGTCTCACTCCCATTCCACAGAGGAGCTTATTCCATCCTTGTTTCCAATTAATCCCCAGTTCCCAGGTCCACCAGAAACAGCACAACAGCTTGAAGCCTTTTAAGCGGCCACGCTGTGCATCTTTGGCATGGTTCTGGATCCCTCTGGCGTGCCTTCAGGCCCAAGGATTCACAGGTATCTCCATTCAGGTTACCACCAGCAGGTTCATACTCTGTGTCATCTGTGGCTCTTGAACCCACTTCGGGCTTAACACCAAAATCTACACCAGTGGGATCTATTCTCCAGATGCCGAATGACTGGAGAGCTGAGAATCGTGCTAGAGGATAGATGATTCTCTCCGACTACTGTGCAAAGTGCGGCCTGAGATGTCTCCACTTCAGTCTTTAGAGCCTTTAGATGGGCTGATTTCAATGCATGAGAATCTTTCCTATATTCTTCCCTATGTTGCAGGAGAAGGTTGAAAATAGCAGCCAAAGTAGGGACATACTGATCTCTCCTGCAGGGATACTCCCACTGAAGCTGAAACCTTAGTAACAGACAAAATAGCAGCTGGAGTGGTAATATGAGGGATTGAAGCTGATGGAGGGGAATCAGTGGGTGTTAGTTCAGTCCCATCAGGGTCCCAAAGCATCTCATCCTCCCCTAGTGAGAAAGCTGGGTCAAGGATCCCACGTTCAAAAGCAGACTTGAGCTGAGTAGTTGTCAGACCCCAGTACCACTTGAGCAAGGCCGGACACCCGGGGAAACAGCAGAGCATGAAGCCCCCGAAAGCAGGGGACATCTCCTCCTGAGTTCTGGATGGACTCCTTGTTCTTGATTGTCGGTGTCAGACAGGCTACTTAAATCTGAAAGAGAAAATAAAAACCTTCTGGGTTACTGTCTTCTTGGCAACAATAGCCAGAAGGGCTGATACTCCCAAAGTGGCTGCTTCCCCCAGCAGAGAATTCTGTAAGGTATTGATCCATACATTTACTGGCTCAAGCTGTTGCTCCTTCCTTAAATCCGCATTATCCTCTTAAATCTCCTTCCACTCAGCTGGGAGAACATCAGTCAAAACACGAAAGGATTCCACCGCTCCCGAAACAATAGGCTCCACCAGTGAGGCGTTAGAAATTAGGAGGGCAGAACTGGCTCTACTTGATAGCTCCGTCTTGCCAGACTCGGTATGAGGATTTAAGGGGCCGCAGTAGTCCTAGATGTATCCTCAGGGAGCACTGCTTTGTGCCCATTACCCCTTATAGCAGCAGGAAGAGGGGTAGCTATAGCAATCCATAGTTATCTGAGAACTTGTAGATGCCCCTCCAAGCCCTGTACCCATTGAAACCACAGCGGGTAATGTAGTACCAGAATTGATGGGCAGATCAAATTCAGCTATGTAGGAGGCTGGCTTAGTATATGGTACACACTTATTTAAGTGAAGCACCTTGCACTAATCCAGACAATCCTTATGGTGAGTTTAAGTGGTAGCTGTGGAGAGCAGACTTCAGGCTTGGTCGAGGAGGAGTGTTGAGCAGCTTGTTTTACCAGAACGAATCATATAGTGTAGGTTAGAACGAAAAAGAACCACACAGTGTAGTTAAAACTTGTTCTATTTATTATATGCACTCACTAACACATTGGTATATCTGTTACCAGGAGATATCGGCACAATATTTCTAATGTAAAACGGGTAAGTAAGCACAAATACAGAGTGGTCTCCAGGGGAGACCAAACCATATACTAAAGAAGTGGAATGCATACTGTGACGAAGTCTGGACTTGGATCAGAAGACTCAGAAGAGCTGGGGACACAAGGAACCACCTGAGGTAAGTACCCAGGAACCCCACGGAGGCTGTGTGCAGAGTGGAAACACAACCGCTTACTCAATGCAAGTCAATGGGAACATTGCAGTTGCAGTTTTCAAGAAGGACCCTTCCCTGTGGACCCTGACGAAACCCTGTGTAAGATGGAAGGTTGGAGAGTCAGCCCACCCGTGGCTAGACCAGGAACCAAGATACCTACACCGGGAAAGCCAGGTGCATAGGTGCGAAGTGACGTTGGATACCGCCGTAGACCACAATGGAGGACTTCAATCTTATATGCCGCTAGCGAAGAAGGTGAAAGAGTCCAGTGGAATCGAAGGATGGATTCTTGAAGAGGGGATCCTGCAAGCAGGGGGACAGAGTCTATGCCACTTTGGAGTGACCTGGAGGCACGGAAGATCAATGAACACCGATGACGGAAGATGCAGGAGGGATTATGGTGACCTTATTGCTGCGAGGACCAGACAATGCTGTGGAAGACCAGGAGCTGTTCACGAGGTGTCCTACGTTGGAAGTCAAGAACCAGGGGGTCAGTGTCTGGCAGGAGCACCAACAGGCCTTGGCAGCAGCAACAGACATGGTAAACGAAAAAAGGTGCAGCATTGAGACCAACAAGGTCCAAGGGATTCTCCAAGTTCAGAAGAGTCAAAGAAGGCCCCGAGCAAGCAGAGGAGCCCACTGAAGCCAAAGAAGACCCTCAAGAGGGAAGGCATAGGAGTTGAAAGAGGACCTCAAACAGTTCACCAAAGATGCAGGCCCACGGTGCAGAGGATGTGGTGAGGATGAAGATCTTGGCAGGAAGAGATGCTGGAGGCTGGAGATTCTTGTAGCCTGAAGATCTCTGGAGGACAGAGCCAACAAGCCTTGGCAACGGCAAGTCGTCGCAGTGCACAGGGGTTCTGTTCCAGCAGTTTCGATGAGGGATACTGGTTCGAAACTTGCTGAGAGGGCAGGCCTCGAGGGAGTTGCAGAACAATCACCTGTGTTGCTGGGCCTTTCGGAGTCCGTACGACATCAGGAGAAGCAGTCCAGTCAACTTTGTTGCGGTGCCTGCAGATGCAGGGGAGTGACTCATTCGCTCCAAGGGAGATTGCTTTGGGTGTCCTTGACACCCCCAGGCCTGGAGAGGAACCTGGATGGAGCACAGGCACAGACAACGCAGAAGGCTGGCAGGAAGGCGAGGCCAGGCGCAGCAGGAGTCTTCCTTGATGCAGTCTTGGTTCCTGGCGAAGTCCGAGGTGCCCAGATGGTTGAAGTGGTTTCGGGTTTGAATCTTGTCCCACGACAAATCTGAACAGCCACCCACAGGTAAGCCCTTAAATACCCTAGGGAAAGGGTTGGGACGATATAGGGATCCTTCCCAGAGGAGGGGCTGGACAGAGGAGAGGATACTCCCATGTCCTTTGTCTAGTTTTGCACCAGAGTGGGAGCCACCAGCTCCCCGAACTGGCTCATACTGGAGTATGCAAGGAGGGCACCAAATGTGCCCTTCAAAGCAGTCTGGTGGCACTGGCAAATGCCAACAGCCCAATACACTAAGTCCTCTCTAGGAGGTGGTCACACCTCCCTGTGGCAGGAAACCTATTGTTCTGCCTTTCCCTGCTAGAGCTCAGCAGCAGTAGGGCAGAATTGTGTCTGTGGCCTGCAGCAGCACTAGCTTACTGTTACTCTATAAGGCTGGTACCGGGAATACAGGTGGGGCACCCTAAGGGAGCCCCCCAGTACATGGGATACTACGTCCAAAACTAGAATCGGTGTTGGGGTAGGATTCCAACATGTTTGATACCAAACATGACTGGTTTTGGTGCAGCCAATATATAGTTAGACA
This sequence comes from Triturus cristatus, assembly GCF_964204655.1. Taxonomy (NCBI): domain Eukaryota; kingdom Metazoa; phylum Chordata; class Amphibia; order Caudata; family Salamandridae; genus Triturus; species Triturus cristatus. The sequence goes on along the minus strand of NC_140586.1, from coordinate 85,648,128 downwards.
TCTCGTATTTGACTTGATGTCCAGTATATGTATTAAATGGCTGACCGCACTTACAAAGCCTGGAGAATCAAGTCATGCAGGGGCACCCTCATACTTGTAACCAAGCACCCTGCCCTCAGGACTGATGTGCCTGCCATAGGGGTGACTTATAGGTTTTAAGTGCAGTGACCTCGGATATAAGGAAACTTATATCTGTAAGTGGTGATAGCACCAGCTTACCCAGGCTACAATGAAAGGCCTGTAGTCACAGTTTGAGTTGTCTCTAATTGGTGGTATAAGCATGCTGCAGCGCATGGGAGACCCATGGTGTACCTATGCCCTGGGTACCTCAGTACTATATATTAGGGACTTACAAGGGTACCCCAGTAGCCAATTGGGAAGGTACCAAAGTACTTACCACTGTCAAATTTAGGGCGGAAGCAGGATCCCAACAGAATAACACCAGCAAAAAGTGGGGGCAACCATGAAAGCAGATCCTACTTTCCTACAAGCTCCTTGAGTCTTACAGGCTGATCCAGGCAGGTTCAGATGTCCCCTGGCAGTGCCCAAAGTGCGGGGGACTAGGTCCCCCAGGGCTATCAGGTTTATTGCCTGCCAACTTGCTCGGCAGAAGCCGCTTACTTCCAAGTCTTATTGGGGTGAGAATGCCCCCTACCCCCTCACACTTCCTTTTACTGCCCCCCTTGACAGGCATCCCAGCCAATATATGGTGAGTTAAAGCAAATAGAAATGCCCAGAGATCGGTGATCTTTTAGAATTTTCTTAAATGAAGCTCTTGAAGAAGTCGATGCCCTATACAATGCCATCTGGTGGCTGCAAGGGAAATAATGAAGCAAATGCAGTTCAATAGTTTCCCCCAGTCTGGGGCTGGTGTGCCAGCAGCTTGATGACCCGCTCCGTACTAACCAGCTGTGCTGCTGAGAAATCACCAGCCCCAGAAAAGAGGCGCCACCCTCTCCACAGTGCTGAGGACCATGGGAAGATGCAGACTCTGATCTCCGCTCATTGTTCATCGCTCCGCAAACCATCTACCACCGAATCGGGCAGCCATACAGAGGGAGCGAGAAGTAGTCAATCTGGTTGCAGTGTCCCCACCCCCTCCCGAAAGGGGCAGGTAAGCGGGGGAGGGGGGGCCTATTTGGCTGATTCCTTTTGATACTTCCCGAGAGGACCCAGAGACAGGCCATGTCTGGCATTGTGCTGCCATCTTCGATCAAACCCACCTCAAGGCTGACCTGAGAGTTTTGGGCATCCCGGAGGGCAAGGAAGGAGATGACCCTAGAGGATAAGTTGTGTATCTTTTTAGAGAATCTTTTCTAACACAAAGCGATTTGGACATGGATAGCATGATAGAGAGCACCTCGCTCTCCACTTAGGCCTCCCAGCAAGGGCGAATCTTCCCATTACCCCCGCGCCATTCACATCTGATTTGGGAATTCCATACTGCGACAGGGTATCTATTGAGCGACCCCATCTAAGTCTCCTATCAGGCCATGTGGGATTGAATTTTTTGTTTGGTCTGACTTTTGTCATCAAACAGTGGGGCAGCTCTGGCAGCTCCAGGAACATATGCCAGCCCTACAGAAGCTCGGGGGGACAGTTTCTTTTATGGAGCCAGCAACATTGCAGAATAAATTTGGCAGCCTGGGTGGTATTACTTACTGGCTAAAAGTTATGCTTGGATAATTGGTGGGGGCTGTATTGCTCTTTAGGCTAAGATGTACTTGGAGTGGGCTTGGCTCTGTGCCTATCCGGAAACATCAGCCATCTAGCATGTAGATTGTTTTGTGGCAGATGACCTTTTTTTTTTTTTAGAGCATAGCGCAGGGGTGTGGGGGCCTTTAAGTTGTGGGTTAAGGAGGGTTGGGGGATTATTTGGTGCACCTTTTGTTGTGTGGTTCTGTTCTTTCCTTGAGAGGTTAGAAAGGTTTGGGGGTAAAAATTGGAGAAAGAGCTGGTGACTAGAAACAATTGGAACAGTTAATTTTGGGGTTCAATTTCAGGGTGAGGGGTGGCAGATGTGTGGTGTCTAAGGGAAGCATGTGGGTTCTGATCTGCTGTGATAATGGCTGGTAGATAGGGGTCTTGGCTAGCATTTGCACATTCTCTCCTGGATGGATGGATAGATAGAGAGATGGGTTAAAAGCGCCTCATAAGTGCAAGATAGTCAGGACAGAACTAAATATTCTTAAACCACAAAATGTTTGTCTGATGGAGACGCTTCACCCCTTTGAACAAATATCACTGTTAAAGGAGCTTGGCTATAGAGTCTTATGTACTTCGCGTTTCACCTCAGGCCAGAGGGGTGTTGCACTGCTGGTTTGGGATAGAACATAAGGGGTGGTGAGGCAAAAGGTTGATTCTGGCAGACATTGGTTTATCGCAACCATTCAGAAAGGCAGCATGCGTTTTATTATTTGTGTAGAATATGGCCAAATTATGATGACCGGACAGTTGTTGAATTCTTATTGGCTGAGCTGCACTTTTGACCGTCACCCCTTATTATCTGTGGGGACTTTAATGTCACACTATGCCCTAAAATAGATACTACATATCAAGGTCAGGGGAACTTGAATCCAGCACAGGGGTAGCAAAGACTCAGGGGTGTACTGTAACAGCTTATGTTCTCCCATGCACTCGTTGATGTATGGCGTTATGAGAGAGCAAACCTGGCTTTACTTTTTACTTTGCCTCCACAAATCTTTCTCACATATCAACATGTTCTTAGTTAGACATTCTCTGATTTTATTCTTGAAGATTTTGGTTAATCTGAAAATTATATCTGATCACAATTCTTTATCCCAGTTTATTCAGTCGAGAGGGCTTCTCCAGTCTCTGCAAGGTTGGACATTTGAGCGGAAACTGCTCCTGGAAGATGATTGTATCCGTTCAATGAACATGCTCCTCAGGGAGTGTATTGAGGTTAATGTCAGATCCGCAGCTATTATTGTCGTTTGGGATGTGCTTAAGGCCTTCTGCCAGGACACATGCTGGAGTTTGCTGCTTATCAGTGGAGGGTAGCTACTATGGAGTAGATTCAAACACGCCCTACTCTTGGCTCGATAGAAGCTAGCCTGGGGTATAGCATAATCGCCAAGAATGAGCAACACTGGGATTTTCTCTCCGAGCAGTTAGCTATTCTGCAGGCGTCTCTCAGGAAGAGGATACGGGATCGAGCAGTTAAAAAGTTGCATGCCAGGCAGATGAGATGGGTTGGCTACTCTACTTTAGAGTCAAAGATAGCACTGGTACTAGTACTAGTTCAGCAAATTAGATCTGAAATTAGGGAGCTTGTGGAACATCCTGTGGGCATCAGGAAGGTATTCCTGTTATTTGATCAGAATCTCTAGGTCAATGACTGCTTTGCCTCCACTGAGGCTTTGCACCAATTCATAGGAGGTATTTTCATTGTAAGCTGAACAAGGCTCAGCGGGCTAGATTAGAAGAGCCTATATTATTGTCTGAAGTAGCAACAGCTATCAGCTCTTTAGCTAAGGGCAAGGTTTCCGGTCCAGATCAAATTCTGGCCACGTTCCTTCGGGATCTTATTAGTTCTTTCAATGCACTGGGTCAGGTCCTGGGGTCTTGGTGAGAGACCAATATTGTTATTTGCCTCAAAAAAGGGAAGGATCCTACCCGTTGTGGCTCGTACCGTCTAATTTCTTTAACACAGATTCTAAAATCTACACTTGTGTCTTTGCTAATAGGCTATCCACAGTGATCTCAGGGCTGGTGGATCAAACCAGCATGAATCAATTCCTGGACGTGATACAACCTCCCATTCCAATATGGCTATTACAGCTCTCGAGGCTGCCTCTGCAGACGAGGGCTCTGTTGGAATGATTATGCTGGACGCAGAGAAGGCCTTTGACTGGGTCTACTGGCCATTTCTTTGGGCAGGAATGCAATCTGCGGGATTTGACCCTCATTTCATATATAGTTTGTCAGCTCTTTGTTGGCCTGAAAGCTGGGATCTGCTGCTTGGGTTTTCTTTCAGACCCTACTGACATCTCATGAGGCGCCAGGCAGGGCTGCCCCCTATCCCCTCAACTGTTTCATTATATATCGAGCCGCATATTCAAGCTCTCAAAATATGAGGATATCCAACCGTTGCTTATAAATCGATTTGAGGGGAAAGTCTCTGCTTATACAGGCGAGCTGGTAGTCTTCACTCTATTCTGGTTATGGCCTTTAGGGCATTAGAGGCGGTCGCGCTGTGATTTGCTGAAATTTTAGGATACAAGCTTAATCCTGACAAAACACAGGTTTAGTCTAATATCATCCCTCCTTCCCATGATAAGAGGTGGCTCCATTCGGCAACCAATTTGGGAATAGAACTGACTCTACGAATGGAAGACATCATTCACTACAATTATGGGAAACTCTTATCAACAGCCAGTCAGTTTTTTCAACGAGTGGAATCACCTACATCCTGGCCCGATTGACAGGTGTAATCTCATTTAAATGATTATCCTCCCCAGGTATTTGTATATTTTTTGATGTATTCACCTCTATGGCTTTCTTCCATCTTTGGCTTTTTTAAAATGTATTTTTATAAGATTGAGGCATGGTGGCAGAAGTTAATCTGGAGTTATAAGAAACCTTGCCATAAATATAGAGCTCCTGCAGCTGCCTAGGGATTTATGTGGGGGTCTTCCTTCCTGATTAGCAGTTTTATTAGCTCACTTCATTTTTGTCTCGACTTCTTTTGGATATGGGTAGGGGAATATGGATGCAGGGCCATATGTTTGTTGAGTATTTACCTCTGGGGTACTCCATTGCCCCTTGCATTGGCATGATCGATATGGTCGACTTTAAAAGGACCCGATTTAAGACTCTAAAGGTGTTTCATCTAATCTGGAGTTCTCTCAAAAAAGGTTTTCCAGATGCCACTCTTTTTAGTCAATATACATATTTAGGATTTAAACCTAATTTACACCTATATATTCATCATAGCTTCCAGGAGAGCTGGCTAAACTTTTTACTCTAGGACAAATGTTCGAGGGGCTTGTATTTCTTCCGTTCGAGACTATGCGTTTTTCTCTTCCTCATATTATATTTTTTAGGTACTTGCAAATTCGACATTTCATTACTGGCATTAGTAAAGATGAGATTGGCTTCTCTCAAAACACTCTTTCAGATTTCTTAATGAGAGCTCCTGAGAAGTGAAACATCAATGTGGCCTAAAAGTTAATGTTGTCAGCTGATTGGACCATCGGTCTGATCTCTTTCAGCTAGGGGCAGATTAATTGAGCAGGCCACTGGGCTCAGTAGTAATAGGTGATGATATGAGGCTCAGTAATTTTCTTGCACATAATTTTCCTAATGTTCCCCGAATTAAGGTCCACCACATCAGATGCATTAATGGGTTTTATTATACTCCTCACCGTTTATGGCTAATGAAGCTTAGAAAGGATGATCATTGTTTTCGATGTGGGGCGGAAGGAGCAATGTAGTTCGTCTTCACTGCTTTTACAGTCCTACATAGCTACGTGGCATTTGTTTTTTGGAAAATTAACAGTATTTCACACTTTGCTGTCATGTGGGATTTGAAATTAATTATACTAGGGCATTCATCTGCTATTCCTCAAAATGTTGCTAGCTGTATTTTTTTCTTTTGCTCTCTGGCCAGACTTTTTCTGGCTTGCAAGCTTGGCCCAACTCCCTGGGTGTGGTGGCATGAATTTCTGAATGAGTTTTTTGGAAATGTCTTTGCTAGATAATGTTTGTAGGAGGAAGTTGGGAAAGATTTGGGTTCCAGTTAGGCTCTGGATGGGTGAGACATTGGTTGGCCAAGACAATGTGTATTTTCTCTGATATTTTTCTCCATGGCGCTTCCGTTATTATGATTGTTTTTCCTATATCATCATCTGTATACCCCTATTCATTGCTGATTGGTTGCTTGTCAGATGCTCTGTTATGTTGTTCTTTTGTATGGAATATGTTCACCAATAAAAATAAAAAAAATCTGCACCTGCACCGATGCCACTGTAACCCATCTTAGTATCCAACTCCGAGCGAGCTTCAAATTGAACGAGTCCACATCCAGATCTTGATGTGCTTAGCAATATACTGAATCCATCAGACTCATACACAATTCCACTTCTGCTCAACCATGCACAGACTGTACACCAGCTTTTTGGCGCTCTGGCTGAGCCCAGAGCCTGCCCCGTGGGGATGACAATGGTGGGGATGTGAAGGTTTTGCCCCGCCCTATGATGACATCTAGTACATGCAGGATGCCAGTGGGCTGGACACCACATCCTGTACTGGGTTGTTTCCCCCCTAGCCCAGCAACAAAAGAAAGTACATCTTTCATCAGTTTGATTAGAAGGGCTGCTGAGGTCCTTGATCTCTACCGCCCCACTATAGATGTAAAAACCAAGGTCCTGCAGCCAGGCCAGTCACTGACCAAACCTCTCTTGCCCTTCAATCAAGCCCTTACTGACACACTGTTGGACACTTGGGCTAAAGCATGCTCTAGTCCCCCAGTCAACCAACAAGACTCACGCCACCATAGACTGGCCACTGGCGACCCAGATTTCTTCACTCCGCACCCAAACCCTGAAATCGTGGTGGTACAGTCATCTACCAGTTGAGTAAACCTGAACACCTTCCCAACCACTCCTGACATAGTCAAAACTTACCTTTGGTAATCAAATGTTCTCCTCTGCTAACCTTTCTTTGAATTTGGTTAATGAAAGCTGCCTACTTGGTTGCTATACCAACGCACTTTGGGACCTGGTTGGAGAGATCTTACCAAAGGTCCTAGATGATTTATGTGCCGTCTTTGCCCAAACCATTCTGTATGTTCTGGATATGGTCAAATTCATCATCCGCTATTGTCTAGACAGCACAGATTGTCTGGGAAAGGCTATAGGAACAAGCGCCACTCCACTGCCACACATGGATGAGGTCTACATGCTTCTCCTCAGACATCCAGGTGTCTTTAGCAGAAATGCCTTTCAATTGCTCCTGCCTATTTAGTGAAAAGGTGGACTCAGCCCTAGAGCGCTTTAAAAAGAGCCAAGCGGCAGCACATTCTTTGGGCCTTTCAACTCCTGTTTGGGGATCCCCCCCAACAGTAAGTAAGTAGTTTACTAACCGTGTGATTACTTAAAATCTTAAAAGTATAAAAACACATAATCAACACCCCTCCACCCCAGCTCCCACCACCCTCCCTGCCTCCCATCCCTTTGAAGTTAAAACGCACTGTGCTTACAAGTACACCAGTTATTGCTTAGACCCTTCTTAACCTAAAAGCGGGATAATACATTTTAATTGTGCTAACGTTTCCTTAAAAAATGGTTTAAAAAGTGTAAATTCTTTACCTTTAAGATAGGGATTTACTTCTGTTGTACGAGCATTGCCAGGGAACCTTATAAAGTTCAAAAGATTCAGATCTCTCCCCTCCCGGCCACCCATCCCTTAATTACCTAAAACACCCCAAACTGGCTAGGGGACCTTCTATTGGTGGGACCCTTTTTTGCCGTAAGCGGTGTGTTTTTAGTCATTACTAAAAAATTGGTTGAGAGAGTGGAGTCATTGCCGTCAAGAGGTTGAACAATATATTTTGCATTAGCATTTCCCCCAAAACATTAAAGGTTTGTAAGTTCCAATCACTGAGTAGAACGGTTCTTGGGAGTAGCCAGGAGTCTTTCTTATATGTGTGGGCACTCAGCACCGATTCGTTGTCCTCTTCGGGCATGCCAGGCAGAACTCATCCTTGTGGATTGGAGCTGGTAGGTTGTTAAATCCCCCAACAATTTCCCCCTTTTTCAGGATATGGCAAGGGCTTGGCATTTCGACAGTGTCTGGCTCCACCACTCACACATTAGGCCTTTCAGGGTCGACTGTGGGCCCAACACACAAAAACCTGCCATTGAGGTCAATGCACGTTCCATTCCTCCACTCTTCCTACCTTCACCGTGGAACCCCGTTAGTGCACACTTTGGGGCACACAGTGATCTGATAGGAAGCAGGATCAGCCACTTTCTGCAAGTGAGGCAACACATTACATCCCACAAATGGGTCCTGCAGATTGTCCAACGAGGCTATGCCTTGCTATTCCTTTTGGACCCACCGCACATGCCACCTATATCGAATTACTTCTTGGAGGACCAGGTGTAAATTTTATTCTAGGAAGTGCAGACTTTTTATTTTAGCCATTGGAGCCACAATTGGTCTCAGGAGTGGGAATTTGGTGCTATAACCACTAATTCCTTGTGCAGAGGGTGGATGGAGGCCTCCGTCCACTGCTTGATCTTTGTCTTCTCAACGCCTTCATTTTCAAACCTTTCCTCTGTACCAAAGAGTCCAACAATTTTGATCTACGATCCCAGTTTTTCAGTCTGTCTTGGGTCCTGGTGAGGATGGCTCTGAAGCTTCTTGGTTTACTAGGCTCTTGTATCCTGTTTGTTGATCATGTGTAATGGCACATGCGATCCTTGCAGTGGGACCTGAAGTCTCAGGGGACCCATCACCAAGGAAATGTGTCAGATTTCTTCCAGGTATTGGAGGAGAATGCACATATCTGCTGTGGTGGCTTCTTAACTGCATTTGAACCAGCAGCAGACACCTCTACCTACCCCACCCAGAGTTGACAGTGGTGAAAAATTATTTGCTGCTGCGTTGGGGAGGCCATCATGGGGAAGTGGAGATCAGTGGACTCTGGTTTCCAGCAGAGACTCAGCTCCACATCAATTTGTCGGAGTTGCAGGCATTTTGCTTTATGTTGAAGGCCCTCCTATCCTCCAGAAAGGGACAGCTGGTATCATGGACACCACCCCTGCCTTGTGGTACTGCCACAAGCAAGGTGGGGTGGGGGGGGAGTCCTAAGTCCTGTACCATGACACCTCTGGGGATGGCTGAAGCATCAAGGGATTTCCTTGGTGGTAGATCACCTGCCAGTAGTGCTTAGCAGACCATAAATGGCAATTTAGACCCACAGGTGCCACATCTTCCAGCAATGGGGCGAGTCCTGGGTTTTAACTGTTCGCCACCATTGCGAATACATAATCTCAATATTTTTGGCATACCAGAGTTTCCAAAAAGGCTCTTTCAGACGCATTTCGCCTATAGTGGAGCACAGGACTCTTGCATGCCTCCCCCTCCTAACTCCTCCTGCCCCATTTTCTGAAGTTTATTAGAAACTACTGGGCCCAAGTCATCTTAGTAGCTCCAGAGAGGGCCAGGAGAGTTTGATACCCGAAACATCTGGGATTCTGCATCTGTCCTCGAATCAGGCTGCTACTAAGGGAGGAGCTTCTGTTGCAGCAGCAAGGCTGGGTCCTGCACTCGAACCTGGACCTCCATGTGTGGGGATTGAGAGGTGACCGTTAATCTCTTTTGATCTTCCTCCTTAGGTCGTCATTGTCATCCTAGCAGCCAAGTGCCCTTTTATGAACTTGCATACGCAGGGTGCTGGAACAACTTTGTGCCCTGGTGTGGTACCTACTGGTTGGACCCGTTATGAGCAAACTATTGGATGTGGGGTTCTTTGTTTTTTGCGCAGCAAGGTCTTTCACTGGGCACAGTTACAGGTTACTTATTGGCCCTCTCGACCTTTTCACGTTTACTGGACCAACAATCCTTGTTCAAATCACCAGTTGCGATGCATTTCTTGAAAGGTTTAAAACATGTTTCTACCTAAGCCCTTTGTGATGCCACAAGGGGACCTAAATCTGGTTTTCACTTTTCTATTGTGTGCTCCTTTTGAACCAGTGCACAGCTTTCCATTACACCTACTCGCCTTAAATACTGTGTTACTGGTTGTGATAACATCCACATGCTGGTGGAGTGAGCTTCAGGCCCTTGTGGTCCAGCATTCAAACACCACCTTTTTCCACAGACAAACTTGTGTTAAGCACTCGAGCTGCTTTCCTACCGAAGATGGTGACTCCTTTTCATGTCTGGCAAGCTATCACTCTCCCAACCTCCTTCGCCTTGCCACATCCTTTGACAGAGGAAGAGACTCCATTGTTTGGACCTCAAAAGGGCACTCTGCTCTTACATCAATCACACCAAAAAAAAGCTTTGGGTAGACAATCAGCCCTGTGAAGTTCTCTAGAATGAAGATGGACTAGGCAATTTAGAAATAGACCATCTCTTGATGAATAGTCCTCTGGATTAAAATCTGCTAAGCATTGGCAAAGTACAAGCCTCCAGACGGTTAAAGGGCCCACTTCACCTGGGTCAAGGCTGCTGTCACTGTGTTGGCATGTAGATTGTCTGTCCTGGAGACTGTCAACCAGCTACCCGGGCATCAGTGCACCAGTGTACTAAGTACTATTGCCTCGATTGCCAGGTTTATCAAGATGGGCATTTTGCCCGTTTGGTCCTGCAGGACTTTTTAGTCTGAACCAGTTCACAGACCCACCAACTTGGAAGGTACTGCTTTGGTATATGTTCACCAGGTGAGGAATCTGCACTTAGAAGCATTGATCAGAAGAACAAGTTGCATACCAATGGTAATGCTCTTTCTGGCGGATACTCTGTCTAACCACAGATTTCTCGCTGCCCTCTTGCCTGTTATTTCTGTTATAGGGTATTTTCCATCTAAAAAGATCTTAATTTAGGAATCTGCACACATTGAATCTTTCCGTTTCCCAATGGGCTCCGCACAAATATAATCATTAAAGACACTGAAGTCCGCAAACATGGGTGTCACTTATATGCTACTCCGTCACTTCCGATCAACGATGCAGAGTCGCACTGCACCACCTACTGGCATGCAGGAGCACTGCTTTTGAAGTTTTTGGATCCAGTCTGACACGTGGAGATATTCACAAGAAATCTGTGGTTAAAGTATCTACCAAAAGAGCGTTACTAAAGGTATGCAACTTGTTCTTTATGCTTTATAGAAACTAGTGAAACTTAGTTATCAGCCTGTAAGACCATATGAAAAAGCCATTCATTGACCTGGTGAATGGTGGCATTGAAACATCCAAACAGATACTAAAGTCTAGCCTTGAGGCTATTATGCAGTCTGTGATTATAACTGTTGTTCTGCATTGGAATGCTTTCTAGTGAATTTTTGGGAGATGTCCAGCTACACTCGTGGACATGCCTTTTTAATGTCAAAGGGCTAGTCGGTTAGAACGTACACTCCTTGCAACACTTCTAGAACAGCAGGGTTGTGACTCGTGCCTTTGACAGCCCTAAATTCCACCAACATTATTGGATGCTGTTTGGTTGTTCTAGGGCTGTGCAGTCGACATAAAACCATCTCAGCCTGCTAAAACGCCGCAACTAAATGACTCATTTCAGGGCAGGGATTGCCCTATAGAGGGTGTTGCCAGCAGCAGCAGAAGAATCAATCCTGACCATCCTCTGCAGGCTGACCCATCCCCCCCCCCCCATTGCATCTTCTTCCAGTAGAACGGGGGTTTCACATTTTGCCACCCTTTGGGAACAAATCATAGCAGACCTCTGGTCCATGCAACTGATCTTCCATAGCCACGCCGTTCTTTCCCTTCATTCCAGAACACCACCTTTCCTTCGGAGAACAGACTCTCGCCTCAATCATAGAGTTGAAATCCTTGCTTTGCTAGATTAGGGAGCCATAAAGGTGGTGACTCTGGAAAAGAGAGGCTCTGAATTGTACTTCTTTAGGATCGAGGCCTGGGCCTGGCTTGGCTCTCCATCTTCTGAGCCTGCTCATCTGGCAGGACAAATTCAAGATGTTGTTTGTAATCAAATTCCTGTTGGCCTTGGACTCGGCAGATTGGTGTACATCCCTAGACATTTAGGATCCTCCACTTAACCCAACAACAGGCACAACCTAAAGTTTATGGTGGAATCCCAACACGATCAGTTTGTGATCCTTCCATTCAGACTTGCAAAAGCCCTAGTGTTTTTGTGTCTTACTGTGGTGCTTGATCGTCCCGGTATTCTCATTCTTGAACAAATGCCTAGTGAATCTGAGTCCCCGGCACTGGTCCAGGACCATCTGCGGTGGACGATGTTCATCCTTCATGACTTAAGCTTTGCCTGGAAATCCAGACGACTCTCCTCACTCCCACAAAGAGGCTGACCTTTATTGGGGTGATGTGTGACACACTCTTTAAGATCTTTCCTTATTCTAGCGATGATTACAATGTGTCTGACTCCAGCTCTGACCCTGTCCATGCTAGTCTTGCAGCTGCCTTATGCCAGTGACAGAGAGCCTTCCTGTGGTACCTGAGGAGGCACAATGGCTACAGCACCATGAAATACTTTAACCGCAGGTGCTGATCTTCCAGTTTGTGCTTCTGTATCTCACTTGCAGATGAACCCCTCCAGCATTCCAAGGGGGTCCCCCTGTCAGCCCTTCGCTAACACATCACAGACTATTGTGTCCGCGGATGTCTCTTCACTGTGCTGAAGTTCTCATCTGGGTGACAGGATGGCGCATTGACTTTTGTACATGTGCACGACTTACAGGGAGTCTTTCCAGTAGTGCACTTCTAGCCGTTCTTGCTGAATCATATGGAGCCAAAGTGATATTGTATGCTGACGACACTCAGCTTCTTTTCACCTGTGATAAAGGGGCAGGATTTGAGGGTGAAATCATCGAAACCTGTCTAAGTGTTTAACTGGTTTGCCTTCAACCAACTATAATGCAACACAGACAAATCGGAGAATTTTTTCTTTGGCACAACTCCTACAGAAGTCTGGAGATCGTTGGGGCCCCAGGATGTCCTTTCCCCGGCCACTATTCAGAGCTCTGTAAAAATTTTGGGGATTAAAATTGACCGTGTGCTGTCTCTGCTACCCTAAATTCAATCTCTGGTGGGTACTGTTTTGATTTACAGTGCACTCGGAAAATATTCTTGCCTCTCCTCTCTGTTGATTCTAGGAAAAGAGTGGTTCAGGTCTTAATCTCTTCCAGGCTCGATTATGGAAATATCCTGTATCTGGGTCTGCCAGAATATCTAATGAACCGGTTACAAATTGTTCCATATTCAGCAGCCAGAGATTCTCAATCTGGCCCCTAGAGCCAGTTTGTCCCACATCTTTATGAACTTCACTGACTTTCCGTGAAAAAGGGGATTCAGTTTAAAGCACTGGTCCTGGCACATAAAGTACTGTATGGAAAGGGCGCAGTATATCTTAGGAAGAGTTTTTTTTATATATGCTCCCTCCGGACATTTACTTATGGTCATCTAGTCACCAGCCCAAAAATCCACAGGACTAGAATTGGTGGAAGATCATTCTCGTATCTCGGTGCTAAAGCCTGAACTCTCACTTTTCAGGAAGAAATTAAAAACTTGGCTGTTCAGCAAATGAGGTAATTCCAACCAGTCTCCTGGGTTGCAGAGAAACTGCTACTAGTGCCGGGACACTCCTTGGAGTAGGCGTGCGCTCCATGAATGCTGCTTCATTCATTCATTCACAGACTCCCTTGATGTGAGAATCAATGTCCTCTGTTATGGGCCATACACTCTGCTTAGGATGGTTTCCTGGTTAATGCCTTCCAGTGCAGATTGACTCTGCCTGTGTTAGCATTTCCACTGATCCCTCTTCTGCCTAAAGTTCTGCTGCAAGATCACGTACAGCTGATTCAGATTGCTCCAGAACGGACAAGGAGGATCTTGTCCGCAGATCTGTTGACTCTCTGAATTCTGCTTCTTCTTCCCCTCCTGCTCAGAGCAGACCTGCTCTTACAGAAGGATGGTCAGGTCCTCCACCGCAGACTCCATACACTGCAGGTGCCTAGGTGGAGACTGAATGGTTCCATCTAGAATCCTTTCGCCTTCCACAAAGTTGCAGACGTCATCTTGGCCAAGAAACTTGCCATCTACTTCATTTACACACGTTTCAGGAGAAGATTTGTATAATGATGTGAGTTGTAAGGAAGTAATCCCTTTACATGTCACCTGTCCGACATCTTTAGGTTTGCCTTGTCCCTTGCATAGCAGGGTCTAGCTATGGCTACAGTCAGACTACCTGGTAGCTATATCTGCTATTGTGTCTTCGTGCCAAATTTTCCCTGTTTAAAGCAACCCTAGTGACACGTTATCTGAAAGGCTTGCCTTCCTCATTCCCTCCCACTCAATGCATTGTTCCTCAATGTGATTTGAATGTTGTTTTCACTTTCTGAACGGCATCTCAATTCAAGCTGATGCACATTTGCCTGGTACTTACTGTTAAAATAGTTAAGTTGGTGGCAATTCTGGTTTATCTACCCTTCACAGTGCTATCTGAATAAATTGGTCCTTCGCATCCACCCTTAGTAGTTTCTGCATTTCATATGGGCCAGTCTCTAACCCTTCTGTCTTTTTTCACCTCATTGTGGCTAAAAAGGACAAGGTGGGGATCAAACCCTATTTTCCAATGGGTGAATATTTGTATCAAGATATGCTAGGCTCTGACCAAGAAAGATCCTCTGGAGTACATTTGTTCTCATCCCACCAGGACTATGGCTGCAGAAGCGACTGCCTGGTAGCTATGTGGTCGTCCTTGCATACTTTTGCAAATCAAAAGAAAGTTTTTTTACCTTTTTAGTAAAAATATTTTTGAAGGATATATAATCTTCCCACAGACTCCTCACTGATGAGCTAGTGGTGTGATTAATATCAGAAGGTACAAAGTCTCATAACGTGCTGCATTTGTCACTGTTGTGGTTCTTTCAGTTTCTTTTCCACTTGCCTCTATTGGGTGTGGACAGGATATTAGGAAGTGATGCCATCATGTTTGTGGATGGCTTATATACTCCAGTGATGTCACATCCAGCCTCACAGTGGAAGCTGTGCTGCACCACCTAGTAGCCCTTGAGAGCCATTGCTAGGGAAAACGTTTTCTGAGCCAGTCTGAGGCCTGCAAGGAGTATTCATAAGGTAAGGAATGTGCAGTAAGATTATGTATCCACCTGAAATATCATTACCAAATGTAAGGTTCTTTTGTTTGGATCCATCATGTCTGTTTCGTTAAGGTGGTTCTGCCTCTCGCCTAGCTCTCGGAACTTAGAATTCATGAGGTCAGTGATGCTATACGCTCGGCATTATGTACAGCTGCACGGGCAAATTGACCTATCTCTGAGCATATCTGAGGGCTGCTCGTGTTGGATCCTCACAGGAGCCTGTCACATTAAACAAGTGTGTCGTATCACAATTTCTGCACCTACCTATCGCATCACGTAACTCACGGGGAATTGCAGCTAGTGCATAGTAAATCGGACCATAGTTTTGACGAATGCCTAAGACCTGTTAGAGCTTGTTGAGATGCAAAGACATGTTGGCAAAACTGACACAAATGATCCCTTGTGGTTTTAATCTTGTGCAATGGAGGTACCAATAAATGTATAAACCCCACACAATGTTATGTCTTTGGAACTATAATAATTCCCTGTTGCATAGTACTGCCTAAGAGTGCTCCAGGCGCCCACCATGAACTCTCATCAGACTTTGGTGAGGAGCAGACCCCATGATGGAGGCGCATAGATAATTCCTTTACTTTGATGCAGACCTGAATATATTCACATCCAGTGAGTTAACGGCCCCCAGGTTGTGGAAATGTGTTAAAGTACTGCCAATTGACCAACCATGAAGTTGATGTTTTGTACTGTAAAGTTTTCTTTGATGTAAACATGCGAATTCGAATCAAGTTGTTGGGGTTTTTAGTTAATAAAATAAATATTTCCGCTAACCTGTGTGTTTGGGATGCAAAGCAAACTCTGTGAGGAGTTACCCTGAGCTACATGAACTTGTGTTGGACAAACCCTCATCTCTGATGGCCGTAGCTCAAGTAATTTGTTGGCAAATGCTTCATCTCCGGTTTTCATCGTCCGTATGCCAACTTCTGGACAGAACCTTATGACCAGAACATCTGTTTTCAGAGACCAGTCTGTCCTTTGGCCCCTCTAATTCCGATTGCCAAGATTCCGGCACTGGACAGGCCTTTCTGATGGCCATTGATACATCTCTTGAAGCAGCTTTCCTCGGCGGCCAGCTCTGCAGCATGTGGGCATAGCATCTCTGAAGGCAAATGCCCCTTTGTCATTGGTACTGCCAAATGTCCACTCCAAAGAAAGGCCACCCATCTCTAATGGTCAAAGCCCCAGGCGCTGAAGGCTCCTGTCACCTTCTTTGAACAGACCACCTTTCCAGCCACACCTCTGGTGGTCAGTGCTCCAGCCATAGGACAGGCCGTCTCTGAGGGCCAGGGACCCCTTTTTGGGAGAGTCCATCTCTGATGGCCAGCTCTCCAGCGGTAAGACGCATCATCTGTGACGGCCAAAGTTCGGCGTTTAGACAGGTTATCTCTGCCTTCGCTATTACCCATGGATAGACCGTCTGTAACAGGCAACGTAACAGCCACCTCTTATGCAACGCTTCAGCTGTTTGACAGGGTGTCTTTAACGAGCAGCACCACAGCCCCTGGACAGACCATCAGTAGTAAAGGCGCTAGATTCTCTCCAGGCCCTCCCTGATGGTCCATTCACCCCCTCACTCAGGACCAAGGCCCCCACCCCCCCCCCCCCCCGGGGACAGGTCCTGCGTGTTGTTACGGACAGACAAACGAGCGCAAAGAAGCCTTACAGCTCACCATGTGGGCTGGTTTAACTCGGAGACGTTGGTGTGTTGTGTTTGGCAGTCTGCGGGGTCGCACAGGGCTGCCAAATCGAGCTGGCGTCCAGCCCCTCTCAAGGGGCACCCCAGAAGCAGGAGCTGTTTGCGACGATGGAGACAGCGGTCGGTACTGGCAGTGGTGCCTGCTGGCCCGCGCCAGATGTAAGACCCCTTCTTTACTGTTCCGCGCCCCCTCTTCCTGGTCCTGGCTGCGCCCCAAGCCCAAGAACCAGATATGGAGCTCTCGGCGCAGCGGGAGACCTCCTGTGACGCCTTACACATGTTTCCCATCAAAAGACAGAACCTTCTGCATGCCATTTAATACGCCCCCTCCCTACACACACGTTTTTCTATTATTTTTTTTTATTGCAAACATTAAAGTGAAACTAAGCAGAAACTAAGATTGTGTTGGCTAGCAACCGCCATATTTGTGGCAGCTCGCAGTTTGGTATCCAGGAAGTTGGGGAGGAGGGTGTACGAACGAAGGGCTTAATGCGAAAAGGAAGGCAAGCCGGCCAGGGTTGTATAGAAAATAAGTGCAACCATCTGGAGAATTGAGACGGGGGAGGAGGGGCTGGACAGCGCAGGCAGCTACAATTCAAGCTTCCCTCGCAGGTAAGTCATGTACATCAACTTGTCTAATGTCTCATTAGGTATAGATTTTGATTTATCAACGCCAAAGTGGGGTAGTTTTGTAAGCACCACAATATTTGTCAGGCGATATTCTGGAACCGCACTGGATGGACAGAGCTCAGACAGCAGCTGTCTGCAGTACCTATGCGAGGCCCCGTACACACTGAACAGAGACAGCCGCTAGGCAGCCGCCCCATACAGAGAAGAGATCGAGTAAGGGCAGCAGAGCAACATCATTCAGATTATTAACATAGATTTCAACTACAGCCAGCCAGGGTTGAGGTGCTCCAGGCTTACCGATCTTTCAGTCCCTACAGATTCATATATCTCTAGATAATAGGAACACCTTGGCCCGCATCAGTCGGGTATTTGGTCTATCTTCGGTTCAGGGACCGCTCTGCTAGAGATGGTGGCCAACCTCTTGTGGACCGCCAACACACAGCGCAGTTCTGCTTACTCCTACCTTCCTTACAGCCTTCAACGCTGTGGATCATAATCTACTCCTGTGGAGGCTCCGGGTGTGGCTGGCCTTGCTGGACCTGAACTCTCATGGTTTGGCCCTTCTCTGAATGGGTGCTCCCTCCATGACCGAGCAGATGGGGACATTTTATCCCCCCCTATCTTGCCTGTTCTATTTAATATTTGATTTCAGCCTCTTCTATCAGTGACACAGCACCAATGACTCAAGCATCAGTACTGTGCTGATGGCACTCCGTTCCTGGTGGATGGTTCGGCCAGCATCAGCAACATGGCTACCTGAGCCCCGGACTCCCTCAAACTGAAGCATGGATGTAGCACTGCTAATGGATTCAAGGGCGCTTCAAGGTTACCATTCCTTACTCCTTTGGCCTAAGGATCAAGCTTGCAAGTAAGGTAAAAGAATCGCTGGGTCTGGCTGAATTAAGAACTGGGAAGAGGTTATCAAGTTGAAGTAACAACTAAAGACCTTAAAGTGTGGTTCCACTAAAGATAAAGTCTACATTTATTTCTGTCTGAGCCTAGGGTATCTGTAGTTGGTTGTACCGGCTTCAACGTGTGGTTTGTCTACACCCTCTGCAGGCTAGGCAGAATTCCTGGTAAGGCTGATAATAAACGTAGAAAGACAGGAAGATGTTTCTGAAGCTGCCCTTGACTTCACAAGTACAAGTGGGGGATACAATGTTCAAATGCCTGCACAGGGGTCTCCGTAGTGCTGCTCCTGAAAATATTCGCTCACAAAGTCATCCTACCAGTTAAGATGCTGCGGGACAAAGTTGTTATTATGGCCTTCCTATGTTACACCCGCACACAGGTTCTGCTCAGAGAGCGCCCTGAGCGAAACCAAATGTGCCCCCCCCCCCCCAAGTTGTAGTCTTCAACTGTGTTCAAAAAATGGGATGGAGAGGATGAGGGAGAGGTGACATGAGAAAGGAGGGTTGTGATAAGCGAAGTGGTCAGCAGAGACGGCACAAGCTTCCCTCAAGTACAAGCAAGTCATGAAGTCAGGCTTCATTCAAGACACAATTGTAGATCTGCCACCCATGGCATTAAATACTGCCCGGAGAGCCAGTGACTTCAGAATCTGGAAATGTCTTCGTCTCTTGCTGCTTCACAACATGTGGGCTTCCATGCCACCCGGCGGCTGAACCAGAAACTCCTTTTAAGATTGGAGCATTACTCACTGAAACTACACTTGCATGTTGCATATGCGGGCAAGCCCCTACCTATTTTTAGGTCAAAGCCTGCCAGACTGCAGCTGTCTAGTTGTGAAAGACTAACCGGGGACGTCATTTTACCCCGCTCTCTGTTTTCCAACTTCTTTCAGCACATTTTTCTTAACATTATAAACTTAGTTTTCCACAACTTTGTCCTTCGTGAGCCTCTACGCATTGTGCCAATATCGGCAACACTCGCCATCCTCCCATACAGCAATCTCCTCGAGAAATAGCCAGACAAAACACCTTCTTTGTGGAGAAAACTGCTGCAGGTTTATTAGCATTACAAATATGCCAACATGTTGGGTTATCTTACAGGCGATTCCAAGGCAGGCAGCCCCTCGCCGCCTGCCACCTGATGAGCTAACTTACACCAAGGCCCTACCCAACGGTGTTTGCCATATTTTGGGGGAGGGAAGACCCCTCCCCCCGGTGGACCAACAGCCCACCCCCTTGCTCACGCCCCATAAGGGGGCGGAGCCTGCCAGGCAACCCCCGGTTGCTCAGGTCCACAACTGCCCGTAGGACTAATGGGGCGCGGTCGCTCCTCCAGGGTCCAACTCTAGGACCTCCCTGGGGATATTTGGCCTTTGCACACTTGTTGTGCTTCTGCAGATGGTACCCGTATGTACCTTACAGCCTCTCGATCGCCCTGTAACTCCGCCTGCAACACAAAAGAATACATTAGACAAAACCCCCCCACACACACTGCCTGAACGCCGGGTATGCGGTAGGGAGGGAAATGGCGTCAGGGTAGTGGGCAAAGAGGGTGCCCAGAGGGAGGTGAGAGGTATATGTACCTCACCCCCCACCCCCTCTACCCGGAAGTGACGTGGCACACCGTACCCCTGATGGCCCCAAACACTGGGAGGCTGCCTCCTGTGCCATCTTGTGGCACTAAGGCAGCTGCCCTCTTAGCGGGTCTCCTTCGTGGACCCAGGTCAGCCTGCATGCTTTCATTTTTATACAGCTTCGACCTTCGAGCCGCCTCTCTTGTGCTCCAGCTCTCTTGTTCGTTTGCCTCCACTCTCCTTCATGTTCTGGTTTCCATTTGCTTCCCTCCCTGCACCCTCTGTTGCATACTCCCTCCCGCTCCCTCAGTGTTTTTTAACAACTTTATTGTGCATTTATGACACACATTACAGTTTTGCCCCGAGGATCACTGAATACAATAACAGGGGGTGGGAGCAGCTCCCCCAGAATGTAAAATGTTGTTTTCAACAGACAGGATATGTCATCGTATCACAATTCATATTGGTGTTCCCATCCCTCCCCGTGTGATCCCCAGTGAGTAATGTCAGTCAGTTTGAATGCATAGCTTGTGTTGGGCCGTTGTCTGTGTCTGAGAGGGTTATCATCCACATCTCCCAAGCCCTCAGCGTCTTGGACATTGTTAGATGCAGCCCTCCAGTTCTTTGTTGACTCCGTATGTACGTGGTTAATGAACGCCACATTATGTTGAATTTAGCAGCTCTGTCTCGTTATATCTGCTGCAACCTTTTCCGTGGCATAGATTGACCACACCTTCCCCCACCACATATTTAATGAGGGTGCTTGTGGCTGCTTTCACATCTGGGCTACTACGCTCAATCTCGCTGCCAAAAGGAGATGGGAGAAAAGCCGCCCCTGAGGTTTCGTCGTGGGAAAAAGTCTATCCGCCTCTGGGTCCAGCTAGGGGACCAGAAGAAGATCATGTGACAGCAAAATGCTAGTGATGGAGTGTATCACGTGGAGGACCTCACCCCAAAATATTTGTATCGTCGGGCATGGCCACCATATGTGTAGGAAAGTGCCTCGTTCCCCACACCCCTTCCAACACAGCTCTCAGACCCCAAAATTCCTATGGAGTCGTACGAGTGTGATGTACCAGCGTGTAAGGATTGTGTAAGAATTCTTTGTATCGGAGGCAAATGGAAGACTTTGAGGCCCTCTGCCATATTGCTCCCCATGTTTCATCTGTAATGTCTGTGACCAATCCATTTCCCATTGTTTCATGTAGGCATGTTTCCTTGCGGGTGTGAGGTTGAGGATGTAACAGAAATGAGATGCCTCTATGGCGAACATTGTAAAAGTATAAAGTTTCTGGGGACGTTTCCTCCCTTTGCATAGGTAAGCAGGTGGGGGTCTTCCAGCACAGTGTAGTTCCTGTCCAATCCTGTAAGTGTCCCAACTGGTCAGGGCGTATATCTCAGCCATATCCCCATTTGTACCCAAGTCCCCATCATTGTAGAAGTACCTCACAGTGGAAGATTGGCCTCGGTCCCAACCAAAGAAACCTGAGTTTGTTGCACCCAGGGGAAAGTCGGGGTTGTGAGCTAGGGGAGTGAGGAAAGGGGTATTTCGAGAACCTACGTCTCCCTCGTACCTTTCTCCAGTAGGCAAGGAGTGTGGATGTCAATGGTAGAGGTGAGGGGCCGCGTGCCCAGGCCGATGTAGGCAGCCACAGGAGACTGCCCAGAGGGACTGGAGAAAAGGTCTTTTCCACCTGCACCCAAGGCTCACTGTCAGGGTCGTGGTTCCAGTCGAGTGCGGGTCGGAGCTGGGCTGCCAGGATGTATGTGGCAACATCTGGAAATCCCAAACCGCTGTCTGTTGTGGGTCGAAAGAGTCGACCATGCCACCCTTGGAGATTTGCCCTCATCCGAAGTTAAGTATTTTGCTGCGTATCTGTGTCTCTATCGATTTGGGGATGGTAAGGCGGAGGGTTTGGAGGACATATAGTAGTCGGGGCATAAAGTAAATTTTAAGACAGTTGAGTAGGCCTAGCCAGGAGATTTCTGACTTATCCACCTATAAAGGTCTTTAAAGAGGAGGAATATTGCTATTATATAGGGCGTTCATGCTTGTCTGGAGCTGGACCCCCAGATATGTGATCGCTGATGTCGCCCATTGAAAGTCACAATTCTGGACTGGCTCCTTGAGATAGTCCTGTGGGTCTCCTACACTCATGCCCCATGAGTTAGAGAAATTGATTATGAAGCCTGAAGCTTAGGCAAACTGATCTAGTTCCCTCAATCAGATCAGGAATGGTGGAGTCTGGGTCAGTGATGAAGCACAATATATCCTCGGCAAATAGGGCTAATTTATGCTGTCTGCCACCAGCCATCACGCAACGAATGGGGAGGTTGGACTGGATTTTGGATGCCAAGCACACCATTGTGAAGGCAAAAACGGAAATGATTTATTAAAATTTGCTACAGTGAAAGATTTCATCTTGGGGCCTGGGTGAGGCATTTTCTAGTATTTTCGACAGATATGCCCAGTCCACCCTGTCAAACGTCTTTTTAGCATCTAGAAAGAGGAGAGCCATCGGCTGTTGCTGCTGTTCTGCAGCCTCCATGAGTGCAATTCCCAATCAGGTATTGTCGTTAGCCTGCCTGTTGCAGATGAAACCTGATTGCTGGTGAGCAAAGAGTACTGGTCAGATATGTTGAAGCCAAACCATGAGTATTGACACAGAGTTTCACATTGCAGTTCAGCAGAGCGATTGGTCTGTATGAGGAACAGCATGTTGGGACTTTGTTAGTCTTTAACAGTAGCGTAAGAAGACTCGAACATTGTATCGGAGACTACTGCCGATGTCAGGGAAAAGTTGAACACCTTCATTAGGGTTTCCACTAACAGGGAGGTGTAGGCTTTGTAAAATGAGTCAGAGTACCCGTCTGGGCCCCGGACCTTGCAGGATGGGAGGTTGCTAATTGCTGCTCTGACCTTGTCTGGGGTACTTTCCTCTTCCAATAGGCCTAACTCTTCCTCCGTGTCAGGGAGATCAGAGTCGCAAAGATAATCGTCTTGGTGTTGCCCATCTAGGTTTTGGGCTTGGTAGATGACTGAATACTATCGATGGAAGACGGTGATTATGTCTGACATCTCTTGGTGCAGTCTACCTTCCCCCATCCTTAATTTCCCTAATATGGTTACTTGTTGGCCGTATGCGCATTTTACGAGCCAGGAGCCCGTCTGCCTTGTCCCCCCCATTCCCTCAGTGTTGCTTTCCCACCCTCTGTGGTTTCGCCCTCTATTGCTTCACTCGACCTGAATTCTTCTTCCCCCACACACTTGCCTTAATTTTTCCCTGATGTCCACATGTTGGGGACGGTTAACTCTATAGTTGACGTATCAGCCTCAACTGAACAAAATCAAACTAATTAGGAATTGCACATCCTCTCCCAGCTCTCCTAGATCCCTAGGGCAGGCTCTGTCTCTATGTAGTCAGCATGTGCAAAGACCCTTTCTTGGATGCTCTGAGAACGAACCTAGATGTCAGGAAGCTGTCCATCCTTTCTGCCGAGTTTCCATTGCTGAAGAGCAACTCTTGGTAATACCAATGTATCTTTCGGCACCTGAGGACCAGCCCACGCTCCGTCCAACCTATTCGCTACCAGCACTGCTGTGTTCCTCTAGTTGCTAGGCCACCACCTGCTTTCTTACCGTTTCAACAGAAGTTTAGTGAGTGATGTCTTGTGGATCCTTCCTGCAAACGCTCTTCCCAGAGAAGCCATATCCCAATTCCTATGCCTGTACCAGAGACCACAAAATACTTGCACCCTACCAAGAGCCTGCGTCAGCCAAGACCAAGGCAATGAATACACTGTCCACTGAAGCTTCAGCACCCCTGCTGAAAAATGAGAGCATCTATGTATTGGTGGAAGCCTGGTCTCCTCTAACATATTCCACCGTATGTATCGAATACCAGATATCTAAGCAGGCTCAGGAAATCTGAAGAAAATCACACTCCATGCTGCGGATAAAGCATTGACCTCCCACATAGACACAGAAGTAAAATGTCTCACAAATTTTGGGACTGGGATGTACCAGTCAATCAATCAATCAATCAAAGACATTTATAGAGCGCACTACTCACCCGTAGGGTCTCAAGGCGCTGGGGGGAGGGGGGTGCCGCTACTGCTCGAACAGCCAGGTCTTCAGCTTCTTCCTGAAGGAGAGGTGGTCTTGGGTCAGGCGCAGGTCGGTCGGGAGGGAGTTCCAGGTCTTGGCGGCCAGGTAGGAGAAGGACCTTCCTCCTGTAGTCGCTCTTCGGATGCGGGGGACGGCGGCGAGGGCGTGGTTGGCTGATCGGAGGTGGCGTTTGGGAGCGTGGAAGTTGATTCGGTTGTTGAGGTAGCTCGGGCCTTGGTCGTGTAGGGCTTTGTGTGCGTGGGTGAGGAGGCAGAAGGTGATTCTTTTGTTGACGGGGAGCCAGTGTAGGTCTCTCAGATGTCCGGAGATGTGGCTGGTTCGTGGGATGTCGAGGATGAGTCTGGCTGAGGCGTTCTGGATCCGCTGGAGTCTCTTCTGGAGCTTGGCGGTGGTACCGGCGTAGAGGGCGTTGCCGTAGTCCAGTCGGCTAGTGACGAGGGCCTGGGTGACGGTCTTCCTGGTCTCGGTGGGGATCCACCAGAAGATCTTCCGTAGCATGCGTAGAATGTTGAAGCACGCCGAGGAGACGTTGACTTGCCTGGTCATGGAGAGGGAGGAGTCCAGGATGAAGCCCAGGTTGCGTGCGTGGTCTGTCGGTTTGGGTGCGGTGCCCAGGGCGGGAGGCCACCAGGAGTCGTCCCAGGCGGAGGGTGAAGAGCCCGGGATGAGGACCTCCGTCTTGTCTGAGTTCAGTTTCAGGCGGCTGGTCGTCATCCACTCGGCTACCTCTTTCATCCCTTCGTGCAGGTTGGCTCTGGCGGCGGCGGGGTCGTCGGTCAGGGAGAGGATCAGCTGGGTGTCGTCGGCGTAGGAGATTATGCTGAGGTTGTGTTGGCGAGCGATGGCCGCGAGGGGGCTCATGTAGACGTTGAAGAGGGTGGGGCTCAGCGAGGATCCTTGAGGGATGCCGCAGAAGACTTCGGTGGCCTCTGACTTGTACGGTGGTAGGCGGACTCTCTGTGTTCTTCCGTCGAGGAAGGAGATGATCCATTCCAGAGCCTTCTCCTGGATTCCGACGTTGCTGAGGCGCTGTACTAGGGTGCGGTGGCAGACAGTGTCGAATGCCGCGGAGAGGTCTAGGAGGATGAGGGCCGCTGTTTCTTCATTGTCCATCAGGGCTCGGATGTCATCGGTGGCGGCGATGAGGGCGGTCTCGGTGCTGTGGTTGGCTCGGAAGCCAGACTGTGAGGGGTCGAGGGATCCATTCGTCTCAAGGAAGGCGGCCAGCTGCTTGTTGACGGTCTTCTCGATGACTTTGGCTGGAAACGGGAGGAGCGAGATGGGGCGGTAATTCTTGAGTTTGGTGGGGTCCGCTGTGGGTTTCTTGAGTAGAGCGCTGAGTTCGGCGTGCTTCCAGCTCTCAGGCAAGGTGGCGGTGTCGAAGGATGTGTTGATGATGTCTCGCAGGTGGGGTGCGATGACAGCGTCGGCCTTGTTGAAGACGTGGTGAGGGCAGGGGTCGGTCGGCGATCCGGAGTGGATGGAGTTCATCGTGCGGATGGTGTCTTCGGTGCTGATCGGAGTCCAGGCGTGGATGGTGGTCGTGGGGGGTGGTTGTTCGGTCGTGGTGTGCGTTGGTTGGTTGTTGAAGCTGTTGTGTATGTCCGCGATCTTGTTGTGGAAGTATGAGGCGAGGGAGTTGCAGAGGTCTTGCGATGGGGTGATGTCGTTGTTTCCTGCGCTGGGGTTGGATAGCTCTTTCACGATGTTGAAGAGTTCCTTGCAGTTGTGTGCGTTGTTGTCCAGCCGGTCCTTGAATACAGTTTTCTTGGCGGCGCGGATCAGCTGGTGGTGCTTCCGGGTGGCAAGCTTGAAGGTGGTCCTGTTGTCCGGTGTTGGTTCCCTTCTCCAGACTTTCTCGAGGGCTCGGCAGTTCTTCTTGGAGCTCTTGAGTTCGTCGGTGAACCATGGGGCTTTCTTGCTGCCGGGTCTGCTGGGCGGGGTCCTCAGCGGGGCGAGCTCGTCCGCGCAGTTGCTGATCCACTTCGTGAGGTTGTCGGCGGCCTGGCTGGGGTTCGCTGAGCTGGCAGGAGGGTGCTGGCTCAGGGAGGTGGCGAGCTGGTCGGCTGTGATCTTGTTCCAGCTTCTGCGGGCAGCCTGTTGCTGGTGGTGGTGGGTCGTCGTTCTTTTGAAGGTGAAGTGGACGCAGCTGTGGTCCGTCCATTGAAGCTCTGTGGCGTGGCTGAAGTCGATGTCTGTGCTGGATGAGAAGATTGCGTCGAGTGTGTGTCCGGCGAGGTGGGTGGGGGTGGACACCAGCTGCTTGAGTCCAAGATTGGCGAGGTTGTCGAGCAGGGTGCTGGTGTTGCGGTCGTAGTTGTTCTCCAGGTGGAAGTTGAGGTCCCCCAGGAGGATGTAGTCAGCGGAGGGGAGGGCATGCGGGCTGACGAAGTCGGCGATGTCCTCGCTGAATTGGGTGCGTGGTCCCGGAGGTCGGTAGATCAGGGTGCCTCTAAGGGTGGTCTTCGGGTCGGTGTGGATTTGGAAATGCAGGTGTTCGGCGGTGGTCAGGGTGTTGTCGGTGCTGGTCGTGAGACGGATGGTGTTCCTGTGGATGATGGCGATGCCTCCTCCCATCTGGTTGGCGGTGCGATCCCTCCGGGTGATCTTGTAGCCCTCTGGGATGGCGATGGCGATGTCGGGAGCTGAAGAGGCGTTCATCCAGGTCTCCGTGAGGAAGGCAACGTCTGGAGCTGTGGTGTCGAGGAGGTTCCAGAGTTCGATGGCGTGTCTGTGGACGGAGCGGGTGTTGAGCAGGATGCACTTGAGGTGGGTGCTGCTGGTGTTCGACTTGGCGGGTGCTGGTGCGAGGCAGGTCCGGATGCAGGTGAACTTGCAGGCGTGGCAGCTGAAGGGTCCGTGGGTGCGTCGTGGTGTGGCTCGGTAGCATCCTGGGAATCGGCCGGTGTTGAGTGCGATGAGGGTGGCGGCGGTGTACGTCAGGCGGGTCGGCCGGGGTCCTCGTGGGCCAGGGGTCTTGGCACTGGGCGCGGTCCAGGCGCGGACGGGCGCAGACGGGCTTACCTTAGGCGCGCCTTCGGCGCACAATCGGCGCGCCCGCTGCGCGTGACCGCTGCGCGTTCGCACGGTCGCCATATATGGCGAAGTGCGCGGGGGGGCGGAGCAGCTGGAAGGCGGGAGCGGGGAGGGTATAGAAGGGAAAAAGGGGCGGGGTTAGCGGCGGTGGCGGGAAGCGGGGAGCGGGGAGGGAAGGCGAAGGCTAGTCGCAGGCAGAAAAACACGAGATACAGAAGGCAAAAATACAACTATACAAACAATTCTAAGCAATCAGACAGCAGGGGCACAGGGATTAGAAAAACACGAGATACAGAAGGCAAGAATACAACTATACAAACAATTCTAAGCAATCAGACAGCAGGGGCACAGGGAGAGAAGCGGACCACGCCGCTCGAAGGAGGGGGCGTGGCCCCGCGGCGGCAGCCGGGCAACGAGGCACAAATGCGGGGAGGCACACGCAGCAGCTGGTGGCCGTGCGGCGCGGGGGTGTCCTAGAACTAGGTCAGTCAGACGCTTTTTCTCTCAGGCATAGAGGGGAGGCTGTACCTCTAGTACGAGTTTGGTACACCTTTGAGTTTGGTACACCTTTTCGCTCCTAGATAACGCCCTGGAATGGTGTAAGCTTATGCATAACTGTAGCAAGGAGACAGCTTGGCAGGAATTGCAGATATTTATGGACCTTATCAGCACTGCCACCAGTAGCATGAACTATTCTTTGTCATTGTGTTGGCAGGCCTGATTTAAGTATTTGGTCCAAAAGACAGAGTCCCTTGAGAAGGACAGCAATCTCCCTTTCAATAGAAAGAAAAAGTTTCAACCAACAATAGATGAGGCTATCTAGCATAACAACATTGGCACAGTCATAATTAATTTGCCAATTATATCAAGTAGGCACCACTAAGACCAAGCCACGTCTTCCAGTCATTGAAGGCCAGATTGTCTTCATTAAAAAAAAAAGTGTGCCGATTTATATAGTGCGAACTCGACCCGAAGGTATTGGAGCGCTTTACGTGAGCACCATTTGTTACACAAGGACACATTCATTTTTTTTTTGTAGGCACGGGGAGATTAAGCGATTTACCCAGAATCACAGGATGTGGAGTCGACCCCAAGGCTGGAACCTTGTTTTTCCAGCTCCAAAATCTGCAGTCTAGCTGTGAGACCACATCCTCTCCCATCCTCTCTTCATACAGAAGCACCAGCAGGAGTTTTCTATTTCTCAAGATTTCTATGTACATAGGGATTAATCAAGGCAAATATTGACCCATTTTTTCGGGCTCAATAGAGACCAAATTCCCTACTGACTTCCCCAGTGACTCTTTGTCCTCTTTGTCCACCTTCAGGCTATGTAAATGGCATGGGTCGTAATGCACTCAGTGGGTACATTGTGTTTAATACTATTGCTTTAAAACCTTTGACAATGCTTGAACATCTTGAACGTGCTTTGAGTGCACACGGTGGAAAGGGCTCCACCAGTGGAGGCTGGCAGGGGACGGGGTGGGGGGTGGAGGGTGGAGGGGGCAAAATATTTAAAAATAAAACACTTACCTCCTCATGCCGTGGCCGCCTCCGTCTCTTATCCCTCGTTGCTGAAGAGACCGGAAGCACACAGGCTCCTCTGAGCCAATCACATTGCTGCAATGCAGCTTTGTGATTGATCTGAGCATCGTAGTTCGGTGCTCAGACTGGGACAGGGAGCCTGTGCATGTTCCCCACCCAGGCTGTCATGCAGCCTGGATAGGGAACATGCAAAGTGCGCTGGCCGGCCCAGCAGTCCTGCGCACTGTGTGCACAGTCCACTCCTTCTCCCTGAGCCACCAGCCTTGCGCCCGCCCTACTCCACCCCTACAGAAACGAAAAATAAAAATGATAATAACTTTGTTATTATAGTTTTATTTTTCCCTTTTCCACTGCTCTGAGAGCAGTGGGGTGATGCTCCTCCGCCTTGGAGGAGCCGGCCCTGGGCTCCACCCTAGTCCAATGCCATGTAATTGGAAAATAAACTAGAAGTGATGTCCTGGACACTGTGTGCACTACTGTGCCCTAATGCTTCTGCGTCATCTAAGTAAAATACAATTATTCAGGCTAACCTCTCCACTTCATGGTATGATGAAGGTTCCCTCCACCTCCATCATTGGACCCAGATTACCATTGATTCGTGGGTCCTCTCTGTGCTCCACTCAACCACAATCTACAGGTGGTCGAGAATTTCAACCTGTAAAGAGTGATTGAGCTTGTCCTGCCTGCAGAAAAGGCTCTGGGAAGTTACACCCAGTATTCAACCGAGATCTTTATGATAGAAATCAGTTCCTTACCATACAGCAAGTCAAGATGCTAATGTTGGCTTACTTCTTGACAGCTTTCCAGAAATGTCTACATTTCTGTCATGTATGCACCGAGGAGGTACTTTTAATCATTGATGGGAAACCTCAGCACCAGTAGCAGGATGCTTCCGTTTTCTCTAACCAAGGCCCACTGCCTCCTTTTTCTTGCCCCTGCGGTCATCCCCAGGATCCTGCCCAGGTGGCTGCCTTTCAGTGGCTTCAAATTGACTGCTGCTTCTCAATCCCCTGCCCCCGCAACAAACACACACACACACTCTTGCACTGAATCATTGCAGCTTCTGTGCACGAAACTGAATTCCTTCTTCAATATTTGGATCTCTGTGAAGTAGCTCATACCCACCTTTGTGACTGCCAAAATGATTGTTTATTGGGGCACTCCAAGACTCCAATTCGCCAAAAGCTTTCTTTTGGTAGACCACTTCTGAAACATTGTGGTGGGTCTCGAAACTTCTGTAACTAAAGGCCTCCTGTATCGAAAGCAGACTCTCCCTCCAGTAAGTAGAACATTGGGGCTAACTGCTGGACAATCAGTTTTTCAGTCCTTACATCCATGGTCCTAACTGGGGATGTCACCTCTGCCTGCTCCATTCACAGCTCTTGGTCTGAAGTGGCTCATCAGAGTTTGTTAGGGAGTGTGTGTGAGTAGGGAAGGGTTCGGACTGAGGAGAGCTCTCCTATCACTGCTATAGGACACCTACCATGTCTGTCCCATTCTGTAAACATCTTGGGGATGCAGGCAAAAACCTAGCACCAAAAGCCTTCCTTCACTAGTGAGATCTGAAGCAGTGATCATAGACACTGTCTCCACCATGGACCTCTTCTGTATGAGAGAGTATTTTCTTCAAACTGGCAGTAGAGCTGGGGGACTAAGTTGTCATGTGTGGCACCTTTGTCTGGCCTGTTACTTTGCCACATTGGAGCCATCCATTAGGTGGTCTTCTGAAAGGTAATCCAGACCTATGTGTGGTAGAGACGAGTGTCTCGAAAGGAGCCCCTAGTTTGTAACCTGGAACATGCGCCCTCGGCAGCAAGCTTATGTCTCTATTTCAGGACTTGAGAGTTGTCAGAGAGATGCTGTAAATGGGTGTCTGCCTCATACTTTCCTGTCCCCATAAATTGTCCTCTCCCTCTATACTACATGATGAGGAGAGTTGGCTCATTGAGGGTGGCTGCCTCGAAGAGTGTGCAGTAAGCGCAACTAACTGCAGACCTCCGGCATACTCTGCGTTATCCGATGTTGCAGCTGTGTAGTGACACAAGCCCCTCGGTGGAACCAAAGGAGCTTATTTTGTGTGTCTTTCTGCCCTTTCCTTCACCCTCATGTTGCTTAAGTGAGTGTAGTAACCACTGTCCAGGTGACTGCTGCTTTCTCTAGTTGGGCATTGGATGAAAATCCTTCCTCAGTGGTGAACCACCGATCTTTAGTACCCTCACACTCACCATGTCTTTTGTTAAACTGCACCTCTCTTGAAAAGCGCCCTCGTCGTCAACCGGTCATCTCTCAACAATCAAGGCATCTGCTCCTCAGGATACTCATACATTATTTTTGCGTGTGGCAGAGACACATTTGTGACTAGATCTTTGAATAAATGCCCCTCTTATATTTGTCTGTAGGCCATTTCCATATGTTCAAAATACAGGAGGGTTTGCCCTTCCAAATATCTTCTGCATGTCTTCAGGCTAGTTATTGATGTCTTAGTTCCATTTCCCAGCTGCATTCTCTGCATAATGCTAATCGCGGAAAGGAGTAATTATGCAATGGAGTCTAGGAGGGGAAAGGGAGCGCTTATGCATGCATAAGAGCCATATTCAGTTTTACTGAGAGAAATGGATAAAGTTACAAAGTGGTGTAAAGCAAAATAATGGGCCCCGGAGACTCCCATGTGTCACAGATGTTCATACTCCTGAGCCTGGGTGGGAGCCCTGACTGCAACTTGAATAGCTGTATTAAAAAGACCTTGGTGGAAAATACAAATTCTTAGTATCCATGTAGGTGAAGCCATAGAACAGACTCTCCCGGATCCAGCGTCATCAGTGATTTCGATTTTAGAAACTCTGTGAGAACCATTGTCGTCCGGAAACTTAAGGAGATCGGGTATAGTCGGAGCATTTTTGTC
This sequence comes from Triturus cristatus, assembly GCF_964204655.1. NCBI lineage: Eukaryota > Metazoa > Chordata > Amphibia > Caudata > Salamandridae > Triturus > Triturus cristatus. The sequence goes on along the minus strand of NC_140586.1, from coordinate 85,616,851 downwards.
CAAAACTCCCCAAAGCTGCTAAAGTGTGTTTAGCAGCTGGAAATCAGCAAACACAGTCCGCCGGTAACCGGATCTGACATTTGCGGAAATACCTTCCTCCCCGGGGAACCTAGGAGAATGTCTTGTAGATATGCATCGTAGTTACTCATCAAGCAGTCATCATACACTACTTGTGGACACAACTACACTATGTGAAGTTGGTCTTCGGACACCTGTTATGGTCTATGTTCGTCTTTACCAAATGCCATGTTATCAACTAATATTGCAACCGGCATTTAGTCAAGTCTAATCTCAGACCACAGTTGCCTTTGTGATTAACCTATTTTGGCTTGACACATTGTAGCATACTACTGAAATGTGTCTCACTCCCCCAGCTCATTATGGTCTGGTTTGGCAGCACAGCTGTCACCAGACAATTATATGAGAATCACGAGGAGAGCGCTTTGGCTCTGCTTGCATGTTGGGAGTGAGGAGTACGTTTTGATTGGGTGGAATTTGTGTGCTTCCACAAAAAAGTGCTACCCCTCTGTTGCTTCTTGACAGAATTGTTTTGACATTTTCTCGATTTTTAAAAATATTTTTTCTAGAAATGTTCTCTCCTGGTGTGTTGAGGTGATGTCTTTGAGGAAGGCAGGGTTTAAATTGTGTAGCGCCCGTCATCGCATCATGTCAGTTACGGACCCACATCTCGCGTGTCTGCGGTGTCTCGAGCGCAACCACGGCTCCAAGTCTTGCTCAGACTGCCTGGCCATGGCACCGAAGGCTTTGAGGGAGCAGTCCCTGAAGCTGCTAGCAGATGACACCTCTGAGGTCACAGAACCATTCTAGGAGCCCTATGTAGTCTTCCTCCCATTCCTGGTCATCAGGACACTCGGGAAGAAGCACAAGAAGTCGAAGTGTGCTTCGACATCTCCTCATCCATCGGCAGACGCGACAAAGGAGCATCAACGTTCAAGGCATGGTTCTTCGGAATCGTTGCCAGGGCCAACTCCAAGCCTCCCAGCTTTTACAGGAGCTGGAGCGACCCCTGCTCAGGTAAAGGAATTTTATGAGGCCATGTATTTGAGCGGACTGACGCCTTCGGTGCGCCTGCGGGCCCTGTGGAGTCAGAGGGGCCCCAACTGGTTCTGCGCCAGTGGCTTCAGCCTCAGCTGTGATGGGCCCCCATGGATCCAATCCCGGATCCGGACCGGTGCCTGTCATGCCACAGCGCACGGCTCCAACGCTGATGCTCCCTACACCGTCCGCACCAGCCCCATTTACATCTACGAATCCGATATGGAGCAAGAACAGCGTCAAGCGACGTCGATTCCAGCGCTCACAGGACTCGTATGTCCTTGGTTGGGGCCTGAGCCCTATTCTGAAGAGCTAGGCTTCGGGGAAGAATGGGAGGGGTCACTGAACCCTTTAGAATACCAGTTAGAGTGCCAGGAAAGACTGGTGGGAGGAACTCTGGGATGGCAGGGACTTAGACACATCCCCAGATACTGCTATGCTCTCTCCCCCCTACAATGGCTATGGAGCATCTTATTCCATGGTGGTGAAAAGGGCAGATGAGGTCCTGGATCTCGAGTTGCCTTCAGTGGCAGTCAAGACTAACATTTTTCCGGAAGTGGAGCTTCACCTTACGAACCCTTGCTCCCTTTTAATGAAGCACTGATGGATTTTCTGTTGGGAACCTGGTCCAAGCCCAGCACTGGGTCCCTTGTTAACAGGACAGTTGCCCACCGCCAACACCCTGCACCTGGGGACCAGAGCTCCCTCACCCAACAACTCACCCCTGAAAGCTTGGTGGTTCAAGTCTGTACATCCCATGGCACATTCCCTGCCACACACCCATACAAGGAATCCAAGAGGCTGGATAGCTTGGGGAAGAGGATGTTTTCTTCCACAAGTCTTGCATTGCGGTCGGTGAACACTGCATGCTTATTGGGCCACTACAGCATGGTTGCCCAAGTGCTGCCACAGGTCTCGGAGGAGACCTGGGCCACTCTCTCCCAAGAGGTCAAGGACGGGAGGGATGCAGCGAAGTTCACCATCAGGTGTGGTGTGAATATGACCGACTCGCTGGGCAGAGCAGTTTCAATAATGGTGGAACTTGGATGCCACGCCTTGCTAAGAACATCTGGCTTTTTAAGGGACGTCCAGGCTTCCCTCATGGACATGCCCTTTGATGGCAACAGTTTCTTCGGGGACAAAGCAGAGCACTTTAAGGACTCATAGGATAAGTCCTTGGGCCTCTCAGTTGCCCTGCGTCAACCCTCGTCTGCTCATTGCCACTTTCGTGGCTACGGAAGGGGTTTTCTGCCATACCAGTCATACTCCAGTCACTGCCCCACGCAAGCTTCCCAGACTTTGCAGGGCCAAAGATTTGGTTCACCCCACCCCCTGTAGTTCAGGTAGCAAGAAGTCTGCCACAACCACCAATCCCTCTGCAGTCGCAGCCTCTAGGTCCTCCTAATCTTGCCCTACAAGATCATGGGTGTCAAGTTGGTGGCAGAATCTGCCATCTCAACTGCTGGCAGTCCATAACATCAGACAGGTGGCTTTTACAAATCATTCGTAGGGGGTACTCCCTTCCCTTTGAATCCTTCCCTGCCCCCATCTTACGACCGGCTGACGGAGGAGAATTTTTCCTTATTCAATGAGGCAGTCACAGCTCTTTTGGACAAGGGAGCCATAGAGTATTCCGGTGTCAGCAGTAGGCAGTGGTTACTATTCACACTACTTTCTGATTCTCTAAAAGAACAAAGGGATTTACCCTATCTTAGGTCTGAGAACCCTTAACCTCTTCCTCAAGATGAAGTTCAAGATGCACAGATTGGCTCAGGTTTTGTCTGCCCTCGACCCAGGAGATTGGATGGTAGCGTTGGACTTGCAGGACTCCCATTTCCATATCTGTGTCCTGCCTGCCCATCAGCATTACCCACGGTTTACGGTAGACCTCGAGCATTTTCAATTCATCATACTTCCTTTTGGCCTTATTAGCGCCACTCGGGTGTTCACCAAGGTGATGGCAGTGGTCGCAGCTCATCTCTGCAGATCAGGGGGTGACAGTCTACCCCTATCTTGATGACTGACTGCTGAAGGAGGGCTCACCCCAGGCTGTCACCCACCTCCAAACTACGGAAGACTTCCTGCACTCCCTGGGGTTCACTATCAAAGTGCCAAGCTCACACCTGACTCCCTCTCAGATGCTCTTTTTCATCTGAGCTGTTCTGCATACAGTGTAGTTTCGGGCATATCCTTCCAAACAGTGAGTCTGGGATATTGAGGCTATGATACAGATGGTTCAGCTTTTGTCTTGGATTTCGGTGAGAATTACTCTGATGCTGCTGGACCTCATGGCCTCCTGCTTGTGACACATGCCAGATGGTGTGTGTGGGCTCTGTAGTGGGACCTGAAGTTCCAGTGGGTGCAGGTGAATCTCTCCGACATGGCCCAGATCTCAGAGGGAACTGCAAAAAGACCTGAAGTGGTGGATAACGAATCAGGATTGGGTCAGAGGTAGAACTCTCGCCCTTCCCCAACCAGATCTCACAGTACTGACAGATGCATAATTATTGGGATGGGGCGGCCATTTGGGAGAGGTGGAGGTCAGTGGACTGTGGTCTCTGGTGGAATCCAGACTCTACATAAACATGCTGGTGCTCCAAGCAATCCGACTGACATTGAAAGTTGTTCTACCCTCCATCAAGGGAAGGGTGGTGCAAGTGTTCATGAAAACCACCACCGCCATGTGGTACAGCAACAAACAGGGCAGGGTGGAGCCATGGACCCTTTGTCAAGAGTCCCTGTGTCTCTGGAAACAGCTGGAAAAGCAGGGCATTTCCCTGGTGGTTCAACACCTGGCAGGTTCACTGAACACAAGGGCGGACGAACAAAGGTGTCGATGCCTAGCAGATCACTAATGGCGTCTCCAACCAGAGATGGCACAAGGTCTCTTTCAGCAGTGGCGAGAGCTTTGGTTAGATCTGTTCACCTCCACTGAGAACGGGCAATGTCAACAGTTTTGCGCTCTAGAGTTTCCAAGGCAGCTCTCGCTCGGAGGCACTTTTCGTCTTGAATGGAGCTCAGGCCTCCTGTATGCCTTTCCACCCATACCACCTCTGCCTAGAGTTCTCAAGAAGATCAGGAACGACCGGGCCCAAACCATCCTTGCGGCTCCAGACTGGGCATGGAGAGTCTGGTATCCCAAGCTTCTCAGCATGAGCACCAATCCTCCAATCAAGCTGCCCCTTCTGGAGGATCTTCTGTTGTCGTGATTCCGGCGCTTGCTGGTACTCCCGTTGCTCCCGCAAACACACACACAGAATGATCGGGAGACTCACTTCCGGGTGGAAGTAGAGTCCCGGTCTAGTCTTTTCAACACCAACGAAAGGTCAGGAAACCACTTCCGGGGGAAACGCTTAAACAGCGCGTTTCCCGCCGGAATCATTGCTTCGAATTCTAGGAGGCAGCTTGAGTCGCGAGGATCGTCCCGGAGCCAAGCAACGTCGAACACCAGTGGACTCGCCGTGCTGTGGAGACAGGTGGAGGCATCGCAACCACGCTGGAACCAAGTACAGGTATCCTACCCGATCCGTGATTCTTGCAAACGCCGGAGCGTTGCGAGGGTTAGATCTTGCTTTCCCGCGCTGGAGCGCATTTGCCTTATTTGTTCTCACCGCGCTGGAGCGCATTTGCCTTATTTGTTGTCACCGCGCTGGAGCGCATTTGCTTGTTTGTTTTGCGTGTTTATTTCCACCGCGCTGGAGCGCATCATCCTTGTTGTAAGTGCACCGCGCATGGGCGCTAGTGTTGCTTTTTGAATTCTTGCGCCGAAGCGCTTTATGGTAATTTTGTCCCCAAACCGCGCAGGAGCACTGAGGGGTTACTTTAGGGGGTCATTTACTCTTCCTTACTTTTGCACAATTCCATTGCCCTGACGCTGAGGTGGGCCAGGATACCCCAGTGCTGTACTAGCATTCAGCGGAACGTGTGCCTACCAGAAGTGCCTCAGGTGCATGAAGACACTCGAGGGCACGATACACGCAGGAGCGCTTTTTCTTTGGCTTAGGAGGAGCTTACAGGACAGCCCCTGTTTCAGGACTCCGCTCCGGGCTGCCAGTATACTTTGATACCCGTGGTCTGCTGTACATTGGTGAGTCTTCCGAACGGGGACAAGAGCATTTCTGTGTGTGGGTTACGGGGCGTATAGGAGAAGGGTCCCTTACTAAGCTGGGTCTTTGTTCTTGTTTTCCAGTAGTCTTCGAGAAACCCTACGCTCCAACCCCCTACCTTCTTTCTGGCTCCCTTCCCTGCGTCCATCTCATCCCTGCTGGGTTCTACCTTCCACGAGGGTCAGGTGGGTACAGGGACGGGCTCTCTTGTCGTCTCTGCGGAATCACTCCACAAGCAGAGGTAAGCCTTGTGGGGTACTTGACATCTGTCACAACAGCAAGGGAGTGCTCTCCACCCGAACCTGTCAACTCTACGCCTTCTTGCATGAAGAATGAGCGGTGACTGTTGACAGCTTTCGTCCTTCCTCCTTAAGTCTGTAATGTTATTCTGTCAGCCAGGAGTCCCTCCACCAAGACAGTATACAGCTGCTGGTGGAACAAATTTGTATCCCGTTGTGCAGAAAAGTCTATTGACCCTCTTTGTGCTTCCCTTTCTGATATCCTTCTTTTTATGTTCACCCTTGCCCAGCAGGGCTCTGCTCTGGGCACTCTAAAGGGTTACCTTTCTGCTCTGTCTGCCTTTTTGAGACTGCCTGACCAACCCTCTTTAAATCTCCTATAGTAAATAGGTTTCTTAAAGGTCTTGTAAATGTTTCCTCCTTCTCCTTCTCCTTTCATTATGCCTCAGTCGGACCTTAATTTAGTTCTTACTTTCTTAATGTGCACTCCTTTCGGGCCTCTTTATAACTGTCCCCACCGGTTGCTAACCATCAAGACAGCCTTTCTTGTGGCAACAAAATCTGCTATGGGAGGGGGAGGGGGGGGGGGGGGGGGGAGTGATCTGCAGGCTTTATCATCTAAGCCTCCATTACTGTCTGTTTTTCCAGACAAATTGGTGCTTCGCAGTAGGACCTCTTCCTTGCCAAAAGTGGTAACACCATTCCATGTGGGCCAATCCGTCACCATGCCCACATCCCTCAAAAGAAAAGGAGCGACTCCACCGCCTGGACCCCAAAAAGAGTGTTGTCGTTATACCTTGACCGCACACTAGAGTTCCAGGTGGACAACCTTCTCTTCGTGGTGTATGTTTGAGAGAAGAAGAGTCGGGGGGGTACAGAAACTAATCATTTCGCACTGGGTCATTCTCTGTATTAACATCTGCACGCACTGGCCAAGAAGCAACCCCCTGAGGGCTTAAGGGTTCATTCCACCTGAGCTAAAGCTGCTACCACTGTATTAGCACGTGGAGTCCCAATCTTGGATATCTGACAGGCAGCAGTGTGAGCATCCCTGCACACGTATACCAAACACTACTGCCTGGACAGTCCGGTTCACAGGGATGGGCACTTCACCCGTTCGGTCCTGCAGGACTTTTTAGTTTAGACTTTATCCGCAGCCCACTACTGGGATCGTATTGATTGGTTATCCAGTCAAAGATGAGGAATCTGCAGATAGATGTCTCTATCAGATGATCAAGTTGCTTACCTTCGGTAATGAATTATCTGGTAGAGACAGGATCTTGCTGCAGATTCCTTACCGATCCACCCATCCTCCCCGCCCTGCAGACAAGTTTCTAATGTCAGGTCTGATCCCTTTGAGGGCCCTAGTTTGGACACACCAGTGTCAGTGCACTTCATGGCTCTGCATTCCTGGCGTGGAAAGTAGTGAAAAGTAACTGACATCCAGGTGCTGAGGTGGTGCCTATATAGGTTACGAGGACGCCGCATGGAGCAGCTCAGTGCCACCTACCGGCACACATGGCTACTGTTCAGGCAAAGATCTTCCAGATCCAGTCTGATGCCTGTGGAATTTAAAGTTAAGGAATCTGCAGCTAGATCGTGTCCCTACTAGATAATACGTTACTGAAGGTAAGTAACTTGTTATTCGGGCTCCTAAAGTGTTGCATGGTTGGAAATCTAAGCATATCTCTGGGCCCAATACAAGAAAGGTAGTTTTCGAGCTTTGGGACACTCCAGAGGGCCTTTGTTGACATGCCTCTTGAACCTAGTCCAACATTCACAACTGTCCACTGACACTCATCTGCACCGCTTCATTGATTTCTTTTACTCAGTTCACTGTTAACCTGTGTCTAGCTAACATTTGCTGCACCACTCATTTTGCCTGCTTTTACTGATATTCATGGATATTATTGTACATTTGTCCTTGACACTTATGGTGCTTCCTTTCACCCAGTAGACACTGGGCTTGAGTCTGCAACTTCAGCTTCGTTTCAACCAGTGTTCATGGCAGCAGATGTGACATTAGTCTTCATCTCCTATGGTGCTCACTTTCAGCCCATGTTCGCACTGCCTGTGTGACGTTCTAGGTACTTGATTTAACCTGGTGCATTGTTCACTGGTGTTTATCTGACATTTATCTGCAATACCCATGGAGTTTGCTTTCACCCAGTGTTCATGATTGTGTATTTGACAGTTGTCTGCACCTTTGATGAACTGTGTCCTGACATGCCCCCTTGGACTTTACAGCGGGTTTCACCAAAGTTGGGTCCTGGGCTTTCCAATGACTCTGCTTAAGGACTCTGAGCCCTTTCAGCAGCTTATACAGCATTGTCTCGTCTGGAATCTAAGTCCAGAGCTTTTTTTTTATAGTGGTCCCAGAGGGCCCCCTCCCCCCCAGCCTTGTTTACCAGACCTTTTAAGGCCTTTATGGTAAGGATTGCCATCAAGGGACCCATATCTTGACCTCTACAGTGGCTATACACACTGCATTTCTACTCAGGCACCTAGTGGCGTAATGGAACTTGACGTCTCCCCCCCCCCCCCCCCCCCCCACCCTTTGTAAGATATGCTGATGGGGTCCCCACCACATCTCCCCACTTCAATACATCCTGTAAATATACATATTTGTGAGCTGAATTATAATCTAGATATGGAATTGCCTGTAGTAAAACCTGCAGACCTAACTTCAATTGATTGTATTTGTATTATGTTTTCAGGTACACAAAACAGAAAAGTAAATATTTTATTAAAAAACAGATAAACAGTCCAATTTAAAACACATTACATCTTTAATCGCAACATACCACTTGAATATAAATTAATTCTTTACCTAACATAGAACCTAAAAACCCCAAAAGTTTGGATTCCCAGTTCTTGCGATTCACAATGTTATAGGGTTTGCAACCTCAGAAAGACATTTAAATATGCCCTAAACCCCAATTCTGTAAAGCCTTTTAGACTCCTTTTTCAGTAATAATTTCCTTACTGCCACCTGGCATTCTCATCATCTGCCCAATAAAATCATGCGTTGGTCCCCTTACTCGCAGGCCCATTGACAATGCTTTGGTATCACGGACTTCCTTGTTGTACATGAGAGAAAGATTTTAGTTTGAAAACTAAAATTGTAATGCTGCTGAACATTCCTGTAATTCCAGTATGAAAATCCAAACATACTTTATAGAAACAGTGAAGGAAAAGGCGTTCATGCTGTATGTGTACAAGCAATCGCCCATTAGACCCTACACAGTGACCTCCCATTATTCCATTTCAGGTGAGAGTAGTTGATGCATTGCTTTCTGGTACTTGTAGTCCTATCTATAGTGGGAAAAGAAAAATAACAAGAATCGGGTTGCAAAAAAAATTACATATAACAAGAGCAAGATTCCGATTTCTGCTTTACAATACTGCAACTTAAAATGGTTATTTAAAATTTGAATTCACTGAATCTTTTCATGTAACACAAAGACAATCTTCTTTGTAGACTACTTTGGTTAAAAAAAAAAATACACAAAGTGGTTGGAAGTATTTAAGTAGAGCTGGTCACTTTCGTTTTTCAGTGTTGTGCTCATATCTCCTATATATGTTTTTATTAATTTTTTATTTTCTTGTAAGTAGCCCAGATGGCCATCAAAAGCTAGAAGCATGTGACTGCTGAGGTGAACCCAGAGGTTTTTACTGCGAGGAAAAGAGTATTTAGTTTGTGGAGAGGGTGGAAAAGAGGTTCACGGTGGTAGGGAAGATGGGTTCTGAGAAAGGTTGAGACATGGCAATGAGCTTGTGTGAAGTGCTTTCAAGAAAACCTGACTGGATGGAATGGAGCGGTTCTGAGTAATTGATGAAAGGCACAATTCCAGTATTGTAGGTTTTGAGACTGCAGGAGGAACATGGCTTCCTTCAGGGGCATGACTCAATTGAATGATAAAGCAAAGGGGGGGAATAGGTCCTCTGTCCAAGCACATACCTGAATCTTTCAAAAGTTATACACCTACAACTCCCCTGCATGCAGCATGCCTCGCTACTTTTTACATAATCTTACTTTTGGGGAGAAAAATTGCCAGAGGGAATGTGAATCAGAGAATAGGTTATGTTGGATCCAAGAAACATTTGGTCAATATCTCAACTTTTGTACTGGGATAACTCTACTTTCATTGCCTGTTTTCTTCCCCCGCCAAAGTTCAGCTTGCGATTGCCCCTGGTCTTTTGCTGATGGGGCAGTGATTGAGTTCTACGTATTGGTTGTCTATGCAGGATCTAATTACACCTGATATTAGACATGTTTGGAGTGTCAAGATATTGCCAATGTTCATTGTATAGTTTTTGTTTCCTACCACTGCAGTTCTTTCCTTCAAACTCATCTTAAGTTCTCATCTGTGGAGCAAGTCTTCTTTTCTCTTTACTCTGTACAAGTACTACATTTCTAGTCTCTCTTATCTTGGCTGAGAAGCTTGCTTGATCTTTCTGCAGATGAGATCCTAGCCACCTTGCTACCCCTCACATCCTAAGTTCATGTTGCCTTTATAAGTGCACTTTCATAGGCACCTATACAAATGAGCTGGAATGATAGAACCTCTTTTTCCGTGCACTTGATGTGCAGCGGTTGTGCATTAGAGCCATGGATACCTCAGAGTCTCAAAGAGGTCATGGGCACAATGGTTTTGTGTAAGATCCTTTGTTTTTGTAATCCTGGTTGAAGAACGTTGAATCTACGTTAAAGCCATGGAACTCTTCTGCTTGGTGCTGCGTGTCCTGCAGCATCACATTTGCAGATGCTCTTCTTGTGATCATGAGATAGAACAAAGGCCACCCAAATCCTCCAGGTTTTCAAGAGCAAATGGAAAAATGTAAGAACTGAAGGATTGGAGAAGGCCACAAAGAAGGTGTAAATTTACAAAAGTGTGAAAGGCAGGTTAGGTGCCCATTGCTGTACCATGGGCTGATTCTAAAGTGTCAACACCCTTTCCCATTTGTCACTGCTGGTGATAAGGGAATGGACATGAAATCCCAATTTATAGTCTCTGTATACTTCTAGAACTGGTTCTCACCTCAAAACCTAGTAAACCCTCATATGACGAGTGTGAAAGATGGAGAAGTACTGCATGGAGGGCAAGGTGGCTTCGCATTTAGAGCTGATTGGCCAACAAGAGGATTTGGGAAATTTGCGGAAAAGGGTTGGGATCTAGGGTTGGTTGTTCACTTTCTCTTTGTTAAAGGGGTTTGAAGGAAGTGAAAATGAGACAAGCCATGGCACGGAGCCTTGTCTGCATGGTGATGGGATAATATTTGCCTGCAAGGACAGGACATTGATTTGGAAAGTAAATGTGCCAAATATTGTCATCTCTGTACTCCTATTGGCTGTGCTCTGTTTCTCCTAGGATTTGACCCCCACTACTAGGATCACAATCACCTCAGCACTGCGCTGTCACTTTACTTGAAGTACTTGTCAAAGCTGTAATTCAATGTTCATACACTTCAGAAGTGTATTCTACTTTGAAATAATTTGAATGTGCAAACTAATTACATGTGCTTTCTTAGACAAAAATGATTGAAGGTTATCACCGTGATAAACCGTATAGTCAGTGTTGTGGTTTGATTGACTAAAGGATCAGTATCTCAATACCCTCTACATAGTTACCACACAAACTCTGTTACACACTAACCCCCATAAGTTATGAACTTAACCCCCTTTTTTGTCTATAATAACAAATTGCACCAGGTTCCCTTGGCGCACAGGGCAGCCCGTTACATAAGGATCATCATAGATGGGTGCATCTGGTCTTTTGCTCGGCAGGGCTGTGCTTCCCACTGCCTCCTGCCGGGCTATGAGGTTGGGTGCACCGAAACATGACACACCGGCCCTCACGCAGTGGTGCATGGCTCCTTTCCTCCACAGTGGCCCAAGGGCTCTCTATACCGTTTAACTGTACCTTTTGGGAGCTGCAGGAGCCCACTAACCGTTTTCTCTCTTGCGATAGTTTGTTCATGCTCTTCTTCGAGCTGGACGCCTAGCTATTGCTCAAGAGAATGACAAACCCTAGCCTGGCCAATGCTCAGTGCATCCAGAGCTGGTGTAAATGTAGGTACTCACCCCCAAAAGCTAAACCCATTAGACAGCACACTCTGCCCAGGAGTCTTGTCTGACCTGTCATACTCTGACCGACCAGAGATTTATTTCGGCAGAATTTTTTTTAATAAAAAGGTTACCTGGAGATGCAACGTAACTTATTTGCAGGGACTTGCTTTGGGGCTGCTGATGTCTATGGTGGACAAAGAAGAGTCCGCCCACTCGTAACGGACAAAATTAAAATAATTCACAAGGCTCTTACATAATTGAGAAATACTTGTCTTAAAAGGGCATTGTGCTAATATGCAAAAAATTAATATGTTTCCTGGCCATATTATATCTTTAATCTAAACCTTGAACTCTTTGCTGCAGCAGCGACCTGTTCTTAAGGGTGGAGGGGCCATACCCCACCTCCTTTTGGCCAATATGAAGAGGGTCTGTCAGGCTGAGCAAAGGTCAGCCTGACACACTATCTATGTTCAGGTAGACTGGCGCTAGACCTGTCCTAAATGTGCAGGTACCTGGCTGCCTAAAGGTGAACTTTGACGGGCTTAAGATGTCACAGCCCTGTGGGCGTGACCTCTTCCGTATGGGAAAATGCTTGAAGGATCTCCCCTCTTGACGAGAGGGAGCCTTAGTCCTGAGTGCTTCAGTTTGAAACCTTGAAGGGCGGAGTGTATCACTGAGGCCTCATCACAGTGTGGGATGGTGTCAGCAAGTCTCGATGACCCCATCCCACTGTCTTACAAGGTAGGACAGGCAATGAAAGGAGGCAGCAATCCCAATCCTGCAGGAACCTTGAGGCCGAGATCTCTGTTGCAGCCAGTTAGTTATTTTAATGTTAATGTTTGATGTGGTGTGCATGTGAGTATCTATGAATGTATGTGTATTTGTGAGCGTGTGCTGTGAATAGGTGGATGTCTTTGCTTGGGAATGGTGGGATTATGTGTACATGTTTTTGAATGCATGGGTGGGTGAGTTCACATGTAGATTGGTGAGTGGATGCTTGTGTAGCCTACCCACCCCTCCTCCTGCCTGGATTACCGTCCGCCACTGTTTTGCTGTGAGATGATGCAGCATAGAGAATGGAGTTCTGAACTTAACACTGGGGTATAACCAAAGGGTTGCATCAGCTACCTGGTATCTGCATTCTCATGTCCTAAATGTGAGAATCTTTCTTTTCCTTCAACCTCAAAACAGACGCACCAAACTACTTGCCCTTGACCCCAGTCCCACATTGTACCTTCAACATTTGTGAGCTCCCTTCCATGAAGCACAGAAAATCCCTGCCTTCGCGGTAGTGGAACTTGTGCCTCGATACAATAAGTCCATATTACTTTTACATTACTGATGAGCACTTTTTTCACAGCTGAGAGGCTAATAAAAATGTAAAAAATAACATTTCGCAAAAACCAAAGTGGACTTCCCTTGAAAAGAAGCAGCGTTTGAGCTTTCGCAAATGTTTTCTTACTTTTGGTGATCTTTTTTTCTGGTTTGTGTTTAGGCGTCCTCCACCAACTTCTCAGTTCAAGCCACTCTGGTGATGAGGTGCCGTCTCCTCCAACAAAATGCTGCTGCGTCATGAAGATGGACAGAATTGCTCCTGCGTGTCATTGGCGTGATTTGGACTTAACTGGGGCCACAGCCTCGGTCACCAATTGGGCAAGATGGAGCTTGAACATGACATTAATCTTCCTGCTGGTTGTTTAATTGAGAGACTCTCCTGATCAACTCAAGCTGATCTGGTCTGATTTGAGGGATTAGTCAGTCACCCCCATCCTCCTTGTGATTCAGTTACTATTAAATAATGAACAGGTGTAAAAGAAGCCCCACTCCCACCCCATACTACATGGGTTGAAACATTTGGAGCATATTAGAACAGAGTTATATTAACCTCTTTACAGGGGACGGGCCTGTTAAAAAATGCAGGTGGGATTCTTTCAAAGCTCTTCCTTGGGGGTAGAAAATATGAAATTGCTTGGACTGCACCTTACTTACTTCGATGTTGTTAGATGTGGCTAAAAATAATGTATTACCCCGCCCCTTCATATTAGAGCTTGTTCCAGTATAATACCCTATTTCCAAATAAATGTCTAGCCTGCTAAAATAGGCTCAGTCCTGCAGCGATCGGAGTCCACTTCCGGGCTGGAGTTTGGCAGTCAGTGATGAACTTGAAAATGTTTGTGATAACCCACATAAAATCATTTTGAGAGCGGAATCTACTGAACATGATGTTCTGAAATTTACAGGTGCATTCAAAATCACCTAGAGCAAGATTCCTCCAAAAACGAAATGCAGCAACCAAGGTGGCCAGGCAAGATCTGCAGCATGGCCGCTTGCCGTGCATTAACGAGCAATGTTTCTTCTATTTCCTATGCAGCAACTTAAATCTTTGAGCACTTATAGAAATTTCTGCAGTTTTACAATGTTTTTAAAAGTAAATTTAGCAGCTGATAGTGCAGACAATAAGAGAAAGCTTTGGTTGCCCCACAAAATGAATATGGACATCCAGGCAGGCTGTAAAACGACCTATAAAATGTAAGTTCCTGGTGAAAGGTAATAGGGTAATAAATTCTGTTTAACTTGATTCTCGCTCCTTCTAAGAGTGTGCCTAAATGTTGCTTTGTGCTCATCTGATCTGATTTCTGTCCTGCAATATTAGGAGCTTTGACATTTTGATCTGGGGATAGAATCCAAATTAGTGATGTGTGTGCAGAATGGACGTGTACATGAAACTCCAAACACCTGTAGTGGGTGAGTAAGTGGTCCAGTAGCCCCCTTTACCTAAGTTTTCCTCAGTGGGTGGTTTACCTATGCAGATAGAACAAATCATTAAGGTGTCATTTTAATGTTTTAAACACAGTCTTCGGTCATGTCTTGATATGGTTTTTTGCTTTTGGACAAGGTTGGGGATAGAGATGCTTTTTGTACTGCTGCACAGAGGATAAACCGCCTGGCTGTGAATGGATGATCACAGAAACAAAATGTCTCCATTGCTTTTAGGTAGAGGGTAGTTCTTTATCACAGGGCACATGGGGTGGGGGCAGGTACATATGCCACAGTCTTTGCTCATGGCTTGGCCCTTCTGTGGGCAGCTGAGAATTTTCAGGTTTTTTTCTCACTGTAGCCCATCTTTAGAAGTTGAGCTGGGAGAGCACTGCACCACCCTGTTCTCACATTACCCATCGTTGGTAAGAGCTCAGTCCGAACATTGTGTGTGATGATTGGGTGGGAGGTTTAAAAGCTTCCCAAAAGAGTATGGCCTGCAGTTATGAATTGATGCAAGTGAACAAATTTGAAGAGCAAGTGCATAAAAACTGTTGAGCTACACCCCTGCTTTTGAAGGAAACAACGATCATATCTACATAAATGGGCAAACCATTTCAGTCCTTGCTCAAACTTTAGCGCTCTTCAGGAAGGAGACGGAGTACTCTAGCCTTGCTCAATGAAGGGCCCACTTGCGTCAGAAGACTAATCACTGGAATTCTCACTCAGAGAAGGGCACATTTAGGGAGACCTGACCTCTACAGCCTTTGCTTAAAAGTGGGCACTTCTTAAGTAGGTGACCGACCACTCGAGCCCACCTGAAAGGAGGGTACATTTTGAAAAATGGACGTCGTTCAAAGCAGAGGTCATTTTAGGAATCAGACCAACCACTTCAGCGATCACTCATAGGAAGGAATATTTTAGGGACACCAGTGGCTAAAACTATTGCTAAAGTAAGGGCAGATTTTCAGGCAGCCAGCTACTCTTGCCCTCGCTCAAAGGAGGGCATGTTTTAGGAACATCAGCAGCACAAAGAACGACCGGTTTAGGAGCATCAACTGCTTGGCCATGGCTCAAAGGAGGACACATTGAAGGGAAGCCAACCACTGAAGGCCTTTTTTAAAGAACACATTATAGGTAGACCTCTCGCTCTAGCCATTACTTGTAGGAGAGTATGTCCTGTTTAGGTGGCCAATTTCTCCAGCCTATGCTCGAATGGATCACGGTTTCTGGAGAAGACTGCCTCTCTTTACGCTGCAGTACCCATGAAGGAGCTGTCACTAAATGACTTCTGCTTTTTATTAAAAAAAATATTCAGAGTCTTTTGGAGCACATATATATCTATCTATGTATATAGAGATATATTTATATCTATATATATATATATATAGATAAACCTCCGCACCTATCATGATTTTTTAATGTATTGGTTGTTTGGGGTTCCTACAAAGAAATTGGTTCATGTAGCTCAATAATCTGTTTCTGTTGTGTATGTATATCTTCTGCTCCTTGAAAAATGTCTTGCTCTTCTTTCATACAATGCTTTAGATATTTATTGCCTAAAATTTGTTGCACAACTTAAGGGACGTTTAAATCAGGAACATGTGTCCTATGCCGCGCTCCATTTTGTAATCTGGAAACGTGGCTGGCCGCATTTGGATTGTTTCCTTCTTTATGCAAAGACAACTGTTACTTCAACAGAATGATAATTCTATACCCTTTCTAAATATAAAATTGATGATTACATATGTCTTGTGGTTGTTTCCGTGTTTGCTAGAATGGTATTGATGTTTTTGCCATATTGATGTATTGGGCTCTATGGATGGGTTGTGGTTGTAAATTTAAAGTGAAAGGAGTCCAGAAACAGCAAAACGTGCAATATAAGAAATCTTATTTTTATACATTGCTACTTTCCCTGTCAAGTCAAGAATGCTTTATTCGACAACTTAATGTCATAAAAGTAAACATAACATACAACACTGCATTTCATTAACACACATTTTTTTTAAAAGTTCAAAATTTTCTAAAACAAAAAAAGCATTCCTAATGTCAGCCAGGTAACCATGTCTTAAAATACGTGCAAAGCATTATGTCCGAAATTCAAAGTGCAAATGGGCAAACATGATCAAATACAAAAAGACTCCGCTTATGTTGTTCCTGTAATCCATCAGAAAAGTGAGCCCTGGGATACATATAGTACAGGGACTTTTATAAAGTACAGGGTGCTAAAGAGGCATACTCAAGGCAACATAGTCCACATTTATAACATTAATAATAACCATACAAAATTCCAAGACCCGCTATACATACAGTACAAAATGCATTGTATAAAGTGCAGTAGGGCAAACTCATGAGTTAGGATAATCCTCGCTTATAGCACATATTGGGCCTCGAAGTAAAAACATGTAAAATCATAATGACAGTTAAAAAGCCAGTTTTTTCCTGTGCCTAATGGCTCCTGTTAAAAAACTTGCAACCCCAAAACAGACCATGGGGGAAGCTGACATTTGGAGGTACAGTAGGGCTGGCCTAACTTACACAAAGTGACAATCTCTGCATAATGGTAATATGAATTTCTTACGTAAGGAAACATAATCACAGAAAAATATTAAATGGAGAATATCCCCCCTGCCAGGGGAGGAACCACAGACCACGGCAGTAGAATTGCCGAAATAGCTACAATGGAACTTTGTTGAAAGATCGTCTTTGGGGTGGGGATAGACTACGGCCTCCTGCGGACTTCTCCCCCCCCTACACGCAAGTACTGTACATGGGATTGGGTATTAAGCACTCTGAAAAGTTGAGGTAGCGGGTAGTTATGATTCCGTCTAGCAGGGAGGCAGGAAGGGGGGTGGAAGGGTTGGGATTGTTTATGTGGTTCTGTTTTTTCTTTGTTAGTTTCTAGAAAGGCACACATGTATAGGACATTTTTAGACACTGGTCGGCAATCACATTACGCAACTAAATCCGGAACACTAATTCTATGCTATGGCGGCATTAGGCCCACTAGACATTGATCCAAGATCGTTTCCCATGACACAAGTAGCTCCATTGTCCTTGATTACGTGGAACGTACACGGCCTGGGGGACAAAATTAAGAGAGACTTGGTTTTGCAAAGTTTAAAACGGTACTCCCCGATGGTGGCCCTGTGCAAGAGACGCACCTCACAGGTACCACGTGTAAGGCGTTAGACAAGTGGGGGTTTAAAATGATTGCACACTCGGAGTTCTCTTCTGGCTCAAGGGATGTGGGTATCTTAGTCAGAAAACAGTCACCATTAATAGTCCATAAAACAAAGACAGACACATATGGTCGCTTCGCGGCCGTTGCAGGTCAATGGGAGGGGCAAGCTATTAATATAGTATCAGTCTATATTCCCCCAGCCCTGCACTCTGTAACACTCCCGGCTCTGAGTGACTTTCTGCTTGACCTCCCGGAGGGGGAACTGTTGATTTGGGGAGACTTTAATTTTATAATAGATGGAACCCTAGACCGGTACCCCGCAAGAATGCACACGACTGGCGTTTCTCACCTTGAGAGCTTTCTAGAGGCACTGGGGCTCACTGACATATGGAGAAGTCGCCACCCCACAGCACGAATATTCACTTTCCACTCTGGGGTTCATAATAGTTTATCTAGAATAGATTACTTTCTCGCCTCCGCAGATAGTTTGAGAAATGTTGAAAATATAGAGATTAGGCCCAGAGGTATCTCTGACCACTCTCCAGTGCTGCTAACATACACATACCGCCATAGAATGCGACAGCGGGTTTATCCCATACACCCTGGTTATTTGCAGGTCCCAAAGATCAAGAAAGCTATTAGTAAGGGACACAGCACTACTTTCAAGAGAATGTTCTATCGGTCCGCTCCCCAACTACCCTGTGGGAGGCTTACAAAACTGTTCACAGAGGGCAGGCCATCGCTTCTATTACAGGTCATAAACGGAGAAAACAACAGGACCTGCACGATATAGAGTTAGAACTTCATAACGCTGACACTCAACACACCAACAACCCAACACCGGCTACATCCCAGCATTTGCGTCTTGTACAACAGCATAGGGAATATCTTAGGGAAGCGACCAAGCAGCGACTGACGGCCGCACAACATAGGATATACGACACAGGCGATAAGGCCGGAAAACTTCTGGCATGGCTCGATAAAAGGGAGCAAGGTAAAAATGGATAGCACGAATTTGGACAAGGGAAGGTCAGGAGACGACTGACCCACGGACAATAGTACACACACTAGCGTAACACTTTCAGCAGGTATATACGTCATTATCCGCTATGACTGTGGATGAGGCACTGACTTACATAAAGGATATTAATATGCCCAAACTCATAGCGGAGGCGGCCCTTACGTTTGAGGCTGACCTTATGGTCGAAAAGATACAAGTGGCGATCAGCTCACTGCAATCTGGGAAGGCTGTTGGACCTAATGGGGTGCCGATTGAACTCTATAAAAAGACGGCTGGGATCATTGCCCCACATTTGTTAAATATGTACGCTGATAGTCTACAGACGGATGAACTCCCACTAGATCAACGATTAGCCACCATAGTGGCGATCCCAAAGCCCGGAAAGCCCCCTGAAGAATGCACCTCGTATAGACCAATATCTGTAATCAATGCAGAGGGTAAAATTCTTGCCAAACTCCTTGCGATCAGACTGACGCCACACTTGGCGACCCTGATACATCCAGACCAGTCCAGTTTCATGCCGGGCAGAAACACAGCTCTTAACCTGAGATGCTTGCTTCGTGTGATGGCCCGTATCCCATATATTCAGGAACCAGCTGTCATACTCTCCCTGGACGCACAAATGGCTTTCAATATGGTTGAATGGTCCTTCCTATTTGCTGTGCTTACTCACTTGGGCTTTGGACCCTAAATTCTGCACATGGATACGTTTATTATATACTAAGCCGGTGGCACATGTTATGGCCAATGGTCATATTTCCGAGAATTTTCCACTAACACGTGGCACACGCCAAGGCTGCCCTCTGTCACCACTGCTTTTTGCCCTTGTGCTGGAGCCACTGGCAGCGTGGATTAGGTGGGAAACCGATGATCCGAGGACTTAGATGGGCGGAAGGTTGGGAAGACCGCATCTCACTATATGCGGATGATGTATCACTGTATATGACCTCTCCTAGACGCTCCATACTGGTACTCTTAAGTATATGCAAACTTATTGGTCGGGCATCTGGATACACCATAAACTGGTCCAAATCGATCCTGTTTGTACTAAATGACCCACCACCTCCACTCCCGGCAGATTACACACTGCAGATCACAGAAGACGGGTTTAAATATTTAGGCATATACATAACTCCCAACCCTGATAACTTCTTCAAAAGAAATCTCATGCCCCCATTGGAACGTTTAAAAAGGGATGCGATACATTGGGGAACATTACCACTGACACTGCTGGGTAAGGCAGCACTTTTTAAAATGATGGCGCTTCCCCCGATTCTTGTACGCACTGGAAAATGCACCATTCCCGGTGCCACCAAGTTACTTCAAATTGATAGCAGCTCAGGTCTCTAGTCTATTGTGGGGGAACAAACCAGCACGCATAGCGCAGGACAAGTTGGTCAAGGGATGGTATGACGGCGGTATAGCACTTCCAAACATACAATTATTCTATTGTGCAGCTCAGTTAAGTCGTTAATCAATGGATACATGCCCCACAAGCGGACCCTGTATTCAAAGCAGACAGATCAGGACTAGGACCAGAAGGTATGCTGTCAGCCCTTTACAACAAGAAGCAGGCCACCTCGTTACTAGGGCCCACAAAACATACGGTTAACATATGGCATACAGCACATACTAAATTGGGCTGGTATGGGGTTATAACCCAACTCACTCCTCTTTGGGATACGCAACCATTGGGAAGGCTCAGGACTTGTAAGGGGTCTGCTCAATGGGACGCAATTGGCATTTCTACAGTGGGAGACATGTGGCGCAAAGGAAAAGTAATAACATTCGAACGTCTTCAACAACAGTATGAGCTGGCACCCTGCAAAATCTTTCGATATATGCAGGTAAAACACGCACTCCAAGCTGTCTTAACACCTGATACAGAGATCCCGGAGGCCACTCCCCTAGAAGACAGGATACTGACTGACTGACTGCATGCACAAACGGGCTACCTCTCTCACCTATCGCAAACTAATTAACAACTTGCCTGATCCTAATGTGACACTCAGGGAAAAGGGTTCCGTGATGTGGGGGAACTTGACGACACCGACTGGCAGGAGGCAATAGCTTCCCCGCGGGAGGTGGGAATACCTTCAAAACTTAGGTTGGTGCAGCTCAAAATACTGCACCGTACCTACTACACTAGACGCACCCTCTACAAGATAGGTACAACATCACACCCGTATTGCCTTAGACGATGTGGGGAGGAGGGTACATTTTACCATACACTGTGGCAATGCCCAAAGGTCATAGAGTACTGGATAAAGGTGATGAGAACAATATCACAGGCAGAGGAAGTGTCATTGATGCCTGAACCCAGGAGATGTTTGATAAATGTTTGGGAACCAAATGACCTTACTCGTACAGCGCAGAATTGGGCCACGTTGGGGATAATGCTCGCAAAACGTAATATCGCACAAAAATGGGGCTCAGCAGAATTGCCAACACTCGCCGTATGGTGCAAGGATATGGACACAGCCATGGTGACCGAAAGAGCAGTGTACATCAGTCGAGGTTGTCCTCGAAAGTGGAGCAGGGTGTGGGGGAACTGGAATAAATTCAGGGGATACATATGTGGGCCGCCAGGGATGCAGGCGGAAGAGAGCACTGATGATGAAAATGAGGTTGAGACGGGGGAGTAAAATGGGGGGGCGATGAAAATAACCATGCTGGGAAGAATGTCTATGAGCAGTGTTAGGGGAATGTCCACTGTTGAAATGTAACGTAACTGTACGAAATTTGAGCGAGTTGTGCCTTGTTTATAATGAATATAATACAAAGAATTTAAAAAAAAATGGAGAATATCCTGTTCAGAGCAATTGTCACAAGGACAGGGTTCTAAGGTGCCAGGTTTAGAAAAGCCCTGAGGGACTGACAAAAGCCATTTGCAGGCAACATCTTGTTAAAACAAAACAACGGAAAGGTTTACCAACACTTAGTAAATAAGGTTGGACTTGGTTGTTCGTGGATAATGTAACATAGCGTCTTACAGATGGTTTTAACAGCTCCTTTTCTTCCCTTAGACCCTAGCGCTTGGACAAAAACTGAAGTTTGATTTGTTTTTAATTGTGAGTATGTCCATGGGTTTGAGGCTCAGGAATAAGTCAGGACGACCTAGCCAATTTGTCAGTTCCTTTAAATACCTAAACCAGGGGATATGTTTGGCTCTATCTAGTGCTAGACAATCGGTGATTATTATTTGGTTTAAATTTGTAATGTACTTGCCCATACTCTCAGCCAGCGCATTAACAGGGCCACTGCAATCTGATCTGATATGTAACCCACCCCTAGTTCTTCGTGTATTATATATGCAGCGGTGGAATACGGAACTGCCAAGACCTTACGTAAGAACTTGTCTTCCTCATGCTGAATGCCCTTTCCTTCTTTATATCCCCAGATGTCGCTGCCATAGGTTGCCATGGGGATACATTTTTCCTTTATATATAATCGTCAGGGCCGTAATGGGTATAGTCCCTAGTTTTTTAGCAAAATTTGGTGTGGCTCCTGTAGCCCTTGCAAGAGTATTCTTTTTTTGCGTAATTTGTGGGCACCATGATGCAAATTCGTCAAAAAGTACCCCCAGGTAAGGGAAAGTTAGAACCTTTGTTAAGTCTATTCCTTTGCAGTAAAATTTGATCTTTTTTTTTTACTTTCCTGGGCCAATAGATATAGTGGGCGATTTTTTTAAATTTGTTGATAAGTCTAGAGAATCCATAAAAACTATAAAAGCATCTAAAAGTGATTGGAGAACTACTGCCGCGCATATAAAAATGCGGGGATCATCTTGTCGCCAAATCTAGGAATATCTTTGCAACTGGCTATTAAAGAATCTCCCAAATGATTTATGTATAGTGTGAATGATAGGGGCCAGGATACAACCTTGGCGTGCCCCTCTTTCCACATCCCAGGTGGTTGTCAGATCCTCATTACTGTTGTATCTGACAGCTGCTGTATTATTCTTGTGGATAGCATGTAGGAAGTTCACAAGCTCTGGTTCGAGACCCATATCACTTAGGATAGACCACAGCTTTGATCTGTTAACACAGTCAAAGGTTTGCATCAAGTCCATGAATGCCAAGTGTATTGTTCACTTTTTGGCGATGGTGTACTTTCCTACCACTAAGTGTAAATTGAAGCATTGATCCAAGGTCCCTTTACCAGGCCTAAAGCCATATTGCAGTTTGGAAATAATATTTCAACCCTCCAGCCATGTTGTTAAGCGATTTAGTTCGACTTTTCCCATAATTTTGGCTGCAGAATCTAAAAGTGAGATTGGCCTATAACATGTAGGCTCATCCCTTGCACCCTTTTTAAATATGGGAACGATAACTGCTTTCCCCCAGGACATCGGATATCCATGTGAACATGCAGCATTAAAAACATTTGTTAAAATGCTAGCCCATACATTTGGATCTGCTTTGTATAGATCGGCCGGTACCCTGTCGGGGCCTGGGGCCTTTCTGCCAGCTGTAGTTACAATTGCTTCATAGACTTCCTCTACCCTAAAGTGGAGTGGTGTGCTAGTTTGTCCACCTTCCCTATACTCCTTTGTTTCTCCCAGGTTTATATCGCTAAAAATATTTCCGAAATGCGATACCCATTTTTAAGCTGGGATTAAACAATCAATGTTAGAGTTAGGAGTTTTGGAGAGGAAGGGTCTGTTAACTATCGACCAGAAGTTTGCGCTATCTTTCAATATGCTAGCTTGTTGTAGGGCATGCCAGGCTTGTTCTTTTAACTCCTTCTTCCTGTTATGGACTGCTATCTTATAAGCCTTTCTTTTATCCCTAATTTCTGTTTTGTCTTTAGGGGTATTTTTTAGGGCCTGTATAATCTCCATATGGGTTGCTGAACATGCACCATTGAACCATCTTACAGCCTTTGGGTGTCTGGTTCCACCAGAAATTGTGAGGTCAGATTGGATTTGTTTTGTTAATTTCCCGAAGGAGGTTAATATAGAGCTATCCTGTATATCAGGGTCTAGGCAGGACTCAATTTCAGGGGCGCAAACTGTATACCAATTGGTAAAAAACGTATCTGGGGCTATCCTTTCCCACTTTAGCCTGCGGGCCTGATCTTTAGTGCTGATATTTGTATTTGTCAAACAGGTACCGGATTCTCCAACTTCGGTAGCAAAAAATAATATAGCAACAGTAAGTGGGTTATGGTCGCTAAAGCTTGGCCAAGTGACCAATAAATCCTCGGTAAATAAAACTAGTGGAGTAGACAATAGGATACAGTCAATAATGCTAGCTCTTCCATTTCCTACATAAGTGGGTACTGGCACCATATTGTCCAACTGTTGGAGACCGCATAGATTTTGATTTGCTAAAATGCCTTCGAGCAAATTACCTGAAGGTGTGTACTCAAAATGATTTAATGAAAATATAAATTTCCCCTTGTCCTGGTTTGAGAAACAATGTAAATGACATTTATGAATATTAAAATCCACTAGAATTATTATTTCAAAATAAACTGGTTTAGCCTCCTCATAACATTCCAAGAAGTCCTTTAAATCTTGTAGGTATTCCAGCTCATGCCCGCTGGTAAAAGAATTGTAAAAATGTGTAACTAGTCCAGTGGGGCGATCCTTAAAGGACAGTTCTACTGCCAAAACATTCTGAGATTTACAATCAACCAAACGTGTCTTGCAAGAGAGTTTTAGTGAGAACATTAGTAGTAAACCCCCTCTCGCTCTACCCATGTTTGACGAAATGGCACATTTGTGAAATGAAATGAAACTGTCTAGATAAAAACAATCGTTAACTTCCCAAGTTTCCTGGAGGGCGATGATATGATGCATTGCGAGAAAGTTTTCTCAGCATGAATTCCCTCTTTTGGCTCTTATTCCCGCTATGTTCCATGAACCTTATCATACTTGGCCACAGTGGGATTTGGGATCTGGAGAGATTCTGGGATTGAAGTGCTTATTTCAACATGATCATGAGCCGCTGGTGTTTTGTACGTTTATGGTCATGCTAATTGGGGGAATGCCCTGTTCAGTTTTGTCTTCCGGGTCTTGGCAGTCGTTTTCATCCAAGTTTTGGAGACCTTCTAAGGGTTAGAATCTGTTGCACATTGGTAGATTATTACTTGTATATATATATATACTTTCCCTCTCTTGAAAAGGGAATTCGAAGGGGTGCGCTTGACTGGTCAAAGTGATAAACAACCCCCTCTAAGTTGAGGATTCCTAGACGGGCAAAAATCTGTAGTTTACTAAATTCTCTCTTTATCTGGTGGTAATGTTTAAACATATACCATTTCAAACGTTGCAGTATCCTTTAAAAGAATGTGATGTCCGTGCACCCACTCCTCAACCAGTCTTCCTTTTCCCAGTTTATTAGGGACGATTCTGCTCTTAATGTGTGGCATGTTCTCATAAAGTCATATCCCTAATATTAATAGATTTGTTAGTGTTTAAATGACCCCTTTCTTAAGTCACCAGCTATAGTCTATTTAAGGGCTGGTATCTCCCTTGGGAGCAAGTTACTATGCTAACTCTGATCTGGTGTGCTTCAGTGGGGGTTCCATGTAAAAATATCAACCCCCAAATCTAGACTGCCAAAATTTCAACCTCACAAATATCTCTCAACAAAGAAAATTGACCTGTGTAGTATTCACAAATCCAGCCAGACTCTATTACTCTTTTAATACCCGTTGACTATTATAACTCTAGTTTTATCACGTTTGGGGACAGGAGGCCCCAGGTTCTGCAGCAAGAAATTTATTGCGGGGGGCGATTTTGGTAGCCTACTTTTGCAATCTGTTTTCAACTGGCTCCTTCAATTGAGAGAGTTTCAGTAGAACACCATTGAAACTGCACCTCCGTTAATTCCTGTGCTCCAAGATGGCGCCTCCTTAGTGAAATGGACATAATGGAACACTTGCTCTGTTATAAATATGTCCAGTATAAATCAATTGGTCCAAATATAGCATACGTCATTTCCCTTCGTGCTCCAAGTTAATTGTAGTGCTCTAAGCACTGCTGATTTTGACAGATAAAATGAAGGAAGTACGAGTAAACGGTGTTTACTTTTTTTTGCTCCAAGCACTGCCAAGAAGCAACCAAACAGTCATCATGGGTTCCTGCTTTGAGAGAAACCACTCTCTGGAAGTTAACTCCTGCCTGTTCTAGGGCTGCTTCCATATACTCTGTCTCTTTTGCACTTGTGATATAAGGTCTGTGTGTACCTGCATCCATCACCAATCTATCCCTTTCTCAGCTTCTCGCCTCATTATGAGCACATTTGGAACTAAAATGAAATTTACTCTGATATAAGTTGAAGCGTTTTTTTCTTTTGTTCACTGCACAACGCACAGATAACCCAGGAATGGGTAGTTTATATATGAATGTCAAATATATACATGTATTAAACAGTCCGGACAGTGCTTAATTTATACAAGAATGAGTGTCGGTGCAGAAAGCTCTGCTCAGAAGCCTACAGCCGGCACTATTAAATGTTGGTGCCCAAATAACAAGGCTGTTGGTCTTGAAACCAACTCGCGCCTCTAATCCACAGCGACACACTCCTATCTGATTCTTGAAGGTTCTTTTCTTTTTCTTCCTTCTTCTTCCCCCTTTGTGTGTTTTCCCCTTTTACTCTGGGGAAATGTCCAATGAGGAAAAATAAGTGCCATTCCCAAAAGATGAGTGCAGAGGGACCCCATCGGCTCAAATTGAGCATTGGTTGGGGACAGTGACTGTAGTTTGGTTAGGTGCGAGTTTCCATTGTCAAGACTATTTTTGGTTTGCTTATAATCAAGTTGCAAAACCAGCTACGTTTTTCATTTCTGGGTTTGTGCTAATCTGTCAAAGGTGGGAAAAGAGAAGGAAACAAAAGGTTTAGTCCAAAAATAACCATTTTAACTCCCATTGGAACATTGGCTCTATGCTACAGAGTTAAAATGCTGATCAGAATTGCACCAAACATGGCATATCTGTTACTGGATGTGGGGTATGGCTGGTCACTGCATCCCGAAAAAAATGGAACGCCCTATAACTGGGCATGTTAAGCATAACCTGACCCCAGGGTCTGCAATTTGGGACACTGGATGCAGGGGACGACAGCAAAGAGACCCTCCTCCCAAGTCAAGATACTAAATAAATGTTAGACGTTTTGCGCTGGGCTTGCAAACCATTCAGGGTCTGCAAGCTTGAAGCAGGTAATAGGCCTTGAAGTCTGCAAACTCACCTCAACGTTTGGGAACCTTCAGTAGAGTTTCTAAACTAATACAACCTGGAGAGCATGTTGGGTTCTCTTCAAACGTTTGTGAACTTTGAGCAAAGTTTGTCCACAAACGCCAAACGCATTTGTATCCTAGGTAAAATATGGTGAATGCCTTATTTTCCCATACTTTTTGTTTAGAAGAGGGCTAGTATCACATTGTCTTTAAGGAGGTAAACCCAGACCTTAAACAAAGACAAAAAATCGGCAGACGCAGTACACCTATCAACAAGAGCGAGGCTTGCTCTACATTCTCTGGAGTTCTCTGACTTGTTAGCACTGTCGTGTCCCCCTGCGGCGCCCCTCAATGACGACAGACACAGTAGGTTCGGAGAGGCTTCTTTATTCAACCTCTACCTTTCGTGTCCCTACTCTAACTGCCCCGTTTCCCTTTCCTCGCCCCTTCCTCTTCCCTCGCTCCGCCCACGCTCCGCCCTCCCCACTACTAGACCGCACATCGGTACATCTCCCCCTTTGTTAACAGAACAAACTTACAAAATATTTACATCTCTTCAATCAGCCGACGTGGTTGGCGAATTGTCTGTCGTGGTCTGAGAGACCGGCCTTCTGGAATCGCAGCAGTGTTACCTTCGCTTCTCTCCTCTGGGCCAGTAACAGTCTCACCTCGCAGTTCAGTCTGATCAGTTCTCGGAGGCTGGAGTTGTGACTCTAGCGCATCCTGCAGAGCCGAGCTACATCTCTGAAAATGAGACACATTTCGAGTGATGCGTCTCCTGTCTGATTCTGCCGTCAGCATGGTTCCCTTTTGCCGGGTGACTGTCAGCGGCTCTGCTCGAAACCTGCTGTCCGTTTTCTTACATTGCTCCTGCTTAACCACCACGCAGTCTCCCTCTCGGAAAGAGAGCGATCGGGCTCGCCTACGACCATCAGCATACGTCTTCATGCCCTCTTTGCGAGCTCTGTCGGTGGTCACCATTTCTTGATGGACGCGACCTGGGGACACAGGTCGTAATGCTCCTTCCCAGGTGGGTATTCGTGTCCGAATGGGCCGCCCCAGCATGAGTGTCGCTGGGCATTTGCCTGTGGTGGCATGTGGTGTCGTTCGGTATGATCGGAGCACGTCATTGAGGGCTGTTTGCATGTCTTTTCTATCAAGCACAGCCTGCTGGAATGTTCTCTTGAGGGTGGCCATGAATCTTTCAACAGTGCCGTTGGCCTGAGGCCATAGCGGTGTTATTCGCCGGTGTCGGATATCCATTACTTTCATGAAGTCGCTGAACTCCTGCCCGTTGAACGGTGGGCCATTGTCTGTCTTCATTACTTTGGGTACTCCCCACGCTGCAAACACTTCGTCGAGGACGGCGAGCGTAGCAGTTGCTCCGGTGGACGGGACAAATTGAGCGATGGGGAATCTCGAGTACTCATCAACAATCACCAGCACGTACTTGCCCGACTGCATTGGGCCGTAGAAGTCCATGGCTAGTTCCTGCCACACTCCCGATGGTAGTGGTGTCATTTGGAGCGGAGCTGGAGGATCACCGCGCCCCACCACTTGGCACTGCGGACAGTCTTTGAGGGTACGTTCTACCATTTTGTCAAGGAACGGGAACCAGACACGTTCACGAAGGGCCCTCTTGGTCGCAACCACGCCTCGGTGGCTTTCATGGGCCAAGTTGATGACTCCTTGGCGCAGGTGCTGTGGGATGACAATCCGGTGGTCTCTCAGGAGCAGCCCTTCCGCTGTGACGGATAGTTCCTCGCTCACATTCTTAAACGCCTGTAGCTCTTGGCACTTCTCTGGGTCACTCTCCTCCGGTGCATCGTCCTGTCTCCACCGATGTGTTCGTATCCGGTGAATCCCCCTTTGTAGCAGCTCATCCTGCGAGGTGGCTTGTTGGATGGCTTCCAGGGGAACAGCCGGCGGCCCTGCCTGGGTCACTATGAAGTGGATGTACTCCTCAGCTACAGACGGAGTGGGACGGTGGGTAGCTTCAGGGTGCCTTGACATGTAGTCAGCTGGGTTGGCCGACTTTCCTGGTTTGTGGACAATGGTGAAAGTATATTCTTGCAGGCGTAGTCCCCATCGTTCGATGCGGGGTGGCATTTTGGAGTGAGGGTTCCCAAAGATGGTGACAAGCGCTTGGTGGTCTGTCACCATGGTGAAGTGTTTTCCATATATGAATACGTGGAAATGTTCGCAGGCCCATACTACCGCGAGGCTCTCTTTCTCGGGTTGGGAGTAGGCCTTCTCCGTGTCTGAGAGACTTCGGCTGGCATGGGCCACTATGTGACGCTGGTCAGTGTCCTTATCGTATTGGGCTAGGATGGCACCGAGACCGACGGGGCTGGCGTCCACTGTGATCTCAGTTTTCCGGTCCGGGCTGAAGTACGCCAGACTGTCGGCTCTTCCCACCGCTTGTTTGATGTCTCGAAAGGCTCGCTCACACTCCGAAGTCCACTCGAATGTCTGGCCTTGTTTGGTCAATCTCCGGAGGGGGTGACTGAGAGTGGCGTAGTCTTCGATGTACCGCGAGCAGTAGCTCGCCATCCCTAGGAAGGACCGCACATCGCTGACATCCCGTGGACTCTTGGTGTCATTCAGCGAGCTCACTTTGTCCGGGTCCGGCTTCATCCCTGCACTAGAGAAGACGTGCCCAAAGAATTTCAGCTTTTCTTGATGGAATTCGCATTTCTCCTTGTTGAGAGTTAGGTTTGCGTCCAATAGCGCGTGGCAGACTCTGTCGAGGGCTGTGTCATGCGCTTGAATGTTTGCCCCATACACTAAGATGTCATCACTGTAATTCAGTGTGTTGGGGATGTGATGGATAGTCTGCCGGATGGCTTCTTGGAATATCTCGGCAGCTGATGATATACCAAAGTTCAGTCGTTTATACCGGAACAGCCCCAGGTGCGTCGCGAACGTTGTGATGTACCGAGAATCTTCATGGAGTTCCAGTTGATGGTACCCCTTGCTGAGGTCAAGTTTGGAAAACACGCGCGCACCATTTAGTGCGGCTATCATGTCACTCAGATGGGGTCCTGGGTGGCGTTCTCTCTCGATAGCTGTGTTGGGCATGCGCATATCCACACAGAGTAGGACTTTCCCTGGAGTTCCTTTCTTTGGGACGATCACCACTGGTGAAACCCACGGCGTGGGGCCCTCCGTACGCTTGATGATGTCGGTTGTCAGGAGGTCTTGCAGTTCATCTTCTACAGCCTGTTGAAGGTGAAAAGGAACCTTTCTGGGGTGCTGAGCAACCGGCCGAACCTGTTCATCGATATGCAAGCGGATCTGGCCTCTATTCATTTTGCCGAGTCCTGTGAACAGTTTTGGGAACTTGCGGACGGTGTCACCGTCATCGGTGACGCGATATAGAATTTCAACCAGTCTTAGCCGTTCGGCCGTCGGGAGACTGAGGAGACAGTCCGCTTCCGGCCCCTCGATGACATGTATCACCGAGGGGACTGATGTCGTTTGGTGCCTCAGTACAGTCGGAAATTTCCCAAGACACGGAAGTGGTTCCCTGGACATCCAGGTGTAAACACGGACGTGCGCAGGGTTCAGTCGGGGGCGAGGGTTCATCTTCCTGTATTCAGTCACTGGGATGTAATTCAGCGACGCCCCGCTGTCCATCACGAACTTCGTGTTATGGCCACCAACGCTGATGTCCAAACGGGGGTACTTTTTGAGTTGGTCTGGGTCAGCGATCATGTTCGCGTACTCTACCGAATACTCTTGTTCGTCCGAAGATGATCCTGAGTCTCGAGATGGAGATCGCCTTGACCACCTGGACGACCGTGACTCTCTGCTGGAATGGGAGGACCTTGATGATGACTTCTGACGGACATGGACTGCTCGCACATGGTGCCGGCGGGTGTCTCTTCTCGACGACTCAGGCGCGGTCTTGTCTTTGTCTTTCTCGCGGCGGTACTCCCCGCACATAGCTTCAAAGTGATGACTCCGGCCGCACTTGCGGCATTGTTGCCCCATGGCCGGGCATGTCCCGCTGTGTGGAAAGTCGTATCCACATCGGTAGCACCGTCTTGCGGATGATTTCTTCGCGTGATCGTGTCTCTTGCTCCTCCTTCCCGAGTCAGGTCGCCGATGTTCTGGGTAGCGGCGGCGCGACGATGGTCGGGCATGTCGCTCGCGCTCTTTCGACCCCCGGCGAGGACGACCGGTGCGCACTTGACACGCAAGCTCCTTGCGCTCCGTGCACCCCGACTCCATGGACTTGGCATGTTCCTCCGCCTGGTCGTGCACTCTTGTGAGTTCTTCTATTTCGTCCAGTGTGTGGGTCTTCTTTAGCAGTTTTCGTCGAAGTGTCTCCGACTGGCAGCCGTCGATCACGCGCAAGCGTATGGCATCATCCGTTGAAAACCTTTCAAAGTCGCAGTGACGCGCTAGCCGCCGAAGCCGCGTAATGTAGGCGCCCATTATCTCATCTTTCTCTTGTCGCGCCCGCTGAAACACATACCGCTCATAGTCCACATTTTTCTTGTGTATGAATTTTTTATCGAGGGCTTCACGAACTTTGGCGTATGTTCCTGCATCTGCTGCGGGAATTTCCTTGATCATCTTGCTGACATCTTTCCCCACTAGATTGCGGAGTGCAATCAGCTGGTCCTCATCTCCGAGTACTTTGGAGCCTTTGATGTAGTCCTCAAAGTCCTCTATCCATTCCTCCCAGCGGGGGCCCATACTGCTACCGACGACGAGCGCCAGAGGCTCCGGAGGGCGCAAGTGTGACAGTCCCATGACGATTGGCTTCACTTCCTGACGGGTCGGTGATCCGTTGTTCGACATTGTGTGTGCAGCTCAACCTACTTCCGTCAGCTCCGGTGCTTTCCTAAGTTCGTTGTGACTGTGTTCGTGCTTGCTTGTTCACTTGTCTGTATTAGCTCGTGCTCGTTTGTTTTGCCTTGACTTGTACTTGTTGGTTGTATTCTGCTTTCACTCTTGCTGTTGCTTATGCTTGTTTGCTTTCAGGCTTGCTGTGGCTTTGCTCGTGTCTGTTTGTTCCTTCGTTTGTATTAGCTCGTGCTTGTTTGTGTTGGCTTGTGCTTGTTTAAATTTGTCCTGGGCGCCTGACCTTAAGATGGCCGCCTATTCACTTCAATGGGGATGTCCCTCCAAGGCTGCCTGACTTCAAGATGGCCACCGGGTCACTGCACACGTGGGGCCTCACACGAGGCTCGAGCCTTGCTTTCTGCTTGTTGCAGCGTGCTGAAGCTTCACTCACCCACTCCTGGAGCCTGCCGCTTGCGCCAGGTAGGGGGGGGCCTCACTGCTGCTCGCACGCGTATCTTCGTGTCTCCTGCGCAGGGGGGGGGCTCTCATGTGTCGAGATCGCCTTTTACGAAGCAATTCTCTCGCGGGGGGGGGGGGTTCCTTAAACAGGGTCTGGGCTTCCCCCTTCTCGTCCGCTTCAGTCGTCTGCAGGTCCCGGGTCAGACTCCGGGCGCTTCGCGCGCGTGTCAGCGCTCCCGCCGTCACCTGCCACCACTCGGTCTTCGGCGGGTCGTTTACGTCGTCGGGTCCGGGAGAGTCCACTGCTCATCCCACCCTCGTCGCCAGCTGTCGTGTCCCCCTGCGGCGCCCCTCAATGACGACAGACACAGTAGGTTCGGAGAGGCTTCTTTATTCAACCTCTACCTTTCGTGTCCCTACTCTAACTGCCCCGTTTCCCTTTCCTCGCCCCTTCCTCTTCCCTCGCTCCGCCCACGCTCCGCCCTCCCCACTACTAGACCGCACATCGGTACAAGCACCTTTAAAAGTATACTGAGGTTTTCATTAAGCGAAATCGTACATATTCTTCCACCACATCAATGTGTCTTTTTATTGGCAACAGGAGCCACTCAGATCATTTTTGGACAGCAGGAGACCATGGCCGTCGCTACAGGAGTCACTCCCTGATTCCTCATCACAGTCACAGCTGATGAGGACTTTCCTGGACCACCACCTGCACGAGTGATGAGCACTGGGCAGAATATAGCTGTAGAAAAAATATCTAAAGATGTGAGACTGTTTCACACCGTCTCCTGGAGAGAAGACATTACGTACAAGAAGAGTAACACACAAACTCTGCAAACAGAAACTGAGCAAGGGAGAGGGGTCTGCCCTCCTCTGGAACTTTGATGATCACAGGACATCTGAATTTGAAGGAGGAAAGGATATGAAATACGAACATTGTGTGTGGTGCGCGAGTTATGGATTTAACTATAACTAGCACATTTCCAGAATGTTCTTGATATTATCTTTTAAAATTGTGTGGGTATACACACACACACACAAGCACGCCTGGACAAGCTGGTTCTTTATTTCCCTTTTCTAACCTTATCCCCCCCCCCCTCTACTGAATGCCCTGCTGTGTTGTTGACAAAAAGGGGCTACTGATTTTCCATTCTCACACACTCCCTCTGGACCCGTCTGCCTCCTTTGTACTCACCTGACTGGAGCTAATTGTCTTTATGTAATAATCCTAAATACTGGCTCCTAATCCCTCGTAGATATTGAGTTAAACCGGAAGGAAATGAGGTATGATCAGAGGTCACTATCCTCTTCTGCGAACAACCTGTGAAAGTTAATTGAGACCAAGTGAAAGGGTCTGTTGCCGATAAACCATACAGCTGGACAGGCACACCAATCAATGAATGAAAATCGAATCACCTCTCACTGGTACTTTAGTTAACCCTCCCTTGGAAAATATGCTCTACACAGAGATTTGTGCTTAATAAGGATGCATATATATATATATATATATATATATATATATACACTTATCCAGTACTGGAGCATCTTTCATAGATTCGCATGCTTAAATAATTCCTCGTTGTCGAGATGAGAGTCCCACAGTAACATAATCAAGCAGTTGTTAACAATTGCCATAGGCTATAGTGGCATTAGGCCATGAATTTAACAGCCTATGTCCTTTTTAAAAAAGAGGACCAAACCATCCGGAATACTCCAAGCAGAGGCAGTTTTCCTCGGATTTTCACCGCACGTTGTGGGTGAAAGGAGTCTCCCTGAGTTCTACTCAGTTTTCTTCAGTCTCAACTAGATCTTATCCTAGAATAACCAGCTGTACCATCAGGCCTGATAAGAAAGGCCATTTCTGCTCATGTAAGACCTGTAGCAGGGAAGAGTTCATGTGGATGATTCACACAAGGATTGCATATACTGCCTTCATCCCAAGCATGAGGTAAGACCATGCCAGATTTGTAGCACTTTGTCCTCAAAAACTCTACGGATAGAGAAGGGAGATTACTATTATGGATCCAGACGACTCAACAGAGAACGTTATCAGAAGAGGAGAGTGATGGATCTTCTAGGCCTCACAAGAGAGCCAGACCCCAAGAAGGTACCTCTGGAGAGGGTAGGAAACCTCTCAAACTCTCCCATGAGAGTAAGGACTCAAAAAAAGGAGAAAACACCCAAAGTTTCCTCAGAACCTGCTTTGTCTTTACCTTCTAAACCTTCGAGAAAAGAAAGACTTTCCTCAAGCCTTTTCCTCAGCTTCTATGAAGCACAGATCTGACAAACTGCCGTCGACTACACCATCGACGGCACCACGCTCGTCGACAAGCACCCCTGTCTCATGGTCAGCTCCGTCGACGGCAGGAAAGACGACAAAAGTAGCTATCGCCGGACCAACACAATCGGCGAGAATCTCTAAAAGCCAATCGACAGTGAGCATACCCCGAACAGCATCATCAACAATGACCGTACCGACGACCTTCATTACATCAACGAAGACACCACAAATGGGCGATCCGTTGATGACGACGAAACAGGCCATGTCCTTGCCGTCGACGAACAAATTTTCAATACCCATGACTACGACACCGTCAACAACGGTAAACATCACTAAAGTTACCAAAACTTTCCTACGACCGAAGGTAACTTTACTCAGCAGGGTGAAACCTTGACCTCCTTCTCATTTACAGGATTTGGATGACTGGAGACTATGGCATATATAATGTAGCTCATAGCTCATCCGAGCTACATATTAAATGTCAGGAAGATGATGATGACTACAAGGATGATGCCCAGTAATATCAGCAAACTTGTATTGTGCCACCTCACCATTACCAACCCCTTATGGCCTCCTGCCTGTGCCTTCTTACGAGGCTGCAAACCTGGGCAGCAGACAAGAACATACTGTCTGATTTACAGTTCGGTTTCAGAGAAGGCCTGGGGACAATAGACCAGGGACTTAATTTAGCCATTCTGTTGGGCAAATACACGAGGGCGAAGAGAGGGAAACTATACCTTGCGTTTGTTGACCTCTCTTCAGCCTTCGATTGCGTTGCTCATGATAAACTGTGGTATATTTTAAAGGAAATGAAAGTAGAAGAACCCTTAATAGATTTCCTGAAAGCCCTCTACAGCAATGCCTCAGCGAGAGTTCGGTATGGAAAAGCGGGAGAATGTACTTCGTCATTTAAAGTACTCAGAGGGGTTAGACAGGGGTGCGTCCTGGCTCCATTCCTTTTCACTCTTTATACAAATGGCCTTGAGAAGGCCCTATTGGATGGAACCCAGGACGTCCCCCAGGTTCAGCAAACTCCGACCCCCAGACGCATACCAGCATTATTGTATGCTGACGACGCTGTGATCCTAGCTAGGACGCCTATAGCTCTCCAGAAGGCATTAGAATTGTATAACAAATATATGCAAGGCATCGATTTAAATATTAATATTTCAAAAACTTTTGTGATGAACTGTGGCAAAGGTAGTAAAAAGAGTAAAGAGATCTACCTAAACGGGAATAAATTGGCTTGTACTCCTACTTACTCATATTTGGGAATTCTTGTAGACGATAAGGGCACATGAAACCAAGCAATTACACAAAGAAAACTCCTTTTCACGAGAGCTACCACTGCCCTTGTCAATTTTTCCCAAAAATTAGGGAAAAGACCACCATCAGAACTGATTAAAATTTATAACGCAAAATGTATAAGCGTAGCAACATACGGGGCAGGGATCTGGGGACATAGGAATGTTTCTGAACTGCAGAAAGTGGAAAACGCATTTCTAAGATATTTATTAGCGGTTCCAGCTTCAACTTCCACTTTCGTTTGCCATGCTGAGCTGGGAGTCCCTTATATTACGGACATTATAAAAATTCAACCCATAACTTTATGGCACCGTATTTGGAAGTCAGAAACAAACCACTTTAATCAGTTGGTGCTTCAAGATGTTCTTAAACTGGACCACTGCCTCGAAATTAAATGGATTAAGTATGTGAAGGATTTTATGACAGACATTGGTAATCCCGATTATTTTAACAATCCCTTTTCCATGACAGCTATTGCAAGGAAAGATTTTAAGAAACGTTGTATGAATCACATGGAGAGTTTGAGACTAACCAATGAAGCCACAAAACTATCAGTGAGCCACAACATAATGATATCTACTTCACTAGGCATGCAACTATATCTTCAAAACACAGATAAAAGTTACGATAGATTTGTGCTCACCCGCTTCCGTCTGAACGTTTTCCATAGGCTGGTGACTTTTCCAACTGTCAATAACTGGTCTAACGAATTATTACTCTGCCCATGTGATTCCATTTCTGTGCAATCAACAATTCATGTCACCTTATTTTGTAAATTTTATGAAGAACTAAGAAAGAGATGGCTGAAACCAATTTTTAAACTTTGGGGAATTCGTCAATGTCGACCAGCATTCTTGGCTCTTCAATGTCTTGATAACAACAGTATAAAGTATAAATTATAATGTTGCTGTCTTTTTAAAACATCTGATTAAACACAGAAATAGTATTGTTCTAGATTCTTTGTGAACAGAGTACATTTTAGAAGAATGGCAGACAACAGTCACCAAACGTTGTTTTGGATTTATCCCCCAATGCATCCTAATAAAGCAGTAGGGGGCATACGTTTCTTCTATTTTGCCCTAAAAACTGTTAACTCATTTTAGCATCTTTGTATATATGGACTTTTAAAGTTGTTAATATTGTATTATATATTTGCTGGGTGGATTCTCTTTATCGCCTTCACATGACATGTAAATGTTTTTTCCCGCACTTGATCATACAAAGCAATAGTTCCCAGTTAGGTTTTAGGTGAACAGATGGACAAACAGTATTATTGATATAAAGACATAGTTCCATACATTGTTTTGGATTTATCCCCCAATCGCATCTTAATAACGCAGTAGGGGGCGCACATTATATTGTTTCTGGTCCCTAGTTCCACCAAATTTTCACCAATTTAATAACAGGGTAGCTAAATTTGAAATAATGACTTGTATATTTTCGAGCTGTAAAGTTGTTTTCGCTTTTCCCAATTTTGTACCGACAATTTCCTTGCACTATATCTTGTACATATAGGATTTTATAAACCTTTTTTTGTGTTTTATGTATTTAGTATGATATGTTATAATGTATACGCTTTTATGGATTGAAATTAACTTTCCGAATAAAGCTTATTTTTGATTTGATTTGATTTGATTTGAGTAAGGACTCAAAAAAAGGAGAAAACACCCAAAGTTTCCTCAGAACCTGCTTTGTCTTTACCTTCTAAACCTTCGAGAAAAGAAAGACTTTCCTCAAGCCTTTTCCTCAGCTTCTATGAAGCACAGATCTGACAAACTGCCGTCGACTACACCATCGACGGCACCACGCTCGTCGACAAGCACCCCTGTCTCATGGTCAGCTCCGTCGACGGCAGGAAAGACGACAAAAGTAGCTATCACCGGACCAACACAATCGGCGAGAATCTCTAAAAGCCAATCGACAGTGAGCATACCCCGAACAGCATCATCAACAATGACCTTACCGACGACCTTCATTACATCAACGAAGACACCACAAATGGGCGATCCGTTGATGACGACGAAACAGGCCATGTCCTTGCCGTCGACGAACAAATTTTCAATACCCATGACTACGACACCGTCAACAACGGTAAACATCACTAAAGTTACCAAAACTTTCCTACGACCGAAGGTAACTTTACTCAGCAGGGTGAAACCTTGACCTCCTTCTCATTTACGGGATTTGGATGACTGGAGACTATGGCATATATAATGTAGCTCATAGCTCATCCGAGCTACATATTAAATGTCAGGAAGATGATGATGACTACAAGGATGATGCCCAGTAATATCAGCAAACTTGTATTGTGCCACCTCACCATTACCAACCCCTTATGGCCTCCTGCCTGTGCCTCGTTCTAGAGACATGTCGCATCCACCACCTTCTCTCATCCAAGATCTTCAGGCAATGCTGGCTGATTCATAGGCAGAGATTTCCACCTCAGAGTGACTAACTGGAAGTGCCTGCTCCTCAGTCGCAGCCCCCACGTAGACTGACTCTGCCACCAACTTTAACATCTAAGATCACGCCTCGCCCACTGATCGCTGTGCTTCCCACAGAATGTCCTTCTTCCTGAGACGAGGAAAGAGGAGAAGAAGGTGGAATACTGGATCCATTACCGCCACTGGATCCTTGGGATGACTACATTATCACCACGCCCTCCCTCCTCCATCACCCAGCAGACTCTTCCCCGCCAAAGACATTGGAGGGTTCCATAATCTAATGGCGAGAGCAACCACCAGGTTCCACCTGCAAATGACTGAAGAAAATAGATTGCTTCCACTATGACTTCAAGGCGGAAACAAGAAAATCTGTACGCTCTTTTCCCATAATAGATTACATCTGCCAG
This sequence comes from Triturus cristatus, assembly GCF_964204655.1. Lineage (NCBI taxonomy): Eukaryota > Metazoa > Chordata > Amphibia > Caudata > Salamandridae > Triturus > Triturus cristatus. The sequence continues at coordinate 85,578,535 of NC_140586.1, read as the reverse complement.
GAGGGTGTGAAAATTATGAAAACGCCTGCCACAATACCTCCTGTGCTTCCTCGGATCGATAAAAAATACAGGGCGCCAAATGATTCCCTATCTTGCCTCATGATCACCCAAGACCAGATTCAGTCATCTCGCAGGCAGCACAAAGAAGATCCAAGAATACTGCCATTCCCATCACAACTCTGCCTGATAAGGAAGGATGTAGATTGGACATTATGGGAAAACTTTCTCAAGTATGGCAGCAATCACGGTTAGGGCAGCTAATGCCTTGGCAATAATTGGCTGCTATGACCGTCGGATGTGGTCTGACATGTGCTCTATGTTGGACCTCATTCCAGAAGGTAAGAAGCCAGGATAATTTTATTGGAGGGAGAGCGTGCAGCATCAGAAACCATTGACTGCGCAATGGGCATAGCCAACAAAGGCTTTTAACAGCTAGCGGGTGCTGCTGTGTTACGACGCCAGGGGTGGTTAAAGGCCACCACCTTCAGGCTAGAAGTCCAAACGAAGATACTGGATATGGCTTTCGATGGAGACTTTGTATGGCAAACACATCGATGAGGTACTCTTAACAATAAAAACAGACAAGGCAAAATCATTAGGCACCCAGCAGTACAGGAAAGTACCATTTAGAGGAGCCAGAGGACGCGGCTTCACCGCCTACAGAGGTGGCTTCCAAAGGGCCCAACAATATCAAGCCTATCAGCCACAATACAGACAGAACTACCAACCTACTGCATACTGCCAACCATCGATGGCTAGTTTCTCTCGCCAGGAAGGCCACAAGAGAACACCCACCCATGGCCAAGACACTAGCAGAAAACAATGAACAAGATCGAGTACCAGCTTCCCATCTTTCTCATCCCTTGGATGCGAGAATTTCCAACAGTGGAAGGAGATAACTATGGGTCATGTGCGGAGTTCAAAGAGATACCGTCCACTACTCCACCCAGGGGAACCCCTCCCCCTCATCTTCACTTTTTACACAAATAGGCTAAGGTCAAGCTTTCCAAAGGAGCAATCGAAAAGGTCCTGTTGCTGCAAAGGGACAAGGTTTTTTCTTAATAAAAAATAAATCAGGGGAGTGAACACCAATACTGGACACAGACAGTCAGGATGGTAACACTGGTCGAAATCCTGCATCGCCACCTTTTATTCAGGTTCCTGCCATCAAGAATCCACCTGTGGGTTCCACCGGACACTTTTCTTCTTTCCAGCAGTGGCATTTCTTTTAAGGCCTCCATTGAAATCGACTGTGGTTTCAGACACCACTTCAGCCCTATGCACCCGGCTTCCCTGGGATAGGTAACTCTGGTACTACGGTATCCATGGGTGGGATGGCTCTCGAACCTCCTATGATCCAAAGGGTTTCTTCGTAATCCACTGGGAAGGGTCCTTAAACTTTAATAATACAACTGTGACTCTCCCATTGAATTGTACGTAGCACGCGGTCGTGTTCTCACACTGCATCCGTCCTCCGTGGAGTCCCTCCTTACTTACCTTGGGTGGTTCCTTGGGGTCCCAGCGATTTTACAACCTCTGGACACTGTCTTGACTCGAATCGTGGTTCTTATACCACTATTTTAGTATATGGTTTGGTCTCCCTCGGGAGCCAACTCCGTATTAGGGCTATTTACGATTTCTGGGATACAGTATTTTGTGCTTTGAGTTTATATGCGTGTAAATGTGCAGATACTATGAGGTATTTAAGGTGTGTTATAATAATATATACATATTTTTATAACTACTGTGTGGTTCTCCTTTCATTTAACCAATACATTAAGTTTGCATTCTGGTAAAACAAGCTGCTTAATATTCCTTCAAGACTAAGCCTAAAGGCTGCTCTCCACAGCTACCACTTGGATAGCTTTCTAAGGTTATCTTTGACCTCTTAAATCACCATAAGGGTTGTTTGGACGGGTACAGGGTGCCCACTTTAATTAGTAGACATATACCAGACCAACTTCTCACAGTATATACATAATTTTGTTTTTTCTGGGGGTGAGGGGGGATCCATTCTCATTCTTTTGAAAACAAATATTTACTTTTTTTGGGGGGCGCGGGATCCCCACCCTTTTTTTTTGTCGAAGCCTTAGACATTACAGCTGTCTGGTTTGCTAAAGACATCTTGGGGACATTCAGAAAGCTTCCCTGGGAACGCATTCTGCCTGTTGCTTACAATTGGCCTTATGGTCTGTAACAAACATTTTCTGGCTTTCTATTTGCAGGCTTTATTTACTTTAGGCTGTCCACCCTGAGTTCTTCGGTCCTAAGGAGGGAAGTCTTTTCATACTACCTCTCCTTGTATTCTTCCATGAGTGCTCCTTTTTTGTATACAGGCATGTAAATCTTGTTACATTTACTGTGCATTCAAACACAAAGGTCAAATGTTAGGCTCCATCTTCGGAGGGAGCTTGGTGTTTACTTTTCTTTCTCTAGCTTCAAAGTGAGATGATTAGGTAACAATCTTGCTGGATAATAGGGGTAGGAAAGGGTTTTTTCTAGCACACAGCAACATTTAAATGAACTGTGCAAGTATATCAGAATTAGGAAAGCACATTTTTGTTAATTCTGAAGTGTGGCGGAAACAAATTTTAATACGATCACATCAATACACTAGGTGATGCCACTTCCACACATTGTTTATGAGCTGTATAGTCTTATTTGTAAAATTGTATGTCTGTGCAAATGTAATGCCCGTTTCAATTGAAAATGTGTTGTCTCTAAGGGCAGTGCGCTACGACACCATACGTATGCCACTCTATGCCACACCACTGCACTCTACTCTGTACCACTCCACGCCTGTCTACCAATGCTCTGGGCCACTACTCTGCACCACTCCACGCTACTACACTAATCTACTCTGCATCTCTACACCACTGTTTGCCATTACACTGTATAGCACTGCACTATACCCTGCATTACTCCACTCTTCACAACCCTGCACACCACTGCACTCTCCTCCCATGCACTCTGCATCACTCCACGCCACTCTGCACATCTCTAATCTACACCACTGAATTCTATGCCACTGTACTCTGTGCCACTATACTCTGCAACACTCTAAACCAATGTACTCTACACCTGTCTACTTTGGCTATGCACTCTACTCTGCACAGCTGCACTCTACATCTCTGAACTCTACACTACTGCATTCTATGGCATTGCACTCTAAGCCACTCTGCACCTCACTCTATGCCCCTGCCCTTTATGGCACTATACTTTATATCACTGCACTCTACTCAATACCACTTCAAAACACTCAAATCTACACCACTGTATTCTAGGACTCTGCATTGTAAGCCACTGAATTCTACACTGCTGCACTCTACTCCACTATACTCTGCAACTCTACACCAATCCGCTCTACGCTACTCCACTCTCAGCGACTCCACTCTGACACCCTTCACCATTCCACTGTACGACACTCCATGCCACTCTCCTCTACGCCAATAACCTTTATCCATGCTGGTGTACAACATAGTTAAAATACATTGGAAAAGCCAATAGCTCTTGCATAGGTGAGACCTATTGGCTTTGCTAATTCTGATTTTAAATTATTCTTACCACCCTATACCCTGCCCACCCCCCATAACATACCCTTACCTACTCCTAAACCCTAAAAACAACCTATACCCCTACCCCACCCTTATTGCTGTAGGCTCCTACCCACCCGCAAAAAACACCTTTACTACCTTATGTCCGTACCCACCTCTAAAAATACCCTATACTCTGACTCACCCCCTAAACCACCCTAAAACTGTATGCTCCAACTCACCCCTAAACACACCCTTGCCACCCTATACCCACCCCTAAACACACACTTGACACTTTATACCTTTACCCACCCCCAAAAAACACCCTAACCCCTAAAAACACCCTTACCACTCTATAGCCTTGACCACCCCAAACTCTAAAATATAAATCTGATAAAGACATCTAGCCGTAGATTCCTTAACTTTTGAATCCTCCCCAGGTGCCAGTCTGGATCCAGACATTTTTCAGCAGTACCTCTGCGTGCCAGGGGATGGCATCGTACAGCTCTGTAATGACGTTGACTCTGGTCCTGACGTCAGTGGAGCCATATAAATCCCCACTGGCGCACGGACATCAGTTTCTTCTTCACTGTAACGCTGATCTGGAGAATCAGTTCCTTGGGTTGATTGGTTTTTTTTTTTTGCCTGACCTGCTGCGACACTGTGTCGGTGGAACAGTGTACCTTTGCCAGATGTCTACAGGTTTCAAACCTTGTGGGTCTTGTAACTGACATATGTTGGTTATGGACCCACATACAATTTGTTTGTGATGTTAAGGCGAGAACCACAACGCCGAAGATTGTGGCTCCTGCCAGAACCTAAAACCAAAGTTGTTAAAGGAGCGACGTCTCAAGTTGATGGTGACGCATCTGTCACGATCCTCTGAGTCTTCCCAGCCTCTGTCTTTGTCATCTCTGGAAAAGCGAGGCCGACCTCGGAACCGCAGCCAGTCAGGAGGACGTAGTTTTCCGGGGAAGTTAAACGGTAAGGGGCGGTTGAGGTCACAGCATTCCTGGACTTCATCGCGTGGATATTTAGTCTCCCATGGCTCTGCTTACTCGACAGTTGAGGCCGAACGCGACTCCGCACCAGCTCCCGGAAACCATGGGTGATGCGGAGCTGGTGTGTCAATGGCTCAGATGAAGGAATATTCTAATTCTTTGCACTTAATTTTTGGGACCCTATCTTCCTCTGGGGTGCCCTTAGGCCCCAGAAAGGTGAGTGGAGCTCCATTGGAGGGTTTGCCCTCTGTGACGGCTGAGCCATTAAAGTTGAGGGGTGGACATCGGTTGGCCCCACTTTGGCGCAGGACCACAGTCCTTCGGGATCTCAACCTATGACGCCGGACTTCGATCAGCTGACTCCGACACAGACGCCAGCGTCGTGGGTCTAAGTTGCTTCTCCTCCTCCATGTAGGCGTCGTATAAGGACTGATGCTGAATAGACTATTCAGATGGAGAGGAATATGCAGGTTTTGATTCCTTCTCAGAGGTTGTTGAAAGACAGCCCGTGTCGATTGAAGCAGGGCCCTTTCAGCCCATTTCCAGTATTAACGTACCTCAGATGGAGGAGAGCTGGTTGTCTGCTCTAGGAGAGGCTAGTGGCCTGGATTCAGCTTCAGGGCTGCGTTTTCCCCAAGGCCTTTCCACGGAGACAAGTTCCTCCTTTGCAGACATGCTGAGAAAAGTGGCTACACTCTAGAGTTTTAAACTTGTCATTTCCTATGGTGCAAAGGTCCAGAGACCCTTTTATTGAGGTCCTTTTTCAGGGACAGACAGGGGAAGAACCTGTTCTTCCGTTGGGGAGGCCCTTTTTGATATTTTGTTAGGTTCTTGGGCCAAACCTAAGTCTAGGGCCTTGGTAGACCGTGATATTGCACGTAGACACCTGCCTGCACCTGGGGACCCAGTTTGTCTTCATAGACACCCTTCCACCTGTAGCTTGGTGACTCAAGTTGAGACTTCTTCGCAAGATGTAGTTTGTAGTTTCTGTTCCTAAGAATCCAGTGGGTAAGGAGTCTAGGAATCATGATGCATGTGGTGAACACATCTTTGCTTCGGCAAGTTCAGCCTTGAGATCCATAAATACATCTTGTGTGCTGGGGCAAAATGCCCATGCTTTATGGGATTCACTACAGAATTTGTTACCATCTCTTCCGGATAATGTCCGCTTGGAGATTTGATTAAAAATGATCAACAGGCTGCTAGGCTTACCATAAGGCAGAGGTCTTCAAACTTTTTGATGCCGAGGCCCCCCCTGTCAAAACTTTTTTAGGACCCTCTCTTGACATAAATGTCTAGAACCTGGTACGCCTCATCCTCTACAACCATAAACATTCGCAATTACCATTGCAAATCATTGTTTAGCAAACCAAAAGTTTGTGGGAGACTGTCGTTTGGTATCACAGGCTTACTACACAGTTCAAACAAAAAGTCTCCAAAAGAACTACCCAAAAATTCACAATGGTACTTTTTCGCAAATAAAACATATATTGGCAAAACTTATTTAGATAACACCTTTCTGAACTAATGTGATGAGCGTGCTTATTTTTCTCCAGAGAGATGATCAATCTTTTCTTGCACATCATAAATAGCTTTTTAACACCTAATATGACAATAAGCAACACAACGGTGACCAGTCCAGCTTTGCAAAGGGCCCTTACTGGCAGCAACATGTGTCACTGCTTTTTTTAACTAGTGGACCGGTTAAGCTATAAACACATTTTTTTGTTAAAATCGCCAGCTTATGTGGACGATGATTGACCATGTGGCACATCTATAATTATGTGAAAATCGCTGCGGTTGCACAATCACATAATTCCAGTGGCCCTGGGTATAATGGCTGTAATGCATGGGGGCAACTTGAGTGCACAGCATCTGAGGAGAACCAAACTATAATTCAGGGGATGTTGGTGGCCTGGTTTTCACAGCTGCATGGAACTGCAGGTTGCTGAACATCATACATCATACGTAAAACATACCATTTACAGTCATTAAGGATGAACTGTAAGGTCCAAGTAGGATTCTTTCTTTAATTCCAGGGTAGGAAGTGGTCCCTTAATCTTCTTTCATGTTGTTTTTCTAAAAAGGGTATAGTATTAACATTATGAAAACAGACGCTTCTATTTGAGCAAAAACGGACTCCTGGTTATATTGGTTTGCTGCTGCTGTTGATTTCAGTCATATTTGGGGGGCGTCTGGAGGGCCTTGAGAGTGTGAGCACTTGAGTGGGTCAAAGGTTCGGCTGAAAAACTATTCTGCATGTTTTTTAGGTCCTTCACCATCAGGTAGCTACATACAAATTAAGGGTCAGCTCATTTTTTATTTTAAAAACGGCTACTCAGTGGGCAATGCAATATATTACATTATCAAACCTCTAGTAGTTAATCCACCTTGAACGGTCTGTTTGTAACAAGAGAGACACAGAATTAAATCTTGGTTGGTAAAGTGGAGAAAAGGGATTTGTGTATTTTTAGTGTTATGAGGTCACAGCCTGTGATAGAAAGCACTGTGAATATGTGAGTCATTATTTCATATTTGCATTACACACAGTATAAGATAAAACTGCTACAAAATGTGCAAACTGTTTTACGATAAAATGGTGCTTCCAAAAATTTCAATTTTAGAAATACCCAGACCATACGCAATGCAATTTTTGTACATAACTGTTCCTTCAACACCTCCTTAGGGGATAGTAAGCGGTATGTAAATACAATTACCATTAAAAGCATTCACTTCAGAGCTTTTCTAGTAAGATCTTTCAGTACATTGATACTTTTTGTGACCACTTATTTGAATATGAAACTGGAGACCCCCCAACATTTTAACTTATTATCAGCTCCCATAAAATGCACCAGGGCTACTGATCTGCTGATAAAAAGTCTGCTACAGGAAGATCAGAATAGGAACGTGCCTGCCATGTAAGTGACAGTTTACAGCAGCAATCTGTAATGCATATTGCTAGGTGTTTGGGCACTTCTCTTGGTATAAAACACTCCTATTCTTCCAACACATTTCACCACAATTTATTTTCCAGCCAGCCTGGCCGCCCTACCCTTTTTTTGTTGAGCCATACTGTCCTTGAACACCTCCTCTGGGATAGTAAGCACTATGTAAATATATTTACAATTAGAAGCACACACTTCACAGCTCATCACAAAGCTTCCAAAGATTCGATCAATGAAAGTCAGTACAGGCTTCTAAGCATTCTTTACAGCTGCAAATTGCACTTTACATTTTCAGATTAACCAGTAGCGTATATTTCCATTCCTTTCGGGCAAGCAGGCATCCTAGAAGGAAACCTTGTTTAGCGGTCTCATCAGCTCCGGTTGCACAGAACAAGAGAACACTCCCTGAATAGCATTGCAGCTTGGAGTATTTTAATTTCATAATGAACTGCCCAGGGACGGTTTGAGAGTCAAAAGTGAGGCCCAGGAATGCGCGACCCTCCTCCCATGACTCAACAGCACCCGAGGGGGTCGCGCCCTACAGATTGAAGACCGCTACCATAAGGTATGGTTTGGACATCACTGACTCTGTAGGCCGCGCAGTGGCAATAAGGCGTAGAGCTTGATTGGCAACTCTGGGTTTCTCGGAGACTGTCTAGTCAACATTGGTCGAAATGCCATTTGATGGTGGCCATCTTGTTGGGAGGCAAGCTGATGCAGCGTTGAGATGCTTCTGTGGAAGACAGAGGTCTTAAGAATCCTAGCTTTTCGTTGTTTGTTACTGGTGTAACTTGTTCTTATATTTGAGATGTAGGTTTCTTTCAAAGCGAGTAAGCATTGTTAGGGCACTTTACGTGTCTGTTATTGGTTTGACCATTTGGTGTCCTGCGAGAGGAGATGTTTTTTCTCAGAACCAATTGTTTTCCTTTTCTTAGGGTTGATTTAGATAGAGAGAGGTTTCACTTTGTCCCTTGGCCGCTGAGGATGAGCTTTGTGCTCAAGAGGGTATTGTCATGAGATGTACCTTCTTGTTGAAAGATTTTCTGACGCAGGCTTCTTTGAAGCAGTTCAGTATGCTAAAATAAGCTTGTTTCCAACCTTTTGTTGTCCATCATAGGGACATGTTAGTATGCCAGTGGTAAGTCCAGTATATAGAGATGCTCTGGTCTTTACTTGTTAGAGTGATCAACGTTGTATGTTCTCATTAGTCTTGTGGTGGGTATATGTATTATGGCAATATTCAGGGCCTACGTTTTGTATTCCTTTGAATACATGTTCTTGTGGTCATCCTTCATTAACATTCTCTAGGACTATGTGTTTTTAGGGTGTAAGTTGTCTTCTCCTTCTGGGCAGACTGCATATCTACTTTTTTAATACATGTGCCATGCTTTTTGGAAAATTGTGAGAGTAAACTCACCAAATGTATGGTTTATTCTTTGGAAGACACAAGTTAGTTGCCTTCACCACTGTGGAAGAGATAATTATTTCATTTGTTCATTCCTTGAACATATGGGGTGAACTCTGTATCTTATGCTGTATGATTGGTAGTGTCGGGATCATACTGATGGAGACTTCTAGCTGCAGTTTCCTTACCCGTTTTCGGTCATTCAATTTATGGAGTTTTTCAGCTTCATAAAAAGCTCTTCTTGTTATTCGTCCACAGTGCTTTTTTGCATCTGTTTGGAGGGTTTATACTACCTGTCTTTTTGGGTATAGTCTATTTTCACAGTGCTTTACAAGTCCTTGCAAATCATGGCCGTTACTTTTTGATGCAGACTTGTGAGCTAACTGCGTTTCATTTCACAAGTGTTGCTGAATGCGCTTGTTGCTAACATGGATTGATTTTATATATTTACCTTTAATGTTATCTTTTTCTTATTTAATATTTTGATAAAGCACTAATAGGTGTGTTGCCTTTTCTTCTTTCACTTATCTTGGGATTTTGAGCGGACCCACGGTTCAGAGTCATGCTCAGAACTTCTGACCATGACACTGAAGGCCATGCCGGCTTAGGCTTTGTAGATACCTCCTGGCCTGCGGTAAATGTCGGCCAGCGATGCTCTGTGTGTTGTCAGACCACTTAGTCTATTGGGACTCAATTTTATAGATATCATGTAAATGTCCAGGTGATACACCTTTGTGGTGAAAACATTTTTTTTTTTTACAATTGATGAATATCAATATTAAATTCAAATCTGTTGGTGTAATTTTAACCTCCTTACAGTGTATTATGTAACCTTCGGGTGGTCATTTTGTTCAAGCAAAATTCTCAATACCATGGAGGTATTCATGTTCACCTTTCTTTTGGTGTTCATTCATCTTGGTATAATGGAATGGGTTCTGAGTCTTTCAATGAGATTTTATCAGGACAGCTCTTTCCACTGATATTTCTTTATCATATGACTTCTCTTGCACTCTGCCCTTTTTATCAACGAGTTTCCATCCTCTTGGGGGAATAGAGGTTAATGTCTGATAACTGACAGATGGTTTTTGGGGGATTCTTCCTTCAAAGGCCAATTCTCTTGGGCCTGTAAGGTTGTTTATTATTTATATGTTCTGTGACAGTCATCATGGATTCTATTGAGTGCCAATCTCTTGTTTTGCTATTCCTACGTCACTTGGTCGGTTGTTAGTTATGACCGGCTGGTTCTCCTTGAGAACTTTCGTAAGATTAGTTTGCAGACCCTCCTCCAGGAGTGTATAGCTATGGTATTTAATTCAAAAGTTAAGGAATCTGTGGCTAAATGTCTTTATCAGAAAGAAAAGTTACTTACCTTCGGCAATGTAATATCTGGTAGAGACAGTCTAGCCGCATATTAGTTTACTCCCTACCCATCCTCCCCACACTGCGAATGTCCTATGAGGTAAGGGTTATGCACTTTTTCAGTACTGGTTTTATATACCAGGGATCACTATCTCAACTTATGTTGAGACTCCACCGACCACTTGGTCTGGCCACATAGGTCTTGCTTGGATATTGTCCACTTCCAAAGGTGTGTGGTCAGTATGGTGGGGGAGGTTTTCTATTCACACTGAATTGGACACCAGTGGGCAGTATAGATTTATTTGGTATCATTATACCTGGTGTTGACACTATCAATATGTCACGTAATGGTGTGACTCAACAATCAGCTAGGTGCTGTTTTTATTGGTTTTAATTTCCTATTATCATGCCACTCATTGCCACTAATAAATGGGCTATAGTGTAAGGGTTTCTTCCCTTACATAGGGGTTATTTACCAAGGCCCATGGTTTCAAAGGTTTTTGATGAATGGTCGATAAAGTATATGGTGTTTAACTTTTTGGCACACCGTTTCCACAACCAGTTTCTATAGTGGCTCCGCGTTCTGACGCGTAAGGTTTCACAGAAGAAACTGATGTCCGCTCGCTGGAAGGGACTTGTATGTTCTACTGACATAAGGACCGGAGTCAACATCATCACGGAGCCGTATAACACCGTCCCCTGGCGTGCAGAGGTACTGCTGAAATATTTTCGGATCCAGACTGGCACCTGAGGCGAATTAAAAAGTTAATGAATATGCAGCTAGACTGTGTGTCTACCAGATATTATGTTACCGAAGGAAAGTAACTTTTACATATACACACACCCCTCAAATATACTTGCCTTTCCTTGTGAAGGCATGCGTGGTAATGCCTGCGCTGTAAATGCGGTTTCCCCTGTGGATCTTTGTACTGGGGCTTCAAAGGGATCATAACCTATGCCCTGGCGAGGTGCAAAAAAATGACAAGGAGCTACAATGGTACACTGGGAGGGATCTAAGATCGGTATAAACCTGTTTGAAATGGGAACACAGATTGTTGACTAGCTGGGGGATTTGGGAGAGGAGCTTTGTCTAAATAGTTGGAAAATGTCCCCTTTTGGGTTTACCGAATGCAGAGGATTTAACAAATCTGGAAGAGGGGCTTAAAGGTCTAACCAACTTAAAAGACAGACCATTACATTAAAGGGAATAGACTGTGGGAATTCATAAACCATTGGGCTAAAGTCATTCTACATGGTCATCCTACTTGGGCTTTTAAAAGCTCCTTGCTGAAAACATTTGTCCTTAAGGAGAAAGCAAAAAGAGGAGGACTCCTCTGCCAAGTTTGAGGGGCCAGCCCATTACAGCAGTGGTTCCCAAACTTTTTCAACCCGCGGCTTCTTTGACCCATTGGCCATTGCCCGTGGCTCTCCACTGTTACTTTATTTTGAGGGGTGGGGAGGATGTAAGCCCGGCCTCAGGAGTACTTGCATTTTTCTCCCTGAAAATAATTGGGATGAAGCTGATGAAGGTATTATAATCATATACGCAGTGTGTTTTGTGTTACTAAAGTGACGCCTCTAATAAAATATTCCTAGTTACACTTCTTTGCCCGTGTCTTTTTTTGAGTACCCCCTCAAACTTTTGTAACTCACTTACAGTGCTAGATAGCACCCCTATTCATGTAGGCCCCATTGCCAAAGTGTTTGTGCGCTTGTAGAATATTTGCATAACTTCCATTTCTACCCATGCCATACGTGCCAACACATCTGTCTAAGCAGGGTGACCCACGATTTTTTTTTTTTAGCACATACAGCCTTATTTTTGCTGTCTCCACCATAAACGTGCCTCCAAATCTATGCAAGTAAAATAAAATCTTCTGTTTTTAAACGTCCCTCTTTCTCGCTTCCAAATGTTGGCATTATGCCACATATGGTGTTGTACTTCCCTGTGCTCAAGGAGAGTGCAGGCCTGTCTGGAAATGTGTGTGTATGGAAGTACCTATGATTCAAGTACAAATGTCAATACTTAATAATACTTAGTGTGTTTAAAAGACAGGACAACTGTACTTTCCTGATAACTTGCAGTGGTGTAAAATGCATTTGGAAAAAACTAAACTATTAACGAGTAACAAAATCAATCAGGCATCTTCTGCTTACTTTGGGAGTGTTGGAACGTGGGGATCCAATGAAATATGGAGGTCATCTCCCTCGACACGCCATCAATTAAGCACTTTGTTTACAGCTTTAGGCATGTCACTCTTATAATATGCTAAAAATCATCAGAAAGATTCTGCCCTATATTCCAGTTAGTGCAAGGAAAACCGTTTTCTCATCACTCATTTTATCTAGAATTGATTATTGTAATGGCCTATAGTCCAACCTGCAGAAACAACATTTAAACCAATTACAGGTGCTGCAGAATTCTGCAGCCAGAAACTCCTGCTAAACTTGCCAAACTATCAGTCCGCTAATTTTGCCATAAAAAAAATTACACTGGTTGACAGTCAGAAATTGCATTAGATTTAAAACACTGTCTCACGCTTAAGGCCCTACATGGCATTGGTCCAGAATTTTTGAGAAACTCAATTTCATGGTATATTCCCAAGAGGAACCTCAGATCTTTGTGTTCATACTTCGTTACTCCTTCCAGGTTCAAGAAAGCTGTGTTACAGCGACAGTGGAAGAGCCTGTCTCAGATTTAATCTCTGCACCTCTGGGCTAATTCGAAAAACTGCTGCAAGACAATAGGCTTGTTTAATAAAGGGTCATGGAAACCGTGTGTTTGGAGAAGGCATATAGACAGAGCTTCTCGCCTGTGCTGAATTGAGTACCAGAAAGTATTAGGAATACAGCATGGATTTGTACCATTTTCTCTTGTTAAAAATGTCTGATGTCGAACTTGCTTCTAAAGTAGAGATACTCCCCCCAAACCACTCTACTCTAGTGGATAAGATCCCCAGATATTAAAGTGTAAGTGTCCAGTAAGAACTAGTTAAAATCCAGAAATTGCAGATGTGCAAGCCCATACATTGGTCCCCCGAATTGCTACAAAAAGGCAGCTTACAGCACCCACATAACTGACTTAGCCCCCAGCCTTACAAGGAAGTTCTCTGTGATCGATGTGTAATTGCGTCCCATTATTTTGTATTCTATACAGTTGCCAAGTGGCTGTGGCTCAAGAAAAATTTTTCATTGGCTTGAGGCATTGCCAATCACACCTTGGATAAGCCAACAGGGAGGTTTGTCTCACCTGTTTCCTGCTGGGAATATAATCCTTCTGGCGACAATTGAATGCAATTTGCTGGCGCCCATGACAACATGAAGCATGGGCCAATGTGTAATCCCACTTCTGCCACTGCCTCTCTTCCCGATGAGTGACAGAACATCTCACTTCAGTAGCAGAGCCGGTAGGCTAATCGTAGATTTCTTTTCATGTTTTTTTTCCCCATGATGGATCACATTTACTTTTTTGAAAACGTGCACACCTTCAGATATTGGCATTTTTACTACATTCAAACTGTAAATGCCTATTGCATATGCTTGCAAAAATGAATAACTGCAGGATTGCCAAGTCAATTTGGCTTAGCCAATGATTATCACTTCCGTCGATGATGCATCGGATTCTTAATTTTGTTGACTTATTGCTGATTTGCTACACAAGACTTGGACGCATTTTACTGAGGCCTGAGTTGTGATTTTTGAAAACTGGCAGGGTGAATTGTGGTACCACCTGGGGTTGGGATATACAATGAGTGAGTAGTTTTGTTGGGAAGCAGAATTAGGTTTCCAATGGGGGTCATGTAATCACCGTGGTGTCTTTGACTTAGGTTCAGTACCCAGCAGTATAGATGAGACATACGCTATTGCTGGAACCATCTGTATGCAACAAGCAACTGAAATGGAGTTCAAAAGAAAGTATTATTGAGCACTTGAAACCCACGACAAACAGAAATAAAATACCACCAGGCTGATGGAGAAATCTCATTTATTGTTCATGTTACTGCATAGACATGTGTCCCAATTTCCTATACCTCCCAAAAATAATCTGTTTATAAAAATACAGTCAATTTTTGTACCAAAATGGCATTAACTAGAAAAAGAAAAAAGGAGCCACCATAATGAAAATAAAAGTATTTAAAGGCAGCTTGTAAACAGTGAAGTAATAAAGAAACAATGATAATTCTCAGAATTGGGGAACCCTGATGGCAGCTGGGTTGTGAAAAATAGTGTTACCCACTGTAAAGTTACACATTCAAAGGCGATAGATCATGTTAACGGAGGATTAACAAAGTAAATCTACCTGATTAAGTAGCCGTTGTACCCAAATACTTCAAAATGATGGACAGGAGGAGTCAAGAAAACATTTGAATTCTAAACCAGACCAGGTTCCACGTAAATGTTGGGCTACTGTAGCTATTTCTTTACAACAACAAAAAGGCAGACTTTTATATTCCTAATCCATATCTATTCGACTGAACAAAATGTACTGGAAGACTATTGTAGGTAAATTGCTGCTGACAGTTTCTTTTTGATCTACAATGGGACATGCCCAGTTGGAATAACGTACAGCACGTGAATCGAGATTAGTCTGAAGCCCCAACACTTGTTAAAGGTACGCAAACCATTTTTTGGATAACTAACTGCAAACAAGAGGCACGAATCTTTGTAAAATTGCTAGAAATCTAAACTCTGATCTCACGTTCAATGTTGCTATGGGTGTAAACTGAAGCAAAAGTGCTCTAATGGTGGGCCAAGGATTGGTTTCTCACTTCTATCAGTTTTCCGCACGTTGAACTGCAGCAAAAGCTGTATCCAAAAAACACAAAGAGAGCATATTCACTCACCCGTGAAGAAAGTCAACCACAGCCTTACCCATAAAAGCACAAACACTATTACTCTTACAGGCAACGCTGTAGAGTTGAAGAATCCATGGATTTCTTTAGATCACAAAGGCACCGACTAAATTAAGACGCGCAGTTTATTTGTGCATAGAGACCATGCACTAACACAGTGTGATGTCCCAAAAACGGGAACACTTTTTGGGGGGCAATCAAGATTATTGTGCCAAAAATATCTCTGACTGGACACCAAAATGTAAAGAAAGCAGATTTGGGGCTAAGGCGAAGACTGAACAAAATCAAAATGTGATCCTCTTAACTGCTCTTATTTAACAACACCAATGCCCAACTGTAACTTGCATAGATTACAAATCTGTATCAACAGGAGCCCAATTGTACAAAGGACTATTTACCCTGACAGGCAGTCAGTTAGATTGTCACAAGTTTGCATATTTAGTAAGGTTTTTTTTTTTTTTAAATAAAAGCACAAAGTAGTACACTATAAAATTCTTGAACTTTCACATCCCCTGGTACAGGAAACTATCCCATACATCAGATAGCAGCTTACAGAATAATGGCACATTTAGTGTCTGGTTTGTATGTATAGGGGGTGCATCATCTAGTACGCTGAAGCAGTCACCTGCCAAAGGGTGTTTAAGAAGGCTGGCAAACTTATTCCAGGTTGTAAACCCTGCCATATGCTTGGTGGCACAGTGAGACGTCAAGTAGACCAACTTGAGCAGATGCAAAATTGCTTGTCTGCTCTAAAGTTAATAAAAAGAGGCCTTTAAAAACTAACCCCCAACAAAGCTCCAATGACAAACCACGATGTTCACAAATTGGAGTTGCATAGCCTTATAAATGGGGGGGGGGGGGGGGGACGGATTATACCATGCTGCTGTTTCTACGCGGGAGCAAAGTTCAGCCACTTCACTGTTAGGCTACTTTATCTAACCAGACAACTAAAAAGTAGTTCACGAGCAAAAAGGGTCAGAAAAACTAGTAGAAAAATGCTCTGTACAGTAGAGTACATGTTAAGGAAATTGTGGCTGAGAACATATTTGCATCACAATTTTACCAATACAGTCTGCATGCCATAGTTAAAAAATAAATAAACATTTAAGCATAAAGATTTTGTGATTCCTAGAATTCTGTTCTGGCAGAATATACTTCCAGTTGGGGCGGGTGGGATTGTGGGAATGTTGGAAAAGAGGAAGGCATGTTGGTTAGGAGGAGACTAAAGTATCTTTCAGTACCAGTAGGTGTGTGGCTGATCAAATAATCACACATCAGTTGGACCCTTAGCATACCTCTCCCCACTCCCCACCCCCCCCCTGTCTTCACAGTTTTCAAAACTCGATTACCAAAACAAATCTTCATAATTCAACTCTAACCTCAATCCGGAATGCAAACCAGAGTCATACAGAAGACCACCTTAATAGCAGGCAGGATAGTGAATCCGTAACATATTAAAAGCAGATCAAATGCCTCTGTTTACATAGGCCAAAAAGCATGAGCTGCACGTTTCCTTCTTCCTCAAAGTTTGAGTCACAACACTCAAGACTGGGAGCACTAACCCCACCTAAGCCCAAAAAGATTTAACAGGGGCCCTCAAGAACAGACCGCGTTCAACTGTGGTGCACACATGCACGGACACCATGAACTTTAAGCAGAAAGTATGCAAAATCATCAACTTTATGAATACAATTCCTATATTCTAGTTTTGTAAATGTTTTTCGCAACAGGCACGTTTCATTTTTCCATGTTTGCATTCTTTTTGGAAATTGGTTTTTAATCAATAAAAAGTGCACATAGTTCAAAGACACTACAATGGGCTGGGAGTTTACATTTTTAGGTTCTTAACCCATTCAAACACCTGTGACAGATCAAGTATCTATTTCTGTGCACCAGATGTACTCCACTTACAAAGGTGCTCACAAATGCATTCAGATCTGCACCTCTAAAAAAAAAAAAAAAAAATTTAAAAAAGGGGGGCGGGCGCAACTGGGTGTGTATTTTGGTGGGAACAGTATTGCATAAACCAGAACCCTATTGTAAGAGAATGTAGTTCCCATTTCAGACATCGTTGGGTAAAAGAAGTCATAAGTTCAGATGAGTAGAGTTAATGTATTCCTTAATTTCATTTCAATACCCTCAACCAAAAATGTAAGTGATGGCATAAAAAAAAAAAGGAGTAAAAGGATCCACCCCTGGTTTCCTTCAAGCTCCGGCAGTCAGGAGCACCATTCCATGAGGAGGCACATTACTATTGTTGCTTCTTGATCTAAAATGGCTTTTAAGTTTTTTTTAAAGAAATAAAAACACACATATAGACTTGAGGTTTACTAACTACAAATCGGTTCATTTAAAAATACACATTTGAGAATGAAGATATAGCTTGTATACCTTTTTTTTTTTTCTCCAGACTACTGAAAATAAAAGTAAATAGTGAAATGCTGCCACGTAAACATTGCACCAACTTGCACCTCCTATCCCTTACACTAAGCAGACACTGGAAAGGATAGTTATACCTTGACTTGGTACTGGACGAGTCAACCCTGAGCCAGTAGACATTCGCCCTGTGGACATTATATGGTGTGTTCTGCCTTGAGTCTAATCACCCTGACATAGCGGGAGAGATCCTTTTAAAGCTCCAGTCGAACCACTCATTAGATTTGTGACTGTTATGCTGCTATCATTCCCAGGTGAGACTTTTAAGAGGTACTGACCGGTCAATGCAAGTTTGCACAGACTAATCTGGTCCTTCTTCCGACAGTCAGTGAGATGCATATCTAACTCCAACGTGTATTGGCCAGGTAAAGAAAAACTCAAACGCCCGAGCACAGTAATAAAAATTGTTTTAGAAGGAAATAGCGTGAGGGGAGATTCCTCTTCCAATTTGTGTGCACCTGCAAAATAGAGGTGCGGCTGCTGTTGATTGTGGCCCTGCTCAGTTTATTTTAGAGGTAGTCTATGAAAATCTGTCTTCCCAAAATGGCTCCAATGGGAATAGAACCATGCTGGTATGGAAGCAACAAGTCAGGATAAAACAAGGGAAGGGGAACAGGCACCTTGGGGCAGTCACCAGGAAAAGAACATCACACAGACCTCTCTGCAGTAGAATACAAGCACAGCGGAAGGGTGTGGCCTTCACAAGCTGGTGTGTTGGCTATTTATATACTTTATACACAGTGCCAACTGCATTTAAATGTGGTGGCATATGTGTGCAATAATTTTAACTATAAATAAATTGCCTTCTCGTACAGTTATAGCACACTATGGGTGATTTCTTGCAGGCATTTGTACTTAGAACAGAAAGACCTTTTACTTTTAAGCTCTATCACAAGAAAAATATTCTGATTGGCACAAAGGAAATCTAATATTGGTTGTGGATTTCTGTTCCCTAAACATGTATACACACAAGGATGACCAAAAATGGAGAAAAAAACATTGTAAAAGTAAAGTATTAGCCAATCAGCTTAGGAACTGAAGTGTCACTTCTTTTTGCAGCCATGTGCAGGTGTGATCAGGCTAAACGCTCTCACTCCCAGGGCAAGACAGCCAATGGCAAAAGTGGGCAGAGCCGCTGCCCAGTGATGCATGCAGTCATGGGCAAAATGTAAATGACAGTTGGACAGGCCAATGAGTGAAGAGGAATGACCTAAAGTCCCGCTATTTATGTATATTTGAACTAAGATTATTATACATGAGGCTACTAGACCATTTACATTTTTTTTAAAGCCACATAATCAGCCGTTACACCCCCCCCCTTCTCTCCCCCAAAGCCCATCTGCCTTCAATTATTTCACTTAAAATCCAACAAGTCAACTATTTCGCCCGGACAATTTTTAAAACTAAGGAGGCAGGTGTCTATCAATGCCACAGAGCACTTTAGCTGCACATACTAACATTATACACAACAACACTGGTTGCGAGACAAAATAAAGATTTTTGTTGCCCCAGATAGATGCCATGGCTGGACTGGCGACTGTAGGAGTGTATCCAGGAGGAACAGACTACAGACCTGAAAGGGAAGCCGCCCCACTGGCATTTGCTGCATCACAAATTCTTAAGATAAGGGGGGGGGGCTCCTAATAACAACCTCAACACTTAAATTAACAATTAAAAGGTGCCTTTCCTCATCCCCATTTAGTAAACGTTTGTAACCACCAGTGTTCACATTGTCTGAATTCCTGCATGTTTTTCTCTTCTTGAAATACCAAGGAGACCAATGGATATCGTGTTTGTGGGTGATGTTTCTTGGCCTCCTGAACCCAAGGTGAATTCCATCGGCAGAGTCCAGTAGGGAAATGTACAAAGACTGTGCCTGAGCAGCACGGCACCAGCCTTCACGCATCCATCCAAAAGCTTTGCCCCTGGAAATATCAGAAACTGAAGCAGTGTCTGAAAGAGGACGAAGGACTTCAGCTTCTGAAGTGCTGTGTCTTTCCTTTCACAGTTTGTGTGTACCAAAAGCAACTAACCCATCCACCTTCCCAACTCACAGTTATTGTTCGTATTACCACACCCTGGATTGAGATGGCCCAAGCCCACCCTCCACCTAGGCTCCAAAGCTACGTCCGGATTTTCCTCTTGTCATTGAATAGGCTCTTCAGCATGTAGACTTGCACCACAGCCACCATTACTAGCACAAACAGGTTAACAGCTGACCAGAAGTTGACTCTGTCCAGGTTGCTATCCTGCAGGTTGCGATCACGGGCCTCAAACGCCCGCAGCACAGTCTGCATCTGCATGCTCTTCTCCAGGCGGCCCTTCATGGTTTCAATGGCATCCTATGGGGGGGAAAAATGGTCGCCCATGGAAATTGGAAATTAATCCACCTGCTGTAAGATTACCGAGAGAGCATAAGCAGACAGAAACCAGATATAGCAGTATCTTTAACCTGTTCCTTTAACTTACCCACTATACTCCGGCTGTAAAATAGAGTAAGTTCACCCTACACTCAGTCGGTGTAGCAGTGCATTTAACCTAAGCACCCTTTTAAGAAACCACATTATTCCCTCTTTGCTTTGTTCAGCTCTTCTTACCGGGAACTGGTAGTTGCAGTGCAGGAAAGCCTCACACTTCTACTACCACGCAGACAGGGCTTAAAACTGAAAGCATTGTGCAGTCTGTATTCCACATATTGTCAGCTACTGCCCCTCAGGTGCTGCTTCACTGATCTGAGGAGGATGAGGCCAATTGATGACCAATTTTAAATGCGAATACTGGGGGCTTATTTACAAGTCCTATGGGCCGCTGGTGCATCACTTTTTATGACGTTTCGGCAACGCAGAGTAGAGACCCCCATCTACGAGGTCATGCAAAGCCACTTTGCAGGGCTTTTCCCAGCCTCGTAGATATGGTGTACGGTAACGCAGGACAAGCCGCTGCGTTGCCTTACACTGCGTCAGGAGACATTCCATGGGCGTTGCGGTGTGTTCCCATGCAATGCCATTGGATTGGACACATTCCCTGATTTACAAGGATCTGTGACCCTGGGAATGCAAGGGGGGGCATCGTAACGAGAACAAATCTTTATTTCTCCTCCTTTTTCTTCCCTCTTTCTATGTGTGCTTCAGGAGCACAAAAAGAGCTAAAAGCCTCCATGGATTGTTTGTGTGTGCAGGCAGGTGTCCCTTCCAGCACAAAAACAATCCTGCAAACAACACAGACACCCTCGCACCACAGTGCAAGGGTGTCTGTGTTGGTGCTAGGCATCAAATTGTGTGCCGACAGGAATGCACCGCATCTTGAAAATACAGTGCATTCCTGCCCTTTCAAATTGGTGTAGGGCAGCATATCAAAAAGACTTACGGCCCTGCCCTACGCCAATTCATTGTAAATTACGCCTATAGGTTAATAATAGAGGGGCCACAAGCTACCAGGAGGGGAGTCGCTCTAAAGGCATCATCCCTAGCCTTGCCACACTATGGTGCCAGGCTGCCACAAATTGGAAGTAGTTCTCAGCTAAGACAGGGTAACCAGTGCAATAGAAGAGTTAATGGAACCATTTAATCAAGTCCTATCTCTCCCTTCAATATAAAAAATTGCAACACTACCAGGCCATTTGACAAATTCTCATGCAGCAAGGCCACTCTGCTGGTACTAGCAAAAACTCAGTGAGAATGGAACATTTTCTGTCTTGTTTAACTCCCAACTATATTGCTTGCTCATATCTTATGTGGAGTGGTGGGATCCCCTCTAGGGCAATCAGGGCATAGTTTTGCCTATGTATCAGAAAGTCATTACATATGTAGCAGTCAAATTTTTTTTTTTTAACCTTCTGGGTAAAGACTTTGCATTTGTACCTTAATGTCGTCAATCTTGATGTCCAGCAGTTCATCTGGCTCCACCATTTCAGCCCAGTTCTCTGCCTCATCATCCCCCTGTTGGGTGTCAAAAATCAGCTCAAAGAACACAAGCTTCTCCGAAATGGTGCTGAAGGAGTTATCGAAGCACATCATGTAATCTCCCTCTTCCGTCACGTCTACGCTAGAAGAAAGCAGGATAAGGGATTCCAGTGTTACAAGTGGGAATGATAACCCACGCCGATGCAAATCTTTAACATCAAGCACGAGATATACTCAGAGATAAATGTGACATGCAACTCCAAGCTGGTTTATTTGGCGATCACTTCATTCAGTCCCTTATTGGTAAGCCAAGTTCAGCTGACCACTATTTTGCATTCAATATAGACACTTAAGTGGGTCATCACTAAGACAAGGGTTACCTTCTTCAGACAATCTAATGTTATGATACGAATGGGGCTCAAGAAAAATGCACAGTCATGTTACAACATACCTCATAAAGAACCCCTTCCTGCCTACCCTAAACACTTGATACGAACAGTGCAGGGTTACTAGTTTGTATGGTCCTACACCAGATGACACAATGTAAATATTATAATAGTGCAAAACGTATTAACCTGCTAACGCTAAACTGATATGTAAAATAGATATTGCTTGTGAAATTTTACAAAAGTACCGCCAAATCTACTGGCTAGGTAAGACTTTTTTTTTTTTTTTTACTATAGTCATGCATGTTAGGAACTAAATACGAAGGAACTGACATGCACAACAAAGTTAGAGACGTGAATTTGTTTCTCAGCTAAATCACTTAAATCATGTGACCGCAAAGGACATAAGTGAGAATTATGTTTCAGGTTGATTAACTGACCAAGACCACAGCTGATGAAAGAGAAAAATTGGTGTGAGAACTCTAAATGAAATGCACAACTGAACAAGGAAGAATCCCCACTTTGGCAAGAAGTATTCCAAACCTGGAAGCTTTGGACATAGGACCCATTTTGAGAGTGCAACACTGGCTATGTAGGGAACCCCAAGACAGCCACCTCCATCTTGTAGCTCCAGCCTCTCTCTGCCCTAAACAACCCAGTGAGCAAACAGAAAACGTAGTAAGAACATAGGCTTGTACTGTGTATTCTTGATATTTTAAAACTGCTGTGGTTTTTTTCTATCAGCGACCGCTTAAATTGAACTCTTTGTTCCTGTGCAATCTGTTCTTTTAAAACAGCTAGTTTTCTTTTACCTGTGACCGTTGAATTTCTCACCTAGTTTTCCCTGCATTGTGCTTAGGCCAGCAAGGGCAACTCCAGTCTCTTTCCACAACCCACCCAGTTTGTGTCTTTATAAGTAAAAAAACAAAAAGAAAAGGGCAAATGACACTGTCAAAGGCTAAGCAGAGCGGGTTTAAGAGACTGCTTAATCTGCTGTATGGTTTAAAGTGTGTTTGGAAAGTGCATCTAGCATTCGTTTTTGGCTAGACAACATGAAGTGCCCGAAATGCAGTATTTTCACTGGTTTTAGATTTGGGCCTTACCTGCTGGCCAAAGCAGGACCTGAAAAGTGTGGATTGAGCCAGTCTGTATCCCAGATGATTCTGACTTCAGGGGCAGCTCTCCCTGTCCATCAGCCTGTGCTTGAGGTCACACGCTCCTTATATAAGTTTGCTATTGGACGTTAAATCTGTGCTCTTATTGGTCCCTGTAACTGGTGTTTCTATTTGGCTTAGGGTTAGTGCTCTGATAGGTCTACGGTTCTGATTGGACCCTGGGTTGGTGATTCTATTGGACGTAGGGCTTAGGGTCAGTGTTCTGACTGGCGGATAGGTCTATGGGTTTTTGATTGGGTCCTGGGGCTCGGGTTTCTATAGGACCTAGGGCTTAGGGTTTCATTTTGGATTAGCTGTTTGGACTGGGGCTGTGGTTGCAAGGGCCTGGTCTCCTATTGGACTTGGGGCTAGTGGTGTTATGGGTTAGGGCTTGGGTTCCCATTGGCCTAAGGGGGTCACCTGATCACTAGGGCTAATTAAGTTTAGAGCTCAGGACGTCTCAGCCCGGGTAGAGAGGACAAGGACAGTTGCCTTTTGGGACTGGTCAGTCCTAGAGCCAGAAATGCTGCCCATTTTCCCATTCGCCAGCATCCAACTGAACCCATCCACAACCATATTAACACACTCTGTGAATGTACTCTTACTACAAACAAACACTACACACATTTCAAGGTCTCAAAACCCACTACAAAATACCCCAACTACCACACATTTGCACCTTCACTCAAACACAAAAAAAACACTATAACCCATCCGGACACGCACACTCCCGAATTACTCCTAACATACCCCTTTCTGTCAAACAAACCTATACTCAGCCTTCCATCTTTCCACTCACCAACACCCTCCTCTTCTTTTTACCGCAAAAAACACAACCCTTACACTCCACTGTACCACGCATTAACTCTTTTAGCATTCAAATCTAACAAACACTAACTTGATTATTCCCTCTCATACACTACGTACACTCTTTTCCAAAACACATCATCACCCTCCTTACCTTGCAGCTTCCACTCAACCAATACTTTACATACAAATGCTTTACACATACGAGGGGAAAAAGAAGAAAAGCAAGAAGAAGAAAAATCACAGAAGCTGCCAAATGAGGTGATGAGCCTGTGACATGCCAGTAATAACCTCATGCAAGAACCACAACCTACTTTCTCTGCAAGTCTAAAGAGAGATCCAGTTAGGTTAATAAAAAACTTCTATGTCAAACAAACAATTGACACAGGAGCAGCCTTAGGCTTAACAGAGGAGTGCAAGACATTTGCAAATACACACAATGATAAATAAATGACACTACTCAACAAGGAGCTCCACACCAATTTATAAAAATAACAAGTACCTATATATAAGATTTAGCATTGAAGAAAGATTGTGCAGGTAAGTACGTTTTGAAATATAATTTTTTTCCCACTTTATAAAGTGGACACCGTGCAATTTCTGAGTTCTGCAATGTTATCTATCCTATGGATGGTAGAACAAGTTCTGCAAACAGGTATAGTACAGCGACTTACATGACTGATCTCCAGAAGTTAAGGTGCGTGGTGGGCAAGATCCAAAGCAGCACAAGCAGTACACCACAAGCGGCACAAGAGCAGCTGGGTGCAAGGTGCAAAACAGAGTCGGGAGCCCAATAGGTTCTATGGAGATTAGTCACTGCGAAAAAGAGGCTGCAGGCTCTGCCTTGAAGGCCAGTCGGGGAGAACCAGCACATGGGCTCAGGCCCTGCGGGGGTGTGGGGGGGGTGTAAAACGTCAACCACAGGAGACGTCATACACTCCCTAGTCTTTAAGAGTGCAACAAGCAAGCATCAGTGCTTGCTATTCTTTCCTTGAGCCGGCAGATTTCCACCCGATCATTTCCTGGAGGGGTGTGGCTTTGCATCATGCTCTTCGACTTGGATTCTGTTGCTGCTCACTTTTCCGAGCTACCTCTTGAAGCACCTTTGGTGGGCTCCTGTGTATCCTAGAGAGGCCATCTCTTTCTGGACCACGGGTATCGACAACAAGCTCTTCTGTCAGAGTTGCCGCGAGGTCTGCGCAGCAACGCGGGTGCGACGCCATATTTCTTGGCCGGCTTCCACCTACAGAAGCTAAATGTACTGGAAGTGAATGCCCATGACTCTAATCTTTGTTAGGAGTAGATTATATCCACTATCCGGAGTAAGAATCCTTGTACGATATGTAGTTTGACTTTAAGGATTTGCTACCACGAGAAACAGTCCCTAACAAGTGAACTATTGACATAGTATTAGTTATGAGACAGATCATGGTTATTTGATTTATGTACATTATTGGAGTGTGAGGAAATTAACTCCTTCGTGAGTAAAGAGTCCTACGGTCAAGCCTTAAATCTTGCAGGTGAGCGAACCCTATAAGTAGAAGGGATGTATATATGGAGTGAAGGGCCAGGGGGAACGCTTAGGTAAATTGTTTTTCTCTCTTTTGGTCACTGCAGGTTTTACATGTGAGGTGGGGACTCTAACAGTTTACCGCACCCAGTGCCCTGAAGAGACAGCATGAGCAGGACAAAGTGAGAGGAGGCTACCAGTCTGTTTTATTTTACCCACTCCCCCATTCCTTGTGTGTCAGTTTTGGGGAACGAGACTACTTGTTCTCCAACTGAACACCAAAGGGAGTGGTTGGATTATCGTCACGCCATCGTCCCTGCCAGCAGAACAAGGCTAGATTCATACATGTATAATGCTAATAAGTATACAGTATGCCATCATATAAATGGCTACTTCTGAAAAACATTGTCCACCTCACAGTAGCCTATCTTAGGAGTTGTACTAGCCTGGATATGGTACGCCTACCTCACTATCTAATTTTCCCACCTGTCCAGGTGCCATAGGGGCCCTGGACAATGGGGTCGGCTTCCTCTCCTGTGAGGGGGAGCCAGATTCGCACTTCAAAGGCAGAAGCCCTATGAGGCTTGCCACTCAAGGAAGGCTATTCAGTAGGTCATCCTGTGTGTGTGTGGGGGGGTGGGGGTGTCACACCCTCTTCCAGGACAGGCTTTTGTACTGTGTGAACTAAGAGCAGAGGCTCTCACCCTAGGAGGTCAGAACAGTGTCTCAGTGGCAGGCTGGCAGAAACCAGTCAGCAAGGGCACCAGAGTCTGGTAGGCTTTGAGGGGGCACCTCTTAGGTGTCCTCTGGGTGCATGTATTGGTAAATTCAACACAAGCATCAGTGTGGGCTGTCCAGTGAAGCCACCATGTAGCTGGGGAACTTGTTTTCACCAGTGCCCAGCAAATGTCTTAAGATGGTTTCCCTGGTCACTTTTACTGGCAGTAACAGGACAGGCCAGCACTGGGGCATATCTGCTCATGCAGGTATGCACTCACATGTAATATTCAACACCCTGTCTTAGAGCTATTAGACCTGCTGTAGGGATCATTTACAAATACTGAATGCAGTGGTAGGAAACATGCCACACAAGGATGTGTGACATGTCGCAATTTCACTTTTGTCTGCACCAAGACAAGCAGCCTGCAATGGCAGTCTTGCATGTGCTTGGTGAGGGGTCCCTTAGAGTGGCACAATTCATGCTTTAGTACCTTAGGCCCTAGGGGTACCATTTACTGGAGACTTATGGAGAGTACTAAAGCTTTGCCAACTTGGGAAAACAATTGAACCTTTTTAGGGACAGAACACTAGTACTGGGGACCTGGTTAGCAGGAACCCAGTACACTTCGGTCAAAGCTGTATCAAATACTGGGCACAAAGTGTGTGGGGCTCCAACAAAAACCCAGTTTCCTACAGTAGCCATTGTTAAACTTGCATTATTGTTTCATGTGACAGGGTATGGGGAAAAGAAGAGCATAATTTAAACAAATGCAGTCTTACTAATCTCGTAATGGTGGCCAACAAAATTTGAAAATTAGGTGGAGAGGAAAATTAATTCTAGTCTTTTCAGGTTATGTTTCTGCAGTGAGAATTGACAGGGTTTCAGGATTAGACTACATCTCACTGCACCCATCCCCAGACTCACGTGTGCACTCCGTCTGATCGCCTGTACTCTGCCACAAGCATAGCTCCAGCGGGGCTCATGAGGATAAAGTCGACATCCAGGCCAGCACCACCAATGACCTACATGATAAGAGGACATGTGAGTTTGGGATTAAGTCACTGAGTAAACAAATAGAAGATGCCTGTACACAGCACAAGCAAACGCCTACACACAAAAAAAGTCTAGCACCCTCAGTAGGTGGGCAATCAGGTGATATGCCTAGGATCTAAAGCACTACCACAAATTAATTCAGAATACTGGTGTGAATTGCCACAGGAATGCTTGACAGGAGGGATACCCATTGTATTTTCTGTTGGTAAGCAGCTTGCACATAACAGCAAGCAGTAGAGTTGGTTGTGCTACAGGAGAGAAATGTTCCATTCTCACTATGTGCCACTACTGGACATTCGTGGTATTCAAACCCCCTTTAATCTCCCATTTTAGCACAAGCACCTCAGGATAGAATCTCTTTCACTTCCCACCCAAAGACATCACACCAACATTACTTCTTCCTTGCTCTATTTTAACAAGATCTAATTGTTCCATATGCAATCTATGTTTGGGGCCAGCATATATTCAGACTCCAGGCTTCCTTCAGACAGCAGTACCAGATTTGCTCTGCTTCATATTTTAATGGAAGACTTTGTCCATGGAGACCAGAACTTTCGAGAGACAAGCACTTACAAAGGAACACACTTGAAAGGGTCACAAGGAGCAATGCAGTAAAGCAGGTATCTATTGTCAAAGAATCAGGTAAGCCCAATCATGGAGAAAAAACAAAAAAAGACGGGGGGGACCATGTCAAAGCCAGGAACCTATGATGAAATGAGAAGACGGGGTTTGGTTTCTCCTAGAGTAACCCCCAAGAAAAGTCAATATATGATGCAGGTCCTACTTTTTAATACCATGTATCCTGTCTTGTGGGCTACAAGACCTACATAGGGTTGACATATTAATTAAAAACTAAGTTTTTGACCTGCCAAAAAGGTTTATTTTTAGAGATCGAACTGCAGATTTTACATTGCTCAGACTACAAACGGTTGGCCAGAAGCCATGTTTGCACTGCTACTGTAGTAGATGGCACAATAGGTGCTGCAGTCCAGTAGAGGAATTTCCTTGAATACACTTTGTACCATCTACTAGGGACTTAAAGGCAAGTTCAATACGCCAATAAAGAATATGCCAATTCAACCATGTTTAAAAGGCACAGGCACTTTCCTACTTGTTAGGAAAGGTAAAGTGCCCAGAGTTATAAAGCGCGCAAAAATATAGGGTCCAGCTAAAAAATCCAGAATGACCAGGCAGAGACTGTAGATTTCCTACAGCACTCCTTTAAGACTGCATATATTTTCCAGCTCTCTGCCTCCTGCGCTTCCCACAAATGTCCACCCACCTTGTTGCTCTCTCAGGCGTGTTCTTCTCTCTCATATACTTCTTACCAGCACTCAGGGTTTGCTTCACCTGTGTGCTTTGCCCCCCCCCCCCTGTTGCGCTCCCAGTTTGGTTTCCTCCCACCTTCCCATGTTGCTCTTGCTTGTGCTATTCCACACCCTGCATTCCTTTTACCCTGCTTTTCCTCCCTCACCCTTGACCCCCAGCCACCCTTTTGACTTATTTATTTAGTGCTCTTGCGGAACTTTTTTTAATTTACTGATTTAAGTGGCTTCTGCCATCCTGGATTGCTTGAAAAAAATAAAAATACAAGGCAAATGGGGTCAGAGTCATCCCACTGGTACTCGTGTGTTGTAATGAAAGCATTCCTATATGCATCACGAGATGGCACATCTTCTATCAGTTGTCGGATATTTGCACCTTTGTACTTTTTTTGACGATGCTACACAGCATTTTCCCAACACTGTATAGCATCTCCAACAGGAACTGGCAAAGCCAACAGGTGCCAAAGCCAAGACCTTCTTATTACATAGCACTACTTGCAGACTCTTATGGAGTCCTTTTTAAGCAAAGACGAAGTTTTAGTCTAAAGAACGTTTTAAATACATAAACCATGGAAATTTCACTAAAAACTATGTGTGCTTCTGGCCAACGAGGACCCCAGACTAGGGTGACCAGACGTCCTGGTTTTGGGACAAGTGTCCCGGTGTCCCGACACTATCCCCCAAATTAAGAAAATGTGCTGGTTTTTGTGTAGTGCCCGGGTGTAGCAGAAAAATGTCCCGGTTTTTTTCTTTAGTGCATGGATTTAGCATACCATTGGAGCCCTTGTTGCAGAAAGATAAGTGTAGCGCGAAGAGAAATCCATTAAAGAGACATTTTCTCTGGCTTTCCCCTCTCTTTCTACAAAGGCTAGCCACTTGTGTGACCCAGCTCTGCCCTTTAAAGGGAGCTAGCCTTGAATGTGCTCGCGCGCATGTGTGTGTATATAACACCGCTCGTCTCTGGATGTGTGCACCCCAGTATATTCTGTGAGAGTGCACGCGCACACACTTCTGTTTGAGTGGGTTGTATTAATTGGTCACTGGCGGATTCCAGCCCTGTTTAAAATACATACTGGACTTATTTTTAGCCCTATGGTGCCACAGATTCTAAATGGTACACCTAGCATGACCGTTTTGAGAGTCATCTGATACTTCTTGAAGCACCGGATACTGAATGAGAGGAGCCTTGTATTAACGTCATGTATATAATTGATTATGCTTTGCGTATACTGTTCTTTTGTCTTCACAGGCTTTTCCTTTCTAGAATTTCAAGAAAGGATCTATCCCCACTGTGAGTACATGATGGGGTTTCACATTAACCAAGGGTAGGGTACACCTTAGCGTGTGTAGACCGCCCTGGTTACTATCACTGGTCCTGACGAAAACCTGGAGAATTCTCCACGAGGTTGAAACCTGTAGACCACTTTTATCTTTCACTTCACCTTTAGATACCTCAGGCCAATCTAACCTCGCATGGTATCCCCTGAATTTTTAACATTGTCCAGTTGCTTCAGAATAAAGAGTTTTATCCACAGAGTTAAAACTGGCCAATTTTTAAACCACTTATTTTCACTTGCACACAACAAAAGAAAATACCAGCTCCAGTGTAATCAGGTGTCGCAGCACACCCGGATGGCATTCGGCTATCCGGGTGGGACCCCGATGATGAAGCAGGTCACCAACTAGGTTGGTGAGTGAGGGGTCTTCTAAAAAGGACTAATCAGTCCTTTTGGTGCACTTCTCTCTTGATTGCGGAGGCATTGAGGTACCTCCAGGGTGTACTCCTCCTATTGTTTGGCTATATTGATTAAGGGGACCAGGAGTATTCCCATGCAGAATACCCTTTCTCTCTCATTCTTTTTCTGGTATAGGCAGCGCACAGCTGCGAGAGCATATCCTTACACTGAGCATACCTGGACACTGTGCTATCATGGGCGAGAACCAGGGACTTTCCTATTCCAGCGAGGAAGTAGATGCCATCTTGGGAGACCCCTCCCTATTTGCGGATGCTAGCATAGCACAGACCATCTCACAGACAACAGATTTGGAAAAACTAACGGAAATGAAAAGGAACAGAATAAGGATCATATTACACGGAACCATCCTCAAGGAATACCTGAGGAACAACATGGCACCGAAAGGTCTCCTAGTCACGAATGCACCACGTATCTTCCTAGATGACCCTACCTTCAGACAAGATTGGGCACAGATTGCGTGGCACTGCACGTGTGACTGGTATGTGCTAATTATCAAGACGGCTTTACGACTCTCAGAGACAATGCTAATCGAGATCCAGCTTACCGAGAGCCACATAAAAACTACCATCACAGGTTACAAAAAAAGACTCGACTAACTCAAAGAGATTAATGAATATAAAGATAATCTCACCCAACAAAAAGTACAAAAGTTTCAAAAAGATTTGAAATGTTTTTCGTACATCAAGACCTATCCCTACTCGGACCCCGAGTTCACACCACCGAGTAGATCAGACCAGGATTCAGATGTCTCAAGTTATGCCTCTACAGCCAGCAGCAATTCGAGCACAGGAAGCAATAGACAGAAACAAAGAGGAAGGAATAGGACCCAGAGCAACTGGCCCACTTTCAACACTCCAATGATGCCAAGTTTCCAGGGCCCTTACAATCTGCCACAACACTACCCTATGTACGGATGGCAACCACCTTTCCCCCAACCATTATTCCCCCCGAATTCCTATAGGCCGCCTTTTTTAGGCAGGGGAAGAGGCCGAAGGAAAGGTACGAATCAAGTACATTGGGAGGAACGGAGCAAGACACGGGAACCCCAAGCAGGGACGAGCAACAGCAGAGTCTAGTAACTAATCTTGCAACTAGACCACTGACAACCACCGAAGAAAAAGTACTTAACAAAAGACTACGCTTTGTTCCAACCTCGAGGCTAGACAAGTTCCAACTCCACTGCGAATTATCAAGTTTCTTCCAGAAACTAAGACTCAAAGCTTTCTTCGAAAAACAAGGTGAAAGATCAAACAATGAAGATCAGAACGAAACAGGACTACGACCAAAGTCCACATTCACACCACCACCACATACCATCCCAGTGGAAGTTTCAGCCTTCGAACAGGCGGTCTTTAATGACATAGAAAATCTAGAGCCCAAACGGCCCTTTCAAAATATGAACAAGGTGGAGAACGCTGCTCTAGAAAGTTTGAAAAGATGTGAAAACATTGTCATTAAGCAAGGGGACAAAGGGGGTGGAGTGGTTGTCCAAGATTAAGAAGCCTATCGTAAAAAATGCCAAAGGCTATTGTCAGACAACAGGAATTATCGTAGACTGACAACTAATCCCACCTTGGATCTAAAACAAGAGATAAGGTCCCTGGTTGATCACGCTGAAACAAGGGGGTACATTTCAAAACAAGAGGCAGATTTTTTGTGCAACAGTGAGGGAAAAATTCCCTATTTCTACACCTTGCCAAAAATGCATAAAAATAAGCTCCCCCCCTCCAGGCAGACCCATAGTATCTGGTATAGGTTCCCTACAAGAACCTTTGTCACGCTTTTGCGACGTCTTCTTTAAGACCCTTGTACAAAACACAACAACATATCTACAAGATACCAAGAGTCTACTACAACTTCTGGACCACATCGAAGTAAATGATACCACAATACTGGTGAGCTTTGACATTGAAAGCCTTTACACAAGTATTCCCCAGGACGATACTCTGGAAGTACTCAAGAGAGCCTTGGATGAGACTAATTGGACATTTCGGACACCTAAGAACTTCATTCTGGAATGCGCCAGACTGGCCTTGAAGAGAAACTTTTTCTTATTTGAGGGTACCCTCTACCTCCAAACAGGGGGTACTTCTATGGGAAGCACTTTCGCCCCAAGTGTGGCAGGACTTTATGTCTTGGACTTTGTGAGAAGTTGGCCTGGTATATGCTGCTCGCTAGTTAAAGTGATCACCTTGTACCATGCCAAGCAACCCTTATGGTGTGGTTGTAAGTCAACCTTTTTGGACTAGCTGCCCTAGTGGTAGCGTAGGCTAAGCAGTCTTTGAGGCTAAACTCGTGAAGCGTGTTAAGCCAGCTGTTTTACCAATAGTAACCCCCTTTTATACCAATGAAAGGACACCACACAGATATATATTCAAAATATATATGTATTTATTTATCAAAGTAACCCCTAGTCTCTTTATGAGCACAGGAGCACAAATCGTCAAACAAGATTATCACAGAATACACAGAAGTTGCACTTTATATGGATAGGCCCTGGTGGCCACTCGAACCATATACTAAAATAGTGGTATAAGTACCACGAACAGAAAAGGGAAAAGGCCTAGGGCCTCTAGAATCGCTGGGCCTACAAGGAGCTAACGTCAGTTAGTGACCAGGAGGTCCACGGGTGGCGTGTGCAGAGCAAATAGTCACACGCGTGCTCCCATAGGTTTCAATGGGTGCGTAAAAAGTACAAAGTTACTGCAAAAGGAATCTTCCGGATGACCTAGGAACTTAAGATTTGGAACACAGGCACTAGAGATGTATTACTACACTTGGGCACCGGAGTACCAGCTTTACCTCACCCACAGGAAGCGGGTGCATAGGCCTCAAAGTGCGTCGGGTTTCTTCTATCTGTTCCGTTGAGCTTGAAGACAAAGATGCTGCAGGCGGTCGGTCCGGGAGAGATGCAGTGGATCCAAGAGTGGATCGGAGATGTTGAAGACCTGTAAGCAGAGGGGACAGTGTTCACAGTCACTAGCCAGTGACCAGCGTGGCACCAGGTGGGTACCAGGCAATGTCGGGTGCAAACAGGAAGGAAGGTGTAGCTTGACTCTGCAGCCACGTGGTCCCTGAAGGTCGACGACGTCCAGGAGTCGAGTCACGAGCTGTCCCACGCAGGCTCTCGCTGTCGGCGGTGTCGGCGACTTGATCGAAGCAAACAAGCCTTGGCAAAAGCAATTGTTGTAGGCAAGGAGTTTAAGCTGATGGTTCTGACCAGCAAGGTCAGAGGAACTGCTCCTTTGGAGGGGAGCAAGGGCCAGTCTGGAGCAACCAGACCAGCGGTGTTTGTCGTAGATTTCGTCGCCAAGATGGCCACTAGCCAGCGGCCAGCAACCGGTTAGGCGCGTCGAGTGGCAAAATGCAGAAGGGCCCCACGCAGATCGTGGAGATGCTGGAGGGCTCACCTTTGGTGCAGATGCTGCTCGAGGGTTGGGCTTCTCAGGACCCAAAGCACAACTTGGAGGGAGCCTCGGTTGTTGCACTGGTCAGCTTGTCGTGGTCGTTTCAAGATGGCTGGCTCCACGTGTCTCGGTGCCTCCACGGGTCTCCTCTTTGCAGGGACTGTGGATCGGGCGGTGAGAGGTCTGGAGGTTCAGGTCTTGTCAGTCTCTGGGCTCGGGCTCCGGCGGGAGGCGGCGGCAAAGCAGACGTTGATTCGCTGGATGGTGCTTGCGTTAGCAAGGTGGTCACTCCCTGACCACAGGGGAGATTGGCTTCAGTCCTCTGTGCGGCAGAGCGTCGAAGTTCCCGTCTTCTTCTTAGTTTCAAGTTGATTCCAGGATGTCTGAAGTCTTAGGACACAGCTCCTACCTTTATTCGGATTCTAGGGGCCGGACTACCTGCTAGGTCCCTCCCTATGGGTGGGACCAGGAAGGGGGGTGGTTACACCCCCAATCCTTTGTCCAGCTCGCCCCAGGCCCGGGACTGGTGTGCCCCAGGACCGGTTTGAACTGGCATATGCACCGAGGCTCCTTGTGAGCCACAGGCATGTCTGGTTTCTTTCAAGCCCTACCTGACCAATACACAAAATCCTGTCTGGGGTGGTGCACGCACCTCCCCTGGCAGGAAACCCTTTGTCCACACCCCCCAAGCTGGAAGGACTCCCAGCAGCAGGAGGGCAGACTTGTGTCTGTGGTGGCAGCATCCATTTTGTGGAGCTGAGGCTATGTCTGATTTTACCCGGGTTTCAGGTACTGTACATGTCGTGTCCCTCTAGAAGGGTGGAATGCTAACCCCGTCGCCAGAATTGGCGAGGGGTTAGTATTCTAATTCGTATGACACCTTACTCGACATGTTTTGATAAAGCCAAACCAAAGATAGCATTTAACCGCGAGGTTCATAATGCACTTAAGAGTATATGGTATGACGATATCTGGAAACAGTAGAAGGAAGTTGTTCCGACCACTGCAGACAGGCTCAGCTCATGCCAGAGCACCATCTCACATGGAACCAAGCACTCTGCCTTCAGGATTGTTAAGGCCTGCCATAGGAGTGACTTATAGGTTACCAGGTGTCCCATTTAAGGTTAGGTATAGGTATACTACACCTAAGTAAGAGGTGATTACACCAACTTACCCCAGCTGAGTGATCAGCCAGTTGTGTCAGATTGTTAGGCCAAGCCTGGGGTGGCATAATACATGCTGCAGCCCTTGGCAGGCCTTGGGTACACCAATGCCCTGGGTACCTAGTGTACACTGGTACAGGGGCTGACAGGGTGATCCACTTCCAATTGGTTATGCACCTAGGGTGCATAGTTTTAATTTAGTAGAGAGAACAGCAGGCTGGGGGTCTGATTGGCAGGCCCACAGCCTCAATATGTCAAAAAACCAGTGAAGCAAAAAGCAAAAATTTGGGGTGACCATAGGATAGCAGACCCTACTCTCCTACAGACTTCGAGAAGAAATTCATACTTAACAAACAGAACCCATTTTCCACTTACATCATTTTCTGGAAAAGATACATCGATGATGTCCTTGCCATCTGGCAAGGACCGGAAGATACTCTCTCTGAATTTTGTCAGTGGATCAACACTTGTGATCAGAACCTGAGGTTCACCCACACTAAAGATCATAACACCATGGTATTTCTGGATGTCGTGATCACCAAGGAAAATGATCGCCTTGAAACTAGAACCCACTACAAACCAACAGCAAAGAACAACTTACTTAGATTTGAAAGCTTCCACCCCAGACCATTGAGAGAAAACCTGCCCTATGGCCAATATTTATGACTACGCCGGAATTGCAGTAAGATCACTGACTACTGCAAGCAGGCGATGGATCTCACGAGAAAGTTGACTGTAAGAGGCTACCCTGAAGGAATCCTCACAAAGTGCCAGAAAAGAGCACGCAACCAGCCCAGAGCAGTGCTTTTGGAGGACAAAGTAAGATCAGAAGATGAGATACCACTGACCTGCGTAACGACATACAGCACGGCATTGAATTTGGTCACTAAATCTATCCACAAACATTGGGCTATTCTGAACACCGGAAATCTGAAGTGGGAAAAACCGCGGTTTTCCTTCAAAAAAATCAAGAAGCATAAAAGACTCTATAGTGAACACACGCCCAAAAGGAACCACCCAAGACAAACCAGCAACTGTTCTAAATGCTTGGGGTCTACCGGACATCACTTGACATTTTAAATGTGGAAATTGCAGCATCTGTCATCTTACAGACAACGCAAAGACACTGGAACTAGAACCCGGAAAAGTGTGGACTTTACGAGCACACACCAATTGCAACAGTGCCAATGTTTTTTTTTTTGAAAACCTTTATTGACAGTTCAGGAAGAACAAGGATGGGCCTACAACCCCCCGGGGCCGGCCGCTAAGCAATCAGAGCAGTAACAACAAGTATAAACACAGGCAGCACTTCGGGGAGCAAAATCGTACTGCTAATACTGTGAACAGCGTAAGTAGGGCACCAGGAGAAAGAGGTTTTCATTTTATGATGAAACGAGGCAGAAGGATCAGGTGACAAGCAATTTTAAAAAAAAACAACGATCGCGGATATGCGGAGTAATGAACGTTAGCGATTTACAGCAATCTATTCTGTCAATGGCGCAAACACAAGAACATCAGGATGGGGAAACACATAGTATACAGTTGCGCCCGCAGTCACCCGCCAGAACTCCCCAAGAACACCCCGGAAGTTGTGAACACATGGAACGGCAACGAGGCATAGCAAAAGGAGGTGTATCACGCTGATCCCAGAAAAGAAAACAAAAAGAATCAGAGAAGAAAAAGGAGGCCATGGAAAAAAAGATGAAAGAATACAGAATCCCCTCCCCCAACCCCCCACCCTGCACCTCTGCAGATGAGTACGGCCCCCCCCCCAGCAGTGTGCCTGTCGCCCTGGAACCAGACCCGAAATGTAGGAGAATAGGGAAAAAGAAGTAGGAAAGGACCCCCACCAGACGGGGGGGTAGAGAAAGTATTTATAAACTGGAGGAGGGCCTTCATAACAGACCCCCGGCTTCTCCCTCCCGCACGGTAAGGTTCCCCTGAAGTGAACAAGGAACAGTACAAAAACAATCTTCTCCAACCTCGATGGGGAGCATTATGCACCTATTGTGCCAGTAGCCTTGTCAGGAGAGCACACCACCCCATGCCCGACCGTCCACTAGGCGACCACCCCCGAGGGGCTAGCCTCATCCCTGACCACTCTTTGGAATTCTGCCCATGCCGACCCCTCGACCCAGCACCATACCCAATGTTCCTAGGCAGAGGAATGTCCAATAACAACAGAGAAGCGACGCACACAGGTGGGGTGGAAGTCTCTGAGCATCAACACAGTCCGCCGCTTGAGGGAACAGGCTTCCCAGGGCTGCCTTAGGATCTGCTCTGCACGCAAGGTTCAGGAAGGCAGAAGCAGCCAAAGCAGACATTAGGTGCTGGAGTTGTCTCTGGGTCGCAGGAGGGCATGCACGGGATGAGGCCACCAAATCCCACTCAGGTCCGACGACTCCGGGAAAGATCAGGCCCTCAGAAGGTCGAACACACTGTAGCATACTGGCCGGGGCGTC
Source organism: Triturus cristatus (assembly GCF_964204655.1). Taxonomy (NCBI): domain Eukaryota; kingdom Metazoa; phylum Chordata; class Amphibia; order Caudata; family Salamandridae; genus Triturus; species Triturus cristatus. The sequence continues at coordinate 85,541,356 of NC_140586.1, read as the reverse complement.
CAGTCGTACACTAACCTCAGGGGTGGCCGCCACAGTGTCCTCCTGCGCGCAGTGTGGGTAGACTCTGTGTTCGTGCGGACAGGCGGGCCGCCACTGCCCCAACTCCGACGCCACACCATCAAGCTTACTCCCCAAGATCACGAAACCATGAACCAAGGAGGAGTGAAGAGCACCAATAGCCTCGAGGAGGTCGCCGTACCCCAGCTCAGCTCTTTGTGATCTCGCCGCCACACTCTCAAAAATCGTACGCTCACAGGCCCGCTGCGGCCCAGCGGACAGGATGGTAGGCTTCATCGACCCAAGATGGCCGCCAAGTATGCCCGACCCTCACCGGGGCCGGGACCCCGGGACAAGCGTCGCGATGTCCACGTCGCGGGTGACCGGGTTCCGGGGGCAGGCAAAAAAACTATCTGTGGTCACGGGCAACAGTCGTCCCCACCACGGACCAGCTCCCGTAGAAATCCGGGGGCGGCCCGCAATGATCGGGGCAGGATACGGACGGCGGCCGGGCAGCTCACCATCAAGGCAGGGGCAGCCACCGGAGGATCCAAGATTTGCGCCCCCGGTTATGCACTCGGTCAGCTACACTGGGCAGTAGAAATGACCACGCCGAGGTGCAGGCCGAGTTTGGCACCGCTCCGGTGGGCCGACTCCACCCAGTCACCACCAGCCGCTGTTGTCGCACTGCCACCCGGCCACGGCGTCCACTCGATGTCCCGGCTCCAGGGTCACACAGGCCGCAAGGTTCAGATGCAGTTTTCTCCGGCGATAGCACTGCTAGAAACCTCGGAGTCACACAGTCGGGAGCCCCTCTCCTTCAGAAACAAGACCACGTAGCACAGGTTGAGGATCTCAGGCAGGATATTCGTGCGGGATGCGGAGGTTCACGGAGCCGGGAGACTACGCTGCCGTCCCGGTCGCCATCTTGGCTCCTCCCCAACAGTGCCAATGTTATCTACAGGATTGTGTGCCCTTGCAATCTCCAGTATGTGGGAATAACCAGTAGAAAAATCAAACAAAGAATCTGTAAACATCGCAGCACAATCAGGTGCAAAAAAATCAATGAAAACTCACCGAACACTTTCTCCTGATGAACCATACAACTAATGATATGAGGTGGACCATCATAGAGCAAATAAAGACAGAAGACAGATTACAACAACGTTTATTCGAGAAAGAACAACGTTGGATATACAGGCTTTCCACTCACATAATGGATTGAATGATAATATTACGTGGAATTCTGTTCTATATAAATAGACTGCTTTTCCTTTAATTTTCTGATCCAGGGATCAGAAATACTATCAACAATGTCAATATCTGGCTGTACTGTATGATTATTTCCAGCAGAATGCTAGAGACGAGTGGCACTCCTAACGTGCATCCTTGATGGATGAGTCATTCTCTCGCTTCCCTATATATCAGATTGAATGTGATTTTCCTTATTTCCTTTTGCCGGCCTTACTCTAGGTATACGCCATTTCCCAGTAGTTACTGGTTTCCTGGAACATCACGTCCTCTCCCCCCTACCTGTCGCCTTCCACTTTTTGGGCCTCTTAAATAGTCTTTATCTTTAATTAAATCTCTTTATTTTTGAGTGCCTGCCTCACTTTTGACTTTGTTCCCCTTTCTGCTGGGTTCCAGGGCTTTTGGCCCCAGTGTTATGTTGACAAAAGCCTCAACGTCCATAGCAACCGAGCGCATTGCTCAGCCTCCTTTAACTTCCACGTATAGGAGCGCACCTTTCACTCGGGCCGCTATGCCATCAGACACATTAGACACTACCATCTGTCAACACTTAGGGCGCACCGCCCTACTTTCTCCTCCGGCCACCACGCCCCCTTTACGTGAGCGTCATTGACTACCAATGGCGCCCTGCATCACAACCTTGAGTGGGTACGTCATCTTGTGACCCATGCCCATCCCTCGGCCACGCCCCCACACGTCGTCAACCCGGATACACTGAGTATTTATCCCCACGCCGACTGTGCTTCGATGTTCCTCGGGGCGCCGATGCGGGTCCTGGATTAGGCACAACAGCCGATTTTGTTCCACACACAGTAAGTTCACAGACTCTATGTGGGTGGGCACCGCTAAGTCTGACCCCCACCCCATGCCTTCTTTCTCATCTCCCTCGCTCTCATTCCCAGATCGTGGTAGGAACAAGCTCCTTGACCCCGTCACCCATGAGGCGCGCTAATCTAGCGCCGCAAGTAAGCCTCGCGCCCCCGGCTTCCCCCTCTGTTTTTCTTCACCTGTTTGTGTCTCGCTTGTGTCTTACACACTAGCCACTGAGTATGCTCTTCTATGTTTTCTACATACACTCACTTAGGCGAGTGAGAGCGCAGACACCCACGTTAAAGCAATTTGAAACAGTCCGTGTGTATTTGATGAATGACGAGTGTAACATCTGCTTTGGTAGTTTTGTGACCGCTCGTCTCTGGATGTGTGCACCCCAGTATATTCTGTGAGTGCACGCGCACACACACTTCTGTTTGAGTGGGTTGTATTAATTGATCACGGGCAGATTCCAGCCCTGTTTAAAATACATGTTGGACTTATTTTTAGCCCTATGGTGCCACAGATTCTAAATGGCACACCTAGCATGACCGTTTTGAGAGTCATCTGATACTTCTTGAAGCACCAGATGCTGAATGAGAGGAGCCTTGTATTAACGTCATGTATATAATTGATTATGCTTTGAGTATACTTTTCTTTTGTCTTCACAGGCTTTTCCTTTCTAGAATTTCAAGAAAGGATCTATCCCCACTGTGAGTACATGATGGGGTTTCACATTAACTAAGGGTAGGGTACACCTTAGCGTGTGTAGACCGCCCTGGTTACTATCACTGGTCCTGACGAAAACCTGGAGAATTCTCCACGAGGTTGAAACACGTAGACCACTTTTATCTTTCACTTCACCTTTAGATACCTCAGGCCAATCTAACCTCGCATGGTATCCCCTGAATTTTTAACATTGTCCAGTTGCTCCAGAATAAAGAGTTTATCCGCAGAGAGTTAAAACTGGCTAATTTTTAAACCACTTCTTTTAACTTGCACACAAAAGAAAATACCAGCTCCACTGTAATCAGGTGTCGCAGCACACCCGGATGGCATTCGGCTATCCGGGTGGGACCCCGATGATGAAGCATGTCACCAACTAAGTTGGTGAGTGAGGGGTCTTCTAAAAAGGACTAATCAATCCTTTTGGTGCAGCTCTCTCTTTATTACGGAGGCATTGAAGTACATCCAGGGTGTACTCCTCCTATTGTTTGGATATATATATATATATATATATATATACACATACATACACACAGTTACAAGTCTACTGTATTATAGGCACATATTTACAAGGGTACGCAATAACCGGGACAGGCCAGATATAGAAATAAGACTAAAGGCTTCAGTCCTACGTTTATTGCTAGCCTGTCCCAGTTTTTGGTCCTCAAAATCTGGTCACCCTACCCCAGACCTATAAAGAGCAACTCGCATAAACACATGCCGATGGCAATAACCCATTAAATAAATACATATAACCAAACTGCTGAGGGAAATAAAACAAGCACATCATTCAATGAAAGGTATTGCACCTGCCAAGCAGTCCAATGCAACGTGTAGCATTCCTAGTGCTTTGGCCAACAGAACAAACCTAGGACTTAAAACGACAGACCTGTCTCAATAGTTTAGACATGACAAGGGGGAGCTTGGCAGTAGCGCACTTTGTCGCGTCCGTGTACAAAGGGTAGCAGGTACCACACTTTGCCTAAATGTTTAATTAATTTTTAGCATACTGTCCTATATAATACTGCCAAGCGACCACAGAAGTAATACACTACCAGTCGTCATCCTCACCTGATATTCCACTTCCATGGTGGCATTTGCCCCAGCCGTCTGGTAAAAACACTCCTGCCGGCCCGCCGGCAGTACAAAGGTGAACTCGGTGTCCTGAGGCTGCGTGAATGCGGCTATCGCCGCGGAAAGAAGACTAAACCCAGAGAGCCACCTAAGAGCAGCCATTTCCAAGTTGGAACTGACAGGACATCGGTCGTTTTAAGAGACGCTACTTCCATCTGAAGTGACGTAACACGCACTCCACACTTTGGTGCCTGCTTTAAACAATGCTTCCCCCTGGAAGAAACAGAACCCGACTCCGATCCAAGATGGCGTCATGCTTGACGTAAGTATAGGCACCATTTTTAAACGAACCATGCAGCCGCCATCTTAGAACTACTGCAACACCATATTGCTCTCTGCGTAAATGGTCATGAAACCAATAGAAAATGGCTAAAAGTTTGTGGACGCTAGTCACAGCACTCCGACACGTCAAAAGAGTTGCGGGTGTGTCATTGTGACTGACAACCAATTGCAGCACATTGAGGGGGCGGGCCAAGTTATATTCGGTGTCAGCTGCAGGTCGTTTTATGGGCACAATGCAGACGTGGGCGGGGCTTGGCATGCTGACCTGGACCAATTGGATTAAGCCCAAAGCGCTCGGAGACTCTAACAATTATCGAGGAGTCCTCGAAAAAGCCTAATAACAAGAATTGGCACAGCCAATAGGTCTTGTCTTTGAGACTATATGAGTTTAGCCAGGGCTATTGGCTTTAGCAATGTTTTTAAGGTATGTTGTAGAGCAGTGCGGCTGCTGTGCTCTGTACTGCAAACTTGGTGTCTAAGTTCTGCTTAGTGCAGTGACTTGGGGGCAGTGGCATGGTGTGGAATGTAGTGGTGTGTGTTGGTGGGATGCATGTGGGTGGTATATGCATCTTTACATAAAAAAGCACCAAATGTAATTAGATTAATTATGCTTGTCTGCAAACTATTAAAAAACAATAAGAGCAAATGTAATATATATCTCCCCATGGACCAATGTAACATGTTTATAATAGTGAACTTAAAATTTGAAAACAATGAAACTACCGGCCTGTTGGTAACTCATAAGTTTATATAATTGTAATGGCAGTTTTATTATTATTTTATTTATTTAATGCATTTTTATATTGCGCGGGCTTTACCCAAAGGTGCCAGAGCGCTTCACAATAAAACCTAATACGATACGTGAGTAGAATATTACAAATGTACACGTTGCAGAAACAAACGAGAAACAAGAACAGGTAAAATAATAGATGGCAATCACTCAAAAACACAAAAAACACAATAGGATGAAGATTGTACAGGCATAGAATACAAATTTACAATAATTAAATATCTTCCTTGAAGGAAATGAAAAGGGGTGTATTAGTTCTTGAAGTGTCTTCGGAAGAGAAGAGATTTGAGGTCAGTTTTGAAGGTCCTGGGTAGAGGTGGTGGTACAGAAGAGTGGAGGAAGCGAGTTCCAGATTCTCACTGCATTGCCTGAGAAGGATTGAGCCATCAATCTTTCCCTTTTGAAGGTGGGTTGCTCAAGCAGTACATTTTCCGGATTACGAGACGGTCCAGAGCCTCCAGGGATTTTCAGTTTATTTGCCAGGTATCGAGGGGGGGAAGTGTGCAAGGCTTTGTGGGTGATACAGGCAGTCTTGTAGATTGATCTTGCCTCGATGGGAAGCCATCAAAGAGAAGACAAAATGAGTGTGATGTAGTCACTTCTTTTGGCTCCAAATATAAAATGAGCCGCTGAATGGAGAACGGATTTAAGAGGGGAAAGGTGGGTTTTGGGGAGGCCAGCAAGAAGAGAATTGCAATAGTCCAACCTAGAGAGAACCAGAGATTGGACCAAGGTTTTTAGGTCTTGCTCCAGAAAGAAACAAATCCCCCAAAGTCAGAAAAGGGTTTCCTACTTATAAAGCTGAAATATTAGCATTTGGTGAGCTGCACATTACAGTTGGCCGCATTGCCCTTTTATCCAACTGCCAGCAAACCATAATAAAATAACTATATATTTAAAATCTGGACGGACTGGGACAATGCAAGGCGTACAGGTAATTCTACTTTATATGCAGATTACTCGCAGTGGGCTTGCAGCTTTTTGTAAATGAGTAAATCCCTGTAACAGGATCTTGTGGGCTAAGCATGGTCACAAATACATATTTTAAATAAAGTATAAATGGCTTGGACATGCACGTTTAGTTTGGAAAGCCATTTGGTATCTAAATATTGTATTGGTTGAGCGCCAAACATAATATACATTTTTTAAAAAAAAAACTTTATTGTGCAAAATAGCATCATTACAAATATGGGCCTACAACCACCAGGGCCGGCCGCTAGTATATGCATATCAATTGTTGGATGTCACGAAGCAGCAGTGACTGATCCCCAGAGGCTAAGCAGGGTTACAGGAGATATTCTAAGCAACTCAGAAGCTAGGCAGGATACAGATATTTTTAATTTTAAAAAGAAAAGAACAAACAAAGAAACAATGAAACAAAACTCAAGGCGAGAAACAGTCTAGACGGTGTCGAGCTCCGACGGGGGGATCCCACCATACCAGGTAGAGAATCAGGAGGACAATAAAGATGACCGGGGGGAGGCAGTGGGGAAGTCAGAACAATCAGCCAAAAGGGTACAGTATTCCAGGAACCTCAGGATCAGGGGGACAGAGAAATGTCCGGAGTAACTACGAAAGGGGGCGTACAGATGTTACCTCGGTAGGTGTTCCACTGACCCCAAATTCTACCCCACGCCCCAGGCTTGCCCCGAACCAGATACACCGTCTTCTCTCTGAACATGCACCAGTCCATGTTCTCCTTCCACACTGACACGGTGGGAGGCCGTTGGGAACCCCAAAGCTGCGCAGTATCCCTCTTTGCAATCATGTTCCCCAGTGCCGCCCACCGGGCCTGGGCGACGTTGTAGTCATTCGGCTCCCATACATTCAACAAACATCGACGAGCCTCAGGCAACAGAGCGACCCCAGTAACACACTCCATTACAGCATGCACACGGTGCCAATATGCCGCAACCTCGCGGCACTCCCAAAGGATATGAAGGAAGGTGGCGCTCATTCCACAGCCGCGCTTACACAACCCATCCGAAGAAAAACCCATCATAACCAAACGAGGACCCGTCACATAAACACGGTGAAGAATTTTGAGTTGGACGAGACGGAGACGGGCAGGAATGGCAACCTCTTTCGGGGAGGACAGTGCGGACTGCCAGTCTTCGTCATCCAACTCCAACCCGTCTCCGGTCCAGGCCTCCCTAAGACGCACAAGGAGGTCCGCCCGATTGTTGATTAATTTCTTATAAATCAAGGAAATCGTACTATCGGGCAGATGACCATCAAGTATACGGTCCTCGAGTGGTGAAGATGCAGGGACTGTGGTACCGGCCTCGAAGACCGACAGCAAAGCGTGGCGGACCTGTGCATATCTGAAGAACTCCCTCTCACTCAACTCCTACTCACTCTGAAGCACCGCAAAGGATTTGACCGCATCTTTCACCCAGAGATCGCCCACTCTGCTAATGCCAATCATATCCCAGTTATCAAAACCTTTCGTTGTCCAGAGGCATCCCAATCTGTCCGATGCGAACAAGGGGGTCGCTCGTGTCAGGCGATCATTCCATCCCACAGCCACATTGGCATCCTTCCACACACGTACTGCGATCTTAGTGGGTCCCGTTAGGTTCCTCCCCGCCGTCTGAGAGTAGAGCGCTCTGTTGAAGTTGCCACTAGGCAACAGGTATTTATCCATCTCAAAAGCCGGATTCGGACCGGGTGCATACGTAGCATGGTTGATGGCGGACAACTGGGAGGCCCAATAATACCGCCTGATGTCCGGGAGCGCGATGCCCCCGTCATACCAGGGGAGAGTCAGTTTTGCCAGAGCGATGCGTGCGCGACCGTCCCAAACAAGTCTCCTCTGTAAACCCTCCACCTCCCGAAAGTAGGCCGCCGGAATAATATCAAAGGAGTTCTGGAGTGCGTAGAGAAATCGGGGCAGGGACATCATTTTAAAAGGTGCCGCTCGACCGAGTGGCGACAACGGCAATCTACGCCACCGAGTCACGTCCAACTTCAATCGCCGGAGAGGGGGAAGGAGATTATGCTCGTGGCGGACCGCCGGGTCCAACGATACGTAGACTCCCAAGTACTTGAAACCGGATTGCGAAATTTGAATGGGAAACCTATTCGGTAAGGGGGGAAGGCCACCGGAGATAACATACACACACGATTTAGACCAATTAATGATCAAACCAGAGTTTTTACCGAAAGAAGTGAGGACGTCAAATAGGACGTTAAGGGATTCACGCGGGGAGGTGAGGTACAAAAGAATATCGTCGGCGTACAACGAAACCCGGTCTTCAAAGTCAGGGGCCCACTGAATGCCCTTTATCGATGGTTCCCATCGGAGCCAGGCTGCAAGCGGTTCGAAAGCAAGAGCAAAGAGCAGGGGGGACAACGGACACCCCTGCCTAGTACCCCTCCCGAGAGCGAAGGGCTGGGACACCCTACCATTGACAACAACCTGAGCTAGCGGATCCGTATATAGAAGTCTCACCCAACTAATAAATCCCGCACCGAAACCGAACTTCGCCAGAGTGGCCCAAAGATATGGCCATTCGATCGTATCAAAGGCCATCGTGGCGTCCAAGGAAGCCAAGATGGCCGGCTCGGAGAGAAACTCCGCCCTGGCAAGAACGCCATGTAAGCGCCGCAAGTTGAGAGCAGTGTTCCGGTGCGGAATGAAACCAGATTGATCCGGATGAATCAGGTCACAGATGACAGAGAGCAAGGACCTTGGCGAGAATCTTCGGTTCAGCATTCAATAGGGAAATAGGCCTGTATGAGGCGCAACGATCACGAGGCTTGCCCTCCTTAGGAATCACAACTATAGTGGCCAGACGCTGGTCACAAGGGAGGGAACCAAGCTCACGCGACTCCAGAAACATATCACGGAGAAATGGTGCGGCTTTATCCGGGCGCAATTTGTACAGTTCAATAGGCAATCCATTGGGGCCCATAGCTTTGCCAGAACGAAGTGAACGAATCGTGGTAGCAATCTCGTCGGCCGACAACGACGCCTCCATGCGCTCTCGATCCTCTTCAGACAAGCAGGGCAGCGCAATGTCCCTCAACAAGAAACGAGAGTCATCCTCATCTCTATCGGACACCGGGGAGTAGACCACACGAAAATAGTCAGCAAAACACTCCACAATCTCGCCAGGGTCAGTCACATGCACACCGTCAGAATTCTGAAGCACATGGACCACACGGTTCACTCTCTCCTTCTTATCAAGCCATGCAATCAATTTACCCGCCTTATCCCCGACATCATACAGTCTACCTTGCTGTTCCCTGTACATTGTCTTGGCAGCATCAGTAACAAGGGATTTATATTCAAACTGTTTCAAGCTAAGGGCGCGGAGCCTATCCTGGGTGACACCTAAGTCGAGATCAGCCTCCAACTCCAGTATTTCGGCCTCCAGCTTCACGACCTCCCCATTACTAGCTTTCTTGGTCTCGACTATTAAAGATAGGGCCTGTCCACGAATAACAGTTTTGAAGGCTTCCCACAAGGACATAGAGGACAAAACAGACCCCTCGTTCTCCAGGAAGTAGTGGTCGAGCGACTTAATGAGGCTGCTACGAGTCTTGGGGTTGCGCAGATGCCAAGGGTTAATAGGGGCGATCCGCCCCACGGCTTGCGTCCCCGTGTCAAAAAGAAGCCACACAGGGGAGTGATCTGAAATGCCCCGGCCAAGTGTCTTGCCTCCCCAACGTGGGGGGACTGGGCCGCGGGCATGAGGAAGTAATCAAGCCTGGAGAGACTCCCATGAGTCCCGGAGTGGAAGGTGTATTGACATTGCGTCGGATGCATTAACCTCCAGCAATCCACCAAACCAAAGGTGTCCAAAAACCCACCAAGCCATTATTGGGAAACGGGAAGGGCCTGGGGGGGGGGGGGGTGCCGATCCAGATCGCCGGATAGCACGGAGTTGAAGTCCCCACCCATGAGGAGAAGACTATCGGGGAGTTCCAGCAACATCCGACCAACATCAGAGAAAGTGGAGGTCTGGAGGCCTGGGGGAACATATATCGTGGCTAAAGAAAGAGTCTTACCCTCCCACCTACCGGTTAGGGCGGCATAACGCCCTCTGTCATCAAGGATGACATTATCAATCTCTAGTGGGAGGGAAGACCGGACCAGAATACCCACCCCTCTGGAACCAGTGGTGAACCCGGAGTGTGCAACCAATCGGTACCCCCACCTATTCATAGCATGACACACATTGCCGACCAAATGCGTTTCCTGCAGGAGTACCACATCAGGGGTCAAACGACGCAAATATTGCAGTACAACACCCCGTTTAATACGATCCCCCAATCCATTGACGTTCCAAGATATCAACCTCAACCTACTACCCCCCATCCCCACAAGAGTTGCATGAGTCCCCCCACAGAGAGCAGGACACCTGAAGCAGAGAAAGAACCAATATGCCGCCTTGAGAAAAGAAAACACGAACACAAACACCCTCTCCCACCCCCCAACCAAAACCCGTTACAACTCCCCCCTCCCTGCAGACTAAAAAGCCACCCCAAAATGCAGTGTGCCTGTCGCCCTAACAATCCCATTCTACAAAAAGACCCCGGAGAAGGAGAGAGGCCCTTCTCCACCCGAACGCGAACTACTATAAGGCAAAATATACAAAAGAATTAGAACCCAACTGAGCAATGTCCGATTGTCAGGGTTAGAGACCAAAAGGTCACTTCTGTGTAGGCTCACCACCCTCGGCACCGCCAGGGTGCCCCGTTCGATCGCCCTGACCAGGCAGGGAATCCAACCAGTCACTCACATTGTCCGGTCGCTCAAAAAAGAAGGTCCGTTCCTCGTATTCCACTCGAAGCCTGGTAGGGAAAAGCATAGCATACTTCAATCCCTGGTCCCGGAGACGTCGCTTAACCCCCTTAAAGCCCATCCTCTGCCTCTGGACAAGTTGAGTGAAATCCGGGAAAAAATTGACAGAAGAGTTTTCAAATTTCACCGGGCCGTGCACCCTCGAAGCCTGCAAAATCGCATCACGGTCTCTGAAATGAAAAAGTTTTGCAATGATAGGCCTCGGAGGCGCGCCAGGCTTGGGCTTACCGCCCGGAACACGATGTGCACGCTCCACAGCGAAAACTTGCTCAGTCCAGAAGGGGCAAGATGGGTGAGGATTAGATCTTCGACCAGGAGGTCAACCGAACGAGTCTCGGGATTCTCTGGAACCCCTATGACGCGAATGTTGTTGCGTCTTGCCCTGTTCTCAAAGTCCTCCAGCCGATGGGACATCAGGTCATTGGCCGATTTCAGAGTGCCAAGGTCTGTGTGAAGTTCCGACACATCGGCTGTGAGGCTGGAAGTATTCAAATCCAATGACTTCACCTTCTCGTTAGTCTTGGACGGGTCGGCCCTGATTAGAGTGACATCAATGGCGACCGTGTCAATTTTACGAGCCAGAGCCTCATACTGCTGGCCGATGGTCTCCTTCATGCCGGCGATGGCGCCCACAATGTCCTGCAGGGACAAGTCAACAGGGGCAGAAGGGTCGTCTCTGGCGTGCTCCGGGGTACTACTGGAGAGCCCGGGGGATCCTTTGGCTTGAGTGTAACGGTCCATAACATTTGTCTGGAACGGTCCCCCACGAAGAGACGTCTTGGTCTTCCGCTTCTCGGGTTCACCCCTGCCCGTCATGTTGGAAGATGCACCCCGGAGGGGCCCGCAAGACCTGGTGAAAATGGCCGCCGGCAGGTCGGGCACCAACAGGCCAAGAAGCTGGCTCGTACGGTCCGGAGAAAGTCACGACTTGACCCAAGAGGCTATAATGAGGAGGCAGCAATGACACTAAATGGAGGCTGGATTGGTCCCCGGCCGAGCTAAACAGTCTCTCAATCAGACCATGTCAGGATCCGGAAACGAAACCGAAAGTGGGGGTACGGCCACCGATGAGGTCCCACTGCCGTTGTTGTTCAACTACGACCCGGCTCCACAAGTCACCAAGTCCCCGGCACGGCCTCCAGGTGGGCCTCAAAAGTTCAAAGTGCTGTAATTCTGGTCGCCCAAGTCCGATTCAAATTCTGAAAAGAGTTTTGGACTCAGTCGAGGTTCACCTTCGAGAGTCCGTCCGAGAAATCAGGATATGATCAGGATAAATTGCGAGGAGTGGCGAGGGTCCGCGGAGCCCTGTGCTCACGCGACCATCTTGGATGCGCACTAAGCTCCTCCTCTACATTTTAAACAAAAACTAAATGGATCATGTTTTAAATAGAAAAAGCTGGTGCGGTTAAAGTGGCATAGAGTGAAGTGGGGTTGCATGGATTGGTATTTCATTGAATGGTGTTGCGTGTAGCGGTACTGCATAGAACTGAGTGGCATGGCGTAGAGTGAAGTGCTGTGGTATAAAGCGGAGTAAAGCAAAGTGAAGTGGAGTAAATCAGAGTGGCGTTGAGTGGAGTAAAGAAGAGTGGAGTGAAGCAAAGCAGAGTGGCGTGGAGTAAACCAGAGTGGCGTTAAGGAGTGGAGTAAAGTAGAGTGGTATAGAGTAGAGAGGAGTAAAGGAGAGTAGAGAGAAGTAAAGGAGAGTGGAGAGGAGTAAAGCAGAGTGGCGTTGGTCAGTCCCATTACTGCCAGTACAAGTGAACAGGTAAGCCATTAAAAAAAAATATGCTGTACACTGGTGAAAACAAGTTCCCCAGCTACCTGATGGCTTCACTGAAAATAGGGATGTTTGGTATCAAACATCTCTTATTGATAAACCCACACTTGTGCCAGGGTTGGATTTACCAATACATGCAATCAGAGGATACCTTAGAGGTACCCCCTGAAAGCCCACCAGCCTCTGGTGTCCTTGCTGACTGTGTTTTGCCAGCCTGCCACTCGAGACAGTGTTTTGACCTCCTAGGGTGAGAGCCTCTGCTCTCAGTACACCCAGAACAAGCATTTGCAATGCAATAGGTCTCGCAATTGCGAGATATTGAGCTATTGGTATTGTAAATGACAATGCCTTTTATTTATGTTTAAAAAACCTGCAGTAATAAAAGGCATTGTCGTTTACAATACCAATAGGTTAAAGTTTCGAAAATGCGAGACCTATTGCATTGCAAATCCTTGTTATTTTATGAAAATTATTTTTATAACATACTTCCTAATAAGGGGCTTTCAGTCAGCCCTCTTCATCCAATAGTGTGTTATCGCGCCATTCACATTTTTATTCCGCCCACTACAGCATTCAGCATGGGGCAGCCATTGGCAAACTTCAATGTCAGTTACGGCACTCTGCCCTTTCACAACAGACACATCCACACGCAAGGTAGTCAGTCTCCTTCAGTGCCAGGGTACAATGGCAAGAATGCCTAGTGAGCTAAAAAAAAAAAATTCTTTTCTTTTTAGATTGACAAGGGCCAGGCAACTTTCCCAAGAATAACGTTTTGCAAAACCCATTGCACAAAAAAACAGGCATTGATGAAGACCAAAGGCTAGCAGCCAATGCCAAATCTATTATATTAGCTTTGCAAATGCTTGGTAATGTTTGTCACCAGTTCAGCTCAAAGCACCCAATGAACAGTTATGGTTGTGACAGGAAGTCTCCACCTTGAAAATATTTTCAGGAGAGATCGGTTTTGTGATATTTGTATAGCTCCGTGTGTCGTCTAGCTAGCTACTTCAGAGCACTATGTGAAGAATGCATTAGACACTTTTGTATTTTCCGGACTGTCAAGACATTTCAGAGCATAAACAATCAAACGACTCTGAAGAACAGGTACGGCTGGGGAGAGATAGCAGCATATCTGAATCTGCCTGACGTGTAAATGACTGACAGCCCTAACCCTCCCTGCTGTTAGCCTGCCTCTGAAAAGAGTGAACTGTATTCTGACTTGTCCTCGTTTTGCCACTAACACAAGCATTAATAATGTGTATTAAAGTACAAGATAAACTGGGTTTACATGGTTTCTATTTACTTCCCCCACAGCTCAAGATAACTTCACATCACACTGCTCGACAAGAAACGAAGTCAAATTTCAGTAGACAAGTTATTTTCTTCATTTGTGACACCAGAGATTTTTTTTTTATTGTCTTTATTACAATCTTTACATAAAATGAAAAACAGAACAAAACCAAACAACATGGCACTATATCAACCTTGCAGCACTGTCCGTCCCCCATTATACATACGTCGGCGATGTACTATGTGCAGATTAATGCAAGCATGGATCGTACCAGGGGGGTACCGATCTCCCATTCTCTGTGCAACCGAATAGAGCAAACAGGGACCAGATCTAGGCCTCACAATTGCCTGATATGGGGCATTCTAACACCCACCTTGTGGGGGGGGGCAGCTATCTAACCAATCACTCACAGCATTCCGCTTCCCTAAGGTGTCTCCCATGCCATAACAGGGAATACCAAATGGGAAAATCACCATCCTCCCATTCCACATTCACCAGGCTAAATCACGTTCTGCATTTTCGTCCGTCCGTAACCTTTTGAACCTGCACTACTCGCCCACTCCTGATGTCCATCAAGCACTTGTGCCGGGGGCAATCTTTGGGGCTGCATGCATTGACCCAATGTATTGCAATACGTCGCTTGGCCAACACCAGTCCCAATAGAGCAAATCTGTGCCCCATATTTCTCCCTGTTTTAGGGAGCGGCAGTAGGCCTAGGAGGCAATGGCGAACTGTCAATTCCAGCCAGGCACCATTACCCCCCCCCCCCCCTCTAGTGCTTGCACCACTCCACCCCAATAGGTCCTAAGTCTGTAGCATCACCATGTCACATGAAAGAAGACTGCAGGGGCCCTCGTGCACCTGGTACAACCTTCAGAACGTCCAGGCATATTCTGTGGTAATGCGGAGGCGTTGGGTAAGCCCGGTGGAGATAATACAATTGTGTGAGCTTAAAACGCACATTGCTAGCGGTGTCCTTCACTTGGCTCGAGCCCGTTTCCACTCCCCATCAGTAATCGGGTCATCCAGATCCACAGTCTAGCGATTATGAACAGATGCCAACTTTTAAAGCCGCATACAGCCGGGATATGAGACCCCTACTCAAGCCCGGTGTGAGAAAGTGGCTCGGTATATGCTGTTCCCAAATAGGTACAGGGTGTACAGAGTCCACAGTCCCCAGAGGTTTGGCAGAGGCAAAAGTTAGATATAACCTTACTCTCTAAAGTGGTAACTTGGTCGAGCAGTAAGGCAGAATCAGAGGACAGTGTAAAGCATTTGTTGCACACACTCAGCCAGTAAATGGTCTCACACACTCAATAACTGAACTCTAGGCCAATGGTGTTTATATATAAAAAATATATGCTTGTTTTATTTTAGAACCAACAATAGGTGTTAAAATATACTTTCTCTCAGAATAAGATGCTTTATATAAATACTTTTGCAATATGCAATTGACTTTTGTAGAAAGTTACAAGTGGTTGCAATAGGCAACACAATTTTAAACACAATTATGCGTTGAGTTCAATGGAAGTTTCAAGTTATTTGCCACAGATTACTTTTAGGATTACTTTTGGAATTCCAGGACTGGATCCTAGATTCAGTCCTGGGTCAGTACTTGGAATCAAGTGATGAAAGTCGACTTAATTACTGTGGTGATTTTTAGACAATATTTTGCTATTTTAAAAGTTGACACTTAGAAAATATTTCATAGAAAACAGTCAATGATTCCCTATGGCAGAAAATTCAAGTTACAGGTACAATATGTTCTCGTTACTTTTGTAATCCAGTACTGGGTGCCTAGACTCCGTACTGGGACCTATATCCAAAACAGGTAAGTAATTACGTTTTCAGAAATGTATTCGATTTTTAAAGAATATTTAAAGATTGCAGAAATTGACAGAAGAAATTTCACAGAAAAACAGTCAATGATTTCTTATGGGAGAAAATTGGGTTACTGGTAAGTACAGGCGTAAGTATTTTTCAGAGTCAGTGCTGGGCACCAAGATCCAGCACTGGGAGCTCACCTAAGAGCAGGTGAGTATTTTCGTTTTCGTTACTCGGCTGATTTTTGGTGAATATTTTAAGTTTTGAAAAGTCCACACTTTGAAGAAATTTCAGGAAAAGCAAGTCAATGTTACCCTATGGAGAAAATTGAGTTATCGGTTTAAAGGCAAGTACTCGACTGGCAGAGTTAATGTTCTGGGCATAGACTCAGGGGTCTCCCAGGGTCAGGTAGGTACAGTTGGTTCACCCTCAGCGGCACAAGGGCGGTCGGGTGCAGAGAGAGTTAGGCCCAATGTTATCCTATGAGAGGTAGGGGGGCCTTGGTTGGTGGCTGCTGACTAGCAGGCCATGCGGCTGTGGGAACTGGGCTCCTGGTCAATTACTCAGGGCAAGTGGGGAAGTAGATAGGTGTAGAGGTTACACTGCCAGGGCCACTCGGGCGGCTGGGTGCAGGGTGCTTTTGAGCCTTCGGGCGCTCAATTGATTTCAATGGGAAATCTCTGGTTTAGAAAAAGACTGCAAGCTCGGGGACGAGGATTCTTCAGGTGCACCACCACTTCGAGAGGTAAGTTGGGTAGTTGGAGGATAGGTAGGTACCCCGGGATTGGACACAGGGGGCCGCGGGGCGTCGGGTGCAGGGGTGCCTTTTTGTGTCGGGAAATCTTACCCTCTGTTGATCGCGGTTGGGGGGGCACCTGGTTCTGAGGCTGCAGGCTTCTTCAGGAGTGTCGAGGGAGGTGCTTGGGTGCCGGACTCGGGGTCACAGTCGCCGTGGGATAGTCTTCGTGGTCTTTGTTCACTCCGGCACAGGCTAGGCTTGACTGGTGCAGAGCCTGCTGGGTTCCCGGTTCCGGGCTGCTTCCAGGGATTAGAAGTAGTTTTTGAGTAGAGCCTCTATTCATGGGAGTCCCAGGGGTTTAGAGTCAAAAGGTAGCCAGGTCCTCCGGGGTTTGTGAGGTTGCTGGCCACAAGAGATGCCGGGTTGGAGCAGGGGCAGGTTCGAGGGTCGACAGGCCGGTAGGGCTGGGGCCAAAGCAGTTGGTGTCTTCCTCTTCTTAGCAGCTGCAGGGCAGGTCTTCTTTCTTCTAGCTCTTCTTCGGATCTTGGAATCTGGAATCTGGGGAAGGAAGGTTCAGGGTGCCCCTAAATACTAGATTTAGGGGCGTTACAGGTAGGTGAAGCTGCAGGGACCAATGGGTCCCTGTCCTGGGGTGGGTACACCCCCTATCCTGCCTCTCTTCTGTGGGAGGGGGGCAGTAGCCTAGTCCTGATAGGGTAGGGCTTCCCATCTTCAAGATGGCGAGAGCCCAGAGATGTGCTTCACCTCACCTCGCCTCCCCCACCTGAGGGGTGGGGTTGGCAGGCTGGCACATCCCCTGTCCTTATTTGGGGTTTCCGGCCAAGCTTCCCGCCGGAGTGGGGGGTTGCAGTGGCCTGGGGAAGCTCACAGAGGCGGCATGCCTTTGAAGCTTCCCCCTGCCCATCCTGGGGGAGGAGATTTAGCACCTCACCCAAGATGTGCATTGTTGCAGGCCCAGGAGAGCAGGGGCTCTCCTACCCAGGGGTCCAGCAACATGTCTGCTGTGTGGCAGCCTCAGAACAGACGTGGATTGTGGGTTAGGTTTTAGGGAGAATCTCTAAGATGCCCTCTGGGGTGCTTGGTACATTAAATCCCACACTGGCATCAGTGTGGGTTTAATGTGCTGAGAAGTTTGATACCAAACTTCTCAGTCTCCAGTGTTGCCATTATGGTGCTGTGGAGTTCGTTTTTGACGTGCTCTCAGCACCATGTACTCTTAAATGGCAGCACTGCACTTACAGAGCCCAGGAATGGACCTGGGTACTGTAGGGGCACAGGGCTCCTGCTCTTGTGCCCACACCATTGGCATATGGCACCCAGCTAGAGGGGTGGCTGATGTATGCCATGACAGTGTAGGTGATGGGCATGGCACACAGGGATGTGTGCCATGTCGACTCTTTGTTTTGTCTTGCACCCAGACACCCAGCCTGCAAGGGCAGTGTGTGTGTGTGTGTAAGGGTACAGGGCCTCTAAGGGTGGCACAATGAGTGTTGCAGCCCTTAGAGGCCTTCCCTGGTCACAAGGCCCTGGGTACCTAGGGTACCATTTACCAGGGGCTGACATGTGGCCAGGGTTTGCCAATTTGTGTTTTGTGTTTTTAGGGAAGGAACATAGGCCCTGGGCACCTGATTGGCAGGAGTCCAGGGTACACTCAGTAAAAGTACATTCAGCAATTCAGCAAAAAGTGGGGGCATACCATGCAAGAAAGATGGCACTTTCTCACACCTGTCCACTCATAAGGGAATACCTGGACTCTTTGCACAGTATATCTCTTTTTGATATATTATATAAAGAGCCAGCTTCCTACAGTTTGGCATATAGCCATTTGCAATGACCAAAGTAGTGATGGACGGAACACTTGAATTTATCTTAGTCCCTAGCACAGGGTTGTCAAACGGCCATTATATTAATTACTGGTATTATGCCATCTCAAGACCAAAAAAGCATTTTGAAATTGGCAAAAGCCTTTGTAGGTCTTGCCTTCCAGGCATATTTTATCAGTCTGTAGGCGGAAGCCTATATTGTCTCCAAACCAGGTTCTTCTCTGGCAGTCAGATTTGATTGGGGCTGTGTTGGATACAGAGACTTGAGACTCATCACTCCATATTCTCTTGGAAATATTTAGTCACAATTATGTTTTCTTGTTGATCTGTGTGAGAAAGTACCTCTTTTGCATGGTTAGCCCCCACTTTTTGCCTGATTTTGATGTAGTTTCAAATGTGGTGCACAGGGTTCCTGCTATGCAGGTCCCCTGTGCTGGTGCCCCTTCCCTAAAAAACCCTAATTGGTACTTCTGCCTCATGTAAGTCCTTAGCAAAAGGTACCCTGAGTACATAGGGCCTGGAAGCTGAGGACGGTCCCTAGGGAACCCCCTCACTGGGACCATGCTACTACACTTGCAGCCTGCATGCCCCTGTGAGGGAGAAAACAACAAAGTCAACATGGCACCCTGCCTGGGTGCCATGCTAGCTAGCACTGCCTGACAGTATAGGTAAGTTGTCCCTCTAGCAAGCCTCAAAGCCCTAAGGCAGGGTACACTAATCTCCATGAGAGGTTATATCAAAATGAGCAGATGTGCACCTACAATATTGGGCGCCATTTCCCAGTGTTGTTATGGCCAGTGAAGCCATAGAGAGTACATGGACTGGGAACTAGACAACTCAAGTTCCACAGTGCCACAATGGCTTTACTTAACATAGGAGTGTTTGGTACCAAACTATTCCTCTCAATAAATCCACACTGATGTCAGTGTGGGATTTATTGTCCCATGTACCCAGAGGGCACCTCAGAGGTGCCCCCTAATCCGCAAACCAACCCTGGTTTGGTCTCTGACCGGCTGTAGGCAACCAGCCACCACCAGACATGTTTTTGGACCCCTGGGTAAAGAGTCCCTGCTCTCTGGGACTTGAAACAATGCACATCCTTGGCAGAGATGTCATGCCTCCTCCCCCAGAATGGGCCAGTACTCAAAGAGGGCAGCTTTAAAGGCCTACCGCCTTTGTAATGCGACTCCCAACCTCTACAGCTAGCAGCAGATGGCAGCCCCCAGTTTACACCCCCACTTTGGGTGGGAAAGCTGGCATGAAAATAAAAAAAGGTAGGCGGTGTGCCCGCCTCTGCCAACCCTACCCCTAAGGTGGGGGGGAAGCGAGGTGAAGCACAACTTTCAGTCCCCGCATTCTTGAAGATGGAGGGACCCCTCCAATCAGCGCTAGGTCTATGCCTCCTCCTCTAGGAGGGTGGCATAGTAGAAGTAGTAGCCACCTGAGGTAAGGTGCCCATTGGCCCTACCTGCTACTCCCCTAAAACGCCTGCTAAATTTAGAATTTAGGGGGCTCCCCCAGACCTGACCCTCAAATCTGGGATAACCTAAGAAGCAAGAAGACGACCCTGCAGAGAAGACTGAAGATGACGACTGCCTTGGCTCCAGCTCTACCGGCCTGCCTCCAGCTTCTCTGAACCTGCGACCCGTCTTCAAGCTAGAGACCTCTGAGACCCTCGGAGGACTGCTGCCTTCGACAAAGAGTCACAACTCCCGTGGACAGTGGACCTGTCCAAGAAGAAACAAACTCCAAGAATCGTCACAGGGAGGACCGACACTTGTCCATGCGACTCCCTGCTACAGAAGAACTCCAAAAACCATTGCAGTTGAGAACCAACACTAGTGTCGATGCGACTTACTGCTACCAAAGATCTACCGAAGACCGCAGTGGTAGAGGACCGGCACATGTGTCGACGCGATTCTACACTGCCCGAAGAAAGCACTGCAACTGGACGGCCTCCACGACCTCGAGGGGTCCTCTTGGCTTCACGACCCGAGTTACTCACAGCCTCACAGCTCCGTGCCCGAAAGCCTGTACCCTCCTGCTAGTGGACCTACCAGTCGCTTCCTGCAATGCCTGCCCGACTGCGATCTGTCCAAGATGATCCGATGACGGACGACCCCCACCTAATCTACAGTCATCGACTGCCAGAGACCGCGGCAATAACTGTGTTGGTCGCCTGCTGAAACCTATCCCGCTCATTGCCCCCACCGACTGAGAGGGTGAAGATAATCGCTGGTATCGACCTCCTCAGCGAAGATATGGACATCTGCACCTTACGGGTGCCCCAGTACCCCACGACCGACCCTGCACTCAGTGTGGGTCTGATCACCCGAAGATTGGAGCTGTAAGTTGTATACTCGCTTGATACATGCCTCAATTGATTTCCTCCATAGGCTAATCTTGAACTATTCGAATATTACAACTTTTGAGTGTGAAAAGTATCTTTAATTAAAACGTACTGACCTCATTACGAAGACCTGGGTCTTAAAATAAAATACAAACAAAGTATAATTTTTATAAAATTGATCTGGATCTCCTTCTTGAGTTGTGTATCCATTATTGATCACGGTTGTGCAATAAACGTCTTACGCTCCTCTGTGTTAGGCCTAAGGCTGCTCGCCCACACCACCACTAATAGAGCACTTTGGGTTTTGCATTGAGCCCTGTACACTTTTGAGGCTCTGGACTCTGTGCACAGTATTACCACCTAGTGATAATATGACATACAGAGCCAGCATCCTACAATCTGTGCGACATTGTCACAAAAGTTGGGTCAGCAATGTGATGGCTACAAGATAAGGGTCAAAAAGATTTTCAGTAATGTCAGCAAGTTTCTTGATAGTTGTTTTTTTTTTTGGTCAAGCCCTCTGTAGAATTTATCATTGAGTTTGTAGAAGTAGCGAAAGCCTATTGAGAACCATAAAAAAAAATGTACAGTGGACTTGGAGCACGGCCATTGCTTACCATTGGTTGGCTTTCATGTCACTCTAATTTGCTGTTTTTATTCAGTGGTTTGCCTTCCTCTTCTTGTGTTTGTCCTTCCCTATCTTTACCATTTTGTTGATTGACTGACTTGTGTCCTACTGCTCACATTTAGGGAACTACTTTTTTGTTAAGCACTCCATGAATGTGAATATGTTTTCTTACTCTCTTGTGTGCTGCATACACCAGAAAAACCCGTCCCCTATTGCTTCCCATTCATATGCTTCTCACTCACTCTTGTATTGCTCTGCAGCACTTGCAGTCCTAGAAGTACATAACTTTAATTTGACTTTTGAGGGCCCAATAGCTGCTATTTGCTGACAGGCCCTAACAAACACTTTTACATATCTCAATTGACCCCCTCCAACTCACTCCCCCTTGCCTCTACCCCTGCCCTCCCCTGCATCCTACCTGCTCTTCCGATACTCTTCCACCCCTTATGGTCATTTAAAACATTTTTTAAAAAAGTTTTTTTGTTTGGGAGGGCCCAGCAGCTGCGACTTGCTATTGAGCGCTAAACCAGCCATACATTGTTTTTTGTTTAATATACATATAAAAGAGGCATCCGCCATCTTAGATCGGTAAATAAAAATGAAAGTGGTGGCTCCTGTATCATGCCATAGGCGTGAGCATGTATGGTGACACATGAGCTCACGTACATCATAACTAGGACTCCTGGTTTTATGGTAGTTATTTTCTATAGGTATATTTCCATATTTATTTCATCTATAAATGTATACTCATATTTGAATGTTCATTGGGTTTTAGCTATTTACAATACAGTAATCTGAAAACTTTTCCATTCAGTAATGCACATCAGGAGTTTTTTTTTTTTTACTTTATAATACTTTATTCGGTATAAAAAAATACCATAAAAGTGCAGATAAAATACATCGTAATATAAAAACAAAACAATCAACAGCTTAAAGTGATACGTGTTCGATCCATCCATGAATGGAAACCCCTTCTCACGTGAAATTCATATTTAGGACCAATAAGAGGCTAACATCGCGGGCCACAAAAGTACATGTAG
The DNA here is from genome assembly GCF_964204655.1 of Triturus cristatus. Lineage (NCBI taxonomy): Eukaryota > Metazoa > Chordata > Amphibia > Caudata > Salamandridae > Triturus > Triturus cristatus. The sequence continues at coordinate 85,519,061 of NC_140586.1, read as the reverse complement.
AAAACACCAAAATTAAGAGAGAAACATAATAGTTTGACAGCTTGAAATTGATACATATTCACTCCCTTCACAATTAAAAGACCCTTCCCCTCATCAAATTCATCTTTTAAGGTGCCTTTTACAGGCTGGCATTACGAACCACATTTGTTCATCTAATACCTCTTGTATTTCTGAGTCTGACGGCTACCCTTAAAAAGTTTACAGTGCAGAACAGGGTTAATGCGTCTGTAGACAATTTTCGGGCCACCTTTGCATGTTTAAATCTAGAAGTCTTTAAAATACTTTTTAAAAACAAACTCCTGGGTTATGAATTAAAAGGGCATAATAAAACAAAGTGAAGGTTATCCTGTGGAGACCGATGTTCGCAGCCACACGGACCCTTCAACTCTATGGAAGGAGTGTATCTTACCGGGTCAGCTAGTGTGTGGTCAAATAGATTGAGCCTAAAACGTGTCATTATAAATCTATTGTGGGCATTATGGAAATAAGATAGATAGGGCTCAATACCCAAACATGATTTAGTCAGGAGGTGTTCTCTAACTGACTGTTTAACCAGTTCCCTATCTTCCCTGAGTGCTATAACATGCTTCTCGAACCGGGCCTGCACCAAAGTTGTGTCATGCACTGACATTTTTGTGGGGTTATTAAAGAGATCTGCGCATCCTATGACTTCTAGAGTCTCCTTCACATACTTGAGCCATGGGATGTTCAGCCCCTGGTCACGGGCAAGGCAGTCTGTTATAATCTGCTTGCTAAATGAGGCCTCTGTATTTGCCCATATTTTTGCCCAGCAGGTTAGGGGTTTGGCTTCCAGCCTATCTCTGACGTAACTGACGCCCAGTTCTTCATGAATGATGTGGGACGGTGTACTCTGACGCACTTTCAGTAGGCGCCGGAGGTACTTGTTTTCCTCAGTTTGCAGATGCTGTGTGTCAATAAAACCCCATGCCTCACTTCCATAAAGACTTTTGGCACAACATATAGAGCTGTATAATCTCCGGATTTGCTCCGGGGACAAACGGCCCAGCCTTCGTGCAAAGTTCATGATCGACCCAGAGCAGCTCACTAATGTACGGCATTTCTCTTCTACAAGGGCCTTAAAATTAAGACGACTGTCAAATAATATCCCCAGGTAAGAAAAGTGCACCTTTCCCAGGTGATGGGAACCAATCGAGTAGACATAATTTTTGCTCGTTTTTTTTCCCCACTTCCATGATGTATGACTTGGTTAGATTGGGGGACAGGTCTAGGTTCTCCATAAAGGAAACAAAGCTGTCTATCAAACCTTGAAGCCCTTTGGATGTCCGCGCGAGGAGAACCGCGTCGTGCGCATAAAGCAGGACGGGGATCCCTCTTGAGCCAATCCGTGGTGTATCAACCTTTAAAGTGCTAAGTGCCTGATCCAAGCCATTTATGTACAGGGTGAACAGAAATGGGGCCAGAATACATACCTGTCTCACCCCACTTGAACATGGGAAAGGGTCAGTGGTACTTCCCTCCTGATTGTATCTGACACTGGCAGTGGTATTCTGGTGCAATACCTTTAGAATGTTGATAAGTCTGGGGTCCACACAAAGGCCTCCCATAATTGCCCATAATTTCCTGCGATTGACTCGGTCAAAAGCCGCCGTCAAGTCCATGAAAGCCAAGCACACAGTTTCGTGGCTACCAATAAATAAAGATTGAGACATTGATCGGTGGTTGACTTTCCTGGCGTAAAGCCATATTGGGTGTCACTGATAATCTGTTGATCCTCCGCCCAGTCCATTAACCGGCTGAGGATAGCCCTTCTTAGAACTTTTGCTGACACATCGATTAGGGAAATGGGCCGATAGCAAAGTGGGCTGACCTTATTGCCCTTTTTAAAAATAGGAACGATTATCGCTGTGGACGAGGATGGTGGCATAACTGTGTCTACTGCTGCATTAATGACTCTGGTCAGGATTGGTGCCCATAGATCTACCTGGCTCAAGAAAAGTTTGGACCCGGGGCCTTATTTCGAGTCAGTCCTTCAATTCCTGCCTTAATCTCCCCCAGGGTGAAACTTGTCTGGTTGATAGACTGCTCCCCCCCTTCAGCTTCCATCTAGGCCTCAGTCAGGCAGTGATTGTAAAGCCCATGGAAATGCTTGTGCCATGACTCTGGCAAGATGTGATTGGCTACCCTTGGTTTATTTGCCTCTTGGAAGCAAGAGTCATTTATAACTTTCCAGAAGGCAGTTGTGTTCTTTAGCTCTATCGCTTCCCTTAAGTCCTCCGAGGCCTGCTGCTGCAAACTAATTTTACGGCGTTTTACTGCCGATTTATAATTTGCCCTACATAGGGTCACCTTGCTCTTGTCTCTTGGAGAGGATTTTAATGCTAATTTCGGCTCTCTCAGGGCGCGGGATCACTGTTGGTCGAACCACCTTTGGTCATTCGTTCTTACTTTGTGTGTTTTGGTCCTAAGCAGACCATCAATTAGATGGGCAATGACCAGTTCAGCACCCTGCACATTTGGGTTTAGACAGTCCGCGATAAGCTGTTGGCCATTTTCCGCTAATGCTCTGTAAGGGGCTTCACCGTTAATCTGTGACCATCTGAGCCTCCTCCCTTGTTCTGTGGCACATACCACCCCTCCCCCCCACTCTCTGTGGGTTCTTGCAGAGATTTAACTCCGCGAGGGACATGACTAGAGGGTTATGATCACTGAAAATACTTAGACAAATTTTGAAGCCTGTGACCCATATTTTTAGTGTATTCGCAACAAAGATAAAATCAATAAAAGAAACACTTCCTATGCCTTTAAATGTAGGGTGCACAATTTTATCCTTTTCAACTTCAGCCAGGTCCATGGTATGTGTGAGGGTGTGTGTGTTTAAAAACTTGCCTAACACCCTTCCCTCCTTTGTGTGTTCCATGTGCGGGCCCTCTTCCAGAGCGCACGACAACCAGTCCCCTTTCCTAACTTTCAGGTGTGGGCACAGGTAGCAATTTAAGTCAACGACTAAAACCAGCTGGGGCATCTGCGCCCCTTGCTCCTGGATGCACGTGAGCCTACTCTCCAACTCATCCACTCTTACAGTACTCTGGCGCGGTAAAATCGCATTATAAAAAATAATAACATTTAATTTGTGGCCCTTATTATAAAACTTAATCCCCTGCATAAAATCTAAGTTCCAGCCCAGATCGGTCCATCTGCCCTGTAACTTGAGGTTGACATATGTAACCAATCCTCTCCTTGCTCTCCCCGATGCGGCCTTACTTGTAGGCACAAAATAAGTTTTATAGCCCTCAAGGTGGAAGGTACTACTATTTACCTCCCACGTCTCCTGTAGACCGATAACCTGAAATTTTTTAATATAAACTAACCAATCTTCATTTTTAAATTTAGTACATAAGCCTGCTATAGTCCAGGAGATTATCTTAAAATCCCCCAGGCTGTGTCCGTCTGGGATGTCTGGTGTAAGGCAAAATTGGGGACTGTGGGGTTCTGTCAGTGAGTGACTATGCTCTTGCGTGCCGGGTCCCAAAAACTCTGAATGCGATGGACTTATGGTGTCCTCATTTGAATTTGCCCTAACAGTTCCTCTCAAGTCTGTGTTAGAAGTATGACTCTCCACACCATGGGCGCCCCTAGTTTCCCCCGACCGGTCCAGTCAATCAATTATTTATTATTTTAGATCCCTCGCATTCTTAAGTGGGGCATACCGATTCCATACTGAGATTGTTGAGCCACCCCCATATGTTCCCACCATGTGGTCCTTGTGTTCACCACTGTTGTTCGGGTTAATCGTAAGCCTATAAAAGAAGCCCAAGGGGAGCATTTTGATGCTGGAGCCAACCTCATCATGATAAAACCCCTTACTTTGCGTGAGCAAGTTGTGAACAAGCTCATGGTGCCTAAAATTCACGATCACGCAGTCCCCTGGAAAACATTTCCTGGACTTGCCGATCCAGGACACCCTTCTAGCCATTAAAATATGCTTATGATTAGTGATGTTGAATCCTGCGTTTCTACTCATCCAGTGGGCTGCTTTATTAATCAACATTAGTGGGGTTTCTTCTCCATCACTTATGCAGGCCGGAACCCCTGTCAGAACCACTGTATATGGGCATGAAGCAGGCGACAAATCTAAAGACCGCAAGTCTGGGGTACCCCGAACAGTGTGGGCTAACATTTGCTCAGAGTCTTGGGTTATGGTTACTCTACCCCCAGTATTGATGGGGGCTAATTGTTGATTTGTGTTGTGACCTATAGTCCCTTCCCTCATGTGCCTGTAACCTCTGGGGTTAATATGTGTACTGGGTGCCTTTCCTTCCAGGGGCCCTGGGGGTGACACTCTGCCTATTATAGTTGGTACATCTGGTAGATTGGGACCCTCCTGTACCTCGTGGCTGCTAGTTACACACCCATTGCCCTCAGTAGTTGAGGTACTGTTCTGTGTCAAGAGCAGCGACAATCTTTCTTCTACTGACCTGATTTTCTCTAATACGGGCCCCAGAAGAGTGGTTAACATTGTTTCCATCCGTGTCCATAGTTCAGTGTCCAATCCCTGCCCCGCATTATCCCCTCCACAGTTATGACACTGTAGGAGAGTGGAATCTGACTAATGGTTGCCCCCAACTTTTTGCCTGGTATTTGAGTGGTTTTTGACTAGTCTGGCTGGGATCCTGCTATCCAGGACCCCAGCCTATCTGCTTTCTCCCTAAAACTGATGTGAGTACTCTAGGTACAAACCTAATTGGATGCTGGGCATGCCCTACCAGTCCCTTGTAGATGGTACCCTAGGTACCCAGGGCATGGGTCCCCCTGGCCTACCAGGGCTGCAGCACTTATTGTGCCACCCCGGGACAGCCACACAAACTGACACCACCAGACCACTACTGTAGTCTGGGTAAGGTGGTGCTAGCACCCCTTACAGGGATGTAGGTACCCTATATCCCACACCATTACAACACATATACTCTCATAGGTCACCCCTATGGCAGGCCCTGGTAATCCTACAGGGCTGGGTGCTGAGGTATGTGTGAGGGGGGACCCCTACGTGAGTAGGGCCTCTCTGCAACCTTCATAAAATCGTTACTAGGTTGTTTGTAGTGTAGCCATACCATATACTCTTAACCGCATTATAAGTAAATTGCGTCATCGCGATAACTTGATAATGGCTACACAGAACCATATCGTGTTTGGTGTCAAACATGAAGGAATCATACCCCCAGTCCAGCCATGGGCATGAGGGTATGATTCCCCCTTGCTAGAAGGGCGATATGGGAAAAGCGGTAGAATTTAGACACCAATTTAAAAGTGCACATGTACCACAAAATGGCTACTGTCCGCCACCTACACGACTCTGGCTGGCTGTTGCTGGGGAAAACCCCAGCCTCGCCATCTGGACAATAGGGCTCCTGTGGCAGGGAGGTGCCAGCACCTCCCCAGACAGGATATGTGGATTGGAACAGGGTGGGTGCACCAAATGTCCTTTCAGAGTTGCACGTAGGCAGCTGCAGAGCCCCAATTCTGCATACACTGCCTGGAACCGGTTCAGGGGCATCCTGCCCCTCGCCCAGGCGGGAAACACACAAAGGGGAGTGGGTGTCGGCACCCTTTCCCGTCTCTACTCTGATTGGTAGGCTCTAGTTGGGACCATCCCCTAATCTTGGGGATATATGTGAATAACTTGGCCCCAGAGCCTCAGATTAATCCAGAACTTTACAGAACTGACCTTCGATGAGCTGCTGCCCAGCTGACTGAAGAAATCTCCCTTGGGATAAAGGAGTTATCCCCCTGCTTGGCAGGCACCTGAAAGACTGCAAGATACCCGGTTGGAACTTCGCTGCTCTCACGAACTTTGACGTCTTCCAGCAACCTTGAGGTGGGTCTCCAGAGCATCCCAGAGTCCTGTGAGCGTGCCCAGAAAGTCTGAGCACCGTGGACCACGTGGGTGCCGAGATCCCTGCATACCCCGAGACCCCGGCCACCTCTTGCATAGCACACGACCCCGACCAGTGGGGAAGTTGTGCTTTGGCCCATTTCTGAGCCAACCTTCAAGCAGCATCCGTGCCAAATCTCAGCTCCCTCGTCCGCTCCGGTGGCACGTGGGAGCCCTTTTACGCACTCCATTTTGCTGCCTTCCGCGGTCCCTTGTCTCTCGACTTGTGGGCCCTGGCGGAGGACAATCTTCACATCCAAGAGTTCCTCTGGTTGCTCCAGGCCTGCTCTGCGCTTTCTCCAAAGGAGAGCACCCTCAGACCTCGTGGGTCTGCACCAGCAGCTGCTTTGTTCATCTTGCGTGGGTTGCGGTTGCCAAGGCTTAGTGGATCCAATCGGGACACTAACACCGCAGTGACCCTCATCCGACGTGGGACAGTCGCCCTCCAGAAGCTGGCCTCCCTTGAAGCCTCCCGGAGCCCGTGACTGCAGAGCCAAGCTGCATCTTCCTCACCTGAAGCACCCGACATCGAAGGGCTCCTTGCTGTGAGCCCCCTGGTCACTGTGCCGTGACCCAGACTCTGTCCCCTCTGCTTTCAGGTTCTTCTCTACATTTTCTGCATCTCAGATCTTCACGACTTCATCGACGCTTTCAGCTAGCAGCAGTTTGGACTACTTTTCCATTGAAAATCAGCCCGCGACCCGACACCAGAATCGACCTATGCACCCGGCTTCCCTGGGGCAGGTAACAGTGGTACTTCGGTACTCCCGTGGTGGTGGGCTCTCCAAAGCCTTAAGTCTCAAGCCTTAACTTTGTACTACTGCTAGAAGTGTCTTTAAACTTTAAATATTCAACCGCGACATTCTCCATAGGCTAACATTGCGATCCCGATAGCAGCTCTTTGCACTGCACGCGTCTCCCGTGGGTCCCCTTCCTCTTAACTGTGGGTGGATTCTGAAGGGGCAAGCGATCCTGAATGCCCTAGGCATTACCTGTAGAATTGTCGTGGTTCTTATACCACTATTTTAGTATATGGTTTGGTCCCCCCCTGGGGCCCATTGATTTCTGTGCTATTTATTGTGTTTATAAATGCTTGTTTGAAGTGTAACTTTGCCACTAGTCACATAAAGTGACTGTGGGATTCTGTCTAGAATAAATACATATATTTTATATATATACCTGTGTGGGTTACTCTTTCATTTGGTTATTCAAGAGGTTATTATGGTAAAACAATAAGCTTAACACTCCTTCAAGACTTAGCCTGAAGGCTGCTCTCCACAGCTACCACTAGGATAGCTTTCTTTAAAGGTTGTCTTAAACCTATCATCAATAAGAGTCGAATTGGACTGGTGCAAGGTGTCCCTATAACTAGGAACAGCATATGCCAGGCCAACTTCTCACAGACACAAATGGTTATCTACAGTGCTCTCTATGTCTGGGGGCCTGATAGCTTTGGACGCTGGTCTGGGCTTTTGTTTCGGTTTTTGTTTAGACTTAGAGGGCCCCCCACCCCTCGTTCGCTTTACTGGAACAATGTCGTTGTCTAATAACTTTATAGAGCTATTTAATTTGGTGGCCCTTTTAGAGCGAGTAATAACCGCCCCGCCTAAGCGTAATGTGGTTTCAGCATTTGTACTTGGTCCGACCAATGTAATGGTCCCTTCCCCCTGCCTTGACAAAGCGTCCGAATCAGTATCCCCCCCAATATCTCTTGCAGCTTTCTCTAAGGAGCCACTCTTCACAGTTTGCAGCTCAACAGGTGGGGGTAGCGGGGGAGATACCTGCAGGGACAAACAACGGGAATTGGACTTTTTTGGTTATTACCAACTCCCCTCTTTTCTGGGCATGGAAGACCCCCGTCATTGGGTGATTTAGACGTGGCTATGCTGCCCATAGATGATCGTTTTTGAGTCACTATAGAGTCCAGGGAAAGTCTCTTCTCCGTAAGCTGGATTTGATAGACCAATAAGGATTCCGCTCTAATTAAGAAAGCGTCAAGAGTCCCCGTGACCCCACCGCCCACCAAGGAGCCCGTTGCCTTGCGCTTGCTCATTATACGGGGCTAGATACACTTTGATGCTAGGAAAAAAAAGAACAGTACCTTTTATGTCCTTAGTTGGCCAATCTAAAATCTACAAATCACACGGTTCTCCTGTTGCCAAGATGTCAGGGGGGTGGCCCAGCCCTGCCTCGTCCTGCCGCTGGCGCTAGTGGTGACGTGCGGCTCTGCGGGTCTGCCGCCCACGTTGCAGCGTGGTGGCTGTGGTCCTCTCTCCCCCGCTGTGGAAATGCGGCAAGTTGCTGGGGCTGGGGCTGCAGGAACAGCGGCAGAAGCAAGTCAGTATTGGACTCACATCAGGAGTTATTTAAGCCTCATATGGAAATGTTTTTTTTTATTCCCCTATCTCAATCTGCACATCTATAGGCATGACACTTGTGATTGACAGTAATGTGAATGTCCAAAAGAAAATCAATTTTCCTTATTTTTTCATATTTAAAAATAAATACAGACTGAAAAATTGATGGTTTTCGGTTAGCATTTATGTGTGAAAATCAGTACAAATGGAAAACTAGGAGCCTTAGTCAGACTCATAACACTTGCATGCTCCTACAGAATGATGCGGTTGACAACATCAGGTACATCATTGGACGTCTTTTCCTCTTTTTTTATTTTTTTAAAGCATTGGCATAGAGAGTAGGTCAACAAAGAGAGACCAAATTAGTTATGAAAATACTTCTTATGGGGTGGTGGTAGCCATGAACTTTAGCATCAATTTCATATAGTCCTTCATGCTGCTGTAAATAACAGACATTAACTGTTATCTAATGTATGGTAACTTATTTTACCTTCAGGCTGCTGATGAGTTGCACCGGGATTCAAACCTGTGACCTTTTTGTTTAAATTATGAAAGTTTTACTCATAGAACTATCTCTCCAGCATCCTGAAAAAATCGTTTCACAGTTGGGAGAAGAGTGCACGGGTGAGCTCTTGTATACAAAAAACTTTCTTAAATATGCCATCACCTTATTGTTGCTACTGGGCATAAACCATGGGGGTTGAGGTAGTTTGCCTCTGATATGGATGGATCCATCCTACTATGGTTCCGCAAACTGGACCAAGTACAACCCCTTCAGCACTTGATGTCACTGGTAGTGATGGCGAGCTGTCGCCAGCTTCTCAGGAAGTTATTGGGTGGGTTCAGCACTCAACTAACAGTGCCCCACCACCCCTTGTGCTAAACTGTGGTAATGTAATGGTTTGTGTAAATTGCTATTTGCCATGCTTTTCTTCCCACTGCATATCCCGTCCCTTCTTGACCCTTCCTTCATCGCCACATTCTAGTTCCACATTCTCATTACATACTATGTATTCTTCTTAGTTGGAACTGGAGGTCCAAGTTCAGTTATGGGGTTGCATTGCCTCACCACCAGGTGAGTGGGCTCTGCTAATAAAGGAGTTGTTTCCTTCTTGATGTGGTGTTCATTTCTTACCACATATATGGCAACAAGCTGTTTTCAATTTGGACGAAATGGAGTGACTGCCACACCAGGCATTGTACCTATTCACTTACACTCCTTTTAGTCAGGAAACATCCTTTATAACGCATGCCATTACCCCGCATTATTTACTCCGCAAAATCTTTTACAACGCAGGGCTTTAAACCGCAAACCATTACAATGCATTCCCCAAAGTAACGCCCTGGTGGAGTTAGAATAGTAAATTGCGTTGTAATGAGAAATGCGTTGTAATGGATTGCGTTGTAAAGCACTGCTTGTTAAAGATTTTGCGGAGTAAAAAATGCGGGGTCACCTGCTTTGGACTCCTGCCATTCCAAGTGTTTTTTGGCCTCTCGACCATTTATTCCTGATTCTTGTGCATGGCAAAAGCAAACACATCAACAGGGTTGCTGTGTTGTCTCCATAGGAAGCCAAATAGTGTGTGTGAGAGATGCAGTCTCAAGCTTGTGTATTTCTAGAGAGTTCGTTGTCTAGCTGTCAAGGATTATTTATTTTTTGTGAGGCAGTGGTATCCTTTTAACACTTTTCAGCAATCCATGTGATGGAAGATGCTGGTAATTCTGTTCGATTTAAAAAATGATCAGTGGGATTATATGTCCTGTACGTTTGTTTTTTTAGTAATCCTTCTACAAGAGGCTTGTAACTTTTACGTTTCGCACACATATCAACTGTTCTTGAGTGTCATTTCAGTTTTTGTTTATTTCATAAAACAGTATGGCAATCTGCCATCATATTTCCTAAATAAGTCTAGTTAACTATGTATAACGTCAGAAAAATATCCAAAACGATTTCAAAACGGTATGCTTGCAATTGATGGGAATCCTTTGAATTCATAGAGGAATAAAATAATACTTTTAAATCTTTTACATATGGAGGGTGAGAAACTTTTTGAATATTCTAGATCCACTAAGTGTGGATGCAAGAGGTTACAACTGTTTCACTGAAACAATGGAAAGACAAAAAGTGCACTTCTGAGAAGAATCTCATGAAGTAATGAAGAGGTTCATTTTTGTTTTACTTACCACCAACATGTTGTTGCTCATTATCCTCATCATAAATACATTTATTTTAGACCGTAGTCCATAAAACATAGCACATAAAATACTGTACAATTAAAATCAATAACATAAAGTGCAGCTACCTATATAACTTAAAACTCCCCCAATATGTTAATGAGTCTCTTGATTTGTATGTGGCCACGCCCAGAGTACTTGCCTGAAGTTATGACATTGGGCCTAATGCCTGATGTGTATATCAGAGAATCATTAGATGCTATATGTCGAATGCGGAACGTCTGAGCCGCGAGGGGGTCTCGATTTTAAAATGGGCCTATCATAGCTCAAGACTATGTAACCACAAAAACTAACGAATACCAAATAAGACGTAACGCCGTCGTCTGTTATAACAAAGAGAGACAAAATATACCTAGGGACAAACGAATCCCCATGACAAGACTTGGACATGTTTATTTCACTGCTTGGTCGTCCTTGCAAACAATGATTAAAGCCTTGAAAAAGTTTCTAAGAAACGAAACACGTGTCGGCTGCCGGTTCAACGCTTGAAAGGAGGATTGTTACATCAAGCTGCATAATCCTGTTCATATTGTTACTGTGTTTTAACTTTGTAACTCAATATTCTGACAATTATTCATATTGAATTGATATGGCAAGAACGATATTGATGTCCTGCTGGTATTGTGAACTGATTTATTCAAATAACTTTATGAATCAACATAAAATTGAACAGGAGTGCCGAGGTTAATTTCTGTCTTATGTTTTCACTGGGTCCAATTGGGCTTCGGTGTTTATGCACCTTAGGCAGTTGGGTGCGGTTCTCTTAACCTCGAGGGGCACCAGTACTTGTTTGGTCATATTGAATGCACAAGGGGAATCGATGTGCTACCAATTATTCCACCACTGCCATTTGTAAATATTGTCACGCAACCCAACTCTTCTTGAGATAAATGACACTAAGAAGACTGTGGGGCAGTTCATTGCATCTTTGAATACTTTAAATGTGGATTTGGGGTTTAGTGATGTGGCTACTATTTCTGAAGGTAGTTTTGAGAAATCAAGGATGGAATTAAGGCTGGACAAATTCCATAGATGAAAAAAGATGTACTCGCTGTGGCTCACAGTTTCATGTTGCTTGATTAAGACATGTCTAAGTATTTTCAAGGAATGCTTTAAGTGTGATAACACTTGGTAATGTTTCTGTTGCATGTACAAAATTATCCTCAAGGATAAAGAAGACCACTCTGAGTTGTGTGTGATCGCTCAGGAAGATGATATTGACATTTTACTGGACAATTACAAAGAAGTGTCTAGAAAGGATTTGGGTAAGGTTTCAGGAATTTATCAGAAAATAGTGTTAAAACATAATGCTGTGACACACCTAGCACATTCTTTATCTGATCACTCTCCCTTATATTTTAGGGTGATCTGGAGGGGTGAACGCAGGGCGCGAGGTCATGAAGGATGCTGTTGGACATCCTTGTGGACCCGGTGGGGTGCCAGGCGTTGGCATACTCATTCACAGGTTACATGGCCTCGAATTGGATTTACAGCTCATATGACTTATCTGGTGCATGAAGACCAGTGTGGCTTCATACCTGGATGTTACAATGGGATGAATCTGAGATGATTGTCCCATGTGCTGCATGAGGTCCAGGGCTGCGATGAGTAGATGGCACTAGTCGCTGTTGACTTGGAGAATGCTTATCGACATGGTGGACTGGGGCTACTTGCTCGAGGTCTTGCATGTCATGGGCCTCGATCCTCAGTTTCACGGGAGGATTTGTGTGCTCTACATGAGCCGAGAGTTAGAGTACACGTCAGGCACAGTCTTTCAAAGGCATGAACACTGAGATGTGGGTCGCAGCAAGGTTGCCCTCTCCTGCCGTTCCTGTTTGCGCTCGTGATTGAGCCCTTGGCGATATGGATGCACCGGGAGCTGCAGGAGTGGGGCATATGCTCTGGAGATGCCCGTCACATTATTTTGCTTTACATGGACGATGCTCTGTTTTACCTGTGTCCCAGCCCCCCCTCTCGGGTTGCTGTGCCAATAATATTTCAGCTGTTAGATGGTTTCAGGAATCATTCCGGACTTTGGCTTAATTGCACCAAGTTCCTGTCGTTCCCACTTGCCTCGCTGGTCGGGATTATGCCAGAGCACTTACCAGATATGGGTCGACGTTGGGAGATGTCTCAGTTTAGACACCTGGGGATCAAAGTGGCACACACCAATGCACTACAGCTCAGCCTTAATATTGACAGCCTGGTGGAGGGATTAAGATCCTCCGTTTTCTTTTGGAACACGTTTCCTCTTTCACTGATGGGCCAACTGACCATCGCCAAGATGGTGCTTTTTCTGAAATGCCTGTACGTTTTACAGAGCTTCCTTTGCCCCCTTCCAAAGAGGGTCTTCAGACAATTGGACATACTGCTTATATCCCTTTTGCGGGTGGGTAGAGGTAGCAGAGTGGCCCCGACGACTCTAAATAGAATGTATGAGGAGGGGGGACTGGAAGCTCCACGTCTCGCTTTATGCTACTATGCCATTCAATTCCAACACGCAGCTCAGTGGCTGGATCCCGGAGATAATTGGGAAAAACGCCTACTGACTGGGAGAGTCCAGGTGCAGTGCCTGCCCGAGCTCCTGATGGAGTATGGGGGTAGTCCACAAGACATCCCATACATAGTTTGACACACGGCCACTATCTGGCAACCCTTTGTCCAAACTGTGCTGAAGCGGGCCCCGTTCCACTGAGAACTTCCGATCTGAATATTAAACTCCATCAGACAGATGATGGAAAACGTGTCCTTCCAAGCTTGGCGTGGGGGCATGTGTGAACTCCTTGGAGACCTGTACCCCAGAGAGGCCTTCATATCATTTGAGCAATCCTGTGTTAAATTTACAAATGTCCCTGGGCATTTTCTACACCATGCTGGCCTGGCAGACATAGCTAGGGAGGCTTGGCACATTTTCCCTCGGCACCCTGTCCCACGCATACTCTAGGCATACTCTTGTCCTGTGGCTCAGGCCATCACTTGATCACGCTGTTATACAAGGCAATGCAAATGGAAGCCGTGGGGCCCTCTCCGCGGTCATGGGCCACTTGGGATGCCGACCTGGATGTCCTGTTGGGTGATGGGGACTTGGCACGTGTCAGTGACCTTACACACATGGTCTTGCGTAACGCCCGCTTTAAGATGTTCACTATAATTTTCTTCACAGGATTTACCTTACTCCACGAGACCTACACCATATGACTTCTTCCTGACCTGACAGTTGTTCTGAATGCGGTGCTAGCTGGGCAGACTTTTTGCATTTAGCATGGTGGTACTGCCAGGCTGGGCAGTACTTTTGGACCCAGATGGTTGCAGATCTAAAGAGGTCCGTGAGCCTTCACCTTGAGCTCACACCACAGTGTTTCCTTTTGGGGAACGTTCAAAGTCCAAAGGATAGGAAGATGGTGTACAAAGTTCTGCAACTGTTGCTAGTTCTGGCCAGACGCAGGGTCGCCATCACCTGGATGGGACAAAGAGTTGTTGGCATATCGATCTCCAGGAATGCAGAGGAATTTCACTTAAAGCTCAGTAGCCGAGACAACAATGTGGTTGAGGAGCTCACAGTGTGGAGGGACCTCTGTGACAGTGGCGTCACTAGGGGGGTGCTGACCGCACCAGGTGACACCATCACATGGGGTGACACCAAAATGCAAAATAATGGGACCACCGCCCCGCCCACGGACCAGCCTGCACGGGGAAGCCCCGAGCCCAGGCAGGGACAGATTGGATACAAATGGAACGAGGAGCATGCGGAGTAACCGGGGGCCATGGGGGTGGGAGGGGCTGAGAAAATACTGGTGGAGACTGGAGAGAGATGGCACCCTGTCCTGGGGTGACACCATGAGTTACAGCACTGGGTGACACCAACCCTAGTGACGCCGCTGCTCTGTGATACACTCCTAGACCCCAAGGCCACCGTGGCCTCTTCTGATGATGAAAGCATGTTGGGTGATGGAAATGATGGACCGCTTGCAGTCAGGGAAGAGGACTCCAATTAGGGGGTTGGCTCGTATTGGAGGGCTGAAAGGTGAAGGGTGCTTGTGTTCACGTTGGGTTCTCAGAAATCATGTAGAGGATGATTGGTTCTTGATTTACTTTCCCCTACTATGCCCAATATGTCGCATGTCTTATAGTCTCACTACCGCTGTATGTTTGGTTGATGAAAATTAAAGGTTTCAAAAAAATGCCAATCAGGTGTAAGCCAATTTTACGATGTTTTCAAGAGTGAGCACAAGCACTTTAGCACTGGTTAGCAGTGGGTAAAGCGCATAGTCCTAAGGCCAACAAAATGAACTCATTAAAAATAGGACGGTGAAGGCAAAAGGTGTGAGGGCAGACCACCCTAAGGCTCACAGGTCTAACAGATTGTGTTGTAGTATAATGCTTTGTGCAACTTGCTGTTTGTAATGCTGTTTTTCCCTCTGCATTCTCCTTTCCTTTTGCCCCACCACCCGGTGTGTGATATCTGCTAATAAAGTAGTTGTTTCTTTCTTGATTTATATTTCACATCTTACTACTTTAAATCCATGACAGGGATGGTAGTCAACTATCAGTACAATGAGGGCATGCTTGGTGAGTCTCTCTGGGTCACAGAATAGGTCCAGGACCTCACTCATGTCAAGAGGCAAGTCTGCGCGCACACTAGATTAGAGTGAGGGTAGGGTCAAAATAAACAAGCATTTGCAATGCAATAGGTCTCGCATTTACCAGAGTTTAAGCTATTGGCATTGCATATGACAATGCCTTCTATTTATCTGTTTTTTTTTAAACAGATAAATAAAAAGCATTGTCATTTACAATGCCAATAGCTTGAACTCTTGCAAATGCGAGACCTATTGCATTGCAAATGCATTAGGAGAAAGCTTGTCCTGCCTTTTCCTGCTGGCAAGAGCAGGCAGGACAAAGCTCTTTGAGAAAATAGTGCTCGGAGGCTGTAATTAAAGCCTACCGAGCAACAGCACACGTAAAAGGGGATGTCCTCATGGGAGATTACAAAATGGGAAACAGTGGTACTAAGGAGGGATTACTAAGCCTATTGACTAATGAAACGCCACAGTTTACAATGGATAATGACACAAGCCAAATAAAAAACTGGGTGGAGAGTGGGCGGAGCTTCACATCCATACCTTAATACAGCATGCCTTGCAGAGCAGCTCATGCGCTGCCCAGGCTCGACCTAAAAATCAGGATACCAGGTACTCGCAGTCGGGCACACATGAGCAGCATACAGAGAACATTCCCGACACAACAGGAGGTGTTTCCAAAGTTGAGGGAGCAGGTCATATTGTTTAAACAAGTCATTCAAGGATATATACAAGGAGGCCTGAAAAAGAGCAATGAAGGCCTTCCATCTGACATCACTTAGTGCCCGATGTAGGTAAATGTGAAATATTGATTTCTTAATATCGAATTTTACCGATTCGGTATGAAGAAATCGGTATTTCCTATGTAGGTAAAGATTCGGTAAAAAATACCGAATCCTTAATATTCCTTATTACCGAATCTCGGTAATTGAGATTCGGTAATAAGGAATACTTACCCATTCATTCCTATGGGCTTGGAGGCCCATAGGAATGAATGTGAAGACATTCGGTATTAGCGATTCGGTATTACTGAATCGGTAATACCGGGAGGTATTTCAAGGGTGCCAGGGTGTCCAAAGGACAACCTGTTGCACCCCTGAAATGTGCATGTGTGCACATGTGGTGCACATACATGTCCTAAGGGCATGGATGTGTGCCACATGACACTCTTAAAAAAGCAAAAAAGTGCTTTTTTAAAGGAAATCGGTAATTAACACCAGCTTGAAGTTGGTGGTAATTACCGATTTCTTAAGGCCCAAAAGCCCTCTTAAATGTGCTTCCTACATTGCATCTAAGGAATCGGTATTACCAATTCCTTCAATGCAAGTGCAATAAGGAATCGGTATTAAGGAATCGGTATTTACCGATTCCTTATTTACCGATTCCTTACCTACATTAGGAATGGCTAAATACCGGTCGGTAATGCTGAAATTTACCGAATTTCGGAGTTACCGACCGGTATTTAGCCACCTACATCTGGCCCCAAGAGGCTATCCTGTCCTCCATATCCTTATTACTCTCAGTTACATTTGTCTGAAAAGTAAGAACAGAGACCTGGCATCAAGGAACAGTTTCAGTGTCATGTCATCCTCCCTGTCAACGTTCCCCTGTCTGTCTGACATACTCGTACAGCTATTGGCTGCGATTCCCATCTCCTGACAGGAACACTGTGGATAGGCTGACCTTCCCCTTTTACAAAATGGCTTTCCCTCTCGCTATAAAAGCTAGTCCAGTTAGGAAAGGGGTGTAGAGACATGGCAAACAGAAAGGAGGTCAGGGTCGACATTCCAACCGTTGTAGAGATACGTAACACTGACATTTCGAAGTGGACTGTTCTTTTTGGGGCTTATTTGCATATGGATGACTCCACTCCCTGAATGACACTGACATGCTAAAACTGAGTCGCCCAAAGTGCCACAGGTATTCCTAAGATTGGGTCTCTAGCATTCTTTGCCATGGTAATTCTAGCTGCACCACAGAAATGAAACTGAGAAAGGCCAAAACGTGTCAGACTTTCCTTGTGGTCCCTTTCGGAGACCCATATGCCCTAGCAGTTTAGGTTGGTCTGCTCATCCCCGACTACGGCTCAGACAAGCTTGCACAGAGTTGCTTCCCTCTAGGAATGGAAAAGACGTGCTAAACAACAGCACAATGGAATATTACCAGAGAAACTACCCGTGGTTCAGGTTGAGTCGAGCTTTTCCATTTTTTTCTCTGTGAACTGTATATAATGACTTAATACCAGAATCAGCTATTGTGTGAAGATTTGAGTATTTTCAATGTAATTGAGCTAAATTAAATCTGATACATTTCTGGGAATGGGGAGAATTTGAGCTAACTTCTATATTGAGGACACTGCACAGCCTTTTAGAAGAATCCCTCAAATTTGGGCAAATCTGGATTATCCTACGGTTATTTAATAAATAACTTGTCTCCTCGAGCGTGGATTGCTCTGTATATTTATTTCGCCTTTTGGCAGAAGAATTGCTATTGTAATCTGGTTGTATACTGCATACAAAGTCCAACATATTAATAGCCCGCGACAAATTGAAAGCCTGGCGTTACTTCTGAGGGAATAAATCATCTGATGAGCAAATATTAACATACATCTTAAGTGTGCCAATGCCGGCTCTGTTTACCTTGCAATGTTTGCTCCTATTACGATATCCTCGATAATCTAATGTGAATATTGTTCATGCATCCATGGTCGGCTGCGTGCCACATGGTGACGCGGAGGCCAACCGTAGCGTGAAAGGAGCTCTCAAGAACACAAACATAACATACTTACCATAACTTACTTCTAGGAAAAGGAAGCACAGATTACTAACCTATTACGTATTTACCTCTAAGCTTGGATTCTGGAGCGTGAAGCCTCTGGTCCTTTTGAGAACAATATTGGAGCTTATCCCATAAGATTGAGTTAGGCTCTCTCAATACATGGGGCACTGTATGCCTCAACCGGATGGGGTTTGACGTGGGCACACTGACAAGGGGGGGTGGGGGTAGAGAGGGGGTGGGGTGGGGGTGTTAGGGGAGACAATTTTGAGGAACTAGTTTCTCCTGAAATGTCCTATACTGCCTAGTTCTCTTGCAAGAGGCTATTGTATGTAACGTTGATTTATTGCTGCGATGGTTGGGGAAAACTCAAAAAAATTATTTTAACAAACAAAACCTTGGATTCCGGAGTAGCATGCTCCTGGTTGTCTGATAGAATATCAATGCTAAAAATATCGTGTGGACAGAATATCATGTAAAAAATATCAAGACCAAATTACCATGAAGGTAAGTACAAATACCTAAGTACAGATTTATTCCTCTTAACTCCACATATCTATATATATCATCAAGTTACATATATGTTGTAGTTAAGTCCATATTCTCAACACAATATTTTATGCATGTAGGAAAGTGCCCTCTTTTTGCATGGTTGCCTCCACTTTTTGCTGATGTGCTTTGACTGAGTGTGCCCTAGGTTCCTGCCAAACAGGTACCCAGGGCCTATGTTCTTTCCCTAAACTGCATTTAAAACAAAACCCAATTGGCACTCTTTGCCCACAGGTCACTCCCTTGTAAAGGGTACCACAGGTACCAAGGGCACTGTGGCCAGGGAAGGCCTTCAAGGGCTGCAGCACTTATTGTGCCACCCTTACAGGCCCTGTACCTTTACACACACACACTGCCTTTGCAGGCTGCATGTTTTGATGCAGAACAAAGGAGAGAGTCGACATGGCACACATCCCTGTGTGCCATGCCTACAACCCACTGCCCTGACATAGGCCAGTCACCCCTCTAGCTGGGTGCACTATACCAGTGGTGAGGGTACAGGTGCGTGAGCCCTGTACCCCTACAGTGTCTAAGACAATTCTTAGACATTGTAAGTTCAATAATGCCATTAAGAGTATATGGTGCTGGGAGTTTGTCATTATGAACTCCATAGTACCATAATGGCTTTACTGAAAACTAGGAAGTTTGGTATCAAACTTCTCAGCACATTAAACCCACACTGATGCCAGTGTGGGATTTAATGAAAAATGCACACAGAGGGCATCTTAGAGATGGCCCCTGAAATACGACCTAACACTAGTGTCCAGGCTGAGTGGCTGCTCGCCAGCTGCCACCACAGACATGTTTCTGGACCCCTGGTTCGAGAGCCTGCTACTCTCGGGGGTCTGAAACAATGCACATCCTGGGACGAGGTGCCAAGCCTCCCTCCCCAGGATGGGCAGGGTCCACGAAGGGGAACCTTCAAAGGCTTGCCGCCTTTGTGAGCTTCCCCAGGCCTTTTGCTGCTTCCAGCAACTGGCCCCACCGGTTCTGACCCCCACTTTGGGTGGGAGAATCGGCAGGAAAACCAAGTGAGGAAGGGAGATGTGCCCACCTTTGCCAACCCCACCCCTTAGGTGGGGGAGGCGAGGTGAAGGACAACTCCCAGTCCCTGCCATCTTGAAGATGAGGGGACCCAGCCAACCAGAGTGAGGCATATGCCCCCCCTCCCACTGGAGGGTGGCATAATAGTGGGTGTACCCACCCCAAGGAACGAACCCATTGGTCCCAACCTTTACCTAACTGAAACGCCCCTAAATTTAGTATTAAGGCACCACTCCAAACCATGCATCCTCATACAAACACGACCAAAAGAAAAGAAGAAGGACCGAAGAGCCGTGCTTAAGCTAAGAACAGGAGGACACTCAATGACTTGGCCCCAGCCCTACCAGCCTGTCCCCACCTCGAACCTGCAGAAGCGAAATCCCGCTGTGTCCTGCGGCCAGCAACCTCAAGAACCCCGAGGACCTGCCCTGCCTTCCACAGAAAAGACTCTGTCTCCCGTGAGCACCGGATTTGCTCACCCACAGACTCTGGCTCTGGCCAAATCCTCGAGTCTGCACCACTCTGCACCCGACGCCCACAGCCCAAGTTCGAGTGGCCCAACACCACAGGGAGGTCTCCCCAGTGATCCTGCCTGAGATCTGGTGATCTCTGACCTGCCTCGAATCTCCCAGTGAAGCCTGCAGCCTCTTTCTGGAGGATTCCCCCGACCGCGATCGGAGCTGGTAAGGAAAACCCGATGCCAAAAGACACCCCTGCACCCGAAGTCCCACGGCCTTCGGTGGCCCAAAGGACAGTGTCCCAGCAGCCCCAGGCATCCCAACTTACCTGTCTAACCGGTGGTCACCTCCAGAAGATCTCTGTCCCTGAGCCTGCACTCTTTGTTGAAACCAGAGAATCCTCATTGAAATCAACAGGGCACCCAACACCAAACCAGCACCCTGCACCCAGCCGTGCCTGTGCCGCTGCGGGTGTTCTTTGGGTGTGAAAATGGATCCCCCTTTGCCCTGAGCTATACCCCAGGAGATTTGTTCCCACAACTTTGTGGCTTGCTCGTGAGTAGCAACCAACCGGAAGCCCCCTATCCCCGTTACCCTCCATTGGATAACATAGGGCCTCAGCACTCTGCACTCGGCCGCCCTAGTGCTGCTGAGGGTGTTTTGAGAGTGCTTCATGACCATGCGGGAACCCTGGTTCTAACCCCAGAATACCAACTCTCACAACAAAGTACTTGCCTGTTAACCGATAACTTAATTTCTCTCCATAGGAATACATTGACTTTTTTTACTTGAAAAATGTTCTAATTGTAGAGTTGGTTTTGTATTGAACTTTAATAAAACTGCAAAGAACTAAAAGCTGCTTACTTACCTTTTCTCTAAGAATTGTCCCAGTGTGATATCTAGGGATATCACACTGAGTAGGAAAGGTAATCCAGAAAGTAATCTGCAAAGTAATTCCAAGTAATCAAACAGTAATTTCCACTGTATTGAAAGCATTTCCAAACTTGTAACAACGTCATTTTCATTCCGCTTGCTTGTATTGTTCAACCTGCCTTGAAAAGTAGCATATACACTTACCTGTGCTAGGCTTGCTTGGTTCTAGAATCTTTTACTCCTTGAAATGAGATAGTTACCAGCAATAATTGTGTTTTTTTACTCTTTGTTTTCTGTATGTTTAATCGTTTTTGAATTTTTAAAAAAATCTTATTCTTATTCTTGATAGCATCTTATTTTTTCTGCTTGCATAAAATTTATGATTTTTATAATATTTGATAAATTCCTGGTACATGAAAGCTTTGAGTAACTGACAATGTTCTGATAAACATACTCCAGGCCAGTCGTTCCCAAACTTTTGACTCCTGAGGACCCCCATTGAGTCACCACTGTAAGCCGGGGACCCCCAAGCAATTTATATGATTTAAATTTCAAACATTAAAACAATAATTCAAAAGCAGTTAACACACTTGTGCACACAAAACAAATACTCAAATTACTAAGGATTTTAGTATATTATATTGAAAGAATTTGCAAAAAACTGGAAGGTTAGTGCTACATCTCCGTGACTAACATTTAAATGGTTTGTTTTATTTCGCAGTACAAGGCTCCTGCCAGGGCCAGACTGGAACCCAAAGCAGCCCTGGCAAATGTTTTCAGACTAGTCCCCATATAGTGCACACCAAGTGCAGTGAGTGAGCCTGACCACTACAAAGGGGGCTTTGGGAGGCTCTCCCCCCAAGAAAATGTAGGAAACAATGGTGCATTCTACTACAAATTTAGCATTATATATTGAATTATATCAGCTTTTAAAGAATAGTAAATGATTACCTTACTATGCACCAGGATACGACAATCTTTGTTGGGGTTCTTCAATGATTCCCTTATTATCACCCTCCAACAGTGCCTCTCATCTCTCCAAAGCCTGTCTGTCACATGTATTTCATTTGTTTTACAGCATCTGTCATACCATTGTAGGATGTCAGAGCACTTTACATCACACACATATAGGGGCAGATTTACAAGCCCCTTGTGCCACGGGTGTGTCACGAAAAGTGACGCACCGGTGGCGCATTTTAGTGCCCCATATTTCCAAGGACAGGAAAAGCCACCCTGCGTGACTTTGCCTGGTCTTGTAAATATGGCCCATTTGCACACAGCACTTTGCGTGAAAGGGGCGTTCCATGGGTGTTGCTTTGGGTGTTCCCCCGCAACACCCATGAAACCAGTCACATTTCCAGATTTACTAGAAATCATAAATCTGGAAATGTATCTGAATGCTATGCCTCCCCAGCGGAGGCATAGGGAGGCTCAACAAGGAGAAATGTATTTATTTCTCCTCGTTGTTTTCCCTATTTCTATGCGTGTTCCGTTCTGCAGCACGCATAGAAAGAGGAAATCACCTCTGGTGATTGTTTATGTACAGGAAGGTGTCCCTTACTGCACATAAACAATCAGTAAAACAATTACGTATTGCAAGTTCTATGTGTGCTAATGCAGCACACTTAGAAGTTGAAAAACGCCATTTCTGATTGTTTATGTGCAGGAAGGGAACCCTAAACAATCTCCCCACGATGCAGGCATCCTTGCACCATGGTGCAAGGGTGCCTGTGCAGGTGCATGGCAGCAGTTTGTGCCCCAGCGCAGGGGGAAGCACAGAGATGCGACATATTATTGTAAATATGTCGCATCCCTGTGCTTTGAAAGTGACTCAGTGCGGTGCACCCAAATGGCTTGCAGCGCACACTGAGTCATATTTCTTGTAAATGTGCCCCATAGAGACAATGATTGATACGTGTATATCAGTGTATAGAAAATGTTACATAAGGCAAATGCGACTACAAGGTGTAGGATTCACGTCATTCATACTGGTAGGCATTTTTAAAGAGTGTTTGGTCTGGAGAAGCACAAACTCAGGATTCAGAACATATCACAGTGGTTAGCATTGACTTTACCAATAAAAATGTATTTCCACCCAAATAAACCTTTCTAGCAGCATCATGATAATGAAAGACTTAGAAAAAACATATGTTTCTAACTTGTATCATGCAGTTTGCAAGCAGCTCTTTGATGACAGTTAATAGGTCACTGTGCTAGATTACGAATGTCACATAAGAACTGCACAGTAACAAAATAATCTCTGCGACAAAAGCAGTAACCCACTAACTCGCCCTTGCTCACTCACTAGGTTTTACCGGCAATGCCAGCGAAGAACATAAAAGCGATCACCACGTAATTTCAGCCCCTGTTAGTGACTCATATCCTCAAGAAACACAGAAAAATTGCCTAACACAACTTCTCCTTTTTTTACCACACCACAGAGGCTGGCGAACGGGTACTCGGCGTGTCCCGGTCATACACAATACTCAGGAACCACTGCCCCACGCTTGCGATGCCACGATCAGTTCTGCTGTTATACCTCGGTATGTTTCTAATTTTTCTATTGCAGCCCCCCAAACTTGGTATTAATTGAACTGGGAACGGATTGATGTCTGGGTTTGACTCGCTTATGCATTCAGTCCATAGGTCAGTAGATGGCGACGTCATGTACGTGGATGCCGCCGGAACGTTTGCGAGTGGGTTAACAGACCCGGAAGTAAACATGCACCATTAGCTATCCGTTAACAGACCCGAAAGTAAACATGCACCATTGGCTCTCCATTTTTTCCTAAATTGTGTTAATGTGAGGTTCCCTAATTCCACCTTTCACTGCACAAACATCCCAGGTGGGTGGACAGGGTCACTCTGTGCTCCCTCTGTATAATATAAGTAAAACTCCCAGTGTTCGGTTTTTACTGATTTTTACAGATAAATACAGACAGAAAATAATGTTTCCTGTCTGTATTTATTTTATAATTGGAAAAATACAGAAAATAGTACTTCTTTTGAGTGACTCTCAATGGTGTCCTTCATGGTGAATTCTAGGCCAACAGCTGAGCAGATAGCTTGGGGAGTTAATAAAACAAGATGACATTTCCTTAAATGCAGCATATCTTAATATATATATTTGTCTATAATGTTAATATTTAACTGTGGGTGTAGTGTTAGTAAAACGAGACAGGCATTGATGTGTGAGTGCATGTTTATCAATTAAATAAATGTGTAAATGCACCATTTTTCGACCCACTTTATTCACAAAACAAAAAATAAATATGGATAAGTATCAATGGAATGGCCAAAAATAAATATGGATAAATAGAGATGGAAAGGCTGAAAAATAAATACCATAAAACCGGGAGCCCTAAATATGAGGCTAGTAACAAAGCCTTTTCTAGACACATTAGCCTGAATTCCAGGCACTATTTATCTTAAACGCGAGAAAGCTGTATTTTTTTATGTTACTTTCTTTATTATTACTTTCAAAGGGGCTGCTTTTACTATATGTAAACATGTTCCCTCGAAGACATGTAATATTTCGTGGCTCAATGGAGCCAACAGATGCCGACAAGTTGTTTGATCTGCTGGTCAAGAGTTTGAATCATGGCAAGGCCAACTCAGCCTCCTATCCTTCTAAAGCAAGTAAATGTAGGATCAAGAAAGAAGGTAACATATTGTACTTGTGGAAAACCTCAGTGTAAATCACTATGTTTTTCCACTCCAGTGCATAAAAATGTTTATTTTCCAAACAGAATAACTGCTAAAAGGCCCATTTGTTAAAATGCTTTGTTTCAGCATTCACTGCCTCGTGTTTTTTAGGCATAAAACTTTATAGATAATCTGGTCCTCTGAAATTATGTGGGATGGGAAGACAACATTTTGGTGCAAGGTTGACCATATAAGCATAAAGAAAATACATAAAAGGGGTAGGTACTGTCAGATAAGGAGTTTCTGGCCTTCTTTCTTCTTGAAAAGTGAAAGTACCTGCACTTGCAGGGGTGCAATGCTTTTAATGGGAGAGTGGCAACACTTCTCAGATGCAAGCAGGTACTCTTGCTTAGTGAGCACCCTCACTTTTATATTTCCTTTTCAAGCACTTTTAAAGATAATTTATTTCTTACATTGAAGCATGCTCTCTTCTTATTAATGTTATATGTTATATATTACTTATACAGCGCACGTACACCAGATTGGTTTCATGGCGCTACTCTAAGGGATACCATAGTCCTGGACGTTACTCGTATGCCTGTCTAACTAGCCATGTTTTTAGAAGTCTCCTAAAGCTCATGAGATCCGTGCAGGATATCATTTTTAAGAGCAAGGAATTCCAGTATCTGGGGCCTAGTACGGCGAACCTAGTTCCACCGAGACGCTTCAACTTGAATGACGGAGAGGCCAGAAGATGCAAGTGGGCGGATCTCAGATTGCGGGTCGGGGTGTATCTTTCAGTAATACTGTCAACAAATTTGGGACTCTTGCCGTTCAGGGATTTAAAGATGATACATCCTACCTTGAAGGTGCATCTCTGAGTTATAGGGAGCCAGTGCAACTTCCTCATAAGAGGGGTGACATGTTGGCGCCTATTTTCCTGCAGAATCAGTCTTGCTGCCCGGTTCTGTACCAATTGGAGTTGGTGGGCAAGATTAGCTGGAATGCCGAAGTATAGAGAGTTGGCATAATCTATATGTGATATCACCATAGCTAGAACGACCTGTATTTTAGCTTCCTGTGTAAGGAACCTACTGATTTTCCTTATTTTTCTCAACTGGAAAAAACACGTTGAGATCACAGAGCCAATTTGAGTCTTCATTGTGAGGTCGCTGTTAATAATCACCCCCATTGTTTTGGCAGAGACCGAGGGGGTGGGGGACTGTCCCAGCGCCTTAAGCCAAAAGAGGGGACTCCAGGGATTCAGTCTTATCTGGATTTAGCTTCAGGTGATTGCTGTTCATCCAATCATGGATGAACAGCATCGTACTCTGAAATTCATTGATGGATTCTGGAGGGTGACTGATAGAAAACACAAGTTGGAAATCATCCGCATCGTTGAAGGTGCCGGCTTTCTTTTCTTTAAGAGCATAGATCAGGGGAAAGAGGTATAAGTTGAATAGATGAGGGGGGAAGTGAGGAGCCTTGTGGCACACCGCAAGTAGTGTTCATCTTGGGGGTTGTGAACTGACCTAAACGGACTGCTTGAGATAGATTTCTTAGAAAGGAACAAATCCATTCAAGAGCTGAGCCTTGGTTTCCCACGCCCTCGACACGGTCGACCAGTCTATTATGGTTGACCGTGTCGAACGCTGCGGAGAGATCCAGTAGCACCAGGGCCTGCGGAGAGCCCCTATCAGCCTCTCCCCGCAGGGTGTCCAGTACTGTTAGTATGACTGACTCTGTAGAATGGGCTGGCCGGAACCCTGCTTGGTGGGGGTCCAAACATTCGGACTGTTCCAAAAAGGTAGATAAGCATTTGGCCACGTAGGCTTCAAGTACCTTGGCCAGGTAGGGCAGCAAGGAGCTAGGACGGTAGTTGGTCAAGATTTCAGGATCCGCCCCTGACTTTTTCAGGAAGGGGTTGACAGGTGTCAGGAACACAGCCCTCGGACAATGATTCCTTCAAGAGAGACATAGCTGGACCAGGGAGAGCCGAAAAGACCTCTCTTAAGATCCAGGGGGGACAACAATCTCTAGGAGAACCCGATTTTACTTTTACCAACAGGTCCAGGAATGCATCGTGACTTATTGCTGATATCTGATCCAAGGAACATGGAATCGTGGTGTAAGACTGCTACTGGTAGGGGCGGGCCACTCAGGGTTATGTAAAAAAACACACTGGGGAGATTTCTTTCTTGCGGTCTCCTATGAGGAGGTTTCTGTTTTATTTTAAGGAGATGTAAGTAATACAAACCAAAAAAAATTATAGCGTCCTGCTTAATGCCCTCCTGGTCCGGATTCAAGGCTGAATTGGGGCATAGGGTAATGAATCGGGTAAAGCTCAGTTCAAGTCCGGTTGGGGTACTTTTCTTCTCTTGCTACAGAGATGTTGCCTGGTATCACTGGGCGTCCTCGGGAGGTGACGGGAGTCTGTGGTTTGTCAGTGGACGTCACGGGGCGTGGTAGAGAAACAACAGAAGAGAAAGAAAACAAGAATCAGATCTCTGATCTGAGGTTTACAACATACATTAGGGGGGGAAGTTCACTCTTCATCGGTGTCCCTGTCGTGCTGTGCCTAAATGCAAGGGGGAGGCTTAGTGTAGGAAGGGGTTGTGAGCCTTGACTCCTGCCCACCAGCCCCGCAGAGAAAAGAACCCAGCCTCGGGTACTTGCCTTAACCCACGACCCTCCTGGGCTGTGGGGGAGGGAGTCCCAGCTTCTTCTCCAACCGTGGAGGGCTGGACTCAAGCGCGTTGCTCCTGGAGCGGCCGTCGGTGTACTGCTTCTCCTGGGTTGGGTGCTGTTCGTCCCCGGACACCGTCTCCTTCTCCGCCTCTTCCTTGTTTGTTCTTCCAATGTTCGTCTCCTTCTCCGCGTCTGTGTCTTCTTCTTTCGCTGCTGCACTTCCTGGTATTCCCTGCTCCGCCTTTATATCCCCCCATTGCTCCGTCCGAGTTGGCTCTAATTGGTGGCTCGTTAGGAAAGTCCGGTTGGTCTGCTAGACTGCTAACCTGACTTCCTGTTTGCCTTGTCGCGGCCGCCATCATACATTTCTCGGGTGTCACGGTGTGTAGAGGGGACTCCTCACACGTGGGTACCATCACGTGTACTGGGCTCAGATATATGGGAATACTGGCCTTAATGGCTTTAATTCTATCAATAAAAAAAATATTTAGGGAGTCACATAGTGACTGAGAAGGCGTAGGTTTTAATGTCACTCTATCGGGGTTGGATAGTTCATTGACTATCATAAAAAATTCTTTAGACCGGTTTGTGGACGTTGTAAATTTAGAGCAGAAATATGCAGTTTTTGTGTTCTGGATCGTTTTTTTATAATTTCTTAGTGCGACCAGAGAAGTCTCTTTATCGTCAGGTGAGTATTTACTTCTCCATTTCCTTTTGGTTTGTCACAGGGCTAATTTTAAGGTCTTGAAGTCAGAGGAAAACCATCTCTGGGCCTCGTGACGTCGGGTTCGATATACTCTTTTAAGAGGGATATGTTTGTTGCTAGCTGTAAGCAGCCAAACAGATAAATCTTTCTCTCTATGATTGATAAAGGATTGGGCCGGCGGAACTGTATTAGTCAATGTCTCAATACATTGATTTTTATTGTTAGTGTTCCAGCTTCAGGCCGATCCTCCATCGTGAGTAGGGGTTTTGGTCCTGGTGAGATTATTAATAGTAAATTTAATCAGATGATGGTCGGACCAAGTACAGGGAATAACCACCGGATTAGTCATAGCCAAATTGGCTGACCATACCTGGTCAAGTATGTGACCTTTAATATGTGTGGCAACAGACACATGTTGGTTAAGATTGAACCCTGTAAGTAAATCAGTGAGCTCGATGGATTGGGGGCCACCAGATGTTTCATTGACCCACTAATTAAAATCCCCAATCAGCAAAATGTTTGCGTGACTTGTTATTAAATGGGCTAGCTGTTCACCCAAAATGTGTGGGAACTGTGGCATATTCTGGGCTGGCCTGTAAAGTAGAACACACACCATCGGGGCAAAATCAGATTCAAGCTTGATCACCAGGTTATCTACTGATGGTAGGTCGAGAGAAGTCAGTACCGTAAATTTAAGGTCATGGCGTATTATGGCTGCTACTCCGCCTCCCACTCTCCTCTGCGGGCGGTTAGCGTGTAGGATGTAGAAGTCACTGGGTAGTGCTGCTAAAATATCAGGTGAGGAATCCTGAGATAACCAGGTTTCTAATAGCAACAGAATGTCCGGTTGTTCAGACCCTAGTAAGAGGTGTATGTCCAATTGGTGTTTTACCATTGAACGAGTGTTGAGGTAAATAGCCGATAGAGACTGACTTTTATTTCTATCCTGGGTCTGATTATAACTCAAAGGATGGCTAGTGTGTAAGAATTCGGGGAAGGATGATTTAATTTCCATTATCCTGTTATTAACCAAGACTGTATGTGTGGAAGGATTCAATGCCAGATCATTCGAGTGGAGCAATTTCAGTTCACATGAAGAATAAGTAGATTTCAGGGCATAGTAAACTGCCCCTTGCCCCGTACAACCACGGATGGGTGCAGACGGGCTTGTCTTTGGCGCGCCCGCTGCGCTCCTGCGCTGCTACCGGCTTGATTAGTGTAGTCAGCCTTAGCTCCTCCCCCTCCCCGGTGATAAGCGCCCCAAGTGGGCATAGCACCAGGAAGTAATCAGGGCCGATAGCGATATTCGTATAGCTCGGTAAGTTTCCCCCAATTCAATTCAATTTTACACAAGCAAACAGTGCGATTTAAAAAGTTCTAAAAACAGTTTCTAAAATTACAAACAGTCCGCTGGGCAGCGGCACCTTTCTTAGAGCTCCCGCGCTGCTACCAGCTTAATAGCCGTAGTCAGCCTTATCTCCTCCCCCTCCTCGGTGATTGGCGCCCGAGTGGGCATAGCACCAGGAAGTAATCAGGGTCGATAGCGATATTCGTATAGCTCGGTAAGTTTCCCCCAGTTCAATTCAATTTTACACAAGCAAACAGTGCGATTTAAAAAGTTCTAAAAGCAGTTTCTAAAATTACAAACAGTCCGCTGGGCAGCGGCACCTTTCTTAGAGCTCCCGCTCCCGCGCTGCTATCGGCTTAATAGCCGTAGTCAGCCTTAGCTCCTCCCCCTCCTCGGTGATTGGCGCCCCGAGTGGGCGTAGCACCAGGAAGTAATCAGGGCCGATAGCGATATTCGTATAGCTTGGTAAGTTTCCCCCAATTCAATTCAATTTACACAAGCAAACAGTGCGATTTAAAAAGTTCTAAAAGCAGTTTCTGAAATTACAAACAGTCCGCTGGGCAGCGGCACCTTTCTTAGGTTGTCCTTTCTACCTCCAGGAGTAAAATAGTTTGTGTAAGACAGTGGTTAATTTGTAAAATAATGAAGTGCCTGGGCCCAAAATATTTCTTTGCAGTCCACTGTAGCTGACGCCGCCCCAGCATCTACCACTACTGCCAAATGCTAGTGACAGTAGTAACTATTTAAATTGCCAATGAGGAATTGTGCTAAAATAAACAAACAGTGCCACCCTGTGGTGGGTAAATATGTGCCAATGTTTAGAAAAAGGTACCAGTGCCAAGCACCGGCAAACACCGGCATAGATTAAGCACTGGTGTAAGACATATACATCCGTCGTACCATCTTCTTTAATCAGCTCATGAGATGCATTACATTCACTATGGCAGTGTGTTACCTTAGCTGCTGTCTCTGTCCTTGGAACAAATCAGCACCCACTACTAAGAGCAAGTCACGCCGGGATTTGTTCTAGGGACAGAGCCTAAAAATATAGAAGTATGGAATTCATGGGAAACGGAATTATAAGTTAAATTATGACAAAGTTATATACTGGATTGTTTTATCATATTGATGACTTCACAAACTTCTTAAGTCCCAAAGAAAGAGATTGGAACAAATCAAGTTCAAATTAATAACGGAGGAGTAATATATGTAATTAATTATATGGGCATTAAATACGTCTTGAGTCCAAAATGCAAAGGAGGATAAAGGGAAGTAATAAACAAGCATTGGCAAAGCCAATAGGTCTTGCCTGTGCAAGAGCTATTGGTTTTGCCATTGTGCTTTAGTCATGTTGTACACCAGCATGGCTCCCGTGCAGCATGGCTAAACGTTAGTGGCATAGAGGAGAGTGGTGTAGAGTGGAATGGAGTGGCGTGGAGAGAAGTAGTGTCGTAGAGTGGAGTGGTATAGAGTGGAGTGGAGGATTGTGGAGTGGCGTAGAGTGGAGATGAGTGTTGTGGAGTACCGTAGAGTGGAGTGCCATAGAGTGCAGTGACTTAGAGTGTCGTGGAACGGGGAGACATAGAGTGGAGTGGAGTAAAGTTGAGTAGTGTGTCATAGTGTAGAGTGGAGTAGAGAGGAGTGGGATAGAGTAGATTGGTATAAAGTGAAATGTTGTGGAGTGTTGTAGAGGGGAGTGTTGTGGAGTGTCATGGAGCGTAGTACAGTAGAATGGTGTAGCACAGAGTGGAGTAAATTGTTGTTGATTAGAGTGGAGTGGCACAGAATGGAGTAGAGTAGAGTAGCGTAGAGTGTTGGGAGTGGCATTGAGTGTTGTTGAGTGGTATAGAGTGGCATAAAGTACAGTAGAGTAGAGTGGTGTAGAGAAGAGTGGTGTAGAGTGCTGTGGAGTGTCCAAGAGTGCTGTGGAGTGGGATAGAGGGGATGGTCGTAGATTGAAGTGGTGTATAGTGGAGTGGCATAAAGTGGAGGGCAGTGGAATGAAGTGTCGCAGAGTGGAAGGGCATAGAGTGTCATAGAATGGAATAAAGAGTTGTTGAGTGTAATGTATTTATCATTTTCTGCATGGAATGCATTGGTATTGCTGCTAAAATGTTCACCCAATTTACTGACTTGTTTTTAGGCCCTATTTTATTACTCATGTATTTTCTGATAATATTTGCTGCTGTTGGTGGCTGCAGTTGTTTCTCTTTGTTGCACTATTAGATAATATTTGCTACTATTTACCAACCCAAGCGTTTTGCACTGTCACTTTAGTCCACATCTGATAAATCTGCTGCTACTTACGAACCAAAGTGTTTTGCACTGCCACTTTAGTTTCACAAAAAAGTACTGTATTTGTGAGCTGTTGTATTCTTTTTAAATGGAAACTGAGATTGTATTTGCTGTGATTGATTTTATATGATGTTTATAACTATGTGTATCTTTTATGTACTGTCTTTGGAAGGACGAATAAAGAAAGAATTGAATTGATTGAGTTGTTGAGTGTTGTAGAGTTTCATAGAGTAGCATGGAGTGGTGTAGAGTGGTGAGGTGTAGAGTGGAGGAGCATAGAGTGGAGTACATTGTCATAGAGTAGGGTGGAGTGGCATAGTGTAAAGTGTTGTAGAGTGGAGTTCAGTGGTGTGGCATTGAGTGGAGTGCCATAGAGTGGAGTGGGCTAGAGAGGAGTAAAGGTGGAGTGGCGTAGCACAGCGTAGAGTAGAATAAAGTATCATAGAGTGGAGTGGCATAGAGTGGAGTAGAGTGGAGTAGCATAGAGTCTAGTAGAGTGGCATGGAGTGTCGTAGAGTGGAGTGTCTTACAGTGGCATAGAATGATGTAGAGTGTAGTGTTGTAGAGTGTAGTGTTGCAGAGTGTCGTAGAGTGGA
Source organism: Triturus cristatus (assembly GCF_964204655.1). Lineage (NCBI taxonomy): Eukaryota > Metazoa > Chordata > Amphibia > Caudata > Salamandridae > Triturus > Triturus cristatus. The sequence continues at coordinate 85,487,001 of NC_140586.1, read as the reverse complement.
GTGGCATATAGTGTCATACAGTGTCGTGCAGAGGAGTGTAATAGAGTGACATAGAGTGGAGTGGCATAAAGTGTCGTAGGGTGGAATGTCAAAGAGTGGAGTAGCATAGAGTGGTGTAGAATGGATTGGCATAAAGTGAAGTAAAATAACATGGAGTATAATGGAGTGGCGTACAGTGACATAGAGTGGAATGGCTTAGAGTGTTGTAGAGTGCCATACAGTGTCATAGAGTGAAGTGGCATAGAGTGGTGTAGAGTGAAGTGGCATAGAGTGGGGTGACGTAATGTGGAGTGGTATAAGGTGGAGTGGTGTAGAGAGTAAATTGGCCTAGAGTGAAGTGGCGTAGTGTGTCATAGAGTGGCGTAGAGTGGTGTACAGTGTCATAGAGTAGAGTGGCGAAGAGTGTAGCAGAGTGTCATAGAGTTAAGTGGCTTAAAGTGTTGTGGAGTGACATAGAGTGGTGTGTCGTATAGTGGAGTAGAATAGAGTAGAGAGGTGTAGAGTGGAGTAGATCGGTATAGAGTGGGGGAGAGTGGTGTAGAGTGGAGCAGAGGGGCATACAATGGAGTAGAGTGGTGTATGATAAAGTGGAGTGGAGTGGAGTGGAGTGGAGTAGAGTGGAGTGGCGAAGCTCAGAGTGGAGTAAAGTGTCCCAGATTGGAGTAGAATAAACTTAAGTGGCACAGAGTGGAGTAGAGTGGCATAGATTAGAGTGGCGTAAGTGGAGTGAAATATCGTAGAGTGGCATGGAGTGTCATAGAGTGGCATAGAGTGAAGTGAAGTTGCGTAGAATGTCATGGAGTGTCATAAAGTTGCATAGAGTGGAGGAGAGTAGAGCCGAGGGGAGTAAAATGAATGGGCATAGAGTGAAGTGGAGTAAAGTGTCATAGAGTGGAGTTTTGTAGAATGTGTCATAGAGTGTAAAAGATTCATAAATTGGATGGGCAGAGATTGATGGAAAGTGACGTGGAGTGGTGTAGAGTGAAGTGTTATAGAGTGGGGGGTCGTAGAATGGTGGGAGTATAGAGGAAAGGCATAAAGTGGAGAGACATAGAGTGGAGTAAAATGTTGTAGAGTGGAGTGGTGTAGCATAGAGTGCAGTAAATTGTCATAGTTTGGAGTAGAGTTGAGTGACATAGCGTAGAGTGGAGTAGATGGGAGTGGCATAGCATGGAATGTCATAGAGTGGAGTAAAGTGGCGTGGAGTGTAGTAAGGTTGGAGTGGCATAGAGTTTCGTAGAGTGGAATAGAGTAGAGTCAAATATAGTGGAGTATTGTATAATGCCATAGAGAGGAGTGGCATAGATGTGGTAGAGTGGAGTGTCATACAGTGATGTAGAGTGGAGTGCCATGGAGAGGAGAGTCGTAGAGTGGAGTCTCATAGATTGTATTGTTGTAGAAAGGAATAAGGTGATGTGGAGTATTTTAGAGTGGAGTGGCCTAGAGTGGTGCAGAATGGCATAGAGTGTTGTAGAGTGGAGTGTCATTGAATGGCATACAGTGTCGTAAAGTGGAGTGGCATAGAGTGTCGTAGAGTAGAGTGGCGTAGAGCAGAGTGTCATATCAATCAATCAATCAGGATTTTTAGAGCGTGGCTATCAACCAATAGGGTAGCTGGTGCTTGCCGGTCCCAGAGGCTTATTCAAACAACATGGTCTTGAGGGCCATTCAGAATTTTGGAGGTGAGGTGATGGGCTGGTCTGTGTGGGGATACTGTTCCAGATCTTTGCTGCAATGTGGAAGGAGTATCCTCCACTTCTGCTTCGGTAAATGCGGGAAGTATGGGCAAGTGGAGCATAGTCTTCTCGACGGTTAGTGGAAGTTCAGGTGGTGGTTAATGTAGGCAGGTACTTGGTTGTGTAGAGCCTTGTGTGCGTGGGTCAGCAGCTTGAATTGGCATCTCTTCTGTACAGGGAGCCACTGGAGTTTCCTGAAGTCGGGTGTGATGTGGGTATATCAGGGAAGGCCGAGGATGAGTCTGGCTGTGATTTTCCGTATAGTCTGAAGTCACTGTAGGAGGTGTGCAGCGATTCCTATGTAGAGGACATTGCCATATTCAGTCGGCTGGGGATGAGGGCTTGTGTCACAGTGCGTCTCGCGTATAGGGGTAGCCACTTGAAGAGTCATAGAGTGAAGAGTGGCATAGAGTGGGGTGACGTAGAGGGGAGTGGCGTAAAGTGGAGTGGTATACAGTGGAGTGCAGTGCTTTAAATGGGAAAAAATAAGTGCAGGTACTCATTAAAATGAGCTAAAGGTGTAGTGAGTGGGCGGGGCTAGGGGCGGGGCTAAGGTTAAGACATAATGATACTTAACAACTTCCATTTATAGTTGCAGCACACACCAAAACACATGATAAATGTGTTTATATAAACAAAGCAGGTTAACTCATTACACAAAATTAAAGAGAAATGCGATAATATGTTAGCATTTCCTTTTTTTGCAATAGTTGCACCTTCTTAATGTCATACTGTTAATTGATGTTGTTTGGCACAATACTTTATATTTTTGAGCATGCGAGTAAGAAGAAACTGAAAATACCCGCACTTCAAACCAAAGCTCTTATGGCACCAAGCAAATGAAGCAAATCATCATGACCCTCCCCAGAAGATATCTCTTCCATCGATCTATCCATTCATCCTTTCATCCTACTATTTACCTGCTGATGTCCACCATTTACCCTTTACATTCTGTCGTCTATTCAGTTTTTCATCCATCATTCAGTTTCTCACCATTCCGTCTGTCCACCCTTCATATCCAAACCTATTCATCCATCTTTGAACCTATCCATTCATCCTTTCACTCATCCATCTCTTTATCCACCCTTTCACTCATTCATCAATCCTTTTGCTCATCTATCCATCAACCCTATCACTCCTTTATACTATCCACCCTTTCATTCCACCCACCCTTTCACTCAGTCCCTCCTTTCACTCATCCATCCTACCTCCCTTTCATTCATCCATCCAATCTTTCACTTATCCACCCATCATCCGCCCTTTTATCTAATTGTCCATCTTCTTTCACCCGTACATCCATTCACTCATCCATCCAGTCACTCATCCATCTATACATCCACCCTTTCTCACTCATCCATCCATTAACTCACCCACCAATCCTCCCTACTACGTTATTCATGAACCTTTATCGACGCAGACATGTACACACAAAGTGCCACCCATTTTCTTTAAAATACCTCCTGAGAGTGTCTTTATTCTCTCTCTTGCTTTTTTCTTACAAAAACAGGCATACAAATGCAGGCAAACACACAATCATAAGCAGACGCACAAAAGACTCTGATATGTTAAAAGCCATGTTATACTCTTCACCATGGCTTTTTAAATTGCCACTGACAAGGGACTGCCATGATTCCTGTGTTTGCGCAAATGCATAGGATATTGTGACTGTGGTTGACAGCAGAGGTCCTGAATGGACCCCAGAGCTGCCCAGGTTTCAGATTGCTATGTGTGACATTTTCATGTTTTCATTGTAATTATGAGTGACATTTCAACGACTATGAGTGACACTTTCCTACGAGCAAAATTAAGCAAAGAAGAGGAGGGAATCATATACATATCAGAAATGGCACTCATTTGAGTTTAGCTGCTAATGTTTCAGATTGCTAATGTGTGACATTTTCATAGATTCAGTGGATTTACGAGAATCAGGCAACAAGTAGATGTGTAACACTTAGAGTGGCACTTTCTTGCTACCAAAATCATGGAATGAAGTCAATGGAAATAGACAAATATCAGAAATCAACAAGGAAGTCAAACTCTGCAGCAGGTGCTTTTGAAGCGATTTATTTTTTTTGAAAAAAATCAGCACCCTCCACCCCAACCTCAGCTTCAGGTGCGGCCAAACCACACGTAACAAAGGGATCTCTGTGACAAAAACAGCAACTCACTGAGCTATCCACATACAATACAGTACAATACAATATGCTTTTTTGAAGGAGGCATATTAACCCTCTACCCTACTTAATGATGAGAGTGAAAACTTCCAGTAGAGAAAATTCTGACCTCTCTACAGCGGGAACAATAATCACATGACTTATCTCTGACTTGGCAAGTCTAACTGTGCTGAGAAATAAAGGGTGCTGCTTCGTAGTGCACTGTCGAGCAGGGATGTTAAACACTTTGCGCTACTAATAAATCAGCAAGACTGCTAGTTTAGACAGAACATAGCGCATTTTCAGCACAGACAGACAACTCTAGTGTGCCCATTTGCAAGGCTCTCTGCCGTGCTGGAGCCCCTTAATCAGTTCCGTAACAAACATTTTAAATGTCAGCAGCAGGAAATTATTAAATTAATATCTGACCTAGCTGAATCTCTTTACAGCTGTCAGAACGATCCACCGAGGAACTGCTGCCCGGCACCGTGGGGCTCTCTAGCCTGTCTCTTCTTCAGAGTCAGACAGTGAGCCCTGCTGCAGTGTCTCATCAAGAAAGCCTATGTACAGACAGGGTCATTGAGGCTTTTGGCGTTAGGAAGGTGGGTGCCAGCGCAGAAAGCAGTTGGATTAGCGCTCCAGGGGCCTCTGCGATCGCATTGTCTGGGCATTAACCCTCTGATCGAAAGAAAGTACGGGAGGTGTGAGAATCCGCTGCCCTTGCCCCTATAACATTTCTATGATTGAAGTATTACCCTGCACTGACGTTTCACTACCTGAAGTGCTGCGCTTTGAAAATCACACGCGCACACTAGCAGGTAAAATGAATTTCGACCCTGCTCTGTCAAGCACAGGGTGACGGTGAGCACCGGACATTATTCAGATGAGCCCTGCTGAATAGCACAGCTGGGGCTCAGATTGGGGCTACAGAAGCGGCGCCTTGGCTGGCAGACAGTTCCACTCCTGCTCATTAGCACTCTCAGCCAGTGAGCCAACCTCTCATGAGTACCGGTACTCTCCTGGGCAGTAGAGAAGTGCCGGTACTCAAAGTGACAAATCTAAGAAGTGCCGGTACTCAGTACCGGTGAGTACCGGCCCATTTAAAGCACTGGTGGAGTGGCATAGAGAGGAGTAGAGTGGCCTAGAGTTAGTGCCATAGCGTGTCATAGAGTGCCATAGAGTGGTGTACTGTGTGGTAGAGTAGAGTGGTGTAAAGTGGCATAGAATGCCGTGAAGTAAAGTGGTGTAGAATAGAGAGGCGTAGATTGGAGTGGGATGGAGTAGAGTGCCATAGAGTGTTGTAGAGTGTCGTAGAGTGGAGTGTCATAGAATAGTGTGTCGTACAGTGGAGTATAGTGGAGAGGCACAGAGTGGAGTCGAGCAGCATGAAGTGGGGTAGAGTGTGGTAGACTAAAGTGGAGTAGAGTAGAGGGGCGTAGAGTGAAGTAGAGTGGAGTGTTGTAGAGTGGAGTATCGTAGAGGGGAGTGTCGTGGGGTGTAGTAGAGTAGAGTGGAGTAGAGTAGAGTGGAATGGAATGGAGAGGCATAGCACACAGTGGAGTGAAGTGTCGTAGAGTGGCATAAAGTGTCATAGGGTGGAGTAGAGTAGAGTGACCTAAAATGGAGTATAGTGTCACAAAGTGTAGTAAAGTAGCATAGATTGGAGTGGCATAGAGGGGAGAAGCGTATAGTGTCACAGAGTGTCATAAAGTGGTATAGAGTGGAAGGGAGTAGAGTGGAGGGGTAGAGTGAAGGGATGTAGAGTGGAGGGCGTACAGTGAAGGGTGTAGAATGGAGTAAAGTGTCATAGAGTGGAATGTCGTAGAATATGTTGTAGAGTGGAGAAGCGTCATAGAGTGAAGTGGAGGCGGGGAGAGAGGTGAAAAGTGGTGTGAAGTGACGTAGAGTGGAGTATCGTAGAGTGGTGCGTCATACAGTGGAGGGGTAGAGAGGAGAGGTAAAAGTGGAGAGGCATAGAGTGGAGTAAAGTGCTGTAGAGTGGAGTGGCGTAGCATAGAGTGCAGTAAAGTGTCATAGAGTGGAGTAGAGTTGAGTGGCGTAGCATAGAGTGGAGTAAAGAGCCATAGAGTGGATTGGCGAAACATGGAGTGTCGTAGAATGGACTGAAGTGACGTGGAGTGCAGATGAGTGGAGTTAAGTATTGTAGATTAGAGTAAAGTCACATATGGTAAAGTATCGTAGAATGGCATAGAGTGGAGTGGCTAGAGTGCCATAGATGTGGTAGAGTGGAGTCTACAGATTGGCATAGAGTGGAGGGGAATAGAGTGGTGAGTCATAGAGTGGAGTGGAGTGTCGTAGAGTGGAATAAAGTGAGGTGGAGTACAGTAGAGTGGAGTGGAATAGAGTAACGGAGTGTCATAGAGTGGCATACAATGAAGTGCCAAATAGTGGCATAAGGCAGAGTGGCATAGAGTGGAGTGTCTTAGAGTGACGTAGAGTGGAGTGGCATATAATGTAGTAGTGTGGGGCATTGTAGAGTGGAAAATAGAGTAGAGTGGCATAAAGTGTTGTAGAGTAAAATGGCGTAGAGTGGCCTACAGTGTCATAGAGTAGAGTGGCTTAGAGTGTCTTGGAGCGGCATAGCGTGGCATAGAGTAGAGTGGCGTAGAGTGTCATAGAGTGGTGAAGAGTGAACAGCCGCATCCCGTCGAGGTAAGGATGGTGGGGCCGTGTGGGGCCATGTGGGGGATATTTCAACGGACAATGATGAGGGGAAAATTAAATAAATAATTAATTTTCCCTCGTCATCGTCTGTCGAAATACTCCCCACAAGGCCCCTCCGCCTCACCGCTCTTACCTGGATGGGCCACGGCTGAGAGTGAAATGGAGTAAAATAGAGTGGTGTGTCATAGAGTGGAGTGTTGTAGAGTGGAGTAAAGGGTCATAAAGTAAACTGGAATAGAGTGAAGTAGAGTAAAGTGGTGTAGAGTGGAGTACAGTGGGGTGTCAGAGCGTTTTAGAGTGTCGTAGAGGAGTACAGTAGAGTGGATTGGTGTAGAGTTGAGTAGATGCATAGAGTAGAGTAGCATGGCATAGAGTGCAGTAGAGTTGAGTGGAGTCGAATAGAATAGAGTGGTGTGGCGTAGAGTAAAGTGGGGTGACTTACATTAGAGTGGCATAGAATTGATTGGAGTGGTGTAGTGTTACATAGAGTGACATAGAGTTTAGGGGCGTACTGAGTAGGGTGGAGTGGCGTAGAGTTGAGTATGTATGGTGTGGTAGTGTCCTGCCATTACAGACAATATATTTTTATAATTGACCATTACATTTGCACAGACATATAATTTTATTGCTAAAACTATACAGCGCATAATTATAATGTGTAGAAATTGCAACACCTTATGTATTGATTTGTTTCGATCGGATTACAAATATTTGTTTCCAACAGACTTCCAAATTACAATTTTTTTTTATACATTTGTGCTTTCCTAATTCTGATATAGTCTGAAATATTTGTGCAGTTCATTTACAGACATTTACATTTTGTTATATCAGATGGTAGACGTCGTATCACAGGTGAAGCTCGTCAACGTGGTAGAGAGCTTGAGAGATTGAACCGCACCCAAGAAGATAAAAACTCAGCTTTGCAGACAGTATCTAACTTTACTTAAGATCATCACAGAGACAAATCTCGCTCTCCTTTAAAGTCCGCCTCAGATAGAGAGTAGTCCTTGACAACATATCTCTTCTCTTGCTAATTACAAGATTTAGCTTAAATCTCTCAGGTTTATGCTATACAGGGAGACAAGCATCCTCAACATTCCAGATGAGTATTTTCCGCACTCTTTCTGTATTTATTTACTCATTCTTGTTAATGGTTTCCAATATCTATTTGTGTATGCCTTCGATTTGAAACTTATTTAAGCTGTTTCCAAATTTTTATAAAAATGTATTTTATATATATTACTCATTATTGTACCTCATAGGGCTTTTATGTGCTATCTCCAATAGATATATTTGTATTTATTCTAATGATAAATCTGTTTATAATGTCCTTTTCTACATACCTATTACTAATTTTAAGATGGAATATGGTTCTTAGTAGCGTATATATATATTTTTTTAATAATTAATAACTATTCTAGTTCATGACTCCCATGTTCATATTTCACAGAATTATCCTACCTTTATATTCAGCAGATGGACATTATCTACACTATTTCTCTCTCTATTCCCTTATTATTGTTGCCAATGTTCAACATAATATGTTTATCTTTTTCTTCTATACACTTTAAGGTCTGAATTTGTATATTTTAATAATTATTATATACATATATTAATTGTTCCGCTTTGGATGAATGTTTATTACATTGGCCATTTTATTATTTATTAATGCTGGTATTTATTGGATAATACTCTCTTCACTGACCTCTGGTCACTCCCCACGTCGCACGGCTCCTCCTGGTTGCCCGTGACTGCCTACTGCCGCTGCTGCTGACTAGGGTTCGCCGCTGGTGTGCCCCTGGTACCTGTTTCTGTTCATTGTATTGTTGCTCTGTTTTTTTCTCCCCCTCTGGCTGTTATTTCATTTTTCGTTCCTGCCCCTCTGTTTTTGCCGATTCTGTTCCCTCGCCCTCTGTGCCCGCTCCCCGCTTCCCGTCGCTGCTTCCCGCGGCCCCGCCCCCTTTTCTCTTCTGTACCCTGCGCCCTCGCCCATTGGCCGCCCCCCTCCCGCCTCCCAGCTGCTCCTCCCTCCCACTTGGCCTCTTATGGAGGGCGCCGCGCGGCAGTGAGTGTGACCTGACCTCTGGTCACTTCCCACGTCGCACGGCTCCTCTTATTTGCCCGTGACTGCCTACTGCCGCTGCTGCTGACTAGGGTTCGCCGCTGGTGTGCCCCTTGTACCTGTTTCTGTTCATTGTATTGGTGCTCTGTTTTTTCTCCCCCTCTGGCTGTTATTTCATTTTTCGTTCCTTCCCCTCTGTTTTTGCCGATTCTGTTCCCTCGCCCTCTGTGCCCGCTCCCCGCCTCCCGCCACTGCACCCCGCGGCCCCGCCCCCTTTTCTCTTCTGTACCCTGCGCCCTCGCCCATTGGCCGCCCCACTCCCAGCTGCTCCTCCCTCCCACGGCCTATTATGGAGGGCGCCGCGCGGCAGTGAGTGTGACCTGACCTCTGGTCACTCCCCACGTCGCACGGCTCCTCCTGGTTGCCCGTGACTGCCTACTGCCGCCGCTGCTGCTGACTAGGGTTCGCCGCTGGTGTGCCCCTGGTACCTGTTTCGGTTCATTGTATTGTTGCTCTGTTTTTTTCTCCCCCTCTGGGTGTTATTTCATTTTTCGTTCCTGCCCCCCTGTTTTTGCCGATTCTGTTCCCTCGCCCTCTGTGCCCGCTCCCTGCTTCCCGCCGCTGCTCCCCGTGGCCCCGCCCCCTTTTCTCTTCTGTACCCTGCGCCCTCACCCATTGGCCGCCCCGCTCCCGCCTCCCAGCTGCTCCTCCCTCCCACTTCGCCTCTTATTGAGGGCGCCGCGCGGCAGTGCAGCGGACGTGCCGCTGGCGTGCCAAAGGCAAGCCCGTCTGCGCCTGGACCCCGCCTAGTGCCAGAACCCCTGGCCCCCGCCCCCCCTCAACACCAGACTGCACTACGACTCCAGCACCCTCCACGCACTCAACACCGGACGATACCATCCCTGCTACCTGCCCACCCCAAAGCACACCCAAGGACCCTTCACCTGCCGGAACTGCAGATACACCAGCATCCAGCCCTACAAACCACCAGCCAGCGGACCCAACCACCTCTGCTGCATCCTCCTCAACACCCGCTCCGCTCACAAGCACGCCATCGAACTCTGGGACCTCCCAGACTCCACCGCTCCCGATGTCGCCTTCCTGACGGAGACCTGGCTGAACGCCACCTCAGCACCAGACATCGCCATAGCCAGCCTGGAGGGCTACAAGATCTCCCGCAGAGACCGCAGCAACGGAGTGGGAGGGGGAATCGCCATCATCCACAAGGACACCCTCAGAGTCTCAACCAACACCGACGACACCCTCATCACCGCGGAGCACATGCACTTCCAGATCCACACCGACCCCAACACCACCCTCAGATGAACACTCATCTACAGACCACCCGGTCCACGACCACAGTTCTGCGACACCATCGCCGGCCTCATCAGCGCCCACGCACTCGCCTCCGCAGACTACATCCTCCTCGGGGACCTGAACTTCCACATCGAAAACAACAACGACACCAACTTCGCCGCCCTGATTGACAACCTCGCCAACCTCGGACTCAAACAGCTCGTCACAACACCCACCCACGCCGCTGGACACACACTGGATCCCATCTTCTCCACAAGCCCCCACGTCTCTTTCAACCACACCACCGAGCCCCACTGGACCGACCACAGATGCGTCCACTTCACCTTCAGGAAACCCACCACACACCACCGCACCCAACAGCTACCAAGCCGCTGCTGGGGCAAGGTCACCAAGGACCAACTGACTACCACCCTCGCCCTGAGACCACCCGCCGACCCCACCGACCCAGACACCGCCGCGACCAACTTCAAACAATGGATCAACGACTGCGCCAACACCCTCGCCCCCTTCAAAACCTCCACTACCAACCACACCAACAGGAAAGCGGCCTGGTTCACCGAAGACCTCCGGACCTCCAAGCGCACCTGTCGGAAGCTGGAGAAAAAATGGCACCACGATCGAACACCAGACAGCCACGAGGCCCACAAAAGCGCCACCCGCAGACACCACCAACTCATCAGAACCGCCAAGAGGACTGCCTTCAAGGACCAGTTAGACAACAATGCACACAACACCAAAGAACTCTTCAGCATCGTGAAAGAACTCTCCAACCCCAGGACCAACACCAACGACATCCCACCATCACAAGACCTGTGCGACTCCCTGGCCACTTTCTTGCATCGCAAGATCGCCGACATCCACGACAGCTTCAACTCCGACACCCCAACACCCACCACCGAGCCCACCACCCCTGCGATCACCACCAGCACACGCCGCCTGACCGCCTGGACTCACGTCAGTGACGAAGACACCATCAAAACCATGAACTCTATCCACTACGGATCCCCATCCGACCCCTGCCCTCACCACATCTTCAACAAAGCCAGCACAACCATCGCACCCCATCTCCGAAAAACCATCAACAGCTCCTTTGAGACAGCAACCTTCCCGACAAGCTGGAAGCACGCCGAGATCAACGCCCTTCTAAAGAAACCCAAGGCGGACCCCAAGGACCTCAAGAACTTCCGGCCCATCTCCCTGCTCCCGTACCTGGCAAAAGTGACAGAGAAAATTTTCAACAAACAGCTGACCCGCTACCTCGAAGACAACAACGTCCTGGACCCATCCCAATCTGGATTCTGCAGCAACCACAGCACCGAGACCGCCCTCATCGCCGCCACTGACGACAGCAGGATCCTGATGGACAAAGTAGAAACAGCCGCACTCATCCTCCTGGACCTATCAGCTGCCTTCGACACGGTCTGCCACCGCACCCTAGCAGCGCGCCTCCATGACGCCGGAATTCAAGAGAAGGCCCTGGCCTGGACCACATCCTTCCTCTCCGGCAGAACCCAGAGCGTCCGCCTCCCTCCATTCCGCTCAAGAACCAGCGAGATCATCTGCGGCGTCCCACAGGGTTCCTCCCTCAGCCCGACGCTGTTCAATATCTAGATGGCTCCACTCGCCCACGTCGCAAGACAACACAGCCTCAACATCATCTCCTACGCCGACGACACCCAGCTGATCATATCCCTCACAGAAGACCCCAACACCGCCAAAGCCAACCTCCACAGAGGAATGAAGGCCGTCGCCGACTGGATGAAGGACAGCAGACTTAAGCTGATTTCAGACAAGACGGAAGTTCTCATCCTCGGATCCACCCCATCAGCCTGGGACGACTCCTGGTGGCCCACATCGTTAGGCACACCCCCGGAACCCACCGACCACGCACGCAACCTGGGGGTCATCCTCGACTCCTCCCTCTCCATGACGAAGCAAGTCAACACCGTCTCCGCATCCTGCTTCTGCACCCTCTGAATGCTCTGCAGGATTTTCAAGTGGATCCCTCCCGACACAAGAAAAACCGTCACCCAGGCCCTCATCACCAACAGACTCGACTACGGAAACGCCCTCTACTCGGGAACAACAGCCAAGCTCCGGAGACGACTACAACGAATCCAGAACGCCTCAGCACGACTGATTCTCAACGTCCCCCGACGCAGCCACATCGCACCCCACCTGAGAGGCCTGCACTGGCTCCCAGTCGACAAGAGGATCACCTTCAAGCTCCTCGTCCACGCACACAAGGCGCTACACAACACCGGACTGACATACCTCAACAACCGACTCAGATCCACACCCCCACCCGCAACATCCGCTCTGCCACCCTCGCCCCCCCTCCCCCAGCGCCTTGAGACCCTCACGGGTGTGTAGCGCGCTTTACAAATGCATTGATTGATTGATTGATTGATTGACTGTTTCTTTTCTCATATTTATTCAATTGCTAGTCTGTCATTTGAATTGTATTTATTTTACTGGTAATCCTTTTTACAACTATGCCTGCTAAATAATATTTATAGTTATGAATACAATCTATTATTTATTTGATCCTTTATGATATATCTAGAATGAAATATTCTTGTTTATATTGTAATTGTAATTGTAATGGTATTTGTAGAGCGCGATTGCTGCCCGTGGGCGTCCAAGCGCTAAGCTGACCAGAAAGTGACGGAGGAGGTGCTATGGTACAGTGGGTTTGTCAAACAGCCATGTTTTTAAGTTTTTGCGGAATGATAGAAGATTTGAGTTGGACCGGAGTGAGAGGGGAAGGTCGTTCCAGAGCCTGGCGGTATTCAGCGAGAACATTCTTCCCCCTGCTCTGGCTCGCTTTACTCTGGGAATGACGGCAAGAAAGGCCTCCTTTGATCGTAGGTTCCTGTTGGGATGATAGGGGGTGACAAGATTTCTGTTGATCGCTGGGCTTGTGTTCCAGAAGGTGCGGTGCGCCAGGCACAGTGCTTTGAAGGCTATCCTCTGCCTCACTGGCAGCCAGTGGAGAATTTTTAGAGCAGGTTTAGCAGACTGAGTGCGCGGAATTTCTAACAAGGAACGAGCTGCACAGTTTTGAACAACCTGCATATTATTGACACGTATGTCCCTTTAGAATATTTTCTAGATCTCTTTATTCTATTTCCCAGACACGCCCAGGTACATGCTTTATAATGCTTGGTACTTCCCTTCACAAATCACTATCAAGTATAATTGGGCTCTATAGATCCTAATATTTTCAATAATAATCGGTCCTTGTTTCTGCTTAGTACTCCTGGTGGGGGCCTTGCCTGGAGTAGTGTTCTTGTGAACCCAGACCCGCGGTTTAAGTTTTTGATCCTGTAGTACTCTGTACACCAGTTTATTGTAACTTGAACGTATTTCCTATTCTTTCTACACAATACATTTTTTCTTCTTATTGACAAGCAGATTTTTAAAAAAATGTATACTTGTTACTGGAAAACCTTTCCTCCATAACTCATTTTATTCTATCTGTTGGAAGGCGGACCCCGAGGAGTCGGTGAGACCACCAAGGGGGGCCCTCTCACTGCACGAAGTAGCCGAGCGCTGCCGAGAAGTCTCCTGAGAGATCCTTCTCCTATCACGTACTAGCACAGTAACACCACCACACCGGACTCAAGGAGGTTGTCTCAAGACAAGCAATTCTTTATCAGCAATAAAAAGGTTACGAGGTCAATATTTACACGAAGGGATCGAGGGATCCACCAAAAGTCTCAGTGTCTCTTTGGAAGGGTAGGGGTAGCGGGACAGTCTTTGGCAGGAGTGCGGTATGAGGGTACCTGGGGCCCAGTTCTTATCCTCAAGCTGGAGGACCTCCGGATCTCGGATGGGTCGAGCCGCGACGGCGTCAGCAGGGCTCTGGCGTACAGTTCGTGGAGAGCCGCGATTCAATCAGCAGGGCTCTCAAGATGGTTTCTGCTCAGCTCGAGCCGCGACGTCGTCAGCAGGGCTCCGAGGAAGGTTTCAGCGAGGTTGGGCCGCGACAGCGTCAGCAGGGCTCCGATGTTCCAGGTGGTTCAGAAAGGGTTCACAAGAAGGAGCCGCGACGCAGTCAGCAGGGCTCGTGATGGTTCCGACAAGAGTTCTTCTCCGTAGGGTCAGCCGCGATTCAATCAGCAGGGCTCTCGACTCCGGGATACAACTGCCGAGCTGTGGTGGGGTCGCCCCAGATATAGGTCTGGAGCCCTTTGATGTCCGGACCTATGCGCCCGAGGGGGCGGAGTGGCCGGGTGGAGGTGGCCAGACGCCCAGCAGGAGAGGCGCCAGGCCCATGGGAGTTGCAGGGCGATCACACCTCGAGAGGGGAGGACAGTTGGGGGTCCCATCGATACTGTCCTCCGCCGGGGGCGATGAATGGTTCCTGCGGCACCCCCTGGCTAGTTCGTGGTGCCTCGATGTCGGGGCTTCGCTGGGGTCGAGGCCGGGTTGAGCGGGGTCGCGCCGGCTGGTGCACGGTGTGACGTGGATGCCAACAAGATGGCGGAGCCACGAGGAGTATGCGACCACGTGCAGCTCCGGGTGAAGGGCCTTGGTGCAGTTCAGACGGGTGGCCCGTGACGGCCGGGGCGGGGAACGGGCACAATCCAGGGGGTTAAGGACCACGCCACGAGGCCGGGTCCAACAGGCGTCCCCCCCAGCCGAAGGCATGGAGAGTCACCCATCTCCTTGGGGATTCTCCTCGTCAAGGCGGAAGAAGCGGGACAGGCCGTCGGCGTTGGCGTTGGCGTGGTCATTGCCGGGCCGGTGTTCGACGTCAAAGTCCATCCCTTGTAGCGAGATGGACCATCGCAGCAGCTTGGGGTTCTCGCCCCGCATTCGCATTAACCATTGCAAGGGCCGGTGGTCGGTCTGGACCCGGAAGTGGGCGCCAAAGAGGTAGGGCCGGAGCTTCTTGAGGGCCCACACCACAGCGAAGGCCTCACGCTCAATAGTGCTCCAGCGTTGCTCTCGGGGCAGTAGTCGTCGGCTGATGAAGGCCACTGGTCGGTCGAGCCCCTTTTCGTCGGCTTGGGATAGGACGGCCCCGATCCCATACTCGGAGGCGTCCGTCTGTACCACGAACTCCTTCTGGTAGTCCGGGGCCTGCAGCACCGGAGCAGTACACATGGCTGTTTTTAGGGTGTCGAAGGCTGTTTGGCAGCGGGGTGTCCAGTGTACCTTCTTGGGCTGCTTTTTGGACGTTAACTCTGTGAGGGGGCCAACAATGCTCCCATAGTCCCGGATAAACCGCCGGTAGTATCCGGTGAGGCCCAGGAAGGCCCGGACAGCGGTCTGGGTAGTGGGGGGTTCCCAGGTCTGGATGGCATCTATCTTCGCTTGGAGGGGGGCCACCTGCCCGCTCCCCACTTGATGGCCCAGGTAGGTCACGGATCCGTGGCCGATTTAACATTTGCTGGCCTTGATTGTGAGCCCGGCCTGCTGGAGGGCGGCCAGGACGGCCTTCAGGTGAAGGAGGTGCTCGGCCCAGTGGTTGCTGTACACGGCAATGTCATCTAAGTAGGCCGCGCTGAAGGCCTCAAGCCCGGCCAAAACCTTGTTCACCAGTCTTTGGAAGGTGGCCGGGGCGTTCTTCATTCCGAAGGGCATCACCCGAAAGTGGTAATGCCCATCCGGAGTCGAAAAGGCGGATCTTTCTTGGGCGCCGGGGGTGAGCTGGATTTGCCAGTACCCGGCGGTGAGGTCCAGCGTGCTCAAGTAGCGAGCGGCCCCTAGGCGGTCGATGAGTTCGTCGGCCCGGGGTATCGGGTGTGCGTCTGTCTTGGTTACTGCATTCAGGGCTCGGTAGTCCACGCAGAATCGCAACTCCGGGGGGTGACCGGGAGCTGCGGCCTTGGGCACCAGGACGACAGGGCTGGCCCACGGGCTGTCCGAAGGCTCGATGACCCCCAGGGCCAGCATCTTCCCTACTTCGGCCTGGATGCAGGCCCGCACTCGGTCAGGCACCCGGTAGGCTCTGTGTCGTATGGGGGGGCTCTCCCCGGTGTCGACGTCGTGGACGCACCAGTGAGTCACCCCCGGGGTGAGAGAGAAGAGGGCTGCGTAGTCCCGCAGTAATTGCTGGCAGTCGTTGCGCTGTTCCGGGGTCAGGGACGAGGCGAGTTGGACCCCTTCGATCGATCCATCGTGAATGTCGGATTGCAAGAGGTCGGGCAAGGGCTCGGAGTCGTCCTCGCCCCCCTCGTCGGTCGCCAGCAGCAGGCTCAGTTCGGTCCGGGCGAAGTGGGGTTTTAGCCTGTTAGCATGTAGGACCCGGAGGGGGTTCCGGGGGGACTCCAGATCGACCAGGTAGGTGACGGGACTTTTCTTCTCCACCACCTTGAAGGGCCCAGTCCACTTGTCCTGGAGGGCGCCGGGTTCGACCGGGGCCATGACCCATACTTTCTGACCTGGCTCGAATTCTACAGTAGAGGTGTTGCGATCGTACCACCGCTTCATGTCCTCCTGGCTGGCCTCGAGGTTGGCTTCGGCCATGGCTCGGAACTTGCGGGTCTGGTTTCGGAGGGTCAGGAGGTATCGGTAGACGTCAGGAGGGGCGCCTCGGGGCTTCATCTCCCAGCCCTCCTTGACCAGGCTGAGCGGTCCGCGGACCGGGTGTCCATACAATAGTTCAAACGGGCTGAACCCCAGGGACTTCTGCGGGACCTCCCGATAGGCAAACAGGAGGCAGGGCAGCAGGACATCCCATTTCCGCCTGAGGGGTTCTTCCAGGCCCTGGATCATCCCTTTTAATGTTCGGTTGAACCGCTCAACCAGTCCGTTCCCCTGAGGGTGATAGGGGGTCGTGAACTTGTATGTGACCCCGCACTGTTGCCACAGGGACCGCATGTACCTGGAGATAAAGTTCGTGCCGCGGTCGCTCACCACTTCGCTGGGGAATCCCACTCGGGAGAAGATCCCCATCAAGGCCCGGCCTACCACAGGGGCCGTTATAGTTCTTAGCGGGACCGCCTCCGGGTACCTGGTGGCGTGGTCCACGAGGACCAGGATGAAGCGGTGGCCCAGGGCGGTTTGGGGGTCCAGGGGTCCCACAATATCGATTCCGACCCGCTCGAACGGGGTGCTGACGGCGGGAAAGGGCTGGAGGGGGGCCTTGACCCGACCCCCCGTCTTTCCGCTGGCTTGGCAGGTCTGGCAGGACCGGCAGTGGTTGTCCACCTCTCTCCGCATCCGGGGCCAGTAGAAGTGGGTCACCAGACGACTGTACGTTTTGTCTTGCCCCAAGTGTCCGGCGAGGGGCACGTCATGGGCCAGGTTGAGAAGGAAATCCCGGAAGCGGAGGGGGACCACCAACACGCGGCTGGCCCCGAGTTCTGCTACTTTCTGTTCACTGTACAACAGGCCCTTGGCCCAGTAGATCCAGTGGGTGCCGGTCTGGTCACCGTTGGCTTGCGCGGTCGCCTGTTGTCGGACCCCTTCGAGAGAGGGACAGGACTGTTGCTCTTGCTGGAACTGCTCTCGGGTGGGGCCCCCTTCGTGTTGCCATTGCGTCAGTTCTGGTAGGGCGCTCGGAGAAGCCATCTCTTCGGGGGAGGATTCGCTGGGCCCAGGGTCGGTGTCCGCCTCCTCCTCGCTGCTGGTGGGAGGGGGTGTGAGCCCCTCGGGTTGGGCGGTCCCGGAGGTCGAGGATGAGCGGGGGGCCTGGGCGGTCATGGACCGGGTGATGGCGCAGGCCCAATCAGCCAGTCCCAACATTCGGAGGTGCTCTCGTCGTTCTACTTGAGCCCAGGGGGAACTTTCCAAGTCGTTCCCCAGGAGGCAGTCGACCGGGGCGTCGTCGCGCACCGTCACCTTCAGCAGGCCCGTCACCCCTCCCCACTCGAAGGGGACCAGGGCCATCTGGCATAGGCTTTCACTGTTGTCGGCCGTCCGTACGGGGCACAGCACATTCGGTAGAATCTGTTCAGGGGTCACCAGGTGGCAGCGGACAGCGGTGATACTGGCGCCTGTGTCGCGAAGGGCTTCGGCCCGTTGTCCGTTGACCGTGACCTGCTGCCGGTACTTCTGGGTGTTGGTTGGGATGGGGGTGCAGGGTACCATCTCTCGGCTACCCAGGCAGACCAGGGACATGGCTGCCGGCTCCCACTCAGTGTTCTCTCGGTCGAGGGCCTCCTCTTCCTCTTCTCCTCCCCCCAAGGCGGCGGCTGTCAGCTGCCGGGGCGGGGGCCCGCCGGCCCCGTTTCTTCGGTTCAGAGGGCAGGCCGGATCGCTGGCAAAGTGTCCGGTTTGTTGGCAGCCATAGCAGGTCACTGGTGGCCGTGGTCCGGGTCGGGCCGGGCCCACCCTTCGAGCTAGGCTCGGGGAGAGATGTGGCTGCGGTGGCCCTCGAGGGGGGCTCCTGGGGGCCCCGGCGGGAGGGTCTCGGTTCCTGTTCGGCCCTCCCCCCCCACCGTGCTGGCGTGGGGGTCCGTTGGGGTTCCTCTGGTACTCCCCCATTGAGCTCCGGGGGACCCGGGAGTTGACCCATCGATCGGCCTCGACGGCAAGTTTTCGCGGGTCGGTCATTTTGCTGTCGAGGAGGTGCTGTCTCAGTTCCACGAAGCAATTGTTGGAAAGATGTTCCCACACGATGAGGTCGACCAGCTGCCCGTAGGTGGTTACTTTGCTTCCTTTGATCCACCCTTCTAGGGCCCGACTGAAAAAGTCCACATATTCCACCCATGTGGTACCCGGGATTTTCTTGCAGTCTCTGAACCGCTGGCGGTACATTTCCGCTGTTAGCCCGTAGCGGGTGAGCAGGGCCTCCTTCATGTGATCGTAGGAGGTCATCACCTCCTCCGGTAGCTGGAGCAGCGTGTCCCGCCCTTCACTCAGGAATCGCCCCCACAGGCCTGCGCCCCAGTCTTTTCGGGGCACCCGATGGGAGGTCATGGCCACCTCGTAGGCCTTAAACCATTGTTGGATGTCGTCATTCTTGTAATACTCCTTGACGACCTCTTTCGGGATATGTACCTTGGCCTCGGGAGGCGGTAGAGTGTCTCTAGTACTGGGGGTGTCGGTCCCTCCGTTCTTGGCCTTGATCTCGAGCTCCTTGAGACTGCGCTCGTGCTCAAGAGTTAGTTTCTTTTCCTCCAACTCCCGGTGTCGTCTCTTCTCTTCTATCTCTTCTTGAAGGCGTAGCTGCTCGAGGGCCAGTTTCTTTTCTGCCAGCTGGAGTTCGCCGTCCAGCCGCAGTCGGGCGAGCTCTAGCTCGTGGCTCCGGACCTTTTCCCGCTCTCGTATTTCTTCTTCGGAGAGGCCGGTTTCTAGGCTCTTTCTTCCTCCGGTTGCCGGAGTCAGTGCGGTTGCTGTGGTCTCCGTCAGGGGCAAGGGCCCTTCTTCCTGGGAGGGGCCTGCCCCGGCCTCCAACCATGCCCTCAGAGCTTTCTGCATCTCTTCTTTGGTACCTAGGCTGGTGGTTGCAATGCCTTTGTCTTTGCAGAACTGTTTTAATTCTTTGTGCGTATATTCTTCCAGCCGTTCGGGCTGGAACTCCATTGTCGCGTTGTTTTCCTGGCTGCTCATGATGCTATTCGTTTGGATGGGTAGCTAGTGGGTACTGGCTGGTACGTACTGCGTTCGGCTCGGATCCCGTCGCTGGCCACCAAATGTTGGAAGGCGGACCCCGAGGAGTCGGTGAGACCACCAAGGGGGGCCCTCTCACTGCACGAAGTAGCCGAGCGCTGCCGAGAAGTCTCCTGAGAGATCCTTCTCCTATCACGTACTAGCACAGTAACACCACCACACCGGACTCAAGGAGGTTGTCTCAAGACAAGCAATTCTTTATCAGCAATAAAAAGGTTACGAGGTCAATATTTACACGAAGGGATCGAGGGATCCACCAAAAGTCTCAGTGTCTCTTTGGAAGGGTAGGGGTAGCGGGACAGTCTTTGGCAGGAGTGCGGTACGAGGGTACCTGGGGCCCAGTTCTTATCCTCAAGCTGGAGGACCTCCGGATCTCGGATGGGTCGAGCCGCGACGGCGTCAGCAGGGCTCTGGCGTACAGTTCGTGGAGAGCCGCGATTCAATCAGCAGGGCTCTCAAGATGGTTTCTGCTCAGCTCGAGCCGCGACGTCGTCAGCAGGGCTCCGAGGAAGGTTTCAGCGAGGTTGGGCCGCGACAGCGTCAGCAGGGCTCCGATGTTCCAGGTGGTTCAGAAAGGGTTCACAAGAAGGAGCCGCGACGCAGTCAGCAGGGCTCGTGATGGTTCCGACAAGAGTTCTTCTCCGTAGGGTCAGCCGCGATTCAATCAGCAGGGCTCTCGACTCCGGGATACAACTGCCGAGCTGTGGTGGGGTCGCCCCAGATATAGGTCTGGAGCCCTTTGATGTCCGGACCTATGCGCCCGAGGGGGCGGAGTGGCCGGGTGGAGGTGGCCAGACGCCCAGCAGGAGAGGCGCCAGGCCCATGGGAGTTGCAGGGCGATCACACCTCGAGAGGGGAGGACAGTTGGGGGTCCCATCGATACTGTCCTCCGCCGGGGGCGATGAATGGTTCCTGCGGCACCCCCTGGCTAGTTCGTGGTGCCTCGATGTCGGGGCTTCGCTGGGGTCGAGGCCGGGTTGAGCGGGGTCGCGCCGGCTGGTGCACGGTGTGACGTGGATGCCAACAAGATGGCGGAGCCACGAGGAGTATGCGACCACGTGCAGCTCCGGGTGAAGGGCCTTGGTGCAGTTCAGACGGGTGGCCCGTGACGGCCGGGGCGGGGAACGGGCACAATCCAGGGGGTTAAGGACCACGCCACGAGGCACTATCTACAAAAACAAAACTTTCAATACTCCTGCAAATATGGTTGTTTCCCATGCCTTGTGTGCAACATCATGGAATGTTCATGGTTTGACGCATTATATTAAGAGGAAAAAAGTTTTCCCATATCTCCAATCCAAAAAAGTAGATGTGGCTCTTCTTCAAGAGGCACATCTTGACGAATTTGAATCAAAACAAATTGTGTAGAGACTGGGTAGGAAAGGTTTTCCACAGCAGTATTCATTGCGACAGTTCCTCAGACTCAGGTCCTACTCGAAAATGTGGTGTGGCAATTCTCATTCGAAAAACCCTTCCAGTTATGGTATCCAAAACATGGGTAGATCCAGACGGTTGTTATGTCTTTGCTAAACTGCGTATTGGTGATACTCATATCTGTGTGGGATCAGTCTATGCCCCAACAGGTTCCAAAAAATCCTTTCTCCTACATCTGAATCGTTTGTTGTCAGAGATTGATGCTTCACAATACCTTATAGGGGGTGATTGGAATTTGGTGAGAGATCCGATTCTTGACAGGACAGGCCCTTTTGATAAACATAATGCTGCAGACAGGGCCCTCATGAATGACATAATTGATGATAACGGCCTTGTTGATCACTGGCGTCTTGCACACCCGGATGACACTGAATACACCTTCACGTCCCCCACTCATGGAACTCTTTCTCGGTTAGACTACTTTTTAATCTCCCAAGGTATAGTCCAATCAGTTCAGGAATCCCATATTTTTGAAGCATCAATATCTGATCACTCTCCAGTCTTATTACAGTTACAAACAGGGATGGCAAGACCAGGTCGCAAACCTTGGAGGATGAATATTCAACGTCACAAAACTCCTAAGGGTAAAACACAATTACAGGATCATCTTCACAATTATCTTTCCTTAAATCAAGGTTCTTTGACTTCTGGCAGGACTATGTGGGCTGCTGCTAAAGCTACCATCCGGGGGCAACTTATGCGGGATGCAGCTCAGGCCAATAGGAAAAATGCTACTCGACAGAAAGAATTAGAACAAGACATTGAGCAATTCACCCGTTTATATACCGAAAAACCCAATTTACAAAATCGTAAATCATTAGAACAAGCCCGTATGGCACTGAACAGTCTCTCCACTTCCAAGGCAGAATATGAACTACAAAAAATGAAAGGGAGGCATTATGAACAGAGAGAAAAGGCGGGTAGACTCTTAGCAGCACAATTGCAACAAAGAGAAGTTGCTATGGCTATCCCAGCCTTGAAATCACTTACAAGTAATATGCTGACTCGCCCTTAGGATATAGTTAATGAATTCGCTTCTTACTATAAATCCCTTTATACTCCAGGCACCCAAATAGACCAAGATAAATTGACATCATTTCTCGCAGAAATTGATTTACCTCTCCTTTCTGCAGAGGACAGAGCACTTTTAAATGCAGGAATCAGTAAAGAGGAAATATCACAAGCTATAGTCTAACTCCCATATCATAAAGCCCCGGGGGAGGATGCGGAATTTTATCGTTGGTCAGGTGACAATGTAGTGGATTGTTTACATGCTGCATTCCAAGAGGCTGAACACACATCTTCCCTAGGAAATCTCTCTAATAAAGCTATAATTGCCGTCCTACCTAAACCGGGGAAAGATCCATTACTCTGTAGCAGTTATCGTCCTATTTCACTTCTCAATTGTGACATAAAAATCCTAGCCAGTATTCTTGTCTCTCGCCTTCGTAAAGTTATTCCCTCCTTAATTCATCATACCCAAGTGGGATTTATACCTGGACGCTCCTCTCGAAATCATTTGCATTCTTTAACTCACACCCTTCACGCTGCTAAAGTTCTTCAAGACGATGCCATAGCATTATCTCTCGATGCCGAAAAGGCATTCGATCGAGTAGAATGGACATACCTATTCAAAATTTTAAAACAATTTGGATTGGGAGACCAGTTTATAAATAAGGTACAGTTGCTATATGAACAACCCACTGCATCAGTTAACTGTGGAGGTTTTGTTTCTGATCCATTCCCAATCCGTAGAGGAACTCGCCAGGGTTGCCCCTTGTCGCCTCTTTTGTTCTTATTGGCTATTGAACCTTTGGCAGCTGCAATACGACAATCACCCTCGATTGTTGGTGTTCCTCTTCCATTGGGAGAATCTAAACTTTATCTCTATGCAGATGACATTCTACTTACCATTATTGACTTATCAAGATCATTACCATCACTACTTCAAATCATAGAGAATTTTTCTTCTTTTTCTGGGTATAAAATTAACTGGGATAAGTGTGAAGCACTTCCTATATCTGATGGCACCTCAAAACATGTGATACAAGGTTACCCCTTCCATTGGCAGTCTTCTCGTTTAAAATATTTAGGTATTCTTGTGAATAAGGGAACAGAAGCCATGGTTCGGGATAATATAAATCCCTTACTTACCCAACTGCAACGCGATTTCGATAAGTGGAAAATCTTGGGTTTATCTTTGTGGGGTAGAGTACAAGCTGTGAAAATGGCCACTCTTCCACGTTTTCTTTACACACTAGGAATGCTACCTCTCCATATTCCGTTATCCACACTACGTCTCATAGATTCTAAGATTAAATCCTTTATATGGGGCCCCATCAAACCCCGTTTAGCCATCAATAAACTTATTGCCCATCATTCCAATGGTGGTCTGAGTCTCCCCTCGATTGAACATTATTCAATTGCATTACAATTATCCCAACTTACATACATGTTTCACGATAACTCTAACACGCCACAATGGGTACATACTGAAAGATTTCTCTTATCCTCTGAATCGGGTCTTTCTGCCTTATATGGGTCAGGTACCAGCCGTCTTGATCCCTGTAATCCTATGTTATCTGCAATGCGTAAAATTTGGCAAAGGTCACACCGTATTTTAGGCTTTAATCCACGCCTGCATGTAAAGGCCCCAATATGGAATAACTCTGGAATACGTATTAAAGGGAAAACTCTCTTCTGGCCTACATGGAAATCGGTGGGTATACTGACTTTAGATCAGATTCTTCATAACAGAGACCTCAAATCTTTTTCACAGTTGGTTGAGGAGTTTAAACTTCCCCTATCACAAAAGGATACCTATATAACTCTCTTCTTAAGGCTTTAGGCTCGAAACCCTATACACTGCAAATTTCACCAATAACATTTTATCTTCATACTTGGGAGAGGCACAAAGGGGTTATCTCTGGTCTGTACAAAACACCACAATGCAATTATTTTCTCATCCTTTATCTCATGACCTTCGTTCCAGATGGCAATCACGCCTAGGACTTTCCTATGAAAATGAACAATGGACAACCTTACTGGAAAACTTAGTTAAAGGCGCCCGAGAGGCTCGCTTAAAATTTTGTATATTTAAAATAATTCATGACTGGCACTGGTCCCCGGTAAAATTACATAAAGCAGGCCTATTACCGCATACTAATTGTTGGAGATGTAACGCCTCTGGTTGTGACATTGTGCATATCATATGTAAATGTCCCATGGTGAAACTTTACTGGTTATACATAGGTCGATTTCTGCGTGACACCGTCCCCTTACATTTACCACTCTCGCCAGCAACAATTTTACTGTATGATTTACAGGATTCCCCTACCCTTTCCAAAACGCAATGTCGTCTAGTTCACACTGCATTAGCTACTGCTAAAATTTGTATACTAAGACAATGGAAATCCTCATCTCCGCCATCACAAGAGTCTTGGCTTACATCAATGATCCAAATTGCCTCACATGAGAGAGTCATTTATAACATTCAAGATCAAACTGAATTGTTTTTACAGGTATGGGATCCTTTCCTGCAGGTAAAAGATATATCTGTTGCTAACCTTACTTCTTAGATTATTTTGTTAATTATATTGTATTGATCTTTGGGTACTGTTAGTTCATTGACTTATGACTATGCTGCATTGTCTTCAATTAGTCAACCTTTTTTCTATTATATTTATCCATACTACTGGTGTGATTCTGTATTCTCTATAATGCATTCCCTTATAATATTCCAAATGAATTATTTTAATGAAATAAGTAACTTCTGTTTTACTAGTTTGACATTCTATCATTTTCAGCTTTTATTGATTTGTTGTCAAATTAATGGTTTAATGCTTTAATATTTTATATTCACTATTTAATATGTAATGATGTTTGTATTTCCTTTATTTGATATAATATGTTTTGCCCTTAATTTCCTTCTTTTTTCTGCTATTCTATGGATTTTTATACATTTGCTTTTATATTTACAATTATATTCATTATTTTTTCTCTACTATAACGTATTTTAAGATATTCAATGTTTTCATATATTTATTGTACCGTATTTATGAAATGCTAATAAAAAATTATAACATAAATTTTGTTATATACTAGAAAAAACCCTTAGCTTTCACAACCCCAGATTGTCAGATAAATCCTCACACTTTGAAGTCAGAGAAAGAAAATGTAACTCTATTCCTAATCGAAAAAGAGAGCCTGACATTCGACCTTTGTCGTTAAATGCACAGCAAATGTGACTAGATAAAAATGATTTCTTCTGCTTCTGTCTAGCATTTCTTAATATTATCTCAATTGAAGATTGTTAAATATAAACAATGTATTGTTTTACAATTGATATGGTGTGCAGGGGCAAATTAGAACTGACCTTGGCAGAATTTGATCTCTCAGATCTGTCATAAAAGCACATAGCACTTTCCTGCAGCTCTTAGCATTAGATATATAGCAGATTTCATTTATTTATATTTTAACCCTTTTCAAAGTTTAAACTACAGGAGAGACAAAGACATGCGGGACAGCCTAAAACAAATAAAGCCAGAAAATAGAAAGCAAGTAAATCTGAGATACAAACCGCAAAGCTGATGGTAAGCAATTGGCCGAATGCATTCTTAGGTGAGCTTTCAGAATATCCCCAAGAGGTCTTTAGCAATCAGACCACTGCGCTGTCTGGTAGGCTTCAACCTGATAGGGACCTAACACGCTCGGTGGCAATAAAATTGATGATCCTTGGAATGAAATAATGTCTGTTTAAAAATAAGAAATTGTCATATTTAAGATACGTTTTCTAAAGTGATTGTTTGTTTTCTTTAAATGATTGATGAAGAAAATACTACACGAAATTAGAAAATCAAATTGTAGGCGTTGTACGCTGTTGAACTAATTGACAAATTCAGAAATGAAATCATATTAATAGTTGTAAAACTAAGAAATAACAGAAGGCACCAATAAACTACTGCAGGCACCAAAAAAGCAAGCCATGTCAGGTATCAAAAGAAAGAATTTTTGAAGAAAAGAAAATGGTACTAATGCCAGAAATACATCCAGGACTTGTAAATATTAGGGAAAATGTGTAAGCAGTGATTGGAGGATTTATATTTATTTGACGATAGAGAGTTAATAGCCCCACCTCCAGATAGTCTATATAGCCTTAGCAGGCTATACCCTTAATGTAAATATTAAGGGACTGATTTAGACTTTGGCAGATGGAGTAACGGGAGTCAGGGAGATGGAAGACTTTACGTCCCCCACCCCTGCCTTTAGTCCATCCTCCAGATTTAGAGTTCACATCGGGCCCTACAGTGAACTCTATGGTTTTATTTGAACCGCCATCACAGCAGTTCATACAAAGCCATTTACAAGTTTGGTGTGCACCTATCATTGATGACGGACGCTTATACCAAACTTTTAAAAGATTTTTCTTCTCCAAAAACAAACTCCCAAAACAGGATTTTGTTTTTGGGAAAAGAAAGAACTAATGGCTCCTGCACAATAGGAGTTTTATCCAGACAGTGTGGGGGGTTAGTTTGCATAGTAAAAAAAAACACAATCCCACCGCCAACTCTAAATAGGCCGGATGGCCTAACTTCAACGGCCTCTACTCCCTCCAGCCGTCAGAGGAAGGTTTACACCAACGGATTAAATTTTACTCCGTCGGCGAGAAGCTGGCAGTCCGCCCAACTCCCATTAGGGCTGCGGACTGAGAGTTTGGAAGGAAGGGTACTCTGTCACCAAACGTCTAAATTGGACCCTAAGATTCAAAGCTTCAGAACTTAAAAAACGCATTTAGGATTCTTCTAAAATTAGAGTGTCCCCTTCACGTGGCTGCTGCTAATTCGCATGGATACAGAAACAAAATATTTTCACAAGTGAAAAGGAATATTTTTCTCCGCAATGCTTGTATTGCATTTAAATGTGCAAGATGTTTGTTTCCTGCTGCAGACCAAAGCCTATTCTCCAGCCCACCAATGTGATCCGAGAAAAATTCCACCTTCCTTACTTCTAGAATGTATCAGCCAGCGGATCGAAGGTCGCCAGTTCGGCACTGCATTGCGCGTGCAGAGGTTTTAGCAACTTTTGATCTGTTCCAGCTAGAAACGTTTTGCTGAATTTCTTGCAATTGGGAAATGATGCAGCAGGTGGTCGATTCAGGGGCGTAACAAACACCCCCGCAGTCCCCGCAGTGCGGGGGGGCCCCCAGGTGAAGGGGGCCCCCTCATCTCTTTGGTAAAGAGCTGGGAGAGAAAGGCTTGCTGTAGAAAGCAGGTGCAGTCTGCAGCCGGCTCTGAGCTCCACGCGCTGACCCAGGGCAGGACTGAAGAGAAACAAAGTAACAAGTTACATTGTTTCTCTTCAGCCAGAGCCATGAGCCAGCCCCGAAAAGGGATGGGGGTGGGGGCCCCAGAGAGAGCATTCCCCACAAGGCACAGCCTCTGAGAAGGGAGGAGGCAGCACAGAGCTGACAGGGGCAGGAGAAGGACTGCAGCTCCAGGAACAGGACTCTGCTGGGAGCATTGGAAGGTAAGCAAGCACTGGAAATGCAATTGGCTTCGCAGTCTCCCTGGATGGCACGGAGTGTTTCCTCGGTGGCCTGCAGTGTCCCCGATGCGGATAGTGAACATGGAAACGTTCCCAGATTTCCACAGAAGAGATTAAAAAAAAATGGCTCAAGAATGTTTGAAAATGGATGTACGTGTACAAAATGACAGAGTACTTTTTTAAATAGTTCAATATAGCGCAAGCTCGTCCCCAAGGTATTGGAGTGCTTTACACGAGCACCAGTTACATTACATAAGGCCACACTTATTTTTAAGCACCGGGATATTAAGTGATTTGCCCAGAATCACAGGATGTTGAACCAACACTGAGACTCGAGCATGATCCCCAGTTCCAAAGCCAGCATCTCTGGCTGTTATGCCACATTTCATTTGTGTCAGTGGTCTTCCCAGTTGCAAAGGAAGGGAGAACATGTCTGTGGTTGTTGCACATTTTTGAGCGACATTTGAGACCAAGTGCAAAACTATCTGGAGCCTTCAGCAAAATTCTATTTTTTCTGTTTTTTGCTCCCTCCTTGGAATTAATTGGTAATATTTGATGCTTTTGGTGTCAATTTGGCACTGTCTGGGGCTGGCACCCTCGACACCTGCCTAGTATTATTGACTCGCTTTATCATCAGCCCTTTTATTTACTTTTAGACTCTGGCCATGGGCGTACGTACCAATGGTGCAGCATGTGCAGTGGCATCGGGCCTAGGAATGGGAGGGGCACACTGACTACAGCTGTCTTTCAGTACCCAACCAGGAGCCAGGGGGCACTTTCACCTCCTTAAATGAGGGCGCGTGAGGCTCGTGCTATGCCACTGACTCCAGCTTAACTGAAAAACTCACATTTTAGGGGCCTCTGGAGTACTATAGAGTTGGGGAAAGTCATTCCCAGGTTCCACAGCACAGAAGCTCCATTTTCTTTTTTTTAATACATTTTAGGTATTCAGTTTCCGCCCATGCTGTGCACTTTTTATTTTATGTTTATTTCCTATGAATTCTATTTCTTGCTATTCACATTGGTAATATTTTTTATTGAAGAATCCAATAAAGAGCAGGTTATAAATTGGTACTTAAAGTCTAATGAAACATAGAACGAGCCCAGAACAGCAACGAAATGCTAAAAATAATAGAGATATATTCAGGTAAATAAATGGGACTGGAGTGTAGCAAACAATCACCAGTCATATGGGAGAGAGTAGGACACACATAAGAAGGGAGGGATATTATGGGTCGGAAGGGGAGAATCCATGTAAGATGTCATATCTAATAAGTATTGGCAAAGCCAATAGGTCTGACGTTGGTTGCAGGACTATTGACTGTACCAATGTATGTTTCTTTTGCTGTAGTTTATTATGACTTTATTGTTCCAAGATGGCTAATGGATGCTGAGAGAAGAAAGACATGAAGAAATCATTGAAATACAAAAGGGCGTAAATACAGTAGGTGGACAGTGGTGAATGAGAGACAATGAAATACGAAAGGGTGTAAATACAGTGGATGGACAGTTGTGTATGAGAGACAATGAAATACAGGGTGTAAATACTGCAGGTGGACAGTGGTGTATGAGAGACAATGAAATACAGGGTGTAAATACTGCAGGTGAACAGTGGTGTATGAGAGACAATGAAATACTAAAGGGTGTAAATACAGTAGGTGGACAGTGGTGTATGAGAGACAATGAAATACAGGGTGTAAATACTGCAGGTGGACAGTGGTGTATGAGAGACACTGAAATACGAAAGGGTGTAAATACAATGGGTGGACAGTGGTGTATGATAGACAATGAAATACGAAAGGGTGTAAATACAGTAGGTGGACAGTGGTGTATGAAATACAATGAAATACGAAAGGGTGTAAATATAGTGGGTGGACAGTGGTGAATAAGAGAATGAAATACAGAGTGTAAATACAGTGGGTGTACAGTTGGATATGAGAGACAATGAAATACTACAGGGTGTAAATACAGTAGGTGGACAGTGGTGTATGAGAGACAATGAAATACGTAAGGGTGTAAATACAGTGGGTGGACAGTGGTGTATGAGACAATGAAATATGAAAGGGTGTAAATACAGTAGGTGGACAGTGGTGTATGAGAGACAATGAAATACGAAAGGGTGTAAATACAGTGGGTGGACCGTGGTGTATGAGAGATAATGAAATGCAGGGTGTAAATACAGTGGGTAGACAGTGGTGTATGAGAGATAATGAAATACTACAGGGTGTAAATACAGTGGGTGGACAGCGGAGTATGAGAGACAATGAAATACAGGGTGTAAGTACAGTGGGTGGACAGTGGTGTATGAGAGACAATTAAATACTACAGGGTGTAAATACAGTGGGTGGACAGTGGTGTATGAGAGACAATGAAATACTACAGGGTGTAAACACAGTGGGTGGATAGAGATGTATGAGCGACAATGAAATACAGGGTGTAAATACTGTAGGTGGACAGTGGTGTATGAGAGACAATGAAATGCGAAAGGGTGTAAATACTGTAAGTAGACAGTGGTGAATAAGAGACAATGAAATACAGGGTGTAAATTCAGTGGGTGGACAGCGGTGTATGAGAGACAATGGAATACAGGGTGTAAATACAGTGGGTGGACAGTGGTGTATGAGAGACAATGAAATATTACAGGGTGTAAATAAAATGGGTGGACAGCGGTGTATGAGAGACAATGAAATACAGGGTGTAAATACAGTGGGTGCGACGGCGGTGTATGAGAGACAATGAATTACAGGGTGTAAATACAGTAGGTGGACAGTGGTGAATGAGAGACAATGAAATACTAAAGGGTGTAAATACAGTAGGTGGACAGTGGTGAATGAGAGACAATGAAATACTAAAGGGTGTAAATACAGTGGGTGGACAGCAGTGTATGAATGACAATGAAATACAGGGTGTAAATACAGTGGGTGCGACAGCAGTGTATGAGAGACAATGAATTACAGGGTGTAAATACAGTAGGTGGACAGTGGTGAATGAGAGACAATGAAATACTAAAGGGTGTAAATACAGTGGGTGGACAGCAGTGTATGAATGACAATGAAATACAGGCTGTAAATACAGTGGGTGCGACAGCGGTGTATGAGAGACAATGAATTACAGGGTGTAAATACAGTAGGTGAACAGTGATGAATGAGAGACTATGAAATACTACAGGGTGTAAATACAGTAGGTGGACAGCGGTGAATAAGAGACAATGAAATACTGGGTGTAAATACAGAAGGTGGACAGTGGTGAATAAGACAATGAAATACTACAGGGTGTAAATACAGTAGGTGGACAGCGGTGAATAAGAGACAATGAAATACTACAGGGTGTAAATACAGTAGGTGGACAGTGGTGAATAAGACAATGAAATACTACAGGGTGTAAATAAGGTTGCACGACATAGACCATGAATGAAGACAGAGCAGGGAGTAAACACAGTGGGCTCTGAAGTCGTGACCCGCAGCTGTCCTGCAGAGAACTGTACGCCAGTGCCCCGTAGCCAATTACAGACCCCGCATCACGCATAAAGGTCAAGCTATTTTTATTCTCTTAAATTTCTCCCCATACTTTCCTAAATAAGTAACCATTCCAGGATGGTTGATATGCATTTGACCCGTGGAAGGGTACACGGGACAGATGGGTGTCCTTGTGTACTGTGGGAAAGGCTGTGACGAGAGTGGGTGGACTGTTAAAGAGATAAACAAGGAAGCCGTTCATATCTTGTTCTCTCTTTTCCATAGTTGCCTTTGTGTAGAAAAAACAATCACTAGGTAAAGAGGGGAGCTTGTCACGGCCACTAGTGAGATTCTACAGAGCTTCCCCATTTCAACACCAGCAATGTTCCATGATTGTGTACTTAATAAATAAAATAACCTGACATAATGTTGGCCCTGCTATAATGGTGGCACATATCGGCCCAATGTGCTCACCCATGGTATAATGGAGCCCAAACCGCGTAAAATGTGCGGGCACTGGCATAATAGTGGTAATTCCTGTCTGATTGCGTGGTGCACAGCCCTCATGCTTGCTTCGGCATAATGGCGGTAATTCTTGGCATAAGATTGGCGCATATGACATGCAACTATGACACATAGATATTCAAGGCGGAATCTATCATGTGTTTTAGTGGTTCATGACAATAATTGAACGTTTTCACAAAAAGATAACTTCTTTATTTAGGGAACTTTAATTATTTTTCAAGAAGGCAAAGCTGGTATTTAATAGCAAAACGTGTCTGCTTTCATAAACTGACAAGCTGATATTTTGGAGACAAATGACTGAATTTATTTAAGTTCAAAGAATTTTATTAGACAAAGTAAAGGTGTCAGTACAGAAGAAAACCTAAAGCATAACAGCGATATGAGCTACACAGTAGAACATGACTGCAAAAATAAACATGAGACTAAAAAAAAAAAGAAAAACAGCAGATAATTGAGACTAAATAACAAAAAGCAATATTGAAGGTAACGCGTAGTAAATGAATTATAAAAAGTGTGAAGGAACGAGCAGGTCACTCAAGGAGGCTTAGAGACCTCCTGCTGAGAGGGAGGCAAATGAAACAAACGTTTGGCACAAACATCAAGGTACAGGGTTACAGGAAGCCAAAGTTCCTGTCGCTTCCTGGCCAAGTTCAGGGGGTAAACAAGGACAGTATCTAGTCTGTGATTATGACATACATTGTACCACCATGCTCTAAAAGAGATATTAGAAAAGTTCTTCCAATTAACAGTGATTTGCTGAAATGCAACAGCTAGCAATAGGTCAACAATTTGCAAATTAAAATCAGTGTTAGCCCAACAGGGAGAAAGACTGCCTAGGAAGATATTAACAAAGGAGAAGGGGAATGCAGTATGAAATATGGCATTGATTTGGACCCAAACTTGTTTCCAAAAATCATGCGTGGCAGTACAGGAAAAGAGCATGTGAAAGAGGGAAGCTTTGGGCGCCGAACAAGACCAGCAAAGGTCAGGTGTTAGAGGGAACCTCTTATTCAACATTTGAGGAGAAAAGAGGAGTCTGTTGTAGATGAAAAAGAGGGTTTGTGTGAGAGAAGCAGCCCTAGACGACTTCCGAAGTTTGGTCCAAACTTTGTCCCAAAGAGAAGTAGGCCAGGAGACGTCAAAATCAGACTCCCATTGTTCCTCTACCTTGGATTTTGATCTAGGTGCAAGAGTTTTGTGAAACGAGTGGTAGATTGAGGAGGCAGTGGGGCGTGTACGTAACAAGGAATGTAAGCGCAGAGTAGGACTGGAAGGGTCAGAATGAGTAGGAGAGGTAGAAAATTGGGTATAAGCGGACAGAACTGCAGTCTTGAGTACGAGGTACTTACGGAAGAAGGAGTGAGGAAGACCAAACTTTTGGCTAAGAGCAGGGAAAGGTAAGAAATCGGAACCAGAAAAGAGATGGGACACCCAAATTAAGCCTTTCTGCCTCCAAGATTTCCAATAGAAGGATTTGTGATTAATGAGAATATTATTATTATACCAAATGGTGGTGTTGAGAAATTCAGCGACAGAGGAAGGGGAGCTTGGGGAAGCGGAAAGAAGAAGTTTGGTAGTAAATTTATGTATGGGAGTGGAAATGACCTGGGGCTTACGAGAAAACGAGAGGTACTCAGCAAAAGTGAAGGGGGATAACAAAAGGCGCTCAATAGCAAGCCATAAGGGGGAGGATTCAGCAGGATCCCGCAACCAAAAGGAGGCTTGACGCAGAAGAAACGCTTTGTGATAAGTGGGGAAATCAGGAAAGTCGACCCCACCCTCTGATTTGGGAAGTCGTAGCCTGCACAAGGACATGCGCGCTTTTTTGGCGGACCAGAGGAAGGAAGAGAGAACGGTATTAATTTTCCTAAAAAACTTAGCTGGAATAGGCACTGGAATGTTGGAAATAGTATACAGAACTATTGGGGAGAGCATCATTTTAATCGTGTCAAGACGACCCCACCAGGAAAGGTAAAGCGGGTGCCATCTGGAGGTAAGATCAGACAATTTCTGGATGCACTTATTAAGACATAATGAGACAGTGTCAGGAAGAGAAGGGGTAATATACAAACCAAGGTATTTAATATGCGAAGGACTCCAGGTAAAGTTAGATGCAGCGAAATCAGGTTTAAAGGTGAATTTAGTAAGGGGCAAGATTTCACACTTGTCATTATTCAACTTATATCCAGAAATTTGGGAGTAATCATGAACTTCAGATAGAAATGTGGGAATAGAAATGGCAGGATTGGATACAAAGAGTAGGATATCATCCGCATAAGCGGCAAGTTTGATGTTGATCTGTGAGAGTTGGAATCCGTGCAAATGAGGGTTTTGGCGACGTTTTGAAAGAAAGGGTTCTAAGGCTAGATTGAAGAGGAAAGGGGAGAGGGGACAACCTTGGCGGACACCTCTACCTAAGCTGAAAAAAGATGATACTAAACCATTAGCACAAACCGCCGCCCTGGGACTAGAATACAAAAAAGAAACAAAAGAGATAAAATTAGGACCGAACCCAAACCATCTGAGAGCAGCAAAAAGGAAGGTCCACTCTACCCTATCAAATGCTTTTTCGGCGTCCAAAGCAATTGCCGCTAGTGAGTCCGTAAAACGCGAGGATCTGGACAGGACATTAAACAGAAGCCGCGTATTATCTGTGATGAAACGGCCTTTAACGAATCCAGATTGTTCTGGACCTAACAAATCAGGGAGAAAGGGGTCTAATCTTATGGCAAGAGACTTAGCATATAACTTGTAATCAATATTGACCAGGGAGATTGGTCTATAATTTTTGCAATATTGAACATCTTTACCTTCTTTGGGTATAATACATATGTGAGCATCTGAAAAAGTACCAGAAGAAGTGCCACTGAGTATAAAAGAATCAATAAGAGAGTGTAATCTGGGTAATAGTAATTTGGAAAAATGTAGATAAAATTCGACGGTAAGTCCATCCGGACCCGGGGCCTTATCTTTCTTGAGTGATTGAAGTGCAGTCTGTAGTTCTGAGCTAGAAATAGGCAATTCAAGAGAGGACAAGTCAACAGGAAAATTGGAAGGTGTCTTAATTGTAGAAAAGAAGGTGGCGAGAGATTGGGCAGTAGGGTGAGTTTCAGAGGAGTATAACGTGGAGTAAAAGCGGGAAAATTCCTCTAAAATATCGGCATCTGTGTGCTTTAAAACAGAATTAACATCATATATAGACTCAATATTCAATTTTTGTTGCTTAACTTTTAAATAATTGGCTAAAATCTTCCCCGCTCTGTTCTTACCCCCATAAAATTTTGAACTAGATTTCAGCAAATACAGCGATGCATCATCAGTAGATTGTTTGTTAAATAACATCTTAGCCTTAATAAGAGAGGTCAAACTTTCCTGCGAATGAGAGGTGTAAAAGGAGTGTTCCAGTTTTTTAATGGTAAGGAGGAGATCGTTTGCTTGCATGCGGGCAGCTTTGCGCTTTCTGGCTACATACTCAATGATGAACCCCCTGGCTGTAGCCTTAAAAGCGTCCCAAATAGCATGCTTGGGTAAAGAGGGTGTATCATTAGTGGAGAAAAATTCTTCAGTAAACTCAACAAAAGAAGTGGTGAATTTGGGGTCGAGCAACAGAGCATTGTTGAATCGCCAACGTTTTGGTCCAGTGGATTTGGGTAGGATGTCTACGTTAACCAGAACAGGAGCATGATCAGAGAATAATATGGGACCAATATCGGCATAAGTGAGGGATTGGGAAATGTGATGGGAAAGGAAGATGTAATCAATGCGGGATTGTGAATGGTGGGATGGGGAGTAAAAGGTAAACTCTTTAGTAGTGGGATTGCATAGACGCCAAGCATCAATGAGTTTGTGCTGGGAAATTGCTTGAGTAAACAATTTGTGGGACTTATTAGGAATGAAAGATGCTTTGGATTGCCGATCTAAAAAGGGATCAAAGGGTAGGTTGCAATCTCCTCCCATAATAAAATTGTCATCAGCAAATTCAGAAATACGAGAGGCCATTGAGCGCCAGAAGGCAGGGTCACCACCAGTAGGTGCGTAAATGTTGAGAAGGGAGATGGGAATACCATTCGAGGAAAGTTTGACGTACAACCATCTACCCTCAGGATCCGACTCAGTAGACAAGAGCAAGTGAGGTAAGGATTTGCGAATTAAGACAGCCACACCATTTCTCTTGCCATCACCAGGAGCAGAAAACACATCGCCCACCCAGCCCCTCTTGAGCTTAGCAGCTTCGATATCAGGCAAATGGGTTTCTTGCAAGAAGGCAATGTCAACATTTAACTTAGCTAAATGAGATAGAATTTTTTGCCTCTTAATAGGAGAATGGAGACCTTTAACGTTCCAAGAAACAATACGCACAGACATTAGAAATTAGTAAATGAGTGATATAAAGACAGATTGAACCATTGAAAGACTGCCTCAGAGAAAAAAGAGAACATAGGAAGAAGAGGAAAAAAGTAAGAGTAGAGAAGAAACATAGTGAGCAAATGAGAGAAGAAGAAAGAGGAAGCCAGAAGTATCATAAAGGTAGAAAAAAGCCAAGGTGTTGCTGAGAGCGAAAAAGAGGTAAAATGAAAATCAGTGATGGTAATAAGTAAAGTTAAGTGAGACAGCAAAAAGAAAGAGCACGCAAAGATCAATGAATAGATAGAACACCAAAGAAGCTTAGAGGAAAGGGAATGCAAATATAAGTCATGGGAAAGATGATATAGCAGGGTGAGAAAATGTGAAAAGAGAAAAAAGCATGGCCAAGGGAACGAATATGCGACACAAGTAAAGAAGAAGAAAAAGAAGAAGGAAAAAAGTGAGCGCATAAAGAATATTGACACCAATAAACCTGAAAAAATAAAGAAAAATAACAAAGTAGGGAGAGACAAAATAGGAACGTACCTGTTGAAGAAGGGATAATGGGATCTGACAAGGGGTAGCTCAACAGGAGTACGATCAGGAACAAGGACAAGCAAGGACGTGCGTGGAAGTAGGGAGAGGGAGGTAGGACCAACTGAGGAAGGCAGGACACTCGGGGTCAATGGGACGTCCAACCAGAGAAACAGAACGGAACACACAACAATGATCTGCAAGGAGAGAAAGGCAACAGAGTTAGGCAACGGCGGACGGCAAAGACAAAAACACGTAAGGAGTAGAACAAACTAATGAATTTCAACATCAGTAAGCAGATACTACAATGGAAACAACATTGAACTTGAGAACATGCACAATTAGGGCCAATTGAATTGGAGAAAGCAACAAACAAAAGCAACTAGAGCATCATGGTAAAACTTCAAAAGAAAGTCATGGTGGACGAGATGAGGAAGGGCCAGAGAGCTCCATCTCAGCTTGACCACAGGAATTCAGGAAACTCTGAAGACGCGTAGGCTCCTCATATGTGGTAGTCTTATTGTTGTAGGTGACTTTAAATAAGCAAGGATGGAAAAGACCATATCTGGCACCAATAGAGCGGAGATCAGGTCTCATGTCCAAGAAGGCCTTACGGTGATTCGCGGTGGCTCTAGCATAATCCTGCGCAAAGAACAAGGTGGAACCCGACCAAGTGAGACGAGGAGAGGCCCTGGCCGCAGAAAGGACTTTCAGCAGGTCAGTATATTCCAAAAAGTACATTATTACACCTCTAGGCTTCGCTGGTGTGGAGGGAGAGGAGGAGGCTCGGCCAAGTCTGTGGGCACGCTGGATATTAAGCGAAATGTCCTCAGGCAAGTGTAGAAGCTTGGGGAGAAAAGACTTGAAGAAAGCAATAGGATCATTTCCCTCACAGCCTTCCACCAGGCCATAAAGGCGAAGATTGTTGCGCCTGTTTCGGTTTTCCAAGTCCTCCACCTGCTTCTGGAGAGAGGAGATCTGCGTGTGCAAGTGGGTGACCTTAGCTGCAGAATCTTGAAGAGAAGAAACGTCTCGTTCCACCGAGGACACTCTTTCATCCATTGAAGCCCAATTGTCCGTGAGAACTTGAAGCTTAGCATTTGTTTCCTCCATGAAAGGGCGCAGGGCCCTTATCTCTTCGAGAATTAGCTCCATTGAGATGGTCGAAGAAGATTTAGGAGGCGAAGGTGGGTCCTTTTTTAATCTCTTGGGCGTCATTTTTGCTGAAGCTTGTGAAGAGGTTTCCATATTTGGCGACGTCTCACTGACACAAAAAGGCTGGGACGCTTCTAAGTGAGCCAACTCCGTGAAGAGCTTGGAATTTTTAATGTAGTTGCGCCTTTGAGCCTTGCCAGAGCTTTCAGCCATCAACGTACTAGTAAGGTACAGGGTGGCCCTGTCAAACTAGAGGCAAAAACAAACAGTTTGCTGGTTCCAATGAGAAGGAGCAATAAAAAAGTTGAGAAAAAGAGAAAAAAAAAGAATAACAAAAAGAAAAAAGTAAAATGTCAGAGGAATCTGAATACCACAGAGCCAGGCCAAGGAGGTGAATGCACAAAATGGCTGCCAAAGTTGAGGTAAACAAAAAAAATACGTTTAAAGCTTGTGAACAGCCGTGCAAGTAATGAAAAAAATAAGGAAAAGTCACCTAGCAGTGTAGAACCATGTTGTTGGCGGAGCTGAAGAGATTACAGGATCCATGTGGCAGCCGGAGGTACAAAGCGCGATAAAACGCGCTGCTGAAGGGATCCTGGCATAGATGAACAAAATGGCGGTCGCGGCCGATGCAGAGCCACGACCGGGAGCGGGAGCAAGAACAGAGGTAAAGGAGGTCCGCCGCGGCAAAAAGAAAGAACTCAGGGCATGCCTGAAGCGTTCAGACGAGCAACGCTGCCTTCCATCGTTCGCCTAAGGAGCGCGAACCGCCGATAAACCCTGGCGTGGACGGAGCCCCTACGCCGGCGCCGCCATCTCTCTCGGGCGCCTAGCCACGCCCCCCGACTGAATTTATTTAAAGCTGAAATTTGAGTGGTTAAAGGGCCCACTTGGGAAGGCCATCCCCAAACACTCCTCTTTCACTTTGGTGTGCTTGCTGTACTCACTTGCTCCTTCAACTTGGTTCTCAGCTTTTCCTTACACCACTTTTATGATTCACCAGCCGCCACTGGTGCATGCGCAGCAGGCCCCTGACCTGAGAGCTCCTGACTGAATCCGTGAGCGAGCGGGGGCCCCCTCGATATTCTTTGCAGGGGGGCCCCCTCAAGTTTCGTTACGCCACTGGGTCGATTATGTGGCAAGTGTGGCCACAGCATTGCTTAATCCCAGAAGCCTTCTAGATAAATCTCCTTCTGAGGTACAAGGAAATCGAAACCTCAGATTGCCTGGGGAAGTAAGTACCTCAGTGGGATGCAAAGATCTGTTTGTAAGAAGTCGTGACTCCCTTTATGGCCAATTCAGCCTTTCAACCTTCCGAGCTCGAGAACATGGGCACCCTTGAGTTGGGTAAGAGTTGGGCAAGAGTTACATATTCTACTTAAACTTAAAAAGCAGTTGTTGATGTGTGCTGTTAAAATCAGCATTTTCAATCGCACGTAGTACACAGGGTCTGGTTTATACAGGCACTCCCCAGAAATTCCCGAAGTGCGGGAACTACGGGTGTGCTATGATTCACAATGACGAGCAGCCATGCCACGAGCTTCTGAAACAGCAAGCTCACGGAAAACCTGACGGTGCACCACTTAAAACTCGGAATGTAAGAGCGAATTTCACCGAATGTGTATCTGGATTTTACGCTGATTTTCGATAACCATGTCCTGTTCTCCATCTCTTTAGGTGTCATCTTTGGGATGCCTCGGGGGACCTCTTCAGGTTGGTTTGCCATTTTATTTATTGCGATTTTTGACATTTTAAAGGTGCCACCTGCCAGAATTGGGTTACTTCAAGGCACAGCAGTTTGGTATAGAGACAGACCTCTATACATTTTCTATTAATTACTTTTGTATGTTACGTATGTATATAATCTGATTCACCAAGCTCTCTCGAGAAATAAATCTAGCTTACTCCTTCAAAAAGTCGCACTTTATGCATGTGTACATTTATTTTTATTTATTTATTTATAGAGTTTTGTATAGCGCGAACAAGACCCGAAGGTATCAGGGCGCTTTACTTAGTTGGCAGGGTAACAGTTGCACTAGTTACATATGGGTGAATACAGGTCCAGTTACATATGGGTAAACACAATCGCATGGAATACATAGCAGCAGTGTACACAAGTATACGCTAAGCAGTCACAGTTGTACGAGTTACAAATGAAGTATGTACAATTATATGGGGTGAGCACGGAGACAAGGCAACATGTATATAAGCGGTATATGATAGACAGCGGGATATGTGGGCGATATAGTTAAATCTGGCTCTAAAAGCATGAAATAGCACTAAATGCAGTCCTTTAAATGGGCCGGTACTCACCGGTACTGAGTACCGGCACTTCTCTACTGCCTAGTACTCATGAAGCGCTGGCGGCATGTCTCTGACAGCCAAGGCACTTCTGTAGGCCTGAGCCGAGCCCCCGCTGAACTATTCAGCTTGAGCTCATTTGCATACCTTCCGGGTGTTCACCATCATGCTGTGTTGCAAACACAGAAATCGAGGCAGCCCGTGACAAAGCTATTCAGAAAGCCGTGGGAGGTAACCAGGTTCAAATGGCTTTAATCCCACCTGTTTCTTTTGTTAAGTGTCTGCTATTGTTTGTCTGCTTGCCTGTGATTATTTTTGTGTGAGAGAAATACGAGAGAAAGGGGGAGAGAATAGACACTCTTGCAAGGAGGAAATGTGTGGAATGCTTGTGTACGCACGTCTGCTTGTTTCTTTCTGTGTCGCTGGAGAATATATGGTATTGTGCCAAGCAACAGCAATTAACAGGAGTGATGTTGCAAATATTACAAAACAAGGAAATGTGAAAATATCACCACGTTTGGCTTTCGTTGTGTAAGGATTCTTGAAAGCCATTTCTCATTTGTTTTGGTATGTGCTTCAAGTAGTATATAAGTCAAGAAGCATGTCTTCCCGTAAGCCCCGCCCCCAATCCCCGCCCACTCGCCACATGTAAATGAGTACCTGCACACCCCCCCCCCCCATTTAAAGCACTGACTAAATGCGTGTCATTCAAAGCAACACAATGTATGTGCTACATGCACCGTACATCCGAAACGCACGTGTAGTTGTCCATTTATTTCACACCCAAGAGCGTTGCCATGGGAGTGTGAGGGGCGGGGCTAGAAACGCGGTGCAGATGTGCTGAAGCGATTGTGTGATTTCAGTGCACGCATTTCATCTAAATCACATTTCATTGTGTTCTTTTAATTCCGCGCAGGCGCATCTAAAAGGGCATCTTTAAATGAACTGGTCAGTTTCAGAGCGCTAAGTACGTTCCGTCCAGGCCGAGGCTTCCACACAAGGCCGTCCATTTGAATTGATCGAAAATTTGCGAAGATTTCTTTTCCCTAATACATTTCTGCCTGCATGGTGGATGCTCTTTCATCGAGCCCCTCATCACTCTCCCCACAACTATCTCAACACATTTTTCTACCAACTCTTCCAGACTAGCATGCCCAAATACCCCCCCCCCCCGTGCCCCAATAATATCCACTCTATGGTGTGGAGAGCTTCTGTTCAAGGCACATACCGGTCTCTTCTCGGTATTCAAGGCAACAAGTACCGCAGGCTCAAATGTAAGCAAGGAAAATGGGCCTCGACTCCTAGTTAGGTAGTAAAAAAACAACTGGTATATTTGGGGGACCGCAGGCCCCTCACTCCCTCGGGTCTCGGTGCTACTGCACCTGCCTCACTATTGATAGATACACTCCTGTTTTTTTAAATTTATATTTGCCTTTCTCTGCCCTCATTTAGTGTGTTACCTGTAAATAGTTGAAATAATTATATTTTTAGATGCATATGCAACATGTAATTTGTATTTAGATGTTTTTTTGCGCCTTGAATTTGCTGTGAATTGAGTTGGACCAATCACCGTTAAGTCAGTTGATTTTCACAAACATTTGGCAATGCATTCTCGCACCCATCTTTATATCTAAATTACCCCTACTCTGTTCATCTGTATGTGCTGTCGTAAGTGTGACAACATGCAATAAACTATGAATAGATCTCAGAGTGTGGGGGAGAAAGGGCATATATTGCAGGGAACACTTTTATGCTGAAATACAAAAATGTAACAACATTTTTAAATTCCACTTGTTTCTCATACCAGCGCCTGTATTATGCATGCGGTGCTTGGACGAGTAGGCAAACTTAAGGATGTGAACACTTGCAACTGTCCCCGTTCTTTGTGAGCTTTGTGTATTGTGTGTTTCATGCAGTGTGTGTGTATTTGTGTGTTGTTGTACCTCAATGATGGCAATAATTTACAACTGTTGTATATTGACGCCATTTGTGAATATAGCACAACCCTTGCAGTGGCTTTTCTTTTCTAAAATGCCTGGTGCATAGGAAATAGCGGGAGAAACTTCTAGAACTCCATCTGATCTTATGGGAGCCCCAGTTCTTACAAAATGTAAGAAATTCGTCTTATTTCATCTCTTCTATGTTTGACTGGCAGTCATACACTCCCCAAATGCCCCTTCTTCCAAACACATGTCTACTCTAGGGGATGTTTGAGAGATTAGTGATACATCTGTTTTGTGGTAGGGAGCACTTTGGAACATTCTTAGCAACTGCTGGGGTTGGTCCACACCAGCCGCGGCCTATGCAGGTAAGAGCGGTGTGGCTGGGTGGGGAGGGGGACTTCGGTTAACAATGACGAGGGAAAATTAAATAAATAAATAATTTTGTCTCCTCATCGTCTGTCAAAATCCCCACACACTCGGCCCCACTCCTCTTACCTGCACTGGCCGCGGCTGGTTCACACCTGTGGTATATTCTTTCTCCACCTCAGACAAGATGTAATTTGTGCAGTGAGTTGACATGACTCCTGTACAACACCCCGCCCATTCATGTAATTGTCAACGTTGGGAACACAGTATCATGTTGATGGGTGTCAAGGGATATGTCATGCAGCCAGCCGCGGCCCGTCCAGGTAAGAGCGGTGGGGCTGTGAGGCCAGGTGGGGGGGACTTCGATGGACGATGATGAGGGAAATTAAATAAAGAATTAATTTTCCCTCCTCATCATCAGTCGAAATCCCCCCCACACTCGGCCCCACTGCTCTTACCTGCGCGGGTGTCAGAGCTCACCTTCAGCTTCTCGCTGGATTTGCAAATCAACTAGACCGCACACCCCAGCATCTTAGCGGCCATCTTGGTGTTACGGACATGCCACAAACTAGACCACAAATGTCTGGTTTTCGACCCTGTGGCACCACTAGAGTTTAACCGATTGCGAATCTCTTTGGGACTTAAACTAGGGATCCTGACAGCGGGCCATGGCTGTATGCAGCCCTTGAGATAACTCTTTGAACAAGCTGTTGATTTTCAACAGCTAAGGGAAAAGAGTAATGGATGATCTGACTCAACATCTGATAAGACACCATTCGTGCTATGAAAATGATTCCTGTATCATAGCACTGCATTCTTCATCCAAGGCCCCGTAGCGTGCCCACTGCCATTGTTAAATGACTAAATCTCATGGAGATAAAATTTAAGAATAGGTAATATGCCGTAGAAGTCATCAACGTACCAATGGAGTGCTCGGGGTCCATAAATAGCCAAAAACATCTTCAGCAAGCTTTGTATGAATTTGCTCTCACTGAAAGAATGATTACGGAGATGAGGAAGTCGACTGTGGTAGCCTATCTGAAGATGACAATAGATAGCCCAGTCGCAAGATATCCATTTGGACAAATGGGTCGCTGTGGGCGCAGTTATTGTTCCAATATAGGGCCGGAACAATCAAATACCTATTGTGCTTCCCTCTGGGTTTTAAAGAAATCTTGATCTAAAACCTTGCCCCTGTGATGGGAGATCAGGGCAAACCACACTGCATTTCCTATTTTTTGTGGCTTTTATTCAGTGTACAGTAACAGTTCTTACTTCCCCTTATAAAGAGACGTAATATTAATGATTTTACGGTAGCTTTCAATATGTTATGTCAACTTTCTGATGAAGAGGTAGCTGTTCACGTAGGCACTTTTTCGGAAAGGGCAGTGCAAGCCCGTAGCTCTATGAATACAGATTAATTTGGAATAATTGATTATGCTGCTAAGAGTTGTGAGTGCATTGAAGACAAAGATCCTTATTAAAAGATTGTTTTTATACATTACATATTACTATGTATTTATTTATTTATTTTTATTGTATATGATTGTGCTTTTATGGATACTTTGTGTACCCGAGTAAAGATTTTAAACTTGAAGTCATCAACGTCAAAGCACACCGCTTACCTGAGTGGGGCTGGTGGTGCTTGTTTGGATAGGAAGTCAAATTCTGTTTGTGTCTTCTTGCCCTGTGTTGTCTTTCTGGATCTTTCCCGCTTGTGAGGTCTTAGCTTGCTATTCTGTGTACAGGATTATCAGGCAGTACCAGTACCATGATCGTTAAGGAGAAGGTTCTTGTTCTCCATGATAGGACTCTGCACTGAATTCGTCAGCAACCCTTTCACCTTCTGATGAAATAAGGCTTGTGAACTGAAGAAGAACTAGCTTGCAATCAGTACCTATTGTAGAAGCTCCAAGGTTAACTGAGGGTCAACTGCAGTAACTGGGCTTTTCATAATAGTATGGTCAACCGGATCTTTAACGGCAAAGTGCACTTTTTATTAATGAAAAGAGTTTGTACTGGGTGTACAGTTTTCTTTCATCTTTCCTTTTTTTTAAAGAAGGCTGATTAAATGTTCAATGCTTGCTTCACATTCATAATGCTTCCTTGAAATACTCCCTTTACATTTTGTCCAAATGGTAATACTCAATTCCTGTGATGGAACCTCCATAGTGTTTGCAGTTTATTCATGCAGTGAGCTTGAAGCCAGGGCAGGGGAAGCAGACAACTTCAAGCACTTCAAAGGGAATTGTCTAGAAACTTCTCCTATTTCAAAGGAGGCACCAAGTATAAACATAGGACCCTCAGACCCACTCTTTAGTTTACTTTCTGGACCTGCAGAAGGACTCTCAAAGAACTGCCTGCTGCTGTAGCTTGTTGTTTACATCAGAAGACTGCCTTGCTGAACTTGGAAGGACTGCTTTGCTGCATTGAGACTGCCTTAAACACTCAGAGGCTTGCTCTGTTTCATCACTTGAACCCAGGATTACCAGAGTGACTCCAAGCACTAGTTGACTGCCATCCTGATCAGAGCCGCAGGGA
The DNA here is from genome assembly GCF_964204655.1 of Triturus cristatus. Taxonomy (NCBI): domain Eukaryota; kingdom Metazoa; phylum Chordata; class Amphibia; order Caudata; family Salamandridae; genus Triturus; species Triturus cristatus. The sequence goes on along the minus strand of NC_140586.1, from coordinate 85,442,337 downwards.
CAGAAAATAATCCAACCACCTTGAACCTGCACCTCGACCCAGCCTAAGTGAGCCTTAACCTCCCAACTGGTGCCCCTTCAGTCCTTGACCCTTGGTGGTAGTGCTAAAAGTGCCAAGGTAACCAAAATCCAAAATTTGGGACTTAAAAACAGTTTGGCTAAAAACTGCTCTGAGAGAAGACTCGGGCCAACCTGCTCGTCTATCCGCCCAAGTTTACTTTGTGGCAGCTCCTGTTCTGCTCTAAGCAGGAGCAAAACCTGTTCAGCGGTCCTTTGCCAAAGGAGTACCTGGCCTCATGGAACCCTCATCTGTTACAGCCTGCAGCCTCGTCTGCCTGGAAATTTTCAACTTTCAAAAAAGAGATTAAGTCCGAACGTAGAATTCTTCTCTGTGACTTTGTCTAGCCGCTCCCCAACACAACTTTCCCTCCTCGGACACTGTTTGCAGCCTTGCTCTGCTGAACTTTACCTTCTCAGAACATTTTTCTAAGAATTTCTTCTAAATCTGAGGGTAAGTGCTGAACGTGCCCAATCCACTTCTTATATCTGACTCAGACTCCATTGCAGTCAGCCGTATGTTTTTACTTTACAGGTCATGCAACTAGATGCCCGCAGTTGGCCCTTAGATCCTTTAGTTGCTATTTTACCATAACATTTAAAATTTCATATCTCTGGTTCAACTAATTTGATTTGTGTTGCTTTGATGTCAAACAATGTATTGAATTTTACTCCACTGTTATAAATTGGTGTGGGATTTTTCTTGCGTTGTGTTTTTACTTTATTACTCTTTGTGTGATACATAAATACTTTACTCTTTGCCTCTAAGTTAAGCCTGACTGCTAATGTGCTAAACTACCAGAGGCTTAGGCAAAGGTTAATTTAGTGACTTTTGTGGTTCACCCTGACAGGGATTGTGCCTGTTGTAAATGGGTCATCCCCCATTCAAACAACAGCCCAATTTCTCGCACCACTCAACTAGACAACACCAGTTGAAGGATGGGGGCTGACTTTGATCCTGAATCAATGTAATCAAATAACCTAGGAGCAATTGTTACTTAATATGATCTAAAGTGTACTGCATTGACTCATAAGCACTTCCACTATGGCATCCTCCAGAAAAGGGCTAGATAAAGTTAATCTTATCTTTTCTTAAGCAGTGTCAGCTTTACTACAAAAGGTGGCCATTGAGGAGATCCAGTCTGCACAAAAAAAGGTGTTACATGACGTTTACGTTTATAACCACCATACTCAAATATAAATATACATCATATCCCTGTGTATATAAGTAGTTGTTTGGATTATATATGTGTACCTATATATGTGTATTCTTTTGTATAAATGTGTATAATAATCATGTTTATAAATATATAGATATTCGTTAGTGCTGCGTAACATATGTACATATTATTACTTATGATTATATTGTTCTATGTTTAACATGTAGATAGGTCACTGCATAAATAAGTGCCTTTTTATGATAACTATTAATCTACAATTGCTTCACTATTGATAAAAAATAGCTTAAAGTACAGCAACACTTGAAAATCTGAGTTTATTAAATACAACTTAAATCTAAATCTATTACCTTACTTATACATATATTCCTACCATGTACTTATGTATATTTTGTTTCACTTTACTCCTAATTCAGCTTCTCCAATGCACTACCCTACATCTCACTCTATACCTCTTTCAATATATCCTCTACCTCTACTCTATGACTCATCCCCATTCTACTACTATGATCCCCAAAATAACCCTTTCTAGACTCTTCCCTCCTCTACTCCTTGCATTAACTCAAACCTCTTTTACTATTCAGATCACCCAAACAAGCCTTTGTAAACCCTTCACTCAGACTCTTCCCCCCCACTCATCCCAAACCTCTTCCTGCTGCTATGATCTCCAAATAAAAATAGAACCTTCCTTCTTCTATCCCTCCACTATCCTCTATCAATCCAAATAGCAGACTCACATGTCCACCGCTCAAATTAATAACATATTTCCCCATACTAATTCACCACTATTCCTTTTTGGGTTCCAGAGTAGCGTGCTACTCGCCGAAAATCGCTTCAATGCCTCATCAGGGGTAGTAAGCGCTATATAAATGCAATTGCAATAAAGCAACAGCTGGCTTGTTTGTTGAGAAGTGGAAACGTGTAATGCTAAAAGGAGAATTCAACATTTTAAGTTGCAGTGTTTGGCTACAGGTAGCAATCCATATTTAAATGGGTGTGAGGGAGTTTGGCAGTATTTCTGTTCCTGCCTTTGATGCAAATACAGTACAATGCTACATACCTTACAAATTCTGTTTTTCCTTTGATCCCAGTGTCATTGCCGCCCCCTGAAATCGCTATAGATGGAGAAAGTCTGCCGGTGAGGATCCGGTGCACTGCACCCAGCACCTATCCAGAGGGCACGTTCTACCTATATAGGGAAGGGCAGTCCACACCAGTCGGGGAGCTGCATGCCCCAGAGTCCAGGCACAGTGTCACCTTCACAGTACCAAGAGCGCCACACCCAGCACGCTACAGGTGCTTCTACAGCACTTGGAGCTCAGGCCAGCGCATGCCTTCAGAGTTCAGCTCTCTTCTGACGCTAGACATGATGGGTGAGTCACACTAATGACCATGGATGTCAATTCACCAATATGCCTGGGGTAGCGGAAGTGACATTGCACGCCATTTGACCTTTACTTTGACTCACACACACAAACTTAAACATAATAACACATTCACACACTCTCATCACATAGGTACACTCTCACCCGCAAGCATGTATACAACATACATTTAATGGTATTTTTTACTCACCTTAGCTTCTAGATAGGGTGATATTACAGGTGATGTGCTCCATTTTTATTACACTAATAGTGAAAAATATTATTCACTATTTGTATAATAAAAAAAGTGACAGAAGCCAGAAAAGTGGAGCTCCAACCAGCGTCCAAAAGGAAGAGCTGCCCCTGTGTACCAGGCATTGATGTTGCCACCTCTGAAGCCTGGGGTCCAAAAAGGAGTGCCAGGTATAGCAAGGGGAAAGCCAGGGGTCACAACTGCGACCCCTGGGGACTCCTAAATGATGTCCATGCCAATGGCAAGTCATATCCTTGGGAACAAAATACACTAGATAATCCAAAGTCTTTCTTCTGCATCGAACTCTTCCTGAATCCAATGCCACAAAGGTACGGCCTTTAGCATGTATCAAAACCTTCACAGTTAGCGAACCTCTTGTGAGAAACGAAGGGGACATGAGTAAAAAAGTGGGTACTAAAAAGAGTGTGTATTCTATGTAGAGTGTTTACCCTGTACCACACTATTTATATTCAGCCAAATTCTCATGACAAATATACCACAGATTATTAAACAGTATCTACTAAGAACAGTCTTCATTCTATGCAAAACCTTTCCAAAGAGAGACTACTCACTGCAGACACCTAAGGCCCAAAGGTGCTAAAAGTCAATCTACCCACACACTTTATACTCTACGGAAAACGTTATAGGTAGATCAGCCTCAGTAGCTTAGCAAGTAACTATTCATAGGTAAGTACTTGGTGCACACCTCATTGTCTGTCACATAGAAATTATCATGCTGAGATGATTGCCTTCAAATACTGAAGGATGCTTACAATACTTAGTATTTACTGTATACAATCATTGCACTGCTACAAACCTTTTCTCAAAACCAAAAAAGCGTGTATGCAAGTCATCAACTACCACCTGCACACAGTGTTAGTTCTGTAAACAACCTTCATAACATTCTCGACACCTCTACACGGATGTATGACGTTACAACGCATGCTGTTACAACGCATGTTGTTACAACGAAAGTTTTACAACGCGAGTGCATTGACAACGCAGGACATTACAACGCAAGTCTTTACATCGACTTGCACTAGATGGCGTGCTAACATTAAAAAAGTGTAATTTACTATTCCAACTCCAGTCCACGTCAGTAGGAAAGGTGTTGGGATAGTAAACTACACTATTTTTAATGTTAGCACGCCATCTAGTGCAAGTCGATGTAAAGACTTGCGTTGTAATGTCCTGCGTTGTCAATGCACTCGCGTTGTAACAGTTCCGTTGTGATGGTAGTGCGTTGTAAAAGTTGCGTTGTAAAGGTTGTTCCCCCCTCTACACTCTTATGATCGATTAGGAGCATAAACATTTTGTAAACACTCACACCTATTAGTAGCAAAGAGGTTGTACAAAATTAGGTACAGTACCAGGTTGATACTTACCTGCCATTATGCAAACTATGAAACAAACTAGCACACTCTTTGGAGGATGTCATCAGTGATGTCATCTGTGTTTTCATTTGAGATGTCATCAGTGATGTCATAAATAATGTCATAGAACATGTAATGAATGATGTAGTATGTGAGGTCATGAGCAGTGCCTGGCGGGGGCGGAAGTTATAGTCAGCTCTACTAACTTTAGCTGGTGATATCTGTATTTTATTTAGTTCAAAACGTTACGTTGGCAGTGAAATTTTCATCTAACTAAAACCTTTGGGTTTTTCAATGAATAAATGTATATATTACCTACTGGCAGTCACCAGTAGGTAGTTATAGTTAGGACCTAGTTTCCATAGTAGAAACATTTTTGTTTGGCTATAGCCCGAACCATTGAACAGAATTACACCAAATTTGGCAGAAAACTAGATCTTGTTCCAGAAAAAGTGCTTTTTATAATTTGGTGCATATTTGTTCAGTAGTTTTTGAGTTGGTTGGGGGAAGAAGTCCACTTTAGTCCTGAGGCCCTCAAGTGTAAAGTGGAATTTATTCCCCAACCAATAGTGCGCTAGGTGGCGCGTTTGCAGAGTGGTGGAGAAAGGGGGCATGGCCTCCGACAATATCCTAGCAATTCTGCCGTGTGCGACTTACTGGAGGTAACAGGAGTGGTTGCTCGGCTTTTCCCTTTTTTTTAAAAATTAATAATGGGAGGAATTATGACCACATGGGACACCATCCGCCGGGGCCTGCCCTCCTTTTTGGGTGCCCTGGTCCCACCCAGGGTTCCCATTGACATTTATTGGGGACCGCGGGGGAACCTCAAGGCCCTTGCGATCCCTGCTCACCCCTGCGTCCTGCGGGACCCAGCATTGATTTCACAGACAGAGAGCTGCAGAAAAGGCAGTTCCCTGTCTGGAAAACCAATTCTGCTCCGCTTTCAACAAGTGAGAGTATTTTTAATGCTCTTGCTTGATGAAAGCGGAGCAGTTTTTGCTCTGGCTTGGCGAGAGCGGTATAGCTCCCACCAAGCCACAGCAAACAAGCTATGTCTCGGGTTGGACACCCTGGGACAAAGCGGACCCGGCTCTGGGGGTGGCGATCCCCAGTGCCCTTAATGGCTCTTGGAGGGGGGTCACGTTGCCCCCTCCATCATTGATTTTAGTTCCGGTACATGGTCCCTGGGGCCGCAACAGACCCCTTCATTGTTTACAATATTTAGCCCCGAGAGGTGGCGGTCCCTGGAGCTGCGTGGGAGGCTGTAGCGCCTCCCCCGCAATATTTATTACCCAAATCTGTACCCCAGGGAGATGGTGGTCCCTGTAGCTGCAAAGGAGGCCATAGGGGCTCCCCCGCATTATTTGTTATTTAAATCTGTGGCCCAGGGGAGGTGGCAGTCACCGGGGTAGCCGCAAGGCTCCCCGCGTATAATCATAAACTGTCCCGGGGAGGTGGTGGTCCCCGGGGCTTTGAATAGCCTGAGGAGGGGGACCCAGTGTGCCCTCGCCTGTGTTTCCACAATGCCCCGGTACCTGATCAACCCAGAGTCCTATTAATGAATAAGCATGGGAGCCCGCACTTCAAGAAAAAAATATAGATTTTCGGCAGGGGTCGCGGATCCTACCTGACTCCTGCTGAAAAATATATTTAGAAAAAGCTTTTTTGGCCCAGGGACCGCCCCCCCCCCCCCCAAGAGACCTAGGGTAGGGGGTCTGGGTGTTCCTACCCTGCCCCCTTATCTTTTTTTAATGTTATCTCTGTGATTCGGCTTCAAGTCGAGTCACAAGAGGGCTGCCAACACTTCCTGGTTTGAAGTGTTGCCAGCCAATTAGATCTCGGCACGAGATCGTGAGGTGTTGCGGATCCACCGCGTCCCTATAAATACAACTAGAAATTTCTTTAAATAACTCCAAAACTACTGAATGGATTTACACCATTTAACAAAAAGGATTCTTTCTGGACCAACAGCTACCTTTCTGCCAAATTTGGTATTATTCCATTCAGCAGCTGTCTAAAGCTTCCTATAGAAATTAACATGGGGAAAACATGTTTTGGGATTCCCCCCTTTTTCCTGGCCCCCGCTTAACTGATCATCTCAAAACACAGCAGCTGAAGTGAGTGGCAAATTACTTTTGAAAATGTCATGAGGATCCGTCAAATGATGCCAAAGTTATTGGCAAATGAAAAAACACTCTTCTTATGGAAACTAGGTCCTAGCTATATCTACCTACCTATATATATGAACAAGACTGGTTTGACAGTCGGAACGCGTTACTGGTAATATATCCTCTGGATCAGCATATTTCCCCTGAGTGTGCGCTTACTTAGTTTTTCTACAAATATATATATATATATACCATTAAGAAATGTAAATATTATGATTTCTTTAGGGTGACTTTCGCTCCGGGCGATAGAAAGGACAATGTAGTGAATTGTTTCACGTGCACTTGCAATTCCCTTCGTACTGTATATTGTTTGTCAATTTATCACTTTGTATATACATTAATATATGTTTATATATTTTTCTGTTAGGGTGAAGGCACCCTCTTATCTAATTTGGGCCAAAATCATTCTTACTTTCTTTTAAAATTTTTTGACTTATAGTCTTTTTTCTTTGTGACTGCTGAGTTGGCATTTTCTGTTAATGCCCAAGATCTTTTTCCCATGTTTATTTTTCCCTCCACTGTGTCTCACTGTATGCTATTAATACAATGCGACAATGTATGATCCCCAGCTTTGACAAAGACCTCCTGGTCGAAACGCGTCAGCTACCTGAATAAAATCCATTGGACTTACTTGGAGTGCGGGCACCTTTCTTTGCGGCACGGCGTGGCTGCGTTGGCAAGGACATTTAAGCATATATATATAAAGTGCAGCCTCGCCTGAGGGCATGGTGTTTTACATATATATATACATATATATATATATATATATATATATATATATATATATATATATATATATATATATATATATATATATTCACCACCAACTTTTGCGTTTCCAAAAGAAAACCAGGACACTCAGGAGTGTATGTTGCAAGATTTAATGGGCAAGGTAGCGCCTGGTGAGGCACAACCTTGCCCATTAAATCTTGCAACATACACTCCTGAGTGTCCTGGTTTTCTTTTGGAAACGCAAAAGTTGGTGGTGAATATTGGAGTTGACGGAGCCCATCCAGGACCGCCGCATCAGAAGCACCGGACTTCTGTGTTTGTTTGATCCCCGTAAACAAGGTCTCAGGGAAGATCGAAACGCGTAGGGGCAGCTGGTATGCTTTAATAAAAACACCGGAAAAGCAACATAATTTGGAGCGATATTATTTATGAATACTGCGAGTGCGAGAGAACTTCTCTTGGGAAAGAGTGTTGTGGAATATATATATATACATATATATCTATATCTATATGATTTTTGTGGAAAATATAATCTGGTGGGACAGCTGAAATTAAACGTTGACATTTCACTAGGAGTGACTAGCTTGTACGTTTACCTGTTTGAGCTACACTACTACTCGTAACATGCAATATTTCCCAACAAAGTTTGCTATCATGTTATCACTCCATCGTTGTCTTTTTTTGCCTGCAGAATACACCCTTCCTCCCCCACCAGCTACCCAAGACAATGCGACAGTGAAGGGTGCGGGTAAGTACATTTTTCTGTGCACAAACCTGGGTAAATATAAGGCTGAAAGAAAGGCCTATAGGAGAGTGGTTGGACTCTTCCAAGAGGATTAGACATTAGATTAGACATAAGGGGGTTGTTCGCAAAGCTTTTTCTATAAGCAAGTTATATTTGTCTGATAAAAAAGTGAACGAGTACCTGCATAATAATGGCTTAAGTAAAGAATTTACATCCATTTTTTCTTAACCAAAGATGTGTACAGTGTATGCCGTCATGTATATTACAAATGTGACCAACCATTTGTCCACGATAGCCAGATCCATGACAGATATGCAGGACATCCTTTTGAGATAAATTTACATACCATGAATCACTAAATGGAATTAAGTGAGAGGTAATTGTTATCTTAAAGTTGTGGCTTAGATTTGGCTTTCTTGCACCCACCTCCAAAAACCCTGGTATATTACATACTTCCAGTGTTGGGGAAAAAGAAAAAAATCACAACTCATTTTCTTTCTCACTTCTGTTTCCTGAAATAAATTGTTTTCCATACACTTCATTCCCTACTAAGCATGTCATGTAAAGCTTGCCCAGATTGCTGCTCGTTAATACCCTATCTAAGAGGGTCGGATCCTTGCCAGACTTTCTGTATATCTACATAAGACAAATGTAATGAATATAAATGTAAATCATTTACATAGTAATATAATGTAAATAAATCAGTGGTTATCCTGAAAATCTGGCATGGATCCGACCATCCTGGATGGACATTGGTCACCTTCACACTATCTGCACCATTTATGTTTGATTTTAGTTTATTGTAGGTCAGGTACTTATATGAGTGCAGTAAATATGCCTGCTGCTTTCTGAATTCCCTCAAAGTTAGCCTTGACAATTTATAGCCCTACCTACCAGTAAGGGTGTAACACAGGCCCCTGCAGCCCATGGGGACCAGGAGGGCCCCAAATGCTCCAGGGGGCCCCAAGTCCTTTAGAGGGTCCCCAGCTAGCCTAAAGCCAATGGCTATCTGTGGAATATGAGAAATTCAGGGTCCGGCCGCCTCATCATCTTGTAGGGGAGACCATCAATTTCTGTTAACGTCACTGGTTAAGGCTGCAACCCTTCGCAGAGAAAAATATCCCTTCACAGTTGAATGTTCTGCCAAGACTGGGGCATGATTCTTAAGCAGAACTTTACATAAAGTTCTCTTCATTCATTCTTAACATGGCTTTCTGTTTTTGTTTAGTTGAATTGAGCCAGGTGTCATTAGAGTAGCTGTAGAACACATTTTAAAGTGCTTTCTTCTAACATTTACTATTTAAAGTATGTTACTGATAAGGAAAAAATGACTAGATTTTGGTGATTTTTCTAATTTTTGTGCCGGCAGGACATTAAAATACTGGTCATGCAGGCAGAGGCCGGCTTTAGTGCTGATGGCGCCCAGTGCGTCTAACGTTTTTGGCGCCCCCACACCCCATGACCACCCCCTCTGATTCTCTCACTACCACCTGACAAAAGTGCCCCTCAGCTCTCCAATCACAAGTTATTACTAAACACAGTGTCCCGCCTGAGGTCAGCGCCCCCTCCACAGGTCAGCGCTGAGTGCGGCCGCACCAGTCGCACTGCCCTAAAGCTGGCCCTGCACGCCGGTATGAAACCGACCAAGTGGCAACCCTAGCCACTGTCTACCAGGGCACAGGATATGCAGGGGGCACTGGAATATGAAGCTAACCCTTACCCATCACGACAAAGGTAACTCTTTGCTATTGGCTTACCACACAAATACAAACTCCTCTTTGCTGCTCATTATGTCCTAACCGTTGCATCATATCCGCTCACATTAAGATCTGCTTCTAACCATAAATTGCATCACTTCCGGCACATTTCGTTAAGAATGCGGCCTTCCTGGAACACTTGGCTATGCCAGCAGTCCTTGTAGAGGTTTGGATTGGGCATTGTTTGTTAGATGCTCTAAGAAGTATGGGAGTAGGACATCTAGAAATATGTGAATGCCCAGAATTAAACAAAAAACTGCACTGCATTTCCCTGGCCCATCTTCCCATACTGCCCTCGGATGTGGGCAAGAGTACTGCAAGGATGATCGTCGGCACTCAGTGCAAAATACCCTTTTGCCGTTTGAGTGCTCCCCACTCACTGAAAAAGGCTTCTTCCCCATTCACCGAAAAAGGCATATTTTCAGGCCTTTGTTAGCTTACGCCATCTCTAGCTGGAGCCAGTGCTGCTTCCTGACCCTGCATTAGGGAGGCACTTGTCCTGCCTGTGTTCGCCCCTTTCACAAATCCGCCTTAACAGATGTACATGTGTCTGGCCACAAACACAGCACTATCTAGAAACACTCAAATGGGAGATTTTGGAAGCAGCCACAGAATGATATTACCAGGTTTTCTTGCTTTGGAATTAGTGATATTTACCATGCTGATCCCACCTGGTTACCTTGTGAGGTAATTGTAAATGGAATTAAGAAACGTAATTACTATGCACTAGTAGACGGTACTTTTGTGAACTGACACACAGTTAACGCAGGTGTACAGTACATTATGGCTTTTTCCATGTGTAAGTTTTGCTGATGCCTTGAACATGTTTTGGGACCTGGATCCGACAGACTTGTCAGGGATGAGCAGGATAAATCTAAATATTGAGTATTAATGTGCATAGTGGGGGAGTGTTAGGGCAAAGCTAGAGACTATGCAGGTTCTCTGAGTTCTAGAGTAGGTAGGAACTGGGGAAATCTTGCTAGCCCATGGGTCATTTCTGCTGCCCCTTTGTGACTTAGTAAAGTTGGCGTCCTCCACTCAATCAAAACACCAATCTGCTTTTCCCGCAGTGCCTGCATGGATCGTGCCAGTGTCAGTGGGCGGAGCCATCGCCTTGCTCCTTGTCATTGCGCTTGTGGCGGTGGTGGCTGTCAAATGTGGTGAGTCTTATTTCATTTTTGGTATTCATTTTGTGGCTTTTCTGTGGCCTGTGCAGCCCCTCTACCAGATGACTCCACCCCTTCAAGAGCCTAACTTCCCATTTCTAGGCAATTATTTAACGATTCTATTTCTTGTGGAAGTTGTGGTCCTGACTCCACTCAATAAAAGCAGTTGCACTAAAGTTCTAAATCAGGGGTGTCCAACCTTTTCAGGTCGAGCCTGGGCAGCGCATGTGCTGCTCTGCGAGCCATGCTGTATTCGAGTATGGACTTGAAGCTCTGCCAGCTCTCCTCCCATATTTTTCATTGGCTTGTGTCATTGCCCTTTGTAAATACTGGCTTCTGATTCGTTAATAAGCTTGTTAGTCCCACCTTACCTCGTCTTCATTTGTAACCTCACATGAGAACTGGCCCTTTTACTTTTGTTTTTACACGGTATGTCTTATTTAGTCTATAAGCACTATTTTATTTAATGAGTTTCTCTTACTGCAGGCACTGCTTCCCTGGAACACTGAGCGCGCAATGCGCGCTTTCACTTTCCAAGCAGCCAGAGACAATGGCGGCTGCTTATTTATCAAAACAGAAATAAAAGGCATTGTCATTTACAATGCCAATAGCTTAAACTCTCGCGAATGCAAGACCTATTGCATTGCAAATACTTGTTACGTAAGGGGGCCGGTTACACATTTTTCACACCTAATGGCAGAACAGAACATCACAGGCATTGTTGTCAGATCACAGGAAGTGACATCACAGGAAGAGACAGTGAAGTGTGTCACAAAGTCCAAACATAAAAAGACCATACACTCCTAAGGAAGAATATACTCTCTACTAGAAGTAGATGCCTGCTGAATAAGTATGGTAATGAGTGGAAAACAAAATATATCAGCCAGAAAAAGAAAGCAACGGCACATAAGCACATTTCTGTGAACAGTGTTTAAGAAGGTTTTCTTGGACAACTTAATATTGATTATTAACAATTAACATGATCATTTGAATCTTTAGTCCCGTTGCATTTTGTTGTGTTTGTAAATTAGGGAAAAAAACAGATAACAACCAGCTTTCTAAATTGTTTTATTAGGCTTCTAACAGTTTATCAGCACTGTGTACTTAAGAAAATTGTCATTCGGATCCTGGGAGCATCTAACAGTTATCTCTCTCCGAGTATTTGATACCTGGTGTTTTTGTACACAGTTGTTCCTGGTGAATAGAGCAGTGATGTATGATGTCCTCGCCAGGCACCAAGTTCGGCATTCAATTAACCAATCCAATGTTCTTCAAAGCCACTGTCGGAGCCCCATCAGTTTTTAGACCGCAGATCTCAGAAAGCTTACATTTCAGTAAGACATTATCAGTTCCATTGAAAGTGTCCTGATCATTTGTTGTGCTTTTATTTTGACATCGGTTGAGCAGTTTGTCAACAACTTGAAATTCTATGGTGATTTATTTCGTAAAGATTGCCAGTTGAGCAGTATCACACACATCCGCATGTCCATCACTCCCTAAGCTTTAAACTCAAAGGCTGATGATAGGATTTTCACTGCCTGATGATGGTCTTCTTCCATTCTAGAAACTGTCTGATGTGAATGGCTGATTTTACCCACCATGGGCCTTGTGTCCTGGCCGGCCTTTTGTGTAAGAAGGTGAATTCACTCTTTCTCCAATTTGCCGTGGGACAAAGTTTTTCTTCCCTTGTCTGCTGCCTGGGTTGTCACAAGACTGATCTTGGTTGCTAACTCAGATTTCTCTTTGGCAGATTTAAAAAACAACTATTGTTTCAGTGACTTAACACACTCAGCTTTAAACTTCCCTTGAGGCTGTCAAATGTGTGTGTATCTTTCCTGGAATAATGTTGCTTGACATTGTTCGCCTTCTATGTTCGTATGAACACACAAGACACAGTACTGTTTTGCTCAATCATAAAAAAAATCACCAATCCTGGTATCTTTGAAGATTCCTCATTCAGTATCAATATTTATTTTCTTTGAATTCATCAGTTGAATGTCGTTGGCCCTGTGATCAATAGAGACAAGATCAAGTGTAGTCGCGACATTGGCAATTGATGATATTAAAACCAGTCCACCCCCATGTCTATTATTATTCAATCATCTCTTATTAATCTATTGACTTCATTTTAATTCCCAGATAGCCAGGGCTGAACTGGACATTCTGCTAATCTGGAATTTCCCTGGTGGGCTACAGGCTAAGGGGCTGACGTCAGAGCTAGACGGGCTGCCATGATGCAAACATAAAAGCCCCCATTGCCCCATTCTGGTCATCACCTCCTGCAATATATGTGGCGCTGGATTAAACATGGTCGCCAGGGCTGAATTAGGTTTCTAGTTCGGCCTTAAAAACTGGATCCTTTTTCTCAATTTCTGTGTGTGTGGGGGAGTCACCTGGTGATGCTGTTTAAGTTGTGCCTGTTCTTTGCTAAGTAAAGAGACTTGCATGGCAACAGGTTAATTTGATCTTCTTAAGGGTGTAGCGCTACCATACTGCAGGGAAGTTACACTATCAATGACATTTTGAGTTCTGGGATAGGGTACATGATGATCAAGATAATGGTGCATTATCAGAGCTTTTTGTAAATCTTATTACACAAGTCTGGATAGAGGGGCATTGTGAGAGCTCCAACAGTAGAAAAATAATGGCTGTTTGAGTATTTATGGATGTATGTGTTATAAATCACATGAGTATATTGAAATGCGGAATGAGTTTGACTGCAGAGTGGCAAGAGTAACAGAATGGTAGTAAAATTCCCTTGATGGCTCATATCTAAAAATTGCAATTTTTTAAGTAAATCAGCACTAAGTGCAGCATGGGGTCAACTCCTGAAATACATTCTCAGTAGTGCCCCATCACGGACACAAGCAAGATATTTTTCCTTGTCAACCTAAAGCAGATTTTTGCAACAGTTGCCCAGTACCATTGTAAAAAGATGAAAAAGTGTCTTGCAAATTCACCCAAAAACCTTTGTTCATGGAAAATGTACACATTTGTTGTAGGAGCAGTACTGATATGCTTCCCTGCCACAATGCTGTAATGAACATAGCCTCTGTAAAGTACCTGGCTGCTCTTTGGAGCAGGGTTTGTGCTATATAAAATTAACCAAAGTAAAAAGACAATACAGATATTGAAACTACACAGTTCATAGCAGTCCAGATCTGGCATCACAGCCTCTAGCCCAGAAACCACAGTCTGCAAAGAAAGTACAGATGAATGATGTTTCTCTATTGGCACAGAGAACTCTAAGGGGTACCATCTAATACTGATGGGCAAGAAAAAGGTCCAGAGATCCTGGCCCTGGGTAATATTGCCAATGTTTATCAGTAATAGGTGGAGGAGATTTAGCTCGAGGCACTAGACCCTCCCAGCCTCGTTTATAAAACTTTTCAAAGAGAAATTGAGCGATATCTCCTCATTTATCTTTTTACCCCAAATGTATTTTCCGAGTTTTATTCTAATATTGAGTTTGGAAGAAAAGACAATTTGCTTGTGTTCTTTTTCTTTAATAAAAAGTCTTTATTGGTTATATCCTCATTTTTTTTTTTTTAGTATTTCAGGTTTTTGAATGTGCAAACAGCCGACACTTGTTTCGCCCCAGATGGTCTATTGGACCAGGGCTTTCTCAAGGCTTTAACGAATATTCATAATGGTAATATGCAGTTTCCTTCAGATTGAACATAACATATATTACATCAGTTTTCAAGCCAGCGAGAATAAACGCTGTAATCGTATATCATTTGAGCAGCAGTCTCGGGACAATCCCTCGTTCCGAATGTCGTGAGATCATAGAAAGTTGTCACTATGTTGCTCAAAGTTTCCAGTAGTCTTTTACGGTTGCGCATAAGTTGTTGTCCGTAAGGCAGCCTTCTCACTTCCTGGGCAGAAGTGAGAAAAGCTCTCAGGAAGAGGAATAAAGGATCTGTCAGTAGTAGAGGTGTGACTTCATTCTGGCAGGGTAGCCAGCTTGGGTATGAGCCCAAAAGTCAAGCTTCAAAGGGGAAGCTGTCTTTAAAGGGCAAAGAGTAGTCACACAGAGAAGGGCTGCTCTTTTGTTTTAGGAGACAGGCTGGCATCTCCGGCAGAGAGAGAGAAGACATAGCCAAACTGTTTTTTCCAAGGGCATGTAGCCTCCACGTACTCACACCTCTGGGTTGAGCTAGAGAGCTCCACACACCAATAGAAGGGTCCTGACATTTAAGGAGTGGCCAACATGGTGCATTCTGGACTAGCTAGATGCCACACTTCGCAGTAAGTTGTCATCAGGTGGCAGGGAACCTCAGAGCCAATTGGCTAATTAGTCGCCACATTCCCCTAGGCTTATAGTGAAATAAAAGTGGCACTCCTCCCACCCAGATCTCAGAACACATCGGTACTGGAGAGAGGACCTAACAAGGAATGCCCGGCTGTTTCCTGGACCCATTAAAGACAGACTACGCCAAAGGCTCGACTGTGTCTGCTGCACCTTGGGCTAGCAAAGAAAAGACTGTGCCTGTCTGTAGAAAGCTGGCTCTGTATATACTATACAAAAGTAAGGTATAGTGTGCGCAGAGTCCAGGAAGTTCCCTGATGTATAGCAGAGGCTAAATTAGGTCAGTACTAACAGCTCTCTTTGTGGTAGTGTGGGTGAGCAGTTGGGCCTATACAGAGGGTGTGTTAAGCATTTATTGTATTCACTTCATCAAGAATGAAGGGACACACTCAGAGGCTGAATTGGGTAAGTATAAAAAAGGTATACTTGTGTTTTATTTGTAGAACCAAGTAGGGCTTGGTACAGGTAGGTAAAATACACTTTCAATCAGAGAACATTTTAAGAAGTGCTATTGGGAATGGATTTGCAATTGTTACAGGTTTGTGTTGGTTCAAAAAGCAGTTAAAATTGGGATTTCATTGACTACTTGGGGTGGTATGCCTAGATACCACACCGGGGATCTCACAATACAAGTTAAGTAAGACTTTTTAGAGTTTGCAGTTTAGCTACTTTTTCTTCCATACAAAGTCAGCTCAGCTCAACATTTTTGGGACAAAAACTCGTAACATTGGTTCCTATGGGAGAAAAATGGTTATCGGTTTCACAGGTAAATAAACGTCTTATGAGTGGCAGTTTTGGGGATTAGGACCAAGGTTCCCCAAGGTCTAGGTAGGCCCTCACGTTGGACCACCAGAGGCACTGGGGCGGCCGGATGCAGAGTTCAGGGGCCCCATGTTAGCCAAAGAGGCTAAGGGGGGGGCCTTCGGTCAGGGACTGCTTAGGAGGAGGCCACTTGGCTGTGGGAGCAAATCTCCTGGGGTAGAGATCCGCACTGCAGGAGCCAACAGTCAACACAGGAGCTGCACCACCAGCGGCAGAGGGACGGCCGGGTGCAGTGTGACAAGTCGACGTTGCGGCCCTGTGGATTTCAATGAGTATCTCTGATTTGGTAAAGATGCTGGAAAGGTAAGTTGGGATCTTGGGGGATGCCTGGACACCGTCTGTTGGGCCACCCAAGGCCGTGGGGCGTCGGGTGCAGGGGTGTCTTTTGGCATCGGGTTCTTCTTACCAGCTTCAGTTGTGGTCCGGGGGACCCTTCAGGTTGAGGCTGCAGGCGTTGGCTTGAGCTTGATGGAGGTTGAGGATCACCAGATCCCAGGTCAGGATTGCTGGGCAGACCTCCTCGTTGTGTTGGGCCACTCGAACAGAAGCCGGGGCGTCAGGTGCAGAGTGGTGCAAAATCGCAGAGCCGCCTCTATCCGGATTCCGTAAGCGAGTCTTGGTTTGAGCAAATCCAGTGCTCACGGGAGACAGAGTTAAAGGTGGTTGCAGGGCAGGTCCTCTGGGCTCTGGGGGCTACTGGACTTGCTGGGGTTCTCACTGTAGACAGGTCAATGTCGGAACAGGCCGGTAAGCACCACTTCTAAATTACTATAATTCGTACACCTTCATACACAGTGTTGTCACCTCACTGGCCACACTACAATAACTATAACTCGCTCCTTCTCCATGCACTAGTTATACCATTGCTTATTAATCAAGTATTATCATGTCAAATCATAGCATTGATAACAACAATTATGACATCTGAAATCACATGATTGTCAGAACACAGTGCATGTTAGAGTGACAAGTTATAGTTAATGTAGTGTGGCCAGTAAGGTGACAAGACTGTGTACAAAGGTGCACAACTTACAGCAATTTGAAGGTGGTGCATTCATTATAAATGTAAGTTATAACTGTGACTTATAGTAATTTTAAAGTGGTGCATTAATTATCCTCCACGACGCTGGGAACCAAGAGAAGGCCCTGGACTGGACCACCTCCTTCCTCTCTGGCAGAACACAGAGCGTCCGCCTCCCCCCTTCCGCTCCGAAGCCACTAAGATCATCTGCGGCGTACCCCAGGGCTCATCCCTCAGCCCAACGCTGTTCAACATCTACATGGCACCGCTCGCCCACGTCGCCCGACTGCACGACCTCAACATCATCTCCTACGCCGATGACACCCAGCTGATCCTCTCCCTCACCAAGGACCCCCACACCGCCAAAACCAACCTCCATGAAGGAATGAAGGCTGTCGCCGAATGGATGAGGAACAGCCGACTGAAGCTGAACTCGGACAAGACAGAGGTCCTCATCCTCGGATCCACCCCTTCGGCCTGGAACGACTCCTGGTGGCCGACCACACTGGGAACAGCTCCAACACCCGCCGACCACGCACGCAACCTAGGGGTCATCCTCGACTCCACCCTCTCCATGACCAAGCAGGTCAACGCGATCTCTTCCTCCTGCTTCAACACCCTCCGCAAGATCTACAAGTGGATCCCCACCAAAACAAGAAGAACGGTCACCCAGGCCCTCGTCAGCAGCAGGTTGGACTACGGAAACGCCCTCTACGCAGGAGCCTAAGCCAAACTCCTGAAACGACTTCAACGCATCCAGAACGCCTCTGCACACCTAATCCTCGCCATCCCTCACCGCAGCCACATCACACCCCACCTGCGAGATCTGCACTGGCTCCCTGTCAACAAGAGGATAACCTTCAAGCTCCTCACCCACGCACACAAGGCACTCCACAACACCGGACCAGCGTACCTCAACAGCCGTCTCTGCTTCAACACCACCACCCGCCAGCTCCTCTCCGCCGACCTCGCCCTCTCCACTGTCCCCTGCATCCGAAGAGCGACCTCCGGTGGCAGATCGTTCTCCCACCTCGCCGCCAAGACCTGGAACACCCTCCCCATCCACCTACGACAGACCCACAACCTGCTATCCTTCAGAAGACTCCGCAAGACCTGGCTTTTCGAGCAGTAGCAGCATTCCCCTCCCCCCAGCACCTTGAGACCCTCACGGGTAAGAAGTGCGCTTTACAAATGCTGTGATTGATTGATTGATTGATTGATAACTAGGACTTTAGAATGTCTAATGTTTGTGTAGTTTAAGTTGGTTTTGTATACAAAGAAGAATGACATTTTCCTAGCTATAATATATCCTTAACCTTGCTTTTTCCATGGAATTTCAGTAGTTTTTAAATTTTTTGTAAATTTTTTTTTCTAATCGTACAGTTTACTGTTGCCGAGTGGAGTGTATTTTTTGTGTGTGGAGTTTGGTACAGTGCACTGGAGGATTGTGTCAAAAGTGTATTGTCGTACAGTGCAGTATCGTAGAGTGGAGTGAAGTGGAGTAAGACGGAATGAGATACACTGGAGTGGCGTAGTGTGGAGTAGCATAGAGTGGAGTGGCATAGAGAGGAGTGGCGTAGAGGTAAGAGGGATAGAATAAAGTGAAATACAGAGGAGTGGCGTACAGTGGAGTGGCATACAAAAGAATAGTGTATAGTAGAGTGGCATACAATGTAGTGGCAAAGAGTGGCATGGTATAGAGTGACAAAGCATAGAGTGGAGTTGCGTACAATAGAACAGTGTAGAGTGGATGGACATACCGTGTAGTGGCATCCAGTGGAGTGCTATAGACTGGGGTTTCTTACAATGCAGAGGAATAGCGTATACTAGAATGGCGTACAGTGCAGTAGCATAGAGTAGAGTGTGGTAGAGTGGAGTGAGGTACAGTGGAATAGCGTAGAGTGAAGTAACATAGTGCGGTACAGTGTTGTGGGGTAAAGTTGAATACCGTAGAGTTGACTGCCGTACAGTGGAGTGGCGTGGCATACAGCGGAATAATGTACACTGGAGTGGGGTAGAGTGGAGTGGTGTAGAGTGGAGTGACGTAGAGTGGAATAGCATAGACTGCAGTGGTCTACTGTGGAGCGGTATACTGTGGAGTCGCGTAGAGTGGAGTAACGTACAGTGGAGTAGTGTTGAGTGGAACAACGTTGCATTTAGTGGGATTCAGTCTAGTGACATACAGTGGAGTGCCTTATAGTGGAGTAGCTAAAGTGTAGACTATAGAAGTGTATAGTGTAGTGATGTACAGTGGAGTGGCATGTCGCGAAATTGAGTAGAATGTAGTGTTGTACAGTGTAATAGCATGCACTGGATTTTGGTAGAGTGGAGTGGTGTATACTGCAGTTGAGTGCAATGGAGTGGCGTAGAGTGGAATGGAATACAGTGGAATAACATAGAGTGCAGTGGTGTGCAATGAAGTGGCGCAGAGTGGAATGGCATAGAGTACAATAGCGTAGTGTGGACTGTCATAAGAGGAGTTGTGTGCAGTGGCGCAGCGTACAGTGGAGGGGCATACAGTGAAGTGGAGTAGATTGGAATAGATTGGCGTACAGCATAATAGCATAGAGTAGAGTGATGTAGAGAGTAGTCGCATAGAGTGGGGTAGAGTGGAGTGGAGTGCAGTGGATTAGCATAGAGTGTAGTGGCATATAGTGTGGTGACATAAAGTAGAGTGGCATAGAGTGGAATAGCGAAGAGTGGAGTGGCATAGAGTGACATCACTGATTACATCATCCAGTCAGTGTGATTGTTTTGTATACATTTCTGAGACTTAAAGATATATACTAATCTACAGCATAAGTTAAATTACTATTCTTTCTATACTAGTAATTAGTCATACTATTTCTAACATATCTCATTTGAGTGGCTGTATGACTGTATGTATCAGTGTGTGAGTGGATGTCTGAGTGGCTATATGGGTGTGTGAGTGACTGTATGGATGTGTTAGTGGCTATGTGAGTAGCTGTATGGGTGAGTGAGTGGATGTGTGAGTGGCTGTATGGGTGAGGGATTGGCTGTGTGAGTGGCTGTATGGGTGAGTGAGTAGCTGTTTGAGTGTGTGTATAGGTAACTGAGTGGGTGTGAGATACTGTATTATAGAGTGAGTGTATATCTGAGTGGCTGTAAGAACAAATGAGTGGATGTGTGAGGGGCTGTATGGATTTGTGAATGGGTATTTAAATTGATTCTATATGTTTGTAAGTGGGGGTGTGTGCGAGTAGTTGTGTGAGTGAGTGGGTGTGTGAGTAGCTGTATGGGTAAACACATGGGTATGTGAGTAGCTGTATGAATAAACACATGGGTATGTGAGTAGCTATATTGTTGAGTGAGTGGCAGTGTGAGTGGCTGTATGGGTAAGGGTGTGGGTGTGTGAGTACCTGTATGGGTGAGCAAGTGGCTGTGTCAGTTTTTGTATGTCTGTATGTGTGAGTGGCTGTATTGGTGTGTGAGTGGGTACATGAGTGGCTCTATGGGTGAGTTTCTGCATAAATATGTTATTCGGTATGGGAGGAGCTGTATTGGAGAGTTAGTGGCCGTGTGAGTGGCTACATAGAGATATGAGTAGCTGTGTGAGTGGTTGTATGGGTGAGAGAGTGTCTGTGTGAGTGGCTGTATGGGTGAGTGAGTAGCTGTTTGAGTGTGTGTATAGGAAAGTGGGTGTGAGTGGGGTGTGAGTGGCTAAATTGGAGAGTAAATGTCTGTGTGAGTAGCTGTAAGGGTGGGCGAGTGAGTGTGTGAGTGGTTGTATGGATATGTGAATGGGTATGTAAAGTGGTTCTGTATGTGTGTGAGTGGTTGTGCGGGTGAGTGAGTGGCTGTGTCAGTGGTTGTATGGGTAAGTGAGTGGGTGTGTGAATAGCTGTATGGATAAATAAGTGGGTATGTGAGTAGCTGTAATGATGAGTGAGTGGCAGTGTGGGTGGCTGTATGGGTATATGGGGGTGTGTGAGTATCTATATGGGTGATTGAGAGGCTGTGTAAGTTTCTGTATGTCTGTATGACTGGATGTGTGAGTGGCTGTATTGGTGAGTAAGTGGGTGCATGACTGGCTGTATGGGTGAGTTAGTGGGTGTGTGAGTGGCTATATGAGTGAGTGGATGTTGGACTTGGCCCTTTTTGTAGGATTATCCCCATACTTTTTGCCTTCCTGCTGTATTTCGTCTGCCCTGTTTCTGTTGGCTTTAGGACTCTGGGCACTTTACCACTGCTAATTAGTGCTCTCTTCTTTTAAACATGGTGTGATTGGTCTACACCTGTTTGGCATATTTAATTTACTTGTAAGTCTCTTGTACAGTGGTATCCCATATACCCAGGGCCTGTAAGTTAAATGTTACTAGTGGGCATGCAGTGCTGCTTGCACCACCCACAGAAGTAGCCTTTGGATGAGTGATTGGTTATGTGAGTACTGGTATGGGTCTGTGAATGGGTATGTGAGGGGTTGTGTGGGTTTGGGTGTATGAAAGGTTCTATAGGGGTGTGAGTGGGTGTGTGAGTGGTTCTGTGGATGATGTAATCAGTGATGTCATTTGAGATGTCATCAGTGATGTGAGGTCATACACAGTGCATTATGGGGGCATAAGTTATAGTTACCTCAGGTAACTATAACTGCTGAATTCCGATGGTTTTTTATGGGTGAAATCTGAGCTTAACTATCACCTCCCTGTAACCTTTTTTTTCAGTGAATTTTTACGTTAAAAAAAATTCTATTTCCTAACTATAATGTCCCCGTAACCTTCGTTTTTTAAGTGAATTTCTAAGGTTTTTAATTATATTTTCTAACTGTAACCTGTAACCTTTTAGAGTATACGTATGAGTGAGTGCACGAGTGTCTCAATGGGTGCATCAGTGGGTGTGTGAGTGTCTGAGTGGGCCTGGGAGTGGCAACATAAGTCTCTCACTGGGTGTGTGAGTGGATGTTAATGTCTGAGTGGGTCTGTGAATGGGTGTGAGAGTGTCTGAGTGGGTTTCTGAGTGCCTCTATGTGTGTGTGAGTCAGAATGTGAGTGGGTGTGTGAGTCTCTGAGTGGGTCTGTGAGTCGGTATGTGAATCTCTGAGTAGGTCTGTGAGTGGGCGTGCGAGAGTATGAGTCAGTATGTAAGTGGGCGCATGAGTGTCTGAGTGGGTCTGTGAGTGGGTGTACATTCTTAGTGAATCTGTGAGTGGGCGCATGAGTGTCTGAAAGGGTTTGTGAGTGGTTGTGAGAGTGTCTGAGTGGTTCTGTGAGTGAGTGCCTGAGTGGGTTTGTGAGTGGGTGTGAAAGTGTCTGAGTGGGTCTTTAATTTGGTGCATGAGTATCTGAGTGGTTCTATGAGTTCAGGTGAGACTGTCTGAATAGGTCTGTGATTGGGTAGGTGAGTATCTGAGTGGGTCCATGAGTGGGTGTATAAGTGTCTGAGTGGGTCTGTCAGTGGGTGTGTGAATGTCTGAGTGCATGTGTGTGTATCTAAGTGTCTGTGTGGGTGTGTCAGTAGCTGTGTCAGTGACTGGGTCACAACACAACCGCACCTGCCCCTTTATCCAAAAAGAGTCCACAGTTTTGCACAAAATATCTACCCAAGTGGAGTACTTTCTACTGGTGAATTACTAAGTGCTCCCTCCTTGGGTAAATGTCCAGTATGTATTCTGCATTACAGCTGCGTAATGGAGCACGAGGAAATGTCACCAGTGACCTGGTGTGTGTTTTGGCAATGTGATTGTTCCTTGTACATCTTTATCCAGACAGAAATTTGTGATAACATGAATCTTCCTATAGAGAAGATGACAAGAGGTAAGTCTCCACCAAAAAGGGTTCTTCCTCCTAATTAAATGAAGTAAGTTATGTTATGTTATGTTATTAGTTTTTATAGAGCGCGACAATTACCCGAAGGTGTCCTGGCGCTATTGAAAAGGAGTCCATCCTCAGTCCGAAACCGGGTAGGTGAAAGGTCTTTAAAGTGTGAATAGCCATGTCTTAAGGGCCTTCCTAAATTCCAAATGATTAGTGATATTTCTAAGGTATAATGGAAGTGTGTTCCATGCCTTGGTTGCTTTCACTAAGAAGCTTCGTCCACCCCAATTCGCTTTTTTTGCCCTTGGGACTGAAGCTAATTTTGCCTCTGAAGACCGCAACCTTCTTCCGGGTGTATACCATTGAATGTGCCTTATCAAATGGGAAGGTCCACTTCTGTGTAGGGATCTATGCGTAATGCACATGGCTTTAAACAAAACCCGTTTATTTACTGGCAGCCAGTGTAGCCTTTTGATCTCAGCCGAGATTGAGGCATATTTAGGAATCCCAGAGATCAATCTGGCCGCTAAATTTTGCAATAATTGTAGTTTTCTCAGTAATCCCTCCTGAATATTTAGGTATAGGCTATTACAGTAGTCCAATCTTGATAACGCCAGGGCTGAGATAACTATCCTTTGTGACTCTTTGGTTAACAGAGGCAAAATCTTTTTAAAGGACCGCAATGTGTGCGAGGTGGCAGAGACTACCGCGTTGACTTGATCTTTAAAAGAGAGCTTATTATCAATAATGATTCCTAGATTTTTTACTTTTCTGCATGGTGTTGACAGAGGTCCCAGTGATGCTGGCCACCATGCTGGTGTCCAGAAATTTGGATCATTTCCAAAGAGCACCACCTCAGTTTTATTGGTGTTTAGCTTGCGGCAGTTCTGGGCCATCCAGCTACCTACTGCCATCATACAGTCCTTGAATTGAAATGCTGTACTCAGAAGTCCTCCAGGGAGTAGAAAGACAACAATCTGAGTATCATCCGCATATGAAGTGAGGTAGAACCCAAAGGATTCTACCAGAGGGGCCAAATGTTTTACATAGATATTAAAAAGTGTCGGACTGATAGGCGATCCCTGTGGAACACCACAGGGAAGGGAGAACGATTTGGCAGAGAAGTCTCCCAGAGTAACAGTTTGTACTCTATCAGCTAGGAAGGACTTAATAAGTTTCCATGCTGTCCCTTTAACTCCAATCTCATGTAGCCGGTCCATCAATAAATCATGATGGACCGTATCAAAGGCCGCGGATAGGTCTAACATGATCATTGCTGCCTTTCCTCCCTGGTCCAGTATAGATCTGATTTCCTCGGTTGATTTAAGAAGCGCTGATTCAGTGCTATGTCCCCCTCGAAAACCATACTGTGTAGGATCTAAAACCTGGCCTTCTTCCAGGAATCTACTAAGTTGTATATTCATTATTTTTTCAGCAATTTTTGCAGGTAATGGAAGCCTGGATATAGGTCTGAAATTATTTGATTCGTTGGGATCCAGATGTGTTTTTTTCAAGAGGGAAGGATTGATGCTAATTTCCATGCTTTGGGGAAATAGCCTTTTGCTAACATTATATTAATAATGGTAGTTAAAATTGCTGACACTGGTTCAGGAGCTAATTTCAGTAATGATAAGGGGCAGGGGTCCATTGGTGAACCTGATCTGGTTTCCTCCAGGAGTTTTCGAACCTCGGTAACTGAAACAGGTATAAAATTGTGGAGCTGAGCCTTATTACTATTTAAACTATTTGTATCTGCCAACCCCGATATGGATATCATATTTGGGGAGTGTGAAATGTGGAAAAGATGGCTTCAACCTTATCAAAGAGGGAATTGGCTATCTTGTCACAGAGTTCTTGACTAGCTTCTATAGGAGGAGAAACTGGATGGGCCAGAACTGTGACCGTTTAAAAAAGTTCTTTTATAGAGTTTTTTGCCTCATTGATTTTAGTGGCATAAAACTCTTTAGTTTTATGAAGCAGTTGTTTATATTGGTTCAGACTATCTTTGTATAGTTTTTTTTCATATACATCGTACTTTCTTCGCCAGGTTCTTTCAAGGTATTTGCAACAGAGTTTTTTCTCTCTAAGCTCTTGCGAATACCAGGGAGAAGACGGTCGAGCTCTAAAGTTGTGACGGATTTTTTTAGGAGCCAATTTATTACATGCTGATTCTAACCAATTGGAGTAATTCAGTGCTGCCTCATCCAGATCTGAAGGAATAGTAGGGAGGGTGCTAACCGATTGTTAAGATCGTCAACCTTCACTTTTTTCCATGATCGATACACCATATGTTTAGTCATAGTTTTATTGGTACCTTGCGTGGGGGATGATACTGTGAATTTCACTGCCTTGTGGTCCGACCAGGTCACAGCGAGTATGTCAGTGAAAGTTACATGGGCATTATTAGAAAATATGCCATCTAGGGTATGGCCTGCCTTGTGTGTGGCACCAAGGACTATTTGTTTTAGATCAATCGTATTCATGAGATCTATTAAATTACTGGTATCAGGATCATCCTCAGCTTCTAGGTGGAAATTGAAGTCCCCTAATATCGAGTAGGAGCTTGCACCTAGTTCATTTTCCACCCAGCTGCTGGCATGTGTTATAAACCGGGATTTAGGACCAGGTGGCCTATACACCAGGGTACCTTTGAACGTGTATTGGTGCGAGAGATAGAAGCAAAAATCTAGAGCTTCGCCCTCTGAGTTGGACAAACTGTTAAAGGTTGCATTTATGGAATCATGATAGATTATTGCTAGTCCACCACCCTTCTTGTTTTGTCTATTAAGCGTGTGACAAATGAAACCTGGGGGTGTAGCTTTCACAATATCTGGATCTGAGGCCTCATCTGTCCATGACTCCGTTATGAAAGCGATCTTAATTTCTTCATTTTCAATTAGGTGGGCGCATTCAATGCTATGTTTAACTAATGACCTAGCATTTAATAGAAGGCATTTAAAAGGGTTCTTTTCTCCACACCCTGTCTTTACTTTATTCAGGGTCTGAATGATTTTAGTCGGCTTTAGGCAGTGCAGTGGTATAATTGTTCCACAATAAGAACAAGTTATTGTGTCACTAGCAGATTTAAACTCCGGAAAAATACACCTGCACCGAGATTTGTCCTCCATGGTATTTAAATTGTGCAACATCGCGCTAGAATAAGTCTGGCGTCTGATTTTTCTCGGAGTGAAACGGGCAGGGGGGCAGGTGCGGTGCGCGGGCCATGCGCGGACAGGTGCAGACGGTCTTGCCTTAGGCACGCCTTCGGTGCGCTAGCGGCGCGCTCGCGCTGGCATCTGTTTAAGTAGGCAGGAAGTCTAACGCCTAGAGCGCCAACCTGCCTTTTCCCAAAATGGCGGCCTCACCCTGGAACCATCAAGTCCCAGAGGAGGAAGTAATATGTAAGTGCAAACTGTGCAATGTGCGAGCAAATGAGCAGTGATTAGATTAAAAGTCCTCACAGCGCTGCTTTAATTAAATAATATTTAAAGCGTTAAAATCGTTAAAATCTTTCAAATATCCCACACTCACGTTTCCATTCACCGTCCACCCGGCTCAAGCCTCAGGGGACATCCTTGCGCGCTCGCGCTGGCATCTGTTTAAGTAGGCAGGAAGTCTAACGCCTAGAGCGCCAACCTGCCTTTTCCCAAAATGGCGGCCTCACCCTGGAACCATCAAGTCCCAGAGGAGGAAGTAATATGTAAGTGCAAACTGTGCAATGTGCAATGTGCGAGCAAATGAGCAGTGATTAGATTAAAAGTCCTCACAGCGCTGCTTTTATTAAATAATATTGAAAGCGTTAAAATTGTTAAAATCTTTCAAATACCCCACACTCGCGTTTCCATTCACCTTCCACCCGGCTCAAGCCTCAGGGGACATCCTAAGTGCTTTTTTGTTTGATGGAGATGTCCTCATTTTCCTTGGCATCAAGAACTTCTCACCAAAATCAGCAGTAAACGCGCTAGTGTTGGCTTGTGAAGCTGTCCATTATCCTAGCAAAAGGCAGGAAGAGCTTTGCATACTACTAAGGTGGGCAAGGCCAAACGGGTGAAGCTTCCAAGTGATTTGCACATTTCCATACTTGTAGTCATTTAAAACGAGACCTATGGACTCTGCTCTCACCAGGACAGCACAAGAAAGTACCCACCCATCACAGTCTTTGTGCAAAATATCAACGATGCATTCACCTCCATGAAGCATTTCAAGTTGTTTTTCAATATGGAATTGCCATGGAAACACATTTGCTTTGCCTTCGTGAAGCCCAGAAGTTAGGATTATTTGTCCTTTACAGAAGTGGAGCTTCAATGGGGCACCTGCTATGTTTATATTTGTAAGTGCCTCATGTTGAGCTTTAATTTCTATAATATTAGCATTGGGGCCAAAATGGCCCAGGGACCCCATCCCTGGGGCATGGCCACAACATAATGGGGGGGGGCTGCGTGGCTCACATCTCGGGCCAATTTCTGCCCCAGGGAACCCACACCCTGGGCGCGGCCTTAATTCAATGGGGGCCATGCCGCACCCTTCCTGGGCCAATTTCAGCCCCAAGGACCTCATCCCCTGGAACCTGCCATGTCTCCCTGGCTACCCTGGTCCCAGCCAGGGCACCCAGTCTGCTATGGAACCGCAGGGGGAGCCTGAAGGCCCCCACAGTCTAAGCCGGCTCCCTGCCTCCTGCGGGATCCGGCATTGCTCTTGCATGCTGGGAGCTTCTGGAAATGCAGCTCACTGCGTGCAAGAACAATTGTTTCATCTCTTTCCCTGCCCACATGTCTGCGGGTAGGTAAAGAGATTAAACCTCTGCTTCCAGCAAGTGGGGCACTTTGACAGTTCCTGCTTGCTGGAAGCAGAGTGTTTGCTTTTGTTTGGCAGGAACTGTTTGCTCCTGCCAAGCAAAAGCAAACACCTATGTCCTGGGAAGGGGACCCCCTGGGACATAGCAGAAGCTGGCCCTGGGGGGTGGCGGTCCCCAGGGCCATATATGGCGCGCCCTCTTCTTTCTTGTGCACTGGCTGCTCCGGGTAGGTGGTGGTCTCCGGGACTGAGAACGGCCAGGGAGTGGGGGGGGGGGGCGCATGGGCCCTCACTCCTTCCCCCCCAAAAAAGAAGACATTGGGGAGGTTGTGGTCGCTGGGGGCCACACGGATGCCCTCTCCACTGTTTATGTTAACCCCAGGGAGGTGGGGCTCACCGGGTCCCGCGTGGGGTCCTTGCAGCCCTCCCATATATATATTTTTATTTACAACCCGGGAAGGTGGTGGTCCCCGGGGCGTTCACACGGCCCCCTCGCTTAATGTTTGCATTAGCCCTGGGAGGTGGTGGACCCTGGGGCTGGGTGGGGTCCGTGCAGCTTCCCCTATATATTTTAAAATTGAAACCCCTGAGGAGGTGGCGATCCCAGGGGCACCAGGGCTCTGCGTGCCCCCAGCAATAACGTGCCCCGGGGAGGTGGTGGCCCCTGGGGCATGAAGAAGCCCAAGGAGTGGGGGCCACATGCGCCCCCTCCTTATTAATTAATCTACACATGCCCCTGGGACCTGGCCCACCCAGGGGCCAGATGAAAAGCAAGCAAGGGAGACTGAGCTTGTTTGTTTCTTTAAAGTCACTGTGCTATTCACAAGTATTAGCAAATTTTGCTGTGATTTAAAAAAAAGCTTATTTTTGCGCTGGCGGGTTCCCTCTGAGACCCCAGCACCAGAGCTAGAGGGTCAGTGTGTTCCTACAATGCCCCCTTTTCTTTTTTTCTGCGTTTGTTTTTGGGACTCGGCTGAAGCCAAGTCCCAAGATGACTGGCAACCCTTCCTGGCTAAAGTGTTGGAAGCCCATCAGAGCACTGCAGATCTCTACACGAGCTCCTCATTATTTGTGAAGGCTTCATGATCATAGACATACAAATGTGGATTTCCCTTAAATTCTCGCAAACTACTGAACGGTTTTACATTTGATAACTGAAAGTGTGACCTGCAAACCAAAAGCTACCTTTCCGACAAATTTGATGTAATTCTGTCCAGCGGTTCGGCCTGCAGTCGTGTTCAAAACTCCTATAGGAATTAACATGGGAAATGCACTTTTTTTTTTTAGTCCCACCCCTTTTTCTTGGCCCCCGCTTGACAGATCGCCCCAAAAATTTCAATGCACAACTAGAGCTACTGGCACACTTTTTTAGGGGAAATTTTGTGATGATTTGTCAAACGGCACCAAAGTTATAGGCAAGTCAAAAAATGCTTTTCCTATGGAGACATGGTCCTAATTATAACTACCTACTGGCAACTGCCAGTAGGTAATACATATATATATCTAGTTATCATGGCGGGCATGCTGAGCTAATAATAAACTCACCTTGCACCTACAACTGGGTCTGTTTTCGTCTGTTCCTGATTCCTGACATCTGGTCGTTGGGATCCTGGTGGCGAAGTCTTCGGCATATATAGATCTATATATATCCAAAGCTCCAGGGTTGGCCATCAGTTTAAGAAGCACTCGAACCGCAGAGTTCGCTTACAGCATTTATTGGTACGGGCAAAGTCCATGTGCCGATATCTTTGATGTCAGCTGCTCTGACACGCATTACGTGTTTCGAAATTCTTTCTTCCTCAGAGGCGTGGCGAGAATCGTGTGCAGTTCCGGTTTGTTCCCGCATTTAAATTCAATAGCACGCCCCCAAATGGGCTGTCTTTATAGAACTATGCCGTGCATGCTGGGAATAGTAGTGCCGCATTCAATACATAATGGCTGCACACCATATTTACTGCTGTATATATATATATATATATATATATATATATATATATATATATATTACCTACTGGCGGTCGCCAGTAGGTAGTTATAGTTAGGACCCCTTTTCCATAGGAAAACCTCAACATTCTATTTTGAATAACTTTGGCGCCGGTCGATGAATCCTCGCGAATTTCTCAAAATAGGTGGGGCGCTACGCTCCGCTCCTACCCTGAAAGTCTCGGGGGGATTCGTCAAGCGGGGGCTGAGATAAAAGGGGGGTCCCAAAACGCGTTTTTCCCATGCATTTTTCCATAGGACCTTTAGAACGAGCTACAGCCCGAACGGCTGAACAGAATTACTAGAAATTTGGCAGAGAGGTAGTCCCTAGGTCAAGGAAGTGCCTTTTGTAGGTTTGGTGTAAATCTGTTCAGTAGATTCTGAGAAAATAGCCTTTAAATCAATATATATATCTGAGCCCGCTTACGGTACGCTTACCGTACGCTTACCGTAAGCGTACGGTGGCGTGCGCGAGCGCGATTCTGATTGGCTCTTAGATCTTAGTAAACATTCGAATCGGCCGAAACCAGGAAGCGGCGGCCGCCATTTTGTCTCTCGCACTGAGTGTTGTTTATCAAACAAGATGGCCAAAAACATGTTACGGGGCTGTTTTGACAACTCCCTCCCACATAGTCATGTTGAGGGAGTCCCCAAACATCCCCCAAGAGCAAAAACGGTTTTATTTTTTTTTCGGCAATTTCGCCGAGTACGCTTACCGTACGCTTACCGTAAGCGTACGGTAAAAAAAAAAAAAAAAAAAAAACACTATCCACACTTACCCCACCCCCTGTGCTTTTGGTGGCCGTAGGCCACCAAATGTACAGGGCTTATTAATAGGTAAAAAAAACTAAATTTTGGCATCATGAAATTATAAAATCGAAATAAAAAAAACACTATCCACATTGACCCCACCCCCTGTGCTTTTGGTGGCCGAAGGCCACCAAATGTACAGGGCTTATTAAAGTTGATAAAAACCGTGCACGGAACGAACTGCGTTAAGTGGGCGCGCACGCCTCGAATGGCGTAAAGTAACTTAGCATTTAAAAAACCGTACAAATTCACTGAAAAAACCATAGGTTTCACACACGTTATAGTTAGGAATTAGCATTTAAAAAACCTTGCAAATTCACTGAAAAAACCATAGGTTTCACACATGTTATAGTTAGCGGAAATTTTACTGATAAAAAACCAGTGAAATTGCCCCGTTATAGTTAGTGCTGGCAACTATAACTCACGCGACCGCAATCTTCTGCTGATGACATATGTGTCTTTATGAAAAAAAAATATTTGTAATATATGTATAGCTAAAAATGTATGGAAGAAGACATGGGCAAATAAGTGTCTAAATACAGTATTAGCATCAGCAGAGGATTGCGGTCGCGTGAGTTATAGTTGCCAGCACTAACTATAACGGGGCAATTTCACTGGTTTTTTATCAGTAAAATTTCCGCTAACTATAACATGTGTGAAACCTATGGTTTTTTCAGTGAATATATATATATATATATATATATATATATATATATATATATATATATATATATATATATATTCACTGAAAAAACCATAGGTTTCACACACGTTATAGTTGGGAATTAGCATTTAAAAAACCTTAGAAATTCAATGAAAAAACCAAAGGTTTCACACATGTTATAGTTAGCTGGACATTTCACTCGTAAAAAACCAATGAAATTTCCCCGTTATAGTTAGTTCAGCTAACTATAACTCGCGCGCCCGCAATGCACTACTGATGACGTCACATATTACATCACTCATGACATGGTCACTGACATCACTCATGACATCACTGATGACATCTCAAATGACATCACTGATGACATCACTGATGACATCATCCAGTGAATGTGTGTTTTTCTGAAAATTAAATAGGTTTTATATAAGTATATCTCAAGCTCGATGGAAGATTAAATGGGTATATAAGTGTCTAAATGGATGATTTTTTTTGAAAAATGTATTGTGTAACTGATTGTTAAAATGTATCATAGTGAATACATGGCTTAGTGAGTAATGTTTAAATATGTAAATATCTGTATCAGTCTCTCACTTTGTGTATAAGTGGCTGCATGGGTTGGTGAGTAGCTACATGGGAGTCAATATAGGTTATTAGTTGGTTTTTTGAGTATCAGTCTGAGTGTCTGCATGGTTCGGTGGGGGGTATTACGTAGTGCATAGGTGCATGAATGAGTGACTCACTGTATGTGTTGAAGACAGCATGTGTGCATGACTATATGGGTGGATGAGTATGTGTAAAGGTGTGTTAGTGAGTGAAAGACTGTCTCAATAGTGTCTCCATGAGTAACTACATATGTTTTTAACTGTTATATGTGTCTTTTGGTGTATATAACTGAGTATATGTGAGAGTAAGAGATTGAAAGAGTTCCTGTATGAATAAGTATGTGTTTCTATAAGTGATTGTTTAAAAGACTAAGTATGTGTAAGTTTCTGTAGAAGTAGGTGTGGTGGTGTGTGTATAACTGTATATGCAAGTAAATGGATGTTTGATTCTTTATTAGCATGAGTGACTTTGTGTGTGAGTAACTCTATGGATGAGTGGCGTTGTGTAACAGGATGTACAGGTGTATGAATACATATGATGAGTGACTACATGTATGAGTGACTGTATAGGACTGTTGGTGAATGAGTGGATGTGTATGTGGTTCTTAGAATTACTGAATAGGTTGTTGTAACTGATATTGATATGTTCATTATTTCGAACATTTTAGTTTCATTTTTTCAAATGTGTGTATTAAAGGTTATATTAGGGGAAGAAGAGGTCTGCTACTATTTCACAAGGATGATGTCATCAGTGATGTCATCAGTGATGTCATTTGAGATGTCATCAGTGATGTCATGAGTGATGTCAGTGACCATGTCATGAGTGATGTAATATGTGACGTCATCAGTAGTGCATTGCGGGCGCGCGAGTTATAGTTAGCTGAACTAACTATAACGGGGAAATTTCATTGGTTTTTTACGAGTGAAATGTCCAGCTAACTATAACATGTGTGAAACCTTTGGTTTTTTCATTGAATTTCTAAGGTTTTTTAAATGCTAATTCCTAACTATAACGTGTGTGAAACCTATGGTTTTTTCAGTGAATTTGCAAGGTTTTTTAAATGCTAATCCCTAACTATAACATGTGTGAAACCCATGGTTTTTTCAGTGAATTTGCAAGGTTTTTAAAATGCTAATTTCTAACTATAACGTGTGTGATACCCATGTTTTTTTCAGTGAATTTGTACGGTTTTTTAAATGCAAATTTTATTTTGTCATTTTTTGTAACCCTTTGTATAATATAATATATGTACTATATCCTGCATTATGGAAAGGTTTTTTTTTTTTATTTATGCATTTTTTCCCGTGCGCGTACGGTAAGCTGACGGTACGCGCTTCGTACGTCATAAGTACGGTGCGCGTACGTGAGTGACGTACGCGTACACCCGGAAGCAACGTCGCGGGTACGCAGGGGCGTGTAATGCGCATGCGCGATACGCAATACGTGCGTGACGTACGCGTACACCCGGAAGCAACGTAGCGGTTACGCAGGGGCGTGTAATGCGCATGCACGAGTGTGACATACGCGCTGCGTAAGCGCACCGTAAGTGTCACGTGCGCGCACGGCAGGTCATGTGACTTACAAAGAACACTTTTTATTGGTTGAAATTACTTTCACTTCCAGAAACTTCCCACACCACACCCATTCCCCTCATTACTGCTTGAAAGAACACTTTTCATTGGTTGAAACTACTTTCAGTTCCAGATTCTTCCCACACCACACCCATTCCCCTCATTTCTGCTTGTGATTCTCTAGGAGCAGGAGCTGGATTGACATTGGGATACAATGGCAGAACAGCAGACCTCTTCTGAGAGTGAGGCCAGCAGCACCACCATGATCCAGAGAAGGAGGAAACAAAAGACTTCTTTTGTATGGGAGTATTTCACTTTTCCAGAGGGGGAGAAAAAGGTGAATGCTCCATTGGTCACTTGCAAACTTTGTGGTCGTGTTTTATCAAGAGGAAATCCAAGGAGGAAATACTCCTTTGGAAATCACTCTATGAAGAGACACCTCCAGGACAGACACCCAAGGACCTTTGCTCGACATGCTGAAGAAAACCCTTCAGTAAGTCACCAGAGCCCAGCCTCAGATGCTCAGCCGAGTACATCATCGGCAGCTCAGCTGAGCCCTTCCTCTGATGTGGGAGCATCACCTTTTCTTCTCCTGTGGACATCAACCCTCGATTTGGGAGCGTTGAAATGAGGTGTACAAAATGTGGTGGTCTTATTGTTTTTGGGGAGATCAGTCTTACCCTTATTAACAATAAGATAGACCAGCATGTTTGTAGACGCTTATAATACTCCCATTCTTTCTTTCCTCCATCCCTGTATGAACCCAACGGCTCTTATAAGAGCCAACCTTACCTCTCAACTTTTTTTTATTTTTTCTTTGAAACTTTTTTTTTATTTTTTTTTACCGTACGCGTACGGTAAGCATATTTTTTTTTTTTTTTTAAAACACTAAAAATCAATTACCACATCTCAAGATCCTTGAGAAATTAATAACTAATTTTTTAAAATCTTTTAGAGATAAAGTGGACCAGACCACAAAGTATGCAAGTGACCAATTGAGCATTCACCTTTTTCTCCCCCTCTGGAAAAGAAAAATACATTATGAATCCACTTTTCAGATTCTGAAAACAGCACATGTCCAAACTGCTTTTTCAGACCACCACCATGTGTAACCTGGGTGGCTGCCTACATTCCAGCAAGGGCAACCAGCCTTAGTGATGCTGAATGTATTTGCATTACTGGCTGAAACCTCAAACCCCACTCGCTTGTAAATACTGTGCATGATTCCACATG
The DNA here is from genome assembly GCF_964204655.1 of Triturus cristatus. Classification (NCBI taxonomy): domain Eukaryota; kingdom Metazoa; phylum Chordata; class Amphibia; order Caudata; family Salamandridae; genus Triturus; species Triturus cristatus. The sequence goes on along the minus strand of NC_140586.1, from coordinate 85,407,961 downwards.
GTAAGCAGCTGGGTGTGTGCTAAGAGTCTGCTTCTGCACCAAAAAACGGATCCCCCTTTCCATCTAATGCAACTGTGAAATCACCAGAGCAATACGCAATAAATCTCTGCCTATAATTCCTCTTTGCACACAGAGTCATGTTTTCACATTAGTCACAAAACGAAATTTCTTTGCCAATTTGAAAGCACACTTACTGCTCATTTTTTTGGCAAGTGATAATCACTTTTACAGACTGACACATTATGAATCCACTTTTCAGATTCTTAAAAAACCACATGTCCAAACTGCTTTTTCAGACCACCACCATGTGTATCATGGGTGACTGCCTACATACCAGCAAGGGCAACCAGCCTTAGTGATGCTGAATGTATTTGCATTACAGACTGAAACCTCAAACCCCACTCGCTTGTAAATACTGTGCATGATTCTACATGGTAAGCAGCTGGGTGTGTGCTAAGAGTCTGCTTCTGCACCAAAAAATGGCTCCCCCTTTTTCCTACTAATGCAACTATGAAATCACCAGAGTAGTACACAATAAATCTCTGCCTGTAATTCCTATATGCACACAGAGTCATGTTTTCACATTACTCACAAAACGAAATTTCTTTCCCAATTTGAAAGCACACTTACTGCTCTTTTTTTTGTCAAGTGACAATCACTTTTACAGACTGACACATTATGAATCCACTTTTCAGATTCTTAAAAAAGCACATGTCCAAACTGCTTTTTCAGACCACCACCATGTGTATCCTGGGTGACTGCCTACATACCAGCAAGGGCAACCAGCCTTAGTGATGCTGAATGTATTTGCATTACAGACTGAAACCTCAAACCCCACTCGCTTGTAAATACTGTGCATGATTCCACATGGAAAGCAGCTGGGTGTGTGCTAAGAGTCTGCTTCTGCACCAAAAAATGACTCCCCCTTTTTACTACTAATGCAACTATGAAATCACCAGAGCAGTACACAATAAATCTCTGCCTGTAATTCCTATATGCACACAGAGTCATATTTTCACATTAGTCACAAAACGAAATTTCTTTGCCAATTTGAAAGCACACTTACTGCTCTTTTCTTTGACAAGTGATAATCACTTTTACAGACTGACACATTATGAATCCACTTTTCAGATTTTTTTAAAAGCACATGTCCAAACTGCTTTTTCAGACCACCACCATGTGTAACCTGGGTGACTGCCTACATTCCAGCAAGGGCAACCAGCCTTAGTGATGCTGAATGTATTTGCATTACTGACTGAAACCTCAAACCCCACTCGCTTGTAAATACTGTGCATGATTCAACATGGTAAGCAGCTGGGTGTGTGCTAAGAGTCTGCTTCTGCACCAAAAAATGGCTCCCCCTTTCCATGTAATGCAACTGTGAAATCACCAGAGCAATACGCAATAAATCTCTGCCTATAATTCCTCTTTGCACACAGAGTCATGTTTTCACATTAGTCACAAAACAAAATTTCTTTGCCAATTTGAAAGCACACTTACTGCTCTTTTTTCTGACAAGTGATAATCACTTTTACAGACTGACACATTATGAATCCACTTTTCTGATTTTTTTAATTGCACATGTCCAAACTGCTTTTTCAGACCACCACCATCTGTAACCTGGGTGACTGCCTACATTCCAGCAAGGGCAACCAGCCTTAGTGATGCTGAATGTATTTGCATTACTGAGTCCAACCTCAAACCCTTAAACTATTCTTTTTTTATACCAGTACACCTTAATTTATCGTGAAAACATAGTCCATATTATTTTACATGTTCCTCACATTTAAATTTCTCCCAAAACAGAAAATGATAAACACAACTTCAACAAAAGGAATTCCATTTCTATTATTCATTTCTTAATTTACCATATACATCCCCTCTCAAACTCTAAACTCACCTTTAAAATTAGTTAGCTGTGAAAGAAATGTGGCACTCAAACAGCAGATTATCAGAGCCAGGATCTCTTTTCTTTACACCTCTCTCCTATTCTCTTTCTATTGGTTGAAAACCAACCCTTTTCCAAAAGTACCCTTCCCCCAACTTGACTTCTGCCTAGTACCCTTCCCCCAACTTGACTTCTGCCTGCTACCATAGCAACAGCTCATGGAACACTGCTGTGTGGAGTTAGGTCAGAAGTTCGCCAAACAATGTTTCAATTCCACAGAGCAAGAGTGCTTGACTTTTCAAACCTAACAGCAAATCCAAAGTACTGTTCTTTGGTAACACATTTTTCTGTACCAATACAAAACATGCTTCTATTAATTTACACATGCAGCCTAGTTTTTATTCTAGAATGGTATGAAACAGCCAATCAGTTCTTTTTTTTATGAAAAAAATATGTATGCCTCCATTTCCAAACTGTCTTTCATTTCATTTTCCCATTCTACTGAATTACACCTCCCGAGTGCATCCAGATCTCCTTGGAAGATGTTCACAGTGTGGATTGTAGGGCACAGCTATGTCTTCTGGAGTGAAAAGTATGCAGAGAAAACAGGTATGGTGAGAGACCTTGCTTTGCCAAATGTAGACATTAAATGGATTGGTCAGAGAGGGTTACAGTGGCACCAATTGATGCCATTGGTGAAATCCTTCATGCACATCCAACACCCTGACCTCATAATAGTGCACTGTGGTGGCAATGACCTAGGCACTTTGACTGGGGTAGGTCTGGAAATGCTTATGAAGGACACTTTTGCACAACTGTTTTCACTTTTCCCTAAAACTGCCTTTGTGTTTTCTAACATATGCCAAAGGCAAAAATGGAACTGGTCCAATCATTTCTGTCCGCAGATTGACAAAGCAAGAAAGCACGTCAACAAATCTGTTTCTGCTTTCCTCCGTGACTATGGTGTGGGTTCCATTTACCACAACAACTTGCGTTACGACATGCAAGACATTTATAGAGGAGATGGTGTACACTTCAATGATGAAGGGAACAGAGTCTTCCTCTTGAACCTTAGACTCTGCATCGGTACTTACTTGTAGGTACCACTAAAAAATCACTTCATAAACACAACGGCTCTTTTTAGAGCCCCCTAATATCTAAACACTTAAATCTGAATTTTATTTCTCTTTTTATTTTTTTTTTCTACCGTACGCGTACGGTAAGCTTACCGTAAGCTTACCGTAGGCGTACCCCGCGATTTTTTTTTAAAAAATAATAAATGTTTTCTTTGAACTTTTCTGTCCTTCTTTGACCCCCTTACAAATGTTAGGGGGTCTGTAACTCTCCACCTTGCCCCCTTTTCAAGATATCACTCTTTTTTTCTGAGTGAAAAACACGAAATGGCGGCCGCCGCTTCCTGGTTTCGACCGATTCGAATGTTTACTAAGATCTAAGGGCCAATCAGAATCGCGCTCGCGGACGCCACCGTACGCGTACGGTAAGCGCACCGTAAGCGCACGGTAAGCTGCCACAGATATATATATTGATTAAAAGGCTATTTTCTCAGATTCTACTGAACAGATTTACACCAAACCTACAAAAGGCACTTCCTTGACCTAGGGACTACCTCTCTGCCAAATTTCAAGTAATTCTGTTCAGCCGTTCGGGCTGTAGCCCTGTCTAAAGGTCCTATGGAAAAATGCATGGGAAAAACGCGTTTTGGGACCCCCCTTTTATCTCAGCCCCCGCTTGACGAATCCCCCCGAGACTTTCAAGGAAGGAGCGGAGCGTAGCGCCCCACCTATTTTGAAAAATTCGCGAGGATTCGTCCACCGGCGCCAGTTATTCAAAATAGAATGTTGCGGATTTCCTATGGAAACGTGGTCCTAACTATAACTACCTACTGGCGACCGCCAGTAGGTAATATATATATATATTCACTGAAAAAACCATAGGTTTCACACATGTTATAGTTAGCTGGACATTTTACTGATAAAAAACCAATGAAATTCCCCCGTTATAGTTACTGTAGGCAACTATAACTCACGCGACCGTAATCCTCTGCTGATGCTAATACTGTATTTAGACACTTATTTGCCCATGTCTTCTTCCATTAAATTTTAGCTATACATATATTACAAATATTTTTTTTTCATAAAGACACATATGTCATCAGCAGAGGATTACGGTCGCGAGAGTTATAGTTGCCTACAGTAACTATAACGGGGGAATTTCATTGGTTTTTTATCAGTAAAATGTCCAGCTAACTATAACATGTGTGAAACCTATGGTTTTTTCAGTGAATTTGCAAGGTTTTTTAAATGCTAATTCCTAACTATAACGTGTGTGAAACCTATGGTTTTTTCAGTGAATTTGTACGGTTTTTTAAATGCTAAGTTACTTTACGCTATTTGTGGCGTGCGCGCCCACTTAACGCAGTTCGTTCCGTGCGCGCACAGTGAGCACGCGGTGCGCTTCGCGCACCGCGTGCCCACGTTACGCTAGATGGGCCATAAACGCACGATGCGCTTCACGCACCGTGCGCACATGGAGGACATATGATGAGCATCGTTGTGACAGGTAAAATATATGTTTGGTTTACTTCTATTAGGCCATGCGCAAAAGGTGCCCTTCGGGGACCTTTTGCACACGGGGTGGGGAGTATGTGGATATTTTTTTTTATTTTTTTATTATTTCTTACCGTACTCGTACGGTAAGCGTAATCGGCGCAATTTTCGATAAAAATTAAAATTGCCTTTTTTCACTTGGGGGATCGTTGGGGACTCCCTCGACATGGCTAGGTGCTTGGGAGCTGTCTAAACAGCCCCTTTACATGTTTTTGCACTTTGTTTTTCAAACCCCTGTCAGAGTGCGAGAGAGAAAATGGCGGCCGCCGCTTCCTGGTTTCGACCGATTCGAATGTTTACTAAGATCTAAGGGCCAATCAGAATCACGCTCGCGCACGCCACCGTACGCGTACGGTAAGCGCACCGTAAGCGCACCGTAAGCTGGCTCAGATATATATATTGATTTAAAGGCTATTTTCTCTGAATCTACTGAACAGATTTACACCAAACCTACAAAAGGCACTTCCTTGACCTGAGGACTACCTCTCTGCCAAGTTTCATTAAATTCTGTTCAGCCGTTCGGGCTGTAGCTCTGTCTAAAGGTCCTATGGAAAAATGCACGGGAAAAATGCATTTTGGGACCCCCCTTTTATCTCAGCCCCCGCTTGACGAATCCCCCCGAGACTTTCAGGGTAGGAGCGGAGCTCAACGCCCCACCTATTTTGAAAATTTCGCGAGGATTCGTCGACCGGCGCCAAAGTTATTCAAAATAGAATGTTGCGGATTTCCTATGGAAACGTGGTCCTAACTATAACTATCTACTGGCGACCGCCAGTAGATAATATATATATATATATATATATATTCACTTAAAAAACCATAGGTTTCACACAGGTTATAGTTAGGTGGACATTTCACTCGTAAAAAACCAATGAAATTCCCCCATTATAGTTAGTTCAGATAACTATAACTCGCGCGCCCGCAATCCACTGCTCATGACGTCACACATTACATCACTCATGACATGGTCAATGGCATCACTCATGACATCACTGATGATCCTTGTGATAGAGTGGCGGTCGCGCGAGTTATAGTTATCTGAACTAACTATAACGGGGGAATTCCATTGGTTTTTTATGAGTGAAATGTCCACCTAACTATAACCTGTGTGAAACCTATGGTTTTTTAAGTGAATTTGTACGGTTTTTTAAATGCTAAGTTATGTATTTCTGAAAATTTTTTGTTTTTCAAGGTTTTTCACTGTGCGCGCACCGTGCACTCGCAATGGGCACGCGATTCCGCGCAATGGGCACACGGTGCGCTGCGCGCACCGTGCGCGCTCTCCGCGATTTTTTACGAAAGTAATAAAATGTTTTTTTCGCTCTTGGGGTTCCTTCTGTGACCCCCTAACAAACGCAAGGGGGTCAGGAACTCTCTTCCCTGCCCCCTTTTCACGTTTTCCACCTTTTTTCCACCTTTCCTTCTCAGTGCGACAGACAAAATGGCGGCTGACACTTCCTGATTTCGACCGATTCGAATGTTTACTGACATCTATCAACCAATCAGAATTTCGCTCGCGCACGGCACCGTGCGCGTACGGTGCGCGCGTATAGATATTTATATGCTTTTAAATGCTATTTTCTCAGGAAATACTGAACAGATTGACACCAGACCTGCAAAAGGCACTTCCCTGACCTGAGGACTACCTCTCTGCCAAACTTCAAGTAATTCTGTTCAGCCGTTCGGGCTGTATCTTTGACTAAAGGTCCTACGGAAAAATGCATGGGGAAAACGCGTTTTGAGACCCCCCTTTTTTCTCGGCCCCCCCTTGACGAATCACCCCGAGACTTTCAGGGTAGAAGCTGAGTGGAGCGCCCCATTTGTTTTGAAAATTTTGCGAGGATTCGTCAACCGGCGCCAAAGTTATTCAAAATAGAATTTTCAGATTTCCCATGGAAACACGGTCCTAACTATAACTATCTACTGGCGACCGCGGACACTTGTCTGTTTTTTACTATGGCTGAATAAAGACATCAAGAAGCTATCCCTGTTGTTTGAAGCGGCGTTATTTCAACGTTTCTGCAGAACTTAAGAGGTCCGTACCTGTGTGTTGAAACAGAACAGCAACTCAGGAATCAAAATTATATATATATATATATATATATATATATATATATATATATATATATATATATATATATATATATATATATATATATATATATATATATATATATATATATATATTTGGCCTAATATATGATGTCACTAGTTCTAGTGTACACCCTGTAGCAGTCCAAACAACCCTTATGGTGATTGGTTGTAAAGTCAACCTTATAGACCAGCTATCCTAGTGGTAGCATGGACAAGAGCAGTCTTAGGCTAAACTCTGTATGGCATGTGAAGCCAGCTGTTATAGCATTTGCAATCCCTTGAATACCAAATGAAAGGACACCACAATAGATATATATAAAAATAGAATTTATTTATTCTAGTCAAAATACCCTCAGCACTCTTTATGAGATTCGAGGTAAGTACAACGCAGTCTTATTTAAGAATACATAAGTCACACAGGTAAGTAATACAGTTAGGCCCTAGGGGCCACGCAAACCATATACTAAGTAACTGGTATAAGGACCACTGTCACGAACACAGGTTAGGCCTAGGGAATCGCTGGGGGTACACTATACTACCAATTGCTAGGAAGTGGGAGGCCCACGGGATTCAGGTGCAGAGTGGAAACACTCACGCGTAATGCGTTAAAGTCAATAGAAATAGTAGTGTTTAGAATTAAAGATTTTTAGGACACTTCGGAAGGAGCTAGGAGTTAGAGACTTGGAAACTAGACCCTAGGATAGTCAATACCCTTGTGAGCACCGGAGTACTCAGTTTACCTGGCCCATGGGCTGCGGGTGCATAGGTGTGAACTTGCGTCGGGTTTCGTCGTCGACTCCTATGGATGCCTGAAGAAAAGATGCTGACAGGCAGTCAGTGAAGAGTGTCCAGTGGATTCCAAGGTTGGAATCAAGAAGAAGGATACCTGCAAGCAGAGGGGACAGAGTCTAGGTCCCCAGCCAGGAGCCGGGAAGGAACCAGGAAGGAACCAGGCGATGTCGTGAAGATGCAGGTGAAGAGGTGAAGCTTGTCGCAGCAGCCACGGGTACCAGGAGGCGTCGAGGATGACCAGAACCAGAAGCCGAGCTGCCCCACGAAGGTTCTTGCTGTTGGCGGCGTCGATGTCGAGTTCGGACCCAGCAAGCCTTGGCAAGCGCAACCCACGCAGGATGAAGGATTCGCTTCTGTTGCAGACCAGGAAGGCCTGAGGTGCTTCTCTTTCGCAGGGAAGCAAGGGCCAGTCTGGAGGAGCCAAACCAGCGGTGGAAGGTTAAGGGTTCGTCATCACTGAGTCTACTAGCCAACGGGCAAGTAACCGGACAGACGCGTCGAGCAGGAAAATGCAGAAGGGCCCCACGCAGAACTCGTGGAGTGTGGACGGCTGATCTTCGGTGCAGATGGTGCTCGGGTTTGGGGCTTCTCAATCCCCAGAGCACAACTTCGAGGATGCCTCAGAAGCTGCGCTGGAAGCTAGTAGCCAATTTTCCCAGGTAGCCGGTCCCACGTCTCTCGTCGCCTCCACAGATCTCAGCTTTGCTGGGGATGTGGATCAGGGTCGGAGAAGTCTGGAAGTCAAGGCGCTGGTCAGGCTCTGTAGTCGGTTCCTCGTAGAACTTGGGCAAAGCAAACGGCAGGTCGCTTGATGGGTCGCTTGATGGTGCCTGTTTGCACAGGGTGGTCACTCCTTGGCCACAAGGGAGATTCTTCAGTCTTCTTCCGTAGTCGAATGTCGAAGGTCCAGAGTTTCTGTTCAAGTTGCAGTTTTTCAGGATAATCTAAAGTCCTAGGGACTCAGCTCCCACTCTTATACTAATCTGGGGGGCTGGGTTACCTGCTAGGTCCCTCCTATGGGTGTGACCAGGGAGGGGGGTGGTTACACCCCCTTCCCTTTGTCCAGTTTCGTGCCAGGACTGGGGCTGGAGTGCCCCAGCACCGGTTTGAACCGGACTATGCATGGGACACCTTGTGTGCCCCAGGCAGTGTCTCGTTTCTTTCATCCCTCCCTGCCCCAATACACTAAGTCCTATCTAGGGTGGTGCTAGCACCTCCCAAGGCAGGAAACCTATTATCCAAGCCTCCCTCGCTGGAAGGACTCCCAGCAGCAGGAGGTCAGACTTGTGTCTGTGGCAGCAGCATCCATTTTATGAAGCTGGGGCTCTGGTTAACTTTAACCGGGTAGTAGGTCTTCAACATGTCTTCTCCCTCTAGAAGGGAGGAATACTATACTCATCGCCAGAAATGGTGTTGGGGTAGTATTCCAAAGTGTTAGACACCTTACACAACATGTTTTGATAAAGCCAAACCATAGTTACCATAACCGCGAGGATTATAAGGCACTTTAAGAGTATATGGTAGGCGATATCATAGAACAGCTATAAGGACATGGTTCCGAAAGCTGCAGACAGGCTCAGCTCATGCTAGAGCACCATCTCACATGTTACCAAGCACTCTGCCTTCAGGATTGTTAAGGCCTGCCATAGGAGTGACTGAAAGGTTACCCATGTGTCTATATATAAGGTAGGTATAGGAATACTACACCTAAGCAAGGGGTGATTACACGACCTTGCCCCAGCTGAGTGATCAGCCAGTTATGTCATGATGGGAGGCCAGCCAGGGGTGGCATAATACATGCTGCAGCCCGTGGTAGGCCTAGGGTACACCTATGCCCTGGGTACCTAAGGTACACTGTACAGGGCCCTAGAAGGTGATCCTTACCAATTGGGTTATGTACCTAAAGTACATAGTATGAATTTAGAGAGAGAACAGCTGGGCTGTGGGTCTGATTAGCAGGCCCACAGCCACATCTAAGTCGAAAACCAGTGAAGCAAAAGCAAAAAGTGGGGGTGACCATAGAAAGCAGACCCTACTCTCCTACAATATATATATATATATATATATATATATATATATATATATATATATATATATATATATATATCCTCAGAGAAAAAGCCCCTTCCAGACAGCTGGCACCCATGGAAAGTGGCGTACACGCCAGCGGAGCGTGCTGGCAATCCTCTGTGCAAAAGTCCGAAATAAGTGCGCTCTCAGTCCAAAAACCACACTCTCTCAGATATGATGTGACTAAGTTTTATTACACGACGCGTTTCAACTGTATCCACAGCCTTGCTCACGTGAATGGTGCACTGACTCGAAAACACACACTAAGTAATCACGGACATCGCGTCATAGTCAAAGACATAAAGGAAGGACATTTCATGAAAACACAGTGGCGGCCATATTGAGAGTCCCAAAAACAGTTCGTAATTTACGAACTGTTTTTGGGACTCTCAATATGGCCGCCACTGTGTTTTCACGAAATGTCCTTCCTTTATGTCTTTGACTATGACGCGATGTCCGTGATTACTTAGTGTGTGTTTTCGAGTCAGTGCACCATTCACGTGAGCAAGGCTGTGGATACAGTTTAAACGCGTCGTGTAATAAAACTTTGTCACATCATATCTGAGAGTGTGTGGTTTTTGGACTGAGAGCGCACTTATTTCGGACTTTTGCACATATATATATATATATATATATTACCTACTGGCGGTCGCCAGTAGGTAGTTATAGTTAGGACCATGTTTCCATAGGAAATCCGCAACATTCTATTTTGAATAACTTTGGCGCCGGTCGACGAATCCTCGCGAATTTTTCAAAATAGGTGGGGCGCTACGCTCCGCTCCTACCCTGAAAGTCTCGGGGGGATTCGTCAAGCGGGGGCTGAGATAAAAGGGGGGTCCCAAAACGCGTTTTTCCCATGCATTTTTCCATAGGACCTTTAGACAGGGCTACAGCCCGAACGGCTGAACAGAATTACTAGAAATTTGGCAGAGAGGTAGTCTTCAGGTCAAGGAAGTGCCTTTTGTAGGTTTGGTGTAAATCTGTTCAGTATATTCTGAAAAAATAGCCTTTAAATCAATATATATATCTGAGCCAGCTTACGGTGCGCTTACGGTACGCTTACCGTACGCGTACGGTGGCGTGCGCGAGCGCGATTCTGATTGGCTCTTAGATCTTAGTAAACATTCGAATCGGCCGAAACCAGGAAGCGGTGGCCGCCATTTTCTCTCTCGCACTGAGAGTGATGTTTAAAATATAAAGCACAAAAACATGTAAAGGGGCTGTTTAGACAGCTCCCACACACATAGCAATGTTGAGGGAGTCCCCAAAGATCCCCCAAGGCCAAAAACGGAATTTTTATTTTTTCGCTAATTTCGCCGATTACGCTTACCGTACGCGTACGGTAAAAAATTATATAAAAAAAAAAATTATCCACACTCTCCCAACCCCGTGTGCAATTGGTGCCCGAAGGGCACCAATTGTGCATGGCTTATAAAAGATGAGTTAAACTAAAATATTAAAAAAATAAATAAAAAAATAAAAAATTATCCACACTCTCTCCACCCCGTGTGCAAATGGTGCCGGAAGGGCACCATTTGTGCATGGCTTATAACATATACGAAAAATTAAAATATTACCTTTCAAAACGAAGTGCATCATATGTCCTCCATGTGCGCACGGTGCGCGAAGCGCATCGTGCGTACATGGCCCATCTAGCGTAACGTGGGCACGCGGTGCGCGTAGCGCACCGCGTGCCCACCGTGCGTGCACGGCACTAACTGCGTAAAGTGGGCGCGTGGTGCGCGAAGCGCACCGTGCGCGCACGGAACGAACTGCATTAAGTGGGCGCGCACGCCACGAATGGCGTAAAGTAACTTAGCATTTAAAAAACCGTACAAATTCACTGAAAAAACCATAGGTTTCACACACGTTATAGTTAGGAATTAGCATTTAAAAAGCCTTGCAAATTCACTGAAAAAACCATAGGTTTCACACATGTTATAGTTAGCGGAAATTTTACTGATAAAAAAACAATGAAATTCCCCCGTTATAGTTAGTGCAGGCAACTATAACTCACGCGACCGCAATCTTCTGCTGATGACATATGTGTCTTTATGAAAAAAAAATATTTGTAATATATGTATAGCTAAAAATGTATGGAAGAAGACATGGGCAAATAAGTGTCTAAATACAGTATTAGCATCAGCAGAGGATTGCGGTCGCGTGAGTTATAGTTGCCTGCACTAACTATAACGGGGGAATTTCATTGTTTTTTTTATCAGTAAAATTTCCGCTAACTATAACGTGTGAAACCTATGGTTTTTTCAGTGAATTTGCAAGGCTTTTTAAATGCTAATTCCTAACTATAACGTGTGTGAAACCTATGGTTTTTTCAGTGAATATATATATATATATATATATATATATATATATATATATATATATATATATATATATATATATATATATATATATATATATATATATGTATATATATATACTTTAACACATGTAAAAAAAAAGGGGGGGGGGGTCGTTGCTGCATTTGCTTATCGGCAAAAACAGTACCAAAATTGAGTTCCATTGTAAAATGTGTGCATATGATAGGATATGATTTACATTGATTTTCTTTGACACCTTTTTAAGACTAACATCTTAGAGTGATCTGTTAGAACATGAAGTAACCAGCCTTTGTAAGGCACCTTTATGCAGGGTTTTGTACAAAGAGAGCCTTGAATAAGGTCCCTAGAGCCACAAAAGGTAAGGACGTCTAAAGCGGGGAATAGAGAGACAGTAGGGAGCAAGGATAATGGAGACTGAGAAAAGACAAAATAATGAGGAGAACAAAATAAAGGTAATGGAAAAATAGAGCAAGTGTAAATAAACAGAGAAAAGATGCACAGGTAATGTGATTGTCAGCGTTTTGTCTCACTACCCTGTTCACAATGCAGTGTTTATTTCCTTTCTACTAGTACGGGACGCAAGAAAACGGAAGCAAAGGTGAGCATGAGAGCTGGAGAAATGTCTGTTTGTATGCCTTCACATCTCAATGTATGACTTTACAGTACATTTGTGAGATGCTCACATGCAATAGAGTAGGATGATTTCTGTGATGGTTGGTGTAGGAAGCTGTTTCTTCATATAGTATACCAAAAAGAGGTATGCTGTGTATAGAGTCCAGGTATTCCTTATGAGTGGGAAGGGGCTTGCTCTAGCAATCCCAAGGAGCTCTTTCTAGGGTAGTGTTGTTGTGCAGTCTTGGGCTTATCAGAGAGGATTGTTAGACAGTTGTTGCACACACAGAGTCAATAAATGATACACACGCTCAAAAAGGAGATCCACACCAATTTAGAAAAATAATAGGTATTTTTATATATATTTTGAACCCAAGAACTGCGTAATAAGGTAAGTACTTTTTCGGAATAGACTTTTTATAGTTTTAGCAATGTTAACCAACAGTGATTTTTTTACGTGTAATGCTTTCCTATGGGTGAAAGAACATTCCCTACATAAATATACTTGCAATGCGTTTCCGTAGGACCCCCATTTGGTCGTGAGGTGGTAGGGGGACAAGGACCAAAGCTCCGTTAGCCGATTGGTCGTACCTGCCCAGGTGAGTCTGGGTGCAGAGGTGCTAGATGGGTTGTTAGCCTTGCACGCTACGTGGTAGAAGGTAAGGGGAGCCACTTGGAAATAGGCTGCAAAGGGGGACTTGGGGACAAGTCCGGAAGCTCCCGCTGGGGGCTCGGGTTGTGAGGGCCCTGGGAACATGGAAGAGCAGTCCATTTCCTTAGGCCCATGCCGGGCGGCCCATGTGCAGAGTGTTTGTAGTGGGCTGGCTCTCGTGCATCAAGGTGCGCTCTGGTGTCGATCATCAGGACCAGCAAGGGGGACAAAGACAGGACAGCTAGATCACTCTCGGTGCTGGTCTCTGTAATGCTGATATCCTCAGTCGGCTGGTTGTCGGTGATGTTGTTGGAGTCCAGACTGGACTTTCAAAAAGCTTTGGGCGCTGTAAGTGTCTGGTATGCCGGATATTGATGCAGGAGGGCTCTTGGAGATCCTGGTGTCTTTAAGCTTGGCAGAAAATTTGATCTGACCCCCTTGAGTGCACTGACTTTCTCCTGGGCAGCTACTGCTTGGTGGGCCTAGTGGACAGCAGCTTCTTTAAACCGGATGTTGCAGTCGGTGCCTGCAGTTTGCAGATGAGTAGCTCCTCTACTCCAATGGAGATGCCAGCTACTGGGCAAAATGCTGGCAACCCTCCGGGGCTTGTGAAGGATGCACAGTTGCAGGATGAGTTGAGTCTTTGCAATTGTTGAGTTTCTGTGCCTCAGACAGGGTTTCTTCCTGTGAGAAGTGGGCGTCACCCTATCCCAGTTTCCTAAATTCTACCATCACCAAGATGGTGGGATTATCCTAGAGTGGGGCACATCAGGCAGCTCACCTTAGGTGTGTGACTGACCTGGGTGTGCTCCACGCCTACTTTGTATACTAATTTCCCACCTGTCCAGGTCCCAAATGAGCCTTAGGGGAGGGGGTGGCATTTCCCAGTTCTCGGGCATGCCGGGTAGCATATCAAAAGCAGCATGGCTTTGAAGCTTCCGGCCTTGGTATGCTGATTGATAACCATCCTGTTTGGAGGAGGTATAAACACCTCCTGCCAGAGCAGGCATTGTTCCTGACCTCTGAGAGCAGGGCTCTCATTTCCTAGGGATCAGAAGTGTGTCTGTGGTGGCAGGCTGGACTGGACCAGTCAGCTAGCACACTAGTGGACTAGTAGGTTTCAGGGGGTACCTCTCATCTTTTGTTTCAGGGAAGCCATCATGTAGCTGGTGAACTTGTCGTCACCAGTGTCCAGCACATATACTCAAGATGGCTTCCCTGTTCACTGGTAAAGTCCAAAAATCGACTTGGACATCCCAGAAGCTGTCCTCACTTATACTAGCAGTAATGGAACTGACCAGCACAGGGGCATATCTGCTCACGCAGTTATGCCCTCACATGTTATATAGTGCACCCTGCCATAGGGCTGTAAGGCTTGCTGTAGCGGTGATTTACATATATTGCATGCAGTGTCTGCAGGCATGGCACACAGGAGGTGTGCCATGTCTTGTCTTCACTTCTGTCCGCACCATGTCACGCAGCCTGCAATGGCAGTCTGCATGAGTGTGGTGAAGGGTCTTTCAGTGTGGCACGATACATGCTGCAACCCTCAGGGACCCTCTTCAGTACCAATTGGGGAACAACTACACAGTTTTAGGGGAAAAGATCTGGCACTGGGGACCTGAATAGCAGAAACCCAGTGCACTTCTGTCAAAATTGCATCAATTACCAGGCAAAAAGTGGGGGTGACCATGTGAAAAGGGGGCCCTTTCCTACAGTGGGGCAGGTGTAGCCAGTACCTAGGCAATCTAGAACTTTGTCAGTGGTCCCACAGGGTCCTATAATATGCATCTTCAGACTGTCATACCAAAAAGGAGAGTAGCAGGAAACGAGTTGTCAGAAGCCAGACCTCTGCTATAAGTTATTAAAGATCTAACAATCAATTCTATATGTTAATTAATAACCTATGTAAAAAATCATCATGTGCTTCAATTATGTTACTGTTTAGTCATTTGTATGCCAGAACGCATAGCCCATCCATTCATGTAATAACACAATAACATTTCAGTGACATACAATATTCAGTACATACAATATAGGGGAAAATTCATATAATAAAAAGATGGCTGAAGCATACCTTTCTTAATGCAATAATTCTGTCTGATTTCTGAATTTTGAGTTTCATGCTGTGTAATAGTCATTATGTTCTTCAATTCCCTGTCTGCATCTATAAAGTGTCCTATTCTACATTATATAAAACATCATCAGACATGAATATGTGTACATACCTTGTATCAGATAGTCTGTCTGCAAAATAATTTACACGGAGCTTACTACTATGTCCCGCCTTTAAACATTTTACATTTAATCCTGTCCTTGATTACATGTTCAATCATGTTGCGGGCACATTGTAACCAATCTCTATCTCAAATACAATGTTAATATTCAGAGATAACATATACTATCCATATTGTGTGAGATTTTATGACACCATAATCCTTTTTCACAAAAGAAACATGGTCGTGCGCATAGCAAATGCCATTCAGGAGAACCCTAATTATTATAAATCAATTGAGTAATACTCAGAATTTGGGCACATCCTATTTTTTATCACTATCTTCTACTGACATGTAAGGTCAGCAACACAGCCACATTATATCAAATGCACATAAAGATAATAAGCCTGACTAATTTTTCATAGGGCCAGAATACGAGTCCTTATTAAGACATCTGGCAAAGTGCTTGAAATCCCATAGTATTCTCTGCCCGTACGTCATGCTAGGAAAACGTATACAACACATGGCAGCGTGTGGAGCAAGCGCATTATATAGAGGTCCTTTGTTGATAAAGGTTACTCAGGATTTACAAGTGGCCTAACTAATCCTCTCCAAGTCTCCATCCACTGGAAGTAAACAAGGTTGGCAGATTTGTCATGTCATATTGGAGTAGGAAATCATAGGAAAATAGGATAAGTTATTTGAACTCACTAAATGAGGGAAAGCAAGCAGCATCTTAAAAGTAACCTAGTTGATGTGGATTTCTGAAGTATAATACACAATATACAAAAGAAAACGGGGTATAAGGCAGAGAATGATTGCACCAGATCAATACATCAGGTCAGAAAATTAAATATTTTGGGTGCTAAGGATCATGGGGTTAAATACCCCTAAACCCCCTTAGGATCAAAGACCCTACAACTTGTCAACAAATCACTGTGATCCAGCACTCCACAAGGTCACTTTATGATCATAAAATATGTCTGTCCATTCAGCAGGTGTTGTTTCAAAATTATTTCTTTATTGGATTCTTTTCTTCTTTACATATATAAAAGACACATACAGCGTAGCCGACGCGTTTCGTCCCGGAGGACTTCTTCAGGGCAAAGATTGAAATATACAGGGCTTCGTCTTATTTCCCTCCAACATCGCGAATTGTAGCTAAGCCTTCCTCTAATCGTCCAGGACTCGGTAAATTACCTTTTTTCTCTATATTTATATTATACTTGGGTGATCACAGCTCATCAAATGCGGCTTTCCCCTATGTAGGTTAAGGTAATATCAGTGTAGTAGAGCAGAGCAGATTCACCCCATCCAGCGTTCCGTGTATAATACACAATATAGTAGTGACCTGGATAGTTATCGCCACTATATAATATTGTTACAGAGCTTGTTTGTTTGGGTAAAAACATACCATATTAGAGGTATATAGTATGCAAAAATGGCCCATTTTATCATATAGTCACTAAAAAAGAACGTATGCTAGATTATAGAGATTCACAACTGCTATAGTGTTTGACTTAAATCAGAGGTAGTGTGTAGACGTATAAAAAAGTCATAACTGCAAACCAATACGGACAGAGATAGTCATTCAGGTATAACTAGATAATTTAAAGCATCATGAATAATCATCGCTATCTTATAATGACGTTATAGAACATACTAAGCAGGGCTAATACCATGCAAGAGGCTTCTAGTAGACGATACAACACATTAAATCAAATGCAGTTATGCAGTTGCTACAGAAACTTAGTCTAGCTTACCAAGGTACACAAATACCATACTTTTTAATTAGAATCATATTTAATGTACAAAAGTACTTGCTCATAACCAAAATGGATGTAAGGGGGCAATAAAAAATGCGTTACGCTATATAAGCATAACCTCAAAATAGTGTGTGCTAAAAACACACGTTTTTGTACCTGCACTATGTGTTATGCTGATTATACGTTATATTATGTGAATTTGTAGAGCGCAGCTAATCACCTGTGAGGGTACCCAGGTGCTCCTAGGAAGGTACTATCTTGAAGGGCTCTGTCTAATAAAAGAAATGTAGGTGTAACCTGGATGTGCAAAACAGCCTAAAAAATCACTATCTTTAAATGGTGAGAGAGATAACAATCAAACTCCATTCTATATAAAATATTCTAAAAACATCTAATAACATGTATTTGATCTGCTTTCATTACATTGATATCCCAGCAATGTATTCATGTGATGGAGACTATTTTTATTAAGGACTGTCTCTGAAGCAAGTGTATGATGTATTTAAAAAATGCAAGAAAATCTACACGACCATCAAGTAAATGCTATTTTGGAAATGTTTCATTGATATATTCTGAGTGTTGTATAGTATACATTTGATAGAGATTATTATATTAACAACTGTCTCTGAAGCAAGCAAATGATAAGCTAAATAGGTCTTTTTTTTTATTGTATTTTTTTTATTAGGAGGTTTTTTATTGAAAATAGACCCTGTGATACAAAGTATACAATTCTCAATGGTAAATGATAAGGGCATATCCCCCTGATCTCCATACACAAAATAGAAAAAGAACAACATAATAACATAATAATAAGAAAACATACCAGTCAAGTACAGTACTCTTCTAATGATCTTGTGTGTTGTCCACATGTGTACTGCGTCCCAAGATCTTACCACAGAAGGTAACAGTCCGGTTATTCACATACAGATTAATGTACACAAGTTATTGCATGTTTAGACCAAGTTCGTTTCGCTCTGACTCAGGAGATATTCTCGCAAGGAAGCCCATATGTCCTTAGGCTGGGAATTCGCCGATAATTCCTCTGCGTATAGTTCCAACTGTTCATGGCAATAAACCATATCTTTAAGCCACAGATCTCCTTTAGGGCTCTGCCTGCTGTCCCATGTAAATAACACCCGCCGTTTGGCTACCAGCAGGGCTACCCTGACAAATCTACCCAGCAAAGCTTTCAAATGTGGAACATAACCAAGCAGACACACTAATGGCGCACACTGAATCTCCTGGTCAGTCATAGTGTTTATGAGAGCAGTAACTTTTCCCCAATATTGAAATACCGAGGCACAGTGCCATGCCAAGTGAAGATAGTCCGCTCCGTCCCACCTGCATCTTCTGCAACAGGCCGTCTCCCTCAGTCCCATCTTGTGCAACTTCTTGGGGGTGTGATATACCTGATGAATAAATTTCAAATGAATAATACGCAGATTGCAATTCGAAGTCAGTCTGCCGGTTAGCATACAGATCTGCCGCCATTCTGCGACATTTATCTGAGGGGATATCTCTGCATTCCAGCGCTCTAGACTATGATCAGGCCCAGTACGTGTTTCCCCCCGAACTGTTTTATATAGTTTAGTTACCAGCTTCTTCCGGTTTGGGGCTACTAAAACCAGTTGCAGCGCTTGCAACGTCTCAGGTTCGGCAGGAAAACTAGCGTAGTGATCTTTCATTGCACGCCTGAGTCTATAACAAGTGTACTGGAATAAAGGCGTGGGGTTCTGTATGTAATCTAAATCGCTGCCTGAAATGTACATGCCTCCTGGATACAGATCGCTCATGAGTGTAATACCTGCCTCTCTAAGAGCTGTGATAGAGCCACTCTCACGAGCCACCGATAAGGCCGCATGCCCAGCTAAGGGTAATGCTGGGGCGTAAAGTGGTAATTTGTGTGTTCGTTTCCCAATTTCCTGCCACGCTGCAATGGTAGTGTCTATCGTGTTAATCTCAGATTTAGGCGTCTGTCTACCAGTGTGAGTGATGATGCTACTCAAGGGGACCGGGTTCGCGTCCCCCTCCTCCACAGCTACATGTGGGATAAAAGCATGAGGCTTGAACCAATAGTATGCATATTGCGCCTGCCCACATAAATAATAGGCATAAAAATCCGGTGCATTAAATCCCCCTTGTTCATATGCCAGGGTCAACGTATGCCAGCTGATTCTCTGCTGTTTGTGCTCCATACCAGCTTGAGCAACTGAGTTTGAACTGTCTTAAAAAATTATTTCGTCAGTGGAATGGGAATATTACAAAAGAGATATAAAAATTTCGGAAGAACGACCATCTTTATCAGTGCTATACGATCTGCCAGGGACAACGGCAAGCCAACCCAGCGGTCAATTTGCTGCTCCAACACCGAATATGCCCTGCCATAGTTTTCTCTTACCACCACCGCAGGGTCCCGATGGATCCACACCCCTAAATATTTAACTGGTTCCTCAGACCACAACAGTGGGAATTCAATCTGGGGCGAGGCTGTGACAGATGTCAGGGGAATAATAACAGACTTTTCCCAATTAATCTGGAGCCCAGAAAAAAGGCCAAATTTGATATATTCACGGATGACCTGAGCAAGATAGCGTTGCGGCTCACGAACATAGAGGACCATGTTGTCCGCGTACAGGGAAATACCGACCGGCCTAGTCTGAAAATTCTAAGCAGCAGCCCTGTGGGACTGTCGAATTTTACACGTCAATGGCTCTAGCACTATGGCGAAAAGCAGAGGCAAAAGAGGGCAGCCCTGCCTGGTGCCACGTTTTATGCAAAAAGGCTCCCATGTGATCCCGCCCACCCTGACCCTTGCAGAAATGTCAGTGTAGACGATCTGTATCCCACAAATGAAAATTGGAGGAAACCCCATTCTATTCAGGATATGTAACATGTATTTCCATTCTATAGAGTCAAAGGCTTTTGCAGCATCTAATAACACTGCGACGGCCGACAAATCAGGATTGAGCACATGGAACATTGCAAACATGGTGCGCAGATTGAGGGAGGTAGAGCGACCCGGTATAAACCCAGCTTGGTCCGGGAGCACGAGAAGTGGCATCAAAGGTTGCAGCTTGGTGGCCATAATTTTTGCCAATTTTTGGGCATCTAAATTTATCAGTGACAATGGGCGATATGAATCGCACCGTGAGGGGGTTTTGTCTTTCTTCAGCAATGTTATAATTAATGCTTGCCGCATCGAAGGAGGCAGCTTACCGGAGTTGTGAGCCTCAGCATATACATCCAGCAAGTGTGGGATAAGAAGATCCGCATAGGCCTTATAAAATTCCACTGTCAGACCATCTGGCCCCGGAGCCTTATTATTGGGCATGGAAAAAATGGCCTTCCTGACATCACTCTCTTCAATGGGTAAACTTAAATATTTCCTGTGGTCATCAGAGAGCCATGCACAGGCCGTGTCCTCCAAATAAGCTGTCATAGCGTCGTCACTCATGCCCCCGTGGGAAGTATACAGAGAGGCGTAGAAACTGCGAAACTGCTCCACTATGGCACTGTGTGAACAGTGATACACCCCATCGTCATCTGTTATATGGTCAATCTCGGGGTTGGCCGACCTATCCGCTATTTTATTAATCAGCACTCTGCCTGGCCTGCCCCCCTCACCATAAGCCCTGGCTACGTGTCTCTTGGACACATATTTCAGTTCCAAGATCCAAGGAGTTGTATTCCCCCAGGTGTTCATGTATGTGAACCAAAGTCTCATGGGATGGTGCATTATTGTACTGAGTTTCCAGAACCCCTAGTTGCTGTTCGAGCTTGCTCAATTGGCCCCTGATAACTTTGAGGATTCCCGCAGAAGTACTTATGCATATCCCTCGGATCGTCGCCTTGCAGGCGTCCCATAGGATAGCCTGGCTATAGACCGAACCTTCATTTTGCTCGAAATACTGTGTGATGGCAGCCCTAATAGTCTCGGCATTATAGCGGGTCCAAGAGTGCATCCGCTCTAAAACGCCATGTGAATGGTTGGTGCGGGTTTGCCGGCACAACCATATCCAATAACACAAGGTTGTGGTCGGACAGAGTCCGCGGAAGTATGCGGACATCTTCCACCCAGCCATTAGCCTCCCCGCTAAGTAGCCAATAATCTAGTCTGGACCAGCTGTTAAACGCCGGGGTTATGTGTGTACCTTCCAAGACGTCTATATGTCTCAGGCGCCAGGCGTCCACCAGTCCCATTTCAATCATGACATCCCGTATGCATTATGCTACCTTAACCATGCGAGCCCCAGTCGGGTTAGATTTATCTACGCGTGGGTCAAGGTGTGTACTGAGGTCGCCCCCCCCATAAAAGTGCTGCCTCTGGCCAAGTGCGCAGCACATCTAACATTTGCAAGAAAGGTGTCGTATCATCCACTACCGAGCCATATGTGTTGACTATTGTCACCAATACCTTCCCCAGTTTGCCCTGCACCATGGCCCATCTTAATGAGGATAAGGACCCCCCTCGCATACGTGGAGTATGATGAAGTGAGCCGGTAGGCCGCCCATCTACGTGCTACAGCACCCTCAGTGTGTCTATGTAGGTGTGTCTCCTGCAACAGAGCAAATTGCACTCCATGTCTGTCCAGGTGCGCCAACACTTGCCTGGTCTTTTTTGGTGTATTCAATCCCCGGACGTTCTAAGTTATTCATTTGTATGATATTCCCTTCATCTGATACAATAAATGGAGCAGCACATATATCGCCCTACGACCACCCGCATGCACACAAAACCATATACAGTTAACACATTAGTGTACTCCCAAACGCTGTATCATTGACTGAAACCCTTGAAACAATCCCTCCCTCCCCCTACCCACTTCAGCAACCCCAATTCGCTAAAGACCTGCACCTCAAAAAACTCCCACCCCAGCAGCAACAACCGGCTGTGGCGTCTCAGGTGGGGGATACCCATCGGGGGGCGTAGCGGCGGAATCCACTCCCAAGTCTAGTAGAGAGGGGGCCGCCGATACACAAGTACATTCCTCCACCTCAACCAAACTATCATTCTGACCAAAATCATATATGACGACACAATGAAGCAAACACTCGCCACCTCCCAAAGGTATACACCGGGCCAAGGAGCACACAAAAACTCAAACAGCTCGCCCCTGG
This sequence comes from Triturus cristatus, assembly GCF_964204655.1. NCBI lineage: Eukaryota > Metazoa > Chordata > Amphibia > Caudata > Salamandridae > Triturus > Triturus cristatus. Next base: position 85,385,784 of record NC_140586.1, on the reverse strand, counting down.
TACGGTAGGCCCTTGCGCTGTACACCCAAAGCAAGTCTCCCTCGCACCTTCCCCCCCCAGGCCACCGCAAACAAATCATGGAAGGGGGTAACATCCAAGCCAAGATAAACAAGTCAAATGATGCAACCAATCTGCACCATCCCCACTGTCATATTCACAACCCCAATCCTTGTGCGGGGCAGAGCCCCTCTTACTGTTCATTCATCAATGTCCGACGTGCGGTCGGGCGATTTCTGGTGGCGCCTCAGGGATCTAGCGTGCTCCATCGCGTGTTTAGGGTTTGTAAAGATCTTGCCGGTGGCGATCTCCCCAATGCGCAGCTGGGCTGGATAAAGCATCGCATAGGAAATCCATTCTTTGAGCAGCACCTTCTTAACGTTTTGAAATTCCTTCCCGGCTGCTTGCACATTCGCCATGAAATCAGGGTAGAAAGATAACGTATTATTCTGATAGATCGTTGTGCCATTTTGGCGCGTTGTACGTAAGATAGTGTCCCGGTCCCTAAAATTTAGTAGCCTGGCAATTATTGGCCTTGGAGGAGCCCCCGGCGATGGACATGCTGCCAGAGCCCGATGGGTGCGCTCAACAGCAAAGAGGGGAGACAAATTGTCAGCACCGCAAACTTCGCAAAATAACCCCTCCATGTAATCCTCCAGGCGCCCCACATTGGTGGATTCCGGAAGGCCCAAAACGCGGACATTATTGCGCCTCGATGGGGCTTCAATGTCCTCATTCTTTTCCTGAATAACAGCTAGGATTTTGGTGATATCCGACATCTTCACAGCAACTTGCTGCAACCCATCTTCAGCGTCGGAAATCCGCTGTTCTACCTCTCCGAGGCGCGTCGCCTGTTTGTCCGGTTTCGCAGAGAAGTGATCCATTCTGCCATTGAGGGCCTCAATCTTGCCGTCTATTGCTTGAAGACTCTCATGAATTGCAGCAAGCGATTTTTCAAGCGCCGTGGGGGCCTGCGACGACGACTCCAGCTCCGAATCAGAGGCCGCATTTTGGGTCGATTTACCACCCTTTCGAAGCTCAAACGTGAGCAATGGTTGAGTCTTGTCCGGCTTGCCCATGGCGCTCGCCTCCACCAGCCACAGCTCTCCCCTCTGTTAAAGCAGCACTCCCCCACTCCCGGAATCACAAGGACCCCCTTTGCAGCTCGTCCAAAGCGTGGTCCCCCAGCAAATATCAGTGTCCAAGACCCAGAAGGACAGCGCAGAAGAGAAAAAGAGAAGGGGGGGGACACCAAGAGATCGTTCGCCGCCTCACTGGTCCACCATTCGCTTCAGGCACGATGAACTGCCCCCCAGGCAGCACCGCGGGCTGTCTAGAGGCGACCCCACGCCGCTACAGCATATGAGAGGGGGGGGCCACACGCGTCCGCACCCGCAGCACTCCAGCGCCGCTCAGGTAGTCAGGTCTCCGATGCTGCGGAGAGGGCGCGCCCGCTTATCCGTGTCCACGCACCATCCACTGTCTCCTGTGTCGTGGGCCCAATTCTCCCGCAGGAGCGTCTCGCCTGGTGGCAGCCCAGGAGGGGGGGGGGAGAATCCCCCGCGGAGCAGCACAGTGGCGAGAGACCCCGCCCGCCCCTCGCTCAGTCCCGGCCCGCTTCTGCGGCCTCCGCTGCCTCCCGAAGCCGGGCGCTCGCGTGAACCAGTTGCTCTGAGTGCAGGGCCTCCCTCACCTCCGTCGTCCGTCTACACCGTCCCACACGCCCGTACCGCCAGCGAAGCGGCGCCGCAGCGGGAGGCGAAGCCCACGCCGAATTTCTCCCCGACCTGCCAGCGGCGAAGGTCGTGCAGCTCCAAGAGGGCGGCAGTCAGATGTCCAGCGCCCAGCACTCCGCCATTTACAGCCACGCCACCTCTCCAGCACCTCCGCCGATTTCCATATGGTAGGCGCAGCGCGATACCTGCTACACCACCAGGAAGGTGACGATCACGTCCATCCCATCGGTCTGAATTTGGGCACCAGTTGGGTCGGTAGGGGAAGGATTTCTGCAGGATCTCGTTCGGCGGCCGGCAGAGCTATATCACAATGTAGCCATCTGGCCGAGCACCAGGCCACGCCTAAGCTAAATAGGTCTCAAGAATATTTTTTTATAAATACTAAAAGAACAGAATCCTTAAAATGTTTCACTTGCCGATTTCCTGTGGTAAACGGCAGGACAAATGTGGCCATAACGGGATTTAATAGATTAGATAAACGGCATCTGTTTCACTTGCCTGTTTACAATGAAAAAAGGCAGAAATGTTTACTCCATATTTAAAGTAATCATCAATGATAAAGACCCAACATTTTTATACCAGGAAAACCGTATTCTAAAGAGGAAACTCTATATCATCCTTCTATATGAGACACACCATAATATACTCAAGATAGTACATGAACAATTACTAGTCACAAATATTGAAAATATTCTACTTGAAGAAAATTATTTAGCTCCTGATCTCTATTCAATCCCCTTTCAACTCATTCCATACAGTAAATCCATTTCGTCTCTGTTTGTCTGAGTATGAGATAACAATTGCCTCCTCTAGGCTTTACAGGTATAAGGCCATTACCATGAACTTTGAGTATTGTTTTGTCACATCTGGGACACTTATGGGATACTTGTGGGTATGTTTCATCACCAATACGGCACCAAAATGTGATGTCTTATCTCTCTATTGGTGCTGCCCACATAGATTTTTTTGACAGGCGTATATAACCTGCACTACGTGTTGTACTGCAGTTGATAGAGAGTCTTATGGTGTATTCTTTTAAGGTTTTATAACTGAACGTGGTCTTTTTAGTGATGTCTAAGTCACTTTCTGAGCAATTATTACATGTATAGAAACTCAGAGGGATTCACACAACCAGGTTTTATGTTTCTTTCCTGTAGGTAAAATGTAGCTAGAGCTGACCAGCTCTCAGATCGTATATCCTCTTCTTAGGTCACCTGTGGTCTATTAGATAGATTATTAGTAAGCCCAGGTGTAGGAGAGTAGGGTCTGCTATCCTATGGTCACCCCAAATTTTTGCTTTTTGCTTCACTGGTTTTTGACATATTGAGGCTGTGGGCCTGCTAATGAGACCCCCAGCCTGCTGTTCTCTCTACTAAATTCACACTATGCACTTTAGGTGCATAACCAATTGGAACTAGGTCACCCTGTGAGCCCCTTGTACCAGTGTACACTAGGTACCCAGGGCATTGGTGTATCTAAGGCCTACCAGGGGCTGAAGCATGTATTATGCCACCCCTGGCCTGGCCTAACAATTTGACACAACTGGCTGATCACTCAGCTGGGGTAAGTTGGTGTAATCACCTCTTACTTAGGTGTAGTATACCTATACCTAACCTTAAATGGGACACATATTAACCTATAAGTCACTCCTATGGCAGGCCTTAACAATCCTGAAGGCAGAGTGCTTGGTTTCATGTGAGATGGTGCTCTGGCATGAGCTGAGCCTGTCTGCAGTGATCGGAACCACTTCCTTTTACTGTTTCCAGATATCGCCATACCATATACTCTTAAGTGCATTATGAACCTCGCGGTTAAATGCTATCTTTGGTTTGGCTTTATCAAAACATGTCGAGTAAGGTGTCATACGAATTGGAATACTAACCCCTCACCAATTCTGGCGACGGGGTTAGCATTCCACCCTTCTAGAGGGACACGACATGTACAGTACCTGAAACCCGGGTAAAATCAGACATAGCCTCAGCTCCACAAAATGGATGCTGCCACCACAGACACAAGTCTGCCCTCCTGCTGCTGGGAGTCCTTCCAGCTTGGGAGACGTGGACAAAGGGTTTCCTGCCAGGGGAGGTGCAAGCACCACCCCAGACAGGATTTTGTGTATTGGTCAGGTAGGGCTTCAATAGAATCAGACATGCCTGAGGCTCACAAGGAGCCTCGGTGCATATGCCAGTTCAAACCGGTCCTGGGGCACACCAGCCCCGGACCTGGGGCGAGCTGGACAAAGGATTGGGGGTGTAACCACCCCCCTTCCTGGTCCCACCCATAGGGAGGGACCTAGCAGGTAGTCCGGCCCCTAGAATCCGCTTAAATGTAGGAGCTGTGTCCTAAGACTTCAGACATCCTGGAATCAACTTGAAACTAAGAAGAAGACGGGAACTTCGACGCTCTGCTGCACAGAGGACAGAAGGAAATCTCCCCTATGGTCAGGGAGTGACCATCTTGCTAACGCAAGCACCAACCAGCTATCCAACGTCTGCTTTGCCGCCGCCTCCTGCCGGAGCCCGAGCCCAGAGCCCGACAAGACCTGGACCTCCAGACCTCTCACAGCCCGATCCACAGTCCCTGCAAAGAAGGAACCCGTGGAGGCACCGAGACACGTGGAGCCAGCCATCTTGGAAGACCGACGACAAGCTGCAAGCGCAACGACAGAGGCTCCCTCCAAGTTGTGCTTTGGGTCCTGAGAAGCCCAACACCCGAGCAGCATCTGCACCAAAGGTGAGCCCTCCAGCATCTCCACGATCTGCGTGGGGCCCCTCTGCACTTTGCATCTCGACGCGCCTGCCCGGTCCCTGGCCCGTTGGCTAGTGGCCATTTTGGCGACGAAACTTGAAACTAATGACGCTGGTCTGGTTGCTCCAGACTGGCCCTAGCTGCTCTCCAAAGGAGCAGCCCCTCTGACCTTGCTGGTCAGAACAATCAGCTTACATCTCTTTCCACTACTCCTGCTTTTGCCAAGGCCTGTTTGCTGCTTTTGAGTCGCCGACACCGCCGACAGCGAGAGCCTGCGTGGGACAGCTGGTGAACCGACTCCTGGACGTCGTCGACCTTCAGGGACCACGTGGCTGCGGAGACAAGCTACCCCTCATCACCTGTTTGCACCCGACATCGCCTGGTACCTACCTGGTGCCACGCTGGTCACTGGCTAGTGACTGTGAACACTGTCCCCTCTGCTTTCAGGTCTTCTACAACTCCGATCCACCCTTGGATCCAAGGCATCTCTTCTGGACCGACCGCCTGCAGCATCTTTGTCATCAGGCTCCATTGAATCGATAGAAGAAACCCGACGCACTTCGAGACCTATGCACCCGCTTCCTGTGGGTGAGGTAACGCTGGCACTCCGGTGCCCAAGTGTAGAGAAACATCTCTAGTGTCTGTGTTTTAAATCTTGAGATCGTAGCCCAACCAGAAGATCCTTTCTGCAGTAACTTTTAAACTTTTACGCACCCATTGAAAACCTATGGGAGCCCGCGTGTAACTTTACTCACTGCACACGCGACCCGTGGACCTCCTGGTCACTAACTAAAGTTAGCTCCTTGTAGGCCCAGCGATTCTAGAGGCCCTAGGCCTTTTCCCTTTCCTGTTCGTGGTACTTATACCACTATTTTAGTATATGGTTTGAGTGGCCACCAGGGCCCATCCATATAAAGTGCAACTTCTGTGTATTATAACATTGTCTTGTTTAACGATTTGTGCTCCTGTGCTCATAAAGACTCTAGGGGATACTTTGATAAATAAATACATATATATTTTGAATATATATCTGTGTGGTGTCCTTTCATTGGTATAAAAGGGGGTTACATTTGGTAAAACAGCCTGCTTAACACGCTTTAACGAGTTTAGCCTCAAAGACTGCTTAGCCTACGCTACCACTAGGGCAGCTAGTCCGAAAAGGTTGACTTACAACCACACCATAAGGGTTGCTTGGCATGGTACAAGGTGGTCACTTTAACTAGCGAACATCATATACCAGGCCAACTTCTCACATTGGTGAGCAGCGGTTGGATTTGAGCTTGCTGTGTTTTACCATTGTAATCTCTTGGTTACCAATTGAAAGATCACATAGGTACCTGTAGGTACATATAAAACAAGATAGATATACTTAAGTTCTACTGAACTTAGTTGTTGTAGAGCAAAGGGAGTAGCACACCCTGACTACAACTACTAGATAGGTTTAGTAGGTAAACCCAAGTGTAGGTAGATTGCAACACATCCACCCACACTTAAGAGCAATGGAGGGGGCAGAGGGGTCCAAGGTACCCATCTCTGTCGAGAGTGACCCTCAGAGGGCACCAACTCTCTTTGCTACCCTAAATCAAAATGAGCTCAGGCAGTTGGCAAATATCAGGGGCCTTAAACAGCCCAAGAACCCTACTTCTGCTGAACTCAGAGAGCTTTTACAAGCTGATGAAGATCAGAAAGCTCTCAAGAAAGCCTCCCAGTTAGGCCCCTTAGTGACTGGAACAGGAGGCCCCCCTTCTGAAGATGCCACCGAGGTACCCCTTTCCAATAGTCACCCCTTAGATGAGATTCATACTACAGAGGACGAAAGTGATAGGGATACAGATGGTAGTGAGGATGAAGGGAGAAATAGCCCAGTGCCAAGTGTTATACTTGGCCCAGCTAAACTAAGGCTATTGGGGACTGACAATGGGATCACCCCATTGGATCTCCCCAGTGGACTTAACCAGGGGCTTGGGAGGCAAAGGAATCACTCAGGTGACTCTAATGCTTCTCATGCCTCTAGAGGCTCTCAAGGTCACTCCAGGAGAAGGATGACCACCTCTCAGAGGAGGGAGCATGAGGCCAGAATGCAGGAAGCTCAGCTGAGAATCAGGAAACAGGAGCTAGAAGTAGCTCTCATGGAGGAGAAACTGAGTAAGGCTAGGCAACCTAAAGAGAGTGGGGCTATACCCACTGGTGGCAGCATTGTCCCTAAGGACAAGGATAGGGTCTTTGACAATAGGAACCTGTCCAAGGTTGTGCCCCCCTACAAAAGTGGGGATGACATCCACAAATGGATGACTGCTCTTGAGAGAGCCTGCAAAGTGCAGCAGGTTCCTGAAGACCAGTGGGCAGCAATCCTCTGGCTCTCCTTTGAAGGCAGAGGCAGAGACAGACTCCTCACTGTTAGGGAGGAGGATGTCAGAAACTACGGAGTCCTGAAGAGTGTCCTAGTTGATGGGTTAGGCTTAACCACTGAACAGTACAGGTTAATGTTCAGAGACACCCAGAAGACACAGAGTCAGGACTGGTCTGAATACATTGAATGTGCCACTAAGGCTTTGGAGGGTTGGTTGCTGGGAAGTAAGGTATCTGATTATACAGGATTGTACAATTTGATGATGAGAGAACAGATTTTAAATAACTGTCAGAACCAGCAACTGCATCAACACTTGGTTGACTCAGATCTGACCTCTCCCCAAGAATTGGGAAAGAAGGCAGACAAATGGGTCAGAACCAGGGTTAAGCAAAAGAACCAGAACCAGGGCCAAGGGGGTGATCAGAAGAAAACAGACCAAAAGGGTGGAGATCAGAAATCTAAAGACCAGAAGTCTTCAACAGGGCCCCAAACTAGTACTAAAGAGGGTGGGTCCCAGCCTAAAGGGAAGAAGAAAGAAGGTCCAAAGAAACCCTGGTGCAAACATTGCAAGAATACAACTCACTGGACTAGTGATTGTAGGAAGGGTGGAGCCCCCAACACTGTTGCCCCTAAGGCACCTGCTCCCAGTACTACTGTTAGCAGTGTTGGTCCCCAAACAAAGGGTGTAGTGGGAATCACTATGGGAACTGAAGGAGATTCTGACTTAGACAGAACCCTGACACAGGCAGTCTTGATCTGTGATGGGGACATGGATCTGTCCCTGACTGTGAGCCCCAGTAACCTGGGCAAGTACAGACAGACTCCTTTAATAAATGAAAAAGTGGCTCAAGCCTACAGGGACACATGTGCCAGTGTCACTATGGTGACACCAGGCTTTGTGGACCCTGGACAGTACATACCAGGTGAGAACTACCTGGTGACCAATGCCAGCAATGCCACTACTTCACAAAGGGCCTCATGTAGGTAGCCAAATACCGGTCGGTAACGGCCGATTTTCGGTAAATATGCCGTTACCGACCGGTATTCAGACAAGTGAGATGTAGGAGTCCAAAAACCACTTTTCGGTAAATATGAGGCGGTAAATACCGATTCATATTTACCGAATTCCAAAATACCGAATCAGATTTACCGAATACATAATTAACGATTCGGTAAACATGAAGTGGTAAATATGAAGTGGTAAAAATTAAAATGACATGTAGGAGCACTCGGTAATTAAGAAATCCAGGAAAATCGGTAAATAAGAGTCGGTAATTAACACGGATTGAAAGCAGGTGGTAACCATCAACAGTGCAGATAAGCAATCCCAAAATGCAACAGCGTGGACAACATGGCCGCTATGTACGTCATTGCAAGGCGCCTACGTCTACAGGCAGCAGGACTGAGGGTGTGGCGACGGGAGGAACAAATCTACAGACAGCGCATCACACTATTCCAGCTGACTGATGCAGAGATACATGAGAGGTACAGGCTACACCCCGAAACCATCATGGACTTAATCAGGGACCTACACCCACTCCTGGACCATCCAATAAGAAGGGCGCACGCCATACCCCCACATGTGCAGGTGCTCTGCAGCCTACATCTGTTGGCATCCGGCAGTTATCAGGTGGTGACAGCTGCGGTGGGTGGGGTATCCCAGAGTTGCCTGTCACGTTTCTTCAGGAAGTTCCTGGATGCCATGATGCAGAGAATGCACCACTACATAAGCTTCCCAAACACACAGGCTGCACTGCAGAAAAAAAAAACAGACTTTTATCACATGGCACAGTTCCCCCATGTCATCGGCTGTATTGATGGTACACACATCCCAATCTGTCCACCAGCTGACACAGAGCACATCTACAGGAACAGGAAGTCCACCCACTCCATCAATGTGCAGGTGATCTGTGATGCAGGGAACATCATCACAGATATTGTTGCAAAGTTCCCTGGGAGCACCCACGACTCTTACATCTTCCAGAATAGTGGGATCTACACACGACTGAGTGCCGGAGAATTCGGAGAGGGATACCTGCTAGGTAAGTAACAGTGACGCCCCTTGAAACCTGCAAATCATAGTGTATAGAGGCATGTTACTGATGGTTCCCTCTAACTCATCCAGGCGACAGTGCATATGCATGCCGTTCATTCATCCTCACTCCCTACCTACACCCAGCAACCCAGAGTGAGAGACGATACAACGTGGCACACAAAACAACACGCAATGTGGTGGAGCGCACGTTTGGACTACTGAAGAGCAGGTTCCGCTGCCTGCACAAGAGCGGAGGCGCACGCCAGTACAAACCCATCACCTGCTGCAAGATTATTGCCACTTGTGCAATGCTGCACAACCTTGCCACGAAAAAAGGTACAGATGTGGAACTAACATATTTTGAGGACAACGAGGATGAGTCAGGCCAGCCAGAGGGCAACGCAGCTAGAGTGCCAACTGCAATCGATGGGAGAGAGAGACGGGCAGAGATCACATGCAACTATTTCTGAGTAAGTGAGGGGACACAGCGAGTTGTGAGAAGTCATGACGTAGTTTTAATGTGGCACCACGCCATGAACACATGAACAGGCCAATCTGGCAATATACCATCTATACAAGGAGTATGTCCAGGGTTACGTCACCCAATGGGAAGTGGCTAAGCAGGGCTACATCAATGTTTGCGCATACGCGCTGCAGTGGTGGATTGCACGGCCTGTGCATCCTCACTAGAGCCAACCCCAAGCCGCCTGCTGCTCCTGCGTGCTTCTGGGACGGGGGGTGTGATGCTGCTGCTGGTGTCGATGCTCTCCGCAGCATCCCCTGCAGCAGTTGTCGACGCCTGACTAGTCAATAGCACCCCTAGTGCACTTGTCACCTGCACCATCCCCCGAGACAGGTCGCTGCAGCACTGTGTTAGGCCCTCCTGCATCGTCACAGAGCGCCGGCACAGTAGAGAAGTCGCAGTTGCCAGACGGATGAGTGCCCTGCTGGTAGTGTCCCTTCTCTGGCGTTCCCGGCGCCGTGCTTCGATGTCAGCATCTAATTTGCTGCACAACTGCTGGATTGACTGGGACATGTCCCGAATGCCCGCAGCCATGCCGCTAATGTTACTGTCCATGTTGACTAATGTTGTCCTCATCACCCGCATGTGCCTCTGGACTGACATGACTGCCTTTGATTGCAGGCGCTGTTGCTTCAACATTTGGCCCTCGAGACCCAAGAAGACACCATGGCCGTCAGTGGGTGCTGGTGGACTCTGGACACGCGACCTGCGGCGCCCTCTTGCTCCCGTCTGTGCTGCCGGTGAGGTGTGGGGCACAGTGGCATGGCTCCCTTCCTGGGGCCCGGTGCGGTCTTCTGGGCCCATGCTGTCGTCTGACGAGGTGTCTAAGGCTCGTAGCCTGGCTGCTGGACGCCTCCTCATTCTCACACCTGCAAGCGGAGATGTGGCCGGTGATTCGAACATGAGTGGCGATGCTGGCTCTGGTTGTGGTGATGCTGGCTCTCGGTGAGGTGATGCTGGCTCTGGGTGCGGCGAGGCTGGCTGTGTTGGTGGTGCGGCTGCCAGTGGGCCTGCTCCCTGGTCTGAATTTGTGCTGGCTAGAGGTGATATTTGTGGCCGGTGTGCCGTCTCTCCTGCAGCATGCCCTGTCCTGCATGATGTCACATCTGTGGACAGAAATACAACATTGGCTCAGTGTCCCCGAAGGGCTGCATTGCAAGCGTCACAATAAAACATTTCACATTCCAATATGTCCTCTGTCTCCTTGTGCCTCGAGTGCGTGACATGCCTTGTTGCCCTGTAACATTTACGTCATGGTTAGTGTTGCCCTGACTACATCTCCCGGAATGCATTGCCTGTCTGCACTGACACGTGTGGACTGCAGTGTGATTCTCGTTTCACAATGGGGGATGTGGGATAGGGGTAGGGGGGGCTACATTGCTGTGCTTTCGTCTTACCTTGGTGTGTTGCGGCTCTGGCAGAGCTGTCGGCGTCCCCAAGACCCACGACGCTCTCCTGCTCGATTGTGGCCGCCACCAGCTCCTCCAGTTCGGTGAGGGCAGGTGCCCTGTTGGTTCCACCTCCGGTCTGGCTGGCCTCCTTCTGGATGTCGCCCATCTTCCTCTTGGTTACAATCCTCAGGTCATACCAGCGCTTTTTGAGGACCTCAATGTCCCTGTGGGTCACTCCCACAGCATTGACCTGCGCCTGGATGGCCAGCCATATGTTGCGCTTTTCAGCCTCAGGCACTTGCAGGGATTGCCTTCCAAACAGCTTCTGGTGCTGCTTCACCACCTCCTCCACCAGCACCTGGAGTTCCTTGGGGCTAAATTTCAGCTTCCTCCTCCTTTCCCCTCCGTCTCTCTGTGTTCTCTGGCTGGACATGCTGTTCGTTTACCCGCTCGCACATGCAACGGCTCCCTGCCTCTCCTCTGCACTCCAAGCCTCTCCAGGGTCTGCTAATTATGTACACCTGCCTGGGTGTGGCCACTTCGGCTAATTATGTACACCTGCCTGGGTGTGGGCACTTCCTGGTTGGGTGGGCTGTCGTTGCACAGGATTAGCTGTTTCGTCAAGTCATGTGATTTTATTTACCGAATCCGTACATACCGATTCGGTATTTTCCGATTCGGTAAATACCACCTCGGTATTTTCCGATTCGGTAAATACCACCTCGGTATTTTCCGATTCGGTAAATACCACCTCGGTATTTACCGATTCGGTGAATTCCGATTCGTAATTACCGAATGTTACCGAATCGGTAACTGTTACCGAATTTTTACCTACATATAACTTACCGATTCTAATTTACCGATTCGGTACGGCTCGGTATTTAAGAACCGGTAAAATTTATTTACCTACATGAGGCCCATAGTGTGGCAGTTGTTAACTTCTCATGGGGAGGGGTAACTGGCCTCAAAAGGGTTGTGGTTAGTGCAGACCTCCCAGTAGAATGTTTGTTGGGCAATGACCTAGAGAGTTCTCTATGGTCAGAAGTGGAGTACAGGACACATGCAGAGATGTTAGGTATATCACCCCATGTCCTTGCTGTGACCAGGTCACAGGCCAAAAAGTGCCTCACTGAACCTCAGGTCTTGGATCCTGGAACAATGGACCAAGCACCTACCAAGAAGAAGAACAGGAGGGTTAAGGCTGTGCCTTCCCCCCTGCCTCCAAGTGATGATCGGCCTTCCCAGGAAGATGATCTAGAGAACCCTGAAGGAACTGTCCCTGAAGAGCTTGAACCTGATCAGGTTGAGTTTCTGGGGACAGGGGGACCTTCAAGGGCTGACTTGGGGCAGGCTCAGTTAACCTGTCCATCTCTTGAACCCCTCAGACAGCTGGCTGCTGCTGAGGCTGCTGGGAATGCTCAAGGTACCCATAAAGGGTATTGGGATGAAGGGCTCCTTTATTCAGAGGCTAGAGACCCCAAGCCTGGTGCAACCAGGAGGTTGGTTATACCTCTGCAATTTAGGGGCTTCCTTCTTACCTTGGCCCATGATATTCCGCTAGCAGGACACTTAGGCCAGAACAAGACTTGGGACAGGCTTGTCCCTCACTTTCACTGGCCTCACATGAATGAAGATACCAAGGAGTTTTGTCGCTCCTGTGTGACCTGCCAAGCCAGTGGCAAATCAGGTGGCACAACAAAGGCCCCCCTAATACCACTACCTGTGGTGGGGGTCCCCTTTGAAAGAGTGGGAATAGATATAGTGGGTCCCATGGATCCTCCCACTGCATCTGGGCACAGATTTATACTGGTGGTAGTGGATCATGCCACCAGGTATCCAGAGGCAATTCCCCTTAGGACCACTACAGCACCTGTTGTGGCCAGGGCCCTGCTAGGAGTATTCTCCAGAGTGGGGTTTCCTAAGGAGGTGGTTTCTGACAGAGGTACCAACTTCATGTCAGGATACTTGACAGCTATGTGAAAGGAATGTGGTGTCAACTACAAGTTCACCACTCCTTATCACCCACAATGCAATGGGCTTGTTGAGAGATTCAACAAGACCCTAAAGGGTATGATCAAAGGATTACCTGAAAAGCTCAGGCGAAGATGGGACATCCTTCTACCCTGCCTTCTGTTTGCTTACAGAGAGGTCCCACAAAAAGAAGTTGGCTACAGCCCCTTTGAATTGTTGTTTGGGCACCCTGTAAGAGGCCCACTGTGTTTGGTGAAGGAAGGATGGGAGTTACCTCTCAAAAAGCCTAAACAAGACATAGTGGACTATGTACTTGGTCTTCGCTCCAGGATGGCTGAGTACATGGAGAAGGCATCCAAAAACCTTGAGGCAAGCCAGGCCTTACAGAAAGCTTGGCATGACCAAAAGGCTGTCTTGGTTGAGTTTCAGCCAGGACAGAAGGTATGGGTGTTGGAGCCAGTGGCCCCAGCAGCACTCCAAGATAAATGGTCTGGACCCCATACAATCCTGGAAAAGAAGGGAGAGGTCACCTACTTGGTGGACCTAGGAACTCCCAGGAGTCCCCACAGGGTACTCCATGTTAACAGGTTAAAAGCATATGTTGACAGGGCAGACATGGGCTTGCTCATGGCTACAGATGAGGGACAGGAGGAAGAGAGTGACCCTCTCCCAGACCTGTTGTCTCAGAACCCTGAAGATGGTTCAGTTGAAGGAGTGACCCTTGGAGGCAACCTCACTGAGCATCAGCAGATTGAATGTAGACAGGTTCTACAATCATTTCAACACAGGTTTTCCTTGATACCTAGTCAAACTGACTGGTGTACCCATGTGGTGGACACTGGTGACAGTCTGCCTGTAAAGAACAAACTTTACAGACAACCTGACCACGTCAGGGACTGTATAAAGGCTGAGGTACACAAAATGCTGGAACTGGGTGTCATTGAACCCTCAGAGAGCACCTGGGCTAGCCCAGTGGTTCTGGTCCCCAAACCTCACACCAAAGATGGCAAGAGAGAGATGAGTTTCTGTGTGGATTACAGAGGACTCAATGCTGTCACTAGGACAGATGCACATCCTATTCCAAGGGCAGATGAGCTCATGGACAAACTAGCTTCTGCTAAGTTTTTGAGCACATTTGACTTGACAGCTGGTTATTGGCAAATCAGATTATCTGAGGAGTCTAAGGCCAAAACAGCATTCTCAACCCCAGGTGGGCACTATCAATTTTTGGTGATGCCCTTTGGTCTGAAGAATGCACCTGCCACCTTCCAAAGGTTGGTGAATCAAGTCCTTACTGGGTTGGATGACTTTTGTGCAGCATATCTTGATGACATTGCTGTCTTTAGCTCCACCTGGGAGGATCACCTGATCCACCTGAAGAAGGTACTTGAGGCTCTGCAAAAGACAGGCCTCACTATCAAGGCTACCAAGTGCCAGATAGGGCAGAGTAAGGTTGTGTATTTGGGCCACCTTGTAGGTGGAGGCCAAGTTCAACCACTGGACAGTAAGATACAATCCATCAAGGACTGGTCTCCTCCAACCACCCAGACTCAAGTTCGAGCTTTCTTGGGCTTGACTGGGTACTACAGGAAGTTTGTTAAGAACTATGGGTCCATTGTGACTCCTCTTAATGATCTGACATCCAAGAAGATGCCCAAAAAGGTTCAGTGGACAGTAAGCTGTCAAAAGGCATTTGATGACCTGAAGAAGGCCATGTGCTCTACACCTATCCTGAAAAGTCCTGACTACTCCAAAGAGTTTATTGTCCAAACAGATGCTTCTGAGTTGGGTGTGGGAGCTGTGCTGTCACAACTTAATGTAGATGGTCAAGACCAACCCATTGCTTTTATTAGCAGAAGGTTGACCCCCAGAGAGAAGAATTGGTCAGCTATTGAGAGGGAGGCCTTTGCTGTGGTGTGGGCCCTGAAGAAGCTGAGGCCATACTTGTTTGGCACTCACTTCAAGATTCAGACCGACCATAAGCCCCTCTTGTGGCTAAATCAGATGAAGGGTGAAAACCCCAAACTGCTTAGGTGGTCCATTTCCCTACAGGGGATGGACTTTACAGTGGAGCACCGGCCAGGTACAGACCATGGGAATGCAGATGGTCTCTCCAGGTACTTCCACTTAGGACATGAAGACGAGACTGGTCAAGGCTAGTTTAATGTCCCTGCGTTTGGGGGGGGGGGGGGTTGTGTAGGAGAGTAGGGTCTGCTATCCTATGGTCACCCCAAATTTTTGCTTTTTGCTTCACTGGTTTTTGACATATTGAGGCTGTGGGCCTGCTAATCAGACCCCCAGCCTGCTGTTCTCTCTACTAAATTCACACTATGCACTTTAGGTGCATAACCAATTGGAACTAGGTCACCCTGTGAGCCCCTTGTACCAGTGTACACTAGGTACCCAGGGCATTGGTGTATCTAAGGCCTACCAGGGGCTGAAGCATGTATTATGCCACCCCTGGCCTGGCCTAACAATTTGACACAACTGGCTGATCACTCAGCTGGGGTAAGTTGGTGTAATCACCTCTTACTTAGGTGTAGTATACCTATACCTAACCTTAAATGGGACACATATTAACCTATAAGTCACTCCTATGGCAGGCCTTAACAATCCTGAAGGCAGAGTGCTTGGTTTCATGTGAGATGGTGCTCTGGCATGAGCTGAGCCTGTCTGCAGTGATCGGAACCACTTCCTTTTACTGTTTCCAGATATCGCCATACCATATACTCTTAAGTGCATTATGAACCTCGCGGTTAAATGCTATCTTTGGTTTGGCTTTATCAAAACATGTCGAGTAAGGTGTCATACGAATTGGAATACTAACCCCTCGCCAATTCTGGGGACGGGGTTAGCATTCCACCCTTCTAGAGGGACACGACATGTACAGTACCTGAAACCCGGGTAAAATCAGACATAGCCTCAGCTCCACAAAATGGATGCTGCCACCACAGACACAAGTCTGCCCTCCTGCTGCTGGGAGTCCTTCCAGCTTGGGAGACGTGGACAAAGGGTTTCCTGCCAGGGGAGGTGCGAGCACCACCCCAGACAGGATTTTGTGTATTGGTCAGGTAGGGCTTCAATAGAATCAGACATGCCTGAGGCTCACAAGGAGCCTCGGTGCATATGCCAGTTCAAACCGGTCCTGGGGCACACCAGCCCCGGACCTGGGGCGAGCTGGACAAAGGATTGGGGGTGTAACCACCCCCCTTCCTGGTCCCACCCATAGGGAGGGACCTAGCAGGTAGTCCGGCCCCTAGAATCCGCTTAAAGGTAGGAGCTTTGTCCTAAGACTTCAGACATCCTGGAATCAACTTGAAACTAAGAAGAAGACGGGAACTTCGACGCTCTGCTGCACAGAGGACAGAAGGAAATCTCCCCTATGGTCAGGGAGTGACCATCTTGCTTACGCAAGCACCAACCAGCTATCCAACGTCTGCTTTGCCGCCGCCTCCTGCCGGAGCCCGAGCCCAGAGCCCGACAAGACCTGGACCTCCAGACCTCTCACAGCCCGATCCACAGTCCCTGCAAAGAAGGAACCCGTGGAGGCACCGAGACACGTGGAGCCAGCCATCTTGGAAGACCGACGACAAGCTGCAAGCGCAACGACAGAGGCTCCCTCCAAGTTGTGCTTTGGGTCCTGAGAAGCCCAACACCCGAGCAGCATCTGCACCAAAGGTGAGCCCTCCAGCATCTCCACGATCTGCGTGGGGCCCCTCTGCACTTTGCATCTCGACGCGCCTGCCCGGTCCCTGGCCCGTTGGCTAGTGGCCATTTTGGCGACAAAACTTGAAACTAACGACGCTGGTCTGGTTGCTTCAGACTGGTCCTAGCTGCTCTCCAAAGGAGCAGCCCCTCTGACCTTGCTGGTCAGAACAATCAGCTTGCATCTCTTTCCACGACTCCTGCCTTTGCCAAGGCCTGTTTGCTGCTTTTGAGTCGCCGACACCGCCGACAGTGAGAGCCTGCGTGGGACAGCTCGTGAACCGACTCCTGGACGTCGTTGACCTTCAGGGACCACGTGGCTGCGGAGACAAGCTACCCCTCATCACCTGTTTGCACCCGACATCGCCTGGTACCTACCTGGTGCCACGCTGGTCACTGGCTAGTGACTGTGAACACTGTCCCCTCTGCTTTCAGGTCTTCTACAACTCCGATCCACCCTTGGATCCAACGCATCTCTTCTGGACCGACCGCCTGCAGCATCTTTGTCATCAGGCTCCATTGAATCGATAGAAGAAACCCGACGCACTTCGAGACCTATGCACCCGCTTCCTGTGGGTGAGGTAACGCTGGCACTCCGGTGCCCAAGTGTAGAGAAACATCTCTAGTGTCTGTGTTTTAAATCTTGAGATCGTAGCCCAACCAGAAGATCCTTTCTGCAGTAACTTTTAAACTTTTACGCACCCATTGAAAACCTATGGGAGCCCGCGTGTAACTTTACTCACTGCACACGCGACCCGTGGACCTCCTGGTCACTAACTAAAGTTAGCTCCTTGTAGGCCCAGCGATTCTAGAGGCCCTAGGCCTTTTCCCTTTCCTGTTCGTGGTACTTATACCACTATTTTAGTATATGGTTTGAGTGGCCACCAGGGCCCATCCATATAAAGTGCAACTTCTGTGTATTATAACATTGTCTTGTTTAACGATTTGTGCTCCTGTGCTCATAAAGAGTCTAGGGGATACTTTGAGAAATAAATACATATATATTTTGAATATATATCTGTGTGGTGTCCTTTCATTGGTATAAAAGGGGGTTACATTTGGTAAAACAGCCTGCTTAACACGCTTTAACGAGTTTAGCCTCAAAGACTGCTTAGCCTACGCTACCACTAGGGCAGCTAGTCCGAAAAGGTTGACTTACAACCACACCATAAGGGTTGCTTGGCATGGTACAAGGTGGTCACTTTAACTAGTGAACATCATATACCAGGCCAACTTCTCACACCAGGTACAGTGGATAAATGGTTCCAATGTTTTTTCAAGTTTTTTATGTGTGTTGACTTGATTTTGTCTATGTGATCATGAAGGCTATTCTCCCGCCACTATTGCCTTTTTGTTTGGTACTCAAAAGCTCCGATCTAAGGATATTCATCATCCTTTATTTTGTTTTGCTGAGGCTTATTCTTTTCAGGTTAGCTTTAAACGTGGTGTCTTCATTATAGTTTCTGCTACTATGTAGAATCTCACCAAAGTGGATAGCATTAATAACACTTGAAGGAATGCCCTGTTAGCTTGCAAGATACTGTAGTTAGCTGGGTTTTTTTATTGACAGAGTACCTTGAATTTTGTTATGAGAGACATATAGTAATAAATCTCTATATTGTGCATGGACCTGGTCAATTTCAACTTGAAGACATTATCATTCAAATAGACAAAGTATGCAGTAATTTTTTCTTTGGATCCTTTCCAAATGAGACAATATCGCTGATGTAACTCTCCCGGAAAGGTACATACTGTAGCCAATCCGAGGGTTCTGGGGACCAGGCATACTCTCTTATACCAACCCATAAAAATAAGCGGGCAAACCTGGAACCCACTACTGTCCCCTGTAGTTGGGAATGCATCTGCTCATCATAAAGAAAATAATTATGGGACAGTATGTTGTCCAGCATCTCCTGTAGCATGTGTACATGCTCATATTAATTAGCTGTTCTGGTGGACAAAACCAGATCCCAAGCTTCCATACCAAATTTTTGTTTTATGCATGTATACAAGCTGTCCACATCCAGGGTAACGAGCATCATAGCATCACTGTCCAAATCAACATCCTTAAATTTACAGAGAATATCTGTAGATTTATGGGCATATGAGGGTATATTAACAACCAATGGTTTTAGAAATATGTCCACAAATTCTGAGATGTATTCTGTAAGTGACTCTATACCATAAATTATAGGTTGACCTGGAGGAAAAACTGGCTATTTTGGATTTTTTTTAATGTAGTATCTGTGACAATCAACCTTCAAATATTTACATTCCACTTCTGAAATCAAACCCCTTTTCCCTACAATGTGTAAAGTGGGTACTGATGAGCGTGAAGGCCTGGGAAATGGGATTGGTGAGTTAACATCTGATAACTAATGTATAACCTCCACCTCATTAATGGCCACCACATTTTTACCTTTATCGGCTTTCTGAACCACAATTATATCTTCTAGCCTAAGTTGATACAGAGCTTGGTTCTCTTCTCTAGTAATGTTATATTTCTGCGACCTTGAATTTGTCATTCTGATCTGCTTCCCTTCCAGCTGGTACAAGCCTTCCATAACTTTTTTCACAACGAAGTCAATAGCATAAAATTTTACATTTTGTATCACAAATTTAGAATATGGTTTAAAACCACTGTCACAATGCAGATCAAGTAAAATCGTTTATGTCACCTATTTGAGACGTGACATTGTATGCAGCAGAGGCTACTACAACCGTTGTAGCTGTTTGTGATTTAACAATAAGTTAAGGCCCCTGAGAGAATGGGAGGGGAAGTTTTTAAGGAAATTGAGAGAATGGATGGCACAGTCTTAAAGGTCACTAAGAGAATTAGAGGCAAGATTTAGAAGTTTATTGAGATACTGGCAAATGAGGCATTTAAAGTTATTGAAAAAATAGGGGACTGGGTCTTAAATGTCGCTGAAAGATTTTGAGGTGAGGTCATTAAGGATACTGAGAAATGGTAGGCTATGCTTGTAAGATCCCTGAATAGCAGTGGGATCTATTCATATCTATGAGCTCAAATGAGAGTATGGGGTCCAGGGAGACATATATGCGGCTATTCACAAAGGTGACTTACAATTGTGAGTAATTTACTCTTACACTTTTGAATAATTTTACTACTTTTGGGTATTCATATTCATAAAATACGAGTGTAAAGGTACCCAAATGTGTAAACTTACATGTCTCCACCCCCTGAAAAATGGGATGAAGCCAAATTTATAATCGGAAGTGTAGCAAATGGGTTCCGTCAATTTAATCCACCAAGAATTTTTACTTTTGACTACCTGGTTTTTGGACTTTCACTATGAGTGAGTGTCACTTGTGGTAAATTCACAGCAATTGGACTGAGCGTGTTATGCAGCAGAGTCTGCATTTTAAGATAAGGCAGCTGCTGCGCAGCTCGGGAAAGAGGTACTGGGCTTGTCACACATGAACAGATAAGCACCCGCGTATGCACATGTGTGAAGGGCTGTGTGAGACAACCGTCATCCACAGCCCTGTATCTGCATGCACATAGCCTGTTGCAGAAGGGACTCTGGAAGGATTGGTACTGGCCTGTGGTAGGTCTTATAATATGACTGAGCATTTATGGTATGGGCCTGAAGTGCTTACTGGAAAATCTGTGGTATTTTTACTGTATTATATAAGCAAAATCTGCCTATACTACAGTTTCGCTCTACTTACCGGGTCCAACAAGGTACCACAGGGAGGTAAACCATGCACGCCCAGTTTAAATTTGCAGTCCCCAATAACCCACCTACACATGTTGAGGCACGTCACAATTTGTCATATTTCTCCAGCTCAGCTCATAATCAGATTCCAGGCCTTTGTACCCCCTTCTGGGCCAAGTTAATACTTTTGCTCCCCAGCAGAGGGGAGAAGTTCCTCCCCACACAAAAGGGCAATCAACAGTGGTTCCTGGGAAAGGAAGGGGGGGAATATGAATCTGATAATTAGCTTGTGACACTGCATCTGGACTAGGGCAGCCCAGGCCCACTGGAACAAAGAGGGAGTGCAGATCTCTGGGGTCAACTCATAGGGGCTCACATTTGAAGTTTTGGTGGGAAGGATTCAGGCAGCTGGGCTATGTCAGCTAGAGGTGGAGCTGAAGCCCTCAGAGGCGGTCTTACCAGAGAAAACTTGAAGTCTCCATTTTGTAATGTCACAAAATGTTGTGCAGGAGGGTTGGGACGGGGTGGAGGGATGATGTGACATTCTAGGATTGTCCAGGGGTGTCTGGCCGATCCTAGAAAGCAACCCCCACTTAAAAACCCCTTCCCAAAAGAAAGACAGTTGAGATGACCCAGTACTTGGGAGTGAAGACAGCAAAAAGTATGCCGAGCTGGACAGGGGCGGCTCCTCTGCTAAGGTGGAGGAGCATCGTGCCACTGCTCTCAGAGCAGTGGAAAAGGGAAAAATAAAATTATAATAACCTTGTTATTATCATTTTATTTTTTGTTTCTGTGGGGCCTGGTTCGGGTGGGGCGGGCCTGGAGGCTCAGGGAAGAGGAATGGACTGTGCACACTAAGTGTGCACGACTGCTTGGCTGGCCGTCTCGTGTCGGCCAAACAGTCATTACTGCATTACAGCCTGGTGAAGAACATGCACAGATCCTTTGTACCAGTCTGAGCGCCGAGCCACGAAGCTCAGACCAATCACAATGCTGCATTGTAGTGTTGTGATTGGCTCAGGGGATCCTGTGTACTTCTGGACTCTTCAGCAACGACGCAGAAGAGACGGAGCCAGCTGCAACAATAAGAGGTAAGAGTTTTTAAAAATATATATTTTGTTCCTGCCGCCTCCCCGCTCCCATTTCTTGCCAGCCGCCACTGGAGCTGGAAGGAGAAGCCATCTGATTCTCTGCTAGGATGGACTAAGGACTTCGACTTCAGCTGACACACAGGACTAGGGTGGGTCTTGCTGGGGCTAGTGGGGCTGGCCTCCTTATGTTCTCTGAGGACTAGTTAAGGGAAGGGAACTGGACTCCCCTGCCGCTTGGGTGCCCTTCAAGATGCCAGTAGGCTCTTGGGTCTGGGAAGTACAGCAAGGAGGGTGTTCTGTTGGCTGTTTGCAGAGAGGCTGTCAAAATGCCCTCACCAGCACGAAAGGGGTACCAGGAGCCAAACAGAGGACAAGGCTGGCACAAGGAGCCAGGAAATCCTGTTTCCCACTAAATCAATCAATCAATCACGGTTCCTGTATAGCGCTGCCAATCACCCGTGAGGGTCTCAATGCACTACTTTAGAGTCCAAGAGGATTGCTGAAATAGTTCCTGATTACTTAACCTGGCCAGAAGGAGCAGACCAAGCTCAAGAAGAAGGAAATAGGCCCAAAGGGGCCTGAGAGTCACACCTTTAGAGATTTTTTAAAACAGAAAAATGACTGCATAGTGCTCCGTTGTATTTGTTTAAACTCAACCCCAGGGCCCAATGTTCAGCACAACAATTATCTCATTATGGAAGATGGGGCGTGTGTGGTGCCCATTCACAGACTACAGGATTGCCCTCAGGAACCTTCATCTCCTCGAGGGCCAGCACGAGAACTGTGGTGGCCCTGGACTCCATCCCTGGGATCCTGATGAGAGGATAGCAGGAGGAACTGGTGTGGCTGCAGCCTGGGCAGGAGCCATAACTGAGGCAGTATTGCTCCCAGACGAGGCAGGATCCCAATGTGAGGTTTGCCAGCCCGTGCCTCTCCAGGAAGGCATGAGGGGAGCCGGCTGGGGGCCGTGGGACTATCCCGTACACCCCAACAACCCTAAGGTTGTGGGTGCCCTGGATGGGACCAATGCACTCAGAATTCAAAAATACAAAAGGCAGTAAAATATCGTGGCCCAAGCCCAAATGCATCTTCCATCCCTACTTACAAAATATGCATGAAACTAAGCATGGGGTGCCCTATAATCAGAGGCACTGGAATTACGCGATTCTGTAGCTGTGGCATTTTTTCATAATTATGGATGTGCCGCGTTTGCCACATAATCCATCATCTGCTGCATAACCTGCAGGCTTTAACAAAAAAAATGTTTCTAGCTCAATAGGATCAAAATTTACTAAAAGCATGGCAACATGTAGGCAAGAAGTGAAAGTCCCTTCGCAAAGGTTAACTGGTCCTTTTTCACTTGCTTATTTCTGTATTTAGTTGTTAAACTGCTTCTAATGAGGTGGAATTTCACCAGCCAGTATTACCATGGGTTAAAATGAGAAAAAATTAAGTAATACTATCAGAAAATGTGCTGCATTATGCCTCATAATTTGCCTTTTCTTGCGGCTTAATTTAGTTAACCCTGTTGCATAATTTGGTGCTCCCCATGCCGCATAATTCCAGTGTCCATGCCTATAATGCCTTGCACTGGCCAATTTTGATATTTTCTGGTGCTTGTGGTAGCCTCGCGGGCGCCACCAATGGATGAAACGAGTGGTGTGAGGACCTTCAGCAGATGCAGTAGCCCCCAATAACTGGTTGGTGCAAACATTCTCTAATTCAACGGACATATTGAAACTATCCTCCCGAGAGAAGTGTTCATTGGTTGAAGCCCTTCCTAAACTGGAGCCTTTGCACTTGGGCTCTGGAGTGCAGGGACCCCTTGTAGGTGGTCCGATGCCTACACTTTGTGACCTGTAGATTGTGAAAAAAGAATCATTCATGCATGTTGTTTTGAATTCAAGTGCTTTACTGACATCGCGGTGATTAAAAATAGAATGTTTGTCATTATAATGAATGCCTGTGGTTATTATTCTTAGTTCCAATGCTTTAAATGGTGATGCAAGGCTGAGTCGTGACTTGGCTGATTCTATTAATGGGGTGACCCCTGACAAGGGCGATAGGCCTGCCATATTTGAAATAGCTCCCTCTTATGTTGTGATGTTGCATCTAGTATACATGGGGGGGCATTGTGATTATGGGGTTCAGGGCTCACTACAGGTGATAGGAGGGTGTCACCAGAGGTATTTTCATCTACCTGAATGTATATATATGTAATTTAATGCATAGTATTTAGAGTAGTGTGTGTAATAAAAGTAATGGCTGGACAATAATATACTGAGTGTTATTGTGGTGTGCCAGCAATTTGGGATTGCTAGCCCACACCACCTCCCCTGATCAGCCCTTGGACTGCTCTGCTTCGCTACCCTGACAGAGTCAAATGCTACAATGAGGCACATGGTTCCCAGTAAGGTGATAATTGTGGACTTGCTACTTGTGAAGGGCTCACATCCTGTGCAACTAATAACCCAATGTCTTATAGAAAGTTACCACTGCCAAAATAGAAACAGTAGTAAGTCCAGCACCACACATGTCCACACACTGTTACTTCAATACCCTCCCATAGAAAGCAATGGAGGTAGGGACTTAAAATAAATCCCCACAAGAAACAATTCTGCTAAATGAAATTGAATTATTTAAAGTAGTTCAACTATAAATAAATACATCTTATATATTACTTTTATATGTAGAACTAAATGCAAAAGTGCTGCAGCATTATTAACAGCATTATTAACTTAATTTTGAATTAAATATTTAATTAATTT
Source organism: Triturus cristatus (assembly GCF_964204655.1). Classification (NCBI taxonomy): domain Eukaryota; kingdom Metazoa; phylum Chordata; class Amphibia; order Caudata; family Salamandridae; genus Triturus; species Triturus cristatus. The sequence continues at coordinate 85,361,789 of NC_140586.1, read as the reverse complement.
ATATACATTAAAAATAAGAAAACATCTTTTTCTGACGTTTAAATGAAAAAATAAATTCCCACCTTAAGTAAAAAATATTTTATTATACAAAAATAATTATGGAAAGTGATGTACGTAAGTACACCCCTTTTTTCAGCCACTTCTTCTTGTCGCTCCCACATTTACTATTAGGTGTAAGGATCTCCCCATGAAAAAGATAGCAGAGGTGGAAGTGGAAATTTAAAGATGTAGGTTTGTGAATAGCACTTTTTAGTACTCTAATAGTACTCTTATAATACTACTAAACATACTACAAATTGCAGTTTATAAATAGGCCCCATAGTGAAGAGAATTTACAAGCACGCACATCAGCACTGAGGGCTTATCTGTACTATTGTGCATTTGTCTGGAGGCCACATCCTCTGTGTTGTCCTGCCACTGGAAACAATATTGCTGATGGATGTGACCTCCAGCACTGGGCATACTACTTCAGTAGAGGCTTCTATAAATGGATGCCATGCTCTAGACTCTGACCCTCGTTTAGAATACAGTGGCTGGTCTTTCGGGCTACCAGGGCAGCCAAGAGATTTACATTGCTGTCCCCGGAGAAGATCGACCACCATACTTAGAGCTCTCCAACGGGCAGATAGAAATCCTTGTGCTCTCGGCAGAGGCTCCATTGCACTGCCTCTGCTGATGGCACTAAGACTTAGCTGTGCTGGTGCTATGTTTACAAAGCAAACTCCTAAACAGGGAGTTTTTATTGAAAGAACAAAAGTAATTGTCCCTGTACAGTGGGAGTTTTCTCATCCGAAATATAGAACTTCCCCCGACTCAATATAGAATGGGGGAATTGCAAGTTTGGCGGACAGCACATTGACACGTTTTGACAAAGTACCTCATCTGCAAAACTCAAAATCAGGCCTTTAATCTTCATAGCCTCATATGAAATAAATACAAATGCTTAGATTGGATCGCTAGAACAGAACTTAAAAGTTCAGATGTGGCCTCCAGAAAAACATACATAACATAGATGTTGTTTACAGAAATTGATACAATTAGGAAATTGCCTACCAATTGAAGCACAGTTTCTCATGTGCTCAGTTTTGGATGAGGTTCTCTCACTATGAAACTTTCTCTATAAGGTATTTTGCAGTAAATGTTCTCTTTTATGCCTGTTTTACACAGGGAAAAGGACTCCTGCTGGACGCAAAACACAGACATCAGCAAAACAAGTAAGATGTAATTTCAGCTTGCACCATGGGCACCATGTTGGCACTAAGAATGCTTGATGAATTAAATACCTGCTGCAAAGATCTGCATGCAAATACAGCATCCACGTCACATGTTGTCATACATGTACACGCTTTTGAAATCTTTATTTAGCATGCAGGTCACAGCTTGGAATCCTGGGATGGTTGACTTAGCCTTTCATCCTTCTGTGGTTGATAAATTGATTACCACTGAATTGTGTGATAATAAAAAAAATGTTTTGCCACAAGATGATCGAGCTTACTGAGTATAGAAAAAAGGGAGATAAAAAAGACAAATACATAACCAGTTCTCTTTTCCCTTGTTAGATCTGGCCTTTAGGGGCTCTATGTTTGAAGACAGCATGGTAAGTACTCATCCCATTCAGTTCTCAACCATCTCCTTGCCACTGCATGCTAATATTTCATTTTTATCTGCTTATGTACAGTAATGCTGCCTCTAATGGTTACTTGAGGGCATCCCATTTGTCTTTCGAAGAGAAAAGCTTTTACTATATAAATTACCTTGATTGTACTGAAGGGCTCCCAAAATTATACACGCCTTTTTGCATTTAAAAATTCTGTCGGCTCAACATTTTAAGTCACTTTTCAATCTATACTATACTCCAGACAAGGTCTCAAAGTGGAGTGGGGATTATTCAGGGGAATGCTTCCGATGTGGGCATCCCTCTGCAGACGATATACATATTTTTTTCTCTTGTTCTTCATTGGTCAGACTTTTGCAGCAGGTGCAGCAGTTCTTAACAAAAATTGTTGGTGTTCCTATACAATTAACAGTTGTTCAGATTCTATTGGGGGTGGAAATGGGCACTGTGGCAGAAGGGGGAACAACCTTTACAACGCAACTGTTACAACGCACTACACTTACAACGCATTTTTTACAACGCATAATCCATTACAACGCACTACACTTACAACGCATGACACTACAACGCATTTTTAAAAAATACCTTTACAACGCATACCATTACAACGCCTACCATTACAACGCATAATATTACACTACACTATCCAACACTTACCCTACTGTTGCACCCCCTGGAGTTAGAATAGTAATTTTTACCCCTATACTATCCAACACTTACCCTACTGTTGCACCCCCTGGAGTTAGAATAGTAATTTTTACCCCTATACTATCCAACACTTACCCTACTGTTGCACCCCCTGGAGTTAGAATAGTAATTTTTACCCCTATACTATCCAACACTTACCCTACTGTTGCACCCCCTGGAGTTAGAATAGTAATTTTTACCCCTATACTATCCAACACTTACCCTACTGTTGCACCTCCTGGAGTTAGAATAGCAATTTTTACCCCTATACTATTGTCAGACCCCCACAATTCTCACCTCGTATTTGTGGAGGAATCCCACAGGGACGACAGGAGCAACCCCTACCTGAACCCATCTGTTACTGGAAGGACTGAATATACTAGCCAGTTTCAGGAGGGAACCGGGGGAGATTGCCAGGAAGGGTGGTGCGAGTGGGACTGTGGATGGCGTGACGGGGATACCCTTCGTGGCTCCTTAGGCTGTGTAGAAGTCCACGATCCCTAAGGCAAGAGAGGAAACAGGGGTGACTACAGTACAGGGTTAGAGCGAGAACATGCACACCCTCCGAGCTTTTGGGGGGAACACAGTACTAAGTGGAGCAGTACTCTCATCTGGTTACCTGTGAGCGCGGTGTTCTTGCACTGATGAAGTTCAGGTGTTGGTATCAAACGAGGTCCTGGCGGAGAGTGAAGGTCACCAAAGGAAAAAGACCCCGAAGGTATGCCAGGGTCCGAGCGCTCCTGCGCTCTTAGGAAGGATCAAGTACCAGGAAAGCGCCACTGCGCTAGAGGGAGGAAATACAGGTGTGGCGACTTCGTGCCGTCGCACAAGTCGGGTGTGAAAGTAAGCAAGGGAAGGCGCCACTGCGCTCTGGGGGACAAGTAGGCAGTTCTGGCGACTTCGTGCCGTCGCACGAGTCGTCTCAACAAAGGTAAAAGCGCAACTGCGCTCTGGGGTAAATAGGCAGAGATGGCGACTCCGTGCCGTCGCACGAGTCGTCTCAACAAAGGAGAAGCGCCACTGCGCTCTGCGGTAAACAAGGCAGGTGTGGTGACTCCGTGCCGTCGCACGAGTCGTCTTTACAACAAAGGAAAAGCGCCACTGCGCTCTGGGAAGGTAATAGTGCAATAGGATGGCTCCGTGCCAAATATGAAGGAAAGGCGGGATCTTTGGGCGCCCTTGCGCGGTCCGGACCGACTGTCCGGTTGCTGGAAGAGCCTTCGCTACGCTCCTGCGTGCCTGCGAAGCTCAGGGAAAGAATCCGAAGCGCCGAGCCTACCGTCCTCCGTAGTGATATGCTCAGGCAACCGGAAGTGACGGCCGGCCGGCGGCGTCCACTACGTGCCGCCGAAAGACTAGACTGCAACCTGCCGGGACCACCCAGGGGGAGGAGTCCTGTGTCGACTGAGGAGTGCCCTGCTTCTGGTTCGCTGGTGAGGGGCGCAAGGAAACATGACAGCACCCACCCTGAAAACATATCAACCCACCCGGTCACAGAGGGGTAACAGGGCGAGGTTTCTGGGGATGCCGGGCATAAAAGGCTCTGACTAAGGAAGGAGCATTACGGACGTGTGACAGGGGTTCCCAGGAGCGTTCTTCCGGGCCGTAGCCTTTCCAGTCCACTAGGTAAAACAGTTTTCCCCTAGTTCTGCGGGAATCAAGAAGGCCCGAACCTCGTATTCCACGTGGTCTTCCACGGGAACAGGAGGAGGAGGTTCTGCCAATGAGCTGTCTGGGTGCACAGGGCGTAAGAGGGAAACATGAAAGACAGGGTGTATTTTCATGTGAGATGGTAGGGAAAGCTTCATGGACACTGGGTTGATGATCTGGGTTATGGGATAGGGACCTACGTATCGGGGCAACAGTTTCTTGGGGCCATGCGTGTTGAGGTTCTGGATGGATAACCACACCTTGTCTCCCACTACATAGGCTGGTTCGGGTTGCCGGTGTTTATCGGTGTTGTGTTTGTAGTATTCTTTGGCCTTAGCGAGTTCAAAACGAGCCTGTTGCCATATGGTGCGGAGGGAAGCATGGTGTTCCTGGACAGTAGGTACTCCACACGTTCGAGCTTCCACCCAGGGGGTCGTTCTGGGATGATATCCCTGGAGGCAATAAAACGGGGAAACCCCTGTCGCCGCATGTTTGCTGTTATTGTAGGCGTACTCTACGATCCACACCACTTTGGACCAGTCGGTTTCCATGGACAATAGCAGGCAACGGAGGTACTGTTCCATAGTGCGATTTGTACGCTCGGCCTGGCCATCAGTTTGGGGATGGTAGGAGGACGATAAACAGGCTTCCATCTGTAATATCGAACAGACTTCAGTCCAGAATCTGGATACAAATTGGGTACCTCTGTCCGTTATCAAAACCGATGGGATGCCATGTAACCGTACCACGTTCTGCATGAACAGGGCTGCCAGTTCTGCCGCTGACGGTAGATGCGTTAGAGGAATGAAATGCGCCATTTTTGTCAAGTGGTCCACAATTGTAAGAATGGTGGTGTGTCCTGTGGAGGTCTTAGGGAGCTCTACCACGAAGTCCATCGAGACTGTGTGCCACGGGCAAGGCGGAACCGGAATGGGGTGTAACAACCCTACCGTGGGTTGTGAGAGCGTCTTTCCTTGAGTACAGATGGCACATCGGGCGACATAGGCTTGTGTGTCATGGTTGAGGGTGGGCCGCCAGAAGTGTCTCTGCAGTAATTCCTTGGTTTTTTGGTACCCTGGGTGATCAGCTAAGGGGTGGTCGTGGCACAGGACCATTGCCTGTAGTTGTTGGTTGAGCAGCGGTAAATAGTATCGTCCGTCTTTGAACAGGAAGCCGTTGTTTTCTGTGATCCCTTGGACGTCTCCGACCCAGTCGTCCCTGGTTTTCTGTTGTAACTCTTGGTGGAGTTGTGTCAAGAAGTTGGAAGACGTAACTGCACCCTGAAAGCAGCGGAGGGGAATTACGGGTACTGGTTCTGCTGGGGGTTTCTGGTCTCCGTTTTCCTCGATTCGTGACAAGGCGTCGGCTTTGGCGTTCTCTCTTCCGGGTCTGTAAGTGATCTGGAAATCAAATTCGTTAAAAAAGAGGGTCCAGCGTAGCTGTCTTGCCGTTAATGCTCTGGCTGAACGGAGGAACAGTAGATTCCTATGGTCGGTGAAGATGGTCACCGTATGGTTGGCATCCTTGAGGTAGTGTCGCCATTCTTCAAATGCTGCTTTGATGGCCAGGAGTTCCTTGTCCCCAATGGAGTAATTGCATTCAGCGGGTTGCAACTTTCTGGAGTAGTATGCTACTGGGTGAAGCATGTTAGTCTTGTCATCTTTCTGTGATAATACTCCCCCGAGGGCGTTTTGCGAGGCGTCGGCTTCCACGATAAAGGGGCGTGTAGGGTCAGGATGTTTCAGGATTGGAGCCGAGGTGAATCGGGCTTTCAAGTCACGGAATGCCTGTTCGGCTTTGGCGTTCCATGCGAACAGCACCCCTTTACGCAGAAGACCGGTAATGGGGGCGACAATCCGGGAGAAACCATCAATGAAGCGGCGATAGTAATTCGCAAACCCTAGGAATCTCTGGACTTGTTTCACGGAGGACGGGGCTGGCCATCTCAGAATGGCATCGACTTTTTTGGAATCCATCTGAACACCTCCTGGTGTCAGAACGTGTCCCAGGAATTCTACGGTTGTGGTATGGAACACGCTTTTTTCCAATTTCACGTACAGCCCGTGTTGTTGCAATTGTTGGAGGACGGCTCGTACGTGTTGGCGATGTTCCTCCGTGTTCGCAGAGTAGATCAGTATATCATCGATATATACTATGCAGAAACGGTCAAGGAATTCCCGTAAAACCTCGTCGATGAAGTACTGAAATGCGGCCGGGGCATTGCAGAGTCCGAAGGGCATGACGCGGTACTCAAATAACCCGTACCGCGTCCGGAAGGCGGTTTTCCATTCATCGCCCTCTCGGACTCTGACAAGATGGTAGGCCCCTCGCAAGTCCAACTTGGTATATATGGCCGCTTCCTTCACTTGGTCCAGTAAGTCAGGAATTAAGGGGAGTGGATACCTGTTCTTAACGGTTATGGCATTCATTGCCCGAAAGTCAATGCATGTGCGTAGATCCCCCTCCTTCTTTGCCACAAAGAAGAGAGGGGAGGAGACCGGAGATTTAGAGTGACGGATAAACCCGTTCTGAAGGTATTGAGTGAGGTAGTTGCGGAGATGGGTGTTTTCTTTTTCTGTGAGAGAGTATATTCGACTACAAGGGAGCGTGGATCCCGGAATCAGATCGATTCTACAGTCAAAGTGTCGATGTGGCGGCAGAGTATTAGCTCCTTGTTCGTCAAACACTCGGGCCAGATCCCTGTATTCCTGGGGTATAGACTCCTGTGTGACCGAGCCCATGCCGTCTCTAGGTAGGATACAGGCTAGGACCTCTCGGGTCGCCTCTTTCCCCGTGGAGGGGTAGCAGGATTGGGCGCAATAAACAGAGTCCACTGTTGTTTTGCCAGTAACCCAATCGATCAAGGGGTTGTGCTGAACCAGCCAGGGAAGGCCTAATATCAGCCTGAACTGGGGGGCATCAATGACATCGAAGGCAATGTTCTCGGTATGTTGATTTTCCAACACCATTCGCAGATCTTCCGTTTGGTATCTAACCAATCCTGAGGTTAGGTCCGTACCGTCGACGGCTTTGACTATCTCGGGTGTCTTCTTGGCTTGTGTCAGTATGCCCAACCCCCTCATGTACTGTGCATCGATGTAATTCCCGGTTGCCCCAGAGTCGATTAAGGCAATGACACGCCAGGAAGACCCTGTAAACGACTGAAGGAGTACGGGTATACCCATATGGTGATGGCGGGCGCAGGTGTTCGAGGTCTGCGTCTTCTCGGTGTGTAGTCCCAGTAGACAGACCCCATTATCTACTGGGAGGTCTCGTTTCCCGTCCTTTCTTCTCTGGTGATCGATAGAGCCGAAGGGTTCCTCTCCTTGGGCTGGCGTGGTTTAGCAGGGCAATCCCGCACGAAATGCCCATTTTTGCCACAGTACAGGCATAGGTTCTGCTTCCGTCTCTTTTCTTTTTCTTCTTTCGTCAAGGGAGCCCGAACGCCTCCGATCTGCATAGGCTCGGGTGTTTCACGGGGTTTGGGAGTTTCCCGGTACAATGGGAGTCTGGTCTCACTTCCTCTGAACCTATCGGTTCTCCGCTCTTGCAGACGATAGTTTTGTTTCACTACCATATCAATAAACTGATTTATGTCCTCAGGAGGTTCCGTCATCTGTGATATGAGATCCTTCAATTCTTCCCGAAGACCCCTGTAGAACACTGACACTTGTTTATCTTCTGGCCAGTGAGCCTCCACCACCAATCGTTTGAACGTTGTGATGTAGTGCAACAAGTCCGTGTTGCCTTGTTTTAATTTGAGCAATTCGTTGTCCGCGGCTTGGACGAAGGTATGGCGGGCAAACATGCGTCTCATGGTCTCCTTAAAAACTGGAAAGTTATATAGCAGAGGTTCGTCGTTCTCTACCAGGGGAATGGACCAATGAGCGGCGTCACCCCCTAGATAGGATAGAACGAAGGCGACCTTTGAGGCATCATCCGGAAAGGCGGTGGTTCTGGCCATGAAGTGCAGGTGGCACTGGTTGAGGAATATGCTGAACTTCGCACTATCACCGTAGTAACGTTCTGGTGCGGCCAATTGTGCCATGGGTTGGGCTAATACCTGAACGGGAGGAGGATTAGACGAGACAGTAGGCGCCTGACCCCATGGGTTAAACAAAGGAGGTCTTAGTATTCCGGCTGGTTGGGTTTGTTGTCCCTGGGGTGCGCCCCAGGCTCCTGTATGTCCTGCACCCAACTGTCCTTGTAACGCAGTGACATCGCTACGTAAGCTCCGATTCTCAGCTTGGATGTTAGTTAACATTGCTGCTATGTCCTGTAACGTAACATCGGGGCCCTCCATGTGTCCGGGTAGGATGATAAACTTGGGCTTCGGATTCTGTCAGACCCCCACAATTCTCACCTCGTATTTGTGGAGGAATCCCACAGGGACGACAGGAGCAACCCCTACCTGAACCCTTCTGTTACTGGAAGGACTGAATACACTAGCCAGTTTCAGGAGGGAACCGGGGGAGATTGCCAGGAAGGGTGGTGCGAGTGGGACTGTGGATGGCGTGACGGGGATACCCTTCGTGGCTCCTTAGGCTGTGTAGAAGTCCACGATCCCTAAGGCAAGAGAGGAAACAGGGGTGACTACAGTACAGGGTTAGAGCGAGAACATGCACACCCTCCGAGCTTTTGGGGGGAACACAGTACTAAGTGGAGCAGTACTCTCATCTGGTTACCTGTGAGCGCGGTGTTCTTGCACTGATGAAGTTCAGGTGTTGGTATCGTCCTCCGTAGTGATATGCTCAGGCAACCGGAAGTGACGGCCGGCCGGCGGCGTCCACTACGTGCCGCCGAAAGACTAGACTGCAACCTGCCGGGACCACCCAGGGGGAGGAGTCCCGTGTCGACTGAGGAGTGCCCTGCTTCTGGTTCGCTGGTGAGGGGCGCAAGGAAACATGACAACTATCCAACACTTACCCTACTGTTGCACCCCCTGGAGTTATAATAGTAATTTTTACCCCTATACTATCCAACACTTACCCTACTGTTGCACCCCCTGGAGTTAGAATAGTAATTTTTACCCCTATACTATCCAACACTTACCCTACTGTTGCACCCCCTGGAGTTAGAATAGTAATTTTTACCCCCATACTATCCAACACTTACCCTACTGTTGCACCCCCTGGAGTTAGAAAAGTAATTTTTACCCCTATACTATCTAATACTTACCTTAAATGCAATTAAATATTATGCGTTGTAATGGTATGCGTTGTAATGGTAGTTTTTTAAAATGCGTTGTAGTGTCATGCGTTGTAAGTGTAGTGCGTTGTAATGGATTATGCGTTGTAAAAAATGCGTTGTAAGTGCATGCGTTGTAAAAGTGTGCGTTGTAACGTCATACATCCTGGCAGAAGGGATACCAAAGAAGCAGGTTTTCCTAATATTTCTCGCTACTGCTGTTTTCAGGCTAAGTATAGCTTTGTATTGGCTCCAGAAAGAACCGCCCACATTTGAGGCATGGCGTGCACAGTTTTATTATGTTTATAATTTGGAGTATAGTTTGTATGCTATTAAAGGCCAGCGTAAAAAGAAGTTGGGGCGGCAAATTTGGGGTTTAGTTAGGTAATACTTGTCTTCGGATCTCTGAATACAACCCCGATTAGTGTTTATAATTCTGTAAAAGTTCTCTTTGTTTAGGAAGTGTTGGCACTCATCCTAATTGTATATTATGCATTTATCACATACGTTCTTTGGCTATTAATGATTTTAATTTTATAGCTTACTTGTATAATTTCGCTGTACATTGATTATTTGGAACCTACTGACTCATGTATTTTCAATAAAAAAATTAAATAATAAAAAAAAAAATACAGCTGTATTTTATGTACAGAAATAAGTTTGTGTCTTTTGCACCTAGGACAGTTTCTAAACACTCCCAACTTAGAACGATGTGCAGGTGTTTAGTGACATGACTCTCATCACACATTTCTAGTGGAACTAAAGGCTTTCTGGTGCCTATTGACGTATTAAAAAAAAGAATACCCAGTACGCCCTCATGATGAATATATACAATTGTTTGTCAGGCTATCATTGTTAAATACCCTCTTACATAAATATTGTTTACAAAAATATCATCCTATTGGGTATAGATATTTTATCATTAACTCCAATTGAGTCACATGTTTTGTAAACTATATTTAAGACAGTCTATTTCTGTCGGATAATATTCTAACTATAATATTCTGGTACGATACCATTAATACACAACATACCATGAGGCCCTGGTATAAAGCAAAGTACACCACCAATATTGGCACATAATCTGTGCCAGCAGAGTAATTGTCTGGCACATAAATGTGCACACAACTTGGGGTTAATGTAGAAGTTTTTGGAATCCTCATTGGCCTGGGGACTGTGCTGCTTTGTGGTTTGGGTGGGGGTTTCAGAGACATTTGCCTAAGGGAGCTGAATCCACCAGGGTGTGTGGAACCTGCTGTCATGTTCAGTGAGCACAATCTCCTTTATACAATGGAAGAGTGAGCTACAAAGGGCATTGTCCCTCCTTTCTTTGCAGATCTTTTCATAATTGCTTGATTCATAGCCAGGGTGCCCAGTGTCCAACAAGGAGAGTAGATGCCATGCCAGACTTTCAGTTTTTTTCTGCAAAGCCTTAATTTATGTTGATAGTCTAAAATGTTGGCATGGATCTTGACCAATGTTGGACACCCTTTATCTAAGTAGTGATCCATGCATTCCATGGTTGCTTTATCAATGGCAGAAACAGTACAACCAGCTAACAGCCTGACCAAACTCTGACTGTCAAGAATGAAATACACTTGCTGATGTCATTCTGAAGGTGTTTTCAACACCAGAACCCATCAAGTCATCGCCACATATACAAAATCCCACATCTCCTGATCACGGGCACTTCAGCCTACGATCATCTAGCTCCAGTGTTAATAAGTGCATTTCAAAGGATATAATTTTCATATTTGTCATTCATCAGAAAACATGATCGAATTTTTACTATGGGGTTTGGGCAACGTCAACTCCATTTTGATTTGCATGTCCTCATTACCCTATATACAATTACCATATCTTTAAAAATATATATTTCTTAATCAAACTCATGTGTTCTTATTTATTTCCTTGTATTAGCCATCATATGGGCAGGGGATTTCCGGCCCTCAGAATCTGACAGACCACCTGGAACCGAACAAGACAGAGAGGATGCAACTGCCATCCAGCTCACACTTGAGCACTTTCAGGAAATGAAGTCGGACACCATCTTGGGTTTGCACCCTCTCACCTCCTTCCTTCCTTCTTGAGCCTCTCTCCAGCTACTTCTTTGTGGTTCATCTGTAGTCAGTGACCCTAGGACCACTGGTGTGAAAATCCATCAGGAAACTTATCCAATTTAAATGGCTTGGTGTCCATATGTGTTCATATTTTTTCAATGATACTGGTGTGTTTGAATGTGAATGTGAACGTGCACATTTTTAAGTTAAACTGCACGTGTTTTTTATGGTAGCCATGTTGCCTAGTTCCCTGACCTGGAAACATAATACATTGTGCCATCCTTTTGTAAGTTTTTTTTCTCCATCATCTGATTGGCCCACCCCTACCATCCTCCATTTTGTTATGATCCCCATCTCAGACAAATCCACGTGTAAAGAAATTCCAGTTGTCCACGTTTAACAAGGTATCCAGTGGTGTCAACATTCTTGGGGAGGAATTGTCGAATGGTCTGGGGGTGCCACATGCTTCCAAAGCATAATAAATCGGTCTAAGGTGGAGCGCCTTCTGCAGTAATCTGTCTATGTGTAACCTACAGTTCACAGGTTGCACTCACTTCTTGCAAGGCAGGTTGGTCAGTTAATGACTGTTCTGTATGTGTCTGTAACCTACTATTAGTTTCAACTTTGAGTCCAAGAACGCTGACACTGTCTTTTCATTCTTTTTTTTTTAAACAAGTTTTATTTGGTTATTTTGCAATGTAATGAGCGAAAGCCCCACAATGGCCTGTGGGAGCACTGGAATAATAATTACATCGGTAACCATTGTTATGATAATGAACAGTACCCGCCGAACATGCAGGTAAAACAGTAATACAAGCAGTATGCAGACAGTCGTCAATCTCCGCAATACAGTACATAATTCATCAGATTCAAAGTATACATCATGGCAGAGTAATAAAATGATCGAATGATATACCATGGGGTGATACATGTCAGGGATCAGAGGGTGCCACTCATGGATCCTCCTCGGGCAGGGGGGCAAGTCGATTCCGCGGTCTTTTCGTTCTTTTGAAGATTAAAAATTCTGCCATTTGAGTACACCTGTTATTCAAGCACTGAGAGATAATTCAATGGTTACAAGTAAGAGAAATAAATAACAGAAAGATTCCACTGTTTTTTGTCGTGTTTCACACTTCTTGAGTCACGTGGTTTTATTTGCTATTATCTGATTCATCTTTTGTGTCTGATGTTTTGATCATCCTTGAAAACAAGTTTTACACTTTTTTATTTCTATTTATTTAATTTTTCTTATTAAAAAGCTGATTTTGGCGCATGAATGTGAAGAGAAGCAAAGGTACAGTTTTAAGCACTGATCCAAAGGATGCAGGGCAGTGACAGACCTGCACGAAAGCAAAATGGATCCCCCGTGGTGGCACCCTACTTATTCAAGTCATATGTTAAGGTATTGGGCTATACATCCAGAACGGGCTGCAGTGCCATCAGTACTCTGAGTTATGCTAGGGTGCAGTATTGCCATTTGCATAGTGCTCAGTACTCATATTACTTGTAGTCTCCTCATGAAAAGATTCACAAACAATATATTAAAGGGTGGGAATCAAAAGGGAGGGATAATATCAGCTACCTTGTCTTTTATAAAAATCATGATTGTCTACCTATCCCAGCTGTGGAAAATCAGAATTTTATGGAAAGGCACGGAGGCCAATATTATGCATGTTTAAAGCCTTGCCATAATATTCCTTACTGCACAATCCACAGGCTTAAAATAGAATTTCTTGAATATGGAATCTGATGACCTATCAGCCGCAGCTAAGATCCCATGCAAAACCTCCACCCAATAGCAGGGCCTTAGAAGCCATAGCCCCCCTAGTAGAATGAGCTCCAAACCTAGATAAATCTATCCCCAATCTTCTCATGACTTATTTGACCCAGCGGGCCAAGGTAGGAGCGGACACAGCCTTATGCGGGGTTCTGAAAGAAATTATCAGCTGAGAGTCCGCACTGCATCTCAAACATTCTGTTCTTCTCTCATACTCACACAAACATCTCACCACACACATTTTCCTACACTCATCTAAATAAGGATAGAATATAGTTCTAGACATTGTTTGGGTTCTCTTAGTTATATAGAAGCAAACTCCTTCTGGAACAAAGTTACGCCCTGAAATTTCTAGAGCTCTAACATCTGAAACTCTTCAAAAAGAAACTAAACATAATAACATAACCAACTTCAAAGAAAGTTTCTTCAAATCCAATAAACTCATTTTCGCTCCATATCAATAATTCTTTAAGCACCAGATTCACGTCCCACAGAGATGAATATTTCGCTCCCGGTGGAGATTTTATTCTTATGCTCCTCAACAGCCTCTTAACCACATCATGTTGACCTACAGGTAAGCTGTCTATCAAGTCATGACCTGCTGAGATGGCAGACCTGCCGATGTTAACTGAACTGTAAGATTTTCCTTCAAGGAAAACCTCAGTCAAATAATTCACTACTTCCACCAGAGGTGCTGAAACGGTATCCAGACTCCTCGTAGAACACCAACAAACCCATCTTTTCCAGGCCAACCTGTACGCTTTTGAAGTCCCTGGAGCCCATGATTCTTTAATGAGTTTCGAAGTTTCCAATGATAAGCCTGACACTTGCCAGGCTCTCCCAGAACCAGCCAAACCATCAAGGTTAAATGACCCTCAAGAACCAAGTTGTGATAATCCCCTGATGCGTTTGTCAACAATTCTGGGATACTCGGAAGGAGAACCAGTTCGGCAATCAACATTTTCATAATGTCGGGAAACCAAACCTGGGAAGTCCAGAATGGGGCTATTAACTCTATTTCTTCCTTCTCTCTCTTTACCTTCAGTAATACTCTTTGAATTGAAGCAAAGGGAGGAATGCGTGCGTAATTCCGTAATCTGCCCCAGACATGCAGAAAAGCATCTACAGCTTCGGTTGCTGGGTCCAGCCTCCAACTGTAGAACCTGTGAATCTGAGCATTCACCCTGTTTGCAAACAGGTCCACTGCCAGAGGACCCCATTTCCTGTCTATAGATTTGAACATTTCCCTGTTCAACCTCCAATCGCTGAAATCCACCAGCTGTCTTGAATTCCAATCTGCAATGGTATTGTTTATCCCCGGTAAGTATTGAGCCTGAATCATAATGTTTCTGCTCAGGCAGTAATGCCAAAACTCCTTAGCCAAGTCTGCCAAAGCTTTCAAACGAGGGCCCCCTAACTTGTTTACATATCTTACTGCTTAAATGTTGTCTATCCTTAAGAGTACACCGCTTTTCGCCTGATCCTTGACAAAACTCTTTACTGCAAAAGAACCTGCTAACACATCCAAGTAGTTGATGTGCATTTCTTTTTCCTGACCTGTCCATTTCCCACCTGTTATCAGAGAGCCACATCTCGCTCCCCAACCCTACACACGGGCATCCGATTCTATTACTATATCTGGGCTTGGCCCGAAAATCGCCTTTCCATTCCAAACCTCTAGATTCTACAACCACCACCTTAATTCCTCTCTCGTTTCTGAATCCGTCTGAACTCTCTGAGAATATCTTACGCCCTTGTGAAAATACATCGTTTTTAGTCTCTGGGGAGCCGATAATGTAAGGAAGTCAGGAAGACCGCCTGAATGGTAGCTCAAAGGAGGCCCCGAACTCTCGCTATCTGTCTCAAAGTTATCAATTCGCTTGCTAACATTCCCCGGATCTCCCTGCAAATTTTCCTCACCTTTCTCATTGGTAACCTCAACACACAGTCCAATGTCCAAATCTGAAAACCCAAGAAAATAGTCTCCTGGCTGGGTTCCAAACATGATTTCTTTCTGTTTACCACAAAATCCTAATCCTCTATTACACAAACTGCCAGCGTGGTATGTTCCTGAGTCAAACTCCCTGCTTTGAGACATACTCAGGATATTGTCTAAGTAGATTATTAGCCTGAGCCCTCTCGATCGCAACCATGCCGCTATTGGTCTCATCACCTTTGTAAAGCACCATGGAGCTGATGGTAAACCGAAGGCAAGGATTTTGAATCTCCACATGGTTCCCTGCCATTGGAACTTCAAAAGGTCCCTCTGTTTGAGGCAGACAAGGACGGTCAAGTATGCATCCTTTAGGTCTAGGCAGGTTAACCAATCCCCTTTTCTTAAAAGCCCCCTAAACATATGAATACCCTCCATTTTTAAGTGGTTGTACTCCACCCAATCATTCAAATCCTTGACATTTATGACTGGCCTCATGCCCTTGTCCTTTTTCTCGACCAGAAATAGATTGCTTACAAACCCTGCCGAGGTTTCTGTTGCTATCTCTTTGGCACCCTTCTTCTCCAACTCCTGAACCTCTTGGTCTACCAATTTTCCTTCTTCTCTTGCAAATCTTAAGGGAGGTGGTTGTCTTACCTGGACTGGTCTCTCTACAAAATCTATTTGATAACCACTTACCGTCTGTTACACCAATGAATCAGACGTTATCTCCTTCCATCTGTCTAAAAAATGGGTGAGTCTGCCACCCAATTTTTCTGGAATAGACAAAGGGGCATTTGCCAAACATACCTTGATTTCTTGATCTTCTCTCTCCTCTCTCCTCTAAATCGTCATGTTCCCCTCTGCCTTTGACTGTAGAAACCGAGAGTATAGTTTCCTGCATGAAAGCTTCCGGGTCTGTACCCATGAGAGAAGGAGCTTCGTGAGATTCCAAAGCCTCGGCAGGGGAATCGACCACGCATTCTCACGCCCGTTCCAAAAACCTTTCTGATGTCCTTCTGGACTTTCTGGATTGAATTAAAGGCTACTGCATACCAAGCCATCTCTCTAACAAATTCCTCTCCAAAGAGGAAACCATTTGCCTCTTGGCTGGACTCATTTCCTGCTAGTTCTGCCAATATTGGGTCTATCTTCATGAGTAGGCTATTCCTATGTTCAATACACAGGGATGCATTCCCATTCCCCAACAAATAGACCGCTCTTTGCACCCACTGTCTTAGTTCCAGAATATCAACTGCAGATTCTTGCAGATAAGCCTCTTCAGAGAGATCGAAAATCTTTGTCAAAGGCCCAAACACATCAAGAAGGCAGTCCTGACACCCCTTCAGTCCCTTATCAAGCCCCCTTCTCGGGTCTCTACCCAATTTATTTTTAAAAGTTAGCATTTTTGCATCTACCTCGGTGTATAGGCCACCTTATTTGAAAATGATAATTTGGATACTCCGAACGGAGTCTTGTACTAATCTCCTTGGGCATTTCTCTCCTAATCCAGTATTCGTCGTATTGAGCCACATACTTGGTTGGGACCCATTGAGGAGAGAGAGGGTGTTGGATTGTGCTGGGGTCAAACAGAAGGTCACCCAAGGGATCTACGACTTGATCTAAAACCTGTTTCTCACTCCTAGCCTTTTTAACATTCTTCCGCCTTACATCTTCCG
Source organism: Triturus cristatus (assembly GCF_964204655.1). Taxonomy (NCBI): domain Eukaryota; kingdom Metazoa; phylum Chordata; class Amphibia; order Caudata; family Salamandridae; genus Triturus; species Triturus cristatus. The sequence goes on along the minus strand of NC_140586.1, from coordinate 85,345,201 downwards.
AGGAGTCAAAGTCTGAGGAGCATGAAATTATGATATCCCCACCGCTGGAGGATTCATCGCAGGCAATAGCTCTGCGCTCACCTTTAGTGGCCTTTATTGCCTTCTCATTCAACTCCTTGCGAGTTGATTTCCCAATGCCTTTCTGATTAAAGGCCCCATTTCCTTTAGTGACTTTCTCTTTCCCCAGATGTTTCCTCTTTTGGATAACCTTTTTCGCACTTCCACTGGCTGAGGTATTACCAACAACCTCCTCAACTGACCAGAACTGCTCTTCATTTAGTCTCTCACCAAACCTCCCGTCTAACTTGTCCATACAGTCGTCTAGTTTCTTTCCCAACTGAGACGCCAAGGCAGAAACTTCCTTTTTAACACACTCCTGCACTTTAACCTCCATATTAGCTTCGCTAGTCCTATTTGCCGCCATAGTCCCTAAGAATTACCAAGAACAAATCACCAATAAAACTAGGATTAATAACCCTCAATATCCTGCTACACTAACTTTGCTCTAACTGTGTAGAATTACCAATTTTAAAATGAAAACTTGAAGTACCAACCGAACAACTGTTGCACTCTTGACCCTAGCAAGCTGACTGAAGAAAAATGGTAATTCGGGCTCTTTCAAAAGCCCATAGATGGCCAACTGTTTATTAGGCAAATATGCTATGTTAAACCAACCTGAAAATGGCCGCCGCATCATGTGACGCTGTTATGGTGGCCTGGGGACAGATTTGAATGTAAATTCCTTAAGTATCGGTCGACTAGAAACGAAGTTCTTGAACATCATCTACGTAAGCTATATTTTTTTATATTTTATGCCCCAAGTGACTGTTTGATAAATGCGAGCGCGAGGGAATCTCCTGCTTGCGCTTGCTAGAGTTTTATGTATAGGTAAGTGAAAAACGTCCTCTCTTCATTCAAGTTGAGCGCAAGGGGAATTCTTGTGCTCGCAATGCCTTTTTTCAAATGCTTAGTAGGAGAGGGCTCGAGAGCAACGATCGTGCTCTTGCGCTTCCTCCCTGTCTCGAGTGCATCGGTCAAACAAGACCGTACGGCCGAAATAGATTTAACTTCATTAGAATGAAAGACTCGGCAAACTAAGTCGAGATCCCCGCTGCGTCCTTCAAAAGCTTAGCAAGAGGGCTCGAGAGCAATGATCATGCTCTCGCGCTTCCTCCCTGTCTCAAGCGCAGTGGTCAAACAAGACCAAGCGCCTGAAATTAATTTAGCCTCAATTGAATGGAGGACTCGGCAAATAAAGTCGAGATTCCCGCTGCTTCCCCTGCGCTACCGTCAAAAGAAAACTCTTAACTTAGACATACGGCCTCGCCGATAAAGCTAACACAATCCATTTTTACTCGCCAAAACAATAAATAACCCAATCAGACAAGAATGCCATATACCATATCAACAAACATACGCCTACAGAGTCATAATAGCGCTTTACACACCAAAAGGCAAGCAGAAAAAAATTGGCAAACTTATCTTAGCTGTGAGCAACAACAAAGAAGGAAGATGGCTGCCACACACAGAATTAAATAGACTTTAGAATGTTAAGTTTACTATTCTAAGTTCTTTGCATTGTTTTGTAGTTGCTGCTGTGAGTTGGCAATTAAAGAGATATGCATAATATTGGTCTCCATGCCTTCCCATAAAATTAGTTATTACTATTACAGTTGAGCAGCTATTTATTTCTTTATTATAGGAATATATAGATGCCATAGCAAGAAAATAAATGTGGCCCAATAACATGTTCTTTATAGCAACTGTACTTATAAACACACATTCATTACTATAGTGTGACTGTCAAATTCAAGATTATTACCAAAGTGTTGCAAACATAACATGAGAAAAACAGTTTTACTGCCTCACAGATTGCATGTAACATTTACCTTTCAGAGGGAAGCAACCCTCTTTATGGTCATGCGGGCTCTTCAATGTGATTTTACCATAGTGAACAAATTCAACACCTTGAATCTTGGTTTGGGTTAAATACTGTTTATTAAAACATGCACATGATAATACGATGGCATAACCATTTGTGCAGTCATGAGCCAAAACCCCTTCCACACACAACAATAGTAATAAACAGCATATTACACTCTTCACATCAAAAAAAGATGAGACTATACGGCTGATTGTAGACTTTAACAACAAAAACAGAGAACTAAAAGACATCATGAAGAAAAATTGGAACATCTTAATGCTAGATGAAACATTGAAAAGAAAACTGCCATCCAATCCAAGTATGACATACAGAAAAACAGCTTCCCTAGGAGACATTCTAACACACACAGGACCGGACTGGTGATGCTGGACACCGGGCAATCCCCCGGTAGGCCGGAAGAGGTGGGTGACTTTTTTTTACAGGGGGACGGTTTTGGTACGGGGAGCCAATCTTTTAGCAAAATTGGCCCCCAGCAACAAAATCAGAAGGCCGTCCGTGACACTGACAGAGTCAGTCTCTCTGCACAGCCCGGGGAAAAAGCACAACTGCCATAGGTGAGGTGACCTCATCTCACGAATGGCAGTGGTGCTTTATAGTATTACCCTCACAGACAGAGTCTGATCAAATTGTAGATTGCTGTGGGTGAATTTAATAGTGAGTATGTGCACTGCGCAGGGTGCACGCAGGCCGTGCACACTTTCGGCGCCACGCCCACGCCCCCACCACTCGTGACTAGGTCTGCTCGTGAGTGACCCGTCACCTGACTGGCCTTAATGGAGGCTGTGACGTAGGATGGGCGCAGATCATTGGTCTGACCAATGATCTGCGTCCCCTCCTCAGGTACGCCCGTCACTGGCGGTGTGAAAGGACGCAACATCGATGATGCAGCCCGCAGCATAGAAGTTAGTTCCCATTTTTCCAGGCTGGTTTACAGTTACCTGCACGTGACGTGACGCAACTACTTAAGGACAGGTAAGCATTCCTGGCAATATATTTTTGGAGTCTGGCGACAGACCAGTCCAGGCAACAAAAACAGCTCATGTCTGCGACTGTCAGAGACCTGGAGTTGGGCCCTCCTGCAGCATAGTACACTCAGCTTGGTGAAGTGAGCAGATGGAGCCTGAGAAAACCTCATTGTGTGCAGGGTGTGGTTGGCCTGAAACCTTAGTAGCACCACCAAGCATGAGGTGAGCACTTAAGGCAGAAGATCTCCCCAGAGCCTCTTTGTGTTCACAGCAAAACAGAAACAGTGAGAAGTAAAAAACGACATTGGCAATAGCCAAAGCATTCTCACGATTTACTAAGAGCTAACCACCCTGTAAAAGTTAATTTATTGAACAGAATAGCACATTGGATTCAACTGTACAGGTGTGTTGAAGGTATAATCACAATGTTTGTTTAGCTTTATCAAGGAAAACCAATTTAAATTCATATTTTGGCTTCTAGGCATTATTTTTGTGTGAACAATTCAAAATCATCGCCAACTTCTCTTTTGCGTCCTTTTATCTGTAAGTGAGGTAGGAAATATTTCTGATAATAATCAACGTCCTATATGGCACTTTCTATAAAGTATGCACTGAAAACGGAATGATTCTAAGCACTTTTATAAGTCGGAAGCTGGTAAGGAGTCAAAGCAATGGACTACTAGCAAGAAAACGTGCTGGCCCCGTGCACTGTTCACTGGGTTTGCAACCGAACCCTACTTAATGTTTCAATTTAACAGCATAAATCAGCCCATGCTAATCTTCTCAAGGAGTCAAAGCAGCCACAATGAAAGCCCTAAGGCCCGAGGGGATGGAGGTTTCGGAATAATACACTACTAACAGTTAACATCATGCTTGCTGTGCAAGGAGACAAAGACGTCCAGTAAGTGTTCATTCAGCACCAGCCTCCCTACTGAGACAGATAGGTGTGCCGGGAAACATCGTTTACAACACGGGGATTACATCGCGATGCCATTACATCGTGGTTTTTACAACGCAAGTCGTTACAACGACTTGCGCTAGATGGCGCTCTAGGACAAGGAATAGTATAATTTACTATCCAACACCTTCCCTACTGACGTAGACTGGAGTTGGAATAGTAAATTATACTACTCCTAAGTCCTATTCCTTGTCCTAGAGCGCCATCTAGCGCAAGTCGTTGTAACGACTTGCGTTGTTAAAACCGCGATGTAGTGTACCGCGATGTAAATGTATGCATTGTAACGTCATACATCCGGTGTGCCAGTTTCAGGTGGGTACTGGGTCAGGACAGCCCCTGCATGGTATACAGGTGCATTCCCCTGATCTGAGTACCTGGTTTATTATTATTAATTTATTTTCTGAGGTTTATTAAGGCCATAACAAATACAAAGTGCCTCAAACAGCTGAGGTAGGCAACCACAAAAGAAAATAGACAGAGCAAGAGCACAATGTCAGCACCACAAACCCACCAACAATCAACAATAGCAACCAATTGGATCCATGGTATATTATTTCCCAGACAAAGGCGCTGCGAGGACCGTGTGGCATATGACACCTTGATCAAAGGGCTCGCTCTAGTCGAGTTGTTGGCTCAATCAGTGGGGAGAGGTTAGCCATGTAGGAGTGTTGACGCTGTGGGCAAACCGCTCATGTATTGAGGGACTGAAGGGTTCTATCGGCTCCCACAAGACTCGCAAGGGGATGTTAGATATGCGATGAAGGGGGGCAAGATGTCTACCTTGCGGGAGCCCTGAGGCAGTAATTCCCAGTATGCTGTATTTACTGGGCATTTTCTTTCCATTAAATATCAGCAGGTTTGAAGTGGTGAAATTCATCAGGGGTTTGAGGGGAGCATACTTTTCACCCCATCCCTCATTATGAATGGCGTGTGTTTTTTTTGTGATCATTGAGCAAATGCGATTGCACAGGGTCCGGAAGTACGACGTAAGATATAATTATGGCATCAGCCGCCATTTTACCTAGGCGAATGTTGGCAGATTAAAAACGATCAAAATTATAGAGCAAATGCCCGGTGCATACAGGCCCATGACGAATTTGGTTTGGGGAGAACCAAACTACACTTTATACCTCAGTTTGCTAGAATAAAAAAATCACATATGCAGTTATTGATTAGCGCTAATAAATGCAGATCCTGGCTTTACCTTGTTACAGCAAGGAGCAGGTGTCTTACTTAGGAACCCATCGCATCTATTTCTCTGTTTCTCCCAGCTATCTTCCTCTATCTGTGAAAGTCTGCGTGACTCAATCAAATAGAAGTACAAGGCTTTTATATTGAAGCACTGTCATATTATGACTGTTGCTTGAATATATGTTGGACAAAAAGAAAAGCACAGCTTACATTGTATTTTTGTGATAAAATTCAATTTATTATTAAGAGTTGGTTGGTTATTATGTATATTTATATATTAATTCTATTTCTCATATAAATGGCCAGCAGAGAGAAGGTTGACCCTGGTATGATCAAAGAACGTGTTTAAATTGTAGGCCTTTAATGTTCATTGGACAGTAGACAGAAGGGAACGTTTTTTGGTAGTCAGGTTCTAAGGTCCAAGGCTAATAAAGAAAAACAATATTTTAAAAAAAACTACACATCTGGTATATGTTCAAATTCTGCATAGGTACACGATGTATAAAGATGATTTATACAGATCATTACATAAATGTATTTACTATTACCATAGATCGTTGTGTGTTAAAATTATACATAATGAATGGAAGGTGCTAATGCAGTGATTTTCAAATACGTAAATTGCAGAAAAAGAAACATGACAACTGTTCTGCAATTGTCTTATGTTCACTCCCACTCTACCTACATCTCCGCCGTTACCGTTCCTCCCTCCATTCTCTCTCTTGCAGCCATTATTCTTTCTCTTTTTTCCCATTCTTCTATTTTGTCAATCCCTGCCTATTTTCTGTCTATGGTCCTCTTTTACACTAGACCTTAAGTTTGAGATCCTCTGCTGGTGCATTAAAGTAGGGCTATTAGGGCATTATTAGCATGCAAATGATGGGTTTTGAATATGCTATGTTCCTATTTTAGAAAGTATGGCACAAAGAATATGGCAGCATTGATAGGTGTAAATTGGTGGCAATAAATGTCATGGTCTTCATTTTTTGCCTTTTATTGACTGTTCAGGAATGGGCAGGAGGTGGCACTCAGATCCTCCTTGGATGCTCATGTGAGCCCCTGCCACAACGAGTAAAGGGTTTTCTGGTGCAGAAACAGGCCATAATGTCTGGCTCTACAGAATGGCCCTTTTTATGTAGCCTTGGAGGAAAGTTTAATACGATTCTCCAGGGTGGGACAGGGGGGGGTTGACATCGTCTTTGGCTGGGTATCCTGGTGCGCCATAAGGTCATGATTTACTACGCTTTAAAAGTTAATACAATTAAACATGTAATGAAAAATGTGTTGAAAAATGCATTGTTTTGGCCTTTCTGTTTCCAAACTTTTCTTGTGGGGAGAACCCCCCAAACTCCCCCCTAGTAGTGGCCAATCACTGCGCTTGCTCGCTATACACCGTATGGGGGCTGGTCTCACTTATACTTTGTGCTCTCTGATTCACTACTCTTGTGTCTATTTTTGGTGCTCTCTGTAAGAATGTCTATGGGTGCATATGACTGGGTAACCTGGTGCTCTTTAAGGTCATCATCTACTATTTACTGTGCTTAGAAAGTTAATACAATTAAATATGAAATGAAAAATGTGAGGTAAAATACACCATTTTGGTCTGTCTTTTTCCGAAGTTTCCCTGGCACTGGTCAGGCTCACGAGCTATGCAAGCTCACTAGGCGCTAAACGGGGGCTTGTCTGGCTAAATTTGCCAGGGCTGCTTTCAGTTCCTAGTCCGGCCCTGAACACACAGCCATCTTGAGATCAAGGAACCTAAAAAATTTGTCTTGGCTAAATACTCCTGGATTTTGGAAGTGTTCCAAATGTAAGGCCTACGAACATGGTCGAAACACCTCATCATATAAACTTCAAAATGGGAAAATTTAATACATCTTTGATCATATTACCTGTGAATCTAAATATGTGGTGTATGTATTGGAATGCCCCTGTAAGAAGCAATATGTGGGGACAACGATCAACAAATTGTAGCTGAGAATACTCCAACTTATCCAATTGCAAAACATTTTTCTGAACACCACTCAAGTGATAGCCAACAATTGAAATATTTTGGCATAAAAATCGTGAGGCAGAAAGAACGAGGAGGTGACAGAATTATGGAAAACAGAATCTCAATACATCTTAGCCATTGGAACTGAAAATCCATTCAGCCACAATTAGGATGCAGAACTGAATATACACCTGCAATAATATCAAACGTAAGAACTTTTTGATATTCAAGCATCTGCACCTTCATCAGAGATGAACAGATTCTGTATAAATGACTGCAAGATATTCTGTACAGGGACGGACCGAGAGAATACACACTGAACAGAGATCTACTACGAATGAATTGATCGATCAGTTAATTAAGGAAGGGGAATTTGAAAAAAACTCAATTTATGAAAAATGCAAGCAACCTGCCGTATAGAATGTCATTGGGACTTGACTCAAAATCTAATGAACTCTTATCATTCAACCTTTTGAGGGGCATTATCTCTATTGTGGATTAAGATGTATAAATCATCATTGATATTGTTTTTTATGAAATACATACTATATAACTTTTCATATAGTAGTCTATAAAAGAAGAAAAAAGTTAGCACAAAGCACTTTTTGTGACACATAGACCCTATATTTGTTTCTCTCTTACTCTTAATCAAAAACATCTAGATACTTATGTTTCAATGTAAAAATTGTTTTGGCCTAATTAAATTTACACCCCATGAATTTGTTCATTAGCATTTTGTTCCTATGTCATCTTTAGGGATAGTTGAATATTTTTTATGAAACATTTGATAATTATACTATGCGAGTCATCAGTTTTTATCAATCCATCTAGTACTTTACTGTAATTGTCAAGTCAAATATACCTTTATTTGAATTCATTAAAAAAATCATAAAAGGTTGTGAAGACCGCCATGGGTGAGACATACATAAAATATACATTAAAAAAAATATATATATGGAAAAGCACATAGAAGATAGTCGGAAGGCAAGTAGCGGTATATTTAAAAAGTATTAAAACGTACAAGCAGTGCAATAGAAGGGATTCGAGGCTGAATGTTCTAAAACTACTTGAGTTGGTTGGCGGATTCTATTTTGTCCAGTTCTTTTGCCATGATTTTCAAAAAGTTTATGGCACTGCAGGACAATTGAATTGATGAGCCCTCGAGACAATGAATCACTGCTGCTCCATAAGTTCTTATTTGTTCCTTCCTGAACACTTCCAGAAGGACCATTTTTCGTGTTTCTGCTAGGACAGGGCAGGTACATATTAGATGCAATAAAGACTCATACCCTACTTCGCATAGGCGGCATTCCTTTGATTGCCATAGGTATTTCCATTTCGGGGTTAGGTCCTTTGATGGATATGACCCACGCCTCAGTAGCGTGAAAAAGTGCTTTTTCTTTTTTTTTAAAATAGTTTTTATTCGTCAATAAACACATAGATTGCAGGCCCCTAAAATCCCAGAGGTACCTGCCGAAGCATTACAAACATAATATCATTGACATTTTACATTAGTAAAATACTTGAAGATGCACTTCATATGAAAAACAGACCCCCGACCCCCCCCTCCCACCAACTCCCGGATCCCCCCCTGACCGCACCAAACCATGACCAACAAGCAACATCCTGTATGAGCAGAGACTCAACAGTTCCGACCCCGGGCCCAGATTAAGCCCTCCCTCCCTCCTCAGGGGAACTAAAGGGACCCCTCTTCCCGCTCCTCCGGGACTGGCTCCAGGGAGATACCCCTGTAATCTGCCAAACGCTTCCATATCTTGTAATGTTTACGTGGACACCCCCTGGCTGCAAATATGGGGAGCTCCAAACCCATGCTAAAGTCCAGACCCCTCTTCCACATGTTCAGAGAGGGAGCCACCGGAGCCTTCCATCCCGGGCGACATCCCTCTTGGCCAGCGTGAGGCCCAACAGTAGCAGGTGCCTCTTATATATGTTTCCTCCAATATCAGCCATGACGTGCAGGAGTGTCAGCTTAGGGTCTGCGGGAAGATCCCAACCCAACACCTCGGATAGGCAGGACAGCACCCCTCTCCAAAAACGGGATAATGATACACAGAGCCATACCGTGTGATAGAAGGAGCCCTCCTCCCGCCCACATCGGAGACACTCCGAAGATGCGATCAGTCCCGCCCGCCACAGCCTCCTACGTGTAAAATAAACCCTGTGCAAGTATTTAAATTGAATAAGGCGTAGTCGAATAGCTATGGCTGCCCCCCGGGGCGAGGCCAGTGCCTCCATCCAGTCCGTCTCATCGAGGGGACCAACATCTCCCTCCCATTTCCCCTTTAGATACTGAAACGAGGAGGAGCTGTGAATAACGAGCGTTCTGTATATCTTGGAAATTTTTCGCTCTTGGAGGTCCCCCATGAAGAGCTTCGCTTCCACAGGGCTAAACTCAGCTATGGAATCCAAACCCGCTAGGCTGGGGAAGAGTGCATGGCGGAATTGGAGGGATCTATAAAACTGTGTCCGGGGCATGCTGAATTCTTGTTGTAGATCCTGAAAGGACTTCAAGGCGCACCCCCGTGCCACATCGCCTATGGTGGAGATGCCTATCCGATCCCACCCCTCAAACCCGGACAGGGCCGCCATCTGTGGTAGTCGCCCATTGTGCCACAGGGGGGTTTCCCGCGTGAGCACGTTCCACCACCCAATTCGTGTCAGCGCCTTGCGCCACATCTGAAAAACTACCTGGGTCGCCGGTGGCAACCGTGCCCGATACGGGGCGGAGTATAGCAGGGTATGTAGTGTGTGTGGGGCCATAAGTCGTCGTTCCACCGCGTAGGCCCGATCCCCCCTATCCCCATACCACCACTCGTTCAGGACCAGCAGGTGGGAGGCCTGGTAGTAGGAAAGCATATCTGACGTGGCCAGCCCCCCCTCATAGGTTGATAGGAAACACGTCCGCAGGGCCACCCGAACCGCCCCACCCTCCCACAGGAACTGACCCAGGGTTGAGTTCACCCGACGGAACGGGCCCGGTGGAATCATATACGGAAGATTCTGTAGCTGGTACAGAAGATGGGGAAGGGCCACCATCTTAAAGATAGCAGACCGACCGAATATGGTGAGCGGCATACGGGCCCACAATTTGATGTCTTGGCAAATACGATCCCACACGGGCACCACATTACGCTCCCAGGAAACCGCCGGGGTAGTTGATAAGAACACCCCTAAATACTTGAGTCCCCCCGCCGCTATCCGCACCGTGGAGGCCCACCCCTGCAACTGAGTCGGACCCACCAATACCCACAGGGTAGACTTCCGGAGATTCATGAAAAGACCCGAAGTCTCTCCAAAGATCTGCATAATACGGAGTAGCCGGGGCCCCGTGCGGTCAAGATCTGTTAGAAAAAATAAGACGTCGTCCGCTTAGAGAGCTATGCGATTGAATAGTCCATTCTCCCACTCAAAGCCGGAGATTTGTCTATCCGCACCCAGGCTGCCAAAGGCTCTATGGCCAGGGCAAACAGATAGGGGGACAGGGGGCACCTGTCAAGAATTCCTGTCATACAAGGGAAACACGCCCTTATGTAAACAGGAGAGCTGTTACATAACTCAAGGGAAACACGCCCTTATGTAAACAGGAGAGCTGTTACATAACTCAAGGGAAACACGCCCTTATGTAAACAGGAGAGCTGTTACATAACTCAAGGGAAACACGCCCTTATGTAAACAGGAGAGCTGTTACATAACTCAAGGGAAACACGCCCTTATGTAAACAGGAGAGCTGTTACATAACTCAAGGAAAACACGCCCTATAAAGGGAGGAACCGGGAGGTACAAGGCTGTCGGATATTGTGTTTACACCGACGTACCTGCTTCGTGAAGAGCAGTGTTCCGGAGTGGTGCTCCAGTAAGGCAAGAACGGAGGTAGGTCGAGTCGTTACTCCCTGGGCCGTGTCTTGCCCCATCGTCACCTGTGAAGGACCCGGAAGCTCTACCGGTCAACCATTGAGCTTCGCTTTTTGACTCGGCTGAGTCCAAGCGCAGTGGCGCTTTTGCTGGTTGGAGTCGTAACTCCCAGCCCGACCAGAGACACAGGGACTGCCAGCTGTAACGCACACCAGGAGGTGTTTGCCGCGTTACAGACTCGGAAGTCCACAGGATCGATCGAGCGGCTGCTCTCGGTTCAGTCTTCTTGCTTGTGATTGGGGTATCGGTGACGCATCACCAGGAGGTGACTCCGCGTCCCGGTGCAGTCTGAGGAAGTGGTTGAGCGGCTGCTCCCTTCAGGTAGAGACCCCGGCTGGGTGTTTCCCTGACTCCTCGATTCTCCCCAACACTCTTCGTGCCCCTCACAGCCTACCGATTGGCATTGTCGGCCATTTCATTTCTGCCCTCTGTTGGCATACGCCGGGATCGGCGTATATGCAGAGGACGGTTAGGACCATCCGTGCTGTGGGCTGGTAACGTACTTAGCCTGGAGGATTCCAGTGACTATAACTTTTGTTTGTTCTTTGTATTTTATTTGCCTTCATTAAAAGAACTAACCCTTCACAAGTGGTTGCGTCCTCATTGTCGTGTCTGTTAAACGATCCTGAGACGTTCAGGGCGTTACAGCACCCCTGGCATGTTCCACGTTGTACGGGGAAAGTCATTGAGTTCGCCCCCGCTACCCTGACCGAGGCCGTAAGCTCCGTGTATAGAAGCCGCGCGTAGGATATGAACCGCGGACCAACATTCAAACGTTTCAGCAGCAGGAACAGATATCACCAGCTAAGGGAGTCAAATGCCCGATCCATATCCGCCAACAGCAGGGCTGCTGGAACCCCCAACCGCTGCACCTCGGCGATCGCAACGTGAGCCCGCCGATTGTTATGCCGCGTTGCGCGGGATGGCATAAAACCCGCCTGGTCCGGGTGAACCAACGAGGTGATGTATGGCAAGAGGCGGTTAGCCAGGGCTTTCGCCAGGATTTTTGCCTCCACGTTAAGGAGGGAAATTGGACGATACGAGGCGTGTTCCCCCGGGGGTCTGCCTGGTTTGTGGAACACCACAATTTCCGCATGCCTCCAGTTCCGAGGTAACAACCCACAGTCCCGAGCCTCCTCCACCACTGCCGTGTAATGTGGACCTAGTTGGAGGAAATACTTCTTGAAAAACTCACTCGGGAACCCATTTGGGCCCGGGGCCTTGCCCGGGTTGAGGCCACCCAGCGCCTCCCCGAATTCCTCCACTTTAAGCAGGAGATCCAGTTTAGTCCGCGCCGCCTCTGATAGAGCCGTGATAGGGTGAGCACGTAGAAACCACTCTACTTCCGTTTCCGTGAGACATTCACTGGGGCTATATAGGCCTGCATAGTATGTAGCGAAGCTATTGGTGAGCGCACCCGGATCCGCAAGAGGTGTGCCCTCCGGGTCTACGATCCCCGGGAGATCCTGGGTATGATATACACCCTGACACAACCTGTGCAGCATCGCACCTGATTTATCCCCCCATTGGTATACTCGACTCCTGGTGGCTAACCAGGCCTGGCGTGCCTCGTCGAGCAAAAGAGAACCGTACGTCTGCTGTGCGTAGAGTAGCTGCCGGCGAGACACCTCACCCCCATCCTCCCGGCCCTTACGTTCCAATTCCGTGACCTCGGCCTCCGCTTGAACCAGCCCCTCTCGGCGCTTGCGGCGGGCTGCTGCGCAGTATGAGATATCCACCCCGCGTAGTGTCGGCTTCCACGCCTCCCACAACATGTCTGCCCCGGACACGGATCCCACATTCAGTGTCACGTATTGATCTAATGCCGTAGTCATATGTGCCCTATAGTCATTTTGTTGCAGGTGCCACACCGAGAGCCGCCAACGAAATGGCCGCCCCGCGCCCCCCATCCGTAGGACAGCAGACACTGGTGAATGATCCGAAAGCCCTCGCGGAAGAATCTCCGCTTCCTCCAATCGGGACACCGCGGCCCCAGAGAGGAAAATGTAGTCGAGGCGGGAGAAGGAGCCATGTACTGCCGACAGGTAAGTGTATTCACGGGCAGTGCTGTGGCGGCGCCGCCAGGCATCCACCCATGCTAGACCACCGACCAGTGCATTGAGTTTCGTAGGCCCACCCTCTCCTCGCCCCCGGCCCCCGGACTGTCGGTCTCTTGAGAGATCCATCACATCATTCCAGTCCCCCCCTATAAACCCCAGAACATCTGGGATGTCCGCCCAGAGCGCCATGAGTTGTTCAGCAAATGTCCAGGACAAGGGGGGGGGGGCGTACACACTAGTAAAAACGACCTGTTCCGCCCCTATCTGCCCCTGAGCGGAGATATATCTCCCATGTGTGTCTGCCCAAGTCCGGTGATGCGTGAATGGGACCCGTTTGTGTACCAATATGCCTACGCCCCTGGAGCCCTGAACAAACCCCGAGTGGAACACTTGTGTGTAGCCATAGCGCTGGAGGCATAGGACTTTCGTCCCTAACTGGTGCGTCTCCTGTAGGAGCAGTACATCAGCAGCGGCCCTCTTCGCATATTGCAGGATAGCCCCCCTCTTGATTTTGTCCAGGGCGCACCGGACATTCCAGCTCAACACTTTTATTGTGGCTAATCGCCCACTAGCACCCTGGGAATCTGCCGCCATGGGAGGTATGACAATAGTATGGTAGCAATGAAGAGACTCCGAAGTCTGTCTCTGCCCATGCCCAGCTCTGTACAAAAGTGCGGTCAACACCCAACCTAAAACCTCGACTAACCAACACACCCCCCAACCCCGCCTCCCCCACCCCATACCTCACAAACACTGAAGTACCTGTCGCGGTGAGAGACATCCCAAGGCCCCAACCGTGGACCTCAGGAGTTCCCAACCAATGGTTCCCCAACTTGTCTCCCACAACTAAAACACAGAATCCCCACCCGCAACCTGCTACGGTGGTATCTGCCCTTCACGCCATTCTCCGGGGCCAAGGCAACCCCGCGCCCAAAGGAAGATGAAGCAGCCGAGGGCTAGCCCATGAGGCAAAGCAAACATAACTCGAGCCCAGGGAACTCCTGGGCCCTCAGGACCCAGACAGCGGACGGCCAGTCACCGGGCCAGCCCCACGCAGACTTATTGCGACGGCGGGATCTGGAACGCCATTGTCTCTTTGATAATCCCTGCAAATTATTTCCTGACGCCTCATTCTGGGACGAGTCCGATTCCCTACCAGGGGGTGTATGAGGACGCAGCTTTACTGTCTCATCCGTCCATTTGAATACTTCCTCCGGCGAATCAAAGAACAACGTACGGAACTCATAGACCACCCTCAGGCGAGCTGGATAGAGAAGAGCGTAGGAGAGGTGAAGCTCTCACAACCAAGCCTTGGTCGCCAGGAAAGACTGGCGCTGCTGTTGGACCATGCGCGTGTATTTCGGGAAAACGAGGATGCGGGAGTTTTCAAAGTGAAGAGGCTCCTTCTCTCTGGCTTGGCGGAGAATGACATTCCTGTCATGATAATTAAGGATTCTAGCGATGACTAGCCGCGGACGGGCACCCACCGGCGGCTTCTGGATAAGTGCCCGGTGCGCCCGCTCCACCACGAAGCAGCGGGACAGCGACTCAGGCGGGAGCCAGCCCTCCAGCCATTGGGAAAGAAAGCGCTTCATATTGCTCCCCTCGCAGCCTTCCGGAAAACCCACAAAGCGCAAGTTGTTTCTGCAGGCCCGTCCTTCTGCATCCTCGACCCTGCCCGCTAGGCCCCGCTGGGTCGACTCCAAGGCCGCAACCTGCTTCCTCAGCGTCGCCACCTCATCCTCAACTCCCGACACCCTGGTTTCAGTCTCCGTGATGCGGGCAACCGCATTGCGCAGATCCTGGCGCAGCAGCATCACATCCGACCCAACTGCCCCAATCTTGGCATCCAGCGTGTCTCGAGATTGCGTTATAGCTGCCAGGAGAGCAGTGTTGTCCGGCGTCGCGGCCGAGGAGCCCCCCGCGGCCGTCCTCGCCAGGCCCGGGCCCGTGAATTTATCTATCGGCCCCTGTTTCGCCGCGCCTCCACCATGTTTGTCCTTGGTCATCGTCTCAGACCCCGCTCCAAGGCCACAGTTGCGCAAAACCAGACGGGCCCGAAAGTAAGTCTCCTCTGCCACCTACGACGCCGCCTCCAGGATGCTGCCCCTGAGAAGAGTCATAAGCGCCACCTGTCTGGTGGGAGCTGTAGAGATTAGGGTCCTGGCTTCCCGCCCCAGGCGCCAGGTCGCCGCCGTCTGATCCGCGTGCCACCGGCCTTCACCGGACTAGGCCCAATCACCACAAGTAGGATCCAGGCGCCACCTCTTGGATAATGCCCCCGGGGAGGGCGCGACGTCCGCACCCACCCAGCCGGCCGACTGAGTCAGGTCCCTCCGTCTCAGGGGTCAAGGATACTGCAGCCCGCCCTGTCTGGGCTGGAGTTCTGTCGGTCCGTCCCAGCAGCCCCCAACAGGTCCCCTCTACCCCTGCGACCCGAACCGGCCGCCGAACCCCCGGATCACTGGTGTAGGGGGGAGGACCGAAGCGTACAGAGAGCTGGGGAGAGACGCTGACGTGGGGCTCACTGCCCGGCCAGGTCACTCACCGCACCGCCTCGCGTGCCCCTCCGGGTCAGGGTGCTCCAGGAAGCAACCACAGGTCCCCTCCAGGATGGGCTTACTCTTCTGCCCCAGGGCGCCGCTCCGCCGCCAGCCACTCACGCCCCGTCCGGCCACTGCTGGGCTCAATGCGGGTCCCCGCCACTGCTCCACTCGCGAAGGCCAAGCCCCGCCTCCCCGCTCACTGGAGGCCGCGGCTCACACCGCCGCACCAGGCCGGGAACGCCGCTTGATCGTCTGGCAGCTCACGGGGGACTGCAGACCTCCAGGATCGCTCGGGCTGCCTCTGCTGCCAGTCACACCCCACAGCCTCGAAGCAGGGCGCCTCAGCTCCAGGAAAAAGGATAAGTATACAGGATATATGTAACGGGCGGGCGGGAGCCGGCTCAAAGCTCGTCCACCATCTTGGCTCACCAAGCCACGCCCCAAAAAGTGCTTTTTCTGATGAAAATGATCTAACAAATAAGGTTGAGGTTGCAGCCTCTGGTATGTCTGTATCATGGTCCAGGCATGGGATTTTTTTGCTAGGGCTGTTTTGTCTATTGATAAAGAATTCCGTTTTATGGCTTTGTTGACCACAGATTTGAAACCAGGGTAGGTAGGGGCAATAACCCAGGTCTCCTCTAGCTGCAGTGCCGAGAGCAAAGCCTTCAGAACTTTGAAGATTGAATTATTAAGCCTGGCTTGGTTTTCAATCTCTATCCAACAGTGATGAGCGAGTGTATTGTCTTCTGCGTCCCTCATCCTCCAATAGTACTTGACTAATGCCCCTTGTCTATCGGGGATCTGATTTCTTAGACCGTATTCTAGCCGAATTTGAGATTGCAGTATATGGCGGGGGATTGCAAACAGTTTCTTGAAAATAATTGATTGTGCTAGGTTTAGACCAGTGGCGTCTTTGTCGTTCAAGATTTCTGTACCATATGAGATGGAGGGAATGACCGGTGGAGAAGCCTGCAATATTGTTTTTTAGGACTTTAAAGGCGAACTGCAGCTGTTTGGATTTCGTGCGACCTTGGTCCAGATGTGTCTTGAAGTTAAGGTTGCGGTCAATTTGAAAGCCTAGGTATTTGTACAAGTCCCCCTCGGTCCGGAGTCGCTTGTCCAAGGTCCAAATTAATTTTCGATCTTTCACTGCTTTGAGTTGTTTGACAAAGCGCATCACCTTTGTTTTTTGGTGGTTGATGGTTAATTGAGCCAAGGTGGTATAAGCTCCAAGTTCGGTGATTAGTCATTGCAAACCTACTGGCGTTTGCGCTAGTAGAACGATATCGTCCACGTATTAAAGGCTAGGTGTAGGTATTTTGCAAAGTTGTGTAGGGTCAGATTGAATCAACCGAAGGTGCTCATCCAGGTCAGCCATGTAAATGTTAAAAAGGCAGGGCGCCAGCACACACTCTTGTTTTAACCCGTTAAGAGTTGTGATCTTGTTAGTTATACTGAGCCCGTCTCCTTTCCTGATCTGGACCCACTTCTGAGGATACAAGTTGATTATGGCCTCCAGCAACTTGACTGGAACCCCCCAATTATGCATTTTTGCCCATAGCGTGGCTCTCGAGACTTTGTCAAAGGCCGCTTTAAGGTCGATG
Organism: Triturus cristatus; assembly: GCF_964204655.1. NCBI lineage: Eukaryota > Metazoa > Chordata > Amphibia > Caudata > Salamandridae > Triturus > Triturus cristatus. The sequence goes on along the minus strand of NC_140586.1, from coordinate 85,328,006 downwards.
AAACATGCGTACAGTGGCCTTGATTTTGCGAGGACTTGGTTGGCTAGTAGGGTTACAGCAGAAATGTTCGTAAGAGTGCCCATCCCAGCCCTAAATCCTGTTTGCGTGTGAGGAATCAGATTTATTCGTGCCGCCCAGTCCTCTAAGTCTGCCAGCAGGTTTGATGCATATATTTTTGTCTCCACATCGATTAACGTGATCAATCTATAATTTGAAGTTCAGAACGAAAACCCGACTTGTACATTGGGCTTAGGATACTTCCTCTCCAGGAGTCCGGAATCGTGTTGAAGGCTAAAACGTCAGAGAAAAGTTGAGTCAGATGGTTCGCCCACAGTAGAGGATTGTACCGGAACAAGGCGTTTGGGAGTCGTTGGGCCCTGGGGCACCCTCGGATCTTAAGTTTTTATTATTTTTAAAACTTGCTCGTTAAGAATCCGGGGGAAAGTCTAGTAAATCCGAGGGGGATTCGTATTTTACTAGATCTCTGGCAGCGACTCCGTTCCTTGTTTGAAAGCCACGGTCAGCGATGCCTAGGGATGGAATTTCGTTGTATAGTGATTCAATATGAGCTCTCCATGTTTCCTCCATTACGTCAGAGTTGTGGTGTCAGTTCCTACCATTGGTTAGCTGGTTAATAATTTCCCAAAAGCACTTGGAGTCTCTTTGTTTGCAAGAGTGATGGAGTTTCGCCCAAAGGTGTTCATGGAACATTTTCTTGGCCGCCATTATATCTCTTTTGAGGTCTTTTCTGGCTTTAGAAATTAAAAGCAGGAGGTCTTGGGAGGAGGCTGAGCCCCGAGTTCTTAACTTTCGTAAATATTTAGTCAAATGTTGTTTTTGAGTTCTGAGGCTTTTAGTAAACCATGCTGCCCCTAAAGATTTTCCTGCTTTTCTGCCAGTTACGTGATTTGAGCATTTTTGATTTAGTTCTCTGATAAATGACTCCAAGGCCTGGATGCTTGATGGTTTTGTTTTGGATTTCTCCAAGATCCTAATGCATGTACCCATGAAGTTGCATATGTTGTCCTTTTTCCATGTGAGACGTTTGAGGTTATAGCAATGCAGTTGTTGTGACGTTGCGTTAACAAGGACTTGATTAATTTGATTTTTCTTAAGAGCGTAAAGGATTGCAGTTGATGGTTGCTCTCTGCTCTATCCATGATTTGAAAGTTTGTGATATGGGGAGCGAGGTCGTGATCCGTGAGAGTGTAGTCAATGATTGAAGCTGACTTTTGAGTGACCCTTGTTTATGCTGCTGGGCAGTCTGTCGGGCTTTGACCATTGATCACGCACATTGAGAGGTCGTGCAGGTGAGCTGCGCATCTCTTGCCGAGAGTGTCGCGTCGAATTGGGGCCTGAGTGTGTCCCCGGGTGCCTTTTGTCTCTTGCAATAAGGTCATATTGAAGTCCCCAAATAGAATGATGTTGGCGTCAGGGTAGGCGAGTTTTAGTGTGGCAAGTGAGGCTAGTAAATGTTCAATACTTGCCCGTTTTTGTTTGAGCGCAGGGTGGATGTAAATGTTCACCATCAGCAGGCTGGTTAAAGGCGGGGTGTCAAGTTTGACGCATTGCAACCAGGAGGAATCGAGGTCTATGGCAGAGGCGAGTCCTGAAATATCAGTCGAATTAAAAGTGGAGCGACCCCCTTTTGCTCTCCCTTGGTGGTCACCTTCTTAGCCGGTTTCAGGAATTCCTTGTAGCCGACTAGGGGTGAAGAATTTGTTAGCCATGTTTCCTGGAAAAGGAGTATGTTATACTGTGTAATAAACTCCATAAAGTCTGGATCTTCTAGTTTCGTGCAGAGGCCAAACACGTTCCAGGAGCAGATTTTGTAGCCCTTGGGTGGATTAGTAGCAAATGCGGGTTTTTTCATGCCCTGGCTCGAGATGTTCCGGCCGTGTTTAAGTGCTGAGATCCTGTTGACTGGCTGGCTTCAGGGTGAGCAAAAGTGGTTGTGATTGTCCTGGCCTTAGAGTCTATGCCCGATAGAGGGCTGCAGTTATCAGGGCCTTTGGCGCCTTTTAACAGGCCCGCTGAATGTATTGGCGGGTGTAGTGGGCTAGGATAGAACGGAGGGTCGATCTTTTTTAGCTTGATGCCCCACTTTTCAAGAGGGTCCCTCTGCTGCCAGATTTGCTCGATAAAGAGGGAGTCTATGAACGTGGCTGTAGTTGTATCCTGAAATTCCGTCGGATACGGGTTCTGTTTGAACTCTATACTGTCAATGTCACTAGTATTAATGTGGCTCAAGGGAGGGAGAACTTTGAATAGTTTTAGGAGAACGCTTCTGTTGAGGATGTCGTGGTTGCCCCTTGAAACATAGTGGGTAATAAAGTCCTGTTTATTACTGTGTGAAAACGGGTCATGCTGCGTCACGTAATCAGCACCCTTTTCCATTGTTTTGGTGGCCCCTTTGGGCTCTGAGTGCGTCAAAGGCAGATGCAGAGCGACGTTGGTGTTGATTTGAGTGTGAATTTCGTTGACCCTTATGTTGGTAATGTCATAGCTTCTCGGGCTCGGATTGTCGGTTATCACAAGGCTGCGACAGTCTTTCCTGTCATTGTCCTTGATCATGTTGACCTCTCTAGGACGCATTATGCTTATTTCTTTCATTTTAATCCTTGATGGGGATATGAGTTTTGCTACTTGAGTGACCGAGGTATTAGAATGTTGTTTCTCTTTCCTGGTCGGAGGTTTAAATAAACTGTATAATTTATCTGACGATGGTTGTTCCCTTTGATGTGGTTTGGGCTACTAAGTGTGGTGGGAGAGTTGGATGGGGCAGTCGAAGGTTTCTTGTTACTCTTTGCTTCCGGAGCATTTGAGACTTCGTCGTTTTCGCTTTGTTTCCTTCGCTGTTCAGGTTTGACGGAGGTTGCGTTAACTGACCGTCTTGATTTTTCATTTTTTCTCGCTTTTCTGAGGTGTTTTTTCTCCTGCTTGGTTAGTGGCTTGATTTCTTTAGTTGGCCTTCCTGGTGTCTGATCACTGTTGTCAAAGGATTGGGAGGCCAAAATGTTTGATTTATCACGGGCGCTTGTGGCCGTGGGTGCAGGTGTATTTGCTTGTATTGGTGCTGAGGAAGTGCCCTTGCCGCCAGTAGTTTGTACCTCCTTGAGGCTGGAACATGCCATTTCCTTTTCCCGTGGAGCCTTGTGAACTTTTCCAGCTTGAGGAGAGGTATTTAATAGGGCTTCCCTGGTAGTACCCTGGAGGTCTGTCAGTAATGTTGGCACAACGGCTAGTTAGTCAATAATTTGAGTGCAATGGCAGTGGCACAATTGGTATGTGGTGTCCCGGTCTCGCTGCACCTTCGTGATCATCTCGTTAAAGCTGAGTAGTTTCTGTTCAACCCCCTGGACGTGAATTGCTAGAATGTTCAAAAGGTCTACTTGGGTATCTAGCTTGTCAGCATGGAGGGTCATGGCTTTGCCGATTGTGTCCAAGGTATTGAGCAGAAGTGGCCAAACAAAAGATCTTGGAGAACAACTGGATTCCCCGGAGGGAGCCTGAGCGTGGTGTTCCCTGTTGCTTAGGAGTGCAGGAAGAGGGTCGCTCTCACATCCCTAAATCCACCGGCACACCGAGGCCCATCTGGGGGCAATCAATGTTACAGCAGCAACATCGCGTGCTCCATCAGGAGACAAAGGACACTACAAGGCCCATAATGCACTGCTAGTCGCGGAAGGGCGTCCCATTCAGGGCATGCATTGGAGCATTTAAATGATGAGGGCGGTGTCCTATGCGCCTTCAACTGCCAAAGCCTCTGAAGAGAAGTGGGGACACTTCGAAACGCATCAGGCATCCATGGCTAATTGAACTGGCTAAAGTTATCGTTGTGCTGGTGGACTGTATACCATAAAGGCTCTTTAGGAGCATGTTGTCGTTCAAGTGCTCCTTGTACGTTGGGTACTTCGGAGCTTGGAGATATATATATATAATTGTTTAAGATTCATCAACTTAAAGATAGCAGTACTATTTTACCAGCTATAACTGCACCCATCCCCTCCCCTGCTTTTGAAGACACTGAGACTTTGAGAACATTGATCAGTCTAAGTGAGGAACATTTGTTATCCAACTCCCAAACTTTCAATTTATTTGATGAAAGAATTGTTGAATCTGACAGGGGGAGTGGAATAATATCCACATGTCCTCAGGTCAGAGACAATATATCTAGTATTCAAACGTCCACAACTCTTGATCTTGCTATTGAGGTTATCGAGTCTACTGAAGGTTCAGGGACAGATACAGGGATTATTACACCATTCAGGGGCAAAATCTAAATATAGACCCCAGACCCCCAAAGATAATATCGATATCTTTCATGAATTGGTTAACCATGATATTTTACAACTCCTGAATAAATCTACCTCTAATTCTAATCTGAATAAAGCACAAAGAGATGCATTACGGAATTTACAGAACGACAATAGTATCGTGATCAAGCCATCCGATAAAGGAGGCAATATTGTCCTTTGGGACAAAAACAATTATGTGCAGGAGGCCATGAGACAGTTGAATAATGTAACATGCTATACCAAAGTTGACAAATCATATATTAACAAATTACAGATTAGGCTCTTTAACCTTATTGACAATTGGACAGATGAGAAACTTTTGAACTGGGACGAGTCGAAATTTTTGAAGAATGAAACACCTACTATACCGACTTTTTACCTCCTCCCTAAAGTTCACAAAAACCCCACGCAACCTCCAGGCAGACCTATAGTTTCCTCTAAAAACAGTTTGTTAGAGAATGTTTCAATGTATGTAGATTTTTTTTCTATCTGAGTATGTTAAAGACTTAACATCGTACATTAGGGATACGAAAGATTTTTTACAGAAGATTGAGAACATACACTGGGATAAGAACTTTTGGCTTGTCTGTTTAGACGTGGAGAGTCTGTATACAAGTATTAGGCACACTGACGGACTGAAAGCATGCAAACACTTTCTTGGCTCCAGGAGTATACATTTGACCAAACATACCATAATGTTACTGCAGATGATTGAGCTATGCCTTGTGGAAAATATATTTACCTTCAATGGTTCATTATACAAACAAATACAAGGGACTTCCATGGGCACCTGCTTCGCTCCCAGCTATGCAAATCTTTTGGTTGGCTGGTGGGAGAAGCAGGTGCTCTGGGGTGAATTGATGGAACATTGGACAAGTAAGGTCAGTATCTGGCTAAGATTTATCGATGACATATTTTTTGTGTGGGAAGGTGGAGAAGATGAACTATTGATGTTTTTGTCAGAACTAAATGAAAATACCATGAACTTAAAATTCACGATGCAGCACAGTCAAGAAACTGTTGACTTCCTGGATATCAGAGTGACAGTGAGAGATAACAAACTAGAGACTGATTTATTCAGAAAGAGTACTGCGGGGAACTCATTACTTCACGCAGCTAGTTGCCATCCTCAGAATTTCAGGTGGAGCATACCCTTCGGTGAGTTCCTCCGTGCTAAAAGAAATTGTAGCACGGAGGAATCATATGTTAGAAGCAAAAGAGATATGTCAGAGAGATTTCTTGCTAGAGGATACCCCTATACGATACTCAATAAAGGTGAGAAAAGAGCAGATGCTATCACAAGAAGCGAGGCATTGTATAAAGCACCCAGGAGCAAACAAACTGAAACAGATTCACCTATCAGGTTGATTACCACCTTTAATTCACAATCCAATCTCTTTCATCAGATTGTCAGAAAGAGATGGGATATCCTAACTCAAGATAGGATACTGAAACAAAAGCTAGGCCCACACCCAGCAATCACCTACAGAAAAGGCACCTCGATCAAAGACATGATTGTAAGAAGTCACTTCAGCAACTTCAAACCAACGTGGTTAGATAGGATAGGAGGGTTTCATCGATGTGGGAAATGTAAAGCGTGTAGCCACAGCGTCAATGTTAAAGAAGTAGTCCTTGAGAGAACTAAGAGAAAGTGGTATATTCGAAAGAATATACAGTGTAGTACAGACTTTGTCATCTATGTGATCACTTGCCCATGTGGCAAGTGGTACATAGGCTCTACCACTTTTCCAGTGAAGAAGAGAATATTGGAACACTGGCGTGCCATAACCAATAAAGACTTCAGTTATAGCACAGCCAGACACTTCCATACTGAACATAATGGAGATTGGACAAAGGCTAAATTCTTTGCCCTTGATACCATTACCAAAGACCCTAGGGGAGGGAATAGAATTCAGGCCCTGCGCAGAGCAGAATCTAGGTTCATCCTACAAGCAGGTAGTGTAGCCCCTTTCGGGATGAACAATGATGAAGAGATGCCTGTTCATCTGTAGATTGAATGTTGTTGATTCGTGTAGCCTTAGCCTCTTAGCGCCTAGTTACTCCAGTTCTTTGATGTAAGAGTTCAGTCCATGTTGATTTTTTCATTTGCTGTGTGTTTTGATATTAATGACCTGGTCAGTTAACCATGCTAAAGAATACATTTATGTCTGTATAATAGGCCACCCACATGGATCAAGAAATGTGTTTATATGGTTTTGCTCGATATGCATTTTTAGGCCTCTGCTGATATTATCCATCCATGATATAATACTGACCAAATTGCTGATATGAGTCCCTTCATATTTGAATATTGTTATTGGAATGTGAGTTTCACGCCATACTATGCTATATGTATTAATATATATTCCCCTTTTTGTTTTTTGCATCTAGATGGGACCTGGAAGCTTTCAGACACTATCGTTACCGTTAACTGATACGAGCATGGAGTACTTGGTGGCTTTACTTTAACCACCATCTCCTTAAGGGTCATCTTTATTATTTGTATTATGCACCTTGATCTTTATAGATTTTGTGTGAACACAGAGTGGGAATATCAGATAAGCACATGAATATAGTATTTTAATCTCTTTTCCTTAATGATAGGGTACTATACCTCGATTGTTTTGGGACTTTAGAGCTAAGGAATTTATATCTTCTTGTATATTTAAATGAATATCTCCTCAGTAGGAAGCCTGTGTATGATTTTACTTACTAGAAGTTTGAAAACAATTCATATAAATTCAGCAGAATGAAGAATGTTAATTCTGTATGTCTTCCATCTGTATATGAATATCACAGCCGTTCATTGTACAGTTTATGTCTGATTTTGATTTTTCTGACCATGTCAAATTGACTTTACGCTATTACGCAGCAATCTGGTTAAGATAAAATATTATTTAGCATTATTTTCTTTCTTTCCTGAGATAGGAGATCAAATGAATTTACGAGTCTGTCTTCAATGTCCTTTATGTCTTTAAATGTACTGAACCCGGAACTTATGGTCATGTGACCAAGAGCTTGTGTGCTCGAAACGCGTCTTTGTTTGCCCGTGAAAGAAATAAAATATTTAAATTGAACTGGATCCGTGTGGCTCGTGCTTGCAGGAGGAAAGGAGGCTGCGAGCTGTCAGAGGATATATATATATATATATTCACTGAAAAAACCATAGGTTTCACACATGTTATAGTTAGCGGAAATTTTACTGATAAAAAACCAATGAAATTCCCCCGTTATAGTTAGTGCAGGCAACTATAACTCACGCGACCGCAATCCTCTGCTGATGCTAATACTGTATTTAGACACTTATTTGCCCATGTCTTCTTCCATACATTTTTAGCTATACATATATTACAAATATTTTTTTTTCATAAAGACACATATGTCATCAGCAGAAGATTGCGGTCGCGTGAGTTATAGTTGCCTGCACTAACTATAACGGGGGAATTTCATTGGTTTTTTATCAGTAAAATTTCCGCTAACTATAACATGTGTGAAACCTATGGTTTTTTCAGTGAATTTGCAAGGTTTTTTAAATGCTAATTCCTAACTATAACGTGTGTGAAACCTATGGTTTTTTCAGTGAATTTGTACGGTTTTTTAAATGCTAAGTTACTTTACGCCATTCGTGGCGTGCACGCCCACTTAACGCAGTTCGTTCCGTGCGCACACGGTGCGCGAGCGCTTCGCGCACCGCGCGCCCACTTTACGCAGTTAGTGCCGTGCACGCACGGTGGGCACGCGGTGCGCTACGCGCACCGCGTGCCCACGTTACGCTAGATGGGCCATGTACGCACGATGCGCTTCGCGCACCGTGCGCACATGGAGGACATATGATGCACTTCGTTTTGAAAGGTAATATTTTAATTTTTCGTAATTTTTATAAGCCATGCACAAATGGTGCCCTTCGGGCACCATTTGCACACGGGGTGGAGAGAGTGTGGATAATTTTTTCTTTTATTATTTTTGTTTAAAATATTGTGGTTTTTCACACCTTTACTAAGCCCTGCACATTTGGTGGCCTACAGCCACCAAAAGCACAGGGGGTGGGGAGAGTGTGGATAGTGTTTTTTTTTATTACATTTTTTACCGTATGCGTACGGTAAGCGTAATCGGCGAAATTAGCGAAAAAATAAAAATTCAATTTTTGGCCTTGGGGGGTCTTTGGGGACTCCCTCATCATGGCTATGTGTGTGGGAGCTGTCTAAACAGCCCCATTACATGTTTATTGGTTTTATTTAACAACCTAACTCTCAGTGCGAGAGAGAAAATGGCGGCCGCCGCTTCCTGGTTTCGGCCGATTCGAATGTTTACTAAGATCTAAGAGCCAATCAGAATCGCGCTCGCGCACGCCACCGTACGCGTACGGTAAGCTTACGGTAAGCGTACCGTAAGCTGGCTCAGATATATATATTGATTTAAAGGCTATTTTCTCAAAATCTACTGAACAGATTTACACCAAACCTACAAAAGGCACTTCCTTGACCTGAGGACTACCTCTCTGCCAAATTTCTAGTAATTCTGTTCAGCCGTTCGGGCTGTAGCCCTGTCTAAAGGTCCTATGGAAAAATGCATGGGAAAAACGCGTTTTGGGACCCCCCTTTTATCTCAGCCCCCGCTTGACGAATCCCCCCGAGATTTTCAGGGTATGAGCGGAGCGTAGCGCCCCACCTATTTTGAGAAATTCGCGAGGATTCGTCGACCGGCGCCAAAGTTATTCCAAATAGAATGTTGCGGTTTTCCTATGGAAAAGGGGTCCTAACTATAACTACCTACTGGCGACCGCCAGTAGGTAATATATATATATATATATATATATATATATATATATATATATATATATATATATATATATATATACTCGCCTTGGTCCTTTGTACTCTGCGTACAGAATCCACTCAAGCCCAAATATTCCTGAAGCGTGTAAATTTATTTAAATGTATTTAAACATGTAGGACTGCTTGTCTCTACACTCAGTTTTTCGGCAGACATATTGTAGTGGTGCTTTTTAACAACTATACAATGTCAATATGGTCTTTTTTAACAACTATACAATGTCAATAAAGTTTTACAGAGAAAACATATTTTGCATCAATTATACATCGATAGTAGTAAAATACTAATAAATGCAGTCTGTTTTAGCACAGATTAAAATTGTGATGCACGCAGAGAATTAATAATGCTCACAGTGGTGATGTATACAATAGTAACATGTTTTGACCAACATATATGAAAAAAACTGAACCAAACTTGATGTTCATATGGAAATTATATCTCCTGATATTATGCCCCAGTGGGCTTATAACACTTATTGTTCCATTGTGGTTCCATATCACTCGATTTATTATATAGTGACAAATTCATACTTGGCTCAAATGTAATGTCCAATAATAATTTACAATTCTGCCCCAGTGGGCTTTTTCCAAAAGACAATACAATGCATAATATTCCACTGTATAATTCCTGCTTTAATCACACCAAATTTTTCTCTTAAAAACTTTAATCTCACGTAGAGTGTTCACCAATAATCTAGTTGCCTTTTCTTCAACATGAGTTGCTGACAATTTTGTCTCCTACAAAAATTGAAAATTAAAAAAAAAAGTGCCATCAATGTGTTTTAAAATTATTTTAAAATCAAACATAGCTTCGACTCATGAATATATACACACACACACACGATATTTCAACAGAGTTACTCTTCATCAAATTATCCCAAATGCACCCACATCTCTTCATCCTTGTTCAACCCCCTCAGATGTACTGTGTCATATTTAATAATCAATTTGGACTCTAGCCATCTGAGTTCCTTCACTCTATTACCTCCACGTTCAGATTTAGGAATTCTATCCAATGCACGATATCGTAAAAGGCCCACATTTTTATCATGTTTGTCTTTAAAATGCCTGGCCACTGGATATTGCCTGTCCTCATTTACAATTGCTCGAGTGTGTTTCAATATCCGTTTTTTAACAGGATGTATAGTACTTCCAATGTACACAAGCAGGCAAGGACAACTAAAGGCATATACACAATAATCTGATTTACATGTGAGATGTTTGGTAATTGTGAATGGTTTATGGTTGACGGATAATGTCACTTCTTTGCATTTAGGACTGGTCTAACAGGCTTTACATGATTTACATGGATAAAAGCCCTGTACAGGATTCGGGATTTTATCATCTGGTATCACATTACTGCATAGCAAATCTGATAGTGCATCACATTTTCTGTAAGTGATTTGAGGTTGTCCGCCTACAAATTTGCTTAATGTGGAGTCAGTGTTTAAGACGTGCCAATACTTCTTTAAACATTTACGCAATTCCCAAGATTGATTGTTATAAGAAGTAATGAACCTTAAAGGTTCTTCATCACTTTCTACCTTAGGTTTGCTTAACAATGTAGATGCTCGAGTGGAAATCCAATATGGATCTCTACATGGCTGCGGAGAAAGTGGTTTATAAAGCGAGGGGATGCCCACGTAAATTCCAGAGAATTTGGTCCCCATGGGTGAAGTACTACAAGCTAGATCTACCAGAAGAAGGGGAAAGTCCTCGCTCTGTCTCCGGGGGGGTCAGGATCAGGCTCTTAATAACCGCCTTCTTACCCTAAATCAGGAGCAAGGAATATGGGGGTTTAGACATATGTACCTGCATGATGATAATGGTGATGTGAATCTGTGTTTAGTATTGAAAAGTCTGCAACATTACTTATGGTCCATTGATGTAACTGTACGCTTGCTATTGATCACACATCTTGCGTTGACAACTTCTTTTCCCATCTGTAAATGTTGCTTTTCAGTGAAAAAAAATAAAAAATATAGTTTAAAAAAAAAAACAATGTAGATGCTCTGTCAATTTTAGAAACTTTCGACAGAATTTAAGAAAATGGATAAATGTCATAAACCTGCAGGTGGTAACCTTAAGAGTAACCAACTTAGGGCTATTAAAGAACTTCAAGACAACAAGTCTATAATTATAAAGAAATCAATCAATCAATCAAAGCTTTATTTCGACATATAATATCATAAAAGCACAATTATACATAAAGCACAATTCATGAAAATACATATTAAAAGCATGTCGTAAAAAAGTCTTTTTAAATACAATAAATGTATTACAAATGTATTAAACTTTAACAGCTTTGTGAATAAGAAAAAATAATCAACTTGATCTAGTTAACTTCTGCCTAACCAGCCATGCCCAGCCTAAGAACTTGGCCACCCCGCAGACTATGGTAGTATTAGCGTCCGTCTTAAGGATTCTCAATGCAGCAAGGTGGTCCCTCGTTCCTAGCTGCAGACAAACGGGCTTAAGCCATTTCTTTCTGGGTTTTACATATGCTGGTTAAACAAAGAAGAAATGGGAAATATTCTCAATAGCGCCCGGGCAATTTGGGCAATCCAGGGGAGTCTTATGTGGAGGATTCCACTTGCTGGTACAGTCGCGAAGGGGAAGAGTCCCAAACCTAAACTGGATAAAGAGTGATCTATCCTTGGGCTTCGTAATGAAGTCTAGATAGGGTTCCAGATGGGGCGTAAGCTTATGCTGGCGAAATGCCTCTGTCAGTCTGCCAGGATTTGGGTCTCTCAACTCCTGTGCATCAACCCATGCCCAAAAAGCTCTTTTAGTTTCCTCCTTGGAAAATGGTGCCCCAAAATCCCGATCGGTTGTGAGGCCTGTTGCCACCAGAAGCTTCTTTTTTTTTTTTTTTTTTTTTTTTGAAAACCTTTATTTCAAAATTCAGGACACAGCTATTCAGCCGACAGCCCGAAGGTTCGGCAGCATTGCAAGTTAGATACAGTGATGTGTCCCCAATGCAGTTCAAAGTGTAATGCAAAGGTCCAATTTTAAGTAAACACAGAAAAAACACACAACAAACCCCAGCAAGGCAAGGACATTGAGAGCCCATGGCGGAGGCCCCCAGGGGAGGCCGGACCCCACTCGTCTACTAAGTACAAGACTGTGTACGGAGGAAGAAGGGGAACAGCAGAGGCCCAGAACGGTTACTAAAACCAAACTGTGCTGGAAAGTAGGTCAGGGGGAAAGTTGTTCCTCGGGAGGTTCCAGGTCCGGGGCAAGACATATTCCCCCCCTGTATTGGTTCCACCGCCCCCAGATGGCATGCCACTTCCGGGGGCGACCTCTAGAGCAGTAGACCGTCTTCTCCCTAAACATGCTCCAATCCATGTTCTCCTTCCACGCGGTCAGTGTAGGGGGTCCCGAGGAGCCCCATAATCGCGCGATATCCCTTTTAGCTACCATGTTACCCAGAGTCACCCATTGGGTCTGCGCCTCATCGAGGTCAGTGGGCCCCCAGACGTTCAGGAGGCAGCACCGCACCTCCGGCTGTACCACAATGCCCGTCACCTCCCCCATAACTGCATGGACTCTCCTCCAGAACTCCACAATGACACCACATTCCCAAATGATGTGCAGGAAAGTACCCACCATACCACATCCCCTTCTGCACAGGCCGTCCTCCGAGAATCCCATGTGGACCAGCCTTGGCCCCGTCACATACACCTGGTGCAGTATTTTAAGCTGCACCAGCCTCAGACGCGACGGGATCGCAACCTCCTTAGGCGAAGAAACCGCTGACTGCCAGTCCTCATTATCCAACTCAAGGCCATCCCTGGTCCACTGTTCTCTCAGCCCCAATAGCAAGTCTGCCCGGACGTTTATCAACTTCTTATATATGAGCGAGATCGTGCTCTCGGGCATATGACCATCAAGGACTCGGTCTTCAAGGGGAGAGGACTCCGGCACCTTCTCACCCTCCACGAGGACTGATCGGAGGGCATGACGCAGCTGGATATACCTGAAATACTCTGAGGGCCCTAGCTCAAACTCAGTCTGCAACTCCTCGAAGGACTTCACCCTCCCCTTATGCAGCACATCTCCCATCTTGGATATACCTATCAGATCCCACTTATCAAAGCCCTTCGTATGCCAGAGTCTTCCCAATCTTTCCGATTCAAACAATGGGGTAGCGAGGGTTAGCCTATCCTTCCAGCCCAACGAGTCAGTCGCATCTTCCATACGCGCACCGCCACACCTGTGGGCCCCGTGAGGGACGAGTCTAAGGACCGCGAATACAACGCCCTGTAGTAGTTGCCGCCGCGCAGCAGCCACCTATCCATGGCATACCCAGGGCTGAGGGCAGGGCCATAAAACCCATGGTTGATCGCGCTCAGCTGCGTGGCCCAATAGTACCGTCGGATGTCTGGGAGCGCAATGCCCCCATCGTACCATGGGAGCGTCAACTTTGAAATAGCTATTCGCGGCCGCCCATCCCACAGCAACGTCCTTTGGAGGCCTTCGACCTCCCAAAAGTATTTGGCCGGTACCCAGTCCAAGGTGTTCTGGAGGGCGTAGAGGAAGCGGGGAAGAGACATCATTTTGAACAGGGCCGCACGCCCAACGAGGGAGAGCGGCAGCCTCCGCCAACCTTCCACATCTCGCCTCAAGCGTGCCAAGGGGGGGAGCAGATTCCTCTCATAGCGCACAGCAGGATCCATGGATATAAAAATCCCCAAATACACAAAACCCTGCTGGGCAACCTGTATCGAACATGTTCTAGGGATCGGTGGGACCTCGCCACTAAGAACGTACAAGTACGATTTGCCCCAATTAATCACAAGCCCCGAGTTCCTACCGAACGATGCGAGTACGTCACAGACCACTATAAGTGACTTCTTAGGTGAGGCAAGATACAGCAGGATATCATCGGCATAAAGCGAAATACGGTCCTCGTGATCAGGCGACCACCGAAGGCCCCGTATATCCGGGTGCCAACGTATCCACGCAGCCAACGGTTCAAGGGCGAGGGCGAACAACAGAGGCGACAGGGGGCAGCCCTGCCGAGTACCCCTACCAAGCTGAAACGGAGTAGATGCCCGACCATTCACCACAACATTCGCTAGTGGCCCCTCGTACAGCAACCGAACCCAACTCACAAAACCGCGACCGAAACCAAACTTGGCCAGCACGGCCCATAAATATGCCCACTCCACCGTGTCAAAGGCCATCGTGGCATCAAGAGATGCCACAACAGCCGGTTCACGCAGCGTGCCCGCCCTGGCGATGACGCCATGAAGACGCCTAAGGTTCAATGCTGTGTTTCGGTGCGGGATAAAGCCAGATTGATCCGGGTGGACCAAATCGCCAAGTACCCTAATCAAACGGGTAGCCAGGAGTTTGGCCAGAATTTTCGGCTCAGCGTTGAGGAGTGAAATGGGCCGATAGGAGGTGCATCTATCTCGGGGTTTACCCTCTTTATGTATGACCACGATCGACGCCAGCCGCTGATCCAACGGAAGGATCCCATCCCCCCGCGCCTCCAAAAACATGGCGCGCAGGTGAGGGGCGACCCTATCCGGGAACAGTTTGTACAGGTCGATCGGCAGTCCATTCGGTCCAGAGGCCTTACCCGAGTTCAACGCGCGAATCGCCCCCGCCACCTCGTCAACCGTGATGTCACCATCCAAATCGTCCCTATCTATGTCAGAGAGGCAGGGCAACTCGATATCACGGAGGAGATCAGACGAGTCCTCGGGCGGCCTGTCCGACACAGAGGAATAAACCCTATGAAAATACTCCGCGAAACACTTCACAATCCCCTCAGGTTCCACAATCGCCTCTCCCCCCTCTCCAATCAACTCTGGCACCACTCTATTGACCCGTTCTTTCCTGTCCAACCACGCCAGGAGTTTCCCTGCCTTATCCCCAACGTCATACAGGCGGCCCTGTTGTTCCCTGCTGAGGGTCTTAGCGGCGTTCGTCACCAGGTCCCTATACTCCGCCTGCTTCAGGCAAAGCTCATGCAATGAGGACTCTGTAACCTCCTCCTCCATATCCCCCTCAAGGGCCGCAATCTCCTCCTCCACTTGCCGCACCTCGCCATCCCTCCGATTCTTGGCAGCCACCACCAGGGAGAGGGCTTCCCCCCGAAGCACGGTCTTAAAAGCTTCCCACAGCGACACCGCCGAGTCCACGGTTCCCAGATTGTCCTTAAAGTAATTATCTACCTTCTTTACCAGGGCGCTGCGCATCTTGGGGTCTCGGAAATACCATGGGTTGATGGGGGCCACCCTCCCTCCTCCCTCCCGACCTAGATCCAGCCGGATCCACACTGGCGAGTGATCAGAGATACCGCGTGCCATGTGCCTCGCCTCGGATATCAACGAGGCATGTGCGGCCAGAGTGAGCAGGTAGTCAATCCTGGAGAGGCTACCATGCGCCCCGGAGTGAAACGTGTATTGACTCTGTGTGGGGTGCCGGAGCCTCCAGCAGTCTATCAGACCAAACGTATCCAGGAAGTCTGGAAGCCATTTCTGAGCCCCCCCTGTGTCCCTGGGCGGGTATCTATCCAACAGTCCGGAACCCACAGCGTTGAAATCCCCTCCCACTACCAGCATTCCCCCGGGAGAGTCAGCAAAGCCCTGCCCAGTTCAGCAAATGTGGAGGCCTGCAGGGCCGGCGGGACATAAACCGAAACCAAAACCAAAGTCCTTCCTTCCCACCGCCCCGCCACCGCCACAAACCTCCCCCTATCGTCAACAATGGTGGAGTCCACCTCAAAAGGCAACGATGCTCTAACGAGGATGCCCACACCCCTGGACCCAGAAGAGAATCCCGAGTGTGCAATGAATTTATACCCCTTCCTATTCAGGGCATAGCACGTATTGCCTATGAGATGCGTCTCCTGCAGCAGGACAACGTCTGGCATTGAGCGTTTCAAAAATTGCAAAACAATCCCCCTCTTGATGCGATCCCCCAAACCATTAACATTCCAGCTTATAACACTTAAGCCTCTACCCCCATCCTCAAACGCAAAGAGGCCCACCCCACACCCGAGGCGCCACCATGGAACAGCCCTGAGGATAATCATCATGCCTTGCAGAAATAAACCCCCCAACAACAAACTCAAAATCCCCAAAACTCCCCCCACCCTGCACCCCTGCTGCAGCTTAAAAAGCCCCCCCAACTTGCAGTGTGCCTGTCGCCCTACAAAAACAAAAATCTACAAAAAGTACCCTAAGGGAGGAAAAGAGCACCCCTCGTCCTCCCGCAACCCTCCACAGTTACTGCACTCTGTTCAAATCTTCAAGTATGGTTAAATCAAGTCAGGCCGGCTTTGAGATATCAGCCCTGTCCATCCCGGCCACTGTCTCCATGCTCGGCTGTGTCGTCCCCGGTCCGTCGCCGGGGCAAAGCGTCCAGCCATTCGTCGGCCATAACAGGAGAGTCAAAAAAGAATGTCCGATCTTCATGCACCACCCGTAGTCTGGCGGGGAAAAGCATGGCATACTTCAGGTCCAGTTCCCGAAGTCTCCGCTTCACCCCCAGGAAGCTCTGTCTCTGTCTCTGCACCTGCTGGGTGAAGTCCGGATAAAAATTCACCGACGCATTCTGGAAGGGGACTGGGCCCGTCACCCTCGAAGCTTGCAGGATAGCGTCCCGATCTCGAAAATGAAAGAGCCGGGCGACAATCGGCCGCGGCGGGGCACCCGCCTTGGGCCGCCCGCCCGGCACCCTATGGGCCCTTTCCACCGCAAAAAACTTTCCAAGGCCCTTAGGCTTCAGATGATTGAGGACCAAATCTTCCACAAGCAGGTCCGTCGAAGCCTCATCCGAGGACTCCGGGACCCCGATGACGCGCACGTTGTTGCGCCTGGACCGGCTCTCGAAGTCCTCCAGCCGGCGGGCGGCGAGGTCACTCTCGGCCCTCAGCTTCCGGACCTCGTTCTGCAAATCCGCGACATCATCAGTGAGGCCCGTGGTCTTGTGGTCCAGGTTCTTAACGCGTTCGTTTGTCTTGCCCAGGTCCGAGCGGATCAAATTGACATCCACCAGGATGGCATCCACCTTATGCGCCAGGGCCTCGAATTGCCTCCCCATCGAGGTCTGCATCCCATCAAGCGCGCCCATGACATCCTGCAGGGAGAGCTCCGGTGTCCCAGGCGAGTCCTCCTTCTGGGCATCCGGCGCCTGGCTCGATCCACTCGGCGATGTTTTCAGGAGGGCGTAGCGGTCCATACTGTTGACTTGGGAATACGTTCCCCGCCTGGTGGACTTAGTCTTCAGCCGATCCCCTTCTGCTTTGCCCGACATAATGGACTCCAGGCAGTCCAATGCAGTGAAGACCGTTCCCTCTCAGAGAGAGGAATAAGGAGTGAGCAGGTCCGCCTTGTGCTGCCAGAGTAGCCCGCCGAGCGTCCTTGGGGTTATAAAGCCACCCAGAGCTCTACAGTGTCCGGGCAGACAAAGGGAACGAAATCGAAAGTGAAAGAGCGAGGGCCTCCGTCCGACAGTTCATACCTCACCAGGCCGTTGTTGATCAACTAGGAGTCGGGCATCCTGCCAACTCTAGCCCCTGGCATCTCCGGGAGTTAGGCCGCAATCTTTCGCCAGTCGTAAGTCCGGTTCCCGATGGGCGATCCGACCGCGGGTAGCATCAATCGCCTCCCTGACAACTCAGCAACACGGTGCCATGCATACCATCAGGATTAGAGACAGGATAGTCGACGGAGGGCGCGAGGGTCTCGGGAGCTCTAAGCTCACGCGGCCATCTTGGTCAAGCGCTAGGCTCCTCCCCCACCAGAAGCTTCTTAATGTTAGTAAGCCAACCAATTTTGTGGGCACCTTGTAGATTCATGACCTCTCTTAGACCGTCAGCATAACTAGAGAGCTCAGGGGTGCGCCACAACCGCGCCCAATATAAGAGAGGACGTAAGGTGGCTAAATCTCTAATGGAGCGCCTACCAAAATCGCTCAATAGTGGTTTAGTCGGGGTTCCCCTTGGGAGTGATACAAGCTCCCTAAAGAACTTGTTTTCTCCGGTAGCAAGGGCGTCTACACAACAAAAGCCCCATAGTTCTGCACCATAGAGAGCACAGCCTACCGCCTTTGCAGCATATATATCCAGGACTGGGGCAATGGGTTTGGTAGTGGACGCACGTAGTTCCCTTCCTAAAACTCCTACTACCCGCCTATGGTTTAACACCATTTTATCAATGTGAGGCTGCCATTTGAGTTTGTCAGAGATTCTGATCCCCAAGTAGTCGAACTCTTTAACACGCTCGAGTGGTTTCCCATCCAGAGTCAAGGTGGATCTGAAGGATCTGGTTGGGTTAAAATAGAGGAGTTTAGTTTTAGAGGTGTTGATGACAAGACCCCTCAACATACAAAACAAAGAGAAGCGATCCAATAGCTTCTGCAATCCTGCTGGTGTTTTTGATATTAGAAGCGTGTCATCCGCAAAAAGTAGAGCGGGAACTTTGTCACCCGCCAGGGCAGGGACGTCAGCATTAGCTTCAAGCAGGAAAGAGACTACACCATTCACAAAAAGTGTGAAGAGTGTGGGAGCCAACACACAGCCTTGACGGACCCCTCTATTCACCGGGATTTTATCAGTTTTTTGCTCCTGAGACCCCCATCTAATGCGAGCAAAATTATCTTCATGCATCCGAATGAGAAGGTTCAGGATGTATGGTGGAATCCCCATCTCCTCCAGAATCAACCACAAGCGATCACGGGGGACCAGATCAAAGGCGGTCTTGAGGTCAATGAACGCCAGGTAAAGGGCGCCCTTGCCAATAGTGACCACCTTCCAATATAGGAGCACTAGCCTAAAAGCCTGGTCGATCGTACTTGTACAGGCTCTGAAGCCTGCCTGGAACTGTGTAATAATATCATTGTCATCCACCCAAGAGTGGATCCTCTCCAGGAGGACCCTACCAACCAACTTCTGTCCAGTATCTATAAGACTAATTGGACGGTAGTTGGCTGGGTCCCCCCTGGGGCCCCTCTTGTATATGGGAATTACTTCAGCTCCCTTCCAAGATTCCGGTACCGGTGAACCTTCCAACAAAGCATTGATGAAGATCACGAAATACGCAGCCCATCCATCAATATTGGCTTTGAATAAGTCACCCGGGATACCATCTGGTCCCAAGGCCTTAGCGGGTACAATCTTATTAATAGCTATCTCGACCTCTCTCTTCTCAATCCTGGAAAATAAGAACTGATCAGGATGAGCGGCTATGGTCCCCGCTCGGATGCAAGGGTCCCCCTTTTGCTCCCCCTCTACATATAGTTTCCTGAAGTGGTCAAACCATTCCCTGTCCGTAATATGGTTGGGAATTTGGTCCAGTTCGTGGCTAGTGGATCTTCTCACTATAGACCAGAAGAGCTCACCATTCTTTGAGTGACTCGCGGTTTTTAGACTATCCCAGCGCAGCTCTTCCCATTCCTTCTTGGCAGCTGCAAGGGCCTGTCTATATTGCAATCTTGCTTGCCGGTCCTCACCCGGGTTGTTAGATTTAATGGCAAGGACCAGGCTATCTTTTTTCAATCTGCAGTCCTTATTAAACCACTTATTTTCTGACTTGGCGCTTGGTTTGCATTTTTTACTATGGTCAAGAAACAAGGTGCCGATCGAATCTATAGTTTCCTCAAAGACTTTAACTACAGCAGCAGGGCCAACCTTATCCCTAGAAGCTGTGGAAAGCCTGAGGGTCTGGTCAGCAAGGATTTTTTCAAGAGTGGCTAATTTTGAGTTACACAGAATAAATTTAGGCCATTTGAGGAACCTGTTACAATTGGAAGGCAGAAGTGCCTTGGATATCATTTGCATTCCAGATGGAGGGGTTTTGTCACGATTACTCACCGGACCTCTGCCCCCTCGACATACTTACTGGAAGACGCCGCCCGTTGGGATCGGGCCGCGAACCAGTTCCGCGAGATGCGGGAGAAATGGGGGACTACCGCAGCCGCCACAGAACTACAACTCCCATCAGCCGGTGGGACGGCGACGCGCGCGCACAGGAAGTGACGCAGCGCGAGAACCGGGAAACCATTTAACCCGGCCAGCGAGGAGATACGCTCGCAGATTATCCTGGAGCTGACCTGAACCTCGTAGCAGAACCAACGTGGTGTTCCCCGGGTGCGGTAAGGGTGTCAGTGACACCGCCAAGAGTCCTTTCAAGCACACGTTCGTGCTGCCTTCGAATTTGGAACTGCCTAAAAAACCGAAATACTCCTTAGTGAGACTTTTGTAAATCCTTAAGCTGCCAGAGTGAGTGCGTGGAAGCGCTCAGAAAACGCTTGACATTTATCAGGTGGTATGACTTAAATACCACGCTGTGGAACTCATTGTACATCCTTATTTATGCCTTATCAAGAGTCAAAGCTCAACGCCTAATGTTATATGTGACGTCTACTATGTATCCATGATGTATGTGTGTGTTTGTGTTGTCTTCTAGCTGGGTGTATATAGAGTGGCCGCTAGGCTGCAGCATAAGACCTTCTTCCCCCAGTGAGGCCTACCAGCACACCCCTTCTGGTGGGTACATGTTTAAGCCCTATGACCAGAAACACAAGTATATTCAGCTGTTACACAAACGGGGGGAGTTTATATGTTGTTTATGTATCAACAGTCATGCCCTTGGAGTAACGTATACAGACCTGAGGCTTCCCTGAGCACCCTGCATCTAGCTAGCCTTGAAGAGGCTTTGACAAACCTAAATCGCCCTTCTTCTGGCAAAGCTAGACTTGGTTATTTTCCTTTACAGGTAGACCTAATTGTTTATGTGAGACAGTGGGTGATATTATTGTTTACGGTAAAGAAGTTAGTGTTAACAAAACCTGTGCTTCCTTTACAGATCTCCCTCCCCGCTGTTCCCATCCTTTCCTGCCCCTCGATTGATCCCCTTAAGCTTCCGTGCCTTCACGGCAACTCGGAATTGAGGTTGTCAATAGGGGGGCCCCCATTGAGCAACGAACCGATCCTGAGAGGCCTACGTAGGACCTGACAGAATAATCTGCCTAAAATTAATATACCTCTCCCGGTCGGTTCATTGGCACCATGACCACCCTAGAAGATGTGTTAGCCACATTAGTAACTCTCCAACAGGAGATTGCGGATTCCCGAAATGAGGTAGCAGCCTCTAGGGCTGAGACAGCCGCGCTACAGGACTCCGTAAATAGGCTACAGCGGAACCCCTTTGACGCCCATGTAGGGCGTGGAGCGAGCGGTGGGGTGTTCCAGTTTGGAGCCTCCGCTACTCCAACGCCGTTAACTGTGGAAATACCCACTCCCATTCCTTTGGCTGCCCCGGAACGTTTTCAGGGAGACGCAACTAAAGTGCAAGTCTTTATGACGCAAATATTGTTGCATTTTTCGTGCAAACCAAAAGCCTTTCCTACTAATCAAGCCAGAGTGGCCTTTATGATATCATATCTAACAGGAGAAGCCGCTCAATGGGCTGTGCCTTATGTGCGCCGAGACGACCCCCTGTTATATGACTGGGAGGAGTTCAAGAAAGAATTTGAGACTGTATTCGATCGCCGAGCGGCCTCGTTTACATCGGATAGAGAGCTACTAGAATTAAGACAAGGGAGTAAGGACATAGTTACCTATGTTAACACCTTTCAGAGGCTGGTGGCCGAAACACAGTGGCCTGAGGAAAAGAAAGGGGCGCTCTTCTATCAAGGATTAAAAGACGATCTCAAGGACGTTATAGCCCAGATAGACCCCCAACCCTCCACGTGCATAGACCTCATCAATCTGGTATTGAGACTAGATTATCGGTTAGGAGAACGGAGAGGGGATAGAAAGAGGGTAGAGAGACCACCCATGCGCTTTGACCGCAACAGGGGCCTAGGCGGTGGGCCGGGAGCTCCCGTAGAACCTATGGACATAGGGACCGTAAGGGCTCCGCTGACACCAGCTGAGAGAGACAATAGACGAAAAGCAGGTCTATGTATGTATTGTGGGAAGAAAGGCCACTTTGTCCGGGAGTGCTTGGCCAAACCCAAAACTGGATTTGGGGTGGCGAAATCACCAGGACACACTACTGAGGAAAGTAAGGGAAACTAATACACTCAGGGACAGCCGAAGGGAACTCCTTGAGTGGTATTCGTGTCCCTTCGTTATCGAAACAGACGGTATACACTCCACAACATATGTTTCTCCCGATACACCTCAGAACCCCCAAAGGTTGGCAACCTATAGAAGCCATGATTGATTCAGGAGCCACAGGGCTATTCATGGACCAAGGGGTGGCTTTAAGCCTGGGTCTCATGTTACTGGCCAAAGACCATCCCGAGGAGGTTTTGGCGGTGGATGGAAAGAAATTGAGCACGGGTCCCATTGAATACCACACCAAACCTTTGTTAATGCTGTGCGAACATGACCATACCGAGACGGTGCGGTTCAATGTACTCCAGGCTCCGCAATACGGAGTGATACTGGGGCTCCCCTGGTTAAGACTGCATAACCCGGCTATTGATTGGAAGGAAGGCAAGGTGAGGTTTAACGGATCATGGTGCAAGGCTCATTGTATGGGCATTAGTCAGGAAAAAAAGGTAACCCCGCTCTCCTCCCATAGCTTAGCGACGGCAGCGGAAACAGATGTTCAACTTCCCTCTTGCTATGCGGATTATCAAGACGTGTTTTGTGAAACACTGGCAGACACTTTACCCCCACATAGGCCTTACGATTGCCGCTTAGATTTGGTACCTGGGGCGTTGATACCCTGTGGACGTTTATATGCATTAACAGAGGCCGAGAACACATACTTGCGGGAATATCTGGACAAGTACCTAGAGAATGGGTTTATCCGTCCCTCAAGATCCCCGGCGGCATCTCCTCTCTTTTTTATCCCTAAAGCCAACGGAGAAAAGAGGGCTTGTATAGACTACCGCGCCCTAAACGATATCACGATAAAAAACAGGTACCCCTTACCATTGATCCCTGTACTTTTAGAACAGGTCAAAACAGCAGTGATATACACTCGGCTTGACTTAAAAGGGGCGTATCACCTTGTGAGGGTAAGAGAGGGGGATGAATGGAAGACTGCCTTTCGTACACGATATGGTCTGTATGAATATACCGTGATGCCCTTCGGACTGTGCAATGCTCCCGCAGCCTTTCAATACTTCGTGAACGAGGTGTTGCGGGAGTACTTGGACAGATTCGTGGTTGCCTACATCGATGATATCCTCATCTACTCTTCATCTGTTGAGGAACATCGGGTGCATGTCTGTCAGGTCTTTGAGGCATTACGCAAAAACAACTTGTATTGCAAACTCAGCAAATGCGAGTTTCATGTGGATAAGGTGGAGTTCTTGGGGGTAATGCTAACACCCACCGGGCAAGAAATGTCCGATAGAAAGATCTTGGCGGTAAAAAACTGGCCCACACCTGCCAACGTGAGAGATGTCCAATGTTTCCTTGGATTCGCGAACTTCTATCGCAGGTTTATCAACGGATTCTCTAACATGGTGGCACCCATTACAGCCCTATTGCGAAAGAACGTATCGTTTTGCTGGTCTATAGAAGCAGAGAAAGCCTTCCAAAGCTTAAAAGACGCCTTTGTTACCGCTCCGGTGTTGACTCACCCTGACCCCGAACGTCCCTACATTGTAGAGGCGGACGCCTCTGACGTCGCCATAGGAGCTATTCTCTCACAGAGACATAAGGTCACCGGACAATTACATCCAGTAGCCTATATGTCCAGGAAGCTAAACCCCGCTGAAACCCGGTACACCATCGCGGAGAAAGAACTTTTAGCCATCAAAGAAGCCTTCATGGATTGGAGACACTGGTTGTTAGGAGCCAAACATGTAGTCACGGTCTACACTGACCATCGCAATTTGCAGTTTATGCGATCCACCCGCATGTTATCTCCTAGACAGTTGCGCTGGATGTTGTTTTTCTCCGAATTTCACTTCATAGTGACGTATCGTCCAGGGACGGAAAACAGAAAGGCCGACGCCTTGTCTAGGCAAACAACCCCCTTAGAACCTAAGATAACAGCGCAGCAGGCAATTTTGGACCCACAAAAGGTCATTGGAGTACTACACACGGATGCCTTCCTACACAAAATAATCATAGGAAGCAAAACCAGTTACTGGAGAAAATGGTTGAAAGAGCATCCACAATGGAGACTCCGCCAAGGTCTTCCGATGAAAGGCAACCAATTGCTTATACCAAACCGGTCCTTACGTGAGGAGGTGTGGCAGATGTGTCACTCTACACCCAGCGCTGGCCATAATGGTGTCAGAAAAACACTTGACCGAATATCATGATAATTTTGGTGGCCCTCCGTAGTGAAAGACACCACGGATATGATAAGGCGCTGTGAGACGTGCGCTAAGGCCAAAACAGATCATGGGAAGACGCAAGGTCTCCTGCAACCTCTCCCCACACCTATGAAACCATGGGAAACCATATCCATTGATTTTATAGTGGGTCTTCCAAAGGACCAAGGCTGCACCTCCATAGTGGTAGTGGTAGACAGCCTCACCAAGATGGGACATTTTATCGCGTGTGCCAAAGAACCAACTGCAGGGCACTTAGCCAAGTTACTTCTGGTCCACATCATCAGACTTCACGGACTCCCGGCAAATATTGTTTCGGATAGAGGCCCTCAATTTACAGCTAAATTTTGGAAGGAGTGGTGTAAGGCGTTACACATGAAGTCCTCCAAATCAACCAGCTTCCACCCCCAATCCGATGGACAAACGGAGCGACTAAACCAGAATCTAAAGCAGTATCTACGATGCTATGTCAAAGACAATTCGGATTCCTGGGTTGAATGGCTCTGTTTGGCCGAAGTGGCATACAATAGCGCCAAGCACCAATCTACACAGTACACCCCCTACTATAGCAACTATGGCTTTCATCCCCGTTTTACTTCATTGATCCACCCGGTGGTAGGGCCTGAGGTACCGGAAGTCGGTACCCGAACCAAACATATCCGAAAGGTTCTACTGAGCACCTACAAAAACTTGGTAAGAGCAAAAATAACGTACAAGACCATGGCGGATAAGCACCGTAAACCAAATCCTCCTTATCAGCAAGGTGATGTTGTATGGTTATCCACCAAACACATACGATTCAGGAGATACAGCATATTCAACCCCAGATACATCGGGCCCTACAAGATCAAGAAAGTGATCTCCCCACGGGCAATGATGTTAGCGCTGCCGAAAACGCTTAAAATACATCCGGTGTTTCACGTATCGCTTCTAAAGCCATCCTACACCCCGGTAAAAAAGAAACCGTCTCCTGTCTGGATAGACAACGAGCCGGAGTATGAAGTCCGGGCCATCCTCGACTCAAAAATGCGTGGATCCAAACTCTGGTACCTAGTATCATGGAAAGGTTACGGAATGGAAGACAATTCATGGGAACCTGCCACGGGGGTACATGCTCCCCGATGTGTAAAAGCCTTCCATGCAAAACATCCCCATAAACCTGGCTCGTGGCAGAGGTCTCGGGGAGAGGGATGTGCTGTCACGATTACTCACCGGACCTCTGCCCCCTCGACATACTTACTGGAAGACGCCGCCCGTTGGGATCGGGCCGCGAACCAGTTCCGCGAGATGCGGGAGAAATGGGGGACTACCGCAGCCGCCACAGAACTACAACTCCCATCAGCCGGTGGGACGGCGACGCGCGCGCACAGGAAGTGACGCAGCGCGAGAACCGGGAAACCATTTAACCCGGCCAGCGAGGAGATACGCTCGCAGATTATCCTGGAGCTGACCTGAACCTCGTAGCAGAACCAACGTGGTGTTCCCCGGGTGCGGTAAGGGTGTCAGTGACACCGCCAAGAGTCCTTTCAAGCACACGTTCGTGCTGCCTTCGAATTTGGAACTGCCTAAAAAACCGAAATACTCCTTAGTGAGACTTTTGTAAATCCTTAAGCTGCCAGAGTGAGTGCGTGGAAGCGCTCAGAAAACGCTTGACATTTATCAGGTGGTATGACTTAAATACCACGCTGTGGAACTCATTGTACATCCTTATTTATGCCTTATCAAGAGTCAAAGCTCAACGCCTAATGTTATATGTGACGTCTACTATGTATCCATGATGTATGTGTGTGTTTGTGTTGTCTTCTAGCTGGGTGTATATAGAGTGGCCGCTAGGCTGCAGCATAAGACCTTCTTCCCCCAGTGAGGCCTACCAGCACACCCCTTCTGGTGGGTACATGTTTAAGCCCTATGACCAGAAACACAAGTATATTCAGCTGTTACACAAACGGGGGGAGTTTATATGTTGTTTATGTATCAACAGTCATGCCCTTGGAGTAACGTATACAGACCTGAGGCTTCACTGAGCACCCTGCATCTAGCTAGCCTTGAAGAGGCTTTGACAAACCTAAATCGCAATTCTTCTGGCAAAGCTAGACTTGGTTATTTTCCTTTACAGGTAGACCTAATTGTTTATGTGAGACAGTGGGTGATATTATTGTTTACGGTAAACAAGTTAGTGTTAACAAAACCTGTGCTTCCTTTACAGATCTCCCTCCCCGCTGTTCCCATCCTTTCCTGCCCCTCGATTGATCCCCTTAAGCTTCCGTGCCTTCACGGCAACTCGGAATTGAGGTTGTCAATAGGGGGGCCCCCATTGAGCAACAAACCGATCCTGAGAGGCCTACGTAGGACCTGACAGGTTTGCTCTTTCCTGTGCCACATCTCCAGCATGTTGAGGGACAAGGGGTTATGGTCACTGTTGATTGTTGGTATGATAGTCATATCAACAACGAGTTTCCACGCCCTCCTGTCAACCAGTATGTAATCAATTCTGCTTTGGCAAGAGACCCTATTGAAAGTGTATGCACCCGCTGGGTCAGAGATTGTACGCCCATTAACAGCTCTTAGCCCAAATTCTATCGCTAGAGCATTTATTTGGATTACAACCGGTGACCATCTCTTTACAGGCTTAAATAATAGTGAGGGAATACCCCATCTAGCATCCTCATCATGTGTTCCCAGGATGTCATCTGTGGCAAGCGGCTCGAATGAACAATTAAGGTCGCCGGCAACAAAGAAAAGGGAATCAGAAGGACAGGAATAAAGCATATCTGAGAGAACTGTGATAGTGGGAGATTTAGCGCCCCCTTGGGTACCTCGGGCATAAACATTAAAAAATTCCCATATATAGTTTCTCTTGGTACACTTGATGGTGAGTCTCAATACATCTGGTGTGGAGCAGCTATTAAGGATAATCTTGAGGTTAAGTTCTGCCCTAACCCATACCATAAGTCCGCCAGAAGGGTGGCCGCGACCAATCGAGATAGCTGGTACAAAAAAGCAACAGAACCCCGGCTTGTATAATGGCTCAAGGCTCCAGGTTTCCTGGAACAGGCATAAATCATATCCCTCGATAAAGTCATTCCAGTCTGGGAGAGAAAGCTTGCTACGCAGACCTGCCACGTTCCATAAACAAGCTTGAAGTGACTAGAGGAACCATCCCGGAGAATTGGAGCGCTTAGGGGATGGTCCTGGTGATAATCAGTGATGTTGATAGGCCTCTGGGGTGAAATTACCAAAGTGGATAGTTCCGGACCCGGATGCTCTGGTAATATAATAGCATCAGGTATACAGCAGCCTGGGGGAGGCGAAGAACTACTTGGTATACCTCCTCTGCCCTGCAGTCAGTCAACAGCCTCTAGGCTACTGAACCGATTTTGCTTAAGGATAGAGTCTAAGGGTGGTGGGGGTATGGACCAACCCCCTTGTGGCAATCCCCTCCTATTCCGGTGAACAAGCGTCCACCCATCCGATGTTGCGGCAAAATGGCCAGGGGGATAAAAATAGGTCAAAGGAAGGGCGCTAATGGATACTCCTGGGCTAGGATATCTCCAGTTGCAGATGTACTCAACTATTTTGGGGTCGTCGAAGTTAATTAGAATGCAGTCCCCCCTTATGTTCTTCGCCAAGTGGCCTACCCATGGGACCCTCCTAACCATGAGTATCTTACAGGCTTTGTGCATTGGCAATGGTCTGTTTTTATTAAGCCAATGCACAACCCTATTCCTCAGAGTTATGGGGGACTCAACTTCATTTTTACCCAGTTCAGGGACCCCTGTTAGAATTACAATAAATGGGGAAACTTCAGGTGGCAGATTTGGAATGTTTGCCCCCCTTAGGGTCTGGGATATAGAGATCCTAGAGTCCTCTTTTGGCTGGATTATGTTATGCTGGGCGGGTTTCATGTGATAGAGGGCTGCTGTGGGCTCGTTAGCTGCAGTTAGAGCCTGATGGTCTGAGGACACTGCTAACTGATCTTGGGGAGCAACCGGGACTTTTTCTACTCTAGTATAATCCGATGTTTTCGGAGCCCCAGATTGGTCAGTGTTATTTAAAGAATCAATCAATCCCCCAAGACCTTGTTCAATCCTAAGTAAATGTTGTTCGATCTTGTGTATTCTATCCTCCACAGGGCGAAGGAGAAGCCTAATTGCATCATATATGTTGGATAACTCAGGAATCCTTCCCTCATCCCTATCCACTTCACTTGTCCCCCCACTAGCATTCTGACGCACCATTCTAGTGGGTAGTGAGTGGCCTGGGGATACAACTTTATTTGCTAGTACAGCCAAGGGAGCAGGGGTCATTCTGGGGTTTCTGGTATGGCTCACTGGTTTTTGTTTTCTTCTGCCGGTCTTGCCCTTCCCACCATTAATGGAGGTACACCCTTGTTTGTTTTTAGGAATTGCCCCAGGATTCCTCCCACGCAGTTGCCTAGTGCTGGACTCAGGTACTGTGCTAGAGGCAGGCGGCAACAAGCAAGGAGAGATCAACAAAGAGTCAGAGACCGTGGACTGTTCTCCCGAGGAAACAGCAACTGTTCCACTGGGTAACAAATCCAGGGCCAAGGAATCAACATCAGAGCATGTAGTAACAGCGCCATTGGAAGCTTGTTGTACAGGGGAGCGCGCGTTAGCGATATGGCCCATTGAAGACCTCCTGGCCGCCGCAAGGTCCTGTGAGACTCGGCGTTCCAGCAGCGTAAATTCTTGGTCAATGACACAATTAACCTTAGTTATGAATTGATCCATAGTTCCAGTAAGGTGTACATTGGCCACTCTACCTTTGGTGTCTTTCGGTGGCATATTAAAGGCCGGGAGGTTAGGATAGCAAGTTTAGGGACAGTGGGCTTCACAAGTTGGACAGAAACCAGACGAAACAAAGGAGAGGGATAGAACCATCCAACTATACAACCTCGGCAATATATCCCTAGCAATAACTCTCATACAAATGGAAGAACAACAGTACCTTAACACATATGCTGGGGATGCGTTGTTAGGGGGGTCGCCCAGTCCAGTCCGCTCCTGGCAGTGACGGGCAAGGACGGGCCCGCCCTTGGCCCGGGCTTTGCCCGGGCGCCGCCCGCGCGCGCCCCGCGCTGAGGAGTAGTGCGAGCGTTTTTATTCGCCCCCGGCGCTGCCTGTAGGCGTTAGAGGCACGCGCCGCGGGGCTGCTGGGGGATGTAGTTCCTATCCGGCGTTCCCCTCACGGTAAAGGTGGCAGCCAAAGAATTGCAGGGTGAGTTGCTGCTGGGCTCAATAGTCGGCCGTTTCCCTCATGGCTTGTGGTCACCTGGCAATTATTTTTCTAGCGCGTCCCGCGCTGCGGAGTAGTGCGAGCGTTTTTATTCGCCCCCGGCGCTGCCTGTAGGCGTCAGAGGCAAGCGCCGCGGGGCTTCTGGGGGATGTAGTTCCTATCCGGCGTTCTCCTCACGGTAAAGGTGGCAGCCAAAGAATTGCAGGGTGAGTTGCTGCTGGGCTCAATAGTCGGCCGTTTCCCTCACGGCTTGTGGTCACCTGGCAATTATGTTTCTAGCGCGTCCCGCGCTGCGGAGTAGTGCGAGCGTTTTTATTCGACCCCGGCGCTGCCTGTAGGCGTCAGAGGCACGCGCCGCGGGGCTGCTGGGGGATGTAGTTCCTATCTGGCGTTCCCCTCACGGTAAAGGTGGCAGCCAAAGAATTGCAGGGTGAGTTGCTGCTGGGCTCAATAGTCGGCCGTTTCCCTCACGGCTTGTGGTCACCTGGGAATTATTTTTCTAGCGCGTCAGACAAGGGCGGTAATGTGGTGGTGTGGCCAAGGCAGATGTATTTGGATGAGGGACAAAGTCAATTGGGTGATACTGAAAGTTATCAGATTAGAAATAGGCTTAAATATGAGAAAAGCAATGATGATTTTAAATCTAGATTGCTGAAGTGGAATCGTGATAAGCTGCTATCTGATGATGAGTACAAATATTTATGTTGTGAACACCCTAAACTGCCAGTCATGTATCTATTGCCTAAGATACATAAGAACAATAAAATCCCTCCAGGTCGCCCTACCGTTTCCTCAATAGGCAGTACGTATGAAAATACATCGAAATATATTGACTATTTTCTGCGTCCTTTTGTACATACACTACCATCTTATATTCAAGATACTCGGGATTTCCTGAATGTAATTGACCAGGTACAGTGGTCCGATGACATGTTGCTCATGACATTGGATGTCAATAGTCTTTATACCTGTATCCCACATAAATTAAGAATTGAGGCATCTAATCACTTTTTGAAAAAAGGTGAGTTAATGTATTTGAAACATACTGAAATGTTACTGTCAATGATGGAAACCTGTTTATCAAATAACTACTTTCTATTCATCATGTCGTCTATTGCCAAACCCAGGGAACAGCGATGGGAACTTGCTTCGCCCCCAGTTACGCAGGTTTGTACCTGGGCTGGTGGGAGGAGCAGGTGGCCAGTAACATAGGTGCCTTTACCCAGAATGTGGTCCTCTGGGTGAGGTATATAGACGGCGTGTTTTGTATTTGGAATGGAACAGAGGACAATTCCAATGAGTTTGTGATCGAACTGAATAAAAATCAATTTAATTTGAAGTTCACCAATACTGTAAATCAAAAAAAGATTGCATTTTTGGATGTAGAAGTTATTGTCCAGAATAATAAACTGACAAGTAAATTGTTCAGAAAATCTACTGCTGGAAATAGCATATTACACGCTAGGAGTTGCCATGCTAAAAACCTAGTTAACAGTATACCTTATGGCGAGCTCCTGAGAGCAAAAATAAATTGTAGCTCTGAAGATTTGTTTCAGAATGAACTGAAAATTATGAGAGATCGATTTTTAGAGAGAGGATACTCTCTGAACATAGTTAATCAGGCTTGTTCGAAAGTTTCTAAAATTGACAGAGCATCTACATTGTTAAGCAAACCTAAGGTAGAAAGTGATGAAGAACCTTTAAGGTTCATTACTTCTTATAACAATCAATCTTGGGAATTGCGTAAATGTTTAAAGAAGTATTGGCATGTCTTAAACACTACTTCACATTAAGCAAATTTGTAGGCGGTCAGCCTCAAATAACTTACAGAATATGTGATGTACTATCGGATTTGCTATGCAGTAATGTGATACCAGATGATAAAATTCTGAATCCTGTACAGGGCTTTTATCCATGTAAATCATGTAAAGCCTGTAAGACCAGTCCTAAATGCAAAGAAGTGACATTATCCGTCAACCATAAACCACTCACAATTACCAAACATCTCACATGTAAATCAGATTATTGTGTATATGCCTTAAGCTGTCCTTGCCCGCTTGTGTACATTGGAAGTACTATACATCCTGTTAAATAACGGATATTGGAACACACTCGAGCAATTGTAAATGAGGACAGGCAATATACATTTGCCAGGCATTTTTAAAGACAAACATGATAAAAATGTGGGCCTTTAACGATATTATGCATTGGATAGATTCCTAAATCTGAACGTGGAGGTAATAGAGTGAAGGAACTCTGATGTCTAGAGTCCAAATTGATTATTAAATATGACACAGTACATCCGAGGGGGTTGAACAAGGATGAAGAGATGTGGGTGCATTTGGGATAATTTGATGAAGAGTAACTCTGTTGAAATATCGTGTGTGTGTATATATATTCATGAGTCGAAGCTATGTTTGATTTTAAAATAATTTTAAAACACGTTGATGGCACTTTTTTTTAATTTTCAATTTTTGTAGGAGACAAAATTGTCGGCAACTCATGTTGACGAAAAGGCAACTAGATTATTGGTGAAGACTCTACGTCAGATTAAAGTTATTAAGAAAAAAGTTTGGTGTGATTAAAGCAGGAATTATACAGTGGAATATTATGCACTGTATTGTCTTTTGGAAAAAGCCCACTGGGGCAGAATTGTAAATTATTATTGGACATTACATTTGAGCCAAGTATGAATTTGTCACTATATAATAAATCGAGTGATATGGAACCACAATGGAACAATAAGTGTTATAAGCCCACTGGGGCATAATATCAGGAGATATAATTTCCATATGAACATCAAGTTTGGTTCAGTTTTTTTATATATGTTGGCCAAAACATGTTACTATTGTATACATCACCACTGTGAGCATTATTAATTCTCTGCGTGCATCACAATTTTAATCTGTGCTAAAACACTGCATTTAGTAGTATTTTACTACTATCGATGTAAAATTGATGCAAAATATGTTTTCACTTTATTTATATTGTATAGTTGTAAAACAACACCACTACAATATGTCTGCCGAAAAACTGAGTGTAGAGACAAGTAGTCCTACTTCTATTCTTATGAATTTGCACTATATGTATTGTTAATTTGCAAACGGTTCCCTGACCCGTGACCAAGGTGCCCCGGCACCGAAACACGTCGGGCGTTTACTTGCTGCATATTTAAATACATTTACACGCTTCAAGAATATTTGGGCTTGAGTGGATTCTGTACGCAGAGAACAAAGGACCAAGGCAAGTGTTTATTGAGGGTCGCGACCTCATCTCAAGCCTGCCACCAGAAAGAGCAAGGAGACCCGCGACTGTGGTGGTGAATATATATATATTCCCAAATTGTTGCTCCTTCCGTTCCCCTGGGGCTTGTTGACAAGTGGTGCGAAATGCTGGCAGAGCACGCAGGATTTCCAATATTCACTTAAATTCAAGTAAAGATGCACTCTCAGAGGATGCAGTGCTCAATCGTGGCTTTTACTTTTCAGTTACTGAAGAGTAAAAGCCATCACTGGGCTCTGCATCCCCTGAGTGTGCTTCATTACTTGAATTTAAGTGAATATATATATATATATATATATATATATATATATATATATAAAGTATTCCGTAGAACAGCTGCAAATGTGACTCCACCACCGTCACAGCATACACGGACCATAGATGAGTGCTGAATTATTTTATTCTGTGCAGTTTTGCCACCATAACGTTTCGGCCCCTCCGAGCCTTGATCACATGACAACATGAACCAATAAAATCATGGCTTTTTAAGTGACTGTGCATTCAAACAAACGATCATGTGACTGCTTGAAAGGAAATGAATGAAAGACTTAAAAGTTGGTCTGTACAAGTAATAATAGTTATAAAACATCAGTAAAGGTAATTAAATTGTAAATAAGTTAAAAACCTACAATATAGAATATATCATATAATCATATATTGTTTACATAAATCTGATGTATGTGCAACATATGGCAAAACATGATAGAACATGTGCAAATTTCGCAAATGTGCAAAAAATGGCGCTATGAATGGTAATTCATTGTAAATTCAGCCAGCATAAATGGGTACATCCAATGTGGAGAGAGAACCTCTTCAGAGTAAAGTTGCTGTATGATTTGGTTAATCAACTAAAATGAAAATCCTCAATGAACAACAACAATATATATACCACCGAATTTATGGGTATTTTTCAATAAAAATATGCCTTACTTAATGTAAACTTAGCATATAAACTGATCTTGTCACCTTGTATGTTGCCCAAATGTCTACATTAACATTGAAATAAAATATGTACGGCGCAACTAAAGATGTTTTCTGTACAGCCAATTGTTTTTTTTTTAACCAATGTCAGGTCGGTTTCTTAAATGCACGTCCAGGCGCAGAAACAAACATAGACCTCAATGGATGCTTGAAGAATTTATTGCAGTTGCATTGGTCACGGTAACACGTTTCAGCCGCAGCCTTGATTTATAAGATTTGTGTGTGTGTGCATGTTCTTATGGCATGTTTGCCAGTGGTTTCAAAACTTGGATTTCACAGAAAAAAATGTCTTGAGAGTATTTACCGTAATTCACAGTGCTGAATTCATTTCCATACCTTTAGCTTCCCTAAATAAATGTAAATGTTATACATAGCATTTCCTCTTTGTTTCAATGCTGGTTAACAATGACAGGCTACTCTTAGACAATCAATCAGTCCACCTGGCAAACGTACCCTTGCGGGCCCATCCTTGGTGCAAGCATCTGCCAGTGTATCTTCCCCAGTCTGTTGAAATAAACAAGTAAAACATAGAATTTGTCGGAAACAAAGTTACACTGTACCACATTGCATTTATTTTCTTTCTTGATATATGTCCTGTTAAACCTACTCTATAGGGTCAATCTACTAGAAAAGAAAAACACACTTTAGAATGCATGTTTTAAAAATCCTGAGAATGTGTATTTACAATGTGATTTACAATAACATCAAATGTTGCATAAAACACATTTAAAATATTAGACATTATAGCCAACAAATACGCACATTTCTCGAAATATTGACAGACATGGCTGCACTTTTAGGCAAACAATGGGTACTAAATGGAACAAGTACTAAAATCAATTAATAAATCATGTAATATAAAAAACAAATAATGATTTAGGTGTAATATAGACATATATCACCCTCTCTGGGTTTATGTTACCTGTTATGTATTCTATCTATCTATCTATCTCTATATATATATATATATATTTTATTGTTTTGCACTTTTTCGAGTGTCAAGCATTCATACAATAAACTTTTAAATTCATCACCAACTCGGCTGTGAAGGATCCTGCATTTTTGCTGCTGTATCAGTGGTCTGCGAGGAGAACGCTGTGTGTACATATATAGGTTCATTTGAATGGTGTAAGAATTTTTCTAGACTCAAAAACGAAGTGAAATTTCAGGTCTAAATGAAGATTTTTTTATTGTCAGGAGCAACTGGTTCTTTGTTGATATATGTATTTTAAACAATACATAAAGGTGTCATGAACTTTATATTAATAAATATTGTATTTCTGTAAAATGTGAAAGTTTTCATTGGTTGCCAGATGGGGGGGTAACTTTTTTTTAAGTATTCATCATTTATTGATCCGTTTTTAGAATCTTATCAGACCTCTCTTTATATAGACATGATGAAAGCCTTAATTATTCTATAAATGTTCCTAGAAGTCTTCGGGATATGCATATTTAACTGTAATTGCCCAATAAACTGCGTGCTGAGTGGCTTTTATAACTCTAATTGTATTTTTATTTGGCTCGCAACAGAATAATGTATATTATAAACTATACGGTGATAATGTAAACATATTTAAAGAAGTAAATAAAATGATTTAAAAAATGAAGATCATTTTGAAGCATTGAGAATGTTCGTCATAGCTTGACTGCAGAGGGGGGGTGGAGAAGCATAAATAAACTTCATGTATCCTCTTCATAAAAGAGATTATTTTGTGGACTGGGTTGAAGAACTATTTTGCCCTCAGTTCTCCGAGACCTACCTGCGCTCTGACTGTGGCCTGCCGAACAGCGGCCTGCAGTACCACCTCTACCCAGCAGAGGTCGCGCACGGGTCGCTATGCAGTACTCCAGGTTTCCGGCGGTAGCGCTGCGGCCGCGGTTTAAGGCCTGCCCCGTTCTCACACACGCCCCCCGCCCGGTCACTCCGAAGATGGCGGTGTCTGTGTTCCCCGGCGTGCGGCTCCTGACCATCGGGGACGCCAATGGCGAGATCCAGCGGCACGCCGAGCAGCAGGCTTTGCGGCTGGAGGCCCGGGGAACCCCCGAGGCCGCTCTCGTCGCACTCTACAACCGTAAGTGAGGGGTCTCGAGATCGCTGGGGACCGGGGGTGGGGGACACGCGAGTACGGGGTCTTTGAGGCCTACAGCCTGGTGAACGTGAGCAAGCAACGCTGGGGATCTAGGTCCACATATCCGGGAAGGGATAGAACGCGAGACCGGTGAACTGAGGCCTGCAGCCCGAGAGCGCGGCATGTGTCATGCCGGGGGCTAGTAGTAAACCCACTACGGAGCTGTGAGACCCAAAGGAGTGATGCACAGCGGAGAAGGGATCTAAACGAGGCCGGAGATGATGGGCCTTCACAAAGGGAGGCTCCTTGTGCTGGAGTGGAGTAGAAGAGGAGCGGAACTTTGAGGTAGGGGGGTGAGGAAGTAGACCCCATTAGTTTGTACCTTAACCCCCTCCTCTCCCAACCAGACAACATCCCGTCGTAAAAAGCATCAGTGAGGGATCCCCACTGACATTAAATGGTGGTACAGATTAACTTTCCTTTGCAATACGTTGGAGTGAAACAGTAAGATAGAGGGCCCATCTGTAAAAATCAATTGTTGACCAAAAAGGACCATAACAATTTATCAGGTACTTTTAAAGAAGTCTCTCTTCAGCCCCCCCCCCCCCCCAAGAAGTTTGTCTGACCCACCCTCCAATGAGAGTCTGCACCCCAGGGACTGTCTCATCCACGAATGTGGCCCCCCCTAAGAGCCTGTCTAAACCCCCTTCCTCCACCACGAGAGTCTTTATTGTATCCCTTACCAAGAGTCTAACCCCTCACAAAAGTCTGTCTGACTTACCCCCTTAGTCTGATCTTGCCCCTCGAGTTAGTGCCATCCCCTTAAGGGGCCTGATCTTCTATCCTCTCCAACCATTTCCCTCTCTACAAGAGTCGGTGTCTAATCGAGAGAGCCCAGGTTATTCATTAATTGTGCTCAAGATCCCTACTAAACATTTAAGTGGTCAAGTCTTCTTCCACCTTTGCAAAGTGTTTTGTTGGTCTTTTGTGATATGAGGACCTGGATAGCTGTTGTCATCTAAGGCTGAGTGTGGAAAACGCAGGTAATAACTCTAAGGTAGTAAGAGGAGTTGAGGGGTATCGGGAGTTTACTATTTTGATTCTTCAAGATAGTAAACTTCTGTAACCTGGTCTTTAGTTCTTTAAATTGAAATGCAGGTGTTGACACCAGTGTAGTAATTGAAATAAATGCTTGGGACGAAAGTCCTCTGTGCTTCTTTGTGAATATGTCCGCTCTGCCTTCGTATTTTTCAGAACAACATTGTGTATCTTTCCCCTAATGAGCTTGACCGAAATGTGAGTCCACTGAGGGTTAGCAATTTTAAACTGATCGAAGATGTTGGAGCTATGCTTTAATGTCAAGGTGGCATCCATAGTGCTCTCCCATTTCTGGATGTGTTCTAATGCCCTCATTCGAAGAGGATTGCAAGACTGACAGTGGTAGCGTATTTCCTAGTGTGGTGCACAGACCTTTTTTTTCTTCTTTAAGTTGACCTCTGTGTTGGTACTGCCTTCTGGCTCCTCTTTGCAAAGTTATGTCCAGTGCCCTATAATTTGTGTTGATTGCTTTAATCATGTCCAGCATGTGTGAAAGGCGCCTTTGTTGATTGTTGTGTGACTTTAGTGTATATGAATAGAGTGGTTGGGGTTGCGCCCAAAGGACTGCATGCGTGTTGCACAAGATGATGCTTAACAGTATGTAGAGCCGGTGTTGTTCTTATAGTCCAGCCAGCCCACAGTTACACAACTCATGGTCTGTTTAGCCTTGCGCAATGAAGCAAATGCCTGTGACCAATATCCACTCCCTGAGGAAACTACTCCCAGGCAGAGCCTTTTCTCATCCACCTGAGTCAACCTGCAGCTGCCTAGTCACAAATGGAGAATAAGTACCGAGCCTCCTCAGCCAGTACTTTGTTCACCGTTTGGGTTGTGACCAAGGAGGCCTGATCCCTAGGAAAGATGTTAGTCTCATGAGGTTGAACTACTGCTTGGTGGCCACCCTTCCTCCATATGAGCCTTTGTCCAGGATGCCTTCAGAACTGCCTTGTTGCTTGACCCTTGAAAAGGTAGTTTAGCTGCTTGTAACGAGAAGCTGAACACTGTATAGCAGTAGTGACTGGAAGGTCCTTGGTGCAGGATATCTCCATGGACTGTTACTTCCCATGACCCACAAGGTCTCACCACCCATCTGCCCAGGAACAGGCACATCACCCAGTTTGAGCAAGCTGCACCTTGTTTGAAGAGGCCATCGTGTTTCCAGGACTGTAGTAACCTGCTTCCTAGCTACTCTGATTCTGAGATCTCTCCGAGTTATGGTATGGTGCAGATCCCTAACCAGTAGGCCACAGGTCTCTAATGTGTTTTGTAGCTGCCCAGCCACGGGAAAATATCCATCATGAACAACAGTTTCCAAGATACAGACTCTTAACTATAAAACAGCCTGCATTCTCTCCAAAAGTTCTATTAAAGGCTACAGTGTTCACTCACACCTGCACCCCAGTGTAAAGTTTATTACAAAATAGGCCAACCAATACGAAAACAAGTATGATAACAATCGTAGTACTTTATAGAATTCAGACTTCATAATATTGTCTGGATATTTTTCACTCCATTGGAGAGCTAGATCAGTGTCCCTGAACTTAAAAAATGATGCACAGTTAACAGCACGACAGAAAGCATTCTAGTCTGTATGTTGGCGGTAGACCAATAAATATAACTGGCCAAAATCAGTTGATCTTAGTTTCGTTATCACAACCACACATCCTTTAGTCCCTGTTTCTGTTAAGTTTTCACAGGTGAATGCCTCCAATATATGCATAGAAATATTGTTTTTTTGCTTATTACAGCTACTTTTCAGATTTCTAGACGCCTATAACTTAAAAAAATGACGTAGTGCAAAAAGTTACTACAGCTGAGGTTTGACATCCGTGTCTGTTGCCGGCCAGCAGTCAATGTGAAGGAAAAATAAGAGAACTATCACAACTGCTGTTTAAACGGTGAAAGAGAAATCTGCTTTTCTGATGCACCTTTCCTTGCACACAAAACCCCGAAACCAGTCCCAGGGTGCTTGTTTCCGATCCAGGTAAGACCTGTCTTGGTAGTTTGGGCTAGACTGTTCCCATGAGGCACAGGGTCAAGACTGATTTGCATATATCTGGGTCTGAACTGGGGTGGCAAAGTGAGCTAAAGAACGATGTTGGATACAACCCAAATCTGTGACTGGAGGTGAGTGTCTTAAAAGTTTCAGCGCTGTGTCCATCTCCTTTGTTCGCCCTAAGTTGCCAGGGTATGCCAAGACATGGGTCCCTTTGCTTACTTTGTCACCGATGAGTGTTACCCCAGGGAGGACCTGGCTTGGCAGTTCGGGCTGGACTGTTCCCATGGGGCACAGGGTCAAGACTGATTTGCATATGGCTGGGTTCAAACTGGAATGGCATGGTGAGCAAAAAAACGATGGATTTAGGCCCAGATCTCTGTACTGGGGTGAATGTATGACATTGTTCTGCATTCTGTCCATCAATTGTTGTTTTTGCTTTTGTCACCCCGAGTGGGAAGGGTATGCTCAGACGTGAGTCCCGTGCTCTCCATGCCACTGGAATCAAGCTATCCTGGCTGAAAGCCCGAAACCGGTCCTAGGATGCTTGTTTCCAGTCCAGGGAGGACCTGGCTTGGCAGTTCGGGCTGGACTGTTCCCATGGTGCACAGGGTCAAGACTGATTTGCATAGGGCTGGGTTCAAACTGGAATGGCATGGTGAGCAAAAAAACGATGGATTTAGGCCCAGATCTCTGTACTGGGGTGAATGTATGACATTGTTCTGCATTCTGTCCATCAATTGTTGTTTTTGCTTCGGGCTTTACTGTTTCCATGGGGCACAGGGTCAAGACTGATATGCATATTGCTGGGTCTTAACTGAGGTGGCGAATTGAGCTAAAGAACTATGATGGATTCAAACCAAATCTGAGATTGGAGATGAGTATCTGAAAAGTTTTAGCTCTCCGTCTGACATCGCCTTGTGTTTGCACAAACTATTATTATGGGGGGGGGGTGGGCACTTTTGGGAGGATTATTATTTTGAACAGCTAGAATTCATTACACAAAAGCAGAAAACTGTCTTCCTGATACAAGCATCTTAACTTCAAGTGTTTGTGAAGGGAACTTAATTTAAACCGCTTATCATACATTTTTGCAACAAATGATTTGCCGCATACTGGCTTGTTTACGTGCATGGTATTTATTTCACATTTATTCCCAGTTTGTGAAACCAAGCCATGTCTTTCAGATAAAACGAGAGAGCAATAAATTCAACTTTTTTGGGCAAAGGGTAATGGTATGACTATGTATTTTTTGTTCAAAAATAACCTTTGCTGAACATTAAAAGGATATTGCAACTCGCTCATAAAGGATCTCTGCCTTTGGCTGCGTGCTGTTATATAATTAACTTGTTAGAGACTTGCAATATTCTTATGAATGGTAGAGTATATTTTATAGTGTGTATGTGTATGGGGATTTCACGATTTTTTGCATAACTTCTACACTATACATGTATTAATGCATTTAGTTTGTAATCTTGGTATGAAACGTCTGAGATACCATTGATATTCCTTGATTAGGGATTTTGTGAACTTTGTGATATTTTGAGGAAGTTTTGGGTGCATCTTAGCAATATGTATGGTCTTGCTTATATGATATGTTTGTGTGTGAATGACGGAGACCTAGTGTGATCTACAGACTAGCATATGTGTAAGTATTCTATCATAGTTAGCCCATTTAGCAATCAATGATCAGAAGAGCATTGGGGATTTTGGAGATCATGTGCTTGGTTTAACTAATGCTTAAATTATGCTTCAAGGCCTCCTAGTAAGATCTAACATTGATGGCTCAGCTTTGTAACTAAGGTTTTAATATTCTGCTAATTTCTAGTTCTTTTTATATTTCTTTTTTTGTAAAGACGCAAGCACTATTAACGCTGGAGACAATAAAAACTAGTGATACTTATGACTTTTATATCAATTAAAATCAGTATTTCCCCTCTGAGCGATCCATTCCACATTTTTGATTTCTAAGAAATGTGAAAGTATAACCTATGATGTGATTTAGAACAATCCTTTGGGTGTGGCACACGTGACAGGCTAGAAAATGTGGAGAAGTATTTTGCTCCACGTGTGTGTTTTTGTAGTCGATTTACCCCCCCCCCCATTTGATTTTCAGTGTGTATTCGGACATGGTCTCTACTTTTCAGATGCTCTATGATAGTGCCTATGATTGCTAGATCTTCTTTCTTTTGGACTTGTTTTTGAAAACTGTCCTCTTTCAGTGGTTTACGAACATGTATACAAAGTAGCAAAATAAAATCTTGCTACATTAGCGTACTGTAACTTTTCAACTTTGTGCCTCCGCCTTAGCTGTGTGATGGCGCCACGTTGTGCAATTACGGTTTGCCAATATGCTTTTGAATCTTTCAAGGCGCTCGAACAGAGTTTGCGGTGTGGATATGTGTCTAAAGTACACTAATAAACAGGCTTAGGAAGCTGGGAGGATCAACACTGAACAGTTGATCTTTTAGTTGAAAAGTAGTCTCAATGCTTTCTTTGTGAAGTTTTCCTCGGAGAAGTGTAGTTTTGGATTTTTTAAGTTGCAACAATTTTAGGTACTGGAAAAGGAAGCTTTATGAAATTGAGAAAGAAGACTGCTTTTAAGTGCCAGATAATTTGAAGATGGTAATGTTTTCTCTTAGAAAGTCTTTTTGGTAGTTAAAAAAGTCCCTGTAATTGTTGTAAAAGACAACCTAAATAAAAAACCCATGGCAAAATCTTTTCAACATCACATCTGTATTAGCGCATAATACCCCATTACATAATGTGATGGCGAGATGCGAGTTAAGGTTAATGGAAGGATACAGGGGTTGGGAGATCAGCTTAAGGTCTTCCCTTGGCTCTCACCATCACATTGGGTAGTGCAGTATTGTATGCTCGAACGTTGGTTATATAAAATAATTTGTGCTGGTAATGAAGTTAAGGTTGAGTGAGAATAAGTGGTGTGTAGTAAGGTCAAAGTGGTACTTCAGCTTGTGAATTTCATGTCCTTTGAGAATTTGTGTTGTAGCATAGCAACTAGGGCAACCCTTTGCCAAAACACAGAATAGGCTATCAGTATCCATCTGGATAGTTCCAACAAAAATAGGGATTTTAAACTAGTTAGGTTTTAGTATTCCTGTGAATAAGTAGACTAAATAAATTCGTAGAATACATTAACTGATAAATATGTTATCCTTAAACTTTGTTTTGCTAGATAAATTGCAGTTATTTAGACAAACAAATGAACGGAGGACCTCAAGATTTAATATCTTCAAATAATGGAATTGTATTAGGAAATAAACAAAACGTATTCAGAAACCACAAGGGTGCTATGTGCAGGTGATAGGTTACAGTGCGTTGCTCACTCAAGTGAAAAAAAGTGTTGAACATAAGGAAAAAGAAAGGTAATTATTTTTGTGATTCTGGAACAGTAGGGATTTAGATCCTATCAAATGTTCAAGTCCGGGTTCAAATAATGGTCTGCATAGCACAGTCTACTTGCAAGAGCGTTAGACTCTTCAACCCCTTCAAAATGTTTTGTATTTAGTCTCCTTTAGACAGTGTTCAGGAGACACTTGTTTTCCGTACTGGAAGGGGACATTATCATCTAGAATTTGTCTGTGAATTAGACTCTCAAACAAATTGTCAATTCAAACTACAAAGAAAATAGTGTGAGAGGTGTCAGAGGGTCAGTATAAATCTACCATAGAAATAGTGAAAATGACGGTGTTGGCACAGGGAAATAACCCTGTTTGGCAGATCAGATTGATTTTTAAGATCCAAATTTAGAGACCATTTCTAGAAGATGACTAGTTTCCAATTACACTGTGAAAGTACCTATGACAACTCAACAGCTTACAAGCATAAAATGCTTGACGAAAGCAACTAAAGATCTGCCGTCTGATTACACTATTAACAAATGTTCTTCCCCTGGCCATAGGTCATCTTGCATTATGAGACTTATGCAATTCGGTGGTGTTATAAATTGTAAAAATAAAAAAAATACAATGGAACTGTAATTGAAGGGAAACAGTAATAGGCCAACCTTTGTACCCGTGCCGCAACCTGTCGTGGACAAGAGGCTGAGAGCATTTTAACAGCAGTACACTGAGTGGCATAAAATATGGCCGTGAATGTATCTGAAGATACTGTGAAGTCTGCCCAACCCAGTCCTATGTGTAGGAGTAAGCCAGCCTTGTAGTAGAAAGCGGGTCTTGTCTTTGTGATGGTCTACAAAGCTTTGGGTTTGTGCCTATTCTACCACCTCAAGTATGGCCTTTGACACTCTAACTTTTTTTTTTGAAGAGCTGAATGGCGTCTCTCGAAGTAAAGTTAACTAATGGATGAAGTGGGCTGACTCACTGTGCTATAAGTTGTAGTGAGG
This sequence comes from Triturus cristatus, assembly GCF_964204655.1. Classification (NCBI taxonomy): domain Eukaryota; kingdom Metazoa; phylum Chordata; class Amphibia; order Caudata; family Salamandridae; genus Triturus; species Triturus cristatus. The sequence goes on along the minus strand of NC_140586.1, from coordinate 85,284,558 downwards.
GGAAAAAACAAGAATGACTTAACATGCCAACTGATCTATAGGGTTTGGGCTAAAGTCTCTATGGTTAAATATTTTTTAGCTATATAAATATACATTTTAGTAAAATCAATTGGTTTTGCCTAACACCAGATCTAACAAGTACTAGCAAAGCCAATGGGTCTTGCCTTTGAGATCTGTTGACCTTCCTAATGCCTCTTAGCCATACTGTACAGCATCCGTTATGCAGGCTTGACTAGTTTTGAAACAAAAAGAAATAAGTAACACCTGAAAAAGCGAGCAATGTAAGGACACAGTAATGTGTCCGTTCTAGGGAGGGGGACGACAAACACAAGGAAAGGCCACTCACGCCAACTAATAATGAAGCTACCCAATGGTGAGCAACGGGCGGGCTCACTGTAATCTAACAATACTCTCGCAGCAGACCCCACAGGGGCTGCTTAGTAGGTGAAACCTAAAAATGACACACTGCATACTGAAGGTGGTGGAAGGTCTTGTGCACCCCTGGAATAACACATGCCATGTGAATAAAATACTTGCTGAGCAGCTGGTCTGGCGTATTACTTCTGTACATATGCTGGTGAGATTTCTGCTATTAAACCTGCTGTAAAGATGGATGTGCCTACCCTGCATGTCACTTGTTTCAATCCGGGTGAATTTCTTGCTGCAGAGATCTGTGTGCAAACTACTGGCAAGAAGCTGGGAATCGGGTAAAGCTAGCCTGGCGGCTTCTGTAGTGCTTTGCAGCGATCTGTGCCTAGCTGCCCCCTGGCCTGCTAGAAAGCGCATAGGGATGCTCAGCCATCCGTTCATTCCTTCGATGAAAGTGAATGAGTGCCAGCATTTTTTACGACATAAAGCCGCCAGACTTTCGAGGAAATTGCTGTAATCTGTATCCACGGCCTGGCTTTAGTTTTACGTTAAGTAATAGGAGCTTGGGCACTGGCGCCGTCCCGTCAATACGTCTTTGCTATAAATTATTTTTCTTACGCAGAAAGAGGGGGAAAAATGTAGCCGTTTTTTCCCCTTTCCTTCTGGGTCCCAAAGTCGAAAAGATTCTTATGCATTCATCCAGCCGTTGTCCTCGCCTCCCCGCGGCTCCGCGAACATCTGCTCCCCCATTGAACCCTAACAAAAGGCCCTCTCCCAGGCTCGGCTTGGGATGGAGAGCAATTTGCATTTAGTAGAATTAAACCGGCGACTTGAAAGATGCGAAGCCGCAGCGACCCTTCACCCTTTTCTGCTCAAGGCCTTCATTGAACTGTTCCTGCTCCGGGAAATCGAAGACCTGCTCTGTTATTTCAAAGCTTTATTTACAGTTCGCGAAAATGAACAGATCTAGATGCCTCGGATTCGAATATTTTTAGATCAAAGCTTTTTTGTGTCTCTAATCTTTGGTAACTTTCAGATGGAGACCAATGTTGTAACCCTTAAATTCAAAAGGCAGAAATCCAAAACCTGTCCGCGTAATATATTGTGAAATAATGGGGGGATGGGTGGTGGGAAGGGGTGGGGTTACTTCTGCGACCACTAGAAGTGGTATTTTCTAGGTTCTGCCGTTTTCTCTTCATTCTACCAATGTATTTGCCCTCGAACAGCATGTACCCCGAAGCCACCAGTGTGCCTTCGAGAATATTCTAATAAGACGCAAGGCAGCCTTGTTCATCCATCTAGGGATGCATCCTTTGAAGTACCTGTCTGGTTTTGTTTCCGTCAAAAGTGAATTGCGTCTCTTTTAGTCGGTAGGGGAGCAATTTGAGTTCATGCTCTTTGACTAGCCTGAATAGGTTCCAACATTATTGCCAGAATGTGTGATCCGAACTAGGAATTGCCACACGGAAGTGCTTCTAATGAGAGATGCAAGTACATATAACTCATTACCCCCATGGTAATTTGCTGTCTATTTTTTTGCACATAAGTTCGCGTTCTAAATGGGTTCTCATTTTGTGTAGGTTAAAATATGTAAACGTTATTCAAAGGAAAGTCAATTTTTTCTTTTTAAACCAATCTTTAAAGTGTTTGTAAAAAATATAGTAGTATGCCATATACTTTCAACATTCAAAAATCTAAAGTAGTTTACATATTTGAAACTGCACAGTCATGAAGATTATTTTGATTGTGGAATCCTTTTGTTTTTTTTAGGATTTAGAGTTTACTATTTCAGGTTATAACATGGCCATTATATAATATTTGCTGATGTAATGGTTTTCCATTGAGTCTACCATCTTGTTTTTGTGCTGTTTATTGGGCCTTTTGTTTGGCACGCTAAAGCACCCTGTAGTTTTTCAACCTGTTCGGTCCATTGAGTAGGTTGCCTTTTGTGTTTTTAGGTCTCACCTGACCCAGCGCATGCACTGGTCTGGCGAGACTTATTGAGAGGGCTCCAAAAAGTGCTAACAGGCGCACCCTGCTTGACCGCGATTACTTTCACTCTCACAGCCGCTTTGATGTTTGATCGCGATCACTTTCACTTTTGCGGCCTTACGGCTGCTTGGCATAGCCAATAGGTCTCCCTTTTGGGACCTTATAAGTATTTAGTTATGCAACTGTTGCATGGCTAAACACTTATAAGGTCCCAAAGGCGAGACCTATTGGCTATGCCAATGCTTGTTTAAATAAAGACTTCAAGCAGATCAGTGCATTGCTGGAACCAGCATATTACAGTTTCGAAAACCTCTCAGATTTCCGAAGTGTAGAACATTCTTCTAGGTTGTACGAGCACTGTACATGAAGGCATCTAAAATAATGTATGCAAACACACTCTGTCTTGATTGAGGTAGAATTAGGCTTATCATTTTTCCTTTTTTTTTTTTTTTTTTTTTAGTCTCCATTTAGAAAATACTGAGCAATTTTCAGTGAAGTAATCTCCTTTCGTTTAAACCTTTTAATATAGTTAAATTTCCACTGAGTAATGTGCAATTGAGGCATTTCGCTTCCATTACTGTCATAAGAGAAACTTAACCGGTTAGACGTACTGATGTAGAATGCTGCAAAACAATTCGAACAACTTCCTCATTGAAAATTCATCAGTATTTTACTGATGAACAAAGACTGAAAATAAATCTATATATTATGTGAGTATAATAAAAGAGCCTCTGGTGAAGATCCTAGAAATGCTTAAACTCTGCAAAATTGTCCTCAAAATCACCATACTGGCCAGTGGCCTGTAAGGCTAAAAAAACAGATGTTGGATGTTTATAACATCTTTGTTGGTGACGCACCTGTTTGTGCTGCCTCATACCATACTACTGGAAAGTAGTAATAATTAATGGTTCTGGCCAAGGGGTATGGATATGAGAAGTTACATGTAATATTTACAAGGCATTGCACGTGTCTTCTGGCTTACATTTCAGAACCGTTTTGCAGCGTTAAGAGCTGTGGGCAGGTGGTAAGGTGTAACTCTCTTTAAAATAGTGTGGAGTGGGGAGGTGAGGATAACAAACGGTGACCAGGTCAGTGAGGTGGTTGGTTTAAAAGCGCATATAGTGGGGTGACTGATAAGGATACATTGGCTTATAAATCCTTGTCACCTGTAGCTAGTTTACTATCTGTTCATAGTGGATCATGCCAAAGGAGCACTCTGGCTTGAAATTCTTTAGGTGGTACTTAAATCGGTTTTGCAATGTTCCACATTTCTAGTCAAAATCTTGTCTATCTGTTAGTTAAATACGGCGGCAGGGACCAAAGCTTTGTGCAACCCATTGGGCAAGACAATTGGTTATGGTTTGAAAATCTGTTTTTATTATCTCGGCATAGTTTTGCAGATAAAAAAGGGAACCAGTAAATAACGTTACCGGCAATCTTTTTGTCTTTGGAGTGCTCTGAGGTCCATTTTGCTGAGCGGTGGTGAAACAGTAGATCATACTCTCCATTATTAAGAATGAGCACGCACGTAGGACATGAACAGCCTACTCCAAATCTCATTGGTCCTCGCCAATCAGATTGAATGCAGAGTAAACATGAGAGCTGACACACCTCTGCATGGTCTTAATCCTGGAAAGAGCACCCTGTGGTGCATCAAAAATCATTGATTTGATTGATTGGACTTGGGCTTTTTCAGGACGGAGTACCAGATTAGTCTTTAGGATGTATGAAAAGGACTTGATGATCTTCCACCAGTAAAGCCCTTGCATTGAAATGCTGTCACAGATGTGCTGGTATTGATCACAGGTGAAGCATCTATGGTTTGATAGACGTTTTTGAGATCGTCCAATGATATACTAGCTTGTTGCTGATGTGTTTAGGGGGGCACATCATGTTTTTCATTTTGAAGATTAATATCTCGAGGATTACCTTGGAAAGAATGTTGGTTTTGCCTCTGCTGTAAAAGTTGATTCCTTGAAAGGGGTCCATTTGTTCTTCCTCAGTGTTATGGAACCTTGTCTTGTCAACTAAGATTGCCTTGTGTCTTCTGACTGCTTGTGGAGAGACTCTCTTTTCTGGTACTTTTTTTTTTTGGGGGGGGGGGTTGAAAACTGTCAGATTTTCATCAGAATTTTTTGGCCTCTTGGAAAACCAACATTATGTAAATTCACCAGCCAGAAATTGCCCGATCTGTTCTCCATTGAGTATTTTGACCATAATCTGGTATATCTGCAGCAAGCACCATACAGTCTCATCCCATCATACGATGCTCGTTACACGTAGTCTCTACACAGTGCTAGGTTCCTTTGCAGGTTGTACCCACGTATGTGCTTCTGGCCTAGAACTTGCCATTGTTCAGGAAAATTGCCCATGACCTGTTCAGTGAACACATTCATCTCAGTCTTATTCTCGCCCACTTCCTTGTGCACACATTGCTAGGTCACCCCTGGAGCAGGGAATGAATGAATGAAAACAGGATTTATAGAGTGCACAGCTACTCCGAAGAGTGTCCCGACACTGATTCATGGGTAGAGACAATTAGCTTTGAGAAAAGACAGGTTTTAAACTTTTTTTGAACTGCTTTTCAGATTAATCTAGACGTAGGTCAAAGGGAAGTTTGTTCCAAGCCAAGGTACCTAGGTAAGAAAAAGAGCATCCCCCTTCTAAGTAGCACCTAATTCTCGGTACTATAGCAAGTGCCCCAATGGAGGAACGCAGATTTCTATTGGAGAGATATGAATGTATTCTGGACGTAAGGTAACTAGGACCAGTACCATGCAAAGCTCTATAGGTAAGTAACGGAGTTTTAAACAAGATGCATTTCCTCATCTGACGTCAGTGTAGGGAGAGCAGATGAGGAAGTCTGAGCTCTAAGCGGACGCTTAAGCTGCCGAGCAAGTGCATTTTGTATCATCTTTAACTATCTACTATGTACTGGGGGAGGCCAAGATATAATACATTTATCTAGTCCAGTCTGGATGTAATAGGAGCTTGGATGGCTGATTTCTAGCTGGAAGGGAAATAGAGTGCAAAAACATTTTTAATGTTCATAGCACCGCAAAACAAGGCCCAACCAAGCTTCACCCCCAGGTTTTGACCACTTCGGATTGTGGGCCTTAGGGAGGGACTCTATCCTGCCAAAGGGTCTGCCAATCCGCGGATACATTTTGGCAAAAGCACAGGCCCTCTGTCTTATCAACATTGTACTTCAATTGGTTCAGGCGCTTCTAGTGGAAGACAGCTGCTAAGTAAGGTTTTATTGACTCCAGTGTAATATTTTCTTCTTAATTAAAGGAGAAGAAAAGCTATGTGTTGTCCGCGTAGGAAATTTTGGGGCCATTTAAAGTTTCCGCCAGGGAAGCCAGTGGCGCAAGGTAGATGTTAAATAGCGTGGGGCTCAGGGCTGAGCCTTGAGAGACTCTAACAGTTCTTGGGTGCCAGAAGAGAAACAAGGGTGTTCATACCGTCTGTTCTCTATTCTCTTATAAAGACTTCAACCCTGTCAGTGCAGGACCATTAATATCGATAGTCTGATGGCGGGAGAGGAGCCTATGATGAGGTACCGTGTCAAAGGATGCTGATGGATCTTAATCCCTTCGCCTACAGCATTTTTGATAAGCTCTGTAAATTCAAGCAATGCAGTTTCAGTGCTAAAGTTGGGCCTAAAGCCTGATTGACTGGGATAGAGGAGGTCGTTAGTCTCTAAGTAACGTGAAAGGTGCTGGTAGATCAATTTCTTCAGCAACTTGGATAGAGCAGGCAGCAAAGAATTGGGCCTTTAGTTAGGCAGCACATTGGCATCTGCTGACGCTTTAACTCCTTCGACGCGCTTGATGGAACGGTTCCGTCATGCACGTCGGTTGGGCTGTGCTTATGGCGGAACCGTTCCGTCATGGCCCCGCCTGCGCACGGAATCTTCAGCGTGGCGCGGAAATCCGCGCCGCGCTGAAGGGGTTAAAAAAAAAAACAACATTTAATAAGGGGAGAATGTTAGCCTGCTTCCAGGCTGACTGATCAACTGCAGTGGTAAGAGAGTCATTCAGCAGTTATTGACCGTAAGGTTGATCACTTCAGCCCCCAAAGATAGAAGGTTAGGGGGACAGGGATCGGAGAGAGATCCTGATTTACAGCTGAGAATGGCCGAACTAGTGTTCTCCAGAAAAATGGGGTTGAAGGATAGTAATGAGCCTGCTACTGCTTTAGTTGGTTCAATGGAGATGGTTGGGTCTTGAGTCATGCAGCGGTGTTGTATCAAGGCAAACTTGAATATCCGGAATTTTGTTAACAAAGAAAGATGCCAGTTGTTTGCACCATTCAGCCGAAGGCTCCAAACTTCCAACAGAAGCCTTCTGTGAGATAGCATTTTTCACTGTTTTGAAAACTTTCCTGTGTTTATTATTGGCTATATCTATTAAACCCATAATAGTGTTAATATGCCGGCTTAACTGAGGCCTGGTATTTAAGAGCATCCATATAAAGGGCTTTATACTCCCCTTTATAGTCTTTGCACCATCTTCTCAACGTTTTTTCTGTATTTTTTGTCCAGTTTTAAGCTTTCCGTAAAACCAAGGTCCCGAGAGTCTATTACTGCAATGTTTACAGACCGAAACAGAGGCCAGTATTTCAACTGTATTTCGGTGCCAAGTATCGACTCTGGAGGCATCTCCTTGACATATCTGGAAAGTATAGATGCAGATTATTTCAAGGATTTTATAAGCTCGTTCCGATTGACTTTATTATAGGTTCTGCATGCATTGGGGTAGTGGCTTGTCTGGCCTGTTTGTCGGCCCAAGAAGTGGTGGACCACTTAAACGTAATTACAAAGTAGTCTGTCCAAGATAAAGGAACAGGATCTGACATTTGTAGCTTCATTAGAGAATACAAGGTCCATCATATGACCTGCCTGATCAGAAGGCTCGGAGATGAAGACTGAGGTCTTTTTTTAAAAAAATTTTTTAATTTTTTTTTATTGGTTTTACAAAACAATGAGGCAGACATCATACATCGATGTATAAGTACATACAGACATGAGATGTAGCATGACCTAGCTATCAACAACACAGAATAATATTCCGTACCAATGCTAAACATCCAAAAGGTGTCTCCCAATGGCAACTTGCAAGGATCCAATACCCGTAGAATTAAATTTTAAACGGCATGTCAATACAGGACATTTCCAGTAACCCAGTGTGTATTAGCAGGTTTGGCAAAGCGAATGACAGGTTGTGGAGGCCTACAGGATATACTACAATTAAAAACCATCTTAACAAAAAACTACAACAATCACCCTACCACCCCTCCCTCCCTGCATGCTCGGCCTCTATCAGCTACCAATAGTGTTTACACATCATCCACTAACAGAAGTGTGTGTCTTACGGCTTCAAGGACCGTCTGAATGGAACTATATAGTCCTGTTAAGCTATCTATCACATCCCTCAGGCAACACAAGGAGCCCAGGTGTCCCATACTCGCAGGTCAGACCCCCCTGCGATGGTCCCAGCACATCCTAGTAGGACAATATATCTATCGCAGCGTACTCTTCCAGCATTGCATACCAGCCTAATGAAATCTGTGTTTTTCGTAGGCCCCTAAATTCTTCCCTTTTCAATTCAGATCCTTCTGCTCCACCCCACTTCAACATTTCGGTGTGCCATTCCAGTAAGGACAGGGCTCTAGTGGCTTTCCATCGCATGGTTATGGCTCTTTTGGCCAAAAGGAGCGCCAGGTTCGCAAAACGTGGGGCAGGGTTGCCCTTCTTTTCACGGGGTCCCAGGCCCATTATACAGTATTCCAAGGTGTCATTCCGGTGCACCGGGGCCACTGCTGTCAATATCTTGCACACTGTCGCCCAATAATGTCCCAGTCTAGGGCAAGCCCAGACCATGTGTAGCAATCCCGCGTCAGAAGCATGGAACCGCGGGCAGTCGTCTTCCGCCCCCTGGAACATAGCACTCGACGTGTGTGGGGTTAAATATGCCCTGTGTAGTAACATCAGCTGAATAAATTTAAACTTGGGATTGTGGGAGACCTTCTTGGGGAACCCCAATATAGTGTCCCATTCTTTGGCCGTGAATGTACGACCCACGTCCCCCTCCCCACTCGTCGCGTAGCGGTTGAAACTAAGTCGCTCTCTCAACTCGAATCCCATGAGTGAGCCATTTAGTCAGACGAGCCCTGTTACCCATTAGGTACTGCATGGTAAGCAGTGTATCCGGAGGTGGTTCAGTGTCCTCAGGTGACCACGTGACGCGTATGTGTCTGGAAATAGGCATGTGCAATAGGAACAACGCATCCGGGGCACCATTGACATGTACAAACGTTTCATGCGACATCAATACACCCTCCGTAAAGAAATCTCCTAGTGCAGTGATGCCCGCCTCAGTCCACGCCTTCAGCGCACGACTAGAGGTTACCCCGGAACGTGTGGGAACGCCCAATAGCGGAATGGTGGGGGCATATGGTATCCTCCCTCCAGTGTATCTTACCGCACTCCGCCAATAAGGATAGCTAATTTCAGTAAGTGGGGCATCAGGGTCAGCGGAGGGGCTTGTGGTAGCAAGAGCCTGTGGATAATCCCCTTATCCCAGTCTCGTGATGACATGTCCAGCTCGTGTAAATTGCGACCTGCAAGCCAATATGCCACCCATTACAACTGGCTGGCATAGCAATACGCGCGTAGATCTGGTACCCTCATACCTCCCTGTTTCGCATGAAGTTGCAGCTTGGCCAGACTAATACGTCTACGTCCTGTTTCCCATATTAGTTCCGTCATCAATGAGTTCAGCACTCTAAAGGACCTCATGGGGACAAGTATCGGCAGGTTAGTGAAGAAATAAAGGAGCCGCGGCAAAAGCACCATTTTTGTGATGGCTACCCTGCAATTTAGTGAGGTCTTTTCCATACTGACCGTGCAAATTGACATTAAAATCTCCTAAACCCATAAAATGGGACAAAACGCAGGCCTACGTGGGACAGAGAATCGGCCAAAGAGTTCAGGAAGGAGCATGCTGGTCCGGGCGGTCTGTATATAAGGGGCCCTCCTACAGACTGAGGGTTGAGTGAGTGGTAAAATTCATATGCCTCTGCCCCTATCAAACAGCTGTATTCCCGTTTGTACAGTATGGCGATATCCCTGCCCCTACCATTAGGGTGATCTTGTAGATTTTATATCCCATTTTAGTTACCTTGCTGGCTGTACACAAGTGCCAGGTTTCAGTAATAAACAAAAGCAGAAAGAACAAATGATGGATGGAATGCTGAACAATGTAAACATGAACCCCCAGTGACAAAGATCTGAGTTTGCTCCATAATTTTTTTTCCTCGCCACCCCAGTTTGGACCCAGCCATTGGCAAATCAGTCTTGATCCTGCTCCTCGTGGGAACAGGTCAGCCGATTTGCCAAGCTAGGCCCTCCCTGGACCAGAAACAAGCATCCTGGGACCAGCTTTGGGGTATCGCTCATCAGCCTGGAAAGCTTGATTGCAGTGGTACCATGAACACCGGAACCACATCTGGGCATACCCTTTCCACTTAGGGCAGCAAAATAAAAAGGATTATTGAATAAACGCAGGTAAAATCTGCAAAAAAACACATGGGTTATTTCAACAAACTAAAAGCAGTCTGCCTCAAGCTGCGTGTCCACGCCCAAGTAAAGGGTTTTGCATCCAAGACTGCTGCTCAGGAATGTGCCTGAAGTCACCTTACATGGGGCACCAGGTGTGGGGAAGGTGCTGTGTAAATATACACTCGGATGCATCAAAGCTGCACAACAATAAACCAGAAAACCGGATTCACAAGTAAAATGCTACTGTTAAGGCACGGTACACCATACTTGCTGGACCGGATTGGGTAGAGTGCACGTCTGCATTAGTGTGTATAATCTGTTTTGCTAAAATTATGGCTCTGCAAACTGAGGCATGCTGACAGCTTGATGAAACAATGCAATTAATATATTAAACTACTAATACCTATGGCAGAATCTTGCAATCTTGAATGGTCAGGTGTTCACCTATAAACCATGTGCCACGGATTCATTGGCTGTAGGGTCAGAGATTCTCTGCCCTTTTCCCCTCTAGTTAGAGCAGATTTGATGTTTATCGATAAGTGTTTAGAAGCCTGCGTGGAGCTGGCCAGCTAATACTTGATTATGAGTTCTGCTTACACTGCTAGTACTTCTGTTGGGTTTGTCCTTTATCCAAGTAGATTGCACTGTTGCCAGTGCTGCTGCTGTTCTATGATGAGTGAAGCTTGAATGCTACTGCCCTTAGTGTGTATTTGTTGTGAGTGTTAGAGAAGCATGTTGTAATGTTAAGTAAAGCTTGCTTTTTATTCTGAATGTTATGTACCTAAGTTCTGTGAGCCTTGTGATGTAACGGGAGGAGTGTTCCACTTACTGGTCAGTTATCCACTGGCTGGAGAGGGAGTGCAGTGTTTTTGGTCATCTGGAATAGTCCACTATCAAGTCAATGTTTCGCTACCTGTTGATTCAGTAGAAAATGTGTCTGCTGGACAAACATGTAATATCGTTTTGTTTAGAATAATTGAGGATGCATTTCTCTTCTACCCTGTTCTGTTCTCACAAGCTTAGCTGTGATGCTTTTGTGTCCTTCTTCATGCCTAGATTGTCTTTATCACGCTTAACGTTTCCCCTGTGAGCTGACTATCCGGTAACACTTGAGGCCACCAGGCCTAAATATAGATGTTGAATAAGGACTAACTCATAGCAAGAAAAACGCAAGTGTTGTGATTCTAATTATAATGAGGAAGAAGTCTTATAACTATAAAAGGTCGGAAGTTTGACTAACTTTGCAGTTCTCTCCAGGTTGCACAAATAATGCACACAAGCTGCTTAAGTTAGTGTCCAGTTAGAGCTAATTTCCTGTCCAGCAATTGAGGTACATCCTTTGGGGGGGGGGCTCCAGCCCTCTAAGTCTTCGCCTCCAAAAAATGTGTTGGATGCAAAAATGCCTTGACTACCTCGCTCCGGTTTGGGCAGGTAAAACGCCTGTGCTCAAAGAAGAGTTAACCTTCCCCACCCATAAACTCTTTGGCTCAACAGTAGCGTAGGGAAGTAGTTCTTAAGAGGGCTATCAATTATTGTATTTTCCTGAGTAAGTTATTCCAATGGGACTAAGGCGTGAATGGGATTCTGTTGGTCCACAAAATCTCCTCGATTAGCCCTACCTAATCTAGCATTTAGGGACATCAATTTTAAGACATTTCTGTCCTATTGTGATGAAAGCATCAATTCAAACCTAATTTTCTGGTCCAATACATGTAAATCGGTGCCTCTACTTGCGCGAAAGTAGTATCTCTCCCTAATGATCTGTGATGGTCATACACCAGACCTTTCCAGACTTTGGAAATGGTGTGGACTTCCATTTACTTTTATGGGAATTGTATTCATACGCAGGTGATGAAATTTTGTTTGAAGTTAAATGGAAACAAACTGGTTCTTTCTTCACAGAGAGGTTGGCCAAATTTCATTTTGGCAAAGACTTCTCTGCAGGCGGTGCAAATCCTTGGATTGTTCGTCAATTCAGAAAATTATCTGCTGTATAACTGATTTCCGGTGCCTCACATGTGATCCTTAACTCATTTTTTCTTCTTCTTTGCAGATGAGGAAGTGTGTGTATTTAAATGTTCTGTATCACGTGAAACGGAGTGCAGTCGTGTTGGCAAACAGTCATTTATCATCACATTGGGCTGCAACAGTGTACTAATACAGTTTGCAACGCCGAACGGTAAGTAGGTCAGTCTGTGAAGGTGTTGGACGCTGTTTGAGAACCATACTCTGTGAAAGGACGCTGCAGTGCATTTTCATATAGCCTCCTGTTTTCAGTTGACAGACTTACGCTGCAGCACATACTTTTTTAGGTCTTGCCTACAACTGTAGTTGGAAAATGTTAGTGGACAGTACCAAAACTTACCTTGAGACTTGTCAGCCCACTGAATATCATTGGTTGGATTTCTTGTCAATATAATTTGCATACCTTTTATTATTTACGTTTTTTTTCTGTCTTCCGATTAGTTAACTTGTATCCTGATACTGCTTACATTCAGGGAACTACTTTCTTACAGGAATTGCAATGCATTTCTTCACTCTCACCCTCCTCTTCCTGATCCTCTATGCTGCTTGCTCCTCAGACCCTGCACTCTTTGTTGCTGTCCCATCGTTGCCTTCCCGATCCTGTCCCATCTCTTCTCCCAAGCTTCTCTGTTGCGCTTTTTCCATTGCATTCACTACCTTTTTTACCACCTCTTTCTGTTCTATGTTGGCTAAACATTTTGTTTTACAAGGTGCCACATGCTTCCTGTAAAGCGCAGTCATAGGCAAACCCAATAGTTATTGCCAGCCATGCTATAAGTATGACAAACAATTGGAAAACGTTTTATTCTATCTTTCAAAGATGGCCTCCATGTTTTAAAAAATATATATTTTTAAGTTTTATAGCCTAAAATAGACCTGTTAATGTCGAAGCGCTTTACAATACACAAAGTGTTGGGGCTAACGCGAGAACACATGAGCAGAGGGTAAAGGTTAATGAAGGCAAGAGGGTTACACATTTAAGCATTACTGAGTATTGTACAGAGACCCAGGACATTGAAGATGGGATACAAGTTCTTACAACTGGCCCTTGTGCTGGCAAAAAGACGAGTGGCCATTGGCTTGAAGGGGATAAGGGACCCCAGTTGCGAGTTGTGGGTGAGAAAAATTATAAAATGGGCCTTGGCTCAAGAAGTCAGGAGGATCAGACTTGATGATAAAGTCCAGGTAGACCTGAGCAGAGATCATCCATGATTTTCTCAGCTATGGTGAGGATAAATCAGAATGACGGACGCCTGTTTGCTAGGGTTGGAGCTTCTCTGGGGGTCTGGCGAGGATTGTTGCTAGTTGACGGGACCCCATTAGGAGAGAACCCTGGGATGTTGCATTGCCTCTAGGACCCACCCGATGGAGATATCCACTTCGATGGACGCATCATCCCCAGCACTGTCTATTGAACTGTGGACAGTGGTTGACACCCACTGGGGGATATCTGGTTGATGTATTCAAGGTTGGCAATAATAGTCTGAATTACGATTTTTATTTGATGGTATCTAGTGGAGAGAATGGGGGAGGGATAGGTTGTGCGACGACAATTATGAGGATATGCTACTGATTGTTCTATGTACAAGTGTTCTTATGAAAAACCAACAAATAAAACTGTTGAAATTGTCTAAGCATTCGACAGTCTGCACTAGACCAGTATGCAACATATAGAGGATTGAACTTTCTGAACTGGGGCAGATATATTGACTAAGGCCCAGAAGTAATGTGTAACAGATGCTAACTCTAGGCATTAATAAAATGTAATTAAATGATGTTGAACTGTGTGATAGTTGAGAGTATAAAGTCTTCAGTGCCGGTGGTGTCTGAAAAGCAATATTTCTGTTGCTTTTTTAATCAATTACAGGATTGCACTGTCCTGATATCTGGTGACATAGAGTTCCTGAATCTTGAACACCTCCTGAGAAGGATTGCTTCAGTGCTCTGGATTTTGTCACACCTAGAATTGCTTTATTTCGGATACAGATTAGTGTGAAAGAAATGCTTGCTTCACTGGGGAGCTAATTTATTGAAAGAGAGACTGGAGAAATATGCTTGCATTTTCTTGTGCTGGAGACCAATTGGGCAGCCGCATGAAGGATTGATTTAAGGGGGGTTTAAGTTTAGATTCGTAATTCCTAGTAGTAGGGAGTTGCTATAATCTATTCTTGACAGGTCAAGTGCCTTCACCTCTTGTCTGAAATCGTTTGACACGTCTTAGCAGTCTGAGCTGAGAATGGACTCCTTTTGCAATGTTGAGTATTTGTTCTTGGAGGTTTGTGTTTATCAAGCATAAATCCAAGTAATTTTGTAAAGTCAACAAGTGGGGGATTGTTTCTAAGAAGCGCGTTTTGTTTTAGCCAGTTTTGGTTGGGAATGTTGACATTCGGGAAGCGATTAAGTGTTTTTTCTTTTGATGGGCTTTAGGTAATGCAAAAACATCCAAAACTGGATCTCGTTGAAAATTTTGGCTATCGTTTCTGTGTCTCCTGGAAAGGTGAATCTTTATGTAGAGTTGTGTCATCCATATAAAAGCGATAGTTGATCTTTGAATGTTTTAGGATATTAGCAAGGAGGGGTTTCAGGTAGAGGTTGACGAGAGTTGGTGAGAGTATTGATCCTAAGTGACCCTTTGTCAGAGAATGGCGATTAACCAGTTGACATGCAGAGAGAAAAGACAACGGAGGCTAACATTATGCAATGACCTTTTATTGCTGCCCCAACATCCAGCGCTTTAAAGAACATAAAATACATCACAAACAAAACATTCAAGTTTTTGAACTTTCAAGACCATATATAACTCCACATCACTAAGCATAGTCCTCTGTTTGGCTGCAACGAAAACAAAAGCTGCTCCGTGGCTGAACTGGAAAATATTCTTACTGCAAGGAGTTAGCTGAACGAAAGAAGAAACAAAGTGATACCACAAAAAAATTCTTACTGAAGTAAATAATCATTTACATCTGTAAAGAAATAAGAAGTTAATGATACAATCACAATAAATCATAGTGAACAACTTAAATTATACAATTGAAACTAAACTAATTGGGAGTGGTCGGTGGGATATTTTTAGCCCCAGTTGTCTATAATGAAATCAACATTCTCTCTGTATGCTAATTGGAAAATCACCATTTCATTGGAAGACCAGAGGCTACCATTATGCAAGTTTAAAGCTCCCCATCGCCACACTACTCGCATGCTCTACTGATTTAAGATAAAAGTTCCCAAAGGTGCTAGCACTTGACCAGTCTGCCACTTTCAGAAAGTCTGAAAGTGTAACACCTACCCAAAAAAATTTACTGGCCATCGCACCGCTAGAAGTGTGTCCCGAATTAAGACACATCCATTCCTGCCTTGGACTTTCCTACTCTTACCCATTGTGAAATAGTAGCTGTTGAAACTGCCCCATAGGGTTTTACATTACAAAATAACTGATCCTCACCATCTGATCTAAATTCTAGCATTCTTTGTTAATAAACTTTCATGCAACTCACTACATACAATTTCTTGCCGTCATTGAAAAAGGGATACAATGTTTTCAGACATGATTTTAGTCCTTTTCCAAATCTCAAAGTGGACCCCATCAGGGGATTTAAACCTATTGCAAACTTCTAATGCCTTAACATCCGAGACTCTTCTAAAAGAGATTCAACAGAGTAATGTTTCAAACTTCTGTGAAGTTTGTCTTGTAGAAAGACAGGAGTTATCAGGCCAGGAGACAAAGGATCAAAAACAAGATTATTTTTCCATAAAGAATCAGACCTTGCCCTATGTGGTTGCCTAAGCCTTATCTCCTTATCACTCTGCGGACCAAAGGATCGCTACCAACAGCAAGATTGTTTACCAAGGAATATCCACATGAAAAGCCATATCTGTAACAGATCTATAATACAGGCCTGATTTGAACGATGCAGCAAGGTAATTTGCGACTTTTACTGCAGGATCCTCCATGGGATCCAAATTCCTCCCCAAGCACACCACTTTCTCCATACCACTGTGTATCTTTTTCCTGGCACCTGGTGCCCCTTACTCATCAGATAGGTTGTTGGCCTCTCCCGAAAGGCCGTTGTATCTACCAGATCTCATAAAATCTTCCAAACAAGAAGGGTCAAGTTTCCTTCTAGCACTAAAAGATGCTCCTCTTCTTCCTGCCCTTTCTAAAGGACTGGTCCCCCGGTATCAAACGTGGAACCTTTACTGCTAGTTCCATTATTCCAGGGAGCCAAACTGTCGAGTTCCAAAACGGAGTTACCAGAACTATGCTGCATCGTTCCCTCTGAACATTTAACACCACCCTCTGGATCAATTCAAATGGAGGGAATCTGTATCGGTTCTCTCCGTTCCAAACCTGTACTAAAGCGTCCACTGCCAATGCTCTAGGATCTGGCCTCCAGCTGTAATGCCGTTCTTCCTGAAATGTCAATCTGCTGGGAAAGGGATCTACCTGAAAGGGACCCCACAAATCCTGAATCTTCCTGAAATACAATGGACTCCTCTTCCAGTCACTCGTGTCCCTCAAAAATCTTGAGTTCCAGTCTGCTCTCTTGTTCTGATGACTTGAGATACACTTTGCTTTCAAGAGAATTTTCTGAGCCCAACAAAAATTGCAAATTTCCCTGGCTAGATCTGCAACAATTGATGTAGGATACAGCAGTGAAGTTGTCTATCCGGATCAATAACAGTTTGCTAAAATAGACCTGAAACTCATCTAAGCGTTCAGCACCGGTAATATTTCCAAACAATATCCTCCTTGGACCGTTGCCCTTCAGTTTCTATCTCTCCTAATCTTGCTCCCCAACCAAGATTGCTTGCCTTTGACTCTACAGTAAATTCTGGAACATTCCCAAATATTGCTTAGCTGTTCTAGCTCTCCAGGTCGTTCAACCACGATTGTAGGTCCTTTCAAGGCTCCGGGGACTGGGGAGTTACATCTGCATACCAAAGACCTATCCTCAAACCCAGGGATTTCAGTCTCTGAAGAGCCTTGTAATAACAAGCATTTACAATGCAATGGTCTCGCCTTTTGCATAAGTTGGAGCTATTGGTATTGTAAATGACAAACTTTTTTATTTATGGGTTGGTTTTGAAAACAGATAAATAAATGGCAGTCATTGACAATGCCAATAGCTTTAGCTCTCGCAAAGGCGAGACCTATTGCATACACACACACACACACACTCACACTCACACTCACACTCACACACACACACACACACACTCTCACACACACACACACACCGAGCCCCACACACACAATCCTTTGGTGAATATGTAGTGTTGGAAGGGGTCCACAGGGGGCACAGCGGTAGGGAAACGAGTGGGACAGAGGGCAAAAGGGGAAAAAACGAGTGGCGCAGAAGGGCACAGAAAAACGAGAGGAACAGAGGGCAGAAAGGCACAAAAACGAGTGGCACAGAGGGCAGAAGGGCACAAAAAAACGAGTGGAACAGAGGTCACAAACAACGAGAGGAGCAGAGGGCAAAAAGACACAAAAAAAGAGGGAAACAAGTGGAACAGAGGACAGAAAGGCACAAAAAATGAGTGGAAAACCAGTGGCACAGAGGGCAGAAGGGCACAAAAGACGAGAGGAGCAGAGGGCAGAAAGGCACAAAAAAACGAGTGGAACAGAGGGGCACAAAAACGAGAAGGGCAGAAAGGAACAAAAAAAGAGGGAAAACGAGTGGAACAGAGGACAGAAAGGCACAAAAAAACGAGTGGAACAGAGGGCAGAAGGGCACAAAAACGAGAGGAGCAGAGAGCAGAAAGGAACAAAAAAAGAGAGAAAAACGAGTGGCACAGAGGGCAGAAAGGCACAAAAACGAGTGGCACAGAGGGCAGAAGGGCACAAAAGAGCCACACACCGACCCACACACATACACAATCCTTTTGTGAATATGTAGTGTTGGAAGGGGTCCACAGCGGCGGGGAAACCAGTGGGACAGAGGGCAAAAGGGGCACAAAAGGGAAAAAAACGAGGGGCACAAAAAATACGAGAGGGACAGTAGTCAGAAAGGCACAAAACACGAGGGAAAAACGAGTGGCACAGAGGGCAGAAGGGCACAAAAAAACGAGTGGAACAGAGGGCAGAAAAAACGAGAGGAGCAGAGGGCAGAAAGGCACAAAACAAGAGGGAAACGAGTGGAACAGAGGACAGAAAGGCACACAAAGAGGGAAAAACGAGTGGAACAGAGGGCAGAAAGACACAAATAACCTGCCTCGGTGAGGAATCTAGCTGGGCGTGCGGGGGATGGTCCTCTCGTTCTCTGGATGAAGTTGAAGCGCCAGTTACAGGACATGCAGCCGGACCCCTACTCTGCGGCCCTGTAGAAAACAGCACGTGCAAGAGATGCCATGAGCGAAAGACTCGCGACGGCGTGCGCGCAACACTCACCCAGTCTGTCTGTGATTGGCTGCCCATGTAGCAGGCGGCTAGTGATTGGCCCACGCCTGCTGCCGGGGTCTTGCAATTGGACTGTAAAGTCACACGTGACCAGGGGGAGTCACGCGCTTTCCGGGAACCCGCCAGGTAGGACATAAACCCAAGGAAAGAAGCATGGAGTGCCGGTGGAAAGTTGTGGGGAGCTGTTTTTGCGTCTCTTGAGGGATTGCTCCGCTTTGGGATGTCGTTGAGGGTATGAAATCTTCAGGATGGGAGCGAACAATGGCAAGCAGTACGGGAGTGAGGGTAAGTGAGGGTGCCGCTGCCTGCTTGAGGGGGCGGACAGAAGTGGGCTGCGTTAGTTACTCCGTCCTTTGCGAGTATGTAGTCAGCCGTATTATGAGGGTGTCAGAGTGCTACATAGTGTGTACATTAAAGAAGAGCTGAATTGATTGGGCACGTTAACATCACAGCGGTTTTTATGACGAGAATATCTTCGTTATTATTCTGTAGTTCGGCATGGCATCTGTCTGTGTGCTACCATCGCTGCTGTTAAAACGAGACCTATTGGCTTTGCCAATGCTGCTTGTACGGGGGGCGGTGGCGAGGTGTGTGTGTGCGCGCGCGTTAGGCAGCCGTGGATGCGTTGAGGGGGGGGTCAGCAGCGGCGGGGTGTGTTTCTCTGTGTGTGTGTGTGTGTGTGTGTGTGTGCGTCTGCGCAAGTGCGTCCACAGACCCCGACCCCAATCCCTGCGCGTGCCCCGGTCTGTCTCCCTTGAGAGGCATCTCGGCGACAATAGGTCTCGAGAGCGAGACCTAAAAAGGGCTTGGGGAAACTGCCTGAATGGAGGATGACAAAAGTCTTACCACTCTTGCTAGACCCCCTCAAAGCCACCACTTCTTTCTCTAGAATGTGAGCTACCTCCATCTTGATCTTTGTCAGTTTTTTCTGAGGGAGACCAAGCTGGGTCAGATTGGTATCCACCGGATATGCCAGAAATTCCAATTTCTGTGTAGGAGTCATGATTGACTTCTACACATTGATAATGAACCCTAGACCTCTAAGAGATCCGTTGACCACTTATTGCGCTTTAGCAATTCCCCCCTGATCCTGAGACATCAGTAACATGTCGTCTAAATAGGCCAGTAAATGTACTTCCCTCTTTTTCAAGAAAGCAATTGCAGGGCGCAGTACCTTGGTGAAGCACCAAGGTGCTGATGACAGACCAAAGGGAAGACAGGAGAACTGGTACAAAATACCTCTACAAATTTAGATCATCGGAATTGTGAAGTAGGCATCTTTTAGATTCAACTTCAATAGTCAGTCTTTTTCTTGTAAAATGTCTCACAGAATATGGATCCCTTCCACCTTGAAGTGCCTGTAAACCAAAAACCTGTTTAATTCTTTCAAGTTTATTGCGAGTTGCCAACCCTTGTACACCATCTGCACTAGGAAAACCGTACTTGCAAAACCCTTTTCTGAGTCCATGACCTTGCAAATTGCCCCCTTGAGCAACATTTGCGGTAGCTTCTGTACGTGGCAGTGTCATTCACTCCTGCTCCAAGGACAACTCCCTTGGTGTTGCACCTTTGGTAAAGAACCTGGCAACTTTTTAATTTGCAGCTCTTCACAGTTTGTAATACCCAAGAATCCTTGATTATGCCAGACCAGCTTTGGATGAAAAATCATAACCTTCCCCCTACCTTTGTGTGGGAAGAACCAATTAAAGGGTTGAAACTTGCCTTGATCTCCAGCTCCATGGAATCTACCTTGCGGCCTCGTGAGCAAGGTATTCGTCCTCGTTGCGGAAAGAAGCTACAGTTTGAATGGAAATTTCTTCCATATCCCCTCTGGTCTTGGTGGTAATACTGGGGCCATTGTAGCCCACGGCTGCCGGCCAGGCCCCTCCTGTCAGCCCTACACAAAAAAATCTGTTGAGCATCTGTCTTGTGTTGGATTGGGCCTTACTAAAGGCAGTAAACATTGAGCCATGGTTGCCTAGAGTTTTAATAACACACTCCCCAAAAAGACGCCCATTCGGGTTCCCTGGCATTTTCTTGATAGCTAGATCACCCCACGTTGGATTAATCCTTATCGGGATAGCCCTCCTGCTTTCGACCATTAGCCTGGCATTGCCAAGCAGGCATAAAGCCCGCTGGCTCCAGACCCTGAGTAATTCAACATCTACGGGCATGCCCTTGAAGGAAGCTTTGAGCTATATCTAGTGGACCCAGAGTATCTAATAATCTTATCTTGGCACTGCCTTTCCTAGGATCTTTTCCTGACTTAAAAAGGTAAGACAATACCTCCGGGTCCAGATAAGGGGTTATACCTGATTTATTTCCCAGGAATTTTCTAGAGCATTCAGTCCTTATCAGATAACGCCTCTCCTTATCTAGAGAATTACGGATCCAGAACTTAATAAAAGAGGTCATGTGGTCCATAGGCCACCAATCGATCCCCTTGGGTGAGTAATGCTGGTAGGATTAAACATTTCGACACCTTTAGGGTCTTTGATAGCCTTTGAAATAGAAGGGTAGTCCAAATCCTCATTGAGGAAATCATTCCAACGTCTCCCTTGGATCAAAACCTTATTCATCCATCACGTTCTCTACCTCATTGCCAAGTAAATACTCACCATCAGTATTAATACTGCTGTCTTTTGTGCCATGTAGGCCACCCACATCAATTTCACCAAAACGGTCACTCCTGTTAATTGTGCAGCCATGGACACCACAGTCTATTGTAGCTTTCAGGCTACCCAATGTGTGCTCCTCACCCATGAGATGTTTGGGTTTTTTGGTTGCCTTGTGCCTCTTTTTTTTTTTTTCTTCTGACAATTTAAGGGGTCTTCTCAGAAAATGAGAAAAGGTCCTCTACAGAGGGCGAATCCCTTTTTCTATCAGCAAAGATGGCTTTCACCGACTTCCCTGTCCAAATACCTTTTAAAAATATCCTCAGTGTCAGGGAGCCTCCGGGTAACGTCCTCGTCAGACATAACGAGGAAGATGTCTTGCCAAGTATTAAAATAAAGAAGAGGGCTTAAAGAAAACTGTTTGCCCTTTCTGGCTGATTCTACCTTTTATGTTGTTTATGGGAGAGGTATGCAAAGCTTTTACAAAACACTCCCTGCAGGTTTGCCCGTCAAACAGTAACTGTTAAAGGAAGATAGTGACTGCGTTGCCATGGTAACGGTGTACATATCCCAAGCACGTTCATATAAAAGGGCATACAGCCCAAGGGAAAATGTCTGCCAAGGCGATGAGTCCTCCTCTTTCAATTCCAATTGAGGACTTTGCTGTGCGCAAGGAAATTGGCGCAAGAGGCAGCCACCACAGGCAGAAGCGCTCTTTCAAAATGCAGAAGAGCGTGTCCTGGTCCTGCTGTGTAAAGATTCAAAGGGCGTTTGCGCGTCTTTTAAGTCATGCAGGCTCCTAACCAAGTCCTTGTAGACCGCAGGAAAAGCTTTGGGCCCGAAATCAGCCCATTCCGATATCCTCGGAAAAACAAACAAGTGCTGAGCCCCTCTTCTGCAAGGGGAACGTAGCCTAAAACCTTAAGGATACGAGAACCAAACCATAAATTGGAGGGGTGAAACGAAACGCCAACCTACCTTAAAGTAAGTAAAAGTGAACCAAACCTAAAAACCTTAATAATCACTATTTAACATAGGAAGACATAACAAATATAGACAAGCATAGGCATAGCCAATAGGTCTCGCCTTTGGGACCGTATAAGTGTTTAACCATGCAACACTTGATGTTGTTGCACCAAGGATATTATGCTGCATAACGAAATACTTATAAGGTCCCAAAGGCGAGACCTATTTGCTATGCCAATGCTTGTTTTACATGGATTTCACTGAACTGTGTTTTAAAACCACGTGTTGCACTGAGGGAAGTGCGTTTACTTCACTTGCTGACTTCAAAGCCTAGTGAAGCAGGTTACAAAACGTCAAGACAAATAAGCCAATAAAGTCCTTTTTTTTTTAACTAAAAACAGGCAAGAGTGTCGCTAAAAACAAGTCTAAGGTGAGAAACGGTATTCCGACGTGCAACATAATAAGGGGATTTTAATTCCTTTTATTTCCAAATAAAGTATTTGCTTGCTAAACCGAAACGTTGCGTTTGTTTCTAATTTTCTTTTTTTTAACATTGATAGATTTAGTCTGTAAATGTGTTATTCTAGGAGACAGCTATTTTCGAACAAAAAGATAATTTATATAGTCCTACAGACTGGTATCTTTGTGACCAGTATCTGTGAATGTTCTTTTGTCAGAGAGGGAGTGAAGTGGTCGAAATGTAGGGGGATGCTAAGCTTCACACAGAAACACAACACTACTTCCCAAGCTTTCAAGTTTTGTTTGCTTGTATTACGTCATATTTGCAGGGCTTTTAGCACGTTTTGCAATGATAAGTTTAAAACAGGAGAAAACGTATGCAAATATTTGCATTCTTTAAATAGCTGGTATAGTGGACGTAAAACTATATATGATTGAAACTCCTAAGCGCGACCTTACCATAAACAAATATTACACTTTGTAGGATTGCACTGCAGAGTAGTAGGTTGGCTGGCTGGAAAAAAATGATGAAAATAGTAAGTGGTGGCTACATAAATAAACCTGTGGATGTAAGGATGGATGAAATAATGAATGGATGGATAAGCAGACACATAATAGATGGCTGAATTGACTGTTGAATGGGTGGGTGGGTGGGTGGGTGGACAGGTGGCTGAACGGGTTAATAGATAGGTGGGCGGATGGTTTTTTCACCCTGTTGTGATAGGCTCATTAACAATTGTTACGGTACCTGCGAGATGGACATGCCCTTTACGCGTATCTCATGTTATGTAATATGGCGTACACTGGGCTATAAGTGGGCTGAAAAAAGTGTGGACTCCCTGAAAGGAGCGTGGCTTAAACATATACACTAAAATCGAGCACCACTCTGCCCACGTATTTGCACAGAATCCCAACTGCATCTGGCACAAGTGATCACTGCTCTGTGCTATTTGCTGAGAGGCCAAGGATTAAAAGGCTACGTATTCTGAACACCTTTTTGACCTACAGGCACTGACTTCCT
This sequence comes from Triturus cristatus, assembly GCF_964204655.1. NCBI lineage: Eukaryota > Metazoa > Chordata > Amphibia > Caudata > Salamandridae > Triturus > Triturus cristatus. Next base: position 85,261,147 of record NC_140586.1, on the reverse strand, counting down.
CAGCTCATCTGTGCCAGTTATGAACACCTGGCTATGACTGAGTTCAAATTATGTACTGGTCAAGAGTAACATGCTGCCTGAAAAAAAGAAAAAAAGTAATACAACATCCGGGAAAAATCAAACACTCGTAGGGAATGCAAGATTAAGCAAAGCTTGTGAAATATAAGCAGCAACAACATAGATCACATTAACGTTTTTACACCCATCGTTCACAATTAGATGAGCGTTTTTGAATGAAAAGTTAAGGACATGAATACAGGGCCTGACAGACACCCGTTTAAGTGTCCGATTTATATTACTAAAGCCCTGGGTGTACATGTCCCTGAATTAATGTTTGTGGATTGAAGCACGAGTTTAATGAGACAGGCAAGGGTAAAGCTAAAAACAAGTTGCGACGCTTTACATAATAAAGGTATTAAAAACTCCTTTTAGTTCCAAAGAAAGCATTTGCTTTTTAAACGGCGATATTGCGTTTGTGTGTTTTGAATTGTTTTCTGTTTTAAAACATTGAATGATTTATCTCCTTTGTAGCAGAATGATAATTAACTTTAGTTTGAGTTTTTTTTCATACTGTTTGGGTTGAAGTTCTGAAGGCTGCATTTCCAGAAGAGGAGAGAGAGGAACTGAATGACGACGATGTTGTTAAGAGGTGTGCGATTACCCTCTCCCTGGTAATTGTGTCCAGAGTCCATGTCTGGCAGGGCTCTCTCTGCTCTGAAGCAGTGGGATGGGGTTAGGCCCACAGAGAGGGGTGAACAGCAGTCTGGAGTGAGATCATTGAAGTCATTTATAAAACTGCATGTAAAAGGAAACACGCAGAGGGCACATTTCACAGCTGCTGAAAAAGCGGTTGGTGAAAGTTGGACTGTATTAGTCGAGAGGGAGGACCCAAAGAATGAAGAGTCTGCAGAAAGGAAATGTGGACGCCAGGTAGTGGGAACAACGGAGCGGCGCCTATCATTCTCCATGTTCAGTGGGGATACTTTGAGGGGACTGTGCGCTCTTTCTGACAGAAGAGACGGCGGGCTGAGTCACTGATCCCGGAATTCGGATATGCTGATGGAAGGCGAGATTCATGTAAAACAAGCAGGATTAGCTTTCGAAAGACGCCCAAACATGCGCAAATCCTACCAAAGAAGCCCAACAATAAGAAGCGCAAGCAAGACGGAGAGGCGGAACGAGACGCACGCGCGCTGGGGAGAACAGTCTGCTCTTTTTCAAAGCACATACTCGTGCTTGTGGCGCGCCGCTGCGCACTACTGCAAGGCGTATGCCGCCACAAGTATGTGCTTTGAAAAAGAGCTGCACGACAGCTAAAGGTCTCCTATGCAGTGCATGCGTGCTGCGTAGGTGAGACCTAATAATGGTACAGTACTTATCTTGTAAAGGAGCAGTGAGAGGACTATGCTTAGTGACGTGGAGTTATACTGTCTTGAAAGAACTAAAACTGGAATATTTTGTTTATGATGTATTTTTTTTAAATAACACATTTTGATACATTGCATGTTAGAGGATAAAATGTCAGTAGCAAAACGTGCTGTGCTAATGATGTTTATGTTCTTTAACGGGCTGCATGTTGGGCAGCAATAATAAGTTATTGCATAATGGTAGCCTCTGGTTCTGTAATGAAACTAACTGTGCTCAAGCTGGTGTGATTGATTGTACTGCCTTCAGTTATCCTGGAGAGATGTCAACTACTTGAGGACACTCATTGATACATTACCCATCCCTTTGAGTTCTCAGGAGAATGTTGGGATTCATCATGTCTCAAACTGCTGAAAGGTCTAGTTTTATAAGGATACCATTTCCTTCATTGTGGAAGCGCAGGAAATTAATCTCGATTTTTAAGGTTGACATTTCCTTGCTGCATGCTTTTCTGAAGCAAGATTATAGATCACCCAGCAGTTTGTTCTCCTAGGAAGTATTTGAGTTGGTTTTCTATTCAACATTTGAGGACTTTGAGGAATGATGGATTTTACACCAAACAATAGATGTTGGTCATCTTTACTTCAACTGCTTTCAGGCAGTCCTGGACTCCCCTAGGGGTTCAGGATGAGTTAAGGCAGTACCGAAAGGGGAATAGTGTCTGACTGGTGTCTTTTAGGGTGGTAGAAGGGATGGAATCCCTGTCATAGGAGGATAGGGTGATTCTGGAGATAGTTTTTAAAAACATGTTATAACATCTTTTATTAGGCACTTAATATTCCAGTAAGCATCATGGACCTCAAAGTTGCATACAAGGATCATCATTACACAGCTCAGTTGTGCCTCCTTCAATATCCCAATTATCAATCGTTCCTGTGTCCTGGAGATCATTTTAGTTTGTCCTTCCTGTCATAATTCTCTGCCTACCAATTCTAACGTGCTTGACTGTAATGCACTTTTCAATGTTTATCTTCTCTATAAATAAGTTGGAGAGATCCTCACACTTTTAATGTTTCTGTGAATTCTCTAGGAGTTTGGGTTAAATTAAAAAATATATATATTTATAAAAAACTTTTATATAGTTTCTTAGGACAGTTTCTCACTTGGTTAATTTCCTCTTTGCTCAAAGCAGCCTATTATATGTTTTTCTTGTAATTTGTTTCTTTCTTTGCAGATAAGCGTTAAGCTGATAGGTGAGGGATAATGACACCATTTTTTTCCATCAAGGCTCATAGGACTTTACCTGCTTTTTCAAATCTTTTTATTGAATTCCATAACAATATAACACCATAAAGCAGCAAGTATACAGCTTGTACACCCTGCTGCTATCTGGCAGAACCCTCCTTCCTTCAGCCACCACTTTCACTTCTCCACTATCTAGTCCCTAGTGGCTTTCTATGGACCTCTGTTCTAGGCTCCCACCTCTCTTTTTCCCTAATGCCAAGAGAACCCACCCATTGCCCTTTTATGCCTCCTCCAGGTCATAGACCTTCTTGGACCCTTTTCCTGGGGCCCACACCTTCTCAAATTTATGTGGGCGAGCCTGGCACGGTACCCCAACCTCTCTACCCTCATGCTCCAGTCCAAGTATCATCGATCGATTGGGGGACTTTTAAGCCTACACCAGTACCGACAATGTCCCTCCTCGCCTCAATTAACACCATGTTGCGGAATAGGAACTGGTATCTGTTTTAATGTCTGATCTCCCCAGATACCCAAAATCACCAGCTGTGGGTTGAGAGCAAGGCGCAGTCCAGAACGGAAGGGATCCTCATCTTCACCTTCTCCCAGTAACCCTCTGTTTTTATGCACTTACATAAGGTGTAGCTCAGAGCCCCTTTCTGGTGACCTACCCTTTGACAGTGATCATTACCTACCCTCCCCATATGACAGAGGCGTGTTGTCTGGTAATATGCCCTGTGGAGTTGCTTTAACTGCACCAGCTGAAAGCCCGCCCGGGTGGCTGCCACTTGGGTATACTTGCAGGCTTATCTCCCCAAGCATTGTTTCCTATTCTCCCCAAGTCGATTACCCATTCACATTGCTGGGTGTCTAATGGGGCCAGGCTGTGTCAGGGTGAAGTATATTTGTGATAAAGCGTGTTTGTGAAGCCCCCCCTTCCCCCCACTCCATTCTAGGAGCATTTCTTCAGCCACCTCCGAAAGAAGGTTCCTTATAGCGCCACATGATATGTTTGACCTGTTGGTAGCGTAATTACTGTCTCCCCTGTCAGTTAAAATTGTGCTTCAAGTTAGGAGAATAGGATAATCATTAACACCCCCCCCCCCCCCCCACACACACATGTCCCCCACCTTCAATATTCCCAGTATATCCCACTTCCTGTGACCCTCCAGACATTTCAGGCGAGCTAGCAATGCCGAGTCCTAGAGCGGGTACTCCAGCGTCGCATGTCCGCTCCAACCCAGTGTCTTGTTGCTTCCTGCCATACTCTAACAGGCCACAGCAAACCTACTCGCCATGGCGAGTCAGATTTTATCAGTGCGAGCTATATTTAGAGGCCTACTCACCCCTTCTGGCGAGCTGACAAACCGGTGTTCCTTTACTTTGTGAGCGATTAGAAAATTAAAGATTCCTTCAAATATTGCTTTTGTCCTGTCACATTTAGTCTGTGTTCAGAGACAGAGGTCAAAAGTCCTTTTACATCTACGATTTCATTTCTTTCTCGGACTGCAAAGTTCGAGGATTTTGGAAAGTGAACTGCTTGACAAATGTGCTCTACAAAAAGGGTGAAATAAAAGCCTGTAGAATACCCTGTTTGATTTAAACACACTTAAATAGCTAAAACATTGAAATGTTTATACAGTTAATGTCAATTTCAGGAGTTATGGAAGCCCTTGTTTTGTAATTGTGTGATGAAAAAACTGTTTTAATTGGACAAAAATAAATCATAACACTTTACTTTGTGATGTGCAAATGAATAGATATGCATAAACCCAATTTCTGCAGATTATTTAGAACACTATATAGTTTTATACGTAAAACTGCATGTTAGTAACAACGTTTTTGGCCATTTCAATGGAAAATGTGCAGTCTGTGAATGACCGTGCACTACCACTTCATGCTTTAGTAATATATTTATTAAAAGTGAGGTTTTAAAGATGAACTGAGAAACTTTCCTGCTCCCACCTTGAACTGCAATTCTATTAGCGAACCAAGAGGGAAGTCAGGGGTCATGTGTACCCTATATGTGGGCTAGATTCTGATTATGCATGGAGCAAACCTTTTAGTTTATTAAAGCAATCTAAATAGGTTTTTTGTACAGCAGGAATGCTGAACTCTCATATTTGAAGGGGCTCTAATGTGATAGTGAAGAAAAAGTTGTCTCTACAAAATAAAATATTTTCCTAGGATGACATAATGACCATATTACGAGTCAAGCACATTAGTTAGGTTGGGTAAATTGTTCAGGTTATTTGGCCTGCAGATCTAGTAACGTTTTTGTGATTTTTCGAGGCCTGTAGTCTAACCACCTGCGCAGTTGGGCCTGGCAAAGAGTTGCACCTGCCTGTCCTGAAGAGCCCGCCAAGGTAGCCCCTCAGGATGCCTTTCCCTCCTGTCTGCATAGATTAAGGGTTCCTGCTTGGTCACAATTACCCAGTTGTTAATTACTTGCTTTGGGCCACCCAGTAATATAACTTACGATTTGGGAGGGCCACTCTCCTGTTCTCTAGCTTGCGTGTCCATACAGATAAGGCAAACTTCGGCGGGCCACCATCCCAAATCAGCTGCCTGGTTGTCGCCCCGACATCTTTAAAGAATATATCTGGGACATAAACGTGTATTTTGCAGACTATATAGAAACTTGGGGAGGAATATCATTTTTTGTAGGGCTGTTCGGCCTAGTTCGGAAATCGAAAGTTATCTCCAGTGGACCCCAACCCCCCCTTTTATAGTCATGCAAAATATGCTCCAGATTTTCTCTGTAAAAGGTTTACGGTTGTGTGGTTACTTAGATGCCCAGGTATCTGAACCCTGTCCGCTCCCATGTCAAGGGACAAACTCTCCCATTGGGTGGGATCCCTTCCATCAGTGAAACGCTATAGATTTACTCCAGCCACTTGCAAATGGGCTCCAGGCCACTCACCAAGCCGCCAGTGATACCCCTGGGTTCTCCGGTCCTGTATCAGGCCTCTGCTGTATGCGGGCCTTTCTGTTCATGTCCATGCCTCACCACCTCCATGCGTGGCTGCTCCGAACCTCACCTTCAATCACGGTACCAAGAAGGAAGGTGGGCTCTGGCCTGCCTCCCTGCGGTCCCCATAGCGAGGGTGACATCTGGTAATCCCTCGCGGCTCCACACTCGTCCCGCGCCGGGCTGTGCGAAACACTGCAGGCACATCTATGCCGCAGCCAGCTTAGGCTGCCCCTGCTTTCTGCTTTGCTGCACCCTCCCACTCACTCGGCCAAGGTGGGGGTGCTCCTCCCGCTGTGCTTGATGCCACTCCCCTAGGGTGATTCCCAGTGGCTTTGACACTCCTGGGTTGCTGCCGTCATTTTTGATTTCTCCCAGGACCGGTTCCAGCTTTTCACGGTGTCTGCTGTGCCTGGGGGAGGCCCTTCCACCGTCTGGAGTAGCCAGACTTAACCACCACTCCCCTCGGACACTGGTATTCGTATATCCTTGGTGGTAGGCGGGTTGGGGATAACTGCTTCACAGGTTGGACGGCGCCGGAGCTCGTCTCCTATGTGACTGCAACCATGCATGTGCAAGTCACGCCCCGTATTATTTGCTTTATGTAATTATTTGTAGTAATCATATGGCTTAGCTCTTTGCTTTTTGTCATTTATGGATTTTGGTGCTAGCTCTTTTAGAGTGAGGCATTTTTTGATGTAGTGGATTGTGAGGTTATTCACATCAGTGGAAGGAGGTAGGTTTTGTGTAGAGTATGCAATGTTTTTAGAGATGGTTGTACTGTTGATACCTCTTGTGGTACTCATCCATTTTTATGGGTCTACAGCGTTGCCTAGGTGTAGAGTGTTTCACGCCATTTAGAGTAAGGAAATGAGGGAGTGATCGGACTAGTTAACTGGTCTTATAATGTCAGTCACTATCTTCTCTTCTTCCACAGTGATATTGTCGAATCTGGCCCCTTTACAGTGGGTGGGCGCTGTGCAGTGATATGCAAGATAGTTGTTGGTTCGTGGTGTGGTTAGATGAGCGACAACTGGGTCTTTCTTGTTTTTCCAGTGTAGGTTGAAGTAACCCAGAAAAATGTTGTTAGATTTTTATAGCACTTTCTGTGCTCTGTTCAATTCTGTACTTCATGAAGATCATAATGTTTTCTCAAGGTGGTACATGAGATCAAAATGTAGTGATTTTTAGGTCTCACCTAGCAGCACGCATGCGCTACATAGGAGGGCCTTTAGCCGTCGCTCTGCTCATTTTCAAGCACACACTCGTGCTTGTGGTGGCATCCACCTTGCGGGAGCGAGCAGCAGCGCGCCACAAGCACACGTGCAGTGCTTAAAAATGAGCAGACTGCTCTCCCAAGCGCGCGTGAGTGCACCATTCGCGGGCTCACCTCCTGCTCCCCCCTCTCTCTCATGCGCACACCACTCATACTTGTGTTGTATGGTTGCAAACAAAGGTATAAAATACGTAGCACGCTACAAATGCCAGAGCTATTGGCTTTGCCTTTCTTTTGTGTATGTTATAGATCTACTTCTGTACTTATTCAAAACATTTTTCTTATTAGTAAATGCTGCCTTTTTAGCTTTAACTTTAGCGGAACCCCTCGTGCGTGTGAGCCATAGTGAAGCATCAGTAAGCGAGTGTTAAACTGATTCTACAATCTGTTTTGTACTCGCACTTTCGAAGAAAAACATCTTGTCCTCATCAGTGCCTTTCTTTTGTGTTATAGAGCTGTAATCCGACAACTTGTGGCCTTTTTCGTGGTCTTTCTACTTCTGTACTTCAAAACTTTTTTCTTGTTGGTAAATGTTGCCTTTTTAGCTTTAACTTTAGTGGAACCCCTCAACTGCTCGTGCGAGTGAGCCATAGTGTAACATCAGTAAGCGAGTGTTAAACTGATTCTACAATCTGTTTTGTACTCAGACTTTCGAAGAAAAACATCTTGTCCTCATCAGTGCTGGGTGGAGAATTTCAGTGAAATGGCTATCATCATAGTGCCCAATGGAAATCTGACAGTCTAGAGAAAGATGGTATGTTCTATTGCAGCCTTTAGACCCCTCAAAGCCCTTGGACGCCAATGCCTATTAAATGCTCTATAGACACCATAATAAAATGTAAAGGATTTGTCTATACTGTAAATCCTCTGTTGTGCTTTCGAACGTCATCAGCAGAGGGTGCACCCCCTTCCCCCCAGTTTTGTTGATTAGATATCACTGGCATTCTCCACTCATCCTATTTGAAATGATGTAGCCCTGTCATTGTTACTAGATGAAGTGACATGCTTGAATATTATTTGGAGGTATCAGCCTGCTACTTCTAGCTTGGTCTTACACGCCCTGCCAGAATCCTTGCGGCCATAGATGGAGTAAAATGTACTGGATCTATGAACACTATTTACGTCTATTCTAGAGGCAACTTTTTATATTTTTGTCAGCCTCTTGTAATAACAAGCAATGGCATAGCCAATAGGTCTAGCCTTTGGGACCTTTATAAGTGTTTAGTTATGCAGCACAATATCCTTGGTGCAACATCATCAACTGTTGCATGGCTAAACACTTATAAGGTCCCAAAGGCGAGACCTATTGGCTATGCCAATGCTTGTTTTTATTCTGCTGTCTTCAATTTTAATGTATATGAAGATGGTGAATTGGTATGGGCTTCTGTACTTAATATGATTTATAAGTGTTACTCCACCACCCGATTTTTCCCACTTTGTTTAAGAGGGTGAGGTTGTATTCTTGAGCTAATAGAAGGTCTAGTGATGGTGGAGATACTTCTGTCATCCACCTTTCAGTCAGGAAAGTCAAGGTGAGACCGTAGGTGATTATTGGATTTATTATTTTTTTGGAGATCTGCAGTTGTGTAGAAATCACCTTGGGGAGAGCTTCGGAGTGGCTCGGTCATAGCATCTAATTGTTTTTATTTCTCATATAATTTTCCAGAGTGCCTTTCATATGAGTATTCTTTAGTGATCTTTCTCTGGGTTTTATTATTTGGAAAGGGGATGTTTTCTTTGTAGGCTTTGGTAGACTCCCTGGGATCATAGGTTCTTTAGCTTTTTATCTGAAATCAAGGAGGATCTCTTAGGTCTTGGATTTTTGTAATTATGTGGAAAGGTTTTAATAGTCCATAGAGTTAAAGGGTTTTCGTCATAGTCTTTAATATGAAGAGTGAATATTTCTACAGCATTAGAGTTTTGAGTATGATTTTGAGAGGTATTGGGACAATGGCGAATATCAGCTCCTAGAAGGTATCTATTTTAACATCAGCGTGGTGCCGGATTTGGAGGAAGATATTCCATTAGAGAGTTTATTTCATGCTGATTGGGGTGAGGCTAGAGAGGTGTAGAAATAATTGTGGACTCCTTGTGAAGGTGTAGGGGCCAGGACCATTGCAGCCATCAGTGGGTTTCTTAAGGTTCTCCCTCCGAGTACTGGACCTGGATTAGCCTAGGAACACTGACTAAATGTTCAAGCTTGAGTATTGGTGAGATAGCTTCAGTATGGTGGTGGTGTTATTGGTAGGTGGAGATATCTTAATTGTGGAGTCCAGCAGAAATTGAGGGATTCCATTAACAAGGTGTCTTTTAAGGTTTGGGAACATCTGGAAGTGAGATTCAAAGAGTTTAAGGTTGGCGTCTGACAATTGCATTAACATTTTGCAATTCTTATATACTGCTATGTCAGCGTTTGGGTCACTGGGTGAGTCTTCTGTTGTAGGGGATTTAGAGATATTTTGTAACTTTCAGTGATTTGTTGAAAACTTCAACCTGTAGAGGGGTGTCTTGGTTGTTCTCATTGAGCCTGTCTTTAAAGTCTGATTGTAGTCCAGTAAGACGGTTTCGGATGTCGTGGCCGATTGTCGGATGTTTGAAGTTTTCCATACCATTGTTGGAGAGGATTGCCAGGATAAATCATTCTAAACGAGTTCAGACTTTGCCTCCCTAGGGATTCAGAGGTGGCCATGTAGTTTCTGTAGGATTGAAGTTGGGGTATGCCGGGCTCCCTAGTGAAAATGCATGAACACTTGCGCAGCCGAATAAGTATGCAAACGATCCGTTTATTGGATAATAAAAGAATGGAATACTCAGATCTGTGAAGACCTAACGTGAAAAAAATAGGTCTTGTTAATAGAATGTGGTTTGTATAATGGCAAAAGGCTGCCTGGGGTTACTGGTTGAAAGCCTTTTCATTATACTTGGGTCAGAGAATAGGATGCACCATCTACCTCACTGGGTCGTATATATTGGATCAACAGCTATGTGCCCCACTGTGGGGTTCAGACCAGGATGAGTCGGCTAATAGACAAAAACTTGCCTGATACAAGGATATGAAGTAGCTTGCAGGGAACTATCTCAATAGTTTCGTGTGAAACATCCTTAACAGTGGCCATCTTGCCTCGGTTTTCATATTGCGGGTTGCAATGAAGTAGCCATTTAGAAAGTATAGACACCATTGTTTCCTATAATTTTGCACTCCAAAAATGGTCACCAAGTAGCATCACTGTGTGACATGTTTTTATGTTGCGAACACTGCAACCATATTGGGAGTGTAGCAAAGTGCCCCTTTTGGATGGTTTCTCCCCACTTTTTGCCTAATGTTGATGCTCCATGGCCAAGTGTGCCCTGGGTTCCTGCCAACCAGATACCCAGGGTCAATGTTCTTTCTCTAAAACTGTACTGTTGCACACCCAATTGGGAACTCTGTGGCCACATGTAAGTCCATTGTAAAAGGTACCATGGGTACCAAGAGCCCTGTGACCAGGGAAGGCCTCTAAGGACTGCAGCAGATATTGTGCTAACCTTAGAGACCCTGTACCCTAACACACACTGCGATTGCAGGCTGTGTGTTTTGGTGCAGAGAAAAGTGAGGAGTCGACATGACACACATCCCTATGTGCCATGCCTGCAATCCACAACCTATGGCATAGGTAAACCACCCCTATAGCTGGGTGCCCTATTCCACTGGTGAGGATACAGGTGAATGAGCACTATACCCCTACAGTGTCCAAGTCCATCCTTAGACATTGTAAGCAGTAATGCCATAAAGAGTATATGGTCTGGGAGTTTGTCATTCTGAACTCCATAGCACCATAAGGGTATTACTGAAATCTGGAAAGTTTGATATCAAATTACTCAGCACATTAAACCCACACTGATGCCAGTGTGGTATTTAATACAAAATGCACTCAGAGGGCATCTTAGAGATGCCCCCTAAACAACGACCTAACTAGTGTCATGACTGACTGGCTGCTCGCCAGCTGCCTTGCCAGGACCGGTTTCTGGACCCCTGGGTCGAGAGCCTCCAGCTCTTGGGGTCTTGAAACAAAGCACATCCTGGGTAGAGGTGCCAAGCCTTCTCCCCCAGGATAGGCAGGGTCCACAAAGGGGAAGCTTCAAAGGCTTGCCACCTTTTGGGAGCTGACCCAGCCATTTGCTGCTCCCAGCAACTGGCCCCCACCGGTTCTGACCCCCAGTTTGGGTAAGAGAATCAGCAGGAAAACCAAGATAGGAGGAGAGATGTGCCCATCTTTGCCAACCCCTCCTGTGGGGGAGGTGAAGCGAAGCACAGCTCTCTGTCCCCACTATCTTGAAGATGGGGGAGACCCAGACAACCAGACTGAGGCTTATGCCCCCCCCCCCCCACTGGAGGGTGGCATAATAGGGGGTGTACCCACCCCAAAGAAGGGAACCATCGGTTCCAACTTGTACAAACCCGAAACGCCGCTAAATTTAGTATTTATGGGCAACCCCGAACCTTGCCTCCTCAGACAAGAAGAAAGGAGGAGAACCAAAGAACCGTGCTGACTGAAGAAGTGGAGGGCACCAACTAAGTTGGCCCCAGCCCTGCTGGCCTGTCCCTACCTCCTCAAGCGGAATCCCTGTGCGTCCTTCAGCCAGCTTCTCCCCAGAACTAGGAGGACTTGCCCTGCCTTCATTAAAAACACCTTGTCTCCCATATGCACCGGATTTGTTCACCAGCAGACTTTGGCTCGGGCCAAATCTGCGAGTCTGCACCCCATGCGAGAGTGGCCCACTACCACGAGGATGTCTCCCTGTGGATCCTGACTTGGGATCTGGTGATCCCTGACCTACCTCAAGTCTCCCTATGATGCCTGCAGCTCCTATCTGGAGGATCCCCCCCAATTGGAGCCAATAAGGAAAACCTTATGCCAAAGACACCCCTGCACCCGATGCCCCACGGTGGCCCAACTGACGGTGTCCCGGCATCCCACGAAATCCCAACTTATCTTCCAACCGGTGGTCGTCTTCAGAAGATCTTCGTGCCCGAGCCTGCTGTGTTTGTTCTGAACACAGCTTCCCCATTGACAGCAACAGGGCTCCCGACGTCGATCCAGCACCCTGCCCCCCAGTACCGCTATGGGTGTACTTTGTGTGCTATCGTGGATCCCCCTTTGCCCTGAGCTAAACCCTAGGAGCTTTGCTCCCACATACAAGTAGGGTGCCTGTGAGTAGCCACCATCCGGAGTCCCCCTGTCGCCTATTGGATAACATTGGGCCTCGGCACTCTGCACCCGGCCGCCCTAGTGCTGCTGAGGTTGCTGTTTGAGTGCATCCTTGATCCTGGGGGAACCCTTGTTCTAATCTAACCCCAGAAACTCAACCCAAAAGATTGTTTACTTGCCAGCAAACCGATAACCTAATTTTCCTCCATAGGATTGTATTGACTGTTTTCTTCCATGTGTTGAGGGTGTTATGGAAACAAACTGTTTTTGTGAAAACTGTTTTACCTACTTTTTATCTAGGAAATGTCCCAGTGTGCTATCTAGGCATATCACACTGAGTAGAAAAAGTAATCTAAAAAGTAATCATAAAGTAATTACAAGATAACTGCGAAGTAATTTCAAATGTTTCTGAACATTTGACCTACCTGTAACAAAGCCAACTGCATTCAACTGTATTATTCTTGAAAAGTACTATTTTACTTACCTACACCAAGTCCTGTTTGGTTCTAAATATAAAATACAACTCAAATATTTTTATACAAAACAATTGGTCAGAGTTCAGCCTTTGAGTGTGTGAAATCATCATGTCTTGCCTTAGTGTGTACAATAAATGTTCAACACTCTGATAAAGCCTTGCTGCTCACCCACACTACCACAAATTGAGAATTGGTTATTATCTACTTTGACCTCTGTAAGCCTTTGTATACTAAAGTAAGGTATACTGTGCAAAGAGTCCAGGGGATCACCAGAGCCAGCTTCCTACAGGGAGTATAGAAAAAATGTTTTTTATACTTTTTCGACACTGTTGCAACAGTGGCTGGCACAGATAAGCGTTGTGGAGTGGGGCAGGGCGGGAAGCCGACAGACTACGCCCTCGGTGGTATTTATTTAATTTTACTTATTCTGTCTGACTTCCGCCGCACTGCTGTTACCTGTGCCGGGCGCCGCTGCTTTGTTGTCACGTTGCATAATTCAATGTGACGGGCATCTTGAAACTATGAAGAACAGTGTTTCCAAATTGTTTACAGTACATTTACAGGGCTTGTCACCGCTATTGGCTTTGCCAGTGCTGGATTTTCTAAAAGTAGCTGGCATTGGCAAAGCAAATAGTGGCAGTAAGAACGCAGTTGCAGAGCGTGACCCGTTGGCTTTGCCTGTAATTTTTAGGCTTGTGTTTAGTCGTGTTCTAAACCATGTAGGCTTAAATTACTTGAATGATGCATAGTGGGCAATGTTAAGCCATTGGCTAAGTGATGTAGGACTCTGTTGTGTTTAGAATTCTCTCTATACACACAATCCTAGACCAGAATCCAGCACTACAGCAGCCTAGTCCTTGTGATAAAGAAGTACACTTCCTTCAGATTACAACCATAATTAATTGTTGTTCCGCCTTTTAACATTGCCCCAGTCACCTTTGACTGTGCAGTACATTATACAGACCCGATGTTTGCATTAGTTTTCCAGTATCTCGGTTATGACCTCTGTTACACTCTGGAACATTAAGTTGAACCGAACGTACTGTTTCCCCCGACTCCTTGTTGCCTCCTTTACGAATTGTGATATTGGTTTCTGCAGTAAAACTCGCGTACAAAATGAGTATTTTTTTTTTCTTCATGTTTTGTAATTTTATTCTTTTTTTTTGCAAAAATCAGTTTTTATTGTTCATATAAGAAACAAGGGGAGGGTCTAGGTATACACAGCATCAGGCCCACAATCCTGCTTAGGGCCGGCCACGTAGTGCAGTAGAGCTGCAGGTGGTTTGAGGGAGGCGTACCTGAGCAATTCAAACACAGCATGTCGCCTACAACCCTTGGTGGACCGGCCGCATGATATTCAAAGCAGAGCAGTGAAATACAATTGTGGGCAAGAGTCAAGACCCATAAGTAACTAATTAGGTAGCAGAGCAGAAAGTGGAACGAAGAGTGTAGGTGAGAGGCCTACAGAAAGAAGGTAATGGTGAGCAGACAGATGAGAGGTAGGAGGAGAAGATGTAGGGGCAAAAGAGGTCCCTGCGTCAGTGACGCTACGTGGCCGCTACTATTTGGGGGGGTGTGAAGGCGGGCGGGGGGAGATCCAAAGGAGCCAGTGGTGCAAGGTAGTTAGACCAGGGGTCAGCATGCGTGTTATATGTAGTTGTGAGCAGGGTTAAAGTGAAAGCAGAAGTAATCGATCAGGATCAGTCGGGAGTATAGCGTCCTCGAATAAGCGTAGGGCTCTGAGTTTCGAGGGTAGGAATCGCACATGTTCGAGTCTGTAAAGATATGTGACTAGTGGGTTCCAGATTGTGGTGAAGCGGGTGTCGCGGGACTGCAGTCGTGCTGTGAAGAGTTCCATAGTCACTACATGCCATAAGCGCGTAAACAAGGCCGCAATTGGGGAGGGTCTCAGCTTTCTTCTAATATAACGCTAGGAGTTGTTCAGCAGCCCTGAGCATGTGAAGAGCTATATACCAGTCACTACGGATGAGTGCCTTTAGGTTGTCGGACTTGAGGCCTAAGAGGACCGTGGCTGCGGAATCAGGCAGAGGGAAGCCCAGTACCTCCTTAATGTGATTAAGAACTTATTTCCAGAACAGGGTCAGGAGAGGACATGCCCACCAAATGTGAATGAAATCCCCAGAAGCATTCGAACATCTCCAGCACAATGGGGAAGATGCAGGGAACATCCTGTGAAGGCGTATAGTACCACTGCGTCATGATCTTGTAGGCAGTTTCTCTTTGTGATATACTGCTGTAGACCTTTGGGATGTCTCGCCAGAGGCGATCCCACTGCGCAGGCGTGATTTCAGTGGGGGACGCTAACTGCCACTGACGCTGGTATGGGTGAGTGGTTACTAGCGGAAGGGTGTGGCAGTATCTGGTACGTCCGGGAGATAAGGCCCTTTGATTCATCGTAGGAGCGAACCAATCGCTGAACGGGTGGGTAGATGCGTGCTGAATCTCTGGCGTGAACAGCCAATGTTGCAGCTGTGTATACTGGAACCTTGCTTCCGCCGGAAGCTGGAACTCCTCCCTGCATTGGGCAAACGTTTTGAGCGTACCCCCTTCGAATAGACCCCCAATCGTTTGGCATCCATCGTTGAGCCATGTTGAAAACGCCTGAGAGTTGAGGGCTGGAGGGAATATCGAGTTGCCTGCAATGGGAGTGTGGGGGGAGGGGAAAGTCGTGAGCCCCTTGCGGACGGCTACCTTGTCCCAGCTATCCAGCACCGTCTTAGTGAGCACTGCGATTATATGCACTGCGAGAGCGTGAGGTCCGGTGAAGCCAGGTAAGATCCCAAATGGAACCCCCGTTTACCGTCCTGGCCATGTGGAACCAGATCTTTTCACTTTCTGTTGCTGTCCACTCCGACACAACGCGGAGATGTGAGGCCCAGTAATACTCAAGGAGATTGGGGCACGCCAACCCCACCTGTCTCGCGGGAGCATAATAAGTTTATGGGAGAAACGTGGTCTGCTCCCGCCCCATATGAAATTTGTGAGCTCCCGTTGAAGGCTCTGGATCTGATGCTGCGGAACAGGGGTGGGCAGGCATTGAAACAGATATAGTATTTTTGGGAGTATCGACATTTTAATGGCGTTGAGGCGGCCCAACCAGGAGAGGGTCAGAGATTTCCATCCCCCTCAGGTCCTCCAAGACCACCTTCCTGCATTCCTGCCAGATTGTTTGGGTCCACGTGTTGAGGGAGGGAGGCAGCTGAAGCCCTAGGTATCGGATATGGTCAGCGGCCCACTGATACGGGGCAAGCGGTTTGAGGACCGGTATCTCCTCCTCTGTATCTCCTCCTCAGGGATTGTAAGATTCAAAGCCCACGACTTTCCATGATTAATTTTAAGACCTGAGGCCTGCTCAAAGGACTGTAATGGAGAGTGGAGCGCCGGGAGGGAGGTTTGTGGGCGGGTCAGTGTGAGGATGAGGTCGTCCGCAAAGAGCGCCACCTTATTCTGCTGACCCCCAAGGGTGATGCCATGTATGTCCGCAGCTTGTCTAATCATCTCTGCTAGGGGCTCTACCACGAGGTCAAACAGAGGGGACAGTGGGCAGCCCTGCCTCGTCCCCCTATGGATGGTGAAAGGGTCCATAAGATGTCCATTGACCCGCACCTGGGCCTGCGGAGAGAGAGAGAGGCCATGATCCTAGCTATCATGGTCCGGCCCAAGCCGATTTTCTGCAGCACTGCTCGGAGGAAGGTCCAGTCCACCCGATCGAACAATCTCTCCGCGTCGAGCGAGAGGAGGCACGCTGGTATGTTCCAGTGCTGTGCCTTCCCCACAAGGTGCGCGATTCGACGCACGTTGTCCGCTCCTTGTCTGTTCCGGATGAAGCCAACCTGGTCAGGCTCCACCAGGCCAGGTATGTAGGGGTCAAGGCGCTTGGCTAACATTACAACATACATTTTTAGATCCGTATTCAACAGGGCTATGGGACGGTAGGATGCGCACAACGTGGGATCCTTCCCCTCCTTGGGAACAAGGGCTATTTCTGCCAGACCCATGGAGGGCGTTGGCCCTTCCGTGTCAGAGAAAGAATTGAACAGCCTCAGGCGGTAGGGTTGGAGTTGCACCAGAAACAGACGATAGAAGGCCAATGGAAGGCCGTCCGGTCCGGGGTCCTTTAATACTGCCACCAGCTCCTCCGTAGTGAGGTACTCCTCCAGTGGTAGTATTGGCTCAGGATATCATTGATCTCTTTTTGGGACAGCTCATCTGCCGTGTATAGGGCGGAGTAGTAGGCCCGGAAGGCCTCGCGCTTGGCCCTTTCTGCGGTGGCCCTCTCTCCACCAGGGAGCTGAATGTTAGCTATTTGGGCCCTCGCAGTGCGCGCCCGGAGGCGTCTCGCCAGCATTCTGCCCAACTTGTCCCCCCCCTCAAAATGCCGTTGCTTTAACGCCAGAAGAGGGTTCTCAGCCTTGTTGGTGCGAAGGGAGCAGAGTTATCCCCTAAGATTTCGCAAGGCGTCGTTTACATGCAAGTGTGGGGCGTTTTTGAACCTGTCTCTCTAGCGTTTTAATATCCTTGGAGAGGTTATCCTCCAAGAGACAGGCCTCGCGTGCCCGCGCGATTGACAGGGAGGTGATGTGGCCGCGTATCGTAGCCTTAAAGGCATCCCACACTACCGGGAAGGGCGTTTCCGGGATATCGTTACTCGCGAAATAAGAGTCAATGGCAATCCGTATACTGTCCACATTGACGGGGTCCCGCAGGATATGGGGCGGCAAGCGTCACCGCGGTGTATGGGTGGGGCAAGCGGCCGGATCCTGCAGGAGCAGTTCAACATGGGTATGGTCGGATAGCGATATGGCGGACATGGAGGCAGCAAGCTTGTCCCTGACCAGAGCGTGAGAAATAAAAATATATACGTGAGTACGATCGATGGACGTGAGAATAATGCAAGAAATCGCGCACCTCAGGGGAGTGGTACCGCCAGGAGTCCAGCAAGCCAAGGTCTGCTATTTGCTTCCTGAGGGCAGAGGACATGGCCTCCGTCCCATGAGAGGAGGCTTCACTACGGTCTATCGTCTATCGTAGGATCCCACACCAGGTTGAAATCCCCCCCCCCCCCCCCCCACGAGATCAGTGAGTGGGCGTCCTGCGACACATGTTCCCGCAGAGTCGTCCGGAGGTAGGCGTCCTGCAACTGGTTAGGTGCATACACATTACACAGTGTGAAATGGCGTTGTCCAATCCATACCCCTGCGCTGATGAAGCTGCCATCCGAGCTACGGAAGACCCTGGGTTCTCCCCGGCTGATGCCAGCTCGACAGAGGATTGCCACTCCAGCCGTTTTAGTGGATGCCGTAGCCCAGAATTGGAGAGGATATTTAGGGTGGGCCATGCGGGGAATATATGCTTTTAAGAGGTGGGTTTCTTGGAGTAGGACAATGTCCGGGTTGTGTTGTAGGAGATACCACCACGTTTGCCGCAGTTTGTTGGGAGAGTTAAGGTCCTTAATATTAAGGGACATTACCTTCAAGGGGCAGGGGATAGCCATACTTGGGTCCAGATCCAAATTAGTCCATCATGCCACAGTAGGGAGCATGCTGGGTGAAAGGGGCGTGGGTGCAGGGGCTTATCACTCCTGTCTTTGGAAGGGTTCCTGTGTAAAGGGGTGCCCCGCCAGCCACAGCCAGAGGAAAGAGAGTAGGAAAAAAGAGAAAGACCAGCATAAAGCGGTATAAGCAAAAAATAAGTCCTCAACATTGGCCAACCGGGCCACAGTGTTCTATTCTAGTCATGGGTCAGCCTACACTGCATGGTTCGGGTGAACCCAGAGAGGTCACTCTCAAGAACAGATAGGGGGTAGGTCGTCAGTCGCTTGTGGGGTTATCCAGACGGAGAAGCCAGCGTCATCACCACTGCAGATGGGTGTGGACGAGATTGCAGAGTGAACACCGGCCCCAGAGGGGTCAGTGACACACTCCGGAGGCAGCGCGTGCAGGCCGTTAGAGATGGAGAGCGGGAGCCTGCTGTCGACTTTTCCCCTTCCAGGGACCTGATGTGCCGAATGATGTTGTTCTTGGCTTGTGAGAATGAGTGGGCATCGAGAAGCGGCGAGCTCCTATGTCGGTGCACAGTGGACCATGATGGCTCGGCCGGAGCCCTCGTGAGAGGCGGGAAACGAGTGGGACTGGCAGGCGGTGTTGAGGTGAGACGAAGAAGTTGCGCTGCATCACCTGACGCTTGGATTCCCACTGAAAGATGAGGGTGAATGGGTCACCCCACTGATAGGGGATGTCCATGCTTCGCAACTTATCCGTCACAGGTTTAAAATCTCGGCGTCTTCGGAGGGTGTTAGGTGCAAGATCTTGAAAAATCTGGATCTTGCTTCCGCCGTAGACTAGGTCTGGCTTGGCGCGCACCGCCCCAAGTATGGCCTCCTTTTCAGTAAAAAAGTGGACCCTGGTTAGAATGTCTGGGAGGATGCCTGGCCTGCCCGCGTGGCGAGAGACTCGATGATCCCGGTCCAGGGCCGGCGGAGATGCATCGTCGTCTCCCCAGACCTCGTGCAGGAGCTGTGCCACATATGTCAGAATGTCCTTTCCCTCCTCACTGAGAGGGACCCCCCGGATGCGGAGGTTGTTCCGGCGGCTCCGATTTTCCAGGTCTTCCTGTTTCAGTTGGTACTCTGTGTTGCTCCTCCAGGGCGGCCAGGCATTGCCAGAGTTGTTCCTATTCTTCTGTTCTGACATCTACGGTCTTTTCCAACCAGTCAAGTCTTTCTCCAAGGTCCGTAACCTCCTTCCGAAGCTCCTTGATGCAGGAGTTGGACCTCTGTGCGCAGAATCTTTATCCACTCTGGTGCGTGTCATCTCTCATGTAGGTATGCCCCTCAGCAGCGCTAGACGTAGGAACTCCCAAGCGGTCGCAGGGTTGCCCGGAGATGGGCCTGGGCGTCTAGTGTCTGTGCTTCACGTCAGTTGATGGGGGGGTGGGGGGTGGGGGGGGGGGTCAGAGCGCGCATCTTCAGGCTCAGCAACCAGGCCTCTGTGCGTGCCAGATGGAGTGGACCCAGTCCCCCTTCGCAGGTACGGTCTCCTCCCCGCCCTCTCGAGAAGCCTGGTGTCCACCAGGCCCGTGAGGGCCAAGGCGATCAGGGTCAGGGACAAGGTGCGGCTGTGTGCAGGTACTCCAGTGCCCAATCTGGGAATGGCAGTCTTGGGGACCAGGGGCCATATAGATGAGCCCGCCTCCGCCTGAGGCCGACGGCCTCGCCTCACCGCAGTCTCACCCTCGTCGGCCCTCCGCACTACCCCGTGTCAAGGGGCGCGCAGTGTACCACCAAGACAGTGTACGAGCAGGGCTCTGGGAAGTCGCAAGGGTCAAGCAGATGAGGTGGCTCAATGGAAACGGTCTAGAGGAGGCTCAAGGGTAGGCTGGTCCAGTCGCCCCTTCACAGGGGTGGCGTTGTGTGAGTGTCGTTGCTACCCCCCTACGGCCCACGAGAAGGCCGGAGAGGGCCAAAGGACATGCAGAAGTCTCGGGCAAGCCCCACCAGCTCTCTCGGGGTAACGCCCGCAGCAAGAACGGCAGTTGACAGGGCCCCCCAGAGTCCGCTCGGTCGAGTCCGTAATGTGCCAGCTCAGTCCTAAGGCAGGTGCAGAGTGGACGGGCCCCGCGTGGCATTCAAAGAGGGGGGGGGAGCGAAGAGGGCACACTCACAGGAGAGGACCTCACCCCTCACTCCCCTCGAGCTGTGCATGGCCGCGTTGTTGGCACTGAGCGGTAAGTCTGGCAAGGAGGGTGCCACCTCCGGGCAAGTTGCCCTTGCGTGCTTTTAAGGGCTCCTCCCGACCGTGCTGGTGCCAGAGGGACAGGGGAGGCCCAAGGCGATGTCCCAGCTTTACTGAGGGCAGAGGTGCTGCACTGGGCAGTGTGAATGTTCACCCCAGAGGTCCCCCACAGGGCCCACAGCGTTGACCCAGAGACGCTCGCCCCACTCAGCGCCAGCGACTCACGGGTTCCGCACACGCAAGATGGCGGCCGCCGCTGCAGCAGGCCCCCGGAGGTCTGAGAGTCACCCGAGCTGCTGTGGCTGCCTCCGTCGTCCTCCGGCAAGCTCTCCGCGTCGCCGCCGTCTGTCGGGCCAGATGAAGGCCCCGCCGGGCCGGGGGACGCAGCCGGCAGGATCCCAAGCCTGGAGGGGTCCCTCCAGCGCGGTATGTAAGATGGCGGCCCTGGGTCAGCTACAGGGCTGCCGTCCGCTTGTCTGCTCGTCCGCTCTGGGGTGATGTCCTGCGCCTTCCCCTCTGGTGTAGGCACCCCCACTGCTCCGCCCACACCACCGGAGACGTAGAGTTTCAGGGGGCCCCAGTGTGCGCAGGGACAGCTCTCACCGCAAGGCCGGGGACCACCGGTCTGGGTGCCGTAAAATGGCGGGCGCACCAACCGACAGGCCAAGATGTTGCGGCTTAGGCACCGCTGGGCCACTCCTGCACAGCCCTCCGCTCAGCAAAGGGTGCCCCTCACCATCCCCTCCCCCCCCCCCCCCCCGGGTCAGTGACAGTAAGGCCCCAGCTCCGCTAAAATTGCCTTAGTGTGCGGTGGCTTGACGAAGCTCCCTTAGCCTGCGTCTTACTGCATTGCCAGCGAGACACACCCCCTTGTTTATTCTTTTTAAACTGTTATTAAAACAGTTTGCTGATTATTGTACTTTATATTAATATTTTAACTAATTGCTTGTACAAAAATGTAGGAATATCTTTTTCTCCTTTGTTGTAGATAATTACTTTCTTTCAGACTGTGCTAACCCTACGTTCCCCTTTGTATGTACCATTCACGATTACTTCTCCACTAACACCTCTACAACAGCACTATTTTTCTCCTCCTGCCACTACAGCAGCATATGCATCTTTATTCCAAACGGAGTCAATTATTTGAGTTTTCTTGCTTACTTGGGTACGCCAAGAGGGGCTCGTGGTTACCCTCTTGTGGGGACCACCTTTGTCACCCCTTACAAGACGGGAGTCATTCAAGTTACTGACAGAGATCCTGCTTGATTTGTTTTGATTTTCTGGTATGTGTACGAGAGCGCCTTATAAGTGTGGATTGGATTTCGGTGTCCATACTTAACCAGACTGTGGTATGTTGTTTCCTTGCACCCTTGTCCTGATGAGGCCCAGACGATGGGGCCGAAACACGTCGACAGCATTGATTAGGGGAGTCCAATTGATGATTAGTACTGGTTAAAAAATTTAGATGCCCACATTGTTGATTTTTACAGAGGTTAAATTGTTCACCTTGTGTGTACTGAACTAACTTGTAGTTGGATTGCTGAGAACTATGTAGCAACTACTCTGTTCTAAGCATGGGGTAGGAAGGAATGTATAAAATGTATCTCATTGTTTGTTAAAAATTTGTTTAATCACTATTTTTGTTTTGATATCACATTTGTTGATAATACGAGGACATTTAAAAGAATTTATAAATTGTTCTATTTGGAATCAGAGGTGGTATGTGTAATAATTTAAATAATGTCAATACAAAGGAACTATGTACCTAAGAGTAGGAACTAATTTGTCTGTGTCCTATTGAAATTTGTGCTGTATTGATTCCTCTGGATCTTTTCTGTGTTTAGTCGGCCAACAGTGCACACCAGAAAATCGTAACACTAAGATAAAGCTATGAGGACTGGGGTGGCATTGATGTGACAAAGTAACGTGTTGGAGACTAATTTATTAACCAACCTGTACACAGGTTTTATTGTATTAAGTATACTGTGCAGCATTTTACCCCAAGCTTGAGCAGGAAGTGATGCTAGGTAATTAAAGGTACAGTTAATCCTAATGCTATTTATTAAGCTGTATTTAAAATACAGGTATTTATATGAAACATTAACTGTTTTGTCTTTCATGCTCACATGGCTCTTACACTTCAATGGTGTTTGAAATACTGCCTTGATGCAACTGTCCTTTCTCCTCTTTCTCTTCCTCTTTCAGATTTCTGCTCGTTTTATAATATTCTGAAGAACAGCCGGGGCAACAGCATGGAACGGTCGGTCTTCAGCGAACGAACAGAGGAGTCCTCTGCTGTACAGTATTTTCAGGTGAGAAAACACTGACTGCTAGCCTCTATTGGAGCCCTGATTAAAAAGGCCCAATGTCCATTCCCAAAATAAGTCTCATTGTCTGTTAAGGGATATTTTACGGTACAAGGGGTGTTTTTTACATAAATTGTCATGTTATAGTAGTGAAATGTGCTGTTTTCCTGTCCTGTGCCTTTTAATTCAAACTCCAGTATATATTTTTCTTTAAGTAGCTGGCTTGTCGTCTTTACCTTCTGCACCAATATGTCAATTTGTTGCAGTGGTCCAGAGTGACTCCGATTATCCCATTACTTGAAGCCATTATTTTAACTTAAGATTACCCCACCCTATACCATCACCTGAAATGCTGTCATTTCAACATTTGCATTTGAGTTTGACTTCTCTGTTTGCGTTTTGATCCGTACACTCCATATCTAATAGACTTCTAGCTGCAGATTGCTTATCTTAGAATTATCCCCAGGCGTCGGACTAGACCCAGAAAATGTTTGTGAGCAGTATCCCTGTGTGCTGGTAGGTGACATCGATCGGCTCCACGTGGCATTGTCTGCACTAGAAGTGACGTACGTAGTGCCTATATAAGCGCCACCCCAGCACGTTGACGACAGTTATTTTCTTTCCACGCTAGTCAATGCAGAGCTAGAGAGGGAGGTAGCCCTTACTCAGTTTTTTACTAACTGGCTAGGTTTTTTCAAGGTTTCCTCCTGGTGTGGCAGTGATGTCATATCAGAAGGCCGGCTTCAAGCGCTGCGGCCCCTGTCGCCACTTGATGTTGGTGACGGACCCGCATCTTGTATGCCGATGGTGCCTCAAGTGCAACCATGATCTGAACGTCTAGTCCGATTGCCACGCTATGAACTCGAAGGCCTTGAGGGAGCGATCCCTCAAGCTCCTGGAAGCTTGATCTGATGCAGTGACGATCTGGATTCTTGTGGAGAGGAAGGTCTTGGGAACAGTCATGGAGTCCGAGATCCTAGTCACAGTCTAAGTCGTCAGGTCATTCGAATAAGTCAGCAAGACTTCTCCTCCTCCGTCAGTGGCCTTGCTTTGCGGTTGAGCCTGGGTTGCCTCAGCGCTTCCCCGAGTTTCCAGGAGCTGGAGCGACCCCCGCCCAATTAAGAGCATTTTAGGAGGCTATGCACCTCATATCTGGGTGGCCCCTTCTCTCTGGTGTGCCTTTAAGCCCCATGGCTTTTGGTGGGGGCCCCTGCTGGATCCAGGCTGACAGCTCTGGCTCCAGTTGGTCTACTTGGTTCCACAGATGGATCCAGGTCAGGGCCGGTCGTGCCACCTTGAGCTTCCTCGATGCTGATGTTTCCACCAGCGCGTCCCCATTCTGATCCCTGACTCAGACACATACCGGTTGGGCGTTGCTCAAGATGGACTTGGAGCAATACAATGTAAAAATAGGGGATGGAATGCACTCCATATTTGATTACATTTCTCAGGCGCATTCCCAACCGCACCACTGGATCGGCAATCCAAGATACTGCCGTGAACACTGCTTGCCTTTTGTGCTGCTATTCCCATGCTCTGTGGGATACGGTTGCGCAGGTGCTGTCAACAGTCTCAGAGAAGATCCGGGCCGTACTCTCCCAGGATAGTTGCTGACAGAAAAGGCGCAGCTAAGTTCATGACCGATGTCGACTGGACACCACTGATAAACTGGTCAGAGCAGTTTCGTTTACAGTGGCCTTACGGGGCCACGCCTGGCTGAGTACGACTGAATTTTTCTGGTCATGTTCAAGCATAGCTTATGCACATGCCCTTTGAGGGCTCCCGTCTCTTCGGAGCGCTTTAAGGACAGCACAGCTACCGCCAGGTCTTTGGGATTGTAGATGGCCCCGTGTCACCCCCATTCTGCCTTTCGTGGCCACAGAAGGGGCTTCTAACCCCATTTGTACCCACCAGGCAACCACGGAGCGCATGCTTCTTAGCCTTTGTGTGGCAGAGGACGTGGTACCTACAGACCTTGTGGGTCAGGTAGCCAACAGTCGGGCCAGTCCACCACCCCCCGGTAGCCGCAGCCTCCAAGCCCTTGTAGCCTTGCCACCCTATCATAGGCATCTAGTGGGTGGCAGACTCAGCAATCACCTGCACCACTGGTGGTCTATAACATCAGACAAATAGGTTCTGCAGATTACCTGGAAGGGCTACTCCCTCCCCTTCGAAGCTACCACTCCTCCACTTTCTTGTGACAGGCTGCTAGAGGACCATCTTTCTATGCTCCATTAGGAAGTGATGGCTCTCTTGGCAAAGGGGGTCATAAAGAGGGTGCTGACACCAGAAGGAGGTTGTGGTTGCTATTCCTGCTACTTTCTGTTGCCCAAGAAGGATGGAGGCCATCGTCCTATCCTACACCTGTGCCCTCTCAATTTCTTCCTCAAGAAGAAGTTCAAAATGCTCACGCTCGCTCAAGGCTGGTCTGCCCTGGACCCGGTAGACTGGATGGTAGCATTGGACTTGCAGAACCCACATTTCCACATTGCCCTACTGCCTGCCCACATGCGTTACATTTGGTTCATGGTGGGCCACCAGCACTTTCAGGTATGCTGTGCTCCCTTTTGGCCTCACCAATGCCCCTTGTGTTTAAAAAGGTGATGCCGGTGGTTGCAGCTCATCTGCGAAGATCAAGCATGCCAGTCTTCCCCCTATCTCGATGCCTGGCTGTTAAAGGTGGACTCGGCCCAGTCTGTTACCTTCTACCTCCAGAACACGGCGGACCTACTGCATTGGCTGGGGTTCACTTTCATCATGCCAAAAGCACACCTAACTTGCCCCTCAAAGCCCCCATTCATCAGAGCTGTTCTTGACATGGTGCAGTTACGGGCGTATCCTGAGTGCCCAGGATATTTGCGCTATGATACTGATGTTTCAGTCTCTATCCTTGCTTTTGGTGAGACAGACTGAGGCTGCTGGGCCTCATGACCTCCTGCACCCTGCTTGTGACACATGCCCACTGGCATATGCATGCTCTGCAGTGGGACTTGAAATTCCAGTGGGTGCTGCATTAGGGAAATCTCTAAGACATCTTCCAGCTCTCGAAGATCTGCCGTGGCAGTCAATAAACGGCGATTGGGTCAGCAGCAGACCCCTCTCTTTTCCCCAACCAGATGCGACAGTAGTGACAGATGTGTCACTCCTGGGTTGGGACAGCCGTCTGTGAGAAGTGAATATCAGATGCATCTCCGTCAGAATCCGGACTCCACCTTCTGGATCTCTGGGAGACCCGCCTGGTATTAAAGGCCTTTCTACCCTTCATCAAGAGAAGGCTAGTGCAGGTGTTCACGGACATCACCGCTGCCTTGAACGTTGGGACATTTCACTGATGGTTCAACATCTGTCTGGCTCTTTAAACGCTAGGGTGGACGAACTCAGTCGCAGTTGGCTTGGGTATCGCAAATGGCGTCACCATCCGGAGGTAGTGCAAGGTCTCCTTCAGAAGCGAGGAACGCCTTGGTTAGATCTGTTTGCCACTGCTCAGTAGTTCTGCGCGCTGAAGTTTCCAACAGGGCTCTTGCACGGAGACACTTTTCGTCTTGAGTGGCTCTCTGACACCCCTGTATGCTTTTCTGCCCATACTACTCCTGCCCACAGTTCGCAAGATCAGGAGCGACCTGGCCTACGTCATCCTTGTGGCTCCGGACTGGGCTTGGAGAGTTTGATATCCCGAGCTGTCGAGCATGGCCCTCGGTCCTCCGATCAGGTAGACCCTTTGGGTGGATTTTCTGTTGTAGCAGCAGGGGAAGATTCTCCGCCCAAACCTGTCAACACTTCACCTTCCTGCATGGAGATTTAGCGTTAACAGTTGACTTCCTTCAACGTTCTGCCCGAAATCTGCGATGTTATTTTGGCAACCCAGTGTCCCTCCAACAAAACAGTTGCGGTTGGGGCAAGTTTGTGTCATGGTGTGCTCAAAAGCAGGTTGACTCTTTCTCAGGTGCTTATCTTTTTTTCTTTCCCTTTCCCAGTAGGGCTCTGCTCGGGGCACCTTAAAGGGTTATCTTTCGGTTATCTCAGCCTTTCTTTAGTTCCCTGACCAGACATCTCTCTTCAAATCCCCTGTTGTACATAGGTACTTGAAAGGTTTGCAACATATGTTTCCGCCTACCTTTCTCATTCCTCAATGGGACCTCAATCTTGTCCTGACGTTCTTGATGTGCGCTCCCTTCAAACCTGTGCACAACTGTCCTTGCAGGCTCCTCACTACCACGAGGACAGCCTTCCTGGTGGCAATAAACTCTGCCCCGATAAGTGAGCTTCAGGCTTTGGCATCCAAGCCTCCATACCTGAAAATCTACCCAGGCAAGCTGGTTCTACAAGCTAGACCTCACTTTCTGCAAAAGCCATCAGTCCCTTTTTTCATGATGGCCAGTCCATCACTCTGCCTACTTTTTACGCTCTGCCATATCCCTCCAAGGAAGAGGAGCGACTTACCCGACTGGACTCAAAAAGAATGTTGTCATTCTACTGGGTTATGTCAGAGCGAGGAAGGGAAAGGCTGTGCAGAAACAGACCATCTCTCGATGGATTGTGCTCTGCATTAAAACCAGTTAAGCATTAGCCAAGAAGCAACCCCCTGAGGCTTTGCTTGATCATTCCACCTGAGCCAAGTCTGCGACCACTGCGTTAGCATGCGGAGTCCTGGACATCTGCCAGGCAGCAACATGGGCTTCCCTGCACACGGTCACAAAAAACTACTGCCTGGACTGTCCGGTCCATCGGTATAAGAACTTTGACCGTTCAGTCCTGAAGGACTTTTTGTTATGAAATTGTTTTGCAAACCCACCTCTGGGGAGGTGTTGCTTAAGTATCTATTCTAATGTAAGGAATCTGCAGCCAGATAGCCTCTATCAGATAAGGCCTTACCAAAGGTAATTAACTTGCCCCTCACTCCTTAAGATGCAGCTGTGCCAATCTTTTGGCCCTTCTGTTCTTTCGGAATGTGGCAGTTCAGTCATAGGGGACTAGATTTCAGGCCTTTGTTTTTGTTTTTTGCAGTTTTAAGCGCCGGGATACCCCTGTGACTCACTATTAGCTTTTCATAATATGTATTCCTAATTAATGTTGTTTAAAATTGAGCAATGTTTAATGAAGTTCATGAGATAATTTAAAAGAAACAAGAAGTTGGAAAATGTAACAAAGGCAAGGTTGGGTGTTCCCATCAGTTCATTCTAATTAATTACTTTAATATAATTGAATTTACAGCAGTTTAATTAAATGTAAACCAGGAAATACTGTTAATGAAGTCTTAAAATGTGGTGTCCTAATATTTAATATAATTAAACAAAATTAATGAATTGCCACAACACGTACATTAATTTTAATTTAAAGTATTATAATTTAATGGATTTTTTCTTCTAGGATTTAGACGGGCTACCAAAAATAAGTTTCAAAGTTTGGGAAGGGCTTAGATGGGTTAGAAATAGAACATTGGGAGAGGCCAAAAGAATGGGGTAATATAAATGTTAATAGAATGTATAAAAATTGGTAGTGTGGAGTAATGAACTCGCAATAGGTTAAAGTAACGAACAGTGACCTTCATCAGCATATCGTTTAGGTGTGAGAACACCTGCAAAGTGGATGATTTCTAATTGCAAGGAAAAAAGCAGGTTTTGCAGACATTGACCATACCTCAATTTTTGTACATTCAGGTGACTTGACTGACTTAACAAACTTGATCTATTAATTATACAGAGCTGCCTTCTAAAAAGAAAATGGCACTGTTATCTTGGTATAGTTGTGCAAAATTTTACTGAATTTCAATGTCTTCTGGCGACTGACCTTACTTGTTTCAATCTTAAAGAATGTTATGTTTAGCATCCATGTAAATTCGATTTTATTTTACTCACGTAGAAATTTGCTGTGTCAACCTTTCATCCTTGATGTTGTAGGGTTAAAGATGTGACATCCTGTATAATAATGTTGTCAATGAAATGGGAAACTGCTTCCACGCTTGCCCTTTTGTCACTAATTCAGCAACTAACCTGATTGCATGCAATTGCTTTCAGTTGTATTCTTATCATCCGTGCCTGTAAAAATACCTTTGCTTGGATAAAACACCTGTTTCAGACAATACATGCTCATGAGTTAAATATGACGAGAACGCAGCTTATTTGACGAATATGCCAAGAAAACTACTAACAAGTGGTAGGTTTGGCAGCTGCTTCTTCCACGTTTCCTAGACAGCTGTAACTTGCATTTGAAGACATATTTCCTTACCTGAAAGGACAGTGTTAATCCTACAAATTGTGCTGTAAAACGGGGAAATATTGGACTGAATCTGTATCTGGGATGGAATGAAGTGGATACTTTGGGGATATCAAGCTTGTCGTACTGAAAATGGGAAACAAGCCGGCTTTTACTTTTAGATTCACCTTGCAGCTGATGCATGCTTTGTCTTTATGCACAATGTAATTTTTTCTCCGTACAGTTCTATGGGTATTTATCGCAGCAACAGAACATGATGCAGGACTATGTACGGACAGGCACGTACCAGAGGGCCATCCTGCAGAACCACACAGATTTTAAAGACAAGGTATGGGGGCTGGGTGAGTGAGTAGGGCCCTTAGAGGATGCAATGTGAATTAGTAGCAGCATATGTGTTACGGAATACATGTGGCTGCTGATAAGATCATTTCTGTGCTTTAATCATTTTGAGGTGTAGCGATGAGAGGGCCTGGGATTTGACTTCTTTTGTAAGAAGCTAAAGCCATGAGGTGTACTTCCTCTGGGGAATGTTGGGTGATGGCAATTCTGCTGTGGGAAAATTCAAATCATGCTGATAAATCTAAGAAAATAGAGTTGATGCACACGCTTTAAAATAAATGCATAGTTCAATAAGTCAGATGCAGCACACAGCTTCCATTCTTCTTAGTTTATTAGCGAAATTCTTCCACTCCCCAACGCGTTTCGTCGTTTAGAGGGGATTATCCCATACGACTTCCTCAGGGCTGGAAGTAACAAAATAATATATGTATAGAAAGATGTCGGCAAACAAAAACACAGAAAAATTACAACACACAATAACTGTGACTCAAAGCAAAGAGACAAACGGTTCAAGAGACAGGCAACATTATAAGACAAAGTCGGTAAGTGGTGTGAGAATAACGGTGTTAAGCATGAATCTAAAACAGCATATCATTAAAGAGAAGCACAAAATAATAAGTATTTGCAGTGAGAAAATACCTCACGAGAAACTACTCGCCAACCCGTGTGAGTCTGATATTATGAATAATTAAAAAAGAATAGTCTGTACCTCAATTATTTGAAGAACTGCAAACCTAAAACAATATAAATGACTCACTTTTAGTCATTGCGTCACACATGAGGCACGATCAATCGTGATCAATCAGGAGACCCATAAAATCAAAAAATATACCTGTTGAAACTGGAAAATGATCCTACGTTCTAATATCACATATAAAAGCAGCCAAATCATAAGGTGGCCATCCGAGTAAACAGGCCTGAGTTGAAAGTACCTAAAACAATGATAAATTGAGTTCAATAGCACTAGAAAAGCGTAAATATACCAAAAACATAGGCTGCAAGACCATTCTATCTCACTTACCCAAATAAGTATTCTCAGTATAGATATCACAATTATCCAATCACCAAAGATTCTTATCAAGAGGCGTCCACTTAACGTAGTCAGTGCCCTAAAATTAGAGTACTTCGAATTAGCAATTCTCCTCGTCTCATTACAGTACACGCATGCGGGAGGATGCTCGCGCCGTTTAAACTTACCAAAACGTTCGGCTTCTGCAATCCCGAGTACAGGAGACAGGCAACGCCGCCGGCTACTTCCGTGGTCTAATACCAGACACTGGTCATAGAAAAGGTGACTAACACCAAAGTTAAAAGGGGGCGCCATATTGAAACTACAAATTCTACTTGAAAGTGCATTAAAGGCGCCATACAAACAACGAAATACGATTCTTTGAAATGAAAATGAAGCCTCATTGATCATTTCGTATACATGATCAAAGGCAAAGGTTACATGCAAAGCGATCGACATTACGACCTCTAAGATTTGCATAATTAAAAAGATAAGTGAAATAGAATAAGATTAAGTAAACAGAAATAGAAAAAGCGCCATGTTTAAACATGTGATCTGCCTTGAAGCCTACGGCCCTTATAGTAGGCTTCAAGGCAGATCACATGTTTAAACATGGCGCTTTTTCTATTTCTGTTTACTTAATCTTATTCTATTTCACTTATCTTTTTAATTATGCAAATCTTAGAGGTCGTAATGTCGATCGCTTTGCATGTAACCTTTGCCTTTGATCATGTATACGAAATGATCAATGAGGCTTCATTTTCATTTCAAAGAATCGTATTTCGTTGTTTGTATGGCGCCTTTAATGCACTTTCAAGTAGAATTTGTAGTTTCAATATGGCGCCCCCTTTTAACTTTGGTGTTTGTCACCTTTTCTATGACCAGTGTCTGTTATTAGACCACGGAAGTAGCCGGCGGCGTTGCCTGTCTCCTGTACTCGGGATTGCAGAAGCCGAACGTTTTGGTAAGTTTAAACGGCGCGAGCATCCTCCCGCATGCGTGTACTGTAATGAGACGAGGAGAATTGCTAATTCGAAGTACTCTAATTTTAGGGCACTGACTACGTTAAGTGGACGCCTCTTGATAAGAATCTTTGGTGATTGGATAATTGTGATATCTATACTGAGAATACTTATTTGGGTAAGTGAGATAGAATGGTCTTGCAGCCTATGTTTTTGGTATATTTACGCTTTTCTAGTGCTATTGAACTCAATTTATCATTGTTTTAGGTACTTTCAACTCAGGCCTGTTTACTCGGATGGCCACCTTATGATTTGGCTGCTTTTATATGTGATATTAGAACGTAGGATCATTTTCCAGTTTCAACAGGTATATTTTTTGATTTTATCGGTCTCCTGATTGATCATGATTGATCGTGCCTCATGTGTGACGCAATGACTAAAAGTGAGTCATTTATATTGTTTTAGGTTTGCAGTTCTTCAAATAATTGAGGTACAGACTATTCTTTTTTAATTATTCATAATATCAGACTCACACGGGTTGGTGAGTAGTTTCTCGTGAGGTATTTTCTCACTGCAAATACTTATTATTTTGTGCTTCTCTTTAATGATATGCTGTTTTAGATTCATGCTTAACACCGTTATTCTCACACCACTTACCGACTTTGTCTTATAATGTTGCCTGTCTCTTGAACCGTTTGTCTCTTTGCTTTGAGTCACAGTTATTGTGTGTTGTAATTTTTCTGTGTTTTTGTTTGCCGACATCTTTCTATACATATATTATTTTGTTACTTCCAGCCCTGAGGAAGTCGTATGGGATAATCCCCTCTAAACGACGAAACGCGTTGGGGAGTGGAAGAATTTCGCTAATAAACTAAGAAGAATGGAAGCTGTGTGCTGCATCTGACTTATTGAACTATGCATTTATTTTAAAGCGTGTGCATCAACTCTATTTTCTTGCATCTATATCAATCTTGTATTGAGCTTTGTGGGATTTTGGGGGGTGTTACCACTGTTGTTGGCACCGCTGTGAATTTGGTTTTTATATGTTTGATTCTGTGCAATTTTGTTGGTAGCACCATTTGCCTTTCACACCCTGTGATTTGTTTGCATGCTGATAAATCTGTTTGATAGAAGGGAGCGATCACCATTTATTGATATAGAGCTAGAACTTGGTCTTTTGCTGAAGTGTGCTTATACATGTATTTTTTGTGGTATTTCTATAATCCAGCGTTTCACAAACTGGTTTGTGACCCACTGGTGGGTTGCAACCCTATTTTTAGTGGGCCGCAAAAGTCCATGCAATAAATAAAGCTGCCTTTAAATTCTGTATTTATCTTGTCACATTTGCTGTGCTCCAAAGACAGAAGTCAAGTGGCAGACTGTCTTCTGATAAAGTGCTGCTCATGTTTTTTAAAACTGTGATTGGTGTTAACAAACTCCGCTCACTTTGCAGTCAAAGAAAGTGAAGTGAATTATCACAATCTTGCTGAGGTACAGAGACTGTGAAATGAAAGGCTGTGGGATGTCATTTTTCTGTAACACAGCAATGTAAATACCTTTTAGTGAACTATACACCTTCAGCAGTTAGGAAAGCAAAAGTGAAGTAAATAGTTGGTTATTTTGAAGTGTGATGGAAACAAAGATTTTAATAGGATCAAAATAAATCAAGACACTTTATTTGGGTGATTCACAAACATCACAGAAAATAGATTTCCGCACATTATCATTTGTGTGCAATATAGTTTTATTACTAAAACAGTATGTCTGTGCACATTTTTGTGGACATTTCAGTGGAAAATATGCTGTCAGTAAATCACAGTGATCTACCACTCAATGCTTTAGTTACATTAAATAATCACCCGCCTCATGTCCACTAAAGCTCGGAGGCTCGCAAAAGTTTGTAGTTATAAAAATCAGGTCTAGGTTCTAAAAAGTTTGAGAAGCACTGCTATAGTGCATGATTGGTGTTCAATTGGGGCACAGCCTTGGGTGTTAAGGAAAATGGCACAGGGGGTTTCCACGTAGACCAGAACCATGTCATGTTTTGGATATTGTAAGTGCACCCGCTATGAGTATATGGGAGGTAATAGTCCAAAAAGAAGTGGGGGGGGGGTTGGTGAGGCCCAGATGGAGAAAGTTTCTGCATACCTATGCTGTGTGCTAGTCTGGTGAGGTTTGTGAATGTTTGGAGTAGACGTAACCCGCCGTTAGACAACGTAGTCTAATGTAGGTGAAGTTGGAGAGTCTGTCATTGTTTTGGTCTACACTGCATCATTTTAGCAGCGCTTCATAACTCCACTAAGGAAGTGAAGTTCTCCAAACCTACATCTGCTTTGTTGGTAGCATTTGGGAGAGTAAGGTTGGAAGAGAAGAATGTTGGAATAAAGTGAGTCCTATGTGGGTAATGTTGAATGAGATGTTTGAGGTTGAAAGGCCTGCTTCAAACATGCCTCTCTTTGCATAACCTTGAGCTGTTGAAGAATTGTGAGTAGTTGTATCTGTATGTACCTACTTTCCAATGTATAGGTTGTCATCTCTATCTTCTGACAACATGTATTGGGACAGTCTGGTTTTAGTGTCCTGGAAACCCAGGTGATTGATTCTTCTTATTCGAGCTGGCAAGCTCCAAAGCTTTGCTCGCACGCCTGAGAAAGTACTGCCTGTTCACAACCATTTGAATGGTGGATGGAGAAAAAGGGGGGCTAATCTTGAACGCGTTGGTCTTGTTTGGTGATTGGTTTCTGTTGCAGGAGGGTTACTCGGTGAGCAATACATAGTCTTATGAAGGTGATCCTGACAGCCAAAGTAAGCCACTGTAGGCTGTGCTTCGTTTGTGACTGTAGATGCAGGTGGGCTACACATATATTCATTTTAGCGGACAAGGTCTTAATTTTTATCATCAGACTTTGACCATGGGCAAGAGAGAAAAAGTAGAAAAGGTAGGACAAGAAATAGAAGAAAAGCATGACAAAGGACAAAAGCGGAGATGAAACAAAATGTGTGAGAGCAAAAGACAGGAGGTTGTAGGGTGATGTAAGTGAGATGTCTGAGGTAGAATCAAAACCAGTCATCCTTGATGTGCGGCTACCTTGTATTTGGCAGCACCAGCTGGCTCCTAAGTGGGGCCACACACTGATATGTTTGTGTTTCTTTTTTTCCTTCCTTCCTAAATTAAAGGGCGGTTGTAGGGATATGATGCCTTGTGTGATAAGAGTGTGATGGTATGCAGGCTATGTTCCAATTTGTTTTTTTCCGATTGCCATTTTGGTTCATGCACTGCAGCTAAACAGTGCTGCAGTTGGAGATGGGAAAATACCTGTGGGCAGGATAGGGAGAGGAGCAAGGGCACAGGGAGGACAGACCCTCTTTTGAAAAAGAAAAAGGTAATCCTCTCAGGGCAAACACCGGCGTCTAGTAGATCTGTTTGCCTGCAGTGAAATGTCCACAAATTGTGTGTCTGCTGTTGAGAAGCTGTCTGGCATCTGCATTCTCAATTCTCAGTTGGTAACATATTCATGGGGGAGCTGCATGGTATGCGAGTTATGTTATGTGATTTCAGGCTCCTTGTAGAAATTGTGTACTGCAGCAGAGAAGTGTGTGTGGCGTCATTGGTACCATGTGCTGTGTGGGTGTGTTGTAGGGCTTTATTTTATTCTGTTAGGTAGATTTTCATGAATTACTATTCGCCAAACACTTTGTGAGAGATGTTAAGTTTTGCTTAGCCTTATCTGATTTTTAGTATAAATTGGGAATAGAGAATTGTTGCAGGGTTATAGGTTATGCACTTCGGTGCGGGGTTTGTGTGGTCTAGAATGAGTGAGTCGTGGTTCAGCTCAAGGTGCTATTCTGCTGCTGTTTGGTTGGGTGTGTTTGGGGATAAAAGTTTGTGGATTTGAGGTAAAGAAGGCTGGGAAGAACCTGCATAACCTAGATCTGGAATCCGTAATTGGTAGCTTGGTATTCTTGAAGAGTAGGACCGCAGTACAATGATACTTTCAACGACTCCTTTGTGGCCTATTCCACTGAGCACCATGCCAGAAAAGTAAAAGTCCTGATGGTGGTGATCTAAGATTCATTGAGATTGTGTTAGTTGGAGTTTATTTCCTTGGTAATTCTACCCCTGTGGGTCCTACAGCATTTACTTGGTATCACTTTTCTTCTTTAGGTCGTATTAGATGTTGGATGTGGCTCCGGAATCCTGTCCTTTTTTGCAGCACAGGCCGGTGCCAGGAAAATCTATGCAGTGGAGGCCAGTTCAATGGCACAACATGCAGAGGTAACCATGCCTGGGACATTTTGCTCTAGAGAAGGGGGAAGCAGACAGGGGGTTGAGGGAAGAACCTGCAGAGCTAAAAGGGACTGTTTGCGGGGTAAAGTGACTGTACAGTTGAGACAGTGTGTAGAGGGATGAGGGAAGGAACTTCTACAGGTAATCACACCCTTCTTTAATAATTTTGCACCTCATTGTGGAATGGGGATGAGTAGAGAATATGCAAAGATGAAAATTTTCCTGGGGACATGTACTTTTCAGAGAGCTAACAGTACGTGGCAACACTATGCAGATAGGGGTAAGCTTTCTTTTAAGGTCATGTTCTTACAGAGGGAAAAGATTTTGAAGTAAGAAGTGCATGCAAAGGTACCTTTACAGTCATGGTACACATGTCTTTTTACACTGAGGTAGTAGAGAAGGAAGGAGTATTTCCAGGTGAGGATGAGAACATGCAGTGATTAAAACAATTGTCCAGGACATTTCATGCTCCAGCAGAGAGTCTGCAAACAAATGATTTCCATTGTAAAGTAATTGGATGTGTCTAAAGACTGATAGCTCTACAATAAGTTGTGAGTAGAGGTACTGAACTAAGAGGATGGAAGAGACCGAGGCGTTTGAAACAAACAATATGGGATAGCCTGTAGAGGAATTTAGAACCACAGAATTTGTGGAATGTAGAGGGTTACGGGTATAAAAACACTGTGGTGCAATAAAGAGAATTCAGATCAAGGGGGTTAGCTTATGTATAGAGAATCGGAGCTGGGAAGGTATCATTAGATTGAGGACACCAGATGGGGTGTTTGTAGTAAGGGAATCAAGAAGTGGGGTTGGAGCTTGAGGACCAAGTACTGTGGTAGAAATGGCAACACTAGGAGCCTGCCCCTTGTTTAATAGAAGAGGGTCATGGTTTTAATAAAGTAGTTGACATGTTGAAACATTATTTCAGTCTGCTCCCTGGCTAAACTATGTTTATGGCTTGTTTTTCCAGCTTTTAGTAAAGAGTAATAATCTCACTGACCGGATTCTGGTCATCCCAGGGAAAGTGGAAGAGGTCTCGCTCCCAGAGCAGGTGGATATCATAATTTCGGAGCCCATGGGCTACATGCTGTTCAATGAACGTATGCTGGAGAGCTACCTGCACGCTAAGAAGTTCTTGAAGCCCAATGGTAAGGCTTTTCTCTTCTTTTTTTAGGATTATCTTTTAATGTAGAAAAAAATATAGACTTGAGTTGGATCCGACTGTTGTTTCAAGACCCTCTATGTTCACATCCTGTACTGCTTAGTGGGTTCTAGTTATGATCACAAGACTATTTCCAGTGTGGCTCTTTCACAACTGTTAGTTGCACTGCCCCATTCGGGGTGGTGTCCCTCTATGCGCACAGCACTATGGGGTAACGAAGTTACTAATCTTCACAAGCATGTGTTTAACTAAAAATTTATTTTATTCCTGTGATGTCTTGATAGGTCTTGGGTGCTGTGATAGTGGTTGAGCGATGTAGAAAGTCAAGAGATAGATATCACGCACACCAATTGTTTGTCAAGAAATTAGTTAAATCCTTAGCAGGTAATTTGCGTGCAGCTAGAGGAGCGACCCCTGAACCTAGGTCGGTAGATAAATGTTAGTTGCACTGCCCCATTCGGGGTGGTGTCCCTCTATGCGCACAGCACTATGGGGTAACTAAGTTACTAATCTTCACAAGCATGAGTTTGAGTCAAAAGTTCATTTATTCATGTGATGTCTTGATAGGCCATGGGTGCTGTGATAGTGGTTGAGCGATGTAGAAAGTCAAGAGATAGATATCACGCACACCAATTGTTTGTCAAGAAATTAGTGACAAACAATTGGTGTGCGTGATATCTATCTCTTGACTTTCTACATCGCTCAACCACTATCACAGCACCCATGGCCTATCAAGACATCACATGAATAAATGAACTTTTGACTCAAACTCATGCTTGTGAAGATTAGTAACTTCGTTACCCCATAGTGCTGTGCGCATAGAGGGACACCACCCCGAATGGGGCAGTGCAACTAACATTTATCTACCGACCTAGGTTCAGGGGTCGCTCCTCTAGCTGCACGCAAATTACCTGCTAAGGATTTAACTAATTTCTTGACAAACAATTGGTGTGCGTGATATCTATCTCTTGACTTTCTACATCGCTCAACCACTATCACAGCACCCATGGCCTATCAAGACATCACATGAATAAATGAACTTTTGACTCAAACTCATGCTTGTGAAGATTAGTAACTTCGTTACCCCATAGTGCTGTGCGCATAGAGGGACACCACCCCGAATGGGGCAGTGCAACTAACATTTATCTACCGACCTAGGTTCAGGGGTCGCTCCTCTAGCTGCACGCAAATTACCTGCTAAGGATTTAACTAATTTCTTGACAAACAATTGGTGTGCGTGATATCTATCTCTTGACTTTCTACATCGCTCAACCACTATCACAGCACCCATGGCCTATCAAGACATCACATGAATAAATGAACTTTTGACTCAAACTCATGCTTGTGAAGATTAGTAACTTCGTTACCCCATAGTGCTGTGCGCATAGAGGGACACCACCCCGAATGGGGCAGTGCAACTAACATTTATCTACCGACCTAGGTTCAGGGGTCGCTCCTCTAGCTGCACGCAAATTACCTGCTAAGGATTTAACTAATTTCTTGACAAACAATTGGTGTGCGTGATATCTATCTCTTGTCTTTCACAACTGTCACAGATCAAGCTGTGCTGCAATGGCTGCCACAGCTACGGCTTGTAAAATGGAATAGGCAGCATTTATGAATAATGGGTTCTGTAATACAGTGCGACTTTTCAGCATTGTAGGAGTAGATTAGGGGTAGTTAAACCGCACCCCATCCCCTTACAGTTCTGCAAAATATGGGCTCTTGATTGCTAGGGCTTTGTTTGGAATACATAGAAGCAGTGAAGCCGAGCTTGTTAGCTGAGACAATGGCCATGATGTAAACCCTATCTCGAGATGCTTTTTTTCAATCCTATTTTAACTGAACAGACCCTGGCAGAAGAGGGCCCTGTGGGGCTAGTTATGTTTTTACTTTGGTGCCCACCAATGACTAGTGATGTTGGAAGCTGTGACTATAATAAACTCCACAACAGATGTTTTGGACTATTTAAAGTTTCAGTTGCTCTAATCTGGTATTGAAGAGTTGTGAAGCCTGTTCTACTGCAGTTAGACGCACAGTAGAACTCCGTGAGAGAATTTTCATTATCGCTATGGAAGGCTCATCTGTGTTTGAGACCGAAATCATAACTCATTTGTATTAATTGATCGTCTTTATGTGCTGATGGCTTGGTGCTGAATTTTTGTATTTGCCACAGTGACACATATTTGGCATCCTTGCAGATCTCTGAAGAGTCCTTTTCAGTTGAAGTCTTTGCTTATGGAAATAAATTCAGCTATGGTTTTATGTAGTGTGTTTTGGAGCTCACAAACTAGTATTTGTTACCTCAGCAAGTACCCCTGAGCTTTGCATGCTCTGATTATGTAAGCCTTCATCTCACATTCATGACTTCAGCCACAATTGGTGGTTTCATTTCTATCACCTTTGCTTATTTATGCATGTTCAGGAGGCAAGGGGAATCAGCCTCGTTATATAAGCATGACCTTTATTGGAGGAAAAAGAGATTTATCTGTGTCTATTAGGTGACTACTGGAGTTTTAGGAAAACATTTCCCATAAGTTTTTCATCCTCTAACAATTTTAGTGTGTCTTGGAACAAACTGCATGAGCTAGAGCCTACCTCTACCGTTCCATTTTAAAAGTGGCAGACTTATATTCAGCGTAAAGTTGAGGTTTGGTTTCCAGGTCTTTTACTAACCCTTGAACGAAAAAAGGGTGAAATATTCCTCCGTTTAGCAGAAATCTGTGAAATAATTATTGTCTTGCTAGTTTCAGTAGGCAAATGTTGGCATTTTTTGTTTTTTTCATACCAATCCCTCGCACCAGCGGTACTTTCCAAGGATTTCTTGTCGTTTGGTAGAACTGTCATTTGAGCTTTGTATTTTAATAGATGCCCAACTTGTGATTGTTGAATAACATGTACTGCCCTCTGACTAACATTGCTTCAGATGTTAGTTTATCAAGGCCTTCTGGAATGCAGAAGTAAACTACTAAGCCTAATTCATGGTAACATTTCCTACTGCAGGCCACGCTAACAGGCCCTTTCAAATACAGAGCCGGTTTCCTATGAAGGAGATGCCTCATTACAGTTCTGTTTACCCATGCAGATAGATTTGGACTTACACATGCGGTGTCTCTGACTGCTGTTAAACTATTTTTGCACACTTGTAAAAAGTCCGTTATCCCTCGTGTTTACTGTTCATTTTTCCTGGTGGTGTACACCTACTGGAACTAACATTTGTTTAGCAAGTTTTTCCTTAACTGGACGACTACATACCCACTGCTTGCAGATATCGTCGCAGTTTTTAGTGGCACATTTCAAGTCACATCCTTTCTGAAAGAACACCGCCTTTCAGTTTATACTCTCCTCAATAACCACAATAGGAGAAATTCTACCGATCGAGGCCCAAATTGCAGCTCCAAGCGCCATTCAGGCTGTGATAACGCTCGAAGTTTCACAAGGAATGCCAGGAAGTTATAATAATCCCTACGTGCAACCCCAAACAAAAACCAAAAGCAGCTAAAGAACTGGTCAAAGAAATAAAAAGGGTTATGGAAGAGCAAGACACTGACCACATCATTCTGACAGGCGACTTTAACTTATATCATCTAGGTTCCAGACAAGATGAGGACCGTGTGCAAGACCTCACTGCCGCCTGGGGAATACCGAATCCGGGCCTAGCAAAAATTGAGAAACCATTGAGAAGCTCAAAGCACCTGCTCCAGGAACCTAAACCTCTTAACTTGAGAGCATTGAATGGCCGCTTCTAGGAGGATAATCTACTGGTCGCAACAATTAATTCATCGAAAACCTCTTTTACCTAGATTTTACTTTCACAACCCTAACCATGTTCAATAAAATCGCCTCCTTCAGAATAGGCGACAACGAACACAGTGATCACTTATCCCTGGAAGTGATGTTTAAAAGCAAATAGTCCTGGCACTTGAAGCATGCAAAGCCATCAACATAGAAGGGACCTCAAACCTCAAGCGAATAAGGTGTAACCCCAGTAACATCGAAGCAATATCAACCATAGCTAAAACATTATACAACCAAGGGATAGATACATCAACCTGATCAGTGAAAGCATGGGAAAGCTTCATTACGACCCTTGGCGGGAAACTTGGGACAGGGAAAAAATCAAGACAAGCGGCGGATACCTTAACAATGATGACAACCAGCCCAGAATTTAAAAAAAAACTCACTCATTACCCAAACACTAAGGCGACTTCGTAAAACTCCGCAAAACATGAACCTGCTATGTGTCCTTCGGAAACTGAAAGTGCTAATAAACAAAGAAATGGGGGGGGGGGGGGAGAGAATCAAAGAATGACAACTATGAGCCAAGTTACTTCACGACTCCAAACAAAAAAATAGCGCCAAGTTTTGGTTAACAATCAACGGAATCAAGCAACCAAATCATCCTGGAATAAACTCTAACATAGCCGAGGCTGTCTGGGTAGATTATCTCTTCAACCACTTTAACAACAAAGCACAAAAGGATGAGGAAGCGGACAAAGAAATAGGGAATGTGAGAAAGGACAGAGCCAACATCAACAGGGAAGAATCCACTCACTATCCCATTCTAGCAGAGCAACACGACTCCCCGAGGAAAACGCAACCTCATCAGGGGAGTGAACCGGCAGCAGGACCAGAACTCTCAACCTCCGCTAAAGATGAATGCTATGATCCAACAGCAACGCAGATAAAGAGACAAATGGCCAAGGGCAGACTTGCAGGCGCCCCAGGCCCCAACTGCATCCCCCAATGCTGTATAAACACGACGCGGAAAACTGGAGAAAAGCATAATCACCGTTTTTTTAAGGACACCAACTGTGCAATAACAATCCCGCAGTCCTGGAAAGGATCAATTATCAGCCTAATGTTTAAACAAGGCGACAGGAAAGCTCCAAACAACTATCGACTAATCGCTCTCATTGACGTAGAGGTCAAGTACTATGCGGGAACAGTCTTGGACGAACTAACATCTAAGGCATCAGAAAACTCTATTATCCCAATAAACCAAACTAGGTTCTGTCAGGGACAAGGAACCACAACTATCATGACATTAGCCTTGTTAATGGACGCAGCTAAAGAACCAAAAACTTCCCTGTTTCTTTGTTTTATTGACTATATTGCTGCCTTGGACCATGTTGACCGAGCCAAGCTTTGGCAAAAACTGGAAAGTTGGGGGATACCAAAACCCCTCCTAGACCGGCTCAAACTGTTATAAACTGACACCTGGATCAGTATTAAACTAGGTGCAGGGACACACCTCTTCAAACGAAACCCCACCTCTTAAGGGCTAAAGCAAGGGTGCGTCCTAGCGCCTCTACTCTTCAACCTTTTCCTAGCTGAACTCCCAGGGGAACTGGACAAGAGCATATCACGTACACCAAAATTGGAAAAGTCTTGCTGTGAAATCTGTTATACGCGGACGACCTAGTGCTGATAAGTCGGGACCCCCATCGGTCTTCAACATCTCTTTAATACGACAAGCAGCTTCTCACAACGGAACGCCCTAAAAATAAATCTTTAGAAAACTAAAATCATGGCAGTAAATTATCATAAAAAGATCAAAATCAACTGGTATTAAGACGGGCAATGTCTCTACCAGACAAACAGCTATAAATATCTTGGACTACTTCTGGACCTCAAAAGCTCATTTAAACCCCAGCTGAAGTGCCTACGGAGAAAGGGAATTATGACCTACCTAGCTATAAAACCACTGAAGAAAATGCTGCCCGACCTAACACTTGATTCCTTGCTACAGGTACTGTGCGCAAAATTGCAGCCAACACTAACATACGAGAGCCAATATCTTAAAGGTAAAAATGCTGCAGCTCTGGGCATAGCAATAGCTAATTCTTAGAGCAATTTTCCATCTACCAAAATGTTTTACAGGCCCAAATAAGGCTAAAATTGGGGTCCAAAAACAATCGGTGGAAAGAAGGGGCACGTGCATAAAAAGTTGGCACAAGCACCGTAGCACAGAGGCACGATCCCTAAACTCCCATCTTTAAATAGAGTTGCTTTGCCACGGAATGTCACCAGCTAGGGATTATTTGTTTGATTCCCTTAAATTACTGGGACTGACAGACCTTAGGGAACCCCAACAGATCATCTATCCTTAAAAAAAAATCGTGAAAAAAGCAACACAGATGGTATCTGTCTTAGAAGACAAGGAAACGCTCGCTAAAAAGGCACATGGCTGGATAGTGCTCAGTGATTACGAAGCACTCAAACCGCAGTCTTACTTGAAAAAAGAGTCAAAATAACAATGAAGGAAACATTTCTAAAGTTATGACTAGGCATCGTTCCTATCAACCCACATCTTCCACCATGGGAAAGGAGAGGAGGTCCGCAGCCCTATCGCCTATGCAGTAGAGGCAAGGAGGTAATCATCCATGTCATCTGCATTTGCCCCAATTTAAAGGACATAAGAAGCACCTTATTACAACCATTATTAAAGCTGACCTACAGGCAGTTAAGATGTGCTTCAATCCAGCCGAGGTACAGCTAAATTGCTGGCTCACAAACATTTTTGACACTGTAACCAAAAGACTCAAAAACACCCCGCAAGTGGACAGTGGCCATAAAATATAGCTGAACTGGGCTCCCCTTGAAGTTAGACCCAAGAAACTAATAACAGCGCCTTACAATTGCTCAGGCACTTTAAACCAACGTTGGCTATATGCGCAAAATCATGCACTTTATTACGCTGTGTAAGGATGGCTGCTCAACTCAGGAAAGCTACCGCCAGCCTAGCTTTTCGTGACGCACAAGCACTTTAGACTTATTGAGGAGCATAATGTTTTTAATTCTGTTTTATTCATTGAACTGCGAATAAGAAACTTTTTATTTTTACATGTATGCAAAGTTTTAATTAATCGTGCATAATAAAAAATTACTTACTCATTACCAAGAAACGATTGTAATGGTACATTAATGTAACACAAGCACTTAGAGCCGGATGTAATAAGCATTTTGTATTGCTGAAAAAAATTCAATTTGCCATTTGAAAGTTAAAATGCTTTACCTAATTTATTAAGCCTTTTTCTAGGAATAAAATACATACGGATTCACTGGCACCGCTGGCCCACTTCGACTTGGGCTGGGGGCACAGGTGCGGTGTTTTCAAGTGTCGGGTTTTTGGAGATCCAGAGTCCTCGCGGTTCTTCTTCGGTGCCTGCAGAATGCAGTAGAGCAGCTCCACTACTCCACTGAAGATCCTGGTTGCTTCTTGAAGTATTGGCAGTCCTCCCAGGCTCTTGGAGGCAGAGCAGCTGCAGGACGAGTTGTCTTTGGTGCAATTGTCGAGGATAGCAGGAAAGCCTGCAGGGTTGGTGCCAATCTCAGTTGCTGCTCCTCAGTTCTTGCATTTCGGTGTTCTCCTTCTCAGTGTAGGATGCTGGCTCTGTATATGATATTGCCACTAGGTGGTAATACCATGCAAAGTGTCCAGGGGTTCCCCAAAAGTGTACAGAGGTCAATGTAAAAGGCAAAGTGCTCTATAAGTGGTGGTTTGGGCGAGCAACCTTTAGGCCTAACAGAGGAGTGTAAGACGTTTATTACACAACATTGATTAATAATGGACACACAATTCAAGAAGGATATCAGACCAATTTTAGAAAATTATACTTTTTTTATTTGCGCTTTCAGACCAAG
Organism: Triturus cristatus; assembly: GCF_964204655.1. NCBI lineage: Eukaryota > Metazoa > Chordata > Amphibia > Caudata > Salamandridae > Triturus > Triturus cristatus. The sequence continues at coordinate 85,216,948 of NC_140586.1, read as the reverse complement.
ATCTTTTTAATAAGGTAAGTACATTTTTAATTAAATACTTTTTACTTTGAAAAATCAACATTTAGAAACTTTTCAACAATCTTATCCTATGGAGAAAACAATATTGAGGTTAAAAAGATAAGTACTGCACTTACAATCCCAGTCTTTGGAGCCAAAAGTCAGCAAGGGCCAGGGGTCAGGTGCGTTCCAAACCTCACCACCAGCGGCACAGTGGCAGCCAGGTACAGAAGTCAAAATCGGAGTTCGCCCCAATGCAGGCGTGGCACCGGAGGTCGAAGGATGAAAACTGACAGCAGAGGTAAGTAGAGATGTAGGGGGTCGGTTCAGCTCACCAAGGTTCAGGAGCTTCAGTTGCAGGGGTGCTTTTCGACGTCTGAGTCTTTTTACCATAGCCAGTCGCGGTCTGGGGGAGCCTCTGGATTCATTTTGCAGGCACCGTCTTGGAGGGCAGGAGAGGTCAGCCAGCGCTGGACACAAGGTCACAATCACCGGGGAGAGTTCAGTGCACAGGTGAGCCACTCAGACTTGGGCCGTGGCTGTCTGGTACAGAGTGGGCACGGATCACGGTTCCAGCTGGATCCGGAGCCCTTGGAATCTGTTCCTTCTGGAAAGGTCCACTATCAAAGGGGATTGGAGTCTTTTTTGAAGGCAGCAATCCTCTCAGGGTTTTCAGTGTTTTCTGGCTGCAAGACAGGTCGCTGGTTCACAGAAGCTGGAAAGAGACTGTTAGAGCTGAGGCCAAGGAAGTTATCTTCTGTTTTCTCTGTAGGGCTGTTTTCTTGCGTCTTAGGTCATCACAGATCTAGTTTTTAGGTTTGGGGGAGCCTCCAAAATACTAAATTTAGGGGCCATGGGCACCTTATCCCGGGTGACTACACCCACTATTATGCCATCCTCCTGTGGGAGGAGGCATTGACCTAGCCCGGATTGGTGGAGTCCCCTCATCTTCAAGATGGCGGGACTGAAAAGTGTGCTTAACTTTGTGTCTTCACATGAGGGGTGGAGTTGGCAAAGGTAGGCATACCTAGTTTTTCCAGGTTTTCCTGCCGGTTTTCCTGCCCAAAATGGGGCTGTAAACCTGGGGCTGCCATCTGCTGCTAGCAGCACAGCAGAGGCCACGGGTTGCATAACAAAGGAGGCAGGCCTTTAAAGCTTCCCCCTTGGAGCACTGGCACATCCTGGGGGGAGGTGAGACACCTCTACCCAGTATGTGCATTGTTACTGGTCCCAGAGAGCAGAGGCTCTCGACCCAGGTGTCAGAAACATATCTGTGTGGCAGGCTGCCTAAACCCAGTCAGTGCCCACACCGCTATCTGCAAGTTTTCAGGGGGCATGTGAGAAGTTGGCCTGGCATATGCTGGTCACTAGTTATAGTGGCCACCTTGCACCAGTCCAATTCGACTCTTGGTAGATAGGTTTAAGACAACCTTTTAAAGAAAGCTATCCTAGTGGTAGCTGTGGAGAGCAGCCTTCAGGCTAAGTCTCTGAGGAATGTAAAGCAGCTTGTTTTGCCTTATAATCTCTTGAATTACCAAATGAAAAGGACACCACACAGGTATATATATTAAATACCTACTAATCTCTTTATGAGATTAGAACCCAGATACACATTCAAATGTCAACACTTCTCAATAAATTAATCACAAATATGGCTGTAGCCCTAGGGGCGTACCAGACCATATACTAAGAAAATGGTTTAACAAACTCGACTTGCAAAATGAAAAGGCCTAGGGCCTTGGGAATCGCTGGGGCTTCACTTCTGCAGTGTTAGCAGGTAAGTAATCAGCTCACGGGAGACGCGTGCAGTGTCTAAACACAGCCGCGGGTTTCCTATTGGTTTCAATGGCACAAGTCGCGGTTTGTAATTTACAGTTTTAGGGCACTTCGGAGAAGTTAACAAGCAAGCCACTTACAGGGTAAGTATTTCGAGGGCCAACACACACTTGGGCACCGGAGTGCACGAGTTACCTCACCCACGGAAGCCGGGTGCATAGGTGTCTTTTGGTGTCGGGTCGCGATGCTGTTTTCAATGGAGATCACTGAAGACTTGCTGCTTGTGACAACTGGAGAGGTGTCCGCTGGAATCCGAAGATGGATTGAAGTTGAAGAGGACCTGAAAATTGAGGGGACAGAGTTCAAAGTCACTTGCCAGTGACCGGTGGCCAGCAGGATGGATGACCACTGATGTCGCGTCGCTTCAGGTTGTCGATGGTTATTTGTCTCTTCGCTCACGAGGTCCAGGAGAGAACGACGATTAACAGCAGCTGGATTCGGAGGGTCCCACGACGTCTGCAGCTGATGACGGTGTCGGGAACCGGATTGGAGCCAACAAACCTTGCCAACTGCAAGTCTCGTATGGAGTGAAGATTGAAGATGGTGCAGACCAGCAAGGTCTGATGGACTTACCCAGCAAGGGTAAGTGAGGGCAGGCCCGGAGCAGCCAGGAGAGCCCTTGAAGTCGATGAGAAAGTCTTCGGGTGAGTCACTAGCCAACTGGCAAGCAACCGCGAAGACTCCTTTGCAGGAAAAGTTCCACAGGAGCCCACGGTCACTCGGGACGGGGTAGGCTGCTGATTTTCAGTACCAGACCTGCTAGGGACTTGGACTACAGATGGTCCAAAGCACAAGTTCGTAGAACGTTGTTTAGGGTTTGCACTCGAAATCAGTGCACGGTTCCCTGGTATTGCTGTTCCTAGTCACTCGTGGGGTCCAGACGCCACAGCTTCGCTGGGGACTCAAAATGGCCGTCGAGAGGTCAGGAAATCCGCTTCAGGGGACGCAGGGACTTCGGACTCCGGCGGGAGCGGTGAAGTTTGCAACCGTCGATTGAAGTTACAGGTGCCTGCCAAGCAGGGGAGTCACTCCTTGACTCCAAGGGAGATTCTTCAGTCTTCCAGAGATAGTGGAACGTCGAAGGGCCAGGATTCTTCTTTGTAGAGCGTCATCCAGGGTAATCTGAATTGCATTGGCAATGCTTGCTATCTTATAGTGAAGATAGGGGAGGGACTAGCTCTATGACCACTCCTCTAGGAGGGTCAGGGTAGTAAGTGGTTACACCCACTTCCTTTGTCCAGTTTCGCACCAGAGCAGGGGCAGATAGCCCCTGAACCGGTTTGAGCTGGCATATGCACAGAGGAGCCTACTGCTCCCCCAGTGCAGGACTTCAAAGCACTCTAGGAGTGCACCCACCCAGCTCCAATACACTAAATCCTGTCTGGGATGTGGTAACTCCTCCCTGTGACAGGATACCCTTTGTTGGACTTCCTCCACTGCGAGTTTCGATCAGCAGTAGGAGGGCTGCCCGGTGTCTGTGCTGGTGGCATCCGTTTTGTGATGCCAGGGCTCTAGAAGGTTTCTACCGTTTAGTACAGTGGGTACATGTCGTCCCCTCTAGAAGGGTGGGATCATACTCCCACACCAGTTACTGGTGTGGGTGTATGATTCCAAGTTGTTTGACACCAAACACGACATGTTTTGATGCAGTCATTCCAAAGTTAGCATTTACCACGAGGTTATAATGCACTTAAGAGTATATGGTTTAACCGCATCCACAAACAGCAGTAGAGAATAGACTCCGCTAGCTGCAGAGGGGTCCTGCTCAGGCAGAAGCACCCCCTCACATAATAAACCAAGCACCCTGCCCTCAGGATTGTTAGGGCCTGCTAGAGGGGTGACATAGGTTTATATGTGTGTGTGTATGGTGAGATCTAGGAACCTATACCTCAGTGAGGAGTGCTAACACTACCTCACACAGGCTGCAGTAGCAGGCCTGTGGTGTCAGATTGTGAATGCTTCCCAGGGGTGGCATAATACATGCTGCAGCCCCTGGTAGGCCTGTGAAGTACCAATGCCCTAGGTACCATATACTAGGGGCTCATAAGGTACCACAGTATCCAATCACTAGTGCATCTAATATGCACACCAAGTTGTTTTAGAGAGATCAGTGAGACTGGGGCCCTGATTAGCAGGGACCCAGCCAGACTATAGTCAGAAACCAGTGTATACATCAGAAAAAAAGTGGGGGCAACATAAGTGCAGATCCTACTCTCCTACAGGGGACCTCTGAGGTTCCCTCTGGATACATGGTTAAAAAAAAAAAACCTGGCATCAGTGTGGGTTTATTGAAAGGTGTAGTTTGGTACCAAACACTCCTATGTTAATTCCATCCCAGAAGTAAGTGGTCTTGTCCCCAGTCATCTCTGTAGACTGTATGCTTGGAAATGATCTGAAGACTTTCCTTTGGGCCGAAGTCGAAATGAGCACCCATGCAAGAATGTTAAGGCTCCCAGAATGGGATTTTGTGAAAACAAGAGCACAGAGCAGACTCCAGAGTGAAAAAGAGGTGCTGGATCCAGGAGGAATGGACCAGCCCTCCAAGAGAAAAGGCCAGACTGGGGGAACAGCTTTTAAACAGGTTCCACCTCCGAGCCCAATTTCTCAGGAAGATGACCTGGTAACCCCAGAGGGAACTGGACCTGAGGGGCATGGGCCTAACACAGCAGCACTAGCGGGCCTAGGGGGCCATCTAGAAAGAATCTTTGCCAGGGGCAAGAATCCTGTCCCACTCTTGAAAGCCTGAAGCAGTAAGCTGCTACGCAGGAAAAGGGTGGTATCTGTGGAACCCACAGGGTCTATTGGGAGAATGGTCTCCTATACACTGAGGCCAGAAACACCAAACCTGGTGCAACCAGGAGAGTGGTAGTACCTCAGAGGTTTAGAGACTTTCTCCTTACTTTGGTCTATGATATCCTCCCTAGCTGGGCACTTTGGCCAGGATAAAACATGAAGTAGATTAGTCAATCAATTCTACTGGCCAGGGATGTTCCAGAAAGTGAAGGACTTTTGCCAGTCCTTTGTCTCTTGCCAAGCCAGTATTAAGGCAGGAGGCCACCTAAAGCCCCCCTTAATTCCACTTCCAGTAGTCGGGGTACCCTTTGAAAGAGTAGGGGTCGACATTGTTGACCCCCTAGACCCTCGAACAGCCTCAAGGAACAGGTATATTCTGGTGGTAGTTGATCTTGCCACCAGGTATCCTGAAGCTATTACCCTTAGGGCTACCACTGCGCCATCAGTTGCCAAGGCACTCTGTAGTATCTTTTCCAGGGTTAGTTTTTCTAAGGAGGTGGTATCAGACAGAGGTACAAACTTGATGTCTGCATACTTAAAACATGTGGGAGGAGGGTGGAGTGACTTATAAATTCACTACCCCCTGCTACAAACCACTGGCCTATTTGAAGGTTTTGCCAGACATTGAAAGGCATGATTGGTGTACCCCCTGAAAACTCAAAAGGAAATTAGATGTCTTACTTCCATGCATGCTTTTTGCCTACAGGGAAGTGCCACAAAAGGGAGTGGGGTTCTTACCCTTTGAACTTCTGTTTGGGCACCCTGATAGAGGTCCTCTGAGTCTTGTGAAGGAAGAATGTGAAAAGCCTCTCAGAGAGCCAAAACAAGACATAGTGGATTATGTACTTGGCCTTTGCCCCAGGACGGCCGAGTACGTAGAAAAAGCAAGCCATAACCTTCAGTCCAGCCAAGAACTTCAGAAGCAGTGGTATATCCAAAAGGCTGCCATAGTTTAACTCAATCCAGAACAGAAGGCATGGGTATTGAAGCTCATCACCCTTAGGGCCCTCCAAGACAAGTGGAGTGGGCCCTAACCTGTCCTAGAACGAAAAGGGGAGGTCACCTATCTGGTGGACCTTAGCAGTTGCAAATACCCCAAAAGGGTGATACATGTCAACCGCCTGAAGCCCTATTATGACTGAGCTGACATGACCATGCTCATGGTCACAGATGAGGGACAGAAAACTGAGTGAACCTCTCTCTAATCTCGTCTCCAGCAATCCAAAAAATGGGTCTGTTGAAGGAGTGGTCTTGTTAGACTGCATCATTGACCAGCAGCAGGCTGATTACAGGTCAGTCCTCAGTCAGTATGCTGAGCTCTTCACTCTGAACCGTGGTTTACCTATGATGTGGACACTGTGACAGCCTACGTGTCAAAAACAAAATTTACTGGCAGTCTGATTATGGCATAGAAGCATTGAAGCTGAAGTAAGCAAGATGCTGCAATTGGGTGTCATTGAACCCTCGGAGGGCACCTGGGCCAGCCCAGTTGTTAGTCCCCAAATCTCACTCCAAAAGTGAAAAGAAAGAAATTAGGTTTTGCAGCGTGAATCTTTCTGGATTCACTATGCTGTGCATTATTCCGCGATCTTGTGGTTGGGTCCGGATTCGTAGTCTTTTCTTTGTTTTTTTTTTTGTTTGTTTTTGTAGCCCAGGTGGGCGGCGACGACCCACCATTTGGTGCACCTCCCGTGACGTCGTCGTGCTTCCTGCGGAAGTCCCACCTTTGGGACGCCATCTTCAGATTCTTTTTTCCGCCGTTGGGTCTGGATCGTCATCGGGAAGCTCCAGAATTACAATCGAAGGAAGAAGAAAGAAAAGCGAGTTTCGGCGATAAATACTACGAAGATATCACAGGAAAGGAAGAGATTTCATCAGGAGCGCGAAGAAAGGAGGTTCTGCGCCTTTTTCTTCGACGACCTTGGAGAATGCGCACTCAGAGGCCCTGTGCGCAATGGACAAGACGCCATTCAAGTTCTGCCCAAACTGCCACCACAAGTTTGCGCAGAAGGACCAGCAGCCGGTCTGCAACCTCTGCCTACCGGTCGAACACCAGAGTAAGGACTGCAACGCCTGCTCAGCCTTCGCGCCGAAGACGCTCCGGGTGAGAGATCGGCAGAGCAGAGCCAAAGCCAGCATGGATGGCAAGGGTAAGGCCCCGTCGCTCTACGATCTGGGCCTCTCCACGGACGATGAGGACAAGGTCGCCGAGGCAGCCGAAAACTTCACGGTCGTAGAGACCGACAAAAAAGAAGACGAGGTAAGAGAATCGTCGAGCGCAAAACAGAAAATACCTCAAACACGAGGGTGACTCGAGAAAATCAGAGTCTAAGTCCACGAAGGGAGCCCCGGCGCCGAAAACTTCGACGACCAAAGGGGGAACCATGGACAAGATGCCGAGCGGATCCTTCGAAAAGGACTCCCTGGTGCCGAAAGACTCCGACAAGCAAGGGTCGTCCAAGACAACCCAGGAAACGGGACGATCGACGCAGAAAGAACGGTCGACGTCGACGCAAGTTTCGTCAAAGACCCGCGGTCGACGCCAAAAGCATCTCCGAGATGGAGAAAAAGAAGAGGGGCTCGAGGCCGAAATGGAGAACATCCTTCAAAGGAAGAAGGAGTTCGACGCCAAGATGAAGGAATTCAAGATTCCAACGGCTCCACCGACTGACGTTGTCGAGGACGAATTTGACACCGAGGGGCTGACGAGGGATCTCGAAGAGGAAGACGAGACCTATTATGACGGCGAAGCCGAGGAAGAAGACCAGCAGTCGTTCTACGGCTCAACGCCATCTACCAGCCACGACATCGAATGGCAGGATCTCGACACCGAAAACCCGGAGGAGCCCGTGGACACGTACCCTTCGAGGCCTTCACCACCCGACGACATCGGGGTGTACAATATGGTGGTCAGGAGCGCAGCGACAGCCTTCGGCGTCAAACTCGACGAAGAGAAGCCGAAAGCCGATTTTCTCCTCGAGACCCTGCTCCCCATCCAGACGAGGAGCCAAATTCCTCCCCATGCTACAAAGTGTGATGAATCAGGGGAGAGAAGCCTTCAAGGAACCAGCGACCTGCCGTTCGATCACGGTAGCGTCACCGCCGACTCCATCATAGCTTCCACGGCCAGGAGAAGGGCCAACGTACCAGCAACTTCGGGCCCACCACCTGATAAAGAGAGCAGGAGGATAGACCTCACAGGAAGAAAAGTCGAGAGGAACGCCGCAATGCACTGGCGCATGGCGAATTCCAATGCACTTCTCAATAGGCACCAGTACCAGCACTGGGACGAGATGGGGGAGCTAGTAAAGCACCTCCCCGAAGAATACCGCCAGAGAGCCTCGCACCTGGTAGACTAAGGCAAAAACATCGCCAACTCCTGTATAAAGACGGCGTTGGACGGGGCAGAGACTTCAGCAAGACTAATGGCCATAGGAGTCACCGAGAGAAGGCATGCATGGCTAAGAATCTCGGGATTCAAACCGGAGGTGCAGAACAACATCCTTAGCACCCCCTTCAACGGAGAGACACTGTTCGGAGCAACAGTAGACGAGAAACTCACCCAGCTGAAAAAAGAAAACGAAACGGCGAGGTCCATGGGGGCCCTACAGCTGAGGGGAATGAGGCGAGGCAATCCCTCGAGGAGACCCTACGGTAGGGGAGGAAGCCAGCAGGGGGCGTCGCACCAGATGTTCCAGCAGGGTCAGCAGGGTGAAAGTCACGGACAACAAGGTCAACAGAAGCAAAACTGGCAGTACCAACCTCGGGGCCAGTCCTTTCGCGGGAGAGGGAACGGACGTGGCCAGAGGAGGAGAGGGGGTGACCAGCCCTCATCAAAGTGACTCAGCACGCAAGAGGACACCTACCCTCGACATGCCCCCAAGGGTGAGGCGCAAAACAGTAACATCAGGGGGCAGAGAAGAATCAAAAGCCTACGAGCATACAACACCAGTAGGCGGAAGACTGAGGTTCTACCTTCAGGAGTGGCGGCGTATAACCACAGACAAGTGGATACTGAACGTCATGCAGTACGGATACTGCGTAGATTTGGAGAAAAAACCTCCAAACAGGAAACCAAAGGGAAGGCAGAGATCGGCTCAAGAACTGGCCCTACTCAGAGAAGAAACACGGAAACTTCTAGAAAAGAGAGCCATAGAGGCAGTGCCGTTCAGAGAACGCAACAAGGGGGTCTACTCAAACTACTTCGTGGTCCCGAAAGTAGACGGAAACCTCAGACCCATCCTGGACCTGCGGTACCTAAACAAGTTCATCAGAACGCAAAGGTTCAAGATGACTTCGCTGCAGGAGGTACTGCCCCAAACAAAAGACGGGGACTTCATGGTCACCGTGGACCTCAAGGATGCCTACCTGCACATCCCAATAAACAGAAGACACAAGGGCCTTCTAAGGTTCAGCATCGACCAGGAACACTACCAGTTCACAACCCTGGCCTTCGGATTAAAATCGGCGCCAAGGGTTTTTACAAAATGCCTGTCGGCGGTCGCGGCCCACCTACGAAGGCAGGGGATCCACGTCTACCCCTACTTAGACAACTGGCTGGTCAAGGCAAACACACGCGAGAAGTGCGAGAGGCACGCAAAACGCGTAACAGACACTCTCACGAATCTGGGGTTCTCGATTCACTGGGGGAAGTCATCGCTGGAACCGGAGCAGGTGAAGATTTTCCTGGGGGCAAAAATCAACTCCCTGAACAGTACAGTGGTGCCCAGCGACAGGAGGACAGATGCCCTACTGAAGGAGACGCGGCTCTACCAGAAGGGGCGAGCTCTGACAGTGAGGTCAGTGAGCAAGATGATGGGGATGATGGCGTCGTGTATCCAGCTGGTGCCGAATGTACGCCTGCACATGAGACCATTCCAGGAATGGCTACAACAGCAATGGTCACAAGCAAACGGAAGTTGGGAGGATCTAGTGGTTGTTACGCACGCAGTGCAGGAGGAGATAACTTGGTGGAACAGAGACAACATGACAGCAGGGAGAAGCCTGACACCACCAAACCCAACAATGACCATTACCACGGACGCATCGCAAAAGGGATGGGGTGCGCACATGGACAACCTCAGAGTGAGGGGTCTCTGGGCTCCAGCAGATTCGGTTCGCCATATCAATTACCTCGAGTTGAAAACAATCCTGCTAGCCCTGAAGGCATTCCAGAGGCACCTGTACAACCAGAGGGTGTTTGTTCAAACAGACAACACCACGGCAATGTTCTACATCAACAAACAGGGGGGGACGCAGTCGTTCCCTCTCTCCTCTCTGGCACAGGAGATTTGGAGATGGGCCATACCTCTCAGGATAGATCTACTGGCAATTCACCTACCGGGGAAGGACAATGTGGAGGCAGACTGGCTAAGCAGGCAGACCTTGGCATCGCACGAGTGGGAGCTCAATGGCCAGGAAACGGAGAAGCTTTTCCGGAGATGGGGAACTCCCACAATAGACCTTTTTGCAACACGCAAAAATGCAAAATGCCAAAGCTTCGCGTCCAGGCAACCAGATCAGCAATCCCAGGGAAATGCCCTATGGATAAGCTGGTCGAGGACATTTGCCTACGCCTTTCCACCGATACCCCTGTTGCACAGAGTGCTCGACAAGTGCAGAACCAGCAACATGACTCTGATCCTAGTGGCTCCGCAGTGGGCAAGGCAGACATGGTTCTCGCAAATTCAAGAAATGGCACAAGGCAATCCATACAGGTTCGAGAGGAGAAAGGACCTGCTCTCCATGCAAAACGGAGAGGTCCTGCATCCAGAGCCAGAGACCCTCAACCTGGCGGCATGGCTCCTGAAGACCTAGAGTTCGCACACCTAAGATTGCCTCCGAGCACTATGCGAGTGCTACGGGAGGCAAGGAAACCAACTACACGAAAATGCTACAGCGCAAAATGGAAGAGATTCACTGTGTGGTGCAGGAAAAAGGGCCAGCAAAACAGAATGACAAGAGACTCAACAGTACTGAGGTACCTCACACACCTTCTAAAGAGTAACCTCTGCTCGAGCTCCCTGAGGGTACACCTAGCGGCGATCGTTGCCTACACCAGAGGTGAAAAGGGTGGAAGTTTCTTCACTTCGCAGGTGGTGAAGAGATTCATGGAAGGAGCCAAAAGAATGGCCCCTCTGAAAAGGTTGCCGCCGCCGGCATGGAATCTAAACGTGGTTCTGACGGAGCTCATGAAGGCACAGTTTGAACCCATTCACAAGGCCACACTGTGAGAAAGTGGGTTTCTGTTGCAGTAACCCCCCCTTTTTTTTTTTGCCTAATAGCTGATGCACTTTTCCTTGTTGTGCCCTGGGCTCCTGCCAATCAGGTGCCCAGGGCCTATGTTCCTTCCTTAAAACACACAAACTCCCAATTGGCAAACCCTGGCCACATGTCAGCCCCTGGTAAATGGTACCCTAGGTACCCAGGGCCTTGTGACCAGGGAAGGCCTCTAAGGGCTGCAGCACTCATTGTGCCACCCTTAGAGGCCCTGTACCCTTACACAACACACACTGCCTTTGCAGGCTGAGTGTCTGGGTGCAGGACAAAACAAAGAGTCGACATGGCACACATCTCTGTGTGCCATGCCCATTACCTATACTGCCAAGGCATATGTCAGCCACCCCTCTGGCTGGGTGCCTTATGCCTATGGTGTGGGCACAGGAGCAGGAGCCCTGTGCCCCTACAGTACCCAGGTCCATTCCTGGGCACTGTAAGTACAGTGCTGCCTTTTACAAGTACATGGTGCTGAGAGCTCGTCAAACACGAACTCCACAGCACCATAATGGCAACACTGAAGACTGGGAAGTTTGGTATCAAACTTCTCAGCACATTAAACCCACACTGATGCCAGTGTGGGATTTAATGTACTAAGCACCCCAGAGGGCATCTTAGAGATGCCCCCTTACAGCTAACCTACAATCCACGTCTGCTCTGAGGCTGCCACACAGCAGACACGTTGCTGGACCCCTGGGTGGGAGAGCCCCTGCTCTCCCGGGCCTGCAACAATGCACATCCTGGGTGAGGTGAGAAATCTCCTCCCCCAGGATGAGCAAAGGGAAGCTTCAAAGGCATGCCGCCAGTTGGAGTTTCCCCAGGCCACTGCAACCCCCCACTCTGGCAGGAAGCTTGGCCGGAAACCCCATACAAGGACAGGGGATGTGCCAGCCTGCCCACCCCACCCCTCAGGTGGGGGAGGCGAGGTGAAGCACATCTCCGGGCTCTCGCCATCTTGAAGATGGGAGGCCCTACCCTATCAGGATTAGGCTACTGCCCTCCTCCCACAGGAGAGAGGCAGGATAGGGGGTGTACCCACCCCAGGACAAGGACCCATTGGTCCCTGGCCTTCACCTACCTGTAACGCCCCTAAATCTAGTATTTAGGGGCCCCCTGAACCTTCCTTCCCCAGATTCCAGATAGAAACCTACAAGAAGAGCAAGAAGAAAAAAGACCTGCCCTGCAGCTGCTAAAAAGAGGAAGACACCAACTGCTTTGGCCCCAGCCCTACCGGCCTGTCGACCCTCGAACCTGCTCCTGCTCCAGCACGGCATCTCTTGTGGCCAGCAACCTCAAAAACCCCGGAGGACCTGGCTACCTTTGAACTCTGATTCCCTGGGACTCCCATGAGTAGAGGCTCTACTCGAGAAACCTATTCCTAACTCCTGGCAGCAGCCCGGAACCGCGGACCCAACACACTCTGCACCAGCCAAGCCTGGCCAGTGCCGGAGTGGACAAAGACCCTGAGGACGACCCCACGGCGACTGTGACCCCGAGTCCGGCACCCAAGGACCCCCCTCGACATCCTGGACGAAGCCTGCAGCCTCAGAACCGAGTGCCACCCCAGCCGCGATCAACCAGAGGGTAAGATTCCCGACGTCAAAAGGCACCCCTGCACCCGGCGCCCTGCGGCCCCCTGTGCCCAATCCCGGGGTACCCACCTAACCTACAACTACCCAACTTACCCCTCGAAGTGGTGGTGGCACCGGAAACATCCTCGTCCCCGAGCCTGCAGCCTTTTTTCAAACCGGAACATTCCCATTGATTTCCATTGAGCGCCCGAAGGCTCAAAAGCACCCTGCACCCAGCCGCCCGAGTGGCCCTGGCAGTGCACTCTCTACACTAACTTACTTCCCCACTTGCCCTGAGTAAGTGACCAGGAGCCCAGCTCCCACAGACGCGTGGCTTGCCAGACAGCAGCCACCAACTAAGGCCCCCCTATCCCTCATAGGATAACATTGGGCCTAACTCACTCTGCACCCGGCCGTCCTGAAACCGCTGAGGGTGAACCAACTGTACCTACCTGACACTGGGGGACCCCTGAGTCTATGCCCGGAATTTCAACTCTGCCAGTCGAGTACTTACCCTTAAACCGCTAACTTCATTTTCCTCATAGGGTAACATTGACTGGCTTTTTCTTCAAAAATCTTCTAAGTGTGAACTTTTCAAAACTGTAAAAATTCACCAAAAATCAGCCAAGTGACAAAAACGAATTTACTCACCTGTTCCTGGGTGAGCTCCCAGTGCTGGATCTTGGCGCCCAGCCCTGACCCTGAAAAGTACTCACAACTATACTTACCTCTAACTCATTTTTCTCCCATAGGAAACCATTGTCTGCTTTTCTGTGAAATTTCTTCTAAGTGTCTATTTTTGCAAATTTGAAATATTCTTTTAAAATCGTACCATTTCTGCAAACGAAATTACTTACCTGTTTTTGATAAGGACCCCAGTCCTGGGTCCAGGCACCCAGTCCTGGATTACTAAAGTAACGATAAAGTACTCTACCTGCAATGTGAATTTCTTGCCATAGAGATCCATTGAATGTTTTCTTTGAAATATTTTCTAAGTGCTAACTTTTGAAATAGCTAAATATTATTTAAAAATCATTACAGTTATTAAGTCGACTTTCATCACTTCATTCTGAATACTGACCCAAGGCTGGTTCTAGGAGCCAGACCTGGAATTCCAAAAGTAATCTGAAAAGTAATTTATTACAAATAACCTGAATGTACCATTGAGCTCAATGCATTGTGATGTTTAGGAAATAGGATTGTTTATTGCAACCAACTGTGACTGTTTACAAAAACTCATTGCTTAAGATAAAAAGTATTTATATGCAACCTCTCATTCTGAGAAAGTATATTTTTATCCCCTTTGTGGTTCTAAAAATAAAACAAGCATATATTTTATATATATAAACCATTGGCCTAGAGTTCAGTTATTGAGTGTGTGAAACCATTTGCTGACTGAGTGTGTACAATAAATGCTTTACACTGTCCTCTGGTACTGCCTTACTGCTCGACCAAGCTACCACTTTTGAGAGTAAGGTCATACCTAACTTTGACCTCTATCAGCCTCTGGGGGACTGTGGACTCTGTACACCCTGTACCTATTAGGGAACAGTATATACAGAGCCACTTTCTCACACACACTGCAAATGTTGACAATGAAAACGGCCTTTCTAGTGGCCATAACCTCACTACGCAGGGTGAGCGAGCTTCAAGCACTAACACTACAGGAACCCTACATTCAGATTCACAAGGACAGGGTAGTCCTGAGGACGGATCCACACTTCATGCCCAAGGTGGTGTCGGCGTTCCACATGAATCGGAGTATTCAGATACCAAGTTTCTTCCAAAACCCGACTTCAAACGCAGAAAAGGCCCTGCACACCCTCGACGCAAGAAGAGCGGTGATGCACTACATTGAGAGAATCAAGGAACTCAGGAAGTCGAAGCAGCTGTTTGTGTCCTTTGCTACTAGCTTCATGGGTAGGCCAGTGACTAAGGGCACCATCGCTAGATGGATTGCCCTCACTATTCAATTCTGCCACAAACAGGCTGGACAGGAGCTAGCGGAGGGGCCTCAGGCTCACTCCACAAGGAAGAAGGGGGCCACCGTGCCTTCCTGGCGAACACGCCCATCCAGGACATGTCTCGCGGCAACTTGGGCATCTGTGCACACGTTAACGCAACACTACTGCGTGGACATTCAGATGAACAAGGAAGCACAGGTTGGACAGAAGGTGCTTAAACACATTTTCAACGACCAACGCTCATCTACCACCCAGCCGCCACAAAATTAGGAAAACCGCTACAAAGTCTATGCACAGCATAGTGAATCCAGAAAGATTCACGCTGCAAAACGAATAGTTTCTCGGTGTAGTTTTGCAGCTTGAAGATCTTTCTGGATTCACTAGCGAACCCACCCACCTCCGCCAGGAAGATGAGGCTGGAGGAAGAGGGGGTAAAATTGAAAAGATCAAAAGGAATGAAAACGTACAGAAAAATGGACAAGAAGGATTAATCAATCGCCTAGGGTTAAAAAAAAGAAAGGAAAGGAAAAAAGAACCCGAAGATGGCGCCCCAAAGGTGGGACTTCCGCAGGAAGCACGACAACGTCACGGGAGGTGCACCAAATGGTGGGTCGCCGCCGCCCACCTGGGCTACAAAAAAACAAAAAAAAAACAAAGAAAAGACTACGAATCCGGACCCAACCACAAGATCGCGGAATAATGCACAGCATAGTGAATCCAAAAAGATCTTCAAGCTGCAAAACTACACCGACAGGTAAGAAACTATTCGTTTTGTGTGGACTATAGAGGTCTCAATGATAGGACAAAAACTGACCATATCCAATCTCTAGAGCAGATGAGTCGATTCTCATGTTGGGTGCAGCCATGTATCTTGAGTTCCTTTGATCTCACTTCAGGGTGCTGACAGACAGATCTGACTCTTGGAGCAAAATAAAAATCTATATTCTCCACTCCATGTGAGCACTTCCGGTTTACTGTGATGCCCTTTGGATTGAAGAATGCCACTACCACCTTCCAGAGGTTGGTGGATAAAGTCCTTGCTGGATTGGAATCCTATAGTGCAGCTTATCTAGATGATATTGCTGTCTAAAGCCCCCTGACAGGCTCATCTGATCCACCTTGGGAAGTTCCTTGAAGCTACGAAAAGTGCAGGCCTCCTTATCAAGGCACGCAAGTGCCACATAGGGCAGGGAAAGGTTGTATAATTGGTCCACCTGGTAGATGGAAGCCAAGTTCAGCCGCTCCAACCCAAGATCCAGACAATTCTGGACTGGGAACCTCCAAAAACCAGACCAAAGCCCAAGGCGTTGCTTTGCTTGATTGGATATTACTGGAGATTCATGAAGGATTATGGGTCCATGGTGGCTCCACTCTCAGAACTTACCTCCAAGAAGATGACCGATAAAGTGAACTGGACAGTGAGCTGTCAAAAGGCTTTTGACTCCCTGAAGGATGCAATGTGCTCTGCACCAGTCCTGAAAGATTCAGATTACTCCAAGCAGTTAATTGTGCAGACAGATGACTGAGTATAGAATTGGGGCAGTACTAGCCCAAACAAATGATGAAGTATATGACCAACCTGTTGCTTTCATAAGCAGGAGACTGCTCCCTAGAGAGCAGCGTTGGAATGCCATAGAGAGGGAAGCCTTTGCTGTGGTCCTGGCCCTGAAGAAGTTGAGGCCATACCTGTTTGCCATTCACTTTCTAGTTCAGACAGACCCCAGGTCTCTCAGGTGGCTACCACAAATAAAAGTTGAAAACCCCAAACTCCATATCTCTACAGGGAAATGGACTTTACAGCGGAACTCCGATCTGGGAATGCCCATGCCAATGCAGATGGCATTTCCATGTTCTCCCACTTAGAAGATGAAGACTCTCCAGGGGAGAGTTGATTTCTTCATCTTTTGTTTGGGGCGGGGGGGGGGGGGGGTGAGGGGCGTAGTGTGAGAAAGTGCCTCTTTTGACATGGTTAGCCTCCTCCGACATGGTTAGCCTCCTCCTTGAGTCTGGAAAATGGTTCCTTGTGCTTCTTCCCTAACACTGTACCACGAATAGCAACTTTGGCCCCCTGTAAGTCCCTAGTAAATGGCACCTTGGTACTAGGGTATAGAAACTGAAGAGGGACCCCTAGAAACCCTTCACCAAAGCCATGCCACTGCAGCGTGTATGCCTTGGTGCAGTGCAAAAAATGACTGTTGACATGGCACACTGCCTGTGTGCCATGTCAACCAGCACTGCACGTATAGTTAAGTCACTCCTCTCGTGGGCCTTACAGGACCCTGAGGCAGGGTGCACTATATCTCAGACGAGGGCATATCTGCATGAGCAGATATGCCCTTACAATATTCATATCTATTCCTTAATATTGTAAGTAGCAAGGAAGCCATTAAGAGTACATGGGATGGAAACTCGACAGCTGGAGTCCCCCAGCACCATGATGGCTCCTCTGAACCCACGAGTGTTTGGTACCAAACAACTCCTCTAAGTAAACCCACACTAATGCCAGTGTGGGATTTATTAGATTATCCAGTATTAGGGTATCTTTCATAGATTCACATGCCTGAATCATTCCCCGTTGTCAGGGTGGGAGTCCCCGGTACATAAGTAAAGTAATGTCCCAATAGACTTAGAGAGAGAGGCTTAAGGCCTCACATTAGTAACATATCTAGGTCCTTTTGTAATAAGGACCAAACTCTTACAGAGCAACCAATCCGCTATCACCACCCTCTGGAACCTTCCTGGAGGGTCTCTAGTCCATCAGATTTTCTACCGCTCGTCGTGCTAAGGGAGTCTCCACTGAGCTCTGCTCAGGTTTTCCTTGTTTCTTGGATTCAAGTGATTTCTCTTCAGGATTATCTTTGTCTGAGTGAAGTCTCATCTGTCTTCATGTCAGACACACCTTAAAGTCCTTTTTAGGCCCTGTGGTAACTGCAACAAGAAGAGGTTACATGTCGACGACCAGCATAAGGACTGCCTCTACTGTCTTTATCCGGAGCATTCACCTAAAGCCTGCAAGTTATGTCGTACCTTTTCTACTAAGACACTTAAAGACCGTGAGGGAAGGCTTTTAACTTTGCTGCAGAGGCTTAAGGACAAAGAAGACCCCTTGTCCTGAGGAGAGTGTGAGCTCATCAAAATCCTCTAAAATCCCCCAAAAAAGGCCCAGAGATGTGTCTCCTGGTCCTTCTTTGTAGCACCCTCAAAAGAAGACACAGAAGAAGTCTTCAGAGGCTTCAAAACATAAGTATTTACCAACAAAGGAGTCTCCTTCCCTTCAGGGTTCGCAGAAACCAGCTTCTAGCCCTCTGACTCCTCCGCCGAGGGTGATGCACACTTTTAAAAAGCCTTCTTCAACCCCGTCGACTACATCTCGTCGACGGTGGCCTTGACGAAGACAAGATCTCCTTGTACAGCTATAGGAGTGACCTCGTCGCCGACGACAGTTTCTACAATCTCGGCCTCGTCGGCATCCATCTCGTCGTCTACGTCGACGGCACATACCCCTTTGTCGTCGACTATCTAGATCAAAAAATCGTCGACGATTTCGTCGACGACTCGCTCGACGACTAGCACAGCGACGAGTGGTTCGTCGTCGATCATAAGCACGTCGACGAAGAGTGTACCGTTGACGACGGCGACTTTGCAGTCGACGCCAATTGTGTGCATTGATGATTCTTCGTCGACAAATATACTGACTGCCTCGTCAACGACACCTAAATCAAAGGTGGAAAGTACATATTTTTCAAAAGAAATTTCAAAGGCTGATGCCTTCCCTTTCATTACCCAGCAGGGTCCAACCATTACCTCCATCTCATCTTTTGGATGAGGATGAGGACAGCATGTTCAGGGCCGCAAGAAGTCCCTCTGAACTTAATGTCAAATACCAGGCGGATTCTGACTATGACGAACAAGATATGGATGAACAGGCATATTATCAGGACGAAAGCCATCCTCAACAGCCACAGATGGTTTGTCTTCCTTCATCCCTGGTCTCTGACCTCCAATTTATGATTTCAGACTACAAAAAGAGGTTCCCTACCTCTGCTCAGTCTCCTGCTCCAATTCTCTCTCCGCCTCTGAGGGCGCAAGTTCCACCACCACCTCCACCGCCTCTTACCATTGATGTACCTGTGCCACCTCCCCCCTCTACGGATGAGGAGGAGGAACAACAAGAGGAAGGGGAAATTCAGGATACTCAGTCACATCATGATGAGTGGGACAACTAAGTTATCCCTCTTCCAGCATCACTGTTGCCCCCTCAAGCAGACTCGCCTCCTGAGGATATTGGAGGCTTCCATAATCTCCTGGAAAGAGCAGCACAGCGTTTCCAACTTCCTATGCCTTCTCACCAACAGGACTGTTTCCTTTCCAACTTCAAGGAACCTTTCAAGAAATTGGTAAGTTCTATGCCTATCATAGATTACATCATGGATCAAGGCATCAAAATGATGCAAAATCCTTCTACGGCTCCCCCAGTCTTGCCAAGACTGGACAGAAAATATAGAGCTCCAGACAACGCTCCAGCCTGCCTTATAGGCCATCCCAAGCCTTATTCAGTAATTACTCAGGCAGCTCAGCGAAGGTCAAAAAACCCTTCGCCCCACTTTCAGCTTCTCCGGATAAAGAGGGCAGACGCCTAGACAATATTGGAAAGCGTTTTTCTTCCATGTCAGCGTTAATGGTGCGAGCTTCTAATTCTTTAGCGTTATTGGGACGCTACAACAGGCAGATGTGGTCAGACATTGCACCCTACTTAGAGACCCTGCCGCAAGAGTCTAAAGAGGAGGCAAAGAAAATATTGTTGGAGGGCGAGAGATCTCAGAAATTATCGATTGTGCGATGGACATTGCATCTACTGGTTTCCGCCAACTGGCTGGGGCGGCGGTCCTACGACGCCATGGTTGGCTTAAGGCAACAACATTCCTGAAATCCAGACCAAAATTCTGGACATGCCCTATGATGGTCAACTCCTCCTTGGCACTCATATTGATGAAGCCCTTCAAGGAATCAAGAAGGATACAGACACTGCCAGAGCTTTGGGTACCCTTCAATATAAAAGCACCCCTTTTCGAGGCTCATGGCGTAGAGGGCAATATTCCAACAGAGGAGGCTACCAGCAATATAGGTCTTCCTACTCCTCCAACCAACAATATAGGCGACAATTTCAACAGAGGCAACAGACACAGACTTCGTATAACAAGTCTTCCTTGCGGAAAGGCCGGACGACAGAAGGATTTCGCCCGACGACAATGACTTCACTCTACCACCAATCTCCATTTCCTCTCCGCCTTCCAAAGTAGGAGGAAAAATATCCCACTTTCTACAGAATTCGAAACGAATAACAGACCGTTGGGTTCTCCAACTAGTACAATTTGGACACTCGCTGGAGTTTGTACAAACTCCTCAACAAACACCTCCTCAGTCTATGGTTCACAAGCATTTACACCTTTTACTCGTGGAAATATCATCAATGATCCAGAAAGAAGCTATAGAACGGGTTCCAAAGAGGAAAAGGTTTTTACTCCCGGTTCTTCTTAGTACGCAAAAAGGAGAAGAAATGGAGACCAATACTAGATTTGAGAAGTCTAAAAAAGTGTAAGTCCTGCAACTTCTCAATGCGAACGACTACATGGTATCCTTGGATCTCCAAGATTTCTACTTTCATATCCCGATCCACAGAAGGCACAAAAGGTTTCTGAGATTCG
Organism: Triturus cristatus; assembly: GCF_964204655.1. Lineage (NCBI taxonomy): Eukaryota > Metazoa > Chordata > Amphibia > Caudata > Salamandridae > Triturus > Triturus cristatus. The sequence goes on along the minus strand of NC_140586.1, from coordinate 85,196,806 downwards.
CTGTGGCTGGCAGGCAATACCAGTTCCGCGTCATGCCCTTCGAACTCAAGTCAGCCCCACGCATCTATACAAAATGCCTCTCTCCAGTGGCTGCATACCTCAGACAGCAACATCACCAAGTCTTTCCTTATCTCGACGACTGGCTCGTCAAGGCATCCTCTCTCGACAGCGCGAGGAGATCTTCCAGAGCCGGTCGACGGCTTTTCAAACAATTGGGTCTCACCCTCAACCCAGACAAATCAGTCCTACAGCCTTCCCAATGAATAACATTTCTGGGAGCTGTCCTGAATACGGACCAGAAAAAAGCTTTCCTGTCACAGGACGACAACAAAAACTTCTACAATTAGCAGAGCGCATAAGGAAAAGAAAGTCTCTTTCAGTGCGCCTATTCAAATCCCTCCTCGGAATGATGTCATCCTGCATCCTTCTGGTTCCCTACTGTCGCCTCCGTATGCGTCCTCTCCAGGAGTCTCTCTCCACTCAATGGGTTCAAGTCGACGGATCCTTCGACATTATACAGGTGAACCCTCAGATGGTCGATGCTCTTCACTGGTGGACCTTTCCACAGAATCTCTCTCGAGGCCTACCTTTCTTAACTCAAGCCTCTCCCCAAGTGATAACGGATGTATCTCTAGAAGGTTGGGGAGCCTTCCTCCAAGAGCTTCAGATCAGCGGAAAATGGTCATCTTCCGAACGGAAACTACACATAAACCTCCTGGATCTGAGAGCAGTTTATCTAGCCCTCCTGGCGTTCTTACCCAGGATCAAAGGTTCTCTAGTGCTCGTCAGGACGGACAATACTACGACGATGCACTACCTGAACAAGCAGGGAGGAACTCCTTCACTACCACTCTCTCGCGAATCTCAAAAAATCTGGAACAGGTTGATTCAGCACAAAATTTCCCTGAGAGCGGAGTATGTTCCAGGAGAAGACAATGCATTGGCAGATTCTCTAAGCAGGCTGCAGACAACATGCCAAGAGTGGGAATTGAACCAGCATACTCAACAGCATATTCTCTCAATGGGGCACAACTCTATTGGATCTGTTTGCCACCCAGCACAACGCCAAATGCCAACCCTTCACAAGCTGGCATCCCTAACGGGGATGTCTGGGGAATGCATTTTCAATAGCATGGGTCGACGTATTTGCCTACGCCTTTCCACCGATTCCCCTGATTCCCAGGGTCCTCAGGAAAATGAAGGCAGAGCCCTGCACATTAATCCTAATAGCTCCAGCATGGCCTCACCAGCATTTGTTCACGGAGCTCCATCTCCTCTCCCTGCAACCGCCAATTCCGTTGAAGCCATTTCCATCTCTCCGCTCAATGGATCGGGAGCAAGTCCAACATTCGGATCCAGCATCTCTCAAATTATCGGCCTGGCTCCTGCGTTTCAAGAATTTCATGGTCTAAACATTCCTCCAGACTGCAGGGCAGTTCTAGCTCGGGCTCGAGCTGACCGTACAAACAGGACTTGGAAGAGATTCTGCATCTGGTGTAGATCTGCGAAGGTATATCCCCTCACTTCCTCTCCAGAAGAAATATTGCCATCCCTTCTCCATCTGGCAACTTCTGGTCTCGTTCACGCCTCCATTAAAGTTCACCTGGCAGCAGGTCAAATAGACTGATAAAACAATTTCTCAAAGGCCTATTTTGGACTTTCCCTCCCGTAAAGTCCCCACCTCCAACATGGCAACTCAACACAGTCCTTGCCAACTTAAGAAACATCCTTTTGAGCCGATACACAGAGCTGACCTCAAGTTCCTCTCTTGGAAGACAGCACTTCTTCTAGCCCTTGCATCCGCAAGACGAGTAAGTGAGCTTCATGCATTCACAATACAAGATCCTTTTCTTCAATTAAAAAACGATAGGGTAATACTTCGGACTAGTCCAAAGTTTGTACCCAAAGTCCCGTCGGACTTTCACCTTAATGAACCTATCGTCTTAAGGACCTTCTTTCCGAATCCTCAGACCGCAGCAGAAAGAGCTCTACATTCATTAGATCTGAAACGCTGCCTTAAATTCTACCTTGACAGGACAAAAGCATTCCGCAAGTCCAACCAACTCTTTGTGGCTTACAGTTTACCTAGGAAAGGTTTTCCACTTACTAAACAAAGTATTTCTAGATGGATCTCTGGTGCTATTGTCTTCTGTCACCAGCAAGCTGGGCAACCCTTGCAAACGAGTATTTGTGCCCATTCCACTAGGGCAGTTTCTACTTCTATGGCACTTTTTGCAGGTGTGCCTATCGCAGACATCTGCAGAGCGGCAACATGGAAGACACCGTATACATTTACCAAGCATTACTGCTTGGATACGGAACTAATGAAGGATGCTGCAGTGGGACAGGCGGTGTTAAGTCATCTATTTCGATAGAGGTTAGCCTTCCTTCCTTCCCACCAACCTTTCAATTCTTTTTATAAGCACATTTCTCCGTTTTTTCTATGATGTTTGCCATAATTGCAATTTATTGCTTTCCATTTTCACATTGATATGTCTATTATCTGGTTAAGTTTTGCATTCTGTACAAACCGAAATGTGCTTATCATGGTTTTCTAGTCTGATTCAGGCATGTGAATCTATGAAAGATACCCTAATACTGGATAAGAAATGCGTTATTTACCTGTAACTGCAGTTATCCGGCATTGGTATCTTTCATAGATTCACATACAACCCACCCGCCTCCCCTGGAAGGGCTCACCTAGTACTCTGTGGCACCTCTATATAGCACTGTGCTTACGAAAATCTGAGGGACTAGAGCTCCTTCCAGGAAGGTTCCAGAGGGTGGTGATAGCTGATTGGTTGCTCTCTAAGAGTTTGGTCCTTATTACAAAAGGACCTAGATATGTTACTAATGTGAGGCGTTAGGCCTATCTCTCGGTCTAGTGGGACATTACTTTACTTGTGTACCGGGGACTCCCATCCCGACGACGGGGAATGATTCAGGCATGGGAATCTATGAAAGATACTTATACTGGATAACTGCAATTACAGGTAAGTAACACATTTCATATGTACTTAGTGGGCACCTCAGAGGTGCCCCCTGAAAACCTACCAACTCTGTTGTGGTCTCTGACCTGCTTTCGGCCACCTGCCACCACCCAAAATGTTTCTGGACCCCTGGATCGAGAGCCCCTGCTCTCTGAGGCCAGAAACAAAGCACATCTTGGGCGTAGGTGTTGCACCTACTCCCCCAGAATGGGCACAGTGCTAGAGAGGGAAGCTTCAAAGGCCTGCCGCTTTTGTAATTTGTCCCCAGCCTCTGCTGCTAGCAGCAGATGGCCGTACCCTGTTCAACACCCCCCCCCCCCCCCCCTCCCCATTTTTGGCAGGAGAACCAGCAGGAAAACTTAGGAAGAATAGGAGGTGTGCCCCCCTTCGCCAACTCTTACCCCTCAAGTGCTGGAGGCAAAGTAAACCACACTTTTCAGTGCCCATGTCTTGTTGAAGATGGTGGACTTATCCAATCAGAGGTAGGGATATACCCTCCTGCCACAGGAGGGTGGCTTAATAGTGGGTGTAGACACCCCAGGTAAGGAACCCATTGGTCCCACCGGTTACTCACCTAAATCTAGTATTTATGTGGCTCCCCCAGACCCTGAAATCCTGTCTATGATGACCTAAGAAGCTCGGACACCGAAGAGCCGCACGAGAGAAGGACCAGTGACTGACTCTGCGCCAGCTCTGCTAGCCTGCCTGCTGCCTTTCGCCTCTGCTACAAAAAGGCAACTCGTCCTACAGGCCCAGTGACCTCCAAAGCCCTGGGAGGACTGCCTGCCTTCAATAGACTCTAAATCTCCCGGGACAGTGGATCTGTCCAGAAGAAACCATCTGTAAAGAAAAACCTCTGCCCTGAGGAACTGCAAACTCTCCCCCAGATCCACCTCTGCACCCGAGGCCCACCGGTCCTGTGAAGGGTCCCCAGTGCTTCCTCCACCTTGATGCCTGCAGCCTCATCTGAAAGACTCCCTCTGACCTCGACCTGCGAGGTAAGCTGTTTTCTGACTCCTAAGGATGTCCCTGTACCCGAAGCACCTGGGCCTTGGGGATCATGACCGACGGTGTCCCTACGTCTCCATAGCATCTCTACTTACCTGGGCAGCTGTGGGTTTTCTTCATCCGTCCTCCTAGACTCAGCATGTAACCTTTCTTCATTTTTTTTTTTTTCTTTTCTTTTTGTAATTGTGTATGCTTTGTCCTCTTCTCCGCTGCCCCCCACTGCCACCTCCTGTTAAGTTATTCCAGATAATGTGGATCTTCCCCCGTCCTGGGGAGCGCACGCTGCTATTTCGGACTCTCTTTTTTTTTTTTTTCCAACACCTTTATTGAATGAAAAACACAGTTACAGCCTTACTTAAGATGCAAGTACGCACATACAATGGGGGTGAACAATATAGACCATTTCAAATACATTTAAAGCAGGTTTATCCAAAATTCTTAAAGAGGGAAAAGAATAAAAAAAAAGCAGGGGATTTAACTATTACTATTTAAATCATTACCCCAATCACTAAGGGGTTTCCAAATCTTTGAGCCCTTAATCCTCCCTCTTTTCCCCTTTTGGGCATAAAGGGCATTCTCCAAATGAAATACATGTAACAAACGCATTTTCCATTGCCCAAATGTTGGAGGTTGTGGATAAAGCCACGAAGAGGCAATACATAGTCTAAGTATAGACATTGAGATAAACAAAAACTCCTTACAGTTGTCCTCTGGTACTGATACCCCCAATAACATAAGTTGGGGAGATAGCAGTAGCCTCCTATTAAGAACATATTGCAGAAAAGAGGCAATCCCAATCTAAGTTTATCGAGCTCCGGGCATGTGGAAAAAATATGCACCAAATCTGCGCCCAGAGTTTGACATCTAAAGCAATGAATACCCTCCGACACACCCCACTTAATGATTTTAGCAGGAGAGATATAGAGATCAAAAAATGTTTTAAAGCACTGTGCACGTAGATTAGCTGTAGCCAATACGGTATTAGCTAATACAATAGCATTTTCCAGGCAGGAGTTGGTAACCTCAAGTCTTTCCTGCCATTTGTTGGATTGCTTTTCGATATCGTCAGGTACCCCATCCATAAGTATCTCATAGAGCCTCAAGATTGTAGGGGGGTCACGGGCGGTGATATCTAGCAGCGGGATAGCAGTAAGCCCCATGGTACCTCCAATTTTCTTAGTAATGAAATCCCTTACTTGTAGAAACTTAAAAAAATCACTTAGTAAGATTAAATCTTTTTTTAAGTACATCAAATGTGGCTAGCTGATCTCCATCCAGCAGGTCTGCTATATTATGGACTCCGGCCTGTAACCACCGGTCAAAATATCCATCCAGCAATATTTCGGGGACCTGACTATTGTCAAAGAATGGGGTGTATCGACTAAACCTGCCCATGCCTAGTTTATTTCTAACCCTGGTCCAGATTTGATATGCGGTGACCAGAATCTTGAATCGAGTTCTTTTGTAATAGCTGGGCTCGTACATTTTTAAGAAGCATCCCCGTACTCCCGGGCCCATTAACATCTCATATATGGTAGGCAGAGTATTAGATAGCATAGTCCTGTTATCGAGGGGTCGAAACAGGGGCCAGTAATATTTAAGTGACGCAGCCAGATAATATAATCTAAAATTTGGTAATCCAAGTCCACCTCTTTCAATTGGTAGGGCTATAAAACGATTTGCGCGACGCGTTTTTCTATATGACCAGATAAATCTTGCTATCTCACGCTCGATCAACTGAAACCACCTATTGTGTATTTCTAGGGGTATTGTACGAAAGATATATAGTCATTTCGGTAAAACTACCATTTTGACCAGGTTGCATCTTCCGATAATAGATAGTTTCAAATTGTCCCATCGGCCCATATCCTTCTTAATTCTATATAATATAGGGGTTATATTTACCTCAACTATCTCCTCAATTTTAGCCCTGACGCTTATTCCAAGATATACCGCCTCCTCCTCTATTCTATCATCTATAGAAGTCATATATTTATTGACTAAGATCTGGGTTTTGTCCCTATTAAGCCTATAGCCAGAAATTTGACCCAACATTTCAACTTCAGGCAGTGCAGAGGACAAGTCCGACGTGACAACGGCGACGTCGTCAGCGTATGCCAAGATTTTAATGTCCATATGGTTTAATCTGAAAGGGGAAATATACTCTGAGGCCTCTAGGGCCCTGAGAAATGGGTCCATATACAGCGCATATAACAAGGGGGAAGATGGACATCCTTGTCTTGTCCCTCGTTCTATGGGAAACGTTTCAGAGGGGACTCCCATAATCTGTACCTGCGCTGATGGTTTATAGTACAGAACCTGCATTGCCCTGATGAAGCCTTCTCCAAAATTATTCGCATTAAGGCATTTCCATAAATAGCTCCAAGAGACCCGATCGAATGCCTTTTCGGCGTCTAGGAAAGCCACGGCTACTGGGAGTTTTAAGACATCAGAGGCATCAAACACTGTAATAAGTCTTCTTATGTGATCCTCTGTCCCCCTTCCATGTATGAATCCGTGCTGCCACCGGGAAACCAACCGCGGCATGACTTTGTTGAGACGGGAAGCGAGAATGTTAGAATATAACTTAGCGTCGCTGTTTAGAAGTGTTATAGGTCTATAGGAGCCCATGTTTAGCGGGTCCTTGTCTTTTTTTAAAAATACAACAATATTTGCCGATCCCCATGAGGGCGGTGGAACGTCTCCCCTCTTTATGGAATTAAAGAGGTCAAGAAGCTCCGCTCCCAGCTCCTTAGAAAAGGTTTTATAAAATTCCAAGGGTATAGCATCAGTGCCGGTAGCCTTAGATGATGGTAGATCAGATAATGCCTCCTGGAGTTCTTGATCTGTAAATTCCACATCGAGGAGGCACGCCTCCTCATCTGCCAATTTAACTCTAGGTAAGAGCAGAGGATCCCAGCCCTCACTTGGGACCGCTTCCGCAGCATACAGGGCTCTATAAAAGTCTTTAAAAGAATTTCTAATCTCACCCTCATCAATAATCAGAGCGCCGTTCATATTTTTTATTTGGCTTATATGGCGGGCAGAAATTTGTTGTCTAGTCCTAACCGCAAGCAGTCGCCCAACAGATTCGCTATATTCATAGCATTCCTGCTGTTTACCCTAATATAGACCGGCCGACTTGCTTAAATAGATATCGTTTAAGGTTGATTTGGTCACCAAAATTGAATCCAAGACTTCAGTAGTTTCGCTTTTGCCTCTTATTTTTGTTATTAGATCAGACTCAAGTTGAGAAAGTTTCTGATAATGACCCTTCACCTGGTCCATGTATCTCTTCCTTCTATCTGCTCCATAGCTAATAGTCTCCCCACGTATCCAGGCCTTAAATGTGTCCCAGACCATACCTAAAGGTGCCGTGCCCTTGTTAATACTAAAAAATCCATCCATCCTACTTCTCATATAGTTCTTATAATCTTGATCTAAGAGGATAGCCCTTTCAAATAACCATTTTTTATGTTTATTTACCATACAGTTAACGGGAAATTCGAAAATCAATGGGTTGTGGTCAGATAAGACCCTCGGAAGTAGTTCAATTTTTGCGGCCTTAACAAGTGATGGTGATACCAAAAAGTAGTCCAGTCTGGCACATTTTTGATGCGGGGATGAATAATAGGTGAAACCTGGATCCTTTCCCCCTTAATTTAGGCCAAACATCAATAAGCCCCATGTCTGTTATTAAATCTTTTAGTGCCCTGCGCACTTGTGGTTTACGATCACTGGTTCCGGTGTTACCTACAGTTTCAGCCCCGTTGATATTTAGATCACCACACAATATATACGGCTCTGGCCAGGACGGGAGCTCACTGGATAGGTATCTCAGTACTGAGGGATCTAATACCGAAGAGTAGACCGAACCCAGTGTGAAGTGGCCAGACCCAACCTTGATGACCATGAGTATCCATCTACCCAATTTATCCACACTTTTGCGGTCACACGTCAGACTATTATTTCTTGATAGCACGGCAACTCCTTTTGTCCTACAGTCCTGAGTAGTATATGCTAGTCTCTTAAATCCCATGGTATCTAGCAGGTTACAATCTTTATTAGATATATGGGTCTCTTGTAGACATAATAGATCTGCACCAAAAAGTTTAAAATCTTCTTGTGCCCTTCTTCTTTTATTCTTATCATTGAGGCCACATATATTAATAGTAGCTATGCGGAGATAGGGGCTAGCCATAGTTACATATTATTGCTTCCATCAGTTTGTATAAGAGCATACTGATCTAAATCTAGTTCTTTGATCAGGACCTAAAGTATTTAGTGACTTATCATAGAGATCAACAATAAACCTGCTGAGTTAAAAGTTCAAATAACGATCTAAAGAAAAGGCCTTGCACACATCTGGCTGTGCTAACCTTGCAAAACATGTTAAACTTCCATCATTTGAACCAAACAAAAAGTTGTTTCCCCCCCCCACCCCCCCTTCCAGGCCGCCCCAAGCGAACCCCCTCCCCGACCCCACCCCCATCCCCTTAAACGCAGCAAAAGGACCAGAGGGTCCCTAGTGATGTGGAGCAGGAGAGGCTCCCCTGCAGGGATCCCAAAAAAGAAAAAAGGAAAAAAAGAGAAGGAAGATCGATATCCACCAACTTAACAGTAGCCTAGCACATCTTAGTTGGCCCAAGTAAGATAAAAAAAAAAAATGCAAAAAAAATGCAAAGAGGATTAGGGAAAAAGAGAAATAGTGACATTCACAGCATTGCTTATTAGCCAGAGGGCACATATCTCACGACCTCACAGAGCACAGCGGCTAATTATAGTGTATTTAGGAATTCTTTGGCCAAGATTTCTGATGAGAAAAACAATTGCTTTCCTTGATGCAGTATTTTTAGTTTTGACGGATTAAGCAAAAAAACGTGTACACCTTTCGCCTGAAACAAAGGCATTAATGAGCGGATCTGCCACCTTCGCTCAACTGTGGCCTGGCAGAAATCTGGCCTAACGAAAAATTCTTGACCCTTTCCCCTTCTTTTCCGATTGGGTCTAGCTATATTATAGACTGCTTCACGGGCCAAAAAATTGTTAAAAGAAATCAGTATGGCACGGGGTGGTACATTGTCTTGATTTGGCTGCTGTCGCACTTTAAAGGGGAAGCGATGGGCCCTTTGTATTTCAGAGTTCCAGTCCCAGCTCTTTAAATCCGGAAAAGCTTCAATGAATAGTTCTACCACAAACTGACGCACATCTGATGATTCAAGTCCTTCCGGAATACCAAGAATGCGAAGGTTATTCCTTCTCATTCGATTTTCAAGATCAGTGATCTTCCAGGTGACGTCCTCCCTCTGGCTTTTCAGACTCTCGGTGGCCCCTCTCTGCGCGCTCAGCTCATCCTCAAGTTTTGAAACCCGCTCCTCTACCTCGCACGTCCTGGCCGGGATATCAGCACACGTTTTGGCGACCCTTTTAATTGAATTCTGTAGTTTGCGACAAGCACTCTGGGCCCTTGAGCTCTCTGCCCTAGTCTCTGATCTATGCGCCATGATGAGCTGGTAGATAGAGTGAAGGGTAACTTCCTTAGGAGCCTCCTGCTCCATACCAGGCCCTGATCTAGCAGCCATTTGTTCACTAGTGAAATCAGCAGCACTGCTGGTGAACGAATAATCCCAAGCTAATGACTCTTGTATATTATTAACTGAGGGATCCCCCAGACACCCTTGTACCTTAGCTTTCCGAATTGTATCAGGCTCTTTAGTTGTCGTTTCCTCCGTCTCCTCCGTCTGATTCTCATCCTCGAGAGAAGAAACGCTTTCACTGTCCTCATCAGATGTTTTTTTGCCCTGGCTACCGTCATCGGATGAAGTTGAGGGGTCAGACATTGAATAGAATTTATCAACCACATCAGACTCCCTTATGAGATCAGAACCGGTAATTGCGGAGGAGATGGCACCGGCTTGGCTGGTTATGGTGCAGATATTGCTGTGTCCATGTTTCTCAGGTGTAGACATGGAGCTAGGCGGTAAAACTACAGAGCCCAGAATGCATCTGCCACCATCAGCGCCACTCTGTCCTGACTCGCAGCCCACAGCCCCCTCCAATAGGGATGGAGTCGATCCAGGACCGACAGCCGACACCAGAGATGCGCTCGCTGCTGCAGGGGTAGACGCGGTAAGCACAGGAACATGTGTAGATTTGCCTTCGTCCTTTGAGCGCTGCAGCTTAAAGAGTGGATGTACATCTGATTTTACTCGACCTGGTTTAGGTGTCGGCTCCTTCAAGTTGCTGTTTACCGGAGCTTTTTTGGTGCCTTTTACCGGACTATTGAGGCCACCCGCAGTCTGGCGAGACTTAGTGGCCTTAGGGGGAGCTTTGGGGGCCATGCCGATAAAGGCTGACCACGGCGCCGGATACTTCAGATGTAAGGCACGGAACAATCTACCGGTGCTGCACGGAGGTCGCGGAGCTTTTTGTTGAAGTAAGACCAGCCGCCAGAGCATCGCAATTCTTTATTCTGGTGTAGTTGATCTCCTTCCTAGTAACTGTCGACTGATAGACACTTAGCGGGGATCGCTAACAGGGGAGCTCGGAGGTTCTGCTCACTCGGCTGTCTGACCAGCCGCCATCTTGCTGCCTTACTTCAACCTCAATCTCCCCCATTGAATTGCATTGGGCTCCTGACGATGTGTTGGCTCTCTGCACCCGGCCGCCCCTGTGCTGCTGAGGTTGTAAGTTTGGTGCTGCCTTGTTGACCCTCCTGTACTTAGCTTCATTCCAGGAGATCACCCCCTGACACTGCTTCACCCCCTGACACTGCTTCACTCACTTGCGAGCAACACATCTTTGCGATCCCCAAGTCTCCTTTGGTTAACAAATTGGGATCGACCCCCGAATCTGACCTCTGCACCGGACTGCACCATTGCAGCTGGTGCCAATCTGAGCCATGCCTGGTGTTGATCTGAAACCCCTAAGACTGAAACTGTAAGTCGTGTACTTAACTGAAAAAGTGCATTCTTGTTTTCCTCCATAGGTTAACATTGCAATGCTTGAAAATTGCACGAAGTGTCCACATTTTAAAGTATCAAGTATTTTGCCTGAAAAACGTACTTACCTTTTTGCGAACATCTTGGTCTTAAAATGAATCTTGAAAGAAGCTTATTTTTCTAAAATTGGCGTGGATCTCCGTTTTGAGTAGTCATTTTATTAATCACTGTGTGCATAACATGTGTCTTAAACACATCTGTTAGGCCTAAGGCTGCCCGCCCACACTACCACAACTGAAGTACTTTCGTTTTACATTGAGCCTTATACACTTATGGGGGAATCTCTGGACTCTGAGCACGATATAACCACTTAGTGGTATGCCACATACAGAGCCAGCTTCCTACACACCGCTACTTAATTTCATGGGGGGGCAGCACAGGCTCTACAAAGTGTCTAAGCATAACCTTAGAAGGGCTGTGCTGTAGTGGTTTCTCAGCAGAAGCCCAATTGAGTTTGCTCTTCTACAGTCCTGCCCTGTTTCTGATGTCTTGTATTGTGTTCTTCCTGCCACTCTACTTCTTGCTAAAGTTGTATTTCTTGCGGTTCAGTCAGTAACTTGAGGTCTGTCAGAATAAAACAAAATCAAAGTATGGTCTATGGTAAAGTCAATTTTTTTTAAAATGTCGCTTGCCGGTGCCCAGTCTCTAGCCCACAGTCGTCTTCCATACAAAATTATTGAAAACTGTCTTCTGATTTGGCATATGTGCTTATACAAATGAGATTTTGTGCTTCATTTTCCCCTGGCAGTTACCATTACCTTGGATGGAATTAATATAGAATGACTTTGATCCTAAAAGCCTTGTATGAGGGATTTTGACCTAACAATAACCTTAATTTGAAATGCTGGATTTTCTTCTGTGCGCCATATTAGAGATTTTGCACTTCTTGCTTACTTCTGGGCTTTGCCTTATCAAACTTTCTTTAGTTTGTGGTTTATATAATCACTAGGTCAATTATCCCCAGCAAACGTAAACAGTCATTTAAGCTTGTAAAATGCACGTAGTGAGCATTCTTGAAATGAAAATTTGTTTCGTGGTGATATTTCCAACCCACAAAATGGGTTACTGTTACTCGCGACGTCTCACTATGTTGAGGAAAGACAGAGGGATCCAAATGCGTCCCCGATATCAGGATTCGTGCATCCGGTATGATGAGTGTTCCTACTCCAGACGTCGCTCCTCGTGTCTACCCGAGAACAGGGCACCGAGTAACAGTAACCCATTTTGAGGGTTGGAAATATCACCACAAAACAAATGTTCATTTCAAGAAAGACATAGCCTTGATAAAGTCGCGGAAGTTTTGCCCTGTTTGAGACGAAACATGTGTCGGCTGTCGGAAGAACTTGACAACAAAAGAAAGAAAATCACGAGACTTCACTCAACTTTTGTTTAATTGTTGCTCACAACGTGCATTTTACAAGCTTAAATGACTGTTTACGTGTGCTGGGGATAATTTACCTTTGTATTCTCTGGCTAAGGCCGATATCTCGGGCGGGGGGGGGGGGGGGGGGTAAATCAGTGGTGCTCCTCACCCTACTGCACTGTTACCAATAATAACGAATTTACATACTTTGATGATAATCTCCTGAGTGGTGCCATTATTCCTATACCTAACCACTGTTCTGCAATAATCAGTAGGTCTTTGGGAACTCTAAAGAATCTTATTCACAACCACACACCAATTTCTGGCTAAACATAGCAAGGTTATGCACCAAATGCAAAGAGGCCTTTGGGTGCAAGTAACTTAACGATCTGTAATTTGACTATTTTAACTCTGCTAGGTGGTGTACTTGTTTATTCTTACTGCAGTAAATAGGTACAGTATTTTCCACGTCATCCTTGCCTTGTTAAACAGGTAGCATTAAGATGTCAGCAAAAACTACCCAGTTGCATTATCTACACAGCCAAGGAGAACTCACCTTTGTTAATTCAAAAAGGCTGGCTTTTCCCCACCCCCTATATTTGATTTGATTTGAGCTTGGCTTGTGATAGTTTGGAACGTACTTTTAAAACCAACCACTCTTTCTTTTGAAGAAAAAAAAATCTAATTTTCGAAAAATCCAATTGGGGCAAGATCTAATTTCACCACGGGTATATATTGACAAGTGCTTGTTTGTGCATTTTGATGCATCGAGGATCATGCAATGCTGCCTCATCCTTGTTTCAAGCTGAAATAAATCCTGCTGCATCTACCAACTAGGAAACCATTTAGTCAATGAAACCTGCATTATTCAGTGCAGTTACAAGCACCATTTGGAGTGCACTCTGTAGATGTGGTTACACGCTGTAGGTATAGTTATTCCCAGGAAAGCCATCACTACTAGGCTACCAGTTTCCTCCAGCATCTGTAAAGTGTATCTTGTATCTGTTACCTCCCATCACTGTACATTCATCCATAACAGAAATCTGCAGAAACCTTGATAAGCAAGTAGGAGAAAATGTTACACGTGATTTTTCTTGATCAAACTAATCTATTGGGTTCTGTGCAGTGGATATCCTTGTCAAACCCTACAAACGATGATTTGGTGTTTTGAATGTCCTGTCTACTGGACATTCATGTTTGAGATATCTGAGAGGGTTTTTGTAGCGTGTAGCACATACATATGCAATCAAATAAAAGTATGTACCATCCTTCCCTGTGTTAATTCATGGAAAGCACTTTTACACTCTAGGCAGTTTTTTTCCCTTAAATCCTGGGTTTTTCAAAGCACTGAGCAAAAGGAGGCAGCTTGTTGGGACCTTTTCTACTTGGTGAACTGGAGTTCTTGCCACCTTCAATACCCTGAAAATGAATTGTATGTCATTATCAACGCAAGCAGCCCATCAGTACCACCTTCGGACCTTGCCTGCCCTAAACCCCTCCAAATAAAAAAACCCTTTAAAAGCATCCTACAGACAACCTGTGCGCGTAAATAGCTATAATCCAACTGAACGAGGAGGGTCTTTGTAGATAAGATAATTCATATAAAAAACCACTCCCAAAGTTGATAAACCTTGACCCATCCAACTCGGCAAACTAGAGGCCAATAGCTAATGCTCATTTCTGGGATAAACAACTTAAACAAGCACACTTAATTCAACTCCCTAACTTTACAGAGGATAATAACTTGATGTCAGATAATCTATCTGGCTTAAGGTCAGGTAAGGGGGCAATGTCTGTCAATGTCTCTTTTTGGAGTGGCGTGAAACTCATGATGGACAAGAAAAGTGTGTTTGTCCTATTAATTCTGGACTTATTAGCAGCTTTTTAACAAGGCTAACCGTTGGACCATGCTACACCGGTTCCATTATCTCAACATATGGGAAAAAACTCTAAAATAAATTGCCTCCCACCTCCGATTTAAAAAAATAAAAAATAAAAAATCTAAAACCGTTGCAACCAACACTATGGGATTCCTCTGGCATCAGTCATCATCCCTGTCCTTAATACAATATGCCTAAATCCCGTTCACATCCACTCCTTGCAACCAACACTATGGGATTCCTCTGGCATCAGTCATCATCCCTGTCCTTAATACAATATGCCTAAATCCCGTTCACATCCACTCCTTGCAACCAACACTATGGGATTCCTCTGGCATCAGTCATCATCCCTGTCCTTAATACAATATGCCTAAATCCTTTACTGGACCTGCTCAGACCATTCAAACTCACATGTTACAACTATGCAGATGATACACAAATCATCTTTAGAAACTGTCCGCCCAGAAGACTTGTACAAATCGAGCTCCACAGATCTAGTTGGGGAATGGTACTCTCCAAAATATGATGGTGACAAACTCTCAATTGCATGTTTTTTTTTTTAATTCTTCATGAAGAAATAACAGCCATCACTCTACTGTGTCGGGTTAGTGGGGTACCGAAGGGATTAGACACTGCCTCACTTGGGTTCTCAGTGGTCCTGCGTTAGGGTACCTCACAAGGAACTGAGTGTCTGGCCATATACTAAGTCAACGAGTCATGCTGGAGGAGTTGGAGGAAGAGGGTGGGGGGAGGGGGGAGGGGATGTACCTAGGGTTAGATGATCGATTTAGGATTAGTCATATTGATTTTGCACTGGACCTGTTGAACGAAGGCTCCATTATTCATATGCCTGTAAATGTGGCCTTGCATGTCGATCCGATGGTGGAATTGCTAGAGACTATATTGTAAGGTTTATAGGGGGAGCGATTACTCAGAGAGCCTGTCAACGGGGTTCAGTGGGCATGGCTCTACTAAGGCAACTGTCCAATTGGATGTTTTAAGGAAGGGTTGATTACTGATTGTCATGTGTTTGTATGATCTTGAATGTTAATAAACATATTTACAAAAATAACAGCCATCACATTTCATTCTTTTTTGACTATACAGAACTTCTTAACGGCAAAGGATTGTTAAGGTTTCTCGTAATCATTTAAATCCAGTAATACCATTTTTCTCTGTTCTGTCACATCCTCAGTCTGAGGTCAGTCACTTTTTCAACATAAGATGTTATTCTACTGTGGCTGACATTAAACTGCAGGTATGCCTTCGTTATTGTATGAATTAATACACATAACAGAAAACCTATGTTCGAGGCATATGAGCTGCAGATTACACACTTGTGCATAGATCGCCATCTGGTGTTGGGCCCGGATGTTTGCAGTTGTTTTTCCTCTTGGAAAGTCTTTGAAAGTCACGAGGTCGGTGACTCCTCCTTTGGATCGTATTGCGCATGGGCTTCGGCTCCATCCTCAGATTGTTTTTTTCCGCCATCGGGCTCGGATGGTATCTTCGCGCTCCGGTTCCTAACAGGTTTCCAGTTCAATCGACGCGCAATCCTCACCCCAATTCGCGGTATTGTTTCGATCACGATCTCCACACACGGCGCGGCTCTCATCGATCAATACCTTCGATTCCAGTCGTCGACGCCGGCCTTCGGCCCTACCCAAGCTCCGGTCCTGGCTAATGGAAAGGACTCCCTTCAAGAAGTGCCCTCGATGTGGGTCCAAATTCCCCCACACCGATCTCGAAGTATGTAATCTTTGCCTCTCCCCTGAACACGAGGCTCGAGACTGTCCGGCGTGCAAGTCCTTCCGGTCCAAGAAAACTATTCGAGACCAAAGGGCAAGAAGAACCATGGCACACTCGTCGACGGCGATTCCAGATGACTTCTTCGGAGAGGGCGTCGACACTCCAGAAGAACACCACACCGACGAGGGCCTCGTCAGCGCCTCCGAAGCCGACGATTCAGATGTGGAGGACATCACTCTGGCACAGAGGGTCGTGAGTACCAATTTGCCACCCCCCAACACACTTGCCGGCACCGGAAAAGGCTTCGGTCACGCCTTCGCCTCCGGGCCTAGGTAAGACCAAAGACACTGCTTCCCACACCGCACCTTCGAAGACCGGTAAAGAAGCCGATTAAGCCTTCAGGCGGCTCGGGCTTGAGCCAGCCCACCGTCGGTGCCGACAAACATTCCTCCGCTCTGACACCGAAAAAGAAAATTGGCCTCCTCTTCGGCACCGAGCCCCATACCGAAACACTCGCTGCCGAAACCCAGTTCCAGCTCCTCAGTACGGACCCCATCCCCGGAACCGACAAAAGCACACAAGCCCACCGGCACCAAGATCTCGAAGCCGAAACCCATCTCGGCACCGACCAAACAAAAAGCCCTTTCCAAGCCGCATACTTCCAAACACGACACTAAAGCCAGAAAACCAACGGCTTCGGCGCCGACGGATAAACCACCTTCAGAAGAACTCTTTACACCGGATCCCTTGCAAAAGACGTTAACCAAGGATCCCAAAACCGGACATTTGATGCTCGGCATCAAAAAGAGACAGCTGGAAAAACCTGCCCCAGCTCCACCTCCAAAAAGTAAGAACTCTGCTACCTCACCTTTCAGAATACCTTCCCCACCTCTTCCTCCACCTCCCCCCCCCCTTCCTCCTTCTCCACCCCCTCTTCATCATTCCCCTACACCCCCTCCGGATGATGATCATGACGACACATATGATGACATAGGGGACTTGCCCCATGACTTACCCACAGGGAACCCTACTCCCACAGGCTCCCCAGACCCATGAGACGACTATAACATCCCGACATCCCTAACGTCCCACAAGATGATCTCTATCCTTCGAGACCATCCCCACCAGCCGACTCATTGGGGTTCAACCATTTACTCCAGAGGGTTGCACACTATCACGGGATAGATCTCCATACCGACCCCGTGGAGGAGGATTTCCTCCTCGATACTTTCGACACCACGCATAGGGCCACCTCCATACTGCCCATGCTCAAAGGGTTTATAAAACATGCGCTAGAGGTCTTTAAAGGCCCAGTCAGAGCCAGGGTCATTAACCCGCGCATCGAGAAGAAATATAAAGCCGCCCCTACAGATCCCTCCTACATCAGAGGGCCAGCACCACTAGATTCCCTGGTAGTGTCCACAGCACGAAAGAGGGCCAACTCCCAGGCGTCAGGCGAAGCACCACCACCTGACAAAGAGTCAAAACTCTTGGACGCATCCGGCAAGCGCACTGCATCACAAGCTGCCAACATATGGCGTATCGCCAATACACAAGCGTTACTGGCTAGATATGACCGGTCCCATTATGACGAGCTAGAAGCCATAATGCAACACCTCCCTGACAAATACAAAAATAGGGCAAACAAGTAAATTCAGGAGGGCAAAACCATCACTAATACCTCCATCCGTTGTGCCCTAGATGCAGCAGACACTGCCTCCAGGGCCATCAATACTAGCGTCACCATGGCTGGCTCAGGATCTCAGGATTTAAACCAGAAGTACAAGCTTTCATCCTGAATCATCCCTTTGACCAGGAACATCTGTTCGGCCCAAAAGTGAATGAGGCCCTAGAAAAGATGAAAAAAGACACGGACACGGCCAAATCTATGGGAGCCTTACAATCACACCCTCCCAGGCGTTCCTTTCGCCGTTCCTCCTTTCGGAGCACATCCAGAGGCTACTCCTCTGATACCGCTTCCACTTCATATAAAGCTCCTACCCAATCCACCTTCACAAGGTGTTACCAAAGAGGCGACTACAGGGGCAACAATAATAAAGGCAGAGGCAAGACAAACACCGCCCGCTCTGCCTCCACACCTACCCAATGACTTCCCTCCACTCCCCCAGACCATCCCACTCCGGTCGGGGGCAGACTCCAAAATTTCCTTCATGTCTGTGCTACCATCACCTCAGACAAATGGATAACACAAATAATTTGTTCAGGCTACTGCCTAGAACTAATATATAACCCCCCCCCCCCCAAACATTCCACCCAGACAATGCCCAATGTCACAGGAACATCTAGCATTACTAAAGCAGGAGGTAATCTCCCTCCTACAAAAAGGGGCGATAGAACACGTTCCTACCAACCAACGAAATCTGGGGGTTTACTCCCTATATTTTCTCATACCAAAAAGGGACGAGACTCTGCGGCCCATCCTAGACCTCCGGCCCCTAAACGCATACATACACTCCGACCATTTTCACATGGTAACACTTCAGCAGGTACTTCCCCTGCTCTCCCAAAACGACTTCCTGACCACTTTAGACCTAAAAGACGCTTATTTCCACATTCCTGTACACAACGCTCACAGGAAGTTCCTCAGATTTGTAGTGGACAACCAACACTACCAATTCAAAGTACTCCCATTCGGAGTCACAACAGCACCACGAGTATTCACCAAGTGCCTAGCAGTCGTGGCGGCACACCTCAGGAGACAACACATCCATGTCTTCCCATACCTAGACGACTGGCTAATAAAAGCCAGTTCATACAACCAGTGTGTACAACACACACGCATGCCACTATCCAGCTACTTCACCAACTGGGCTTCACGGTAAACCACGCAAAGTCCCATCTGCAACCGTCCCACGTACAACAATACCTCGGTGCCACCATAGACACCTCAAAAGCGCTGGCCTACCCCAGTCCGGCCAGGATCACAAGCATTCAGGCTCTAAGCGCAAAATTTACGGCACAACACTCCCTTCCAGCTCAAGTGTTTATGCAACTAATCGGGATGATGGCCTCTTGCATATTCATAGTACCTCACGCAAGACTCCAGATGCGTCCTCTCCAAGAGTGCTTAGCGCGCCAATGGAACCAGGCCCAGGGTCAATTAACAGATCTGGTGTTGGTAGACGGTCATACCCATCACTCTCTGCAGTGGTGGACCACCAAAAACCTTTCCAAAGGGCGACCGTTCCTGGACCCGGTTCCTCAGATAGTACTGACAACGGACACATCGCTCTCCAGCTGGGGAGCTCACCTATTACATCACACCATGCAGGGAAGATGCAGGGAACAAAAGTTACTCCACATCAACCATCTGGAGATACTAGCCATATTTTTAGCCCTAAAATCTTTTCAAACACAGATTTCAGGCAAGGCAGTCCTAGTACGCACAGACAACATGACAGCCATGTACTATATACAAAAACAAGGCGGCACACACACTCCACAGCTCTCTCACCTAGCACAGAGCATATGGAGATGGGCCATACCCCAGAACATTTTTCTCCTGGCCCAACATGTCCCAGGAGTCAAACACTATGGCCGATCTACTCAGCAGACAGACACAACAGATCCACGAGTGGGAACTACATCCACAAGTTCTTCACCCGTACTTTCAAATGTGGGAGCATCCACAGATAGACCTCTTCGCCACCCACAAAAACACCAAATGCCCAAGCTTCGCCGCCAGATATCCACACACATTGTCCAAAGGCAATGGATGAACTAGTCAGGCAGATTTGCGTACGCTTTTCCGCCTCTCCCACTCATTCCATTAGTGGTGCGCAAACTACAACAAAACTCCCTCACTCTCATCCTAGTAGCTCCTGCTTGGGCCAGACAACCGTGGTACACCACACTGCTGGAACTATCTGTAGTACCGCACCAAAAGTTACACCTCTCTCCACACCTAACCCAGAACCATTGAGAGATCAGGCACCCGGACCCAGCTCAGCTCAACCTAGCGATCTGGCTCCTGAAATCCTAGAATTCGGTTACCTCAATCTTCCCCCTGACTGTATGAACGTCATCAAAGAAGCTAGGCGACCCACCACTAGAGCGTGCTAAGCCGCCAAGTGGAAACGTTTTGTTGTTTATTGTCACAACAATACCATCAATGCCCTAGATGTGTCCATTCAACACATCAAAGGCTATTTACTACACCTACAAAGATGCAATCTAGCCTATACGTCTATTAGACTGCACCTCACAGCCATAGCAGCTTATCTGCAAAACAGGCAACATCTATCACTTTTTAGAGTACCTGCCATTAAAGCCTTCATGGAAGGCCTTAAAAGAATAATTCCCCCCAGACTGCCACCCTCACCTGTGTGGAACCTAAACATCGTTCTCACCAGACTAATGGGGCCTCCCTTCGAACCTCTGCACAAATGTGAACTTCAATTCCTAACATGGAAAACCGCTTTTCTTGTAGCCATCACTTCCCTCAGAAGGGTCAGTGAGATACAAGCACTTACCATTCAAGAACCTTTTCTCCAAATGCACCATAACAAGGTTGTTCTCCGTACCAACCCAAAATTCCTCCCTAAAGTTATTTCTCCCTTTCACCTAAACCAAGCGGTAGAACTACCAGTATTCTTCTCGCAACCAGACCGTTGCAGAGAGAGCTCTTCACACACTAGATGTCAAAAGAGCCTTACTCTACCTCATACAGAGAACACAACCTTTCCGTAAGACCAAACAGCTGTTTGTCTCTTTCTCTCCACCACACAAGGGCAACCCCATCTCCAAGTCTGGAATAGCTAGGTGGATTGTCAAATGCATTCAGATTTGCTACCACAAAGCAAAACTAACGCTATTCGTTCCCCCTAAAGCCCACTCTACACGTAAAATAGGGGCTTCAATGGCATGTTTAGGGAACATCCCATTAGATGATATCTGCAGAGCAGCTACATGGTCAACACCGCACACTTTCACTAAACACTATTGTGTAGATGTGCAAACTAAGCAACAGGCTAGTGTGGGCCAGGCTGTACTCAAAACATTATTTCAAACCACTGCAACAGATACAGGTGGTCGCCGCTAAGGGTGGGTACTGCTATATAATCTATGCACAAGTATGTAATCTGCAGCTCATATGCCTTGAACGGAATATGCTACTTAACAGTATGCATCTATTCTTGGCATGTAGAGCTGCAGATCTACACACGCCCACCCGCCTCCCCGGCTACCTGTATCCGTTCCAGTCTATCTTATTTAGATACAACACACATGGGCTTCTTCGCTATTATTACTACGCTCCATCTTTCCCTGTTGGCGAAAAACAATCTGAGGATGGAGCCGAAGCCCATGCGCAATACGATCCAAAGGAGGAGTCACCGACCTTGTTACTTCCAAAGACTTTCCAAGAGGAAAAACAACTGCAAACATCCGGGCCCAACACCAGATGGCGATCTATGCACAAGTGTGTAGATCTGCAGCTCTACATGCCAAGAACAGATGCATACTGGTAAGTAGCATATTCCATCTGTGTGTACTGGGGAACCTCCTTCATCTTTTCCTTTCTGTGCTTTGGATTTGGCCTTATTTGGCCGCACAGAGTTTAACTGTTAAGGGGATGATAAGCCTCAGGTTGAGCAGAGAACGTTCTTGGTCTGAAATGGGTGAACCTGAGCCTTGTTTCAGGAATTCTGGCGTTGTGTATCAATTGGGAGAAAGCTACCAGACAGAAGACTTCATCATCATCATAAAAACTTAGTTCAGTTTGGCAGACAAATCATGAAAGCAATTAATTCAATAAGAACATAAAACACAAAAAAACTATATGCTTTCATTAAAACATCACCGAATCAATATAAGCAATAGATGATGCAAACAGGTAAATGCAAAGCAGAGCCGACGGGCCAGAATAAGTCTGTCCCACTGTTCATTTCTGATCATTTTTCTCATAAATAAAAGTGCATCCGTTAACACCCTGCAGAATAGGCTAAGTGCATGTGCAAATTTAAAATGATCCTTTATTGCTTTTTGTTTTATAGCAGAGAATAACTATGTATGCTGCGTTTTGATGAGCTCATTTATCCATATCGCTTTCGTATTTTAAGTGCTCCTCGTATAAAATTTAAAACGGCAGCACGGATATCAATGGAGTGAATATAAATCGCTAAAACCTCTAGAAGGACAGGAACAGCGAGGCCTCCATATTAGGAGCAAAAGTTTGGATCTCAAAGTTTTATAAAGTGCACAAAACAGGATAAATTGAGGAGTAGATTGTTTTGCCACATTGTCACAAGGACAAGGCGAGAGATTATCAGACCATCCACCTTCGTTAGGAAAAGCGAACAGGAAATGCACTGTACCTATGTGGGAGCTCGCCAGATAAAATCTATATTGCAACTCAAAAAAAAGAATAGACATGGTTGCAGCTAATTTGTGGAGGAACTAGCGTTGCCTATATCAGATAACTTGCTGACTCAATAGCTGTGGACGGTACGCACTAGTCCTTTAAAAAATACGTGAACCTGATTAGAGGTTTTACTTGAGAAGGCATTTTAAGAGGATTATCAAAATACTCTGTTAAACCTAATTCACTTAAAACATGTTTCTGGTAGCCAATCCATGCTATCCTCTCAGTATTGGACATGGAAAGACAGTCCATAGTAATAGATCTTGGAAAGTCTATCTGTGGTGAAAGTCAAATTCTGGCCCGGAGAAACAAAGGGGCGAGACCAATGCAATCCTCTGTGTACTCCAAGCTCAGTTCCAAGTGACAAAAAGGAATTGATTCACTCTTGGAGATTATCTCCATCGCACGCCAACACAACCTGAACATCATCTCCTACGCCGATGACACCCAGCTGATCCTCTCCCTGACCAACGACCCCGCCACCGCCAGAGCCAACCTACACGAAGGGATGAAAAACGTGGCCGAGTGGATGACGACCCGCCGCCTGAAACTGAACACAGACAAGACGGAAGTCCTCATCCTGGGCTCCTCACCCTCCGCCTGGGACGACTCCTGGTGGCCCCCCGCCCTGGGCAACGCACCCAAACCGACAGACCACGCACGCAACCTGGGCTTCATCCTGGACTCCTCCCTCTCCATGACCAGCCAAGTCAACGCCGTCTCCTCGTCCTGTTTCAACATCCTGAGCATGCTACGTAAGATCATCTGGTGGATCCCCACCGAGACCAGGAAGACGGTCACCCAGGCCCTCGTCACCAGTCGATTGGACTACGGCAACGCCCTCTACGCCGGTACCACCGCCAAGCTCCAGAAGAGACTCCAGCGGATCCAGAACGCCTCGGCGAGACTCATCCTCGACGTCCCCAGACGAAGTCACATCTCCAGACACCTGAGAGACCTGCACTGGCTCCCGATCAACAAAAGAATCACCTTCCGGCTCCTCACCCACGCGCACAAAGCCCTACACAACCAAGGCCCGACCTACCTCAACAGCCGCCTCAACTTCTACGCTCCCAAACGCCACCTCCGCTCGACCAGTCACGCCCTCGCCGCCGTCCCCCGCATCCACAGAGCGACAACAGGAGGAAGATCCTTCTCCCACCTGGCCGCCAAGACTTGGAACGCCCTCCCTCCCGACCTACGCCTGACCCAAGACCACCTCTCCTTCAAGAAGAAGCTCAAGACCTGGTTGTTCGAGCAGTAGCGGACCCCCCCCCACCCCCCACCCCCAAGCGCCTTGCCTCCGGGTGAGTAGTGCGCTTTATAAATGCCTATGATTGATTGATTGATTATCTAGAGCTTTATAATAAAAATGTTCTCCACTGTTTGAAGCTTTCCACAGTTGCTATAGTCCCACACTAAAGCTCCATAGGTAGCGATTGAGAGGCATTTTGCTTTGTGAAGTGTAGCAATTTCTTCTGGAATCTGGTCCAATTTAGCTGCAAAACGGAAGAGTGCATCCATTTCTCTGATCATCTACTGTGCCTTTAGAGTCAACAGAGAATCCCACTATAGCTGTGTGTTAAAAAGGATCCCTAGTTAAGAGAAATGTTGGACTTTATTGATCCGATTGCCCTGCACAACAAAATATTTCAGCTTTAACTTGGGACGACAGAAGACTTGAAAATCTGATCAAATGACAGTTTTTGGGGCCAACAAGTGGTTTCTTGAAAGAGCTCTCTCCCTTCAGTGCTGTGGCATCTGTAATTTTAGATGAAGGTTTTGTTGTGCATGGTTGGGAAAAGTGGCCAGGAATCAGAAAGATGACTTTGTAAGACACTCTGTTTTGTGAACGTGCCTTGCAACTTCGTTACTTGAGGAACTGGATGCTGTGTGTACTGAATTGGGTCATTTATTGCTCATATTCCCAGCGCTACGAGTTTAATATTACATTCTGTGATTTTTGAAGGCCTTGTTCTAAGCTGCTGGTTATCTTTTGAAACAAAGATAGTTTTGTCGATTCTTTTAAATCTGTCAGCACTAGGGACTGTGAGATGATGGGAATGTTTCTCAGCACCATTTGTCCGCATACAGATCCGCTTTTCAGAGTACTGTGGTGTTGGTCACATACTGAAATAGTCCAGTGGTTTTGAAGAGAAAAATCTGTTTAAACAAGCGGTTTGTTTTTCCACGACTATCCCTACACAATTATTTATTTTAGTCCTCCATACTAAGGAGAAAGTTATGCTGCACGATGTGAGTGTGGGAAACATTTACATGCATCAACATTGTCTATATTTAATGCTTCCATGAACTGTTATTCATATAGGATTCTGCTTTAGGGAAGTGTTTTCCTGTACCATAGTTTGGAACCATGGCAGTGACAGCTGATGGCTGTGGTGGGGGTCCTTGTTAATATTCATTTTTAATTCAAATCCTGTTTACGAGGGGGGTGTGGGGATTTGTAATAGTGCCTTGGAATGTGGGATGCAGTCATTGCAAAAACCGTGGAAAGCTGATATAACATCCCTTTAAACACGAGTAGTATGACTAGGCAATTTCAAGACCAGTAAAACCATGTTTTTTCGAAGATAGACTAAACCTACACCCAGAATACTATTTACCAAGGAAATGTGAGTTGGAATAGAAACTGTAATAGCTGTGCATGCCCGTTTGTATAATTTGCCCATTTGAGAGAGGGGGGGAAAAAAGGCCAATATTTGTATCTTGCAGAGGTCCTGTCTGCTTACAAAAAAGGGCAACTGGAATGTTTTCAATAAAAAAAACAAAAAACATTCACGATTGTCCTGCAGTCTTGCCCCTCCCTTGGGTCAGCTCGCTTCCGCCATGTTTGAGTAGCCGAGATGATCGCTGTTGATCTTCAGATCGTAAGCTAGGTTGTTGATTTTTCTCCTTTTGTAAACACGTTCTCACAGAATAATCTCTAACTTTTAAGGGGAAACAGCTGATGTGAGCCATCTTTTTTCGCAGTGAATGGTCCGTATACAGATTGTTTATAATCCTTGAACTTCCTGGTGGATTGAGCCTTAGTTTTCCTCTTTAAGGTCCTCTCAGATTGCTAGAAGACAGCACTCAAGCTACAGTAATCCTCTTCTTCAAGGGTGATCACTGTTAATTGTAAATGTTCTGTCCTGTAGTTAGCACCACCCATTCAAGGTTAACTAGTATACCAGTTACAGAATTCTCAACTAACCGTGTGACATTGAGGATGCCTTACCAACCAGTGAGGAGATGTCTGCCCATCTTTCACTGTTGAACATTTAACAAGTACGCTTGTCGTCTTACAATGTCCAGGCTTAGGGTCCTAACTCTGGTGTTTTAAAAGTATATATAATGCAATATATAAGCAATTATGAAAGTTACCTTCCTATAAGCACAGTTTTCTGAAATCTATCTTTAATAGAATCCATTCTTGAATTATTTCTCTTAATTAGTAGGGAAATCCCAGCCGCACAACGAGGCTGATCCAGGCATTTCTTAGATTCACAATCTGAGGACAGGGAATAATTCAAGCACATTAATCCACGAACGATCCAGTGCTGGGGAACTTTTTTTACATTTTTTTGTTGAAGGGGTTATTTCAGTTGAGAAAAAGATCTTTCAACATCTCCTTTAAAAAAAAAAAAAACATTGGGATCCTTTTGGTGTTTTCTGCGGCAGGTTGAACAGCCAAAGGTTTGATGTTCACGTCTAGTTGAGGAGCAGTCTACCAGGACAGTGTGTACACCGTTTGGGACATTGTTTGGTTGCTGATGTTAATAGATTATTTCCCACTGGCTCTTTTGTAATTGTTTTTACTCTATGGGCAGAACAGAATGCAAATGTTCAATGGCATAGTTATAGCATGTACGGTCCTTGGGGGCCAGATGCTGTTATGCAGAATCTTTTTTTTTTTTGTTTTTTTTTGCATCTATTTGGCTAACTCTTCTCATGTTTTGCAGGTAACATGTTCCCGACTATCGGTGATGTCCACCTGGCACCTTTCACTGACGAGCAGCTCTACATGGAACAGTTTACAAAGGCCAACTTCTGGTGAGAGATGTTTCTGCACTCAAAACCATATGTCAGTGTTTCGTGCCCTACACTAGTTTGTTAGTTCTGATTCCTCCTCTGAGTTTTGGTGGCAGCTGTCTCCTCCACTTCTGCACAGCATGCAGCCAAGTTATTTTGACTTCTGACCCACTCCTATCTGTATTTCTGTGTAGTTAGTGGTTACTTATGAGTGTGCCACTTGTATTCTTATGTGGTTTCAGTGCTCTTAAATGTGAGAGCAGACCTTTGAGGGGTGAGTTTGATATTGTTGACGCTTGTGCAGTGTGATGTTTGTTTTTATTTCCTCATCTCACATTGAGATCTTTGGAGGAAAAAAAGGGTATTTTGGGTCATTTAGTAATCAACCTCCTTAAATCTATTGGGACAGGAGTTAGTGTGTACTCCTAACAAGATTATCTTAGTGGTTGTGGTAGGGTTCATAATAAATGTTACCGGCGCCAGATATCTGAAAGAAACACGTTAGATTCCTCATCTTAGAATATCCCCAGGGGTCAGGCTGGATCCGGAAAATTTTTCGTCAACAATACCCTTGCGCGTCGCTAGGCGTCGTCTGCGGCTCCGCGTCTGTCGTCGGCATCGTGCGCCAGGGTGACGTCGTCGGAGTACTTGGACGCCGCCCTCGCGCGTTGAGGTCAGTTCTTCTTCTTTTTTCCGCACCAGACAGCGCCGATCCGGGAAGAAGCATACCCTTTAGTCATTTTTTGACTAAACTTTTTTGATTCTTTTGGTCACTCTGTCGACTCTACTCTGGTGCTGGTTGGATGCCTGGTTTCAAACCGTGTGACTCCTGTCACCGACTGATGTCGGTTAGAGACCACCACCGCCGGTGCCTCTACTGCCTTAGGGCCGACCACGATTCCGAGTCGTGCCTAGACTGCCGGGCCCTGACTTCAAAGGCTAGGCGTGATCGGTTCCGCAAGCTACTGGAGTTCCGGCAGTCTGCTCCGCGCTGTTCACGGTCCCGGTCAAGGAGGAGGTCGAGGGACCAGTCGTAGAGTCGCAGTCACCACCACCACTCGTCTGGTTCGAAGTCTTCGGGTAAGTCGAAGTACAGTAAGAAGTCCAAGAGGCGACCTAGCTCTTCGGATTCCCCTCGCCGGTCGCGCGACTCGGCTGAGGGTTCGGGTGTTTCCACCCGTGCGGCTCCGTCTGAGCCGCAGGAGTCGCATCCGGCCCCATACCCGCCAGTCCCTGGGACCGACACGACTCCGGCGGAGATCAGTGCTTTCGTCTCGGCCATTTGGGCCTCGCTCCGCCGTCGACTCCTGTCAGCGCGCCTTCGGGCCCCGCGGGTTCGACTGGGGGGCCTAGCGAGTCGCCGGTTCCGACGCCGCAGGTCGCCGCGGGATCCAGGCCTGGATTCCTGTCGGCGCCGGTCGCCCTCACGACCCCTCCGCCGGTGCCGACGCTGGTACCACCTCCTCAAAAAAGGGGGAACCCAAATAACCCTCCGGCATCTGGGTATATAAATGATATATAGAAAAAGATAATGCCTCGGGACTGATACTCTCACATAAGTTTAGGCGAAGAGATAGATAAATTATCTCTTCCCTAGAGTAATATTTATTTCTCCAACAAAACCTGTATTATTGAATTTTGTGACCAAGTCAACGGCGATTCCAATGAAAACCAAAAGTATATAAATTAACTTTTTTTATATTTTTAACTTTTTTTATTTATTTAACTTTTTTTATATACTTTTTTTTTTTTTTTTTATAAGTGTAACCCTTACACTTATAAAAAAAGTTAATTTATATACTTTTGGTTTTCATTGGAATCGCCGTTGACTTGGTCACAAAATTCAATAATACAGGTTTTGTTGGAGAAATAAATATTACTCTAGGGAAGAGATAATTTATCTATCTCTTCGCCTAAACTTATGTGAGAGTATCAGTCCCGAGGCATTATCTTTTTCTATATATCGCTGGTACCACCTCCGGCGCCGCCTCCGGACGACGCCGTTCCCCGGTTTGGTCCGGGCCCGGGTACGGAGCGGCGCCGCATCCGACGCCGATGGGTGGCAATTTCATCTTCCGCCCGGCTCCGCTCATTCCTCCTGTATACCAGGAATCGGATGACGGTGACGACTGGGAGGGGTCTGAAGACCCTCTGATCCAGCAGGGCCAATTATCACAGGACTGGACAGATGAGTTGGGGGATGCCAGTGGTCTTGATACCTCCCCTGACACTGGCTTCATCTCTCCTCTGACCGTAGTTTCGGAGGAAGGTGCTGCTTTTTCTGTGGTGCTGCACAAGGCAGCCGAAACCCTTGGGCTAGAGCTGCCTGCTGTGGCTGTGAGGACTAACCTCCTCACCGAGGTGCTCCAACCGACCGCAAGCTCCTTGCAGCCTCTGCTGCAGTTTAATGAAGCACTACTGGACGTTCTCAAGGGCACCTGGTCCAAGCCCTTCACAGTACCTCCTGTGGACCGGAACGTAGCCCGGTGCCACCGCCCTGCACCGGGCGACCCCAGCTTTCTGTCCCTCCACCCCATGCCTGAGTCTGGTTATCCAGGCCTCGACTTCCCAGACCTCCTTCCCGTCCGCTCACCCGGATCGGGAATCCAAGAGACTTGAGCAGTTTGGTAAGAAACTGTTCTCCTCTCTTAGTTTGGGACTGCGGTCCGTTAACACCGATTGTCTCTTGGACCGTTACTCCCACTCCCTGTGGGATACGGTGGAGGACGTGCTGCCCCTGTGTCCGGAGAAGGCTCGGACACGGCTCGCCCAGGCTCTCGCCGTGGGGCGGGATGCAGTGCGGCATCTTATCAGATGTGGACTAGACACTACGGACTCGCTAGGTAGGGCGATGTCTACCACAGTGGTGCTCTGCCGCCATGCCTGGCTGCGGTCCACGAGTTTTTCGGGGGATGTCCAGAGCACCCTCATGGACATGCCCTTCGATGGCAGTCGCCTTTTTGGCGACAAAGCGGATAGTGCGCTGGTGCGCTTTAAGGACTCCCGGGCTACGGCCAAGTCCTTGGGCCTCTCGGCCCCGCGCCCGCAAACGTCCGCTTTTTGCCCCTTTCGTAGCCAAGGAAGGGGTGCCCCCTCACGTCTGTCGAGCCACAGGCCACAGTCTCACCCTCCACGCGGGCATGGACGTGGATTCCGCCGAGGCGGTACAGGGGGACAACGTGCCGGTCAGTCCACATCTACCCCAGCATCATCCGCCTCAAAGCCCTCCTAGTACGTGCTTTCAGGCCCATTCAACGCCAGTGGGTGGCAGTTCGCCATCACCTGCTCCACTAGCGTTCCATCACATCGGACAGGTGGGTGCTGCAAATCGTCCGAAGGGGCTACTCCCTCCCCTTCGAGGTGATCCCTCCAGCCATGCCTCCGCAGTACCACCGCATGTCGGGGGATCACTTGAAACTTCTACAGGAGGAAGTTACGGCCCTCTTGGCCAAGGGGGCCATCGAGCGCGTTCCTGGTCCAGAAGTAGGTTGTGGTTGTTATTCCCACTACTTTCTGGTTCCCAAGAAGGGCAAAGGGGGCCTACGCCCTATCTTGGACCTCAAGAGCGTCAACACCTTCCTCTGGAAGGAGAAGTTCAAGATGCTCACCTTAGCTCAGGTTCTGGCTGCCCTAGACCCTGGAGACTGGATGGTAGCGTTGGACTTGCAGGACGCTTATTTCCACATCTCCGTCCTGCCGGCCCACCGGCGTTACCTGCGGTTCACGGTGGGCCAGGAGCATTTTCAGTTTACCGTGCTCCCCTTCGGCCTCACCAGTGGACCTCGGGTGTTCACAAAAGTGATGGCGGTGGTCGCAGCTCATCTGCGCTGATTGGGGGTTCCTGCCTTCCCCTATCTCGACGACTGGTTGTTGAAGGCGGGCTCGCCCCAGTCTCCCACCTCCAGACTATGGCCGACCTCCTGCATTTGCTGGGGTTTTCCATCAATGTGCCGAAGTCGCATCTGAGTCCCTCCCAGAAGCTCCTCTTTATCGGAGCGGTTCTGGACTCTGCGCAGTTCCGGGCCTATCCTCCGGAACAGCGGGTCCGGGATATTCAGGCTCCGATTCCCATCTTTCGGCCTCTATCCCGGGTTTCGGTTAGGTTGGTGCTGCGGCTTCTGGGTCTGATGGCCTCCTGCATCCTGCTGGTGCATCACACCAGATGGCGAATGCGGGCTCTGCAGTGGGACCTGAAGTTTCAGTGGGCCCAGCATCGTGGCAACCTGTCCGACCACGTCCTGATCTCGGAGGGCACTGCGAGACCGTTACAGTGGTGGCTCACGGACCGCGATTGGGTCAGCGGCAGATCCCTCTCCCTACCTCAACCGGAGCACATAGTGGTGACGGATGCGTCCCTCCTGGGATGGGGGGGCCACATGGGAGAGGCGGAGATCAGAGTCCTCTGGTCTCCGGCGGAGACCCGGCTCCATATCAACCTTCTGGAGCTGAGGGCGATCCAACTTGCACTGAAGGCATTCCTTCCCTTTGTCCGGGGAAGTGTGGTGCAGATGTTCACGGACAACACCACCGCCATGTGGTACTGCAACAAACAGGGCGGGGTGGGGTCGTGGACCCTTTGTCAGGAGGCTCTGCGCCTCTGGACATGGCTGGAACATCAGGGCATCACCCTGGTGGTTCAACATCTGGCGGGCTCTCTGAACGCCAGAGCAGACTAACTCAGCCGCCGGTGCATGATGGATCACGAATGGAGTCTACACTCGGACGTGGCGCAAGGCCTCTTTCGGCAGTGGGGAGAGCCTTGGTTAGATCTATTCGCCACCGAAGAGAACGCGCAATGTCAGCAGTTCTGCGCGTTGGAATTTCCAAGGCGGCACTCGCTCGGGGACGCCTTTCGTCGCGAGTGGAGTTGCGGTCTGTTGTACGCCTTTCCGCCTATACCACTTCTGCCCCGAGTGCTGAAGATCAGGCGCGACTGGTCCCAAGTCATCTTAGTGGCTCCGGATTGGGCACGAAGGTACTGGTATCCCGAGCTACTCAGTCTGACAATCGATCCCCCGATACGACTGCCTCTTCAGGAGGACCTTCTGTCGCAGCAGCAGGGGACGGTCCTCCACCTGAACCTGTCCAGAGCCCATTCCACTCGGGCTACTGCGGCGACTACTGCCCTGGGCCGGGGAGTTCCCTTGCAGGACATCTGTCGGGCGGCAACGTGGGCCTCACTGCACACGTTTGCTAAACATTATTGCCTAGACAGTGAAGTCCGGAGAGACGACTTCTTTGGTTGTTCTGTTCTCCAGGACTTTCTGGTGTGATCTTGGTTCGCAGACCCACCACCGGGGTTGGTATTGCTGGGGTATCTATTCTAAGGTGAGGAATCTAACTAACGTTTTTCTTTCAGATGAGCAAGTTACTTACCTTCGGTAACGATATATCTGTAAGAAACATTAGTTAGATTCCTCACCGACCCACCCATCCTCCCCGTTCTGCAAACCGATATCTAGGGTTGAGGTCATCCCTTTCAGGGCCCTAGAATTTTTTGGCACCAGTGTCGGTCTCTTGCATGGCTCTGCGTTCCTGGCGCGGAAAGCTATGTACAAGAACTGACCTCGGCACGCGAGGGCGGCTTATAAGTACTCCGACGTCATCCCGGCGCACGACGACGGACGTGGAGCCGCAGACTACGCCTAGCGACGCGCAAGGGTATTGCTGACGAAAAATCTTCCGGATCCAGCCTGACGCCTGGGGATATTCTAAGGTGAGGAATCTAACTAATGTTTCGTACAGATATATTGTTACCGAAGGTAAGTAACTTGTTCGTTAGGATGCTAACTTGTGAACTTCGGTGTGCTCACTAGTAAAGCAATGACCTGCATGCTGGCTGCTATTGTCAAGACTCTGGGGTACTGATGCCTCTTGCAGAATATGCATAACTCCAGAAAATGAAAAACACCCATCCTTTCGGAGGATAACTGTCCACAATCATCCTCTACATCTCTCCCCACCCTAGCACTGCTTCCTGTAGAAGGTAGTGCCGGGTGGTACAGGGACTGCAGCCCATATTAATGCCTTTTTTCAATGCTATTTTAAATTGCCTGTTTCTTTGTTCACTTTCTACTCCCATATTTCTCCTGGCCCTTTTGAAATATTTCTGGCTTCAGCAGCTGTGCATGTCTTACCTTTT
The DNA here is from genome assembly GCF_964204655.1 of Triturus cristatus. Lineage (NCBI taxonomy): Eukaryota > Metazoa > Chordata > Amphibia > Caudata > Salamandridae > Triturus > Triturus cristatus. Next base: position 85,164,259 of record NC_140586.1, on the reverse strand, counting down.
CTGTTCAATACAAAGTGCTTTCACTTGTGCATCTGTGAACAGACCTATACAGGAGCTGTGGCTAGCGTGTAGTATTTAGTATTTCATTGATTGTTGAAAGCTGGATGACTGCATATCTGATCCAGAAATGTGTAGACAAAGATAATGGGGTGTATAGGTGAACTGCTGGTGTTACCTCACTGGAGCACCTTATCTCCTTTCATTCAAGCTTCAGCCCAAGGTCTGCTTGTCAAGTGTAAGTGGTCAGGGCCACTTCATAGTGCTATGTACTTGTACTTTCATTTATCATGATATGTTAAATCATCTACTACAATCACATTTATAACCTGCAGGCCAAATGTTTACATTTATTGATGAGCATGATGATGCATTTTCTCTTCTCATCCTTTAGGTATCAGCCTTCGTTTCATGGTGTTGATTTATCCATCCTCAGAGGCGCTGCAGTTGACGAGTACTTCAAACAGCCTGTCGTGGTAAGCAGCGACGCTCTATGGCAGCCCCTACTTTTTTCTTAAATAAGTTTTCTAAGGCTGGGTCATTGAAGTCCGTCTTAACAGAACAGTATTGTATTATGGAAATTACTGCGACATCATGGTACATAGCGGGGCTCCCGGGCTGAGAGTGGAGTTACGTCCGCAACAGACTGAGGTGGTTGGGAGGATGGTTGTGGCTTACTTATTCACCATAATTGTCTAATATGTCTCTTGATCATCCTTTTCCACTTCCAGGACACTTTTGATATCAGGATTTTAATGGCAAAGTCTGTTAAATATACCGTGAATTTTTTGGAAGCCAAAGAAGGCGATTTGCACAGGTGCGTATATAAACTCTTTCCCAAAATGGTTACAAGTCTTAAGGGAGAAGAACAATGATGCATTAGGGAGTAGGTGAGGTTGAACGTTTGCAGAATGTGAAGTCCGTCATTAGTCTTGTAACCTCTTCTTTGGTAAATGAGTGGTGAGAGCCCCTGGCACCACTTGCTCCTCTCCCTCATGACAGCTCCTTCCTGGCTGTCAGTTTCCTAGCATACTGAAGCACCCGTTTGCACCATGTTCAAAAACTGTTTACGTGTTTAGGAGACTGCTGCTCTGTAAAGTTTTTTGCTGGCTGTCAGTTAAGTGTACCTGTTAGCAAATTAGTTGCAAATCATTGAAGGGGGTTGCAAAATCCTCATTTGCCTTTCTAAATCCTCCCTGCTGCCTCATGAACTCAAAGAAATCGGACATGTAGGACTAGATTTGGTTAGCTTATAGTGCTGTACTATATACAAGACCATCCAATTAGGCCGCCTCCTCCTCCAAGTTGACCGTTGCTTGTGTAAACTGAAACATTAGATTTAAATCTGATCATTTGAAATTCCTAGGACAAAGAGAGGCAAATTGTGAAGCAAGCCTTCTCAAGCTTGGACTGAGAAATGGACAACAGAGCTAAGTTCTGATGTCCAGACTTCTCTTTGCGCTCCCCAATGAAATGCATTTACCAGTGCTCTTATCTTTTCCTCTGTGTGGCACATTGTGAACTCTGCACCCTTGTCCCAAAGGTGCCATTAATCTTTGTGTTTTCGATTTAAAGCTTTCTTTGTTAAACACACATCAATAATAACGGATGAAAAAGGGTGTCGGACACGATTTTTCTCTAGAGGTTTGCTTTTTTATCAACATGAACCTTCAGAGTTTGGTATGCTGACAATAGACTTTGGGTACAATTGTTGGTGTTTACGATTTCAAAGGGGCTTTTACCCATTTAATGTGACCAGGATGACACTTGGACAATTTCAGTTCATGGAGGTCACAGTTAACTGCATGTATTCTTTTAAATGACAGTTGGAAAAAGTCATGATACATTTTTGTAGAACAATTACATAATTAATGCTGCAGCTCTTTGTCTTATGATGCTTTACTCTGTTAAGATAAAATATTAAGAGGCAGAACATGCAACAAAAATTAAGTGCAAGTTCTATTGTCTTTACTTTTTTTGTATCGTGCAGCATTTGCTTATTACTTTGGCTCTTAGAAAACTCAAACCAGGTGAAAGCAATGCTGACTGATTACTTTTTCTCCTTCCAGAATCGAGATTCCATACAAGTTCCATATGCTGCACTCAGGGCTTGTGCATGGCCTGGCCTTCTGGTTTGATGTGGCTTTTATTGGGTCAATGTAAGTGCAAAATAAAGCTTACTGGGCATCCTCTCCCACCCTTCCAGCTTCTGGGGTTTTTAAAAAGTCATAAACTGTTCATGGCTCCTGATCCATGTTGTATGTAACAGCAAGTTGAAATTAGGTTTTGTCTTTTACTGAGTGTTTACTTTCTGATGCTGCGCATTTAATACTTTCTTTGGTAATTAAAAACATCAAATTAAATTCTGACTGTAACAATACTACTTTGTAAGAACTCTACACAGGAAGGAACACAAAAGCGGATGTGTGCTACTTCTCAAACTGTAAACTTGGCAAGTGCCCAGTTAGCAATAGAAAGTATGTGGCATCGGGTGAGCAAGATGTGACTGAGTTGGCAGTTCTACACAGCTGGTAGCACAGGGCCAGGGGGTGGGGAGTGATTTATTTGGGGGGGGGGGGGGGGGTGATGATAAATAACAGTTGGAGGTACGTTTGGCCATTCCAGATATGTGGTCCTACAGATTTTTGGGGGATATGATTTCCTGTTTGTTGGAATGCTTCATTTGAATTGTTGTAGGAAGCTGGCTCTGTGTAATATCAAAATTCTGATATATTGTCTTAAGAGTCCAGAGGTTCCCGTACAAGTGGATAAAGCTTGTTATGCAATCCCAAAGTGCTCTATTGGGGGGGTAGTGAGCAGCCTTAGGCTTAACACAGAGGAGTGCAAGACATATGCAAATTCACACAATGATTAATAAATGACGTCACGACTCAAGGAGATCCACACCAATTTCTAATAATAAGTATCTATCTATGTTTAGGCATCAGAAGAAAATTGTTCAGGAAAGTACGTTTTTAAAAATATATTATTTTCAGTTAAAAAAAGAGGACACTGTGCAATTTTTGAGTTTGGCAATGTGTTCCTGTGGGAGGAAAAACAAGGTTCGAGGCGTGTGTGACTGCAGATACACATGCTTTGCATAAGTCTGCCATCTAATGTTGGGCTCTGATGATTAGAAGCTGTTTTTGTTTGAAGGCTTTTTAGGAGTCATGAATGTCTGGTGACTCCTGTTTGTCATTATGTGCATGGGAATTGATTCCATTGTTAGATTGTTTCTTTCTGCCGATGAGTTCAGAAGTGCGCTCTCGTGCTCAGATTCGAGATCCTTTAAGCCTCCTTTCGGTTCACCAGCGATCCCTTTCTCGACTGTATCATGTAATGCTCCTTGCGTTCCAGACAAAACAACAATTTTGCGTGTCGAGTTCTTCGTTTTGTATCCAGCACCTTCGGGTCTTTTCCACTTTAACAGCTTTAGCAGAAGAAAGAGCTGCAAATGGAACGTACTCTGTTACATTTCTGTCCCAATTATCATTCTAAATACCCCCACACCGACCTCCACTCAGTCTGTAATTTGTCTGTCGCCCGAACATCTAGAAGACACCCGTGAGACCTACTGATAATTCCGATCTAAGAACACTTGTCGATTAGCAATGTAGCACAGACAAGCACCAGATATATATTTGGTCGACGCGATGAGGAAGTCTTCGCAGCCTCTGTAGCCCAGGAAGAATCTGTCCCTATCCATGAGGCCAATTCCGAATCGGATGAGGAGCAGCACCCAGTTAGCCTACAATCTTCGGAGAGGCCTTGGACCATAAGCACACCTGCCCCTGATCCAAAGCCCCCAAAATAGGCTTCAACCGATAAAAAGGCTCATGTGCTGCCACTTAACAAAAGCCATGGTGCGCACCGAAATAGACTTGGAAGCCCCGGGCTGGGCAGGGAACATTGGCCTACAGCAGAGACCTCCACCAACTCTCATTCAGCATAGACACATTGCGCCGTAGGTTTGGTTCTGAAACCTAAAAGCCGCGACACTTCGGCTCTGACTACATCAGCGCCAGAAACAAAACATCTGCCGATACAGAAATGCTACCTTTGTGCCCAAAACTCGTATAGAGCCCATTCTTGAAACTATGCAGGAACTGCTTGATCCGAGGCAGAAGACTTGGTAAATTCAGCCCCTTCAAAGACACAATTATCTTTTGAAGGGGCTACTGAGGCTCCAAATCCTAAAAAAAGGACATTGCCACTGGCCCTTTACACATTCTTCTACCTACCTCTCCAATTCTATCAACACCTCACTCACTCACCCACCATGGGATCCCTAAGATATGGAGCCACAAGGGGACAAAGATCCAGACCTGTATCCTACACGGCCATCTCCACCAGATGATGCCTAAGCTCATCAGGACTTGATAACCAGAGTTGCAGCATACCACCAGGTTCCACTAAATAAAGACCCTCTAGAGGATGACTTCCTCATGGAGACCCGGACTACTGCTCAACGAGGATCTAAATATCTACCAATGCTCAAAGGAGTACCAAGTCATGCTGACTAAATTTTTGAAGACCCTGTCAAAGCACGCATCATTACACAAAGGGTTTACCAAAAATATAACGCAGTACCATTCGTGTATGTATGTATGTATATATATATGTGTGTGTGTGTGTGTGTGTGTGTGTGTGTGTGTGTGTGTGTGTGTGTATGTATATATATATATATATATATATATATATATATATATATATATATATACACACACACCAAATGCTGTTATTGATTTTGTTGCACGCGGTGACACAGGTCCATGAAACGCTTTTGGCAGACGCGTTTCAGCCTTGATTGGCTTTCTTCAGTGCCGGTTCCATGGGCTCCTCAATGTCCTTGGGGGAGCTGTGTCGTGCTTTCTATCTACTGGGGAGAGAGCATTTGGTTCATGTTTTGCCAGCAAGCTGTCGCTGGCCTCACGACACGCCCTCTCGTTCAGGAGTAGCGTGGTTAAACAGCATCTTTGGACTCTGCATTGCGCTGCAAAACACGCTAACCCCCAGCAGTTTGATGGACTACTGAGGTTTGATTTCTGCAAGGGGAAAGAGGAGGCAAATTGGGTGCCTGAGAAGGGGTTCTTAAACGGCTTTTGTATCCCCCCTGGGCACTCAAGCTGGAGTGGGGCCCGATATCCAATATTCATTGGGACATCACTTGGTGTTGGGTTTGCCTTAATTACTTAATAGGCAACCCTAGAGGACTCCAACTACCAGCATGCTGTGTGCCTGGCAGGATACATGCAAGATGTTTGACACACCCTTGAGTTGGAGGAGGGGCAAGTAATCACCTGACTGGGAGTGGCCATTATAACCTCCTTGTTTGACCCTCAAGGACATTGAGGAGCCCATGGAACCGGCACTGAAGAAAGCCAATCAAGGCTGAAACGCGTCTGCCAAAAGCGTTTCATGGACCTGTGTCACCGTGTGCAGGAAAATCAATAAAGACGTTTTCTGCACTCCGGAGCTGTCGTGCTTTCTATCTACTGGGGAGAGAGCATTTGATTAAAGGTTTTGCCAGCAAGCTGTCGCTGGCCTCACGACACGCCCTCTCGTTCAGAGATATATATATATATATATATATATATTATTTTTTTAAAGGGCAATTAACACCAGACACCTTGGTAGTAGCCAACTCTAGAAAATGGGCAAACCAGTGCTTAATTTGAGCTGCTGGTTACTATTTTGAGCCAGTGGTTTCCTGGTGCTCAGCTCCGGCACTTAATCAACACCAGCGCTTTTCACGAGCAACAGTTAAGGACTCGTTCATTTATGGTAAGCTTGGGGAGATTAAGTGATTGATAAACACTGTCTCCCCACTTTCATGGTTAGTAGTTGGTTCTGTTTTAGCCGGCACTAACAGGAGGAATGGGCTGGTGCAAAGCTGCCTCCTGACAAGAGCCCCAGTACTTTTATTTTTTTTACAAATTAACCACTGGGGCAAACTAACAAATAACTGGGGATGCACCTCCCCCAGATAAGGAGTCAAAACGTATTGATGCCTCCGGGTAACTGGTTGCAGCCCAATCCACTAATCACTGATGGATTGCAAACAGCAATGCGCTTTCGGCACGCTACGACAGGGCACACTGGGATGAAATGGAGCAACTCCTCCGACACCTCCCAGAGGAATACAAAAAAAGGGGGTATGAAATTGTTAATGAAGGGAAGTTAATTACTAACCATTCCATCAAGTGTGCGCTAGATTTTACTGGCACTGCAGCAAGAGGCATAAATACTAGCCTTCTCCGTAGACATGCTAGGCTTTGTCTCAGGTTTTAAACCTGAAGTACAGCAAGCAATACTCAATCTCCCATTTGACAAAGAACGCCTCTTTAGCCCACAAGTAGATACTGCCCTTTAAAAAAAAAAAATAATCTATGGGGGCTCTACAATCACCCACCTATCGTGGGTCTCTTCGTTGCCCAACCTTCAGACAAGGTGCCAGATCTGACACTTCAGGATGTTCCTACAAGCACAGTCATACACCTCTAAAACCTACTACAGAGGCTCATTTAGAAGGAACAATTACAAAGACTGTGGTCGTGGAAATTCAACCCGTACCACAAATGCAAACACCAAGCAATGACTTGCTTGCCATTCCCCCCCAAACATTTAACACCTGTAGGCGGATGTCTTCAAAAATGTTATGCAGCATGGAAATCCAGCTCAACAGATCGATCGGTGTTAAACATTATCCTACATGGTCTCTGTCTGGAGCACGTTACCACTTTTCCAAATATTCCTCCTCGAAAACACAAACTATCCATAGAACATCAAGCTCTGCCTAATAGGAGATTTCAGTTCTTACTCAAAGGAGCCAATGAGCCAGTCCAACTTAAACATAAAGGAACAGGAGTATTTTCTATGTATTTTCTCATTCCCAAAAAGGATGGCTCTCTTCTACCCATTCTAGAGCTTAGACCTCTAAATCACTACATCCTATCCGAACATTTCCTTATGGTCACTCTTCAGGAAGTTATACCATTGCTGCACAAAGGCAATTTTATAGTGGGATTAGACCTAAAAGATGCCTACTTTCAAATACCCATCTATTCCTCACACCACAAATACCTAGGGTTTCTTTTCCAGGGAAAGCACTATCAATTCAAAGTTCTTCTCTTCAATCACAACCGCCCCACAGTTATTCAGTGTTTAGCAGCGATGCAGCACATCTACACAGACGGAACATTCATGTATTTCTATATCTAGACGATTGGCTCATAAAGGCAAAAATGCTCTCACGCTTGCAGTCAGCATACACAAAACACAACCCTACTACATCAACTAGGGTTTACCCTCAATCAGCAAAAATCTCATCTAAATCCATCCCAAACACAGCCATGTTTAGGAGCCATACTAAATGCGCACCGAGGGATAGCGTACCCAAATTCAAACTACACAACATTGTAACCATAATCCAGCAGTTTTAAACTGGCCATCACGCTACCTCTTAGGCATGATGGGATAATGCATCGCAATATTTTCTCATGCCCACTTACATATGAGACTGCTGCAAGAATGTCTCTCTCGATGCAGTCACTGGGTCAACGACACGATCTAGTGTTGGTAGACAGCCGCGGACATCACTCTGCAATTGTGGAACTCACAAAACCTGTCCAAGAGGCAGCTGTTTTTAGACACAGTTCTCCAAGTCATTCTCACAGTGGATGCCTCACTGAAAGGATGAGGAGCTAACTTTCAAAATCTAACAATTCAGGATGTATGGGATTCCAGACAACAATCTCCATATAAATCACATGGAGCGTCAAGCAGTTCACCAGTCATTAAAAGCATTCCTACCTCACCTCAGGAACAAGGCTGGCCTAATCCGGACGAGCAATATGACAACCATGTACTATCAACAAAAAACGGGGGGTGGGGGGGGGGGGGCCTCAATCTCTACAATTGTTGCGCCTAGCACCAACCATATGGCTTATAGCAATTAATCACAACATTCATCTCCTGGCAGAACATGTACTAGGCAAAAGCAATCAAGTTGCAGGTTGCAGCAACAAGTCCACGAATGGGAACTCCATTCCCGAGTCCTCTTACCATACATACAATAGACTTGTTCACAACACCAGAAAACACAATGTCCAAACCTTGCATCCTGTTTCCCACACCCACTATCCAAGGGCAAAGCTCTGTGGATAAACTGGTCAGGGATATCTACATAGGCTTTTCCGCCTCTCCCACTACTTCCATTTGTGGTGTGAAAACTAAGGCAGACCTCCCTCAACTTTGGTTCTCATAGCTCCAACTTGGGCAATTCAACCATGGTTCACCACACTACTGGAACTTACACAAGTTCCCTACGAGAAACTTCTTCACAACCCGGACCTTCTCACACAGAACCATGGCGTAATCAGGCATTCCAATCCCTAGGAAATGAACCTTGATATCTGGCTCATGAAGTTACAGAATTTGGCGATTTAAACGTACCACAACAATGTATGGAAATTCTTGAAGAAGCTCGTAAGCCTACTAATAGAAAATGCTATGCTGGGATATGGAAAAGATTTGTTTTATACTGCCAACGTAAAAAACGTAAACCCTTTAGATGCTCAGATACAAACAGTTATTTGTTAACTGTTACATCTTCAAACCTCAGGTTTAGACTGCATTTCTAAATGTCTACACCTTGCTGCCATCGCAGTTTATCTACAAAACAGACAACATGAATCTTTATTCAAAATACCAGTCATTAAACCATTGGTGATGGGACTCAAAAGTACTTCCCCCAGCACTTCCAACGGCACCAGTATGGAATCTTAACATTGTACTAACAAGGCTCATGTGGCCTCCACTTGAGCCACTACATTCCTGCCAACTCAGTACTTCTCTTGGAAAGTAGCCTTTACCAGTATTGGAGTATCTTTCTTAGATTCACATGCTTGAATCATCCCGCAGTCTAGGTGGGAGTCTCACGGTACAAATAAAATATATACATAACAGTAATAAAATATCATTCAATAGGATATAATGGACAGTAAAGTCACTAGCCTATCCTTGTCCTTTTGTAAAAAGAACCAAGTCCCTCAGATTTTCTACCACATGTCATGTGACGAAGTCTCCCTGAGCTCTGCTCAGTTTTTTTCAAATTTTGCTGAATTTTGAGTACGGAATCTCTGATTCTTCAAAGAAAGGATTATTCTTGCCTTGTGGTTCCTGTGGGGAAAAAGGTTACATTTTGAAGATCCCCACTAGGAGTTTATTTATTGTCTTTATCCTGCTCATAAGGTCAAGGACTGTAGAATGTGTAGAACCTTTTCTTCAAAGACCTTAAAGGACAGAGAAGGCAGGTTACTGATCTGGCTGGAGTAATTGAAAGTGAGATCTGAGGTGGTGTCTGAAGATGATGACCGTGATAGCCTCCCAGCGTCTAAGATGAGGGATAGATCTGAAAATCCACCTAAAAGAGCTGGCAGGACATCAAAAAAGTCATCATGAGGCTAGCCACTCTGCCTCTAAAAAAGAGAAGCTTTCTTCCTCTTCTGAAGGAAAATCTGTGGAAAATTCAAAAATGCCACTTAAAAAGGCATTGAAACAGCCTAGGACTCAGTCTCAGATCTTTCTCGTCATCGAAAAAGACACCGTCGAAGCCACCTCAGAGTTAGTCAACGCTATCTCCGTCAACGGAACAACTGGTAAGAACTGTACCTTAGTCGACGAAGATCAGCTCGTCTCTGACGACACCGTCGACGATGCCACCGACGGTTACAGTTTCTCCTACGTCGGCGTCCTTCTCGTCGACTGCCTCTCTAGTCTACGCTCCCACTGTCGACGACGGTCCCACTCTCGTTGACGCTTCCTCCGTTGTCGTCGACCACTACTTCAACGTCGACATTATCGTCGGCGATGGGTCTTTCATCGACGATGGCAGCTTAAGCTATCTCTGTCCCCGTCCATGGTCCTGCGGAAAAGGCCCACTTCTTTACAAGTAATTCTTATTTTATCATCTAAATTATCGTCGACGCTCCCGTCAATGAGCGGGTACTACCACAACCCTTCATACATTTCTCCCTTGCCTCCTAGCCATTTTTTGGAGGAATCAGAAGATGATGGGCTATTCAGCCCTGCATGCAGCCCCTCTCAGCTTCATGTGGAATACAAAAAGGAGGATGATGATGAAGAGGAATATTATGAGCCTTATCAAACTGTGCAAAGGCGTAAAATGTTATTGCCTCGTCAGGAACCTATGGTTCAGGTGCCCGTGACTTTGATACAGGACTTGACAGCTATGCTGCAGGACTACCATTCTGGTTTTCCAAGTGCAGTGGATCCCGTTCAAAGACAGCCTTCTCCTCTACCTGTCTTACATACTTCAAGTTCATCTGTTCCGGCTGCTGGAGCTCAGGATATTTTACCTGCACCACAAGACCAAGGAGTGCAAGATGATGAGGATGTAGTCGCCGAAGAGGGTGAACTCCCTAAATCACCAACGACCATTGATGAATGGGAGGATTATTTAATTCCTACACCGTCATCATCAGTTCCGAAGGCAATTTATTCCCCTCCAGAGGACATTGGAGGTTTTTATGCCATTATGGAGAGGGCAGCGACACTTTTTCACCTCCCTATGCCTGTTAAGCAGTCCTACTGCTTTCTCTGATTTTAAAGATCAGAGCAGAAAATTGGTCCGCGCCATTGCCATAATCCACCATATTTGGGAAGAAGGCGTTAAGATTATGAGGAACCCTTTTTCCGTGCCTGCAATTCTTCCCAGGATTGATAAAGTATAAGGCCCCAGATGATGCCCCTGCATGCCTGTCTGGTCATCCTAGGCCTGATTCTGTCATCTCTCAGGCTGCTCAGCACAGATCAAGAAATCCATAGATACCGATTACTGCACCTCCTGACAAGGATGGTTGGAGGCTGGATAATATAGGAAAGAGATTCACCACCATGGCAAGTGCTTCCGTTCGTGCCGCTAACTTTTTGGCAATCCTAGGGAGATATGACCACCAAATGTGGTCCGATATTGCTCCATACCTCGAGTTATTGCCAGATAAGAAGCAGGAGGCGAGAAAATTCTCCTCGAAGGGGAAAGAGCGGCATCGGAGACGATCAGCATTTCCATGTATTCAGCCTCCCTAGGTTTCCGATAACTGGCTGGAGCAGCAGTACTCCGTCGCCAGGAGGTACAGAGCAAAATCCTCTATGCTATTTGATGGGAATGCGCTCTTCGGCAAGCACATCGATGATACCCTACAAGAGATTAAAAAGGACAGCGACATGGCCAAAGCCCTGGTTATGCTTCAGTACAGGAGGGCTCCTTTTCGAGGTACCCATGGTAGAGGGTCTTATTCTTTTCGTGGAGGTTACCCAAAGTACTAACTTCAAAATTACCAGGGCAGATATGGTTTTCAGCAGCAACAACAATCTTACAGAGCTCCCTCCTGCTTCCGCTTACAGACAACAGATCAGGAGGAAACAGCCCTAACAGGGCAGAGATAACGGTAGGAAGCAGTGACGTCTCCCCAGCACCTGCAACAGTTCGGCCACGCTTCAACCCCAAAATGCAGAATATTTCTCGTCATTTCACCCAATGGGAAAAACTGACCTTGGACAAGTGGGTTTTGGACATAATCAAATTTGGACATACCCTAGAATTTGTAAACCTCCTTCCGCCTCATTCACCTTTAAAGAAGCATCCACCACATCTAGATCTTCTCAAGGAAGAGGCAAGGAGTATGCTCCAGAAAGGAGCTATAGTGTGTGCCTTGTTCTCCGGTGGGAAAAGGTTTTTACTCCTGTTTCTTTTTAGTCAAGAAACAAACGGGAGAATGGAGACCAATCCTGGATCTAAGGAAGCTGAACAAATACCTGCAAAAGAAATCCTTTCTAATGGTGTCAGAAACTGGCTCTATATGTACTGCACCTAAGTGAGGTACAGTGTGTATAGAGTCCAAGAGCCTCCATAGGTTTGGCAGAGGTTAAAGTTAGATAGAACCTTACTCCAAAGTGGTAGCTTTGTCGAGCAGTAAAAGTGGTAGCTTGGTCGAGCAGTAAGGCAGTATCAGAGGACAGTGTTAAGCATTTGATGGACACACTCAGTCAGCAAATGAATTCACACACTCCAGAACTGAACTGTAGGCCAATTGTTTTGTATAAAAAAAAATACTGTTTTAGTTCTAGAACCAAGCATATGAATACTTTGCAGTAGTAAATTACTTGTATGAGCACAGTTCAAAATTGCAGTATAACTTGTACTGACTTTGGTTACAGTTTAAGTAAGCAGTTTGCAACACATTGCAGGTATAGTACATTCGAATGAATGGGCTTTTTAAGTAAAATGCAGTTAACCCCCTCGCTGCTAGTCCCCCCGCCCCTCCCCGTGCTAAGCCTTTTTTTGCCTATTTGGGGTAGTTTGCGCTTAGGCCCTTGTAACATTTTGACCACATAAGGTATCCACATCAAATTTGCGTCCTTTTCTTCCAACATCCTGGGGATTCTAAAGGTACCCAGGGTTTTTGGATTCCCCTTGAGGGGACCCAGAAATTAGCCAAAACACAGCAATTTTTCTTTTTTTGGGGGGGGGGCGGGAAATGTGAAAGTGCTGCAAATGAAAGCATCTGGGTTTTTCCCTGTAGATGGTATCAAAAAAAGGTTTGTGGGGCTGAAATCAACATTTTCCCAGCTTTTAGGGAATGACAGACTTTTGTGAGAAAACCAATTTGTTTTTTTTTTACAGTTTTGTCATTTTTCTGGGACATAGCCTATTTTTGCTATTTTTGTGTGCTTTCAACCTCCTTCCAGTTAATGGTAGACATGGGTATGAAAGCAATAATGGATCCTGGAAAGCTATATATTTTTGAAAAGTAGACAAAATTCTGTATTCAGCAAGGGGTCATTTGTGTAGATCCTTCAAGGTTTCTTTATAGAAACTATCACTTAAATACAGGAAAAATTGAAAATTAGTTGAAAAAAACAGCCTTTTGTGTCAACATTTTCACCTGTAACTTCTTCTAATTATGACAGCTCTTTGAAAGCAATATACCGTTACATCCGCTGGACCTTACTGGTTGTGGGGTGTATAGGACTTGTAGGTTCACCGAGAACCCGACGAACCCAGAGCCAAAAACTGAGCAGCGACTTGCAATGGTTTTTTATTATGTACCGGGTATATAGCAATTATTCTGTGAAAATGTATACGTGGAAAAATCGGTATGAAAGACACTTATGTATTTCTGAAATGGGAACAAACTATAGAGTTTAGAAACAGTAGATATTTGCACATTTCCCAAATTGGGAATACTCGTACTAGCATGAGAATTATCGGTCATTTTTCAAAATGACTTCTTTTTTACACATTGTCTTTCATTTGGAAGACAGAAATGCATCGAAAGTCAATAGGTAATAACAATTGCTTTACAAATCTGAATTACCCTAAGTCTCCCGATAAAAATTATACCTCACTTGTGTGGGTAGGCATAGTGCCCACGACAGGAAATGGCTCAAAACGCAACGTGAGCACACCACATTTTCACGATGAAAAATTACCCTTTTTAGGTCTCGCGTGCGTTGCAGGGCAGAGCCCTGCTCCGCCTCCACGTGAGATTTTGTAGGAGAGGATTTTCATTAGAGAGCTTTAAGCCCCGCCCCTCATTCCAATTGGCCGGCACACCGTTTAACAAACGGTGGCCTGCCATTGGAAATTAGGTGTTTGGGTTGCCTCCCTTTTGGCTTTCTGTCCCAGCCCACCCGGACTGGCTTGCCTGCTTTGCATCTGTCGCAAAGCACTTATCTTTATGGGGCCATGTGTTTTTAACGCTTGGCCCCATAAAGAAAAGAGATCGGCTGCAACGCGGTCCTCTTTCACTTTTGGGACCGCTCTTGTTTGCTGTTCTCCCACTTTCTGTGGATTAAGGTGTCACAACGAAAAATAATTCCCAGCTGAAAAATAAGTACAGATGGCACCACCACTAACTAGGAGCCGTCAGCGACACTTTGTCCTCAAGTACATTTACAAACAAACGCACACCTGTGTAATTCATTTTTTTATGCCTAAGGCATCCTTCACCAGGCGTTTCCCTAAGCAAAGAATGAAGTTTCCCCTAGAATGCAAATGGAGTCAACAAGGACAAGTGTTTTCTCCACTGCTCTGCTGTGCGAACATCTTGGATCTCTCAAATTAATCGAATTCCTTCCCCCCGTCCCTTTCTCCGAATCTCGCATGTTCCAGCCTTTATCTTGACGAAGCTCACAAAGCCTTCCGGGTACAAAATGAATAGCCCAAACAACTTGCAAGCTCTGCTGTGCACGGCAGAAAAAAGGATGACATGAGGCCATGTTTAAGCCAATGGTAAGAAGTTCATAATTCTCATCAATGTACAGCACAATGCACAATTGTGCACAACTGCTTATAGATTCACATACTTAATCTCTCAATGTACAACACCGAGCACGTGTGCATCACTGCCCACAACACTGCACTTCGAGACCAAAAAGTACATTCCACAACTCTGTTCTTGGCAAGGCTGTCCTACTCCTTGACAGCTCCCACTGAAAGACTGCAAAATTACAAGAAAGAAACTTGTAAGAGAAGCAAGGCATATGCAGGACCGTCGTACATTCAGGCTAGGATAAAATAACACACTAAAGTCAGTTAAAATAATGGTAGTCAAAGGTCATCACAGGGTGTCAGACCACAATAGTGCCTCTAGCACTACATTCCACCCCATGACCTTTGACTATAATCACTACAACTGAAAGCACATCTGTAATTGAAAATCGAAACTACTTACCCGAAAGCACAACTATGATTGAAGAACTGCATTTCTTAACTAAAAGCACAACTATGATTGAAACACATGTTAAAGCAGTGAAATCATAAAAACATGTAATCATTTCAAAGCACGTAGAAATAGCTCATGCATATCTGGATACTCAGCAAGAATAAATGTTTGATGGATACACAAAATAAATGCACAAATAGAATCGGGCATATGAACTCAGTAATGCTCCTAATGTCTCAAATGGCTAATACTGGAACTTCTACTGATGAAGCAGCCAAACTTTTATATTTAACGCTAAAATACAAAATTTGTATTGTATTGGGTATAATCTTAAATCACAACAGTAAGGAACAAGGGCCTTTATTAGAAGATTTCTGAACAGGCATGGAGCACATGCAGAAAGAATTTCCTAGTGTATTGTGGGGGAAAGGGGGATTTTCACATAAAATAATATTTAAAGGGGATGCCAAAATTGTCAGTCACAAAGCTAGAAATGCACCTTTAAATGTGAGAGCGGAAGCTGTTATTTAGAAGAGAGAAATCAGAGAATGATGGTAGGTTGACAACAGTTTTGAAGTAGTTGGCTAATGAGGGGTTGACTTCTGAATGGAAGAAATTTAGGTTTGCCGGGACGTCTGTTTCATATCTAAGACCTAATGTTAGTGAGGCTGGAGTTTCTCCCAAGAATGAAATTATCAAGTCAAAAAGCGATGCTCTAGCACCCACTTGCAAGGACTAAGTAAGATCTTTCATAGTTCTAGCAGAGTTTTACTTCAAGATTGTTAAGAACTTTGCTGAGAAAATGCATTAATTAAGGCACTCATTGAAATGTCACAAGGAATTCATGTGAGATGAGAATTTGCAGAAGCAGTTTGAAAGCATTAAAAAGGATATTTGCACAGCAGTTCTCTTAGGTTTTGATCCTACTGCCCTCAGTATACTGACCACTGATGCTAGTGATGGTGGCTAGGAGCGGTTCTGTCACAAATTTCAGAGAATCGATTGGAATGCACTGTCTTTTGCCTTTCGTTCTTTATCGCCTACAGAAGAGAAATATTTGGTGATAGCGAGGAAGATGTTGGCTTGTGTAGGGGCCATGGAGACATTTTTACAGAACCTGTGGGATTCAAAATTCACGTTCCACAAAGATCACAGGCCACTGATTAAAGTTTTGACTCCAGTGGACAGCATTCAGGCGATCCCTGTAAAGCCAGAATGTTCTTGAGACGTCTGGACTATATTGATGAGTGTTTACGGGGAAACAAAAATATTGTGGCAGATTACTTGAGTAGGTCACCATTACCCTCAAAGGAAGTTACATCAAGCAAGTCTGAGGAATACTGTGAAGTGGTCGGTTGTGAAGATTATAGTGCTATTGTGGAGGAAGACTTTGCATCTGGCTGCAAATGTGGCATTGTCTTGTGTGAAGTGAAGAAATGTTATTGATGGGTGGCCCAGGTAGCTCCTCCTAGCAATCTTAGACAAAAGATTGTGTATCACACATGAAGGACACATGGGAATCGTAGAATCTAAAAGAAGGGCGAAATCCTTGTATTGGTGGCCTGGGATAGATCAACTATTGAGAAATATATAAGATCTTCCCAAAAATATGTTAATTTAGGTAAAGCTCAGTCTGTGCTTAAGCCTCTGTTTGGTCTCGAAGTGCCTGGACAATCTCTTGAGAGATGCTGGCCATAGATATTCTTGGTCCCTTTCTAGATTCCAAGGGGATATTGAACTATATAATGGTCCTAGTGAACTTGTACTCTAAATGGCCTGAAATTGATATTCACACTAAGGTTGATTCTGCAATGGTTGTCTCCTTTTTTTGAGAGAGTTTTCCTAAAAGGACATTCCCAAGTCGCTTTTGAGTGACAACGGTCGGCAGTTTACAGCAGTAAGATTGAAAGAATTCCTTGTTAGGAATGGCTTTAAACCTACACACCCCTCATTATGTCACGCTGAAGCAAATAGTATTGTGGAGCGCTTTAACAGGGTGATTACGGGGAGTGTTCATGCTGCCATAAATTCGGGGGAAGATTATGAAAAAAAACTTTACAAACTTATGTAGGCTTACTGAATTACTCTTACAGGATACAGTCCTTTCATGATACTAAACGGAAGAGAGCCATTAAAGGACAATACATGTATGACTGTAGAATTTGAGTAAAATGTCTCCTCCTGTTAAACTAACTTGAAGGAAGCACAGAGAATTTATAAGAAATAATATGACAAAGCATGGTGTGACGGAGCTTACCGTAGGAAAAGAAGACTGGGTGCAAGTGAAAGTGGGTATAAAAACAAAGAAGGTGTGTAATAGATTCACCAAACACTTACAAGTGAGTACTTGGTGATGGTAAAATGTGACATTTTGGACGATTGTCTAGAAGCAACAACATAATATCTTGGTATCAAACGAGGAAGATTCGTAGTGCTAACCTGAAAAACTGGATATGGGAGGTGGAAAATCCTTTCCCAGGCACAACCAGAGCGTTGGTTGTTCCAGTTGGTGGGAATACAGCAGTTGATGGTAATGTTGTTAGTGTGCCAAGTGACTGTATTGGGGGGAAACTACCAATGTGAATGCGAGTGGCGGTGTACCAAGTATAACTTCTGGGAACAGGTTTCTCGAGGAAGGTTCTGTGAAGGAACCCTCGAAGTTAATTCCAAAATCAATCACCACTCACTCCGAAGAGTAATTTTTCTTCCCAGGAAGCTGAAGGACTTCATAGTAGGGCAACATTTTACTATAATTGTCTATGATCCATTTTATTATGTTGTAGTCAGCAATGTAGTTATACTGTACGATTTGTTTTGTTCCGTTATATTTGTTAAATTTGTTTTTTGTAAGAAGGAGAAAGTGTGGTGTTTGGAATTCCAGTTGCTAGAGGCACACAGAGGATTCTAGAGTGGGAGAACTGGCAGTTGAGTCAAGAGGAGTTGGTGGGATTGTGGATGATTGCTCTTCAATAAAACCAGGATTTAACATCACGTGTCATGCATGTCATCTCTACAATATTCTTACACTGTCTGCGGCAGTCCAGTAAAGATAGGCTTTCCTTGTACTGAATTATTGTACTCGAACCACAGTATCTTTTTAAAAGCACGATTTAATTTTATCCTTTGTATGCTGAATCCTAAAGAAAACGTTCAAACATATCAAGCATCAGCAGTCTTTAGTTAAGTACTTCAGTGCTATCTCCCTGCTTCTAACTTCCCCTTGCCACCTAGGCATTTCTGTGCAAAGCCGGTCCACATTGACAAGTATTTTTTTTTTAATAAAAACTTTTTGTTATAAATGATGTGGCTGAGTAACTCATTGAGGCAGTGTGGCTCACTGGCTCTACATTCCCAATGGTGGGAACATGATTGGACTGAGTTCTAGAAGTGAGGGTAATCTAAACAGACCTGTGTCTCAAATTGGCAGCAATCACCGATATAGAATGGTGCCTGTCACACAACCTCATAATAGTGGGAAAAGAGGGTGGTGTGTCTGTTGGTACCAGATTTTTCTTCTTGGTATGATCAGACAGCTGACACAGATCTGAGGTGATAGTGTTTCACCTGTATTCTCAGGCTGTCCCATTGTTGAACTCTTTTAATGTCAAACCCTTTTATCCACTTATTTTCCTCACATTACTGAACCCATTGAGGGGTACATTTCTCTTCAGTACAGTTTTGGCATTCTCCTGGCTTTAAGGAATGGAGCTTTATATTGATGGTTTAGGCACCGTTGTTGAATGTAAGGTTGTTAAAACACACATCTTCCCAAACCTTATCAATAGTTGTCTCGCTCCTTCCCTTACTGTCCCCACCTTCAAACTGATCTCTACTGTGCCAGCGAACATGTCTGTGCACTTTCCTAGACTAGAATGGACCACGCTTAATATCCATTTGCAATAATCCACAAACTGGAGTTCCTCCATTTTGCCCACCATACTGAATGGACTTAAAGATTGTTTACACTGTCACAATGATACCTGCATGTTCCGCTATATATATTATGCTTGCAACCTATCTTGTTAAACGTGTTGGGCAATAGCTCCTAGGTGGTACATGCAGGATTTTGTACAAGCAAATCAACAGCTAAAGAGTGAGCAATCTGTTGTGTGATTGCTTTTGCACAAATGACACTTCAGTGTTATATATATATATATATATATATATATATATATATATATATATATATATATATATATATATATATATTTCTATACTATTTGTAGGAAGGTGCTCCTTTTTATCATGGTCACTGCCGTTTTTTGCCATTGGTACTGATATTTTTCAACTGATGTGCACTGGGTCCCTGCTAACCAGGCCCCTGTGCTGTTTCACTAAAAAAAGTACAATGGTCTAATTGTAACCCAATTTCATGTAATATATGTAAGTCACCTCTATAGCAGGCCTTGTAGCCCTAAGGGAGGGTACATTATATTACATATGCAGGCATATCTGGATGAGCAGATATACCCATGTGCTCTTTAGTTCAATTACTAGATGGTACAAGTGAACAGGGAAGTCATCTTAAGTATATGTACTGATCACTGGTTATTGCGTGATCCCCAGCTACATGATGGCTTTACTGAAACCTATGGTGTTTGGTATCACTTTGTCTTAATAAATCTGTACTGTTGCCAGTACAAGATTTATTATGGCATGCACCCAGAGGGCACCTTAGAGGCGCCCCCTGAAAAACCTACCACTATCTAGTGTGCTGGCTGACTGGTATCGACCAGCCTGCCTCCACAGGCACATTTCTGACCCCCAGCAAGTGAGAGCCCACGCTCTCTGAGGCCAGAAACAATGCCTTCTCTGGAGTAAGGTGTTACTTCTCCTCCAGCAGGATGGCTAGTGATTTAGCATGTCAAGGCCAGGAGCTTGATATGCTACCCCGGCTTCCACCAGACTTCGGAGATGCCACCCCCTGCCCTGAGGCTCATTTGGCACCAGGACAGGCTGGAAATTATCTATGCAAGTAGGCGTGTTGTACCACCAGGCTAGTCATACACTTAAGGTGGGCTACATGATGTACTCCATGAAAGGGAGGTTTCACTATATTGTTTATGGTGGAATTAGAAACTCTGGGACAGGTTTTATATCCACTCCCCAGAGGAGGTGGTCAATATAGGGGGTGTAGTGACCCCATGGGTGAGTAGCTCATTAGCTACACCCCTTAACGCTCCTAAATGTAGTGCCCCCCTAACAGCAGGAACTTAAGATTCGTTGCATGAAAGGAGGAGGACAAAGAGCCGAAGACGCAAGAGCTGTAGACTAGCTGAGGACTTTGGCGCCAAACCCTGCCTGCTCCTCTTCCGACAATTGCAAAGACCTGATTTGTCCTGCAGGTGTGCATCCTCCCAGAACCTTGGAGGATGCTAGCACTTCGCTAACCAGCCAGCATCTCCCTTGAAGTGGAGGAGCCTATTGCCTGCATGCACAGACCTTAAACTCCGATTGCCTGATCTGCTGACCACCATCGCAGCAGCCCAGGAGAAGGTTCTTAAAGGTCCCTGATGCCAGCCCCATCTCCAACGAATTTCGAGACTTTATACCCTCCAAGAGCCCTTCAGCACCAATACCCGGGGTACCGGAGCCCTTGCAGAAGCCAAGGCTTGTTCAATGTCCAACCCAGACATCAACACTGCCAAGACAGACCTACTGACGTGGAACGCCCACATCAGAGATGCCATCGTTGAGAGTGGCCCTGTTGTCCTGTTTTGTCCCCATCTCCAGGTCGACTTAAAAAAGAGAGAGCCTCCAAAGCAAGTGACCCGCCGGACAAAACACCTCTGCACATGAGCCTCACAGACTGAGTCCGAGCCTACAGTCGGTGCACTCTTGTTCCAGAGACTCTCAAGAGTATAGTCCCCCGTTATGTTCTGCCGGACTGGTCCCCCATTGCCCACTTGCTGCCTTATTATTGTTACTGGTTTTCCAATTGAATTCAATGTTGGTGCTCAAGGCTACCCTTGCGACCAGCACCTCTGCACAAGGACACACCAGGGCTGGTAAACCGAAACTGCTGGTGGTTCTAAGGACCTTGACCCCTACTTGCCTTAAGACCAGAAGAACAACCTTGTAACTGGATGCAAAGTATCCCTTTGCATTATGCTTCCAATCAATAACATTACCACGTTTGATGCTCATGCCTCAAATCTGACAGCCGTATTTTCTGTGTTTCAGAACATCACTGACTCAAAGTACTTACTTGAGCTGCAAGATCTTGGTGTCTAAATTAATTTTAACATTTATTGGTTTTTTTAAATTGATCTTGGATTTCCTTATTGAATGTCTCATTTATTGACTGAAGGTGCAACATATGCCGAACACTCCCCTTTATTTAGTTATTTACGGAATTTGTAGAGTGCAGCAATCTTTCCCAGGGGGATATCATGGCGCTAAGATGCCCCCTATCTTTTTGATTGTGAAACTGAGGTAGTTTTACTGAGGTGGTTTCCTGAAAGCTTTGATAAGCTAAAACTGCTCGACCACACTAGCACAAAGAGAGCATTTGGGATTTTTAAAGAAAGCACCTGTAAACCAAATGGGGACTATTTACTACCCCTTGGGTGCACTACATAAATAGTCCGCTTCCTACACTATTTTGTTCTGTTGGTTACCAGTGTCCTGTCATTGATCACCTAGGCCGAGTAAGAGCTGGCACCTGTAGCTTATTCAGAGTTGGCATGTTTTGATATACCCCCTGGCACAGCAAAGGAGGATCTGGAGGAGATAAAAATTCTCGCGTAGGGGTTAATGGGGTTGGGATGGTGGAATACACAATGACGATGGATATGCTGCTTTGTTTTTCGTTTGGGGAGTATTTAATATGGAGTTTTCAGCTAAACGCATTGTCTAGTGCCAAATGTAAATTCTAGATTGCTCTATTGAAAAGGCAGAATATGGTGATGGCAGTGCGGGGATGGCGTGTCTATATTGTCTCAATCCCTGTGAAGTCTGTGTGCTTTGTGTTTACCTTGCCTGAGTGGAGCACATTTGTCAGTCGTTGCTTCGCTGAGAGTTGTCCAGTCCTACAATTATCTCTGATTAGTAGAAATAGACCTTAGAAATAGAATCTCCACTTCCGATTATAGTAAAATAGCAGTATTTTGCAAGAGTTCTGCTGATCCAAAACCTGGTGTGCGGTGTTCACTTGTAACTCCTTTTTGTGCTGCTGATTCTATTCCCTCCCATGATGTCCATATATCTGCTTCGTAACTCCTATATAGTGATCAATGCTGCCTGATTTAATGTTCTAATGTTTGGGTAAGGAAGTTCTTTTTCGGACGACCTTGCCTATTCTCTCTGCTGTTTCTCGTACATTCATCTCTGACCCATCTACCTTTCTTTTGCCTAGAATGACAGTCTGGCTCTCTACAGCACCGACAGAACCTCTGACTCACTGGTACCAGGTGCGGTGCCTGCTCCAGTCGCCTCTTTTTACGAAGGCGGGGGACACACTCTCAGGGACTGTCCTCCTTATAGCCAACAAAAGGTGAGCGACAGTGTAGCCTTCTGTGATGAAAAGGAAATGACTGGAGGTGGTGGACTGTGGGGTGGCGGGGCGGGAGGAGACTTGCATTGCTTCTTTATGTCCTTGGAGACATAACATGATCTACCTCTCATGTTCTGATATATGCTGTTCTATAAAAATCAAAGTCCCATGCTGCTCTCCTCTGTAAGGGTTGTTGTACTTTATTGTAACTTACTCTGTTATGTGACAAGTCTTACGTGAGCTAAAGTTTCATTAAGATAGCTTGCTGAATTTTCTGTGTAGATTATATGGCTATTTGGACAATGAATAAATTACTATCTGGCTATTTCAACAATGAATCAGTTTTACCAGTTAGCCAGTAGGGGCATAAATTATCCATTTTCCTCATGCTTTAAGTGTTGTGACCTTTCAGAAATGTATGTGTGCTTTTCATTTGCTTTTCCATAGTTCACACACTGTTTTAAGTGCAACTCAGAACCCTGCTGCTGTCCTTTACAAAAGCATGACCAGTCCTCCCATGGGGCCTCTCCCTTTCTGTAGATGTGCACTCTGGTATCTTCTTCCTATGTTATATATTTAAGCAGATGGTCTATTTTTATTTTCTTGCCTTCTACATTTTTGGGATCTTGAAAGTTTGGTACCTCGGGAACATTCATTTTGACTTGCGAAGAAAGTAAAAACTCTCTGTGAAATAAAAATGTTCTATTTACCTCCAAAATCAATTAATGTTGGGTTATCTAGGGCAGCGATTCTTAACCTTTTGACTTCCGAGGACCCCCCACATAATCATTACTGGAACCCGGGGACCCACACTTAATCATTATTGGAATCCAGACACCTAGAGTCTTTTCTGGAAGCCGGAGACCCGGGCCTAAGCATTTTCGATGATTTGTACTGTTAAACAATTCACAAAAAAGAATAAACAAGCATTCAGTAAACAGATACACCAATGATTAAATGTTACTTACTTCACAAACAAATATTTAAAAAATCATTTTAATAGTAAGGCTGAGTTTCTAAATTCAGTTCAGGCCACTCATCATTCATACTTGTAGGAAGCTGGCTCTATACGTGATATATCAATAATCTGATATACCATGTAAAGAGTCTAGGGGTTCCCGTACTTGTGGACAGGGCTTGCTATGCAATCCCAGAGTGCTCTGTTAGGGGGTAGAGTTGTTGAGCAGCCTAAGGCTTAACACAGAGTCGTGCAAGATATTTGCAAATACACACAATGATTAATAAATGACAGCACTACTCAACAAGCATTGGCATAGCCAATAGGTCTCGCCTTTGGGACCTTATAAGTGTTTAGCCATGCAACAGATGCATAACTAAATACTTATAAGATCCCAAAAGCGAGACCTATTGGCTATGCCAAGCGGCCGTGCGTCCGCGAAAGTGAAAGTGATCGCGATCAAACATCAAAGCGGCCGTGAAAGTAATCGCGGCGCGCTCGCCCGTGCACATGCACTGTAGCTCTAGGCTAACCTGGTAGCACTTTTTGAAGCCCTCTCAATAAGTCTCGCCAGACCAGCGCATGCGCTGGGTCAGGCGAGACCTAAAAAGAAGATACACTCCAATTTATAACAAGCATTGGCATAGCCAATAGGTCTTGCCTTTGGTAACTTATAAGTGTTTAGCCAGAGATATTGACTTTACCTATGTCTTTAAGCTGTGCTGTACAGAAGTCTGCAGCATGCTGAGAAGTTATAATAAACAAGTGTCAGAGCATTTTTGTTACCTTAGATATGACCAAAAAAGCATTATGTACAACTTAACCATATTAAAGTATTAAAAATAATGTCTTGAGTTTTTTTTGTCCTTTCAATGCTGGCAACTTGTATCTGCCTGTCCCAATGGTTGCTTGTTATGTTTTTTTTTTTTTGTATGAGGGGCATAAATAACAGGAGGGTGAAGGTGAGTCAGTGAGAGTGAGTCAGTGAGTGAGAGTGAGTCAGTGAGAGAACTGGGAGAGTCTGTGTCGGTGAGTCTGTGTCGGTGAGTCTGTGTCGGTGAGTCTGTGTCGGTGAGTCTGTGTCGGTGAGTCTGTGTCGGTGAGTCTGTGTCGGTGAGTCTGTGTCGGTGAGTCTGTGTCGGTGAGTCTGTGTCGGTGAGTCTGTGTCGGTGAGTCTGTGTCGGTGAGTCTGTGTCGGTGAGTCTGTGTCGGTGAGTCTGTGTCGGTGAGTCTGTGTCGGTGAGTCTGTGTCGGTGAGTCTGTGTCGGTGAGTCTGTGTCGGTGAGTCTGTGTCGGTGAGTCTGTGTCGGTGAGTCTGTGTCGGTGAGTCTGTGTCGGTGAGTCTGTGTCGGTGAGTCTGTGTCGGTGAGTCTGTGTCGGTGAGTCTGTGTCGGTGAGTCTGTGTCGGTGAGTCTGTGTCGGTGAGTCTGTGTCGGTGAGTCTGTGTCGGTGAGTCTGTGTCGGTGAGTCTGTGTCGGTGAGTCTGTGTCGGTGAGTCTGTGTCGGTGAGTCTGTGTCGGTGAGTCTGTGTCGGTGAGTCTGTGTCGGTGAGTCTGTGTCGGTGAGTCTGTGTCGGTGAGAGTCTGTGTCGGTGAGAGTCTGTGTCGGTGAGAGTCTGTGTCGGTGAGAGTCTGTGTCGGTGAGAGTCTGTGTCGGTGAGAGTCTGTGTCGGTGAGAGTCTGTGTCGGTGAGAGTCTGTGTCGGTGAGAGTCTGTGTCGGTGAGAGTCTGTGTCGGTGAGAGTCTGTGTCGGTGAGAGTCTGTGTCGGTGAGAGTCTGTGTCGGCGAGTGTCTGTGTCGGCGAGTGTCTGTGTCGGCGAGTGTCTGTGTCGGCGAGTGTCTGTGTCGGCGAGTGTCTGTGTCGGCGAGTGTCTGTGTCGGCGAGTGTCTGTGTCGGCGAGTGTCTGTGTCGGCGAGTGTCTGTGTCGGCGAGTGTCTGTGTCGGCGAGTGTCTGTGTCGGCGAGTGTCTGTGTCGGCGAGTGTCTGTGTCGGCGAGTGTCTGTGTCGGCGAGTGTCTGTGTCGGCGAGTGTCTGTGTCGGCGAGTGTCTGTGTCGGCGAGTGTCTGTGTCGGCGAGTGTCTGTGTCGGCGAGTGTCTGTGTCGGCGAGTGTCTGTGTCGGCGAGTGTCTGTGTCGGCGAGTGTCTGTGTCGGCGAGTGTCTGTGTCGGCGAGTGTCTGTGTCGGCGAGTGTCTGTGTCGGCGAGTGTCTGTGTCGGCGAGTGTCTGTGTCGGCGAGTGTCTGTGTCGGCGAGTGTCTGTGTCGGCGAGTGTCTGTGTCGGCGAGTGTCTGTGTCGGCGAGTGTCTGTGTCGGCGAGTGTCTGTGTCGGCGAGTGTCTGTGTCGGCGAGTGTCTGTGTCGGCGAGTGTCTGTGTCGGCGAGTGTCTGTGTCGGCGAGTGTCTGTGTCGGCGAGTGTCTGTGTCGGCGAGTGTCTGTGTCGGCGAGTGTCTGTGTCGGCGAGTGTCTGTGTCGGCGAGTGTCTGTGTCGGCGAGTGTCTGTGTCGGCGAGTGTCTGTGTCGGCGAGTGTCTGTGTCGGCGAGTGTCTGTGTCGGCGAGTGTCTGTGTCGGCGAGTGTCTGTGTCGGCGAGTGTCTGTGTCGGCGAGTGTCTGTGTCGGCGAGTGTCTGTGTCGGCGAGTGTCTGTGTCGGCGAGTGTCTGTGTCGGCGAGTGTCTGTGTCGGCGAGTGTCTGTGTCGGCGAGTGTCTGTGTCGGCGAGTGTCTGTGTCGGCGAGTGTCTGTGTCGGCGAGTGTCTGTGTCGGCGAGTGTCTGTGTCGGCGAGTGTCTGTGTCGGCGAGTGTCTGTGTCGGCGAGTGTCTGTGTCGGCGAGTGTCTGTGTCGGCGAGTGTCTGTGTCGGCGAGTGTCTGTGGGTGAGTGTCTGTGAGTCTGTGTGTGTGTCGGTGGGAGGGTCGGTGAGTCAGCTATTAATGCAAGGCATTTGCAGTAAGAGTGAGTACTCTAAAACTCAACTTTCATTGTGACAATGGTTCGAATATAAAACCCGTACATGTTTGCAGAGTTTAACGATTTGTGGCTATTGGTAATGCTCTGAGTATACTACATTATTATATATTATAAAACAGAATGGAGAACTGTAGTGAGGTGTCTTATCGCCAATCATTGTTTTACTTGGAAAGGTCGTGCCCCCTTGCACTGCAAAGCCCACCATAAACAAGCCTGGGAGTGGTGCATGCATGCGCGCGCAGTCTGCTCTTTTTGGAAGCCCTGCACTCGTGCTTGTGGCGCGTCCCTGCTCACTCCTGCAAGCTGGATGCCACCACAAGCACGAGTGTGCTTCCAAAAAGAGCAGAGCGACGGCTAAAGGTCCTCCTATTCAGCACATGCGCGCTGCGTAGGTGAGACCTAAAAAAGATAAAGAAAACGTGCATCGAGATTCACCAATTTGTGCAGCTGAAATAGTGTCTCAAACACAGCCATGTCCCCTTACCTTATGAAACGCCCATAACCTGCCTAGGTAGCATAATTATGGGGAATTGGTGGTCTTTACAGGGCAAAATGGTTAGACCACTTCACACAGATTCAGATAAAAAGGCCCCTCTCTCTGAACTAGTATCAAGTTGTGACCATTACCAGCAGTGACCACAGAGAGGGACGAGCGCATCAACCACCCTTACTTAACATGGGTGATACTCTTTGGGTGCCAACCTGTCAGGCGAAGCTAAGCTTTGCCGATAAATAGCACCGATACAACGTGAAAAACCTCCTCTGTACTTATAGATTTTCAAAAGTGACTGGAATATGCTTTGCACAGGCCAGAAAATTAGAAAAATTTGTAACAGGCAGAACGGCACAACTTTGCAGCGACATACAGAGGACTTCACTCCAAATATTCCTTGGACATGGAGTATATATTTTTTCAAACTGATTTGACCACTTAATGTAGTACATAATGGCCACACTGTTTAAATCTCTTTACACTCAAGCTCATGAATACATCTGTGTTGGTCTGAGCTTCTTGATTGCAATCCAACAGGGAGTGCAAATGTCTGCAGTGTATCACGACAGGCAACCACTTAAACAAAAAAACTCCTCATAAATTGAACTGTGAAAAGGGATCCAGTCAGCACCTTCAGTTGCATGCGGTTTACTCGGTCTGTATCAATGCAACTGCAAGATGTTTCACTTACTGCATTTGGAGCAACTCAAGGTTTGTCACCCAGAAGTAATTCTGTGTGGTACCTTCTTAAAGCTGTTTTATTTGATAATCAGAAAGTTAGAATTGTCTTGCTTACTTGCCACACAAAGACACAGATAACTGTCATACACTACATGCAACACTTGGAACCAGCTCTGGCACCCACCAAAGTTCCAAGACCTGAACAGTACCGCACAAAAAAATAACAATCGTCATCAAGGACAGGACCATTCACATTTCAGTGAGAGCCCGCGCAAACAGCAAAACTCATATTTGAGTGACGCATCCGGCAGAGGAGTTCTGATCCGTCTCATCAAGAGCCCTCTAAGTTGAAGGCTCGGCTGGGGGTGTTAAGTAAAGCCACGACAGAACATTGCCCTCTGAAGGCAATATTTACTAAGAAAAAAATCGCTCTTGCAGAAGCTCAGCATCCCAGCAGGAATATGCGAAAACGCAGAGCATTAGCGGCGTTCACATAACCCCAAATACACAGTTTCAGCAAAACAGTCTCTCTGAACATTATCAAGTGGGTTTTGTTTAAAAGACCACAAGGAAATGTCTACACTACAACCAAATAATGGGCCTTCTGGGGAGGCGAAGATGGCATGCTGCCTCAAACACGTCCCTGGGCAGCCCTCAAAGTTAAGTTCAAGTCACAGTGCCACGCTGAGGCAGCGACTGAAGTCCACACAGCCTACTCTAACCCCCAATCTCCGCAGGGCCGGGCCAGCAGCCATCCGCCTGACAGAATAGGTCTCAACATGCCCTCAAGCCGGAACAGCAGCAACTGGGTGTGGACCCGGAGCAACGCCACCAGCATATTTAATAAGCAACACAGACGTCTAACGTTTGCTATGAGCAGATTTTTCTAGAATGTTTCGCACACTCAAGGAGAAAAAGCACTGCATTTCTGAAAGAGGCCTTCAACACTGACACTAATATCACGGTTACATTGTTATTATGCCACTGTCTTAGAGAAAATGAGCATTAAACAGGAGCGCAAAAGAAAAGATTAATATATAAAAAAAATCACTCTGCAGTGTTGATTATTCGTATAGAATGATGTCCAAACGCCTCTGTATAGAAACATGAGAGTTCAGAATGCAGCACAGAGTACCAAGATTCCAATTTTACATTACACCTACCCCTTCGCGGACAAAGCATGCACTACACATCACATATAGATGAAGGGTAAAAGCAAGACACAAATCCCCCAATTTGTATGACAAAAAAGTATTCCACAATCCCTCATATATCCTAAAGAAAAGGGGGCAGCCTGTGCCAACTGCTTCAGGGATGAATGGCACACAAAATCATGTAAACATGAACGGTAAGACAGGT
Organism: Triturus cristatus; assembly: GCF_964204655.1. NCBI lineage: Eukaryota > Metazoa > Chordata > Amphibia > Caudata > Salamandridae > Triturus > Triturus cristatus. Next base: position 85,135,563 of record NC_140586.1, on the reverse strand, counting down.
ACAGGACACCCTACAACTGTAACAAATACAAGCAGTATATTATTAGACTATGGCTATATGAAAAATACTGAGACACGCGCACACACACAATATCGGAGTACATTCCCCCTAGGGAAATGCCTTGCGGCACTCAGACTGATTTTTAGTGACGGCATGTTTTGGTTTAGTGGGTGGGTTTAGGGTGGGGTTGGGAGTTTCGGGGGTTGTGGGAATGTTAGACGGGCAATACCCCCCCCCCCCCCCAATGAGTACGATATACTGAGAGATGGGTATACCATACATTGCAATGTACCAGGTTGCTGGACCTCCGGGGATCCTGAGGTGATATGTGGCTGCAATCCCATACTTACAACATTTATTCACAGGTTTGACTTTTATCACCTGCATTTTCTCCCCTACCATCTATGTTTAATGTGATAAATGCAATTTGTAACCCAATGCTCCTTCTCATGAAAACTTAGTGTTTAAAAAAAAAAAAAAAAAAATCGGAGTACATTAGATCCCATGCCTGTATGAAGAATAGGAGTACACAACATCCCACACGCTATGAATAAAGCTAGGCACATTGCATTTATATATATGTGAATGCTAGACAAAGTTTGAATGATCTATGCGAGCACATGACATCTATACGAAAAAGAAAGCTCGACAGGATTTTTGATTGTGACAAGTAAATACCTAACCACTGACTAATAACAGACAAATGAAATGGTTAAAACGTAAAAAAAAAACAGGAAAAGAGCCAGAGGAAAAATACTCGCGTTTCATTTCAGGGCGGAGGAGCGTTCAGCGAGCAAGCGAGAGGAAAGCCAGACGGCGCCTGATCGGGCGCTGAAACCTGCCGGCTGCACGCATGCACGCTCGCGTGAACGCAAGCGCTAGGCCACCAAAAGCGTGGGGTAGCCCTTCTAAAAGCCACTACTAAATGTCTCGCAGAGCAGCGCATGCTCTGGCTCACACGAGACCTAAAAATAGCAAGTATCTATATATGTTTAGGTATCTGAGAAAAATGATTCAGGTAAGTACGTTTCTAAATAGAAATTCATTTCACTTTGAAAAGTGAACACCATGCAATTTGAGTTCTGCAGTTCCTTCCTGTTGAAGGAAGAACAAGTTCAGTACATAGACTTACAGGGCCAATCTCCAGGAGTTAAGATGAGTGGTGGGCAAGGACCAGGGCAGCACCAACAGTACACCACCAGTGGCATGAATTCGGCCCGGTGCAAATCAGCTTCTGGATTAATGGGGATCGATCTCTATAAAAAGGCTTTGGCTAGGAAGCAGTCCGGCTGAACTAGCAAGTCGGGTCAGGCCTTGCAATGCTCGGGGAGGGGGGGCACCTTTGGTCCTTTTCTCCCAGGCCCAGGGGTGATGGATGCAGAGGTGTCTTTAGGTGTCAGGTTTTTTCTTACCTGAGCATTTGTGGTGGAGGGGCGCCTGTGTGCAGAGGCTGCAAGTGACGTCTGGGAGTTCAGGAGGGGTGAAACCTCAATGGACTCCAACTAAGGAGGCTTGGGGAACCTTGTTGGCACCTTTGACCCACTTTAACACATCCCGGAGGTGATGGGTGCAGTGGCTGCTTCAAGTGTTGGGTTTTTGCAATTCTGGGGGTCTCAGAGTAGTCTTTTTGTGGTTTCTGCTGACTAGGTCCGCTGTTCACAGAGGGCTCAAGTCTTTTTCGAAGACAGGCAGTCCTCCCAAGTTTCTGGAGTCGCAACTGCAAGATCAGTCGACTTTGGTGCAGTTTTCAATGAGGGCTGCTGACAGGCTTGTGGGCTGGGGGCCAAGTCAGGTGCTCTCAAGTCTTCTCAGTGTTTGCTTCAGTGTCATCTCTCCTTAGGTCATCAGGATCTCCTTCACTAATGACAGGGACTTCCCTAAATAATGAATGAATTTAAGTGAGTTAGGGGAGTGTAGGGTAGTAGTCAATGGGTGGGCAACTGACCCTTGGGTTCACTGCGCCCTCTAAATGACCACTTCCTGTGGGAAGTTGGCATCACCCTGTCCACTAATTTCTAGGTATGCCATCACAAAGAAGGCTACCGCTTAATATTTGTGTCCACCTCGCAGTTAGCCCACCTTAGGGGTGGTACTAGCCTGGGGGTGGTACGCCAAACGTACTAGCTAATTTTCCGCCTGTCCAGGTGGCAAGTGGGCTCTGGACGGGGGGCGAGGAGGAGGACGGACGGACTTCCTCTGTTGTGAGGGAGCCAGATTTGTATTCCAAAGGCGTCGTCCCCTTTGAAGCGCGACAGCCCAAGGAGGCTAATCAGCAGGTCATCCTCTGGGAGGGGGGAGTTGCACCCTCTTGCCGTACAGGCTTTTGGTACTGACCTCCTGAGACCAAACGGCTCTCACCCTAGAAAGTCAGAAACTTGTCTCGGGTGGCAGGCTGGCAGAATCCAGTCAGCAAGCACACCAGAGGCTGGTAGTTTTTAAGGAGGCACCTCAAAGTGTGGGTTTGCCAATACCAGATGTTTGGTACCAAACATCCCTATTTTCAGTGAAGCCATCATATAGCTGGGAACCTAGTTTTCACCAGTGTCCAGTACATGGTTTAAGATCGCTTCCCTGGTTACTTGCACTGGCAGCATTAGGGCTGACTAGCACAGGGGCATATCTGCTCATGCAGCTATGCCCTCACATATAATATTGCACACCCTGCCTTCAGGCTTTCAGGCCTGCTGTAGGGGTGACTTACAAATATCATATGCAGTGGTAGGGGACATGGCATACAGGGATGTGTGGCTGATCGTGTCTTCACTTTTGTCTGCACCAAGACATGCAGCCTGCAATGGCAGCCGTACATGTGCTTGGTGAGGGGTCCTTTATGGTGGCACAATTTGTGCAACAGTCCTTAGGGACCCTCTTTAGTACCTCAAGCCCTACGTACCAGGGTACCATTTACTAGGGACTTAGAGGGTGCTAAAGGTTTTGCCAATTGGGTGAACAATTGCCCAGTTTTGGGAAAGAGCTCAGGCACTTATGACCTGGCTAGTGGGAACCCAGTGCATTTTCAGTTGAAATCACATCATGTACCAGTCAAAATGTGGGGACAAACATGATCAAAATGGGCACTCTCCTACAATCCTATATTCTGTTTGATCCACTTGCACTGCTTTCACGCATCTAGCGGAGAATACTAACTTAACTTTTAGCCTCCAATTTCGAATTCCTTCACAATTCCAGGTCTTTCAATTGTACATTTTACTTTTTAATTTATATTCACTATTTAAATGTGTTACTATTTACATTTCTAAGCAGTCGCTGACCACCTCAGTAGGCTTTGCTTACCCCTAGGTGTCCTTGTATCACAGGTTAAAAACCAATGATCTGCGGCACATTGTGCCACTGTGTTACTCCTACAATTGCACACTTTGGTCAGTGCACCACCAAACTGAACTGCAGAACATCTGAAGTGATAACACAACTCGCATGCCTTTCTGCCCGTATTTCACAATCTGCAGCACTTCCTACTAATTTATTACAGGGTCTCAAACCTGGCTGTCAATGCACAGTAATCTTGACTAGTTGAGCCAGCTTTTCAGTACCATCACCCAAATGGTGCTCTGCTAATTAACCTCTGAACTGATTTGTGCTTTCCTCGGTTCAGCCACTCTTGCTTCACACACTACTGATGCCTATTAATTCAGAATTGCAGAATCCATGTTCCTGTATCTAAATCGTATAGTTTACCTGTCGGTGTAGTTTTGCAGCGTGAATCTTTCTGGATTCACTCTGCTGTGCATTATTCCACCATCTTGTGTTTGAGTCTGGAATCGTAGTATTTTCTTCTTTTTCTTCGTTGCCCAGCTGGGCGGCGACGTCCTACCATTTGGTGTCCTTCGTGACGTCGGCGCGCTTCTTGCGGAAGCTCCCACCTTTGGTCGCCATCTTCGCATTCTTTTTTCCGCCGTTGGGTCTGTATCGTTACCGAAGAGTTCCAGAGTTTTTGGAAGAGGAATCAAGAAAAATCAAAGAAAATCGACGAAAATAAAGTTTTCAGCGACCCTGGACTGCAGGTCAGGTAACGAGAGCGACGAGGGAGAAGTTTGGTGACCAAAACCTTGACGGTGGATGCGCTCGCAGGGTGCACCCTGAGCGCGGGGATGGACAAAACACCATTCAAGTTTTGCACCAATTGCCACCACAAGTACGCCCAGAAGGATCAACATCCAGTCTGCAACCTCTGCCTGCCGCTCAACCACAGCAGCGAAGACTGCAACTCCTGTTTGGCCTTTACACCTCCTGTATCTAAATCTATACATAGCTTTAATTTTAACCAGTAATCTGTTTTACATGTTAAAGCAGTTCTGCATTGTAATCCCTTTCCATAGATTCTTTTCACTTAATTTGTTTTCTTTCCTTTTAGGCAAAGTTATGACATCAGTATTGTGGCCCAGGTGGATCAGACCGGCTCCAAGTCCAGCAACCTTCTTGATTTGAAAAACCCATTTTTCAGGTATGTAGTGCTCTTGTCCTTGTGTGGTAGATCTGGTCCAGTGCATTTGAGCCCTGCCTAATAACCTATTTCCTGCTCTCTTGCCACTGTTTGCAGGAGGGCAGTTTAAAATGGTATCTGTCTGGCTTTCTGATTGGGACTGTATCATAACAGGTGCTTTTGCATGCTAGGCTCTTCATTGAAAGTCATAAACATTAGAATAATTCCCTGCTGCGTGCACAGACTGAGGAACACTCAATCTCAATATATTTTTCCATAGAATTGTACACACAGGGTGCTGTGCTCCATGTGTCCAATTGATGAGCGGCACCCTTCAGAATCCTATCCAACAGAAGGTTTTACTGGAATGGAGACTGTCAGACCCAGAAAAACGACTAAGAATGCATTGCAGCATTTGATGTGCAAAATGCTGAAAATCTGTAATTGAGGAAAAAATCTAGCCAGATAGACTTGCATTGGAAAACTGTGAAAATACCCCTGACCCTTTAAGGCTCCATGAGCTTCCACTACACACACCGCATTGTACAGGCAGCTGCCTCTCAGAGTAATTTTGTATCTGTCTCATGTGAGAAGGACCCCACAGGTTTTCACATCGGTTTTTCACATAAGTTTCTTATAAATCTATTTTTTTACAGCTTCAATCTCTTCACCTAACATCTATTAAGTGTGCCTGTTTTTATTGTATCTCGCAGGATTTTTCCTGTTAAAATGCCTTTACTTTTGGTGTTGTGGCCATCATGTGGCAGGGGAAAAGTAGCCACTGCCCCACACAGTGTGTGTGGTTTGCAATTCTTTCTACAGGGTCTGTTGAAGAATGAGTTCTTCCAGAAAAAAATAATTAAAAGACCTAGAAGGTATCTGGCTGAGGGAGAACTGTAGGTCATAGGAGCCAAATAGAAAAGCTGAAATGGTCTCCAGCCAAGCTGTTTCAGTGAATCCAGCACCTTGTAAATAATTTCCCAGAGGGAGATCTCGTGAAAGGAGTTTAAAGGATGTCCGCAAACATCCATTTCATTCTCATCTACAGTCCCAGTGCTTGCACCAATACTTTCATATTTCAGGTGGGATCGGCGTCTGTGCTAACTCAGCAATTCCACCACAGGGTATCTAAATCTTCAGTGTCTAGGAACTCTTGATCGACCTCTGGTTATTCTCCGAGGGGGCATTGATTGATGGTGACACATACACCTTAACCGTCAATGTAGCACAAGATTGTAACAACCTCTCTAACAACATTAAGACTTTCCTTGGTCTGCTGCCCCGGCCATTCAGTCTCCGCTAAACTCTCCAAGGCTGGAATCTCCTGCATCTTTCTCACCCTTGCTGAGAAAGACAGTGAGCTTTTCAATGTCACCTTTCCCACTAACACCAGAGAATTGGCTGAGACTTGCTCCCTTTGTTATTTCAGATGAGGGCCCATTTCCAGTTCCTTTAAACCTTTAACCTGCATGTTCCACCACCAAGAATGGTTTCCAGACTGATATCTGTGTCACCAATTAGAAGAATACTGGTGGCGCCCTCCAATTCCTTCTTCAGCAGGTTCTCTTATGCTTCAGCCTCTCCTCAGGGGCGTCCCCACTCTGTACACTCCTGAAGAAAGTAGAAGGCACATGTTTTCTTAAAGCTCTACATCAGGCTTCCATGCGGTTGATGATCCCCTTGCTTTTTTAACACCATCTCCTGCAGCATCTTCTTCTACAGTGCCTGCTTGTATGACATTAACACACCATTCATGAAATGCTTGTTAGGAGAGCGTCTAAATTAAATATACCATTGGGAAGCACCCCTAAGCTGTAGCTTCCATCATGATGGAAAATTCACAAATGAGTTTCTCCAAGACGACTGCTGCCTCTAGGGCCAGGTCTTCATTAAATCACTGAAGAGGAGTTCTTGAACCCAGCGATGTTAGACAGCTACTGCACACCTTCTTAAAAATATGAACCTTCACAGCACGATCTGAAGTTGTAAAAAACTGAAGCAAAGCCTGACTCTGTGATTGTCACGTCAGTCTGACGACAACGTACTCCAATGTCAAAGAACACTGCGCCGTCTGAGAGAGAACCAGCACCTTGTGACATTAATAAAGATGTGCGGCATATTTCCAATGCAACAACTCTCTTGGTAAGATGCAATAGACTGTATGAGTGGATACGTTATTTAAGGATGACCTACCTAGGCACAGACAACAGGACTTCGAGAAGATGATGATAGATTATAGCAAACCAGGTCATCTGCGCTTCTGTGGATGGAGTGGAGCTTACAGCAACCGGTTACTGCCATGGAGTCTCCCTTTGCAGACCATCTTGGCTTTGGTTGATGACTCTTAACCAGACGCTCAACAAAAAATAATGAACCTCCCATCTTCAGGTATGGCTTTATCGAAAGAGGAAATTAATATAATGCAAAACTAGTTGGAGACCTTAAAGGCCATTCGCCACAAAGAGAAGACCTTCAAACTGCAGTTAAAATCAGGAGACAGTATTACCCACAAAGGGTTCAGTCCCCTCACTAACAGCGAGGCCAGAGAGTACCTTTCCCAGCAAAAATCCTTGAAGACCAAATCCGCACATTCAAGACCTTCGGATACATCTGGAAGGTGCTCCTCAGAAAGTAAACCTAACCTGGCCATTTTCTTGCCCCTTTACCCCAGCCCCCACTGCCCTTTGGTCGCCACTCCAGTGGGATAGCAGTATCTCAACAGAATAGGAGTTAATTACATCAGGCAGGCACTAAATATTGTGAGTCATGAGATGTATCAAGGCTAAACCACTGCCTGTTCCGCTGAAAGCCAGCATGAAAGTGCCAGATCTCCATCTTAATGAAGAAAATGTCTATTCTGCTAAACAAAAGTGCTGTCAAATTGGTACCATCACCACAAAATGGGCATAGGGTTTATTTCAAGTACTTCTGGATTCAAAAGAGTTGCTTAGGCTTAGTGTTGGAGTTCAGACTGATATTAGAGCTGTGCTTCATCAAGTACTTCAGAAGAGAAGAGTTTCAGATGCTGCCTTTGCATCAGATTTTTTGCCATTTAAAGACCAGCATTCACAATGCAATAGGTCTCACATTACTGATAGTTTGAGGTATTGGCGTTGCAAATAATAATGCAACACCAATAGCTCATACTTTCAGTAAATTGAGACCTAGTGCATTGCAATTGCTTCCGTAGTAAGCCAGGAACCAGCATTGTATGTCTCAGTGCAGTACCGCAAGCTGCTCCTAGAGGTCCCTAGTGAGCAAGGCACCAGCACTGCATGTCTCGGTGCAGTAATGCAAGCTGCTCCTAGAGGTCCCTAGTGAGCGAGGCACCAGCACTGTATGTCTAGGTGCAGTAATGCAAGCTGCTCCTAGAGGTCCCTAGTGAGCGAGGCTGCATGTCTTGGTGCAGTACTACAAGCTGCTCCTAGAGGTCTGTAGTGAGCAATGTATCAGCACTGCATGTCTAGCTGCTGTACCACAAACTGCTCCTGGAGGTCCGTAGTGAACAAGGCACCAGCACTGCATGTTTTGGTGCAGTAATACAAGCTGCTCCTAGAGTTCCCTAGTGAGCTAGGCACCAGCAATGTATGTCTAGGTGCAGTACCGTAATCTGCTCCTAGAGGTCCCTAGTGCGCAAGGCACTAGCAATGCATGTCTACAAAGTTGGAGTTATTGGCATTGTAAATGGCAATGTTACTTACATCATGTTGAAGGGTTCAGTACCATATGTGGCCAAAAGGGGACCTCTTTTGGTCACATATGGTACTGCACCCTGCAGAAGATATGGTAAATCCACCCTACCCATAATGCATTGCATGCAAGACAGTACTATGAGTACATTCAAATAGCTATGGCCATATATACAATTAGTAGCTTTGAAATGTGACAAAAGAATTATTATAATAATTTCGGATTAGGTTGTACTCTGTGTGGAGCTGATGAAGGGAAATGTATAGACTGTCTCATATAAATGTGAGATTATCTAGTGAGTGAAGTAACCACTGCCAGCCTAGCTTAGGACCAAGTGTGTGTCCTGTCTGAAGCCTTTTAAGAAAATAGTGAATTAAATCCTAGGGTGTAACAACACATGTAACAGGGGGTGACCTCATGGGAGGTTACAAGAAGAGACAAGGCGGTACTAAGGAGGGACTACTAAGCCTATTGGCCAATGAAAAGCCCCAATTTAACAAGGACAGGGGCAGAAGCCAATTAAAAGGGCGGGAAGTGGGCGGAGCTTTATGCCCATATCCTGAATGCAGCATGTCTCGAAGAGACAGTGCAAGCGCTGCCTAGGCGGGACCTAAAAAAGGACCAGATGTGTGCAATAGAAATGTAGAATTCTTACTTCCACGTCCAATAGCGAAGCATAAAGTTTCACAGGAAATAGCGAACACTTGTGGTCAAACTCACATATTTAGTGAATGCTCACCTAAGAAAATGGGGAATATTGGTCTACCTTTACCTGGAATCCTGGTTAAGCGAAGCTTGCAACCACTTGAACAAACAATATTGCTAGATTGTCTGTCCAGATCACTGTCGAAAGTCAGTTTCAGCCCCTGTGCAGCATCCTATCCATGAGCTGCAGTAGACACCAAATCAGAAGTATATGCTTCACAGGAGAGCGTATCATCAGCGACCAGTGCTATCTCCTGAAAAATGTCATCAAACGGACAGCTGGACAGATCTCCTTTTCTGTGTTCTTTATATTCCTGTATTCCTCCATATGACCCTTCTAATTCAATACCTAGAATATCAATGGTCACAAAGATAGAATGATTTAGGCGATGAACTGAAAATGCCGCTTCCAGCTAAACACACCTTCACTTAGTAGTGATAATTGAATTTTCTGCAAGAAGTTCCTTTGCAGCTAGAAGCACTGTGAGATGTTGGCCTGGTATATGCTGTCCACTAATTAAAGTGGGCACCTTGCACCAGTCCAAACGACCCTTATTGATGATTAGGTTAAAGACAACCTTTATAGAAAGCTATCCTAGTGGTAGCTGTGAAGAGCAGCCTTCAGGCTACGTCTCGAAGGAATGTAAAGCAGCTTATTTTACCAGATCAGAACCTCCTGAATGACCGAATGAAAGGAGAACCACACAAGAGATATATAAAATATATGCATTTATTACTAAACACACTCTACTAACCTCTTTATGAGATTAGAGCACAAGATACACAATACTGAATCAATAGAACAACAGTAAATAGCACATTACATAGCGGGCTCCAGGGGGAGACCGAACCATATAAAAAAAAATTGTATAACAACGATGACTCCACTAGACGCAGTGCCTAGTGCACGTAGAATCGCTGGGACCCCAAGGAACCACCCAAAGTAGTGACACAGGGGACCCACGGAGGATGGGTGCAGTGTGAGAACACAGATGCGTGCTCCGTACAACTCTATGGGAAAGTCGCAGTGGGAAAACTACAGTTTAAGGACACTTCGGAGAGGACTTCAAGCAAACCCTTTGGAACATAGAAGTTTCTAAGGGCAGCACCCTTGTGAGTAACGAGGTACCAGTGTTACCTATCCCAGAGGAGCAGGGTGCATAGGGGTCAAGTGGTGTCGGAAACCCTCGTGGTTTTCAATGGCGTGATACGAAGAAGTGCTGCTGCCGGGAAGTTGAAAAGTGTCCGGTGGAATCCAAGCCTGGATCCGAGGTGCGAAGAACCTGAAAGCAGAGGGGACAGAGTCTGGGTCACTTCAGGGTGACCAGGGGCTCAGTAGACGAATGCCCACCGATGTCGGGTGCTTCAGGTGAGAAGATTGGATGCTTGACTCTGCAGCCACGGGGACCAAGAGACGACGAAGACCAAAGTCCAGAGGTGAGCTGTCCCACGAAGGATGTTGAGTGCTGGGGGGGGGGGGGGGGGTCAGTGTCCAGATTGAACACCAACAAGCCTTGGCAACGGCAACCCACGCAGGCAGAGGAAACAGGTTACGGTGAGGACCAGCAAGGTCCTGGGGACTCTCCAAGCAATGGAGAGTCATGGCACATCTGGAGCAACCAGGGAAGCCCAAGGAAAGTCAGTTACCTTCACAGGGACCCACAGGCCAACGGACCAGGGATCGCGAAGGGACCTTGAGCTGAATCCCAAAATACCAGCCCACGGAACACTCATGGAGTGTAGGCCGGAAATCTTCGGTGGAAATACTGCTCGGGGTCAGGACACATAGACCAAAGCACAGCCTCAGGGATTGCCAAAAATCATATACTGCTGCAAAAGTACACGGTGCACAGGGGTTGGGTTGCACGGTCCCCACGAGGGATACTGGTCTCAGAATTGCTGAGCGAGCAGATCGGCCTCAGAGATGCTCGGGAACCCACCTCCTGTTTTTCAGAAATCTTCTGAGTCCTCAGGAGCTCGGGAGATGGAACCAGGTCAGATGCCTCAAGGTGCCTGCTTTAGCAGGGGAGTAACTCCTTTACTCCAAGGGAGATTCGTCTGTCGTCCAGCAAAGTGTAGACCGTCGAAGTACGTGGTTTCTGCTTGCAGAGTTTAGTCCAGGTAAAATCTAAAGTCCTGTAGTCAGGGTTCCTACTTTATACCCAAGGAAGGGGTTGGACAAACTCTGGGGACCCACCTATGCGAGGGTCAGGGGAGGGGTGGTTACACCCATGTCCTTTGTCCAGTTTTGCACCAGAGCAGGAGCAAATGGCTCCTGCAACCGGTTTGAGCTGGACTATGCACAGGGACACCAAATGTACCCCCAGGGCAGACTTTCAGGTACGCTGAGTGCACCCACCCAGCCCCAATACACTAAATCCTGTCTGGGAGGTGGTCACACCTCCCTGTGACAGGAAACCGTGTCAAGCCTTCCCCTGCTCGAGCTCAGCTCAGCAGCAGGAGGGCAGACTTGTTTGTGGCTGGCAGCATCCATTTTGTGGTGCACAGGTCGAGAAAGCTGGAACCGGGTGTACCGGTGATTCACATAAGTCCCTCTAGGAGGGTGGAATCATACTCCCCCGGCAGTTACTGGTGTGGAGGTATGATTCTAAGCCTGTTTCTAAGCAGCCGTTTTAAAGTTAGCATTTACCGCGAGGTTATAATGCACTTGAATATATATGGTTGGCTGCATCACAGACCACCCTGGAAAATAGGTTCCGAAGGCTGCAGAGGGGCTCTGCTCATGCAGGGTCGCCCTCTCACATAAAACCCAGCACCCTGCCTTCAGGATTGATAAGGCCTGCCATAGGGGTGACTGATAGGTTTATATGTGCAGTGATTTAGAATAGATATAGTGAACCTATATCTAAGTACGGTGGTGCATGCACCCCTTACACAGGCTGCAGTAGCAGACCTGTATTGCCATTTTGAATGGTCTTTCAGGGGTGGCACAATACATGCTGCTGCCCTAGGGAGGCCTCTGGGGTCCCTATGCCGTGGGCACATGGTGTACCATATACTAGGGACTGATAAGGGTACCCCAGTATCCAATCTGGAGTATACCTAAAGTACATGCACAACCAATTTAGGGAGAAGGCAGATAAACTGGCGTCCTGATTAGCAGAATCCCAGTCAGACTAGTTAAAAACCAGCAAAACACCAGGAAAAAAAAGTTAGGGTATCCATGCAGTCAGATTCCACCTTCCTACAAGCACTATGTGATGATTGTCACAGATGCATCACTTATGCGATGGGCAGTGCATCTGGAATATCCGTTGGTCTGATCCAAAAAAACAGGGCGAGGTCTTACAACATCAACTATCTGCAGCTAAGAGCAGTCCATTTAGCTCTCAAGGCTTTCCTATTATTTCTGTGATCAGAAACCTACTGATTCATACAGACAATACTATAAGCATGCGCTGTCTAAAGCAGCAGGATCAAAGAGTGGGGAACAGACTCTAGATCTCATAGCAACGGCTCAAAAAGAAAATTCAGATACTTCATCTCTTGAGCTTTAGTGCTAGGATCAGTGGGTAATGCGCTTTTGCTCAGTTTATCAAGGAAAATGACTGCTCAATTTTCCTCTGATCTCACTCATTCCGGCCGTGTTAAAACTATGCAAATTTCTGGCTGATGATAATTCTAATAGCACCAGACTGGTGGTATCCAGGCCTGCTTCAAATGTCCATCAGGCCACACAATACCCTGCCATACAGACTAAACCTTTTGATCAGACTACATGGACAAAACCAGCATCTGAACCAAACATTTCTGAATTTGGAGGCATGGCTGTTGAAAGCAAGCTAAATGAACATTTGAACTTTGCTCCAGCATGTGCAGAAATGCTGCAGATAGTAAAGTTTCCATCTACAAAGGCATGCTATTTACTGAAAGGGAAAATACTCTGTATATGGTGCCAAATAACTGATGTAACCCAATCTCATGTCAAGAGAACATTGTCATCCCACATCTTTTGCATTTGGCACATTCAAAAGTAATCCTGCTGCACTTATGACCTATAGAAAAGAGTCCAAAATAGGTGGCCTGCAGGATCCCTGTAATAAGATGTTTTGGAAGGTATGAAGGAGTTTCCTCTGATCAGAATAGTCTTCTCCATGGCAACTGAACTTTGTTCTATCAAGATTAATAAGCTATCCTCTGGAGCCTATTCACAGGACCACATTACAGCATGTCTCCTGGAAGACTACATTCTTTAAAGCAATAACTTCTACTCAAAAGTTGAGAAACATTAAAGCATTTTTTTATGTGGAACCATACACACCTTTCCAATAGGGTTCCCAAAGTTGTCAGCGTTCCAGATAATTCAAACCAAAACCTTGCTTGTCTACTTTTCAAATCCATAAACACTCACAGAACACTCCCTACACTTGTTAGATGCAAGAATGGTGCTGCAACTCTGCTTAGTCAAAACAAAATCACTTTGGAAATCCAACCAGTTATATTTGATAAGTATGGCCATATTTGACAGGCCTAGCCGTGTCCAAAGAGCATAGCACCACGTGGTTGTGCATCCAAATCCATATGCAGTGCTGGCTTTAGGGCTGTGCGACCGGTTTGGCAGAATGGGGTGTCAAGCTGGGTGGGGGAGGGAGTGATGGGGAAGTAGGTAGGGCTGCATTTCAAAACTTCTTCCAGGCTTAAGGCACCTCCTGTTATTTGTGTGGCCAGCCATTTTTAGGTAGTAATTTAAATGCCTGGTGGCTCTAGTGGTTACTATATTTACTGGGGAGATTGGAGTTTTGTCTGGTTAATGTGTCTACTGTAAAGTTTTATGCAGAAGGCTAAGTGGGTTACTGGTTTTGCCAGAGATCATTTTCTTACTTGCAGTTCATAAGTGAAACGCCTTTAAAGTAGCACAGTGAGCTGTGGACCAGCATCGCTGATCTCCATGAAAACTGGGAGCCATAGGTTTGGAACCTTATTGTTTTTTTCCTCAATCTTTGGTTATTCTGAGGTTTCTAAAAAGGGTCCCTTAGGGTAGTAATAGATTCTTATTTGTACAGTCTACCCCAACTACTGCATTGCATTTAAAATCCAGACCATTTCTCCAGATCTAGCACCCTTAACCAACAATACCTACCAGTATTTGTGATGTGATTCCTACACCTTGTAGCCCTTATTAGCTTATGTTACAGTTACTATAAATAAATTTAACATTTGTAAGATTCATTGTAATTCTGTAATGTGTGCAATGTAAAGTATTCCAACCCTCTACATTAAGATGGTTAGCATTCTAAAAGAAATTAAATAAACCTGAGCGGGACTAAGAAGAAAAGGGGCACTATTGGAGAGTGATAGAGGAGAAATTGTGGAGAAGTTCATTGAGGAGGCACCAACAAATATTATCTCACTAGGTGCCAGTGCTAAGACAGCCCTGTTCTTATGTTACCAATTATTAGAGAAACTGCTCTTAGAAAGACCAAGAGCTCATTTCACTAGAGGTAAGGCAGCCACCACAGCTTGGCTCACAATGATCCACTGGCAGTCATTTCAAAGCTGCCATGTAACGATCAGAGCACACCACTCCTTAGATTCAGATACAGGGTATGACGCTAAGGTTTCCCATGCAGCTTTGAGAAATCTATTTAGTTAACCACATTACATTCTCAATTAGGCCTAGTAGCTCCTATAACTTCTGGTTCGTCTGCCTGAGAGCTGCAGTGACAATTTGGCTTATTGCTTCTTATCATATTCTAATGTTTATGACGATTAATGAAGTTCCTACAGTGCAGAAGAAATGGTTACTTCTATTCCTGGTTCTGCTTCCTAGGTATCTTCATAAAAGACCTGCCAATCTCCTTGGCTGTCACGTTGGCCATTTGAAATTGTAACTGTCTCTTTGTCATACTAGATTCTTTCTTTGTCTCTCGCTGGAATAAAGAACTGAATCTGGGATACAACTGACAATACAGTGCTCCATGTGTAATGGAAGCTCCTGGAGCTTTAAAGGGACAGGAATTTTGTTTTCACCGCTTTCCAGTGAAAGCTTTGTAGGCAGCAATTCAGCTCAGTTGTACACAGGTTTTGAGCATTTTCCTCATCAGATGCTACAATGCAGTCTTGAAATAGTCTATTCTGGTGTCTGACAGTCTACATTTCTGTAAAACCTTGCCTTGGATAGGTTTCTGAAGGGTGCTGCACATCATATGGACTTGCGGACAATAGCACCCTGTATGTGTATAATTCTGTGGACAAATATATTGAAATGAAGTGTTCCAGGGTCTGTGCATGCCACAGGGAATTATTCTAACGTGTATGACTTCAGTGAAGAAACCTGCGATGCAAAATCAGGACTACAAGTAAGTAACAGTTTCTTTCTTGGTTGTATCTGCTACAGTTCAATTAAGAATTCTTCCTGGATTAATTCCCATATCTTAGTGAAAATCTGCCATTACCTTTTCAAAATCAGTTTGAGCATTTTAGGTTGATATAGTGGGAAAAGAGTACATGCAGAGGGAGTACAGGTACATAGAAGGGGAGCACTTGCCTTTAGTAACAGTGGTCTTTTTTCCTGTTCCAGATACACCGGGACCAGCCCATCTCCTCCTCCAGGCTCTCACTATACCTCCCCGTCAGAGACCATGTGGAACACAGCCGGCGCCTACAATATGAGCACGGGAATGGTGGTCACTGGTACTGTACCATCCTCATCGTTTGCGGGCCAATCTGGTGGGTTTGTGCCTCAAGAATTAACAGTCAAATTCGATGCTAGGACCCAAGGTGTCTCTCTCAGTGGCCTGTAAAGGGGAAAAATGATGGTGTTTGTGGTATTCCTAGTTTTTTGTCCTGAAGTGCGCCCTCAGGGCAGCACTTTCTGCCATTCAAAATTACATCATCTGATATAGACTTCTAGCCGCAGATTCCTTACCTTAGAATTATCACCAGGCGTCAGACTTGCTGGGCAGAGCGGTTTCATCGACAGTGGCTTACGGTGCCACGCCTAGCTGAGGACAACTGGCTTTTCAGGGGATGTCCAAGCCTTGCTTATGGATATGCCATTTGATGGCTCCCATCTCTTCGGAGACGAGGCGGATTCAGCGCTGGAGGGCTTTAAGGACAGCAGGGCTACGGCCAAGTCCTGGGGACTTTCCACGACCCCTAGCCACTCTCAATCCACTTTTGTGGCCACAGAAGGGGCTTCCAGCTGTCTATACCTGTCCAGCCACCGCTGTGCTCAAGCTTCCCAGACTCTGCTTGGTTGAGGACGCAGTAACCACAGACCTTGTGGGTCAGGCAGTCAGAGGTCGGCCCAATCCACCACCCCGAGGGCAGTCGGAGCCTCCAAACCATACAGTTTGCCCGCTTATCATGGGCACCCAGTGGGAGGGAGGGTACCGCATCACCTTCCCTACTGGAGGTCTATAATATCAGACCAATGGGTTCTGCAGATTGTCTGGAGGGGCTACGCCCTCCCCTTCATGAGTACCCCTTTACCCATGCCACTTGCTTGTGACAGGCTGACTGAGAACCATCTTTCCTTACTCTGCCAGGAAGTGACTGTTCTCTTGGCCAAAGGAACAGTAGAGAGGGTGCTGATGCCAGAAGTAGGTCATGGTTGCAATTCCTGCTACTTCCTAGTGCCCACAAAGGACAGAGGGTTTGGTCCTATCCTAGACCTGCACCCTCACAATTTCTTCCTCAAGATGATCAAAATGCTCATGTTCACTCAAGTCCTGTCTGCCCTGGACCTGGGAGACTGGAAGGTGGCATGGACTTGCAGGATGTATACTTCCACATTCCTGTCCTGCCTGCGTTACCTGCAATACACGGTGGTCCACGAGCACTTTCACTTCACCGTGCTCCCATTTGGCCTTACCAGCACCCCTTGGATGTTCACCAAGTTGATGGCGGTGGTTGCAGCTCATCTGCTGAGATCAGGGTTGCTAGTCTTCCCCAGTCTTGACGACTGGCTGTTAAGGTGGGACCGCCCGAGGCAGTCTTCTCCCTCCCCCAGACTAAAGCAGATCTCCTGCATTCGCTGGGGTTCACTATCAACGTTCAGCAGTCACATCCGACTCCCTGATGCACCCTTACATCGGAGCTGTTCTGGATATGGTGCAGTATCAGGCTTATCCTCCTGAACTGTGAGTCCAGGCTATTTGGGCTAGTATACCATTTTCAGCCTCTAGTCTCTATTTCAGTGAGACCTGAGGTTGCTGGACCTCCTGGCCTCCTGCAGCCTGCTTGTGACACATGCTCTCTGGCATATGTGGGCTCTGCAGTAGGACCGGAGGTTCCAGTGGGCGCAGCATCTGGGGAATCTCTCAGACATGGCCCACATCTAAAAGGGGACTGCAAAAGATCTGCAGTGGTGGCTAACAAACTGTGATTGGGTCAGCGGCAGACCCCTCTCCCTTCCCCAACCAGATCTGTGTTGACAGATACGTCACTTCTGGGATTGGGCAGCCATCTGGGAGGGGTGGAGATCAGAAGCCCCTGGCGAAATTCGGACTCTGCATAAACCTACTGGAGCTCTGGGTGATCCGGCTGCTATTGAAAGCCTTTTTTATCTCAGTCAAGAGACTACACTCAGTCAAGAGAAGGCTAGTGTAGGTGTTTACGGGCAACACCACTGCCATGTTGCCAAACAGGGCGGGTGGGATTGTGGACCCTTTGTCAAGAGGCTTAGCGCTTCTGGACATGGCTGTGACATCAGGGCATTTCCCTTGTGGGTCACTTGTCAGCGGGCTCTCTGAACGCCAGAACTAAAAACTTAGCCGAAGATGCCTTGTGGATCATGAATGGTATCTCTATCCAGAGGTGGTGCAAGGTCTCTTTCAGCAGTGAGGAGAGCCTTGGTGTTGGATCGGTTTGCCACCGCCTAGAACTGCAATGTCAGCAGTTCTGGTTGCTTGAGTTTCCAAGGCAGCTCTTGCTCTAACACGCTTTTCGTCTTGAGTGGAACTCAGGTTTCCTGTACCCATTTCTGCCCATACCACTCCTGCCCAGAGTTCTCAAGAAGATCAGGAGCAGCTGGGCCTACGTCATCCTTGTGTATCCGGACTGGGCTCAGTTTGGTATCCCGAGCCGTTTAGCATGGCCATCGGTTCTCCGATCAGGCTGCCCCTTCAGGAGGATCTTCTGTCACAGCAGCAGGGGAGGGTTCTCCACCTAACCTATCAACTGTCTTCTTGCGTACAGCTTGAGCGGCGACAGTTGACAGCTTTCGACTTTACACCCAAAGTCTACGATGTTGTTCTGGCAGCTGGGCCTTTCTGCACCAAAACAGTATACGCCTGCTGGAGGGGCAAGTTTGTGGCATGGAGTGCAGAAAAAACTGGTTGACCCCATTTATGCTCCCCTTTCTCCAGATCGCTTTATTTTTTCTCTTCCCAGAAGGGCTCTGCTCAGAGCCCCTTAAAGGGTTATCTTTCTACTATAGCAGCCTTTTTGTGGTTGCCTGACCAGCCATCCCTCTTCAAATCCCCTATTGTACATAGGTTATTTAAAGGTTTGCAACATGGGTTTCCTCCTTCTCCGTTTATCATGCCTCATTGGGACCTCAATCTCATCCTGATGTTCCTGATGTGCACTCTTTGAACCCTTGCACAACTGCCCTCTCAGGCTCCTTACCATCAAGACTGCTTTCCTGGTGGCAATACCATCTGCCCGAAAGGTCTGTGAGCTTCAGGATTTGACATCCAAGCCTCCATACCTAAACATTTACCCAGACAAGCGGGTTCTACGTACTAGTGTCCTTTCTACTGAAAGACGTTGCTTCCTTTCATGTTGGCCAGTGCATCACCCAGTCGGCTTTCTGCGCTCATCCACATCCCTCTAAGGATGGACCCACAAAGAGCGTTGTCGTTCTACCTTGACCGCACGAGAAAGTTCTGGGTGGTTGACCAACTTTTAATGTGGAATGGCGGACCGAAGATGGGAAAGGCTGTGCAGAAATAGACATTCTCCTGATGGCTTGTGCTCTCCATTAAATTATGCTATGCATTGGACAAGAAGCAACCCCCTGAGGGCTTGCATGCTCATTCCTCCTTAGCCAAGACTGCCACCACTGCGTTAAAATGCAGAGTCACGTTCCTGGAGATCAGCCAAGCAGCGACGTGGGCCTCTCTGCACGCATTCACTTAGAACTACTGCCTGGACATTCAGGCTGGTGGGGATGGGCACTTTGGCCGTTCGGTCCAGCAGGACATTTTCGTAATGATATATTGTATGGCAGGCCCACCTCTGGGGAGGTGTTGCTTGGGTATCTATTCTAAGGTAAGGAATCTGCGACTAAAAGTATCTATCAGATGAACAAGTTACTTAACTTCGGTAACTCCTTATTTGGTAGAGAATCTATTTAGCTGCAGATTCCTTACCGACCCACCCATCCTGCCCGTTCTGCAAATGTATTTCTAGGGACATGGCTGTTCTCTTTTCAGGGTCTTCATTTTGCACACCACTGGCCAGTGTTCTTTGTGGCTCCGTGCTCCTGGCATGAAAAGTTGCAAAAAGAAACTGACATCAGCGCACTGTGGTGGCACCTATATAGGCACCGCAAACGTCACATCCGGCCCCAACAGCGCCACACGGAGCCAATCAATGCCACCTACCAGCATGCAGGGGTACTTCTCAACCCAAAAAATTCTGATAGTCTAGTACCTGGGAATAATTCTATGGTAAGGAATCTGCTGCTATAAAGAGTCTCTACCAGATAAGGCATTACGGAAGGTAAGTAGCTTGTTCTTTTCAACCGTCCCTAAAAATACTTGGAGAATTTGTAGCTTTCCCCCAAAATATTCCAGAACTGGATTTGGAATAAGCCTCCCGGAAAATTTTGGGGAAAGTTGCTCTTTGCCCAAATATTCCAGGACTGGAGTTGGAGTAGTAATTTTGACCGTCCAGTGTCCGCCACGCCCACTGCTGCCCTGAGGGTGCTGTTCAGGGCAAAAAACACAATTGAGGGGTGTTTGTAAGAGAACATGGTCACTGGTAATGTTTTTAACTTACAAAATTGCTACTAAAGGTTGAGGGCCCCATTTTCAAACTGCACTCTAAGAACGGTTGGGTCTCCATGCACCACATTTCTCAGACCAGAATACCTTTTAAGGAGCTGCAGGTATCTCTGCTTTGCAGGCAGCCAACATTTTCCTATTGTGTTGTAATGTGCTGGAGGTGGTATCATCTGCAGCCATCTTTTGAAATGGGCCTGTGGGGATAGTGGTAGAGGAACAAAGGGGAAAGACTTCCAGTAGATGTTGTATGGTTGCTGACTAAAGGTAAAGTTTGTATATCTATGTGGGCATTTGGTAACATGCTCTTCTCACCGTGCCTGATTATCACATTGTCCTGAGTGTCTGCAGCAGTAACCTGTTCCCTTTCCCACATTCAGGGATGCCTACTGCTTATGACCTCAGCGGAGTGATGGGAGGTGGGTCCACCATTGGACACAACAATCTGATTCCTTTAGGTGAGTATCATTGTCGGGACTCTTGAAAGAAATCCTCTTCTCGTCCTAGACTTGAAGTGGATGTAATAATCTATGCAGTTCTCCAATCATCTTCTGAAGAGGGGTTTAATGGACTTTAACGTTTGTATTTTAAAATTGGAAGTTGCCTGCAAATTAATAGACTGTATTTCTTTCTATCAGTGTATGGGCAACTGCTATTACCAGACAACTGTTTAAACCCTCCCTTTTAAATGCTGTATAAATCGTCTGTTTTGTCCCTCCTTATGCCTACACCATCTGAGGGCAAGTTGGATATTACTACTTCCCATTGTTCCAAATTTGATTCCAAACTGCTGTTATGGAGCCCACTGTTTTAAATTAGCTGATGTAACCTAAAAGATCAATTCAAACCCATTGCTGATCTGCGGTTGCTTAATTACAAGGCCAATAGCTCACCCCCCCCCCCCCCCCCCCCCCCCTCCTTTATCAGCCTCTCCTTTTCGATGGGTCTTTCAACACAGAAAGGTTTTCCCTTTCTGCACCGCCACTTTGTGGGATTCCTTTGCAAATTGGTAACAAAAATGTGTGTATGTATATATATATATATATATATATATATATATATATGTGTGTATATATATATATGTGTGTGTATATATATGTGTGTATATATATATATGTTCGAGGCATATGAGCTGCAGATTACACACTTGTGCATAGATCGCCATCTGGTGTTGAGCCCGGATGTTTGCAGTTGTCTTTCCTCTTGGAAAGTCGTTGGAAGTCATGAGGTCGGTGACTCCTCCTTTGGATCGTATTGCGCATGGGCTTTGGCTCCATCCTCAGATTGGTTTTTTCCACCATCGGGCTCGGATGTGATCTTCGCGCTCCGGTTCCGAACAGGTTTCCAGGTCAATCGACGCGCAATCCTCACCCCAACTCGCGGTATTGTTTTGATCGCGATCTCCACACTCGGCGCGGTTCTCATCGATCAAAACCTTCGATTCCAGTCGTCGACGCCGGCCTTCGGGCCTACCCAAGCTCCGGTCCTGGCTCATGGAAAGGACTCCCTTCAAGAAGTGCCCTCGATGTGGGTCCAAATTCCCCCACACCGATCTCCACGAAGTATGCAATCTATGCCTCTCCCCTGAACACGAAGCTCGAGAATGTCCGGCGTGCAAGTCCTTCCGGTCCAAGAAAACTATTTGAGACCGAAGGGCACGAAGAACCATGGCACACTCGTCGACGGCGATTCCAGATGACATCTTCGGAGAGGGCGTCCACACGCCAGAAGACCACCACACCGACGAGGGCCTCGTCAGCGCTTCCGAAGCTGACGATTCAGATGTGGAGGACATCACTCCGGCACAGAGAGTCGTGAGTACCAATTTGCCCCACACCCTCGCCGGCACCCAAAAAGTCTTCAGTCACGCCTTCGCCTCCAGGCCTAGGTAAGACCAAAGACACTGCTTCCCACACCGCACCTTCGGGACCGGTAAAGAAGCCTATTAAGCCTTCAGGCGGCTCGGGCTCGAGCCAGCCCACGAAAAAGAAAATTGCCTCCTCTTTGGCACCGACCCCCATACCGAAACACTCGGTGCCGAAAACCAGTTCCAGCGCCTCGGTACCGACTCCATCTTCGGAACCGACGAAAGCACACAAGGCCACCGGCACCGAGATCTCAAAGTCGAAACCCATCTCAGCACCGACCAAACAAAAGGCCCTTTCCAAGCCGCATACTTTTAAACAGGACACTGTGGTCAAAAAACCAACGGCCCGATGCCTTCGGCGCCGACGGATAAGCCACCTTCGGAGGAACTCTTTTTACACCGGATCCCTTGCAAAACACATTGACCAAGGATCCCAAAACCGGACATTTGATGCTCAGCATCAAAAAGAGACAGCTGGAAAAACCTGCCCCAGCTCCACCTCCAAAAAGGAAGGACTCTGCTACCTCACCTTTCAGAATACCTTCCCCACCTCGTCCACCCCCTCCACCATCCCCCCCCTCCACCTTCTCCCTCTCCACCCCCTCCTCATAATTCCCCAACACAGCCTCCGGATGATGATGATGATGATCATGATAACATATATGATGACATAGGGGACGCACCCCATGACGCACCCCATGACTCACCCACAGGGGACCCCACTCCCACAGGCTCCCCAGACCCATGGGACGACTATAACATCCCCGACATCCTTAACGTCCCACAAGATCTCTATCCTTCGAGAACATCCCCACCAGAAGACTCATTGGGGTTCAACCATTTACTCCAGAGGGCTGCACACTATCACGGGGTAGAACTCCATACCGACCCCGTGGAGGAGGATTTCCTCCTCGATACCACGCATAGGGCCACCTCCATACTGCCCATGCTCAAAGGGGTTATAAAACATGCGCAAGAGGTCTTTAAAGGCCCAGTCAGAGCCAGGGTCATTAACCCGCGCATCGAGAAGAAATATAAAGCCGCCCCTACAGATCCCTCCTACATCAGAGGGACAGCCCCACTAGATTCCCTGGTAGTGTCCCCAGCACGAAAGAGGGCCAACTCCCAGGCGTCAGGCGAAGCACCACCACCTGACAAAGAGTCAAAACTATTGGACGCATCCGGCAAGCGCACTGCATCACAAGCTGCCAACATATGGCGTATCGCCAATACACAAGCGTTACTGGCTAGATATGACAGGTCCCATTATGACGAGCTAGAAGCCATAATGCAACACCTCCCTGACAAATACAAAAACAGGGCAAATGAGTTAATTCAGGAGGGCAAAACCATCACTAATACCTCCATCCGTTGTGCCCTAGATGCAGCAGACACCGCCTCCAGGGCCATCAATACTAGCGTCCTCCTCAGTCGCCATGCCTGGCTCAGGATCTCAGGATATAAACCAGAAGTGCAAGCTTCCATCCTGAACCATCCCTTTGACCAGGAACATCTGTTCGGCCCAAAAGTGGATGAGGCCCTAGAAAAAATGAAAAAAGACACGGATACGGCGAAATCTATGGGAGCCTTACATTCACACCCTCCCAGGCGATCCTTTCGCCGTTCCTCCTTTCGGAGCACATCCAGAGGCTACTCCTCTGATACCGCTTCCACGTCACATAAAGCTCCTACCCAATCCACCTTCACAAGGGGTTACCAAAGAGGCGGCTACACGGGCAACAATAATAAAGGCAGAGGCAAAATGAACACCGCCGCTCTGCCTCCTCACCTACCCAATGACTTCCCTCCACTCCCCCCCAGACCATCCCACTCCGGTCGGGGTAGACTCCAAATTTCCTTCATGTCTGGGCTACCATCACCTCAGACAAATTGGTAACACAAATAATTTGTTCAGGCTACTGCCTAGAACTAATGTCTACGCTCCCCAAACATTCCACCCAGACAACGCCCAATGTCACAGGAACATCTAGCATTACTAAAGCAGGAGGTAATCTCCCTCCTACAAAAAGGGGCGATAGAACACGTTCCTACCAACCAACGAAATCTGGGGGTTTACTCCCTATAATTTCTCATACCAAAAAGGGATGAGACTCTACGGCCCATCCTAGACCTCCGGCCCCTAAACACATACATACACTCCGACCATGTTCACGTGGTAACACTTCAGCAGGTACTTCCCCTGCTCTCCCAAAACTACTTCCTGACCACTTTAGACCTAAAAGATGCTTATTTCCACATTCCTGTACACAACACTCACAGGAAGTTCCTCAGATTTGTAGTGGACAACCAACACTACCAATTCAAAGTACTCCCATTCGGAGTCACAACAGCACCACGAGTATTCACCAAGTGCCTAGCAGTCGTGGCAGCACACCTCAGGAGACAACACATCCATGTCTTCCCATACCTAGACGACTGGCTAATAAAATCCAGTTCATACAACAAGTGTGTACAACACACGCATGCCACTATCCAGCTACTTCACCAACTGGGCTTCACGGTAAACCACGCAAAGTCCCATCTGCAACCGTCCCACGTAAAACAATACCTCGGTGCCACCATAGACACCTCAAAAGCACTAACCTACCCCAGTCCGGCCAGGATCACAAGCATTCAGGCTCTACGCGCAAAATTTGCAGCACAACACTCCCTTCCAGCTGGAGTGTTTATGCAACTAATCGAGATGATGGCCTCTTGCATATTCATAGTACCTCACGCAAGACTCCAGATGCGTCCTCTCCAAGAGTGCTTAGCGCGCCAATGGAACCAGGCTCAAGATCAATTAACAGATCTGGTGTTGGTAGACGGTCGTACCCATCGCTCTCTGCAGTGGTGGACCACCAAAAACCTTTCCAAAGGGCGACCGTTCCTGGACCCGGTTCCTCAGATAATACTGGCAACGGACGCATCGCTCTCCGGCTGGGGAGCTCACCTATTACATCACACCATGCAGGGCAAATGGACCCCTCAACAAAAGTTACTCCACATCAACCATCTGGAGTTACTAGCTATATTCTTAGCCCTAAAATCTTTCCAAACACAGATTTCAGGCAAGGCAGTCCTAGTCCGCACAGACAACATGACAGCCATGTACTACATACAAAAACAAGGCGGTACACACACTCCACAGCTCTCTCAGCTAGCACAGAGCATATGGAGATGGGCCATACTCCAGAAAATCTTTCTCCTGGCCCAACATGTCACAGGAGTCCAAAACACTATAGCCGATCTACTCAGCAGACCGACACAACAGATCCACGAGTGGTAACTACATCCACAAGTTCTTCACGCGTACTTTCAACTGTGGGGGCATCCACAGCAATACCTCTTCGCCACCCACCAAAACACCAAATGCCCAAGCTTCGCCGCCAGATAACCACACTGTGAGAAAGTGGCTCTGTATATACTGTTCCCAAATAGGTACAGGGTGTACAGAGTCCACAGTCCCCAGAGGCTAAAGTTTGATATAACCTTACTCTCTAAAGTGGTAGCTTGGTCGAGCAGTAAGGCAGTATCAGAGGACAGTGTAAAGCATTTGTTGTACACACTCAGTCAGCAAATGGTCTCACAAACTCAATAACTGAACTCTAGGCCAATGGTTTATATATAAAAAATATATGCTTGTTTTATTTTAGAACCAACAATTGGATTTAAAATATACTTTCTCAGAATGAGATGCTTTATATAAATACTTTTGCAATATGCAATTGACTTTTGTAAACAGTTACAAGTGGTTGCAATAGGCAACACTATTTTAAACACAATTATACATTGAGTTAAAAGGAACTTTCATGTTATTTACCACAGATTACTTTTAAGATTACTTTTGGAATTCCAGGACTGGATCCTAGATTCAGTCCTGGGTCAGTACTTGGAATCAAGTGATAAAAGTCGACTTAATTACTGTGATGATTTTTAGACAAAATTTTGCCATTTTAAAAGTTGACACTTAGAAAATATTTCATAGAAAACAGTCAATGATTCCCTATGGCAGAAAATTCAAGTTACAGGTATAGTATGTTCTCGTTACTTTTGTAATCCAGTACTGGGTGCCTAGACTCAGTACTGGGACCTTTATCCAAAACAGGTAAGTAATTACCTTTTCAGATATTATACGATTTTTAAAGAACATTTAAAGATTGCAGAAATTGACACTTGGAAGAAATTTCACAGAAAAACAGTCAATGATTTCCTATGGAAGAAAATTGGGTTACTGGTAAGTACAGTTGTAAGTAGTTTTCAGAGTCAGTGTTGGGCACCAAGATCCAGCACTGGGAGCAGGTGAGTATTTTCGTTTCGTTACTCGGCTGATTTTTGGTGAATATTTTTAGTTTTGAAAAGTCCCACACTTAGAAGACATTTCAGGAAAAAGCCAGTCAATGTTGCCCTATGAAGAAAATTGAGTTATCGGTTTAAAGGTAAGTACTCCACTGGCAGAGTTGAGGTTTTGGGCATAGACTCAGGGGTCCCCCAGGGTCAGGTAGGTACAGTTGGTTCACTCCCAGCGGCACTATGGCGGCTGGGTGCAGAGAGAGTTAGGCCCAATGTTATCCTATGAGGGATAGGGGGGGGCCTTGGCTGGTGGCTGCTGACTAGCAGGCCACGCGGCTGTGGGAGCTGGGCTCCTGGTCACTTACTCAGGGCAAGTGGGGAAGTAGATGGGTGTAGAGGTTGCACTGCCAGGGCCACTTGGGCGGCTGGGTGCAGAGTGCTTTTGAGCCTTTGGGCGCTCAATTGATTTCAATGGGAAATCTCCGGTTTAGAAAAAGACTGCAAGCTCGGGGACGAGGATTCTTCAGGTGCCACCACCACTTCGAGAGGTAAGTTGGGTAGTTGGAGGATAGGTAGGTACCCCGGGGTTGGGCACAGGGTGCTGCGGGGCGCCGGGGTGCCTTTTGGTATCGGGAAATCTTACCCTCTGTTGATCGCGGGTGGGGGGGGGGGGCACCTTGTTCTGAGGCTGCAGGCTTCTTCAGGAGTGTCGAGGGAGGTCCTTGGGTGCCGGACTCGGGGTCATAGTCGCCGTGGGGTCGTCCTCGTGGTCTTTGTTCATTCCGGCACAGGCTAGGCTTGGCTGGTGCAGTGTGTGCTGGTTTCGCGGTTCCGGGCTGCTGACAGGGATTGGAAGTAGATTTTGAGTAGAGCCTCTACTCATGGGAGTCCCAGGGGCTTAGAGTCAAAAGGTAGCCATGTCCTCCGGGGTTTGTGAGGTTGCTGGCCACAAGAGATGCCGGGTTGGAGCAGGAGCAGGTTCGAGGGTCGACAGGCCGGTAGGGCTGGCGCCAAAGCAGTTTGTGTCTTCCTCTTCTTAGCAGCTGCTGGGCAGGTCTTTTTTCTTCTAGCTCTTCTTCGGATTTTGGAATCTGGAATCTGGGGGAAGGAAGGTTCAGGGTGCCCCTATATACTAGATTTAGGGGTGTTACAGGTAGGTGAAGGACAGGGACCAATGGGTCCCTGTCCTGGGGTGGGTAGACCCCCTATCCTGCCTCTCTCCTGTGGGAGGGGGGCAGTAGCCTAGTCCTGATAGGGTAGGGCTTCCCATCTTCAAGATGGCGAGAGCCCGGGGATGTGCTTCACCTCGCCTCCCCCACCTGAGGGGTGGGGTTGGCAGGCTGGCACATCCCCTGTCCTTATTTGGGGTTTCCGGCCAAGCTTCCCGCCAGGGTGGGGGGGGTTGCAGTGGCCTGGGGAAGCTCACAGAGGCGGCATGCCTTTGAAGCTTCCCCCTGCCCATCCTGGGGGAGAAGATTTAGCACCTCGCCCAGGATGTGCATTGTTGCAGGCCAAGGAGAGCAGGGGCTCGCCTACCCAGGGGTCCAGCAACATGTCTGCTGTGTGGCAGCCTAGGCAGCCTCAGAACAGACGTGGATTGTAGGTTAGGTTTTAGGGGGCATCTCTAAGATGCCCTCTGGGGTGTTTGGTACATTAAATCCCACACTGGCATCAGTGTGGGTTTAATGTTCTGAGAAGTTTGATACCAAACTTCTCAGTGTTGCCATTATGGTGCTGTGGAGTTCGTGTTTGACGAGCTCTCAGCACCATGTACTCTTAAATGGCAGCACTGCACTTACAGTGCCCAGGAATGGCCCTGGGTACTGTAGGGGCACAGGGCTCCTGCTCATGTGCCCACACCATTGGCATAGGGCACCCAGCTATAGGGGTGGCTGATGTATGCCATGGCAGTGTAGGTGATGGGCATGGCACACAGGGATGTGTGCCATGTCGACTTTGTTTTGTCTTGCACCCAGACACCCAAGGGCAGTGTGTGTGTGTAAGGGTACAGAGCCTCTAAGGGTGGCACAATGAGTGCTGCAGCCCTTAGAGGCCTTCCCTGGTCACAAGGCCCTGGGTACCTAGGGTACCATTTACCAGGGGCTGACATGTGGCCAGGGTTTGCCAATTTGGGTTTTGTGTGTTTAGGGAAGGTACATGGGCCCTGGGCACCTGATTGGCAGGAGTCCAGGGCACACTCAGTCAAAGTACATTCTGCAATTCAGCAAAAAGTGGGGGCATACCATGCAAGAAAGATGGCACTTTCTCACACACACCCATTGTCCAAAGGCAATGCGATATGGATGAACTGGTCAGGCAGATTTGCGTACGCTTTTCCGCCTCTCCCACTCATTCCACTAGTGGTGCGCAAACTACAACACTCCCTCACGCTCATACTAGTAGCTCCAACTTGGGCCAGACAATCGTGGTACACCACACTGCTGGAATTATCTGTAGTACCGCACCAAAAGTTACACCTCTCTCCACACCTCTTAACCCAGAACCATGGAGAGATCAGGCACCCGGACCCAGCTCAGCTCAACCTAGCGATCTGGCTCCTGAAATCCTAGAATTAGGTTACCTTAATCTTCCCCCTGACTGTATGAACGTCATCAAAGAAGCTAGGCGACCCACCACTAGAGCGTGCTACGCCGCCAAGTGGAAACGTTTTGTTGTCTACTGTCACAACAATACCATCAATCCCCTAGATGTGTCCATTCAACACATCATAGGCTATTTACTACACCTGCAAAGATGCAATCTAGCCTATACGTCTATTAGACTGCACCTCACAGCCATAGCAGCTTATCTGCAAAACAGGCAACATCTATCACTTTTTAGAGTACCTGCCATTAAAGCCTTCATGGAAGGCCTTAAAAGAATAATTCCACCCAGACTGCCACCCTCACCTGTGTGCAACCTAAACATCGTTCTCACCAGACTAATGGGGCCTCCCATCAAACCTCTGCACAAATGTGAACTCCAATTCCTAACATGGAAAACCGCTTTTCTTGTAGCCATCACTTCCCTCAAAAGGGTCAGTGAGATACAAGCACTTACCATTCAAGAACCTTTCTGCAAATGCACCGTAACAAGATTGTTCTCCGTAACAACCCAAAATCCCTCCCTAAAGTCATTTCTCCCTTTCACATAAACCAAGCAGTAGAACTATCAGTTTTCTTCTCGCAACCACAAATCGTTGCAGAAAGAGCTTTTCACACACTAGATGTCAAAAGAGCCTTACTCTACTACACACAGAGAACACAACCTTTCCGTAAGACCAAACAGCTGTTTGTCTCTTTCTCTCCACCACACAAGGGCAACCCCATCTCCAAGTCGGGAATAGCTAGGTGGATTGTCAAATGCATTCAGATTTGCTACCACAAAGCAAACCGAATGCTATCCGTTCCCCTTAAAGCCCATTCTACACGCAAAATAGGGGCTTCAATGGCATTTTTAGGGAACATCCCATTAGATATCTGCAGAGCAGCTACATGGTCAACACCGCACACTTTCACTAAACACTATTGTGTAGATGTGCAAACTAAGCAACAAGCTAGTGTGGGCCAGGCTGTACTCAAAACATTATTCCAAACCACTGCAACAGATACGGGTGGTCGCCGCTAAGGGTGGGTACTGCTATATAATCTATGCAAAAGTGTGTAATCTGCAGCTCATATGCCTCAAACGGAATATGCTACTAACCAGTATGCATCTGTCTTGTCATGTAGAGCTGCAGATCTACACATGCCCACCCGCCTCCCCAGCTACCTTTATCTGTTCCAGTTTATCTTATTTAGATACAACACACATGAGCATCTTTCCTGTTATTACTACGCTCCATCTCTCCCTGTTGGCGAAAAACAATCTGAGGATGGAGCCGAAGCCCATGCGCAATACGATCCAAAGGAGGAGTCCCCGACCTCGTGACTTCCAAAGACTTTCCAAGAGGAAAAACAACTGCAAACATCCGGGCCCAACACCAGTTGGCGATCTATGCACAAGTGTGTAGATCTGCAGCTCTACATGCCAAGAACAGATGCATACTGGTAAGTAGCATATTCCATTCAGTTAGGTTTTTATTCCCTGAGTAAATACGATCACTTCCTGTACACAGACCATTGTGCCTTCAGATTTTCTTTCTTGTTCCTTCCCAGGGAGTTCACCTTCCAATGTTTATACCCTTCACTGTGGTATATTGACAGACTCTTACCTTTGTTTCTGCTCAGAACTGGGCTTTCTTTTGTACTCTGATAGGTGGGATATGCTTTAGTCTGAATTTCTATTCCTCGTATCATTTCTCCCCTTCTTGGTTTGGTCATGAATTACTCTCTGTTCCAAGTATTACTCCGTCCTCTCAATGTTGGAGACTTGATTGTACTGATTTTCTCTAAGAAGCTAAATGACGGCGTGGCCAATCAGCCGTGCTGCTTATTTTGTGAGAAATTATTTAAGAATCAACTGCTGAGACCAGACGGACTGAGCTGAAACTGTGGATTCTCCTTTGCTTGGCACTCTGCCCTCAAGCAACATGTTGGGGTATTTTCTATGTCCCCCTCGATGGAAGAAAAAAAAGTAGGTTAAACAAGCAATTGTAAATTACTGTCCAAAAGTGAGTGATTTATTTTTTTCGGTCTCGGGCACATGGGTATTATAATTTTTTCGGTGGCTAACATTAGTGCTACATCAGCCCTTCAACTTACTTCGCACTGTTGACAGAGGAATATGTAGTGCCATCCAATATCCCTTTGTTGAGGGTCTGAACAGTTTCTTGCAGATTTAGTGTGATCCAAAGATGCAGTTGAACAGCATTAGTTGCTTTTCCCTATACGCCTATGATCTAAAGCACTCTGCACCCAGAACGTCATGGGTGTCTGGCTGAAGGTTGAAAGAACATTCAGTAGTGTTTTTTCTCAGAGAAGATTTTCCCTAGATGATACTCCCTGGATGATTGTGTGATATTTTAAGATCTCAAAGGGAAGTGTACGAGTTCCTCATTTTTCCCAAGATACTCAGTGTTATGGGCTTGTTGATGTTACAGATGTTATTCTGCTACTGGGAAGGGATAATGGTTGGACTAGGTTTGCATAAATAACTTGCAGTGTGCATACTCGAAATTTCATTGTGAAAAAGCATAGATTACACCATTTGCAATGAAGTGACTTATTCTTTAGCACAAAAAGTAATATCAAGTGTACACTTTGACTAGTTAACCAAGGACTGTGCTCACTTAGGCTAGAGGATTTGGGAAATGACTCTTGTCTGAACGTTTCAGTGACTTCTCGTTCTGGATGGATTTGGATATTAGAATTTGTAATACTGCTTGCAGGTTTGGACAGACCTTTGTGCCTCTGCCTCGTAGCGGGTGGTGTGTTATCCAAGAAATTCTCTGTTGCATACTTGGAGAAACGTCCTTGTAAAGGTACAATATTCTCCTGTGCACACATACAATTCAAATTGCATAGATGCAACTTAAACATCAGTAATATTGTATCAATTTTGCTGTAGGGTTTTCCCTACACATATTAAGGGGTTAGAAGGGTTCCCCCTTCCTGTATAGCACCATACCCACTTGCCCATTCATACATACCACACGCATATCTGCCGAGCGCCATTACTTCTTATATACTAAAAACCTGAATGTAGTTGTCCTTGTAAAGGTGCCAATTTAAGATTTGATTCTCATGTGCTGTTGCACTGGCACTTGCAGGGGCCCCTACCTCGTCCGGCCCCCTGGAAAACCCAAGGGCGGAAGACCTTGCGGATCGAGGATTGGGCCTTAACCAGCGACGTGAAAGTATTCACGAACTTGCGTAATTCCTTAATGAAGGGCTCCCCGAAAAGACGCCCTTGGGCCATGGAGCTAGCCTCCGAATCGGCTAAATCCCCGAGCTTGGGGTCAACCTTGATAAGTATGCTCCTGCTCCTTTCCGTGGAAAGCGCGCAGTTGGCATTCCCGAGGAAGACCACCACGCGTTGGGCCCAGGCGGAGAGGGTCTCTGGAGAAATAAGGGACCCTGACTGTTTAGCTTCCTCGTCCATATCTAGAATCTTAGTAATGGGGCCGAGGATATCTAGGAGCTTGTCCTGACAAGCCAGCCAGGACCTATCGATACCCCTCTTGGGGTCTTTAACAAACTTTTGGAGAAAGGTGGCCATGCGCGGGTCAATCTCCGGGGTAGCCGCCACCTTTCCTTCCAATGTAGGACGGGGGCACTCCGCCCTCAGACAGCTCCTGGCTGTGGCCTCTAACGGCCGGCGGATCCTACTGGCCACATACTGGGCTACTTTCTCAGAGGGGGCGAGTCCGAGGACCGGGGGTGCAGGACATCATCGGGGTCGAGCATGTCCGAGCAAAGGTTCTGCGAGTCCGAAGGTGGGGCGGGGCGCCAGGGACGGGAAGGACCAGGCTCGTCATCCGCATCCGCTGTATCGCCGTCCCCCGGGGCGGTTGAAGGCACCTGTGCGGGCTTCTCACCAAAAACTCCTGCTTAAGGCGGGCGAAAGCATCCAAATCCACCCCGGAATCCCTAGGGTGCTTAGCCACTGGGGTCTGGGAGTCGGAGGGGGGTAATGCCGTAGCCGAACGAAGGAACAGGAAGGATATGGGAAGCCTTGGCCAATTGTGCACAAGCCTGCTCAATATGGTGAGACAGGCGATCCTCCAAGGGAGCCATGGCCTCCCCCCTAGATGGAATCGTCCACTGCGTTATAAAAATCATCATCCCACTGGAGGGACGTGTGGGGGTCCTCCTCCCACTGATCATCCTGGTAGGGCTCCTCCTGATACTCTTCCATTAGGGCAGGAAGCTGGGGCGCCACACAGGTAAGTGCGTAACTGGTGAGGGGTAGCCTCAACTGTTAGGGAAGGGCTGAGTGTCAGCCTAATGTATGTCGAGCTGTGCCCGCATGTATACTGGGCAGAAAACCATGGGACAATCGGCCCTGGTGCAGTAAGTCTAAAGAGCAGCCTGCCAGAAGAAACTGTCCCAATACAGACTCCTGAAGGAGCGTGACAAAAAAGACCTAAGCATACAGGCCCCCCAAGAAGGCAAACAACCAACCAGCAACACTGCCTAATGGCAGGTACAGACTCGCTGCATGCAAGCGTTCACGGGGGCGTAAATGAGCGAAACGCTGCCTAAAAGGCAGTTATACCGACCACAACAGGGCGTGCTGGCAGGCAAGGCTCTAGCTATCGTCCGCGTCTCGGTTCAGCAGTGTGGAATGCCGGAGACGCGGACGAACAAGAGGACGTGTTTGGGCGCCCTCTGGCGGCGGGAGGAAGGCACCGCGAGACCGCACCTCTAAGGTAACGGCCGTTGGGGAGTGTGAAGGCTCCCACGGCCGAGCGAAGGACCGAGTAGCGGTCACCTCGCCGAAACAGTGAAAAAACTGTGGAAATCAACAGCGAATGTAGGCTGAAGCCTAGCGCATATCTACAATAACGCTGAAATGGAAGGCAGGCCCAAGACAGGCCACCAAAACCGCGCGTAATTAAAATTCGGAGAACAAATGAAAGAGAACTCTGAAACAGCAAAGCACATGACCAACACTGCTAACAGCACTGCAAGTGATAGGAAAACACTGCACAGAAACCCACACAGCATGTATGAGAAAACAACAGCGACACATCTTGGCTGCAGCAGCGAAGAAAGAGGGAGAGTGAAGAGGGACAGAGGACTACATACTCCTAGGAGCCCCGCGATTGGTGCATTGCAAGAGGACTGTCTATCTTGAGACTCTCTATTGTTTTGTGTTTTATTCCCAATGGTTCATGGGAATAGTGGTTTGTTTGTTTATCTTTGAATGGCTGCTGTGAATAAAGTGGAGAAAGAAGAGTGTAGTCCTCGCCTCCGGTCCTGATATAGAATTGTGCACAGACAGTCTTTAGGGACTCTAAAAACATCTCATTGTCACGTGCTGTGAGTGACCAGATAAAAACCTCGAACGTCTTCTGCATTTTAGAGGCCCCAAATCTCACAAAAACCAAGCAGTTCTAGTTAAACAAGTGCAGAAAACGTTACTCAGACTGGATTCGAGGATACAATTCTGAGGCTGTATTGTCACCCTATGCCCCAGGGCAAAAACAGTTGAAGCTTTCGGCTTCTCAAATGAGGGCGTAGGCAGCGAGCTGGAACCAAAACATCAACTCACGAAGATTTGGTTTAGGGATCTAGCCAGTGTAGCGAAATGACATTTATTTCAGGGCAAAAGTGAGTCACCTAACAGGTGGGGGCAGAATGGTAGTCTCCTAGCAGGGTTCACTGTCAGTCAGGTTTTTTCAAGAAATTGACTTGCTGTAGGTTAATTTGAAGCATTTCAGGCCAGTAAGATTGGTGGAAACGTAGTATAGAAAGAGTGCTTTTTTGGGGGGGAATTGGAGAGTATTTGGGTATTATATTGTAAACCTGTATTTTTAAATTGTGTATTTTAAAGACAATTTATTAACATATGTCAAAATTTATTCTGTGACTAATTTGTGAGGGACAGCACATACCACCTACTGAAGCATTCCACAAACGTTTACTTCAGAGCCTCTTTGAACCAGGCTCAGGAAGTCACCAGCTGAAACATTTTGCTAATTCTGTGAGTAGGAAGCAGTACACCTTTTGAGTCTGCTCACCATTGCTGGTTTGCATTTTCCTCTTTCACTGCCCCTCCCTCCTTCCTCTTCAACACCTCTGCTTCCCTCTCCTATTTGTTGGCTACCCACCCCCTCCCTTTTGTCGGGTTCCCCACCCCCTTTTGTCAGGTCCCTCACCCCGCCTTTTGTCGGGTCCCTCACCCCCGCCTTTTGTCGGGTCCCTCACCCCCGCCTTTTGTCGGGTCCCTCACCCCCGCCTTTTGTCGGGTCCCTCACCCCCGCCTTTTGTCGGGTCCCTCACCCCCGCCTTTTGTCGGGTCCCTCACCCCCGCCTTTTGTCGGGTCCCTCACCCCCGCCTTTTGTCGGGTCCCTCACCCCCGCCTTTTGTCGGGTCCCTCACCCCCGCCTTTTGTCGGGTCCCTCACCCCCCCCTTTTGTCGGGTCCCTCACCCCCCCCTTTTGTCGGGTCCCTCACCCCCCCCCTTTTGTCGGGTCCCTCACCCCCCCCTTTTGTCGGGTCCCTCACCCCCCCCTTTTGTCGGGTCCCTCACCCCCCCCTTTTGTCGGGTCCCTCACCCCCC
This sequence comes from Triturus cristatus, assembly GCF_964204655.1. Lineage (NCBI taxonomy): Eukaryota > Metazoa > Chordata > Amphibia > Caudata > Salamandridae > Triturus > Triturus cristatus. The sequence goes on along the minus strand of NC_140586.1, from coordinate 85,100,425 downwards.
CCTTTTGTCGGGTCCCTCACCCCCCCCTTTTGTCGGGTCCCTCACCCCCCCCTTTTGTCGGGTCCCTCAACCCCGCCTTTTGTCGGGTCCCTCACCCCCGCCTTTTGTCGGGTCCCTCACCCCCGCCTTTTGTCGGGTCCCTCACCCCCGCCTTTTGTCGGGTCCCTCACCCCCGCCTTTTGTCGGGTCCCTCACCCCCGCCTTTTGTCGGGTCCCTCACCCCCCCTTTTGTCGGGTCCCTCACCCCCCCCTTTTGTCGGGTCCCTCACCCCCCCCTTTTGTCGGGTCCCTCACCCCCCCTTTTGTCGGGTCCCTCACCCCCCCTTTTGTCGGGTCCCTCACCCCCCCTTTTGTCGGGTCCGCCACCCCCCCTTTTGTCGGGTCCGCCACCCCCCCTTTTGTCGGGTCCGCCACCCCCCCTTTTGTCGGGTCCGCCACCCCCCCTTTTGTCGGGTCCGCCACCCCCCCTTTTGTCGGGTCCGCCACCCCCCCTTTTGTCGGGTCCGCCACCCCCCCTTTTGTCGGGTCCGCCACCCCCCCTTTTGTCGGGTCCGCCACCCCCCCTTTTGTCGGGTCCGCCACCCCCCCTTTTGTCGGGTCCGCCACCCCCCCTTTTGTCGGGTCCGCCGCCCCCCCTTTTGTCGGGTCCGCCGCCCCCCCTTTTGTCGGGTCCGCCGCCCCCCCTTTTGTCGGGTTCGCCGCCCCCCCTTTTGTCGGGTTCGCCGCCCCCCCTTTTGTCGGGTTCGCCGCCCCCCCTTTTGTCGGGTTCGCCGCCCCCCCTTTTGTCGGGTTCGCCGCCCCCCCTTTTGTCGGGTTCGCCGCCCCCCCTTTTGTCGGGTTCGCCGCCCCCCCTTTTGTCGGGTTCGCCGCCCCCCCTTTTGTCGGGTTCGCCGCCCCCCCTTTTGTCGGGTTCGCCGCCCCCCCTTTTGTCGGGTTCGCCGCCCCCCCTTTTGTCGGGTTTGCCGCCCCCCCTTTTGTCGGGTTTGCCGCCCCCCCTTTTGTCGGGTTTGCCGCCCCCCCTTTTGTCGGGTTTGCCGCCCCCCCTTTTGTCGGGTTTGCCGCCCCCCCTTTTGTCGGGTTTGCCGCCCCCCCCCTTTGTCGGGTTTGCCGCCCCCCCCCTTTTGTCGGGTTTGCCGCCCCCCCTTTTGTCGGGTTTGCCGCCCCCCCCTTTTGTCGGGTTTGCCGCCCCCCCCTTTTGTCGGGTTTGCCGCCCCCCCCTTTTGTCGGGTTTGCCGCCCCCCCTTTTGTCGGGTTTGCCGCCCCCCCCTTTTGTCGGGTTTGCCGCCCCCCCTTTTGTCGGGTTTGCCACCCCCCCCTTTTGTCGGGTTTGCCACCCCCCCCTTTTGTCGGGTTTGCCACCCCCCCCTTTTGTCGGGTTTGCCACCCCCCCCTTTTGTCGGGTTTGCCACCCCCCCCTTTGTCGGGTTTGCCACCCCCCCCTTTGTCGGGTTTGCCACCCCCCCCTTTGTCGGGTTTGCCACCCCCCCTTTGTCGGGTTTGCCGCCACCCCCCCCTTTTGTCGGGTTTGCCGCCACCCCCCCCTTTTGTCGGGTTTGCCGCCACCCCCCCCTTTTGTCGGGTTTGCCGCCACCCCCCCCTTTTGTCGGGTTTGCCGCCACCCCCCCCCTTTTGTCGGGTTTGCCGCCACCCCCCCCTTTTGTCGGGTTTGCCGCCACCCCCCCCTTTTGTCGGGTTTGCCGCCCCCCCCCCTTTTGTCGGGTTTGCCGCCCCCCCCCCTTTTGTCGGGTTTGCCGCCACCCCCCCCTTTTGTCGGGTTTGCCGCCACCCCCCCCTTTTGTCGGGTTTGCCGCCACCCCCCCTTTTGTCGGGTTTGCCGCCACCCCCCCCTTTTGTCGGGTTTGCCGCCACCCCCCCCTTTTGTCGGGTTTGCCGCCACCCCCCCCTTTTGTCGGGTTTGCCGCCACCCCCCCCTTTTGTCGGGTTTGCCGCCACCCCCCCCTTTTGTCGGGTTTGCCGCCACCCCCCCCTTTTGTCGGGTTTGCCGCCACCCCCCCCTTTTGTCGGGTTTGCCGCCACCCCCCCCTTTTGTCGGGTTTGCCGCCACCCCCCCCCTTTTGTCGGGTTTGCCGCCACCCCCCCCTTTTGTCGGGTTTGCCACCCCCATTTCCCCTTTTTGGTTTGGTTCCGCCAGCTCCCTCTTTTTGACGGGTCCCCCCCTTACTCCCCTTTTTGACGGGTCCCCTCATACTCTTTTTGACGGGTCTCTCCCCCCTCCCCTTTTTGTCTGGTTCCCGCTCCCCTTAGTTGTCCTCCTGCATCCCCTTTCTGGCTTTCCTTCTCCTGTTTTGCCCCCACTCCCTTTTTGGCTTTCTCCCTCCTTTTTTCCCCTTTTCCTTTCGGCCTTTCCCTTTGTGTCCCCCTCCCTTCCTTTATAGTTACCTCATCTGTCCCTGGAACATTTTAGTGGAGCAGCGGGTTACCCCCATGCATTCCTGTTGAAGATGAAAAGTCTGGAAGTTCGACAGTTTCACAGAATCCATAGCTACAGTCAGTGAGCCTAGTTAGTTGTGGTATTTTTTTTCTCAGTTTTAAAGAATGAGACCCTAAACTCATAAATATGGCGTTAATATTAGGGTGGTTTTGATGGTAGGAAGATGGCAGAATTCACTACTGAAACAGGTGTTCCTGCCCCTTACCCAAAAAAACCCACGCCCTGAAAGTCCTCGGCATTGGGTGGTTAGATAATTAAAACACCAAGTGCAGTAAAGAAGAAATCTGCACAGGGGAGCTGTTGTCACAGGTAAGTAAAAGAATGTGACTTATCTTGACCTCTCCTCTGATTATTCTTTTTATGTACGGTGTCCATCTTTGTTGTATTGTTCCTCTCCCTCCTGAGCTAACCCAGATGGAAAGCCCTCCACATATATCTTGTGCATACTAACAGCTTAACACTTGCACATTTAAATAGTCTTTAAATAAAGGCATTCTTTTAACCTTGCTTTGAAATTGGTCACCTTCATCACACCGTTTTGCACCTATGTTTGGAGAGCCATATGGGAAACCACCATATTCTCTGTGCTAATGCATGGTTGGAATGATGTAGGACAATTGTATTTTTTTTTAATTGATTGTGAAATTGTGAATTTGGTGCTTGTGAACAGGGTAAACATGAACTTTTCCTCTTCTCATGCACATTATCAGTTCGTCTCTAGCATAGACCAAAATCTGCCCTTTGATTCTCCACTAAAGAAAAGGCTCCCAACTTCACTCCAGCGTGCAGATTCTAACTCTTTCCTTTTCCACTGGAACATAGTTTTATTGTATTTTTCTTGCTTAGTAAGCAGTTCTCAGTCAGTGCTCCGGTCCTTACTGGATCTCTATCCATCAAATGCATGTGTTTCTTCTTTTCGTAGTGAACTTAATTAGGAAGCATCAGGGACAGAATCACTGCCATGGAACATTTTGTGTGTTACGGGAATTGGATAGTGGAGGTTTTCTTTCCCCATACCAAGACCTTGGGGAAGGGTTGACCATGGGTTAAGCTGGTAGTATTTGTCATATCATAGCAGATGGTGAAAAATAAATTTGTACATACTTTTTGTCTCTGGAACTTTGAATTGTGCAGTTCCAATGTAGATTTCAACTTCAGGAGTACAAGTATATGTGACCCTCCAGCATATGACATTTTTAGAGGTTCACATCTTTACAGATCTGGGGATGTTCTCTGAGCACTTTTCACAGAAGTAGACTCCGCGAATTAGCAACTACTCTCTCTGCCTGGGGCCATAATGGCAAGATCACAGTTAATTTCTGTTTCGTGTAAATTTTTTACTCAACTCTGCATGAATTACTGTTATTTATGGTGTAGATAGATATATTTTGTAATAGTTCTTTTATGTAGTTTGAATTGTTGAAGTTTTATTTCTTAAGGAGAAAGTTCAGTATTTCCTTACTCCAAATCTATATTTCTGAGGTTGTCTTGGTTTTATTTTTTCACTTTTAGTGTTTTTTTCCTATTGAATTGTGCACCAGCACTCTGATTTTTAATGTATTGGCTCTTCAAATGTTTTCCCAAATTTTTCTCAGAAAACTGAAGGTCCTGCCTCTGTAGTTATCAACTGTGTATAGCAGCTTTAACATACGAAGCTTGTGTATGAGTTATTCCTTGTCTAAAAGCATTGGCAATTAAGAATTAATCCTTTTGAGCTGTTGATCCCTTTACTATGGAGTGTAGATTACTCTTCCCTCTTTCTTTAGTTTCTGAGAGAAGCTAATTGGGAGCCATTGTAGCTTTGTTCACAGGTCATTCGGTCTTATTCTAGCAAGATTCCTTTGCATTTGTAGCATTTAAGAATGTGTATTTGGTAGTAGTTTTTAATTCTACATCCTATTCAAAAGAATGAACAAACACTAACTTTTGCTTCAAAAGTAGATAGATCAGATATGCAATATAACCTCTAACATGGGGTTGTGGTAGCGTACTCGAAGTCGAGAAAGTTCTTCACTACCTTAGTTAGATCATGCATGAGCTATATAAATGCAGCCACAATATAGTATGCAATTACAGAACTGAAAATGTCTCTTAGGTGAGTGACATTTTTATTAAAAAACGTATCAAGTTCAGTGTACATGTAAAGTTAAAGTTCAATCTCCGATAAATGGGAAGAAGGGCTTCAAAGTTAATGTCATTTCGGTCTACAGTTATTAGAAGAGTATTTAATATTTTGTTAAGCCATAGTCCCCGGAAATTCTAGTTGTCTGTTTCCATTCTCTCTTTTAAACTTGGCTTAATAGAAAGTCAGTTGTTTAACATGCTCTTGTGTAGTTCTCTTTGAATTTAATTAGTTTGTCAGGGATTCTGTGAAATGTCTAGCAGTCTTCTGCTTTTCAGGACCTTGGGTGATGGTTTTCCCTATTACTGACCATTGGCGCACAACTCGTATGCGTGGCACACTGGCTGCTGGCACTGTGCACATGAGAATTGGTTTAATTAGTTTATGGGTTATGCTCTGTAAGCACGCCCTCAGAACATTTTTGCACCTTTATAGTTATGGTATTTTACAGCATGATCTATGTGACAGTAACCCACATTTAAGAGCTTCCCCAAGAAAGTGTACATTAATTCAGTGAGTGCAGTAAGCCCTTTCCTTGTCTTTCTGGTTGTCTCAGAAGTTAACAATGTATCAGCCTGGTCCTTATTTTCCAGTCCGAGAAGGCCTTTGATTTCCCAAGTTGACACCAGGTGACAGTAGCAAATGACCAACACTTTGGTGCTTCATGGCACAGTTTATTTTCATACACTTACGCAAACTGAAGATGAATATTTATCCCAGTCAAAAACGGAGTTTAAAAATAAATGTATAGATGTTTTTTGAAAATGGGATTACTGTGCCTCTCCCCCTTTAAAAATAATTGTTAGCTGTAGGTGGCCTGGAATGTTTGGTCCTCTTACGTTGTTTGTCTGGAATTTTCAGCTTTTTTGGGGAAGTATCAAAAATATAACTCTTGACCTTCGAGCTATCCGCAGTGAACATCAGGATTGCATCAAATGTGCTGTCTTATAAGGGAAGAGCAGGCATTTGTGTACTGAGCTGAAGGAGCTATTTCTTCCATAGTCTCAAATTGGTGAAATTAAAACAGAAATCCGTAATCCACCTGAAGTGTTGAGCCGATCCTAAAAGGGGATAAACACTCAAAAAGTTGATAGCAACACCATACTTGCATCCTGGGAGTTTGAAAATTGACCCGCCGCCTACAGTCTCAAACTCAAGGAGACCAACCATGGCTGCTGTGCAAACCCAAGACATGAAGCTGTTTTGAACCTGATGTCCATATCCTTTTAACATTCACTCCTAGAGTGTTTGAAGAGTTCATTAAAGATCAGGCTAAAATTCAATCCAAAATCTGACCCAGCAAAGGTGCAGGGTGAAATGAGTATCTAAGATAATTTTTGTAGAACTCCTTCATAATGCTTCAGATTCTGTATTCTTTGACAAGTTACAAAGGAACTTAAGTATCACACTTGATATATTGGTTATTAAAACTTGTGGAAGCTTTGCTTATACCTATTGTCAACATCTTCTTTATTTTGTCTGCATTGGTGAGTGTAGCTGGCAAAGCCTACGAAGAAATACAAGGTTCCTAGGAACATATGTACAGTAAGGGAGGAACAGTAAATGGGCTCCCTAGAATTCTGCATTTACCTGGGAAGTGTTGATGCTTTAGATCTCTTTAGAAGAAATCATTTAATTTCCACCTTGAGCATCCAGTGGTAACTGTTGAGAACAATTTCCAAGTGCTTATGTGAACCATCAAACTCATTCATAAGCCTAAATGAGTTGCACATTACAAGCGTTTGGATAAAAAGGGGAATAACCTATCCTGCTTGTATTTTCTCTGTAAAGGAGGTGCAGTTGTCACAGGTTTTTAGAAAGTTTAGAAGCAGAAGGCTGCAGTTCAACACTTAGGTGCAAAACTTTCCCTTTGCAGCAAAAATCCTGAATGGATTCAGGTGCTCTACATGAGCATGCAAATCCACAAAGGAAAAAGAGATGCAAAACAGGTAATGGGTAAGTATCAGCTTCTTTAATAATGTATTGAGTTAATATCCTGTTTATCAGGAAGCCAGAAAGTCGATTCCCTTTGAACAAATAGCTTGGTGTATTTAGAAAGTGATCTATAAATGTGATTCCAGATCAACATTTGCCTCTTGCATCTGTAAAAACACAGTACAGCAAATGCACCAAAGCAGAACTCATTTTCCGTTTAAGTAATAACAAGTTGGAAGCATTTTGTTTCATTACAAACATAGCATCCAATTGTTCAATGAAAGCATGCTGTTTGCTTGCTGTGTTCAACTATCAGTGGGTTTAATTAACAGTCTGCTCTCATTATCTGTATTTGCCATGCTCCTGTCTCGGCCTTCTGAGGGGCCTTTTCTTCAGGTTCCTCCTTACTTTAAGCAGTGGATAATAAACAGCAGCTCCTCCAGCATGGATAGTCGATCGTAGGGGAAATTGGGCAGTCACTTCAAAATTGACAGCCAAGAATCAAAAAATTTGGATAAAGAACTTTGGCATCACAAGTCATTTTTATAAATATCATGATCTAAGACCAGGCAGATAGCCTCAGTTCTCTGTTGCTTTGGAGAATTTCTTGGAAGACAATCTTTGGATCAAAGCGCATGTTTCAGTGTAAAGTACTTGTGATTCCCTTTATTATGACTACTCTTTGCATCCCCCATTCATCCGTTTTACATGACTGGTGTGGACCAGGCATTGACGCTCCGCATGCCTGACGGTCTTTAAATGGTTTTTCCCCTCCTGCAGAATCATCTGTTACTCGGTAAAGTTTTATCTTCGATTCAGCGCAGCAGACCACAGCTCTTACTGTCTTAGTTTGTCATCCTCCTCTAGATTGTCCTCGGATTCTGAAAGTTAATATGAAAAACGTCTAGATGAACATGGACGGGAATTCAGTTTCCTCAGTATGGCTAATTTTTAAAGAATGGCTTTCTTTGCACTGTGGTGTGATGGCTATTCTGACTCACCTAGGACCTTGGTATTTCATTTTTCTACTGTAATATTTTATCCATATGTGGTTTTGTTTGGAGTCTGCAAATAAAATGTGAGCTCTTTGATACAGTAGTCCTGCTCAGGAGGCTCCTGTAGTTCTTGATTGATCAAAAGTCTCTTTTTAGCCTTTCTTAAATGCAGCTTAAGTGCTCTTCACTGAGTAGTGTTCAACATTTTCATGACTTATACCAGAAAATTAGCGAGATTCATGACTTCTCTGAACTGTTTCATTTTCCAAATAGGTGGTACTTCTCAGTGAGGAGTTCTGATTTTCATGGTAATCAAATACCCTATTTTCTTTTAGGTTCCCCTTCCCTTTTTTTTTTGCTGTATGTGAGCGGTCTTGTCGTACCCTTGACGCAAACGGTTATTTGGATACACCAAAATGTGCAGAGGACTGCAGTGGTGTCTAACTGATTGCTGCTGTTTCATATCGAAATCTCTAGCACATCAAGGACTTCTAAGATGGAAAAGGATGTCCAAAGGCTTTGTTTAGCTCCAGTACTAGTAATGTAGTCTTACTCTTGCTGAGAATTTAAAAGCAACTACTTGGAGGCGAGTGCATATTTCTGAAAGTGCCTCTTCGCTGCCTATGCAGGAGTTAGTTGAGAATCTGTTTTGATAGGATTCATTCTTTGGCAGCCCATCCCAGTAGCTTCTCACTACCTTGTCCACATCTTTGAATCTAGAACACCTCTTGGTGCAGTAGGAAGTGCCCCTTGGGTAACTTCTAAAATATTATATGAAATCCTCTTTTTCTGATTCTACCTACACTTTCAGACCGTGAAGTGATTAAAGTGTGACTGGAACATTGTAGATAGTGTTCTCGCCCTGCAAGTGTTTGGCTTCTTTATGGCATTACAGGGCTATAAAACATTTCTGTGCAAAGTGCTCCAAGGCCATCACTCTGTACCAGCCAGTTTTGTCAATCATGTGAATTTCTAGAAATTATCTCATTGCTGGAGAACTACTGTAGCAGGTGGGTAACCTTGTGCTGCCTTAGTTTATTCGGACTTCTAGTGTACGGCCTTCTCTTATGTTTAGGATGAAGTAGCTCAGATGGCAATATTATGGAATTTGATGTTTTCGGGTGACCCCTCTAGAGACGTGGCCTGAATTACAAAAACAATTTCAGTGTCTAGTGGAGAAACGCTGGAGATCTAAACAAAAATGTTTTTGTTGTTTTTCTCCACTGCCCTGTGGCTTCGCCTCGCAGGAAGCAGCCAGCCTTTTAAGTTTTTTCGTAATTTTTTTTTTTTTTTTTTTTAGCCTTAACTTTTATTTTTATTTCCTGCCCCTGGCTCTTCTCTTTTCTCTGCAGCAAACACAGGGATTGTGAACCACACCCACTCGAGGATGGGATCGATTATGAGCACGGGCATTGTGCAAGGTAATGTGGAAAGGAGGGTGCGTCTCTCTCGCAGCACAGAGGGTTGGGGTCGAGTGATTGGCATGCCATCAGAGCTCTGGTGTGGGAGTGGTATATAGGAAAGTGGAACTCTTGTGAGCATCCGTACCAGTGGCTGCAATAAGTGAAAGGTAGTACAGGAAAAGGATTTGGTTTAGGATGTAAGCTATTTTTTTCAGAATTGGGAAATGCAGGTTTTGGGTTGCCTGTTGTGTTAACTTCCCCATTTGAGGACATTGATGTTGTTTTTTGGATTGTCAGAGTCTGAAGACTCATGTAACATCATTGTTGCAAATACCAGTTGTGCATGCGTAGCAAATATCTTCCGTTATCCTGTTAATGTTGCTGATTCCTTAGTGGATGGCGGGGTCTATTTTGAAGGCTAGTCAGTGTGAGAGAGCACATGCTGCCCCTGCCCTTCATGTTGTCCCAGTTTAACCTGCACTAAATTCACAATGTAAACCCCATGGATTACCATGCGGCATTTGATAGATTGTATAAATGTGTATGAATTTTCTTTTTCTTTTTTAGCTGGCATAACAATTGCTTGAAGCATGTGTAGCTGTAGATTTAGAGGCTCCACATTCTTTTGCCATCTGGTGTTGGGCCTGGATGTTTACAATTTGTTTTTCTTTTTAAGATGTTTCGAGTTACAAGACCTGTTGTGACTCCTCCCTTAGTTCACAGTGCAGCAGGGCAACGGCTCCACTACAGATTTTCTTCTGCCATCAGACTTGGGCGTAGACTCATTCTCCGCTGGAGTAATACCAGCCTTCAAGTTCATTATCACAGTGACTTAAACAATTGCTACTTATCCAACACCTGTTCGGAGCATTTTCACTGACACCCTAGCACCTTCATTTAAGACACTGTTAACTCGTTGACCATAGCAATCGAAGCCCCCACATACCGGCAATAACAGGACTGCCAATTTCATTTTGTATAACAAATAATGAAAGTAGAGGGATGGTATACAACGGAAACCATTACAGATTTGCTGTTGGTAAAAGGCAAAGTATCCCTGGTCGGACCACTGTGGTGTGTGCAGCCTCTGTTGCCAGAGCATGAATAGGATGCCTATGACACCCGTCAAGTTTTTTGCTGCTAGAAGACCCACCAGTAACAAGGAGAAAGGTATTTAGCACATCAAAGGATGCAAGAACAAGCTTCCCTTGAAATAGTTGACATCTTGGAGGTGGCTGGCGGTCACGTCTGATCTTCCACCTGCCGGAGGTGAGGTGGAGATCGAGAGCTCCTAAATGTTTTACTCGGAAAGATTTGATTCTGAGCAGGAGGAGCCGTGCATCCAGCCCTGAAGCAACTGGTTTCAAAGACCAGGCCCACACCTGGGGCCTCAGTGTTGCAGCAACGCCATTCTTACCAAACTGCCTGAGCATCCTCAGACTGACAAGAGATCACTATGAGAGAGTCTGGCATTGAGCCCAGAGTACAGGCTCAACAATCACCCTCAATGCCTGCCAACAACCCCTTCTCGACCCAGAGAGCCTCCCTGGATGCTAAGAAAGTCTCCACTGAAAGATACAGAGGCACACTGACCGTGGATGCCTCACATAGGGTGATATTTAATGTGAACATTAGATCACCTTGGCTGCCACCGATATCGCCTCTAGAGGTATTAACACCAGTATCCTTCTATGCTGCCATGCCGGGCTATGACTTTTGTTTCTGACCTGAGCTGCAACAGCATCTCTAACATGCTGTATCATGGGTAGCATTTCTTCAGGCCACGGGTTGATGACGTTATTAGAAAAATATTTAATAAGACACACCTTGCCATGGGTGCCCTTTCTGCAACACAAACGTTCCACCTGTTGGAAACATCAAGCCAGAATTGGATCCAAGGCATCTGCATCCTCTCAAATTCAGGGCAACCAGCAGCAGTCCTTTCAGAACATTCAGCCCTCCAAACTCTTCTCATGGCAGAGGCCAGGGTGGCTCACACTGGGGTGCTTCACCACCACAGAACATACTCCACTTCCATTTTCTGTCTTCACAACACCTTTCTGGGAAAAACAGTTCTTTTCCTCACAGTGGAATGCAGATACCCTGGACAAATAGGTTCTCTTTAGTACAGTATGAGTACTGTCTAATGTTCCACATTGTGCTGCCAAATATCCTGCCTAGACGCCACTAAATATCTTGCAAGACCATCTTCCTCTACTCAGAGGTGGTGCAGGCACTCCTATCCAAAGGAGCATGCAAGCGTCGCATCTATACCATAGCTCAAAGGAGTGCAGTTCCTCTGTTTCTTAATACCAAGGGTGGATGGGTCCCTCAAGGCAGTCCTCTACCTTCGGCTGCTGACCAACTATATTTTGTTGGTGCACTTTTATTTGACTTAAATGCAGGGTATCATCCCATAGCTGTGGCAGTAAGACTTCATTTTTTTTTTTTTTTTTTAAATTATTTTTATTGCAGGAATTAGTAAATCGTTACATAGTCGGCCATCATTACATCGCAAGCCGGAGCATTGAAACATAACCCTCCGTCCCCCTCCGGAAGTTGCTTACACAGCCATTCAGCCCACAACCCTGGGGTCGGGCGGCGAAAGTCCATGGGGGCTCAGGAGGTTGTCGAGGTCGGCCCGGAGGATTCGTTGTCCTTCATCTGCTTTTCTAAACAAGCCTATAATTCCAAAAACACCCCCCCACCCTCGAAACCCCCCAATCCCAGATAACCCCTCCCCCCCCCCCCCCCCGCCATCAGAGCGCGGCATCAACCGCAACCGGATCTTCTAGGGGACCCATGGGGAAAGCTATAAAGCTGAGAAGTGCAACCGTCTAACGGGACTCAGGGCGCGCCGCTTCCTCACGTTCGGCATCGCCGGGGGCGCGATACTCCCTAAGGGCCTGCACAAGCATCTCCCACTCCAGCGCTGTCTCCTCGGCCTTCTCGTTACGCTGCCTCCAAGCTAGCTGGTATCTAAGCGTACTCTCCCCCGCCGCCCACTTCAAAAATTCGCTGTGCCACCGACTCCCTGTCGGGCCGGTCCGTGCCTTCCAATTCCTGGTCACCTCCCGTTTAGCAAGGAGCAGCCCCAAATCGATGAATTTACTAGATATTTTATTCTTGGGGGTATGAGGGAACCAATGCAGGAGACCCACCGCCGCATCCAACGAAAGGGATCTCCCCGTCGTTTCCTCCAGGGTCTGCCCCACTTCCTCCCAATAGGCCGACAATCCCGGGCAGGCCCACAGCATGTGGAGAAGGTCCGCCTCCTGGGCTGGGCACCTGGGGCACTCCGCCGAGGCCGCCGCAAAATATCGCCTGATTTTCACCGGGGTCAAATATGCTCTATGGAGCACATAATAGTGGACTAATTGAAAGCGGGCGTGGCGTGTGCCCTTCCAGGCTCGCCGCACCAGCTGAGCCCAGGTCGTCTCCGGGATCTCCTTGCCAATGTCCTCCTCCCATCGGTTTCTCAGGGTGGTGAGGGGAGCCAGCCCCTCATTGAGCAGTCTACCGTAAAGGCATGTGACCGCCTTTACCGTGCCCGCGGACATCATCACGTATTGGCACACCGGGGATAAAAGGGGTTCTGCCTGCCCGGACCTCCAGTGCGCCTGGATCGCTCGAACAAGGGCCGAGTGCAGCAAAAAGTCGCCGCGGGGAATCCCGAAGCGATCAATGAGCTCCTGGAATGGCAAGATCGTCCCGTCCTCGTAAAGATCACCGATGAGCTGCAGGCCGGCGTCCTCCCAGGTCGCCAACCGCGACCAATCACCCCCATGGGGCAAAGCCGTGGCAGTAAGACTTCATGGCGGTGCTGGACCTAAGCTACCTATTTCCTCATCCCCATACTTCCTGCCCCCACCACCAGTACCTTTGCTTTGTGATAAGTGGACCATGCTAGCACTTCAAAGCTCTGCCTTTTGGCGTCTCTGCGGCTATAAGGGTGTTCAGAGTATCTAGAGGTGGTGGCTGGGCATTGGTGCAGAAACACGATTCACATTTTTCCAGGTGTACACAATTGGCTGACAAGAGGCAGCAGGCAACTATCACTAGCACACACTCCAAACCCTTTCCTCCAGAAAGCGACTTAGAGACTGCTGTTCAAACTCTCATACTTTCTCATGTTGATGGTAGTAAGGCCCTACTCCATGGCCTCCCTGAAGCTGCACTGGCACCCCTTATTGGCATCCTACATCGTCCAGGGCTGGAAAGAATGAGCACACCACCACCATGATGGCACTGCATTATCTCCCCTTGCCAGCCCACACCAAAGTCGGGACACTCTCAGACTGCAGACTAACAAGCGTAAAAAAAACGAGAAAACAAGACCGCAGGCTTTTTTCATCCATGCTACCAAGATCTGTTACAATATCTCTCTATCTATCAGGACCACAGCAGTGCTGCACCAAAATAGGTAAGAGTTGAAGATTCACCCCTTTAAAGAATGCTACATCATAATGTATTTACCATCCATAAGCCAGCTCAATCTCATCTTTCTTGTTGAATATGCTAGTATCTGCTCATGTGCTGTACTCTGCTGCGATTTGGCTAGTTTTGTGCTATAGAAATACCGCATACGTGCATGCATACAGCTGTGTCCTTACTTTCCCGGTTTGGATTTACCATAGACTCCTAAAAGTCTCCCTTCTAAGGATGCAACTCTTCTTAGTTCCATCCTAAGCACTATTACTGGGAAAGCATACCCCTACCAAGAGAGTTGCTGTCTCTTTTCAGCATGTCCTCTTACTGTGGGATGGTAATGAAGTTATTGGAAATGATGGCCTTTTGCATTCCCATTGTCTGCACATAGGCCCACATCAACGGTTCCTTTCTAGGCAGTGGTCTCAAACGAGGGTCAGTGGGAGGATCTAGTGTCGGCAAAATCTAAAACTCAGCACATTCTTCTACGGTGGAACAGCAAAAATTGCTCAGAAGGCCATTCCTTGCTAGACCTGTCACCCCTTTAGCAGATGACCATTACCGTCATTACCTCACTCACCGGGCGAGGAGCTAATCTCCACCACATGACCACTCGGGACTCCTGGACCCCACAATACCAGGATCGTACATCTACTTGGAGCTCTTGCCCATCCTTCTAGGCCAAAACCCCTTTCCTCAAGCTCACCCAGGGCAAATAAATACTCCTAAATATGGACAACATGATGGCCGTGAACTACATCCAGAAGCAGGGGGACACTTTCTTCTCTTGACTACTAGCACAAGAGGTTTGGCACTGGGCGGTTAACACACATCTGTTGTCAGAACTCTTGCTGAAGGGCAGACAGTGATTTTGCAGAGCCGCTAAGCACAACACAAGTCCACAAATGAGAACTGAACTTACACGGCCTTCACAGGTATTTGTCATTGGCGCATTCGGATCATCGACCTGTTTCCCACACCCAAAAACACAAATGCCAAAACTTTGCGTTTAGGTACCTACAGTTCTTGAGCGATGCAGTATTGATGAACAGGTCTGGGATATTTGTTTATGCTTTTGGACCCCCTCCCACTTGTTCAATAAGCGATCTTGAAAATGAGGCAGGTATTCATGACTCATCCTAATGGCACCAACCTGTGCCAGACAGCCTGGGTATGACATGCTACTGGAGATGTCAGTAAGTCCTCACCTAAACCTGCCCCTGACGCCAGACTTTCTCACTCAGCATCAGGGACAGAATTCCGATACCTCAAACTCCCAAATGGGAGTGCATGCTCATTCTTAACGCAGGCCTACTATGTATTCCTTTTATGCTGCAAAGTGGAACAGACTTAACCCCCTACTTCATTAATAATGAAACAGACTAAGTTCTATGTACAAAATTACATTTGCCACCTGCTACATCTTGCAAAGGCATGGTTATAATATGCATCCAATTATTGGCTGCATTTGCAGCATACATACATAACAGAGAACATGCGTCCCTTTTGAAAATCCTTGTTAAAGATTTTATGGTGTGCCTTATATAGCAAAACACCTCCAGCCCCACTACCCACCCCCCAGCACTGCACTGAGTCAGCACTGGTGGCTGCATCGGAGGAAATTAGAGGGAGAGTGGATAAGAGCAGCACTGATCCTACTCGATCTCTCTGCCGCCTTTGACACGGTCCACCATGCGCGCCTGGGTAGGCGCCTGCACACGCTGGACGTTAGGAGTACTGCACTGTCGCTGCTGACCTCCTTTTTAGAAAACAGGCAAAAATGAGTTGAGGCGGGGGGGGGCTAAATCTAGCCCTTCTCCCTCCCTTGTGGGATCCCACAGGGATCAGCACTCAGTCCAACGCTTTTTAATGTTTACGTTACTCTCCTGGTTCAGCTTATCGTGAGTTTTGGTCTGTCCGTACTTTCCTATGCGGACGACACTCAGATTGTCCGTAACATTGCAGGCTGAGAAGGACGCTCACAGTTTCTGCAGCTGCATGTCCGCTGTGGCTGGCTGGATGGAGGAAAACTGCTTAAAGCTGAATTCTGGGAAAACAGAGGTACTGCTTTTTGGGAATGAAGCCTCCTTCTGGAATGCGTCGTGGTGGCCCCAGGAGTTGGGGGATTTACCGAAGCCAGTTTTGAAGGCTAAAAATCTTGGAGTTATTTTTTATGCCAATCTATGCTTCAGTGCCCAGATCAATGCAGTGACATCTGCGGGCTGCTATTTACTACGGGTTCTGATAAAAATACTCCCGTTCATCCCAACTGATCTGCAGAAGACCGTAATGTTGGCCCTAGTGGGGTCAAAGCTGGATTATTGTAACACACTATCTAGGCATTCCAAAATACTCGATAAAAAAACTGCAGTCGCTTCAAAATGCGGTGGCAAGAACGCTCTTGAACATTCCTAAATTCAAACCTGTGGCGCATCTTCTACATGGTCTGCACTGGCTCCCTGTGGAGAGGAGAATCTCGTTCAAAGCCTTGTGCCTGGTACATCAGGCACCTCATGGTACGGCCCCCCCCTCTGCTTTCAGGAACTATTTACCTGGTACACTCCCAGTAGAACACTGAGGTCCAGCACCGAACACAAGGTTCAGATCCCAAGATTTAAGTGAGTAAAGTGGGGCTGTAGAACGCTGAGATTTCAAGGGGGAAGGTTATGGAATGCCCTCCCTCTGGCCCTCAGCTCCCAACAAAATTTGCAGCGGTTTAGAAAGCAGCTGAAGACCTGGCTGTTCCCACTGGCTCAGCCTTAACGCAGGATTTTTCACTGCCCTGGTTACTGCTTTGCCGTTGCCGATTTGGTCCGCACAACACTGACACCCTCGGGTATTGTACGCATTACAATAGCAATTCATTCATTCGTTCATGGCACTCCACTCCTATGGTCTACAGATGTTGTGCAAGGCGGCTTTCTAAAGCAATGGCCTCCATCAGACTCATCATTGGATTATGGGCTTTAATCATAAAATAACCTTTTATTCAAGTGCACAGTGACCAAGGGTAGTTCTTTGAACCAGTCCCAAATTTCTGTCAAAGGTAGTGCCACCATATTGCACATTAATCAAATTACCAATTGCCCCCCTCCCCCCCCTTGTCCCACAGCCTAAATATGTAGCGAAATGAGTCCTTCTCTAAAACAGAACTCTTTACAGCCTTTCCTAGCCCCACACGGGACACCCCATCTCCATTACGGGCATTGCAAGATGGAATGTTAAATGGATACAGACTTGTTGTGCCAAAAACCACACCAGCATTAGCTGTCGGCTAACATGTTTTTGACTGGCAATTGGCCAAACTGTTTTAAGAAACTTGTTTCAAACATCTGAATCATCTGCTTGCTAGCCATCACTTTGGGAGAGAAACTGCTTTAGAGGCTGTGCAGAGCTTATGTATCTACAGGCACACATGCTGCAAACGGAAAATGTTGCACTGTAATCACCTGTTTGTAGCATGTAGTGCTGTAGGCCCACCCTCCTCTCCAGAAGCCAATGATGAGCAGATGTTTTTGCTTTTGCGCAAAACGCTTGCCCTTCTACAATGTATTTCACTTACACTACACATTGACTGGGAAGGAAAACAATCTGAGGTGGAGCTGTTGTCCTGGTGCATTGTGGACAGAGAGGGAGTCGCAACAGGTCTTTCTGCAAACGTCTTGGCCCAACACTACATTGCAGGAGTATGCAGAGTATGTAAATCTACAGCACTGCATGCTATGAACAGGTGGTTACAGGGTAAGTAACATTTTCCTTTTATGTTTTTTTTTTTATCCTTTTCTCTAGGAGTTGCAGGCGAGGGTGTCATTAAACACAATGAGCATCTTGCTTGGAGCTCTTCACAGTTGTGCTGATGGTGAGACTCGTTGGGTCCAGTCAGAAAACCGCTGTGATTTCCTACTCTAGAGCCTCTTTCAGCCCATTTGAGTGTTGTGCCAATGGCTACCCAAGGGTTGCAGGGCTGGCACCAGCCCCTGCTGGGGTGAGCTGCACCAACCACAAAAGTGCTTTTTTGGTGGTCAGCACCATTAAGGCAGCTGTGCATTAGTTTGTGAGACAATAGCATGCCTAGACCAAGTCACAGATGTTGCCTGCCCTGTGCTGCAGCCTTTTGTAGGTTACACTTGGAGACAAGTTTATTTCCATGTAGCTACATTGCATATCAGCTAGCCTTGGTGGTGACTGCACATTACCAAACTAGAAACTCATCCTGTCTGTGTGAATAGTAAAGAATGTGTGATCCTGCATACAGCAGAAGCCTACTCTCACATAAGCATAATGCACACTCCTACCAAAAGATGTATTTAGGTAAGACTATTCCAAAATGTGTATACTTGCATGAATGGCTACGGGAGTGGGAAGAACAGTTGCAGTGGCTAGTAGAGCCATGCTCCTGTGATCCCTCCAAAGTATGAGATAAGAGACCTGCTTCATTCAGAGCTCCTGTTTAAGTCATTGAGCTAGTGGTTCATTCTGGCAGAGGGTAAGCACTTCCTGTCTACATGGAAAAGGCAAGCACTCTTAAAATAGCTGCTGGACTTGCCATTGCTATTCTGTTGTTTCTCTGCCCCCACCCATCTCCATTGTTGAGGTTCCATTGTAGTTTGTGTTTTATATGTATTGTAAAGGCATCCTGTGCTAGAAAGGCAGCGAAATGTCTTGTTTACACCTCACAGTTCTCTCATTTGGCATTGTTTCTTTTTATTTTAAAAATAAATTGTGATTGAAAGTTGTTCTTATTTCCATAGTTCCCAAGCTATGCTTCAAACACATAGCAGTTAGAGCCACTGCTGAAATTTAGCCTGTCAGAGGTTACTTCTCGAGTCTGGCCCCTTCCCACTTAACTCATCTTCCTCCAATCCTACTGAACATACTCCTGACTGTATTCTTTTCTATGTTGCTTCTTACCGTCCCTCAGCTCCCCGCCCTCATCCCTGTGTCTTAAAATCTGCTTTTCGCCTTCCGCTGTCCTTCGTTTGCTTAGCTATCTCAATCCCTTTTCACGTCTTATACACTTTTTCTCGATGTATACCGACTTTGTTCTCAGCGCATTCCTCAACCACCTTCCCCATCTGCATTGTCTAGTCTCTCCCTAGTCACTACGCTCCCATCCACTAGGGCTGCTTCTCCTCAAGGACCCTAAGATTAGACTTCTCTGTCCTTTAAAACTAAAAAGTCACATTTTGGGTTGACAGGACAAAAGGTGTCTCCCATTTTCTAATAGTAAGGTTGCAATAGTTTTTACTTTGGAACGGCAGAAAGTGAAAAGGTATTTTAATTCAATATTAAGCATCCATTAGTTTTCCCGACTGGCGTGTGACGGTCTACCTCAGGCCATGGCTAAACCTTGAAATGCTCCTCTCAGCATGCATAAATCCAGGAACACGTCACAGTGCATGGGGCTCACAGGAGAAACCAATGCTCCTATTCTGCCATAAAGGTGTTTGGAGTCCGTCCACTATCCACAGTAAATTATTAACCTCATTCTTTGAAATTATGATACTGTGCGCTCACACTGTTGTTTCTCCGCAGGGTCTGCCGGAGGACAAGGTGGAGGCAATTCCAGCACCCACTACCCAGTCAACAACCAGTTCACCATGGGCGGCCCTGCCATTTCCATGGCATCACCGATGTCAATCACCACCAACACCATGCACTACGGCAGCTAAAAGGACCTTGTGCTCCTCCATCCTCTGAACTGACAGCACCAGGGAAACCAAATGAAGACGCTGCCTCCCCTCCTGTTACCCATGCACCATTCTACGAACTGCGTGATGGTCTCCACCTTCTGGGATGCCCTCTACAGCGCCCCCCTCCCCCACCCCCATTCCTCGGTCCAGTCCGTGTGGAGGGACGTTTTAACCATTGTACAGAACAAGCCTCCCAAGGGCAACTCTTCTTTCTTTGATATTTGGACTTGTACAATTTTTTTTTAAAGAAATACATGAACTGCAAAAACCTCAAGATTTTCTCAGCTGCTGTTGGGTTAACAAAAAAACCGCTAACTGTGTTTTTTTTTTTTTTTTTTTGTGCTTGGAATCATCCAAATCATGTAGTCTAGTGTTGAGGTGATGATTTTCCATTGCTTTGTTTGACAGGACCTGCAGAGCAGGCCTGCTGGGCTACAGGCCGTATGGGGCAAGAGTGAAAATGGTAGAGTAGCTGGTGTTCGTTATTTTTTGGAGGTTGAAGGGAGGAGATGTGAAGGAGGCTGTGTGGCTAGCTCTCTCACTCTCTATCCCCACCAAGGGTGCACATGAACTCGATTCAATGCTTTAAGTTTCTGCTCAATTCCCAAAGCACGGCTATCTGTTAGCTGCACTTATTAGCGGGTGCAAGCCTGGAGTCTGATAGAATAAGGCCCTTTTAAAAATGACAGTGTTGGTTTTATATTGTGTATAATTACACAGAGCCAGCATGCATCTCCCTGCAGTGGTGGGAGGTATATATCTCGCACCCAAAGGTTCAGGGTGGAGGGTGGTCCCAAATATTGAATGTAATGAAACATCAGTGTCGTCCAGTCCGTCCCCTCCCTTGGCTTCCCTCTTCTTCAGGAAGGGGCCAAGTAAGGTATTAAATGCGACCTGTGTTTGTGTTCAGGTGTTAAATCTCTTTGGTTTGCCGCTGTCCATAGAGTCTGTTAGTTTGCCCACTGTTTTCTGCTTCTCCAAAGCCTCCATTCTGGGTGATCAGTTTTCAAGGTCACGCCGTGAAATGATTAAAAATAAGTTGTATCTGTGTATCTGAAATGTCTCTTGGCAGTCTGTCGAGCATGCAAACATTTCTGATCTGAAAGCTCCATGGCACATTGGTTAATAAATGGAGACACTTAGAACACTGAAGTCTGCTCTCTTGTTAAAGGAGATGCTTCACTGACCTTGAAATTTAATGAACCCTTTTAAATTCCAAACACCTTTTTTAAATAAAAAAACCCTAAGTGTAGAGCCTCTGCTAATGCTTGGCGGCCTTGAGGCGTTTGCCTGTAGGTGGCAGGAGCAACCTAAGCATCTAATGCCACCTTCACGAAATTTCTGAAACCAGCAGCCGAGAGGACTCTATCCAGAAGGGCAACTCCTTAAGATGGTGCCAAGCCGAGTCTGCTCCATCTTCCTGGTTGAGACAAGCCTAGTGATTCAGGTGAACAAAGTGGCCTCTCGACAGATTGTTTTTTTTTTTTTAGGCCCCAGGAACAGAACTATGGGTATCAAAGACACTTTTAGAGGCCAGCTGGTTGCAGCACGTAAGTTAATTAAAGTGGAAAGACTGTGATTCTGGGCAGCTGGTGGCAAAGGTGAACTTGGTTTTTAAGTTTGACGTACAGTTAGATTATCTGTAGCCTAGCACAACAGTAGTAAACATGTCTTTCAAGAGCATGTCGTCGTCATTTTTAGTCAACATTGGGAAGGCGTGCTCCGTGTATATTGTGCCAACATACAATGACTGCACCTTTCTCGTCTCCTTTCCTTAGTTTGGTTGTTACGCACAAGGGTGCCTGGTTTGGGGAGGATGCATTGATTGAGCCCCACTTTTCCCAGCCTCTGAAATGACAAACAAATCCAGCTTTTCTTCACAAGCGATCAGCTCCTGAAGGGTTCTGTTTGAATGTATACACTACTCCACAGCTGGTCCTTGCAACATGCAAAAAAAATGGGCACCAGCTGCTGACGCATAGGATGGAAGTGTTAGAGATGATGATTGTGCTATTTTTTGTTTTGTTTTCTTGTAGTATTCAATAAAGCCGGGAGAGTTTTAAAAATCGTGCTTTTTACTTCATAACCATCCACAATTCCCTTTATGCTTTTTCTCTTAAAGAAATGATTCTTCTGATGGATACTTCTACCTGCAGATTCCTCATATGTAGAACAATCCCAGGTGTCAGACTGGATCTGTAAACTTCAAAGCTCTCATGTCGCTGGTTATGGGGGGGCGGCAACTTCGCATCTACAGCGCAAGTGATGTCAGGTGACGTGACCATAGCCTTAAAGTGCCACTTGGCGCAACATCAGTTCCCTTTTGACGCAACATCAGTTCCCTTTTTCCCGTGCCTTCTACGTTGATCCGGAGCTTGCCCTCTGCACTGAAGAATTTTCTGTAAGGAAAAAAATCACTACTCTCAGGAGTGTCATGACATCCACATCATGTTTGGGCTTTAATCCTGCAGGGACTAAGAGGGACATATGTTCATCACAGATCACATTCCATGTGTTTGTGGTGTTTGGGGTCAGACCACAATTCTCACTTCTGAGACTCATGCCTCAGCATGCATCCTAAATCCATCAAGGAGTGTGAGGCCAAGCTGTTCATAGACCCTCCCCAAGTTGAAGTCATCGGAGGATGTAGCTCTGATTCAGATCTCCCTCTAAACATTCCTCAAACGAAAAAATCCAGGAAGCGCAAGAAACATGGTAAGTTTTCCAGATGAATCCTATCTCCCACAGGATTTTCATCTTAGGAGCCGAAGTTGGTAATGTTTAGGCTGGCTGATCCTGCACCTGGAGGATCCGGGCTAACATCCCTGCTGAACTCAACCCCGTAGCAGACTCCACCAATGCCTTCCTTCCTGGTAACATTGGTGCAGGACTTTCGATCTTTCCCAGAGTTTCATGTGCCAGGGACAGACCTGGCTGCGTGTCAACGCAATTTTTAGGATTTTCACCATAATCTAACCTTTCAGAGTACCTCTAGGACAGGGAGCACCATTCAGTTTCCTAATGTTCATACCTCAAGCGCCATACTGCCCTTCAGCCTTTCACACCAGTGCACAACTACACAACTCTGTCACTGGTGTGCCCGATGCAGCAGTAAGGCCACCGATGCTGCCACACCTCAGAGCCATACTCTAAGCCAGCTGCGGTGTCGCCTTCTTCACCCATGGAGCCTTCTCTCAAAAGGTCCAGAAGGAAGGCACAATGAAAAGAGAGTACAGATAGCAGATCCATGGTCTCTTCAGTTCTGACTCGCTTAACCTGTACAATAATGATGGTGGTGTAGAAAACACCTATGAAGTGCCAGGCTTATCCTCTGCTAGCTGGTTAGACACTTCTCCAGAAATTATATGGAATTTCCAGCTGGACTCCAACCCCTGAAATCATGTTGTTTCACTAGGGTATCAGGAAGTCTGCAGAAATATTGGACTTATAATTACCATCAGTCGCTGTTAAGACTGATGCCCCTACATCTAAACCATTACCTCTTTTTAATGAGCCCTCAGTGGAGCGGTCTGTGGCATGGGGGAAACCCTCTTCAGCCCCAGCTGTCCGTACGCTAGTAGCAAGACTATCACCCAGCTCTGAGAGACCTGAGTTTTCCATCAGCTGACTCTTCCCCAGTGAGCTTGGTAATTCAAGGTTCATGCTCATTAAGCCAGTTGCAGGGGTCCTTCACATCAGTCCCTTCACATAGAGAATCCAAACGGATTGAGGCAGGGGGTAGAAAATCTTTTCGATAAGTATGGCACTCAAATCATGAAATGCCAATTGTTTGCTCATCCGTTACACACATGCTTTTTGGGATATGGCCCAGTTCTTTGCGCCTCGTATACCAGAGGACACGCTTTCAGGAGGTTCTCAAGGATGGGCAAAATGTCTCCAGGCATATTATAAAGTTGGGCCTGGATACCGCTGTCTCCGTACAGGAGCGATTGGCACTTCAATATCTATTTGCCACCATATCTGGCTTCGATCATCAGGATTCTAAAGCAGTGTACAGGCAAATCTCATGGAATTGCCTTTCGGTGGGATCTCCTTGTTTAGAGATAATGGATGCTGCCCTAGTGATATGTAAAGTCTGCAGGGCAACGGTATGCTCACTGGGCCTTCAGCAGCCGCATCCCTAGAGGACCTACAGATTCTGTTGCTTTTGAGACTCCCAGATCCGGTTTGTCAGCCAGAACAAGGGTAGAGGCAGAGGAAAAGGCCCCAGATCTCCCCCAGTAACCGTCTGCCTCCTCCTTTTCCTCCTCCCCTGGGAAAGAAGTCCTAGTTCTCTTTCCCCAACCACACCTGGAGCCTATTGGAAGGCGTGTCCACGTTTCAGTTGGCCTGGAAGGCCATTACTTTGGACCAGTGGGTTCTCCAAATAGTGGAAAGAGGTTACACCCTTCTCTTCTTTCAGGCTCCATTCCTATCCCGCCAGTCTTCCTCCCCCACTCCAGATTGCCTGGTCATCCTCCTCCAAGAGGTGGCGGCACTTCTGCAGAAAGGGGAAGTGGAGCTAGTGCCTTAGCAGGAAAAGGGTCAAGGATGCTACTTCTGTTATTTCCTTTTGCCCATGAAGGAGTGGGGACGTTGCAGCTTCAGTCCACCCTTCACATTGTTTTAGCCTGACAAATTGGTGTTGAGAACGAATCTGCTTTCCTACCTAAGATGGGGACTCCTATCCACTTGAGCCAGTCCATCACCCTTCTGACATTCTCGAGGAGGAGCAGTTGCATAGATTGAATCCTAGGTGCATTCTACTACTTAGGCCACACTAAGGACAGATTCTTCTAGATTGCCAGCTCTTCGCAGGTTACTGTGATGCCTAGAAGGGGAAAACGGTGCTGAAAATTGCTGTTTCAAGGAGGATCATCTGTGGCATGAAAAACCTGCTATGCGCACACCATGAAAGGACCCCTAGTACAGAGATCGCCAAAGTCCGTCCTGGATGACTAGATCCAAGCCAGATTTTTAGTATATCCCCATTTAGATACATGTAGTTATCTTAAAAATCTGGCATGCATCCGGCCCTCCAGGACTGATTTTGGGTAACACTGCTCTAAAAAGGAATCTGGGCCCATTCTACCAGGGCTAAAACCACCGCTTCTTTTGCAAGGGCAGAAGTTCCAGTTGCGAAGATATATGGGCGTCCCTACACATCTGCCATGCATTCCTGCCTGAACTCTGATGTGCATGGGAATGTTTTTTTTGCCTAATCAGTCTTGCAGGATTTCTTGGTATAACCTTCCATGAACCCGCCTTCTAAATGGGTATGTATGGCAATGGAATCTATTCTACAGGTGCAGAAACTGCAGGTAGAAGCATCCACCCGAAGAAAGTTACTAACCTGCGGTTACCTTCTTTCTGATGAATACTCCACATTGGCTTGATAAATATAAGGAATGTTAATAAGATTCCAAAAATGCATATATTTTGGCACTGCAGTACTCCATTGATGTCAATCTGTAATTTTGCCTCAAAGGCTGGAAACAAATGGATAGAAACTGACGTTGTGCCACGCTAGGGCGGGGTGTATGGCTCCGGTGTCGTCCTCTGATACCACTTCTAGTGTCAATTCAAAGCCAGCATCCCCTACCAGCAACGTGAGAGCTTTGAAGTTTCCAGAACCAGTCTGACACTTGGGATTATTCTACAAGTGAGGAATCTACAGGTTGACAGAGTATCGACCATAAAGATTGTTACTGCAGGTAAGTAAATTTTACTTTATGGTTACCTTTCCCTTGTGACTGAACATATTCTGTAATTTAATGGGCAAAAACTATTTTGCCTCTTTTTTTGCTTAAGATTTTGGATGTTTTATATGAAAACTAAGACTCTATTGCCAAACCTTTTATTTCATCCTGGTTCTTGAGTGAGTGAATAACTTGCCTGCCAGTAGTAGCAATGGTAGAACTGGAAACTTATTAAATAGTGGCCAGGTTAGCTTTTTGTCAGCTGGCACAGTACAACAGTATCAGCTGCTGGATGAAAAGTACCCTTGTCAGTTCCCTTTTCTCTGCTGCGTGGATCTGTGCCTGCTCTTCATGGTAAGTGATTTCCTAGGTCTGGCTCCCATTCCAATATTTTTTGGGGTGATCTGATTGTGGTTTTTACTTAGCCTTCTTTTTCTCCTTCTGTTTGCGGAAAGTCCAGCTGTAAGCCATGCACATTGTTTCAAAGTTTGTAGCAGCTGATTCATGTGTCTTCGCCATCTCTTGCGTAGGCATTAGTCCTCTGCTGCACACCTATATTTTGTGTGTAACCATCGGTATACGCTCCCTCCGAAACTGCCTGGCTTGCTTGCTGAGCAAGAGAGTTGGATTTCAATTAACTGTAAAACTAGTCATAAGGGAAGTAGATGGTTACTGTCACTGTGGGTACTTCTGCTGACCTATCCTGTAGTTAAGATTACCTTGGACGTTACATTTTCCTTCTTTGTGGTGGTCGGCTTAATTAACTATAGGAAGCTGGCTCTGTATATACTATACCAAAGTAAGGTATAGTGTGCACAACGTCCAAGGGATCCCTAGAGGTATAGCAGAGGCTAAAGTAGATAATAACTTACTCTCTTTTGTGGTAGTGTGGTTGAGCAGTCAGGCTTATCAGAGGATAGTGTTAAGCGTCTGTTGTGCACAGGCCAGAAATAATGTTGCAAACTCAAAGACTGAATCCAGACCAATTGTTTGTATAAAAAGTTATTTTGTTATTATTATTCCTAGAACCAAGAATGACTTGTTAGCTGTTGTGTTATACTTTTCATACAATGTTACTTTTCAACTAACTGTGAAGGCTGGTTTGGTAGGTATATTTAGATTACTTTTGCAGTTGAGAAAAAGATTAGAAAACTGTTTAAAAACACTTGTAATTACTTTGAGTACTTTTAGATTACTTTGTGATTACTTTTCTAGTTTGGCCTGAAACACACCCCTAACACATTTTAAGCAACACAGGATATTGGTAAACAGGTTAAGTCTGGTGAAGGTACTAAGTTGCTTTTATTGCAGTACAAGACAGTTCAACAGTTAACAGAATTTTCAAAGAAACCCACCATTCAGTCCTATGGGAAAAACGAAGTGTTAAGTCTACAGGTGAGTAAAAAAGGTTTAAGATTGTAGTTTTGGGGGGTAGAACCAAGGCTCCCTAAGGTTCAGGTTGGCATTCAAGGGGTGGCACTAGGGCGGCTGGGTGCCGAGTGCCAATGTTAACCAATGGTGCTAGGGGGCACCTTGGGTGGGGACTGCTCACAGGCAGGCCACTCTGTCTCGGAAGCCAAGCTCCTAGGGTTAAGGTAAGTGCAAAGGGGGGGTCCCAGGTTGGCACCAAGTCCACACCACCAGTGGCCATAGAGCTGCAGGGTGCTCAGGAAGTGTCAGAAGCCCAATGCTTTTCAGTGGAGGACATTGGTCACGGAAAAAGACTGCAAGCTGGAGCCAGAAGACTGGATGTTGGGAACCAATGACTGGAGGATGAAGATGAAGAGTTGCTCTGCATCAGGACACAGTCAGTCGGGTACCTCAGGACTGTGGAGCTGTGGGTGCTGGGGCGTCATTTTGTGTCCAATTCTTAATAGTACTGGTTGCAGTTGGGGGGACCTTTCAGGGTTAGACTGCAGGTGTCGAGGAGAAGGTTGGTGGAGGTCGTCCCACGCTGGAACACATGTCAGGATCGCCGGGGGGACCTCGCAGGGGTGTTGGGCCACTCTGGCCGTCGGGTGCAGAGTGGTGAGGACTCGCAGATCCGGCTGGTTCTGGAGTTCTGGCTTGAGTTGCTGTTCAACAAATCCGGTATTCGCAGGAGATAGGAGTTCTTTAGGAAGGCAGGGCAGGTCTCCAGGGTTTTTGGAGGCTGCTCCCTGCTGAACACGCCAGCTTCAGCTCACAGTGGTTCAGAGCAGGAGACAGGCCGTTAGGGCTGGTTCCAAAGCAGTTGGAAGTCTTCCTCCTCTTCGGCAGCACAGCTCTTCTGTCTGTCTTCTACTTGTCACGTCGAATCTGAAGAGGCAAGGTTTAGGGGTGCTCTTAAACACTTAATTTAGGGGCATTACAGTGGTGTGCAGGTTGGGACCCCTTCCCTGGGGTGTCTACACCCCCCTAGTATGCCACCCTCCAGTGAGAGCGGGACATTTGTCTCTTCCTGATTGGAGGGGTCCCCCATCTGCAAGAAGGAGGGGACTGAGATGTGTGCTTCACTTCGCCTTTCCTACCTGAGGAGTGGGGTTGGCACTGGGTTAGCTAGGTTTTCCCGCCAATTCTCCAGCCCAAAATGGGATAGAACCGGTTGGAGCCAATTACTGATAGCAGCAAAAGGCATGGGGTAGCTAACAAAGGTGGTAGGCCTTTGAAGCTCCCCTACGGGGACCCTGTCCATCTTGGGGGAGAAGGCATGACACCTCTGCCCAGGACGTGCTTTGTTTCCAGACCCAGAGAGCGGAGGGCACTTTACCCAGGGGTCCAGAAACCTGTCTGGGGGTAGCAGATTGCTGGTAGCCAGTCAGGAACCACACCAGAGTTGGTCGTTTTGCAGGAGGCATATCTAAGATGTGCATTTTTCATTAACTCAAACACTGTCATCAGTGTGGGTTTAATGTACTGTGAAGTTTGATCCCAGACTTGAGTAAAGCCATCATGGAGCTGTGGAGTTCGTATTGACAAACTCCCAGCCCATGCATTCAAAATGACTTCACTGCACTTACAATGTCTGTGAATGGCACAGACACTGTAAGGGCATATTACTCTTTAAGCTATGCCCTCACCAGTGGTATGGGGCACCCTGCCTTTAGGGCTGTAAGGCCTGCTAGAGGGATGACTTACTCATGCCACACTCAGTGGTGGTGGTCATGGCACAGAGCGATGGGTGCCATGTCGACTCTTCAGTTTGGTCTGCACCAGAACACGCAGCCTGCAGTGGCAGTGTGTGGGTGTTGAGGTGAGGGGTCCCTGAGGGTGGAATAATACATGCTGCAGCCCTCAGGGCTCTGGTCACAAGGCCCTTGGTACCAGGGGTATCTTTTACAAGGGACTTGCATGTGGCCCAGGGGTGTGCCAATTGCGGAGATAAAGGTACAGTTTTGGAAAAGAACACAGGGCCTGGGAACCTGATTGACAGGGACCCAGGACGCACTCAGTCAAGTTGGCATCGGGTATCTGGCAAAAAGTTAAAGGGTAACAGTGCGAAAAGAGGCACTTTCCTATAAAATGGATCACCAAGTCTGAGCCCCTGATAACTATTGGTGGAACTGTTTAACTGACATTTCTAGATTCAAGCATGGGTAGGCGTAAAGGGGTTATTGGATTGATTTTATGTCCAATGTCTTGCATGGACTGAAATGTATGGTTGTACTAGAGTTTGTGGAAGGTTTGATTGCCATGGGAGTTTTTATTGAGAAATGGATACCTGTAGGAAAGTGGCGCTTTTTGACTTGTCACCCCTACCTTTTGCCTGGTGTCTGATGCAGTTTTGATAGAAGTGTACTGGGTTCCTTCTATCCAGGTGCCTAGTGCTAGGTCTCTTTCCCTAAACTGTGCAATTGTTCCCTCAATTGGCAATACCTTTAGCACCCCTGTAAGTCTCTAGTAAATGGTACCACGAGTACTCCGGGCATGGGTGCTAATGAGGGTCCATAAGGGCGGCAGCATGTATTGTGCCACCCTAAGAGACCCCTCCCCTAACTCATGCAGATAGCCATTGCAGGTTGCGTGTCATGGTGCAGATAAGTGAAAAAACGACATGTTACCCTGTGTGCCATGCATGCAGGATAGGTAATCCACCCCTATAGCAGGCCTTACAGCCTTAAGGCAGGGTGCACTATACTACATTTGTGGATATACATGCATGAGCAGATATGCCCCTGTGATGTCTAAGTCAATTGTCTTCCAGGGGATTCTATCAATAGTCATAAGCACTGAATATTCCCGCCCATGTGCGGGGACTCCGGAAATAATAAAGATTATATATGAAATATATATATATATATATATATATATTTATTTTTTCGTATCAATGCAGCTCCCATCTAGGAGGCTAAACGATGTAATTACACACAGACTGTATTTGCAAATGTATATAAAAACACAAGAGGGCAAGTAGCACTTGAACTCTGTTTTTTAATGAGAAAAGTACTCATAAATATCCAACTGCAAATAAAGTAGACATTGTTAGCCTACAGGCTGCATTGTAAAGCAATAGCATAGAAAATGAAAGCATTTAAAAAAAAAACTGGCACCGTGCCTTTAAGACGGGCCTGACCCCTAGCTTCCCATCATGCCCCAGGGGTGACAGTTAGGTCAGTTCTTTCCGGCTCCTTCTGTCAGGACCCTGGATTTTCAGCTCTCCTTTTTTTGGCTTTTAGTCAAATACTGTAAATCTTTCAACTTTTTCTGCCTTCACTCAGCTTCTTTTTGCCTTAGAGTGAAGCCAACTTATTTGAGTTCAGAAAGGGTGTTATTTTCTTCAAAAATGCCTTCTGTATTCGACTCTTGCCCTTCCTATGGCAAGAAGGCCAGATCTGATACACATCCTGTGTGTGTTCTCTGCCTCCCTGAGACTCATTCTTCTAGCAATTGTCGTCATTGTAAGAAGCTATCCAGGAGAACTTTAAAAGAAAGGGAAAGAAATCGCCTTTTTGGCCTCTCTGAAAGAGGTAGGTCTCCTGTGAGGCAGCAGACGAAGAAAAGAACTCGGTCGACGTCGAGAAAAGTCACGACCTGTTCTCCATCGGCGTCTGGATCGACGTCGAAGCTACCGGCGACGCCGATATCGATATCGACATCGAAGACTTCAGTGATGCCGGCGCATCATTGACCATAGACTACGAAGACTTTGTCGACGAAGGTAACAGGCCCTCCGTCGACGTCAACGAGGCGGTGTTCGTCGAGAGGCAGGTCTCCGTCGACGCTAGGGGAGCGATCGACGTCGAGACACAGTGCTCCATCAGCGCATCATCGGCACTCGACGTCGAAGCTCATCACTCCATCGGCGCTGCAGCGCTCGACGTCTAGGCCTATTTCTCCGTCATCGCCTCGTCATCGATCGACATCGAGAGGCAGATCGGCATCGAGGTCAATCCAGAGATCTTCGTCGTCGAGGCCCAGGACACTTCCTTCGACGTCGAAGCTGAAGACTTCGTCGAAGCCAGTTGAAGAATTGTCGACGTCCAGACATCATACTCCATCGACGCCGACACAGAAGTCTCCGTCAAGATCAGGCCAACGATCTTCGTCGTCGAGGCAGCGATCTCCGTCGTCGGCAGTCCAACACCGATCAACGTTGAGGCATCAGTCTTCAGAACGAGGAAGGCATACATCCAAGCTGGGCCCTCCTTCGACGTCGGGCAGACGTTCGACGTCGAGAGCAACATTGAGTCCACCTTCTAAGAGGAGGACGTCTCCGTTGAGGCGACAATCGGTGCAGAGGTGCTCCAGATCGCAGTAGAGGCATCCATCCAAAGAAGCCTCACCTCCAGTAAGCCTATCCTCTTCACCTTCATCTAGGGCTGACTTGCCTGGTTCTTATCATGGGTCAACGTCCAGGTCTCCAGAAGTGGTGATCTCGACTTCATGCAGCCCAGAATCAGGAGGACACCAAACTTCTCCAACCAGATCGTGAGAGAAGGTGAACTCCCCTCCTCCTGCAAGCTCTCCAGAGGGACGAGAGGCGCAGATCGCCTTCCATTCATTTATCACGCAGTGGTACAGGCCGTTGCATCATTGGGCCAATTCATCAGCCACAGGAGTCCAGCTTTATTCAAGCCCTCTCCACAGAGCTCCGTTGTCTCGTCTAGTGGACGCTGTGGATAGAGAACGTCCTTCCTCAGGAGTCGGGGCTCGCAGTCGCATTCCTGCTCGTTCCCACAGTAGGAGGTCTAGATCTAGAAGCAAGAGAAGGTCGCACAGATCTCCTACTCCGTCCTCTTCATCCACTCGGTCTTCTCACAGAGACTACTCACCTACTTTGACAGACACTCCACCGTCAAGGGTCTCTCTGGTGGATGATATCTACACTTTCCAGGACATTCTTGGTAGAGGAGCTAAGAAGCTAGGTATTTCCATGCCTACTTGTCAAAGTAAGTCCTCTGTGATCTTCGAAACCCTACACAAGCGAGAAGAATCCAAACCTCTACTTCAAATAGTACCAGGCCTCATAGAGCCAGTGATGGACAACTTTCTCAATCCGGGTAATGTAAAGACCGGCCCAGCGACAATATCTAAAGTACCGCTCACCAGAAGATCTGCTCTTCCTCACGGCCGATTCCCCTGCCAGATTCTGTTATCATTGCTGCGGCAAAAAAGACCCATGCTGTTGCCTCCTCCTCTACTGTGCCTTCGGACAAGGAGAGTAAAACACAAGATTCGTGGGGCAGAAAAGTTTGCGGCACTTCGGCCTCAATGTTAAAGGTCTCCAATGCATCAGCTCTTCTGGGCAGGTATGACAGATCACTATGGGACTCACTGCAGAGGTTCATGGAGAAATTGCCAGAGGAAGACCGTAAAGATTTTGAGGAAATCTTGGAGGGCAGCTCTGTTTCGAACCAGGTTATCAGCGCTGCAGCGGATGGGGCTACACTTTCAGCCCATGCTTATGCACATGGAATATGCGCAAGAAGAGCATCTCGACTTCGACTTATGGCGCTTAAGCCAGAAGCTCAGGCGCGTATCCTGAACCTTCTTTTCTCTGGTTCTTCTCTGTTTGGGTCTCACACGGATGAGATGTCCCTCATGAAAGCAGAACTGGACACTCTAAAGGCATTGGGCCTTGAGAAATGGAAGGAATTCCGTAAAAGATACAGGCCTTACAACCGGCGATCCTCCCAACAGAGTTCAAACCCCTCACTGGCAAAAAAGTCAGGATCAGCAAGGTCAACAACGATCACAGTATCGAGGCAGACGCCCCTCCAGAGGAGGAGGAAATCCGCGCCAAGGCAATAACTCAGTCAAGATGCAGACGAAACAATGAGGGTCCTCTTCCCCTGTTGCCGTTAAGCACTCCAGTGGGGGTGGGGGTGGGGGGGGGGGGGGAGTAGTATTGCAAATCATCTCGAAGAGTGGCGAGCTATCACAAAGGACCGGTGGATGCTAGCTACACTACAGCATGGGTACTCTCTACGTTTCCGACACCGTCCTCCCTCAATCCCACCAGTTCCATCATCGAGTCACCAACTGAAGCTCTTACAGAAAGAGGTGGCCACCCTTCTCAGAAAGTCAGCCATCGAGAGGGTGCCAGTGGCTCAGAGAGGGAGAGGAGTTTACTCAAGATACTTCTTGGTAAAGAAAAAGGGTCGAAAATCGGAGTACAGACCGGTTCTGGATCTGCGAACACTCAACCTATCAATAAAAAAGGAGAAATTTCGCATGCTGGCTCCATCAAATATATCCACATCTCAGACAAGGGGATTGGATGTGTTCGCTGGATCTGCAGGATGCGTATTTTCACGTGTCCATCATCACCATCACAGGCAGTACCTGAGATTTTGCGTGGGATCCTCTCATTACCAGTTCAAGGTGCTGCCCTTTGGGTTAAATTCAGCCCCACTGTTGTTCACGAAGTGCATGGCAGTAATGGCAGCCGCACTGCGACAAAGAGGAATCTTCGTGTACCCCTACTTAGACGATTGGCTGTTGAAAGGTCCCTCCCCGAGCAATGTGAGAAATAATTTTCTGGACTGTCTCAGGCTTTGTCACCGGCTGGGCCTGCACGTAAATTTTGACAAATCAACGTCTGTCCCAACTCAGAGAATTCATTACTTAGGTGCTCTGATAGACTCCGAGGTAGGAAAAGTGGTTCCTTCGGAGGAGAGACAGTGTTCCCTCTTACAGAAATGCAAGCTATTTCTGCGCGACGGCAGGTTGCCGGTTCGTCGGATTGCCTCCCTGTTAGGGTCGATGGCATCCTGCATCTTCCTGGTCCCCAATGCCAGACTGCAAATGCGTCTTCTTCAGCAGGATCTGGAGGACAAGAGGGACCAACAAGCAGCTCGCTGGGACGAAAAGATGAGCCTTTAACACGCAGCAAAAAAACTCCATCCTGTGGTGGATGAAGGAGGTGAATTTGCAAGTTGGAATTCCTTTTCACCAACCTCCTCCTGTTCAATCTCTAATCACAGACTCCTCATTACAGGGTTGGGGAGCCCACATGGGGTCTCTCCAGACTCCGGGCTTATGGTCAACAAAAGAACAATCTTACCACATCAACATGTTAGAACTGCGGGCTGTTCACCTAGCTGAACTACCTGAACAAACGGGGGAACACGTTCACGCACTCTGTCATTGGAAGCGCAAACGCTCTGGCATTGGCTCCTAGCAAGGAATCTCTCGGTCACAGCTGTCCACTTCCCGGGAGTACAGAACGTGAAAGCAGATGCTCAGTCGTCACTTCGAGGACAGAAAAGACTGGGTTCTCAACGTCGAAGGCATTTTCCAAGAATGGGGTCGTCCCACTATCGACCTCTTCGCGGACGACGAAAATGCGATATGCCAAAACTTCGCCTCGAGGTTTTACCGACCAGGGTCGAAGGGGAATGCCCTTTTGATCAACTGGTCAGGGGCATTTGTGCACGCCTTTCCACCTCTTCTGCTAATCCCGAAGGTGGTGACCAAGCTGTCTCATTCGTGCACGAGGATGATACTGATTGCACCGTACTGGCCGAAACAATGGTGGTACCTGGACCTTCTGCACCTATCAGAATGCCCTCACAGGAAGATGCCGTGCAGACCGAACCTGCTGTCCCAAGATGAACGGGAGGATTCATCACCCCAACCTTCCATCACTGAACTTGGCAGCATGGCTCCTGAGGTCCTCCAGTATGGCCATCTAGGACTACCGCAGGACTGTATGTCCATTTTGAAGGAAGCAAGAAGACCATCCACTAGACATTCGTATGCATGCAAGTGGAAGCGGTTTTATATGTGGTGTGCGCAAAACAATTGTAATCCTACCAAGGGTCAGGAAGAGGTCATCCTTCCTTACTTACTTTATCTGGCGAAAGCAGGGTTGAAGATTTCTTCTATTAAGGTGCACTTAACGGCAATAACTGCATTTGGACGCTCACCTTCTCAACCTTCTTTCTTTCAGTTACACGCTGTCAAGAATTTCTTACAGGGTTTAAAGAAGGTCTACCCTCCGGTCCGGCCTCCTTCACCACCCTGTGAACTAAACCTGGTGCTATCAAAATTGATGGGTCCGCCTTTCGAACCCATACACAAAGCAACCTTGCAACATCCTTCTTGGAAGGCGACTTTCTTGGTAGCGATCACGTCGGCTCGCAGAGTGAGCAAAATACAGGCTCTCTGCTCTAAAGAGCCTTATACAGTTTTCCATCTTAATAGGGTTGTGTTGTGAACGCACCCGTCTTTGCTTCCTCAGGTGGTGTCAGATTTTCATGTGAATCAGACCACATCACTACCCACCTTTTTCCCCCAATCCCTCCACTCCAGCTGAGAGTGCCTTACACTCTCTGGACCTGAAAAGGGTTTTAAAATTCTATCTGGACAGATCCAGATCTATGAGAAAATCTGATCAACTATTTGTTAACTATGGGTCGATCAGAACTGGTTTTGCAGCTTCAAAGCGGTCCATCTCCAGATGGATAGTTTCATGTATCAAACTTGCTTATCAATTAGCACAGAAGCCCCTTGGGTTTACTCCCAAGGCGCACTTTACCAGAGGAAAAGCGGCTACTACTGCTTTTATTCATAACGTGCCCATGTATTAAATTTGTAAGGCGGCAACTTGGAGGTCTGTCCATACATTTACAAGGCATTACTGTCTGGATTCAGACACCCGAACACACTCTAGTAGGCCAGGCCTCCTTGAGGAATCTGTTCAACAGCTGATTTCGGCTGTTATTATTTGTTGGGTCATGTTTTACACTCATTTGCCTGCAGGTGGTTGATGGGCTTGCTATTCTATTCAGTGCTTATGACTATTGAAGAGAAGGATAAGTTACTTTCCTGTAATCCTAGTTCTCTTCCAGGGGTATCCTCATCAAAGTCATAAGCAACCCACCCGCCTCCCAAGGCAAATGAGATTTCTTTTCTAAAGTGTTAAAGGGTATCTTTGTACCCTGACCTTCAGGGTTATGCAAAGAACTGACCTAACTGTTACCCCTGGGGCATGATGGAAAGCTAGGGGTCATGGCTGCCTTAAAGGCACGGTGTCAGTTTTTGTTGAAAATGCTTTCATTTTCTATGCTATTGCTTTACAATGCAGCCTGTAGGCTAACAATGTCCACTTTATTTGCAGTTGGATATTTATGAGTACTTTGCTCATTAAAAAACAGAGTTCAAGTGCTACTTGCCCTCTTGTGTATTTATATATATTTGCAAATACAGTCTTGGTGTGTAATTACATTGTTTAGCCGCCTAGATGGGAGCTGCATTGATATGAGAAGAAATATATATGTGTGTGTATGTATGTATATATGTGTATATATATATAGCTGTATATATGTTTTTCTTATATAATTTTTATTATTTCCGAGGTCCCCGCACATGGGCGGGAATATTCAGTGCTTATGACTTTGATGAGGATACCCCTGAAAGATAACTAGGATTACAGGTAAGTAACTTAACCTTCTTAGATATTACAAGTGACCAGGGAAGCCATTTTAAGTACATGTGATGGACACTGGTAAAAACGAGTTGCCCTGCTACATGATGGCGTCACGGAGATCTATGGTATTTGGTATCAAACACCTTGTATTAATAAACCCACAATGATTCCAGTGTTGGATTTATTAATCCATGCATCCAGAGGGCACCTTACAGGTGTTCCCTGAAAGAATCCCAGCCTCTAGTGTGCTGGCTGACTGGTGTGGAGCAGCCTGCCACCACAGACCGGTTTCTGACCCCTGCAGATGAGTGCCTACAATCTGAGGGAAGAAACAATGCCTGCTCTGGCCAAAGGTGTTGTCACCTTCTATGAGCAGGATGGCTCACTAATCAGTATATCAAGACAGGAGGCTTCAAAGGCCTCTGCCACTTTTGATTGGTGATTACGCCTCCCCAGACAGGGAAAATGCCAACTCCCTGCCTTCGGTCCATTTGGCACCAGGACAGGAGGGAAATTAGATATGCATGGAGGTGTGGTGCACTACCATGCCAGTCACACCCCTCAGGTGAGCTGCCTGGTGTGCCCCCCTTCAGGAAAATTTTGTTATCTTGATGATGGCAGTAATAGGAACTGGGACAGTCCTATGCCTGCTTTCCCATAGGAAGTGGTCATATAGGGGATGTAGTGACTCCAAGGGTAAGTAGCTCATTGGCTACCACCTCCACTCTCCTTAACGCCCCTAAATTTAGTATTCAGGGGAGCCCCTGGCACCAGTAAAGCCCATTCTAGCGACCTATGAAGGATACTGAAGAGCCACGAAAAGCAAGAACTGAGGAGCAGCAACTGACTTGGCACCAACCCTACCGACCTGTCTGCTGTCCCCGACAATTGCACCAAAGACGACTTGTCCTGCAGTTGCTCTGCCTCCATAAGCCTGGGAGGACTGCCAGCACCTCCAGAAACAACCAAGATTTGCAGGCACCAGAGAAAAACCTTGGTCTCTGGCTCTCCGAAAACCCGACACCGGAAAGCTCCACTTCACCTGGGTCCCCAGACCGAGTCAAAGTAGACCAACGGTGCCAGCGAGATCCTAAGACCCTCCAGAGTTGAACCCCACCTTGGGTTTGCCCAGACTGGACTCCCAGTCGCCGCCTGCAACTTATTCGTGCAGGCATCCTCTACCGTGAGTATCTCCTGCAGTGAAAACCTGGTGCTTCAAAACACCACTGCACCAGAGCCCCACACCCTGAGTAGAAGTGGACTGAAGCTGCCGCTATGTGCCCAAGCATTGTGAGACCTGAACCCCGCTGTTGGTTCAGCTGGACTGGCCCCCCAGTCCCTACTTGCAGCCCCTTTTTCTCAGGACTGTTTCCCATTGGAACCAACGGGACACCCGACACCGAAAAGCACCTCTGCACCTGGACATCCCAGAGCCTTCCGAGGTGACCTCTTGGTGTTGCCTTGGATCTTGCCCCGTACTTACCTCCAGAAGATTGGTCCTGTAAGTTGCTGCTAAGTACCTGAATGTGTTTTTCCCCATAGGATAACATAACAGTATTGTAGACGGTGCAAGTGTATTAACCTGTTTTCTTAAAAACTGCTATTTTAAGAAGTACTTACCCAATAACAAAGTTCTTGGTGCTAAAAATGATATAAAAATAAGTGTTATTTTTAGGTCTCACCTAGGCAGCGTTTGCGCTGTCTCTTCGAGACATGCTGTATTCAGTATATGGGGATTGAGCTCCGCCCATCTTTACAATTGGCTCCTCTTACTGTCCTTTGTAAATAACTGCTTTTGATTCGTCAGTAGGCTTGGTTGTCCCTCCTTAGTACCTCCCTCTCCTGTTACCTCCCATAAGGACAGCCCCTCTTACATGTGTCCTTATTCAGTAAATTTCAATAGCAGTTGGGAGAACTGTTTGCTTAATTAATGTACACAGCACTCACAGGACGCCAGCTTCAGCAGTGGCAGCCGCTTCTTGTTTTGGTTAACTTTTCACTTCCCGCCTAACCGAGTTTGCATTTCTTTGTTTCCTGCTCATTAGACACGTTCCGAGGGTGCCAGTTGGTGCACTCCCATGTTCTGTTTACATCGTGGCCATTTTGTTTTCCTTTAATTTCTCCGGCACCATTTGTCTCAGTTTCTGTTTGGTTTCAAATCACCATTGTTTATTTGAATTGATTTGCTATGAGTTTCATTTTATTTATTATGATTGCCATGTTTTTGGTTGAGCCGACAGCAGACTCAAACCTGGTTCCCCAGGCACAAGGTCGACAGCTCTGTAAGCTACGCCACATCGCTAACTTGTATAGCGCACTAGTTTGTTTCCCATAGTGCTTTTTATTCTAGTTTGTTTTTGAAAGCCCCTACCTCGATCTGGTTGCATCGAATGTTTTGTCGTGGTGTACTCTGCCAGCATTTGATGCATTTTTAAGAGCAGATTGGAGGTGATTAAGTACAGGTAAGCCTACTAGTTTGTCTTTTTCCACAAACAGCTCTTCTGTTTTAATCTTCATGCATGAACTTTTAACCCCCAGGTTTCATGTTCGGCAGCTTTAATGTTTGAAAGAAAGTGTTCAGCATCAGAAGCACTTGTTTACTGCATTCAGAGGTTTAGAACACCAAATACATTTCACTTTGTGTGACCAGATTTTGATAACCAATAACTGGAACATTTTTTACAAACATGCTGAATTTAGTGAAATTTGCTCAGACATATGATTAAAAGCATTTGCAATACAATAGGTCTTGCGTTTACGAGAGTTTGAGCTATTGGCATTATAAATGATACTTTTTGTTTAGTTTAACTGTTTTGAAAACCTGCAAACGGTGCGTAAACACGCACTTTGTACTAGTTGCTTACGAGAAGCAAGGCTGGCAGTAACTGAGCCTCTTTTACTACCAGCCTTGCTTCTGGTAAGCAAGGACTATATGTACAAAGTGCGTGTTAACGCACCACTTGCAGTTTATCAAAACACATAAATAAAAGGCATTGTCATTTACAGTGCCAATAGCTTAAACTTGCGCAAATGCGAGACCTAATGCTTGTTCTACATTGGTGTGAATCTCCTTATTGAAAGTGTCAGTTATTGACTGTGTGTACGCAACAAATATCTAACAATCCTCCTTGATAAGCCTAAGGCTGTTCGACCAAACTACCAAAAAAAGAGCACCTTGGGATTGTTAAAGCAAACCCCTGTGCGCTCCTAAGGGGTACTTGGATTCTCTACACAACATACCTCTTTTTGGTATATTCTGTAAAGAGCCTGCTTCCTACATTGGTGGTGCATCGTGGGGTAGAAGACTTGACATTTTCTGTACCACTCGGTTAATAGATAAGACTAAGGAATCCAAAATTGTCTTTTGTTTAAAAAATAAATAAATAATCGAAGCCTGCTTTTTCTAAATTGTTTCAAATAACTGTTAGGGCCTTGTGTTAAGTCACGCAGTCCAAACTTTTTAGAACTTTAAAAGAATACTAGTAGTTAGGCCTTTTAAAAGTTTTTCGATTTTCTAAAAAGGTCCCAACTACTCTAATATTGTGTCTGATACAGAGGGCACTAACAAGGCTCTCAACCTGGCTCCCTACAAAAAAAGTTATGTTGACCCAACTAAAGGGCCTCTGTACAGCATGGAACCTTACCATGGGGACTAATCCTCTCAAGGCTCATCTCCAGACTCTACTTGCTGAGCATGATGGTCATGGCAACGGAAGGAAACTCAAATGACCCAGAGGATGCTGGTGCCAGTGACGGAGTCCTACCCAACAAACTGGCAGCACCTCTACTGGGAGTACTGCTAATAGAACCCCAGATGAAGCTGTGGAGCAGGATCCTGAGCTTCAAAAATTAGCTAAAAGAATATCCCTTGGGGTCATAGAAAAGGAAAGGGCTAAGATGGGCCTAGGATCCATCTCTGGTGACAGCAAAATTATAAATAGTAAGAAAGGTGAAGTTTTTGATCCCAAAAAAGGGATTGTCCCCGAATATGCAGAGGGTTATGTTACTAAATGTTTTACATTCTTTGAGAGGGCTTGTAAAATGAGGGAACGCAACCAGTATAAGTATTGGGGCACTCTACTCAGGGAGCTGTATTCAGGAAGTGTAGGGATAGACTCCAGACACTGGAAGAGACAGATTCTGAGTCCTACACCTTGTGAAGGAAAGATACCCTGATTGAGCGCTTTGGTCAAGCCTCTCCCCAAGAATTGGTAAAGAAGGTTAACCACTGGGTCAACACTAAGGTAACCAAGGCAATTCGTGGTGGGGGAGACCAAAAGAAAGGGGTTGCCAAGCCCCTCCAGGGACAGATGGTGAACAGCCTAAAGACAAAAAGTATTCTAAAGAGTCCCAAAAACCTGTTCAGGAAGGTTGGCCCAAGAAAATACACAGACCAAGGGTGGGTACCAGGGTAAGAACTGTGATCTCAAGAAGACTAGGTGCTCTAATTGCAAAGCCAATGGACACCAAACTGGATACCCAGTCTGTCCTAAAAACACTCCCCGTAGTGCACCTGCAGTGCTTGATGCAGTGGTAAATCTCCCGATGGGATCCTTGGTGTGCCCTTACCCGGTCAGAGTGCACACGGAAGCGACTCTAGTGTCAGAGCGGGTTGGATGTAGCTGCCCTGACTGTCTGGCCCAGTAACCTAGAGAAATGCGGACAGCAGCTACACATTAATAGGGTTAGAGTTCAAGCACTGAGGGATATAG
Organism: Triturus cristatus; assembly: GCF_964204655.1. Classification (NCBI taxonomy): domain Eukaryota; kingdom Metazoa; phylum Chordata; class Amphibia; order Caudata; family Salamandridae; genus Triturus; species Triturus cristatus. Next base: position 85,060,134 of record NC_140586.1, on the reverse strand, counting down.
GTGCATTCGTGTGAGAGAGGGCCTCTTTTTTGCATGGTTGGCCCCCACTTTTTTCTTGGTTTTGATGTGATTTCAATTGTAGTGCACAGGTTCCCTGCCAACCAGATCCCCGTGCCAGTGCTTCTTACCTAAAAACAAATCTCCATTTGGTACTTCTGCCTCCTGTAGGTTACTAGTAAATGGTACCTTGGGTACCTAGGGCCGGGGAGCTAAAGAGGGTCCCCTGGAACCATCCTCAATGGGACCATGCCACTGCCCTTGGAGCTTGCATGTTCTTGTGAGGGGGAAAACGACAGCCCACATGGCACCCTGCCTGGGTGCTGGGCCAGCCAGCACTGCCTGAAGACATGGGTAAGTCACCCCTCTAGCAGGCCTCACAGCCCTAAGGTAGGTTGCACTATACCACAGAGAGGGCATATCTGCATGAGCAGATATGCCCCTACAATATTGGGGCCCATTCCTTTATATTATAAGTGCCAGGGAAGCCATATAGAGTCCATGGACTCGAAACTAGGCAACTAGAGTTCCACAGCACAGTGATGTCCTCACTAAACACAGGAGTGTTTGGTACCAAACGACTCCTTTCAATAAACCCACAAACCTGGTGGCACTAGGAGAGTGATAGTGCCTCAGCAGTATAGAGAGTTCTTACTCTCTTTAGCTCATGACATCCCCTTAGCTGGGCATCTTGGCCAGACCAAAACTTGGAATAGGTTAGTCACCCACTTCTGATGGCCAGATATATCCCAGAAGGTGAAGAAGCTTTGTAACTCATGTGATACCTGTCAAGCCAGTAGCAAAACCGGTAATCACCCAAAGGCACCCCTAACTCCACTTAGTGGTTGGGGTTCCGTTTGAAAGGGCATGGTTGATTGTGTGCCCCTGGACCACCCAACAGCATCAGGGAACAGATGTATTCAGGTGGCAATGGCTCATGCCACCAGCTACTCTGAAGCTATTCCACTTTGGACTGTCACTGCTCCTGCAGTTGCCGGCCCTCTTGAGTATCTTTACAAGAGTGGGTTTTCCTAAGACGGTGGTGTCAGACAGAGGTAAACTTCATGTCTGGCTTCCTAAAGGTCTTGTGGAATGATTGTGTTATGACTTACAAGTTCATTACCCATATCGTTCACAAACCAATAGTTTAGCTGAGAGATTCAACAAGACCATGAAAGGCAAAATCATGTGACTCTCGCAAACTCAGGAGGAGATGGGATGTCCTGCCGTGCCTGATTTTTCACCTACTGGGAAGTACCACATGTGGAGTAGGTTTTTCTGCCTTTGAACTTCTGTTTGCCCATCCTGGAAGGGTACCATTGTGTCTAGTGAAGGAGGCTGTGTGAGACCTCTCAAAGAGCCTAAACAAGACATAGTAGACTATGTACTTGGCTTACGTTCAAGAATGCCTGAGTACACGGAGAAAGCATCCAAAAACCTTGAGGCCAGCCAAGAGCACTAGATGCTCTGGTATGACCAAAAGGCTGCACTGGTGGAGTTCTAACCAGGGCAAAAGGTGTGGGTACTAGAGCCTGTGGATGCCCGGGCACTCTAGGACAAATGAAGTGGTCCTCACCCTATCCTTTTTTATTTTATTTTTATTTTAAATGTTCCCATTTATCAGCAATATAAAATAGTGGTGTCACTGCAAATCATATTCGCATATAGTAAAAAGCACATTTGACATATACAAGTATTGTATGCACAATGCATCTATGAATATCAAAATGTTTGCATCTGTACAGTATTAAAATCCCAGGCCTTGCTATCCCTCCTGCTTCTCGGTCCAATTACCACCAACGCCTTTTCCCCAGTTTAACCCTATTCATCTCTGAAATGCAAAGCCCAGCATTTACATATTACACTGTCTCAATATGAGGCTCAAGAGGTATGCAACAATACATTCGATGAATATAATCGGTTAACCCACACCCTCCGGGACCAGTCCCTGCTCCAGTTGGGAATTTAAGTTCTGTCGCATTTCTTCCACATATGCCCGATATGGGCTCCATATGTCTTTAGGGCGAGACGAGTTAGGCATCACGCTAGTGTAAATTTCAGTTTTTACATTGCAATATGCCAGGCTGTGAAGCCAGCCCTTCAGAGTGGGAACAGCCCTGGGACCCCAATATAAAGCCACCTCTCTCTCTTGGCCAGCAGCAGACCAAGGGACACAAATCTTCTGACCTTTTTAGGGAAATTAACTGTGTATCCTAGCAGCGCTACTTCCGGTGTGGGAATAAGGGTCAGATTGGTCATACCGCCTAGCGCGCTATGGACTTGGTCCCAATAGTTCTGCAGTTTGGGACAGGTCTATGCTAGCAGTGCAAAATCCGCATGTGGGGCATTGCATTTCTGACAATTGTGTGGTCTTGATGGATCAGGCGTCCGGACGGGTGTTCCTGACATATCACCGACGGATCTACAGACTCTGATACCAGGATCATTCAACAGGAGCTCCCGGAGACCTGAACGATATCCTGCTCCCCTAGAGGTCAAATACTATCGTCTCTGAACGACCCTCTTTTGCCTTGAAACCCTCTTCATTCGTATGAACTGTTTGTCTCCTCTATCATGATGACGTCCTGTTCTTTAAACGTGAAGGCATCTGTATAAACTGCCTGAAGTGTAGCGTGCTCTGATTAAGCGGATTACGTTTGGACTCTCGCATAAACACTTGGGATTGAACTCGGCTGGCCATCTTTATTGAAGCGGAGCATTCCCTCGATACTCTGAGCTATTCCAACTTCTTGATGACTACTATTTTGACCCCCATCCTGTGGGTTGAATTTTAAGTATTATTATTGTCCCCCACTTCCCAACGGTCGTCGCCCTGATGAAGGTGGGACCCACGATTGGGTCCAATACCGAAACGCGCGTTGGCGCCCGAACTTTCGGCTCTTTGTTCATATAGTGTCACCTATTTGATATCTTAATGATACATGAACCTACCACCTATATAATCACATCTGGACGATTTTTTCCATATTGACCGGAATTGACTTGCAGTATGTTTGCTTGAATGAATGTTAGGTATATGAGTTGAGCTTTGTGTGGGACATATACTAATTTTTAGATACGTGATTTTGTGGTTTGTATTTTTCTACACTAAATAAATGTATGTATATGCTATTATCAATCAATAATATTCGAATATACTGTTTGTGTTCAAAAAAACAAAATAAACAAAAAATTATTTTTATATCCACATCTTCTGTTTGACGCATTTATCACTCTATTCGTTTTGCTCCCATTGAGTGTTTGCTGAATTTAGGGACCTAATTTTTTAGGCCCACCTATAGAACTTTGGGGAGGTGGTTCCTTTTCCTTTTTGAACTTTGGTCTTGATGGATCCAGCCTGTGTGCTTGGGCGAGAGTAAAATAAGTTCGGCATAGGAATTTAAAGTGGAGCAGTTTGTGCCTGCTATTAAGAGAGACTTCCTTTGTGACCTCACAGCACTTCTTCCATTGTTAATCTGTAATGGTGCGGCCCAAGTCGTTTTCCCATGCAGTACGAATCTTGTCATCTTTTACCGGTCTCATGTTGGCGACTGGTTTGTAAAGTTTAGCTATGAGATGGGCACCAGACGAGCTCTCTATGAGCAATGTTTGTGGTGTGAAAGTGTCAGGTTCTACGGGATAGGTAGGCACCGTGGCACGTACAGCAGAACAGACTTGCCCTAATACGAAGTTGTCCATGAAGGAGATGTCTTGGAAACGGGCGTCTTCCAACACCGAGAAAATATGCCCCTCTGTTTAAATCTCCCATTTTGGAAATATCAAATTTGAACAAAGTACGGTGTACTAGTTTCTCTCCAGTTATTGGCAGCCAAGGAGGGTTAGGGAGGGGAAGGGCAGAGGAATATAATACAGTGGAGCCGGCGAGTCGTCGCAGCTTGTCCCATGCCCAGCTAGTGTAGAAGCAGTCTGTATATCAGTCTGGTCTCTGGGGACGCCTTTCGGTAACAGTGGCCAATTTCTTGGGTAGGACACAGTCTGCCTCCGGGCGAAGGAATGGGATTCTAACGTCTGGATGAAACCAGGCGTATGCGTAGCTGCATTGGGCTACCAAATAATATAATTGGAGGTCCGGGACTCCATAACCGCCTCTATCATACGGGAGAGTGAATACCTGCCAGCCAACGCGTGCCCGCTTCCCCAACCACCACCACCAATCTTATTAGGTGCATGCGGAGTGTTGAAAAAAAACGTTTGTGAGGAGTATGGGAATATTGTTAAAGTATAAAAATTTGAGGAGCACTACCATTTTAAGTATGGCGACTCTATCCGCTATAGACAGCGGTAGCTTCAGCCATTGTTCCACTTGAGATTCTAAAGCGCACATTGCTCGCCCATAGTTCAAGCTAAGAATCTGGGTAGTATCTAGATGAATGTGAATGCCTAGATATTTTACAGAATCTTTACACCACTCGAGAGGGAATTCGCAATTCCACGGAACTGTACTGCTGGTCAAGGGAAATATCACTGACTTATGCCAGTTTATGCCCAGTCCCGAAAAACGTCCAAATCTGAGTATTTCTCGAATCAGCAGATCTAAATTATTCTGGGGATCTCTAACATAGAGAATCATGTCGTCTACATATAGCAAGACTAGTTGGGGGCCGGTGTTGAACTGTAAGTCTCTATGTAGATGCCATTCTTGAAAATGCCGAATTAAAGGGTACATTGCCAAAATAAACAAAAGAGGGGATAATATGCACCCCTGTCGAGTGCCGCAGGAAAGTGAGAAGGGTCGGGACAGAGTACCGTTTAGGCGAAGTCTCGCAGTGGGCTTGTGGTATAGCAGCACAGTAGTGGCTATAAAGCCCATTGGCCTGCCCATGCGCCGCATAACCGATATGAAGAAAGGTCATTCCAAGGAATGGAAGGCCTTCTCTGCGTCAAGAAGGATTGCGGTAGCGGGAACGTTGGGATCTATTTCATGAAGGACAGAGAAGAGTGTTCTGAGATTTAGTGGAGTGATTGGGGACGAAACCAGACTGGGCCGGCGATATATTCCATTAACTGGCACAGGCGATTAGCGATAATTTTAGCTAGTATTTTATAATCTAAGTTTAGCAGCGACCGGGGTCTCTAGGAGCTACAGAGAGATGCATCTTTGCCTGGTTTGGGGAGAAGAATGACTGCCTCGCGGCGCGTGGGGGGCAGTATCTATTTCTCCAATGCTTCGGCATACACTTCCATCTACTGCGGCGCCAGTATGTCTTTGTAAGCCTTATAGAAGTCTCCAGTGAAGCCATCCAACCCAGGGGCCGAAGAGCTGCAGAGAGCATCAATGGCACCCAGGACATCGGCCTCTGATATGGGCTCAGCTAAGAAGTCCTGCATGTCAATTTCCAAGGAACACAGTGCAATTTCGGATAGATAGGCTTCCTGGGCCGATGAATCGCTGCCAATTTTAGTTGTGTATAAGGCTGAGAAATATTCCAAGAAAGCATTGCGAATCTCTGTAGTAAAGGTGAGTGTCTGAGTATCGGAAGAGCACAGCTCTGTGATGTATGCCCTTTCGTAAGGGGGCCGAAGCATCTGCGCCAATACCCTGCCGGGTCTCTCACCCTCCCCATAGCGCCGGGCATACTGATATTTGCTCAAATACAGCAACTCGCAGTCTCATGAAACTCAACAAGAAGGGCAGAACATTTTCCCTCCGTATCCGAGTCTGACATGTGGAGGGTTGTGGAATCTAGGCCCGTGAGCTCTCGTTCTATACGCGCTAGTGTGTTGTGAAGGTCTTTAAGTACTCCGCCATGTTTAGAAATGCATACGCCCCGGATATACGCCTTAAAGCCCTCCCATAGAACTGCCCATGTGTCTACTGAACCGGTGTTAATGGAGAAATAATCCTCAATGGCTTTGCGTGCCTCTGCGTTAAATAGATCGTCATGGAGGGCGTGGCTTGGGAATCTCCATTGTCGCTCATATCCCTCTGGGCGAGGTACCTCAAGGTGAAGCTGCACTGGAGAATGGTCAGAATAGGGCCGTGACAGTGCCGCCAGCGACCGGAACCAGCCAGTCACGCCGGGGGAGACTAGCCAAAAATCTATCCTGGTCCAATAGTGTTGTGTTGGCCAGAATGAGTTTACTCCGTATGGGCAGGATTGCAATGTCACCAAATATCTAGCAGGGATAACTACTCGCATAAGTCTAATAGTGTGCGTCGTGCTCTGGGTTTTGTGTCCGGAGTAGTGGCTGTACTATCTAGGCCCGGATTAAGAAGAAAATTGAAGTCTCCCCCCCCCCCCCCCCCCCCCATCAAGAGTAAACAAGGTTCTAACCTCATCAACTGGGCAGATAGCGAATGGAAACATTCAGGAGTGTCCTTGTTCGGGCCATATACACACACCAGTGCTGTGTAATGCCCCATAAGCGTACCTGTAACAATGACGGATCTACCCTCCTCATCCCCGACCACAGAGCCAAGGCGGAAAGGGACCCTCTTATGAATAAGGATGGGTATGCCCCTCGCGTAACTGCTGTAATTGGTGGAATACCTATGTGTCCCCCAACAAGCAGCAAAGCGGGCCATATCTGATTTGGGTAAGTATGTTTCCTACTAATAGGCAATGTCAACTTTGTGCCTCAATAAATAGTGGACCACCTGTCTTCGTTTGCGGTAGTCATTGAGACCTCGAACATTCTAGGACATTGACAAGCCAGAGGGACCTTCAACGTGTCCTAACTGGGCCATCTAGTGTACGTGTCAGACATAAAGAATTTAAGTAACAGTGCATAATAAGGAACTGTGACAGTAACCATAACTGAGAAACCGCTTGAAACATTCAGCCAATAAAAAAAAACCCTCCCCACCCCCTACCCAACCTCCCTACACCCAGAGCGAGGCAAAACCAGAATGAAATGCAAAACATGAAGTACCAATTCACTTTACATTTAAATGAAAAACCCTGAGAAGGGTACATCCTAAAGAACAAATACAAACCCTAGGTATACACCTTGAGGGGTGGCAACGCCACGTCTGTCGACCAGCTATCTGAAGCATAACTGAAGTATCAAGTACATTATCCCTGTTTAACTGCACAAAAGTTACATATGACCATCGCTGCCAAGTTAGCCAGTACCAGAACTTGAGAAGAGCTCGACACTTGCATCCGTACCGCTGTGCGGCGGAGATGGTCCCCCCGCCCCGACCGATTATTATTTTGCTTATACGTATGGCAGAATTCTTGTGCCTCCGTAGGGGTGTCAAATATGCGGGCTCGGCCGCCCACATCAATCCTCAACCTGGCGGGGTATAACATGCCATATTTTAAACCTAGGTTTCTGAGGGCAGCCTTCACCCCATTGTACTTCCGGCAGGCATCCTGCACCATTACAGTGAAGTCCTGATAAAGAGATAGTTTAGAACCCTGCCAGATGTTGTCCCCACGTTCCCTAGCGAGGCGCAATGCAGTGTCACGGTCCCTGAAGTTCATAACACGTGCGATGATGGGTCTGGGAGGGCATCCTGGATTGGGCCGGGGACCCCAGGACCGGTGCGCCCGTTCTATCACAAAGCCCGAGGTGAAGGACTCCCTCCCAAACAGGTCTGACAATAGGGTCTCGACAAAGACATCCAGTCGGCCAGTGGCTTTGGATTCAGGGACTCCCAAAATGCCAATGTTATTGCGCCTATTGCGCGCCTCTAGGTCCTCTGTCTTTAGAGCCACCTCTTTTAGAATGCGCTTGACGCGCCTCAGGCGTTTCGAGGACTGAGCGGTGCTATCTTCGATATCCGAGATGCGCACCTCTGCAACATCAAGGTGCCGGTCGTGGACTTGAATTTTGGCCCCCATGTCTGCCAGACTCCTGTCTAGCGCGTCGAACCGCCTTGAAGCCAGCCCTCATCTCCTGAAGCATTGCCGTGGATAGTGCAGGGATTTCATCCGTGTGTTCCGCACCCTATTCCTGAGCTGCCTTCAGTGGCCCTGTCTGTGAGCTTCTCAAAAGGCAGGGTCTTTTGTTTGGGTTCTTTTCGGCCCATGCCGCGGATCCGTAGCTTAGGCGAACCGTGGGGAGGTCTAGCACCTCTAAGGTTGTGCTGTTTCCGGGTTGGGTTCAAAGGGGCGAACCGGCAAGGTGCTGGGAAGTGCAGTAACCTGAGCCGCGCTTAGCATGGTTGGTGGCGGCAGAGTGAGTAGGAGGGTGCCAGGAAAAGTGTAACCATGGACTAGTGTCTAAAGCAGGCCCCGCATGCCAGCCCCAGCATCCCCTCAATGCGCTTTGTCTTTGCGTTATGTCGGGTGGGGGGAAGCCAGTTGTCGGGAGGGCCCAAATCCCAGGACCAGTATCCTCCGGGTCAAACGATAGGCCCTGCTTCCATGGGCCGGGAGCGCCCCAAGTCAGTGCCTGTGTTGTGAGGATATATGCCCCTGCAGATGATGCCCAGGTGTCCGGCTGCCATAGGTGGGCCAGGAGCAGCCAGAAGGTAGGGGCCCAAAGGTGGTATGGGACTCTGCTGGCGCCCGGACCTGGTCGGGAACAGTCACAGGCAATTGCAGGCCTTCAACCACTCAGGGCATAAGGTGGCGTCTCGGTGCCTGTTTGCCGATCCGGACCGCTTGTAGATGAGGCTGTGTCGCCAGGAGGCCTTTCGGGGTGTTCGGAGGGCAGTCAACGGTTCGCTCCCCCCCCCCCCCCTCCTTCGCCAAAGCTGTGCTGCCGCCAGTTGTGCACCTCATAGGCTCACCGCAGGCCCTGTCCCTCGCGAAGCCTAAAAAATTAATGGGCGTTTGCCTGTAGGTTCTGGAGCGGCCAGGTGCGACTGCACTATGATCTGTATCGTGGCGTAATGGGAGGGGGGTGGGGATCTCCACCGCTGCCCAGTACTTCGCCTACCCGCTGCCGTGACGTTCCCCCACTCACTGCCATCTCCCGTCATTCCTTTCCTGGTCCCACGGTTCCGGACAGCCGAGGCTCTCGGGGCCTCGCACGCGCTCTCTCCCCCCTCAGCTTTCTCATGCCATATCCCCGCGATGGAGGCACCTCTCGGCCCTGGGGTTTTGCACGCTGTGTTCCGGACTGCTTCAGCGCTCCGACACAGTCGAGTATGAGGCCTTTGCAGCTCTTGGCTCCGGAGATAATGTCGAAAAGCTGGGCCGGTAGACGGAGCTTCAGCAACAAGCGGCGATCTTGGTCGCTTGCGTGGCCACCCCCAGTCCTCACCCTATCCTTGAAAGGAAATGTCACCTACCTGGTTGACCTAGGCTCTAGCAGGAACCCTCAAAGGGTCATCCATGTGAACTGCCTAAAACCTCTCCATGATGGGGCTGATGACGTCATGCTATGGTCACTGATGAGGATCAGGAAGAAGATTGAACCTCTCCCTGACTTCCTCTCCAACAGTCCTAAAAATGGTTAGTTGAAGGAGTAGTCTTTTTAGAAACCCTCTGTCCAACAGCAAGTGGACTGCAAGCAAGTCTGGGAGCAGTATGCCGAGCTCTTTTCCCTCACCCCTGTTCAGACTAACTGGTTTAAGCACGATGTGGACACTAGTAGCAGTATGCCTGTCGTAAATAAAATCCAGTCTGACCAAGTGAATTAAAGTATCAGGGCTGAAGTCAGCAAGATGCTGGATTTGGGGGTGATTGAGCCCTCAGTCTGTGGGCCGGCCCAGTGGTCTTAGTCCTCAAACCTCATTCTAAGGGTGGTAAACCAGAGCTGAGGTTGCGTGGACCATAAAGGTTTCAATGCTGTCACTAAGACAGATGCACACCCTAGCCCAAGGGCATGTTAGGGGCAGCCATGTTTCTCAGTACTTTCCATTTGACGACAGGGTACCGGCTGATTGGTCTGACACCTGGAGCAAAAGAAAAATCAGCATTCTTAACCCCAGATGGACATTACCCATTTACAGTAATGCCATTTGGACTAGAGAATTTCCCTGCCACTAGTTGGTGAACAAGTCCTTGCTGGGTTGGAGTAATGTAGTGTTACTCATTGATTCAAAAAATGTATTGTTTAGCTAATTAAAACCATAACAATCATGTATCGCAATATAACATGGTAAAACGGAATTCATTATCAAGAGAAGGTTAACAATATTAAAACCATGTGCGAGAGTAGTCCAGTCAACATGTAATTTTTTGTAACTTGTAGCCAATAGTGGTCGAGGCCGCCAGCTTCATTATCAACGAGTACAATTTTAAACAGGGCATTTTAAGAGTTTCATCTCAGATTGGTTCCTTTTTTGAGTGTCTTTATCAGATACCTGTGACCAAAAGAATGGTGTGTTTATTTGATTAGCCAGTCTAGTTGTTCTATCTCTCCGAATGGCTTGTGCAAACAGAAATATTATCGCTCAACTGTAACGAAGTTGATGCGTTTAAAATCTGTGCAAAATTTGTGCAAGTTCGCCAGTGTTTGAAGAGGGATGGCACCCAAGTCTTTTAATGGATGGCAAGCGGCATGTGCAAGCTCATTCGGATAGGCAGGTTTATAAAAATGCCAGCTCCAGGTGCAGCAGTTTTACTGGATTCTATTGTGCGGGACAGAGAGGGCTCCATAGAGGATCTTGTGTGATTATCAGTTCCCCCTAATGATGATCCAGACTTGTAGAATTCTGCCCGCTTCCGCAAAGAATTTGCTGACCTGTGCTAGGACTTTTGGAGTGACAGATGTATATATGAATAGTAGTGCTTCTTTGCATGATCTTATCTCATGTTGCATAAGCATAGACCTCAGATACTTGCGTCTCCGTTGTGATAAGCTTGCACAGCAGCATGCGATGTGGGCAACTGATTCAGAGTGGTAATTACACAGCCTACATTGTTCCTGTACCAGGTCCCAGTTATTCCAGTGTGCCCTGTACTCCCTGATGGGTGTAGGCAGTAGCTTAAATGATAAAATATTCTTAAATGCATGCTTTCCAATTGCTGCTCTCAAATATGGTTGGCAAAGAAAGGTTTCATGGAATATTACAAGCTCCTCTGCACCTCTAATTCTTCTTGCCTTGATTAGGTCCACATCCCTCGAGGCCTTCTTAGCTTGTGTCTTTACTTTGCTTTTTAGCTGTGCTTTGCTGATTTGGAGAGCCGTCGGATGTTAGATCCAGTTTTAATGTTGAAGCGACTAGTTCCAAGTACTTCACCCAGGCACTTGTCTTCTCCGAGAACATTGCCATAAGGGCACCCTGCAGGGACTCTGAGTCGGCCCAGCTCACCAGGAAGTAGTAATTGATCATGTGTATTTTGCATGCTACGTCCATGCATGCAAGGTTACATTCCAGGCATTTTCAAGTGCGCTGAGTGTGCTTTGGCATGCTAAATACCTTTTTATATGACAATGTGTGGTTTCGCTCTAGTGCCTCTGTTAGCCTTCCAGGATAGACAAGGTAGCCATAACTTAGTGTTGGTACGAGTTTGGCCCCGATTACTCTTCGTATTGCCTCAGCCGAGTGGCAGTTTAACTTGTGGTTGAGACCAGATAGAGCATATATGGTCTTTGCTGCTTTGGCTCCCGTTGTTTTTATCTGCAGTGTATGTTTCCCTGACTCCATGAGCCAAACTCCAAAGTAGTTGTACTTGGAGTCTGTGTCAACCTTTAATGGGCCGAATTAACACTCGAGTTTGCGTTTTAGAGGGCATCGGCCAAAAATCAGGACTTATGTTTTTCCTGCATTTACATGAAGGGCGTTGAGCTTATTGTACTTGTGTTATATGTCCAGGGCCGCCCTCATTCCTATTAGTCTGTTCCATCAAGACCAAATCATCCGCGTACTGTATTATTGGGACTTTTTTTTCCATCCTAACGATAGTGGAAAGGTTCTGACTTTTAATAGCTCTTACTCTAGATCTGCTGTATATAATTTAAATAAAGTTGGGGCAAGTATGCACCCCTGCTTTAAGCCTCTGTTTGTGGAAATCCGTCTGGTGGCGTGTGATTACGTTAACTTGATCCTCACCCATGTATCCCTATATAAGGCTGCTATTGCTGTCATTTAGTGGAACATATCTTGATATTGCGGTCTTTAGCTCCACTTGGCAGGATCACATGATCCACCTTGGAAAGGTCCTTGAGGCTCTGCAGAGTACAGGCCTCACTATCAAGACAAGCAAGTGCTAGATAGGGCAGGGCTCTGTTGTATACTTGGGCCACCTTGTAGGTGGAAGCCAAGTTCAACCCTTACAACTCAAGATTGAAACAGTGGTTGAGTGGGTAACTCCAACCACCCAGACTCAAGTCGGGGTATTGCTTGGCTTGACTGGGTACTATAGGGTGTTTGTCAAGGGGTATGGTACTATTGTGACACCCCTCACAGAATTGACCTCCATGAAGATGCCAAATAAGGTAAACTGGACAGTGTGCGGTCTAAAGGTTTTTGACGCTGAAGGAAGCAATGTGTCTGCTCCCATTCTGAAAGCTCTAGATTATTCTAAGCAATTCATGGTGCAGACAGATGCCTCTGAACATGGGATAGGAGGGGAATCACACTTCTGATATGCATCTTGGTGATGGCAGAATTAGGAACCCTGGGATAGGGTTATGCCCACTTCCCACAGTAAGTGATCGTATAGGGGATGCAGTGACTTCAAGGGTAAGTAGCCCATTGGCTACCACCCATCACTCCCCTTAACACTCCTAAGTTTGGCATTTAGGGGAGCTCCTAACAGCAGATGCTACTGACCTAAGAAGTGCCGTGAAAAACAAGAACTGAGGAACAGCAACTGACTTGGTTCCAACCCTGTCGGCCTGCCTGCTGTCCCCGACAACTCATTCTGCAGCTGCTATGCCTCCTAAAGCCTGGGAGGACTGCCAACACTTCATCAAGCAACAAGGATCTTCTGTGGAGTAGGGGAGCTGCTCCCCTGAACCTTGCAGGCACCCAAGAAGAACCACGAGGACTGCGCATCTCCGAAAAGCCAACACCGGAGAGCACCAGTGCCCCTGTGCCCCCCATCCTGAGTCAAAGTGGCCCAAGAGTGCCAGCGAAGTCCTGAGACCCTCCAGAGTCGAACCCCACCTTGGGTTTGCCTGCCCTTGACTCCCAGTCACCACCTGCAGCCTTCTTTGTACAGGCACCCTCTACTGCGAGGGTCTCCTGCATTGAAAACCAGATGCCCCATAACACCACTGCACCTGAGCCCCACAGCTAGAGGATAAGTGGACCGAAGGTTTCCTTATGTATCTGAGCATCAGGAGACCGAGCCCCCACCCACGTTAGTTTAGCTGGACTGGCCCCCCCAGTCCCTACTTACTGCCATTTTTCCGAGTACACTTTCCCATTGAAACCGATGTGGAAAAGCACCTCTGCACCCGGACACCCGAGAGCCTCCCGTTGTGACCTGTTGGTGTTGCCTTGGACTGTTCCCCGTATTTAACTTCACTCCAGAAGATTGGTCCTGCAAGTCGCTGTTAAGCCCCAGAATTCAGTATGTGTTTTATTCCAAAGGATAACTTTACCGCATTAGGGACAATAACAGTATATTTACCTGTATTTTTCAAAACTGCCATTTTAAAAAGTACTTGCTCAATAAGAGAGTTCTTGGTGCTAAAAATTATATAAAAATATGTGGGGGGGTTTCTACATTGGTGTGGATCTCATTATTGAGCATGCATATCATTTATTGACTGTGTACGCAACTAATGTCTAACACTCCTTGATAAGCCTAAGGCTGCTCGTCCACACAACTACAAAAAGAGCAACTTGGGAATTGTTAAAGCAAGCCCCTGTCCACTCATCCGGGATACCTGGACTCGCTACACTATGTATCTTTTTGGTATATTATATAAAGAGGCTGCTTCCTACAATGACGTGATGATCACTTCAGGAAATAGGCCTGTTTCCTATGATTAAACTTACTGTAACAAATATAGCATTGAGTGTGTCTGGGTGAATGGGTGGGATTTGAGACCAATTGCTAGCAGCCAGATCCCTCAAAGTTGGTGAAGGCAGTATTTCACAAGACTGCATGGTCTGCGAAACTCCTTATGTAAGGAGTCAATTTATGGACCATTTTTGGTTTTAGTCTCTGTTCAATTTGAGGTTCTAACTTCTGTTTTAAAAGAATGAATTTGGCATCTGAGGAAGGAAATGGGATGTTTGCATCACCTAGTCATGTTTTTGGACTTCTGTTTGCTTTTAATTTTGTGGCCTATTACTTCCCATGAAAGCCACTCTCAATTGCTTACTTCCTGTTGGTCAGCTCCGTGGTCAGCACTTCCCTCTTCTTGCATGTGACTCTGCCCTGGAGCATGGCCCAGGGACTTATGTCCTTACAGTGTTTGCACTTTTGGGCGCTATGTTTTTCCTTTTTGTTGAGCCACTCTACAGAGTGCATCTTTTGTAGCTGGCTCTGTCTACTACCTCCCTCCCTCCCATTGTCCGTGTCTGGTTGTTCCCTTCAAGGACGTAAAAAAGGCCCCGCGGTGAGGGCGGCCCCAGCCTCCAGGGGGGCCCCTCAGCACTGCACTTTGGCCGGAGAGCTCCAGATTGAGTCCAGAGGGGCTCCCTCCACGTACCCTGCAGGGGACCTCCCTCATGTTTCGTTACACCACTGGCTCCCTACGTGTTGCCCCTCCCTCCACCATGGGTGAGCAATGGTCACAACATCTAGTAAACATGTTAGTTTTTTTTTTTGCAGTTTTAATATAGCGCAAACTCGAGCTGAAGCCACTGGAGCACTTTTTACGAGCACCATTTACATTACACAAGGACACATTCATCGTACGTAGGCACCGGAAGACTAAGTGATTTGCCCAGAGTGTACTCTGCTTGTGTTTTTTCATAGCTGGCTCTGTCTGCTCCCTCCCACCTTCCAGTTGTCTGTGTCCGCTTTTTCCCTTTGTGTTGCCCCTCTCTCCCTTTGCTGTCGGTGTGCGATGGTAACAGAACACCTAGTGAACAAACAGGCACAAAAAATGAGTCAGGAGGCCACATGGATTGGTCCCGTCGTGCTTCATGAAAGCGTATGGCATTTTCTTTTTGGGCACATTTTATATAGTGCCAAACTCAAGCCAAAGGTATTGAAGCGCTTTACCCGAGCATGTTACATTACACAAGGACACATTCATTTAATATAGGCGTAGGAAGATTAATTGATTTGCCCAGAGTCACAGGATGTTGAGCTGGCACCGAGACTGAGCCACTCTACTCTGTGCAACGTTTGTAGCTGGCTCTGTCTGCTTTCTTAGCTCCCCTCCCACCCCAGTACCCGTTTCTTTTACAAGACGGAGGTCAAGTGTCAAGCTGTGTCTTTCGAGGGAGCTTGGTGTTTACTTCTTTTTTCTCTGACTTCGAAGTGAGAGAATTTGTGACAATCCTGCTGAGTACATGAGAGGAGAGAATGCAGGATGTTTTTTTCTAGCGACAACAAACATGAACTATGCTGATATTTCAGAATTAGTAAAGTACAAATGGAGCACATTTTTTTGTAATTCTGAGGTGTGGTGGGAACAAATATTTGAATCTGATCAATACACTGTGACTACATTTCCACACATTATCGTTTGTGCGCTGCATACTTTTATCAGTAAAACTGTATGTGTGCAAATGTAAGGGTCATTTCAATTGAAGATGTGTTGACTGCGATGGCACACCATGCATACTCCACTTTATCCCACCCCACCCTACACCACTCCACGTCACTGTACTCTACACCACTCTACATGACTCTATTCCACACCACTCTACTGAGCCAATGCACTCTCCGCCCCGCTCTTGTACTTCGCGCCACTCTACACTAATGCACTCTGCGCCGCTCCACGCCAATGCATCTGTGCCAGTCCACTCTACTCTGTACAGTGGCACTCTACCTACGCCAGTTCCCTCCATGCCAATCCACTCTAAACTGCTCTGCATGCAGCCACTCTAACGTGCACCACTCCACTCTGAAACCATCTACTCTGCGCGGTGCCACCCCACACTACTTTACACCAGTCTACTCTGCACCACTGCACTCTACACCACTTTATTCTACTCTGCACCACTCTCCCCACGCCTCTCAACTCCAGTCTACCGCTGTACGCCACTACACTCAGACACTGCCCTGCACCAGTCTATGCCACTGCGCTCCACGCCACTCTACACCCCTGCACTCTGCGACGGTCTGCTCTGCAACACAGCACTCTACTCTAAGCCAATATATTCTGCTTCACTCTACGCCAATACAAGCTGCATCACTCTACTCTACGCCAATACAAGCTGCATCACTCTACTCTACGCCAATACACGTTGCATCACTCTACGCCAATACACGCTGCATCACTCTACTCTACGCCAATACACGCTGCATCACTCTACGCCAATACACACCATCACTCTACGCCAATACACTCCATCACTCTATGCCAACACACTCTGCATCACTCTATTCTAACAGTAACTATAACTATGTATCAGCCTTGGGAAAACAGGTCATAAAATATGATTAAATAAAAATTAGGTTTTCGACAATATATCATTATTTCCATACGCAAAGATGTTAGTCCCCACCTCCCCGTAAACGACCACTCATTAAAAAGTACAGTCAATTAATAAAGTGCTAATACTTATTAATGCAGTCCTGTAAAAAATTATCTATAATAGGTGCATAGACAGCTGCCCAACCGGAATTGCTGTTTGACTAATTTAAAAAAGCCTCCATTGGGAAACATCATAAATATTTCCCTTATATTAATATTCAATAAGCTCAGTGCTCCTAAAGTGCTGTGCTACTGATTGGAGCGATCAGGGTAGATAGTTAAAATATAGAACCCAGTGCTCCTTATGTGATTATCCCAGGATACTTAATCAGCGATACCGAATGCAAAATAAATACTGGTGACTACACAATAAAACCTTTAAACAGTACAGCGGCTGAAGGTCCAGTTACCCTCCACGCTGCATATAGATATGAAGCAACCTGGTTGAAAATTAGTTTGGAATCTATACACATACATACATAAGATGCCGTGAGCAATAAAAAGTGGACAGAGGTAGTGTCTTCTGGTCTTCAAGGAAAAGAAGCAGAACATGAAAAGCATTACAGATTCTATACCCCTGAACTTGCAACTACAGGGTTGGTGGGTCACTGTCTACTTTTTTCCAAGTATTAGTAAAGTTTTTCACCAGCAAAATGCCAAATCCAAATCTAATACATAAGGACCTTTTCAGGTATGGATTAACCATGTCCAGTTATGGTTCAATTTTAGGTATGGGTGTAAGGGTCTGAAGGTGGACTACCATTTTCCCTTTTAAGTGGTTTAGATAGTAAAGCCAAAACCTCTCGTATATAAACTGTCATCTTTCTGTGGTCATACTTTCCGGTATGAACCAGTATTCTAGCAGGTACTGGCTTTCAGTGTGGCGACCAAATGATTGTACCAGGGTAGCTTTACTAGCTTGGCCTGCGACCAGACTTCCCGCAGAGTATCCAAGTAAATCCGCAACTTGGATTTGGCTCAGATGCTGATCGAGTATTGGAAGGGTCGCAGTGCTACATGCTGCTCGAAAGAATAGAAGCCCAACTCAAGCCTTACTGCCTCCAATGGAATCCCTGGGCTAAGCAGGTGGAGTTATCATAAAAAAAGACTCTCTGCCCTATGCCAAACCCTTGGGATTTTTGTAGCCCCACAAGTTCCCTGCCGCAATGGCGTGTGCTGGATATGCTTCAAGAGCTGGCCTATTAATATATGGCCCTGGCTTTTAGTAAAACTAAGAATTCCACTGGTATACCGGCTCAGTGTGGCCTTTTTTTAAAAAAAATTTGTAAGTTGGTCGACCAAGACAACTTTAAGTTGAACCTCATTCCAAGGTAATCCTCAGGATTCACACTTTTTAGAGGAATTCCATGAATTTTAAAGACACTCCTTGGCATAGCACTGCTATTTAGAATAGTATATATTGTTCTGGTCTGTAGCTTCTTTGTATTACAATAATTGTAGGAAACTGGCAATGTATACGGGATTACCACTAGCTGGTTATGACATGCACAGAGTCCTGGAGTTCCCCAAAAGTGTACAGGGCTCAACGTAAAACACAAAGTGCTCTATTAGCAGTAGTGTGGGCAAGTAGCCTTAGGCCCAACACAGAGGAGTGTAAGACATTTATTGCACAACAGTGACCAATAATGGGCATACGACTCGAGGAGATCCAGATCAAATTTAGAAAAATATATTTGTATTTTATTTTAAGACCAAGATCTTCACAATTAGGTAAGTACGTTTTTAAACAGAAGTGCGTTTCACTTTGAAAAATCGACACTTAGAAACTTTTCAGAACAGTTGAGTGTTATCCTATGGGGGAACCAATATCGCAGTTAAACAGGTAAGTAATGTACTTACAAATCCAGTCTTTGGGACCAAACGTCAGCAAGGGATAAGGGTCAGGTGAGTCCTAAAAACTGTACCAGGGGCGGCCTGGTGCAGAGGTCAGAATCTGAGTTTGGTTCAATGCTGTTCAATGGAGACTAGGGGTGCTTGGAGCCACACTGCATGCAGGTAAGTAGATTGGTTGCAGGGGCCAAGCTTTGGGTGTTAGGTTAAGCAAAAAGGGGGGGGGGGGCACAAAGCTGCACCAAACATACCTCACCATCGGCACAGGGGTGGCAGGGTGCAATTTCGACGTCAGGTGCTCAATGCGGATTCTTCTTTAGGCAAACAGGCTGCAGGTGTGTCACCGGAGGGAGACCAATGACAGCAGAGATACGGAGAGATGTAGGGGGGTCTTAGGGGTACAGTCTGTTCAGCTCACCAAAGCTACCGGAGCAGGGGTGCCTTTCGACGTCTGAAACTTCTTACCAGAGCCAGTCATGGTTGGGGGGATCCACTGGATTCACACTGCAGGCACTGCCGTAGAGATCGGGAGAGGTCAGCCAATACTGGACACAGGATCACGGAGACTTCATTGAACAGGTGAGCCACTCTGACTCGAGCCGTGGGCGTCTGGTGCAGAGTGGGCAGGCATCGCGGTTCCAGCTGGATCTGGAGCCCTTGGAGTCGGTTTCTTCTGGACAGATCCACTGTTCATGAGAGATTGGAGTCTTTGTCGAAGGCAGCAGTCCTCCCAGGGTTTTCAGAGGTTGTCGGCTGCAAGAAAGGTTGAAGGTTTGCAGACCCTGGAGACAGGCCGATAGGGCTGGGCCAAGGCAGTCTTAGTCTTCTCTGAAGGGATGTCTTCTTGCTTTTTAGGTCGCTGCAGATCTGGGGTGCCTTACCTGGGGTGACTCCACCCTCTGTTATACCACCCTCCTGTGGGAGGGGAATAGTCCTAGCCCTGATTGGAGGGGTCTCCCCATCTTCAAGGTGGAGGGGACTGAAAGATGTGCTTCACGGCACCTCCCCCACTTTAGGGGTGGAGTTGACAGAGGTGGGCACATCACCTATTCCCCGGAGTTTTCCCACCCAAAGTGGGGGTGTAAACCCGGGGCTGCCATCTCATGCTAGCAGCAGAAGCTTGGGGTCGCATTACAAAGGCTGCAGGCCTTTGAAGCTTATCCCTTCGAGGACTGGCCCATCCTGGTGGAGGAGGTGTGACACCTTTGCCCAGGATGTGCATTGTTTCTGATCCCAGAGAGCAGAGGCTCGTTGCCCAGGGGTCCAGAAACATGTCTGGTGTTGGCTGGCTGCCTACAGCCAGTCAGAGACTACACCAGGGTTTGGTAGGCTTTCAGGGGGCACCCACTGGGATCAGTGTGGATTTATTGAAAGGAGTAGTTTGGTACCAAACATCCCTGTGTTCAGTGACACCATCACAGTGCTTTGAGCCCATGTACTCTCTATGGCTTCACTGGCACTTACAATATCAAGGAATGAACCCCAATATTGTAGGGGTATGCCCTCACCTGTGGTATAGTGCACCCTGCCTTAGGGCTGTGAGCCATGCTAAAGCGGTGACTTTACCTATGTCTTCAGGTAGTGCTGGCTGGCATGGCACCCAGCCTGGGTGCCATGTCGACTTTGTCTTTTTCACCCTCACAGGGGCATGCAAGCTGCAAGGGCAGTGGCATGTCCCAGTGAGGGGTGTCCCTGAGGGCCCAGTCAGCTCCCAGGCCTAGGTACCCAGGGTACCATTTACTAGGGACTTACAGAAGTTAGAAGAACCAATTGGGGATTTGTTTTTAGGGAAGAAGCACTAGCACAGAGGACCTGGTTGGCAGGGACCCTGTGACTACAATTGAAACCACATCAAAACCAGGCACAAAGTGGGGGCTAACCATGCAAAAAGAGGCACTTTCTCACAATAATCCTTAAATGCCTTTAGGATTTTATGCATGGCCATTTCAATGTGAGACAAATGCACTGTCATTAGCAAAAATGAAGGTTGCTGGGTTTTTGACTCCATAGACTGGCACAGCGAGATTTGAGGCCTTCAAATGCCAGTCTACGTCATTGATGAAGATTTTCAGCAAAGCTGGGGCCCTAACACTGCCCTGCCTGACCCCAACATTGATGATAAACATGCCGTTCGTAATTCGTCAGCTGGTATCCTGTTTTGCTTCTGACTAAGAATTACTACTCGCACCTCGCCTTCATTGAATTTATTGAACAATGGAACATTTGTAATTGGCGCAATCTGGGGGTGTAGGAAACTGGGTTTGTGTTGCAGTTGTCCCCCCACTTTGTGCCTGCTATTTGATTTGACTGAAGTGCACTGGGTTCCTGCTAACCAGGTCCCCAGTGCCATTGTTTTTCCCCCAAGCAAGTGCTATGGTCAATTGACCAGGCCTTTAGCACCTCTGTAAGTCCCTAGTAAGTGGTACCTAGTGCATAGGTTCTAAAGAGGGTCCCTAAGAGCTGCAGCATATATTGTGCCACTCTAAGGGACTCCGCAACAAACCCATGAAGACTGCTACTGCAGGCTGTGTGACCAAGGTGCTCTAAAAACTGAAAGCACGACTTTGCACACAGCTTGTGTTCCATGTCCCATAACACTGCATGTATATTTGTAATTCACCTCTACAGCAGGCCTTACAGCCCTAAGGCAGGGTGCATTATATTACATGTGAGGCGATATCTGCATGAGCAGATGTGTCCCTGTGCTGGCCAGTTCAAATACTGACAGTACAAGTGAACAGGGAAGCCATCTTAAGGTATGTACTGGGCACCGGTCAAATCGAGTTTCCCAGTTACATAATGGTTTCACTGAAACCGATGGTGGTTGGTATCAAACATCTCTTCTTAATAAGCCTGCACTGATTTCAGTGATTGATTTATTAATTCATGCACCCAGATGGTACCTTGGAGGTAACCCCTGAAATCCTACTAGTCCTTTAGTGTGCTGGCCTACTGGTACAGTCTGCCCCCACAGCTGAGTTTCTGACCCCCTAGGAGGCGAGTGCTTTAGAGAGGCCAGAAACAATGCCTGCTCTGGAGAGAGGCGTTTACACCTCCTCCATGAAGACTAGTGAATCAGCATATCAAGGCAGGCAGCGTCAAAGGCTTTTGCCACCTTTGATATGCAACCCAAGTCTTCCCCAGACAGGGTAGATGCCACCCCCTGCCCTGGCACAAGGACAGGCAGGGCAATTAGCTTTGCAGGAGGTGTGTTGCACTGAGGCTGGACACACCTCTAAGGTGAACAGCCTGAAGTGAACACTGTTAGGAATTCCACCATCTTGTGTGTGTGGTGGAATTAAGAGTTCTGGGCACAGGTTGATGCCCACTCCCCTATGGAAGTGGGCATCTAGGAAGTGTAGTGATCCCAGGGGTAAGTAGCCCACTGGCTACTACCCCTCATTCACATACATTAAATGCCCCTAAATTGAGTAGTTAGGAGACCTCCCCCCCCCCAAAGCGTGTCAACGTACACAGAGGAGTGGAGAAAGAAGACTGCTGACCTGAGAACAGAAGAGCATGACTGACTTGATGCCATTCCTGCCAGCCAGCTTGCTGCACCAAAACCTCATGGAGCAACCGACTCGCCCTGCCACTGTGCAGACTCCAAGAAACCCGGAGGGCTGCCAGTGCCTCGCCAACCACCAAAGAAACTCCCTTGGAGAAGAGGAGCTACTCCCCTGCAGCCGCAGACACCAAAAGAAGCAAGGTCCAGTTCACCGTCCTGCCGCTCACCGGTACTACTGACGATACATCTGCCCAGGAAGAGGTCACCATGCTCCCACAGGTCAGCTCTGACTTTCTAAGGGTGGGGATGCCAGTACCGACCGGAGCCGCACAGTACCAATACCTGGGGTACCAGACCACCTGCAGCAACCAAGGCTTGTTGAGTCCATTTGGGACACCAACACCGAAGAAAACCAACCTGCAGATCGAGGGGAGACCCACACTGATCTTGGTATCTAAATTCATATAAAAGTATGTTAATTTCATAAATTGGTGTCGTATTCCTTTGAGTGTCTCTCACTGACTGACTGCCTTTGTATGTGCAATAAATGTTTAGCACTACCCTCTGATAGGCCTAACTGATCGCTCACACTACCACAAAAGAGCATTTGTGCCTTTGTAAGCCAGTTATGGTTTTCTTGGACTCTTAAAACAGTGTACCTCATTTTGGTCTACTATATAATGAGTCTGCTTCATACAGGAGGGTCTTGAGGACACCTCCCTATAAACTTCCTCGTATTCGTGGCTGCCAGTGCACTCCTCATGATAGCAGTTTTTCTATTGGTGACAGTGCTGTACAACGAGGAAAAGTACTTAAAACAGGAGTCTGGTGAAATGCTAGTTTCCAGATTGTTTGCCCTGCCTTCCATGCCCCATTTGGCTAGTTCCCAGAAGTGCATGGTATTTTTACTTCTCAGTGCTACCATAAGAAACTTCCAAGCTTTTACATGCATGTTTTTTTTTTAGTTTTTACAAGTCGCTTATACTCTTGTCTTAGAGTCTTTAGACTGATTTCGCCATCTAGGGTACTATGCCTTGTTTTTGATGCAATAGCGAAAGATTGTTTTAACTTGCTGCATTCTAGATCAAACCGGTATGCGTATGATTGCAACTGTTGATATTTTTGTGTTAATTCAGATTGCGGCATGCTTTTCTACCGAGATAGATTAAGATTTCAAACTGTGTAATTGCTTCAGGGTCATAGGAAATCTCTTTTCTCTAGGTATTATTTGCTCTTAAGTTGCCAGCGCAGGCAGGCTGAGTGATGGCTGACACTAGCTCTGTTGATCTGCTGCCAGGCATTGGAACGTCCTGTTGGTGACTGCAGTGCCCTTGTCTTAATTCTTGACGATTTGTATAGGTAGAAAAGGCCCTCCCTGGGACTCTTAAATGCTCCATCAGTGTGTCATGGTCACTCGATTCTTTGTCCACTTCAAGGTCATTGACCAGCTGTCTTGCTTCCAGATTGACTAATATGTAGTCTATATAGCTTTGCATGGTCCCCGGATCGCAACATGTACTACACAGGTGAGTCAGAGGGCATGGAACCATTTAAGGGATGGAAGTCATTGTTGAGCACAAAAGACCAGAAGGCGGCTCCTCTCCTTGAGCAACAAAATGTCAAAGTTGATGGGTATGTAGGGCTGCAAACGTAGAACATCTAGGCTAACTCTTGTGGCATCCGGTTTGGTGTTGAAATTCCCCACATACCAAAATAATGTGATGCCTTGCCCTTGCAGACTCAGTTGTTTCTCTGCTACAGCAAGCTGCTTGCGAGTCTGGCTGGAGCCCTGGCAGAAAATTAACATTTCGAATGGCTAGCACCCATAGATAACTAGCAATTAAAAGCAGCTGGATATTGTTACTGAATTGAGAAAATGCCTGTTTGACCGTTCCCAGCCTGATGGATAACCAAGTAGTTTAGCTACCTTTGGGTCTCCTTCTTGCTTCCTTTATGGCTTTAGTGGTGTATGAAGAAAGGCCATCCAGGCTAATATCCTTTGCCCAGATCACATGGAAGCAGCAGATTGTATTTAATTTCACATATGCTACCTAGTCCTTGTCCTCTAATTTTTGTTTTAGGCCTGCAATATTCCAACTTAACACATTTATCTGGGCCTCAGAGCCTGCGGAAGAGACTAACCCCTATGGATGGACGGTGCAAACGGGATGGTCCTGTGACAAAAAGGCCTGTGGGCCTAGGCCATCTCCTTGGAGTGGTCTTGTGTGCCATAGGATTTATACTAGCAAACCTTTGAGCAATACCCTGGCTCAGGGTGTTCTCGTTTACAAAGGATCGCTTCACATTAATTCTCAGGCTGCGTAAATCATTCTAAAATCTACAACCAGAGGAACCTAGGGCTGATACAAGGACATAAGCCTAGGTTGCTCTTCATGCGGTTGGCTTGAGGGCACGGCATGCCCAGTTTCGAATACCCTTGGGTACATTTCGGTAAACCCTCTTGCACCAATTTACCCTGTAGGAAGCTGGCTGTTCATGTCCAGGGGTTCCCTGATGAGTGGACGGGCTTGTTATGCAATCCTAAAGTGATGTTAGGGGGTAGCGTGGTTGAGCTGCCTCCGGCTTAACACAGGAGTGCAAGACCTCTGCAAATACACACTGATCAATAAATGACACACATGACGCAAGGTGATCCACACACACTTATAAAAATAGCAGATATCTTTATATATAGCTAGGCATCAGAGAAAAATCGTTCAGGTAAGGACAATTTTAAATAAAAATTATTTTCTCTTTAAAAAGTGGACACAGTGCAATTTCTGAGTTCTACAATGTTATCCTATGGAAGAAAGAACAGGTTCTGCAAACAGGTATAGTACAGCGACTTACAAGTCCAATCTCCAGGAGTTGAGGTGATTGGTGGCAGCAAGGCAGCACCAGCAGTACACCGCCCACAGCACGAGGGCAGCCAGGTGCAGTGTGCAAAACCGCGTGGGGAGCCCAGTAGGTTTCTATGGAGATGGTCACCGCGAAAAGAGGCTGCAGGCTCTGGCTTGGAGGCAAGTCAGGTTGAACCAATGGGGGCGGGTTTCAAGTCTTGTTATGCTCAGGGACGTGAGAACACCTGGGGTCCTCTCCTGCATGGCCCGGGGGCGATGGATGCAGAGGTGACTTTAGGTGTCGGGTTTTATTACCTGGAGCAGTCAAGGGGGGCCTGCGTGCAGAGGCTGCAGGTGATGTCAGGGAGTCCATGAGGGGTGAAACCACGATAAACTCGAGCTCTGGGGGAACCTCGTTGACACCGGTGGTCCACTTCAACTTGGGCCGGAGGTGACAGATGCAGTGGTGGCTTCAGGTGTCTTGTTTTGGGGGTTCCGGAGGCCTCGGTCTCTTTTAGAGTTTTTGCAGGATGCAGGGAACAGTTCCACTGTTCTTCAGAAGGCCTTGGTCTTTATCGATGGCGGGCAGTCTTCCCATGATTCTGGAGTCAAAAGATGCAGGTGCAGTTGTTGACAAGGGATTCAGACAGGCCGGCACGGTTGGTACCAGGTCAGCTGCTTCTTCATTCCCCTCTGCGGCTCTTCAGTGTCCTCTCTCTTCTTAGGTCAACAGTATCTGCTCTCTCTTCTGGTGCTAGTATCTCCCCTAAATACTCATTTTAGGGCGTGTAGGGTAGTAGCCAATGGGCTACTGACCCGGGGGGGGGGGGGGGTCAATACGCCCCCCTATATGACCACTTGCTGATGAAAACGGGCATAATCCTGTCCCAGAATCCCCAAGTATGCCATCACAGAGATGGCTAATTCAGAAAAAGTGTGTCCATCTCAGTTTAGCCTACCTTAGGGGTGGTACTAGCCTGGGGTAGCATGGCTATCGGGCTAGCTAATTTTCCCGCTTGTCCGGGTGCCAAGGGGGCTCTGGACAAGGGGGTTGGCTAACTCTTCTGTGAGGGGGAGCCAGATTTGTTTTTTTCAAAGGTGGCATCTCTTTGGAGCTTGCTGTCATAGGAAAGCTGATCAGCATGTCATCCTGTGGGAGAGGGTGTTGTACCCTCTTCCCGGACAATCTTTTGTTTTGGGCCTCCTCAGAGCAGAGGCTCTCACCCTAGGAGGTCAGAACAGCATCTCGTTGGCAGGCTGGCAGAAACTGTCAGGGAGCATACCAGAGGCGGGTTTGTATTCAGGGTGGCATCTCTAAGGTGCCCTCTGGGTGCATGTATTGGTAAATCCATAACTGGAACCAGTGTGAGTTTATTAATATGAAATGTTTGATACCAAACATCCCTACCTTCAGTGAAGCTATCGTGCAGCTGGGGGACTCGTTTTCACCAGTGTGAGCCCATGTTTTAAAATGGTTTCCCTGTCCACTTGCACTGGCAGTAATAGGACTGACAAGCACAGGGGCATATCTGCTCATGCAGGTATGCCCGCACATGTAATATTCAGCACCCTGTCTTGAGGCTGTCAGGCCTGCTGTAGGGGTGACTTGCTTAACACTGCATCTGATATTTGTAACATGGCACACAGGATGTATGACGTGTTTTCACTTCTGTCTGCACAAAGACTATGGCAGCCTTGCATGTGCTTGGTGAGGGGTACCTTAGGGTGGCATAATTCGTGCTGCTGCCCTTGGGGACCCTCTTTAGCACCTCAGGCCCTAGGTACCAGGGACTTACAGAGGGTGCTAAAAGTATTGCCAATTTGAGGAAACCATTGTAGAGTTTCAGGGAAAGAACACAGGAACAGGGGACCTGGTCTCACCTTTACTCTCTCTCTATAGTCACACATCAATTACTGTGGTCTTTTGGTTTGCGTAATTCTAAAATACATATATATTGTATGCCATTGCAGCCCTGAAGAAGCCCATGTTCGGGCGAAATGCGTTGGCTGTCTCCAACAAACGCATACCAGGCACATTTGAAATAAAGATACACAAAGACCTCAACCAACGACTACCAATGGCCTTTCTACTTTGTACATATTACATTGCTCTACTTGTTAATTGATATTGCCTCTCATCCACCTTCTGTGAAGGATCCCAGTACACTTCGGTCAAAGTTGCATCAAATACCAGTCAAAAAGTGTGTGGGGGGGAGGCACTGCAACAAGAACCCAGCTCCCTACATACATCTATATAAGACTCAAATGATTTATTCTGTTTAAGATATTGTGGTGATCCTGAGATAAATAGGTTGGTGTAAATAAAACGATTAATGTTTGCATACTTGTACTAGATGGCTCAGGGATCCCCAATGTATTTGTTAAATGGCCACAAAGGCCATCCCATCCCCATCCCTGCCCTTTTGACCGATATCTAGGCCTGTTGCACACCAGAATGGCGTTTGATTCACTCGCTTTCAATATCCGGTCTTTGGAATCTCTATGAACTTGTCCAGTAAGAACTGGTCTAGATATGGGACTGAGAGTTTGTGGCACCATATAGAGCTCTCGGTCTTAATGTTGATGGTGGCAAGGTATCGGCTCCAAGAGATACTGATCTCGACACAGTGACATGAGAAGCACTGGTACCATGGAGAGACCTGATGGTGGGGCAATGAACGAGGCAGTCAAAGAACAGTGCTCATTATGAGAGTGTGCTATTTGCTGAGGGCCGTTGATAGCGGAAAAACCAGAATACCAGCACACTATACCATGGTCAGGAACTTTAGTCATAGGTCCTGTACAAGAATGGAATACAGGCTGAGTGCGTCTAACAGCGGGCCATAGTTTCTGATAGTCATTATTCGGAGTTTTGGCCATAGAATCTGTTCAGACCACGTCAGATTTTGGGGTGTTAGTGTTGGAGATAAGTATCCAGGTCTCTGGTGGCTAGCTTGGATGAATCTCGCTACTTGTTTTTTTTCGGAGTATCACCACAGCCTTCTCCTTAATTACATTGTTATTTTACTCAAATAGGGACTCCGGGGAGGACAGGACCTGATTGACCATCTTAGGTGCTGGTCTTCTACTAGTAGGAAATCTGTGTGCGCGCTCCTGACAGAAAGCGTTGCACCTCAAACTTTGAGTATCTTTTCCATATTTATTTTTTTCTTTGACTCTAGACCATTTGTATTTTGCACATATGGACCAGCAGACTCCTCTGGTTTGGGTATCATTTCCTCCTCTAGTAGCTGGTACCCTGCACTTGGGGTTCTAGAAAATTCTAGTTTAGGCTTGCTGTGATTTTTTTTTCTTTACTTTGGAATTTTTTAAAGGTCTTGTACAAGTGTTGCTTGTAAGGTCTCCTCCTTTTCCCGGGTTCTAAAGAACAACTTGAGGTTTTAGATATGTTGAAGTTTGCTTAGGGTTCTTTGAGCGGTAGATCTA
Source organism: Triturus cristatus (assembly GCF_964204655.1). Taxonomy (NCBI): domain Eukaryota; kingdom Metazoa; phylum Chordata; class Amphibia; order Caudata; family Salamandridae; genus Triturus; species Triturus cristatus. The sequence continues at coordinate 85,032,075 of NC_140586.1, read as the reverse complement.
TGCTGCCATAGGGAGCTGCCACTGGCACCTGGGATTTCGTGTGATTTTGATTCCTGTTCCATCATTTGGAAAATTGTGCTCATACTATTAGATTTCGAGTTTGCTAAAGCATAGGCTCCTGTATTATTTGTTCTTTTACAGTTGTCTGAAATTGAGCTAATGGCTTTTGGGACCTCCGTGAGCTCTGTAACAATCTCTGTGCAAGTCCTTATCTTGTTCGGGAAGGTATTACTCTGAGATATGTATTGCGCTGTTTGTTGCAGACATACGTGAATCAATGGTTGTGACATAGGATGGCGTTTCATAGAGAATGTTTGTTTTGTCATCCAACTTCAGGCTATGCGTAGTTAATTTACTCGCCATGAGGTCCAGCGTGCTGCACATGGTGCGCATAATGGCAAGGACTGGTTATGCCGGGGGAGATTATGCTGGAAGATGCCTTATATCATTGCTGCCATTGTGCTAGGAAGGCTGATTTCACTAGGTCCCTGCTTTCTGGTTGCTGTTGAAACATGTATTGCTTGGCCCATACACGCCATGTTAAGTGTCGACCAGACCAAAGATGTCTTCGCCCAGCTCAAATTAACTGTCAGACTCCCAAAGGCAATTTCAGTAACCGGTTAGTGTGTTGGGATAGTTCCGATAGGACGTTGACTTCCCTTACCGGTCTTAACTAGTGAGCTATAGGGTGCTGGAGTTGTCAGAGAGCTGCTCTTACACTGTAATCCTTGCGCACTGCTGCAACAGTTATTTGATTCCTTTACCCGAGTGCATTCTGCTTTGATTGGGTGGGGGAATGAAGGCCGCCCTCTCCACTACAAGGATGGGTGAGGGTAGTTGACTAGTTGACTCTTACTTGAAGGCAAATCGATATTGTTGCCAACAACTGCTACCGAAGTTTCACATGGACCGATCATTTCTGGATTCAGGCAGTCAGTCTATAGACCTTAACGGGAAGTACATTGCGCCTCAGGGCGCTCTGTTTGTAGGCAGTTCAGAGGACACTGTCCTGGACACTTTCCACATACGCTATCTGACTACTGGTCTACAGCTACTATATTTGAAAAGTAATTACTAATCCTATTAGGTGGCGGTTGCAATGGTACAGGATGAACAGGCACTTGGTCATATACACTAGGGTGCGCTTTTATGAGAATGTGGCAAAGCGCAGCGAGTCATCTTGCTGCGCTGTGTTATAAGGAAATGACAGGAATACACTGTGTTTAAAAGAATACGAGGCATTCCTGTCCTTGTCCCTGTGCTGACACTATTTTGGCTGCCTAACGCCAATGCAGGCATCCTTGCACCATGGTGCAAGGGTGCTTGAGGTGCATGCAGGGTTGTTTTTGTGCAGGAAAGGCACAAAAAACTATCCTCCGAGAGAAATTACTCTTTCTATGTGTTCTGCACAATACAGCACACATACAAAGAGGAAGTAACAAGGAAAAATCAAGAGATTTCCCCACTGGATGCCTCACCTGGGGAAGCATATCTTTTTGGTGCATTCCCAGGCTGTCAGCGTAATGCGGGTTCTGCTGACATGCAAGCAAGAGGATAAGCAAGAGAATGAGTTGGAGAGACCAGGGTAGTCCTATTTGCTTTGCTTACTTCTCTTGGAAGGACCATTCCAACAGAGACCTTTTTGTCACCTGACCAAATGTAATGACCCACTCAATAGCAGTGGTGGTTGGGGACATAAAACAATTGTGAGGCACTATACGAGCATACATTAAAAAATATATATTTTACAAAGAAAAAATCAGTTTAACTTGCCTTAGCCTGCAGTATGTCCTTGATGTTCTCCAGTCCCTGGCTACAGACTCCGAGCACGCGGTGCCACAGCCAACTGCCTTATCCAATCCAGACACCTCCCTTATGCTGTTAACAATATTAAGCAGCGTGAATTGGTGAGCTTTGAATTCCACGTGTTCTGCTGGCCGTGGCAAGATAGCCGGCCAAACAGACATGCGCTCTTCAAACTGAAGGGACCACTCCTCACTGCTGCCAATCAGCAGCAATGACGCACAGGCCGCAACCTGCCCTCACACTGCATTTTGCTGGTAGAGTGTGAAAAATAAAATGGTAATAAAATAATGTTATTAACGTTTTATTTTATGCTGCTTCTCAATAGCATTCGCTGGTCGATAACTCCAGCTATCAAAGAGCCCAAGTCTGATCTCTCAGGCATCTTCCAGGACATCCTCAGTGAGTGTAATAATACCAGATGAGCCTTGTTTTGAGCCCTGTAATTTCGTGAGTTGCCTCCTTCTGGTTGTCCTTGTTCCAATGTTGTTTTTTTGCTGCTTGCTGTGTATGGGCTGCCTTCACTGATGTGTATGGCCTTCCTGTGCTTATGGGTCTTGCCACCCAAGGGCCCAAGGGCCTGGACACTAACCGATCCTGTCAGGCTGTGGAAAATAGGCCTCAGCTAGGCCTACCAGTGCAAGGGGTTCGCTCTTCTCTGCACAGTCCTCAGACTATTAGAAAGAAGTTGGCACAGAAACTGAAATAGAAAATACAGAGTTTAATAAACCTCATGAGGTGGAACCACATTCACCCAGCACCCTGTGGTGCTGAATGAAAGTAGCACACAGAGTAGAAGAACCATGGGTCTTTTATACCCACACAGGGGCTCAGAAAAAGGGCGGTACAAGCATACATGAGAAGAGTTACATACATAGATGGTCATACAGAAATGCACAATCGACAGTAAAGGAGGAGCTAGCAGTTGCTGACTCTGGTAGAAACAACCTGATAGTTACAGAATAAAAACAGATGCATGGACAGTTAGATATTCCTGCGCATGTGCAGGGTAGCAGAGTCTAAGTATAACCAGTCCTTTAAACAGAGCACAAGGAACAGTGAAGAAGGAAACCGCTCTTGGTGAGCACATGGCAGACAAAATGGCTGCCAGAAATACAAAATGGATTCCACAAAATGTACAAGATAGCCTCTAAATACCAGATGAATTCTGCCAACGCTAATTTAGTCGCAGCCAATTTACGACAAGGCCCCTGCCTAGCCCCAGTTCGCAGTGGTGCCAAATTCAGCAGGTGTTCCAGGTGTCTAAGTATGAAAACACTCTTAGCCACCTCAGCTACTGCCTGGTTGTTGGACTTGGCCCTTTTTGCAGGGTCATCCCTGAACTTTTTGCCTTCCTCCTAGCCTTTTTTCTGACATTGTGTTGGTGGTTTTAGGACTCTGGACACTTTAGCACTGCTGTCCAGGGTAACGTGTTTGTGCTCTCTGTGGAAAACATGGTAAGATTGGTCTACACCTGTATGGCATATTTAATTTACCTGTCAGTCCCTTGTAAAATGGTATCTCAGATACCCAGGGCCAGTAAATTAAACTCTACTGGTGGGCTTGCAGCACTGATTGCGCCACCCACCAAAGTAGCCTTTCAAACCTGTCGCAGGCCTCTGCCATTGCAGGGCCTGTGCGCGCAGTGTTACTGTCACTGTGATGTGACAACTTAAGTGTGTGCCACGTCTGTGACCCCCCCCCCCTTTAACTGCATGTCAGTCACCCCTAAGGTAGGCCCTAGCTAGCCCTATGGGCAAGGTGCGTTGTAGGTAAAAGGTAGGACATGTACCTTAAGTGTCTGACATGTCCTGGTAGTGACAAACAACCATTTTGGTTTTTCACTGCTGTGAGGCTGCCCTCTCAAAGGAATGCATTGGGAATTCCCTGATAAGTGTTTCAGTGGTAATTCCTGAAATGAGAGGAGCAGCGTGGTCAAGTTTGGTATGTTTGGAATAGTAATAATGCTGTGCAATGGTGTGCACAGATTTATTATCATTATTTTGGAAATGCCACTTTTAGAAGTTGGCATTTCTGTGTGCTATGTGTCTGCCTGCCTGATGTTGTGAGAAAGTGCCATCTTTCTTGCATGGTATGCCCCCACTTTTTGCTAAATTGCTGAATGTACTTTGACTGAGTGTACCCTGGACTCCTGCCAATCAGGTGCCCAGGGCCTATGTTCCTTCCTTAAAACACACAAACTCCAAATTGGCAAACCCTGGCCACATGTCAGCCCCTGGTAAATGGTACCCTAGGTACCCAGGGCCTTGTGACCAGGGAAGGCCCCTAAGGGCTGCAGCACTCATTGTGCCACCCTTAGAGGCCCTGTACCCTTACACACACACACTGCCCTTGCAGGCTGAGTGTCTGGGTGCAGGACAAAATGAAGTCGACATGGCACACATCTGTGTGCCATGCCCATTACCTACACTGCCAAGTCATATGTCAGCCACCCCTCTGGCTGGGTGCCTTATGCCCATGGTGTGGGCACAGGAGCAGGAGCCCTGTGCCCCTACAGTACCCAGGTCCATTCCCGGGCACTGTAAGTGCAGTGCTGCCATTTAAGAGTACATGGTGCTGAGAGCTTGTCAAACACGAGCTCCACAGCACCATAATGGCAACACTGAAGACTGGGAAGTTTGGTATCAAACTTCTCAGCACATTAAACCCACACTGATGCCAGTGTGGGATTTAATGTACCAAGCACCCCAGAGGGCATCTTAGAGATGCCCCCTTACAACTAACCTACAATCCACGTCTGCTCTGAGGCTGCCCAGGCTGCCACACAGCAGACACGTTGCTGGACCCCTGGGTGGGAGAGCCCCTGCTCTCCCAGGCCTGCAACAATGCACATCCTGGGTGAGGCGATAAATCTCCTCCCCCAGGATGAGCAAAGGGAAGCTTCAAAGGCCTGCCGCCTCTAGGAGTTTCCCCAGGCCACTGCAACCCTCCACTCTGGCGGGAAGCTTGGCCGGAAACCCCATACAAGGACAGGGGATGTGCCAGCCTGCCCACCCCACCCCTCAGGTGGGGGAGGCGAGGTGAAGCACATCTCCGGGCTCTCGCCATCTTGAAGATGGGAGGCCCTACCCTATCAGGATTAGGCTACTGCCCCCCTCCCACAGGAGAGAGGCAGGATAGGGGTGTACCCACCCCAGGACAAGGACCCATTGGTCCCTGGCCTTCACCTACCTGTAACGCCCCTAAATCTAGTATTTAGGGGCACCCTGAACCTTCCTTCCCCAGATTCAAGATTCCGAAACTACAAGAAGAGCGAGAAGAAACGAAGACCTGCCCTGCAGCTGCGAAGGAGAGGGAGACACCAACTGCTTTGGCCCCAGCCCTACCGGCCTGTCTACCTCGAACCTGCTCCTACTCCAAACCCGGCATCTCTTGTGGCCAGCAACCTCAGAAACCCCGGAGGACCTGGCTACCTTTGAACTCTGATCCCCTGGGACTCCCATGAGTAGAGGCTCTACTCAGAACCTACCTTTCTCCCCTGGCAGCAGCCCGGAACCGCGATCCCAGCCCACTCTGCACCCGCCAAGCCTGGCCGGTGCCGGAGTGAACTAAACCCACGAGGACGACCCCACGGCGACTGTGACCCCGAGTCCGGCACCCAAGGACCCCCCTCGACAATCCAGAAGAAGCCTGCAGCCTCAGAACCGAGTGCCACCCCAACCGCGATCAACAGAGGGTAAGATTTCCCGACACCAAAAGGCACCCCTGCACCCAGCGCCCCACGGCCCTCTGTGTCCAATCCCGGGGTACCTACCTATCCTCCAACTACCCGACTTACCTCTCGAAGTGGTGGTGGCACCTGAAGAGTCCTCGTCCCGAGCCTGCAGTCTTTTTCCAAACCAGAGATTTCCCATAGAAATCAATTGAGCGCCCGACGGCTCAAAAGCACCCTGCACCCAGCCGCCCGAGTTGCCCTGGCAGTGAAAACTCTACTCTAACCTACTTCCCCACTTGCCCTGAGTAAGTGACCAGGAGCCCAGCTCCCAAAGCCGCGTGGCTTGCCAGACAGCAGCCACCAACCAAGGCCCCCCTATCCCTCATAGGATAACATTGGGCCTAACTCTCTCTGCACCCGGCCGTCCTGAAACCGCTGAGGGTGAACTAACTGTACCTACCTGACACTGGGGGACCCCTGAGTCTATGCCCAGAACTTCAACTCTGCCAGTCGAGTACTTACCCTTAAACCGCTAACTTCATTTTCCTCATAGGGTAACATTGACTGGCTTTTTCTTGAAAATTCTTCTAAGTGTGGACTTTTCAAAACTCAAAATAATCACCAAAAATCAGCCGAGTGACAAAAACGAATTAACTCACCTGCTCTTAGGTGAGCTCCCAGTGCTGGATCTTGGTGCCCAGCACTGACTCTGAAAAGTACCCACAACTATACTTACCTTTAACTCATTTTTCTTCCGTAGGAAACCATTGACTGCTTTTCTGTGAAATTTCTTCTAAGTGTTGATTTCTGCAATTTCTAAATATTCATCAAAATCGTATAACATCTGAAAACGTAATTACTTACCTGTTTTGGATAAAGGTCCCAGTACTGAGTCTAGACACCCAGTACTGGATTACAAAAGTAACGATAACCTACTGTACCTGTAACCTACATTTTCTTCCATAGGGAATCATTGATTGTTTTGCTCTGAAATATTTTCTAAGTGCTAACTTTTAAAATAGCTAAATATTAGTTAAAAATCATCACAGTACCAAAGTCGACTTTCAACAGCTGATTCTGAGAACTGACCCAGGACTGCATCTAGGATCCAGGCCTGGAATTACAAAAGTAATCTAAAAAGTAATCTGTTGCATATAATGTGAATTTGTCGTTGAGCTCAATGTATTGTGTTTAGAAATAGAGTTGCTTACTGCAACTACTTATAACTGTTTACTAAAAAGTCTATTGCATATACAAAAGTATTTTTATGAAACATCTCCTGTCGAGAAAGTATATTTTAATTCCAAGTGTTGGTTCTAAAATAAAACAAGCATATATTTTTTTATATACAAACCATTGGCCTAGAGTTCAGTTATTGAGTGTGTGGAACTATTTGCTGACTGAGTGTGTACAACAAATGCTTTACACTGTCCTCTGATACTGCCACTTTGGAGAGTAAGGTTATATCTAACTTTAACCTCTGTTAAACAGATGTTTATTGCATGTCTGACTCTGGAGTGACAGGGGCTGTTGAGGTGTCTGTGGCTCCAGGGAGGGCAGGGTGAGTCGGCTCTAGGCTGAATAGGAGATCTGCATTTGGAGTAGTGGGAGGAGTAGTCCCCTGACCCTGCATAGGTCTGTGCCTGCCTGGGTGAATGCTGGCTCCGCCCCCTGTTGTGTGTCTGATGACCGAGCTCCCACCTGAAAAAGGGAAAGAGGAGCCCGGTAAACAAAGTGCTCCACTACCCCCCAGAGCCAGTTGCCACTGGTTCCCAAAGCCCTCTGCCAAGGGCAAAACAAAGGAAAATGTGGTAAAAGTACTGGGGCTGTGACCCCATGAAAGGGGTGCTTCCTTGTAATTTGGGACTTGCTGCTGCTGGGCCCCAGGAAGAACCGCCACGAGGGACTGCCTCTCTGCTGGAGGGCCCTGTGTGCTGGCCTGCCTGGGCCCAGCTTTGTCTTTTTGGGAAACTGGCTCCTAAACGGTTTGTGAGCGCAGTGTCCTTGTTCCAGGACAGGAGGAGCACTGGTGCCGTGCAGCGCAGGGCTCCGAAGGATTTGGAGGGAATCCTGGCGTAGGGATTCCCCCGTGTTGCTGGAGAGGAAGCGGGAGCCCACCCCGCATGCTGGTGCCGTCATTTGTCCAGCTGGAGCCTAGCCCGCATTTGTGCCTCTAAGAAACAGGAGCCCACCCTGCATTTGTGTGCATGTTGGAGCGGGAACCTACCCCGCATTGCCAATGCACCAAGGAACTGCCGAGATCGGTGTAACAGAAGTCAGGTGCCTGTGCCTGACTATGGGCGGGGCCTGCTGAAGTGACAGAGCCTCGCGGGCTCTATTTCCGCCTTGCCCCCCCTGCCCCTGCCTCGGAGGAGGAGAAACTAGTCCCCAGAGGTGCTGCTCCTAAGTGTAAGGCCGGGCGAGGGGAGGAAAGGTCCCGTGAGCGGGCCTGCCAAGCGGCCTGTCGAGGGCTGAAATCCACTAACAGGAGTGGTCCAGTTAGTGGGACCCCCCGAGGCGCATTGTCGGTGCCTAGAGCCAGCCGCGATCGGTCCCGGTGAGTGGGGGCAGAGCGGAACAGTGTTGGCGCTCCCTGAGGCACCGTGGTGCCTGTGCCGATTTACTTTTGGGCAATTCTTATTCCATAAGTCCCGGAGTGGGACCTGTAAGGCACAGTGGTGCCAGTGCTTGTTGGGTGCTGATTTCTTCACAGCTGACCCACCCGTTGGAGGGCAGCTGCAACGTTGGTCAATTTTATCTTTAGAGTCCCAGTGGGGGGCGATTCCTCAGCTGTACCGCAGGAGCGCGGGCAGCTGCAACACAGGGGCATTTTCTTTTCTTGCTGAGGAAGGGGTGAGTTGCACCCCCCCATGCCACAGTGCATTACACACGTTACTGCCAAGGTAGCCAAAGGGCCAGTGGAAGGTCCTATCTTTGCGACCTGACATTTGGGACAAACGGCCTTGGGCCCCAGAAAAAGGCCAGTTGGCCTGGGGTCATATTTGGTCACTTTGTGTTCTGGTGGGAGCGCAAAGAAGGTGAATACAGCGTGTAAGGTTACTGTGGTGGATTACTAATGTGATGCCTATGGCATAATGTGTTTATGCCTATGATGTTTATGCATAATGTGTTATATGCCTAATGTGATGCAGACATAATGCGTTTATGTTGCTAATGCGGAGTATAGTATTTTGCCAGAAGTTACTGGTTGTGTTTTATATTTGCTACTTTTGCTTCGTGATGGTTCTGACAGTGGCCCGATTGGCCCTGTCATGTATGTAATCCCCTGTAAATTACTACCCGGTGCCAGTTGGCACAGTCTAAATGTGTGGTTATGATCAAATGTGTTTTGGATAATACAAATGCAATTGTTTATATAACCTTGTGAGGCGTTTCTTTTGTAGTGTGCCTAGTGTGTTGCTGCTCTGTGTGTGTTGCACAGACGCTTTACACATTGCCTCTGGGATAAGCCTGACTGCTCGTGCCAAGTTACAAAGGGGGTGACCAGGGGTTATCTTCAGCGTGTAACACCCTTGCCCTAACTAGAGTGGTGGTTTCTGCTTGGCTTAGGCGCAAGCCCTAGCCAACCAGAAATCCCATTTCTAACACTGGTCACATGCTAATCTCCAGATAGCCATATCAAGCAGCAGCTACAAGAATAACTGCAGTAGCACTATCGTGTATCCTATATTTGGTGTCTTTCTTTTGCCATAGAAAGATGAAAGGCTGAGCAGAGACGAAGAGGTTTTTTGAGCCCCCAAGCCATACCAGTAGCTAGATTGGCCGCTTCCACAAGCTTCCCGGACTTGTTCGGTACGCCACTGGTGTCTAATGCACCGGGAGGCACAATAGCCTACAACCTCACGCCTTGGAATCTAAAAGCTTTACATACCAGGGCTGGACCAGGCTCAACGAAATACCAGTGCTGATAGTAGAAACTCCTTAGTGCAGGTAACGTTTTGAAAAGGATGAACAAAATTGAAAATAAATCGAATGCATTCTCTTCTTACACCCTGCAAGCATATGCAAGCTCCTGCCACTGTCCAACTGAGTTGAGCTTGGGCAAGGTGGGTGTTGGCGGTAGCAACAGCAGTGACGCAACAATGTAGTGTATTTGTGGCATGGCACTGGTGCTCAGATGCATGTTGAACCCTGGCAAGGAGAAATGCATGGGGTGGACCGCCATCAACAGGCTGGACCTCTCTGTGAATGAAAGGCGGAAGGATAACTGACTTTGGATGGTGGTCAAGGATTCACCCGCTCACAGCCAAATTCTAAATGGCCACTTATCCTTTGTCTCTCTTTCCCCCAAGGACCCACTTGTAAGTTTTTGAATTAAAAGTAATCTTTTATATATTTCCAGAATATATAAAGGGCTCCAAACCTCACAAATGAAAAATATATTTGTCAAAACTCAACAATATATCAATAACTAAAAATCACTGACAAGTCAATAGGTCTAGCCTTGGCTGCTGAACTATTTATTGGCTTGGCCAAAGCTCGTTTCTTTGAAAGTATAACAAAAACAGTAAAAAGGTGGAAGCAAATGCCTGCCGAGGCATTCACACATCTGCAGTCATATTGCAAAAGCGTGCACATGTATGTGGTCATCTTGCTTTTTTTTTTTTTGTAATGGCCAGCAAAACACATTAAACGATGACTGTTAGTGCAAGCAACTAAATTAGAATACGTGCCACTAAATTGAAATACGCAGGAACTGCGTGTATAGCAAGACAGATAAGCGACCCGATCGCAGTGCACAGGGAGCGGCTGGACAAAATCCATAATTAACTTTTTTTTTTTAAAGTGATTGTCATTTAGTTCCACGATACTCTGTGAATGACAGCATTATACAGAAGCAGAATGTTGTCACCCACACAGAAGTACACCAAACTCTGAAGTAAGCTGACCCCTGCCACATGCGGTTTCCTATGAGGGAGGGAAACAAAACGTGAATGGCACTGCAGACATATGGATGAAGAAGGCTTACTAACAGTTTGCATATGTATGTATTTTTTGGAAAACTAAAAAGTCTTAGCTAGCACGAGACTTTAAAAAGCATTTTACCATATTTTGTAACGATTTTTAGGTCTCGCCTAGCGACGCAGCGCATGCGCTGCTCGCCTTGGTGAGATCTATTGTTGCCGCTTTCTGTGCCAAAGGGGGACAGGACATGTGCACGCGCGCACGGCTGGCAGCGTTAGCAAAGGGACAGCAGATGTGCACGTGTACGGCTTGCAGAGTTAGCACAACTCCTGCTCGCTCCCTCCCTCCCTGTCTCTATCAGGCCCCTTCTGCTTCCATTAAAAACGCCGCCCTAAGCTGTGCTGGTTCTACAGCCTCTTACATATTTATCCCCACTACCGACGCTGCCGCACTCAGCAGCTAAATTGCAGCAAATTGCTGGCCGTACACCCGGCAGGCCACAAGAATACCCCAGGTGACGCAAATTGCAGGAAATTGCTGGCAGTAAGCTTGGTAGGCCACAAGAACACCCCAGGTGACGCCGCGGCTCACCGCCACTCCGCCGATCCTTCAGGCGGGCTTAGCCCGTTTGCAGTCTTCAAGGCCCTGTGGGAGGCAAGGCACAGGTAGCGGGAGCCCCGCAGGCCACGAGATCTGCAGCTGGTCACCCCGGAACTGCTGGGCCCCCACTCGCGACCAGTGCGGCCGTCACCCCAGGCCACCGCAAGGCAATTCCGCAGGCAGGCTCCAGCGGCGGTCTCTTCATGCCCGGCCCTGGGGATCGCCCATCACTCTGCGGCCCCAGTCAGGCCGCACCACAACTCCGGCCGCACAAGGTCGGCATGCCCACCCCCACCAGCAAGGCGTCTAGAGTGGTTCTGCGGCGGAAAGTCTCGCAGCCGCTGTGACTCGATGCCGCTGCCCTAGAAAGTACCAGGTAAATGGCAATTTGTATCTCTTGGTGTGGAGTTGGGTTAGGCCCGTTGGGGGCAGAGGGCGTCTTTCCTCAAATATTTATCTGTCCCTCCCCCCCCCCCCCTCCCCCCCCATAGCAGTACCCTCCTTTAACAGTTCAGGCGTCCAGTGCCTAAAAGGGCAATGGGATTAGCACATCTCAGACAAGGCGGTTTGAGCCGGATCTCAGGCTCGTCAGAATAGGATGGAGGTCTCAGTCGTTCAACTGGGAAGCAATAGTTTCATAATGCCATTCAATTGGTTTCTAAATGCTCCAAAACAGCAAGACATAAAAAATTGTGCCCAGGATCACACAGTCTGTTCATGCCTGGGCATCCGGGTTAGACTTTCTTCTATTTGTTAATTATAATGGCATGCCCCATTAGTGTGTGATAAACTTTTTAGTAGATCTATGTTGCTAGATATAATGGTTGGTCTTGGTCGCTTTTTAACTTCTTTGAGATTTTGCGGCTTTCTAAATGTAATATACGGACTGTGGTCGTTTTATACATGATATCGTTGTGATAGTTTGAAAGAGCATTGTATAAGTTTCCCAGACTATGTAGGTGTCTTTATTCACAGTACTTTCTGCTGCGACTTTGGCGAAGAGTAAGAAACGGATGTTCTGAATTTACCCAATTTACTCATATGAACCTTACAAGAATGAGACACAGCGAGACGTACCGAAATATTAACACGTGTGTGCAGGTATTATTGTTTGTGCACAGTCGTCAGCTGGTCCTGTGTCGAGGCAGTTACACTCAGTTCGCTCTGTATTGTCAAACGACCACACCAATGGAAAGTGCAACTACAGCCCACTAACCTAGGGTGACCAGACGTCCCTGATTTGCCAGGACGGTCCCCGTTTTTAGGTCTCGTCCTGAAGTAGGCAGCGCATGAGCTGCCTAGTCATACAAGGCTTCTTGGAATAGATACGATTCCAGAAGCCTCATCCCAGCTCCGCCTTAACTTTTGATTCATGCACGTTGTTTTGTGTCACGAATTATGCCAAAGGCAGTGCAATGATTGCACTGAAGGCATGTCACTCCCTTATTGTTGCCACCCTGTCTCCTTTTATCTACGCCCTGCGGGATTGGATCTTTTACCCGCGGCGTTACACTGGTGCCTTTTATTTACTGGGGAAGCACTATTTGTTTCCCCTTCTGGCTGTCTTTCTGAGACGCAAGTGCTTGTTGAACACAGCTCTCAGCGCAACTTCATTTGTATTTGATGAATGTGTAACTTCATTTGCGAGAGTTTTCAAGCATTTGCTACTTATAAAGCTTAGATTGGTTAGACGGTAAGACTCGGTTACTACTCACGGCGACTAAGCTTTAGACAGTTGAAGTAGCCACTCGACTTTAGCTGTGAAACTTCTATTATTGGCTACTGAGACTTCGCTTCACCACTGTTCAGTAAAATATAAAACGTCCTGGCTGAGCGTTCTTTTAATTTTTGAGTGAGGACGGTTCGGTGTTGCCTCTTTTAATACACCTTTATACTCCCATGCTGTCTCCCTGTCCCCACAACGCCCCCTCTCGCAGCTGCTGGTGCCTGCAAAAGCAGCAGCTTCCCCCAGGAGCGTCCCTTTCATCTCGCCGCTGCTGGCGCCTACAAACAGCCTCACTCCGTCGGCAGGCATTCACCAGAAGCCCCCTCCCGCCTGCCACCCCCCGCCTGCCCTCCCTCGCCTTCCCTCCCTCCAGAGACACATGCCTCAAGCCGCAGCAAAACTGTGTTCAGAAACGCAAACTCTCGGGGGCTACGTCATCCTCTGACGAGAGTGATTGTAGCGGGGACGGGGGCGTTATTATTTTTACTTTTAGCGCCAGGCGCGCGCGCTAATTGCAACGTGGACAAAATTGCCCGTCTTATCCTTTTACAAATATTGAAGCTCCTTAAACAGGTCTGACATTAGTCTTGCGACGGAATGTTGCCATTGGTAAAGCTATTTAGCATTTTTGATGATATTTTGTATGCAGGTTGTCTGTTTTCCATATTTAGCTTTTTTGATTCTTATGAACGGGGGGGATAGTGTTTTTTCCAGGCTGTAAAGCATGGGGTGATTTTTGGCTTGTGTCTTCCAGCACACAATAAATTGGTGTTGAGATCGCCTCTGCATGGGATGAGGTGCTATGTCTATTCCCAAAATGTTACTGAAGGCTACCTCTACTTCAACGGCTCATGATTCACAAGAAAAAAATCAACAAACTAAAAAGACGGAAGCACCGTAAAATTAGGCTGCCACAAATCCCAGCATGCCCCTTTACCTTCCATTTATCCCTAACCCAATCAACAGATTTCCAAGTCAAACACTCAGACAGGAACCAAGTACTCGCTCTCTACTACTCGCTCTCTACTACTCGCTCTCTACTACTCGCTCTCTACTACTCGCTCTCTACTACTCTCTACTCTAATACTCTCTACTCTAATACTCTCTACTCTAATACTCTCTACTCTAATACTCTCTACTCTAATACTCTCTACTCTAATACTCTCTACTCTAATACTCTCTACTCTAATACTCTCTACTCTAATACTCTCTACTCTAATACTCTCTACTCTAATACTCTCTACTCTAATACTCTACTCTAATACTCTCTACTCTACTACTCTCTACTCTACTACTCACTACTCTACTACTCACTCTGTATTACTCTCTATTACTCACTCTCTACTCCTCTCTCTACTACTCTCTATTACTCACTCTCTACTACTCACTCTCTACTGCTCACTCTCTACTGCTCACTCTCTACTGCTCACTCTCTACTGCTCACTCTCTACTGCTCACTCTCTACTGCTCACTCTCTACTGCTCACTCTCTACTGCTCACTCTCTACTGCTCACTCTCTACTGCTCACTCTCTACTGCTCACTCTCTACTGCTCACTCTCTACTGCTCACTCTCTACTGCTCACTCTCTACTGCTCACTCTCTACTGCTCACTCTCTACTGCTCACTCTACTGCTCACTCTACTGCTCACTCTCTACTGCTCACTCTACTACTCCCTACTGCTCCCTGCTGCTCGCTCCCTGCTGCTCGCTCCCTGCTGCTCGCTCCCTGCTGCTCGCTCCCTGCTGCTCGCTCCCTGCTGCTCGCTCTCTGCTACTCTCTCTCTGCTACTCTCTCTCTGCTACTCTCTCTCTGCTACTCTCTCTCTGCTACTCTCTCTCTGCTACTCTCTCTCTGCTACTCTCTCTCTGCTACTCTCTCTCTGCTACTCTCTCTCTCTACTACTCTCTCTACTACTCTCTCTACTACTAATCTCTCTACTCACTCTCTCTACTCACTCTCTCTACTCACTCTCTACTCACTCTCTGCTCACTCTCTCTGCTCACTCTCTCTGCTCACTCTCTCTGCTCACTCTCTCTGCTCACTCTCTCTGCTCACTCTCTCTGCTCACTCTCTACTGCTCACTCTACTCACTCTATGCACACACATATGCATATATATGTATATATATGTGTATATACATACGCATATCTATATAAATCCAAATATAAATTCATGCATACATATATGCATACATATGCATGTTATGTACATGAAAGTTTGAAAAACACGAATAAAAACAAAACGAAAAAGCCACCTAATTACAAACCGAATTGCTTTAACTTGAACGAGGGCGAGACCTAGTGCATTTTCAATGCTTGTTTCACCAGCTGTCCGGGCAGATTTCGAGAAATTTAGCTCATGTTCCTGTTTTGGAGATGGTCGACTAAAAAGAGGAGGTGTTTTTTTATGTTTTACAAAGCAGGGATAGTTAACAGATGTTCCAAGAAAGCAATTTAATTCCCAGGCAAGCTACTGGGTTTAAAAATTGCACCTTATGTATGTTCTTACTGCCTGTTTTGTAATTCTCTGCTGACGAGCGCTGTCATTCTGGACGTTCGCTTGACGTAAAATTATAGTCCTTCTATAATTGTGAAAAGTCCCGGTTTTTTGTTTTAAAATTCTGGTCGCCCAGCATGTTTACAGTTGTTAAAAAAATCTTCGTATCATGCGTGTTGTGGTGGTGGAGGAAGGAAGTTAGGCAGTTATATTTTTAAGCCGGAGTTTCTGCTGTTTCTAAGCACTCTCGAAGTTCGACAGTAATTTGTTATTCCTTAAATTGTGTGATCTTAGCTCCTATAAAAGCACCACAGGGTTTTCCAGTTTGTGTTGGCCGCTATGAAAATGTTATACTATTTCATTTCTTTTTGTTACTAATATTATCCACAGTGCCAGTGTGTTTTAAGAGGTTTAGCATTAATCATCTGCCTTTCCATCAAAACATGGGGGAGGGGGCCACTGCGCCTGTTGAGTTCCAAATAACCACTAAAAAACACAGTTGGCATTCTTCACCCTCCCCTTTCCCATAATTCTCACTAACTCTCAGAAATCCCCTCTCTCAAGGTGCCCTGGCGTTTGAAGACAAAAGGGTATAGTAGAAGATAAATAACAAATATCAAAAGTAAAAGTTACAGGACAAATATCAACAATATCTACATCCATGTGAGGCGCGTAGCAGAGAATAGGCATCAAGTCAATATTAAGTGTAATCAGTATTACCACATTAATATTACTAAATATATTTTATTTGTTTTATAGCGTTACTTATACAAGTATAGGGTGTCAGAGCGCTTTACATCACAAGGGACAATGAATCATACGTATGTAAATCAGTCTATAGAAACAATGAGGATTACAAGATGTAGGAATCATTTCATCCAATTGTCAGTATAATTTAAGAGTGTCTGGTCTGGAGAAGCACAAACTCTGGATTTAAAACGTACCTCCGTGGTTGGGGACGGCTTTACTAAGAAGTATGAATTTCTATCTAAACAAATCTTTCTTAGCAACATTACAATAAAATTAATTTACCCACCGGTCGCATGTCAGGTTCAGTCATTTGGGGTTAAATGGAGCGGTGAAAGGCGGTTGAATTAGAACAAATGCAAGTAATTTTTAAAGCTTTTTATTCCAAAGGGAACCTTTTGGCCCCCTCTTTAATCCTTTCCCCACACTCAGCGATGGTGTCCATGGTGAGCAGCTCTAACTATGATAAAGTTTCTATTACTTGCGTTGGTGGCTCACATCACATCTGTTTCCTGATCCATAGGTTGACTGCAGTCAAAGTGCACTGATGATAACAAACTATCCACAAATCTTTTCTACAGTGCAGACTCTCCTATAGTTCCGGCACATTGCTTAAGCCTGGTTAACTGTAATAGCATGGGCTGGTCACTCTAGTTGTATAGATCTATTAACATCCTAAAGGTGAAATGGGCTCCGGACAATTTTATAACAAGCTTTCACATAGGTTTCGGATTACCGAAGGAATGCATCTGACGTCACACGAGCCATTCCAGTGTTTATCATAATGCTTAACGATTCTAATCCAAACCACATAATTCCACTCCACACCATATACATCCACAACACTCCAAACAAAAACACATGGGTAAAAGACATCATCATTTACGCCAATAGCTCTAACTCTTGCAAATGCGAGACGTATTGCATTGCAAATGCTTGTTGTTACTCCTATGACCTTAGTTTAATATTATGTTTTTCCATACTTGGCAATTAAAAAAACATTACCTACATTTGGTAACAATATTTCTAGTTGCACCTTAATATTCCTGCAGATTCCTCACTGTATGAATAACTCTTCCAGGCCTCAGACTGGTCTGGAAAATGTCCTTTAGCAGCGACACGTCCAAGACCAGCAGGTCTGCTCGTAGAGGAGATGCCACGGGAGTATATTAGCTGCCAACCTGCGCACATGCCAGTGCCTGATATTTTTTTCTGTGCCCCCATCGAATATAGGAACCGAGAGAACCACAATAGTGACAAATACAGCACATAACTAACCTGTTAGCATATATTGGCAAAATTATTAATCGTGGCACTAGCTCATCAGGGGGAAGGGAGACTGTGGATGTGTTTAAAATGGATTTCAGCATGTGAAAAGGATATATGTGACCATGTGCTAGGAAAAGGTCAGCTGGCATCCCCCTCTACGCTTACACCTATTTTCATTGCAGTTTCCATGTCTATTCTGAATGTTAATTGTTTTAATCACAAATTCACATGATATATCCATGCTTGGAGCTTCTACTCACACCAATGTATTCTGCAATGGTCACCAGGTCAAATGTCAGAACTGTAGAGCACTCAGCCAGCCTGGACTAAGAATTCACCCCAGAATACAGTCAGCTGGAGCACATACTCCAGGCTGGATTAACTGCAACGTGTTCGTGGCCACTCAAGTACACAACTAATACAATTATGAAAGACGTATATTAAGCTCATGCACGTTTAGCAGGTTTATTGTATTCGTAAGAGAATTGCAGCAGCTGTGCCATCCAGCCTAGAGCTAGAATTATTAGGAGGGTGGATAATACTAATGGACTCTGTTTCATATGAATACAAAGCTGCTGGTTGTGTACAGAGGTGGAGGGCTTTAACACTTGCCCTACAGCTAGTGATGCTCACAATAGACCTGATCTGGATACTTTGAACCTCTGATCGTTTTTTGTCATCTTGAAAACTGAGTTTGTAGTGCTGCGCAGTATCTTAAGGTGCTGACTTGTAATACATTGGGATCTTTACGACAGCTGAACCCATTACTCATCAACTTGCTGGATTCTGATTTTGAGCACATCCCACACGGAATCCAGACGAAGTCTCACAAGAGACCATGATTGATAGAAACTGAGAGGAATCTGCCAGAAGGTTAGGAATCCACCAGAAATACCATAACTGAAGGGAAGTAACTTTTTTTGTCAGATGAATACATCTTCCTGCAGATTCCTCACCTTATGAGTTCCAAAGCAGTATCTCTGTAGGAGGTGGCATAGTGGCTGGTAACTAACTAAATCATGCAACACATCTCAAGACAAACCCATACTTGAGGTATGAAGCATCAATGCTTTCCAAAACTATGCAAGGACAACCATCCAGCTGCCTGCCAGATGTTGACAAGTAGAATCCCTCTGGAAATAGCCTTGGTACTGGACTGAGGACTTCTTGGCCAGGCATAGCAGATCTTGATACAAAGGATGAGCCAACACAAAATGGTGTGTTGACTCGCTGCCTTGCACATTTCTTTTCTTGTTTTTCTTTTTTAGCTCCAACAAAGAGCTGATCATCAACTCTCTGCAGTTGAAGTCATCAATAAAGCTAAAACAAAGTTCAATCTCACTAACTAGAAATAACCGAGTGCCTTTAAAGCAAACATTTCAGACAAGTTCCCACTATTGGTGAATTAAACAGGCAAGTTTGGTCAGGAAGACACATGAATATACAGTGCTGCCAGGCAGCCTTTAACTTTAGCCACAGCAATACCTTGCTGTGTATGAGGAAAAGCAAACCAGATTACATCGGACAAGTGAGACATAAATAGATTACTACCCTCTGTTCCAGCAGCCTGCATAGATGCATGTGGGGGCAGGCTTCTTGTCTACCAAGATGACTTCTGGAACCTCATCAGGGAGACAAAGGGACTCTAGCTGGGACTGCTCAACCTCCCTGAGACCAGCCACAGCATTTGGAGTCTGGGGTGGAGGTCCTGACCATTCTTCTACAAGAGCAGGTCTGCTCTCTGGAGAAGGAAAAGTGGCAGCTGGATACTAAGTGTCAACAGATCGGCGTATCAGATCATTCTCACCCAATCTGTAGCAAGTAGGATTAGCTATACCGGATCCTCCAAAACATTCTTCAGAACAGGGCAAAAGAACGATCAGCAGGAAAACCTACAGCAGCCCTGCGTCCAGCCGAAAATGTATTCATTCCCAAGGGAACCATTCAGCAAGAATTGTATTGCACATAACTTAAGACTTTCTGTTCCAAGCAGTGGCGAAGAGATCCATGAAGGGAACCGGACTGTGGAGCAGATCGCTGTAACCTCAGGGTATAGCATCCACATATGGTCCTTCAGCAAAAAATGGATGAGGGGGGATCCGCTCACACTTCCCGTCACTGTGACCATATCAACAGATACATTGCGTCTCAACAAAAGGGGCCATTACCCCACACAATTCTGTTTGTTGATATACAGTAGTGGGTTTTTTCTGACAGAATCTGTACGGTGCTGTCTAAGATGAAAGGGAGAAAGGTATTCAGGGAAAGATGGACTGCATGCAGCTTAAAGCATGTGTGCGCAGGTGTTGCTTCAACACACGCCAAAGGCCCCGGCTGTCATGTCCCCTAGGCAAGTACCCCAGCACAACAAGGCGGCATCTGTGACCACAGTAGCCTGAGTTTGATAGGCCCTTAAACGTTAGCATAGGTCCATTCACTAGTGCGGTTCCTGGCGTAACAAATGGAGGCCTCTCATTAACCACCTGATGTGTGGCACCAACAGAATGCACAAGGACATGAGGTCTAGCAGGCATATAGCCTGCAGGACTTAATAATTTCCGGAATATCTGATCTTTCAATCAAGGACGGCATCCTGAATTTGTCCCTGGTGGATAGACCGGGTCAGAAGGTAAAGATCCAGGATAGGCCTCTATCATTCGGGTGGGAAACCTGAGAATCAAAGGCAGTAAAATGCTGTTTCTCTCTCTCTCAAAAGAGAGAGAGGCACCACTTCTAATGCCCCCTTTTACCTGAGTCTAGGATCAGCTGGCTGACCCAATGGTCCATAGTGATTTGCTCGCAGCTAGGTAAAAATGGGTGGCACTCCCTCCCATCAGAGAACGAAGCTGTGGAGGAGGAATCGGAAGCGTATGAAAGTGTCAGAGTATGGTGGTAGCTGGATCTATTGCTGCTGGTGATGCCCCCAAGATCCACCCCTGCCCAGAGAGAAGTGGTATAGCTGTTATGGCATTTGGACAGGCTGGACGGCTGCCCATGGTGAGACTGCACAGCCCTAGAATAATCACAGGACTTCTGATACTGTTGTTGGAATTGCCATGTAGGGGAGGCCAGGGAATGATCCATAGTTCTGCTACAATTGAAACATTTCTAAGAGTGGTCAGCCTTCCATTGAATAGTCACTCACTGTCGAAGGGCATGTCCTTGAGCGCAGCCTGAACCTCTTTTGAAAAAACAGTGGCATGATCAAAGCAAGCCAACATAGGGTGACAGCCAAGCCAAGCAATGGTGTTTGCTGGAAAGGCCACAGTTCAGGATCAATTTTGACACATCCAGGCCATTACTCACCAGGTGAGAGAATTACTTTTTGATATCGTCTGGCAGACTGATAACTGTTAATTTTGCCAGTTCCCATGAGGCATTTTGTTTTTACATTTGCTGTCTGGGAGAGTCGTAAAGAATGATGTGTGAAGAACCAGATCTGCTAGTGGTTGGGAGGATAAAAAAAATGCTGGACACCCACAGCGGGTCTATACTGTGTGGCGATCTTCCTGTGGACTGCCAGTTTAATAAGAGTTTCTCCTATGCAGCCATGATAGGGTCCAAGAGCACCGTATTAAACGAAAGCACACGTTCTGCTGTTACTGTGGAAGGTTGCAAGATTTCTGTCGGGTTGGTGGATTTTTACTTGTGCAGATCGTAAAGTAAATCGATAGGCTTTCACGGTCTACAGAACAAATGTCAAAAAGATGAAACGTCCCTGGGCCATAAGAGAAGGAAATATCACTTTTGGGTGAAGTTTCTATGTCCTCATCCTGCATAGCCAAGGCAACTGAATCTGAACCGAAAATCTCCTCCAACCGGGTGAACCTCTGAGCCCTTGGGGAGGCATTCACAACATTTTTTTTAAATATACATTTTTCTTTATTTTTCAAATATGTAAATAAGGGGTGTACTAATGCGCACACATAACCACTTATATAAAGTTGTAGATCATGATTAAGCACCAGCAACAGTACAGTATATCTCTCTCATTAGGCAGTCTAATGTATGACAAGTTACATAGTCATGTACAGCGTTTTCTTCATCTATCGTACCCACTCCATAATATTTGCACCAGGGACCCTAAATCTTGGCATACTATTTTGAACATTTTCTAGCTTTATCTGTGACTTTTTTCTGCAGCCACGAGCTACATGCCCCTCCTCCATTCGTGTTCACAACATTGTTAATCGTTAACATTGGCCTTGACCACCTACTTCGCCACACATAGCATACTCCCTATATCGACCTGAAAAGGTCTGGCATCACTAGCTGGAAGGCCTCAACTTGCATGAGGTCAGGTGAAAGAAGGTAGCCCAGTGATGAGGAAGAGCCGTGCATTGGGGAACAGCATTAAGAGTTCAAATGGTGTTGGAAGCAGGAACACTTCCTTGAGGAAGAAGATTTCTTCATGCAATGGTTTTTTGGTGAAAGATCTCTTACAAGAGTGGCCTCTAGAATGGAAATTATCTTTACGAAAGGGAGTGTGCTTGGAAGTCTTCCTGCAGGCCTTAGTGGAAAATAACATGGGCTCCTGCTTCGTCAGGGCTTTTGAGTGTATAGAGGCGCAAGGGTCGCAGGCTGTGCCTTCTTGCCGGCGGGGGGCTTGCAAAGTTTATGCACATGACTTAGCAGTTCTTGTTCTTTTGACTTCTGTGGACCCTCACTGAATCCCAACTGGAAACTGGGCACCCTAGCCTAAATAATTTCTACATTCTTATCCTCTAAACAACACATACAAAGAAAGAAACAAATATACCTCAAACAAATACACAAATTATGAAATATTTTATTACATTCACAAACAATATACAAAAATCAAGATTTTAATTTTATCGGTAAGGTTGGAGCTTTTCAAAAATATTGTTTTATTTCTACAAAGAGGACGTGATATACAGGACTCTATCTATCTTTTTTTCTCCAACTGCATACTTTTTTTTGTTGGTGTATACCAGTGCTTCATTTAAGGCCACCAATTATCCATACCCGATTCTGCTTGCTGTTTTTTATGAATGCACACTTCATCAGCAAATATTTTAATTTTCTTAACCGTTGCAGACTCCAGGTTAAGAAACGCTGGTGTAGCCTTTGCAGCCTTAAGTATCAGAGAGTTGGAGAGATGCATGTCTCGATTGGTACATTGAGAACCTATCTGCAACCTTGTTCTAAATTCTCTGTAACTTGCAATGTAGGAAGAGAGGTCATCCCAGGTATAACCCATGGAGAGGAGATACATTTAAAAAGGTTTATGGCTTGAACTTTCTCTTCGAAGCTCAGGAAGGGGAACATTTAACTGGCTTCTTCCAGTCCAGAAGTTTTGTTTGGAAACCGTGTTTATTTTTGATACTAGAGAGGGATTGGAGTATATGAATACTACTGGGTCCAATATTTGAGTTTATTGGGGGGTGGGGTTCCGGTTTCTTGTCAGCAAATGGTTGAATGCTGATAATTGGTCCATTAGCATCAAGCTAGATAAAAGTGATTAGATAAAATCTAGTGCACTGACCAGTGGTACAACAGACGATATGAGGAATTCTTTTTGTATCATTTGCGTGTCTTCAGCATCGTTGTAAGAGTCCAGGTTGACAAAGGAAATAAAGCCAGGCCGAGGGTTAAAATGTACACTAAGGAGAAGAGGGACACAGACTAAGGAGAGGAATGGTGCAGAGGAAAGCGGTGGGGGAAGATAGATGTGGGATTTGTGAGGGGAAAAAAGGTAATCCATTTAAGCTAGTTACTTGGATTCCCCCGAAACAACAATGGGTACAGTAAGAAAAGAGCTCAAGAGTACTGCTACTTCATTGGAGTTAATGGTAGCTTTAATGTCTTTGCTTTTGGTGTCAAAGGTTGTTTTGGTGCCTGTGCACTGGCAGAATCCAGTTTGGTAGTCTGAGACGGTGTGGTTTTTATCTACCACTTTTCCGCAGCAAGACAAACATTATACAGCAGATCCCAAGAGCTATACATTCATGCATTAATGATCTCGAGTGGCTGAAATGCTGTTTTTCCCTGCTTCCATCTTTTCATGTTCACAGGCTTATCATTCAATGTTTGCCCAAGAATGGCTCCTTGTCTATCAGATCACCTGGAAAAGTTCTTGTCACTAAGGAATGATTGAAAATGCTCTGACCGCAGTGACTGCAGAGCGGTTATGGAACATGTTCTTGAGTACACGTGCTGAGTATGGACTTGCTGGTGACTCTGAGCCACATGCATGTGTAGAGTTGATTGGCTCCTCTTTTCTGAAGTTAAGACTGGAGGATAGCGGCACTCCCCGCATCGCGTTGGACAAACTCCTACGAAGTTGGTGTCGCACTTCCTGCAATTAAAACGTATTACTGGGCCTCTCAATTAGTGGTCCTCAACCACTGGGCCCATCGCCCTATTGCGGACCCGGCGTATAGAATGGACCGTTTTAATATGAAGGCGGGTAACTATATGAGGGCACTATGCAGCGGATCCAAATATGCAACTTTATTCCCGCCCACCTCTACTGCAGTCTCAATTTGGCATGCAGCTACAACCGCGCTGGGTTGGAAGGGTAAAATCTGGAGAGTTACTTCACTATTGGAGTCTTGTCACCTAGGGATGTTGTCAAATCAGCCCGGTTTTGATAAATGGGATCTGATTGGTCTCTCTGAAGTCGGGGACATGTGGGTGAGGGGTACGGTGGTTTCATTTGCTGAACTACAGGCCAAATACCAGTTACATGAGGGGGAAACATTCCGTTACCTACAAGCACGTAGCGCACTCACCAAGACCATCCCCAAAGGCTCTGATCTCCCCATTTCATCACCTTTAGAAGATAGGCTCCTAGACGACTACCTCACAGATAAGGCTATTTCCTTAACTTAACGTAAGATACTCAACAACCTACCGGAACCACTTGATAAAATTTGCATGAAATGGGTGGCTGACTTAGGGGACATAGCAGATGAGGACTGGAGGGAGGCCCTGGCATCACCTGGGGAGGTGGCCATCAGGTCCCGATTTAAACTGATCCAACTAAAACTACTACACAGAGCCTATTCTACTTCAATAGCTCTGGTTAAGATAGGATTCACAAACTCCCCACTTTGCCCCCGTGACTATGGTGCCGTGGGTACTTTTTTACATCAGTGGTGGGTTTGCCCGATTCTCAAACATTATTGGCTCGAGATTATATTCACTACTATGTCCCAAATATGTCAGAAACTCATAGAACTTTCCCCTAGGCTCTGTCTCTTAAACATCTGGGACGCTACGGATCTGAATCGCACAGAACAACTGTGGGTCGCTCTGGGCTGTATTGTAGCAAAGAGGAATATTGCCAGAACATGGAAAAGAGGAGTTGTGCCCCGCCGTACGGACTGGGCTGCAGATATGGACTGGTGCATGCAAGCCGAGAGGGTGATATACGAAAGTAGAGGCTGCCCGGGCATATGGACTAGAATTTGGGGCCCATGTAATGAATATAGGGGACTCTTGTGTACCCCCTTTGCAGATGATGCTCCATATAATGTAGATAGGGAGTCCCCTTAGAGATCTAATACTATATGTCATCGCTACTGTTTATTTTAATTTTATTGGCCGTAAGTGTGCGGCATGTATTTTAAATGAGTCCTTCCTTACGATTGCTTTCTTTTTTGTTTTTTGCTGCATTGTTATTTTATGTTTTATAATAAAAATATATATATATTTTTTTTAAAAGACTGGGAGGATATCTTTTTTCTGTCTGTATATAGTTCCTGCTATTTGGCTTTTTAGATGAAGTGATCTGCTAGAGATTCACAGCGGACTTCAGCAGAAGCCACTTTTGAATCCGTAAATTCATGATTCTGGAATTCAGAATGGTTTGTAGGAGTGCCCTTGTTATCTTTTTGTCTTTTATAATGTAGATTTATATATTGCAGAGTGATAGTGAAGAGCACGTTTGTGTATATTTTTTTTCACTGTCTTTCTGGATCTTTGTATTGGTTTTGGCTTGGGAAGCAAGGTGTCCAGACACCCATTGGCAGCAATTCATTGACTGAACCACAGGAAGGAACACATAGAATCATGCACTTGAGGGAATACATATCTCCACTATTTGGAACTGTCTGCATTTTCTACCTGCTAATGAGATACATGCTTGTCTTCTACGTGGCCAGCCTCACTGAACTACCAGTTTCAGATGCTGGGTTAAATGGCCATAGAACGTCTCAAAACAGATGTAAGTGCCTTCATCAAAGACTTTGTACCATGCATATGAAGCCCTACACTGTCACCTACCATGCCACCACTCACCAAGTGTGTTAGGCTGTGATATCTTTCCCACATCCACCTGGCTGCCACTGCAGTAGATGGGGCATTAACTGAACCATTCACAGAGTAGGGACTCTTGGTTTTTTGGACAGGTCCCGCATACGTGCCCGTTTAGGAAAGATACAGCAAGTATGCTGTTCCTAATTACGAGACAAGGGAAAACTTGGGTAACCGGTTTTGCGTGGTCTTGAGAAGTAGGAGGACAGGGATTCCTCATCTTGGAATTTAGGGCCCTCACACACCCGGCTGGGCGCTGGTGGCCCTGCAAAGGCGGCATGTCAATAGAGTAGTAATCCTGGTGGTAGCAATGACGAGGAACTTAGGCTTCAGCACAGATAACTTCAATAAGGAGGTCTGAAGAATGTTTGTTTGCCAGCTGATCCGAGGATAATACTTCATGAGGAAAAAGGAAACAATTTGTTACTTGAATATTAAAGTGGAACTTTACCCAGGATACAGTAAGAAAAACCAGTTTCTGTATTTATTAATTTACCGCTTTGTGGCACTGCGTGTAGACATGTTTTTTGTTTGTACAAACATTGAGAAACCCATTACCCAAATACACTATGATTTGTGAATAAACCTTGAAAGCAATTACATGTGCTGAGCATCTTTACGTTCCTGGAATGTGTCGGTAGATACTTACACTACCATATCACGCTATACTCTGCATTATCCTAGCACTGCTGCTGCTCAATTTATGTACTTATACAGTGTGAGAGGGAAGCTTGAGCTGCCAATATCTACTAAAATGTCAAAAAACACAAGAACAGACCCTTATACCCAGAACGGATCCTAAGTCAATTATACCGAACAAACACAATGATCCTGTGGGTGACACTTTAAACAAAATCTATCATACTCATAATACAAACTCCACAGTAGTATGTCAAATCAATCAAATGAAAACGAGGGCCCAAAATGTTCCTTCATTGTGATCTGTAATATCACAGCATTCACAAAACGGCGCTCGTGGACGCAGAGTCGCCGCTGAGTTGTTGGAATTCCTGCAGCCCTGATGAGATCTCCAATCAACCACGCGGTGGACCATTTGGATTGGTTGCACATATTCATGTAGGAGGCTAGGTGTCAGCCTTTTTGATCAGTCATTTATTGAATGGTGCTGTCCTGAAGAGACTCGTGGATTGGTTCCTTTAAGGGTCAAAACGTCGTCATCATCATTGGGTTTACTTATGGACATTGATGTCTACATGGATTTATCCGTAAGTGATCTAATATACAAAATGGATACCCTATGTGATCAGGATGTGTGTATATATATGTAGAATAATTTTTGGCTATCTCACTGAGCACCTTTTGCACCAGGTGCCGCTTACATTGATAGTTTTATGTTGTTAGGCAAATGCCGTGATATTACATATCACATTGAAGGAACATTTTGGGCCCCTGTTTTCATTTCATTGATTTCATATCTAGAGTGGAATTTGCATTACAAATATGATAGATTTTGTTCAAAGTGTTACCCACGGGTCCGTTGCCAGTGTCTATCATGCGACTCTTCAGGGACTAAGGGATGCTCGTACTGTTGCTGCCTATGCTGTAGTTGTCCTGTGTGTGAGGGAAACTTTCATAGCTGCTGCTCAAGTTTCTATTTTGTGTGAGGAAAGCATTTACACCCATGTCCAATGTGATTGATGCATGCACAGCTTCCAATTATGCTATTCCTATTTTCTATGTAATGGATGCTTGCACTGCAGATGTGCACTCTAACACTTTCATATCTGATAGAAGCTTGCTCAGTTTTTTACCTATGCAGTCTCCGTTCCGTGTAGTGGGGAAGCTGGCATACCTGCTATGCTTGCTGTTCTTATTTTGTGTGAAGAATGCTTGCAGTACTGCTGCTCATGTACCATTTTCCCATGTGATGTAAGCTTGCTTAGCTGCTGTATTATGCTATTCCTGTTTTGTATGTTAAGGGTGCTTTCATTACAGCTGCTCATGCTGCAAGTCTTCCACATCTAATGGAAGCTTACAAAGGCTCCTGTACCCATTTCCCATGTGATGGAAGCTTGTGTAGTTGCTGCCTATGCTCTTCCGGTTTTGAAGGAGAGAGAAGCTTGCATTGCTGCTGCTTATTTAGTACTTGTTCTGTATCTGATGAAAGCTTGCTTCATGTGTGTGTGTGAGGAACTTTCTATCATGCACCTAATTTTTGTGTTGAGGGAATGCTTCTGTCGTGTTGCGTTCCTGAACCTTACTCTGCCATTACCCATGCTGGTGCTGTTATATGTGTGAGGGAAGCTTGCATAGCTTCTTCCTATCCTGTTCCTCTCCCGCATATGCTGGACGCTTGCTAATCTGCTGCTCCTGTTCTGTGTTAGGGAAATCTGACCTTCTCCTACAATGCAGTACCTGGCCTAAAAGATTAAGAGTACTGCATTTTAAGTTGTGGATTACTTAAACCAATATCTCTGATATAGTCTCCTGAGAGACACCAAACTTGAGAAATTAATGCATATCTATCTTTAGACTGAACTACTGATGTTTGCAAAATATTTTGCAGCACTGCCTCTGGGAGTGATTTACTCTGCAATGAAAACGTGTACCATTTGAGAACATCTTCTTTCATAACTAGCAGTCAAAATAAAATTAATTTTAATACCATTCACAGAAATAAATGGTTTACTTTATAATTTATAGCATAGAAAAAAACTTTTACACATTCTTATGTTCTCAACGAGTGCACTTTAAATGATCCTAACTGTGCCATGAAAAACATAATTTACCATAAGATCCCACTGCAGCTAAAAACAAAAACGTCTGATCAGAGAAATTAGCATTTTAGTACGCTAGAATTTTTGTAAGAAAATGCTTAAAGTTATCGGCGGGCAGTGAAAGGTGAAACTGCTGAATCCTTTTTTTTCCCATTGTGGGTGCAACCCTTTCTCCTTCAAGAGTGGTCTTCTCAAGCAAGTGGTATTCTCTCCAGGCGGTTTCAGTTCATTGTTTGACGATCTAATTTTTCTAGTGGGCACTTTTACAGTCGCACTTTCCAATCTCCCTTCCACTCGACTGCAGTTTGCATTCCGCCACTATCCTCTTTGCTATGAACAGATTCTGTTTGAAAATAGTCCTCACCCTGCATCACTAGTCTGTAGGAGAAATATTTCAAAATGGTCCCTTTACTTCAAATGAAGAACGTGGGCAAAGAACTGATCGCTTCTTCATTATTAGAGCTGGTGCCAAGGAAAGTGGGTAGTTTGTCCACTTGATTGTTAATCGACATGCTACTTTTTCCTGTCTGTAGAATGCAAATGACTGCAAAGTACCAACTTTTTGGAGAATATTCACCAGCGAGATGGAAACTCAGATTGCCTGCTGTTGACAAAGATTTTTAAAGGCGAATGTCACCGTGGAACTCTTCCCAGCAGCACAGGTGCTACCTGGATAAGGTGTGGCTCGAATAAAACCTGCTGAGAGGAAATGAAAAAAAATAATTAAAGATTAAGTCTGGTCAACACCCGATATTGTATTGTGAAGATGCAAGAAGGATTTGGATGTGTCAGAGGCTTTAATTGGCTCGCTCATTTAGCTGCCTACTCTACGCTTCGGTTGCAGACTTCTGTGTGTCATGATGACCCGTTTACTGCTGACCCACTGCCGATGTTTTTGGATTTTGCTAACAAACAAACCCTTTGGAGGCTCCCAACAACTTTGCATTACTGCCTCCTTACTACTTGAAACTTTGGCCTTCAGAAAAAATGGACCTTGAACCAATCATTCTCTAGAAGTGCCCCCATAATTTGGGACTCCATCCTTTCTCAAATCGGACCCTAGCCTCTTGACCAGCCTCCCAAAAACTACTGAAAGCCTTCTCTTCAATAAGTTCTTCCTAAACATAACCCTTATCTAGGTCAATTGGATCCTCTGTAGCATACATGATTGCTTGTATGTGTCTGTATATTGACTGCACCTTCCACTTGACTAGAGCTGGGCCAGTTTTCCAATGATGAAAAGCATGAGTATTCTTCTGATACTAGGATAGGCATTTGTCCCCCTCCACCTTCTGTTGTCTGTGCCGTGCCCTACTTCCATCCGGTCCCATTTTACTACTGGTGTTGAGATGATGTTCCTGATATGGACCAGAATGGCATGTCCTGCAACACCTACCTATTTCCCCTCATTTTGAACTATAACTTATTCGAAAGACTGGAGACTTGTCTTTTTACAAGTTGTTAACACGCTTTGGTATTATGATGACCCCTCACCCCCCAGTCTGCAGAAACATTTTTCAGGGCCGGTAAACAATTGCTCATTTCGAGGTGTTCATTTTGGAAAACGTTTTATTTTTTGAGGGACACGAGTTAAAAATCTTATTTAGCTATGTCAAATTGACTGAATTCCCATCCAGATGTTCTTTCACTATGCCTACAACACATTTCACTTCTTGGCCAATGTATAAAGCTCCAGTGATACATTGAGGTACAACTCCCAAAGAGGTTTCTGCTGTTATTGAGTTCAGCATAGTCACAAAGACCAGCTGCGAGCACAGACCAGATGTACGACAGTGAGGATGTTCTAATGATGGGTTTCAATATATATATGTATATAGAAGATGCTAAGGAAGCTCAGTGTGGAGATTTCCAGATTTGTGTAGCACACCCTATGCACGAATCTGAAACTCTAAATTAGGTAAGTACGTTATTTCAGAAACCTTACCAATATTTCGGTTATTGCTCAGGGTTCTATGCTACATAAGTGAAGATGGCCCAGCCTGGTAGATACACCATATACCCCCTTCCCCTTGGGCTATGCCAATCTGCCAGCACCGTTTTCAGTTTCCTTAATGGAGGTTTTGGGTGTTAGAAGGGCTCTGAGATCCTTATTTCTACCACACCTTACCCCATAAAAGCTATATCATGGTAAATCATTTGTGGCCTCTTATGATGCTAGCCAATTTGTGCTTTTCCCTATCCTTGGATGAGCGACCCGTGACATTCCCTTGCCCATCTTACCTTTTCTACCAGTTATGGAGAGGTGCACAGGAGGTGTCCATTCTAGTTCTTAGACTGCGTCAAGGCTTTCGTCAAGGACGCTACTGTGGTAGTGGCATCGGGTACCTTGGAGTTATGTGGAGGCACTTCAAAGAAGTAGAGCTGGAAATGAACAACAAAAAAGCAGCTTAGGCTCATGCTTGGGCCCCAACCACTGAATTCTACTCCCTGCTAAGCACACTACAACCCTCGGGCCCTTCCTAAGGTGTGACCACCCACTTAAGAATGTCACGATGATACATATAAAAGATTACATATGCATTGTCACGTAAAGTACTTATGTGTCTGAGACACTCTGGTATTCAAAGGAGCAATTACAGCATTCTCACACAAAGCAACCGAAAGATTACACAATATTTGCAAGTGAGTGATTTTTGTTGTATTTTCAACTCCTGCTGATACTCTAATTTTTGGGATGACCGTGTTATTTCTCACTTTTTTAGGCATCATTAGATTTTTTAGACGGATAACAGGTGGGGTGAGATGTAACCCTTAGACCAACGCGCAAACCGAAAAACCCAGATCATTCCACCATAATGGTCTTAGGAGATTTGCCCCAATAAAACATGTTTGGCTGGAGGGGCGCACGTTCCCAAATAAAAATTCAGATGGCACACTAAGTTAGAAATACTCAGCCAATCAGAACACAGCAAGCACACTACATGCAATGATCACATGCTTCCTATGGCGGACATCTAGACATGTATCCCTTGGTCCCACGTTGTGTCCATGCAAAGTCAAGACCCACCTGCGCTTCTTATCAAATGACCAGATTTATCGCCCTGTGACTAGGCCCAGATTTCTGTGTCTAAAGGAATGTACAAATTGCTTTGACACTTCATGTAATGTATAAAAAGATGAGCAAAAGTAATGTGCTTTGAGACAGTTTTCCGACCTGACTCTTTTGCCTGTTCCACCGGCCTCTGCGTTTAATTAAACCAACTGTTCCTGTTTTGCCAAATACCTCTTATCCTTCATATTTTTCAAGGTAAACTCCTATTCAAGCAACATTTTGGTGAGCCAGATAGGAGAGATTGGTTCTTTGAGCCGAACAGGACCTGCCCGTATAGAATCACATCTGCGCAGAAAGAACGGTGAGCAGAAGCCACAATTGATTGGAAGTTCTGCTGAATCCGCGGGGTGGAGGTCTGTCCTGAAGCCACCGTAAGTGGGTAAGAGACTACATCTGATTCTTAGTACCAGTATTTGGCATATGGAAAACTAGGAAGAATTGTAAAAATCTAACCTTAGCGTCTTGCCCTTAACAGCAATCTGACATATTGCCTATTTTATGTGTTCGAGCTGAGTAGTCGTTGGCTACTTGGAGGTGTTCCCGCGGAAATCACCTTTCTCCGATAGTCAGCACACTAGGAAAGGTGAGAGTTGTTTAGTCGCTTGGACCGCTGGATGTGACACTCAGGGTACACTTGTCTCTGGGTGTGATACCGGGACCGCTTGGACAGATACAGACGGAACGCTTGATCCCTGGGTGTGATAAATGGGTGGAGCCTCACCGCTTGGACCACTGGGCATGACACAGACGGTACTCATAGGCTCTGGGTCTGATATAGAGTCAGTATCTCAATCTTAATTTTTTTAGTCTTAAGGAGTTTTCTTCGTGCTATCGGTTTCTTAACACTGGTCGTATACGAAAGAAGTGAGAAGTGTTATTCGCTTGGACCACTGGGCGTGACAAAGGGTGTACTTCGGACGTTAGTGACAATTTGATCTTGGAGAGTAAAGTGCAGTTGTGCTTGGTTAAGGAGGGCCTGTAGTTGTCACGTATCTCCTTCTCCACATAAATTGTTGCTATCTTTATTACAGAGCCAAAATTGTCAGACTTTTGGGCTTATTTAGTTCCATTCCCCTCGTCATTGAGCGGCATACGCTAGGTGTTTTGGACAAAGTCATAATTATTTCCTGTAATTTTTTTCTCTTCTATTTTCATTGTGCTTTTCAATTGATGTATTTTTTCTTGATGTTGGGGTGCAGATAAATTATTGCAACTGTTTCATGTTGAATATTATGTCTCGTTAACGTTTCTCTGTGTATGAAACAATTGCCACTTTTCATATTTGCTAATCCGCTGCTAAAAGAAAAAATTCACAATGTTTTAAATTAATCACTGCACTTTCTTACCATTTGTTACCCTTCATATGTGTTTATTTTATGCATTGTGAAAATTTGTTTGCACCTTTGTCCTAAAGCTGTGCTCGTAGTAAATTTGCAAAAGAAACTATTGATGGACGGAATGCTGGATAATACAATCATTCACCCCAGTCACAAGGATCTGGATTAAATCACTCATTCTTTTGCTCACCACACCACCCCAGTTTGGACCCAGCCATATGCAGATCAGTCTTGACCCTGTTCCTTGTGGGA
The DNA here is from genome assembly GCF_964204655.1 of Triturus cristatus. NCBI lineage: Eukaryota > Metazoa > Chordata > Amphibia > Caudata > Salamandridae > Triturus > Triturus cristatus. Next base: position 84,999,150 of record NC_140586.1, on the reverse strand, counting down.
ACAGTCCAGCCCGAACTGCCAAGCCAGGTCCTCCCTGGACTGGAAACAAGCATCTTGGGACTGGTTTCAGGGCATCACCCTTCATCAGCCAAGCTAGCTTGAATCCAGTGGTGTAGTGAGCACGGGACCAACGTCTGGGCATACCCTTCCCACTTAAGGCGACATATGCAAAAGAAACAATTGATGGACAGAATGCTGGGCAATGCAAACATTCACCCTCAGTCACAAGGATCTGGATTTAATCGATCATTCTTTTGCTCACCCAGATCTTTTGACTGGGGAGGAATGTTTGCATTCCGTCCATCTGTTTGCTGTAACATTTTTTGCCCAACTGGCTAACCCATGAGATTTCAGCATGCCATGAATTCGGTGCTAGAATCCCTCTAAGCTCGACCCTGCCACCCCCCCCCCCCCCCGTCCCCTGCTTTTAGCCCACAAAACATACACTCCACGAGCAGCTGGGAACCTCATAGTGGGGTCTAAACAGTAACATGACTAGCGATAGCGTGGAAGAGGACGCCTGTTCCACCAGGATCAGACAGCGATGGTGAGGATGCAGCAACTAGGCACGCAAGAAACCGACAGGACATCCAAAGACGCACACACACTACTGTCCGCCCCAGGATGCCCTGTCTGGCTGTTCGGTCTGGACTGTTCCCATGGGGCCCAGGGTCAAGACTGATTTGCATATGGCTGGGTCCAAACTGGGGTGGCGTAGTGGGCAAAAGAACAATTGATTTAACTCAGATCTTTTGACTGGGGGAGAATGTTTGCATTGTCAGCATTCTGTCCATCATTTGTTTGCTGTCCCACTTTTCGCCCTAAGTGGGATGGGTATGCCCAGACGTGGGTCCCTTGCTCACTGTGCCACTGGATTCAAGCTAGCCTGGCTAAAGAAGGGTGACATACCCTGAAACCTGTCCCAGGATGCTTGTTTCTGGTCCAGGGAGGACCTGGCCTGGCAGTTAGGTCTGGACTGTTCCTATGGGGCCCAGGGTCAAGTCTGATTTGCATATGGCTGGGTCCAAACTGGCGTGGCGTAGTGGGCAAAAGAACGATGGATTGAATATATACAGGGAATCTCCTCAAACTATGCGAATTAGCTCGGCGTTGCGCATGCCGCGCACGCCACCTCTTAGTGGAGACTGCCAAAAAGACAAAATCATTGTTAGCCATTAAGGTACACAGGGAGCAAGAGATCTGGGACCTCGACTTGTGTATGCTGGCTAAGTCCCCCGAGGCTAGGTGGGGAGTCATCTCAAGGCGCAAAGGGGCAATGGCAGTGAAAAACAGACTGTGCATACCCTCATGGATTACCAAACTCAGCCTCTGTAGCCATTCTGACACCTCCCAGAGGAAGGAAGTGGTGTAGGCAAGGCTGCCAGGCAATATGCAGTGCGTCCCCTGAGCTCGAAGACCCCTACCTGCTGCCCAAGTGAGTGAAAATTGGAGGTAACTCAGCACACCCATCAAATGATACACCACCCCAAGTAAGTGCCCCCACAGGCCACATGGGGAAGAGTCCCAGAGCCGGAGGATGGCAAGCCACCACACGCACACACAACGGCCTACTAGGAAGCGCCAAAACAAGGAGCAAGTCCGGAAAAACTCCACTAAGCCGCCCCCACAAACTGAGTAAAACCATCCCCAAGTGGGCCACAGTGGCCGCAAGTGTGCAAATGGCACCAGTTCCTGTTTTGCCAAATGCCTAGTCTTTCATTTTTTCAAGGTAAATTCATATTTGAGCAACAATATCAGCTTGCTTCTGAAATTCAGTTTTTAAAATACCTGAAAACAAGAAGCAGAGCAAAATGCTCAGACGGCACCCTCCTCAAATTACTCCGATGCAGAAAATTCCTGCTGCCCAGCATTATGTATTGCTTCAAGCACATTTCGAACCTCATAGAAGCTCCATCATGGCAGAGTTATGTTCTAAAAAACACAAAAGCATGCCCTACTCAATGGGGACAGTTCAAATATGTGTTACTCTTGGCAGGCCAGTAAACGTAACTGATTTATCAGCTTAGTGCCAAACTGACCCACCTTTGGAAAGGGCTGTGTGTCATTTGAAAAAAAAATAAAAGGTATGAGCATTTTGGATTTCGCTGCTGGTTGTCTTAAGATTATCGTGTCCATGCCTCCCACTGAGGAATCCAGGGAGGATGGTTTCCGAATAAATAAAAAAACGTATTTGTGCAATGTGCCAACTTAAAATCTTCTCCACGCTAGAGGACAATGTCACTCTAAAGTTACAGCTGCGACATCTTCTCTGGAGATTTACTGTTTTAGTTTGGAAAGAAAGTGTAACGTTCCCATCCTCTCCTTTCAAGTTGGTGTTGGTAAATAGCTCAGAATGTCTACTCCAGCAACACCTTCTTGTGTCTTTGCAAATGTATGCAACATTGTATAGGTTTTAGAGTGATTAACTGAATAGCAGGATTGTCTTAAAACGATCATCAGGACAACAAGAAACAAAACGGAAAATGCCTTTAATAGCACAGTCAATGACAATGTATGTGCAACAAGACTTGCTCAAATTCTCACAGCTGGGCTCATGATACTCTCATGGAGGCGTGATGTTCAACTTACATACCTTGCAACTGATGGCGAGGAGGATGTGCAGAACTACCAGACTGGCTATGGTGGAGATTGCCACCAACTTGGTGTCGCCTTGGATGTTGGGCCAGAAGGTTAGCACAAGGACAGAGCCGGAAATGAGTGTAGCACACAAGATCAGTGTCCACTGTAGCCAGGGGGTCTGGATCAGACACAGGAGCTGAGTAACAGAAGCAGGGAAAACAGTATTTCAGCCACTCAAAATCTTTAGTGCATAAATGTATTGCTCGTAGGAGCTTTGTGGATCTGCTATACAATGTATATCCTCCTGTGGAAAAGTAATAATTATTTAGGGTTAGTGGGGTTTTTTTTTTAATTGAATTAAAAACTTTCTAGCACAAATGTGAAGGTAAGCATCCAATTTTACTCCAGTAACACCACTTGCTGGCTTATACGCTCTCAATGGCTTTGAACAAAGCTTTAATAAAGGAAGCCAGAGCCTCTGTGCTTTAACTAGGCTTCTTTCAACTCTCCAATTCGCTTTCCCATATTTTTCCTAGAGGGTCCAACATCTCCCCATACCCTAAGATCTCTACACTTGATAATGTCAATGGTGGTACAAAATGTGATGTCACCACCGTTTCAATTTGTGAAGTCATTAGCAGGAGATGTGACAGGGGAGCGGTTACAGTAGCAGATTTCATCGTAAACTGCGCATTTCTGTTTGGGAATTTTACCAATTGTGTGCAGTGTGTATATAATGTCGGAGTCAAATTGTACGTTTCTCGAAAATACAATGTCCCCTGATGCAGATAAATAAAAATAACTTCCTTTTTATAAGGTGAATTTCTACTTATTCCCTCTCCTACTTTATTGTGCTTTACGGGATTCCTGGTAGAATGACACACTTTTTTAAATTTTTATAAACACAAGCCTGTCTGACTCTCCAGTACCTATCTGCAGAAAAAAATACGAAAAAACTGGGAACAGTCATGGATACTAATCTATTTCTGGCTGACATTGCTGGTTAAACACCCTCTCTCCATATGCTCATGACAAATATGCACGATTTCTCCTTTTCTCAGATTTCCCACGCACAGTGACCACCACTGCACCTATGTTTATGAGACTGGACTTGCAAACACTCTATACCTTGGAGTTGTGGTATACTCACTGCACAGACTACAAAGGCTGCACTGGCGTTCATGGAAACCTCTCTACGGCTCTACAGGATCTACACAGAATTCCAAATCACAGGCCAATCTCCTTCTAAGCTCCTTGCAAAACACACAAACCCATCAGTGTGAACTGTCCTTGCTTTCGCTACAATAAATTGTGTATGCATGAGTAGAGCAGGAGTGTTCGATCTAAATCAAAGACTGACATCCCCAGCCTTCAGAACCTACAACTAGGTGGGAAGAACAAGTTACTTACCTTCGGTAACGATGTATCTGTAAGAAACATTAGTTAGTTAGATTCCTCACCTTAGAATATCCCCAGGCGTCAGACTGGATCCGGAAGATTTTTCGTCAGCAATACCCCTTGCGCGTTGCTAGGCGTCGTCTGCGGCTCCGCGTCAGTCGTCGGCGTCCTGCGCCGGAATGACGTCGTCGGAGTACTTAGACGCTGCCCTCGCGCGCTGACGTCAGTTCTTGTACATAGCCTTCCGCGCCAGGAACGCAGAGCCATGCAAGAGACCGACACTGGTGCCAAAAAATTCTAGGGCCCTGAAAGGGATAGCCTTAACCCTAGATGTCAGTTCGCAGAACGGGGAGGATGGGTGGGTCGGTGAGGAATCTAACTAACTAATGTTTCTTACAGATACATCGTTACCGAAGGTAAGTAACTTGTTCATCTGAAAGAAACACGTTAGTTAGATTCCTCACCTTAGAATAGATACCCAAGCAATACCATCCCCGGTGGTGGGTCTGCGAACCAAGATCACACCAGAAAGTCCTGGAGGACAGAACGGCCAAAGAAGCCATCCCTCCGGACTTGGCTGTCAAGGCAATAATGCCTGGCAAACGTGTGTAGCGAAGCCCACGTTGCCGCCTGACAGATGTCCTGCAAAGGGACACCCCGTCCCAAAGCAGTAGAAGCCGCAGTGGCCCGAGTAGAATGGGCGCGCAGCCCAGCAGGAGGGTCCTTTTTTGCCAAGGAATAACAAAGTTTGATGCACAAAACGACCCACCGAGAGATGGTCCGTTTGTGCACAGCTTTCCCCTTCTTAGCACCCACGTATCCAACGAAAAGTTGGTCGTCCACCCGGAACTGCTTTGTGCGGTCCAAATAAAAGGAGAGCGCACGTTTTGGGTCCAGACGGTGGAGCCTCTCTTCCTCTTTGGAAGGATGCGGAGGTGGAAAGAAGGTGGGCAAGGTGACAGACTGCCCAAGATGAAATGGAGTCACCACTTTCGGAAGAAAGGAGGGACGAGGCTGAAGGACAACCTTGTCCGGATGAACAGACAGAAAAGGAGGCTTTGAAGATAAAGCCTGGAGCTCACTCACCCGTCTAGCCGAGGTGATGGCTACCAGAAAAGCAGTCTTAAGAGTCAGAAGACGAAGGGGACAATTGTGAAGAGGCTCGAACGGAGCGCACATCAGGAATGTCAAGACAAGATTCAAGTCCCACTGAGGCATTACAAACGGAACAGGAGGGAACGTGTGAGTAATGCCCTTTAGAAAGCGTGTAACTACAGGGGACTTGAAAAGAGAAGGCTGATCAGGAAGCCGCAAGAAGGCAGAGATGGCAGCAAGATAACCTTTCAAGGTGCCCAGGGCAGAGCCCTGCCGGGCCGAAGAAAGAGGAGAACCTCAGAAAGAGGGGCGGAGAGGGGATCCACAGCCTTTGCTGTGCACCATGCCACAAATTTGTTCCACCGGCAGGCGTATACCGTCTTTGTGGAGGGACGCCTGGCTGCCAGAATGATATCACAGACTTCAGGAGGCAAGTCAAATGGCATCAACTGCCGCCGCTCAATCTCCACGCATGGAGGTGGAGGCTGGACAGGTTCGGGTGGAGGACCGTCCCCTGCTGCTGCGACAGAAGATCCTCCCGAAGGGGCAGACGTAGCGGAGGATCGGTCAACATACTGAGTAGCTTGGGATATCAGTACCTTCGTGCCCAATCCGGAGCCACCAAGATGACTTGGGCCCGGTCGCGCTTGATCTTCCTCAGCACTCTGGGCAGAAGTGGTATAGGCGGAAAGGCGTACAACAGACCGCAACTCCACTCGCGACGAAAAGCGTCGCCGAGCGAGTGCCGCCTTGGAAATTCCAACGCGCAGAACTGCTGACATTGCGCGTTCTCGTCGGTGGCGAATAGATCTAACCAAGGCTCTCCCCACTGCTGAAAGAGACCTTGCGCCACCTCGGAGTTCAGACGCCATTCGTGATCCATCATGCACCGGCGGCTGAGTTTGTCTGCTCTGGCGTTCAGAGAGCCCACCAGATGTTGAACCACCAGGGTGACGCCCTGGTGTTCCAGCCATGTCCAGAGGCGCAGAGCCTCCTGACAAAGGGTCCACGACCCCACCCCGCCCTGTTTGTTGCAATACCACATGGCGGTGGTGTTGTCCGTGAACACCTGCACGACACTTCCCCGGACAGAGGGAAGGAAGGCTTTCAGTGCAAGTCGGATCGCTCGCAGCTCCAACAAGTTGATGTGGAGGCGAGACTCCGCCGGAGACCAGAGGCCTCTGATCTCCGCCTCTCCCATATGGCCACCCCATCCCAGGAGGGACGCATCCGTCACTACGACATGCTCCGGTAGGGAGAGGCTCTTGCCCGTGACTCAATCGCGGTCCGTGAGCCACCACTGCAACTGCTGTGCAGTGCCCCCCGAGATCAAGACATGGTCGGACAGGTTGCCGTGATGCTGGGCCCACTGAAACTTCAGGTCCCACTGCAGAGCCCGCATGCGCCGCCTGGCGTGATGCACTAGTAGGATGCAGGAGGCCATCAGCCCCAGAAGCCCCAACACTAGCCTGACCGAAACCCAGGATAGAGGCCGAAAAATGGGAATCAGGGCCTGTATATCCCGGACCCGCTGCTCCGGTGGATGGACTCGGAACTGCGCCGAATCGAGAACCGCTCCGATGAAGAGGAGCTTCTGAGAGGGGCTCAGGTGTGACTTCGGCACGTTGATGGAAAACCCCAGCAAATGCAGGAGATCCGCCGTAGTCTGGAGGTGGGAGACAACTGCCTGGGGCGAGCCCGCCTTCAACAACCAGTCGTCGAGATAGGGGGAAGACTGGAACCCCTGATCTGCGCAGATGAGCTGCGACCACCGCCATCACTTTCGTGAACACCCGAGGGGCACTGGTAAGGCCGAAGGGGAGCACGGTGAACTGAAAGTGCTCCTGACCCACCGTGAACCGCATGTAACGCCGGTGGGCCGGCAGGACGGGGATGTGGAAATAAGCTTCCTGCAAGTCCAATGCTACCATCCAGTCTCCAGGGTCTAGGGCAGCTAGAACCTGAGCCAAAGTCAACATTTTGAACCGTTCCTTCCGGAGGAAGGCATTGACGTTCCGGAGGTCCAAGATAGGGCGTAGGCCCCCTTTGCCCTTCTTGGGAACCAGAAAGTAGTGGGAATAACAACCACGACCTACTTCTGGGCTCGGAACGCGCTCGATGGCCCCCTTGGCCAAGAGGGCCGAAACTTCCTTGTGGAGAAGATTCAAATGATCCCCCGAGATACGGTGGTGCTGCGGTGGCATGGCTGGAGGGGTCGTCTCGAAGGGGAGGGAGTAGCCCCTTCGGACGATTTGCAGCACCCACCTGTCCGACGTGATGGAACGCCAGTGGAGCAGGTGATGGCGAACTCTGCCGCCCACTGGCGTGGAATGGGCCTGAAAGCTCAGACTAGGAAGGCTTTGAGGTGGATGCTGCCGGGGTGGATGTGGACTGACCGCGTCGTTCTCCGGTACCGCCTCGGCGGAAACCACGTCCGCGACCGCGTGCAGGCTGGTTCTGCGGCTGGTGGCTAGGCGGACGTGAGGAGGTGCCCCTTCCTTGGCCACGAAAGGAGCGAAAAGCGGAAGTTTGTGGCCGCGGGGCCGAGAGGCCCAAGGACGTGGCCGTAGCCCGGGAGTCCTTGAAGCGAGCCAGCGCACTGTCCGCTTTCTCACCAAAAAGGCGAGCGCCATCAAAAGGTATGTCCATGAGGGTGCTCTGGACATCCCCTGAAAAAGACGTGGACCGCAGCCAGGCGTGACGTCGAAGCGCCACCGTGGTAGAAATCGCCCTACCCAGCGAGTCCGTAGTGTCGAGTCCACATTGGATTGCATGGCGCGCTGCATCTCTCCCATCGGCCAGGGCCGAGGAAAGCCGCGCCCGGGCCTCCTCCGGGCACAGTGGCAGCACGTCCTCCACCGCATCCCACAGAGAGTGGGAATAACGGTCCAAGAGACAGGCGGTGTTCAAAGACCGCAGGCCCAAACTGAGCGAAGAGAACAGCTTCTTACCAAACTGTTCCAGTCTCTTGGAATCCCGGTCCGGAGGAGCGGACGGGAAGGAGGATTGGGAGGTAGAGGCCTGGATAACCAGACTCTCGGGGGTGGGGTGTTGGGACAGAAAACTGGGGTCGCCCGGAGCAGGGCGGTGGCGCCTGGCAACGTTCCTATCAACAGGAGGGACTGTGGAGGGCTTGGACCAGGTGCCCTGCAGAACGTCAGTGAGGGCCTCATTGAATGGCAGCAGAGGCTCAGTGGAGCATGCGGCAGACTGAAGCACCTCAGTGAGGATGTTAGTCTTCACAGCCACGGCAGGCAGCTCAAGCCCAAGGGCTTCGGCCGCCTTGCGCAGCACCACAGAAAAAGCTGCACCCTCCTCCGAAGCCACAGTCGGAGGAGAGATGAATCCAGTGTCCGGAGAGGTATCCAACCCACTGGCCTCCCCCAGTTCATCTGCCCAGTCCTGTGCAAGTTGGCTCTGAAGGGCCATAGGGTCATCGATTCCTGGTAAACTGGAGGAATGATCGGAGCCGGTCGATAGACAATATGTGTCTCTAGCGGCGTCTGATGCGGCGTCGGGCGGCGCCGCATCGGCGTCTGGACCGGACAGGGGCTGAACCGGGGATCGGCGTCGACCGGAGCCGGCGTCGGGGGTGGTATCGGTGTCGGCGCCGGCGGAGGAGGCGTAACGAGGTCGACCGACGTCGACGGGGGCCCAGGCTCGGGCCCCTCGGGGACCTGCGGCGTCGGGGCCGGAGCCTCCAACGGCGCAGGGGCCGGAGCCGCCGGCATGCGAGGTCGCCCAGTTGAGTCCGCGGGGCCCGAAGGCGCGCCAGCGGGCGTCGACGGCGGGGCCAGGCTCCTCATGGCCGAGAGGAAGGCACTGACCTCCGCCGTCGCGTCAGTCCCAGGGACCGTCGGGTATGGGGACTTGCGCGGCGCCTGCGGCTCCTGCGGATCCGGAACCACCCGGACCCTCGTCCGAGTCGCGCGACCGGCAAGGGGAGTCCGAAGAGCGGTGTCGCTTCTTGGACTTCTTGGAGTGCCTCGACTTACCCGAAGACTTCGAGCCAGACGAGTGACGATGTCGAGTGCGGCTCTGCGACCGATCCTTGGACCTCCTCCTGGACCGGGATCGAGAGCGACGCGGAGCCGAGTGGCGAAGCTCGAGAAGCTTGCGGGACCGCTCCCGCCTAGCTTTCGAGGTCAGGGCCATACAATCTGAGCACGACGCCGCGTCGTGGTCGAGGCCCAAGCAGTACAGGCACTGGCGGTGATGATCGGTCACCGACATCAGTCGGTGACAGTCGTCGCAGGCCTTGAAACCAGGCATCCTACTGGCACCAGAGTCGAGAATTGACCAAAAAGAGTCAAAAAAATTAGTCAAAAATTGACTAAAGGGTAGCTCTCCCGGATCTGCGCTTACTGGCGCGGAAAAAAGAAGAACTGACGTCAGCGCGCGAGGGCGGCGTCTAAGTACTCCGACGTCATTCCGGCGCACGACCCCGACGACTGACGCGGAGCCGCAGACGACGCCTAGCGACGCGCAAGGGTTATTGCTGATGAAAAATCTTCCGGATCCAGTCTGACGCCTGGGGATATTCTAAGGTGAGGAATCTAACTAACGTGTTTCTTTCAGATATCATTCTCAGTGCAATCTGCTAAATCATTGAATTCAGTTCCATCACATCCTTGTCAGAACCTTTGATCTGACACTAAAACATGTTTTTTCATGCCCTCTTTGACACTGGCTTCTGGTCTCCAAGTCTGATCAAGGTTTGTCCAGTCTCCTACTCTTTCCCATAATTCCCCAATATGGCATGTTAAGAATTGCCTGAAACATTCACTACTGAGAAAGCAATAAATAGCTTCAAATTATTACAGACCTCGGCTCTTGGGTACAGATATTCAGGACTTCCAGTCTGAGGGAAAATCAGCACTTCTGGCGTTAAAAATTGTACGTATGTCCTTCCCAGTTGAGCACAGGCTAATTAATAATCAAGGGAGAGAACACATGCACCCTAAGAGGGCAGATTGGAGACATAGCCCATGCCAGTGATTACCCCAAATGAAGACACTTTAAATCTTCTGATTGCTCGTCGGCCATCATAGTGATAGTAGTGCCCTGTACATGAGTAAAAATCAAAAGACACAGACCGCAAGTGAGCTCACCGCCTTCTTACCTACATATAAGGACAAGGCAGTGACCTCTGGTAACCTACCGCAGTTGGGATGTACACAAAGAGCGAATAGCCATACACGCATACGGTCTCCAAGAAACTGTAGGTGTCCACTCCTGCGCTATACCCCTGCCTCCATTTCAGAAAGCCCCATAATCCCAGGGGCACCAGCCAAGCATAGCTGTAGATGACGATTCCAGCAATGGATACTAGGAGAGGGGGACAAAGAAGAAATGAACACATTTTATTTGGTAGCGGTCAATGAAGAATCATCCACCATGCAGATTTTTTATTAGGCATGGCGATGCCACATTGCTGTGAATGAAGGACATTTTAGGTAGCCTTATGAACACATTCGGACAAGTGTCCTAAAAGACAGTTGAAATGGATTGGTTAGTCTTACAAACACATTAGGAGTGGAAGGGTCATCCTGGAAGCGCCTTTAAATAATAGGGGCATTTTACAAAGGATGAACAGCATATACCAGTTTCAGAAACATCCTCAGATAGTTGTCCATCTATTGAATGTGGGGCCAGTATCAAACACCCTTGCACAGGAGTGCCACCTTACCATGGAAGAAGGATAATTGGCAAGTTGTAGAAAGAGCTTAGAGCTGTATCATCCTACCAGGGATGATGGATGTTTGATCTGTCTCACATAACAGGATAGGAGTTTCAGCCCCCTTGCACTCATTCCACCTCTAAACCCCACATTTCAGAGGAAGCAACACATTACCCTGTAGCTGGGCTACAGGGGAAGATGTGACATTGGGAAACTGCAGCAACAGGAAAGAAAGCCATGAAGAATAAGTCAATTGTGGGGGATGGCAGTCCATGCAGTAAGTGGCTTTAGGAAATAATACAAAGCAAGGAGCAACAACCTGCTGACAAGCTTTATCTATTGCAGGTCCCTCTGGTAGGGACCCCTCTCACCTCCACACAGTGCACCTGACATCAACTAGTAATCAGGGAAGGCCTATAAAAGGGCACAGCCACAGAAGGACTATGTCTAAGCAACTTCTTCAGCACAAGATACGACTTGCTAAGACTGCACATGTTGACTAGACCTGCTCCTGCTTTACTGTTTTGACGGCTTAAGTATTTAGACTTTGAACTGAAGTTCCTGTCTTACTCGCCTTCCTAGTTCACTTGGAAAGAGTATGGCAGTGGCCCGGAGGATGATCAAGACTCACATTGCACCATGAGGACATCTTACTAATTATTACCCTGGTCTCATGTGAACTCCCTTGGTTTCACTGATGTTCTGGTCCTCTTCCTATACAATCTGATTTGTAGGCGAGCAGTGGTCCTTTCAGGGGGAAGGGAAATGCCTCTTTGGATGCACTCATGAGAGCACATCTCAGAGCTGGATATCCAGGGACAGAGGATGTCTGGTAGAAACACCTTAGGGTAGGATTGTAATCTTACCAGCAGTAAAAAATGTTTGGCCAGTGTCAGATTCCTTTACCAAGATGGTTGGCCAGTCGCAGAAACATTTAGGAAGAGGGGTATTATCTTACCAGAGATGTAGAATGTTTGGCACAAACTGAAAACTAATGCGGACTCGCCAAAATCAAGAAACATAACCAGTGTTGGAAGTACCTTTATACGAAGAGTATCATATTACCGGAACTAAAGGACACACTTCTTAATTTTGAAATGCACTGCAATAGGAGTGGCATCTTACTGAACAGAAGACACATAGCCTCTCTTACACCCTATTTCAGGATAGGAGTGTCACCCCATCTGACAGTTTGCTTCATCGCCAGTGTTAGGAATGGTTTTGGAAGGTAGTTTCTTGACACGTGATGATGCACTAAACTGAACTAGCTGAGACATAGATTGGATATGGTAGGGGATAGACAAAGTGAGGGAATCCACCCAGCACTCAACCGGATTCATTTTCATAATGTTCTTTTCTTACATGTATAAGTGTGGAAGTTGAAGCACTAGACACCCTACATCCTTTGCTGTATTAAGCAATGTCTCATTGAGACAAAAGGTGCAGAAAGATAGGTTCTTACCTTTGTGGAACTGAGGGCTGTAGTGATAAGAGTCGTCACCATGATTCTCCAGGAAGTTGGCAAGGTTGCCAGAAATAGCCACGGTGAAGACCAAGGTGGCACATATCCAGAAAGGCCCTTTAATGGAGAAATGAGAGTGTTAGTTTGTCAGAGCAATTGAAGTGAACACTAGTATGTTATGTTGATTTGTATAGCGCACTAATCTCCCGAAAGGGTATACAGGCACTTGGACAGTAGTGTGGTCCCCAAGGTGCTTATACGAAGAACTAGGTCTTCAGCTTCTTGCAGAACTCAAAAAGAGAGCAGGAGGCTCTGATGTGTAGCGGGACGTTGTTCCATGTCTTGGGTGCAATGCAGGAGAATGAGCAATCTCCAGTTTTGCTATTGCAGATGCGGGAATGTGTGCAAGTCAGTGAGGCAGAGAGTAGGTGTCTGGTGGGTTGGTAGGCAACTTCCTCAAACTAGCAGCAGCGCTAAAGATCTGCTTGGGCTAGGCCATCTTTGATACGTTAGAAAGATTGTTCTAGCTGATCCTGTGCAATTTCATTCTGCTACTGAAAGCTAAATTGCTGTAGAAACGACTTTTGGACATGCCTGCAGGATTTTCTTGACCAGTTCTCTACGAATACCAGGCCAAGTCTCTTCAGTTCATAGCCACACAGGACTTCAGAATGTGACTTTGGAAGTGAAACTCTAGGTCCTGGTCCTATTTTCTCCCTAATCTTAACACGGCAACTCTACTTAGTCTTCATTTTTCCCTAGGTGTCAACTACTTGTGCTCCGCTCTAATTGCAGTGGGCCACTGCTGGTTTTCAGCCCCAGGCAATCTTGCAAGCAGGGGGATTCATGCATTCAGGACCCCTGCCGTGAAGAAATATTTTGACTTTACCGAATAATCTCCCAAAGGATTACCCATATTCTTTAATTATTAAAATCTTAAAACTGGACCACTCTACTTTCTCATACCACTGAAAACTCAAAGCACTCTTGACCACAGCTAGATCCTGCAACGTTCCCACCTGCTATGGACCAAGCACTGGTTATTATTAGTTTGAAGTTTAGAGTGCCCATCCTTAAAACTCCAGGCATACTGTGTCCATTTAGAGTACTGAGCATCTCTTATGGTTAGGGGTATTGTTGAGAGAGGATGGGCTTCCTTAATGCTGTGACTCATACCTTATATCAAGTCCATGTTAGTGTGGGTGGCAGAGTTACTGATCTGTTTTCCCAAAGAAACTGGTTGAATTCAGTAGGGAAGAGTTCTGAAACATCTGGTAACTGGTATGAGGCAGATGTTCCCTGATCCCAACCCTACCCCAGTCTATCACTTCTGATCCAGGCAGTCAGTGTCTGAGCAACGTCTGCCTTGCTTGACCAGATTGGCATGTCTCTTGCTGCCAAACTCACCATAGAGATCCGGATTATGCCGCAAATGATGTCGCACAAAGTTCTTTCTTGGCCAAGGGATCACCGATGCCTTAATCCTATCCAGCACCTGTGGGGAAGTTGATAGACTGATTGATACAATGGAGGAATTATCGATTTCGGTTTATAAAAGCAACACATTACTCAAGTTTTTTATTAATTTTAGATAACTGGGGATGATGCATGTGAATCTAAGCAGGAGCAAAGTGTCGTCGGGGAAGTCTATATTTAAAAAAAAAAAATAATGTTAAACTATTTCTAAAATAGTTTTTCCAGAATAATATGGAGAACAAAGTAAACAGACTTTAAATACTGCTTATTTGCATTTCTTTTTCACAAGGTTATCTATAAGATTTCTTATAGCCATATTTTCTCAAACTTCATTTGCCTCTGATTGAGAATGTAAGGCAGCTGCAGCAGTCATCTGCTGTACATATCTGGACTTGCTTTACACTAGGCATCTTGGGATGAAATCATTACTAAATGTTTTTATTTCCCTATTCAAGCTTTAGGAGAATTTTTGTTGGGGTTTCGCAAAAATGATGGTGGCTGTGCACACGCTCTAATCAAATGTAAATTAGAAGAACACACTACCATGTTATACTTGACTTGGTTCCGCACCGCTGAGTTGCAAGTAGGCAACTGGCTCTCTGCGAGTGCTAACGTCTGTGTGGAAACCTTGATGGCACTTGGCAGGATCTGAAACCAGTTCTTCAACCTCTTGTGAACTGGCTATGTGCAGTTTCATATGGCTGAGAGGTTGTGAGCTGGCAACAGTTGAAGTTCCATTGTAAGACTAATTGGTAAAGTGTGACTGCTATCATAGTCTGCGCATTAATTAATGAATACTGAACTGCTAGGATAGGAAGAGAGGTGAGAAGTATGGTCGAGCTGGGCCTATTAATATTATTACATCAATTTACCAAGCCGTGGGAGGGCCATGGACCACTGATCGATTCACTAAGACCACAAAATGTCATTGACTAACCTAGTCCATTGGATAAGTAGACTAGACTAGGTTTCTACTGAGCTGTGAAGTCTAAAGTGTCATTTTGTGGATCATCTGAATACTTAGTAATGCTTTAGAAGCTTGTTATGCTTAAGCCTGGAAGCTGACCTTGGGTTTGAAGCAGACGACTTTGGTAGAAGAATATAGGTTTTCTCGTGCCATTTTTACTTGTTCACCACTCTGGATTTCAACTATTTAAATTTCACAGCTGCCAGATCCAAAGCATGTGGACTAATAAATACCCCAACTTGCCAGGGAGAACAATAAGCAACATACACATGGGCCATAAAAATACATCTAGAGTGGACGTTTGTTGGAACACTGGATATATGAAGTGGGCAGCTTATCTAAAGTTACTGTTTCATTTTTAACTCTTCCTGACATTTTTTAAAACCCTTCTGTGGAGGATTAATGAAATCATATTACTTTTGGGTTACAAAGATCACATGGGTGCTTTTACACTCAAAAGAGGGAACTTCTGTATTTTGATACCCCTGGATACCACATTTCCTTTCAATGGTCTTGTACTGCCCAAGAATAGTGTGCGGCAAGGAGCATGTGGAAGGGGTTGCCGTTCACACCTAAGAGGCGACTGAGCGCTGCTCTGGGTATTGGTGAATGAGTTGCTGAACAAAGGAAAGTCAATATGATGGAATGGCCATACTTTCAATAAGCTACTATAGACTGTCATCAACCAGTTGCTTTTTTTTTAGCGGGGGGAGGGGGTGAATGAACCTCATCTAATGCTGTACTCAGTCATCATAAGAAAGGACTGCAGACTTGCCTTTGATTCTCCGGGAACTCAACCAGTGCTATACGCTGGCCACAGTGTGTCATTGCTGCATCCATGTATATATACTCATTTCAGGATCTCCGCTAATTCACTACTGTGCTGGGCCCATTGATGTCTATGCTAACTGTTTATTTCCACAATGATCTCAGTCCGGGCCATACAGTGACTAGATTCCAGAAACACTGCTGCCCTTGTGTATTTCTGGTCCGTTCAAGCCAATACCAAAGAGCAGGCTACTATTAAACAAGGAAAGGTAGTTAAATCTTTGCTAAAGGCTACGTCACCTGCATAGTGTTGATGTCAAAGAATCCTTGGTAGTATTCAAAGGTCCAAAAGCTGGTCGGTTTCTTCGGTCCCCCCAGCAGCTGCAAGGAGTGAAACATGTCTCATTCAGTATAAGACCAGGATGGTGAAATTACTGCTGTGCTGAGAGTCGACATAGATGAATACTTAACAGAAAGCTCACTTCTAGGGTGACGGCACCTCATCCCAGATACCTAAATATGGTATGAGACACCTTCATACTATAAATCACAAAATAATAGGGCCTCTGATACTCTGGCCCTTGCATATCACTGTTGTAATGGTGTCTATCGGCTACATACACAGTAACTGGTGTCTGGTCATTACTCGTGTTCTGATGTCTCCACAAGCTAGGACTCCACCCTCTAGTTGGCCACTGAATGTCACTGCGGCGCTACTGCCTGCTCGGTCTACAAACTCAGAAAATAAAATACTCTGAGTGACCCCCTGAGCACCATCGTATGTATGCCACTACTAAAACCTCAGTTTCTGACAATGATTACATGCTGGGTCTTAAGATTGCACATGTGTCTATATGCCCTCTCTAGAACCTCAGGAAAATGGGATGCAGTGGTTGTCACTCAGGCTGCAGTGTCCACACTCTAATCCATCCTGAAATGCTGTATGGTGGCTGTCCACTAGGTATCACTGTTGCACTAGTTCAGGGAACTTAGCCAGTTACATACAAAAACTACACACCAGGTGTCACTGCAGCAAAACTGGCGCATAAGGACAGTTATGAAGGATATCACACACTGGCCTAAGGCAGTTAATGTTGGGGCAGAGAGCTGCTCTCCAGACTCTTCCCTAGTGCTTCTGAAAGATTTTGCCTCATCTCACCTCTGCTTGGTCCGACTCTCCCTCTGGATCTTGATCCTCCTCAGGTCCCACATCAAGTGTTGTATGGTTCTGATTGTAGCCAAGGCTCCTAGTTGTTGCCTCAGGGTTTTTGGCCAGCAAATCTGCAGCTTCTTCAAATTCTAAAAGTGAAGAAAGGCACAAATCCCACAGTGTGAAAGATTGGAGGAGGGCTAAGACCCACACTACTTCTCTGAATAATAGACACACATTAAGAAGAAGTAATCCTCTCTGGCATACTTTTGTGGCTCATAGAATCGAATTAGAAGACCACCATCCATGCCAAGATCCGTGGTACCATATTGTTACCCAGAAGGTTCTATGGAGAGACCCTGGTCTTGATGGAGACAGAAGAGGAATTCCTGAAGGCTCAGTGTCTCCTCAACTTGTGCCTTAAACACAAGCTCATTCATTATCTAAATATTTAAATTCAGTATGTAGTGTTTAAAACAATAATGGCTGAAGTTTGGGATTACTGTTCAGAAACACCATGACAATGAAACCAAATACTCTTACCTTGGAACTTGAGGTCGTCTGGCGAGGCCATGTTGCACCTTCACTGGGGTCTGGATCCCTTTAAAACACATACACACAATAAACTAGGTCACTCCTTGTGAGAAAGTGGGTTTCTGTTGCAGTAACCCCCCCTTTTTTTTTTTTGCCTAATAGCTGATGCACTTTCCCTTGTTGTGCCCTGGGCTCCTGCCAATCAGGTGCCCAGGGCCTATGTTCCTTCCTTAAAACACACAAACTCCCAATTGGCAAACCCTGGCCACATGTCAGCCCCTGGTAAATGGTACCCTAGGTACCCAGGGCCTTGTGACCAGGGAAGGCCTCTAAGGGCTGCAGCACTCATTGTGCCACCCTTAGAGGCCCTGTACCCTTACACACACACACTGCCTTTGCAGGCTGAGTGTCTGGGTGCAGGACAAAACAAAGAGTCGACATGGCACACATCTCTGTGTGCCATGCCCATTACCTATACTGCCAAGGCATATGTCAGCCACCCCTCTGGCTGGGTGCCTTATGCCTATGGTGTGGGCACAGGAGCAGGAGCCCTGTGC
Organism: Triturus cristatus; assembly: GCF_964204655.1. Lineage (NCBI taxonomy): Eukaryota > Metazoa > Chordata > Amphibia > Caudata > Salamandridae > Triturus > Triturus cristatus. The sequence continues at coordinate 84,981,483 of NC_140586.1, read as the reverse complement.
CCCTACAGTACCCAGGTCCATTCCTGGGCACTGTAAGTACAGTGCTGCCTTTTACAAGTACATGGTGCTGAGAGCTCGTCAAACACGAACTCCACAGCACCATAAGGGCAACACTGAAGACTGGGAAGTTTGGTATCAAACTTCTCAGCACATTAAACCCACACTGATGCCAGTGTGGGATTTAATGTACTAAGCACCCCAGAGGGCATCTTAGAGATGCCCCCTTACAGCTAACCTACAATCCACGTCTGCTCTGAGGCTGCCCAGGCTGCCACACAGCAGACACGTTGCTGGACCCCTGGGTGGGAGAGCCCCTGCTCTCCCGGGCCTGCAACAATGCACATCCTGGGTGAGGTGAGAAATCTCCTCCCCCAGGATGAGCAAAGGGAAGCTTCAAAGGCATGCCGCCAGTTGGAGTTTCCCCAGGCCACTGCAACCCCCCACTCTGGCAGGAAGCTTGGCCGGAAACCCCATACAAGGACAGGGGATGTGCCAGCCTGCCCACCCCACCCCTCAGGTGGGGGAGGCGAGGTGAAGCACATCTCCGGGCTCTCGCCATCTTGAAGATGGGAGGCCCTACCCTATCAGGATTAGGCTACTGCCCCCCTCCCACAGGAGAGAGGCAGGATAGGGGGTGTACCCACCCCAGGACAAGGACCCATTGGTCCCTGGCCTTCACCTACCTGTAACGCCCCTAAATCTAGTATTTAGGGGCCCCCTGAACCTTCCTTCCCGAGATTCCAGATAGAAACCTACAAGAAGAGCAAGAAGAAAAAAGACCTGCCCTGCAGCTGCTAAAAAGAGGAAGACACCAACTGCTTTGGCCCCAGCCCTACCGGCCTGTCGACCCTCGAACCTGCTCCTGCTCCAGCGCGGCATCTCTTGTGGCCAGCAACCTCAAAAACCCCGGAGGACCTGGCTACCTTTGACCTCTGATTCCCTGGGACTCCCATGAGTAGAGGCTCTACTCGAGAAACCTATTCCTAACTCCTGGCAGCAGCCCGGAACCGCGGACCCAACACACTCTGCACCAGCCAAGCCTGGCCAGTGCCGGAGTGGACAAAGACCCTGAGGACGACCCCACGGCGACTGAGACCCCGAGTCCGGCACCCAAGGACCCCCCTCGACATCCTGGACGAAGCCTGCAGCCTCAGAACCGAGTGCCACCCCAGCCGCGATCAACCAGAGGGTAAGATTCCCGACGTCAAAAGGCACCCCTGCACCCGGCGCCCTGCGGCCCCCTGTGCCCAATCCCGGGGTACCCACCTAACCTACAACTACCCAACTTACCCCTCGAAGTGGTGGTGGCACCGGAAACATCCTCGTCCCCGAGCCTGCAGCCTTTTTCCAAACCGGAACATTCCCATTGACTTCCATTGAGCGCCCGAAGGCTCAAAAGCACCCTGCACCCAGCCGCCCGAGTGGCCCTGGCAGTGCACTCTCTACACTAACTTACTTCCCCACTTGCCCTGAGTAAGTGACCAGGAGCCCAGCTCCCACAGACGCGTGGCTTGCCAGACAGCAGCCACCAACCAAGGCCCCCCTATCCCTCATAGGATAACATTGGGCCTAACTCACTCTGCACCCGGCCGTCCTGAAACCGCTGAGGGTGAACCAACTGTACCTACCTGACACTGGGGGACCCCTGAGTCTATGCCCGGAATTTCAACTCTGCCAGTCGAGTACTTACCCTTAAACCGCTAACTTCATTTTTCTCATAGGGTAACATTGACTGGCTTTTTCTTGAAAAATCTTCTAAGTGTGAACTTTTCAAAACTGCAAATATTCACTAAAAATCAGCCAAGTGACAAAAACGAATTTACTCACCTGCTCTTAGGTGAGCTCCCAGTGCTGGATCTTGGTGCCCAGCCCTGACTCTGAAAAGTGTTCACAACTATACTTACTTCTAACTCATTTTTCTCCCATAGGAAACCATTGTCTGCTTTTCTGTGAAATTTCTTCTAAGTGTCTACTTTTGCAAATTTGAAATATTCTTTTAAAATCGTACCATTTCTGCAAACGAAATTACTTACCTGCTTTTGATAAGGACCCCAGTCCTGGGTCTAGGCACCCAGTCCTGGATTACTAAAGTAACGATAAAGTACTCTACCTGCAATTTGAATTTCTTGCCATAGAGATCCATTGAATGTTTTCTGTGAAATATTTTCTAAGTGCTAACTTTTGAAATAGCTAAATATTATTTAAAAATCATTACAGTTATTAAGTCGACTTTCATCACTTGATTCTGAATACTGACCCCAGGCTGGTTCTAGGATCCAGACCTGGAATTCCAAAAGTAATCTAAAAAGTAATTTATCACAAATAACCTGAATTTACCATTGAGCTCAATGCATTGTATGTTTAGGAAATAGGATTGTTTATTGCAACCAACTGTGACTGTTTACACAAATTTATTGCTTGAAACAAAAGTATTTATATTCAACCTCTCATTCTGAGAAAGTATATTTTTACCCCCTTTGTGGTTCTAAAAATAAAACAAGCATATATTTTATATATACAAATCATTGGCCTAGAGTTCAGTTATTGAGTGTGTGAAACCATTTGCTGACTGAGTGTGTACAATAAATGCTTTACACTGTCCTCTGGTACTGCCTTACTGCTCGACCAAGCTACCACTTTTTGAGAGTAAGGTCATACCTAACTTTGACCTCTATCAGCCTCTGGGGGACTGTGGACTCTGTACACCCTGTACCTATTAGGGAACAGTATATACAGAGCCACTTTCTCACATTGGTGGATCAGCGGTGGGATACAAACTTGCATTTGTTGGACTACTTGGTTACCATCTGATCACACGACAGAACTCTTAAAAATTGCCTTTAGAATTCTGATTGGTTTTTCCAAAATTACTAAAAGTCTTGCTAGGGCCTTGCTTAAGTCCCATTAGAATTTTAGAAAAATAAAAGTCACTATAGTCAGGGTAGAGGGTTAGAACTGTCAGGTTAGAATGTCTCAAACAAACCCAGCTATTAGTGATAATAATAACATGGACCTGGTGGAGGAGCTCGACCTCACACCTTACTTACACTTGTCTTTCAAGGAATTGAGGTCCTTATGTAAACTCAAAAATTTACAAATGGGTCAGCATCCAACCAAACAAGGGCTCCAGGAGCTCCTGGCTGAGTATGCTAAAGACCACCCATCTGAACATGGTGATGGCCAGTCAGATGAGGAAAGGGAAACAGGGGAGGAGGACAGCAACCTCCCCATACTATTCCCTAGGGAGGAGATGGCACCCATACCCTCCAACTCAAGACATAGCATCTGGGCACCTAGAGACCACACAGGTGGCTCTGGTCCCAGAGACAACACTGGGGGTCCCCCCAGTGAAGAGGACAGCCTTATGAGGCTGGCCAAAAGAATAGATCTAGAGTCCAGGCTCCTGGCTCTAGAAAAGGAAAGGAGAGAGATGGGTTTAGCACCCATCAATGGTGGCAGCAATAATAAAAACAAGGATAGGGAGGAAACTTCTGACCTTAAAATCCCCAAAGGGATTGTCCCTAAATTTGAGGAAGGTGATGATATCACCAAATGGTTCACAGCCTTTGAGAGGGCTTGTGATATCAGGAAAGTAAAGAAACCTCTCTGGGGGGCACTCCTGTGGGAACTGTTCTCTGGTAACTGCAGGGACAGGCTTCTGACTCTCTCTGGGCCAGAAGCAGGATCCTATGACCTCATGAAGAAAGCTCTGATTGAGGGATTTGGATTCACCACTGAGGAGTATAGAATTAGATTCAGGGGGGCTCACAAAACCCAGACCCAGTCCTGGATTGATTTTGTAGATTTCTCAGTGAAGACACTGGATGGTTGGTTAGCTGGACATGGTGTGCAGGATTTTACTGGATTGTACAATTTATTCATGAAGGAACATATTTTGAGTAACTGCACAAATGAAAAGTTGCATCAGCATTTGGTAGACCTAGGTCTAAAATCCCCCCAAGAATTGGGAAAAAGAGCAGACCACTGGGTCAAGACTAGGGTGACTAGGACGTTCACTGGGAGGGACCAGAACCAAGGGGTCCCAAAACCTCCCCAGAAGAAAGAGAGTGAACCCCTTGTGGATAAAAGAAAGGAGTCCCAGGTAGCCCCCCAAAAACCTGACCAGGAGGGTGGGCCCAAAGACACCTCACAAACTAAACCAGGGTACCAAGGTAAGAATTGGGATCCCAACAGAATATGGTGTTTCAACTGTCAGAAGGCTGGACACCACACCCAGGACTCTAGCTGTCCTAAAAATAAGGTTCCTAGTACAGCTCCAGGGGTGACTAGTGTAGCCCCGGGGGTTGCCAGTGTAGCTTGGGAGGGAGGGTCCCCAGATGAGGAAGTCCTCCTAGCTTTCAACTGGGGAATGGGCCCAAGAAGCAAGCTGGAGATCCCAGAAGGAAGTAGACACTTCCACCACCTACTGGTGAATGGAATCCCAGCCACTGCCCTGAGAGATACCTGTGCCAGTCACACTGTGGTACATGACAGGTTGGTATTCCCACACCAATATGTCTCAGGGGAAACAAGAAGGGTAAGAACTGTCCCAGGGGGAGTCACTGTTAGGCCTGTGGCTATAGTGCCCCTAGCCACAGCTGGGTCCCTTAGATGGAGGAAAGTGATAGTCAGTAAAAACCTCCCCCTTGATTGTCTCTTGGGGAATGATCACTTAGATGTGGAACTGAGCCAAAGAGAGGTGCTGGCCCAATGCCAGGCCTCGCCCAAAGAACCTGTGGGGGCTCAACCTGCAGTCAGTGCAGCTGAGTCCCAAAAGAGTGAGAAGAAACAGGGTAGGAAAGGTGGGCAACTGTTAGCCACAGTTCCAGAGAGCCAGGGAGATTCTATCCCAGTAAGGGAAAACTCCCACAATGGCACTGGTAAAGCCCCCCCTAGCCAACAGCAAGACCTGACTAGTCAGGCAACTGTCCAGCCTGAATTAGTGGCTCCTCAGGTGGCAGAACAAGGGGTAGAGGAGGGGTGTTCCCTACCAAGAGTAGGGACCCCCTATCCTCAAACAGACCAACAGCCAGGACCCAAAGAGAACTATAAAATAGCCCCCTCACTTGCCAGTCAGGAGCTAAAGGTATGGTACTGGGCACTGACAGCTGTCAGCAGCCTCTGCTGGGTGTTAGCCTTCATGGCAGCCCTATCCTTGGCATGGTGGCCTAACCCCCTGCCAAATAGCAAGTCAGGCCCCCTGACCTTATTGGTCATGGTGGGGTTGCTCAAGCTGTGGGTAGCCTCTGTGGGTAAGCTGGGCCTAGCCCTGGCTAGGTTAGAAACTACCGAGGTATACACCTCTAAACCCAAAATAGAAAGATGGGACCAGGACAGTAAAAGACAAGGAGAGGAGCCTTGGGAGTTAGGTCCTGAAACTAATAAGACAGGCCAGCTCCCCAAAGGGACTGACCTAGGCAGAAGGATGTAAGGCAGAGTAGGCCCTGCAACTTTCAAACCACTTCCCCAACTCTTCCTCGCCTGAAAGACTAGGTAGACTCTCCCAGCTTTGGCAGAAGTCTCCTGGCCTTTGGGCTGGGGGGGGCTTGTGTGAGAAAGTGGGTTTCTGTTGCAGTAACCCCCCCTTTTTTTTTTTTGCCTAATAGCTGATGCACTTTCCCTTGTTGTGCCCTGGGCTCCTGCCAATCAGGTGCCCAGGGCCTATGTTCCTTCCTTAAAACACACAAACTCCCAATTGGCAAACCCTGGCCACATGTCAGCCCCTGGTAAATGGTACCCTAGGTACCCAGGGCCTTGTGACCAGGGAAGGCCTCTAAGGGCTGCAGCACTCATTGTGCCACCCTTAGAGGCCCTGTACCCTTACACACACACACTGCCTTTGCAGGCTGAGTGTCTGGGTGCAGGACAAAACAAAGAGTCGACATGGCACACATCTCTGTGTGCCATGCCCATTACCTATACTGCCAAGGCATATGTCAGCCACCCCTCTGGCTGGGTGCCTTATGCCTATGGTGTGGGCACAGGAGCAGGAGCCCTGTGCCCCTACAGTACCCAGGTCCATTCCTGGGCACTGTAAGTACAGTGCTGCCTTTTACAAGTACATGGTGCTGAGAGCTCGTCAAACACGAACTCCACAGCACCATAAGGGCAACACTGAAGACTGGGAAGTTTGGTATCAAACTTCTCAGCACATTAAACCCACACTGATGCCAGTGTGGGATTTAATGTACTAAGCACCCCAGAGGGCATCTTAGAGATGCCCCCTTACAGCTAACCTACAATCCACGTCTGCTCTGAGGCTGCCCAGGCTGCCACACAGCAGACACGTTGCTGGACCCCTGGGTGGGAGAGCCCCTGCTCTCCCGGGCCTGCAACAATGCACATCCTGGGTGAGGTGAGAAATCTCCTCCCCCAGGATGAGCAAAGGGAAGCTTCAAAGGCATGCCGCCAGTTGGAGTTTCCCCAGGCCACTGCAACCCCCCACTCTGGCAGGAAGCTTGGCCGGAAACCCCATACAAGGACAGGGGATGTGCCAGCCTGCCCACCCCACCCCTCAGGTGGGGGAGGCGAGGTGAAGCACATCTCCGGGCTCTCGCCATCTTGAAGATGGGAGGCCCTACCCTATCAGGATTAGGCTACTGCCCCCCTCCCACAGGAGAGAGGCAGGATAGGGGGTGTACCCACCCCAGGACAAGGACCCATTGGTCCCTGGCCTTCACCTACCTGTAACGCCCCTAAATCTAGTATTTAGGGGCCCCCTGAACCTTCCTTCCCGAGATTCCAGATAGAAACCTACAAGAAGAGCAAGAAGAAAAAAGACCTGCCCTGCAGCTGCTAAAAAGAGGAAGACACCAACTGCTTTGGCCCCAGCCCTACCGGCCTGTCGACCCTCGAACCTGCTCCTGCTCCAGCGCGGCATCTCTTGTGGCCAGCAACCTCAAAAACCCCGGAGGACCTGGCTACCTTTGACCTCTGATTCCCTGGGACTCCCATGAGTAGAGGCTCTACTCGAGAAACCTATTCCTAACTCCTGGCAGCAGCCCGGAACCGCGGACCCAACACACTCTGCACCAGCCAAGCCTGGCCAGTGCCGGAGTGGACAAAGACCCTGAGGACGACCCCACGGCGACTGAGACCCCGAGTCCGGCACCCAAGGACCCCCCTCGACATCCTGGACGAAGCCTGCAGCCTCAGAACCGAGTGCCACCCCAGCCGCGATCAACCAGAGGGTAAGATTCCCGACGTCAAAAGGCACCCCTGCACCCGGCGCCCTGCGGCCCCCTGTGCCCAATCCCGGGGTACCCACCTAACCTACAACTACCCAACTTACCCCTCGAAGTGGTGGTGGCACCGGAAACATCCTCGTCCCCGAGCCTGCAGCCTTTTTCCAAACCGGAACATTCCCATTGACTTCCATTGAGCGCCCGAAGGCTCAAAAGCACCCTGCACCCAGCCGCCCGAGTGGCCCTGGCAGTGCACTCTCTACACTAACTTACTTCCCCACTTGCCCTGAGTAAGTGACCAGGAGCCCAGCTCCCACAGACGCGTGGCTTGCCAGACAGCAGCCACCAACCAAGGCCCCCCTATCCCTCATAGGATAACATTGGGCCTAACTCACTCTGCACCCGGCCGTCCTGAAACCGCTGAGGGTGAACCAACTGTACCTACCTGACACTGGGGGACCCCTGAGTCTATGCCCGGAATTTCAACTCTGCCAGTCGAGTACTTACCCTTAAACCGCTAACTTCATTTTTCTCATAGGGTAACATTGACTGGCTTTTTCTTGAAAAATCTTCTAAGTGTGAACTTTTCAAAACTGCAAATATTCACTAAAAATCAGCCAAGTGACAAAAACGAATTTACTCACCTGCTCTTAGGTGAGCTCCCAGTGCTGGATCTTGGTGCCCAGCCCTGACTCTGAAAAGTGTTCACAACTATACTTACTTCTAACTCATTTTTCTCCCATAGGAAACCATTGTCTGCTTTTCTGTGAAATTTCTTCTAAGTGTCTACTTTTGCAAATTTGAAATATTCTTTTAAAATCGTACCATTTCTGCAAACGAAATTACTTACCTGCTTTTGATAAGGACCCCAGTCCTGGGTCTAGGCACCCAGTCCTGGATTACTAAAGTAACGATAAAGTACTCTACCTGCAATTTGAATTTCTTGCCATAGAGATCCATTGAATGTTTTCTGTGAAATATTTTCTAAGTGCTAACTTTTGAAATAGCTAAATATTATTTAAAAATCATTACAGTTATTAAGTCGACTTTCATCACTTGATTCTGAATACTGACCCCAGGCTGGTTCTAGGATCCAGACCTGGAATTCCAAAAGTAATCTAAAAAGTAATTTATCACAAATAACCTGAATTTACCATTGAGCTCAATGCATTGTATGTTTAGGAAATAGGATTGTTTATTGCAACCAACTGTGACTGTTTACACAAATTTATTGCTTGAAACAAAAGTATTTATATTCAACCTCTCATTCTGAGAAAGTATATTTTTACCCCCTTTGTGGTTCTAAAAATAAAACAAGCATATATTTTATATATACAAATCATTGGCCTAGAGTTCAGTTATTGAGTGTGTGAAACCATTTGCTGACTGAGTGTGTACAATAAATGCTTTACACTGTCCTCTGGTACTGCCTTACTGCTCGACCAAGCTACCACTTTTTGAGAGTAAGGTCATACCTAACTTTGACCTCTATCAGCCTCTGGGGGACTGTGGACTCTGTACACCCTGTACCTATTAGGGAACAGTATATACAGAGCCACTTTCTCACACTCCTGGTCTACCGTACTTCGGTTTTAGCACATTTCTTAACTAGGATTTCCTGTTCTAGTACATTCCTTGCATATTGAACTTTCACCGCGCACACTGTGTCTTGCTTAATGCGCTTCTTTATTAGCAAATTCCTTTCCTATCTCATTCCTCCTCTAGCACACGCCTTGCCTAGCATATTCCTCTTCTAGACCCTCCTGGTCTAGGGTGCTCCTATCTAAGGCTCACATTGCTTATCTCACTCCAGTTCTAGCAGGATAGTCCTAGGTCAGCACACTCCGGATCATAGGCGCTTCTTCCCAGTTTTACCTTTTACCTATTCTACTCTGTTCTAACATGTATCTTACTCTTGTTCCAATGGGTGCCTGGTTCAAAATGCTCCTATTTTTGCATCAACGTTGACTAGCTTACTCTTGTTTTAATTCACTCCTCTTCTTCAGTGCCACAACTTTACTATATTCATTTGGTTTGAAACATTCTCATCTTCAGGCAGGGAATCCTTGTTACCCTAATATAAAACGAGAATGTAAACATAAACAGCTCATCCACATCATTATATGGGTTGCTTAGCTTCTCGCCACTGAGTATAAGGCGCTAATGTCCACTCCATGGAGCCTGCCAGATGCTTTCATCATATGCTAAGTGAGTGGGGCCTTAGCAAAGCTCAAGACCTTTTTTTCCTACATAAGCAATATAAATGCTTGGACGGAAAATACATTTTGTTTTCAAATTGTGACAGGCTGCTAGACCTGCTCTTTGAGACAGTGGTAGCCTAAGGGATTTTGGATTTGATTTTCCTCAGATACACCTATAGACCAGGAGACGGTTTTGACAGATGTCCAGGTTTGGATGGCTATTAGACTGCCACAGCCTCATAGTACTAAACAAAGGGTGTTTGGGCTGAAGGAACACACGATCCACTATTTAAATCGTGGAACTTCTGGGCCTGGACCTCAACATTGTTTTTACTGTCAAAAACGTTAGAGTAGCATCTGGTGCTGAAGCCACCCTGTCCCATCAGGTCAGTGGTTAGAGTACATTTCAACTAATTATACAGATTTAAACCGTTCCTCCCTCATCCTAGTGAAAAAAAACGATTCTTGGTGGTATGGCTGATGCTTAATTCATGCCCTTGGTTACTGCAGTGCCTGTATTCTTAAGCCTGCAGAGAGCATAAAATGCAGCAGTGCTATATGAGCATATGCAGGCCTCTTCTGAAAAATAGGCCATGTGTCTGCTCCCAGCAGGTCACTTGATTGGTTCCTGGTTACAGACCACATACAGTTTGAGATAGCTTGCCTAGCATAGCATGACTTTAAAGCACCTGCGTATCTATTGTCTAAAGTTACCCCTTACATATCCGCTTGCATTAAGCAAAGGACAAAGCCCGGTTGGTTGTGCAGTGATTCAATCTTAGCTTAAAATGACGTTGCTAATTTTCCGGTCAGGTCCCACTCATCTGCAACTCACTTTCCCTGGATGCTAATCGGTCAGTAAAAACGAAACTACACGGATTTCGAAAATACACGGATAGCAAATGGCCTCTGACTTCAAATTAGAAATTCTGATTCACATACTGAACAGTTTTTTATGGTACAAAGTTTCAGGAAGGCTTACAATAACAAAGGACACCAAGAAATGCAACATGTACTTACTGACTCAGAGGAAATCTTTTTAGAATATGCTCCTTACCAGTGCACAAAACAAACCCCAAAAATGAACCAATATACTTCAGGTTACTAGCAATATCAATCATCATCTTCTGCGACCAAGAAAGAGGACCGAATTGTGCCCGAGAAGGAACAGAGGGGTTAAGAGGCCCCAGTCTTTGAAACTAAACGGATGAGGACTGGTGCCTCCCACAGCCTATTAACACCTACGAAAGAGGAAGGATGGAAATAGATGACCAACAAGCAGATGCTCAACATTCTGTAAATTTGCACACTGTGGCGTGTTTTTTTTTTTTACCGATCTCAAATTATTTCACCCATCATTTAAAATATAAAAGCACTTAAAAATAAAATCTAGAGGTTTTAGGAAATGTTACCCTAAATTAGCACCACATATGGCTGGCTGTACTCTCACTGTTTTTAGTGCAAAGAAAGACACGAGATTGGATGTGAACTACAAACTTTAGAAAGCAAAACAAGTACACTTCAGTAGTCCATTTGCATAGTGACACTACAGAATGTGAGTCCTCTCATAAGAGATATTCCATTTTCTGTGAAGTTTTTAGATACCTCCTTCCACATCACCATACAACCAACATGCATAACAGTCCCTAGAGTTCATGGATGATTTTAGGAAACACATCCTTTCAGTTCAAAGCGCTGCCATATCATCTCATGTTGATGCCCAGAGTCTTTCCTCGTGTACTGTCACTGGCACAGCACATTTGGTAGAGATCGAAAATACTGGTACTTCTGTGTCGGCGACTGAGTACACCTGTGGGCTTTCTTCCAACAAGTTCTTTAACAACCCCTTGTGAGAATGTTGAAGCTTTCATCCAAGTTAGGCCTGTTAGGAAACCAGTGAAAACCAGTCATGATGCCATCCAAGCAGCAGTCATTACTGGAACCAGATCTACATACTCAACAGAACTAGTGAAATCATTAGTGGGCAGGATCAACTTCATTTTCAAGGGATTAGGAATATATACAGCCATTCAATTATGCTCAGTACGATAAAACAAACTGCTTCCGTGACTTGTGTCTTCCTACATAACGTGGACACCAAATCGCAGCCCCGGAATGTACCCAAATCAGGAGGTTCTAAATGTGCATTGAAACTAAGCATCTGGTAATTGGCAGGATGGAATTCATTTGACAACCTACTTCTGATGACTCCTCCCCTGTCAAAGTGGCAGTACAAGCCCATAAATCTCCAGAATCATTTATTGCTCATTCACCTTCCCAAAACCTGCAGATGACTATGGTGACTGGTGCATCAGACCTATTGTGAGCACTAAGTGAGGAATTTAACAAGACACATTGTTTTTTTTTTTTTGCGACAAGTAAAAAAGAAATAAAATAAAATGTGCTTATTTGAAATAATTTCAAATGACCAACAATGGGTCTCAAAACCTTCTGACTAATAGGGAGTTTGACCGATCAATCATAGAGATCTTCAGTCCCAAATAATTTACTCCCTCAGACTGAGTTTGCCTATTGGCTTAGAGAATGTATATGCAGTACTCCTCGTCTTTTTTCTAAACCCCAGTAAGGATAAGCTGATATCATTGAACTGAGACATTACTTCTATATTTTTCAACTACAGCATGCAATAATCAATAATATAATATCTGTATTTACTAATAGTAGAGAACGCTGGTTGAGCCCAAGATTGTAGAAAATTGGGTGGAGCTCGCTCATTCTGAAAAAAACGTGAGGTGGCAATTTGGGCACTAGGACAAGCCTATCTGGCACCAAGCTCCAACCTAACAATTTCCACTAATGTGGTGGACGTCAGGCAGAGGAAACATCGCAAGTTGTCACATAACCCATCAGTCAATCAGGGAAATTTCACAACTGTAGGAAAACATAGTCATAGCCTTAAAGCCCTGCCACCCTTAAGTAGCTGGTGCAAGGACTGTCTGCCATATTTAGCACTACAACCTAAGCGTGCATTAGAGTTCCAAGAAATCATCTTTAGCTTTCATACAGTCTCCAGAATAATTCACAACAAAACTGAATAACTAAATACCAGAAATCAATCTGTTTGATTTCATACCTCCCTATTAACCATATCAATTTAAGTTTACTTAAGCTTGATCTTCAGTAAGCTAATAGCAGAGATATGACAAATATCTAGTGATTGTTGAAGACTGACCGTCGTTCTATGGGAACTTCTTCAGGAGTCCCAGGACACTCTGGGTTTATTGGGCTCAAATTGTAACAATAATACCCATTTACCTCCGGTGTAAAGGGTGCTTCTGTACTGTTGAGCCCAAAACAGAGCATCAGGTACACCCTTTTAGTACTTGACCCTCACAGTAGTGAGGCAGAGCAGCCCAAGGATTACTCAGCGAAGTGGTGTGGGGAGAAACACATAACTCAATCAAACAAAAAACAGTTAATACACACAGTGCTTTAATATGAAATAGTACTATAATCACGACACACAGTAAAATATTAAACCGGAAAAATGAAGGGCAAAAATAAAATTTACACTTATCATAGGGGTATTGTGACAAGGAATGAGTTAGTAGTTTCTGTCTGCTGGGCTACTCCCAGACACTTATAAAAGGCATGACAAGAACAGTCTGAAACACCCAAAGCTGTCCTAAGACTAGGGGGGTACAATCTGATTACCCTTTCCCTATATGGTCAAACCCACAATATTAGCATAGGAGAGGTATGGCCTTCTTTGAGTTCATAGTGTATCTGCCCAGTGTCTAGTTAAGTAATTACAGTCCTTGCAACCATAATTGCTCATTGTACTTTTAACTGGTGAGATGCCGTTGTCCTCCCTTGTCTATGGCCAGCCAAGGTTGAGGCATTGGAGTGCACGTTAATACACTGTCCCTGGGAAGCACCAGCGCTCACTCGACCCCGGTCCTACGAGCATCAGTGATGAACTCTCTATGGGGAAGTGTTGCACAAGCATCTATCTCAGGTTTCCAAGAAGCCAACTGCACAGGTACAGGTAGGCAGAGGCTGCACTAGCTTGCGCTGTTCATGGAGAGGAAAATCCTTGTTGTCAGGTCTTCTTCGTGCTAAAAGCTCAAGCCCACCACCCAAACAAATTAAGAGGACCACTGCATGATAACTGCAAAATGAGGTTGTGATGTTCGTTTAATGCCCCGTTGTCATGAGTACTTGGTTCTCTTAGGTTACCAGCAACTGCAGTTACGAACTTATCAGCGGTAGGACGTGCCAGGCACGTCTTTTGGTGATGAAAATGCACAGTGTGGTTTCCTATTTCTCTAGAGCCAAGACATCACTGCCACTTTTTAGGTCGAGCCTAGAGCCAGCATGCATGCACTACTCTGCAAGACGTGTAGTGTAGTGTGAAATAGAAGCTGCGCCCATATTTGTCATTGGCTTGTGTCATTGTCCTTCCTCAATGCTAGCTTCTGATTCGTAGAGAGGCTTGTTGGTCCCTCCTTAGCACCGCCTAGTCTTTACTTGTAACCTCCCATGGCAACGGGCCCTTTTACTTCGGTTGTTACCAAGTACGCCTTCTTTAGTCTGTGAGCATTAATGAGTTTCTCTTACTGCAGGCAGCACATGGGCGCCTCTTTCAATAACAACACGGGTGCCCGCTTTCACTTTAACCCGGGCGCCCGGCATTATCTCAACCCCCCACCCGCTGTTTAATCTCGCTCTGTTGCCCTTGTCTTTTTCTCCCCCCACCAACCAGACCTAAAGCCCCGCCTCATCCACGAGACAGTCTACTTGCTGCTATCCTTGCTTGTTCCTACATGTGCTTTGGTTTATCGGCTGTCTCACGTCAAGAACATAAAATCAAGTGACTGTTTACTTTAAAAAGAACGAGGTATCGGATGAAAACATTAGAATGATGTGTCCTGATGGCAGAGCGGACAAGCAGTGATGTGTGCCGGCTTTAAGTATTTATAAATATGTGGCAAGAGCACAGCGGAGCCACTTATTTTGCTAAGACACACGCGCACAACAAACCATTCGTGAAATGTTGACAACACGGTTGACTTGACCATTGTCGCACTGGTATTTAGTTTCAGTTCTGTTGAAAATTTTCACTCGAGAGTGACATACTGGATAACCAACTGGCGGCGCCTTGTTCATTCTCCCCCCTTCTATGCATGTGTATGCACGATTAAATAGAAATGAAAGGTAGACACCGCCTTTACATTGTTGCGGCTGTGCAGCTTTTACGTCGGCTGTACCTATAAACATGGCGGCCGCCCATAGGCTCCGACTTAATAAGAATCACATTAATGAAATATACTTAAGTAGTACCTCGAAATGTACAATAATAATCTTCGAGATCGGCGGTAATTATTTTGATGCTTTAATCCTATATTGTGACACTTGAGCATGTCCTTTATCGATTTGAACTGCTTGGCATAGTACTTCCGGTCTTGATCCATGATCTATGCCCCAGCGTCTTCACGTTCCATTCAACGAGAACCAGAAGAAGTAACGCCTGCAGTTAAAATGCAGATTTTCCACCGTTTTAATGGGTAGGAAATCATGATTTTATTAAAGGCACGGAGGCTAATATTATGCACAATACCTTTATTGCTCCTCAAACACAGCAGCAACAAACACTAGAATCAGAACACTTATAAGCTCTAGAACATTGAACATGCATATATTCATAGAACAGGCAGCCATCTTCCTCTTTTAACTGCTGTGAAAGAAACAGAGTTGAAAACACAAAGATCCATCAGTCGGTCCAGAAGTTCCAAACCATTGCACTCTCCAGAACTTGTCCCCGAAATCCAAGACTTCTTTAAACTAAATGAAAAATAGTATAAACAAACATTAAAAAAAGGGGCAGGTAAGAGGAGGGATATTAGCCTCCTTGCCTTTAATAAAATCATGATTTTCTACCCATTAAAACTGTGGAAAATCTGCATTTTATGGCAAGGCCCGGAGACCAATGACAGGGGAAGGGTATTGCTGGGGTGGGGAGGCGAAAAAACTTCAAAGTGGAATGTAGACGTCCTATGAGGCTACTAACGACACTAGCGGCTGTTTAGATTGGGTACGCTGGCCCACATGTTGACGCTGCCCGGCCTCCGGGATGTGGGCTAATAAGCTGTGTATGAATGCCTTCTGGCCTAGCAAAGAACTGGCACCGATGTATGAGGCGCAGGACCGCAATGTATGTACACTGATAATCCTGTGATTCTGCAATAAAAACGGTTTAAAAAAAAAAAAAAGGCCCGGAGACCAATATTAGTCATGTTCAAAGTTCATCTAAGACTCTTTCCAACACATTTTCCACAGGTTTAAAATAAAATCTTTTAAAAGTTGAATCATTCGACCAATCCGCCACCCTCGAAATACCACTCAAACTAAATCCTCTCATAAATGCCTTACTGGCCATAGCACCTCTAACAGAGTGTGCCCCAAAAACACTCACATCCACTCCAGCCTTAGACATAACCTCCTTTACCCACCTCGCCAAGTTAGATGCTGAAACAGCCTTAAACGGCTTCCTATAGGAAATTAAAAATTGTGAACAACCACTCTGCCTTAACCCAACAGTCCTCTTCTCATATTCTCTTTGACAACTAACCACACACAAATTACTACGACCCTCCAAAAGAGGATAAAAAATAGCCCTAGACATAGTCTTTGTCCTCTTCCTTAAATCAAAACACACACCTTCAGGTTGATAACATCTCAAATTCACCTCTAAAGCCCTAATATCAGAAACCCCCCTAAAAAAGATCAAACACAAAAGCATAGCCAACTTCCAAGACAAATACTTCAGATCCAAACACGAATGCGCACCCCAACTCCCTCAGAACAACTGAAACATCCCAAAGAACACCATACTTAGCCATTGGTGGCAAACCGACCCGAACACTCTTCACCAACCTTTTAACCTAAACATGCTGTCCCACAGGCATACCATCCACCAAAACATGCCCAGCTGAAATTGCGAATCTGCTGAAATTCACGGTATTAATAAGCAAAACCACTATTATATTGAACCAATAAAATCCACTAAAGGTGCTGATACGGGATCCAAACCCCTTTCAACACACCAACCACACGACTTTCTCTAAGCTGACTTGTAGTCCCTGTAGACCATGATCACGTGATGAGATCCGCAGCCTCCTTAGATAGGTCATGCACTTGCCAAACTCTCCTGAAATCAACCAAGGTACAAGCCTTAACTGACCTGACACTACCAACTTGTGTGCGTTCCCTTGCACATCCAAAATTATGTCCCTGTAATTCTGCAACATGACTGGGTCCTCCATCTACAAACTCATCACATCCGGGAACCACACCTGGGCTTGCCAAAATGGCGTTATCAGAACTAACTCTGCTTTCTTCCTCCTGACTTTCGTCAACACTCTCTGAATCATTGAGAACGCATAATGCCTCCCCACATTCCACTCCTGAAGGAAAGCATCTATCCCCTTCGGATCCGGCCTCCAGCTGTAAAACTCCATCAGCTGTGTATTCAGTCTGTCCGCAAACAAATCCACTTGCATTGGACCCCATCTCTGCTGCAACCTCTGAAAAACTCCTCTGTTCAACCTCCAATTGCTCACATCCTTGAAATAACTTGAATACCAATCCGCTTCTACGTTGCTCAACCCTGGCATATACTGTGCCTGAACCATAATTTCCTTCTCTAAACATAACATCCAAAACTCCTTTGCTGATTCCACTAGTACCCTTGACCGAGGACCACCCATCTTGTTCACATAACACACCGCCGACAAGTTGTCCATCTTCAACCGAGCACAACATTTCACCTGATCCTTCAGGAAACTTTTTATTGCAAACGACCCTGCCAGGATTTCCAGACAATTTATGTGCAGCTCTCTTTCTTCCCTGGTCCACAGTCCACCTGTCGACACCGGGCCACACATTGCTCCCCAACCGTGCAAACTCACATCCGACTCTATCTGTATCTCCTCTCCAAATAAAGCCCTTCCATTCCATGCTTCCAGACTCATTAACCACCAATCCAACTCTTCCCTTGTTTCCAGATTCATCCTCACTTTCTGTGAATATTTTCCCCCCAGCCTCAAATGAAAAGCCTTCAACCTCTGCAACGCTCTGTAATGAAGGGGAGTAGGAAAGATCACTTGAATCGACGCAGATAAGAGACCCAACAGCCGAGCCAGTTGCCGCAAAGTAATCCACTCTGCATTCTTCACTCTTTTCACCTCCTTCCGTATTTTCTTCACCTTTTCCATTGGTAACATCAACACACAGTCCAATGTCTGTATCTGAAAAACTAAAGACTGCATCATTTGCTTGAGCTCCACACAAAACTTCTCCCTGTTCACCACAAATCCCATATCTTCCAGAACCTTCATTGCAAACTCCGTCTGCTCCTTTGCCAAACTCCTTTCCTCAGCCATAAATAAAATATCGTCCATATAAATAAACTAATTCCCCTGGACCTCAGCCATGCCACCACTGGCCTCATTACCTTTGTAAAACACCACAGAGCTGACGTCAGCCCGAATGGGAGACTTTTGAACCTCATTGCACACCCTTCCATCTGAACTGAAGGTTGTCCCTTTGCTCCTCGCACATCGGAATTGTCAGATAAGCATCCTTCAGATCTAAGCGGGTTAACCAATCCCCTTTCCTCATTAAATCCCGCAACATATGTATTCCTTCCATCTTGAAATGGTTGTAACAAACCCAATCGTTTAGCTCTCTGAGGTTTATTACAGGCCTCATTCCTTTTTCCTTCTTCTCCACTAAAAACAAATTGTTTACGAAACAACCTGGAACCAACTTTGCAGGCTCTATCGCCCCTTTTGCTTCTAACGCTTCTACTTCCTTCATCACCAGATCCTCCATCTCCTTTGAAAACCATAATAGTGGGACACCTCACCTGTACTGGCCTCTGTAAAAAGTCTATACGATAACCTGCCACTGTTTCCAAGACTCAAGGATCTTGAGTTATTTCTCTCCCTCTTGTAACAAACTGGGCTAGTCTGCCGCCCAGTTTTACATGGGTAGAAATAGAGTCCTGTAAACAACTTACCTGAAGCACCCCTTGTTCTTCTCTCTGACTGAAAGCCTCTCGACCTGGCCCTCTGTCTTTGTGGGTTGAAGCTACCCTGATCCGTCCGCGTGAAACCATCATTCGCTCCATAGGGTCTAAAACCTCTACCAAAGGAACCCCTGGTAATCCCCTGTCCTCAGCTGGAGAATGGACCCTGCATTCTCCCGGACATTCGAAAATCCCTACGGATATCCTTCTGAGCCTTCTGAAGTGAGTTAAAGGTACCCACATACCTTGCCATATCCTTAACAAATTCATCACCGAAGAGCAAACCCTCGCTTTGCTCTCCCAATTCCTTGCTAGCCAACTCTGCCAGCTTAGGGTCAATCTTGAATAGGATGCTTTTCCGCCTTTCTACAGATAAGGCTGCATTAGAATTTCCCAGAAGGCAAATCGCCCTCTGCACCCATTGACGTAACTCTACTACGTCCACTCCTGTGCTACTCGAGTGTGCCTCTTCACATAAATCAAATATCTTTTTTAATGGACCTAGCACATCCAGCAGCTCATCTTTGCATCCTGTGAGCCCTTTATCCAGACCCCTTCTTGGATCTTTGCCAGATTTATTCAGAAAGGCCATCCTTTTCGGATCTAATTCCAGCGTGTACGCCACTTTACAGTCCAAACTTGGCCTAGGGCACTCTGATATCAACCTAGTTCCTACGTCTTTTGGAATCTCTCTTCTTATCCAAAACCTTACATACTTTGCCACATGCTTCTGCGGAGTCCACTGTTGAGACAGAGGGTGCTGAATCAAGAGAGGATTAAACATCTCCCCTCCTTGAGGATCCACAAAATCGCCTATCTCCATCTTAATTTCCTTTCCAACCACCTTCCTTTTTTTGAGCGGGACTTCTTCCACGTCCGTATCCTCACAACTTGAAGTGCACGTCAACTCTACATCACCGCTAGTAGAGGACGAATCACAAGCCACCACACTGTTTTCGCTTACGCGCCTAACGCTTCCTTTTGCCTATATGGCATTTTCCTTTTGAACCTTACGTTCATATTTTTTCCTTCCTTTCCTTCTCTACATGTTTTCTTTTTTGCGTCTTTTTTACGCCTTGACTAGATCCACCTATGACAAACTCCACCTCTTCGGTTGTCCAGAAAATCTCATCCTCTCCAGACCTCTTTCTAGAGTCTTTTTTCATTACTCTTCTCTTTACTACTCTCAATCTTTTTATCAATCGATGCAGACATCTCTCCATATATTCTTTCATCCTATCTTCAAATCCTGTCTCAGTATTTTCATTTTGCCAAATCAAATGTAATCTTCTCAAAACATTTAATAAACAACCTCACAAAATTATCCTTCAAACAATGCACCTAACTCCTTTATACAACCAACACGAATCTACTTCCAATACACTTGCTCATCAAACTAGCGAATAGTTCAACAATTTAAACCTTTCCCATTCAAAAATGCTCTCTGCGCTACGAACCGACCTCCACCTGAACTCCTGATCAAAGTCTGTCAGAAACTGACTCGCGTTCTGACAGACTCTACGATATTAGCCCAAAGTATGTCCGCCTATATGCCCATAGAAACTCATTTGTCTTTTTCCAATTATCCAAGATGGCCGCCGTACATAGCGTAAGTACGGTGGCCTCGAACGGCCTTAAAGTTCAATTATCTCCCTCGCGCTCCACAAATCTATATGCGCAAGAAGGAATACAGACGTACTCGAGCGCAGCTTCCGATCACAGAAGCCCGCTCCTGCGCCCGCAATGTCCGAAGTAGCCTCGCGCTGAGCTCGGCCCCACGTGCTCAGAGCCCACTTCGCTTCAAACGACACACCAACGGTAAACTGCTACTGCTTAATTAATTAAATCTACTCACGTGCGCCTAATATTCATCATAAAAATAAGAAATAACCCCAAGTCACGCAAGTCAATTACAAACAGAAAACCTTGAACCTCCTAATTAAGCTGTTTCAAATGCTTTACATAAAAAACGACATTTCTATCCGGATCAAAAATTCAAGAACAGCAATCTACAATACTCCATCTACAAGATTTTAACCATCATACTCAAAGCCAAGCATAACCAATCAATTTTAAACATACTCAAAGCCATACATACCACATTCAATAATTACTAAGATATGAATGGACTTATCTGTGCTAGAGCAGCAACAAAAGAGGAAGATGGCTACCTGTTCTATGAATATATGCATGTTCAATGTTCTAGAGCTTATAAGTGTTCTGATTCTAGTGTTTGTTGCTGCTGTGTTTGAGGAGCAATAAAGGTATTGTGCATAATATTGGCATCTGGGCCTTGCCATAAAATCTGTTGTAATCCTCTGCATTCCTTGGTTCATATCCCTTTGTTTTGTCCACATCTGGGTCATAAGCCGAACGACCTGTAAAAGATGTCATTCTGTTGCTGGTGAAAGCCTTTTCTTCTGCTGTGTAAGTTATAGCACACCGGGAAGTATCCCCTTGTCTTCATGTCTTTTACTGTCCATTTGTGCCTTGTGCTTCTTTGTTCTGCGGGTTGGAGCACTCGTTTGGCTGGTGCAACATTTTGAGGCTTGTACTCTCCCCACAGTTAGCCTTATCCCGACCCTTTCGCCGCTGAATGAACAAGCCTTGTTAGTAACTTGTTTTCGTTTGTTACAACAGCCAATCTGGTCTGTCAATTATTAGTGCGTGATTCTTCCTTTGTACAGTCTGATCTCTCCTCTGTCCTTGTTGTAAGCCTGGTCTCTAATCTCTATGGGCTGCCAGTCTGTGTGCACTCTTTCGGTGATGCCAGTCTGAGGCCTGGCCCTCTGTCCACTGCTGGTCAGAGCCCTTGTTCTCTCTTGTTGTTGCAAGTCTGAGTTCTACTTCTTTCTGCGCCACCAATCTGCACAATCATTCTCATTGCTGCTATAGCTGGTGCAGTCGAGTGTAAAGGGCAAAGCCTATCAAATGCACCGCATACCTGACCCGGCCTCCTTTATCCACCATTGTTAGAACAATGATAAGATCCAGACTGCACTAGTGTATTGACCTATGTCTGAAAAGTTCTCGAAAGCCACTAACTTGTCTACAAAAATTACAAAATTAGTTTTACATCTCACCAGTGTTCAGCCAATTATATAAACAAACTAAATATGCCCTCAAGAAACGACTTATTGGTTCATAAAATTCCATACAAGGCTCCCTAAGTCCGATCCTAATTCTCTAACTGCAGCCAGTCTGAGATTGGATACTTTATATTGTCAACACTGAGTGCTTTTCTCGCTGCTGTCCCAGACAGGGGCCATGTGGCTTTCTGCTGTCCATCTGGGCCCTTAATTTCTGAGTTGCCAGACTGTGCCCAGACTCTCATAAAACTGCCAGCCCGAGCCATAATTCTTTCAGCGATTAGTTATGGGTCCAGATTCTGTCCGTAATGCAGAGTCTGGCCTTCAATCTTCCTGTCCTGCTTGTTTGAGTCCTATTTTTAGTGCTCCCAGTCTGAGCCCAGATTCATTCTGCAATGCCAGTTGCTGCCCTGTTACTCTCTGCACTCATAGCACTTCATACCCTTGATGAAGCACGTCTGCAGCTAGGTAGCACACTAAAATACGAGCATGCTCTGGATAAAACAATGTGTAATGTGGGCAGCAAGGATAAATCTCGCCATCTAGCAATTCTGAGCCCTGATTCCATCTGCACTGCCAGTCTGAGCCCTAATTCTTCTGGCACTGCCACACAAAGCCCTGGTTCCATCTGCACTGCCAGTCTGAGCACTGGTTCTTCTGGTGCTGCCACACAAAGCCCTGATTCTATTTGTACTGCAAGTCTGAACCTAGTTTCTCCCTGCTCGCGTTTGCATGAAAGTGTATGGATGGCGTGAACGTAAAATATTTACCAGAAAGATGGGCTTCTAACACACCGAAGAGAATCAGTTGCTTTGAAAGTTTTGGTTAGAAGGATACATATGTTAATATTTACACACACTATTATCTAGCTGAAGGTAAACTTTTAAATAACGTCATTGGATCGGGATTTCGATTGTGCCAATAATATGTAAAAAAGTGGATGCACAGCAATCCAGTTTACGAATTGTTCATATGAATATCTATCAATCAAATACAATTTTAAAATATCCCGCAACCAGATTTTGGGTGCCTAAAAGGGTTTAGTAAATATCATAAATTTGTTGCACAGCAACGAAATTGAGTTAAGTATTTTGCTTGTATAAGGTCTTTGTTTTGCTTTGGTATTTGGATAATCACAATTTATATGCTACTCTGGTCTCATTGGTAATTCCTCATTTTAAATCCTCTACACAGTGCTACTAGCTGCTCCTTTGGTACCGTCAGTAATTCCTCATTCTAAGTCCTCTACACAGTGCTGCTAGATGCTTCCCTGGTCCTCTCAGTACTTCCTCATTCTAAGCCCTCTTCACAGTGTTGCTACCTGCTTCTCTGCTCCCGTCGGAAATTCCTCATTCTAAGTCCTCTTAGCAGTGCTACAGCTGCTTCTCTGGTCTCAGTGGTAATTCCCCATTTTTACTCCTCCAAGCAGTGCTGCAGCTGTGTCTCTATTCATACATCCCAAACCAAAAACATAGATAAAAGACAGTCATTGACCACGTCAATAGATCTAACTCTGTCAAATGCGAAACCTATTGCATTGCAAAAGCTTGTTCTTTTAAGTCTGTCGTCCATATTCACTTTCATTGTCTTCAGCCATCTTCTGGTCAGAGGAGGAGATCACACTGGACACAGAGTTCACAGATAGGAAAGCAAGTCAGTTTGACTTGGGGCATTCTACAGTGGTACTAGGGGGCAAGTGGTCTCACCCAATGGCTTGGCAGTGCATCTCTTTCTCTGAAATGCAGTGACCTGATGTCAGTTCTTCCAACACAGCTCCACACAGGATGCCTCTTCTTAGCAGCTTTGCCTTTGTGCAAGGTACCTCCAGCACACGTACATAGTCAGTGGGCTCCTTCCCTCAAAGTAGTTTCAATCTTCTGAGCAAAATGTTGAACTTCCAGGTACCCGGTCCCAATGTGGCAAGGAGAGTTGGCAGTCAATGACTCCAACTACGAAGCTTGGATATCTTTCTTGATCTCCATTAGAATGGGATCCCTGGCACTGGTCAATAATAGGTCAATCCTGGCACACTGACTGGCACACTACAAAGTCTTGTATAATTTACAGCCTGTAACCCGTTTTATCGTATTTAGTTTCTGTTAAAAATAATGTTTCAAAACAAGTCTCGTTTATTTAATAGCGTAGAGAAAACTGAAAACCATACACATTTTAAATGTATTATCGTAAAATGTATTAAATGTTTCCTGCCTAAATAATAAGTTCTTTTGGAGCTAATGTTATTTTGTTTAGTTAAAATAAAATGTTTCTTTAACAAAAAGTTAGGAGAAGTCATTTAGGATAGGATTCAAAATGTGTAGTGAGAAGGATGGACGACGTGTGAATAACAGAGAGGTGGAGATGAACTTTTGAGGAATGTGTTTTCCAATTGGATGAAGGAAGAAGATCTTGCTACATACTTTGCAATATAATAATACCAGCATTTGAAAAGCGCACAGCTGCCTCCGGTGAGGTGTCCCGGCGCTGGGGGTCGTCGGGAAGATTAAGCGAGCTATTGCCCAGAGTCACAAGGTGCTGGGCTAACCTGCCGCCGGCGATCGAACTGTGAGCCCCCGTGTTCCGGAGTCAGCCGCCCTGGCCGCTGCACCACACCTCTTCCTTTTATTTTTATATAAACGCATTCCTAGTTTAGGAGGGGTGGGAGATTTTTGCAGACTCTTTCGGGCTTTTTCAGATGTAGAGAGGAGGAGAGGTCAGACTTTAATGAAGAGCAGAACAGGCTCAGACAAAGCTGAACAAGGGGAGGCTGAATCAGCTGGGGTAAGGGCAGACTAGATCTAGACTGTGTAAAAAAAAAAAAAAAAGCTTTATGCTTTTATTAATTAGGTTTGCCAAGGCTTATTTGCATTATTTCTCTTGATGGCAACTTTTGCAATTATTAATTATTGATTTAGCTTCATGCTAATATCACTCTTGCTTTTATTCTTGAACTATTCATGTATTCTGACTGACATAATTTGGTTCTTACTTTCTTAGAATAGGGATTCTTTCCTTTATGGAATGCGCAGTATTGCAAATTATGATATGCTCTGTACAAACTTTATAGTTGTATTATCAATTCTGTAACCTGATTGATATCTGACTAATGAATGAAGAGTCAGAGAATCTTACATTTTGATTGGAAAATAAATCCCTTTAAAACTACTCGCAACTTATTTGCATTTGATTATTTGCCTATGTTCATGAAGGAGCTCTTTTGGTCAAAATAGGGTGGCAAAGATTGATCACCTTAAGAACAGATAGAAGTGGAAACCAGGGTAATGTTAATTAAAGGTAACGGTGCCATATTTTCCAAATTTTCCAAAGCGAGATTACCGTGAGATTTCTGTGCTAACAGCTTGGTGGCAGAGGTAAGGTTCTACACCATGACCAGTTTAGGTTAACGCCCTGAATGGAGCTACAAAATAATTTCCCAAGTTAAAATGAATGCCCAAGTCCCAAAAAGTCCTGATTCCAATGCCCAGAACTTGAAGACTGGCAAAGTGGTATTAGAAGGTGATGCGATTCAGGCGGTAGCTGAATATGATGTGAGTACTGAGAGGGAGAAATGTGCTGTGGTAATTACGGTTGCGGTAAAAGTGTGGAGTGTGTTAGATTGCGGGTTGTCTTGCGGGGTTGTGAGAAACGAGTGGATGTGGTTTCGGGCCCGTCTTGGTACAAGGATTTAATAGTTTGAGTTTCGGATCAAGAAGAGGCCCAAGATCCTGCAATAAGCACCTAAGAGTGGTCTCAGATTTGCATATGCTAAGTTTGTCTGTGGAGTTTTAAAGGTGCTGTGCGTTGGACGTCATTCCCAGTGCCACCAGAGAAGGGAACCTTTGTGAGAGTGGAGATTATGATCACTTCAATTTTTCTAATTGCACAGAGAATTGTTACAATGGTAAAAGTGGAGTTCCGCTGGTCGAGACTTTACTTTTGGGTGTGTGGACGATAATTTATGATTTTTGGGTTGTAACAGTTTATTGTAACATTCTGATAGCGTTCTCGTGGGAAAGGACGTGCTGCAGTGAATTGTGAAAGAGGGTGAACAGCTGCGAGGAACAAGGGTGACAGTGTGCCGCTCTGTGATAGGTCCGTGTGTGATTACCGTATTGAGATTGGTTGAAAGTCTTCAAGAATTTAAAATTGTGACAAGATTGCAGGAAAGACATTTTCAATTTACAGAATTGAATCAAAACATTGCATTGAATTATTGCAAAAATTAAATGGTTTAAAGGCTTTAAGAAATTTTTGGGAGGTAATGTGGCAAATTCGATTTGGGTTGGCGACGAGGCTGCACCTGAGGGAGCCCCTGCACATTTTATGTCTACAAATTTGGGACAAAATTCATGTTTGTGGATTCGCCAGTGGTGCAAGATTAGTGAGGAAGAGGGTCCTTTGAGGGTTCCAAAATATAGTACTTTTGAATTGCAAATCATTGACAGATTAATGGAAAGGATATACGAAATAGTCACCATCTGTAAGAAACTGGCTCTATATATATACTGCACCAAAGTGAGGCACAGTTTGTATATACTGCACCAAAGTGAGGCACAGTTTGTATAGGGTCCAGGAGTCTCCAGAGGTTTGGCAGAGGTTAATGTTAGATAGACCCTTACTCTCTAAAGTGGTGGCTTGGTCGAGCAGTAAGGCAGTATCAGAGGACAGTGTAAAGCATTTGATGTACACACTCAGTCGCAAATGGTCTCACACACTCAAGAACTGAACTCTAGGCCAATTGTTTTGTATAAAACAATATACTACTGTTTTATTTCTAGAACCAAGCAAGCCTGGTACAGGTAAGCATATAAATACTTTGCAGTAGTAATTGAATTGTTTGAACACAGTTCAGAATTGCAGTATAACAGGTACTGGTTTTGATTACAGGTTTAAGAAAGCAGATGGCAACACATTGCAAGTATAGTACATTCAATTGAATGGGCTTTTTAATTAAAATGCAGTTAATTACTTTTCAGATAACTTTTCTAACCACAGGACTGGATCCTAGATTCAGCCCTGGGACATTTCCTGAAAACAGGTGAGTAAATGCGTTTTGGTTAAAGGTATGATTTTTAAGGAATATTATTGTATTTCAAAAGTTGACACTTAAAAACGTTTTCACATAGAATCACCAATGTTATCCTATGGGAGGAAATTCACTTAGCAGGTAAATTAGGTTATCGTTACTTTTTCTTTCTCAGTGCTGGATCCTGGATTCAGCACTGGGACATTTCCTGAAAACAGTTGAGAAAATGCGTTTTGGTTAATCGGCTGATTTTTAAGGAATATTTGCAGTTTTCAAAAGTGGACACTTAAAAACTTTTTGTGAGAAAAAGTGTCAATGTTATCCTATGAGGAAAAATTAGTTATCGGTTTCAAAGTAAGTAATCGGTCTTCTGAGTTAGGGTTCTGGGGTTAGACTCAGGGGTCTCCCAGGGTCAGTGATGCACTGTTGTTGCACCTTCAGCGGCACTCGGGCGGCCGGGTGCAGAGTGTTGAGGCCCAATGTTATTCTAAGGGGGATAGGGGGACTCCGGTTGGTGGCTGCTGGCAAGCAGGCCACTGGGTTGTGGGAGCAAAGCTCCTAGGGTTAAGCTCCGGGCATATTGAGGACCAAGTTAGCACCAAAGGGACACCCTCAGCGGCGCTAGGGCAGACGAGTGCAGGGTGCAGTTTTGAGGTCGGGTGCCCTGTTGAATTCAATGGAGATTCTCCGGGACAAAGAAACACTGCAGGTTCGGGGACTAAGATCTTCCAGGAGTGACCACCACTTTGAGGGGTAAGTTGGTTGTAGAGGGATGGTCAGGCACCACTGGGTTGGGCACACAAGGCCGTGGGGCGTCCGGTGCAGGGGTGCCTTAAGACGTCGGATTTTCTTACCCGCTCTGGTCGCGGTAGGGGGGGGGGTCTCCTGGATTGAGGCTACAGGCATCGTCTTGAGGCAGGTCAGGGGTCGCCGGATCTCAGGTCAGGATCGCCGGGGGGACCTCCTCTGGGTGTTTGTTCACTCAAACACAGGCCGGGCTCGGCGGGTGCAGAGTGTGCTGGATACGCGGTTTCTGGCTGGTACCAGAAGCTGCAGTTCAAACACGTCCGGTGTTCACGGGAGAAACAGCTTGGAGAGTGAATGCAGGCAAGTCCTCCGGGGTTTTTGAGGTTGCTGCCCGCTGGACACGCCGGGATTTTGCAGGAGCAGGTTCGAGGGTAGACAGGCTTGTCAGTGGGAGTCGCCCTTTTGTTAGCTCTGCACGGCTTCTCGTCCTTATTCTTCTGCTTCTTTTCTTGTGGTTGCTGGATCTCAGGAAGGAAGGTTCAGGGTGCCCCTAAATACTAAATTTAGGGGTGTTACAGGTAGGTAAAAGGCAGGGACCAATGGGTCCCTTTCCTGGGGTGGGTACACCCCCTATCCTGCCACTCTCCAGTGGGAGGGGGACAGGAGCCTGTCCCTGGTTGGCTGGGTCCCCCCATCCTCAAGATAGCGGGGACTCGAGGTTGTGCTTCACCTCGCCTCCCCCACCTTAGGGGTGGAGTTGGCAGAGGTGGGCACACCTCTCTTCCTCACTTTGTTATTCCCGCCGGGTTTCCCACCCAAAATGGGCAGTAGTACCAGAGAGGACCAGTTGCTGAGTACAGCAAGTGGTCTGTAGAAGCTCACAAAGGCGGCAAGCCTTTGAAGCTTCTCCTTCGTGAACCCTGCCCATCCTGGGGGAGGAGGCTTGGCACCTCGTCCCAGGATGTGCATTGTTTCAGGCCCCGAGAGCAGCAAGCTCTTGACCCAGGAGTCCAGAAACATGTCTGGTGGTGGCAGCCTGCGCAACCACTCAGTCAGGTCACTGGGAGTTGGTCGAGTTTCAGGGGGCATGTCTAAGATGCCCTCTGTCGTGCATTTGACATTAAATCCCACACTGGCATCAGTGTGGGTTTAATGTGCTGAGA
This sequence comes from Triturus cristatus, assembly GCF_964204655.1. Classification (NCBI taxonomy): domain Eukaryota; kingdom Metazoa; phylum Chordata; class Amphibia; order Caudata; family Salamandridae; genus Triturus; species Triturus cristatus. The sequence continues at coordinate 84,953,024 of NC_140586.1, read as the reverse complement.
TGTTTGATACCAAACTTCCCAGTCTTCAGTGCAGCCATCATGGTGCTGTGGAGTTCGTAATGGCAACCTCCCAGCACCATATACTGTTAATGGCAGCACTGCACTTACAGGGCCCAGGAGTGGACCTGGGCACTGTAGGGGTACAGGGCTCATGAACCTGTACCCTCACCACTGGCATAGGGCACCCAGCCAGAGGGGTGACTGATGTATGCCAGGGCAGTGGTTTGTGGTCATGACACACATGGATGTGTGCCATGTCGTCTTTGTTTTGTTCTGCACCCAGACACTCAGCCTGCAAAGTGTGTGTGTGTGTGTGTGTGTGCGTGTGTGTGTGTGTGTGTGTGTGTGTAAGTGTGTGTGTGTAAGTGTGTGTGTGTAAGTGTGTGTGTGTGTGTAAGTGTGTGTGTGTGTGTAAGTGTGTGTGTAAGTGTGTGTGTGTAAGTGTGTGTGTGTAAGTGTGTGTGTGTAAGTGTGTGTGTGTGTGTAAGTGTGTGTGTGTAAGTGTGTGTGTGTGTGTAAGTGTGTGTGTGTAAGTGTGTGTGTGTGTGTAAGTGTGTGTGTGTGTAAGTGTGTGTGTGTGTGTAAGTGTGTGTGTGTGTGTAAGTGTGTGTGTGTGTGTAAGTGTGTGTGTAAGTGTGTGTGTGTGTGTGTGTAAGTGTGTGTGTGTGTGTGTGTGTGTGTAAGTGTGTGTGTGTGTGTAAGTGTGTGTGTGTGTGTAAGTGTGTGTGTGTGTGTAAGTGTGTGTGTGTGTGTAAGTGTGTGTGTAAGTGTGTGTGTGTGTGTGTGTAAGTGTGTGTGTGTGTGTGTGTGTGTGTAAGTGTGTGTGTGTGTGTAAGTGTGTGTGTGTGTGTAAGTGTGTGTGTGTGTGTAAGTGTGTGTGTGTGTAAGTGTGTGTGTGTAAGTGTGTGTGTGTTGTGTGTGTGTGTAAGTGTGTGTGTGTGTAAGTGTGTGTGTGTAAGTGTGTGTGTAAGTGTGTGTGTGTGTAAGTGTGTGTGTAAGTGTGTGTGTAAGTGTGTAAGTGTGTAAGTGTGTGTATGTGTGTGTGTGTAAGTGTGTGTGTGTAAGTGTGTGTGTAAGTGTGTGTGTGTGTAAGTGTGTGTGTAAGTGTGTGTAAGTGTGTGTAAGTGTGTGTGTAAGTGTGTGTGTAAGTGTGTGTAAGTGTGTGTGTGTGTGTAAGTGTGTGTAAGTGTGTGTGTAAGTGTGTGTAAGTGTGTGTGTGTGTGTAAGTGTGTGTGCGTGTGTGTGTGTGTGTAAGTGTGTGTGCGTGTGTAAGTGTGTGTGTAAGTGTGTGTAAGTGTGTGTGTGTGTAAGTGTGTGTAAGTGTGTGTGTGTGTAAGTGTGTGTGTGTCAGGGTACAGGGCACAGGGCCTCTAAGGGTGGCACAATAAGTGCTGCTTCGTGTGATAAGGGGTTCCCACTCATGGAAGGATCGAACATGTATCATTTTAAGCTGTTGATTGTTTTGTTTTTATATTATGATGGAGGAGCCCAGGGCACACTCAGTCAAAGTACTTCAGCAAAAAGTGGGGGCATACCATGCAAGCAAGAGGGCACTTTCTCACACCATCTAGAGCCACACAATTTGACGCCTTAAGCATGTGGGAAAAGACAGCAAGAGACAAGGAATGAGAGGACAAAAGGCTTAGATACAGGAGAAGGGAATTAGGGGTGACAAAAAGCCTCAAACCGATACTGATTTACAGGATGAAAAATTGGATGCATTATTAACTGAGTGTCCACCACCTTATATGGTCCCCAGTGCAAATACTGATAATAGTGTATCAGCAAGTACTACAATGGCTACTGCTTCTGATGAACTAAGAGAAATACATACTGAGAGAACTTTACAGACAATTACATCAGGGTTTATCTCAACATCTCAGAATTCAGAACCTGCCCCAGACAATTCAAGCATTTAAAGATGGGGGAATGATTGTCTTTACAACACCAATAGCCTAGGAAGAAACCAATTTAGTTGAAAATGGGAGTTTTTAGGTCTCGCCTGGCGTAATGCTGTGCAGACATGCGCAGGCTCGCTGGCGAGATTTAATGATTTGAAGAGATTTCTCTAGTGGGCTTTAAGCCCCGCCCCTCTTTTCCATTGGCTGGCGTCACCGTTTATGCTAAACGGTGGCCTGCCATTGGAAAAGAGCGTTTAGTGACGTACACTTTTCTCTTTTAGAGCCATCCCAGTTGGACTGGCTCGCTTGCTTTACGTTTGTAGTAAAGCCTTTTCTTATCTTTATGGGGCCATGTGTTTCAAACACATGGCCCCATAAAGACAAGAGATCACTGCCTGGAGCTTCATAAAGCTCCGACGTCACCGCAAGCCACGCTGGGATTGGCCCAGCCTCGCAGGTTGCCTAGCAGGCAGTGGAGGGGGGGGGCTCGTCTCTTGTTTTGTACGTTATTCCGTATCGTTACTGATGCGCGAGCGACAGCAGCGGGTGGAGTGAGCGGGTCCGAGGGCAGGAGGAGGGCCAACAGCCTGCAGAGGAGGAGGGCACGGCAGCAGGTGAGGAGGGGACACAGCGCTCTCTGGTACCCCCCTACCCCCGAAGCTGTGGCCTTGCCTCCCCCCCACCACTCATGGCCAGACCTCCACTCAGCCCCGCCCTCTGCATGCGGGAGTCTGCCCTGAACCCCCCCCCACACACACACACACACAATTTGCTGCAGCTCTGCTTAGAATCTAGCCATCAACACGGACATCTGCCTCTCTCCAACCCTCTCCTCGTACTCGTATCCAGTCCATTCCCTCTGAACCCTGCACTCAACACAGGAACCTGACCTCACCCCCACAATCCCAGTCACACCTCCACCCGGCTCTGCCCCTCACTCTGAACCCTGCCTTCACCCCCAAACTCCAAACTAGAGCCCCTCTCGGCTCTGCCCCTCACTCTGAACCCTGCACTCAGCACAGGGACCTGTTCTCATTCCCAGTCACACCACCACTCGGCTCTGTCCTTCACTCTGAACCTTGCCTCCACCCCTCACTCTGAACCCTGCACTCAGCACAGGGACATGTCCTCATTCCCAGTCACACCTCCACTCGACTCTGCCCTCTTCACAGGGACCTCCCTTCCACCGGACTCGTAGACCACCCTCTACCCAGCCCTGCCGTCAGCACATAATGCCCCCTTCGGCCCCGCCACTTACTCCGAGGCCTGGCCGCCCCCCCCAGACTCCTAGCCAGACCTCCCCTCAGCGACCTGCTATTGCCCCCACTCCACACACAGCCTGACTTCCACTCAACTCTGCCATACACTCTAAGCCATTTCATCGCCCCCACCCTCCTAGCCAGAACTCCCCTCAGAGACCTGCTATTACCCCCTCTCCAAACACACTGTTGGAAAGGCGTTCGCCGGAGGGGGGTTCGATACACGTCTTGCCCACCCCTTTGACCCACCTCTCCCAAGTAAGCCGAACCAGGCGTGCACACCCTGAGATGCACTACGAACAGAGTGACACCACACGTATTCTTTGTAGGACGATAGGTTCTTTTATCGATGATTTCAAGGGATCTTTGACCCAAAAGGCAAGTAGTACAGCAGTGGCACAACGTACCACAAATCAGTTGTGGGGAATGGGGGTAGCGGGACAGTCTTTCAAGATAGTGTCTCTGCGAAATACCCTGCGGAAGCTCACAATCCTCGAGCTGGAGGGTGTCGTGTCTCTGGGCGATCTCTTACCGAGTCGTCCTCAAGGGGAGCGCCGCGAGTCTCTCAGCAGGCACAGGTGGTCGGAGTTCGGGAGCCGCGATTCCGTCAGAAGGGCTCAGATGGTTCAATAGCTGGGGGCCGCGAGTCACTCAGCAGGCCTAGGTGGTTCAGTGTTCGGGAGCCGCGACCTCGTCCGCAGGGCTCAGATGGTTCAATAGCAAGAGGCCGCGAGTCACTCAGCAGGCCCAGGTGACTTCAGCGTTCAGGAGCCGCGACAGCGTCAGCAGGCTCAGAGGGTTCCAGGTCTTCTCTGTCCTTGTTTCTCCGGCACCCCTTGTTATACTCCGCTGGTTCTTTGAAGTCCGGAGTGCTCGCAGAGGGGGGACTGGGGTGACGGAGGGGGTTCAGCGGGATTTCCTGCCGCTCACTTCTTTGGTCTTTTCAGGTGGGTCTGGGAGGGACCCCAGACGCTCGGTAGGGGAGGCGCCTGCTCCCCAGGGGCCTGGTGGCCGATTGAGTCCTCCCGGGGAAGGCGACCCGAGGTGTGACTGGGCTGGCGCCTCTGGCTCGAGGGTTCCCTCTCCATCGGTTGGGCATGCGTGGTAGGGTGTTGAGTCTGTCAGGCCTCTGGCCGGCCCGCGGATCGGGGGTGGCTGGGGCGGCCGGAGTCGGAGATGTCGTGTCTTGAGGGTGGTTGCAGGTTGGCTGGATGATGGAGAGGGCAACGCCGTGAGGCCGGTCTCACACACACTCTTAGCCAGACAACCCCTCCGAGAACTGCCGTTCAACCCAATACATTACCATGTACCCCTGGCCCCCAACACTCCTTCACCTGGAGCCCTGCAATTAGCCCCCTCCCCACACACACACCTCGTCAGACCATGGCTCAGATCTTCCATTCACCCAAAGACATTACCTTGTACCCCCAACACTCCTTCACCTGGGTCCCTGCAATTACCCCCCCTCCACACACACACACTGCTAGCCAGACCTCCAGTGCCCCCTGCCCCCTTCACAGAGATCTGCCTTTACCTGCCCCAGGTGCTCCCAGGTACTGAGACCCGCACTCTCCTCAAGGTGTGCAGTACTGTGAGCGAGGGGGTACGGGGGCTCCTCGCCAGTGATGGACGGGGCACCCCTCAGAAAGAGTGCAGTACTGTGGGCGAGGGGGTACAGGGCTCCTCGCCAGCCAAGGACGGGGCACCCCTCGGCAGGAGTGCAGTACTGTGAGCGAGGGGGTACGGGGGCTCCTCGCCAGCGATGGACGGGGTTCCCCTCGGCGGGAGTGCAGTACTGTGCGCGAGGGGGAACGGGGGCTCCTGGCCAGCCAAGGACGGTGCACCCCTCAGAAGCCATGTAATCTGGCATTGCGGTCGGTTTGGGGCAAGGGGAGTCGCATGAAAGCTTCCAGGAAGCACGAGTTTGTGACTAGAGTCCAGGCTTGAACCCCTGCCCCGGTGACATGGAGTCACCCAGTGTCTGTTCTAGCACCCCCCCCCCCCCCCCCGAGCCCCGTCAAACCCTGGCTCATCCGGGCCGAGGGGCGGGTAGGGCCCCCCGGTTTGTGGCATCTCTGGCCTCTGCAGCAGATGGGGAGTGTTTTGGCGTCCTGAGAGAACTTGTGCAAGGTCACAAGCCTCTTCTGAAAGCATCACATTGGAGCAGCACCTGGGAACTTCTGCAGCGCTGCATTACAAAACCTTAGGCTTCAGTGTGCATCGGCAGCGGCCTAGTCATGGCTGGCAGCAAGGAGAGACGGGCAAAGGGCCTTTGTTTTCCGTTTATAGAATAAACACAGGCAAGCAAACGGGCAGTTTTCCGTCTGTGCTTAAAAATGAGAAAAAACTAAGCGGCTAGAAGTCTGTACTCCCCTCCCAGGCCCCGCCGCGTGCTGTGTGTGTGTGTGGTGACGGCTTGAATTGTCCCTTTAGGCTTTTCATTGCTGCCAGCTTTAAGTGGACGTTTGCAGCATTTATCATGCAGGTTTTTTCTTTCCGATGTCCCGTTGGCGCTTGAAACTAGCTGAGACGAAATCCCCCGGTGGCCGCACCAACCCGTCTTCAGTCTGGCAAGGACGGGGGCGAGTGCAGCAAGCAGTGCCTGGGTGCGCCTCGAGTGAGACTGTAGCGCCTACATTGACACATTGGCGTGGGGGTGGACGGCCTGGCCTGCGGTGTCTGTTCCCACGGTCAGACTCCCAGCACGGGCTTGTGCAGAGCTGCCATTGTTCGGGTCCAAGGCAGCTAGCTGAAAGGTCGCCCCGCCGGATGTAGCATCAGGCAGGCCTCTGTAGCGCTCCGATGAAAGGATGTGGGCGAAGCCACAGACCCGAGGCCCTTCACCTCGGGCCTGCACTTGTGGCACCGTAGAAAGAGTGTGAAGCATTAACATCGGGGCAAAATTCTCGTGTTTTTCGTGGCCTTATGTGGATTACCTTGAATCTTGTATTCGTTTTCTCGAAGGCTAAATGCAACTTGCAACAAGCATTGAAAATGCAATAGGCCTTGCCTTTTATTAAGTTAAAGCCATTTGCTTTGCTAATGGTATTATATAGCAAAGCAAATGGCTTTAACTTAATAAAAGGCGAGGCCTATTGCATTTTCAATGCTTGTTGACAATGGTTTGAGGAAGCAGCAGGGATTAAACAGATAGAGAACATAGTGGAACAAGTTGACCCAGAGCCCGAAAAAGAGAGACCACTTAATGTTTCAAAGGTAAAAATTGAACTTGAAAAAATTATAAGGGTATGTTTAGATCTTGAGAATTTGAACCAATATCAGGAAAAATTATTAATTTCCTTGAGTAAGGAAATTACAATATATGCAGTACCTACACACGATAGACTGACTCATTCGGCCCGAAAATATGAAATTGATGTTTCAGAAAGTTTTCCCTTTCAGAAAAGTTTCAGGGTACAGATGGATGATGAAGCAATTGAGACAGTGTGTTCTTCAGGAATGCGATTACACATTACAGGATAGGTAAAATACATTTGTAAATGGAATGGGTTTGAGAAATTAGGAAACAAGTGGGCAGGGAAGCATAGGAAGAAAAATAAATCACAGACTTAGTTGAGGAAAATGATAAACAGGAGGAGGGAGAATCTTCTGCTTATCCATTAAGAGCAGGGGCGGCTCCTTCATTAGGGCGGAGGATCTTCGCCCCACTGCTTTCTCGCAGTGCGAGAAGCAGAAACATAAAATGGAATTTTAAATACCATTTTATGTTTTTGCTTCTCGCAGAAGGGTATGCCTGGTTGGGGGCGGGCAGGTGGGTCGGGGAGTAGTGGTTTGCCCAATGCAGTGGGCCCTGACTGTTTAGTCGGCCCCCTGGGGCCGACCAAACCAGTCATGGCACACTGCCTTTTCTCTATGTAGGCTGCATGCAGCCTACATAGAGAAAATGGGCACCCATAGGCGCCCGGTTGGGCGCCGTCCCTACCAATAACAAAGCTGCCATTGCAGAGTTGTGATTGGCTTTGGGGAGGGAGGCTGCCTGTGGCTGCTTCCTGTCTGGTAAATGCGAGACCCGACCAGGAGCTGAGGCGGCGCAGGACCCGGTAAGGTACGTTTTTGTTTCTTTTAATTACCCACCTGCGAGTCATGCCGGCCGCGACTGAATGAGAGAAATAACAGGAGAGCATGTTCATGTACCATGGAACAAAGGTGAACTTGTAGCATTTGTGAACAAATTTCCAAGGTTGAGAGAAAGGCCTGTGCTGTGGTACCTACAAGTTGATGGATTTATTGAAATCCCAAAAGGCTTGTGGATTAATTTCAAAATGTTCTTTGACACAGCGAAGCCAATTGAATTGTGGTCTGAATGTAAAATTGTCGTGCAAGGGCCAAGTAAGAAGTCAATGAAGAATGCTTGCAATACTGCATCATCTTCCGTTGTTATGCAGAAAAATGAAGCAGTGATTACTTTTCTGAAGGGCCTAGTGCCACCAAAATATCTTGATTGGGTACAGATTAAAAGAACCTCACATGAACTAAAAGAATCTATTCATGAATTTTGTGAAAGAGTGTGTCAAGAGTTTCAACAACTCAGTGGGAAAGAATGGTCTGATGCCAGTGACATTAGATTATTTGCGTCTCAGTTTGTAATTGGATTAATGCTCTCTGGTCAGATCAGTGTGCACGAACAGCAAAGTGTAGTTTGTTGGCAGAGAAAGTTGATAGATGGGATCGCAAAGAAAGAAGGGAACTGTAATGATGAACAAGGAATGAAGTAGAAAGAGTTTAAGGAAACACTTATGATGGTTCAGAGGGAGGTTGTTTAGAGACTATTTCAGAATCAGTCATTTGTAAGAAATGAAGCTGAGATACAAGGTGTTGTTCCACAAATAGGAGTAAAACGTGCTCAAGGAAGATTTTGTGTTTCACAGGATAGAGGTAGAGGAGTTTTGGTTGGTCCTAATTCAGGTATGGGTGTCGCAATGATGAAGAAAGTGACCTTTTGCCATCTTTGTAACAGATTTGAGCATTGAAAGAGGAACTGTGGACTTAACCTGATGCAGTAAATGCAAATGATCGCAAATACCAGGAGAAATGCAGATGTAAGATGTGCCAATTCAATAAATGCAAATGTCAAATCCGAAACAGGTCCCAATGATACAAGTTCTCCAAGCCCAGGTGGTTCCACAAAATGTGGGAAACCCTAAATTCTAATTTTAATCAGTTGTCTAAAGAAAATTTGAGATCTTTTCAGAACCAAAATCAGAACCCATTTCAACAGTTTGCTGTATTTGAAAATGAGTTTTAGCCCCAACATTTCTGATATTACCAGATCCATTGTGAGAAAAGTGGACGTTCCAAAGCTACCTCACTTAGGAAAGAAGATCCAAGTTGTAGGACTGTTTAACAGACAGATTACAAATCCAGTTTTAGGGAGAATTGTAGAAAAAATTGATTCATTTGAGGAAAGTTATTAATTTGTTGTTTGTGACTCAAGCACTGTAAATCTGAAAAAAACATTTGAGGTGCAAGTTCAACTGCACAATTTACTGTAAACTGGATGATGTTGAATATCAGACTCCTGGTGAGGATTTACAGTTTAAAATGGCCCAACAAGAGACAGCTGTAGGATTGTTTTCAGCAATGACAGTTGAAAAATTACCTTATGATTTGAAAGAAACAGTGAACCCAGGAGTATGGGAGTTCACAGAGAAAGTTGTCAGATTAATAAAAAGTGCAGAACCCGTCTTAGTCAAATTAAAACCAGATGACGTGTATTCAGCAACACCATCAAACAGTTTGATACGAGAGACAGTTGCAAGAATTTCATCTATAATTGAAGATAAACTGAGTAAAGGATTTTTGAGGGAATTGATTGGAAGTTCATTTTATTCTCCGATCACAGTTTTACAGAAACCCAATGAGAAATACGGAATAGCGCAGGAGATTAGCAGCATAATTGTTCCATGTTGTCCTATGGTACCGAATCCAGCCAACATATTTTTTCAATTCCATATACTGATGAATGGCTTACTGTTTCAGGTGTATATCAAAGTGCCATTAAACGAGGATAGCCAGGAGTACTGTCAAAAAGAAGAACAATATCTGGGATACATAATTGGAAAAGGAGCTAGAAAGGTGTCACCAGACAGAGTAGAAGCAATTCACCAGATGAATCCACCTCAAATTCAGAAAGAAGTCAGGATGCTTTTGGAAATGGAAGGCTACTGTAGACAGTGGATGCTAAACTTTTCTCTAGTGGCTAAGCCTTTACTGCGGCTGACACACAAGGATGTGACTGATCCACTTCCATTGGATGATAATTGCACAAAAGCATTCCTGGAGTCGAAATAGAAAGTGGTGTTGTGCCCCGGCACTAGGAATGCCAGTTTATTTAAAAGAATATACACCAATTTGCAGTGAGAGGGAGGGCTGGACTCTCTCAGTGCATGTTCAAAAACATGACGATGTTCAAAGGTCGGTGACATATTTCCCAGCAACCCTTGACCCTATCATCACAGAAATGCCCAGCTGCCTTAAATTTGTAGCTGCGGTTGATGTAAGTCACAAAAAGAGTGAGAATATAATGATGGAATGTCCGGTAAGTGAAATGGTCCCTTACTTTGTGGAGTTGCTACTGAAAAATCTTGTGATAAAACACGTCTAAATTCAAAAGTATTGAGTCTACTGCCAGCAAAGTTTGTGATGAAGCTGAACATGAATGTCTGGTAAAACAAAGCAAAACCAAAAGGGGATGATTGACGGAGTGTTTAACATTGTAAGCACTCACCCCCAGTCAACTGATCTGGGTTTAATCCATCATCAACTTTCTTTAGCTCACTCCGCCACCCCAGTTCAGACATGGCCATATGCAAATCAGTCTGACCCTGTGCCTCATGGGAACAGTCCAGCCCGAACTACCAAGCCATGTCTTCCCTGGACCGGAAACCAGCATCCTGGGACCGGTTTCTGGCTAACAGCCATCATCAGCCAGGCTGAAAACAAGGAGATGATGGGCGGAGCACTGAAACTTTTTAGACACTCACCCCCCAGTCACAGATCTGGGTTCAATGATGATGGATTAAACCCAGATCAGTTGACAAGTTGTGAGTACTTGCAATGTTCAATACTCCGTCCATCATCCCCTTTGGTTTTGCTTTGTTCGCCCTAAGTTGGCAGGGTACGCACTAGTCATAGTGTACATCTTCACGAGATGGGTGAGAGACTACACAACCAGAAGAAATGACAACCATACAATAGCAAATATGTTATTGCAAAAATTGATACCCAGGTATAGATTGCCAGTTTCTCTGAAATCAGATCAAAAGACCCAGTCTATTGATGAAGTCCCGAAGATAATGTGTGCACGACTACGGATTGCACAAAGATTGCATTGTAGCTATTGACGAGAAGTTTTAAGTATAATCCAGCAACACAAAGACACCATCACTGACGTGGCTTGATGCTGTACATGCAAATACACTGGTGCAGTGCTTAATTTGTAAAATTTGAAGTGCAGGTGCTCAAATCTTTGTCGGAGGCCACACCTACTTTTTCTTTGGCTCCACCCACTTCCTCCACTGGCTCCACCCACTTCCTCTATTAGCTCCACCCACATTGTCAACTGGCACTGCGAAAAGTCAGATGAATTTCAGCAAGGGAGCCTGCCTTCCTCATAGTAAGGTTTAGATAGGAGGTTCCCCTGCCCTGTGAACATTTTCAAAAAGATTAAATCAAAAGTGCATTTAAAGCACAATTTTGCCCTTGTTAATAGGGAAGCAAAGTGAAAGAAAACGCTAGACGTGCGAAGTGCGATGTCAATTCGTCTAAGTAACATGCACAATTAATATTTATTTGCAGTTTGCACCAAAGACATTTCTGCATCTGCACATATATTACCATCCATGACTGACTACAAGTACAATCCAAATGGATCCTCCTCCTACATTGCCCACCCAAATTCAGGCCTTTTCCAAATCCTACCCCGGCCTGCTTGCCCTGCAGCGCTCACTCGAAAGAGACACAAAGTCTATACAGTCTGCCTCAATTTTAAGCTTTGGCTTCTGGAATAGCAAAAGCAGGGTAAGGTGGCAGTGTGCAGAGTTAGTTACACACTGTGATTCACAAAAATTAATTAATTGACACTCAGGGCCGGACTGGGAACCCAAAGCAGCCCTGGCAAGTTTTGTTACACCAGCCCCCATACGGTGCATAGCACACAAGCACAGCAAGCGTAATGACTGCCACAGGTGTTTGCATGGGGGAATTATCCCCTCAAAAACATTTTGCAAAAAGAAAAACCAAAATGGTGCACAACACATTTTCCATGACATATTTAGCTGTATCAACGTTCAAAGCATAGTAAATCATAAATGATGACCTGACATGAGCACCCAGGCCAGAAAGCATGGAAATCTCACACTCATAAGTACTCAGACAAGGAAACATGGAAATGTCACACAAAGGCACCCAGGCCAGAAATCATGGAAATGTTACACAAAGGCACCGAGCCAGGACAGAAAGCATGGAACCGTCACACAAAGGCACCCAGGCCAGAAAGCATAGAAACGTCACACAAAGGCACCCAGGCCAGAAACCATAGAAACGTCACACAAAGGCACCCGGGCCTGCCGGCCAGAAAGCATGAAAATGTCACAGAAAGGTACCCAAGCCAGTGGGGCTGGAACAATTTTCAGAGCGTTGGTGCTGTCCTCAATGTTACATCACTGAATGAAGTCATAAGATTGAGAAAAATGCAAACATCACACACACTAAGGACAAACATAGCAAATGAGCCTTGCCCATTCCGGCGGAGGTGGTGAGAGTGTGGTATGTTGCAGTGCAGCATTTAGAAGCCAACTGCTTGTTGAGTGGTGTTGGTGAACTCAACTGTATGAACCAAATCTTTCCACAATCCTAAACTCACCAACCCCAATTGCCTCAACTTCCTGCTCTATCCAGTGCTGTGGTAGAATACCTGCATATTGGCGGATGCTTTGGACAGTTGAGTAGCTTGGATGGGAAGAGGAGGTTTCTGAGGTGGGAGTATCAGGCAAGTGACACTTCTCGGGCTCCCTCTGTGCGAGCCTTCAGGGAGAATCCCTCTTCATTACTACCTCCCTGACCCTGGACTCTGCAACGCACTCCCTTACAGGCTTGTTTAACCCAGTAAAAACAATAGTAAAATCACCTTCAAACTTAAAACATTGAATATAGTGGTAAATATAATTAGCACGCACTTCAAAGTATGTTCCACAGTAGCCCTTATGACCCCGACTGCTAATTAAATAAACAAAATCAGAAAGGCCATGACAGGGCCGGCTTCAGCGCTGATGCGAAAGTCTTTTTTGGCGTCGCACCAATAACCTCTCTCTCCGTAAATAACCTTTACTACCACCTTCCAACAGTGCCCCTCATCCCTCCATGCCCCCCCCTATTGACATCCTCCTCAGATTCCCTCACTGCCACCCTCCAACAGTGCCCCTCATCTTTATGTAGCCCCTCTCTCATATGCATTTCATTTGTTGTATAGCGCTACTCATATCAGTGTAGTGTGTGTCAGTACTTTACACCACTCACACATTATAAAGGAGACAATGAATCATACAAGTATGTAAATCAGTCTACAGGGAATGTCACATAAGCCAATGAGGATTACAAGGTGTATGAATCACGTGTCATCCATACCTGTGGGATGGAAATTTTACGAGGGTTTGGGCTGGTGAAACACAACCTTAGGATTTAAAGAGTATTCAATGGGGGTCAGCTTTACTGATAAAAATGTATATCTGCCCAAACATACTCATTTTGAAAACATTATAATAATGAAAGACTGGGGAAGTTCTAACTATATCCCAAAAAAAGAAAGCGAAGTTCTAACTATACCATTCATGTTTAAACTTTGTATGCAGGCAGCTCTTTGGTGACAGTTCATTGGTCACTGTCCTATGTTAGGATTGTACCTTCTGAACTGCATGTGACACAAGGATCTCTGTGACAAAGGCAGTAACCCACTTAGCTTCCACATAAAATACAGTTTATCTGCATTTAAAAACTAACAGACAAATGATTGCTCTCCAGCAGGATCATTTATCACCAGGGTTATCTGGGCATTTTGTATTGTCTTATTGTTGTCCTGAATCGGCCATGATAATGCTAAAAACTGTCTAAATGAAGCACACACGAAGTATGTGTCCTGCTGGGCCTGCGCAGCTTTTAAAAAGAAAACAACTAGTAACACATTCTCTTACCTACTCTCCATTAGTCAAACTTTGTGTCACAACCTGATGTGATACGCAGCTGCATGGGTTAGGAAAGGTGAATAGGAATAAACAAACTTCTTTTCTCCTGCGCTACATAGAAAAAGAAATATCCACGCTGCAGAACATTGTCGCCTTTGCCATGTGGAGATGAAGGGGTGAAACAATAAACAAAGCTTCGTTAACATATAAATGGTCTTTCTATTTACTTGGATCAATAAAAGGCTGCAGCCCGATTTTCCTCTTTTCCAGCATTTGCTAGACATGAGTGCGTATGTGAATAGCCCAGTGTTTTTTTTGTGTGTTTTTACTTGTCCTTTGCAGTTTTATATAGCGCTAACTGGAACCGAAGGTATCGGAATGCAGCTGGCCTCATCTCCTGTTAATCACCTTGCAGCACCGAGGTATGCAACGGGAGAGGTGCGATTGCCTGGCATAGAGCCTAGATTCCTATGAATCAGAAACATAAAAGGGAGAACCCACTGCAGTTAGATGGTGGAAGGATACCTGGTATCTTCAGTGATGCACTAGGTAGGTAAGAGAGTACAGCAAGAGACGCAAGGTATTACTTTTTATTTTTAGGAGTGCATTAACCGCCCCAATGTTATAAAATCTGTGCCTTCCATGGCCCTGGCTGCAGGCGCGTTCACTTTTGACCGGACTCGCGCGCAGCAGGTGCACCGCGGTTGTGGGATTCAGATAGAGCGATTTATCCACCTATCACTGCGGCACACTGGAGAGGGCAGGTGAGGTCTGCAGAGAACGCAACAGCAGCAGCGTTATTCATTTTCATGCATAGTGCTTTTGGTATAGTTATCTAAGCGCTTAACGAGGGGCACAATAGTTCTCACCCAATGAGGTTGATACTCGCTTTAACGATCTCTGAAGGATGAGAGGCAGAGTGAACCTTAGCCGTGATCAAACTCTCAAACTCAGGGATTAGGATGGTGCTGTGAAGCGCACATGGCATCGCTTCAAGAGAACAGCTGCAGAGATAAGTTCATGGTGCACAATAGACTAAAACTAGCCAGTGAGCACGAAAATCTGGCTATTACACAAAGTAAAAATCTCTGAATACCTAAACGCCCAAAACAATTTCAATCGGCACAATGCATCATATTGGCACACATAGTGGATTTGTGGCATAATTCCGGATGCTGACAAGGTCTATTGTTTTAAGCTGTCTGTTGTATAACGCCAATTTGGACAATATAAATACTTAACAGTGGGCTTTGGGCCAGCCCACCTCTTGCATTCGTTTGTTTTCTCAACAATCTTATTTGATTGCTTCTTATGCAAAGGCATTCCTTCCTCTTCATGTATTTATCCCTCTCCTGGAGCATAACGTATTTTGATTGACGGACAAGTGTCCTTAATGTAAGCAGCCACTGCAGCCAGTAATAATGGGTGAAAGAGACAGGCTTCGTAAGATTAGATGAGGGTTAGGTTACTAAACTGAGGCGCCGTTTTAGTGCACGAGGTCTGCCATGGAGAATAAATAAGAGGCTACTGGAGTCCATGTGGTCAGTGGCGTGGAAGGAGTGATAGTCTGCCAGTTTCAGAGGCCAGAACTCGAGGAGTCCGTTTCATCTGCAGTGAAGTGTGACTGTGAACACATATATGGCGCCAGGCCCAGAGGCCGCGACATGCCGCCCGCACCTCCTGAGTAAATGTCTCACCCCTACCCCTCGTGTGTGGGCTTGGCCTTTGTGAGTGCTTCCGTCGCACAGTCACGGACAACAATGCGCACACCTGGGCAAATTAAAAGCACTTTTTATTCCGTGTGTGTGTTTATTTTCTGGGCTCGATCCCGGTATAGGAGCTTTCCCACGCAGACACTGCCACTACGGCACCTTTGCCAAGTGGAGCACGGGGCAGGCGTGGTGGCTGAGAGGCGAGCAAGGACCCCTCCTCCAAACCTGACTGGACTTCGACTCACTCTCACCTGGTGCAGCCGCTGGTGCCAGACCCTGGCTAACTGGCTCACGTCGTCCGGCCGGGTTTTAATTGTTGTGAAGTTTTTGTGAACGGCGGGCCATGGCGAAGAAGTCGAACCGCCAACACCAACACAAAGACTAGGTGCGCTGCAGCGCTATGCTGGGGCGTGGCACTGAATGCGTGGCGTGCGCAATGAAGCACAATTTGAGAACATCTGCGCAGTACGCACACTGCCGCGTACAGCCCCCGCCCCGTGCCCCCGAAGCCCGAGATTCAAGCGAGAACCAAAAAGCCCTGCCCAAAAGTGTCCCGCGGGCGCGGCTCCGCAATGCGCATCAACAATCGAGCCGCAAGTGTGTCATACAGTCTGCACTCTGCACACTGTACAGTCCGTAGTCCGACGGGAAGTTAAACACTTTACTTTTGCACTGCAAGTGTCCCGTAGTAGCATTAGCGAAGCAAGTAAGTTACTTTACTTGTATATAAATAATTAAGTGCACCTGAGTGTGTAGACCCGGCCCTGATAATTAGGTGCCGGTGCTTAGCACCGGAAAGCACCGGCACAAATTAAGCATTGCACTGGTGAAAATTGCAGAGGAGATAATAAGTGATTGCTGCAACGGATTGGTTGATGCGGTGCAAACAATTTCTCACCAGGTTGCAGCTGCCACATAAGATCTGCATAGTGAACCGTGCCACAACCTCGATCTGAGAGATGGTGTTGTGATTGAGAAGCACATTCTGAAGACTTGTTGAAACAAAGATTGACAAGCCCGTTCCAAATGATCCTGGTCACGACGACTGCTGAGAAGTGTGGTTGCCTTCCGAACTGGGTGCATGCCTCTCATACACGTAGGGTCCTGTGTACCCTTGATAAAACAGCTCCACTTCCAGAAGAGATTCCGGCAGTGGTCGAAAGGTCACAGAAGAGGGTGAGTCAAGCGGTAAGGGAACACAATGAGTCTGAAGCAGCACTAGAGCAAACTGGATTGGGACTAGAAAAGCAAGAAGTGGAAAATGACTCGGATGATATTGGTGTCGAAGTGGTGAATGAGCCAGTTCCAGCCTCTGATGAAGGAAGTAGTGCTGTGGGCCCACGAGTGGGGGTGGAAGAAAGCTGGCTAAAGGGGTATCCAAGAAGTCTGCAGTGGTCCCCTGAAAAAGCATTTGCACCCATAGCTGAAACATCCTAATCTGAACAGAGTGAAGACGAAGGAGGAAGGCTTGGATTGAAAAAGTCCAAAGAATTGATGGTGCTCTGTCAGAGTTATTCAGCACTTGAGTGGTCATATTGCATGGACAAAGTACAGAATTCCACATTGGATGAACTGTGTGATGCGAGATTTGAATTGTATGAGTCACCTTGATTTCAAGCTTGAGACAAAAAGAAATAAGAAAAGCAGAAACAATAACTGAGGACTATCAAAAGCTGAAAAGAAAACAATAATTGATCAATGAAAATAACTATTTTGTTAGACCTTTATTATTTTTGTTACTTATCTAACAGAAGACTAACCTAGGCCCGAGAAAAAGCTACAAGAAGAGTTAGGGATAACATTTTAGAAGAACACGGAAGAAGGTTTAAGGATTGTATATTTAGAAATCTGAACTGCTGAAAGAAGCTTCTTACAGAACTCTGCACTGAACATTTGAGCTTGGCTATATATGATCTGATTACAGACAAAACTTGTGTTGCCTTAGAAATAGATGTAAAATTGTTATGTGCTCAATTTTTGTAATAACAGTAATAACTAGCTTTAGGAGAGTTATTTTACACACCCGATAGATATTAGGTCTGCTAATGAAATTACCACGTCTACATACACCAAAGATGAGCAGCAATATGCAATATTTTAGGTAAAGAAAAACATATATCTGATTCAACTGATGATGAGCGTGCTCTTTGAACTATGTCACGTGTGGAATGAAATTGGAGTGATTATTTAAACCATCAAAGGGTGGACTGGGACAGCATAAACATCTCCTATAGAACTAAGCATTACTAATGACAAAGCTGCCTTGGGCTTCCGACATAAAACTGCATTTAAAAAGTGACAAGCAGACATTTGGTGCTGGAAAATGAAAACATGAGGCCTTTAATCAGACAAATCATGTAAACTTTGCACAATTTATTAATAGTTTGGATTTAATGTGGCTAGTTTAGATTTTGTCCTCGCTGTAAAGTGCGGTTTTAACTTATAAAAATGTGTGCAGTGAACTGAATTAGCACAACATTTTAACATGTAAAAACACAGGAACTGCTCATGATTTAGCTTGCTTAGAGAACTTCAGCTCGACCTTCAGATAACAGAGGATTGTTTCCTCTCCATGAAAGAAAGAAGCCTCGCCTAATTTACAGCCTGTAACCTGTTTTATTGTATTTAGTTGCTGTTAAAAAAATGATTCAAACAAAGCTTCATTTATTTCATAGCGTAGAGAAAACTGAATAGCATACACATTTTAAATGTATTATCGTAAAACTATTTAATGGTTCCTGCCTAAATATTAAGTTCTTTTGGAGCTAATGTTTTTTTGTTTAGTTAAAATAAAATGTTTATTTAACAGAAAGTTAGGAGATGAAGTCATTTAGAATAAGATTCAAATCTGTAGTGAGAAGGATTTCGCTCACCTGATAGATGACGTATGAATAACCGAGAAGTGGAGATGAACTTTAGGGAAATGCTGTATTCCAATTGGATGAAAGATGAAGATACTGCTACGTTTTTTTTTTTAAAATATATAAACGCGTTCCTAGTTTAGGGAAGGGCGGGAGTTTTTTGCAGACTCTTTCAGGCTTTGTCAGACTCAGATTTAGAGAGAGAAGAGACTTTGATGGAGAGCAGAACAGGCTCAGACAAAACTGAACAAGGGGAGGCAGAATCAGCCGTGGTAAGGGCAGATTAGGTGTAGGCTATGTGTTAAAAAATCTCAAGCTTTATGCTTTGATTAATAGAAATAGAAGGCAGGCGTACAGAAGATGTCTCGGGCCACTTTATCACCAACTCATCCAGTCTCCATGCCTCTTCCTCAAGATACCTAGAACAGTATCTGCAAAGCAGGGCATAGTTTTCCGATGCAAACACAACCACGAAAGGGGTCCCAAAATGTCTGCATATCTTTCGAAAGGTCACTCTGGAACAGGTCAAGACTTGGGATGAGCGAAATGTCCTGCATAACGCGTCTGCTGCAAGATAGACCACTCCTCTGACAAGGATTGCTGATAAACCCATCAAGTTCTTCTCTGCCCACAACCTCAATTGGACAGCTATCTGATTGAGGCTCTTATAACGAGTGCTCCCCTGATGATCGCAATAGGAAAATGTGACAGTATTGTCTATCCTTATTAGCACGTTCCTCTATACCACACTGTGATGGAAGAATTTCATGGCAGTGAAAACTGCAATGAGCTCCCTCCAATTCAAAGACCTCCGACTTTCTAGAAGGGACCGTTTGAATTGACATTACTTGTCCTGAAGAGTTTCTCCCCATCACAAGGCACTGGCATCTGACGGGATGACTACAGGAGGCTCTTGATGCATATTCATGATCTTGGAGAGGTTTCTAGTGCTCAACCACCAACTCAAATTGTCTCTGAGCTCATGAGTCACAGGAAATAACTTGGTTAAAGGATCTGAAGCTTGAGACCAGTGATTATTGAGATGCCACAGTAAAGGTCGAATGTACAATCTTGCCCACTGTACTCTGTGAACAGCTGCCGTTATGTGGCCTAGAACTTCCAACCAAAGACTGGCCGGAGCCTGCTCCTTCAATAACAAGTCCCGGAGAACAGACAGAAGGCAATTGATTCTCTCTACTGGTAAAAACTCTTGCAAGGTCTGTTCGGAATCGAGTTCCTATAAATACTACATCTTGATTTGGGGTTATCTTGCATTTGGGCATATTGAGAAGATGTCCCAGCCAGGCAAAGGTCAATTTCGTCTAATCCCAAAACCTCAATATCTGATCTCTTGATGTGACATGTATTATCCAGTTGTTAAAGTATGGAAAGATCGGAATCCCCAGTAAATGAAGATGATCTACCACTGGAGCCATCACCTTTGTCAATACCCTTGGAACTTATTTCAGGCAGGGCTTTGAACTGTTAATGCTTGTTCTTACCTTCAAATCTCAAGAACTTGTGATGAGACTTGACAAACGGATTATGGAGATATGCATCCATCAGATGCAGTATAATAAGTAAGTGATTTGCAGGAATTATTGGGACAATTCTCTATAGTGTCTCCATCTTGAATGTGATGGTCCTGATGAATGTATTAAGTGTCTTCAAATCTATCACCAGCTGATAACCCCCTCATGGCTTCGAAACAGAAATACAATGCAGTACACCCTTGGCCCCTCTCCTGTCAGGGGGCTGGGAGAATTGCACCCTTCCAGTAGGGCTTCTTTCTTGGACAGATCTTGAGGCAAAAACGTACGAATGGTGCTTGTAAACTTTGGCGAAGTCTAATTCTGTAACCCTTGGCAATTACTTGAAGAACCCATCTGTTCGATGAAATTTCTTGCCACTGAGAAATGAACTGCCAAATCTGACCTCCAATCTTTAATGCTGAAATCATCTCCTTGGCATAGTCAGGACCGCTGACCCTTGACACTGGCCTCTTGTTTCTGTTTTCGAAAATATTTGATAAAAGATCTTGCCTGGAACTTCCAGGACTGTTCTGTATTCTGTTGTCTCCCACAAGGCTGGTGAAAGGAGTTTTTCGATTTTGAAAACTGACACCCCTAGACGATTTCTCGCTTAAATTATGAATGTTTTTGCTCTTTAAAAATGCGATGAAGATTATCCCCAATTCTGCCCCAAAGAGACTGGAACCTTCAAACTGCATCTTGAGTGCAATAATACACCTCTGAGCTGCATCAGTGTTCCAGTCTTTCAGATATAAGTTTCTTCTTGCAGCCACAGAAGCCTCACTTGCCAAGGCTGCTGGTGGTCAGTCTACATTATATGAGATATCCGAGAGGAACTCAGTCTGACACTCAATATTCTCCAGAAGAGGGAGACAACCAGATTGTTCCTGAATGGCCATGAATAAATTCTTACAGTCAGAAATCGGAGAATAAGCTATGTAGGCTTTATAAATGCCAACCCTCAATGCTACATGTGAACCAGCACAGACTTTTTTTGAGAGAAGAGTCCACTTTTTTGTCCAAAAGATCCTTCTAAATATTCTCCTCCGCCATGGAGGAGCAGCCTACCAGACTTGCCACCACTAAATCCACATGGACATTATTGGGTAACACCATCTCCATGTTTTCCAAAGGATGAAGTTTAGCCATGAAGTGTGGCAAAATTATCTTGTCAGGGTCTTTTCATTGCTGTTCTACAACATCCAGAACGAACTCCTGAGTAGGCAAACCGTCATTAGACTGTCATTGATCCTGTCTCAGTAAGAAATCATCTGAAGTTCCTGGCCTCTCTATTGCCGGGAAATTCTTATTACCTCTGATATGAGCTAAGAAATCCCACATTATCTCCTTCGAAACATATTTGCCCTTTAAATCTGATGTAGAGGAGGGAGCGTTATCACCAGAAACAGAGTCATCCGAATCTTGAACAGTTTCTGTAGACTTCTTCCCTGGTACTGAAGAGGATGTACCTCTCCTGAAGGTTTCTAATGTCTGGATGACAATTTTCCTAATTCTCTCCTTGTCATCCTCGCTGGAATGTCTTTTGTGTTTAGAAGGAGGGGAGTGCAAGAATGAAAAGGAAGTAGGTTAGGTATGCTTTCTTTTCTCGCAGTTTGCCCATGCCTGCACGACACATCTAACATGGGAAAAACAGCCAAAGAATACTGCCAAAATTAATAAAAGTTCAATGCAAGCAATTGCTTACCTTTAGGTATTCAAATTCTAGGATAGGGTGTGCTCAACCCCTGGGGCAGAAACGAAGCCTGCGCAAACAAGACCAGCCTCACCGTGCATGCACGAGCTTTGCAGTGCGTCTTGTTCCATGCAAAACTCCCTCCATTCACACACAAGGCCAAGGAGAGATTAGAAACAGAATGGCCATTCCCCGAGCCCACCACAGAGGTGGAACCGCATGAAGCCACTTCTGAGCAGAGGATTGAGTCAATGTCCGTCCAGGTACATAGCTCCCACGGCAGAGGCCAGAATCCTCCTTAGCCCTGCAAAGGAGGGTTGCGAAGTCTCAAAAAACTGCCTTAACCCTCGCCCCCCCCCAACCCCCGCACGAAGTTCCTTTGTCTTCATCAGAGTGCAGGAAATAAAACAGGAGTCAGAAGTGCCAGCACCGCCCCCCCCCCCCCCATCCCTTTGTGGCACCCAGGCAGGGTGGTGGGGCTGGCTTCGGGATCATCCTGCTTTGTTCCTGGTGTGAGGTAATATCACCTCACTTGTAATGACTAGGATGAGGATGAGGAGAGTAGGAGTAATGTATGGTTGCCAGTGCTACCTTGCCGGAGTTTTACAGGCACGGACAATATTTTTATGTTAAGACTAGTAAAAAAATAAAACTGAAAAAAAACATCAGCAAATGGTGGTTATATTTTTCACTTTGGAATATAATCTTAAACCAACAAATACTTGAATAAATCACTTCAAAAAGCATGTTTAGAGCTGCCCAATCCATCCCTAAATATTTTGTAAAACAAAAGGCAGAATGGACAATTAATTCTAAAAAAAAACGTGGGAGCTTGTGTCCGCACCCGGCAGTGGTGGATGCTAGGAATCATTTTTTTAAACCCTTGTATATCAAATACAAAATGTCTAAACTTTATGAATTGTTGACATTGGTAAACTCCCCGCCAAATTAATTTGTGTGTTTATAACCTTTTTTAATTCTTCCAAATATTTTTTTTAGAGAACGGAGTACTTGTAGAGCTGTGAATTGTATATTAACAGTTTTTAAATTCTTTTTGTAAACCTTGTCAATCTCAGTTGAGATCTGAATCAATACATTACTATTATGTGGGGGGGTGGTATTCAAAATCATATTCATTTGCTAACTTCTGGACCTTCCAGAAGTACAAAATATGAACACATGGGTGGACTTTCTACGAGAAATCTTGCAACCCTATTATTTAAAGTTATTAGATGACTCCGAGGACTCAAAAGCACAAGGATGTACTGCCCTTTCGCAATGTCATTATGGTTTAGTCCTTTTGTTTTTTTTGTTTTTTTAAATGAACGCACAACTCCCAAAATGAATTCTGATGTGCCCAACCCCAAGAATGAAAAGGTATGTACCTAGAGATTCAGAGCCTTCTAAAAACTTTACTAGTAACGTATGGGCTGATACCTAAACGGCTCATAGATGGTCTGCTCCAGAAAACGTTCATTCTGGGAGAAATGTATACTATTATACATATTTGATTGGTGCTCCTACACTTAACGCTGCTGAACCAAGAAGTGGTTATTCTCGGTGTACCGCCCATAGTAATATCTCTCCCACGGTCTCCTTGTAAAGATTTTCCTACGGAAGCCCCCAATTAAATACCCCTCTCAGTGTTTTACCTGCTTTCGCCTATCACGCGCCACGTCACGTCAGTCACCTGCGCACAGAATTAAGGGGCATGGCCGATGTCAGACTCCTCCCGCCGGTCGGATGGTATCGTCCAGGAATCGGAGAGAGCATAGCAGATTTTCGTCCGAATACAAGGACGGTGGCTCGGAAGGTTCCAAAAGGTTTTATTCTAGTCAAACTCTGCAAGAAAGAGGATTTGTAGTCCGGAAATAAGGCTGTGTCTCGGATGTGGGAAGTCGTAAACCGGAAGTCAGGCACTAAAGCCGTCCGTCTCCATCCAGATCATGGCGGGGTTCCTGTGGCTGCGGGTTGCCGGTCGGAGAGCATGCTCCAGTGTCGCCAAGGTTGTGACCGAGCCTGGAGCAGGAGAGGTTGTAGCGCCACCCAAAAAGAAGAGGTTGGAGAGGATAGGTGAGACAAAGGGGTATTGTTGAAAATATGGTCAGAGCTCATATCAGGAGTAAGTTCAGGAGGCCGCAAGAGAGAGGTCGGCGATTAGCGCATGCATACGGGAAGCATCAGGGGGTAGTTGTACAGAGCTTTCAATTTGCCAAGGTCAATATTTGAGCACCTTATCAGTTCCAGCTTTTTCCTTTGCATTTCGGGACCTGTAGTTCTAGCTTCATAATGGAGCTGCAAATATCAGATAGTTAAGAACAAAATAAATAGACTGGATGCGCTACTTACACATGAACATGGAAACATTGAGAGCTCTACTGGCACTGAACTCAGTTGAAAGCAGGGACTTCTTTTTTACGTATCATTCGAGCTGATGGGGTCGCGTTCCTGTGGCAAGCAAAGTGGCGGCGTCACATTCAACAGTATCGGTCAGAACAAGTGATATGAACCTGCCTGTTGTCCCAAGCCTTATGTTGTGAATGTGAATTTAAGTTGTCCCGGGCTGTCAGCACTTAAAATACTGGAACCTACAACGTGAAATCACATTTTCCAATGGGCTTCGCTTTGTTTGCTTCCTATTTAGTGTGATATCAAGTGGACATTGGGAAATAAAGTTACTGTATTCAAAACAGAGACCACTATAATCTAATGTATAAGTACCATTACAGCTCATCAAAATTACTGTTCATTATCAAGATTCCTGGATGTGATTGTTGAGGTGACTTGATACATATCTGATGTCTATGCTCTAAACTAACTGCTTTTTTATCTGTAAAGAGGTCCTTTGTGCGATTAGAGCATTGCTGGATTTACCTATACCGGAGAAGCCAGCGATTATGATAGGGCCAAACCTGTCGAGACTTCAAGCTGTCAATAAGAGGGCTAGTTATATTAACTGAAAGTGTTAGTTGCATTGAAAATGCCCCTAACGATTAACTGGATAAATAAGGGCACAGAGAAAATAGAATATATTTGGGTTTGAGAAGATTATTGAGCAATTTGAAGGGAAAACATTATTTTTGACAGAATCTGGGGGTTACTATTAGAATTCACATCAGGAGCACCAACATTACCTCCTCATCCATCTTCCTGGCCACAGTCCTTGTGTCACGAGCGAATGCAGCTGTGGCTAGAAAATGTCACAAAGGCACAAAAACACTTGTTCCCCACTCCTCCAATATGACCAATTTACTGGAACTATCAGATGATTATCATAAAGTCATTTCGTCTCAATTCCTGTACTTTTGTTCTCGCGCAGGTATGGTCATCAGGTAAGTAATACCATTGGTTATATTTACGTTTGCAGCTGGCAAGAGAATGTGCTTTAGCGATACCATAACTAATACAATAGCATAAGAGATCCTGGTTTAGTGGATGCATGTGAACTATTTTGAGCAACACAAGGTCACAGATCACCACTCTCATTTGGGTACAGAACTGCGGTATGGTGCCAATTAGAGTAAGATTTTTGGAAACTACAGTGTGTTTGGCCCACTTATCAATCCAGAACTACGACCCAGAACCTTATGTGGAAGGGGTTGTGGCCTGGGTTTCCCTCCTTCAGGTAAAGCCCAGTCTCAACAGGTTAGTGACCATCATCATCAAAAGCATCATTATGCTACAGCATCAAAATAGGATCCAGTGTGGGGCAGACTGAACTACTTTTGTGATCAGCAGGAAAATTCAATCACAGCTCAATGGGTATTGCAGATAATTCAGAATGGATTCCAAACAGTTTTCCAAACTGTACACTCAGGTTTTTTAAGTGTACTCCTCTCCCAGCCAATTCTCTGAAAAGGTAGGATTTACTAGATGGGATCCTAAAGTTACTCCAGAGGAAATCAATAGTATCTGTCCCATTCCATCAGAGGGGATAGAGAGGTGTACTTCATTCTGTTATAGTAAAGAAACAGCTGGGATTTCAGGCCAGTAGTAGATCTAAAGACAGTAAATCTGTACTTTCCAAAGGTGAGGCTCAAGATGCTGACACTTCAAGCAATTCTGAAGTTTATCAGAAGGGAGCTTTTCTAGCATCCTTGGATGTACTCAAAACGATCTTCATGTGGCAATTCAACCAGCATCTCAAAGATATGCACGCTTTTGTGTCCAGGGAGAACATTTTCACTTTCAGGTACTTCTGTTTGGCCATATATCTTCTCCAAGGGTATTCACAAAGGAATTAGCCTCTTTTTATACCGGTAGTATATTCCAGGAGAATTCACTTTTTTCCTTATTTGGATGAATAGCTTATTTGTAGTTTTTTTCTCAAGGCTCAACAGAACGTGGAAGAATTATGAAATGTGGGTAAACAACACAGATTGTTAGACCATGCAAAGTACCATCTAACTCAAGATCTTCAGTTCACTGGAACCAGTTTCAAGACAGGTGTGGGACGGGTGTTTCTGCCACAAGGAATAGAACATAATTTGATCAAGGAACTATCATCCCTGCTGGCTTGCAAAGCACTGTCAGCCAAGGAATGGTTGTGGATACAGGAACTAATGGTATCCACTTTAACCATTTTTCTTCGTGCAGGGTACATAATGTATCCCCTGGTAAGACACTTGGGACCCAGGGGTGAAAAGTATGAGCAGGAGGTGCAAGTGAATCTAAAAATATTGCAGACACTACAGTGGTGATTGAAAGAAGCACACCTATCACATGGATCTCTTATGTGGTCCTAACCAAAATAGTCACAATAGATGCCAGCAGGTTGGGGTGGGGTGCCACTCTGCAAGAAACCTCCATAGGGAGAACATGGTTTGGTCACAACGCAGATTATCCAGTTGGAAGCAACTAAAAGCTGTTCATCTGGCACCCTTGAGATTTGCCCCAAAGCTGTTAAATCTCCATATTCAAAAAAAACAAAACCGTGGTGATGAGTTACATCAGTTACATCATTCATCAAGGCTGTTGTCCATTTTCAGCCACTTACTGTATTGGCACATGAGACTAGCTGTGTGTGTAGCTCAATTTCCAATCTGTAAGGGCAGTGTTTTTTGCCAGGTAATGAGAATTGGTCAGCAGACCGACTGATCAGAGTTTTGCCTCTGATGAATAAAAAATTTGCTAGCATTCGCGCCAAGAATTTTCAATTCTATTAAGGACACAGATGCGAGGATTATGCTTCTTTCTTTTATTTGCTACTCACAGCAGCCAATGAAAATCGTTTTGTATGCAAATAAAACTACATTTCCCATGATGCTCGTCCATACATCACATCCTGTATAGCCCCAAAAGAGCCACAGTATCCTGTTTCTCCTCTTTCTTTGCTCGAACCTTAACAATCAATAACATTAATACTTTCAGTCCAAAATAAGGAATATGAGTCCAACAATCATCCTCCAACGTGGAAGAACCATATCCAAACTGGAATTTTACTTCTTCTAAACCAGAAGTACACCTGCTCCGTCTTCTTTCCCAGAACCTGAAAGGAATGAGACCGGGAAAACCCGTAACTTATGCTTATACAGAATATCAAGTACATGCGGGTGGGTAATTATTACCAATATTTTAATAAAACCGGGTGGGATTATCCTCGCCTCCGTGTCCTTAATAGAATTGAAAATTATTGGCGCGAATGCTAGCAAATTGTTTATTCTATTACAGGACCGGAGGCTTCGGATTATGCTAGTTTAACGCTTATCCAACACAACTACAGTCATATCACCCACCGGTTTATAATAGACTGAGAAAATCAATCAGTAGATCTTGAAATATCCTGCACTATGGAAATCAGAAAACAATATTGAGAGATATGGCCCCACGATCAGACTGTCTCAAACACTTGGTTATGGATACCGTATTCTGGCATAACTGCCATCAACCACCGGCTATAATAGGCGCAGACACATATGTAGAGGTTCTGTAATGTAATCAACCGTTATATCACAACAATTATATCACAACCTCAGGTAGTAAACACCGAGTAACCTCCCTTGTAAGCCTTAAGGCATGGAAACCACACATAATTCTCATTATTTGGAAAACGTAATGTGAACAGACCTTGACCAGATGTAATTCTGACATTAATTATAATGAAACTTCCTGGAGTAGATAGTGTACCTGTAAAATCGTGGGCCTGTCCCGTCGTCGGAACACCGAAAGGTAGAAGGCCTCGTGACACAGCCTGACGATAGTCTATTCCTTGTCGACATATTATTAGTTGGCCACTTTTCAAAGAAGAAAAAACGAGAGAACCTCCTACAGAGAGGATTATTCTGGTCTGTGTGTTTATGCTACCCATTACCTTTCAAAAACTCCCAGAAAAAAACGGCGCAAGCCCACCAACTTGCCTGTATCTAAAAATGACCTGCATAAATGGCCGAAATGGCCGCTGCAAAGTGAACGCCACGCAAATCCAAATTACATCACCTGATAAAACATACACAAAGTAGGAAAATCAGCCCTCACGGAGATGACACGACGTGTACGTACCAACAAACACCATCTTCCAACGTCGAAAAAATATTGTGTTTGCGTGGAAGGACCCAGGGTTGTTACATGAACGCCAACAGCGTGTCCGAAAAACGTATATCATAACAAAAAACATTGTTTGAAAAATATACCACCTGGGGAAACTGAATGTACAGCATTGACATGTTTCGAACCCTGACCCTGTGCCATCAAAAGGCGCAAGACTAACCTTTGATCTACAGTTCCTTGGTATATCATAAAGGACCACTGCCCCAATTCACCATGAGCGCCTCTGCATGAGATGGAATGTTGTAAAGGGTCACGGAGGACCCTGAGCAGGACGCCGCCGACTCAAGGAGTACTGGAAAACAAAATGGAGACTTCCATGCGAGAGTTGCAAAGATCGCTTCCGCTAATCAATGCAAATTTGCGTCCCCTTCTCTGAAATGTGGATGAAACTGAGGGAAACCTAGTTCAGTCCCACCGACTAGGATACGTTGAGAGCTTTGGCAGGATTTGAACCCCTATCCTGTGAGAGCCTTTGCTACCAAAGGCACAAGACTTGCCACTGAACCATAGCTCTTTAAGAGACCTATGTGGAAAAAGACCCGAAATGACTGGAGGGCAGGAAAAACAGTTTGACAGACGATGCTAAGCGGACCACTACTCCGGCAACCGCCCGAAATGGAACCCTCTGCATGGATAACCTCAGAATGGGCCCCTTTGGAGCTCCCTAATTTGGAGCGTGTAAGACATAGCTGATCTGTGAGGAATGAGATAACTCTGGAAAAAAATCTAAGCCAATCGACACAAGTGTATCGAAGTGACTAGCCGAAACAG
Organism: Triturus cristatus; assembly: GCF_964204655.1. NCBI lineage: Eukaryota > Metazoa > Chordata > Amphibia > Caudata > Salamandridae > Triturus > Triturus cristatus. The sequence goes on along the minus strand of NC_140586.1, from coordinate 84,924,550 downwards.
GCCATTACAAATTGTAACCCCGAGGGCCAATTGGAATCCGAAGAGGAAATCTGACATCCCTTGAGGGAACAATCACCTAGTTAGAGAGTTGGAGGAAAATATATAATTAACCCTCTGATCCGTCATCGGAACAGCCGCGAATGACGGGAAGGAAAAATGGTGGCCACGAGATGCCCTCCTGAAAGCCATACGGTAGAAATTTGTGGAACATGGTGGGAAAAGAATTGCTAAAACAAACAGAAATCCCTAAACGGTCCACAAAGGACTGGCCTCGTGAAAGACCCTCCTAATTCCAGAGGGTGTAACCAAAGGTTAAATATGTCTACCTATCAGAGATGCGACCAGTAACTAAGCTGTCCCAGAGGGGATCCGTCGCCAAGGGCCAGCGCAGTCAGGACGTCAAAGTTGTCCATCGCTGCTTGTGTTCTGCCAAGAGCATGAGTTTGTCCCGGCATCCTGTCAGTTACGGGAAACCGTTTCTGTGATTTCTTTTACAACTAGCAAGTAAAGGAGACCGGCTTTGACGCAGGACGACTCTTCCACCGTAACCAGTGTATCCGGCCGCAGTTCCCGAACTATAAACTATTGTGCCCTTTTTTTAAGTCCCGTCGCGCGCGCGCGGATTCCCCAATATTCATCATGTTGAGTGAGGTAGGGAAAAATATGCCCAAGGAAATGTGACTCAAGAATGATGGGCGTCAAACAAGCCTTGCTTCCCCGAGCTAGGGACTGGTACATCTGGAGCCCGGTTGACCTACTCCAGGACGTGTAGAACCTGAGCGTCAACAGAATTATTTCAGGAGACTTTTGCGCTCCGTTCGAATAGATCACATCCTCCTTATATATCTCACCCATGTGTTGCCATTGGCTGTCCGTATTCAATATTGTAGTGCCAAGCACAGCGTAACGGAGGAGTAGAAAGGGAGCCAACCCTGTGCACACGAGAAATGAAAAATAATAATGTATCGGCTCCTCAGCAAAGCTGTAGTCAAATTATTCCAGCCCCACCGGCGTCCGAGTCATGGTGACATATCAGGAGCGTGTGCGCACTCCAAGGGCCAGCCTATTGTTACAGCCTGGAAGGCGTACAAAAAAATCTGCTCATGTAAGGCACGAGCCACTGGGAACCTTGAAGCAAACAGGGGATGCGTGCGACGTGCGTAGACCAAAATCGCCCAAATGTAGCCCAATTGGGTTACGCACACCGTAGCGTTATGACTCCATAACCGCACTCTGCTACTAGGGAAAGCCTTTGGCGGAGAAGGCGCGAGACCGCGCAGTGATCAGAACAACCCTATGGAAGTGACAGGAGTAATGTTAATTCAGAAAACCATAATCATTGAAACACCTAACCTTTGAGTAATAATCTAGACATAAACCACTGTCACACAGTGACTCATTTTGAATGCTGCAAACGACAGCGCAGTATCTCAGTTCTTGAGGGAGCGTTATGATTCTGTGTTAGGCCGTACCAAGTCCTTCCCATGAAGATCAAGCGCAGGCCCAATCAGTTATGTCGCAGGCATCATCAGCGCGACATCTCCACTCCTGTGGGAGTGACTTTAATCTGAACCCGGGCGGGCTAAACCAAGAGCGCTATCACGTGCACACAAGCCAGTGCAGTATTAAGACTGACAACATTAATCAGAGAAAATATCAAGCCTAAATTGTAATAAGAATTCAAATTTTAATATAAAATACATTTTAAATATAATTTTGTCATATGAAAAAAACACAACCCGGGGAACCTGGATGTGAACCCCGAACCTCTGGGATTGAAGGCAAAGGCCTTACCCCTAGGCCACATTGACTCGATGCAAACATTAAACGTGTAAACCTGAGGGGGACCTGTGGCGTATAACCCTGTCAATGGAAGCTGCCGAGGGCAGCGCGGCATTTTGCAGTCAGCGGAAGTACAATTAAGCCTGATCAGGCCACCCGCGTTAAAGATTCACCGCTCCTGACGGGGAACGCCCCGCAGTACTCTCATTCAAATAATAAATGGCGGCGCGCGCCTGCTTAAGATTTAATTGAGCCATGCGCGTGAAAACAAAAAACAGCGCGGTACTCAGCGGCCAGCAGGGAGTGACGCGAAGCCCGAACTGGCCGCCAGTGCAAATACCAAAGCTCTGCTCCGGACGGGAGCGTATCACCAATTACGCCGCTCCCAGCGGGAACCTCTAAAGGGGCCTGCAGGCCATCGGGGGAGGAAAAACATGCCAGAAGGGCCGCCCAGGTGATTAGGTACAATGCTTCAGCGGAAGCGCCCCACAGATCACGCTGCTCCCAGCGGGAGCCTCTCAAGATGCCGGTAAGCTGATAACTATAGCGCCAGCGAGCGCTAAATCGAGAAATATATGGCAACTTAAAACAGAAGACAAATTGCCCCCAGCACAAAAACGCACACACTTAAACACAATTATTCAACCTAGCGCGATATAAGCGCAAACATAACTGCAACATCGTCAAAGATAATTCAACAGTCAAATAAGACATACATCACAACATAACGTTCTGAGCACTTAACTCTCTGCTTGAGCAGCAAAGAAAGAGGAGGAGAAACAGGATACTGTGGCTCTTATGGGGCTATACAGGATGTGATGTATGGACGAGCATCATGGAAAATGTAGTTTTATTTGCATACAAAACGATTTTCATTGGCTGCTGTGAGTAGCAAATAAAAGAAAGAGAAGCATAATCCGAAGCCTCCAGTCCTGTAATAGAATTTGTTATTGATGCAGTGTGTGCTCCAGCAGTTAGTGAAGAAGTTTTGTCTGCAGGAGGTAGACCTTTTTGCGTTAAAGCAGAATACTCTGCTGCCTTGCTTCTGCACCTTTTCTCCCTGCTCGGAGGCATGTCATTCAAGTGTTTCTCAGAGCTGGTATATTCCTTTCATCCAATTTCTATGATCCAGAGTATGTCACAGAAGAATAGAGGTGACTAAGCTACATTTATATTGGTAGTTCCTTACTTAAGCAACATCCCTGGTTTCCACAGCTCTTGCAGTTAGCAGTCCAGCCTAGTTTGGTAATCCTATTAGTTCTATTCTCAGTGAAGGGATCTCACCTCCCACTGCCAGTGTTATATTAACTACAGCTGTTTGAAGGTGACATTTAGTAACTAAAGGTTGTTCCTTGGTAATGTCAAATGTAATGCAATAGTATAGGTGTCCCTCTATATTAATGTAAAAATTTCACCATTGGCATTCTGACGGGGGGGGGGGGGGCTTCAGCAGGTCTGCTATAAACCTAGCAGACCTGTCATAAACCTAGCAGACCTGTCAAACGGGCTGTGAACTGTAGTGGCATAAGAGGTCCTACATGATTGGGGCCTGACTGGCTGGGAAGACAACAGAAGGGCCCAGCTTAAGTATCCAATAACATTTGCCTGTGACCAGTCCCAGCACACCTGTCAAGCAGGATGTAACATTTAAGCAGGACATGATACGTTACCCCCTCCCCCCCCGTCCTCTTGCATTTTCTTTCAAGTTCACAGGGGTCATCTCTGCCCAATCAGGTTAGCCTATTATTTTGCTCCTAGTTGCTAGTTCACATCTCATTCACACCTATTTAAAAGCTAGGCCTCGAAAAATCATACAAAAATTAACAGACCTGTGGGTCTATTGACTTGAAAAATCTACTTGACCTAACTGTAATGTGCTACACCCCAAAACTGGTCTCCAATTATGTGATCCTAGGCAAATATTTTATTTCACAGGGACGCCCAGGACACATTGTTTGGGGTCAAGGGCAACACGTTTTCATGTCTATTTGGTCCTTGGGACAAGTAGGCCCAACCCCCTGCAGCACAAACCCTTTGGCTGCCAGTTTGCAGTACCACATTATGGATCAGGGCAGGGCACTGTCTGTAGTTAAGGTAATATTTTTGTCCATATGTTAATGCTGTTCAAACTTATATTGATAGTTCATTAATTGAAAGCCTTTATTATTAGGGTGAGCGCTCTAAGTAAATGTTATAAGCTTTGACAGCACTATAAAAATGTATACACACGTTTTCAAAGTTGAGCAATATGAGGCTATGTATAATGCTCCCTGATTTGATGCAAATATTTGCAGAAGCTTGAAAGAAATAGTGATGATTCTTTGCTTTCAAAATAAAATGTTCATAAAAAAATGAAAGCAGGAAAAAAACTTTTTGCTAAACTTATGTACAATTTCGGGTACCATTTCTTTGCAGCATCATTTAACATGTGTTGATGCATGCTAGTATTTCCCAAAAATATTCATAATGGAAATCAGTGTAACCAGTTTCAATAAGATTATGGGAAACAAAAATAAACAAGCATTGGCAAAGCCAGGAAGTCGGAAATTGGTTTTCAGCTTTTTAGTTTTGTCAATGTGTGAATTGTTTTGGCATGGTTTTTGTAAAACATCATTGGTGTGGGAGCTGCCGGGCCTTCGCCATTCTAAAACATTGGCAAAAGCAAAAATTGTTTTTGGTCTCAAAAAGCACACTGTGCCACAGTAGTTACTGGCACTGAACAAAACTACTTTGTGTGCCGATATGCTCCTTGTGAAAGAGCAGAATGCTGTCACTCACAGTGAACCCAGGAGAGAGGTAGAGGGAGAGAGAGAGAATATTTTAATAAACGCAAAAGGTCATGGTCAACACCAGACCAAGTTAGGGGCCCAATTATTAAAGAAAGTTCAAAAGTGCACCCGTGGTATGTCCTTGCATTAAGTGCAACTATACAGCTTTCATGAATTATCAATAATTTACAGAAGTAGGAGAAGAGGTAGTATTCCTTGAAAATATTTGTGAAATGTATTTTAGCATGAGCAAATATGCATGTGTAGATTTGCTCATGCGAAAATCTGAGTGTTTGCAAGTTCACTTTCCCTCCAAACACTTTTTTTCCCAACTCTGGAAGGTTACATCTGCCATTGCCATGAGTAAATATCCAACATTTCTCAGTATGGGAAAAGATTAGAGAAGAGTTGTTGAAAACCCTTAAAACATGCAAGTTAGTAGGTTTGCACAGACTCAAAAGGGCATGCTAACCCTGGAACTATTGATTACCACTACCTTCAGCCTCAGTATGTAGACCTGTGGAAATGTGGCAACATAAGGGGATTGCAAGTATTTAAACACTACTATAGTATGAGCCCAGGCATAATCAGAGAGGCTATATCGTAGCTCCTATATTATGAGAAAGCTGCTATAATCTTTCACCGCTCTACATGGCACCAAAAGGATAAGTGGATTTTGTTACAGGACATGTAGCTTTATGAAGCAACCTACCCCGTGGACAAGTTGATATTTTGTTAAATTCCACATCCCTATTTCATCGAGTCACCTTTTTTCTTCAATATAAAATATGAGAGAACCCTCAAATATGTGAGTTAAGCATGTCCGCTGTATTAAAACTCTTTTGATTTAATAGATTAAATTTTTTGCCCCATGTATAATATAAATCTAGCTAACTTATAGAGCACACATGGCAACTGATTTGCCTCTTAGTTTTGTAATAGCATTGACATCAGGGCGGGGACAGGAATGTTTTTCAGCTCATGTGTAAAAACTCTCACTTGATGTGGTGGTGCACGGTCATTTACAGACCACATATTTCCATTGAAATGGCCACAAACTTTCCCACTGATATGCAGTTTTACTGATAAAACTATATAACTTACTAATGATAGTGTGGAAATCGGGTTTCAGCAAATATGTTCTGATTTGTTTTGATCCTATTCAAATCGAAATCTTTGTTTCAATCACTCTTCAGAATTATAAAAAGTTGTTTCCCCAACTGCTGAAATATATTTTGAAATCTTTGTGCTGGTTATTCACAAGCTATCTAAATGTGTTAGAAAAAACTAACATCCTGTAGCCTTTTATTTCACACAGCATGATTGTCACAGTTCACTTTTCTTTTTGTGACTGTAAAGTTAGATTATAATGTAAACGCAATCTCTAGGATAAAATTAGGAGCAATTTCTAAGAAGATATAAACTGACATTCGACCTCTCTTGGAACGCACATCATATGTAACCAGATTTAAAGGCATTTTTATTGCTCCTTTCCTATCTGAATTAAAAGAACTCCTCTTCTTTGTCAGCTGGAGTCTCTTGTCAGACCGAGCTGGTAGTCCCTAAAAATAGCTTGCCCTGACTTATCGAGGCTTGAATGCAAATTACCAGGTGGCCAAAGTGGGAGAATAAAATGCAGATTTAGCTTCCAGGGACTTCAGGCAGGGCTAAGGTAACTTTTTAAAATTTACTTTTCTGAAAAATTTAGATCAAGTCCGACTTCAACAATGAATTGGGTTTTTAACAACTATTAACAATATTTGTTTGTTTTTGTAGCTATTCATATTCGTGAGATAAAGGGCTAGTATTTAATATTGCATCCCAGTGTTTCCCTATAGAACATTCAAATGTGCTTCTGTGATAATAGCTTTGAGGACCTTATCACTCTTAAGACATGTTTAACTTGAAACCTTTACCTGTTCTAGTTTTAAACACTATGTACCCTGTCTTTATGGGCAATACAGTTTACTTAGGGGTGGCGTATACATATTTTAGAGGAAGGTTTAGACCTGTCAAAAGGGGTTTGACATGTCAAACTTGCAGTTAAAACCTGCACAGCCAGACTACTGGTGGCAGGTCTGCAATTATGCTTACATTGTCTTTGTAATGGGTGGTGCAGTCCAAAAGTGACATTTAACTACCAGTCCCTGGGTACACCATGGCACCATATACTAGGGACTTATAGATAAGTTAAATATGCCAGTCACAACTTTACCAATTTTACCACGTTCTCTAGCCAGCAAAAATGGCATTCAGCAAAAAGGCAAACATTTTGGGGTGACCCTGCACCAAGGGCAAATTTCCAACAAGGTACACTTGGATGTTAAAAGGGTTCTAATTGCACAGAATAGTTATTTAGGAAAGTCAATGTTCTGTCTGTTATGTTTGGAGTTGCAGGACACAGATTAAGTGGTCAGTGTCTATTTTCAGTAGATAGCTAAAACAGACTACAATTTCAGCTTATAAAATACAAAGGAAAACATTGTTGGAGCAGGTAGAAGGGATGTCAACAAGAGGAATTGCTCCCTTCGGGGTGTCATTGAAGTGTGCCTCTATGTTGGACATCTGCAACGCTGCTACCTGTTCCACCTCCCTTCATATTCATGAAACATTATTGACTGCAACTGAAATTGTCAGCTGCATTTGGGGATATAGCTGTGGTTTATATGATTAATAATGCTTGTTTATATTGTAATTTCATTGTTTTCACATATTTGTTAGTAACATTCTGAGTCAGTTAAATAAGCAGTTGTTGTTTATAAAGCAGACAGAAGTGCTTGGATATCGACTCAGTATGTAAGAAATGTGGAGGAGAAGGAGTTAGTGGCCCGGTTACCTACTGGTAATCTTCATTATTCCAAGCCTAAGTCTTCCTCGTCACAGTTGAGGTTTCCCATCCCTTCCCTCCCAACTTGTTTTCAGTTTTGATTATATACTGTAAAGCTTGGTATTGCAATAAGTGAGGTGGGCTGACTTCCGTTTTAGGTCTCTGCTCTAGACTGCATGCATGCGGTGTCTCAAAGAGACCTGTTATATGTACTTTGTGTGCTTCAACCCGGCCATAGGCTTTCCATTTGCTGGCTCCATGATCGCTCCACTATTCGTTCTCCCCATTTGCACATGGAATGCATGCGTCGTGCCTCTCCTCGTCATTAGCCCTCCCAGAGAGCAGGTGCCAAGTAGTACTATTCATACACAGCAGCCATTCTAGGAAATGTTTTCAGGGATACTTTTTTTTTTGTCTTGGAACATTCCGTGCAGTGCTCGCGTTTTCAGTTCACTCGCCCCGTCCGCTGTCTTTTTTTCCCCCCCTTTTTAAATGCAGTTTTACATAGCACGACCGCCACCGAATGTATTATTAGAGCGCTTTACGTGAGCGACAGTTGCTTAACACTAGGACTTATTCATTTTTGAGGGAACAGGGAGATGAAGTGATGTGCACAAGATCACAGGATGTTGTGCGGACACCGAAATTCGAACCCAGTTTCTCAGCTCCATAGTGGGCAACTTTGCTGTAATGCCACGTCCTGTCCTCCACCTCCAACTCCAACTACTAGGGCTTTTTGCACTTAAAAAAAAAAAAATGTTTAAAAGCTATCGCTTTGAGCAAGTACCTCTCACTGCCTTGCTGTAATGTGCCATGTTAATATCAAAGTTTCCACATGTTAAAGAGATACACCCTTCGAGTATTTTATAAACCCTTTCACTCTCTCTATCCTGTTTTTTTTTTTTTTTAATGCAGCTTTATATATAATGCGAACACCACATGAATGTATTATTGGAGAGCTTTACATGAGCGCCAGTTAATTTACCCAAGGACATGTTTGTTTTTGTGCGAACAGAGAAATTAAGTGATTTGCCCAAGATACAGGAAGTTACGCCGAGACTCGAACCCGGTTTCCCAGCTCTATAGTCAGCAGCTCTAGCCTAACACTACATTCTCTCCTCCTGTCCTGAACCTCTGATAACAGGGGCTCTTCACACTTAAAAAAAAAAAAGTTTTAAAACGATCACTTTGAACAAGTACACCTTAGTGCCGTGCCGTATTAATGAGTTTCAACATGTTGAAGAAATACACTCTTCAGATATTTTATAAACCCTATCCTATTTTACGTGTTTTGCATGATCTACATTGCAAACACTCTTAAAGCTTTGCGCAGCCTGTTTGCTTGCCCATCTCTAAACATGGTAGCTGCAGCTCCTACTGTTTAGAGCCCCTATTTCTGCAGTAACTGGTCTTAACTGGGTCAATATAAGTGTTATACCGGACATCTGTTTTTCCCACTAGGTACGGCAGTGCAAGTGTGATCCAGAGTGGTTAGCCACTTGATCTGAACTGAGGAGCCGGGAGTTGGATTTTGGCAAGCACAATTAACTGTGACATAAGAGCATTATTATGCAAGAATTTGAAGATTTCTTTTCCCTTTGGATATATTTACCATCAGCAGGCAGCGAAGGTGCCGGCTGGCCTGCCTATTACATGGGCTGATGGCATTGATACGAGCCTTATTTATTTATTTGACTACCGGAATCCGCTGGATTACGTGCTATATCAAGTGTTGACACTGAGCTGGTTAATCCAACCCACCTCCTTCTCTAGATTGGCTGCTCTAAGGGTTGCCAAGCAACACCTACGCCTGCCTTTGGGAAACTTGACACGCTCTGAAGATTTGGCCTTTGTTTGGGCTCTTGTAAAGCTCTTCAGTAGCTTCAGAGCACTAAAATAAATGAGCCATTCCTGTCGTCTTGTTTAAACCTGCAATTAGCCATTTTTTCCCTAATTGTCTGATTGTTGGTCAACTGTGGTGGCTCAGTTTGTTTTGTTTTAATAATCTACCACATGAACTGCTGTCCGTGAAGCACATTTCAACCTTCACTCCATCAGAGCATGTGCCTCTTCCCTACTGTTCCATTTTTGTTACGGGCTGTAGGCAAGGGCGTGCAATCAACAAAAGCAGGCCATAATTGTTGTCCAGCATTCCATGTAAAGCCAAGCTCGCAATCAAAACACTGGCCATGAGGGTTCTCCAGCCGCAAGTTGCACTTTGCCTCGCCAGACCAGAAAGAAACACCCACACCTTTCACAACAAGGCGTTACATCAGTCTCCAGGGGTACAGCTAAGCATTTGCCCCTTTACAGGGCAATGTCACAAAGATTGAAGAGGGCAGGCTCCATCCTTGTGCAGCACACCATTCTACAACTGGTCTCGATATTCTGCAAAATGGTATGAAAGTGTGTACTGGAAGTTTAAAAAAAAAACTAAAAAAAACCCTGCTCTAGCAAGGAATTCCAGTAACACGCGTAGAAGATTTGGACACCAGTGGTTCATTTCATGGAATTTATATTTTTCAACTACACATTACTACACTCTACTCAATACCATATAAATACACCCCACTTAAATCTACTCTATGTATCATAGCAACAATCTACATAAAAACGCTCCATACCATGCCACAGTATTCCCTCAACATAATTTCACTCAACGCAACGTTGTTCCACAACACACAGTCCAACTCTACACATTTCCATTCCACACCACATAATTCCACATCAAACCATATAATTCCACTCCACAATTCCACTACACACCTCATATATCCAATCCGCACCACAGAATTCCACATCGTGCCACAAAATTCAACACCACACCATTCCATTCCACTCCACACCATTCCACTCCACATCACATAATTCCACTCCACTCCACGCCATTACACAATACCACTCCACGTAATTCCAGTACTCATTACTGCATAATTGCTGTTCACATATTTCCACTGCACACCATGCCACATAATTCTACAATAAACAATTCCAATATAACATACCTATTTCAACTCCACAACACCTGGCTTAAAGACTTTGTCATTGACAACGCCATTAGCGTTCTAATTGCCAAGGCTGGTTATGTTCATCGTGTGATAGTTAAAGGAAGTTGGCCATACTGAAGCGACGAGAAACGAGTGGTAATTTTTGGCTTGGTGACTTCTCCGTCCACAGGAGCATTCATTCATGACGTAAGAACTCTGACCAGGGTAGACCTGGACATGGCGTAACCACGATTACCGGTAAGTGACTGGGCCATTATCATAGTGCCCACAGCTGATGGCATTAAGACTCTTTGTGAGAAAGTACCATCTTTCTTGCATGGTATGCCCCCACTTTTTGCTGAATTGCTGAATGTACTTTGACTGAGTGTGCCTTGGACTCCTGCCAATCAGGTGCCCAGGGCCTATGTTCCTTCCCTAAAAACCTCAAACCCAAATTGGCAAACCCTGGCCACATGTCAGCCCCTGGTAAATGGTACCATAGGTACCCAGGGCCTTGTGGCCAGGGAAGGCCTCTAAGGGCTGCAGCACTCACTGTGCCACCCTTAGAGGCCCTGTACCCTAACACACTCACACGCTGCCCTTGCAGGCTGAGTGTCTGGGTACAAGACAAATCAAAGAGTCGACATGGCACACATCCCTGTGTGCCATGCCCACCACCTACACTGCCCTGGCATACATCAGCCGCCCCTCTAGCTGGGTGCCCTATGCCAGTGGTGTGGGCACAGGAGCATGAGCCCTGTGCCCCTACAGTACCCAGGTCCATTCCTGGGCACTGTAAGTGAAGTGCTGCCATTTAAGAGTACATGGTGCTGAGCTCGTCAAACACAAACTCCACAGCACCATAATGGCAACACTGAAGACTGAGAAGTTTGGTGTCAAACTTCTCAGCACATTAAACCCGCACTGATGCCAGTGTGGGATTTAATGTACCAAGTACCCCAGAGGGCATCTTAGAGATGCCCCCTGAAACCTAACCTACAATCCACGTCTGGTCTGGGAGGCTGCCTAGGCTGCCACACAGCAGACATGTTGCTGGACCCTGCTCTCCTGGGCCTGCAACAATGCACATCCTGGGCGAGGTGCTAGATCTCCTCCCCCAGGATGGGCAGGGGGAAGCTTCAAAGGCATGCCGTCTCTGTGAGCTTCCCCAGGCCACTGGCAGCCCCTATTCTGGCGAGAAGCCTGGCCGTAAACCCCAAATAAGGACTGGAATGTGCCAGCCTGCCAACCCCACCCCTCAGGTGGGGGAGGCGAGGTGAAGCACATCTCCGGGCGCTCGCCATCTTGAAGATGGAAGGCCCTACCCAATCAGGACTAGGCTACTGCCCCCCTCCCACAGGAGAGAGGCAGAATAGGGGGTGTACCCACCCCAGGACAGGGACCCATTGGTCCCTGCCCTTCACCTACCTGTAACGACCCTAAATCTAATATTTAGGGGCACCCTGAACATTCCTTCCCCTGATTCCAGATTCCAAAATACAAAGAAGAGCAATAAGAAAGAAGACCTGCCATGCAGCTGCTTAAAAGAGGAAGACACCAACTGCTTTGTCCCCTGCCCTACCGACCTGTCGAACCTGCTCCTGCTGCAACCCGGCACCTCTAGTGGCCAGCACCCTCACAAACCCCGGAGGACTTGGCTACGTTTTGACTCTAAGCACCTGGGACTCCCATGAGCAGAGGCTCTGCTCAAAATCAGCTTCTAATCCCTGGCATCAGCCCGGAACCGCGAACCCTGCACACTCTGCACCCGCCAAGCCTGGCCTGTGCCTGAGTGAACAAAGACCACGAGGACGACCCCCCGGCGACTCTGACCCCGAGTCCGGCACCCAAGGACTTCCCTCGACGCTCCTAACGCCGCCTGCAGCCTCAGAACCAGGTACCCCCCCAACCGCGATCAACAGAGGGTACGATTTCCCGACACCAAAAGGCACCCCGGCGCCCTGTGCCCAACTCCTGGGTACATACCTATCCTCCAACTACCCAACTTACCTCTCGAAGTGGTGGTGGCACCTGAAGAATCTTCGTCCCCGAGCTTGCAGCCTTTTTCCAACCAGGAGCTTTCCCATTGAAATCAATTGAGCGCCCGAAGGCTCAAAAGTACCCTGCACCCAGCCGCCCGAGTGGCCCTGGCAGTGTAACCTCTACACCTATCTACTTCCCCATTTGCCCTGAGCAAGTGACCAGGAGCCCAGCTCCCACAGCCGCGTGGCCTGCTAGTCAGCAGCCACCAACCAAGGCCCCCCTGCCTCCCATAGGATAACATTGGGCCTAACTCACTCTGCACCCAGCTGCCCCTGCGCTGCTGAGGGTGTAACAACTGTACCTACCTGACCCTGGGAGACCCCTGAGTCTGTGCCCAGAACCTTAACTCTGCCAGTCGAGTACTTACCCAAAAGCCAATAACTCAATTTTCTCCATAGGGTAACATTGACTGGTTTCTTCTGAAATTTCTTCTAAGTGTGGAGTTTCTAAAACTTAAAATATTCACCAAAAATCAGCAGAGTAACGAATACGAAAATACTCACCTGCTATTAGGAGAGATCCCAGTGCTGGATCGTGGTGCCCAGCACTGACCCTGAAAAATATTCACAACTGTACTTACCAGTAACCCAATTTTCTTCCATAGGAAATCATTGACTGTTTTTCTGTGAAATTTCTTCTGTCGATTTTTGCAAACTTCAAATATTCTTTAAAAATCGTTCAAACTGTGAAAATGTAATTACTTAACTGTTTTAGATAGAGGTCCCAGTACTGAGTCTAGGTACCCAGTACTGGATTACAAAAGTAACGAGACCATACTATACCTGCAAGTTGAATTTTCTTCCATATGGAATAATTGACTGTTTTCTATGAAATATTTTCTAAGTGTCAACTTTTAAAATAGCAAAATATTGCCTAAAAATCATCACAGTAATTAAGTCGACTTTCATCACTTGTTTTTAAGAACTGTTCCAGGACTGAATCTAGGATCCAGTCCTGGAATTACAAAAGTAATCCTGAAAGTAATCTATTGTAAATAACTTAAAACTTCCATTGAACTCAATGCATGATTGTGTTTAAAATTGTGTTGCCTATTGTGACAACCTGTAACTTTCTACAAAAGCCAATTGCCTATTGCAAAAGTATTTACTTAAAGCCTCTCATTCTGAGAAAGTACATTTTAATACCTATTGGTGGTTCTAAAATAAAACAAACATATATTTTTTTTTATACAAACCATTGACCTAGAGTTCAGTTATTGGGTTTCTGTCAACTTTAAAAATACCAAAATATTGCTTAAAAATCACAACAGTAACTAAAACGTATTTACTCACCTGTTTCGAGGAACGGTCCCAGGACTGAATCTAGGATCCAGTCCTGGAGTTAGAAAAGTAATCAGTTGCATTTACTTAGAATTTCCCATTGAGCTCAATGTATAATTATGTTTGAATTTTGTTGCCAATTGCAACAAACTGTAAATGTTGCATTCAAAAGACTATTGCCTATTGAAAAGTATTTAACTAAGGCATCTCGTTCTGAGAAAGTATATTTTGATACCTATTGTTGGTTCTAAAATAAAACAACCTTTTATATACAGACCATTGGCCTAGAGTTCAGTTCTTGAGTGTGTGAGACCATTTGCTGACTGAGTGTGTACAACAAATGCTTTACACTGTCCTCTTATACTGCCTTACTGCTCGACCAAGCTACCCCTTTTTATATCTAACTTTAGCCTCTGCCAAACCTCTAAGGACTCTGTACACACTGTACCTATTTGGGAACAGTATATACAGAGCCACTTTCTCACACTCTTCATATAACTAGGCCACTTCAGTACATAAACAACAACAAAAACGTAAATAGTTGCACATGTAAAATGGGTGGCGTGATAAGGAAGATCTCAATAGGTGTCACATATCTTAACAACATAGTAGATTCAAATACAGTCAAGTTGCCAACAACTTAACACTTGTATGAGGAGCGAGTTTTAAGAAGAGGTGTTTTTGAGATACTACAGTAAATGTCTAATTATATCATGTTAAAATGCCTCTGCATGTACCGTTTATGTTCTAAAACATAATCTAAATAAAATGTCTTTTTAGAAAAGTTTTGTTTGTTGGTAAAAAAAACTATGACTGGCTGAAAGTTGTCTTCTTAACATGGGGTTTCTCGACAGCCATGGAACAAGTTTGGAAGCTGGTTGTGAGTTGGTCTGTGGGGAGGGGAGCCTGGGGGCAGGCAGGAATATAGGAGATGGGTCAGAGGCCTGCAAGCATACACAGAGGTGGCTAGATTAAATCGCACTCGTGGGCGAAAGTAGAAGTGGGCGAGCCACTAAAAGCCCAAGCCAGATGCCTGGTTCAAGTGAAGGTCCTCTTAGACCTTCAAACCCAAATTGAGCCCAGTTTTCAAGTGGCTTCTGTCTGTCGCTCACTTCAAGTACGAAGAATGAAAGACAAAACATTAACCAAATAGGTTACACATGATGATAGACTTGCCTTTTATTTCACTTATGGCATTGCCATCAGGGCGGGTGTGGGGCATGACTATATATAAGTTCTGTTTTAAAAGCTATCATTGCTTCACAATGCAGTGATATCATCTAACAGGCTAAGGGGAAACACTCCTGCATCCTACAAAAGGAAACAATTTATATGGCAAACATTTTTCAGGGTTTGCCTCGTGCACAGGCTCTTGGAGCCTAGCCAGACCCGTGGCTTGGCTCTCCCTGTTAATATTTTGGCTCCCCCACCTCTAGGGAAAAGGAACTCTCATATTTATGTTCACAGATCAGTGCCGTCACAGTAAGGAAAGATTCCAATGTCCATGAGGCTCTAAGGAGAAGAGTCCGAGGCGACTGGGGTTTCAGGAAATTATTCACTGGTATTTAGTGTGATTAAAATTGGAAGAGTCTGATGCTTGTAAGGTCATAGGCAATGGTTAAACTCTGGTGAGGTCACAGGGAGAGGGTCAGAGTGGCAAAATGTAATGGCCGGGATCAAGCTGCTCGAGTTGGTCAATGGCTCTGGGTCTGAGGTTGGTGATGCCTTGGCATTGAAGAGACTAGTGGGGAATTTAAAGGGTTTCAGCCTAGTGGGTACAATCCTGAATAGGATAGCAGAGCTTGGCCAGGGTTCGAGGGCACAAGGGTCAACAACATCGATTAGGCCATATGATGGGTTTGGAGGCAGATGAGAGGGTCACACGTTAATCACCAGGTACTGGGCTACAGCCACACAAAAACATCTGGAAACTGCTAACATGAGCGTCCGATGCTGTTGGGATTTGCATAGGGTTTAGTAGCAATGGTGCTAGTCAAAGGCCAGGGGAGGTCACAGAGGTTAGCGTGCATAGTATGGCAGGGTTGGTAGGTTGGATTACGGATGCAGGAGAAGCGTCAAGGGATCGGAGTGATGAGCAAGTGGTCAGGGTGTGTGGGAGAACGTATGCAAGGAGGGTACATAAAAACACACTATGCTGGGTGGGCGTCGGGATCATGAAAAGGTCACAAGCAGCCAAAGAACAGATAGGAGGAGCCAGGCACTGCCAGAACTGCTTTGTCCAGGGAAGGGGAAAAAGCTCTGTGGAGGGCCATGTTCTCACTACAGTCTGATGATTGTCTTAAACTGTTTTCGAGAATGTGGTTAGGGAGAGGTTCTGAGTTCTATAGGATCTTGTATGTAAGCCTGTGGTGTCTTGGAGGGGTCAATAGAAGGGATATATCTAAATGTTACCTCTTAGACTAGTTGTTGCGTGACAAGATGTGTTAATCTCCTTGCAAAAATGGAGAATGGCGAAACCTGGTGGGTCTTGACAGGGCTGGCTTTCATATTCTTAAGAGGGCGACTGACTACTGGACCAATTTTAAAGTAACGGATTTGTGTGTGTATGTATAATTATTATATACTTTTTTTTTAGTACAATATATACATTGCAACAGATTATCACTTATTGATTTAACTCCTGTTTAGTATAGGTGTTTATCTTGCTCAAAAGATGTTTTTTTTCTTGCTCTCGCACAGGTATTTGGATTAAAAGCCTTATGCACGATTATGCAGAGGCATGTCGGGATATTGGAGTGGGCATGAAAGAGCGTCCTGGGAAAGCCGCAGTCTATCTCTCCATCCTTACCGGAGCAGGCATTTGTAACCACAAGACACCCTGTGAAATATCTTTTCAGTCTAGTCTCCTGGATGCGGTTGGTACTCTCTTGCTCCTCTCACCCTGGACCCGGAACGGGAGCTCTGAAGGCCACGTACAGCGGTTAGTAACTTTACGTAACCAGGGCCGCCTGCGCTATCAGAGCCTGGTCTTCTTTGCTCTCATGTATGAGGTCACCTATGACCAAGACTGTAACCTCTATGAGGCCCAGTGCAAGCACCTTGCTCCCCGGCTGCTAGACTTCCCCAGCCGGGTGTGTGATGTGGGCTTTTTGGGACGCTGGTGGGTGTTGCATTCCAAAATGAAAGAATTTGATGTCAACGATGACGAGTTCAAGTACCTTCCTGCCCACCTTCAGACTATCTCGGCCAAGGATTTGCATTCGGAGGAAAATGAGAAACTGTTTGATGAGAAATACAAGGCTGTCTTTATGCCAGAAGAGCTCCTGCAAGAAGATTTTCCACAGGTGCCAACTCTGTTAAAGTCCACTCATTGATGTTTCCACGCCCTAAAGAGCGAACTATATGGGGATATTGCACGTGAATTGTTTTTGTATTGTTGTGAATTTTCAAATACCTGCATTGTGAACCTTGGATAAAATCTCTAATGTACTTAAAACCAAATTGGAGAGGGTAAGAACTGCCTACCAAAGAGCAATTACTCATGGTGGTCATACATGCACATTAAAAACCTGTCTAGCATTAAGCTGTGCAGCCTTACTGAGATCATGTCTTTAGTCCATAGTTTCCTTTCCCTTTTACATTGGTATTTAAAAATATTTTTTATTCCTCACATAGTTGCATCAAGCATCCTTCTGTGTCCCTGACTGATTAGTGAGGGGGGTTGCTGGAGCCACACCGCTTCAGCGAACGTGACACTGGGTAAAGTGGGGTTGAGTGAAAAGTGAAAGAAAATCGCAGCACGTTGATGTGGTGTTTCTATTTCGGTTCTGACATAAACATCGCTCGAAGCAAGAATAGTGCTGGAATCATGAGCTATGGTTCTATGCCCATAGATGTTTTTGGATCCTTTCCATGTAATGCAAGTTTAGGCTTGTACATTATCAGTATCTTGTTCCCGCTTTTTTAATTCTTTTATTATTTTATAACTGGACCCTGCCACCTCCACCCCATTCGGATTATCTAAATATCGGGCAAAACGCAAACCGTTTTAACCAGTTATTTATGAGGGAAAGCCTGGCATATGTCTAAGATTGACTTGCCTTTATTGGTTTCAGACCTAGTGGTAGGCACACATTAGAATTTTATTCTTGTAATACGTAGACACATGGTTGGGCAATTGACGTTTTTAAGCACGAGACCCACTAAGAGCCTCTAAATTCCTATCCTTTGCGGGCGACCCACGTTTGAGTGTGCAGCTTCCTGGCTGCATAGTGGTCTTTTGGCTGGTTCAGGTGATACAGCGTCTATGTGACAATTATGCGATTCTTACTTGATCAAATAAAAACAGAACACTTGTGTCAGCAATTTGTTGCTAGCAGATTCTAGATCTGTTTAAGCAGATCTGTGAGTTGGGGATATAAGAATGGCACTTCCAGTGCTTAGAAAAGATTAGTGTGAACAGCTGTTTTGCATTTTGAAAAGAAAATCAAGCACCCTGTTTTAACGTCCTTTGAATTCTAGTTATTTCAATGCCCCAGAACTGGGGCTATGCACAGGAAGGGTGACCAGTTCCTGTCTGATTCAGGATGGGATGCTGTGTTGGCAGTACCTAATTTTAACGAGAGCACCGGGAGACTGGTGTTATCCGTCCTTTTGCACTGGCACATTGTTCCAGGTAGGTTTGATTATATTAGTGAGTTTTGTGGTGTGTCGACTAGGATGGTTCAAGTGTCAGAGTTGTATGATAGGAAGTCAGTACATCAGCCTGATAACTCTGAGTGCACCATGCATGCAATCCGTGTTATTGTGTACAGTAATAATTCCAGCTCTCGAAAAGAATAAACATTTTATGATCTATCTCTGGAGGTTTTTACTCTAGTATGGTAGTTCAGTGTTTAACATGCCAGTGTAGGTTTGTACCTTGAAAGCTAGACATTGGGCTTTGAATATAATTCTCTTGTCCACAGAGAGCCAATGTAGGATCTTCAACTTCTGCAAAACCAGCTGGCATTTCGGAATATCCAGCATTAATCTGGCAGCTGCATTTCGAAGCGGTTGTAGCTTTTGAAGATGCTGCTTTTGTATCCCTACATAAAGCGCGTTTCCATAGTCCAATTTGGACAATGGCAGTGCTGTCACCAGAATTTTTTCTGACTCCGGTGGAACGAAGGGGCGGTTTTTTCTAATCATCTTCAGGATGAAAAAGATAGAGTAAGAAAGGGATGTAATCTGATGTTTGAAGGTCAATTTGTCATCAAAGATGATGCCTACATTTTTATCCTTATTTACAGGTGTTGGGGTGTCTCCCTAGGCAAGTTGGCCACCATCTGGGTGTCCAGAAAGAGGTATCAGAGCCCAGTAAGAGGACCGCAGTCTTTCCACCATTCAGTTTCAGGCAGTTCAGACTCCTCCATTGATGCACCAGAGACATAAAGAGATTGGAACGATCTGCTGTCTCTTCCATGTTGCTGGAAACTGACACCACCAATTGGGTGTCATCAGCGTACGAGACCACTGAGAACCCACATTGCCTGATGATTTTGGCCAAAGGGGAGACATACAGATTGAACAACGTAGGGCTAAGGGCCGAGCCCTGAGGCACCCCACACGGGAGCGAAAACTGTTCTGAGGCGAAGGCCCCCGCTTCAACTGATTGGACTCTTATCAGAGAGGAAGGAGGACAGCAGTTTAAGGCCCAGCCTCTAATGCCTAATTCTGAGAGTCTATTGATTAAAAAAGCGTGGTTCACCGTATTGAAGGCCGCCGACAGATCTAATAATATCAAAGCGGCCCTCCCTTCATCATCCAAAATGGTTCTCAGTTCCTCAGTGGCCATAATCAAGGCCGTTTCTGTACTATGCCCCTCCCGGAACCCATATTGCGATGGTTGAGTTCTTTGCCTGTTGTATTTTTGTTGTAAAATATTTGCTTTTCTCATCCTGCAATAATTTTGTATACTCCATCAATGATTGCTTATATCGTATTTTGTCAGTTGTCGTACTTCTGTCTCCACCTTCTTTCCTTCCTTCTAGAGATCTGTTTCTGATTTCTTAATTTTCCGAAAACCAAGGTTCAGAAGGCTTCGTTCACCTATTAGAAAAGATCTTGATGGGGGCCAAAGGATTCACCGTGTTTTTAATCCAGGTGGAAAATCTGTAAGCTGCCGTATTAGTGTCTGTGGACAGGTCTGGCTAGGTGCTAGCTAGGCAAGTTTGTAAAGAGAGGGTGTCAATACTGCTCCACTTCCGCCCTTTGGCTACAGCCCCTCGCCTGCATGATATAGTGGCGTGTTGATTGATGCTCATAAAGAACATTATGGCCTTATGATCTGACCATGGGACAGGAAATATATCTGACACCTTAAAGTTGTGGTTAGACGTAAATATATAGTCTAAAGTGTGTCCTGCCTTGTGAGTGGATTGTTCAACAATCTGTCTAAGAGAAAAGCCAGCCAGGGCATCCACCAGGAGGGCTGTCTCCCGTTCATCCTGTTTTTCGGAATGATAATTAAAATGCACCAGCACGGAAAAATCAGCTGCAGCGTAACTAGATTCAATGAATGGACTGATATTATCTAAAACAACCATTAAAAATGCAATAGGTCTGCTTTCGTTTAAAGTTAAAGCAATTCTGTTTGTAATTAGGTAGCTTTTTAGCTTTGCTTTTATTAGTGTTTTTCAAACTTTCAAGTACATAACATGCATATGTATGCATATATGTATGCATGCATTTATATAGATATGCAGGTGTGTGTGTATATATATGCATGTGTTCCCAAAGCTTTCTCCTGTTTTGAGGGCGCACTCCACAACAGATAGGTGAAACCTTTTATTGGCGAGTTGAAAGCACAATTCCTTCCCGACCTTGCAGTCCCCATGCCGACGCGTTTCGAAGTCTCTCCTTCTTTTTCATAGGCATTGCGTAGTGACACACCAATGCTGCTTAAACACCTTCCCCTTCTTGCTCATTCATTTATAGGCCTCCGGTGTGCCTTCCGTGATGGATTCTGATTGTTATTGCATGCTGGGAAGTGTAGTTAAAATAGCCAATGTTTTTACCTTCAGGTAGGTTCCGTGTTCAATTACGACATTGAAGGGACAAATAATGCCCTCCAGTGGGCCTCGGAAAGGGATTCTGCCTTCATTAATTGTCGCTCTGCTGTGCCTGCATTTTAGTATAGAAACTGTCTTCCATATGCGTGTGTGTGTGTATATGTGTGTATGTGTATATATATATATATATATATATATATATATCAAAACATTTCAGCTCCCGCAACCTCCAGCCTCCAGGCGGCGAAGGAGACGCAGACCCCGCAGTCTTTCAGGAAAAATGTTTTATTTTGTTGAGATCAACCCACGCACGACGCGTTTCGGGCTTCAAGGATCCATGATCACATGCGGATTACAAGTCGCCTTTACATTTTTAAGTGTTTGCTAAGTAACCACCCACCTCCACCACTCCGTGTCACATGATTATTACCATGGAAGAAAGACTCGCGTATAAGGCTGTTTCTCTAAAGTGCTGTACATTGTGCATTTGTAATTGCTGGATTTAGTTAAAAACCAGTCAAAATCACATATCTATTTATACATTGTTATAAAAATACATGATATTGCATTGTAAATATTTAAATATATTATCATTGTGCAAAACGCTCTTGTTATAGGATAAATCCCCATAGCTAAAATGCATGTACAACAACAGCAATTAGACTGTTTTCTTCGGTAAAAAAGTTAGTTTTCTGGATAAATCCAGTTCGACATTGGAGTAAAGTGCATATGTGTTTAGCAGCAAGAAAAAATGAATATGAACGTGTAAAATGGTGAAAGATGTGCAAAAAATATGGGAGTAAAAAGTGCAATCCAATATATATCTAAAATTCATTTTTAGTATATTTAAAATGCATATTTTTATAAATATTAATAGTAAAATCCCGTCATGGAAAAAACTATTTAAGCATATAAATACAATTATTTGCTAAAATGTCATTACACTAAAGTCTGAATTGGGAAAAATCTTACTGGCGACAGATATTACAGTTATAACAGCCACAGTTCTTATTGCCATCATCATTCTTATACTTGTTATTATTTCTTGTGTATGTCAGCCAGGTAAACCATGGGTAGTAAAGAGGGTTCAGCTTCACTGATCATATATAACAAACCTGGAAAACCAATAACATCTTTAACTGTCAATTTTGCAGAAAGTTATACATGTCTTTCATGTTGTTTAACCCATTGGGCCACTTGCTATCGAACTCCAAAATGATTTTATTTTCCAATTGTCTAAGTTGGCGTTTCCTATTGCCTCCTCTTCGTACTTTTGGGATAGCATTAATGACCTAATAGTTAAGACAATTTATATCGTCTTTTGAAGTGTCGTGCTGCTGGGTAAGCTGGGTCGCTGTGAAGAATGGCTCTTATATGCTCTAATATTCTGACATGCACCTGCAACTTCGTGCTACCAATGTAGTTAAGGCGACAGGTGCACGTCAGAACATAGACAGCATATTCTGTTTTACAGTTATAGTTACCATAAATAGGAATTAGAGAATAACTGAATGGGGTAGAATAATATGTTTTGTTACAGCCGAATTTACATGCTCTGCAAGAAGTACATTTCCTGAAACCTCTTGCCGGTTACAACCAAGTAGCAGCTTTTCTAGTTTCAGTGAATTTTTGTCAAGAATAGACCCCATTGTCGTTGCCCTTCTAAAAGTAATCATAGGGGTTTCTGCTAACCTGTTACGGAACACATTATCTGTTAGCACAATGGGCCAGTGCTTTTTGATGATAGAACTGATTTTGCGTTCTTCATTACAGTATGTGGTAATCAGTCTTGGGGTATCCACATTGCTAGACCTAGATGTTGTACCCTGTTCTTGCTCATGTGAGTCAATATTGCCACTCTTAAATAGACTGTCTAGGTCGTGTGCTAGCCTTTTTCATAGCTTCACAGATCATTTTTTCACTGTACCCCCTAGCTTTCAATCTGCTTGACATAACATTTAAACACATATTAAAGTCTGCATCATCACTGCAGATACGTTGGAGTCTGAATATTTCTCCATAGGGTATACTTGCAATTAAATGTCTGGGATGTGCGCTGTTTGCATGTAGCGTAATATTCCCAGATGTCGGTGTTCTATAAAGAGTAGTTTCAAGTTTACCCTCTTTGATGTGAAGCCTCACATCGAGAAATTCTATATATAAATATATGCATGCATGTGTGTGTGCGTGTGTGTGTGTGTGTATGTGTGTGTGTATATATATATATATATATATATATATATATATATATATATACGAAAGAAAGACTGGGTAGTGTTGCGGCTCCTCTGGATAGGGCGTGGCTTGGCTCACTGGTAAATAACACCTTCCCATGTGTCCTCCGCGTGACGGCTGGTTTCCCTGCTCACTGTTGTCTGATTTTGTGGAAAGAAGTAGAGTTCCTCCTTTAATTATTAAATCAGAATAATATTTCTGCTCCTTGCTGTCGAATCCAACCCTTGTGGATGTAAGGGGGGATGCAGGAGGGGTGCAGTGCCCACAGATCTCTCCAGGGGCACCGAGAGGGAAGCAATTGCTGAAAGGAAATCATGAGCCAGGTTTGTTCTTGAAGGCATCGATGTTTAATTGAAAAATCAGTTCATTCCACCCCTTTCCCATTTTATCAATCAAACCATCCCGAGGGGTGTCACTGTTACGTTTTTGAAAAGGGGGGGGGGTGGGGGATCGGCAGACGTGTCGTATTTTCCTTGCTGCAAAGCAAACCACAACCATAAAGCACAGGACTATAGCATACATTCATCTCTTTCGACTGAATTTCAAATCGCTCAATTTCTTCTTGTTGAGTGTCACGACATGAAATGTAATTGTTTACGTTATAAACTAGAGGATTTATCAAGACACAAACCAGTTGCGTATATAACAATATTTATCTTCCAACGTTAACCCCCCCTCCTGTACAGGTACGGTCTTTACATAATTTAAATAACCACTTGGACCAGGAGCCTCAGACGCAGAGACGTTTCAAAATTACGCCGTTGGGGGAGGGGCATAGCTGAAAGTGCCCTCTCACCTAAATTTGTATTGTGTATTTATATTGGATCTATGACGATGAAAAAGATAATCTTCTCTTTTCAGGGTGAATCAGAACAGACAAAACATGCAAAGCTGAACACAAGGAAGGCTGAGGATAAACAAAGGTCCCCTTTTTGTTACAGAAGGAACATTCTTCCTTTCTAGAATACTACTTGCATGGTGCTTGGAACAGAGAGGTATGTCCACGACCCCAATACCAACACACTTGTGGGCAACATAAGACACTGAAATATATGGCACCAGATGCCTACAGCTCATAAACATAGTCTTGTATCATCAGAAAGTAGATGGTATGGGTCCCAAAACAATAACGTTACTGTGGAAAGGTGTGGTGGGAGTGAGTGGGGGCGCAATCAATTGACTTTAAAGCCATCACTGAGTGGGAACAGCAGAGACTGACAGCTATGGAGTACCACAATTTCCCAGTGCAAAAGAAAGAGGGCACCCCAACAAAAGTCAAAAACAACATATCCAGCTGAAGCCTCTACTCCATATACCGACAAATATATGTAAGAAGTATCAGTGATTCAGTTTTCGTACATTTAAAAAGAAAAGAGAGCCACTCCATTAAGGGGCAGTTCTAATGGTTCACAGGGGGTACTGGTGAACCAAAGTAGTAAGTTTGTAATGTATGCATGTGGAAGAGGCTAGAAGAGCCATCATTATCACTTATCCCTTCTGGTTTGCTTGACAAGAGCAACAGAGAGTAACCTGACCCCAATGGAACAGCTGACCTGCTTTGCTATTATGGAAGGATACAGTTTGACGACACCAGTGTCCATCCGTCTCTTGCCCGGGCTTGGCGAAGACATGGTGCCCCCTCTTCTTCCTGCTGTTCCTGGTCACACGTCCCCTGAAGAGGAGGCTCCTCCTCCGGCGTCTCAGGTCCACCCATGTCTTCTACGAGGAGGAATGGCCTCTAGGCCGAAGAAATACCAGTGGGGCCTTTACACGTAAGTAGGGGCCCCGT
The DNA here is from genome assembly GCF_964204655.1 of Triturus cristatus. Lineage (NCBI taxonomy): Eukaryota > Metazoa > Chordata > Amphibia > Caudata > Salamandridae > Triturus > Triturus cristatus. The sequence continues at coordinate 84,899,826 of NC_140586.1, read as the reverse complement.
AAATCCGGCACTGGAACAAGTGCCACCTCCAAAAAAATAAACAAGAGCCACTGCAAAAATTCTAATAAGGGGTCTGGGGAAAGAAACAAGAATGGAAGCAATGAGGGACGCAATTCGAAATAGGGCTAAACAAGATACCTTTGGGAAAATACTACAACAAAATAAAGAAACCCGGAATTAAGATGTTCCTAGGAAAATTACATGGGTCACCGCATTGGTGCCAAATATTGATGCCCCAGTAGTGACAGAGGATCCTGTAGTACCCGGACTCTTAGAGTGTCAGGGGCCACCCGGCGATGACTTGTGTCCTTAGTAATACACAGAACCCTGGCGGTGTCTGCGGCGACAATAGTTAAAAGCAGCCCTCACAGAGATGCCCAGCACCATCCGCGTTCGTTGAAACCACCCAGTGACCCGCTGTTCCCCGCAGCTGTCACAGGCCCAGGAACACCCCAGCTTGCGCTCTCTCCAGCCGCCGCTGCCAGTCTCCCTCCGCTGCTTCTGACTGTCTCTAGACAGCACCAACACCAGCCTCCCCCACCGCTCCCTCCACCTCCTGCACAGGACGTCACCAATAGTTACTTTTTTGCTGCCTCGGAGCAAACTGGGACTTGTAGTCCAATGCCACTGATAATGAAGTAAAACGAGCAGTAATGTCCAACTGACCCTCAGAAAAATACTGTAATGGAACACCAGAGAAAGTTCTATTAAAGAATTTTACTCTGTGCCTGATTACGAATACTTCTATTTGTCCTAGCAGTCCTCCCACTCACCTCGAGAACCTATAAAGGGAGAAGGTAATGGTGTCGGCATTTAGCTTCACTTATTTGCTTTCATCTTACACCGAGAAACCTGTGCACGTTTTACTGTCATGTGAACTGGATGCACTGACCGTTGGAGACATGATTTTTATTCTGTGCCTGGCTTAATTTGTGTGTGTGGTTACCACACATCCCTTTTTCTGCCACTCTTGCTCTCGAACGCATTTATCAGATTTCCTTTGCTGTGTAGACGATTGGGAATCCGACGAATGCAGCCCACGGGTCATTTCTGACATGACATCGGTGGTGGCGCATCGGTTAGCACTCTGCAGCAGTACCTTGTGAGAGTGGGGACAGCACGACCTGCCTGAATGACCCGAACTTCAGCGGCATCTGCAACCCACCGCTGGCGAACAAAGCACAATACAGGTATGAGCTGACGCCAGGCCAGGGCGGAAGAAAAATCCCTTCAAAGCTAGGATAACTGGGTTTCCCGGGACAGTCTCGGTTTTCGTCAGCTGTCCTGGCTGACTCCGGGAAATTTAGCTCATGTCCCGGTTGTTGAGGCGGCAGTGTTATAATGCAGCAAAGCAATGTGATTAACAGCCATGATGGGTTTAAAAATTGCAGTTTATTTCGCTTCCGATGAGCGCCGTCATTCTGTGTGATCGGTTGATGTAAAATGTAATCCTAATTTAAAAAAAAAGATGGGGAGAGAGAGAGAGGAAGAGGCAAAGAAGGGGAGGGAGAGATCGCGCCAGAGCTTGTCTTTATGGGGCCATGTGTTTTGAACACATGGCCCCATAAAGATAAGAAAGCTTTCACGACGGGAGGAAGTCAGACGAACCCGTCCAAGTGGGCTGGCCGAAAAGTGGAAAAGTCTACGTCACGCAGTGCTCTTTTCCAATGGCTGGCCACCGTTTAGCATAAACTGTGACGCCGGCCAATGGGAAAGAGGGGCGGGGCTTGAAACCCTTTACAGAATTCCCTCTAAATCATTAAATCTCGCCAGCAAGACTGCGCATGTGCGCAGCCCATGCAGGCGAGACCTAAAAAGTGGCTCTACCCCCTGGTGGCCTATATACCAGCAAGCCCTTGTATGTATAGGTAGGGCTGAGTGTGATCCGAATGGATCATGAGAAGGAGTTGCGGTAAGAATCATTATACTGAGAATGACTGTCAATTTGTTATGACAGATGGGGGGCGCCATATGGCTATTCACATGCTGTTGCAGTACCAAAATGCAAAAAAAGGAAAAAAAACACAACAAAGGAAGGGTTGAAAACTCTGCATCCAGGAGCTCCTGTGGGCGTGAACACTTGACATTTTCTTTGAAATAAGCTATTCTTCTACAATGGATGTAAATGATGCACAGAAATTAGGTGCCTTTACAGACACAGATTAAAAATCCTATTCTGGGAAAAAACTATTTGCCTTTTTCCTTACATACTATTTTATCATTGCCAACCTTCTTAAATGTATTCCATTGGACTGTCAACTGGTTATGATTGCGGTGTTCGTCTTGAATCAAGTTCACCCCTCTGTCTTTGCCTGGCACACTGGCTCTCGGATTAGGTCTATATTTTCTTTAGTGACCTACTCAAAGAGCAATGGACAATTCCTACAAGCTGCTTGTCTACTCTGGCGGCACCATCTTTGTAAAGAACAAGGTCTTGATTGATCTGAGCCTTTTCAAGTTCAAATTTTTTCACTTTTGCATGAGGCATTCTATGTTCAATCACAATACCCAGGTAGACTATCTTTCATGCAGTTTATTTCATTTCAAACACAGCACTGGATTTCTTTTGTGATGGTTTTGGATATCCTTCATCTGATGGTGGCTGTTTCCATTCCCTATTTCTTCTAGATCAGTCAAGGGTGTTTGATGCTGTTGGAAAAATCACGGTTAGATATGATCTCGGAAAGCAGAGGCACTTCTTTCCAGTGGATCAATTTTCTCTTGTTACAGTTGGTTCAAATGCTTTCCGTACATTTTCTCAGCTATGCTCGTACCTTGAGTTGTGTTGTTGCTCCGTGTTTTGCAATGTCACCAAGTCTGTTTATCACATATACTGAAACTCTAGGGCAACTCAACTAGTCGCATGGTTTCTATTTTCACTTTTAATGGTGAAACCCTTAGCAGCCCTCTTTAGACAATTTATGATGAAGATTGGTGTTGAGTAGGTAGCCATTGGCTGAGGTTAAATCCCTTTAATATTCCTGAAGTAATGATGGTTGGTACTAGTATGGGCCTCTTGGAATCAAATTGTGGACAAAAGAGTGAGGGCCCTAAGCCTGTAAAATCAGGTAAGAATTTGAGCATTAAGACTGAGGCAGATCTGCATCTGAAATCTCAGCACTCTTCTTAACCTGTTTATTGAATCTATATCTGTTGGCAGTATTCTTCTGTGAATCCCTTTGAAGGGCAAGCATTTGGCAGTTACTGCTGTCGTCGGCTTGTGGATGGATTACAGTAATGGACTTTATCTTGGCCTGTTTGTTGTTTAGGTGGTACAGAACTCTGCAGCTCTAATGGGTCTGTGCTCCTAAATGTGCACTAGCAAAGCATATTCTACGTAAGCTTCACTGGTTTGCTGTTGGCATTTGCATTAATTTCATTGTACTGTAGAATGTGCATTAATCTCTTGAAAAATAGAAAAAGTTGTGCCACCAGTCTTGTCTTGTACTCCGTTAACTAGGGTTTACTTTTGGTTAGTGCTCGAATTAAGAGGGATCTAGCTGCATCCTGGTTCCAGCAGCTTTTACTGAGCTGGATCAAGGATCCGTCTGGCCTCACCAAAATACACAGAATTTGACCCAGTGTAAATTGCCAAACACTTGGACTCTAGCAACGTCTGCATAATGTCAGCTTTCTGTTCGGAGCAGCAACATGCAGGTGAAGAGGGGTCTTTCCTATTTCAGATTTCCGCTGGGCCTAAAACAAAGGTCACATTTAAAAGGCCCTCGTTTGGTTTGAGTATAATTGTGGCTGGGACCTATCTGGAGCCCAACACCTACATGTCAATGTAATGGACGGGAAACCAAGGCACACAGCTTGTTATCACTTCACAAGTACTTAAGAGAAACTACGGTGTGGAGGCTAGCTTTTGACTTTGTTCAATACCGTTATCTAAGAGAAATGCATGCACTGTGTGAATGTCAGATGTATTGGTTTGTACGAGTATTTACACAAATACAAATTTAAATAGCACTATTCCTTTTTAATTTAAATATGTTGATGTACCTGGCATCAGGTGTTTTCCCAGGAGCCTTGAGGGGTGGGAGACTGGTTTTGTTACATGGGGCCGGTTGTGCAGCAGTGCTGTAATGTTGGCTCCCCTTGTAACAAAATCAGCAGGACTGTCCAGCTTTAGGTCTCACTTTCACTGCAGAGTTCTTTGTATACCCAGCAATGTTAAAGCAACAATAAAAGGATCAAGATTGATATCTTTGGGGGTTTGTCTTTCTGCTGGAGAGAGATCGAAGTTTTGTCAATTGGTTGTTTTGACTAATCTAATGTAGTGCAGAGGATCAGTATGCCTGTTGCGAACGTGTAACATACAGATCACAAAATTGTATCTAATTTGCATAGCTCAGTGGGTTTCTGCTTTTGTCACAGAGATCCTTTAGTTACTTGCAATTTATAGCTTACAATCAGAAAAAGATCTAGCACAGTGAGCTATGAACTGCCATCAAAGAGTTGCATACAAACTGGATGGTGCAGGTTCGAAAGTAATGTTTTCCCCCCAGTCTTTCATTATCCTAATGTTGCTAAAATGCGTTTTTTGGGTAGAAATACATTCTTGTTAGTAGATCCCAACATTGTGTTATGTTTTGAATCCTGAGTTTGTGCTTCTCCAGACCAAGCACTCTTAAAAAATGCCTACTAGTAAGGATGACATGTAAATCCTACACCTTGTATTCCCTTTTTGTCTTATGTAAAATGTTCTTAACACTGATTTACACACGTATGATTCATTGTCTCTGTATGTGTGTGTGATGTAAAGTGCTCTGACTCCCTACACTGGTATGATAGGCACTACAAATGAAATAAATGTGAGTGTCTATGGGGAGATGAGGGGCACTGCTGGAGGGCGATTGTGAGGGAACTATTGAAGGGCCCCAAGAAGATTGTCATATCCTGGTGCACTGAGAGGGCATAATTGTATGTGCTCTACAAGGTAATACAGTTGAATATATAATGAAAACGTGTTGTAGCATTCACAATTTTTGTAATTTGCTTTTTCAAAAATTTCTTAAGGAGATAACCTTCAACCCTTTTTGTAGTGGTCAGGCTTGCTTGCGGTGCTTGCTATGGTCCATGCGGGGTCTGGCTTGACAAAATATGCCAAGGCTGCTTTGGGTATCCAGTCCAGCCCTGTGTAACATTGTACATATGAATGTATGAGTTTACATAAGACAATGAGAGTTCAAAGGTTTAGGAGTCTTTACTGGTAGCGATTGTATGTGAAGCGTTCATGGCCCAGAGAAACCCATAGGCAGGATTTGAACCGTAATAGTGATTGGAGTTGTTTCTACTAATAAGACTTTATTACCACCCAAAAAAACATTTCAGCAGCCTTCTAATTGCAAAAGATTGAGAAAAACAATAATGTTCTAAACCCATGCCCTGCAGTTTGCTTGCATGTCCTTGATGCCCGTTCATAGCTCACTGTGCTATATTATGAAATGCAAGTAATAAAAGGATCCCTGTGTCAAAAACAGTAACCCATTTACCGATCTACATAAAATGACAATGTCATCTGCGTGATTCACAATGTGTTTTTTTACAGGAGACACATTAACCCTCTGTGCTACTTTGTTTCAAAGGTGAAACTTGACAAAACACAGATTTCTGCAGCAAGTGCATTAACCACCAGACTTATCTTATATTCCCTAAGATTTACTGGGTACACAAAGCTCTCTGCAGCGGGTGCCTTAACCCCATAAGGTATTTTAAAATGCAGCCTTTGCAATCCGTTTAGCCAGTACAGATGTACATGTCACTTTCTCCTTGTTGCTAATTTCTTTGTGGCAGAGTTCTTAAAAAATAAATGTATATGTTGACTGAGACTGCTTTTTATGACTTCGCCCCCTTTTTGTTGCCACACAAACATCCGGTAGACTGACACAGAAACAGTCTGAAGATGTAAACATACTCCGCATACTTATGTCTGTACTGGCATACCATCCACAGGCCTACCCTCCAGCAAACGTAGCCTCCCTAATAGCACCAGCTGCTTCCTGGATTGGTGGATGACACCAGGCAGCCACTAAGACTGACTGGCTGAGAGGGTGGAATAGCCTGCGTAAATCTTATTGTACTTCAGCGCCCATTGGTTAATGAAGCGCTGTAAATTTGTATGAGGTATTATAATTATTTATATAAATGCAACTATTAAAAAACGAAAATCTGGGAAATATTGAAGGGTCAGGTTCCACGCATGTTCTCTTTGTTGTTGTTAACTACAGAAATGGCCTGTGCATTAAACAATGAACTTAATTCAGGAAACTACACTGAAAGCTTTGAGACAGTATCCTGCTTTTTGTATGGTGGTTTGCTTCTGGTTTAGGGCCTTGTCATCGCAAGTTTGCAAATCACTGATCCTAATAATTAGGTGTTGAAAAGGACGTGTCAGCTCAATGAAAAAATGCGTTTAAACATGTTTTACCTTTAGATACACAGTCTCTCTCCTAATCATCTCTTGAAAAAATGTAAGCTCCTCAGAAAGACTGCTGCACAGGGATAATCCGACAGATCGCTAAACACTCCACAGCTCTGCCCGTGTTTATTTCAATTTATTGCCTATTTGGCCTTTGGATAAAATAGAAATTACATTGTCTAGCCCCTCAAAGATACCAACAAGACTCTGGCGATAGGCATTCGCCACTCCTGTCAACGATTGTTGCAGCTGTTTCTCCTGTTTATGGCTTTTGTGGCTTGAAACTGGTCAACAAATAAATTGCGTGACCTTAATATCCATAAGATATGGTCATCCAGAATAGTAATACTACTTGAGTTTGTATGGGGCTAGGTGTAAAATGATAGCATTATAAGATTTCAATTCTCAGTGTTACTACCTAGAATTCCCATAATATATAAAGAACTACTACCAGTATGTTATTCCATGCATTGCAGTAGGGGTTGCATAAAGTTTTTTTTTTTTTTTAAACACCCTTCTATCATCACCCCAACACTATCTACTGCACAAATAGCAAATCAGGTTTGCAAAATCCTTATTAGATTGTGTACTCATCATTGATGGTTATTTGAAGTATTTACTTATGAGCCTTCCTTTGCACCAGGTTTTTAAAATTGGTATTTTCTGACAGAAGCCAGTTCACACATAGAGCAATAGCATTATTTTAAGGTATTTATCTACAAATAAACTGTATTTTAAACAGTTCAAGTCTAGGTTAGTCTTCCGCAAGTAGTTAAGACCAATATCCCAGTGCCCGGTAAAGACTTAAAAAGTCAACCTAGGATTCCTTGCTGGGCTTCTGTCAATCAAGCTCTCTGAGGTAGACTGATTTTACTGCCTTGGGTAAGTTTAATGTAGAAAAAGGTGTAATATCTACAAATAACATTGCATATATACTACGCTCAGCACATATAACAAAGAGGGCTTTCTCACCTCTGCTGACTCATCAAAACCATGGTATTAAAATGGCCTGTGCTTTGGCAAAATTCCATGCATCATTGACTGACACAGCACCAAAATGCCGTTGTGTGGGCTGTCCCAAAATGTGAAAGGCATTTCTAACAAACAATGGCTGAAGAGAGTGGTCTGAAACCACTATCTAGGTGTGTTTTTTTCATTGTTAGCTATGGCAGACAGCTAAAGCGGTCTTTACACTAGACCTTAAAAGTACAGAACTGATCCTGTAAGGGCGGCAGCAGCGTTAGTAGGCATTAGTGGATCTTCAGGCTCTTCCACAGATACAGATCTTGATCCGCAATGATAATGAACAGTTGTGCTTAAGTTCTCCAGGAGAAACAGCGCTAAAGCAATTGTTTCTCCAAAGTGAGCAGACCAGAAGAAATGAGAATAGATGATGATTTGACGGAGACCTTCGGGTATTATTGAGCTGGGTTACCCGGCTATATGTTCCTTAAGTAAGTTGGATCAATTTGTGGATGGGTTTTTGGCCAAGGCAAACTAGTTTGAACCAGGTGAGATCTGCATACTTCTGACCCAGTTCAACTAAGTGGTGGGTGTCTGATTCTGGGCCTCTTGGGAATGGTGAATGGCAGACTGGATGGAACAGCAAATGGACAATTGCAGTACTCTAGGTGTACAAGGTCGTGCGTTGAACGATGGCAATTTTCTGGGAGAGGATGAGCTTGGACTGAATCTTAATAAAAATGACCTATCAACTTTGGTTTCATAATGTTGCAGTTAAAAATATGTATGTATATATATATATATATATCACATAGGAGATTGATAATTCATTTGGAGCTTAAATAACGTTACCCATCTCACATGCAGCCACTTTTTAATCTCCAAAAGATAAATGGCTGACCTGACCTTTACTAGGATTTGAAGCTGTGATTTGTTGGTGGCACGCAAATCTGCAGCAAACCAGCCACTTTGCTGTCTTACACAATATGTTTGGTGCAAGCTTCTGGCTGGTTGCATATTGATGCAGGAGCAAGTAAATTGGTTGGTTAATGGCTAGTTTCTGCAAAAGCTAAAAACACTCTATATAGAGGGTTTTACCAGAGATTTCAGGAGCCAGCAGTGACAACCCTGGCATGTGCATGGGACTTACAAAGGCATTTATAGAGACTCCATTTTAAGACCTCATGGCTTGCAACCTTCTCACTCCTACCTCTTCACTTCTCACGTCCCCATTCCTGAGTAAAGTATGAACAGGGCCACTAGAATTATGCGGCAGGAGAGGGCCAGATTATACGAGAAGGTTGAGTAAATTATACGACAAGAAAAGGCAAATTATGTGGTGTAATGTGGCACATTCGTTTACAATATTACTTCATTATTTTGTCATGTTTACACTTGTTTATATTGTCTGGGCATTGGTTATATCTCGTTAGTACCAGTTTAATGCCCAAATAAAGCAACAAGCAACACAAAAGTAACCAGTGAACCTTTGCAAAGGGCCTTCCACTGTGCGGCAACATGTGTTGCTGCATGTTTAGTAACTTGATCCTATTGAGCTAGGCACAAAAATGTTATGGGTAAAGTCTGCGAAACATACAGCAAATGATGGATTACATGGCAAAATCTATAATTATGTGGAAAATGCCCAGGGTGCACAGTCACATAATTCTAGTGGCCCGAGTATGAGGAGGAGTTCTGTCCCAAAAATGAAAGTTGCAGTATCACAACACGCACATTGTTCTTTTTCAATGCAGATAACTCTATGTAAGTTAAAGATTGTCTGTGAATATATATATATGTGTATGTATGTGTGTGTGTATATATATATATAATGTATGTGCATCCAATCACGAATTTGCTCCTTCCGAAGCCCTGGGCCCATCGTGGTGTGCTGTGCCGGCGGAGCCTGTCCGTCAAGTAATAGACCAAAAGATCAAAGGAAGGCGGGTCACGATGCAGTGCAAGGTTTATTAAATCTCGTTATGCGTTTCGACTGCGGACAGTCTTGATCACACAAGAGGCTCGTGGGAAACACCTTGATACATAACCTGTTGACAACATCAGTGACGGACTATGCAAATTAAATAAACAGATGATGACTATAGCGGCCATCTTATAACTTGTAAATACATACATCACTGCATATGTAGTTAAACCAATAACATAGTGTAGAGCAAGCCATGCATGTTCAAAGCAAGTATTCATATGAGCAAACTGCTGTAAATATACCATGCTTCAGAAGCGCTTACAGTTACAAACCACACTATCTTCAAAACCAGCTGTGTAATCTACAAAGCCTTTAGGACCGGCACCCCAGCCTATCTGGCAGACAAATCCCTGTCTCCGGTGGCACTCAGTACACCCACAGCCAGAACCCAATCATATTTGAGGTGAAAAATTGCACATAAAAAATGATGAGCATTGGCAGAAGCCACTAGGCCTCACCCTTTGGCTTTTGTAATGCCTTTTGGAGACCTTGTACAGTATCACACATTGCAGAGAACAGAGAGGGGATTATTTACCAGCCATAAGCCGACACCAAATAGTGATGTAAGGTGGAAGCACCTTTCCATCTCAGTACAGAGAATTTAATAAAGTATGTTTATACAATAATTATTTCTCATTAAGAAGTGGTTACCTTTTGCTGATGCTGTCCTGCATCAGTGAAAAGAAAAAATACTTCAGATAAAGCATCAGCAAAAACAAATCTGCTGGAGTGTTATGACCTGAAGATGTCGGTGCATTATTACACATGCGCATATAAGTGACTGATGGAGCAGGTAAAGCAAATTTTGTATACCTCCTCTATTTTGCATGAAATTTAATTACATAATCATTCTAAATATTAACTTGTACTAATTTGTGTAGAGTGGTATGATTAACCAACAATTGCGCCTTAATAAACACGGGATACATGTGAGACTAAAATGCTAATTGCATGGCTTATAATGAAATGATTAACTGTGGTACGCAAACTAACTTTAGGATGTGTTGAAATAGAGGATTGCATGATTCATGTTGCTTTTGTGATGGTTTGTGCTTCCAGTGCTGCAGAATGGTGAGTATTATTGCTTTAAATGTTGCTACAAGCTAGGAAAATACTAATATATATTGGGATTAGTGCTGGTTTAAACATTAGAATCTTCATTTCTATCTATTAATTACTGTTATATTTGTTTTTGCTTAAGTTGGCACTCGGGCCTAATAGGCTGCAGTACTTAAAATGGAGTTCGGAAGTGGCCACCATCATGTGAGCGCGATGTCTACTGTGCAGACTCGGATGGCCCTGAAGATCTCCAAGCGACCTCCGATGAGAAACGAAATGTTCCTTGTCAAGGATAGGAACGTGGAGGACTGCCAAGACAAAGAGGGGAGAGGAGTTGGCCTAACGGCTAGGGCGCTCTACCTCGGACCTAGGGAACTGGGTTCGAGTCTCGGTAATGACGCTGAACATCCTGTGATTCTGGGCAAATCACTTAATCTCCCCGTGCCTAACCAATAATTAATGTGTGTCCTCATGTAACGCAACTGGTGCTATGTAAAGCGCTCTGATACCCAATTGGATTCGGGTCAAGATCGCGCTATTTAAAGCTCTGCAAAAAAAAAAAAGACTACTGTGAATGACTGAGGGGTCAATGAACGACCTGTACAATAAAGCTTACATGTTGTTACTTAGGAACTTTCGCCTGTGAAACTACTAAAAGAATACAATTGAGAAGATGTCATCCCCGGTCTCATGGGAAACAGGCAAACATGGGAATATTGAAGAGACTTACAATTTTCAGAGGGTTTAGCCAATCAGAACACCTTCTCCCCCTAAATTGTTGCGCATTGTCCTAAAAGTAAGGAGGAAAAGGGTATAAAAGAAGGGGATTGGGAAGAGGGGGTAGGCTGTTGGTGTGGAGAGTCGATTTGCTGGATTGTTGGTTCGTTGGTGCGATCGCCTGGTCGCTTGGCTAAATCGTGGGCACTGCGTCGCGCTGAAGGAGATTTCCTGGACTTACCTGGGTTTTCTTTGATTAAAAAAGGACAATTCCCTCTAAAGGGATATTGATTATTGCTGTCGGTTGACGGGTTCTTCTGGAAGTGGTCGCCAATGTCCAAATTTAGGTATATATACATGTCATGTCAATTTATGTTAAAGATCAAAGATTGGAAATCGCTCAATAGAGAAATTGTTTGAACTGTAATCCTGAATATGCCAACACAGAGTGACTTAATTAGATAAACTAAACTTTGATTAATAAGAAACGAGTTTGTGATTCTTTAATAAGGTATTGAAAAGCTAATTGAAAGGTTCCGAAACTTTAAATGTGTTTCAGCTGGTTCTAAATCACCATCAACCAGACCAAGTAATTGGTCCATCGACCAAGTGGTGGAGTGCCTTGATGTTAAAGTTAGGATTCTATAGGTGCAGATGTATATAATGTAAAGGAATTACTCCTGATAGGTAATAAGGTACCCCCCCACACATGTCCAGCGCTTCTTTTCCTCCTGTGTGCAGATTCGAGTGAGACGTATGAGTTTTGGTGTTATGGGCTCCACCAATGAATGAATGTATGAATGAGTAGTGTGGTGACGAGTCTGTGACATAGGGAGGATATGTAAATTTGCCCTTTTCCGCTGGAGCAGTTTTCTGGTAGCAGAGTTATGGTTATTTTTGGCTAGTTTGGTGATTAGTAATGGGTTTATTGCATTGGTTTGGTGATTATTGATTTATGTTCTAACACTGTATGTTGAGTCGTGTTGCGTTTTATGTTGTCAATTGGTTTGAAGACTTCCGGGACGTAGGAAGTTGGTTGCCCTGTATGTACACGGGGAAAAAGTGTGGCAAGTGAAGTCGCACAGTGTATTGTCTGGTTGCCCTGTAGGGACACAGGGAAAATGTGTGGCAAGTGAAGTCGCACAACGCATTGTCTGATTTCGAGTTGATAACATCGTCGTGTGGTATAGGTAGGGACATTTTGCTGTGTGAACGTGCGTGAGTGAAATTGCAACAGGTTCTCTCGTGAAACTCTGGCCTTAATTCTCAGGAGCAGTGTAGTCTCCACATGTGTTTTATCCCCAGAGAAACGGATAGCCTTTTTGCTTGTTAGAAGGGTAAGGTAGAGGGAAGTGCTACTTTATCGGCGAAACGGAATAATTCTGTGGTAGGGTAGATGTAAGCGCTGCCTACTGGAAATACAGAATTCTTGTGTAAGTGAATGAAACTATCTCTTTGGTTTAGCGGAACAGGCAATGGTGGTGTTTTTATGTCGTTACTAAAAGATTTTGATTAAAGAAAACATAAGAAAAGTTTGCCGAGAAATCTTGTGAAGGAGGGGTCAACAGAAGGAGGCGTAGCGAGAAAAGCTGACGTCAGAAAGACCGCGCTGGGATTGGCCAGCCGTAGAGAGACTAAGCTTTCACGGATTGGTGCGTTGGTGTGAGTCTCGCTAGGAGTGGGGAATTGCCAGTGTGATGTAGACGCCCCAGATTGGTGCGTTAGTGTGAGTTGCGCTGGGATTGGAGAGAATACGGAATAGTTGCAAGGGAAGTGATTTGAAAAGTCTAGTGATTCAGAACTATCGAAAAATAAAAATGATGTACTACGATCCACCTGAGAGAGAGAAAAAAATCATGGTTTGGGAAAATTAAAAACCTATTTAAAAGGGATAAGCCGATTGTGACTAGGGAAGGACAGAATATGGGTACCATACATGCATTTGGTAAGAGAATAGGGCAAAGTATACAAAAGAGGATGGAGTTCTAGCGTTTCCAGAAAGTGGTTTGTTTAGTTTAGCTGTATTAAGAAACTTAAGAGAAAGAATGATGAGGTTAGAACCGAGACCTAGACCTACTCAGTTCGAGGCTTTGACGGAGTGGGAAGAAGAGATGTATGAAAAGGAACGTCATCGGAGTGGAACATGGTATAATTACATGTTTGGTAGACAGTGTGGGCAGGAATGTCATGAGGACTGAATGAGAAGATGGCGGAATGCAAACATGACTGATGGTATGTTTCCTTTGAGAAATACTGAAGAGACAAGTGGCAGAAAGTGTACAGAAAAGAGAAACAAATACAGGGTCAGAAGGTTATAAGTATGGTGTGAATGAATCGGAGGATGAAGTGCTAGAGGACATGTTTTATAAAAATCCTCCCCCGTATCAACCAAATTCTACGTTGCTGACACCGAGTGCGCCGGTAAAAGAAACCCTGCTAAATAAAAAATCTTGAGCAAACGCCACCTGATTTAGGGAAAAATAATCCATTTAGAGACTCTGAAATGTCACAACCTATTAGGACTGGAAATGAAAATTCGGTTGAACTAGCTAGAACTACTCTGGAATTAACTGAGAAAATTAGAGAATTAACCAAAAATATGGAAGCAGTGACTGTACCTGTAACTATAGGGCCAGTGATGCCTGTCTTTGATGAACAGAACGATAGTGAGCATTGTTTAACAGTTCCCTACAATAGTAATAAACGAATCGAGACAGAAGGAAGTGGATCTGGAGGAAATGCATGGAAAAATATGGCAGGAACATCAGGTTTAAGTACTCCGAAAAAATTTGACTGTAAATCAAAGTCCAGCAAGTAAGACACTGATGACAAAAGAATCTGCAACAGAAACCCCAGAGAGAAATACGGATAGAATAAGAAATGAAACAATCCCTGTAGGACCAACTTCTGAGGAATTAAGTGATTGGTTAAGAAGTTTACAGCGAAAAGATACAGAACCTCAACCTTTAGATGTGACAAAATTAAAAGTAACCTTGGAAGAATTAATAGTAGGGACTATTCCAACTTAAAAATTAAAAGCATATCAGGACAAGGAGTTAATGTGTCTCTGCAAAAGTATAACTTGGAGAGCGAGGAGTTTGCATGAGAAACTTGAAGAGACAGCGAGTGAAATGGGTATTGACTCTGAGAAAATAAGATCATTACAGAAACCATATAGAGTAGATTTTTCTGAGAAAGATATTGAAAATCAGAATACTGCAGGGAGATTGACTCAAATTAAAGAACTGATTGCCTTGTTAAGAAAATGGGGTGATGTAGATAGGAGGAAAAGTAGATGGCTTCGAAAGAGAGAGGATACGACAGATAAGACTTTTTCGGCATTTTCAGTAAGAGAAAAGGAGCCAGTAGTAACTGAATGTCCCATGAGGGAGATCCCAGGAGGGGGTTATGTGCATGTTCCCTGGATTAGGCAGGACATTTTGTCATTTACAAATGATTTCCTAAGGTTAAGAGAAAAACCACTTGAGTGGTACCGACAGGTACGCAAACTAACTTTAGGATGTGTTGAAATAGAGGATTGCATGATTCATTTTGCTTTTGTGATGGTTTGTGCTTCCAGTGCTGCAGAATGGTGAGTATTATTGCTTTAAATGTTGCTACAAGCTAGGAAAATACTAATATATATTGGGATTAGTGCTGGTTTAAACATTAGAATCTTGATATAATTGTACCTGCAGATTTATGGGCAGAATGTAAAATTACAATAGGTTGGCCAACTCAAGAGTACCCTAGGGATCCTAAGACGGGAGCCCCTGATCCGAAGGTAATGAGGAAATATGAACAGGTAATTACTTTTTTGAAAAATAAACTGCCGCCAAAGGAAACTGATTGGGTAAAAATTGATAGAACTCACCAAGAGGTTAAATAATCTGTTCACACCTATTATGAAAGGTTACTGTTAGCTTTTAAGCAATACAGTGGGGATGAGAAATTGAGCGTGAAGGATTTAAGTCATTTTGTATATCGATGTGTTTATGGTTTAAGACCTGAGGTAAGCAAAATGATCAAACAGCATACAGTGGATTGGCAAAATAAAAAGATAGATGAAGTGTTACGCCATGCAAAATATTTTAGTGATGAAATCGAAGCCAAACTGCGCAAGCTGAAAGAGAAGGCAATGTGGGCACAAGTTAAGGTAGCGGAGAGGCAAGAAGCCCAGTTGATTGAGCAAGCTAATGGCATGGGCCAAGTTAGACAAAAACCTAATATTGGAAAAGGAAAGGGACAAATCAGCTTAGAGGAAGCAAAAAAGAAATGGCCATGTCATAATTGTGGAAAATTAGGGCATAAGAAATTCGAGTGTAAATTGCCCCGAGTGCTAATGGTAATAATGCATCATTGAATCCACAGGTGCAGAATGAAGTGAGTTGTCAACCGCCGTGACTGCAGCAGGTTGTTACCCAACAGTGTCAGGTGCCAAAGCCACCTTTTCCACAGAGCGTAAATCCTCAGAGATACAGTAATGAGACAGGATTCTACACCGAGGAACAGGTAACGAAGCTACCGCGCGCTAGTGCTGTTTCGCAGTATTGCCTGCAGCGCGATGAGAGTGAGTCAGAAGAGAATTATTGACGGTGCCTAGGAGAGGAAGAGGAGTACGTACTTGGCGCAACTCTAGAGGTAGACCAGACAGGACCCTTTGTGGATGGAAAGGTAAATGATGAAAATATTACTTTCCTAGTAGATACTGGTGCTACTTGTTCAACTATTAGATCAGCTGACGTTAAAAATCTTCCTCTCTGGTGACACAATCCAAGTAGTTGGAGTCTCAAATAGACAGATAAAAACTTATCTTACTGATCCTGTTAAAGTTAAAATAGGGAAATTTACCGACATGCATCGATTTGTCGTGTGTGACACTAGCCCTGTGAATTTGTTAGGGAGAGATTTGCTGTGCAAAATGAACTGCACGATCTTCTGTACCTCTGATGGCATAGCTTTTGAAACTCCTGATGAGCATGTACTCTATAGAATCACAATGGCAAATTTGGAACCTGAAACTACTGAGGCATTTGTTGTATTTGATCCGGAGGAATTGCCTCAGGAATTGAAGAAAACAGTGAAACCCGAGGTATGGGCTTTCACCAGAGAATATATGGGATTGATGAGAAAAGTAGAATCCCGTGAAAATAACTGTAAAGGAAGGAGTAAGCTACCCGAATATTCCCCAGTATAAATTGACACCAGAGATAATTGCAGAAGTGACGTCTATAATAGACAAAATGATTGAACAGGAAATTCTGAGAGAAATAATGTGTAGTCCATGTAATTCTCCGATCATGGGTTTAAAGAAGCCTAACAGAACTTCCAGGATGGTGCAAGATTTGAGAAAAGTGAGTAAAATTGTTGTGCCCTGCTGTCCCGTTGTACCGAACCCTTCGGTAATCGTATATCAGATTCCCCATGATGCGGAATGGTACACAGTCATTGACTTGTGTCATGCTTTCTTTTCTATCCCATTGCACCCCGATAGCCAACAAATTTTTGCGTTCCGGTTCGGCGAATGTACTTTGTCATGGTGCCGTATCCCACAGGGGTATACAGAAAGTCCATCAATATTTAATCAGATTCTAAAGAAGTATTTAGAAGATTTGAAAATGCCCGAAAGTTCAGTACTCGTGCAATACATCGATGACCTATTGGTGGCATCGAGGACGCGAGAGGCATGTGTGGTGGACACAGTTGCATTGTTAAATAATTTGGTGGATGGAAGACTTAAGGTATCCCCATCGAAATTACAATTTTGTAAGAAGGTAGTACAATACTTAGGTCATAAGATTGAGAAAGGCCTGAGGAAAGTGACTGCAGACAGGATCAGAATAATAAAAGGAATGAGAGCACCAATGACTCAGAGAAGTGAGAATGTTTCTTGGAATGGTGGTATATTGTCGCCAGTGGATCAGCAACTTTTCGCTGATTGCAAAACCTTTGGTACGCTTGACAAAAAGTGATGTGAAAGATCCCCTTGAACTAAATAAAGAAGAGATGAAGGCCTTTAGACAACTGAGGGACAGCTTGTGTGAAGCACCAGCTCTTGGAATGCCTGTTTACGAAAAGGAATTCGAGCTCTATTGCAGTGAAAGAGATGGATGTGCCCTCTCTGTGTTAGTACAAAAGCATGGAACACTAAGACGACCGGTTGCCTAATTATCAGCTGTACTAGATCCTGTAGCTGTAGCTTTGCCTGGTTGCTTGAAAGCAGTAGCTGCTACCTGTAAGTCTGGAGCAGAGAGAAGGAATTGTGATGGGATATCCTATGAGAGTGTTTGTTCCCCATGATGTTGCAATTCTTTTGACAAGAAGCCGCACACAATTTATGACGCATAGTCGGCTGACTAAATATGAAAAGGTCATTCTGGGTGCTACAAATGTGAGCCTTGTGAGGTGCCTTAATGTAAATCCATCAACATTGCTACCTGATGCTGTGAATGTGGAATTGAAGGATGATGTGGATCATGACTGTTTGGAAGTGCTTCAGTTTTGCACTATGCCACGTCCGGACATAAAAGATGTGCCTCTGAAAGAAAGTGACTATGTAATGTTTGTGGATGGGTCATGTCTGAGAACTGAAGAAGGAATTCTGAGTGCTGTGTATGCAGTATGTACTGTAGCGGCTGTGTTGGAAGCGTCTTATTTGGATTTGTGGTGATGTTAAAAATCACAAAAGAGGGGATTGATGGAGCAGGTAAAGTAAATTTTGTAAACCTCCTCTATTTTGCATGAAATGTAATTACATAATCATTCTAAATATTAACTTGTACTAATTTGTGTTGAGTGGTATGATTAACCAACAATTGCACCTTAATAAACACGAGATACACGTGGGACTAAAATGCTAATTGCATGGCTAATAATTAAATGATTAACAGTGGTACGCAAACTAACTTTAGGATGTGTTGAAATAGAGAATTGCATGATTCATGTTACTTTTGTGATGGTTTGTGCTTCCAGTGCTGCAGAATGGTGAGTATTATTGCTTTAAATGTTGCTACAAGCTAGGAAAATACTAATATATATTGGGATTAGTGCGGGTTTAAACATTAGAATCTTCATTTCTATCTATTAATTACTGTTATGTTTGTTTTTGCTTAAGTTGGCACTCGGGCCTACTAGGCCGCAGTACTTAAAATGGGGTTCGGAAGTGGCCACCGTCATTGGAGCGCGATGTCTACTGCGCAGACTCGGATGGCTCTGAAGATCTCCAAGCGACTTCTGATGAGAAACAAAATGTTCCTTGTCAAGGATGGGAACATGGAGGACTGCCAAGACAAAGACTAGTGTGAATGACTGAGGGGACAATGAACGACCTGTACAAGAAAGCTCACATGTTGTTACTTCGGAACTTTGGCCTGTGAAACTACTAAAAGAATACAATTGAGAACATGTCATGCCCGGTCTCATGGGAAACAGGCAAACATGGGAATATTGAAGAGACTTGCAATTTTCAGAGGGTTTAGCCAATCAGCACACTTTCTACCCCTAAATTGTTGTGCATTGTCCTAAAAGTAAGGAGGAAAAGGGTATAAAAGAAGGAGATTGGGAAGACGGGGTAGACTGTTGGTGTGGAGAGTCGATTTGCTGCATTGTAGGTTCGTTGGTGCGATCGCCTGGTCCCTTGGCTAAATCGTGGGGACTGCGTCGCGCTGAAGGAGATTTCCTGGACTTACCTGGGTTTTCTTTGATTATAAAAGGACGATTCCATCTGAAGGGATTTTGATTATTTCTGTGGGTTGACGGGTTCTTCTGGAAGTGGTCACCAATGTCCAAATTTAGGTAAATATACATGTCATGTCAATTTATGTTAAAGATCAAAGATTGGAAATCGCTCAATAGAGAAATTATTTGAACTGTAATCCTGAATATGCCAACACAGAGTGACTTAATTAGATAAACTAAACTTTGATTAATAAGAAACGACTTTGTGTATTCTTTAATAAGGTATTGAAAAGCTAATCGAAAGGTTCCGAAGCTTTAAATGTGTTTTAGCTGGTTCCAAATCACCATCAACCAGTCCAACTAATTGGTCCATCGACCAAGTGGTGGAGTGCCTTGATGTTAAAGTTAGGATTCTATAGGTGCAGATGTATATAATGTAAAGGCATTACTCCCTATAGGTAGCAAGGTACCCCACCACACATGTCCAGCGCTTCTTTTCCTCCTGTGTGCAGATTCAAGTGAGACATGTGAGTGTTGGTGTTATGGTCCTCACCAATGAATGAATGAATGTATGAATGTGGTGACGAGTCTGTGACATAGGGAGAATATGTAAATTTGCCCTTTTCCGCTGGAGCATGGCGTGGTGGCTGTGTTTTTCAACTTTTAAATTACCATTCCAGGATGGCAGGTGTCGCTCTGGAAGCAGTAAAAAAAGAAATGTGTAAAAGATCAGGTAGCAGGTTGCATTTGTTGGGCCCTCCTTTCAATAACAGTTGAACAAAGGCACAAGATAGCAAGGGGGGACAGTAGACCAGCGTAGGTGGTGGTGGTGGTGGAGTAAAGATAAAGCCATGGGGATAGAGCAACGTGGAGGGTGGAGAGAAACAAATGAGAGAGCGCAACAAAGGCAAGGGGAGGGCAGCACAGAAGGAAGAGGGCAATACAGAGCAAATGCAGTGAGTGGTGTGGGCTCGGGAAGTGGGACAGCATACAAGTGAGAGATTTAGATAACATGCACTCTCCTGGAAAGCTGAAAGAAAAAGAAAAAAGCATTTACAATGCAATAGGTCTCACAGTGACATTGTTTAAAGCTTTTAGTATTGTAAATGATATTGTTTTTTATATATTTTTTTTTCTTCTAAAAAGTATACAGTATATATTATCAATTATGCACCATTAGACTGGAGATGACACCCCACAGTCTGCCGGAATACCCCTGTCCTCGCCGTGATGCAGGTTGTATTGTGGAGCTTTAGATAAAACACACTTCTAAAAACATGATATCACGCACGGCTTTAAGTGGGCCGGATCCTGCCGGTGCTCACCACCGGCAGTTGTTAAAAGCAGAGACAGGTCCGTATCGGGCTCTCCATTTTCGTCCTCAGTCTGAGAATAGAAAAAAATCTTAACTCTGCAGCAGTTCACTATTTCTGATGTAAGTTTTATTTTTTTTGCAGTTTTGTATTGTTAAACTGGAACTGCTTTACATAAGCACCAACAAAGACATCTTCATTTAATTTTTTGTAGGCATGGAGGATTAAGTAATTTGCCTCAGAAATACAGGATATGAAGCCCATGCTAAAACTGAAACCTTCTTCTTGAGCTCCAAATTTGGCAGCTGTAGCCATTACGCTACAAGCTCGGGGGTCCTTTTATTGAAAACCGAAATATGAGCCACACAACACGTTTTTAGAAAGCCCCTATGCACAAGCACGCCTGGGTTTATGCCCCCTGCCATACAGGACACGAGCTGGTTGTTTTTATTTTTCCAACGATTTTGTGTGCTAACTGCTCCGGTCTGAGGCGATTCTGTGTTATAGTTGCTGTTGTTTTGCTCTCCAGCCCACAAAGCTTTTGGGCCTCGGAGCCGATACGGTTATACTCTTGCAAAAATCGACACGAGAAATTTCACAGAAAAACAGTCAATGGTTTCCTATGGAAGAAAAGTACTTTTCAGGGTCAGTGCTGGGCACCAAGATCCAGCACTGAGTTCTCTCCTAATAGCAGGTGAGTATTTCCGTTTTCATTAGTCTGTTGATTTTAGGTGAATATTTTAAAGTTTAGAAACTCCACATTTAGAAGAAATTTCAAGAGAAACCAGTCAATGTTACCCTATGGAAGAAAAGTGAGTTATCGGCTTTTGGGTAAGTACTCGACTGCCAGAGTTAAGGTTCTGGGCACAGACTCTGGGGTCTCCCAGGGTCAGGTAAGTGCAGTTGTTACACCCTCGGCGGCACAGGGGCAGCCGGGTGCAGAGTGAGTTAGGCCCAATGTTGTACTATGGGAGGCAGGGGGCCCTTGGTTGGAGGCTGCTGACTAGCAGGCCACGCGGCTGTGGGAGCTGGGCTCCTGGTCACTTGCTCAGGGCAAATGGGGAAGTAGGTAGGAGTAGAAGTTGTACTGCCAGGGCCACTCGGGCGGCTGGGTGCAGGGTGCTTTTGAGCCTTCGGGCACTCAATGGATTGCAATGGAAAAGCTCAAGGACGAACAAAGGCTGCAAGCTCGGGGACGAAGATTCTTCAGGTGTGACCACCACTTCGAGAGGTAAGTTGGGTAGTTGGAGGATAGGCAGGTACCCAGGAGTCTGGCGCAGAGGGCCGCAGAGCGCCGGGTGCAGGTGTGCCTTTTGGTGTTGGGAAATCTTACCCTGTGTTGGGGGGTCCCTGGTACTGAGCCTGCAGGCGTCGTTAGGAGCGTCGAGGTGGGTCCTTGGGTGCCGGATTCAGGGTCAAAGTCGCCGGGGGAACGTCCTCAGGGTCTTTGTCCACTCCAGCACAGGCCAGGCTTGGCTGGTGCAGAGTGTGCAGGGTTCGCGGTTCCTGGCTGATGCCAGGGGTTAGTTACTTGTTTTGAGCAGAGCCACTGCTCGTGGGAGTCCCAGATGCTCAGAGTCACAAGGTAGCCAGGTCCTCCGGGGTTTGTGAGGTTGCTGGCCACAGGAGGTGCTGGGATTTAGCAGGAGCAGGTTCGAGGGTCGGTAGGGCTGGGGCCAAAGCAGTTGGTGTCTTCCTCTTCTTAGCAGCTGTACGGCAGGTCTTCTTTCTTCTTGAACTTCTTTGCTGTTTCAGAATCTGGAATCTAAGGAATGAAGGTTCAGGGTGCCCCTAAATACTACATTTAGGGGCGTTATAGGTAGGTAATGGGCAGGGACCACTGGGTCCCTGTCCTGGGGTGGGTACACCCCCTATCCCGCCACTCTCCTTGGGAGTGGCCTAGTCCTGATTGGGCAGGGCTCCCCATCTTCAAGATGGCGAGGGCCCGAGGATGTGTTTCACCTCGACTCCCCCACCTGAGGGGTGGGGTTGGCAGAGGCTGGCACACCCCCTGTCCTTCCTTGGGGTTTCCGGCCAGTCTTCCCACCAGAGTGGGGGGTTTAGAACCGGTAGGGGCCAGTTGCTGAGTACAGCAAGTGGCCTGGAGAAGCTCACAAAGGCGGCATGCCTTTGAAGCTTCCCCTGCCCATCCTGTGGGAAGAGACCTAGTACCTCGCCCAGGATGTGCATTGTTGCAGGCTCCGGAGAGCGGATGGCTCTCTACCCAGGGGCCCAGCAACATGTCTGCTGTGTGGCAGCCTAGGCAGCCCCTCAGACCAGAAGTAGATTGTAGGTTAGGTTCAGGGGGCATCTCTAAGATGCCCTCTGTCGTGCATTGTACATTAAATCCTGCACTGGCATCAGTGTGGGTTTAATGTGTTGAAGTTTGATACCAAACTTCTCAGTCTTCAGTGGAGCCATCATGGTGCTGTGGAGTTTGTATTTGACGAGCTCTCAGCACCATGTACTCTTAAATGGCAGCACTGCACTTCCAGTGCCCAGGAATGGACCTGGGTACTGTAGTGGCACAGGGCTCATGCTCCTGTGCCCACACCACTGGCATAGGGCACCCAGCTAGAGGGGTGGCTGATGTATGCCAGGGCAGTGTATGTTGTGGCCATGGCACACAGGGATGTGTGCCATGTCGACTCTCTGCTTTGTCCTGTACCCAGACACTCAGCCTGCAAGGGCAGTGTGTTTGTGTTAGAGTACAGGTCCTCTAAGGGTGGGACAATAAGTGCTGCAGCCCTTAGAGGCCTTCCCTGGTCACAGGGCCCTGGGTACCTAGGGTACCATTTACCATGGGCTGACATGTGGCCAGGGTTTGCCAATTTGTGTTTTAGGTTTCAGCATAGCTTTTAGGGAAGTAACATGGGCCCTGGGCACCTGATTGGCAGGAGTCCAGGGCACACTCAGTCAAAGTACATTCAGCAATTCAGCAAACAGTGGGGGCATACCATGCAAGAAAGATGGCACTTTCTCACAAAATGTTAATAAAAATATATATTTTTTTTAAAATGGTTTGTCTGGTAGTCCACAAAAACTGGTGCGGAGCTACGAGATGATTCACTGGAGTGCGTCTTTCTTTTCCTTAATTCAAATTATTGGACACTTGCACCCCTTTTCTGTATTGTCCCTGAAAAACTCTCTGTAACCCCACGAAATACCCCCAATCAATTTACCGTATTGCTATGAAAGAGGGGGGCGGGGGGAGAGGAGAAATCTACAAATGTACACTCACCAAAACAGAATCCTGGAGTCTTTATTCCTCCAATAGGGCTTCCACATGGCTCAGTTTTCACTCTCCTGGAGCGGTACAGTATCTATGGTGAAGCCAGTTCTCCACTTACTACTTCAGATAAATCACGACTACCGATTTTATTGCCCTCACCACAGTGGGCCAAATAACTGCAGGGCACTGGTCTCGCGAGTCCACACCACAATTGGCCGATCGTACGTGCTGCATCGCGGCTTCCTGAACCACTTCTCACAACTCTGCGGCTACTGGTCTTGACTCGGCCTCCTCAGCAACACCAATTGCATGCCCTTTTGCCACTGAGGACTGCAGCGGAAAGGGGCATATTTACAGGGTGGGTTAAGCCATGCAAAGTGGCTAAGCGCCACCTTGTAAATATGGAAAATGGCCCTGCGCCACCAGAGCATCAAGAAAAGTTACGCTCTGGTGCCGGTGAGGGCTTGTAAATCTGCCCCTAAGTGTCTTCCCTGAGGTCCTGGGGGGACTTTACAAATGTGCTCCGGTGGTTGATTGGGGTTTAAAAGACTGGAGTCAGAAAGTGAAATCTATTACCATGATGAACCTGGTTGCTGTATCCGACTCACACTCCATTGCATTCAGTGTCAAATTGCGCCTAGGTCCTGGTCTACCATGACCATTGTCTATCATTGACACTATATGCTTCTGGGCACTATTCCTATTCAAAACCTTAACAAATCCATATCTGCTGTTCCCCGTCTTTAATTTTTGGCATTTTGGTGTAATTTTGTTTATCAAATTTATCTCTATGTTTCAACTTCAGTTTGGTATGTTTATTGTTTTTCAGTTTGACTTTATTACTGTTTTAGTTCTGCATAAATATTTTACGCATTGGCCTCAGTTAAGTTTGCCTGATCTGCGCAAAAGCTACCAGGGGATTTGAGTTCAGGTTAATTTAGCGACTTTGAGGGTTCACATTGACAAGGGTCGGGATTATTCCTTGAAGTGGGTAGTCTCCCACCCTAAATAGTTATCAATTGTTTTACATTGGTGTTCAATGGTGGGATCTAGGACTGCTGTAAAAGCAAAAATCTGTTTGTAATTTTACATAAAAGTTCCTTTTTATTTTTAAATTGACCTCTGATTTTTAATTGATAATTTATTGATTTTTCTTAAATTCCATTCCTACCCCCCTATTTTGCATCTGATTTTTGAAACAGTGAAAGTGGATCTGAGCAGCATTTAGTACCTCAGCATGACACATTTGAGGAGGGTGTGGAAGGAGAGAGGGCTGAGGATAGTGAAGGAGTCCAAGAAAGGGGACTACCAGATTACTCTCAGAGTGTAGGAGGAAGTACGCTTGTTTCAGTCCACCCAAACGGAGCAAGTGGATGAGGAGGTGGAGGAAATGGGGGGAGGAAAAGCAGAAGATGGCATTTCAGAGGTTCCAGTGCCAGAGGATGATATCCCTCAGACAGCAGCATCACCTGCATTTTCTAGAGTAGGGAGTAGTGTGTTCTCCCATGGTTTTTCTGCATCAGAGCTGGAGGACATGCAGGTTGAGAGAGCACTGAAATTGCAGCTGGCTAACCTTTCCCTTGAGGAGAAAAATTTGTCCTTGATTGCTGATCAGGAGAAAAAGGTAACAGCAGCAGCAACCTAGTGCCTAGTAATATGGTTGGGGATGACATGGATAAGTAATTTGCAGCATATGAGGTGACCCTATGTATGCTTGGAGTCCCAGAGAGGTATTGGAGGGGGCAGTCTGTGGAGGCACATGCCCATTGCATAGAGGGATATCTTAAAGGTGCCAGAAATAACTGACAGATGAAGTATGCCCCCAAGAAGAAAGCCGTTATAACTAAGTTTGGTCTGGTCCTTGGCAAGTATCACCTGATGTCCAGCATAGCCAGAAACACTCAAACCAGTCATGGGTAGATTTTGTGGATTCTTCCACTAAGGCACTGGTTAGTTGGGTGAAGCACTGCAAAGTTTACAAGTATGATGGTCTGTACAATTTGGCTGTGAAGGAGAACATATTAAGTAATTGTTAAACAGTGCTGTGTCAGCACCTGATTGATATCAGGCTCTCACTGCCCAGAGAACTTTGGAAGTAAGCTGCCCTTTAGATCAGCACCAGAGTGTCAAAGAAGGTACCTAGGAGTGACACCAGGAAAGGTGGTTAAGGTTTCCCTTCGCAAAGGGACGGGAAGGCCAGTATAATACTGAGAAGTTCCTCAAGGGCCCCCAAAAGAGTTTGGAGGGAAAGGATTCTCATTCCTCTATAGAGTACAGGAGGAGAGGTTTTTATGGGTAGAAATCCATTGCCTTTTGAACCACCCCAGTGTTATGACTGTCTCAATTCTAGACACAAAAGAGGAGAATCTGTGTGTCCCAGGAAGCCACCCACAAATGGGCACTCTACAGGGGTAGCCAGTGTGTAGCCTTGGGTGGAGGTTATTCCCAGGAGAGGATTGCAGAGCATGCCCTTGTATCCCTTGTTTGGGAGGTGGACCAAGAAGGTAAGCTGGTGATCCCTGAGGGTAGTAGACATCTCCTCCAGGAAGTTCGTGAATGAGGTTCTTATCACTGTTCTGAGGGAAACCTGTGCCCGCCAGTCCATGGTGTTTTCAAGACTGGTTTCCCCTCAACAGTATCTGCCAGGACAAGTCTGTAGGGTAACACAGGCCCTGGGGTAGCACTTTTCTGTCCTATGATCCAGGTAGCCCTGGAAAGGGAGGGAATACTTGCCCAGAGAAAGGTCAAGTGTCCATCACCAGATGCCGATTGACTGCATCCAAGGCAATAAGTTCCCACTAGTGAAAAAAGACCTGGGGGGGGGGTCAACAGTGTGTCCTAATAACACAGATTTTTGTGGGTGCAACAATTTAGAACCAGTGGCTAGGTAAATGGCGCACACTCCAATCTGGTCAACCGTTGTCCATAAACAATACAAATATTTGCATTTGGTGCTACAGTAGGAGGGAAAGACACCTGATCCCCCTCAAAATTGGAAGAAGACCGAAGGATCTCCTTCTTAATCAGACTACAAAATAGGCTCCAAGGACTCAACAATTCAATGACAAGTATTGTCTTGTATATAAATGCCCAATGTCTTTTATTCAGACATGTGTTCTCTTGTTCTTTAAATATTTCATCAGTACATATTCTTGGTCAACGGCAACTTCAAGCCAACACGTGTTTCGTCCGTTAAGTTACAACAGGACTTCATCAGGGCTTATTATTATCATTCTCAATGTCCTTAATTCAGTCACCAAGACATACTCTATATCCAAAGTCAACCTACTTGACCATCTTCTATCTCTATCTTTGTAATGTGCAGTTTAATCTTGCTCCGCAATCAATAGGTAGAGTGCTCCTGTCGCATAGGGAACTCCCAGCGTTTTGGGGGTACTGTCCCTGAGTGGGGGGTATGGGGGGCCAGACAAATAGTAAGGGATAAGAGGTGGATGCCATCCACAGTATGAGAAGCAATCCTCAGTGGTTACCTTCTCTGAGAGAAGAGTACCCCAAGACTGACCTGGAGGTGCCACCTGCACTGTGTCAGAGACCGGGGACAAGAGACCTGTGCCTGGCAGACCCATGCATGACAGAGATAGAGTACGTCAACCTTGAGAGGATCTGTGCCCCCCCCCCCTGGAAGTCCTGGATTGCCAGGCCCCTATTCAGTCTCAGGGTACAGACCCTAAACCGAAAGGCCATCCACAGGATTTCACCGCTAAAATGGCAGGAGGAACAGTGGGAGGAGGGTGTCTTGAACCTAAAGGTGCAGTCACTCCCCTAAAAGGCCAAAGAGACCTCAGGTTCAAGTGGGGACTCCCTGCCTGCCCCACGGGTGAAAGTGAGACCTACCCAAGACCCCAGATTGGAACATCTACTGTCATATGGCCATTAGCGTCATTTTCGACATTGCTAAGTTAGCACAAGCTCTGCTGCCATGATGCTGCTTTTGTGCACGTTACTGTAAGACTTTGTTTTGCAAGACTCTCTTTGTGCCTTTCACATGAGAATTGTCTGCTTTCTGCGTTCTCTGCCTGTTCATGGAGTTTAGTCTGAACACGATGTGCAAGGTCGATAAACAATGCCTCTTGTTATTTTGTTCTGGTCAGTCCCTTGCACCTAGACAAAACATGCTATATAGCTGCGGCTGTTGGAAATCCGTACTTTGATATTATGGGGGGGCATGTTGGTTTAACACACACCAGGAGAGGGACCTTTCCAGGGAGAAGAGCTATGCTGTTCCTATGATGTAAAACTACCATCCAGGCATTAAGGTATGGGGTCTGCTGACAAAGCCCAGAGATCTTCCTTTATATAATAAAACTTCTTCTGTCCAAGAGGAGGGTGGTTAGGCCTTATAGTCCTTTTCCGCAGTCTATATACGATGACATCCCCTTTCATAGTCTATGGACTCGTTACAATGCTAACTGTTTTAGGTTTATGCGTTCTGCTGCTGGTAGTGGCCCGTATACTGCATTACAGAGCACTATAGTTAAAATAAACATTTTGAACTATAACCGTGACTATTCTTATTGTGGACAAGTACGAGTGAGTGAATGAAAGGATACGTCTTGCTACCGCGATTCCTGAGAGAGTTGGGAATGTTGTGTTCTGGGTTGTCTAATCATTTGTAGCTTCGTGATTATGAAGAAGAACGAATGAGACATTATAGCTAGTCGGTTCTGGGATTTTGGGTACTGAGGCTGTTGGAAGGCTTAGCCTCTACACACCGAGGTCCTGTTTTCCTGGGCATAGCTCTGTGTATGTGCAGAATCCCTGCAACACTACCTTCCAATGAATGGCCAGGGGCCTGGTTCCCTACAGTGACAGCTGTCAGTGACCTCTGTTGATGGTTAGCCTTATTGGCAGAACTTGCCCTGGGTTGGTTGCAGACGTCTGACCTAGGGGGAAAAATGGGCAACATAACTTTGTTTGCTATGGTGATACTGTACTCCTATTGGGATGCACCTGTGAGCAAGCTAGGGTTAGTTGCATCACAGGTGGCATCTGCAGGTGAGGAAAAGTATAGCTCATGGACAAGGTTAGCTGAGATATATGTTGACAGATGGGCACAGGTAGATTGCAAAGGGCTTTGAAGAGGTATGCAGAGGTAGGAAATTGCCCATGTTCTGTCGCCTCGGCAAGGAAGACTATCAAGAGACTGTTATGTCAACCCTTGCTCTTGGCTGGGGGCAGCCTGTATAGAAAATCCACCTTTTTCACCCTTTGCTGGACCCTATATTTTTGATAGTATTAGATTTCTGTGCATTTTATCCCTGATAACCAGTGGTAAAGTACCTGTGCACATGCTTTAAACATGGTCGAATTGACATATTCCTAATTGGTATTCTTGAATTACCGATAATTCCTTAGTATATGGTACAACATGTACCCAGGGCCTATAAGTTAGATGTCACTAGTGGACTGCAGCACTTATTGTGCCATCCACTACCGTGACAGTCATAATAAACTATTCTGACAGTTCAAAACCTCCCATTTTAAATATTAATAAGTTGTCGCCATGTAAGCCTCGTAGTCCACAAGGCAAGGTGCATGGTATTTAAAAGGACATGTAGAAATGTAATGTTAGCATGTCCTTACAGTGACTAGTACGCAAAAAATATTTTCACTGTGGCAGGCCTTGCTGTCATATGTAGAAAAAACAAGAGTATATATTAATATCCTAATACTGTATCTTGGGAATGGGACTAGCTAGAAAGATAATTTAAAAAAAAACAATTTTATAGTTAATAAAAATCTAATTTAAAGGAAAAGTAACTTTTAGAAAGTTACCTTTTCCTTGCCTAACAGTCCAGGAAGATAAATTTGCATTTACTCTCCCATTTCTGCCAGCCATTAATTAGTATTTGGATATGTGTGAAAAAAGGTGTAAAATGTCTCCCAGAATCAAACAATAGGAAGACCTGATTGGTCAGAGATGACTCTTCTGAATATCACACAGTGAGCAGGGTGGGGGCTGCGGGCTTCCTTTTTGACATTACAGTGTCAAATCTGCTTGACTGTCAAATCCTGTTTGACAGGTTTGGTGGGTTTACACATGGAATGGTTTTCTTAAGCGCACAATACAAATCCCAATAACAATTGATAACCAATAACACTGCATTAACCTTGGGTTCTAGATCAATGTGCTGGCTGATGTAAAGCACTTCAATGCCTTGTCAGGAGTAGTAAGCACTACATAAATGCCAGTACAATAACATAACACCTTGTCGTGCACTTGAAAGTCAGAGAACAGGATAGCAAGGTAATTCTTGTATATGCACTGTCTGGTTGCTGAAGGGCCTGCTCTGTCCCACGAGACTTCAGTCTATGGGTTTTGAATATAACACAGGTGCACACGTAAAAGGAAACAGGATGCCAAAACTATTCTTGGGGATCCACTGTTGGTTGCTGGAAAACTGTACTTTTAGTCTATCAGACATCTGTCTCTGGCTTTACTGTGGGTACAGTCGCTGCCTCAAATTGGATTTTAATGTTAGGTGTGGAAGGAGACTAGGATTACCATAGTGCACTTCCCACACACCTCCAACCCTCACAGCCAAATTTTTGTGTGGCCGAACCCTTTTGCCATCTTGCAAATGCCCAAAGTGGGCAGCGTTGGCCATTGGAACTTCTACCCCATTGGTTAGGGCGTGTCTAGGAGTCATTCTCACCCACTATCTCATGACAGGCATAAATGTGGAATCTCCTTGCACCTAATTCAGAATACTCATGGACCTAAGGAAGAACAGAAGAGGACTAGACCTGCTGTCTATAGCCTGAGAGAAGCCCTGGACCTTCTCGTGCTTATACCCGGGACAAAGAAGTGGTCTCCAAGGGTTATAAGGCTGACTTCATGTTCAAGGTATTGGGATACAACAAGCTACAAGGGCACATTCTTACAACTGCCCTGTTACTCAGTGGCAACTGGACCCTGCTGTTGACCTCTACCTGACACCCTGTGAGTCTCTAAGTGCCTTGCTAGAGGTCCTGGAGGGTGGAGATTTAGAAATAGTTTGGGATTGGGACTTAAAGGACTAAAGTCAGAAGGTGAAATCTTTGACCAGGACAAACCTGGTTTGTGTATCCAACTCTGGCTCCATCATGGTCAGCGTCAAACTGTGCCTAGGTCCTAGTCTACCATGACCATTGACTATCACAGGCATGTTATGCTTCTTGGCGTTATTCCCAGGGGCGACTCCTCCTCTAAGACAGAGGAGCATCGTCCCACTGCTCTCAGAGCAGGAAGAATTAAGTAATAATAATGTAGTTATTATCATTTTATTTTTCTTAGGTTCGGTGCTGGCTTAGGGCGGGGGAGGGCGAGACTGGTGGCACAGGGGGAGTGGTTTGCACACTCCATGTCAGGAAGCAGATGTATGGCGACTGCATTAACTGAGCAAGGTCTCTCGACAGAGACATTCACACTCGCGCAAGTATGGCTATTTCAGTATACCCTGGATAAACTACATCTCTCATGGGGCAATGGGTGTTTCTGTAGTTCTGACGCAGCGTATCCGAGGCCGTTAAATATGTACGAGACACGTCGAGTGGCGTGCGTAAAACTGGATAGATACTTTGTTTCCCTCGAGGTCTCCGGTACAGGGTTCCTACCCGTGGGAGGTTTTCGCTGTCAGCCCTGCTTTGTTGGCAGGTTGCCGAAAGGCTGAGGAAGGTGTTGGTTCCATTTCCCTCGCGCATCGTTCTTTCGGATTCCAAAGAAGGCAATGGAAGATTCATCAGCGCATTGCAACAAATAGAGGTCAGCTCGTAGTTCCGAGTGGCGTCGTCGGAATACAGCTGTTCTTGAACTGAGCTCAGGGCTGGATTATTTTCCCAGTGGGATGCTGTGAAGTAACCGCATCTGTGTTTCTTTGTTCATGCCAAGTGTCCAGGAGGCAAATAACTATTTATAGTGACTTCCTTTCGGCAAGCTGGGTTATGTGGAAATAACTTGGATTTGGGAATCCTATTTCTTTTAGTTTTTTGCTCATTAACGTACCTAAACTTTTCAGTACTTTTACTCATTGCTTACTTGTACTTATCTAGGAAAAGGAAGTGACTTTGGAGTTGGTTGTGTTCAAGCAGTCAGTTTCACAACCTTTGCAACTCATATATCAAGACTACGCCTTTTAGTTGTTTATTCATTTTTTGGTCATAGAAGGCTTCTGCATATTTTTGGTTTTCATTCACCACTTGATTATGGGGTAGGTATGATAAGAAGCCTGATCCAAAGAATTCACTTGTTTATGGTTATACATGTGATGAGGCTAATGAATTGTTTGTTTTCTGGTTTGAAGGATGGAGAGCATTGCTTTTGGGGAACAGGCACTAACTGTGTGGAAGAAGTGAGAGTATACCGTAGTCTTGTTGGAGGTATGTGAATTTATCTTATTAGTGAGACTCATTGAGAGTAGTCCTATTTCATGTGGTTAACTATTTCTTTCTCCTCTTTCAGGTTTCTTTCCTTCTTCCCAGCTGTTTCCTTCCTATCCCTTCCCTCGCTTGATCACCCTAACATTCAGTTTTTAGGTCTCGGCTAGCGAAGGCTGCGCTTGCGCAGTCTCGCTCGCGAGAATTAATGACTTCGGGTGTTTTGGAGAAGAGGGGCTTGAACCCGCCCCTCTTCTCTCCTCTTCTCCATTGGCTGGCCTCTTAAATGCTGGCCACCCATTGGAGAAGAGGCTTGTCGCGCAAAACAGGCCCCGTCCTTTTCGGATTGGGGGGCGTGTTTTTTCGTTGCTTTTCGCAGGGCGTGTTTTTCTCTCCTCCAGCCAATGGCAAGAGGAGAGAAAAAGAAACACGCCCCCGAATCCGAAACCGAGGCTGCGTTTCTCCGAGGCAGTTCTTCTCTGCCTCGGAGAAAGGCGGTGGTGTCCCGGCGTTGCTCCCTCACCTGATCTCCTTAACAGCAAGCCGGCATATTTTCTGATAACACTTATTGGAGTGCCCGCCTCTAACACAGCATTGCAGCCACACACCTTTCATTTTTTCGCCATGTCAACCATAGCTCCGTACACTTATGTCATTTAAGGTCTCTGCAAAGGCTTTAAAGTCATCGCCCCAACCCATCCCCAGCAAACAGAGCGGGCTTCCGAAAATAACAATTAGCTCAAGCAAGCAGAGCCGAGGAAGTTCGAGCAGACCATAGAGACGGAATCTACCTCAGCTCACCAGCTGCTGCAGACAAAATGATTTGGTGGCCATGCTCAAATTTATTTTTTCCAGTTCCAGAAGCTACCAAATATAATGCAAAATGAAACGTTTAAAAAATTTTTTTTTTATATAAAAATGTATAAAGGGCTACGTTTGTAAATATATAACAAATTAAAATAAGTGAACCGTACAAAATTAGTTAAATAGATTTAGAATAAGGATTAAAAGATCCTCTGTGTTAGTAAATACTTGTATATTAAATTAATGGTTAACCTCATTTCTCTGTCAGCAAGCTCCTGTGTAACATGGCCTCGTAAGTTCCACTGCTTGTCTCTCTTCTATGTCTACAGCTCTGCCTAGGCTGAAAACAGGAGTTTTCTCCTCTCTTCTCGGACACAGCTTCTTCCGGAGCTTTAATGGTAAGAGTTGGGAAGTATATGTTACCTTGGGGAGCAATATTGCCCGAGTGATGGACTGATAGGCCGGCGTGTGGGGGTTGAAAGCCTTGACAAGAGGTGCCCTCACACACTGTAAACAAACTTCCTTCAGCCCTGTGGTGGGATCGGATCCTGGAGTGTACCTTGGGCAAGGAGCATTACCAACTTGATCTAGCTCGGACACTGGTTCAGTGGCTCCACACTGAGGCCACTGGAAGTTTCACTTCCCCTTTTGGTTCTAATTACTTTTAGCATCGACCTCGTCTCCACTTGGCTTCGGGGAGCAGGGGAGAGAAGAAGGAAAGAAAACCCTGGAAGAATAAACAAAATACATTGCGCTCCCACGAAAACCGAATCGCTGGCACACTGCTATCAACGCGTGCCCTTTTCCCCCTGTTCTTACATCCCACGTCCCGGAGACGCGAAGGATTTCTATTTATCACATTTTTTCCTTCTATAACATATTGCATTTTATGGGGCAGTTTGGGGTTTTCGGCGTTGTTTCAAAGAAAGGTTTTCAGGGAAAAAAAGGATTTCGCCGCCGGACGGAGGAAATAATAAA
The DNA here is from genome assembly GCF_964204655.1 of Triturus cristatus. Taxonomy (NCBI): domain Eukaryota; kingdom Metazoa; phylum Chordata; class Amphibia; order Caudata; family Salamandridae; genus Triturus; species Triturus cristatus. The sequence continues at coordinate 84,866,296 of NC_140586.1, read as the reverse complement.
ATAATACCAAACAAAAGGACTAGACGGAGGAAGGGAAGTTGACACTGAAACGCCCAAAGTCGCTCCGACGGGTTTCAAGGCGCTACAAATATGCAGACGGCGTTGCGTATTCTGCTCTGCATGGCCTTTTTGGCGCTGTCTTTGAGCGAGACCAACACCGCCAACTTCAGCCCGCAGGTAAGATAATTAAACAAATCAGATTTAGTACGTGTGCGTTTTTAGGCACCCCGAACGGAAATGTTGTTCAAAGGTCACATGTAGCGGTGCAGAGGCCGTGGATTGGATGGGAAGCAAGAATGAGTGTGCGCGCTTTGGGGGAATCGTGATCTAACGTGACTTGACGATCTGTTGGAGTACAACGGGGTCTCCTGGCGAGGGCACAGGGAAGGGGCGGTGGAAGACTGGCTCTGTGGTGTCACGGAGGTGAAGTGCTGCTTGTGGGGGCTGGTACCGGATGCGTAAACTGGGCCTCTCAGTCTCCCATCGGCACGCAGCCCAGCAGTTCGTTCTTCTGATGTCTAAAATGGGTGCTATTGATTTGGGTAATCACTCGATTCATCGATCGGACGTGTACATGCATAGGAGTGTGGGAGGGGCGGGTGTATGTGCGAATACGAAAGGCAGGAAGCGGTGCTCTGAATGTTTGGCTCGGGTGCATTGGGGGAAGCCATTTGTTTGCAATTGTGCATTTTCGCCCTGCTCAGCAGAACCGTGGCCTTTAACGGAATACACTAAAGTGCAGCTCCGGCGGCATTTACCCCACCCCCACTTGCGCATTCTGCTGAGCTTGTATTTTTTTTTTACACACTTATCTAATGAAGTCTTATGTCTTCGTGGGCGAATGCATCCACCGGGAATTGAAATCCTGACGGGGCCTCTCAGCCGCCCATCCTTCCGGGCTCTGGGTAGCAATGAAGTTCTATAGCGCCGTGAGGTCCCAGCGCTCTTTATATGGTTTACACATACACCAATTGGGTAGTAAGTAGCGGCGTGGAAAAATTTGATTACGTGTATGTGAAGTTGCATTTCGGAAGAGTTGACTGTGGCCCTTTTTAGGTCTCGGCTAGCGTAGGTGGCTCTGTGTGGGTGGCTCTGTGTGTGTGGGTGGCTTTGTGTGTGGCTCTGTGTGTGAGTGCAAATGCAATAGGTCTTGCCTTTGAGAGAGATTAAGCTATTGACATTGTAAATAACAATGCCGTTTCTTTAACCCCTTCCATGCTCATGACGGAACGATTCCGTCATGAGCATCGGATTCCCCCGCAGCGCTGAAGGGGTTAAATGTTTTAAAAACAAAAACATAAACAAAAATAATGTCATGAGCAATGCCAATAGCTCTAACTTTAACAATGCCGAGACCATTGCATTGTAAATGCTTGTTCATATCTGAATTGGGGGTATCAAGAGGTGGACCTAATTGAGCATCGTTCGGATCCTGAGGAGTTCCTTCTTTCATCCTTGCCGGGAGGAAGCGGTGACACTCCAAGTACGCATGACGGTTTGGCCAGCCATCTTAGGCAGGCCAAATAGTCATGCATACTTTGCATGTTCTGGTCAAGAACATGTTCAGGCTCCCATTCCCCATCTGAGCACCGAACCAGGAGCCTGGGTGCTTCCGGGACTCGCCAGAGAAGGGGACACGACGGTGGAGAGACAGTCAACGCGGCTATGAGGAGGTAAGTGGTTTTTTTTGTCCCACCCATGCCAACCCCCCACCTCTCCAGCCCCGTTCCCTGCCAGTCGCTACTGATTAGTTCTAAATAAAACTTTAAAAATTGATATCTCTTGTTCCCTTATTGCATTTTTCTCATTTAGTCTTATTTTGTTTATTAGATTTGACTCTATTTTTCTACTTCAGTTTGGGATTTTTATTATTTGGCATTTCAACTTTATTGCTATTTTGGTAGTGCATAAATACTTTACACATTACCCTAAATTAAGCCAGTCTGCTCTGTGCTATAGCTACCAGGCAGGTGTGCTCAGTTTACGTTGGTGACTTTGAGGGTTCATCCTGGCCAGGGTTGTGATTTTTCCTTGTGGTGGTAATTCACCCTTCCCCCAAATAATAATCCAATTGTTTACAATGTGTATCGTCGGGTCATCGTAAAACGTCAGGCTCTCCTGAAAGCGCTCCAATGCCCTTGGGCCAATTTCGCATTATGTAAAACTGTAAAGAAAAAAGAAAAAAAAAGACAAGAGCAACCCTGTGAATTGTACCATGTAGCCGAATGATTATGTTCCAGTAGTCCAAGCGACATTTTTAAAAAACATCTTCCAAAGTAGCCTGCGAAAAATACACCTCTAACAAAATGTTGGGCTTTTCCCAGTAGGAAGAACCGAACTAGGCGTTATTTATTTCAGCTCTTAATCCGTGACGGGGAAATACTCTTAAGAGGGCGGTTAGCGCCTCTTACGGCGCCGCGTGTGGTCTTTAGTTCGGGCACCATGTCCTCGTCTGCAAGTTGTGTGTGTGACTGAGCCTTACTGTGCTCTATTATTTCGGTGTGGTCAAGGAACAAAACGAGATCTTTTTGATTTTCATGTTTTCCGCTCTCTTGGTCTTCTGCCGGTGCTAACGAAGCCCAGATACTGTGCACTCTACGGGTCTTATCAGCCATCCCAGGTAATTAGCGCATCAGCCTGCGTAAGCAGCCTTAAATTGGGTTTATCGTTGCCATGGAAACTGCTGCGGAGGGTACGAAGGAGGAGAGTCATCCTAATTTCCCTGGTGACGAGAAAATTAATAATTATGGGAGAGCTTCATATTTAGGCCAATGAGGTGTTGAAGCTGCAGGCTGGTGGGAGAGGAGGTGCTGTCATCCATTTTATAACAAAAAGGGAAACTTTTTTTAATGTAGTGTTTAAAGGCTACTTGTGTATCCACGCACCGTTAATATCAGTAGATCTTGCTTTTTAATGTTTTCAACATTCCAAGAATGGAAGGCAGGGCCTTCATGGATTGGAGTGTCCACCCCGCAGGTTACAGTTATTTCTGCAGCAACTGCTCAACCGACTAAGTTATATCCCAGGATGTCACCTGGCTCTCGCCTTTAGATACGACACTGGTTTCTTCACCAAGAGTATTAACCCAGTGGACTTTCTACATTTATTGGACACTGTTTCGAATGCCTACCGGCTCAATTTTCTTTACCTCGATTCAGACATGAATGGATTTCCTTACAGTTTACGGTACCCTTCCTACATTTCATACCTCCAAGCTATTGGGTCCATCCTACAAATGTGGGGCTTGCTTGCTAAACGGCACCCAGAACTGGGAACGGGTTCCTATTAGTAACTGTGGCGTCCTCTTACAGTTGGAGTGCAGTAGGTTTCTTCTCCAGATGGTGTCAAGCGTGTAAGAAACCTGCAAGACTGCTGCACGCTGAGGATACAGGGGTTGCAAGGTAAGTACGCTGCGCTTACCCCATTCAGAGACTCGGCCGCACCCCATGGATGGAGATGTACACCAATATAAAGATGATACTTTACTTGAATAGACTTATAGAGCAATTGAAGGAGGCTCTTGAGCAGGCATGGAAGGAGACTCGGGCAAAATCCTTGACATGGTGCCTCACCTACTCAGGGTCGTCTTAACTGCATTATAGGCCCCCGGGCAAAGCAGTGCACGAGGCCCTGCCTACACAACCACTCTCAGGAATAAAATTGTTTAACGGAAAATTAGTGTTCAATTCTGGTCTGCTTGGGGCCCCTATGCTTGTGGGGCCCCTGGGCAACTGTGCCCATGTGCTAAGATGGCACTGCGCCTACTCACACCTGCCAGAGATCCTGGTCTTCAGCCTGAGGAGAGCCGGGACGTCCTAAGGACTTAAAGCTTGTGAGAGGTCTCTCTTCTGGGGACCCCAAACTGCTCCAGCCATTGCTGTCCAATGTTAAAAATGATGGTCAGCCATCCAAAACCATGAAAGACCTGTGCACCAGGATGAGTAACATAACAAGCATTGGCAAAGTCGACAGGTCTCGTCCAGGGCCGGACTGGCCGTAGGGGGCATCAGCCGTTTGCCCGTGAAGCCGGAAGGGTGGGGGCTGGTTTTGGAGCAGTGGGGGCCGGTTTTGTTACTGGGAGCCGGTTTTGCAGCGATGTAACAAAAGCAGCAGTGCTGGGGGCCGGTTTTGTTAAGCAGTAGGGCTTCACACTTGCCCCTTCCCCCTCTCCCGGGGGTGGGGGTCAGTCCGACAAAATTACCTGGGCTGCTTTATTTATTTATTTGAAAAGTTTTATATAGCGCTAGCTAGACCCAGAGGTATCAGAGCGCTTTACATGAGAACAAGTTGCACAAGGTTACATTTGTTACCATAGCATAAAATATAAAACATATACAAGTTATCTGGAGCATGAGGGAAGGTGGGGGTGAGGGTTCGCGGGTTCCCAGTCCAGCCGTGGTCTCGCCTTTGTGACCTGTTGGCGTTGCCAGTGGTTTTTAGCCACCCTGCACATCATCCTAGATGCTGCGAAGCGTGGCTAAAGTTTAAAAAAAGAAAAAAACTCTTTTAACGCAGCCACTCGCATCATTTTGAAGGCATGTGCGAGGCTACAAAATGATGCATGTGATTTTTTTCCTTTGTAGTTACCAACCAGAGTTAGATTGCTAACTAAAAAAAAGAAAATGTGCAAATTTTTTATTTTTTTAAAGTGTACGGTCAGGAGGAGTAGAAGCAACATGGGAGAGTTGGGAGGAATGGTGAATGGTAAACGGTGAAGCAAGACAGGAGAGTATGGGGTGACACCAAAACAATATAGGAGGGAACATGAAAGCAACAAGAAGAAGGGCTGGAGGGGATGTGAAAGCATTGGGGAGGGTAATATGGAAGGCGTTGGTGGAGCTAAGAAATTGGTACAAGCACATGGACGAGCGCAAGAGGGAGGAGGGCAGGGGGAAGCAGGTGGGCAACAGAGAGAACACTGAGTGCAGAGGGAGAGATTTACACAAGTGAGATGGTTCACACACACACTCTAAATGAGTGCTTTGCACAAAAGAAAGAACTGAGATTAAGTCCAAAGGTAGAAAGTTTAACCAGGCTAAGGTTCTAAAAATATCCAGCCGAACAGAAAAATTCCCTGAGCATGAAAGTTGACTTTCCCTGCTCAGAGTTTTTCCCATTAAAACCAACAGCTTTAGCAGAACTTCTTATCAAGCTTCGAAAGAACTTCTTCAGATACAGCCTGGAATCTTGCCCCACTGGAGAATTTCGACTTCGCTTCCAGAGTCCTAATGTAAAATCTTTGACCGTGACAAACCTGCTTCTAGTATCCGACCCATGATCCATTGGGGTTGGCCTGAAATCACGACTAGGTCCCAGTCTCCTGCCAACAGTGGCTACTGATTGACACTTTACTTTTTCTTGGCCCTTCGTCTTGTAAATCTTTAAAAATTTGTTTCTCCAGTTTCCGTTCTGCTTATTCGATTTTTAACATTTGGTGTCATTTTATTTATTAAAGGTTTCTCTATTCTTATAAATTAGTGGAGTAATTGTATTGTGTTGTGCTTTTGAGTTTTTAACTTTTTGTTATTTCTAAATGCTTTACATGTTTTCTCTAAGTTAAGCCTGTCTGCTGTGTGTCATAGCTACCAGGAGGAGAGCTCAGTTTTAAATTACTGAAACCTTTGTCTGGACCTAATCGATTAGTGACGTTATTACTTGAGGTGGACTACCATCCACCCCAATTAATAATTTACTTTCTTACACATAGTCCACATACGTCTGGGGCAGAAAGTACTTAATCAGAGTATCCTCCACAGATTGGAATAGTGTAAACAGTAGCTCTTTAAGGAAGCATATTCTTTTTACAACTCTACACCACACCAGGACTTTCAGTCATAACACTCTTGTTAATGTTTGGAAGCTATGTTCTAACCTATAAAGTTCTATGCCATTGTGTCCATTGAAGTTTAGCTACATTTACAAATAAATAATTAATAAACCATTGCTCGCAGCTCCTGAAATGTTTGAGCCCTGTTTATTGCCCCACCTCAACAATGCACACAATATCAGGGACATCAACTTCTGTGGGGATCTGGGACTCAAGCTCCAGCAATATTTCATCTGAGGGGCTCAGATGAAATGAGGCACATCAAAGCATGAGCTCTGCATGGCAAAAGAGAGGTTTGCCATTCATCTTCTCATTTCAGAACAGTACATTTGCTTCTTTGCTTAAACGCACAGCTTGACTGCAGTAGAGTGGCAGCTGCAGGCGATGCTATGACAAAGAGCCCACACCCCGTGGGGCTCCCATAGTGGTGAGCAATAAGGTTTTAGCAAGCTCCATTCTTTTAGAGAAGTGTGAGTATTTATCCATTCCCCTGGAAATCTGGTATCTGCATGTGAAATGCAATCTTTGTTTTTTCACCACTTAACTGATTAACCTTTATTTATTTTTTAAGAGTTTGATATAGCGCGAACTAGACCAGAGACATTGGGTATCAGAGCGCTTTACATGAGCACCAGTTTCGTTACAGAGGGACACATTCATTTTTGCTAGGCACAGGGAGATTAAGTGATTTGCCCAGAATCACAGGATGTTGAGCGTCGCTGCCGAGAATCGAACCCGGTTCCCCAGCTTCGAGGTCGACCGCTCTAGCCATAAGGCTGTAGCGGTCTAGTTGTTGGCCGCTAGTACGAAGTGAGACCCCAACCCGGAACCTGATACTTACAATGTATCACCTTCTGGCCAGGCGTGGCCAGAAGGCTTTAAATAAAGGGACCGGAGTCGCTCGTGACTTCCGGTCCACACCAGTAACAACAGTGTCCATGTCTTTCATTATACTGCCCGTGTATATGCCCGAAACCCCTCCAACCCTTCCTGTGTGGCAAACCCCAACACTCGCGACGAGGGTGGCGGCGCTCGAGACCCAGCGACCCCACGGCTGTACCTTGATGCCCATTGAGGTCCCCGCTCTGGCTGCCCCGGTGATCGATGCCTGATAGAGCCGCACGGTCGGGGGATCTGTATGTGCAGCACCGCCCGCGGGCAGCTAGAGGTGAGCTCCGTCGACATCCCACGCTCCGGAGCGACGTTCAGGGTAGCGCCGCTCCTGTCGGCATTTCTACACGGCCTAGCAGAGTACCCGGCAGCGCGCTGAGACCTGCACTTGTCGAAGGGAAGCGCGCATGCGCTGAAGGACCATACCGGCCTGCGGGGGAGGCTGTCTGAGAAGCTGCGCGAATGCGCTGCTTCGGAGGCTTGTCATCAAGCACTGGCAGGTGCACATACACCCACACCAGCAAGCAAGGGCTGAAGGCTGCAGGAGTACCCACCTGAGCCCAACAAGGGGGTTAACAGCTACCTAAGAAGTCAGTGCCCTAGCAGGACTGCAGCTAGCACCCTACCGGCAGCAGCATCCCTGGCCAACAGAAGAATACCAAGTAGGCAACACGCTTGGCAAGGTGGCAAATGCCAGGCTCAAAGGGAGCATAATGTTTAGCTTGCCTGGGTGTAGCACAGAGACATTGGTGAAAGAGGGGAAAGTGTTACATGGCAAAGACACATCAGTGAGGGACACTGCAGTCCGGCCCACGGCCTGAGCCCGAGTGGCCCAACACCCCAGCGAGGTTGCCCTGGGTATCCTGACCCGGGATCCAGCATTGGACGACCTCCACTGCAATGCCTGCAGCCTCATCTTGAAGGGTCTCCCCGACTGCGACTGGATTTGAAGAAAAACCCAGATACAAAAGAACACCCCTGCACCCACAGCCCCCTGACTTTGGGGTGCCTTCACGACAGTTTCCCCATGTCCAGCAACACTCCAGATTCTCCTTCCAGTTGCTGGGTCCCTCCTCCAAGCCTCCTGTGCTGAGCCTGCAGCGTTTCTTGACAACCAACGTTCTCCATTGGTTTGCATTGAGAGTTCGACTCCTACTTTTCACCCTGCACCCTGCCGCCTGAGTGCCACTGCAGGTGCACTTTTGGTGCCTACTTGTGGCCCCATTTGTGCCTACCTTTAATCCCTTGGCCCTGACCCAGAACCTGCAGGTACCTACCTGTGACCGGTGCTCTTCAAAATGCCCCCTGTCTAAATAGCACTACATTGGGCCCGACCTCTCCTTTGATCTCTGCATACAGCTGCCCCTTTGCCGCTGAGGGTACACTCTCTTTACCTACCTGACCCCTGCCCTGTGTAAGTGCTACCAGCTCGAGACTGAACTACAAAGCTGGTACTTACCTGTAAGTCACTAACCTTGTTTTCCTCCATAGGAATACATTGAATTGTGCCATTACATTGCACTGCATATCTTTATCATTGCAAAGGCTAATAACTGTATTTGATTGACATTTACAAAAAGCTATTTTAAAACTGTAAAGTATTTATTGCATTTACCAAACCATACTGTATTCTGAAAAGTATAGCCAGTTTTATCAAACTGTATAACTTACCTGCACTAAGTGATTCTTGGTTCTAGTTATAAAACAATAAAGTAATAACTTTTTTATTCAAACATTTAGTATGTATTTAGTCTTTGAGTGTGTGACATCATTTCTTGCCTGAGTGTGTACAATAAATGCTTACCACTACCCTCTGATAAGCCTGACTGCTCAGCCCAGCTACCATTAACTTGAGAGTAAGGTATTGGCTACATTATCCTCTGCTATACCTCTGGGGATCCACTGGACTCTGTGCACACTATACCTTATTTTGGTAAAGTATATATAGAGCCAGCTTCCTCTAGCATGAATGTGAACTAATTATAGGCTTATGGGGAAGTGAATCCAAGGCATATCTATCAGGGAGTGCTACCTATTGGAAGATGTAGGCCCTGGTATACTGGAGGTAATTTACGGAATGTGGGGGCACTCATGGTAAAATACTGGTGCAGAGATAATGCTGGAAATACTTGATAAAAAAGGGTACCCATAGCAAAATACTGGTCCTTGCATACTTGAGGATTTTTTTGACATATGGAGTCACCCATGTTATATGGGACGCCTCCATACCTAAATACTGGTATATTGTATGTAAATTCTTGGTATAAGTGGGGCACTCATGACAAAATTCTGAGCCTGGCATACAGGAGGTAAATCCTGATATATATGGTGACCCCTATGGCAAATAAAAAATAAATAAAATAGGTCAGCTCCTGGTGAGGGTCAGGCTTCCTTGGCACACAGTAAAAGTACTGGAGTATTACATGAGTGCCCTTTCAGAGCTTATGGCCTGTTAGCACATTCATATAAAAAGTGTGCTTAAAAATGTAGCACATGACCCCCATTTCAAAAACAATTTTTTTGGGGGGGAGAACCCTTGATTCCTCCTAAAAGAAGTTGGGTACACTTTCTTTGCTCACTGGAATTCAGACCAGGTACTGTGCCTCACCACTTTCAAAGATCACCAAGAATGACTGGTGATCAGAGAGGACCCGGCATACAGGCTTGAACAGTGGATCATCGGAGAGCCCTCCATACATTCCTTCTTATATAGTAGGACTGATCCCAAAGATCTTCCTCCAGCGACGAGGGTAGTGACTATGACCTGGCAACAGACCCTTCCCAGAATCGGTTGGTGGGGACATCTAACACAAGCCACTCCACTATGGCAAAATTGTCTGCTCCCGCAGGTTGCTGACCTCCAGGGATTCAAGAATTGGAATTTCTACCCTTGGAGAAGTTATAAAGGGTACGGTTCTGAAGTCATTCGAGGGCCTCCGTAGCAACTTTTCCATGCCCCAGACGCAATTCTATACATTTTTTACAACTATGACATGCCCATCATCCATATATTAAAGATCTGACAGACATGCCAGATTTTAACCCACTGAAGGGCAAACTGCTATTGGGAGATCTGGGGGACCGTAAAATACCAAACATTTATCCAACCTTGGTGACTTACAGTCCTACAACATTAGCAGCCCTGGGAGCCAAATGGGAAACCAATATTGTCCAATTAATGCTGACGACTGGACAGAGGCGCTTCAGTCACCTCGCGAGGCAGCGGTATCGACTCAACTTTGCCTTATCCAGTTCAAATACTTGCATAGGGTGTACTACACCAGACATCGACTATTGGAAGGCGGGACTGATTGCGTCCCCGCATTGTCTTTGATGTCATGTGGAAGAAGGCACCTTCATAAACACAATATGGTTGTGTCCAGTTCTAGGTCGTTTCTGGCGGGGTGTATTAAATTGCCTAGCCAAAGTACTAGCATAGGACATACCGAGATCTCCAAAATTGACACTATTGCACAGCACGGATACCCTAGGAGCTAACAGGTGCAAAAGATATTTGGCTGTTCCTCGGTCTCACCCTAGCTAAGCGTGACATTGCTAAATTGTGGAAAGTGGAGACCCCGCCTCGAGTGGCACTATGGAAAGCAGGTATGGATTTAATTATGGAACTGTAACTCCCGGTGTTCTTTACACAGGGGTGCCCGCAAAAACATACTAAGATCTGGACTAGGGGGGCCACCTATAGAAATAGCCCCCTGGAAACACATAGCGAGGCAGAAGTTCAACTAACTATAGTCACATAGATACTAAGACAGGAAGTCTATTGATATGCACATAGATACACCAAGTAGACATGTAGCCAGGAGTTAAAAGATGTGCAAGTACTAGGCAAAGTTAGAGTTACCCTTTTTCTTTGATTTCCCCCTTTTTTTCTCATTTCAATAGAGTTAACGTATGGGGGAATGTCATTGACTCAGAAGGCACATGGGAAACTGAGAAATAATGTTGATAAATGATGTCTGATATTACGATGTGTGGTTGTATGATGGTAAATACCCTGTACTGTATCTATAAAATCAATAAAATATGTTCTAAAAAAAAAAAAGAATGACTGGTGATCATTGGCGAGCAGAAGTACCAGGAGCAGAGATGGGCAATGTCCAGTGTGTTGCAGAGGAGGCAGATGCAGGGATATGGCAAAACTAATCTAACTATAATGTCCCTGTAACTTTTTTTTTTCCAGTGACTTTCTAAGGTTTTTTAAATTCTATTTCCTAACTATAACGTCCCTGTAACCTTTGTTTTTTTAGTTAATTTATACATTTAAAAAAAATTATATTTTCTAACCGTAACCTGTAACCTTAGAGGATGGGTGTGTGAGTGGCTGTATGAGTGAGTGAGTGGGTGCGTAAATGGCAATAAGAGTGTGTGAGTGGGTGTGTGATTGCCTTTATGGGCCTATGAGTTGGTGTGTAATGGTTTTGTGGGCGTGTAAGTGGGCATGTGAGTGGCTGTATGGGTGTGTGACTGGCTGTGTTAGTGGCTGTATCGGTAAGTGTGAATGGGTGTGTGAGGGATTGTGTGGGTCTGTGCGTGGGTGTGTGAGTGTGTGTGGGTGTGGGTGTGAGTGTGTAAGTGGATCTGTGAGTGGGTGTGTGAATGTGTGGCCTGTGAGTGGGTATGTGAGTGTTTGTGAGTGAGTGTGTGAGTGTCTGTGGGTCTGTGAATGGATGTGTGAGTGTCTGTGAGTGGGTCAGATGAGTGTCTGTGTCGTTCTATGAGTAAGTGTGTTAGTCTATATGTGGGTGTGTAAATGTCTGTGGGTCTGTGAATGGGTTTGTGAGTGTGTGTGAGTCTGTGTGGGTATTTGAGTGTCTGTGTGGGCCTGTGAGTGGGTGTATGAGTGTGTGGTGGTTTTGTAAGTGAGTCTGTGAGCAGGTATGTGAGTGTCTATGAATGTCTGTGGGGGTCTCTTGAGTGGGTGTCTGAGTGAGAAGGAGTGGGAGTGTCTGAGTGGGTATGTCAGTGGGTGTGAGAGTGTCTGAGTAGGTTTTGAGAGTGGGTCCATAAGTGCTTAAATGTGTGTGTGAGTAGGTGCATGTGTGTCTGAGTGGATGTCCAGTGGGTGCCTGAGTGGCTGAGTATTATGTGACTGGGTGTTTGAGTGTGTGAGTGGATGTGTGAGTCTCTAAGTGGGCCTGTGAGTTAATGTATTTTTTTTTATGGGCAAATTCGCAGATCTGTCAAAGTGGATCTGCAGATACATGCATGTGAAAAACAAATTGTTTTGGGGAATTTTCTTCGTATCAGGGTTGCCTCACAGACCCCTATATTGCACCCATGGGGTCAGGTTACCGCTACCGTGACCACTTCTATTACATTTCTCACCAAATTTCACACCCTAGACCATTCGCCAATGTATAAAATGGTGGCCATGCATTGTGGCACACCTGAGAAGACATGCATGTCGTGGCAGATCTTCAAAGTTACGCATGCTGGAAAAATTTGCTTGGGAGCATTTTCATCCTATCAAGGGTCCCTCAAACACCCCTATATTGCACCTATGGGGTTAGGCAACCTCTACTCTGCCCCTTCTACACACTTATATAGGAATTTTCACAGCTGAGGACCATTCTCCAATTTCTTAAATGGCGGCCACATCTTTCTACTCAAGTTGCGGCCAGCCAATCACGGCATTGCTATAGCCGTGTGGATTTGCGAAGCGCCGCAGAGGATTTGCGAAGGGTCCACATCCCTAGATATGCAAATGTGTTTTTCCTTTAATACCTGAAAACTTCTGAACGGATTTACCCCAGATCACAAAAAGCATGCTTCCTGGACCAAAATCTAGCTTTCTGCCAAATTTGGAGTAATACCGTTACGCAGTTCAGGCTGTAAAATCTCTTTAGGAATTAACATAGGAAACACACTTTTTTTAAACCTCCCCCCCTTTTTCTCGGCCCCCACTTGTCGGATCACCCTGAAACTTTTCATGCACAACTATACATAGTAGGGCATTTCTTTTGGAACATTTTGTGAAGATTTTTCAAAGGGCGCCAAAGATATAAGCAAGTTAAAAAAACGCTTTTTCTATAGAAACTATGTCCTAACTATGGCTACCTAGTGGCGACCAGTAGGTCATATATATATATATATATATATATATATATATATATATAACAAAATGGCGACCGACACTTCCTGATTTCGACCGATTCGAATGTTTACAGTCATGTAACCACCAATCAGAATTAAGCTTGCGCACGGCACCGTGCGCGTACGGTAAGCTTACCGTACGCGCTCGGAGCGCGCTTATAGATATATATATTGATTTAAATGCTATTTTCTCAGCAAATACTGAACACATTTACAGCAGACCTACAAAAGGCACATCCCTGACCTGAGGACTACCTCTCTGCCAAATTTCAAGTAATTCTGTTCAGCCGTTCGGGCTGTAGCTTGGACTAAAGGTCCTATGGAAAAATGCATGGGGAAAACACGTTTTGGGACCCCCCCTTTTTCTCAGCCCCCGCTTGACGGATCCCCCCGAGACTTTCAGGATAGGAGCGGAGCGGAGCGCCCCACCTACTTTGAAAATTTCGCCAGGATTCGTCAATCGGCGCCAAAGTTATTCAAAATAGAATGTTGCGGATTTCCTATGGAAACACAGTCCTAACTATAACTATCTACTGGCGACCGCCAGTAGATAATATATATATACACACATGCATACACACACTATAGTTTTCTCTGGCTGTAGAAGTACTGACATATGAGGGCACATATCAAATGAGCAGCCTCTCTCCCTTCTATGTAGGTTAAGTTGAAAGTGCCAACTTAAAGACTATGTGGTGCTCATGGTGCATTTCAGGAGTTTTGCCATTTCAGTTTTCTGTATTTGGTTTTCATCGTGCTTTTCTCATATATTTTTTATTGTTGGATGTTCACATATGTAACAGTGTTAAAAAAAACAGTAAAGGAGATAGGAGAAAAAACTGTGTTAAATTGCAAGATTATATAAATCTAAACAAGGCAATTACATTTCGAACACACAACCAAATTAAGTTGATGAAAGAAAATTTTATCTCATGACTAGGTGATTTAAAAGTAAGGTGAAAACAGGAGCGACACCAAAGGGAAATCAAGCAAGCATTGGCATAACCAATAGGTCTCGCCTTTGGGACCTTATAAGTATTCAATTATGCAGCACAATATCCTTGGTGCAACATCAACTGTTGCATGGCTAAACACTTATAATGTCCCAAAGGTGATACCTATTGGCTATGCCAATGCTTGTTTAATGTATATTGAATTAATAAACAACTGTTGTATTGCTCATTTCTAAATTTGACAGACAGCGCCAGCATATGGCAGACTGTGATAAGTGCCAGTGGTGACCAGTGCCATGCCGAATACCGGAAACCACCAGCACAAATTAAACACTGGCATGGGGAGGGATTCTGGGCGATTCACTTAATCTCCTCGTGCCACAAAAAAACAACAAAATATGCTTTTAAGAGTACAACTTCTGCTTCTCTTGTACAATGCCATGTGGCCAAGTTTGTGCTGTATGAAGCTGCAGAAACATACAAAGTATGAGTGGCATGTGGAAGCAGAACTTAGCCGAAGATCACTAAAGAGCTTTAAACGGTATAAAAAAATGCTGACTTAAACGTCTGCCTCACAGCCACGCTAGCACAACAAATGCTATCAGTTGTATATTTTTAAATCACGAACAACGCTAGCACAGCAAATCCTATCCGTTATATTATAAATCAAGGACAACGGTCTGTCTGTGTAAACTAATAGATAGATGGTCACCCTAGCCAAGCTACTTAAATCAAAACATGCCGCGATTTCCAAATATAGAACGTTGTGCAAATGCTTCTGCTGCCATTCCTTCATCAGAACAAGAAACAGACAGGGGCATAGGGTTAAAACAAAAAGCAGCGCCTACGTATAAGGGAAATGGACTGAAAGACAATGCCTTTAAGCTGTCACGAAGAACCTCAAACAAGCTGGCGCAGCAATGCATGAAAACGTTTTCTCTTCAAGACAGGGTGGTGAGAGAGGGAGGGGTCGGGTGAGTCTCAGACAAACGCCACAGTTCAGGAAAGAAGATGGATTGGTGGACTGAGAGACGGGAGGACGAAAGAACAGGGGAGGCAAGAGTAACGGAGGGTATACAAAGAGAGTTAGAGAAGGGGCAGAGAGAGTAGAGGCGCGAAGAAAAATAAACAGAGGGGCGAAATTTAAAGAGAAAGTAGGGCAGAACGAGAAAAAGAGTAAAGGGCGCGGACACAAAAAGTAAGGCGAGAAAGAGACAATAATTACAACATGAAAAAGAAAGTAAGAAGATAGCAGGGGAAGAAAGACTGAACCGAGAGAGGGAAAGACAAGAAGTGCGAGCAAAAAGAAGACGGAGAAGACGGAGCGAGTGAGTGGCCGGGACATGTGGGCGAGGAGAGAGGCGCGCGCGCTTGGGAGAGCAGTCTACTCATTTTCAAGCACTGCACTCGTGTTCGTGGCGCGCCCCTGCTTGCTCCCGCAAGGTGGATGCCGCCCCAAGCACAAGTGTGTGCTTGAAAATGAGCAGAGCGACGGCTAAAGGCCCTCATATGCAGCACATGCGCGCTGTGTAGGCGAGACCTAAAAAATGGAAAGGGAGAATGAGGGGAATCAAAATTTGGTTGACTAGATTTCCAAAACCAGAAACAGGTAACAGATATTGAATTAGGGCCATACTTTAGCATCCACCATTGACAAAGGAGTACAAAGGCAGCACTCACTGACATAGAGCTCTCATGACACAATAACATACAGTACACATTTAAACCGAACAGCCAGATGTTCACTTAACAAATAACACATATTTGAGAGGAATTTTAGTGGTAATCGCACATTCTGTAACCTCTTTGCATAATTTGGCATATACATATGGCAATTACTGCATGAGTGAAGAAAAAGTTATGGTTGTAACTCGAGAACTAGTGTGTCATCTGACTTGCTGCCTGCAAACCCCTTTGTGTCCTGTTTAGGTCGAGGTTACAAGACAGTGAAAGCTATCTAATTTTAAAATACCTTTTGTAGGCTTCTTAAGAATTTACAGGGGCTTAAAATCCACTCATTGCTTACCATTGGTTGGGTTTATTGTCACTCTTATTTGCTTGCTTCTTATTCAATGGCTTTCCTTGTGTCAGCTAGTACATCTTTTGTTTGTCCCTCCCTGGAGCATATTCTCTTCACCATCTCTCTGACTGGCTGGCTTCCATCCTTTCACTGCTCACATTTAGGGATTATTTACTTTTTGCTTAAGCACCCCATTAGAGTGCATGTGTTTTCCAACTCTCTCCTTTGTGTGCTTCTCCCACCCCACTGCAAACCTCCACTCACTCCATGTTGCACTCTCTCTCGTGTGCATCTCTCCCACCAAACTCCCTGTCTTTCCCAAGCTCCATGATGATTTCTCACTTGTGTGCTTCCCTGCGTTTCTTGCCCTCATGTGCTGCTTTTCCCTTCCCACCTCGTACCTTCCTCTCCATCGTCTCCTCTATTGTTCCACATAACCACCACCATTAAAAAAAAAAGCAGCCCCCTCATTTTGTAGCCAAAAGAGGGAGAAGACTTGGAAAAAATAATGAGAAATGAGTTTCCCCATTTATATGCATTAGAATCAAGTATGTTTTGAGCAGGTGAAAGCTAAAAGAGCATATTTTGTTGCTAAAAATAGTAAGTATCTCTTAGAGTTGCCATCTTTGGTAAACACGAAATGCTGACCATACTGATGACACAAGTTGCACTAACTGGCTACACTTGGATGATGTGCAGAAAGGTCTTCTCTCCCTGAAACTGTAGAAGAGTAGATGGTGTACACATGAAATATTCACACCCAAGCATATTTTTCAAAAATGAATTTACAGAAAACCTGCTGTTTATTTTAAAACACAAACTAGAACATTCAATAAAAGTGTATACTCTTTTTGCATGAAATACTACTAAGTATTCTGTATAGAGGGGTGGGATCTCGGAATCACAGCCAGAGACTCTGATGGACGATCTCTTTATTGTTCGTGCAGCCCTGTGGGCTTTGTTTCTCTGCTCATTAGTCCTTGTGTGTGGCTTACACTGTGTGTTTTATGGTCACATGCTCCCTCCCTTCCCACATACCTCAGGGTCCTGATGAGATGAATTGTGGCTTTTATTTTCAGAACACTCATGCTTGGCTGTTGTTTATTGCTTATCTGTAGGAAAGTGGCTCTGTATATACTGTTCCCAAATAGGTACAGTGTGTACAGAGTCCACAGTCCCCAGAGGTTTGGCAGAGGCTAAAGTTAGATATAACCTTACTCTCTAAAGTGGTAGCTTGGTCGAGCAGTAAGGCAGTATCAGAGGACAGTGTAAAGCATTTGTTGTACAAACTCAGTCAGCAAATGGTCTCACACACTCAATAACTGAACTCTAGGTCAACGGTTTATATAAAAAAAGATATGGTTGTTTTATTTTAGAACCAACAATAGGTATCAAAATATACTTTCTCAGAATGAGATGCTTTAGTTAAATACTTTTCAATAGGCAATAGTCTTTTGAATGCAATAGTTACAGTTTGTTGCAATTGGCAACACAATTCAAACACAATTATACATTGAGCTCAATGGGAAATTCTAAGTAAATGCAATTGATTACTTTTAGGATTAACTCCAGAACTGGATCCTAGATTCAGTCCTGGGACAGTTCCTCGAAACAGGTGAGTAAATACGTTTTAGTTACTGTTGTGATTTTTAAGCAATATTTTGGTATTTTTAAAGTTGACACTTAGAAACTGTTTCTAATGAAATCACCAATGTTATCCTAAGGGAGGAAATTCACTTAGCAGGTAAGTGGGTGTACCACCTGTAAGCAGTTGAGAAACTGCGTTTAAGTTATACAGGCGATTTTTAACCCTTTCAGCGCGGCGCGGATTACCGCGCTGTGCTGAAGGTTCTATTGCGCGGGCGGGGCCATGACGGAGCGGTTCCGTCATACGCACAGCGCAACCAATGCGCATGACGGAACCGCTCCGTCATGCGCATTGAAGGGGTTAAGGAATATTTATAAGTTTGCAAAATCGACACTTAGACCAAATTTCACAGAAAAATAGTCAATGGTTTCCTGTGGAAGTTGAGAGAATGCGTTTAGGTTAACGAATATTTGTAAGTTTGCAAAATCGACACTTGGAAACTTTTTCAGCAAAAACCAGGTAATGTTATCCTATGGAAGGAAATTCAAGTTGCAGGTAAAGTATGTTACTTTTGTAATCCAGTGCTGGGCTCCTAGGCTCAGTACTGGGACAGCTATCTAAAACAGGTAAGTAATTATGTTTTCACAGTTGGTACGATTTTTAAAGAATATTTCTAGTTTACAAAAATCGACACAGAAGAAATTTCACAGAAAAACTGTCAGTGGTTTCCTATGGAAGAATATTGAGTTAGCGGTAAGTATGGTTGTAATTACTTTTCAGGGTCAGTGCTGGGCACCAAGATCCAGCACTGGGATCTCTCCTAATAGCAGGTAAGTATTTTCAATTTCGTTACTCAGTATATTTTAGGTGAATATTTTAAAGTTTAGAAACTCACACTTAAAAGAATTTTCAAGTGAAACCAGTCAATGTTACCCTATGGAAGAAAAGTGAGTTATCGGGTTTTGGGTAAGTACTTTACTGGCAGAGTTAAGGTTCTGGGCATAGACTCAGGGGTCTCCCAGGGTCAGGTAAGTACAGTTGTTACACCCTCAGCGGCACAGGGGCAGCCGGGTGCAGAGTGAGGTAGGCCCAATGTTATCCTATGGGAGGCAGGGGGCCCGTGGTTGGTGGCTGCTGGCTAGCAGGCCACGCGGCTGTGGGAGCTGGGCTCCTGGTCACTTGCTCAGGGCAAATGGGGAAGTAGGTTAGAGTAGAAGTTGCACTGCCAGGGCCACTCGGGCGGCTGGGTGCAGGGTGCTTTTGAGCCGTCGGGCGCTCAATGGATTGCAATGGAGAAGCTCAAGTACGAACAAAGGCTGTAAGCTCGGGGACGAAGATTCTTCAGGTGTGACCACCACTTCGAGAGGTAAGTTGGGTAGTTGGAGGATAGGTAGGTACCCAGGAGTTGGGCACAGGGGGCCGCAGGGCGCCGGGCGCAGGGGGGCCTTTTGGTGTCGGGAAATCTTACCCTCTGTTGATCGCGATTGGGGGGTCCCTGGTTCTGAGGCTGCAGGCGTTGCCAGGAGCATCGAGGTGGGTCCTTGGGTGCTGGATTCGGGGTCACAGTCACCGGGGGGATGACCTCGTCGTCTTTGTCCACTCCAGCACAGGCCAGTCTTGGCGGGTGCAAAGTGTGCAGGGTTCGCGGTTCCTGGCTGATGCCAGGGGTCAGTTACTTGCTTTGAGCAGTACCACTGCTCGTGGGAGTCCCAGATGCTTAGAGTCACAAGGTAGCCAGGTCGTCCGGGGTTTGTGAGGTTGCTGGCCACGGGAGATGCCGGAATTTAGCAGAAGCAGGTTCGAGGGTTGACAGGCCTGTAGGGCTGGGGTCAAAGCAGTTGGTGTCTTCCTCTTGTCAGTAACTGCACGGCAGGCCTACTTGCTTCTTGATCTTCTTTGCAGTTTCGGAATCTGGATCCAAGGAAGGAAGGTTCAGGGTGCCCCTAAATACTAAATTATGGGGCGTTACAGGTAGGTAAAGGGCAGGGACCACTGGGTCCCTGCCCTGGGTTGGGTACAACCCCTATCCTGCCACTCTCCTATGGGAGAGGGGCAGTAGCCTAGTCCTGATAGGGTAGGGCTTCCCATCTTCAAGATGGCGAGAGCCCGGAGATGTGCTTCACCTCGCCTCCCCACCTGAGGGGTGGGGTTGGCAGAGGCTGGCACACCCCCTGTCCTTCCTTGGGGTTTCCGGCCAGTCTTCCCGCCAGAGTGGGGGTTTAGAACCAATAGGGGCCAGTTGCTGAGTACAGCAAGTGGCCTGGAGAAGCTCACAAAGGCGGCATACCTTTGAAGCTTCCCCTGCCCATCCTGGGGGAGGAGACCAAGCACCTCGCCCAGGATGTGCATTGTTGCAGGCCCAGGAGAGCGGATGGCTCTCTACCCAGGGGTCCAGCAGCATGTCTGCTGTGTGGCAGCCTAGGGAGCCCCTCAGACAAGACGTGGATTGTAGGTTAGGTTCAGGGGGCATCTCTAAGATGCCCTCTGTTGTGCATTGTACATAAAATCCTGCACTGGCATCAGTGTGGGTTTAATGTGCTGAGAAGTTTGATACCAAACATCTCAGTCTTCAGTGGAGCCATCATGGTGCTGTGGAGTTTGTGTTGACGATCTCCCAGCACCATATACTCTTAAATGGCAGCACTGCACTTACAGTACCCAGGAATGGACCTGTGTACTGTAGGGGCACAGGGCTCATGCTCCTGTACCCACACCACTGGCATAAGGCACCCAGCTAGAGGGGTGGCTGATGTATGCCAGGGCAGTGTGTGTTATGGGCATGGCTCACAGGGACATGTGGCATGTCGACTCTCTGTGTTGTTCTTTACCCAGACACTCAGCCTTCAAGGGCAGTGTGTTTGCGTCAGGGTACAGGGCCTCTAAGGGTGGCACAATAAGTGCTGCAGCCCTTAGAGGCCTTCCCTGGTCACAAGGCCCTGTGTACCTAGTGTACCATTTACCTGGGGCTGACATGTGGCCAGGGTTTGCCAATTTGGGTTTAGGTTTCAGCACAGTTTTTAGGGAAGGAACATAGGCCCTGGGCACCTGATTGGCAGGAGCCCAGGGCACACTCAGTCAAAGTACATTCAGCAATTCAGCAAAAAGTGAGGGCATACCATGCAAGAAAGATGGCACTTTCTCACATCATCCAAGCGTGTTTCTGATTTCTACAAGTATGGGTCTCAGAGACTGCTCATGGCTGTCACCGCCATTAAATATAATGGGAATGCCCTGTGTTCCTCAGAACCTGGGTATACAGTTATAAACTACAAGGAGTTTTGTAAGGTGACACAATTCAAAATGGTGACCACTCAACATTAATATGAAAGGGTCCCAAAAATTATCCCTTTGAGAAAAAAAGTTAAAGTTACTTCTGAAAGACGAATCTTACGCATAGAAAACCACATGCACAGCAAAAAGCAGTTTCTAATTAAATATATTCATTGTCATATATCCAAGACTTTCTTTGCATGATATAAAACATTTGTTTTATTTTTCTTATATTTAGCTGCCCATATCAAATAGAATATATACAATAAATCCCAAACACATATAAATAGTAAAAATGAAATAATCCCAGTGTTCACACATGACACTTTTAAGACAATGAAAACATATAATGTCTGATGTCCAAAGTTTGAAAATCCAGGTTATCCTTATTTCTTCATTTTAGTTCATAGGATAGCTGACATAGGACATAAAACTGTGCGGGCAACGTTTCAACCCCCTATGGTCCTGTGTTAATGACTACGCATCATATCGGGTCTTCCTCAGGACTAAAATTGTAACAAACCATGGGACATCCTTCAAACGATGTAGTCAGGTACATACAGCTTGTGTCCTGTCAAGTATCAACATCAGTATGATTTTCAAACTACTAAGGACCCCAGCCGAGGTTCACTTAATGTGTAGGGGGTACGCATCACCCACTAAAATGTCCCGTACATTTCTTAGTACAAAACATAAATCGGATTTGTGACTCTCCATAGAGCAGGTTCCTCTTATTTGAACCGCTGCTGACTTTCTCGCATACGAATGTGCATGGTCGTCACCGTAGCAACTCAGGTGTCTGCCTGACGGCCACCTAATATCACTGGGGAAAGCGAAGGAGTGTGGGCAGGCTCAAGGAGGGGCAGATGGTTTACAGTACTCAATATGAGTTCCTAAATACTCAACATATTCCAAATAAAGTTGCTTGAGAGTATCTTTTGAACAATTATATATTGATAGAAATGGGGGTCTCTAGTTGGCAGGTTATTACCCTGTCCAAGTAAGGACTCTTCTTCCTAGTCAGGATACGGAAGTTACATTTCTAAAATAACCCCTGCTCCCCCCTTGGTAGCTTGGCATGAGCAGTTAGGCTTATCTCAGAGGCAATGTGTAAAGCATTTGCACATAACACACAGTATTAACATCACAAAAGGACATCACACCAGTGTAAAACAAGACCAAAACTATAAAAATCCAACATACAGTTACCAAGATATGAATAATGCAAATAGACTTTAAATACAGTTCCTTGTAGTCAATAGCTCCATCTGGGGCTTTCACTGCGCCAAGAACAAACAAATCTAAGGATTCAGGCTGGCTGCTGCGTCGCAGAACAGCTTCGGTACCAGGAAGACCTGCAAACAGTACCTTTAGAAATGCAGGTCATCTGGGACCTCGCGATGAGCTCCGAAGAGAGGATGTCAGCAGACG
Organism: Triturus cristatus; assembly: GCF_964204655.1. Classification (NCBI taxonomy): domain Eukaryota; kingdom Metazoa; phylum Chordata; class Amphibia; order Caudata; family Salamandridae; genus Triturus; species Triturus cristatus. The sequence goes on along the minus strand of NC_140586.1, from coordinate 84,844,202 downwards.
TCGGTTCCTGAGGTGGGTGCAGGAATCGTTGGCCCTTGAAGTCACTCACTTTGCAGGTCGAACTCCATGAGGTTAAATGCAGTAGCACCGGCGTCAAGGTGTGCGGTGTGCAGTGCCCTAAGGTCGTGGTACAGGCAGCAGTTTGGTGATGGTCGTCCTGTGGGATCGGTGAGACCAGGGCTGTGGTGCAAAGTGGGGCGGTGCTCATAGCAGTGCTGACAGGTCATGGTGCGAGTAGCGTCGTTGTTGCTGAAGCGCTGTCATCGGTAGACCCAAGACTGTTGTGCGAGATGGGGCAATGCAGTGTGCATGTTGTGGTGCAAGCAGCAGCGTCGGTTGACGATCTGGAGTCGATGGTGCTGGCATCGGTTGGCCAAGACTGCAGTGTGGGACGGGGCGGTGCATTGTGTAAGTTATGAGTGGTGCCCCCAAACCAAGACGCAGGCAGTGGCGTCGATATCAGTTTGCAGCGCCATCGTCGGTGAGACTAGGGCGGCGGTGTGAAATGGTGCAGTACCTACAGATTGTGGTGCAAGCAGCAGCTTGGTGGCAGCGTCAGACAGCGTTGTCAGTGAGACCAGGGTTGTGGTGTGAAGTGCGGTGGTGCCCTTTGTGGGGCCTTCAGGTCATGGAGCCGGCAACGGCGTAGTTGATGGCTTCTGTTTGCTTTTTGACTTTGTGGCAGCTGAAACACATAGTTCCGATGCAGGTACCCTGAGGAAGGCAACCTCCTTGCTGTTCCTGAGACTTCTTGAACAGGAGGCAATCTCAACCTCAAGCCTTTGGAGATACTCAGAAAAAGAAGTTGTAGAAAGTTCAGTCCAGTCCTTTCACTGCCCAAGACAGAAGCAGTCACTGTAGACCAACACAGCAAAGCACATAGCAAAGTTGTAGTCTCTACTACAGCTTCTCCAGCTCTTCTTCTTGGCAGAGTCCTTAATCCCAAAGATTTCTGAAGTCTTGGGGTCAGGCACCCAATATTTATACCACAGTTGAAGTTGGCACAAACAAATTTCCTCTGGCATATATAAACCAGTTCTGCCTGGCTCAGGCCAAGTTCACTCCAGGAGGGGGAGACAGCTTTGTGAGAGGGAGCTACAGTCCATTCAGGTGCAAGCGACAACTCCTCCCACTACTCTAAATGCAGCCAGGTCTATTCAACCTGAATATACGTCTTGTGTCTGTCTGGTGTGAATGCACATTCCCAGCTCCTGTCAATCTCAACCCACACGGTGAATACACAAACAGGCAGAGGCACACAGGATGGTTAAGCAAGAAAATGTCCACTTTCTAAAATCGGCATTTCCAAATCCACAATATAAGAATTATCTTCACTTAAAGATGTATTTTTAAATTCTGAGTTCAGGAAGCCTAAACTCCATTTCTCTGTCTTGATCCAATGGAAAGTTACACTTGTAAGATGTTACAAGGCAGCTCAAATTATAACCTATGGGACAGATAGCCTTTCAATAGTGAAAAATTAAATGCACACAGGGCTGCTGCATTAGGCCTACCTGAGGGGTGGCTTACATGTAAGGAAAAGGAAGGTTAGGTCCTGGTAAGTGGGTGCACTTGCCATGCCGACATGGTAGTTAGAAAATGCGTGCAGATACTGCAGTGGCAGGTCTGAGACACCTTTGAGAGGCTACTTGTGTGGATGGGACAACCAGTGCTATAGGCCCACTAATAGCATTTGATTTACAGGCCCTTGGCAAACACATTACACTGTTCTAGGGACTGACTAGTAAATCAAAGTCGCCAATCATGAAGAAGCAATCATAACACAATTTACAGTAGGAGCACTTGAACTTTAACTCTGAACAGAAGTGTGAAAGTGCGCAGAGACACTAAACCAGCAAAAATGAAGTCTAGCATACCATTGAAAACAGGAGGTCAGAAAGCAAAAAGACAGGGGAAACACCAAAAATGCCAGGTCTAACATTTATAGATTCTGTGTTTTCTAAAAGCTGTCGGCCCCTCAGTTTAGCCAAGGTATATTGCATTTTCCAAGGATAAACTCTTGGAGTATTGCTCACTTTAACCCAGCCTCAGATTTCATCCAATTAGCTACCCATAGAAGTAAAGGTTTAATCTTCATCAGATTGTCCACGCAGGGGCATCCTAAGGATTTTGGGGACCCGGGCCGATTGTCCTGTGGGGGCCCCTGTTTGGAACAGTTTTGAATTTATGATCCAGTTTCAGCTCTTTCATGCTCTCTTTGGCCAAGTCACTAAAAGTGCACAGGCACACTTGTCCAAATTCTAAAGTTGTTACATCCAATATTCATTGATAGTGATGTGTGTTTTCAATATTGTAACACAGCAGCATTGCACTAATATTACTGTAAATAATGTCCTGTTTTGATCTAAAGGAAACTTTACTTAAGTTGTTGCTTGAAACATAAACCCAAATTTCTCTGCATAATGGCTGTAATAAACTTTCACTAATCACTCACATCAGTAAATAAATGAAAGAGAAACAGTATCTAAAACAATCTGTTGAAGAGTTATTCAATGTCATCAGGGGCAAGCCTTTGCAGAACAGAGCTGGCTCTATCAGGGGTCCCCTGGGGGCTGGGGCACTAGGCCATAACCGACTTAGCCCATGCCTTAAAAATATATCTGCATCTATAGCACCCCCTAGGCATGCTATGCTATGAGAAGCTGCAGTGAGTGTGCCTTTATTAAACCCTCTATTCAGCATGTGTGTGCCATCTTAATACACCATGTCCTGTTCTGGATTGTTTTCTCTTCACAGCACTGGAAAGCATACCACTCTGCATAAAAGACAGCACCTGGCATCAGGCTATTAACTCATCTTTATTAATTTCTCAGCTTTTATACATGGCCTACTGATGTGGAGCTACTCTCCACACGTCCTATTCTTTCTGCTTCCCTCAATGTAGTGAGAGGGAAAATTAGTACTTCCTGTCTCCATCCAAGAAGTTCTTGGCATCTCACTTCTGTCTGGATCAGCTAGACCGCTGACCTACTTATATAACAATGTCCTTTCCTGGAGAACATGACACACTTTTATGAGCTCTGGGTGCGCGCCCTGGGAGTTGATTGGAGTTCAGCAGCGGCTCCTGTATAAGGGCGCATGGGCTGCTCCCCCTTTCCTTTCATAGTACATAAGGTTAAGAAAATAAATACAATTAAAAGAACAAAGGTTACATTAATAGGCTTTTTTGCAAGGTATGCTCCTTCGTGAAGATGTGCCTGATTAAAAACGAGGAGGGCTTATTCACGCACAGCCCTGGTCTTTCTTCACATCGTCATGACGTCACTCTAATTTCTCCACCTTTTTTAAAAACAGCCTTGGGCGTTTAGCTTTCAAGCCCGGGCTCTACGAGTTTGCAAGCCACTCAGCATCAGTTGTTCCACCCCTTAGTATCTCTCCACAGGTTGAGGTGTGGCCAGCAAGCTTCACTGACCACACCCCGCCTTGTGACGATATGCGAAAGGCTGGGTTTAGGAAGCAAGCGAAAGACGCCACAGACAAAGCTATTTCGTCATCCTGTGGTGTCAAGTTGGGCTTGATTTATTGTGTTTACGGCCTGGATGAGCCCACGGATACTTAGCACTATATGTATGAGAATCCATCCGATCCTGCCTTGCGAGCTGCCAGAACACGAGAAATAACTTGGGCAAATAAATGTATGGAACGCACAGTCAGACAGTACAAGTATCGCAGCAGGTTGGAGGAGAGTTCCACTTGTGAATTAGAAAAGGCCCCGGAACATTTGTTGTGCAGTTACGAATGCTGCTGACAGGGCCGTTTCTACCATTAGGCAAGACTAGGCGGCCACCTAGGGCGGCAAAAGGGGGAGGGTGGCGAAAAACATGAGTTTGGGAATATCTAATGCATTAATTCTTCTAGCCTGGATGACAGGGGGAGAGAGTGATGGTAGTAAATGGGAGGGGCGGCATTTTTCAATTCTCGCCTAGGGCGGCAAAACACCTAGAAATGGCCCTGGCTGCTGAGAAGCAGTGGTCGAAGTGGGCGGGATCGGCAGGGCAGGGGCACGTTCCCCTACTTTTCTTTTCAAACTGTGTCCCAGGACTGCAGAAATAGACAAGGCCTTCAGATAAGGCTCTGCTTTCGTGGACGTTCAGGGACGGGCGGGACGAGCAGAGAAGGAAAAGGACTCTGTCTCCTTCCTGCCCAGAGAAGCCACGGACAGTGTCCACTGCTGCTCTACCGCTGGCAGCTGCCCTCCTACCCCCTCTCTCTTCCTCTTATCCCCTCTTTCTGTCTAGCAGCCCCTCCTCACTTACTGAAAACCGTGACTTGAAGAAACGATTCACAACCTCTCTGTACTTCTTTCATTTATTTGTCTCTCTGTGAAATGGATCCCAAAAAGAAAAAACTACTTTTGATGGAAATGCCCTCTTTTTCTCGCATATTACTATTCCAAAGTGCAGCCTCGGGACAGAGAGAAATAAAAGGTTTAAAATATGAAAAATAAATACATAACTAAAGAAAGCAAGACAGAGTGGTTGCAAAGTGGCCAGATTGATTTTATTCGCACCCAAACACATCAACCTCACTTTTAAGAGTTTGCCAGTGAAGCGCTACTTTTGCTTTCTCGTCTTTCTTTGAAAAGCATTGTTTTCCCCGGGTGGGGAAGTGCACCATTCCTGGAGGTGCTACAATACCTGGTTGATGGGTGGATTAGAAAACAAAATATGTACCATGGCTCTGTGTTTTTAGAAGTGGTCTTTTAAAACCAGACTGCTTACGTTTTGTAGGATATAAGCAATGGGCATTGAAATGGGTTCCTTCCGGGCCCTGTAGTCATGTCCTTCTCTTTTCAGGTAAAAGCACTCACTGATTTCTAAATAGTGAGTGAGAAATCGTTAAGGTAACCATGTTATTCCTGCTTACATTTCACATGCTTTACTTAATCTTGCATTACTCTTGTCTAGTGCGTAAATTGAATTGAGCAACATCCAGGTGTTTATAGCGGGGCACAATTAGGTTGTAGCTGAAGGCAGTGCAAGTTTCTCTCAGTGGGGCAGTATGGTGTTCAGTGGGGGAGAGGATGTGTAACTATGGCCAGAGCTGCTGAATTTGTAACTGGGAAATCAGGTTCAGCCTTCATGACCAGTCCACCAGACCACTTTCCTGAAGGAGCGCATTCCCATGCTAGACCTTGGAAGGCCCCGCTAGACCTTAGAAGCCCTGGTGTCTTAGCACCAGCAAGTGGACCCTTGTGGTGGCAAGTGTGGGTTAACCTTGAAGGCTTGTACACCAAAATCAATACTGAAGTTCATCTCCTGTCTTGCGAGCAGGCCTACGAAGCAGCACACCCTAGAGCAACAGTGATCCAGTCACTGTGACTCTGTCACTGAGGTCACAGGAACCTTGAGCAGGCTAGGGCGGTGCGAACGGTGTGACCACACCGGGCACCTATTTCGGGTGGGGGCGTAGTGTTTTTAAGTATATTATGGTTTTAAAAAAACTTGCTGCCTCCTTCCTGGCCTCCAGCAATTTTCAGCAACAATAAACATTTCATGATAACTCCGGTGATTAATGTTCTTCCTAGAAAGAGATTGGAGTTTTGTCTAGTGGAATGGTTGACTCCTGGAAAGGTAGCGCAGAGGGTTAATGTGCCTGCTGAAAAGAACATGTGCCATGCAGATCACAAAGTGCTCATAATGTTAACTAGGTGAGTGGGTTACTGCTTTTGTCAGAGAGATCCTTTTGTTATTTGCAGTTTATAAGATAAAATCCTAACATAGAACAGTGAGCTATTAAACTATACTGCCTACTGGTATTGGTTGTCATGTGACTTCTACACCCTGTAGTCCTTTGTCTTATGTAACATTTCCTATACAGAGATTTACACACGTATAAATGATTGTCTCTGTGTAGTGTGCGTGATGTAAAGTGCTCTGACACCGTACACTGGTTTGGGTGGTGCTGTAAATCAAATTAAGTGCATCTGAGAAAGAGTGTGGTTATAGAGACTTGAGGGGAACTCTTAAAGCATGGTAGTGAGGGAGTCCGAGGCGTGGGTGGTCATTGGGGGTACCAACAAACGTTATAGCACAGGGCGCCACTAGCACTAAAGCCGGCTCTGCCCTTGAGGCCAGTCCGCCTCACCCACTGGTACCTCCATTGGCCTGGTTTCAGCAGTAGTAGCTGCAACTCACCATGGATCGGCAATGCAGGACTTGCACGCACCCCAAACTAAGGGCATCATTAGGATGGCGGGCGGACTTTGTCCGCCCGCCATCCCGACGTGAAGAGGGACCGCCCGCCATAAGGGCGGGTGTCCTGTGGGGGCAATTAGGATGCGCCCACCACAGTGGTGGGCGCATCCCGCATATTTAACATTGCGGCGGGCGGTGCTAAAAGCACCGCCCGCCGCAATGCTAAAAATGCATGTCACCCATTCCAATGCACAACATGACAGGCACCGCACGGTGCCTGCCACGTTGTCTATTGAAATGCAGGGGGGTACCATAGGTACCCCCCATGTGCACCCCAGAGTCCCTGGGGGCCTGCAACGGGCCCCTGCAAGCAATTCCCGCATGCCTTTCCGTGGCGGCAATGCCACCACGGAAGTTTCCGCGCCCATAGTAATATGGCTGGCGGTGTCTCACAGACACCGCCACCATATTAAACTCTTTTCCGCCCGGTCGACTTGACCAGGCGGAAAAGCGGCGGACGGTCTTTCCGTCCACCGCGGTCCCCCCCGCCATAGTAATATGGCAGGGGGGAAATGGGTGGCGGGCGGGGACGGATCTCGGGCGGATCCTAATGGGCCTCTAAGTTTGCAAACTTCTCAGTCTCTCTGCTTCATGCACAAGCACTTTTAACATGTGCTACCTGCATTTGGGCCACTGGAATTATGCAGCAGTGTTGACTGAATTATGCAGCAAAAAAAAAGGTTGCAGTATAACGCAATATAATTTCTTATACTTTATTATTTTGACATTTTTACACGTTAAGTCTCTGCAAAGATTCTGCCTCATTAGTACCAGTGGAACATACAAAGGTAGCAGTGAGAAAGGTGATCAGTCAACCTTTGCAAAGGGCCGTCCACTGTCCACTTTGCAGCAACACAAGTCACGTTTTTTTAGTAACTTTTTATCCGTTTGAGCTACAAAAATGATTAGTTGAAACTGTAAGATTATGCAGTGGATGATATATTATGTGGCAAATATGGCAGAGCCATAATTATATAGAAAACATTTGCAAACTATGATATTTTGCCATTCATGTTTGAACTGCTCTTGTGGAAGAAGGGATGAGAAGTGCTGATGACAGAAACTGTATGGCTCGGAGACAAATGGCTTGTAATTCCACTTTTAAGCGTTTTTGGGACATTGTGTGATAGGAAATATATCCCACTTTGCAAATGTATTTAAATGCCAATAACTCATATTAAACGTTAAATAATCAAGTGTATCCATTGGTTGAATTAAGTAGCACAATAAGCTGTAACTGGTCAGTTAAATGCCAAACAAATACTAAAAATTGGTATGTTTTGCACATTCTGGACACACCTCTGACTCCGCCCACTGATCCAATCCTTGGGTTATCCCCACCCTCGGAGTCTCCGCCCATAGTTCCCCTACTTTTTTTTACCCACTTCGACCACTGCTGAGAAGAACACATATGTCTGAGGTGAAAAATGTACAAAGCTGCATTCTGGACGTCTTAGTTTAGTTAAGATAGACTGGCTTGAAACAGGATGTTTTCATCTCTATACTTTGCCATACGAAAAGTTGTAAAGTTTCTAAATATAGACAGAGATATTGTGTAATGACTGTGGAACTGGGGAGCCAGGTGTTTGGGTCAACTTAACATCCTGTGAGTGTGGGCACATCACTTACTCACCCTCTAACTAAAACGAATATGCTCTTGTGTAATGTAACTGGTGCTCATGACCTTTAGGTCGCGTTCATTCTAAATAGAACTGTAAAAAAGATATCCTGATGAGTGTGACCTGACGTAACCTTTTCAAGTAAGATGTTTGGATCAGCAGCTGTCTAAAAAACAAGCATTTACAATGCAATGGTCTTGGCATTGTTAAAGTTAGAGCTGTTGGCATTGCTCATGACATTCTTGTATGTTTTTGTTTTTAAAACATTTAAAGAAACGGCATTGTTATTTACAATGTCAATAGCTTAATCACTCTCCAATGCGAGACCTATTGCATTTGCACCCACACACAGAGCCACACACACATACAGAGCCACACACACAGAGCCACCTACACATACAGAGCCACTCACATAGAGCAACCTACACACAGAGTCACCCCCACACAGAGCCACCCACACAGAGCCACCCACACACACAGAGCCTCCCACACACACACACACACACAGAGCCTCCCACACACACACACTGAGCCTCCCACACACACACACAGAGCCTCCCACACACACACACACACACACAGAGCCTCCCACACACACACACACAGAGCCTCCCACACACACACACAGAGCCTCCCACACACACACACAGAGCCAAGAATACAAAGTTACAAGCATTTATGTGCAGCAAGTCACTTAACGATAATACTCAATTTATTAGCCCGTAACAAATAAAAGCTCAGGCTACCACTAATGAGCTTATTGGGAGGAAAACAAAACCTGAACGAAGCTGACGTTTGCTTAACGCATCAAAGACCGCAACTGCGGAGCATGTGACAGTGAAACAATTTATCTTTTTGTCGGCTGCTGATGCGCGCACCTCAATACTCTGTTGCTCTCACCGCTAGCTAGTAAGCGGGCCGTGTTATGGCAGCAGCATGTCCCTGTTCGGAGAACCACGCTGTGCCTGGCCAAGTCAGTTACTGTCCCACTTAATGCAGACAATGACCTAGGCCGTTGTCGTACTAAACAGCAGTGCAAGGGTGAAAGGTAGGACCGCTGGAATAATGCTATTCTGTTGCCACTCCGTTTACCGCTGTGGTGGAATTACCACACAACCCATGTGCGGCATAACATGCGTATTCACAACAAAATACTAACCGAAATGGATCAAGTGTCTAAAACACATAAACGTACTTGGGCAGCCGAAGGCCATTCTCAAAAGTGGAGCTTTTTTCCAGCAGCTTACTGCTGTCTCTGGGTGTTAAACTCCAGCCCCCTTCTCGTGTGTGGAAAATAAATACTAGGAGGCGAGAAATTGATCTCGGCCCTACCAATGCACCTAAAGATACTGGAATAGTATAATGCTGGACAGGTTCCACGCCGCAACGATATTTCATTGACAAGGCTACGCCTAGCCACCGAGAATCACCGACACCCAATCTGGAGGATAAGGAGGTAGTTGGAAAACGCGACCAGGAAACAGTTGTAGGCTGGGCGGGCTTTTACTGGCCAACAGTGTCGTTTTGCACGAATACTCCTTGAAGTTGATTTTCGGTAAGAACACACACGAGCAATAAATACAAGTAGAACAGCACCATGGTTTTACGGCGCGCATTCGGATATTTAAGATTAAACGAATGTACTCAAATCTTAATGGGGGTGGGGGGGTCCGTCGTCAATAGTAAGTTGCTTTGCGCAACGCTCCTCTTGCACCGGGGTCGGGTCACCCTTTGTAGGTGGTTCACTTATTTCTACCATAAGGAAATAGATACTGCCTTCAAAGCAAGTTGATAGCACCTGTTCGAAACCGGGGCATCAAATTACGGCACATTTGCTCTATAAGAGTCCTTGGGAAGCCATCGAGAGGTTCGAAGTAACATACGCCGCCATTACACGACTTGCTTAATCCGCCATTACAGCGACCCCGTCCGCCTGCCGCCATTACACGAACAGCACAGAGCCGCCATTACGCTGAGACGAGACTAAGAGGGAGACTGAAATGGCAGAAAGTCCCTTAACGGCGGCTCGTGCCACCCGTTTAAGAGAGATAACACAAGTCTATACCATCTTTGCGCTCACCTGCTCGGCTGTCCCACCTGCTCGACTGAAAATCGCAGTGGTATGGCGTGGGCACGCCGGTCTCAAGACTTGACACTACTGTAATACGCAATTTTATAATGCTTCACAATTGAAGCGTAGTCATTGTGCGGATTTCAAAGCCATGCAACGTTGCGATGCATATTGTTGAGTGACTGCGTTTCTAGGCACATTTAGTCTCGGTAGCTTAAAAACAGCGGGTAAGATGCGCACAAAATTTATCGTGGTCGGCCACTTACAGCACTCGAAAACCAACGTTATATATTTTCAACATGTGCACAACAATCGGCATAATACCGCAAAACTAACTCTCCCTGTCAGACATTTCTATTATTAACGTAACTGCTTTCTGAAACTAACACTGTCCTACGGCGACATTGTAATGTTAAACAAGTCTTACGTGCTGCTGCGGCGAGCGAGCCCAGCTGCCAGTCATTGAGGGAATCGCCCTGAACACCACCGCCTTTCTCCGAAATGCCTCGGAGAAACGCAGCGGCATTTTCAGATTCGGGGGCGTGTTTTTCTTTCTCTCCTCTTGTTATTGGCTGGAATGTTTACATTCCAGAGGAGAGAAAGAAAGTAAAAAACACGCCCCCGAATCCGAAAAAGACGGGGCTTGTTTGGAGAGACAAAGCTCTTCTCCAATGGCTGACCAGCATTTAAGAGGCCAGCCAATGGAGAAGAGGGGAGAAGAGGGGCGGGTTCAAGCCCCTCTTCTGAAAACAATAAATCTCGCGAGCGAGCGAGCTGCGTCATGCCTACCGTTCTTTCTGGAAAGGAAGAGAACATACGAACACCCGCAGATTCAACAAAAAAAACGTGCCCCGCCCTGACGTAGGCAAATTAGGGAATCCCCATAAAACACGAATACTAGCACTTTCGTCACAACTACTTGAATTACCATTATCTTAAAAAAGTACGAACTTATCTAAAGAAATCAAATAAGTATTACAAACTACTAATTTTAAACAGCCCAAAATATACCTGCAAACAGAAACAGCTATTTATATGCAACAATTCTGAAATGTGAAAAAACCACATACAAAATACGGAGAGGACTAAATTTAAAGAAGCTACAGTGAAAATACTTAAAAGTTAGCATGGGTAAATGAAAAAACAGCATAATACAATAAAGACAACTTATTCACAATGTTTACAAAATGTCTAAGCAATAACGTTAAGTAAATGAAAGCACAGATATATAAGCAATAAAGTTGTAAGGGTAACTAAAAATAACAAAGGAAATGCGTTTAAAAAGTAGAAATCGATTGTACTTACCGTACTGTAGCTGCGTCACGCCTACCGTTCTTTCTGGAAAGGAAGAGAACATACGAACACCCGCAGATTCAACAAAAAAACCGTGCCCCGCCCTGACGCAGGCAAATTAGGGAATTCACACAACACACGAATACAAGCCTTTTCGGCAAAAATTCTTCAATGATCATAATCTTAAAACATTACCAAGTTATAAAAAGAAATTGAAAAAGTATTGAAACATACAAAATTAAAACAATACAAAATATGAAAGAAAACAGTGACTCATAAACAATTCTGAAATCTAAAAAACCACTTATCAAATACCGAGCGGACTCACCTTAAAGAGGCTACAGGGAGAATACAAAAAAGTAATCACGAGCAAAGCAAAAACAGCATAATACAGAAAAGCAAACGTATTCACAATGTTTAAAAAATGTCTAAGCATTAGTAATAAGTAAACGAAAGAACAAATGATATATCAATTCGCAAGCGTAGCCAAAAACACCAAACGAAATACGTTTTAAAAGCAAAAAAATGTCCCACTTACCGTAATGCAGACCTGTAACGTACCTAGAGACAATGCTACACAAATAATAAAACAGTACAAGACACACTACCAGCATTGATCAATGACAGTCATTTAGCAAAGCGTTAAAGACATCGATAGACGCATAACGGTTACATTAAAAATCAATATATCAAGCAAGGCTAGGCACCAAAGAGGGGTATAAACTTTTAGCGTAGGACCAAAAAACTGTTTAGAGAGAAAACAATTTTTCTTCTACTACTGGTATTCTTATCCAGAAATTATTTAGGTCCAGCCGCCCTCAATTTATCAAACTTCAAACAACAAACAAACAGCCCTTCACTACCCATCACCTTCACAAAGACAAATCAAAAGTATTTGAGCAAAAAAGAAGGTGAAGCATGAGTGGGCCCCCTCACGTACGCACCACCAGGGAGGCTGCCAGCCGGTTCTCGCTAGTATGCCCACGTTTTCTCATCATCGGGTGCCCACTCATGGGAGAAAGAGATTAGAGTCCAGTGAAGAGAAAAGAGGGAACAGGCCGCAAGAGAAAGCTGTGTTCCTGTTCCCAGCAGAAAGAGAAAAGACAAAACCCGTGAATTGCAAGGAACGACTGTTCAAACCAATCTTTAAAATTGAGTTGTAGACTCACGTCACAGTCACCCTCTTTATTCAAGACAGTGAGCCCACTCAAAAGTAAAAACACATAATGTTGTTACCCGTTTCAAAGAAGGCCACCTCCCTGGTGGTGCGTACGTGAGGGGCCCACTCATGCTTCACCTTCTCTTTTGCTCAAATACTTTTGATTTGTCTTTGTGAAGGTGATGGGTAGTGAAGGGCTGTTTGTTTGTTGTTTGAAGTTTGATAAATTGAGGGCGGCTGGACCTAAATAATTTCTGGATAAGAATACCAGTAGTAGAAGAAAAATTGTTTTCTCTCTAAACAGTTTTTTGGTCCTACGCTAAAAGTTTATACCCCTCTTTGGTGCCTAGCCTTGCTTGATATATTGACTTTGAGTGGAGGGCGGCTTGGCACTTACCCTCTGTAGCTCCTATTTGTGATGATACATTAAAAATCAAGCCAAAACACAAAAATTAGACAAACATTGCACTCACCTGATTGTAGCTGCGTTCCGCCTACTGTTACATCTGGTAACCAACAGAACATACCCACAACAGCAGATTCAATCAAAAACGTGCCCAACCCTGACGTAATAGAATAAGGAATCCCCCCCCAAAATACACATAACCACACTTTCGTCAAGAACCTCGTCTATCAGCATCACACAAACAACATAAGACATATAATTAAATAAAGTCTGCAACTTAAAGACTGTACAAAGTAATGGAAAAAACACCAAAATAAGGCTAGCATTACTCAAAACCTGTAAAATAAATAAATAACAATACCTCTTACACTTACCTTACAGAAGCTTGTACGACGCTGCACGGAGAGGGATTGGGCCGAGGAAGGCCTGTAAAAAAAAAAAAAAGTTAGATGATAAAAATAGATCAGATGGCTTACCTAAGACCTGCTAACAGCATCATACATACCGCCAAAAGAACTCCATGCACAACGCAGCACAAAGACGGCACCAGCCGGAGCAAACCTGTAAAATAAATAGGAAAAAGAATTAGATGACAAACATAGACAAGTTGACTTAACTAAGAGCCGCAAACAGCATGATACATACCGGGCAAAGCACTCCATGCACGACGCTGCACGGTCCGGGGAAGCCCTGTAAAAAAACAGACAAAAAAGAGTTAGACAAGAAACATAGACAAGATGGCTTACCTAAGACCCGAAAACAGCATCATACATACCGGGCAAAGCACTCCATGCACGATGCTGCACGGTCCGAGGAAGCCCTGCAAAAAAATCAGAAAAAAAGAGTTAGATAAGAAACATAGACAAGATGGCTTACCTAAGACCCGCAAACAGCATGATACATACCGGGCAAAGCGCTCCTTGCACGACGCTGCACGGAGAGCAAACAGGCCGTGGAAGAGCTGAAAAAGAAAAACGAAAATTAGATGAGAGACATAAGAAAGATGGCTTACCTGAGACCCGCAGCCAAGAGCATACATCCCGGGCAAAGTATTCCATATACAACGCTACACGACTACGCTAAGGGCCAAGGAAGACCTGTAACTTACCTTAAGACGACGCAACACAACGACGCTACGCACAATAAGAAAAAAGACAAAAAACACGAACATGAATGATGAATAACTGACATTTAGCAACAAGGCAAATACATAAATAAACATATAATGTTGACATTACAATTAATCCCAAAAGAACATAAAAATTATACAAAGATTGCACTTACCTGTTAAAGCTGCGTTCCGCCTACCGGGACATCCGGAAACCAATGGAACAGTCCGACAACAGCAGATTCAATAAAAAAAACGTGCCCCACCCTGCCGTAATCAAATAAGGAATTCCACACAAAATACATATAATAGCACTTTCGTCAAGAACCACCTCCATTAGTACCAAACCAAAAACATGAGATATAATTAAATAAACGTTATTCAAAAAAGACTATACAAAGTAATGGGAAAAACACCAAAAATAATTTTAGAAATAATCAAACCCTATAAATCAAATAAATAACACTAACTCTTAGTCTTACCTTAAAGAAGAATGTACGACGCTGCACGGGGACGGCACGGACCGGGGAAGCCCTGCAAAAAAAAAAAACAGAAAAAAAAGTTAGATAAGAAAGAAACAAGATGGCTTACCTAAGACACACAAACAGGATCATACATACCGGGCAAAGCACTCCATGCACAACTCTGCACGGGGACAGCACGGTCCAGGGGAGCCCTGTAAAAAAACAGAAAAAATGCGTTAGATAAGAAACATAGACAAGATGGCTTACCTAAGACCCGTGATGGAGCGGGTAAAATGTTTTCTTTTTATATACCCAATCCATTTATATATGTCCATATTAAAACGATTAATGAATAATTATAATAATTAATAGTTTGATGTGTAAGGACTAAACCAACCTTATTAACAGAAAGAATACACGTGGGAATGCATATGGCTAAAATAATAGGTGAACTAAGTTGTATGCATCTTAAAACGATAAATGTTGCTTGAGTAAGGTTATTGTGATTTGCGCTTTAATAAACCAGCATTAACGGCTTTGAATGTTGCATATGGCTAGTTAAATGCATACACATAATGGTATTAGCAAGGGAATAACACTGTTTTAATCATTTCCATGTATTAATTACGTTTTTTTGTGTTTCTTTGCTTAAGTTGACTATTCTGGCCTACCAAAAGATGGCCTCCGACTGAAACCTAACTAAAGTACATTACTTCACCATTTGAACAATGGAGAAAGGCGCCTGCACTGACTTCGTTCGTGTCCCTTGTGTGACCTGTCAGACCATGCCCATGAAGACTACCCTGGGCGAGGTGCCAATGCCCCTGAACGTGAAGAAATTGTTGCAATTGAGAATATGAACTGTCGAACCCAACCTGTTTCAACGAACTGATACATTTAGGACCACAGATTATTCTTTCCCATACATTTGCTTTGAGACTTTTCCCGCAAGGGAGAATTTGAAAATGTTTCCTAATGTACTGAGATGTATTTGAATTCAGCCAATCGTATTCCTGGGAAATGAGAAAATGTAACTTTAATATGTAAATTTTAGTATAAATATTAGTAGACTAGAGAGGGAAAATCATCGCCACTTTATGCAGAAGCAGCTGACGGAGAACTGACGATCAGAGATCCTTATGCTGACGGAGAGGACGGTGACTCTTTATGATAAACAAGAACTCTGACGAATTTATTGAGGACCAGTTCTGACTTAGAGAACGACATTTAGCCAGAATAGGTAAATATGACAAAAGATAATATTGCATTATTAAGATTTAACCTGCATTTAAATTAGATAAAAGAAAATCATTATTTGAATTACTGTGTCGGGTGATTATTTCATTGAAATGTTTATTGATTAGTTTGAGAGTTAAAGTGTCATTAAACTAAAATAACAACTAAATGATTCGATCGACCTATTGATGCAGGAAGTGTTAGGGTGATCCAGGAGAAGTGGTTTTCCTCTATCAAAGAGAGCAGTTGTGGTTAGGAACTGATGTCCCTTTGTAGGCACGGATAGTTTGAGAGAATGAATGTTGGTATTATGGGCCCCACCAGCGTATGATGTGTGTATGTGCGTGTGACGAGAAATCATTCTGTCCGTGGAAGCAAGGGGTAATTGAATAACCCAAACTGCACCAGTATTTCTGGTAGCCAGAGATGGTTTTTATTGTTTTGGTTTAATGATTTTGGCATGTATATAGCTTATCGATTATTGATTGATATTGATATATGTACTAACACTATTTGTTGAAGTCGTATTGAGTTTTATGTTGTCTGTACGGCTTCTGGGAGGTAGGAAGTCGGGAATTGATAACAGTTCTGTAGTAGAGCAGAGGTAAGTGCTGCTCTCGGGAAAGACGGGATTGTGGTTGCCCGTAGGTACACGGGAGAAACGTGCGACAATTGAAGTTGCACGGCGCATTGTCTGGGTTCGATTCGGTAGCATTGCCGAGTGTTACCATTAGGGATATATTCTGTGTGAGAGAAGTGTGAATGATAGCAAAGGGTTACCTGTGAAATTTTGGTCTTTGGTACCAGGAAACCAATTGGCATACCGATAACGCTTATCACTGAAAAGGTAGCAGGTGTTCTCTGAGCTTGTTAGAAGGACAAAGTAGAGGTAAGCGCTGCTTTGCTAACGTATGTCAAAATTCTGTAGTAGGACAGACTGTTCGCTGTTTTCGGAAAAGACAGGATTCTGTGTGAATGAACTATATTTTCTTGTGTGAAAGTGCGTGAATGAAATAGCATTCAGGTTAATTGCGAAACTCTGGATTTATTACTCAGGAGCATTGCGTTTCCAACTATGTGTCTTAATTCTGGAGAAAACAGTTAATTGATGCTTGGCAGAAGGGTGAAGTAGAGGGATGCACTACTTTGCCAACCGACGTAACGATTCTGTAGTAGGGCAGAGGTAAGCGCTGCTCTCGGGGAAAACAGGATTCTTGTGGGAAAGGTCTTTTGCTATTCTGTGGTTAGCGAAGCAGACAATGGAGATGTTTATACGTTGTAACTAACAGTATTGTAACATTGAAACAAAAGTCTACCGAGTAGTTTTGTAAAGGAGGGGTAGACTGAAGACATGAGTCAGGAGAAGGAGCTGCTGCAGCGACTGCTGACGTCAGAAAGACCGCGCTGGGATTGGACAGCTAGTCAGAGGGGTAAAACGCTCTGGATTGGTACGTCAGTGTAAAACGGTGCTAGGATTGGAGAAGTAGGGGGTGACATAGACGCTCCAGGATTGGTGCGTTAGTGTGAGTCGCGCAGGGATTGGAGATTGTGATAGTGATGTAGACGTGCCAGATTGGTGCGTAAGTGATAGTCACGTTGCTATTGGACTAAAGTTCGTACAGTGGAAGACAAGACTAAAGGGTTTATGAGAGAAAGGAAGATGTATTATCATTCACCCGAGAAAAAGCAGAAATCCTTGTTTAGTAAAATAAAAGGATGGTTCGTGAAAGACAAAGAGATCGTGACTAGGGAAGGACAGTTACTTCCTCCGACGAAAACACCTGCATCCTTCATGGTTGCGAAATATGGGTACCATACTTGCATCTGGTTAGACAATTGGGTGAAGTATACAAAGGAAGACGGAGTTTTAGCGTTTCCAGAAAATGGTTCCTTTAATTTGGCAATATTAAGGAATTTACGGGAGAGGATGATGAGCTTAGATCCGCTACCTAGGCCTACGCAGTTCGAGGCTTTGACTGAGTGGGAAGACGAGATGCATGAGCGAGAAAAACAGAGAAATGGCAGTAGATATAGATATATGTTTGGACGGCCAAACAATTGTGAAACTCATTGTGATCGAATGAGAAGGTGGCGAGACGCAAGTATGACTGAAGGACTGTTTCCCGTAAGAACTGCAGGGGAAAGTGAGGGAAGGAAATGCATAGAGAAAAAGCATAATGTAGAACCCAGAAGGTACGGAGCAAATGAGATAGAAGATGATGTCTTGGATGATATGTTTTACAAACGTCCACCTCCGTACAGGCAGGAATCAGAAACGCCGACCGCAGGTACACCAGTGAGGGAAACTCTGCGAATCATTAAGACAGAAGTTACGACTCCAGAGGTAAAGAGAAGGAATTCTCTTAGGGAACGAGAGATGGAAAATAAGGTTGAGAGTGACAATTCAAGGGAACTAGCAAAAACCACGTTAGAACTGACAGAGAAAATAAGAGAATTGACTAAAAATCTAGAAGCAGTTACAGTCCCTGTAACCATAGGTCCAGTTATGCCCATTTTTGAGAAGCAGAAAGAAAGTGAGCATGGTCTAACAGTTCCGTATGTGAACAATAGACAGGTGGAACAGCCCCTGATGAGAGCAAAAGAGAATCTTTGGAGACACACCATGAGTGAAGGTGAACTACACGTGTCAAATAACCCATTTTATAATCCTGATACCGTAGAGAGAAGCAGAATGGTAGGGGGACCAATATTAGAACCACAGAGACTGACAGAACCAGGGAATGTAGAAAAATCAGTGGGTATAACTACAGACGAATTGAGCGAATGGCTGAAGGGCTTGCAAGGTAAAGAGAAGGAATCCCAAACCATTGATGTGGCAAAATTACGTATGGTGTTAGAAGAATTAATAGTAGGGACCATCCCCACAGAAAAGCTGAAAAATTACCAAGATGAGGAACTGTTATTCCTATGTAAGAGTGTCACTTGGAGAGCAAAGAATTTACATGATAGGCTAGCAGAAATAGCAAGTGAAATGGGAATTGACATGGACAAGGTAAAAGCTTTACAGAAGCCTTACCGAGTGGATTTCACGGAAAAGGATATTGAAAATCTGAACACTGCAGGACGAATAGGGCAGATTAAGGACATAATCACAGTGTTGAGAAAATGGGGAGATGTGGATAAATGGAAAAGCAGGTGGTATAGGAAACGGGATGATACCTCAGACAGAACTTTTCCAGCATTTCCTGTGAGAGAAAAGGAAAAGGTAGTGAAAGAATTTCCCATGAGAGAGATTCCAGGAGGGGGATATGTGCATGTCCCATGGACAAGACAGGACATTTTGTCATTTACCAATGACTTCCCTCGATTGCGAGAAAAGCCTGTCGAGTGGTACAGACAGGTAGACAGATTTGTTAAGTTGTCAAAAGTGCTGTGGATTGATCTGAATAGCCTATTTGATATAATAGTGCCAGCAGACTTATGGGCAGAATGCAAGATAGTCATAGATTGGCCAACTAAAGAATACCCGAGAGATCCCAAAACAGGAGGAGGTCTCCGGCTCCAGGCTCCTCCCCTCCCCTTCGTTGCACGGCGAGGCTGATGGCGGACGGCAGCGAAGGACGCTGATTCAGGGCTCCGAGGCTACGAGACACTGTAGCAGAGCGGAGCGGCTTTTCTCCTTTCTCTTTTGTGGCGCTGGAAACTCGTGCCGCCTCGCCAATGGGGGGGCCTTTGCTTACGGCAAAAACAGTATAGAGTGGAGCCGTTTGTCTTCTTTGGCCGCGTTGGATGGTGGATGCTGGAAAACTTGCAGAGGACGCTGTGGTGAGCGGTGATGAGCTGTGGTGAGCTGCACCTGTGGAGTTTTTTTTCTGCCTTTCTCTGCCTGTGCAGCGGAAAACTGCTGGCTTCAGCCACTTTCCTTGGACCTTGGTGTTTGTATCTGACGGGGTGGCAGGACAGGTACAGCGGCTTTGGGCTTGAATTTCAATTGCAGGCATTAATTAATTAATTAATTCTCTGTTGCTCCCGTCTTTCTCTAAATATGGGGAAGCTAACTAATACACGTAAGGCAAAAGCGCTTCGTGTTCAGGCCAGAGAAGCAAAAAACGCAGCCAAGTTATTGAATAAAAATAAAGATACTATTTGCGATAAAGGCGATGCAGGGGATAAAATTGATAGTTCTGAAAGCTCGGATGAGATGTAGGAGTCCTTAGTGGAGTTTTCGACTCCGCTTCCGGATTTTGAGGACTCCCAAAGTGTAGAGGTGGCATGTTCTTCTCCTGTTTCGGGTACTATTTCGAAACAAGAAGGCTCTATGGAGGTGTCAAAAGGTGCTAAATCTTTTCCTCTTTTTGATAAAAAACATGCAGTATCTTGTCAGATAACTCCCGCTCTTGTACGTTCCTCCTCTGCTCCCTCATTCATTCAACCCCCAAGTTTTTTGCATAAACCTAACCTTTTGGCACCCTCAACAAGCTCGACTTCTCCACTCAAAGAAAATTCTTTGGAACATTCCTTGAAAATAATGGACGACACTCAGAAAGAGGCTTTGTCCTCGGAAAATTCGGTCACAGACGCTTTATTGTTTAGCAAGCTTCCCAAGACTGCTGTTGACTCAGTTTCAAATGATAATCACCTGAGTCCTTTATTAGATTTGGACACTGAGACTGTTGGTGAGATCCAGATGTCTGTCAAAGATATGCTAAATTTAATTCTGGATGAGGTTCGAGAATTAAAGAGGTTTCAAAAGTCGGAGTTGGCCTTGATCAATCAGCGATTGGATAAAATGGAGGATCTTTTTTCTACATTTCCTGTCCGCCTTCAAGAAGCCGAAACTCGTATTTCTAATCTTGAGGATCAAATGATTGAGATTAAAAAAGATACTAGTCGGCTTTCCCTTACTACACGCTCTCTAGAAACTAAACTGGACGATTTGAAAAATTATAATCGTCGTTCGAACCTTCGTATAGTGGGGGTTCCGGAAGGCCTTGAAGGATCCAGTACGTTGCAATGGGCTACCTCTTTTTTAAAATCAAAAGTGATTCCTAATCATGAGGGCGATTTAACTATTACGCGTGCACACCGAGTTCCTGCCCGGCCCTTTTCAAATTCTTCTCTTCCTCGAACAATATTAGTAAATTTTTCTGATATACGGATTAAAGAGACTATTCTCTAAATGGCAATTCAGAAAAGACAATTTTTTGTTACTGAATCTTCGAAGTGTCGTATTTTTTCAGGCATGTCGGCTTCCGCAGCTCGGAGGAGAAAAGAGTTTGTGCAAATGTTACACTTGTTTAAAGCCAAAGGCGCCCAAGCGACGATAGCGCCACAGTCTAAGCTTAAAGTTTTGGTTAAAGGCTAATTTTTTATGTTATCTGATATAGCAGCAGCACAGGATCTACTTAAGGAGATTTCGTCCTCTCAATCTAGTTAGTTTGGGAGGAGTATATGTTGAGCTATGTCTTTTTCTGCACATAGGATGTTATAGGTTCTTTTTTTTTCTGTGTGCTGATTAATTTGAGGGTGGGGGGTGGGCCATGAGAGCACGAAGGAGTGTGGAACCCAGGGGGCCAAGGGGGTGTGAACAGGTCACCCCAATGAAGTGGGGAAGGTTCCGATGGTCTGCGTGGGAGGAGGGAATTCGGCCATTGGAGGGTAAGGCTTGGGGGGGGTGAGGGTGGGGATGGTTGGTGTGGGGGTGTCGGTGATGGGTGGGATGAATCAAAAAAGGAATTTGATGGTGTCAGGATATGCTTATTTTTTTTTTTCTCGATTTCGATTTCAAGTGCCAGAAAGTATATAATGTGCAAGGGGTGGTCCGATGATATCTGTCTTCAGCTAGTTAAATCTAGATCTCAATGTCAATGAAAGAAAGTTTGAAGTTGTTTTCCCTTAATGTTAATGGTTTAAATAATATTAAGAAAAGGCGCGCTGTGGAATGTTGGTTAAAGGCTGAAAATCCATCAGTAATTCTGTTACAAGAGACTCATATTCCCTCTTCTAAATTGGACGAATTTTCTATGTCTAAATCCTGGGCTTCGTTTCGTTGCTTCGCATCATGTGATGAATCTAAAAGAGGGGTGGCGATATTTTTAAATAAGAATATTTATCCTGAAATTATTCATTCAGAAGAGGGAGGTTCAGGACGTTGGTGCTGGGTCTCTTGCAGAGTTAAAAGTAGACAAAGACCCTTTATTTTTGTATCCTGATATGGGCCTTTAAATGACGATTTCAATATGTATGAAGATATGTTTCAATCTTTATTAACGGTGTCAGGCGATATAGTGATTGCTGGTGATTTCAATGTTTTGATGGATCCCAAAATAGACTCATCTTCACAATCAAAAAAACAACTTAAACCCAAAGTTTTTCACACCATCTCTAATTATATACGATTATTGGATCTCTCTGATCATTGGGGTTTAGCCCATCCTTTTGAACGAGAGTATACTTGCTGGTCGGGCAGATTTAAGTCCTCCTCTCGTATTGATTTTTTTTTAGCCTCACGTAAACTTATGCTCGGTTCTTATAATACGGTGTATAATGTATTTTCTGATCACATTATGCTCATTAGGGAATTCATTCTTGGGGATATTAGAAGTTCCCCTAAAAGATGGGTTTTCAATAAAGTTTACCTTAATGACGAAAAATGGGTTTCCGAAGTAAAACATGAGATCATAGAATTCCTAACGCGTAATTCTGGCACCGCCTCTCCTAACATTATTTGGGATGCTTTAAAGGCTTTTATTCGTGGTATCTGTATTGGAAGAGACGCTGCTACATCTATAGAGGCTAGGGCCATAAAAAAATCATTAGAACATCGTATACAGGTTCTCAGTGTTCAAAGACAGCAAAATTCCTCTAGAATTATCAAAGATCAATTAAATGAAGCCAAACGAGAAATTAGTTCATTTTCTTACGAGCAAGGAGAGGCTTTTTTTTGTACTCAGCACCAGAAAGTTTACGAAGAAAGCAATTTTACGGGAAGGTTTTTGGCTTGGCAAGCGAAAGAACAAGCAGCGTCTAATTTAATTCGGGGGATAAATTGTCCAGTCACGCTTTAATTTACAACTGACCCGGATGAGATAGGTAAGATAATGCATTGTCATTATCAAAAAATATATAGCTATCAGCATATAATTGATCAGTCTAAATTGAACGCCTTTTTGAGGAAGGCCGTAATTCCTTCTCTTTCTCAAATTGAACAATTAAATATGATTGGTGCATTCTCGTTGGAAGAGGTAGAGCTCGTAGTGAAAGAACTTCCTTTGGGTAAAGCCTCTGGCCCAGATGGGATACCCGCCGAATTTTTTAAAGTATTTTTTCCTGCCTTTTCAAGTTTTTTTCTCGACCTTCTCAATTCAATGTTGGCAGGAGCTCCTATTCCAGACTCATTTTGTGAGGGTACTGTGGTTAGCTTTTTGAAGAAGGGGAAAGATGCTAGAGATTCTAATGCATACCGTCCAATTACTCTACTAAATTCTGATTATAAGATCGTTACTAAATTATTGGCTATTCGATTTAATCAGATTTCCACGGATTTGATTCACGCAGATCAAAACGGCTTCATTGACGGTAGACAGCTGCTGACCAATACTCATTATCTTTCGGAAGCTTTGGATTATTTTGAGACACAAAGGATTCCCGCACTTATTCTTTTATTGGATGCGGAAAAAGCTTTTGTTTGGTGGTTTGGGAGACACTTTTTATTATTTTGTCACACTTTCATATTCCGCTAAATATCATTAACTTAATTTGAAACTTATACACGGGTGCAAAAGCAAACATTATTATTAATTCACAAATGGTCGGGTCAGTCTCTGTTAATCGGGGAACTCGGCAGGGCTGCCCCCTCTCACCCATTCTTTTTGCTTTTTTCATTGAACCTCTCGCAATTGCAATTCGTAAGTGTACTGAGATCTTACCTCCGCTTCCTTCTATGTCCAAGATAAAACTTTACGCAGACGACATTATGTTACTTATCAAATCCGATTTACAGTCTCAAGTTTCCGCATTCCAACTCTTCGAGGAATTCGAGACTTTTGGGGGCTATCGGATCAATAAAAAGAAGACAGAAATATTGGTCTGTGGTAATCATAGTCCGGAATTACATCCGGATTTACGCGGTAGCATTAATAAGAATCCTAAGAGATATCTTTGGGTCTTTTTTTCATCTTCAGTTAAAGATCTCTACCGTTTGAATTTTGATCCCCTCATTCAGAAGGTTCGCTCAATGTTATCGCGCTGGAATAAATTACCGCTTTCAATCTTGGGCAGAGTCGACTTGATAAAAATGTCTATTTTACCGCTGTTTAATTTTCTGTTTTCAACAATCCCTTGCTTTCTGTCAGGCACTTTCTTTACTAAAATTGAATCTTTATTTTCTTGTTTTTTGTGGGCACATAAAACACCTCGTATTGCGATGAGTACTCTTTTTGAGGATTCAGACAATGGAGGCCTTGCACTTCCTAATATTAGAGATTATTATTGCGCCTATTTTGCCCAGTATCTCTCTCGATTTAAAATTCCAACTCTGAATCCAAATCTATACATCAGCTTTTTTTTTTATTTAATTTTTTCGGAAAGTCAAATACCCTCCCCTCTTTTGGTACCTAAATCCCCCAAATTGGTTAGGTATAAAAATAATTGCATGGTTTTTTAGGAAGTGCACCGCTATGCTTAAAAGATATTCTCTTTCTCTTTTTAATTCCTCCTCTTCTCTTGTTTCCTTACTTTCATTCAGTGGGATGAGTCCAGGCTCTGATTTAATGGCCTACTGAGCTAAAGCTGGTTACAGCAAAGTGGGTGATTTTCTACAACAATCAAGCTGGATAACCCCGTCTGAGATGCGAGCACTACTCTTAGATAATTTTTTGTTAAT
This sequence comes from Triturus cristatus, assembly GCF_964204655.1. NCBI lineage: Eukaryota > Metazoa > Chordata > Amphibia > Caudata > Salamandridae > Triturus > Triturus cristatus. The sequence goes on along the minus strand of NC_140586.1, from coordinate 84,819,783 downwards.
CGGGTCTTATAAACCCGGCGAGTGGAAACGTATCTTAGCTCAATCTAGACAAGGGGATCTGGGTTCCAAAGCTGTCAAAAAATGGTGGGAACAAGAAAATCATGTTTTATGTTTGACTGCTTGGCGGACCATCAATAAGTTCAATTTTTCGACTTTAAGGGGAGCTAATTGGCGCAGAATGTAATTTTTTGGTAAGTGGCTTCTATATCGTACCCCGGCGGTAATTTCTAAAATGTATAGTAATTTTATACCCAATCAGTGGCGTCACTAGGGTTGGTGTCACCCGGTGCGGGTAACTCATGCTGTCACCCCATCACGACTTACCGCATGGACCTCCTCCGCTCCGAGTCCACTAGTGGACACAGTTGGCAAATAACGGAACCATACAGAATCCTTAATAACGTTTGTAAATTTAGGTCCTCTATTTACAAAGGCCATAGAAGGGTTTTGGACCGCCTACCTGCACCTGGTGGCATCACCTGAGAATAACCCCATGAACCACAGTGAGTACCGAGGGGTGGGAAGAGGGCCCACATGTATGTATTGAGCCATATAAAAAACTTTGTGCCTTCTGCCGAAGGTTTTTTCTTCATGTTGTTTAGGTCATCAGGAGGAAGGTCTTACCTTGGGGCACCAAAAAACTCCCAGAGGCAATGTCTGCTCAATAACATGTTGCTTTATTGTGGAGGCACGTGCAGACATGCAGCATTATATGCTTGGCATCCGTCATGTTCTAAAGCTGAATGTCCCAATGCACATGGACTCATCTCCGAAAATGCTTCCTTGTTGTGGCCTTATGTCACCAAACCACACTGTGCCCACTGCACTCAGTGAGATGTCACAAAACCCCATTCTTATTGTTTTTTTTCTTTGGGTGTCATTTTAGTTTGCCCATTGAAATGGCCACTAAATTTGCACAGACATTCAGTTTTACTGATAAAACTATATTGGTGACAAATGATGATGTGTGGAGCTTGGGTTTCTGTGACCATTCATCATTTGTGCATCAATGAGTTGCGTGTTCTGATTTGTTTTAACCCTATTTAAATCTGTGTTTCCATAACTCTTCAGAACTAAATGGGCTTTGTGCTTGGTTTTCTCACAGGTGAATGTGTACATTTAATTTACAGGTATCTACATTTTGTTGTGGGTTACAAAAAATGATAGCCTTCCCTTTCACACTCCCTGTGCCTGGCAATATTGTCATATAATTCACTTTACTTTCTCTGACCACAACGTGAGAGAAGTTTGTAAATACCAATCCTTCACGTTGAAAAAAACATAAGAAGCAATTTGTCAGAAGTCAAATGTCAGGTCATGTCCTCTATCTTTGAAGCATAGGAAATGTGACAAGATAAATACAGAATTTACAAGCATCTTTGTATATTGCTCGGACTAACTTTCAAGACCCACCAAAAGTAAGCTCGACCCTCCAGTGGGTCCTGAGCCACAGTTTGGGAAATGCTTTGCTGCTAAGGCATGCAACCACAGGTAGGGAAACACAAATGCAGACAGACTATTTGTGCGGTGCCTCTGTGTAACCTGTCACTTTCTGTTTGTATTTTTGTCTGTGCCCTGGATTTTTTGTCCTAAACATCTGGTACTGCTTTTCTTTTTGTTCCTCAGTTTACAGTGCAAGTGCCTTGCCACATGATGGGGTTGGGGTGAATACCTAGTGGAACTGAGCTGCTGACCTAGGGAGCAGGGGTTGAATCCTTGTCTAGGCTTAGCAGTTTTTGTGGGCAAATCACTTAATCTTTCGCTGCTTAAAAAATGAAAAAATGTGTACGTAGTATGGTTTTGTTAAGTGCACTAATGCCCTTGGGACAGTTTCACGCTATAAAAAAACGCATAAAAAAATGTCCAGTCTGGGGTGACCTAGAAAGAATCATGCTCCACTGAGAGACCACATACATTGTCTGTGTTCGTTTATGCATGCCTCTGTTTACATACGTTTGCAAGTTCTAGTCAGACTTGCTGACTTTGTCAACGCTCGTTTTAATAGGTCCAGCAAAAGTAAATAAACTGACTTGAAATTTGCTGGAAAATCCTTATATGCATGTGGTTCCTCACGCCATAAACCCCTTAGGTATGCGGTGTTTACGTTTAAAAGGCATACGTTTCATGACGTTTTTACGGTGGGTAGTTTAATAACAAGAGGTGCATGGCACAGTGGCGCAACCGCCCTGACCTTTCTCAGTACCTATCAGCACGTGATGCAGGTGTACTTGTGAGTGGGTGGATGCAGGGGTACTCGTGAGTGGGTGACATTGCCTTTGTCAGACAGCAGCCCTCATGCATGCATCTCTTCCCAGGGGCATCCAAGCTGACTCCAGGTGAATCACTGTAATGTTACATGAACTGTAACTGCAGTGTGTGTGGTCTTCCGGGTACTACGAGCAGCCTGATTGGATTACACGAAACATCTTACCTTTTAAAACTTCACTGTGGTGGTGGCTGGGCCCCTACCGTATGGGTTCTGCTTCTGCAAATCGCCCAGCAGCCCTCCCCTGCCGAGACTGTCTCTGTCTTCATGCAGTCTAAGCGCGTAGTGATGGTGCGCGTCAGAGGAGCACAGCGCGGGGGCTGGCCCAGGGCCGTCATTGGTAGCGCTATAAGAATGACGGCCCTGGGACCCACAAACTGGGTACGCCACCGCCGCGCATCGCACCATCACCACTATGCTAGTAGGTGGTGCGTGCGTGGCGCTGGCGTGCACTGCAGTATTTGTTCCTCTGAGTCCTGATTATAAAGCAGTCAGAGGCAAGGCTGCAGAGCTGTGTTACACTTACACAGCGTAACCTGATTGGTGTCACCCAGGGCCGGCTTTAGGGCTGGTGGCGCCCTGTGCGACAATGTTTGTTGGCGCCCCCCCAATGACCACCTCCACCTCGGATTCTCTCACTAGCACCCTTTAACAGTGACCAAGTCTCCATAACCACACCCTCTCAGATGCATTGAATTAGTTATACAGCACCACTCATACCAGTGTAGGTTGTCCGAGCACTTTGCATCACACACACATTACACAGAGACAATCAATCATACGTGTGTAAATCAGTGTATAGGCAATGTTACATAAGCCAAAGGACTAAAAGTGTAGGAGTCACATGTCATCCATACTGGTAGGCAGTATAGTTTAAGAGTGCTTGGTGTGGAGAAGCACAAACTCAGAGTCGAAAAAGAAACAGCCTAGTTGGGAGTTTTCTTTAAAAATAAGAATCGATTTCTAGCCAAATTATCCCTTTTTGCAACATTAATCAATGCTCTAATAATGTATATGTTGCGGTGTGTATGCAGTTCTAGGATGAAAGTTAATAGCTCACTATCCTATATTAGGACTTTAAGTTATAAATTGCAAGTAACAAAAGGATGTCTCTGTAATCTACTTGGTACACGTTCTTTGCAGCAGGCACATTAACCCGCTGCACTAACTTCACATAAAAGTCAAAACCTCATCTATACAAAATGCTGATCTCTCTCCAGGAAGATAATTAATCACACGAGTTATCTCGACATTTATGTGAGGCCTGGTAATTGATGGGGGAAAGAAACGCTGCAGCAGGTGCTTCAAAAGCATAATAAACTTTCGAACACGGCGTCTAAAGCCGGCCCTGGTGTCACCCCATACGATGGTGTCACCCGGTGCGGTCCGCACCCCCCGCACCCCCCTAGTGACGCCGCTGTACCCAATTGTTTCAGATGCCTGAACTTTGCCCCAGCTAATTGGACTCATGTTATAATCAACTGCAGCATGGTGAAAGTCTTTTGGGAGGATATCTTTGCCTTCTTACGTTTAAATTTTCATATCCAGTTATTTCCAAATGTTAAATTGATGCTTTATGGTTTTGATCCTTATCTTAATTATTCTGTACCATTTGCAAAACTGGTGTATATCTGTATGGCAGTAGCTAGATCGCTGCTTCTTCAGAACTGGCGTACAAATCAGACTCCATCTATGCATGAATGGTTAATCAAAATGCGTAGAGTTAAGATAAGTGAGCAAAGGTACGCCCTGAGAATTGGGGGGGGGAAAAAATGTGAAAAGATCTGGGGAAACTTTTTCTGAATATTTAATTACCTTTTTGTTCTTGATTTTGGAAAACCTGTAAACTACTCATATGTTGATATTACTTACTGAAAGCAGGGTCCTCTGTACGAGATTTGTTGTTCACATGTTTTGTTTTTTGTTATGAACTTTTGATCTATAACTATGTATGACACCAATCAATTCCAATAAAAAAAAAAAAAGATCCCAAAACAGGAGCACCAGACCCTGAGGTAATAAAGAAATATGAGCAAGTTATGGTGTTTTTGAAAAACAAAGTGCCTCCCAAAGAAACAGACTGGGTAAAAATAGACCAGACACATCAAGAAGCGAAAGAATCAGTTCATGCTTACTATGAAAGGCTAATATTAGCTTTCAAACAGTTCAGTGGAGTTGACAATCTGGGAGAAAAGGATCTAAGTCATTTTGTGTACAGATTTGTGTATGGTTTGCGTCCCGAAATTGGGGAAATGATTAAGCAGCATACCGTGGACTGGCAAAGCAAGAAAATAGATGAGATCCTAAGGCATGCTAAATACTTTAGTGATGAGATTGAAGCAAAGCAGCGAAAACTGAAAGAAAGGCAATGTGGGCTCAAGTGAAAGTCGCAGAGAGACAGGAAGCTCAGCTGGTTGATCAAGCTAATAACCCAGGCATTAAACCGAGATTTGGCCCAGGAAAAAGAAAGGGTAATATAGAAGAAGCTAAAAAGAAGTTTCCATGCCACAATTGCGGAAGGTTAGGGCATTGGAAATCCGAGTGTAAATATCCACCAAGTACTAATAATGAAAATCCATCATTGAATCCACAGGTGCAGTGGGAGGTGAGTGGCCCACCGCAGCAACAGCAGGCGGCTGTTAATCCACAGAATCAGGTGCCAAAACCGCCATTACCGCAAAGCAGGAACACCCAAAGATATAGCAAAGAAGCGGGATTCTACAATGAAGAACAGGTAAACAAACCGCAACGCGCGAGCGCTGTGTCACAATATTGGCTGCGAAATGACGAGAGTGAGTCAGAGGAGACTTATTGACGGTGCCGAAGAGAGGAAGAAGGGTGCGTACTTGGCGCAACTCTAGAAATAGATCAGACAGGACCATTTGTGGATGGGAAAGTTAATGATGAAAACATTACTTTTCTAGTAGACACTGGAGCTACGCGATCTACTGTCAGGTCAGCAGATGTGAAAAATCTTCCTCTCTCGGATGAAACAATCCAAGTAGTTGGTGTGTCAAACACCCAGATAAGGACCTACCTTACCGAACTGGTAAAGGTTAAAATAGGGAAATTCACAGACATGCACCGATTCGTGGTGTGCGATACTAGTCCTGTGAATCTGTTAGGAAGGGATCTTCTGTGCAAAATGAATTGCACCATATTCTGTACTCCAGATGGAATAGCATTTGAGACACCAGATGAGGATGTACTGTATAAGATGACAATAGCTAATCAAGAAAATGCAATTACAGGAACTTATGCAGTATTTAACCCAGATGAATTACCCAAAGAATTGAAGCAGTCAGTGAAGGCAGGAGTCTGGGATTTTACTGGAGAAGATGTAGGCCTTATGAGAAATATAGATCCAGTAAAGATTACACTAAAAGAAGGAGTAGTTTATCCAAACATTCCCCAATATAGACTGACACCTGAAATAATTGAAGGGGTGACACCTTTAATTGAGAAAATGATTCAACAAGGAGTGTTGAGGGAAATAATGAGCAGTCCATGTAACTCACCTATAATGGGACTGAAAAAGCCCAATGGGAAGTTCAGGATTGTGCAAGATTTGAGAAGGATTAACAAAATCGTTGTGTCATGTTGTCCCATTGTTCCAAATCCATCAATGATTTTGTATCAGATTCCCCATGATACAGAATGGTACACAGTCATTGATTTGTGTCATGCTTTCTTTTCCATTCCGTTGCATCATGACAGCCAGCCGATTTTTGCATTTCGGTTTGGAGAGCGTATTTTGGCATGGTGCCGAATCCCACATGGGAACACAGAGAGCCCCTCAATTTTCAATCAGTTGCTAAAAAAATCTCTGGAAAGTCTAACCTTGCCTGAAAATTCAGTTTTGGTTCAATACATTGACGACCTATTGGTGGCGTCAAAAACACACGAGGCTTGTGAAACTGACACAATAGCTTTGCTGAATCATTTGGCAGATGGAGGACTAAAGGTATCTCCGACAAAATTGCAATTCTGTAAAAAAGAAGTACAATTTTTGGGGCATACCATTGAAAAAGGGCTGAGAAAAGTAACCGTAGACAGAATCAGAATTATTAGAGGAATGAGAGCCCCAATGACCCAAAGAGAGGTAAGAATGTTCCTGGGGATGGTTGGCTACTGTCGTCAGTGGATAAGTAACTTTTCCCTGATTGCCAAACCATTGGTAAAATTGACAAAAAGTGAGGTTAAAGACCCCCTTGAATTGAACAAAGAAGAATTGGCAGCATTCACACAGTTAAAGAACAGCCTTTGCGAAGCCCCAGCTCTGGGAATGCCAGACTATGAGAAAGAATTTGAATTATACTGCAGTGAGAGAAATGGATGTGCAATCTCAGTATTAATACAGAAACATGGAAGACAAAGGAGACCAGTTGCATATTTTTCGTCAATGTTAGATCCAGTGGCGGTAGGTTTGCCTCGATGTCTGAAAGCAGTAGCTGCTACATGCCGAAGCCTAGAGCAGAGTGAAAGCATCGTGATGGGATATCCAGTATTAGTGTTTGTACCTCACAATGTGGCGATCCTTTTAACGAGGAGCCGAACACAGTTCATGTCACATAGTCGGCTGACTAAGTATAAGAAGGTCATTCTAGGTGCAACCAATGTGAGTCTGGAAAGATGTGTGAATGTGAATCCAGCTACACTTTTGCCTGATGCAGAGAGAGTGGAGGTAAGAGATGATGTTGATCATGATTGTTTGGATGTGCTTGACTTTTGCACGAAACCTCGACCAGACATAAAAGATTTACCATTGCCAGAAAGTGATTATGTGTTGTTTGTGGATGGATCGTGCTTGAGAACAGACAAAGGATTGTTGAGTGCGGCCTATGCTATATGCACAGTTGCTGCAGTCATAGAAGCCTCACACTTGAAAGGAGTTAAATCTGCTCAAGTGGCATTGACAAGGGCATGCAAAATTGGGAAGAATGTGAGAGTGACTGTGATAACAGACAGCCAGTACGGCTTTGGAGTTATCCACGATTTTGGCCAACTTTGGCTGCAGAGAGGTTTCCTGACCTCAAGTGGAACTCCTATAAAGAATGCAGAAGTGGTGGGAAAATTGCTTGAAGCAATACAGTTGCCAAAGGAACTGTCAGTGGTAAAATGTGCTGCTCATAGTCAAGGTAGTGATTATATCACTACTGGGAATCGATATGCCAATGACATGGCTCAGTACTGTGCCCGAAATCAGTATTCAATCAATAGGGCAAAGGAAAAGGAGATGTTTTCTTGCTCCATAATGTTTACTAACGTTGTGGGAACATGGGAAGAAGTGAGGCAGTTGCAGGATGAAGCAGGAGATGAAGAAATGAAGCAGTGGGTAAAAGCAGGTTGTGCACCAAGGGAGAAAGATAATGTGTGGGTCTATCGGGATGGAAGACCAGTAATGCCTGATAGCATGATGTCAACCATGGCACGGATGTATCATGGCCAAGGACATCTGGGAAGAGATGCCATGATAAGGGCTTTTAAGCAGACCTGGTACAATGCAAAAGTCAGGTTGATAGCAAAGAGTCTCTGTCAAAGATGCCTAATATGTCAGCAGTACAATCCTGGAAGGAAAACAGTGGTGAGCCTAGGCACAATAGGCCGAGAGGGAGGACCCTTCACCAGAATGAAAATAGATTTCATTGAAATGCCCCCTTATAACAAGTTGAGGTATGTTCTGGTGGTAGTTTGTCTGTTCTCCAGGTGGGTGGAGGCATACCCAACAAGAAGAAATGATGGCATCACAGTGGCCAAGCTCTTGTTGAGGGAATTCATCCCAAGATACGGGTTCCCAGTGACCATAGAATCAGACAGAGGAAGACACTTTTACAATGAGATCATGGCATTGATTTCTGAAGCATTGTGTGTACAACAAAAACTACATTGTGCCTATCGACCAGAGGCTTCTGGTGTGGTTGAGCAAATGAATGGTACGATCAAAAACAGAATAGGGAAAATGTGTTTAGCCACAGGAATGAAATGGCCTGATGTCTTGCCTCTAGTCTTGATGACAATCAGATCTACTCCAGACAGAACTACAGGTTTGAGTCCCCACAAAATTATCATGGGACGAGCCATGAGACACGTGTTTGTTCCAGTCAACAAATTGATGACAATAACTGATGACATGATTTTGGATTACTGTAAAGGCCTGGCTGACGCAGTCCATTCTGTGTTTCACCAGGTTGGAGCGGACGCCACCACCCTTGAGAGAAAACCAGCCCATGACCTGAGCCCAGGTGACTGGGTGAGAATAAAAGTCCACAGAATAAGGAATTGCTTGGTTCCAAGGTGGGGAAGGCCAAGGCAAGTTATCTTGACTAAAACAACTGCTGTGAAGTGTGCTGGACTGAAAAATTGGATACATGCAAGTCACACTTTGAGAGTTCCAAATCCAGCAGATAGCATTGGAAAAGAATATTTTGATGATTCAGAATCAAGTGATGATTCAGGCAATGAGAATGCAAAGTCAAAAGAAAATCCTGAAAGGGGGGAAAAGGAGCCAAGACTAGTTCAGACTCCAAGAGAAGAAATTTTGAGGAAGAGATTGCAGATTTCAGATGGTTCAGATTCTGGGGACGAGCAAAACGCCAGTGGCGAGCACAGAAAGAAGAAGAGAAAAGAAAAGAATGTCCCGTCAGAAGTAACATTTACACCAGACGAGAGAGTAGAAGAAATTCCACCTGAGAAAATTCTTGAAGGAGAAGAAGGGACAGAAATAGAGAGAGAGGGACAGATTGCTGCGGAAGACCCCCGAGGAGGTGTAGGGACAACCAACACTGAGTTAGGTGAAGGGACAATCAGCAAACAGAAAGATTGCATGTCGGAGACCCGAGGAGGGACAGAAGTAGGGCCAACTCAAGAGGTGGAAAAAGTAACTGGTGAAAAAGAAAAGTCAAATGAGACAGAATCTGAGGACAGTGAACCAGAAGGTTGAATACTAAGGAAGAGAACTTGGATCGAGGAAAGAAACAGGAACGAAAGAAAGAAAGAAACGGCAAAACAAGAAGGGATGCTAAAGGAGACCTTTGGCCAAACAAAATAAAGAGACTGAGATATCGATTGACACGAGTCAAACCCTCAGAAGCTGAACAAGTGAATGAAATAACAAGTCAGCACAGAGAAAAAGAGGGAGACACAGAAGTGTCTGAAGGAAACAAACAATTGAGAAAACCAAACCAGAAGTATAAGTCACCTGAATGGACGTACGTGGCACTGCCTGAACAAGGAGAAGAGGTAGATAGTCAAGGAAATCCAGAGGAGACTTTACTGAAAGTGGTGAAGGAAGAAGAAACAGCGGAAATCCTGAGAGTTATCCTATCCGATATCGGAGAAGAAGCGGAAGATCAGGAAGTTCTGTATGTGGATGATGAGAAGGAAGTGAAAAACGATGAGAGGCCAAGCTGAGTGATTTCAAGAAGGTCCTTGTAGAAAATATAAAGGATTGAATAAGAAATTGAAGTATTTGGATCACCTGATGAGGGCCTAGCCCTTGCAGGAAAACTACAAGAAGCGGAGTAGAAGAGGCTAAGTCAAAAGACACGGTTAATTTTAACAAGATGGCTAACATAGATGATAACAAGAGTAGATGTACTTTTATGAGAAGATGGTGCAAGGCATGTTGTTGTTGTACAGGACCACTAATGCTTCTTTGGAGTGTACTCGCTCTTTTGATCTCTTTCAAAGTAACTTTGGATACACTAGAAGGGCATACAGAGAATATGACTAACATAGTGAAGAGTTCACAAAAGGTAGTTCCATTTAAAACAAGCACGGAGCATATGCACAAGGATAGGTCTATAACTGATTTTTCTAGCAATGTTTTTTCAAAATAGTTGTATGAATATGTAAGAACAATGGACGTAAGGGATTGCTACGTATGTATGCAATTACCTGCCTCTGTTTCAGAAGGAGTGACTTATCATCACCTTCCAGCAACTTATGGAATAACATGTAGCGTTTTAACCAGTATATTTTATCAAGTAGGGAAATTAGAATATAATCTGTCTAATATAGATAACATTCTTGGACAATTGCCCATGAATAATGAATTGAATCCAGCTAAAACTGCTAATGTACTAGGTGAGATTTTTATAGACACTAAAGAACTAACTTTAGAATATATTTTTAGAAACAATTTAACTTGCAGTTTGAAGGCAGAAGAGAAAACATTTTAGATATGGTCGAAGAAAGGAGATTGAAAATACATAAAAATGCAGAAGGACATAAAGAAGGGGAAAACATTTGGGAAATAGATGGGAAAAAGGAGACAAAGGGTGATGCTAGACCAACAATAGCTATAGATTCACCACAGAAAGGCAAATTATGCAATATGAGGGAAAGATCCCAATATGATTATTATTATATAGGGACAAGTGAGTGTCATGATACATATTTTATTGCATCTGGATGGGGATTTAGAGGCGGAGAAGATCCAGTCTTTCATGGACTGTACTATATTTGTGGGAACAAGGCTTATTACCAGTTGCCCGACCATTGGTATGGCACATGTTATGTTGGCCTGGTGTTTCCAAAAATCTTTCACATGGATAGAGTAGAAAATAGTGGACCACATAACCTACTAATGCGTAGTAGAAGAGAAACTTGGTTAGAAATTGTAGGTGATATTTTTGGAGCCTTGATACCAGCAGTGGGAATATCTTTGAATGCAAATAATATTCGGAAATTGTCAACCATAGTGGATCGCTTGTCAACAAGCACCGCTGGAGGATTTCTTTTGGTAAATACTGAAATGGTTGCGATGCGTGCTATGATTATGCAAAATCGACTTGCCCTTGATTTCTTATTGGCAAAAGAGGGTGGAGTCTGTGGAATGCTGAAAGTTCAACATTGTTGCACTTACATTCCTGATGAAAGCAAAGATCTAAAAGTATATATTAAAAATATTACAGAACTGCATGATGAAATAAAACCACTGGAGGTTGAAAGTATCTGGACTAGAATTAGTAATAAGATGGCTGCTATGAAAACTTTATTAGGTAGTACTATATTAGGGAAAATATTATTTCCATTAACGTGTGTGATTTTCATATTATTAATACTTAGATTAGGATGTATGTGTTGCAGACATAGAAGAAATAAAAAGAAAATTAGACGAGAAATTATCAAAAAAAGGAAAAGAAACAAGAAAGAGATTTTAACGAGATAGAATTGGAAAAATGGAAGGAGAGTATGTATGACAAAACAAAAAGAGAAGATGAAGGAGAAACAGAATTTTGATTGAGCAAGAAAACATTTCGAATTTCCATAAAAGGGGAAAATAAATTGATTTTTTGTGGGTATTGTTTGTGGTGATAAAATCACCAAAGGGGGGATTGATGAGCGGGCAAAATGTTTTCTTTTTATATACCCAATCCATTTATATATGTCCATATTAAAACGATTAATGAATAATTATAATAATTAATAGTTTGATGTGTAAGGACTAAACCAACCTTATTAACAGAAAGAATACACGTGGGAATGCATTTGCATGGCTAAAATATTAGGTGAACTAAGTTGTATGCATCTTAAAACGATAAATGTTGCTTGAGTAATGTTATTGTGAATTGCGCTTTAATAAACCAGCATTAACGGCTTTGAATGTTGCATATGGCTAGTTAAATGCATACACATAAGGGTATTAGCAAGGGAATAACACTGTTTTAATCATTTCCATGTATTAATTACGTTTTTTTGTGTTTCTTTGCTTAAGTTGACTATTCTGGCCTACCAAAAGATGGCTGCCGACTGAAACCTAACTAAAGTACATTACTTCACCATTTGAACAATGGAGAAAGGCGCCTGCACTGACTTCGTTCGTGTCCCTTGTGTGACCTGTCAGACCATGCCCATGAAGACTACCCTGGGCGAGGTGCCAATGCCCCTGAACGTGAAGAAATTGTTGCAATTGAGAATATGAACTGTCGAACCAAACCTGTTTCAACGAACTGATACATTTAGGACCACGGATTATTCTTTCCCATACATTTGCTTTGAGACTTTTCCCGCATGGGAGAATTTGAAAATGTTTCCTAATGTACTGAGATGTATTTGAATTCAGCCAATCGTATTCCTGGGAAATGAGAAAATGTAACTTTAATATGTAAATTTTAGGATAAATATTAGTAGACTAGAGAGGGAAAATCATCGCCACTTTATGCAGAAGCAGCTGACGGAGAACCGACGATCAGAGATCCTTATGCTGACGGAGAGGACGGTGACTCTTTATGATAAACAAGAACTCTGACGAATTTATTGAGGACCAGTTCTGACTTAGAGAACGACATTTAGCCAGAATAGGTAAATATGACAAAAGATAATATTGCATTATTAAGATTTAACCTGCATTTAAATTAGATAAAAGAAAATCATTATTTGAATTACTGTGTCGGGTGATTTTTTCATTGAATTGTTTATTGATTAGATTGAGAGTTAAAGTGTCATTAAACTAAAATAACAACTAAATGATTCGATCAACCTATTGATGGAAGAAGTGTTAGGGTGATCCAGGAGAAGTGGTTTTCCTCTATCAAAGAGAGCATTTGTGGTTAGGAACTGATGTCCCTTTGTAGGCAAGGATAGTTTGAGAGAATGAATGTTGGTGTTATGGGCCCCACCAGCGTATGATGTGTGTATGTGCGTGTGACTGAGAAATCATTCTGTCCGTGGAAGCAAGGGGTAATTGAATAACCCGAACTGCACCACCCGCAAACAGCATCATACATACCGAGCAAAGCGCTCCATGCACGACGCTGCACGGGGACGGCACGGACCGGGGAAGCCCTGTAAAAAAACAGAAAAAATGCGTTAGATAAGAAACATAGGCAAGATGGCTTACCTAAGACCCGCAAACAGCATCATACATACCGGGCAAAGCACTCCGTGCACAACGCTGCACGGGGACGGCACGGACCGGGGAAGCCCTGTAAAAAAACAGAAAAAAAGCGTTAGATAAGAAACATAGACAAAATGGCTTACCTAAGACCCACAAACAGCATCATACATACCGGGCAAAGCACTCCGTGCACGACGCTGCACGGGGACGGCACGGACCGGGGAAGCCCTGTAAAAAAACGAAAAAAAGCGTTAGATAAGAAACATAGGCAAGATGGCTTACCTAAGACCCGCAAACAGCATCATACATACCGGGCAAAGCACTTCTTGCACGACGCTGCACGGGGACGGCACGGACCCGGGAATCCCTGTAAAAAAGACAGAAAAAAAGCGTTAGATAAGAAACATAGGCAAGATGGCTTACCTAAGACCCGCAAACAGCATCATACATACCGGGCAAAGCACTCCGTGCACGACGCTGCACGGGAACGGCACGGACCGGGGAAGCCCTGTAAAAAAACAGAAAAAAAAGTGTTAGATAAGAAACATAGGAAAGATGGCTTACCTAAGACCCGCAAACAGCATCATACATACCGGGCAAAGCACTCCGTGCACGACGCTGCACGGGGACGGCACGGACCGGGGAAGCCCTGTGAAAAAGACAGAAAAAAAGCGTTAGATAAGAAACATAGGCAAGATGGCTTACCTAAGACCCGCAAACAGCATCATACATACCGGGCAAAGCACTCCGTGCACGACGCTGCACGGGGATGGCACGGACCGGGGAAGCCCTGTAAAAAAACAGAAAAAAAGCGTTATATAACAAACATAGGCAAGATGGCTTACCTAAGACCCGCAAACAGCATCATACATACCGGGCAAAGCACTCCGTGCATGACGCTGCACGGGGACGGCACGGACCGGGGAAGCCCTGTAAAAAAACAAAAAAAAGCGTTAGATAAGAAACATAGGCAAGATGGCTTACCTAAGACCCGCAAACAGCATCATACATACCGGGCAAAGCACTCCTTGCACGACGCTGCACGGGGACGGCACGGTCCGGGGAAGCCCTGTAAAAAAACAGTCAAAAAGAGTTAGATAAGAAACATAGACAAGATGGCTTACCTAAGACCCGCAAACAGCATGATACATATCGGGCAAAGCGCTCCTTGCACGACGCTGCACGGAGAGCAGACGGGCCGTGGAAGAGCTGAAAAAGAAAAACGAAAACATTAGATGAGAGACATAAGAAAGATGGCTTACCTGAGACCCGCAGCCAACAGCATACATCCTGGGCAAAGTATTCCATATACAACGCTACACGACTACGCTAAGGGCCAAGGTAGACCTGTAACTCACCTTAAGACGACGCTACACAATGTCGCTACACACAATAAGAAAAAAGACAAAAAACACAAACAGCATTGATGAATAACAGACATTTAGCAACAAGGCAAATACATAAATAAACGTATAATGTTGACATTACAATTAATCCCAAAAGAACATAAAAATTATACAAAGATTGCACTTACCTGTTTGTAGCTGCGTTAAGCCTACCGGTACATCCGGAAACCAATGGAACAGTCCGACAACAGCAGATTCAATAAAAAACGTGCCCCACCCTGCCGTAATCAAATAAGGAATCCCACACAAAATACATATAACAGCACTTTCGTCAAGAACCACCTCTAATAGTATCAAACAAAAAACATGATGTATAATTAAATAAACGTTATTAAAAAAAGACTATACAAAGTAATGGGAAAAACACCCGAAATAATTTTAGAAATAATACAACCCTATACATCAAATAAATAACACTAACTCTTAGTCTTACCTTAAAGAAGAATGTACGACGCTGCACGGGGACGGACCGGGGAAGCCCTGTAAAAAAACAGAAAAAAAGCGTTAGATAAGAAACATAGGCAAGATGGCTTACCTAAGACCCGCAAACCGCATCATACATACCGGGCAAAGCACTCCGTGCACGAGGACGGCACGGACCGGGGAAGCCCTGTAAAAAAACAGAAAAAAAGCGTTAGATAAGAAACATAGGCAAGATGGCTTACCTAAGACCCGCAAACAGCATCATACATACCGGGCAAAGCACTCCGTGCACGACGCTGCACGGGGACGGCACGGACCGGGGAAACCCTGTAAAAAAAACAGAAAAAAAGCGTTAGATAAGAAACATAGGCAAGATGGCTTACCTAAGACCCGCAAACAGCATCATACAAACCGGGCAAAGCACTCCGTGCACGACGCTGCACGGGGATGGCACGGACCCGGGAAGCCCTGTAAAAAAACAGAAAAAAGCGTTAGATAAGAAACATAGTCAAGATGGCTTACCTAAGACCCGCAAACAGCATCATACATACCGGGCAAAGCACTCCATGCACGACGCTGCACGGGGACGGCACGGACCGGGGAAGCCCTGTAAAAAAACTGAAAAAAAGCATTAGATAAGAAACATAGGCAAGATGGCTTACCTAAGACCTGCAAAAAGCATCATACATACCGGGCAAAGCACTCCGTGCACGACGCTGCACAGGGACGGCACGGACCGGGGAAGCCCTGTAAAAAAGCAGAAAAAAAGCATTAGATAAGAAACATAGGCAAGATGGCTTACCTAAGACCCGCAAACAGCATCATACATACCGGGCAAAACACTCCGTGCACGACGCTGCACGGGGACGGCACGGACCGGGGAAGCCCTGTAAAAAACAGAAAAAAAGCGTTAGATAAGAAACATAGGCAAGATGGCTTACCTAAGACCCGCAATCAGCATCATACATACCGGGCAAAGCACTCCATGCACGACGCTGCACGGGGACGGCACGGACCGGGGAAGCCCTGTAAAAAAACAGAAAAAAAGCTTTAGATAAGAAACATAGGCAAAATGGCTTACCTAAAACCCGCAAACAGCATCATACATACCGGGCAAAGCACTCCGTGCACGACGCTGCACGGGGACGCTGCACGGGGACGGCACGGACCGGGGAAGCCCTGTAAAAAAGCAGAAAAAAAGCGTTAGATAAGAAACATAGGCAAGACGGCTTACCTACCACCCGCAAACAGCATCATACATACCGGGCAAATTACTCCGTGCACAACGCTGCACGGGGAGGGCACGGACCAGGGAAGCCCTGTAAAAAAACAGACAAAAATGAAAAACAGCCGGAGAATAATATAATGAAAACAACCAAACAACGAAGGAAAACAAACATGGCTTACCATACAGCCTCGGAAAGCGTTCGCCTCACAGCAACAGACACGAAAATAAACCTGAGAAGGTTGAATGAAAAAAAAAAAACCACGCCCACCAGTGAATAAGGGACAGGCTTCAAAAAAGCGAAAGAATCGAAAAAACACGCCCACGAAACCGAAAAAGACGGGGCTTGTTTGGAGAGACAAAGCTCTTCTCCAATGGCTGACCAGCATTTAAGAGGCCAGCCAATGGAGAAGAGGGAAAAAAAGGGGCGGGTTAAGGCCCCACTCCTGAAAACTTTAAATCTCGCGAGCGAGACTGCGCAAGCGCAGCCTTCGCTGGCCGAGACCTAAAAAACGACACAAATAAGTTGGGAGAAAAAATAAAAATCTATTCCTTTCTAACTGCTGTGCTGCCCCTCTTGCAGCACCAATGGGTTAGTGGAAAACTCTTTACTGTTGCAACTACATATAGTTGTTTTTATCTCCCCTGCAGATCAATTGTGCTTATAGTTAGACATCGAGATGCAATCTACCGGGAGAATAAAACAAGCACTAACAAGGCCACTTAGTCTACCTTTTTATTAATTAAATTTCTGGTTACTCAATTAGTGATGTTTGGTTTGTGTGTGTGAATGGATGAGTCATTGAATGTGGGGTTTGACTGTGTGGATAGGTAAATATGACGATTGATTATATTAATTAGGTGAACGACAGTGGGAAGCTTGATGCTGATGGGTGAACATGAGTGAGTAGGTGAATGATGTAAGATCGGAGAAACTGAAATAATTGTTGAATGCAGGTATGAAGGGTAATGATCTTAAGTTAGTAGTTGAGTGAGTAACTGGGTAGATGACTGCGAGAATGATAAGGTGGGTAGACAATGCTGTGCTACTTTGCTTAGTGCAATTCGGTGTATGGATTTCTGCCCTCCCACATTTTGCAATCACCAGCCGCCACTGTTGGAGTTCATTAATATTAACTTCAGAGTGCCACATTAATGAAGCCGAACACCCGGTGCTAGTATGAATCAAGTACCTTTCTTTCAGAGTAGCGTCGCGCTGCAAATGATCAACAAAACTGCTCAGGACAGCCCCCATCCTTGGGTTGGGGGCACTTGCATTATGTCAGTGATTTTTCTAGCAACAATGAACTCGGACCAGGAGCTGACGCTGGCGAAAGAAGACATAAAGCATTATCAGCAGCTGAGTCTCAGTGTGCGTGGCTGCTCCCCAAGTGTTGATACCCAGAATTGGCCTCACCTGTAGACAGTACAAGGCCCACGTGGATTCACGAGGCAGCGCTTAGCCTGTCACTATTTTCCGTCAAGGCTTGCCAGTCCTGTGACCATGCTGCAGGGTTATCTATAATTGTCTTGAGGCACACACTCCAGCACCTCATGTTTTATTTTCCTTGTTGGTGCAGTGCCAGCGTGACGCTTTTTTCTTAAAAGTTTACCCCCCTGACACCAATGACACCACCAGCGCTGCAGCAGGCAGCAGCAGTGAATGCACTCCCTCCTGAGTTGCTTGGGCTGGGTCAAGTCAAGAGAAGAGCTGGTCGGCTGCAGTTGCTGCCTAGTGCTAGAAATCACAGAGGGAGCACAGAATGACAACCCTGATGACTTCACGTCTGCAGCCAGCTAACTCTTCATGCCGGTCTACTTGCAGCAGCAGCCCTGAGCCATGCCACCAGAGCAGCACAATAAGCACCACTGAGACCATCACCAGTGAAGCGCTCTGCCAGCAGACACACTTCCCCCAGGCATTTACGAACTGGCAGCCTACGTGAGTCACGCACTAAGGGCCTGATTTAGATCTTCTTGGTAGTCCTGCTGTCCCAGCGCGTTTGCGGTCCCTAATACTCCGTCAAGCTGACGGCAGACCGTCAGCGGGATTAAGATGTAGGTGGACTGACTCGCAGCTGCTGTCAACAGAGTGGTTCCCGTGGCGGCTGTGGCACACCACAGTCAACGCCGTGGAATCCAATGTTGGTGATTAGTACTCCGTTGCTGTCAGGGCAACGAGGGTGCGCCGAGCCTAGTTACATAATACAGTTGGCCTGGTGGTCTCAAATCGGCGTTCTGCCAATGGAGTGAGTCCGTAGCGGGACGTGGTGAGCATTGCACTGCTTCTGTGGTTGTAGTGATGATGCTAGTATCATACACCTGATGTCAGTTGCACAATTGTGAGCACCTGCATACTACACTATAAAACACACCCAATTTCAGACCATGATCCTTTGTCATTTCAACGACACTATAGCTCATTTCCAGAAGTCAAACAGGTTTTCTTTTTGGTCTCCCTGTTTCTTCTCCCTCTATTTTTAACATTTATGTGTTCCCTTGTCTACATTTAATATAATTTAAGTATATAATTTTCTCCATAATGAGAGAGAATTGTCAGTCATGGTGGATTAAATCATAAAAGTAGAGCCACAATTGTTTGTACAAAAGTCCAAAACACACCCGTCTCAGAAAAAGATAATGTGGACCAGAATAGTTGACAGAGTACTTTAAATCAATGTATTTGTTTTTTTTTTTTTTTTTGTAATTCAATAGTGTAGCAATTGTAGATAAATAGTTATGATAAAAGAGTTGCTTATTTATGCAGTCACTTATATACATGTTAAAAACATTGAAATATAAGTAACTGTAGCAGATATGACTCTGGTAGTAGACTGATCTCTGACTCTCCCTAAATATCATTCTGCCTACATGAGCAGGAACTGCAGTAGTGTAGAACATAATCTGTTTTGTTAAGCTCTGCTTCCACAAGGCTTTGCTTTCATTAGCTTTGCCAAGAGTTACATAGAGTTGGTATAACTAAAAGAAGTTCTTGTTTTCACCAAGCAGAACTTTAAATATCTCTTGACATTAAGAGATATTGGATGGATGGAAATAGCTTGATTTCCCTTACCATTCTGGCGTAGGTGACTGCAAGAAAGGCAGCCATTTTCCATTAAAGCAGGTAGAGAAATGGCTACAAATGAACTTGAAAAGGGTCTTCATGAAGGTAACAGGAGAATGTTACATTTTCAAGATGGAGCAAGACATGTAAAGGTGAACGAAAGAGCCCCCTTATGAGATTCTCAATTATGCTTGTGCACAAAGAATATGGCTGGCTTTTGAATGTATCTAGATATGGCTTTGATGGAGGAGTATTTTAGCCCTGATCTGATCATATAGAGCAGATAATGCAGACAATGATGTGGAGACATCAAGAGTGGGTCCAGGAATGTGCACACACTGTGAAACATTTCCATTTCATAACAAAGCTTTGAAGAGTATAAGGTGCTCTGAATGTTTCTAAAATGTGCTTGCAGTATTCCAGGAGTTCTAAAGTCCTTAACAGTGATGTTGCCATTGAAAGGACAATAAACTGAGATTAATTACCTGGCTTGATGAGAGCCAGCTTGATTTTGGTTGTAGATTTCATCAACATTTGCCACAGCTCTGAAAGCCAAAGCTGCCTGGCCCATGCTACTGCTATGAGAAACCCTCTGCATGGTTCTCTCTGCATCTTGCACAGTAATCTGGCATGTTTCTATGTGTATTTCAAACAGCCCCTTTAATTCCTAAATCAGATTGTCAAAAAGCCTCCCATAGAGACCTTGTGTACCTCCATCAACTGCTGAACAAGAAGCATTTGGTGTTATTCTGGTTAGTCAGAAAAAGGTTCCTTTGTGGAGTTCAGTAGCACAGACATATCAGATCAGAGACAGCTGACTCACATCCAGTTTCTACTCATGATCAAAGGTCCGTGAAGAGCGGCTGCACAAAATTGTCTATCCCTATTAAATGCTTGACTGAAGTGTTCACATTATAGCTTACAGCCCAGTGCCATGTGAGCGTCTAGCAAGGAGGTGAAATTACCAATCTGTGACCAAATAGTTTCAGGTAATGTTGCCTACATGCATGGGATTATGATAATGTCTAAACAAAGTTGCAGAGGCTATAGCAGGTGTAATGTGAAATCCTGTTAAATGTATTGTGATATAAGTTCGTGATCAGTTCCATTTACACAGATACAGTGATCTATAGTAAATGTCTTAACGGCATCTTCGGCATAAGGTGATGGTGAAGGAGAGCGTGGCCAACGAGAGGGGGAAGCAGCTACCCACTGCGGTCCTGGTACTGGCAACACCAGCAGCAGTGAGGGACCCAGTCTCACGGAGGGTGAGGGAAGTGCTTTGGAGGTCTTCGGCTCTAGTACATCTTCAAGTGGTGGTGCACCCACCAGGAAGTGTTTCACCTGCATCCTTGTGCGCCACCCCAAATCCCAATCTCCACCCTCCATGCTGCTCCCCTCCATCTGGCCAGCCCTGCACGCCTAAAAAGAGTGCAGTCTCATTTGCCCCAGGCACCTCACTCCCTGCCCCTGTTGCCCTGGCTGTGCTCTGTGAGGAGGCTGTTGGCCGCCCACACATGATCGCTGTAGGGTAGACTGCCCTGCTGAATGCCATCTAAGGACTTAACTACCAGATGCACCACATGTCAGCTTTCCTGGAAGGCATTCACAGTGGAATGTCTGCCCTACAGAGGTCCTTTCAGGCTCTGGCCTCCTCCCTGACCGCAGCCTTGCAACATGCCCAACACCCCACCTCCCATCCCATCCTCATTCCTCATGCCTAACCCTGTCCAAAGCACACACAAACATTTGCATGCAGAAACTTCAACAGACACAAGCAGCACACAAGTCACAAGAAAAAACAAAAGAAACAGAGGCACACTGACAAACACGCACCCACCACAACCACCACCACAGACACACTCACCACCCCCACCACTGACACACCCACTGACAGTACACACACCACCACACTCACCACCCTCTCCCCTGACACACCCACTGACAGCACACACACCAGCACAGACACACTAACCATCCTCCCCACTGACACTCTCACTGACAGCACATTCACTACCACAGACATACTCACTACCATATCCACTGACACACCCACTGACAGCAAGCACACCACCACAGCCACATTCACCACCCTCTCTACTGAAATACCCACTGACAGTGCACACACCATCACAGATCCATCCCTCACACCCTCCACCGGCTCACTGACAGAGACCACAACAGACCCACATGCACCACCCCATCTACAAGCACCACACCCTCTACATGTACCACACCAACACCCTTCACATCTACACCACAAACATCCACACACATATTAGGATGCACACCTCTGTGGGGTAGTGATTCAATGCTCCATGGAATGAACAGGTGAGACTATGGGGTGAAATACTGTTATAATTTATTTACGCATATATCTCTACAGGGGAGAGCCGTCCTCCGTCTCGCTATGCCGTGGTCAGAATGCCCGCCCCCCCTGTGTCACGTCCCTGCACGTACTCGCCATGGGTCACGTGATGCGGGGAGGCTAGACCGCAACACCACACATCTTCCCCCTTAATATTAACGGACACATGTGTATCTGTACCCACAGGTGTGGGGGGGGGAGTGAGAGAGGTGAGATAGATAGATGGATAGAGAGAGAGAGAGAGAGAGAGAGAGAGAGAGAGAGAGAGAGAGAGAGAGAGAGAGAGAGAGAGAGAGAGAGAGAGAGAGAGAGAGAGAGAGACAGTTTCACAACTGAAAGTCACTGAGGTGTTTTGGTAGTTTCAACGCACGGCCCTTGCGGGTGTGCGTTCCGGTTCCTTGCTATCTTCCTCTGTGGGGTCCGTCTGACCTCGCGCCCTCATCCTGGTCTCTCTGGGATGCATTGGATGTCTCGCCCGGATTGCCCCCTCCGTCTGCGTCCTGGCTGGGCGGACACGACGTTGGCTCGGGTGATTGTCCCTCCGCATTGGCTGAGGGTCCGGCCGCACTCACGTGGTCTGTAGAGGGTGCTGCCGCTCCCGCTACGCTGGGGCTTTCTTCTAGCTCACTGTTGTTCATGCCCCAATGCAGGATCTTATTGCACTTGGCCATTCTGGATTGGGACCACAGCTTGCCATCACTCAATAAAGCAGAGCGGGTGTATGCTTCTACCACCCGCAGTGGCTCACTAAATTTGCTGTCATCTTTGAACCCTGGTTGGCCCTTTTTGACTTGGACCCACTCGCCCTCTGCCAACGAGATTTCACGCACAATGTTCCTTTTGTCGTAATGTACCTTGTAGATGCTTTGTGCCTTTTCTATGTTGCTGCGGACAATGGCTGGGGACCATTTGCTTTGGAGTCTCATGGTCATCCAGGCTGTGTTGTCTCTGGTGAAGGATTCTCTGCCTTTTAGGATCTTAAACGGGCTGTAGCCTGTCAAGGTAGGTGTGATACGGTAGGCCCATACCGTGGTTCTGACTTCGGATTCCCAGTTCTTACCGGCGCTGATGGCTGCTTGGATCGAGCCCATGATCATCCGGTTAAAGCGTTCCACTTGGCCGTTGCCCGCTGGGTGGTAGACCGGAGTGCGCTTCATCTGAATTCCGTTTCTGTTGGTGAAGGCTGTCCATTTGGCTGATGTGAACTGGGGTCCATTGGCACTGGTGATGGACTTGGGGATGCCCTCCCTCAAGAAGATGTTGGTGAGGAAGGTGATGACGGCATCGGAATCAACCGGTTCACATATTTCGACTTCTGGCCACTTTGAATAACGGTCCATGACGACGATGAGGTGTTTGGGTGTGCACCAGGCATCTAGGACCGGGCCTACAATGTCAATGGATAAGTCCTCCCAGGGGTTGTTGGGAGTGGAGAACTCGCCCATGGGTGGCCTCAGGGTGACAAGAGTTTTGTCAGCTCTGGCACAATGGGCGCAGTCCCCCACAAACCTTTCCACTTGGATGTCCATGGCGGGCCACCAGTACAGCAGTTTCATCCGCCTTTTGGCCTTTGCTATGCCTAGGTGTCCTTTGTGGTTGATGTGAAGAATGTGGTCATACAGAGCCTTTGGGGGCACCACTTTGTCACCTCGTAGCAGGAATATGGAGTCCTCGCCAATGGAGAGTTCCTCGCGGACTTCCCAGAATTTCCTGAGGCTGGAGTCGATGTGATTCCTCTACGGCCAGCCTCGCGTGATGTACTACTTGACTTGGGAAAGTTCCGGGTCCTGCGTGTAGGCTTCTGCCCAGTCCTGGGCACTGATGGTGTGTTCATGATCCTCCATGCATGCAACGCTATATTCATTCCAATCCGATGATGTAACGGGTTCTTCCATGGCTGCTGCCCTTCTCAGGAAATCCACCACTCTGTTCTGCGGGCCCGGGATGTACTCTACATCGTAGACTAAGTCCAACAGGCGCAATGTCTTTTTCGTGATGTGCGGAGTGGCTGTCACGTTGCCACTGGATGTGAGGACCTTGATCAGGGGCTTGTGGTCCGTACAGAGAGTGAATCGTGACCCCCACAGATACTGTCGGAATTTCCCCATCACCCCGATGGTGGCTAGCATTTCCTTCTCGATTACACTGTACTTCTCTTCACTGGGGGTGAGGGATCTTGATGCGAACCCCACTGTGGTTTTGGTGCCATCTAAAGCCCTCTGGGAAAGGACTGCTCCCAGTCTCTTCTCACTGGTGTCTGTGGTGAGGATGCTGGACGCAGAGCCGTCAAACCCATGTAAGGGAGCCACCTTGCAGATGTCCTGTTTGATGGCTAAGAACTTCGCTTCCGTCTCCTCTCACCAGGCAAACTAATTATTTAATGCAACAAAAACCCAACCCATCCTTTCCACTCCCAAGCCCAAGAGTTCGGGGTAAAAAAGTCTCAAAGCTTCCCTGCAGAAACCCCAGCCCCACTGCCCCCCCCCCCTCCACCCAACAACCCCCTCCTACACCACACAACCCCCTCCTATGTAAGTTCTAGAGGTGCCCACTCTGCCACAAAGATGTCTCTTCCTGAGGAGGTTCCCATGGCTGACCCCTAGGAGGCAAGTTGTTGTGCCAGTGCACAGGAGTGCAAGTGACAATGGACTTATTTGGACTGGCAGTTTGCGATAT
The DNA here is from genome assembly GCF_964204655.1 of Triturus cristatus. Lineage (NCBI taxonomy): Eukaryota > Metazoa > Chordata > Amphibia > Caudata > Salamandridae > Triturus > Triturus cristatus. The sequence continues at coordinate 84,795,515 of NC_140586.1, read as the reverse complement.
CATTTGAGAGAATCATCTAATTTTTGCTAATAAATATTTTGTTTTATTGTCACCATGTTTGTTGTGTCAATAATGTTAATTCCGATTTCTTTGATTCCTAGCAGTGTTCAGGGATAGTAAGTGCTATATAAATGCAATTACTAAACAATTATTTTTCTGTTAAAATTTCTGTTTACAATATGTACTGATAAGGTGTAGAATACCAACTTTAAGTGACTGTTCTAATTTCTGTACCTACAAGGACATCAAACTACGTATTGGCAACCCTGTTTTTATTTCTATGCTTTGGCAAATGTTGTCCGTCGTTTATTGTCCAAGGTTGGGCAATTGAGGCGCTCAACACTTATACTGTTTTTCTTTCTAACGCCAACAGGTAAGGAAGGCAAAATGGCGGCTTGCACATTAGCAAACTGACAGCGCCTGTGCAGCTTGCTTCTCTAAGCTCATTGAATCGTACACAGCTTCTTATACGCCTGCGTACATTAAGCATATAGAGGCGGATCAGTGTCATAGGCAGCGTCCATATCGGCGTCAGGCGACAGTCCTGTTTGTCCTTTTGCGTTACATCCTGGCTGGAGGGGGGTGCCTACGCCTGATCTGGCCACTTCTTCCCACAGAACGCGGAAAGAATGGGCACGCGCAGCCTGACCCCAAGATGGCCGTCACTTAAGAGGCGGCCCCTCCCCCGTGCGCGGGCTAGTGCCTGTGGGAGCGTTGAGGAGGAGGGAGCGCGAGGAGCCGGGGCAAGGAGGCGGCCCTTTGTCTGAGACCGGCTCGCACACCGCCGCCAGGGGCCGCGAAGAGAACCGGTCGCTCCTACCCTCGGACGGTAAGAACCGCCTCTTCCCAGTCTATCAATTTATAATCTTGCCCGTGGGACGCGGTGCCTCGACAGTGGTGGGGGATGGGCTATTAATCGATCTCTTATTATAGGGGCATTGATTACTTTTGCTGGCTAATTTACTCCTGGCGGGGGCATCATTATTACACTGGTAGTATGTTCCAGGGTAGGATGTTTGTGCTGTATGATTTCTAAAATAATTTCCCTATAGAGTGGGATCTTAATTGCAAATTGGTTTGGGTGCATTTTGCATACAGGTTCATGTGTAAATTGAGGTCTAGGTGGGTATTATTACCCTTTGGGTACACGTGCGGACTTTAATATTCGGAAGGAAGGGGTTTAGTACTTTCGAGGAAAAAAGGAAGGAAGTCTTTCGTGCTCTGGATAAGGACTCTCTGTACTCAAAGTGGATGATGTAGTACTTTTCGGATGGGATTTACTATACTCAGACTAGGTGCTTCCCTGCCCTCATGAGGGGGTTTACTGCGGAAGGTAGTAGGTGTATTACTCTGGATTGTTATTGCCTCGCATTGTAGGATTCGTTACTTTGATTATAGGGAATGAGACTTTACCTTAAGGTTGTTTATTGCTCTGAGGCCGAAGTATGTAATACTCTGTAGTTTGGATCTTGTTGCGTTCTTTGTGGAAGTTTAACATTTGAAAGGGGCGGGGTAGATTTAAGTGCTCTGATCTCTAAGGATTTATTATTCTGATAAGGCCTACCATCCTCATTGTAGGCCTTCATCGTTCTGAGGATGGGAAGTTTATTACTCTGAAGAAAATGCATTTTATAACTAAAGATGATAGTAAGCTGTGGGAAACTTAGCCTCCTAGCCACTGATCACTCAAGTGCTGACCTGAGACTAAACCCGGGCGGTGAACTCCGCTCCGTTAGCAGAGTTTTCCACGGAGCACACGGAGTTCCAAAAACTCCACTCCGCTTGCGGAGATTTTTCCAACGTCAAGTTGGCGAGCGTGTAAAAATCTACCCCCCTGCGAGATTTCTCAACGCTGGTGGTCAGATTTCTCAATGCAGTCGGTTGCGTGTTGTCTCGACCAATAGGTTTGAGAAACCACCTGTTCGCGCTGAGAAAGTTGCCGGTCGAGTAGAAAATCTACTCGAGTGGCAGAAAAGAAGCAGTGCTTTCTTGTGCTGCCCATGGTGCTATTCGAGTTGAGTTTCCATCGCAGGACAAACACCCGGCTCTGAAAATCAACTTGAGCCGGCATGACAAAAAGTTCAGCTTTTACTGTTCTAATGTTAGTTATGGCTGGTAGTACTCCACTTTCCTTCACTGTTAGAAAATGGATCACTTTCAAGACTCTCTGCATGGTCTTGCTAGTATTGTACCATAAAGGACCCCGGCATTTTAATTCCCTTTTTCATTTGTACACCCCATGCCGACCTCTTAGATCCTTCCTCTGTATGAAGGTGATGATTCCCATGTATCGGAAAGCCAGAATGGGGAGGACGCTCCATCTCGGTTGCCACTGTTAGGCTCTAGAATACTGTGCCTGCTTACATCTCAGAAGTAGAGTCCTTCTCTACATGTAACAAACATCTAAAACATGGCCCTTTTCCTTATAAGTTCTGTCATTTGCTGCTCTGTTTCAGGTTAGGAGGCTATTTTTTTGGCTCAGCACTTTGACACCTTTGGGTTTAAAGTGCTCTACAAATGTTATCATTTAATAATGCAACATTGTAGTCTTCCTGTCTTTGATTTCCCTGGCTATGTGTACTTTGAAAGGGAGGTGAGCGTTGACAGTCAATCGAAGTGATTTTGCATTGGTTTTCAGCAGGGTAGTACCATCCAGGTTCATGTAAAAAAGCTAAGCATGCACCTGTGGTGGTTTGGTGCTGCTGGTGAGCAGGTGAAAGTCTGTTTTTGGTAGGTTTAAGCTTTACTTGGATATGAATTAGCTTGCGGCAAGTTTTGCATCATCAAATATTGTTGACTGACTTTTATCAGGTGATCTGCATATATGAGTTTAATTCGTGTTCTGAAATAAGGTTAAATGCCCTCATGGTGTGGGGTTTGTTACTGTAGAGTAGCTGCTGCATCTTACATTTTGGTTTCAAGGTATTTTTTACTCTAAGGTTTGGGTCTATAAATGCTCTGAAGATTGTAACTGTATGACTGAAGATTTGTATTTTGCAGATGCTTAAATTTCTAGTGGTGGAAATCCTATGCATTATTTTGCTTGGGATTGAGGGGTTATTGGTCCAACCCTGGGGGTTTATTCCTTTGGGTTTTGCGACTTGATGTGACTGGCATGGCTCTACTCTGAAGCGGAGCGGGGTGTCATTACGACTTTGATGATCAAGGGAGGGTTCTGAGCGTTGGACTTAATGTCTCAGAGTGGAGTTTATTTCTCCGCAAAAGTGGCTTATTGCCATCAGGTTAGGGCTACTTCACTCTTGGGAGACTGTTTTATAACTGAGAATGGTCTTTTTGTTTATTGGGAGCGGGATATCGTGAGGATGGAAATTATATTTCATTGAGGCTAGAGAAATTAGTAGTGGGGTGCCAATTAGACTTGGTGTGCATGGAAGTTCTAGCGCTTTATTTTTAAGGATTTACTGTTCACAGCATAAAGCTTAAGTCCCTCATATCTGAGTTGTAAGTTAGACTGTTTTACCCTGTCGATTGGACTTTATTACCCTAAAATTGGGGAATTCATAATGTATGGTAGTGATTTAGTACTCTTGAGAATAGTACTCTTGAGAATAGGAGCTGTATTGCCCTGATGGCTGGGGCTCGTGCATTTTTTAATAAAGATTTATTATACTGAAGATAGAGGTGCTTTTATTTCGAGGCGGGAGGATTCAGTCCTCTGTGGTCACCGGCTAATTGGATTTGGGGTGCAGGTTGGTTTCCCTTTTGAACGGAGATGAGGGCGTTGTAGTACACAGATGTTTACAAATGTAGTGTTCTGTGTATGATGCCTTTAATTTCTGTTGTTTATTACTCCTAAGATACGGCATTGTCACTTGGGGGATGGTATTTTTAGGACTTTGAAAACTTGTCTTTAGTACTGTCACAATTGATGGTGTCATCTGGTCTCTAGTACAGTGTAGGCAATGGGGTTAGCACACTTAGAATAGACAGCTTTTACTTTGAGATTTGTTTTATTGCCTTCAGGACGGGAATTTAAAAATACTGCAGTTATAATTGAATAAATATCATGATACTGGGTGCCTTTATTAGTCTGGATTAAGGCATGACTTTAGTGTTCTGAGGTTTGGGAAGAGACCTTTACTATATTGATAAGTGATATTATATACTGTTGAGTGACATCCATATGACATTACATTGCCTTCTGGGACTTTTATTTGCTTTTAGAAATGGGATTTTTGGTAGGCTAGGGCTTGCGCCAAAGCCAGGCAGAAACCACCACTCTAGTCAGGATAAGGGAGTTGCACTCCTAAAATAACCCCTGCGCACCACCTTGGTAGCTTGGCACGAGCAGTCAGGCTTATCTTAGAGGCAGCGTGTAAAGCATTTGCACATAACCAACAGTAATACAGTGTAAGCACTACCAAAGAACACCACACCAGTTTAGAAAAATATCCAATATTTTTATATACTTAAGACAAGACCAAAAACAATAAAAATCCACTATACAGTACTTAGAAATCTTCAGTTATCAAAATATGCTTGAAAAACAGTTCCTTGATGTCGATAGCTCCGTCCATGGCTATCACGGCATTGTGAACAAACCAATCCAAACAGTTCTAGCTGACCGCGGCGTCGTAGGCCAGCTACGGTGTCGGGAAGACCCTCAAACAATACATTTTAGAAATGCAAGGCGTCGGCGACCTCTCATTGAGCTTCCGAAAGCACAGCGTCCGCAGGCGTCAGTTCTGGAGATCAGTGCAGGAGTCGTGGGGGCCCTCGAAGTCAGACGCGTTGAAGATCGATCTCCTCTCTGTTTGAGTCAGGAGCGCTGGCGTCGGGTGCTGCGTTGCGAATGCAGCGGTGCGGTGCCCTCAGGTCGCGGTGCGAGCAGTGGCTTGGTGGTGGCGTCAGATGGCGGCGTCGGTGAGAACAGGGTCGCGGTGCGAAGTAAACATGGTGCTCGTCGCGGTGCTGGCAGGTCGGGGTGCAAGCAGTGTCGTCATCGTTGCTGAAGCGCTGTCGTCGGCTGACAAACTGGAGTTGCTGGCGCCGGTAGGCCACGGCTGTGGTGTGGGATGAGGGCAGTGCGTCGTGTAACTTTACGAGCGATGCCCTCGAACCACAGTGCAAGCAGCGGCGTAGATTTTGGCGTGGAGCGTCGTCGTCGGGGATACCAAGACGTCGCCGTGAAGCGAGGGAGTGCAGTGCCCACAGGTCGCGGTGCGAGCAGCGGCTCGGTGGCAGCGTCAGCAGGCGTCGCCGGTGAGATCAGGGTCGCGTTGCGGCGGTGTCCTCTGCGGTGCCTTCAAGACACTGAGTCGGCAGCGTCGTCATCGGGTTGCTTCTTCTGTTGCAGCACAAAACACACAGTCCCCAGTGCTGAGGGCAGAAGAGCTTGAAGTCTTTGCTGTTCCTGAGACTTCTTGAGCAGGGGGCAAGCTCTACCTCAAGCCCTTGGAGAAACTAACAAAAGTGGATTGCAAGAAGTCCGGTCCTTTCACTGCCCAAGACCGAAGCAGCCACTGCAGGCCAACACAGCAAAGCACACAGCAAAGTGGTAGTTCCTCCTCACAGCTTCTCCAGCTCTTCTTCTTGCAGCCCAGGTCTATTCAGCCTTTTCCTGACCCCCCCCCCCCCCCCCCCAGACTATCTGGAGCCACTCCTACTCCCCAGCCTTCAGTCATCCAAAACCCAGACAGGCAATCCACATTCCAGCAGAGGCACACAGGATGACTGAGCAAGAATATACCTACTTTCTAAAAGTGGTATTTTCAAACACCGAATGTAAAAATCACCTTCACTAAAAGATGTATCTTTAGATTCTGATTTCAGGCATACTAAACTTTATTTTCCTACCTAATTCCCCGAGACAGTTATGTTTATAACATGTTATAAACAAACTCCCCATTCTGTCCTATGGGGAACAGTTAGCCTTGTAATAGCGAAAAACGAAATTGGCCGTAATTCACTATCAGGGCATGCCACACACACCAGGACATGTTCTACCTTTCACATACACTGCACCCGGCCCACAGGGGTCCCTTGGGCCTACCTTAGGGGTGGCTGACATTTAAGAAAAGGGAAGGTGAGGGACTGGCAAGTGTGTGCACTGGCCAAGTCGACATGGCAGTTACAAACTGCACGCATACTCCGCAATGGCGGGTCTGAGTTACCTTTTCAGGGCTACTTACGTGGGTGGCACAATCAGTGCTGCAGGCCCGCTAGTAGCATTTGATTCACAGGCTCTGGCACACTCACTGCACTTTACTAGGGACTAACAAGTAAATCAAATATCGAATCATGGAAACACCAATCCATAACATAATTTACCACAGGAGCACTTGCACTTTACCACTGATCAGCAGTGAGAAAAACGCGCAGAAACGCAACGCCACCAAAAACAGAGTCAAAACCGGGAGGTCAGAAAGCAAAAACGCAGGAGAAACACGCCAAAAGATGCTGAGTCTAACACTTGTGCTCTTCCAAAGAAAATAATATATGCACTGGATATCAGTGCAATTTACTGTTGAAATGAACACGAAGTTACAGTTTCATCAGCACATAAATGACTCCCTGGTGAAGTACATTTCACTATGTTTTATATTGGCTCTTAGATACCCTGACATTACATGGTCGCCTCACTGTCTAGCGAAAGGATTGTGAGAATACAAAGTATATGAACACATATAACTTTTTGACTAAGTATGTTAACCTATACACTGGGGCATGGAACCAATGGTTGATGTTACACTGGCTACCGACACACATACCTTTTGCCAGCTAGTGAAATAAGTATGATAATGTACTTCATGAAAGAATGTCTGTATGGCAGACTATCTAGAGAAGTACACTGTTACACCACCAGCACATTGACGCTTGATTGTGTAGTTAAATACATGAAATAATACATTATTGCCATCTAGACCCACTATTTTCCAGTGACACATTATGTTAGATGGAATAACAGCATGTATAGTCACCTGTATTTCTACTTAAATATATCTGATACTACACCTCCACAAACAGTCCCTTACTGTTATTATTTATGTTGATGGGCATGTGCTAATGTGCTGTTTATTTCACTTGAGTGAAGGGGAGGGCCAGTTTCTCACAGGGAGCAAAACTTTGAGTGGCTCCAGATACCTCTTCACTCCCTCAGCAGTGGTAATAGCGAACTACACTACACATCTGTCAGAGACGTTTTAAGGCATGGGCAGAGTGAGCTCTGGCCCAGGGCCCCATCATTTCAGGGCACCTATTAGAGCCAGCTCTGTTCTGCTGAGAGTCTTGCCCTGATGACCTTTAATAATTGGTTGATGTGTGTGTCTATTGCAGACAATTTGCATAGAAAGTGTGTTTCATGCAGCATCCATAAAAAACGTTTTTTTAGATCAAAACAGGATTTTAAGTATGAGAAATGGGAGGGTGTTGGAGATTATTTGCAGTTATATTAGTAAGCTGCTGCAGTACTTTAATATTGAAAACACACAAGTATCCCTGAATATTAGATACAAACACATTTAGACGCGTGAGCCTGTTCACTGTCACTGAACTGGCCAAAGAGGACATGAAAGAGCTCAAATTGGATTATAAATTTAAGGGGCCATGTTCTGAACAGGGGCCCCAAAATGTTTGGCCTAGGGCCCCTAAAATCCTTAAGATGTCCCTGCATCTGCCCATATGGGTTATGCTGTGGCATTTGTGGGAGTGTTTTTGTTTGTAACACTGTGCTTCATATCCACAAGGGGTTAAATTCTTTCAGTGAGTTAAAATCGCATTTAAAACACCTTTTAAATATTAGCAGAGATGTTTTCAATGTACTAGGCAATCTATGAGTCAGCAAATAGTGTTTTTTTTTCCCGTGTCAATTTCAGTATACTGTGGGAATGATATGTAATTTGACCATTACATCTTAGTAACTTGTGAATGCGCGTTCATGATGGCAGTAGCTCTAAATAACGTGTTATTGAGCCATATTTATTTTCATTGTCATGTAAAAAAAAAAGAATATATATTTTTCTTCTTTCAAAAACACTTCCGGTATTGCAGCAATGTACAGGACTGCACTCGTCAAAGAAAGGTCATACATCAATTAATACTGCTGTATCTTATTATTGAATCCATATAGCGGAACAAACCCAGCGCGTTTCGACGTAGATCACGCCTTGATCACTCACGGGTAGGGCAGGTTTGGAAACGCAAACCTTTTTAAGGTGAATACACAACATAGACAAAGGACAAATGCCATCGAACAGTTCATTTGGTTACAGAGAAACGGCAGTGAAGTAGGACAAATTAGTCATTTATATTACTTGGTGTACTGGACCATACATAGCCGGACGGTCATTAAAATGAATTCGAAATTGCACACACCTGCCTTTTTCTCTTAGTTAATTGTGATATTCCTCTCTACTACTAGATACATTCTATATGTTGTGGTCTTTCCAGGTCTGACTTACAGTTGTGCTCATCCACATGCCGTAAATAAATGAGTAACCTAAAATAAAGAAACTATGTTGCTCCACCTAGCAACTTTGGGACCTTCTCTCTAACCGGTGAATCTGGATTGAATAAAGGCAGCATATTAACTCTCCCACCAGTAAGCTCTGACTTAATGTCATCTTCTTTAATTCTCAAATCAGCCACAGATAGGTTTAGGAGGGAATTCATCAAAGGTGGGTTTGGTTTACGACCAAATAGTTTCTCCACTTTTTGCATTTTTATGGCGAGTTCATAATACGGTCACCAGGTGAAATGCAAATGAATTCCAGGGTACTTCAGTTTAGTTGTAAACTGGTTAATTTTAGTGGTTCAAGATGAGGGCTTGGTATTAGTTGGCATGCTGTGTCATAGAACCACGCGAAGTGCCTCAAAACCAGCATTATATTTCGAAGCATAAAGGACCAGACATACTGTTAAAAGTTACCCCACTCACTACAAACACATTAGCAATCCTGTGTTTAAAAAGTGCATGGATAGGTTTGGTGTGAGCACTTACCAGTTGGCTTATTCTTTATGCCTGTCCAGCGAATTATTTCTCAGCAAACAAGCCAATTGTCAGAGACACGAATTGTACCTGCTATGGAGGCGAACATGCTTTAAGATTCAAATATGTCACCTATCCTGAAAGGCCCTACAAAGTGAGTTATACATTTTGTTGAAGTGAGAGGATTCAGTGTAATAAATCCTGGACCGATGAATATAGTATGATGGTGCTAAAAACATCATATGTTAGGAATCAGATAAAGGCTTGAACATTGGTATTGGTAATGTGCAAATATGTAAAATAATACATGTTTATTGAGCCAATCGTAGCTTCTATAATTTAATGTCACTTTCATCTTGTGGTGAGAGTTGAATTCCTTGCTTATCTGAAAAATGTCTGTCAGGCCCCACTGTCTTTTCAAGACTTGGTTATTCTCTTTTGGTCAGGACCTGATTTCTGTCTGTTGCACAGGTTGTTGTTTCTTTTTCTCACTGATCACTCTCTCATGCTTTGGTTCATTTTGCCTGTAATTGTCAGACTGTGGATCCCCTTCGGGCAATAGTTTATCTATCTCTTGCTCAGGCATTGGTGATTCTTTCTACTACAATGTACAGCCTTTCTCACTCAGACCCTGATCTTCCTCTCTTTCAGGCTGTCATTTCGCTTTCTCACCCTTTCTCCCCAAAGCCTTTTTGAAATTTATTTTTCATTCAGAGCCATTCCTGTTAAAAAAACATTATTATAGACATAATTGCCAGCTGGCACCAGACGTAGAGAATAAATAACAAAATATTAGTCAAACACTGCTAAGCCAACAGACAACATATAGACAAGAGAAAAATGACAAAGGAAAAGGATTGCAACTTAACTGATAGATAATACACATAGCTAACCCTCATTAGAACAAGCCCAGATTCTCTTAAAACGTTAAACTGCTTTGAGGTCTCTGGCTTTTGATATAGCTAGATCAAATCGAATATTTAGCCGATAAGTGCCCACCCCTCCATTACCTTTGGGGGAACAGGCGATATCCATGCCCTCACAATACACAACCAAGCTGTTATTACAGTGGACATCAGTGAACTACAGCTATGGTTGCTCTTGATTGTATGAATCGGCATAATCTCCCTAACAGATAACTAAAAAGACAATCCGCCAAAGGATAGGGGCTCATACCGGCCTATCTCCCTGATTAATTCTGATGCGAATATTTCAGCAAAAATATTAGCTAGTCGGCTAGCTCCGTTTATTCGGGATTTAGTTTCACTGCAACAGCATGGTGTTGTACTGGGCTGGGACACCACTAGCCATAGAAATACGGCAATTGGTGTATTCAATGTCGCTGAAAGAATGGGTAAAAAGATTGGCATGATTTTATTAGACATGGAGAAGGCCTTTGACAGGGTTAAATGGGTCTGCTTGCGAGCAACAATGGGGATCCTTGGCATTGGTAGAAGATGTGTGAAGTGGGTACAATCCTATGGCCAAATTAGTTTGGCGGGAATTCACGTCTTCATTTGGGATTTTTAGTGACACCCGGCAAGGGTGCCTGTTCTCTCCTCCTCTATTTGCACTGTATATTGAGCCTTACTTTAAGTCTCTCCTACTCAACCAAGGGATACAGCCAGTGATATCTAATGGTTTTGATGTTAGAGTAACTGTATATGCTGATGTGGCCATTTTTATAGCAGATCCAGTGGCTGCTATTGGTCTAGTCTCCAATGAAGCCAACAGGTTTGGGAGCATTTCTTTAAACTTAACCATAACACATGTGTTGCTCAATCTTCAGGTGACAAGTCAGATCATGGGGACAGTTGCAACTGCCACTTATTTAGTAGTCAGGTTGAGTAGCTGAGTGAATAGTATCGTCAAACTTAACCTCGAATCTCTTTTACAGTCAATAACCGTTAAACTGCGTTCATGGAATCAACTTCTCATCAGTATATTTGGCTGCTGTAATATCATTAAAACAAACGTTTTGCCCAAATATTTATACTTATTTTGAGCAATCCCGCTTTGATTTCCAGTTTTTTTTTTAAGTGTCTTGAGGGTATTATTGGAACCTTTATATGTAGTTATCGGTGAGCTAGACGTGCCCTCCGTTTTCTGAAATTGACGTGTAATGAGGGCAGGTTTCAGCTTCCCGACTTCAAGCTTACTTTTGGGTGGCTTTTGCTGGCTGCTTATGAACTTTGCTTACTGGGCACGACCCAGATCTGTCGTTTTTTTGGGGAAATCAACTGACTTTGGGGGCCATATGGCAGGTTTTTTCTTGTAAGAGTCTCTGATCCTAATTACTACAAAAGGTTCAGTTTCAAGTTCTTTAATGATATTGTCTGTATTTGGAGGGACATCTGCTCTAATTACCACTTATCTGCTCTACCCAAATATACGCCACTCTAGGGAAACCCGATGTTTCCGTCTATTTTCCATGACGCTGTTGGCAAGGCATGAGCAAGCGCAGGGGTCACCATTGTTTGACAATTGTACGACAGTTATGGGTTTTGCTCTTTTGCCTTTTTACGGACTTCTTACAATCTCTTTCACCAATTTTTCTTTAAATAGCTACAGTTGCGTGGTTGCTTTCTACGTGGGAGTAAGGATCAGATAGCACTTGAAGATTTTTATATTCCTTCTTATTAATACAGTTCACCCTTTAAGGCGTCAATTAGTGCATTACATCAAGTCTTTGCCATCTATAATACTGATGTTGGCTCACTGCTGGATTCCAAATGGAGTAGGGTGGTTAACTTAGAGATCTGCCCAAATGAGATATTGGGTTCTAGGTAGATTATCGACTGGCCTGTTCATTCTGTAAGTTAAAAGCTACAGCAGTTTAAGACCATTTTTGTATGCTGTGATATACTCCTGAAAGGATCTCTGAATGGTCCCTCAGACAAGGTTAGGATAAAACTTGCTGCCCCAAGTTTGGAGCCCGGCAGTAGATATAGTGCATATGTTTGCTACTTGCGCAGTGCTGCAGAAATTCTGACTAGACTTGATTTAGCTACCAGCATCATATTTCGGATTTCATTTTTTTGTCTTTTTTGGGACCCTGTGTCCTCTCCCTAGAGCCCTGTTCTCTGTCTCTCTCACCATTTGTACCCTCTCCAATTCCTATGAGGCCCTGTGCCTGTCCCAGTCCAATCTTCCTCTTGGACACTGTCTCCTCCACTCACCCATCTCTCTGGGCTTTGTCTCCTCCACTCACCCACCTCTCTGGGCTCCGTCTCCTCCACTCACCCACCTCTCTTGCCGAGGTTACCTTTTTTGGGGCACTCTCTCCCGCATGCCAGCATATCTCTGGGGTCTTCTTCCCTGCCAATACCCATCTCCTGTCGGGTCCATTAGGCCTTCCTATTTTTTGGTCGAGATGATGCTGATCCACAACCAATTTCTCAACTGGCTGCCTGACATCAGGCCCCACTGGCTGCAAGATTGGATGTTTGTGCTCAAGCCCCACTCACTTGTTGTCATGGTTAGGTCCCTCTGACCTCGCTGTCGAAGCCCAGGGCCTATTGGCAACTCAAACACTTTGTAGGAAAGACCCCTCTGGCCGCGCTTGCGCTGTGTTGCTTGGGTCCCCTTGATGGTTGGCTGCCTGTGGCCTGGCCACGCCGGCTGCCTGTGGCCTGGCCACGCCGGTTGCCTGTGGCCTGGCCACGCCAGCCAGCTGCCTGAAGGTGCACTAGCCACGCCGACCAGATGCCTGAAGGTGCCCTGGCCACGCCGGCCGGATGCCTGAAGGTGCCCTGGCCACGCCGGCCGGATGCCTGAAGGTGCCCTGGCCACGCCGGCCGGATGCCTGAAGGTGCCCTGGCCACGCCGGCCGGATGCCTGAAGGTGCCCTGGCCTCGCCGGCCGGATGCCTGAAGGTGCCCTGGCCTCGCCGGCCGGATGCCTGAAGGTGCCCTGGCCACGCCGGCCGGATGCCTGAAGGTGCCCTGGCCACGCCGGCCGGATGCCTGAAGGTGCCCTGGCCACGCCGGCCGGATGCCTGAAGGTGCCCTGGCCTCGCCGGCCGGATGCCTGAAGATGCCCTGGCCTCGCCGGCCGGATGCCTGAAGGTGCACTGACCTCGCCGGCCGGACGCATGAAGATGCATTGGCCACGCCGACCGTCCGGATGCCTGAAGGTGCACTTGCCTTCCGGATGCCTGAAGGTGCACTGGTCATGCCGGCCGAAACGTTGTCCTGGTCAGAACCCACTGGCCAGTCAAATATTCTCTGTTGGCCAGGCGCTGCTCCCCGGAATTTGTTGGCTGGCCCTAGTTTGCTAATATGGTTTGTTGATTGGGCCTACGCTCTCTTCCCGTCTGCCTTCTCTTTCTCACCCCAGTGGCTGGTGCTGTCCGAGTCTTGCTCCACTTGTAAACGCTGTCTTGGATGGGCCTAGCTTGTTTTCTTTTCCATAAGTGTTTTGGGTGTTGAGAGTAGCTGTCTTTCACCTGCAAGAACCACCATTATGTTTGATTGTTTAATGTGATGGCATATTTCCTTGGAGCGCTTCACAAGACCATGCCTGTATAGGATTGGAACTGTTACTCATGCCTTTGAGTGCAATTAATATGTTATTGTCTGTTACTTTTAAGGTTGCTTCTGGTGCCTCGCTTTGTATGCGCCATAGTTTGCTCGTATTGTTTGGAGTCGGGGGTAGCTCAGGTAAAAGTAGTCCAACCAGACCTGATCGTTTAGCTATACCCTGTGATTATTCTTGAGAGCTAGAGGTATTCTCCATAATGCATTTGGTTAGACCCAATGATAGTTATTGTCCAACGCTAGATACTTGTGTGATGAAGAAGAGTGACACGTATTATAATTATAAACAATACGTTGACTTCTTAGTCTGTACCATTCGCAGTGCGTTTGTAAACCCCCTGATCGTGAGCCATATCCTCTAAGCAGTTTGAAGACGTGCTCATGTGTAGTGGGAAGGATCTTGTTATCTGGCTATTGAAATCGTTCTTGCTGTGGCCTTGCCCTTATTATTCATACTCTGCTCTGTCTCAATTAAACAAGGCTTTCCTTGTGGCTGTAGGTTTTAGGATTAGTGCCAATCCCCTTACCAGAAAAAGTTGCATATAAAAGAAATGTACCTGGATTCATGAGCTTTAGGTCAGCCCTGTTCATTGTTGGTTTATTCAGCTGTCATGCACATTTTGCATCCACCTACTGTGGCGCACAGTGAGCGCCACTGGGTCAGCTTATCTCAGCACATGGCTCTCTTGCATTAGGACTGAAGGCATTGTCCCAGAACATGTGCACATCCGTCTAAAAAGAATTCCACTTAAATGCCAGCGCTGGTGGGCCAATACATTAACCATGCCAATACTTTTATTCTTCACATTCTTTTTCATGTTACAGTACTAAGGCTGACATTTTTAGGTCTCGCCTAGGCAGCGCGCATGCGTTACCCTAGGAGGGCCTTTAGCTATTGGTCTGCTCCTTTTCAAGCACACTTATGCTTGTATCCACCTTGCGGGAGTGAGCAGTGGCGCGCGTGCTAATTGAAAACATATGGCTCTCGCGCCGCCCTTGCTAGCTCCCGCAAGGCGGATGCCAGCACAAGCGCATTTGCCTGCCCTTTTGCGTCCGCGGTGCCGCGCCAAGCTCCCTAACGCTTGTTTCTTTAAGCGAAGCTCATATCAGACGCAGTCACAAACTGGATCGGGCTGTTTTGAACTAATGGATGTATCATGAAGCGACTCATTAAATGGACGCGTAATACGGGCATCTGTTCAGGATGAGTCCTTTCTTTTCACCCCGCACATTACTTGCCCACAGACTGCGGCGTCACGGCATTCCACTTCTGATTACTATCAGATGAGCTGTTTGCCGGCTCTCTGGATCACTTGTAATTCTTCGCGTAGATGTACTATTTAACGGTGCTCCATTTGCTGACATCAGAACGATGACAGGAGGCGGATGCTGGTCTGTCGCACCTGAAGGGCCCTGCAGGCATCATGTGCAAACCTTTAAGCCGCTAATCCACGCTGACAGTTTATTAGCGCTCAAAAGTGCTGTGCTGGGCATACTTCACCCGAGCCACAGGGGTGTGCCAGCTCGCCAGGTAACTCGATCCCTCCGGAAGCCACCTGAGGTGCGCGTGGAATGCCCGTGCCACTGAAGGTAGAAACGCGTGTGTTTATTCAAGATGCCGGGGCTGATTCCAGTCCCTGCGCCTCCACGTGTCCTGTTTGCACTGGCCCCTGTGTGCCGCTTCATGGTCTCGCCCCTGGCAGCCCATGTGCTGGAGGAGCAAAGCTCAAGGCGCTACTCCTGGCTCTGCGGGGCGCCTCTTCCAGCCCACGTCACCGGTGCTTAAATAGCCAGGCACACTCAATAACAGTCAATGAAACGGGTCCTACCTAACTTTGCAAGCAAAACACACTTCTTTTTTGCAACAGTGTGCGCAAGAAGCCATAAGGATATAAAGCAAGTCTTTTCTCGGAGGATTAGTTTAGTTAGTTTGTGTTTTCATGCAACACATATGTCCTCGTTGGGGCAACTGACTCGCCTCTAGGTGCCTGGGTGAGTTTAGGGTTTCAGAAGTGTTCCTGGAGGGGCTTTTTCGGGAGCTCCGGAGCTGAGCTTAAAAGCGCTGCTAGTTTCTAACAGTGCCTGAGGAGATCAGACTACCTGCACATCCAGTCCTTGGCCTCTCTGCACAGCGCTGTGTGGCACTCACCTATTTGCCAGTAACATAGCAACGGTACCACAGCCCCTAATGCATGCAAGGAAAATGTGGCCCTCATAACCTGAGTTGGCAGTAAAAAAAAATTAAAAACGAATTGGTGTGCTGTAAGCTTTTCGTAGCCCTGGGGGGTCTGCTTTGCGAAGGACGACTTGTGTTAGTTCTAAAACCTCCTTAGAAATGCATTCTGCCCGGGACACATGGGAGTAAGCGGGGAGGCAAGATGGCCGCCGTGAGGTTGTGGTGAGCAGTCGCTCCAGACCTCTCTCCCAAGGATACCTGATGGTTGCTGCTTAAGGAATACATACCTCTCCATGGATTTGGCCATTTGGTTAAGCGAAAGTTTTACCAGGATTTACACAAAATATCCGAGCCCCAAAGCTCAAATCACCCAGTTCTTCAAAAGGTGGGAGGCTCTGGCCCGGGTACATCTGTTGAGGATGGCGACGCGGCTAACGAAAACTAATAAAGAAAAGGAGAGAGATAAAGCAAAAGTGCCGCAGGATATACCGGTAAATCGACGAGAGTCGGGTGACAGAAACGCTTACGCTAATACCAAAGGAACTAGTAACGATCCATCCTCGGGATTGCAACAGCGGAGTCTTGGGACTACACGGAAGATTATACCCGCGCAGAAGACGAAGAAACCCGTGAAATTGTCAAAACCAGAGGCAGTGGAGAACGCTGAGCTATGCCTAAAATCGGACTCAGCGGCAGCAGAAAGTATCGAGCGATCGCACTCTGGATTAACTGTAGATCGTCCCACTAAAGGCACTGCTCCAGGAATAAATCAAGATACACACAAAGGAAAAGAAGCGTTATTAAGGCAGCCTACCCTCAAGGAGGTGTTCGTATCCAGGAAAAATCCTCAGCCGGACACGGAGCAACCCGGGAACCTGAACGGGAATCTGAACGTCCTCGAGGACGCAACGGTAGACGCTCCCGGTGAGGACGCTTCCGTCGCTAGGCAACCCCGTCTCTCTACAGCGGCAGCCGCCAGTAGCCAGGGCGTTGGTGGAATCGATGCAGAAGGTAACGTAGGAGCTACAGCTACAGCGTCTGAGGTAAATCAGCCCTCATTACCTAATGTCAGCGGTTTTGATATAATAAAGGAGCCCAGCAAGAGTTTAAATCCGGATAAAGTTGGCAGCTCACACACACCCGGGGCAGGTGAAACCATGGGTATGATGGAAGCGCTTCTACAGTTAGAAGCCGAAATGAGCAGCAAAAAAGGGAAAGAAACAAAGGCTGATGTCGCCAACCTTGATTCAGAAGGAAAATGCTCCGCTCCGGTAACAGATAATAAGACCACTGGGTCGGGAAAGAGAGAGGGGGCCTCAGTTGATGGTGAATGCTTTTTTTCCCTCAACGAGGACACGGACATATCCCAGACAAGTAGCGACACCTCGGAGGAGGAGGGCGAGCTAGTCGGTGAAACAAGCTCTGGATCCGACTCGTCTATGAAGGAGGCTACGCAGAAAAAGAGAAAGGTAAAGGGTAGAAGGCACGGTGAAAGATCAGACTCTCCTACAGTAGGGGGGAAGAAGCTAGACTGGGACTATTCTGCAACGTCACAGTCCTATGTGGAAGAAGGCAATATACAGCCCTCAGAGAATACTCTCGTTTCTGCACAGTATCTGGCCCCCTTTAATATGATTTGTACTACGCTCAAGCAGATGCAAGGGGAAGCAAGGGCAGAAAGTCGAAGGGCTAGGCAGGCCACAAAAAAACTACACAACACCCTTAAGACGGTTAATAAACTTTATGAAGGGGTTGTTGAGAGGGTGTCTGAGGTGGAGGAGCGGACTGGTAAACTAGAGGATGAATTGGGAACATGGCAGAATTATAGACTGGAGCAGGAAAAACTCACGAACGATCTACAATGGAAGCTGGAGGAGTTCGAAAACCGTCAGAGGCGGAATAACATTCGCATTCTAGGCGTGGCAGAAGGAAAAGAGGGAAACGACATTATGCATTTTATTGTTAAATTACTGCGAGGCGCTTTCCCTGAATCGAAGTGGGACTGGGAAAAAGAGATTCAACGAGCTCATAGATTTCCCTTCTCTATTAGAAAAGTTCAAGGGCATGAGGGCCAGACAGGTCAACAGGTATTTCCCAGAGCTATCTTGATATATGTTGGGAACTATTTACTCAGAGAGGAAATCATCGATAAGGCTAGACCTGACAGGAAAAGGTCCTTTGAGGGTAACACCTTTTTTGCCAGGCCAGATTTCTGCCACGTAACGGTAGAAAGAAGATGGAGACTCAGACAGCTTATTAAACCTTTCCAGGCTCTTGGTCTGAGGCGTTTCTCTTATTTCCTGCAAGGCTCAAGGTAGTTACAAAGGGCAGAACGATTGTCTTCTTCTCTGAGATTAAGGCCCAACAATTCCTAGATGAGATTAAAACGCAGAAAGAGGCTCTGTAACCAGGGGGTTGAGAATTTAGAGGAAATGTTTAATTCTTAAGGGCTTGGACCATGGAGAAAATGGGTGTATACACCGACAGAGGAAACCTATAGATATAGGTGCACCACCGGGGCGAAGTGTTATTTAGGGGGTACTTCACTTAGAAAAAGAACTGGTTATGATAAAAACACCATGGAGGGGTATGAATGTTGTACGGGAAGATTTGGTGTAGGTATGGGGGGGGGAGGAGGAGCGAACCAACCACCGCGTACGCTCTGCGGCTACACATAGGTCCTATGGACCTATTTGCCAGTAAAGGGGGGAGGGGGGGTGATCGACAGAGGGTGGGGCGGGGGGGAGGGGATCAGGGGGGTTAGGGGGAGGAAAGAGGGGTAAAAAGGGGGGTAAAAAAGGTGGGGTAGGTTTTAAGAAGCAGCACAGGAGAGCACAGTTTGTCGCACAGGGAGTTCATAGTATAAAATGTGCATTAGACAGAAAGAAGAAGACAAGCGAAATGTATCAGATATATCTTCACAGTAAAGGGATAGTGCAAGTAAGGTATGCAGAGTTGGATAAAGTTTATGATGTATTTTAATGTCTTGTAGGATTGCTACTATTAACATCTGTGGGCTTAACGATTCGGGTAAAAGACTCAGGGTGGCAGAATTACTTAGGACATTTAAGCTGGACCTGGTTTGCCTCCAAGAAACACACGTTGAGGCTTCTAAGGGATATCTCCTGGATCACCTAGGGTTTGCTGTATTAGCAAACACGAAGCAAGGGACGAAACACAGAGGGGTGGCTGTACTAGGAAGGTCCTCCGATGTGGAGGTGATAAGGAAAATGGAAGATCAATGGGGAAGGTGGGTAATAGTGGAAATAAACCTAAAGGGTGGAAAATGTACTATAGTTTCAGTATATGGATCAACAGAGGAGGACCCCGAATTATTTCAATTTTTAGATACCGAGTTGGCATTATGGCCCGAACCAATTTTATGCTGCGGGGATTTTAATATTCACGATCCCACTAGCTCATTTGCTCAGCCTCGGAAAACCTATGTAGGGAGGAAAAGGAGATTACACAGGGCATTGTCAGATATGGTGGCAAATAATTCCTTGGTGGATCCATGGATTAAGTTGAACCCCGGTATGGATGGTAGTACTTTTTATTCGGCCCCCCATAAGGTTCTTGTAAGATTGGACTACTTTTTGATTTCAATTCCCCTGTTGGCAGAGGCTCAAATAGAAAAACAACCTCGTATCGTTTCAGACCATAGCCCTTTGATTTTAACTATTAGAATGGGTCAGATACGGAGGAAAGACACGCAGTGGACTTTTGATAGAGCCCTATTGAAGGATGATGGATATAGGGCCCGTATGACTGAGTGGATCAGATCCTACTGGGAAATTAATAAAGGTACATCTCCCCCGGGAGTAGTGTGGGATGCCTTCAAGGCCGGGGTCAGGGGCGAGACGATGAGCTATGTGTTTTCATCCCAGAAAAGGGTAGGACTAAAAATTAAGGAGGTTTATCAAAAGTTGGTGAAGACAGAGGAGGAACTGGCCCGGGTTATAAGTGATAAGGCACCAGTAGATGATCTTTTATTGAAAATAGTGGCTCTTAGGGTGGAGGCGACAGAATGCATCTCAAAAAAAGCAGTAGAGAATTATTTAACAAAAAAGGAGGCGGCCTATGAACTAAGTGAGAAGGTAGGCCACTTACTAGCAGTACGCACCAGACAGAGGCTAGCAGCATCAGATATTGTAGAGATTATGGATCAGAATGGAATTAGGGTTACGGAAAAGACTGAAGTAAGAGAAGCGTTCAGGCAGTTTTATGAAGAGCTATATACCAGGGGTGGGGGAGGATCTATGAGCGAGGTTCAAAATTATCTTAGCGCTATCACCCCTCCGGGTATATCTACGGAAGAAAAGGATAGGCTGGACTCCCCCTTTAGCTTCGAGGAATTCTTCACGGCATTAACTAGGCTACCAGCAGGTAAAGCAGCTGGCCCAGACCAGCTCCCAGTGGAGTTTTACAAAGTGTTCTACCAGGTCATGGGATTGGACATGTTTAATGTCATGATTGAAGCACAGAAGGGGGTTAAGATTCCAGAAACATGGGGGGAAGCGGATATTATTGTTATTTTAAAAAAAGAGAAAAATCCGACACTCCCAGGGTCATACAGGCCTATTACACTAATGAACGCAGACACGAAGATCTACTCCAAGATGCTAGCAACAAGACTTGCAGAGGTAATAGAGGGATTAGTAAGCCACACTCAACATGGGTTCATTCCAGGCAAAAGTACTACACAACACGTTAGGCAGGTGATTACAGCATTTGATGCGGCTGGAGTCCTGGGAGACCCTATAGCGGCGCTTTTCTCGGATGCCGAGAAGGCGTTCGATAGGGTCTCTTGGGAATACCTATGGCATACACTGAAGTGGAACGGATTGGGGGATAGTTTTATAACTGCAATGCAGACTCTATATAAGAACCCGACAGCAAGGATTAGAGTCAATAGGGGTAAATCCGCAGCAGTTAACATCGGGAGAGGGACTAGACAGGGTTGTCCATCTTCCCCTTTACTATTCGCTCTCTATCTGGACCCACTAATAAGGAAAATAGAGGGTAACGTAATGATTCCTCCAATGAGGCTGAATGGATGTGAGATAAAGTCCCTAGCTTATGCTGACGATGTAGCCATACTGACACCCAACCCCAGTATGGCTATAGGTGAAATCGAAACTGAAGCACAGAGGTTTGGACAAATATCGGGGTATAGCCTAAATAGTTCTAAAACGCAAATAATATCTAATCAATATACTGTGATCAATGATCACAGAGTCACCGATTCAGCGATGTATCTGGGGGTTGCAATTACGGCGGATTTAGACTCATTAGTACAGAAGAACCTGGCGCCCTTGATGGTAAAAGTTAAGGCAGATTTGGATCGTATGAATAATTTGCATTTGTCTCTCGTGGGCTGTACCAATGTTATAAAAATGTTAATATTACCAAAGTTTTTGTATTTCTATAGGACAATACCATTATGGTTTGAGGTAAAATGGTTTAAAGATCTCGACAATATTCTGAACAGATTTATTTGGGCCTATGGTAAGACTCGTAGGGCATATCGCTTTATGTCACTGCCTAGAGAGAGAGGAGGCTGGGGAGCCCCAGATTTCAGACTGTATTACTGGGCATCTGCACTGCAATATATGCGTGGGCTGTTAGGCGGGGGTGGTCTGGACGTCACAACGCTAAAGGATTCATTTAGGATATACTCTATTGTGTTGGGACCAGAAGCGGAGAATTCTTTTCTTAATTGTATTGATTTTGTGTATTACAAAAGGACTAGGTTTAAGACGGTCCAAGCCGCAGTTAAGATATGGAATGCAGTGAGGAAAAAAATAGGTTTGGGCCGGTATCACAGATATACTAGGTTGTATAAAAATGTCTCCCTACCAAGGCAGATTTTTTGGGATAACACTTTGGCGGGCTGGATGGAGAAGGGGGTAGTACAGATGGGAGATTTGAGGAATACGGAGGAGGTGTTTCAATTTATGGATTTAGTGAACAGGTTTGGCTTAGATAGGAAGGACTTTTTTAAATTCTTGCAGCTAACAAGTTTTCTGGGGAATAAGCAGGGAGGGAGTATCGGGTTTGGCAAGGTAGAAATACTGGAGAAAATAAGATTAGGGGGGATTGCTCTATTAGGAGTTTTTATGCAAACCTGACAGCGGGGAAACCTGATGATATGGAGAAGTTTAGTGAAAAGTGGGCAGCTAAGCTGAGAGGTGAGGCTAGTTGGTTTAAAGAGTCACTGGATTTAGGGCGCACACTCCTCTGCTCAGCGCCATTGCAATCACAGCAGTATAAAACCCTCTACTCGCTATATTACACCCCAGCAAAGATAACAAAATGGGGGGGTACAGCAGGGATTACTTGCCCAAGATGTAGTTCCCCCGATGCAGACCTAATACATATATTTGCGGGTTGTCCGCAAATTGCTACAGTGTTAAAAGATATAGAGAAGTTTCTGTATGTCTCCCTGAACATTCAGATTAGGTTAAATCCTCCTGAAATATTGTTAGGGATAGTCACAGATTCTAGCATTGTCCAGAAAGAGTTTATTTTTGTCGCTATGGCAGTTTTTAGACTTTGTATAGCCAGGGCATGGCTGGATAAAAATCCCCCAGGAATTCAAAGTTGGCTCGCTAATCTGTTATCTACATATAATTTGGAAAAAAATATATATGCTCGGAAAGGTAAAACAGGGAGAAAACTGGGGGTAAGGATATGGGAGCCCATCATAAAATGGAGAGAGGGCCTGGGCCTGAGAGGATAATATCGGGAAAGTTGAGATGAATTTGAGTTACCAGAGTTGTAACAATGTATTGATATATGCAGGATGTTTTTGAAATGCTATGATATGTATTGGTTTATGAGAATTTAAATTTATTAATGGAGACTGTGCGAAGATATGTGCTAACTGTGCAGTGGTGTAACCAATAAAAATATATTTAAAAAAAAAAAAAAAAGAAATGCATTCTGCCCATTACTTACAGTTGGCTTCATGTTTTGTAATTCACAATTGCTTGCTTTCTGTTTGCTGGCTTTATTTATTTTAGGCTGTCTAGCATCTCTTTGTCCCACCCATGGCGCATAGCCTGTTTATAATGTGCTGCATAACTAAACACTTATAAGGTCCCAAAGGCGAGGCCTATGCCAATGCTTGTTAGTTTTCGTGTCATATGCTTGCAACAGATCATGAAATACTAGCATACCAAGGTCAGACCTATTAGCTTTGCTAGTGCTTGTTTCATCCTGCTGTACCCTAACCACTGCGAAATTGTACCTCCTCTTTTTTTAAGGCACTTTTCAGATGTTACCCATTTGCTAATATTGAAGGATCACATTGGAGTAGTCCTTTTTTTCCGGAGGAAATTTCACAGCATGCCAAATAAAAAGCCATTTAATGTATCTCTATGTGCTGTGCACTGCAAACAAAATCTGTAGGTGGTTTCCAATAGATTAGGCAACAGAATTATTGGGACGGGTACCTGATTTTTCCTTGGATTGCAAAATGTGCTCATTTGAAAAGGTCAGAAATTGCATCCTATTCTGGTCCTTAAATATGAAATGTGTCCATTAACTCCTTCCGTGCTCATGACGGAACCACGCCGTCATGAGCCACGGTTGCCGTGTGCTCATGACGGAGTGGTTCCGTCATGCTGCGGCCGTTGGCGGCCGCGCCGCCCACGCGGCGCTAATTCCCCGCCTGTGCGGGCGATTAGCGCTGTGGGCGGAGTCATGACGGAACCACTCCGTCATGAGCACAGCCCAACCGTGGCTCATGACGGCGTGGCTCCGTCATGAGCACCGGGCCACCGCGCTGCCCCCCCGCTCCCCCCAGCGCTGCGGCGGAATTTCCGCCGCAGCGAAGGGGTTAGACCACATTTCATCTGTAGAGGTGAAAGCGGCAAACATAACCAGCATTTGCAATGCAATAGGTCTCGCATTCGTGAGAAATTGAGCTGTTGGCATTGTAAATGACAATGCCTTTTATTTATGTGTTTTGATAACCTGCAAGCGATGCGTAAACACGCCCTTTGTACTTGTAGTCCTTGCTTATGAGAAGCAAGGCTGGCAGTAAAAGAGGCGCAATTACTGTCAGCCTTGCTTCTCGTAAGCAACAAATATTAGTACAAAGTGCGTGTTTATTCACAGTTTGCAGGTTTTCAAAACAAATAAATAAAAGGCATTGTGATTTACAAAGCCAGTAGCTCAAACTCTCGCAAATGCGAGACCTATTGCATTGCAAATGCTTGCATAGCAGTCTTGGGAATGTTTTGTAGCCAGCTAGAACTGTTTTTACTGTTGATTTCCCTAATATCCACCCCCACCCCCTTTTTTTTTATCCATCTGCTTCGCTGATGAGGGCTACTTTCATTCTGGTGCCCAAGACTATATTTTGTCCCAATTCAACCCTGGACAGGAAGTCAGTACCACGAACACATTTGCAAATAGCTCCTCATTTATCAGATATAACCAATATTTCAATCTCTATGAATAAATGAATACAACACGTCGAAAACAACTTGCCTTTTCATCTGCTTTGCCTCAAATTAGATATCCTGTATTTCAGGATGAGGCAGCTGCTTTGTCTTTGGTAAATTAACCTAAATCTTTACAAGCGCGTTATGTTAGGAGGAGGAGTTTTAGGTTAGTCCCAGTCTTACTTGATGTACCAGAATTTTGTTGTTCGCACATTTAGCCAAGGATCACACTTGGTGGCTAAATGGAGAATGCATGAATGCTTCACTGTGCTTTGTTTAGCTCTTAAATGTAAGTTATTCCTACTTAAGGTGTTGTCTTCATGTCTCACAAAACCCATAATGGTCTTTATTAATAAGTTACTTCAGTTAGCTACATTTAAGTTAATGTTTTAAATCGTTAAGGCTTGGAATTGCAGTCCACCTTTCCCCTTTGCGCAGCAACTGTAGATTTTCATCCAACAACAGTCTTTTCAATGCATTTTGACTGTAATTCCTTATTTCTCTGGGAAATGGTTTAGCTCGAAACTTAGGGTAAATGTTAGATGTTTTACTGGGAAAAATTAGATCCATGTGAGCTTTGGACTTCTTTCGTGTCTGCAGTTCAGTTTAATTTCTCAAAGATTTAAAGCGTACATAAATGTGTATTGGAGTAGAGATTTAAAGTGTTAATAAATCTGTATTCGAGCAGAGCAAGGGTTTATTCTCCATACCTTTGGCGAAATGATCAGTTTTAGGATTTTGTTGTTGATTTTAGACAATCTCTAATTCACGTTTCATATGCTTGGATTCATATTGATGTGTCTTAGCAATATTCATTACATTTTCCTCAAACTCTGTCACTTCATTTTGTTTCCCAATCTTTTGGAGACCTTGAACATTTTGATTGTAGTCCCATATGTCCTCCAACATTTAATGGGATTTGCTTTCCTAAACCGAAGTTTCAATTATGTTTGTTTTTTTGTTTGAATGTGTATGTTAGTTAGATTTGTATGTTTTCTTCTTTGTGTATACTGTGTATTTTAAAGTTAGTAAGGTCACTAGATATAAGATTGCTGATTTTTCTCAGTCAGAATGCTTTCCCAACAATTTTCCTTCAAAGGGTGGAGCAATTTTCCTTCCTTCAACTAGTCTGTATTTCCAGTACAAAGTAAACACCACAAGGAGCTGGTTATTGGTGCTCACTTCTTATTCAATTCTACGGCTGACACACACAACCCCAGAACCATTACAAATGTGCACTAGCTTCTAAAATGCACTCTCTTAAGCCAGTGCAAAACATGTAAACCCAGGCATTTCTACCAATGATGGGAAGGATAAGTCACCACCTGCTGAAAGGGATACATACTCTAGCAGAGTGAGGCAAACAACCCTAATGTGATGTCTCCCATTTACAGAGAACACTCAGCTCAGCAGAAGGATAATAGTAACAAGCATTGGCAAAGTCAATAGGTTTCGCCGATGAGAAATCTATTGGCTTCCTCGAACTTTTTTTTTACATGGTGCAACATGGCTTCAAGTAGAAAAGAAAAAAAAACTAGTATGACGCAGACGCAGCCAGCATTGACCGCATCATAGCACTTATTTTTTTGTTTAAGCCATGTTGCACAGCAGCTCAACTGTGCAACATGTAAAAAAAGTTGACAAAGCCATAGATATTGCGTAGGTGAAACCTACTGGGTTTGTCAATTCTTGTACATGGTTAGCTGTTTTATATTTGCTGGGATGAAAAAGCCGAAAAAGACAGCGTAAAACAAAAATTGGAGGGTAGAGTCAACCTTTCATCATTCTCATGTTGACAATTACTTGCAATGAAAACTATCACTCATAAAACAAATAAAATACCAGACAGAAGCAACAAAAGCAAACAAGCAAATGCAATTAAGCAGCCCATGTATTCATGATAGACCCTTTGTTACTTTTGTAACTAGCGATGCACATTAAAACAAGATCTTTTGTTTTATCATCTATAAGTGATGGTGACGCTAAGTGTCATGTTTAGAATATCGCAAGGAAGCGGTATCTGTAATAAACTGAACTGAGCATGTAAAATGGAAGCATAGAAACAACTAAAAAATTGCATACCAGTGGATTAGCTAGCTTTTGTGCAGCAGGTGGAGTGGCATCATGAACTCTGTGGAAGCTGGAAATACATTGTTGGAGTTTCCCCGTTTGCTGAGTGGCAGTCGGATTGTCTAGGTAGCTTGTGGCTCTACTGGAGGGAGAGGGCAGGGTTCCCATACATTGAAAGAAATGAAACATTACCACAGGCAGACACTGTACATGCCAGCTCACCTCGTCACTCCGTTCACCCCACTCGTGATGTGATGGTGGACTTTGCAGGTGATACCACTGACGTCGCTGATGGCTTAGCTTCGGTTTGGGAAACAGTACTACCTCCTTACATCAGTGCATGGTCTCGGGTGCTGATAATGAATCATTAAACACGCTGGTGGTTCCAAGTTTCAAGGTACAGAGTGAAAAGTAAATCAACGAATGAGTCGTGCTTTGCAGCTAGAAACATAAATGCTGGGAGAGGCCACAAGTTTGCTGGAGTCCCTCAAGCTGCTGAATTCTATGGGTCATCTTACCAGAAGCACTATCAATGGCTGAGCCTGAAGAGCCTAGGTGCAGAAGCGAGCATGGTGGCGCACCGACGTGCTTGCCCCCGTGAAGGCTACCCTGGTGCAGACTTTTTTCGGAGATAAGACATACGCAGCAGACACATTGCATGCTGGTGTCTCCCAGTAACCTCATCTAACACCCGCGAGTAGTCTGGTATGGGCATGTGGTGTAGCGGCCAGAGCTTCAGATGCTGCAATGAGTATCTACGTTTGAATCCCGGCATTGCCAGCAGCATCTTGTGGTTCCATGCAGATTGCATAATTACCTCGCGTTTAAAACAAACCTCAGGGGAGCTGACTTTCGTGTGAAACTTTCTGCCGTCAGGCCAAGTTTGCACAGCAAAAATCTGGAAAACAAGCATGAGTGGCGCTTTGTCTTGTTAATCCCACAGATGCACACAGGCGGGGCAGGCGATAGCATGAAAAGCAGCAACGGGCAGTAGGTGGTGTAGGGACGGCGAGCAGCTGATGTAAAACAGAATGTAGTGCACCAAATGTGTATAAGTGGCGAAAAGTGAACTGATCCATGTAACTGGGTCAGTCGCCAGGGGGAAAACAAGCAGCCAAAAGGCAGGATAAAGACAACAGAGGGACCATAGAACAGGAAGATTTTACGAGGGGCACTAGAAGGAGTGAATTACAAGAGATGGGCGTGGCCAAACTTCACAGAGACTACACCAAGCCTCTCAAAGCAGCGCATGCGCGCTGCTAGGCTCAACCTAAAAATTACCTGACAGAATATTGACTTGATCCCATCTCAACTGACACAACCTCAGCAGGGTAAGCTGCCTCTGGGCAGTCTCAGCTCAGCCTTTTGGTTTGGGGCATACCTCTGACCTGGTTGTAGATTGCTTTGTGATATCGTCTGTGCAGGCCAAGGACTTTGAAGCCAGAATAGGCTTAATCTTGTGCATGGAACAATTATTTCATGCTGAATGCAGTGTCTTTCAAGAGGGTCTCGTTCATATTTCACATGGTCTCCATGTTATTGTTACTTGGCAGTTGAATTCCTCGTGGCTGGCACTTTCTGTGGCAATGTATCACTCAGTCTTGTCCTGTTTATTGCAGGCTGGCGGTAAACATCATGTTGTTGATTATTCACAGTTGCATTTGTTGGTGGGATTTATTTCTACTTGGGTAGTAGAGATCACATTTGTGTAAACTGCCAAGCACTGGAGACTTGTTTTAACAAGCATTGGCATAGCCAATAGGTCTCGCCTTTGGGACCTTATAAGTGTTTAGCCATGCAACAGTTGAATAACTAAATACTTATAAGGTCCCAAAAGCGAGACCTATTGGCTATGCAAAGCGGCCCTGCGGCCGCGAATGTAAAAGTGATCACGATCAAACATCAAAGCGGCCGTGCGGCCGCTAAAGTGAAAGTAATCACGTTAAAGCGCGGCGCCCACGCACATGCACTGTGGCCCTAGGCTGGCCTGGTAGCACTTTTTGGAGCCCTCTCAATAAGTCTCGCCAGACCAGCGCATGCGCTGGGTCAGGCGAGACCTAAAAATGAGCAAGTGTAGTGGTATTCCCATAAGAATTGTGAAATAGGTTAACAGATATTGGGATCAAAGAGGGTCTGTAAATAGACGTGTTTTGGTCCTGATTGACCTGTTGAGTAGTCTTCATGCAACCTTATTTTGGAATGAGTTACTAATGTTAGGAGATGGAGATCTTCTAATTGATTTTTTACTGTTGTATGGTGCTGGTTGTAGAGATCAAATTGACTACATTGACAGTCTGCATGGGGTGAAATGACCAGTGTAAGAAATTAGATTATTATTTGAAGTGGGTGACCACTCGCCGTAAGGAATAACCATATCCCATTCACAGTGAACCCTTAAAGTCACTAACCTGAGCTCAACCCCATAGTAGCTATGGCACAGAGCAGACCGACTTAACTTAGGGCAATGTGTAAAGTATTCATGAAGTTTTAAAACAGTAATTAAGTTGAAATGAAAAATAGTAAAAATCCCAAACCGAATTAGAAAAATTTAATAAACAAAATGACACAGTTTCAAAACTCTAATAAGGGTGAACCGGAGGCATGATTTTTAAATGTTTCAAGTGGGAATAGTGCCAAGAAGCATAACGTTCCAATGATAGTCAATGTTTGCGGTAGACCGGGAACTAGGCCCAATTTAACTCTAACCGTGATGGAACGTGTGTCGGGTACATGAATCGGGTTTGTCCTGGTCATAAATAATACAGTGTAACTTTATTCCTTTATATCCCTGTTCACCACAGGAATACACTTCTAAAGCCACCCAGGACCTCCGGGGTGGTGCTTAGAGACTCACTGGTTGTCAGGCAGAGTCTATTTCAGGTTCAGTTGTCACTGGTCCGCTCAGCTTTTGGAGGAAAAGGCATCTTGTAGCTTGTGCCTCTGTAGTTCAAGAGGGGGGGGGTCTGCCTTATGAGGAAAGGAGTCAACTTTTTTGTCCTCGGTCCAGTCTTTCACATTTCTTCTCAGATCACAAACTGCATGTCCAGTCCTCTTCCTCTCTCCCACGGGTCCAGAAGGGTTCTGAAGTGGGTGCTTGGAGGTGCCACATTTATGCCTGATATGAGCTAGTGGGTGGGGATGGCTCCTGGATGCACCCTACACAGTGGGGTAAAAGTTGCCATTTTTAATATGGCGAAAGTCTTCAGCCGCACATTACTTGGGCTTTGATGGATAGGGGTACATGTGGGGAGTATATTATGATAATCCTAGTGTCCTAATCAAGTAAATATTGTAGTCCCTGTGCATTCCAAATTGTTAATTAATTTACAAACCCCTCATATTTTAGCCGTGCTGGCTGATTGTGTCCTCCAGCTCAAGACACTTATCATCAATCTGCTGATCACTGTCTTTTTTCTGAGAACAGTCACCAACTGCGCTGGCTAATGCTGTCAGAGAACAAATTACACGCAATAATGAAATTTGACTCTGAATATAAGAAAATTCAAAAATTCATATTGAATGTTTTCAACCTTTTTCATGAAATTCTTATCTTTCCCTCAAATAGCATGATCATGTCTATAGGTTTTATAATATTGTACTGCTAAATTTTTATTGTTCCATTGGCATTCAAATGCTCCTCCCACTCAAACACTAAAATGAATTTTGTGTATATTTGGAATTAAGTTTACTTATTGTGTATACTTTGTTTGCTAAAAGCATCATATTCTAGTGCAGGTGAAGACTGTTCTCCGAGTAAGGACGCCTTAAACAGACGAGACAGCACATGCGCTGCCTACGTCAGGCTGAGACCTAAAAAGTACCCCCAGATATAAAAAGTTTTGGTTATTTCAATTTTCTGAGAGGCAATAAAAAAAATAGTAATTGTTTTTGCCTGCTTTCCAACTATTAGGACAAATGTTTTTGCTTCATTTACTTGTAGATCTAGTGTGGCCATACATGACACATAATTATTTATCAATTTCTGTAATGCTACGCCTGTCCTCGCCACAAGAATGGCGTTGTCAGCATATGGGAAGCTGTTTATTATTTACCCAAGGTACGTCAGTGACATCCGCAATTACTGCTGACTCTACCCCATTTGTATACATAGAAAATAAAAGGGGGGCTAAGACACAGCCTAGCCTAACCCCCCCGATGGATTGAGGAGGCTCTTGTGCATTCGCCCTGAGAACCATATCTCACACACACCATAGACTGGGAGTATAGCTGTCTGATAAAAGATATATTTTCCTCCACTCCCATCTCTTTGAAAATAAACCATAATTTTCCACATGCGGCTGAAAGATCCATAAAGGCCATAAGAATATTACCATCTTTAGCAGAAGTATATTTTTCTGCAATTAAATTCAAGTTTAAACACTGGTCTAATGTCCCCATCCCTTTTTTTAAAACCATATTGAGTAGAGATTAAAATATTATTTTTTTTAGCAGCCTTTTCTCAAGTCTGTTTAGTAGTAGGCGGCCCATTAATTTACGGGTGCCATCTATAAGAGAAATCGGCTGATAATTCTTAGGCAACGCTTTATCTCCTTTTTAGGTCTCGCCTGGCGAAAGCAGCGCATTCGCTGCTCTCGTCAGTGAGAGGACCTTTTGGAATCGATTCTCCGCCGTGGGCTCATGCACGCGCCTGCATGGACAAAGATGGCTGCTCTCGCCATCTGTCCAAAGCAGACAGCATGCGCGGGTCCGTGCGACAGTGGACAGTCCGCTGCCATCTTGTTCACGCCGGCTTCCTTCAACCCTGGCTCCGGCGTGCTTTCACTTTAAACAGTGCACGCGCGACGAACCCAGAGTTGAAGGAAGCCGGCGCGCAATGTTTACAGCTGAGGGGAGCAGAGAGTGCAGCGAGCGGAGCATCGGGGGCACTGACTCAGGCTGGCGGCGGGGAAGCAACGTCTGCTGCGACGGCCAGGTAGGGGAAAGAAGAAACGTGTGCAGTTTGTGATTCAGTGAAATTCTCTAGGATGCCCCCCCCCCTTTGTTCCTGTTCTAATGATGATGAATATTTGTCTGTTTCATAGACTTGAGCAATGAGCCCTGGAGGCTCATGGAGCAGATATACTCGTAACAAATTCTTCTTATCAGAAGACGTTTGGCAGTGCAGTGCATAAGAAAGGTCTTGATGCATAAGCTGTAAGGCACAGAGCACGCTCTCTCCCACATACCGTCCATTTAAACTCCGGAATGTATTCAGACAGGCTCCCTTCGCGTCAGGGTGGCATGGATGGTACTGCTGTCAAACCTGTCACATGCCAAGAAAGATGTCCCTTTTCTTTGTTGACAAGTGTGTGGTGAGCTTGGCCCTCTGTTTTTGTACAGTCTGCAGTGAATTTGATTGGGACATTTGTTCCAATGTGTTCCACCCCAGCCAAGCTGATGTTCACCTGTCCCAGTGTGCTCATCTTCACATCCGTCCCTTCCCCGAGCTGGCATCATCCTGTTCCTTACAGGGCCTGAAAGAGGCTCGCTTGAGGTGACCAAAAAGTGACACTCTGAAATCGTAACTAAATACATGACAATAATTTCAAGAGCTATAAGACATGATGGAACGAGCACCTTGATAGGTTGACTTTTAATAGGAATGCTGGAAATATATTGGGTACCACCCCCGGGGTGTCCGTCCTTCGCCTTTAGACAGCAGACATGTTCTGTGGCTGCTGTTATGGTATAGACTGGTTTGGCTCCCTTCTAAGAGGTTGTTGATCTTTTTGTTGTTACCACCGCCTTTGGTACAGAACTATCATCTTTTATTCCAGTCATTCTGCTTTGCTGCTTGTATTAAGAGGATAGCATGTAGCCTTTCGGCCAGAGCGGTCTACTTGAAAGTTGGGGAACCGGGTTCAAGTCTCGGCAATGACGCTCAACATCCTGTGATTGTGGATAAATCACTTAATCTCCCCGTACCTAACAAATACAAGCATTGAAAATGCAATAGGTCTCGCCTTTAATTAAGTTAAAGCCATTTGCTTTGCTAATGGTATTGTATAGCAAACCAAATGGCTTTAACTTAATCAAAGATGACACCTATTGCATTTTCAATGCTTGTTTAAAAATTGGTACAATTACTGTAGTTTTCCAGGAGTCCGGAAGGGCACCTTTAGCTATAGCATTATAAACATTAGTTAGTTCCAAAGTCCCAAAGGTTCAAAAAAGAGTTCAATCTGAGCACCATCGGGACCTGGGGCCTTTGCTCTACTACAGGGACACCTTGAGTACAAAACCGATGTACCGTCAACAACTTTCTTCAGACCCTAGAAATCTTTAATCTCCATCAAAGAGTTAATCAGCCCACTCACTTACTAGGGCATACACTTGATGGGGTTTGCACTAACCTCTCCCCTCTAACAACCCTACCTCCTGTCCCTCAAATATGGACTGATCATAGCCTGATCCCGCGTGCTAACTACCAGTGAACCTAGCTCACACCCGGATAACCTTGTTAACTGGAAAAAGGTACAGGAAAACATCGACCTAAATCCCATCACCAATTCTCAGAATCCTAACTTTACCGGTAACGTCGAACATGACGCTAACCTTTTCCACAGTTGGATTCGTCAGGAAATTAAAGCTCGTGAACCTCCCAATCGTCCCCGAAGAATAGATAAAAAATCTAAAACCAGAGCCCCCTGGTTCACCCCAGAGCTAGCAATAGCCCATCTAGCTTGCAGAAAAGCTGAACGCAAATGGCGTAGAATGTACTGCATGACAGACAAACTTTCATATATCCAGCTGAGGAAAACCTATCATTCCAACATTAAAACAGCTAAAAAAAATTTTTATACAAACGCCATTAAAGAGTCCAAACATAAACAAAAAACATTGTTTTCAATTGTGAAGACGTTCACCCAGCCCAGAGCGTTACAACCTGAAATTCCACCATCCCAAGAGTTTTGTAACCAAATTGCCGACTTCTTCGAGGGGAAAATAGATGCCATCCAAAAAAAATTTCCTCCTCCCCAAGTAACACAGACCTTAAGCAAATCCGCCCAGAAAGAAATCCCTGTTGGAAGTCTTAAAAACTTCACTCCAGTTAATTTAGATCAAACTAGAGAAATTATCTTGGCATGCAAATCTGGTTCACCCTCTGACCCCTGCCCCCCTAGAATACTCCATCAACTCATTGACGTGGTGAACCCAATTATTAACAAGATTGTTAATTCCTCTCTTAGCACTGGAATTGTACCTCGCCTTTGGGAACGGGGAATAGTCAAACCCCTGATGAAGAAATCTAACAAATCCCCCTCTGAATTTACTAATCTCCGCCCAATATCGCTCCTTCCAGCACTAGGAAAGATCACCGAACAAACGGTTTATAGGGAACTTAAAAGGTATCTTGAAGCACACAATGTACTTCATCCCCAACAATCAGGCTTTCACCCCCATCACTCTACAGAAACTGCACTGATTGAGTTAACAGACTCTATAAAGCTGCTGCAGGATCAGAAGAAGAATGCCGTCCTCATTCTTTTAGACCTCACGGCGGCATTCGACACCATCTCGCACCCCATTCTGATTAGCAGACTGAAAGATATTGGTATCTCAGAGGTGGCTCTAGCTTGGATAACGTCCTTTCTAACGGACAGATCGCAAACGATCGCCCTAGGTCCTTTCCTCTCCAAAGAGAAGAGGGTCTCATCTGGAGTCCCTCAGGGCTCCATCCTGAGCCCTCTCCTCTTCAACATTTACCTAATTCCACTCATCTCTCTGATTGAGTCATTCGGCACACTCGTAACATCGTATGCCGATGATACGCAACTCATTGTGCCCCTAGAGGAATACTCGACTGAGGCGGAGCAGAACCTCAAATGCTGTCTGAAAGCTGTTTTTCATTGGATGGATCTAAACCATCTAAAATGTAATTCCAGCAAGACCGAGATCCTCCCTATGGGAAAAAATGTCAATTTTTGTCCTAGCCTATGGTGGCCTGAAGACTCAGCTGTTCCCCCCCCCCAGACTGTAACAACTGCAAGGAACCTTGGAGTCCTGTTTGATACTGATCTGTCTTTCGACCAACACGTGAGGACTGTGGCCGGCCGTTGTTTCGGAATCATCAAATCTCTAAAAAAAGTTTTTTGACTTTTTACCAATAGACTCTAGAAAAACCGTCGCAGTGGCCCTAGTTCTTGCTCGCTTGGACTACTGCAACGGTCTTCTGGCTGGCGTCAAGAAAGCTACACTTAAAAAACTCCAAAGTGTACTTCACTCTGCAGCCAGATTAGTCCTGAAGTTACCCAGAAAATCTTCAATATCCGCTGCTTTAAAATCTTTACATTGGCTCCCACTGCACAAAAGAATATTTTTCAAGATTCTTATTGTAGCATTTCGGGCTTTTAATCACTCCGGCCCAAAATATCTTATCAAGCGTTTCCCTCACTACAACCCTAGCAGATCCCTGCGTTCCTCTAAGGACAATCTAATCCTTCCTACTAGGTTCTCTTTGAAAACCAAAGGTGGCAAAACCTTAAATCATCTTGCCACTAAAGCTTGGAACAGCATGCCCAAATTCCTAAGGTCCTTAACCCAAGAAAAACACTTCAGGAAAGCACTAAAAACTTGGATTTTTAATCTTCCCGACGACTACACCATGGCAGCCATCTAACTTTTCTACCTTTAGGAAGTTACTTGATCTTCTACCTGGAAATCAGCGCCAAGATGCTCCTTCCGGAGCGACCGTTGCGCTCTACAAATACCCCCACAAATTACAAATTGTTTCAATCCTTTTTCCACCTCTGTCATTGTGAAAGTAATCGGTGTACCTATATTAGGACAGATTGGACAATCCTCATTCAAATTTGCTAACCCGATTATCGCAGTATAGTGATCTACCCAGGCTTCTTCTCCCACATGTGTATTTAGTGAGGGATCTGTATCTTGACATAAAAACGGGGAATTAACTACCCCCCCAAATTCTTTGGAGTTTTTTTTTTAAAGATGAAGCTAGCTGTAACTTTTCCCATGCCTCCTCTTTTAACGTCATGAGTCTCTCCTGTCTACATTTTTTATATTGACCTCGGAGGAGGTTCACCAAGGCAATATTCCTTGGTTTTTCCTTCAGAGCCTTATGTAACTTGTTTAGGGCCTTTGTACAGGCCCTATCACACCAACGTGGAGTCTTTTCTGCACTTGCTTTAGATTTAGATTTTAAATTATCTTCCACCACCTTCAGCAACGATGCAAACGATGCAAAAGCCTTGACTATACTTTGCGGCTCTCCGTGCATATCGAGACATATAGCAATTTCTTCCTGGGTACATCCAATTAGTGTAGGGATTAGGGTAATTTTATCTATAACTCGCCATTTCTTCTTACAATTTTTCGTGCCAAATCTTTTTTAACTTTGCTATTAAAACAGCCCTTCCATTGTAGTTTAAAAGTCAGTGCGGCGTGATCACTGAAATGTGAGACCAATGTTCCTATCCGATTTAAAAATCTCTTAAAAGAAGTTGCCACCACTACATAATCTAACGTTGATCCCTGCATAGGGTCCCCAAAGTTTTTTACCAAGGTGCCTGTTACTTCATCTACAGGGTCAAGAATCTCCAGGTTTCTCGTAACCATGAGTCTGTTCAGTTCATCCCCATATTCGTTGTGTATAAAATGGTACGGTATAACCCCTTCATCATCTACCAATCCACATATTGGCATTAGAATTTTTGGGCAACTATGAGCATTACCCATACTATTTTTAAAGGTTTATGGTAATTTATTATTGCCTTTTCTATTTCATTTTCGAGAGAATGAATTACCTCTGCCATACTACCTTCAAAGAAATTATTATAATAATTAATCAATAATGTGTCCTCTTGACAATCCCCACTACAAACTAATAAATGCCAATACGGTGACTGCACATTTAACTTGGTTATTCTTACGCATAAGTTATTCTTTATCAACGTTACTATGCCTCCTCTCGCTCATCCAGACCGTGGCGGGATTGCAGGGGTGTGGATTACACGGAACCCATAAAAAAACACAGCGCCCACCTCCCATGTTTTCTGTAGGCACACTAGGTCATAACTGTTAATTATTAGTGACCAATCTTCATTTTCCCTCTTGGATCTAAACCCCGCTATATTCCATACTAATATTTTCATAGTATCACTTTCCTGATCCTGAAGCTTGACCCCTCTAGTAGATATTACATCCTGATGTATCTGAGAGTGCAGGGTCTCTCCACTATCCTTATGTCAGTCGCATGCCTCTAAGTCCTCCAAGGGCGCTAACCTATTTGTTAGCGGTATTCCTGCAACAGTATTCTCTCCAATAGAGGAGGAGGCTGCAGCATGAGGATAAGAAGGGGGGGCAAAAGGACCAGGCATACAATTCGTCCTCATGGTCATCATTGGATTTAACCCCAAAGGTCTATAGAAAAAACCCAAGGGTACAGCATAAATTTGTGTAAACGCCACAGGGGAATTAGGAGTCGTATCCAAAAGATGTTTCACATAGTCCTGATTCTTAAAGTTAATTACAACACAGTCTCCCCCGATTATTTTCGGAGTATTACCTACCCACTGAACTCTTCGAGCCATATTAATTTGGCTACCAATATTAAAACATTTGAAGTTCATAGCAAATTTAGTTAACCAGTGAGTAGCTTTATTCATCAATTGTTGTGTGGTTTCCATTTTGTTTATTTTTCAGAGGTGGAACGTTTACCAGTATCATTACATAGGGGCATGCAGTTGGGGGGAGGTGAAGATTGAACTTATGGTGGGATTGGTGTCCTCCCTGAATCTGGGTCTGAGTCAGGTTGCCGTTGTCAACAGACTTATGTGAAAATATACCTTGCTGGTTCTGGGATGATATTATACAATAGTTAACAGGGGGTAAAAGAGGGAATCACCAGAGTGTAACAAATTTGTGCTTGGTCGGTAAATATTTACATGTTTCCAGTGGCTCGCCCAAACCACGCATATCACGTATCTTACCACTACTTTGTGCCCTCCCCCCCATTACCGTTTTACCTTTAGTAACTAGGGAGGTCGATGCTAATACATCAGATCGACACTCGGAGGTGACCACTGGCTGCAACTCAGTGAGGACCCATTACATTTCCACCCACATGCCGGGTTCACCCTCTGTACACTGACACAGACATTTACTCCTCTATCATTACATTAGAGCCTCTTTAGGACAGGTTGAAACAATCGAGTCAAAATGGCTTCTAAGTCTTTCAAGGGGTAATCAGACTTCCCAGGACCAAGTACAGGCTTTATAAGAGAGCCCCGTCCTGCAGGCCGGCGTCACTCTTTTCTAGCGCCTCCAGGCGCTTGGAATGACGGGAGCTGTAGTATGAAACCGCTCCGCAGCACATGAATCTCCTCTCTTCCCGCTACACTGCACCGCGGGCCGGCGTCGGTCTTTTCTGGCGCCTCCAGGTGCTTGGAATGACGGGAGTTGTAGTATGAGCCCGCTCCCCAGCACAGGAATCTCCTCTATTGCCGCTACACCAGTGAAATGTGTCCTCGTAGGGCTTGCGTTGCTTCCTGTACTTTTTACTGAACCTTTGAATAAGGCTTTTTCAATTTCTCATTGACCTGACTGGCTTTCCTTTAGAACTAAGCTCAAAAATATTGCGGCCTCCCCCCCCGTGTTCATAACTGAGCTGCCTCCACTAGCTGACCTCATCAGACTTCATACCCTAATTCTCAATCCAAACTTAATTGCTGTCACATTCTGCTTAAGGAGCATCACTACCTCTCCAGTGCATTGCTTTGCTAGCTATTCCCTTCCTTCTTGTTTCAATCTGTTTATTGTTTTCCAAAAAGGTTTAGCATATACATTACACATAAAGTTCTATCAATGACGCGTGAATTGTTGATGGCATTGCTAATAATATGTACGCATATTGTGCAAACTACTTCGTGACGTCATAGAGTTTGACAATACAGTGCTGATAAGTATATAGGAATTGCCATTTTTGAACACTGGCAGATGCCACATTTGCAAATTATTTTTGTAACAGAACAATTCTACAAAACTCAACATCTCGGATAGCAGAGGAGCAGAAAACCAACCGGGCACCTGCCCAAACCATGGCCTAATGGATAGATGCCGCCAACTAATGCGTTAATGCAGAGGGGAGAGAGAGCAAATAAGAGCAACCCACTATGGAACCACTTCAATTATATTGAAAATAACTGTTGCCAACTTGTTGCGTGAACTACGTCTAGCATGTTGCGTTCGGGGCAGGTGGAGACCCAAACCGGGGCCATCACTTGGGCAAGTGGCAGACTTATTTAATAGGAATTGCACTAATCCGTCTGCAACTCCGAGGGTCGAGAAGGGAATCACACATAAGTTGAGAAACTCAGCATTTAAGACAATCACATTGCGTCAAATGATGTTGTCTGATGTCTGCGGTGTCACCTTCAGTGGAGGCCCTGAGCCCAGTTGGGAAGGCCATTTTGCAGTTGAATTTTCATCGCTGGAAGAAAAAAGCAACTGTATCAGGCCTTTGGTACTGTGACATCTCTGCAATTGCAGCTGCATGTTCCAGCACTTTTCTGCGCTCTGCAATCATTTGCTCCAGGTGAAGTGCGCCCC
Organism: Triturus cristatus; assembly: GCF_964204655.1. Lineage (NCBI taxonomy): Eukaryota > Metazoa > Chordata > Amphibia > Caudata > Salamandridae > Triturus > Triturus cristatus. Next base: position 84,756,761 of record NC_140586.1, on the reverse strand, counting down.
AGACACCGGAGACCATCTTGACGCCGTGTGGCGTCTACGGCGTTCGGTCCGTGCGCCCTCAGCAGTTGCCTCAGTGACCTTTGATCAGCATGGGGGCCGTATGTCTCCAACCATCCCCATGTGTCCTCCGGTGAATCAAAGAAGTGCATACCTCCATCTGCGACTATTCAGAGCCTGGCTGGGTAAAGCAGCTCGTATTCCAGTGCTAATTCACTGAGCCTGTGTTTCACAGCAGGGAATGTGCTAGGTCGTTTTTAGACCGCTGCAGTGTAGTTCGGGAAAACAAGACCTGCGAATTCCCCCATTCTAGCTCTGGGATCATCCTTGCCTCATGTGGTATAGTGTCTGTCACAGTAGTGCAGTACCTTAAACACCATAGGTCTTGGATGGGAGCCAGGGGGTGGCTGACACGCTGGAACATGATGGGCACACTCAATAGTGAAATACGACGAGAGCACCTGTGGGCGCAGTAGTACGCGTAGCAAGCCCTCAATGTAAGTAACTGCGTCTTGGCCCCACTATTCGTATATTGTTCCTCCTTGATCTCCCATCTGCATCTTCAGCTCTTTGTTCCAACATGTGCATTGGTCTGTCGGCAACTTCAGTGAGGAATCCATGTTCCGCGACATGGGCTGGAGTTCATCTATGATTGTTACGTAGATGCGACCTTGTCTGCAAGTTTGCTGTGGTCTGCACCCAGCAGCGTCCGGTCAGTGACAACACAATCTATCCTGGATTCCAAGGAAGTTCTGGATTTTTCTCTAGCAGTCAATAGGGCATCGAATTTTCTTTCCATTGCTGCCTATAAGCCCGGGGTTCCAGATCTCGAGGCATCTCCATCCGATGCAGTGTGGACCCCACCGCCACACGCAGGGGCACCTGGAGTCGTTTACTGCAACGTCCCATGTTGGGTGATGTGGGGTTGTAATGGTATATGTGTGTCAGGTTGGAATGAGGGACGCAACAGGTGCTGCAATGGCTAGTGGTCCGCTAGCTATTCCTTTCTTTATGGGCTCCTCTTATATCGCAAACCTTGTTGTCAACAAACTTCGAGTGGATTGTGTCCTACTGTCCAATAATGCCTTCTCTTGCTCGTCCATAGAATATGCTCAAAAGGAACCGTACTCTGCTAGGGCAAAAGTCCCCCCACCCTGTCATATCCCATCTCCACCTAAGGAAAAGGAAGACTCAACTCACTGAGTTTACCATTAGCCATGCTTATACTGACGAGTAAGAGGAGAAGACCCCCTGTAGTCACACTCTGGGGGTGAATAAAAACATGAAGGAGGCACAGTTTCAAACAAATCATTGTTATGCAATCTGAAATATGCCACGGCTGTCCACATTCTCAACAACCCTTATGGGTTTCTTATGCACTGATTCAGAGTTCTGATCACTATAATGCCCAGGTGTCATTTGTGGAATTTTGAAACTCCAATTGCCCTTCTGCCAAAGAGCGTGAACGATCCTGGCATTCCTGATCGTGATAGATTGTGAAATGCCTTGTTTGCGGTGATATTAATTAGTGCGCCAATCTTAAAAGCAAATGCACATTTATAACCCCCTTAGTAGCTAACCGCTGTTTTGAAATGAGGCGGTTTGCGTGTATGGACCCGTCGTTCCATGCGGCCCCCCTTGCGCTACATACCCTCCCCCATAGAACCTTAATACTCCAAGGGTGGTGCTCCGCTTAGACCTCTTGCCCCGTGCTCATCGTGTAGGGATACCGGCAGCCGGGCGAGGCGCCTCTTAGTGTGTTAGGGAGCGTAGTCATTGCCATGCTTTTGTTTCTGTTATACAGAGGTGGTACTAGGCTTCCGTGGATGTATATATTCTACACATTCGATAGAGTGCTGGTTGGTTAGAAAGTGTGATACTTGTTGTAGTTTACAACTGGTACCCGGGTATGACTGACTCCACTCTTTTCATCTTTTCTCTACCCACAGATTAACAGGAGTGTGTTACTCTCTCAGTGAACAACTGGTCCCGGGGACTCCAAATTCGGGGCATTGAGGGATGTTAGAAACTGGGATCTGAAAGGTCCTGGTGAATGCTGTGGTGACCTGTAACTGTAGGCACCTTTCCAACAGCTGAAACATGTCGACAACTTGGCAGTAAGGAGGGGTGAAGTAACTCCTAATACTTTCCTGTCACCACCATCCTTCACGTTTTTAATCCTAGTCAGTGGATCTAGGAATAAAATATTTACAAAAGACACCACTGAACTAGTTTTAATCTTCACTGCACTTTTTCGTTTGGTGATCCCAGAATCCATTACCCATATCATTATTTTTATATGTTTGGATTGTCTTCCCCTCCTTTTTGCTCCACCCCAGGCATTGGTCTGCGTAGGGGTGTATTGTAAGCAAGCCCGATGCTGAAGCATGTCACAATTGTGTGAGGGAGGGCAGTATTTTTTCACAAAGCACATGCCACCTCTCTCGAAGAGATTCATACACACTAATCCTCTTTGTGTGCGTTACAGTTGTGCTTGGGGAGGCTGGGATAGTGGTTGTGCTGTGCCACTCTCCCCTTCTTGTGTGTGAGAAGCCTTATAGGTAGCCATGCGCCCTATAAATGCCTAGAATAGAATAGAATCTGCTTAGATGTACTTATTTACATCATCCCATAAGCGATTGTGAGATGTCAAGACGTGTTCAAAGTATGTAGCTTGTTGGGACCTGCTGTAGTGGACTAAATTATAGTCCTCTATTGGCCAGTGACACGTGGTGTATCTCTTTAGTTAGTCCATGTCTGTAAAGTTGGTGATGCACAGTTTATTTGCTGTAGACTGGTGCAGTACTGGGTGATGGACATGACTGGTAGCAGTTTTATCTGGTTAGTTCATGTCATGCAGTATAAGGGAATTATTATGTAACCTGTATGAGCTGCAGTCAACTGCCGAACACTGAGTGTAATGGTATTAGTATGGGCCAGCAAGGTTATATGTTGTATTATGTTGTAATTGAATGTGTATAGCTCTTACTACCCCTGATAACGCATCACAGCGCTTTATGGCAAGCACCACGATGGTCTGGGTCTCATGGGTAGTGTTTTTTCCCAGTGGTTATTGGAATTAGTCTAGTGCTCCTAAGGACAACATTCCATGTATTTACCCAGTGTGTCTGTGTGGTGGATTAAGTCACTAGGAGTTGCATACCATATTTAATATTACACCTTTTACTTATGTAACCATTTACTTTTGCTGTAAGTTCTTGATAATCTTTTGCTTTCTAAAAGGTGGCATATTAAATAAATAATGGGGGTGGGGGAGGTTGCACTGATATCGGAGTAAATTCAGTTGTTTCACCTTCACCACGAATCCTCTTTGAGTTCCGGATTTGTGTGCTACTTGACGAAAAAGCACTTCGATGCTTCGTCAGGGGTAGTAAGCGCGATATAAATGCGCAATTACTACTACTGAAATGGAAGAGCTGGTCGTACCTTGTTTAATGTACTGGCATCCCGTGCGCAGGCTGCAGGATATTTTTTTTCTCCAAGATGGCGTCTTCCCAGCTCATCGTCACTGTTGCAGATGGCTTTCCTCGAGGTATCCAGCAGTTCATCTGGGTTCAGCGTTGTCCTGGAAAGTGTGGGAATCTCCCGTCTGCTCGAGTGAATGGTGTCGCCGCCTTCTGTCTAACTGAGTGCGCGAACCGGGTCGCCTGCTGTATAGTATTCATGCGCATGCATTTTCTGTCTGCCTTACGTTGCCAGGCATGCATATTGACAAGGTTTCTGCATTTCATAACGGCCGCTTTCCGGATATTGCCGCAACTGGCTTCGTTGGACTTGTTAGTCCTCGCCAACCAGCAGTGGGTTACATTTGAAAATGCGATATATGTAATGTAGCTGCTATAACAAGCAGGGTATTTAGCGCACTTTACTGGCCTAGTCCTCTTCTACCGCCCCATCACTGTCCATTTTTGTGAATCCGCATTTCATTTTTCAATCGTTAATGCCCTTTGCTCGGCAACCTTAAATCCTGATGTGCTTTGCTTATTGTTTTCTCAAACAGTCTGTATTTTCTGACTTCCCTTATTGCCCATTTCCTCATATTTATTGGTATTAAAAGTGTCTTAAAGAGCTTTGAAACGGCTAGAAGTTTACATTTTGGCACTGCATAAAACTCCTAGATGAATATGAAAGGTTGGGAACGGCAATCAATCTCAGCACACCCTCTGAAATCGCACCCTCAATGAGGAGCAGTGTAGGAAACCCGTGTGAGAATTTTGGATGAATTGCTGCAATGGGGCCTCACCACATTTAATCTAATCTTTGTTCTGTGATCTGCTATCTTTTAAATGTGAGAGAGGTCTTCCTTTTAAGTATTTTACTTTTACAAATGTTTTCTGCTGGCGTCGTTCCTGGCTTTTCCTCTGACCTCGTTGTCTTACCAATCAAAAGTCTGGATATCTGACACATAGGCTATAACCCCCATAACGAGAACCACTGTTATAAAGTAGTTATTTGTTTAGTAAAAAAATAAACATTCAGAACGAAAATAAGTGTGTCTATCAAATGTTTTTTGAATACTGTTTATATCTTAGCATTTGTATAGCAGTTTCTTCCCACAAGGATAGCAGCAAGCTGCACTGTGTAGAATGTCTGGCTGGAAGAGTGTTGCTTTTGAGCCTTTGTGAGAAGTCTTTTCATATCTTACATGATGGCTATCAAGAGGCAATTCTCTTTCATGGGACGCAGCGTCCGACGGTGTGATGGGTGTGGACGTGAAATATCACAGATTCTAATTGTCATAAGGACTCAACCATTTAGGCAGCTACCTAGCACCAGCCTGGTGATGCTCAGCATGTGTACACCAAAAATGGTTGGGGTAATTGGAGAAAGCCCAGTAATACAGATGGCGACGTGCACGGTCACCTAGATGGTATCGAATCAGTAAATGGATGGCAAAGGAGCCGGTATTGGATTCGGTGCGCTGAGCAGTAGTCATGCACTTCTTTAAAGGCAATTATACTGCCTACTGCTGAACAGCCACACTCCTTGAACGAGGAAAAATGGAAAAGCAATCGGGGCTGTCAAACTGAGTAGAAACTACACAATCTTTAAAAGGCCCAAATATCACTTACTCCTGCTGAGCCAATGTAAGCCAACATTTTGAGCTGGTCTTTCCGTCCCACGTCCCTCTCAAGCTTCTTAAGACTCTGAAAGGCGAACAAGCCCTCTTTGTGGCATTACTCAGGCCAAAAAATATTTTCATTATTTTAATGATGGTTTTCAAAGTGTTATAAAGAACAAAATGGAGACTAAATACATAGCAGCAGGCTGGGGAATGGGAAGGGTGTATGGCCCAGTGTTTCTTTTATTTCATTTAATATTTTCTATAGCTGTTTCCTCCCTCTTGTTGTGATCCCAAAAAGCTTTGTGGATGAGGTGAATGGTTGCCCTTCCGAGCTGCGTGCATGGGAGAACGGTATGGTAGCGATGTCCTCTATTTGTATTGAGGTTGGAGAATGTGCTGAAAGCTTTATGCCACAGCGTTTGAGCACATTTTCTGTATGTGGCAGGAGGTAACGAAATGGGGGGAATGATTTACACAGTGTCAATACAAACCAACCAGGAGTGCGGTGCTAGAGATATTTGAGTTTAGGTGAGAAGCCTGCTCTTATTGTCTCTTCTGAATTGCATATTGCTGTTGATCAGATTTTCTTTGCTAAGTTTTTTCCCCGTAGTTTGCCTACCATGCCAACATTGATGTCATCATTAATTTGAGGATTATCCTTTGGTTGTTTGGTCTATTTTTTATTACGGGAAGCTAGGTCCAGTGTCATAAACTAGTTCTTGTCTCTTCCCTTCTGCTCAGCTGGAATGTGTGATGACCTCATAGAATGTTTGGGTGCCTGTGTGTGTGTGGAGCGCCAGTTGGTGAATGCAGGCCAAGCAGCAGGGAGGCTGCTCCTGGTGGGGCTACGCTTCATCTACTCTTTACCTTCTACTCCTCTATCCTGGAACTAAGCTACAATAAAGATATCCTGTTTATACACCCGGCTTGTGTATCATCTATTTATAACAATTTGGCGACGATCTTGAAGAACCTACGCGTTGAGTAGAGAAGGCCCCGTACAACTAAGGAACCAAGAGACTTAAACTTTAAGGAAAAAGAAACGTTATGGAAAATAAGTCATTCAAACTTTGTAGAAACGTCCTGTTCAGCCCCACCAGTGTCCTTTACATCTGGACAGCCTACAGCCTGGGTGTTTCTCATTCCACTTTAGTACACAGCAACTTCTATCTGCATCTGATGTGTTTTCTACTGTGTGGGCAGCCTAGCGTGTTGTGAGAGACTAGTCAATTGTATACCGAGGAGCTTGAACTTTCACCATCTACACAAATTTGAAGGAGCGACTAGCTTTGTGTAAGGCGGCACCGCTCGTCACCCTAAGTTTTTCACCAGAGGAACCGGCAGAGCAACTTGTGTGAAGAGCAGCATTTTAAGTGAGCATATGCACATGTTTGGAGATGCAGAGTCTGTGGCCGTGTGTTATTCGGTGAGTCGGGGCATTTTATTTTGTGGATTTACATGCATATTATGTTTAGCTGCCTCATGGCAGTTGAACTGTTCATACACACATTCAAAATGTGCCACGAGCACACATAGAGCCCGTGCGCACTTAGAACCATTTTTCAGCTGCTGCTCGAAGCCTCCTTTCCGTCCTCTATGACGTCCATGAAGGTACTTGCTGTGAGGCACTTTAGGAGCACGGTGATGCCGAGAGCCATCCGGCACGGCGTCACTGGTGCGTGCTACCATCTTATGGTTGGCAGAAGCCACAAGTGTTCCGGTATGATTACCTGGCCAACCACGTATATTGCCGTTGAACCCACTACGGATTTAAGGAGTCCGGGGGCGTCTACTGCTGCTGGTTTTGCTGTCATTGAAAAGAAAGTTTCTTTCAACCGGTCCACTAGTTGTGCTACTTGTGCGCAGTCTGACATGGAGTAAAACTCACCAGTGCACAAACTATTGTCACATGAAGAAACTGGTGAGACTTTTCTTTTTCCTGTTTTTTGGTCTCCTCAACTCGTCATCAAAGCGCGCAATATCCATTGTCTGCGTTTGCATTTGCTGGTTGGAGACATTGGCGATCCTCCTTGCTGACTCTATCATCTAAAACTGGTGCTGACATCCAAGAACTGTTTTAGTTTGATGGCAACCATTTTGAACTTGATTGTGCAGCTGTATATCGGAAGGCGATAGCTACATGCAGCTTTTGGACTAGGGTTCCTCTGTGGGTCTAAACGTCGGGTGAGAGACCGCTCACCGGAGCTCGAGACTTTCTTTTCATTATATTGCTGGCCATTATAATGCATGTCTCGTTTAGTGTGTGTGCACTTAAGGTCGGAGTTTATGCAAAGGGTCCATATCAGTTGCAGGGCAGCCTTTCTTTCAGTTTATACTGCACTGTGTACCCATCTTTGGGGAGGTCATGGGGGTGATGTACCCTGTCCTGAGGAGGTTTAGTGAGTGGTCGCTGCCTCCCATGCAGTCTATGGTGTCTTTTGTACCAATTTCTTTTACACCAATTATGGATGTGGCGTACCTTGTCGTGGTGAGGTTGTGGGTGCAGTCAGTAACTTAATTCATTTTTTAGGGTGACGCTTACCCTGCTGTGTACCCTGTCATGGGGAGGTTGTATGGGTGGTCAGTGTTCTTTATATTTAGAGTGTACCCATGCATGGGGAGGTTGTGAGAGTGGTGACTGACCAAGTCTATTCTTTTTGGGTTAGTGTACAGTGTTTAGGGGAGGTTGTGGGGACAGTCATTGCTCCAATTTAGTTTCCTAGGGTGATGAATACCCTATGGTGTACCCTTATATGGGGAGGTTGAGTACGGTGTACCTTGCAAAGTACACCTGTTCCAGTTACAATTTAATTTTCAAGCAAAGAGTGTACCCATTTTTGGGGAGGTTGTGGGAGCGAGTGCTCCTATTTTATGGTAAATGTTGGCTGTGGGGGCAGTTAGCGTCCCAGTCATATTTTCTAACATAGAGTGTACCCATCCATGGGGAGGTTGTTGTAGCCAGTCAATGCTTCAGTTTTGGTTTCTGGGGTGATATGTTACCCTACATTGTACTCTTCATTAGGGAAGTTGTGGTGTCAGTTAATGTTCCATATGAGTTGACGCATTCTCTATGGTGTACCCTTTAATGGGGAGGTTAATGTTTATTTTCTTTAGGTTGTGGGGGCCTTTAGCTCCCCAGGCATTCTCCCTAGCAGAAGAGTGTACCCTTTTACGGGGAGTTTGTGGGGACAGTACGTATCCCAAAGTCATGCTCTCGCAATTTTGTTCTTCCCCAAGGGAGGGAGATGGGGCATGCCTAGTTATTCTTCCTAGTTAAAGAAAGGGTAAACCCAAAATCACTGGGACCTGGGTAAGGAACAGTATGGAGGAAATGGTCCCAGCATACAAATCATTCAAAATAAAGCATTGAAAAACAATTGACCAAATAACTGAAAGAAGTTCAAATGTCATTTAATCACATTGAACTAGCGTAAACATTTTACTGAGTTCCATAGTTTATGCAACAATTTTTAAGTAATAAAAGTGCCCAGAAAAGGAGGGGTGAGGGGGTTAGTGATTGGGTGTGAGATTTGAAAGGAAGTGAAAACAATGATAAATCCACTAGAACACAATCAAATTGGTCGGCATAATTAAATCACTGCCGCGTATTATATACAGATCAAATCATAAATTACAATATCAACAATTCCGAAAAATGCCATATATACAAAAGATCACAGTGCATCATGTACTGGTGATAATATTGGCAATGTTGTTATGTCGACGTTTCGACCCCTTGTTTGTTGTAGGTGCTCAATATGACCTTACGGGGTGGGGTCTTCATCAGGACTGGGGTGCGTGTGGAAAGGGAGTGGGCACCATGTCTGTCAAAAGACAGGACTCTTAGATGCCACCGGTTCGTCAAAGGGAGAGGGGTGTTCCAGCCTCCTCAGTGGTAACGGCAAGGGCGGAGAGAGTGATGGCCACTCTACCGCAGAGAGAACTTCTCTGTCAAGTTAGGTCCTAGAGCTCTCAAAAATCAGCACTAACGGAGCCGTAATCAATGTTACTTAAGACGGGTTAACTGCTCGGGGTAAAATCACCGCTAGTTCACCGTCGGGGAATGAATCCTGGATCTCTACTCTACAGAGAGGACCATAGTGGAATGAACTGATGGGGCCAGATTGCAAAACTTTCTTTAATTGTGGTTTAGTCAGATTGATAATGTATTTAATTATCTGTCATTGTTTGAAAACTATAAGAGAGAGCTAAATAGTTGATCATGGCATAAAAATGGTATAAAATTGCAGCAGAATATTTTTAGGTCTTGCATACACAACAGCGCAAGCTTTTGTTTTAAGACCTATTGTCAGCCTACAGTAGGCTTCAAGCCTGCTTATTGGATGACTTTATTGTCACTGTCACTTGCTTGCTTTATATGTGCTGTCTTGTGTGTTGTTCCTTTCTATTTTTGTGTTTGTCTCTCCCCTGTACCATGGTCTCATTAATTGTGTCATAGTCAAAGTCAAATACTTTATTCGATCAATTAAAAAATGATCATAAAAGCACAAGGTAAAAACATGTTTTCAGTATTCGTTATCAATTTAGACAATAAAATAGTTCATATTTCATCCGCAGTTAAAATTTAAAAAACAATCAGGACTTTTCCATATTATAAAACCAATCATTACCCTATCAGTCCCCATATGATATAAAAATAATTAACAAGTGGCCAACCCGGAAGTTAATAGTATCCCCCTCTTTCTTTTTTTCAGACAGGCCCATAAGAACGTAGCTACCGAAAAACATACCAAGGGGTCAGATCGCATTTAATGAAAATATGCCACCAGGCATTGATTAAAATTTGCTTTCCTTAATATTGGTTTTAGATAGTCATTCCTTTCCTTCTCATATAGCCTGCAGAATAAAACTAGGTGCAATTCAGTTTGTTTTGACAGTTTGTCACATGGGCACAAAATTAGATCAGCATGATTATAAGTTTTATCCGGGTAGCCTAACATAAGTGGAATCGGGTGCAATCGAAACCTCAATAGTATAAATCTATGTTGTGCGTTGGTGACGTCTGCTAGATAGAAAAATCCTCTTTCTGTCAGTGGGGGATTTGAGCGATAGGTTACAACAGCGTGCTTCTCTTTATGATGTTACATTCTCTCATAATCCACCATCTTCAGAAACATACTTTTAACCTTTTGCTTTGAAACCTTTCTGCACGAAGATGGATCTTTAAATAATTGAGAAAGGCCAATTTTATTCAAAAGTATTTCTACATAACCCAGCAATCTGGACATCCTGCTGTTATCCATGTTCAAACAATTCTTTATTATTGTTTGCGTCAGCTGCACTGTATCCCTTCGCCAGATTGAGTGCCACAGGAGGATGGGGGCCATTTGTATTGTATCTGCAATGTAAGGGAGGCCCAATTCCAAATGTAAAATATAGTTAGAGGCAGAGACGGGCAGGCCCACTAAAGATTTTTAAAAACTTGTTTTCAATAGTATGGAGTGCACCCGTATCTACAAAACCCCACACTCCAGCCCCATATGTTTCCGCTGCCTTAACTTAAGCCTGATAGATGTTTCTTATCGGTAAGAGAGGTCTAGCACCCAATTTTCTAGCGAATGATTTTACCGCAAAAAGGCTTCTTTCCATTACACCCTTTCTTCCTTCCACTAACCTTGACCATGATAAGTCCTTGTCAAACAAAACCCTCAGATAGGGGAAGGAGTCAACCACCTCTATTCTCTCCTTATCCACATATAGGTAGGGAGTTCTATCTCTGTTTCTTGCTCCCACTATGACTGCAAAGGACTTAGTGTGATTTACCCTCCGGTCTACTGAGTCCATGAAGGATACATACAAGGATATCCGGTATTGAAGACCACGCCCGTCCTGGTGATCAACACCGCATCATCCGCATACACCAAAATAGGTAGGAGTTGCGAATTAAATATAGGGACGTCTCTTGTACTCTTGGTGAGGGCTTTTTGTACTCCATTTGTGTAAATGGAGAAGAGAAATGGGGTGAGGGCGCATCCCTGTCTTACTTCTTTGGCGATTTTGAATAAACATGTGCAATCCCCATTTTTAGTGTATCGGACCGAAGCAGTGGCATTTGGAATGCATCTGTCTAATAAAATTTAATATGACTGGGTCAACCCGCATTTCCCCCATTATAGTCCATAGCTTTTCATGGACCACGCAGTCGAACGCTGCCGACAGGTCCATGAAAGCCATGTATATTTTCCCCTCCTTCATTCTAGTGTATTTTTCAGTTACAAGTGCCAAGTTCAAGCACTGGTCCACGGTGCTCCTTCCCTGCTGGAACCCATATTGGGCCTGGATTAAGATGTTATTGTTCTTGGCCCATCCCTCTAGCTTAGAGATGAGGCGCCGGCCCATGAGTTTTGCTGTCGTATCCAGCAGGGAAATTGGCCTAAAATTTTTGGGATTGGCCCTGTCCCCTTTTTAGGTCTCGCTAGCGTAGACTGCGCACATGCGCAGTCTCGTGGGCGAGATTTAATGTTTTTAAGTCTTTTCGGTAAAGGGCTTTAAGCCCCGCCCCTCCTTTTCCATTAGCTGGTGTCACTGTTTATGGTAAACGGTGGCCAACCATTGGAACAGAGCTGTTCATGACGTATTTGCTCGACTTTTTGAGCCGTCCCATTTGGACGGGCTCATCTGCCTTCCTTGCGTCGCAAAAGGTTTCTTATCTTTATGGGGCCAAACACATGGCCCCATAAAAACAAGAAACATTTTAGCAGGCGAGGCTGTCCCAAGTGAGACGGCAGAAAAAGCCGAGAATTTCGGTCTGAATGAGCAATAATATCATCATCTGATAACGTCTCCTGACCAACATTGCAACCGACCTGTCTGGAAGAGACCGTAGCGCCACACTTTAACGTAAATGACAGACGCCTGTGCACAGTATGTTCGCTGGGGAGCCTTGAGATTACTGGCTGAGGATTATCCCTCCTGGCAGGTTTTGCATATGCACCCTTTAAATAAATTGCTTAAAATATTGGGGGTCAGGAAGGGTCCTTCACTTCCCTCCATGGGTTTGCGTAGCGTCATTTACGTTCTGTTTACAGAGGTTGGGCGCCTCCTCTACATAGGCTGTGACAGCCTCATCCTGCACGTAATGTTTACAGAGGTGCCCCCTCCCGCGTGACCCGTTGTTTTACACACCACAGATGGCAGACACCATCGGAATCAGTGGATCAGTGGAGCCTTGCGCGCGCACTCCCCTCTCTGAAACGCAAGTTACATGCATAATTGACTATCTTCTAGGGCGCATCCTTGGGAAAATTGGAAGTGTTTTCCTCGTTTTGCACAAGGTGTTTGAGAGGCGGGCTATTAAGGGGTCGCATCTGTGGTGAGCTCCTTCTATTTCAACTTCCCGAGTTACCGATACCCATATTATATTTTGTGTTTCATACATTGTTTACGAATGCGCAGATTACCGTGGGCTAGACTTGTTTCCTGCAGTTCATAATGTGTTCTGCTGTCATTTGTTTGTGCGAAATGTCAGTACAAACTTGACTTGGAAACAGCACGCATATAGGCCATTCTGACTGGTGAAAAGTAGCTTTCTAGTCATACCAGGCTTTTAGAAGAGGTGGCTGGTTTATCATGCTCAATTACATTGTTTTTAGTGAGTGATGGATATCTTGCAACACGTTATTTGGTACAATATGTAGGCATTCGCAGAAAACGTGGGGGTAGCTAAATGTTGCTTTGTGTAGCGAAGTGTATCCGATCCTTGGGTAATATTAATTTTACATTTAACCGGGGAAAGCACTATCATGGCACGCAGAATTTGGAGAAGAAACTAATACAATAATATTATGAATAAAATGAACAAAGGCACACACTGTTGGCTGAAGTCGTAATTAGACGAAAGTGCACCGTGAATTTTAATAAGCTGCTTAACGGAAACGACTAGCATGATTGGTTAACTGATAGCTGTGAACGTGGGCCTATTTCTCTTTTTTACATTGCTAGTTTGTGTTTCTAGGTTTAATACAGATGCACTCAATATTGTGCATCTCCGCCCCAGGAGATGCTCAAAATGTGTGCAGGCCTACATTGCAGCCTTTCCCCTTCCGATGCATAATACAGTTTTTTAGAAATGCTTGCTGCCCTAATTTCTGACTCAAATGACATTTCTTTTTTTGCTTAATAATATGGCAAATAGGTTGCCCATTGTGGTATTGTCTTTAAATGTGGTGGTATATTTGTCTTTGCATAACAATTAATTTGCACTCTTTTTACGGGAGACTTTTCCTTATAAAGTAAATTTTTTGTGATTGATAAATGTAACTCCTTTTGTGGTGGTTGTTTTGGTTCTGCTTGCCAAAGAGGACGCAGTGCTTTAGTGCACTCAAAATATTTGCGCGTTTCCACCTTTATCGTGTTGTCTGCGAGTGCCCGAGGCAACCTTAAAATAGTTTAGCTACAAACTCGTTTCTAAGGTCTTGGTCTCTGCCGTTCTGTATTACAGATTTGTGGTATACACTACTTAAAAAGTAGGAAAATTGTACACCCTTCTACCACTAGTCAATAACAATAAACAAAATGGAGCAAAAAAATATTCGTATTGTGGGAGTGAAAAACATTAAATATGTTTGTGCATCTAAATGGGATATAAACAGTAAGTATCTCCATGGTAGGGGCTAATAAGACAATTAAGAAGATGACATTTGTTTATTACTTTTTGTTGCTTAATTCTACCGTTTGGTACTTTCTAAGACTGTACTTAGAATTTATGAGCCTACAACGGCAAATCCAGATTGCTACTTTGATTTAGAAAGAAAGAAAAATACTCCAGCGAGTAAAGAGCGAGATAGTTAATCCTTTCTTGTAACACATGCACACGAAATGGGTCAACTTCTCAGATGTAGCCGGCACCCAAAATGGGCCTGCAATGTATGAGAATACAAAGGCCTGTTGGCAACATACGTTAATAAAATAATTTAATATATATTTAGGGCTTAATGGATGCACTATGCTAGTTTGAAAAAACAATCCTGCATTTAAGTAGTTAACCTTTACTTCAGTGGTACAGTCCTCTATTTGTGAAATTAGGTGGCAGATGTTGGAAGGAGCGGCAACAGAGTGGACAGGTCAAGATGCAAAAGCAGAAAACTCATAAAGAGACACGTAAATGCTGGCCAGGTAACCTGCTGTGTGAAGCATAGCATTGTAGTTCACATGTTTTAAGCTACACCCTTAATTACTTAGGCCATGAAAAGCACACTAGGAAGACAACTGGATAACAAATGCACTCTTGTGGAATGCTTAAACAAAAGAAAAAAGTAGTGGCTGAAAAATGAGCAGTGGAAGGACACAAGCCATGTGTCCATACTCCAGGAGAGGGACAAACACAAGAGGAGGTAGGAAAGCCAGGCACGCTAATGAATAAGAAGCAAAACAAGCATTTACAATGCAATGGTCTCGGCATTGGTAAAGTTAGAGCTATTGGCATTGCTCATGACATTATTTTTGTTTATGTGTTTGTTTTTAAAACATTTAAAGAAACGGCATTGTCATGAGCAATGCCAATAGCTCTAACTTTAACAATGCCGAGACCGTTGCATTGTAAATGCTTGTTCTTGTTTCTGTTTTTAAAACATTTAAAGAAACGGCATTATTTACAATGTCAATAGCTTAATCACTCTCAAAAGCGAGATTTATTATGCGAGCATTATTTGGGAAGTTTGGCAAATCCATAATTATGAGGAAAACGCTGCAGCATCTCAAAATGCCAGTGGCCAGACTAATATGCATGATTAGTATTTGGATCCCATGCCCATTCCTTCTTTGTCCTCTCTGCTGAAACTGCTGTCTGAAGTGTCAAATTTTATTAATACTAAACAAAAATCGCACTACTGTGCCAGGGCCAGACTTGGCGTTGATAATAATTGTTTGAAAAGGGAACTTTGAAAGGATACGAACTTGACCAATTCTGGTTTCAAAATATAAGAGAACACTGTAGAGGCATGCGTCTACCGACTGTTATATATAATTTGGGATATATTTCTTAATCTGTCGAGTTCAGCCACTGCATGATTATATTGTTGTCTCTTTTTGAAACTCAGGAGCAGTAACATTGTCGTGGTGTCACTAGGGCATCAAGTGGATGCTTTTTCAATATTATATACAGGCCACAGTTACTGCTAATTTATCTTATGCAACTAACAACGATTGACAAAGCCAATAGTCCTAACTTGTTGTAGGTATCATGTTACTTGTTGTATTATTATGCCTAGATGCAATGACAAAAGAGACAGCAAAATACAAGTCGTATAGACCCCGCGCAACACCGCCTCCCACCCCCACCCTTTTTTTTTTATCCCACTTAAAGCCCTGGGTAGGATACTCAACAACAGGGCCGAACTGGAACCCCAAAGTAGGCCTGGCAATTATGTCGGACCAGCTGGAGGGTCATGGGGGAGGTTAACTGTGAAGCACTTTTGCTACAGGAAACGACCGATGCCCGGGCAAGCCAGCCCGGCCCTGCTCCACAACCCCGTTCTCTCCCGCATTTACCTGTGATCAGGCGCGCAACACCCATTGAACTCAAAGGGCTTCAGCCCCCCTTGTCGTGTGTGGCAGCCCGGGATGAGACCGCTCCCCGGCCAGACACAAAGCCGCGCCTGAGCACTTCACAGGTCTTTAAAAAGACCATTTGCATGTTAATGAGGCCTCGCTGTTGCTTCACCCCTTGTAAGAACCCCCGCAGCTCCACTCTGCCTAGATTCAGCCCCCCCACCCCCAAAATCAGCGCCACTCTGCCTACTGTTTAAAGATTCCGCCCCCCCCCCCCCCCCCGAACATTAACTTGCAAGTGATTTCGCTGTTCGCTTTTTCACAAGCTCTGAACTTTGGCAGTGATGTTTCCCCTTTATAGAGAAGTTTCAGTTTGTGTATTTGGATTCCATGCCCATTCCTTCTTTGTCCTCTCTGCTGAAACTGCTCTCTGAAGTGTCAAATTTTCTTAATACTAAACAAAAATCGCACTACTGTGCCAGGGCCAGACTTTGCGTTGATAATGATTATTTGAAAAGGGAACTTTGATATAGATTATAGCTGCTGTACTCGATTGTTATGCTGTCTGTGAGCGGGTGTTAAACACTTTTGCCCGAGGACGCTGGCTCTTTAATTGAGCGACATCTTCTCAGGTAGCGGGGCCAAATGCGACAGCTTAAAGATCGGCGCAGCGAGAAGAGACTCGAAATTTGCCTTTATTAGCTTGGATTCCATCTGCGGTTTGTATTCTTTTTTTGCCGAAAGCCATCCGGCCCACTTCTTTCGTCATGCGCTTGTCTTGAGGCGCCACCCTCCCCTCCCCTAGCACCAGTGGTTTACTGCTCTGTGATAGACATCTTTACTGCGGCTATCTGAAGTTCACTTTGAATAAGCAAGGGTGAGGCCGCCGTCCAGCCCTCACCTGGACGGTTCATCTTCCCCTTCTAATAACACCCTCTTCGTGAGCTTACGGGGCTGTGCCAGTGAGGTGGGTGCAACTTTAGTTTTTCGAGGGGACTGCTCGGGGATTGGTTTGATCGTATCATCTGCTTCCCGGGTGTGCCTATCTGCTCCCCTCCTCAGTGGGGGTAGATCTCGCTTGGTCCGCCACAGGTCTCACGGTTCAGTAGCAGTGATCGTCTGACTTTTTCCACATTGCTCCCCTTTGAGTAAAAATAATGCACAGGACATTTCGCTCCCATCACCAAACCGATGCTCCCCTTTGAGTAAAAATAATGCACAGGACATTTCGCTCCCATCACCAAACCGATGTAACTCACTGAAATACTTTTTTTTAAAAAACTTTATCAGTTGTCACATCACAGACATGAGCAAACATCAAAAGAAACATCATTTAAGTAGTAATATAGAGTACACGCCTGAAGACTATTACCACAGGATCCCGAACGTTACAATAGTGAAGTAACTTTACATGTCAGACTTTCAGGCTGTACACATTGTGCGAAGCGGCGCCTCCCGCTGATGGGCCATTAACACTGATTCATGGCAGTAGCTGGGGGAACGGAGACACCAACGGCATTCAAACTTTTTAGGACAGGGGGAGGAGACCAGAGCAGCAGCTGGACACGGGAGCACGAGGCAGCCGAGAGCTGGGGAGAGGAAGCAGCTGGGGGAACTGGACACGGGAGCACGAGGCAGCCGAGAGCAGGGGAGAGGAAGCAGCTGGGGGAACTGGACACGGGAGCACGAGGCAGCCGAGAGCAGGGGAGAGGAAGCAGCTGGGGGAACTGGACACGGGAGCACGAGGCAACCGAGAGCAGGGGAGAGGAAGCAGCTGGGGGAACTGGACACGGGAGCACGAGGCAGCCGAGAGCAGGGGAGAGGAAGCAGCTGGGGGAACTGGACACGGGAGCACGAGGCAGCCGAGAGCAGGGGAGAGGAAGCAGCTGGGGGAACTGGACACGGGAGCACGAGGCAACCGAGAGCAGGGGAGAGGAAGCAGCTGGGGGAACTGGACACGGGAGCACGAGGCAGCCGAGAGCAGGGGAGAGGAAGCAGCTGGGGGAACTGGACACGGGAGCACGAGGCAGCCGAGAGCAGGGGAGAGGAAGCAGCTGGGGGAACTGGACACGGGAGCACGAGGCAGCCGAGAGCAGGGGAGAGGAAGCAGCTGGGGGAACGGAGACACCAACGGCATTCAAACTTTTTAGGACAGGGGGAGGAGACCAGAGCAGCAGCCGGACGCAGGGGGAGCGGACGAGCACACCACCGCCTTTCTCCGAGGCAGAGCAGAGCAGAAATGCCTCGGAGAAAGGCAGCGTCGTTTTCGGATTCGGGGGCGTGTTTTGCTGTTGTCTCCTCCCTGAGACTTTTCGCAAAAACCACGCCCCCCGATCCGAAAAGGACGGGGCCTGATCGGAGTGACTGACCTCTTCTCCAGTGGCTGGCCAGCATTTACGAGGCCAGCCAATGGAGAACAGGGGAGAAGAGGGGCTGGATCAAGCCCCTCTTCTCCAAGTCATTAAATCTCCGACTTCCGGTTCTGCCTTTCGGCAGACCGGTAGTCCTCGACCTAAAAATGAGAGCGACAATGAAGCCAACCAAAAAATTGTAAGTAATGAGTGGACTCTAAGCCAATAATATGTCTCGCAACACACATCACATGCCCCGTCTCGTAGGCTCGACCTAAAAACGGACTCCAAAGGATGTGGCCTACTGAGTAAATGCTCTATGAGGTAAATAGTCCAGGCCTGTTCACGTGTGTTTCTTTAAGGGCTTCAACTGGAGACTGAACTCGTCATGCTCAGTTGTATTACTTGTAAAGCTTTGATGGTACAGACCCAAATTACAAGAGACCTGGAATTATATATGGGGGCCAGTAATGCTGCTGCCTGTCTCACTGAGAATTATGAGGTCCACAGATTTACCTTGGACCTTTCATCTGCTCCTTGGATACTTATGCTGCTGAAATCGATGGGGGAGTTTTTGTAGAGAATGGGTATTCACTGCAGTATTCAGACTAAGATTTACTACTAACAGTGGTAATTTCTCATTACTTGGGGGATTCCCAGTGTTCGACTCTTACCCCTGTTAATTCTGCACTCCCATAGTTAAAGGGACCTCCTGTATCATTAGCTCTGGTGGTGTGGAATTACTGTCTTCCACTGAGAACTGTAGCATCCTTTTTTCTCAGTCTGTGATAGAGCACCTTACCAGAATAATTCTGTTTCTCTTTTCTCACTTTCAGAGATTTCTTTCTTTTATTTGTGAGAAGCTGTGGGGGTCACCACCTTATTTAATTTGCTTTCGCTGTATTAACCCATTTTTCATTAGTTATTTCGTTTTTTGCTTTTGTTTTCTATGCATTGGCAATACACAACATAAATTAAACCATAAATGTGTTTTGTGGTCAGGCGTCCCTCCTTCACATACATATCACAGGATAATAGTGCTGCAGTACGAGCATTAACAATGCAATAGGTCTTGCCTTTCATTAATTTAAAGCCATTTGCTTTGCTATACAATACCATTAGCAAAACAAATTGCTTTAACTTAATCAAAGGTGAGACCTATTGCATTTTCAATGCTTGTTTATAAATTGGGACGGTAACACCTGCCGACCAAGATGGTGGGGGACTTACTCGGACTATACTATTCATAACATTTGTTAATAAGGGTGCCCATAGTTCCGGTGTTCCCTGAAAAAAGTCTATTGTGACACCGTTCAGTCGAGGGGCTTTCCCTGAGCTGCACGACATCAATCTTTTCTTTACTTCCATAAATGAGAAGGAAAAAGGAGCCTGATGGTTTGTTTCCATATTAATGGGTGGTGTTCGGGGAGTTATACTTGAAGCAAAGATGTTCTCAAAATGGGCTACCCATGCTTCCTCATCTACGTTGTTATCTAATGTGGGATCTGAGGAATTTTTAAAATGCGGTGCCTTAGCTATCCTCCAGAAATCACGGCTATTACCCATTTTAGCTGCTGTGTCAAGATCCTCCCAAATTCCTCTTGTATAGCCTTCTCTCCGTTTCTCCTAGCAAGCTTATATGTAGTCCGCAATCCCCTAATTTGGTCTGGGATTCTGGGTCTATTTTTCAAGGCGTGCATCAAGGCCCTCCTTGCTTTTGTACAAGGGGAATCAAACCAGCCCCTTTCGGGCCCCTTGTTTTTTAGGTCTCGGCTAGCGAACGCAGCGCATGCGCTGCTTTGCCTTGGCAAGACTATTGTTGTGGGCTTGGAGCGCGAAGGGGGACAAACCATGTGCGCGCATGGACAGGCGATGTGCACGCGCATGGCGTCTCCTCTCCGCGCTCTCACGCTCTTGGATGTAATTTTGCTGCCATTTTCGCTTCCTCCGGATTAGTTACACACCCCCTCCTGGCCCACTCGGCCCCTACTCTCAGCCCTCCCCTTCTGCGTATTTGCCTCTTTATCTGCTTGTTGTCGCTTTTCTTGTTATATCTCTCTACTGATGGACAACTTTGCATTCCTCTCTGCAGAGTTTTATGCCACGTAGGTTTCTGTGCTTTTGTGACCGGGCGGGACGGGTGCAGTGCAGTGTGCCAGAGTGCAGCGTCCTGCTATGTACAGAGCGCAGCGTTTTATCTTTATGCCCGGTGTTCTCATGTCCAAGATTCTGGTATCTTTCAGTCTGTGCAAAGGTTCGGGTTGTTCTGTGCCAGGATTGAACTGCGTGTCACTGGGTCCGACAGAGCATGACTGCTGTGTCAAAACCGCATTACATCTGAGCAGCACTGTCTCTGGTCCGGAATCGATGCAGTTGGTACCTAGGTAGGGTGGCCTGATGTCCTGGGAGAGTCCCGGTTTTCCACCAGCTATACTGGCAGTTTTCGGCAATTTTGGGTCAGGTCCTGGTTTTCAGTTAGGGTTGACTGCAAACAGCGGAGGTACGTTTGTATGTGTTACAAAGCAGTACTAAGTTGCAGTTCTAATTAGAAAGCTATTTAAATAACATATTTGATACTGGGTTTAAAAAAATGTTTATTTATTCCCTCAGTGCTTCATCTGTGTTTCTATATTGATGAACGCTGTCATTTGGTGCCCCTCGGATTCCTTCGATTTTATTCGAAATGTTCCTGTTTTTTAGCTCTAAAAATCTGATCACCCCATACCTAGGACGTTAAACTATTTGTCCATGCAGTGTTAACCGTCCATGCCAAGGTTGTATATGTCAAGGGTACAGAGTGACTGAAGTATGTATGTGAAAGGGATGCGGTGTCCCGGGAACCGACTTAATGTACTACACGTCAAAGGATTAATGCTAGCCCAGGGCATTAGTCTAGGCAGGATTCAATGTTTGTTCCAGTGCCAGAGCTGCCCTGCTTCCTATGGCAAGGATACGATGTATTAGGGCACTGTGTGCCTGGTTCCAATACGTGCTCCTATAAAAGATCTTAAGCTTATAGATGGATGTATATTGCAAGGAGTGCAATGCACCTCTTAATAACAAAGTTGCGTGCATGCCAGGGTGCAGAAAGACTAAGAACTAAGTACATGATGACGTATCTTGGTGCAATGCTAGGTTGATAAGTATGCACCAGTGTAAAGTGCAGTAGGAGGCTTCTGTATTCAGGCCTGGGAAACCCAGGGAAGGAGATCTGTCACTCACCAAGTAGAGCCCCCCCCCCCAATCAGTTTTTCTGTCAGTCAATGTAGTGCTTTGGACATCAGTTGAATTGTAGATTCCGGTTGACCCTCGGTCATCGGTGGTGTATTCCCTAGCACCAATACGAGGGGTGCGGCTGCCGGGGGGAGATGTAATGTCTGTGTTCGAGTAAGTTGTGGGCTGACATTTGCCCTTTCCTCTCTTTGGAGATCTATTCGATTCCCCGGCCCCATCCCTGGGCCAGGCGCCTTTCCTCCTCGAAAGGTGTAAACTATGTTAGTGGGTGGAGTCAGGTGGTTTATTATACCGTCCGCACCACTTGTCTGTTGCAGATGTGATGGACTATTGCTGGCTTTGCTAGAAGCAGGTCTCGTGTACGATTTCGAGATCCGGGGTGGGGCATTGCTCAGGTTAATGGATGATGGCTCAGTGTTTGGACTAATCCCAATCTCGTCTGTGCTATTTGAATTATTTTGGGATTGAGTCTCTTGTTCCGACCTTCCTCTTGCACTTAGTCCAATCCCCACAGGCCCAACATTCAGTGGGAGCGACAATGTCCCTAGTTAGTGCCTGTTTATTTTTTATCATCTGTGCTTCTAGGGTCACTAGCTTCCCTTCCATCCGGTTCAGTGTTGCAATTATAGGGTTCAGCATCGTGGCTACTAAGGTCTCCAGTCTCTGCCACATGTCCTCATTGGTCAAGGGGCTGACAGATAATATGGGGGTTTCCGAGGTACGTTCTCCCTCTTGCATATCTTGTACAGATTCCTCCTCATCACAGTTCCTTCTTACTTGGCTTGTTTGGGCACCTTTGCCGGTTTTTTATTCTGTGCACCTCCCCCTCTTTTTCTCTTTCCTGAGTTTTCCGAGTTAGGTTCCATGACCTTTTTGCCCCGGCAGCCCTGGTGGATATTCCGGTCTTTGTTTTTGTTAATGTCAATGCCAATTGGTTGGACAATTCTCCCCTTTCTCTTTCTGACTCCTCCGTCTGAGTTTGGAGTGAAGGTTGTTTTAGGATAGGCAAAGATGTTTCACCCATCAGAACAGAGCTTGTTTGGGGGGCAGGTTCCAGAGATAAGCGACGTTCAGTCATCTTAATTTCATGTGCTAAGATGGACGTTGCTCTGGTTAGAAATGAGTCGAGTTCCCACAATTCCCTCTCCTAGACGATCATTTTGACCCTTACACTTACTCATCGTATAGCAAACTAATACTATACAATTAAACTGACTTAAACTTAAACCAAATGATAAATAGTGTGAGAGCAACGATGAATGTAGCCAGTACCTTATACAGAATCGCCGATTTCAGAGGGTCAGCCCAGCCTTCCTCAGGCGCCGACGGGCATGGATGGGCTCGCCCTTGGCCGGGCTTTGCCCGGGCACGTCCCGCGCCGACGGTCTGCAATGGCGCTTTATGCGTGGCATGAGGCCCAGGGGCGGCTGGAGTCCTCTCCTGCCCGTGCCTCTCCCGGTCAGCGTTGCGGTCCGTGGGGTCTTTAGCTACTACATACACTCCACTTGTCTGCGATGGCGCTGAATGTGCGGCCTGAGGCCCGGAGGCGGCTGGGAGATGGAGTCCTCTCCTGTCCGTGTCTCTCCCGGTCAGCGTTGCGGTCCGTTGTGTCCTTTCACTGCTTATTTTTTAAGCAATCAAATAAAAATCTGGGATAAGCGCTCCATTAGAGTACATATGCTTGCAGCTGTCTTCCCCGTGCAGCTCTCTCCCCTCCTGCGCTCTCTGTTGATTACTTGCCTGTGTGCTTTTCCGGTGCCTTCTCCTTGATGTGCTTGACCTCGTGTGCGTCTCACCCTGTGTTTCTTTCTCGGCCATGTCCTCCTCCGACCCAAAATCATGCTACTCTAATCCTTGTGCTTCTATTTCCCCCCAAAAACACACCATTTTGCTGTCTCTTCATGTCCTGTACTTCTCCCCCTGGCCCTCCTTGCTGCCTCCCCCGCCACCTATGCCCTTTGTGTTACTTCTTGCCCCCTGCCTGGTTTGCTTCCATCACTGTCTTAAGTATTGCATCCCCACCAGCTTTAAAAACAAAAAATTTAAAAACACTTTGTGCTACTTTTTTCTTCTTCACAGATCCAGCTCAGGATTAGTAATAAAATAAATCCCACCAGTATCATTTTGTAGGCACACCATGCGTGGTGCGCGTGTATACAAAAAAATGCATCCAGCCTTGTCATAGGCTATTTTTTCAATACCCTTTAGCCATGCTCACACCATCTGATAGAGACATCTAGCTGCAGATTCCTTAAATTAGAATATCCTCCAGTGCTCCGTCTGGATCCCGAGAATTTTCAGCAGCACCTCTGCATGCCGGGAGACGTTGTCGCATGGCACCTCCGTGATGCCGTCCTCGGATGTGACATCAGTGGAGCCATATAAGTCCCCCCCGGCTCGCTGACGTCCGTTTTCTTCTTTTCCTCGTCTACAACGTGGGTCCAGGAGAAGTGGTTCCTCTGGCCTATTTTTGTTTTTGGGCCTTTCTGGCGCATTTTCGCGTCTGGGAACAGTACATGATGTCTACTGGCTTCAAGTCGTGTGAGACATGTACGCGGCAGATGTCGGCGACGGATCCACACACTATTTGTATGGGGTGCTTGGGGGAGAACCACGACTTAGAGGAGTGTGATGCTTATCAGCGGCTGAAGCCGAAGTTCCTACGGGAACATAAGATTAAGTTATTGTTCGTCCAAACGTCGCCGGTCTCCAGTGGATGAGTCCAAGCGTCGCCAGTCTCCATCTCGTGCTGAGGCTTATGTTCGGGACAGGTTGCGGAGTCGTTTCTGGGGACGTCCCTCGCTTTCCTCAGGTAAGCATAAGCATAAGTCGCGGAGGTCATTGGCCTCACGCGTTCGTGACGTCACTGCTCACTGCTCATGGTCTTTACTGGGCACAGCCCGCAACAGTTGACCCCCCACCTACCCCCCCATTTCCAGGGGTTGGGGGCGACTCGAGACTAGATGGAAGCCTATTATCTGGCTATACAGGCCATCTTTGGCTCGACCCCTCTCCCTGGCGTGCTTTCGGGTCCCACAGAGGTGGTAGGGACTCAGGTTGGGAGCTCGCCTGCGGGTTTGCCCTCAGTGCCAACCGAGTGCCCTGACGCCGGTTCCGGAATCGCTGCGACATCTGGAGTTGACCTGGTGGGTCTCCCTGTTCAGATGTCAGGCCGCAGTTCTCCTATGGCATCAGAGCGCATTCCTGCGTGTCTCCCTGCGACATCGATGCGGCCGCAGCAGTGGACTTGTCTCTGGGGCAATGCCGTTCCACACCGCAGTCTCCTGTTGCGGTGGTGTTCGAGTCGACACTGGTCGATGGAGGCTCCTTCGGCGTTTTTCGACGCCAATGGGGTGCCGTCTCGACATTGGTCGCCGCTGGAAACGTCCTTTCCTGCTCCCTTAATGATTGATGATGAGGCCCTTGGGGGCTCCCCCCGTGTTGCTTGAGTGTTCTTCGGAACATGGGGATGTGGAGCAGTTACCCGGACGTCCTAGGGCTGCGCAACCATTGGCTCTGGATTGACAGGATAGCCTGCAAACCTCCCCCACTTATGACCTCCTGTCACCCCCTAGAATGGCCATGGAGTCCTGTGCAGCTTGTGCACGAGTAGTTCATACGGCTGCGGACATCTTACAGTTCCATCCTCCTTCTATCTGTCTGCCTTCCGATCTGTTGTTGAATTTGCTCCACCAAGGCAATGCAGATATCGAGCCCTTACTACCATTTAGGGGTCGTTGTATGACATTCTGCTGGGGACTTGGGCGAGGCCCTCTTCGCGGAACCCTGTGGATCGTGTTATCACTTATTGTCATCACCCGGCCCCAGATGACCCTGTCTGTCTGTCTACATCCTAGGGCTCAAGGGCTAGTCGCCCAGGCAGCCTCAGCTTCGCTGCCCTCGACCTCCCCTCTCATGCTTCCACACATGAGGGAGTCTCGCTGGTTAGAGTCATGTGGTCGGCACATATTTGCGCCTGCAAGCTCAGGCCTTCGGTCCTTGAACACGTGCTGCGTGTTTGCACTGGCTACTTTCGCCCTCTGGGATTTGGTAGAGCGTCTCCCTTTCGGACGACCCTCGAGCTGAACTATCCCGGTTGCTCCAAGATGGTCGTGAGCTGACCCAGTTTTCGATTTATTCTGCCATGGACACTACTGATTCTGTGGGATGGGCGATGGCCAGGTCCATTGCTTTGCGTTGCCATGCTTGGCTACGGGACGGCACCTTTCCTGACCATGTTCATGAGCGTTTCTTAGATTTGCCCTTTGATGGGACTCACCTTTATGACAGCCGTGCAGACTCAGTGGTCCAGCATTTCATGTCTGAGTTTCAGTTAATAGCTTTGTTCTAGTCCCTGGTTGAGGACTTCTTGTTGCTTTGGCTACAGTATTGTCACTGTTTTTCTCTGTTTCCGTGTCTGGGTTCAAGCTTTCATTTCCCAGACGGCCGCTACAGCTGGGCAGCTGTTTTAGGCAATTATTTTCGACTCCTCTGCCTACGAGCTAGTCTCGAGGTGCTCCCTTGCTTTTTTATGAGGATGTAACTTTGTGGGGTATTAGTTGGTTATTGTATAGCCCTTCTACTTTGCCACAGGATGTTTCTGTGCAATGTTCCAGGTTAGTGTAGATCAGGGGTACTCACAAACTTTCTCTCGGGGGCCAAATTTACAGTGTGGTTTGTGGCAGAGGGCCGCACCGGTGGGGGTGGGGTCAGTGGGGGAGGGGGCGGGGCTAGAGCAAAAAAAAAAACTGTGAAGATGAGGTTGAACACAGGCCCCTGCAGCAGACGCCTTCGCAATGCAATAGGTCTCGCATTTACGAGAGTTTAAGCTATTGGCACTGTAAACGACAATGCCTTTTATTTCGGTTTTAAAAACTAAAACAAAAATAAAAGGCTTTGTTATTTGCAATGTCAATAGCTCAAACTTGCGTAAATGCGAGACCTATTGCCTTGCAAATGCTTGTTATATCATATCTCCTCCCAAAACCTTCCTCAGCCCATCCCAATTGTGTTTCTCCATCTTCCGCTCTCCTTATCCTCTTCTTTCCCTCTCCTTTCCCCTCTCCCTTTCTCCACCATCTTACCTCTCATGCCACTCTCTTTCTGCTAAGCATCCTTCTTAAATTCAGGGGTGGAGCTACCATTTGTGCAGCAGGTTCAGCCGCTCCAACTTCAAAGGTCGACGGAACCATGAATATTGCTGTATTTTACAGTTCAAACAGAGAACATAGGGGGCCCACCGCCTTCCTTGCAATAGGGGTCATGATACACTGGCTATGACACTGCTTTAATGACCACAATCTGAGCATTACAGACTCCCTCATCCTAGCGCCCCTCCTCCTTCAGTAGGTAGTGTCACTTTTAGGTACAAAGGAATCTGCAGACTGGCAGCACCTGGCAGGGGCTGCATGCACGGGCCTCACAGCCAGGCACTGATCTCAGCGCATTACTTGGGCTGTGTGCACACATCTCAGTCAGGCACAGATATCAGCGCATTCCTGGGGCTTTGTGCACACATCTCACAGTCAGGCACGGATGCCCCCGCATGGCTGGGGCTGCATACACGGGCTACACAGCCAGGCACAGATTTCACCGCATGGCTGGGCTTGCATACACGGGCTACACAGCCAGGCACAGATTTCACCGCATGGCTGGGCTGCATACACATGCCTCAGAGTCAGGAACATATCTCAGCGCATTGCTGGATGTGTGCACATATCTCACAGCCAGGCACAGATCTCAAAGCATAGGTGGGACTGTGTGCACACAACTCACGGTCAGGCACAGTTCGCAGAATCTGGTAAGGGTGTGTAGTGTACATAAATCTAACAGTCTGATAGGGACTGGCGACATACATCTCACAGACAGTCACAGATCTCAGGGCTTGCATGCTGTGTACATAGATTTCACATTTTGGAAGGGGTTGTGTGCACACACCTACAGATCTCACATACTGGCAGAGGCAGCGTGCCCTGATCCCAAAGCAGAGAGCATTGGTATTCAGAACTTTCTCATGTGTCAATGCCATCAGCAGTCATATACTTTGGACCCCCTCCTCCTATTTTTTCTACAAAATAACTACTGGTCTGGAGTTACACCCATTCTCTTTGGAAAATTCCCTTTGGGAATGCATCAGTACCCATAGATTCTATGTAATCCCATTTTAGATGGAGGACAACTGCACTCACTAACTCAGTTGTGATTCATTTTGGAGATTAAAACATTTAATCGAATCCATTTCATTATATCACAATATTTAGATCACACTATAAGATGAAAGTGTCATTTTGACAATAGAAAATATACAGTGATGCAAATACAAAAAACAATGTTAAACGAAATCCTAACACTTGGCACGTCTTACATTCAAAGTCTTGTGAAAAAAATAGTCTAATACGTAGTAAATTCGAGGATCACTCACGGCCAAGAAATAAGCAAATGCGAGCACACTGCTTACACCGTAAAAACGTTAAAATAGCAATGATTTACTTTATTTTAACAATAGAAATACTACTTTAAAAAATGTTAACCGTTGTAGCCAAAGAACCCAAGTTACATGAACAAATACATTCACCAGGCTATAAACTCGATCATTTAGCTCTTTTTGTCAGCAAAGGGAAGGCATTACTCTTAACTCTAATAATACTGTTTTTCACACGTAGATGTACAGTTATTCATGATAAATATCGGGCTGGCTTCTCGCAGCACTAAATAAATGGTTGACTTCCACGGTTTCACTGATTCAACATAGTCGGTCTCAGATATCGCAGCAGTTCCCTGGAATCCAAACCGCCGCTGCACCCAAGTACTTCACAGGTCTTTTAAAGGCCAAGTCACTTGTTAATGAGGCTTTGTTGTATTTCATCTCTTCTTAGCGCCCCTGCATCTCCCCTCATTCAGAGGGGAGATGCAGGGGCGCTAAGAAGAGGTAAATAGAACAAAGCCTCATTAACAAGTGACTTGGCCTTTAAAAGAAACGCCCGCCCGGTCCGCGCTGCTGTAACCGGCGGTGCTTGCACAGGTAGGACGTCTGCAAGGTCCGCGGGCCGCCAGGGAAGGCTTGCCGGGCCGCAGGCGGCCCGCGGGCCGTACTATGAGTACCCGTGGTGTAGATCCTTTCTGAGGATCCTTGTGAGGTCCTCCTTGGATCGTTCTTCTTTTTCCCCCTCACTGTCCTTTTCTATAGTGAATGGGTGGGCTTCCCCTTTGGGGAATTGTTTTATTATCCATGCTATGAGCTAAAGCGATATGGTTTCGCCTCTTCACGCTCTGCCTCCTGTGTCGTAATTCTTCCCTGGTACGGAATCCACAGGGGTAGCGTGTCTCCTAGGAGCCTGGGTGTTTGTATTTCACAGTGGTTCGTAGTTCTCGCCTACCTCTGTGACTGCGGACTTCTTCAGAGTCTTGTGGAATTCACGCCACTACTGGTTCGCCTGGTTTTTTTTACCGTCTTGCAATTTTTGCCTTGACGGTGTTTCAAGCGTTTTGCTGTATTTCCACCCCACTTTTTTGTCTGGGTTGGCTGTCTATTCCGACATCCAGTGTCTTTCTGTTCTACTGCCGGAACAGTTTCTGTTCTGATTCTGTTTTGGCTCTGTCTGGGCATACACACTGGGTACCATCACAGGCACCGAGTGCCTGCTGGCCCGGCTTACGCCACGGCTTGTCCTTCTCGGCGGTGGGTTCTACGCCAGCCGCGTTGTTGGTCGTTGCTTGCGCCCCTCTTTTCCGGCGCACTTCCCAGGCAGCCCTCTTTCCTTTGACAGGCAAAGGGTCAGGTTCCTCTGCTCATGGCCTCTGCCACCTCACCCTTGCAAGTCTCTTGTTTCGGGTGGCTCCTGGTCATTTATACTATGTCTGTACAGGGTTGTTCCTGTATTTGACTATGTCTGTATATAATTATTGTCTTATGGCATTGATCATGCCCTGCTACGGTTCACCTCAGTCCTGTTGGTACCTATTGTGTGGGCTGCTGTCTTTATCTAAGCAAAAACCAAAGGAAATGATGGACGGAGTGTTGAACATTGCAAGCACTCACCCCCAGTCAACTGATCTGGGTTTAATCCATCACCGTTCTTTAGCCCACTCTGCCACCCCAGTTCAGACATGGCCATATGCAAATCAGTCTGACCCTGTGCCTCATGGGAACAGTCCAGCCCGAACTGCCAAGCCATGTCTTCCCTGGACCGGAAACAAGCTTCCTAGGACCGGTTTCTGGCATTTCAGCCGTCTTCAGCCAGGCTTGCTTGAATCCAGTCTTTATCTAGGCATGCTCTTAGAGTATCTCTTGCCCTTTAATAATTAAATAATTATAATAATTATTATTAAAGCATTCTATATGTGTGTGTGTATATATGTATATATATATATATATATATATATTACCTACTGGCGGTCGCCAGTAGGTAGTTATAGTTAGGACCACGTTTCCATAGGAAAACCTCAACATTCTATTTTGAATAACTTTGGCGCCGGTCGACGAATCCTCGCGAATTTTTCAAAATAGGTGGGGCGCTACGCTCCGCTCCTACCCTGAAAGTCTCGGGGGGATCCGTCAAGCGGGGGCTGAGATAAAAGGGGGGTCCCAAAACGCGTTTTTCCCATGCATTTTTCCATAGGACCTTTAGAACGAGCTACAGCCCGAACGGCTGAACAGAATTACTCAAAATTTGGCAGAGAGGTAGTCCCTAGGTCAAGGAAGTGCCTTTTGTAGGTTTGGTGTAAATCTGTTCAGTAGATTCTGAGAAAATAGCCTTTAAATCAATATATATATCTGAGCCAGCTTACGGTACGCTTACCGTACGCTTACGGTAAGCGTACGGTGGCGTGCGCGAGCGCGATTCTGATTGGCTCTTAGATCTTAGTAAACATTCGAATCGGCCGAAACCAGGAAGCGGCGGCCGCCATTTTGTCTCTCGCACTGAGAGAGATTTTTAAAATCGGAAGCCCAAAAACATGTAAAGGGGCTGATTTGACAACTCCCTCCCACATAGTCATGTTGAGGGAGTCCCCAAACATCCCCCAAGTGCAAAAACGGTTTTATTTTTTTTTCGGCAATTTCGCGGGGTACGCTTACCGTACGCTTACGGTAAGCGTACGGTAAAAAAATAAAAATAAAAAAAACACTATCCACACTTACCCCACCCCCTGTGCTTTTGGTGGCCGAAGGCCACCAAATGTGCTGGGCTTATTACAATGGAAAAAAACACTATCCACACTTACCCCACCCCCTGTGCTTTTGGTGGCCGTAGGCCACCAAATGTACAGGGCTTATTATAAGGGAAAAAAACTTAGCATTTAAAAAACCGTACTAATTCACTGAAAAAACCATAGGTTTCACACACGTTATAGTTAGGAATTAGCATTTAAAAAACCTTGCAAATTCACTGAAAAAACCATAGGTTTCACACATGTTATAGTTAGTGGAAATTTTACTGATAAAAAACCAATGAAATTGCCCCGTTATAGTTAGCGCAGGCAACTATAACTCACGCGACCGCAATCCTCTGCTGATGACATATGTGTCTTTATGAAAAAAAAATATTTGTAATATATGTATAGCTAAAAATGTATGGAAGAAGACATGGGCAAATAAGTGTCTAAATACAGTATTAGCATCAGCAGAGGATTGTGGTCGCGTGAGTTATAGTTGCCTGCGCTAACTATAACGGGGCAATTTCATTGGTTTTTTATCAGTAAAATTTCCACTAACTATAACATGTGTGAAACCTATGGTTTTTTCAGTGAATATATATATATATATATATATATATATATATATATATATATATATATATATATATATATATATATATATATTCACTTAAAAAACCATAGGTTTCACACATGTTATAGTTAGCTGGACATTTCACTCGTAAAAAATCAATGAAATTCCCCCGTTATAGTTAGTTCAGATAACTATAACTCGCGCGCCCGCAATCCACTGCTCATGACGTCACATATTACATCACTCATGACCTGGTCCGTGGCATCACTCATGACATCATCCTTGTGATAGAGTGGCGGTCGCGCGAGTTATAGTTATCTGAACTAACTATAACGGGGGAATTTCATTGGTTTTTTACAAGTGAAATGTCCAGCTAACTATAACATGTGTGAAACCTATGGTTTTTTAAGTGAATTTGTAAGGTTTTTTAAATGCTAAGTTATGTATATATTATATTTTTTATATATCTATTTTACAATAAACTACCTATGTATATAGTTATAGATTGACTGTATCCTGTAATATGGAATGGCTCGTTAAAAATGTTTATTTTTTTTAAAGGTTTTTCACCGTGCGCGCACCCCGCGAATTTTTGAAAAAAAAAAAAAATGTTTTTTTCACCCTTCGGGGTCCTTCAGGGACCCCCTGACAAAGGCTAGGGGGTCAGGAACTCTCTACCCTGCCCCCTTTTCACGTTCTCCACCTTTCTTTTTCACTGTCACACACCAAACATACAAAATGGCCGACACTTCCTGATTTCGACCGATTCGAATGTTGACTGACATGTAACCACCAATCAGAATTGCGCTTGCGCACGTTAGGGTGCGCGCACGGTGCGCGCTTATAGATATTTATGTACTTTTAAATGCAATTTGCCCAGGAACTACTGAACAGATTGACACCATATATGCAAAAGGCACATGCCTGACCTGAGGACTACCTCTTTGCCAAATTTCAAGTAATTCTGTTCAGCCGTTCGGGCTGTACCTTCGACTAAAGGTCCTATGGGAAAATGCGTTTTGGGACCCCCCTTTTTTCTCAGCCCCCGCTTGACGAATCACCCCGAGACTTTCAGGGTAGGAGCTGAGCGGAGCGCCACATTAGTTTTGAAAATTTCGCGAGGATTCGTCAACCGGCGCCAAAGTTATTCAAAATAGAATTTTCAGATTTCCTATGGAAACACGGTCCTAACTATAACTATCTACTGGCGACCGCCAGTAGATAATATAAATATATATATATATATATATATATATATCTTTATGTGTACCTGCGAGTGGGTACACATCTATGTTTTTTTCCTTGTGGCGTATCCGAGGTTTTCTTGCCCTAGATTGGGCATCTTTTCTCTCTCTCTCCCCCTCCCTCCCTTTCTTATGAGAGCGAGTCTTGGGTGGGGATCCAACGTTTGCCGGTCTCCTTTCACCTATGTGTTTCTGTGTATGGTTGATCAGTATGCCTTCCTCGTGATACGTTTTGTATCTTTTGCTGACGCATGTGTGCTGTCACTGCTGCATTTCACAGACTTTCGCGTATTCATAGTGTGACTCCTATGGTCCACAATGTCTAGTATGTGTGTCCCTTTCTCCTCAGACATATATTTCCTTGTGGTCAAGGGTTGTCTATCTGTACATGGAGGCCATTCTGTCCTATGCATGTCATTCTGGGCATTCACTGTTGTGCATGCTCCTTTGTGCGTTCTGACTTTGTCATGCTTGGTGTCCTTTCACCAGGACTTGTTTTTGTAGATCCTTGGGATCCTGATCACAGTTTTTGCTTCTCTTTTGATTGCAGAAGCTTATGGATTTCTTACCATTGGGCACTGGCTTTCTGGTTCCTGTGGCTTCCCTTCTTCCCTTCCTGGAAGGTGCAAGTTTCATTGTGTCCTATACGGACTGTAGTAACATTTCCTCTCCTTGTTCACCCCTCCTGTCCCCTTTTTTCGGGGTTGATGGGTCTGGTGTCAGCCTTGCTGGCACTGCTGTTCCCTGCCTGTTGTAGTCAGTTGTTATGGATGGACCAGTTCCTTTGGAACTTGGTGGGTTCAGTCGCAGTTCTCCTCCTATGGGGTAAGGCTTTGGTATCTATTCTAAGTTAAGGAATCTGCAGCTAGATGACTCTATCAGATGAACGAGTTACTTACCTTCGGTAACAACGTATCTGGTAGAGACACAGTCTAGTCGTATATTCCTCAATGCCCACCCATCCTCCCCGCTCTGCGAGGACCATTCAGGTTGGGTTCGTATCTAGTGGGTTGTCTGTCCGTGTTCTCTCTCTTCCCATGTGTTACCCTTCTTCCGTTCCAGGTCCGGATGTCCTATTCTGTATTACCTGTGGGTTCTCTACCCAGTCCTGCCATGGGATGGTGGTCTCCCTTATCTATCCACGCACCTGCACCCTTGTCCTTCGAGGGTGGAGCTTGGTCATGTTTCTCCCCACCCGTCCCTCCCTGTTGCCTTTCTCCATGGGTTGAGGTCTACTTGACTATGCGGCAGCCAAGTGATTATGCTTAGGGCATGGGGTTGCACGTTTTCTGTTGCAAAATTGTGGTCTGTTGACATGGCAGGCATGTTGTTACAGGCCTATGTTTCCTTACCATAACACTCCTGTTGTTGTAGACTGCTTGTTATTTATCATAACATTCATTTCATTTGCTGCTTGCCTCATGGGAGGATATGGTTTTCCCCTTATGCGGATCTTAATTTAGGGGCGAGTACTGTGAACTCTCCCGTCAGTTCCTTACACTTTGAAGTGTTATTCTATGACATGCATTCTGCTGTTTCATGTCATTTTCATCATTTTGGTCGTTGTTCCAAAGAATTTCATTCTTTTTTCGCACACTTTTCCCACACACTCATAGTTTTCGTGATGGCTCCGCCTTGTGGCGCGGAAAAGTTTCACAGTAGAAAACTGACGTCAGCGCGCCGGGAGGGACTTATATGGCTCCACTGACATCACATCCGTGGACGATGTCATGGCAGAGCCATGCGACGCCGTCTCCCAGCGTGCAAAGGTACTGCTGAAAATTCTCCTGATCCAGACTGACGCCTGGAGGATATTCTAAGTTAAGGAATCTGGGGCTAGACTGTGTTTCTACCAGATGCATCGTTACCGAAGGTAAGTAACTCTTTCATTAGGGATGCTGTTCAACATCAGTAAATACAATTGGCAAAACTAATAGGTCTCGCCTTTGGGACCTATTAACAATTGCTTCTCCTGCTGAAGCCAGCTGACTTCTGCACTTTCCAAATTAAATTTGCTTCACTTTCAACACTTCCACTACAACACTTTTTTCAAATCTAACTCTCCTTCCTTGTTAATCACTTTAGTATTTAAAAAGTCTCCTTTTTTCCATTTTTAGGTGCTGTATGTCCGTTTTGAAACATTTTTTTTAGCAAGTCTGCTTCTGTATATCCTGTTTTTGTATTCAGTTTCTATGACCACTGCTCCTTGTCTTCCTTAACACTTGATTTTTCTATGTCTGTATTACCTTTGTTAGTTTCTGAGTGCAGTTTGCGCTCTTTTTCAAGGCTTATGACACATCAGATAATCTGCAAAATGTAGTTGAAGTCACATTTACTCATAATACAGCAATGGTAGATTTAAAGCAACAAGAGGTAAAGCTCTTTCTAACCAGACCTATGAATGCAGAATGTGATCAGAGTGCAAGGCTTTTTTTTAACAGTCTCATCTGTTATTATTTTCGCAGGTAGCTGAACTGGACAGCTGTGCTCATTGAAGATGTCTACCCCCGACCCTCCGATGGGAGGAACGCCTCGCCCGGGTCCCTCCCCTGGGCCTGGCCCTTCACCTGGCGCTATGATGGGTCCCAGCCCGGGACCCTCACCAGGGTCAGTGCACAGCATGATGGGCCCGAGCCCTGGGCCACCTCCAGCAGGGCATCCGATTCCACCGCAGGGACCTCAGGGTTATCCTCCAGAGAACATGCACCCGATGCACAAGGTAATAGGCTTTGCGGGAGGGACCTTCTTGTCAGAAAGTGGTCTACAGTTGATGTTGGCTTGCCCATTTGATGCTCTACGTTGTCTCTGCAAACACACAAGTGACTGAAATCCGACTGCAGGGCAGAAGTTCGAAGCAACAGAGGGTACAAATCTCTGTCAAACTGCTGACTTTGAGTCTCTGGTATGAGATCTGTGGTGTCTGGGTGGATCTCTTTCATGAGCGTTTGTCACCTCTTGAACTCCTGGGGCTGCAGCATCTCTATATAAGGTGTAGTAAATATGATCTGGACTTTTCCCTGTCCTTGCTTTTTTAAAAATTATTAAACATGGTTATGGTTAATGCACCAAACAATCAAAAGGTGATGGAAGGAATTCTTGAATTTGTCTTTCTACTGGCAATAGCTTGGGTAGCATTCCAACCCGTGTGGCCTTGTTTATCTTTGTACAGTCTTGTCTCATTGAGTACTGTTCGTAATCTCTGGAGGCCTGGCATCTGATAACTCCCTCAGTGCATCTTTTTCATGTGCTTTGCTGTCTCTCTTCTTCTAGCAGCCCGTGGACCCCATGCACGAGAAGGGGATGCCAGAGGATTCTCGCTATGCACAGATGAAAGGCCTGAGTATGAGGCCAGGCCCACACGTGGGTATGGGTCCTCCACCCAGCCCCATGGACCAACACTCTCAGGGTAAGTCTTTTTATCTTACTTCATTAGGTTCGGCTGCTACTAGCCTCTTTGTAGCTAGTACTATATAGGTTGACCATTGGAGAGCAGCAGTTCTTGTGACTGAATGTGAGGGAGCACAGCACAAAGTTCTTAGGCAGTGTTTGGGCTGATCCATTCAATTTCCCTTCCAGGGCCTTAAAAGAAGAGGGACTGACCCCTGCTCAGTCCCACTGCTGTTTCAGATTCTGTATGGCTTTAAGAAGCAGTGGGGTTTCATGAGAAATAGAGATGGGGCATATTACCCACCACTGGACAGTATTATCAGTGCAGTTTCCAGCTGCTCCTCAGGGTGCAATCAGTACAACTGAATTGAGGGATTCAGCCAGTACAAAGGAGGTTAAAGAACATATGCAGAGAGTAATGGGTGTTCGGGGAAATGTGACCTCGGGCAGTGCCTTACTGAAACTGTTTGCTAAAATTCACTGATGTCTTGTCCCACTAAGGCTACAAACATTTCTTCAGTGACTGACCTCTGGGTGTGACTGCTGTGCCAGTATCTACTTTTTCAAAGACCACACATTGTGCCGTACTGTGAATGGCCACTAAATGTTACAGCTGCTTGCTTGTGTCATCTGTTGCCTCAGATAATGCTTATAATTTCTTGTGTTTTGGGGGAGGTGGTAAGGGGTGAATATGAGTGTAACCAATCTGATGTTGGTTGAGAGTCTCGGTGTAATGAGACTCGAGTGGTGAAGCAGGTCCCTAAAACTGGTGCCCAATTAATAAAATGTTGAAAGATGCATATTCATCCTACAGGCAAACCCTTGCTTTGTACCCTGTCAATTGGCATACTTCCGTGTTGTTACCATTTTATAGGCTCTGTTTTAGTTTTACAATTATGTGTTTTTAAAGATAGACTTGAGGAATTGTTCTCAATCGTTTTATTAACATATGTGATCTTGTGTCCAGGTTATCCGTCACCCCTTGGGGGCTCTGATCACTCTTCAAGTCCGGTTCCTGCTAATGGGCCCCCTTCTGGTCCACCAATGTCTGCTGGGCCTGTTGGGGTGCCCCTGGAACCTGCCGATCCACAGGCTCTGGGACAGCAGAGTCGCAGCCCCACGCCGTTCAATCAGAATCAACTGCACCAGCTGCGGGCGCAGATCATGGCTTACAAGATGCTCGCTCGAGGCCAGGCCCTGCCGGACCACCTGCAGACGGCGGTACAGGGCAAGCGGCCTGTGCCAGGAATGCAGCCGCAGATGCCAACACTACCTCCTCCTTCAGTCCCAGGGACAGGACCTGGTCCAGGGCCAGGACCTGGACCCCCCTCTGGACCTGGACAAGTACCTCCCAGCTACAACAGACCTCACGGTAAGAACCACCTTAGCTGCATGTCAGTACATGGCTTGCTCTGAAGCCTAAGTGTGCTAGGGAGCAGCAGTGACAGAGCTTTGACTAGCTTACCTGCCAGTTATGACCCATTATTACGGGCAGCTGTAATTTTATATCAGCTTGTTGTGTTGTCCACGGGGGATTTCTGGCAGTCCAAGCAACAAAGTTACCGGTTTTAAGTTTGAATCGGATCTCCTCATGAATATCCTGGAGGTCGGCTTGAAGACCAATGTATGAAGCCTGCACTGCTGTGTGCTGGAGGCTTGATAAACTTCTTTCTGTGCTGCTCCTGTTGGGTGTGTGATTGAAACTTGATGTTCGAGGCATATGAGCTGCAGATTACACATTTTTGCATAGATCGCCATCTGGTGTTGGGCCCGGATGTTTGCAGTTTGTTTTTCCTCTTGGAAAGTCTTTGGAAGTCACGAGGTTGGTGACTCCTCCCTTGGTTCGTATTGCGCATGGGCTTCGGCTCCATCCTCAGATTGTTTTTTTCCGCCATCGGGCTCTGATGTAATACTTCGCGCTCCGGTTCCGAACATTTCCAGTTCGACGATCGAAGCGGAATCCTCGCTCTCCACGGTATTGTTTAGATACTGATCTCCTCAATCACCTTCTTCTTCGACGCACCTTCGATTCCAGTCATCGACGGCGGCCTTCGGGCCTATCCAGGCTCCGGTCCCGGCTGATGGAAAGAACTCCATTCAAGAACTGCCCTCTGTGGGTCCAAATTCCCCCACACCGATCTTCATGAGGTGTGCAACCTCTGCCTCTCCCCGGAACACGAGGCTCGAGACTGTCCCGCCTGCAAGTCTTTAAGATCCAAAAAGACTATTCGGGACCGACGGGCCAGATGCAAAATGGCGCATTCCTCGACTTCCGTTCCAGTCGACATCTTCGGGGACGACGTCGAAGCTCCGGGACACCAGCACACCGAAGAGGACCTCGTCAGAGCTTCCGAAGCCGATGACTCGGATGTGGAGGCCATCACCCCGGCGCAGAGGGTCGTGAGTAAAATACCCCCTCCCACACCCGCGCCGACACCCAAAAAGGCTTCGGTCACGCCTTCGCGCCTAGGCAAGACCAAAGACACTACTTCGAACACCCCACCTTCGGGCCTGGTGACGAAGACAAGTAAGCCTTCCGGCGGCTCGGGCTCGAGCCAGCCTGCCAGCGGTGCCGAAAAACACCCTTCGGCACCGAAGAAAAGATCGGCCTCTACCTCGACACCGAGCTCCACACCAAAGCCCTCGGTGTCGAAACCCAGCCTCTCGGTGCCGACTAAACATCATTAGGCCCTCTGCACTGACACTCCCACGCCGAAGCCTCTCTCGGCACCGAACAAAAAATCGGTGGTCCCCAAAAAGCACGGCACACACAAGCCTAAGAAGCCGTCGGCCCCGAAAACATCGGCGCCGACCGAACAACCAATGTCGCAAGAACTTTTTACTCCGGATCCTTTGCGAAAGACACTTACCAAGGATCCCGAAACTGGACATTTGGCACTGTCTTCTAAAAAGAGACATTTGGACAAACCAGCTCCACCTCCAAAGAGGAAGGACTGTGCTACCTCCCCTTTCAGAGTGCCTTCCCTGCCTCTTCCACCTCCTCCACCTCCTCCACCCCTGCCTCATCGCTCTCCGACCCCGTCTCCAGACCATGATGATCAGGGGGACCCATACTACGACCCAGCAGATGTGCCACAAGACCCCACCCCTACAGGATCCCCAGACCCCTGGGATGATTATAATAATCCAGACATTCCAGATGTCCCACAAGATGACCTATACCCATCCAGGCCATCGCCACCTGAAGACTCACTAGGTTTTCACCACCTACTTCGGAGGGCGGCACATTATCACGGGGTAGAGCTACACACTGACCCAGTAGAGGAAGATTTCCTCCTAGATACCTTTGATACAGCACATAGGTCTACTGCTATACTACCTATGCTCAAAGGGGTAATAAAACATGCGCCAGAGGTTTTTAAAGACCCAGTCAGGGCTAGGGTCCTAAACCCACGCATAGAAAAAAAGTATAAAGCTGCCCCTACAGATCCTGCCTACATCAAAGGGCCAGCGCCACTGGATTCTCTAGTGGTATCCACCGCAAGAAAAAGATCAAATTCCCAGGCGTCAGGCGAAGCACCACCACCTGACAAGGAATCAAAGCTCCTGGACGCATCAGGAAAACGCACTGCGTCACAGGCAGCTAATATATGGCGTATCGCCAACACTCAAGCGCTATTGGCCAGATACAACAGAGCGTATTATGATGAACTGGAAACCATCATGCACCATCTCCCATAAAAATATAAAAATAGGGCCAATGAACTAATCCAAGAGGGTAAGACCATAACCAATACCTCTATACGCTGTGCCTTAGACGCAGCAGACACAGCTTCCAGGGCCATTAACACCAGTGTCCCACTCCGTCGATACGCTTGGCTGAGAGTGTCAGGCTTTAAACCCGAGGTACAAGCCTCCATATTAAACCACCCGTTCGATCAGGAACATTTATTCGGTCCAAAGATAGATGAGGCCCTCGAGAAGATGAAAAAAGATACAGATACGGCGAAGTCTATGGGAGCCCAACAGTCACACCCTCCTAGACGCTCCATTCGCCGCTCTTACTTTCGGGGCACGGGCAGAGGCTATTCCTCAGATAGCGCATCCACGTCCGACAAATCCCCTCCTCAGTCCACCTTCACAAAAGGTTACCAAAGAGGCGGCTATAGAGGAAATAACAGTAAAGGCAGAGGCAAAACAAATACCGCCCGCTCTGCCACACCGCCTACCCAATGACTTTCCCTTGCTCCCCCCAGACCATCCCACTTAGGTCGGGGGCAGACTACAAAATTTCCTTCACGTTTGAGAGTCCATCACATCAGACAAGTGGGTGACCCAAATTATTCGTTCAGGGTACTGCCTGGAACTCACATCTACCCCCCCAACATTCCACCCAGGCAACACCCAATGTCACAAGAACATTCCACCTTACTAAAACAGGAGGTGATCTCCCTCCTGCAAAAACACGCAATAGAACAGGTCCCCCACGATCAGCAAAATGTAGGAGTCTACTCCCTATATTTTCTGATACCAAAAAGAGACAAGACTCTACGACCTATCTTAGATCTCCGGCCTCTAAACACATACATACATTCAGACCATTTTCACATAGTAACACTTCAGCAGGTACTTCCGCTCCTCTCCCAGAACGACTTTCTCACCACACTGGACTTGAAAGACGCGTACTTTCACATTCCGGTACATCATGCCCACAGAAAGTACCTCAGATTCGTAGTGGACAGGCAACACTACCAGTTCAAGGTGCTCCCATTCGGGGTCACAACAGCACCACGGGTATTTACCAAGTGCCTAGCGGTAGTGGCGGCACACCTCAGAAGACAGCACATTCACGTCTTCCTGTATCTGGACGACTGGCTGATAAAAGCCACGTCCTACAACCAATGTGTACGCCACTACAATACAACTACTTCACCAACTAGGCTTCACGGTGAACCACCAAAAGTCCCAGCTAACACCATCCCACATAAAGCAATACCTCGGTGCCACCATAGACACCTCAAAAGCCATTGCCTACCCCAATCCGTCAACGGTCGCAAGCATTCAGGCTTTGCGTCAAAAATTCATACTTCAACACTCACTCCCAGCAAGAGTGTTTATGCAACTGATAGGGATGATGGCCTCTTGCATTTTCATAGTGCCCAACGCAAGACTCCAGATGCGTCCACTCCAAGAGTGCTTAGCGCGCCAATGGAACCAGGCCCAGGGGCAACTGACAGATCTGGTGTTGGTAGACGGTCGCACCCATCGTTCTCTGCAGTGGTGGAACACCACAAATCTTTCCAGAGGTCGACCGTTCCTGGACCCGGTTCCACAAATAATCCTGACAACAGACGAATCACTCTCGGGATGGGGAGATCATCTACAACACCTCACAGCGCAGGGCACATGGACGCCGCAACAAAGGTTACTCCACATCAATAATCTGGAGCTACTGGCAATCTTTCTAGCCCTAAAATCCTTTCACACACAGATTTTAGGCAAGTCCTTATCCGCACGGACAACATGACCGCCATGTTCTACATCCAAAAACAAGGCGGCACACACTCTCCACAGCTCTCTCAACTAGCACAGAGCATATGGAGATGGGCAATTCCACACAAAATCTGTCTCCTAGTCCAACATGTCCCAGGAGTCCAGGACACCATGGCAGATCTGCTCAGCAGACAGACGCAGCAGATCCACGAGTGGGAACTTCACCCGCAAGTTCTTCACCCGTTCTTTCAAATGTGGGGGCATCCACAAATAGACCTATTCGCCACCCACGAAAACAAAAAATGCCCAAGCTTCGCCGCCAGATACCCACACCCATTGTCCAAAGGCAATGCGATATGGATGAACTGGTCAGGCAAATTTGCATACGCCTTTCCACCTCTCCCACTAATTCCATTAGTGGTGCGAAAGCTACAGCAGCACTCCCTCACACTCATTCTAGTAGCTCCAATGTGGGCCAAACAACCGTGGTACACCACGTTGCTGGAACTCTCAGTAGTGCCACACCAAAAATTACACCTCTCACCATGCCTCCTAACCCAGAACCATGGAGAGATCAGACACCCGGACCCAGCTCAGCTCAACCTTGCGATCTGGCTCCTGAAATCTTAGAGTTCGGATACCTTAACCTTCCCCCCCCCTACTGTATGAATGTTATCAGAGAAGCTAGACGTCCTACAACTAGAGCCTGCTACGCTGCCAAGTGGAAAAGATTTGTTGTTTATTGCCATAACAACACAATCAACCCTCTAGACGCATCCATACAGCACATCATATGCTACTTACTACACCTACAAAGATGTAACCTAGCATATACATCCATTCGGCTACACCTCGCAGCAATTGCCGCTTACTTATAAAACAGACAGCACCTATCACTTTTCAGAGTGCCTGCCATCAAAGCCTTCATGGAAGGCCTAAAACGAATAATTCCCCCCAGGGTGCCACCCTCACCTGTGTGGAACTTAAATATAGTGCTCACAAGGCTAATGGGACCGCCTTTTGAGCCCTTGCATAAATGCGAACTTCAATTCCTCACATGGAAAACAGCTTTCCTGGTAGCCATTACCTTCCTTAGAAGGGTCAGTTAAATACAAGCACTTACTATACAAGAACCTTTTCTCCAAATGCACCCGAACAAGGTTGTCCTCCGTACCAACCCAAAATTCCTACCCAAAGTCATCTCACCCTTTCATCTAAACCAATCGGTAGAATTACCGTTTTTTTTCTCGCTACCTCAAACTGTTGCAGAAAGGGCTCTACACACACTGGATGTTAAAAGGGCCTTACTTTACTACATCCAGAGAACACAAACTTTCAGAAAGACAAAGCAACTGTTTGTCTCTTTCTCTCCACCTCATAAAGGCAACCCCATCTCTAAATCAGGGATAGCTAGGTGGATTGTAAAATGCATACAGATTTGCTACCACAAAGCAAAACGCACGCTATCTGTTCCCCCTAAAGCCCACTCTACAAGAAAGATAGGGGCTTCTATGGCTTTTCTAGGGAATATCCCATTAGATGATATCTGCAAGGCAGCTACATGGTCAACACTGCACACTTTCACTAAACATTACTGTGTAGATGTGCAAACCAAGCAACAAGCTAGTGTGGGCCAGGCTGTACTGAAAACACTATTTCAAACCACTGCAACAGATACCGGTGGTCGCCGCTAAGGTTGGGAACTGCTATATAGTCTATGCAAAAGTGTGTAATCTGCAGCTCGTATGCCTCGAACGGAATATGCTACTTACCAGTATGCATCTGTTCTTGGCATGTAGAGCTGCAGATCTACACACGCCCACCCGCCTCCCCGGCTACCTGTATCTGTTCCGGCCTATCTTATTTAGATACAACACACATGGGTTTCTTCACTATTATTACTACGCTCCATCTTTCCCTGTTGGCGAAAAACAATCTGAGGATAGAGCCGAAGCCCATGCGCAATACGAACCAAGGGAGGAGTCACCAACCTCGTGACTTCCAAAGACTTTCCAAGAGGAAAAACAAACTGCAAACATCCGGGCCCAACACCAGATGGCGATCTATGCAAAAGTGTGTAGATCTGCAGCTCTACATGCCAAGAACAGATGCATACTGGTAAGTAGCATATTCCTTCTGCTACTTGCGCTGTACTAGTTTTTTTTTTTCGCCAAGCTTTACACTGTTCAGTAGTATCTGAAAGAAACACGTTAGTTAGATTCCTCACCTTAGAATATCCCCAGGCGTCAGACTGGATCCGGAAGATTTTTCGTCAGCAATACCCCTTGCGCGTCGCTAGGCGTCGTCTGCGGCTCCGCGTCCGTCGTCCGCGTCGTGCGCCGGAATGACGTCGTCGGAGTACTTAGACGCCGTCCTCGCGCGCTGACGTCAGTTCTTCTTTTTTCCGCGCCAGTAAGCGCAGATCCGGGAGAGCTACCCCTTTTAGTCTTTTTTGACTAACTTTTTTGATCCTTTTTGATCTTGTCTCGACTCCGGTGCCGGTAGGATGCCTGGTTGTAAAGCCTGTGCTGACTGCAACCGCTTGATGTCGGTTACGGACCATCACCGCCGGTGCCTTTACTGCTTGGGCCTCGACCACGACGCGGCGTCGTGTTCGGACTGCAAGGCCCTGACCTCGAAGGCTAGACGGGAGCGGTCCCGTAAGCTTCTCAAACTTCGCCACTCGGCTCCGCGCCCCTCTCGATCCCGGTCCAGGAGGAGGTCCAAGGATCGGTTGCGGAGCCGCAGCCGACGTCATCATCGATCGTCTGGCTCCAAGTCTTCGGGTAAGTCGAAGCACTCCAAGAAGTCCAAGAGGCGACACCGCTCTTCGGACTCCCCTCGCCGGTCGCGCGACTCGGCCGAGGGTCATGGTGGTTCCACCCCCGCGGCTCCAGCGGAGCCGCAGGCGCCGCGCAAGTCCCCATACCCGCCGGTCCCTGGGACTGACGCGACGCCGGCGGAAGTCAGTGCCTTCCTCTCGGCCATGAGGAACCTGGCTCCGCCGTCGCCGCCCGCTGGCGCGCCTTCGGGCCCCGCGGACCCGACTGGGCAACCTTGCCTGCCGGCAGCTCCGGCGCCGTCGACGGCTCCGGCCTTGACGCCGCAAGTGCCCGAGGGACCCGTTCCCGAGTCCCCGCCGACGCCGGTCGACCTCGTCACGCCTCCTCCGCCGGCGTCGACACCGGTACCACCTCCAACGCCGGCTCCGCTCGGCGTCGAGCACCAGTTCAGCCCCGCTCCGGGCCCGGCGCCGCTACGGCGTCGATGGACGCCGCGTTCGGCGCCGCTGGAGACACATTATGTCTATCGCCCGGCTCCGATCCTTCCTCCTGCATACCAGGAATCGGATGACGGGGGCGAATGGGAGGGATCCGAGGATCCTATGACCGTTCAGGCTCAGCTGTCACAGGACTGGGCAGATGAACTGGGGGAGGCCAGTGGTCTGGATACCTCTCCAGACACTGGATTCATCTCTCCTCCGACTGTGACTTCGGAGGAGGGTGCTGCTTTCTCTGTCGTGCTGCGCA
The DNA here is from genome assembly GCF_964204655.1 of Triturus cristatus. Taxonomy (NCBI): domain Eukaryota; kingdom Metazoa; phylum Chordata; class Amphibia; order Caudata; family Salamandridae; genus Triturus; species Triturus cristatus. Next base: position 84,712,242 of record NC_140586.1, on the reverse strand, counting down.
AGGCGGCCGCAGCCCTTGGGCTCGAGCTACCTGCCGTGGCTGTCAGGACTAACGTCCTCACTGAGGTGCTTCAGTCTGCAGCAAGCTCCACTGAGCCCCTGCTGCAATTCAATGAGGCCTTCTTTGACGTTCTGCAGGGCACCTGGTCCAAGCCCTCCACAGTTCCTCCTGTGGACAGGAACGTCGCCAGGCGCCACCGCCCTGCTCCGGGCGACCCCAGTTTTCTGTCCCAACACCCTACCCCCGAGAGCCTGGTTATCCAGGCTTCTACCTCCCAATCCTCCTTCCCGACCGCTCCGCCGGACCGGGATTCCAAGAGACTGGAACAGTTTGGCAAAAAGCTGTTCTCCTCCCTTAGTTTGGGCCTGCGGTCTTTGAACACCGCCTGTCTCTTGGACCGTTATTCCCACTCTCTGTGGGATACGGTGGAGGACGTGCTGCCCCTGTGTCCGGAGGAGGTCCAGACACGACTTACCCAGGCTCTGGCCGATGGGAGGGATGCAGCACGACATGCTATCCGATGTGGGCTTGACACTACGGACTCGCTGGGTAGGGTGATTTCTACCACGGTGGCGCTTAGACGTCACGCCTGGCTGCGGTCCACGTCCTTTTCGGGTGATGTCCAGAGCACTCTCATGGACATGCCCTTTGATGGCACTCGCCTTTTTGGCGAGAAAGCGGACAGTGCGCTGAATCGCTTTAAGGACTCCCGGGCTACTGCCAAGTCCTTGGGCCTCTCGGCCCCGCGGTCTCAAACTTCCGCCTTTCGCGGCCAAGGAAGGGGTGCCTCCTCACGTACGCCTAGCCACCGGCCGCAGAACCAACCTGCGCGCGGTCGCGGACGTGGTTTCCGCCGAGGCGGTTCTGGAGGACGACGCGGTCAGCCCACATCCACCCCGGCAGCATCCGCCTCAAAGCCTTCCTAGTTCGAGCTTTCAGGCCCATTCCACGCCAGTGGGCGGCAGAGTTCGCCATCACCTGCTCCACTGGCGGTCCATCACATCGGACAGGTGGGTGCTGCAAATCGTCCGAAGGGGCTACTCCCTCCCCTTCGAGACGACCCCTCCAGCCATGCCACCGCAGCACCACCGTATCTCGGGGGATCATTTGAATCTTCTCCACGAGGAAGTTTCGGCCCTCTTGGCCAAGGGGGCCGTCGAGCGCGTTCCGAGCCCAGAAGTAGGTCGTGGTTGTTATTCCCACTACTTTCTGGTTCCCAAGAAGGGCAAAGGGGGCCTACGCCCTATCTTGGACCTCCGGAACGTCAATGCCTTCCTCCGGAAGGAAAGGTTCAAGATGTTAACTTTGGCTCAGGTTCTAGCTGCCCTAGACCCGGGAGACTGGATGGTAGCGTTGGACTTGCAGGACGCATATTTCCACATCCCCGTCCTGCCGGCCCACCGGCGTTACCTGCGGTTCACGGTGGGTCAAGAGCACTTTCAGTTTACCGTGCTTCCCTTCGGCCTCACCAGTGCCCCTCGGGTGTTCACGAAAGTGATGGCGGTGGTCGCAGCTCATCTGCGCAGATCAGGGGTTCCAGTCTTCCCCTATCTCGACGACTGATTGTTGAAGGCGGGCTCGCCCCAGGCAGTCGTCTCCCACCTCCAGACTACGGCGGATCTCCTGCATTTGCTGGGATTTTCCATCAACGTGCCGAAGTCACACCTGAGTCCCTCTCAGAAGCTCTTCTTCATCGGAGCGGTTCTCGATTCGGCGCAGTTCCGGGTCTATCCACCGGAACAGCGGGTCCGGGATATTCAGGCCCTGATTCCCATCTTTCGGTCTCTATCCTGGGTTTCGGTCAGGCTAGTGTTGCGGCTTCTGGGGATGATGGCCTCCTGCATCCTACTAGTGCATCACGCCAGGCGGCGCATGCGGGCTCTGCAGTGGGACCTGAAGTTTCAGTGGGCCCAGCATCACGGCAACCTGTCCAACCATGTCTTGATCTCGGAGGGCACTGCACAGCAGTTGCAGTGGTGGCTCACGGACCGCGATTGGGTCAAGGGCAAGAGCCTCTCCCTTCCCCAACCGGAGCATGTCGTAGTGACGGATGCGTCCCTCCTGGGATGGGGTGGCCATATGGGAGAGGCGGAGATCAGAGGCCTCTGGTCTCCGGCGGAGTCTCGTCTCCACATCAACCTGTTGGAGTTGAGAGCTATCCGACTTGCACTGAAAGCCTTCCTTCCCTCTGTCAGGGGAAGTGTCGTGCAGGTGTTCACGGACAACACCACCGCCATGTGGTATTGCAACAAACAGGGCGGGGTGGGGTCGTGGACCCTTTGTCAGGAGGCTCTGCGCCTCTGGACATGGCTGGAACACCAGGGCGTCACCCTAGTGGTTCAACATCTGGCGGGCTCTCTGAACGCCAGAGCAGACGAACTCAGCCGCCGGTGCATGATGGATCACGAATGGCGTCTGAACTCCGAAGTGGCGCAAGGTCTCTTTCAGCAGTGGGGAGAGCCTTGGTTAGATCTATTCGCCACCGAAGAGAACGCGCAATGTCAGCAGGTCTGCGCATTGGAATTTCCAAGGCGGCACTCGCTCGGCGACGCTTTTCGTCACGAGTGGAGTTGCGGTCTGTTGTACGCCTTTCCGCCTATACCACTTCTGCCCAGAGTGCTGAAGAAGATCAGGCACGACCGGGCCCAATTCATCTTGGTGGCTCCGGATTGGGCACGAAGGTACTGGTATCCCGAGCTACTCAGTATGTTGACCGATCCTCCGATACGTCTGCCCCTTCGGGAGGATCTTCTGTCGCAGCAGCAGGGGACGGTCCTCCACCCGAACCTGTCCAGCCTCCACCTCCATGCGTGGAGATTGAGCGGCGGCAGTTGATGCCATTTGACTTGCCTCCTGAAGTCTGTGATATCATTCTGGCAGCCAGGCGTCCCTCTACAAAGACGGTATACGCCTGCCGGTGGAACAAATTTGTGGCATGGTGCACAGCAAAGGCTGTGGATCCCCTTTCCGCCCCTCTTTCTGAGGTTCTCCTCTTTCTTCTTTCTTTGGCCCGGCAGGGCTCTGCCCTGGGCACCTTGAAAGGTTATCTTGCTGCCATCTCTGCCATCTTGCGGCTTCCTGATCAGCCTTCTCTTTTCAAGTCCCCTGTAGTTACACGCTTTCTAAAAGGCATTACTCACACGTTCCCTCCTGTCCCTTTTGTTATGCCTCAGTGGGACTTGAATCTTGTTCTCACATTTCTAATGTGCCCTCCCTTTGAGCCTCTTCATAATTGTCCTCTTCGTCTGCTGACGCTTAAGACTGCTTTTCTGGTAGCCATCACCTCGGCTAGACGGGTGAGTGAGCTCCAGGCTTTATCATCAAAGCCTCCTTTTATCTCTGTTCATCCGGACAAGGTTGTCCTTCGGCCTCGTCCCTCCTTTCTTCCGAAAGTGGTGACCCCCTTTCATCTTGGGCAGTCTGTCACCTTGCCCACCTTCTTTCCGCCTCCGCATCCTTCCAAAGAGGAAGAGAGGCTCCACCGTCTGGACCCAAAACGTGCGCTCTCCTTTTATCTGGACCGCACAAAGCAGTTCCGGGTGGACTACCAACTTTTCGTTGGATACGTGGGTGCTAAGAAGGGGAAAGCTGTGCACAAATGGACCATCTCTCGGTGGGTCGTTTTGTGCATCAAAATTTGTTATTCCTTGGCAAAAAAGGACCCTCCTGTTGGGCTGCGCGCCCATTCTACTCGGGCCACGGCGGCTACTACTGCTTTGGGACGGGGTGTCCCTTTGCAGGACATCTGTCAGGCGGCAACGTGGGCTTCGCTACACACGTTTGCCAGGCATTATTGCCTTGACAGCCAAGTCCGGAGGGATGGCTTCTTTGGCCGGTCTGTCCTCCAGGACTTTCTGGTGTGATCTTGCTTCGCAGACCCACCACCGGGGATGGTATTGCTTGGGTATCTATTCTAAGGTGAGGGATCTAACTAACGTGTTTCTTTCAGATGAACAAGTTACTTACCTTCGGTAACGATGTATCTGTAAGAAACATTAGTTAGTTAGATTCCTCACCGACCCACCCATCCTCCCCGTTCTGCGAACTGACATCTAGGGTTAAGGTTATCCTTTTCAGGCCCCTAGATTTTATTTTTGGCACCAGTGTCGGTCTTTGCATGGCTCTGCGTTCCTGGCGCGGAAGGCTATGTACAAGAACTGACGTCAGCGCGCGAGGGCGGCGTCTAAGTACTCCGACGTCATTCCGGCGCACGACGCCGACGACGGACGCGGAGCCGCAGACGACGCCTAGCGACGCGCATGGGGTATTGCTGACGAAAAATCTTTCGGATCCAGTCTGACGCCTGGGGATATTCTAAGGTGAGGAATCTAACTAATGTTTCTTACAGATAAATCGTTACCGAAGGTAAGTAACTTGTTCATCTTTTTTTGTATGTAGAAGCATGCTTTGCTGCTCTCTGTCCGCTCACTGATGCTATTCATGTAGTGCCTTCACTTATTCTGGGGTTGGCTCTCACTTCTGCTGCCCATGTAATAGATGTTCTTTCTACAAGGAATGCTCCAACGGCTGCCTGTACTGTGCCAATTATGTATCGTAAAGATTGCACCGTTGATGTGATGTATCTGTTCTGTGAGTGAGAGAGTCATGGATGCCTTCTGTGCTTCATTGCTCCTCTTGTGTAATGGAACTTGTGCCACTGCTTCCTCTAGGAAGCTGGCTCTCTATATAGTGCACCAAAAACGAGGTACACTGTGCAGGTGTTTTAGGTTTACAGAGGCAAAAATGATGACACTAAATGCTCTTTTGTGGTTGTATGGGCGAGCAGTTTAGGCTGCGCAGATAGTAGTGCTAAGTATTTGTTGTATTCACAGAGGGAATACATGAGACATACATTCAAAGAATGAATCCACGACCAATTTAGAAAAAGAACTCCTATTTTTATATACATTTTGATACCAAGAACTTCATAAGCAAGTAAATACTTTTTAAAATATCGACTTTCACAAGTAAGTAAAATGTTCACTTAAATGCATCTTTACTAATGCTTTCCTATGGGAGGAAAAACACCTATATGGTACACAGGTACTTGAATTAGGTTTCCGGGGGGGGGGGGGGGGGGGGGGGTGTGTCTCATTCGTGACTTAAGATGGTAAGGGTGTAAGGTCTAAAGTACCTCCAGCAGTTGGAGTTTATCTGCCCTGGGGCTTACAGGTGCAGAGGGTCTGGTTGGGTTGGTAGCCTTAGGCGCTATAGCAAAGGAGAGAGAGAGGGGTTGGGTGAGCACCTACAAACACGCTGCAAAGAGGGACTTGGGGACAAGTTCGGGAGCTTCCAACTGGGGGCTTGGTTCACAAAGGTCCCAGGAGCAAGGCAGCACAGTCGGTTCACGAGAACTCGGACCGAGGCAGTTGGGTGCAGAGGAGTTAGGTTGGCTGGGCTGGTGCGTCGCAGGTCCTTGTGGTTGTTGATCTCGACAGTTAAAGGTGCAAAACTGGGACACTCTGGAAGTAGGTCTCTGCGGTGCTGATGTCTCTTGGCAGTTAGTCCTGGCATCTTCTCACTTCGTGGGTGTAAGAAAGGGGCTCTGTATATACTGCACCAAAGTAAGGTTCAGTGTGCACAGAGTCCACAGTCCCCAGAGGTTAAAGTTAGATATAACCTTACTCTCTAAAGTGGTGGCTTGGCCAAGCAGTAAGGCAGTATCAGAGGACAGTGTAAAGCATTTGTTGTACACACTCAGTCAGCAGATGGTCTCACACACTCAAGAACTGAACTCTAGGCCAATGGTTTTGTATATAAAAATATATAGTTGTTTTATTTTAGAACCACAAGTGGGTATCACAATACTTTCTCAGAATGAAATGCTCTAGTTGAATACTTTCAATAAGCAATAGACTTTTAAATGCAATAGTTACAGTTGTTGCAATAGGCAACACAAGTTAAACACAATTCTAACATTGAGCTCAATGGGAATCTTTAAGTAAATGCAATATCAATTACTTTGCATAGGTTTTTCTTACTCAGGGCTGGAGCCTGGATTCAGCCCTGGTGCATATCCTGTAAACAGTTGAAAGACGTCGTTTTTGTTACACAGGCGATTTTTAAGGAATACTTGTATGTTTCAAAAATCTGCAAAAAACAGGCAATGGTATCCTATGGAGGAAAGTTTGGTTATCGGAAAATCGCAGTTGTAATTACTTTTCAGGGTCAGTGCTGGGCACCAAGATCCAGCACTGGGATCTCTCCTGGTAACAGGTGAGTAATTCTGTTTTCATTGATCGGGGGATTTTTAGTGAATATTTTAAAGTTTCAAAACTCGACACTTTGACTGGTTTTCCCTTGGAAATTCTTCTATGTTGCCCTATGGAGGAAAAAGTGAGTGAGTTATCGGCTTTCAGGTAAGTACTCGACTGGCAGAGTTAAGGTTCTGGGGTAAGACTCAGGGGTCTCCCAGGGTCAGGTAGGTACATTTGTTACACCCTCAGCGGCACTGGGGCAGCCGGGTGCAGAGAGAGTAGGCCCAATGTTAGCCTATGGCGGGCAGGGGGCCTTTGGTTGGTGGCTGCTAGCAGGCAGGCCATTGCTGTGGGAGCTGAGTTCCTGGTCGCTTACACAGGGCAAGTGGGGAAATAGAATAGGACAGATGCTGCACTTCCAGTGGCACTCGGGTGGCTGGGTGCAGGGTGTTTTTGGGCCGTCGGGCGCCCAATGTATTTCAATGGAAAAGCTGCAAGATGAACAAAGGCTGCAAGCTTGGGGACGGAGATTCTTCAGTTGCGACCACCACTTCGAGAGGTAAGGTGGGAAGCTGTAGGTTAGGGAGGCACCCAGGAGCTGGGCACAGGGCGCCGGGTGCAGGGGTGTCTTTTGGCGTCGGGAAATCTTACCCTCTGCAGGTCACGGTTGAGGGGGTCCCAGGAGTTGAGGCTGCAGGCGTCGCCAGGAGCGTCGAGGAGGGTCCTTGGGTGCTGGATTCTTGGTCACAGTCGGTGGGGGGACGTCCTCGTGGTCTTTGTTCACTCAGACACAGGCCAGGCTCGGCATGCCCAGAGTGCGCTGGATTCGCGGTTCCTTGCTGGCACCCGGGGTTGTTCCTTGTTTGAGCAGAACCACTGCTCGTGGGAGTCCCAGTCTTTAGCAAGGCAGTCAGGTCCCCCGGGGTTTTCGAGGTTGCTGACCACTGGAGATGCCGGGGTTTAGCAGGAGCAGGTTAGAGGGTCGACAGGCCGTTAGGGCTGGGGCCAAGTCAGTTGGTGTTGTCCTCTTGTTAGCAGCTGCACGGCAGTTCTTCTTCTTCTTATTATTATTATTATTATTTCAGAATCTGGATATGAGGAAGGAAGGTTCAGGGTGCCCCTAAATACTAAATTTAGGGGCATTACAGGTAAGGAAAGGTCAGGGACCAATGGGTCCCTTTCCTGGGGTGAGTACACCCCCTATCCTGCCACTCTCCAGTTGGAGGGGAGCAGGAGGCTAGTCCTTATTGGGTAGGGCTCCCCATCCTCAAGATGGCGAGAGCCCGGAGTTGTGCTTCACCTCGCCTCCCCACCTGAGGGGTGGGGTTGGCAGAGGCTGGCAATCCCCCTTTCCTCCCTTGGGTTTTTCCGCCAGTCTTCCCGCCAGAGTGGGGTCAGAACCGGTGGAGACCAGTTGCTGAGTACAGCAAGTGGTCTGGGGAGGTTCACAAAGGCGGCATGCCTTCGAAGCCTCCCCTTCCCATCCTGGGGAAGGAGGCTTGGCACCTCGCCCAAGGATGTGCATTGTTGCAGGCCCCCGGGAACGGATGGCTCTCTACCCAGGGGCCAGCAACCGGTCTGCTGGGTGGTAGCCGAGGCAGCCTCTCAGTCAGGACACGGGTTGTTGGTTAGTTTCAGGGGGCAACTCTAAGTTGCCCTCTGTCGTGCATTTTACATTAAATCCCACACTGGCATCAGTGTGGGTTTAATGTGCTGAGAAGCTTGATACTAAACTTCTCAGTCTTCGGTGTAGCCATCATGGTGCTGTGGAGTTTGTAATGATAACCTCCCAGCACCATGTACTCTTAATGGCAGCACTGCACTTACAGTTCCCAGGAATGGACCTGGGTACTGTAGGGGTACAGGGTTCATGCACCTGTACCCACACCACTGGCATAGTGCATCCAACTAGAGGGGTGACTGAGGTATGCCAGGGCAGTGTGTTTGTGGGCATGGCACACAGGGATGTGTGCCATGTCGAGACTGTTTTGTTCTGCACCAAGACACTCAGCCTGCAAAGTCAGTGTGTGTGTGTCAGGGCACAGGGCCTCTAAGGGTGGCACAATAAGTGCTGCAGCCCTTAGGGGCCTTCTCTGGTTACAGGGCCCTGGGTACCAAGGGTATCATTTACCAGGGGTTGACATGTGGCCAGAGATGCCAATTGGGTTTAGGCTTCAATACAGTTTTAATGAAGGAACACAGGTTGAGGTTTTTGTTTAGGGAAGGAACATAGGCCCTGGGCACCTGATTGGCAGGAGTCCAGGGCACACTCAGTCAAAGTACATCAGCAATTCAGCAAAAAGTGGGGGCATACCATGCAAGAAAGATGGCACTTTCTCACAGTGGGCAGATAGATTGGACCTTACATAGCTTGGTAACTTTTTCCTGGGCGACTGCTGCGTTGGTGTGACCGTGGAACAGCATCCCGGTAAACCAGACTCTGATGTTTTGGTGACTGCGGTCTGCTGTTGAGTAGCTCCTCTACTCCAAGGGAGATTGCTAGCAATTTGTGAAGGGTTGGTAATCCACCGGGGTTCTTGGTAGAGCCTGTTTTCTTCAGGCTTGTCAAGACTGGTGCAGGCAGGGTTTGGTGCCAAAAAGCCCACAACAAGTCTTTAGTTCTTGGTTTTTGCGGCTCTTCTTTGTCCTCTTTTAGATCTGTCGAATCGGAGTTCCTGGCATCAGGGGTGCCACCTAAATACTCAATTTAGGAGCGTTAAGGCGAGTGACGTAGTAGCCAATGGGCTACTCACTTTTAGGGTGACAACACCCCCTATATGACAACTTCATGTGGTAAGTGGGCATAACCCTGACCAAGTGATCCTAATTCCACCAAAATCCAAGATGGTGGAATTCTAATTTTCGTGTTCACATCCGGTAACCCGCCTTAAGGATGGAACTGGGCTGATAGTAAACTTGATACCCTTTAGAGTTTTGCTTGGTGTGAGCATTCTCATTGATATGTTGCATGACAGTCACATCATTTGGTGACCGTGTAGCGATTCCTAGAAGAGCACCACCTCCTGGACATCACTCAGTCAGGATTCCGCAGCAACCACAGCATGGAAACTGCCCTCTTGACAGCAAATGGTGGCATCAAAACCATCATGGACAGAGGGGGAAACCCCTGCCCTCATCCTCTGCGTCCTCTCAGCAGCCTTCATTACTGTATCCCACAGCATCCTCATTGCTAGACTTCATGACTCAGTAATTCAAGACCTGCCCAGATATGAATTGCCTTATTCTGACAGAACACAATGGGTCAGACTCCCCCCTTAAACTTCTGAATCCAAGGTGCTTGTCTGCAGGGTCCCCCAAGAATCCCTCCTCAGCCAACCCTTTTCAGCGTGTGCATAGCACCCCTCGCCCGCCTTATAAGAGCTCACAATATCAACATTTTCTCCTATGCCAATGACACACAGCTCATCCTCTTCCTCGGTGACTAGAACAATTCCACTAGGACCCACTTCTCCTGCTGTATGACTAATGTGGCCAACTGATGAGTGAGAGCTTCCTAAAACTCAACAAAACAGATCCTGATTTTCAGAAACAGGAGCTCCCCATTGGACTCCTCCTCGTGGCCAGCTGAACTGGAACCCATGCCCACCCCCACAGACCACGCCAGAAACCTTGGTATCATCCTTGACAACAAACTCACAGTGAATAAACAGGTAAGTGACCTCATCCTGCTTCCTAATTTTCTGAATGCTCAGCAAAATGTTCAGATGGCTTCCCATGCACATGAGAAGCACTGTCACCCAGGCCCTCATATACAGCAGACATGACTATGGCAATGCACTCAACATCAGCATCTCCAACTAGTTCATTCAAACAAGACCATCCAAAACACCTTTGCCAGACTCATCCCAGAAGTCCCCAGTAGCGTTCACATCACTCCCCACCATATCGAACTACACTAGTCACCCATCCAGAAATAATGCCAAGTCAAGCTCCTCATCCCCACCTACAAAGCCCTCCACAACACTGGACCTGCGTACCTCAACAACTGACTTCAACACTACTATCCAACCATACAGCTACGCTCAGCCTCCGTCACCCCCGCATATGTCCCCCACAACAACAGAAGCCAGTCAGGAGGGTGCTTTTCCGACATCGCCGCCAAGACCTGGAATGAACTCCAACACACGAGAGCTACCTCTTCGCTACTCAACTTCCGGTTGAAACTATAGACCTGGCTGTTCAACTAAGAGCTCCACTCGACCTATGGTCCTGCTCCAGTGCCTGGATAACCCTCACAGGTGATAAGTCGTGCCATATAAAATCGACCTAGAATAACATAAAATAACATAGGGAGGTATGTCTACCCACCCACAAAAGAATAAGCCCATTCCTTTTCACAAAGAGAATTTATGCTTTGACTACTCGAGGTGATCTGCCTAGATATCACACAGTGGATCTTACAAAATAAAAGTAAGCACAACTGTTTTAGGTTCGAAGAAAAGTTGCTTTGGTTTCCATATAAAGGTCAGTTTAAATCTTAGAACATTTTTAGAGTGTTATCGGGTTGCAGGTAAGTAAAAGACCTACAAGAATAGCTGTTTGGAGTTAGAGCCAAGGTTCCACAAGGCTCAAGGAGGCACTCAAATCGCACCCCCAGCGGCACCAGGGTGGCAGAGTGCAGGGGCCCAATTTTAGCCAATTGGACTAGGGGGCTGTTGGTTAGGGGCTGCTAACGAGCAGGCCACTCAGTTGTGGGAGCAAAGCCCCAGCACCAGCACTGAAGCAGATGTCAAGAAGTCGCCAGGAGCCCTGTTGTTTCCATTGGAGATCTCCGGTTTGGATGAAATGCTGCAGGCTTGGTCAAAGAGATTTCCTGAGGGTGACTACCTGCAAAAGAGGTAAGTTGGATTGTTGAGGGTTGCCTGGACACCGTCGGTTGAGCCACCCAAGGCCGTGGGGTGTTGGGTGCAGGGGTGTCTTTGGGCGTCTGGTTTCTTTACCTGCTCCGGTCGTAGTTGGGGGGCCCTCCGGTTGAGGCTACAGGCGTCAAATAGAAGGTTGAGGCAGGCTGGGGATCACCAGATCCCAGGTCAGGATCGCTGGAGAGACCTCCTTGTGGTGTTGGGCCACTTAAGCTCAGGAGTCTGATGCGAAGTGGTGCAGAACCGGGGATTCAGCTGAATCTGGGGTCTGTGTTAGGGCCTTTGGGTGGAGCAAATCGGCTCATGGGAGACAGTCTGTTTGGTGAAGGCAGGGCAGGTGCTCTGGGTTCTGGATACTGCTGGCTGGTGGACATGTCAGAGTTTAGCTGGGAGCAGGTCGAAGTCGGAACAGGTAGATAGGGTTGGGGCCAATGCAGTTGTCGTCCTCTTTCTTTTTTAAGCATGGCTCTTCAGTCCTTCTTTCTTCAGTTTCGTATCTGAGGAGGCAAGGATCACAGTTGACCCTAAATACAAAATTTAAGAGCGTTACAGGGGGTTGCAGGTCCGGACCAATAGGTCCCTTCCTTGGGGTGAGTACACCCCCTATTATGCCACCTTCCAGTGGAAGGGGGGCATGAACCTCTCTCTAATTCTCTGTGTCCCCTTCATCTTGAAGGTATGGGCTTCACCTCGCCTCCTCCACCTAAGGGGTGGGGGTTGGCAAGCTGGGCACACCTCGCATCGTCACTTGGTTTTCCCACCTGTTCTCCCACCCAAAGTTAGGGTCAGAACCAGTGGGAGCCAGTTGCTGGGGGCAGCAAAAGGCAGGGTCAGCAAATAGGCGGCAGGCCTTTGAAGCTCACCCTTCGTTGACCCAGCCCATCCTAGAGGAGGAGGCATGACATCTCTGCCCAGGTTGGGCTTTGTTTCTGGACCCAGAGAATGGAGGCCCTCTACCAAGGGGTCCAGAAACCTGTCTGATGGTAGAAAATGGCGGGTAGCCACTCAGCCTGGACACTAGAGATAGGTCGTTTTTTAGGGGGCATCTCTAAGATGCCCTCTAAGTGCATTTGGCATTAAATACCACAGTGGCATCAGTGTGGGTTTAATGTGCTGAGAAGTTTGATACTAAACTTTCCCAGGTTTAAGCAAAGCCATTATGGTACTGTGGAGTAGTAATGACAAAATCCCAGACCATATACTCCTTATGGCTTTACTGCACTTACAATGTCTAAGAATGGACTTAGGCACTTTAGGGGTACAGGGCCCATGCACCTGTACCCTCACCAGTGGTATAGTACATCCTGCTAGAGGGGTGGCTTACCTCTACTATAGGCAGTGGATTGTAGGCAAGGCACACACCGATGTGTGCCATTCGACTCTTCACTTTTCTCTGCACTAAAACAAGCATCCTGCAATGGCAGTGTGCGTACACGGCCTCGAACGGTGGTACAATATGTGCTGCGATCCTTGGAGTCCTTCCTTGGTCACAGTGCCCTTGGTACCCAGGGTACCTTTTACAAGGGACTTCGTGGTTGCCAGAGAGTTGCCCATTGGGTTTGTAACAGTACAGGTTTAGGGAAAGAGCATAGGCCCTGGGTGCCTGGTTGGTAGGAACACAGGGCACACTTTGTCAAAGAGCATCAACATCAGGCAAAAAGTGTGTGTGTGTGTGTGTGTGTGTGTGTGTGTGTGTGTGTGTGTGTGTGTGTGTGTGTGTGTGTGTGTGTGTGTGTGTGTGTGTGTGTGTGTGTGTGTGTGTGTGTGTGTGTGTGTGTGTGTGTGTGTGTGTGTGTGTGTGTGTGTGTGTGTGTGTGTGTGTGTGTGTGTGTGTGTGTGTGTCCCCCTCCCCCTCCCCCTCCCCCTCCCCCTCCCCGCAAAAAGGGGCACTTTCCTACAAACCTGTACCGCATTCTCAAGCAATAATGTTATGCAACAGTGGTCCCCGTCACTTTTACCAAGATTGAAGCCTCCACTGGGTGTAAAATTGACTCACGCACTTGGAATTGGTACACTCAAATGGCTCATAAAACCATTAGAGGGGCAAACTTCAAAAGAAAGATTTTATTTTTTTTTCTCCTTCAAAATGGATGCTTTCTTTTACACCGTCACTCGTACACAAAATGTTCCCTACTACATCCGGGGAATGCTTAAGGTGCAGGCATAATATAGGAGTTTAGCGACATGTATGCTTTACCTTTCCTGCTCTTGTCCATTTTTGGAGGAAGTTAATTCAGAGGATCAGTCCTAAACTTCAGGTGGCTGTGAGAAAGTGCCATCTTTCTTGCATGGTATGCCCCCACTTTTTGCTAAATTGCTGAATGTACTTCGATTGAGTGTACCCTGGGTTCCTGCCAATCAGGTGCCCAGGGCCTATGTTCCTTCCTTAAACCACACAAACTCCAAATTGGCAAACCCTAGCCACATGTCAGCCCCTAGTAAATGGTACCCTAGGTACCCAGGGCCTTGTGGCCAGGGAAGGCCTCTAAGGGCTGCAGCACTCATTGTGCCACCCTCAGAGGCCCTGTACCCTTACACACACACTGCCCTTGCAGGCTGAGTGTCTGGGTGCAGGACAAAACAAATAGTCGACATGGCACACATCACTGTGTGCCATGCCCATCACCTACACTGCCAAGGCATATGTCAGCCACCCCTCTAGCTGGGTGCATTACGCCTATGGTGTGGGCACAGGAGCAGGAGCCCTGTGCCCCTACAGTACCCGGGTCCATTCCTGGGCACTGTAAGTGCAGTGCTGTCATTTAAGAGTGCATGGTGCTGAGAGCTTGTCAAACACGAGCTCCACAGCACCATATTGGCAACACTGAAGCCTGGGAAGTTTGGTATCAAACTTCTCAGCACATTGAACCCACACTGATGCCAGTGTGGGATTTAATGTACTAAGCACCCCAGAGGGCATCTTAGAGATGCCCCCTTACAGCTAACTTACAATCCACGTCTGCTCTGAGGCTGCCCAGGCTGCCACACAGCAGACACGTTGCTGGACCCCTGGGTGGGAGAGCCCCTGCAACAATGCACATCCTGGGTGAGGTGAGAAATCTCCTCCCCCAGGATGAGCAAAAGGGAAGCTTCAAAGGCAGGCCGCCATTTGGAGTTTCCCCAGGCCACTGCAACCCCCCACTCTGGCGGGAAGCTTGGCCGGAAACCCCATACAAGGACAGGGGATGTGCCAGCCTGCCCACCCCACCCCTCAGGTGGGGGAGGCGAGGTGAAGCACATCTCCGGGCTCTCGCCATCTTGAAGATGGGAGGCCCTACCCTATCAGGATTAGGCTACTGCCCCCCTCCCACAGGAGAGAGGCAGGATAGGGGGTGTACCCACCCCAGGACAGGGACCCATTGGTCCCTGGCCTTCACCTACCTGTAATGCCCCTAAATCTAGTATTTAGGGGCCCCCTGAACCTTCCTTTCTTAGATTCCAGATAGAAAACTACAAGAAGAGCAAGAAGAACAAGGACCTGCCCTGCAGGTGCTAAAAAGAGAAGAAGACACCAACTGCTTTGGCCCCAGCCCTACCGGCCTGTCGACTCTCGAACCTGCACCAGCGCGGCATCTCTCGTGGCCAGCAACCTCACCAACCCCGGAGGACCTGGCTACCCTTTAGCTCTAAGCCCCTGGGACTCCCACGAGTAGAGGCTCTACTCAAGAAACCCATTTGCTATCCCTGGCACCAGCCCGGGACCGCGGACCCAACACACTCTGCACCAGCCAAGCCTGGCCAGTGCCGGAGTGGACAAAGACCCTGAGGACGACCCCACGGCGACTGTGACCCAGAGTCCGGCACCCAAGGACCCCCCTCGACATCCCGGAAGAAGCCTGCAGCCTCAGAACCAAGTGCCACCCCAGCCGCGAACAACCAGAGGGTAAGATTCCCGACGTCAAAAGGCACCCCTGCACCCGGCGCCCTGCGGCCCCCTGTGCCCAATCCCAGGTTACCCACCTAACCTACAACTACCCAACTTACCTCTCGAAGTGGTGGTGGCACCTGAAACATCCTCGTCCCCGAGCCTGCAGCCTTTTTCCAAACCGGAACATTCCCATTGATTTCCATTGAGCGCCCGAAGGCTCAAAAGCACCCTGCACCCAGCCGCCCGAGTGGCCCTGGCAGTGCCCTCTCTACACTAACCTACTTCCCCACTTGCCCTGAGTAAGTGACCAGGAGCCCAGCTCCCACAGCCGCGTGGCTTGCCAGACAGCAGCCACCAACCAAGGCCCCCCTATCCCTCATAGGATAACATTGTGCCTAACTTTTCAAAACTGCAAAAATTCACCAAAAATCAGCCAAGTGACAAAAACGAATTTACTCACCTGCTCCCAGGTGAGCTCCCAGTGCTGGATCTTGGTGCCCAGCCCTGACCCTGAAAAGTGTTCACAACTATACTTACCTCTAACTCATTTTTCTCCCATAGGAAACCATTGTCTGCTTTTCTGTGAAATTTCTTCTAAGTGTCTATTTTTGCTAATTTGAAATATTCTTTTAAAATCGTACCATTTCTGCAAACGAAATTACTTACCTGCTTTTGATAAGGACCCCAGTCCTGGGTCTAGGCACCCAGTCCTGGATTACAAAAGTAACGATAAAGTACTCTACCTGCAATGTGAATTTCTTGCCATAGAGATCCATTGAATGTTTTCTTTGAAATATTTTCTAAGTGCTAACTTTTGAAATAGCTAAATATTATTTAAAAATCATTACAGTTATTAAGTCGACTTTCATCACTTGATTCTGAATACTGACCCAAGGCTGGTTCTAGGAGCCAGACCTGGAATTCCAAAAGTAATCTGAAAAGTAATTTATTACAAATAACCTGAATTTACCATTGAGCTCAATGCATTGTTATGTTTAGGAAATAGGATTGTTTATTGCAACCAACTGTGATTGTTTACACAAATTTATTGCTTAAGACAAAAGTATTTATATTCAACCTCTCATTCTGAGAAAGTATATTTTTACCCCCTTTGTGGTTCTAAAAATAAAACAAGCATATATTTTATATATACAAACCATTGGCCTAGAGTTCAGTTATTGAGTGTGTGAAACCATTTGCTGACTGAGTGTGTACAATAAATGCTTTACACTGTCCTCTGGTACTGCCTTACTGCTCGACCAAGCTACCACTTTTGAGAGTAAGGTCATACCTAACTTTGACCTCTATCAGCCTCTGGGGGACTGTGGACTCTGTACACCCTGTACCTATTAGGGAACAGTATATGCAGAGCCACTTTCTCACAGTGGCCATGACTCCAGATCCTTTTTGGAATGTCGATAGCAGCAATCTTCTCTGTACGGCAACAGCTTTAACATAAACATTTTTATAGCATCTCTAGTGGCTAAATCTCTAATATTACAAAAGCTGAAAAGTACAGAATTTCCTTCTTACGATTTCTGGCTAAACAAAATCAAACAGGTTAAGTTGAATGAATGACTTTATGCACAAAGAGTTGTGGCACTAAAGAAATATCAGGATATCTGGGATAGTGAACTTAGCCAATACCTAGATAATGCTAATGACATAATTCCATTGATATTTATTAGAATAGTATACATGAATTTTTGGTAAAGGAGAGTCATTGTGTTCGAAGCATGTGTGCTGTAGATACACATGCTGTGCATAAGTCCGCCATCTAGTGTTGGGCTCGGATGATTACAAGTTGCTTTTATTCCAAGACGTTTTCTTGAAGTCACAAGGTTGTGCGACTTCTCCTCTTGGTAATATTGCGCATGGTCATCAACCCCATCTTCAGATTGTTTTTTTCTGCTGATGGGTTTGGATGTAATCTCTTGCACTCCACTTCGAGACTCCTGCGAACAACCTATCGGTTCTCCTATAGCTCTCCAGTTGATGTTATTGTCTCGATCACGTAGTTCATTGCATCTGAGTGCTCACCTTTCTGTGTAGCGGGTCTCGAACACTGCGTGCCAAGCCTGGCTGAGCTCCCTTTCTCCTTTTCAGTGTCCTTCGGAGAATGACTTGCTGATGGAATGAACTCCGTTCCGCTTTTGTTCGAAGTGTCATTCTTAGAACCCCTATACCGACCAACACTCCGTTTGCAACCTATGCCTCACGCCTGATCATCGAGAAGACACCTGTGAGGCCTGCAAATCTTTTTGATCAAAAAAGATCCATCGAGATCGACATGCCCGACGCCACGAAATGCAATGCAGGCAAGCGGCCGATGATTTGGACATCTTCGTCTGCAATAGGACGAAGATGAGGAAGCTTCAGCGGCACAAGAGGAATCCCTCTCTATTTAAGATTCCGATTCAGTCTCAATATAGTCTGGACTCAGCCACACTCAGCCGGCACAAAAGCATCAGACAGTGAGTACTACTATCCCTGATCCAAAGCCCAAATCGGTCTAGACCGAAAAAAACTGCTCACGGTCCGCAACTGCAAAAAGGCCATGGAGCGTACCGAAAGAATGAATCGGAAGTCTCGTCCTTGGGCTCGGCTCTGAAAATTCAGCCTAAAGCAGGGGCCTCCCTCTCTTCCATATTTGCCCCTACAACGCTTTGACCTTTGCTATCTGCACCGAAAACAAAAACTGGTTATTTCGAATCAGACAGCTACTCCGCCTAAGTTGAAGCGCGCTCCCATGCGCACTATCGTCCAAGGGAGGAGTCACCTATCTCGTGACCAAAGACTTCTTCCGAAGACAACAACAACCTGCAAGCATCCGAGCCCAACACCAGATGGCGATCTTATCCTAAGTGTGTGGCTCTGCAGCTCTACATGCCGAGAACAGATGCATACTGGTAAGAAGCATATTCCTTACCCGTAACTTGAATTTTCTTCCATAGGAAACCATTGACTGTTTTTCTGTGAAATTCTTCTAAGTGTCGAATTTGCAAGCTTATAAATATTAGTTAAAAATCGCCTGTATAACTTATACGCAGTTTCTCAACTGCTTACAGGTGGTACACTCGTGTTGGATCCAGGATCCAACACTGACCTAGAAAAAGTAACCATAACCCTCCTTACCTGCTAAGTGAATTTCCTCCCATAGGATAACATTGGTAATTTGATTAGAAAAAGTTTCTAAGTGTCAACTTTTAAAATAGCTAAATATTGCTTAAAAAGCACAACAGTATAAAACATTTAAACCATAAAAAGCACAACAGTAACTAAAACGTATTTACTTACTTGTTTCCAAGAACTGTCCCAGGACTGAATCTAGGATCCAGTCCTGGAGTTAGAAAAGTTATCCTTAAAGTAATCAATTGCATATAACTTAAAATTCCCATTGAGCCCAATGTATTATTTTGTTTGAAATTGTGTTGCCTACTGCAACAAACTGTAACTATTGCATTCCAAGTCAATTGCCTCTTGCAAAGTATTCAACTAAAGCCTCTCGGTCTGAGAAAGTATATTTTGATACCTATTGTTGGTTCTAAAATAAAACAACCATATATTTTTATATACAAACCATTGGCCTAGAGTTCAGTTCTTGAGTGTGGGAGACCATTTGCTGACTGTGTACAACAAATGCTTTACACTGTCCTCTGATACTGCCTTACTGCTCGACCAAGCTACCACCTTAGAGAGTAAGGTTATATCTAACTTTAGCCTCTGCCAAACCTCTGGGGGCTGTGGACTCTGTACACACTGTACCTTTTTGGGAACAGTATGTACAGAGCCACTTTCCTACAGTTACTCAGAACAAATCATAAGTTCCTTCCAACGTTCATTTCCAGCTTTCATATTAACCAATCCATTGAAATACCATTTTTTTTCCTGCGACCAGATTATGTTGCAGGCAGAGCATTACACACATTCGATGTTAAAAGAGCACTAATGTATTATATTGACAGAACTAAAACATTCACAGGACTAAAACATTCAGAGAGACAAAGCAATTATTTATTGACTTTCATCACCTCATAAGGGATAGGCCATTTCAAAATTAGGAATTTCAAGATGGCTCATTGAATGCATCCAAACTTGCTATACAAAACCTAAAATACTTTTACTTGTTTCCCCTAAAGGAGCTTTTAGGGCTTTTTTAGGAAACATTCCCATTGCTGACAATTGCAAAGCAGCCAAGTGTTCCACTCCACGCACATTTACAAAACATTATTGTGTGGATGTCTTTGCACACCAACAAGCCAGTGTTGGCCACGCAGTCTTAAGGACTCTCTTTACAACAATTGCAGCCCCCACAGGTTAACCACTGCCTAGGAGGAGGGACTACTTTACAGTCTATGTACAGCATATGTATCTATAGCACACATGCCTCAAACGGATATTACTTACCATGTAAGCATCTGTTCTTGGCATGTAGTGCTGTAGATTCACATGTGCCATCCTCCCTCCCCAAAACAACCAGTGCATGTTGCAGTTCATATACATTATATACTTGCATCATACTATTGCATGGCCATCACATTGCTATACTTAGCACTATAACATTCCGTAGTAGGGGTATCTCTGTTATAGTCATAATCTAGTGAATAGTCCCGCCCATGTGCGTGGACCCCGGAGCAATAAAAAATAATCTCTAAAAGGTGACAAATCATGCAGACCTGCATACACCTTTAAGAGAGAATTTAATTTAAAGACAGATAATGCAGCCTATACCCACAGGCTACACTGTCCAGTACTTCAACTAGAATTCCACCAACATCCACAAACAGCACTGCCTGTCTAGTTTTTCTCCACATAGGAAAAAACCCTGCCTCTACCAGCAAAAGCCTCTGGAATGATAGAGAGGAAGGAGTGGACAGACAAGCCCCATAGGCTGCCATTATGTGGCTTGGAACAGGATACTGTGCCTTTAAGAAAACTTTCCAGTTTTCCAGAACTTTCCCCAGTATCCCAGAATGCCCAGCAGGTCCCATTTACTTTCAGTTCTTTTTTCCGGCCCCTGCTAGCAGGACCCTGGAGCATTGAGCTCTCCCCTTTCAAGGGTTTAATTGAGATTTTGGCAATTTTTGTCATTTTTTCTTGTGTTTAGTAGCTGGTACTGTCAACATGCCTGGCTTGTTCGACAAGTGCCCGGAATGTGGTCGAAAGAAGGCTAAAACTGATCCACACGAGGTGTGCTTAGGTTGCCTTCCACAGTCCTACGTGCCTGAAAGCTGTACCATCTGCCACTCGTTCTCTGCAAGGACCCTGAGGGACAGAATGAAGATCAGGCTTCAAGTTCTGGAGGAACGAAGACTGAAGGCACCAGGTGGGTCTGGAGGGGCTGATTTGGCCCATACTGAGGCCTCTGGGGGGCTCCCCAGGGGCAGGAAGACCAGTAAACGCTCCCACTCCCCGTCGACGTCGAGGGCGTCGACGGCGACGTCGAGGAGGATGACCACCGTCTGTTCGCCGTCCCCCCAGGGCTCTGGGGAGAAGCGGCGTCGACGATCGCCGTCGAGGGACGTGCATAGGCCGCCGTCGACTACATCGGCGTCGTCGGCGACGACGCCGTCGTCGGCCCCGTCCAGCGGTCGTCGTCGAGATGGGACCCGGCGTCGGCATTCGCCGTCGAGGGATCGCAGCTCGCCGTCGATGAAGAGGAGAAGGAGATCGACGTCGAGACGCTTGAGGTCGCCGTCGAGGCGAAGGTCGCCGTCGCGAAGGTCGCCGTCGAGGCGAAGATTGACGCCGAGGAGAAGATCGGCGTCGAGGCACAGGTCGCCGTCGAGGCGCAGGTCGGCGTCGAGGCGACGATCGACGTCGAGGAGAAGATCGACGTCGAGGAGACGATCGACGTCGAGGAGAAGATCGACGTCGAGGAGAAGATCGACGTCGAGGAGTAGATCGACGTCGAGGAAGAGAGAGTCACCGGGATCGGTGTACTCGGTGGTGTATACGCCGCCGCGGATGCCTCCGTCGCCTCCTCCTCTCCCGCCGACGCCGCCTCCACTGCCACCACCTCCACCTCCACCGCCACCTCCATAAACACCTCCACCGCCGCCACCTCCACCACCGCCACCTCGGCCGCGGGTGCTGCCTCCGCCGCCCCAGCCTCTGTCGCTGCCACGCACCCCTGTGGGGCCGCCGCCGGTTCCTCCGCGGTCGGTTTCCCTTCCACGGTACCCGACTCCGCCGCAGGGGACCCCGAAACCACGACGCCCACGGTCTCCTGGACCAGCGAGGCCGGTGGACAGGCCGAAGCCGAAGAGGTCGCGCTCCCGCTCTCACAGGAGGAGAAGATCACGGAGCCGTGGACGGTCTTCGTCGGACTCAAGACGACGCCGTAGGAGGTATAGGTCCAGGTCGCGCACGCGCTCCTCGGACAGAGGTCTTTCCCCGACGCTGTCGGACTCCCCGGGGACGAGGGTGTCTCCGGTGGACGACCTGGTGTCTTTCCAAGAGGTGCTGTTGCGAGGGGCGGCAAAGTTGGGTATCACGGTGACGGTTCCAACACCCACGACGTCCGTGATATTCGAGACGCTTCATAAAAAACACCTGTCTCGCCCCCTACTGCCTTTGGTACCCGGACTGGTGGAACCCGCCTTGGAACTGTTCCTTACTCCCGCGACGACGAAGGCCGCTCCTTCCAGGCTCATGAAAAAGTACAGGGCCCCGGAGTCGGATCCGTCATTTCTGAGAGTGGACCCGAAGCCGGATTCGGTGATAGTGACGGCGGCAAGAAAACAACATGCGACCGCCCCGGCCTCCACGGTTCCACCCGACAAAGAAAGCCGCTGGCTGGATTCTGCGGGCAGGAAGGTGTGTGGCACCGCCGCCACCACCATGAAGGCGGCGAGTGCAGGGGCTTTGTTGGGCCGTTACGACTGGGCCCTGTGGGAGTCCCTGCAGCAATATGCAGACCTCCTGCCACGGGACAAGAAGGAGGACTTCTTGGAGACGGTGCGCGAAGGCATGCTGGTGTCGAATCAAACGATCAGCGCAGCGGCGGACGTAGCTTTATTGGCCGCCCACGCCTACTGTCACGGCGTCCACCAGCGGCGTCATTCGTGGTTGCGCCTGACGTCCCTCAAGCCAGAGGCGCAGCAAAGAGTGGCCAACCTGCCCTTCTCGGGGGAAACCCTGTTCGGGAAACATGCGGACGATGAGATGGCCCGCATGAAGGCTGAAGCGGAAACCCTGACGGCCGTCGGGTTGGAGAAGGCCGAGAAAAAGAAGCGCCCGTTCCAAAGGAGGTTCGGATCGTCGGGCAGAGGGCGAGGGCAGGGCTCGGGACAGCAGCAGCCACAACAGCAGCAGTTCCGCAAGCCCTTCCAGAAACGCCAGAGGGGTAGAGGAGGCCAGCAGGCTACTACCACAACCAAGGGCCCGGCCGGGTCTCGGCCCTGAGCGGTTACTTCCCCCTCAACCGTTACCCACTCCAGTGGGGGGAAGCATTCAATTTTTTCCGGCAGAGTGGAGAAAAATTACTCAGGACAAGTGGGTGCTGAATATTGTTTGCAATGGATACAGTCTTCGGTTTATCAGCCCGCCTCCAGCGATTCCGCCGGTCAGCTCTCGATTCCAGCTGAGAGAGCTCCAGGCGGAGGCAGACATCTTGTTGAGAAAAAAGGCGGTAGAAGAAGTACCTCTGTCTCAAAGGGGAAGAGGTCTGTACTCTCGGTTCTTCCTCGTTCGCAAGAAGGACAAGAACGAGTTCAGGCCCATTCTGGATTTGAGGCAGGCAAACAAATGGATTCGCAGAGAGAAGTTCCGTATGCTTTCGTTGCACCAGATTTACCCTCAGCTGCAACGGGGAGACTGGCTCTGTGCCATAGATCTACAGGATGCGTACTTCCATGTGCCCATAGCGAGGAAGCACAGGAAGTTCCTGCGATTCCAAGTCGGCGCCAATCACTATCAATACACAGTACTGCCATTCGGGCTAAAATCTGCGCCCAGGACTTTTTCAAAGTGCATGGCGGTGGTGGTGGCACACCTGCGGAAGAACAAGGTGTTTGTCTACCCGTATCTGGACGATTGGCTGATCAAGGCATCATCCTTCGCGGAAGCGCAAGAACACTTCCGATGGACGTGCGAGCTCTTGCACAGGCTGGGGTTACACGTCAACATGTCCAAGTCGGTCACGACTCCGGTCCAGTGCATACAGTACTTGGGGGCCTCCATCGATACGCGGTCAGCAAGCGTGTCTCCTTCGGAGGAGAGACGGTTATCACTCCTTCGGAAGGCTCAGGACCTCAGGACTGCTCCATCGACAACAGTGCGGAAGGTGTCATCTCTACTGGGATCGATGGCCTCCTGTATCTTCCTCACGCCTCACGCTCGGCTGCACATGAGACCACTGCAGGAGTGTTTGGAGGATCAGTGGGATCAGAGGACAGGCTCTTGGGACGACAAGATACGCCTGTCGCTGCATGCTCTTCAGTCTCTGAAGTGGTGGTGTTCGGCGGAAAACCTCCTCAAGGGGGTTCCCTTCCACAAGGACATTCCCACGACGAGTGTCGTGACGGATGCGTCTCTCCAGGGCTGGGGAGCGCATTCCGGGGACTTGCAGATTCAGGGGAAGTGGTCTGCTTTGGAAGCGACGTACCACATCAATTTCCTGGAACTCAGATCTGTCTTCCTGGCACTGAAGGCCTTCCTTCCGTCCTTCAAGACCAACTCGCTGCTGATACAGACGGACAATACAACCACGATGTATTATCTCAACAAGCAGGGGGGGTCGAGATCGCGCACTCTGTCGCAGGAGGCGCAGGCGATCTGGCGCTGGCTGCTGCCCAGAGGACTGACGATTACGGCCACGCATCTGCCAGGGGTGCAGAATGCTCAGGCGGACGCCTTGAGCAGGCTGATTCAGGAAAACCACGAATGGGTCATAAACGACGAAGTACTAGGAGAAGTCTTCGCAAGGTGGGGGACTCCAGACGTAGATCTGTTCGCCAACGCCGAAAACAGCAAATGCCGAGACTTCGCATCCAGGTACTACCAGCGGGGGACGCTGGGGAATGCGCTATGGATCGATTGGTCGAACAGCTTTCTGTACGCTTTTCCACCCATTCCCCTGATTCCGGCGGTGCTCATCAAGTTGTCCCAGTCCAGGGCGCGGATGATCCTGATCGCCCCGGAGTGGCCCAGGCAGTGGTGGTTCACGGACCTTCTTCACCGGTCTCTCCTTCCTCACATGCGGTTGCCGTGCAGGCCGGACCTTCTCACGAAGTTCGGGGGGCGGATGGCGCACCCCAACCTCTCGTCTTTGAGTTTGGCGGCATGGCTCCTGAAATAGTGCAATATGGCCATCTGAATCTACCAGACGACTGTATGGACATTCTGAAGGAGTCTAAGCGACCTTCCACTAGAACATCCTATGCTTACAAGTGGAAGAGGTTCTGTATATGGTGTAAGTCCAAGAACTTTGATCCTACAACATGTAAGGAAGATGTCATCCTTCCATACCTTTTACATCTGGCGCAGTCTGGCCTTAATTTCCATTCCATTAAGGTTCATCTGGCTGCTTTGACTGCTTACAGGAAATGCCCTTCACAGACTTCCTTCTTTCAGATCCCTGTGGTCAAGGATTTTTTGGAAGGCTTGAAGAAAGTGTTTCCTCCCGTCAGACTTCCCTCGCCTTCCTGGGACTTGAATGTGGTGCTGTCCAGACTGATAAAGGAGCCTTTTGAACCCATTCACAAGGCTTCATTGCAGCACCTATCCTGGAAGGCGGCGTTCCTAGTGGCCATTACATCGGCCCGCAGGGTGAGTGAACTTCAGGCATTATGTTGTCAAGAACCTTATACTGTATTTCATGCTGCTAAGGTTGTGATGCGTACTCACCCTAAATTTCTCCCTAAGGTTATCTCTGATTTTCATGTCAACCAGACCATAACTTTACCTACGTTCTTTCAGAATCCCTCTTCGCCAGCGGAAAGGTCTCTCCATTCCCTGGATGTTCGGAGGGTGTTGAAATTTTATCTGGATAAGACCAAGGATATTCGTAGGTCTGACCAATTGTTTGTTAATTATGGCTCAGTCAGGACTGGTCTTGCGACCTCTAAGCAGTCCATTTCTCGGTGGATTGTGTCCTGCATACAATTGTGTTATCAAAAGGCTAATAAGACCTTAGGGGGTAAACCTAAGGCTCATTCCACCAGGGGCAAAGCTGCCACGACGGCTTTGCTGCGTAATGTTACGATTGCAGAAATCTGTAAGGCGGCCATACCTTTGCTGCGCATTACTGTCTGGACACGGATGCCAGGGCAGATGCTGAGGTTGGGCAGGCTTCGCTGCGAAATTTGTTCGCACAGTAGTGGTAGTGTCTTGTGTGTTCTCCACCGCTTTTGTTGTGTGGGGATGGGCTTGCCATTCTATTCACTAGATTATGACTATACACAGAGATCCCCTACTACAGAAGGAGTAGTTTCTTTTCTGTAACTCCAGTTCTGTAGTAGGGGTATCTCTGTTATAGTCATAAGCGCCCGCCCTCCTCCCCGGTGGAGAGATACTTATTCATATGTAGAATGCTACAGGTCTGGCGTGCTACGCCTTCAAAAAGAACTGAAAGTAAATGGGACCTGCTCGGCATTCTGGGATACTGGGGAAAGTTCTGGAAAACTGGAAAGTTTTCTTATAGGCACAGTATCCTGTTCCAAGCCACATAATGGCAGCCTATGGGGCTTGTCTGTCCACTCCTTCCTCTCTATCATTCCAGAGGCTTTTGCTGGTAGAGGCAGGGTTTTTTCCTATGTGGAGAAAAACTAGACAGGCAGTGCTGTTTGTGGATGTTGGTGGAATTCTAGTTGAAGTACTGGACAGTGTAGCCTGTGGGTATAGGCTGCATTATCTGTCTTTAAATTAAATTCTCTCTTAAAGGTGTATGCAGGTCTGCATGATTTGTCACCTTTTAGAGATTATTTTTTATTGCTCCGGGGTCCACGCACATGGGCGGGACTATTCACTAGATTATGACTATAACAGAGATACCCCTACTACAGAACTGGAGTTACAGAAAAGAAACTACTCCTTCTCCCCTACCTATGGCAAAACAATCTGAAGATTGTGTCGATGACCATGCGCAATATTACCAAGAGGAGGAGTCAATGAACCTCGTGGCTCGAAGAAAACGTCTTGAATCAAAAGCAACTTGCAATCATCCGAGCCCAACACTAGATGGTGGACTTATGAACAGCACGTGAATCTACAGCTCTACATGCCAAGAACAGATGCCTACAGGATAAGTAACATAATTCCTATCTTCTATATGTAATAGTTTTTGTTTTTTTGTTTTTACACTAGTGAATGGACTGCTATTCAGAAATGTTCAATGACTGTTTCTTTATATGTATTATCAGCCTTTTCTACCTGATTAAATAAAATATATATATTTTTAAAACGTTTGGGTTTCTAAGGGAAGCTTGTAATGCTGTTTCTTGTGAGACTGTTTTAGTAAGTCTGTTTTACTGTGGTGTGATTGTCACGCTCTGTTATGCAGGTATGACAGGGCCCAACATGCCACCTCCTGGACCTGCGGGAGCCCCTCCAGGAATGCCTGGAATGCCCACTGGAGGTCCCCAAAAGCCTTGGTCTGAAGGTTAGTCTCAGTACTGTAATAGAGCACTGATGTTGGGTCTGGGACTTCACTGTCCTTTATTTGTTTTTACCAAACACCTCTTTCCCTCACAGCCTTCAGTTTTGCACAAAGTTTAGTGGGGTGAACCTTTTACCTTTCAGTTCATCCACTGTTTTTTTATTTTATTTTTCATTGAGTTAAACATTACAGCAACTGAAACCATCAAGTTACATAAACATTTGGTCTGCCAGAAGGAATGTTGAGGTCTGTTCGATTTAGTGCAGCAATATTTCACATATATCCTGTTTTGACATAGATTTAATTTGGTCTTTTACTGTGACGCACTCATTTCACTTGTCGCTTCAGTGGCTGAGGTACCTAGATGTATTATTCGCCTGCATTGTCTGTACCTTCTCTTTTCGTTTTGTGAACATTGCCTGCTCTCAGAAATTCTAAGCCTACCTTTCAACCAACGCTACCTCTTATTTGTTTGATTTCAGTAACAAATCAACATTGGCGCAGAAAGGTTTTGAAATAAAATCTCACAGATTAACAACATAAAAAATGCCAAATGGAACAACTGTGGACTGTAGAGCTGCTAGAGTCTGCTGAATGAAAAGGCTTTAAATATGCGAAAGACACACCATTTCTTTAAGTTTCTTCAAGTAGTTCAGTGAGCATGCAGTTACTTTTGAAGAGAAGCTATCTTGTTAGACAATTACTGTGAAACTGGTGAACTGGGGCAGGGCGTTTTGGGCTCTCCATCTGGGGAAGGTGCACAGATACTGGAAACATCATTTTCGTGTATGTAAACATGTTTGGGAATTCTGACCTTTCCTTCAAGGCAGGCACTGTCCAGATGCCTTTTTGTGGACTGGTAGCAGGTTTTTAGGTCTCGCCCGAGCTAGCGCGCATACGCTGCTCTGCGAGGCATTTTGTAAGGGCTTTTAAATTCCAAACACACGCTTGTGCGTGTGCTTGGAATTTATCACTTGCTATTGAGCTTTGCGTGCTGTCTTTCTAAGAAAGACAGCACACAATTGGCCCAAGGGGGGTGCATGTTCCACCTTCTCTGTTCTGTGGCCTAGGGTCCGCGTTAGCGAGCATGCGCGCCATATGTTTCCAATTATCACGCCGCGTCTCGCGGTCCCGTTAATTAGAAACATATGGGCAAATGCGGCGCTTTCACTTTCGCCACAGCGGGCACAAGCGCGCTCACCACTTCCGGGCTTGTCTTGTTTTAACAGCATTGTTCAAACCCTGCACTGTAGGCTTTTGTATCTAACTTCCCGCGTTGCTGCTGATCACCTTCTCAGTGTACCTTGAGCTTCAGACTTTATTTCTGACCGTTTCTTTCTCAGCACATGAGACACTACATTATTTGTTGGAACTGTACCGAGCTCGTTTTTCTTTTCATTACTGGTAATGTGTTGATTCTGCCCATTGACTATTGCAATCTTCCCTGTTCCCTCTTTAATGTACAGTAGTGTTATATTATTCCCATTTGGCTGAAAGCAAGCACACCCTTTTGAACTTGGAAGTTACTTCATTTGCTGCCTCTGAAGTTGGAAATCAGTTTAATGGGGGGAATTGCGTGAAATTACTATATAGTGCCGGTGATAAACCATTTACACTATAAATCCTAATAATTGTTCTACCCAACATATCGAGGGCATCAGAATTTTGAGATGTACTTTCACTTTGCGTTTCACACTGTTTAAAGGCGGCACGCAGCATAAAGTCTCCAAGGTTCTCGGTTGCAGCCAGGTATTATTTGGAGAGCCCATTTCTGTTGGCACTCTGTTGAAAAATGCTTTTTCTTTCTGGCTCCTGGTGTCTCGGGGAGGGGGAGCTCTCCTAATGGCCTTTGTGCCATTTCTCGCTGGTCCAATACAATGTGGTCTTCAATGCTTAACTATTTGACTCAAAGCTTCCAAGTCACCCTGTTACTCGTGGCTCCTCCCAGATAAGGTTCTGGGTAGGGGACTGTGAGAAAGTGCTATCTTTCTTGCATGTTATGCCCCGACTTTTTGCTGAATTGCCGAATGTACTTTGACTGAGTGTACCCTGGACTCCTGCCAATCAGGTGCCCAGGGCCTATGTTCCTTCCCTAGAAACACAAAACCCAAATTGGCAAACCCTGGCCACATGTCAGTCCCTGGTAAATGGTACCCTAGGTACCCAGGGCCCTGTGACCAAGGAAGGCCTCTAAGGGCACTCATTGTGCCACCCTTGGAGGCCCTGTACCCTTACACACACACACACACACTGACCTTGTAGGCTGGGTGACTGGGTGCAAGATAAAACAAAGAGTCGACATGGCACACATCCCTGTGTGCCATGCCCATCACCTACACTGCCATGGCATACATCAGCCAACCCTCTAGCTGGGTGCCCTATGCCAATGGTGTGGGCACAGGAGCAGGAGCCCTGTCCCCTTACAGTACCCAGGTCCATTCCTGGGCACTGTAAGTGCAGTGCTGCCATTTAAGAGTACATGGTGCCGCGAGCTCATCAAACACAAACTCCACAGCACCATAATGGCAACACTGAAGACTGAGAAGTGTGATATCAAACTTCTCAGCACATTAAATCCCACACTGGCATCAGTGTGGGTTTAATGTACCAAGCACCCCAGAGGGCATCTTAGAGATGCCCCCTAAAACTTAACCTACAATCCACATCTGTTCTGAGGCTGCCTAGGCTGTCACACAGCAGACATGTTGCTTGACCCCTGGGTAGGAGAGCCCCTGCTCTCCTGGGCCTGCAACAATGCACATCCTGGGCGAGGTGCTAAATCTCCTCCCCCAGGATGGGCAGGTGGAAGCATCAAAGGCATGCCGCCTCTGTGAGCTTCCCCAGGCCACTGCAACCCCCCACTCTGGCGGGAAGCTTGGCCGGAAGCCTCAAATAGGGACAGGGGATGTGCCAGCCTGCCAACCCCACCCCTCAGGTGGGGGAGGTGAGGTGAAGCACATCCCCGGGCTCTCGCCATCTTGAAGATGTGAAGCCCTACCCTTTTAGGACTAGGCTACTGCCCCCCTCCCACAGGAGAGAGGGAGGATAGGGGGTGTACCCACCCCAGGACAGGGACCCATTGGTCCCTGCCCTTCACCTACCTGTAACGCCCCTAAATCTAGTATTTAGGGGCACTCTGAACCTTCCTTCCCCAGATTCCAAAAATCAGAAGAAGAGCTAGAAGAAAGAAGACTTGCCCTGCAGCTGCTAAGAAGAGGGAGACACCAACTGCTTTGGCCCCAGCCCGTCGACCCTCGAACCTGCTCCTGCTCCAACCCGGCATCTCTTGTGGCCAGCAACCTCACAAACCCCGGAGGACCTGGCTACCTTTTGACTCTAAACCCCTGGGACTCCCATGAGTAGAGGCTCTACTCAAAATCTACTTCTAATCCCTGGCAGCAGCCCGTAACCGCGAACCCAGCACACTCTGCACCAGCCAAGCCTGGCCTGTGCCGGAGTGAACAAAGACCACAAGGGCGACCCCTTAGCGACTGTGACCCCGAGTCCGGCACTCAAGGACCTCCCTCGACCCTCCTGAAGAAGCCTGCAGCCTCAGAACAAGGTGCCCCCCCAACCGCGATCAACAGAGGGTAAGATTTCCCGACACCAAAAGGCACCCCTGCACCCGGTGCCCCGCGGCCGCCTGTGCCCAATCCCGGGGTACCTACCTATCCTCCAACTACCCAACTTACCTCTCGAAGTGGTGGTGGCACCTGAAGAATCCTCGTTCCCGAGCTTGCAGTGTCTTTCTAAACCGGAGATTTCTCATTGAAATCAATTGAGCGCCCGAAGGCTCAAAAGCACCCTGCACCCAGCCACCCGAGTTGCCCTGGCAGTGCAACCTCTACACCTATCTACTTCCCCACTTGCCCTGAGTAAGTGACCAGGAGCCCAGCTCCCACAGCCGAGTGACCTGCTAGTCAGCAGCCACCAACCAAGGCCCTCCTATCTCTCATAGGACAACATTGGGCCTAACTCTCTCTGCACCCGGCCGCCCTTGTGCCGCTGAGGGTGAACCAACTGTACCTACCTGACCCTGGGAGACCCCTGAGTCTATGCCCAGAACCTTAACTCTGCCAGTCGAGTACTTACCTTTAAACCGATAACTCAATTTTCTCCATAGGGTAACATTGACTGGCTTTTCCTGAAATTTCTTCTAAGTCTGGACTTTTCAAAACTTAAATATTTCACCAAAAATCAGCCGAGTAACGAAAACACAAACCTGCTCTTAATTGAGCTCCCAGTGCTGGATCTTGGTGCCCAGCACTGACTCTGAAAAATACTTAAAACTGTACTTACCAGTAACCCAGTTTTCTCCCATAGGAAATCATTGACTGTTTTTCTGTGAAATTTCTTTGGTCAATTTCTGCAATCTTTAAATATTCTTTAAAAATCGTATAATATCTGAAAACGTAATTACTTACCTGTTTTGGATAAAGGTCCCAGTACTGAGTCTAGGCATCCAGTACTGGATTACAAAAGTAACGAGAACATACTATACCTGCAACTTGAATTTTCTGCCATAGGGAATCATTGACTGGTTTCTATGAAATTTTTTCTAAGTGTCAACTTTTGAAATAGCAAAATATTGTCTAAAAAACATCACAGTAATTAAGTCGACTTTGATTCCAAGTACTGACCCAGGACTGAATCTAGGATCCAATCCAGGAATTCCAAAAGTAATCCTAAAAGTAATCTGTGGCAAATAACTTGAAACTTCCATTGAACTCAATGCATTATTGTGTTTAGAATTGTGTTGCCTATTGCAACCACTTGTAACTTTCTACAAAAGTCAATTGCATATTG
This sequence comes from Triturus cristatus, assembly GCF_964204655.1. Classification (NCBI taxonomy): domain Eukaryota; kingdom Metazoa; phylum Chordata; class Amphibia; order Caudata; family Salamandridae; genus Triturus; species Triturus cristatus. The sequence continues at coordinate 84,680,889 of NC_140586.1, read as the reverse complement.
CAAAAGTATTTATATAAAGCATCTCATTTTGAGAAAGTATATTTTAATACCTATTGTTGGTTCTAAAATAAAACAAGCATATATTTTTTATATATAAACCATTGGCCTAGAGTCCAGTTATTGAGTGTGTGAGACCATTTGCTGGCTGAGTGTGTGCAACAAATGCTTCACACTGTCCAATGATACTGCCTTACTGCTCGACCAAGCTACCACTTTAGAGAGTAAGGGTATATCAAACTTTAGCCTCTGCCAAACCTCTGGGGACTGTGGACTGTGTACACCCTGTACCTATTTGGGAACAGTATATACAGAGCCACTTTCTCACAGGGACGATTTCCAATTCAGACCATTCATGTTGGTCTTTTAAATCAGATCTCTCCCACCGTCCTGAGTTTGTGGCTGCCTGGCTTTTGTTTAATGGCCTATTGCTCGCCTTTTAGGAGCTTGCATTAACAAACACAGCATCCCTTCCCTCATTCCCTATATCCGTCTATATGACATTAAAAATGGTCTGTTGCCATACATTCAGAGCGTTTGGCATTAATACTCTCAGGTTTGCAAATCTGACCCTTAAATTCCCCTAGTTAAAAAAATGGGGAAGTGTTTTTTGATATTGTAAATCGACTTTTAAAGCTCCAAAGCTGTGTGTTCGAGGCATATGAGCTGCAGATTGTACACTTAGCATAGATCGCCATCTGGTGTTGGGCCCGGATGTTTGCAGTTTGTTTTTCTTCTTGGACAGTCTTTGGAAGTCACGAGTTTGGTGACTCCTCCTTCGGTCCGTACTGCGCATGGGCTTCGGCTCCATCCTCAGATTGTTTTTTTCCGCCATCGGGCTCGGATGTGATACTTCGTGCTCCGGCTTCGAACTTCTACGGTTCCAGCCTCGACGGAAAATCCTCGATTCTTCGAGTTCCTTCATCATCTTCATCTCTCGAAGCGGCACTTTCTCCATCCCGTACATCGACACCGGCCTTCGGGCCCTCCGCGACTCCGGTCCCGGCCGATGGAAAGGACTCCGTTCAAAAAGTGCCCAAAATGTGGGTCTAAATTTCCCCACACCGACCTCCATCAGGTGTGTAACCTTTGCCTCTCTCCGGAACACGAGGCCAGAGACTGCCCCGCCTGCAAGTCTTTTCGATCGAAGAAGACCATCCGAGATCGAAGAGCTCGACGCACCATGGCGCACTCATCCTCTGCAGCTCCACCGGACATCTTCGGAGACGACGCCGAAGCTTCGGGGCAAACACACACCGAGCAGGAGGAAGACGTCGTCAGCGCTTCCGAGGCCGACGACTCCGACGTGGAGGACATTACACCAGCGCAGCGGGCCGTGAGTAATATGCCCCCTCCTACCCCCACGCCGAAAACCAAAGAGACTCAGGTTACTCCCTCGCCTGCCGGCCTGGGCAAAACCAAAACCAAAACTTCGATCACCCCACCTTCGGGCCCGGTGTCGAAGCTCCCAAAGTCTCATGGCAGCTCGGGATCGAGCCAGCCGACACCCGGTGCCGAAAAACAGCATCCGGCACCGAAGACTGCAAAATCCAGCTCGACTCCGAAACCACCGGTGCCGAAGCCTGGACACTCGGTGCCGACCAAACACAAACACAAATCTGTCGGCACCGATGCTCCAGCGCCGAAACATCATTCGACGCCGAAACACCCGGAGACCTCAAAAAAGCATGGCGCACACAGACCATCGAAACCCCCGGTTCCGAAATCACCGGTGCCGACAGACGACTCGACACCATTGGCTCTGTTTACACCAGACCCTTTACAAAAGACTTTGTCCAAAGATCCAAAGACTGGGCTTTTGACTTTAACTACCAAGAAAAGACGCCTTGATGCTCCGGCTCCTCCTCCTCCACCCAAAAGGAAGGACTCTGCTACTTCTCCCCTCAGAGTGCCCTCCCCACTACCGCCTCCCCTACCCCCTCCACCTCCTCCACCACCTCCACCTCACAGGTCTCCGCCACCTGTACCTCACTACGATCCGACCCCATCCCCAGATCCGGATGATGGGGATCCGGACAATTACCCGGCGGACGCCCCAATGGATCCCACTCCACCAGGGACCCCAGATCCATGGGAGGATTACAATAACCCTGATATACCCAATGTACCTCAGGACGACTTATACCCATCAAGACCGTCTCCTCCAGAGGACTCCTTAGGGTTTCACCATTTAGTGCAGAGAGCAGCACACTACCATGGGGTGGACATGCACAGTGAAGCAGTAGAAGAAGACTTCCTACTGGATACATTTGATATACAAGACAAATCCACTTCCATTTTACCCATGCTTAAGGGTGTCACCAAGCACGCTACAGAGGTGTTCAAAGACCCTGTCAGAGCCAGAGTACTGAACCCTAGAATAGAGAAGAAGTATAAGGCGGCACCCACAGACCCTGCTTACATCAAGGGCCCTGCTCCCCTAGATTCCCTAGTTGTCTCCACAGCTAGAAAGCGGGCTAACTCCCAATCCTCAGGAGATGCCCCACCGCCAGACAAAGAATCTAAACTTCTGGACGCGTCTGGTAAACGCACCGCCTCCCAAGCTGCAAACATGTGGCGCATTGCAAACACACAAGCACTGCTTGCGCGATATGATAGAGCACACTATGACGAACTAGAGGCTCTTATGCAGCACCTTCCAGAAAAATACAAGCACAAGGCTCATGACCTGATACAGGAGGGTAAACTAATTACAAACACCTCCATTAAGTGTGCCCTCGATGCAGCCGACACTGCTTCTAGGGCCATAAATACCAGTGTCCTGCTTCGTCGCCACGCCTGGCTCAGGATCTCAGGTTTCAAGCCTGAAGTCCAGGCATCCATACTCAATCACCCCTTTGACCAGGAAACACTCTTTGGGCCAAAGGTAGACGAAGCGCTCGAAAAGATGAAGAAAGACACAGACACAGCAAAGTCTATGGGGGCACTCCAAACACAAGCCTCCAAACGTTCCTTTCGACGCTCGTCCTTTCGTGGCACAGGCAGAGGCTCCTCCACCGATAACGCCTCTACCTCCTACAAGTCCCCTCCTCAAAATACCTTTTCAAAGGGCAATCAGAGAGGTGGTTACAGGGGTAACAACAATAAGGGCAGGGGCAAAACCAACAACACCCGTTCTGCCACCCCCCCCGCACAATGACTCCCCTCCGCTCCCCCCAGACCATTCCACTCCGGTCGGGAGCAGACTACAAAACTTTATCCACGTATGGGAGTCCATAACATCGGACAAATGGGTAACCCAAATCATTCGGTCAGGGTACTGTCTCGAACTAACATCTACCCCACCCAATATCCCACCAAGGCACCGTCCAATGTCTCAAGAACATTCCACACTGCTCAAACAAGAGGTACTCTCACTCCTCCAAAAACACGCTATAGAGCAGGTCCCCGTCAATCAACAAAATCTAGGGGTCTACTCCCTATATTTCTTAATACCAAAGAAAGACGGGACCCTCAGACCCATTCTCGACCTCCGGCCTCTAAATGCCTACATACACTCAGACCATTTTCACATGGTCACCCTACAGCAAGTCCTCCCACTCCTCTGCCAGGGAGACTTTCTCACAACCCTGGATCTGAAAGACGCATACTTTCACATTCCAATACACCCCTCTCACAGGAAATACCTCAGGTTCGTGGTGGACGGGCAACATTACCAATTCACGGTTCTCCCCTTCGGGGTCACCACCGCACCGCGGGTGTTTACCAAATGCCTAGCAGTAGTAGCAGCACACCTCAGACGTCAACACATTCACGTCTTCCCTTACCTGGACGACTGGCTGATGAAAGCCGCGTCCTACGACCAATGTGTGCAGCATACAAACAGCACCATCCAACTGCTCCACCAGCTAGGCTTCACGGTGAACTACCAAAAGTCCCACCTCATACCATCTCACACAAAGCAATATCTCGGGGCCACTATAGACACCTCCAAGGGTATTGCCTATCCAAACTCAGCCAGAATCACAAGCATTGAAGCCTTACGCAAAACATTCCTTCCTCAACACTCTCTTCCAGCAAGAGTGTTTATGAAGCTCATAGGAATGATGGCGTCTTGCATCTTCATAGTGCCCCATGCAAGACTCCACATGCGTCCACTTCAAGAGTGCCTAGCACAACAGTGGAACCAGGCCCAGGGTCAGCTGACGGATCTGGTGTTGGTGGACGGCCGCACACATCACTCTCTGCAGTGGTGGAACACCACAAACCTTTCCAAAGGGCGGCCGTTCCTGGACCCGGTTCCTCAGGTGATTCTAACAGCGGACGCATCGCTCTCCGGCTGGGGAGCGCACCTCCTACACCTCACCATGCAAGGTCTATGGACGCCACAGCAAAAATCGCTCCACATCAACCACCTGGAGCTCTTGGCGATCTTTCTAGCCCTAAAATCTTTCCAAAAACAGATTTCGGGCAAAGCAGTCCTCATTCGCACAGACAATATGACTGCGATGTATTATATACAAAAACAGGGGGGGACACACTCTCCCCAGCTCTCCCGCTTAGCCCAGAGCATATGGAGATGGGCAATTCCCCAAAACATCTTTCTCCTGGCACAGCACGTTCCAGGCGTACAAAACACCATGGCAGATCTGCTCAGCAGACAAACACAACAACTACACCAATGGGAACTGCATCCACAAGTTCTTCACCCATTCTTCCAACAGTGGGGGCATCCTCACATAGACCTCTTCGCCACCCACGAAAACAAAAAATGCCCAAGCTTCGTCGCCAGATACCCACACCCATTGTCCAAGGGCAATGCGATATGGATGAACTGGTCAGGCAGATTTGCATACGCCTTTCCACCTCTCCCACTAATTCCATTAGTGGTCAGGAAGCTACAACAGCACTCCCTCACACTCATTCTGGTAGCTCCGACGTGGGCCAGGCAGCCGTGGTACACCACGCTACTACAACTGTCAGTGGTACCACATCAAAAATTGCATCTATCCCCATGCCTCCTAACCCAGAACCATGGAGAAATCAGGCACCCGGACCCAGCTCAGCTCAACCTGGCGATCTGGCTCCTGAAATCCTAGAATTCGGATACCTTAACCTTCCCCCTGATTGCATGAACATCATCATGGAAGCCAGACGTCCTACCACTAGAGCATGCTATGCCGCAAAGTGGAAAAGATTTGTAATTTACTGCCGTAACAATACAATCAACCCTCTAGATGCATCCATACAGCACATAATATGCTATCTGCTCCATCTTCACAGGTGTAACCTGGCATATTCATCCATACGCCTACACCTAGCAGCGATCGCTGCCTATCTACAAAACAGGCAGCATTTATCACTCTTCAGAGTGCCCGCTATTAAAGCCTTCATGGAAGGCCTTAAACGAGTAATTCCTCCCAGGGCACCACCTTCCCCTGTATGGAATCTAAATTTGGTTCTTACACGTCTAATGGGTCCGCCCTTCGAACCAATGCACAAATGTGAGCTACAGTTTCTCACCTGGAAAACAGCTTTCCTTGTAGCTATCACTTCCCTTAGAAGGGTTGGTGAAATACAAGCGTTCACCATACAGGAACCCTACATACAAATGCATCACAGCAAGGTCATACTTCGCACAAATCCGAAGTTTCTGCCCAAAGTCATTTCCCCCTTCCACCTCAATCAATCAGTGGAATTACCTGTCTTCTTTTCGCAACCCCAATCTGTTGCAGAAAGGGCCTTACACACGCTTGATGTAAAAAGGGCGTTACTATACTACATACAAAGAACGCAACCCTTCAGGAAGACTAAACAATTGTTCGTTTCCTTCTCTCCACCACATAAAGGCAACCCCATTTCAAAATCAGGGATAGCTAGGTGGATTGTAAAATGCATACAAATTTGCTATCAAAAGGCAAAGAGAACATTATCTGTTCCCCCTAAAGCCCACTCTACAAGAAAGTTAGGGGCTTCTATGGCTTTTCTAGGGAATATACCCTTAGATGACATCTGCAAAGCAGCCACATGGTCTACACCGCACACCTTCACAAAACACTACTGTGTAGATGTGCATTCCAAGCAGCAAGCTAGGGTGGGCCAGGCTGTACTAAAGACACTTTTTCAAACAGCTGCAACGGATACCGGTGGTCGCCGCTAGGGTTGGGTACTGCTATATAATCTATGCTAAGTGTACAATCTGCAGCTCATATGCCTCGAACGGAATATGCTACTTACCAGTATGCATCTGTTCTTGGCATGTAGAGCTGCAGAGTTGTACACGCCCACCCGCCTCCCCGGCTACCTGTATCCGTTCCAGTACATTTTATTTAGATACAACACATGGGTTTCTCACTGTTATTACTACGCTCCATCATTTCCCTGTTGGCGAAAAACAATCTGAGGATGGAGCCGAAGCCCATGCGCAGTACGGACCGAAGGAGGAGTCACCAAACTCGTGACTTCCAAAGACTGTCCAAGAAGAAAAACAAACTGCAAACATCCGGGCCCAACACCAGATGGCAATCTATGCTAAGTGTACAACTCTGCAGCTCTACATGCCAAGAACAGATGCATACTGGTAAGTAGCATATTCCTTTTATTTTATTTACTAGGACACCACTGAAGTATAGCTACAATCTGCATGCAAATGTGGTTTAGGGAGACGGGCAGCTTTTTTCGCCTTCCTGGTGCCTCATTACCCTTTTCATACCCTCTAAATTTTGCAATGAAAACAAAACCAGCGCCTCACTAATGAATTCTTACAAAGCCATGTGATGGAAAACGTACAGCAGTGAGTTTATATTGTAAATAATGATTGTGCGTTCCAATAAGCCACAGTTTGGAATTCTTTTGAGGTTTCTAGATAACATAGAGCTCTTTTGTTCAGGAACACGTTAGTAAACATTTCGTGAGACGTGCCTGTTCGCGGTGGGCGTTTATTTCAGTTTGCGTTGCTTTCCCTCTAATCAGCCTCTTTGTTGTAAACGGCGCTGAACGCACAGGATGCCGGGCTGACAGAAACCATGTTTGTTGGTGGCGGCTACCACATAATTACACACCACATATTTACACTCTACTCAATGCAACATAAATACACTCCACATAATACCACTAAGTGCCATATAATTACACGCCGTATACTTACTCTACTCAATGCAATGTCAATACACACCACATAATACCACACACTGCCACATAATTAAATGCTACATAATTAGACTGCACTCAATGCAACATACACTCCAAACACCACTAAATGCCACATAATTACACACCACATAATTAAACACTACTAAATACAACTTACACTCCACACAATACCACTCAGTGCCACATAAGTATATACAACATAATTACACTACACTCAATGCAACATGCACTCCAAACAATACCACTCAGTGCCACATAATTATATGCTACATAAATACACTGTATTCAGTGCAACATACACCAACTAATACCGCTAAGTGCCACATAATTACATGCCACTTGCATGTACAAACAAGCATTGGCATAGCCAATAGGTCTCGCCTTTGGGACCCTATAAGTGTTTAGCCATGCAACAGTTGTATAACTAAACACTTACAATGTCCCAAAAGCGAGACCTATTGGCTATGCCAATGCTTGTTTTAACTGCTGCAATCTATTGAAGCCTCACGGAGAACATCAAAGCAGCCGTGCGGCCGCGAAAGTGATCGCGATAAAACATCAAAGCGGACGCGAAAGTGAAAGTAGTCGCGGTAAAGTGCGACGCGCGCGCCCGCACACATGCACTGTAGGTCTAGGCTGGCCTGGTAGCACTTTTTGGAGCCCTCACAAAATGTCTCGCCAGACCAGCGCATGCGCTGGGTCAGGCGAGACCTAAAAACCACAGGCACAATGGAACAATAAAGGGAAAACAGGGCACTCTACAAACTAGGGAAAGCAAAACAAGAAAACCTTGAATACCCCTCTGCGATTACGATTCCCAGCATGTGGAGTATGGGTGCACGGGTCATGATACGGTGGAGCCACGCCTAAAATATTATGAAAGGGGGAAATCTCAACAGTAACCTATGAAACAAGCATTTGCAATGCAATAGGTCTCGCAAGTGCGAGTTTTGGAGCTATTGGTATTGTAAATGGTATTGCCTTTAATTTATTCACAAGCATCAGGCATCAGACATCCACAAGTATCAGGCATCAGACATCCACAAGCATCAGACATCAGGCATCAGACATCCACAAGCATCAGACATCAGGCATCAGACATCCACAAGCATCAGACATCAGGAATCAGACATCCACAAGCATCAGACATCAGGCATCATGCATCACACATCATGCATCAGACATCCACAAGCATCAGACATCCACAAGCATCAGACATCCACAAGCATCAGACATCATGCAACACACATCCACAAGCATCAGGCATCAGACATCAAACATCGGGCATCAGACATCGGGCATCAGACATCAGGCATCAGACATCCACAAGCATCAGACACCAGGCATCAGACACCAGGCACCAGGCACCAGACACCCACAAGCATCAGACATCAGACACATCATGCATCAGACACATCATGCATCAGACACATCATGCATCAGACATCATGCATCAGACATCATGCATCAGACACATGCATCAGACACATGCATCAGGCACATGCATCAGACCTCATGCATCAGACCTCATGCATCAGACCTCATGCATCAGACATCATGCATCAGACAACATGCATCAGACAACATGCATCCACAAGCATCAGATATCAGGCATCAGATATCAGGCATCAGATATCAGGCATCAGATATCAGGCATCAGATATCAGGCATCAGACATCAGACATCAGGCATCAGATATCAGACATCAGACATCAGGCATCAGACATCAGGCATCAGATATCCACAAGCATCAGGCATCAGACATCCACAAGCATCAGGCATCAGACATCCACAAGCATCAGGCATCCACAAGCATCCGGCATCAGACATCAGGCACCAGACATCCACAAGCATCAGACATCAGACAACATGCATCAGACAACATGCATCCACAAGCATCAGATATAAGACATCAGATATCAGGCATCAGATATCAGGCATCAGATATCAGGCATCAGGCATCAGGCATCAGACATCAGGCATCAGGCATCAGACATCAGACATCAGGCATCAGGCATCAGACATCAGGCATCAGATATCAGGCATCAGGCATCAGGCATCAGGCATCAGACATCAGGCATCAGATATCCACAAGCATCAGGCATCAGACATCCACAAGCATCAGGCATCAGACATCCACAAGCATCAGGCATCCACAAGCATCCGGCATCAGACATCAGGCACCAGACATCCACAAGCATCCGACATCAGACAACATGCATCAGACATCCACAAGCATCCGACATCAGACAACATGCATCAGACAACATGCATCAGACTTCTTCAAGCATCAGGCATCCACAAGCATCAGACATCAGGTATCAGACATCATGCATCAGACATCAGGCAACACACATCCACAAGCATCAGGCATCAGACATCCACAAGCATCAGGCATCAGACATCAAACATCGGGCATCAGACATCAGGCATCAGACTTCCTCAAGCATCAGGCATCCACAAGCATCAGACATCAGGTATCAGACATCATGCATCAGACATCAGGCAACACACATCCACAAGCATCAGGCATCAGACATCCACAAGCATCAAGCATCAGACATCAGGCATCAGACATCCACAAGCATCAGACATCAGACATCAGGCACCAGACATCCACAAGCATCAGACATCCACAAGCATCAGACATCCACAAGCATCAGACATCCACAAGCATCAGACATCCACAGCATCAGGCATCAGACATCAGACATCAGACATTCACAAACATCAGGCATCAGACATCCGGCATCAGACATCCACAAGCATCAGACATCAGACATCCACAAGCATCAGACATCCACAAGCATCAGACATCCACAAGCATCAGACATCCACAAGCATCAGACATCCTGCGTCAGACATCCTGCGTCAGACATCCTGCGTCAGACATCCTGCGTCAGACATCCTGCGTCAGACATCCTGCGTCAGACATCCTGCGTCAGACATCCTGCGTCAGACATCCTGCGTCAGACATCCTGCGTCAGACATCCTGCGTCAGACATCCTGCGTCAGACATCCTGCGTCAGACATCCTGCGTCAGACATCCTGCGTCAGACATCATGCGTCAGACATCATGCGTCAGACATCATGCGTCAGACATCCACAAGCATCAGGCATCAGACATCCACAGGCCTCAGACGTCAGGCCTCAGACGTCAGGCCTCAGACGTCAGGCCTCAGACGTCAGGCCTCAGACATCAGGCCTCAGACATCAGGCCTCAGACATCAGGCCTCAGACATCCACAGGCCTCAGACATCAGGCCTCAGACATCAGGCCTCAGACATCAGGCCTCAGACATCAGGCCTCAGACATCAGGCCTCAGACATCAGGCCTCAGACATCAGGCCTCAGACATCAGGCCTCAGACATCAGGCCTCAGACATCAGGCCTCAGACATCAGGCCTCAGACATCAGACATCAGGCCTCAGACATCAGGCACCAGACATCAGGCACCAGACATCAGGCACCAGACATCAGGCACCAGACATCAGGCACCAGACATCAGGCACCAGACATCAGGCACCAGACATCAGGCACCAGACATCCACAAGCATCAGACATCAGGCACCAGACATCCACAAGCATCAGACATCAGGCACCAGACATCCACAAGCATCAGACATCAGGCACCAGACATCCACAAGCATCAGACATCAGGCACCAGACATCCACAAGCATCAGACATCCACAAGCATCAGACATCCACAAGCATCAGGCATCAGACATCCGGCATCAGACATCCACAAGCATCAGACATTCACAAACATCAGGCATCAGACATCCGGCATCAGACATCCACAAGCATCAGACATTCACAAACATCAGGCATCAGACATCCGGCATCAGACATCCACAAGCATCAGACATCCACATGCGTCAGACATCATGCGTCAGACATCATGCGTCAGACATCATGCGTCAGACATCATGCGTCAGACATCATGCGTCAGACATCATGCGTCAGACATCATGCGTCAGACATCATGCGTCAGACATCATGCGTCAGACATCATGCGTCAGACATCATGCGTCAGACATCATGCGTCAGACATCATGCTTCAGACATCATGCGTCAGACATCCACAAGCATCAGACACCCGGCACCAGACATCATGCGTCAGATATCCACAAGCATCAGACACCCGGCATCAGACAGCCACAAGCATCAGGCCTCAGACATCAGGCCTCAGACATCCACAAGCATCAGGCCTCAGACATCCACAAGCATCAGGCCTCAGACATCCACAAGCATCAGACATCGGGCATAAGACATCCACAAGCATCAGACATCCGCAAGCATCAGGCATCAGACAGTGTGCTCAGTTATATTATGTCCGCTGGAATAATAGCAAAGTAAACAAAGCAAAGTACTAACTTGTACTACAAAAAGTATGTGCGCTGCTATTAATATAAAGCTTAGCGTGCAGCGCAGTTATGTGCTCATGGCAACCTAAAAACAAACAAAAATGTAAAAAGACCGCGCTCTGTTGGCATTAAATAATGTTAAAGACGTACATCGTAAAGCCCTTCGCTCTGAAAATAAAGAAACCCATTTCGAACATGCAGGCTTTTGTAAGCACATGATAACGTGAATGTTTAAAAAGACGAACAAGACAAGCCCGGCGGAGCGTGGCGCGCGCGCTTGGCGGGGGAGCGCATTCCAGGCGGGTGAGCGGACCCTTTGAAGTAGGATGCCAAACGGATTGCATGGTGGCACGATGCACGTGATTGTGCGCGTGCTCGCCATGCAATCCGCTTTTGGGAGCACTTTTGGGAGCCCCTTACTAGAGTCTCGCTGAGCGATCGCTTACGCGATAGCCAGGCGAGACCTAAAAAAGAAGACATTTTTAAATTAAAATCTTTTTTTAATAGGGTTTTTCAGTTATATATAATGTCATCTTCGTTCCTATAAAGGTAACAAAAATGCTTAACACTTTGTAAAATAACTTTTCAACATAATGCACAGCAGCCACAATGCTCTGCAACATAGCCAATAATTCTGCCTAAACACACAAGGTCCCAAAGGCGAGACCTATTGGCTATGCCAATGCTTGTTCTTCTCTTGTCACAGCGCTTTCGTATTCTAGTTCTCAGATAGGCATTCTAGTCTGCTAGTTGCAAACTATGAATTTGATCACTGCTTTACATTTTAGAGAGAAGATTCAATCCCAGGAACTTACATGTTCTGGAGCACAGGTCCTGGCAGTCCTGCCTGTTATGTAGTATTGGGATAATGTGGACAGTTTTGTAATTTTTGCTCTGGAGAGTCATGATTATGGCGATGGTAGAATTAAAGTTTCAAAATCTCAATATGGTGCTTTGATTATGAGGTAATTCTGGAACCTGCGGGATGGGGAGCCCCCGACACATCCAGTGTTACACACAGTGTTACGCATGGGGGCTGGCGGACATCTAATTACGTGGCATTACAAATCGATCCGAGAACTGACGGACGTCTCCCTGGATGGACTCCGGGGCGTGTGGGAAGATGATGCCGGCCGAGCGTTCCACGACTCGAAGTGGCGCAAAGCCTTAGAATTCCCAAAAAAGGTGTCCAGAAACGCACGATTCAAAAACATCCAGTTCAACATCCTGCACCGAGCGTAACTTACGCCAGACAAGCTCCACCGGTTCTACCCCGATACGCAATCCCGATGCCCTCGCTGCCAACTGTTAGAAGCAGACTTTAGGCACATGTTTTGGGCCTGCCCATCCATACAACATTATTGGGGTAGGGTGCACCAAACACTCAGATTGACGACCGATCTCCCGGCCGCCTCTACGTGGGAGGCATGTGCTTTGGGAATGTCCCAGAAGAAGAAGACCGCAGAAGTACAATGGAAATTCAAGTCTCTGGCTATCCTCTTAGCGAAAAGGAACATAGCTATGCACTGGAGGGCCCCTACGGGACCCTCGGAGGCGGCCTGGATAGGAGCGGTTCTTAAATGGGGCACGGCGGAGGAGGAGACACTCAGAGAGGAGGAGGTGAGGGGTACCCGCAAACATCCGATATCCATGGAATTGGCGCAACTCCTGATACACTTCAAACAGCATTGCGCAGAGGCAGAGACACAGAATGCGACACAGCCCACCTCCTACAGCCCCCCCCCACCCCCCCGCCACCCAACACCCAGGGATAATGACAGAGACATAATAGGCAAGCAGGGAACTTACCCAGGAGAGGCGAATGGAGACCACGGCCCCCTCCATATACACCGGCCAGCTTTGGCCCTGACCTCCCCTGACCGGGTCCACCACAATTACTCTTCATCCACGCGTAGACCGCTGTTGCAGCATTTCCAAGCCCGCCCGACCCCTTTCCCCCCCTCTCACCATCTTCCCACTCGTTTCCCCGCTCCCCCCCCCCCCCTTTTGTTTTCTCCTTTGGCTCCTTCTTCCCTTTTTGCGATCTCGTCCACTCCTCCCCATAGTTAACGGTTGAGCCCATCGGCAGTTCAGACGCCGATAAACTAGTTAACGTACCAGTTGCACACTTTCGTCAGAAGGGAGGAGATACACAGCCAGTACAGGGGAGACCGAGTTGATCGTAGGTAACATGGGACATATCAAGACAGCCGGACGATACATATGACGATCTATAGGCTCGTATCATTAGGGGTCAGCTGGATCTAGTATCATCTGGAGGTTCCAGGGACAAATTACCAATGTAACTACTTTTGTACACAGCAATGTTCAGTCGCAATGATGCACAAAATTGGTCTGTATGTAATTCAGTTGGCATATTTTGTGGAAAACTGTACGCAAAACCCTACTAATAAAAAAATTTGAAGAAAAAAAAATGGTGCTTTGATTATGAGGTAGCAGTTTTCCTATAGTGCTCAAATGAGGATGATCAGTGCATAATGCAACAAAGTTGGTATATGTGCTAATTAGCCTGATCTTACACATGTTCCTACAGGTTATGGATTTGTTTGCATCAGTGTTCTAAAAAAATATATATTTTGTTCCTGTAAGTGGGTTGTTTTTATGGCACTCTAATGCATTGTGTGTGCCTTTCTTTTGGTTTCCCTTAGGACCAATGGCAAACGCTGCTGCCCCCACCAGTGTGCCCCAGAAACTGATTACACCTCAGCCCACAGGCCGCCCTTCCCCTGCGCCCCCATCTTTGCCGCCCGCCGCTTCTCCAGTCATGCCTCCACAGACCCCTTCCCCGGGCCATCCCCTCCCACCTGCCCCTATGATCCAGCTGCATCCAAAGCAGAATCGCATCACTCCTATTCAGAAACCCCGCGGCTTGGACCCAGTGGAAGTCCTACAGGAACGAGAGTATCGGTGAGCAGCCTTTTAAATTGACACATGATAATTCTGGTATTTGCTCCTTAAATTTGCTTTTGTCTCTTGCACGGTCAAGATACCACCAGTGAAATTGTAGTATAACAATACCTTCCTTTGAATGACAAGTTTTTTACAGCAGTGTGATTGGTAACGTGATGAGATTGGGTTATCACACAGTTAAACAGTTGACAGGCAGACCGAAATCTCACTCAGCTTGCATACTTGTCTCTTCACAATACAGTGAGGGGCCACTCCTGCACTTGTATCAGGTCCTGTCATTAAGTCCGTTTTCTATGTGGTGACACGCAGGGCAAGTTTAGCACTCTTAGGCATCACTTTCTGTGGGAGTGTAGTTGGAGTGGATACTTGTCATTGTACTGGGGTTTCTTGTCATTGTACTCGCTCAAAGAGGTACTTGTTCTAGTGGCAGAAAAGACTGCTGTATTTGAACCTACTCCTGGTGATGTTTTCTAAACTAAGTGTTAGTCGCCCTTCCACCTCCTAGTTTTTTGGCTTTTTAAAGTTTGTTCTCTGTTTCCGTTAATACTTTGCTTTTAAGTGTCGCCTGAATTGCTTTATTTTTAAAGGGTCTTTATATTGCACTGCGGTTTGTGGTGTGTTTATTTCACTTAAATCGTTCAATTTGGGTGTCTCTCGTTCTAGGGACCAGTTACCCCTTAAAACAATGATTTCCGCCTTGCATGAGGCTTTGCCCAGCATCCATGTTTACTCATCCCATTCTGTTGATAGCCATTGAAAAAAAAGTGTCTATCAGAGCAAAGTAATGATGTACAGCACATAGCCTTTTGACATAAATTAGGAACTGTTTGTAGGCCGTCTCTTTCTCCCTGTTATTTAACTGCTGTTTTGTTTGGTGGTCTCTTACTCCAGGTTACAGGCTCGTATTGCGCACAGAATCCAAGAACTTGAAAACCTTCCTGGCTCACTGCCGGGTGACCTGCGGACCAAAGCAACGATCGAGCTGAAAGCCCTACGACTCCTCAACTTCCAGAGACAGGTGGGTACTCGTGGACTCCTGAGACAGTTCCTTCACAGCAAACCTTTGATAGAAAAAGCACACTTGTTGGAGTCCAGGATTAGCTGCATGCATTCCATTTGAGCACTTTATACATTTTGAAAAGTAATGTGGCTAATGCGTGTTATGAAAATACTGGTTCATGTTGTGTTTGGGGCTGAGGATTTTCAGTGAGCTGGAACATTTGTGGCCCCCTGGTAAAGTCAGGAAACTCGCACCCAACGTTGTAAGTAAGCTCTTTGTAGGGAATAGTACATGGAGCCAATGAATGCAAGATGATTGTTTTAGATAGAATTTGATCGATTATCCTCGAACCGTTTTACACAGATGCCCCAGAAGAGTACACCTTGATAGTGGTTATCTGTGTTCCACAGCTGCGATGCTGATGATGCAGTTTTGCTAATTGGCCATCTCATTGTCTGTTTTGTCTCCGCATTTTAGAGGGAGGGCGCTGTGTCAAACCTTTGGTTTTGTAGTTTGTGTTTTTTTTCTATTTCCCAAATATATATCCTGGATTGTAACCTGTTGTCAATATGCCATGCTTTTTGGGGTCGTGGCATCTTTTTTGTTTCAAGCTGCGCCAAGAAGTGGTGGTTTGCATGCGGCGGGACACGGCCCTGGAGACTGCACTGAATGCCAAGGCCTACAAACGTAGTAAGCGGCAGTCCCTCCGCGAAGCCCGCATCACTGAGAAGCTGGAGAAGCAGCAGAAGGTGGAGCAGGAGCGCAAGCGCCGGCAGAAGCACCAGGTGAGCCCCAGCGCAGCAGCAAGCTTCCTCCACATGCAAGTGGGGTGGGAGGCCTTCTCATCAACACTTTGGGATGTCCTCCAGACATGAAGTTAGAAGTACAAATGTTAATAGAGACATTGATATAATCACAGTACAACACCTTTTTGCATTTTGAATTCTATGATCTACTTTCTTTTCCTCTTCTAAATGGACAGTCGTTTTTTTTGGAGTAGAGGAAATCGGTTATCTTAAATTAATATAGTCGAACTTTAACTGTTATTACAGTGTAGAATGATCCGATTTGATCCTGGATTTAAAGGTGAAGTCTGTATTAGCAAACAAGGTGCGTCCTTGGAAAAGAGTTTTGCCTACTTGAAAGGAAACAGGAGGAGCCTGCGCTGCAGCTGGTGCCCTCGTGCCTGGAGATGTAGCCACTTGAGCTCTAACATCCAATTAGTGTTAAATGTGAATCAACTCACCTACTCCTCTCCCCTCTGTTCTGGAGTCAGCTCTTTCCTAGGTCTTTCGTTTTTTCTTTTTTACCCTTCAAATGCACTAAAGAAGTCCTAAAGTTTGCCACCACAGCCTGTTCAGTTTCCCACTACCCGTCTCACTACAGATAGCATGAAGGGTGTTTGAAATTGTTGCATGGGCCCTTGTAGAAGTTTTGCACCTATTAAAGTTCAGCTGTGTTCTGAGCCCTCTGCACTGTCATCTTCCTCTTTTACTTTGCACAGACTACTTCTTCAATATTTCCTACCACCCATACCCCCTCATGCTCTTTCTCAGGATTTGTGTTGCTAATGCTACCCTCACTCTTCCCTTTTACTTGCCCTAAACCTCAACTTGAGACTGAACACTACCCTCAGAAGCAAAAATTTGCCACCTTCAAAACTTCATGTCTGTCCTAAACTCCCCCCCCCCCCCTCCACCCCTCAACCATCTGTCATTTGGCAGAGTATTTTATTGATACGCCACTCAAACTGTAATATATAATATGGCATGCAACTACTGCAATCCTTCAGTTGGGTCTAACTTGGGATCTTGTTTTCTCTGCCACTGCTTCTCACTATTGAGCTTCTTTAATCTTTGATTGAATTTCCAGTTCTAGATGCTCACCAAATACACGTGAGCGTGTGAGTGATCCTTCTGACTTATTTCCCATCTCAGGAATACCTCAACAGCATCTTGCAGCATGCCAAGGACTTCAAGGAGTACCACCGTTCCATGACTGGCAAAATGCAGAAGGTCACCAAAGCTGTGGCTACTTACCATGCCAATACTGAGCGGGAGCAAAAAAAGGAAAATGAACGAATCGAAAAAGAGCGCATGAGACGTCTGATGGTAAGCTCTTTTTCCTTTCAGGCAAATCCGTTTTCCAAGAACCCTGGGAGAACATCGGCAAGTAAAGCTTGGCGCTAACACAGCCTTTTCTGATAGCCGACCAGTGAAGGGGGTTGTGTAGCCTTATTGACCTTTCTAGGGAGACTCTTAAAATATAGTATATTATATGGTTACATCTACATTCACTGCTACTCCCTTAAAACAATATTCATGGTTTCTCCTTTCATATTATGCAGCTTGTACAGAACTAAGTTGTTTTTGTAAGTTGGATTTAGCATGCAAGTTACTTTTTAAAGATTTAAATCACCTAAGCCTAACATTTTAGATATGTACGTTTTGTGTGTGTGTGTGTGTGTACATATTTATATCTGTTACACAGTGGAGATGGTCTAGTCACTGTGTAGTTGCGATTCAGACCGTGCTTTCTTTGAAAAGGCATTTTTGATATGCCTATGACTTTTGACCCCATAGATGGATTTGCATGGGAAATATGGTATGGTAATTTTTATTTTTTAAATAAGAGTTAAAAAGTATAAAGTTTGAATCGATTAATATATCTTTCTAGGTTTAGTTTTAAATGGGATTTATGGGGTGTGTGGGTTAAGGTTTTATAGGGCTGAGGGATAGGTAGATTTTACCAGTGGGAAAGAGATTTTATGGTTCAGGGATGGGTAGTTTTCAGGGTGGTAAGGAATTTTAGAGTTTAAGGATTGCTTGTTTTTGGTCTTAGTTGCGTGACTATAATAAGTTATTAGAGTTTAGTGACTACACCATTTTCATATTACTGGCGACTTTGGTTTTGCCAAGTCTCCTCTAATAAGTGAATTAACAGCAGGAAAATGTACAGGGATTGCAACTTTTCACATATTAATTATACACACTCGCACACAATCTCTCTCACTGAAAAAAACAAAGGTTAAAGTAACGTTATAGTTAGATAAACTTGTCAATGACATTAACGTTTTGAACTAAAAAAAGTTATTCATCAGTTAATAGTTAGCAGTACTAACTATAAAATGCTCCCCTCGCTAGGCACTGCTTATGACCTCACATATGACATCAAATACATGTTTTGTCATTTATGAAATCACTGATAACATCTCAAATGTCATAATTGATGACGTCACTGATGACATCATCCAATGAACTTGCTAGTTTGCTTTATAGTTTACATTTTGGTGGGTAAGTACCATATTCCTTGTCTACCTAATTTTGTACAGCCTGGGTCCAGCTAATGGGTGTAAGTATGTTTGCGGCATGTGAGCTGTAGATCACATGCTTTGCATACTCCTGCCATTTAGTTTTGGGTCCGGATGTTTACAAGTTGCTTTTCTTCGAATAAGTCTTTCCAGTCACGAGGTAAGGTCCTTTCGGTGATATTGCGCATGGGCATCGACTCCATTGTAGGATTGTTTTTTTTGCCACCGTCTGGTTCGGACGTGTATTGCTGCGCTACGGAATCGGTCCTCTGGGTCCCCTTGTTGCGCAATCTACTCTACCCTTGACGGTATTGTTTTCGAACGCGTTTCTTTTTCACCGCGGTTCTAATCAACCATCAAGCAATCTCCATTTCAATTAGAATTCCGCAGGTGGCCTTCTGGCCTATCCGCGTCGGTCTGGCTCCTTGACAATGGAACGGACTCAGTTCAAATTCTGCCTCCTGTGGCATGCGAAGTACCCGCGTATGGACCTACATCAGGTGTTTAACTTGTGCTTGTCCCCAGAACACAAAGAACAAGACTGCTACGCGTGCCGATCCTTCAGATCAAAGAAAACTCTCCGTGATTGATGTCGAGAGATGCAGCGGCAGCAGTTAGACGACACACAGAATAAAAAGAGGTGGTCTCAGAGGCCGAAGAAGAACAGGTGTGAGAAAGGGACTCTGTATATACTGTTCCCAAATAGGTACAGGGTGTACAGAGTCCACAGTCCCCAGAGGTTTGGCAGAGGCTAAAATTAGGTTCGAGGCATGTGGGCTGCTGAATTCATATCTGTGCATAGATCGCCGCCTAGTGTTGGGTCCGGATGATTGCACATTGTTGTCCTGGAAGAGTCTTCGAAGTATCACGAGATAGGTGGCTCCTCCCTTGGACTACAGTGCGCATGGGCATCCCCTCCATCCTTAGATTGTTTTTTTCCGCCATTGGGTTCGGATGTCCTAATCTTAGCTCTTTGAGTATTTAGGCCTTTAAATTCGTCGGTATTGTTTTCGTTCGGCGCCAAGTATTTTTGTCGAGTGCGTTCTCGACTAAATCATCAACGATGGAACCCAAGACATCGAATAGCCCCTTTAAGCGTTGCCCTCTTTGCAACGCTAAGTATGCTCGTTTCGACGTGCACCCAGTGTGCAACAAGTGCCTCTCTCCAAACCACGACGAAGCCACCTGTATGGCGTGTTCCAGGTTTCGATCGAAGAAAACCCTTCGCATTCGTCGAGCAGCTCGGCTCGAGGCGCAGAAAGCGACGCCAAACCCGGACAACATCTTCGAGACCGAAGATGAGGAGGTCGTGGACCTTGAAGTTCAGGGGGAGCTATCGGATCCGGCTTCGGAGCGAGAATCCGACTATGATGCCGAAGACGAGCGTATAGTAGATGAAGAGGAAGATGATGTCGTCGAAGAGGTAGGAGACGACGAAGAGGCCCTTGGGGCCGAGGAGGATGGCTCGGAAGATGAGCTAGGCCCACATGTCGGTACAGGGCCCAAAGAGGCACTCGATAAGGCTCAGGTCGAGGGATCGCCACAAGGCCTTACCCAAGATCATTCCTCTCGTTCTACCGCCCCGCATAAAGGCCCGGCGTCGAACTACCCTAAAGAGCCATCGGTATCGAAAGCGCCATCATTCGATCCAACGAAATCGAAACTGAAGGCAAAGGCACCTAACTCGAAACCGAAAGTGAAAGAGTCTCTCAACGGCTACAAGGCCTCGAAGCCCTCGGAGCCAAAAACACAAAAGAAGGCCGTCGACGCCGAGAGATCTCATGGGGACGTCGAGCCGAAGGCGGCGCTGAAGACCAAGGTCAAGGTTGCCGACCCAAAAAAATTGGCGCCGAGGATGGTCGACACAGACATACAGAGCGACCCGCGAGAACCGACCCATCCCAGTCCTCGTGTCGAGAACACGGCGTCTGGTTCGGGGTTAGATGCCACGTCAAAAAGGGTATCGAAGGAACGTGTCGAATCAACAACACCGTCTCCCTTCCTAAAGAAGAAGGTGTCGGAGTCGTTACTCCGCATCCACGACACGGCTTCCATGCTCGGCGCAAAAGCACCCCCGCAGCCGAAGACGGTCAGCACAGTTCACATCGCGTCGACGCACATAAAATTTGGACTACCACCGGCAGTACGACCGAAGATGTTCGACGCAAAGACCGGTCCCAAGCCGCAAAAACGGGTCGACCCGAAGAAAACTGTCGAAGCACCAACAGGAATGCCAATGGTACAGAGAGCTGTCGGAAGTACCTCAGGAAGATGAGGAGCCAAGGCAGTTTATCGATGCGGAGACTGGTAGACTTTCAATATATAAAAGAAAGATACTGCCAGAGAAATCAATGGAGCCATACAAAATTCCATTGAAGAAGAAAAGGGCCACATCACCAGTTCTGGTAGAACATATTCAATATTATGACCAGGAGCCTCAGTCATTTTCACCCACACAATTTGATGTGGATGCAGGGGATGCTGGTGATGTTGAGGACACTTATCCTGTGGACACTGACCCTGAGGATCAAAACCAACCTTGGGTGGACAATACTGGTACAGGGGACCCCCAAACTGCTCCAGACACACAGGCATATGTGGTAAAAACATCTCCTACTGAGGATACTGCTGCTTTCAATGCCTTGATTGAGAGAGCAGCTAAAAATCATGATGTACAGCTCCACACTGATCCTATTGAGGATGATTTCCTGATGGATACCTTCTCTACCTCAGAAAGATCTGTTAAAACTCTGCCCATGCTGAAAGGGGTCCTAAAACCGGCTAATGACATTTTTAAGGAGACCACAAGGGCGAGAGTACTAAACCCTAGGATTGACAAAAAATATAAGCCAGCTCCTGTGGACCCTACCTACATAAGAGGACAGTTGCCTTTGGACTCGTTGGTGGTTTCCAATGCTCGGAAGAGAGCCAGCTCAGAGACGACGGGTGATGCTCCTCCCCCTGACAAGGAGTTTAAGGTCTTGGAAACATCAGGAAAGACAGTTGCTGCACAGGCAGCTAACATCTGGAGAATTGCCAACACTCGGGCACTTCTGGCTAGATACGACAGGGCGCATTATGATACCCTAGAGACACTGCTACAGCACCTCCCAGATCAGTATAAGGAAGGAGCAGAGTCGCTTATTAGAGAAGGGAAGTTCAAAAGCAACGCTTCCATTAAGTGCGCTCTTGACGTAGCGGACACTGCAGCTAGGGCTATCAACACCAGCGTCATGTTAAGAAGGCATGCTTGGTTAAGAATCTCGGGATTCAAACCAGAGATACAGACAACTATACTCAATCAACCTGTCAACCCTGACTCCCTCTTTGGCTCTGAAGTTGACACCACCCTAGAAAAGATCAAAAAAGATACAGAGACTGCGAAGTCTATGGGGGCTCTGCAATCACAGCAGTTTCGGAGTGGGTCCTTTCGTCGCTCTAGCAACAGAGGACCATCTAAAAACCAGAACTCCCAACAGTCGCAGTACACTAAAGGAGGTTCACAGACCACCTATAATAAGAATAATAGAGGTGGATACCGTGGAAACAACGTCGAAGGCAGAGGCCGAGGGAACAACAGCTCCAGGTCCTCCGCCACCAACAAACAGTGACGCCTTGTCACTGCCCCCGACCACATAACACCTGTCGGGGGGAGACTCCAAGAGTTCCTGCCGGTCTGGAAATCCATCACACCAGACAGGTGGGTGAGGGACATTATCCAGTACGGTTATTTTCTGGAGCTTACATCCGCTCCACCAAACATACCACCAAGACACCGTCCTATGTCCGCAGAGCACTTGCACTTATTCCACCAGGAAGTTCTCAGTATGCTCCAAAAAGGAGCCATAGAACTCGTGCCTGCAGAAGAACACGGATCAGGAGTGTACTCACTGTATTTTCTGATCCCCAAAAAGGACGGGTCATGCTCCTCCTACAACAGGTGCTGCCGTTACTCAGTCAGGGAGACTTCTCACAACACTAGATCTCAAAGATGCGTATTTCCATATACCCATGCACCCATCACACAGAAAATATCTCAGGTTCACTGTTCTAAATCAACAGTACCAGTTCAAAGTCCTCCCTTTCGGAGTAACAACTGCACCCAGAGTGTTCACCAAGTGCCTAGCGACAGTGGCGGCACACTTAAGGAGACAGCACATACATGTCTATCCTTATCTGGACGACTGGCTTATCCAGGGAAAGTCAGCCCAGCAGTGTGCCAACCACATATCCCACACCATTCACCTTCTTCACAGCCTGGGATTCTCACTGAATTATCCAAAGTCCCACCTTCAACCCTCCCACGTACAGCAGTACCTAGGTGCGACCATAGACACTCTGGCAGCCAAGGCACAGCCCAATTCAGTGAGGATCAACAGCATGCAGTTGCTCATAAAAAAGTTCGAACCTCAACACTCACTACCGGCACGAGTGTTTATGCAGTTGATAGGCATGATGGCCTCCTGCATCTTCATAGTCCCGCACGCGAGATTACATATGCGCCCGCTTCAGGAGTGCTTGGCACGTCAGTGGAATCAGGCTCACGGACAGTTGAAAGACCTAGTGTTGGTGAGCGGTCGGGCATACAACTCTCTGCATTGGTGGAATCCACAAAACCTTTGCAAGGGCCGACCGTTCCAAGAGCCTGTCCCACAAATCATACTGACAGCGGACGCCTCTCTCCAGGGATGGGGAGCTCATGTACTCAATTACACAGTGCAGGGACTATGGACGACACAGCAAAGGAGGATGCACATCAACCTTCTGGAACTCATGGCAATCTTCCTTGCAATGAAGGCATTCAAAGTAAACTTGTGCAACAAAGTCGTGTTGATCCGGACGGACAACATGACCGCCATGTACTACATACAAAAGCAGGGAGGAACACACTCCCCACAGTTGTCTCATCTGGCTCAGAGCATGTGGAAGTGGGCCATTCAGAGGAACATCTTCCTCATGGCGGAACACCTCCCGGGCAAGGACAACCAGATGGCGGATCTGCTCAGCAGACACAGCCACTAAATACACGAGTGGGAGCTACATCCATCAGTACTCCAACCGTACTTCCAACGGTGGGGTCATCCAGAGATAGACATATTCGCCACAAAGGAAAACGCAAAATGCCAAAACTCTGCCGCCAGGTTCCCACATCCACAGTCGCAGGGCAATGCGATATGAATGAACTGGTCAGGCAGATTTGCGTACGCTTTTCCCCCAGCACCATTAATAACGCTGGTGGCACGCAAACTGAGGCAACACTCGATGACGCTCATCCTGGTTGCTCCAACGTGGGCACGCCAGCCATGGTACGCCAAGTTTCTGGAACTCTCCGTGGTACCGAATCAAAGACTACGGCTAACACCCACGCTTTTAACGCAAAGCCATGGCGAGGTTCAGCACCCAGATCCGCAACAGCTGAACCTGGCGATCTGGCTCCTGAGATCTTAGAATTTGGCTACCTAAACTTGCCTCCAGAATGTATGAATATCATCAAGGAGGCAAGGAGACCCACTACCAGAGCCTGCTATGCGGCTAAGTGGAAAAGATTTGTCATTTATTGTAAAAATAATGACATCAAGCCGCTGGATGCATCAACTCAAAACATTATCTGTTATCTATTACACTTATACCAATGCAATCTAGCATACAATTCCATCCGTATACATTTAACCGCACTGGCAGCTTACCTTCAGAACAGGCAGCACCTCTCACTGTTCAAAGTGCCTGCCATCAAAGCTTTCTTGGAGGGACTCAAACGTGTGATTCCTCCAAGACACCCTCCTTCACCAGTCTGGAACCTAAATGTGGTCCTCACCAGACTGATGGGACCACCTTTTGAACCTCTACACTCTTGTGAGATTCAATTTCTAACCTGGAAAGTAGCTTTCCTAGTTGCCATTACTTCACTAAGAAGAGTTAGTGAACTTCAGGCACTAACCATTCAAGAGCCATTTATACAGGTTCATGCCAACAGGGTCGTACTACGCACCAACCCTACTTTCATGCCCAAGGTAATTTCGCAGTTCCATATGAACCAATCCATAGAACTACCAGTGTTTTATCCTAATCCTGAGAATGTAGCAGAGAGAATGCTCCACACACTTGATATCAAAAGAGATCTCATGTACTATATTGACAGAACACAAAATTTCAGGAAGACAAAACAACTGTTTGTTGCCTTTTCTCCACAGCACAAAGGCAACCCCATTTCCAAAGCAGGAATAGCTAGGTGGATCGTTAAGTGTATACAGATTTGCTATGAAAAAGCTAAGCGCACACTAACGATTCCTCCGAGAGCCCACTCCACACGAAAGTTAGGGGCCTCCATGGCTTTCCTGGGAAATATTGCTTTAGAGGGGATATGTAGAGCAGCCATATGGTCCACTATACATACATTTACCAAGCACTACTGTGTAGATGTACACTCAAGACAGCAGGCAGCTGTAGGACAGGCTGTTCTCAAAACTCTTTTTCAGACTGCTGCAGCTGGCACGGGAAGCCGCCGCTAAATGGAGGGTCTGCTATATAATCTATGCACAGATATGAATTCAGCAGCCCACATGCCTCAAACCGAATATGCTACTTACCAGTATGCATCTGTTCTTGGCATGTAGGGCTGCTGACATTCATATCGCCCACCCTCCTCCCCGGCGCCTGTAGCAGCTGTAGCATTCAGTAATTACTAGTTAGCATGGTCATCATTCACTGTATTACACTCCATCTATGCCACAATGGCGAAAAACAATCTAAGGATGGAGGGGATGCCCATGCGCACTGTAGTCCAGGGGAGGAGCCACCTATCTCGTGATACTTCGAAGACTTTTCCAGGACAACAATGTGCAATCATCCGGACCCAACACTAGGCGGCGATCTATGCACAGATATGAATGTCAGCAGCCCTACATGCCAAGAACAGATGCATACTGGTAAGTAGCATATTCGATATAACCTTACTCTCTAAAGTGGTAGCTGGGTCTAGCAGTAAGGCAGTATCAGAGGACAGTGTAAAGCATTTGTTGTACACACTCAGTCAGCAAATGGTCTCACACACTCAATAACTGAACTCTAGGCCAATGGTTTATATATAAAAAATATATGCTTGTTTTATTTTAGAACCAACAATAGGTATTAAAATATACTTTCTCAGAATGAGATTCTTTATATAAATACTTTTGTAATATGCAATTGACTTTTGTAGAAAGTTACAAGTGGTTGCAGAAGGCAACACAATTTTAAATACAATCGTGCATTGAGTTCAATGGAAGTTTCAAGTTATTTTTCAATAGATTACTTTTAGGATTACTTTTGGGATTCCAGGACTGGATCCTAGATTCAGTCCTGGGACAATACTTAGAAACAAGTGATGAAGGTCAACTTAGTTACTGTTATGATTTTTAGACAATATTTTGCTATTTTGAAAATTGACACTTAGAAAATATTTCATAGAAAACAGTCAATGATTCCCTATGGAAGAAAATTCAAGTATCTGAAAGAAACACGTTAGTTAGATTCCTCACCTTAGAATATCCCCAGGCGTCAGACTGGATCCGGAAGATTTTTTCGTCAGCAATACCCCTTGCGCGTCGCTAGGCGTCGTCTGCGGATCCGCGTCCGTCGTCGGCGTCGTGCGCCGGGATGACGTCGTCGGAGTACTTAGACGCTGCCCTCGCGCGCTGACTTCAGTTCTTCTTTTTTCCGCGCCAGTAAGCGCAGATCCGGGAGAGCTACCCCTTTCAGTCTTTTTTGACTAAGTTTTTTGATCCTTTTTGATCTTGTCTCGACTCCGGTGCCGGTAGGATGCCTGGTTTCAAAGCCTGTGCTGACTGTAACCGCTTGATGTCGGTTACAGATCATCACCGCCGGTGCCTTTACTGTTTGGGCCTCGACCACGACCCGGAGTCGTGTTCGGACTGCAAGGCCCTGACCTCGAAGGCTAGACGGGAGCGGTCCCGTAAGCTCCTCGAGATTCGCCCCTCTCGATCCCGGTCCAGGAGGAGGTCCAAGGATCGGTCGCGGAGCCGCAGCCGACGTCATCATCGCTCGTCTGGCTCCAAGTCTTCGGATAAGTCGAAGCTCTCCAAGAAGTCCAAGAGGCGACACCGCTCTTCGGACTCTCCTCGCCGGTCGCGCGACTCGGCCGAGGGTCAGGGTGGTTCCACCCCCGCGGCTCCAGCGGAGCCGCAGGCGCCGCGCAAGTCCCCATACCCGCCGGTCCCTGGGATTGACGCGACGCCGGCGGAAGTCAGTGCCTTCCTCTCGGCCATGAGGAGCCTGGCTCCGCCGTCGACGCCCGCTGGCGCGCCTTCGGGCTCCACGGACCCGACTGGGCAACCTTGCATGCCGGTGGCTCCGGCCTCGGTGCCGTCGCCGGCTCCGCCGCCGCAGGTTCCCGAGGGACTCGCCCCTGAGTCCCCGTCGACGCCGGTCGACCTCGTCACGCCTCCTCCGCCGGCGTCGACACCGGTTCCACCTCCGACGCCGGCTCCGCTCGGCGTCGAGCCCCAGTTCAGCCCCGCTCCGGATCCGGCGCCGTTGTAGCGTCGATGGACGCCGCGTACGGCGCCGTTAGGGACACATTATGTCTATCGTCCGGCTCCGCTCCTTCCTCCTGTTTACCAGGAATCGGATGACGGGGGCGAATGGGAGGGGTCCGAGGATCCTATGGCCGTTCAGGCTCAGCTGTCACAGGACTGGGCAGATGAACTGGGAGAGGCCAGTGGTCTGGATAACTCACCAGACACTGGATTCATCTCTCCTCCGACTTGGGCTTCGGAAGAGGGTGCTGCTTTCTCTGTGGTGCTGCGCAAGGCGGCCGCAGCCCTTGGGCTCGAGCTGCCTGCCGTGGCTGTGAGGACTAACGTCCTCACTGAGGTGCTTCAGTCTGCAGCAAGCTCCACTGAGCCTCTGCTGCAATTCAATGAGGCCCTCATTGACGTTCTGCAGGGCACCTGGTCCAAGCCCTCCACAGTTCCTCCTGTGGACAGGAACGTCGCCAGGCGCCACCGCCCTGCTCCGGGCGACCCCAGTTTTCTGTCCCAACACCCCACCCCGAGAGCCTGGTTATCCAGGCTTCTACCTCCCAATCCTCCTTCCCGACCGCTCCGCCGGACCGGGATTCCTAGAGACTGGAACAGTTTGGCAAAAAGCTGTTCTCCTCCCTTAGTTTGGGTCTGCGGTCCTTGAACACCGCCTGTCTTTTGGACCGTTATTCCCACTCTCTGTGGGATACGGTGGAGGACGTGCTGCCCCTGTGCCCGGAGGAGGCCCAGACACAACTTACCCAGGCTCTGGCCGATGGGAGGGACGCAGCACGACATGCAATCCGATGTGGGCTTGACACTACGGACTCGCTGGGTAGGGCGATTTCTACCACGGTGGCGCTTAGACGTCACGCCTGGCTGGAGTCCACGTCCTTTTCGGGGGATGTCCAGAGCACTCTCATGGACATTGATGGCACTCGCCTTTTTGGTGAGAAAGCGGACAGTGCGCTGAATCGCTTTAAGGACTCCCGGGCTACGACCAAGTCCTTGGGCCTCTCGGCCCCGCGGTCGCAAACTTCCGCCTTTCGTGGCCAAGGAAGGGGTGCCTCCTCACGTCCGCCTAGCCACCAGCCGCAGAACCAACCTGCGCGCGGTCGCGGACGTGGTTTCCGCCGAGGCTGTTCTGGAGGACGACGCGGTCAGCCCACATCCACCCCGGCAGCATCCGCCTCCAAGCCTTCCTAGTCCGAGCTTTCCGGCCCATTCCTCGCCAGTGGGCGGCAGAGTTCGCCATCACCTGCTCCATTGGCGTACCATCACTTCGGACAGGTGGGTGCTGCAGATCGTCCGAAGGGGCTACTCCCTCCCCTTCGAGATGACCCCTCCAGCCATGCCCCCGCAGCACCACCGTATCTCGGAGGATCATTTGAATCTTCTGCGAGAGGAAGTTTCGGCCCTCTTGGCCAAAGAGGCCGTCGAGCGCGTTCCGAGCCCAGAAGTAGGTCGTGGTTGTTATTCCCACTACTTTCTGGTTCCCAAGAAGGGCAAGGGGGGTCTACGCCCTATCATGGACCTCCGGAACGTCAATGCCTTCCTTCGGAAGGAACGGTTCAAAATGTTACCTTTGGCTCAGGTTCTAGCTGCCCTAGACCCTGGAGACTGGATGGTAGCGTTGGACTTGCAGGACGCTTTGGATTTCCACATCCCCGTCCTGCCGGCCCACCGGCGTTACCTGCGGTTCACGGTAGGCCAGGAGCACTTTCAGTTCACCGTGCTCCCGTTCGGCCTCACCAGTGCCCCTCAGGTGTTCACAAAAGTGATGGCGGTTGTCTCAGCTCATCTGCGATCAGGGGTTCCAGTCTTCCCCTATCTCGACGACTGGTTGTTGAAGGCGGGCTCGCCCCAGGCAGTCGTCTCCCACCTCCAGACTACGGCGGATCTCCTGCATTTGCTGGGATTTTCCATCAACGTGCCGAAGTCACACCTGAGCCCCTCTCAGAATCTCCTCTTCATCGGAGCGGTTCTCGATTCGGCGCAGTTCTGGGCTTATCCTCCGGAACAGCGGGTCCGGGATATACAGGCCCTGATTCCCATCTTTCGGCCTCTATCCTGGGTTTCGGTCAGGCTAGTGTTGCGGCTTCTGGGGCTGATGGCCTCCTGCATCCTACTAGTGCATCACGCCAGGCGGCGCATGCGGGCTCTGCAGTGGGACCTGAAGTTTCAGTGGGCCCAGCATCACGGCAACCTGTCCGGCCATGTTTTGATCTCAGAGGGCACTGCGCAGCAGTTACAGTGGTGGATCACGGACCGCGATTGGGTCACGAGCAAGAGCCTCTCCCTTCCCCAACCGGAGCATGTCGTAGTGACGGATGCGTCCCTCTTGGGATGGGGTGGCCATATGGGAGAGGCGGAGATCAGAGGCCTCTGGTCTCCGGCGGAGTCTCGTCTCCACATCAACCTGTTGGAGTTGAGAGCGATCCGACTTGCACTGAAAGCCTTCCTTCTCTCTGTCAGGGGAAGTGTCGTGCAGGTGTTCACGGACAACACTACCGCCATGTGGTATTGCAACAAACAGGGCGGGGTGGGGTCGTAGACCCTTTGTCAGGAGGCTCTGCGCCTCTGGACATGGCTGGAACACCAGGGCGTCACCCTAGTGGTTCAACATCTGGCGGGCTCTCTGAACGCCAGAGCAGACGAACTCAGCCGCCGGTGCATGATGGATCACGACTGGCGTCTGAACTCCGAAGTGGCGCAAGGTCTCTTTCAGCAGTGGGGAGAGCCTTGGTTAGATCTATTCGCCACCGAAGAGAACGCGCAATGTCAGCGGTTCTGCGCGTTGGAATTTCCAAGGCGGCACTCGCTCAGCGACGCTTTTCGTCACGAGTGGAGTTGCGGTCTGTTGTACGCCTTTCCGCCTATACCACTTCTGCTCAGAGTGCTGAAGAAGATCAGGCGCGACCGGGCCCAAGTCATCTTGGTGGCTCCGGACTGGGCACGAAGGTACTGGTATCCCGAGCTACTCAGTATGTTGACCGATCCTCTGATACGTCTGCCCCTTCGGGAGGCTCTTCTGTCGCAGCAGCAGGGGACGGTCCTCCACCCGAACCCGTCCAGCCTCCACCTCCATGCGTGGAGATTGAGCGGCGGCAGTTGATGCCATTTGACTTGCCTCCTGAAGTCTGTGATATCATTCTGGCAGCCAGGCGTCCCTCCACAAAGACGGTATACGCCTGCCGGTGGAACAAATTTGTGGCATGGTGTACAGCAAAGGCTGTGGATCCCCTTTCCGCCCCTCTTTCTGAGGTTCTCCTCTTTCTTCTTTCTTTGGCCCAGCAGGGCTCTGCCCTGGGCACCTTGAAAGGTTATCTTGCTGCCATCTCTGCCATCTTGCGGCTTCCTGATCAGCCTTCTCTTTTCAAGTCCCCTGTAGTTGCACGCTTTCTAAAAGGCATTACTCACACGTTCCCTCCTGTCCCTTTTGTAATGCCTCAGTGGGACTTGAATCTTGTTCTCACATTTCTAATGTGCGCTCCCTTTGAGCCTCTTCATAATTGTCCTCTTCGTCTGCTGACGCTTAAGACTGCTTTTCTGGTAGCCATCACCTCGGCTAGACGGGTGAGTGAGCTCCAGGCTTTATCATCAAAGCCTCCTTTTCTCTCTGTTCATCCGGACAAGGTTGTCCTTCGGCCTCGTCCCTCCTTTCTTCCGAAAGTGGTGACCCCCTTTCATCTTGGGCAGCTTGTCACCTTGCCCACCTTTTTTCCGCCTCCGCATCCTTCCAAAGAGGAAGAGAGGCTCCACCGTCTGGACCCAAAACGTGCGCTCTCCTTTTATCTGGACCGCACAAAGCAGTTCCGGGTGGACGACCAACTTTTCGTTGGATACGTGGGTGCTAAGAAGGGGAAAGCTGTGCACAAACGGACCATCTCTCGTGGGTCGTTTTGTGCATCAAAATTTGTTATTCCTTGGCAAAAAAGGACCCTCCTGTTGGGCTGCGCGCCCATTCTACTCGGGCCACAGCGGCTACTACTGCTTTGGGACGGGGTGTCCCTTTGCAGGACATCTGTCAGGCGGCAACGTGGGCTTCGCTACACACGTTTGTCAGGCATTATTGCCTTGACAGCCAAGTCCGGAGGGATGGCTTCTTTGGCCGTTCTGTCCTCCAGGACTTTCTGGTGTGATCTTCTTTTTTTTTTTTTGAAACCGTTTATTACAAATCTCAAGAATATACAAGTATGGGCCTACAACCTTCGGCCGGCCGCTAGGAATGACAGGAGCATATGACATACGTTCATAAACACTTGGCATTGCAGAGAAGCATAATCAGGAGGTATCAACGTCGTGGGCCACATCAATCAGACCCCACGATACGGTTTCATTTTATACAAACAACGAGAAAACCACACCCACAAGGCAACCAGCAATCGAAAATAGCAGCGCGTGCTCCCCGAATGGGGGACCCCAACTATCCACAGGAGTCGAAGGAGGGGAAGGGGAACAGAGCAAGGACTGGGGGAACCCTGTGCCCGGGGCTGGGGGAAGGAGTCAGCTAAGGGGACGGGGCTGGTGAAGCAGCAGGCAGCAATGGTGGCGCGCAGATACCCCCGCGGTAGGCGTTCCAGGGGCCCCATACCTTCATCCATGTCCCAGGCTTACCCCTCGCCACATACACCACCTTTTCTCGAAACATGCACCAATCCATGTGTTCTTTCCAGGCCGACACCGCCGGGGGCTTCTGGGATCCCCACAATTGAGCAATATCACGCTTAGCTATCATATATCCCAGAGTCACCCACCACGTCTGCGGAGCCGAGTAGTCAGTTGGCTCCCACACATTCAACAGGCATCTCCTCGCTTCAGGCAGCAGAGCGACACGCGTAACCACTCGCAGGACCTCGTGCACACCACGCCAGAATCGCTCCACCTTCGGGCATTCCCACAAAATATGCAGGAAGGTCGCCAAAGCACCACACCCACGCTTACACAACCCATCCTCAGCATAGCCCATACGCAGAAGCCTTGGCCCCGTCATGTAGACCCGGTGGAGTATCTTAAGCTGGACGAAGCGAAGGCGAGCCGGTATGGCCACCTCCTTCGGAGAGGCCACCGCGGAGATCCAGTCCTCGTCGTCCAGCTCCAGCCCATCGGCGACCCAAGCCTCTCGGAGGCCAGTCAGCAAGCCCGAGCGGTCATTGATCAGTTTTTTGTAAATAAGTGAGATCGTGCTGTCTGGGACGTGGCCATCTAGCACTCTATCCTCCAGGGGGGAAGACTCCGGGATGGAGGCGACGTCTGGGAAGACGGAGCCCAGTGCATGACGGACCTGCATGTACCGAAAGTATTCACTGCCCTGCAGCTGAAACTCCGTCTGCAGCGTCTCGAATGTTTTAAATCCCCCCCTCGTCCAGAAATCCCCCACTTTACTGATGCCTATCGTGTCCCACTTCTCGAAGCCCTTCGAGGTCCACAGGGAGCCCAACCTCTCAGATGCGTACAACGGTGACGCCCGGGTCAAACGGTCCTTCCACCCCATAGCTGCATTAGCCGCGTGCCATACTCGCACCATGACACGCGTAGGTCCCGTCAGGCGAGCGTCGGGCGCGCCAGAGTAGAGCGCTCGATTGTAGTCGCCACCGGGCAGTAGCATCTTGTCCATTTCAAATGCCGGGTTTAAGGCAGGCCCGTAGAGGCCATGGTTAATTGCAGCTAGCTGGGAGGCCCAGTAATACCGTTTAATATCCGGGAGGGCAATCCCCCCGTCGTACCATGGGAGCGTCAATTTCGCCAGGGCAATACGCGGCCTCCCGTCCCAGAACAGGCGGCGCTGTAGATTCTCCACCTCACGGAAGTAGCGCGCCAGGACTAAGTCCATAGTGTTCTGGAGAGCGTACAGGAAGCGTGGCAATGACATCATCTTAAACCACGCCGCCCGGCGAAAGCGGCAGGCGCCGCCAGCGCGCGACGTCCTCCTTCAAGCGCAGGAGGGGGGGAAGCAAGTTCCGCTCGTAGCGGGCCTCCGGGTCCAGAGTGATGTAGACACCCAGGTACCTAAACCCCTGAGAGGCAATCTGGATCGGACAGCCCCGCGGGAGGACGGGAGCCTCCCCGGAGAGCACATACACACATGATTTAGCCCAGTTGATGACAAGGCCTGAGTTGCGGCCGAATGAGCGCAAAACATCAACCAGGACAATCAGTGATTTACGTGGGGAGGCTAGGTATAGAAGGATGTCGTCAGCGTATAGGGACACGCGGTCCTCGTACTCGGGGGTCCAACGGAGACCACGGATGGAAGGATGCCACCGCAGCCACTCCGCCAGGGGCTCCAAGGCCAGCGCAAACAGGAGCGGCGACAAGGGGCAGCCCTGTCGCGTGCCCCGTCCCAGCTCGAATGGGGCCGATACTCTTCCATTCACCACCACCTGCGCCAATGGGCCCGAATACAACAATTTGACCCAGCTGATGAACCCCGGGCCAAATCCAAACTTCGCCAGCATCGCCCAAATGTATGGCCACTCAAGCGTGTCAAACGCCATGGTGGCGTCTAAGGACGCCAATATGGCCGGCTCCCTCACGAATGGGACACGTGCAAGCGCCGCAGATTAAGGGCCGTGTTGCGATGGGGAATGAAGCCGGACTGGTCTTGGTGGACCAGATCGCCCACCACGCCGACCAGCCGGTTGGCCAGCACCTTGGCGAGAATTTTGGGCTCCGCATTCAAGAGCGAGATAGGCCGATAGGATGTAACCCGGTCTCGAGGTCTCCCCTCCTTGTGGATCACCACGATTGTAGCTAGACGCTGGTCCAGCGGGAGGGAGCCCAGCGAGTGGGCCGCCAGGAACATCGCGCGGAGGTGGGGTGCCAATACATCCGGTCGCAACTTATACAACTCGATAGGGATGCCGTTCGGGCCCATGGCCTTGCCGGAGGCGACCGAGCGCATGGCGAGGGCAATTTCGTCGGAGGTGGGAGCGGCATCCAACGACACCCTGTCCACCTCCGAGAGGGAAGGCAGCGCGATATCCCTAAGCAGGGCGTGGGAATCCTCCTCCGAGCAGGGAGAAACCGGGGAATACACCTCGCGGAAATACTCCGCGAAACAAGAGACAATGTCTTCTGGCTCGGTTACACTCACACCATCCATCCTCTCCATCAGCGGGACCACACGACTCGCTCTCTCCTTTTTATCCAACCACGCAAGCAGTTTACCAGCCTTATCACCCACATCATACAATCGCCCCTGTTGCTCTCTACTGAGGCCCCTGGCCGCCTCCGTAACGAGGGCCCTGTAGGCCGCCTGCTTAAGCTGTAGGACATGTAATGCAGCATCTGTCACCCCACCCTCTAGATCGCCCTCCAATTCGGAAATTTCGGCCTCCACCCGGGTCACCTCCTCCCGCTCGCGCCTCCGGGAATGGGAGATAAGGGACAGGGCTTCCCCTCTGAGAACTGTCTTGAAGGCTTCCCACAGGGAGATAGCCGAAGGGACGGACCCCACATTCTCATCAAAGTTTCGCTGCAAGGATTTAATCAAGTCAGCGCGAATAGTGGGGTCGCGCAGGTACCAGGCATTTATTGGAGCTACCCTGTCCTCACCCCTCGGGAAGACATCAAAGTGTAACAGGAGCGGGGAGTGATCTGAGATACCCCGCGCCAAATGGCGCACCTCTCCTACCCTCCCAACATAGGCCGCAGGGACAAGGACATAATCAAGCCGTGAGAGGCTACCATGGGCACCCGAGTGGAAAGTGTACTGCAGCTGCGTGGGATGTTTTAAGCGCCAGCAGTCCACCAGTCCCAGTGTATCCAAGAGGCCGGATAGCCACGCCTGTGCCCGGGGGAGGTCCCTAGGGGGGTGACGATCCACAGTCCCAGAAACCACCGCATTGAAGTCCCCCCCCCCCCCACCACCAGAAGCCCCCCCGGAAGGCCAAGGAGGAGGCGCCCCAGGTCTGCAAAAGTGGTCGACTGTAGCCCCGGTGGGACGTATACTGATACAAAGACAACCACTTTGCCCTCCATTCTCCCCACCAAGACAGTGTAGCGTCCCCTATCATCATGGCGCACCTCGTCTATTTCCAACGGGAGCGAGTTCTTCACCATGATGCCCACACCCCGTGAGCCCGACGTGAAGCCCGAGTGGGCCACCAAACGGTAGCCACGCCGATTCATGGCACAAAAAGAATTACCAATAGGGTGTGTCTCCTGCAGAAAGACATCGGGTGAGATTCGTTTCAGATACTGCAGGACCACCCCTCGTTTGATCCTATCCCCCAGTCCATTAACGTTCCAAGACAACAAAGTCAGGTCCCTACCCCCCATCACAAACAGAAGCCATCATTCGTCCCCCCGAGAGCACCTTAATACCAATACAATAAAGGGTTTGCCTTGTGGTAAAAACGAACAACACCCCACCCCAACCCACCCATCCCAACAGAACTCCCCCCTCCCTGCACCCCTGCATGAGCCCAAACAGCCCCCCCAAAGTGCAGTGTGCCTGTCGCCCCATAGATGGTTAAACTAACTAGTCCCCCAGAGGAGGAGGGAGAACCCCCAAGAGACCCCATACGACCTCCACAGGAGGGGAACTTACTCGAACAGACGAACAAAAGTGACATCAATTTTGTCCAGAGCGAGGCCTAATATTAGTCCCTCAGTCCTGATCCGGCGAGCCCTCTCCTCCAACCGCGCCCCCCCCACCCCCCCGACCCCGATCCCCGGACAAAGTATCCAGCCAGTCCCCGGCCGCTTCGGGACGATCAAAAAAGTGCGTGCGGCCATCCACCTCCACCCGCAACTTAGCTGGGAAAAGCATCGCATACTTGAGGTTTAGGTCCCGTAGGCGACGTTTGACTCCGAGAAAGCTCAGTCTCTGCTTTTGGACCGCTGGGGTGAAATCAGGATAGAAGTTTATGTCCATATTGTCGAGTCTGACCGGTCCTTGTAGTCTGGAAGTTTGCAGGATAGCGTCTCTGTCCCGAAAGTTGAAAATCCGGGCAATGAGAGGCCTCGGAGGGGCTCCGGCCTTAGGCCTTCCCCCGGGAACCCTGTGGGCCCGTTCCACCGCGAAGAATTTACTCAGCCCCCGGGGCTGGAGATGGGTGAGAATCAAGTCCTCCACAAATAGGTCCGCCGCCGCCTCCTCACGTCCCTCCGGCACCCCGATGATGCGGACATTGTTCCTTCGGGCCCGACCCTCGGAATCCTCCAGGCGACGATCCATCAGCGCACTCGCCTGGCCAAGTCGGCGCACCTCCTTTTGGAGGGCCGCCACATCCGTCGTGAGGCCCGATGTGGTGTGGGCCAAAGAATCGGCCCGGTCGTTGGTCTTGGATAGATCGGCCCTCACCAGGCCGACATCCACGAGGACCGAGTCAATCTTCTGCGCCAGTGTGTCAAAACGCTGGTCTACCGAGGCCTTCATCTCGGCGATAGCGCCCATGACATCCCGAAGGGTCAGATCCGCGGGCAGAGCAAGAGCATCAGTCGGGCCCTCAGGGGACCTACGCGGCACCTCGGGAGATCCCTTCTGGAGGGTGTAGCGGTCCATGCTGTTAGACTGATGGACTGCGCCACGTCGGGTCGATTTCACCTTTGCCCGGTCGCCATCTTGCTTTGTGGACATGGTTCCAGTCCCCCAATCGTGCCAATCACGTCGGAAAGGGCAGACAAGCCGGTTCACGGGCTCCGGGGGGGGGCAACCACAGGTCCGCGGGGTGGATCACAGCCGGCGGGCCGGCAGGGTACCCCAACGAGGCCACACCACCTCACAGTGCCCCGCAACCCAACCTCGCCGAGGCAGCAGGGAGGGTGCAAAAGCGAAAGTGCGGGGTACGCGAGTCGCCTGGCCCTGCCCGCCGCTGTTGTTCACTTTGGCTCCGGATCGCCCCACAACTCCAATCCGGGGGCCCGGCGTGGAGAAGGCCGCAAACCTCGATCGGTGCTCCCGCCGGTGTCCGAGGTCCAATTTGGAAGCGGAAAACGGGTGACACCTCAGCTCGGGTTCACCAACACAGTCCCCTCATCTAGGACAGGATATTTTCAGGATTTATGTAGGAGGTCACGGAGGTCCTCGGGAGCCTCGCACCTACGCGGCCATCTTCGTTGCGCGCTCTGGTGTGATCTTGGTTCGCAGACCCACCACCGGGGATGGTATTGCTTGGGTATCTATTCTAAGGTGAGGAATCTAACTAACGTGTCTCTTTCAGATGAACAAGTTACTTACCTTCGGTAACAATGTATCTGTAAGAAACATTAGTTAGTTAGATTCCTCACCGACCCACCCATCCTCCCCGTTATGCGATCTGACATCTAGGGTTAAGGTTATCCTTTTCAGGCCCCTAGATTTTATTTTTGGCACCAGTGTCGGTCTCTTGCATGGCTCTGCGTTCCTGGCGTGGAAAGCTATGTACAAGAACTGACGTCCGCGCGCGAGGGCGGCGTCTAAGTACTCCGACGTCATCCCGGCGCACGACGCCGACGACGGACGCGGAGCCGCAGACGACGCCTAGCAACGCGCAAGGGGTATTGCTGACGAAAAAATCTTCCGGATCCAGTCTGACGCCTGGGGATATTCTAAGGTGAGGAATCTAACTAATGTTTCTTACAGATACATCGTTACCGAAGGTAAGTAACTTGTTCTACAGGTACAGTATGTTCTCATTACTTTTGTAATCCAGTACTGGGTGCCTAGACTCAGTACTGGGACCTTTATCCAAAACAGGTAAGTAAATACGTTCTCACAATTTATACGATTTTTAAAGAATATTTAAAGTTTGCAGAAATCGACACTTAAAAAGAAATTTAACAGAAAAACAGTCAATGGTTTCCTATGGAAGAAAATTGGGTTACTGGTAAATACGGTTGTGAATATTTTTCAGAGTCAGTGCTGGGCACCAAGATCCAGCACTGGGAGCTCACATAATAGCAGGTGAGTATTTTCATTTTCGTTACTCGGCTGATTTTTGGTGAATATTTTAAGTTTTGAAAAGGCCACACTTAAAAGAAATTTCAGGAAAAACCAGTTAATGTTACCCTATGGAGAAAATTGAGTTATCGGCTTTAAGGTAAGTACTCGACTGGCAGAGTTAAGGTTCTGGCCATAGACTCGGGGGTCTCCCAGGGTCAGGTAGGTGCAGTTGTTACACCCTCAGCGGCACAGGGGCGGCCAGGTGCAGAGAGAGTTGGGCCCAATGTTATCCTATGAGAGGTAGGGGGGCCTTGGTTGGTGGCTGCTGACTAGCAGGCCACGTGGCTGTGGGAGCTGGGCTCCTGGTCACTTACTCAGGGCAAGTGGGGAAATAGATAGGTGTAGAGGTTACACTGCCAGGGCCACTCGGACGGCTGGGTGCAGGGTGCTTTTGAGCCTTTGGGCGCTCAATTGATTTCAAAGGGAAATCTCCGGTTTAGAAAAAGACTGCAAGCTCGGGTACGAAGATTCTTCAGGTGCCACCACCACTTCGAGAGGTAAGTTGGGTAGGTGGAGGATAGGTAGGTACCCCGGACTTTTCAAAACTTAACATATTCACCAAAAATCAGCCGAGTAACGAAAACGAAAATACTCACCTGCTCTTAGGTGAGCTCCCAGTGCTGGATCTTGGTGCCCAGCACTGACTTACAACTGTACTTACCAGTAACTCAATTTTCTCCCATAGGAAATCATTGACTGTTTTTCTGTGAAATTTCTTCTAAGTGTCAATTACTGCAAATGTTAAATATTCTTTAAAAATCGTATAATATCTGAAAACGTAATTACTTACCTGTTTTGGATAAAGGTCCCAGTACTGAGTCTAGGCACCCAGTACTGGATTACAAAAGTAATGAGAACGTACTATACCTGCAACATTCATTTTCTGCCATAGGCAATCATTGACTGTTTTCTATTAAATATTTTCTAAGTGTCAACTTTTAAAATAGCAAAATATTGTCTAGAAATCATCACAGTAAATAATTCGACTTTTATCACTTGATTCCAAGTACTGACCGAGGACTGAATCTAGGATCCAGTCCTGGAATTCCAAAAGTAATCCTAAAAGTAATCTGTGGCAAATAACTTGAAACTTCCATTGAACTCAATGCATTATTGTGTTTAGAATTGTGTTGCCTATTGCAACCACTTGTAACTTTATACAAAAGTCAATTGCATATTGCAAAAGTATTTATATAAAGCATTTCATTCTGAGAAAGTATATTTTAATACCCATTGTTGGTTCTAAAATAAAACAAGCATATATTTTTTTACATATAAACCATTGGCCTAGAGTTAAGTTATTGAGTGTGTGAGACCATTTGCTGGCTGAGTGTGTGCAACAAATGCTTTACACTGTCCTCTGATAATGCCTTACTGCTCGACCAAGCTACCACTTTGGAGAGAAAGGTTATATCTAACTTTAGCCTCTGCCAAACCTCTGGGGACGGGGCGCCGGGTGCAGGGGTGCCTTTTGGTTTCGGGAAATCTTACCCTCTGTTGATCACGGTTGGGGGGGGGCACCTGGTTCTGAGGCTTGAGGCATCTTCAGGAGCATCGAGGTAAGTCCTTGGGTGCCGGATTCGGTGTCACAGTCGCCGTGGGGTCGTCCTCGTGGTCTTTGTTCACTCCGGCACAGGCCAGGCTTGGCGGGTGCTGAGTGTGAAGGGTTCGCGGTTCCTGGCTGATGCCAGGGATTAGAAATAGATTTTGAGTAGAGCCTCTACTCATGCGAGTCCCAGGGGTTGAGAGTCAAAAGGCAGCCAGGTCCTCCTGGGTTTGTGAGGTTGCTGGCCACAAGAGATGCCGGGTTGGAGCAGGTTTGAGGGTCGACAGGCCGTTAGGGCTGGGGCCAAAGCAGTTGGTGTCTTCCTCTTCTTAGCAGCTGCAGGGCAGGTCTTCTATCTTCTAGCTCTTCTTCTGATTTCAGAATCTGCCATCTGGGGAAGGAAGGTTCAGGGTGCCCCTAAATACTAGATTTAGGGGCGTTACAGGTAGGTGAAGGGCAGGGTCCAATGGGTCCCTGTCCTGGGGTGGGTCCACCCCCTATCCTGCCTCTCTCCTGTGGGAGGGGGGCAGTAGCCTATTCCTGATTGGGCAGGGCCTCCCATCTTCAAGATGGCGAGAGCCCGGAGATGTGCTTCACCTCGCCTCCCCCACCTGAGGGGTGGGGTTGGCAGGCTGGCACATCCCCTGTCCTTATTTGGGGTTTCCGGCCAAGCTTCCCGCCAGAGTGGGGGGTTGCAGTGGCCTGGGGAAGCTCACAGAGGCGGCATGCCTTTGAAGCTTCCCCCTGCTCATCCTGGGGGAGGAGATTTAGCACCTCGCCCAGGATGTGCATTGTTGCAGACCCAGGAGAGCAGGGGCTCTCCTACCCAGGGGTCCAGCAACATGTCTGCTGTGTGGCAGCCTAGGCAGCCTCAGAACAGACGTGGATTTTAGGTTAGGTTTCAGGGGGTATCTCTAAGATGCCCTCTGGGGTGCTTGGTACATTAAATCCCACACTGGCATCAGTGTGGGTTTAATGTGCTGAGAAGTTTGATAACAAACTTCTCAGTCTTCAGTGTTGCCATTATGGTGCTGTGGAGTTCGTGTTTGACGAGCTCCCAGCACCATATACTCTTAAATGGCAGCACTGCACTTATAGTACCCAGAAATGGACCTGGGTACTGTAGGAGCACAGGGCTCCTGCTCCTGTGCCCACACCATTGGCATAGGGCACCCAGCTAGAGGGGTGGCTGATGTATGCCATGGCAGTGTAGGTGGTGGGCATGGCACCCAGGGATGGCTGCCATGTCGACTCTTTGTTTTGTCTTGTACCCAGACACTCAGCCTGCAAGGGCAGTGTGTGTGTGTGTGTGTGTGTGTGTAAGGGTACAGGGCCTCTAAGGGTGTCACAATGGGTGCTGCAGCCCTTAGTGGCCTTCCCTGGTCACAAGGCCCTGGGTACCTAGGGTACCATTTACCAGGGGCTGACATGTGGCCAGGGTTTGCCAATTTGTGTTGTGTTTTAGGGAAGGAACATAGGCCCTGGGCACCTGTTTGGCAGGAGTCCAGGGCACACTCAAAGTACATTCAGCAATTCTGCAAAAAGTGGGGGCATACCATGCAAGAAAGATTGCACTTTCTCACACAAAGTGCCTAGCAGCAGTAGCAGCACATCTCAGAAGGCAGGGGATTCATGTGTACCCCTACTTGGACGACTAGTTAGTAAGAGCAAACCTTTACAGTCTATGCAAACAGCATATACAACAGGTGATAGAGACACTAGTTTATCTGGGTTTCTCTAATACATTGGGTAAAATCATCACCAGAGGCAGAACTCATAAAGGTGTTCTTAGGCGCCTAAATAAATGGCACTTTCTCACAAAGAGTCAACATGGCATACATCCCTGTGTGCCATGCCTACAACCCACTGCCCTGGCATAGATCAGTCACCCCTCTAGCTGGGTGCACTATACCAGAGGTGAGGGTACAGGTTCATGAGCCCTGTACCCCTACAGTGTCTAAGTCCATTCTTAGACATTGTAAGTGCAGTGCTGCTTTAGAGTATATGGTGCTGGAAGTCTGTCATTACGAACTC
The DNA here is from genome assembly GCF_964204655.1 of Triturus cristatus. Classification (NCBI taxonomy): domain Eukaryota; kingdom Metazoa; phylum Chordata; class Amphibia; order Caudata; family Salamandridae; genus Triturus; species Triturus cristatus. The sequence continues at coordinate 84,639,142 of NC_140586.1, read as the reverse complement.
AACAGGCCCATAATGGCTACACTGAAAACTGAGAAGTTTGGTATCCAACTTCTCAGCACATTAAACCCACACAGATGCCAGTGTGGCATTTAATGAAAAATGCACACCAAGGGCATTTTAGAGGTGCCCCCTGTAACACGACCTACCACTAGTGTCCAAGCTGAGTGGCTGCTTTCAGCTGCCACCACCAGACATGTTTCTGGACCCCTAGGTCGAGAGCCTGCTGCTCTTGGGGGCCTGAAACAATGCACATCCTGAGACGAGGTGCCAAGCCTCCTCCCCCAGGATGGACAGGGTCCACAAAGGGGAAGCTTCAAAGGCTCCCCACCGGTTCTGACCCCCACTTTGGGCGGGAGAACCAACTGGAAAACTAAGTGAAGAAGGGAGGTGTGCCCACATCTTCCAACTCCACCCCTCAGGTGGGGGAGGCAGGTGAAACACAACTCTCAGTCCCCGCCATCTTGCACATGGGGGGGATCCAGCCAACCAGGGTGAGGCATATGCCCCCCCTTCCACTGGAGGGTGGCATAATAGGGGCTGTACCTACCCCAGGGAAGGGACCCATTGGTCCCACCTTTTTGCCTACCTTTAACACCCCTAAATCTAGTATTTGGGGGCATCCCTGAAACTTGCATCCTCAGGCAAGAAATTACAAGAAGAAAAGAAGGACCGAACAGTCGTGCCGAAGCTAAGAGGAGGAGCATGCCTGCTGACTTGGCCTGTCCCCACCTCGAATCTGCAGAAGCGAAACTCTGGTGTGTCCTGCAGCCTCAAGAACCCAGAGGACCTGCCCTGCCTTCAAAAGAAAAGACTCTGTCTCCTTTGAATACCGGATTTGTCCGCCCACAGACTCCAGGTCCGGCAAAGTCTGTGAGTCTGCACCACTATGCACTCGATGCCCACTGCCTGAATTAGAGTAGCCCAACACCACCAGGAGGTCTCCCCCCGCGATCCTTGTCCGAGATCCGGTGACCCCTGACCTGCCTCAAGCCTCCAGCTGACTCCTGCAGTCTCAAACCAGAAGGTCCCCCCCCAGCCACTACCAGGAGCTGGTAAGAAGATCCGACCACAAAAGGTACCTCTGCACCCGACGCCCCATGGCCTTGGGTGACCCATCTGACGGTGCCTAACCAAGCACCAGCATCCCAACTTACCTCTCCAAGTGGTGGTCTCACCTAGAAGACCTTCGTCCCCGAGCCTATCGTGCGTTTGCAAACCGGAGACTCCCCATTGAAAGCTACAGGGCGCCCAACTCCAAAACAGCACTCTGCACCCGGCCGCCCCAGTGCCGCTGAGGGTTGCATCTTTTGTGCTGGCTTGAACCTCCATTTGCCCTGAGCTTAAATCCAGGAGCTTTTCTCCCAACAACCTTGTGACATGCTTGTAAGCAGCCACCAACTGGAGGCCCCCTATGCTCCATGGGTAACATTGGGCCTCAGCACTCTGCACCCGGCCACCCTAGTGCCGCTGAGGGTGTTTCAAGAGTGCATCCTTGTCCCTGGGGGACCCCTGAGTCTAACCCCAGAACAGCAACTCCACAACCGAATACTTACCTTAAAACGGATAACACTATTTTCCTCTATAGGACAACATTGACTGTTTTTCTCTGAAAAGTGTGGAGTTGGTAAATCTAAGGAAATTCTTTAAAATTGTACTAACTTAACAAAAACGCTGTTACTTACCTGTTGCCAGGAAATGTCCCAGTGCAGTATCCAGGCATACTGCACTGTGCAACAAAAGTAATCTAAAACGTAACTCACCTGGTATTTTACTGAAAAGCCCATTGAAGTCTATGTACTGTATTTACAAAGCATTGCATTATCAGTAACACTACTGTAATCAAATCAAAGTACATATACTATTAAATATCCAAACTGTATTACAACTGTATATTTACTGCAAAGTACTTATCACTTACCTGTGCCAGGCTTGCTTGGTTCTAGAAAATAAAAAAAACTAAAAATATTTTTTATTCAAAAACAATTGGTCTGAAGTTCAGTCTTTGAGTGTGTGAATTCATTTGCTGACTGACTGTGTATAACAAATGCTTAACATTGCCCTCTGATATTGCCTTCCTGTCGACCACACTACCACAAATAGAGAGTGAGGTGCTATCTAACTTTACCTCTGCCTACCTTTGGGGTTTCACTGGACTCTCTGCACACTACACCTCATTTTGATATGGCATATACAGAGCCAGCTTCCTACACCCATCCCAGAGTCGTCCTCTCCTGAACTGGTATTCCCTACTTTGATGATGCTATCCCTTTCTGCCCACCTGCTGGTATCCTGTAAAAGGCTGAGCAAACATTTACCTTATCTTGGCCACTGTTCATGGTGCCCCATCCACCTTTCTTCGCATCTCCATCTTCTGTTCTGGTTTGGTGCCCCATCTCTAAAGCCTCGCATTGATGCCCCTGTCCCCACCAATATCCACCCCCTTATTTGAACTGTGCTACCAACCTTGTTCGTTCGTGGGTGTAACTCAACACCCCACCTCCCCCACCTTTGCAAAGCCCCCTTTTTTACGTCTCGCCTGAGCCAGCGCTTTATCGCTGCTCTGGCGAGAGCTTTAGTAAACGGGGGATTTGGAAGTGCAAACTAGTGCTTTTCAGGCCTCCAAATACAGTGCATGTGCGTCGGGCGCACGCACCATTTGTCAGCCTGCCTGATCACTTTCGCGGCCGCTTTGATGTTCTCATTGAGTCGCGCGGCCACTGAGAACATCAAAGCGGCCGCGAAAGTGATCACCATTTGCCACCCCCTCCTTTATCCCACTTCCTGCTTGTTTGTTATGTTTGTTGCGTTTCCTCTTTTAAATGATGGTCTGTCGTTAAAAATAGAACGCATGAGTAATGTACATCATACATGTGCACTGACAGGTTTTAAAGTCTGAAGGCATTTACAATACGCCTTAATTCGTTTTAGCTGCATTTGAATTGCAACGTCTTAGGTGTGGTAATGTTTAACTTACTAGGCTTCGGAATTCTTCACATTCTCTTCCTGGGCTTTATTGGAGTTTGCTCTTGGTTTCAGCCGGGCGCTCGCTTTGATTGTTCGTCGCGGCTCCAAAATGAGTGCTTTTCTCATTGTAAGAGTCGGTGCTTTCGTTTTGAGTTTTTGTGATCCCACCGGTAGTTGGTAAGGCTCGTGAGTTGTTGTGAACGGCGTGCGCTCCATTGATTTTGACCCTTTTCTGGTAAATTTCAAGTCCAAGCTCGTATGCTCACGAGGTAGTGGGGTATCACAGTTAGCCCTCTTATCACGTAACGTGATTCTAATGTTTGTTTTTGTTGCCATTTTTACCCTTTTGCGCACATGAGACCCCCAACATAACTGCAGTTCCCAGCTTTTTGTATGCATTTTTTGTTTGACGATGAGCATGTGTTGTAATGAAGCAGCCGCATCTCTAAGCCTGTATGTGTGCTCTCAACCAGATTTAGAGTCCGTGCCACACTTCTAAGAGGCGAGGTTGCAATTTGCGCAACAGCGTTGCAGCTCTCACATGCACCAAATGGGCCCTGCTTGGAGCACAGCGTGAGTGCTGCTCAGTGCATGTCAAAGAATGCTTTCAGATATATGTATTGGACACACACATCGAGCTTTTCACATAGCACGTTACACAAACTATTGGCATTGTAAATGACAATGGCTTTTATTTATGTGTTTTTAAAAACCTGCAAGCGGTGTGTAAACACGCACTTTGTACTCATAGTCGCTGCCTATGAGAAGCAAGGCTGGCAGTAACTGAATCTCTTTTACTACCAGCCTTGCTTCTCGTAAGCAAGGACTACAAGTACAAAGTGCGTGTTTATGCACCGCTTGCAGGTTTTCAAAGCACATAAATAAAAGGCATTGTCATTTACAATGCCAATAGCTCAAACTCTCGCAAATGCGAGACCTATTGCATTGCAAATGCTCGTCTTTTCAGCTACTCCCATCCATTACTTGACTTGCCTCATAGAACTGGGTCTTAAGCCTGACAACTGATAACCTCCTTTCCTGCAGCCTGGCATGCCCTGATCCCGAAGTAAAACGATTCTCCTAGCTACTCACAGCCAAAGATCTGGAGACCTACTACGTGCCTGGAAAACAACATAGTGCCACCGCCTACAAACCTGGCAGGGGAAACTAATTCATGCTGCGCACTAGCGCAACCACACACTCTGACCATGCTGTGCCCCCACCTTGTCCATTACCTGTGGGGCGACCATCTTCAAACAAACTTAAACAAAGAAGGGATCATTTTTAGCAATTGGGAGAGGGTCTGTCTAGTTATTCCCGACTTAATTTCAGAAAGTCTTTAATGGAACTAATCGGTGAACTGTGTTAAAACAGTTGCCAACCCATACACATGAATTACCAAACGAGGCAACATTCTGAAATCTTGATTTGAAGTATTTTAGTGATTCTTAAAAATAGATTTCAGCTAAGCCCCAATTGAGAAAAAAAGTTATTGCACACACCGTATGTATAATATGGAATTTTTGACTTCATCTCACATTCCTTGAACATGCCTTTATGCTCTCAAAAGAGGAGTAGTGTGGGGGACAGTTTGAAGACTGCTACAATATTCAGTCAAAAGAACACTTTTTGTTTTAGCTGGCTAGTCCCTTTTTAATGTAGGTCTCCTTCCTTGCAGACACCTTATAGTGTAATGACTAAAATGCCATAGCATAGTTTAGTTTCTAAAGACTCCAATGAAGCTACAGGATAGGAGTATATGTAGTCAGTCCCCTTCAGGAGTCCAAGGGTATCCCACAATATTTAGATAGCTCACCTCATACACTTGTGCTGTGCTATACTACATCATAGGTAACCCACCCACATCGATGTACGTATGATAACCTTTTCTGATAAATTGATATTGGATAAAGCCAAGAATCCAGGTATATTTAAAAATACCTTTGGTTATTCCCATAGTAATTATTCCTTAAATAATTCGGTACTCTATGTAGGATTAAAACTGGTTTGGATCTGGATATCAGATAAGATACAGTGTGTGATCTATCCGCTCGTTTGTATACACAGTGACGTCCACTGAGATGTGCGGATGCCACCTATGATGAAACATGCCACAACACAAGTGGGTGAGGTGACCTATCCAAATCTTTTAGAATACTAGCAAATCCCCCTGAAGGAGACTTAACTACATATACTGCTTCCATCTCCTAAAATCATTGGGGCTATATGCGTTTAGTTGGAGGTCATGTTAGTGTTCATACCTTTAAGGGTAGCTGAAAGGGATTTGGAATTGGGGACCACACAACATACCACCATGTGCCGTGGGAGTCCTTTCAAAGACATGTATGGTCAGCAATCCTCAACTCCCTTTCAAAGAAGTGTATGTTCAGCAAGCCTTGGATGAAGTAGCGCAAGATCAGCCAAGATCTGCGTACATCCCTTGTGAAGGTGCGCCCTGCTGTGTTATAAAAGGGACAGAGGGGGTGGTTAGTACGCCTTTCCAACCTCTCGTAGCCCACCCCTAATAGCAGCTTTAACATCTTTTTGTTGTCCCTCTAGCCAGAGACATCACCCCCCCCACCCGCCGTTGCCAGCATAAGATTGTATTTCAAACAGCTATTGGACCAATGTGGCTGACTCACAAACTGGCAGCGGTCTGTGAGGGAAGCTTTCCTCTATACTCATTGGACTAGGATAGTGTCCACCACTGTTTTAACCTCCAACATTGTGTCGTCTTCTCTATTGTAGATGGGTTAGATGACTGTGCAAACTGTACTCATAAGCCACAGAGACATTAAACTATTGAACGTTCTTTGAGCGATCATGGCATTTAAATTCATCAAAAAATATTCAAGTTGGGTTGAGAACCAATAGTCCAGGTATTGCATTTTGAAATACAGGCAGCGGGGCATTCTCCAGCAAAGGGCCAACTGCAGTCTGTGTCTGAGATCACTCATATATGTGTAGTGCACATACTTCAGTTTCTCTCCCTCAGGTGTCGCTTGCTCCCTCTTTAGGAAGCATTCACCTCATCTCCTCTTCTAGAGGGAGAGAATCAGCGGCGCGGTGCTGAAACTCAGCAGAGAGCTCAGTAGTCTGATGGTGATTCCGCTCTTGTTATCCACAGGCTGAGGATGAAGAGGGGTACCGAAAACTCATCGATCAGAAGAAGGACAAGCGTCTGGCCTACCTACTGCAGCAGACAGACGAGTATGTGGCCAACTTGACTGATCTGGTGCGGCAGCATAAAGCTGCACAGGTGCTGAAGGACAAAAAAAAAAAGAAGAAAAAGAAGGTGAGGGTGCAACAGTGTTCCTTCTCTGCCAACAGAAATGTGTTTTGTAGGTAGAGAAAAGAATTTGAAGACTCTAGAGTGCTATCACTGTTTTCAACACATATATGGAGATACAAGGTGTATTTCTCTGTGGTCCCAGAATCCTGATCATGATTGATGTAATAATTAAATCTGCCTTACCTTCTCACCAAGCTCTAATTAGCGCTACTCGATCGTTCTCATTCATGACAGGTTTTTCTTTTCTGTTTTTAGAAGTCTGAGAATGCGGAAGGGCTTCCTGCTACTATTGGGCCAGATGGAGAAGTAAGTACAGAAGGCCTCTTTCTTATTTGTATGCAGATGCCAGATGTTTATTGATAGCCATAACTTAGCCCGTGCAGCTACTTTGTTTTACTTGTCTTGGTTTCCTTGGCAGCCCCTAGGTATGTTTGGATATGCAGGAAAGTCAGCCAGACAGTGAAGAGATCTCATACCAGAGATTTGCTACATTGCTTGTATTCCCATGTGAGAAGTGATTTTGTGGTGAGGCCTTCCTTGCTCATCATTCATCACCTAGTAGTCATACCACGAAGTGTTTGCTAGCGAGACATCCCTTACCTTGGCCACAAGGACGCTTTCATTGCTTCACTGCCACCAAAATTGCCTCCCCCGTACTGTGCAGAGGATACAGTTGTCTCCGGGTCTCTTTGAGAAAATTTGTCGTTGGAGGTCTCTCTTAACCAGTTTTACCAAAGTTGTTTCATGTTCCATATCTTTTTAGCAATTTGATGGATTTATAGAATATAAGGTGAGAAATTTCACCCCAGAGTGGGGTTGATTTAATACCCTAATATAGAAGGATGGAGTTAAAAAAGAATGCATTAAAGCCATGTATGAAAGGGTGACTTCACTGGGAGTCTACGCCAGCTTCAGCTAGCAATTCTTCCTTAGAACAAGCATTACTGAGCAAACCTGAAATCCAGAAGTTGTTAGTGCACCCTGGCTCTGACCTTCCTGGTTTTCTCTTTATCCCACATTTCTTTTAGCAGCATGATATTTTATCTAGAGTTTTATTCAACAACTTTAAGGTTAGCTGTAGCCAGAACTGGTAGCCAGTGGGCTACCAGTTCTGGGCTACCATGTTCCCTCCGACCTTCTGACCACTTCCTATGGAGTGCGGCATGTTGCTACCTCAGGATGCACCTATTCTGCCGCTTCCAAGATGGCAAGACCCCTCTCCTGGTGTACGGAATTTACAAGCCCACCCCCATTTTGTGGCTACCTCATTACACACCCCTGGGGAAACTGGTTTGGCAACTGGTTTTCCCTCTCTGCTCTGCGTGGTAGCCTGTCTACCTCAATAATGGGGCAGCCCTCTCCCCTGGTGTCCCACACCTGCTCTACACAGGCTGCTTCGCCTTTTAAGCCTGCCTTTTGGGGTGAACACCGTAGTGGCTTCCTGCAGGAGGGTGGTGACACTTCCCCGGCCTGCAATCCCTCATTGTTCTCCTTCCTGAGAGTCGTTAGCACTTCTCTCCAGGAAGGGAGATGACTGTCTCGTGGAGCAGTCTCTGTGCCCGGCAAGGTGTAGGAGTTTAAAGCCAACAAAGTGACAGCTTTGCTAAAGCTCCACACTGCAACAAGTAACATTAATTTCGACTTGAGATATAAGTCGGACTTAATGTAACAAGTTGTTTGATACCTTTGAGTGCCCACTTTGATCGCACCATTCAGGAGTTAGCACAGTTTAAGGGTCAGTGTGTAACCTTGTTCCTCGCAAATTGTCCTAACGTCTTTCCGCAGTAAAACAATGGTTTGCGTTGTTTTGCTGTCAGGGCATGCACAGTATTTATCCTGCTTGTGTCATGTCTCACCCTGCATTTAAGACTTGGTAGGCCTGCCAGAGGGGGACTTATGTGCACTGGGAAGTGGCGGCTTTGCCATTGCTTTAAAGGCATAGTCAGGCAAGCAGTGCAAGACTGCTCTCCCAGTCTGCAATGGCGAACTGCGGCAGGGGCTCTTTTTACTTCAGGGACCTACAGGGTGACACAACCCAGGGGTACCCCTCTAACTTACATGTCCTGGGTGCCAGAAATCCATTCACTAGGGCCTTACATGTAAGTTACCCATCTCCAATTGGGTATAGCCAATTCAGCATATACTTTAGGGTAAACGTACTGGCACTCGGGTGTGGTTTGCATGCCTCAGTGAACTCTGAATAAAAAAAAAACTGCAGCATCAGTCGTAAAGGTTGGTGGTGGCCATACAAAAAGAGGTCTTTCCATCCAAAGACTAATAATTTGAGATGGTGAAACCACAAAAAAAAATGTATGTCACCAAAAGATCTCATGTTGTGATGGTGCCCTCTAGTTTGTATAACAAGCACACAAAATCATGCTGTTTCAACGTGGTTCATTTTGCAAGCAATATTCAGTTTCATTCTTGAAGTCATAAGTCAAATTATATTCTCTCCATATTTGACCAAAGCTCATAAAGCTAAAAGCCTGAAATTCCAAAGAACGTATCATCTTCTCCCTCTCTGACTTCCGTTTGTTAGCACATCCAATGAGTTTGAAATAACAAATAAGATTTGTGAATTGTTGGTTGGCCTAGATGTAAGGATAGCAAGAATGGTAGTGTTGGATCAGCGATGTTTGAGGGTGGGGGATAGTTGAGCCTGGCCGACTTTCCATGATCTTGCAGAACTTGGAGATTTCACTCTTTCTTATTTGGGGTGTTCTTACCGCATTGGTTTTCTTATGAAGAGCTTCCTTGTACTGAGTCCCATCCATCTAAATACTATTCATTTTTTCAGCCTTTGGATGAGACAAGCCAGATGAGTGATCTCCCCGTAAAAGTCATCCATGTGGAAAGTGGAAAGATCCTAGCAGGGCCCGAGGCTCCCCGGGCGGGTCAGCTTGATGCTTGGCTTGAGATGAATCCTGGGTAAGAAAACTTGGGGGCAAATTGTATTGCGAGGCAGTCTCCAAGATATGCACTTGTCTTCACAATGTGCTGGTGCCTAACAAACTTTGCCCTCTGTTTCTCAAGCACATTACCTACTCCTTGTTCTTGCAAAACAAAATTCATACTATTTAATGGTTAAAAACCTTCTTTGCGGCTATATTGTAGAGGGAAGCCCACTCCATTTCTACCGGTAACTCTGCAGGTAAATGTATCCTTTTCTGTGTTTCTTGAGACTAACTTGTCAGGCAAATAAGGCCTAATTAAAGTGATGCAAACCCTCCAACTGGCAGACTAGTGAGGCCCAATGAATGTCTGCCAGCTCATTGCTAATTTAATGTATAGTACAAAGGCACACCTGGCAGGCTTTAGTGGCTGAAGTGATAAAAAAAGAGGACATATAATTGCAGCCTCTCATGGGGTGATTGACACTCAAGTACTCAGTCATCCTGTCTGTGAACACTATTTTATGCCAGCTGCAACCAAACAAACATCACTGACAATATGTGTTCTCTTTGGGCCTATATTTTGCTTTACTGAAAATGGTAAGTGAGTGGATGGGGCACAGCACGGGTTGCTACTGTAAACTGTGATCCTAAACTGGCCTGTGATCTTTTTATCAAGGGCAACTTCACCAATTATACGTTTTCAATAAATGTTTTGAGTTAAGGTAATTGCATCACTCTGACCACAGGTATTTTTTGTGTTTGTCACCTTTAAGTATAACTGCCCTCAAAAATTCAAAACTATTGATGAGTAAAAATCCTATATATTGAAAATAGAGATGGAAATGTCATCAGAAATAAAGACCAGAAATTTATGATGAATATGCTCATTTTGAATCTTTAAAATATTGTACATTTCACAGTGCTAAATATCTCTTGTAAGGCAGTGAGGATGTGTGAGAAAGGGCCTCTTTTGACATGGTTAGCCCCCCCACTTTATGCCTGGAAAATGATGTGGTTTTGACTTAAAGAGCACAGGGTCCCTGCCGACCAGTTCCCGTGTGTCAGAGCTCCTTCCCTAAAACTGTACCATGATTGGCAAATTCAGTCCCCCTGTAAGTCCCTAGTAGATTATACCCAAACTGCCACAGCTGCCTGTATGCCTTAAAGTCAACATGGCACACTTCCTGTGTGCCATGTCAACGCAGTACTGCCTAAGGTAAATGTAAGTGTAGTAAGTAGACGTAGAGCTAGGCTAGGTTAGGTTCTTGAAATAAATCTTTATTCTCGGTTCAGGTGCTGCGCAGCAGCCGGCAATAGCCAAGCATCCGGGCAGAAACAGTCAACATATTCAAACAAAGACTCTAAATTCTCAAGTCGAATACTCACGGCCAGAATATAGTGGCGCAAGCATTCCAACAAGTAAAGCATGAAAAGCAAACCACTACATTATCCTCCTCATAGCAACGGAAAGAAGGAATGAAAAGACAAGGAGAAAAGAAGAGAAAAAGGAAAACACAAAGAAAACGAGAAGAGACAGAGAAATAAGCACACAAAAAACGAACAGAAATTTTCAGGAACAAAACGTTGTCTGCTGCTCCTACGTAAGAAAACAGGCGGAGTGACATTGGAAGACTGAGCTTTATCTTCATCGGTCCGTCCACAATGCAAGTTTACACTATCCCAATTCCCACGATTTTTAACAATTCTGGACACATTCCACCAATGTTTGTTATTCACCCTTACAGCATTACCACAAACTTTATCCACAATCAATGGATCTGAAAATGTCAAGTTCCCCTTCTTGCTGTGTACAGGAATCTTCACACGTACCACATAAACCAACAACAAATGAGTGGGGAACAGATCTTTTCCTGGCATCAAAATAAGACTTTTGACTAGTTTGGGCTTAAGAAACCTTATCTCTAACAAATCCATCCAAATCAAACACAGAGTCCGTTTTCACCCACTTCGACATTCATCCAGGACACACCTTGGAACACGGTTTCCTGCCTCGCAGAAGTTCATAGGGAGACACTTTGGTAGACGATTGACAGTATTCTGGACATTGCACTTCACTGCCAAAGCCCACTGCACACAGTTGTTAAGGACCCTATTCATGCGCTCCACCAGACCGTTCATTTGTGGATGATAGAGCAAACTCCTGGAATGGGAAATTCCTCCTTGCCGTAAAAAGCATTGAAAGTCTTGGCTGACAAATTGTACACCATTATCACTTACAATGGTTGTAAGAAACTGTCTCTATATATACTACACCAAAATCAGGTATAGTGTGTATAGGAGTCCAAGTGTCCCCAGAGGTAGGCAGAGGTTAAAGTTAGATAGAACCTTACTCTCTAATAGTGGTAGCTTGGTCGAGCAGTAAGACAGTATCAGAGGACAGTGTTAAGTATTTGATGTGCCCACTCAGTCAGCAAATGAATTCACACACTCAAGAACTGAACTCTAGGCCAATTGTTGTTGTATAAAAATATACTGTTTATTTTTAGAACCAAGCAGGCCTGGTACAGGTAAGCATTAAATACGTTTCAGTAATAAGTTACTGGATATAGAACAGTTTGAAAATGCAATAGAAATTGTACTTTGTTGATTTACAGGGGAGCAGTAGTATGCAACCCTTCGCAAATACAGTGCATTGGAATGAATAGGCTTTTTCAGTAAATTGCATGTAAGTTACTTTTTACATTTCTTTTCTAACTCAGTGCTGGATACCTAGATTCAGCACTGGGACATTTCCTAGAAACAGGTAAGTAATTACGTTTTGGTTATTCGCATGATTTTTAGGTCTCGCTAGCGTAAGGCTGCCCGCAGGCGCAGTCTCGCTGGCGAGATTTAATGTTTATAGGTATTTTATGTAAGGGGCTTTAAGCCCCGCCCCTCTTTTCCATTGGCCGGCGTCCCCGTTTATGCTAAACGGTGGCCAGCCATTGGGAAAGAGCTTGTTGTCACGTTTTCGCTTGGCTTTTTCTGCCGTCCCACTTTGACGGCCTCACCTGCTTTCCTTCTGAAGTAAAAGGTTTCTTATCTTTATGGGGCCAAACACATGGCCCCATGAAGATAAGAAACCTTTTAGCAGGCGAGGCCACGGCAGAAAGAGCCAAACGAAAATGTCATGGCGAGCGCTTGCATTTTTGAAAAATCCGATCGGAATGTTGAGGTGTGTGATGAATAATTCGGAAATGTTAATGATGGTCATTGTTAAACATCTGTTGCAGTACTGCAGCTCACTTGTCACACATTTCGACTAATTCTTCCCCAATCAAATTTAACTCAGACCAAGAATACAGGATTGTGGGGGGAGGCAACTGCAGCTGACAGAGTTTCCCAGGTGGCCTGGTGCTCCCGGTAGGAAGTCGGAGATCACTTCCTCCGAAGACACACCTTGCTACCCCCCGGAGGGTCCGGGGTGCCCTGCCCTCTTGTGTCTGATAGCTGCTGCTTACTTCCTCTCAGTCCCAAAAACAGGCCACGGTTTGGGGGATTGTTTTGATGATGTTAAATATATTGATTTGTTTACCATTGTGGGTGGAATCGTTGTTGGAGCTGTAATGTCCAAAGGCGAGATAGCTCCGCGGGTTAATGCCTCCACTTTTGATGCCCGTGTGTAACCCGCTGATGGAGTGCTTTGTGAGAGGAGGGTGTGCGCTGTACATACGGACAGTGTTTGTGTACTATTTGGAGACTTTACTGCCCCCCGCTGGCGAATGCGAAGTCTACACTCATAGATGATTGATTTTTAATTTGGTTTTTACTGTTGACCCAAAGAAGTCATGTTTTGGTTAGATCCTGTGTTTTTATAGCTGAGCTTCCGAGCCCTCGAGGCGCTGTAAACAGATGGGATCCCAAACCTATAGGAGAATGCAGAAAATGCGCTAAGTCTCAGTAATGGGGGTGTCGGCAGGGCCCGGAAATGCTGTACCCCATTCACCCCAGTTTTAAAAGACTGACGGAACTCAATAAAGAGAGAAACATTTCATATTTGTGACCAGCCAGCAGGGGGGCGTGGCTTCAGAGTTTTGGGTGCTGGCACGTCTGTTGACAAAATCTAAAGTCCCTTTTGCGTGCTTCATATGGGAATCTTCCCCCTCCCAATAACTTTCCAGCCCCCCCCCCCATCTTCCAGCTGCACCTCGGCAGGTGTGGAGTAAACCAGGCTTAGTACTCCTTACGATGACTGACAGCCTTTGAAACGAAGCTGGGGGTGTTATTCAGGCCCCGATGCTCGCATCTCAGCCTAGCGCTTAGCACCCTCAACCTCAATCTAAACGCTACACCAGAGCCTGGAACCCTCCAGTAACTTACTGTTTTTGCAGAGAAGCTGAAAACCCGGGCTCTATATTACCAGAAGGGTCGGTGCTGCAGCTGACGCGCGCTCCAGTCCCGGCGGAGGCCCAGGGGTGTAGTGATGCTGTAACTGGCCCTGTTTGCACTCACTTCTCGCCGCAATAAACTGGCCGCACTTGGAGACGTCTGTGTGCGACTGCACCGATTTATGTCCTTGCGACCCCTGCACGTGGCCTCACTCCTGAGACTCTGGCTCACACCGAGCAGGTGTGAGCGAATACTTCACAGGACACGAAAGGCCATCTGTAGTGTTTGTATGACTTCAGTTTACGTTTTTGTCTTTATCTTAGCTTCACACCGCCGTTAATGCGGGACTAAGCCCGTTTATAAGCGTTCCCGCGATAGGAAGATGTTCGAAGCGAAGCGCAAAGAGTTAAACGGAGGTGCCTACAATCACACAATTTGCAGATGTGGGGTTGGACGGATTACAATTCTGGTTACTGAGCTGATAGACCATGACTACCCTTTACTTGTGCTTTTGGTTAGTCGGTGGTGCACCAGTGTAACCTGCTTGCACCAATGAGGCAGAGTGAGGCAGTACACGGCAAAACGAATGTGTGAAAAGAACGGATATTGTTAACAGCGCACCTGTACTGCCTCGATGAACGCATTCTACCAAGCTTCGGCCGGCGCCTCAAAAATAAGTGTTTGAGGCCTTAGCCGGATTCGGAGTCCGCTTGACAAGGGGTGGCCAGGGAGCTTACTGGAAATGCATTTGTTTGACCCCTATCTTGCCATGTGATTGTTTGGGCTAGCAGGTACTCACTTTGGGCAGCACACCCCCCCCCCCCCCGAGGCAGCAGTGTATTTCTAGTGCAGGCTCTTGCAGCCACCCTTCTAACAGACAGACACAGGCAGCTGTCTCACTCTCATCTACAAAGGAGGTGGATTGACGAGTGAGCCCGCCCCTGCTGACAGTGACATGCTCATTAGCTAGCCTGTGAAAGATGAAATTACATTCTCATTGCTGGCTATTAAGAAAGCAGAAGGATGTTACAATTCTTAGCTCTATTATGGTTTCAATTTCTGATAAACAAATCCCTTTGGGGTCTTCTGCACACGTGGCTCGTGCGTTTCCTGCTGAACCCCTCATTTCTAGAACATTAGGTAGGTGTCTCACATTCCCCCTATCTAAATCACTGAGGCCTAGACATCGATCTCAACGCCGGAAAACAACATAAAGGAATATCTGGTTGGTCCACATAAGATGGCACATCACTACTCATCTTATTGATGTCACTAATGTAATAAAATCATCCCTTACAGCCGCATTGTGACGTCACAAAGCCTGCTGTCAGCACCAGAAGACAGTGCGAAAAGCAGATACCAGCTACTCAGTTTCCTCTCTCCTGAGATTTGTCTTTAAAAAACAAGCATTTGCAATGCAATAGGTCTCGCATTTGCGAGAGTTTGAGATATTTTTATTGTAAATGATATTGCCTTTTATTTATGTTTTGGTTTTTGAAACATAAATAAAAGACATTGCCATTTACAATGCCAATAGGTCTAACTCGCGTAAATGCGAGACCTATTGCATTGCAAATGCTTGTTCTTCTTGTAGGGGTATATTTCTCAGCGCCCATCCTCCCTATGTTATTGTCAATGCTTTGCTCAACTCTGTAGAGATTTTTTTCATTAATGAAAAACAGCTCTGTTGACATGGATCTTGAGAGTGGCGTGCAATGCTTTTTGTTGCTTTTGCTCCACCTGTCATTGTTCCAGTGGCTAATACCATCTCGTAAAGTCCCAAAAGCCTTGCTATCTTAGTGAGCACAGCATTTACCTCAGGGATGTCCCGCCTAGGTCCAGGAGGACAGGATCCATGCCAGATTCTGACTTTAACCAGAGGCTTTGTGAAGGATTTCTGTTTAGCTAAACTCTAGGTATTTTGACTGGAGTTCCTAGAAATCTGTTGTCTCCTGGACCTACATTGGACTTCACTGTGTTACCTAATTTACCGAAGGATGTTTTATAAGAGCAGCACACCCGTCTGGTCATTCCCCACCTGCCCCGTTGTCTGAATCAGTTGCCCTCTGTCCCCCCACACCTGAGCCACTCTTCTGCGATCCCCATCTACCCTCTTACCTATTACTCTACTCCACTGTCTGCGATCCCCATCTACCCTCTTACCTATTACTCTACTCCACTGTCTCCCATCTGCTCTTGCATGCAATCAGGCCTGCAACGCCCATACGGCTCAAAGGGCTTTAGAATCCCCTTTACCAGTCGTGTGTCAGCCCGGGCTGAGGCAGCTTCCCGGGCACACACACAGGCAGTTTTTGAGCTGCTGTGGGATCGCTGGTCTGGCGTCCGTCTTATTGCAGCCGCACCCGAGTACTTCACCGGACTTTAAAAGACCATTTACTTGTGAACAAGGCTTTGTTGTTTTTTCACCCCTTCTTAGAGGCCCTGCATCTCCACTATTGCTGGAAGAATTACCCCCCCCCCCCCCCCTGAAATTCTGCTCTAGTTGCACCTCTGCATGCAATTCCGCCTACCCTACTGCCTATGCTATTGCTCACCGTCTCCCACCTGCCCCCTCACCCGAGACACTCCTCTGCATCACCTACCTATGCTTCTTCCCCACCAACTCCCTTCTGCCCCTCACTTGACACACTTCTCTACAATCCCCACCTGCCCATGCCACTCCCCCATCTCCAATCAACCCCTCGACTCAGACACCTCTCCGCGGTCCCATCTACCCTCCTACCTATGCCACTGCCCCTCTGTCTTCCACAGGCCCCCTCACCTGAGACAATTTTAGCATTACATATCTATGCCACTGCCCCACCATCTCCCATCTGCCCCCTCACCTGAGACACCTGAGTCACAGAAACTGCATCTCTCTCAAGGAAAGGTGCAAAACACGACCACTAAATCGCATAGCATTCCACGCCTACGGTGGATTACTATTAAAAACAAGCATTTGCAATGCAATAGGTCTCGCATTTACGCGAGTTTAAAGTATTGGCATTGTAAATGACAATGCCTTTTATTTATGTTTTAAAAACAAAAACAAAAATAAAAGGCATTATTTGCAATGTGAAGATCTCAAACTCACGTAAATGCGAGACCTATTGCATTGCAAATGCTTGTTAAAGAATATTTTCAGTTTTCAAAACTCCACACTTAGAAACTTTTTGGAGTAGTAAATTGAAATGAATGGGCAGGTAAGTTACGTTTCACGTTACTTTTCTAACTCAGTGCTGGATACCTAGATTCAGCACTGGGACATTTCCTGCAACCAGGTGAATAAACACGTTTTGGTTATTGTGTGATTTTTAAAGAATATTTTTAGGTTTCAAAACTCCACACTTAAAAACTTTTTGGAGAAAAAGTGTCAATGTTATCCTATGGAAGGAAAACAGGTTAACAGTTCACAGGTAAGTTAATCGACTGTGAGAGTTAAGGTTCTGGGGTTAGACTCAGGGGTCTCCCAGGGTCAATGATGCACTGTTATTGCACCCTCAGTGGCACTAGGGCGGCCTGGTGCAGATTGTTGAGGCCCAATGTTATCAAATGGGGGATAGGGCGCCTCCGGTTGGTGGCTGCTGGCCAGCAGGCCACAGGGTTGTGGGAGCAAAGCTCCTAGGGTTAAGCTCAGGGCAAGTTGGGGACCAAAGTAGCACGAACGGTGCACCCTCAGCGGCACTAGGGCGGCTGGGTGCAGGGTGCTGTTTTGAGGTCGGGTGCCCTATTGTTTTCAATGGAGAACCTCCGGGACAAAGAAACACTGCAGGCTCGGGACGAGGATCTTCTGGGTGCGACCACCACTTCGAGGGGTAAGTTGGGATGTCGTGGGTTGGTTAGGCACCGTTTGTTTGGGCACACAAGGCCGTGGGGCATCGGGTGCAGGGGTGCCTTGTGACGTTGGATTTTCTTACCCGCTCTAGTCGTGGTAGGGGGTGTCCTCTGGATTGAGCTGCAGGCATCGTCTGGAGGCTTGAGGCAGGTCAGGGGTCGCCGGATCTCGGGTCAGGATCGCCGGGGGGACCTCCTAGTGGTGTTTTTCCACTCAAGCTAGGGCCGGGTTCAGTGGGTGCAGAGTGGGCTGGATTCGTGGTCTCTGGCTGGCACCAGAAGCTGCAGTTTAAACACGTCCGGTGTTCACGGGAGAAACAGTCTGGGAAGTGAAGGGAGGCAGGTCCTCCGGGGTTTGTGAGGTTGCTGGCTGCTGGACACGCCGGGATTTCACAGGATCATGTTCGAGGGGAGACAGGGCTGGGGCTAAGTCAGTGGGCGTCGTCCTCTTGTTAGCTCTGCACGGCTCTTCGTCCTTCTTTTCTTCTTGTAGGTAGGCTGGATCTGCCTTCTTGGTTCAGGGCTGCCCCCTAAATAATGTATTTAGGGGGCGTTTTAGGGGTCTTGAGGTCAGTAGCCAATGGGCTAGACATGAACCGTAGAAATTTCCGATGAGACTGTAGTATGGGAACATGAAAATACGCGTCTTGCAGATCCAGCAAGCACATCCAATCTCCTTGCCGGAGATGCGGATATATCTGGTGAAGCGCAAGCATGCAAAACTTTTCCCTTTTGATATGCTTGTTTAGTGTCCATAAGTCCAAGATGAGTCTGAACTCTGCTTTTGCATTTCTTTTTTGGATCAGAAAATATCTGGAGTAGACTCCTCTTCCTCTCTGCGCCCTGGGGACTTTTTCTATTGGTGATTTGAGCAGAAGGGTCGCTACTTCTTCTCTTAACCTGTTGAACCAAGTCATCTTAACCTGTTGAGGTGCTGAGATAATTGTACCGGGTGGATCGAGGGAGGAGGACTCCGGAAACGAAGCGAGTATCCATGTCGCAGTATATTCAGAACCCATTTGTCCTTTGTGATGGATTGCCACTCTGGGAGATGGTGTGCAATACTTCCTCCCACCGGAGCGGTGGACGGCATTGGAGGAAGCAGGCTCTCATTGCTTTCCTTGAGCCTTGTTTCCACCACCGGCCTGGCGGTTATTTCCACGTCCCCTGGATGATCTACGGGACTGAAATTGCTGTTTCTTTTGCCCTTGTTGATCCTGGTTTTTCTGCCAGTGGGGGGTTTGAACCCTCTGCTGGTAGCTACGCCTGTCGGTTCCCCTACGGCGACGGAATTCTTTCCGTTTCTCTAAGCCCACGGCTTTCATGGTGTCGAGCTCTGACTTCATCCGATCCATCCCATCGTCCGCATGAGAACCGAAAAGCGAACTACCCGAGAAGGGCAGATTTAGAATCCTTGCCTGTGCTTCCGGTTTCAAAGCTGTCAGCCTCAGCCAAGAGGACCTTCTGGCGGAAATCCCGTGAGCATATGAGTGCGCTGCCAATGTTGCCCCATCCGCTGCCGCGCTGATCACTTGGTTTGAAACGAGACTGCCCTCGTGCAGGATCTCTTCGAAGTCCTTTCTGTCTTCGGAAGGCACTTTTTCTATAAATCGCTGCAGGGAATCCCATAGTGATCTGTCGTAGTGCCTCAGAAGCGCTGAGGCACTAGCCACTTTCAGACTCAAGGCCGCCGAGCCACATACTCTTCTGCCCCAAGAGTCTTGCGATTTACTGTCTTTATCCGGCGGCACTGTGGATGATGATACCACTGAATGCGTCTTTCTGGCAGCAGCTGTAATCACCGAGTCCGGTGGAGGGTCCGCCTTGAGAAACAGAGGATCCTCGGGGGCTGGCCGGTATTTTTTAAGAATCCGCGCCGGCGCGGATTTGATAGACGCTGGCGTTAGGAAGATGTCCATTACTGGTTTAAGCAACCCAGGGACTAGAGGCAACACTGGACGAGACACCGCTCTCTCATGAAGGGTCTCGAAGATGACCGAAGAGGTGGTTTCTTGAACAGGCAAGGGAATGTTCAACTTAGTCGCCCCTCTGCACAGCACATCCTGAAAAGTGGTGATATTGTCCACTGGCGACACTCTAGATGGTGGAGTATCTGTGAGTGTAGGTGAGTAATCCCTTCTGGACGAACGGCTTGACAAGGAAGATGAAGGAGACCTCCGTCGCCTTCTCCCCGATCTGATTGATTCTCTCCTCTGAGAGGTAGACCTGGATCGCCTTCTGGGCGAGCGTGAGCGCCCTCGCAATTCTCCTCCTCGAGAATGGGATCTTGCTGGTCGTAATGTTTGATCCAGAGTCCTTAGTCTTGTTAAGGACTCCTTAACCGCCTGAATCATGGAAGGATTCGGAGGCATTTCCCTGACGGGGCTCTGAGGTAGAGCATGGCCCTCGTCTTGAGATGTATGCCCCACCAGAGGAACTGGAGAGACACCCAACAGTTCTGGTGATCTGGATCTTGATCTTGAATCCTGAGAGGCTGAAGGGGAAATGGAGATCGGACGCGATGAATCGTGCTCCGATGTGGTATATATCACCCTATGAGGAGACTTGCGTCTTGATACTTTCCTGAGCGTCAGACGAATGTGTGACGTCTCCTGGTATCCCACTGCGGGGGACCGTCTCGACGGTGATAGGCCTATCACCGGAGACCTGGACTTGGACGCCGAATGGATCACCGGCGATGTGTCCTGCCTCGACGTCGAGAGCCTTGTAGTCAACGGAGGGCTTGTCCTGGACGGAGGTCTAGAACCCAACTGGGAATCTGGCCTCGACGTCACCATCTTCTCCGGTCTGGAGAACTTGGACGACGAAGGCTCCTGCCTCGACTTCGAAGGAGGCTCCTGCCTCGATGCCGACCTGGACGGAGGCTCCTGCCTCGACGTCTACTCCGACGGAGGCACCCGCCTCGACGTCGACTCCGACGGAGGCACCCGCCTCGACGTCGACTCCGACGGAGGCATCCGCCTCGACGTCCACTGATGCGACGATGATCTGTGTCTCGGCGTCGACAGCACCTTCGAAGAGGATCGCCTTTCTCTTGACGGCGAATCATGTCTCGACGTCGAGGATCTTGCAGGATCTTTTGACACCGATCTTTGCCACGGCGTCAACGTTGATTTCGACGTCGACCGCCTGTGGTGTTCCTGCGACGTCGACTTCTCTCTTGGCGTCGATTTTGACGTTGAGCGATGTCTTGACGTCGAACGGTGTTTTCTCGACGTTGATCGGCGATGAGCCTCTTTTGACGTCGAAGGATGTTTTCTTGATGTCGAAGTAGCCGACGACGAACAAATGCGCTTCGCCGCCGCATCGAGCGTCGACGTGGACTTTCGTTTGGAAGCATGACTCCCCCTGGACTCCTCCCCTCTCAGCGACGATCCCGCCGCTGGAGTCTTCGACGCCGAGCCCGACGCCGATGGAGAACAGACAGGGACCAGCTGCTTAGACGTCGACCGCTCCGAAAGGCCATAAAGTCGAATTCTCTCTCTCTCTTTCAAAGTCCTCTTTGAAAGGTCCTTGCAGTGACGGCAGGATGCAGGAGAGTGAGACTCTGGGAGGCAGACAATACACACCTCGTGATGGTCTGAAGAGGCCTTCTTTTTGCCACAGGATGGACACGGCATGAATAAAGAAGGCATTTTTCTGACAGAAAAAGTTGTAAAATTTAGTCAGAAAACCACAGATAAACGCTTCCCTGATGTATTCCAGAGGAAGCCAAAAAATTACTAGAAAAGTAACCAATTCTTGACTGAAAAGTCAAAAAAGAAGAGAGCTGAATTCCAGGGTCCTGACAGAAGGAGCCGGAAAGAACAACTGACCCAACTGTCACCCCTGAGGCATGATGGGATATTGGAGTCAGGGCTGCCTTAAAGGCACGGTGCCAGTTTTTACCTGTACAAGGCTTTTCAGTCTCTATGGTATTGTATTGCAATGCAGCCTGCAGGCTAACAATGTTTGATGGTTCTGTGTTTTGCACAGTGCTCTTTTTTCCTTTGTTATGAGTGTGTTACCTCATTAAAAAAAAAAAAAAAGAGATTTAGGTGTCTTTTTATACCTATGATGCATTATTGGATAATTGTATATACATTGTTTAGCCTTCTATGGGGGCTGCATTTGCTTGGAAAAAATAATATATGTGTATCCATATACAGAGCTGTATATATATGGTCTTCATATATAATTTTTATTGTTTCCGGGGTCCCCGCACATGGGCGGGAATATTCAGTGCTTAGGACTATTGATGAGGATCCCCTGGAAGAGAACATGCAAAATGCGCATGACTGTTGAGCCGGCCAAACCGTCATGCGCACTTAGCAAGTGCCCACCACTCCTCCCCCTGCTCTGGCCAGCTCAGCCACACCCCTAAGCCAGTATGGAAAAATAAAACGATCATGACTTTGCATTATTAACATTTTATGTTTCCTTTTTGAACTGCTTTGAGGGCAGTGGGGTGACACTCCTCCACCTTAGTGGAGAAGCTGCCGCTGGTGTAGACACCCCAGGGAAGGAACCCATTGGTTCCTACCTGTCACTCTCCTCTAACACCCTTAAATCTAGTATTTAGGTGGCACCCCCAGACCCGGAAATCGGATTCCTGACGACCTATTAAGCCCAGTCGCCAAAGAGTTGCCACAGCAAGAAAGAAGGACCAGTGACTGACTGCGCCAGCCCTGCTGGCCTGTCTGCTGCCTTTCGACCTTGCTATAAAAGTCGAACCTGGGAGAACTGCCTGCCTTCCATAAAGATCAAGAATCTCCAGTGGACCTGTCCAGAAGAAACCAACTTTAAGGAGCAAAGAACTCTGCCCTGAGGAAACTCCTCAGACCCACCTCTGCATCCGATGCCCGAGTCCAAGCGGCCCACCGGTCCCTGCGAAGTTTCCCCTGTGACTCTGAGCCAGAGTCTACCATGGCCTGACCCTTCCGGACTCTACCTCGACTCCTGCAGCCTGAATTCGAAGACTCCACCTGGCTGCGACCTGCCCGGTAAACTGTTCCCAATGCCTAAGGATACCCCATAACCAGCAACCCTTGGGGAGCTCGTCTAACCGTGTCCCTACATCCACTAGCATGAGAACGTATGGGCAGCTGTGGGTTTTCTTTGTTCGGCCTCTTGGTCTGAGCCTGCAGCCTCTTTTCAAAACTGATCGCCCCCATTGAATTGCATTGGCATCCTGACGCTGTGTTGCCACTCTATACCCGGCTGCCCATGTGCCGCTGAGGGTGCAAGTTTGATGTTGCCTTGTGTCCCCCCCCCCCCCCCCCCTTTGCTTACCTTAACTCCAAGAGATCAATCCCTGACACCGCTTCACTCACCTGAGCAGGGCATCTCAATCACCCCTGTCTCTATTGTTTAACATTGTGCACCCAACCCCGAATTTGCCCACTGCACACACCTCCTCTGTGCCGCTGGTGGTGCACTCTTGGTACTAATTTAAACCTTTCCTAGTGTTGACTTGAAATCCCGAAGACTAGATCTGTAACACATGTACTTACTTGCAAACTGCATTATTGTTTTCCTCCCATCGCTGAACTGAAAAATTGCGGTGTCCACTTTTTAAAGTGAAAAGTATATTTTTTTTAAATGTACTTACCTTTTAACGTACATCTTGGTCTTCAAAGAAATCTTGAAAGAAGCTTATTTTTCAAAAATTGGTGTGGATCTCCTTTTTGAGATGTCATTTATTTATCACTGTATGCATAACAAATGTCTTGCTTTCCTCTGTGTTCGGCCTAAGGCTGCTCGACCACACTACCACAAATAGAGCACTTAGGGTTTACATTGAGCGATGTACACTTCTGGGGGAATCTCTTGAATCTTTACACAATATAACCAATTAGTGGTATATCCCATGAAGAGCCAGCTTCCTACAGGATGGAAATGAAGTGAGTTTCACTGTTGGACTATAGAAGCACCAAAAATCTCTGAAACGAAGGACTACTAGCTTGTTGAGTGCATCGCTGTATGATTTTTGTATGTTTTTAATGGCATAGTCTATTTCCATTATTTGTTTCCTAGGTACGAAGTAGCTCCTAGGTCGGACAGTGAAGAAAGTGGCTCAGAGGAGGAGGAAGAGGTACAGGCCATTGCTTGTTTACACACTGCTTATAAATACATTTGCATCTTTCTTACATTCAGACCTTTGTGTTTCTTGCTTGTTGTCAGGGAGGTTTCTGGAAAACCCCTCTTCTCCAGCTACAGGAATAATTTGTATTATGTATTTGGAGTAGATAGCTGAAGCAGCATACTCATGTTCTGTTTATTTTACATATACTTCGTGCAATTCCTTCTCCTGGAGAACCTCTGAACATGCCGGTTGTATTTTTGGGTGTTTGGGCTCTGAAAGAAATACTTGCCATATTGATAAATAATACAAGATCATTGGCAGAGCTGCAGTAAAATCTCTTGTGCTTAAAAACTGAGAGAGAGGAAATTCCGGTAGTAAGTTTTAATTACTCCCAGATTTTTTGCAGACCTGTATCACCTTTGTCTTGCTTCCTCTGACACCCAAAACGGAGATTGGTGTTAAAAGCTGAGGAAGGAGGCCCTCTCGGGCAGACTTATGTTATTTTGTCTGGCAATTTACCAACTTCTCGATTTACACTGAATTTACCCTTTGACTGAAAATAATTTATTCTCAAAGGTAATAAAAAAAAATGATCCCATATTTTCTTTTTACTTTGGCAAAGTAAGAATTAATTGGTTTGTGTGTGGGAAGTACAAATTTTTTCAGGTTGCTTAGGATTTGTTTTGAAAGTGTAATTTCCTTAGTTTATTCATAATAAGGTGTAATACGTTGTTTGACATTCTGCTTTACATCTAAAGGTGTAAGGGCCTTTACTCTACCAGTTTCTGGGTGTGATTGCGATACCACAGTGCAGTTCTGAAGTTTTGTAACAAAGTTTTTCTTTATGTACCTCTGAGAGGACGAAGAGGAAGAGCAGTCTGGTTCAAGCTCGTCCGTGCTGGAGGAAGAGAAGAAAAAAATATCTGATCCGGACAGTGATGAGGTCATCGAAGGCTATGCTAGACAAATTATTGAGTAAGCAGTTCTTTTTGTGCTTGTTTGTTACACGCCTGTTCCCATAATAGTTTATCAACACATGTTTTTTTTTTTTTAATAATGAGCCCAAGCAGACTTACCTTTGCAGGAGATGCAAACTCTAATACTAACAGCATGGGTGACATAGGAGTCTTGACATGCGCTCAGCAGTTTGGAAGAATGGGAAAACTTGTCCTCTCTGGGTTCTTTGTTTAAGATGTGACGTATGGTTCTGGCGTGTTCGTTTTCAGTTCAGTTATGTTCTACAGCTTATCATCATGTGAGACTTGAATACCGCAGAGCCACCATCACAGGCAAGTGACACCTATCATCTTCACTCACACAAACCAATTGTGTTTTATTTTTACTTCCTTTAGAAGTGCCAAGCAAGATGTTGACGATGAGTATGGCATGTCCCAAGCTGCTCTCCGTGGACTCCAATCCTACTATGCTGTTGCTCATGCCGTCAGCGAGGCTGTGGAGAAGCAGTCCACCCTGCTGGTGAACGGCAAGCTGAAACAGTACCAGGTGAGAGGGATTGAGGTGATCTTTGACGTCAGGAGCTCTTACATCATCAAATTCATGAACATTTTAATGGGCTCTATTTACGAAATGTGTTTAAAATTTTATATTTATTAGGATTTTATCCTTTTTTCAAGTTATGTGATGCTATTTTTTAAAGATATGTATTTGTATAAAGCGTATTCAACATCCAACAAATTTGTCTGCATTGTAAACATATAGGGAAATCCTGTGAACCCTAGAAGATGTCTGGCTTTTAGGATGTTATCATAGATGTCAGTTCCTGGACTAATGAAACCGACTTGAACTTAATTTCTAAGGGACTGTAGGTCCCAATCTGCCATACTTGGTTTGTCCCCTCTTAGTCACCCAAAATTGCATTTTTATTTCAGAGGATGGAGAGCAAATATATTTTAATAATGAAAATAAAACTGTACTATTGCAAGAAATAAAATATGAAACCTGTAAAAACCTTCATGGCTATGAAGAAGACACAATGATTGCTAGTGCAATAGTTAAAATGTTTTGAATCTTGGATATGTAACCACTTTGGGATCTTTTTTGCTCTACCACTACAGGTTAAGGGTCTGGAATGGCTTGTGTCTCTCTACAATAATAACCTCAATGGCATCCTGGCAGACGAGATGGGTTTGGGCAAGACGATCCAGACCATTGCGTTGATCACATACCTCATGGAACACAAGCGCATCAACGGGCCCTTTCTCATCATCGTGCCTCTCTCGTGAGTTAGCCTCATTTCCGTGAGAGCATCGATTGTATTTAGTTTCCACTGCTTGCCAGGCCTAGAGAGATGGTTGTGTCCCAGCCTAGTGTGCACTGCATTATGGACTATGTTAAATTACTGCCTCTGCTTTAAATCCAATCCTTCTAGGATGGTTCCTTTCTGGAGGGGTTTACTATTGTACGGAGGTTTAAAATGTGCTGTAGGTACATTAGAATAGTGTTCAAGTAGTTGTGTATGGAGCCTGTGGAACATGGTGTTCCTATTCATTCTGATTCGGCTTCCGAACGTTGTCTTTTTTGTGTCAACTTCGCCAAGCCCCGGCCTGTATTGTTTTTGGGATTGACGGATTCTGGGCTGTCACTCATTCTGAAAGTCCCTCATATGCCTTCTCTGCTATTCCATGAGGGACTCTGAAAGCTTACTTAGCTCGTATGTTCTTAACAACTTTGAGTTGCTCTTTTTCACAGTTATACGTGTTACATGCCATTACTTTAGGCCGTAGTGTCTTTTTTTGTAGCATTTTATTTTCCAACATTTTTTCTGTGTGCTATTAAGGCCCCACTATTCTTAGATGCTTGTGTCATGAAAGTGACAGACATACACCAGTCCTGCACCTGTTTACAAAATGTTAGATGTGCTTCTTAGCAAAGAATGTCTGTTTGTGTGCAACCAGCTACTACGTAGATCTAGCAGTAGCCTCTGAAGCAAGTCTGTATTACATTACATCGCTAAAACACCTGTGGTACTGTGCTGGCGAGCATCTTCTATCCATATGGCATGCAATGACAAATCCTGTGCTGTGTCTCTGCATTAAAGAATGAAACAACATGGTTTCCAATGTGCATGCCGCACAGTATGCCCAAGCAGATGGAATAAATATGAAAAAAAGAAAGTGGAGCGGTTTAAGGAGGGCCTATGAGGTCAGCATGTTTATGTAAGACACAGCAAGGGTTTGCGAGATTTGTTTTAAAAATCGTTTTTGATTTGTAAAAAAAAAAGTGAATGTTTTAGATATGACCAGTCTCAATCTGACAAATGTAGCTCACTATCCATCTGCAGCATCACCCAATTCCACCATGCCTTCGGTTACAAGAGTGGTCCTTGGGGAGCAAACCACTAATGGAAATAGCCATCTGCCTACTATCTTTGTTGTTTAAAGGTTAAATAAATTCAGGCTGTCAAAATCTTGTTACAGATAAAGTGTTTGTTTCCGCTTCTTGAAATTTGTTGCCCCTTATCTTTCAGAACGCTGTCTAATTGGGTGTACGAATTCGATAAATGGGGCCCGTCTGTGGTGAAAGTATCTTACAAGGTGAGAGTACTATTGCATGCCTGACACATCAGAGGCTATCCTTGTTCTTTCGTGCAAGGACTAGCCATGGTTCTACTAGCATTGTGTGATTTTTTTATTTGAGATTTTACCAGGCATTTTAAGTTGGTTAATATTGCCGTTTAGGAGTGAGACTTCGTGCCCTATGAGTAGCATTCTCCCATATCAGATTTACATTGTGTAGGATCTTTATTATGACGTAAGGTTTGTAACCACCTTGAAGTAGCTCTATACAAGTGATAACTGCTGTTATTTGTTTTTTCCCCATTTTCTAGGGCTCTCCAGCAGCGCGGAAGGGATTCGTACCTCAGCTCCGAAGTGGAAAGTTTAATGTCTTATTGACTACATATGAGTACATTATTAAAGACAAGCACATTTTGGCAAAGGTGAGTAAATGCCCTTTGCACACTTTTAGCTGTTAGAAAGACTGTTGTTTAGCGGACTAACTCTTTGGTGGTTCCACATTTTTTATTTGGGCCAACAATGATGTATTGCCCACAAGGAATTGGAAGGTCAGGTTTCTCATGTTGCATCTGTTTTTCTTGGTAGTTTATCTGAAGTTGTGTTATCTGTTCTCCTGCTCCTGTACAGATCCGTTGGAAGTACATGATAGTTGATGAAGGCCACCGAATGAAGAACCACCACTGTAAGCTAACACAAGTCCTCAATACACACTACATTGCTCCCCGACGCCTGCTGCTGACCGGTACACCCCTTCAAAACAAGCTTCCCGAGCTGTGGGCGCTGCTCAACTTCCTCTTGCCCACCATCTTCAAGAGCTGCAGCACCTTCGAGCAATGGTTTAACGCGCCCTTTGCCATGACTGGAGAAAAGGTATTAAGAAAACATCTCTATGTACTCTGTGTTTGTAGGACTATGGTAGCAGTCCCAGTTGTTTGCACATGCCTTATAGTCACTCACATTGTTTATCCAGGGTGATGCATGGTTAACGTAGGAATCTTACATCAAGGATCACGGTAAATCTGAGTTCAAATATGCCACAGTAAGACCTTTTGACAGTGAGGTGTCCTGGTACAATGTGGATTTTCAGGAAGGAGTTTATCTCATAAATTCCCACATTGCTTCATCTCCAGTGCTTCAGAATAAAGGACTTAATCTATAAAACTGGTACAAAATTCTGTTTGATATTTTTGACTAGTATTTTTGCGACCTTTGTGGAAGTGTGCGAACCAAACTATATACTAATAGGTTGTTCCACAAAATTTCGAATCGTAGTGCGTCGCATTCTGACTTACTTCATCAGTATTCATGGGATAGGTCCCAAATTGCAACTCACTACAATTGGTAGCCTGCTTCAGCAGATCACCATGTCTGTGATCGCTTTTTACTTGCAGCCCACTTTCCGTAATGGAAGTAGGACTGTGTTTAAAAAAAAATAAAAAAATATATATATATATTTCTTTTTTGGGCTGAGAGGAAACAGTAGTTCCCTGAACCACTGCCTCCTCCCAAACAAACTTTTTTTTTTTTTTAAACATTCGCAAAGGAGAAGAGGGCCTATGGTGACTTATTTTTTGCGAATGGGTTACCCACTCCATCTTGAGGATTGATACCTTTTCAATGGTTTATGACCGCTGTTTGGGATATAAACAATTGATGCATAAGCAAGAAAGTAATCGCTGTTTCAAAGTGGCACCTACAACAGGACCCTTCCGAATAGCGATCCGTATTCATTTCTAAACCCATTTTAGCAGTCTAAAATGTTACAAAATTCTGTAAAGGGTTAAGTACATTGCAAAAAAGAATTTTTGGCCTCTAAACCTCAAATCGGAGCATTTAAAACCATAAAAATCTTTTGCACCAGGAGTCTCTGCCAGGAGAACATTGGCATACATTAGACTTTTGCTGCACACGAAAAACCTGTCTTAGCAAGTAATGCAAGGCATGGGTATGGCAGGACAGAGAATCCTAATACAATCAGTTGCCCGCTGATAATTAAACATTCTCAGGACAATCAGCCTAGGACCCCATGAGCACTTTATTCTTATTACATTCTCTGACCACTATCAAACATTCAGGACAACTCTTAAAGACATTGGTCTCCAGGCACATCCTGCTTGCTGACAATTGAACTCAACCTACTCCAGTATGCAGCGAATGTCTCTGCATCCTGGAGTATATGCCGCTTTACATGCACTCAAACAACGTAACACTGATAGTCCAGCACATCTTCTCTTATGGATTTATCTTTTTCATTCATTGGAGAGTTTTTTCTCCCATGTTTTCCATGTTTGTATTGTTTCTTCTTCCTTGTTTGTGAACATACCCCCACTGCTCTTGTCACTCCTTTTCAAACAGGTGGATCTAAATGAAGAAGAAACCATCTTGATTATTCGGCGCTTGCACAAAGTGCTGCGTCCCTTCCTTCTGAGACGGTTAAAGAAGGAGGTAGAAGCACAGTTGCCAGAGAAGGTAAGAAATGGTTACTTTTTTAATCCCATGAGAGTCCTTTGGAACTGTAGTTGAACCATATTCTTGTGTGGTGCAATTGACGAGCAATAGTTGTTCAGTAAGTATGGATATTGTTTGCCTTCTCTATGCAGGTGGAGTACGTCATCAAATGTGACATGTCAGCCTTGCAGAGAGTACTCTATCGACATATGCAGGCCAAGGGAGTGCTGCTAACCGATGGCTCCGAGAAGGACAAAAAGGTTTGTCAGTTCTGTTTACATGGCAATTGGTATCCTCTTCCATGCCCGGGGAGTACTAGGACCTCTATTGAAAGGTTGAATAAAAACAAAATAGGTGTTCAGGAAACTCCTAAGCCCGTGCAAGATAGGACATCAGAGTGATGCGGAGTGCAAGGAGGGGGGTGGGGGGTCAGAGGAATTTGGAAGACTCCAGGGGGCCTACTTTCAATTTTGCCTTTTGTGTAAAAGAAGAGGCTTTTTCCAACTGATTTAAGCTGCCAGACATTGGCATAGTAAACCCCTGAAGAATAGTAGAGACTTCATGTGGATTGATGGGACTTGAGAGGATTGCTGTTACTTTGCTGACTGGTGACACCGGAGACCGTTGGTGACACTGATGATCAAGAACAGAAGACTTCAAAGGACAGTAAAGGGCTTTTCCAGCTGATGGTAGAGGTATTTTGGAGAGCTGTAGGGAATATTGCTGGGGCAGGGAGACCCCAAGGTACCACTTACTTATCCACATCAAATGAAGGCAGGAGATATATCACAGGACAAAGCACTTTAGTGATATACTAATCCTAACTTTGGGACAGTTGTATACTGAAAGCAAGCTGGGCTTTGCAAGGCTTGGTGATTCAGGCAACTGAAGATAAACCCTAGAGGGCTCTTCAGATTTGAGGGGAAGTAAAGCCTTACAGGTCTGGCAGTCACACTGCCAGGGAAGAAAACCAGAGAGCGCAGGAATGTCTGCTGACTGATGCAGGACACTGCTCTCCTTCCCTCCCCCTGCAATAAGTTCTGTTGACTAAAGATGGTTGCTATTCCAGTCAACTCGTGAGTCTGGAGGAGCCTCAGAGTACTGCCAAGTGATCGCAAGAAAGACACCAGGGGATTCTGCCGAATGCGTCTAGAAACATCCCGAGCACTCTGCTGACTGAAGATGGTAAAGACCTCTGTGTCTGAACTGGGGTGGCAAAGTGTGCTAAAGAATGATGATTGATTCAACCCAGATCTGTGACTGGGGGTGAGTGTTTGAAAAGTTTCAGCACTCCGTCCATCATCTCCTT
The DNA here is from genome assembly GCF_964204655.1 of Triturus cristatus. NCBI lineage: Eukaryota > Metazoa > Chordata > Amphibia > Caudata > Salamandridae > Triturus > Triturus cristatus. The sequence goes on along the minus strand of NC_140586.1, from coordinate 84,608,451 downwards.
GTGTTTGCTTTGTTCGCCCTAAGTTGGCTGGGTATGCCCAGACGTGGGTCCCTTGCTCACTTTGCCACTGGATTCAAGCTAGCCTGGCTGAAGAGGGCTGTTAGCCCGAAACCGGTCCCAGGCTGCTTGTTTCCGGTCCAGGGAAGACATGGCTTGGTAGTTCGGGCTGGACTGTTCCCATGAGGCACAGGATCAGGACTGATTTGCATATAGCTGTGTCTGAACTGGGGTGGCAAAGTGAGCTTAAGAATTATGATGGATTCAACCCAAATCTGTGACTGGGGTTGAGTGTTTGAAAAGTTTCAGCACTCCGTCCATCATCTCCTTGTGTTTGCTTTGAAGATGGTAAAGACCTCATCATGTTCTTTTGAGGGCGCAAAAGGTCCCAGATGGCACCCAACTGAGTCTCTGCTGATCTATGTCAAGAGAGACCCCATGTGACTACTGAACTAGGTTGGGGAGAACCCAGTGGACCTAGTGAAGGAATGATGCCCAGGTTTCTGTGCTGAATTGGGCCTCACAGGGCTTCTTTGACTGAGGGTAGAAACACCCTGTGACACACCCACCCAGTCTGCACTAGTATCCCGCTTGCAGCCTATTGAGAGCTGAGTAAGCCTAATATTAAGTTCACCATTGTTCCTATTTTTTCACAACTCTATTGATTACCACTGCTCTCTTTTTTACCCCATTTGGGTGGTTCTGCCATCAATCAAGATATTCTGCCAGTGTTGAGCGCAAGCCCAGTTCCTTGGTGTTCCTAGTGGCACACTTATTCTGGAGACCTTCTTATTTTAGGAGAGAAGTGTAGGTAGTGGTGGGAAATCTGGCCACAACCGATAAAAACAACATCCTGTTCCGTTCAGAGATCAAAACGATGCTTTCTGCCTGTAAATATATTTGCACGGTAGTGAGTGGGGATTACATCAGCTGGTTTACTGAAGTACATGTGCATATTGTAGCCCATTGGATTTTGGACAAGTTTTTATTTAATTATTCGGTTTTGCACTGTAAATTAATGTTGCTGAGTTGTTCTTGATGCTTTCTAGTTGAGGGTAGAAGTACCTCTCATCTGCCCTAGGTGTCCCAGTCTTTATAGTAACAAACTTCCCAAGCTCAGCCATAATTTTGGCCTTATTGTATGTTTCCAATAGGGCAAAGGAGGCACGAAGACCTTGATGAACACTATCATGCAGCTGCGAAAGATTTGCAATCACCCCTATATGTTCCAGCACATAGAGGTATGTAATGCTTTCACAACATCCCAGGTAGACATTTTTCAGGTGCTCTTGTAGCGAAACACCATGCAGGATGTTGGAGAGGGAACAGTGATTCATGTTTAGTTGTGGCATGTTCAGTTGCTCGGGCAGTAGTGTTGTGCCTCTTGTGGCAGCATATTCTCCAGAGTGTTTATCATAGCCAGGTTCATAAGCATTAAATATGTTCTTAACGTTGACATAGATTGCATTGGCAGAAGAATTTTAAGCATGCAAAAGTAGGAGGTACGCTTATGTTTTAACAGTTTACGTTTCTTTATTAAATATTCTTCATCTTGGATGACTCCTTCCAAACAGTGAATTATTGGCTTTTTAATGCTGATATTATACAGAAATTACTAAGAACTCCTCATCGCTTGACAAAAAAATACAATTGGGGTACATATGTGAAGGGAGCAACCTTGTTACAGTACATCATTCACCACAGAACCACATCAGAAATAATGTCCACAAGAGGAAAAGGGTCAAACAAGATAAGCAATACACACAGGGAGAAGGGAGACCCAGTTATTTGTGACCGTGTCTATCATGCCTGTATCCTAGACAATATACACCTGTGGCATGCTTCATCATGGGACCCAGACATTGAACATGCATGTTTTTTTTTTACTATTTAATTGCACAGAAAATGAACAATCGCAAAAAGCAGGGCAAAAACAAGGTCATGAGGAAAGCTTTCTGACCATTTATGAGCTATATAAAAGCTGAAATATGTCGACCTATCGGATGCCTGGGAACATTAATTCTTAAAAGCATCACACTAATCTAATTTAGCCTAGCCCTAGACCCCAGAATAATACATTTGTTGCAAAGGATTTAAAGGCTGTTTTAACACATTCACTCAACCCTGCCTTTACTCACTGCTACCACTCGAAGAGCATCACTTATGAACGTGTCGAGCCCACGCATTCACGTTCTGTGTCAGAGTCCTTTGATGCAGCATGGGTGTGTGTGTGTGTGTGTGTGTGTGTGTGTGTGTTTTCATTTTATCACACCATCTCAGAGAAAGTTTACTGTCTGAGAAATTGTGAAAGAAGGTACTGATTTACCTGGGTGCATTATGCTCTCTCTTCTCGGATACAGGACAGAGACGGTCACAAATATCTGATAGAGACTACTAGCCGCAGATTCCTTCACGTAGAATTATCCCCAAGCGTGAGACTGGATCCGGAAACTCTTTGCCACAGCATCCCTGCGCGCCGGGGGCGGGGCGACATCACGCGACTCCGCCCAGGCGTCGTCTGCGTACGTGACATCAGCGAGGTCACATAAGACCCGCCCTGGTGCGCCTACGTTAGTTTTTTCCTTTTCCGCGTGCAACGCGGATCTGATCCTTGCTACGGGCCTGTTAGGGCCCTTTTTCTTCCATTTCCTTTTGGAACGGAACAGTGTGCGAATGCCTTCGGGCTTTAAGACTTGCACGTCTTGAGGGCATCTTATGTCGGCGACGGACCCTCACCTCATTTGTATGTGGTGTTTGGGGGAGGATCACGGCACCACAGATTGTACGGCGTGCCAACAGTTGAAGCCGAAGTCGCGGCAGGAGCGCCGGATAAAACTTCTCTCGGCGCGTCTCTCCAGGTCGACGTCCTCCCCTTGGTCTGCTTCGGTTGACGGCTTCGGACGCGGCTGTGGTCGCCGTCCTCGCCTTTCTCCGATGTCACGTGAGCGTCGCTCCCCGGTGGGTAAGTGTCGCAGTTTTTCCCCGGGGGCTGGTTTCCGGCCTACTGGGGCGAGCACTCTCCACGGGTGATGCGGCCCAGTGTGTCGTCCTATCCACCGTTTCCCGGTGTTGGGGCGTCGAGAGTCCAAATGGAGACATACACTGCGACTTTGCAGGCCTCGCTGGCGTCTCCTCCTCCTTCCCATCCTGGGGCGTCGGCGGATCCCTTGCGCCGACTGGTTTGGATCCAGGCTTGGAGGACGTGGTACTGTTGGGATGCGGCTCCTCTGGGGCACCTCCTTCAGGCCACGGCGTATCTGCCTCGCCGCAAACTCCCGCAGGGGTCTCTGTGGTGTTCGGGAGGTCGCCGGGGCTCGGGTCGCATCCCGAGCCCCTCTCGGTCCTTTGACAAGGTTGTCCTGTCTAAGGCCGAGGTGGCGCCGGCAACAGCTGGACCGTGCGGAGCCACTGGGGTCAGTGGACCCTCCCCATGCCGCTCCGGGTCGAGGCCAGACCCCTCGACCCTCACCGGGCCTGTCTCGTCCCTCCCCACAGGTGGCTGCCTCGTCGGAGGGCGAGTCGGAGGTTGAATCGTCCCTGGCACCGCCACATGGGTTGCCGAGCGATCTTTGCCTCATTCTGGGCCGCAGCTGGCGGAGGGCTTCGTGCCACTCCCCAGGCCTGTCTCGTTCCCTCACGCAAGTGGCTGCCTCGGAGGGGGTCGGGTCGGCGTCAGTCTGGCGCCGCCCCGGGGCCAGTGCGGCTTGAGCTCTACTCCGGTCTCCGCTCCGGTCCCCGGTGCGGGGTGACTTGGAGGTACCTTGTCCGGTGACGCCGGCTGGTGCCGACGTCCTACCTCAAGCAGCGGATTCTATGGCTCCGCGCAGGGGTCGTACCGCGGATTTGTCTTCGGACGCTCCTTCTTTTGCCGGAGGCAGGCTGCATATTGGTGTCGTCCTCCCCGGAGACCGGTCGCCGTGTGGTGTCTTTTTTTACCGGCGTCAAAGGGCGGCTCCCCGCCCATCCTGGGGCAGAGGTGTTCATCGAAAGAGCGGCAGGTCCCTCATTCTTCGGCTCCTTCTGACTTCCAGGTCTGGCCCTTGCCCACCCGCTTGGCCTCGGGGACGGCCGCCTTAGCTTGCAGCCGTCACCTGCGAAGGAGCCGATTTATCCACCGAAGGGCCCTACGGAGGCGGGTGCGGCCTTCGCTCACTCGGTGTCCACGGCTGTGGGCATCCTGCGCATGGGTGACCCGGTGGCTCACTTTCCGGCGGACCATCTATTGGAGGTCCTCCACCAGGGTTCTGGTGGTGGGAGGGAAATCTTACTTCCCTTTGAAGGTTTGTTCCTTTCTTCCCTGACGGGGGCTTGGAGGCGGCCTGCCTCAGGGGACCCAGTGCCTCAGCATCTTCTGCACCGGCACCTCCCAGCGCCACGTGACCCAGCGTGTCTTTCCCTTTACCCCTCACCCGCTAGCCCCCTTTTGCGGACTGCTTTTCCCTCTCTGCCGCCACTGTTGACTCCGCCGTCCCAAGAGGCCCGCTGGCTGGACTCTTGGGGACGCAACATGTTCACCTCGACCAGTGCGGCACTGCGGGCCCTTATCACCTTGTGTGTGCTGGCTAGGGCCTCCTCCTGTTTGTGGGACTCGGCTGAGTCTCTGGGATCTGCAACGTCCCAGGAGTCTGGCCTGGTGGACTTACGGCATCATGCATTGGGTGGCCGGGAGCTTGCGGCGTTTATTCTCTGCTCCGCTCTGGACATCTCAGAGGTGCTGGGCCGGGCCATGGCTTCCTCTGTCGCTCTCCGTCGCCATGCTTGGCTTAGAGACGGAGTATTCCCTGATAATATTCGGGAGCGACTCATCGACCTTCCGTTTGATGGCAGCCTGTTGTTCCATGCCCCGGCCGACACCGCCATCCAAAGGCTTTTGGCAGGGCTCCGTCCTCCTCCGTCCCCTCCTTAGTTGGGTTGATTCTGGGCCTTCTTAAGCTGGCTGTTCTGGCTGTGCAGTCTATTTTCTGTCCGTTTACGTCCTTCCTTGGGACTTTGGCATTGTTGGCTGCTGGATGGCCCTTGTGTTGATTGTGTGTGGTTCTGCAGGAGTTGTTGCGCAGGCTTGGCCCTGAGATTGGGTCTTCTGCTTTGCTTGGGCTGCTTGTCAAGCCTTCAACAGGGGTGTTTTTTTCCCCGTGGCTCTTTTGTTTTTTCCTCTGCTGCGGAAGTTCTTCCACAGAGGTTTCCCTTATCTTGGGACTTAACGTACCCTATGTGGGGTAGTGGTAGCTGTCATTTGGCTTGCGCTAAGCTAGAGGGTTCTGGCCGCCTTCGGGTGCCTGTTCTCCATGGCGTTTAAGTAGGTTGCTTTTGCTTCCTGTGGTCGTGTGCGCGGCCACTCATAGTTGTGGCCCGGGCATCTCCTCCTCTCCCTGCTCATGTCCTGCGGTCTGGGATGATCCTGTGTCTCCCTTACCGGGCGTCGCCTACTCGGCCTTCCTGGGGCCTCTGGCTTCTTGCTTCTGGCTTGACTTCCGGCGCTGTTCTGGCTGGCAGGCTGCTCTCCATCTGGAGTGGGTTTGCCTTCTTTCCCCTAGTTTCCTTGGGCACTCTAGGCTTCTTCTTCTTTTTCTTCCGCTTTCCTGTCTTGGCATTGGGCGGAAGCTGTGTTGCCTTGTGGGGCAGTGGGGTGCTTTGGCCTCTCAGTCCTTGCCCTTGGTTCCTCTGCTGAGTGTGTACGAGCCTCCTCAGCCTTCTTTCCCTCCTACATCCCCTTCGGGTCCTGCTTATGGGGGTTCCCTTGGCCTGGCAGGGCCGAGGTTCTGCGCACAAATAGGAGCTCTAGAGGGAAGAAAAACCAGGACGCCCTCCACTCAACAATCAATCAAAAAACACAAAGACCAGGGGCGAGGTTCTATCTGGTCCACAGATCTGGTCCCCTGTGGGGCCCTCTGTTCTGCATTGGCTGGTGGGGTCCTTTCGCAGACCCTCCTTCCCAGGGGGTATTGCTAGGGTATCTATTCTACGTGAAGGAATCTGCGGCTAGTAGTCTCTATCAGATGTACGAGTTACTTACCTTCGCTAACGATGTGTTCGAGGCATGTGGGCTGCTGAATTCATATCTGTGCACAGATCGCCGCCTAACGATGTATCTGGTAGAGATGATTCTAGCTGCAGATTCCTTCACGCCCTGCCCTTCCTCCCCTATTCTGCGAGGACCTTTGGGTGGGTCTTCGGTACTTGCCTCCCAGTGCGGGGCTGTGTCTCCTGTGAGTGCCTTCCTTGTTCTTGACGGGTGGCTCCGTCTGGGGGCGGTTCATTCCTCCTTGGTCCTTTGGAGTATGGGGTTTCGGTGCTCCGGTACCCTACTGCTCTGGCTTCTCCAGGTTTGGGGGGTATTGCCTTCTATCCCTGTCCTCCCTCCCCTCCCTCCCTTCCTTCCATTGCTATCCTCTGCTTCGGGGTCATCTGGCCTTGTCTTGCCCTTGTACCTCGTGGGTGGTTGCCCTCTAGGTTGGGGTGGCTTGGAGGTTTGTTGTCCCTGTCTGTCTTGGGACTGGTCCCATTCCTTGCTCAGGATGGGGGTGGATGGTGTTCCCACGTGTGCAATGACTTTTACGCATGTTCTTGCCTCCGGGTCACAGGGATGGGAGGTTGTCTATGTGCTGGCAGGGTGACTGCGCAGGTATCTGCTTGTTCCTGTTCTTCTTTCTTCTTTCCCTGCCCTTGGGTTCTGCAGTGTTGGCACTACTCTGGTGGTGTTGTTAGTCACCGTTCCTTTCCAATTTTTCTGCTCTTTGCACACTGTTCCCATGCTTCCACAGTTTTTTATCTGGTGGTTCCGCGTTGTGGTGCGAAAAAGTTCTCGGAAGAAAACTGACATAGGCGTGCCGGGGCGGGTCTTATGTGACCTCGCTGACGTCACGTACGCGGACGACGCCTGGGTGGAGTCGCATGATGTCGCCCCGCCCCCAGCGCTCAGGGATGCTGTGGCAAAGAGATTCCGGATCCAGTCTCACGCCTGGGGATAATTCTACGTGAAGGAATCTGCGGCTAGAATCGGAAGCTGAGGGCATACCCTTACAAGGTACTTCTCACTCCTCTTCATTGTATAAATAATAAAACAAGATAAGGTAAAAATAAAAATAAGTTGAAGAAAAAGAGTACACTTGATGCATATATTTTATTGCATCATTTTTTGAATTCTTTGAATAAATCTCATTGATTGTTAAATCAAATATTTTTTTTGTCATATTTTGAGAGCAAGTACATTTCGGCAACTAATCTTCACTTTTCTACAAATTGACGTTTAAGCTGCCATAAATACCTAACATAACCACAGATTTCTATGCATAGGCAATCTGGTTCGACAGGTCCAGGGACAGGGAATTCAGAATAGCTTGAAAGGAAGGCACCATCAATGATTGTTGACCTGCGATTGCTTTTACCCGATTTACCCTATTACATATTTCTAATGGGAAGTCCAAATGATTACTCAGTGATCAGATCCCTTTTTTTAGGTATTGTCTGCAGAAAGCTTTGTGCTGTCTCTTGAACACCTGTTGTCGACAACATAATACTTACAGTGGACTTTGGGTCAGCCCGTTGCTTACTATTTGATGATAGGGACGTATAGAATTCTCCACAGGTGCCAGACTGGATCTAAAAATGTTTTCAACAGTACTCCTGCGCATCAGTAGAGAACGCCATGCGACACCGTCTGCGTATGCGACGTGACTGGAGTTTATATAGGTCCCTCCTCGACTCGCTGAAGTCGGTTTCTTCATTTCTGCGCTTAAAATGTTGATCCATAGAAGCGGTTACCTCAGGCCGTTTTTGGCCTACTTTGACTTTTTTATAGTTGAAACAGTGTGCTTTTTCTGTTCAAAACCGTGGGTTTTGTAGAAGGCAAATGTTGTCCATGGACCCCCACTCCATTTGTATATGGTGCTTGGAAGAGTACCATGACTTCGAGGAGTGCGACTCTTGTCATCTTCGAAGGCGCTGTGCAAACGTCGGGTGAAGCTCCTGTCGGTGCAAATCTTTTACATTTGCTGTACAGCCTGTTGGTAAGTCACTAAGCAGGTGGTCGAAGTCGTAGCATCCCCAGACTCAACCGCGTAGAGATTACAACTTTCACACCTCTTTCCGCTTGTCGGTTGAGGACTCCGTGCAAGAGTTTGCCCTTCGCCTCCCTGTCTTCCCTAGAGCTGGACGAGAATTGGCCCAGGTGCAAGCATATGTGAGAAAGTGCCATCTTTCTTACCTGGTAACCTGGTATGCCCCCACTTTTTGCTGAATTGCTGAATGTACTTTGAATGAGTGTGCCCTGGACTCCTGCCAATCAGGTGCCCAGGGCCTATGTTCCTTCCCTAAAACAAACCAAACCCAAATTGGCAAACCTTGGCCACATGTCAGCCCCTGGTAAATGGTACCCTAAGTACCCAGGGCTTTGTGACCCAGGAAGGCCTCTAAGAGCTGCAGCACTCATTGTGCCACTCTTAAAGGCCCTGTACCCTTACACACACACACTGCCTTTGCAGGCTGAGTGTTTGGGTGCAAGACAAAAACAAAGTCGACATGGCCCACATCCCTGTGTGCCATGCCCATCACTTACACTGCCATGGCATACATCAGTCACCCCTCTAGCTGGGTGCCTTATGCCAATGGTGTGGGCACAGGAGCAAGAGCCCTGTGCCCCTACAGTGCCCAGGTCCATCCCTGAGCCCTGTAAGTGCAGTGCTGCCATTTAAAGAGTACATGGTGCTGGGAGCTCGTCAAACACGAGCTCCACAGCACCATAATGGCGACACTAAAGACTGGGAAGTTTGGTATCAAACTTCTCAGCACATTAAACCCACACTGATGCCAGTGTGGGATTTATTGTACCAAGCACCCCAGAGGGCATCTTAGAGGTGCCCCCTCGAACCTAACCTACAAATCCACGTCTGCTCTGAGGCTGCCTAGGCTGCCCCCCAGCAGACATGTTGCTGGACCCCTGGGTAGGAGAGCCCCTGCTCTCCTGGTCCTGCAACAATGCACATCCTGGGCGAGGTGCTAAATCTCCTCCCCCAGGATGGGCAGGGGGAAGCTTCAAAGGCATGCCGCCTCTGTGAGTTTCCTCAGGCCCCTGCAACCCCCCACTCTGGCGGGAAGCTTTGGCCGGAAACCCCAAATAAGGACAGGGGAAGTGCCAGCCTGTCAACCCCACCCCTCAGGTGGGGGAGGTGAGGTGAAGCACATCTCCGGGCTCTCACCATCTTGAAGATGGGGAGCCCTACCCTATCAGGACTAGGCTACTGCCCCCCTCCCACAGGAGAGAGGCAGGATAGGGGGTGTACCCACCCCACGACGGGGACCCATTGGTCCCTGCCCTTCACCGACCTGTAACGCCCCTAAATCTAGTATTTAGGGGCACCCTGAACCTTCCTTCCCCAGATTCCAGATTCGAAACTACAAGAAGAGCAAGAAGAACAAAGACCTGCCCTGCAGCTGCTAAAAATAGGAAGACACCAACTGCTTAGGCCCCAGCCCTACCGGCCTGTCGAACCTCGAACCTGCACCAGCCAGGCCAGGGACCAATGGGTCCCTGTCCTGGGGTGGGTCACCCCCTATCCTGCCTCTCTCCTGTGGGAGGGGGGCAGTAGCCTAATCCTGATAGGGTAGGGCCTCCCATCTTCAAGATGGCGAGAGCCCGGAGATGTGTTTCACCTCGCCTCCCCCACCTGAGGGGTGGGGTGGGCAGGCTGGCACATCCCCTGTCCTTGTATGGGGTTTCCGGCCAAGCTTCCCGCCAGAGTGGGGGGTTGCAGTGGCCTGGGGAAACTCCAAATGGCGGTATGCCTTTGAAGCTTCCCTTTGCTCATCCTGGGGGAGGAGATTTCTCACCTCACCCAGGATGTGCATTGTTGTAGGCCCGGGAGAGCAGGGGCTCTTCCACCCAGGGGTCCAGCAACGTGTCTGCTGTGTGGCAGCCTGGGCAGCCTCAGAGCAGACGTGGATTGTAGGTTAGCTGTGAGGGGGCATCTCTAAGATGCCCTCTGGGGTGCTTAGTACATTAAATCCCACACTGGCATCAGTGTGGGTTTAATGTGCTGAGAAGTTTGATACCAAACTTCCCAGTCTTCAATGTTGCCATTATGGTGCTGTGGAGCTCGTGTTTGACGAGCTCTCAGCACCATGTACTCTTAAATGGCAGCACTGCACTTACAGTGCCCAGGAATGGACCCGGGTACTGTAGGGGCACAGGGCTCCTGCTCCTGTGCCCACACCATAGGCGTAAGGCACCCAGCCAGAGGGGTGACTGACATATGCCTTGGCAGTGTAGGTGATAGGCATGGCACACAGAGATGTGTGCCATGTCGACTCTTTGTTTTGTCCTGCACCCAGACACTCAGCCTGCAAGGCAGTGTGTGTGTGTAAGGGTACAAGGCCTCTGAGGGTGGCACAATGAGTGCTGCAGCCCTTAGAGGCCTTCCCTGGCCACAAGGCCCTGGGTACCTAGGATACCATTTACCAGGGGCTGACATGTGGCTAGGGTTTGCCAATTTGGAGTTTGTGTGGTTTAAGGAAGGAACATAGGCCCTGGGCACCTGATTGGCAGGAACCCAGGGTACACTCAATCAAAGTACATTCAGCAATTTAGCAAAAAGTGGGGGCATACCATGCAAGAAAGATGGCACTTTCTCACAGTCCGTACCAGCTGACTTTATTATTACTTTCACAGCAAGAAAAAGAGCAAATGTACGAACAGTGGGTCCACCTCCAGACAAGGAAAGCAAGATTTTGCAGCGTGAATCTTTCTGGATTCACTATGCTGTGCATTATTCCGCGATCTTGTGGTTGGGTCCGGATTCGTAGTCTTTTCTTTGTGTTTTTTTTTTTTTTTTTGTAGCCCAGGTGGGCGTCGACGACCACCATTTGGTGCACCTCCCGTGACGTCGTCGTGCTTCCTGCGGAAGTCCCACCTTTGGGGCGCCATCTTCAGATTCTTTTTTCCGCCGTTGGGTCTGGATCGTCATCGGGAAGCTCCAGAATTACACTCGAAGGAAGAAGAAAGAAAAGCGAGTTTCGTCGATAAATACTAGAGGATATCACAGGAAAGGAAGAGATTTCATCAGGAGCGCGAAGAAAGGAGGTTCAGCGCCCTTTTTCTTCGACGACCTTGGAGAATGCGCACTCAGAGGCACTGAGCGCAATGGACAAGACGCCATTCAAGTTCTGCCCAAACTGCCACCACAAGTTCGCGCAGAAGGACCAGCATCCGGTCTGCAACCTCTGCTTACCGGTCGAACACCAGAGTAAGGACTGCAACGCCTGCTCAGCCTTCGCGCCGAAGACGCTCAGGGTGAGAGATCGGCAGAGAAGAGCCAACGCCAGCATGGATGGCAAGGGTAAGGCCCCGTCGCTCTACGATCTGGGCCTCTCCACGGACGACGAGGACAACGTCGCCGAGACAGCCGAAAACTTCACGGTCGTAGAGACCGACAAGAAAAAAGAAGACGAGGTAAGAGAATCGTCGAGCGCAAAACAGAAAGTACCTCGAAAACACGAGGGTGACTCGAGAAAATCAGAGTCTTAAGTCCACGAAGGGAGCCCCGGCGCCGAAAACTTCGACGACCAAAGGGGGAACCATGGACAAGAGGCCGAGCGGATCCTTAGAAAAGGACTCCCTGGTGCCGAAAGACGCCGAAAAGCAAGGGTCGTCGAAGACAACCCAGGAAACGGGCCGATCGACGCTGAAAGAACGGTCGACGTCGACGCAAGTTTCATCGAAAAGACCCGCGGTCGACGCCGAAAGCATCTCCGAAATGGAGAAATAGAGGCGGCTCGAGGCCGAAATGGAGAACATCCTTCAAAGGAAGAAGGAGTTCGACGCCAAGATGAAGGAATTCAAGATTCCAACGGTTTCATCGGCGGACGTCGTCGAGGTCGAGGACGAATTCGACACCGAAGGACTAACAAGGGATCTCGAAGAGGAAGAAGAGCCCTATTATGATGGTGAAGCCGAGGAAGAAGACCAACAGTCGTTCTACGACTCGGCGCCATCTACCAGCCACGACGTCGAATGGCAGGATCTCGACACCGAAAACCCGGAGGAGCCCGTGGACACGTACCTTTCGAGGCCTTCGCCACCCGACGACATCGGGGTGTACAATATGGTGGTCAGGAGCGCAGCAACAGCCTTCGGCGTCAAACTCGACGAGGAGAAGCCGAAAGCCGATTTTCTCCTCGAGACCCTGCTCCCCATCCAGACAAGGAGCCAGTTCCTCCCCATGCTACAAAGTGTGATGAATCAGGGGAGAGAAGCCTTCAAGGAACCAGCGACCTGCCGGTCGATCACGCCCAGGACAGAGAAGAAATATAGGCACTCCTCCCTGGACCCCCCTTACATCAAGGGTAGCGTGACCGCCGACTCCATTATAGCTTCCACGGCCAGGAGAAGGGCCAACGTACCAGCAACTTCGGGCCCACCACCTGATAAGGAGAGCAGGAGGATAGACCTCACAGGAAGAAAGGTCGAGAGGAACACCGCAATGCACTGGCGCATGGCGAATTCCAATGCACTCCTCAATAGACACCAGTACCAGCACTGGGACGAGATGGGGGAGCTAGTAAAGCACCTCCCCGAAGAATACCGCTAGAGAGCCTCACACCTGATAGACGAAGGCAAGAACATCACCAACTCGTGTATAAAGACTGCGTTGGACGGGGCAGAGACTTCAGCAAGACTCATGGCCATAGGGGTCACCGAGAGAAGGCATGCATGGGTAAGAATCTCTGGATTCAAACCGGAGGTGCAGAACAACATCCTTGGCACCCCCTTCAACGGAGAGACACTGTTCGGAGCAACAGTGGACGAGAAGCTCACCCAGCTGAAAAAAGAAAACGAAACGGCGAGGTCCATGGGGGCACTACAGCTGAGGGGAATGAGGCGAGGCAATCCCTCGAGGAGACCCTACGGTAGGGGAGGAAGCCAGCAGGGGCCGTCGCACCAGACGTTCCAGCAGGGTCAGCAGGGTGAAAGTCACGGACAAGGTCAGCAGAAGCAAAACTGGCAGTACCAACCTCGGGGCCAGTCCTTTCGCGGGAGAGGGAACGGACGTGGCCAAAGGAGGAGAGGGGGCGAACAGCCCTCATCAAAGTGACTCAGCACGCAAGAGGATGCCTACCCTCGTCATGCCCCCAAGGGTGAGGCGCAAAAAAGTAACATCAGGGGGAAAAGAATATTCAAAAGCCTACGAGCATACAACACCAGTAGGCGGAAGACTGAGGTTCTACCTTCAGGAGTGGCGGCGTATAACCACAGACAAGTGGATACGGAACATCATGCAGTACGGATACTGCGTAGAGTTGGAGAAAAGACCTCCAAACAGGAAACCAAAGGGAAGACAGAGATCGGCCCAAGAACTGGCACTACTCAGAGAAGAAACACGGAAACTTCTAGAAAAGAGAGCCATAGAGGCAGTGCCGTTCAGAGAACGCAACAAAGGGGTCTACTCAAACTACTTTGTGGTCCCGAAAGTAGACGGAAACCTCAGACCCATCCTGGACCTGCGTTACCTAAACAAGTTCATCAGAACGCAGAAGTTCAAAATGACTTCGCTGCAGGAGGTACTGCCCCAAATAAGAGACGGAGACTTCATGGTCACCGTGGACCTCAAGGATGCCTACCTTCACATCCCAATAAACAGAAGACACAAGGGCCTTCTAAGATTCAACATCGAACAGGAACACTACCAGTTCACAACCCTGGCCTTCGGATTAAAATCGGCACCAAGGGTCTTTACAAAATGCCTGTCGGCGGTCGCGGCCCACCTAAGAAGACAGGGAATCCATGTCTACCCCTACTTAGACGACTGGCTGGTCAAGGCAAACTCACGCGAGAAGTGCGAGAGGCACGCAAAACGCGTAACAGACACCCTCACGAATCTGGGGTTCTCGATCCACTGGGGCAAGTCATCGCTGGAACCGGAACAGGTGAAGATTTTCCTGGGGGCGAAAATCAACTCCCTCAACAGTACAGTAGTGCCCAGCGACAGGAGGACAGATGCACTACTGAAGGAGACGCAGCTCTACCAGAAGGGGCGAGCTCTGACAGTGAGGGCTGTGAGCAAGATGATGGGGATGATGGCGTCGTGTATCCAGCTGGTGCCGAATGTACGCCTGCACATGAGACCATTCCAGGAATGGCTACAACAGCAATGGTCACAAGCAAACGGAAGTTGGGAGGATCTAGTGGTTGTTACGCACGCAGTGCAGGAGGAGATAACTTGGTGGAACAGAAACAACATGACAGCAGGGAGAAGCCTGACACCACCAATCCCAACAGTGACCATTACCACGGACGCATCGCAAAAGGGATGGGGAGCGCACATGGACAACCTCAGAGTGAGGGGTCTGTGGGCTCCAGCAGATGCGGTTCGCCATATCATCTACCTCGAGTTGAAAACAATCCTGCTAGCCCTGAAGGCATTCCAGAGGCACCTGTACAACCAGAGGGTGTTGGTTCAAACAGACACCACGGCAATGTTCTACATCAACAAACAAGGGGGGACACAGTCGTTCCCTCTCTCCTCTCTAGCTCAGGAGATTTGGAGATGGGCCATACCTCTCAGGATAGATCTACTGGCAATTCACCTACCGGGGAAGGACAATGTGGAGGCAGACTGGCTAAGCAGGCAGACCTCGGCATCGCACGAGTGGGAGCTCAATGGCCAGGAAACGGAGAAACTCTTCCGGAGATGGGGAACTCCCACAATAGACCTATTTGCAACACGCCACAATGCAAAATGCCAAAGCTTCGCGTCCAGGCAACCAGATCAGCAATCCCAGGGAAATGCCCTATGGATAAGCTGGTCGAGGACATTTGCCTACGCCTTTCCACCGATACCCCTGTTGCACAGAGTGCTCGACAAGTGCAGAACCAGCAACATGACTCTGATCCTAGTGGCTCCGCAGTGGGCGAGGCAGACATGGTTCTCACAAATTCAAGAAATGGCACAAGGCAATCCATACAGGTTCGAAAGGAGGAAGGACCTGCTCTCAATGCAAAACGGAGAGGTCCTGCACCCAGAGCCAGAGACCCTCAACCTGGCGGCATGGCTCCTGAAGACCTAGAGTTCGCACACCTAAGATTGCCTCCGAGCACTATGCGAGTGCTACGGGAGGCAAGGAAACCAACTACACGAAAATGCTACAGCGCAAAATGGAAGAGATTCACTGTGTGGTGCAGGAAAAAGGGCCTGCAAAACAGAATGACAAGAGACTTAACAGTACTGAGGTACCTCACACACCTTCTAAAGAGTAACCTCTGCTCGAGCTCCCTAAGGGTACACCTAGCGGCAATCGTGGCCTACACCAGAGGTGAAAAGGGTAGAAGTTTCTTCACCTCGCAGGTGGTGAAGAGATTCATGGAAGGAGCCAAAAGGATGGCCCCCCCCGAAAAGGTTGCCGCCGCCGGCATGGAATCTGAACGTGGTTCTGACGGAGCTCATGAAGGCACCGTTTGAACCCATTCACAAGGCCACACTGCAGATGTTGACGATGAAAACGGCCTTTCTGGTGGCCATAACCTCACTACGCAGGGTGAGCGAGCTTCAAGCACTAACACTACAGGAACTCTACATTCAGATTCACAAGGACAGAATAGTCCTGAGAACAGACCCACACTTCATGCCCAAGGTGGTGTCGGCGTTCCACATGAATCAGAGTATTCAGATACCAAGTTTCTTCCAAAACCCGACTTCAAACGCAGAAAAGGCCCTGCACACCCTCGACACAAGAAGAGCGGTGATGCACTACATTGAGAGAACCAAGGAACTCAGGAAGTCGAAGCAGCTGTTTGTGTCCTTTGCTACTAGCTTCATGGGTAGGCCAGTGACTAAGGGCACCATCGCTAGGTGGATTGCCCTCACTATTCAATTCTGCCACAAACAGGCTGGACAGGAGCTAGCGGAGGGGCCTCAGGCTCACTCCACAAGGAAGAAAGGGGCCACCGTGGCCTTCCTGGCGAACACGCCCATCCAGGACATATGCCTCGCGGCAACTTGGGCATCTGTGCACACGTTCACGAAACACTACTGCGTGGACATTCAGATGAACAAGGAAGCACAGGTTGGACAGAAGGTGCTTCAATACATTTTCAACGACTAACGCTCATCTACCACCCAGCCGCCACAAAATTAGGAAAACCGCTACAAAGTCTATGCACAGCATAGTGAATCCAGAAAGATTCACGCTGCAAAACGAATAGTTTCTTACCTGTCGGTGTAGTTTTGCAGCTTGAAGATCTTTCTGGATTCACTAGCGAACCCACCCACCTCCGCCAGGAAGATGAGGCTGGAGGAAGAGGGGGTGAAATGGAAAAGATCAGAAGGAATGAAAAATTACAGAAAATGGACAAGAAGAATTAATCAATCGCCTAGGGTTAAAAAAAAAAAGGGGGGACAAAAGAACCCGAAGATGGCGCCCCAAAGGTGGGACTTCCGCAGGAAGCACGACGACGTCACGGGAGGTGCACCAAATGGTGGTCGTCGACGCCCACCTGGGCTACAAAAAAAAAAAAAAAACTAAAGAAAAGACTACGAATCCGGACCCAACCACAAGATCGCGGAATAATGCACAGCATAGTGAATCCAGAAAGATCTTCAAGCTGCAAAACTACACCGACAGGTAAACTATTCGGGATGGACCTTGTAGGGAGGAAAGTAGAAAGAAGTGCAGCAAACCAATGGCGCATAGCTACTTCTAATGCATTGCTAAACAGACATGCTTATCAACATTAGGAGAAGGTAGGAGAGCTGTTAACCTACGTGAACTATTTCAAAGAAGAGCTAGCCACTTGGTGGAAGAGGGTGAAAACATTGCGATCACATGTTTGAAATCAGCCCTAGATGCTGCAGAAATATCAAGCAGACAAATGATGATTGGTATCACAGAAAGGAGGTATACATGGCTAAGAATATCAGCCTTCAAGCCAGAAGTGCAAAGTAATATCATTAACTCACTGTTCAATGGTGAACAACTGTTTGGAAGTGTGGTTGATGACAAACTCAATCAGCGAAAAAAGGACAACGAAACAGCTAGGTCCATGGGCGCTCTACAATTCAGAGGCATGCGTAGAGGCACCCCCTCAAGGAGACCAGCAGGTAGAGGTACACACAAACCTGCTACCTCACATTAAACATACCAGCAAACATACCGAGGAGCAAGCCAGGGACAGCAGCAGGGAAAGCAGCTGAGATGGCAATATCAACAATGAAGGCAATCGTTTTGAAGGTGTCCCGTGGCAGAGGACAGCTACAAAGAGGTGGACAGCAGACCACTACTAAGTGACTGCATTCAAAAGAAGGTACACACAGAAAAACAAACTATACAAAAACAACAACCTGTAAGTTTACAGTTCCTCCAGCATGCCACACCAGTAGGAGGCAGATTAAAATATTTCCTTCAAGGATGGAAGGACATAACGTCAGAAAAATGGATTTTAAACATAATACAGTACAGCTACTGCATAGAGCTAACAAAACAACCTCAAAACAGGAGACCAAAACAAATGATACATTCAAAAGCAGAATTATCTCAGCTATTCAAGGAGGTTCAAGAACTTCAATGGAAACATGCAATAGAGCACATACCACACAAGGATAAGAACGGAGTATATTCTACATACTTCCGAATTCAAACGGTAGACTGAACATTACGCCCAATATTAGACCTGAGGTTTCTAAAAAAATGTATAAAGACACAAAGATTCAAGAGGACTACACTGCAAGAGGTGATACCCCATTTGCAAAAAGGAGATTACGTGGCTGTTGTAGACTTAAAGGATTCCTACTTACACATCCCTATGAACCAAAAACAAAAGAGGCTGTTAAGATTTGTGGTCAACAAGAGACCCTACTAATTCAAAGTACTGGCCTTCGGTCTAAAATCTGCACCAAGAGTGTTCACAGAGTGTGAGAAAGTGGCTCTGTATATACTGTTCCCAAATAGGTACAGTGTGTACAGAGTCCACAGTCCCCAGAGATTTGGCAGAGGTTAAAGTTAGATATAACCTTACTCTCTAAAGTGGTAGCTTGGTCGAACAGTAAGGCAGTATCAGAGGACAGTGGAAAGCATTTGTTGTACACACTCAGTCAGCAAATGGTCTGACACACTCAAGAACTGAACTCTAGGCCAATGGTTTATATAAAAAAATGTTTGTTTTATTTTAGAACCAACAATTGGTATTAAAATATACTTTCTCAGAATGAGATGCTTTAGTTAAATACTTTTGCAATATGCAATTGACTTTTGTGAGTAATAGTTACAGGTTGTTGCAATAGGCAACACAATTTCAAACACAATACATTGAGCTCAAGGGAAGTTTTAAGTTATTTGCAGTAGATTACTTTCAGGATTACTTTTCTAACTCCAGGAATGGATCCTAGATTCAGTCCTGGAACAGTTCTTAGAAACAAGTGATTGAAGTCGACTTAGTTACTGTTGTGATTTTTAGGCAATATTTTGCTATTTTAAAAGTTGACACTTAGAAGAAATTTCATAGAAAAACAGTCAATGATTCCCTATGGGAGAAACTTCAAGTTTCAGGTATAGTGTGTTCTCGTTACTTTTGTAATCCAGTACTGGGCTCCTAGGCTCAGTACTGGGACCTCTAGCTAAAACAGGTAAGTAATTACGTTTTCACATTTCGTACGATTTTTAAAGAATAGTTGAAGTTTGCAAAAATCGACACTTAGAAGAAATTTCACAGAAAAACAGTCAATGATTTCCTATGGAAGAAAATTGGGTTAATGGTAAGTACGGTTGTGAGTACTTTTCAGGGTCAGTGCTGGGCACCAAGATCCAGCACTGGGATCTCTCCTAATAGCAGGTGAGTATTTTTGTTTTCGTTACTCGATTGATTTTAGGTGAATATTTAAAGTTTTAGAAACACCACACTTGGAAGATATTTCAGAAGAAACCAGTCAGTTACCCTATGGAAGAAAATTGGGTTATCGGCTTTTGGGTAATTACTCGACTGGCAGAGTTAAGGTTCTGGGCTCAGACTCAGGGGTCTCCCAGGGTCAGGTAAGTACAGTTGTTACACCCTCAGCGGCAGAGGGGCAGCCAGGTGCAGAGTGAGTTAGGCCCAATGTTATCCTATGGGAGGCATGAGGGCCTTGGTTGGTGGCTGCTGACTAGCAGGCCATGTGGCTGTGGGACCTGGGCTCCTGGTCACTTGCTCAGGGCAAATGGGGAAGTCGGTAGGAGTAGAAGTTACACTGGCAAGGCCACTCGGGCGGCTTGGTGCAGGGTGCCTTTGAGCCTTCAGGCGCTCAATGGATTTCAATGGGAAAGCTCCAAGATGAACAAAGGCTGCAAGCTCGGGGACGAAGATTCTTCAGGTGCCACCACCACTTCGAGAGGTAAGTTGGGTAGATGGAGGATAGGTAGGTACCCAGGAGTTGGGCACAGGGGGCCGCAGGGCGCCGGGTGCAGGGGTGCCGGGTGCAGGGGTGCCTTTTGGTGTCAGGAAATCTTAACCTCTGTTGATCGTGGTTGGGGGGGTACCTGGTTCTGAGGCTGCAGGCGTCAGGAGTGTCGAGGTGAGTCCTTGGGTGCCGGATTTGGGGTCACCAGGGGGGACGTCCTTGGGGTCTTTGTTCACTCCGGCACAGGCCAGGCTTGGCGTGTGCAGGGTTCGCGGTTCCGGGCTGATGCCAGGGGTTAGAAACTTGTTTTGAGCAGAGCCACTGCTCATGGGAGTCCCAGGTGCTCGGAGTCACAAGGTAGCGAGGTCCTCCGGGGTTTGTGAGGTTGCTTGCCACAAGAGGTGCTGTCATACAGCAGGAGCAGGTTCGAGGGTCGACAGGCCGGTAGGGCTTGGGCCAAAGCAGTTCGTGTCTTCCTCTTAGCAGCTGCACGGCAGGTCTTCTTTCTTCTTGCTCTTCTTTGCTTTTTTGGAATCTGGAATCTAAGGAAGGAAGGTTCAGGGTGCCCATAAATACTAGATTTAGGGGCGTTACAGGTAGGTAAAGGGCAGGGACCAATGGGTCCCTGCCCTGGGATGGGTACATCCCCTATCCTGCCACTCTCCTGTGTGTAGCCTAGTCTTAATTGGGCAGGGCTTCCCATCTTCAAGATGCCCAGAGCCCGGAGATGTACTTCACCTCGCCTCCCCCACCTGAGGGGTGGGGTTGGCAGAGGCTGGCACATCCCCTGTCCTTACTTGAGGTTTCCGGCCAGTCTTTCAGTCAGAGTGGGGGTCAGAACCGGTGGGGGCCAGTTGTTGAGTACAGCAAGTGGCCTGGAGAAGCTCACAAAGGCGGCATGCCTTTGAAGCTTCCCCCTGCTCATCCTGGGGGAGGAGACCTAGCACCTCGCCCAGGATGTGCATTGTTGCAGGCCCAGGAAAGTGGGGGGCTCTCCACCTAGGGGTCCAGCAACATGTCTGCTGTGTGGCAGCCTAGGCAGCCTCTCAGACCAGACGTGGATTGTAGGTTAGGTTTCAGGGGGCATCTCTAAGATGCCCTCTGTAGTGCTTTGTACATTAAATCCCACACTGGCATCAGTGCGGATTTAATGTGCTGAGAAGTTTGATACCAAACTTCTCAGTCTTCAGTGTTGACATTATGGTGCTGTGGAGTTCGTGTTTGACGAGCTCTCAGCATCATATACTCTTAAATGGCAGCACTGCACTTACAGTGCCCGGGAATGGACCTGGGTACTGTAGGGGCACAGGGCTCATGCTCCTGTGCCCACGCCACTGGCTTAGGGCACCCAGCTAGAGGGGTGGCTGATGTATGCCAGGGCAGTGTAGGTTGTGGACATGGCACACAGGGATGTGTGCAATGTCGATTCTTTGTTTTGTCTTGTACCCAGACACTCAGCCTGCAAGGGCAGGATGTTTGTGTTAGGGTACAGGGCCTATAAGGGTGGCACAGTAAGTGCTGCAGCCCTTAGAAGCCTTCCCTGGTCACAAGGCCCTGGGCACCTAGGGTACCATTTACCAGGGGCTGACATGTGGCCAGGGTTTGCCAATTTGGGTTTTAGGGAAGGAACATAGGCCCTGGGCACCTGATTGGCAGGAGTCCAGGGCACACTCAGTCAAAGTACATTCAGCAATTCAGCAAAAAGTGGGGGCATACCATGCAAGAAAGATGGCACTTTCTCACACAAAGTGCCTAGCAGCAGTAGCAGCACATCTCAGAAGGCAGGGGATTCATGTGTACCCCTACTTGGGCGACTAGTTAGTAAGAGCAAACCTTTACAGTCTATGCAAACAGCATATACAACAAGTGATAGAGACCCTAGTTTATCTGGGTTTCTCCATACATTGGGTAAAATCATCACCATAGCCAGAACTCATAAAGGTGTTCTAAGGCGCCTAAATAAATACAGTATTAGGAAGAGCATTCCCAAGCGAAAAGAGGAGATCAGCCTTATCGAAGGAGACTCATCTATACCGGAAGGGGCAACATCTGACCGTGAGAACAGTGGGGAAATTACTGGGAATGATGGCCTCATGCATTCATTTAATTCCCAACATTCGACTACACATGAGAACATTTCAAGAAAGGCTCCTGACACAATGGTCACAGGCAACAGGGATTTGGGAGGATCTAGTGGTTGTCATGCAGACAGTTCATCAGGAGATGGCATGGTGGAACAAAACGAACATAGCACAGGGCAGATTTTTCACACCACCAACTCCGACAGTGACCATAACAACAGATGCGTCCCTAATGGGATGGGGAGCACACATGAACAACCTGAAAGTGAGGGGATTGTGGACACAGCAAGAGGCATTGAAACACATCAATATCTTGGAGTTGAAAACCGTATTCTTAGCCTTAAAAGCCTTTAAAAAAACAGCTCTACCGGAAAAAGGTGTTGATACAAAGAGACAACACAACCATAATGTTTTACATAAATAAACAAGGTGGAACTCAGTCTGTAGCACTCATCGCTAGCTCAAGAGATTTGGGGATGGGCAATCCCAAAGAAAATAGACATGATAGCAATACACCTACCAGGAAAGGACAATGTAGAAGCAGACAGACTGAGCAGACAAACGTCATCATCCCACGAGTGGGAACTAAATCGAACAGAACTCCAAAAGATTTTCAGTAAATGGGGGACACCACAAATAGACCTATCTTCAACACCCCACAATGCAAACTGCCAGAACTTCGCATCCAGGCGACCTTGCAATCAGTCCCTAGGGAATGCGCTATGGATAGACTGGTCAGGGATATTTTCTCACGCTTTTCCCCCAATACCATTACTGAAGAAGGTGATCAGCAAATGCAAGATCACCCAAATGACAATGATTCTCATTGCACCACAGTGGGCCAGACAAATTTGGTTCTCAGAAATAATGGAGATGTCTCAAGGGACAATGCACAAATTGCCCAAAAATAAAGATTTGCTAACCATGCAAAATGGAAAAGTACTTCACCCAGAACCAGAGAGCTTAGGCCTAGCGGCATGGCTCCTGATGACTTAGAATTCTCACACCTCAAACTTCCAGAAAGCACAATAGCTGTTCTAAGAGAAGCTCGGAAACCAACAATGTTGTACAGCGAAGTAGAAGAGATATACACAATGGTGCCTTAAAAAGCGTCTTTCAAGGAAAATTACAAAGGAGAGAACAGTGCTAAAGTACTTGACACATTTGCTAGAAAGTACATTATGCTATACATCATTGAAAGTGCACTTAGCAGCAATTGTAGCATATACCAGAGGTGAAATAGTGAAATGTTTCTTCACGCCACATGTGGTTAAAAGGTTCCTAGAAGGAGCAAACAGAATTGCACCTCCAAAAATGCTGCCAGCACCCACATGGAACCTGTACATAGCTCTAGCACAAATGATAAAATCACCATTCAAACCATTGCACAAAGCAACGCCACAAATGCTCACACTAAAGACTGCCTTTTTAGTGCCAATGACATCCTTACGTAGAGTTGGTGAACTACAGGCGCCAACACTACAGGAACCTTACTTCCAAATACATAATAGGATTTTCATGACAACAGATCCTCAATGTATACCAAAAGTGGTATCAAAATTCCACATAAATCAGAGTATACAAATACAAAGTTTCTCCAAAGACCAAAGCAGAAAGAGATTTGCACACACTTGACGCACGAAGGGTGGTCATGTACTACATTGAAAGAACCAAGGAATACAGGAAAACAAAACAGTTCTTTGTATCCTTTGCAAACGGTTTCCTGGGAAGACCAGTGACCTAAAACACCATTGCAAGATGGATAGTGCAAGCCGAACATTATGCCACAGGCAAGCAGGACAGGCCTTACAATGTGCCCTGCGGGCACACTCAACAAGAAAGAAAGGAACAACTATCGCTTTTCTAGCTAATACAAGTCAAGTCAAGATAGCTTTATTCGACAATTGTCATAAAAGCGTACAAGAATTTATACAAGTACAGAATAAACAAAACATATTAAAATAGTTTAAAACAATAAATAAAGGTATGTGCAGAAAGATTGACATTTCAGGGTCTAGGATGATTTACCCAACCAACATTTTACTCCTAATCATCCAAGCCCTTCTAAGAAATTTAGCAACGGAAATGTAAATAAGTGGAATTTGAGCAGAACGCAAAATTCGCACTGCCACCTTGGCATTCCTCGTGCCCAACTGTCGACACATTGATTTTAACCAGGTCCGGCGCGGAATTGCATAAGATGGACATTGAAACAAGAAATGGTTGACAGATTCAGTAGGTGCAGTACAGCCAGGGCAATTGAGCACATTATTCGAGGCCCATCTGGATGAAAACTCTCTTACTGGGAGACTGCCAACTCTGAATTGAAAGTAGAGCTTCCTATCCAAAGGATTAGTAATGTCATCCCAAAAGGTTGCCAAAGAGGTTGTATCCTTAAAGTCAAAAAATACACCAGTTAATGGGAGCGGGGCTGTACTTCTGTAAACTCGAGCAGCCACCATTTCCCAATACAGAGCCTTCAGTGCTTTTTTAGGCGGGAAGCTAGCATTTAGTTGATCCACCCACAAGGCTTTTAGGCCCAAGTCCTTGAGCGACTCATATATCCTACGGAGCCACTTTACTTTGTGGAAGGTGTCCAATCTAATAATATCCATGAGACCAAAAGCAAAAAGCCTAAGTTCTGGCGTGACCCATAAGCGCCGCCAATACAATATAGGGCGAAGCGAGGCAATTAATGCTATTGGTCTCATTCCTAAGTCGTAAAACAGAGGGCACAGGGGAGTACTCTGTGGTAGTATAGTAAGATTTCGTAGAAATCTATTTTCAGAGGTAGACAGTTTGTGTAAATTATCAAATCCCCATAACTCAACTCCATAGAGCGCGGCACCAACCACTTTACCATAGTACACACGAAGTGCAGGGTCAATATGTTTAGTCAGAGATTGGATGTGTTCTTTGCTTAGCGCACCTGGGAGTTGAGTGTTTGAGGGTTGCCAGATCCACTTGCTTTTTCCATCCCAAATCATGTTTGATACAGATACCTAAGTAAATAAAATCTTGAACCTGGTCCAATGGCAGATTGTTCATATATATTTTGCCTTTGAAAGATTTGGACTGGTTAAAAGTCATAAATTTTGATTTTAAAACATTTATGAGTTCTCTAGGCCACTCGGGGTTTTGGCAATAATAAGACAATCGTCGGCAAACATTAAGATAGGAATTTTAGCACCTGCCAATGTGGGGGCGTCTACGTTTGCATCAATTAATAGTTTGGCCACGTCGTTGATATACATAGAGAATAAGGTTGGCGCAAGAACACAGCCTTGCCTAACCCCCTTGTGGATAGGGAACTGACTAGTCACTTGACCTACATCACCCCACCTAATCTGTGCAAAATTATCCACATGGAGTCTAGCAATTAGGGAAATTAGAACAGGTGGCATACCCATTTTATCTAAGACAGCCCATAGAGATGCCCGAGGGACAAGATCAAAGGCTGCCCTAAGATCAATAAAGGCAGCATAAAGGCTACCCCCTCCTAAGTATACCACCTTCCAATAAAGCATAGCAAAGTGCAACACCTGATCAATGGTGCTTATTCTGCCTCTAAAACCTGCTTGTAAATGGGAGAGAATTGCATTTTCAGAAGCCCAATCCAACACTTTGTTCAAGATCAGCCTGCCTAGAATTTTTTGTATGGTATCAATCAGGCTGATTGGTCGATAATTTACAGGGAGGGACTTGTCCCCTTTCTTGAACACCGTTATAATTTCGGCGCCTTTCCAGGAAGTGGGAATCGGGGCACCTCTGGCAATCAAATTAGCTAAAATATGGGTATAGTTTCCCCAAGATTCGCTATTGCACAGGAAAATATCAGCGGGGACTCCATCCATCCCAGGGGCCCTTCCTGGAACCAGAAGTTTTAGGGCGTTAGCAACATCACCCAAGGTAAATGCTTCTTCCTTATAAAAGGTAACTTGATACTCGGGGGTAGCCCACAGATCCTCTCCAATAGCCTAGAGGGACTCAAAATGCTTGACCCATGCTTCTTGCGAAACCCAATTTTGGGGTTTGTCAGGGTTACCCCCATTCCCCCACTTAAGGACGGACCAAAAACGTCTCGTGTCCTTTTGGGCACCTGCTTCCTTAAGATCCTGCCATCTTTGGTAATCCCACGCTCGCTTAGATTTAAAGATTGCTTGCTTATAAGCATATCTAGCAGAGCGAACTTTGAGACTATCGCCAGTTTTTAGTGCGATACCCAAGTTTGTGTGAGCATCTCTACACTCTGCAGTATACCATCGTGGCGAAGGATCATGCTTAGGCATAGATGGTTTACAAGGCCTTACAAAAATATCTTTAAGTTCTAAAAAGAAGGAATCATGGATCGATATTCCAGGTATGCAAGATGGTTGCAGAGGACATTGGTTATACTCAGCCCCTAGATCCTGAATGGCAAGCTTTAAACTATTAAAAATACGAGTAAGACTTTCTTGACTTTGAGCTACCTTGGCCCATCTAACGTGGCGTATATCATTTGCGATACCTACATCTTGGTGAGACTGAGGAGAAAAATCACTAGGGGCAGTAGGGTTCACCCAAAACAAGGTAGACAAAGAGAGAGAATTGTGGTCACTCTCCAATCGATCTATAACCACCATACCACTCAAGACATCCCATGGATCAAGTGACAGCAGAATATAATCAATTCTACTAGCACGTGAGCCACTCTTGAAAGTAATGGACCCTAATTTGTCTTGCTCAGACCTGCCATTTGTTGCACGAAGCCCTTAATTCAAACAAAGGGCGTTGATCTGGATTGCCAGTTCAGACCAACGAGTGACAGGTTCGAGATCTAGTTTTGGAACACCCCATAAACTATCCTCTTCCTCCGAAAAACTCCAATCAGCACCAAGTAAGGGTTCAAAAGTAATGTTAAAATCTCCTCCTATGATTACATGGGAGTGCTGAGAGTAAAGGAACATAAGTTCATCCAGGCGAGCAATTGTGTCAGACTTCTTTCCACCAGTACTTCTAGCATAAACATTGTAGATGTCCAGGGATTTTCCACTTTTAAACTTAAGGTTAAGAAGCTGGATATCCGGATGTGAAGTAGGAAGCTCCTTGACAATAATGCCAAGGACCTGCCTAATCCAGATAGTAAGACCGCCGGAAGGGCGCCCTTTTTTGCCCTTAACTGCCAGAACATTGAAGTTCAAAAAACCTGGAAAAAACTGGGCCTCAAGGAGCCAGGTCTCCTGAAATCAACAAACATCATAAGAGTTAATAAACAATGCCCAGTTTGGATCCTTCATCTTAGATTTTAAACCTGCGATGTTCCAGGACAAAAGCGTCCCAAACTCTGGATAGATTACACTAGCTTCCTGATGGACCTCCGAGGTACTACTCAGTTGCTTTAACCTCGCCAAATCTGCTGGAGGACCAAGAATTTCTGTACTGGCCGAAGTACCCAACTCAGAATCAGTATTTTGGGTTTTGTTAAACAGCGAAAAACAAGCAGGGGGAACAACTAGAGTGAGTTTATTACGCAGTCAATCATTTTGTTCTAAACATGACTCTCCCACAAACAGGCTGGAAAGATCATCTGGGCGAGATAACCGAAAGGGAGTGGACCTCATTTGGATTGCAGAACAATCCGGGGAACAGCTTCTAAACTCGAGATTAATTAAATTCCCTGCAATAGTAGGATCGATAAAAGCAACCTCTATATAATCCACCTCTCTTCCAGCCTGAGAAATCCTGCTAGCTCCAGCAATATCAGCTCTAATCACTGAGCGACAGCCCCTCACATACCTAATCCAGTGAATAACCTTATTAATCAAGGATTCACTGCTTTCATGGTCGGACCCAGGAGGCAACCTAGGGACATTCACCATATAAATTTTTTGTGAGTAAGGAATGCGAGAGTTTGATCCATTTTTTTGGGCTCCTTGATAAGTGTTACCTCTGGGGTTAGTACCAGATCTCTCGTTTTCAAAAGGAGGACCTCCAACGCGCTTCTTAGCCTGACAAATACCGGAGGGTGCTCTAATAGATCGTCCGACATTGGTCGAGGTACAATCAGAGGATTGATCAACCCTTGATGAGACTGAGAAACTAGACTGATTACTCAGGGAATGAGTGTCTTGGGGTAAAGTCTTTCCACAAATATTAGAGAGCACACTGTGCCTATCTGCCACATTTAAAAGGGCCTTGGTCGAACCCCCCCTAGATGTAGAAGGATCGGTTTTAAGATCAGTGCCAGAGCCCAACTTAGATTCCTCGAGTTTTTTTAACAGTGACCGTTAAGATTTCGATTTTGGTTTGCATAGACTCTATCAAGGAACAAAGATTTTTCACTACCACCAGTAAAGATTTCATATCAGTATTACTTGATTCAATAACAGTAAAACCCTCAGAAGGATTGGTGGTAGAACTACCCTCAAGTGCAGAGGTACCCGAAATAGAGTCTGAAAGTACAGAAGAAGGCAGGGCAGGTCTACAAGTATCAGTGTCAATTTCACCCAAAACAGAAAACCTATTTCTACAAACAATGTCAGGTGATTGGTTAGAGACAGGTAAAATCTCAAGAGGAGAAACATGCCCCTTATCCGACAATACAACAGGAGCACTACAAACGGGCACTTTGCCCCTCGCCCCATTTTTCTGTACCTCCCCACCCTTTTTTGAGAGAAACATATCCGGGACCGTAACAGAACCTCTAGCAACCTCCCTCCTCCCACCTACAACAGACGTAGGGGGGACATTGAGCAGCTCCCCGCATTCATCAATAATGTCATCAATGCGATCCATTACACAGTTTCCACCCGCATGCTGGCGATTTTTCTAAAGTTTAATCTTCCTCATTTTGTTCTTAACAGGTAATGTGCTGGTTAGCTCGGACTCGCCCTCCGGATTTTTACTCTTGCCCATGACTCAGAGAATTACTCAACAGTAAGCACAGTACCTTATAGTTCCGTGGTCGCGATGTCCGAGGGTAAGCCGACCCGACCCTGGTCGACCCCGGCGCCGCCCGCGCGTCCCGCGAGGCGGTAGGTCTGGCTGCCTTTTAAACGCCACCTGGCGCGCCCTCGATAATTGGCTCCTGCCTCAAGGCACCTGGGAACTGTAGTCCCCTCACTGCTCCGCCGAGATGGAGAGGGGCAGCGGCAGCGGGGAACTTGCAGTCACGGCTCAACGGGCTGCAGGAAACAGGTAGAGTTGGCCAGAATGCTCACCCACTCGCCAGCAGGTCTGGCTGCCTATTAAACGCCACCTGGCGCGCCCTCGATAATTGGCTCCTGCCTCAAGGCACCTGGGAACTGTAGTCCCCTCGCTGCTCCGCCGAGATGGAGAAGGGCAGCGGCAGCGGGGAACTTGCGGTCACGGCTCAACGGGCTGCAGGAAACAGGTTGAGTTGGCCAGAATGCTCACCCACTCGCCAGCAGGTCTGGCTGCCTTTTAAACACCACCTGGAGCGCCCTCGATAATTGGCTCCTGCCTCAAGGCACCTGGGAACTGTAGTCCCGTTGCTGCTCCGCCGAGATGGAGAGGGGCAGCGGCAGCGGGGAACTTGCGGTCACGGCTCAACGGGCTGCAGGAAACAGGTAGAGTTGGCCAGCACCCACATGGAACCTGTACATAGTTCTAGCACAAATGATAAAAGCACCATTCAAACCATTGCACAAAGCAACGCCACAAATGCTCACACTAAAGACTGCCTTTTTAGTGCCAATGACATCCTTACGTAGAGTTGGTGAACTACAGGCGCCAACACTACAGGAACCTTACTTCCAAATACATAATAGGATTTTCATGACAACAGATCCTCAATGTATACCAAAAGTGGTATCAAAATTCCACATAAATCAGAGTATACAAATACAAAGTTTCTCCATGACCAAAGCAGAAAGAGATTTGCACACACTTGACGCAAGAAGGGTGGTCATGTACTACATTGAAAGAACCAAGGAATACAGGAAAACAAAACAGTTCTTTGTATCCTTTGCAAACGGTTTCCTGGGAAGACCAGTGACCTAAAACACCATTGCAAGATGGATAGTGCAAGCCGAACAGTTATGCCACAGGCAAGCAGGACAGGCCTTACAAGGTGCCCTGCGGGCACACTCAACAAGAAAGAAAGGAGCAACTATTGCTTTTCTAGCTAATACTCCAATCCAAGACATCTGCATGGCTGCAACATGGTCTTCAGTGCACACATTCACAAAACATTAATGTGTGGACATTCAAATCAATAAAGAAGCACAAGTAGGACAAAAGGTCTTACAACATCTATTCACAAACTAAAGCTCATCTTCCACCCAGCCACCACAAGGCTAGCAAACCTCAACAAAGTCTATGCACAGCATGTGAATCCAGAAAAAACGTATTCTGCAAAACTAATAGTTTCTTACCTGTCGGTGTAGTTTTGCAGCTTGAAGAATTTTCTGGATTCACTAGCGAACCCACCCTCCTCCGCCAGGAATAATGAGAAAAGGAGGAGAAAAAAAAATGAATCCAAAGATGGCGACTAAAGGTGGGAGCTTACGGAGGAAGCCTGTCGACGTCACAGGAGGGCACCAAATGGTGGTATGTACGCCCAACCACATAAACAAAAAACAGAAAGAAAGAAAAGCTACAATTCTAGACCCAAGCACTAGGTGGTGGAATAATGCACAGCATGTGAATCCAGAATATTCTTCAAGCTGCAAAACTGCACCAACAGGTAAACTATTCATTACTTTTCTAGTTTGGGATGAAACAAACTCATAACACAGTTTAGGCATTACAGCACATCAGTAAGCAGGTTAACTCTTTTGAAGACACTAACTTGCTTTTTGCAGTTCAAAACAGGTTCAACACAATATTTTTTAGTATAAAACCCACCATACTATCCTATGGAGACAAACGAGGTGTTAGGTTTGCAGGTAAGTAAACGATTTCGGTAACTGAAGTTTGGGGGGTAGAACTCAAGGTGCCCCACCAGCGGCACTAGGTCGGCCGGGTGCAGATTGCAGGGCGCCAATGTTAGCCAATGGGCCTGGGGGCACCTCAGTTGGGGGCTGCTCACAGGCAGGCCACTCGGTCTTGGGAGGCAAGCTCCTGGGGTTAAGGTGAGGTCAAAGAGGGTCCCCGGTCAGCACCAACACTACACCACCAGCGGCGCAGGGGTGTCCGGGTGCAGGGTGTAAGAAAGTGGGTTTCTGTTGCAGTAACCCCCCCCCCTTTTTTTTCCTAATAGCTGATGCACTTTTCCTTGTTGTGCCCTGGGTTCCTGCCAATCAGGTGCCCAGGGCCTGTGTTCCTTCCCTAAAAACTGCCTAACAGCCAAAACCCAAATTGACAAACCCTGGCGACATGTCAGCCCCTGGTAAATGGTACCCTAGGTACCCAGGGCCTTGTGACCAGGGAAGGCCTCTAAGGGCTGCAGCACTAATTGTGCCACTCTTAGACGCCCTGTACACTTACACACACACACTGCTCTTGCAGGATGAGTGTCTGGATACAAGACAAAACAGAGAGTCGACATGGCACACATCCCTGTGTGCCATGCCCACAACATACACTGCCCTGGCATACATCAGCCACCCTCTAGCTGGGTGCCCTATGCCAGTGGTGTGGGCACAGAGGCAGGAGCCCTGTGCCCCTACATTACCCATGTCCATTCCTGGGTCCTGTAAGTGCAGTGCTGCCAGCTAAGAGTATATGGTGCTGGGAGCTTGTCAAACACGAACTCCACAGCACCATAATGGCAACACTGAAGACTGAGAAGTTTGGTATCAAACTGCTCAGCACATTAAATCCACACTGATGCCAGTGTGGGATTTAATGTACCAAGCACCCCAGAGGGCATCTTAGAGATGCCCTCTAAACCTAAACTACAATCCACGTCTGGTCTGAGGCTGCCTAGGCTGCCACACAGCAAACATGTTGCTGGACCCCTTGGTAGGAGAGCCCCTGCTCTCCTGGGTCTGCAACAATGCACATCCTGGGCGAGGTGCTAAATCTCCTCCCCCAGGATGGGCAGGGGGAAGCTTCAAAGGCATGCCGCCTCTGTGAGCTTCCCCAGGCCACTGCAACCCCCGACTCTGGCGGGAAGCTTTGGCCGGAAACCCCAAATAAGGACAGGGGATGTGCCAGCCTGCCAACCCCACCCCTCAGGTGGGGGAGGCGAGGTGAGGTGAAGCACATCTCCGGGCTCTCGCCATCTTGAAGATGGGAAGCCCTGCCCAATCAGGACTAGACTCCTGCCCCCCTCCCACAGGAGAGAGGCAGGATCGGGGGTGTACCCACCCCAGGACAGGGACCCATTGGCCCCTGCCCTTCACCTACCTGTAACGCCCCTAAATCTAGTATTTAGAGGCACCCTGAACCTTCCTTCCCCAGATTCCAGATTCAAAACTACAAAGCAGAGCAAGAAGAAAGAAAACCTGCCCTGCAGCTGCTAAACAGAGGAAGACACCAACTGCTTTGGCCCCAGCCCTACCGGCCTGTCGACCCTCGAACCTGCTCCTGCTCCAACCCGGCATCTCTTGTGGCCAGCAACCTCACAAACCCCGGAGGACCTGGCTACCTTTTGGCTCTAAGCCCCTGGGACTCCCATGAGTAGAGGCTCTACTCAAAACCTACCTCTAATCCCTGGCAGCAGCCGGCAACCGCGAACCCAGCACACTCTGCACCAGCCAAGCCTGGCCAGTGCCGGAGTGGACAAAGACCACGAGGACGACCCCACTGCGACTGTGTCCCCGAGTCTGGCACCCAAGGACCCCCCTCGACACTCCTTAAGGAGCCTGCAGCCTCAGAACAAGGTGCCCCCCCAACCGCGATCAACAGAGGGTAAGATTTCCCGACACCAAAAGGCACCCCTGCACGCGGCGCCCCGCGGCCCCCTGTGCCCAATCCCGGGGTACCTACCTATCCTCCAACTACCCAACTTACCTCTCGAAGTGGTGGTGGCACCTGAAGAATCCTCGTCCCCGAGCTTGCAGTCTTTTTCCAAACCTGAGATTTCCCATTAAAATCATTGAGCGCCCGAAGGCTCAAAAGCACCCTGCACACAGCCGCCTGAGTGGCCCTGGCAGTGAAACCTCTACACCTACCTACTTCCCCACTTCCCCTGGGTAAGTGACCAAGAGCCTAGCTCCCACAGCCGCGTGGCTTGCCAGTCAGCAGCCACCAACCAAGGCCCCTCTATCCCTCATAGGATAACATTGGGCCTAACTCACTCTGCACCCGGCCACCCTAGAGTCGCTGAGGGTAAACCAACTGTACCTACCTGACCCTGGGGGACCCCATAGTCTATGGCCAGAACCTCAACTCTGCCAGTCGAGTACTTACCTTTAAACCGATAACTCTATTTTCTTCATAGGGTAACATTGACTGGCTTTTTCCTGAAATTGAAAGTGTGGACTTTTCAAATCTTAAAATATTCACCAAAAATCAGCCGAGTAACGAAAACGATATTAGTCACCTGCTCTTAGGTGAGCTCCCAGTGCTGGATCTTGGTGCCCAGCACTAACTCGGAAAAATACTTACAAGTGTACTTACCAGTAACCCAATTTTTGACTGTTTTTCTGTGAAATTTCTTCTAAGTGTCAATTTCTGCAATCTTTAAATATTCTTTAAAAATCGTATAATATCTGAAAACGTAATTACTTACCTGTTATGGATAAAGGTCCCAGTACTGAGTCTAGGTACAACTTTTAAAATAGCTAAATATTGTTTAAAGATCATCACAGTAATTAAGTCGACTTTCATCACTTGATTCTAAGTACTGACTCAGGACTGAATCTAGGATCCAGTCCTGGAATTCCAAAAGTAATCCTAAAAGTAATCTGTGGCAAATAACATGAACCTTCCATTGAACTCAATGCATTATTGTGTTTAAAATACTGTTGCCTATTGCAACCACTTGTAACTGTTTACAAAAGTCAATTGCATATTGCAAAAGTATTTATATAAAGCATCTCATTCTGAGAAAGTATATTTTAATTCCAATTGTTGGTTCTAAAATAAAACAAGCATATATTTTTTTTATATATAAACCATTGGCCTAGAGTTCAGTTATTGAGTGTGTTAGACCATTTGCTGACTGAGTGTGTACAACAAATGCTTTACACTGTCCTCTGATACTGCCTTACTGCTCGACCAAGCTACCACTTTAGAGAGTAAGGTTATATCTAACTTTAGCCTCTGTCAAACTCTTGGGGACTGTGGACTCTGTACACCCTGTACCTATTAGGGAACAGTATATACAGAGCCACTTTCTCACACAGGGTGCTTAGGCGGTGTCGGGAGCCCAATGTGTTCCAATGGAAATTGCTGGTTGAGGAAAAAGACTGCAGGCTGGATCCAGAAGACTAGTAGAATGAAACCAATGAGTGGAGGATGAAGTTGAAGAGTTGTTCGACACCAGGACACAGTCGGTCGGGCACCTCACTACCCGGGGGCTGCTGGTTCAGGGGTGTCTTTTCGTGTCTCGTTCTTCTCACCAGTTTGGGTCTGGGACCCCTCAGGATGAGGCTGCATGCATTGAGGAGAAAGTTGGAGGAGGTCGTACAATGCTGTATTCCAGGTAAGGATTGCTGAGGGGACCTCGCTGGGGTTTTTTGCCACTCAGGCCGTTGGCGTCGGGTGTAGTGTGATGAGGACTTGCGGTTTAATCTGGTTCTGGCGTAATGGCTTGGGTTGCTGTCGGACAATTGCGTTGTCCACGGGAGACCAGAGTCTTTTAGGAAGGCAGGGCAGGGCAGGTCCCCGGGGTTCTTGGAGGCTGCTGGCTGCAGGACTCGCCAGTTTCAGCTTGCAGGGGTTCCAAAGCAGGAGACAGGCCGGTAGGGCTGGGGCCAAGGCAGTTGTCGTCATCCTCTTATTCAGCACAGCTCTTCGATCGTCGTCCTCTTCCTTGTCAAAACAAATCTGGCTTCAAGGCTGCCCCCTAAATACTGTATTTAGGCGGCGTTTTAGAGGTCTCGAGGTTGTAGCCAATGTGCTACTGGCCTTAGGGTGACTACATGCACCATCCCTATCCCTGATTGGAGGGTGCCTTCCATCTGCAAGATGGGCACTGAAGAATGAGCTTCACCTTGCCTCCCCCACCTGAGGGGTGGGGTTGGCAGAGGTGGGAACACCTGGGTTGTTCCACTTTTCCCTGCTAGTCTTCCTACCGAAAAAGGGGGTGAGACAGGAAGGGATCATGTTGCAAAGGCAGCAAGGGACACCTCCGTCTTGAAATCTTTTGTTTCTGGGCCCGGGGAGTGAAGGCTCCCACCCCAGGGTTCCAGAAACCTGTCTAGTGGTGGCAGGCTGGTGGTCACCAGTCAGAAACCCACCAGAGGCTGGTTTGTTTCAGGGTTCTCCTCTAGAAGGGAACCCTGGGTGCAAGGAATAATAAATCTGTCACTGGAATCAGTGCAGGTTTATTATTCTGAGATGTTTGATACCAAACATCCCAGGATTCAGTAAAGCCATATGGTGCTAGGAAACTCGTAATGACCAGTTTCCAGCCTGTATACTCGCATGGTTTTACCGAGAACTTATAATATCTAAGAATGGCCTTTGATATTTTAGGGGCGTGCCTGCTCCTGCAGATAGACCCTCACATGAGACATAGGGCACCCTACCTGCAGTGTGACTTACCTAGGCCTCATACAATGATGGGCAGGCATGGCACACAAGGATGTGTGCCATGTCGACTCTTTACTTTTAGCTGCACCAAAACACGCAGGCTGCATTGGCAGTGGTCCATGTTTTTGGTGAGAGGTCTCATAGGGTGGCCCAGTAGATGCTGAAGCCCTCAGAGGCCTTACCCTGGCTACCATGCCTCTTGTGCCATAGATACCCCTTACAAGGGACTTATAGGTAGGCCAGAGCTGTGCCAATTGTGTGAACAAAAGTACAGTTTAGGGAAAGCACACAGGCCCTGGGATCTGATTGTCAGGGACCCAGGGCACACTCAGTCAAATTGTATCAGGTATCTGGCAAAAAATAGTTGGGGGCAACCACGCAGAAAGGGCACTTTTCTACACAACTCTAAGGCTTTAGAACACCAAAATAGAGACCCTAGTTGTAAAAATACGAAAAATGTCTCTATTTAACCTGCAGTTGCTTGTATCCACATGGTATCCCAGGTGTGGCCTGACCATGTCGGCGACCTCGCTGAGGCAACATTAGTCTGTGTTGGAGTGGTAGACTTATTGTGTGCTGCCTGACCCTCTAATATGAAAACATTCAGGCAGTTCCCCTTGATTAATGGAACTAGAATAGAGGCCTTGAGAGGTACTGGTGCTAGTGTCACCATTGTGACTCAGCAACTGGTTCACTCAGATCAGTACTGGGTTGGAAGGTCCTGTCCAGTCACCAATGCTGACAATGTCACAAAGATCCATTCCATGGCTATGATATCTTTTGCCTGGGGGAAGTAGTTGAAAAGAAAGAAGTGGTTGTTTCCCCAACCATTCCTGTAGACTGTCTGCTTGGAAATTATTTGGAGACTTCCCCTTGGGCAGAAGTCAAACCGTGGACCCATGAAAGCATGTCAGGTCTCTCAGACTGGGGTTTTCTGACAACCAGAGCAGAGCTCAGTGAAAAAGAGGTGCTGGATCCTGAGAGAGTGGACCAGCCCTCCAAGAAAAAGGGCAAGAAGACTGGGGGACCAGCTTCTAAACAGATCCCAAGACACAGAGGGAACTGAGCCTGAAGAGGTTGGGCCTTTCCAGGCAGATCTATTGTGTCCAGGGTACCTCTAGGGTGGATCTCTACCAGGGACAATAAACCTGTCCGACTCTTGAGAGCCTGAGGCAGCAAGTGGCTGCACATGAAAAGAGTGATATCAGTGACACTCACAGGGTCTATTGGGAGGAGGGACTCCTATACACTGATGTCAGAGACCCAAAACCTGGTGCTACCAGGAGACCGGTAATACCTTAGAGGTTTAGAGACTTTCTCCTTACTTTGATTCATGATATCTCCTTTGCTGGGTACCTTGGCCAGGATAAAACATGGAGTAGATTGGTCAGTCCCTTCTATGGGCCAGGGCTGTCCCAGAAGGTGATGACTTTTGTCGGTCCTGTG
The DNA here is from genome assembly GCF_964204655.1 of Triturus cristatus. Taxonomy (NCBI): domain Eukaryota; kingdom Metazoa; phylum Chordata; class Amphibia; order Caudata; family Salamandridae; genus Triturus; species Triturus cristatus. The sequence goes on along the minus strand of NC_140586.1, from coordinate 84,571,985 downwards.
TCACCTGCCAAGTCAGGAGGCCACCCGAAGGCCCCCTTAATTACACTTCCAGTGGTTGGGGTACCCTTTGAAAGGGCAGGGGTCAACATTGTTGGCCCTCTTGACCCTCAAACCGCCTCGGGGAACAGATTTATTCTGGTGGTAGTGGATGATTGTGAGAAAGTGGCTCTGTATATACTGTTCCCAAGAAGGTACAGGGTGTACAGAGTCCACAGTCCCCAGAGGTTTGTCAGAGGCTAATGTTAGATATAACCTTACGCTTGGTCCAGCAGTAAGGCATTATCAGAGGACAGTGTAAAGCATTTGTTGTACACACTCAGTCAGCAAATGGTCTAACACACTCAATAACTGAACTCTAGGCCAATGGTTTATATATAAAAAAATATATGCTTGTTTTATTTTAGAACCAACAATTGGAATTAAAATATACTTTCTCAGAATGAGATGCTTTATATAAATACTTTTGCAATATGCAATTGACTTTTGTAAACAGTTACAAGTGGTTGCAATAGGCAACAGTATTTTAAACACAATAATGCATTGAGTTCAATGGAAGGTTCATGTTATTTGCCACAGATTACTTTTAGGATTACTTTTGGGATTCCAGGACTGGATCCTAGATTCAGTCCTGGGACAGTACTTAGAAACAAGTGATGAAAGTCGACTTAGTTACTGTTATGATTTTTAGACAATATTTTGCTATTTTAAAAGTTGTAACTTAGAAAAAATTTCATAGAAAACAGTCAATGATTCCCTATGGAAGAAAACTCAAGTTGCAGGTATAGTATGTTCTCGTTACTTTTGCAATCCAGTACTGGGTGCCCAGACTCAGTACTGGGACCTTTATCCGAAACAGGTAAGTAATTACGTTTTCACAATTTATACGATTTTTAAAGAATATTTAAAGTTTGCAGAAATCGACACAGAAGAAATTTCACAGAAAAACAGTCAATGGTTTCCTATGGAAGAAAATTGGGTTACTGGTAAGTACGGTTGTGAATATTTTTCAGAGTCAGTGCTACGTACCAAGATCCAGAACTGGGAGCTCACCTAATAGCAGGTGAGTATTTTCGTTTTCGTTACTCGGCTGATTTTTGGTGAATATTTTAAGTTTTGAAAAGTCAAGTCAAAAAAGCCAGTAAATGTTACCCTATGGAGAAAATTGAGTTATCGGCTTTAAGGTAAGTACTCGACTGGCAGAGTTAAGGTTCTGGGCATAGACTCAGGGGTCTGCCAGGGTCAGGTAGGTACAGTTGTTACACCCTCAGCGGCACAGGGGCAGCCGGGTGCAGAGAGAGTTAGGCCCAATGTTATCCTACGGGAGGCAGGGGGTCCTTGGTTGGTGGCTGCTGACTAGCAGGCCACGCGGCTGTGGGAGCTGGGCTCCTGGTCACTTGCTCAGGGCAAATGGGGAAGTAGATAGGTGTAGAGGTTACACTGCCAGGGCCACTCGGGCGGCTGGGTGCAGGGTGCTTTTGAGCCTACGGGCGCTCAATTGATTTCAATGGGAAAGCTCCGGTTTAGAAAAAGACTGCAAGCTCGGGGACAAAGATTCTTCAGGTGCCACCACCACTTCGAGAGGTAAGTTGGGTAGTTGGAGGATAGGTAGGTACCCCGGGATTGGGCACAGGGGGCCGCGGGGCGCCGGGTGCAGGGTTGCCTTTTGGTGTCGGGAAATCTTACCCTCTGTTGATCGTGGTTGGGGGGGCACCTGGTTCTGAGGCTGCAGGCGTCTTCAGGAGCGTCGAGGGAAGTCCTTGGGTGCCGGACTCTGGGTCACAGTCGCCGTGGGGTTGTCCTCGGGGCCTTTGTTCACTCTGGTACAGGCCAGGCTTGGCGGGTGCAGAGTGTGAAGGGTTCGCGGTTCCGGGCTGATGCCAGGGATTAGAAGTAGATTTTGAGTAGAGCCTCTACTCATGGGAGTCCCAGGGGCTTAGAGCCAAAAGGTAGCCAGGTCCTCCGGGGTTTGTGAGGTTGCTGGCCACAAGAGATGCCTTTTTGTAGCAGGAGAAGGTTCGAGGGTCGACAGGCCGGTAGGGCCTGGGCCAAAGCAGTTGGTGTCTTCCTGTTCTTAGCAGCTGCAGGGCAGGTCTTCTTTCTTCTTGCTCTTCTCTGTATTTTGGAATCTGGGGAAGGAAGGTTCAGGGTGCCCCTAAATACTAGAATCTGAAAGAAACACGTTAGTTAGATTCCTTACCTTAGAATATCCCCAGGCGTCAGGCTGGATCCGAAAAGATTTTTGTAGCAATACCCCTTGCGCGTCGCTAGGCGTCGGCTGCGGCTCCGCATCCGTCGTCGGCGTCGTGCGCCGGAATGACGTCGTCGGAGTACTTAGACGCCGCCCTAGCGCGCTGACGTCAGTTCATTTTTCCGCGCCAGTAAGCGCCGATCCTGGAAGAGCTTACCCATAGTCATTTTTTACTAACTTTTTTGACTTCTTTTGGTCTCTCGACTCTGGTGCCGGTAGGATGCCTGGTTTCAAAGCCTGTGACGCCTGTCATCGCCTGATGTCGGTGACGGATCACCATCGCCGGTGCCTTTATTGCCTGGGGGCCGACCATGACGCGGAGTCGTGCCTCGATTGCCAGGCCTTGACGTGGAAAGGTAGGCGGGTGCGGTTCTGTAAGCTTCTCGAGCTTTGGCACTCGTCTCCGCGCCGCTCTCGGTCCAGGAGGAGGTCCAAGGACTGATCGCGGAGCCACAGCCATCGTCATCCCTCGTCGGGGTCTTCGGGTAAGTCGAAGCACTCCAAGAAGTCCAAGAGACGACATCGTTCTTCGGACTCCCCTCACCGGTCGCGCGACTCGGCTGAGGGTCAGGGTGGTCCCACCCCCGCGGCTCCATCGGAGCTGGTCCGTCCCCATACCCGCTGGTCCCTGGGACGGACGCGACTCCGGCGGAGGTCAGTGCCTTCCTCTCGGCCATGAGGGGCCTGGCTCCGCCGTCGACGTCTGTAGGCACGCCTTCGGGCCCCGCAGGTTCGACTGGGCGACCTCGCGTGCCGGCGGCTCCGGCCCCGGCGTCGTTGACGGCTCTGGCCCGGCGCCGTCGACTGCTCCGGCCCGGCGCCGTCGACTGCTCCGGCCCGGCGCCGTCGACTGCTCCGGCCCCGACGCCGCAGGTCCCCGAGGGATCCAGGCCTGGATCTCTGTCGGCGCCGGTCGACTTCACGACGCCTCCGGCGCCGACACCGGTTCCACCTCCGACGCCGTCCCCGGACGACGTCGTTCCCCAGTTTAGCCCCGGTCCGGGCCCGACGCCGCTACCGGCGCCGATTGGTGAACGCTTCATCTACTGTCCGGCTCTGATCATTCCTCCTGTTTATCGGGAATCGGATGACGAGGGCGACTGTGAGGGGTCTAAAGACCCTATGGCCGCTCAGGCCCAACATTCTCAGGACTGGGCAGAGGAATTGGGGGATGCCAGCGGTCTGGATACCTCCCCGGACGCTGGTTTCATCTCTCCTCCGACTGTGACCTCGGAGGAGGGTGCAGCCTTTTCAGTGGTGCTACGCAAGGCGGCCGAAGCCCTAGGGCTGGAGTTGCCTGCTGTGGCCGTGAGGACTAACGTCGTCACAGAGGTCCTTCAACCGACAGCAAGCTCCACTGAGCCTCTGCTGCAGTTTAATGAGGCCCTCATAGACGTTCTGCAGGGCACTTGGTCCAAGCCCTCCACAGTCCCTCCTGTGGACCGGAACGTTGCCCGGCGCCACCGCCCTGCTCCGGGTGACCCCAGTTTCCTCTCCCAACACCCCACCCCGAGAGTCTGGTTATCCAGGCCTCAACCTCCCAATCCTCCTTCCCGTCCGCTCCTCCGGATCGGGAATCCAAGAAGTTGGAACAGTTTGACAAGAAACTGTTCTCGTCCCTGTGTTTGGGGCTGCGGCCTTTAAATACCGCTTGCCTTTTGGACCGTTATTCCCACTCTCTGTGGGATACAGTGGAGGACGTGCTGCCCTTGTGTCCGGTGGAGGGCCGGACACGACTCACTCAAGCACTTGCTGACGGTCGAGATGCAGCACGGCACACCATACGGTGTGGACTTGACACCACGGACTCGCTGGGTCTGGCGATTTCCACCACGGTGGCGCTTCGGCGTGACGCCTGGCTGAGGTCCACGTCATTTTCGGGGGATGTCCAGAGTTCCCTCATGGACATGCCCTTTCATGGCACTCGCCTTTTTGGTGAGAAGGCGGACAGTGCGCTGGCTCGGTTCAAGGACTCCCGGGCCACGGCCAAGTCCTTGGGTCTTTCGGCCCCGCGGCCGCAAACTTGCGCCTTTCGCCCCTTTCGTAGCCAAGGAAGGGGCGCCTCCTCACGTCTACCCAGCCACCGGCCGCAGAACCAACCTGCACGCGGTCGTGGACGTGGATTCCGCCGAGGCGGTACTGGAGGTCAACGTGCCGGTCAGTCCACATCCACCCCAGCAGCATCCGCCTCAAAGCCCTCCTAGTCCGAGCTTTCAGGCCCATTCAACGCCAGTGGGCGGCAGAATTTGCCATCACCTGCTCCACTGGCGCTCCATCACGTCGGACAGGTGGGTGCTGCAAATTGTCCGAAGGGGCTACTCCCTCCCCTTCGAGACGACCCCTCCAGCCATGCCGCCGCTGAACCACCGTATGTCGGGGGATCATTTGCATCTTCTACGAGAGGAAGTTTCGGCCCTCTTGGCCAAAGAGGCCGTTGAGCGCGTTCCTGGTCCAGAAGTAGGTCGTGGTTGCTATTCCCACTAATTTCTGGTTGCCAAGAAGGGCAAAGGGGGCCCACGCACGATCTTGGACCTCAGGAGCGTGAACTCCTTCCTCCGGAAGGACCGGTTCAAGATGCTCACGTTAGCTCAGGTTCTGGCTGCCCTAGACCCTGGAGACTGGATGGTAGCGTTGGACTTGCAGGACGCTTATTTCCACATCCCCGTCCTGCCGGCCCACCGGCGTTACCTGCGGTTCATGGTGGGTCAGGAGCACTTTCAGTTCACCGTGCTCCCCTTCGGCCTCGCCAGTGCCCCTCGGGTGTTCACGAAAGTGATGGCGGTGGTTGCAGCTCATCTGCGCCGATCAGAGGTTCCAGTCTTCCCCTATCTCGACGACTGGCTGTTGAAGGCGGGCTCGCCCCAGCAAGTCGTCTCCCACCTCCAGACTACGGCCGACGTCCTGCACTCGCTGGGGTTCTCCATCAATGTGCCGAAGTCGCACCTGAGTACCTCCCAGAAGCTCCTTTTCATAGGGGCGGTTCTCGATTCGGCGCCGTTCAGGGTCTATCCGCCGGAAGAGCAGGTCCGGGACATTCAGGCCCTGATTTCCATATTCCGGCCTCTGTCCTGGGTTTCGGTCAGGTTGGTGCTGCGGCTTCTGGGGCTGATGGCCTCCTGCATCCTGTTGGTACCTCACGCCAGGTGGCGGATGCGGGCTCTGCAGTGGGACCTGAAGTTTCAGTGAGCCCAGCATCGAGGCAACCTGTCCGACCATGTCTTGATCTCGGAGGGCACTGCGAACCAGCTGCAGTGGTGGCTCACGAATCGCGATTGGGTCAGCGGCAGATCCCTCTCCCTACCCCAACCGGAGCATGTTGTAGTGATGGATGCATCCCTCCTGGGATGGGGGGGGGGCAATATGGGAGAGGCGGAGATCAGAGGACTCTGGTCTCCGGCGGAGACTCAGCTCCATATCGACCTATTGGAGCTGAGGGCGATCCGACTTGCACTAAAAGCCTCCCTTCCCTCTGTCCGGGGAAGTGTCGTGCAGGTGTTCACGGACAACACCACCGCCATGTGGTATTGCAACAAACAGGGCGGGGTGGGGTCGTGGACCCTTTGTCAGGAGGCTCTGCGCCTCTGGACATGGCTGGAACATCAGGGCATCACCCTGGTGGTTCAACATCTGGCGGGCTCTCTGAACGCCAGAGCAGACGAACTCAGCCGCCGGTGCATGATGGATCACGAATGGCGTCTGAACTCGGACGTGGCGCAAGGTCTCTTTCTGCAGTGGGGAGAGCCTTGGTTAGATCTATTCGCCACCGGAGAGAACGCGCAATGTCAGCAGTTCTGCACGTTGGAATTTCCAAGGCGGCACTCGCTCGGAGACGCTTTCGTCACGAGTGGAGTTGCGGTCTGTTGTACGCCTTTCCGCCTATACCACTTCTGCCCAGAGTGCTGAAGAAGATCAGGCGCGACCGGGCCCAAGTCATCTTGGTGGCTCCGGATTGGGCACGAAGGTACTGGTATCCCGAGCTACTCAGTATGTCCATTGATCCCCCGATACGACTGCCTCTTCAAGAGGACCTTCTGTCGCAGCAACAGGGGACGGTCCTCCACCTGAACCTGTCCAGCCTCCACCTCCATGCGTGGAGATTGAGCGGCGACAGTTGATGCCATTTGACTTGCCTCCTGAAGTCTGTGATGTCATTCTGGCAGCCAGGTGTCCCTCCACAAAGACGGTGTACGCCTGCCGGTGGAACAAATTTGTGGCATGGTGCACAGCAAAGGCTGTGGATCCCCTTTCTGCCCCTCTTTCTGAGGTTCTCCTCATTCTTCTTTCTTTGGCCCAGCAGGGCTCTGCTCTGGGCACCTTGAAGGGTTATCTTGCTGCAATCTCTGCTTTCTTACGGCTTCCTGATCAGCCTTCTCTTTTCAAGTCCCCTGTTTCACGTTTTCTCAAGGGCATTACTCATATGTTCCCTCCTGTTCCATTCGTAATGTCTCAGTGGGACTTGAACCTTGTTCTCACTATTCTGATGTGCGCTCCCTTTGAGCCCCTTCACAACTGTCCCATTCATCTTCTGACTCTGAAAACTGCCTTCCTGGTGGCTATCACCTCCGCTAGGCGGGTGAGTGAGCTCCAGGCTCTGTCAACTAAGCCTCCCTTCATTTCGGTTCATCCGGCTAAGGTTGTCCTCCGGACACGTCCTTCTTTTCTTCCTAAAGTCGTGACTCCCTTTCACATCGGGCAATCTGTCACGCTGCCCACCTTCTTTCCGCCTCCGCATCCTTCACAAGATGAAGAGAGGCGCCACCGTCTGGACCCAAAACGTGCGCTGTCCTTTTATTTGGACCGCACAAAACAGTTCCGGGTGGACGACCAACTTTTTGTTGGATATGTAGGTGCTAAGAAGGGTAAAGCTGTGCACAAGCGGACCATCTCGCGATGGGTCGTGTTGTGTATTAAACTCTGCTATTCCTTGGCGAAAAAGGTCCCTCCTGTTGGGCTGAGAGCCCATTCCACCCGGGCCACAGCGGCGACAACTGCCCTGGGACGGGGAGTCCCCTTGCAGGACATCTGTCAGGTGGCGACGTGGGCTTCACTGGACACGTTCGCCAAGCACTATTGCCTGGACAGCCAAGTCCGGAGAGATGGCCGCTTTGGCTGTTCTGTTCTCCAGGACTTTCTGGTGTGATCTTGGTTCGCAGACCCACCTCCGGGGTTGGTATTGCTGGGGTATCTATTCTAAGGTGAGGAATCTAACTAACGTGTTTCTTTCAGATGAACAAGTTACTTACCTTCGGTAACGATGTATCTGTAAGAAACATTAGTTAGTTAGATTCCTCACCGACCCACCAGGCCTCCCCGTTCTGCGAACCGACATCTAGGGTTAAGGTTCTCCCTTTCAGGGCCCTAGATTTTTTGGCACCAGTGTCGGTCTCTTGCATGGCTCAGCGTCCCTGGCGCGGAATGCTATGTACAAGAACTGACGTCAGCGCGCGAGGGCGGCGTCTAAGTACTCCGACGTCATTCCGGCGCACGACGACGGACGCGGAGCCGCAGACGACGCCTAGCGACGTGCAAGGGGTATTGCTACAAAAATCTTTCCGGATCCAGCCTGACGCCTGGGGATATTCTAAGGTGAGGACTCTAACTAATGTTTCTTACAGATACATCGTTACCGAAGGTAAGTAACTTGTTCTTTAGGGGCGTTACAGGTAGGTAAAGGGCAGGGACCCTGTCCTGGGGTGGGTACACCCCCTATTCTGCCACTCTCCTGTGGGAGGGGGGCAGTAGCCTAGTCCTGATTGGGTAGAGCCTCCCATCTTCAAGATGGCGAGCGCCCGGAGATGTGCTTCACCTCGCCTCCCCCACCTGAGGGGTGGGGTTGGCAGGCTGGCACATCCCCTGTCCTTATTTGGGGTTTCCGGCTAAGCTTCCCGCCAGAGTTGGGGGTTGCAGTGGCCTGGGGAAGCTCACAGAGGCGGCATGCCTTTGAAGCTTCCCTTTTGCCCATCCTGGGGGAGGAGATCTAGCACCTCGCACAGGATGTGCATTGTTGCAGGCCCAGGAGAGCAGGGGCTCTCCTACCCAGGGGTCCAGCAACATGTCTGCTGTGTGGCAGCCTAGGCAGCCTCTCAGACCAGACGTGGATTGTAAGTTAGGTTTCAGGGGGCATCTGTAAGATGCCCTCTGGGGTGCTTGGTACATTAAATCCCACACTGGCATCAGTGTGGGTTTAATGTGCTGAGAAGTTTGATACCAAACTTCTCAGTCTTCAGTGTTGCCATTATGGTGCTGTGGAGTTTGTGTTTGACGAGCTCTCATCACCATGTACTCTTAAGTGGCAGCACTGCACTTACAGTGCCCAGGAATGGACCTGGGCACTGTAGGGGCAGTGTGCCATGTCGACTGTTTTGTCTTGTACCCAGACACTCAGCCTGCAAGGGCAGTGTGTGAGTGTTAGGGTACAGGGCCTCTAAGGGTGGCACAATGAGTGCTGCAGCCCTTAGAGGCCTTCCCTGGTCACAAGGCCCTGGGTACCTAGGGTACCATTTACCAGGGGCTGACATGTGGCCAGGGTCTGCCAATTTGGGTTTTAGGTGTTTAGGGAAGGAACATAGGCCCTGGGCACCTGATTGGCAGGAGCCCAGGGCACACTCAGTCAAAGTACATTCAGCAATTCAGCAAAAAGTGGGGGCATACCATGCAAGAAAGATGGCACTTTCTCACAATGATGCCACCAGGTATCCCAAAGCTATTCCCATAAGGACCCCTACTGCTCCAGTAGTGGCATAGGCCCTCCTTGGTAATTTAGGATTTCCTAAGGAGGTAGAACCATACAGAGGTACAATCTGCATGTCTGTATACTTAAAACACATGTGAGGGGAGAGTGGAGTGACTTACAGAGTCACTACATCATATCACCCACAAACCAATGACCTGGTGGAGAAATTCAACCACACATTGAAAGGCAAGATTGGTGGACTCCCTGAAAAACTCAGGAGGAGATGGGATGCCCTACTTCCATGCCTGCTTTTTTCCTACATAGAAGTTCACAAAAGGGAGTGTGGTTCTCACCCTTAAAACTTCCGTTTGCGCATCCTGTTAGAGGTCGTTTGAGTCTTGTTATGGAAGGATGGGAGAAGCCTCTCAAAGAGCCAAAACAAGACATAAAGCTTTGCCTTAGTTCCAGGATGGCGGAGTGCATGGAGAAAGCAATTCAAAACCTTCAGGCCAAGCAAGAGCTTAAAAGTGGTGTGGCCAAAAGGCTGCCTTGGTACAATTGAAACCAGGGCAGAAGGTATGGGTATTTCGGCCTGTAGGCCCTAGGGCCCTCCAAGATAAGTTGAGTGGGCACTACCCTATCCTTGAAACAAAAGGGGAGGTCACCTATCTGGTTGACCTTGGTAGTTGCAAATACCCCAGGGTGATACATGTCAACTGCCTGAAGCTGTATTGTGATAGAGCTGATGTGACCATGCTCATGTTTACAGTAGAGGAACAACAAGCTGAGAGTGAACCTCTCCCTGATCTTCTCTCCAGCAATCCCTAAGATGCATGTGTTGATGGAGTGGACTATCGGACACACTCACTGACTAACAGCAGGCTGACAGAAGGCAAGTCCTAAGTCAGTATGCTAAACCTTTTTTCTTACCCCTGGTCAGACTAGCTGGTGTACCCATGATGTGGACATTGGTGACAGATAACCTGTCAAAAACAAAAAATACAGGCATTCTGATCATGGCAGAATATCCAACCTGAACTAAGCAAGATGCTGGAACTGTATGTCATTGAACCCTGAGAGAGCCCCTCTTTCAAGGCTGAAAAGAAATACGTCAGCTTTTGTGTGGAATATAGGGGTCTCAATGCTGTGTCAAAGACTGATGCATATCCAGTTCCTTGGGCGGATAAGTTAATTGACATGTTAGGGGCAGCTAAATATCTGAGTACCTTTGATCTTACATCAGGGTACTGGCAAATAGGTCTGACCCCGAGAGCAAAAGTCAAATCTGCATTTCCGCTCCAAATGGGCACTTCCAGTTTACTGTGATGCCCTTTGAATTAAAGAATCTCCTGCCACCTTCCAGAGGTTGGTGAACAAAGTCCTTACTGGAATGGAATCCTATAGTGAAGCTGATCTGGATGATATTGCTTTCTATAGCTCCTCCTGGTGGGATCACCTGATCCACGTTTGTAAGAAGTTGCCCCTTTTTGCATGTTTGCCCCCCACTTTGTGCCTGATGTTTGATGCTCCTTGACTAAGTGTGCCCTGGGCTGCTGCTAATCAGGTACCCAGGGCCTGTGTTTCTTCCCCAAAACCGTACCTTTGCTCCCACATTGGCACTCATCTGACCTACATATAAGTCCCATGTAAAAGGTACCAGGGGTACCAAGGGGCTTGTAGCCAGAGAAAGTCTCTTAGGGCTGAAGCATATATTATGACACTCTCAAAGACTCCTCCCCTGACCCATACACACTGCAAGTGCAGTCTGTGTGCCAGGGGGAGATCCTAAAACTACAAGTCAACATGGCACACATGCTGTGTGCCATGCCCACTAAAACACTGCTTGTGGCATAGGTCAGTCACACCTCTAGCAGGGCCTTACAGCCCTAAGGCAGGGTGTACTGTACCACAGGTGAGGGCACAGTGGCATGAGCCCCTACAGTACCTGTGCCATTCGCAGGCATTGTAAGTGCATTAAAGCCATTTCTAAACCATGGGCTGGGAGTTAGGCACCCCAAACTGCACAGCTCCATGATGGCTTTAATGAAGACTGAGAAGTTTGGTTTCAAACGTCTAAGCCGATTAAACCCACTCTAATGCCAGTGTTGGATTTAATGCTAAATGCACTCAGAGAGCATCTTAGAGATGCCCCCTGAAAAACGATCTAACATCTAGGGTCTGGGCTGAGTGGCTTCTCACCAGCTGCCACCCCAGACATGTTTCTGGACCCCGTGGTAGAGACCTTCCCGCTCTCGGGGTCCTGAAACAAAGCACATCCTGGGCAGAGGTGTCATTCCTCCTCCCCCAGGATGAGCAGGGCCTATAAAGGGGAAGCTTCAAAGGCTTGCCGCCTTTGTAAGCTGACCCTGTGTTTTGCTTCTCCCATAAACTGGCCCCCACTGGTTCTGACCCCCACTCTGGGAGGGAGAATCAGCAGGAAAACCAAGATAGGAGGAGAGGTGTTCTCACCTTTGCCAACTCCACCCCTCTGGTGAAGGAGGCGAGGCGAAGCACACCTCTCAGTTCCCGCCAACTTGAAGATGGGGGGGGGGGGGGGCACCCACCCACTGGTGGGTGGCATAATAGAGGGTGTACCCACCCCAAGGAAGGGACCCATTGGTCCCAACCTGTACCTAGCTAGAACGCCTCTAAATTTAGTATTTTGGGGCAATTCCAAACCTTGCCTCCTCAGGCAAATAAGAAGGACGATGACCGAAGAGCCGTCCTGAAGGAAGAAGAGGAAGACACCAATTGCCTTGATCCCAGCCCTACCGGCTTATCCCGACCTTGACCTGCTCCAGCGAAACCCTGGTGTGTCCAGCAGCCTAGGAGCTTTGCTCCCACAACCCAGTCGCTCGCTCTAGAGCATTCTTGAAAAGTATTGCCAGTGATAAACTGTGCAAGTTACCAACACTAAGTGATCCTTGGTTCTAGTAATACAAACAACAAAGTAACAACTTTTCATACAAACAATTGGTCTGGGTTCAGTCTTTCAGTGTGTGACATCGTTTCTTGCCTGGGTGTGTACAACAAATGCTTAACACTACCCTCCGATAAGCCTGACCGCTCAACCGCACTACCACAAAAGAGAGTAAGGTATCATCTACTTTAGCCTCTACTATACCTCTGGACTCTATGCACACTATACCTTGCTTTGGTATACTATATAATTGAGCCAGCTTCCTACATCAATGTTGTGCAGTAAATGTCTTACACTCCTCTGTGTTAGGCCTAAAGCTGCTCGTCCACACTACCACTAATAGAGCATCTTGGATATACATTGAGCCCTGTACACTTTTGGGGGATCTCTGGGCTTTATGGACAGTATAATATAACCACCTAATGGCATACCATATACAGAGCCAGCTTCCTACAACAGGTTTGCTTCAAATGCATTCACTGTTGTCACTGGCCCTGTGACCCCCACATTGCTTACATTTGAATTCCCTATCTCCTCTTATCTTACCTAGCTTTGCTGGGGTCCAGTAGATTCTATGTAGGGTGAAGAAATGGTTTATCCTTAATGCAGCTGATTTAATCACAGAATAAAGCATGCTCATAGATAATTGCCATATTTCTTCCAACTCTGTACTTGGCAGGTATCCTTCCCAGACCCGATGAGGGGTTCTCATGCTTTCTTCTTTAGCCGCCACAAGGTGTCCCTACCATCACGATACCTCCTTCTTTCTTGCTTTATGATCCTGAAGATTTTTTCCCATGGGGCTCAGCTCGGTGGCAGCCCACCCCTGAGTTCCTTGTGAGTCCAACACTGGTGACCATTTGGTTTGCTTTCTTGTCAGAGTAATTTGCTTACTTATATGATAGCTTTCCTTTCTCTTTGTGTGTTTGTCCGTTTCCTAGAGCATAGCTTGTTTACCAGCCTTTTGATTGGATGACTTGTATGCTTGTGCTGCTTACAGTAAGGGAACTGCTTTTAGGTCTCGCTGAGTCAGCGCACATGCGCTGCTCGGAGAGATTTTAGTAGATGAGTTTTCAAGGTGCTGCTGGCTGGAGACAAGCTTGCGTTCACGCGAGCGTGCACACGCGAACTGCCAGTCTTCAGCAGCACTTTGAAAACTCTTCTACGTGAGCGCGCGCTGACTCAGCGAGACAAGCAGCTCGCCTCCGCCGGGTCTTCGGGTCTTCCTAGCAAGTAATGAAAGCTGTGTGTTCCTCATTGCAGGATGCGTTTGGAATGAAGACTGCAGAGGTTGGCTGGCTTTAACGTGCACGTGTCTAGAGCCGAGTCCATCTTTTCTGTTTGCAGAATGCATCGGGGACCCGTACTGCAGAGGATGTCTGGGTGTGCGCGCCAGTCAGCTGAGCTCTTTGTTTCCCACGTGCGATCTTCGGCATTGCATTGTCCTATGTGCCGCTGAAATCCTTTCTGGAAGGAAGGCATGCAAACCTGGCAGCAAAGAATGCTGAACGTGTTTTTTTGGGTTGCTTAAGCGATTGTAGAAGAACGCTACTGCTCTTTTCCATGTTACTGGCTTCGGCATTCTTTGCCATTTACCTCACAGTTTCACATGATCCTTTTACACGTACTGTCTTTGTTCTCTAATTTATTGGATTTCAACTTTTTGTTGTACTAGTGCAACTGGTAAATTCCAACAAGTCATGGTGGGAGTGTTTTTTCTTAGCTGAGCTGGTTATATATGGGCCAGTCAAGAGAAGTTGCCCAGTTTTCACACTGCCAACTATTTTTTTTATATTATAATTTGTAAAGCATGGAGAGTGTTGAGAAATTATCCAGTTTTTGCCTCTCATATTTGAAAGATCCATCTTGTTCAATTAAATAGTAATTTGCTCGTATAGAACTTCAAAATAAGCAGGATGTTTTCAGATGATGTATTTGGCCCTAAGCGTTCATTCAACAAGTGATATGTATGTATGTAGTGGATATATATAGTAATATGCAATTTTTTCCAGTTTTTCTTTTTACCATTGTTGAGTGTGGGAAGGTTCATTACATAGTGCCCATTAGCGTTTATGGGGGGTGTGTGTGTGTGTGTGTGTGTGTGTGTGTGTGTGTGTGTGTGTGTGTATGTGTATACATGTATGTATATATGTGTATGTTTATGTATATATGTGTATAATTATTTTTTTTACTGAAAAACAACAAAGGGTAAGGTAGTTAGTCAGTTGAAATGTTCAGTAATGACGTAATGTTTTGAACTAAAAAACACAAATTCACCAGTTATAGTTATCTCAAGTCCTATAGTTACTATAACTCACACCTCTGCCATGCACAATTTTCTCATCAATATTTCATGGCCAGCGTTGCAGTGATATCAATGATGTCATAGAAGATGTCATGAGTAATGAAATATGTGGGGTAATTAGCTGTGCATGGCGAGGGCAGAAGTTATAGTTACTTGAGATAACTATAACTTGTGAATTTCTGATATTTTTTGTTTAAAATGTGACGTTGTTACTGAACATTTCACCTAACTATAACCTTACTTTAACATTGGTTTTTCTCCAGGTAATTTCTATGGTTTTTCTGTATATAAAGTAATATTTCGTTACCATATGTAAAGCTGACCCCTGCCACTCATGACCTTCGGCTGTATGTGGGGGAGGGTGAGTTGGCTGCAGGGAACCAACCTCACGATTCGAGGTTGATCGCAGGCATCCAACCACACACTGTGAGAAAGTGCCATCTTTCTTGCATGGTATGCCCCCACATTTTGCTAAATTGCTGAATGTACTTCGATTGAGTGTACCCTGGGTTCCTGCCAATCAGGTGCCCAGGGCCTATGTTCCTTCCTTAAACCACACAAACTCCAAATTGGCAAACCCTAGCCACATGTCAGCCCCTAGTAAATGGTACCCTAGGTACCCAGGGCCTTGTGACCAGGGAAGGCCTCTAAGGGCTGCAGCACTCATTGTGCCACCCTCAGAGGCCCTGTACCCTTACACACACACTGCCCTTGCAGGCTGAGTGTCTGGGTGCAGGACAAAACAAAGAGTCGACATGGCACACATCACTGTGTGCCATGCCCATCACCTACACTGCCAAGGCATATGTCAGCCACCCCTCTAGCTGGGTGCATTACGCCTATGGTGTGGGCACAGGAGCAGGAGCCCTGTGCCCCTACAGTACCCGGGTCCATTCCTGGGCACTGTAAGTGCAGTGCTGTCATTTAAGAATACATGGTGCTGAGAGCTTGTCAAACACGAGCTCCACAGCACCATATTGGCAACACTGAAGCCTGGGAAGTTTGGTATCAAACTTCTCAGCACATTGAACCCACACTGATGCCAGTGTAGGATTTAATGTACTAAGCACCCCAGAGGGCATCTTAGAAGATGCCCCCTTACAGCTAACTTACAATCCACGTCTGCTCTGAGGCTGCTCAGGCTGCCACACAGCAGACACGTTGCTGGACCCCTGGGTGGGAGAGCCCCTGCTCTCCCGGGCCTGCAACAATGCACATCCTGGGTGAGGTGAGAAATCTCCTCCCCCAGGATGAGCAAAGGGAAGCTTCAAAGGCATGCCGCCATTTGGAGTTTCCCCAGGCCACTGCAACCCCCCACTCTGGCGGGAAGCTTGGCCGGAAACCCCATACAAGGACAGGGGATGTGCCAGCCTGCCCACCCCACCCCTCAGGTGGGGGAGGCGAGGTGAAGCACATCTCCGGGCTCTCGCCATCTTGAAGATGGGAGGCCCTACCCTATCAGGATTAGGCTACTGCCCCCCTCCCACAGGAGAGAGGCAGGATAGGGGGTGTACCCACCCCAGGACAAAGACCCATTGGTCCCTGGCCTTCACCTACCTGTAACGCCCCTAAATCTAGTATTTAGGGGCCCCCCTGAACCTTCCTTCCCTAGATTCCAGATAGAAAACGACAAGAAGAGCAAGAAGAACAAAGACCTGCCCTGCAGCTGCTAAAAAGAGAAGAAGACACCAACTGCTTTGGCCCCAGCCCTACCGGCCTGTCGACTCTCGAACCTGCACCAGCGCGGCATCCCTCGTGGCCAGCAACCTCACCAACCCCGGAGGACCTGGCTACCTTTTAGCTCTAAGCCCCTGGGACTCCCACGAGTAGAGGCTCTACTCAAGAAACCTATTTGCTATCCCTGGCACCAGCCCGGGACCGCGGACCCAACACGCTCTGCACCAGCCAAGCCTGGCCAGTGCCGGAGTGGACAAAGACCCAGAGGACGACCCCACGGCGACTGTGACCCAGAGTCCGGCACCCAAGGACCCCCCTCGACATCCCGGAAGAAGCCTGCAGCCTCAGAACTAAGTGCCACCCCAGCCGCGATCAACCAGAGGGTAAGATTCCCGACGTCAAAAGGCACCCCTGCACCCGGCGCCCTGCGACCCCCTGTGCCCAATCCCGGGGTACCCACCTAACCTACAACTACCCAACTTACCTCTCGAAGTGGTGGTGGCACCTGAAACATCCTCGTCCCCGAGCCTGCAGCCTCTTTCCAAACCGGAACATTCCCATTGATTTCCGTTGAGCGCCCTAAGGCTCAAAAGCACCCTGCACCCAGCCGCCCGAGTGGCCCTGGCAGTGCCCTCTCTACACTAACCTACTTCCCCACTTGCCCTGAGTAAGTGACCAGGAGCCCAGCTCCCACAGCCGCGTGGCTTGCCAGACAGCAGCCACCAACCAAGGCCCCCCTATCCCTCATAGGATAACATTGGGCACAACTCTCTCTGCACCCGGCCGTCCTGAAACCGCTGAGGGTGAACCAACTGTACCTACCTGACACTGGGGGACCCCTGAGTCCATGCCCGGAATTTCAACACTACCAGTCGAGTACTTACCCTTAAACCGCTAACTTCATTTTCCTCATAGGGTAACATTGACTGGCTTTTTCTTCAAAAATCTTCTAAGTGTGAACTTTTCAAAACTGCAAAAATTCACCAAAAATCAGCCAAGTGACAAAAACGAATTTACTCACCTGCTCCTAGGTGAGCTCCCAGTGCTGGATCTTGGTGCCCAGCCCTGACTCTGAAAAGTGTTCACAACTATACTTACCTCTAACTCATTTTTTTCCCATAGGAAACCATTGTCTGCTTTTCTGTGAAATTTCTTCTAAGTGTCTACTTTTGCAAATTTGAAATATTCTTTTAAAATCGTACCATTTCTGCAAACGAAATTACTTACCTGCTTTTGATAAGGACCCCAGTCCTGGGTCTAGGCACCCAGTCCTGGATTACTAAAGTAACGATAAAGTACTCTACCTGCAATTTGAATTTCTTGCCATAGAGATCCATTGGATGTTTTCTGTGAAATATTTTCTAAGTGCTAACTTTTGAAATAGCTAAATATTATTTAAAAATCATTACAGTTATTAAGTCGACTTTCATCACTTGATTCTGAATACTGACCCCAGGCTGGTTCTAGGAGCCAGACCTGGAATTCCAAAAGTAATCTGAAAAGTAATTTATTACAAATAACCTGAATTTACCATTGAGCTCAATGCATTGTTATGTTTAGGAAATAGGATTGTTTATTGCAACCAACTGTGACTGTTTACACAAATTTATTGCTTAAAACAAAAGTATTTATATTCAACCTCTCATTCTGAGAAAGTATATTTTTACCCCCTTTGTGGTTCTAAAAATAAAACAAGCATATATTTTATATATACAAAACATTGGCCTAGAGTTCAGTTATTGAGTGTGTGAAACCATTTGCTGACTGAGTGTGTACAATAAATGCTTTACACTGTCCTCTGGTACTGCCTTACTGCTCGACCAAGCTACCACTTTTGAGAGTAAGGTCATACCTAACTTTGACCTCTATCAGCCTCTGGGGGACTGTGGACTCTGTACACCCTGTACCTATTAGGGAACAGTATATACAGAGCCACTTTCTCACACACACTGCGCATGGCCTTTTGTTGAACACAGCGTGAGCTTGCTTGCAGCCATGCCATGCATTTAACTCCCCGCATGCAGCCACCCCAAGGCAGCCAACGCTATGCCGCACATGGCCTTTGGTTGTGCTTGAGGTTGGCCGCAGGGCCTGGCTTCTGCAGAAGGCACCTGCACAATCTTTGCAGTTTGATGTAAGTGTAGCCTTTGGCCTCCAAGGTGTGCAGATGTATCTGCAAAAAGCACGTTTACTCGCCCAGCTCTTATACTATCTTCAGGAGCTTCTATGGTGATCCAGTGATCTGACAGATGCCAGACATTTCACCAAACACTCCCAAAAAAGAATGACTACTTTCTTTGCACTAAAGATAACAAGCATTTACAATGCAATGGTCTCGGCATTGGTAAAGTTAGAGCTATTGGCATTGCTCATGACATTATTTTTGTTTATGTTTTTGTTTTTAAAACATTTAAAGAAACGGCATTGTTATTTACAATGTTAATAGCTTAATCACTCTCAAATGCCGAGACCGTTGCATTGTAAATGCTTGTTTGTGAACTATTGGTTTGCCAAGAAAAGCCCAGGGCACGGAAAGGTTCCCTCTAAACGCTCATTATTATGCTGAAGCCGCCTTCCCTTTATTATGTTAGGTTGGTCTTCGGTTCACCCCACTGACAGACAAGCATCTGGAATCACTGCGTTGGGGGAGGGGCGGATGAGCCCGACGTGTGAGCCTAAGTCGGGTCTGGTGTTTGACATATGCCCCCTCGTCTGAAAGACCCTCGAACCTTTCCTAATAATTATAAAAACGATATAAGTGATGCATAATAACTTTAAAAGAACGCTTAAAATCAAAGTTTTCAGCCCGACCTGCAACATTGTTTGGAAATAAAAAGGCTTAAGCGCCGACGGCAGTAGTGTAATGTAGACAGATGACAGCAGAAATGCTCAGGCTCTGTGGATGTCTGGATCCATGCCTGCCACATCTTTCAATGCCACAGAGGAGCAGACACGCCCTGCCGCACAGAGACATCAGACATTAATGAGAACATCATTACTGGTGGAAGGCGGGCCAGCTTCACAAAGTACCCCTGAAGCGCCTGGTTAACGCATCTGCAAAGCCCTTGGCAGCGCGTGGCTAGGATTACACCTCTACCAAGAGATAATCCCAGGGATCGGTGCGGGACAAGCAAAACTGTAGAAAACGATTCCTCTGCAAATCTAGATTGCGTGTTAAAGATTTGTGCAAATTTTTTTTCATATCAATTGCAATTTCTAAAACATTGTTCCTTTTTTTTAATATAAACTAAGTTGCTAAAAAAAAAGTAATTTCATGCATTTGCACGTATTAAAATATATTTGCTTAGAAAAATAGGATTTTGGTCTGAAAGGTTTTATTTTCTTGTGTAGGCTTTGCAACCCCACGCGTTTGTGCTTGCGCACAGTCCTGTATCTGTGCCTTCATGGATACCCCGCAGCCTGGAGAGGGTCCCCATAGTCCAGCCAGCTGAGCTCCCAGAGCCGGTCGCCGCGGTGGGAAACCATGAATACACCAGGCGTGTCTGTGGTTCAGAGGCACCGGCGCCGCCTGCCACTGCCCCCTTCCAGCCCTCAGCGGCGATCAGCCGTGCATCCCGAACCCAATGCCCTGACGAACGCAGGCGACTTCACTGACTTATGGAAGAGTAGGTCACACACTGCTCGTCACACCAGCAAGTTGCCCCAAAGGACTGTGGGAAATGTAGTGGCGACGGCGGGTACGCCTATGCCACGGAATGTAAATAGAACAGTATGTGTTGCGTTAGCCATCCCTGGACACGTGTTTCGAGGTAGTTGCCTCTCGTCAGCAGGGAGCAGGTCAATGTTAAGGGGTGCCGTGTGGACTGACTTCACTGACTTAATTTAGAGCGCCTAGGAGCCTCCGTTAGAGCGCGGTATTAAACCATGAGGTTTTTTAAAAAGCAAAATAGCTATTAAACGGTGGTATTTCAAACAAGCATGTTGGTGGAAACGTTTAGTGCAAGATGAAATGTCACTTTCATAATTTTGGAGTGAGAAGTTTCAGTG
This sequence comes from Triturus cristatus, assembly GCF_964204655.1. Classification (NCBI taxonomy): domain Eukaryota; kingdom Metazoa; phylum Chordata; class Amphibia; order Caudata; family Salamandridae; genus Triturus; species Triturus cristatus. The sequence goes on along the minus strand of NC_140586.1, from coordinate 84,552,154 downwards.
CTTTGAGTCACCCTTTTGGTGAAACAAGCGCTATAAAATACATTACGGTGTACTCCCTGTGTCGATTCAGAGTAATATCAGGGGCTGCAGGAAGCGGGATGGTTTGAAAATACAGCAGCTGTAAGAAAGGTACACAAAGACCCAAACGGCTGTTTCTGGGAGCCAGAAATGAAGGTAACAGACTGCGGTGCCCTGAGCCTTGCTGCCTTTCTCCGAGGCGAAGCAGAAATGCCTCGGAGAAAGGCAGCGGCGATTTCGGATTCGGGGGCGTGTTCTCCTCTTGCCATTGGCTGGAGGAGATAATTAGATTTGTTGAAAAAAACACGCCCCCGAATCCGAAAAGGACGGGGCCTGATCGGAGTGACGGACATCTTCTCCAATGGCTGGCCAGCATTCAAGAGGCCAGCCAATGGAGAACAGGGGAGAAGAGGGGCGGGTTCAAGCCCCTCTTCTCCAAGTCATTAAATCTCGGATCGAGACTGCGCAAGCGCAGCCTTCGAGCCGAGACCTAAAAATTGGTCCGTTCTCTGCTTCCATCGCACGCAGGATCCACTCTCCACACTGCTCTTTATACCACATTCCTGGCGCCTTCTTCCAATATTATTACTTGGTGCCATGTTACCTGGAGCACCCTCTGGCAGTCCTTTTAGGTAGCCGGTGACCCTGGCTTTTGAGACTCGTATTTCAATGCTTCTCATTATAAGTGAGTGACTGTCATAGAAGTGGCAGGAACTCCTACAGACGCGGGGCCCGTTACAACTGCAGAGTTCCTGTTTTTTCATCGCCGACAAGAGGCCTCACGTCGTGTGTGGCACCTTGAATGAAGGCTTTTCTTTCTTAGCAACAGCAGTTTGCACGCTACGATTTATGAACATATATCAGAAATGTCAAAAGTGAAACTGCAATCCTGAAATGCAGCTCATCACTGGTTTAACAAGCATTTGCAATGCAATAGGTCTCACATTTACGCGAGTTTAAGCTTTTGCCATTATAAATGACAGTCTTTTATTTGTTTTAAAAACCAATACCAAAATAAAAGGCATAGCCATTTACAATGCCAATAGCTCAAACTTGCGTAACTGCGAGACCTATTGCATTGCAAATGCTTGTTACTTTTTCAAATGGCATTCATGGGAGCACATGTTTTCCTGTTCTTTCTTTAGTGTGCTGTTTCTCTTGTCAAACCTCGCCCCTATGCTGTCCATTTTGCTGTCACCTGCATTCACCTCATCTCCTGCTTCCTCGACCCCCTCCCTGCCTCTTATTTTACTTTTCAAGCCCTAAATCACACTCCCCTGCCACTTGTCAGTAGTGACTTGAAATCCAACACCCCCAACCCTACCCTCTGTGTTCTGTCCTTCTTACTCGTTTCTGCTCTACCTATTGCAGTTTTTTCTGTCTTTTAAAAATGTAATTCTCATTGACTGACATTTTGCTACTGGACTGCTCCTTTCACTTCGATGCTCTCTCAGGCATTTATATATATTTTTTTAATGAAAAGCTTCAAATTTTGTGTCCACCATCTTGGAATGGTAAAATAAATATGAAAAAAACCCACAAACAACCAGCCGCATTAGGAAAGCTTTGATAACACACGCACATATACACAACATCTTTTTGTTTTTGCCAATGCTGTTCCGCATTTGCTACTTATGCCAGTGTAGAAAATATTATTTTTTTAAGTTTTAATAATTTTAGGAATGATAACACACCCTTGCATTCACAGTAGTGATGTGAAAATAAGTAGTCAACAACATAATGTGGGATAGTATTTTTTAAAAAAAAAGCATTGGCAAAGCCAAATGGGCAGGTAGTGCAATTTAAAGGTGAGACCTACTAGACTAGCCATATTTGAATTGCCTGAGCTGTGCTATATTTTCTGAAGACCAATAAATTCTTCATATCAACTTATGCTTAATAAAGGCTTTATATAAATCCAGCTTTGGCCACATACTTTCAGCTTTGTTTTTATTGAGACTTAAGTTGAACATTTCTTGCTCTGCAACACTGAGTCCTAATCCATTATGGATACTTTTAACCATTTTGTCTGTTCTAGGAATCATTCTCCGAGCACCTGGGCTTTACTGGGGGGATCGTTCAGGGGTAAGTGTTTTTTGGCATAACAGGTTTGTCTGTGAAAGTTAAACCATACCTTGATTATTTTAGAAACAGGCATCTGTATGGTTTCACAGTAGTAGCTACATAGCGCAGTAAAAATGTGCTGCCTTTTCTGCTGTGTGTGAGTGTAGAGCAGAGATATCCAGGAAGGCAAAATTCATCCCAGAATTTCACTATACCAAATGTAGAAACTATGCATCTAAATTGAACCCATTTACATAGTTTGTGTTTCTCATAAAAATTTGCCTTGCCAGACCTGGATATTTATGCTTTTGTATGCTGAGCATATGTGCCAAGTGTGTATCTGTAAAACAAGGACTCACAATCAAGTATTTTTGTGTACCACTCTCTAGGTTATCGTCCGGTTTCACACCGTCCTTGCAATACTTTTGAAATGGTTTGAAATACTAACTGGTTAAAATGTGTTTGTAATTTTCATTTTGACTTCTACATAAGTCTGTGTAGGGTTTTTGTTGCAGTAGTCCACCCACCTTTTTTCCTGGTAGTTGGTGTAACTTTGACTGAAGTGCACTTGGTCCCAGCTAACAAGGTCCCCCAGTGCCATTGTTCTTTCCTCAAAATAATACAACCTGTCAATTGATCCCCAAGTGACCAGGCGTTTAGTACCTCTGCAAGTTCCTAGTAAGTGGTGCCTCTGGTATCTAGGGCAAAGGTACGAAACAGGGTCCCTAAGAGCTGCAGCATATCTTGTGCCACTCGAAGGGACCCAGTACCAAACTCATGCAGACTGCCACTGCAGGCTGCGTGACAAGGTGCTCTAAAAAAGTGAAAACATGACACACACTTGTGTGCCATGTCCCCTAACACTGCATGTAAAATGTGTAAGTCACCCCTACTGCAGGCCTTACAGCCATAAGGCAGGGTGCATTAAATTACATGTGAGGCCATATCTGCTTGATCAGATATGCCCCTTTACTGGCCTGTTCAATTACTAACAGTACAAGTGAACAGAGAAGCCATCTTAAAGTATGTAATGGGCACTGGTCAAAATGAGTTTCCCAGCTACATAATGGCTTCACTGTGACCGGTGGTGTTTGGTATCTAACACCTCATATTAATGAGCCCACACTGAGTCCAGTGATGGATTTATTAATACATGCATCCAGAGGGTAATCTAGAGGTATCCCCTGAATCCTACTAGCCTTCTAGTGTACTGACTGACTGGTCCAGTCCAGCCTGCCACCACAGATGAGTTTCTGACCCCCTAGGAGGTGAGAACCTTGCTCTCAGAGGACAGAACCAACGCCTGCTCTGGAGAGAGATGTTATCACCTCCTCCTCCTCCTCTTGGAAGGCTGGTATATCAGCATATCAAGGCAGGAGGCTTCAGAGGCCTCTTCCGCCTTTGACATGCGACCCAAGGCTGTAGGAAGCTGACTGTATATACTATACCAAAGTGGGGCATAGGGTGCACAGAGTACAGTGGACCCCCAAAGGTAGGCAGAGGTAAAGTTAGATAGCACCTTACTCTCTATTTGTGATACTGTGGTCGAGCAGTAAGGCTTTATCAGAGGACAGTGTTAAGCATTTGTTGTACATACTGTCAGCAAATGAATTCACACACTTAAAGGCTGAAGTTCAGACAAATTGTTTTTTTATAAAAATATTATTTTAGTTATTTTATTTCCTAGAACCAAGCAAGCTTGGCACAGGTAAGTGATAAGTACTTTGCAGTAAATATACAGTTTGTAACACAGTTTGGATTGCAATTGTAAATGCACTTTGTTTTGACTTACAGTATTGTTTCTGAGAAATGCAATGCTTTGTAGATACAGTACATATACTTTGTATAGGATTTTCAGTAAGATTACGGGTAAGTTACTATTGAGATTACTTTTCTTACACAGTGCAGTATACCTGGATACTACACTGGGACATTTCCTGTAAACAGGTAAGTAAAATCGTTTTTGTTAGTTAGTACATTTTTAAAGAATTACTTAAGGTTTTCAAACTCCACAATTCAACACTTTTCCAAGAAAGACAGTCAATGTTATCCTACGGAGGAAAATAGTGTTATCGGTTTTAGGGTGAGTATTCGGTAGTGGGAGTTGAGGTTCTAGGGGTAGACTCAGGGGTCCCCCAATGTCAGAGATGCACTCTTGTAACACCCTCAGCGGCACTAGGTTGGCCGGTTGCAGAGTGCTGAGGCCCAGTGTTATCGAATGGGGGATAGGGGGCCTCTGATTGGTGGCTGCTGGCGAGCAGGCCACTTGGTTGTGGGAGCAAAGCTCCTAGACTTTAGCCCAGGACAAATAGGGAAACAAAGTAGCACCAAAGGTGCACCCTCAGTGGCACTAGGGCGGCCGGGTGCAGAGTGCTGTTTCGACGTCTGGCGCCCGTTGTTTGCAATGGGAAACCTCCGGTTTGCAAAGGCACTGCAGGCAAGGGAAAGAAGGTCGTCTGGGTGCGACCACCAATTCGAGAGGTATTTTGGGATGTTGGGGGTTGGTTAGTGTAAGACTGTGGCTCTGTATATACTGTTCCCAAATAGGTACAGTGTCCACAGTCCCCAGAGGTTTGGCAGAGGCTAAAGTTAGATATAACCTTACTCTCTAAAGTGGTAGCTTGGTCGAGCAGTAAGGCAGTATCAGAGGACAGTGTAAAGCATTTGTTGTACACACTCAGTCAGCAAATGGTCTCACACACTCAATAACTGAACTCTAGGCCAATGGTTTATATATAAAATATATATGCTTGTTTTATTTTAGAACCAGTAATTGGAATTAAAATATACTTTCTCAGAATGAGATGCTTTATATAAATACTTTTGCAATATGCAATTGACGTTTGTAAACAGTTACAAGTGGTTGCAATAGGCAACACTATTTTAAACACAATAATGCATTGAGTTCAATGGAAGTTTCAAGTTATTTGCAACAGATTACTTTTAGGATTACTTTTGGAATTCCAGGACTGGATCCTAGATTCAGTCCTGGGTCAGTACTTGGAATCAAGTGATAAAAGTCGACTTAATTACTGTGATGATTTTTAGACAATATTTTGCTATTTTAAGAGTTGACACTTAGAAAATATTTCATAGAAAACAGTCAATGATTCCCTATGGCAGAAAACTCAAGTTGCAGGTATAGTATGTTCTCGTTACTTTTGTAATCCAGTACTGTGTGCCTAGACTCAGTACTGGGACCTTTATCCAAAACAGGTAAGTAATTACGTTTTCAGATATTATACGATTTTTAAAGAATATTTAAAGATTGCAGAAATTGACACTGAGAAGAAATTTCACAGAAAACAGTCAATGATTTCCTATGGAAGAAAATTGTGTTACTGGTAAGTACAGATGTAAGTAGTTTTCAGAGTCAGTGCTGGGCACCAAGATCCAGCACTGGGAGCTCACCTAAGAGCAGGTGAGTATTTTCGTTTTCGTTACTCGGCTGATTTTTGGTGAATATTTTAAGTTTTGAAAAGTCCACACTTAGAAGAAATTTCAGAAAAAGCAAGTCAATGTTACCCTATGGAGAAAATTGAGTTATCGGTTTAAAGGTAAGTACTCGACTGGCAGAGTTGAGGTTCTGGGCATAGACTCAGGGGTTTCCCAGGGTCAGGTAGGTACAGTTAGTTCACCCCCAGCGGCACAAAGGCGACCGGGTGCAGAGAGAGTTAGGCCCAATGTTATCTTATGAGAGGTTGGTTGGTGGCTGCTGACTGGCAGGCCACGCGTCTGTGGGAGCTGGGCTCCTGGTCACTTACTCAGGGCAAGTGGGGAAGTAGATAGGTGTAGAGGTTGCACTGCCAGGGCCACTTGGGCGGCTGGGTGCAGGGTGCTTTTGAGCCTTCGAGTGCTCAATTGATTTCAATGGGAAATATCCGGTTTAGAAAAATACTGCAAGCTCGGGGACGAGGATTCTTCAGGTGCCACCACCACTTCGAGAGGTAAGTTGGGTAGTTGGAGGATAGGTAGAAACCCCGGGATTGGGCACAGCGGGGCGCCGGGTGCAGGGGTGCCTTTTGGTGTCGGGAAATCTTACCCTCTGTTGATCGCGGTTGGGGGGGCACCTTGATCTGAGGCTGCAGGCTTCTTCAGGAGTGTCGAGGGAGGTCCTTGGGTGCCGGACTCGGGGTCACAGTCACCGTGGGGTCGTCCTCGTGGGCTTTGTTCACTCCGGCACAGGCCAGGCTTGGCTGGTGCAGAGTGTGCTGGGTCCGCGGTTCCGGGCTGCTGCCAGGGATTAGAAGTAGATTTTGAGTACAGCCTCTACTCATGGGAGTCCCAGGGGCTTAGAGTCAAAAGGTAGCCAGGTCCTCTTGGGTTTGTAAGGTTGCTGGCCACAAGAGATGCCGGGTTGGAGCAGGAGCAGGTTCGAGGGTCGACAGGCCGGTAGGGCTGGGGCCAAAGCAGTTTGTGTCTTCCTCTTCTTAGCAGCTGCAGGGCAGGTCTTCTTTCTTCTAGCTCTTCTTCGGATTTTGGAATCTGGAATCTGGGGAAGGAAGGTTCAGGGTGCCCGTAAATACTAGATTTAGGGGCGTTACAGGTAGGTGAAGGGCAGGGACCAATGGGTCGCTGTCCTGGGGTGGGTACACCCCCTATCCTGCCTCTCTCCTGTGGGAGGGGGGCAGTAGCCTAGTCCTGATAGGGTAAGGCTTCCCATCTTCAAGATGGCAGAGCCCAGAGAATTGATTCACCTTGCCTCCCCCACCTGAGGGGTGGGGTTGGCAGGCTGGCACATCCCCTGTCCTTATTTGGGGTTTCCGGCCAAGCTTCCCGCCAGAGTTGGGGGTTGCAGTGGCCTGGGGAAGATCACAGAGGCGGCATGCCTTTGAAGCTTCCCCCTGCCCAGCCTGGGGGAGGAGATTTAGCACCTCGCCCAGGATGTGAATTGTTGCAGGCCCAGGAGAGCAGGGGCTCTCCTACCCAGGAGTCCAGCAAGATGTCTGCTGTGTGGCAGCCTAGGCAGCCTCAGACCAGACGTGGATTGTAGTTTAGGTTTAGGGGGCATCTCTAAGATGCCCTCTGGGGTGCTTGGTACATTAAATCCCACACTGGCATCAGTGTGGGTTTAATGTGCTGAGAAGTTTGATACCAAACTTCAGTCTTCAGTGTTGCCATTATGGTGCTGTGGAGTTCGTGTTTGACGAACTCTCAGCACCATGTACTCTTAAATTGCAGCACTGCACTTACAGTGCCCAGGAATGGACCTGGGTACTGTAGGGGCACAGGGCTCCTGCTCCTGTGCCCACACCATTGGCATAGGGCACCCAGCTAGAGGGGTGGCTGATATATGCCATGGCAGTGTAGGTGATGGGCATGGCACACAGGGATGTGTGCCATGTTGACTCTTTTTGTTTTGTCTTGCACCCAGATACCCAGCCTGCAAGGGCAGTGTGTGTGTGTGTGTAGGGGCCTCTAAGGGTGGCACAATGAGTGCTGCAGCCCTTAGAGGCTTACCCTGGTCACCTAGGGTACCATTTACCAGGGGCTGACATGTGGCCAGGGTTTGCCAATTTGGGTTTTGTGTGTTTAGGGAAGGAACATAGACCCTGGGCACCTGATTGGCAGGAGTCCAGGGCACACTCAGTCAAAGTACATTCAGCAATAAGTGGGGGCATACCATGTAAGAAAGATGGCACTTTCTCACAAACGACAAACACAAAAGTCTCCACATTAACTATCTAGAGTTTTTTGCAGTGTTTCAAGCGCTCAAAGCTTTTCAAACTCACCTCATTGGCAAAGTTGTCTTAGTCCGCACAGACAACATGACAGCAGGGGGGGGGGGGGAGACACTCTCCAACTGTCACGACTTCCTCAATCCATTTGGAATCTGGCAATCCATCACAGGATTTATCTTCTGGCAGAACACCTTCCAGGGGTAGACAATCAGATTGCCGACCTCTTCAGCAGAAAGAGGCAGCAAATTCACGAGTGGGAATTTCACCCCCAAGTTCTCCTTCATACTTCCAACAATGGGGATTCCCACAAGTAGACATGTTTGCCACAATCGACAACTCAAAATGCCAACACTTCGGCTCCAGGTTCCCACACCCACTCTCAAAAGGCAATGCCCTATGGATGAATTTGTCAGGGATATTTGCCTACTCTTTTCCGCCTCTCCCACACAGTCTGAGTCTTGTTTGGAAGCTCAGACAAACACCTCTCACACTGATTCTGGTAGCTCCCACATGGGCCAGTCAACCATGGAGCTGTTAGTAGTTCCACATCAAAAGCTGCATCTCACCTCCAGACTTTTCACTCAGAACCATGGAGAAATCAGGCATCCAAATCCTAGAGAACTAAACTTAGTGATCTGGCTTCTGAAGTCATAGTTTGGTTAATTAAATCTACCACCAGACTGTATGACTATTCTAAAGGGAGCAAGAAAGCCTACTTCTAGAGCTTGTTATACAGCAAAGTGGAAAAGATTCTTCGTCTATTGGAATAACAAAATCAATCCTCTATATCAGGGGTACTCACAAACTTTCTCTTGGGGGCCAAATTTACAGTGTGGTTTGTGGCCGAGGGCCACACCTTGGGGGCGGGGTCATTGGGGGAGGGGGCGGGGCTAGAGCAACAAAAAAAAACCAGTGACCATGAGGTGGAACACAGGTCCCTGCAGCGGACGCCTTCATCCACTGAGCCACCGGACCCGGCATACACATATCTCTCTCTCCCTCTCCCTCCCTCCCTCCTCCGTCTCCCTCCCTCCCTCCTCCGTCTCCCTCCCTCCCTCCTCCCTCCCTCCTCCGTCTCCTCCCTCCTCCGTCTCCCTCCCTCCTCCGTCTCCCTCCCTCCTCCGTCTCCTCCCTCCTCCGTCTCCCTCCCTCCTCCGTCTCCCTCCCTCCTCCGTCTCCCTCCCTCCTCCGTCTCCCTCCCTCCTCCGTCTCCCTCCCTCCTCCGTCTCCCTCCCTCCTCCGTCTCCCTCCCTCCTCTGTCTCCCCCTCTCTGTCTCCCCTCTCTGTCTCCCCCTCTCTGTCTCCCCCTCTCTGTCTCCCCTCTCTGTCTCCCCCTCTCTGTCTCCCCTCTCTGTCTCCCCCTCTCTGTCTCCCCCTCTCTGTCTCCCCTCTCTGTCTCCCCCTCTCTGTCTCCCCCTCTCTGTCTCCCCCTCTCTGTCTCCCCCTCTCTGTCTCCCCCTCTCTGTCTCCCCCTCTCTGTCTCCCCCTCTCTGTCTCCCCCCTCCCTCTCTCCCTCCCTCTCTCCCTCCCTCTCTCTCTCCCTCCCTCTCTCTCTCCCTCCCTCTCTCCTCCCTCACCGTCTGTCTCCCTCCCTCCCCCTCTCCACCTCCCTTTCCGTCTCCCTCCCCTCCCAGTCTCCCTCCCTCTCCGTCTCCCTCCCTCTCCGTCTCCTTCCTTCTCCGTCTCCCTCCCACTCCCGTCTCCCTCCCACTCCCCGTCTCCCTCCCACTCCCCGTCTCCCTCCCACTCCCCGTCTCCCTCCCACTCCCCGTCTCCCTCCCACTCCCCGTCTCCCTCCCACTCCCCGTCTCCCTCCCACTCCCCGTCTCCCTCCCACTCCCCGTCTCCCTCCCACTCCCCGTCTCCCTCCCACTCCCCGTCTCCCTCCCACTCCCCGTCTCCCTCCCACTCCCCGTCTCCCTCCCACTCCCCGTCTCCCTCCCACTCCCCGTCTCCCTCCCACTCCCCGTCTCCCTCCCACTCCCCGTCTCCCTCCCACTCCCGTCTCCCTCCCACTCCCGTCTCCCTCCCACTCCCCGCTCCCTCCCACTCCCCGTCTCCCTCCCACTCCCCGTCTCCCTCCCACTCCCCGTCTCCCTCCCACTCCCCGTCTCCCTCCCACTCCCCGTCTCCCTCCCACTCCCCGTCTCCCTCCCACTCCCGTCTCCCTCCCACTCCCCGTCTCCCTCCCACTCCCTGTCTCCCTGTCTCCCTCCCACTCCCTGTCTCCCTCCCACTCCCTGTCTCCCTCCCACTCCCCTGTCTCCCTCCCACTCCCTGTCTCCCTCCCACTCCCTGTCTCCCTCCCACTCCCTGTCTCCCTCCCACTCCCTGTCTCCCTCCCACTCCCTGTCTCCCTCCCACTCCCTGTCTCCCTCCCACTCCCTGTCTCCCTCCCTCTCCCCGTCTCTCTCCCTCTCCCCGTCTCCCTCCCTCTCCCCGTCTCCCTCCCTCTCCCCGTCTCCCTCCCTCTCCCCGTCTCCCTCCCTCTCCCCCGTCTCCCTCCCTCTCCCCGTCTCCCTCCCTCTCCCCGTCTCCCTCCCTCTCCCCGTCTCCCTCCCTCTCCCCGTCTCCCTCCCTCTCCCCGTCTCCCTCCCTCTCCCCGTCTCCCTCCCTCTCCCCGTCTCCCTCCCTCTCCCCGTCTCCCTCCCTCTCCCCGTCTCCCTCCCTCTCCCGTCTCCCTCTCTCTCCCCGTCTCCCTCTCTCTCCCCGTCTCCTCTCTCTCTCTCTCTCGCCTCCCTCTCCCTCTCAGTCTGTCTCTTTGCTTCTCTGTCTGTCTCTGCCTCTATCTGTCTGTCCCTGTCTCTGCCTATCTGTCTCTGTCTGTCCCTGTCAGTCTCTATCTGTCTGTCTGTTTCTGTCTCTGTTAGTCTCTATCTCTATCTGTCTCTGTCTGTTTCTGTCTCTCCCTACTGCCCTCTGTCACCCTCTGTCCCCTTACCCGACTCTCACACCCTGCTGATCTCTTGTCATTCTTTGTCACCTTCCCCCCCCCCCCCCCGCTTGTGTGGCAGCTGAGGCAGCTTCCCTTCCAGGGCGCACACACAGCCCCATCCGAGTACTTCACAGGTCTTTAAGAGACCATTTGCATGATAACGAGGCTTTGTTGTATTTCACCTCTTAGCGCCCCAGCAGCTCCACTCGGACTATCGCTTGAATCGCCCGGCCCCCCACAGAGCAGAGTCTGTTTGCTGACACTGTTAACAAAAACAAAAAACACCGGTACGATGTCTGCAAGGTCCGCGGGCCGCCAAGAAAGGATGCCGGGCCGCTGGCGGCCCGTACTATGAGTACCCCTGCTCTAGATGCTTCCTATACAAAACCTCTGCTACCTGTTGCACTTACAGCAAATTGGACTGGCTTATACATCTATTCGTTTGCACCTTGCCGCAGTAGCTGCGTATTTGCAAAACATACAGCATTTATCACTATTCAAAGTTCCAGTAATCAAAGCATTCATGGAAGGCTTGAAAATGGTAATACCACAAAATATTCCCCCTGCACCAGTGTGGAATTTTAACCTTGTCCTTTCAGGGCTTATGGGTCCACCTTTAACCATTGCATAATTGTCCTTTGCAGTTTACTTCCATGGAAGGTTTCTTTCCTCATTGCAATCACTTCATTGAGGAGAGTTGGTGAGCTACATGCATTAATCTGTGAACAACCCTTCTTTCAGCTCCACAAAGACAAGGTAGTTCTTCTCGCCAACCCCAAATTTATTCCCAAAGTAGTTTCTGCTTTTCATATAAATCAATGAGTTGAGTTACTTGGGTTTTTTTCTCAACCTGATTTTGTAGCAGAACAAGCTCTTCACACGCTTGATGCGAAAAGAGCCTTATTGTACTGCATAGAAAGGACCAAAGATTTTCGCAAAACAAAACAACTGTTTGTTGCATTTGCTATACCTCACAAAAGCAAGCCCATCTCTAAATCCGGAATTTCAAGATGGATTGTTAAAAGCATTCAAACATGCTATGCAAAAGCTAAAAGAACTTTATTCCCCCTAGTGCGCATTCCACTCGCAAAATAGGGGCTACTATGGCCTTTTTAGGTAACATCCCTCTAGCTGACATATGTAAGGCAGCTACATGGTTTACACCACACACATTTACCAAACACTATTGTGTAGATGTGTTAGCACGCCAACAAGCTAATGTAGGCCAAGCAGTGCTTAAAACACTTTTTCAAACAACTGCAACATCAACAGGTTAGCCACTGCTTTGGAAGTAGACTGCTTTATAGTCTATGCAAAGCATGTGTATCTACAGCACACATGCCTCGTACGGATTATGTTACTTATCCAGTAAGCATCTGTTCTTGGCATGTAGAGCTGTAGATTCACATGCGCCAACCCGTTTCCCCGGGCACCTATAGTTGTTGCAGTTCTTACTTATACATTCATACACATTGACATCTCTACTACGCTTACTCCATTCTCACCCTCTTGCGGGAAAACAATCTAACAATGGAGTCGATGACCATGCGCACTGTCACTGAAAGGAAGAGTCACCTTACCTCGTGACTGGAAAGACTTCTTCGAAGTAAAACAACTTGCAAACATTGGAAACCAACACTAGATGGCAGGAGTATGCAAAGCATGTGAATCTACACCTCTACATACCAAGAACAGGATGCTTACTGGGTAAGTAACATAATCCTTCCTACAGGCACCCAACGCCGTAACACACCTCTGCACCCGGATGCCACAGAACCTCCTGAGGTGACCTGTAGGTGTGGTCTTGAACCTTGCCCCATACTCATAGAACAGTTCCGTAAGTCGCTGTTAAGTGCCTGTAGGAAACCTGGCTTTTGTTTCAGTTATAGCCCCCCCCCCCCCCCCCCCCGCTCCCCACCTACTAGATTCTGATGTGCGACTAACAGTGCATTGAGGTCTGTTAACCAGACTGCAGGGCTCCTTCCCTAAAACAAGGTAAAGTCTGATTGGCTAAGGACGTTAGCTCCCCTGTAACTCCTGGGTAAATGGTACTCCAGGTACCTAGGGCAGGGGTACTAAAGAGGTCCCTAAGGGCTCCAGCATATCTTATGCCACCCTAAGGGACACACACACAAATTACCCACACTGCCATTCCAAGCTGCGTGACATAGTGCAAACCATGAGTGAAAACATGGCACCCCTGTGTGCCATGCCAAAGTCACTGCATCTAATATATGTAAATCACTCCTACAGCAGGCCTTTGAACCCTAAGGCAGGGTACATTATATTTCAATTCAATTCAGCTTTATTCGATTAAAAGTAATTAATCATAAAAGCAAAAGTACACATTATATTTCATGTGAGGACATATCTGCAAGAGCAGATTTGCCCCTGAGATATCTAGTTCTATTACTAGATATTGAAAGTGATCAGGGAAGCCATTTTAAAAGCAAGTGCTTGACACTAGTGCTATTAAATTCCCCAGTTACACATTGGTTTTACTGACCATAGGAATGTTTGGTTTCAAACATCTCATATTAATAAATCCATACTGATGCTAGTGTCAGATTTACTGATGCATGCACACCAATGGCTCATTAGAGGTGTCCCCTGAAAACCTATGATCCCCTGGTGTGTTGCCTGACTGGTTTCTGTTAGCCTGCCACCAGAAACTAGTGTCTGACCCCAAGAATGAGAGCCTTTGTTCGCATGAGGTCAGAAACAAAGCCTGCTTGGTAAGAAGGTGATAACACCCCCTCCCACAGGATGACCTGCTGATTAGCATTCCAAGGCAAGGGAACTTCAAAGAAGCTACCGCATTTGAAATGTGGATCTGGCTTCCCTCACATGAGGTGTCCGACCTCTGCACCTGGATGCCCCAGAGCCCTCGAGGTTACCTGTTGGTATGGCCTTGGACGTTTCCCCATACTCACCTTAAGTCCGAAGAACCCTTTAAGTCGCTGACAAGTGCCGAATGCAATACATTTTTTTCCTCCATAGGATAATATTGCCGGTCCAGAAAATGCACTAAGCATCCTTTTCTGAAAACTGTAATAATTAATAACTCAAAGTACTTACCCTATTTAGATGATCATGGTATCTACATTTATATAAAGTTACTCTTTATTTTGTCTGATTTCTTTCACCTACTACCTTTGTGTGTGCAATAAATGCTTAGCACTACCCTCTGATATGCCTAACTGCTCGCCCACACTACCACAAGAGAGAGCATTTGTGGTGTAATTTGTGCCTCTATAATTCCTTTGGGGTTTGCCTGGCCTCTCTGCACAGTGTACCTCATTTTGGTGCACTATATAGAAAGCCAGCTTCCTACAGTGCCCAAATGCAGTACATATTTTTCCCATAAGATAACATTACAGCACCCAGAAATTGCACTAAGTGTTAACTTTTGAAAACTGTAAACATTCGTAACCTCAAAGTACTTATCTGATTCTGATGATCTCGGTATCTAAAGTCATTCAAAAGTACTTGTTGTTTTTATAAATTGGGGTCGGATTTCTTTGAGTATGTCTCACTTACTGCCTTTGTGTGTGCAATAAATGCTTAGCACTACCATCTGAAATGCCTAACTGCTCGCCCACACTAACACAAAAGAGAGCATTTGGGTTATCATTTGTGCCCCGGTAAGCCAAATAGGGTTTTCCTGGACTCGTTACACAGTGTACCTCTTTTTGGTCCAGTTTATAAAGAGCCAGCTTTTGTGTAGGGACGCTAACAAATGCATTGGGATTTTTTGTGATTTGTTTATAGTGTTTCACATACTGGAGGTGTCAGCATTGGTTTGTGGTTAGAAATAAACAAACCAATATTGTAGCCGGAGCTAGTGTAAGTGCTATAATGCACATTGAGATCTCATGTTGGTTTTAGTTGAATTTGTCTGTCACCAGTTGTGTTGTTGTTTGTGTTGTGCATAACAGTGTCTTCTATGTCCTCTATTTATTTAGATTAGACCTCTACAGAGCCTCTGGGAAGTTTGAAGTCCTGGACCGGATTTTACCCAAGTTACGCTCCACAAACCACAAGGTCCTCCTCTTTTGTCAGATGACGTCTCTTATGACCATCATGGAAGATTACTTTGCGTTCCGCGGTTTCAAATACCTCAGACTAGATGGTGGGTATCATTGGTAGACCAGCACCAGCCGCTGGCTGACCTGTTTCTGTGGCAGTCAAAGATGGGTGCGTGGTTTGTGGAAGATTTGGGTTTACTTGGTGTTGGCTTTCATGGACAACCTCTACCAGAATCAATGCCCAGGAAAGGGAATTTGGCGTTTATTTTATTTATTTATCATCAAGTGATGTTAGTTTCAAACTAAAGTTCTGCCTAAAAATTCCATGTTGGAAGTCCTCCTATTTTTCAGTCCATTTGAAACAAGTTACAGAAAACATTACAGACACACCTTCTCGTCTTGCTCACCACTGTTTGCCGAATGCATTTGTCCATTTGAACTTAGTACGAGTTTTGGTGTTGACAACAATAATGTAAGTAACATTTTAGGGGTTCTGTGTTAGAATGTTCATGTTCCCACATGCATGGGTGTCCTACACTTTTATGGTTCTCCCAGAGCACACACCGGAGTACCAAGTACATATGCAATGGCGCATGCCCTTTTTTTTAATTCCTTTTTTTCGGTGTCAAGGTGTGGTTCTTGGCTCTGGATCATGACTGTGCAAGTCCATCCTGGGTCCTGCACCTTCCTCTGCCTAGCCTGATATGCTAAGTACATGAATTAGCTGCATAGACAGTCTGTGGTTACTAGTCCAAAGTTTAAATTCCTATTCTGGAAACAGAGCACAAATGCATGTGAGGTAGCTGCTCAAAATAGTTTAGTCGCAGTAGTTGGATGCAGTGATGTTGTGACTATAGCTGTTAGGTATTGTCATGTCACTTAAATTGTGTTTAATTCACGTGCCATGAGACTGCAGAAATACTACTCTTTTTTTTACCTTCCAGAACACCTGTTGAGAATAAATTGCAAGTAATAGCAATACACCAGTCATTGTGTTTTGTATAATGTGTACTTGTTTTTCAGAGTTGCATTGAATCATTTCCATTACTCGATAAGATCCCAACTTGCAGGAAGCATTCTAACAGGCAATGAACATAATGAAAATGTCCATGATGGAGAACGGTGTTTTCAAATAATTTTTGTGTTTCAAGAAATAGTGACTTTTTTATGCCTCCGACCTTAATCCTTGTATTGCTTGACAGGGACCACTAAAGCAGAAGACCGTGGCTTGCTGCTGAAAACCTTCAACGAGCCCACCTCAGAGTATTTTGTCTTCCTGCTAAGCACTCGGGCTGGGGGGCTTGGCCTTAACCTGCAGTCTGCAGATACAGTCATCATCTTTGACAGCGACTGGAATCCGCACCAGGTTACAAACCCATTGAGTTTTTCTTATTTTTAGGAAGCCATCTTGATGTTCCAGAGATAAAACATAACGGAATGAGTGGATATATGAAATGTTTACTCATAAGGTTCACAGCAGTCTACCACTATAATGAGTCCTTTGATAGTGAGGAGATTTTATTGGGGATTGGTTTTGCACACTTGTGATTGTTCCTGGAAAGCAAAGCTGGGTAACCTGTCTAGAACTCGTTCCTTAAGATGTTTGGGTCATTAATGGTCTGGGTCTTCACTGGAAACACCTTTGTTTGATGCATATGAGTTGTAGATCATATGCTTTAGCATAGATCGCCATCTGGTGTTGGGCCCGGATGTTTGCACTTTGTTTTTCTTTGAAGAAGACTTTGTAGTCACAATGTAGGTGACTTCTCCTTTCGGTGATAGTGCACTTGGGCATCGACTCCATCCCCAGATTGTTTTGCCGTAAGGGTGTTGATGGAGTTAGAGTAGAAAGAGATGTCCATGTATATTGTATCTAAGTATGCATCCACCCGCCTCCCCGGGTACCTTTATCTGTTGCAGTATTATTTTACTTAGATACAATATACATGGACATCTCTTTCTACTCTAACTCCATCATCACCCTACGGCAAAACTATCTGGGGATGGAGTCGATACCCATGTGCACTATCACCGAAAGGAGTCACCTACCTCGTGACTACAAAGACATCTTTGAAGAAAAACAAAGTGCAAACATCCGGGCCCAACACCAGATGGTGATCTATGATAAAGCATAAGACTGTACAGCTCTATATGCCAAGAACAGATGCATACTGGGTAAGTAGCATTTTCCTTCCAGAGTGTGGTTTGGAATTAACAGAAAAAATTACATTTTCCGAACAAGCACAAGATGATGTGCAGCTAGTAGGGAAGCTGGTAGTATGGCTGCAATGTCTGGAGAGGATCCTGTTTTGTGGGGTGTGAAAGTGAGGAGTTATGGAGTAAACAGGAGATGAGCTGATAAATATGTTTGTAACACAGAGCTAGCAGTGGATAAACAGAGTATTGAACGGTAGGCATGAGCCCTAGGATATGACTGAAGATTGCATATGGTGAGACAGATATTAGGTTCCTATTGTAAAGGGTAATGTTTTGCAGGATATGGTGTGTGGTGCATTGAGTGGTTTGTTAGAGTACGCATGGTTGCGGTTTGGGTTCTGCTAGAAAGTTTATCACTGTTGTATTCTTTGGAAGGGGCAGTGGTAGCTACTGAAATGTACCAGGTATGTATGTTATGGAATTACCCGACAAGAGTTTTATGTGGAGTGACTGTTGCACAAGAATGGTGGATGGCAGAGTAGAGTGCCTGAGACCTCTAGAAAACATGTTACTTCATTTAGTTGGTGGTGCTGGGAAAGATAAGTTGAGAATGTATTGTTTGGAATGATGTTTGTTCAGCATTGGAACCGCAATTTATACCCTGTGCTGACTGACCTACGTGGCATAAAGAGGCAAACTGTACAGCAAATGTGATAATAGGCAAATTATGTGGCACTTGTGGCAGTATCATTTAGCTATTTTCTTTTAACACTCATAGATACTGAAACAAATGAATCCTAAATAGTTTAGAAAATAGTCTTATGAATAGCTGGTCCAAAACAATGGGTACACACTTGAGAACAGCAAACCTACAGCTGATCACTGCTGATTCCGCTGCCTTGAATTCGGTCTCCTGGATCTCTAAATTGAGTTTCTATGCTCTTTCCATGAGGCATCTTTACAACAATAAATGCATTTATGGAATATAATAGTACAGTGCCTATTTATTGTGATAGTGGCTTGCAATAAAGCATGTTCACATTTAAGACATCATACAAACTAAGGTCCTAAATATGTGGTCTCTTCTAAATTCTGAGTAACTCCTTGAACTAAGTACTGCTTTGCGAAAACTAAATTGCCACCATCTGTGGGGGAAAAAAGCACTATTTGCTTTAAATATAATTAATTTGCTTTAAATATAATTAGATGTGTGGGACCTAGTAGTGCCATTTACACACTGGGTCTCATGTTTACCTGTTTAGATTCTAACTACAGCAGCAACAGGTGGAAGTAGACCATTTGTCTTCAGAGAAGTGTCAAACTGCATTGAATTATATATTCAACATTCATATTAACCTTTGACATGAAATAGGAAACTGAAAATTACTAATCTATTAAACGCAGCAGAATCCAACATTCCAGTGTCCTTTGGTGTGTGCCTTGTGCACTGTATTGCCTTTATTGAAATAACATATTGGTGACTTTTTGGAAGTAAGAGTGTTTTCTTCAAAACAGGTTTCGAAAAGTCTTTGGAAAAGATTGATCATTTAATAAAAATCACTGTAGAAATGTGTAGATATCTGGAGTAAGAGTGTATTTGGTGGATCTGGTTGGGTGTGGATGAATAACTGCTGCAGTGTAAGATGTCTTTGCCAGATCTTCTGTGATGTGTGCAAAAGAGCATCGAAACAGTGGATTGTGTTAAGGGCAACTTATGGGAAATTAAACAATTCTATGCCTATTCTGACAGATTTATGAAAAGGTATTCAAAAGCAAATAGATTGTCAGTCAGTAAACAAAGATAATATAGTGAGGACTTGTATGGTAGATGTTCAAAATAGGTATTTAGCATAGTTTGAAGGGTACATGGTGTAAACTGAAAAATGTCTTACCTCACATATTTAAGAGTTTGTAAACCAGTGAGGTGGTATTAAACAGAGTCTAGTGTTGGAAACTGACTGGCTTAAAGAAGGGGTCCTTCTTAACAAGCTGTGTGAAAGTGTATTTGACATATTTAAGTTGTAAGCATATCTTTGAAAGTTGTCCTTGTGTATGTGTTCTGGGGCAGATTTGCTGTAAGCTGTTAAACAGTGATGGGTGGTTGTACTTATCTGCACAGAAGTGGGACAAGAAAGGTGTGTTCTTTTTCTAATGTGTGAATGGTTAATTGACACTTCTGGTGTGGTTGTGTGTGAAAATCGGCTGGAAAGAATCGGTATTTCTCTAAGACAGTTTTACTTTTCCTTCTCTCTGCAGGACTTGCAGGCACAGGACAGAGCCCACCGCATTGGTCAGACGAACGAAGTGCGCGTACTTAGGCTCTGCACTGTAAACAGTGTTGAAGAAAAAATTCTTGCTGCTGCTAAGTACAAACTAAATGTAGATCAGAAGGTAATCCAGGCCGGAATGTTTGACCAAAAGTCATCCAGCCATGAACGAAGAGCTTTCCTGCAGGCCATCCTGGAGCACGAAGAACAGGACGAGGTAACTGGTCAGGATGGGGTAACAGACTCGCTGGCGACTGTAAGTTTTTCTGAAACCCTCCTTGGACACCTGCTCTAGAAACATTGCTGCATTTTGTTTGTTTTTATGCTTCCTCTGTTTTATACCCCATCTCTTGCCTGCCTTTGTTTTCTTTCTCATTCTCTTAGGACCCTTATCTTAATTCAGTCTTTTGTTAGAGCTGCTGCTTTTGCTGCAAGTTTTGGGGTGTGCCTCATCCAATGTAGTACACCTTTGTAACTGGATTTGCCCTAGTGAGCTCAGCTGTTGCTTGTTAGGGTCACCTCTTTTTTGCTTGTTTGGTCATTCCATTTTGACTGCTGGAGGAGCCCATTTTATGCTTGGCCCTCTACTGCTTCTTTGTTAAAATATATCTTTCGATTTTCGTTCAAGCTTGAGCTATGACCAAATTCTAACTAGATGTAAAAACGTTATTTAATTAATTTATTTTGTGGAGCTCCAAGTGGATATTCTGCCCTATAAAGAAAGTGTAAGAATAATCCTGCTTCACATTTGTGCACATCTTGAAGATGACTAGATGAGATTTAAATTGCAACTCATCGCCTTTTTGAGGTGGCTAAAATAAAAGTTCTGTTCTTATGGGCAGCAGTTGCGACATTCATTTAAGCATATCAAGCATTTGCAGTTTGAGGTATGCACTAGTATTTCGCTTGTGACCTTATTACCTCCAGCTTGAATCAAGCATGCCCATCCCTCTTGTCTTCAAACCATATAGGAATGGCAATAGCGGTTTGACTCCTAGCATATAAGTTCTGCTTAACGGAGCTGTACAGCAATGTTGCTGCGTTAGACTTTACCTTGGCACTCCAATGTGTATTTGGTAAGGAGCTAGGAAGTTTGAGAAAGTGTAGTACTTTGCAAGTGTTGAAGCTGGGCTTAATAAATGATGTCAAGGAAAACATTGATAACGGTACTGGCTCTCTTATGATAAGCATTCTGCAGGGCGATATATATCCCAGATGACATAGATTTGGAGCAGAATGGTGATTTGGCTTAACTGGCTGGCTCTAGTTTTCTTCCATTTGCCATCACTTTATGAGCAGTAGATGTTGACAGGATAGCCTAGTAAATCGATAGAAGAGAAGCACGTCCTCCCTTCATATTGAAGCCATGTGAGCTTTTGAGATGCACCCTCCATGGAGCGGTTTGGTCTACGGCATGTCTACCTGCCTTGCTCTGGCAGCTTATGTTAATGCTTCACCACCACTCCAAATGCCATAAGATTTCTATGTTCTTCTTTTGTTGTTTTAATCTTGGTTCTTCCTATATTTTAATTATAAGCTGAGCTGTCCATTCAGCTCCTCTCTCCCTGTTACCTTCACAGTTTCCCATGCTCATGTGTGTGCTGCAGTTCATTTCCTGCAACCTATTTACTCCTAATGTATTTCTCTTCCATTTTCATTGCACACATGACCATGTTGTACAAGCTCTTCTTGCTTCATGTCCAGTGTCTTCCAATGCTGCAAAAGCACTCAGTTGGGTAGATTCCATAGTACTGTACGAAGTGATCCTTAAAAAACAGCCAAACCATGTTTTGGGTTTCTGGAACTCATTTTTCATGAACATTTGACCTTTTCCAAAATCCTCCCAGTAGGGCTACATGATGCAAGGAGTGTCTGTTTAGGGATACAGTCTCCACCCTGTGACTCATCACTGAATGGTCCTGCCCAGACAGCTATGTTCTTGTCTTATTATCTCTATACAAAAAATAATGGAGGACATCTGTGAGAAAGTGGCTCTGTATATACTGTTCCCAAATAGGTACAGTGTGTACAGATGCCACAGTCCCCAGAGGTTTGGCAGAGGCTAAAGTTAGATATAACCTTACTCTCTAAAGTGGTAGCTTGGTCGAGCAGTAAGGCAGTATCAGAGGACAGTGTAAAGCATTTGTTGTACACACTCAGTCAGCAAATGGTCTCACACACTCAATAACTGAACTCTAGGCCAATGGTTTATATAAAAAATATATGTCTGTTTTATTTTACAACCAACACTAGGTATTAAAATATACTTTCTGATGCTTTAGTTAAATACTTCTGCAATATGCAATTGACTTCTGTAGCTAGTTGTTACAGGTTGTTGCAATAGGCAACACAATTTCAAACACAATAGTACATTGAGCTCAATGGAAGTTTTAAGTTATTTACAATAGATTACTTTTCTAACTCCAGGACTGGATCCTAGATTCAGTCCTGGGACAGTTCTTGGAAACAAGTGAGGAAAGTCAACTTAATTACTGTTTTGATTTTAGGCATTATTTTGCTATTTTAAAAGTTGACACCAAGAAGAAATTTCATAGAAAAACAGTCAATGATTCCCCTATGGGAGAAAATTCAAGTTACAGGTATGGTATGTTCTCGTTACTTTTGTAATCCAGTACTGGGCTCCTAGGCTCAGTACTGGGACCTTAATCTAAAACAGGTAAGCAATTACGTTTTCAGAGTTGGTATGATTTTTAAAGAATATTTGTAGTTTGCAAAAATCGAGACTTGGAAGAAATTTCACAGAAAAACAGTCAATGATTTCCTATGGAAGAAAATTGGGTTAATGGTAAGTACGGTTGTGAGTACTTTTCAGGGTCGGTGCTGGGCACCAAGATCCAGCACTGGGAGCTCTACTAATAGCAGATGAGTATTCTCGTTTTCGTTACTCGGTTGATTTTAGGTGAATATTTTAAGTTTTAGAAACTCCACTCTTCGAAGAAATTTCAGAAAAAAACAGTCAATGTTACCCTATGGAGGAAAATTGGGTTATCGGCTTTTAGGTAAGTACTCGACTAGCAGAGTTAAGGTTCTGGGCACAGACACAGGGGTCTCCCAGGGTCAGGTAAGTACAGTTGTTACACCCTCAGCGGCACAGGAGCAGCCAGGTGCAGAGTGAGTTAGTCCCAATGTTATCCTATGGGAGGCAGGGGGGCCCTTGGTGGGTGGCTGCTGACTAGCAAGCCACGCAGCTGTGGGAGCTGGGCTCCCGGTCACTTGCTCAGGGCAAATGGGGAAGTAGATGGGTGTAGAGGTTACACTGCCAGGGCCACTCGGGCGGCTGGGTGCAGGATGCTTTTGAGCCTTCCGGCGCTCAATGGATTTCAATAGGAAAGCTCCAGGCCAGGCTTGGCGGGTGCAGAGTGTGCAGGGTTCGCGGTTCCAGGCTGATGCCAGGGGTTAGAAGCTGGTTTTGAGCAGAGCCACTGCTCATGGGAGTCCCAGGTGCTCAGAGTCAAAAGGTAGCCAGGTCCTCCGGGGTTTATGAGGTTGCTGGCCACAAGAGGTGCCAGGATGTAGCAGGAGCAGGTTTGAGGGTCGACAGGCTGGTAGGGCTGGGGCCAAAGCAGTTGGTGTCTTCCTCTTCTTAGCAGCTGCACGGCAGGTCTTCTTTCTTCTTGCTCTTCTCTGTTTTTCGGAATCTGGAATCTGAGGAAGGAAGGTTTAGGGTGCCCCTAAATACTAGATTTAGGGGCGTTTCAGGTAGGTAAAGGGCAGGGACCAATGGGTCCCTGTCCTGGGGTGGGTACACCCCCTATCCTGCCACTCTCCTGTGGGAGGGGGGCAGTAGCCTACTCCTGATTGGGCAGGGCCTCCCATCTTCAAGATGGCGAGTGCTCGGAGATGTGCTTCACCTTGCCTCCCCCACCTGAGGGGTGGGGTTGGCAGGCTGGCACATCCCCTGACCTTATTTGGGGTTTCCGGCCAGTCTTCCCGCCAGAGTGGGGTTTTAGAACTGGTGGGGGCCAGTTTGCTGGGTACAGCAAGTGGCCTGGGGAAGCTCACAGAGGCGGCATGCCTTTGAAGCATCCCCCTGTCCATCCTGGGGGAGGAGACCTAGCACCTCGCCCAGGATGTGCATTGTTGCAGGCCCAGGAGAGCGGGGGCTCTCCTACCCAGGGGTCCAGCAACATAGGCAGCCTCCCAGACTAGACATGGATTGTAGGTTAGGTTTCAGGGGGCATCTCTAAGATGCCCTCTGTGGTGCGTTGTACATTAAATCCCACACTGGCATCAATGAGGGTTTAATGTGCTGAGAAGTTTGATACCAAACTTCTCAGTCTTCAGTGTTGCCATCATGGTGCTGTGGAGTTCGTGTTTGACGAGCTCTCAGCACCATGTACTCTTAAATGGCAGCACTGCAGTTACAGTGCCCAGGAATGGACCTGGGTAGTGTAGTGGCACAGGGCTCATGCCCCTGTGCCCACACCACTGGCATAGGGCACCCAGCTAGAGGGGTGGCTGATGTATGCCAGGGCAGTGTAGGTGGTGGGCATGGCCCACAGGGATGTGTGCCATGTCGACTCTTTGTTTTGTCCTGTGCCCAGACACTCAGCCTGCAAGGGCAGTGTGTTTGTGTTAGGGTACAGGGCCTCTAAGGGTGGCACAATGAGTGCTGCAGCCCTTAGAGCCCTTCCCTGGTCACAAGGCCCTGGGTACCTAGGGTACCATTTACCAGGGGCTGACATGTGGCCAGGGTTTGCCAATTTGGGTTTTAGGTTTTTGTTTAGGGAAGGAACATAGGCCCTGGGCACCTGGCCACATTCGTCGCCAACCTACCCGCCGTTTCCTGGTGCTGGGATGACTAGGGCCCAAATGGCGGCCTATGCTGCGGCTCTGCAGGCTTCCGTGGCCCCTCCTCCATGGCGTCGTCGGCGGCTCCGGCAGGTTCGCCTTCAGGCTCTGGAGGTGTGGTGTTGGGGTGTGGCCCTATAGGGTTCCCCGCTTCGGCCCACGGTGCCTCTGCCTCGCTGCAAACCCCCGAGGGGTGCCCTGTGGTGTCGCGGGAGGTCGCCGGGACTTGCGGCTCACCCCCCCCCCCCCGAGTCCTCCTTGCTCTTCTGGGCAGGCGGCGGCCTTGCCAGAAGCTGAGCTGACGCTGTTCAGGCACCGACGGCTGTCGGCCCTGGTCCCTCTCGTCTCTCCAAGCAGGCGGGTGCTTCGTCGGAGGTCGAGTTGGTGCCGTTCTATTGCCGACCCAGAGCCGGCCCCGTTCCATTCTTCTAGGGTGCAAGTGGTGGACGAGGTCGTCCTGGCGTCCCCTCCGGCACCAGTCGACCTCACGTCGGAGCCTGTGGCGGACTCCATGTAAATTTTTTTTCTGGAGGCCCCCTCCTCTCCTGGAGGTTCGTCAACTTTTTTTCTCTTCTTCCCCGGAGACAGGCCGCTGCGTCGTGGCCTTTTCCCCAGTGTCTTCCAGGGAGGGCTCCTCGCCGTCCCCGCGGCCACAGCCTTCCCCAGAGGCACCTCAGGTCCCCCACACATCCGTCAATCTTCCACCATTCCAGGGCTGGCCATTTCTTCCTCCAGCTGGATTCGGGGATGGCCACGGAGGAATTGCTCTCTCCCCCACGACGCCCTACGGAGGCGTGTGCAGCCTTTGCCCGGTCCATTTCCACGGCCGCTGGCATTTTGCACATGGGCGACCCTGCCACCCCATTTCCTACGGACCATTTGCTGGAGGTTCTCCATCAGGGCTCTGGTGGACGGGAGCTGCTTTTTCCATTCGAAGCTTCCACTGCCACCGTCCTGCTCCGCACGACCCAGTCTGCCTTTCTTTCCACCCTTCTACTCAGGGCATTCTTCTGCAGACTGCTTTTCCTTCCTTACCTTTGGTGGTGTTTCCTCCGTCACGGGAGGCCCGATGGTTAGATTCCTGGGGGCGGAACCTCTTCGCTTCTTCTAGTGCTGCTTTGGGAGCGCTCAACACGCTTTGTGTGTTGGCCAGGGCTACTTCCAGCTTGTGGGATTCCGTGGAGTCCCTTCTGTCTTCTGCCTCTCCGGAAGGTGTTCATGCTGATCTGCGACGCCATGTGATGGATGGCCGGGAGCTGGCCGCGTTTATTCTTCGTTCGGCCCTGGATGTTTCTGATGCTCTCGGCTGCACCATGGCAAGTTTAGTAACTCTCCGTCGCCATGCTTGGCAAAGGGATAGCGTTTTTCCTGAGAATGTGAGGGAGCGTCTCGTTGACCTGTCCTTTTGATGGGGTGCTTTTGTTTAACACCCATGCGGATGCTGCCCTTCAGTGGCTCCTTGCGGGGCTCTGTCCTCCTCCTCCCCCTCCGTAACTTGGCTTCGGGTCCTTAAATTGACCTTTTTTTTGCTGTTGGCTGCTGGTACAGCCCCTTTGGATTTTGTGGTTCTTTGGTTGTGGTCCACCCATATGTGTCCTCAGGTTGGGCCTTCGATGTGTTTTTTGATTGGCTGATTGTCAAGCCGGCTGTGGTTCTATCTGCAGGTCCTTTTTGTTCTGTCCTCTGCTGCAGGATTTTTTCCCTAGGAGGTGTTCCCATGTTTTCTTGGGACGTATCATACCCTGCCTTTATGTTCTGGTACTCTGCTGCGGGGTGTTTTTCCCCTAAGAGGTGTTCCCATGGTTTAGTGGGACGTGTCATACCCTATCTGGGGTACTTGTAGCTATTGCATAGCTCTGTCCTGCGCTGGAACAGTATGGTCGCCCCTTTTTCGGGTTCCCTCCCTTTCTTGGCATCATTGTCTGATGCTTGTGCGGTCTTTTATATCTTGTCAGGGCGCAGCTTGCGCTGCTTCGGCTTCTGTGGTTCTCAGTGTTCCCTCCATCGCTTGACAGTTTGGCATGCTGTCTGCGGTGTTGTGATGCGGTGTTTCGACCTTTCTGTCCGGCATTTGGGCCTGGTCCTCTGTCTGGTGTTCCAGGGGGTCTGGGTTTCTCCTGGCTTTTCTGTGCTCTGGTTGACGGCTTGGTCCGTCCTCCGTGTCTCCCCCTTTTGCTCTTATGACTGGGCCCATTTCTCTTCGTGGGTCGGTGTGTGTCTATTGAACGCTCCTCCTTTGGGGCTCGTTCTGCATTTTCCTGGCGTCTGCCCTCGGCCTGCGCCTGACTTGTTCTGGGTGCGCTGCTCCATGGTGCTGTCCGCTGCTGGCTGTGCACGCCTGCTTGTGCTGGTCCACCTCCGTGGCTCTTGTTGTGCTCCCTTGTGCCCCTGCCTCTTGTTCTGCTGGGGCTTTGCGCACCTTTGCCTTTCTTCTTATGCCTGCGTTCCTTTGCTGTGGAGCCGTTGCTGCCTTGCCTGCTTCCTTGCGGCTGATGCCTGTTCGGCTGTCCTCTGTCGCTCTGTGTTTTCCTACATCAGGCTCTGCCTCCGGTTCTACCTCCTCTCCTTGGAGTTGGGGTTGTTCTATCATCCTGGGTGCTCCTATGCGGCTGTCCCTACAAGGGTTTGTGGCCGTTGTACCTTGAATGGGCATGGGGTCTCCTGGTCTTCCCTTCGCCTTGCTGGGGCCCTGTGTTTCTTCCTGCTTGGGAGGTTCTCTCGCAGGCCCTCCTCCCCTTTGGGTATGGCTTGGGTATCTATTCTACGTTAAGGAATCTGTGGCTAGTAGTCTCTATCAGATGTACAAGTTACTTACCTTCGGTAACGATGTATCTGGTAGAGACGATTCTAGCCGCAGATTCCTTCACGGCCCGCCCTTCCTCCCCGTTCTGCGAGGACCTTTCCTGTGGTTTTCTGGACTCTCCTCCCTCCAGGTGGCTGGTCTCCTGTGGGTGTCCGCTTCGCTTCTGCTCGGACAGGCTACTTGGTTCTGCTTGATTGTTCCACCCCTTCCCTTATGATACATGATTGGTTGGTTCATGTATGCGTCTGCATCCCTCCACCCTGCCTTTTTTCTGGTGTAGGGGCCTGCTTTTACTCTTCTACGTTTTACATGCTTGGGGTTTCTGCTTCCTTTGCTGTCCTCTGAGGTTTTTTTTTGCCTGTACCTCAGCCTTTTAGCTCCTTTCAGGGGATACGGCCCTCCTTGGTGGTGTCGTCTGGGGTGAATTGCTGTTCCTCCTTTGTTCCGGGCTTGTTGCCCTTCACTGTTGTGGATGGTGGTTGCAGTCTCTCTCTTTTTCTTTCTCTCTCTTTCTCTCTTCTGCTGTGCCCTTTTTCACTTGCTTCTACCTCCTGGGAGGATGTCGCCTTAGCTTGCAACGGTGTTCCTCAGAGCGGTGCTCTGCTCTTTCGCTGCTATGGCTTTCACTGCTATGGTCTTTTGTGCCTTAGTGCTTGATACTTTTCCAACTGGTGCTGTTCCTCACCTTTCGTTTCTCTCTTTTCTGTTTCATTTGTTTTTCGCACACTGTTCCCATACTCTCCAAAGTTTTGTTTGTGATGACTTCGTGTTGTGGCGCGGAAAAGTTCTCCGAAGAAAACTGATGTCGGCGCTCCGGGGTGGGGCTTATGTGACCTCGCTGACGTCACGCCCACAAGCGACGTCTGGGCGGAGTCGCGTGGTACAGCCCCCCGGCGCGCAGAGATGCTGGGGCAGTCTCACGCCTGGGGATAATTCTACGTTAAGGAATCTGCGGCTAGAATCGTCTCTACCAGATACATCATTACCGAAGGTAAGTAACTTGTACTTTAGAAGAAACCGTAAATCACTACTGTTCGAGGCATATGAGCTGCAGATCACACCCTAGCATAGTAGATCGGCATCTAGTGTTGGGCTCGGATGCTTGCACGTTGTTGTTGTCTTGGAAGAAGTCTTTGTGGTCACGAGATAGGTGACTCCTCCCTTGGACGATAGTGCGCATGGGCATCATCTCCATCGTTAGATTGTTTTTTTCCGCCATTGGGTTCGGATGAAACTTTTCCGCACCAGTTGGAACTCTCAATTCCAAGCTTCTCGAAGCGCAAAAATGACAGAAAAATCATCGAATCACCTTCATCTTCGATATCGATTTCATCGGCTCGATTTAGGACGTCGACGCGGGCCCCTGGGCCTATCCACGCCGTAAGCCTACTTCTCATGGAAAGGACGCCTTTCAGAAAATGCCCCCAGTGTGGAGCAAAATTTCCACACAGTGACCATCACAAGGTCTGCAACCTCTGCATATCACCTGAACACGACGAGTCCAGCTGTCCAGCCTGTGCATCCTTTCGATCCAAAAAGACCTTTCGAGATCGAAGGGCTAGAAGACACATCATGGCACAGAGACCAGCTCCGGAACCAGAGGACATCTTTGATGAAGGCCCCGATGTCCCAGAAGAAGATTCCGAGGAGTTCGAAATCATCTCCGAGGCAGAAAACTCAGACTACCTCATCACTCCTGGGCAACGTGCGAGTACTACTGCCCCTGACCCAACCCCTCCAAAACCAAAGGCAGTGGTCAAGACTACGCCTGTTGACCCCAGTCGAGACCGAAACATCCTTCAGAAGCCCCTTCTCAGTGCTCGGCTCTGAAGAAAAAAGACAAGCCTTCCGGTAGCTCGGGACCGAGCAAACCGCATGTCATTATCCCACCGACACCTTCGGCACCGAAGCCAAAAGAACACTCGGCGCCGAAATCGGCTCCGACGCCTTCCACCTCCAAATCGGCCCCGAAAACGGCAAGGCCCATAGATAAGCCTGCGTTGAAGGTTCCCAAGCCTAAAGATCCAGCTTCGGCTCCGAAACTAACATCCTCGGCACCGGCTAAGGACTCTGATACACCTCCTAAAGCCAAAACCTATACGGATCAACCACAACCTCGCTCGGAACCGAAAAAATCGGCAATGAAAACTGTTACCGAGGAACAAGAACTTTTTTACCCAGATCCCATCGATCCAAGGTAGAAAAATATTTATAGCAACCCAAAAACTGGACATGTCATGTGCCATGTAAGAAACGAAAACTGGGCACACAATCTGCTCCAGTTCCTGTACACAAGAAGGACCTATGCCCCCTTCTTCTCCTATACTGCCTTCTAACCCACCTCCTCTGCCTACACCACCCTTACCTTTAACTTCTCCACCACATACACCACCTCCGGATGATGATGATGACCTAGGGGGTGGGGGTGATCCTAATGACCCGTTCACGGATCCAGATACCTCACCACTTGATGATTGGGCATTCCCTATTGCAGCAGATCTACCAGCCCCCCAGCCATATCCCTCAAAACCATCCCCCCCAGATGATCACCTGGTGTGAGAAAGTGCCATCTTTCTTGCATGGTATGCCCCCACTTTTTGCTGAAATGCTGAATGTACTTTGACTGAGTGTGCCCTGGACTCCTGCCAATCAGGTGCCCAGGGCATATGTTCCTTCCCTAAAACACAAAACCCAAATTGGCAAACCCTGGCCACATGTCAGCCCTTGGTAAATGGTACCCTAGGTACCCAGGGCCTTGTGACCAGGGAAGGCCTCTGAGGGCTGCAGCACTCATTTGTGCCACCCTTAGAGGCCCTGTACCCTTACACACACACACACTGCCCTTGCAGGCTGAGTGTCTGGGTACAAGACGAAACAAAGAGTCGACATGGCACACATCCCTGTGTGCCATGCCCACCACCTACACTGCCATGGCATACATCAGCCACCCCTCTAGCTGGGTGCCCTATGCCAATGGTGTGGGCACAGGAGCAGGAGCCCTGTGCCCCTACAGTGCCAAGGTCCATTCCTGAGCACTGTAAGTGCAGTGCTGCCATTTAAGAGTATATGGTGCTGGGAGCTCGTCAAACACGAACTCCACAGCACCATAATGGCAACACTAAAGACTGAGATGTTTGGTATCAAACTTCTCAGCACATTAAACCCACACTGATGCCAGTGTGGGATTTAATGTACCAAGCACCCCAGAGGGCATCTTAGAGATGCCCCCTGAAACCTAACCTACAATCCACGTCTGTTCTGAGGCTGCCTAGGCTGCCACACAGCAGACATGTTGCTAGACCCCTGGGTAGGAGAGCCCCTGCTCTCCTGGGTCTGCAACAATGCACATCTTGGGCGAGGTGCTAAATCTCCTCCCCCAGGATAGCCAGGGGGAAGCTTCAAAGGCATGCCGCCTCTGGGAGCTTCCCCAGGCCACTGCAACCCCCCACTCTGGCGGGAAGCCTGGCCGGAAACCCCAAATAAGGACAGGGAATGTGCCAGCCTGCCAACCCCACCACTCAGGTGGGGGAGGCGAGGTGAAGCACATCTCCGGGTTCTCGCCATCTTGAAGATAGGAAGCCCTGCCCAATCAGGACGAGGCTACTGCCCCCCTCCCAGAGGAGAGAGGCAGGATAGGGGGTGTACCCAGGACAGGGACCCATTGGTCCCTGCCCTTCACCTACCTGTAACACCCCTAAATCTAGTATTTATGGGCACCCTGAACCTTACTTCCCCAGATTCCAAAATCCGAAGAAGAGCTGGAAGAAAGAAGACCTGTCCTGCAGCTGCTAAGAAGAGGAAGACACCAACTGCTTTGGCCCCAGCCCTACCGGCCTGTCGACCCTCGAACCTGCTCCTGCTCCAACCCGGCATCTCTTGTGGCCAGCAACCTCAGAAACCCCGGAGGACCTGGCTACCTTTTGCCTCTAAACCCCTGGGACTCCCATGAGTAGAGGCTCTACTCAAAACCTACTTCTAATCCCTGGCAGCAGCCCGGAACCGCAAACCCAGCACACTCTGCACCAGCCAAGCCTGGCCTGTGCCGGAGTGAACAAAGACCACGAGGACGACCCCACGGCGACTGTGACCCTGAGTACGGCACCCAAGAACCTCCCTCGACACTCCTGAAGAAGCCTGCAGCCTCAGAACCAGGTGCCCCCCCAACCGCGATCAACAGAGGGTAAGATTTCCCAACACCAAAAGGCACCCCGGCGCCCCGGGGCCCCCTGTGCCCAATCCCGGGGTACCTACCTATCCTCCAACTACCCAACTTACCTCTCGAAGTGGTGGTGGCACCTGAAGAATCTTCGTCCCCGAGCTTGCAGTCTTTTTCTAAACCGGATATTTCCCATTGAAATCAATTGAGCGCCCGAAGGCTCAAAAGCACCCTGCACCCAGCCGCCCGAGTGGCCCTGGCAGTGCAACCTCTACACCTATCTACTTCCCCACTTGCCCTGAGTAAGTGACCAGGAGCCCAGCTCCCACTGCCGCGTGGCCTGCTGGTCAGCAGCCACCAACCAAGGCCCCCCTACCTCTCATAGGATAACATTGGGCCTAACTCTCTCTGCACCCGGTCGCCCTTGTGCCGCTGGGGGTGAACTAACTGTACCTACCTCACCCTGGGAGACCCCTGAGTCTATGCCCAGAACTTTAACTCTGCCAGTCGAGCACTTTCCTTTAAACCGATAACCGAATTTTCTCCATAGGGTAACATTGACTGGCTTTTCCTGAAATTTCTTCTGTGTGGACTTTCCAAAACCTAAAATATTCACCAAAAATCAGCCGAGTAACGAAAACGAAAATACTCACCTGCTCTTAGGTGAGCTCCCAGTGCTGGATCTTGGTGCCCACCACTGACTCTGAAAACTACTTCCAACTGTACCTAATAGTAACCCAATTTTCTACCATAGGAAATCATTGACTGTTTTTCTGTGAAATTTCTTCTAAGTGTCAATTTCTGCAATCTTTAAATATTCTTTAAAAATCGTATGATATCTGAAAACGTAATTGCTTACCTGTTTTGGATAAAGGTCCCAGTACTGAGTCTAGGCACCCAGTACTGGATTACAAAAGTAACGAGAACATACTATACCTGCAACTTGAATTTTCTGCCATAGGGAATCATTGACTGTTATCTTTGAAATATTTTCTAAGTGTAAACTTTTAAAATAGCAAAATATTGTCTAAAAATCATCACAGTAATTAAGGCGACTTTTATCACTTGATTCCAAGTACTGACCCAGGACTGAATCTAGGATCCAGTCCTGGAATTCCAAAAGAAATCTTAAAAGTAATCTGTGGCAAATAACATGAAACTTCCATTGAACTCAATGCATTATTGTGTTTAAAATAGTGTTGCCTATTGCAACCACTTGTAACTTTCTACAAAAGTCAATTGCATATTGCAAAAGTATTTATATAAAGCATCTCATTCTGAGAAAGTATATTTTAATTCCAATTGTTGGTTCTAAAATAAAACAAGCATATATTTTTTATATATAAACCATTGGCCTAGAGTTCAGTTATTGAGTGTGTGAGCCAATTTGCTTGCTGAGTGTGTGCAACAAATGCTTTACACTGTCCTCTGATACTGCCTTACTGCTCGACCAAGCTACCACTTTAGAGAGTAAGGTTATATCTAACTTTAGCCTCTGCCATGCCTCTGGGGACTGTGGACTCTGTACACCCTGTACCTATTTGGGAACAGTATATACAGAGCCACTTTCTCACAGCAACACAAAGGTTCCTTCTACCAATGGAGACAAAGGATGAGTGCTTCCTCTGCGATGTTAAGGATCAGCCAAGGAAACCGGTACGGACCATTCCCATTATTGATTTCATCTGGAACGAAGGACTGAAGGTTATGACAGTGCCTGCTTCTATTCCTGCGGTCTTGCCTCGGCTAGACAAGAAGTATAAGGCACCAGATAACTCACCTGCTTGCCTCATAGGCCACCCGAAAGCTGACTCTGTTATTGCCCAAGCGGCACAAAGACGAGCTAGAAACCCCTCCTCTCTAATTACAGCTCCTCCAGACAGGGACGGTAGACGACTGAATGCTATTGGGAAGAAGGTTTCCACCATGGCAGCGACGACCATCCGTGCTGCTAATTCACTGGCCATATTAGGGCGGTACGATAGACCGATGTGGTCGGACATCTTTCCCTACATCAACATGTTGCCAGAACCATCAAAGTCTGATGCCTTAAAGATCTTGCAAGAAGGGGAGCGTATCTCTGCTGAGAAAATAGATTCAGACGTGGATGTTGCATCCACAGGATTTCGGCAGCTAGCTGGTGCTGCAGTTCTGCGAAGGCAAGGCTGGCTAAAGTCGACATCTTTTCGCCAGGAGGTTCAGGCAAAGATTATTGACATGCCATTTGATGGAGAATCACTATTTGGCCAGCATGTCGAAGAGGCCCTTCAGGCCATTAAAAAAGATACAGAGACAGCAAGATCTCTCGGTACTCTTCAATTTCGCAAGTTGCCCTTTCAGGGTGCTAAGGGATGCGGATCCTTTTCAAATAGAGGAGGCTACCATGGACAAAGGTCGTACCAGTCCTTTCAAAGCAATCAGAGAAATCAGTCCCAAAGACAACAGTCATACGAACAGCGAAATACCTCCTATTCGCAAAACAAAAGAAGGCCCTCCTACCGTGGATGGGATTCAGCCAAAAAGCAATGAAAACCGTCACCTGCAACCACTTCTACCGCCCACCCCTTTAAGAGTTGGAGGAAGAATCTCCCAATATTACTCGAACTGGTCCGCTATCACATCAGACAAGTGGGTCCTGGACATCGTGGCCAGAGGCCATGTTCTAGAATTCATAAAGATTCCTCCAAATTCTCCTCCCAAGGGCCCACCTACTGCTCATCTCAAGGAGCTTTTTTCCCAAAAAAATTTGATGATTCGGAAGGGAACAATCGAAAGGGTCCCTCATTTACATAGAGCAACAGGATTTTATTCTAGATTTTTCCTGATAATGAAAAAGTCGGTAGAATGGCGCCCCATCCTCGATCTTTGCTACCTCAACAAATACCTGAAACAATTATCCTTCCAAATGTTGACACTTCAAGAAATCCTTCAGCTCCTCTCGACGGGGGCTTACATGGCCACCCTCAACCTCCAAGACTCTTACTTCCATGTGCCAATTCTACCCAGAAACAGAAAATTATTGCGGTTCAGAGTGGCTGGCAGGGACTTTCAGTTCAAAGTCCTTTTTTTCGGACTACTTTCAGCACCCCGTGTATTTACCAAGGTTCTGGCACCAGTGGCCGCACACCTTCGTCTGGAAGGGATTCAAATCTTTCCATACCTGGATGACTGCTTTATCAAGGCAAATTCTTTTCCAACCGCAAACGCACACATTCAAAGATGTCTGTAACTTTTCCAATCTCTAGGTCTCTCCATCAACCTCGACAAGTCTCATCTTGTTTCATCACAAAGAAAGACCTTCTTGGGAGCCACGTTAGACACTCAGCTTACCCAAGCATTTGCCTCAAACGAAAGACAACACAAAATCTGCAAGCTAGCCCACCTTTTACGATCAAAAAGGTGTGTTTCAGTCCGGCTGTTCAAGTCTTTTCTAATGATGATCTCTTCCTGCATCCCTTTGATACCCAACTGCCGTCTCAGAATGAGGCCCCTGCAAGAGGAGCTCAACCACCAATGGTTACAGATTTCGAGGTCGTTCGACTACATCATTCGCATCACTCCTCGGATGCGAGAAGCCTTACTCTGGTGGACTCTAATAAAGAACGTGGAAAAAGGGTGTGCATTCCTGGTAGAAGCCCCAAATTTCACCATCACCACAGATGCAACCCTCGAGGGATGGGGAGCACATCTTCAAGGTATGACGGTCAACGACATGTGGAACGTCCAGCAAAAAACGTGGCATATCAATCTTCTAGAGTTAAGAGCCATCTTTTTAGCCCTAAAATCCTTTCGAACCATCATCCTGGGATCTTCAGTACTAAATCGGACAGACAACACTACAAGTATGCACTACTTGAACAAACCAGGAGGAACAAGGTCTCCCCTTCTCTCTCTTCAAGCCCAAGAAATCTGGGACTGGGCGATACGGCACAGAATCAGCCTATCAGCGATCCATGTTCCAGGAGTCTCCAACGTCCTAGCGGATTCCCTCAGCAGATCAACAGTTTCCAATCATGAGTGGGAGTTACATCAGCCAACATTGAATCGGGTCTTTCAGGAGTGGGGTCGTCCCAACCTGGACCGGTTTGCAACCAATCAGAACCGCAAATGTCCACAGTCCCCAGAGGTTTAGCAGAGGCTAAAGTTAGATATGACCTTACTCTCTAAAGTGGTAGCTTGATCGAGCAGTAAGGCAGTATCAGAGGACAGTGTAAAGCATTTGTTGTACACACTCAGTCAGCAAATGGTCTTACACACTCAATAACTGAACTCTAGGCCAATGGTTTATATATAAAAAATATATGCGTGTTTTATTTTAGAACCAACAATAGGTATTAAAATATACTTTCTCAGAATGAGATGCTTTATATAAATACTTTTGTAATATGCAATTGACTTTTGTAGAAAGTAGAAAGTTACAAGTGGTTGCAATAGGCAACACAATTTTAGACACTATCATGCACTGGGTTCAATGGAAGTTTCAAGTTATTTGTAATAGATTACTTTTAGGATTACTTTTGGGATTCCAGGACTGGATCCTAGATTCAGTCCTGGGACAGGACTTCGAAAAAAGTGATGAAAGTCGACTTAGTTACTGTTATGATTTTTAGACAATATTTTGCCATTTTAAAAGTTGACACTTGGAAAATATTTCAAAGTAAACAGTCAATTATTCCCTATGGCAGAAAATTCAAATTGCAGGTATAGTATGTTTTTCGTACTCGTTACAGACTCAGTACAGGGACCTTTATCCAAAACAGGTAAGTAATTACGTGTTCGAGGCATATGAGCTGCAGATTGTACACTTAGCATAGGTCGCCATCTGGTGTTGGGCCCGGATGTTTGCAGTTTGTTTTTCTTCTTGGACAGTCTTTGGAAGTCACGAGTTTGGTGACTCCTCCTTCGGTCCGTACTGCGCATGGGCTTCGGCTCCATCCTCAGATTGTTTTTTTCCGCCATCGGGCTCGGATGTGATACTTCGTGCTCCGGCTTCGAACTTCTACGGTTCCAGCCTCGACAGAAAATCCTCGATTCTTCGAGTTCCTTCATCATCTTCATCTCTCGAAGCGGCACTTTTCTCCATCCCGTACATCGACACCGGCCTTCGGGCCCTCCGCGACTCCGGTCCCGGCCGATGGAAAGGACTCCGTTCAAAAAGTGCCCAAAATGTGGGTCTAAATTTCCCCACACCGACCTCCATCAGGTGTGTAACCTTTGCCTCTCTCCGGAACACGAGGCTAGAGACTGCCCCGCCTGCAAGTCTTTTCGATCGAAGAAGACCATCCGAGATCGAAGAGCTCGACGCACCATGGCGCACTCATCCTCGGCAGCTCCACCGGACATCTTCGGAGACGACGCCGAAGCTTCGGGGCAAACACACACCGAGCAGGAGGAAGACGTCGTCAGCGCTTCCGAGGCCGACGACTCCGACGTGGAGGACGTTACACCAGCGCAGCGGGCCGTGAGTACTATGCCCCCTCCCACCCCCGCGCCGAAAACCAAAGAGACTCAGGTTACTCCCTCGCCTGCCGGCCTGGGCAAAACCAAAACCAAAACTTCGATCACCCCACCTTCGGGCCCGGTGTCGAAGCACCCAAAGTCTCATGGCAGCTCGGGATCGAGCCAGCCGACACCCGGTGCCGAAAAACAGCATCCGGCACCGAAGACTGCAAAATCCAGCTCGACTCCGAAACCACCGGTGCCGAAGCCTGGACACTCGGCGCCGACCAAACACAAACACAAATCTGTC
The DNA here is from genome assembly GCF_964204655.1 of Triturus cristatus. Classification (NCBI taxonomy): domain Eukaryota; kingdom Metazoa; phylum Chordata; class Amphibia; order Caudata; family Salamandridae; genus Triturus; species Triturus cristatus. Next base: position 84,515,484 of record NC_140586.1, on the reverse strand, counting down.
GGCACCGACGCTCCGGCGCCGAAACATCATTCGACGCCGAAACACCCGGAGACCTCAAAAAAGCATGGCGCACACAGACCATCGAAACCCCCGGTTCCGAAATCACCGGTGCCGACAGACGACTCGACACCGTTGGCTCTGTTTACACCAGACCCTTTACAAAAGACTTTGTCCAAAGATCCAAAGACTGGGCTTTTGACTTTAACTACCAAGAAAAGACGCCTTGATGCTCCGGCTCCTCCTCCTCCACCCAAAAGGAAGGACTCTGCTACTTCTCCCCTCAGAGTGCCCTCCCCACCACCGCCTCCCCTACCCACTCCACCTCCTCCACCGCCTCCACCTCACAGGTCTCCGCCACCTTTACCTCACTACGATCCAGCCCCATCCCCAGATCCGGATGATGGGGATCCGGACAATTACCCGGCGGACGCCCCAATGGATCCCACTCCACCAGGGACCCCAGATCCATGGGAGGATTACAATAACCCTGATATACCCAATGTACCTCAGGACGACCTATACCCATCAAGGCCGTCTCCTCCAGAGGACTCCTTAGGGTTTCATCATTTAGTGCAGAGAGCAGCACACTACCATGGGGTGGACATGCACAGTGAACCAGTAGAAGAAGACTTCCTACTGGATACATTTGATATACAAGACAAATCTACTTCCATTTTACCCATGCTTAAGGGTGTCACCAAGCACGCTACAGAGGTGTTCAAAGACCCTGTCAGAGCCAGAGTACTGAACCCTAGAATAGAGAAGAAGTACAAGGCGGCACCCACAGACCCTGCTTACATCAAGGGCCCTGCTCCCCTAGATTCCCTAGTTGTCTCCACAGCTAGAAAGCGGGCTAACTCCCAATCCTCAGGAGATGCCCCACCGCCAGACAAAGAATCTAAACTTCTGGACGCGTCTGGTAAACGCACCGCCTCCCAAGCTGCAAACATGTGGCGCATTGCAAACACACAAGCACTGCTTGCGCGATATGATAGAGCACACTATGACGAACTAGAGGCTCACACACCTCCCGCCTGCTCCTTCCTGCTGGACCTCCTGCTGCCGCCTGCCGCCTGAGCCACCACAGGGCCGCCGAGCGCCGCCCCAGCCGCCACAGGGCCGCCAAGCGCCGCCACCGAGCCCCCTGGTTTCCCGCCGCTGCCCACGAGACCCCGCCCGCCGATTGGTTCCCGCGCTCCCCGCCTCCCCGCAGACCCTCCCTCCCGGCTCCCCTCTTATGACGCCCCCAGAGCGACCGCGCAGCGGACGCGCGCAGCGGGAGCACCGAATGAGCGCCGAAGGTGCGCCAAAGGTAAGCCCGTCTGCGCCCGTCCGCGCCTGGACCGCGCCCAGCGCCAGACCCCCTGGCCCCCGCGCCTGCCAGCCCCCCCGCAGGACCTACGATGCCGCCACCCTCAACGCACTCAACACCGGCCGAACCCCCGGGTGCTACCGAGCCACTCCGAGACGCACCCACGGACCCTTCAGCTGCCTCACCTGCAAGTTCACCTGCATCCGGACCTGTCCCGCACCAGCACCCGCCAAGCCGAACACCAGCAGCAACCACCTCAAGTGCATCCTGCTCAACACCCGCTCCGTCCACAGACACGCCGTTCAACTCTGGAACCTCCTCGACACCACAGCTCCTGACGTTGCCTTCCTCACGGAAACCTGGATGAACGACTCTTCAGCGCCCGACATCGCCATCGCCGTCCCAGAGGGCTACAAGATCATCCGGAGAGACCGCGACAACCAGACTGGAGGAGGCATCGCCATCATCCACAGAGACACCATCCGTATCTCGACCAACGCCGACAACACCCTGACATCCGCCGAACACCTGCACTTCCAGATCCACACCGACCCCAAGACCACCCTCAGAGGCACCCTGATCTACCGACCCCCGGGACCACGCACTCAATTCAGCGAAGACATCGCCGACTTCATCAGCCCGCACGCCCTCCCCTCGGCCGACTACATCCTCCTCGGGGACATCAACTTCCACCTGGAGAACAACAACGACCGCAACACCACCACCCTGCTTGACAACCTCGCCACCCTCGGACTCAAGCAGCTGGTGACCACCCCCACCCACCTCGCCGGACACACACTCGACGCCATCTTCTCGTCCAGCAAAGACATCTCCTTCAGCCACGCCACTGGACTCCACTGGACGGACCACAGCTGCATCCACTTCACCTTCAAAAGAACCACGGTCCACCACCACCAGCAACAGGCCGCACGAAGAAGCTGGAACAAGATCACAGCCGAACAACTCACCACATCCCTGAGCCAGCACCCTCCCGCCAGCTCACCGAACCCCAGCCAAGCCGCCGACAACCTCACGAAATGGATCTCCACCTGCGCGGACGAGCTCGCCCCTCTGAGGACCCCACCCAGCAGACCCGGAAGCAAGAAGGCCCCTTGGTTCACCGACGAACTCAAGAGCTCCAAGAAGAACTGCCGAGCCCTCGAGAAAGCATGGAGAAGAGACCCAACGCCGGACAACATGACTACCCTCAAGCTCGCCACCCGAAGGCACCATCAACTGATCCACGCCACCAAGAAAACAGCATTCAAGGACCGGTTGGACAACAACGCACACAACAGCAAGGAACTCTTCAACATCGTCAGAGAGCTCTCCAACCCCAACGCCGGAACCAACGACATCACCCCATCGCAAGACCTCTGCAACTCCCTCGCCTCCTACTTCCACAACAAGATCGCTGACATACACAACAGCTTCAGAACACAACCAACGCTCCCCACGACCAAACCAACGCCCCCCACCACCACCCTCAACGCCTGGACACCGATCAACCTCGAAGACACCATCAGCACGATGAACTCCATCCACTCCGGTTCCCCAACCGACCCCTGCCCTCACCACATCTTCAACAAGGCCGACGCTGTCATCGCACCCCACCTGCGGGACATCATCAACACCTCCCTCAACACCGCCACCTTCCCTGAGAGCTGGAAGCACGCCGAACTCAGCGCTCTACTAAAGAAACCAACGGCGGACCCCACCGAACTCAAGAACTACCGCCCCATCTCGCTCCTCCCGTTTCCAGCCAAAGTCATCGAGAAGACCATCAACAAGCAACTGGCAGCCTTCCTCGAGACGACTGGTTCCCTCGACCCTTCCCAGTCAGGCTTCCGGGCCAACCACAGCACCGAGACCGCCCTCATCGCTGCCACAGACGACATCCGAACCCTGTTGGACAACGGAGAAACAGCGGCCCTCATCCTCCTGGACCTCTCCGCGGCATTCGACACTGTCTGCCACCGCACCCTAGTGCAGCGCCTCAGCAACGTCGGGATCAAGGAGAAGGCACTGGAATGGATCATCTCCTTCCTCACCGGAAGGACACAGAGAGTCCGCCTGCCGCCGTTCAGATCAGAAGCCACGGAAGTCACCTGCGGCGTCCCTCAGGGCTCCTCGCTCAGCCCCACCCTCTTCAATGTCTACATGAGCCCCCTTGCGGCCATCGCACGCCAACACAACCTGAACATCATCTCCTACGCCGATGACACCCAGCTGATCCTCTCCCTGACCAACGACCCCGCCACCGCCAGAGCCAACCTACACGAAGGGATGAAAAACGTGGCCGAGTGGATGACGACCAGCCGCCTGAAACTGAACACAGACAAGACCGAAGTCTTCATCCTGGGCTCCTCACCCTCCGCCTGGGACGACTCCTGGTGGCCCCCTGCCCTGGGCAACGCACCCAAACCGACAGACCACGCACGCAACCTGGGCTTCATCCTGGACTCCTCCCTCTCCATGACCAGACAAGTCAACGCCGTCTCCTCGTCCTGTTTCAACATCCTGCGCATGCTACGTAAGATCTTCCGGTGGATCCCCACCGAGACCAGGAAAACAGTCACCCAGGCCCTCGTCACCAGTCGACTGGACTACGGCAACGCCCTCTACGCCGGTACCACCGCCAAGCTCCAGAAGAGACTCCAGCGGATCCAGAACGCCTCGGCGAGACTCATCCTCGACGTCCCCAGACGAACTCACATCTCCAGACACCGGAGAGACCTGCACTGGCTCCCGATCAACAAAAGAATCACCTTCCGGCTCCTCACCCACGCACACAAAGCCCTACACAACCAAGGCCCGACCTACCTCAACAGCCGCCTCAACTTCTACGCTCCCAAACGCCACCTCCGCTCGACCAGTCTCGCCCTCGCAGCCGTCCCCCGCATCCACAGAGCGACTACAGGAGGTAGATCCTTCTCCCACCTGGCCGCCAAGACTTGGAACGCCCTCCCCACCGAACTACGCCTGACCCAAGACCACCTCTCCTTCAGGAAGAAGCTCAAGACCTGGCTGTTCGAGCAGTAGCGGACCCCCCCCCCCCCCCCAGCGCCTTGAGACCCTCCGGGTGAGTAGTGCGCTTTATAAATGCCTTTGATTGATTGATTGATTGATTCCCTAATAGGTACAGGGTGTACAGAGTCCACAGTCCCCCAGAGGTTGATAGAGGTCAAAGTTAGGTATGACCTTACTCTCAAAAGTGGTAGCTTGGTCGAGCAGTAAGGCAGTACCAGAGGACAGTGTAAAGCATTTATTGTACACACTCAGTCAGCAAATGGTTTCACACACTCAATAACTGAACTCTAGGCCAATGGTTTATATATATAAAATATATGCTTGTTTTATTTTTAGAACCACAAAGGGAGTAAAAATATACTTTCTCAGAATGAGAGGTTGAATATAAATACTTTTGTCTTAAGCAATAAATTTGTGTAAACAGTCACAGTTGGTTGCAATAAACAATCCTATTTCCTAAACATAACAATGCATTGAGCTCAATGGTAAATTCAGGTTATATGTAATAAATTACTTTTCAGATTACTTTTGGAATTCCAGGTCTGGCTCCTAGAACCAGCCTGGGGTCAGTATTCAGAATCAAGTGATGAAAGTCGACTTAATAACTGTAATGATTTTTAGATAATATTTAGCTATTTCAAAAGTTAGCACTTAGAAAACATTTCACAGAAAACATTCAATGGATCTCTATGGCAAGAAATTCAAGTTGCAGGTAGAGTACTTTATCGTTACTTTAGTAATCCAGGACTGGGTGCCTAGACCCAGGACTGGGGTCCTTATCAAAAGCAGGTAAGTAATTTCGTTTGCAGAAATGGTACGATTTTTAAAGAATATTTCAAATTTTCAAAAGTAGACACTTAGAAGAAATTTCACAGAAAAGCAGACAATGGTTTCCTATGGGAGAAAAATGAGTTAGAGGTAAGTATAGTTGTGAACACTTTTCAGAGTCAGGGCTGGGCACCAAGATCCAGCACTGGGAGCTCACCTAGGAGCAGGTGAGTAAATTCGTTTTTGTCACTTGGCTGATTTTTGGTGAATTTTTGCAGTTTTGAAAAGTTCACACTTAGAAGATTTTTGAAGAAAAAGCCAGTCAATGTTACCCTATGAGGAAAATGAAGTTAGCGGTTTAAGGGTAAGTACTCGACTGGCAGAGTTGAAATTCCGGGCATGGACTCAGGGGTCCCCCAGTGTCAGGTAGGTACAGTTGGTTCACCCTCAGCGGTTTCAGGACGGCCGGGTGCAGAGAGAGTTAGGCCCAATGTTATCCTATGAGGGATAGGGGGGCCTTGGTTGGTGGCTGCTGTCTGGCAAGCCACGCGGCTGTGGGAGCTGGGCTCCTGGTCACTTACTCAGGGCAAGTGGGGAAGTAGGTTAGTGTAGAGAGGGCACTGCCAGGGCCACTCGGGCGGCTGGGTGCAGGGTGCTTTTGAGCCTTCGGGCGCTCAATGGAAATCAATGGGAATGTTCCGGTTTGGAAAAAGGCTGCAGGCTCGGGGAGGAGGAGGTTTCAGGTGCCACCACCACTTCGAGAGGTAAGTTGGGTAGTTGTAGGTTAGGTGGGTACCCCGGGATTGGGCACAGGGGGCCGCAGGGCACCGGGTGCAGGGGTGCCTTTTGACGTCGGGAATCTTACCCTCTAGTTGATCGCGGCTGGGGTGGCACTTGGTTCTGAGGCTGCAGGCTTCTTCCGGGATGTCGAGGGGGGTCCTTGGGTGCCGGACTCTGGGTCACAGTCGCCGTGGGGTCGTCCTCTGGGTCTTTGTCCACTCCGGCACTGGCCAGGCTGGGCTGGTGCAGAGTGTGTTGGGTCCGCGGTCCCGGGCTGGTGCCAGGGATAGCAAATAGGTTTCTTGAGTAGAGCCTCTACTCGTGGGAGTCCCAGGGGCTTAGAGCTGAAGGGTAGCCAGGTCCTCCGGGGTTGGTGAGGTTGCTGGCCACGAGGGATGCCGCGCTGGTGCAGGTTCGAGGGTCGACAGGCCGGTAGGGCTGGGGCCAAAGCAGTTGGTGTCTCCGTCTCTTTTTAGCAGCTGCAGGGCAGGTCTTTGTTCTTCTTGCTCTTCTTGTCGTTTTCTATCTGGAATCTGAGGAAGGAAGGTTCAGGGTGCCCCTAAATACTAGATTTAGGGGCGTTACGGGTAGGTGAAGGCCAGGGACCAATGGGTCCTTGTCCTGGGGTGGGTACACCCCCTATCCTGCCTCTCTCATGTGGGAGGGGGGCAGTAGCCTAATCCTGATAGGGTAGGGCCTCCCATCTTCAAGATGGCGAGAGCCCGGAGATGTGCTTCACCTCGCCTCCTCCACCTGAGGGGTGGGGTGGGCAGGCTGGCACATCCCCTGTCCTTGTATGGGGTTTCCGGCCAAGCTTCCCGCCAGAGTGGGGGGTTGCAGTGGCCTGGGGAAACTCCAAATGGCGGCATGCCTTTGAAGCTTCCCTTGGCTCGTCCTGGGGGAGGAGATTTCTCACCTCACCCAGGATGTGCATTGTTGCAGGCCCGGGAGAGCAGGAGCTCTCCCACCCAGGGGTCCAGCAACGTGTCTGCTGTGTGGCAGCCTGGGCAGCCTCAGAGCAGACGTGGATTGTAAGTTAGCTGTAAGGGGGCATCTCTAAGATGCCCTCTGGGGTGCTTAGTACATTAAATCCCATACTGGCATCAGTGTGGGTTCAATGTGCTGAGAAGTTTGATACCAAACTTCCCAGGCTTCAGTGTTGCCATTATGGTGCTGTGGAGCTCGTGTTTGACGAGCTCTCAGCACCATGTACTCTTAAATGACAGCACTGCACTTACAGCGCCCAGGAATGGACCTGGGTACTGTAGGGGCACAGGGCTCCTGCTCCTGTTCCCACACCATAGGCGTAATGCACCCAGCTAGAGGGGTGGCTGACATCTGCCTTGGCAGTGTAGGTGATGGGCATGGTACACAGTGATGTGTGCTATGTCGACTCTTTGTTTTGTCCTGCACCCAGACACTCAGCCTGCAAGGGCAGTGTGTGTGTGTAAGGGTACAGGGCCTCTGAGGGTGGCACAATGAGTGCTGCAGCCCTTAGAGGCCTTCCCTGGCCACAAGGCCCTGGGTACCTAGGGTACCATTTGCTAGGGGCTGACATGTGGCTAGGGTTTGCCAATTTGGAGTTTGTGTGGTTTAAGGAAGAAACATAGGCCCTGGGCACCTGATTGGCAGGAACCCAGGGTACACTCAATCAAAGTACATTCAGCAATTTAGCAAAAAGTGGGGGCATACCATGCAAGAAAGATGGCACTTTCTCACAGGGGGCATCTCTAAGATGCCCTCTGGGGTGCTTGGTACATTAAATCCCACACTGGCATCAGTGTGGGTTTAATGTGCTGAGAAGTTTGATACCAAACTTCTCAGTCTTCAGTGTTGCCATTATGGTGCTGTGGAGTTTGTGTGTGACGAGCTCTCAGCACCATGTACTCTTAAATGGCAGCACTGCCCTTACAGTGCCCAGGAATGGACCTGGGTACTGAAGGGGCACAAGGCTCCTGCGCCCACAACACTGGCATAGGGCACCCAGCTAAAGGGGTGGCTGATGTATGCCAGGGCAGTGTAGGTTGTGGGCATGGCACACAGGGATGTGTGCCATGTCGACACTTTGTTTTGTCCTGTACCCAGACACTCAGCCTGCAGGGGCAGTGTGTGTGTGTGTAAGGGTACAGGGCCTCTAAGGGTGGCACAATAAGTGCTGCAGCCCTTAGAGGCCTTCCCTGGTCACAAGGCCCTGGGTACTTAGGGTACCATTTACCAGGGGCTGACATGTGGCCAGGGTTTGCCAATTTGGGTTTTAGTTGTTTAGGGAAGGAACATAGGCCCTGGGCACCTAATTGGCAGGAGCCCAGGGCACACTCAGTCTAAGTACATTCAACAATTCAGCAAAAAGTGGGGGCATACCATGCAAGAAAGATGGCACTTTGTCACAACCATATATATATGTATGTTCGAGGCATATGAGCTGCAGATTACACACTTTTGCATAGATCGCCATCTGGTGTTGGGCCTGGATGTTTGCAGTTTGTTTTTCCTCTTGGAAAGTCTTTGGAAGTCACAAGGTCGGTGACTCCTCCTTTGGATCGTATTGCGCATGGGCTTCGGCTCCATCCTCAGATTGTTTTTTTCCGCCATCTGGCTCCGATGTAATCTTCGCGCTCCGGTTCCGAACATTTCCAGTTCGACGATCGAAGCAGAGTCCTCGCTCGCATCGCGGTATTGTTCAGATCGAGATCTCCTCAATCACCTTCTCATCAACAAATCTTCGGTTCCAGTCGTCGACGGCGGCCTTCGGGCCTAACCAAGCTCCGGTCCCGGCTGATGGAAAGAACTCCATTCAAGAAGTGCCCTCGATGTGGGTCCAAATTCCCCCACACTGATCTTCATGAGGTGTGCAACCTCTGCCTCTCCCCTGAACACGAGGCTTGAGACTGTCCGGCCTGTAAGTCTTTCAGATCGAAAAAGACTATTCGGGACCGAAGAGCCAGACGAAACATGGCACACTCCTCGACCTCCGTTCCAGTCGACATCTTCGGAGACAACGTCGAAGATCCGGGACAGCAGCACACCGAAGAGGACCTCGTCAGTGCTTCCGAAGCCGACGGCTCAGATGTGGAGGACATCACCCCGGCGCAGAGGGTCGTGAGTAATATACCCCCCCCACACCCTCGCCGACACCCAAAAAGGCTTTGGTCATGCCTTCGCCTCCGGGCCTAAGCAAGACCAGAGACACTGCTTCATACACCCCACCTTCGGGCCCGGTGAAGAAGCCAAATACGCCTTCCAGCGGCTCGGGCTCGAGCCAGCCTTCCAGCGGTGCCGAGAAACACAGTTCGGCACCGAAAAAGAAACCGGCCTCTACCTCGACACCGAGCTCCGCACCGAAGTCCTCGGTGTCGAAACCAAGCGCTTCCGTACCGACTCAATCTTCGGTACCGACCATACCTCATAAGGCCATCGGCACAGACGCTTCCACGCCATAGCTCACCTCGGCACCGACCAAGAAATCGGAGGTTCCCAAGCCCAGTGCTAAGCACGGCACGGACAAGCCTTAAAAGTCATCGGCCCCGAAGACTTCGGCGCCGACGGAACAAACATTGTCACAGGAACTGTTTACACCGGATCCTCTACAAAAAACTTTTACCAAGGAGCCAAAAACTGGACATTTGGCACTCTCTTCCAAAAAGAGACATTTGGACAAACCGACTCCGCCTCCACCCCCAAAGAGGAAGGACTCTGCTACCTCCCCTTTCAGAATACCTTCCCCACCTCCTCCACCCTCTCCACCTCCGCCCCCTCCGCCACCCCCACCTCATCGCTCTCCGACCCTGTCTCCAGACGATGATGATCAGGGGGACCCATATCAGGAGACAGGGGATGTGCCCCAAGACCCCACACCTACAGGATCCCCAGACCCATGGGACAACTACAATAACCCAGATATTCCAGACGTCCCACAAGATGACATTTACCCTTCCAGACCATCTCCACCGGAAGACTCATTAGGTTTCCACCACCAACTTCAGAGGGCGGCACATTATCACGGGGTAGAGTTACACACTGACCCAGTGGAGGAGGATTTCCTCCGCGACACATTTGATACTGCACATAGGTCTACCTCCATACTACCTATGCTCAAGGGGGTGGTAAAACATGCGCCAGAGGTTTTTAAGGACCCAGTCAGAGCCAGGGTCATTAACCCACGCATAGAGAAAAAGTACAAAGCTGCCCCCACAGATCCTGCCTATATCAAAGGGCCAGCGCCACTAGATTCCCTAGTTGTTTCCACTGCACGAAAGAGGTCAAATTCCCAGGCGTCAGGCGAAGCACCACCACCTGACAAAGAGTCGAAGCTACTGGACGCGTCAGGAAAGCGCACTGCGTCACAGGCAGCCAATATATGGCGTATCGCCAACAACCAAGCGCTATTGACCAGATACGATAGGGCGCATTATGATGAATTGGAAACCATTATGCACCACCTCCTGGAAAGATACAAAAATAGGGCCAATGAATTAATTCAAGAGGGTAAGACAATAACTAACACCTCCATACGCTGTGCCCTAGATGCAGCAGACACAGCCTCCAGGGCCATTAACACTAGCGTCCTCCTCCGTCGCCATGCTTGGCTGAGAATATCTGGTTTCAAACCAGAGGTACAGGCCTCCATCCTAAATCATCCCTTTGACCAAGAACACCTATTCGGCCTAAAGGTAGATGAGGCCCTCGAAAAAATGAAGAAGGACACTGATACGGCGAAATCTGTGGGAGCCCTGCAGTCACACCCTCCTAGGCGCTCCTTTCGCCGCTCTTCCTTTCGGAGTACATCTAGAGGCTACTCCTCAGATAGCGCGTCCACTTCCTACAAATCCCCCACTCAGTCCACCTTCACAAGGGGTTATGAAAGAGGCGGCTATAGGGGCAATAACAATAAAGGCAGAGGCAAAACAAATACCGCCCGCTCTGCCACACCGCCCACCCAATGACTTTCTCCCGCTCCCTCCAGACCATACCACTCCGGTCGGGGGCAGACTACAAAATTTCCTTCAGGTCTAGGAGACCATCACCTCAGACAAATGGGTGACCCAAATTATTAGGTCAGGATACTGCCTGGAATTAACATCTATCCCCCCAAACATTCCACCCAGGCAACGCCCAATGTCACAAGAACATTCCACATTACTAAAACAGGAGGTAATCTCCCTCCTACAAAAACAGGCAATAGAACAAGTTCACGTCAATCAACAAAATTTAGGGGTATACTCCCTATATTTTCTAATACCAAAAAAGGGACGAGACTCTACGACCTATTCTAGATCTACGGCCCCTAAACACATACATACATTCAGACCATTTTCACATGGTAACGCTTCAGCAGGTGCTTCCGCTCCTCTCCCAGAACGACTTCCTCACCACACTGGACTTGAAAGACGCATACTTTCACATTCCGGTACACCATGCTCACAGAAAGTATACCAGATTTGTAGTGGACGGGCAACACTACCAGTTCAAGGTGCTCCCATTCGGAGTCACAACAGCACCAAGGGTATTCACCAAGTGCCTAGCGGTAGTGGCGGCACATCTCAGAAGACAGCACATTCACGTCTTCCCATATTTGGACGACTGGCTCATAAAAGCCACGTCCTACAAACAATGTGTACACCACACCCCCACTACAATCCAACTACTTCACCAACTAGGCTTCACGGTGAACCACCAAAAGTCCCAGCTAACACCATCCCACATAAAGCAATACCTCGGTGCCACCATAGACAACTCAAAAGCCATAGCCTACCCCAATCCTGCCAGGATTGCAAGCATTCAGGCTTTGCGTCAAAGATTCATACTTCAACACTCCCTTCCAGCAAGAGTGTTTATGCAACTGATAGGGATGATGGTCTCTTGCATTTGCATAGTGCCCAACGCAAGACTCCAGATGCGTCCACTCCAAGAGTGCTTAGCTCGCCAATGGAACCAGGCCCAGGGGCAACTGACAGATCTGGTGTTGGTAGACGGTCGCACCCATCGCTCTCTGCAGTGGTGGAACACCACAAACCTTTCCAACGGTCGACCGTTCCTGGACCCGGTTCCGCAAATAATACTAACGACAGACGCATCGCTCTCCGGCTGGGGAGCTCATCTATTACACCTCACAGTGCAGGGCACATGGACGCCCCAGCAAAAGTTACTCCATATCAACCATCTGGAGTTACTAGTGATCTCTCTAGCCCTAAAATCCTTTCAGAGACAGATTTTAGGCAAGGCAGTCCTCATTCGCACAGACAACATGACGGCCATGTATTACATTCAAAAACAAGGCGGCACACACTCTCCACAGCTCTCTCAACTAGCACAGAGCTTATGGAGATGGGCAATTCCACACAAAAATTTTCTCCTAGCCCAACATGTCCCAGGAGTCCAAAACACCATGGCAGATCTGCTCAGCAGACAGACGCAGCAGATCCACGAGTGGGAACTTCACCCGCAGGTTCTTCACCCGTTCTTTCAAATGTGGGGGCATCCACAGATAGATCTCTTCGCCACCCACGAAAAAAAAAAATGCCCAAGCTTCGCCGCCAGATATCCACACCCATTGTCCAAAGGCAATGCGATATGGACCAACTGGTCAGACAAATTTGCCTACGCTTTTCCACCTCTCCCACTAATTCCATTAGTGGTGCGAGAGCTACAACAGCATTCCCAAACACTGATCCTAGTAGCTCCAACATGGGCCAGATAACCGTGGTACACCACGTTGCTGGAACTCTCGGTAGTACCGCACCAAAAGCTACACCTCTCACCATGCCTCCTAACCCAGAACCATGGAGAGATCAGACACCCGGACCCAGCTCAGCTAAACCTTGCGATCTGGCTCCTGAAATCCTAGAATTCGGATACCTAAACCTTCCCCCTGACTGTATGAACGTCATCAGAGAAGCTAGACGCCCTACCACTAGAGCCTGCTACGTTGCCAAGTGGAAAAGATTTGTTGTTTATTGCCATAACAACACAATCAATCCTCTAGACGTGTCTATTCAACACATCATATGCTACTTACTCCATCTACAAAGGTGTAATCTAGCATATAACTCCATTCGGCTACACCTTGCAGCAATTGCAGCTTACCTACAAAACAGGCAGCACCTATCACTTTTCAGGGTACCTGCCATTAAAGCCTTCATGGAAGGCCTAAAAAGAATAATTCCCCCCAGAGTACCACCCCCACCTGTGTGGAACTTAAATATCGTTCTCACAAGGCTAATGGGGCCGCCCTTCGAACCTTTGCATAAATGCGAACTGCAATTTCTTACATGGAAAACAGCTTTTCTTGTAGCCATCACTTCCCGTAGAAGGGTCAGTGAGATACAAGCACTTAGTATACAAGAACCTTTTCTTCAAATGCACCAGAACAAGGTTGTTCTCCGTACCAACCCAAAATTCCTACCTAAAGTCATTTCCCCTTTTCACTTAAACCAATCTGTAGAATTACCGTTTTCTTTCTCGCAACCTCAAACTGTTGCAGAAAGGGCTCTACACAAGCTAGATTTCAAACGAGCCTTATTTTACTATATCCAAAGAACACAACCTTTCAGAAAGACCAAACAACTGTTTGTCTCCTTCTCTCCACCACACAAGGGCAACCCCATCTCAAAATCAGGGATAGCCAGGTGGATTGTAAAATGCATATAGATTTGCTACCACAAAGCAAAATGAACGCTATCTGTTCCCCCTAAAGCCCATTCTACACGGAAGATAGGGGCTTCTATGGCTTTTCTAGGGAACATCCCATTAGATGATATCTGCAAAGCAGCTACATGGTCAACACCGCACACTTTCACTAAACATTACTGTGTATATAGGCAAACCAAGCAACAAGCTAGTGTGGGCCAGGCTGTACTAAAAACACTATTGCAACAGATACCGGTGGTCGCCGCTAAGGTTGAGAACTGCTATATAGTCTATGCAAAAGTGTGTAATCTGCCGCTCATATGCCTCGAACGGAATATGCTACTTACCAGTATGCATCTGTTCTTGGCATGTAGAGCTGCAGATCTACACACGCCCACCCGCCTCCCCGGCTACCTGTATCTGTTCCAGTCTATCTTATTTAGATACAACACACATGGGTTTCTTCACTGTTATTACTACGCTCCATCTTTCCCTGTTGTCGAAAAACAATCTGAGGATGGAGCCGAAGCCCATGCGCAATACGATCCAAAGGAGGAGTCACCGACCTCGTGACTTCCAAAGACTTTCCAAGAGGAAAAACAAACTGCAAACATCCGGGCCCAACACCAGATGGCGATCTATGCAAAAGTGTGTAGATCTGCAGCTCTACATGCCAAGAACAGATGCATACTGGTAAGTAGCATATTCCTTATGCATAGTATCGCATTCTAGTTATGTTATTGCATAATGTCTTTTGTACATATGTTTATGTTACAAATAGCGTCTTATGAGCGTTCTTGGCGTACTGCTTTCTATTCTGATTCAGGCATGTGAATCTATGAAAGATACCCCTATACTGGAGAAGAACAATAGTTACTTACCTGTAATCTGTGGTTCTCCAGTATTGGTATCTTTCATAGATTCACATGCAACCCACCCACCTCCCCTCAGAGGCTGGTTTATGCTCTTATCATTTGGTTCACTCTTGTGCTAGAAAATCTGAGAGACTCAGCCTCTGAGGAGAACATTCTAGAGGGTGCTGTCGCATGATTGGCTGCAGTTTGGACTATATATAATGACTTGGACAAGTCGTAGATGTGGAAAAAAATGTCCTTGTAGTTTGACTACTTCACTTCCTGGTTCTAGGTTACCTATGTTATGGTTATGTGCATAACTATTGCTTTTTTATGTACTGTGGGACTCCCACTCCAACGACGGGGAATGATTCAGGCATGTGAATCTATGAAAGATACCAATACTGGAGAACCACAGATTACAGGTAAGTAACTATTGTTCTTCTCCTTACTTTTGTAATCCAGTACTGGACTCCTAGGCTCAGTACTGGGACCTCTATCTAAAACAGGTAAGTAATTACATTTTCACAGTTGGTACGATTTTTAAAGAATATTTGTCGTTTGCAAAAATCGACACTTAGGAGAAATTTCACAGAAAAAAACAGTCAATGATTTCCTATGGAAGAAAATTGGGTTATTGGTAAGTACGGTTGTGAGTACTTTTCCAGGTCAGTGCTGGACACCAAGATCCAGCACTGGGATCTCTCCTAATAGCAGGTGAGTGTTTTCGTTTTAGTTACTCGGTTGATTTTAGGTGAATATTTTAAGTTTTAGAAACTCCACACTTAGAAGAAATTTCAGAAGAAAGCAGTCAATGTTACCCTATGGAAGAAAATTGGGTTATCGGCTTTTGGGTAAGTACTCGACTGGCAGAGTTAAGGTTCTGGGCATAGACTCGGGTAAGTAAAGTTGTTACACCCTCAGCGGCACAGGGGCAGCCGGGTGCAGAGTAAGTTAGGCCTAATGTTATCCTATGGGAGGCAGGGGGGCCTTGGTTGGTGGCTGCTGACAATCAGCCCACGCGGCTGTGGGAAGCTGGGCTCCTGGTCACTTGCTCAGGGCAAATGGGGAAGTAGGTAGGAGTAGAAGTTACACTACCATTGCCACTCGGGCGGCTGGGTGCTTTTGAGCCTTCGGGCACTCAATGGAAAGCTCCAGGATGAACAAAGGCTGCAAGCTCGGGGACGAAGATTCTTCAGGTGCCACCACTACTTCGAGAGGTAAGTTGGGTAGTTGGACGATTGGTTGGTACCCAGGAGTTGGGCACAGGGGGCCGCAGTGCACCGGGTGCAGGGATGCCTTTTGATGTCGGGAAATCTTACCCTCTGTTGATCACGGGTGGGGGGGTACCTGGTTCTGAGGCTGCAGGCGTCGTCAGGAGCGTCGAGGTGGGTCCTTGGGTGCCAGATTCGGGGTCACAGTCGCCGGGGGGGGGACGTCCTTGGGGTCTTGTTCACTCCGGCACAGGCCAGGCTTGGCAGGTGCAGTGTGTGCAGGGTTCGCGGTTCCAGGCTGATGCCAGGGGTTAGAAGCTGGTTTTGATCAGAGCCACTGCTCATGGTAGTCCCAGGTGCTCAGTCAGAAGGTAGCCAGGTCCACCGGGGTTTGTGAGGTTGCTGGCCACAAGAGGTGTCGGGATTCAGCAGGGGCAGGTTCGAGGGTCGACAGGCCGGTAGAGCTGGGGTCAAAGCAGTTGGTGTCTTCCTCTTCTTAGCAGCTGCATGGCAGGTCTTCTTTCTTCTTGCTCTTCTTTCCTTTTTCGGAATCTAGAATCTAAGGAAGGAAGGTTCAGGGTGCCCCTAAATACTTGATTTAGGGGCGTTACAGGTAGGTAAAGGGCAGGGACCAATGGGTCCCTGCCCTGGAGAGGGAACACCCCCTATCCTGCCACTCTCCTGTGGGAGGGGGCAGTAGCCTAGTCCTGATTGGGCAGGGCTTCCCATCTTCAAGATGGCGAGAGCCCGGAGATGTGCTTCACCTCGCCTCCCCCACCTGAGGGGTGGGGTTGGCAGAGGCTGGCACATCCCCTGTCCTTACTTGGGGTTTTCGACCAGTCTTCCCGCTAGAGTGGGGGCAGAACCGGTGGGGCCAGTTGCGGAGTACAGCAAGTGGCCTGGAGAACCTCACAAAGGCGGCATGACTTTGAAGCTTTCCCCTGCCCATCCTGGGGGAGGAAACCTAGCACCTCGCCCAGGATGTGCATTGTTGCAGGCCCAGGAGAGCGGGGGCTCTCCACCCAGGGGGCCAGCAACATGTCTGCTGTGTTGCAGCCTAGGCAGCCTCTCAGTCCAGATGTGGATTGTAGGTTAGGTTTCAGGGGGCATCTCTAAGATGCCTTCTGTAGTGCTTTGTACATTAAATCCCACACTGGCATCAGTGCGGGTTTAATGTGCTGAGAAGTTTGATACCAAACTTCTCAGTCTTCAATGTTGCCATTATGGTGCTGTGGAGTTAGTGTTTGACGAGCTCTCAGCACCATATACTGTTAAATGGCAGCCCTGCACTTACAGTGCCCAGGAATGGACCTGGGTACTGTAGCGTCACAGGGCTCATGCTCCTGTGCCCACACCACTGGCATAGGGCATCCAGCTAGAGGGGTGGCTGATGTATGCCAGGGCAGTGTAGGTTGTGCTCATGGCACACAGGGATGTGTGCCATGTCGACTCTTTGTATTGTCCTGTACCCAGACACTCAGCCTGCAGGGGCAGTGTGTGTGTGTAAGGGTACAGGGCCTCTAAGGGTGGCACAATAAGTGCTGCAGCCCTTAGAGGCCTTCCCTGGTCACAAGGCCCTGGGTACCATTTACCAGGGGCTGACATGTGGCCAGGGTTTGCCAATTTGGAGTTTTAGGTTTTTTGGGAAGGAACATAGGCCCTGGGCACCTGATTGGCAGGAGTCCAGGGCACACTCAGTCAAAGTGCATTCAGCAATTCAGCAAAAAGTGGGGGCATACCATGCAAGAAAGATGGCACTTTCTCACGGTACACAGATCTACCTCACATTTAGTCGCACCCTCCGCTCCGTCTCCCTCTCAGGACAGACCTCCTATCGCAGTCGGAGGGGCAGGTTCTACGCCCCACCTCCAGAGCCTGCACCTTCATGCCTGGAGATTGAACGGGGCAACGTGAGTTCTTTCTCTCTCCCACCGGATGTAGTGGATGTTATATTATCATCCAGGCAACACTCCACTAAGTCAATTTATTCCTAGAGATGGTCTAAGTTTGTAAAATGGTGTGGAGAGAGAGCCATTGACCCTTTAAAGGCCCACATGTCAAATGTGCTTCAGTTTGCTCTTTCCTTGGCTCAGCAGGGTTTTGCTGTGGCGACAGTTGAGGACTATTTATCAGCCTTATCGGTTTTTCTGTGTCTTCCGGATCAGCCGTCGTTATTTAAATCTCCTATTGTTTTAAGATTTATCAAAGGTCTTACTAATAGGTTTCCACCTACTCCCTTTGTAATGCCACAGTGGGACCTTAATCTTATTTCAACTTTTTAGATGGGGTTCCCTTTTGAACCCCTTCATAGCTGTCGTTTGAGGCTGTTGTCCTTTAAAACGGTCTTTCTTGTAGCCATAACCTCAACAAGGAGGGTGAGTGAGCTTCAAGCTCTTCGTTCTAAACCCCCGTTTTTATCCTTACATGCTGAAAGGATGGTCCTCCGGACCAGGGCTGCTTTCCTATCTAAGGTAGTTACTCCATTTCATCTGGGGCAGTCCATAACTCTCCCTGTGTTTTATCCTCCCCCTTCCAAGGAGGAGGAGAGACTTCACCGCTTGGACCCTAAAAGAGCAGAGAGCTTTTATTTGGACAGAACAAAAGATATACGTTTGGAAGATCAGCTCTTCCTGGGCTATGTTGGACACTCAAAAGGCAAAGCTGTGCACAAGCGCACTCTGTCTAGGTGGATCATCCTAACCATCAAGATCTGCTACGCCCTGGCTGGTAAGGTTCCACCTGAGGGTATTAGATCTCATTCTACTAGAGCAAAGTCTTTCACCTCTGCTTTGGCCAGGGGTGTTCCAGTTGCAGACATTTGTAAGGCTGTGACTTGGGCCTCCCTCCCTACTTTCTGAAAGCATTATTGCTTAGACTCTGAGATGAGGAGGGAGGGCCATTTTGCACGCTCTGTCTTGCAGGACTTTTTTGTATTGAAAAGGTGGACACCCTCCTCCGGGAGTGGGACTGCTGTGGGAATCTATTCACAAGGTGAGGAATCCACAGGCAGATGTATACATCAGAAGAACAAGTTACTTACCTTCGGTAATGCTTTTTCTGGTGGATGCAGTATCTGCCTGTGGATTCCTCACTGACCCACCCGCCTCCCCGTTGTCCACCTTTGTATACCTAAAAAGATTTCTTTTTTGGCTGGTTGTTTATTCATTGTATTTTCTATCTAGTACATTTATAGGAAATACTGATGTTTTTAGCTTTCCTTTTTGACTTTGTGCTGTATATATTGGCTCAAATGTTGTGTACTATATATACTTGAGTCTGTGTCAGTCCACCTGTTAGCCTCGGAGGCACGGAAAAAATGGGTGGAACTGACATCATCACGCCGACGTGGCTCTCTTATGGCTCCGGTGACGTCATACGGAGTCGCGAGCTGAGCTGTGGAATTATGACGTCCACGTCAGCGTGGAGAGCTAGGAAAAATTCAGTGGAATGCTGGCGCAGGGGATATTCACAAGGTGAGGAATCCACAGGCAGATACTGTATCCACCAGAAAAAGCGTTACCGAAGGTAAGTAACTTGTTCATACATGGTACGCCTCGTCGGATGGTATGCGCCAAAGATATGTCATGTTTCTCTACTTGCTCATCATGCTTTTTCTCTTAGGTACCAGGTCTTGCTATGATGCCTCTATACACAAGGGTGGAACTGCACTGATATGTATTTCCTATCAAAGTGACATGCCTCTACACCCAACTTTCGTGCCTTATGTCTCTAGTCTATTATTTCACACACCCTATTACCACATAGTGAGTAAAGTGTACAACAGTCGCTGTAGAACTAGGGAACCATCTACAATGTTGATAACGCACTTATGATGTCGCAAATCTCCCCAAGGGTCTTAGCACATAACAACCTCAAGATACTCTCACTGAACGTTAAGGGCTTAAACCACCCGGTCAAACGGAGGAAGATTCTTGATTACCTTCAAAACCAACAAGCATTTACAATGCAATGGTCTCGGCATTGTTAAAATCTGAAAGAAACACGTTAGTTAGATTCCTCACCTTAGAATATCCCCAGGCGTCAGACTGGATCCGGAAGATTTTTCGTCAGCAATACGCCTTGCGCGTCGCTAGGCGTCGTCTGCGGCTCCGCGTCCGTCGTCGGCATCGTGCGCCGGAATGACGTCGTCGGAGTACTTGGATGCCGCCCTCGCGCGCTGACGTCAGTTCTTCTTTTTTCCGCGCCAGTAAGCGCAGATCCGGGAGAGCTACCCCTTTAGTCAATTTTTGACTAACTTTTTGATCCTTTTTGATCCTGTCAATCGACACCGGTGCCGGTAGGATGCCTGGGTTTCAAGCCTGTACGGACTGTAGCCGATTGATGTCGGTTACGGACCATCACCGCCGGTGCCTGTACTGCTTGGGCCTCGACCACGACGCGGAGTCGTGCTCGGACTGTAAGGCCCTGACCTCGAAGGCTAGACGGGAGCGGTCCCGTAAGCTTCTCGAGATTCGCCACTCGGCTCCGCGCGCCTCTCGATCCCGGTCCAGGAGGAGGTCCAAGGATCGGTCGCGGAGCCGCAGCCGACGTCACCATCGGTCGTCGGGATCCAAGTCTTTGGGTAAGTCGAAGCATTCCAAGAGGCGACATTGCTCTTCGGACTCCCCTCGCCGGTCGCGCGACTCGGCCGAGGGTCAGGGTGGTTCCACCCCCGCGGCTCCGGCGGAGCCGCAGGCGCCGCGTCCGTCCCCATACCCTCCGGTCCCTGGGACTAACGCGACGCCGGCGGAAGTCAGTGCCTTCCTCTCGGCCATGAGGAACCTGGCTCCGCCGTCGGCGCCCGCTGGTGCGCCTTCGGGCCCCGCGGACCCGACTGGGCTGCCTTGCCTGCCGGTGGCTCCGGCGCCGTTGACGGCTCCGGCCTCGACGCCGCAAGCGCCCGAGGGACCCGTTCTCGAGTCCCCGTCGACGCCGGTTAACCTCGTCACGCCTCCTCCACCGGCGTCGACACCGGTTCCACCCCCGACGCCGACGTCGACTCCGCTCGACGTCGAGCCCCGGTTCAGTCCCACTCCGGGTCCGGCGTCGATGGACGCCCAGATCGACGCCGCTAGAGACACATTATGTCTACCGCCCGGCTCCGTTACTTTCTCCTCTATACCAGGAGTCGGATGATGGGGACAACTGGGAGGGATCTGAGGATCCTATGGCCGTTCAGGCTCAACTGTCCCAGGACTGGGCAGATGAACTGGGGGAGGCCAGTGGCCTGGATACCTCTCCAGACACTGGATTCGTCTCTCCTCCGACTGTGGCTTCGGAGGAGGGAGCTGCTTTCTCTGTGGTGCTGCGCAAGGCGGCCGCAGCCCTTGGGCTCGAGCTGCCTGCCGTGGCTGTGAGGACTAACGTCCTTACTGAGGTGCTTCAGTCTGCAGCAAGCTCCACTGAGCCTCTGCTGCACTTCAATGAGGCCCTCATTGACGTTCTGCAGGGCACCTGGTCCAAGCCCTCCACAGTTCCTCCTGTGGACCGGAACGTCGCCAGGCGCCACCGCCCTGCTCCGGGCGACCCCAGTTTCCTGTCCCAACACCCTACCCCTGAGAGCCTGGTTATCCAGGCCTCCACCTCCCAATCCTCTTTCCCGACCGCCCCGCCGGACCGGGATTCCAAGAGACTAGAACAGTTTGGCAAGAAGCTGTTCTCTTCCCTTAGTTTGGGCCTGCGGTCTTTGAACACCGCCTGTCTCTTGGACCGTTATTCCCACTCTCTGTGGGATGCGGTGGAGGACGCGCTGCCCCTGTGTCCGGAGGAGGTCCGGACACGACTTACCCAGGCTCTGGCCGATGGGAGGGATGCCGCGCGACATGCCATACGTTGTGGGCTTGACACCACGGACTCGCTGGGTAGGGCCATTTCTACCACAGTGGCGCTTCGACGTCACGCCTGGCTGCGGTCCACGTCATTTTCGGGTGATGTCCAGAGCACTCTCATGGACATGCCGTTTGATGGCAATCGCCTGTTTGGCGAGAAAGCGGACAGTGCCCTGAATCGCTTTAAGGACTCCCGGGCTACGGCCAAGTCCTTGGGCCTCTCGGCCTCGCGGTCGCAATCTTCCGCTTTTCGCCCCTTTCGTGGCCAAGGAAGGGGTGCCTCCTCACGTGCGCCTAGCCACCAGCCGCAGAACCAACCTGGTCGCGGACGTGGTTTCCGCCGAGGCGGATCTGGAGGACGACGAGGTCAGCCCACATCCACCCCGGCAGCATCCGCCTCAAAGCCTTCCTAGTCCGAGCTTTCAGGCCCATTCCACGCCAGTGGGCGGCAGAGTTCGCCATCACCTGCTCCACTGGCGGTCCATCACATCGGACAGGTGGGTGCTGCAAATCGTCCGAAGGGGCTACTCCCTCCCCTTCGAGACGACCCCTCCAGCCATGCCACCGCAGCACCACCGTATCTCGGGGGATCATTTGAATCTTCTCCACGAGGAAGTTTCGGCCCTCTTGGCCAAGGGGGCCGTCGAGCGCGTTCCGAGTCCAGAAGTGGGTCGTGGTTGTTATTCCCACTACTTTCTGGTTCCCAAGAAGGGCAAAGGGGGCCTGCGCCCTATCTTGGACCTTCGGAACGTCAATGCCTTCCTCCGGAAGGAAAGGTTCAAGATGTTGACCTTGGCTCAGGTTCTAGCTGCCCTAGACCCCGGAGACTGGATGGTAGCATTGGATTTGCAGGACGCATATTTCCACATCCCCGTCTTGCCGGCCCACCGGCGTTACCTGCGGTTCACGGTGGGCCAAGAGCACTTTCAGTTTACCGTGCTCCCCTTCGGCCTTACCAGTGCCCCTCGGGTGTTCACGAAAGTGATGGCGGTGGTCGCAGCTCATCTGCGCAGATCAGGGGTTCCAGTCTTCCCCTATCTCGACGACTGGTTGTTGAAGGCGGGCTCGCCCCAGGCAGTCGTCTCCCACCTCCAGACTACAGCGGATCTCCTGCATTTGCTGGGGTTTTCCATCAACGTGCCGAAGTCACACCTGAGTCCCTCTCAGAAGCTCCTTTTCATCGGAGCGGTTCTCGATTCGGCCCTGTTCCGGGTCTATCCACCGGAACAGCGGGTCCGGGATATACAGGCCCTAATTCCCATCTTTCGGCCTCTATCCTGGGTTTCGGTCAGGCTAGTGTTGGGGCTGATGGCCTCTTGCATCCTACTAGTGCATCACGCCAGGCGGCGCATGCGGGCTCTGCAGTGGGACCTGAAGTTTCAGTGGGCCCAGCATCACGGAAACCTGTCCGACCATGTCTTGATCTCGGAGGGCACTGCACAGCAGTTGCAGTGGTGGCTCACGGACCGCGATTGGGTCTTGGGCAGAAGCCTCTCCCTTCCCCAACCGGAGCATGTCGTAGTGACGGATGCGTCCCTCCTGGGATGGGGTGGCCATATGGGAGAGGCGGAGATCAGAGGCCTCTGGTCTCCGGCGGAGTCTCGTCTCCACATCAACCTGTTGGAGTTCAGAGCGATCCGACTTGCACTGAAAGCCTTCCTTCCCTCTGTCAGGGGCAGTGTCGTGCAGGTGTTCACGGACAACACCACCGCCATGTGGTATTGCAACAAACAGGGCGGGGTGGGGTCGTGGACCCTTTGTCGGCTCTGCGCCTCTGGACGTGGCTGGAACACCAGGGCGTCACCCTAGTGGTTCAACATCTGGCGGGCTCTCTGAACGCCAGAGCAGACGAACTCAGCCGCCGGTGCATGATGGATCACGAATGGCGTCTGAACTCCGAAGTGGCGCAAGGTCTCTTTCAGCAGTGGGGAGAGCCTTGGTTAGATCTATTCGCCACTGAAGAGAACGCGCAATGTCAGCAGTTCTGCGCGTTGGAATTTCCAAGGCGGCACTCGCTCGGCGACGCTTTTCGTCACGAGTGGAGTTGCGGTCTGTTGTACGCCTTTCCGCCTATACCACTTCTGCCCAGAGTGCTGAAGAAGATCAGGCACGACCGGGCCCAAGTCATCTTGGTGGCTCCGGATTGGGCACGAAGGTACTGGTATCCCGAGCTACTCAGTATGTTGACCGATCCTCCGATACGTCTGCCCCTTCGGGAGGATCTTCTGTCGCAGCAGCAGGGGACGGTCCTCCACCCGAACCTGTCCAGCCTCCACCTCCAAGCGTGGAGATTGAGCGGCGGCAGTTGATGCCATTTGACTTGCCTCCTGAAGTCTGAGATATCATTCTGGCAGCCAGGCGTCCCTCCACAAAGACGGTATACGCCTGCCGGTGGAACAAATTTGTGGCATGGTGCACAGCAAAGGCTGTGGATCCCCTTTCCGCCCCTCTTTCTGAGGTTCTCCTCTTTCTTCTTTCTTTGGCACGGCAGGGCTCTGCCCTGGGCACCCTGAAAGGTTATCTTGCTGCCATCTCTGCCTTCTTACGGCTTCCTGATCAGCCTTCTCTTTTCAAGTCCCCTGTAGTTACACGCTTTCTAAAAGGCATTACTCACACGTTCCCTCCTGTCCCTTTTGTAATGCCTCAGTGGGACTTGAATCTTGTCTTGACATTCCTGATGTGCGCTCCCTTCGAGCCTCTTCACAATTGTCCTCTTCGTCTTCTAACTCTTAAGACTGCTTTTCTGGTAGCCATCACCTCGGCTAGACGGGTGAGTGAGCTCCAGGCTTTGTCTTCAAAGCCTCCTTTTCTGTCTGTTCATCCTGACAAGGTTGTCCTTCGGCCTCGTCCCTCCTTTCTTCCGAAAGTAGTGACTCCATTTCATCTTGGGCAGTCTGTCACCTTGCCCACCTTCTTTCCGCCTCCGCATCCTTCCAAAGAGGAAGAGAGGCTCCACCGTCTGGACCCAAAACGTGCGCTCTCCTTTTATTTGGACCGCACTAAGCAGTTCCGGGTGGACGACCAACTTTTCGTTGGATACGTGGGTGCTAAGAAGGGGAAAGCTGTGCACAAACGGACCATCTCTCGGTGGGTCGTTTTGTGCATCAAAATTTGTTACTCTTTGGCTAAAAAGGACCCTCCTGTTGGGCTGCGCGCCCATTCTACTCGGGCCACAGCGGCTACTACTGCTTTGGGACGGGGTGTCCCTTTGCAGGACATCTGTCAGGCGGCAACGTGGGCTTTGCTACACACGTTTGCCAGACATTATTGCCTTGACAGCCAAGTCCGGAGGGATGGCTTCTTTGGCCATTCTGTCCTCCAGGACTTTCTGGTGTGATCTTGGTTCGCAGACCCACCACCGGGGATGGTATTGCTTGGGTATCTATTCTAAGGTGAGGAATCTAACTAACGTGTTTCTTTCAGATGAACAAGTTACTTACCTTCGGTAACGATGTATCTGTAACAAACATTAGTTAGTTAGATTCCTCACCGACCTACCCATCCTCCCCGTTCTGCGAACTGACATCTAGGGTTAAGGTTATCCTTTTCAGGCCCCTAGATTTTCTTTTTGGCACCAGTGTCGGTCTTTGCATGGCTCTGCGTTCCTGGCGCGGAAAGCTATGTACAAGAACTGACGTCAGCGCGCGAGGGCGGCGTCTAAGTACTCCGACGTCATTCCGGCGCACGACGCCGACGACGGACGCGGAGCCGCAGACGACGCCTAGCGACGCGCAAGGGGTATTGCTGACGAAAAATCTTCCGGATCCAGTCTGACGCCTGGGGATATTCTAAGGTGAGGAATCTAACTAACTAATGTTTCTTACAGATAGATCGTTACCGAAGGTAAGTAACTTGTTCGTTAGAGCTATTGGCGTTGCTCATGACATTATTTTTGTTTATGTTTTTGTTGTTGAAACATTTAAAAGAAACTGCATTGTTATTTACAATGTCAATAGCTTAATCACTCTCAAATGCGAGACCTATTGCATTTGCGCCCACACACAGAGCCACACACACAAACCCACCCACACACAGCCACACACACAAACCCACCCACACACAGACCCACCCACACACAGAGCCACACACACACAGAGCCACACACACACACAGAGCCACACACACACACAGAGCCACACACACACACAGAGCCACACACACACACAGAGCCACACACACACACAGAGCCACACACACACACACACACACACAGCCACACACACACACACAGCCACACACACACACACAGAGTGCCACACATACACACAGAGAGCCACACACACACACACACACACACACAGAGCCACACACACACATAGATCTAGACACATACACATTGATCTTGGGAGCCAAAGCAGAAGTGGCACCCACTTCACCTCCTGTTCAAATGTTAACTGGTCTCTTTGTTGCTTATGGCTGTACTTGCGTGTTAAACTGGTACTAATGGTGTAAAACCTTCGTTCATGCAGTATTTTTTTTTTTTTTTTTTTTTTTTTTTTTTTTTGAAACCGTTTATTGCAATCTCAAGAATATACAAGTATGGGCCTACAACCTTCCGGCCGGCCGCTAGAATGACAGGAGCATATGACATACGTTCAAAAACACTTGGCCTTGCAGAGAAACAGAATCAGGAGGTATCAACGTCGTGGGCCACATCACTCTGACCCCACAATACGGTTTCATTTTATACAAACAACACGAAAAATCACACCCGCAAGGCAACCCGCAATCGAAAGTAACAGCACGTGCTCCCCGAATGGGGGACCCCAGCCATCCACAGGAGTCTAAAGAGGGGAAGGGGAACAGATCGAGGACTGGGGGAACTCTGTGCCCGGGGCTGGGGAAAGGAGTCAACTAAGGGGACAGGGTTGGTGAGGCAGCAGGCAGCAGTGGTGGCGCGCAGACACCCCCCGCGGTAGGCGTTCCAGGGGCCCCATACTTTCACCCATGCCCCAGGCTTACCCCTCGCCACATACACCACCTTTTCTCGGAACATGCACCAATCCATGTGTTCTTTCCAGGCCGACACCGCCGGGGGCCTCTGGGATCCCCACAGTTGAGCAATGTCACGCTTAGCAATCATATATCCCAGAGTCACCCATCGCGTCTGCGGAACCGAGTAGTCAGTTGGTTCCCACACATTCAGCAGGCATCTCCTCGCTTCAGGCAGCAGCGCGACATGCGTAACCACTCGCAGGACCTCATGCACACCACGCCAGAATCGCTCCACCTTCGGGCATTCCCACAAAATATGCAAAAAAGTAGCCAAAGCACCACACCCACGCTTACACAACCCATCCTCAGCATAGCCCATACGCAGAAGCCTTGGCCCCGTCATGTAAACCCGGTGGAGTATTTTAAGCTGGACGAAGCGAAGGCGAGCCGGTATGGCCACCTCCTTCGGAGAGGCCACCGCGGAAATCCAGTCCTCGTCGTCCAACTCCAGCCCATCGGCAACCCAAGCCTCGCGGAGGCCAGTCAGCAAGCCCGATCGGTCATTAATCAATTTTTTGTAAATAAGGGAGATCGTGCTGTCCGGAACGTGGCCGTCCAGCACCCTATCTTCCAGGGGGGAGGACTCCGGGATGGAGGCGACGTCTGGGAAGACGGAGCCCAGTGCGTGACGGACCTGCAAGTACCGAAAGTATTCACTGCCCTGCAGCTGAAACTCCGTCTGCAGCGTCTCGAATGTTTTAAATCCCCCCCTCGTCCAGAGATCCCCCACTTTACTGATACCTATCGTGTCCCACCTCTCGAAGCCCTTCGAGGTCCACAGGGAGCCCAATCTCTCAGACGCGTACAACGGTGATGCCCGGGTCAAACGGTCCTTCCACCCCATAGCTGCGTTAGCCGCGTGCCATACTCGCACCATGACACGCGTAGGTCCCGTTAGGCGGGGGCCGGGCGCGCCAGAGTAGAGCGCTCGATTATAGTCGCCACCAGGCAGGAGCATCTTGTCCATTTCAAATGCCGGGTTTAAGGCGGGCCCGTAAAGGCCATGGTTAATTGCAGCTAGCTGGGAGGCCCAGTAATACCGTTTAATATCCGGGAGGGCAATCCCCCCGTCGTACCATGGGAGCGTCAACTTCGCCAGGGCAATACGCGGCCTCCCGTCCCAGAACAGGCGGCGCTGTAGACTCTCCACCTCACGGAAGTAGCGCGCTGGGACTAAATCCATAGTGTTCTGGAGAGCGTACAGGAAGCGTGGCAACGACATCATCTTAAACAATGCCGCCCGGCCGAGCGGCGAAAGCGGCAGGCGCCGCCAACGCGCGACGTCCTCCTTCAAGCGCTGGAGGGGGGGAAGCAAATTCCGCTCGTAGCGGGCCTCCGGGTCCAGAGTAATATAAACACCCAGGTACCGAAACCCCTGAGAGGCAATCTGGATCGGACAGCCCCGCGGGAGGACGGGAGCCTCCCCGGAAAGCACATACACACATGATTTAGCCCAGTTGATGACAAGGCCTGAGTTGCGGCCGAATGAGCGCAAAACATCAACCAGGACAATCAGTGATTTACGCGGGGAGGCTAGGTACAAAAGGATATCGTCAGCGTATAGGGACACGCGGTCCTCATACTCGGGGGTCCAACAGAGACCACGGATGGAAGGGTGCCACCGCAGCCACTCCGCCAAGGGTTCCAAGGCCAGCGCGAACAGGAGCGGCGACAAGGGGCAGCCCTGTCGCGTGCCCCGTCCCAGCTCGAATGGGACCGATACTCTTCCATTCACCACCACCTGCGCCAAAGGACCCGAATACAACAATTTGACCCAGCTGATGAACCCCGGGCCAAATCCAAACTTCGCCAGCATCGCCCAAATATATGGCCACTCGAGCGTGTCAAACGCCATGGTGGCGTCTAAGGACGCCAATACGGCCGGCTCCCGCACAAACGGGACACGCGCGAGCACCCCGTGCAAGCGCCGCAGATTGAGGGCCGTGTTGCGATGGGGAATAAAGCCGGACTGGTCTTGGTGGACCAGATCGCCCACCACGCCGACCAGCCGGTTGGCTAGCACCTTGGCGAGGATTTTGGGCTCCGCATTCAAGAGCGAGATGGGCCGATAGGATGTAACCCGGTCCCGGGGTCTCCCTTCCTTGTGGATCACCACGATTGTAGCCAGACGCTGGTCCGGCGGGAGGGAGCCCAGCGAGTGGGCCGCCAGGAACATCGCGCGGAGATGGGGTGCCAGTACATCCGGTCGCAGCTTATACAACTCGATAGGGATGCCGTTCGGGCCCATGGCCTTGCCGGATGCGACCGAGCGTATGGCGAGGGCAATTTCGTCGGAGGTGGGAGCGGCATCTAACGACACCCTGTCCTCCACCGAAAGGGAAGGCAGCGCGATATCCCTAAGCAGGGCATGGGAATCCTCCTCCGAGCAGGGAGAAACCGGGGAATACACATCGCGGAAATAATCAGCGAAACAAGAGACAATGTCTTCTGGCTCGGTGACACGCACACCATCCATCCTCTCAATCAGCGGGACCACACGACTCGCTCTCTCCTTCTTATCCAACCACGCAAGCAGTTTACCAGCCTTATCACCCACATCATACAGTCGCCCCTGTTGCTCTCTACTGAGGCCCCTGGCCGCCTCCGTGACGAGGGCCCTGTAGGCCGCCTGCTTAAGTTGTAGGACATGTAGTGCAGCATCCGTCACCCCACCCCCTAGATCACCCTCCAATTCAGCAATTTCGGCCTCCACCCGGGTCACCTCCTCCTGCTCGCGCCTCCGGGCATGGGAGATAAAGGAGAGGGCCTCCCCTCTAAGAACTGTCTTGAAGGCTTCCCACAGGGAGATAGCCGAAGGGACGGACCCCACATTCTCATCAAAATACCGCTGCAAGGATTTAATCAAATCAGCGCGAATGGTGGGGTCGCGCAGGTACCAGGCGTTGATTGGAGCTACCCTGCCCTCCCCCCTCGGGAAGACATCAAAGTGCAACAGGAGCGGGGAGTGATCTGAAATACCCCGCGCCAAATGGCGTGCCTCTCCTACCCTCCCCACATAGGCCGCAGGGACAAGGACATAATCAAGCCGAGAGAGGCTACCATGGGCACCCGAGTGGAAAGTGTACTGCAGCTGCGTGGGATGTTTTAAGCGCCAGCAGTCCACCAATCCCAGTGTATCTAGAAAGCCGGACAGCCACGCCTGCGCCCGGGGGAGGTCCCTAGGGGGGTGGCCATCCACGGTCCCAGAAACCACCGCATTGAAGTCCCCCCCAACCACCAGAAGCCCCCCCGGAAGGTCAAGAAGGAGGCGCCCCAGGTCTGTAAAAGTGGTAGACTGTAACCCCGGTGGGACGTACACTGATACAAAGACAACTACTTTGCCCTCCATTCTCCCCACTAAGACAGTGTAGCGTCCCCTCTCATCATGGCGCACCTCGTCTATTTCCAACGGGAGCGAGTTCTTCACCATGATGCCCACCCCCCGTGAGCCCGACGTGAAGCCCGAGTGGGCCACCAAACGATAGCCACGCCGATTCATGGCACAAAAGGAATTACCAATAAGGTGTGTCTCCTGCAGAAAGACCACATCTGGCGAAGTTCGTTTCAGATACTGCAGGACCACACCTCGCTTGATCCTATCCCCCAGTCCATTAACGTTCCAAGACAATAAAGTCAGGTCCCTACCCCCCATCACGTACAGAAGCCATCATTCGTCCCCCTGAGAGCACCTTAAAAACACCAATACAATAAAGGGTTTGCCTTGCGGTAAAAACAAACAACACCCCACCCCAACCCACCCATCCCAACAAAACTCCCCCCTCCCTGCACCCCTGCATGAGCCCAAACAGCCCCCCCAAAGTGCAGTGTGCCTGTCGCCCCATAAATGATTAAACTAACTAGTCCCCCAGAGGAGGAGGGAGAGCCCCCAGGAGACCCCGTACTACCTCCACAGGAGGGGAACTTACACGAACAGTCAAAAGTGACGATAATGTTGTCCAGAGCGAGGCCTACTATTAGTCCCTCAGTCCTGATCCGGCGAGCCCTCCCCTCCAACCGCGCCCCCCCACCCCCGGCCCCGATCCCCGGGCAAAGAGTCCAACCAGTCCCCGGCCGCTTCGGGACGATCAAAAAAGTGCGTGCGGCCATCCACCTCCACCCGCAACTTAGCTGGAAAAAGCATCGCATACTTGAGGTTCAGGTCCCGTAGACGACGTTTAACTCCGAGAAAGCTCAGTCTCTGCTTCTGGACCGCTGGGGTGAAATCAGGATAGAAGTTTACGTCCATATTGTCGAGTCTGACCGGTCCTTGTAGCCGAGAAGTCTGCAGGATAGCGTCTCTGTCCCGAAAGTTGAAAATCCGGGCAATGAGAGGCCTCGGAGGGGCTCCGGCCTTAGGTCTTCCTCCGGGAACCCTGTGGGCACGTTCCACCGCAAAGAATTTACTCAGCCCCCGGGGCTGGAGATGGGTGAGAATCAGGTCCTCCACAAACAGGTCCGCCGCCGCCTCCTCACGTCCCTCCGGCACCCCGACAATGCGGACATTGTTCCTCCGGGCCCGACCCTCGGAATCTTCCAGTCGACGATCCATCAGGGCGCTCGCCTGGCCAAGCCGGCGCACCTCCTTTTGGAGGGCCGCTACGTCCGTTGTGAGGCCCGAGGTGGTGTGGGCCAAAGAATCGACCCGGTCATTGGTCTTGGATAGATCGGCCCTCACCAGGCCAACATCCACGTGGACCGAGTCAATCTTCTGCGCCAGTGTGTCAAAGCGCTGGTCCACCGAGGCCTTCATCTCGGCGATAGCGCCCATGACATCTCGCAGGGTCAGATCCGCGGGCAGAGCAGGAGCATCAGTCGGGCCCTCAGGGGACCTACGCGGCACCTCAGGAGATCCCTTCTGGAGGGTGTAGCGGTCCATGTTGTTGGACTGATGGGCTGCGCCACGGCGGGTCGATTTCACCTTTGCCCGGTCGCCATCTTGCTTTGTGGACATGGTTTCAGTCCCCAAATCGTGCCAATCACCTCGGAAAAGGCCGACAAACCAGTTCACGGGCTCCGGGGGGGGGGCAACCACAGGTCCGCAGGACGGATCACAGCCGGCGGGCCGGCAGGGCACCCCAACGAGGCCACACCACCGCACACCGCCCCGCAACCCAACCTCGCCTACGCAGCAAGGAGGGTGCAAAAGTGAAAGTGCGGGGTACGCGAGTCGCCCGGCCCTGCCCGCCGCTGTTGATCACTTTGTCTCCGGATCGCCCCACAACTCCAATCCGGGGGGCCGGCGTGGAGAAGGCCGCAAACCTCACTCGGTGCTCCCGCCGGTGTCCGAGGTCCAATTTGGAAGCGGAAAACGGGTGACACCTCAGCTCGGGCTCACCAACACAGTCCCCTCATCTAGGACAGGATATTGTCAGGATTTATGTAGGAGGTCACGGAGGTCCTCGGGAGCCTCGCACCTACGCGGCCATCTTGGTTGCGCGCTAGGCTCCTCCGTTCATGCAGTATTAATATGTAAAAATGACAAACTAATTGAGCAATACCATCACAACATGCACCACATTATGATGCATAATGTGCCTTGCTGTGCCCCATAATTTAGTCAATCCTGCAACATAATTGGCTCCTTTCCTGTTGCATAATTCAAATGGCTTTTATTTATGCTTTGGTTTTTTAAACTTTAATAAAACGCATTGTCATTTACAATGTTAATAGCTCAAATTCGGGTAAAAGCGAGACCTATTGCATTGCAAATGCTTGTTAGAACTGCCGGTAGGACCCGGCCCACTTAAATAGTATTCCCTGTTTTGTTTCCTGTCCTTCGATTGGGACATTTCTCATGGTTGAGGACGAGGGGCGTAGAGGTAACGAGTTGCTCTCTCCTTCATCAGTCCTGTGGGATGCTCGTTCCTCTGTCGCTACTCTTGCTGGTACCGTAGATGTATATCACCTTGGCTGTTTATAACCAGAGCACTGACAAAATCAATAGGTGTTGCTTAAAAGCGTGAAAATGGATCTGCCGATGCTATTGTTAAAAAAAAGCTAACGACAGAATGTGTTCTAAAAAGCTGTATAGAACACCAGTGACTTAATCCTATGCTCTAATCCTATGCTCGTCTCACACGAAGAGTTCAGAAAAATGGATTATAACTTGTATCTACTACAAAATATTATTTTAAATAAAAAACACTGAAAATACGCCACTATTCGGAGTAGTTTAGCATAGTTGCGTCTCACCCTCATCCCCTAGGATTTTATTTGGGCTCCGCTCCTGACGATAAACTGTAAACATACTCTGGGTAGTAACTCATTTCCTCTGCTGGCGGGCAAGATACCAAACATTTTTCTCCCGTAAACCGCCTACACTGGGGATTAGTACTAGTATTTCAAAATCAATAGGGCACACGCACACAAAGCGGACCATGAACTAGAGGGCGTTTTGGTTGACAGTGGTTGAGTGAGCAGGTCCCGAACCTTTGGAAGTGAACACCTGGGAGCCGCATGTGTCACTGCGTGGTTAATCGCTACGGGGCGTGAGTGGCGTTACATAGCTAACTCGGCGCGCGCCAGTAACAACAGTGGTGTTTCTAAATCCCGCAGATCCCTACTAAATAAAAGTATCTTATAGGATATCGCTCCCTTTCATTACGCTGGGAAGGTGCAGTTACCATGCTTCGGAGGTAGCAGAGTTTCTCCTCCCCCCCCCCCCTTCGTCCTGCGTCTCCAGCTGGGGAGATCAGCAGCAGAGATCTCGGTCAGAGAATTGGACAACACTGCGGAAGTAAGCACGGGCCCTTCTTGCAGCAGCCATGACTGTCCCTCTGACCGATGGCCCGCGGAGGAGGAGTGTACTTCTCTACATGCACCGAATAACAGTGACAGACGCAGGCAGTGACACTAAAAAGGGACTAAGATATCTCTCGCCAGTGTAGTGTAAACCTGTCCGCCATGATGTGGCGGTACTGGTGCTTGTCTTAAGTGACCGTAAAAAACCGCTTATGAAATTAGTTACGTTGGAGTTTTTAAAGTACGTCATCGCAAAAGAATTAGCGTAAATAGGTAAAAATATTTGGAGGTTTATTTACAAGCCCTTTGCGCAGCTGGTGAGTCACTTAATCCCATGTTAAAAGTGACGCACTGGTGACGCAAGGGGCTTGTAGATATGCCCCTAAATTGATGGGTTGATCCTCCATAAATTAAACTGCGACTATTTCGTTTTGCGAAAATGAGTTGTTTAGTTGATGCGGCGCTCTTCAAAAGCACCAAAATCCAGATTCCAAAATTGCTACAGTGTTTATGCAAAAAAGAGACTAGGTTTAGTGGCCTATATGATTCGTGACATGAAATACGATAATGAATACTTCTAAATACTTCGGAAAATTCCGCTTACCAAATGTGACACTGTCACGCCTGTTTTACAAACATTCCTTTGCCCGTGAAGTTTCACATTTAAACATCATCGGTACGGGCTAGGAATTCACATGGCCTATATGATTCGTGACATGAAATACGATAATGAATACTTTTAAATACTTCGGAAAATTCCGCTTACCAAATGTGACACTGTCACGCCTGTTTTACAAACATTCCTTTGCCCGTGAAGTTTCACATTTAAACATCATCGGTACGGGCTAGGAATTCACATCATGCAAAGTGCTAATGTTTACAACAAGGCGTCTGTCAATGGGTGGCACCGAGGATCAGAGGCCCACCGCCTTTCTCCGAGGCAGAGCAGAAATGCCTCGGAGAAAGGCAGCGTCCTTTTCGGATTCGGGGGCGTGTTTTGCTGTTGTCTCCTCCCTGAGACTTCTCGCAAAAAACACGCCCCCCGATCCGAAAAGGACGGGGCCTAATCGGAGTGACTGACCTCTTCTCCAGTGGCTGGCCAGCATTTACGAGGCCAGCCAATGGAGAACAGGGGAGAAGAGGGGCGGGTTCAAGCCCCTCTTCTCCAAGTCATTAAATCTCGGAGCGAGACTGCGCAAGCGCAGTCTTCGCAGCCGAGACCTAAAAAGGTGACGTCTACCTATTTCAGGAGACGAAGATCGACTCAAAACAATTTAATTCACTTAGAAATAGGTTCTACAGTGAAGTTGCTGGCTCTGATACAATAGGAAAGAAAAATGGTGTCCTGCCTCTAGTGGCAAAGAAATCAAACGTCGACATGGTAGCACACACAACTGATACTAAAGGGAGATGGTCTATGACAAAATTGGCAAAGGACAGTAAGGAATTCTACATTACTAATATTTATGCCCCTAACAAAGATGACTTTGAATTCTGGGAAGATTTAAGCAAACAAATTGTCACTATCCCAGACACTGCTATGCACATACTAGGGGGCGATTTTAATCTACCCATGGACCCGGCATTAGACAGAGACTCACGATGCCCGTCTCGCAGCAATAACTCACAAAGCTCTTATCAATCTCTGCACATGTTTCAATCTGTTAGACGCTTGGAGGTTACAAAACCCCACAGGAAGGGAATATACATTTTACTCGTCCCCACATAACTCCTACTCACGCATTGACTACCTACTTATTTCCGGTAATGCCACTGCCAGAATCGAAGCAACTTCAATTGAAGCAAGAGTGATCTCGGATCACTCATGCATCACCTTATCTATATCTGACCCAAAGCCATTCAAAAAACAATCTCTTTGAAGGCTCAGCAATGAAGTTTTAGAAAAAGAGTCCCACAGACAACTCACTGAAAATGCAATACAGAACTACCTCATGGATAACAAGCAGGATGACACATCGGACCTCACCCGGTGGGAGGCTTTGAAGAGTACTATCAGCAGAGAGATTATTAAAATTAGAGCCGCCATGAATGGGGATTATAATAACAATCTTGAAAAGCTAGAAAAAAAGATTGCTATATTAGGGGGGAAGCATATAATGTCAAGGGATGCTTCAGTCCTGAACGAAATAGTGAATAAGAAATATGAGTATAATAAAATCTTCAGTGACAAAGCAGGAATATGGATAAGTAAACAAAAAAAGCATCAAGCTTTGTGAGTCCAACAAGGCGGGGAAGAGCTTAGCTTCGTACTTAAAGTTTAAAATACAGAAGAACACGATTATGAACCTAATAGATCATAAAGGTTCAGCTCACTCTGACCCGGATAAAATTGCAGAAATGTTTAAGGATTTCTATAGTACTCTGTATAGCAAAAACCAGGAGTTGGACAACACAAAGACACAAGACTATCTAAATGAATGCAAACTTCCTGCCCTCTCAGATCAAGAACAGCTAGAAATCAATAGCCCAATTACCGCCTCAGAGGTCGAAAGCTCAATTAAGTCCCTCAAAATTGGGAAGGCTCCGGGGCCTGATGGGTTTAGTGCCAAAGTTTACAAATGTTTCTCCTCACTACTAACTCTTCCACTTTTAAACCTGTTCAATGAATTTAGTAGCTCTGGCCAAATTAATGGGACACTAGCAGAAGTCTTTATAGCAGTAATCCCAAAAGAAGGGAAAGATCCAACACTCCCCAAAAATTCTTACCTAAACTTATCCATCCCTCACAACTTGGTTTTTTAAAGAACAGACTATCTATTGACAATACCTGAATCCAAGCTCATGTACTGGAGAAAGCCAAACTTAATGACTCGCCAACAGTGGTTATCACTTTGGATGCCGAAAAGGCTTTCGACAAAGTAGATTGGGCCTACCTGAAAGCAACGCTGGATAAATTTAACTTGGGCGAGAATTTTACGCGCATGGTAATGTCACTTTATTTTAATCCCTCGGCCAGGATAAGAGCGGGTGGCTCCCTCTCATCTTCCTTCAAATTAGAACAAGGAACATGACAAGGCTGCCCCCTTTCTCCCTCCCTATTTCTGCTTGCAATTGAACCCTTCCTATACCATTTTAGGAATAATAGCCAGATCTCAGGGATAAGTTTCATTGACTGCACGGTCAAGATTACTGCGTATGCCGACGACCTACTAGTTGTCTCTGAGAATGCCGAAGCCGCTATCCCTGCTCTCATTTCCTCAATAGAACTCTTTGCTGCAGTATCTGGGTACAAATTAAATAAAGATAAGACTGAAGTTAATCTCCTGAATCACCTTGGTAGTAAAGAAATTATGGGCGAATCGGGTCTCCTGTGGCAACCTAAGTGCTTCAAGTACCTGGGCTTCGACTTCACCGGAGATTTGATCACCACCCTCCAAGCCAACGAGAACGCACACTACAAGTAAATCTCTTCATTGCTGGATGGGTGGTCACCTAAATATCTATTGTGGTGGGGTAGTGCTGAGACTTTAAAAATGATGGTTACTCCTCTTGTTAACTATCTAGCTAGCATGCTATCAATGACTTTTTCAAATGA
This sequence comes from Triturus cristatus, assembly GCF_964204655.1. Taxonomy (NCBI): domain Eukaryota; kingdom Metazoa; phylum Chordata; class Amphibia; order Caudata; family Salamandridae; genus Triturus; species Triturus cristatus. The sequence continues at coordinate 84,478,780 of NC_140586.1, read as the reverse complement.
CTTCCTGAATAGAATCTATAAACTTTTCAGTACGTTCCTTTGGCAAGGCAAGAAACCCAGAATATCAATGAAAAAACTCCAACTACCGAAAGAGAAAGGTGGTCTGGGCCTTCCGAACTTTAGGAACTATCAAACATTGTATCTTTGCAAACAAGGTGCCAACTGGCTAATCACTCAGACTGACTATACCCCAGTCTGGATAGATATAGAGAGGTCAATCATCAATGATATGCCTCTACCTGCTCTTCTCACCATGGATGTATCCCACCTCCCCCATACAAAGTACATTCTGCTTCACACTAAGAGACCCCTTTTACGGCTGGACCACCTCTCCACACTAAAAATCAATAAGTCCAATATGTCCTCTCTCTGGCGCAACCAGAGCTTGAAGATCGATGGTCAGATGCTTCACTGGGAACATTGGTCTCAAAACGGCATAAATCTAGTCAAAAACCTCTTTATAGGGGCCCTCCGATTAAATTTTTCTACCCTACAAGATCGACACGGACTAAAACCGATGGACTTTTATAACTTCCTAAAGCTAAAATCTCTCCTCTTTATGCGCTCTATTAAATCCTATGACCCGTCGATAGTCTCCAAGATGTCACAGCTACTAGTCAGGACACACCGTCTCTAAAATATATAAACTTCTTTCCCCCAAACCTCGCAAATCTCACAGAAAATGTGAAGTTAAGTGGGAATATGAACCCGACTCCAAAAACATCCCATACGACTGGGACAAAATACATACCACCCCATTTTCAAATATATTATCTCCTATATTGTCGCAAACCAAACTTATGCTAATAAATAGGACATACTGGACACCCGAGAAAATCTTTAAACTTAATCTTAGCGAGAGCCCGACGTGCTGGAAATCTAACGTCGGTAACCTATCCCACATGCTCTTCTTCTGCCCTACTTCACAAACGTACTGTGACAAGGTTTACGAGTGTATAAGTAACACTTTCAACATAGTCCCTCCAAGAGAATTTTCATACATTATATTAGGTGCTCTGGACCCTAAAGTCGAAAATGAAAATGACTGATACTTGCTAGACCTCATGCTCACCTTAGCCTGTAAAATTGTATTGTGTAAGTGGAAAAAACACCAATGATGTGTCTTTTAGAATGTGGCAAGAGTGGCTATCTTTCCTCAGAGGAGTGGACAATGTCACACTCCATACCTCTCCAAGGCGTAAAACCCACAGGAAACTCTGGAAGTCCCTTGATGCCTCATCATTCTCATACGACCCACCGTGAAAACTCTCCTGTAATGTATTGTATTTCTTGACTCTATAATTGCGTAGTGTAATTACTTGACACACTTGTGCTATATACTGTATTGTATACTCCTTTGAACTCTCGTGGAGAACTGTGCTGGTTCACTTACCTCTACGTCATTGCGGACTCACTGCGAATACCTTGGCTGAGCACTTGAGCAATTTGTAGTTTCTATTTATTTACTTATTTTGTTTTGTCTTGTATTTGTATTTGTTTTCTCCTGATTGATATACTTATTACTATTATTATTGTTCTTATTATTTGTCATTTCTTGTAACTCAATAACCATGATTTAAAATCATGAAAGAACTATCTAATTCTTCTGAGATCCTGTCTACATTTTTTGGTACTAGTGCACGAGGAACTATAGGCAAAACGTACCAAAAATTCATCGAGATGGCGGCTAAACTAAGCAGGATTTTTAACTGTGACATAACTACATAGGAAATACAGGAATCCCTTCAAACCATTGATTTAGCAGTAACATCCGTCAGTCTGAAACTACAGCAACATAGAATTATTTTTATGCTTTATTATACCCCTGAGCAAATGTCTAAATGGGCAAATAATCCAACTGACACTAAAACACACTGTCCGAAATGTCACGAATATGCCGCAGATCTATGCCATATGTTTATTACATGTCCAATGTTGAAGGATTTTTGGTCTAAAATAACTCTTGCAACCTGGGTTGGCTATGACAATCTGGGTTCTGGGAAAGAGTTGTTATTAGGAATTTTCACAGAGCTTGGTGGTCTTACGAAATCTTTTACTTCTATTATTTCGGCCTCTGCTTGTTTATGTATTGCTCGCTCTTGGATCCATAGTGTCCAAGCATTAACAAATTTTGTTTTTTGCTGAGGGAGATTTATGAAATGGAGACTGCATTGGCAAAAGTTAGAGGCCCTCAGTCTTGGTTAAAATTTCGAAGGGGGTCCCGTCTTCAATGGGATTAAGGATTTAATGTATTTTTTGTATTATTCTTTTTACATAATTAACCGCTATTTTTGATTCTTTATATTGCTGATTGTAAGTAGATATATTCATATTGTTGTCGCTTTCATTTGTTTTTCTCTTTTTTCTTCTCTAATGCTCTTCTATGATCTGTAAATGATTATCGATTTGTTATTATTGAATTTTTTTTCCTTTTGCGATGATGTATTTATGTTTGTGGCAATAAAATCCCCCAAAAAACAAAAAAAAAAAGGAATTCATTCCCATGTTAACCTTCTGAATGCCCCCAAGATGTCTTTCGCATACAAGACAGCTGCACTGTCTGGTAGGCGGCAACCTAAAATGGAAGGTTTGGGTTTTGCCAATGGTTGAAATGACAAAGTTGAGTTGGCAGATTAACAATGGCAAACAGGGAGTTGTGTTTAACATGCTCACACTCGTGGTGGCACAATCAGTGCTTCAGTTCACAAGGGACACTCCACCTTAAGGCCCTGGGACCATATACTAGGGAATTATAAGTAAATTAATGTATGCCAGTCAGAGTAATGGCACTGGGGCCCGGTTGGCAGGAACCAATGCACTTTGAGTCAAAAAACAGCAGCATCAGCCCATATGTTTGGAGGGGATCGTGCAAAAAGAGGCCTTTCCTTACACTCAACGTTGTATCTCCTCATTTGCAGAGCTTCTGTATAAGGGAGAGATGGGAAAATGACTTTATCACAAGATTCGACTAGTAAAATGTTGCATGCGTTTGGTGAAAAGGTCATTGTATTGGCTTCAGAACATCTGAGAAATATAGTGAGTGACAGCAGCATGTTCAAGTGTATTTCAGAAATATCGTTATAGCATAATAATTGTTTTCCCTCCAGTTCAAAAGCCCAGGGCCAGTGGCTTTCGAGATTGGTGTAATTGTGCCACAATGACTTCTTTGCTTTGATCATGTATCGGGTAATCATATCTGATACGTCAATGATCAGTCCAGAGTTTCTACGCTGTAGGTTGTAAAGGTGGTGCAATGTCCTTTTACATAGTAAAGAGAGCAAAGTTTTGACATAAGTATTGCTCCCTTTATAGACATTCTGGACAGATGATTTCATTTTAATTTACCTGCTGTTGACATGTCTCTGCAACTGCTGTTTACAGTCCTCTTGGTACCTCGTGAGTGAAAAGAAGTGTTTCTCTATCCACAGGAGGAAGACGAGGTTCCGGATGACGAGACTGTGAACCAGATGATTGCCCGGAATGAGGAGGAATTTGACCTATTTATGGTGAGTGAGATTTATATAAAACAGCATTAAACTAAGTCACATGAAGCCACCCCATAACTGATAAGTTGATACAGTGAAGCCCACTCTAAGCTGCTAACAGATCGTTGCAGGTTAATAGATTTTTAAGTGGTAGAAGTTGGATATGTGTTACTTGAACAGAGTGTCTTATTTTAGTGCTGTAATATTTATGAACTTTTCTGTGGGTGCATTTGTGAGTGAAGCAGGGAGCGTTCACAATACCTCCGGCATTCCATTGAGTTACCAGTGAAGTGCCTAAAGGTAGCATTGATCTGCTCCCTGTGTTTCTTCCCAGATACCATAGTGAGAGCGGTGTTTCAGATCTTGCAGGCAAAAATGTTGTTTAGTCTCTAAGATAAATGGGTTTATTTCTGTCAAATGTTAGTTCCCTATTGTAGAAAGCAGGCTCATTCTACTGGCCCCCTCAGCAGGCTCTTTATATAGTGGACCATAATGAGGTAATTGTGCAAATAATCCAGGCAAACCCCAGTTGGTTTACAGATGCACAAATTATAACCCACATGCTCTCTTGTTGTAGTGTGGGTGCGCAGTTAGCCTAACCAGAGGGTAGTTCTAAGCATTTATTGCACACACAAAGGCAGTAAGTGAGACACACACTCAATAAAGAAATTAGACACCAATTTATTAAAAAAACTCACTTCTCCAGTATTTGGGGTGTCTTTCATAGATTCACATGCCTGAATCATTCCCCGTCGTCGGAGTGGGAGTCCCACGGTACATAGAAAAGCAATAATTATGCATATAACAACCAAAAACCCCTGGTAACCTGAACCAGGAAGTAAAGTAGCCTAAGCTACCAGGAAAAAACTTCCACATCTATGACTATCACAGTCATTATATCCAGTCCAAACTGCAGCCAATCAGGCGACAGCACCCACCAGAATGTTCTCCTCAGAGGCTCAGGCTCTCAGATTTTCTACCGCACATCGTGTGAAGGGAGTCTCCCTGAGCTCTGCTCAGTACTTCAAGTTTTCACTGCTGTTTTACAGTCTTCAAGGATGTCAACTTCAAAAAGATCCCTCTTCAGACCTTGTGAGTCCTGCGGGAAGCTTCGGCTTTTTTCTGAAGACCCTCACAAGAAATGTATCTATTGCCTCTATCCTGATCATGAGGTGAAGGAGTGTAAGATTTTCCGGACTTTCCCTCAGAAAACCCTCAGGGATAGAGAAGGGCGCCTTCTTCTGTGGCTACAGAAGCTCAAGGATAAAGACACTCCTTTGTCAGAGATAGAAAGTGCCTCTGGATCCAGTCTCTTCCAGAAAAAGGGTGGCTGAAGAAGAGTTTTCTTCTCCTGGGGCGAAGGTGTTGAGGAGAGCCCAGCCTGTTAAGGGCTCTGGTCAGTCTTTGTCTTCATCTAGGAAGACGTCTCCACCTTCAGGAACCAAGCCCTCTACGCCTGTGACAAAATCAGGAAAAACTCTACCGCCTAAAAGTTTTCCTGACAGGATTTTACATCGGGCGTCGTCGACGGCACCGTCGACGGTTATCATCGTCGACGCGGTTTCAACGTCGACGATTACATTCTCGTCGCCAAGACCTGCAATGATAATGACTTCAGCTTCGTCTCCGTCGACGCTGGTCTCGGTGAGTGTTAAGCCCATCTCGTCGACGAAGGAAGTGTCATCTCTCGTCTCCACTCCGTCGATGGTAAGAAGTAAGAAAATTACTCCGTCTACGAAGACTTCATCGTCGACGAAGATTGCTGTACCGTCGCCGATTGCCCTGTCGACACAAACGGACTCGTCGACGAAGATTCACTCGTCGACGAAGATGGACCCGTCGACGCCCTGACCAGTATAAAACCCAGGCAAGTGACCTTATCCAAGAGGGCAAGCTAATTTCCAATGCGTCAATTAAATTTGCACTTGACGCAGCAGACACTGCTTCTAGATCAATTAACACCAGTGTGCTCCTTTGACGTCATGACTGGCTACTCATTTCAGGCTTTAAGCCAGAGGTACAAACTACAAACTACCATACTCGGTCAGCCATTCAACCAAGAACAGCTATTTGGGCCAGCTGTAGACACTGCCCTTGAAAAAATAAAAAAGGACACCGAGACTGCTAAGTCCATGGCAGCATTACAGTCTCCACAAACGCGTGGCTCCTTTTGGCGCTCCTTCTGCAGAGGAACCTCCAAAAATATGGGCGCAGACACCGCGTCTACATTTAAAGCCACTACACAAACATCTCCCAGTAGAGTTTATTTCAGAGGCGGATACAGAGGGAACAACAACAAGGGTCGAGGTAATAACACTCGCACCTCCTCTGCCACAAAATAGTGACTTTCCTCCGCTCCCCCAGACCATTCCACTCCAGTCGGGGGCAGACTAAAACAGTTCCTACCTGTCTGGAACTCCATCACAACAGACAAGTGGGTAAGACAAATTATCCAGTATGGTTACTGCCTGGAACTTACAGCTACCCCTCCACGCATACCACCCAAACAACATCCGATGTCCGCAGACCATCTTACGCTCCTCAAACAAGAGGTTCTCTCCTGCTTCAAAAGCACGCAATAGAGCCAGTTCCCTTAGAGCATCAAGGAACAGGAGTATACTCACTGTACTTCCTAATCCCCAAAAAGGACGGGACTCTGAGACCAATACTCTACCTCAGACCCCTAAATCTGTATATACACTCAGATCATTTCCATATGATCACTGTTCAACAAGTGCTCCCACTGCTGCAACAAGGAGATTTCCTTGCCACACTAGATCTCAAGGACGCATACTTCCACATTCCCATACATCCTGCTCACAGGAAGTACCTAAGGTTTGTGGTGGAAGGACAACACTACCAGTTCACAGTCCTTCCATTCGGGGTAACCACCGTGCCCAGAGTATTCACAAAATGTCTTGCAGTAGTAGCAGCACATCTCAGAAGACAACAAATTCATGTCTTCCCGTATCTAGACGACTGGCTAATAAAAGCCAAGTCAATAGACCAATGTGTTATACACACTCACCAAACCATCCAACTATTACACAACTTGGGGATTACTATCAACTATCCCAAGTCTCATCTCCAACCCTCTCATATACATCAATATCTAGGAGCTACCATAAACACCTCCACAGCCCTAGCATATCTCAGTCCAGCCAGGACAGCCAGTATACAAGCTCTTATCACAAAATTCTACTCTAGGCCAATGGTTTATATATAAAAAATATATGCTTGTTTTATTTTAGAGCCAACAATATGTATTAAAATATACTTTCTCAGAATGAGATGCTTTATATAAATACTTTTGCAATATGCAATTGACTTTTGTAGAAAGTTACAAGTGGTTGCAATAGGTAAGACAATTCTAAACACAATAATGCATTGAGTTCAATGGAAGTTTCAAGTTATTTGCCACAGATTACTTTTAGGATTACTTTTGGATTTCCAGGACTGGAGCCTAGATTCAGTCCTGGGTCAGTACTTGGAATCAAGTGATGAAAGTCGACTTAATTACTGTGATTTTTAGACAATATTTTGCTATTTTAAAAGTTTACACTTAGAAAATATTTCATGGAAAACAGTCAATGATTCCCTATGGCAGAAAATTCAAGTTGCAGGTATAGTATGTTCTCGTTACTTTTGTAATCCAGTACTGGGTGCCTAGACTCAGTACTGGGACCTTTATCCAAAACAGGTAAGTAATTAAGTTTTCAGATATTATACGATTTTTAAAGAATATTTAAAGATTGCAGAAATTGACAGAAGGAATTTAACAGAAAAACAGTCAATGATTTACTAAGGGAGAAAATTGGGTTACTGGTAAGTACAGTTTTAAGTATTTTTCAGAGTCAGTGCTGGGCACCAAGATCCAGCACTGGGAGCTCACCTAAGAGCAGGTGAGTAGTTTCGTTTTCGTTACTCGGCTGATTTTTAGTGAATATTTTAAGTTTTGAAAAGTCAACAGAAGAAATTCCAGTAAAAGCCAGTCAATGTTACCCTATGGAGAAAATTGAGTTATCGGTTTAAAGGTAAGTACTCGACTGGCAGAGTCAAGGTTCTGGGCATAGACTCAGGGGTCTCCCAGGGTCAGGTAGGTACAGTTGGTTCACCCTCAGCGGCACAAGGGCGGCCGGGTGCAGAGAGAGTTAGGCCCAATGTTATCCTATGAGAGATAGGGGGGGCCTTGGTTGGTGGCTGCTGACTAGCAGGCCACGCGGCTGTGGGAGCTGGGCTCCTGGTCACTTGCTCAGGGCAAATGGGGAAGTAGATAGGTGTAGAGGTTGCACTGCCAGGGCCACTCGGGCCGCTGGGTGCAGGGTGCTTTTGAACCTTGGGGCGCTCAATTGATTTCAATGGGAAATCTTCAGGTGCCACCACCACTTCGAGAGGTAAGTTGGGTAGTTGGAGGATAGGTAGGTACCCCGGGATTGGGCACAGGGGGACGCTGGGTGCAGGGGGTGCCTTTGGTGTCGGGAAATCTTACCCTCTGTTGATCGCGGTTGGGGAGGCACCTTGTTCTGAGGCTGCAGGCTTCTTCAGGAGTGTCGAGGGAGGTCCTTGGGTGCCGGACCCGGGGTCACAGTCGCCGTGGGGTCGTCCTCGTGGTCTTTGTTCACTCCGGCACAGGCCAGGCTTGGCTGGTGCAGAGTGTGCTGGGTTCGCGGTTCCGGGCTGCTGCCAGGGATTAGAAGTAGATTTTGAGTAGAGCCTCTACTCATGGGAGTCCCAGGGGTTTAGAGTCAAAAGGTAACCAGGTCCTCTGGGGTTTGTGAGGTTGCTGGCCACAAGAGATGCCGGGTTGGAGCAGGAGCAGGTTCGAGGGTCGACAGGCCGGTAGGGCTGGGGCCAAAGCAGTTTGTGTCTTCCTCTTCTTAGCAGCTGCAGGGCAGGTCTTTGTTCTTCTTGCTCTTCTTGTAGTTTCGAATCTGGGATCTAGGGAAGGAAGCTTCAGGGTGCCCCTAAATACTAGATTTAGGGGCGTTACTGATAGGTGAAGGGCAGGGGCCAATGGGTCCCTGTCCTGGGGTGGGTACACCCCCTATCCTGCCTCTCTCCTGTGGGAGGGGGGGCAGGTGCCTAGTCCTGATTGGGCAGGGCTTCCCATCTTCAAGATGGCGAGAGCCCAGAGACGTGCTTCACCTCGACTCCCCCACCTGAGGGGTGGGGTTGGCAGGCTGGCACATCCCCTGTCCTTATTTGGGGTTTCTGGCCAAGCTTCCCGCCAGAGTGGGGGGTTGCAGTGGCCTGGGGAAGCTCACAGAGGCGGAATGCCTTTGAAGCTTCCCCCCTGCCCATCCTGGGGGAGGAGATTTAGCACCTCGCCCAGGATGTGCATTGTTGCAGGCCCAGGAGAGCTGGGGCTCTCCTACCCAGGGGTCCAGCAACATGTCTGCTGTGTGGCAGCCTAGGCAGCCTCAGAACAGACGTGGATTGTAGGTTTAGGATTCAGGGGGCCTCTCTAAGATGCCCTCTGTGGTGCTTTGTACATTAAATCGCACACTGGCATCAGTGTGGATTTAATGTGCTGAGCAGTTTGATACCAAACTTCTCAGTCTTCAGTGCTGCCATTATGGTGCTCTGGAGTTCGTGTTTGACAAGCTCCCAGACCCATATTCTCTTAGCTGGCAGCACTGCACTTACAGGACCCAGGAATGGACCTGGGTACTGTAGGGGCACAGGGCTCCTGCCTCTGTGTCCACACCACTGGCATAAGGCACCCAGGTAGAGGGGTGGCTGATGTATGCCAGGGCAGTGTAGGTTGTGGGCATGGCACACAGGGATGTGTGCCATGTCGACTCTCTGTTTTGTCTTGTATCCAGACACTCTGCCTGCAAGAGCAGTGTGTGTGTGTTAGGGTACAGGGCCTCTAAGGGTGGCACAATGAGTGCTGCAGCCCTTAGAGGCCTTCCCTGGTCACAAGGCCCTGGGTACCTAGGGTACCATTTACCAGGGGCTGACATGTGGCCAGGGTTTTGTCAATTTGGGTTTTGGCTGTTAGGCAGTTTTTAGGGAAGGAACACAGGCCCTGGGCACCTGATTGGCAGGAGCCCAGGGCACAACAAGGAAAAGTGCATCAGCTATTAGGCAAAAAAGGGGGGGGGGTTACTGCAACAGAAACCCACTTTCTTACAATCCAGAACATCATTTGCTACTTACTACACTTGCAAAGAGGTAATTTAGCATACTCCTCCATATGTCTCCACCTAGCAGTATTAGCAGCTTACTTAATAATCGACAACACTTGTCGCTCTTTAGAGTCCCTGCGATCAAAGCCTTCATGGAAGGACTTAAAAGAATTATTCCTCCCAGATTACCACCCTCTCCAGTGTGGAAGCTGAACATTGTTCTTATTAGGCTCATGGGACTCCCATTTGAACCTCTACATAAATGCGAACTACAGTTCCTCACGTGGAAAGTAGCTTTCCTTATCGCAATCATATCCCTCAGAAGTGTAAGTGATATCTAGGCTTTAAGCCATAAAAGAACCATTCTTACAATTACATCGTAACAAAGTGGTTCTTAGGACAAATCCAAAATTCCTTCCAAAAGTCATATTTCCTTTTCATCTTAACCAATCAGTAGAGTTACCAGTGTTCTTTCCAAACCCAGACTCTGTAGCCGAAAGAGCTCTACACACCATAGATGTTAAAAGAGCCCTTCTTTACTACATTGACAGAACTAAATCTTTCCGCAAAACAAAACAATTGTTTGTAGCTTTCTCTCCACCACATAAGGGCAACCCCATCTCCAAATCTGGGATTGCTAGGTGGATAGTTAAATGTATCCAAATATGCTACCAGAAAGCTAAACGCACACTAACCGTTCCCCCTAGAGCGCATTCCACACGTGAACTAGGGGCTACCATTGCATTCTTAGGGAACTTTCCCTTAGAAGATATTTGTAAGGCAGCCACATGGTCTACAACACACACCTTCACTAAACACTATTGTGTTGACGTACAAGCAAAGCAACAAGCTTCTGTAGGCCAAGCTGTCCATAAAACTTTATTTCAAACTGCTGCATCCGATACAGGTGACCACCGGTAGGGGAGATACTGCTATATAGTCTATGCTAGTGTGTGATCTGCAGCTCATATGCCTCGAACGGAATATGCTACTTACCAGTATGCATCTGTTCTTGACATTTAGAGCTGCAGATCCACACACGCCCACCCACCTCCCCGGGACCTGTATCTGTTCCAGCGTTATCTTACTTAGATATCACACATGGACATCTCTTTCTCTTCTACTAACTCCATCATTTCCCATCATGGCGAAAAACAATCTAACGATGGAGTTGATGCCCATGCGCACTATCGTCCAAGGGAGGAGTCACCTATCTCATGACTACAAAGACTTCTTCCAAGACAACAACAACGTGCAAGCATCCGAGCCCAACACCATATGGCGATCTATGCTAGTCTGTGGATCTGCAGCTCTACATTCCAAGAACAGATAAATACTGGTAAGTAGCATATTCCTTACTGCCTTTGGGCACTTGTCAGTGACATACGGAACTCTTCTTTTGGACCTAAGGTGAGTATGGGGCAATGTCCAAGGCTTTTTACAGGTTTCAAAAGTTCACACTTTGTGCAATTTGTGGAACGGTAATGTTATCCAATGAGGGAAAAATATGTTCGAGGCGTATGAGCTGCAGATTGTACACTTTGCATAGATCACCATCTGGTGTTGGGCCCGGATGTTTGCAGTTTGTTTTTGTTCTTTGGACAGTCTTTGGAAGTCACGAGTTCGGTGTCTCCTCCTTCGGTCCGTACTGCGCATGGGCTTCGGCTCCATCCTCAGATTGTTTTTTTCCGCCATCGGGCTCGGATGTGATACTTCGTGCTCCGGCTTCGAACTTTTCCGGTTCCAGCCTCGACGGAAAATCCTCGTTCATCGAGATTCTTCATCTTCTTCATCGCTCGTAGAGGGACTTTCTCCATTCCATACATCGGCACCGGCCTTCGGGCCCTCCTCGACTCCGGTCCCGGCCGATGGAAAGGACTCCGTTCAAAAAGTGCCCAAAATGTGGGTCTAAATTTCCCCACACCGACCTCCATCAGGTGTGTAACCTTTGCCTCTCTCCCGAACACGAGGCCAGAGACTGCCCCGCCTGCAAGTCTTTTCGATCAAAAAAGACCATTCGGGATCGAAGAGCTCGACGCACCATGGCGCACTCATCGACCTCGGCTCCACCGGACATCTTCGGAGACGACACCGGAGCTTTGGGGCAACAACACACCGAGCAGGAGGAAGACATCGTCAGCGCTTCCGAGGCCGACGACTCCGACCTGGAGGACATCACACCGGCGCAGAGGGTCGTGAGTACTCTACCCCCTCCCACCCCCGCGCCCATATCCAAAGATACTCAGGTTACACCTTCACCTTCGGGCCTAGGGAAAACCAAACATGCAGCTTCTATCACCCCACCTTCGGGCCCGGTGTCGAAGCATCACAAGTCTCACGGCAGCTCGGGCTCGAGCCAGCCTACTCCTGGTGCCGATAAGCACCGTTCGGCACCGAAGAAAGTGACGCCCAGCCCGACTCCGAAGCCACCGGTGCCGAAGCCTGGACTCTCGGTGCCGACGAAACACAAGCATAAATCCCTCGGCACCGACGCTCCCGCGTCGAAGCCTACCTCGACGCCGAAAAAACCGGAGGTTCCAAAAAAGCATGGCGCAGAGAAACCACCCAAGTCCTCGGCTCCGAAAACATCGGCGCCAGCGGACGATTCGGCGCCAACGGAACTTTTTACTCCTGATCCTTCTCAAAAAACCTTATCAAAGGATCCAAAGACTGGGCTATTGATTTTGTCTGTCAAGAAAAGACGTCTTGACACACCAGCTCCTCCTCCACCGCCCAAACGGAAGGACTCTGCCACATCTCCTCTCAGAGTGCCCTCCCCACCACCTCCTACACCTCCTACACCTCCTCCACCTCTTCCACCTCCTCTCCCTCCTCCCCGGTCTCCGCCACCCTTGCCTCATCACTCCCCAACCCCATCCCCAGAACCGGATTACGGGGATCCAGATTATGATCCAGCGGACGCCCCGTTGGACCCCACACCCCCAGGGACCCCAGACCCATGGGAGGATTACCAAAACCCTGACATACCAGATGTGCCCCAAGATGACCTCTACCCATCCAGGCCATCTCCCCCGGAGGACTCACTAGGTTTTCACCACTTAGTGCAGCGGGCAGCACACTATCATGGGGTGGAACTGCATAGCGAACCAGTGGAAGACGACTTCTTACTGGATACATTTGATATTCAAGATAAATCCACAGCCATCTTGCCCATGCTTAAGGGTGTCACCAAACATGCTGCAGAGGTGTTCAAAGACCCTGTCAGGGCCAGGGTCCTAAACCCCAGAATAGAAAAAAAGTACAAAGCCGCACCCACAGATCCTGCATACATTAAAGGCCTTGCTCCTTTAGATTCCCTGGTTGTGTCCACAGCTAGAAAGCGGTCCAACTCCCAGTCCTCAGGGGAGGCTCCACCGCCAGATAAGGAATCAAAACTTTTAGATGCATCTGGTAAACGCACTGCCTCGCAAGCCGCAAACATCTGGCGCATTGCGAATACACAGGCGCTACTTGCGCGTTATGACAGAGCACACTACGATGAGCTTGAGGCTCTTATGCAACACCTCCCGGAGAAACACAAACGTAAAGCTCATGACCTAATACAAGAGGGAAAGCTCATTACTAACACCTCCATTAAATGTGCCCTCGATGCAGCGGACACTGCTTCTAGAGCTATAAATACTAGTGTCCTGCTTCGTCGTCATGCTTGGCTCAGGATCTCAGGGTTTAAGCCAGAAGTCCAGGCATCCATACTAAATCACCCCTTTGACCAACAACATCTATTTGGGCCAAAGGTGGACGAAGCATTAGAAAAAATGAAAAAGGACACGGACACAGCAAAGTCTATGGGGGCATTACAATCCCAAACCCCTAGACGCTCCTTTTGACGTTCGTCCTTTCGTAGCACAGGCAGAGGTTACTCCACCGATAGCGCCTCTACCTCCTACAAGTCCCCTCCTCAAAACACCTTCTCAAAGGGCTACCAAAGAGGTGGATACAGGGGCAACAACAATAAGGGCAGGGGCAAAACCAACACCACCCGTTCTGCCACACCGCCCGCACAATGACTTCCCCTCGCTCCCCCCAGACCATCCCACTCCGGTCGGGGGCAGACTGCAACACTTTATTCACGCTTGGGAGTCCATAACATCGGACAAATGGGTGACCCAAATTATTCGGTCAGGGTACTGTCTCGAGCTAACATCTACCCCACCCAATATCCCACCAAGGCACCGTCCAATGTCACAGGAACATTCCACACTGCTCAAACAGGAGGTGATCTCCCTCCTCCAAAAACACGCTATCGAGCAGGTCCCCGTCAATCAGCAAAATCTAGGGGTCTACTCTCTGTATTTTCTAATACCGAAAAAAGACGGGACCCTGCGGCCCATTCTGGACCTCCGGCCTCTAAATGCACACATACATTCAGACCATTTCCACATGGTCACCCTACAACAAGTCTCTGTCAGGGAGACTTTCTCACTACCTTGGATCTGAAAGACGCATACTTTCATATTCCAATACACCCTTCTCACAGGAAGTACCTCAGGTTTGTGGTGGACGGTCAGCATTACCAATTCACGGTTCTCCCCTTCGGGGTCACCACCGCACCACAGGTGTTTACCAAATGCCGAGCGGTAGTATCAGCACACCTCAGACGTCAACATATTCACGTCTTCCCTTACTTAGACGACTGGCTGATAAAAGCCGCGTCCTACGACCAATGTGTGCAACATACAAACCGCACCATCCAACTGCTCCACCAGCTAGGCTTCACGGTGAACTACCAAAAGTCCCACCTCATACCATCTCACACAAAGCAATATCTCGGGGCCACTATAGACACCTCCAAAGGTATAGCCTATCCCAATTCAGCCAGGATCGCAAGCATACAAGCCTTGCGCCAAACGTTCATTGCTCAGCACTCTCTCCCAGCAAGAGTGTTCATGAAGCTAATAGGGATGATGGCATCTTGCATTTTCATAGTGCCCCATGCAAGACTCCACATGCGTCCACTCCAAGAGTGCCTAGCACGACAGTGGAACCAGGCCCAGGGACAGCTTACGGATCTGGTGTTGGTGGACGGCCGCACCCATCACTCTCTGCAGTGGTGGAACACCACAAACCTTTCCAAAGGGCGGCCGTTCCTGGACCCGGTTCCTCAGGTGATTCCAACAGCGGACGCATCGCTCTCCGGCTGGGGAGCGTACCTCCTACACCTCACAATGCAAGGTCTATGGACGCCACAGCAAAAATCGCTCCACATCAACCATCTGGAGCTATTGGCGATCTTTCTAGCCCTAAAATCCTTTCAGAAACAGATTTCAGCCAAAGCAGTCCTCATTCGCACAGACAATATGACTGCAATGTAATATATTCAAAAACAGGGGGGGACACTCTCCCCAGCTCTCCTGCTTAGCACAGAGCATATGGAGATGGCCAATTCCACAAAACATCTTTCTCCTGGCACAGCACGTCCCAGGCATACAAAACACCATGGCAGATCTGCTCAGCAGACAAACGCAACAAATACACGAATGGGAACTGCATCCACAAGTCCTTTGCCCATTCTTCCGCAAGTGGGGGCATCCTCAGATAGACCTCTTCGCCACCCACGAAAACAAAAAATTCCCAAGCTTCGCCGCCAGATACCCACACCCATTGTCCAAAGGCAATGCGATATGGATGAACTGGTCAGGCAGATTTGCATACGCCTTTCCACCTCTCCCACTAATTCCATTAGTGGTCAGGAAACTACAACAGCACTCCCTCACGCTCATTCTGGTAGCCCCAACATGGGCCAGGCAGCCGTGGTACACCACACTATTACAGCTATCAGTGGTACCACATCAAAAACTGCACCTGTCCCCATGCCTCCTAACTCAGAACCATGGCGAAATCAGACACCCGGACCCAGCTCAGCTCAACCTTGCGATCTGGCTCCTGAAATCTTAGAATTTGGGTACCTTAACCTTCCCTCTGACTGCATGAATATTATCAAGGAAGCCAGACGTCCTACCACTCGAGCATGCTATGCCGCAAAGTGGAAGAGATTTGTTGTTTACTGCCGTAACAATACAATCAACCCTTTAGATGCATCCATACAACACATTATATGCTATCTACTCCATCTTCAAAGTTGTAACCTGGCATATTCTTCCATACGCCTACACCTAGCAGCGATTGCTGCTTACCTGCAAAACAGACAGCATTTATCACTGTTCAGAGTGCCCGCTATTAAAGCCTTTATGGAAGGCCTTAAACGCATAATTCCACCCAGGGCACCACCTTCTCCTGTATGGAATCTAAATGTAGTTCTTACAAGGCTAATGGGTCCTCCCTTCGAACCACTGCATAAATGCGAGCTACAGTTCCTCACCTGGAAAACTGCTTTTCTCGTAGCTATCACTTCCCTTAGGAGGGTTAGTGAAATACAAGCGTTCACTATACAGGAACCTTTCTTCCATCTCAATCAATCGGTGGAATTACCTGTTTTTTTCTCGGAACCTCAATCTGTTGCGGAAAGGGCTCTACATACACTTGATGTTAAGAGGGCTTTACTGTACTACATACAAAGAACACAACCCTTCAGAAAGACTAAACAATTGTTTGTCTCCTTCTCTCCACCACACAAAGGCAACCCCATCTCTAAATCAGGGATAGCTAGGTGGATTGTAAAGTGCATACAAATTTGCTATCAAAAGGCAAAAAGAACATTATCTGTTCCACCTAAAGCCCACTCTACAAGAAAGTTAGGGGCTTCTATGGCTTTTCTAGGGAACATACCCTTAGATGACATCTGCAAAGCAGCCACATGGTCAACACCGCACACCTTCACAAAACATTACTGTGTAGATGTGCATTCCAAGCAACAAGCTAGTGTGGGCCAGGCTGTACTAAAGACACTATTTCAAACTGCTGCAACGGATACCGGTGGTCGCCGCTAAGGTTGGGTACTGCTATATAATCTATGCAAAGTGTACAATCTGCAGCTCATATGCCTCGAACGGAATATGCTACTTACCAGTATGCATCTGTTCTTGGCATGTAGAGCTGCAGAGTCGTACACGCCCACCCGCCTCCCCGGCTACCTGTATCCGTTCCAGTCTATCTTATTTAGATACAACACACATGGGTTTCTCACTGTTATCACTACGCTCCATCATTTCCCTGCTGGCGAATAACAATCTGAGGATGGAGCCGAAGCCCATGCGCAGTATGGACCGAAGGAGGAGTCACCGAACTCGTGACTTCCAAAGACTGTCCAAAGAACAAAAACAAACTGCAAACATCCGGGCCCAACACCAGATGGCGATCTATGCAAAGTGTACAACTCTGCAGCTCTACATGCCAAGAACAGATGCATACTGGTAAGTAGCATATTCCTTACTGCCTTTGGGGACTTGTCAGTGACATACAGGACTCGTCTCCTGGACTTAAGGTGAGTATGGGGCAATGCTCAAGGCAGCACCAACAGGTCACCTCGGGCGGCACTGGGGCATCCGGGTGCAGAGGTGTTTTTAAGCGTCGTGTGCCCTGTCTTAGTCCATGGGAATTGGTCCGGTCACAAAGAGGCTGCAAGCTGAGACGAAGCCTTGGACATGCCACCTCCACCAAAGCAGCAGAAGAGAATGGACTAGGCTACAAGCCCTTTGCATTTCACTATTCCACCACCCCTACCTGCCTCACAACACTCTCCCTCACTTGCTGCTTTTCCAGCAGACCCTATATCATACCCACCTCAAGGGTCACCTCATTCAGGTATAGGGAGACTGGGCCATGGGGATACTTTTGACATCCCATCGCAGGATGATCCCTGGGATAACAATGATAACTGATCAAAGCAGTGGATACTGATCCTGACCTATAACCTGCAATGCCGATAATACTATCGCCACAACCTCATTGGTAAGGCTGCTAACTTCCATAAAGTGGATCTGCATACTGAGCCATCAGAGGATGATTTCATTTTGAGAACCTTTCCTCCTCACAAAGCTCCCCTTAGTACCTCCCCATGTTTAACGGCATGCTCCGTCATACCCCAGACATCTTCAACTACCCAGTTCGAGCTAGGGTCATTACCGTTGGAAGCTGGCTCTCTATATAGTGCATCAAAATGAAGTACACTGTGCAGACAATCTAGGCGACCCATACTGGTTTACAGGGGCTATAATAATCCAAATTCTCTCTTTTGTGGTAATGTTGGCGAGCATTTTAGGCTTATCAGAGGATAGTGTTAAGCAGTGAAGCATTTATTGCACACACAGAGCCAATAAGTGACACACACACTGAGAAAATGGGGTTTCATTGTGGTACCCCCCGCCACCCCACTATTTGCCTAGCTTTTGATGCAACTTGGACTGTAGAGTACTGGGTCCCTGTTGTCCAGGTACCCAGTACCAGTGTTCTTTCCTTAAATACAAACACGTCCACAAGTGGTACTTCTGCCCCCCTGTAAGACCCCTCACCTAGTCCATGTAAACTGCCACTGCAGCATGCATAGCCTGGTGCTGACAGAACAACAAAGTCGACATAGCACACTGCATGTGTGCCATGCCAACTAGCACTGCCTAATATATAGATAAGGCACCCCTCTAGCAGGCCTTACCAGCCCTAAGGCAGGGTGCACTATATCACAGGTGTGGGCATACCTGCATGAGCAGATATGCCTGTGAGAAAATGGGGTTCTGTTGCAGTAACCCCCACCCCCATACACACCTTTTTGCCTAGCTTTTGTTGCAACTATGACTGTAGAATACTGGTTCCCTGCTTTTCTGGTTCCCAGTGCCAGTGTTCTTCAGCATGCATAGCCTGGTGCAGACAAAACCACAAAGTCGACATAGCACACTGCCTGTGTGCCATGCCAACTAGCACCGCCCAAGATATAGGTAAGTCATCCCTCTGGCAGGCCTTACCAGCCCTAAGGCAGGGTGCACTATATCACAGGTGTGGGCATATCTCCATGAGCAGGTATGTTCCTACAGTATTAGGGTCTATTCCTTAATAATGTAAGTGCCTCAGAAGCCATAGAGAGTACAAGGACTGGGAACTTGACAACTCAAGTTCCACAGCAC
The DNA here is from genome assembly GCF_964204655.1 of Triturus cristatus. Classification (NCBI taxonomy): domain Eukaryota; kingdom Metazoa; phylum Chordata; class Amphibia; order Caudata; family Salamandridae; genus Triturus; species Triturus cristatus. Next base: position 84,460,129 of record NC_140586.1, on the reverse strand, counting down.
CATGATGGCTTCACTGAACCCCAAAATGTTTGGTACCATACAGCTGCTTGTAATAAATCGACATGGATGCCAGTGTGAGATTTATTAAACCATGCTCCTCAGAGGTGCCCCCTGAAATCCGACCGACCCTGGTGTGGGCACTGACTGGCTTTAGGCAGCCTGCCACACACGTTTCTGGACCCCTGGGTGGAAAGTCTCTTTTTTTTAGATTTATACCCACATGACACTCCCCAAAAGCAGGATCTTCTCATGCAGAACCATGGAGAAATCATTTATCCGGACCCGAGGTCTCTAAACCTTGCAATCTGGCTCCTGAAGTCCTAGAACTTGGATAACTTAATCTCCCTCCAGAATGCATGGACATTCTGAAAGATATGCTCAGGCCTACTACTTGTGCCTGTTACGCTTCTCACATAAAGGGTCACCTTCAACCTGCAGGTCCACCCCTCTATCACCCATAGCTTCTACCAAAGAGGCAGAGCTCAGAAGGTCTAACCAACACCCATTTGCTAACAAAGGTGTTAATTGAATTTGTAAAGGGAGCTCTTTCACCATCCCCACACTGAAACCAGTGTTTGCACCCCCTGCCCTCTTGCCACTGCAATGCAGGCAATACACTCCCTTTGTCTAGGAAGCTGTCCTCGCCTTCCATCTGGTGCCAATGCAAACCAGAGGCATTTAAATGTATCCTACTCGGCTGTATAATTAATACTTTGAGTCAAATCTGAGTCTGAACACCAGAATCTCTTTTTCAATATGTACTCTATTTCCATGTATTTTCTTGGCATGAATCCAGCCATTATTTCTCACTTTCAACCCTTGAGTTTATTAACTGAGTTGGCTGGATTGTTGGTTTCTCTTAGTAGTGGAGTGATGGTTTCCTTGATTCTAGTACCTGTTAAAAATTCCCAATATAACACAATCTTCACAAGAAAATAATGTATTCTTTCTATATTCTTGCATCCTCAAACTGCATGCTTTCTCAAAAATATTCACTACATTCATTAAATCTGGCATTAAAAAAAACCTGTCCTTTAATTAAAACTTCTGTTTGTCGTCCCTCCTTTTTTCTTCTCCCTGTCTAAAGTCCCTTTCTTTCCCTTCCATCCTCTGCATGCTTACCCTCTTGGAGCACAACCTACTCTGACACATGCACGTTTGCCTATTCTCTATTTCAGCAAATTTCCCACAACTCTTTTACAAGATCACAATCTCTCCACCTTCCGCTGAAAGTCATACTCATGCAAGTGAACAATACCTAATCTTTGCTAACTCCTGTATTAATCCACCAACCATGTGCTTGACCTCCTCCCCTCCCCTACACTAATGATCACAATCAACCACTATTACTTTAGTCGACCATAAAAAAACCCTGAAATGACTGCATGGAATGGTTTGCTTTCAGCGCACAAGACTAATCCCAATAACTAACAGGTTCGAGGCATGTGGGCTGCTGAATTCATATCTGTGCATAGATCGCCGCCTAGTGTTGGGTCCGGATGATTGCACATTGTTGTCCTGGAAGAGTCTTCGAAGTATCACGAGATAGGTGGCTCCTCCCCTGGACTACAGTGCGCATGGGCATCCTCTCCATCCTCAGATTGTTTTTTTCCGCCATTGGGTTCGGATGTGCTTATCTTAGCTCAAGTTAGGAAAACTTTATTTAAGGCCTTTAGATATCGTCGGTATTGTTTGCGTTCGGTATCGATAAGTTATTCTACTTGTTCTCGAACTTATTCACCCTTCTCGGACCGAGTTTCGGTCCGAACATCGATCAACGTTCGGAGATGGAATCGAGGACTCCCTTCAAGAGATGTCCTCTATGTCACGCAAAATATCCACACGTTGATGTCCATCCGGTGTGTAACAAATGTTTATCACCGGATCATGATGAGACCAGGTGTATGGCCTGCTCCCGGTTCCGGTCGAAGAAGACCCTTCGGAATAGACGAGCGGCTAGATTGGAGGCCAAAAAATCGGCGCCTAACCCGGTTAACATATTCAGCACCGAGGATGACGAAGTCGAGAGCGTCGAAGAGGTACAATCGGGCCCTGCTTCGGAGCATGAATCTCAATATGACGAGGAGATCTTCGAGGACGAAGACGTCGTCGACGAGGTAGGAGACGACGATGAGGCCCTTGGGGCCGAGGAAGATAGCTCAGGCGAGGAGCTAGGCCAATCCGTCGATGCGGAGGCCGAGGGAGATAGTCTTGATAAGGCTCAGGTCGAGGGATCGCCTGCGGGCCTTACCCAAGATCGGTCGGATCGTTCTACAGCCCCGCCTAAAAGCCCGGCTTCGAACATTTCAAAAGAGCAAGAATTATCCAAAAAGACTGTCGATTCCGTGAAATCTAAACCAAAACCTGCACCGATCACATCGAAACCGAAAGTGCAACTGGTTCAGGTCGGATCGAAGGCATCGAAACCTTCCAATCCGTCGACACAAAAGAAGGACATCGGAGCCGAACAAACAAAGAAGGACTTCGGTACCGAGAAACCAAAAAAGGACTTTGGCACCGAGAAACAGAGGAAGGCCCTCGGTCCCGAGAAGACACAGAGGCCTATAGCACCGAAGGTTGGGGCACCAACGACCAAGGTCAAGGTGGTCGATCCGACTACATCAACACCGAGGAGTGCTGAGACTGCCAAAATACCGGATCAACAAGGCGTCGATCCCAAACTTCGGATCGAAGCCCCGAAGACTGGAAGGAAACCGGAGACCGCGTCGAGGCTGTGAGAAAGTGCCATCTTTCTTGCATGGTATGCCCCCACTTTTTGCTAAATTGCTGAATGTACTTCGATTGAGTGTACCCTGGGTTCCTGCCAATCAGGTGCCCAGGGCCTATGTTCCCTTCTTAAACCACACAAACTCCCAATTGGCAAACCCTAGCCACATGTCAGCCCCTAGTAAATGGTACCCTAGGTACCCAGGGCCTTGTGGCCAGGGAAGGCCTCTAAGGGCTGCAGCACTCATTGTGCCACCCTCAGAGGCCATGTACCCTTACACACACACTGCCCTTGCAGGCTGAGTGTCTGGGAGCAGGACAAAACAAAGAGTCGACATGGCACACATCCCTGTGTACCATGCCCATCACCTACACTGCCAAGGCATATGTCAGCCACCCCTCTAGCTGGGTGCATTACCCCTATGGTGTGGGCACAGGAGCAGGAGCCCTGTGCCCCTACAGTACCCGGGTCCATTCCTGGGCACTGTAAGTGCAGTGCTGTCATTGAAGAGTACATGGTGCTGGGAGCTTGTAAAACACGAGCTCCACAGCACCAAATTGGCAACACTGAAGCCTGGGAAGTTTGGTATCAAACTTCTCAGCACATTGAACCCACACTGATGCCAGTGTAGGATTTAATGTACTAGGCACCCCAGAGGGCATCTTAGAGATGCCCCCTTACAGCTAACTTACAATCCACGTCTGCTCTGAGGCTGCCCAGGCTGCCACACAGCAGACACGTTGCTGGACCCCTGGGTGGGAGAGCCCCTGCTCTCCCGGGCCTGCAACAATGCACATCCTGGGTGAGTTGAGAAATCTCCTCCCCCAGGATGAGCAAAGGGAAGCTTCAAAGGCAGGCCGCCATTTCGAGTTTCCCCAGGCCACTGCAACCCCCCACTCTGGCGGGAAGCTTGGCCGGAAACCCCATACAAGGACAGGGGATGTGCCAGCCTGCCCACCCCACCCCTCAGGTGGGGGAGGCGAGGTGAAGCACGTCTCCGGGCTCTCGCCATCTTGGAGATGGGAGGCCCTACCCTATCAGGATTAGGCTACTGCCCCCCTCCCACATGAGAGAGGCAGGATAGGGGGTGTACCCACCCCAGGACAAGGACCCATTGGTCCCTGGCCTTCACCTACCTGTAACGCCCCTAAATCTAGTATTTAGGGGCACCCTGAACCTTCCTTCCTCAGATTCCAGATAGAAAACTACAAGAAGAGCAAGAAGACCAAGGACCTGCCCTGCAGCTGCTAATAAGAGAAGAAGACACCAACTGCTTTGGCCCCAGCCCTACCGGCCTGTCGACTCTCGGACCTGCACCAGCGCGGCATCTCCCGTGGCCAGCAACCTCACCAACCCCGGAGGACCTGGCTACCTTTTGGCTCTAAGCCCCTGGGACTCCCATGAGTAGAGGCTCTACTCGAGAAACCTATTCTTAACTCCTGGCAGCAGCCCGGAACCGCGGACCCAACACACTCTGCACCAGCCAAGCCTGGCCAGTGCCGGAGTGGACAAAGACCCTGAGGACGACCCCACGGCGACTGTGACCCCAAGTCCGGCACCCAAGGACCCCCCTCGACATCCCGGACGAAGCCTGCAGCCTCAGAACTGAGTGCCACCCCAACCGCGATCAACCAGAGGGTAAGATTCCCGACGTCAAAAGGCACCCCTGCACCCGGCGCCCTGCGGCCCCCTGTGCCCAATCCCGGGGTACCCACCTAACCTACAACTACCCAACTTACCCCTCGAAGTGGTGGTGGCGGCACCGGAAACATCCTCGTCCCCGAGCCTGCAGCCTTTTTCCAAACCGGAACATTCCCATTGATTTCCATTGAGCGCCCGAAGGCTCAAAAGCACCCTGCACCCAGCCGCTCGAGTGGCCCTGGCAGTGCACTCTCTACACTAACTTACTTCCCCACTTGCCCTGAGTAAGTGACCAGGAGCCCAGCTCCCACAGCCGCGTGGCTTGCCAGACAGCAGCCACCAACCAAGGCCCCCCTATCCCTCATAGGATAACATTGGGCCTAACTCTCTCTGCACCCGGCCGTCCTGAAACCGCTGAGGGTGAACCAACTGTACCTACCTGACACTGGGGGACCCCTGAGTCCATGCCCGGAATTTCAACACTACCAGTCGAGTACTTACCCTTAAACCGCTAACTTCATTTTCCTCATAGGGTAACATTGACTGGCTTTTTCTTCAAAAATCTTCTAAGTGTGAACTTTTCAAAACTGCAAAAATTCACCAAAAATCAGCCAAGTGACAAAAACGAATTTACTCACCTGCTCCTAGGTGAGCTCCCAGTGCTGGATCTTGGTGCCCAGCCCTGACTCTGAAAAGTGTTCACAAGTATACTTACCTCTAACTCATTTTTCCCCCATAGGAAACCATTGTCTGCTTTTCTGTGAAATTTCTTCTAAGTGTCTACTTTTGCAAATTTGAAATATTCTTTTAAAATCGTACCATTTCTGCAAACGAAATTACTTACCTGCTTTTGATAAGGACCCCAGTCCTGGGTCTAGGCACCCAGTCCTGGATTACTAAAGTAACGATAAAGTACTCTACCTGTAATTTGAATTTCTTGCCATAGAGATCCATTGAATGTTTTCTGTGAAATATTTTCTAAGTGCTAACTTTTGAAATAGCTAAATATTATTTAAAAATCATTACAGTTATTAAGTCGACTATCATCACTTGATTCTGAATACTGACCCCAGGCTGGATCTAGGAGCCAGACCTGGAATTCCAAAAGTAATCTGAAAAGTAATTTATTACAAATAACCTGAATTTACCATTGAGCTCAATGCATTGTTATGTTTAGGAAATAGGATTGCTTATTGCAACCAACTGTGACTGTGACTGTTTACCCAAATTTATTGCTTAAGACAAAAAGTATTTATATTCAACCTCTCATTCTGAGAAAGTATATTTTTACCCCCTTTGTGGTTCTAAAAATAAAACAAGCATATATTTTATCTATATAAACCATTGGCCTAGAGTTCAGTTATTGAGTGTGTGAAACCATTTGCTGACTGAGTGTGTACAATAAATGCTTTACACTGTCCTCTGGTACTGCCTTACTGCTCGACCAAGCTACCACTTTTGAGAGTAAGGTCATACCTAACTTTGACCTCTATCAGCCTCTGGGGGACTGTGGACTCTGTACACCCTGTGCCTATTAGGGAACAGTATATACAGAGCCACTTTCTCACAGAGGCCTGTCTCCAAAGAGCCTGTCGGTTCAAAAGCACCATCAGCATTCACGTTGCAACAGGTGTCGGAGTCCCTAAAGCGCATCAGGGAACGGGACGCTCTCGAACCGAAAACGGGTCCCGAACCGAACAAGGTCGCCAAGGCTCACTCGGCACCGGCACCGATCAAGTTTGGATTGCCACCACCAGGGGCACCGAAGAAGTTCGAACTTAGGAAGAGTATCGAACAACCAAGAACAGTGTCCACAGAAAGAACCGATGTCGAAGACTAACAGGACCAGTTTATCGACGTCCACACTGGTAGACTGCTGTTCCGCAAGCGGAGAATTGTTCCAGAAAAGGCTTTAGACTCATACAAAATTCCACTAAAAAGGAAAATGCCGTCAGGTTCGACACCAGTGCTTGTAGAACCTTACCACACATATGATCAGGAACCACCATCCTTTTCTCCCACACACTCGGAGGCGGATGCAGGAGAGGGCTATACTGAGGATACCACTTATCCTGTGGATAATGACCCTGATGAACAACAGCAAGACCAGGATCAAGCATGGGGAGACCCCAATGACCCAGGAGACCCACAAAATGCTCCTGACACTCATCTTTATAATATAAAACCATCTCCCACTGAAGATACTGCTGCTTTTAACGCCCTCATTGAAAGAGCGGCTGCCAATCACGGAGTGGAACTTCATTCTGACTCTGTGGAGGAGGATTTCTTGGTGGACACGTTCTCCACATCAGAAAGAGCGGTCAAGACTCTACCAATGTTAAAAGGGGTTATTAAACATGCTAAGGACATCTTTAAGGAGACAACCAGAGCACGGGTATTGAACCCGAGAATAGAGAAAAAATACAAACCAGCCCCAGGAGACCCAATGTACATTAAGGGTCAATTGCCGTTGGACTCCATGGTAGTTTCTAATGCTCGCAAGAGAGCTAACTCGCAAACTACCAGTGATGCTCCTCCTCCGGACAAGGAGTCCAAAGTGCTAGAAACATCAGGAAAAAGGATAGCAGCACAAGCAGCAAACATCTGGCGCATTGCCAACACTCAGGCACTCCTGGCCCGATACGACAGGTCACACTACGATACCCTAGAAACACTGCTAGAACACCTACCAGATGACTACAAAGATGGAGCGGAGCTCCTCATCAGAGAGGGACAACTCATTACAAATGCGTCCATCAAATGCGCACTAGATGCAGCTGACACTGCAGCAAGGGCAATCAACACTAGTGTGATGTTGAGGAGGCTGAGAAAATCAGGTTTCAAACCTGAAATTCAAAACAATATCTTGATTCAACCAGTCAACCCAGACTTTTTATTTGGCCCCGAGGTTGACACTACACTAGAAAAGATTAAAAAGGACACAAACTGCGAAATCTATGGGGGCTCTACAGTCGCAGCAGTTTCGGAGTGGCTCCTTTCGTCGCCCCGGGAATAGAGGAGCAGCTAGAGGTCAGGGGTCCCAGCAGCAGTACAATAAAGGAGGTACCCAGAGTACCTATAATAAGAACAATAGGGGTGGATATCGTGGATCCAGCACCAAAGGCAGAGGGCGAGGACACAACAACACCAGGTCCTCCGCCAATAACAAACAGTGACGTCTTGTCACTGCCCCCTGACCACATAACACCGGTCAGGGGAAGACTCCAACAGTTCCTGCCAGTCTGGAGATCCATCACCACAGACAGGTGGGTCAGAGAAATTGTCCAGTACGGTTATTGTCTGGAATTAACATCCAATCCACCCAACATACCACCAAGACACCGTCCTATGTCCGCAGAGCACTTGGCATTATTGCAGCAGGAAGTACTAAGTATGCTGCAGAAAGGAGCCATAGAGCTTGTGCCTGTAGAACAACAAGGGTCAGGGGTGTACTCTCTGTACTTCTTGATCCCAAAAAAGGACGGGTCTCTCAGACCTATACTGGACCTCAGACCTCTCAACCAATACATTCTGTCAGAACATTTTCATATGCTCACCCTCCAGCAGGTTCTGCCGTTACTCAGTCAGGGAGACTTCCTAGCAACACTGGATTTGAAGGATGTGTATTTCCACATACCCATACACCCATCACACAGAAAATATCTCGGGTTCACTCTTCAGAATCAGCATTATAAGTTCAAAGTCCTCCCTTTCAGAGTAACAACGGCGCCCAGAGTCTTTACCAAGTGCCTAGCGACAGTGGCTGCACACTTAAGGAGACAGCACATTCACGTCTTCCCTTACCTGGACGACTGGCTTGTTCAGGCAAAGTCAGCCCAGCAGTGTGCCAGCCACATATCCCACACCATTCACCTTCTTCACAGTCTGGGATTCTCACTGAATTATCCAAAGTCACATCTTCAACCCGCCCACGTACGGCAGTACCTGGGCGCGACCATAGACACTCTGGCAGCCAAAGCTCAGCCAAATTTAGTGAGGATCAACAGCATGCAACTGCTGATAAAAAAGTTCAGACCTCAACACTCCCTTCCAGCGCGAGTGTTCATGCAGTTGATAGGCATGATGGCCTCCTCCATCTTCATAGTCCCGCACGCGAGACTACATATGCGCCCGCTTCAGGAGTGCTTGGCACGTCAATGGAATCAGACTCAAGGACAGTTGAAAGACCTAGTGTTGGTGAGCGGTCGGGCATACAACTCTCTGCATTGGTGGAATCCACAAAACCTTTGCAAGGGCCGACCGTTCCAAGAGCCTGTTCCACAAATAATACTGACGGTGGACGCGTCTCTCCAGGGATGGGGAGCTCATGTACTCAATTAAACAGTGCAGGGACTATGGACGACACAGCAACAGAAGATGCACATCAACCTTCTGGAACTGATGGCAATCTTCCTGCAATGAAGGCATTCAAAGTACACTTGTGCAACAAAGTCATGTTGATCCAGACGGACAACATGACTGCCATGTACTACATACAGAAGCAGGGAGGAACACACTCTCCACAGTTGTCTCATTTGGCACAGAGCATGTGGAGGTGGGCCATTCAAAGGAACATGTTCCTCATGGCAGAACACCTCCCGGGCAAGGACAACCAAATGGCGCATCTGCTCAGCAGACACAGCCACCAAATGCACGAGTGGGAGCTACATCCATCAGTACTCCAACCGTACTTCCAGCAGTGGGGTCATCCAGAGATAGACCTATTCGCCACAAGGGAAAACGCAAAATGCCAAAGCTTTGCCGCCAGGTTCCCGCATCCACAGTCGCAGGGCAATGCGATATGGATGAACTGGTCAGGCAGATTTGCGTACGCTTTTCCCCCAGCGCCATTAATACCGCTAGTGGCACGCAAACTAAGGCAACACTCAATGACACTCATCCTGGTTGCTCCAATGTGGGCACGCCAGCCATGGTACACCACGTTACTAGATCTTTCCGTGGTGCCGCCTCAAAGACTGCGGCTAACACCCAAACTTTTAACACAGAACCATGGCGAAATTCAGCACCCAGATCCGCAACAGCTGAACCTGGCGATCTGGCTCCTGAAGTCTTAGAGTTTGGCTACCTGAACCTGCCTCCAGAATGTCTGAATATCATCAAGGAGGCCAGGAGACCCACGACCAGAGCTTGCTATGCGGCTAAATGGAAAAGATTTGTCACTTACTGTAAAAAACAATGACATTAATCCGCTGGATGCATCCATTCAGAACATCATCTGTTACCTGTTACACTTATACCGATGCAATCTGGCATACATCTCCATCCGTATACATCTAACCGCAATAGCAGCCTATCTCCAGAACAGGCAGCACCTCTCTTTATTCAGAGTGCCTGCCATCAAAGCCTTCTTAGAGGGACTCAAACGAGTAATTCCCCCAAGACACCCACCGGCACCAGTGTGGAACCTGAATGTGGTCCTCACCAGATTGATGGGTCCACCTTTTGAACCTCTACATTCATGTGAGATTCAATTCCTCACCTGGAAAGTAGCTTTCTTAGTGGCAATCACTTCGTTGAGAAGGGTTAGTGAACTCCAGGCACTAACAATTCAAGAGCCATTCATACAGGTTCACGCAAACAGAGTCGTACTACGTACCAACCCCAAATTCATGCCTAAAGTGATATCGCAGTTCCACATGAATCAGACTATTGAACTGCCTGTTTTCTTTCCAAATCCAGAAAATGTCGCAGAGAGAATGCTCCATACACAAGATGTAAAGAGGGCCATCATGTACTATATAGACCGAACAAAGGATTTTAGGAAAACAAAACAACTGTTCGTTGCCTTTTCTCCACAACACAAGGGCAACGCCATTTCCAAAGCAGGGATAGCCAGATGGATCGTTAAATGTATTCAAATTTGCTACGAAAAAGCTAAACGCACATTAACGATTCCTCCAAGAGCCCACTCAACACGAAAGTTAGGGGCGTCCATGGCTTTCCTAGGGAACATTCCTTTAGAGGAAATATGTAGAGCAGCCACATGGTCCACTATACATACATTTACTAAACACTACTGTGTAGATGTATATTCAAAACAGCAGGCAGCTGTAGGACAGGCTGTTCTCAGGACCCTTTTTCAGACTGCTGCAGCCGACACGGGCAGCCGCCGCTAATGGAGGGACTGCTATATAATCTATGCACAGATATGAATTCAGCAGCCCACATGCCTCGAACCGAATATGCTACTTACCAGTATGCATCTGTTCTTGGCATGTAGGGCTGCTGACATTCATATCGCCCACCCTCCTCCCCGGCGCCTGTAGCGGCTGCAGCACTCAGAATTACTGTATAGCGTGGTCATCACTTACTGTATCTGCTCCATCACTGCCACAATGGCGAAAAACAATCTGAGGATGGAGAGGCTGCCCATGCGCACTGTAGTCCAGGGGAGGAGCCACCTATCTCGTGATACTTCGAAGACTCTTCCAGGACAACAATGTGCAATCATCCGGACCCAACACTAGGCGGCGATCTCTGCACAGATATGAATGTCAGCAGCCCTACATGCCAAGAACAGATGCATACTGGTAAGTAGCATATCCGTAACCAAACACACTGAACTAGCCTTGGGTTCCCGAGCAGCGTGCTGCCCAGCGTAAAGTGCTTCGCCTCAGGGGTTGCAAGCGCTATATAAATGCAAATACAATAAGTCTACACCTAGCGTCTGTAGACGCTTATCTTTAGAACAGGCAACATGTTTCCCTATTTCGAATTCCTGTCATTAAAGTGGTCATGGATTGTCTTAAAAGTCATTCCTCCTCGGATCACGCCAGCCTGACATGGAATCTTAACATTGTATTGACAAGATTAATGGGCCCTCCATTTGAACCCTTCCACTCCTACCCGCTCCAGTTTATATCCTGGGAGGTAACGTTTCTGGTCGCCACCACTTCCCTTAGACTTGTAAGTGAGCTTCAGGCACTAACCTTGGAAGAACCCTTCGACCAAATACATGAAGATAGGGTTGTACTCCGCACCCACTCTAAGTTTTCCCCAATCAATCTTTTGAAATATCTGTATTTTTCCCTCAACCAGACTGTTGGGGAATGTGCTTTCCAAACATTACATGCTAAATGAGCCCTCGTGTATTATATTGACAGAACTAAATCTTTTAGAAAAGAAAAAACTGCTTTTTTTGCTTTCTCCATACCCCATACAGGCAAAGCCATTTCTAAATCATGCATTGGTAGATAGATTATTGAATGCATCCAGACATGCTATGCTTAAGCTAAAAGGCCCTTCACTATTCCTCCTAGGACCCAATCCACTAGGAAAAAAGGAGCCTCTACGGCCTTTCTTCTGAATATTCCTATTGCTTATATTTGTACAACAGTTACATGGGCCACATCATATGCTTCTATAAAACATTACTGTGCTTGCTCGCCAACAAGCCAGTGTTGGTCAGGCAGTTCTAGGTACTATTTTTCAAACCACTGCAACTCCCACAGGCTAGCCACCGTTATTTTGGGAGGACTGCTTTACAGTCTATGCATAGCATGTGTATCTACAGTCACACATGCCTTGAACAGAAGATTTTACTTAACTCATTAAGCATCATTTGTGGCATGTAGTGCTATAGATTCACATGCGCCTAACCTCATTCCTGGATGCCTTTTAGTTGTAGTCAATGTACTAATTCTTTCTTTCCTCTTTGCATGGATATCTCTCTATACTACACTTCACTTAACATTTCATCCTCACCCGCCATGCGGGAAAACGAACTAACAATGAGTTAACCATGCACATTACCAGCAAGAGCAGGAGTCACAACACCTTATGACTCGAAAGACTTTCTTGGAAAAAAACTATGCACACATCCAAGCCCAACACTAGATGGCAAGATTATTCATAGCATGTTAATCCACATAACTGCATGCCACGAACAGATGTTCGTGGCATCTCTTTGTGGCCACGAAGTAACGGGTAAGTAACGTTTTCCTGTCTTCCCTTTTTTTCCCACGTACGTCTTTTGTTTGTTTTCTGTGTTTATTGCAGCATAACTGGTGTGAGATTTAATAGTGGTATGTATTTCCTGTGGTGTAATGTACAGTACTATATTGTTATGTTCTAAATCGCTAAAGGTTGTTAGGCCAAAATGCGTAAAATAAAATGTGGCAATCGTGCTTTGTAACCCTCTAGAAATTCTGTCAGTGACAAATATCCAAATTTAAATGTATCTAGCCTCTTCTCATTCTTTCTTCCCTTATTCGATTTCAGCGCATGGACCTCGACCGCCGGCGGGAGGAGGCCCGCAACCCCAAACGCAAGCCGCGGCTGATGGAGGAGGATGAGCTGCCTTCCTGGATCCTCAAGGATGATGCTGAGGTGGAGCGACTCACCTGTGAGGAAGAGGCTGAGAAGATGTTTGGTAGGGGTTCACGACATCGACGAGAAGTGGACTACAGTGACTCCCTCACAGAGAAGCAATGGCTGAAGGTGAGTCATTGTTACAGGGTATGCCAGTCTGTATTTCAGTGCCTTTAAGTTTCCCCTGTAACACACCAAGAGGCCAAATTCTTCTTCTTTAATGATGTAATCACTGCCTTTGAGTATTAAGCACCTTTGAGTCTTTAAAAACCCTTATTCTTACATTTGACTTGATTCGTATCTCCAGTGAGCTTGGCCCTTAAGGTCAGAGCTGTGAAACCTGGGGTATAAATCGATGACCCCTTCTGCAAAATATAGTTGGGGTGGAGCGTTCTTGAAATTCCGATCTGAAAGAAACACGTTAGTTAGATTCCTCACCTTAGAATATCCCCAGGCGTCAGACTGGATCCGGAAGATTTTTCGTCAGCAATACCCCTTGCGCGTCGCTAGGCGTCGTCTGCGGCTCCGCGTCCGTCGTCGGCGTCGTGCGCCGGGATGACGTCGTCGGAGTACTTAGACGCCGCCCTCGCGCGCTGACGTCAGTTCTTCTTTTTTCCGCGCCAGTAAGCGCAGATCCGGGAGAGCTACCCCTTTTAGTCTTTTTTGACTAAATCTTTTTGATCATTTTTGATCCCTGTCTGTCGACATCTGGTGCCGGTAGGATGCCTGGGTTCAAGGCTTGTGAAGACTGTCATCGACTGATGTCGGTGACCGATCACCACCGCCGGTGCCTCTATTGCTTAGGCCTCGACCACGACGCGGAGTCGTGCAACGACTGTCAGGCCCTGACTTCGAAGGCTAGGCGGGAGCGGTCCCGCAAGCTTCTCGAGCTTCGCCACTCGGCTCCGCGTCGTGCGCGATCCCGGTCCAGGAGGAGGTCCAAGGATCGCTCGCGGAGCCCTAGCCGACGCCACCATCGATCGTCTGGCTCCAAGTCGTCGGGTAAGTCCAAACACTCAAAGAAGTCCAAGAGGCGACATCGCTCTTCGGACTCCCCTCGCCGGTCGCGCGACTCGGCCGAGGGTCCAAGTGGTTCCACCCCCGCGGCTCCGACGGAGCCGCAGGTGCCGCGTCCGCCCCCATACCTTCCGGTCCCTGGGGCTGACGCGACGCCGGCGGAGATCAGTGCCTTCCTCTCGGCCATGAGGAGCCTGGCCCCGCCGTCGACGCCCGCTGGCGCGCCTTCGGGCCCCGCGGGCTCGACTGGGCGACCTCGCGTGCCGGCGGCTCCGGCCCCGGCGCCGTGGACGACTCCGGTCTCGACGCCGCAGGTCCCCGCGGGGCCCATGCCTGGGCCCCAGTCGACGCCGGTTGACCTTGTCACTCCTCCACCGGCGCCGACGCCTGAACCACCGACGCCGTCACCGGCGCCGCCGACGCCGTCACCGGCGCCGCCGCCGCCGACGCCTGTGACGCCGACGCCCCAGTTTAGCCCTCATCCGGACCCGACGCCGGCACGGCGTCCGCCGACGCCGCATCCGACGCCGCTAGAGACCTACCATCTCTACAGTCCGGTTCCGATCATTCCTCCTGTTTATCAGGAATCGGAAGAAGGGGGCGACTGGGAGGGGTTCGAGGACCCTCTAGCTGTTCAGTCACAGCTTTCTCAGGACTGGGCAGATGAGCTGGGGGAGGCCAGCGGGCTGGACACCTCGCCAGACGCTGGATTCACTTCTCCTCCGACCGTGGCTTCGGAGGAGGGTGCAGCATTTTCTGTGGTGCTGCGCAAGGCGGCTGAGGCCCTTGGGCTCGAGTTGCCTGCCGTGGCTGTGAGGACCAACATCCTCACTGAGGTGCTTCAAACCTCAGCAAGCTCCACTGAGCCTCTGCTGCCGTTTAACGAGGCCCTCACTGACGTTCTGCAGGGCACCTGGTCCAAGCCCTCCACAGTTCCTCCTGTGGATAGGAACGTTGCCAGGCGCCACCGCCCTGCTCCGGGCGACCCCAGCTTCCTGTCCCAACACCCTACCCCCGAGAGTCTGGTTATCCAGGCCTCTACTTCCCAATCCTCCTTCCCGACCGCTCCGCCGGACCGGGATTCCAAGAGACTCGAGCAGTTTGGCAAGAAACTGTTCTCGTCCCTTAGTTTGGGCCTGCGGTCTTTAAATACCGCCTGTCTCTTGGACCGTTATTCCCATTCTCTGTGGGATACGGTGGAGGACGTGCTGCCCCTGTGTCCGGAGGAGGTCCGGACGCGTCTTTCCCAGGCTCTGGCCGATGGGAGGGATGCAGCACGGCACGCCATAAGATGTGGGCTTGACACCACGGACTCGCTAGGTCGGGCGATTTCCACCACGGTGGCGCTCCGCCGCCACGCCTGGATGCGGTCCACGTCATTTTCCGGGGATGTCCAGAACACCCTCATGGACATGCCCTTTGATGGCACTCGCCTGTTTGGTGAGAAGGCGGACAGTGCGCTGAACCGTTTTAAGGACTCCCGGGCTACGGCCAAGTCCTTGGGCCTCTCGGCTCCGCGGGCGCACACCTCCGCTTTTCGCCCCTTTCGTGGCCAAGGAAGGGGCGCCTCCTCCCGTCCGCAAAGCCACCAGCCGCAGAACCAACCTGCGCGCGGTCGCGGACGTGGCTTCCGCCGTGGCGGAAATGGAGGACGACGTGGTCAGCCCACATCCACCCCGGCAGCATCCGCCTCAAAGCCTTCCTAGTCCGAGCTTTCAGGCCCATACCACGCCAGTGGGCGGCAGAGTTCGCCATCACCTGCTCCACTGGCGGTCCATAACATCGGACAGGTGGGTGCTGCAAATCGTCCGAAGGGGCTACTCCCTCCCCTTCGAGACGACCCCTCCAGCCATGCCACCACAGCACCACCGTATCTCGGGGGATCATTTGGATCTTCTCCGCGAGGAAGTTTCGGCTCTCTTGGCCAAGGGGGCCGTCGAGCGCGTTCCGAGTCCAGAAGTAGGTCGTGGTTGTTATTCCCACTACTTTCTGGTTCCCAAGAAGGGCAAGGGGGGCCTGCGCCCTATCTTGGACCTCCGGAACGTCAATGCCTTCCTCCGAAAGGAAAGGTTCAAGATGCTGACGTTGGCTCAGGTTTTAGCTGCCCTAGACCCTGGAGACTGGATGGTAGCGTTGGACTTGCAGGACGCATATTTCCATATCCCCGTCCTGCCGGCCCACCGGCGTTACCTGCGGTTCACGGTGGGCCAAGAGCACTTTCAGTTTACCGTGCTCCCCTTCGGCCTCACCAGTGCCCCTCGGGTGTTCACGAAAGTGATGGCGGTGGTCGCAGCTCATCTGCGCAGATCAGGGGTCCCAGTCTTCCCCTATCTCGACGACTGGTTGTTGAAGGCGGGCTCGCCCCAGGCAGTCGTCTCCCACCTCCAGACTACGGCGGATCTCCTGCATTTGCTGGGGTTTTCCATCAACGTGCCGAAGTCACACTTGAGTCCCTCTCAGAAGCTCCTCTTCATCGGAGCGGTTCTCGATTCGGCGCAGTTCCGGGTCCATCCTCCGGAACAGCGGGTCCGGGATATACAGGCCCTGATTCCCATCTTTCGGCCTCTATCCCGGGTTTCGGTCAGGCTAGTGTTGCGGCTTCTGGGGCTGATGGCCTCCTGCATCCTACTAGTGCATCACGCCAGGCGGCGCATGCGGGCTCTGCAGTGGGACCTGAAGTTTCAGTGGGCCCAGCATCACGGCAACCTGTCCGACCATGTCTTGATCTCGGAGGGTACTGCACAGCAGTTGCAGTGGTGGCTCACGGACCGCGAGTGGGTCAAGGGCAAGAGCCTCTCCCTTCCCCAACCGGAGCATGTCGTAGTGACGGATGCGTCCCTCCTGGGATGGGGTGGCCATATGGGAGAGGCGGAGATCAGAGGCCTCTGGTCTCCGGCGGAGTCTCGTCTCCACATCAACCTGTTGGAGTTGAGAGCGATCCGGCTTGCACTGAAAGCCTTCCTTCCCTCTGTCAGGGGAAGTGTCGTGCAGGTGTTCACGGACAACACCACCGCCATGTGGTACTGCAACAAACAGGGCGGGGTGGGGTCGTGGACCCTTTGTCAGGAGGCTCTGCGCCTCTGGACATGGCTGGAACACCAGGGCGTCACCCTGGTGGTTCAACATCTGGCGGGCTCTCTGAACGCCAGAGCAGACGAACTCAGCCGCCGGTGCATGATGGATCACGAATGGCGTCTGAACTCCGAAGTGGTGCAAGGCCTCTTTCAGCGGTTGGGAGAGCCTTGGTTAGATCTATTCGCCACCGAAGAGAACGCGCAATGTCAGCAGTTCTGCGCGTTGGAATTTCCAAGGCGGCACTCGCTCGGCGACGCTTTTCGTCACGAGTGGAGTTGCGGTCTGTTGTACGCCTTTCCGCCTATACCACTTCTGCCCAGAGTGCTGAAGAAGATCAGGCGCGACCGGGCCCAAGTCATCTTGGTGGCTCCGGATTGGGCACGAAGATACTGGTATCCCGAGCTACTCAGTCTGTTGACCGATCCCCCGATACGTCTGCCCCTTCGGGAGGATCTTCTGTCGCAGCAGCAGGGGACGGTCCTCCACCCGAACCTGTCCAGCCTCCACCTCCATGCGTGGAGATTGAGCGGCGGCAGTTGATGCCATTTGACTTGCCTCCTGAAGTCTGTGATATCATTCTGGCAGCCAGGCGTCCCTCCACAAAGTCGGTATACGCCTGCCGGTGGAACAAATTTGTGGCATGGTGCACAGCAAAGGCTGTGGATCCCCTTTCCGCCCCTCTTTCTGAGGTTCTCCTCTTCCTTCTTTCTCTGGCCCGGCAGGGCTCTGCCCTGGGCACCCTGAAAGGTTATCTTGCTGCCATCTCCGCCTTCTTGCGGCTTCCTGATCAGCCTTCTCTTTTCAAGTCCCCTGTGGTTACACGCTTTCTCAAAGGCATTACACACACGTTCCCTCCTGTCCCTTTTGTAATGCCTCAGTGGGACTTGAATCTGGTTTTGACATTCCTGATGTGCGCTCCCTTCGAGCCTCTTCACAATTGCCCTCTTCGTCTTCTAACTCTAAAGACTGCTTTTCTGGTAGCCATCACCTCGGCTAGACGGGTGAGTGAGCTCCAGGCTTTATCTTCAAAGCCTCCTTTTCTATCTGTTCATCCGGACAAGGTTGTCCTTCGGCCTCGTCCCTCCTTTCTTCCTAAAGTGGTGACTCCATTTCACCTTGGGCAGTCTGTCACCTTGCCCACCTTCTTTCCGCCTCCGCATCCTTCCAAAGAGGAAGAGAGGCTCCACCGTCTGGACCCGAAACGTGCGCTCTCCTTTTATCTGGACCGCACAAAACAGTTCCGGGTGGACGACCAGCTTTTTGTTGGGTACGTGGGCGCTAAGAAGGGGAAAGCTGTGCACAAACGAACCATCTCTCGGTGGGTCGTTTTGTGTATAAAAATCTGCTATTCCTTGGCTAAAAAGGACCCTCCTGTTGGGCTGCGCGCCCATTCTACTCGGGCCACGGCGGCTACTACTGCCTTGGGACGGGGAGTCCCTTTGCAGGACATCTGTCAGGCGGCGACGTGGGCTTCGCTACACACGTTTGCCAGGCATTATTGCCTTGACAGCCAAGTCCGGAGGGATGGCTTCTTTGGCCGTTCTGTCCTCCAGGACTTTCTGGTGTGATCTTGGTTCGCAGACCCACCACCGGGGATGGTATTGCTTGGGTATCTATTCTAAGGTGAGGAATCTAACTAACGTGTTTCTTTCAGATGAACAAGTTACTAACCTTCGGTAACGATGTATCTGTAAGAAACATTAGTTAGTTAGATTCCTCACCGACCCACCCATCCTCCCCGTTCTGCGAACTGACATCTAGGGTTAAGGTTGTCCTTTCAGGCCCCTAGATTTTATTTTTGGCACCAGTGTCGGTCTTTGCATGGCTCTGCGTTCCTGGCGCGGAAGGCTATGTACAAGAACTGACGTCAGCGCGCGAGGGCGGCGTCTAAGTACTCCGACGACGTCATCCCGGCGCACGACGCCGACGACGGACGCGGAGCCGCAGACGACGCCTAGCGACGCGCAAGGGGTATTGCTGACGAAAAATCTTCCGGATCCAGTCTGACGCCTGGGGATATTCTAAGGTGAGGAATCTAACTAACTAATGTTTCTTACAGATACATCGTTACCGAAGGTTAGTAACTTGTTCTTTAGGCTCTTTGCCTCACAGATATAGAAACGCCTTGCCATTAAACATTCCACTTTAGGGGTTGGCTTGTTGCACAGCAGCTGCCTTTGTTACACACCCCAGGTGCTGGGTGGATATACAAGTTGAATCCCCAAATAGTAATTATCTGCTATTCTATTGTCAGTCTTTTCTTGCTATTCCAAGACTTACACTGCTGAAGGTGGTGCAGATTCCAAAGCAATGCTTGTTGCTGTTTTTGTTTTCATGGAGCATGGTTGCTAATTCTTCGGGTTGTATTTTTGTGACTTGCTTGATCACCACCTTGCTACTATTAAAAAAGAGGCAAACAGCTGTCTAATATGGCAAATATAGTTTTGCAGCATGAATTCTTTTCTGGATGTGCGTTATTCCGCCATCTAGTGGTTGGGTCCGGAATTGTCTGTTTTGTTTTTTTCCCTTTTTTCTGTTGGGGCGTCGTCGACCACCATTTATTGCTATGTACATCCCTTGTGTGATGTGAGACGGCAAACGGGAAGTTCCTGTGCGTGGTAGCCATCTTCCGATTCTTTTTCCACTGTTCGGTCTGAATGCAAGGGAAGACGCACAGAAGTTTTCGATGAAATCCCCCCCAAAAATCTAAGAATTTAAGCGTAAAAACCATTGTTCATCGATTGAGAAGACACCGGAGAAGGAGACAGACACCTTTCCGCGTCGGGGTATAACGACAGAGCAACGAAGACGCAGATGGACCAAAATAAGGCACGGTAGGGTGCCTTGGAAAATACCCCTTTCAAATTTTGCCCTAATTGCCTCTACAAATTTGCACAACGCGATCCACGCGACGTCTGTAACCTATAGCTGCCAAGGGATCACAAGGATAAGGACTTAGAGGCTTGCTCTGTATTCATGTTGAAGTCTCAAGGTCCATTAAAAGCAGAGGGAGGACCATCACACAGCCATGCTAGTCGGTCAGAAACAACAGGTATCGCTGAGGGATTTGGGCCTTTCAAGCTACCAAGATGAACAAGGGGTGACCGCACAATCGAGTCACAGAGGGTCGGCCGTCGAGATCCTCGAAGGGGACGCCAAGAGGAGGTGTACTGCGAAAAAGACAGCAAAGGACGTAGAGAAGTAAAACGGACAAGGTAACTAAAACCCCTCACCTGTCCGATACCAAGGTCCTCGAAAAAAAGGCCATAAAGCCAGCCACGGCCGAAACCGGTACCGTACGAGAGCCCGCAAATTACAAAACTATACCTTGGGAGGCAGAATCCCCCACACCCAAGAAGAGGATCTTCCTAGCTTTAGACGCCGAAAGGGCCCTCCAGGTGGAGAAGAAGAAAAGACGCCTGGATGCAGAAATGGCGCTCCTTCAACAAAAGGAGTTCGAGGCTCGAAAGGAATTTAGAATTCCCACGAAACCCTCTTCTACAGTAGAGGCAGAAGAAGAGGAAGGATACCCTTGAATCTCTGGCAACTCCGTACCCCACGAAGAGGATGTCGAGGAGGAACTTGACATTCCAACAGGGGAGGAAGCCTCAGGAACTTTTCAGGAAGAGTGGAACGACCTTGACACAGAAAGCCTTGAAGAAGAGGTCTGTAGCTATCCCTCGAAGGCTTCGCCACCAGATGTCAGTCTTCTACAACAGTCTCATCAAGAGAGCAGCTGATACCTTTGGTCGCCTTAGAGAAAGGAGACTTGTGTTTCCTCCTAGAAACATTAGCACTATCTACGATGGGTAGCATTCTGAAACAGGGCTAGGAGGCTTTCAAGGAGCGTCATCAAAAGGAGTTAACCCAAGGGTTGACAGAAAAAACAAACCCTCCACAAGCGACCCTAAATACATTCAAGGTAACACAGTGATTGCTTCCATCATTGTTATAGCAGCAAGGAGGAGGAGGAGCAACACTCATTCCTCCACTGGCACACCTCCAGTGAGGGAAAGTAAGAGAATAGACATGGTGGGAGAAAGATGGAGAAGGATGCAGCATCACAATGGCACATAGTGAACTTGAAGGCCCTCCTCAATAGGTATAGCCACCAACAATGGGACGACATTGGGGTACTAATGATCAAGCTTCCAGGCGAAGATACAGATAGCAAAATCCATCATACAAGAGGGATGAAACATAGCTAACACCTGCCTAAAATCAGCTCTAGACGCAGTCGATACAACCAGCAGACAGATGTGCATGGGCACAACACGAACAAGAAGGCACGCTTGGCTCAGAAGTTCAGGATTCAAACAGGAATTACAAACTTCCATAATCAACAAACCCTTCACAGGAGACGTCCTGTTTGGAAGTGAGGTAAATGATTCCCTACAACAATTAAAAAAGGACAATCAGACGGCCATGACTATGGGGGCAATGCAAAACAGGGTCACCTTCGAAAGAGGAGAATTTAACCGTAGAAAACCCACAGGTCTTCTCAACAGGGCAACAACATCATCAACCATAGAGCAACGGACAGCAATCAAACCAAACAGTCCGGATACCAATCCTGGCAGCAGCAACCTAGGCAGTCCAAGTGACTTGCCCACAAAGGAAGATCACCCACACAACACCAGTGAGAGGCAGAATAGTGCATTACCCAGTTCAATGGGAAAACATCACTACAGACAGTTGGATTTTAAATGTGGTGTGCCATGGCTATTGTATAGAACAAACAAAGAAACCCAACCTAATCCACCAAGGAAGAAGAGGTCCCAAAGAACAGAACTTTTACAATTATGGGAGGAAATAAAGGAACTCCCAGAAAAACAAGCAATAGCGAAGGTACAGACAAGGGAACACAACAAGGAAAACTATTCACCTTATTTCTTGGTTCCAAAGCATGATCTCAAGCTAAGACCGATCTTAGATTTCAGATTCGAAAAACAAATTAATTTGCACACAGCATTTTAAGATCTCAACACTACAGGAAGTAATCCCACAGCTACAAAAAGGGAACTCCATGGCAACAATAGACCTAAAGGATGCCTATCTGCACATCCCCATGAACCAAGCACACAAGCGATACAGCCAGTTCATCCACGAGGACACTCACTACCAATTCAAGATCTTCCCCTTCCGAATAAAGTCAGCACCAAGAGTTTTCAGAAAGTGCCTAGCAGCATCTGTAAGAAGGAGAGGAATTCACGTCTATCCCTATTTAGATGACTGGCTGGTGAAGGCAAGTTCAAGGCAAAGGTGTTACACACACGTTCATCAGGTGATCACAACGCTGCAACCATAAATCACAAGAAATCCTCACGAAGACCGAAACAGGAAACAACCTTCGCAGGAGAAAGATTAAACTCCAAGATTTCACGGGCATACCTGACCCAAAGGTGGATACAAGCTATCAAACCGCAATCTCGCCTTTACCAGAAGAGACGGTCTCTGACCGTGAGGACAATCGTGAAACTCGTGAGCATGATAGAATCATGCATTTCCCTCATTACCCATGCAAGTCTACACATGCGCCCTCTACAGGAATGGCTGTGCAGCAGTTGGTCACAAACCACAGAAATCTGAGAGGATCTAGTGGTTGTAACAGAAAAGGTTTAGATGGAAATACAATGGTGGGCATCCAAGAACATAACACTAGGCAGACCTTTCAAATCACAAACTCCCTCTGTGACCATCACAACAAATGTGTCCCACAAGGGTTGGATATCACATTCAGGAAACCTGAGGGTATGCGGTCAATGGAACGACGCAGACTCCATAAAACATATCAACGTCCTAGAGATAAAGACTATTTTCCTGGCACTAAAGGCATTCCAAGCCCACATAGGAGGGAAGACGGTATTGATCCAGACGGACATTACCACGACAATGTTTTACCTCAACTAACAGGGAGGAATAAAATCATTTACCCTAAGCAACCTAGCTCAGGAAATATGGAAATGGGCCAATTCAAGCAGAATCAACCTGCAGACAATTCACCTGCCAGGAAAGGACAACACAGAAGCGGATCAGCTCAGCAGGTAGAACAGCTGAGGAGCCTTCAAAGGGTCTAAAGCCTCTGGGGGACACCAAAAATAGACCTATTCGCAACAGTGGAGAACAAGAAAAGCCAATTCTTCGCCTCCAGGTTTCAGCAACTCTACCAAAAGGGAATGCCCTGTCGCTAAACTGGTCAGGGATATTTCTATATGCTTTTCCTCCATTTCCTCTGCTACAAAGGGTACTGTAAAAAGCCAGACAACCAGGAACAGACCTAATTCTTATAGCCCCTCAATGGGCTAGGCAACCCTGGTATTCAAGCCTACTCGAACTATTCAGGGGACAGATGATCAGATTCATGACAGAGAAAGACCTTCTGTAAGAAAGTGGATCTGTATATACTATTCCCAAATAGGTACAGTGTGCACAGAGTCCACAGTCCCCAAGGGTTTGACAGAGGCTAAAGTTAGATATAACCTTACTTTCTAAAGTGGTAGTTTGGTCGAGCAGTAAGGCAGTATCAGAGGACAGTGTAAAGCATTTCTTGTACACACTCAGTCAGCAAATGGTCTCACACACTCAACAACTGAACTCTAGGCCAATGGTTTTGTATCAAAATATATATATAGTTTTATTTTAGAACCAACAATAGGTATCAAAATATACTTTCTCAGAATGAGATGCTTTAGATAAATAATTTCAATAGACAATAGGCCTTTGAAGGCAATAGATACAGTTGTTGCAATAGGCAAAACAATTTCAAACACAATTATACATTGAGCTCAATGGGAATTTCTAGTTAAATGCAATTGATTACTTTTTGGATTACTTTTCTTACCACAGGACTGGATCCTAGATTCAGTCCTGGGACATTCCCTGTAAACAGTTGAGTAAAAACGTTTAGGTTACAGTTGTGATTTTTAAGGAATATTGTATTTTAAAAGTTGACACTTAGAAACTTTTACACATAGAATCACCAATGTTATCCTATGGGAGGAAATTCACATAGCAGGTAAGTAGGGTTATTCTTAATTTTTCTAACTCGGTGTTGGATCATGGATCCAGCACTGGTGCTTCTCCTGTAAACAGGGGAAGGAATGCGTTTTTGTTATACAGGCGATTTTTAACGAATATTTGTAAATTTGCAAAACCGACACTTAGAAGAATTTCTGGCAAAAACCAGGCAATGCTATCCTATGGAGGAAAATCAAGTTAGCGGTAAGTACGGTTGTTATTACTTTGCAGAGTGCTGGGCACCAAGATCCAGCACTAGGATCTCTCATGATAACAGGTGAGTAAATTCGTTTTCGTAATTCGGCTGATTTTTGGTGAATATTTTAAAGTTTCATAACTCGACACTTAAAAGAATTTCCAAGTGAAACCAGTCAATGTTACCCTATGGAAGAAAAGTGAGTTATCGGCTTTTGGGTAAGTACTCGACTGGCAGAGTTAAGGTTCTGGGCATAGACTCAGGGGTCTCCCAGGGTCAGGTAGGTACAGCTGTTACTCCCTCAGCGGCACAGGGGCAGCCGGGTGCAGAGTGAGTTAGGCCCAATGTTATCCTATGGGAGGCAGGGGGCCTTTGGTTGGTGGCTGCTGGCATGCAGGCCACGCGGCTGTGTGGAGCTGGGCTCCTGGTCACTTGCTCAGGCCAAATGGGGAAGTAGATTAGGACAGAGGTTGCACTCCCAGGGGCACTCGGGCGGCTGGGTGCAGCGTGCTTTTGAGCCGTCGGGCGATCAATGGATTTCAAAGGCGAAGTTTAAGGACGAACAAAGGCTGATCGCGGTTGGAGGGGTCCCTGGTTCTGAGGCTGCAGACGTCATCAGGAGCATCGAGGTGGGTCCTTGGGTGCTGGATCCGGGGTCACAGTCGCCGGGGGACGTCCTCGTGGTCTTTGTTCACTCCGGCACAGGCCAGGCTTGGTGGGAGCAGAATGTGCAGGAGTCACGGTTCCTGGCTGATGCCAGGGGCTTGTTACTTGCTTTGAGCAGTACCACTGTCCCAGTTAGAGTCACAAGGCAGTCATGTCCTCCAGGGTTTTTGAGGTAGCTGACCACTGGAGAAGCCGTGGTTTAGCTGAGCAGGTTCGATGGTCGACAGGCTGGTAGGGCTGGGGCTAAATCAGTTGGTGTCTTCCTCTTGTTAGCAGCTGCACGGCAGGTCTTCTTGTTTATTGATCTTCTTGTTTATTGATCTTCTTGTTTATTGAGCTTCTTGTTTATTGATCTTCTTGTTTATTTATCTTCTTGTTTATTTATCTTCTTGTTTATTGATCTTCTTGTTTGTTTCGGAATCTGGATCTGCCAAAGGAAGTTTCAAGGTGCCCCAAAATACTAAATTTAGGCGCGTTACAGGTAGGTAAAGGGCAGGGACCAATGGGTCCCTTTCTTGGGGTGGGTACACCCCCTATCCTGCCACTCTCCTGTGGGAGGGGGGCAGTAACCTAATCCTGATTGGGCAGGGCTCCCCATCAAGATGGCGGGAGCCCTGAGATGTGCTTCACCTCGCCTCCCCCACCTGAGCGGCAGAGGCTGGCACACCCCCTTTCCTTCCTAGGGGTTTCCCGCCAGTCCTCCCGCCAGAGTGGGGGTGATAGCCGGTGGGGGCCAGTTGCTGAGTACAGCAAGTGGCCTGGAGAAGCTCACAAAGGCAGCATGCTTTGAAGCTTCCCCTGCCCATCCTGGGGGAGGAGACCTAGCACCTCGCCCTGGATGTGCATTGTTGCAGGCCCAGGAGAGCGGATGGCTCTCTACCCAGTGGTCCGGCAACATGTCTGCTGTGTGGCAGCCTAGGCAGCCCCTCAGACAAGACGTGGATTGTAGGTTAGGTTTCAGGGGGCATCTCTAAGATGCCCTCTGTCGTGCATTGTACATTAAATCCCACACTGGCATCAGTGCGGGTTTAATGTGCTGAGAAGTTTGATACCAAACTTCTCAGTCTTCAGTGTTGCCATCATAGTGCTGTGGAGTTCGTGTTGACGACCTCCCAGCACCATATACTCTTAATGGCAGCACTGCACTTACAGTGCCCAGGAATGGATTTGGGTACTGTAGGGGCACAGGGCTCATGCACCTGTACCCAGGTATGCCAGGGCTGTGTGTTGTGGGCAATGCACACAGGGATGTGTGCCATGTCGACTCTGTTTAGTTCTGCACCAAGACACCCAGCCTGCAAAGGCTGTGTGTGTGTCAGGGTACAGGGCCTCTAAGGGTGGCACAATAAGTGCTGCAGCCCTTAGAGGCCTTCTCTGGTCACAAAGCCCTGGGTACCTAGTGTACCATTTACCAGGGGCTGACATGTGGCCAGAGATGCCAATTGGGTTTAGGCTTCAACACGGTTTTAGGGAAGGAACATAGGCCCTGGGTACCTGATTGGCAGGAGCCCAGGGCACACTCAGTCAAAGTACATCAGCAATTCAGCAAAAAGTGGGGGTATACCATGCAAGAAAGATGGCACTTTCTCACACCTTCTCACAATGTAGAGGGGTATAATATTTCACCCGGAACCAGCTACACTCAGCCTGGCACGTGAGTACATAGAGAACGGACATTTTAACTTGCCGCAAAGAACAATGGAAATACTTAGAGGCAGGAAAATAAACCACAAGACAGTGCTACGCAGCTAAGTGGAAACAGTTCATCATATGGTGTACAGAGAACAATACCCTAAATTCAATATCCATACAGGAAACAGTGCTCATATATCTTACACACTTGCTTGACAGTAAGATCAACTACTCAAGCCTCAAAGTGCACCTGGCAGCGTTTGTAGCCTACACCAGGGGAGAGTCATGTTAATGTTTGTTCGAGGCATATGAGATGCAGATTGTACACTTAGCATAGATCGCCATCTGGTGTTGGGCCCGGATGTTTGCAGTTTGTTTTTCTTCTTGGACAGTCTTTGGAAGTCACGAGTTTGGTGACTCCTCCTTCGGTCCGTACTGCGCATGGGCTTCGGCTCCATCCTCAGATTGTTTTTTTCCGCCATCGGGCTCGGATGTGATACTTCGTGCTCCGGCTTCGAACTTCTACGGTTCCAGCCTCGACGGAAAATCCTCGTTTCTTCGAGTTTCTTCATCATCATCTTCATCTCTCGAAGCGGCACTTTTCTCCATCCCGTACATCGGCACCGGCCTTCGGGCCCTCCTCGACTCCGGTCCCGGCCGATGGAAAGGACTCCGTTCAAAAAGTGCCCAAAATGTGGGTCTAAATTTCCCCACACCGACCTCCATCAGGTGTGTAATCTTTGCCTCTCTCCAGAACACGAGGCCAGAGACTGCCCCGCCTGTAAGTCTTTTCGATCGAAGAAAACCATCCGGGATCGAAAAGCTCGCCGCACCATGACGCACTCATCGTCTGCAGCTCCACCGGACATCTTCGGAGACGGCGCCGAAGCTTCGGGGCAAACACACACCGAGCAGGAAGAAGACGTCGTCAGCGCTTCCGAGGCCGACGACTCCGACGTGGAGGACATCACACCGGCGCAGCGGGCCGTGAGTACTGTGCCCCCTCCCACCCCCGCGCCCAAAACCAAAGAGACTCAGGTTACTCCCTCGCCTGCCGGCCTGGGCAAAACCAAGACCAAAGCTTCGATCACCCCACCTTCGGGCCCGGTGTCGAAGCCTCCAAAGTCTCACGGCAGCTCGGTATCGAGCCAGCCGACGCCCGGTGCCGAAAAACAGCATCCGGCACCGAAGAAAGCAATACCCAGCTCGACTCCGAAGCCACCGGTGCCGAAGCCTGGACTCTCGGTGCCGACCAAACACAAATCTGTCGGCACCGACGCTCCGGCGCCGAAAACTCCTTCGACGCCGAAAAAACAGGAGGCCCCAAAAAAGCATGGCGCACACAAACCATCGAAGCCCTCGGTTCCGAAATCACCGGTGCCGACGGACGATTCGGCGCCATTGGCTCTGTTTACACCAGACCCTTTACAAAAGACTCTGTCCAAAGATCCAAAGACTGGGCTATTGACTTTAATTATCAAGAAAAGACGCCTTGATACTCCGGCTCCTCCTCCACCACCCAAACGGAAGGACTCTGCTACTTCTCCCCTCAGAGTGCCCTCCCCACTACCACCTCCCCTACCTCCTCCACCTCCTCCACCCCCTCCCCCTCCCAGGGCTCCGCCACCTTTACCTCACTACTCTCCGGCCCCGTCCCCAGATCCGGATGACGGGGACCCGGACAATTATCCGGCGGACGCCCCAATGGATCCCACTCCACCAGGGACCCCAGACCCATGGGAGGATTACAATAACCCTGATGTACCCGATATTCCTCAGGACGACCTATACCCATCCAGGCCGTCTCCTCCAGAGGACTCCTTAGGGTTCCATCATTTAGTGCAGAGAGCAGCACACTACCATGGGGTGGACATGCACACTGAACCAGTGGAAGACGACTTCTTACTGGATACATTCGACATACAGGACAAATCCACTTCTATCTTACCCATGCTTAAGGGTGTCACCAAGCATGCCGCAGAGGTGTTCAAAGACCCTGTCAGGGCCAGGGTACTAAACCCTAGAATAGAGAAAAAGTATAAGGCGGCACCCACAGACCCTGCATACATTAAGGGCCCTGCTTTCTTAGATTCCCTAGTTGTCTCTACAGCTAGAAAGCGGGCTAACTCCCAGTCCTCAGGAGAAGCCCCACCGCCAGACAAGGAATCCAAACTCCTAGACGCGTCTGGCAAGCGCACCGCCTCTCAAGCTGCAAACATGTGGCGCATTGCAAACACACAAGCGCTACTTGCGCGCTAATGCAGAGCACACTACGATGAACTTGAGGCTCTTATGCAGCACCTCCCCGAGAAACACAAGCGTAGAGCTCATGAGCTAATACAGGAGGGTAAACTCATTACAAACACCTCCATTAAGTGTGCCCTCGATGCAGCCGACACTGCTTCTAAAGCCATAAATACCAGTGTCCTGCTTCGTCGCCATGCCTGGCTCAGGATCTCAGGGTTTAAGCCTGAAGTCCAGGCGTCCATACTCAATCACCCCTTTGACCAACAAACTCTCTTTGGGCCCAAGGTAGACGAAGCGTTGGAAAAGATGAAAAAGGACACAGACACAGCAAAGTCTATGGGGGCACTCCAAACACAAGCCTCTAAACGTTCCTTTCGACGCTCCTCCTTTCGTGGCACAGGCAGAGGCTTCTCCACCGATAGCACCTCTACCTCCTACAAATCCCCTCCTCAAAATACCTTTTCAAAGGGCAACCAAAGGGGTGGTTACAGAGGCAACAACAATAAGGGCAGGGGCAAAACTAACAACACCCGTTCTGCCACCCCGCCCACACAATGACTTCCCTCCGCTCCCCCCAGACCATTCCACTCCGGTCGGGGGCAGACTACAAAACTTTATCCACGCATGGGAGTCCATAACATCGGACAAATGGGTGACCCAAATCATTCGGTCAGGGTACTGTCTCGAGCTAACATCTACCCCACCCAATATCCCACCAAGGCACCGCCCAATGTCTCAAGAACATTCCACACTGCTCAAACAGGAGGTACTCTCCCTCCTCCAAAAACACGCTATAGAGCAGGTCCCCATCAATCAGCAAAATCTAGGGGTTTACTCCCTATATTTCCTAATACCAAAGAAAGACGGGACCCTCAGGCCCATTCTGGACCTCCGGCCTCTAAATGCCTACATACATTCAGACCATTTCCATATGGTCACCCTACAACAAGTCCTCCCGCTCCTCTGTCAGGGAGACTTTCTCACAACCGTGGATCTGAAAGACGCATACTTTCACATTCCAATACACCCCTCTCACAGGAAATACCTCAGGTTCGTGGTGGACGGGCAACATTACCAATTCACGGTTCTCCCCTTCGGGGTCACCACCACACCACGGGTGTTTACCAAATGCCTAGCGGTAGTAGCAGCACACCTCAGACGTCAACACATTCACGTCTTCCCTTACTTAGACGACTGGCTGATAAAAGCCGCGTCTTACCACCAATGCGTGCAGCATACAAACAGCACCATCCAACTGCTCCACCAGCTAGGCTTCACGGTGAACTACCAAAAGTCCCACCTCATACCATCTCACACAAAGCAATATCTCGGGGCCACTATAGACACCTCCAAAGGTATTGCCTATCCAAACTCATCCAGAATCACAAGCATTCAAGCCTTACGTAAAACATTCCTTCCCCAACACTCTCTTCCAGCAAGAGTGTTCATGAAGCTCATAGGAATGATGGCGTCTTGCATCTTTATAGTGCCCCATGCAAGACTACACATGCGTCCACCTCAAGAGTGCCTAGCACAACAGTGGAACCAGGCCCAGGGTCAGCTAACGGATCTGGTGTTGGTGGACGGCCGCACACATCACTCTCTGCAGTGGTGGAACACCACAAACCTTTCCAAAGGGCGGCCGTTCCTGGACCCGGTTCCTCAGGTGATTCTAACAGCGGACGCATCGCTCTCCGGCTGGGGAGCGCACCTCCTACACCTCACAATGCAAGGTCTATGGACGCCGCAGCAAAAATTGCTCCACATCAACCATCTGGAGCTCTTGGCGATCTTTCTAGCCCTAAAATCTTTCCAAAAACAGATTTCGGGCAAAGCAGTCCTCATTCGCACAGACAACATGACTGCAATGTATTATATCCAAAAACAGGGGGGGACACACTCTCCCCAGCTCTCCCGCTTAGCCCAGAGCATATGGAGATGGGCAATTCCCCAAAACATCTTTCTCCTGGCACAACACGTTCCAGGCGTACAAAACACCATGGCAGATCTGCTCAGCAGACAAACGCAACAACTACACGAATGGGAACTGCATCCACAAGTTCTTCAGCCATTCTTCCAACAGTGGGGGCATCCTCAGATAGACCTCTTCGCCACCCACGAAAACAAAAAATGCCCAAGCTTCGCCGCCAGATACCCACACCCATTGTCCAAGGGCAATGCGATATGGATGAACTGGTCAGGCAGATTTGCATACGCCTTTCCACCTCTCCCACTAATTCCATTAGTGGTCAGGAAGCTACAACAGCACTCCCTCACACTCATTCTGGTACCTCCGACGTGGGCCAGGCAGCCGTGGTACACCACGCTACTACAACTATCAGTGGTACCACATCAAAAACTACACCTATCCCCATGCCTCCTAACCCAGAACCATGGAGAAATCAGGCACCCGGACCCAGCTCAGCTCAACCTGGCGATCTGGCTCCTGAAATCCTAGAATTCGGATACCTTAACCTTCCCCCTGATTGCATGAACATCATCATGGAAGCCAGCCTTCCTACCACTAGAGCATGTTATGCCGCAAAGTGGAAAAGATTTGTTATTTACTGCCGTAACAATACAATCAACCCTTTAGATGCATCCATACAGCACATCATTGTGAGAAAGTGCCATCTTTCTTGCATGGTATGCCCCCACTTTTTGCTAAATTGCTGAATGTACTTCGATTGAGTGTACCCTGGGTTCCTGCCAATCAGGTGCCCAGGGCCTATGTTCCTTCCTTAAACCACACAAACTCCCAATTGGCAAACCCTAGCCACATGTCAGCCCCTAGTAAATGGTACCCTAGGTACCCAGGGCCTTGTGACCAGGGAAGGCCTCTAAGGGCTGCAGCACTCATTGTGCCACCCTCAGAGGCCCTGTACCCTTACACACACACACTGCCCTTGCAGGCTGAGTGTCTGGGTGCAGGACAAAACAAAGAGTCGACATGGCACCCATCACTGTGTACCATGCCCATCACCTACACTGCCAAGGCATATGTCAGCCACCACTCTAGCTGGGTGCATTACGCCTATGGTGTGGGCACAGGAGCAGGAGCCCTGTGCCCCTACAGTACCCGGGTCCATTCCTGGGCACTGTAAGTGCAGTGCTGTCATTTAAGAATACATGGTGCTGAGAGCTTGTCAAACACGAGCTCCACAGCACCATATTGGCAACACTGAAGCCTGGGAAGTTTGGTATCAAACTTCTCAGCACATTGAACCCACACTGATGCCAGTGTAGGATTTAATGTACTAAGCACCCCAGAGGGCATCTTAGAAGATGCCCCCTTACAGCTAACTTACAATCCACGTCTGCTCTGAGGCTGCCCAGGCTGCCACACAGCAGACACGTTGCTGGACCCCTGGGTGGGAGAGCCCCTGCTCTCCCGGGCCTGCAACAATGCACATCCTGGGAGAGGTGAGAAATCTCCTCCCCCAGGATGAGCAAAGGGAAGCTTCAAAGGCATGCCGCCATTTGGAGTTTCCCCAGGCCACTGCAACCCCCCACTCTGGCGGGAAGCTTGGCCGGAAACCCCATACAAGGACAGGGGATGTGCCAGCCTGCCCACCCCACCCCTCAGGTGGGGGAGGCGAGGTGAAGCACATCTCCGGGCTCTCGCCATCTTGAAGATGGGAGGCCCTACCCTATCAGGATTAGGCTACTGCCCCCCTCCCACAGGAGAGAGGCAGGATAGGGGGTGTACCCACCCCAGGACAAGGACCCATTGGTCCCTGGCCTTCACCTACCTGTAACGCCCCTAAATCTAGTATTTAGGGGCACCCTGAACCTTCCTTCCTTAGATTCCAGATAGAAAACGACAAGAAGAGCAAGAAGAACAAAGACCTGCCCTGCAGCTGCTAAAAAGAGAAGAAGACACCAACTGCTTTGGCCCCAGCCCTACCGGCCTGTCGACTCTCGAACCTGCACCAGCGCGGCATCCCTCGTGGCCAGCAACCTCACCAACCCCGGAGGACCTGGCTACCTTTTAGCTCTAAGCCCCTGGGACTCCCACGAGTAGAGGCTCTACTCAAGAAACCTATTTGCTATCCCTGGCACCAGCCCGGGACCGCGGACCCAACACACTCTGCACCAGCCAAGCCTGGCCAGTGCCGGACTGTGACCCAGAGTCCGGCACCCAAGGACCCCCCTCGACATCCCGGAAGAAGCCTGCAGCCTCAGAACCAAGTGCCACCCCAGCCGCAATCAACCAGAGGGTAAGATTCCCGACGTCAAAAGGCACCCCTGCACCCGGCGCCCTGCGACCCCCTGTGCCCAATCCCGGGGTACCCACCTAACCTACAACTACCCAACTTACCTCTCGAAGTGGTGGTGGCACCTGAAACATCCTCGTCCCCGAGCCTGCAGCCTCTTTCCAAACCGGAACATTCCCATTGATTTCCATTGAGCGCCCTAAGGCTCAAAAGCACCCTGCACCCAGCCGCCCGAGTGGCCCTGGCAGTGCCCTCTCTACACTAACCTACTTCCCCACTTGCCCTGAGTAAGTGACCAGGAGCCCAGCTCCCACAGCCGCGTGGCTTGCCAGACAGCAGCCACCAACCAAGGCCCCCCTATCCCTCATAGGATAACATTGGGCCCAACTCTCTCTGCACCCGGCCGTCCTGAAACCGCTGAGGGTGAACCAACTGTACCTACCTGACACTGGGGGACCCCTGAGTCCATGCCCGTAATTTCAACACTACCAGTCGAGTACTTACCCTTAAACCGCTAACTTCATTTTCCTCATAGGGTAACATTGACTGGCTTTTTCTTCAAAAATCTTCTAAGTGTGAACTTTTCAAAACTGCAAAAATTCACCAAAAATCAGCCAAGTGACAAAAACGAATTTACTCACCTGCTCCTAGGTGAGCTCCCAGTGCTGGATCTTGGTGCCCAGCCCTGACTCTGAAAAGTGTCCACAAGTATACTTACCTCTAACTCATTTTTCCCCCATAGGAAACCATTGTCTGCTTTTCTGTGAAATTTCTTCTGTCTACTTTTGCAAATTTGAAATATTCTTTTAAAATCGTACCATTTCTGCAAACGAAATTACTTACCTGCTTTTGATAAGGACCCCAGTCCTGGGTCTAGGCACCCAGTCCTGGATTACTAAAGTAACGATAAAGTACTCTACCTGTAATTTGAATTTCTTGCCATAGAGATCCATTGAATGTTTTCTGTGAAATATTTTCTAAGTGCTAACTTTTGAAATAGCTAAATATTATTTAAAAATCATTACAGTTATCAAGTCGACTTTCATCACTTGATTCTGCATACTGACCCCAGGCTGGTTCTAGGAGCCAGACCTGGAATTCCAAAAGTAATCTGAAAAGTAATTTATTACAAATAACCTGAATTTACCATTGAGCTCAATGCATTGTTATGTTTAGGAAATAGGATTGTTTATTGCAACCAACTGTGATTGTTTACACAAATTTATTGCTTAAAACAAAAGTATTTATATTCAACCTCTCATTCTGAGAAAGTATATTTTTACCCCCTTTGTGGTTCTAAAAATAAAACAAGCATATATTTTATATATACAAATCATTGGCCTAGAGTTCAGTTATTGAGTGTGTGAAACCATTTGCTGACTGAGTGTGTACAATAAATGCTTTACACTGTCCTCTGGTACTGCCTTACTGCTCGACCAAGCTACCACTTTTGAGAGTAAGGTCATACCTAACTTTGACCTCTATCAGCCTCTGGGGGACTGTGGACTCTGTACACCCTGTACCTATTAGGGAACAGTATATACAGAGCCACTTTCTCACAATCATATGCTATCTGCTCCATCTTCACAGGTGTAACCTGGCATATTCATCCATACGCCTACACCTAGCAGCGATCGCTGCTTATCTACAAAACAGACAGCATTTATCTCTCTTCAGAGTGCCCGCTATTAAAGCCTTCATGGAAGGCCTTAAACGAGTAATTCCTCCCAGGGCACCACCTTCCCCTGTATGGAATCTAAATTTAGTTCTTACACGACTAATGGGTCCGCCCTTCGAACCAATGCATAAATGCGAGCTACAGTTTCTCACCTGGAAAACAGCTTTTCTCGTAGCTATCACTTCCCTTAGAAGGGTTGGTGAAATACAAGCGTTCACTATACAGGAACCCTTCATACAAATACATCACAGCAAGGTCATACTTCGCACAAATCCGAAGTTCCTGCCCAAGGTCATTTCCCCCTTCCATCTCAATCAATCGGTGGAATTACCTGTCTTCTTCTCGCAACCTCAATCTGTTGCAGAAAGAGCCTTACACACACTCGATGTAAAAAGGGCCTTGCTATACTACATACAAAGAACGCAACCCTTCAGGAAGACTAAACAATTGTTCGTCTCCTTCTCTCCACCACATAAAGGCAACCCCATTTCTAAATCGGGGATAGCTAGGTGGATTGTAAAATGCATACAGATTTGCTACCAAAAGGCTAAAAGAACATTATCTGTTCCACCTAAAGCCCACTCTACAAGAAAGTTAGGGGCTTCTATGGCCTTTCTAGGGAATATACCCTTAGATGACATCTGCAAAGCAGCCACATGGTCTACACCGCACACCTTCACAAAACATTATGTGTAGATGTGCATTCCAAGCAGCAAGCTAGAGTGGGCCAGGCTGTACTAAAGACACTATTTCAAACCACTGCAACGGATACCGGTGGTCGCCGCTAGGGTTGGGTACTGCTATATAATCTATGCTAAGTGTACAATCTGCAGCTCATATGCCTCGAACGGAATATGCTACTTACCAGTATGCATCTGTTCTTGGCATGTAGAGCTGCAGAGTTGTACACGCCCACCCGCCTCCCCGGCTACCTGTATCTGTTCCAGTACATCTTATTTAGATACTACACACATGGGTTTCTCACTGTGATTACCAAGCTCCATCATTTCCCTGTTGGCGAAAAACAATCTGAGGATGGAGCCGAAGCCCATGCGCAGTACGGACCGAAGGAGGAGTCACCAAACTCGTGACTTCCAAAGACTGTCCAAGAAGAAAAACAAACTGCAAACATCCGGGCCCAACACCAGATGGCGATCTATGCTAAGTGTACAACTCTGCAGCTCTACATGCCAAGAACAGATGCATACTGGTAAGTAGCATATTCCTTTCCACATCCCCAGTCATCAAAAGATTCCTGTAAGGTTCCAAGAGGATTGCACCCCCAAGGAAGGCTCCAGCCTCAATGTGGAGCTTAAACACAGTTCTAACACAGCTAATGACCGAACCGTTCGAACCCATGCACCAAGCAGAACTGATAGACTGCCTTATTAATAGCTATAACATCTTTACAGAGAGTAAGTGAACTGCAGGCATTAACTTTTGATAAACTATACATGCAAATCTACAAGGTTATCCTAAGGACTAACCCTCAATTCCTACCTAGGTAGTAAGCAAATTCCACATTAATCAAAGCAATAAGCCAGCAGTTTTCTTCAAAAACCCACAAACGCAACTAGAAAAAGCCTTCATACCCTGAATGTAAGAAGGGCTTAACTATCCTATCTACAGGAGGAGAAAAGACAATTCCATAACAGGAATCAATTGTTAGTCTCTTGTGAGAAAGTGGCTCTGTATATACTGTTCCCTAATAGGTACAGGGTGTACAGAGTCCACAGTCCCCCAGAGGCTGATAGAGGTCAAAGTTAGGTATGACCTTACTCTCAAAAGTGGTAGCTTGGTCGAGCAGTAAGGCAGTACCAGAGGACAGTGTAAAGCATTTATTGTACACACTCAGTCAGCAAATGGTTTCACACACTTAATAACTGAACTCTAGGCCAATGGTTTATATATATAAAATATATGCTTGTTTTATTTTTAGAACCACAAAGGGGGTAAAAATATACTTTCTCAGAATGAGAGGTTGAATATAAATACTTTTGTCTTAAGCAATAAATTTGTGTAAACCGTCACAGTTGGTTGCAATAAACAATCCTATTTCCTAAACATAACAATGCATTGAGCTCAATGGTAAATTCAGGTTATTTGTAATAAATTACTTTTAAGATTACTTTTGGAATTCCAGGTCTGGCTCCTAGAACCAGCCTTGGGTCAGTATTCAGAATCAAGTGATGAAAGTCGACTTAATAACTGTAATGATTTTTAAATAATATTTAGCTATTTCAAAAGTTAGCACTTAAAAAATATTTCAAAGAAAACATTCAATGGATCTCTATGGCAAGAAATTCAAATTGCAGGTAGAGTACTTTATCGTTACTTTAGTAATCCAAGACTGGGTACCTAGACCCAGGTCTGGGGTCCTTATCAAAAACAGGTAAGTAATTTCGTTTGCAGAAATGGTACGATTTTAAAAGAATATTTCAAATTTGCAAAAATAGACACAGAAGAAATTTCACAGAAAAGCAGACAATGGTTTCCTATGGGAGAAAAATGAGTTAGAGGTAAGTATAGTTGTGAACACTTTTCAGGGTCAGGGCTGGGCACCAAGATCCAGCACTGGGAGCTCACCTAGGAGCAGGTGAGTAAATTCGTTTTTGTCACTTGGCTGATTTTTGGTGAATTTTTGCAGTTTTGAAAAGTTCACACTTAGAAGATTTTTGAAGAAAAAGCCAGTCAATGTTACCCTATGAGGAAAATGAAGTTAGCGGTTTAAGGGTAAGTACTCGACTGGTAGTGTTGAAATTCCGGGCATGGACTCAGGGGTCCCCCAGTGTCAGGTAGGTACAGTTGGTTCACCCTCAGCGGTTTCAGGACGGCCGGGTGCAGAGAGAGTTAGGCCCAATGTTATCTTATGAGGGATAGGGGGGCCTTGGTTGGTGGCTGCTGTCTGGCAAGCCACGCGGCTGTGGGAGCTGGGTTCCTGGTCACTTACTCAGGGCAAGTGGGGAAGTAGGTTAGTGTAGAGAGGGCACTGCCAGGGCCACTCGGGCGGCTGGGTGCAGGGTGCTTTTGAGCCTTCGGGCGCTCAATGGAAATCAATGGGAATGTTCCGGTTTGGAAAAAGGCTGCAGGCACGGGGACGAGGATGTTTCAGGTGCCACCACCACTTCGAGAGGTAAGTTGGGTAGTTGTAGGTTAGGTGGGTACCCCGGGATTGGGCACAGGGGGCCGCAGGGCGCCGGGTGCAAGGGTGCCTTTTGACGTCGGGAATCTTACCCTCTGGTTGATCGCGGTTGGGGTGGCACTTGGTTCTGAGGCTGCAGGCTTCTTCCGGGATGTCGAGGGGGGGTCCTTGGGTGCCGGACTCGGGGTCACAGTCGCCGTGGGGTCGTCCTCAGGGTCTTTGTCCACTCCGGCACTGGCCAGGCTTGGCTGGTGCAGTGTGTTGGGTCCGCGGTTCCGGGCTGCTGCCAGGGGTTAAAAATAGGTTTCTTGAGTAGAGCCTCTACTCATGGGAGTCCCAGGGGCTTAGAGCCAACAGGTAGCCAGGTCCTCCGGGGTTGGTGAGGTTGCTGGCCACGAGAGATGCCGCGCTGGTGCAGGTTCGAGAGTCGACAGGCCGGTAGGGCTGGGGCCAAAGCAGTTGGTGTCTTCTTCTCTTTTTAGCAGCTGCAGGGCAGGTCCTTGTTCTTCTTGCTCTTCTTGTAGTTTTCTCTCTGGAATCTGTCGAAGGAAGGTTCAGGGTGCCCCTAAATACTAGATTTAGGGGCGTTACAGGTAGGTGAAGGCCAGGGACAAATGGGTCCTTGTCCTGGGGTGGGTACACCCCCTATCCTGCCTCTTTCCTGTGGGAGGGGGGCAGAAGCCTAATCCTGATAGGGTAGGGCCCCCCATCCTCAAGATGGCGATAGCCCGGAGATGTGCTTCACCTCGCCTCCCCCACCTGAGGGGTGGGGTGGGCAGGCTGGCACATTCCCTGTCCTTGTATGGGGTTTCCGGCCAAGCTTCCCTCCAGAGTGGGGGGTTGCAGAGGCCTGGGGAATCTCCAAGAGGCGGCATGCCTTTGAAGCTTCCTTTGGCTCATCCTGGGGGAGGAGATTTATCACCTCACCCAGGACGTGCATTGTTGCAGGCCCGGGAGAGCAGGGGCTCTCCCACCCAGGGGTCCAGCAACGTGTCTGCTGTGTGGCAGCCTGGGCAGCCTCAGAGCAGACGTGGATTGCAGGTTAGCTGTAAGGGGGCATCTCTAAGATGCCCTCTGGGGTGCTTAGTACATTAAATCCCACACTGGCATCAGTGCGGGTTTAATGTGCTGAGAAGTTTGAGACCAAACTTCCCAGTCTTCAGTGTTGCCATTATGGTGCTGTGGAGCTCGTGTTTGACGAGCTCTCAGCACCATGTACTTGTAAATGGCAGCACTGTACTTACAGTGCCCAGGAATGGACCTGGGTACTGTAGGGGCACAGGGCTCCTGCTCCTGTGCCCACACCATAGGCATAAGGCACCCAGCCAGAGGGGTGGCTGACATATGCCTTGGCAGTGTAGGTGATGGGCATGGCACACAGAGATGTGTGCCATGTCGACTCTTTGTTTTGTCCTGTGCCCAGACACTCAGCCTTCAAAGGCAGTGTGTGTGTGTAAGGGTACAGGGCCTCTAAGGGTGGCACAATGAGTGCTGCAGCCCTTAGAGGCCTTCCCTGGTCACAAGGCCCTGGGTACCTAGGGTACCATTTACTAGGGGCTGACATGTGGCCAGGGTTTGTCAATTTGGAGTTTGTATTTTAGGGAAGGAACACAGGCCCTGGGCACCTGATTGGCAGGAGCCCAGGGCACAACAAGGAAAAGTGCATCAGCTATTAGGCAAAAAAGGGGGAGGGTTACTGCAACAGAAACCCACTTTCTCACATCTCTCACTCCAATTATCAACAATGAAACACCTGTGACAAAGGGGACAGTTGCACGTTGGATTGTAGAAGCAATTCAATTATGCTATTCCTCAGCAGGAAAAACTCTAAACCCCTGGCCGTAAGCCCACTTAAGGAAAAAAGCGGAACCCTGGCCTTTATGGCCAATGTGCCAGTAGACACTATAAGTGCAGCGGCAAGCATTGCTGCATGGATATACAGGTGACACTGGAAGCTCAGGTAGGACAAAAGGTACTCCAACACCTGTTACAAGTTATTCCTCATCTTACCACAACCACCCCAAGGAGGGGGAACCGCTACATAATCTAATGCACAGCATGTGAATCCAGAAAAGGATTCATGCTGCAAAACTAAATCGTTACTTACCAGTAGAAGTAGTTTTGCAGCTTGAATAGTTTTCTTGATTCACATACAACCACCCACCTCCCCTCAGAGGAGGAATGCAAACAGGTGGGAGAAAAGATCTCGTAAATGAAAAACAAAGAAGTAAAGACAAGAACATTTTAGAGATACTGTATTTTACAAAGGAAGGAAAAGGGGGAAAAATAATCCAAAGATGGCTACCACAAACACAAACTTCCGGGACGCCATCTGATGTCACACAAGGGATGGACCTAGCACCAAATGGTGGTCGGCGACGGCCCACAGAAAAAAACCAGACAATTCTGGACCCAACCACTGGATGGCGGAATAATGCACAGCAGGTGAATCCAGATAAACTCTTCAAGCTGCAAAACTACTCGAACTGGTAAGTAGCCATTTCATTTCTTTTATATCTAGTAACCTTTGCCCAGTCCCCAACTTGCTCAGAATGGATTTCTTTTTTTCTCTTCAAAAACTAGCCACAAGATGTCATTGCATCTTGCAAGTCTGTACTTGAACCTCTGTTAAATAGACCAGTGAGTAACATGTGTTGCACATTTTGTTAACCATCAGTACCTGGCATACTTAGTCAGTTTTTCTTGTTGGTCAAGGGGAAAGGGGTAGTCTGATTTCCTTGATGTTCCTCGCATCTCTTGCTGGCTGCAGGACTGTCTGAAGGTTTTTTTGTTCTTTTTTCCCCTCACCAGGCCATTGAAGAAGGCACTCTGGAGGAAATTGAGGAGGAAGTGCGTCAAAAGAAGACCACCACCACCCGGAAGCGCAAGCGGGATATCGACCCTACCTCCTCCACCCCCACACCTACCCCGACCCCCATCATGAGCAGCACCAGCAGCAGACACCGCGAAAAGGATGATGATGTCAAGAAACAGCGGAAGCGTGGCCGGCCCCCTTCCGAAAAGCTCACACCCAACCCACCCAGCCTCACCCGGAAAATGAAGAAGATAGTGGATGCTGTGATTAGGTACAAAGACAGGTGAGGGTACAAACCGGATATTTAACTACACCCAGTCCTGCTATACCCAGCAGATCTTAGTTTTTCTTTTATTCTTGTATATGATCATGGTGCTGCCAGTTTCACTTATTGTTCCAGGAGCTTTGAGAGTAGATGTGGGGTGGGTGGTGTATCCCTTGTTCCCAAACATTGACTAAAATATATACTTTCTTCAACAGTACAAAGGTGTTAGGATTTTGTCATGATTTTTTCGTGTGAATATGGTCTTTCAGACCCTAGATATTCAGCACAGGAGTGGTTTTTGGGCATCATTTAAAAGGTACATGCTGAATGAAGAACCTAGTTTGGAGTGTTTTCATGAATTTGAGTTGGTTTAGTATTGTGAATAAACAGCTAAAGAAATTCTGGGACGATACACTAGATGGCAGGATATTGCTCAGCTTGTGGATGTATAACATGCCAGACTCAAAACATTTCCTATATGCAGGTAAGTGTTTTTTTGTCTGGATAGTCTGTTGGAGTAAGTGTAGATGGGTGTTGAGGAGGGAAACCCTGAAAGCGACAACCTGCTGCATCCTTTGTTGGCCTTAGGGATACAAGAGACAATCAGCTTTCCAGCACTGATCTCTTTTATAGATTCACATGCCTTGTTGAATAAATATTTCTTGTTGTAGCGTTTGGAATCCAAATGATGTGGAATACTAAGCATGTTTTGGCAATTTAAGAAGATTTCAATGCAGCATAACTGCCTTTCTTTGCAGAACTACTTTGTGTTAAATCTATTGTCCGTGTGCATGGTGTAAGGTTTGAATTTGTTAGGCAAAACGGTTCATCAAAGTCATGCATGGCTGATATCATGCATGTATACACAATACGTTGCCAGGCTCCCTTCTGATGTCTTCCCTTTCAGAGGAGGCCTGGCAATTCCAGTTGGACTGTTTCTGTTGAAGCAGCAGTTTGAGTTTGGACTGTTGCTGTCGGAGCCAGACAGATTTACATGCGGCTGGTCTGTCTGGAGTGAAAATGCGACCAGACGAATAGCACTGGCTGAGACTGATGTAAGCATTGCTGCTATCATGTTTCTGTTTTCCTCAATGTGATGCCCCAATTGCGGCTGGTATGCCAGGACATGGGCCCCGCGATTGTGGTGGCACGTCTCAAAATATACCTTCATCATAGTCTCAAAATATACCTTCATCATAGGCTGCAGAGGCACCTTTTTATTGCCTCTCGACAAAGGAATTGCACAATACTACCGCTTCATTGTCCCTCATAGTATCCTAAATAGGAAGATGTGGGCCGCCAGGTTATATCTTGTGAGTTTGTGCAGAGCCCACTGTTCTCAGTCTAATTTGACCACTTCAGACAGGAATTTCCTTTTTCAATTGGGGACGCTTGATTGCTAGGCGAATGTATTAGTCTAGTAGCTGGACCAGGTTGTCATTGATGCAGGTGTGCCAGTGTTGCTTTCCTGACAGCTTTGAGGACAGTCCTGTGCTGGATGCATTGGTGTTACAATATTCAGTTCCAACTTGACCCTTGAGTGTGCACAATTGCTTGTTGATCACTGAGATTCTTCCTGCTTAAAGAATATAAGACTAGGAATGTAATCACCAGGTAGCAAGGTGTATGATGCCAACATGGAGGGCCAGCGTGAAATAATTTGCTCCTGTTGTAGTCTGGTTGTTGAAAATATGTCTACATTACTGGAGTGTGAAGGCATTCATTCTTTAGTGGCTTCTTTGACTTCAGTTTCTGAAACACTCTGTTTGCATTATTATCCTCTCAGCTCAGTCAGTGGTATGCATCCACTGCAGGGGCCTGTGTTCGACCTCTTGTTCAAATCCCGGCAGGTCCACTCAGCCTTTCATCCATCTGAGGTCGATAAAATGAGTACCATTGAGTTGGGTAACAATAAACATTTGTTATTCAGCGCCTTGAGACCCATGGGTGATAAATGCGCTTCACAAATACACCTGTTATGCTATGGCGTGTTCCCTATATAACAGGATATCTTTCTTAAATATGGATAAGGAGAACAGGGTCACTGAGAAATATAGCCAAAACTTTGTTAGTCTGGAGCTCCCTCCATTAGGTAAGCCAGTTATACCTACATTTGGTTTCTCCTGAGGCATGGATTTGCATCATCTCACTAAACCATCTTTTCTATATTGGAACCTCCAGGTTGTACACAGCTAATCTGTGAATGTGCTTTTTAGCAACATAGCTGTTGGGATAAGCTATGTGAGACAGTAAGAAGGTAATGTCCATCATAAGTTTTAATCTTCTTAGGATAGCTCAACTTTCAGTTCATCTGCTTTAAAGATCTGAGACTGACATGCCTCATCCTAAGCCATCGCCCATTCTCGCCAACCAGTCCAGAAGCCCAAAACCGGTATCAGGTCCTGATTGAATGTAACAAAACCATTGACTTAAAAGAATGAAAAAAACGATTAGCGGAATGCTAGAATTAATCTCAGCCACTGGTAATTACTCCTAGATGCTTTTCATTCCATTTATGTGTTTTGCTAACTTTGCCACTACAGACTGACTGCAGAGTGTGATGTTGGCAACATAAAAACACTGGTAAATAGAATTGGTAATTACAATGAACAGCTGAGAAAGTGCCATCTTTCTTGCATGGTATGCCCCCACTTTTTGCTGAATTGCTGAATGTACTTTGACTGAGTGTGCCCTGGACTCCTGCCAATCAGGTGCCCAGGGCCTATGTTCCTTCCCTAAAATACACCAAACCCAAATTGGCAAACCCTGGCCACATGTCAGTCCCTAGTAAATGGTACCCTAGGTACCCAGGGCCTTGTGACCAGGGAAGGCCTCTAAGGGCTGCAGCACTCATTGTGCCACCCTTAGAGGCCCTGTACCCTTACACACACACACACACTGCCTTTGCAGGCTGGGTGTCTGGGTGCAAGACAAAACAAAGTCGACATGGCACACATCCCTGTGTGCCATGCCCATCACCTACACTGCCCTGGCATACATCAGCCACCCCTCTAGCTGGGTGCCTTATGCCAATGGTGTGGGCACAGGAGCAGGAGCCCTGTGCCCCTACAGTACCCAGGTCCATTCCTGAGCACTGTAAGTGCAGTGCTGCCATTTAAGAGTACATGGTGCTGAGAGCTCGTCAAACACGAACTCCACAGCACCATAATGGCAACACTGAAGACTGAGAAGTTTGGTATCAAACTTCTCAGCACATTAAACCCACACTGATGCCAGTGTGGGATTTAATGTACCAAGCACCCCAGAGGGCATCTTAGAGATGCCCCCTTAAACCTAACCTACAATCCACGTCTGCTCTGAGGCTGCCACACAGCAGACATGTTGCTGAACCCCTGGGCGGGAGAGCCCCTGCTCTCCTGGGCCTGCAACAATGCACATCCTGGGCGAGGTGCTAAATCTCCTCCCCCAGGATGGGCAGGGGGAAGCTTCAAAGGCATTCCGCCTCTGTGAGCTTCCCCAGGCCACTGCAACCCCCCACTCTGGCGGGAAGCTTGGCCAGAAACCCCAAATAAGGACCGGGGATGTGCCAGCCTGCCAACCCCACCCCTCAGGTGGGGGAGGCGAGGTGAAGCACATCTCCGGGCGGTTGCCATCTTGAAGATGTGAGGCTCTACCCAATCAGGACTAGGCTACTGTCCCCACCCCAGGACAGGGACCCATTGGTCCCTGCCCTTTACCTACCTGTAACACCCCTAAATCTAGTATTTAGGGGCACCCTGAACCTTCCTTCCTCCGATTCCAGGTTCCAAAATACAGAGAAGAGCAAGAAGAAAGAAGCCCTGCCCTGCAGCTGCTAAGAGGAGGAAGACACCAACTGCTTTGGCCCCAGCCCTACCGGCCTGTCGACCGTCGAAACTGCTCCTGCTACAACCCGGCATCTCTTTTGGCCA
This sequence comes from Triturus cristatus, assembly GCF_964204655.1. NCBI lineage: Eukaryota > Metazoa > Chordata > Amphibia > Caudata > Salamandridae > Triturus > Triturus cristatus. The sequence continues at coordinate 84,415,551 of NC_140586.1, read as the reverse complement.
GCAACCTCACAACCCCCCTTTTGGCTCTAAGCCCTGGGACTCCCATGAGTAGAGGCTCTACTCAAAATCTACTTCTAATCCCTGGCATTAGCCCGGAACCGCTAACCCTTCACACTCTGCACCCGCCATGCCTGGCCTGTGCCGGAATGAACAAAGACCACGAGGGCAACCCCAAGGCGACTGTGACCTCGAGTCCCGCACCCAAGGATTTCCCTCGACACTCCTGAAGACGCCTGCAGCCTCAGAACCGGGTGCCCCCCCCAACCGCGATCAACAGAGGGTAAGATTTCCCAACACCAAAAGGCACCCCTGCACCCGGCGCCCCGTGGCTCCCTGTGCCCAATCCCGGGGTACATACCTATCCTCCAACTACCCAACTTACCTCTCGAAGTGGTGGTGGCACCTGAAGAAACTTCATCCCCGAGCTTGCAGTCTTTTTTTAAGCCGGAGCTTTCCCATTGAAACCAATTGAGCCGCCGAAGGCTCAAAAGCACCCTGCACCCAGCCGCCCGAGTGGCCCTGGCAGTGCAACCTCTACACCTATCTACTTCCCCATTTGCCCTGAGCAAGTGACCAGGAGCCCAGCTCCCACAGCCGCGTGGCCTGCTAGTCAGCAGCCACCAACCAAGGCCCCCCTGGCTTGCCTCCCATAGGATAACATTGGGCCTAACTCTCTCTGCACCCACCTGCCCCTGTGCCGCTGAGGGTGTAACAACTGTACCTACCTGACCCTGGGAGACCCCTGAGTCTATGCCCGGAAGCTTAACTCTGCCAGTCGAGTACTTGCCTTTAAACCAATAACTCAATTTTCTCCGTAGGGTAACATTGACTGGCTTTTCCTGAAATTTCTTCTAAGTGTGGACTTTTCAAAACTTAAAATATTCACTAAAAATCAGGCGAGTATCGAAAATACTCACCTGAGCTCCCAGTGCTGGATCTTGGTACCCAGCACTGAAAAATATTCACAACCGTACTTACCAGTAACCCAATTTTCTTCCATAGGAAACGATTGACTGTTTTTCTGTGAAATTTGTTCTAAGAGTCGATTTCTGCAAACTTTAAATATTCTTTAAAAATCGTATTAATTGTTAAAATGTAATTACTTATCTGTTTTGGATAATGGTCCCAGCACAGAGTCTAGACACCCAGTACTGGATTACAAAAGTAACGAGAACATACTATACCTGCAACTTGAATTTTCTCCCATAGGGAATCATTGACTGTTTTCTATGAAATATTTTCTAAGTGTCAACTTTTAAAATAGCAAAATATTGTCTAAAAATCATAACAGTGACTAAGTCGACTTTCATCACTTGATTCTAAGTACTGTCCCAGGACTGAATCTAGGATCCAGTCCTGGAATCCCAAAAGTAATCCTAAAATTAATCTATTACAAATAACTTGAAACTAAATAAATCTCCTCCCCCAGGATGAGCCAAGGGAAGCTTCAAAGGCATGCCGCCTCTTGGAGATTCCCCAGGCCTCTGCAACCCCCCACTCTGGAGGGAAGCTGACCGGAAACCCCATACAAGGACAGGGAATGTGCCAGCCTGCCCACCCCACCCCTCAGGTGGGGGAGGCGAGGTGAAGCACATCTCCGGGCTATCGCCATCTTGAAGATGGGGGGCCCTACCCTATCAGGATTAGGCTACTGCCCCCCTCCCACAGGAGAGAGGCAGGATAGGGGGTGTACCCACCCCAGGACAAGGACCCATTGGTCCCTGTCCTTCACCTACCTGTAACGCCCCTAAATCTAGTATTTAGGGGCACCCTGAACCTTCCTTCCTCAGATTCCAGATAGAAAACTACAAGAAGAGCAAGAAGAACAAGGACCTGCCCTGCAGCTGCTAAAAAGAGAAGAAGACACCAACTGCTTTGGCCCCAGCCCTACCGGCCTGTCGACTCTCGAACCTTGACCAGCGCGGCATCTCTCGTGGCCAGCAACCTCACCAACCCCGGAGGACCTTGCTACCTTTTGGCTCTAAGCCCCTGGGACTCCCATGAGTAGAGGCTCTACTCAAGAAACCTATTTTTAACCCCTGGCAGCAGCCCGGAACCGCGGACCCAACCCACTCTGCACCAGCCAAGCCTGGCCAGTGCCGGAGTGGACAAAGACCCTGAGGACGACCCCACGGCGACTGTGACCCCGAGTCCGGCACCCAAGGACCCCCCTCGATATCCCGGAAGAAGCCTGCAGCCTCAGAACAGAATGCCACCCCAACCGCGATCAACAAGAGGGTAAGATTTCCGACATCAAAAGGCACCCCTGCACCCGGCGCCCTGCGGCCCCCTGTGCCCAATCCCGGGGTACCCACCTAACCTACAACTACCCAACTTACCTCTCGAAGTGGTGGTGGCACCTGAAGCATCCTCGTCCCCGAGCTTGCAGCCTTTTTCCAAACCGGAACATTCCCATTGATTTCCATTGAGCGCCCGAAGGCTCAAAAGCACCCTGCACCCAGCCGCCCGAGTGGCCCTGGCAGTGCACTCTCTACACTAACTTACTTCCCCACTTGCCCTGAGTAAGTGACCAGGAGCCCAGCTCCCACAGCCGCGTGGCTTGCCAGACAGCAGCCACCAACCAAGGCCCCCCTATCCCTCATAGGATAACATTGGGCCTAACTCTCTCTGCACCCGGCCGTCCTGAAACCGCTGAGGGTGAACCAACTGTACCTACCTGACACTGGGGGACCCCTGAGTCTATGCCCGGAATTTCAACTCTGCCAGTCGAGTACTTACCCTTAAACCGCTAACTTCATTTTCCTCACAGGGTAACATTGACTGGCTTTTTCTTCAAAAATCTTCTAAGTGTGAACTTTTCAAAACTGCAAATATTCACCAAAAATCAGCCAAGTGACAAAAACGAATTTACTCACCTGCTCCTAGGTGAGCTCCCAGTGCTGGATCTTGGTGCCCAGCCCTGACTCTGAAAAGTGTCCACAACTATACTTACCTCTAACTCATTTTTCTCCCATAGGAAACCATTGTCTGCTTTTCTGTGAAATTTCTTCTAAGTGTCTATTTTTGCAAATTTGAAATATTCTTTTAAAATCGTACCATTTCTGCAAACGAAATTACTTACCTGTTTTTGATAAGGACCCCAGTCCTGGGTCTAGGTACCCAGTCCTGGATTACTAAAGTAACGATAAAGTACTTTACCTGCAATTTGAATTTCTTGCCATAGAGATCCATTGAATGTTTTCTTTGAAATATTTTCTAAGTGCTAACTTTTGAAATAGCTAAATATTATTTAAAAATCATTACAGTTATTAAGTCGACTTTCATCACTTGATTCTGAATACTGACCCTGAGCTGGATCTAGGAGCCAGACCTGGAATTCCAAAAGTAATCTGAAATGCAATTTATTACAAATAACCTGAATTTACCATTGAGCTCAATGCATTGTTATGTTTAGGAAATAGGATTGTTTATTGCAACCAACTGTAACTGTTTACAAAAATGTATTGCTTAAGACAAAAGTATTTATATTCAACCTCTCATTCTGAGAAAGTATATTTTTATCCCCTTTGTGGTTCTAAAAATAAAACAAGCATATATTTTATATATATAAACCATTGGCCTAGAGTTCAGTTATTGAGTGTGTGAAACCATTTGCTGACTGAGTGTGTACAATAAATGCTTTACACTGTCCTCTGGTACTGCCTTACTGCTCAACCAAGCTACCACTTTTGAGAGTAAGGTCATACCTAACTTTGACCTCTATCAGCCTCTGGGGGACTGTGGACTCTGTACACCCTGTACCTATTAGGGAACAGTATATACAGAGCCACTTTCTCACACCAAGTGACTAGCGGTAGTGGCGGCACACCTCAGAAGACAGCACATCCACGTCTTCCCATATTTGGACGACTGGCTGATAAAAGCCACGTCCTACAACCAATGTGTACACCACACCGCCACTACAATCCAACTACTTCACCAACTAGGCTTCACGGTGAACCACCAAAAGTCCCAGCTAACACCATCCCACATAAAGCAATACCTTGGTGCCACCATAGACACCTCAAAAGCCATAGCCTACCCCAATCCTGCCAGGATTGCAAGCATTCAGGCTTTGCGTCAAAGATTCATACCTCAACACTCCCTTCCAGCAAGAGTGTTTATGCAACTGATAGGGATGATGGCCTCTTGCATTTTCATAGTACCTCATGCAAGACTCCAGATGCCTCCACTCCAAGAGTGCTTAGCGCGCCAATGGAACCAGGCCCAGGGGCAACTGACAGATCTGGTGTTGGTGGACGGTCGTACCCATCGCTCTCTGCAGTGGTGGAACACCACAAATCTCCAGAAGTCGACCGTTCCTGGACCCGGTTCCACAAATAATACTAACAACAGACGCATCGTTCTCCGGCTGGGGAGCTCATCTATTACACCTCACAGTGCAGGGCACATGGACGCCGCAACAAAAGTTACTCCATATCAACCATCTGGAGTTACTGGCAATCTTTCTAGCCCTAAAATCCTTTCAAAGACAGATTTTAGGCAAGGCAGTCCTCATTCGCACAGACAACATGACGGCCATGTATTACATTCAAAAACAAGGCGGCACACACTCTCCACAGCTCTCTCAACTAGACCAGAGCATATGGAGATGGGCAATTCCACACAAAATCTTTCTCCTGGCCCAGCATGTACCAGGAGTCCAAAACACCATGGCAGATCTGCTCAGCAGACAGACGCAGCAGATCCACGAGTGGGAACTTCACCCGCAGGTTCTTCACCCGTTTCAAATGTGGGGGCATCCGCAGATAGACCTCTTCGCCACCCTCGAAAACAAAAAATGCCCAAACTTCTCCGCCAGATACCCACACCCATTGTCCAAAGGCAATGCGATATGGATGAACTGGTCAGACAAATTTGAGTACGCCTTTCCACCTCTCCCACTAATTCCATTAGTGGTGCGAAAGCTACAACAGCATTCCCTCACACTGATCCTAGTAGCTCCAACATGGGCCAGACAACCGTGGTACACCACACTGCTGGAACTCTCGGTAGTACCACACCAAAAGCTACACCTCTCACCATGCCTCTTAACCCAGAACCATGGAGAGATCAGGCACCCGGACCCAGCTCAGCTCAACCTTGCGATCTGGCTCCTGAAATCCTAGAATTTGAATACCTAAACCTTCCCCCTGACTGTATGAACGTCATCAGAGAAGCTAGACGCCCTACCACTAGAGCCTGCTACGCTGCCAAGTGGAAAAGATTTGTTGTTTATTGCCATAACAACACAATCAATCCTCTAGACGTGTCTATACAACACATCATATGCTACTTACTCCACCTACAAAGGTGTAATCTAGCATATACCTCCATTCGGCCACACCTCGCAGCAATTGCAGCTTACCTACAAAACAGGCAGCACCTATCACTCTTCAGAGTGCCTGCCATTAAAGCCTTCATGGAAGACCTAAAACGAATAATTCCCCCCAGAGTACCACCCTCACCTGTGTGGAACTTAAATATAGTTCTCACAAGGCTAATGGGACCGCCCTTCGAACCTTTGCATAAATGCAAACTGCAATTTCTTACATGGAAAACAGCTTTTCTTGTAGCCATCACTTCCCTTAGAAGGGTCAGTGAGATACAAGCACTTACCATACAAGAACATTTTCTCCAAATGGACCAGAACAAGGTTGTTCTCCGTACCAACCCAAAATTCCTACCTAAAGTCATTTCCCCTTTTCATCTAAACCAATCGGTAGAATTACCGGTATTTTTCTCGCAACCTCAAACTGTTGCAGAAAGGGCTCTACACACGCTAGATGTCAAACGAGCCTTACTTTACTATATCCAAAGAACACAACCTTTCAGAAAGACCAAACAACTATTTGTCTCTTTCTCTCCACCACACAAGGGCAACCCCATCTCAAAATCAGGGATAGCTAGGTGGATTGTAAAATGCATCCAGATTTGCTACCACAAAGCAAAATGAGCGCTATCCGTTCCCCCTAAAGCCCATTCTACACGAAAGATAGGGGATTCTATGGCTTTTCTAGGGAACATCCCATTAGATGATATCTGCAAAGCAGCTACATGGTCAACACCGCACACTTTCACTAAACATTACTGTGTAGATGTGCAAACCAAGCAACAAGCTAGTGTGGGCCAGGCTGTACTAAAAACACTATTTCAAACCACTGCAACAGATACCGGTGGTCGCCGCTAAGGTTGGGAACTGCTATATAGTCTATGCAAAAGTGTGTAATCTGCAGCTCATATGCCTCGAACGGAATATGCTACTTACCAGTATGCATCTGTTCTTGGCATGTAGAGCTGCAGATCTACACACGCCCACCCGCCTCCCCGGCTACCTGTATCTGTTCCAGTCTATCTTATTTAGATACAACACACATGAGTTTCTTCACTGTTATTACTACGCTCCATTTTTCCTTGTTGGCGAAAAACAATCTGAGGATGGAGCCGAAGCCCATGCGCACTACGATCTCGTGACTTCCAAAGACTTTCCAAGAGGAAAAACAAACTGCAAATATCCGGGCCCAACACCAGATGGCGATCTATGCAAAAGTGTGTAGATCTGCAGCTCTACATGCCAAGACCAGATGCATACTGGTAAATAGCATATTCCTTGTACACACTTTAGCACCCTAAGGGATCCCCGTACAAATTGCATGCAGCCTGTCATTGCAGACTGCGTGTCATGGTGCAATCTGAGTGAAAACACAAGATGGCACACTCCTTGTGTGCCATGCCAAAGTCACTGCATTTACTATATGTAAGTCACCCCTACAGCAGGCCTTGTAGCCCTAAGGCATGGTGTATTATATTCCATGTGAGGGCATATCTGCATGAGCAAACATCTTGTCCTAATAAATCTGTGCTGTTGCCAGTACAAGATTAATTGCGACATGCACCCAGAGGGCACCTTAGAGGTGCCCCCTGAAAAACCTGCCACTATCTAGTTTGCTGGCTGACTAGTCTCCACCAGCCTGCCACCACAGACCTATTTCTGACCCCCTGTTCACACCTCCTCCCACAGGATGGCTAGTCAGTCAATCAATCAGGGGATTGTAAGCGGGCTACTCACCCGTAAGGGTCTCAAGGGCTGGGGGCGGGGTGTAGCTCAGGGTTGGCCGATTTAGCATATCCAGGCCAGGGGCTTCAAAGCCACTGCCGCCTTTGATATGCGAACCCCTGCTTCCCCCAGACCTGAGATGCCGCCCTCTACCCTGACGCCTATTGGGCACCAGGAGAGGTGGGAAAATAACTATGCAAGTAGGCATGTTGCACTTCTAAGCCAGTCACACCCCTAAGGAGGGCTGCCTGATGTGCTTCACAAAAGAAGGGTTCCACCATCTTGTTTTTGGTGGAATTAGGAACTTTAGGACAGGGTTATGTCCACTCCCCACATGAAGTGGCCATATAGGGAGTGTAGTGATCCCAAGGGTAAGTAGCCAATTGGCTACTACCTTTCACTCCCCTTAAAGCCCCTAAATTTAGTATTTAGGTGTGAGAAAGTGGCTCTGTATATACTGTTCCTTAATAGGTACAGGGTGTACAGAGTCCACAGTCCCCCAGGGTTTGACAGAGGTTAAAGTTAGATATAACCTTACTCTCTAAAGTGGTAGCTTGGTCAAGCATTAAGGCAGTATCAGAGGACAGTGTAAAGCATTTGTTGTACACACTCGGTCAGCAAATGGTTTCACACACTCAATAACTGAACTCTAGGCCAATGGTATATATATAAAAAATATATGCTTGTTTTATTTTAGAACCAACACTTTGATTTAAAATATACTTTCACAACAGGAGATGTTTCATATAAATACTTTTGCAATATGCAGTAGACTTTAGTAAACAGTTACAAGTGGTTGCAGTAGGCAACTCTATTTTTAAACACAACAATACATTGAGCTCAATGGTAAATTCAAGTTATTTGCAACAGATTACTTTTTAGATTACTTTTGGAATTCCAGGACTGGATCCTGATTCAGTCCTGGGTCAGTTCTCAGAATCAAGTGATGAAAGTCGACTTAAGTACTGTAATGATTTTTAACTAATATTTAGCTATTTTAAAAGTTGACACTTAGAAAATATTTCAGAGAAAACAGTCAATAATTCCCTATGGAAGAAAATTCAGGTACAGTATGTTCTTGTTACTTTTGTAATCCAGTACTGGGTGCCTAGACTCAGTACTGGGACCTTTATCCAAAACAGGTAAGTAATTATGTTTTCAGATATTATACGATTTTTGAAGAATATTTAAAGATTGCAGAAATCGACACTTAGAAGAAATTTCACAGAAAAACTGTCAATGGTTTCCTATGGAAGAAAATTGAGTTAAGGGGAAGTACAGTTGTAGGTATTTTTCAGAGTCAGTGCTGGGCACCAAGATCCAGCACTGGGAGCTCACCTAAGAGCAGGTGAGTAAATTCGTTTTTGTCACTCGGCTGATTTTTGGTGAATATTTGAAGATTTGAAAAGTCCACACTTAGAAGAAATTTCAGGAAAAAGCCAGTCAATGTTACCCTATGAGGAAAATAGAGTTTGCGGTTTAAGGGTAAGTACTCGACTGGCAGAGTTGAGGTTCTGGGCACAGACTCAGGGGTCTCCCAGGGTCAGGTAGGTACAGTTGGTTCACCCTCAGCGGCTCTAGGGCAGCCGGGTGCAGAGAGAGGTAGGCCCAATGTTATCCTATGAGGGATAGCGGGGCCTTGTTTGGTGGCTGCTGACTGGCAAGCCACACGGCTGTGGGAGCTGGGCTCCTGGTCACTTACTCAGGGCAAGTGAGGAAGTAGGTAGGTGTAGAGATTTCACTGCCAGGGCCACTCGGGCGGCTGGGTGCAGAGGGCTTTTGAGCCTTCGGGCGCTCAATGGATTTCAATGGCAAATCTCCGGTTTAGAAAAAGACTGCAAGCTCAGGGACGAGGACTCTTCAGGTGCCACCACCACTTCGCGAGGTAAGTTGGGTAGTTGGAGGATAGGTAGGTACCCCGGGATTGGGCACAGGTGGCCGTGGGGCGCCGCGTGCAGGGGTGCCTTTAGGTGTCGGGAAATCTTACCCTCTATTGATTGCGGTTGGGGGGGCACCTTGTTCTGAGGCTGCAGGCTTCTTCAGGAGTGTCGAGGGAGGTCCTTGGGTGCCGGACTCGGGGTCACAGTCGCCGTGGGGTCGTCCTCAGGGTCTTTGTTCACTCCGGCACTGGCCAGACTCGGCTGGTGCAGAGTGTGCTGGGTTTGCGGTTCCGGGCTGCTGCCAGGGGTTAGAGATAGGTTTCGAGTAGAGCCTCTACTCATGGGAGTCCCAGGGGCTTAGAGCCAAAAGGTAGCCAGGTCCTCCGGGGTTGGTGAGGTTGCTAACCACAAGAGATGCCGGGCTGGAGCAGGAGCAGGTTTGAGGGTCGACAGGCCGGTAGGGCTGGGGCCAAAGCAATTGGTGTCTTCCTCTTTTCAGCAGCTGCAGGGCAGGTCTTCTTTCTTCTTGCTCTTCGTAGTTTTGAATCTGGAATCTGGGGAAGCGGGTTCAGGGTGCCCCTAAATACTAGATTTAGGGGCGTTACAGGTAGGTGAAGGGCAGGGACCAATGGGTCCCTGTCCTGGGGTGGGTGTACCCCCTAGCATGCCTCTCTCCTGTGGGAGGGGGGCAGTAGCCTAGTCCTAATAGGGTAGGGCTCCCCATCTTCAAGATGGCGAGAGCCCGGAGATGTGCTTCACCTCGCCTCCCCCACCTGAGGGGTGGGGTTGGCAGGCTGGCACATCCCCTGTCCTTACTTGAGGTTTCCAGACAAGCTTCCCGCCAGAGTGGGGGGTTGCAGGGGCCTGGGGAAGCTCACAGAGGCGGCATGCCTTTGAAGCTTCCCCCTGCCCATCCTGGGGGAGGAGATTTAGCACCTCGCCCAGGATGTACATTGTTGCAGGACCAGGAGAGCAGGGGCTCTCCTACCCAGGGGTCCAGCAACATGTCTGCTGGGTGGCAGCCTCAGAGCAGACGTGGATTTGTAGGTTAGGTTTAAGGGGGCACCTCTAAGATGCCCTCTGGGGTGCTGGGTACATTAAATCCCACACTGGCATCAGTGTGGGTTTAATGTGCTGAGAAGTTTGATACAAAACTTCTCAGTCTTTAGTGTTGCCATTATGGTGCTGTGGAGCTCATGTTTGACGAGCTCTCAGCACCATGTACTCTTAAATGGCAGCACTGCACTTACAGGGCTCAGGAATGGACCTGGGCACTGTAGGGGCACAGGGCTCCTGCTCCTGTGCCCACACCATTGGCATAAGGCACCCAGCTGGATGTGTGACTGATGTATACCATGGCAGTGTAGGTGATGGGCATGGCACACAGGGATGTGTGCCATGTCGACTTTGTTTTTGTCTTGCACCCAAACACTCAGCCTGCAAAGGCAGTGTGTGTGTGTGTGTAAGGGTACAGGACCTCTAAGGGTGGCACAAGGAGTGCTGCAGCTCTTAAAGGCCTTCCTTGGTCACAAAGCCCTGGGTACTTAGGGTACCATTTACCAGGGGCTGACATGTGGCCAGGGTTTGTCAATTTGGGTTTGGTTTGTTTTAGGGCAGGAACATAGGCCCTGGGCACCTGATTGGCAGGAGTCCAGGGCACACTCAGTTAAAGTACATTCAGCAATTCAGCAAACCCTGGCCACATGTCAGCCCCTGGTAAATGGTACCCTAGGTACCCAGGGCCTTGTGACCAGGGAAGGCCTCTAAGGGCTGCAGCACTCCTTGTGCCACCCTTAGAGGCCCTGTACCCTTACACACACACACACTGCCTTTGCAGGCTGAGTGTTTGGGTACAAGACAAAAACAAAGTCGACATGACACACATCCCTGTGTGCCATGCCCATCACCTACACTGCCCTGGCATACATCAGCCACCCCTCTAGCTGGGTGCCTTATGCCAATGGTGTGGGCACAGGAGCAGGAGCCCTGTGCCCCTACAGTGCCCAGGTCCATTCCGGAGCACTGTAAGTGCGGTGCTGCCATTTAAGAGTACATGGTGCTGAGCTTGTCAAACACGAGCTCCACAGCACCATAATGGCAACACTAAAGACTGAGAAGTTTGGTATCAAACTTCTCAGCACATTAAACCCACACTGATGCCCATGTGGGATTTAATGTACCAAGCACCCCATAGGGCATCTTAGAGGTGCCCCCTTAAACCTAACCTACAATCCACGTCTGCTCTGAGGCTGCCTAGGCTGCCACTCAGCAGACATGTTGCTGGACCCCTGGGTAGGAGAGCCCCTGCTCTCCTGGGCCTGCAACAATGCACATCCTGGGTGAGGTGCTAAATCTCCTCCCCCAGGATGGGCAGGGGGAAGCTTCAAAGGCATGCCGCCTCTGTGAGCTTCCCCAGGCCACTGCAACCCCCCACTCTGGCGGGAAGCTTTGGCCGGAAACCCCAAATAAGGACAGGGGATGTGCCAGCCTGCAAACCCCACCCCTCAGGTGGGGGAGGCGAGGTGAAGGACATCTCCGGACTCTCGCCATCTTGAAGATGGGGAGCCCTACCCTATCAGGACTAGGCTACTGCCCCCCTCCCACAGGAGAGAGGCAGGATAGGGGGTGTACCCACCCCAGGACAGGGACCCATTGGTCCCTGCCCTTCACCTACCTGTAACGCCCCTGAATCTAGTATTTAGGGGCACCCTGAACCTTCCTTCCCCAGATTCCAGATCCAAAACTACAAAGAAGAGCAAGAAGAAAGAAGACCTGCCCTGCAGCTGCTAAAAAGAGGAAGACACCAACTGCTTTGGCCCCAGCCCTACCGGCCTGTCGACCCTCGAACCTGCTCCTGCTCCAACCCGGCATCTCTGGTGGGCAGCAACCTCACAAACCCCAGAGGAACTGGCTACCTTTTGGCTCTAAGCCCCTGGGACTCCCATGAGTAGAGGCTCTACTCAAAACCTACCTCTAATCCCTGGCAGCAGCCCGGAAACGCAAACCCAGCACACTCTGCACCAGCCAAGCCTGGCCAGTGCCGGAGTGAACAAAGACCACGAGGACAACCCCACGGCGACTGTGACCCCGAGTCCGGCACCCAAGGACCTCCCTCGACACTCCTGAAGAAGCCTGCAGCCTCAGAACAAGGTGCCCCCCCTACCGCGATCAACAGAGGGTAAGATTTCCCGACACCAAAAGGCACCCCTGCACGCGGCGCCCCGCGGCCCCCTGTGCCCAATCCCGGGGTACCTACCTATCCTCCAACTACCCAACTTACCTCTCGAGGTGGTGGTGGCACCTGAAGAATCCTCATCCCCGAGCTTGCAGTCTTTTTCTAAACCGGAGATGTGGCGGCTCGTGCGTCCTCCGGGATCCACCAGTCTTCCGTCCACGTTTCACGAGCCTCGCGGTCTTCCTCGTCAGCGGTTCCGTCCCCGGTGGTTCCAGCGGCGTTGCGTAGTGTATCGGCGTCCCTCCCATGGTTCGCGTCTCCTCCTTCTGGATTCCTTTTCCGGTCGGACACACCTTCGATGTTCTCTGTCCTGCTTTTCTGCCGTCTATGACCTGGATTCCGCGTTGTGGATTGGTCGTCTGTAACATCCGGACCGCCTCCTCCAAGGGTTTCCTCTTCCGGGTTACGGGACGCGTCCTGCGGAAGGGAGAAGTCTTTATTTATTTCCGGCAGGGACGCTTCATTGTCTTCTAGTCAGTAAGGTGTCCAAGTTGCCTCAGTTGTGGGTTTGTGACTGCTCAGGTCTTCCTCGCCAGGGTCTTCCTCACATGAGTAAATGTCAACATGTTTCTCGCTCAATGTATACTCTACATGCGATTCTTCAGGACCAGAACAGTGAAGACTATCTACACTTTACAGTTGGTTACATGGAATCATACTCACATCAACCGTGTATCTACCTATTTAGTGTACCTGTCAGATCTGGAACTACCCAATTAAGTAGACTAACCAGGCTTCAACAGTACCCGGTAGGTCAGACATGAGGCTTTCTCATGTGCAAAAAGTTATGCGAATTCCGCATAGTCTCCTGACCTTCCCACTCCTACGGGGTCCGGGATGTCAACCCCAGAATACCAACTCCCACAAACTTGTACTTGCATGCAAACCGTTAACTTGATTTTTTTCCATAGGAATACATTGACTGTTTTTCCTAAAAACTGTTCTAAGTTTGGAGTTGGTTTTGTATGAAACTGCACATAACTAAAAACCGCTTACTTTTCTCTAGAAAGTGTCCCAGTGTGATATCTATGCATATCACACTGAGTAGAAAAGGTAATAAAGAAAGTAATCTTCACTATTATACTATTGACACTTACCTGTACCAGGCTTGCTTGGTTCTAGAAAATAAAAATAACTGAACAATATTTTTATACAAAGCAAATTGGGCTGAGTTCAGTGTGTGACATCATTTGCTGATTGAGTGTGTACAGCAAATGCTTAATACTAGCCTCTGATAAAGCCTTACTGCTCATCTACACTACCACAAATAGAGAGTAAGGTGCTGTCAACTTTGACCTCTGCCTACTTTTGGGGTTCCACTGGACTCTGTGCACACTATACCTGACTTTGGTATAGTATATACAGAGCCAGCTTCCTACAGTCATTGCCAAGGAAACCAAGACATTTTAGGGGGTTCCACCTGGAAATAACTGAATGTAAACCGTGAAGAGGAGGCTGGACGCGGCCCATGCCCACTGCAAGGCAGCAACCTGGGAAGGGGTCAGAGGTCACTGAGGGAGGGAAAGGCAGGAATGCACCAAGTAGTGTTAGTCACTCTGAGATTAGGATGGGGGTGATCGCCATTCCTATGAACAAAACCTTCTTCGAAACACTGCAAAAAAGTAAGAAAAATCTCTTTATGCTTGTTCAGGAATTTAGAGATCCAGCGCCTGATTTAGATTTGGCTGGCAAGGGAAAATTCTTCAAATTGAGGAGTAAGAATTTGGAGAGGACTGTGGCATAACTCTAGCTGCAGACTTTGGAACTCGGTTCGAGTCTCGGCATCTGCTCAATATCCTGTGATTCGGAGAAAAAATCTTCATCTCCCTGCCTACAAAAAAAAACAAAAATGAAAGTGTCCTTGCTTTATGTAACTGGTGCTCATGTAAAGCGCTCCAGTGCCTTCCGGTCATGCTCGCCCTATATAAATCTGCAAAAAAAAATTGGTTTAGGTCTTGCAATTGCGAGATTTTGACCTATTGGCTTTATAAATGACACTGCCATTTATTTATGCGTTTAAAAAACACCTTAAATAATAAAAGGCATTGTCATTTACAATACCAATAGCTCAAATGTTTCTAAAATGCGAGACCTATTGCATTGCAAATGCTTGTTCTAAATTTTTGTTGGGTTTCCTTATGGAGTGTGTCTCATTTATTGACTTTGTGTGTGCAAGAAGTGCCTAACACTCTCCTCTTATAAGCCTAAGACTGCTCGACCACACTACCACAAATAGAGCACCTTGGGATTGTTAAACCTGTACAATAATTAGGGATACCTGGACTCTTTGCACAGTGCACCTCATGCACTATATAAAGTCAGCTTCCCACAGATGGCTTAAGAAGAATGTTTGCGGGCTACCTTTTTGTAATTTATATAATGTGTATTTTTTCTAATTTCGACAGCAACAGTGGACGGCAGCTCAGTGAAGTTTTCATCCAGCTACCATCCAGGAAGGAATTGCCGGAATACTATGAGTTGATCCGAAAACCTGTTGACTTCAAAAAGATCAAGGTAAAAGACCTACATTAAGTTGTCATGTTTTTTATCTACTGCATCTGTTGCTGATACAAGATAGCTCTAAAGAAGGCACACTGGCGCTTCTTCTTTGGAACTTCAGTATTAGTAATGAGTATTGAATTGTCCCACCCTTGTGAAGGATCCCAAAGGACGTGTGTGTGTGTTTTCGAGGCATATGAGCTGCAGATTGTTCACTATGCATAGATTGCCATCTGGTTTTGTGCTCGGATGCTTGCACTTTGTTGTTGTCTTGGAAGAGTCTTTTGTAGTCACAAGATAGGTGACTCCTCCCTTGGACGATAGTGCGCATGGTCATCGACTCCATCCTCAGATTGTTTTTTTCCGCCATTGGGTTTGGATGTAACTTTTGCGCTCCGGTTCAACTCCTTATTCTCCAAACCTTTTTGACGCACAAACTACAACTTGACGGTATTGTTTCAATTGCGTGATCTTCAATGCACATCTCATCTACTGGATTCCAGTCGTCGACGCGGGCCGCTGGGCCTATCGACGCCGTTCGGGCCTACAGCTCATGGAAAGGACTCCATTCAAAAAATGCCCACGGTGTGGAGCAAAATTCCCACACAGTGACCATCACAAGGTCTGTAACCTGTGCCTCTCGCACGAGCACGACGAGAACAATTGCCAGGCCTGCGCCTCTTTTCGATCATAGAAGACCATCCGTGATCGCCGGGCCCGACGACACATCATGGCGCAGTTAGCAGCTCCGGCACCAGTGGACATCTTCGATGAAGGCCCCGATGTCCTGAAGGAGGATTCTGAGGACCTGGAAATCGTGTCCGAAGCAGACGACTCAGACTCAGATGACCACATCACTCCTGGTCAGCGAGTGAGTACAACTGCCCCTACCCCAACTCCACCCGAGTAAAAGAAGGTCCTGGTCAAGACTTCGCCTGCTGGCCCCAGTCGCGACCGAACACAAGCTTCAGAAGCCCCGCCCAAGGGCCCGGCTCCGAAATTAAAGGACAAGCCTTCCGGTAGCTCGGGACCGAGCAAACCGCATATTAGTGTCCCGCAGGCGCCTTTGGCACCGAAGACGGGAAAGAAACCTACTCCCAAAAAGAAGTTGACACCGACCACCTCGACGCCGAAAGAAAACCCATCGGATCTGAAGCCAAAGCCTTAGGAACCGAAAAAGATTTCCATCTCCATAGCCAAGCCAAGGACCCCAAACCACCCCCTAAGGCCTCGGAGGAGAAATCCAAACCCCGCTCGGACCCGAAGAAGTCGGCGCCAAAAGCAGTTACCGAAGAGGAAGAACTTTTTCGAGCGGATCCTGACGATCCCAATCAGAAAAAACTCCATATAGACCCCAAAACAGGACATGTGGCTGCTGTTCCACACAAGAAGAGGAAGCTGGACACACCAGACACTCCTGCAGTGCTTTTGAAGAAAAAAGACTGTGCCACTTCACCTCTAAGACCCTCTTCTCCTGTTCTTCCTCCTGAGCCTGTTCTTCCTCCTGAGCCTGTTCTTCCTCCTTAGCCTGTCTCTCCTCCACAGCCTCAAAAACTTTCACCACCACCACAGGATGATGATGATGATTTAGGGGGTGGGGGAGGCAACAATGACCCTTTCACTGACCCGGATGACGACACGGACACACCACAGGACGATTGGGACGATTATGATGACCCAATAGATCCCCCAGACCGCCCTGATCCCTAGCCATATCCAACAAAACCATCTCCGCAGATGACAATATTGGCTTTGGTCAGCTTGTAAATAGAGCTGCTGTCTACCATGGTGTTCAGATGCATTCAGACCCTGCAGACGAGGACTTCCTTCTAGACACCTTCGAACAGTCACAGAAGACTGTCCAAATCCTGCCAATGCTAAAAGGGGTCATTAAACATGCCCCCGACATATTCAAAGACCCGGTGAGAGCTAGAATTCTCAATCCCAGGATTGACAAAAAATATAAACCCACCCCGATGATCCCTCCTATATCAAGGGGCAGCTACCCTTAGACTCACTAGTGGTAACTAACGCTAGAAAACGCGCCAACTCTCAAACCTCCGGTGACGCACCACCTCCGGAAAAGCAATCTATGTTATTAGATGCCTCAGGCAAGAGAGTTGTTGCCCAAGCAGCTAATCACTGGCGCTTAGCCAACACCCAAGCATTACTTGCTAGCTACGATAGAGCTTACTATGACCAACTAGAAACCCTATTACAACATTTGCCTGATCGATACAAAACCCAGGCAAATGATTTAATTCGAGGGGGCAAATTAATAACCAACACATCAATCAAGTGTGCCCTTGATACAGCTGACACAGCCTCTCTAGGTCCATTAACACTAGTGTGCTACTCAGACGACATGCCTGGTTACGCATCTCAGGTTTTAAACAAGAGGTACAAACAACTATCCTCAACCCGCCGTTCAATCAAGAATCACATTTTGGACCGGCTGTAGACACTACTCTAGAGAAGATGAAAAAGGACATGGAGACTGCTAAATCCATGGAAGCATTACAGTCTCCATCCACACGTGGTTCCTTTTGTCGCTTCTTCTATAGAGGAGCATCCAAAAACATTGGAACAGAGACCGCTTCCTCTTCCTACAAAAATACCACGCAAACATCCAGAATAGAGGATATTTTAGAGGCGGATACAGGGGAAATAACAACAAAGGGAGAGGCTAAGGTAACAACAGTACTCGCACCTCCCCCACTAATAAGCAGTGACTTCCCTCCACTCCCTCCAGACCACTCCAGGTCGGATGGAGACTCTCACATGTTCCTAACTGTCGGGAATTCCATCACTACAGACAAGTGGGTAAGACAAAGTTCGAGGCATATGAGCTGCAGATTACACACTGTGCATAGATCGCCATCTGGTGTTGGGCCCGGATGTTTGCACTTGTTTTTGTCTTGGAAAGTCTTTGGAAGTCACGAGGTATGTGACTCCTCCTTTGGATGATAGTGCGCATGGGCATCAGCATCATCCTCAGATTGTTTTTTTCTGCCATCGGGCTCGGATGTGTTCTCGCGTTCCAGTTCAGAACCGTTAACGGTGTTCTCTTTCGACGCGCAATCCTTCCCTTCTCTACGGTATTGTTTCGATCGCGTTTCCAATCGCATGCGCCCTTCAACTTCGAAGTCTTCAATTCTGGTCGTCGACGAGGGCCTACGGGCCTACCTGGGCCTCATCTCCGGCTCATGGAAATGACACCATTTAAAAAGTGTCCACGATGTGAGTCGAAGTTTCCCCACACAGACCTGCATGAGGTGTGAAACCTCTGCCTCTCACCCGAGCACGAGGCCAGAAACTGTCCAGCTTGCACCTCCTTCCACTCCAAGAAAACTATCCGGGACCGACGAGCTCGAAGAACCATGGTGCGCTCGTCATCTTTGATCCCCGATGACATCTTTCAAGAGAGCGTCGACGTTCCGGAACAGGGTCGAGTCGAGGAAACCATCATCAGCGCCTCCGAAGCAGATGATTCCGACGTTGAAGACATCACTCCAGCTCAAAGGCCCGTGAGTACAGACGTTGGCCCCGACACCCCCCCCCCCCCCCCCCCCCCCCCCCCCGACACTGGTCAAAGAAGGCTTCGGTACCACCTCCGGGCCCAGGCGCACACTGAGACACTGCTTCCCATGCCCCTCCTTCGGGCCCGGTAAAGAAGCATATTAAGCCTTTAGGCGACTCGGGCTCGAGTCAGCCTACCCTCGCTACCGACAAACAAACTCCGGCACTGAAGAAGGCAGCATCCTCGTTCTCATCCACGCCGACCGCTGCTTCGACGTCAAAGCACTCGGCGTTGAAGGCTAGCAAGAGTTCCTCTGCACCGACAACACCCTCGGAGCCGACTAAACAGCCCACCAAAAGGCCCCGATTCTTCCAAGCCAAAGACCTTGAACCGAAAAAATTGCAACCGGTTCCAACTGATAAAGACACTTCAAAACTACACGGTTCCAAGCTTAGAACCGCTACTGAGTCAACGCCGAAAAAACTCACAGCACCGAAACCCTCGACTCCGAAGGATCTGTCTCCCACAGATTAACTGTTTCGTCCCGATCCTACCCAAAAGAGACTACTAAAGGATCCTAAGACTTGTCATTTAATGCTTGGCATCAAGAAAAGACCCCTGGAAAAGCCTGCGCCCGCACCGCCATCAAAGAAGAGAGACTTTGCTACCTCTCCATTAAAGATCCCTTCTCCTCTTCCTCTTCCTCCTCCTCCTCCTCCACCACACTGCTCTCCCACACCATCACCTACACCAATAGATGATGATGACAACACCTCAGGTGATGCAAGGGGAGGTGATGACGATCAACCCCTTCGGGACCCTACCACTACTGGCTCCCCTGACCCCTGGGATGATTACAGTGACCCAGACGTCCCTTACACCTCGCAAAATGATATTTATTCCTCCAGAGGACAATATTGGATTCAACCAGCTCCTTTACATAGCTGCCCAGTACCACGGGGTTGCCCTGCATACATACCCAGTAGAGGAGGATTTTCTTATGGACACCTTCGATATTACACAAAGGTCCACCTCAACTCTGCCCATGCTTAAAGGGGTCATTAAGCACGCATCAGAGATCTTTAAAGACCCAGTTAGAGCTAGAGTCATTAATCAGAGAATAGAAAAGAAGTATAAAGCTGCCCCAGTATACATTAAAGGCCACTAGACTCCTTAGTAGTGTCTAATGCAAGGAAGAGGGCAAATTCCCAAACATCAGGTGACGCACCACCACCAGATAAGGAATCAAGACTCCTAGACGCCTCTGGCAAACGCACAGCGTCACAGGCAGCAAACATTTGGCGCATTGCTAATAAACAAGCGCTGCTAGCCAGGTATCACAGGACACATTATGATGATCTTGAGTACATAATGCAGTACCTTCCGGACAAATCTAAAAACAGGACTAGTTAACTCATCCAGGAGGGGAAAATCATCACTAACACCTCCATCAGGTGTGCCCTAGATGTAGCAGATACCGCCTCAAGGGCAATAAACACCGAAGTCCAGAGTTCTATACTCAATCAGCCTTTTGATGAACAACACCTATTTGGCCCCAATGTAGACGTATCCCTTAAGAAAATGAAAAAGGATACAGACACCGCCAAATCTATTGGAGCCTTGCAATTGCAAGCTCCCAGATGGTCCTTTCGTCGCTCATCCTTCAGAAGCACCCATAGGGGCTACTCCTCAGATAGTCCATCCACCTCTTACAAGGCTCCCACCCAATCCACCTTTACCAGAGGTTACCAAAGGGGTGGTTACAAGGGGAACAACAGCAAAGGCAGACTCCACTTCCCCCAGACCATTCCACTCCAGTCGGGGGAAGACTCCACCAATTCCTCCCTGTCTGGGCAAACCACTTCAGACAGGTGGGTCCACCAAATAATTCAATCAGGCTACTGTCTCAAACTAACATCTACCCCCCCAACCATACCACCCAAACACCGTCCAATGTCACAAGAACATCTGTTACTATTAAAGCAGGAGGTAATCTCCCTCCTACAAAAAAGTGCAATAGAACCAGCTCCCCTGCACCAATAAAACAGGGGAGTTTACTCCCTTTATATCAAACAAGGACAGATCTCTAAGGCCTATTTTTGACCTCAGACCCCTAAACCTCTACATACACTCAGACCACTTCCACATGGTCACGCTTCAGCAGGTTCTTCCTCTACTTTCCCAGGGCGACTTCCTTGATACTCTATACTATACCTCAAGGACGCCTATTTCCACATTCCCATTCACAGCCCTCACAGAAAATATCTCAGATTCGTGGTGGACGGTCAGCACTATCAATTCAAAGTACTCCCATTTGGAGTCACCACAGCACCAAGAGTGTTTACCAAGTGCCTAGCAGTGGTGGCAGTACACCTAAGAAGACAACACATCCATGTCTTCACATATCTAGACGACTGGCTCATAAAAGCCAGCTCATACAATCAGTGTGTACAACGCACTCACGCCACTATTCAAGAACTTCACGACCTGGGGTTCATAATAAACCACGCCAAGTCCCAGCTGCAACCGTCCCACACGCAACAATACCTCGGTGCCACAATAGACACCTCAAGAGCGCTCGCCTATCCCAGCCCCGCCAGAATAGCGAGCAAGCAAACTCTTCTCACCAGATTCCAACCGCAACACTCTCTTCCAGCTCGAGTGTTCATGCAACTCATAGGGATGATGGCCTCTTGCATATCCATAGTGCCTCATGCAAGACTCCAGATGTGTCCTCTCCAAGAGTGCATAGCACGCCAATGGAACCAGGCTCAAGGTCAGCTAACAGATCTGGTGTTGGTAGACGGTCGTACCCGTCGCTCTCTGCAGTGGTGGAACACCAAGAACCTTTCCAAAGGGTGACCGTTCCTCGAGCCAGTTCCTCAAATAGTCGTGGCAGCGGACGCATCGCTCTCCGGCTGGGGAGCTCACCTATTACATCACACCATGCAGGGCAGGTGGACACCTCAACAAAAGTAACTCCACATCAACTATCTGGAGTTACTAGCCATATTCTTAGCACTAAAAGCCTTTAAAACTCATGTCTCAGGCAAGGCCGTCTTAGTCCGCACCGACAACATGACAGCCATGTACTATATACAGAAACAAGGCGGCACACACTCTCCGCAGCTCTCTCAGCTAGCACAGAGCATATGGAGATGGGCCATACCCCAAAAAATCTTTCTCCTAGCCCAACATGTCCCAGGAGTCCAAAACACTATGGCCGATCTGCTGAGCAGACAAACACAACAGATCCACGAGTGGGAACTCCATCCACAAGTTCTTCATCTGTACTTTCAAATGTGGGGGCATCCACAGATAGACCTCTTCGCCACCCACGAAAAAACACCAAATGGCCAAGCTTCGCCGCCAGATATCCACACCCATTGTCCAAAGGCAATGCGATATGGATGAATTGATCAGGCAAATTTGCGTACGCTTTTCCGCCTCTCCCACTCATTCCATTAGTGGTGCGCAAACTACAACAACACTCCCTCACGCTCATACTAGTAGCTCCAACTTGGGCACCCGGACCCAGCTCAGCTCAACCTTGCGATCTGGCTCCTGAAATCCTAGAATTCGGTTATCTAAATCTTCCCCCTGACTGCATGAACGTCATTAGAGAAGCTAGGCGACCCACCACTAGAGCTTGCTACGCAGCCAAGTGGAAACGTTTTGTGGTCTATTGTCACAACAATAACTTCAATCCCCTAGATGTGTCCATTCAACACATCATAGGCTATTTACTACACCTACAAAGATGCAATCTAGCCTACACATCTATTAGACTGCACCTTGCAGCCATAGCAGCTTATCCTCAAAACAGGCAACATCTATCACTCTTTAGAGTACCTGCCATAAAAGCCTTCATGGAAGGCCTCAAAAGAATAATTCCCCCCAGAGTGCCACCCTCACCTGTGTGGAACCTAAACATCGTTCTCACCAGACTAATGGGGCCTCCCTTTGAACCCCTACACGAATGTGAACTTCAATTCCTAACATGGAAAACTGCCTTTCTTGTAGCCATCACTTCCCTCAGTAGGGTCAGTGAGATACAAGCACTTACCATCCAAGAACCTTTTCTCCAAATGCACCATAACAATGTTCTCCGTACTAATCCAAAATTCCTCCCTTAAGTCATTTCTCGCTTTCACCTAAACCAATCTGTGGTACTTCCAGTTTTCTTCTCGCAACCACAAACCGTTGCAGAAAGAGCTCTCCACACATTAGATGTCAAACGAGCCTTGCTCTATTACATCGAGAGAACACAACCCTTTCGTAAGACCAAACAACTGTTTGTGTCTTTCTAACCACCACACCAAGGCAACCCCCATCTCCAAATCGGGGATAGCTAGGTGGATTGTCAAATGCATTCAGATTTGCTATGACAAAGCAAAACGAACGCTATCCCTTCCCCCTAAAGCCCACTCTACACGTAAGATAGGGGCTTCCATGGCATTTTTAGGGAACATTCCCTTAGATGATATCTGCAGAGCAGCTACATGGTCAACACCGCACACTTTCACTAAACACTATTGTGTAGATGTGCAAACTAAGCAACAGGCTAGTGTGGGCCAGGCTGTACTCAAGACATTGTTTCAAACCACTGCAACAGATACTGGTGGTCGCCACTAAGGATGGGTACTGCTATATAATCTATGCACAGTGTGTAATCTGCAGCTCATATGCCTCGAACGGCAAATGCTACTTACCAGTATGCATCTGTTCTTGGTATGTAGAGCTGCAGATTTACACACGCGCTCCCCGGCTACCTTTATCTGTTCCAGTTTATCTTATTTAGATACAACACACATGAGCATCTTCACGGTTATTACTACGCTCCATTTTTCCCTGCTGGCGAAAAACAATCTGAGGATGGAGCCGAAGTCCATGCGCAATACGATCCAAAGGAGGAGTCACCTACCTCGTGACTTCCAAAGACTTTCCAAGAGAAAAACTACTGCAACATCCGGGCCCAACACCAGATGGCGATCTATGCACAGTGTGTAGATCTGCAGCTCTACATGCCAAGAACAGATGCATACTGGTAAGTAGCATTTGCCATATATATGTCCGGAGGGGCATCTTCTTTGACCGTTCTGTTCTCCAGGATTTTCTGGTGTGAACTTGGGTTGCAGACCCACCTCCAGGGTTCGTATAGCTGGGGTATCTATTCTAAAGGTAAGGAATCTATAACTTATTGTCTCTTTCAGATGAACAAGTTACTTACCTTCGGTAATGATATGTTTGAGGCATATGAGCTATAGATCATATGCTTTAGCATAGATCGCCATCTGGTGTTGGGTCCGGATGTTTGCACTTTGTTTTTGTTCAAAGAAATCTTGTAGTCACGAGATAGGTGACTCCTCCTTTCGGAGATAGTGCGCATGGGCATCGGCTCCATCCCCAGATTGTTTTTTTCTGCCATCGGGTTCGGATGTGTATTGCTGCGCTCCGGTTCGGTACTGTTTTCTGACCACTTCGACGCGCAATCCACTACCCTCGACGGTATTATCAATCGCGATCCCTCATTCGATGCGCATCGTCTGACTTCGGAAAACTTTCCATTGGAATCCTCGAGGCAGGCCGTTGGGCATACCCGTGCCGACCTCGTTAGCGGTCGATGGAACGGACTCCATTTAAACTATGTCCCGGGTGTTGTGCTAAATTTCCACACACCGACTTGCATGAAGTTTGCAACCTCTGCTTATCCCTGGAACACAACGAAAGTAGCTGCGACGTGTGTCTTTACTTTTGATCGAAAAAGACACATCGGGCTCGGCGCCACGAAATGCAGCACCACAGCGACTCCATTCCAGACCTCTTCGGAGAAGATTCCGGCATCCAACCTGTAACTTCGGAGCCAGGGGAAGAAGAGCAGGTCTCCTTCTCCAGAGCCGACTCAAACATAGAGCAAGACATTACAGCGGGCCAGTGTACTGTGAGTACAAATCCCCTTGTACCCAATCCACAAAAGACAAAGGCTCCAGTCACTCCTTCACCTTCGGGTTCAGGTCGGCACCAACAACATGTTTCCCGTGCCCCGTCTTCCGGCCCGGCTTCGAAACAAAAAAAAAGCACTCTGGTTTGCGCCAGCCTCGCTCTGCCTTCGAAACAAAACCTTTGGCTTTGAAACATAAAGACAACCAACGTTCGGGACCGAAGGTTTTACCTGCTACGCCGAAAGGCTCAGAGCCGAAACCCTCCAAGCCTAAAGACTCGGAGCCGAAACCATCCAAAAACCAGGACTCGGCACCTAAATCCTCCAAAACCAAAGATTCGGAACCGAAAGCTTCCAAAACCAAAGACTGATAAACCCAAACATACGGAGCTGAAAATACCAGCACCCAAGAGCTCGGAGCCGAAGTCTTTGGTGCCGAAGTCTCCAAGGAAAGATAAAGACACTTCCCCCAAGGAACTTCCATCTAATGATCCAATTTTTGACCCACAACAGAAGAAATTGGTCATGAATCCTAAAACTGGACTTACTCAAGCAACTATTCCAAAGAATAGAAAGCGGACTTGCCAGAAGACCACCATGCCCCTGCTAAAAAGAAGAATATGGGCACTAACCCCTCTCCTCCTTACATTTCACCTCCACCTCTTTTTCCACCTCCTTCTCCTCCTCCTCCTAATCCTAACCTGCTCATTACACCTATACATTCACCTACTAGGCCCATTACACCTGACCCACAGAATGAAGGGGCCGGGGATGAGGATGAGGATGAGGACGATGATACTTGGGATGATTACCAAACAGACCCAAATACAGACAATGACCCTGATGTGTACCCATCTAGACCTTCCCCACCTGATGACATCGGTTTTGCAGCGTGAATCTTTCTGGATTCACTGTGCTGTGCATTATTCCGCGGTCTAGTGGTTGGATCCGGATTCCTAGTCTTTCTTTTGTCATTTTTTTTTTTTTTTTTTGTAGCCCAGGTGGGCGTCGACGTCCCACCATTTGGTGCACCTCTCGTGACGTCGTCCTGCTTCCTGCGGAAGTCCCACCTCGGGGCGCCATCTTCAGATTCTTTTTTCCGCCGTTGAGTCTGGATCGTCACCGTGAAGCTCCAGAGTTTTTTGGCGAAGAAAGAAGAAAAAGCATGAGTTTCATCGAAGAAGAAGTTGAGGAAGACTACAGAAAGGAAGAGCAACAAGCCGGGACGACGAAGAAGGAGGAGAACCTCGAGATCTTCGACGTCCAACGGAGAATGCGCACTCAGGGACACTGAGCGCAGGAATGGACAAAACACCTTTTAAATTCTGCCGTAACTGCCACCACAAATACGCGCAGAAGGACCAACATCCGGTCTGCAACCTTTGTCTGCCAGTTGACCAGGAGAGCAAGGACTGCAACACCTGTTCGACCTTCACACCGAAGACGCTCCGGGTGAGAGAGAGACCGAGGAGAGCCAACTACAACATGGAGGGCAAGGGGAAGGCCCCAACACTGTACGAACTGGGCCTCTCCCCCGACTACGAAGACGTTGCCGAAGAATCTGATGACTTCACGGTCGCAGAGACCGATAAGAAAACGTCTGACAAGGTAGGAGAGTCGTCGAGCACTAAACCTTCGACCGGGCCCTGAAAAACAGAGTTAGACTCTCGAAAAACAGAGTCAAAGTCCTCGAAAGGAACACCGGCGCCGAAAATTTCGACGACCGCGAGTGGATCCAAGGACGAAAGGACCGGCGGATCCTTCGAGAAGGACTCCCAGGTGCCGAAGACCGCCGAAAGGCAAAGGTCGTCGAAGCAAGGCCAAGAAAGTGGGCGTTCGACTTCGAAAGATAAAGTCGCGTCAACACAAGCCTGTCTAAAAGACCTGCGCTCGACGTCGAACACGCCTCCGAAATGGAGAAGAAAAAGAGGAGGCTCGAAGCAAAGATGGAGAGCATCCTTCAAAGGAAAAGGGAGTTCGGCGAGAAGATGAAAAAATTCACTATCCCAACGAAACCACCGTTGATCATCGTCGAGGTCGAGGAACAGGAGGAGTTCGACGCAGAAGAACTGTCGAAGACTCCCGGAGAGGAAGAAGAAGACCTTTACTATGAGGGTGAAGAATATGAGGAACAACAATCGAACTACGGCTCGGCGCCGTCGACGACGCAGGACCTGGAGTGGCAGGAACTCGACGCCGAAAATCCAGAAGAGCCTGTGGAGACTTACCCTTCGAGGCCTTCGCCGCCAGATGTAGGGGCTTACAACATGGTAGTCAAAAGCGTGGCTGCAGCTTTTGGTGTTAAACTGGAGGAAGCAAAGCCTAAAGCAGACTTTTTACTTGGGACACTGCTCCCTATCCAAACTAGGAGCCAGTTCCTCCCCATGCTCCAGAGTGTCATGAACCAGGGGAACGAGGCGTTCAAGGACCCAGCAACATGCAGGTCCATCACACCTAGGACGGAGAATAATATAAACACTCCTCCCAGGACCCTCCATACATGAAAGGATCCGTCACAGCAGATTCAATCATTGCATCTACTGCCAGGAAGAGGGCAAATGTCCCAGCAACCTCTGGACCACCTCCAGACAAGGAAAGCAGGAGGATGGACCTGACGGGGAGAAAAATAGAGAGAAACGCGGCAATGCACTGGCGCATGGCGAACTCCAATGCCCTACTGAACAGGCACCAGTACCAACACTGGGAAGAAATGGGGGAACTGATGAAGCACCTCCCAGAGCAATACCAACAAAGAGCTGCGCACCTAGTGGAGGAAGGAAAGAATATAGCAAACTCTTGCCTTAAAACAGCGTTGGATGGAGCAGAAACATCAAGCAGGCTGATGCCAATTGGAATAACAGAAAGAAGGCAAGCCTGGCTCAGGATTTCAGGCTTCAAGAAAGAAGTTCAGAACAACATCCTGAACACCCCTTTCAACAGAGAGATGCTGTTTGGGGCACCGGTGGATGGAAAACTCACCCAGCTCAAAAAGGAGAACGAAACAGCAAGGTCCATGGGGGCCCTGCAATTCAGAGGAATGAGAAGAGGTACCCCGACACGGAGACCTTATGGAAGAGGAGGAAACCAGCCGGGAACGTCACACCAAACATTCCAGCAGGCCCATCAGGGCGACAATCACGGGCAGCAGGCCCAGCAGAAACAACACTGGCAATACCAGCCTCTGGGCCAGTCCTTTCGGAGCAGGGGGAACGGACGAGGCCAGAGACGCAGAGGGGGAGACCAACCCACCTCAAAGTGACTTCACACGGGAAAGAGTGCTCACCCACAAAAACCCTCCGAGGGTGGAGCACATAAGATCAAAGACGAGAGGGTTACACAGACTAAATGCTAACGAACATGCAACACCAGTAGGCGGCAGACTGAGACGTTGCCTTCAAGAATGGAAAAAGATAACAGACAAATGGATACTGAACATCATACAGTTCGGATACTGTATAGAGTTGGAAAGGAAACCACCAAACAGAAAAGCAAAGAGGAGGGAGCACTCAGGACAGGAGCTAGTGCAACTCGTAGAAGAAGCACAAGAACTACTCCTAAAGGATGCCATAGAGCCAGTACCTTTCAAAGAAAGGAACAAGGGAGTGTACTCAAACTACTTCCTGGTACCAAAGGTGGACGGAACACTAAGGCCCATCCTGGATCTACGGTTCCTAAACAAGTACGTAAGGACGCAAAAATTCAAAATGACGTCCCTACAAGAGGTACTCCCGCAAATGAGAGACTGAGACTTCATGTCCACTGTGGATCTCAAAGATGCCTACCTGCACATCCCAATGAACAGGCAGCACAAAGGTCTGTTAAGGTTCGCCATTGGCAAGGAACACTACCAATTCACAACCTTGGCATTCGGATTAAAGTCCGCACCAAGGGTTTTCACAAAATGCCTGGTGGCAGTGGCAGCGTACCTGCGGAGGGAAGGGATTAATGTATACCCTTACCTCGACGACTGGCTAATAAAGGCAAGTTCACGCGAAAAGTGCGAGGAACCCGCACAGCGGGTCACAAACACACTAACGAAGCTGGGATTCTCAATACACTGGGGGAAATCCTCTATGGAACCAGAACAGGTGAAGATCTTCCTGGGGGCAAAGATCAACACCTTACAGAGAACAGTGATGCCCAGCGGCAAGAGAACACTGACCCTGCTGAAGGAGACGCGCCTCTACCAGAAGGGGCAAGCTCGAACAGCGAGCAAGATCATGGGGATGATGGCGTCATGCATTCACCTAGTTCCCAATGTACGCCTACACATGAGGCCTTTGCAGGAATGGCTGCAACAGCATTGGTCACAGGCAAGCGGAAGTTGGGAGGATCTAGTGGTTGTAACGCACGCAGTGCAAGAAGAGATAGCATGGTGGAACAGGGAGAACATAACTATAGGGAAGCCCTTGACACCACCAAACCCAACGGTGACCATCACCACAGACGCATCTCAGATAGGATGGGGACCACATATGGACAAACTCAGAGTGAGGGGTCTGTGGACTCCAGCGGATGCGGTCAGACACATCAACTACCTGGAGTTGAAGACCGTATTCCTAGCCCTGAAAGCCTTCCAGAAAAAACTGTACAGCCAGAAGGTGTTGATACAAACAGACAATACAACAACGATGTTCTACATCAACAAGCAGGGAGGAACACAGTAATTTTCCCTATCCAACCTGGCGCAGGAGATTTGGAGATGGGCCATCCCACTCAAAATAGACCTGCTGGCCATTCACCTACCGAGGAAGGACAATGTGGAAGCAGACTGGCTCAGCAGGCAGACTTCGGCGTCCCACGAGTGGGAGCTCAATGGACAGGAAACGCAAAGAAGGTGGGGTACATCGACAATAGACCTGTTTGCAACACACCAGAATGCAAAATGCCAAAGCTTCGCATCCAGACAACCAGAAAACCAATCCATGGGGAATGCCCTATGGATAAGCTGGTCAAAAACATTTGCCTACGCTTTTCCACCAATACCACTGATGCACAGGGTACTCAACAAGTGCAGGACCAGCAACATGACGCTGATCCTAGTGGCACCACAGTGGGCAAGACAGACCTGGTACTAGCAAATAGTGGAGATGGCACAGGGACCACCACACAAGTTCACCAAAAGAAAGGACTTACTCTCCATGCAGAACGCAGAGGTTCTACACCCAGAGCCAGAGAGACTCGGCCTAGCGGCATGGCTCCTGAAGACATAGAGTTTGCACACCTTAGGCTACCTCAAAACACTATGCGAGTGCTCCGGGAAGCAAGGAGACCGACGACACGGAAATGCTATGGGGAAAAATGGAAGAGGTACACACACTGGTGCAGGAGACATAAACTGCAAAATAAGATGACAAGGGAATCAACGGTGCTAAGATACCTCACGCACCTGCTAAAGGCTAAACTATGTTCATCCTCACTAAGGGTACACCTCGCAGCGATTGTTGCCTACACACGAGGTGAGACGGGTGAAAGTTTCTTTACATCAAGAGATGTAAGGAGGTTCCTGGAGGGGGCAAAAAGGATAGCGCCACCAAAAAGGATGCCGCCGCCGGCGTGGAACCTCAACTTAGTCCTAACAGAACTTATGAAGGCTCCCTTTGAACCCATTCACAAGGCCTCCCTTCAAATGCTAACAATGAAGACAGCCTTTCTGGTGGCAATAACCTCGCTGCGCAGAGTAAGCGAGCTGCAAGCGCTAACGCTGCAAGAGCCCTACATCCCGATACACAAGGACAGAGTCGTAATGAGAACGGACCCACACTTCATGCCGAAGGTGGTGTCAGCATTTCATATGAACCAGACAATACAAATACCAAGCTTTTTTCAGAACCCTACCACAGGTGCAGAAAGGGCACTGCACACTCTGGACGCTAGAAGGGCGGTGATGCACTACATTGAGTGAACCAAGGAGCACAGGAAAACTAAGCAGTTTTTTGTGTCCTTCGCAACCAGCTTCCTGGGTAGGCCAGTAACAAAGGACACCATCGCGTGATGGATCGCACTCACGATACAGTTCTGCCACAAACAGGCAGGGCAAGAACTACCAGAAAGGGCACGGGCCCACTCCACAAGGAAGAAAGGAGCCACAATTGCTTTTCTGGCAAACACACCCATTCAAGACATATGCCTGGCGGCAACATGGGCTTCAGTGCACACGTTCACTAAGCACTACTGCGTGGATATACAAATGAACAAGGAAGCACAAGTAGGACAAAAGGTGCTTCAACATGTATTCAACGACCAACGCTCATCTTCCACCCAGCCGCCACAAAAGTGACAAATCGATGCACAGCATAGTAAATCCAGAAAGATTCACGCTGCAAAACGAATAGTTTCTTACCTGTCGGTGTAGTTTTGCAGCTTGAAGATCTTTCTGGATTCACTAGCGAACCCTCCCACCTCCGCCAGAAAGATGAGGATGGAGAAGAGGGGGAAAAGACAGAGAATGGAGAACAAAGAAGTTTTGAAGAGAAATGTGAGAAAGGATAAAATTGAGAAGAAATACGGTAAATGGCCTAGGGTTAAAAAAAAAAAAAAAAAAATCCGAAGATGGCGCCCCGAGGTGGGACTTCCGCAGGAAGCAGGACGACGTCACGAGAGGTGCACCAAATTGTGGGACGTCGACGCCTACCTGGGCTACAAAAAAAAAGACAAAAGAGAGACTACGAATCCGGACCCAACCACCAGACCACGGAATAATGCACAGCATAGTGAATCCAAAAAGATCTTCAAGCTGCAAACCTACACCGACAGGTAAGAAACTATTCGTTACCTTGAACTCCTTAACAGGGCTGCTAAATATTATGGGGTAGAACTCCACAACGAACCATTGGAAGAGGATTTTCTTTTTGAAACACTTTCCTCCTTCCAAACAACAACTCATACCTTGCCAATGTTAATAGGTATGCTTAAACATACGGACGAGGTTTTTAAGGATCCAGTGAGGGCTAGAATTATCCCTCCTAGGATAGATAAAATATCTAAATCAGCACCTACAGATCCTATTAATATTAAAGGACAACTACCTTTAGACTCTCTTGTAGTATCCAACGCATACAAGAGAGCTAACTCCCAAGCCACAAGGGACACCCTGCCTTCTGACCAAGAATCTAAGCTTATCGATGCCTCAGGCAAAAGGATTGGTTCACAGGCTGCAAATAACTGGTGCATTGCTAATGCCCAAGCAATGTTAGCCCGTTATGACAGGGCTCACTATGATGAGCTGGAAAAACTAATCCAACACCTGCCTGACCAATGCAAATCTAAATCTAACGACCTTATACAAGAGGGTAAGCTCATTACTAACTCCTCCATAAAATGTGCACTGGACGCTGCAGACACAGCATCTCGTGCTATTAATACAAGTGTATTACTGCACACACGCTTGGCTCAGGATCTCTGGTTTTAAGCCAGAGGTACAAACCTCCATCCTTAACCAGCCATTCGACAAGGAGCATCTTTATGGCCCAGCTGTTGACACCATGCTGGAAGAGACGAAAAAAGACAGAGGTCGCAAAGTCAATGGGGGCTTTACAATTACCAGCCAGTAGCGGTTCCTTTCGCCGCTCCTTTTACAGGGGTGGCTCAAAGGCTGTCTCCACTGACCTGTCCTCCTCCTCTTACAAGGGCATCAATCAATCCCCCTTTCACAGAGGATATTCTTGAGGAAATTATAGAGGGATCAATAATAGAGGGCGAGGAAGAGGTAATTCCACACGCTCTGCCCCCGGAAACAAGCAATGACTTCCCTCCACTACCCCCCGATCATCCCACTCCTATCGGGGATCATCTCTCCCAATTCCTCCCTGTCTGGAACTCAATCACCTTAGACAAATGGGTACTACAAATTATCTAACATGGTTACTGCCTGAAGCTTACAAACACTCCACCAAACATCCCCCCTAGAGCACATACAATGTCGCTGGAACATCTCACGCTCTTAAAACAAGAAGTTCTATCCCTGTTACAAAAGCACACTATAGAACATGTTCCGTTAATACATCAAGGGGCGGGAGTGTACTCCCTGTACTTCTTAATTCCCAAAAAAGACTGGTGTCTCAGGCCTATATTAGAACTCAGACAGCTGAACCTCTACATACAGTTGGATCACTTCCAGATGATCACACTCCAGCACGTGCTCCCACTACTTCAGGAAAGCGACTTCTTATCCACTCTAGATCTAAAGGCCGCCTATTTCCATATTCCCATTCACCCCGCTCACAGAAAATATCTCAGGTTTAAACTGGACGGACAACATTATCAATTCAAAGTCCTGCCATTCGGAGTAACTACAGCACTCATAGTTTTCACCAAGTGCCTCGCAGTTGTCGCAGCTCATCTAAGAAGACAGCACATTCCTGTCTTCCCCTACCTAGACAACTAGCTAATAAAGACCAGATCACAACAAAGCTGCATACATCACACTCTAAAGACAGTCCAAGTGCTTCACAACTTGGGGTTCACAGTAAACCTCACCAAGTCTCACCTCCCACCATCCATCACACAAGGGTATCTGGGAGCCACAATAAACACCTGCAAAGCTTTAGCTTACCCTAACCCAGTTAGGATTCGCAACATCCAAGCTCTAGTTTCCCTATTTTAGCCTCAACACTCACTACCAGCCAGAGTGTTCATGCAACTAATCGGAATGATGGCTTCTTGCATTTTGATCGTTCCATACGCAAGACTCCAAATGCGTACCCTACAGGAATGCCTAGCACGTCAGTGGAACTAGGCTCTAGGTCCTTTATCAGATCTGGTGTTGATAGATGGCCACACCCATCGCGCTCTGCAGTGCTGGAACATGAAAAACCATTCCAAGGGACGACCATTTTTCTATCCGGTTCTACAGATAACAGCAGAAGCATCCCTCAATGGTTGGGGAGCACATATGGGAAAACATATCATTCACAGCATGTGGACTGTACAGCAAAAACAACTCCACATAAACCACTTGGAACTACTAGCAATTTTTCTATCATTGAAAGCCTTTCAATTTCATCTAGTAGGCAAAGCTGTCTTGGTTCGCACGGACAACATGACACCTATGTACTACATACAAAAACAGGGGGGGGGGACGCACTCTCTACAGCTGTCACAGTTAGCACAGAGCATCTGGAGATGGGCCATACCTCAAAACCTAAATCTCCTTGCAGAATATCTTCCAGGGATACACAACCAAGTTGTGGATCTGCTCAGTCGTCGTCAACAGCAGATACACGAATGGGAACTTCACCCCCAAGTTATCTTACCATTCTTCTAAATGTGGGGCTTCCCAGCAGGGATGTGGAATTCCTATAGCCCTACGCCCGGGACATATTGTTTGGGGTCAAGGGCAACAACTTTCCATGTGTATTTTGTCCTTGGGACAAGTAGGCCCAACCCCCTACATCACAAACCCTTTGACTGCCAGTTTGCAGTACCACATTATGGATCAGGGAAAGGCTTAGCCTGCAGTTAAGGTAATATTTGTGTCCATGTGTTAATGCTGTTCAAACTTGGATTTATGGTTCATTCATGCAAAACCTTTATTATTATGGTGAGTAATCTAAGTACATGTTGTAAGTTCAGACTGTACTACTGACAGTGGGTCCAGTATTAAAAATGTGTACGTACACACGTTTTCAATATTTAGCAATATGAGGCTATGCATACTGCTCCCAGAATGCTCCCTGATTAGATGCAAATATATGCAGAAGCTTGAAAGCAAGATTGATTATTCTTTGCCTTCAAAATAAAATGTTCACAAAAAAAATGCAAAAACATTTTGCTATACTGTAACATTTTAGGTAGCATTTTCCTGCAGCATCGCTAGTGTTTCCCAAAAATATTCATAATGGAAAAATCAGTGTAAACCAGTTTTAATAAGATTATGGGAAACAAATTAAACAAGCATTGGTAAAGCCAATAGGTCTGAAATTGTTCGGTCTGCCTTTTGGTTTTGTCAATGCGTGACTTGTTTTGGCATGTTTTTTGTAAAACCTTATTGGTGTGAGAGCTACCGGGCCTTCATTATAACAAACATTGGCAAAAGCAAAAATTGTTTTGGTCTCAAAAAGCACACATTGCAACAGTAGTTCCTGGCACTGAACAAAACGACTATGTGTCGATTATGCTCCTTGTGAAAGAACAGAATGCTGTCACTCACAGTGAAGCTCACCAACAGAGAGAGAGGGACAGAATTTTAATATACACAAAATGTCATGGTTAATGCCAGACCTAATCAGGGGCACAATTATTAAATAAAGTCTCAAAAGTGCACTCATATCCTTGCATTAAGTGCAGATATATGTCTTTGATGAATTCACAAGACTCTACAGAAGTAGGTCAAGAAATAGTACTCCTAGAAAATATTTGTGAACTCTATTTTAGCATGAGCTAATATGCAGGTGTAGATGTGCTCATGCGAAAATCTGAGTGTTTGCAAGTTCACTTTCCCTCCAACCATTTTCTCCCCAACCCTGAAAGAAGTTTCATGTCGGCCATTGTCAGGAGTAAATTTCCAACTTCTCTCAGTATGGGAAAAGATTAGAGAAGAGTTGGTAAAAACCCTTAAAATATGCAAATTAGTAGGTAGATCTGCTGAATCGTGGCAACATAAGGGAATTGCTAGTATTCAAACCCTACTATGGAAGGAGCCCTGGCATAATCAGAGAGGCTATTCCGGAGCTCTTGTATAATGAGAATGCTGCCATAATTTGTCACCGCATTACATGGCACTAAAGGGACAAGTGGATTTTGTTACAGGGCAAGTAGATTTATGAAGCAAACTGCCCCATGGACAAGTAGATATTTTATAAATTTCCACACCCCTGTTCCCAGACATAGACCTGTTCGCCACCCACCAAAACGCCCAAACTTCGCGTCCAGACATCCACACCCATTATCCAAAGGCAATGCACTATGGATTAATTGGTCAGGGATATTTGCTTACGCTTTTCCACCTCTCCTGCTCATTCCATCAGTGGTTCGGAAACTCGAACAACACTCTGACACTTATCCTAGTTGCTCCAACATGGGCCTGACAACACTGGTTCACAACCCTGTTGGAACGATCAGTAGTTCCCCACCAAAAACTACACCTCTTCCCCAAGTTCCTAACTCAGAACCATGGCGAGATAAGACATCCAGATCCCAATCAACTCAATCTTGCGATTTGGCACCTGAAATCCTAGAGTTTGGCTACCCTAACCTTCCGCCAGACTGTATGAACATTATCAAAGAAGCTAGACTTCCTACCACAAGACAATGCTACGCAGCAAAGTGGAAGAGATTTGTGGTTTATTAATCCACTAGATGCTTCAATACAAAACATCATTTGTTATTTATTGCACCTGCAACGTTCTAATTTAGCGTACACATCCATACGCTTACATCTCACTGCAATAGCTGAATATCTGCAGAATAGGCAGCACCTGTTTCCATTTAGAGTGCCAGCTATTAACGCTTTTATGGAAGGACTCAAAAGACGTATTCCTCCCAGACTTCCACCTTCTCCGGTGTGGAACCTTAACATAGTCCTTACAAGACTCATGGGCCCACCATTCGAACCGTTGCACAAGTGTGAAATACAATTTCTTGCTTGGAAAGTAGCCTTCCTTATAGCCTTCACTTCTTTAAGGAGAGTGGGTGAGGTCCAGGCAGTAACCATAGAGCATGGGTACTCACAAACTTTATCTCCGGGGCCAAATTTACAGTGTGGTTTATGGCCGAGGGCCGCACCGGTGGGGGCAGGGGCAGTAGGATGAGGGAGCGGGGCTAGATCAAAAAAAAAACTATGCCGATGAGGTTAAACACAGGCCCCTGCAGCGGACGCCTTCGTCCATTGAGCCTGGCATACACACATCTCTCCCTCTATTTATATCTCTCTCTCTCTCTCTCTCTCTCTCTCTCTCACTCTGTCTCCCTCCCTCTCTCTATCTCTACCTCCTACTCTCTATCCCTCCCTCCCTCCCTCTCTCTCTCTTTGTCTCCCTCTGTCTCACTCACACTGCTTGTCTCCCTCTCTCACTCTGTCTCCCTCTCCCTCTCTCTCTCTCTCTCTCTCTCTCTCCCTCCCTCTCTCTCCCTCTCTCTCTGTCTACCTCTCTCTGTCTCTCTGTCTCCCTGCCTCTCTCTCCCTCTCTCTGTCTCACTCCCTCTGTCTGTCTCCCTCCCTCTGTCTGCCTCTCTGCTTGTTTCCCTCTCTCTGTCTCCCTTCCCCTCTCTCTCTCTCTCTGTCTCCCTCCCTCTGTCTGTCGCTGTCTCCCTCCCTCTGTCTGTCTCCCTCCCTCTGTATCCCTCTAGCTGTCTCCCTCCCTCTGTCTCCTGCTGTCTCTCCCTCCCTCCCTCTGTCTGTCTCCCTCCCTCTGTCTGTCTCCCTCCCTCTCTCTCCCTCTCGGTCTCCCTCCCTCTGTCTCCCTCCCTCTGTCTCCCTCCCTCTGTCTCCCTCCCTCTGTCTCCCTCCCTCTGTCTCCCTCCCTCTGTCTCCCTCCCTCTGTCTCCCTCCCTCTGTCTCCCTCCCTCTGTCTCCCTCCCTCTGTCTCCCTCCCTCTGTCTCCCTCCCTCTGTCTCCCTCCCTCTGCCTCCCTCCCTCTGCCTCCCTCCCTCTGCCTCCCTCCCTCTGCCTCCCTCCCTCTGCCTCCCTCCCTCTGCCTCCCTCCCTCTGCCTCCCTCCCTCTGTCTCCCTCCCTCTGTCTCCCTCCCTCTGTCTCCCTCCCTCTGTCTCCCTCCCTCTGTCTCCCTCCCTCTGTCTCCCTCCCTCTGTCTCCCTCCCTCTGTCTCCCTCCCTCTGTCTCCCTCCCTCTGTCTCCCTCCCTCTGTCTCCCTCCCTCTGTCTCCTTCCCTCTGTCTCCTTCCCTCTGTCCTCATCTGTCCCCCTCTGTCTGTCTCCCTCTGTCACTTCACCCGCTGCTCTCACTCCCTGCTGTCCTCGTCACCCTCTGTCACCTCACCCCGCGTGTGTCACCCTGGGCTGAGACTGCTTCCCGGGCACACACACAGCCGCACCCGGGTACTTCACAGGTCTTTAAAAGACCATTCACTTGTTAATGAGGCTTTGTTGTCTTTTACCTCTTCTTAGCGCCCCTGCATCTCCACTCAATCAGAGAGTAGATGCAGGGGCACTAAGAAGAGGCGAAATACAACAAAGCCTCATTAACAAGTGAATGGTCTTTAAAAGAATCGCCCGGCCCCCATAGCTCCGCGCTGCTGCAACCGGCGGTGTTTGCTGACAAGCACAGGTACGATTTCTGCAAAGTCCGCGGGCCGCCAAGGAAGGCTTGCTGGGCCGCTGGCGGCCCGCGGGCCGTACTAGGAGTACCCATGCCATAGAGGAACCATTTTTGCAAATACCCCAAAGCAAAGTGGTCCTTCGGAATAACCCCAAATTCTTACCTAAAGTCATTTCTGCCTTTCACATCAACCAATCTGTTTAGTTGCCTGTCTTTTTCCCTCAACCAGATTCGGTGGCAGAACGTGCCCTTCACACATTAGATGTCAAAAGAGCACTGCTTTACTACATAGAAAGAACAAAGCCCTTTAGGAAAACTAAACAACTCTCTGTGGCTTTTGCTCCACCACATAAAGGCAATCCTATTTCAAAATCAGGCATTGCAAGGTTGATAGTTAAGTGCATTCAAATATGCTACCTCGTAGCTAAACGCACGCTAACAATTCCCCCTAGTACGCATTCTGTACGTAAACTAGGGGCATCTATGGCCTTCTTAGGAAACATACCCATAAATGACCTCTGCAAAGCTGCAACATGGTCTACACCACACACATTCACAAAACACTATTGTGTGGATGTGTTAGCAAAACAGTAGGTTGGTGTGGGCCAGGCAGTTTTACGAACACTATTCCAAACCACTGCAACCGCTACAGGTTAGCCACAGCTTAAAAATAACTGCTTTATGCTCTATGCTAAAGCATATGACCTACAGCTCATATGCCTCGAATGGAAAATTATACTTACCCAGTATGCATCTGTTCTTGGCGTGTAGAGCTCTAGAGTCATATGCACCCACCCGCCTCCCCAGGTACCTTTACCTGTTACAGTGATATCTTACTTGGATAGAAATCTACATGGACATCTCTCTTTCTTATTTTACTAACTCCATCATCACCATTTATGGCAAAACAATCTGGGGATGGAGCCGAGGACCATGCGTGCTATCACCGAAAGGAGGAGTCACCTATCTTGTGACTACAAGACTTCTTCGAACCAAAACAAAGTGCAAACATCCGGACCCAACACCAGATGGCGATCTATGCTAAAGCATACGACTCTACAGCTCTATATGCCAAGAACAGATGCATACAGGGTAAGTAGCATTTTCCATCTGTAAGAGACATAGATTAGTTATAGACTCCTTACCACCCCACCCATCTTCCCCATTCTGCGAACTGACTTCTAGAGTTGAGTAATCCCTTTCAGGGCCCTAGTTTTGTGCACCAGTGGTCAGTGTCTTGCATGTCTCTGGACTTCTGGCGTGGAATGTCGTGTAAAAGAACTGACGTTAGCGCGCGAGGGCGGTGTCTAAGTAGCTACCGCGACATTATCCCGGCGACCACGCCGCCAACGGCGAACGCGGAGCCGACCGACGCCACCTTTCGACGCACAAGGGTACTGCTGACAAAAAATTCTCCGGATCCAGTCTGATGCCTGGGGGTAATTCTAAAGGTATGACATCTATAACTAATCTATGTCTCTTACAGATGTATCATTACCGAAGGTAAGTAAAGTAATTTGTTCTACTGGGCCCAAGTCATCCTGGTAAATTTGGATTGGACGAGGAGAGTGTGGTATCCCGAAACTCCTGGGTATGAGCATCTGTCTTCTGATCAGGCTGCCACTTTCGGAAGGATCTCCCCTCGAAGCAGTGGGGCAGGGTCCTGCTCACAAATCTGTGCACCCTCCACCTCCGTGCTTAGAGATAGAGCAGCAACAGATGAACACCTTTGACCTTCCTCCCAAGGATACGGACGTCTTCCTGACAGCCAGACGTCCCTTTCCCAAATCTGTAATCATCTGCTGTTGGGTAAAGTTTGTAGCCTGGTGCGCAACCACACAAGTCAGCCCACTTCACTCCAAGCTGTTTGTTGTTCGTGTATCCTTTGCCCAGCAGGGCCATGCTTTGGGCACAATAAAAAGAATACCTGTCGGCTATTGCTTTTTACGTTTGCAGAACCAGCCTTTTTGGTTTAAATCACCAGTTATGATGAGTTTCCTTAAAGGGCTACATCATTTTTTTCCCCTTTCACTTTTCATTATACCCCAGTGGGACTTGAAATTAATTTTGACCTTTCTCATGTGTTCTCTATTCAAATCTATGTATAGCTGTCATCTCAGGTTGCTGACTTTAAAGAAGGTCTTCTTGGTTGCCATAACATCAGC
Source organism: Triturus cristatus (assembly GCF_964204655.1). Lineage (NCBI taxonomy): Eukaryota > Metazoa > Chordata > Amphibia > Caudata > Salamandridae > Triturus > Triturus cristatus. The sequence goes on along the minus strand of NC_140586.1, from coordinate 84,376,040 downwards.
ACAGACAGTAAGCAATCTTTAGGCCCTCTCTGTTAACACTCCTAATACTAGCTTCTACCTACATAAGCTGGTTCCTGTGACTCGTGCCTCTTTATTGTCAAAGGTAGATACTCCTTTTCACATCGGAAACCTATCACTCTTCCAAAGTTCTTTTCTCCACCTCACCCCCTAAGGAGGAGAGACTACATCGGCTGGACATAAAGAGGGCTCTCATGTTTTACATGAATCATTTCCAGAAGACATAGAATGGACTAGAAGCTCCTTGCTGGCCTCACAGGAACAAAGAATGGAAAAGCAGTGTGGAAAAGAACCATCTCTTGCTGGATCATACTCTGCATTATGATCTGCTAGGCATTAATGAAGAAGAAGCCTCCTGAAGGCTTGTGGTTCATTCGACCATTGGCCAGTGTGTTCTTTCTGCGGGGAGTGTGGTGCTAGTGTTTCCATTGTTTGTAGATCATTTAGCAGTGATAGACTGGCTGTCTTAGAGCGTGGCGATGACCTGTACTCCTCTCTCTTTTCACCCTCTTTGATTGACCAAGGGATTGTTTGGTAGACTACCGAATAAACCTAGTCCTTTACTGATTGCTGTTGTTGGCTCTTTCTTATTTACATCCTCTCCTTACAGGAGTGTTCTGATTTGCTGGTAGGTAAGGGTTCAAGGCAGGGTAAGCGTAACATCCACTTCCAGTGAGTTGTAATGGTTGAAAGGGGTGTGGTGCTGTGTATAAGTGATAGAGTGGCAGCATTACACTGGTTTGATTAGTTAAGTTAAGAGTATTGCCAAAAGAAGCATGACACAAAAAGTGCCAAACTGCAGAACCTGGGTAAATATAGCAAGGTTTCAAACCATAAAAACACATTTTTGATTTTACTGTAACCCTCATAATTTTGGTTGTTTCATATTGAATCGTTAATGGATTCACGTGCTTTCAAAACTCTCCATATATCATCAGGAAAGTAGCTTCCCTCATGTTTATTATATTTTAAACATACGAAGCTGTAAAATGCCAGCGTTGGTGAACTAACTTTACAGGTAAATTACATCTGTGCACATACCCAATTGCTATTAAATGATGTACTATTTGGCCTTCTCTAGGAGAGGATTCGAAATCATAAGTACCGAAGTTTGAACGACCTGGAGAGGGATGTGATGCTGCTGTGCCAGAATGCTCAGACCTTTAACCTTGAAGGCTCGCTGGTAAGAATGAGGCACTTAACACATGGTGACTACAGTAGTGGGGCTTGGCAGGAGTTGAACATGATTGAGAATTTGTAAGTACTTTAAACACACCCTGTAACACCTTTTACAGCTTATATGGTAGGAGTCTGGAAAGCACTAGCTGCCTATTACCAACTCGCCTTCACTCTGGAATTTAATGAAGGTACGTGCTGCAGACGTCACCCAATCCTTGAGCTGTGAATGCCTGTATCTCGGGAGTTAATTGCTGCGGAGTTCAGCCAATCCTGCATAGTGTGGTTCTTGAAAGAAGGGGACTGTTGCATGTGCTATTGGTCTGAATAGCGGGATTAGTGACAGAGGTTAAAATGAAGCCATGAGGCAGTTGAACTTGCAGGCTGGGAGTCTGCTGAAGGAATTCCTTATAGGTTGTGTACTGTGTGTGAGAAAGTGCCATCTTGCTTGCATGGTATGCCCCCACTTTTTACTGAATTGCTGAATGTACTTTGACTGAGTGTGCCCTGGACTCCTGCCCTAAAACACCAAACCCAAATTGGAAAACCCTGGCCTCATGTCAGCCCCTGGTAAATGGTACCCTAGGTACCCAGGGCCTTGTGACCAGGGAAGGCCTCTAAGGGCTGCAGCACTTATTGTGCCACCCTTAGAGGCCCTGTACCCTTACACACACACACACACACTGCCCTTGCAGGCTGGGAGTCTGGGTGCAAGACAAAACAAAGAGTCGACATGGCACACATCCCTGTGTGCCATGGCACACATCCCTGTGTGCCATGCCCACCACCTACACTGCCATGGCATACATCAGTCACCCCTCAAACTGGGTGCCCTATGCCAGTGGTGTGGGCACAGGAGCAGGAGCCCTGAGCCCCTACAGTACCCAGGTCCATTCCTGGGCACTGTAAGTGCAGTGCTGCCATTTAAGAGTACATGGTTCTGAGAGCTCGTCAAACACGAACTCCACAGCACCATAATGGCAACACTGAAGACTGAGTAGTTTGGTATCCAACTTCTCAGCACATTAAACCCACACTGATGCCAGTGTGGGGTTTAATGTACCAAGCACCCCAGAGGGCATCTTAGAGATGCCCCCTAAAACCTAACCTACAATCCACGTCTGTTCTGAGGCTGCCTAGGCTTCCACACAGCAGACATGTTGCTGGACCCCTGGGTAGGAGAGCCCCTGCTCTCCTGGGTCTGCAACAATGCACATCCTGGGCGAGGTGCTAAATCTCCTCCCCCAGGATGGGCAGGGGGAAGCTTCAAAGGCATGCCGCCTCTGTGAGCTTCCCCAGGCCACTGCAACCCCCCACTCTGGCGGGAAGCTTGTCTGGAAACCCCAAGTAAGGACAGGGGATGTGCCAGCCTGCCAACCCCACCCCTCAGGTGGGGGAGGTGAGGAGAAGCACATCTCCGGGCTCTCGCCATCTTGAAGATGGGGAGCCCTACCCTATCAGGACTAGGCTACTGCCCCCATCCCACAGGAGAGAGGCAGGATAGGGGGTGTACCCACCCCAGGACAGGGACCCTTTGGTCCCTGCCCTTCACCTACCTGGAACGGCCCTAAATCTAGTATTTATGGGCACCCTGAACCTTCCTTCTCCAGATTCCAAAATCCGAAAGAAGATCTGCCCTGCAGCTGCTAAGAACTGCTTTAAGCCCCTGGGACTCCCATGAGTAGAGGCTCTACTCAAACCTACCTCTAATCCCTGGCAGCAGCCCGGAACCGCTAACCCAGCACACTGCACCAGCCAAGCCTGGCCAGTGCCGGAGTGAACAAAAACCACGAGGACGACCCCATGGCGACTGTGACCCCGAGTCCAGCACCCAAGGACCTCCCTCGACACTCCTGAAGAAGCCTGCAGCCTCAGAACCAGGTGCCCCCCCCCCCCCAACCGCGATCAACAGAGGGTAAGATTTCCCGACACCAAAAGGCACCGCGGCCCCCTGTGCCCAATCCCGGGGTACCTACCTATCCTCCAACTACCTAACTTAGCTTTCGAAGTGGTGGTGGCACCTGAAGAATCTTCGTCCCCGAGCTTGCAGTCTTTTTCTAAACCGGAGCTTTCCCATTGAAATCAATTGAGTGCCCGAAGGCTCAAAAGCACCCTGCACCCAGCCACCCGAGTGGCCCTGGCAGTGCAGCCTCTACACCTACCTACTTCCCCACTTGCCCTGAGTAGGTGACCAGGAGCCCAGCTCCCACAACCGCGTGGCCTGCTAGTCAGCAGCCACCAACCAAGGCCCCCCTCCCTCTCATAGGATAAAATTGGGCCTAAATCTCTCTGCACCCGGCCGCCCTTGTGCCGCTGAGGGTGAACCAACTGTACCTACCTGACCCTGGGAGACCCCTGAGTCTATGTCCAGAACCTTAACTCTGCCAGTCGAGTACTTACCTTTAAACCGATAACTCAATTTTCTCCATAGGGTAACATTTACTGGCTTTTTTGACTTGACTTTTCAAAACTTAAAATATTCACCAAAAATCAGCCCAGTAACGAAAACGAAAATACTCACCTGCTCTTAGGTGAGCTCCCAGTGTTGGATCTTGGTGCCCAGCACTGACTCTGAAAAATACTTACAACTTTACTTACCAGTAACCCAGTTTTCTCCCATAGGAAATCATTGACTGTTTTTGTGTGAAATTTCTGCAAACTTTAAATATTCTTTAAAAATCGAATAAATTTCTGAAAACGTAATTACTTACCTGTTTTGGATAAAGGTCCCAGTACTGAGTCTAGGCACCCAGTACTGGATTACAAAAGTAACGAGAACATACTATACCTGTAACTTGAATTTTCTGCCATAGGGAATCATTGACTGTTTTCTATGAAATATTTTCTAAGTGTCAACTTTTAAAATAGAAAAATATTGTCTAAAAATCATCACAGTAATTAAGTCGACTTTTATCTCTTGATTCCAAGTACTGACCCAGGACTGAATCTAGGATGCAGTCCTGGAAATCCAAAAGTAATCCTAAAAGTAATCTGTTGCAAATAACTTGAAACTTCCATTGAACTCAATGCATTATTGTGTTTAAAATTGTGTTGCCTATTGCAACCACTTGTAAACTTCTACAAAAGTCAATTGCATATTGCAAAAGTAAGCACAAAGGTATGAGAGGCAACACAAAAACAAATTAACTGATGATAGGAGTCGATTCACTTCACTGGGGTGGATATACACGCCCTTTGAGCTGCATGGGGCTGTTTAGGCTGTCCCTTTTGTCCCTGTCCTGATGAAGACCCGCATTGACTAACACAGTAATGCCCCTTGGGTTGAAACGTCGACATATCCCCTGGACCAGTTAAAAGACTCTGTATCAAGACTTATTCATTCAGTCTCCAGAACTATTCAAACATCTGTGTTTTTTCCTGGCCTTTTGAAAAACGACAATACCACGAAAGTCACTTTGTATATATTGCGCACCTTCACCACAGCACTGAGCACTACATTCACCTTGTCACAAATTACTGTGTACTGTTTACGCTTTGACAGCCATGCAAATTAATGTGGGTATGTATAAATGACGTAATTTATAAAACTTTTGAATACCCTCTATGTGTGTTGTTTATGATAATTTGTTTTCCATGTGAATAATCCAATGACTGGTTTAATGGTTTAAAGAAATAATCTACACCCGACAGAACAAATTGTTGACTTTATATATGATTGCCCAGGTTCTGAGGGATACTGGGTTACCCCATTGTTACTATAATGGGATTGGAGCAGGAGCAGGTTCGAGGTCGACAGGCCGGTAGGGCTGGGGCCAAAGCAGTTGGTGTCTCCCTCTCCTTCGCAGCTGCAGGGCAGGTCTTCTTTTCTTCTTGCTCTTCTTGTAATTTCGGAATCTGGAATCTGGGGAAGGAAGGTTCAGGGTGCCCCTAAATACTAGATTTAGGGGCGTTACAGGTAGGTGAAGGGCAGGGACCAATGGGTCCCCGTCCTGGGGTGGGTACACCCCCTATCCTGCCTCTCTCCTGTGGGAGGGGGGCAGTAGCCTAATCCTGATAGGGTAGGGCTCCCCATCTTCAAGATGGCGAGAGCCCGGAGATGTGCTTCACCTCGCCTCCCCCACCTGAGGGGTGGGGTTGGCAGGCTGGCACATCCCCTGTCCTTATTTGGGGTTTCCGGCCAAAGCTTCCTGCCAGAGTGGGGGTTGCAGGGGCCTGGGGAAACTCACAGAGGCGGCATGCCTTTGAAACTTCCCCCTGCCCATCCTGGGGGAGGAGATTTAGCACCTCGCCCAGGATGTGCATTGTTGCAGGACCAGGAGAGCAGGGGCTCTCCTACCCAGGGGTCCAGCAACTTGTCTGCTGGGTGGCAGCCTAGGCAGCCTCAGAGCAGACGTGGATTTGTAGGTTAGGTTCGAGAGGGCACCTCTAAGATGCCCTCTGGGGTGCTGGGTACATTAAATCCCACACTGGCATCAGTGTGGGTTTAATGTGCTGAGAAGTTTGATACCAAACGTCCCAGTCTTTAGTGTTGCCATTATGGTGCTGTGGAGCTCGTGTTTGACGAGCTCCCAGCACCATGTACTCTTAAATGGCAGCACTGCACTTACAGGGCTCAGGGATGGACCTGGGCACTGTAGGGGCACAGGGCTCTTGCTCCTGTGCCCACACCATTGGCATAAGGCACCCAGCTAGAGGGGTGACTGATGTATGCCCTGGCAGTGTATGTGATGGGCATGGCACACAGAGATGTGTGCCATGTCGACTTTGTTTTGGTCTTGCACCCAAACACTCAGCCTGCAAAGGCAGTGTGTGTGTGTAAGGGTACAGGGCCTTTAAGAGTGGCACAATGAGTGCTGCAGCTCTTAGAGGCCTTCCTGGGTCACAAAGCCCTGGGTACTTAGAGTACCATTTACCAGGGGCTGACATGTGGACAAGGTTTGCCAATTTGGGTTTGGTTTGTTTTAGGGAAGGAACATAGGCCCTGGGCACCTGATTGGCAGGAGTCCAGGGCACACTCATTCAAAGTACATTCAGCAATTCAGCAAAAAGTGGGGGCATACCAGGCAAGAAAGATGGCACTTTCTCACACAAACTCCCAAACTACTGGAGACACTCCACCCCCAGATAAGGAGTGGAAGCTTCTCGATGCTTCAGGGTAAAGGGTAGCCTCCCAGACAGCTAACTTCTGGCGCAAATCTAATACACAAGCGTTGCTAGCCAGATATGACCATGCGCATTGGAATGAAATGGAACAACTCATCCAATTTCTACCCCAAGAACATAAATCTAAAGCGCAAGACCTGGTACGTCAGGGACAATTAATTTCAAACAACCAAATTAGGTGCTCCCTAGATGCTGCTGACACATCTGCCAGAGCGGTAAACACTAGTGTACTTTTAAGAAGAAACGCCTGTCTACCCATATCAGGGTTCAAATCTGAGGTTCAGGCCTCCATATTGAACACACCTTTTGATAAAGAACACCTTTTTGGGCCTGTTGTAGATTCTTCACTTGAAGATGAAAAAAGATACTGAAGTGGCTAAATCTATGGGAGCCCTTCAGTCTACACAAGGCCATGGTTCCTTTTGGCGTTCTTTCTATCGGGCAGGGTCCAAAAATACTTCCTCGGAAACTGCATCCAGGAGCAGGTTCGAGGGTCGACAGGCCTGTAGGGCTGGGGCCAAGTCAGTTAGTGTCGTCCTCTTGTTAGCAGCTGCACGGCAGGTCTTCTTTCTTCTTGTTCTTCTTCTTGTTTCGGAATCGGAATCTGAGGAAGGAAGGTTCAGGGTGCCCCTAAATACTACATTTAGGGGTGTTACAGGTAGGGAAAGGTCAGGGACCAATGGGTCCCTTCCTTGGGGTGGGTACACCCCCTATCATGCCACTCTCCAGTGGGAGGGGTCAGGAGCCTAGTCCTGATTGGGTAGGGCTCCCCATCCTCACGTTGGCGAGAGCCCGGAGTTGTGCTTCACCTTGCCTCCCCAACCTGAGGGGTGGGTTGGCAGAGGCTGGGCACAACCCCTTTCCTCCCTTGGGTTTTCCCGCCAGTCTTCCCGCCAGTTTGGGGGTCAGAACCGGTGGGGACCAGTTGCTGAGTACAGCAAGTGGTCTAGGGAGGCTCACAAAGGCGGCATGCCTTTGAAGCTTCCCCTGCCCATCCTGGGGGAGAAGGCTGGGCACCTCGCCCCAGGATGTGCATTGTTTCAGGCCCACGCGAGCGGATGGCTCTCTACCCAGGGGGCCAGCCACCTGTCTGCTCTGTGGCAGCCTAGACAGCCTCTCAGTCACGACACAGGTTGTGGGTTAGTTTCAGGGGGCAACTCTAAGATGCCCTCTGTCGTGCATTGTACATTAAATCCCGCACTGGCATCAGTGTGGGTTTAATGTGCTGAGAAGTGTGATACCAAACTTCTCAGTCTTCAGTGGAGCCATCATGGTGCTGTGGAGTTTGTGTTTGACGATATCCCTGCACCATATACTCTTAAATGGCAGCACTGCACTTACAGTGCCCAGGAATGGACCTGGGTACTGTAGGGGCACAGGGCTCATGCTCCTGTACCCGCACCACTGGCATAGGGCACCCAGCTAGAGGGGTGACTGGTGTATTCCAGGGCAGTGTATGTTGTTGGCATGGCACATAGGGATGTGTGCCATGTCGACTCTGTTTTGTTCTATACCCAGACACTCAGCCTGCAAGGGCAGTGTGTTTGTGTCAGGGTACAGGGCCTCTAAGGGTGGCACAATAAGTGCTGTAGCCCTTAGGGGCCTTCCCTGGTCACAAGGCCCTGGGTACCTAGTGTACCATTTACCAGGGGCTGACATGTGGCCAGGGTTTGCCAAATTGGGTTTTAGGTTTCAGCATAGTGTTTAGGGAAGGAACATAGGCCCTGTGCACCTGATTGGCAGGAGCCCAGGGCACACTCAGTCAAAGTACATTCAGCAATTCAGCAAAAAGTGGGGGCACACCATGCAAGAAAGATGGCACTTTCTCACCCCCCCCCCACCCCCCCCCCCCACCCCACAAATGAAAGGTGATGAGACAAACCTTGCCCTATGGAGTCTTCATTGTCTAAGTGGAAGAACCTGGAAAGTCCATCTGCGTTGGCATGGGCAGTCCCTGGTCTGTGTTCCACTTCAAAGTCCATTCCCTGTAGGGAGATGGACCACCTTAGTAGTTTTAGAATTTCCCCTTTCATCTGCATTAGCCATCTGAGAGTCTGTGGTCAGTTTGAACCAGGAAGTGATCACCAAACAAGTATGGCCTCAACTTCTTCAGGGACCAAACCACAGCAAAGGCCTCCCTCTCAATGGCACTCCAACGCTGCTCTCTGGGGAGTAGCCTCCTGCTTATAAAAGCAACAGGTTGGTTTTGGCCATCATCATTGTTCTGGGAAAGGACCGCTACTATCCCTAGCTCAGAGGCATCAGTCTGCACTATGAACTGCTTGGCATAATCTGGAGCTTTTAGAATTGGTGCTGAGCACATTGCTTCTTTCAGGGTGTCAAAAGCCTTTTGGCAACTAACTGTCCAGTTAACCTTCTTGGACAACTTCTTGGAGGGAAGTTCTGTGAGGGGAGTCACAATGGACCCATATCCTTTCACAAACCTCCTGTAGTGCCCAGTCAAGCCAAGGAATGCCCTGACTTGGGTCTGGGTTGTTGGAGCTACCAATTCCAGGATGGCCTGGATCTTGGGTTGTATGGGTTGTACCTGGCCTCCTCCTACAAGGTGGGCCAAGTATACCACAGTGCCCTGCCCTATCCGGCATTTGGATGCCTTGATAGAGAGGCCTGCATTTTGCAGAGCCTCTAAAGCCTTCCCAGGGTGGATCAGGTGATCCTGCCAGGTGGAGCTAAAGACAGCAATATCATCAAGATAAGCTGCACTAAAGGACTCCAACCCAGCCAGGACTTGGTTCACAAACCTCTGGAAGGTGGCAGGGGCATTCTTTAACCCAAAAGGCATCACAGTGAACTGATAATGCCCATCAGGCGTGGAGAATGCTGTTGTCTCTTTTGCTCCTGGGGCCATGCCAATCTGCTAGTAACCTGCAGCTAAGTCAAAGGTAATAAGGAATTTGGCTGCTCCCAATTTTATCTATCAGTTCATCTGCTTTTGGAATGGGGGTGAGCATCTGTCTTGGTGACAGAGTTGAGCCCTCTATAGTCCACACAGAACCTCATCTCTCTTTCCACACTGTTGATGAGGTTTGGGGACCAGAACCACTGGGCTAGCCCAGGGGCTCTTAGAGGGTTCAATAACCCCTAACTCCAGCATCCTGCTGACTTCAGCTTTGATGCTTTCCTTAACTTGGTCTGACTGACGATAGATTTTGTTTTTGACAGGTGCACTGTCACCAGTGTTCACATCATGGGTACACCAGTTTGTCAGACCAGGGGTCAGGGAAAAGAGGCTAGCATACTGTTGCAAGACTTGCTTGCACTCAGTCTGCTGTTGGGCACAGAGGGTGTCTGAAAAGACTACACCATCTACTGACCCATCTTGTGGGCTGCAGGAGAGGAAGTCAGGGAGAGGTTCACTCTCTGCTTCCTATTCCTCATCAGTCACCATCAGCATGGCGATGTCAGCCCTGTCATTGTAGAGTTTAAGGCGGTTCACATGGATAACCCTTTTGGGTGTCCTGCTAGTGCCCAGGTCAACTAAATAGGTGACCTCACTCTTTTTGTCTAGGATAGGGTAAGGGCCACTCTATCTATCTTGGAGTGCCCTTGGTGCCACTTGCTCCAAAACCCACACCTGTTGCCCAGGTTGAAATTCAACCAGTGCAGCTTTTTGGTCATACCAGTGCTTCTGAAGCTCCTGGCTGGCTTCAAGATTCTTGGATGCCTTTTCCATGTTCTCAGCCATTCTGGACCTTAGGCCAAGCACATAGTCCACTATGTCTTGTTTGGGCTATTGGAGAGGCCTCTCCCAGCCCTCCTTAACGAGACAAAGTGGTCCCCTCACAGGATGACCAAACAGAAGTTCAAAGGGTGAGAAACCTACTCCCCTCTGTGGCACTTCTCTGTAAGCGAAAAGCAGGCATGGCAACAGGACATCCCATCTCCTTTTGAGTTTTTCAAGGAGTCCCATGACCATGCCTTTCAGTGTCTTGTTGAATCTCTCAACATGCCACCAATGTGAGAAGCTGGCCTGATGTATGATGTCACTAGTTCTAGTGTACACCTTATATCAGTCCAAATACCCTTATGGTGATTGGTTGTAAAGTCAACCTTATAGACCAGCTATCCTAGTGGTAGCATGGACAAGAGCAGTCTTAGGCTAAACTCTGAATGGCATGTGAAGCCAGCTGTGATACCATGTTCGAGGCATGTGGGCTGCTGAATTCATATCTGTGCATAGATCGCCGCCTAGTGTTGGGTCCGGATGTTTGCACGTTGTTGTCCTGGAAGAGTCTTCGAAGTATCCTTGGATAGGTGACTCCTCCCCTGGACTACAGTGCGCATGGGCATCCTCTCCATCCTCAGATTGTTTTTTTCCGCCATTGGGTTCGGATGTGCTATCTTAGCTCAAGTTAGGAAAAAATTTTGTCGAGGCCTTTAGTTCGCGTCGGTACTGTTTATCGATCGGTTTTCGATACTCTCTGTTAGTTTACTAACTTCCAGCACCGACTTTGTTCGCATTTACCTGTCCATCAACTACTTCGACGATGGAATCGAGGACGCCATTCAAAAGGTGTCCGGTATGTAATGCGAAGTACCCACACATCGACGTCCATCCGGTGTGCAACAAATGCCTTTCGCCGGACCACGACGAGTCGACATGTATGGCCTGTGCCCGGTTCCGTTCAAAGAAGACTCTGCGGAATCGTCGAGCGGCGAGGCTCGAAGCGCAGCACGCGGCACCGGCCCCAGCTGACATCTTCGACGACGCGGACGACGTCGAAGAAGTAGAAGTCTTACCCTCCAGTCCCGTTTCCGACCAAGAACCCGGATCGGACGAGGCCGACGAGTCACTCTTCCACAGAGGTGAAGACGACACCGAGGTAGGAGACGACGAGGAGGCCTTAGGGGCCGAAGAGAGTAGCTCCGATGATGAACAAGGCCTACCTGTTCAAACCGAGAATTCACCAGTGCCACAGACTATGGCTCCGGTCGAGGGATCGCCTTCGGGCCTTACCCGAGACCTATCACGCAGTCCTTCGGCCCCGCCCTCGGGCCCGGCCTCGGACGTTCAGCGGCAGCCATTACCGCTTAAGCCAGCTGGTTTCCCTTCCACGAAACCGAAACCGAAAGCTGCTCAGGTTCCTACGAAACCGAAACTGAAAGTGGCGCTAGTCGGATCGAGGCCTTCAACACCTTCGACGCCGGCGCACCGTGTCGGCACCGACCGCACCAAGGGGGACTTCGGTGCCGAACTCGAGACGGGCGACATGGGAGTCGACAAACGGAAGAAGGCCATCGGCGCCGAAAAACCTGCTCGGTTACCGGCGTCGACGCCACCGACACCGAGGGCCGTCCCGCCTGCTACGCCTCGCAGCACCCCCTCGACGACACCGAAACCTCACGTGTCGAAGACGTCGACGGTGATCTCCGCACCTCGGCTCGATGCACCACGGGCGCAGAAGATATCTGCAGCCGCCTCGACGACCCTGGCGGGGGCCACGACCTCTAAGGCGCCCCGAGTACGGCCTGGCGCAATGCCAGGCTGCAAAACCAAGGCTGCCCTCCAGGACCAGTCGGGTTCGATCGATCCAGCGGTTTCGTCGGTGCCGACCAGCATTACCTTCGGCTTGCCTCCATCCACAATCCCGAAGGCGTTTCAACTCAGGACACAGGCCACCAAAACTGCGGTTACGCCTGTCGAGCCGTCACCGTCACGCGTCATCGACGCCGACACTGGCAGGATGATTCTCCACGACCGAAGGATAACTTCGGAACCGCCATTGGAACCTTTCAGGATCCCGCTAAAGAGGAAGCTGCCTGTGGACACAGAACCTCTCCTGTATGAACCCTTTCATTCACCCTACCAGGATCCACACCGGGCCTCCCCCACACGCTCCGACACGGATGCATTGGAGGACTACATGGGTGAACAAGTCCCCTACCATGTGGACACGGACCCTGATGACCAGCAGGACCCTGACCAAACTTGGGGCGACCCTGCAGACCCCAGTGCACCTCTTGATGCACAGGACCCACAACTATATGGGGCAAAAACGTCACCCACAGAGGATACTGCGGCGTTCAACGCTCTGATTGAACGGGCGGCGAACAACCATGATGTACAGCTTCACTCTGATATCATCGAAGATGACTTTCTAATGGACACCTTTGCATCCTCAGAAAGACATGTAAAGACTCTGCCAATGTTGAAGGGGGTCCTTAAGCCAGCCACTGACATTTTCAGGGAACCCACCAGGGCACGAGTGATAAACCCCAGGATCGATAAGAAATACAGATCAGCACCTGGGGATCCTACTTACATCAGAGGACAATTACCACTCGACTCCATCGTTGTGGCGAATGCCCGCAAGAGGGCACACTCGCAGACAACGGGTGACGCTCCTCCCCCGGACAAGGAGTCCAAGGTGCTGGAGACCTCCGGCAAGCGAGTTGCCGCACAAGCTGCAAGCATATGGCGCATAGCTAACACTCAAGCGCTCCTCGCTCGCTACGATAGGGCGCACTATGACACAATGGAGCAACTCCTTCAACACCTCCCTGACCCCTACAAAGAAGGTGCAGAAATCCTTATCAGAGAGGGACAGCTACTCACAAATGCTGCCATCAAATGTGCACTAGACGCTGCTGACACGGCTGCCAGGGCCATCAACACTAGCGTCATCCTACGACGTCACGCCTGGCTACGTATCTCAGGATTCAAGCCTGAGGTACAAAACAATATCCTTAATCAGCCTGTCAACCCCGACTTTTTGTTCGGGCCTGAGGTTGACGCCACCCTCGAGAAGATAAAAAAGGACACGGACACTGCAAAGTCCATGGGCGCCCTACAAACTCAGTCCTTTCGGAGCGGCTCCTTTCGTCGCCCCGGAAACAAGGGAGCAGGCAGAGGACAGGGGTCACAACAAACATATAACAAGGGTAATACGCAGACCACCTACGATAAGAACACCCGAGGTGGCTATCGTGGCTCCAGTACCAAGGGCAGAGGACGTGGCTACGGCAACACCAGGTCCTCCCCCAAGAACAAGCAGTGACGCCCTCTCCCTTCCTCCCGACCACATAACACCTGTCGGGGGAAGGCTACAACGGTTCCTGTCCACGTGGAACTCCATCACCACGGACAGGTGGGTCAAAGATATTATAAAATACGGTTACTGTCTGGAGTTAACTTCCACTCCACCCACAATACCACCAAGAAACCGTCCTATGTCTTCAGAGCACTTGACGCTCTTACAGCAAGAGGTAGAAAGTATGCTTCTAAAAGGCGCTATCGAGGTCGTACCCGTCCACGAGCGGGGCACGGGGGTTTACTCCCTCTACTTCTTAATTCCAAAAAAAGGACGGGTCGCTCAGGCCTATATTAGACCTGAGACCCCTGAACCAGTACATTCTTTCGGAGCACTTTCACATGCTCACTCTACAGCAAGTCCTTCCGCTTCTCCAGCAGGGAGACTTCCTAGCATCACTGGACCTCAAGGATGCGTATTTTCACATACCCATCCACCCCTCACACAAAAAATACCTCAGGTTCACTGTTCAGGGGCAGCACTATCAGTTCAAAGTCCTTCCCTTCGGCGTGACAACAGCGCCCAGGGTTTTCACAAAGTGCCTAGCTACGGTGGCGGCACATTTACGGAGACAGCACATACACGTCTACCCCTACCTAGACGACTGGCTCGTTCAAGCGAGATCGGCCCAGCAATGTGCAAGCCACGTGTCCCGTACCATTCACCTTCTTCACAGTCTGGGATTCTCACTAAATTACCCAAAGTCTCATCTCCAGCCCGCACACGTACAACAGTACCTAGGTGCGACTATAGACACTCTGGCGGCCACAGCTCAGCCAAATTTAGTGAGGATCAACGGCATACAAGCGCTGATCTCCAAGTTCAGACCCAACCACTCGCTTCCAGCGCGAGTGTTTATGCAGTTGATAGGCATGATGGCCTCCTGCATCTTCATAGTCCCGCACGCGAGATTACATATGCGCCCACTTCAGGAGTGCCTAGCACGTCAGTGGAATCAGGCTCAAGGACAGTTGAAAGACCTAGTGTTGGTGAGCGGTCGGGCATACAACTCTCTGCATTGGTGGAATCCACAAAACCTTTGCAAGGGCCGACCGTCCCAAGAGCCTGTTCCACAAATAGTACTGACAGCGGACGCGTCTCTCCAGGGATGGGGAGCTCATGTACTCCACTACACAGTGCAGGGACTATGGACGACACAACAGAAGAAGATGCACATCAACCTTCTGGAACTGATGGCAATCTTCCTGGCCATGAAGGCTTTCAAAGTACATCTGTGCAACAAGGTCGTGTTGATCCGGACGGACAACATGACCGCAATGTACTACATACAGAAGCAGGGAGGGACACACTCTCCACAGTTGTCTCATCTGGCTCAGAGCATGTGGAAGTGGGCCATTCAGAGGAACATGTTCCTCATGGCGGAACACCTCCCCGGCAAGGACAACCAGATGGCGGATCTGCTCAGCAGACACAGCCACCAGATGCACGAGTGGGAGTTACACCCATCGGTACTCCAACCGTACTTCCAGCAGTGGGGTCACCCAGAAATAGACCTATTCGCGACAAGCGAAAACGCAACATGCCAAAGCTTCGCCGCCAGATTCCCACACCCGCAGTCGCAGGGCAATGCGATATGGATGAACTGGTCCGGCAAATTTGCGTACGCTTTTCCTCCAGCACCGTTGATACCGCTGGTGGCTCGCAAACTCCGACAACACTCCCTGACACTCGTCCTAGTTGCTCCCACGTGGGCACGCCAGCCGTGGTACACCACCTTCCTCGAACTTTCCGTGGTACCGCATCAAAGGCTGCGGATCAAACCCGCGCATTTGACGCAGAACCATGGAGAGGTTCAGCACCCAGATCCGCAACAGCTGAACCTGGCGATCTGGCTCCTGAAGTCCTAGAGTTTGGCTATCTCAATCTGCCACCTGACTGTATGGACATCATCAAGGAGGCCAGGAGACCCACTACAAGAGCTTGCTATGCAGCCAAATGGAAACGGTTCGTCATTTATTGCGGTAATAATGACATTAACCCGCTGGACGCATCCATCCACAACATCATATGTTACCTCTTACACCTATACCGATGCAATCTGGCGTACACCTCTATACGGGTCCATTTGACCGCAATATCAGCCTATCTGCAAACCAGGCAGCACCTCTCTCTCTTCAGAGTGCCTGCCATCAAAGCATTCTTGGAAGGACTCAAACGAGTCATTCCACCTAGTCACCCACCGGCTCCAATGTGGAACCTCAACTTGGTCCTCACACGCCTGATGGGTCCACCCTTTGAACCTCTACACTCATGCGAGATTCAATTCCTTACCTGGAAAGTAGCCTTCCTGGTAGCGATCACTTCCCTAAGAAGAGTTAGTGAACTCCAGGCACTAACCGTTCAAGAGCCATTTATTCAGGTTCACGCCAACAGGGTCGTACTACGTACCAACCCCAAATTCATGCCCAAGGTAATATCGCAGTTCCACATGAACCAGACTATTGAACTGCCCGTTTTCTTCCAAAACCCACAAACTGTTGCAGAGAGGGCATTACATACACTAGATGTACGGAGGGCCCTCATGTACTACATCGACAGGACTAAACCCTTCAGGAAGACAAAACAACTGTTCGTTGCCTTTGCCCCACACCACAAAGGTAACGCCATCTCCAAAGCAGGGATAGCCAGATGGATAGTTAAGTGTATTCAAATCTGTTATCAAAAGGCAAAACGCACATTAACTATTCCACCACGAGCCCACTCAACACGCAAGTTGGGGGCTTCCATGGCCTTCCTAGGAAACATTCCCCTGCATGATATATGCAGAGCAGCCACATGGTCCACTACACACACATTTACAAAACACTATTGCGTAGATGTGCAGTCAAAACAGCAGGCAGCTGTAGGACAGGCTGTTCTCAAAACACTTTTTCAGACCGCTGCAGCTGGCACGGGTAGCCGCCGCCAATAGAGGGCACTGCTATGTATTCTATGCACAGATATGAATTCAGCAGCCCACATGCCTCGAACTGAATATGCTACTTACCAGTATGCATCTGTTCTTGGCATGTAGGGCTGCTGACATTCATATCGCCCTCCCTCCTCCCCGGCGCCTGTCGCAGCTGCAGCTCTCAGAATTATTGCAAGCATGGTCATCACTTTCTGTATCTACTCCATCACTGCCACAATGGCGAAAAACAATCTGAGGATGGAGAGGATGCCCATGCGCACTGTAGTCCAGGGGAGGAGTCACCTATCCAAGGATACTTCGAAGACTCTTCCAGGACAACAACGTGCAAACATCCGGACCCAACACTAGGCGGCGATCTATGCACAGATATGAATGTCAGCAGCCCTACATGCCAAGAACAGATGCATACTGGTAAGTAGCATATTCAATATAATCCCTTGAATACCAAATGAAAGGACACCACAACAGATATATATATAAAATAAAGTGTATTTATTCTAGACAAACCCTCAGCACTCTTTATGAGATTAGAGGTAAGTACAACACAGTCTTATTTATGCATACATTAAGTCACACAGGTAAGTAATACAGTTAGGCCCTAGGGGCCACGCAAACCATATACTAAGTAAGTGGTATAATGACCACTGTCACGGAAATAGGATAGGCCTAGGCCTAGGGAATCGCTGGGGCTACACTATACTACCAAAGGTTAGGAAGTGGGAGGCCCACGGGATTCAGGTGCAGAGTGGAAACACTCACGCGTAATGCGTATAATCGATAGAAATAGTACAGTTTTGAATTAGATAGATTTAGGACACTTCCGGAGTAGCTAGGAAGTCGAGACTGGAAAACTAGACACTAGGATAGTCACTATCCTGATGAGCACCGGAGTACCCAAGTTACCTAGCCCACAGGCTGCGGGTGCACAGGGGTGAAGTTGCGTCGGGTTTCGTCGTCGACTCCTATGGATGCCTGAAGAAAGATGCTGACAGGCAGTCAGTGAAGAGTGTCCGGTGGATCCCAAGGCTGGGATTAGGAAGAAAGGATACCTGCAAGCAGAGGGGACAGAGTCAAGGTCACTAGCCAGTGACCATGTGGAACCAGGAAGAAACCAGACGATGTCGTGAAGATTTGCAGGTGAAGGTGAAGCTTGTCGCTGCAGCCACGAGGACCAGGGAACGTCGAGGACGACCAGGACCAGGAGGCGAGCTGTCCCACGAAGGCTCTTGCTGTCGGCGGCGTCGAAGTTGGACTAGGACTCCCCAAACCTTGGCAAGCGGAACCCACGAAGAACGGAGGACTTGCTTCTGGTGCAGACCAGGAAGGTCTGGGGTGCTTCTTCTTTGCAGAGAAGCGGGAGCCAGTTTGGAGGAGCCAAACCAGCGCTGAAGATTTCAGGGTGCTTCGTCTCAAAGGCCACTAGCCAGCGGGCAAGCAACCGGACAGACGCGGCAAGCAGGAAAATGCAGAAGGGCCCCACGCAGGACTCGTGGAGTGTGGGGGGCTGATCTTCGGTGCAGATGGTGCTTGGGGTTGGGGCTTCTCAATCCCCGGTGCACAACTTCGAGGGTGCCTCAGAAGCTGCGCTTGAAGATACTAGCCACTTTTCCCAGGTAGCCGGTCCCACGTCTCTCGTCGCCTCCACGGATCTCAGCACGGCTGTGGATGTGGATCAGGGTCGGAGAAGTCTGGAAGTCAAGGCTCTGGTCGGGCTCTGCAGTCGGTCCCTCGTAGAACTGGAGCAAAGCAAAGGGTAGTCTCTTGATGGTGCCTGTTTGCACAGGGTAGCCACTCCTTGGCCACAAGGGAGATTCTTCAGTCTTCTTCTTTCGTCGAATGTCGAAGGTCCAGAGTTTCTGTTCAAGTTGCAGGTTCAGGATAATCTAAAGTCTTGAGGCCCAACTCCCACTCTTATACTAATCTGGGGGGCTGGGATACCTGCTAGGTCACGCCTTATGGGTGGGACCTGGGAGGGGGGTGGTTACACCCCCTTCCCTTTGTCCAGTTTCGCGCCAGGACTGGGGCTGGAGTGCCCCAGCACCGGTTTGAACTGGACTATGCATGGAGCACCTTGTGTGCCCCAGGCATGTCTCATTCCTTTCAGCCCTCCCTGCCCCAATACACTAAAGTCTGTCTGGGGAGGTGCTAGCACCTCCCCAAGCAGGAAACCTATTGTCCAAGCCTCCCTTGCCAGGATCACTCCCAGCAGCAGGAGGTCAGACTTGTGTCTGTGGCAGCAGCATCCATTTTGTGATGCTGAGGCTTTGGTTAGAGTTAAACAGCAAAGTAGGGTTTTAACATGT
Organism: Triturus cristatus; assembly: GCF_964204655.1. Classification (NCBI taxonomy): domain Eukaryota; kingdom Metazoa; phylum Chordata; class Amphibia; order Caudata; family Salamandridae; genus Triturus; species Triturus cristatus. The sequence goes on along the minus strand of NC_140586.1, from coordinate 84,357,435 downwards.
CTCTCCCTCTAGAAGGGGGGAATAATATCCTCATCACCAGAAATGGTATGGGGGTATTATTCCACAGTGTTAGACACCTTACACGACATGTTTTGATACAGCCCAACCATAGTTACCATAACCGTTTAAGATTATAAGGCACTTTAAGAGTATATGGTAGGCTATATCATAGAACAGCTATAAGGACATGGTTCCGAAAGCTGCAGACAGGCTCAGCTCATGCTAGAGCACCATCTCACATGTTACCAAGCACTCTGCCTCCAGGATTGTTAAGGCCTGCCATTGGAGTGACTGATAGGTACACATGTGTCTATATATAAGGGTAGATATAGGCATACTATATCTAAGCAAGGGGTGATTACACGACCTTGCCCCAGCTGAGTGATCAGCCAGTTGTGTCTGATTGGAAGGCCAGACCTGGGGTGGCATAATACATGCTGCAACCCCTGGGAGGCCTAGGGTACACCTATGCCCTGGGTACCTAGGGTACACTGTACAGGGTCCAATAAGGTGATCCTTACCAATTGGGAATGTACCTAGGGTACATGGAGTCCATTTTAAAGAGAGAGCAGACAGCCTGAGACCCTGAATGGCAGGATCTCAGGCCAACTAAGTTGAAAAACCAGCTAGACACTAGGCAAAAAGTTGGGGGTAACCATAGTCTGATATCCACCTTCCTACAAAGGCCATTGGTTTGTGGATGGTAGGGTATAGTAAACTTGCACTGCACTCCTCCCACATGTGTGTCAGGTAAGCAAACATGAAGTTGGAACCTATGTCTGAAACCACCTCCTTAGGAAACCCTACCCTGGTGAAGACACCCAGGAGGGCCTTGGCTACTGCAGGAGCTGTAGTAGTCCTAAGTGGAATTGCTTCAGGGTACCTAGTAGCATGATCTACTACTACTAGAATGAATTTGTTCCCTGAGGCTGTGGGAGGTTCAAGTGGACCCACAATGTCCACACCTACCCTTTCAAAGGGCACCCCCACCACTGATAGTGGGATTAGGGGGGCCTTATGTTGGCCTCTTGTCTTGCCACTGGCTTGACAGGTAACACAGGAGCTGACAAACTCCTTCACCTTTTGGTGCATCTGGGGCCAGTAAAAGTGACTAACTAATATTTCCCAAGTTTTGGTTTGCCCCAGATGTCCAGTTAGGGGGATGTCATGAGCCAAAGTTAGGAGGAACTCCCTTTTCTTCTGTGGCACTACCACCCCCCTGGTGGTTCCAGGAGTGGGGTCTCTTGCCCCAGCATACAGTAATCCCTCTTCCCAATAAGCTCTGTGGGTACCACTGACATCTCCCTTTGCTTCTGAAACAGCTTGCTGCCTCTGGCTTTCAAAAGTGGGACAGTCTTGCTGACCCTGGCACAGCTCTTCCCTAGAGGGTCTCCCTGGGCCCAAGAGTTCAACCTGGTAAGGGTGAAGCTCCATGGGCTCAGTTCCCTCAGGGGTATCAAAGTCCTCTCCCTGTGGAGAGGGGTCATGAGTGGTCTGCTGTTCAGAAGCTGGTTCCCCAGTCTTCTTACATTTTCTCTTTGTTACGCCATTATTTCAGGCTCCGGATCTACTTTTTCACCCTTCCTCTTGCTCTGTGCTCTGGTTTGCATACACACCAATTCAGGGATGCCCAGCATGGCTGCATGGGCCTTTAGCTCAACCTCAGCCCAGGCTGAGGTTTCCAGATCATTTCCTAGCAGACCTGCAGCTGGTAACTTTGGAGAGACCACTACCTGTTTCAGGCCAGTAACCCCCCCCCCCCCCCCCCACCCTAATGTCACCATGGGATGACTAGTGGTGACACTGTCCGCATTGGTGACTGGGTACGTTTTCCCAATCAAATATTGCTCAGGGGAAACCAGTGTGTCTTTCACCATAGTGACACTGGCACCTGAATCCCTCAGAGCTTCTACCCTAGTCCCATCCACCCAGGGGTACTGCAAATATTTCTTTAAGTTGGGTGGCCACACAGCTACAGTGGCAAACTCCACTTCCCCCAGTGAGACTAGACTTGCCTCAGTGTGTCCCCAGATGTGCTCAGCGCACAGTTCTGATCCCATCTGTAGACTTGCTGCCCCAGGAGTAACTGTACTGGGTGCCTTAGGGGCTTTGTTGTGGGGGCAAGATATTACACCAGGCCTTTAAGGGACCAAAGTTCTTCCACCTATAGGGTTGAGGCACATAGGGAGTAGTTTGGGACCCACCCCCTTGAACAGGTTTTTGGGGCCCTTTGGAAGACTCAGACTTTTAATCCTGGGGATTCTCACCACCTTTTCCCTGGGGAGGTTTAGTGACCACCTTCTTCTGGTCACCACCAGTGGCTGTCCTTGTCACCCTAGTCTTGACCCAGTGGTCTGCCTTCCTTCCCAATTCTTGGGGAGAAATTAGACCTAGGTCTACCAAATGCTGATGCAACTTTTCATTTGTGCAATTACTCAATATATGTTCCTTCATGAACAAATTGTACAATCCAATAAAATCATGCACACCATGTCCAGCTAACCAACCATCCAGTGTCTTTACTGAGAAGTCCACAAAGTCAATCCAGGACTGGGTCTGGGTTTTGTTAGCCCCCCTGAATCTAATTCTATACTCCTCAGTAGTGAATCCAAATCCCTCAGAGTCTTCCTCATGAGGTCATAGGACCCTTCATCTGCCCCAGAGAGGGTCAGAAGCCTGTCTCTGCAGTTACCAGAGAACAGTTCCCACAGGAGTGCCCCCCAGAGAGGTTTCTTTACTCTTCTTTTTTCACAAGCCCTCTCAAAGGCTGTGAACCATTTGGTGATGTCATCACCTTCCTCAAATTTAGGGACAATCCCATTGGGGATTTTAAGGTCAGAAGTTTCATCCCTATCCTTGTTTTTACTATTGCTGCCACCATTGATGGCTGCTAAACTCATCTCTCTCCTTTCTTTTTTCCAGAGCCAGGAGCCTGAACTCTAGATCCAACCTTTTGGCCAGCTTTCCTAAAAAGCTGTCCTCTTTACTGGTGGGTCCCCCAGTGAACTCTCTGGTACCTGGTTCACCTGTGTGATCTCTAGGTTCCCAGATGCTGATTCTTGGATTCAAGGGTATGGGGGCCTTTTCCTTCCTACGGAGTAGTGTAGGGGGATTGTTATCCTCCTCCTCTCCCCTTTCCTCATCTGACTGGCCATCACCATGTTCAGATGGGTAGTCCTTACCATACTCGGCCAAGAGTTCCTGGAGCCCTAGTTTGGTTGATGCAGGCCCATTGGTAATTTTTTAAGTTTGCACAGGGACCTCAATTACTTGAAAGACAAGTGTAAGTAAGGTGTGAGGTCGAGCTCCTCCACCAGGTCCTGCATGGTATTATTTTCACTAATAGCTGGGTTTATTTGAGTCATTCTAACCTGACAGTTCTAATCCTCTACCCTGACTATAGTGACTTTTATTTTTACAAAATTCTAATTGGACTTAAGCAAGGCCCTGACCAGACTTTTTTTTGTATTTTGGAAAAGACCAATCAGAATTCTAAAGGCAATTTTAAGAGTTCTGTCGTGTGATCAGATGGTAACCAAGTAGTTCAACAAATGCAAGTTTGTATCCCACCACTGATCCACCAATGTAGGAAAGTGACTCTGTATATACTGTTCCCAAATGGGTACAGTGTGAGTCCACAGCCCCCAGAGCTTTGGCAGAGGCTAAAGTTAGATATAACCTTATTCTCTAAAGTGGTAGCTTGGTCGAGCAGTAAGGCAGTATCAGAGGACAGTGTAAAGCATTTGTTGTACACACACAGTCGGCAAATGGTCTCACACACTCAAGAACTGAATTCTAGGCCAATGGTTTGTATAAAAAATATATGGTTGTTTTATTTTAGAACCAACAATAGGTATCAAAATATACTTTCTCAGAATGAGATGCTTTAGTTAAATACTTTGCAAGAAGCAATTGACTTGAAATGCAATAGTTACAGGTTGTTGCAATAGGCAACTGTGAGAAAGTGGCTCTGTATATACTGTTCCTTAATAGGTACAGGGTGTACAGAGTCCACAGACCCCAAGGGTTTAACAGAGGTTAAAGTTAGATATAACCTTACTCTCCAAAGTGGTAGCCTGGTCGAGCAGTAAGGCAGTATCAGAGGACGTGTAAAGCATTTGTTGTACACACTCAGTCAGCTAATAGTTCCACACACTCAATAACTGAACTCTAGGCCAATAGTTTGTATAAAAAAAATATATGCTTGTTTTATTTTAGAACCAACACTTGGAATTAAAATATACTTTCTCGACAGGAGATTTTTCATAAAAATACTTTTGTATATGCAATAGACTTTTTAGTAAACAGTTACAAATAGTTGCAGTAGGCAACTCTATTTCTAAACACAATACATTGAGCTCAATGATAAATTCAATTTATATTCAACAGATTACTTTGTAGATTACTTTTGTAATTCCAGGCTTGGATCCTAGATCCAGTCCTGGGTCAGTTCTCAGAATCAGCTGTTGAAAGTCGACTTTGGTACTGTAATGATTTTTAACTAATATTTAGCTATTTCAAAAGTGAGCACTTAGAAAATATTTCAGAGCAAACAATCAATGATTCCCTATGGAAGGAAATGTAGGTTACAGGTACAGTAGGTTATCGTTACTTTTGTAATCCAGCACTAGGTGTCTAGACTCGTACTGGGACATTTATCCAAAACAGGTAAGTAATTACGTTTTCAGATGTTATACGATTCTTGATGAATATTTAGAAATTGCAGAAATCAACACTTAGAAGAAATTTCACAGAAAAGCAGTCAATGGTTTCCTATGGAAGAAAAATGAGTTACAGGTAAGTATAGTTGTGGGTACTTTTTTTTAGAGTCAGTGCTGGGCACCAAGATCCAGCACTGGGAGCTCACCTAAGAGCAAGTGAGTAAATTCGTTTTTTGTACTCGGCTGATTTTTGGTGAATATTTTGAGTTTTGAAAAGTTCTCACTTAAAAGAATTTCCAAGAAAAAAGCCAGTCAATGTTACCCTATGAGGAAAATGAAGTTAGCGGTTTAAGGGTAAGTACTCGACTGGCAGAGTTGAAGTTCTGGGCATAGACTCAGGGGTCCCCCAGTGTCCGGTAGGTACAGTTAGTTCACCCTCAGCGGTTTCAGGACGGCCGGGTGCAGAGAGAGTTAGGCCCAATGTTATCCTATGAGGGATAGGGGGGCCTTGGTTGGTGGCTGCTGTCTGGCAAGCCACGCGGCTTTGGGAGCTGGGCTCCTGGTCACTTAGGGCAAGTGGGGAAGTAGGTTAGAGTAGAGTTTTCACTGCCAGGGCCACTCGGGCGGCTGGGTGCAGGGTGCTTTTGAGCCGTCGGGCGCTCAATTGATTTCTATGGGAAATCTCCGGTTTGGAAAAAGACTGCAGGCTCGGGGACGAGGACTCTTCAGGTGCCACCACCACTTCGAGAGGTAAGTTGGGAAGTTGGAGGATAGGTAGGTACCCCGGGATTGGGCACAGAGAGCCGTGGGGCGCCGGGTGCAGGGGTGTCTTTTGGTGTCGGGAAATCTTACCCTCTGTTGATCGCGGTTGGGGTGGCACTCTGTTCTGAGGCTGCAGGCTTCTCCAGGATTGTCGAGGGGGGTCCTTGGGTGCCGGACTCGGGGTCACAGTCGCCGTGGGGTCATCCTCGTGGTTTTAGTTCACTCCGGCACCGGCCAGGCTTGGCGGGTGCAGAGTGGGCTGGGATCGCGATTCCGGGCTGCTGCCAGGGGTGAAAGGTAGGTTCTGAGTAGAGCCTCTACTCATGGGAGTCCCAGGGAATCAGAGTTCAAAGGTAGCCAGGTCCTCCGGGGTTTCTGAGGTTTCTGGCCACAAGAGATGCCGCGCTGGAGCAGGAGCAGGTTCGAGGGTCGACAGGCCGGTAGGGCTGGGGCCAAAGCAGTTCGTGTCTTCCTCTTTTTAGCAGCGGCAGGGCAGGTCTTTGTTCTTCTTGCTCTTCTTGTAGTTTCAAATCTGGGATCTGGGGAAGGAAGGTTCAGGGTGCCCCTAAATACTAGATTTAGGGACGTTACAGGTAGGTGAAGGCCAGGGACCAATGGGTCCTTGTCCTGGGGTGGGTACACCCCCTATCCTGCCTCTCTCCTGTGGGAGGGGGGCAGTAGCCTAATCCTGATAGGGTAGGGCCTCCCATCTTCAAGATGGCGAGAGCCCGGAGATGTGCTTCACCTCGCCTCCCCCACCTGAGGGGTGGGGTGGGCAGGCTGGCACATCCCCTGTCCTTGTATGGGGTTTCTGGCCAAGCTTCCCGCCAGAGTGGGGGGGTTGCAGTGGCCTGGGGAAACTCCTAGAGGCGGCAGGCCTTTGAAGCTTCCCTTTGCTCATCCTGGGGGAGGAGATTTATCACCTCACCCAGGATGTGCATTGTTGCAGGCCCGGGAGAGCAGGGGCTCTCCCACCCAGGGGTCCAGCAACGTGTCTGCTGTGTGGCAGCCTGGGCAGCCTCAGAGCAGACGTGGATTGTAGGTTAGGTTTAAGGGGGTATCTCTAAGGTGCCCTCTGGGGTGCTTGGTACATTAAATCCCACACTGGTATCAGTGTGGGTTTAATGTGCTGAGAAGTTTGATACCAAACTTTCCAGTCTTCAGTGTTGCCATTATGGTGCTGTGGAGCTCGTGTTTGACGAGCTCTCAGCACCATGTATTCTTAAATGGCAGCACTGCACTTACAGTGCCCGGGAATGGACCTGGGTACTGTAGGGGCACAGGGCTCCTGCGCCCACACCATGGTCATAAGGCACCCAGCCAGAGGGGTGGCTGACATATGCCTTGGCAGTGTAGGTAATGGGCATGGCACACAGAGATGTGTGCCATGTCGACTCTTCATTTTTGTCCTGCACCCAGACACTCAGCCTGCAAAGGCAGTGTGGGTGTGTAAGGGTACAGGGCCTCTAAGGGTGGCACAATGAGTGCTGCAGCCCTTAGGGGCCTTCCTTGGTCACAAGGCCCTGGGTACCTAGGGTACCATTTACCAGGGGCTGACATGTGGCCAGGGTTTGCCAATTTGGAGTTTGTGTGTTTTAAGGAAGGAACATAGGCCCTGGGCACCTGATTGGCAGGAGTCCAGGGTACACTCATTCAAAGTACATTCAGCAATTTAGCAAAAAGTGGGGGCATACCATGCAAGAAAGATGGCACTTTCTCACAGCAACACAATTTCAAACACAATAATACATTGAGCTCAATGGGAATTTTAAGTTTTGCAGCGTGAATCTTTCTGGATTCACTATGCTGTGCATTATTCCGCGGCCTGTTGGTTGGGTCCGGAATCGTAGTCTTTCTTTTGTCGTCTTTTTTTTGTAGCCCAGGTGGGCGTCGACGTCCCACCATTTGGTGTACTTCTCGTGACGTCCGCATGCTTCCTGCGGAAGTCCCACCTTGAGGCGCCATCTTCAGATTCTTTTTTCCGCCGTTGGGTCTGGATCGTCACCGAGAAGCTCCAGAGTTTTTAACGAAGAAAGAAGAAGAGCACGAGTTTCATCGAAGGAAAATTAAAGGAGACTACAGACAGGAAGGACATCGAGCCGGGACGACGAAGAAGGAGGAGAACCTCGAGATCTTCGACGTCCAACGGAGAATGCGCACTCAGGGACACTGAGCGCAGGAATGGACAAAACACCTTTTAAATTCTGCCGTAACTGCCACCACAAGTACACGCAGAAGGACCAACATCCGGTCTGCAACCTTTGCCTGCCAGTCGACCACAAGAGCAAAGACTGCAACGCCTGCTCCGCCTTCACACCGAAGACACTCAGGGTGAGAGAGAGGCAGAGGAGAGCCAACTACAACATGGAAGGCAAGGGTAAGGCCCCGTCTCTGTACGACCTGGGCCTCTCCACCGACTATGAAGACGTCGCCGAGGGACCTGATGACTTCACGGTCGCAGAGACCGATAAGAAGACGTCTGACAAGGTAGGAGAGACGTCGAGCACAAAAACCCCGAAAGGGCCCCGAAAAACAGAGATTGACTCTCGAAAACCAGAGTTTAAGTCCTCGAAAGGAACACTGGCGCCGAAAATTTCGACGACCGCGAGTGGATCCAAGGACGAAAGGCCCAGCGGATCCTTCGAGAAGGACTTCCAGGTGCCGAAGGCCGCCGAAAAACAAAGTTCGTTGAAACAGGCCCAAGAGGATGGGCGTTCGACGACGAAGGACAAGGTCGCGTCGACGCAAGCTCCGTCGAAAAGGCCAGCGCTCGACGCCGAACATGCCTCCGAAATGGAGAAGAAAAAGAGAAGGCTCGAGGCGGAGACGGAGAGCATCCTTCAAAGGAAGAAGGAGTTCGACGAGAAGATGAAGAAATTCACAATCCCAATGAAACCACTGATGGTTATCGTCGAGGTCGAAGAGCAGGACAAGTTCGACGCCGAAGAGCAGTCGAAAACTCCCGAAGAAGAGGAAGATGATCTCCACTATGAGGGAGAAGAAGAGGAGGAACAGCAATCGAACTACGGCTCGGCGCCGTCGACGACGCAGGACCTGGAATGGCAGGACCTCGACGCCGAAAATCCAGAAGAGCCCTTGGAGACTTATCCTTTGAGGCCTTCGCCGCCAGATGATATTGGGGCTTACAACATGGTCGTAAAGAGCGCGGCTGCAGCTTTTGGCGTGAAACTAGAGGAGGAAAAACCGAAAGCGGACTTTTTACTCGAGACACTGCTCCCCATCCAAACTAGCAGCCAGTTCCTCCCCATGCTTCAGAGTGTCATGAACCAGGGGAAGGAGGCGTTCAAGGACCCTGCAACATGCAGATCCATCACACCCAGAACAGAGAAAAAATATAAACATTCCTCTCAGGACCCTCCATACATCAAGGGATCTGTCACAGCAGACTCCATTATCGTATCTACAGCCAGAAAGAGGGCCAATGTTCCGGCAACCTCTGGACCACCTCCTGACAAGGAGAGCAGAAGGATGGACCTCACTGGCAGAAAAATAGAGAGAAACGCGGCAATGCACTGGCGCATGGCGAACTCCAATGCACTACTGAACAGGTACCAGTACCGGGACGAAATGGGGGACCTAATCAAGCATCTCCCCGAGCAATACCAACAAAGAGCTTTGCATCTAGTGGAAGAGGGGAAGAATATAGCAAATTCATGCCTTAAAACAGCGTTGGACGGGGCAGAGATATCAAGCAGACTGATGGCAATAGAAATCAGTGAAAGGAGACAGGCCTGGCTCAGAATTTCAGGATTCAAGCAAGAGGTACAGAAAAACATCCTGAACACCCCTTTCAACGGAGAAACGCTGTTCGGGGCACCAGTCGATGAGAAACTCACCCAACTCAAAAAAGAGAATGAGACGGCGAGGTCCATGGGGGCCCTGCAATTCAGAGGGATGAGAAGAGGTACCCCGACACGGAGACCTTACGGAAGGGGAGGAAACCAGCCGGGAACGTCACATCAAACATTCCAGCAAGGCCAGCAAGGCGAGGGTCACGGGCAACAGGGGCAGCAGAAACAGAACTGGCAGTACCAGCCTCGGGCCAGTCCTTTCACAGTAGGGGAAACGGACGAGGTCAAAGTGACTTCGCACGGAGGAGAGTGCTCACCCACAGCATCCCTTCAAGGGTAGAGCACAAAGGAACCAACAAAAGAGGGTTACACGAACCAAACGCCTATGAGCATGCAACACCGGTGGGCGGCAGACTCAGATTTTTCCTCCAAGAATGGAGAAAAATAACAAAAGACAAATGGATACTCAACATCATACAGCACGGATACTGCATAGAGTTGGAAAGGAGACCTCCAAACAAAAAAACAAAGAGAAGGGAACACTCAGGACAAGAGCTAGCGCAACTCGTAGAGGAAGCACTACAGCTACTCCAAAAGGAGGCCATAAAACCAGTACCATTCAAAGAAAGGAACAAGGGAGTGTACTCAAACTACTTCCTGGTACCAAAGGTGGACGAAACACTAAGACCCATCCTGGATCTACGATTCCTAAACAAGTACGTAAGGACGCAAAAATTCAAAATGACATCCCTACAAGAATTACTCCCACAGATGAGAGACGGAGACTTCATGTCCACCGTGGATCTCAAAGATGCCTACCTGCACATCCCAATGAACAGGCAGCACAAGAATCTGTTAAGGTTCACCATCAACAAGGATCACTACCAATTCACAACCTTGGCATTCGGTCTAAAGTCCGCACCAAGGGTTTTCACCAAATGCCTTGCAGCAGTAGCAGCGTACCTGCAGAGGGAAGGGATTCACGTGTATCCTTAACTTGACGACTGGCTAATAAAGGCAAGTTCACGCGAAAAATGCGAGGAACACGCACAGCGTGTCACAAGAACACTAACAAAGCTGGGGTTCTCAATACACTGGGGGAAATCATCAAAGGAACCAGAACAAGTGAAGATCTTCCCGGGGGCGCAGATCAACACCGTAAAGAGAACGGTGATGCCCAGCGAGAAAAGGACACTAGCCCTACTGAAGGAGACGCACCTCTGCCAAAAGTGGCGAGCTCTGACAGTGAGAACAGCGAGCAAGATCATGGGGATGATGACGTCATGCATTTACCTAGTTCCCAATGTGAGCCTACAGATGAGACCATTCCAGGAATAGCTGCAACAGCAATGGTCACAAGCACACGGAAGTTGGGAGGATCTAGTGGTTGTAACGCACGCAGTGCAAGAAGAGATAGCATGGTGGAACAGGGAGAACATAACAATAGGCAAGCCCTTAACACCACCAAGCCCAACAGTGACCATCACCACAGACGCATCCCAGATAGGATGGGAAGCACATATGAACAAGCTCAGAGTGAGGGGTCTGTGGACTCCAGCAGATGCGGTCAGACACATCAACTATCTGGAATTAAAGACCGTACTGCTAGCACTGAAGGCCTTCCAGAAAAAACTGTACAACCAAAGGGTGTTGATACAAACGGACAATACTACAACTATGTTCTACATAAACAAACAGGGAGGGACACAATCGTTTCCCCTGTCCAACCTGGCTCAGGAAATTTGGAGATGGGCCATCACGCTCAAAATAAACCTGCTGGCCATACACCTACCGGGGAAGGACAATGTAGAAGCAGACTGGCTCAGCAGGCAGACTTAAGCATCCCACGAGTGGGAACTCAATGGGCAGGAAACGCAAAAACTATTCAAGAGGTGGGGCACACCGACAATAGACCTGTTTGCAACACACCTGAATGCAAAATGCCAAAACTTCGCATCCAGACAACCAGGAAAACTATCCCAGGGGCATGCCCTATGGATGAGTTGGTCAAGAACATTTGCCTACGCTTTTCCACCGATACCACTGATACACAGGGTACTCAACAAATGCAGGACCAGCAACATGACGCTGATCCTAGTGGCACCACTGTGGGCAAGACAGACATGGTTCTCGCAAATAGTGGAAATGGCACAGGGGCCACCACACAAGTTCACCAAAAGAAAATACTTACTCTCCATGCAGAACGGAGAAGTTCTATACCCAGAGCCAGAGAGCCCAGGCCTAACGGCATGGCTCCTGAAGACATAGAGTTCGCACACCTTAAGCTACCTCAAAGCACTATGCGAGTGCTCCGGGAGGCAAGGAGACCGACCACACGGAAATGCTATGGGGAAAAGTGGAAGAGGTTCACACTGTGGTGCAGGAAAAATAAACTGTAAAATAAGTTGACAAGGGAGTCAACGGTGCTTAGATAACTCACGCATCTACTAAAAGCCAAACTATGTTCGTCTTCGCTAAGAGTCCACCTAGCGGCGATTGTGGCCTACACACGAGGTGAGACAGGAGAAAGTTTCTTTACATCACGAGTAGTAAAGAGATTCCTGGAGGGGGCAAAAAGGATAGCGCCACTGTGAGAAAGTGGGTTTCTGTTGCAGTAACCCCCCCCTTTTTTGCCTAATAGCTGATGCACTTTTCCTTGTTGTGCCCTGGGCTCCTGCCAATCAGGTGCCCAGGGCCTATGTTCCTTCCTTAAAACACACAAACTCCCAATTGGCAAACCCTGGCCACATGTCAGCCCCTGGTAAATGGTACCCTAGGTACCCAGGGCCTTGTGACCAGGGAAGGCCTCTAAGCGCTGCAGCACTCATTGTGCCACCCTTAGAGGCCCTGTACCCTTACACACACACACTGCCTTTGCAGGCTGAGTGTCTGGGTGCAGGACAAAACAAAGAGTCGACATGGCACACATCTCTGTGTGCCATGCCCATTACCTATACTGCCAAGGCATATGTCAGCCACCCCTCTGGCTGGGTGCCTTATGCCTATGGTGTGGGCACAGGAGCAGGAGCCCTGTGCCCCTACAGTACCCAGGTCCATTCCTGGGCACTGTAAGTACAGTGCTGCCTTTTACAAGTACATGGTGCTGAGAGCTCGTCAAACACGAACTCCACAGCACCATAATGGCAACACTGAAGACTGGGAAGTTTGGTATCAAACTTCTCAGCACATTAAACCCACACTGATGCCAGTGTGGGATTTAATGTACTAAGCACCCCAGAGGGCATCTTAGAGATGCCCCCTTACAGCTAACCTACAATCCACGTCTGCTCTGAGGCTGCCCAGGCTGCCACACAGCAGACACGTTGCTGGACCCCTGGGTGGGAGAGCCCCTGCTCTCCCGGGCCTGCAACAATGCACATCCTGGGTGAGGTGAGAAATCTCCTCCCCCAGGATGAGCAAAGGGAAGCTTCAAAGGCATGCCGCCAGTTGGAGTTTCCCCAGGCCACTGCAACCCCCCACTCTGGCAGGAAGCTTGGCCGGAAACCCCATACAAGGACAGGGGATGTGCCAGCCTGCCCACCCCACCCCTCAGGTGGGGGAGGCGAGGTGAAGCACATCTCCGGGCTCTCGCCATCTTGAAGATAGGAGGCCCTACCCTATCAGGATTAGGCTACTGCCCTCCTCCCACAGGAGAGAGGCAGGATAGGGGGTGTACCCACCCCAGGACAAGGACCCATTGGTCCCTGGCCTTCACCTACCTGTAACGCCCCTAAATCTAGTATTTAGGGGCCCCCTGAACCTTCCTTCCCCAGATCCCAGATTCGAAACTACAAGAAGAGCAAGAAGAACAAAGACCTGCCCTGCAGCTGCTAAAAAGAGGAAGACACCAACTGCTTTGGCCCCAGCCCTACCGGCCTGTCGACCCTCGAACCTGCTCCTGCTCCAGCGCGGCATCTCTTGTGGCCAGCAACCTCAAAAACCCCAGAGGACCTGGCTACCTTTGAACTCTAAAGCCCCTGGGACTCCCATGAGTAGAGGCTCTACTCAGAAACCTATCTCTAACCCCTGGCAGCAGCCCGGAACCGCGAACCCAGCACACTCTGCACCAGCCAAGCCTGGCCAGTGCCGGAGTGAACAAAGACCCTGAGGACGACCCCACGGCGACTGTGACCCCGAGTCCGGCACCCAAGGACCCCCCTCGACATTCCGGAAGAAGTCTGCAGCCTCAGAACAGAGTGCCACCCCAACCGCGATCAACAAGAGGGTAAGATTCCCGACATCAAAAGGCACCCCTGCACCCGGCGCCCTGCGGCCCCCTGTGCCCAATCCCGGGGTACCCACCTAACCTACAACTACCCAACTTACCTCTCGAAGTGGTGGTGGCATCTGAAGCATCCTCATCCCCGAGCTTGCAGCCTTTTTCCAAACCGGAATATTCCCATTGACTTCCATTGAGCGCCCGAAGGCTCAAAAGCACCCTGCACCCAGCCGCCCGAGTGGCCCTGGCAGTGCACTCTCTACACTAACCTACGTCCCCACTTGCCCTGAGTAAGTGACCAGGAGCCCAGCTCCCACAGCCGCGTGGCTTGCCAGACAGCAGCCACCAACCAAGGCCCCCCTATCCCTCATAGGATAACATTGGGCCTAACTCTCTCTGCACCCGGCCGTCCTGAAACCGCTGAGGGTGAACCAACTGTACCTACCTGACACTGGGGGACCCCTGAGTCCATGCCCGGAATTTCAACTCTACCAGTCGAGTACTTACCCTTAAACCGCTAACTTCGTTTTCCTCATAGGGTAACATTGACTGACTTTTTCTTCAAAAATCTTCTAAGTGTGAACTTTTCAAAACTGCAAAAATTCACCAAAAATCAGCCAAGTGACAAAAACGAATTTACTCACCTGCTCCTAGGTGAGCTCCCAGTGCTGGATCTTGGTGCCCAGCCCTGACTCTGAAAAGTGTTCACAACTATACTTACCTCTAACTCATTTTTCTCCCATAGGAAACCATTGTCTGCTTTTCTGTGAAATTTCTTCTAAGTGTCTACTTTTGCAAATTTGAAATATTCTTTTAAAATCGTACCATTTCTGCAAACGAAATTACTTACCTGCTTTTGATAAGGACCCCAGTCCTGGGTCTAGGCACCCAGTCCTGGATTACTAAAGTAACGATAAAGTACTCTACCTGCAATTTGAATTTCTTGCCATAGAGATCCATTGAATGTTTTCTGTGAAATATTTTCTAAGTGCTAACTTTTGAAATAGCCAAATATTATTTAAAAATCATTACAGTTATTAAGTCGACTTTCATCACTTGATTCTGAATACTGACCCCAGGCTGGTTCTAGGAGCCAGACCTGGAATTCCAAAAGTAATCTGAAAAGTAATTTATTACAAATAACCTGAATTTACCATTGAGCTCAATGCATTGTTATGTTTAGGAAATAGGATTGTTTATTGCAACCAACTGTGACTGTTTACACAAATTTATTGCCTAAGACAAAAGTATTTATATTCAACCTCTCATTCTGAGAAAGTATATTTTTACTCCCTTTGTGGTTCTAAAAATAAAACAAGCATATATTTTATATATATAAATCATTGGCCTAGAGTTCAGTTATTGAGTGTGTGAAACCATTTGCTGACTGAGTGTGTACAATAAATGCTTTACACTGTCCTCTGGTACTGCCTTACTGCTCGACCAAGCTACCACTTTTGAGAGTAAGGTCATACCTAACTTTGACCTCTATCAGCCTCTGGGGGACTGTGGACTCTGTACACCCTGTACCTATTAGGGAACAGTATATACAGAGCCACTTTCTCACATTGGTGGATCAGCGGTGGGATACAAACTTGCATTTGTTGGACTACTTGGTTACCATCTGATCACACGACAGAACTCTTAAAAATTGCCTTTAGAATTCTGATTGGTTTTTCCAAAATTACTAAAAGTCTTGCTAGGGCCTTGCTTAAGTCCCATTAGAATTTTAGAAAAATAAAAGTCACTATAGTCAGGGTAGAGGGTTAGAACTGTCAGGTTAGAATGTCTCAAACAAACCCAGCTATTAGTGATAATAATAACATGGACCTGGTGGAGGAGCTCGACCTCACACCTTACTTACACTTGTCTTTCAAGGAATTGAGGTCCTTATGTAAACTCAAAAATTTACAAATGGGTCAGCATCCAACCAAACAAGGGCTCCAGGAGCTCCTGGCTGAGTATGCTAAAGACCACCCATCTGAACATGGTGATGGCCAGTCAGATGAGGAAAGGGAAACAGGGGAGGAGGACAGCAACCTCCCCATACTATTCCCTAGGGAGGAGATGGCACCCATACCCTCCAACTCAAGACATAGCATCTGGGCACCTAGAGACCACACAGGTGGCTCTGGTCCCAGAGACAACACTGGGGGTCCCCCCAGTGAAGAGGACAGCCTTATGAGGCTGGCCAAAAGAATAGATCTAGAGTCCAGGCTCCTGGCTCTAGAAAAGGAAAGGAGAGAGATGGGTTTAGCACCCATCAATGGTGGCAGCAATAATAAAAACAAGGATAGGGAGGAAACTTCTGACCTTAAAATCCCCAAAGGGATTGTCCCTAAATTTGAGGAAGGTGATGATATCACCAAATGGTTCACAGCCTTTGAGAGGGCTTGTGATATCAGGAAAGTAAAGAAACCTCTCTGGGGGGCACTCCTGTGGGAACTGTTCTCTGGTAACTGCAGGGACAGGCTTCTGACTCTCTCTGGGCCAGAAGCAGGTTCCTATGACCTCATGAAGAAAGCTCTGATTGAGGGATTTGGATTCACCACTGAGGAG
This sequence comes from Triturus cristatus, assembly GCF_964204655.1. Taxonomy (NCBI): domain Eukaryota; kingdom Metazoa; phylum Chordata; class Amphibia; order Caudata; family Salamandridae; genus Triturus; species Triturus cristatus. Next base: position 84,341,422 of record NC_140586.1, on the reverse strand, counting down.
TATAGAATTAGATTCAGGGGGGCTCACAAAACCCAGACCCAGTCCTGGATTGACTTTGTAGATTTCTCAGTGAAGACACTGGATGGTTGGTTAGCTGGACATGGTGTGCAGGATTTTACTGGATTGTACAATTTATTCATGAAGGAACATATTTTGAGTAACTGCACAAATGAAAAGTTGCATCAGCATTTGGTAGACCTAGGTCTAAAATCCCCCCAAGAATTGGGAAAAAGAGCAGACCACTGGGTCAAGACTAGGGTGACTAGGACGTTCACTGGGAGGGACCAGAACCAAGGGGTCCCAAAACCTCCCCAGAAGAAAGAGAGTGAACCCCTTGTGGATAAAAGAAAGGAGTCCCAGGTAGCCCCCCAAAAACCTGACCAGGAGGGTGGGCCCAAAGACACCTCACAAACTAAACCAGGGTACCAAGGTAAGAATTGGGATCCCAACAGAATATGGTGTTTCAACTGTCAGAAGGCTGGACACCACACCCAGGACTCTAGCTGTCCTAAAAATAAGGTTCCTAGTACAGCTCCAGGGGTGACTAGTGCAGCCCCAGGTGTTGCCAGTGTAGCTTGGGAGGGAGGGTCCTCAGATGAGGAAGTCCTCCTAGCTTTCAACTGGGGAATGGGCCCAAGAAGCAAGCTGGAGATCCCAGAAGGAAGTAGACACTTCCACCACCTACTGGTGAATGGAATCCCAGCCACTGCCCTGAGAGATACCTGTGCCAGTCACACTGTGGTACATGACAGGTTGGTATTCCCACACCAATATGTCTCAGGGGAAACAAGAAGGGTAAGAACTGTCCCAGGGGGAGTCACTGTTAGGCCTGTGGCTATAGTGCCCCTAGCCACAGCTGGGTCCCTTAGATGGAGGAAAGTGATAGTCAGTAAAAACCTCCCCCTTGATTGTCTCTTGGGGAATGATCACTTAGATGTGGAACTGAGCCAAAGAGAGGTGCTGGCCCAATGCCAGGCCTCACCCAAAGAACCTGTGGGGGCTCAACCTGCAGTCAGTGCAGCTGAGTCCCAAAAGAGTGAGAAGAAACAGGGTAGGAAAGGTGGGCAACTGTTAGCCACAGTTCCAGAGAGCCAGGGAGATTCTATCCCAGTAAGGGAAAACTCCCACAATGGCACTGGTAAAGCCCCCCCTAGCCAACAGCAAGACCTGACTAGTCAGGCAACTGTCCAGCCTGAATTAGTGGCTCCTCAGGTGGCAGAACAAGGGGTAGAGGAGGGGTGTTCCCTACCAAGAGTAGGGACCCCCTATCCTCAAACAGACCAACAGCCAGGACCCAAAGAGAACTATAAAATAGCCCCCTCACTTGCCAGTCAGGAGCTAAAGGTGTGGTTCTGGGCACTGACAGCTGTCAGCAGCCTCTGCGGGGTATTAGCCTTTATGGCAGCCCTATCCTTGGCATGGTGGCCTAACCCCCTGCCAAATAGCAAGTCAGGCCCCCTGACCTTATTGGTCATGGTGGGGTTGCTCAAGCTGTGGGTAGCCTCTGTGGGTAAGCTGGGCCTAGCCCTGGCTAAGTTAGAAACTACCGAGGTATACACCTCTAAACCCAAAATAGAAAGATGGGACCAGGACAGTAAAAGACAAGGAGAGGAGCCTTGGGAGTTAGGTCCTGAAACTAATAAGACAGGCCAGCTCCCCAAAGGGACTGACCTAGGCAGAAGGATGTAAGGCAGAGTAGGCCCTGCAACTTTCAAACCACTTCCCCAACTCTTCCTCGCCTGAAAGACTAGGTAGACTCTCCCAGCTTTGGCAGAAGTCTCCTGGCCTTTGGGCTGGGGGGGGCTTGTGTGAGAAAGTGGGTTTCTGTTGCAGTAACCCCCCCCTTTTTTGCCTAATAGCTGATGCACTTTTCCTTGTTGTGCCCTGGGCTCCTGCCAATCAGGTGCCCAGGGCCTATGTTCCTTCCTTAAAACACACAAACTCCCAATTGGCAAACCCTGGCCACATGTCAGCCCCTGGTAAATGGTACCCTAGGTACCCAGGGCCTTGTGACCAGGGAAGGCCTCTAAGCGCTGCAGCACTCATTGTGCCACCCTTAGAGGCCCTGTACCCTTACACACACACACTGCCTTTGCAGGCTGAGTGTCTGGGTGCAGGACAAAACAAAGAGTCGACATGGCACACATCTCTGTGTGCCATGCCCATTACCTATACTGCCAAGGCATATGTCAGCCACCCCTCTGGCTGGGTGCCTTATGCCTATGGTGTGGGCACAGGAGCAGGAGCCCTGTGCCCCTACAGTACCCAGGTCCATTCCTGGGCACTGTAAGTACAGTGCTGCCTTTTACAAGTACATGGTGCTGAGAGCTCGTCAAACACGAACTCCACAGCACCATAATGGCAACACTGAAGACTGGGAAGTTTGGTATCAAACTTCTCAGCACATTAAACCCACACTGATGCCAGTGTGGGATTTAATGTACTAAGCACCCCAGAGGGCATCTTAGAGATGCCCCCTTACAGCTAACCTACAATCCACGTCTGCTCTGAGGCTGCCCAGGCTGCCACACAGCAGACACGTTGCTGGACCCCTGGGTGGGAGAGCCCCTGCTCTCCCGGGCCTGCAACAATGCACATCCTGGGTGAGGTGAGAAATCTCCTCCCCCAGGATGAGCAAAGGGAAGCTTCAAAGGCATGCCGCCAGTTGGAGTTTCCCCAGGCCACTGCAACCCCCCACTCTGGCAGGAAGCTTGGCCGGAAACCCCATACAAGGACAGGGGATGTGCCAGCCTGCCCACCCCACCCCTCAGGTGGGGGAGGCGAGGTGAAGCACATCTCCGGGCTCTCGCCATCTTGAAGATAGGAGGCCCTACCCTATCAGGATTAGGCTACTGCCCTCCTCCCACAGGAGAGAGGCAGGATAGGGGGTGTACCCACCCCAGGACAAGGACCCATTGGTCCCTGGCCTTCACCTACCTGTAACGCCCCTAAATCTAGTATTTAGGGGCCCCCTGAACCTTCCTTCCCCAGATCCCAGATTCGAAACTACAAGAAGAGCAAGAAGAACAAAGACCTGCCCTGCAGCTGCTAAAAAGAGGAAGACACCAACTGCTTTGGCCCCAGCCCTACCGGCCTGTCGACCCTCGAACCTGCTCCTGCTCCAGCGCGGCATCTCTTGTGGCCAGCAACCTCAAAAACCCCAGAGGACCTGGCTACCTTTGAACTCTAAAGCCCCTGGGACTCCCATGAGTAGAGGCTCTACTCAGAAACCTATCTCTAACCCCTGGCAGCAGCCCGGAACCGCGAACCCAGCACACTCTGCACCAGCCAAGCCTGGCCAGTGCCGGAGTGAACAAAGACCCTGAGGACGACCCCACGGCGACTGTGACCCCGAGTCCGGCACCCAAGGACCCCCCTCGACATTCCGGAAGAAGTCTGCAGCCTCAGAACAGAGTGCCACCCCAACCGCGATCAACAAGAGGGTAAGATTCCCGACATCAAAAGGCACCCCTGCACCCGGCGCCCTGCGGCCCCCTGTGCCCAATCCCGGGGTACCCACCTAACCTACAACTACCCAACTTACCTCTCGAAGTGGTGGTGGCATCTGAAGCATCCTCATCCCCGAGCTTGCAGCCTTTTTCCAAACCGGAATATTCCCATTGACTTCCATTGAGCGCCCGAAGGCTCAAAAGCACCCTGCACCCAGCCGCCCGAGTGGCCCTGGCAGTGCACTCTCTACACTAACCTACGTCCCCACTTGCCCTGAGTAAGTGACCAGGAGCCCAGCTCCCACAGCCGCGTGGCTTGCCAGACAGCAGCCACCAACCAAGGCCCCCCTATCCCTCATAGGATAACATTGGGCCTAACTCTCTCTGCACCCGGCCGTCCTGAAACCGCTGAGGGTGAACCAACTGTACCTACCTGACACTGGGGGACCCCTGAGTCCATGCCCGGAATTTCAACTCTACCAGTCGAGTACTTACCCTTAAACCGCTAACTTCGTTTTCCTCATAGGGTAACATTGACTGACTTTTTCTTCAAAAATCTTCTAAGTGTGAACTTTTCAAAACTGCAAAAATTCACCAAAAATCAGCCAAGTGACAAAAACGAATTTACTCACCTGCTCCTAGGTGAGCTCCCAGTGCTGGATCTTGGTGCCCAGCCCTGACTCTGAAAAGTGTTCACAACTATACTTACCTCTAACTCATTTTTCTCCCATAGGAAACCATTGTCTGCTTTTCTGTGAAATTTCTTCTAAGTGTCTACTTTTGCAAATTTGAAATATTCTTTTAAAATCGTACCATTTCTGCAAACGAAATTACTTACCTGCTTTTGATAAGGACCCCAGTCCTGGGTCTAGGCACCCAGTCCTGGATTACTAAAGTAACGATAAAGTACTCTACCTGCAATTTGAATTTCTTGCCATAGAGATCCATTGAATGTTTTCTGTGAAATATTTTCTAAGTGCTAACTTTTGAAATAGCCAAATATTATTTAAAAATCATTACAGTTATTAAGTCGACTTTCATCACTTGATTCTGAATACTGACCCCAGGCTGGTTCTAGGAGCCAGACCTGGAATTCCAAAAGTAATCTGAAAAGTAATTTATTACAAATAACCTGAATTTACCATTGAGCTCAATGCATTGTTATGTTTAGGAAATAGGATTGTTTATTGCAACCAACTGTGACTGTTTACACAAATTTATTGCCTAAGACAAAAGTATTTATATTCAACCTCTCATTCTGAGAAAGTATATTTTTACTCCCTTTGTGGTTCTAAAAATAAAACAAGCATATATTTTATATATATAAATCATTGGCCTAGAGTTCAGTTATTGAGTGTGTGAAACCATTTGCTGACTGAGTGTGTACAATAAATGCTTTACACTGTCCTCTGGTACTGCCTTACTGCTCGACCAAGCTACCACTTTTGAGAGTAAGGTCATACCTAACTTTGACCTCTATCAGCCTCTGGGGGACTGTGGACTCTGTACACCCTGTACCTATTAGGGAACAGTATATACAGAGCCACTTTCTCACAGCCACCAAAGAGGATTCCGCCGCCGGCATGGAACCTCAACATAGTCCTGACGGAACTTATGAAGGTGCCCTTTGAACCCATCCACAAGGCCTCACTACAAATGCTGACAATGAAAACAGCCTTTCTGGTAGCAATAACCTCGCTGCGCAGAGTGAGCGAACTGCAAGCGTTAACACTGCAAGAGCCCTACATCCAAATACACAAGGACCGAGTCGTAATGAGGACTGACCCACACTTCATGCCTAAGGTCGTATCAGCATTCCATATGAACCAAACTATACAAATAAGTAGTTTCTTTCAAAACCCAGTCACAAGCGCAGAGAGGGCACTACACACTCAAGACGCTAGAAGAGCGGTGATGCACTATATCGAGAGAACAAAGGAGCACAGGAAAAGCAAGCAGTTTTTTGTGTCCTTCGCAACCAGCTTCCTGGGTAGACCAGTAACGAAAAGCACCATCACGCGATGGATCGCACTAACGATACAATTCTGCCACAAACAGGCAGGGCAGGAGCTAACGGAGGGGGCACGGCCCACTCCACAAGAAAGAAGGGAGCAACGATTGCCTTTCTGGCAAACACACCCATTCAAGGCATATGCCTGGCGGCAACATGGGCTTCAGTGCATACGTTCACTAAGCACTACTGTGTGGATATACAAATGAACAAGGAAGCACAAGTAGGGCAAAAGGTGCTTCAACATATATTCAACGACTAACGCTCATCTTCCACCCAGCCGCCACAAAGATGACAAACCACTACAAAGTCTATGCACAGCATAGTGAATCCAGAAAGATTCACGCTGCAAAACGAATAGTTTCTTACCTGTCGGTGTAGTTTTGTAGCTTGAAGATCTTTCTGGATCCACTAGCGAACCCACCCACCTCCGCCAGAAAGATGAGGCAGGAGAGGAAGGTGGAAGGACAGAGAGTAAAAGAACAAAAGAATACTGAAAGTGGATACATTGAAAAAGGAAAATACTAAAGAACGCCTAGGGTTAAAAAAAAAAAAAAGGGAAAAAAGAACCCGAAGATGGCGCCCCAAGGTGGGACTTTCGCAGGAAGCATGCCGACGTCACGAGAAGTACACCAAATGGTGGGACGTCGACGCCCACCTAGGCTAAAAAAAAAAAAAGGACTACGATTCCGGACCCAACCACCAGACCGCGGAATAATGCACAGCATAGTGAATCCAGAAAGATCTTCAAGCTGCAAAACTACACCGACAGGTAAGAAACTATTTGTTATGTGCAATTGATTACTTTTCTAACTCCAGGACTGGATCCTAGATTCGGTCCTGGGACAGTTTTTGGAAACAAGTGAGTAAATACGTTTTGGTTACTGCTGTGATTTTTAAGCACTATTTTGCTATTTTAAAAGTTGACACTTAGAAACTTTTTCTGATCAAATTACCAATGTTATCCTATGGAAGGAAATTCACTTAGCAGGTAAGTGGGGTTATGGTTACTTTTTCTAGGTCAGTGTTGGATCATGGATCCAGCACTAGTGTACCACCTGTAAGCAGTTGAGAAACTGCGTTTAAGTTATACAGGCGATTTTTAAGGAATATTTATAAGTTTTCAAAATCAACACTTCGAAGAAATTTCACAGAAAAACAGTCAATGGTTTCCTATGGGAGAAAATTGAGTTAGTGGTAAGTACGGTCGTAAGTACTTTTCAGGGTCAGTGCTGGGCACCAAGATCCAGCACAGGGATCTCTCCTAATAGCAGTTGAGTATTTCCGTTTTCGTTACTCGGTTGATTTTAGGTGAATATTTGCAAGTTTAGAAACTCCACACTCAGATGAAATTTCAAGAGAAACCAGTCAAAGTTTACCTATGGAAGAAAAGTAAGTTATCGGCTTTTGGGTAAGTACTCGACTGGCAGAGTTAAGGTTCTGGGCATAGACTCAGGGGTCTCCCAGGGTCAGGAATGTACAGTTGTTACACCTACTTAGAAGAAATTTCAAGAGAAACCAGTCAATGTTACCCTATGGAAGAAAAGTGAGTTATCGGATTTTGGGTAAGTACTCGACTGGCAGAGTTAAGGTTCTGGGCATAGACTCGGGTAAGTAAAGTTGTTACACCCTCAGCGGCACAGGGGCAGCCGGGTGCAGAGTGAGTTAGGCCCAATGTTATCCTATGGGAGGCAGGGGGCCCTTGGTTGGTGGCTGCTGACTAGCAGGCCACGCGGCTGTGGGAGCTGGGCTCCTGGTCATTTGCTCAGGGCAAATGGGGAAGTAGGTAGGAGTAGAAGTTGCACTGCCAGGGGCACTCGGGCGGCTGGGTGCAGGGTGCTTTTGAGCCTCCGGGCGCTCAATGGATAGCAATGGAAAAGCTCAAGGACGAACAAAGGCTGCAAGCTCGGGGACGAAGATTCTTCAGGTGTGCCCACCACTTCGAGAGGTAAGCTGGGTAGTTGGAGGATAGGTAGGTACCCAGGAGTTGGGCACAGGGGGCCGCAGAGTGCAGGGGTGCCTTTTGGTGTCGGGAAATCCTACCCTCTGTTGATCGCGGTGGGGGGGTCCCTGATTCTGAGGCTGCAGGCGTCGTCAGGAGCATCGAGGTGGGTCCTTGGGTGCCGGATTCGGGGTCACAGTCGCCAGGGGGACGTCCTCGGGGTCTTTGTCCACTCCAGCACAGGCCAGGCTTGGCGGGTGCAGAGTGTGCAGGGTTCACGTTTCCGGCCTAGTGCCAATGGTTAGATACTTGCTTTGAGCAGAGCCACTGCTCGTGGGAGTCCCAGGTGCTCAGAGTCACAAGGTAGCCAGGTCCTCCGGGGTTGTGAGGTTGCTGGCCACAGGAGGCGCCGGGACTTAGCAGGAGCAGGTTGGAGGATCGACAGTCAGGTAGGGCTGGGGCCAAAGCAGTTGGTGTCTTCCTCTTCTTAGCAGGTGCACAGCAGGTCTTCTTTGTTCTTGATCTTCTTTGCTGTTTTAGAATCTGGAATCTAAGGAAGGAAGGTTCAGGGTGCCCCTAAATACTAAATTTAGGGGCGTTACAGGTAGGTAAAGGGCAGGGACCACTGGGTCCCTGTCCTGGGGTGGGTACACCCCCTATCCTGACACTCTCCTGTTGGAGGGAGGCAGTGGCCTAGTCCTGATTGGGTAGGGCTGCCCATCTTCAAGATGGACCCGGAGATGTGCTTCACCTCGCCTCCCCCACCTGAGTGGTGGGGTTGGCAGGGCTGGCACATCTCCTGTCCTTACTTGGAGTTTCCAGCCAGTCTTCCCGCCAGAGTGGGGTTTAGAACCGGTAGGGGCCAGTTGCTGAGTACAGCAAGTGGCCTGGAGAAGCTCACAAAGGCGGCATGCCTTTGAAGCTTCCCCTGCCCATCCTGGGGGAGGAGACCTAGCCCAGGATGTGCATTGTTGCAGGCTCAGGAGAGCGGATGGCTCTCTACCCAGGGGTCCAGCAACATGTCTGCCACAGCAGCCTAGGCAGCCCCTCAGACAAGACGTGGATTGTAGGTTAGGTTCAGGGGGCATCTCTAAGATGCCCTCTGTCGTGCATTGTACATTAAATCCCACACTGTCATCAGTGCGGATTTAATGTGCTGAGAAGTTTGATACCAAACTTCTCAGTGTTGTCATCATGGTGCTGTGGAGTTCGTGTTTGACGAGCTCCCACCACCATATACTCTTAAATGGCAGCACTACACTTACAGTGCCCGGGAATGAACCTGGGTACTGTAGGGGGACACGGCTCATGCTCCTGTGCCCATACCACTGGCGTAGGGCACCCAGCTAGAAGGTTGGCTGATGTATGCCAGGGCAGTGTAGGTTGTGGGCATGGCGCTCAGGGATGTGTGCCTTGTCGACTCTTTGTTTTGTCTTGTACCCAGACACTCAGCCTGCAAGGGCAGTGTGTTTGTTAGGGTGCAGGGCCTCTAAGGGTGGCACAATGAGTGCTGCAGCCCTTAGAGGCCTTCCCTGGTCACAAGGCCCTGGGTACCTAGGGTACCATTTAGCAGGGGCTGACATGTGGCCAGGGTTTGCCAATTTGGGTTTTAGGTTTTAGGGAAGGAACATAGGCCCTGGGCACCTGATTGGTAGGAGTCCAGGGCACACTCAGTCAAAGTACATTCAGCAATTCAGCAAAAAGTGGGGGCATACCATGCAAGAAAGAGGGCACTTTCTCACAAGAAGGGCTTGTGCCATTTTGGTATGAGGTAGAGATGGGTGCCCTGGGATTGTTGAATAGCAACCACCCCAGGAACAGTTGACCCATTGGCTAGTGAGACCTGCCATCCCAAATTTAGGAAGATGGCATAAATGGGGTACCCCAGACTCATAGTCATTAGATCACTACTGGACTGGAAAGAAGACAGTAGCAGCATGGTCCTGCTGCTCCCTGGACCCAGCAGAGTGAGGCTACACCAAAGAAAGGACTGCACCTGCTGCACCAAACAGACCCGCAAGGAGTACTATGTCTGGTGTGCCCACTTGTGCAAAAGAATTCCACTTCTGCCAGGACGAAATAAGTGATTCCAATGGCTAGTTGGGTAGCCTCTTATTAAGCTTCAGGATCATCAAAAGCTAAAAAAAACCTTCACTCTTCAAGTACCCAGCTGCCTAGTAACGCCTGCCTGCCGCTGGATGCCATAGTGCTTGCTGGGCGACCAAGTCCTGACCTTCATGAGCTTTCCTCTAGCCCGTGGGACCCATAGGCAAAGTGGACCCTGATTCCCAGACTGAAATGATTTGCTTACCAGTAAGCAACCACTGCAATTGCCGGGAGACTAGTTAACCCATAGCGACTGGACCTGCGATGCACTGCATCGTATGATATAAAGTCCTGAGGCCAGAGACAATCCTTGACTCTGGTGAATACCAGGGAGGCCCCAGGAATGCTCACTACATCTCTTCAACATCATGCATCCCCAGTATCAGGACCACCTCTTGGCTGGACTGCAGGTCAGGATTAAAGTTCAGAAAAAAACTCTGACACTGTTGGCCCGTAATGGCTAGTCCAAGAAAATAGAAATAGCCATAAGATAAGAACTGCTAAACCGCCTACTACAGTTTATTGTATTTCCCCACAGTCAAACTGCATTGATTTAATTACCTTTAAGAATTCATATCTCCGGTTCCCCTTCAATACGTTTTTGTTGTTTTGGACTCTATTTTAAGATAAAAATACTCGTATTTTTATAAATTGGTGACTGATTTTTATTGTGTTGTGTTTCTTACCTATTAACTGTTCTGGTACTTATAAATGCTTTTCACTTGTTCCTTTGATTAAGCCTGGCTGCTCTCTACCACAACTACCGATGACTAAGTTAGGTGTTTTTTTTTTTAAAGAAACCTAAGTGGACCTGATGATTGTGACATTGTCCATTGTGAGGTCTCACAACCACACCTCATAATAGCTCAATCTCCTACACATGTCATCCCCAAATAAATGGAGGGGTAGAGAGGTTTAACAGAAGCATTACAAAAACATTCAGTTGACTAAAGTCAATGGCCATGATTGGAAGAAGGATGTGCAGAAGTGTCTGGTGGCCTACCATTTATCACTTAATTTTACCACAGTTCGTTCAAGGGAAGAAACCCAAGTTTGCTCTTAGTTCCAGGATGGGTGAAGTGGAACAAATATATAGTGGTTATTTCTGTAAAAGGTAATAGGAGAGAGTGGGAGGTTTAAAAGACGGAAAGAAAAATATATCATGATTCTGTACATTGACTTGGTGGGTGTTAGTGCTCCTGGGGGAGCTAAGTGTTGGTCGAAATACATAAATATCAAAAAGGTTGTGAAACTATTATAAAATACTGTCAAAACAGCTGATGGAACAATTTAAAATTAGTGTTATTGTAAAACGTGATGCTTCACCCTCCAATGTGGATATTCATATGTCAACCATGACTACTTTTAAGCAGTTCCTGTTTGTTTTTCTTCAAGCAATCCTACAGTGCCCCTCGCACTCAAAATCCAAGATGGGGAAACCTTTCTCCCAATGTGCAGAGTTTGTGCCCACTCACAGGTGTGGCCAGGATAATGCACAGTACCCAGTCAATCACAACCGATTCTGGTGGTACCCTTCCTCCCACTGGGTTTGGTGCCAGCTTGACTAAGAGGATAAAAACTGCAGCATTTCCAGGTGTTACGTAACATTTGCTTGTGACTGGAAAGGCCCATTGGTCTTTATGCCAGGGAAAGAAAACACCTCCCCACTACCAGGCCATTGTCTTTGCCTTGGGATCAATTTCCATACCCCTTTTACACCTAATTCAGGCCAGGTATCAACTAACGCAGATAAAGCCTCCAGCAGTTTCAGGCAAGGTAAAGGTAACTTTCTAAAAAATTACATTTCCCATATATTTAATAAAAATCAGATGTTCCTATTAGATAGGATTTTTATGAAATATAAAAATAAGTGTTTTGGTGAAGTTTGTTGCCGGTACACATCAAAAGTCACAGATTAGTGTATAATCTATATTTTGAATTTTCGTATGTGCCACCTACACCCTGACCAGCAACAATGTTGTCTTGAGCCTTGTCACCCAGGGAATGTGCCATTTCCCTACTTTTTGTGTAGCAAGGTCTGCTTAGGGGTGACACATTTATATTTAAAATCTGTTTTTTCTACCTGTCAAAAGGGTGATATTCGCAGGTCTGTGCAGCAGGGTTTAAGATGCTGCTGTCAGTCTACACAGGGTAGGTCTTGAGCCATGTTTTTACTCCCATTGTATTGGATGGCACAATAGGTGCTGTAGTCCACAAGTGGCATTTAACTGTTCATGCCAGAGGTATATCTGCAGCATATACTTTGGCCTTATAGGAATGCAAAATTGGCTAATCAGGCTTAAGGTCAATGTCATCATGTTTTAGGGGTCAGAGCAAATACACTGGGCACTAGAGGACAGTGTCCAATTGTTAGAACTTGAGATTACCAGCAGGTGAGCCCCTCAGTCCAAAAAATGTAAAACTTGGGGTGACAACACAAAAAGAGGTTGCTTTGCAACAGTCTTGCTGTATAGTGTACAAGGTTGGAAATTCCTTGCTTCAACTTTTAAAGATAAGTAACTTTCTTTGTCCCACCCGTCAGATCTATGAAGATTCCATCGTGCTCCAGTCTGTTTTTACCAGTGTGCGCCAGAAGATTGAGAAGGAGGATGACAGCGAAGGGGAGGAGAGCGATGAGGAAGAGGAAGTAGAGGATGAAGGTTCTGAATCTGAGTGTAAGTCTCAAAATCGGGTGTTTTAGTGTTTGCTATACAGTTGGCTTGAAGGAGCTTGGGGCGGTGTAACGAGGACTCTGTTCATATAATGCAGGATACCCATTTGAAGCTGGTAAATATTTGAGCAGGAGATAATTTGTGCCCTTTCACTATACTGACCCCTTCAGTAAACTGCAAAAGATTGAGTTTCAATGGGAATTTGTTTATTATACTATGTGTTCTCTGTGGAACCAGGGCTGGAACACAGATCTCCTGGTGCCCATGTTACCAGTGAGCCCCACTCAGAACCAAATGTACCTTTGGTCGTTCCACATCTTTGTGTATTGACTCACTTGCTTACATTGAAAGCAACACTACATTTCGAGTGAGAACACGGCATTAAATCGGCAAAAACAAACACTTTACGGGTATTTCTGAAAACCAAGAGAGTGAGGATTAGTATATTGAGAGGAACCTACTACTGAAATGTCAGGCTCCTTTTGAAGAGGGAGCGTGTAGGAGATTTGCAAGTTTCGAACAAGCTTGTGGGTCATATTTTATGTAGAATTAAGTGTGTGCAGGATTGCCCAGATCTTTGTGTGGGTGGGAAAAAGGTTTGAACTCAACTCTGGCACTGACAGGCAGTAGAGTCTTTAGGTGTAGGTAAGATGGAGTCTATTTGAGTCCAGCATTCCACCTTCTGGCTGCAGTTCAGTTGTGTAGGAAGCTGGCTCTGTATATACTTTATAAAAAAAAAGAGATATAGTGTGCACAGAGTCCAGTAAGTCCCCAAAGGTATAGCAGAGGATAAAGTAGATAATACCTTACTCTCAGTTAAGTGGTAGCTGGGCTGAGTGGTTACACATATCAGAGGGTAGTGTGAATGCATTTGGTGTACATGTTCATACAAGGCAGAACCACACACTCAATGACTAACTCCAGGCCAATGTTTGTAAAAAATATTACTTCAGTTACTTTCATGTTTAGGAACCAAGTTGAACTCAATTGCAGCTATGTAGACTTTCCATAAATGTAATGCTTTCAATAGGCAGTTGGCAACTGTTTGTATAGCTTTCAAAATACTTTACAGGTGCATGTAATGCTCTTCAGTGTCAAAAGAGATACTTTGTAATATTCTTAGAATCAATACTTAGTGCAATACAGAGAAAACCAATGCAATCCTACGGTAGGAAAGACGAGTAAGTAATTTTAGTTAAACGCTCGACTTACAAGTTCAATCTTCCGGGGGTTTGACCAGCACAGGGCAAGGGTCAATCCAAGGTAGGTACTGCACCACCAGTGGCACTGGGGCGGCCGGGTGCAGTGGTCACTGGGCCCAATGTTACCCTATGGGAGTAGGGGGCACCTCGAAGAGGCACCGGTGTGAGAAAGTGGCTCTGTATATACTGTATCCCAATAGGTACAGTGTGTACAGAGTCCACAGTCCCCAGAGGTTTGGCAGACGCTAAAGTTAGATATAACCTTACTCTCTTAAGTGGTAGCTTGGTCGGGCAGTATCAGAGGACAGTGTAAAGCATTTGTTGTACACAGTCAGCAAATGGTCTTACACACTCAATAACTGAACTCTAGGCCAATGGTTTATATAAAAAATATATGTCTGCTTTATTTTAGAACCAACAATAGGTATTAAAATATTCTTTCTCAGAATGAGAGGCTTTAGTTGAATACTTTTGCAATATGCAATTGACTTTTGTAAATAGTTGTAAATAGTTATAGTTGTTGGACCAGCTGATCCATAGGGCATTCCCCAGTGTCCCTGGTTGGTAGTACCTGGACGCGAAGTCGCGGCATTTGCTGTTTTCTGCCGTGGCGAACAGATCGATATCCGGAGTGCCCCACTCTGCGAAGACGTTTCTTAGCACGTCGTCGTTTAGCACCCACTCGTGATTTTCTTGAACGAGCCTGCTGAGCGCATCGGCTTGGGCATTCTGCACTCCCGGCAGATGGGTTGCCGTGATCGTTAGGTTCCTGGCCACCAGCCAATTTCAGATCGTCTGTGCCTCCCGAGACAACGTGCGTGAACGGGAGCCCCCCTGCTTGTTGAGGTAATACATGGTAGTAGTATTGTCCGTCTGAACTAGCAGGGAGTTTGTCGTGAAGGAGGGATGGAACGCCTTCAGGGCCAAGTGTACTGCTCTGAGTTCCAAAAAGTTGATGTGGTAAGTCATCTCCGTCTGCGACCATATCCCCTGAATCTGAAGAGGGCCCGAATGCGCTCCCCAGCCCTGGAGAGACGCATCGGTCACTATGGTCTGGACCGGAATATACTTGTGGAAAGGAGTCCCCTTGCAAACATTCTCTGAGGAGCACCACCATTTCAGAGATTGGAGAGCGTGTTGGGACAGATGAATCGTGTCCTCCCAACGCCCCCGCCTCTGGTCCCATTGATCCTCCAGACACTCCTGCAGGGGCCGCATATGCAGACGGGCATTGGGGGTGAGAAAGATGCAGGAAGCCATCGACCCCAGTAAGAAGGACACCGTCCTCACTGTAGGAGAGTGGGCTGAGAGGAGGTGCAGGGCCTTCCCACGGATCGATAAGCGTCTCTCCTCCGAAGGACACACGCTTGCGTTCAAGGTATTGACTGAGGCCCCCAAGTACTGGAGACACTGCACAGGGATCGGCACTGACTTCGACATGTTGATGTGCAGCCCCAGGCGATGCAGCAAGGCAGCTGTCCTGTTGAAGTGACACTGGGCTTCCCGGAACGTGGAAGCCTTGATCAGCCAATCGTCCAGGTATGGATACACAAACACTTTGGTCTTCCGCAAGTGTGCTGCCACCACTGCCATGCACTTGGAGAACGTCCGTGGGGCAGACTTCAGGCCAAACGGGAGTACTGTATACTGGTAATGGTTGTTGCCTACCAGAAACCTCAGGAACTTGCGATGCTTTGGTGCGATCGGCACATGAAAGTAAGCGTCCTGCAGATCCATGGCGCACAGCCAATCTCCTCGATGCAACTGAGGGTAAATCTGATGCAGGGACAACATACGGAACTTTTCTCTGCGGATCCACTTGTTTGCTTGACGCAGATCTAGAATAGGCCTGAACTCGTTCTTGTCCTTTTTTCTGACGAGAAAGAACCTGGAGTAAAGGCCTTTTCCTCTTTGCCTCAAAGGAACAATTTCTATCGCCCTCTTCCTTAACAGAACCTCCGCCTCCCCCTGGAGCTCCCGTACCATGAAGGGAGAGCGCACTGGTGGAATCTGAGGAGGCGGGCTGGTGAAACGAAGACTGTATCCATTGCAAACAATATTCAGCACCCACTTGTCCTGAGTTATTGTCCTCCACTCTGCCAGGTAGAATTGAATACTTCCCCCCCACCGGAGCGGGTAACGGACGAAGGGGAAGTGACCTTTCAGGGCTTCGACCCGGCCGGGCCTTTGTTCCCCGACGAGGATTGATGCTGGCCTCTGCCCCTCTGGCGCTTCTGAAAGGACTGCCTCGGGAACTGTTGTTGTTGTTGCTGGTGCTGTTGTTGGTGACCAGACTGGCACCCTTGACCGCGTTGCTTAGAATAACGCCTGCCATAGGAACGGAATGACTTCTTCTGCTCCTTGGGTCTTTCCAACCCCACGGCCTTCAGGGTTTCTGCTTCGGCCTTCATGCGGGCCATCTCGTCATCCGCATGAGACCCGAACAACGTCGAGCCAGAGAAAGGCAAGTTCGCAATCTTTTGCTGTGCTTCAGGTTTGAGAGAGGTAAGCCTCAGCCAGGAATGTCTCCTCATGTGCACTCCATGACAGTCCCCATGGGCCGCCAGCAACGAGACATCCCCCGCCGCACTGATGATCTGGTTGGAGACCATCATGCCCTCGTTCAGCACCTCCTGGAAGTCCTCCCTTTTGTCCCTAGGCAGGGAGGCAGCAAACTGTTGCAGAGAGTCCCAAAGCGATCGGTCATAGCGACCCAGCAGGGCAGAGGCGCTAGCGGCCTTCATAGTCGTGGCCGACGTAGAGCACATTCTCCTCCCCAAGGAGTCCATCTTGCGGCTCTCCTTATCCGGAGGAGCCGTGGAAGAGGGCGTCGTGGAGTGTTGTTTACGAGCCGCAACCACAATGACAGAGTCCGGGGGAGGGTCCACCCTGAGGAAGGCCGGGTCCGAATCAGGGGCCCTGTACTTCTTCTGCAACCGTGAGGGAGCAGACTTCACCACCGCAGGTGTCAAGAAAACCTCCATGGCTGGTTCCTCCAAACCCGGAACCAAAGGAAGGAGGGGGCGTGACAGGTGAGCCTTGTGCAATGTCTCAAATATCATCGAGGTAGTGGGAACCGGGACTGCTACGGAGATTCCCAATTTCGCCGCCCCCCCGCATCAGCACATCCTGGAAAGTGGCAATATCATCCACCGGCGAGATTCGGGTAGGTGGAGTTTCCGACAGCGAGGGGGAGAGCCGTCCATTGCCAGAAGAGTCCGTATACCTCGTGCCTCTGGAACGAGATCTATACCTCCGTCGTCCATGCCTTGTGTGAGTGGATGACCTGCGTCTACTCCGTGACCTCCGGCGAGATCGAGAGCGTGACCTCTGTCTGCGTGGAGCCTTAGGAACCGCCGGTAGCCGAGGAGACGGCGGAAGCTGAGGCACCGGCGGTGGTGGAGGTGGCGTAGGCCGCTTAGGAGGAGGAGGAGGAGGCGGAGGAGGCGTAGGAGGCTGCGGCTGAGGGAGAGGCTGCGGAGCTCCATCACTCCTTGCAGGGGAACCAGGACCAGCACTGTCCGGACTCCCGTCCACCCTTCCCTTCTTGGCGGGCCTATCCCGTGCTGAAGTAAACAAGGGGGAGCGCCGTCGCCTCCTAGATCCACGACTGGAGATCGTAATCACCGAAGACGTGTTCCCAGATGTCACCGACATCGAACTGATCGTCGACCTCGTACGGCGTCTCCTCGCCGTCCGGCGTCCCCTCGACGTCGACCGGTGGCCCCTCGACGTCGAACGTCGGGTCGACGGAGAGTCTCTCGACGTCGACGGTGAACGACGTCTCCTCGACGCCGATCTCCTTCGCCTCGATGTCGATCTCCTTCGCCTTGACGTCGATCTGTGCCTTGACGTCGATCTGTGCCTCGACGTCGATCTGTGCCTCGACGTCGATCTGTGCCTCGACGTCGATCTGTGCCTCGACGTCGATCTGTGCCTCGACGTCGATCTGTGCCTCGACGTCGATCTGTGCCTCGACGGTGATCTGTGCCTCGACGGCGATCTGTGCCTCGACGGCGACCTGTGCCTCGACGGCGACCTGTGCCTCGACGGCGACCTGTGCCTCGATGGCGACCTGTGCCTCGACGGCGACCTCCTTCGTCTCGACGGCAGTCGCCGGTGTCTTGGCATTTATGTCGTCGGCGTCGATACATCGCGGGGCTCGGTACGACGTCGATGGTGTGTCGACGTCGACCGTGGAATCCTCGACGGCGACCTAGTCCTAGGTCTCGCCGGCCCCTCTCTCGACGTCGAGAACGCCGCGATCCAGAGCCCGGGATCGACTGCGAACACACCGGTGCTTTACCTCTCGCCGTCGACGTCGTCGCCTTCGACGTCGAACGCGATCTACCAGCCGGTAGGCGTCGTTTCTGCTGCTGTTTCTGCCCGGAGGTCCCTCCAGTGGCTGAAGCATGGGCAGAGGAAGGGGAATGAGATCCTCCATGCCCCGAAGTCCCACCTGTCCTCTGCTTCTCCTGTCCCTGGAGGCGAATCTTCTCCCTGTCCCTCAGGGTCCTCTTGGAGAAGGTCTTGCAGATGGCACATGTAGCAGGGACATGTGAGGATGACAAGCAGAGGATACAGACATCATGTGGGTCCGTCTTGGCCTTTTTCCTCCCACACTCAGGGCATTTATCAAATAAAGCCATGCTAAGAGTCGGCAAATTGCACCAAAATGTAGGATGCAGTAAAGAAAGGCTCTAGACGTCGAATGAACACACTATTTATCCAAAAATCCAAAATTTAGTCCAAATATCCACCCAAAAGGGTAGAGCTCAAGCTCCAGGGTCCTGCTAGCAGGAGCCGGAAAAAAGAACTGAAAGTAACTTGCTTTGGCTGTGCATCCTGGGATACCGGGGGTCTCTGGAGAGTTTCTTAAAGGCACGGTATCCCTTTAGCAGACACATAATGACAGCCTATAGGGCTTGTCTGTCCACCCCTTCCTCTCTATTGTTTAAAGGGATTTTGGTGAAGGGAGTGTGATACAATAAAGGAACATGTCAGATGTGAATAAAAATGACATTTAAACTTTATTTTGGCTTTTGTGTTCACTTCAGAGGAAGTGCTGGCCAGTGCAGCCATATTGTTATTAGGCTGTAGTTCGAGGCATGTGGGCTGCTGAATTCATATCTGTGCATAGATTGCCGCCTAGTGTTGGGTCCGGATGTTTGCACGTTGTTGTCCTGGAAGAGTCTTCGAAGTATCCTGAGATAGGTGACTCCTCCCCTGGACCACAGTGCGCATGGGCATCCTCTCCATCCTCGGATTGTTTTTTTTCCGCCATTGGGTTCGGATGTGCTTATCTTGACTCAAGTTAGGGAAAACTTTTTGCAGGCCAAAAGGCCTTTAGTTCGCGTCGGTACTGTTCCCGATCGGTATCGACAGTTACTTGTTAGTCTACTGACTTCAAAACGACTTTTTCGCATCATATCCGACCATCGACCCCACATCGACGATGGATTCGAGGACCCCATTCAAGCGGTGTCCTGTTTGCAATGCGAAATATCCCCATGTCGACGTCCACCCGGTGTGCAACAAATGCCTTTCACCGGATCACGACGAATCCACATGTATGGCCTGTGCCCGATTCCGATCCAAAAAGACGGCACCGGCCCCAACCAACATCTTCAGCGCCGAGGACGAAGATGTGGAAGGCGTGGAGAACCTACCCTCCAGCCCCGCTTCCGAACACGATTCCGGATCGGAAGACATCGAAGAACACCTCTTTCACAGGGAAGAAGCCAACACCGAGGTAGGAGACTACGATGAGGCCTTAGGGGCCGAAGAAAGTAGCTCCGGTGACGAGCAAGGCCTACCCGTACAGACGGAGGATATCCCAGTGCGTCAGTCTATGGCTCCGGTCGAAGGATCGCCTTCGGGCCTTACCCAAGACCTATCCCGCAGTTCTTCGGCCCCGCCCTCTGGCCCGGCCTCGGACATCCAGCGAAAGCCATTAGTACCCAAAACGACTGGTTTCCCTTCCTCGAAACCGAAACCAATAGTCGTATCGGTTCCACAGAAACTGAAACTGACACTGGTCGGATCGAAGCCCACTACACCTTCGACGCCAGCCAAACCCGTCGGCACCGACCGCACCCAACGGGACTTCGGTGCCGAACTCGCAGCAGCCGACGTCGGCGCCGACACACGGAAAAAGGCCATCGGTACCGCCAAACCGCCTCGGCACCCGGCACCGAAACAATCGGCTCCGGCCACGAAGGTCAAAATGGCCGCTGCGTCGCACACCACTTCGAAAGCAGCACCTAAGGCCCAATCATCGACGCCGTCGACAGCTACTACCTCTCCTCGACTCGATGACCCCGTGGCCCCGAAGAAGTCCACGCCTGCCTCTACAGAACCGCTCGGCGCCAAAGAACCGTCGGCGTTCCAGGTGCGACAAGTTGCAGCGTCCTTGCAACGCATCAAAGAAAAGGCAGCCCTCCAGGATACGTCGGGCTCCGAGCCGAAAAAAGCTGAAAAAGCTTCTCCAGCAACACCCAACATCACATTTGGCCTGCCGCCATACACGGCGCCCAAACTGTTTGAAATCAGAACACGTGTCACCCAAACTAGGATCACACCTGCCGAACGCTCTCCTACGGAGACATCACCGTCCCACATCATCGATGCCGACACCGGCAGAATTATGCTCCACAAGCGGAGAATATCTTTCGAGCAAGCTTTGGACTCCTACCGGATCCCGCTAAAGAAAAAGCTGCCAGCGGATTCGGAACCAGTTCTTTACGAACGTCTCCATACCTCTTACCCAGATCCACAGTCCTTCTCTCCGACACCCTCCGAAACCGACGTTTTGGAGGACTACATGTGTGACGACGTCCCCTACCCCAGGGAGATGGACCCTGAAGGCCAACAGGACCCTGATCAGGCTTGGGATGACCCTGTAGACCCGGGTGCAGCTATGGATACACAGGACACGCAGCTATATGGCGCGAAAACGTCTCCCACAGAGGACACTGCCGCATTCAACGCCCTCATTGAACGTGCTGCGGCCAATCATGGTGTGCAACTCCACTCTGACACAATCGAGGACGATTTTCTAATGGATACTTTCGCATCCTCAGAAAGGAATATCAAAACTCTGCCCATGTTGAAGGGTGTCCTCAAACCAGCAAAGGACATTTTCAAAGAACCCACCAGGGCAAGAGTAATAAACCCCAGGATCGACAAGAAATATAAGTCGGCGCCTGGGGACCCTACGTACATTAGAGGCCAGTTGCCTCTGGATTCCATCGTAGTCGCTAATGCTCGCAAACGGGCGCACTCGCAGACAACTGGTGATGCTCCTCCCCCGGACAAAGAGTCCAAGGTGCTAGAGACCTCCGGCAAACGGGTTGCAGCCCAGGCAGCTAACATATGGCGTATTGCCAATACCCAGGCGCTCCTAGCTTGGTACGATCGCGCACACTATGACACATTAGAAACCCTACTCCAACATCTCCCTGACCAATACAAAGAGGGAGCAGAGCTCCTCATCAGGGAGGGACAACTCCTCACGAACGCATCCATTAAGTGTGCACTGGATGCCGCAGATACAGCTGCCAGAGCAATAAACACCAGCGTCATGCTACGACGACACGCCTGGTTACGAATCTCCGGATTCAAACCTGAGGTTCAAAATAACATCCTCAATCAGCCGGTCAACCCCGACTACTTATTCGGACCAGAAGTTGACACCACCCTAGAAAAAATAAAAAAGGACACAGACACTGCAAAGTCCATGGGGGCTCTCCAAACGCAGACCTTTCGGAGTGGCTCCTTTCGTCGCCCCGGAAATAGAGGAGCAGGTAGAGGACAGGGGTCACAGCAAACCTACAACAAGGGCAACACACAAGGTACCTACGATAAAAACACCCGGGGTGGATATCGTGGCTCCAGCACAAAGGGCAGAGGACGCGGATACGGCAATACCAGGTCCTCCCCCAAGAACAAACAGTGACGCCCTCTCCCTTCCTCCCGACCACATAACACCTGTCGGGGGAAGGCTACAAAGGTTCCTGTCCACGTGGAACACCATCACCACGGACAGGTGGGTCAAAGATATTATCAAACACGGTTACTGCCTAGAATTAACCTCCACTCCACCCACAATACCGCCAAAACACCGTCCTATGTCCTCAGAGCACTTAGCGCTATTACAGCAGGAAGTGCTAAGTATGCTGAAAAAAGGCGCAATAGAGGTCGTACCCGTCCACGAGCAAGGTACGGGGGTGTACTCCCTGTACTTCTTAATACCAAAAAAGGACGGGTCACTCAGACCTATACTAGACCTGAGACCCCTCAACCGCTACATTCTCTCAGAGCATTTCCACATGCTCACCCTACAACAAGTCCTCCCGCTGCTCAAACAGGGAGACTTCCTAGCCACGCTAGACCTCAAAGATGCGTATTTCCACATACCCATTCACCCATCACACAGAAAATATCTCAGGTTCACTATTCAAGGGCAGCACTACCAATTCAAGGTTCTTCCCTTCGGCGTGACAACAGCACCCAGAGTTTTCACAAAGTGCCTAGCTACAGTGGCTGCACATCTACGGAGGCAACATATTCACGTCTACCCTTACCTGGACGACTGGCTTGTTCAGGCACAGTCAGCCCAGCAATGTGCCAGCCACATGTCCCGCACCATTCACCTCCTTCACAATCTGGGATTCTCACTAAATTACCCAAAATCACATCTCCAACCAGCACACGTACAACAGTACCTCGGTGCGACCATAGACACTCTGGCAGCCACAGCTCAGCCAAATTTAGTGAGGATCAACAGCATGCAAATGCTGATTTCAAAGTTCACACCCCAACACTCCCTTCCTGCGCGAGTGTTCATGCAGTTGATAGGCATGATGGCCTCCTGCATTTTCATAGTCCCACACGCGAGACTACATATGCGCCCGCTTCAGGAGTGCTTAGCACGTCAATGGAATCAGGCTCACGGGCAACTAAACGACCTAGTGTTGGTGAGCGGTCGGGCATACAACTCTCTGCATTGGTGGAATCCAAAAAACCTTTGCAAGGGCCGACCGTTCCAAGAGCCTGTTCCACAAATAATACTGACGGCGGACGCGTCTCTCCAGGGATGGGGAGCTCATGTACTCAACTACACAGTGCAGGGACTATGGACAATACAACAAAAGAAGATGCACATCAACCTTCTAGAACTGATGGCAGATCTTCCTGGCAATGAAAGCATTCAAGGTACACTTGTGCAACAAAGTCGTGTTGATCCGGACGGACAACATGACTGCCATGTACTACATACAGAAGCAGGGAGGAACACACTCTCCACAGTTGTCTCATCTGGCTCAGAGCATGTGGAAGTGGGCCATTCAAAGGAACATATTCCTCATGGCGGAACACCTCCCGGGCAAGGACAACCAGATGGCGGATCTGCTCAGCAGACACAGCCACCAGATGCACGAGTGGGAGCTACACCCGTCAGTACTCCAACCGTACTTCCAACAGTGGGGTCATCCAGAGATAGACCTATTCGCCACAAACGAAAACGCAAAATGCCAAAGCTTTGCCGCCAGGTTCCCACATCCGCAGTCGCAGGGCAATGCGATATGGATGAACTGGTCCGGCAGATTTGCGTACGCTTTTCCCCCAGCACCACTGATACCGCTGGTGGCACGCAAACTCAGACAACACTCACTAACACTCGTCCTGGTTGCTCCAACATGGGCACGCCAACCATGGTACACCACCTTTCTCGAACTTTCCGTGGTGCCGCATCAAAGGCTGCGGATCAAACCCGCGCATTTGACGCAGAACCATGGAGAGATTCAGCACCCAGATCCGCAACAGCTGAACCTGGCAATCTGGCTCCTGAAGTCCTAGAGTTTGGCTACCTAAACCTGCCACCTGACTGTATGGACATCATTAAGGAAGCTAGAAGACCCACTACCAGAGCTTGCTATGCAGCCAAATGGAAAAGGTTCGTAATTTATTGCAATAACAATGACATTAACCCGCTAGACGCATCCATCCAAAACATAATTTGTTACCTCTTACACCTATACCGATGCAATCTGGCATACACCTCAATACGTGTCCATTTGACCGCAATATCAGCCTATCTCCAGAACAGGCAGCACCTCTCTTTATTCAGAGTGCCTGCCATCAACGCATTCTTGGAAGGACTCAAACGAGTAATTCCTCCAAGCCACCCACCAGCTCCAATGTGGAACCTCAACTTGGTCCTGACACGCCTGATGGGTCCACCCTTCGAACCTCTACACTCATGCGAGATTCAATTCCTCACCTGGAAAGTAGCTTTCCTAGTAGCGATCACTTCGTTGAGGAGAGTTAGTGAACTCCAGGCACTAACCGTTCAAGAGCCATTCATACAGGTTCACGCCAACAGGGTCGTACTACGTACCTACCCCAAATTCATGCCCAAGGTGATATCGCAGTTCCACATAAATCAAACTATTGAACTGCCTGTTTTCTTTCAAAACCCACAAACTGTCGCAGAAAGAGCACTCCATACACTGGATGTAAAGAGAGCCCTCATGTACTATATAGACAGGACTAAAGTCTTTAGGAAAACAAAACAACTTTTCGTTGCCTTTGCCCCACACCACAAAGGTAACGCCATCTCCAAAGCAGGTATAGCCAGATGGATCGTTAAATGTATTCAAATTTGCTATCAAAAAGCTAAACGCACATTAACGATTCCCCCACGAGCCCACTCAACACGTAAGTTAGGGGCCTCCATGGCTTTTGTGGGAAACATTCCTTTGCATGATATATGTAGAGCAGCCACCTGGTCCACTACACATACATTTACCAAACACTATTGTGTAGATGTGCAATCAAAACAGCAGGCAGCTGTAGGACAGGCTGTTCTCAAAACTCTTTTTCAGACCGCTGCAGCTGGCACTGGTAGCCGCCGCTAATAGAAGGTACTGCTATATATTCTATGCACAGATATGAATTCAGCAGCCCACATGCCTCGAACTGAATATGCTACTTACCAGTATGCATCTGTTCTTGGCATGTAGGGCTGCTGACATTCATATCGCCCACCCTCCTCCCCGGCGCCTGTAGCAGCTGCAGCTCTCAGAATTACTGTAAGCATGGTCATCACTTTCTGTATCTACTCCATCACTGCCACAATGGCGCAAAACAATCTGAGGATGGAGAGGATGCCCATGCGCACTGTGGTCCAGGGGAGGAGTCACCTATCTCAGGATACTTCGAAGACTCTTCCAGGACAACAACGTGCAAACATCCGGACCCAACACTAGGCGGCGATCTATGCACAGATATGAATGTCAGCAGCCCTACATGCCAAGAACAGATGCATACTGGTAAGTAGCATATTCATTATTTTGTATGTCTCTTAAGTGTCTTTGCAGGTTTGCAAATGCAGGACAGCTTAAGAGATTTTTTGATTGCTCCGGGGTCCCCGCACACGGGCTGGACTATTCATAGATTATGACTATAACACCCCTACTACAGAACTGGAGTTACAGGTAAGAAACTACTCCTTGCATTACTAGTCTGATGACTGGAATAAATTCAAGCATGTAAATCGATGAAAGGAACCATTGCTGGAGTGGTTTAGTACACGAGAAGGTAATTAGTTGTATTCCATTTTAAGATTTTTCTTGGATTTATAAGATTGTGTTACCTGTTGTCTGACTGGGAAACCCAGAGGTAATAATTCATGCATGTTAGTCTTTGAAAGATAGCATCTCTGGAGAACTGCAGTTACATGTATTTGAGCCAGAGCCATTCATGGTGCTATGGCAAGAGCGGTAAGTGTGTGAAACTGTGAAGAGCACTTATCTCTGGACGAGCGTTCTTTGCTCTCCATGAAACTTCAGTAGTGATGTTCCAAGACCGACCCCATCGCTCAAGAGTAACCACAAGTAGATTGTCTACAATTATTATTTTCAGTTTTATGTCTTTTTGCTATCACAGCTAATCTTTTTATTTTTCCCCCAACAGCTCGTTCGGTAAAGGTGAAGATTAAACTTGGTCGGAAGGAGAAGCCATCTGACCGAGTGAAAAGTAGAAGGCGCACTAGCCGGGGCTGCCGGGCCAAACCAGTGGTCAGCGATGATGATAGTGAGGATGAGCTGGAGCAAGAAGAAGTAAGTAAAGGTCTTTCTGCCAGCACCCAGTATTGGCTGGCTTTAAATAACTGCTCTGCCCCAGGTTATTAATTCAGTGAGCAACTTGCTAAATTAAATGTTGGCTCCTTTAGTCCTCAGGCATTGTCTTCCAACTGTGGGGAATTCAGAAGGTACTGCTCATGTAGGTTTTATGGCACCTTCCAAGTTAAAGAAACTTCCAGTCCTTTTATGAAAGATTTAAGCAGTTTCTCAGTAGTTTTGCTCAGGCTTTAAACCTATTCCTGTTGGAGATATTTCAAACTGCAGATAACTCGATATAGTGTATTCCCCAGGCGCCAGACTGGATCCAGAGATTTATCATAGCAGTGCTCCTGCGTGTCATTAAGTGGCGCTATGTGACTCCAAGTTGGTTCCATACCACACAGAAAAGACAGGTTGATATATACGCGTCTCCTTTGTGGTGCTGTTAGTTCCTTTCTTTCTGTGCCTTTCGATGTGGATCTGGAGCTCCATTCCCACATTTGTCAGTTTTCCGACCGCTTCCAAATCCATACAGGGTGCTAGGTAACAATGTCCTGATCAAAAACGCCAGGATTCAAGTCATGCTGACACTGTAAGAAGCAGATTTCTGTCACGGATCCGCCTGGGGCTTTGTCTCGGGACTCAGAATTGTGTTACATCTGCTGTCTCATGCATCCAAAGTAATTAGAGACCAGAAGACAAATCTGTATATCAGTGATTACAGGAAGTTGTATCAGTCTTCGCATAGATGCCACCCTAAGTCATGCACCCATGCTCTCTCGATTTTAGGGTCTTTGCCATGCTTGTTCCTGCTTTAAGTCTCCCGGTGACTCTAAGGCCAAACATGAGCATAAAAATGGAAAGCGGGACTCAACGCCATCCCAACACTGTCACTCCAAGGAGTGCTTTCTGTCACAGACGGGGACATTGTAGCAGTAAACATACGCAAGTCACTATTTTCCACTGCACCAACCAGGATGAAATTCTGTGGCTCTCTAGTTCAATGCATTACCTAATAGATGCCCCACGTGGAAAGCCTGGACAGACTCCAGTTAGTGCCTTTCCATTTCTGTAGCTTTGAAGAAATTTTAAGATCTTCTTAGAGTTTCTTGTTGCTCAAATAAGTGAAATTTCTGATATTTATATGTTTTTCTTGTGTTCATTGCTTGATTTTTGCTTGCCAAGAAAGTGTCACCCATAGTTGTTGAATGTCACTCATAATTAAATCTAAAATTATGAAAATGTCACACTTAAGCAATCTGAATCCTTGGCAGCTATGGGATAGTCATCTGCATTAAGATCTACTACATACTGTCCAAGAGGTAGCCTCTGAGAGCCCATTCACAAGGACTACCTCTGCATTAGCACGAGGCTGTGACGTGGGCATGAGTTCACAAAGCCCTACTGCAATATGAGAGGCAGGTGCAGTGGGAAGGACACTTTGCCCATTCAGTTCTGCAAGGCTTCTTAGTCTGATTCCACTCCATACAAGCCCTCCACCATGAGGAGGTACTGCTTTGGTATCTATTCCAAGTTGAGGACTCTGTGCCATCAGAGGAACATGTTGCATACTTTTGTTAATGCTCTTCCTTGTGGATACTAGCTGCAGAGTTCTTATTTTCCTCTCACCTCCCTGTTCTGAGGAGTGGGCTCTTTTTAACATCTAAAAATGTCCCAAGTTAGTACTCAGCATACTGAAACCACCAGTTCTCACTCCAGGACTCAGGGCGTGGAAAGTAGAAACTGACATCACTGTGTAGGGATTGCAACTTTATTTGTTTCCCTCATCAGCCAGGATAGCTTGACTCCAGTGGCATGGAGAGCACGGGACCCACGTCTGGGCATACCCGTCCCACTCGGGGTGACAAATGCAAAAAGAACAATTGATGGACAGAATAATGTCATACATTCACCCCAGTACAGAGGTCTGGGCCTAAATCCATAGTTTTTTTTCTCACCATGCCATTCCAGTTTGGACCCAGCCATATGCAAATCAGTCTTGACCCAGCACCCAATGGGAACAGTCCAGCCCGAACTGCCAGGCCAGGTTTTCCCTGGACTGGAAACAAGCATCCTAGGACCGGTTTCGGGATTTCACCCCTCATCAGCAAGGATAGCTTGACTCCAGTGGCATGGAGAGCACAGGGCCCACGTCTAGGCATACCTGTCCCACTCAGGGTGACAAATGCAAAAAGAACAATTGATGGACAGAATACAGAACAATGTCATACATTCACTTCAGTACAGAGGTCTGGGCCAAAATCCATAGTTTTTTGTCTCACCGTGCCATTCCAGTTTGGACCCAGCCATATGCAAATCAGTCTTGACTCTGTGCCCAATGGGAACAGTCCAGCCCAAACTGCCAGGCCAGGTCCTCCCTGGACTGGAAACAAGCATCCTAGGACCGGTTTCAGGGTTTCACCCTCCATCTACCAGGATAGCTTGAATCCAGTGGCACAGTGAGCCCAGGACTCATGTCTGGGCATACCCGGCACACTTAGGGCGAGAAAGCAAAAGACACACACTTGATGGACGGATTGCAGAACAAATCAAAACATTTACCCCCAGTCAAGAGATCTGGGTTAAATCCATCATTCTTTTACTCACCATGCCACCCCAGTTTAGACCTAGCCATGTGCAAATCAATCTTGACCCTGTGCCTCATGGGAACAGTCCAGTCCGAAATGCAAAGCCAGGTCCTCCCTGGACCGGAAACAAGCATCAGTTTCTAAATGCGTGGAAAAAAGGAACTTGCATCAGGAACCGGTGCCAAGAACAGAGCACCACCTGCCAGGGCAGGATCTAGATTAGAACCTGGAGAATATTCAACAAGTGAGCAATCTGCAGGTAGATAGGGTATCCATCAGAACATGGATGTATTGGCTGAGATACTATACTGTGAAGACCAGACACTGAAGAAAAGTCCAATAATAGTATGGCAATGGTTGAGGTTGTGGAAGCAGAAGGCAACAGGAAAGTAGTTACAACAAAAGTAATTACGTTTTCACAGTTGGTACGATTTTTAAAGAATATTTGTAGTTTGCAAAAATCGACACTCTGAAGAAATTTCACAGAAAAACAGTCAATGGTTTCCTATGGGAGAAAATTGAGTTAGTGGTAAGTACGGTCGTAAGTATTTTTCAGGGTCGTGCTGGGCACCAAGATCCAGCACTGGGATCTGTCCTAATAGCAGGTGAGTGTTTTCGTTTTCGTTACTCGGTTGATTTTAGGTGAATATTTTACGTTTTAGAAACTCCACACTTAGAAGAAATTTCAGAAGAAGCCAGTCAATGTTAACCAATGTAGAAAAATTGGGTTATAGGCTTTTGGGTAAGTACTCGACTGGCAGAGTTAAGGTTCTGGGCACAGACTCAGGGGTCTCCCAGGGTCAGCTAAGTACAGTTGTTAAACCCTCAGCGGCACAGGGGCAGCCGGGTGCAGAGTGAGTTAGGCCCATTGTTATCCTATGGGAGGCAGGGGGGGGCCTTGGTTGGTGGCTGCTGACTAGCAGGACACGCGGCTGTGGGAGCTGGGCTCCTGGTCACTTGCTCAGGGCAAATGGGGAAGTAGATAGGTGGAGAGGTTACACTGCCAGGGCCACTCAGGCGGCTGGGTGCAGGGTGCTTTTGAGCTGCTCAATAGATTTCAATGGGAGAGCTCCTGGTTGAACAAAGGCTGCAAGCTCGGGGGCGAAGATTCTTCAGGTGCCACCACCACTTCGAGAGGTAAGTTGGGTAGTTGGAGGATAGCTAGGTAACCAGGAGTTGGGCACATGGGCCCGCAGGGTGCCGGGTGCAGGGTGTGCCTTTTGGTGTTGGGAAATCTTACCCTCTGTTGATCGCGGTTGGGGGGGGGTACCTGGTTCTGAGGCTGCAGGCGTCGTCAGGAGTGTCGAGGTGAGTCCTTGGGTGCCGGATTCGGGGTCACAGTTGCCGGGGGGACGTCCTCTGGGTCTTTGTTCACTCCGGCACAGGCCAGGCTTGGCGGGTGCAGAGTGTGAAGGGTTCGCGGTTCCGGGCTGGTGCCAGGGGTTAGAAGCTGGTTTTGAGCAGAGCCTCTGCTCATGGGAGTCCCAAGTGCTTAGAGCCAAAAGGTACACAGGTCCTCCAGGGTTTGTGAGGTTGCTGGCCACAAGAGGTGCCGGGATGTAGCAGGAGCAGGTTCGAGGGTCGACAGGCCGGTAGGGCTGGGGTCAAAGCAGTTGGTGTCTTCCTCTTCTTAGCAGCTGCACGGCAGGTCTAATCTCTTCTTGGTCTTCTTTGTTTTTCGGAATCTGGAATCTAAGGAAGGAAGGTTCAGGGTGCCCCTAAATACTAGATTTAGGGGCATTACAGGTAGGTAAAGGGCAGGGACCAATGGGTCCCTGCCCTGGGGTGGGTACCCCCCTATCCTGCCACTCTCCTTTGGGAGAGGGGCAGTAGCCTAGTCCTGATTGGGCAGGGCCTCCCATCTTCAAGATGGCGAGTGCCCGGAGATGTGCTTCACCTCGCTTCCCCCACCTGAGGGGTGAGGTTGGCAGGCTGGCACATCCCCTGTCCTTATTTGGGGTTTCCGGACAGTCTTCCCGCCAGAGTGGGGGATGAGAACCGGTAGGGGCCAGTTTGCTGGGTACAGCAAGTGGCATGGGGAAGCTCACAGAGGCGGCATGCCTTTGAAGCTTCCCCCTGCCCATCCTGGGGGAGGAGACCTAGCACCTCGCCCAGGATGTGCATTGTTGCAGGCCCAGGAGACCGGGGGCTCTCCTACCCAGGAGTCCAGAAACATGTCTGCTGTGTGGCAGCCTAGGCCAGTGCGGGTTTAATGTGCTGAGAGGTTTGATACCAAACTTCTCAGTCTTCAGTGTTGCCATTATGGTGCTGTGGAGTTCGTGTTTGATGAGCTCTCAGCACCATGTACTCTTAAATGGTAGCACTGCACTTACACTGGGTCCAAATTCCCCCACACCGATCTCCACGAGGTATACAATCTCTGCCTCTCCCCTGAACACGAGGCTCGAGACTGTCCGGCGTGTAAGTCCTTCCAGTCCAAAAAGACTATTCGGGACCGAAGAGCCAGAAGAACTATGGCGCACTCCCCCCCCCCCCCCACACACACACCCCTGCCGGCACTGAAAAAGGCTCCGGTCACGCCTTCGCCTCCGGGCCTAGGCAAGACCAAGGACACTGCTTAAAACACCCCACCTTCGGGCCCGGTGAAGAAGCCAAGCAAGCCTTCCGGTGGCTCGGGCTCGAGCCAGCCTACACCCGATTCCGAAAAACACGCTTCGGCGCCGAAAAAGAAGCCGACCCCCATATCGACACCGAGCTATGCACCGAAGCACTCGGGGTCGAAACCCAGCTCTCCGACACCACCTTCGGTGCCGACCAAAGCACACAAGGCCACCGACACTTCGAGGCCGAAATCCATCTCGGCGCCGACCAAGCTTCCGGAGGTTCCCAAACCAGGTTCCAAACAACGAACCGGCACGGAAAAGCCTAAAAAGCCAACGGCACCGAATCCTTCGACGCCGACGGAAAGACCAGCCTCACCGGACTTATTTACACCGGATCCCTTGCAAAAAACACTCACCAAGGATCCAAAAACTGGACATTTGACCCTTTCTTCCAAAAAGAGACATTTGGAGAAGCCTGCTCCACCTCCACCTCCAAAGAGGAAGGACTCTACTACCTCCCCGTTCAGAATACCTTCCCCACCTCCTCCACCTTCTTCACCTCCACCCCCTCCGCCTTCTCCACCCCAACCTCATCGTTCTCCCACCCCTTCTCCACAAGATGATGATCACGGGGACCCATATGATGACATAGGGGATGTCCCACAGGACCTACCCACAGGGGACCCCACTCCTACAGGATCCCCAGACCCATGGGACGACTACAATATACCTGATATCCCCAACGTCCCACAAGATGACCTTTACCCCTCCAGGCTATCTCCACCAGAAGATTCACTGGGGTTCCACCACCTACTGCAAAGGGCGGCACACTATCACAGGAAGATTTCCTCCTCAACACGTTCGACACCACACATAGGTTTACCTCCATATTACCTATGCTTAAAGGAGTGGTAAAGCATGCGCCAGAGGTTTTTAAGGACCCAGTTAGAGCCAGGGTCATTAACCCGCGCATCGAGAAAAAATACAAAGCTGCCCCCACAGATCCCTCCTACATCAGAGGGCCAGCGCCACTAGACTCTCTAGTGGTATCCACTGCACGTAAAAGGGCAAATTCCCAGGCTTCAGGCGAAGCACCACCACCAGACAAAGAATCAAAGCTACTGGATGCATCAGGGAAACACACTGCGTCACAAGCAGCCAATATGTGGCGTATCGCCGATACTCAAGCGCTATTGGCCAGATATGACAGGGCACATTATGACGAGTTAGAGAGCATAATGCACCACCTCCCTGAGAAATATAAAGCTAGGGCCAACAAACTAATTCAAGAGGGTAAAACAATTACAAACACCTCTATATGCTGTGCATTAGATGCAGCAGACACAGCTTCCAGGGCCATCAATACAAGCGTCCTCCTGCGTCGCCATGCTTGGCTGCGAATATCAGGGTTTAAACCGGAGGTACAAGCCTCCATCCTTAACCATCCCTTTGACCAGGAACATCTGTTTGGCCTAAAGGTAGATGAGGCCCTAGAAAAAATGAAGAAGGATACAGATACGGCGAAGTCCATGGGAGCCTTGCAGTCACACCCTCCTAGACGCTTCTTTCGCCGCTTTTCCTTTCGCAGTACATCTAGAGGCTACTCCTCAGATACCGCATCCACTTAGTACAAATCCCCCACTCAGTCCACCTTCACGAGGGGTTATCAAAGAGGCGGCTATAGGGGTAACAATAATAAAGGCAGAGGCAAAACAAACAACGCCCGCTCTGCCACAACTCCTACCCAATGACTTCCCCCCCACTCCCCCCAGACAATTCCACTCCGGTCGGGGGCAGACTCCAACATTTCCTTCCCGTCTGGGCTACCATCACCTCAGACAAATGGGTGACACAAATAATTCAATCAGGCTACTGTCTAGAACTGATATCTACCCCCCCAAACATTCCACCCAGGCAGCGCCCAATGTCACAAGAACATTTAATACTCCTAAAGCAGGAGGTAGTCTCCCTCCTACAAAAACAAGCAATAGAACCCGTTCCTACCAACCAACAAAACATGGGAGTCTACTCCCTATATTTTCTCATACCAAAAAGGGACGAGACTCTGCGGCCCATCCTAGATCTCCGGCCCCTAAACACATACATATACTCCGACCATTTTCATATGGTAACGCTTCAGCAGGTACTTCCGCTCCTCTCCCAAAACGACTTTTTGACCACCCTAGATCTAAAAGACGCGTATTTTCACATTCCGGTGCACAAAGCTCACCGCAAGTACCTCAGATTTTTAGTGGACGGACAACACTTCCAATTCAAGGTGCTCCCGTTCGGAGTCACAACAGCGCCAAGGGTATTTACAAAGTGCCTAGCAGTGGTAGCAGCACATTTACGAAGACAACGCATCCACGTCTTCCCATACTTGGACGACTGGCTGATAAAAGCCGGGTCGTACAATCAGTGTGTTAAACACACATCTACCACCATTCAATTTCTCCACCAGCTGGGCTTCACAGTAAACCACCAGAAGTCCCATCTCCAACCATCCCACATAAAACAATACCTCGGTGCCACCATAGACACCTCAAGAGCACTAGCCTACCCCAATCCGGCCAGGATTGCAAGCATTCAAGCTCTACATGCAAAATTCGCACTGCAACACTCCCTTCCAGCTCCAGTGTTTATGCAACTAATAGGGATAATGGCCTCTTGCATTTTCATAGTGCCTCACGCAAGACTCCAGATGCGTCCTCTCCAAGAGTGCTTAGCGCGCCAATGGATCCAGACCCAGGGTCAATTTACAGATCTGGTGTTGGTAGACGGTCGCACCCATCGCTCTCTGCAGTGGTGGAACACCACAAACCTTTCCAAAGGTCGACCGTTCCCGGACCCGGTTCCTCAAATAGTACTGATAACGGACGCATCGCTCTCCGGCTGGGGAGCTCATCTACTACATCTCACCACTCGGGGCAAGTGGACACCTCAACAAAAGTTACTCCATATCAACCATCTGGAGTTACTAGCAATCTTCTTAGCCCTAAAATCTTTTCAAACCCAAATTTCAGGCAAGGCAGTCCTTATCCGGACTGATAACATGACAGCCATGTATTATATCCAAAAGCAAGGCGGCACGCACTCTCCACAGCTCTCTCACCTAGCACAGAGCATATGGAGATGGGCGATACCCCAGAAAATCTTTCTCCTAGCTCAGCATGTCCCAGGAGTCCAAAACACAGTGGCAGATCTGCTCAGCAGACAGACACAACAGATCCACGAGTGGGAGCTTCACCCGCAAGTTCTTCACCCATACTTTCAAATGTGGGGGCATCCACAGATAGACATCTTCGCCACCCACGAAACGCCAAATGCCCAAGCTTCGCCGCCAGATACCCACACCCATTGTCCAAAGGGAATGCGATATTGATGAACTGGTCAGGCAAATTTGCGTACGCTTTTCCGCCTCTCCCACTCATTCCACTAGTGGTGCGCAAACTACAACAACACTCCCTCACACTAATCCTAGTAGCTCCAACGTGGGCCAGACAACCGTGGTATACCACACTGCTGGAACTATCTGTAGTGCCGCACCTAAAACGACACCTCTCTCCACACCTCTTAACCCAGAACCATGGAGAGATCAAACACCCAGACCCAGCGCAGCTCAACCTTGCGAACTGGCTCCTGAAATCTTAGAATTCGGGTACCTAAATCTTCCCCCTGACTGTATGAACGTCATCGGAGAAGCTAGAAGACCTATCACTAGAGCGTGCTATGCCGCCAAGTGGAAACGTTTTGTTGTTTATTGCCATAACAACACCATCAATCCACTGGACGTGTTCATTCAACATATCATAGGCTACTTACTCCACCTACAAAGGTGCAATCTAGCCTATACGTCCATTCGACTACACCTCGCAGCTATTGCAGCTTACCTACAAAAAAGGCAGCATCTCTCACTCTTCAGAGTATCTGCCATTAAAGCCTTCATGGAAGGCCTTAAAAGAATAATTCCCCCCAGAGTGCCACCCTCACCTGTGTGGAACTTAAATATCGTTCTCACAAGGCTAATGGGGCCTCCCTTCGAGCCTACTGGAATTTCTTCTGTTGACTTTTCAAAACTTAAAATATTCACTAAAAATCAGCCGAGTAACGAAAACGAAACTACTCACCTGCTCTTAGGTGAGCTCCCAGTGCTGGATCTTGGTGCCCAGCACTGACTCTGAAAAATACTTAAAACTGTACTTACCAGTAACCCAATTTTCTCCCATAGGAAATCATTGACTGTTTTTCTGTGAAATTTCTTCTGTCAATTTCTGCAATCTTTAAATATTCTTTAAAAATCGTATAATATCTGAAAACGTACTTACTTACCTGTTTTGGATAAAGGTCCCAGTACTGAGTCTAGGCACCCAGTACTGGATTACAAAAGTAACGAGAACATACAATACCTGCAACTTGAATTTTCTGCCATAGGGAATCATTGACTGTTTTCTATGAAATATTTTCTAAGTGTCCACTTTTAAAATAGCAAAATATTGTCTAAAAATCATCACAGTAATTAAGTCGACTTTTATCACTTGATTCCAAGTACTGACCCAGGACTGAATCTAGGATCCAGTCCTGGAATTCCAAAAGTAATCCTAAAAGTAATCTGTGACAAATAACATGAAACTTCCATTGAACTCAATGCATTATTGTGTTTAAAATAGTGTTGCCTATTGCAACCACTTGTAACTGTTTACAAAAGTCAATTGCATATTGCAAAAGTATTTATATAAAGCATCTCATTCTGAGAAAGTATATTTTAATTCCAATTGTTGGTTCTAAAATACAACAAGCATATATTTTTTATATATAAACCATTGGCCTAGAGTCCAGTTATTGAGTGTGTGACACCATTTGCTGACTTAGTGTGTACAACAAATGCCTTACACTGTCCTCTGATACTGCCTTACTGCTCGACCAAGCTACCACTTTAGAGAGTAAGGTTATATCTAACTTTAGCCTCTGCCAAGCCTCTGGGGACTGTGGACTCTGTACACCCTGTACCTATTTGGGAACAGTATATACAGAGCCAATTTCTCACACAGGGGATGTGCCAGCCTGCCAACCCCACCCCTCAGGTGGGGGAGGCGAGGTGAAGCACATCTCCCGGCGCTCGCCGTCTTGAAGATGGGAGGTCCTTCCCAATCAGGACTAGGCTACTGCCCCCCTCCCACAGGAGAGAGGCAGAATAGGGGGTGTACCCAACCCAGGACAGGGACCCATTGATCCCTGCCCTTCACCTACCTGTGACGCCCCTAAATCTAGTATTTAGGGGCACCCTGAACCTTCCTTCCCCAGATTCCAGATTCTGAAATGCAGAGAAGAGCTGGAAGAAAGAAGACCTGCCCTGCAGCTGCTAAGAAGAGGAAGACAACAACTGCTTTGGCCCCAGCCCTACCGGCCTGTAGACCCTCGAACCTGCTCCTGCTCCAACCCGACATCTCTTGTGGCCAGCAACTTTACAAACCCCGGAGGACCTGGCTACCTTCTGACTCTAAGCCCCTGGGACTCCCATGAGTAGAGGCTCTACTCAAAATCTACTTCTAATCCCTGGCAGCAGCCCGGAACCGCGAACCCAGCACACTCTGCACCAGCCAAGCCTGGCCTGTGCCGGAATGAACAAAGACCACGAGGATGATCCCACGGTGACTGTGACCCCAAATCCGGCACCCAAGGACCTCCCTCGACACTCCTGAAGAAGCCTGCAGCCTCAGAACAAGGTGCCCCCCCAACCGCGATCAACAGAGGGTAAGATTTCCCGGCACCAAAAGACACCCCTGCACCCGGCGCCCCACGGCCCCTTGTGCCCAACTCCGGGGTACCTACCTATCCTCCAACTACCCAACTTACCTCTCGAAGTGGTGGTGGCACCTGAAGAATCTTCGTCCCCGTGCTTGCAGTCTTTTTCTAAACCGGAGCTTTCCCATTGAAATAAATTGAGCGCTCGGAGGCTCAAAAGCACCCTGCTCCCAGCCGCCCGAGTGGCCCTGGCAGTGTAACCTCTACACCTATCTACTTCCCCATTTGCCCTGAGCAAGTGACCAGGAGCCCAGCTCCCACAGCCGCGTGGCCTGCTAGTCAGCAGCCACCAACTAAGGCCCCCCTGCCTCCCATAGGATAACATTGGACCTAACTCTCTCTGCACCCGGCTGCCCCTGTGCTGCTGAGGGTGTAACAACTGTACCTACCTGACCTTGGGAGACCCCTGAGTCTATGTCCAGAACCTTAACTCTGCCAGTCGAGTACTTACCTTAAAGCCGATAACTCAATTTTCTCCATAGGGTAACATTGACTGGTTTTTCCTGAAATTTCTTCTAAGTGTGGACTTTTCAAAACCAAAAATATTCACCAAAATTCAGCCGAGTAACGAAAATGAAAATACTCACCTGTTATTAGGTGAGCTCCCAGTGCTGGATCTTGGTGCCCAGCACTGACTCTGAAAAATATTCACAACTGTACTTACCAGTAACCCAATTTTCTTCCATAGGAAACCATTGACTGTTTTTCTGTGAAATTTCTTCTAAGTGTCGATTTCTGCAAACTTTAAATATTCTTTAAAAATCGTATAAATTATGAAAACGTAATTACTTACCTGTTTTGGATAAAGGTCTCAGTACTCAGTCTAGGCAGAAAAGTAACGAGAACATACTATACCTGCAACTTGAATTTTCTTCCATACGGAATCATTGACTGTTTTCTATGAAATATTTTCTAAGTGTCAACTTTTAAAATAGCAAAATATTGTCTAAAAATCATAACAGTAACTAAGTCGACTTTTATCACTTGTTTCTAAGTACTGACCCAGGACTGAATCTAGGATCTAGTCCAGGAATTCCAAAAGTAATCCTAAAAGTAATCTATTGCAAATAACTTGAAACTTCAATTGAACTCAATGCATTATTGTGTTTAAAATTGTGTTGCCTATTGCAACCACTTGTAACTTTCTACAAAAGCCAATTGCATATTGCAAAAGTATTTATAGAAAGCATCTCATTCTGAGAAAGTAAATTTTAATACCTATTGTTGGTTCTAAAATAAAACAAGCATATATTTTTTATATATAAACCATTGGCCTAGAGTTCAGTTATTGAGTGTGTGAGACCATTTGCTGACTGAGTGTGTGCAACAAATGCTTTACACTGTCCTCTGATACTACCTTACTG
Source organism: Triturus cristatus (assembly GCF_964204655.1). NCBI lineage: Eukaryota > Metazoa > Chordata > Amphibia > Caudata > Salamandridae > Triturus > Triturus cristatus. Next base: position 84,303,597 of record NC_140586.1, on the reverse strand, counting down.
CTCGATCAAGCTACCACTTTAGAGAGTAAAGTTATATCTAACTTTAGCCTCTGCCAAACCTCTGTGGACTCAGTACACACTGTACCTATTGGGGAACAGTATATACAGAGCCACTTTCTCGCACCTGGTGGAGGAGCTCGACCTCACACCTTACTTACAGTTTTCTTTCAAGGAATTGAGGTCCTTATGCAAAATTAAAAATTTACCAATGGGCCTGCATCCAACCAAACTAGGGCTTCAGGAGCTCTTCGCTGAGTATGCTAAGGACCACCCATCTGAACATGGGGATGACCTGTCAGATGAGGCGAAGGAAAAAGAGGAGGAGAATAATAACCCCCAACACACTAATCCCTAGTGAGGAAAAGGCCCCCATACCCTTGAATCCAAGAATTTTCATCTGGGAACCTAGAGTTCACACAGGTGAACCAGGTACCTGAGATATCACTGGGGGACCCACCAGTGAAGAGGACAGTCTTTTAGCAAGGCTGGCCAAAAGATTGGATCTGGAGTCCAGGCTCCTAGCTCTAGAAAAAGAAAGGAGAGAGATGGGTTTAGCATCCATCAATGGTGGCAGCAATAATAAAAACAAGCATTGGCATAGCCAATAGGTCTCGCCTTTGTGACCGTATAAGTGTTTAGCATAACTAAATACTTATAAGGTCCCAAAAGTGAGACCTATAGGCTATGCCAAGCGGCCGTGCTGCCGCGAAAGTGATCGCGATCAAACATCAAAGCGGCCATGCGGCCGCGAAAGTGAAAGTAATCGTGGTAAAAGTGGCGCACCCGCGCACATGCACTGTAGCTCTTTTTGGAGCCCTCTCAATAAGTCTCGCCAGACCAGCGTATGCGCTGGGTCAGACGAGACCTAACAAGGATAGGGAGGAAACTTCTGATCCTAAAATCCCCAAAGGGATTGCCCCTACATTTGAGGAAGGTGATTACATCACCAAATGGTTCACAGCCTTTGAGAGGGCTTGTGAAATAAGAAGAGTAAAGAAACTTCTCTGGGGGGCACTCCTGTGAGAACTGTTACCTGGTAACTGCAGAGACAGGCTTCTGACCCTCTATGGGTCAGAGGCAGGATCCTATGACCTCATGAGGAAGACTCTGATTGAGGAATTTGGGTTCACTACTGAGGAGTATAGAATTCAGGGGGGCTCACAAAACCCAGACCCAGTCCTGGATTGACGTTGTAGACTTCTCAGTAAAGACACTGGATGGTTGGTTAGCTGGACATGGTGTGCATGATTTTACTGGATTGTACAATTTGTTCATGAAGGAACATATATTAAGTAATTGCACAAATGAAAAGTTGCATCAGCATTTGGTAGACCTAGGTCTAATTTCTCCCCAAGTATTGGGAAAGAAGGCAGACCACTGGGTCAAGACTAGGGTGACAAGGACAGCCACTGGCGGTGACCAGAAGAAGGTGGTCACAAAACCTCCCCAGGGGAAAGGTGGTGAGAATCCCCAAGATAAAAAGTCTGCGTCTTCCAAAGGGCCCCAAAAACCTGTTCAGGGGGGTGGGACCCAAACTACTCCCTATGTGCCTCAACCCTATAGGAGGTAGAACCTTGATCCCTTAAAGGCCTGGTGTAATAATTGTAAGAGGTCAGGACACCTAACTGTGGATAAATCTTGCCCCCACAACAAAGCCCCTAAGGCACCCAGTACAGCTACTCCTGGGGCACCAAGTATTCAGATGGGATCAGAAGTGTACCCTGAGCAAATCTGGGAACACACTGAGGCAAGTCTAGTCTCACTGGGGGAAGTGGAGTTTGCCACTGTATCTGTGTGGCCACCCAACTTAAAGAAATATTTGCAGTACCCCTGGGTGGATGGGACTAGGGTAGAAGCTCTGAGGGATACAGGTGCCAGTGTCACTATGGTGAAGGACACACTGGTTTCCCCAGGGCAATATTTGATTGGGAAAACTTACCCAGTCACCAATGCTGACAGTGTCACCACTAGTCATCCCATGGCCATGGTGAGATTAGGCTGAGGGGTTACTGGCCTGAAACAGGTATTGGTCTCTCCAAAGTTGCCAGCTGCATGTCTGCTGGGAAATGATCTGGAAACCTCAGCCTGGGCTGAAGTTGAGCTGAAGGCCCATGCAGCCATGCTGGGCATCCCTGAATTGGTGTGTGTGCAAAACAGAGCACAGAGCAAGAGAGAGGGTGAAAAAGTAGGTCTGGAGCCTGACATAATGGCCCACCCAACCAAGAGAAAAGGTAAGAAGACTGGGGAACCAGCTTCTGTACAGCAAAACATTCAGGACCCCTCTCCACATGGAGAGGAGTTGGATACCCCTGAGGGAACTGAGCCCATGGAGCTTGACCCTTACCAGGTTGAAGTCTTGGACCAAGGGGGACCTTCTAGGGAAGAGCTGTGCCAGGGTCAGTGTGACTGTCCCACTCTTGAAAGCCTGAGGCAGCAAGCTGTTTCAGAAGCAAAGGGAGATGTCAGTGGTACCCACAGAGCTTATTGCGAAGAGGGATTACTGTATGCTGAGGCAAGAAACCCCACTCCTGGAACCACCATGAGGGTGGTAGTGCCACAGAAGGATAGGGAGTTCCTCCTAACTTTGGCTCATGACATCCCCCTAGCTGGACATCTAGGGCAATCCAAAACTTGGGAAAGGCTAGTTAGTCACTTTTACTGGCCCCAGATGCACCAAAGGTGAAGGAGTTTGTCCGCTCCACTGTTACCTGTCAAGCCAGTGGCAAGACAGGTGGCCACCCAAATGCCCACCTAATCCAACTACCAGTGGTGGGGGTGCCCTTTGAAAGGGTAGGAGTGGACACTGTGGGTCCACTTGAACCTCCCACAGCCTCAGGGAACAAATGTATTCTAGTATTAGTGGATCATGCTACTAGGTACTCTGAAGCAATTCCACTTAGGACTACTACAGCTCCTGCAGTAGTCAAGGCCCTCCTGGGTGTCTTCACCAGGGTAGGGTTTCCTAAGGAGGTGGTTTCAGACATAGGTTCCAACTTCATGTCTGCTTACCTGACACACATGTGGGAGGAGTGCAGTGCAAGTTTACTATACCCTACCATCCACAAACCAATGGCCGTTTTGAGAGATTCAACAAGACATTGAAAGGCATGATCATGGGTCTCCCTGAGAAACTCAAAAGGAGATGGGATGTTCCGTTGCCATGCCTGCTTTTCGCTCACAGAGAAGTACCACAAAAGGGAGTAGGTTTCTTACCCTTTGAACTTCTGTTTGGTCATCCTGTGAGGGGACCACTTTGTCTTGGCCCTTGCCCTATCCTAGAGAGAAAGAGTGAGGTCACCTACTTAGTTGACCTGGGCACTAGCAGGACACCCAAAAGGGTTATCCATGTGAACCGCCTTAAACTCTACAATGACAGGGCTGACATCACCATGCTGATGGTGACTGATGAGGAATAGGAAGCAGAGAGTGAACCTCTCCCTGACCTCCTCTCCTACAGCCCACAAGATGGTTCAGTAGATGGTGTGGTCTTTTCAGACACCCTCTCTGCCCAACAGCAGACTGACTGCAAGCAAGTCTTGCAACAGTATGCTAGCCTCTTTTCCTTGACCCCTGGTCTGACAAACTGGTGTACCCATGATGTGGACACTGGTGACAGTGCACCCGTCAAGAACAAAATCTATCGCCAGTCAGACCAAGTCAAGGAAAGCATCAAAGCTGAGGTCAGCAAGATGCTGGAGTTAGGGGTCATTGAACCCTCTAAGAGCCCCTGGGCTAGCCCAGTGGTTCTGGTCCCCAAACCTCATCAACAAGGTGAAAAGAGAGAGATGAGGTTCTGTGTGGACTATAGAAGGCTCAACTCTGTCACCAAGACAGATGCTCACCCTATTCCAAGAGCAGATGAGCTGATAGATAAATTAGGGGGAGCCCAATTCCTCAGTACCTTTGACTTAACTGCAGAGTACTGGCAGATTGGCATGGCCCCAGGAGCAAAAGAAAAGACAGCATTCTCCACCCCTGATGGGCATTATCAGTTTACTGTGATGCCCTTTGGGTTAAAAAATGCCCCTGCCACCTTCCAGAGGTTGGTGAACCATATCCTGGCTGGGCTGGGGTCCTTTAGTGCAGCTTATCTTGATGATATTGCTGTCTTTAGCTCCACCTGGCAGGATCACCTGATCCACCTTGGGAAGGTTTTAGAGGCTCTGCAAAGTGCAGGTCTCACTATCAAGGCATCCAAATGCCAGATAGGGCAGGGCACTGTGGTGTACTTGGGCCACCTTGTTATGTTATGTTATTATTTTCTTATATAGCGCACAGATGCCGCAGCCAAGAGGCGTCCCGGCGCTTTAGGAGATGGAACACACAACACAGCAATGAAGACCAGAACACTGAACTATACAGAGGAGAATAAATGGGTTTTTAATTGTTTCCTGAACGGAAACAAATCGTGGATGGAACGAAGTGAGGCAGGCAAAGAGTTCCATAATGTAGCCGCCATCACCGAAAAGGAGCGTCCACCCATTCTGGACTTTTTAAAACGAGGAAAAATGGCCAGATTGGACCCTGCAGACCGAAGAGCTCTTGAGGGGACATAATGGAGAATGGTCTGGGTGAGAATAGGAGGGGAGGCCAAATTGAGAATTTTAAAAGTAAGGCACAAAGCCTTGAACTTGATTCTTTGGCCTACTGGGAGCCAATGGAGATCATGGATAGTGCTGCGAGAAGAAACAAATTTAGGGAGGCCGACCAGCATCCTGGCCGCCGCATTTTGTACCCGCTGAAGGCGGGCAAGCTCAGCTTGATTAACACCCAGAAACAGGGAACTGGCGTAGTCCAATCTGGTCAGCACCAGAGCTTGGACTATGATCTGCCTGGTGTGTGCGTCAACAAATTTAAAAATAGGCCGTAGGCATTGTAGAGCACCAAAACAAGTTCCCGCGACACGCTTGATGTGGGGAATAAAAGACAATTGATCGTCAAGCCATACGCCCAACGGCGACTGGAGTAGGGATAGGACCCAATTCAGGAGGCCACCATTGGTCTCCCCAGAGCTCGCTGTCTCTACCAAAAAGAATGACCTCCGTCTTGGTGGCGTTGAGTTTTAAGCGATTGTTCGCCATCCAACCGGCGACAGCTTTGAGGGCTGCCTGAAAGGTGGGGGCGTTCATGTTGGAATCGCCATTAAGTGATACCGCCAGCTGTGTATCATCGGCGTATGACACTATTGTAAGACCAAAGCTGGCAGCTACCTGCGCCAGCGGTGCAACATACAAATTAAAAAGGGTGGGGCTGAGGGCCGAACCCTGTGGAACTCCCTGCAGAATGGGGCGTGGGGCAGAGATGTAGGGAGGAGTAGAAACTTTAAAGGTTCGACCCGTAAGAAATGATCGAAACCAGTCAAGCGCTTGTTCTCCAACTCCTGCCTCCACGAGGCGGTGTAAAAGGATGTGGTGGGAGACCGTGTCGAAAGCGGCACTTAGATCCAATAGGATCAGTGCCGCCGTCTGACCTTGGTCTAGTATTTTCCTGATATGTTCCACCACCGCCAAGAGAGCGGTCTCGGTACTATGACCGGCTCGAAACCCATTCTGGGAGTTATCTAGTATGTTTGCTTCTTGCAGGTGGAGGGATAAAATCCTGTTGGCGTGAGCTTCGGCTAATTTAGCCATCCAAGGAAGGAGGGAAATAGGTTGGTAATGCTCTGATTTGGAAGGGTCAAGAGAAGGTTTTTTTAGAATTGGTATAATAGTGGCCTGCTTCCAAGCAGTGGGAACACTACCAGTTCTAAAAGAGAGATCAATTAAGCTCTGCATCGCCGGGTAACAGCAATCGGCGAAATCACGAAATTGCATGGGTCTCATAGGGTCATCCGGAGAACCTGATTTAACTTTGATCGTCAAATTTAGGAACTCCTCTTGGGTAGGACCTGGAATGGCTAATAAGGATTTAGAGGTCAGAGGGGCACTGTTAATTTCACTAACGAAAGGCATAGCAAACGACCTGTATATAGCCTCCACTTTTTCAACGAAAAACGAGGCCAGATCTTCGCAGTGTGTCATAGAGGCAATGAACGTGGAGGCGGTTCTTTTGTTGGTGAGGTCCTTGCACACCCTAAAAATGGTCTTGGTAGGGTTAGTACTGTTTTTTATTTCTTGTGAGTAAAAAGCAGCCCTGGCTGAACATATGGCCCTATGATACATCCTGATGCAAGATCTATAGGCTGCTTTAAGATCAGTATCATAGTTTTTGCGCCAAGCGCGTTCTGCTTTTTTACAAGATGCTTTCAGTACCCTAAGAGATTCGTCATACCAGGGACTGGGGGAGCCAGATTTAGCCTTGCTCCACCTAGCTGATATAAGGGTATCCAGAGACTGGTCAAGCCACTTGCAAAAATCGTCATAGCCACGGGAAACTTCCTGAGGAGGTTGAGGTTGGTGCTGCAGCAACAGATGGTGAAAGTGCTCTAGGTTTAAGTTTCTCCAAGGACGCTTGAGAGTCTTAGGCAAGTTGTTATTGGCTAGAGGGATGTTAATAGCAATATGCGTTTCGATCAGATAGTGATCAGTCCAGGCCATAGGCTTGGGCTGGAGCACTTCAATATTAGAGGAGATGTTTGTCAGAAAAGGATCCAGCAGGTGTCCGCCGATATGAGTCGGGAATTTAACCAGTTGGACTAATTGAAATGCCTCAAGATCAGAAAGCAAGCTTTGGACTGGGTTGGAAAGTGGTGCTTCCATATGGAGGTTCAGATCACCAATGACCGTAAAATTATTGGTTTTCAGAGCTAAAGAAGAGACCACATCCGGAAGGCTGACACGAAAAGCTCCATCAGGACCGGGAGGCCTATAGATTAAAAGTCCGGCGAAGGTGAAGTGGGGACTTACAGTGATGTTGAAGTGCGCGCTCTCACATCCAGCTATAGTGGTGGGTGACCAGGCACACGAATAGCAAGTTTTTACCGCGACTGCGATGCCGCCACCTCTGCCATTACGATGGGATGAGTGCATGGTATAGCCTACTGGGAGGGCTAAGTTAATCACAGCCATAGAATTATCGTGAAGCCACGTTTCGGTGAAAAAGAAAATATCTGGATTTTCATCAATAATCAGTGAAAAGATTTCTTGCGAGTGGCAGGCCAATGACCTTACATTCAAAAGAAATATTTTAAGAGGCGAACAGATATCAGAGGCCCGTACGGGACCAGTAATGCGAGCTCTCGGGGATTTAGGTTGAAAAAACAGGATGGGTTGTGGTGCCGGAAGAGTGAAGGAACAAATAGGGCACTGATAAGGACCACAAAGAGGATCCAAGGTACCATGGCGGCATCCACTTACCCCGCGGCGCAACGCGCGTAGATCTTCGGAAGATAACATCCTGAAATGGCAAAGAGCCCTGCCAGGCCCTGCCAAGCGCGGACGAGCGCAGACGGGCAGGACTCTGGCTGGACTCAGGCGCGATGAAGGCGCTCCGCTGCACGTCACCGCTGCGCGGCCGATAGAAGGCTCAAGTAGGCTCAGCAGGCCGAAATCTCGTGAGAATGCGCGAGAGTGCCCGAGCCCGATCCAAGATGGCGCTAAAATTCGTCCCCGGTACCCCGTGATCCCGGACCCGCCAAAGGCAGTGGTGGTGGTCCCCAAGGGGGGTTTTAAAGTGCAGAATGAGGCCAGGGGGGTCGCTGCAGATAAAAACAAGGTAAATTAACAGAAATAAAAGTAAATACAAAAACGGGTTATTTAAAAGCTATTGAGCAAGCGAAAAGCGCAGCTAGCGCTAGCGAGGTCGGTGTAAAGTGGTCACCTTCTCCTTGTAGGTGGAGGCCAGGTACAACCCAAGATCCAGGCCATTCTGGACTGGATAGCTCCAACAACCCAGACACAAGTCGGGGCATTCCTTGGCTTGACTGGGTACTACAGGAGGTTTGTGAAGGGATATGGGTCCATTGTGACCCCCCTCACAGAACTCACCTCCAAGAAGATGCCCAAGAAGGTTAACTGGACAGTTAGCTGCCAAAAGGCTTTTGACACCCTGAAAGAAGCAATGTGCTCAGCACCAATTCTAAAGACTTCAGATTATGCCAAGCAGTTCATAGTGCAGACTGATGCCTCTGAGCTAGGGATAGGAGCGGTCCTATCCCAGACCTATGATGAAGGCCAAGACCAACCTGTTGCATTTATAAGCTGGAGGCTACTCCCCAGAAAGCAGCGTTGGAGTGCCATTGAGAGGGAGGCCTTTACTGTGGTTTGGTCCCTGAAGAAGTTGCGGCCATACTTGTTTGGTACTCACTTCATGGTTCAAACTGACCACAGACCTCTCAGATGGCTAATGCAGATGAAAGGGGAAAATCCAAAACTACTAATGTGGTCCATCTCCCTACAGGGAATGAACTTTGAAGTGGAACACAGACCAGGGACTGCCCATGCCATGCAGATGGACTTTCCAGGTTCTTCCACTTAGACAATGAAGACTCCATAGGGCAAAGTTAGTCTCATCACCTTTCGTTTGGGGGGGTTGTGTGAGAAAGTGCCATCTTTCTTGCATGGTATGCCCCCACTTTTTGCTGAATGTACTTTGACTGAGTGTGCCCTGGACTCCTGCCAATCAGCTTCCCAGTGCCTATGTTCCTTCCCTAAAACCCAAATTGGCAAACCCTGGCAACATGTCAGCCCCTGGTAAATGCTACCCTAGGTACCCAGGGCCTTGTGACCAGGGAAGGCCTCTAAGGGCTGCAGCACTCAATGTGCCACCCTTAGAGGCCCTCTACCCTAACACACACACTGCCCTTGCAGGCTGAGTGTCTGGGTACAAGACAAAACAAAGAGTCGACGCCCACCACCTACACTGCCCTGGCATACATCAGCCACCCCTCTAGCTGGGTGCCCTATGCCAGTGGTGTGGGCACAGGAGCAGGAGCCCTGTGCCCCTGCAGTACCCAGGTCCATTCTTGGGCACTGTAAGTGCAGTGCTGCCATTTAAGAGTACATGGTGCTGAGAGCTCGTCAAACACGAACTCCACAGCAACACTGAAGACTGAGAAGTTTGGTATCAAACTTCTCAGCACATTAAACCCACACTGATGCCAGTGTGGGATTTAATGTACCAAGCACCCCAGAGGGCATCTTAGAGATGCCCCCTGAAACCTAACCTAAAATCCACGTCTGGTCTGAGAGGCTGCCTAGGCTGCCACACAGCAGACATGTTGCTGGACCCCTCGATAGGAGAGCCCCTGCTCTCCTGGGCCTGCAACAATGCACATCCTGGCGAGGTGGTCGATCTCCTCCCCCAGGATGGGTAGGGGGAAGCTTAAAAGGCATGCCGCCTCTGTGAGCTTCCCCAGGCCACTGCAACCCCCCACTCTGGCGGGAAGCGTGGCCGGAAACCCCAAATAAGGACAGGAAATGTGCCAGCCTGCCAACCCCACCCCTCAGGTGGGGGAGGCGAGGTGAAGCACATCTAAGGGGTCTCGCAATCTTGAAGATGGGAAGCCCTGCCCAATCAGGACTAGGTTACTGCCCCCCTCCCACAGGAGAGAGGCAGGATAGGGGGTGTACCCACCCCAGGACAGGGACCCATTGGTCCCTGCCCTTCACCTACCTGTAACACCCCTAAATCTAGTATTTAGGGGCACCCTGAACCTTCCTTCCCCAGATTCCAGATTCCAAAATCCGAAGAAGAGCTAGAAGAAAGAAGACCTGCCCTGCAGCTGCTAAGAAGAGGAAGACACCAACTGCTTTGGCCCCAGCCCTACCGGCCTGTCGACCCTCGAACCTTCTCCTGCTACAACCCGGCATCTCTTGTGGCCAGCAACCTCACAAACCCCGGAGGACCTGGCTGCCTTTTGGCTCTAAGCCCCTGGGACTCCCATGAGTAGAGGCTCTACTCAAAATCTACTTCTAATCCCTGGCATCAGCCCGCAACCGCGAACCCTTCACACTCTGCACCCGCCAAGCCTGGCCTGTGCCGGAGTGAACAAAGACAACAAGGACGACCCCACGGCGACTGTGACCCCGAGTCCGGCACCCAAGGACTTCCCTCGACGCTCCTGAAGACGCCTGCAGCCTCAGAACCAGGCGCCCCCCCAACCGCGATCAACAGAGGGTAAGATTTCCCGACACCAAAAGGCACCCCGGCGCCCGCGGCCCCCTGTGCCCAACTCCGGGGTACCTACCTATCCTCCAACTACCCAACTTACCTCTCGAAGTGGTGGTGGCACCTGAAGAATCTTAATGTTCGAGCTTGCAGTCTTTTTCTAAACCGGAGCTTTCCCATTGAAATCAATTGAGCGCCCGAAGGCTCAAAAGCACCCTGCACCCAGCCGCCCGAGTGGCCCTGGCAGTGTAACCTCTACACCTATCTACTTCCCCATTTGCCCTGAGCAAGTGACCAGGAGCCCAGCTCCCACAGCCACGTGGCCTGCTAGTCAGCAGCCACCAACCAAGGCCCCCCTGCCTCCCATAGGATAACATTGGGCCTAACTCTCCCTGCACCTGGCTGCCCCTGTGCCGCTGAGGGTGTAACAACTGTACCTACCTGACCCTGGGAGACCCCTGAGTCTATGCCCATAACCTTAACTCTGCCAGTCGAGTACTTACCTTAAAGCCGATAACTCAATTTTCTCCATAGGGTAACATGGAGTGGTTTTTCCTGAAATTTCTTCTAAGTGTGGACTTTTCAAAGCCTAAAATATTTACCAAAATTCAGCCGAGTAACAAAAACAAAAATACTCATCTGTTATTAGGTGAGCTCCCAGTGCTGGATCTTTGTTCCCAGCACTGACTGAAAAATATTCACAACCGTACATACCAGTAACCCAATTATCTTCCATATGAAACCATTGACTGTTTTTCTGTGAAATTTCTTCTGCGTCGATTTCTGCAAACTTTAAATATTCTTTAAAAATCGTATAAATTGTGAAAACGTAATTACTTACCTGTTTTGGATAAAGGTCCCTGTACTGAGTCTAGGCACCCAGTACTGGATTACAAAAGTAACGAGAAGATACTATACCTGCTACTTGAATTTTCTTCCATAGGAAATCATTGACTGTTTTCTATGAAATATTTTCAAAGTGTCAACTTTTAAAATGGCAAAATATTGTCTAAAAATCATAACAGTAACTAAGTCGACTTTTATCACTTGATTCCAAGTACTGACCCAGGACTGAATCTAGGATCCAGTCCTGGAATTCCAAAAGTAATCCTAAAAGTAATCTGTGGCAAATAACTTGAAACTTCCATTGAACTCAATGCATGATTGTGTTAAAAATTGTTTTGCCTATTGCAACCACTTGTAACTTTCTACAAAAGTCAATTGTATATTGCAAAAGTATTTTTATAAAGCATCTCATTCTGAGAAAGTATATTTTAATACCTATTGTTGGTTCTAAAATAAAACAAGCATATATTTTTTATATATAAACCATTGGCCTAGAGTTCAGTTATTGAGTGTGTGAGACAATTTGCTGGCTGAGTGTGTGCAACAAATGCTTTACACTGTCCTCTGATATTGCCTTACTGCTCAACCAAGCTACCACTTTAGAGAGTAAGGTTATATCTAACTTTGGGGACTGTGGACTCTGTACACCCTGTATCTATTTGGGAACAGTATATACAGAGCCACTTTCTCACACCGGGCCCAGGTCATCCTAGTGGCTCCGGATTGGGCACGTAGATACTGGTATCCCGAGCTACTCAGCATGACGATCGATCCCCCGATCCGTCTGCCTCTTCGGGAGGATCTTCTGTCGCAGCAGGAGGGGACGGTCCTCCACCCGAACCTGTCCTGCCTCCACCTCCATGCGTGGAGATTGAGCGGCAGCAGTTGGCAGCCTTCGATCTTCCTCCCGAAGTCTGTGATGTCATTCTGGCAGCCAGGCGTCCCTCCACTAAAACGGTATACGCCTGCAGGTGGAATAAGTTTGTGGCATGGTGCACAGCAAAGGCTGTGGATCCCCTTTATGCCCCTCTTTCTGAAGTTCTTCTGTTCCTTCTTTCTTTGGCCCAGCAGGGCTTTGCTCTGGGCACTGTCAAAGGTTATCTTTTGGCCATCTCCGCCTTTTTGAGGCTTCCAGATCAGCCTTCTCTCTTGAAGTCCCCGGTTGTTAACCGTTTCCTTAAAGGCATTACACACACGTTTCCTCCCGTGCCGTTCATCATGCCTCAATGGGACTTGAATCTCGTTTTGACCTATCTGATGTGCGCTCCTTTCGAGCCTATCTGATGTGCGCTCCTTTCGAGCCCCATCATACCTGTCCTTTGCGTCTTCTTACTCTTAAGACGGCTTTCCTGGTCGCTATCACCTCTGCCAGAAGAGTGAGTGAGCTCCAGGCTCTTACTTCCAAACCTCCTTTCATTTCTGTTCATCCGGACAAGGTGGTGTTAAGGACCCGTCCTTCTTTTTTGCCATAGGTGGTCACGCCCTTCCACATCGGGCAGATCATCAGTTTGCTTACCTTCTTTCCGCCTCCGCATCCTTCGAGGGAGGAAGCGAGGCTCCACCGTCTGGACCCAAAACGTGCGCTCGCATTCTATCTAAAGCGTACCCAGCAGTTCAGGGTGGATCACCAGCTCTTTGTTGGCTGCATGGGCGCCAAAAAAGGTCAGGCTGTGCACAAACGGACCATCTCTCGGTGGGTCGTTCTGTGCATCAAAGCATGTTACTCCTTGGCTAAGAAGGAGCCTCCTGTGGGGCTGCGTGCCCATTCTACCAGGGCAACTGCAGCCACTACTGCCTTGGGACGTGGCGTCCCCGTGCAGGACATTTGTCAGGTAGCTACGTGAGCCTCGCTGCATACGTTTACCAAGCATTACTGCCTTGACAGACCGGTCCAGAGAGACCGCTTCTTTGGCCGTTCTGTTCTCCGTGACTTTCTGGTGTAATCTATTCGCAGACCCACCACCAGGGTTGGTATTGCTGGGGTATCTATTCTAAGGTAAGGAATCTATCACTAACGTGTCTCTTTCAGATGCACAAGTTATTACTTGTGTAACGATATGTTCGAGGCATGTGGGCTGCTGAATTCATATCTGTGCATAGATCGCCGCCTAGTGTTGGGTCCGGATGTTTGCACGTTGTTGTCCTGGAAGAGTCTTCGAAGTATCCTTGGATAGGTGACTCCTCCCCTGGACTACAGTGCGCATGGGCATCCTCTCCATCCTCAGATTGTTTTTTTCCGCCATTGGGTTCGGATGTGCTATCTTAGCTCAAGTTAGGAAAATATTTGGTCGAGGCCAAAAGGCCTTTAGTTCGCGTCGGTACTGTTTATCGATCGGGTTTCGATAGCATTTTGCTAGTTTACTAACTTTCAGCACCGACTTCTTTCGCATTTACCTGTCCATCGACTACTTCGACGATGGAATCCAGGACGCCATTCAAAAGGTGTCCGGTATGCAATGCGAAGTACCCACACATCGACGTCCATCCGGTGTGCAACAAATGCCTTTCGCCGGACCACGACGAATCGACATGCATGGCCTGTGCCCGGTTCCGTTCCAAAAAGACTCTAAGGAACCGAAGAGCGGCGAGACTCGAGGCGCGGCACGCGGCACCGGCCCCAACAGACATCTTCGACGAGGCCGACGTCGAAGAATTAGAAGTCATACCCTCCAGTCCCGTTTCCGAACACGACCCCGGATCGGACGAGGGCGACGAGTCACTCTTCCACAGAGGTGAAGACGACACCGAGGTAGGAGACGACGAGGAGGCCTTAGGGGCCGAAGAGAGTAGCTCCAATGATGAACAAGGCCTACCTGTTCAAACTGAAGGAACACCAGCGCCACAGCCTTTGGCTCCGGTCGAGGGATCGCCTTCGGGCCTTACCCGAGACCCATCCCGTAGTTCTTCGGCCCCGCCCTCGGGCCCGGCCTCGGACGTTCAGCAGCAGCCATTGCTGCATAAGCCAGCTGGTTTCCCTACCACAAAACCGAAACCGAAAGCTGCTCCGGTTCATACGAAACCGAAACTGAAAGTAGCGCTAGTGGGATCGAGGCCTTCGACGCCAACGCAACGCGTCGGCACCGACCGCACCAAGAGGGACTTTGGTGCCGAACTGGAATCGGGCGACATCGGAGTCGACAAGCGGAAAAAGGCCATCGGCACCGAGAAACCTACTCGGCTACCGACGCCAACAACACCGAGGGCAATACCGCCCGCTTCGCCTCGCGTCGCTCCCTCGACGACGCCGATGCCTCACCTATCGAGGACGTCGACGGTGATCTCCACACCTCGACTCGAGGACCCGCCGGCACCGAAAAAATCCACGCCCGGCTCTACGAACCTGCCCGGTGCCAAAGCCTCAAAGGCGCCCCAAGTGCGGCCTGCTGCGACGCAAAGCAACAAAACCAAGGCGGCCCTCAAAGACCCGTCGGGTTCCGGCCCGATCGGAGCTCCAGCAACCTCTACGGGGCCAGCCAACATTACCTTCGGCTTGCCTCCGTCAACAATCCCGAAGATGTTCCAACTCAGGACACGGGTTACCCAGACTCCGGTTCCACCGGACGAGACGTCTCCGTCACGGGTCATCGACGCCGACACTGGCAGGATGATTCTCCACGACCGAAGAATAACTTCGGAACCGCCATTGGACCCTTTCAGGATCCCACTAAAAAGGAAGCTGCCGGTGGAATCAGAACCTCTCCTTTATGAACCGTTCCATTCCTCCTACCAGGATCCACGCCGGTTCTCCCCCACGCGCTCCGACACGGATGCATTGGAGGACTACATGGATGACCAAGCTCCCTACCATGTAGACACAGACCCTGATGACCAGCAGGACCCTGATCAAACTTGGGGCGACCCTGCAGACCCCAGTGCACCTCTCGATACACAGGACCCACAACTCTATGGGGCAAAAACATCTCCCACGGAGGATACTGCGGCTTTCAACGCTCTTATTGAACGTGCTGCAAATAACCATGGGGTACAGCTTCACTCAGATACCATCGAGGATGACTTCCTAATGGACACTTTTGCATCCTCAGAAAGGCATGTAAAAACTCTGCCAATGCTGAAGGGGGTCCTCAAACCAGCTAAGGACATTTTCAAAGAACCCACCAGGGCACGAGTGATAAACCCCAGGATTGATAAAAAATACAGATCAGCACCTGGGGATCCTACTTACATCAAAGGACAATTACCACTCGACTCCATCGTCGTAGCGAATGCTCGCAAGAGGGCACACTCGCAAACGACAGGTGACGCTCCTCCCCCGGACAAAGAGTCCAAGGTGCTAGAGACCTCCGGCAAGCGAGTTGCCGCCCAGGCTGCCAACATATGGCGCATAGCCAACACTCAAGCGCTCCTCGCTCGCTACGACAGAGCGCACTATGATACATTGGAACAACTACTCCAACATCTCCCTGACCAGTTCAAAGAAGGTGCAGAAATTCTTATCAGAGAGGGGCAGCTACTCACAAATGCTTCCATCAAATGTGCACTAGACGCTGCAGACACGGCTGCCAGGGCCATAAACACAAGCGTCATGCTGCGACGACATGCCTGGCTACGAATCTCAGGATTCAAGCCTGAGGTACAAAATAACATACTGAACCAGCCCGTCAACCCCGACTATTTATTCGGCCCAGAGGTTGACACCACCCTCGAAAAGATAAAAAAGGACACGGACACTGCAAAGTCCATGGGCGCCCTCCAAACTCAGTCCTTTCGGAGCGGCTCCTTTCGTCGCCCCGGAAACAAGGGGGCAGGTAGAGGACAGGGGTCACAACCAACGTATAACAAAGGCAATACACAGACCACCTACGATAAAAACACCCGAGGTGGATATCGTGGCTCCAGTACAAAGGGCAGAGGACGTGGCTACGGCAACACCAGGTCCTCCCCCAAGAACAAGCAGTGACGCCCTCTCCCTTCCTCCCGACCACATAACACCTGTCGGGGGAAGACTACAAAGGTTCCTGTCCACGTGGAACTCCATCACCACGGACAGGTGGGTCAAAGATATTATAAAATACGGTTACTGTCTGGAGTTAACCTCCACTCCACCCACAATACCACCAAGAAACCGTCCTATGTCCTCAGAGCACTTAACGCTCTTACAGCAAGAGGTGCAAAGTATGCTTCTAAAAGGCGCTATAGAGGTCGTCCCCATCCACGAGCAGGGTACAGGGGTGTACTCCCTCTACTTTTTAATTCCAAAGAAGGACGGGTCGCTCAGGCCTATATTAGACCTGAGACCCCTGAACCAGTACATTCTTTCGGAGCACTTTCACATGCTCACCCTACAGCAAGTCCTTCCGCTTCTCAAGCAGGGAGACTTCCTAGCCTCACTGGACCTCAAGGATGCGTACTTTCACATACCCATCCACCCCTCACACAAAAAATACCTCAGGTTCACTGTTCAGGGGCAGCACTATCAGTTCAAGGTCCTTCCCTTCGGCGTCACAACAGCGCCCAGGGTTTTCACGAAGTGCCTAGCTACGGTGGCAGCACATTTACGGAGGCAGCATATACACGTCTACCCCTACCGAGACGACTGGCTCGTTCAAGCGAAGTCAGCCCAGCAATGTGCAAGCCACATGTCCCGCACCATTCACCTTCTTCACAGTCTGGGATTCTCACTAAATTACCCAAAGTCCCATCTCCAGCCCGCACACGTACAACAGTACCTAGGTGCGACTATAGACACTCTGGCGGCCACAGCTCAGCCAAATTTAGTGAGGATCAACAGCATACAACTGCTGATCTCCAAGTTCAAACACAATCACTCGCTTCCAGCGCGAGTGTTTATGCAGTTGATAGGCATGATGGCCTCCTGCATCTTCATAGTCCCGCACGCGAGGTTACATATGCGCCCACTTCAGGAGTGCCTAGCACGTCAGTGGAATCAGGCTCAAGGACAGTTGAAAGACCTAGTGTTGGTGAGCGGTCGGGCATACAACTCTCTGCATTGGTGGAATCCACAAAACCTTTGCAAGGGCCGACCGTTCCAAGAGCCTGTTCCGCAAATAGTACTGACAGCGGACGCGTCTCTCCAGGGATGGGGAGCTCATGTACTCCACTACACAGTGCAGGGACTATGGACGACACAACAGAAGAAGATGCACATCAACCTTCTGGAACTGATGGCAATCTTCCTGGCCATGAAGGCATTCAAAGTACATCTGTGCAACAAAGTCGTGTTGATCCGGACGGACAACATGACTGCCATGTACTACATACAGAAGCAGGGAGGAACACACTCTCCACAGTTGTCTCATCTGGCTCAGAGCATGTGGAAGTGGGCCATTCAGAGGAACATGTTCCTCATGGCGGAACACCTCCCTGGCAAGGACAACCAGATGGCGGATCTGCTCAGCAGACACAGCCACCAGATGCACGAGTGGGAGTTACACCCATCAGTACTCCAACCGTACTTCCAGCAGTGGGGTCATCCAGAGATAGACCTATTCGCGACAAGCGAAAACGCAAAATGCCAAAGCTTCGCCGCCAGATTCCCACATCCGCAGTCGCAGGGCAATGCGATATGGATGAACTGGTCCGGCAGATTTGCGTACGCTTTTCCCCCAGCGCCGCTGATACCGCTGGTGGCTCGCAAACTACGACAACACTCCCTGACACTCGTCCTAGTTGCTCCCACGTGGGCACGCCAGCCGTGGTACACCACCTTCCTCGAACTCTCCGTGGTGCCGCATCAAAGGCTGCGGATCAAACCCGCGCATTTGACGCAGAACCATGGAGAGGTTCAGCACCCAGATCCGCAACAGCTGAACCTGGCGATCTGGCTCCTGAAGTCCTAGAGTTTGGCTATCTCAACCTGCCACCTGACTGTATGGACATCATCAAGGAGGCCAGGAGACCCACTACCAGGGCTTGCTATGCAGCCAAATGGAAAAGGTTCGTCATTTATTGCGGTAATAATGACATCAACCCGCTGGACGCATCCATCCACAACATCATCTGTTACCTCTTACACCTATACCGATGCAATCTGGCGTACACCTCTATACGTGTCCATTTGACCGCAATATCAGCCTACCTGCAAACCAGGCAGCACCTCTCTCTATTCAGAGTGCCTGCCATCAAAGCATTCTTGGAAGGGCTCAAACGGGTCATTCCACCTAGTCACCCACCGGCTCCAATGTGGAACCTCAACTTGGTCCTCACACGCCTGATGGGTCCACCCTTTGAACCTCTACACTCATGCGAGATTCAATTCCTTACCTGGAAAGTGGCCTTCCTAGTAGCGATCACTTCCCTAAGAAGAGTTAGTGAACTCCAGGCACTAACCGTTCAAGAGCTATTTATTCAGGTTCACGCCAACAGGGTCGTACTACGTACCAACCCCAAATTCATGCCCAAGGTAATATCGCAGTTTCACATGAATCAGACTATTGAACTGCCCGTTTTCTTCCAAAACCCACAAACTGTTGCAGAAAGGGCACTACATACACTAGATGTACGGAGGGCCCTCATGTACTACATCGACAGGACTAAACCATTCAGGAAGACAAAACAACTGTTCGTTGCCTTTGCCCCACACCACAAAGGTAACGCCATCTCCAAAGCAGGGATAGCCAGATGGATAGTTAAGTGTATTCAAATCTGTTATCAAAAGGCAAAACGCACATTAACTATTCCACCACGAGCCCACTCAACACGTAAGTTGGGGGCTTCCATGGCCTTCCTAGGAAATATTCCCCTGCATGATATATGCAGAGCAGCCACATGGTCCACTACACACACATTTACAAAACACTATTGTGTAGATGTGCAATCAAAACAGCAGGCAGCTGTAGGACAGGCTGTTCTCAAGACACTTTTTCAGACCGCTGCAGCTGGCACGGGTAGCCGCCGCTAATAGAGGGCACTGCTATGTATTCTATGCACAGATATGAATTCAGCAGCCCACATGCCTCGAACTGAATATGCTACTTACCAGTATGCATCTGTTCTTGGCATGTAGGGCTGCTGACATTCATATCGCCCTCCCTCCTCCCCGGCGCCTGTCGCAGCTGCAGCTCTCAGAATTACTGCAAGCATGGTCATCACTTTCTGTATCTACTCCATCACTGCCACAATGGCGAAAAACAATCTGAGGATGGAGAGGATGCCCATGCGCACTGTAGTCCAGGGGAGGAGTCACCTATCCAAGGATACTTCGAAGACTCTTCCAGGACAACAACGTGCAAACATCCGGACCCAACACTAGGCGGCGATCTATGCACAGATATGAATGTCAGCAGCCCTACATGCCAAGAACAGATGCATACTGGTAAGTAGCATATTCAATCTGTAAGAGACATTAGTTAGTGATAGATTCCTTACCGCCCCACCCATCCTCCCCGTTCTGCGAACTGATTCTAGGATTAAGGTCATCCCCCTTTCAGGGCCCTCGTTTCATGGCACCAAGTGGTCAGTTTCTTGCATGGCTCTGCGTTCCTGGCGCAGAATGTCGTGTACAGAACTGAAGTCAGCGCGCATGGGTGGCGCCTAAGTAGTCTCCGTGACGTCATCTCGGCGTGTACGATGCCAATGACGGACGCAGAGCCGCATGACGCCAACTACTGACGCGCAAGGGTACTGCTACAGAAAACTTTCTGGATCCAGTCTAACGCCTAGGGATATTATAAGGTAAGGAATCTATCACTAACTAATGTCTCTTACAGATATATTGTTACACAAGTAGTAACTTGTGCTTTAATACTAAACTTGGGGGGCGGAGCTTGCTGCAGCACAAGATGGGCACGTAGAAGAAGAGCTCCGCGAGCCACCGGCACGACGCTACCATTATCCTGGCAATCTGGACACTTAAGGTGCCGCTAGACTCCGGGAACCGATTGATGTCCTTTCGACTGGGATAGCGGCTGTAAAACCCCTGGCGGACGCATCCAACATTGGCCACGGCGCGAGGTCGGAGGCCGCGCGCCTGTTGAAAAACCGCTAAAGGCGCTGCTGCAGTTCAGCGGTGCCCACACCTGAATTCCTGCCCGGGGGGGCTCTGGGAGTCCCTTGACGCCGCTGTACATCGGCTGTGCCTGCCCTGGGAGGCCCCGGGCGTTCCGCCACTCCCGGTATGGGGCCCTGCGTTCCTGAGGCCGGGGCGTGCTGCAAGGCCTGCAATCCTGGTGAGGGCCCAGCAGACGCCGTGCTGAGGCTCCCGAGGGACGGCGCTGTGCCCCCTTGTACCGCGGGCGTCGGCCCGCTTATTTCATCTGAGCCCTGCGGTTGTCCTGGTGCCTTGCTGGTGGCGGAGGGGTGCGATCATCGCCGTGAGAGGTGGGCAGGTTCCCCGGGGATGTGCGGAGCATTGGGCCTGACATTCCCATTTGATACGCAACCTTCCTGCCCATTGGTGACTCTGAAAACAGATTTGTCCACTGTTGGGGTGGCACGCAGAGTTGGCGGACCTACGCGACGGGGAGAGAAGACCCTGCCGGGACCCACGCATATGCGCCTCTGTTGGCAGGCGGGAGACGGGGCTCAACGTATCGCTCCCATCTAGCATTGCTCATGGCTGGGCCCGCTACTGACATCCCTGCTGTGTCTAGACTGGTGGGAGGGCCCCGGGAAGCACACCAGCCTGCGGGGGCTGCTGTAGCCGCTGGCGCACCTGGGTGGAGATCTCCCCTGCTACAGAAGAGCGGGGCTTGGCAGTGGTGAGTGCCCTGTGTCTCTGTTGCCTCTGGGCCAAGGGTGACTGTGGTGTGTGCTGTCACTGCGGTCCCTCCCGGGGGCCCCCATTTCGCTTGACCCCTGGTCACACTCCAGCGTGCCGCCGACCCCTGGTACCGTCGAGTTGGAGGCACGCACAGTGCTGGGACGCCCAGCTTACCACCGTCGCTCTGAGTAGACTTCCTCCATTCTTTCCGCACCAGAACCTTCACCATGGGTAGGGTTGATAGGACTCAAACTCGACTTCCGTTTGATTTAAAAGGCACTAAGTCCAAAGAGGCGGAGAGGGCACGCTCTGCAGATTCTGGCGCAGACCACTCGGAACACGATCCAAGCGCACAGATATGGCGGAACGCAGGATCACTGAGGTTGTGGAGTCCCAGACCGAGACAGACCAGGCACAAAAACAAATGGCTAAAACCCTTGCCATACTTTAGGACAAGGCAGAGGATCTGGAAGCCCGATCCCGCCGCAGTAACATCCGCGTTACGGGCCTGCCAGAGTCCACCCCAGTGGCCAATGCAGAACAATTCACTGAAAACTGCTCATCTCCTTACTGGGCCTTGACACCTTCTCCGACCTCTTCGTGATCGAAAGGGCGCAACGATCGTTGGGCCCGCGTCGTCATCTGGGTGCGCAGCCGCGCCCAGTGATAGCCAAGCTCCTGAACTATAATGAACGCGACTCGGCCCTGCGACGGGCCAGGGAACTGGGGGAGCTCCAATCTGAAGGTTTATCAATTTCACTCTACCCAGACTTTACCACCAAGGTCCAGGAAGCCCACCGACTCTTCAATCCCCTCAAGAGGCAACTCCGAGACCACAACATCTCCCACGCAATGCTGTACCCGGCTAGGCTTAGGGTGAATCTGGAGGGCCCTTCGCGTATCTTTACAGACCCGATAACTCTACAAAAAGCTATGAAGGACATACTCAGGAAATCTAAGCAAGAGACTGTGCGGGAGCACACGGCGACATCGGTGGAGAGCGCACAAGGAGGTTCCCTTGAGAACAATGACTAGAATAACCAGATAAAAGACGCTTCCACTCTGTATAGTTCTGGTGTATAGTTCCTTAATGCCAGTAAGTCATGGTCTGTTGCCCCTCTGGGACGGTTGGTCCGCCCCTTCCTTTGTACAGATGGGTTCCAGGGCTACTCGCCCTTTAGAGCCTCTCATTGCACACCAAGTAAGTTTCTGATATATGTGCGATTTCCTGTGTGATTGAAGAAGGTTTCTGATGTATACATCTGCCAGTGGATTCCTCACCTTGTGAATATCCCCTGCGCCAGCATTCCACGGAACTTTTTTTCCCAGCTCTCTACGCCAACGTGGAAGTCATAATACTTCGGCTCCGCTCGCGACTCTATATGACGTCACCGAAGCCATAAGAGAGCCACGTCGGCGCGATGATGTCAGTTCCCTTTTTTCCGCGCCATCGACGCGCAACGGTTTTCCAGCACTCTCCTGCTACTTTGTAGTCTTGTAGTGGGTTATTGTTTCTGGATTCACCATGTCTTCGACGAGGAAGTCAGGTTTCAAACCTTGTAGGGAATGTGGGGGCCACATTTCAATGACTGACCTCCATGAGGATTGTTTGTGGTGTCTTTCTTCTGACTAGGACGTGGAGGACTGTTCCAGCTGCAGAAGAATGAACCCCAAGGCCCTGAAGGAGAGAGAGGCGAAACTCTTCATGGCCAAAGCAAAGAAGGAAAGAAGAGGTAGAAAGAAGCAGAAATCGAGGCCGGAGTTGTCGACTTCGCACTCTTTGAAGTCGAAGAAACATCACAAGAAGAGGAAGCATAGCTCTCGGCGCCGGTCCTCGAGGAGTAAGACGTCGAGATCGCCGTCGCCTCGACGTCGAAGTAAGGATGTTGTATCTCCTTCTCCATCTCCTAGGAGGTCTCCAGAGAGGTAGCCTTCGCCGAAGCGGACTCCGGCGCGGTCCCAGGGCAGTCTCTGGCGCAGTCACCGGCGCCAGTGGAGTCTTCTGCTTCTGACGCTGAACAGGAACGAGAGAAAGAGCTTTCTCCAGGACCAGCTGATCCTGCGGCGCCTGTTGAGGACACTTCGGCTCCGGTTCCAGGTACTCCTCGACCGGTTTCAGAATCCATCCCTTATCCGCAGTTCCCGGCGCTGGGTGCAGATTCAGCTCATTTCCTTAATGCGATGTATGGGATTTTTCAACGGGCTGCCTTCCCATCCGGCGCACCATCTAGTCCTGTGGGTTCTATGGCATACACCTTGGGAGTGCCGCAGCATTATGCTCAGGCCCCATTTATGCCCTTTTTGCCGATGGCTCCTTCGTGGCAGTTTCCGTCTGGTGATCCATCTCGGCTTCGTCTGGAGCGACCTTCTTCGGAGCCTTCCTCGATGCCGTTGCCGACTCCTTCGGCTCCGCGCCTGGCGCCGCCAACTCCACGTTCGGTTCCACCGACTCTGCGTACGGCGACGCCGGTTCCTCGGATCCATTCAAGGAGAGATGCCCAGAGAGTCTTGGAAGAGGAGCGTTATAGGGAGGAAGTGGAAGAGGGTGAGGTGGATGCATCTTCTGATGACTTTGAAGGCATTCAGGATGCTAGTGGTCTTGATACCACTCCGGAGTGGGAGCATTCTTCGACTAGGTCTTCGCCACCACAAGAATTGGCCCCCTTTCATTCAGTTATCAAGAAGGCCGCAGAGTTGCTGGACTTGCAGTTACCCTCTGATGTATATAAGCCAAACCTCCTAACTGAAGTCCTGCATTCACCAACTTCGAATGTTGAACCCTTGTTGCCTTTTAATGAGGCTATCTTAGAGCCTGTAATGGATGTTTGGCGTAAGCCATTCTCTTCGCCTGCAGTCTCCAGACAAGTGGCAAGGAGGTATAAGGTGGCTCCGGGAGATCCAAGCTTTCTTCCTTCCCACCCTTCTCCAGAAAGCCTTGTGGTGCAAGCTTAATGTTCGAAGCATTCTTCAGGCGCCTTCCCTCAGACTCCTGCGGATAGGGATTCTAAAAAGACTGATCAAGCAGCCAGGAAGGTCTTTTCTTCAGGGAGCATGGCGCTTAAATCTACTAATGCCACTTGTTTATTAGGGCGCTACGTTCATGCACTGATGGACTCTATGAAATTATTAGCCCCTAAGCTGCCAGAAGGAGAGAAAGCTTCTTTTATGGAGGTGGTCACTGACACTCAGGCTGCTGCAAGGCAGGTAATTCAGTCGGGACTAGACACGGCTGATTCTGTGGCAAGGATAATGGGGTCTTCGATAGCCACTAGGAAGCAAGCGTGACTTCGTTCTTCTGGCTTCTCTACTGATGTTCAAGCCACTTTGGTAGACTTGCCTTTTGATGGAGAAAAACTTTTTGGCGAGAAGGCTGATTTTGCCTTGCAAAGATTTAAAGATAGCAGGGTTACGGCAAAATCTTTGGGACTACAGACTCCTGCTAAGGGATTTGGTCTTAGGAAATTTAGAGGCTTTGGTAGATCTTCATTTCGTTCCTTCCGGCAACCTCAGCAACAGCAGCAGCAGCAGCAGAATCCCCTCTATAGGTCGTATAGAGGAAGAAAAAGGGGACGGAGAGGTTCTGGCCGCAACCCATCTTCATCTTCTGCCTCCTCTGCACCCAATGAAGCTTCAGGGAAGCAGCCCTAGATCCCCCATTCTAGATCATGTAAGACCTGTGGGGGGTCGGGTGTCCCACTTTCTGCGAGGTTGGAAATCTGTTACGACCGACCTTTGGGTTTTAAACCTCGTGGAGACTGGGTACGCCCTTCCCTTTCGGGAGTTTCCTCCCCCTTAACCTCCTTGCCAGGGTTTTTGCTCAGAAGACCATCTGCTTCTTCTACAGAAGGAGGTTCTTACTTGGTTACAAAAAGGTGCGATAGAGGTGGTTCCGGAGCAGGAAAGGGGTCAGGGATGCTACTCCCGGTATTTCCTGATTCCCAAGAAGGACGGTAGATTGCGTCCAATCCTGGACCTCAGAATCTTGAACTTTTACCTGAAACAGGAGAAATTCAAGATGCTGACCCTTGCGCAGGTTCTTCCAGCGTTGCAGCAAGGAGACTGGATGGTGTCGATCGACTTGCAGGATGCGTACTTCCATGTCCCAATCCTGAAGTCGCACAGGAAGTATCTCCGTTTTACGGTTGGGTCGCAACACTACCAGTTTGCGGTCCTCCCATTTGGTCTTACTACCGCACCTACCGCACCTAGAGTCTTCACGAAGGTGATGGCAGTGGTGGCTGCTCATCTCAGGAGGTCGGCGATTCCAGTTTTTCCATACCTGGACGACTGGCTTCTGAAAGCGAAGTCCCCAGAGATGGTGCAGACTCATCTGCAGGTAACATCTTAGCTGTTATTCGACTTGGGCTTTTCAATCAATGTGCCCAAATCTCACCTGGTGCCCTCTCAACGCAACCTGTTCATAGGGGCGGTACTGGACACTACTGTGTGTCGAGCATTTCCTCCTCCTCAAAGACTTCTCGACATTCAGGAGATGATCCCTTTATTCCAAAATGGAACGGTTGTTCCAGTTCTGAAGGTCCTTCGTCTGCTCGGTCTGTTCGCCTCTTGCATTCTGTTGGTCAACCATGCACGCTGGCACATGAGGGCGCTCCAGTGGTGCCTCCGCAGGCAGTGGTATCAGCACAAAGGAGATCTCAGGGAGTCGATCATGATCTCCAGAGAAGCTGCGGCGGATCCATCTTGGTGGAGCGTGGGGGGCAATCTGTATCAAGGAAAGCCCTTCCATCTGCCTCCATCGGTGGCCACGGTGATAACGGATGCCTCCACCCTGGGGTGGGGTGCTCATCTGGGGGATCTGGAGATCAAGGGTCTTTGGTCTCCAGAGGAAAGGTTGGTTCACATCAACCTTCTGGAATTGCGGGCGATTCGTTTGGCGCTCAAGGTCTTCCTCCCTTCCCTTCGCGGCCAGTCGGTTCAAGTCCTGACGGACAATACTACCGCGATGTGGTATGTCAACAAGCAGGGAGGAGTAGGGTTGTTTCGTCTCTGCAGGGATGTCTTACGGCTTTGGTCCTGGGTTCAGGATCATCGGATTTGCTTGATGGCAAATCATCTGGCCGGGGTGCTGAACGTTCGTGCGGACAGTCTCAGTCGGCAGTTCTCCGCCGACCACGAGTGGAGGCTTCATCCAGAAGTGGTTCATCACGTCTTTCGGACGTGGGGAACTCCTCGGATGGACCTATTTGCCACCCGCGAGAACGCGCATTGCCCGTCATTCTGCAGTCTCCAGTTTCCGATGCAGGGGGCGTTGGGGGACGCGTTTCAGTTGAGTTGGGGCTCACAACTCCTTTACGCGTTTCCTCCCATACCTTTGATTCCTCGGGTTCTGAGGAAGATTCGCCAAGACCGGGCCCAAGTTATTTTGGTCGCCCCGGATTGGCCAAGAAGTGTGTGGTACACAGATCTTCTCCACCTCTCCTCGTGCCCTCCGCTCCGTCTCCCTCTGAGGGCAGATCTCCTCTCGCAGTCGGAGGGGCAGGTTCTACACCCCCACCTCCAGAGCTTACACCTTCATGCCTGGAGATTGAACAGGGCAACCTGAATTCCTTCTCTCTCCCGCCTGATGTGGTGGATGTTATTTTATCGGCCAGGCGACACTCCACCAAGTCCATTTACTCATATAGGTGGTCTAAGTTTGTTAAATGGTGTGGAGAGAGATCCGTTGACCCTCTAAAAGCCCATCTTTCCAATGTGCTTCAGTTTGCTCTTACCTTGGCTCAACAGGGCTGTGCTGTGGCCACGGTTAAGGGCTATCTATCGGCCTTATCGGCTTTTCTGTGTCTTCCAGATCAGCCGTCTTTATTTAAATCTCCTATTGTATTAAGATTTATCAAAGGCCTTACTAATAGGTTCCCACCTACTCCTTTTGTAATGCCACAGTGGGACCTTAATCTTGTCTTAACTTTCTTGATGGGGTCCTCTTTTGAGCCCCTTAATAGTTGCCCTTTGAGGCTGTTGTCTTTTAAGACTGTCTTTCTTGTAGCCATAACCTCGGCAAGGAGGGTGAGTGAGCTTCAAGCTCTTAGTTCAAAACCCCCATTTTTATCCTTGCATGCTGAAAGGATGGTACTCGGGACCAGGGCTGCTTTCCTACCTAAGGTAGTTACTTCCTTTTATCTGGGGCGGTATATTACTCTCCCTGTTTTTTATCCACCTCCTCATCCCTCCAAGGAGGAGGAAAGACTTCATCGTCTGGAGCCAAAAAGAGCTGTGAGCTTTTACTTGGACAGAACGAAATACTTTCTTTTAGACGATCAGCTCTTTGTGGGCTATGTTGGACATTCTAAAGGAAAAGCTGTGCACAAGCGCACTCTGTCCAGATGGATCATCCTGGCCATCAAGATCTGCTACGCCCTTGCTGGTAAGGTTCCTCCCGAGGGTATTGGAGCTCATTCAACTAGAGCTAAGTCTTCTACCTCTGTTTTGGCTAGGGGTGTTCCTGTGGCAGACATTTGTAAAGCCGCAACTTGGGCCTCCGTCCATACTTTCGCAAAGCATTATTGCTTGGACTCTGAGATGAGGAGGGAGGGCCACTTTGCGCGCTCTGTCTTGCAAGATGTTTTGGTATAGGAAGGTGGACACCCTCCTCCGGGAGTGGGACTGCTGTGGGAATTTATTCACAAGGTGAGGAATCCACTGGCAGATGTATCCATCAGAAGAACAAGTTACTTACCTTTGGTAACGCTTTTTCTGGTGGATACAGTATCTGCCTGTGTATTCCTCACTGGCCCACCCGCCTCCCCTTACATCAAAGGTAGCGTGACCGCCAACTCCATCATAGCTTCCACGGCCAGGAGAAGGGCCAACGTACCAGCAACTTCGGGCCCACCACCTGATAAAGAGAGCAGGAGGATAGACCTCACAGGAAGAAAAGTCGAGAGGAACGCCGCAATGCACTGGCGCATGGCGAATTCCAATGCACTCCTCAATAGACACCAGTACCAGCACTGGGACGAGATGGGGGAGCTAGTAAAGCACCTCCCCGAGGAATACCGCCAGAGAGCCTCACACCTGGTAGACGAAGGCAAAAACATCGCCAACTCCTGTATAAAGACGGCGTTGGACGGGGCAGAGACTTCAGCAAGACTCATGGCCATAGGGGTCACCGAGAGAAGGCATGCATGGCTAAGAATCTCGGGATTCAAACCGGAGGTGCAGAACAACATCCTTGGCACCCCCTTCAACGGAGAGACACTGTTCGGAGCAACAGTAGACGAGAAGCTCACCCAGCTGAAAAAAGAAAACGAAACGGCGAGGTCCATGGGGCCCTACAGCTGAGGGGAATGAGGCGAGGCAATCCCTCGAGGAGACCCTACGGTAGGGGAGGAAGCCAGCAGGGGCCGTCGCACCAGACGTTCCAGCAGGGTCAGCAGGGTGAAAGTCACGGACAAGGTCAACAGAAGCAAAACTGGCAGTACCAACCTCGGGGCCAGTCCTTTCGCGGGAGAGGGAACGGCGTGGCCAGAGGAGGAGAGGGGGTGACCAGCCCTCATCAAAGTGACTCAGCACGCAAGAGGACGCCTACCCTCGACATGCCCCCAAGGGTGAGGCGCGAAACAGTAACATCGGGGGGGGGAGAGAAGGATCAAAGGCCTACGAGCATACAACACCAGTAGGCGGAAGACTGAGGTTCTACCTTCAGGAGTGGCGGCGTATAACCACAGACAAGTGGATACTGAACATCATGCAGTACGGATACTGCGTAGATTTGGAGAAAAAACCGCCAAACAGTAAGCCAAAGGGAAGGCAGAGATCGGCTCAAGATCTGGACCTACTCAGAGAAGAAACACGGAAACTTCTTGAAAAGAGAGCCATAGAGGCAGTGCCGTTCAGAGAACGCAACAAGGGGGTCTACTCAAACTACTTCATGGTCCCGAAAGTAGACGGAAACCTCAGACCCATCCTGGACCTGCGGTACCTAAACAAGTTCATCAGGACGCAAAGGTTCAAAATTACTTCGCTGCAGGAGGTACTGCCCCAAATAAGAGACGGGGACTTCATGGTCACCGTGGACCTCAAGGATGCCTACCTGCACATCCCAATAAACAGAAGACACAAAGGCCTTCTAAGGTTCAACATCGACCAGGAACACTACCAGTTCACAACCCTGGCCTTCGGATTAAAATCGGCACCAAGGTTTTTACAAAATGCCTGTCGGCGGTCGCGGCCCACCTACGAAGGCAGGGAATACACGTCTACCCCTACTTAGACAACTGGCTGGTCAAGGCAAACTCACGCGAGAAGTGCGAGAGGCACGCAAAACGCGTAACAGACACTCTCACGAATCTGGGGTTCTCGATTCACTGGGGGAAGTCATCGCTGGAACCGGAGCAGGTGAAGATTTTCCTGGGGGCAAAAATCAACTCCCTGAACAGTACAGTGGTGCCCAGCGACAGGAGGACAGATGTCCTGCTGAAGGAGACGCGGCTCTACCAGAAGGGGCGAGCTCTGACAGTGAGGTCAGTGAGCAAGATGATGGGGATAATGGCGTCGTGTATCCAGCTGGTGCCGAATGTACGCCTGCACATGAGACCATTCCAGGAATGGCTACAACAGCAATGGTCACAAGCAAACGGAAGTTGGGAGGATCTAGTGGTTGTTACGCACGCAGTGCAGGAGGAGATAACTTGGTGGAACAGAGACAACATGACAGCAGGGAGAAGCCTGACACCACCAAACCCAACAATGACCATTACCACGGACGCATCGCAAAAGGGGTGGGGAGCGCACATGGACAACCTCAAAGTGAGGGGTCTGTGGGCTCCAGCAGATGCGGTTCGCCATATCAATTACCTCGAGTTGAAAACAATCCTGCTAGCCCTGAAGGCATTCCAGAGGCACCTGTACAACCAGAGGGTGTTGGTTCAAACGGACAACACCACGGCAATGTTCTACAACAACAAACAGGGGGGGGACACAGTCGTTCCCTCTCTCCTCGCTGGCTCGGGAGATTTGGAGATGGGCCATACCTCTCAGGATAGATCTACTGGCAATTCACCTACCGGGGAAGGACAAAGTGGAGGCAGACTGGCTAAGCAGGCAGACCTCGGCATCGCACGAGTGGGAGCTCAATGGCCAGGAAACGGAGAAGCTTTTCCGGAGATGGGGAACTCCCATAATAGACCTATTTGCAACACGCCAAAATGCAAAATGCCAAAGCTTCGCGTCCAGGCAACCAGATCAGCAATCCCAGGGAAATGCCCTATGGATAAGCTGGTCGAGGACATTTGCCTACGCCTTTCCACCGATACCCCTGTTGCACAGAGTGCTCGACAAGTGCAGAACCAGCAACATGACTCTGATCCTAGTGGCTCCGCAGTGGGCAAGGCAGACATGGTTCTCACAAATTCAAGAAATGGCGCAAGGCAATCCATACAGGTTCGAGAGGAGAAAGGACCTGCTCTCAATGCAAAACGGAGAGGTCCTGCATCCGGAGCCAGAGACCCTCAACCTGGCGGCATGGCTCCTGAAGACCTAGAGTTCGCACACCTAAGATTGCCGCCGAGCACTATGCGAGTGCTACGGGAGGCAAGGAAACCAACTACTCGAAAATGCTACAGCGCAAAATGGAAGAGGTTCACTGTGTGGTGCAGGAAGAAGGGCCTGCAAAACAGAATGACAAGAGACTCAACAGTACTGAGGTACCTCACACACCTTCTAAAGAGTAACCTCTGCTCGAGCTCCCTAAGGGTACACCTAGCGGCGATCGTTGCATACACCAGAGGTGAGAAGGGTGGAAGTTTCTTCACTTCGCAGGTGGTGAAGAGTTTCATGGAAGGAGCAAAAAGAATGGCCCCTCCGAAAAGGTTGCCGCCGCCGGCATGGAATCTAAACGTAGTTCTGACGGAGCTCATGAAGGCACCGTTTGAACCCATTCACAAGGCCACACTACAAATGTTGACGATGAAAACGGCCTTTCTAGTGGCCATCACCTCACTACGCAGAGTGAGCGGGCTTCAAGCACTAACACTACAGGAACCCTACATTCAGATTCACAAGGACAGGGTAGTCCTGAGGACGGACCCACACTTCATGCCCAAAGTGGTGTCTGCGTTCCACATGAATCAGAGTATTCAGATACCAAGTTTCTTCCAAAACCCGACTTCAAACGCAGAAAAGGCCCTGCACACCCTCGACGCAAGAAGAGCGGTGATGCACTACATTGAGAGAACCAAGGATCTCAGGAAGTCGAAGCAGCTTCGCCACTAGCTTCATGGGTAGGCCAGTGACTAAGGGCACCATCGCTAGATGGATTGCCCTCACTATTCAATCCTGCCACAAACAGGCTGGACAGGAGCTAGCGGAAGGGCCTCAGGCTCACTCCACAAGGAAGAAGGGGGCCACCGTTGCCTTCCTGGCGAACACGCCCATCCAGGACATTTGTCTCGCGGCAACTTGGGCATCTGTGCACACGTTCACGAAACACTACTGCGTGGACATTCAGATGAACAAGGAAGCACAGGTTGGACAGAAGGTGCTTCAACACATTTTCAACGACCAACGCTCATCTTCCACCCAGCCGCCACAAAATTAGGAAAACCGCTACAAAGTCTATGCACAGCATAGTGAATCCAGAAAGATTCACGCTGCAAAACGAATAGTTTCTTACCTGTCGGTGTAGTTTTGCAGCTTGAAGATCTTTCTGGATTCACTAGCGAACCCACCCACCTCCGCCAGGAAGATGAGGCTGGAGGAAGAGGGGGTAAAATGGAAAAGATCAAAAGGAATGAAAACGTACAGAAAAATGGACTAGAAAGATTAATCAATCGCCTAGGGTTTAAAAAAAAAAAAAGGGAAAGGAAAAAAGAACCCGAAGATGGCGCCCCAAAGGCGCCATCACGACGTCACGGGAGGTGCACCAAATGGTGGGTTGTCGCCGCCCACCTGGGCTACAAAAAAAAAAAAAAGACTACGAATCCGGACCCAACCACAAGATCGCGGAATAATGCACAGCATAGTGAATCCAGAAAGATCTTCAAGCTGCAAAACTACACCGACAGGTAAGAAACTATTCGTTATCCAGTATGGTTACCGCCTGGAACTTATTACTACTCCCCCAACATACCCCCCAGACAGCGTCCCATGTTCATGGAACATCGAACGCTTCTCAAAAAAGAGGTTCTCTCCATGCTTCAAAAGCACGCAATAGAACCAGTTCCCCTAGAGCATCAGGGGACAGGGGTGTACTCACTGTACTTTTTAATCCCCAAAAAGGACAGTACTCTGACCAATACTGGACCTCAGACCCCTCAATTTCTTCATTTAGTCAGATCACTTTCACATGATCCCTCTTCAGCAAGTCCTTCCACTGCTTCAACAAGGCGACTTCCTTGCCACACTAGATCTCAAGGACGCCTACTTCCATATTCCCATACACCCTGCTCACAGGAAATATCTAAGATTCATAGTGGGCAGATAACATTATCAGTTCAAAGTCCTTCCATTCGGGGTGATCACCGCACCCAGGGTGTTCACAAAGTGCCTTGCAGTAATAGTAGCACACTTAAGAAGGCAACAAATCCATGTCTTTCCATACCTCGACGACTGGCTGATAAAAGTCAAGTCATTTAACCAATGTGTTCATCACACTCATCAAACCATCCAGCTACTACACAACTTGAGATTCACAGTACACTACACCAAGTCACAACTTCAGCCCTCCCACATACATCAGTATCTAGGGGCCACATTAGACACCTCCAGAGTTATGGCATATCCCAATCCAGCCAGGATAGCCAGTATACAAACCCTAACCACCAACTTTCAGCCACAGCATTCCCTCCCTGCAAGGGTATTCATGCAACTCATAGGAATGATGGCCTCTTGCATTTTTATTGTACCTCACGCAAGACTTTAGATGCGCCCCTTACAAGAATGCCTAGCACGTCAGTGGAACAAGGCTCAAGGACAACTTATAGATCTGGTGTTGGTGGACAGCCGCACACATCGCTCTCTGCAGTGTTGGAACACACAAAACCTTTCCAAAGGGCAGCCGTTGCTAGAGCCAGTCCCGCAGATAGTGCTATCATCGGACGCATCCCTCACCGGCTGGGGGGCCCATCTCCTAAACCATACAGTCCAGGGCAGGTGGACCACTCAACAAAAAGTGCTCCACATCAATCACCTAGAATTACTGGCAATATTTCTAGCACTAAAATCATTCCAACCACATCTCCTCAACAAAACTGTCCTAGTCAGGGCGGACAACATGACAGCAATTTATTACATACAGAAACAAGGAGGAACACACTCTTTGCAGCTTTCTCAACTAGCGCAAAACATATGGAGATGGGCCATTCTGCAAAACATATATCTCTTAGCAGAACATCTTCCAGGAGTACACAATCAGATTGCGGATCTGCTCAGTCGTCAGACACAGCGGATTTACGAATGGGAACTTCATCCACAGGTTCTTCAACCATTTTTCCAAATGTGGGGCCACCCAGACATAGATCTGTTTGCCACACAGGAAAACGCAAAATGCCCAACCTTCGCCGCCAGGTTTCCACACCAGTCGTCCAAGGGCAATGCGATATGGATGAACTGGTCAGGCAGATTTGCGTACGCTTTTCCACCAATCCCACTCAGTCCCCTAGTAATACACAAGTTCAGGCAACAGTCTCTCAAGATGATCCTAGTTGCTCCAGCATGGGCACGGCAACCATGATTCACCACACTTCTTGAACTCTCTGTGGTTTCACACCAAAAACTGCGTCTCTCCCCAAAACTACTAACGCAGAACCATGGAGGGATAAGACACCCCGATCCAGGTCAGCTGAATCTGGCGATCTGGCTCCTGAAGTCCTAGAGTTCAGTTACCTTAACCTTCCACCAGACTGTATGAACATCATCAAAGAAGCCATGCGCCCTACTTCTAGAGACTATTATGCAGCAAAATGGAAAAGATTAGTCATTTACTGCAATAACAATAAAACCGAACCACTGGATACTTCAATCCGGAACATCATTTGCTATTTGCTGCATTTACAAAGATGTAATCTGCCGTATCCATCCATAAGATTACATCTAGCTGCTCTTGCTGCTTACTTACAAAACAGACAACACCTGTCACTGTTTAGAGTACCTGCAATCAAAGCCTTTATGGAAGGCCTTAAAAGAATAATTCCTCCCAGACTGCCACCCTCTCCGGTTTGTAGTCTAAACATTGTCCTTACCAGGCTCATGGGTCCCCCATTTGAACCTCTACACAAATGTGAACTGCAGGTTCGAGGCATATGAGCTGCAGATCACACACTAAGGATAAGATCGCCATCTGGTGTTGGGCTCGGATGATTGCGGGTTGTTGTCTTCGGAAGAAGTCTTTGGTCACGAGATAGTTGACTCCTCCTCTGGATAACAGTGCGCATGGGCATCTACTCCATCCTCAGATTGTTTTTTTCCGCCATTGGGTTCGGATGACCTTTTTTCCGCTCCAGCAGAAAACTTCATAGCAATCACAACAACTCTTAAAAGTTATAACTCTATGTCGAAATCCCATCGGACCGGCTCCGGACACGGCTGATGGAAAGGACACCCTTTAAAAAATGCCCCCAATGCGGAGCAAAGTTCCCCCACAGTGATCACCACGAGGTCTGTAATTTGTGCCTCTCACCAGACCACAACGAATCGAGCTGTCCAGCCTGCGCCGCATTCCGTTCAAAGAAAACGATACGGGACCGAATAGCTCGACACCATATCGTGGCCAAACCGGTACCGGAACCTGAAGACCTCTTTGCACAGGATGTCCCTGACGACGATTCCGAAGACCTCCAGATCGTGTCCGAGGCCGACGATTCTGATCCGGGGCAGTCTGTGAGTACCAGCTCCCCTACCCCAAACCCACCAAAAAAGACATTGGTCAAGACTCTGCCAGCTGGGCCCAGTCGCGATCCAAAATCATCTTCAGAAGCCCCGCCCTCGGGCCCGGCTCCGAAGACATCTAAGCGTGCAGGTGGCTCGGGCTCGAGCAAACCTCATATTATTGTGCCTACAATACCTTCGGCACCGAAGCAGGCTCCGAGGCCGAAATCTCCATCGGCACCGAAACGTCACTCGGCACCGACGTCTCCACCGGCACCAAAAGGTTCGTCGGCGCCGAAAGGTCCTTCGGCACCGAAAGGTTCTTCGGCACCTAAAACTCCATCGGACCCGAAAAGTTCTTCGGCACCCAAAACATCCTCAGTGCCAAGAAAAGTCCACAAAGAACCTGCCGATCCCACAAAATCTAGATCGGAACCCAAAAAGTCGGTGCCAACGCCACCTTCGGACACTGAGGAACTTTTTCGGCCAGATCCAACGCAAAAAAGGATTTACATCAATCCTAAGACAGGACATGTCACAGCAGTGCCATATAAGAAAAGGAAGCTGGACACACCACCTCCTCCAACTCCTCCAAAGAAGGACTGTGCCACCTCACCCATACGTCCTTCCTCTCCTGTCTTACCTCCTATCCCATCCCCCCCACCCCCACCGCCTTCTCCTTTACAATCTCCTTCTCGCACACCATCTCCACAGGATGATGATGATTTAGAGGGAGGGGGAGACCCGGATTTCCTTACTGATCCCACTGATCCTAATGATCCCTTTACACTCCCGGACACGGCACCCATAGACGACTGGTCTTACCCTATGCCTGACATGCCTGATCCCACTCCATACCCCTCAAAACCCTCCCCGCCTGATGACCATTTGGGGTTTGGTCAGCTTATAAACAGGGCGGCACTGTTCCATAACGTCACCATGCACACAGACACACCTGAGGAAGATTTTCTCCTCGACACCTTTGAGCAGTCGCAAAAAAGCGTTCACATTCTACCCATGATTAAGGGAGTGATAAAGCATGCCACTGAGGTTTTTAAAGACCCTGTTAGGGCTAGGGTTCTTAACCCCCGGATAGAAAAAAAATACAGACCGGCACCACAGGATCCTGCGTACATCAAAGCACAGCTCCCCTTAGACTCTTTAGTCGTGTCAAATGCCAGAAAGCGGGCAAACTCCCAAACAACCGGAGACACACCGCCCCCAGACAAAGAGTTGCCGCACAAGCAGCTAACCACTGGCGTATTGCCAATACACAAGCCCTATTGGCTCGCTATGATAGGGCTCATTACGATCAACTGGAGGACCTCTTGCAACACCTGCCTGATCAATACAAATCCCAGGCCAATGACCTTATCCAAGAGGGCAAACTAATATCAAATGCCTCCATCAAATGCGCATTAGACGCAGCGGACACCGCCTCTAAGACAGTCAACACAAGCGTGCTACTTAGACGACACGCATGGCTCCGCATTTCCGGCTTTAAGCCGGAAGTACAAACCACCATTTTTGCTCAACCCTTCAATCAGGAGCAACTATTCGGACCCGCAGTAGACACTGCATTAGAAAAAATGAAGAAAGATAATGAGACTGCCAAATCAATGGGAGCATTACAGTCTCCTCAAGCCAGAGGCTCCTTTCGTCGCTCCTTCTATAGAGGGGCCTCCAAAAATGTGGGAACAGACACCTCTTCCACCTTCAAAACATCAGGTCAAACATCCCCTAACAGAGGATACTTTAGAGGAGGTTACAGGGGAAATAATACCAAAGGACGAGGGCGGGGCAACAACAACACCCGCACCTCTACAGCCACTAAACAGTGACTTACCACCACTCCCCCCAGACCATTCCTCTCCGGTCGGGGGAAGACTTCAACAGTTCCTACCTGTCTGGAATTCAACCACAACAGACAGGTGGGTAAGACAAATTATCCAGTCTGGCTACTGCCTCGAACTCATAAACACCCCCCCAAACATACCACCCAAACACCGTCCCATGTCGTCTCACCACCTCACGCTCCTCAAACAGTAAATTCAGTCTTAGCTTCAGAAACACGCAATAGAACCAGTTCCACTCCAACATCAGGGCACAGGAGTATATTCTCTATACTTCCTCATTCCCAAAAAGGACAAGACCTTAAGACCCATACTGGATCTCAGACTACTAAACCAGTATATACAATCAGACCACTTCCACATGATCACTCTCCAGCAGGTCCTTCCATTACTTCAACAAGGCGACTTCCTTGCCACTTTGAACCTCAAGGACGCATATTTTCACATCCCCATGCATCCTGCGCACAGGAAGTATCTACGATTCGTGGTAGACGGTCAGCACTATCAGTTTACAGTTCTCCCATTCGGAGTAACAACCGCATCCAGGGTATTCACCAAATGCTTAGCGGTAGTGGCGGCGCATCTCAGGAGACAACAAATCCATGTCTTCCCCTATCTAGACCATTGGCTCATAAAAGCCAATACTCTCCACAAATGCGTTCTCCACACTCACCGCACTATTCAAACCCTACACGACCTAGTATTTACAATCAACTATCCCAAATCTCAACTACAACCCTCCCACGTACACCAATACCTGGGAGCCACCATAGATACATCCAAGGCCATAGCTTACCCCAGCACAGCCAAGATAGCCAACATACAAAATCTCATCAAAAAATTTC
Organism: Triturus cristatus; assembly: GCF_964204655.1. Lineage (NCBI taxonomy): Eukaryota > Metazoa > Chordata > Amphibia > Caudata > Salamandridae > Triturus > Triturus cristatus. The sequence continues at coordinate 84,266,506 of NC_140586.1, read as the reverse complement.
AAACACAACACTCAGCAAGAGTGTTTATGCAACTCTTAGGCATGATGGCATCATGCATCTCCATAGTACCCCATGCACGCCTTCAAATACGTCCCCTACAGGAATGTCTAGCACAACAGTGGAACCAGGCCCACGGACAACTTATCGATCTGGTGTTGGTGGACAGCCGCTCACTTCGTTCACTGAAGTGGTGGAACACCATCAACCTGTCCAAGGGGCGGCCGTTCTTAGAGCCTCTTCCACAGATTGTGCTGACCACCGACGCATCTCTTACAGGATGGGGAGCCCACCTCCTTCAACACACCACTCAGGGCAGGTGGACTACTCAACAGAAACAGCTCCACATCAATAACCTAGAACTTCTAGCGGTGTTCCTAGCACTGAAGTCCTTCCAAGTGCACCTAAGAAACAAAACTGTCCTCATCCGCACGGACAACATGACCACAATGTATTACATATAGAAGCAAGGGGGGACACATTCTCTACAACTGTCCCAACTTGCACAACAAATCTGGAGATGGGCAATTCCCCAGAACATCTACCTGCTAGCAGAACACCTCCCAGGGGTTCAGAACCAGGTGGCCGACCTCCTAAGTCGACACACACAGCAAATACAAAAATGGGAATTACACCCCAAAGTTCTACTCCCATTCTTCCAGAAGTGGGGACAACCAGACATAGACCTGTTCGCCACACAAGAAAACGCAAAATGCCCAACCTTTGCTGCCAGGTTTCCACACCCGCAGTCAAAGGGCAATGCGATATGGATGAACTGGTCAGGCAGATTTGCGTACGCTTTTCCGCCTCTCCCACTCATTCCATTTGTATTACGCAAACGGAAACAACAGTCGCTAACGCTCATCCTAGTAGCTCCCACTTGGGCACGCCAACCCTGGTTCACCACACTTCTGGAACTATCTCTAATATTGTTCTAACAAGGCTCATGGGTCCCCCATTTGAACCAATGCACAAATGCGAACTGCAGTTCCTAACATGGAAAGTGGCTTTCCTTGTCGCAATCGCATCCCTGCGTAGAGTAAGTGAAATACAAGCCTTAACTCTTGAAGAACCCTTCCTACGACTACATCGTAACAAAGTGGTTCTTAGAACAAACCCAAAATTCCTCCCTAAAGTTATCTCCCCTTTCCATCTAAACCAGTCAGTCGAACTGCCAGTTTTCTTCCCTAATCCAGACTCAGTAGCTGAGAGGGCACTTCATACCTTAGATGTTTAAAGAGCCTTGCTTTATTACATCGACAGAACCAAACCTTTTCGGAAAACCAAGCAACTGTTTGTTGCTTTCGCACCACCACATAAGGGCATCCCCATCTCCAAATCGCGTATAGCCAGGTGGATAGTTAAATGTATCCAAATATGTTACCAAAAAGCTAAACGTACTCTTACAGTTCCCCCTAGGGCGCACTCCACGCGTAAAATAGGGGCTTTTATGGCATTCTTGGGGAACATCCCCTTAGAAGACATTTGCAAAGCAGCCACATGGTCTACTACACACACCTTCACTAAGCACTACTGTGTCGATGTGCAATCCAAACAACAAGCTTCAGTAGGCCAAGCTGTCCTAAAAACTCTATTCCAAACTGCTGCAACTGATACAGGTGAGCACCGCTAGGGGAGACACTGCTATATAGTCTATCCTTAGTGTGTGATCTGCAGCTCATATGCCTCGAACGGAATATGCTACTTACCAGTATGCATCTGTTCTTGGCATGTAGAGCTGCAGAGCCACACACGCCCACCCGCCTCCCCGGGACCTGTATCTGTTCCAGCATTGTCTTAATTAGACACTACACATGGACATCCTTTCTTTCTACTTCTTATACACTCCATCATTTCCCATCATGGCAAAAAACAATCTGAGGATGGAGTGGATGCCCATGCGCACTGTTGTCAGGGGAGGAGTCACCCATCTCGTGACCAAAGACTTCTTCCGAAGACAACAACAACCTGCAATCATCCGAGCCCAACACCAGATGGCGATCTTATCCTTAGTGTGTGGCTCTGCAGCTCTACATGCCAAGAACAGATGCATACTGGTAAGTAGCATATTCCTTCCTTACATGGAAAGTAGCTTTCCTAGTTGCAATCACCTCTCTCAGGAGGATAAGTGAGATCCAGGCTTTAACCAAACAAGAACCATTCTTACAAATACATCGTAACAAGGTGGTTCGTAGAACAAATCCAAAATTCCTTCCCAAAGTAATCTCTGCTTTTCATCTTAACCAATCCATAGAGTCACCAGTGTTTTTCCAAAACCCGGACTCTGTAGCAGAGAGAGCTCTTCACGCACTTGACGTAAAAAGAGCTCTACTTTATTATATTGACAGGACTAAGCCCTTTAGAAAGACAAAATCATTATTCATAGCTTTCTCACCACCTCATAAACGACACCCCATCTCCAAAGCTGGGATTGCTAGATGGATAGTCAAATGCATTCAGATATGCTACCAAAAGGCTAAACGCACATTAACAATTCCCCCTAGAGCGCACTCAACACGCGAACTAGAGGCTTCCATGGCATTCTTAGGGAACATTCCCCTTATATGACATCTGTAAGGCAGCAACATGGTCTACAACTCGCGCGCCCGCTATCCTCTGCTCATGACGTCACATATTACAGCATTCATGACATGGTCACTGGCATCACTGATGACATCATCCTTGTGATAGAGTGGCGGTCGCGCGAGTTATAGTTATCTCAACTAACTATAACGGGGGAATTTCATTGGTTTTTTACGAGTGAAATATCCACCTAACTATAACATGTGTGAAACCTATGGCTTTTAAGTGAATATATATATATATATATATATATATATATATATATATATATATATATATATATATATATATATATATATATATATATATATATATATATATAATGTATTTATTACTAAACACTCTCTACTAACCTCTTTATGAGATTAGATAACAAGGTACACAATATTAATACACTAGAACAACAGTAAATAGCACAATACACAGTGAGCCCCAGGGGGAGATCAAACCGTATAAGAAAATGGTACAACATCCACGACTTGACTAGACACAGTGCCTAGAGCACGTAGAATCGCTGGGACCCCAAGGAACCACCCAAGGTAGTGACACAGGGGACTCACGGGGGACGCGTGCAGTGTGAGAATACAGCCGTGAGCTCCGTACAATCCTATGGGAAAGTCACGGTTGGAATTTTAAAGATTAAGGACACTTAGGAGAGGACTTTGAGCAAACCCTTTCAAACTTAGAAGTTTCTAAGGCCAGCACCCATGTGAGCACCAAAGTACTCGTGTTGCCTAACACAGGGAAGCCGGGTGCATAGGTGTCAAATGGTGTCGGGAGTCTTCGTCATTTTCAATGACGTGATGCTGCAAAGTGCTGCTGCCAGGAAGATGAGAAGTGTCCTGTGTGATCCAAGCCTGGATCGGACCTGAGAAGAACCTGAAAGCAGAGGGGACAGAGCCAAAAAGCATATGCTGCTGCAAATGTGCATGATGTCCAGGAGTACAGGTTGCACGGTCCCCACATGGGCAGCGGGCCTCAGTGCCTAGTCACTACAGAAATCAAGGTGCTACATCAATTAAATACATGTTGTAACTGCTGCACTATTGTACTGCCCCTTTCACATTTTCATCCATTGCTATTGAGGGTGCATACTTGAGTATATTTTCTTCACCTGTAAATGTATGCTTTTTGCAGGACCTCAGCAATTTCCAGAATATGGCTGGGCATTGGGTGGCATTTCTTCATCTGTGTATGTTCCTTAATGTTCTTTGGTAATGATATAATGAGACCAGCGATTTGGTGCTGTATTTACTGCAGAGTCTATGCTTTGTAGATGTTTGAACTGGAAGCTGCTCTTGTTGGCAATCATTACCTCGCCGACTTGCAATTCAAAATGCTAATGTAAGGCAAGGTATTAATAGAGTAACGGAAAGCTGCACCCCACACCTGTGTAGTTGTTTGAAATCTAGCCCCACAGTTTGATATCCTGGACTCCTTGTGCGGCATTTCCAAAGGAGTGGCTACCTTTCTTTGTAGTCTCCTGGTTCTCACTGTAGTAAAAGATTTCAGGCCCCACATGCTAACATCTGTTCACTTTTCCTTTCCCAGGAGCACTCTCCCAGCGGTACTGATGAAGACTGATTTGGGACCGAAAAACATTCCCCCGGACCACTGGGCTCCTCCTTCCAAAGCATGGGAGAACTGCATTCCTCTTTGCTCTAATTTTTAACGGGTAGCAACAGTTGTAGTTTTGGACTTTGAAACAAACTGTATAAAAACCAAACTCTTCCATATTTATTCTGCGGGAGTCGGTTGCCCCTATGCACGGCATATCGTCGGCTCCTGGCAGTCGTAGCATTGGGATCAGCATTAACTCTTAAATAAGAGTCAGGTTTGTGCAGAAAACACTTGACATATGTACATATATATTTTTCTGCTTTGGGCGGTAGTGTAGGGTGGGGGGTGCAGTATTTGAATCACTGTAGTTTAAACCGTGGATGCATGTGTGTAGCTGTTCACTTCTCTCTAGTACTGTATTTCATGAAAGACAGGTCACGAATCTCAAGCTGCCTTCCCCTGCGGAGAGGTAGTGCAGGCTGTGTGTATGTCTGCGTGTATGTATGTGCGTCAGTATCACTGGATTTCAAACAGTAATAAATTAAAATAAAACCCTATTTCAGTTTTTATTTCATACAGTTCATCTTATGTGTTAATGCTCTAAGGTGATTGCTTAGATGGCAGATTAGCGTAAGACCATGTCACAGTCCTTGTAATGTTGGATCGCAGGGATGGATTGTTAGCAGCGGACCAATGTGACATGCTGTAGAAAAAAGTGATGGGGCAGTCACTACATTCTGTGCCACCATGGTCTTCCTGACTCTGGCTTTTGGATGCCTTCACCTATTGTTTCAGACATAACCTTCCTTCATTAAACGAAGAGCCTTGAATAAAGCAGAGGTGCAAACTGATTTCCTGTACCAGTGTACACAATTGCTTCAGCCTACTATCACTCGCACTATATCATTTTCTCCAGTGCCATACTTGGACTCTTGGTACTTAAAAAAGTTCCACTTTGACTTAAAAAGTAATTAAACAATACTTTTGATGAATTTTTAAGGTGATGGTGATATATGTTAATACTGAAACTCAATTGTAAAAAAAACCCTTAATGTTTAGGGAAAAAATGCTTATAAGAAACTGTTTTAAATTAGCTGTTTAAGCCGCATTATCTTTTAATTTTAAAAAGGCGGATTATGTTGGGGTTTTCTTCCATGTGTTGTCCTTTTTTCTGTAACTACCTTATATATATTTTTTAATTAATTTAATAAAACATATTTGTGGATACTTATGGATACTTCACCTGGTAAATCACTTTCAAGTGCTAGAATTGATCTGGAAATTTCAATCATCTCTCCTTTGCCTAAAGATTGTGTCAAGGGTTCTACTTGATCCCAGGATCTTCCCTGTACATGATGTTATGAAGCCATATATGATGCCTCCTGGCTGCGCTAATGTTTTTTTACATCCCACACATGGCAAATGCGGGCCCAAGGATTTCATCAAAAATTGCTTGTTTTGCTATGCATTGACTGTGTATCTACCCTGAAGATTTCAGAGTTTAAATATATTATTCCTGCAGCAAGCAGATGTCGCTCTTCAATTCCCACAGTTTCTATGTCTAGTATTTTGGACCTAAAAAGAACTCAAGGTCATGTGTGGGTTGCCTCATGCTTGTCAAAAGACAACAAGAAGATGGAGGTAAAGCTCTACATGGCGCAGGCCTGCAACAAACATAACAGTTACAGCTGTAGATCTCACTGTGGTTCACTTCAATTGGTAAGCCTTTGAAAGAGGCCGTTTCCAAATAATCCTGCAAGAAGCAAACCAAAAGAAATTCTCCCAGTTCGCAATGTTTTGCCCACTAAGGGATAAAGGCTTTCAGTTGGTGGCTCAGTTCCCCGATTCCAGTCTAGACATCATCCGAAGAAGCCTATATAGGCAGAGATTCAACTAGGAAATTACTTTCTCTGGGACTGGAGCACTTTACCCATTTTCTAGAGAGTATGTTTCCCCGCGCTAACCCCCCATGGGAAGCCACTTTCACCCAGGCTGTGCTAGCCATCTTCTGATCCATTTCAACTCCATATGGCGCATCTTTGGGACCTCCAATCAGGCTTCCACTAGTGGCTCCATCCGTCATGCTAGCTGTTCTGGCACCACCAGAAGCACCTCTAATGCTGTCAAAGGCTTTGCTAGTTGCTCCACCTCTAGCATCTGTACGGGACTCATTATTGATGAGGTGCCAGCTTAAGATCTGATATAGGAAGTCACAAACGTTCAGAAAACAGTGTTCAAGGCATATGAGCTGCAGATTACACACTTTTGCATAGATAACCATCTGGTGTTGGGCCCGGATGTTTGCAGTTTGTTTTTCCTCTTGGAAAGTCTTTGGAAGTCACGAGGTCGGTGACTCCTCCCTTGGTTCGTATTGCGCATGGGCTTCGGCTCCATCCTCAGATTGTTTTTTTCCGCCATCGGGCTCGGATGTAATACTTCGCGCTCCGGTTCCGAACATTCCAGTTCGACGATCGAAGCGGAATCCTCGCTCTCCGCGGTATTGTTTAGATACTGATCTCATCAATCACCTTCTTCTTCGACGCACCTTCGATTCCAGTCATCGACGGCGGCCTTCGGGCCTATCCAGGCTCCGGTCCCGGCTGATGGAAAGAACTCCATTCAAGAAGTGCCCTCGATGTGGGTCCAAATTCCCTCACACCGATCTTCATGAGGTGTGCAACCTCTGCCTCTCCCCTGAACACGAGGCTCGAGACTGTCCCGCCTGCAAGTCTTTTAGATCTAAAAAGACTATTCGAGATCGAAGGGCCAGACGAAAAATGGCGCACTCCTCGACCTCCGTTCCAGTCGACATCTTCGGGGACGACGTCGAAGCTCCGGGACACCAGCACACTGAAGAGGACCTCGTCAGTGTTTCCGAAGCCGACGACTCGGATGTGGAGGACATCACCCCGGCGCAGAGGGTCGTGAGTAAAATACCCCCTCCCCACACCCGCGCCGACACCCAAAAAGGCTTCGGTCACGCCTTCGGGCCTAGGCAAGACCAAAGACACTGCTTCGAACACCCCACCTTTGGACCCGGCGACGAAGCCAATTAAGCCTTCCGGCGGCTCGGGCTCGAGCCAGCCTGCCAGCGGTGCCGAAAAAACACCCTTCGGCACCGAAGAAAAGATCGGACTCTACCTCGACACCGAGCTCCACACCAAAACCCTCGGTGTCCAAACCCAGCCTCTCGGTGCCGACCAAACATCATAAGGCCCCCGGCACCGACACTCCCGCGCCGAAGCCTGTCTCGGCACCGAACAAAAAATCGGAGGTTCCCAAAAAGCACGGCACAGACAAGCCTAAGAAGCCGTCGGCCCCAAAAACGTCGGCGCCGACCGAACAACTGGTGTCGCAAGAACTTTTTACACTGGATCCTTTGCAAAAAACACTTACCAAGGATCCAAAAACTGGACATTTGGCACTGTCTTCTAAAAAGAGACACTTGGACAAACCAGCTCCACCTCCACCTCCAAAGAGGAAGGACTGTGCTACCTCCCCTTTCAGAGTGCCTTCCCCACCTCCTCCACCCTCTCCACCTCCACCCCCACCCCCTCTACCTTCTCCACCCCTGCCTCATCGCTCTCCGACCCCGTCTCCAGACCATGATGATCAGGGGGACCCATACTATGACCCAGCAGATGTGCCACAAGACCCCACCCCTACAGGATCCCCAGACCCCTGGGATGATTATAATAATCCAGACATTCCAGATGTCCCACAAGATGACCTCTATCCATCCAGGCCATCTCCACCAGAAGACTCACTAGGTTTTCACCACCTACTTCAGAGGGCGGCACATTATCACGGGGTAGAGCTACACACTGACCCAGTAGAGGAAGATTTCCTCTTAGACACCTTTGATACTGCGCATAGGTCTACTGCTATACTACCTATGCTCAAAGGGGTAATAAAACATGCGCCAGAGGTTTTTAAGGACCCAGTCAGGGCTAGGGTTCTAAACCCACGCATAGAAAAAAAGTATAAACCTGCCCCTACAGATCCTGCCTACATCAAAGGGCCAGCGCCTCTGGATTCCCTCGTGGTATCCACCGCAAGAAAGAGATCAGATTCCCAGGCGTCAGGCGAAGCACCACCACCTGACAAGGAATCAAAGCTCCTAGACGCGTCAGGAAAACGCACTGCATCACATGCAGCTAATATATGGCGTATCGCCAACACTGAAGCGCTATTGGCCAGATATGACAGAGCGCATTATGATGAACTAGAAACCATCATGCACCATCTCCCAGAAAAATATAAAAATAGGGCCAATGAATTAATCCACGAGGGTAAGACCATAACTAATACCTCTATACGCTGTGCCTTAGATGCAGCAGACACAGCCTCCAGGGCCATTAACACCAGTGTCCTACTCCGTCGACACGCTTGGCTGAGAGTTTCAGACTTTAAACCCGAGGTACAAGCCTCCATATTAAACCATCCATTCGATCAGGAACATTTTTTCGGTCCAAAGATAGACGAGGCCCTCGAGAAGATGAAGAAAGACACAGATACGGCGAAATCTATGGGAGCCCTACAGTCACACCCTCCTAGGCGCTCCTTTCGCCGCTCTTCCTTTCGGGGCACAGGCAGAGGCTACTCCTCAGACAGCGCGTCCACGTCCTACAAATCCCCTCCTCAGTCCACCTTCACAAAAGGTTATCAAAGAGGCGGCTATAGAGGAAATAACAATAAAGGCAGAGGCAAAACAAATACCGCCCGCTCTGCCACACCGCCTACCCAATGACTTTCCCCTGCTCCCCCCAGACCATCCCACTCCGGTCGGGGGCAGACTACAACATTTCCTTCACATCTGGGAGTCCATCACATCACACAAGTGGGTGACCCAAATTTATTTGTTCAGGGTACTGCCTAGAACTCACATCTCACCCCCCAACATTCCACCCAGGCAGCGCCCAATGTCACAATAACATTCCATGTTACTAAGACAGGAGGTAATGGAACAGGTCCCCCACGATCAGCAAAATGTAGGGGTCTACTCCCTATATTTTCTGATACCAAAAAGAGACGAGACTCTACGACCTATCTTAGATCTCCGGCCTCTAAACACATACATACATTCGGACCATTTTCACATGGTAACACTTCAGCAGGTACTTCCGCTCCTCTCCCAGAACGACTTTCTCACCACACTGGACTTGAAAGACTCGTACTTTCACATTCCGGTACACCATGCCCACAGAAAGTACCTCAGATTCGTAGTGGACGGGCAACACTACCAGTTCAAGGTGCTTCCATTCGGGGTCACAACAGCACCACGGGTATTTACCAAGTGCCTAGCGGTAGTGGCGGCACACCTCAGAAGACAGCACATTCACGTCTTCCCGTATCTGGACGACTGGCTCATAAAAGCCGCGTCCTACAACCAATGTGTACACCACACCGCCACTACAATCCAGCTACTTCACCAACTAGGCTTCACGGTGAACCACCAAAAGTCCCAGCTAACACCATCCCACATAAAGCAATACGTTGGTGCCACTATAGACACCTCAAAAGCTATTGCCTACCCCAATCCGGCAAGGATCGCAAGCATTCAGGCTTTGCGTCAAAAATTCATACTTCAACACTCCCTCCCAGCAAGAGTGTTTATGCAACTGATAGGGATGATGGCCTCTTGCTTTTTCATAGTACCTCATGCAAGACTCCAGATGCCTCCACTCCAAGAGTGCTTAGCGCGCCAATGGAACCAGGCCCAGGGGCAACTGACAGATCTGGTGTTGGTAGACGGTCGCACCCATCGCTCTCTGCAGTGGTGGAACACCACAAATCTTTCCAGAGGTCGACCGTTCCTCGACCCGGTTCCACAAATAATCCTGACAACAGACGCATCGCTCTCCGGCTGGGGAGCTCATCTACTACACCTCACAGTGCAGGGCACATGGACGCCGCAACAAAAGTTACTCCACATCAATCATCTGGAGTTACTGGCAATCTTTCTAGCCCTAAAAGCCTTTCACACACAGATTTTAGGCAAAGCAGTCCTTATCCGCACAGACAACATGACTGCCATGTACTACATCCAGAAACAAGGCGGCACACACTCTCCACAGCTCTCTCATCTAGCACAGAGCATGTGGAGATGGGCAATCCCACACAAAATTTTTCTCCTGGCCCAGCACGTCCCAGGAGTCCAAAACACCATGACAGATCTGCTCAGCAGACAGACGCAACAGATCCACGAGTGGGAACTTCACCCGCAGGTTCTTCACCCGTTCTTTCAGATGTGGGGGCATCCACAGATAGACCTATTTGCCACCCATGAAAACAAAAAATGCCCTTCGCCGCCAGATACCCACACCCATTGTCCAAAGGCAATGCGATATGGATGAACTGGTCAGGCAAATTTGCATACGCCTTTCCACCTCTCCCATTAATTCCATTAGTGGTGCGAAAGCTACAGCAGTACTCCCTCACACTCATTCTAGTAGCTCCAACATGGGCCAGACAACCGTGGTACACCACGCTGCTGGAACTCTCACTAGTGCCACACCAAAAATTACACCTCTCACCATGCCTCCTAACCCAGAACCATGGAGAGATCAGACGCCCGGACCCAGCTCAGCTCAACCTTGCGATCTGGCTCCTGAGATCCTAGAATTCGGATACCTTAACCTTCCCCCGACTGTATGAATGTTATCAAAGAAGCTAGACGCCCTACCACTAGAGCCTGCTACGCTGCCAAGCGGAAAAGATTTGTTGTTTATTGCCATAACAACACAATCAACCCTCTAGATGCATCCATACAGCACATCATAAGCTACTTACTACATCTACAAAGATGTAACCTAGCATATACATCCATTCGGCTACACCTCACAGCAATTGCCGCTTACCTACAAAACAGACAGCACCTATCACTTTTCAGAGTGCCTGCCATTAAAGCCTTCATGGAAGGCCTAAAACAAATAATTCCCCCCAGAGTGCCACCCTCACCTGTGTGGAACTTAAATATAGTGCTCACAAGGCTAATGGGTCCGCCTTTCGAACCCTTGCATAAATGCGAACTGCAATTCCTCACATGGAAAACAGCTTTCCTTGTAGCTATCACCTCCCTTAGAAGGGTCAGTGAAATACAAGCACTTACTATACAAGAAGCTTTTCTCCAAATGCACCCGAACAAGGTTGTCCTACGTACCAACCCAAAATTCCTACCCAAGGTCATCTCACCCTTTCATCTAAACCAATCGGTAGAATTACCGTTTTTTTTCTCGCAACCTCAAACGGTTGCAGAAAGGGCTCTACACACACTGGTTATTAAAAGGGCCTTGCTTTACTATATCCAGAGAACACAACCCTTCAGGAAGACAAAGCAACTGTTTGTCTCTTTCTCTCCACCTCATAAAGGCAACCCCATCTCCAAATCAGGGATAGCTAGGTGGATTGTAAAATGCATACAGATTTGCTACCACAAAGCAAAACGCACGCTATCTGTTCCCCCTAAAGCCCACTCTACAAGAAAGATAGGGGCTTCTATGGCTTTTCTAGGGAACATCCCATTAGATGATATCTGCAAGGCAGCTACATGGTCAACACCGCACACTTTCACTAAACATTACTGTGTAGATGTGCAAACCAAGCAACAAGCTAGTGTGGGCCAGGCTGTACTAAAAACACTATTTCAAACCACTGCAACAGATACCGGTGGTTGCCGCTAAGGTTGGGAACTGCTATATAGTCTATGCAAAAGTGTGTAATCTGCAGCTCATATGCCTCAAACGGAATATGCTACTTACCAGTATGCATCTGTTCTTGGCATGTAGAGCTGCAGATCTACACACGCCCACCCGCCTCCCCGGCTACCTGTATCTGTTCCAGTCTATCTTATTTAGATATAACACACATGGGTTTCTTCACTGTTATTACTACGCTCCATCTTTCCCTGTTGGCGAAATACAATCTGAGGATGGGGCCGAAGCCCATGCGCAATACGAACCAAGGGAGGACTCACCAACCTCGTGACTTCCAAAGACTTTCCAAGAGGAAAAACAAACTGCAAGCATCCGGGCCCAACACCAGATGGCGATCTATGCAAAAGTGTGTAGATCTGCAGCTCTACATGCCAAGAACAGATGCATACTGGTAAGTAGCATATTCCTTTTTTTTTTGTCAGGTCAAGTTGTGAGACATTGTTGGTGGTTGAGGAGGAACACCTTACAGACCCTGCCTTGTCATAAATATTTTGGTTGTTTTGAGGACCTCTTTGGCTCCAGTTCGGACCACATCCAAATGCTGAATATAGTCTACCATGATGAGCAGTGAAGAGTGCAGTCCTTCTACTGGCTTGGATGCAGGTCCTCTTAGGCCATATAGAATGCCAGTAATCTTGGGCACTTCCCCATAGAAGGCCTGGAGTGCCCTGGTGTAGGAAGCTGGCTCTGTATATACTATACCAAAATGAGGTATAGTGTGCCTAGAGTCCAGTGGAACCCCAAAGGTAGGCAGAGGTAAAAGTAGATGGCACCTTACTCTCTATTTGTGGTAGTGTGGGCGAGCAGTAATGTTTTATCATAGGGTAGTGTTAAGCATTTATTGTACAAACTCAGGCAAGAAATTATGTCACACTCTCAAAGACTGAAGTAAGACCAATTTGTTTGTATAAAAATATTATTTAGTTATTTTATTTCTAGAACCAAGCCAAGCCTGGTTTAGGTAAGTGAAATAATACTTTGTAAAATCGTACGCAGTAATTTACAGTTGAATGCAGGTTCATATGCAGTTGGTTGAATTACAGGTAGGTCAATCATCAGAATTACCTTTCAGTTACTTTTTAGATTACAATACTCATTACTTCTTGGATTACTATTTTGTTACTTTTGCTAATCAGTGTGATATGCCTAGATAATACACTGAGAAATTTCCTAGACAAAGGTTAGTAATTAACGTTTGGTACATTTGCAGTTTTTCAACTTTGCATACAAACTAACTCCACACTTGAAAGAATTTCCAAAGAAAAGCTGTCAATGCAATCCTATGGGAGGAAATTAAGTTATCGGTTTACAGGTAAGTACTTGTTTGTGGGAGTTGGTATTCTGGGGTTACAACCAGGGTTCCCCAGGGTCGGGGATGCTCTTTCAGAACATCCTCAGCGGCACTAGGTCGGCTGTGTGCAGAGTGCTGAGGCCCAATGTTATCCAAAAGGGGGGCCTCCAGTTGGTGGCTGCTCACGAGCAGGCCACAAGGTTGTGGAAACCAAGCTCCCGCACTTAAGCTCAGGGCAAAGGGGGATCCAATATTTTTTTGAAAAACTTTTCTTTATTGATTTTTGCAATGATAATTTCAACAAAGACCTAGTGCAGCTACAGTGTAAGCATGATATAATAGTACATACAGGTCGGCAAAAAAAAAAACGGCAGAGGCTAACAAAGCTGTCATGTATTTGCAACAATTCTAATTGCCAAGATGGTGAAAATCACATGTGTACATCCCTATGATATTGACAGTTGCTCAGATAGCCCGGGTGTTCCCCTGTGTGTCCCTGTGCCCATAGGGCTATGTGGCTGTGATGGTGGAGCATCACCGCCACTCTGCATGGACAGTAAATAAGCATGGAATGGCTGCCGTATATCCAGGGGCCGAGCAGCCGCCGACTGTAGTGACGCATAAGTGTCGCTGTTCGTGTTGCAATAGGCCATACTGTGTAGCCATGTCTTCAACATAGGCACACGTTTGTTGCCCCAATTAAGGGCTACTTCATGCTTGGAAAAGAGGAGCGCAGTGGCTACGAATCACCGCCTAGATTTCGGGAGGTCATGTATTTACCCCATAAGCGCCAGCATTCGTATGGGTGCAAGCTCCATCTCTATCATACGGGAAATTTCCCCAAAGATTACCCTCCAATATCCTGCCATTTTATCACATGTCCATATGATGTGCACAAAGCCTGCTTCTGGAGAGCTGCATCTATCTGTGCTGATGATTGGGGGAGACTACGAATTTGCGTGCAACAGCGACTCCACTGTGAGTCAGAGATAGGATGGCCCAAGTCTAGCTCCCATGCCGCCCATACCCCAGCGACACAGCAGCCCTATATAGTCTGGACATGAGGTGAATCCCACTTGTATCTTTGATGCATGTCAGCAGGGGGAAATCGGGTGGTTCAATCGGGTAACTAAAACAGTTGGCCCTCTGTAACCTCTGAGGCACAAAATGATCCATAACTGTGGCCTCACGAAAACGGGGATCTTCTGTACGTGAGAAAATATGGCCACTGGGGAAAAGGTCTCCAAATGTTACCAAGTGAAATTTTGCTAAAGTCCGTTTCACCAGCGTCTCCTGCAGGATAGGGATCCAGCCATTGCCTGCCAGTGGCAGCTCAGTAGAGTATAGGAGGTGGGAACCAGTTATTTTAAGTAATCGATGCCAAGCCCAGCTTGTAGTGTAGAGAGAGTGTATATCTTGTGGGTCCCAGGGAAACCTAACAGGTATTAGTGTATTAAGGGACGCAGGGAGCGCCAGATCAGACTCCGGCATAAAATATGGAATCCTGGCATCAGCATAATACCATTGTCGGGCAAAGCTCGCCTGGGCCACTAAGTATAATATATTTCTGATGGATACATCTGCCTGTGGTTTCCTCACCTTATAAATATCCCCTCTGCGCCAGCATTCCGGAAACTTTTCGTAGCTCTCTGCACCGACGAGGTCGTCATGGCTCCGCACGCGGCTCCGCATGACGTCACTGGAGCCATAAGAAGACCACGTCGGCGTGATGACGTCAGTTCCTTTTTTTCCGCGCTACAAGCTAACGGATTTTCTGGGACTCTCCTGTCTTTCGACTGCTACTTTGTTTCGAGACTTTCTTTGTTTCTGTTTCAACTATGTCTGTTCCTAGGAAGTCAGGTTTCGAGCCCTGTAAGGAATGCCGAGGTCACATGTCCATTACTGACCCGCATGATGACTGTCTCTGGTTCCTCTCTAGCGATCACGACGTCGAAGGTTGTTCATCCTGTAGAAAAATGAACCCTAAAGGGCTGAAGGAGAGAGAGGCCAAGCTCTACTTGTCCAAGGTGAGAAAGGAGAAAAGAGGTCGTAAAAGATCAAAGTCGAGGTCGTCGATTTCACATGGATCCAAGAGAAGGCACAAGAAGAAGAAGAGACATGGGTCTCGACGTCGATCGTCCAAGTCTCGAGCTTCGAAGTCGCCTTCTCCTGCGCCTCAACGTCGTACCAAGGATGTTATTTCTCCTTCACCTTTTGAGTCTCCACAGGCTTCTCCAGGCCGGTCTCCTGTTTTGGGTTCTCCGGTACAGTCTCCGGCGCCGGTTGATTCTCCGGCTTTGGATGAGGATTCGAATCCGGTAGCGGCAGAGTCTCCTGCTGCTCCTGTGGCTCCACCTGTTACTCCAGTGGATCCGACTCTGGAGACTCCTCGTAAGGAAGTCGAACCGGCGCAGTATCCTTCGTTGCCGGGTTCGGATCCGTCGCACTTCATGAATGGAACAATTTGAGTGAGGTCTTGATGGACTCCCAGACTGCTGCTTGACAAGTAATCCAGTCGGTTCTGGTTACTGCACATTCAGTGGCAAGGGTGATGGGGTCGTCTGTTGCCACTAGGAGGCATGCTTGGTTAAGATCGTCAGGATTCTCACCTGATGTGCAAGCTGCCTTTTTGGACCTTCCTTTTGATGGTTCTAAGCTCTTCGGGGAGAAAGCGGACCTGGCCTTGCAGAGATTTAAAGACAGCAAAGCCACGGCAAAATCTCTGGGTTTGCAGTCTCAGTCAAGAGGGTATGGTTACAGAAGGTATCGTGGTTTTGGGAAGTCTTCCTTTCGTTCCCGTCAGCCTCAGCAACAACAACAGCAGCAGCAAAACCCTCTGTATAAATCCTACAGAGGTAAAGGCAGAGGTCGCCTTCGTGGAGCTGGACGACATCCCTCTTCCTCCTCTACCTCCCCTCCCCTCCCCCTCCCGGTAATGCAGGAAAGCAGCCCTAGATCCGCCATTCTGGATCATGTGGGTCCTGTGGGAGGTCAGTTTACCCATTTTCTACAAGACTGGAAATTAATAACTTCAGACCTTTGGGTTCTAGATCTTGTGGAAAATGGGTACGCTCTTCCCTTCAGGGAATTCCCTCCTCCTTACCCAGGGTTTTGTGCGGAGGATCATTTGCTTCTCCTTCAGGAGGAGGTTCTTACCCTGTTACAAAAAGGAACGATAGAGGTGGTTCCGGAGCAGGAAAGGGGTCAGGGATGCTACTCCCGGTATTTCCTGATTACCAAGAAGGATGGCAGGCTACGTCCTATCCTGGACCTCAGAAACTTGAATCTATTTCTCAAGCAGGAGAGATTCAAGATACTCACTCTAGCGCACGTTCTTCAGGCGCTGTAACAAGAGGACTGGATGGTGTCCATCGACTTGCAGGATGCGTATTTCCACATCCTAATCCTGAAGTCGCACAGGAAGTATCTCCGTTTCATGGTTGGGTCGCAACATTACCAGTTTGCGGTCCTTCCGTTTGGTCTTACTACTGCACCTCAAGTCTTCACCAAGGTGATGGCAGTGGTGGCAGCTCATCTCAGAAGGTTGGGGATTCCGGTTTTCCCTTACCTGGACTACTGGCTTCTGAAGACAGAGTCTCCAGAGATGGTGTGTCGTCATCTGCAGGTAACAACCCAGCTGTTGTACAAATTGGGTTTTTAAATAAATGTACCCAAGTCTCACCTGGTGCCCTCTCAGCGCAACCTAGGGGCAGTACTGGATACCACTGTGTGTCGAGCATTCCTTCCACCTCAAAGGATTCTCGACATACAGGAAATGATTCCCTTGTTTTACAATGGAGCGGTTGTTCCAGTTCTGAAGGTCCTTCGCCTGCTTGGTCTGTTCGCTTCCTGCATCCTGTTGGTCAACCATGCACGCTGGCACATGAGGGCGCTCCAGTGGTGTCTCCGCAGGCAGTGGTATCAGCACACCGGAGATCTCGGGGAGTCTGTGAGGATCTTCAGAGAAGCTGCAGCGGATCTGTCTTGGAGGGCAATCTGTCTCAAGGAAAGCCTTTCCATCTTCCTCCATCGGTGGCCATAGTGATAACTGATGCCTCTACCCTAGGGTGTTACAACAAACAAATGATGGACGGAATGCTGACAATGCAAACATTCTCCCCCAGTCAAGAGATCTGGGTTAAATCCATCGTTCTTTTGCCCACTACACCACCCCAGTTTAGACATGGCCATATGCAAATTAGTCTTGACCCTGTGCCTCATGGGAACAGTCCAGCCCGAACTGCCAAGCCATGTCTTCCCTGGACCGGAAACAAGCATCCTAGGAACGGTTTCTGGCTATCAGCCGTCATCAGCCAGGATAGCTTGACTCCATTGGCATAGTGAGCACGGGTCCCACGTCTGGGAATACCCATCCCACTTAGGGCGAAAAGCGTTACAACAAACAAATGATGGACGGAATGCTGACAATGCAAACATTCTCCCCCAGTCAAGAGATCTGGGTTAAATCCATCGTTCTTTTGCCCACTACACCACCCCAGTTTAGACATGGCCATATGCAAATCAGTCTTGACCCTGTGCCTCATGGGAACAGTCCAGCCCGAACTGCCAAGCCATGTCTTCCCTGGACCGGAATCAAGCATCCTAGGACCGGTTTCTGGCTATCAGCCGTCATCAGCCAGGATAGCTTGACTCCAGTGGCGTAGTGAGCACGGGTCCCACGTCTGGGAATACCCATCCCACTTAGGGCGAAAAGCGTTACAACAAACAAATGATGGACGGAATGCTGACAATGCAAACAGTCTCCCCCAGTCAAGAGATCTGGGTTAAATCCATCGTTCTTTTGCCCACTACACCACCCCAGTTTAGACATGGCCATATGCAAATCAGTCTTGACCCTGTGCCTCATGGGAACAGCCCAGCCCGAACTGCCAAGCCATGTCTTCCCTGGACTGGAATCAAGCATCCTAGGACCGGTTTCTGGCTATCAGCCGTCATCCGGGTCAAGACTGATTTGCATATGGCCATGTCTAAACTGGGGTGGCGTAGTGGGGAAAAGAACGATGGATTTAACCCAGATCTCTTGACTGGGGGAGAATGTCTGCATTGTCAGCATTCCGTCCATCATTTGTTTGTTGTAACGCTCTACCCTAGGGTGGGGAGCACATCTAGGGGATCTGGAGATCAAAGGTCTTCGGTCTCCAGAAGAAAGATCGTTTCACATCAACCTTTAGAATTGCGGTGCTGCCCGTGAGGGAGCGTTTCTGGGGCTCCAGGGCCCCCTCGTGGTCAAGGTATAGCTGATGGGCCCTCAACACCGGGATGAGAACGGTCTGCGACCACCGAGAGCCTCAGTGAGTACTCTCGGACTTTGATTACTGTGCAGGACCCCTTGCGCTGCTGCCGTTCTAGCAGGCTGACGCGAGGGTAGACCTCCTTCCTGAAATACCCTGCGAAGGCTCAATACACCTCGCTCAGGGACACATTGGCACTCCCTGCGTCTGCTGGCCCCTGGTTTGTGACTGTAGGTGGTGCTGCTGCTTCGCTGGGGGTGCCTGGGGCCGGACTGGTGGAGCAAGAAGTGGGTCACGATGGAACGTGTCAAGGCCGCAGGGACCCGTGGATCTAAGGCTACGCAATCGAACAAACTGGCCCGTTATACGGTCTCGAAGGACACGCAACTATCCCGAACGCCCAGGGACTCCGGATCCGAGGGGTTGGGTGAGGAGGAGCAAGAAATCTTGCTGAATGACGTAATGGCCTCCATCACTGGTGTCAAGGCTTCGTTGGACACTGTGGCAATCGATGTCAACCTCATCAGGGCCTATATGAGCAAACTGAACGAGAAGGTCAAGCAGGTTGAACTTGCGACCACCAGTCTTGCTGGGGATGTCTCACAGCTCCAGGAAGAGATTCGCGGCCTCCAGGATTTCGGCAAACTTACCGACATCAAGCTGGACGACTACAAAGGCCGCCTGCGTCGCAATAACCTGCGCATCCTGGGGGTTCCGGAGAATTTAGAGGGGCCAACCCCAGATCTTTTCGTTGAGGACCTCATTCTGAAACACTTGCAACCCAAGGGCCTTAGTAAGTTCTTCGTTATTGAGAGCGCCCACAGGATCCCGGGCGGCCGTCCCAGGCCTGGCGCTCCCCCGCGGCCAATGTTGGCGCGGGTTTCGAATTTCCGTGACAGAGACATCATCCTTCAAAATTTCAGGGCTGGTGCGCCCCAGCGGTACGAAAACTTGGACATTTCCTTCCTTCCGGATTTTACGCAGAGGGTGCAACTGCAGAGACGGTCGTTCATGTCGGTCAAGCGTGTCCTCAGAGAGCTGGGACTGAAATATTCCATGCTGTTCCCGGCCTGTCTTCGGATTGAGGCGGAGGGGAAGGTGTGGATCTTCGATCATTCCGAGGCCGCAGCAGACTGGATTGAGAGCCGAGGAGCGAGAAGCCCGGCCGACCGTGGTGGTGGTGACAATGAGAACAGTCAACAGCCCTGAGATGGTGACCCGTGCAGTGGCTGAGTTTGGACTAAGTATATGGGGTGGTGGGGGGAATGGGTGGGGGGTCTCTATCTTCTTAGCCTTTGGGTTCGTCGACTCAATCAGACCTGAGGTGACTGCTTTTGGGTGGGTATAAGAATAATTTTTCGGGTGCGGGTGTGCTTTGATATCCCCCCCCCCCCCAACTTTTTCTAATTTCTTTCGTGAATATTTTCTAGGGCGACAGGCACTCTGCCAGTTTTTCATGGGCAGTTCTAAGCCCAGAGTGCAGGGCAGCGGGGTGGGGGGTTGTTGGGAGGGGTTGTTTGGTTATGTTTTTGAAGTCTTTATCACATCAGCAACTATTATTGCTACATTGAGTGAGGGAGTGATGACAAGTTCTGCAATTCTAAAATGTATACTTTGTCATGGCACCAGCTGGGGACAGTGGGGTTAAATTGTTAAATTGGAATGTCAATGGATTGGGGGACAAAATTAAACGTAGCATTGTTCTTCTATGTATAAAACGTCATGTCCCCGATATCATCCTACTTCAGGAAACTCATTTAGTTGGTAACACATGTAGGGCATTGCACAGAGGGGATTACGTGTTGTTGGCCCACGCAGGTTTCACCTCGGGCTCCCGAGGGGTGGTATATTGATGAGGAAGTCCTTCCCCCTTGTAGTGCAGAAAACCTGGTTGGATGTACGAGGGAGGTACGTTGGGGTCTCGGGCACTTGGGAGGGGCATCCTGTCACCTTCCTTTCGATTTACGTGCCCCCAGGCCTCCAGGTAACCACATTCAGGGACCTGGGTACGCTGTTGTTCAACATCCCGGAGGGTCTCTTGATGTTGGGAGGAAATTTTAATTCTGTGGTTTCCGGTGGCCTAGATCGTCATCCTCCACGCGACCTCGCTCGTTCACAATGCTGGCTGCCCGAAATTCCTAGAATCCATGGGGCTGGTGGATGGATGGAGGGCCATTCACCCTGACACTCTTCAATACACCTTTCACTCCGGGGCACATGGGAGCCTATCTAGAATTTACTATTTTTTGGTCCCCGCATCTCAGGTCACCCATATCCGGGAGGTAACACCTAGCGAGAGGCATCTCGGATCACTCACCGGTTTGGCTTCATATGGCGCTTAATTACAAACAGGTGGGGCGAGTGGCCCCCATTAACCCGTGTATCTTCGGGGTCCTCCTATCTGTCACGAACTCCTCGCGACCATTGATAATTATTTTAGTGAGAATGAGGGCTCGGTGGAATCCCCGCAGATGCTTTGGGAGGCTTTTAAGACGGTGATTTGGGGCCAGGCCCTTCCCTTGATCTCGGGGAAGAAGAAAGAACAACAGAGGGAGCTGGTGGCCCTGGAGGTGGAGGTGGGGAGACGTGAGGCAGACTTAGACTCGGATGTCACACCTGATAAGCTCCACCTTCTCAAACTCACAGGACTATAGGGCATTGGCGACGGACCAGGCTAGGGCCCTGGGGAGAGCAGCACAGGGGCGGTTGTACGAGGTGGGCGACAAGACTGGGAAACTGTTGGCCTGGTTGGATAAAAGAGACTGGGCAAGTAGATTAGTACCAGAACTCCAGGGACATGAGGGAGAGCCCCTAACGGAGCTGCAAGTCATTGTGGACCGTTTCGCGGCCCACTTTGAGGCAGTCTACACCTCGGCTACCCCCCTTTCCGAAGACGATTCCCGCCAGATGCTCACAGATATAGTTTTACCCAGATTGTCGGTGGTCGACCATGACTTCATGGAGAGTAACATATCCAATGAAGAAATAGCGGCAGCAGTGCGGTCACTTAAGCCAGACAAAGCCTCTGGCCCTAACGGGTTGCCGATTGACCTGTACAAACTCAAACTTGACAGATTGGCCCCGTACTTAAGAGCTATGTACGAGGAATTGAGACGCTTGGGACTCCTGCCCTCAGACCAACGGACGGCTACTATAGTCACCATCCGCAAGGAGGGGAAGCCTAAAACTGATTGCGGGTCTTATCGGCCAATATCCCTGCTAAACGCGGAGCCTAAGGTCCTGGCTAAGCTCCTTGCCACTCTGCTTTTGACGGTGGTTGAGACCCTGGTCCACCCAGACCAATCCGGTTTTATACCTCACCGCAATACCGCGTTGAACCTGCGTAGGGTTTACGGGGTTTTGGACAGGGCGACCTCCATTTTGGAACCAGCGGCTATAGTCTCTTTCGACGCTGCCATGGCGTTTGACACCATCGAATGGCCATATTTGTGGGCAGTATTGGAGAAAATGGGGTTTGGCCCTAAATACATACAATGGGTGCAGTTACTGTATGCTCGACCTATGGCTCAGGTTGTGGTTAACAGAAAATCGTCCGCCTTCGAGTTGGGTAGAGGGACCCGCCAGGGCTGCCCCCTGTCCCCTCGCCTGTGCGCTCTGGCACTGGAGCCACTGGCAGCTTGGATACGTAAGGACCCGATGATTAGGGGCATGTGCTGGTCTCCGGACTGGGAAGACCGTATCTCCCTTTACGCTGACGATATCCTTCTGTACTTGACCTCTCCGAGAAAATCTCTGATAGTGGTTTTAGATATCCTTACAATTTTTGGAAAATACTCCGGCTACTCCGTAAACTGGAGCAAATCCCTCCTGTTCGTGGTAGCAGGTGAGCCGCCGCTCCCGCCGCGTGGGTATCCTATACAAACGTGTACCGATGGATTTAAATATCTGGGTATCTTCCTCTCGCTGGATCCTTCTCTCCGTTATTCTCACAACCTGCGGCATCCTTTGCTCCGGCTGCGTAAAGATATAGACAGATGGAAATCGCTCCCCCTCTCCTTCCTAGGGAAGGCTGCCCTCTTCAAGATGATGTCCTTACCCTAGTTCTTGTACGCACTCCAGAATTCCATGGACCCGATACCCGCATCATATTTCAGGGAAGTCGAGTGCCTTCAAAGGGATCTATTGTGGAATGGCAAACCTCGCATCGCTCCTGACAAGCTTTCCCTGAACTGGTATGATGGAGGTATTAGCCTCCCCGATATTAAATTGTACTATTGGGCGTCTCATCTGTCCTCCATTAATCACTGCACTTATGCCCAACCTAGTGACCCGGGTTATAGCATGGATAGATGGCTTCTTTCTGGAGGGACCTTCAGTAGAGCCCTTTATTCCAGGCCCCGGCGCTATACGCTTACGGGCCCCACTAAACTCGCGGTGCATGTCTGGCACGCGGCCACCAAACGCCTTGGTTGGAGACGCAAGCTAACACTCGCAACACTGCTATGGGATTCCGAACAACTGGGCAATCTGTGGAGAAGTAAGGGATTCAACAATTGGGATCTCATAGGTATTACACGTATTGGCGATCTGTGGGAAAAATCGGAAATTAAGTAATTCGCCACATTGCAGCAACAGTACAAATTGGCCGAGTCAGAGCGCTTCAGCTACACGCAGGTTCGACACGCACTTCGCACACACTTACAGCCCGTGGCCACGCTGCCGGAATCGTCCCCACTGGAAGATGGAATACTAGATGGCCATATCCCTGACAGCACCATTTCACTGATATATAAAAAACTGGTCAACAACATCTCGGATCCTCTCCAGGCCCTCCGAGAGAAGTGGACTGGAGATGGTATAGAGATAGACGACGAGGAATGGCAGGAGGCTATCTCCTCTCCCAGAGTGGTGGCGATACCGGCTCGTCTCCGACTTGTCCAACTAAAATTTCTTCACAGGATATATGTAACGGGGCCTCAATTGGTACGGATGGGGAGGGCAGACGGGGGTGCTTGTAGACAGGGATGCGGCCAGTTGGGAACCTTTTTTCATATAGTCTGGGAATGCGAATTGATCCAACCCTACTGGCGCGACATTCATGATATCATTAATACTCTTTTGTCCGTACAGCTCCGTGTGGAAGCCCGTAGGTGTCTGTTAAACATCTGGGAACCGACCGATTTAAATGTCTGTTTGACACAAAGGGTTACGTTGGGACTAATGCTAGCCAAGATAAATATTGCCCAGCGATGGGGGGCGCCGCTCCCACCTATTGTCCAGGATTGGGAAAAAGACTTGGATTGGGCAATGTTCAGAGAAAAAACTCTGTATGTGTCCCGTGGATGTCCCAAAAAATGGTCTTGTGTATGGGGCTTATGAAACTCCTATCGAGGAGATATGTCAACCTCCCCTGACTCCTATTGTCGATGACCCCCCTCACCCTAGACCTTCCACTCTCTATATTTGTATATTGTGATTCACCTACTGTGCCGATGATGCCTAATGTACTACTCCCTCTGAAATGTCACTGTATTGCTGATGTTTGTTTCTCATTAATAAAAAATGTTTTATTCGGTCAGTCAGTTCAAGTCCTGATGGACAACACTGCTGCGATGTGGTATGTCAACAAGCAGGGAGGAGTAGGGTCGTACCGTCTTTGCAGAGAGGCGTTCCGACTTTGGTCCTCGGCTCAGGACCATCGGATTTGCTTGATGGCAAATCTGGCCGGGGTTCTGAACGTGTGTGCGGACAGTCTCAGTCGGCAGTTCTCCACCGACCACGAGTGGAGGCTTCATCCAGAGGTAGTCCGACACATCTTCCGGACGTGGGGTACTCCTCGGGTGGACCTGTTTGCTACTCACGAGAACGTGCACTGCCCGTCATTCTGCAGTCTCCAGTTTCCGGGGCAGGGAGCGTTGGGGGACGCGTTTCAGTTGAGTTGGGGCTCGCAACTCCTTTATGCGTTGCCTCCCATACCTTTGATTCCTCGGGTTCTGAGGAAGGTTCGCCAAGACCGGGCTCAAGTTATTTTGATCGCCCCGGATTGGCCAAGAAGGGTGTGGTACACGGACCTTCTTCACCTCTCGTTGCACACTCCGCTCTGTCTCCCTCTCAGGGCAGACCTCCTTTCTCAGATGGAGGGGCAAGTTCTACACCCCCACCTCCAGAGCCTGCACCTTTATGCCTGGAGATTGAACGGGGCAACTTGAAATCTTTTTCTCTCCTGCCTGACGTTGTGGACGTTATATTATCGGCTAGGCAACACTCCACTAAGTCTATCTATTCATACATGTGGTCTAAATTTGTTAAGTGGTGTGGAGAGAAATCTATTGATCCCTTAAAACCTATCTGATGTTCTTTGTTTTTCTCTTCATTTGGCCCAGCAGGGTTTTGCTGTGGCCACTGTTAAAGGGTATTTGTCGGCTTTGTCGGCATTTTTGTGTTTACCTGATCAGCCTTCTTTATTTAAGTCTCCTATAGCCTTAAGATTTATTAAGGGGCTGTCAAACATGTTTTCTCCCACTCCTTTCATTATGCCCCAGTGGGGCTTGAATTTGGTGTTAACTTTTTTAAAGGGTTCATCATTTGAACCAATTCATAGTTGTCCTTTAAGACTTTTAACTTTTAAAACTGTCTTCCTGGTAGCTATCACCTCGGCCAGGAGGGTGAGTGAACTCCAGGCTTTGGGTTCAAAGCCTCCTTTTCTGACCATTTATGCTGAAAGGATGGTACGTAGGACCAGGGCTGCTTTTCTGCCTAAGGTGGTGACTCCCTTCCGCCTAGGTCAGTCCATTACCCTTCCTACTTTCTATCCTCCCCCTCACCCATCCAAGTAGGAGGAAAGACTTCATCGTTTAGATCCAAAGTGGGCGATTAGCTTCTATTTGGACAGAAGAAAGGACTTTCGTTAGGATGACCAGCTCTTTGTTGGATATGCTGGTCGTATGAAGGGCAAGGCGGTGCACAAGCGCACTTTATCACGATGGATCATCTTGTGCATCAAGATATGCTACTCCCTGGCTGGTAAGGAG
The DNA here is from genome assembly GCF_964204655.1 of Triturus cristatus. Taxonomy (NCBI): domain Eukaryota; kingdom Metazoa; phylum Chordata; class Amphibia; order Caudata; family Salamandridae; genus Triturus; species Triturus cristatus. The sequence continues at coordinate 84,241,116 of NC_140586.1, read as the reverse complement.
CCTCCTGTAGGCATTCGAGCTCATTCCACCAGGTCTAAACCTTCTACTTTTGCATTGTCTAGAGGTGTACCTGTTATGGACACCTGTGTAAGCCCGCAACTTGGGCCTCCCTCCATACTTTCGCGAAGCATTACTGCTTAGATTCAGAAGTGAGGAGGGACGGCCATTTTGCGCGCTCTGTTTTGCAGGACTTTTTGGTATAGAAGGGTGGACGGGTGGACACCCTCCTCTGGGAAAGGTACTGCTGTGGGATTCTATTCATAAGGTGAGGAATCCACAGGCAGATGTATCCATCAGAAGAACAAGTTACTTACCTTCGGTAACGCTTTTTCTGGTGGATACAGTATCTGCCTGTGGATTCCTCACAGACCCACCCACCTTCCCGTTGTCCACCCTTTTAAGTTTGAAGTTTATAGGTTTATATAGCGCTGAATCACCCCAATGGGGTATCTTTGCACTTGGACGGTAATCCTGAACAGTCAAATCAAGTGCTAGAAGAGGTGTGTTTTAAGAAGTTTTCTGAACTGCGACAAGGTCGTACAGTCGCGAAGTTGGAGAGGCAGTTCATTCCAAAAAGCAGGGGCAAGGTGAGTGAAAGCTTTGTCTCCACTGCGTGTCTTTTTGATTCTAGGGGTGCATAGTAGGCGTTTAGAGCCTGACCTAAGACAGCGAGAGGGGGAGTGTACTTAGTTAGCTTACTAGAGAGATAGGACGGGCCTACGTCGTTTAAGGCCTTGAAGACAGTGCAACTTATCTTGAATTTCACTCGCTTTCTTACAGGGAGCCAGTGGAGTTTTTTGAGAAGGGGAATAGAGGGGGTTCTAGAAGGGGCGCCCGCAACCAGGCGGGCAGCCGTGTTCTGCACAACCTGTAGCTTATTAAGAGAAGCTTCATTGGCTGAAAGAAGCAGAGCATTACAGTAGTCTATTATACTTAGTATCAGGGCTTGCATCAGCGTTTTTTTAGTGGATGGGGGTAGTAGAGGAAAGATCCTTCTGAGTAGACCTAAAATATAATAGCAGGTGCCAGTAGTGGTGTTGGCGTGAGCCTCTAGAGTGAGCTTTTGATCGATTTTGATACCTAGGTTCTTGACCACTTCTTTAGGCGAGGGGGCTTTACCCAGCTCCTCGGGCCACCGGCTAGGTGACCAGCATATGGCAGCTCCTCCAAACAGCATGATTTCAGATTTTTCGGTGTTTAATTGAAGGAAATTACTTTGCATCCAGGAAGCAATAGCCATCCTGCCCTTGGAGAAGATGAGTTGAATGTCTGGTCTGTTCTTATCAAAGGTGAGGAGGAGCTGGGTATCATCTGCGTATGATATGGGATTGAACCCTAAGATCCTCATGAGTTTAGCCAGGGGGGTCACATAAATGTTAAAAAGAGTGGGGCTCAAACACGAGCCTTGGGGGACCCCCTTGGTGATCTGGGAAGGGGCAGATTTAAAGGGGCCCAAGGTGACAGTCTGGGTTCTGTCTGTTAGTCAGTCATCCATTTCAATGCAAGTCCGTGAGCGCCTATGTCTTGTAGTCTCTCTAACAGGATCTGATGTGAAATGGTATAAAAAGTGCTGCTGAACGGTCAAGCAGCACCAAAAGTGCTTGCTGACCATTGTCTAGTGCCATCCTGATGTTATCGGTCACCTCCACTAGGGCTGTTTCGGTACTGTGTTTGGCCCGGAAGCCCGACTGGGAGACGTCTAGTAGGTGAGCGGATTTGATGAAAGCAGACAGATGTTTATTAATGTGTCTCTCAATAAGCTTACTCTGTAGGGGAAGCAGGGATATGTGGCGATAGTTGGTCAGCTCAGAAGTCTGAATCTTGAGGTTTTTACGTATGGGGATTATTTGAGCATTTTTTCATTCCGAAGGAAGTCTGCCTGAGTTCAAGGAGCTGTTGAGGATAGTGCAGATAGGTATTGCGAGTTGAGGCGCGAGTCTAGAAGATATTTTGGCAGGGATAATATCAACGGGGGAGCCTGATTTAGTACATTTAAGAAGAGATATGACTTCTGTGATGACGAGAGAAGGAAAGATGTGTAGTTGGAAGGGAATGTTTTGATGGCTAGTGTGGTCCGCCATGAAAGCTGAGGTTTTAGTTTTTTGATGTATTATGTGTACTCAAGACTTTGTTACCTCTGTTTATTTACTATTGTCTTGTTTGAAGTGCAAGATTTCTTCTTTCTTTATACACTGAGTGTATTTGTGTGAATTCTGTATACTATGTATACGTTGTCTCTATTTCGCTCTGCCCATTTTGCCTCTGGCACGGAAAAAATGTGTGGAACTGACATCACGCTGACGTGGTCTTCTTATGGCTCCGGTGACGTCATGCGGAGCCATGACGCTGTGTCGACCTTGTCGGCGCAGAGAGCTACGGAAAGTTTCCGGAATGCTGGCGCAGAGGGGATATTCATGAGGTGAGGAATCCACAGGCAGATACTGTATCCACCAGAAAAAGTGTTACCGAAGGTAAGTAACTTGTTCATCTGGAAATTCAGCACCCCGAACCCTCCTCTCTCGTATGATAACATTAGGGGGTCCCAACTAACCCGTGGTTGTTTGCTGCCCCATACCAGCCGAATCAATTGTGTCCGAAGTGTGGAGAAAAAACTATTGTACAGCAGAATGGGAATGTTTTGGAATAAATACAAAAACTGCGAGAGGACCACCTTTTTAATTATGGTGATTCTTCCTGCCATGGACAGGGGCAATGCCAGCCAACGCTCAATGTTACGTTCCAGCCTCTCTAATACCGGGCCATCATTAAGCTGCAGGATGCGAGAAGCATCCCTATGTATATGTATACCAAGGTATTTAACGGAGTCCTCGCACCATATAAGCAGATACCCCGCAACATCGCCAAGTGACGCATTGGTTAATGGAAAGACCTCTAACTTTTCCCAGTTAATACAGAGACCAGAAAATGTGCTGTTTCTGGTTATTTCACGGAGGAGCAGTGCAAGGTTATAATCCGGGTGCCCCACGTATAGTATAATGTCGTCTGCGTACAAAGTGAGAAGTGGACCAGTATTTAACTGCAGGCCCCGCTGGCTATGCCCATCCTGCAGGCGTCTCACAAAGGGGTCCAGTGTAAAGACAAATAACAAAGGTGAAAGCGGGCACCCCTGCCCTGTTCCCCGTGAGAGGTGGATTGCTGGGGTTAAGGTGCCATAGAGGCGAATACGCGCAGTAGGGGTGTGTATAGTAGCTTAATGACTGTCAGAAACCACTCCGGCACCCCAAGGCGACACAGTGTGGCGTACAGAGAGGGCCACTCAAGGGAGTCAAATGCCTTTTCCGCATCAAGCAGAACGCCCGCCGCCGGGACTGAGGGTGATATTCTGTGTAGCCTGGCGAATAACATACAGAGATTGAGGGCAGTTGATTTACGGGGAATAAATCCAGACTGCGCAGGTGAAAGCATTTTATTTATAATCAACGCGAGCCGCGTTGTTAATGTTTTAGCTAGAATCTTAATGTCAAAATTTAAAAGTGAGAGCGGCCTATACGAACCGCATTTCAGAGGGTCCTTTCCAGGCTTAGGAAGGAGTATTATTACCGCTTACCTAAGAGTGGGCGGGAGCACTCCCGACTCCACCGCTTCCTGGTACACATATATAAGATATGGAGCAAGGATCCCTTTGAACTTCTTCGAGAAGCATCCCATGAACCCATCAAGCCCCGTTGCCTTGGAGCCATCCAGTGCATCAATGGCTTCAATTGCCTCTTCTTCGGTAAAGGGTGCGGCCAGATATTCCTGATGTGCTTTTTCTAACCACATCAGGGATATCTCGTCCAAATAATCCTTTTACATCATTGGATCCCCCAACACCCTTGATGTATATAAGTTGGTATAGTAGGTGAGGACCTCCTCGAGGACGCCCACGTTTCCGGTTATCCGCGTGCAATCCTGCCCATGTAATCCGGCTATATATGTGAGCTTGCGAGTTTGTTTCATCAATCTGGCAAGAGTTCTACCTGGCCGCTCCCCCTCCCCATAACGCCTTGCCACCGCATATTTGCCCAAGTAATGCGCCTCCCGCTCCGCTCCCTCACGAAAATCTGCCATAAGAGATGCACGGCGTTGTAAACTATGGGGGTTGTGAATTGGGGGTTGCACCTATCAAGTTCCGTCAGTTGCGCCTCTAGTTGTGTTAGCATGCGGCAGAGATCCCTAAGTACTCCAACATTCTTAGAGATACACACTCCCCTAGTATATGCCTTAAACGCCTCCCATAAGTTGGCCTTCAAGCTTACAGAGCCAACGTTGAGTGCAAAGTACTCCAATATCGCTTCGCAGAGCTCAGTCTCAAATACTGTGTCCCTTAAGGACATGTCAGGGAATCTCGACGGCCTTTCAACACCAGCTGCCCGCGGGATTTGCAGCTGCATCATGACGGGAGTGATCTCACAATGTGCCGGGAAGATGCCTAATGGCTCTAACCCATAGGGCCACCCCTGTGGTGAGGAGCCAGTAGTCCAACCGGGTCCAGGTCTTGTGGGGCGCAGAGTAGTGTGTGTACCCATCTTGCATAGGGTAGTGGTATCTCCATGCATCCACCATCCCATATGCTAATGTCTGCCAACGAGCGCCTAGCTCTTGGTTTGGTGTCCATGGTGGTGGCAGTGCTGTCCCTCGCTGGGTCTAGGAGTATATTGAGGTCCCCACCTGGTGTCCCCCTTTGTGTTCAATTTGTGCATGAATGGATTTTAAAGAATAAGGATCCATTAACATTTGGTGTATAGACATTTACCATAAATGCTGAGTGCTCTAATAAACATCCCTTAACAATTAGAAAACACCCATCTACATCTCTATACACCGCCACCTCCCTAAAGGGTACCCGTCTATGAATCAATATTGCAACCCCTCTAGCATAGGAACTATAGCCTTCAAAATATCTATGTGCCCCCCCAATTGGCGGCAACTTTTGCCTGGGCCATAGGCTCCAGAAGTCTCTTGCAAGAAGGCAACGTCCACCTGGTGCCGTTGTAGATAATTGGTTATTTTGCATTTTTGCCTAATTGAGGCCCCTTGCTTTCCAAGACATCATTACAATGTTCGCCTCGGACTATACCCTGTTAACCATAATCTAAAACATTGTTGCATGTACTGCCTGTAGCTGTATACTTATTGCTGCAGTGTAGCAGAGGAATACAAAGGAACCAAGTTGCAAAAACTAGCTTGTAAACCCCCTCCCACCTCCCATCCCACACACCCAACTTCGTGGGGGGGGCGACACTCATCCCTTAACTACCAATGTCAGATATATAAGAAAAAAAATATTGTACCACACTGTGTCAAACATAGTAAGTGCATCTGCACTGGGGGGGGGGGGGGGGGGTGGCAACACTACACCTTTATCCCGATTCTGATGGCGCCCAATTGAATGTGATATAGTCCAATTCGTGCAGCAGCCACCGCAACATTAGCTTGAAGTAAGATAAAAGAAGAAATACTGCAGCAGGCGTCAACAGTTGCAATAGGGCACAAGACTGCACTGTTCCCAACGAGGCATGTTCGTTTTAACTGGCTGTAAAGAGGTCCGCACTTGTACCGGAGTCAGGGATATTCTGAGAGTTTGCGGAGAGGGAGTTCCGCGCTGTCGCCCCGGTATGAAGTATGCCTGACAGAATTCCTGAGCATCGTGTGGAGAGTCAAACACACAGGAAAGGCCTTCCACGTCCACCTTTAAACGGGCGAGGTACAGCATCCCATAGCGCAGACCAAGCTTGCGAAGGCTCGCATTTACCCCCGTATACTTTGCCTGGCTTCCTGCACCATTGCGGTGAAGTCCGGGTTCAAGGATATAGATGACCCTTGCCATGTAAGGGTACCCTTTTCTCGAGCCGTTCTCAATGCAGTGTCCCCGTCCCTGAAATTTAGCAGGCGAGTTATGATTAGTCTTGGGGGGCAGCCTGGGTTAGGGCGCGGTCCAAGGGTGCGATGTGCTCGTTCTACAATGAACGGAGATGTGAAAACCTCCCACCCAAAAAGGTCGATTAGCACTGTCTCCACAAACCCGTCCAGTCTCCCCGTGTTAGTACACCCACTACCCGTATGTTGTTGCGCCACCTCTGCGCCTCGAAGTCCTCGTTCTTAATAGGGATGGACTTAAGTATCTTCTCCATGCGCTCAAGTTTTTGGGTGGTTTGGGTGGTTCCATCCTTCAGGTCGGAGATTCTGCCCTCAGCTGTTATGCGCCCTTCCTGCTGGTCAAGTCTAATGCCCATGGTGTCAAGTCTCTTATCTAGGGCATCAAAGTGGGTGTTCAGGGCCTTGAAGCCTGCCCGGAGTCTTGACAACATGGTATCAGATTCAGCCACTGCAGCTGCTTGTGGTACGCCTCCCTCTGCCATGTTGGCACATCGTGCGTCTGCTTCACTGGCCTGTGTTTGGCAGGTGATCTTGCTTTGTTTTGGGTCCCTACGAACCATTCCCCAAGCATGGGCGGTTGACTGTGTGCTCCAATTAGTGCCAACGACACTGCGGTACTGGATGTGCGGTATGCCAGTATCTGGGCTCCGATTATGCTCCCTGGGTCATAGTGGTTCAGCCTGGCCTTGCGCCCTCCATTGAAGGCACCCGATGTTAATGGGCACCTTTATCACAGTTCGTGCCTTTGTTCACAGCATCAGACTGTGTGGCAGGGGAGGGTTGGTGGTCAGTGGTAGTTGTAGATTCATGCGATATTGTATGAGGTGCGGTGGCGCGGGGCACTGGTACAACCCAACAGCTCCCGGCCCGGTGACCGGTCCCCAGACTCACCCGTGGCCCCTGACCCAATAGCAAATGTACTGAGTGCCCCTTAATGCCCCACGCCACCGCTTACCTGGTCTTTGCTCAGCCACCTCCCCACAGCTCACCGTCCCCGCGTTGGGCTACTCCCAGCCCGTCTGGAATGCCCGGCGGCTCCGAGTAAATCGAGCCCCCAGCTTCTCACATGGCGGTAGGCCTCTCCTCTCATGGGCCTACCGCATCAATGCGGACTCAATCTGTGGGCTCATGGGTCACCCTGGTGACTGGCCTCCCCTCACCGCTTCCCATGTTCCATTGCCGCCTCGGAGCCGCGGGGAATGCCGCACGGGCGGTCAGATGCTGAGGTTCTACGGCGGGGCTCCAAGAGCCTACGCAGCCATTACCGTCGGCGGCTTGGTCATGCCCCCAAGGGGGATCTGATATAGCACACAAGGTGCATCCACAGCGACGCAAGTGTGGCCGGGTGCAGGGTGCTGTTTTGGCATTGGGTGCCCCGTTGTTTTCATTGGGAGTTGCCGGTTGAGATTTTGGCTGCAGGCGTGGTCCAGAAAGGCTTCCAAGAGGAACCAACAGCTGGCCAGATAAGTTGGAGGGCTCGGGACGTAGGTGAACTCAGGTTCTCTTCTCCAGGGTGCAGGGCGGCTGGATGCAGGGGTGTCTTTTGAGGTCAGATTTCACCTTAACAGGCCAGTCGTGGTTGGGTGGGGGCTCCATGCAGAGGCAGCAGGTGTTGTCGGTGAGTCCTGGATGGGTCAACCCATGGTGGACTCGGACTCTGGAGCGCTGGGGGACCTCGCTGGGACCGGTGGGGCACCCAGATTTGGGCCATATGCGTCCGGTGCAGTGGTGGTTCCAAGCATCTGGTTTCTTTGTCCTCAGCAGGCTCAGAGTCTGTCTTGGGAGTTTCGTTTGAACTGAGCTGCTGTTCATAGGAGATCCGTTCTTTGTTGAAAGCAGTCAGTCCTCCCAGGGCTTCTGGAGGTCGATGGCTACAGGACAAGGTGACTTTAGGCACAGGATTTCTGGATACTGCAGATGGGCCGGTAGGGCTGGGGACAAGTCAGTTATTCTCTGCAGTCTCCTCTGCTGGGCGTCTTCTTTCATCCTTCTTCGTAGGTTGCAGGAATCGGTCTTCTTGGTTCAGGGCTGGCCCCTAAATACTGTATTTAGGAGCATTTTAGGGGTCTTGAGGTCAGTAGCCAATGTGCTACTGACCCTAGGGTGACTACACCCTTGCTGTGCTCACCCCATGTGGGGGAGTTGGCACAATCCCTAATCCTGATTGGAGTGTGCTTGCCGTCTGCATGATGGCGGGCACTGAAAAGTGGGCTTTACCTCACCTCCCCTACCTGAGGGGGTGGGGGTGGCAGAGGTGGGCACACCTTCTGGTGTTTGCCAATTGTTCCCGCCTGTCTTCCCGCCAAAAAGGAGGGAAGACAGGAAGGGGCCTGCTCCTGATATCAGGAGAGGCTGGGGGTCTCGTGTCAAAGACGGCAAGGCCTTTGAAGCTCCCCTGCTACAGATGGCTCTTCCTAGCCTGGGGGAGCTGTGACTCTGAGCTGAGGGGTTTTGTCGACGGTGGCCATAGGGTGCCACGCCTGGCTGTAAACAACTGGCTTTTAGGGGGATGTCCAAGCATTGCTTATGTTATGTACATGCCCTTTGAGGGCTTCCGTCTCTTCAGAGATGAGGCAGATTCAGCGCTGGAGCGCATCAAGGACAGCAGAGCTAGATCCAGGTCCTTGGACCGGTCCATGGCCCCCGCCCTCCCCAATCCACCTTTTGCTCCTTTCACGATCACTGAAGGGGCATCCAGCCGCGTCAATACCCTTCCAGCCACCACGGTGCACAACCTTCCCAGCATCTGCGTGGCCGAGAATTCAGCACCCACAGACCCTGTGGGTCGAACAGCCAGAGGTCTGTCAGGCCAGCCCACCACCCCCTGGCATCCGCAGCCTCCAAATCCTAAAAGTTATTCCTTTTACCATCATGGGAAACCAGTGCTAGACAGGATAGACAATCACCTGCCCCACTGGAGGTATATAACATCAGACAGATGGGCTCTTCAAATTGTCTGAAGAGGCTACTCCCTCTCCTTCGTGACTACCCCTCCACCCATGCCACCTGCTTGCAACAGGCTGACAAAGTACCATGTAACCTTGCTCTGACAGGAAGTTACTGCTGTCTTGGCTAATGGAGCCATACAGAGGGTGTCAACACCAGAAGTAGGTTGTGGATGCTATTCCTGCTACTTTCTGGTGCCCAAGAAGGGTGGAGGCCCCTGACCCAATAGCAAATGTACTGAGTGCCCCTTAATGCCCCACGCCACCGCTTACCTGGTCTTTGCTCAGCCACCTCCCCCACAGCTCACCGTCCCCGCGTTGGGCTACTCCCAGCCCGTCTGGAATGCCCGGCGGCTCCGAGTAAATCGAGCCCCCAGCTTCTCACATGGCGGTAGGCCTCTCCTCTCATGGGCCTACCGCATCAATGCGGACTCAATCTGTGGGCTCATGGGTCACCCTGGTGACTGGCCGCCCCTCACTGCTTCCCATGTTCCATTGCCGCCTCGGAAGTAGGTTGTGGATGCTATTCCTGCTACTTTCTGGTGCCCAAGAAGGGTGGAGGCCTTTCTTCCAATCCTAGACCTGCTCCCTGTCAATTTCTTCCTCAAGAAGTAGGAATTCAAAATGCTCACACTTGCTGAAGTCCTGTTTGCCCTGGATCCAGGAGACTGAATGGTGGCGTTGGACTTGCATGACACCTATTTCTACATTCTTGTCCTGCATGCCCAGAGGCGTTACCTACGGTTCACGGTGGGCCACGAGCACTCTGTTTGCTGTTCTCCCTTTTGGCGTTACCAATGCCCCATGGGTGTTCACCAAGATGAGGGTAGTGTTTGCAGCTCAACTTCGGAGATCAGGAGTAAAAGTCTTCCCCTAGCACAACGACTGGCTGTTAAAGGCGGGCTAGCCCCAGGTGGTCATCTCCCACATCCAGACTACAGCGGATCTCCTGCATTCGCTAGGGTTCACTATCAACGTGCGAAAGTCAGACCTGACTCCCTCCCAGTTGCTCCCTTTCATCTGAGCTGTTCTAGACATGGTGCCTATCCTCTCACATGGCGAGTCCAGAATATTCAGGCTATGATACCGATGTTTCAGCCTCTGTCATGGATTTTGGTGAGACTGTTTCTGAGGCTGCTGGGACACATGGCCTGTTGCATCCTGCTTTTGACACATGCCCGTTGACTTATGCAAACTCTGCTGTGGGACCTCAAGTTCTAGTGGGCGCAGCATCAGGTATATCTCTCTGACATAGTCCAGATCTCAGAGGGAACTGCACCAGATCTGCAGTGGTGGTTAAAAAACCGCGATTGGGTCAAGGGCGGACTCCTCCCCCTTCCCCAACCAGATCTCACAATAGTGACAGATGCAGCCATCTTGGAGAGGTGGAGATCAGAAGCCTCTGGTCTCTGGCGGAATCCAGACTTCACATCAACCTTCTGGAGCTTTGGGCGATCTGGCTGGCCCTAAAAGTTTTTCGATCCTCCAACAAGTAAGGTTAATTCATGTGTTCACGGACAACACCATCATGTGGTACTGCAACAAAGAGGACAGGGTGGGTTTGTGGACCTTTTGGCAAGCGGTTCTTTGGCTCTGGACATGATTGGAACGTCAAGGCATATCCCTGGTGGTTCAACACCTGGCGGGCACTGTGGATGCCAGAGCGGACTAACTCAGCGAAGATGCCTAACCGATAATGAGTGGCATCTCCATCTAAAAGTGGTGCAAGGTCTCTTTCAGCAGTTGTGAGAGCCTTGGTTAGACCTGTTTGCCATCCCGGGAATGGTCAATGTCGGCAGTTCTGTGCACTTGAGTTTCCAAGGTGGGTCTTGCTTGGAGACACTTTTTGTTTCTAGTGGCTTCCTGTACACCTATCCACCCATTCCACTCTTGCCCAAACTTCTCAAGATGATCAGGAACGACCTGGCTCAAGTCATTCTCTTTGGCTCCATACTGAGCTTGGAGAGTTTGGTATTCTAAGATATTGAGAATAGCCATGTGTCCTCCGATCAGGCTGGTTCTTCGGGAGGATCTTCTGTTCCAGCAGCAGGGGAGGGTTCTCCACTCAAACCTGTCAACGCTCCGCATTCTTGCAAAGAGTTTGATCAGTGACAGTTGACAGCTTTCAACCTTCCGTCCGAAGTCTGCAATGTTATCTTGGGGGCCAGGTGGCCTCCACCAAAACAATGTACGCCTTGCTGTTAGGGCAAGTTTGTGGCATGGTGTGCTGAGAAACAGGTTCTTCTCCTAATCCTTTCCCTTACCCAGCAGGGCTCTGCTCTGGGCACCTTAAAGGGCTTCCTTTCTGCTATATCGGCTTTACTGCTATATCAGCTTTTCTGCAGTTGCCTGACCAACCATCCCTTTTCAAATCCCCTATTATACATAGATTCTTGAAATGTTTCCTTTCCACCCTTCAGCATGCCTCCATGGGACCTTAACCTAGTCCTGACCTTCCATTTGAGCTATTGCACCACTGTCCTCTCTTGCTCCTTACCATGAAGATGGCCTTGTTGGTGGCAATAACATCTGCCCTGACGGTCAGTGAGCTTTGTCATCCAAGCCTCCATATGTGAAACATCTACACAGAAAAGCTGGTTCTACGACCTAGATCTTCCTTTCTGCCCCCAAAAAGTCACCCCCTTTTATGTAGGTCAATCCATCACGCTCTATTTTTTGCGCTTTGCCACATCTCTCGAAGGAAGAGTAGCAACTTCATCGACTTCACCCAAAAAGAGTGTTGCCAGTCTACCATGAACGCACAAGAGCATTCTGGGTAGATGATCAACTCTTAGTTGGGTAAGTCGGATCAAAGAAGGGAAAGGCTGTGCAGAAGAAGACTGTCTTTTGATGGATTATTCTCTGTATCTGATAGAGACATCTAGCCGCAGATTCCTTAACGTAGAATATCTCCAGGCGTCAGACTGGATCCGGAAAATTCTTTGCAGCAGCACCTCTGCGCGCCGGGGGACGACGCCACATGACCCCGCCCTGACGTCATCCACGTACGTGATGTCAGCGAGGTCATATAAGTCCCTCCCGGCGCGCTGATGTCAGTTTCCTTCTTTTCCGCGTGCAACGCTGATCCGGAGTAAGAGGTTCCTCTGGCCTGTTTTCAGGCCCCTTTTGACGCTTCACGTCTGAAACAGTGTGCGATGCCTTTGGGTTTTAAAACGTGTACTTCCTGTTTGCGGCATATGTTCGCGACGGACCCACATCTTATCTGTATGTGGTCTTTGGACAAACACCACGACTTGACGGCTGCCAACACCTCAAGCCGAAGTCCTGGCGGGAGCGCCGGATGAAGCTCCTTTTGGCACGCCTGTCCCGGTCGGAGTCGTCTCGTCCTCCGACCTCCTCATTGCCGGCAGGCCACTCTGGTTTCTAGTTGCAGCATCGGTCGCACTCTGGGGCCCGGAGACCTCGTTCGCCCCTTATGGGTAAATCGTGGCACATGTCGCCGAGGTCCTCGACCTCACTTCCGTCTGTTGTCGGGGCACTAGTTCCCGGAGCTCTCTGGACGTGCGCCCCCGGGAGTCGCCCCTCCCCTATCTGCCCTATCCGGGCGCGGGGGCGACTCGGACCCAAATAGAGGCCTATGCCGCTGCTCTGCAGGCCTCCCTTGGGCCCTCTCCTGTCCCTGGGGCGTCCTCTGGGCCTCCGCTACTTAAGAAGTCCCCGACGGACTCGCCGGTGGGTTCGCCCCCGGCGCCAAATAAGCCCTTGCCCTCCAGGGACGAAGAAGATATGGTGTCGTCAGGGTGCGTCCCGAATGGGTCCCCCTCTACGACCCATAGCACCCCTGCCGCACTGCATAGTCCCGTGGGGCTCCCTGTGGTGTCACAGGTGGTTGCTGGTGCTCAAAGCCTTGCTTCGAGCACACCTCGGCCTTCCGGGCATGCGGTCGGAGCCTGTTGTGGTTGAGGCTGAGCCAGCGCCGGAGGCTTGCCTCCCCGGCTCCGGTGCCATCTCCTTCTTCGGAAGCAGAGCTTGTTGTGGGGGCCGATTTGGCGCCGGATAGAGCAGAGTCGGCGCCGGACGGGGCAGGGTCGGTGCCCACCGAAGTCGTCTGGGCGCCGCATCGACGCCAGGTTGTTGACTCTTCTACAGAAGCTTCTAGAGAGAGTTTGGCATCGCCTTCACGTCAGGCGACGCCGGATCTATCCTTGCCTGTGCCCACCTTAGAATTTGTGGACCAGGCAGGATCCCCGCCTCAGGAGCCCCATCAGGACCCCCATTTGTCAATGAGGCTCCCTTCCTTTGGGAATTGGTCGCACCCTCAGTGTCTTGGAAGACTTAGTTTACAGTCCTCACCTACAGATGAGTTGCTGTCCCCTCTTCAGAGGGCTACCGAGGCCGGTACGGCGTTTCTTAGAGTAGTCTCCTTGGCCACTCGTGTTCTAAACATGCAGCCCCCTTCGGTCCCCTTGCCTGTGGACCCTCTGCTTGATGTCCTTCACCATGGGTCGGGGAATGTGGAGTCGCTTCTAACCTTTAAAGCTTCTCTTTATGATGCCCATTTGGGCACCTGGGCTCGGCCAGCTTCCGGTGATCCGGTGGCTCGTTCAGTCTTGCACCGCCACTGTCCTGCTCCACATGATCCAGTTTGCTTATTTGTTCACCCAGATGTGCAGGGGTTTGTTTTGCAAACTGCTTTCCCTTCCTTGCCTCAGTTAATGCTTCCTCCCTCCTGGGGCTTGAGTCGTGGGGTCGTAACATCTTCGCCTCCGCTAGTGCTGCCCTTCGTTCACTGAATACAGTGTGTGTCTTGGCTCGGGCTACCTCTGCCCTGTGGGCCTCTGCAGAGTCTCTTCTTTCGGCCACCTCTGAAGGCGCTCGTGTTGACCTCCTTCATCTTCTCCGGGAAGGCCGTGACCTTGCTGAATTCACGATCCGCTGGGCCTTGGATACTGCTGATTCCTTAGGCCGAGCTATGGCTGGGTCGGTTGCCTTGCGGCGCCATGCTTGGTTGCGGGATAGCGTCTTCCCGGAGAATATCCGGGAGCGACTTGTTGATCTACCCTTTGATGGGGTTCTACTGTTTGATGCCCACGCCGAATCGGCTGTTCAGTGCCTCCTTGCGGGCTTTCGCCCTCCCACTTAAGCCTATATTTCCCAGGTCGTCTTTTAGCATGTTCTGGGTTGGTTACCCTTTCATTTAGCATCCTTTTGATGCATTATGCGTTTTGAGCTGCCAGTAAGCCTACTGTGGCAGTGTTCCACAGGTTGTTGTGTCTGGCCCTCTGACTGTGGTTTGCCCTAAGAGGTATTCCCTGCTGTTTGGAGTGTCCATACTCCAAGTGGGGTACTTGTATGCTAGCTCTGCCTTATGTCAAATGGGCCTAGAGATCCTTTGGGCTCTATGCGTCCCCTGGTGCTCTTATCTTCCGTTGTACGGTGTTCGATGTTGTGACTTGGCGCTATCTTCTTTGCGTCCTGGGTCGTCTTGCTTATATGCCTCATTCTCCTCCTTGGGAGGTCTTCATGGTGTTTTTCACGCTTAAAATGCTGCTACCACCTGCCATTAAAGCACTAGATGTGCGCCTATAAGACCCATGTTGCATGGTCGTGGCTCGTTTACCCTTCTTTGCTATAGATATATATTTATCTATGTGTATATACAGGTTTCCATGGGTACTCTTCTTCCTACATCTCCACCTCTCTTCGCTGCTGCAAAGTCTGGTCCTATGTGTCCATGGGTCAGGGTGCTTTTCAGTGCTGCACTCGGGATTGCGCTTGGTCTATGCGGCAGGGTGTCTTTCAGTACACTTAGGTGCACTTTGTTGCTTTGCCTGCATCTTCAGCAATAGGGTCCCATTTGCGTCCCACTACCTGGGGTGTTTCCCGGCTTTACGCTGCTCCCTTCTTGGTGTTCAGATACTGAATTATATATTTTTCTGGCCGAGTGTTAATTTTTACTTCCAGTCGGAGGATGTGGTCTAGAATTCTGAGATTCTTTCCTACATTTATATGCCTATTGGTACTCTGGTGCCTCTGCTGCCACTTCCTTCGGATGTGCCCCTTTCATTTGGTATCACCCTATACTATGTCCGCTGTGCCTGCGGGACAGCTCTTCTGATGTCAGTCGTCCTAGGGTCTGCACCCTGCATATCTGTGTTTCGTGAGTTAGTTCTCACCTTAGTCTTCAAGCTGCCTGGTTGTGCTTATTTTAGCTACAGTTAAAAAACAAAGAGAGAGGGACCCCAAACCAAGAGAGAGGGGTGCCAAATAAGACCGTAGTCAAAAAGAAAGATCTCCCTTGGATCTATGAATATCAGCCGTCCTTCAAACATACAGATTTCACACTAACAGGATGAGATATGGCATCAACGAAGCAAACCAATTACTTAATAGCAAATTTATTACAAATTAATCAAAAATAGTCACATTAAGTCAAATGTTATACATATACATAAAAAGGTAAACAGTTTACCAAATATTAAAACAAAGAATAAAACTTTCTTTGGAGATCAGATACACAAAAAATTGAGGCACAATAAATATACATATGGAACAAAAAAATTCAACAGAATTGAAGGAATCCACTTTGCGGAGTTGACCGGACCCGAGCAAGGTATGTGAACAGGTAGTCCACTTAGGAATCCAGGGGTCGAGCCAATTGAGATACGCCATCATATTGATGTTTGCGGTCTCTTTTTTTTTTTTTTTTTTGCAGGGAGTTACCAGATCCCAGATTTGGGACGAATTTACCTTCACCGACCTTTAGTTACATAACGGAAACTTATCTAAGGTAAATGGTGACTTGTCTGGATTTCTGTAAAATCTCGGGTGAGAAGATTAGCCAATACGAGTAATGTTTTCTATGATATATATAGGAAACTTTGTGATTAACTCCATATCGGCTATTGTGCGTTATTGTGAGTTAGCATAGTGTCTACAGATATGGCGTAAGTTGCGCTTTTTCTTGAGTGCATTTTTTATTTAGAGAATATCGGTGCACACGTCCAAATAGTCTGGCTAAAATGCAATGTGGGACACTTATAAATACAGATTAAATAGCATATGTAGGGTAATATTTCTAAGAACGTATGCTAGGTGGCTCGACATCAACGACACGAAAAGTTGATATAGTTTAAACAAGCAATTGCTTTATTTCAGAGATCATCCGGGAGACTAAAGGGTATTTCTCTGGATTGATACACATACAGCGAATAAAATATAGAGGATCCGTATGGATTAAACACAAGCATTCGGTAAATATGATGTTCTCTGTACTTTGATTAACCCGCTAGGATTTCAAATTGCATGTGAGGCAGTACGAATAACATATTTCTGTAATTCATATTAGGTAGTATACCTGTATAATCTCTATCCCTATGAGGGTACCTATGAAAAATAGACGTGTGAATGACTACGAAAAACAAACTTAAAGAAGATATAAGGTAAAATTCTCAAATATGTCTATAAAATAAGTAACTAATGTTGTTACTGTAATAAGACACTAGCACTCCATTTTTTCACTTTAACAGATTCGTGATGAAACTTAAGCGCTGAGTAGTGGATTCAATTTGGACAAGAGGGATTGTGACTCTCTGATATTTCTATAATTGTGAGTTTGACAAATAAAATAAATATGGTCTAGCATATAGCAAGTGTCCTAAATTACGAGTGGAGCGAGGATAGCTTGTCATAGTGTCCTTTTCACATAAGAACATGAATGAATTTCTATATCCCAAAACAATATCAATGTACTTCAAGATTTGGGCATCTCTAAGATATTGTGAGAATTTTTTCAAATCTTACTCGGATAAACAGCATTAGCAGTAACAGATGATGGTACAAGAGAATGTGTGTGTTTGTATATGTCTAAGAATAAGGGATGAGTTAGGGTCATCGAAGTATATCAAATACTGTCTGTGGCAATGTATTAGGGGAGTCACTTATACTTTTCTGTTATACATTTTTTTCAGATTTTAAAATTATTAAAATTGGGATCTGCAACTAATCCTGAGGAAGGTGTTGGCTGTATATTGTGGCCTACCGAAACGCGTCGATGCTCTTAAATAAGGAAATCATTTAAAAATTGCAATGATAATGGTTCTGTGCCATGTACACTGTGGCTGAAATTTATTGTGGTTAGAACTGATCAATCTGTGAGTTAACGATTTCCTGTGTCCGAGTAGGATTATTTGTCCTGTGCTCTCTTTCCCAATTTTTTTGTTCCATATGTATATTTATTGTGACTCCATTTTTTGTGTATCTGATCTCCAAAGAAAGTTTTATTCTTTGTTTTAATATTTGCTAAACTGTTTACCTTTTTATGTATATGTATAACATTTGACTTAATGTGACTATTTTTGATTAATTTGTAATAAATTTGCTATTAAGTAATTGGTTTGCTTCGTTGATGCTATATCTCATCCTGTTAGTGTGAAATCTGTATGTTTGAAGGACGGCTGATATTCATAGATCCAAGGGAGATCTTTCTTTTTGACTACGGTCTTATTTTAGCTACGCCACCTTGTCTCTGTGGCTGTCGGCTCTGTGCATGTTTCAGTAGTGGCCCGCATCAGTGTGATTCAGATTGTTACTGTTCGCCCCTATCCCCCCTTTGGTGCCTGGATGTGCACTTGACGTGTTTCTTGTTCCCGCCTGTCCTTCTAGGACATTGCTCAGTTTCTACCTCTTGCCCTTTGGTTCCTGGCTGTAGCTTCGCCGGCCTTCCTTCCGTGGGCTAGCCTGGTGGGCTCTGGTTGCCTCTCTTCATGTTTTCCCCAACCTTTGGTTGGCGTCCACATAGTGCCCCATTAAGCTGAGAGTGCTCCTTCTTCCTCCTTCGTTCGGGACTCTCTCTCTCTTTGTCTGGTATATAGCTGGTGCCGTTTCTACATCTCATACTTTTACGCGTATCGTGTAGCACCATTCTGGCTTTTTTTGGGACGCTTTGCCTCCCGTTATCTTTTGCTCTTCCGAGCTAATTGGGCTGCTGTCTGGCTGCCTTCCCCATTGTCCGTCACTCTGTTGCCTGCTCAGTGCTTGTGTACTTTCTGTTGTTCTGTCACAGACCCTCCCCCCCCCGGGGTATGGCTGTGGTATCTATTCTAAGTTAAGGAATCTGCGGCTAGATGTCTCTATCCGCAGATTCCTTAACTCCCACCCATCCTCCCCATTCTGCGAGAACCTTGCCAGGTGGGCTTCTCCTCTTGCCTACTTTCAGTTGCCATTGGTTTTCTTTCGAGGGTGCTCCGTTAGTTGCACCCCTTTCGGAATTACCATATGCGGCTGACTCCCTCCAAGGTGCTTTTTCCTGTAGATGGTGCCTTTTCATTCACTATCATCAGGAGATTCTTCTTCTTTTTCTCCTCCACCTGCTGTCTTCCCTCCCTCCCTCCTTCTCCATTGACTAGGGGCTCTTGTCTCCTATATAGTCGTCTTCTTTGAAGATCTCATAAGCTCTGTTTCACACTTCCAATATTATAAGGGAAGAGCCAGTCTTTTCATACCTTCTTGAAGTAAATTGCTGTTCTTTCTGTGTTCCGTCCTTGTTGGATGGCACGGTTCTACATGGTAATAGTCTATTTCTGTCTGTTGCGCTATTCTTCCCTTGTTCCTCGCACTTAGGGAAGGGTCTACGCTTCGCTTTGCAGGGTTCTTTCTCACAGCTTTGTTCCACTTTTACTTTTTCACTTGTATGTAGACAGTATCTGATACTGTCTTTCATGATGGTGTTCTGCACCATCCACCTTATTTGTTTTGCGGATTGTCATCCTTCGCACATTGTTCTCATACTTTCACAGTTTTGTTGGTGGCTCTGCGTTGCGAAAAAGTTTCTCAGAAGAAAACGGCCGTCAGCGTGCCGGGAGGAACTTATATGACCTCGCTGACGTCGCGTACATGGACGACGTTAGGGCGGGGTCGTGTGGCGCCGTCCCCGGCGCGCAGAGGTGCTGCTGCAAAGAATTTTCCGGATCCAGTCTGATGCCTGGGGATATTCTAAGTTAAGGAATCTGCGGCTAGACAACGTCTCTACCAGATACATCGTTACCGAAGGTAAGTAACTCGTACATTAAGATCTGTTACGCATTGGCCCAGAAGCAATCCCCTCAGGGTTTGCGTGCTTATTCCACCAGAGGAAAGGGTGCGAACACTGTATTAACACGGAGTACTGGTCCTGGAAATCTGCCAGTCAGCGGCATGGGCTTTACATTCATTCATGAAGCACTACTGCCTGGACAGACCGGTCCATCAGGATGGGCACTTTGCTCGTTCGATCCTGCAGGACTTTCTAGTGCAAATCAGTTTTGCAGACTCACCTTCGGGGAGGTATTGCTTGGGTGTCTATTCTAAGATAAGGAATCTGTGAGTAGAAGTTTTTATCAGATGAACAAGTTACTCACCTTTGGTAACGCCTTATCTGATAGAGACTGTCTAGCTGCAGATTCCTTAATGACCCACGCATCCTCACAGCTCTACATATGGATGTCTAGGGACAAGGCAGTTCCCCTTTCAGGGCTCTACTTTTCCACTCCAGTGGTCAGTGTAATTCGTGGCTCTGTACTCCTCGCATGGAAAGTCACGAAAAGAACATCTGCGTGCTGAGGTGGCGCCTGTATACGCACCGCGCAGGTCACTTCCAATGTGGGGTCACACCACACGGAGCTGAGCAACGCCACCTACCAGCGCACAGGGTTCTGCTCTCAAACATATCTGGATCCAGTCTGACATCTGGGGATAATTCTAAGGTAAGTAATCTCCAGCTTGATAGTCTCTACCAGATAAGGCATTTCTGAATTTAAGTAAATTGCTCTTTTTTTCCCCTCTCATTTTTTGTTAGGGCGTCAACGGTTTCACCATTTGGTGCTTAGTCCACCCTCTCGACGTCCGATGCCTTCCCTGAAAGTCTCCACATGTTGTCACTATCTTCAGATTCTTTTTTTCTGTCTTTGGGTCTGAAAGCATCAGTAAAGCCCTTTGGTCTTCGAAAGGAAGAAGAGAAAAGAAGAAAGGGAATCATCGAAAATCAAAACTCATAGCAGAAGCGTCTTATCTAGAGATTTCCACCGACTTCCATCGAAAATCACCAAAGTAAGGAAAACATGCAGTGAGCGAAGGATGGAGAAAAACGGAGAATATGCAGACGGGGGGCTTCCTGCTCTGCATGAGATGGAGAAAACACCTTTCTGCATCTGCCTGGAGTGCAACCACAAGTTGCCCACTGGGACAACCATCAGTTTTGCAATCCCTGCATGCCGATAAACTTACAAGATCAATACCTGCGAGGCATGCGCAGAATTGAAACTGAAAACGCTGAGTGCATGAGAAAAGCCAAGGCATGCACACTACGCCATGCAGGGGCAGAAGGAGACACCATCATTGATAAACCTTGGACTATTGAGCGTAGAGGAGCATAACGCAGCCGAAGGAGAGGACTCGGGTGCCGAGAATGAGATCGACATCATGCGCTGACCCACGAAGATGAGTGAAGCACTCTCGGGTAACACAGAAAAAGAGGGGAGCAGTCCAGCTGAGAAATTTGAACTCTAGACCACAAAAGACTCCCTGAGCACTGAACATTTTACTGACCAAATTCAAGGCAAAAACAGCCTTGCAGATCCCGTACATAGGGCACTGCATGAGGATGAGCCTCAGAGAAGACACCCAAATCGAAAGATGATCAAGGTCAAGAAAAAGCCAAGACTACGGCAGCCCAATCAAAGTAAGGCGAAACTTAAATGCTGGAAAAAGGATCGGTGACCGCCACTCGACCGTGAAGAACGCGCCCTCAAAATAGAGCACAGTAGAATATGTATCGCTGCCGAAATGACTGCAGTCTTCCCAAAAAAGAAGAACTTTGTTCCCTCTCTCCAGGGATTTCAAATATCGTCAAATCCTTTCACATGGAACCCCCAAAGACACCAAAGCCAATGACACCAGATCTTCAAGAAGAGGCGGAACAAGAAATCTATGAAGAGGAGTATCCAGGGTCACAGAGCCTGTTCCAGGACGTCGAGGGGTCTAATAACATTGAAGAACAATGGCAAGACCTCAAGGTAGATTCACCCGTGGAAGGTGTGAACATGTAACCGTCGAGGCCAAAACGCCCAGATGACATCGCCATGTATGACCAAATCATGAAAAGAGCAGCAAATCGGTATGTACTCCAGTAGGATTAAGAGAAGTCGCAGACTTGCTTGTGTTAGAAACACTCTTACCCTAACAAAGGAAGAGCCAATTTTTGCCAGTGTTCCCAAGCATCTTGAACCAGGAGAAGCGTTGAAGGAACCAGCAACCTGCAGATCAGTGATACCCTGGGTCGAAAAGAAATTCAAGCATTCTTCAAACGATTCTGCATACATTCGAGGCAATGCAGTGGTTGACTCCCATCATTGTAGCCACTACCAGGACCACAGCCAATGTTCCAATTTTCTAAGAACCTCCTCGGATAAGGAAAGTAAAAGGATTGAAATGGTAAGGAGAAAGTTTGAGAGGGAGCTGCGACACAGTACCACATTGAAAACTCGAGCACCCTACTTAACAGGTTTGCCCGTCAACACTGGGAGGAGATGGCCGAGTTAATGAAGCACCTGCCAGAAGAGGGAAGAGGCGGGGAAGAGCATACCGAACACATGCTCAAAATCAGCACTCACCACCGCAGACACATCGGCAAGACAGCTAGTGGTAGGAACAACCTCAAGGAGGCATGTCTGGCTAAGAATCTTAAGGTTCAAGAATGAGTTTTGGCCAACATTATCAACACTCCTTTCTACAGAGAGCACCTGTTTGGAAGTGCAGGAGATGACACACTGCAACAGCTCAAAAAGTATGACGACCCAGAAGAGGGGTTTTTCAAAGTGGTGCAACACATCAAGTCTTCCAACACACAAGCCAGGTACAACCACCAGCACAACAGTAGCAATTCCAGGCGCCACAGACAGCCCTTTCGTGGGTGGGCAAGAGGCATAAGGCAGCCATCGCGATAGCCAGCAGCAGCAATCGAGTGGCTTGCTAAGTCAGAAGTCTTGCCCACACACAACATCTGTGGGGGGGGGGGAGAATAGGAGCCTTTCTCCAGGAGTGGAGAGAGGTCACATAAGACAGGTGGATATTCAACATCATCCAAAACGCTTATTGCATGGAACTGGAAAAAACCACTCACTAACTCGGGGCCCAAAGCATACTACTCATACAAAAGAAGAGAAAACCTATCTTTTTTATGGGAAGTAGAAGAATTGCTACAAAAACAGGCAGTAGAGAAAGTGCCCTTAAAGAGATCAACCAATTAATCTACTCAACATACTTCCTGCTACCGAAACAAGACAAATTGCTATAGCCCATGCTAGACCTCAGTTTTCTAAACAAGTTAATAAAAACACAAAAGTTCAAAAGGGCAACTCAACAAGAAGGTATCCCTCAAATTCAGCAGGGGGATTATATGGCAAGTATAGACTTAAGGGAGACCTATCTACACATCCTTATAAGCCACAGGCACAAGAAATGTCTGCGCTTCATAATAGACACGTCACCCTATCAATTCAGGGTGCTACAGTTCAGGATAAAATCAGCTCCCAGAGTGTTCACAAAGTGCTTAGCGATCATAGACTCTCATCTAAGAAGGAAGGGAATACATGTGTACCCCTACCTAGATGACTGGCTGGTAAGGACAAACTCCACACACAAGTGCAGGGACAGCATGAGAACAGTGATAACACTCCACAGGTTGCGGTTCACCATAAACAGAAAGAAATCTTTTCCCACACCAGAACAGGAATAGCTCTTCTTGGGAGCAAAAATAAACATTGCAAGTGAAAGCATTTCCATGTGAAAAAAGAGTCTTGGCAATAACACAAGAAGCTTGCTGTTACCAGAAAGGTCATTCTCTGACATGGGGAAGTTACCAGGTATTATGGCTTTCTGCATACTGTTGATACCACATGTCAGGCTACACAAGACTAATCCAGAATGGGTCTAAAGTCACAGGCAACGGCGAGATGGGACGATATAGCAGTTGTCGCGCATACAGTATAAGAGGAAATGATGTGGTGGAACAAATTAACAGAAGTTCAGACTGTCAACACGCCAACTATGTTCTGCCGCAACAAGGAACAAAATCCTCTGCCTTCTCAAAGCTAGCTCTGGAGATATGAAGTTGGGCCATCCGCAGATAGATAATCATAACAGCAATACATTTACTGAGAGTAGACAACATGGAAGCAGACAAACTGGGCAGGCAAGCACCCACCTCACACAGGTGGGAGTTGAATCCGGCAGTGATTGAGAAGGTGCCCAAAAGGTGGGGGACACCAGAAATATACTTTTTTTCCAATGCCAGGAATTGCAAAATGCCAGGTCTTCGCATCCAGACAAACATACCCCCACTCCTTAGAGAATGTGCTGTTGATAGGAAAATTTGCTTACACCTGTTGTTTGATCCTACTATTCCCAACGGCGATCAACAAATGCAGACAGTCACGGATGATGTTGATACGCATCGCTTCCTAGTGGGCAAGACAATGTTGGTTCTCAGATCTGATCGCGATGGCACACAACAGCCAGCATCACAAGACCTGCTTTCCATGCAAGCGGGAAAGTTTCTTCTTCCAGACCCAAGAACATAGTCTAGCCAGGCCCTCCAGGATTTGCCGATTTGCAAACAAATTGCGAAATCAGCAGTTTTGCAGCATGAATCTTTTCTGGATTCATATGCAGCACATTATTCCACCATCTAGTGGTTGGGTCTGGAATTGTATTTCCAAAAATTAAGAAAAATCGTCAGGACGTCGGATTAAGGTACAGGAGGGCTCTGAGAGGGGAAGGAACAACCTCGTCGACGACCGGAGTACAATGCGCATGCAGGGGACTCTCTGTGTATTTTGATAGAAAAAACACTGTTCAAGTGCTGCCAGACTGCCATCACAAGTTCACCCAGAAGGACCAATATTAAGTCTGCAACCTCTGCTTACCGTCGACCACCGAAGTGAGGATTGCAATACGTGTTTAGCATTCACCCGAAGACTCTTAGGGTGAGGGAGAGGTAGAGTAGAGCCAACAACAACATGCATGGCCAGAGTGCAGCACGATCACTATGAGACCTGGGCCTCTCGAGCGAGGAGGAGGACAATGTTGCAGAGGATCCAGAAGAAGAGACTGAGAAAGACTTCCAACTGGTGGAGGTCGAAAATAAGTCTTCTAGAGCGGTAGAAGAGCAGTCTTCTAAGAAACTAGGCGAGTCTCGAAAAACAAACTTGAGGGCCTCGAAGGGAGCCTCGACGTCCAAGCATTTGACGACCGTAGCCGTATCACAAGATGAACATAACGTAGGATCCTTTGAGAAGGACTCCATAGCGGCAAAGACCCTCAAAAGAGCCAAGAAGTCGAAAGACGGCCAAGGAAAGAACGTATCGACATTGAAGCAAGAGTGATCAAAATCCGAAAGACAGGGGCCATGGCCGGCCCCATCCACGAAAGAGCCTTCAAACTCGAAAAGAAAGGCCGACCGCCGAAACACACTCGTCAGTGATCCAAAAGAAGAGAAAGAGGTTCAAAGCCAAAATGGCAAATATTTTACTACGAAAGAAGGATTCGATGAAAGTGTGAAACCATTTAAAATACCGCCTAAATACTCAATACTCGGGGAAAAAAACATCCTTAACCCCCAAACCTCAGGAGGAACTGGAAGAGGAGTTCTTTTTTGAGTAAGAGGAAAACTAACTTACTAGGGTCAAAAAGCTCAGAGTTCCACGAGGTAGAATGGCAAGACCTCAACACAGATTCCCCGGTAGAGGCTGTTGACACCTATCCCTCGAGGCCTTCTCCACCAGACGATATTGGTATGTACAACCAAGTCATTAAAAAGCCAGCAGATACATATGGTGTCCAACTTGAGGAGGAAAAACCTCAGTCATGCTTATTGTTAGAGAAACTCTACTGCCTACACAATCTAGGAACCAATTCCTCCCTGTTACCAAGTGTGCTAGGTCAGGGGAAGGAAGCTTTCAAGGAGCCTGTCACATGCAAAGCAGTTACACCTAGAGGGGAGAAAAAATGCTAACACTCCTCCAAGGACCCAAATTACATCAAGGGGTCAGTTCTTGCAGATTCCTTCATAACATCCTCAGCCAAGAAGAGGGCAAATGTCCCAAGTACAACCATACCTCCTCCAGATAAAGAAAGCAAAAGAATGGGCCTTGTGGGCAGAATGGTTGAGATAAGATTGGCAAACCAATGGTGCATTGCAAATTCAAATGCCCTGCCTGCTCAACCGCCACACATATCAGCACTGGGAGGAGATAGGAGACCTGCTAAAGCACCTACCACAGCAATACCAAACAAGCATTTGCAATGCAATAGGTCTCGCATTTACGCGAGTTTAAGCTATTGGCATTGTAAATGACAATGCCTTTTAGTTATGTTTTAAAAACACAAATAAAAGGCATTGTCGTTTGCAATGTCAATAGCTCAAACTCACGTAAATGCGAGACCTATTGCATTGCAAATGCTTGTTCGAAATGCCAGTGAGTATCTATATATAAAGAAGGCTTCCTTAATTAGGGGTGAGAAGTAGGGCTGGCTGTGCCGGGTGCCTTTCGTATATGTAGTTCAAGGAAGGACAGTGTCCTAAGAAACCGGGCTACGGGTAATGAGCATGAATATGGTAAACTCTGCATATTTAGGTCAACGTCATTGCTGATGTGCGCGTGATTGTACGCTCTGTAGCACCTTGAATATTGTTGCGTTTTGCAGCCACGTTTGCGTTGCACAATAAAAAGTGCAAGTTCCCCTCACAACGGGGGCCCCTATGAGGAAGCTGGTATTGGTCCATTAAACTGCGTTCCTATGAGGATAGTTGCTGGAATCTCTTCGATTGGAGAGACATAACTGCATGCTGCCTTTGTAGAAGAAGCAGAGACATTGTAATGCAAGGGATGGGGCAAGTGAGCAGTTACCCAGGCCCCCACCTTCCAAGCCCCCACGAAAGTGAACTTTCTCACTATTACACATCTCTCTAGGTACCTACATGTGAGGGAAAATATTCTACACCTAAAGTGGAAAAATGGATACTGCTTCTGCGTTACAGGAGAAGCAGTGGGGTGCCGGTACCATGCCTTTGGGAAAACACTTCTGTGGAATAAAAATAAGTGAAGTTCAGAACATATAGTAGATATAATTTTTATTAAGTGCCGCCCCCTGCATTTACAACTCAGTTGATAGTTGTGTGATAGTGTGGAAAGTAGAATAGTGTTGGTGCCACCCTTTGACTTACAGAATTGGATTAGCCCTTGAACATTTCCAGACCTCAAATCCTGCAAACATATGGATTGACACATTCGGAACAAAAAGCAGCTTGTCTTGCCCGGGTGCTATTCTAGAACTATTCAATTAAGTACAGCCCTGTTTAAAAAAAAAAGTACAATTTAAAGGAGAGACTGTACCATTCAAAAACGAAGGGAAGTTGCTGAAGTCATTTAGGTGACACGAGACCCAGGAAGGGGGAGGGGCCGAGGGCGCCCTTTGGACGTCTGGGGTGAGGTAACCTCACACAGGTGCGGTAACTCCCACAGGCCACCTTTCCGTCCTATCTCCCCGACCCCTACAAACACACACACACAAACTCACTGGCCTGCAGGCTGCTGGTGCTGTGGTGTCTCTTGCAGTTCAAATAATGGCCCATCTGTGAACACGGCACGGGGAGAAGGTCCCGTAAAACCATATTGTGTGTACTCTCTTGCAAGGTTTTTTCACTTTTAGGACGTCATTGTTAGAAGACATCGGCATTTAGCACTAATAATGCAATTGTAAAGGTATTTTCATGTTTACCAGAAAGTACAATACAATTGTCAAACTCGGTATAGAGCCCAAGCACTGGTAAGTGGTGCTTGACAGACAGACAGGTAGCTAGATAGACAGCCAGGCAGACAGACGGGCAGGTATTCAGGCAGTCAGACAGACAGATACACAGGGAGATAATGTTACTTTGTACCTCTTGCCAGTCTTTGGACTGTTTAGTGAGTATGATAACTCAATTGTAATTTTGGTAAACATTATGAAATCACCTTTTAAAAAACTGCATTATCAATGTACAGGTAGTGAGTGATTCTGGCAAATCACTTTATCTCCCACTGCCTAAAAAACATGAATGTGACCTTGTGTAATGTAACCGGTGCTCAACTAAAGCGCTACAATAGCTCCCTCTCGGTTCGCGCTGTATACATCTGCAAAAATAAGTACATAAATTGATCGACATACCACCGGTTGCTTTATTTATCCAATAATGTGCCTGTCTTTAGGCAACATTTTTTTATTTAACTGATCATTTCTCAAGGACAGTCCTTTCATTGGTGAAACCTGTACAAACCCTGATGTGACTTACATTTACCCCAGATGCATTTGTACCTGTATTTGTCAATAGAGTGAAAGGTTTAAGTTGCTCCTACATAGATGCGAAAGAGAAGCCTCATTAGTCACACATTGTTTGAGTGTAACAAAACACTCATTACGCGGAAGTCACAGACATGCCCGCGAGCCTTCAAGGACTTGCACACCGGACGCGGCTAGAAGCTTTGATGGGAAATGCAGCCGCTTGGGTTTTGTTTTCGCACCAGCTCCTTTGTGTCCCAGCCAGGCGCCCTCTGTTTAAAATTACCTTTTGACCTGCAGCCGCAAGGTGACTGCTCTCGGAACATTAATTCTGCATGGAGCTTTTTCCCCCTGAGTATTGACTTGGCGCCTGACAATGCAGAGGTCATTATCTAAACGTGAAAAAAGCAAAAGGAAGCAATTGCGTGGGAGGACAAGTGAACAACCAGCGCGACCAGCACTGACCGCTATCTGTTTCCAATTAACGCGATAATTGGAAACAGATGACATTAATGCTCGCTCTCGAGCACCCTAGGCCAAGGAACAAAGAAGGTGGGACAATCACCCGCCCTGGATGACACAGACACATCAAGTAGGCAAATAATGATCGGTATCCTTGGAGAGAAGACAAGCATGGCTACGCATCTCAGAATTCAAGCCAGAAATGCAAAACAACACCATTCAATGGGGAACAGCTATTTGGAAGCATGGTAGACAACACCCTAAACCAATTAAAAAAGGATGATGAGACCGCAAGATTAACAGGAGCTCTACAGTTCAGAGGGGACATGCGTGAAGGAACCACCCCCTCAAGAAGGCCAGCGCATCCAACCTACCAGCAAACTTACCAAGGAGGAAACAAATAGCAGCAGTGACAAAGTTGGCAGTAACAACAAGGAAGACCGGCCTTTCAAGGATACCCTTGTGGAAGAGGCCAGTTGCAAAGGGGGGAGTTCCCCCTTCAACCAAGTGACTTAACATCAGACACAATACAGACCCCAGAAAGACCAGGGAGTGTACCCACAAAGAAGCCTTACTTACGTACTTACAAGAAGCCTTGCAGAGCAGCACATGCGCGCTGGCTCAGACTCGACCTAAAGATGAGGAATACATGTGTACCCTTACCTAGATGACTGGCTAGTAAGGGCAAACTCATACATAGCCTGCAAGCAACATATGCAACAGGTAATAGAGACACTATACCAGCTGGGATTCTCAGTACACTGCGAGAAGTCTTCCCTGGAACCAGAACAGGAGAAAGTATTCTTGGAGGCAAAAATAGATTCAGTCCAAGGGTAAGTTTTCCTGAGGGAAAGAGAACAGCAGCTCTGCGGAAGTAAACTCTGCTATACCAGAAGGGGCAAGCTCTGACAGTGGCGAAGCTGATAGGGATAATGGCTTCCTGCATCCACTTGATACCAAATATACGACTACACATGAGACCGTTCCAGAAATGACTTCAGGTACAATGGTCACAGGCAACAAGGAGTTAGAAAGATCTAGTGATTGTCACGCAAAGGATACAGGAAGATAGCATTGTGGAACACAGCAAACATAACACAAGGGAGACCTTTTACACAACCAACTCCAAATGTAACCATAACTACAGATGCCTCCCATGGGGAGCACACATGAACAACCTCTATGTAAGGCAGGGCTCTCCAACCTTTTCTGTAGTGAGAGCTAATTCTGCTCAAGGAAAGTCCTGCCGAGCTACTAGCATATTTTATCACTGTAAAATGCTTATGATATGTATTAACATTACACTATGACCACCCTAAGCACAATTATCAGTAGTAACCACCCAAACAATCCAGGTGAAGTTATCAGCAGAATGCTAGGAACACGTTTATCAATATTAAATGCTTGCAATCAAGTACAATTTGAATCATCAAATGCTGTATGCCACAATGGGTATTACCACAGCAGTAAGCCTTCCCAACTGAAATTGAATTATCATTCAGCTAACAACTTTGAATGTGTTTTAGAATTGCAATATTTTGTCTTCATTAGCATATTAGTTTTTGAAAATACACATATTTTTCTATCAAAACCACTTTCCACTTTGAGCAATCAAATCAATTTTCCAGAAGAAAAACCTTTTCTGAAAAAGCATATTTATTCCTTTAAATAGTTTGCATTGTTAGAAAATACACAGTCCCTAAACATCAGCTTTTCGTTTTCATTGAGTACCGCCATGTAAAAAGGCCTCTCATGAACAAATTCATATGTCCGTGATGGCAGCAAGAATGTAATTACTAGACTTGTATGCCCAAAATAGTCAAGGAGGAAAATATTATTGCTATGGCACAATTATACCATGCGTCAGAGATAATACTCTTATGATGGGGACCAGCATACATATTTGGCAGTCCTTGACACTAGGAGTAGCTTTAAGGAATCAACACTGTTTATTAGGGAAGGACACAATGTCACACACCCACACTAAAATGAATGTGATGCTTCTAATTTTCTTTACCCTGGATGCATACTCTCTTCCCTCAGCTCTTTGGTTGATCATTCACCCAACTAGCACATTTTCACTCTAGTTCTTGCAGTCACACACTTTGGTGGGTCAGCCTTGGTTACTGCTCCCACTATTCTTTGATGTCACACACGGTGTGACTGATAGAGCAGGGCGTATAACATGGCCAATCTCCGTCTTAGGTAGATTTAAAGTGGAGGTAGATGGTTCATGTTGCAGACCCATTGGCCAAAGCTGTTGCCTCCACATGCTTCAACACCCTCCACATACTCCGCAAGTCCTTCAAAGGGATCCCCCCGGAATCTATCACCCATGCACTCCTCACCAGCAGACTGGACTATGGGAATGTCCTCTACGCCGGAATCAACCAATCTCTGCTCCACAAACTCCAGACCGTCCAGAACGCCGCAGCCAAACTCGTCCTTGGATCTTATTTATTTATTTATTTTATTTGTGAAGCGCCTGAATCACCCTCGAAGGGGTATCTCTGCGCTATGGAGGTGCATGAGTAGGCCATGAAGGGGGGCATGTTAAAATAATGCAGTTTTGAGGAGCCTTCAGAATTGAAGGTGATTAGGGCATTGCGCCGCAGATGAATAGGAAGCTGGTTCCAGTAGAGAGAGGCTAGGTGAAAGAAAGCTTTACCTCCCAGTCGCAATGTTTTGAACCGTGGTACAAGAAGCAGAGATTTAGTTCCCGATCAGAGAGACCAAGTGGGTATGTAGTGGTTAAATTTCCTTGCTAGATAGCTGGGGCCTTTGCCGTTCAAGGCCTTGTGTACAATACAACAGATTTTAAATTTGGTTCGTTTACGTACCGGGAGCCCGTGGAGTTGTTGTAGGAGAGGCAGTTCTAGGGATAGCATTCGAGACCAGGCGCGCCGTGGTGTTTTGGACCACCTGTAATCTGCTCAGCGAAGACTCGTTAGCTGAGACCAAAAGGGCATCACAGTAGTCTAAGCAGCTTAGTACCAGTGCCTGGACGAGAGTTTTCCATGTGGACAAGGTAAGGAAGGGGAAGATTCGCCGTAATAAACCAAGTACATGGAAATCGCTGTGATAGCAGCGTGCTCTTTAATGGTCAGTGCCTGGTCTAGGCGTATGCTGAGGTTCTTGACTACGGTCTTTGGCTCCGGGGGATCACCTAGATCCCCTGGCCACCAATCTTTTGACCACCGCAATGGTGCGTCACCCTCAGCAATGCTAGCATCCCACGGCAAGACTACATCACCCAGCAACTACGAGAACTCCACTGGCTCCCCGTCGAAAAAAGAGTGACCTTCAAGCTGCTCACACACACCTACAAAGCCCTCCACAACACCAGACCCCAATACCTCAACAAAATAATCTCCTTCTACGTCCCCAAGAGAAATCTCCGCTCCCCTGACCAGGCCTTGGCCGAAATACCCGCATCCACAGAGCCAGAACAGGAGGCAGATCCTTCTCCTACATCGCGGCCAAGACCTGGAACAAACTCCCCCTCGGCATCAGAAGCCCCACACAGCAAGCATTCAGGAAGAGCCTCAAGACCTAGCTTCTCGAATGAGCGGAGCTGCCCAAATACATCCCCCCCAGCGCCTTGAGGCCCTCAGTAATGCGCTCTATAAATACCCGATTGATTGATTGATTGGCCAACACAGTGTGTGTTTGAGTGTTATCAAGAGACCCTGCCATTGGATTGGATGTCTGTAACTCTTACGGGTAATGAAACGAGCAGTGCTGCCTTCTTTAATATGCACAGAATCTCTGAGATCAGCTTGGTTTGGCTTCACCTCTGAGAGCTACTTTGAGGGTGCTGGTGAGCTACCAGTAGCTCCCGAGCTACTGGTTGGAGACCCCTGATGTAAGGAGTGTGGCAGGAGCAAGATGCAATACAGCACATCAACATCCTGGATGGTCCTAGCCTTAAAAGCCTATCAGAGAGAGCTCTGGGGAAAACAATACTAATATAAACATACAATACAACCAACATGTTCTACATAAACAAATAAGGTGGAACTCAATCAATACCACTCTTAAGGCTAGCGCAACAATTTTGTAACTGGGCAAATCTGCGGGAAATGAACATTGTGGCAATGCACCTACCGTGGAAGGACAATGTAGAAGCGGGAAAACTGAGCAAGCAAGCTTCATGGTCTCACGAAAGGGACCTGAATCAGTCAGAACTCTGGAAAAAAGTTTCAGAAATGGGGAGCTCCAGAGATTAACATCTTGGCAACACCCCAGAATGCAAAGTGCCAGTGGGCAAGACGAACTGGTTCTCAGAAATAATGGAAATATCACAGGGATCAGTTCTCAAATTGCCAAGGAGACAAGACTTGTTAACAATGCAAGAAGGAAGGGTGCTCCACCTGGAATTAGAAGCCTTAAGCCTGGCAGCATGGCTCCTGAGGACTTAAAGTTTGGGCACCTAAAGTTACTGGAGACCACAATGGCAATCCTAAGGGAGGCAAGAAGGCCTACCATTAGGAAGTGTTATACGGCAACCTGGAAAATATACTCTCTATGGTGTCTCAAGGAACGTCTTCTCAAAAAGAACACAAAGGATATAACTGTGCTAAGGTACTTAACAGATTTATTGGATTGTAAGCTCACCTATGCATCACTAAATGTTCACCTAGCAGCAACAGTAGCATATACAAGGGGCCACACAGGAAGAAGCTTCTTCACTTCACCAGTGGTCAAAAGGTTCCTAGAAGGAGCCATGAACCATTACACAAGGCCACGGTACAAATGTTCACACTAAAAACAGCATTTTTGGTAGCGATAACATCACTACGTAGAGTAAGTGAGTTACAGGCACTAATGTTACAGGAACCCTATTTCCAAATACATAACGACAGAATTGACATGAGAACAGATCCACAATTCCTGTCGAGGATGATCTCACCGTTCCATATGAATCAAACCATACAGATACCAAGTTTTTTCCAGAAACCAAAGACACATGCAGAAAGGACGTTATACACCTTTGACGCTAGAAGGGTAGTAATGCATTACATTAAAAGAACAAAAGTATACAGGAAAACAAAACAACTCTTTGTAGCATTTGCAAACAGTTTTCTAGGGAGACCAGTAACCAAGATCACAATTGCAAGATGGAAAGCACAAACAATATAATTGTGCCACAAGGAAGTAGGGGAGACATTACAAAGGGCCCCAGGGGCTCATTCGGCAAGGAAGAACGGGGCAACTATCACTTTTCTAGCAAACACACCAATTCAAGACACTTGCAGGACAGCAACATGGTCTTCAGTGCACTCGTTCACGAAGCACTACTGTGTGGACATCCAAATGAACAAGGAAGCCAAGGAGGACAAAGGGTTTTACAACATCTGTTCTCAAATCGACGCTCATCTTCAACCCAGCCACCTCAGTAGTAATAAACCACTACAAAATCTATGCACAGCATGTGAATCCCAAAAAGATTCACAAAGCAAAACATAGTTTCTTACCAGTCGGTGTAGTTTTGCAGCTTGAAGAAGTTTCTGGCTTTACAAGCGAATCCAACCTTCTCACCAATGAAGATGAAAAAGGAGGAAAAGGAAAAAATAGAGAGAATCTGAAGATGGCGCCCAAAGGTGGGAGCTTCCGGAGGAAGCACGTCATCATCACAATGGGATACCAAATGGTGGTACGTCTATGCCCACCAATTGGAAAAAATAACAAGCATTTGCAATGCAATAGTGTGAGAAAGTGGCTCTGTATATACTGTTCCCAAATAGGTACAGGATGTACAGAGTCCACAGTCCCCAGAGGTTTGGCAGAGGCTAAAGTTAGATATAACCTTACTCTCTAAAGTGGTAGCTTGGTCGAGCAGTAAGGCAGTATCAGAGGACAGTGTAAAGCCTTTGTTGCACACACTCAGCCAGCAAATGGTCTCACACACTCAATAACTGAACTCTAGGCTAATGGTTTATATATAAAAAATATATGCTTGTTTTATTTTAGAACCAACAATAGGTATTAAAATATACTTTCTCAGAATGAGATGCTTTATATAAATACTTTTGCAATATGCAATTGACTTTTGTAGAAAGTTACAAGTGGTTGCAATAGGCAACACAATTTTAAACACAATAATGCATTGAGTTCAATGGAAGTTTCAAGTTATTTGCCACATATTACTTTTAGGATTACTTTTGGAATTCCAGGACTGGATCCTAGATTCAGTCCTGGGTCAGTACTTGGAATCAAGTGATGAAAGTCGACTTAATTACTGTGATGATTTTTAGACAATATTTTGCTATTTTAAAAGTTGACACTTCGAAAATATTTCATAGAAAACAGTCAATGATTCCCTATGGCAGAAAATTCAAGTTGCAGGTATAGTATGTCCTCGTTACTTTTGTAATCCAGTACTGGGTGCCTAGACTCGGTACTGGGACCTTTATCCAAAACAGGTAAGTAATTACGTTTTCAGAAACTATACGATTTTTAAAGAAGATTGTAGAAATTGACCGAAGAAATTTCACAGAAAAACAGTCAATGATTTCCTAAGGGAGAAAATTGGGTTACTGGTAAGTACAGTTGTAAGTATTTTTCAGAGTCAGCGCTGGGCACCAAGATCCAGCACTGGGAGCTCACCTAAGAGCAGGTGAGTATTTTCGTTTTCGTTACTCGGCTGATTTTTGGTGAATATTTTAAGTTTTGAAAAGTCCACACTTAGAAGAAATTTCAGGAAAAGCCAGTCAATGTTACTCTATGGAGAAAATTGAGTTATCGGTTTAAAGGTAAGTACTCGACTGGCAGAGTTAAGGTTCTGGGCATAGACTCAGGGGTCTCCCAGGGTCAGGTAGGTACAGTAGGTTCACCCTCAGCGGCACAAGGTCGGCCGGGTGCAGAGAGAGTTAGGCCATATGTCATCCTATGAGAGGTAGGGGGGCCTTGGTTGGTGGCTGCTGACTAGCAGGCCACGTGGCTGTGGGAGCTGGGCTCCTGGTCACTTTCTCAGGGTAAGTGGGGAAGTAGATAGGTGTAGAGGTTACACTGCCAGGGCCACTCGGGCGGCTGGGTGCAGGGTGCTTTTGAGCCTTAGGGCGCTCAATTGATTTCAATGGGAAATCTCCGGTCTAGAAAAAGACTGCAAGCTCGGGGACGAAGATTCTTCAGGTGCCACCACCACTTCGAGAGGTAAGTTGTGTAGTTGGAGGATAGGAAGGTAGCCAGGTCCTCCGTGGTTTGTGAGGTTGCTGGCCACAAGAGATGCCGGGTTGGAGCAGGTGCAGGTTCGAGGGTCAACAGGCAGGTAGGGCTGGGGCCAAAGCAGTTCTTAGCAGCTGCAGGGCAGGTCTTCTTCCTTCTAGCTCTTCTTCGGATTTTGGAATCTGGGGAAGGAAGGTTCAAGGTGCCCCTAAATACTAGATTTAGGGCCGTTCCAGATAGGTGAAGGGCAGGGACCAATGGGTCCCTGTCCTGGGGTGGGTACACCCCCTATCCTGCCTCTCTCCTGTGGGAGGGGGGCAGTAGCCTAGTCCTGGTTGGGCAGGGCTTCCCATCTTCAAGATGGCGAGAGCACGGAGATGTGCTTCACCTGGCCTCCCCGACCTGAGGGTTGGGGTTGGCAGGCTGGCACATCCCCTGTCCTTATTTGGGGTTTCCGGCCAAGCTTCCCGCCAGAGTGGGGGGTTGCAGTGGCCTGGGGAAGCTCACAGAGGCGGCATGCCTTTGAAGCTTCCCCCTGCCCAACCTGGGGGAGGAGATTTAGCACCTTGCCTAGGATGTGCATTGTTGCAGGCCCAGGATAGCAGGGGCTCTCCTACCTAGGGGTCCAGCAACATGTCTGCTGTGTGGCAGCCTAGGCAGCCTCCGAACAGACGTGGATTGTAGGTTAGGTTTTAGGGGGCATCTCTAAGATGCCCTCTGGGGTGCTTGGTACATTAAATCCCACACTGGCATCAGTGTGGGTTTAATGTGCTGAGAAGTTTGATACCAAACTTCTCAGTCTTCAGTGTTGCCATTATGGTGCTGTGGAGTTCGTGTTTGACGAGCTCTCAGCAACATGTACTCTTAAATGGCAGCACTGCACTTACAGTGTCCAGGAAAGGACCTGGGCACTGTAGGGGCACAGGGCTCCTGCTCCTGTGCCCACACCATTGGCATAGGGCACCCAGCTAGAGGGGTGGCTGATGTATGCCATGGCAGTGTAGGTGATGGGCATGGCACACAGGGATGTGTGCCATGTCGACTCTTTGTTTTGTCTTGCACCCAGACACCCACCCTCAAGGGCAGTGTGTGTGTGTGTAAGGGTACAGGTGTAGGAGAGTAGGGTCTGCTATCCTATGGTCACCCCAAATTTTTGCTTTTGCGTCACTGGTTTTATGACTTAGTGTGGCTGTGGGCCTGCTAATCAGACCCACAGCCCTGCTGTTCTCTCCCTAAATTAATGCCAATGCACACTAGGTGCATTACCAATGAGAACTGGTTCACCTTATTAGACCATGTAACAGTGTACCCTAGGTACCCAGGGCATAGGTGTATCCAAGGCCTACCAGGGGCTGCAGCATGTATTATGCCACCCCTGGCCTGGCCTCACTATTTGACACAACTGGCTGATCACTCAGCTGGGGTAAGTTGGTGTAATCACCACTTAGATATAGTATATCTATATGTAACATATATGGACACATGGTAACCTATAAGTCACTCCTATGGCAGGCCTTAACAATCCTGGAGGCAGAGTGCTTGGTTTCATGTGAGATGGTGCTCTGGCATGAGCTGAACCTGTCTGCAGCTTTCGGAACAACGTCCTTTAGCTGTTTTCATGATATTGCCATACCATATACTCTTAAGTGCATTATTAACCGCGCGGTCAAATGCTAACTCTGGTTTGGCTTTATCAAAACATGTCGAGTAAGGTGTCATACGATTTGGGATACTACCCCCTCGCCAATTCTGGCGACGGGGGTAGCATTCCACCCTTCTAGAGGGACACGACATGTACCTAACCTGAAACCCGGGTAAAGTTAGAAAGAGCCTCAGCATCACAAAATGGATGCTGCCACCACAGACACAAGTCTGCCCTCCTGCTGCTGGGAGTCCTTCCAGCTTGGGAGGTTTGGACAAAGGGTTTCCTGTCAGGGGAGGTGCTTGCACCGCCCCAGACAGGATTTTGTGTAGTGGGTTAGGGAGGGCTGAATAGATTGAGACATGCCTGGGGCACACAAGGTGTCCCTGTGCATATGCCATTTCAAACCGGAGCTGGGGCTCTCCAGCCCCAGCCCTGGCGTGAAACTGAACAAAGGAGAGGGGGTGTAACCACCCCTCTTCCTGGTCCCACCCAGAGGAGGGACCTAGCAGGTGATCCAGCCCCTAGATTTGGAATAAGAGTAGGAGCTGTGTCCCAGGACTTTAGATCATCCTGAAACTCGACTTAAAGAAGAAGAATCACTGGACTTCGATGTTCTGCTGCACAGAAGACTGAAGAGAATCTCCCTTGTGGTCAAGGAGTGACCACCCTGTGAACACAGGCACCATCCAGCAACTCGACGACTGCTTTGCCGCCGCCTCCCGCCGGAGACCGAGCCCAGAGCCCGACAAGACCCAGACTCCCAGACATCTCAGAGCCCGATCCACAGTCCCTGCAAAGAAGAGACCCGTGGAGGCACCGAGAGACGTGGGACCGGCCATCTTGAAACGTCCACTACAAGCTGACTGCGCAGCACCCGAGGCATCCTCATCGCTGTGCATAGGGCCCTGAGAAGCCCCAACACCGAGCAGCATTTGCACCAAAGACCAGCCCTCCAGCATCCACGAGATCTGCATGGGGCCCTTTTGCTTTTTGCCACTCGACGCGTCATCCCGGTTACTGGCCTGTTGGCTAGTGGCCATCTTGGCGACGAAATCTACAAACAACACTGCTGGTCTGGTTGCTCCAGACTGGCCCTTGCTCCTGTGAGAAGGAGCAGCCCCTCTGACCTTGCTGGTTAGAGCACCAAGCTTCCATTGACTCCTGCGTGGCTTGCATTAGCCAAGGCCTGTTTGCTCCAATCGAGAAGCCGACACCGCCATCAGCTAGAGCCTTCGTGGGACAGCTCGTGAGTGACTCCTGGACGTCGTCGACATCTTCACTTCCACGTGGCTGCAGAGACAAGCTTCACTTTTTCACCTGTTGGCACCCGACATCGCCTGGTTCCTTCCTGGTTCCACGCCGGTCACTGGCTAGTGACTCTGAACATTGTCCCCTCTGCTTTCAGGTCTTCTACTCTTCAGATCCACCCTTGGATCCACCGGAACTCTTCTCGCCTGGCCGCCTGCAGCATCTTCATCTTCAGGCTCCATAGACCTGCACGACGAAACCCGATGCACTTTGACACCTATGCACCCGCTTCCTGTGGGTGAGGTAACGCTGGCACTCCGGTGCTCCTGTGTAGAGAAACATCTCTAGTGTCTAGGTTTCCAGTTGTTAGGTTCTGGTACATCTGGAAGACTCCCTTTGCTTTAACTTTGTGACTTTTACACACCCATTGAATCCAATAGGTGCACGCGTGTAACTTTCAACACTGCACACGCATCCTGTGGGCCTCCTGGTCACTAACTACTGTTAGCTCCTTGTAGTCCCAGCAATTCACAAGGCCCTAGGCCTTCTTACTTTTCTATACGTGGTTCTTATACCACTATTTTAGTATATGGTTTAGCGGGCCACCCGGGTCCATCCATAATTGTGCAACTTTTGTATATTTAAACATTGCCTTGTTTTAACAAATGCGCTTCTGTGCTCATAAAGAGTACAGGGGATACTTTTAGTAAATAAATACATATATATTTTGAATATATATCTGTGTGGTGTCCTTTCATTTGGTATTCAAGGAGGTTACATATGGTAAAACAGCTGGCTTCACATGCCCTCAAGAGTTTAGCCTGAAGACTGCACTGTCCACGCTACCACTAGGATAGCTGGTCTATCTAGGTTGACTTCAACCACCACCATAAGGGTTGCTTGGCATGGTACAGGGTGATCACTAGAAATAGTGAGCAGAATATACTAGGCCAACTTCTCACAACAGAGCCTCTAAGGTTGGCACAATGAGTGCTGCAGCCCTTAGAGGCCTTCCCTGGTCACAAGGCCCTGGGTACCTAGGGTACCATTTACCAGGGGCTGACATGTGGCCAGGGTTTGCCAATTTGTGTTTTTAGGGAAGGAACATAGGCCCTGGCACCTGATTGGCAGGAGTCCAGGGTACACTCAGTCAAAGTACATTCATCAATTCAGCAAAAAGTGGGGGCATACCATGCAAGAAAGATGGCACTTTCTCACAAATAGGTCTCGCATTTACGAGAGTTTGAGCTGTTGGCATTGTAAATGACAATGCCTTTTAATTAAGTTTTTTTAAAACAGGTAAATATAAGGAATTGTCATTTATAATGCCATTAGCTTAAACTCTTGCAAATGGGAGACGCATTGCAAATGCGTTCGGTGCCCATGCTATAAAAATGTTTTAAAAGCGTTAGGTGAGAGCGTGTCATGCCTGCAGCAGCACAGGACAAAGCTATTTGAGAAAATAGTGCTTGGAGGCTATAATTAAAGCCTACCTTGTATCAACACAAGTAACAGGGGGTGTTGCCATGGGAGGTTAGAAAATGAGACAAGGAGGTACTAAGAAGGGACTACTAAGCCTATTGACCAATGAACAGCCACAGTTTACAGTGGACAGTGACACAAGCAAATGAAAAATGTGAGCGGGGCTTCAACTCCCTACCTGAATACAGCATTCCTAGCAGAGCAGCGCATGCAATGCCCAGGCTCTACCTAAAAACAAATTCATACACATGACCACCCACTCAGCTTGTACTCAGCCAGTTCTGCCCCATTTCTCGGACATTCATTAGAAGAGTTCTCTCTATCTGTGCACTTGACCAACAAAGTGTGCCAAACCCTTGTTACACCCTCATCCAGAGAGAGCGTCACTTTAGGCCCAAGCATAACTCAACCACAGTACAATCACTAAGACATCCAGCACACACACCAGAGGAGAAGGACCTAGCCGATAAGTGCCTTGCCCTATAAGAAAACTCTGCATTTAAACTGATATAGTGAAAAAAGCAACATGCTATAAAGGTGAAACAAAGCAACCATTGAAGTATACCAGAAGAAAAACAACCATGGGAAGAGGGTGTTCTCTGGTTGCCCAGTGTGTGTGTGTGCTTTTCAATAACCTTGCTCATCCCCAAACATTTTCAACTAAATTCAGAATGCCTGAGCGTAACTAAACAAGCATTTGCAATGCGATTGGTCTCTCCTTTGGGCCTTTATATGCATTTATCTATGCAGCACATAAGCCTGGGTGCTGAAACATCTACTGTTCTTTAACATGGAGGGAAAGTAAGCACCGAACTGCGGAACAAGGACAGTGGTAGGTATTGATGCTGCCCACAGCTAGTACATAATTGAATGTTACCCTTTTACAAAACCTATGATTTTAAACTGTTTGATTTTAAACTTGCTTCTGCACTTTATAATCGTGCTAATTTCTACCTGGTTCTCGCTTCTCTTTGCCTCGTTATCGACCTGATATGCTACGGCTGAATTACTGTTTGTGCGGAGGGCTGGTCTTGGCTTCCTCACTTCCGCCCAGCCTCTATTAGCCGGGTTAGCGGTCTAGTTGTAGCGAAGGCCCTCCTATTTAGATCAATGCTAACGCAGGCATGCAGCGGACAGTAGTAGGGTTTGCTGCTGCCCACAGCTAGTGCATAGTTGTCTTTGCGCTCATTTTTAATTGCTTCCTGCTTCTCTTTACAACAATTGCCTCATTTTGAGAGATTTTAATATACACATGGATAAAGAACTTGACCCCATAGCAACTTCCTTGTTAGATACAATAAAGGCCTGTAATCTTACACCATCGACTTCTGCTTCCACCCATGACAAAGGCCATACCCTCGACCACATTTTTCACAACTTTGATATACTGGCAAGTCCACCACTGCCTATTTTCTGGTCAGACCACCTCCTTTTCAATTTCAAAATTCCCAACTTAAGTACAGATCCCTTACCTAATGCAACAGGGATTTTCACAAAATATTTTTTCCGGCTTTAGTAGATGCCCTCGACTGGTCTTCCCTGGAGCTGACCGGCAACCCTGACAGGGATGCCCCCCTCCTAGAGTCCTGCCATCGAGCGAACATCGATGCCGCCACACCCACGGCCACCCGCTCCTCTAAGAGGCCAGCTCCCCATCGCCTTTGTTCAACGAATCCCTTAGAACTAGAAAAAAACTGCAGAGGATTGGAAAGGTAATGGCGAAAACACCATCTACCTGAAGGTATAGAGCCTACAAAGACACCTTAAAAGCTCACTATACACAAGTGAGGGTGGCTAAGAAAAACTTCTTCCAGACTAAGATCGAATTAGCCCAAAATAAGAGTAAAGATATTTTCAGCATAGTGAAATCATTCAGTTAGATCCTCAAGCACCAACTGACAGAAGAAACTTACTGAACATTCTACTGTGAGCTTCACATGAAGATTCCAAGGAGAGTTGTAAGTACCAACTGGGATAGAATGGTGGGGACAGATGGACAAGGGAAAGGAGGGTGGAATAGGAAAAGTAGATAGGGTAATATAACTTCATATTATAGCACATCTCCCGTCAAAAGGAAGAATAAGTAGAAAAAGATAAGAATACATCAAGGTTAAAAACGGAAGTAATGTCGATACATAATGCTGAAATAGGAAAAGTTTACATTTCATAGTCAGTTTGCCAAATTGGAGTAAGACGATTCCTGACATCCTTGGACTCTTTGGAGCTGGGGATGGATGCGTCTGTTCATTCGTCCTAGACAAACACGGGAGTGCACACTTTGGAACATCTCGCTGTAAGAAACTGGCTCTATATATACTGCACCAAAGTGAGGTACAGTGTGTATAGAGTCCAAGGGTCTCCAGAGGTTTGGCAGAGGTTAAAGTTAGATAGAACCTTACTCTCTAAAGTGGTAGCTAAGTCGAGCAGTAAGGCAGTATCCGAGGACAGTGTTAAGCATTTGATGTACACACTCAGTCAGCAAATGAATTCACATACTCAAGAACTGAACTCTAGGCCAATTGTTTTTGTATAAAAAAAATATACTGTTGTTTCATTTCTAGAACCAAGCAAGCCTGGTACAGGTAAGCATATAAATACTTTGCAGTAGTAAATTACTTGTATGAATACAGTTCAAAATTGCAATATAACTTGTACTGATTTTGGTTACAGTTTAAGTAAGCAGTTTGCAACACTTAGCAGGTATAGTACATTCGAATGAATGGGCTTTTTAAGAAAAATGCAATTAATTCCTTTTCAGATTACTTTTGCTAACACAGAGCTGGATCCTAGATTCAGCACTGGGACATTTCCTGAAAACAGTTGAGTAAATTCGTTTTAGTTAGAGGTACTCTAACTTATGGGGTCCCCGACAGACTCGCCGGTGGGTTCGCCCCCTGCGCCAAATAAGCCCTTTCCCCCCAGGGACGAAGGAGATGTGGTGTCGTCAGGGTGTGGCCCGGCTGGGTCCCCCTCTACGACCCATAGCACCCCTGCCTCGCAGCATAGTCCCGTGGGGCTCCCTGTGGCGTTGCAGGTGGATGCTGGTGCCCAAAGCCTTCCTTCAAGTACACCTCAGCCTTACGGACAGGCAGCCGCCTGCCCGGAGCCTAGGTCGGCGCCGAGAACTCTCCTCCCCGGCTCCGAAAACTCGCCTCCCTGGCTCCGACTCCGCTTCTTACTTCGGAGTCGGAGCCTGTTGAGGCTGAGTCGGCGCTAGAGGCTTGCCTCCCCGGCTCCAGCACCATACCCTTCTTCAAAAGCGGAGCTTGTCGTGGTGGATGTGAAATCGGCGCCGGATGGAGCCGACTCGGCGCCGGATGGAGCCGAGCCGGCGCCAGACGAGGCAGGATCGGCGCCGAACGAAGTCGTTTGGGCGCCGCGCCGGGTTGTTGACTCCTCTCCGGAAGCTTCTGGGGAGAGTTTAGCGTCTCCTTCACGTCCGGCTACGCCAGATCTATCCTTGCCTGTGCCCCCCTTAGAATTTGTGGACCTGGCAGGATCCCCCCCTCCTCAGGAGCCCCATCTGGACCCCCATTCGTCAATGAGGCTTCCTTCCTTTGGGCATTGGTCGCACCCTAGGTGTATTGGAAGACTTTGTTTACAGCCCTCAGCTACAGATGAGTTGCTGACCCCTCTTAGGAAAAGTTTACATTTCATAGTCCGTTTGCCAACTTGGAGTAAGACGATTCCTGACATCCTTGGACCCTTTGGAGCTGGGGATGAATGTGTCTGCTCAATCGTCCTTGACAAACATGGGAGTGCACACTTTGGAACATCTCGTTGTAAGAAACTGGCTCTATATATACTGCACCAAAGTGAGGTACAGTGTGTATAGAGTCCAAGGGTCTCCAGAGGTTTGGCAGAGGTTAAAGTTAGATAGAACCTTACTCTCTAAAGTCGTAGCTAAGTCGAGCAGTAAGGCAGTTTCCGAGGACAGTGTTAAGCATTTAATGTACACACTCAGTTAGCAAATGAATTCCCACACTCAAGAACTGAACTCTAGGCCAATTGTTTTTGTATAAAAAAAAATATACTGTTGTTTTATTTCTAGAACCAAGCAAGCCTGGTACAGGTAAGCATATAAATACTTTACAGTAGTAAATTACTTGTATGAACACAGTTCAAAATTGCAGTATAACTTGTACTGATTTTGGTTACAGTTTTAACCCCTTCAGTGCCCGCCCCTTTCCCCGCCATGTGCCGGCCGTTGTATTAGCGGGCGGGGTTTATGACGAGCTGGTCTCGTCATGGGCACAGCGCAACCGCGGCCCATGACGAGACCAGCTCGTCATGGGCATTGAAGAGGTTAAGTAAGCAGTTTGCAACACTTAGCAGGTATAGTACATTCGAATGAATGGGCTTTTTAAGAAAAATGCAATTAATTCCTTTTCAGATTACTTTTGCTAACACAAGGCTGGATCCTAGATTCAGCACTGGGACATGTCCTGAAAACAGTTGAGTAAATTCGATTTAGTTAGAGGTACGATTTTTAAAGAATCTTATTGTATTTCAAAATTTGACACTTGGAAACTTGTTCACATAGAATCACCAATGTTATCCTATGGGAGGAAATTCACTTAGCAGGTAAGTTACTTTTGTGTTACTTTTGTAATCCAGTGCTGGACTCCTAGATTCAGCACTGGGACATCTACTTAAAACAGGTAAGTAATTAAGTTTTTGTTGTTTGTACGATTTTTAAAGAATATTCTTGCATTTCAAACGTTGAAACTTTTTCACAAAGAACCCCCAAATGTCATCCTATGGAAGGAAATTCAATTCACAGGTAAGTTACTGTTTATTTACTTTTCTTACTCAGTGCTGGACACCTGGGTTCAGCACTGGGACCTTTCCTGCAAACAGTTGAGAAAATTCGGTTAGGTTATTTGTGCGATTTTTAAGGAATATTCTTAGTTTTCAAAAGTCGGCACGTAGAAACTTTTTGGGAGAAAAAGTGTCAATGTTATCCTATGAGGAAAAACAGGCTATCGGTATCGAGGTAAGTATTCGGTCTTTGAAGTTAGGGTTCTGGGGCAAGACTCAGGGGTCTCCCAGGGTAAGTGATGCACTGTTGTTGCACCCCCAGTGGCACTAGGGCGGCCGGATGCACAGTGTTGAGGCCCAATGTTATCCTATGGAGCATAGGGGGACTCCAGTTGGTGGCTGCTGGCAAGCAGGCCACAGGGTTGTGGGATCAAAGCTCCTAGGGTTAAGCTAAGGGCAAGTTGGGGACCAAGTTAGCACCAAAGGGGCACCCTCAGCGGCACTAGGGCAGCCGGGTGCAGGGTGCTGTTTTGAGGTCGGGTGCCCTGTTGATTTCAATGGAGATTCTCCGGGACAAAGAAACACTGCAAGCTCGGGGACGAGGATCTTCCAGGAGTGACCACCACTTCGAAGGGTAAGTTGGGATGTTGAGGGTTGGTTAGGCACCGCTGGGTTGGGCCCACAAGACCGTGGGGCGTCGGGTGCAGGAGTGCCTTGGAACGTCG
This sequence comes from Triturus cristatus, assembly GCF_964204655.1. NCBI lineage: Eukaryota > Metazoa > Chordata > Amphibia > Caudata > Salamandridae > Triturus > Triturus cristatus. The sequence goes on along the minus strand of NC_140586.1, from coordinate 84,196,486 downwards.
GATTTTCTTACCCGCTCTGGTCGCGGTAGGGGGGTCCTCTGGATTGAGGCTGCAGGCGTCATCAGAAGGCTTGAGGCAGGTCAGCGGTCGCTGGATCTTGGGTCAGGATCGCCGAGGACCCTCCTCATGGTATTTTTTTTTACTCGGGCCGGGTTCGGCGGGTGCAGAGTGGGTTGGATTTGCAGGTCCTGGCTGGCACCACAAGGTTCAGTTTAAACATGTCCGGTGTTCACGGGAGAAACAGCTTGGAAAGTGAAGGCAGGCAGGTCCTCCGGGGTTTTTGAGGTTGCTGTCTGCTGGACACGCCGGGGTTTTGCAGGAGCAGGCTCGAGGGGGAGACAGGCCAGTAGGGCTGGGGCCAAGTCAGTGGGCGTCATCCTCTTGTTAGCTCTGCTCGGCTTCTCGTCCTTCTTCTCTTCTTTTTCTTGTGGTTGCTGGATCTGAGGAAGGAAGGTTCAGGGTGCCCTTAAATACTAAATCTGATAGAGACATCTAGCCGCAGATTCCTTAACTTAGAATATCCCCAGGCATCAGACTGGATCCGTAAAATTCTTTGCAGCAGCACCTCTTTGCGCCGGGGGACGGCGCCACACGACCCCACCCTGATTTCGTCCACGTACGTGACGTCAGCGAGGTCATATAAGTCCCTCCCGGCGCGCTGACGTCAGTTTCCTTCTTTTTGACGTGCAGCGCGGATCCGGAGTAAGCGGTTCTTCTGGCCTGTTTTCAGGCCCCTTTTGACGCTTCGCGTCTGGAACAGTGTGCGATGCCTTCGGGCTTTAAAACATGTACCTCCTGTTTGCGGCAAATGTCGCGAGGGACCCACATCTTATCTTTATGTGGTGTTTGGGCGAACACCACGACTTGAGGGATTGCGACGCCTGCCAACACCTCAAGCCGAAGTCCCGACGGGAGCGCCGGATGGAACTCCTTTCGGCTCGCCTGTTCCAGTCTGAATCGTCTTGTCCTCCGGCCTCCTCATCGCCGGCAAGCCCCTCTGGTTTCCAGTTTTGGCGTCGGTCGCCCTCTGGGGCCCAGAGACGTCGTTCACCCCATATGGGTAAGTCACGGAGCATGTCGCCGAGGTCCTCGACCTCCCTTCCATCTGTTGTCGGGGGCACTAGTTCCCGGAGCCCTCCGGACGTGTGCCCCCGAGAGTCGCCTATCCGGGCCGAGGGGCGACTCTGACCCAAATGAAGCCCTATGCTGCCCATGGGTCCGCTCCTGTTCCTGGGGCATCCTCGGAGCCTCCGCTACTTATGGGGTCCCCGACAGACTCGCCGGTGGGTTTGCCCACTGCGCCAAATAAGCCCTTTCCCCCCAGGGACGAAGGAGATGTGGTGTCATCAGGGTGCGGCCCGGCTGGGTCCCCCTCTACGACCCATAGCACCCCTGCCTCGCAGCATAGTCCAGTGGGGCTCCCTGTGGCGTTGCAGGTGGATGCTGGTGCCCAAAGCCTTGCTTCCAGCACACCTCAGCCTTACGGACAGGCAGGCCGCCTACCCGGATCTGAGGTGGGCGCCAAGAACTCTCCTCCCCGGCTCCGAAAACTCGCCTCCCTGGCTCGGACTCCGCTTCTTACTTCGGAGTCGGAGCCTGTTGAGGCTGAATCGGCGCCGGAGGCTTGCCTCCCCGGCTCCAGCACCAAACCCTTCTTCAGAAGCAGAGCTTGTCGTGGTGGACGTGAAATCGGCGCCGGATGGAGCCGACTCGACCCCGGATGGAGCCGAGCCGGCGCCAGACGAGACAGGATCGGCGCCGAACGAAGTCGTTTGGGCGTCGCGCCGGCCCCAGGTTGTTGACTCTTCTCTGTAAGCTTCTGGGGAGAGTTTGGCGTCCTTTCATGTCCGGCTACGCCAGATCTATCCTTGCCTGTGCCCCCCTTAGAATTTGTGGACCCGGCAGGATCCCCGCCTCCTTAGGAGCCCCATCAGGACCCCCCATTCGTCAATGAGGCTTCCTTCCTTTGGGCATTGGTCGCACCCTAGGTGTATTGGAAGACTTAGTTTACAGCCCTCACCTACAGATGAGTTGCTGACCCCTCCTCGGAGAGCTACCGAGGCTGGTGCGGCATTTCTTAGAGTGGTCTCTTTAGCCAGTCGTCTTCTAAACATGCGCCCCCTTCGGTCCCCTTGCCTGTGGACCCTCTGCTTCACCATGGGTCGGGGAATGTGGAGCCGCTTCTGCCCTTTGAAGCTCCTCTTTATGACGCCCTTTTGGGCACCTGGGCTCGGCCAGCTTCCGGTGATCCGGTTGCTCGTTCTGTCTTGCACCGCCACCGGCCTGCTTCACATGATCCAGTTTGCTTATTTGTTCACCCAGACGTGCAGGGGTTTGTTTTGCAAACTGCCTTCCCTTCCTTGCCTCAGTTAATGCTTCCTCCCTCCAGGGAGTCCAGATGGCTTGAGTCGTGGGGTCGTAGCATCTTCGCCTCTACTAGTGCTGCCCTTCGTTCACTGAATACAGTGTGTGTCTTGGCTCGGGCTACCTCTACATTGTGGGACTCTGCAGAGTCTCTTTTTGCGGCCACCTCTGAAGGCGCTCATGTTGACCTCCTTCATCTTCTCCCGGATCTCACGATCCGCTCGGCCTTGGATACTGCAGATTCCTTAGGCCAAGCTATGGCTGGGTCGGTTGCCTTGCGGCGCCATGCTTGGTTGCGGGATAGCGTCTTCCCGAAGAATATCCGGGAGCGACTTGTTGATGTACCCTTTGATGGGGTTTTATTGTTTGATGCCCATGCCGAATCGGCTGTTCAGTGCCTCCTTGGGGGCTTTCACCCTCCGCCTTAAGCTTATATTTTACAGGTCTTCTTTTTGCATGTTCTGGGGTTGTTACCCTTTCATTTAGCATCCTTTTGAACTCGCAATAAGCCTACTGTGGCAGTGTTCCACGGGTTGTTGTCTGGCCACTGACTGTGGTTTGCCCTAAGAGGTGTTCCCCATTGTTTGAGGTGTCCATACTCCAAGTAGGGTACTTGTATGCTATTATATAGCTCTGCTTTATGTTATGTGGGCCTAGAGATCCTTTGGACTCTATGCGTCCCCTGGTGCTCAGAATTATCTTGCCGTTGTACGGTGTTCAATGTTGTGACTTGGTGCAATCTTCTATACGTCATGGGTCGTCTTGCTTATATGCGTCATTCTCCTCCCTGGGAGATTTTCATGGTGTTTTTCCCGCTTAAAATGCGGATACCACCTGCCATTAATGCACTAGGTGTGCTCCTATACCACCCATGTTGCATGGTCGTGGCTCGTTTACCCTTCTTTGCTATCTATCTATATCTATATATATATATATATATATATATAGACGAGATTCCCCACCAACACCAGTCTCCCACGGATCAAAGGACGAAGAGCGGCCCACCAAAGATCAGTGCAAATTCCAAATTTTATTTACGTGCCAAGCAAGTCTGCCATTATGCGTTTCGACCCCAACTCGGGTTTTGATCACATGACGCATTGCGTAATCAAACAGTGACTTTTAAAGGGATAGGTGCAGGGATATGACGACACAAAGTCAAAGTTCAAATGCATGATAACTAAAAAGTTACTTAAAGCAGCAAATGTTATTCAATTGTCTGTGCAAATTTCACGCATTAAAACACAATCAATAAATAAATAAAATTGTGTATAAATATATAAATATGCTGTTAAATACTAAAACAATTGTTGTAAAATCACAATATGTTAAAAGAAAGCAGCAACAGACATGGTTGGTTAAGTGGTTGGTAAAGTACTTGCATAGTTGTAACAGAAAAAGACAACGTAGCAATTAAAATCTAATATGTTGTGCCAATTGGTTTTAAATACAGCTAAAATTGCTTACTCATATTTTGTAAATGTGTCTATCTGTATCATAGTCGATCACAACCTGCTGTTAATGCGTGAATCCATTTGTGCTGCTTGCCCGTTTTGATAATCTGCCTTGTCTCTCTCAAATTTAAAAGTTTTGCGCCTCTTGATGATATCTTCATATTTACTTAAACGGGCCAACATATCTTCTCTCATTTTTGTGGTGTGCTCCGTTTGTTCCAATTTGCCAATTTCCACCTCCAACTCTTCTACTTGGGCTTGCAACTTGGCGCGGTCACTTTCGGCGTATTTAACCAATATAGCCATGAGTTTACTGGACGATTCCAAATTTGTTTCAGCCCATTCAGTGAGCATAGCAGGGTCAGGATTCTCGTAGCTTGGGGCTAGAGTGATTCTCAGACCCCTCGGCACTCGCCCAACTTCCAAGTAGCGGGACAGTGATTTATGCTCCCACCACTGGGATTGTTCTGAGCGCATTGACTTTTCAAGTTTTTTAAACATGTCTCTGGCAGTGGGACTTCATGATGACATAATGCCTGTATGTATAACAGCTGTGGCCCCCCCAGCCGGGGAGTCATTGAACATTGAAGTGGCTGCCTCCTCACGATTGCGCAAAGCGTCGGCAGACATCGTTGCTTAAAAGATGTGGCTCTGGATGATTTATATGGAAGCGGTCGCTAGCCTCATGGAACAGTGTCCTGACTAAGCGCCGTGCACAATCCCCCACTGACGTATCTGCTCGATCCTACCTTAGCCGAATGCCTGGCGCTCCACCCGGTCAGCCGACACGGGTTACACCGACTTCCGTATATAAGGCAGGTCAATATGCAGCAATCAGGGGCTCTCGCAGCTTGCTCCTCGCCGGAGTTTCGGTAATCAGCTCCGGGTGACCAGAACCGGCTGCTTCCTGCTGCTGTGCCCAATCAGGGAAGGGGTTCCGCTTGTACCGCTGAAGCAACTCGGTACTGTAGATAGATGAGATTCGCCACCAACACCAGTCTCCCACGGACCAAAGGACGAAGAGCGGACCACCAAAGATCAGTGCAAATTCCAAATTTTATTTACGTGCCAAGCAAGTCTGCCATTACGCGTTTCGACCCCCACTCGGGTCTTGATCACATGACGCATTGCGTAGTCAAACAAAGACTTTTAAAGGGATAGGTGCAGGGATATGACGACACAAAGTCAAAGTGCAAATGCATGGTAACTAAAAAGTTACTTAAAGCAGCAAATGTTATTCAATTGTCTGTGCAAATTTCGCGCATTAAAACACAATCAATAAATAAATAAAATTGTATATAAATATATAAATATGCTGTTAAATACTAAAACAATTGTTGTAAAATCACAATATGTTAAAAGAAAGCAGCAACAGACATGGTTGGTTAAGTGGTTGGTAAAGTACTTGCATAGTTGTAACAGAAAAAGACAACGTAGCAATTAAAATCTAATATGTTGTGCCAATTGGTTTTAAATACAGCTAAAATTGCTTACTCATATTTTGTAAATGTGTCTATCTGTATCATAGTCGATCACAACCTGCTGTTAATGTGTGAATTCATTTGTGCTGCTTACGCGCTGAACATATATATATATATGTGTGTGCATATGCAGGTTACCATGGGTACTCTTCTTCCTACATCTCCACCTGTCTTCGCTGCTGCGAGGTCTGGTTCTATCTCTCCATGGGTCAGGGAGCTTTTCAGGGCTGCACTCGGGATTGCCCTTTGTCTGCGCTGCAGGGTGTCTTTCAGTACACTTAGGTGAACTTCGTTGCTTTTCCTGCATCTTCAGCAATAGGGTCACTTTTGCGTCCCACTACCTGGGGTGGTTCCCCGGCTTTACACTGCTCCCTTCTTGGTGTGCAGATACTGGACGATATCTCTCTTTGTGGACGAGGGTTAATTTTTACTCCCAGTCGGAGGATGTGGTCTACGATTCTGAAATTCTTTCCTATATTTATACGCCTGTTGGTACTCTGGTGTCTCTGCTGCCACTTCCTTCGGATGTGCCCCTTTCATTAGGTATCACCCTATACTATGTCCGCTGTGCCTGCGGGACAGCTCTTCTGATGTCAGTCGTCCTAGGGTCTGCTCCCTGCATGTCTGTATTTCGTGAGTTAGTTCTCACCTTAGTCTTCAAACTGCCTGGTTGGGCAGTCCTATGCTTATTTTAGCTACGCCACCTTGTTGTCTTTGTGGCTGTCGGCTCTGCATGTTTCAGTGGTGGCCTGCATCAGCGTGCTTCAGATTGTTACTGTTCGCCCGTGTCCCCCCTTTGGTGCCTGGGTGTGCGCTTGGCGTATTTCTTGTTCCCGCCTGTCCTTCTAGGACATTGCTCAGTTTCTACCTCATGCCCTTGGTTCCTGGCTGTAGCTTCGCCGGCCTTCCATCCGTGGGCTAGCCTGGTAGGCTCTGGTTGCATCTCTTTATGTTTTCCCCAACCTTTGGTTGGTGTCCACATAGTGCGCCATTAAGCCGAGAGTGGTCCTTCTTCCTCCTTCGTTCGGGACTCTCTGTCCTTGATTGGTATATAGCTGGTGCCGTTTCTACATCTCATTCTTATACGGGTATGGTGTAGCACCATTCTGGCATTTTGTGGGACGCCTTGCCTCCCATTATCTTTTGCTCTTCCGAGCTAATTAGGTTGCTGTCTGGCTGTCCCGCCACAGCCTTCCCCATTGTCCGTCACTCTGTTGCCGGCTCAGTGGCTGTCCCGCCACAGCCTTCCCCATTGTCCGTCACTCTGTTGCCGGCTCAGTGCTTGGGCACTTTCCGCGGTTCTGTCGCAGACCCCCCCCCCCCCCCCCCGTAGTATGGCTATGGTATCTATTCCAAGTTAAGGAATCTGCGGCTAGATGTCTCTATCAGACGTACGAGGTACTTACCTTTGGTAACGATGTATCTGGTAGAGACGTTGTCTAGCCGCAGATTCCTTAACGCCCACTCATCCTCCCCGTTCTGCGAGAACCTTGCCAGGTGGACTTCTCCTCTTGCCTACTTTCAGTTGCTGTTGGTTTTCTTTCAAGGGTGCTCACATAGTTGCGCTCCTTTCGAAATTACCATATGCGGCTGACTCCCTCCAAGGGGCTTTTTCCTTTAGATGGTGCCTTTTCATTCACTGTCATCAGGAGATTCTTCTTCTTCTTCCTCTTCTCCTGCTGTCTTCCCTCCTGCCCGCCTTCTCCATTAACTAGAGGCTCTTGTCTCCTATATAGTCGTCTTCTTTGACAATCTCTTCAGCTCTGTTTCACACTCCCATTGTTATAAGGGAATATACCTTCTTGAAGTACATTTCTGTTCTTTATGTAAGGGAGATACCTGCTTAACGTACATTGCTGTTCTTTCTGTGCTCCGTCCTTGTTGGACGGCACAGTTCTACATGGTAATAAGTCACGGTTCTACATGGTAATAACAGTCTATTTTTTGGTCTGTTGAGATATTCTTCCCTTGTTGCTCGCACTTTGGAAAGAGTCTACGCTTCGCTATGCGGGGTTCTTACTCTCAGCGTATTTCCGCTTTTGCTTTTTCACTTATATGTAGACAGTGTCTAATATTGTCTTTTATGATGGTATCTGATAGAGACTACTAGCCGCAGATTTATTCACGTAGAATTATCCCCAGACTTGAGACTTGATCCGGAAACATTTTGCCACAGCATCCCTGCGCGCCGGGGGCGGGGCGACATCACGCCACTCCGCCCAGGTGTTGTCCGCGTACGTGACGTCAGCTAGGTCACACAAGACCCGCCCCAGCACGCCCACGTCAGTTTTTTCCATTTCCGCGTGCAACGCGGATCTGTTCCTTGCTGCGGGCCTGTTTAAGGCCCTCTTTCTTCCATTCTTTTTGGTGGAACAGTATGCGAATGCCTTCGGGCTTTAAAACTTGCACGTTTTGTGGGCGTCTTATGTCAGTGACGGACCCTCACCTCATTTGCATGTGGTGTTTGGGGGAGGATCACGGCACCTCAGATTGTGCGGCATCCCAAAAGTTGAAGCCGAAGTCGCGGCGGGAGCACCAAATGAAACTTCTCTCGGCACGTCTCTCCAGGTCGACGTCCTCCCCTCGGTCTGCTTCGGCGGACGGCTTCAGGTCCGGCCGTGATCATCGTCCTCGCCTCTCTCCAATGTCACGTGAGCGTCGCTCCCCGGTGGGTAAGTGTTGCAGTTCATCCCCGGGGGCTGGTTTCCGGCCTACCGGGGGCGTGGACACTCCGCGGGTGATGCGGCCCGCGTGTCGTCCTATCCACCGTTTCCTGGTGTTGAGGCATTGAGAGTCCAGATGGAGACTTACGTGACGGCTTTGCAGGCCTTGCTGGCATCTCCTCCTCCTTCCCCTCCTGGGGCGTCAGCGGACTCATCGTCTTTGCAGGGCCCGCCGCGGCGCTGCCGTTGGCCTCGGCCCCAGCACTGACTGGGTCGGATCCAGTCTTGGAGGATGTGGTGCGGCTCATCTGGGACACCTCCTTCACGCCACGGCATCTCTGCCTTGCCGCAAACCCCCGCGGGGGTCCCTGTGGTGTCGCTGGAGGTCGCTGGGGCTCGGGTCGCATCCCCGAGACCCTCTTGGTCCCTTGGCAGGGTGGTCCTGTCTAAGGCCAAGGTGACGCTGCTACGGCGCCGGCAGCAGCTGGACCGTGCGGAGCCACAGGGATCGGTGGACTCTTCTCGTCCCGCTCCAGGTCGAGGGCGGACCCCTCGTCCCTCTCTGGGCCCCTCTCGTACCTGCTCACAGGCGGCTGCCTCGTTGGAGGGCGAGTCAGAGATTGTATTGTCCCTGGTGCCGCCACAGGGGTTGCCGGGCGACCTTCGCCTCCTTCTGGGCCGCGGCCGGTGGAGGGCCTTGGGCCCCTCCCCGGGCCCGTCCTGTTCCCCCACGCCAGTGGTTGCCTCAGCCGGGGTCGGGCCGGTGTCGGTCCGGCGCCGTCCCGGTGCCGCTCCGGGGCTGGTGCGGCTCCAGCTCTACTCCGGTCCCTGCTCCGGTCTCCAGTGCAGGTGACTTGGAGGTCCCTTGCCCGGTGACGCCGGATGGCGCCGGTGTCCTGCCTCAAGCAGTGGACTCTACAGCTCCACGCAGGGGTGGTACTGCGGATTCGTTTTCGGACGCTCCTTCTTCTCCCGAGGCTGGCTGCATATTGGTATGGTCCTCCCCGGAGACTGTTTGCCGTGTGGTGTCCTTTTCACCGGCGTCGAAGGGCGGCTCCCTGCCCTTCCTGAGGCAGGGGTGTTCGTCGGCTCCTCCAGACTTCCAGGTCTGATCCTTGCCCGCCACGCTTGGCCTCGGGGACAGCCGCCTTAGTTTGCAGCCGTCGCCCGCGGAGGAGCTGCTTTCTCCACCGCAGGGCCCTACGGATGCGGGTGCGGCCTTCGCTCACGCTGTGTCCACGGCTGTGGGCATCATACGCATGGGTGGCCCGGTGGCTCACTTTCCGGCGGACCATCTGTTGGGGGTCCTCCACCAGGACTCTGGTGGGAGGGAAATCTTGCTTCCCTTTGAAGTTTCGCTCCTTTCTGCCTTGACGGGGGCTTGGAGGCCTCCTGCCTCCGGGGACCCGGTGCCTCTGCATTTTCTGCATCGGCACCTTCCGACGCCGCATGGCCCGGCGTGCCTGTCCATTCACTGCTCAGCCGCCCGCTCCCTTCTGCAGTTTGCTTTTCCCTCCCTGCCGCCCCTGTTGGCGCCACCGTCCAGAGATTCCCACTGGCTGGACACTTGGGGACGCAACATTTTCGCCACGACCAGCGTAGCCCTGCAGGCCCTTAACACCTTGTGTGTGCTGGCTAGGGCCTCCTCCTGTTTGTGGGACTCGGCTGAGTCTCTGGGGTCTGCAGGGTCCCAGGAGTCTGCTCAGGTGAATTTGCGGCACCATGCAATGGATGGCCGGGAGCTCTCGGCGTTTATTCTCCGCTCTGCTCTGGACGTCTCTGAGGCGCTGGGCCGGGCTATGGCTTACTCAGTCGCTCTCTGTCGCCATGCTTGGCTTCGGGACGGCGTTTTCCCCGAAAATATTCAAGAGAGGCTCATTGAGCTCCCATTTGATGGCAGTCTGTTGTTTCATGCCCCGGCCGACTCTGCCATCCAGAGGCTCTTGGCAGGGCTCTGTCCTCCTCCTCCTCCTCCTCCTCCTCCTCCTCCGTCCCCTCCTCAGTGACTTCTGAGTTAGGGTTGCTTCTGGGCCTTCTTAGGCCGGCTGTTATGGTTGTGGAGTATGTTTTTCTGGCCGTTTACGTCCTTCCTTGGGACTTTGGCATTGTTGGCTGCTGGACGGCCCTTTTGTTGTTGTGTGTGAGTCCTCCAGGAGTTGTTGCGCAGGCTTGGCCCTGAGATTGGGCCTTCTGCTTTGCTTGGGCTGCTGTCAAACCTGTAGTGGGGGTACTTTTTTTTCCCCGTGGTTCTTTTGTTTCTTCCTCTGCTGCGGAAGTTCTTCCAAAGAGGGTTCCCATATCTTGGGACTTCACGTGCCCTAAGTGTGGTTATGGTAGCTGTCATATGGCTTGCGCTCTGCTGGAGGGTTCTGGTCGCCTTCGGGTACCTGTTCTCCATGGTGTTTACGTAGGTTGCTTTTGCTTCCTGAGGTCGTGTGCGCGGCCACTCGTGGTGGTGGCCCGGGCCTCCGCTCCTCTCCCTGCTCCCGTTCTGCGGTCTGGGATGTCCCTGTGTTCTCCCTTGCCAGACGTTGCCTACTTGGCCTTCCTGGGGCCTCAGGCTGTTCTTCTTGCTTCTGGTCTTGATTGCCGGCATTGTTCTGGCTGGCAGGCTGCTCTCCATCTGGAATGGGCTCGCCTTCTTCTCCTTAGTTTCCTTGGGCCCTCTAGGCTTCTTCTCCTTCTTCCGTCTTCCTGTCTTGGCATTCGGCGGAAGCTATGTTGCCTTGTGGGGGAGTGGGGTGCTTCAGCCTCTCCGTCCTTGCCCTTGGTTCCTCTGTTGTGAGTGTACGAGCTTCTTCAGCCTTCTTTCCCTCCTACGTCCCCTTGGGGTCGGTGGGGTTCTGCTTGTGGGGGTTCCCTTGACCTGGCAGGGGAGTGGTTCTACCTGGTCCACAGACCTGGTCCCCTGTGGGGCCCTCTGTTCTGCATTGGCTGGTGGGGTCCTTTCGCAGACCCTCCTTCCCAGGGGTTATTGCTATGGTATCTATTCTACGTGAAGGAAGCTGCGGCTAGTAGTCTCTATCAGATGTACGAGTTACTTACCTTCAGTAACGATGTATCTGGTAGAGACGATTCTAGCTGCAGATTCCTTCACGGCCCGCCCTTCCTCCCCTATTCTGCGAGGACCCTTGGGTTGGTCTTCGGTACTCGCCTCCCGGTGGGGGGGCTGTGTCTCCTGTGAGTGCCTTCCTTGTTCTTGACGGGTGGCTCCGTCTGGGGGCGGTTCATTCCTCCTTTGGAGGACGGGGTTCCTGTACCCTGCTGCTCTGGCTACTCCAGGTTTGGAAGGGATTGCTTTCTATCCCTGTCCTCCCTCCCCTCCCTTCCTTCCATTGCTATCCTCTGATTAAGGGTAATCTGGCCTTGTCTTGCCCTTGTCCCTTGTGGGTGGTTACCCTCTAGGTTGGGGTGGCTTGGAGGTTTGTTGTCCCTGTCTGTCTTTGGGCTGGTCCCATTCCTTGCTCGGGATGAGGGGGGTGGGCTTCCTCCGTGTGCCATGACTTTTATGCCTGTTCTTCCCTTTGGGGCACAGGGATGGGAGGTTGTCTATGTGCGGGCAGGGTGGCTGCGCAGGTTTCTGCTTGTTCTTCTTCTTTCTTCTTTCCATGCCCTTGGGGTCTGCGGTGTTGGCACTACCCTGGTGGTGTTGTTAGTCACCGTGTCTTTCCAATTGTTCTGCTCTTCGCACACTGTTTCCATGCTCCCACGGTTTTTTATCTGGTGGTTCCGCGTTGTGGTGCGGAAAAGAAAACTGATGTGGGCGCGCCGGGGTGGGTCTTATGTGACCTCGCTGACGTCACGTACGCGGACGACGCCTGGGTGCAGTCGCGTGATGTCGCCCTGCCCCCGGCGCGCAGGGATGCTGTGGCAAAAAGTTTCCGGATCCAGTCTCACGCCTGGGGATAATTCTACATGAAGGAATCTGCGGCTAGAATCGTCTCTACCAGATACATCATTACCGAAGGTAAGTAACTCGTACGCTTTGCACCATCCGCCTTATTTATTTTGCGGATTTTTCATCCTTCGCACACTGTTCCCATACTTTCACAGTTTTTGTTGGTGACTCCGCCTTGTGCCGCGTAAAAGTTTCTCCGAAGAAAACTGACGGAGACTTATATGACCTCGCTGACGTCACGCACATGGACGGGGTCGTGTGGTGCCATCCCCCGAAGCGCAGAGGTGCTGCTGCAAAGAATTTTCCGGATCCAGTATGACGCCTGGGGATATTCTAAGTTAAGGAATCTGCGGCTAGACAACGTCTCTATCAGATACATCGTTACCGAAGGTAAGTAACTCGTACACTTAGGGCCGTTACAGATAGGTAAAGGGCAGGGACCAATGGGTCCTTTCCCTGGGGTGGGTACACCCCTATTCTGCTACTCTCCAGTGGGAGGGGGGCAGGAGCCTGTCCCTGGTTGACTGGGTTCCCCCATCCTGAAGATGGCGGAGACTCGAGGTTGCGTTTCACCTCTCCTCCCCCATCTTAGGGGTGGAGTTGGCAGAGGTGGGCACACCTCTCTTCCTCACTTGTTTTTCTCGCCAGTTCTCCCGCCCAAAGTGGGGGGTAGAACCAGTGGGGACCAGTTGCTGAAAGCAACAAATGGTCTGGAGAAGCTCACAAAGGTGGCATGCCTTTGAAGCTTCTCCCTAGTGAACCCTGCCCATCCTGGGGGGAGGAAGCTTGGCACCGCGTCCCAGGCTGTGCATTGTTTCAGACCCCAAGAGCAGCAAGCTCTCGACCCAGGGGTCCAGAAACATGTCTGGCGGTGGCAGCCTGCACAGCCACTCAGTCAGGTCACTGGGATTTGGTCGAGTTTCAGGGGGCATCTCTAAGATGCTCTCTGTTGTGCATTTTACATTAAATCCCACACTGGCATCAGTGCGGGTTTAATGTGCTGAGAAGTTTGATACCAAACTTCTCAGTCTTCAGTGTAGCCATCATGGTGCTGGAAAGTTCGTAATGAAAAACTCCCAGCACCATATACTCTTAATGGCAACCTTGCACTTAAATGGCCCAGGAATGGACTTGGGCCCTGTAGGGGTACAGGGCTCATGCACCCGTACTCTCACCACTGGCATAGGGCACCCAGCTATAGGGGTGGCTGATGTATGCCAGGGTAGTGGTTTGTGGGCATGGCACACTGGGATGTGTGCCATGTCGACTCTTTGTTTTGTTCTGCACCAAGACACTCAGCCTGCAAAGGCAGTGTGTGTGTTTCGGGGCACAAGGCCTCTAAGGGTGACACAATAAGGCTGCAGCCCTTAGAGGCTTTCCCTGGTTCCAGTGTCCTGGGTACCTGTGGTACCATTTACCAGGGGCTGACCTGTGGCCAGAGGTGCCAATTGGGTTTAGGCTTCAATGCAGTTTTAGGGAAGGAACACAGTCCCTGGGTACCTGATTGGCACGAGCCCAGGGCACGCTCAGTCAAAGTACATCAGCAATTCAGCAAAAAGTGGGGGCATACCGTGCAAGAAAGAGGGTACTTTCTCACACGACCCCACCCCCCCAACCGAAAGATGATGAGCCTAACCTTGCCCTAGAGAGTCTTCATTGTCTAAGTGGAAGAACCTGGAAAGTCCATCTGCATTGGCATGGGCAGTCCCAGGTCTGTGTTCCACGTCAAAGTCCATTCCCTGTAGGGAGATGGACCACCTCAACAGTTTAGGATTTTCTCCTTTCATTTGCATTAGCCATCTGAGAGGTCTGTGGTCAGTTTGAACTGGGAAGTGAGGACCAAACAAGTATGGGCTCAACTTCTTCAGGGACCAAACCACAGCAAAGGCCTCCCTCTCAATGGCACTCCAACACTGCTCCCTGGGAAGAAGCCTTCTGCTTATAAAAGAAACAGGTTGGTCTTGGCCTTCATCATTGGTCTGGGATAGGACCGCTCCTATCCCTAGCTCAGAGGCATCAGTCTGCACTATGAACTGCTTGGCATAATCTGGAGCTTTTAGAATTAGTGCTGAGCACATTGCTTCTGTCAGGGTGTCAAAAGCCTTTTGGCAACTAACTGTCCAGTTAACCTTCTTGGGCGTTTTCTTGGAGGTGAGTTCTGTGAGGGGAATCACAATGGACCCTTATCCCTTCAAAAACCTCCTGTAGTACCCAGGCAAGCCAAGGAAAGCCCTGAATTGGGTCTGGGTTGTTGGAGCTGCCCAGTCCAGGATGGCTTGGATCTTGGGCTGGAAGGGCTGTACCTGGCCTCCACCAACGAGGTGGCCCAAGTACACCACAGTACCCTGCCCTATCTGGCATTTGGATGCCTTGATAGTTGGGCCTGCAGTTAGCAGGGCTTTTAAAACCTTCCCAAGGTGGATCAGGTGATCCTGCCAGGTCGAACTAAAGACAGCAATTTCATCAAGATAAGCTGCACTAAAGGACTCCAGCCCAGCAAGGAGGTGATTCACCAACCTCTGGAAGGTGGCAGGAGCATTCTTTAAGGGCATAACAGTGAACTGATAGTGTCCATCAGGTGAGGAGAATTCTGTTTTCTCTTTTGCTCCTGGGGCCATGCCAATCTGCCAGTACCCTGCAGTTAAGTCAAAGGTAGTGAGAAATTTGGCTGCCCTAATTTGTCTATCAACTCATCTGCTCTTGGGATAGGGTGAGCATCTGTCTTGGTGACAGAGTTGAGTCCTCTATAGTCCACACAGAACCTCTTTTCTCTCTGTGGGCGAGTTTTGGTGACCAGAACCACTCGGCTGGCCCAGGGGTTCAATAACCCCTAACTCCAGCATCTTGCTGACTTCAGCTTTGATGCTTTCCTTGACTTGGTCTGACTGTCGATAGATCTTGTTTTTGACAGGTGCACTGTCACCAGTGTTCACATCATGGGTACACCAGTTTGTCAGACCAGGGGTCAGGCAAAAGAGCTCAGCATACTGTTGCAAGATTTGCTTGCAGTCAGTCTGCTGTTGGGCAGAGAGGGTGTCTGAAAAGAGAACTCCACCTACTGACCTATCTTTTGGCCTGTAGGAGAGGTTCACTCTCTGCTTCCTGTTCCTCATCAGTCACCATCAGCATGGTGATGTCAGCCCTGTCATTTTAGAGCTTGAGGCGGTTCACATGGATAACCCTTTTGGGTGTCCTGCTTGGGCCCAGGTCAACTAAGTAGGTGACCTCACTCTTTTTCTCTAGGATAGGGTAAGGACCACTCCATCTATCTTGGAGTGCCCTTGGTGCCACTGGCTCCAAAACCCACACCTGTTGCCCAGGTTGAAATTCAACCAGTGCAGCTTTTTGGTCATACCAATGCTTCTGAAGCTCCTGGCTGGCCTCAAGATTCTTGGATGCCTTTTCCACGTACTCAGCCATTCTCTACTTTAGGCCAAGCACATAGTCCACAATATCTTCTTTGGGTTCTTGGAGAGGCCTCTCCCAACCTTCTTTCTCAAGACAGAGTGGTCCCCTCACAGGATGACCAAACAGAAGTTCAAAGGGGGAAAACCCTACTCCCTTCTGTGGCACTTCTCTGTAAGCGAAAAGCAGGCATGGCAAAAGGACATCCCATCTCCTCTTGAGCTTTTCAGGGAGTCCCATGATCATACCTTTCAATGTCTTGTTGAATCTCTCAACAAGGCCTTTGGTTTGTGGGTGATATGGTGTAGTAAACTTGTACTGCACTCCACACTCCTTCCACATGTGTTTTAGGTAAGCAGACAAGAAGTTAGAACCTCTGTCTGAAACCACCTCTTTAGGAAACCCTACCGTGGTGAAGACACCAATGAGGGCCTTGGCTACTGCAGGAGCTGTAGTAGTCCTAAGTGGAATTGCTTCAGGGTGCCTAGTAGCATGATCCACTACCACTAGAATTAATTTGTTCCCTGAGGCTGTGGGATGTTCAAGTGGACCCACTGTGTCCACACCTACCCTTTCAAAGGGGACCCCCACCACAGGCAGTAGTATCATGGGGGGGGCCTTTGGGTGGCCACCTGTCTTGCCACCGGCTTGACAAGTAACACAGGAGCTGACAAACTCCTTCACCTTTTGGTGCATCTGGGGCCAGTAAAAGTGGCTTAGTAGCCTCTCCCAAGTTTTGGTTTGGCCCAGATATCCAGCTAGGGGGATGTCATGAGCTAAATATAGGAGGAACTCCCTGTACTTCTGTGGCACTACCACTCTCCTGGTGGCTCCAGGATTGGGGTTTCTTGCCTCAGTGTACAGTAATCCCTCTTCCCAATAAACTCTGTGGGTACCACTGACATCTCCCTTTGCTTCTGAAACAGCTTGCTGCCTCAGGCTTTCAAGAGTGGGACAGTCTTGCTGACCCTGGCACAGCTCTTCCCTAGAGGGTTCCCCTGGGCCCAAGAGTTCAACCTGGTAAGGGTCTAGCTACATAGGCTCGGTTCCCTCTGGGGTATCCAAGTCCCTGAGAAGAGGGGTCCTGATCTTGTTGCTGAACAGAAGCTGGTTCCCCAGTCTTCTTACCTTTTCTTTTGGTAGGTTGGGCCATTCTTTCAGGCTCCAACACTTTTTCACCCTGCCTTTTGCTCTGTGCTCTTGTTTTTACACACACCAATTCAGGGATATCCATCATTGCTGCATGGGTTTTTAGTTCAACCTCAGCCCAGGCTGAGGTTTCCAGGTCATTGCCAAGCAGACATGCGGCTGGTAGCTTTTTAAGAGACCACTACCTGTTTCAGGCCAGTAACCCCCCGTCTAATGTCACCATAGCCATAGCATGATTAGTGGTAACACTGTCAGCATTGGTGACTGGGTAAGTACACCCAATCAAATATTGCTCAGGGGAAACCAATGTGTTTTTCACCATAGTGACAATGGCACCTGTATCCCTCAGAGCTTCTATCCTAGTTCCATTGATCCAAGGATACTGTAAGTATTTCTTCAAGTTGAGTGGCCACACAGATACAGTGGCAAACTCAACTTCCCCCTCTGAAACTAGAACTGCTTCAGTGTGCATCCTGATTTGCTCTGGGCGCACCGTTGATCCCATCTGTAGACTTGCTACCCCAGAAGTAGCTGTACTTGTTGAACTAGGGGCCTTGTTGTGAGGGCAAGACTTGTCTACAGTTAAGTGTCCCGACTTCTTACAGTTGTTACACCAGGCCTTTGAAGGATCAAAGTTATTCCCCCTATAGAGCTGTGGAGTATAGGGAGTAGTTTGGGACCCACCCCCCTGGTCATGTTTTTGGGGCCCTTTGGAAGGCTCAGACTTTTTATCTTGAGGATTCTCACCACCTTTTCCCTGGGGAGGTTTTGTAACCACTTTCTTTTGGTCACCCCCAGTGGTTGTCCTACTCACCCTAGTCTTGACCCAGTGGTCTGCCTTCTTTCCCAATTCTTGGGGAGAAATTAGACCTAGGTCTACCAAATGCTGATGTAACGTTTCATTCGTGCAATTTCTTAATATATGTTCCTGCATAAACAAATTGTAAAGTCCAGTAAAGTCATGCACATTGTGTCCAGTTAACCAACCATCCAGTGTCTTTACTGAGTAGTCTACAAAATCAATCCAGGACTGGTTCTGGGTTTTGGGAGCCTCCCTGAATCTAATTCTGTACTCCTCAGTGGTGAGTTTGAATCCCTCAATCAGAGTTCTCTTCATGAGGTCATAGGACCCTGCATCTGGCCCAGAGAGGGTCAGAAGCCTGTCTCTGCAGTTGCCAGAGAACAGTTCCCACAGGAGAGCCCCCCAGAGAGGTTTCTTCACCTTCCTCATTTCACAAGCCCTTTCAAAGGCTTTGAGCCATTTGGTGATGTCATCGCCCTCCTTAAATTTAGGGACAATCCCTTTGGGGATTTTAGGATCAGAGGATTCCTCCCTGTCCTTATTTTTTGGATTGCTGCCACCATTGATGGGTGCTAAACCCATCTCCTGTCTTTCTTTTTCTAGAGCCAAGAGTCTGGACTCTAGATCCAAACTTTTGGCCAGCCTTGCTAAAAGGCTGTCCTCCTTATTGAGGCTGCCCTCAATGTCCTCAATGGGACCTGCACCACCTGTGTGGCTTCTAGGTACCCATAGGTTAGTTCTTGGAAACAAGTGTCCAGGGACCCTTTCTTCTCCTCACCTACTTCCCCTTCTGGTTAGTCATCACCATTCTCAGAGGGGTTGTCCTTGGCATACTTAGCCAACAGCTCCTGGAGCTTTTGTTTGGTTGGATGCTGGCCCATGGCTACGTTTTTAATTTTGCATAAGGACCTTAACTCCAGAAAAGATAAGTGGAGGTAAGGGGCGATGTCGTGCTCCTCAACCATGTCCTCTATGCCATTATTGTTATCTTCACTAATAGCTGGGTTCTGTTTTTGAGACATTCTAACAAAATGTTCTAACCCTTCTACCCTTGACTATAGTTACTTTTTATTTTCTAAAATCCTTAAGGGATTTAAGCAAGGCCCTAACAAGACTTTTAGTAGTTTGGTAAACAAAATGTCAATTTGCAAAATCAGAATTCTAAACAATTTAAGAGTTCTGTCATGTGATCAGATGGTAACCAAGTAGTCCAACAAATGCAAGTTTGTATCCCACCGGTGATTCACCAATGTAAGAAACTGGCTCTATATATACTTCACCAAAGTGAGCTACAGTGTATATAGAGTCCAAGGGTCTCCAGAGGTTTGGCCGAGGTTAAAGTTAGATAGAACCTTACTCTCTAAAGTGGTCGCGTGGTTGAGCAGTAAGGCAGTATCAGAGGACAGTGTTAAGCATTTGATGTACACAATCAGTCAGCAAATGAATTCACACACTCAAGAACTGAACTCTAGGCCAATTGTTTTTGTATAAAAAATATACTGATGTATTATTTCTAGAACCAAGCAAGCCTGGTACAGGTAAGCATATAAATACTTTGCAGTAGTAAATTACTTGTATGAACACAGTTCAAAATTGCAGTATAACTTGTACTGATTTTGGTTACAGTTTAAGTAAGCAGTTTGCAACACTTAGCAGGTATAGTACATTCAAATGGATGGGCTTTTTAAGAAAAATGCAATGAATTCCTTTTCAGATTACTTTTGCTAACACATGGCTGGATCCTAGATTCAGCACTGGGACATTTCCTGAAAACAGTTGAGTAAATTCGATTTAGTTAGAGGTACGGTTTTTAAAGAATATTATTGTATTTCAAAAGTTGACGCTTGGAAACTTGTTGACATAGAATCACCAATGTTATCCTATGGGAGGAAATTCAATTAGCAGGTAAGTTACTTTTGTGTTACTTTTGTAATCCAGTGCTGGACTCCTAGATTCAGCACTGGGACATCTACTTAAAACAGGTAAGTAATTATGTTTTTGTAGTTTGTACGATTTTTAAAGAATATTCTTGGATTTCAAAAGTTGACACTTAAAAACAGTTTCACAAAGAACCCCCAATGTTATCCTATGGAAGGAAATTCAATTCACAGGTAAGTTACTTTTTATTTACTTTTCTTACTCAGTGCTGGACACCTGGGTTCAGCACTGGGACCTTTCCTGCAAACAGTTGAGAAAATTTGGTTAGGTTATTTGTGCGATTTTTTTATGAATATTCTTAGTTTTCAAAAGTCGACTCGTAGAAACTTTTTGGGAGAAAAAATGTCAATGTTATACTATGAGGAAAAACAGGTTATCGGTTTCGAGGTAAGTATTCGGTCTTTGAAGTTAGGGTTCTGGGGCAAGACTCAGGGGTCTCACAGGGTCAGTGATGCACTGTTGTTGCACCCACAGTGGCACTAGGGCGGCTGGGTGCAGAGTGTTGAGGCCCAATGTTATCCTATGGAGGATAGGGAGACTCCGGTTGATGGCTGCTGGCAAGCAGGCCGGGGGTTGTGGGAGCAAAGCTCCTAGGGTTAAGCTCAGGGCAAGTTGGGGACCAAGTTAGCACCAAAGAGGCACCCTCAGCGGCACTAGGGCGGCCGGGTGCAGGGTGCTGTTTTGAGGTCGGGTGCCCCGTTGATTTTAATGGAGATTCTCCGGGACAAAGAAACACTGCAGGCTCGGGGACGAGGATCTTCCAGGAGTGACCACCACTTCGAGGGGTAAGTTGGGATGTTGAGGGTTGGTTAGGCACCGCTGGGTTGGGCACACGAGGCCGTGGGGCGTCGGGTGCAGTGGTGCCTCGGGACGTCGAATTTTCTTACCCGCTCTGGTGGGGGTGGTCCTCTGGATTGAGGCTACAGGCGTCGTCAGGAGGCTTGAGGCAGGTCAGGAGTCGGCGGATCTCGGGTCAGGATCGCCGGGGGGACCTCCTCGTGGTATTTTTCCATTCGGGCCGGGTTCGGCAAATGCAGAGTGGTCTGGATTTGCGGGTCCTGGCTGGCACCAGAAGCTGCAGTTAAAACACGTCAGATGTTCACAGGAGAAACAGCTTTGAAAGTGAAGTCAGGCAGGTCCTCCGGGGTTTTTGAGGTTGCTGTCCGCTGGACACGCTGGGGTTTTGCAGGAGCAGGTTCGAGGGGGAGACAGGCCTGTAGGGCTGGGGCCAAGTCAGTGAGCGTCGTACTCTTGTTAGCTCTGCACGGCTTCTAGTCCTTCTTCTCTTCTTTTTCTTGTGGTTGCTGGATCTGAGGAAGGAAGGTTCAGGGTGCCCCTAAATACTAAATTTAGGGGTGTTACAGGTAGGTAAAGGGCAGGGACCAATGGATCCCTTCCCTGGGGTGGGTACACCCCCTATTCTGCCACTCTCCAGTGGGAGGGGGGGCAGGAGCCATGCTCCAAGTACTGCCTTCTTCCAATACCACAGAGTTGTTATTTACATATTTAATTCTCAAGGGTTTTGAGAAATCAGAAACTTTAGAACTATTGACATTAGGTCTCTTGATAATCACCCACTGACCTTCGTGCCACTCTCTGTTGCTCGTTCCCCATTTCTGGTCATACCTGGATTTGTCATCTGTTTGATGACTCTTTACTTTGTCTAAGACTGTCATCCTGTCTACCCAGACAGGACATCCTCCATTAAGCCAGTTAGGGGCCAGTTTGGAACCTGGATTTATTCCCTTGAGAGAGACAAAAGGAGATACACCTGAAACACCATTGGGAGTAGTGTGGTATGACCATAGCATCTTCCTTACGCATCAACTGGTTCCTTGGAGACAAGAGCCAATTGGATGGTATCCTTTATCATCCTGCTGGCTCTTTCCATCCACCCATTGGCTTTTGGACAATAAAGAGGGGATTTTAAGTGAGTGGTGGACAGGTTTCCCAAAACCGTTTCATTTAGTCAGAAGTAAATTGACCCCATGGTCAGTGACTAAAGTGTTGGGAATTCCTTCTTTGGAAAAGGTATCTTTAAGAAATTCAATAAGTGCAGAAGTGGTGATGGTTGTCACAGACTTGGTGGAAATCCAATGAGAGTGATAATCGATTAACACAAACATGAAACTGAGAGAAATTAAGCAAATTGAGGGGGCCAATGGTGTCAAGTCCCATCTTGTCCCATGGCTTGGAGGGTACGGGAAGAAGGGGGGCCTTGCAAGTGATTTTTGTCTGATCACTAGAGCCACAGGCCAAACAATCCTTCACCACTTTCTCTATCATGGAATCCTTATTGGGAAACCAGTATTCATTTCTGATCTTACTTTTTGTCATGCTCCTTCCTCGATGACCCTTGTGGGCAATCTCAATGATTTGTTTGTACATGCCTTTGGGTGGTATGATCTTATTGTACCTGTGTATGTGATTATCAATGATGGACAATTCGTCCTTTACAATCCAGAAAGGTCTACGGTTCTCAGGAACTTCCTTGAGATTCTGGGGCCATCCCTTACTAATAATGTCCCTAAGGGACGCTGTAATGTCTATGGAAAGAATTACATAATCATAGGGATTAGTGTAGGAATCTTCAACATCAATAGGAAGTCTAGACAAACAGTCTGCAGCCTGGTTCCTGTCTCCCGGTACATATTTCATGTTGGAGTTAACACCTTGTAGACTCATCTCCCACTTATAGATGCAGGGGGTGGCCTTCTCGATGCATTTAGTGGAGAACATGGGCAATAGAGGTTTTTGATCAGTTATTATGGTAAATGGGATCCCCCATAAAAAGAATTTAAAATGATTTATCACCCAAAAACAAGCAAGAGCTTCTTTCTCTGTTGTGGAGTAGTTGCACTCAGGTTCTGAATAAGAAAGCTATAACTTTTTATTTTCCTTCAACAACTTGCGTGAGTGAGGCACCTAGTCCCTTCCTGCTAGCATCTGTAGTTAAGGTGGTCTTTGCATTAGGATTAAACATACCCCAAAGAGGTGCCTACCGTGATGGCTTGCTTGATGTGTGAAAACTCATTTTGACATTCTGCACTCCATTCAAAAAGGGGTACCCTTCTTTAGCAAGGATCTAAGTGAATGTACATGGTCAGCAAACATTTTGACATACCTAGATATGTATTCCACCAGGCCTAGGAAGGATTTGATGCCAGTTTGACTGAATCCACAAGACTAGTTTTGGGACGTATTCCTTCACCTGTAATAGTGTGACCAAGATACACTACTGATTCCGCCCCAATTTTACATTTGTCTTTGTGTGGTAAACCGAGCTTCGCTCAGGTTTCTCAGAACATCTTCAAGGACTTTGTTGTGCTCCTCTTTTTACTTGCCATACATTAGGATGTCGTCCTGAAAGCTTAATACCTTGTCAGTGCCCTGCAATATGTGTTGCGTGACACGCTGGAACACTGCAGCGGCAGATGCCAATCCGAAAGGCATTCTACGAAATTGATAGGCCCCAAATGGAGGTTATGAAAGAAGTGAGAGCTTTAGAGTCGAAATGAAGTGCTACCTGGTGGTATGCCGACGAAAGATCCAGGACACTAAAGTACTTTGCTCCCTGTAAGATGCTGAGCATTTCATTGATTTAGAGAGGGGGGTGCCTGTCCACCCAAATATTAGCATTTTGATCTCTCAGATCGACACACAACCGGATACGCTTACCCCCTTCCATTCAGAGCTCTCAATCTTTTCAATGACTCCATTGGTCTCCAACTTGTCCAACTCCTTTTTAGGGGGTCCCGTACTAGCAGGTGATCGAACCTTGCCACAGATTTGTACTGCACTTTCAATTTAATCTTGTGAAGGAAACCTGTAAGTAAGCCTAATTTGTCAGAGAAAACTTCTGGGAACTTTTCTAATATGTCACTGCCTATCACTAATTTGTCTACTCGATAGACAGGTTCCGGGGCATTTTGGATCCAACGTGATACTCAAGTCTTTTTGGTGTTTCCATCCTAGCAGATTAGAACCATTTTTTGTGATCTACACTTTCCCAAAGGTAGATCTATTCTTGGAACTTATGCATAACAAGTATTCCAACCAATGGTATGGGATCGTTATTGTAGCCTCCAGGACTGATGTCAGGAGGCAGAAGAGTGTAGCTCTTGTTCTTTGAATTTTCCATAAAATAGGATTCATTAATCAGGGTATAAGGGGAGCATGAATCAGCAAAAAACGTAAAAGGAACTTCATCTAAAAGTATATTACATGTAGGATAACTGTTGTTGGAGACTCCTACATTATCTGAAATTTGAAAGATGATATCTTCACCCTGAACCTCTTCACAACTGACTGTGTGTGACATTATTTTTCATGCCTCTACAAACTTTGGCAAAGTCCCCAAGCTTGTTGCAATTCCTGCATGCTACTCATCTGGCTAGATATCTGATATTGTTGGCCAAATTACTTGAGTTGCCACACCTGAAACATCTGAATTTTGCAGATTCATTTTTTAGTTTAAGATTTTCAGTTGTGACATTTTTGTTTTTATTCCCTCTCCCCGATACCGTATACACACTCTTATCACTAACCTGCTTGACATCTACAGTATCTCTCATTTCACTCATACAAAATATGTACATATTATGCTCTTTGCAATGTCTATGGCTTGTTTAAGATCAGGAGCATTAGCTAATAACTTTTCATGACTCTTTTTATCACTGGTACATCTCACTAGCTGATCTCTGATTAAGGATTCAGTCAGAGTGCCAAACTCACGTCATCGCTAAACCTCTCAAAACTGCTATATAGTTACTCACTTTCTCATTCTTCCCTAGTGATCTAGAAAAAAAATTATGGCGTTCCAAAACCATATTTAATTTCTCACCAAACTGAATTTTTAATTTCTTAAGAGTGTTGTGATAAACATCAACTTCGCCCTGAGCATCCTTATTAATTCCTTCATTTTCCTTTACAAGATCAGGAACATCATCAAAAATGTCTCTGGCATGTTTACCCAAATTATGTAAGAGGATATGTTGTTTTCGCACAGAGAAAAATCTGTCACCTCCTATGGCAATTAAATAGGATTCAAAAAGATTCACCCATTTTTTTCCAAGGAATAAGTGGCTCACCGACATCATTCAAAAAGGAAGGAGGTTGTGACATAGCAAAAGAAGCCATGTAATGGCAGGAAGGACAGAAGAAAAAAGAAGAAAAAAAACAATGAGAAAAAGGAGAGAGGACGAGGAAAGAAGAGCAGTGTGGAATGAGTAGAGGAGAAAATAAGAAAATTAGAATTAGAACATTATAAGAGAACAAGACAGTAAAAGCAAAATTATATGATTGTTGATAAAAGTTCTTTATGTAACAGTCAATGGGGGCTAGCACGTATATAGGCAACCAAACCAGGTAGAATGAAGTTTCCTGAGGAATTTCCATATAGAAGATAATTCATTTTCCTCACAGATGATAATTAGCTGTGCCCATCAGCAAATGACAGGCAAAAATAAATAAATACACCCAAGTATAATGACCAACTTGTGCTCCCAATTAACAGAGAACTAAGGCTAGCTCGTTCTAGGCAGTTAAATAAAGTACAAAGAGTTAACCTTGAGAGACTCCTCACTAATTAGCTGTGCCCGTCAGCGATTGACAGGCAAAGGAGCTGTGTATGCCGGAGGAAACAGGAACAGCGAGGGCGGCACTGAATGAGCTCCAGCTGACAGAAGGCAGGAAGAGGAAAAGGCGGCACCAGCCGACTGCGCAGCCGCTCCTGCAGAAGAAACACAGCTCTTCGGTGCTGCCGGCAAGGCAGAGACGATGCTCAAGATATTGATGAACAGCCGAGGCATGAGGGGCTGACGCCAGAAGTCCTGAACCAAGCTTGAGCTGTGCCGGTCAGCAGGAGCGCTGCCAGCTGTGAACGCAGCAGCGATTCAGCCTCCACAAGAGAGACAGCTCAAAGCACTGGAAGTGAGGGGAAAGGAAAGGCGGCAACAGCGCTAAAGCGTAGCTTTTCGTGCTGGTGAGAATAGAGACTTGCGCCTCACCAACTGCAATGGGACGGACTCCACAGGCAAGTGAAAGCGCGACAAAGATGACAAGCTATGCCAGTCAGTGGAAGGAAGCTGCCGGCAGTCCACACGGTGACACAGAAACCACAAAAGCAGGAAAAAGATTCCTCTCAATGTCGACACCGGTCCTCCAAATGACAACACCAGCGAAAAGAAAGTTTTGCACGCCAATAATGAATAAGATCCAAAGGTGGAAAAACCTGCAAGCTGTCAAGGCTGAGACAAGATGAGAGCAGCGTACTCCTCGGTCATGAAGGAAAACAGACACAATCAACAAAAGCAGACCCACCAAGTGGATAACTGGTAAGGCATGTAGAACAGTGTTCAAACTGCTTGTTGTCGTCCCATAGGTTTGTAGAAAATGTCAAAGTGATGCTGGAATTTTCCTCAGGTTTAATCAGCACACTGGTTGGTGATGCAGGAACAGGGGAGAAGATCAAGGGCTGCCCCCTGCGCAGCGTACCTCGTCACCAAAATGTTAAGAAATTATGACTCCAGAACAGTTGAATATACGTTTATTCCATTAGATCCTCAAGCACCAACTGACAGAAGAAAATCACTGAACATTCTATTGTGAGGTTCACAAGATTCCAAGGAGTGGTAAGTACCAACTGGGATAGAATGGAGGGGAGAGATGGGCAAGGGAAAGGAGAGTGGAAAAGGAAAAGTAGGTAGGGTAATATAACTTCATATTACACATTCACTTCCCCTAAAGCTGGTAAGAAGGAAGGAGCACCCACGGCGAAATGTTCTAGGCAGGTAGCACAATTCTTTCATAACAAGATCACTTTAATTCAACACGCATTTGATAACATCTCTCAGGAAGAGCAGACCTTCTATCACTCGGTAAATGGAAAGTTTCTCTTGCATGAGCTCCCTACTTTACTATCTGTTCCCGAGCTACAATTAGAGGAGTCACTCACTCTTCTCCAAAGCATAAAGTCAGGATCTCCAATTTACTCTTGCCCGGCGAATATAATAAATGTATTAGCACCTATCATCAATCCTACAGCTAATAGGGGGCAAGATGGCGGCAGCAGCTGTGGCCGAGTGAGAGGTTGTGAGTTGCGCTCCCGCTGGAACCCTCCCGAGCGCCAGCCACTGACATACCTGCTGTCGACTGCCCGCTCCAGTACGAGAGGGGATTAAGCGGCAACCTTTTCCATATGGCATAACACCGCAGAGGTGGTGTTTATACGTGGGTTCGCACTGGTGCTCCGAGCAGTGGCAGGAGTGAGAATTGGACCGGAGGAGCAGAGGAGTGGAGCTACCGTGTGTCGGCGTCTCAGGCATCGAGACCAGTAACTGGCGTGGCGTTTTGGGCATCTTGCTCGGTACTCGCGGCTCGCTGTTGACTGTTTGCTCTCGCGGCAGAGGAGGCGAGGCTGTCGGAGGGAGTGCAGGCGCCGAAGAAGCTCTTATCTTTTCGAAGTCTGCTGATTGTGGAGGTTCAATGGCCCCGAAAGGAAAGGAAAGGAATGGTAGCTCGCAACTAGAAGAAGATGTATTACGTATAGATTCTATGATGAATCAATAGTTGCAGGAAACTGTCCGGAAAATGTACGATTCTGTGAATCCGCCATTAAAGGATAAATCGAGTGTGGCTAATCAGTCCCTATGGGATAATTCACCTAGTCTCTAACCTGACCAAGTAACCCCAAGGGAAAAATTTTATTCGGAGCCAGAGGACGAGATTACCTTAATGACTATCTATAAGGTAATAATGGCCCATAGGGAAGAAACTAAAGCTGAAGGGATTCGGACCCAGGGGGCTGTGCGCAAGTTACAAAACTCCGTTCGTCGCATTGCTAAATCCTGCACGGAGGTAGCAACCAGGGTACGTGAAGTAGAGGAGCGGATATCTGTCGTTGAGGACCAACTGGTACAGCAAAAATCTTCAATTACTACACTGCCGAAAATAAAGGAAGATATTGACTGGAAGCTGACAGAATCTGCACTATGGGCTTAGAATCTAACTGGGTGCATATCACCCGTGGAACAAGGCAGGGATGTCCCTGTTCCCCTTTTTTGTTCTCGTTATATATTGATCCATTTATAAAAATGCTTGAAGCCAGCAATAGGATTGAACCTGTGATATTGCAGCAAGAATATTATCGGGTACTGGCTTATGCAGATGATTTGGCCGTTGTAAGTCCAAATCCCTCTACTGCTCTGCCAGAAATAGAGCTTTTGGCGTCACAATTTGGAGCAGTTTCTGGCTATAAACTTAACGCTGCCAAGACTCAAATATTATGTGTTAATATAACAACAAGTACGGATCAAAGGGTAATGAATGAAGTGACTTATTTAGGGATTAAATTGCGCGCCTGTCTAAATTAATTGGTTGAGACTAATTGGTCATGTCTTCTAAGTGAAGTAAAGAAACAGCTAGATAGATGTGAATGCTTACATCTATCTATGGTTGGGCGTTGTAATGTCCTTAAAATGATAATCTTACCTAAAATTCACCACTTTTTGAGAGCTGTTCCATTGGAGATATCTCGGGCCAATCTTGCGCGGTTACAATCTCTGTGTACCAGATTTGTGTGGGCACAGGGGAAAGCGCGGAGAGCTCTGCGATTTATGATTCTACCGCGTGAACAAGGCGGTTGGGCCGTCCCTGACTTTACTCTTTATTACTTTGTATGTATCTTACAGCGCATGAATATTCTACTAACAGGGATAGGAGCGAGCAGCCCAGCAGAAGTTCCTTCTATTTTTCAAATTTTATTGGGCAGTGAAGCTAACAATCGCCTATTTCTTAATGTAGACATGAATTATTACAAGAGGACTCGGTTCAAGGTGTTGATAGCAGCTTTTAAGGTATGGAGGTTTGTCAAAAAATATTACAATATGGGGAAGATATCCGGATATACTCCCTTGACTGCTTCAGAACTTCTCCCGCTGATATTTAGGGATCTAATAGTAGATAATTGGCGAGCTAAAGGCGTTCAAAGAATTGGAGAATTATACTTTAATGGGGATCTGATATCTTTTTAAATGTTAATGCAGAAATTTCAAATTCGTCGCTCTGAATTCTTCAAATATCTTCAAATTCGGGACTATTTGTGTAAACATCATTGGAAAACAGATCCAAATCCAGTAATTGAAGCCGTGGGGAAGAACTCTCGTATTGGATATTTGTATTCGCTATTATTAAA
The DNA here is from genome assembly GCF_964204655.1 of Triturus cristatus. Taxonomy (NCBI): domain Eukaryota; kingdom Metazoa; phylum Chordata; class Amphibia; order Caudata; family Salamandridae; genus Triturus; species Triturus cristatus. The sequence goes on along the minus strand of NC_140586.1, from coordinate 84,168,139 downwards.
TACCATGGGCAATGATTTAGAGACTCACCATTTAAAATGGGACTGTCGGCTGGGTCGGGTTGGGACCCGGATTGAAACCTCTATTGATATGGCTGGAAGATTATTTATGGCCGCTAATTTACGTGCACGACATTATAAAACCATTTTTAATTTATATTATACACCAGTTAAAATGCTTAAATGGGGTGGGGTAATGATGGGAAGTGTTTTCGTTGTGGGTCTGATGAGGCTGATATATTACATATTTTTTATTTGTGCACGCACTTAAACAGCGTCTTTGGCCACATTGAGAAATTTTTGGAGGAGATATTGGGTGGAACGGTACGACTGTCCAAGGCTCATGTATTTATGGGGTATAGATGAAGAAAACGGGAGGGATTCAGTGATGTATAAACATAAGTATCTGATATTCATGGCTACTTCCGTAATAAGATTATGTATAGCCTCAATGTGGTTACAGAGGGATGCACCATCCTTCGAATTGTGGCGGGCTAGATTCTTGGCATCCTTCAACATTGAATATAGCTTATACGCTTTGAAAGGCACACGGAAAAAGAAGCTTGGTCAAGAAATATGGGGACCAGTGGTGACTTATATGAGCTTGTAAATTCCAATCATATGTGTAAATGTCTCTCCTATTTTGTCTTGTTAATTTTGCTGTTGCTGTGTATTAATTGGGAAATTTTGTACCGCTGACGTATATACTTTGTTTGTTATGTGCCTGTTTTCCTTTTTTCCTTTTTTTCTTTTCTGTACGCGCATGGATTAACAATAAAATCATTTAAAAAAAAAATCCTACAGCTAATAAGTTATTCAATCTGTCTCTTTCTTCTGGCGAAATGCCGCACTTATGGAAGCAAGCAAAGATCCTACCCCTTTTTAAAAAAGAAAATGCTGATCATAACGATCCTGCCAACTACAGGCCGATCTACCTACTTCCCGCCTTCTCTAAGGTATTAGAGAAACATGTAAACAGAGCTCTTATAAAGCATATTGAAGCCCGGAAGCTACTTCATGATTCACAATCAGGCTTTAGGTCTACCTATAGTACGGAATCTGATCTGTTGGAGGTGACAGAATTTATTAAGGGTAAGCTAGACCAGTAAGGAAAAGCAGTTCTGATCCTACTCGATTTGTCGGTGGCCTTTGATACGGTCCCACATGAAAGGCTCTTTGGTAGAGTACTGAACATTGGATTGGGCGGGATTGCCCTAACCTGGAAGTCCTCCTTCCTGGAAAATAGATCACATGACATCTGGCTACCCCCTTTTTCATGTCCCATATTTGCTATGAATGTGGGAGTTCCCCAGGACTCTATCCTCAGTCCCACCCTATTCAATATATTTATCACTTCTTGCACTTTTAGTAGAGGTAGAAGGCACTAAAATTGTCTCGTATGTGGATGACACACAACTGATTTTTACCTGTGACAAAGGAACTGACTTTGACGGAGCAAATATTAGGTCCTGCCTCACAAAGGTATTCAATTGGCTCAAGATAAATCAGTTGAAGTTTAACCCAGATAAAACAGAAGTCATATTCTTTGGACAACCTGAAACGTATAACTGGAGCACTTGGTGGCCAAAAGACTTGTCACCTCCACCTTCAGCCAAGGAGAAAGTCAAAAACCTAGGTATTATCATCGACAATACTCTCTCCATGTGTTCACAGATCCAAACTTTAACAGGTGCCTGTTTGGGCACACTCCGCATGCTACAAAAATTCCTGCCACCACTATCACTAGACAGTAGAAAGATTGTGGTGCAAGCTTTGGCGACATCAACACTAGACTATGTCAACAGTTTGTAACTCGGATTGCCCAATTGTCTTGTTCAGCGCCTGCAAGTGGTGCAAAATGCGGCTGCCAGAGCTATTGTGAAACCCAAACCCAGATCTAGTATGATCCTGATCTTTAGGTCCTTGCACTGGCTGGGCATGGAGGAAAGGATCAATTTCAAAGCTATGGTGATCTTCTTTAAAGCTTTTTATGGCATAGGAGCCTGCTATTTACACTAACGCGTAAACTGCTATATGCCAACTAGACCCCTTAGATCTTCAAATGAAAACCTTGCCCTCATTCCCAAAACACACCTTGCGCATATGGGGGGGAAGATCGTTTGGATTCCTTGGCGCACGGATGTGGAACAGCCTTCCAGAACCTCAGATTAACCACAGACCTGTTAACTTTCAGGAAGAATCTTAAAACCTGGCTTTTTAAAAACTAGCCCTTACTCAGCATTCTGCCACTTTTCCCGCTTCCTTGTGCCAGGACACTCTAGTTTGAGTAGCTGTGCGTTATATCTGAAGGAGACACGTTAGTGATAGATTCCTTACCTTAGAATAGCCCCAGAATATCCCCAGGCGTCAGACTGGATTCTGAAAGTTTTTCGTCAGCAGTACCCCTGCGCGTCAGTAGGCATCGTCATGCGGCTCCGCGTACATCACCGGCGTCGTAGCCTACGAGATGATGTCGTCGGAGCTACTTGGACGTGCCCACGCGCGCTGACGTCAGTGCTCTCTTGTTCTGCGCAGATCCGAGAGAGAGCGGTACTCCTAGTCATATTTGTGACTTGTTTTCTGAGACTTGTTTCTCTTGTTTGTCGAGTTCTCGACTTCTGGTGCAGTAGGGATGCCCGGGTCTTAGTCCGGTAGGGACTGCTATCGGGACATGTCGGCGGAAGACCGCATGTCGTGTATCTCTTCTTCTTCGGGCACGTCCATCACCTGACACGTGCCCCAGTAGTTGGGTCATGGCCTCAAAGACTTGCGTTCCCGACAGTTCTGTGAGGCCCGGCAATTGCTCCGCGCCACTCAAGGTCCCGCGCCCGTGGGCGGTCGAGGGGCTGGTCGCGGAGCCTACACCATCGTTCGTCGGCAACGGGCAGGTAAGTCGAAGTGCCATACCAGGAGGAACATGCGGTGTCGCTCTTCGCCTACCCCTCACCGGTCGCAGGACGCGGGGGAGGGGGCGGGTGGTCACTCCCCCGTGGCTTCAGTGGAGCCTCCGTTGTTGCCTGCGGCCTACCCCCTTCCCAGGGGCCGTACGCAACTCCGGGAGGAATACAATTGTTCCTATCGACCATGGGCCATTTATTTGCCCCTTCGGGTCCCTCCGGAGCGCCTTCATGCCCCGTGGAACCGTTGGGTGGTTCTGCACCTGTGCCACCGCGTTTGGCTCCAGCAGTGCCAGCAAGATACCCTGGGGTGCCGTTGGCTCCTGGTCTCGGCCCCGCCGTTGGCTCCTGGCCTCTGACCCGCCGCTGGCTATGGCCTCGGCGGTGCCCCTGGCTCCAGCCTCGGTGCCGCTGCTGGCACCAGCCTTGGTGCCGCGGCTGGCACCAGCCTCTGCGCCGCCGCTGGCTCCGGCCTCTGCGCCGCCGCTGGCTCCGGCCTCTGCGCCGCCGCTGGCTCCGGCCTCTGCGCCGCCGCTGGCTCCGGCCTCTGCGCCGCCGCTGGCTCCGGCCTCTGTGCCGCCAGCTGGCACCGGCCTCGATGGCGCCGCTCGCTCCGGCTTCGGCGCCGCCGGCTGGCACCGGCCTCGACACCGCCGCTAGCTCCAGCCTCGGCAACGCTGATGGCTTCGGGCTCGACATTGGGCACGGCGCCGTTGCCTCCACGGCCTGACTACGACGATCTTGGATTGACCTATTGTCCACCAATTCCTAGCCGGGAGTGGAAATTTTCTCCCTTTCCCCGGCCTCCTCGTCCTTCTCGGCCTCTCAAACAGCAGACAGCCGGCGGCAAAGACTGGGAGGGGTCTGGGGACCCTCTCGCAGCTCAGTGTGAGGATGCACTACACTAGGATGCCAATGTGGAGGATCTAAGCGATCTGGATTTATCTCCACGCCCCGGTACACTGTCCCCTTCCTCCGTGGCTACGGAGCAGGATGGTACATTTTCTGTGGTGTTGCGCAGGGCGGCTGAGGCACTTAACCTCAAGCTCCCTATGGTGTCTCTCAGGACCAATCTCCTGACTGAGATGATTCGGCCAGGGGCCTCCTCTAAAGAGCCACTGCTGCCTTTTAATGACGCACTTACAGACGTCCTCTGGGCGCCTGGTCCACGCCTCCCACAGGTACTCCTGTGGAAAGGCCTGCGTCCTATCTTGGATCTCCGTAACATCAACCTCTTGGGAGGCAGATCCTAGGATATTTAGATAGACACCAAGTACAGGTGGCAATGCTGCAGGAGACGCATCTGGACCCTAATGCAACATCCACCTTTGTAGGGAAATGGGCGGCTCACAGCTGCTTCTCTTAGTATTCAACGCATGCCAGAGGTATGGCCATCCTAGTCAGGGCTAGCGTGAGATACTGCCTGCTGGGCAGGTTGGCGGGGCACACAGTTACCATGGTGAGCTGTTATGCCCCTAACATTGATGACGCCAGCTACTTTGACACATTATGGGGCCACTTCTTAGCAATAGGATCCACTTTCACTATATGCGGAGCAGATTTCAACTTAGCGCTCGACTTGCATGCTGATCGTGCATAATAATACCCCAGCCACACACCCACAGACAAACGAACACCTTACAGGCATCATGACGGGTCACCAGCTCTTCGACGCCTTGAGGTCCCTCCATCCATCTCTAAGGGAAGGAACCTTTCACTGTAGCGTACACTCCCACTGGTCCTGTATAGATCTGAGGTTGATGTCGAAGGGCTTACACATGTGGCTTCGGGCAGTGACGCACTAGGCCTGAACCTTCTCTATTCACTCCCCCATGCTCATGAGACCATCCCCACCAAGTAACGAATTCCCATTTCAATCCTGGCGACTCGAGCCCACAACCTTGTTAGATAGAGCCTTCTGAGAAGAAATACGTCACAAAATCTTCCCCCGCAACAAAGACAGTGTCTCAACACTTACACGTGTATGGGAAAGCTTCAAAGTCACAATCCAGGGACTATGTATAGCCAAAAGCGTGGGGATTCTAAGATCCATCAGGGAGACCCTAACTAGGCTGGAGAGAGACATCAAAAAAGCAGAGAAGCTCTTGGCCTCTACCCCCGCCTCCCAGCACAGGGCCCAGCTTAAAGAACTTATTAATTGAGTACACAGATGAGGCGGAGAGTGAGGCTAAATTTTGCTCTAAGTACCATGTGGCCAGAGCATATGGTGAATGGGAACGACCTGGCAGGGCTCTGCGTGAGACAACCAGACCCCCTAAATTTGCCAATCAAATTTTGGAGATAATAGATGAGGAAGGCACCAGACCTACTGAATCGCAGGAGATCCTTAAAACATTCACTGCCTATTATGCCAAACTTTACAGCACACCCAGGAGGGCCCCTCCTGAGGTAGCGTCCTACTTAAGACACTGCCCTTGGGTGGTTAAATGATTCACGTAGAGAATTCCTATCTGCCGATATTGAGGAGGACTAAATCAGGGCCGCAATAATGGGTCTGTGCTCCGGTCAGGCCCCGGGACCTGATGGCTTACCAGTGGACTTTTATAAATGTTATGTAGATGAACTAGCCCCCTTCCTTAAACAATTATTTGGGGAGGCCAGGGAGACTGGGACTGTGCCATGACCATGCGGCAAGCCATGATCATATCCCTGCTCAAGCCGGGTTAAGAGGCCAGCAGCTGTCACTTATCAACTGTGATACCAAAATCTTAGCCAAAGTCGTCGCAAACAGACTGCCCTTGCTCATGGAGAGCCTGGTCCTCCCAGACCAGGCAGGATTCATTCCAGGCAGGGCCACATCCCATAACCTGTGCACAACATTTGCAGTACTACACGACATTGACAAGATTAGTGCAGCAGGTATTTTTTTGGTTGCCACAAAGGCCTTTGATTCCCTGGAGTGGGACTACATGTTCACAATTCTGGGCAGAATGGGGCTTTCCCAGCCATTCCTGGCTTGGATACGGCTGCTATATGCCCAACCTGAGGCTATCATGCAGATTAACGGCCTTTACTCCTCTCTGACCTACATCATGCGAGGCATGCGCCAGGGCTGCCCTTTGTCCCCGTTGCTGTTTGCTCTTGCCATTGAGCCCCTTGCGGCCAAAATACGGCAACACCATAGGTAGTATGCCATAACATATTCCACACGTCGGATACTAATATCACTGTATGCTGACGATATCACTCTTTATATACGAGAGCCACAGATTAGCCTCAACCCGATCCTGCGAGAATTCATCAGATTTAGTTCCTTCTCTGGAATTGGGATCAACTGGAGCAAATCACAGATCTTCCCACTCACACACAACACGGCTCAATTCTCCCCCGACTTCCCATTGAAATGATGCGAAATGGAAATCAAATACCTAGGCATGGCAATAACCAGAAACAAAGAAGAAACACTTGGCACAAACTATGGCACGGCTGTTGAAACCATCACTAACTGGGTATCTCGTTGGATCGCGATGCCATTCTCCCTGGACGGCAGAGTGGCCCTGATTAAAATGATCATACTACCTAAATTATTTTATCTGCTTACCAACATACCCTATAATCCGAGGCACACCATCTTTGACACCCTTCGCTCATTACTCATCAAACTAGCATGAGGTGGAAAGAGCCCCGAGTGGGATGGCGGACCATGACACAACCTTTCACTAACGGAGGTTTTGAGGCCCCAGATATGGAGCTATATTACCTGGCGCCCCAAGCCCACATCGCAATATACTGGCTTCACCCGCCACCCTTTATGCCACATCTGGCCATTGAGCAGGGATATATGATTCCTACACCGATGGCCTCCTTCCTGGGGACGCGCATCCTCAGCGAAGGGGTAGCGCACCACACGGTAACCTGCACCAACCAATCATGGGAACTCCTAGCCAGAAAAGTGGGCAAACCGATACTGTATTCACCGCTTCTGCCTCTCCCACATCTCGCGTGCGCGCCGGTCACCCACGAGGTGGTGTGTCGCTAGATGCTCCGCAGACAGAATCTGAACTGCTGGGGCGACCTGTACTGGAAAGGGATATTTGGGGAGTGGCAAAAAGTATTGACCTGAGATGTCACCCCTCTGGAGGTATTATTTTTTTTTACAACAGATTTTATTTGTCATTTGCACATTGGAAGCAGGGCTCTGTAACCCAGAGACTACTGCCGCATAGAAATACACAGTAACACATCGCAAAGGACAATTTTTAGAGCAAAAGAACGTAACTCCCAAACAAAAGAAAGCATACATCTAAAGTGTGAACTCGGATCCCCACCCCCACACCCACCCCCCCCACGAGTTGCGCTCGACTCCCTACAAACCACAGACCAACCAACACCCAGTGATCACAGAAAAAAACAGGAATGACAAGCTATCCGCCCCAGCAGGGGCCCACCGCACCTGGAACCCCCTCGCCCACCCGTGACTTCCGACGGTGCACACTCCAACATAGTAGGGCTACCCAACCCCCACCGGGAGATCATCAGCCGCCACAGGGGGCTCCAACCACAGGCCTGGTAGTCCGCCCACCTCTTCCAGATCTTGTAGTGCTTTCGCGGACAACCCCGGGCCACAAAAATGGGTTGTTCCAGCCCCATACAAAAGTCAAGGTCATTCTTCCAGGCGGCCACCGAGGGGGCCTGCTCAGCTTTCCACATCCTGGCAATGTCCCGTTTCGCCAACGTAAGACCCAGTAGCATGAGGTGCCGCTTATAGAGATTACCCCCGATGCCATCCATGACATGCAACAACGCAAGCTGTGGCGTGTGCTGGAGCAGCCACCCAAGAACCTCGGACAAACAAGAACCCCCCCCCCCCCCCCTCCAGAAGCCATCCAGCGACGAACAGTGCCAAACCGTATGAAGGAAAGTACCCTCCGCCCGCCACATCTGCGGCCTTCCGATGAGGCTATCAGGCCCGCACGGTACAGGCGCGCCCGAGTATAATACACCTGATGTAGGTATTTGAATTGTACCAGGCGGAGGCGCATTGCTATGGCTGCACCCTGTGGGGCAGCCAGAGCCTCCCTCCAATCCTCCTCCTCCAACGAGCCTACATCCTCCTCCCATGCCGTCCGCAATCTATCCAAGGTGGGCGGGCTATGTATAACCAGTGACTGGTAGATCCGCGAAATCTTCTTAACCGTGAGATCCCCCATAAAGAGTTTCGCCTCCAGTGGACTGAACTCGGGAATATCCTTCAGGCCCACCAGGCTAGGAGCCAGTGCATGGCGGAACTGGAGGTAGCGAAAGAATTGTGTCCGGGGCATACCAAACTCCTCCTGCAGATCCTGGAACGACTTGAGGGAGCCACCCCTCGTCACATCCCCCAGAGTAGATACACCGATATCATCCCAGCCGCCGAACCCCTGTAGCGCCGCCAACTCCGGCAATCGTCCATTGTGCCAAAGAGGAGTCTCCCCCGTCAACCTATACCACCACCCCATTCTCTTCAGAGATTGTCGCCATACCTGGAAGACCACCCTGGACACCTGCGGCAGCGAGCCCCGCAGTGCCGGATCCCTCTGGAGGTATTTTTAAACATCAGACTGAAGCACAAACTCAAACCCAATGTCCCAGGGTTCCCCCACAAACCTCCCACTCTAGAAACACTACACACTTTATTTAAAATGTCAGGACCGGCACACGCGGTGTCCAGATTATATGGGGCCGCATTACTTGAGAGAATGCAGCCGAATCATGGGGCCAGGGCGGAGTGGGATCTCGACCTGGAACTGCCTCTGACGAACGGGCAATGGGCGTACCGCTGCACACAAACAGAAGCTATTACAGCAAGCAGTTGCTTACGAATTATACATTTCAAAAGCGGCTGCACAAGTACAAATTGAGAAATGATGACCTATGTGATAGATGTCGATAGGCGGTGCAGGGTTCTTACACCTGTCTTGGCAATGTCATGAAGTTCAGGGGTATTGGCATGAGGTAATCACAGCATTATCCCAAATGATAGCCACCCCCTCTTCCCATGTCCCCCCTACCAGTGCTTCTGGGATACACGGTTGACATACAAACATCACACAAGAAATTTGTAGCAAAGGGACTGTTACTGGCTAAATGAAGGGTGGCATGCAGATGGGAAAAAGGGCGGGCCCCCAAATTTAAGGCATGGCTGACGGGCCTTGTTTATTGTAAGGATCAGCTAACGACCTATGCAGAGCTTCTGCCGGCCTCTTCTCACCCAAGAGACACTTGAGAGCCCTTGTTGGAATATCTGAGGAAACACTCGACCTGAAGCTGTGTGCTCTGACTCCGGCTGCCTGAATCGGACATTTGGGAGACGGCCCCTGTTGCCGGGGAGGAACCTTTGAAAATTTTATTTTTATCTACCTACCTGCGCTGCTTTGCGGCACTGGTTCACAGTGCTGCGCCCATGTTAAATCGAAGACCTGGAACTCATCTACAAATACATGTCAAAATGTTGCTGTGGCCTGATGCAGGCACTATACTGCTGTATAATCTTTTCAATCATATGTGCTGCTTGCCCGTGCTGTGCATTTAAATAGTGCAGTGATGTATGATTTCACACTAATGTAAGTTGGAAAACTTAATAAATAAAGGTTTAAAAAATTTTTTTTTAAAAAGGAACGTCAACCGCTTCCTCTGGGAGGAGAAGTTCAAAATGTTGACATTGGCTCAGGTCTTGTCTGCCCTTGACCCTGGAGACTGGATGGTAGCGTTGGACTTGCAGGACGCCTATTTCCACATCCCTGTCCTGCCGGCCCAAAGGTGTTGCCTACGGTTCATGGTAGGCCACGAGCACTTTCAGTTTACCATGCTCCCCTTTGGCCTTACCAGCGCTCCTCGGGTGTTCATGAAAGTGATGGCGGTGGTCGCAGCTCATCTGCGCAGATCAGGGGTTCCAGACTTCCCCTATCTTGACGACTGGCTGTTAAAGGTGGGCTCGTCCCAGGCTGTCGTCGCCCACCTCCAGACTACGGTGGACCTCCTGAATTCGCTGGGGTTCACAGTCACCGTGCCGAAGTTGCACCTGAACCCTTCTCATAAGCTCCTTTTTATTGGAGCGGTTCAGGACACATCGCAGTTTCAGGCATATCCTCTCGAGCAGCAAGTCCGGGATATTCGGGCTATGATACAGATGTTTCAGCCTCTATCCCAGGTTTCGGTCAGAATGACCCTGAGGCTGCTGGGCCTCACGGCCTCCTGCATCCTGTTGGTGGATCATGCCAGTTGCACATGCGGGCTCTGCAGTGGGACCTGAAGTTCCAGTGGGCACAGCATCAGGGGAATATTTTCAATTGCGTCTAGATCTCGGAGGGCACTGCACACCAATCGCAGTGGTGGCTAACGAACCAGGATTGGGTCATCGGCAGATCCCTCTCCCTTCCCGAACCAGAGTTCACAGTGGTGACAGATGCATCACTTCTGGGGTGGGGCGGCAACATGGGAGAGGCGGAGATCAGAGGCCTCTGGTCTCCAGTGGAGTCCGGGCTCCACATCAACCTCTGGACCTGCAGGCAATTCGTCTTGCACTGAAGTCCGGGGAAGAGTAGTGCAGGTGTCCACGGACAACACCAGCCATGTGGTACTGCAACAAACAGGGCGGGGTGGGGTCGTGGACCCTATGTCAAGAGGCTTTCCGCCCTTTGGACGTGGCTGGAACATCAGGGCATATCTCTGGTGGTTCAACACCTGGCAGGTTCCCTGAACGCCAGGGCGGACAAACTCAATTGCAGGTGCATGATGGATCACGAATGGCACGTTCACTCGGAGGTGGTGCAAGGTCTCTTTCAGCAGTGGGGAGAGCCTTGGTTAGATCTGTTCACCACCAAAGAGAACGCGCAATGTCAGCAATTCTGCACGTTGGAATTTTAAAGGCGGCACTTGCTTGGCGATGCTTTTCGTCACGAGTGGAGTTGCGATCCTTTATACGCCTTTCCGCCTATTCCACTTCTGCCCAAAGTGTTAAAGAAGATCAAGCGAGACCGGGCCCAAGTCATCCTTGAGGCTTTGGATTGGGCACGAAGAGTCTGGTATCCCGAGCTTTACACATGGCCATCGATCCTCCGATCAGACTGCCTCTTCAGGAGGATCTTCTGTCGCAGCAGCAGCAGTGGATGGTCCTCCACCCAAACCTGTCGAGCCTCCACTTCGTTGCGTAAAGTTTGAGTTGACAGCTTTCAACCTTCCTCCCGAAGTCTGTAATGTTATCTTGACAGCCAGGCGTCCCCCCACCAAAACAGAATACGCCTGTAGATGGAACAGTTTTGTAGCATGGTGCACATCAAAGGCTGTGGATCCCCTTTCTGCCCCTCTTTCAGAGGTTCTCCTTTTCATTCTTTCCTTGGCCCAGCAGGGCTCTGCTCTGGGCACTCTCAAGGGCTATCTTTCGGCCATATCAGCCTTTCTTTGGTTTCCTGATCAGCCTTCTCTGTTCAAGTCCCCTACTGTAAATAGATTTCTTAAGGGCATTACTCATCTCTTTCCTCCCGTTCCTTTCATAATGCCCCCCAGTGGGACTTGAATCTGGTTCAAACATACCTTGGGTGTGCTCCTTTCGAGCCATTACATATTTGTCCTCTCAGACTCTTGACTCTCAAGACTGCTTTTCTGGTTGCATCACCTCTGCTCGCAGGGCGAGTGAGCTTCAGGCTCTTTCTTCTAAGCCTCCTTTCCTTGCTGTTCATCCAGACAAGCTTGCTCTTCAGACTCGATCTTTTCTTCCCAAAGTGGTTACCTCTTTCCACATAGGATAGACCATCACTTTGCCCACCTTCTTCTTGCCCCCGTATCCTTCTAAAGAGGAGCAGAGGCTCCACCGTCTGGATCCAAAACGTGCGCTTTCATTCTATCTGGATCGCACAAAACAATTCCGGTTGGATGATCAGTTCTTTGTTGGCTGTGTGGGAGCCAAGAAAGGTCGGGTCGTGCAGAATCGGACCATCTCTCTATGGGTCATTCTTTGCACCAAAAGTTGGTATTGCTTAGCGAAAAAGAACCTCCAGTAGTGTTGTGTGCCCATTCCACTAAGGCGACGGCTGCCACTACTGCTTTAGGACGTGGAGTCCCCCTTCATGACATCTGCCAGGCAGCCACGTGTGCTTCATTGCACATGTTCACTAAACATTGTTGCCTGGACAGCCAAGTCCGGAGAGACGGCTTCTTTGGCCGTTCAGTTCTCCAGGACTTTCTGTAGTGAACTTAGTTCGCAGACCCACCTCCGGGGTTGGTATTGCAGGGGTATTTATTCTAAGGTAAGGAATCCATAACTAATAGTCTAACTGATAGTCTCTTTCAGATGAACAAGTTACTTACCTTCGGTAACGATATCTCTGTAAGATACATATGTGAGTTATGGTGCTCACGAAACGGAACGCCTAAGGGGAGACATATCACACTCCGTTCTTCAGGAGTGAAGCAGCGTTGCACGCGAAGAGCGCACCAATACGGAGAAAATCGATTGAACAGAGGGGAAATGCTGCAGCCCTCCACCCATTGAGAGACTGAAAACGCCAAAACCACAGAGTTTACTGAACTGTACGGAGGTAAGGGAGTGAATGACATGTGTGTCGGAGGGCACACGGGTGGGTCACAACCTGCCGACCGGGAGGTCTGCAAACATATAGGGACTTGTCATTGAGAAACAGGTGTAGTCTCATCAACAAGAAGAATTGTAAGAGAAAAGAGGGAACAAAAACCCTCAGATTCAGATTGACAGTGAAGTCCATTGAACGACAACAAACGAGCTCATAAAGATTCAATTGCGGAGAAGGAAGTCTGAAAACTGTGGCAAGGAGTATAGGTGAACTTGACGTGGATTCAGACAGGATCAACTATAGCACATATGAACACAATCCGCATTCAAAGGGTTTTGACCATCGAGTGATGTGGAGCCTTTTGAACAAGTTAAATTAGGTATAACTTGTATTTTAGAGCATCAAAATATAGGAAAAGACCTACCATCGAATAAATAATGCATAGGATCCTACGGACATGAGATAATTAAAGAAACACGTTTAGTAATAAAAAATAAAAAGGGACAACCCAGAGTTGTGATGAGCAAACTTGGAGGAAGGATTAGAAACATGGGAGAATGGCAAGCAAGATGGAAACTGGCAGCAGAATGCATCTTTCGGGAGGGTGCAAATATAAGAGGGCCAGATAGAAATGAAAGCAATAAAACACCAACACAATTGTTGAGGGACCTGGAACGAGCCAGACGTAGATAAGCAAAACAATGGTGGGAGATGACATCTCTCACAAAGTATTTGGAGTGTAAGAGAATACGGAGAGGCCTGAGAATTATGTTAATTGCCATCCTATGAGAACACAGATGAAGACTTAATTAATGAATCGTGTGGTAATACAGAAGACTGTTCAACAAAATTTATGAAAACCCTTATTGAGCATGCGAGGAGGTAGATGAAATTGCCCTCTGAAAAGATTGAAATGATCAATAAAGACTTAGAGAAGAACAAGGAAGAAACCACCATAAAGGACCAAATCAATAAGATGAAGAAATCTCTACAGAGTTATGATGAGGAGATTATGGAATGTAAAGCTAGAAAGTTTACAAGGGACAGACTAGACTATCAATATGGTAGAGTCTATACGTTCGCAAAGAAGTTTGACAGTTTAAGAGCAAAAGAAAGATCAGGACCCCATGTTCAGGACATACAAAGTGAAAGTGAAATAAGCTCTGATGCAGGGTCCAGTGCTGATGAAACACCAACGGAGAAACTGGATTTTCACAAAGTGTTATGATTGACTACAAGACAAGGAGGGAGAGGGAGAACACCGCAGGGTCATGCAAAGAGGACACCGAACACAAAGGGGAAAGAGGAAGAGGACGAGGGAGGAACAGGAATCGCAAGTAAGCTTGCGATCCCAAGTAAAGAGAAAAAACCCTTAGTTGTCAATATATCATCAGTAACACTGAATACCAGCCAACTGCGGTTATTCAACTTGGTTTTAACATTTTTCTCATTATCTCGTCCGAATTTGGTAGCTGTTCGAATTGAGCTACACAAATATATTAGGAAACTAAAATTACATAAATATCATCAAAGGAAGATCAAACAACAAGGAAATGAAATGACCAAACATTGCATACTCAACTCCTTTCAAATTTCTGATATACCATATCTTCTCAGCATTTACGATCTAACTGGGGAACAGTCAATACCATCTGAAGACCAGGTAGAGACTCGACAAGATAATCAGAAAATGAATTCAGGGACATTGAGACCTGCCATTGACGTGTCAACAAAGACCGTACAAAGCATGGGCTTTGTGATGGATCAACAAGTTGGAAGTGGTTTTAAACCACAGAGTAGATACTGTCCACAACTTCCACTGGGGAACCGCATTGAACTTTTTCAAGAACTAGTAGTGGATGAATTGAATACCTTTCGATTAAGCTGGCGAAGTAACTCTAAGAAAGGAAATTTCATGCAACAGGATTGGAAAGACATTAATGAACTAAGGAATAATCCATCTCTGATCATAAAACCATCAGATAAAGGAGGTAACATCGTTCTAATGGATCAAGGGACTTATGTATCAGAAGCACAGAGGCAGATAAGCATTCCTTCATAGTACACCCACCTCAGAAGAATCCCTCTGAGTCATCTGGAAAAGGAATATCACTCTAAATTGAAGAAATGGTTTGAATTGGGCTTACTGGATTGGGAAGAACTACAGTACCTCCATACTGAGAAAACTAGAATGGCCACATTTTATCTTCTTCCAAAGATTCATGTGTCAGGATTGCCGACTTCACCCCGCTGCAGCTAATGGAATTTTACTGCGCTTGCACGAGGAGGTCAGGCCGTCAACAAAAGCCTGACTTCCGCCGGGAAATGCGCTTTGCGTCATTTCCGTTCCCGGATACCACAGAGTCCTCTGGTGCCTTCAGCGTTCCTGATCAGAAGTTTTCGGACCCGATTTGGAAATCTCCCGTTCCTTTGTTTCGAGTGCCCGTGGCTGTGCAGAGAGTCAGCGCAGCGGCCTCCTGTACAGTCCGTCCCTGGCCTACGAGGGCTTCACGGTATGTCCGTTGGTCGAATCACGGGGTGAGAGGCAGTCCCGCAAACAGGCAGAGTACATCGAGGGTATCACTAGTTGAGTGAAGCGGAGTTCCTCGACCGGTCGGATTCTCTGGTGTCACTCGCGTCGGTACTGGGGCTGCTCATTATCCTGGCGAGAGACTACGGGCAGACGTGACAGCCCGCACTCACAGCTCCTAGAACCTGCCTGAATCCCACCTTCGGTGGAAGAGACTTTCCAGCGGGAAGAGACTTGATTTCCTTTGCTTATCACACCGCATTTCCCTCGTTGGAACTATCGTGAGGACACGGCAACTGCCAGAGGGGATACGGTAACAGCGAGTATTCGCTGCTTTAATTTTCCTTCTCATTGTGTTTTGGGGACTTCAGTATCCTGTTGTGTTAAGAGTTAAGCCAAGGCAGATTTCTCTGACGGAAGAGCAGTCTGACATTTGTTCTTGCCTATATCCGAATCCCAATACATTGAGGCTCCACTAACTTCGCCCAGTAAGCACTATAATCAGTTGGTCTCATTGTCCTCCTAGTAAACTTTACACTGTATACTGACATGTTCTTCTATCCCTTCATAGTGCAGACCTCTAGTAAGATGGAGCCCGTCCCGTCTGAGAGGAAGAAGGGTGGCTTTTAGGTATTTTTCTATCAGTACTTTATCTAGAGTAATGTTCCTTTCCTAGAGCATAGAGATACATTGTTTGTTATTCCTTTTCAGTTCCATTTCTGCGAGGACTCCTAGTTGGTGCCATAACTGAGAGATCCCTACTTTCCTTGTTTTGTTTCCCTTCTTCCCCAGACCTCATGTCGCTGCCTAGAGTCTGATAGGCCCGATATGGGGTTGGAGAAGTAGTGACCTACTCATCAGTTCCCGGGCGCTTCTGCAGAAATCAACAGGTGAGCACCTGTCCGTCCCTGACATCATGAGAGTGTGGTGAATCCACCCGGAAGACCGATTGTGAGCTCAATAGGGTCATTACTGGAGAGCAGCTCTAGATTCCTTGATTTATTTTTGCAAGACTATGTCACGGCCCTTCCATCATACTTAAAAGACAGTACGTAATTTCTAAAAGAAATGAGACAATAATCCCTAAAAGACAGAATATATAATGATAACCATGGATGTGGTCTCATTGTACACCTCCATTGAACATGAGAAAGTAATACATGCCTGTGAGAGCTTTTAAGGGATCGACCAGTGGAGTAGTTGGACCATACACAAATGCTGATGGACATGTTGAATTACTGTCTCACGTACAATGCCTTCAAATTTGATGGCAAATTTAATCACCAGGTACAAGGGACATCGATTGGCACCTACTTCACCCCCACCTACACAAATGTATTCATGGGGTGGTGGGAAAAGGAAGTAGCCAGGGCTGATGATGAATACAGGCCCCAGCTAGGCCCGCAGGACACAAGGGTTCGCTCTCCTGTAACGGAATCTATAAGGAAGTTGGCACGGAAACTGCAAAGTACAAAGACAGCATTTATTAACCCTTAAGGGTGGTCCTACAATCCACACAACACTCTTCAGTATTGCATAGAGTAGCACAAAGAACTTGCGTACACAGTCCCCTTTTATACACAACAGAGGGGCTCATAAGTGGGTGGATACAACATGAGGCTGAAGAACATTACCATTTATGGTCATTTTCGATACTGAATCAATATGTGGGCGGAGCTAACACACTCCTTGAGCCCGCGAAAACATGGTCAAGCAAGGCTAACTGATAACAGATGTGGTCAAGTCTGGGCATGTGCCAGATGGACAAAGGAGCTATTTATAGACTGTTACTAGGCAGATTACAAGAGCAACTAACACAGAGGTTGGACTCTTCTCGTGGGGAACACGTGGAAGCATGACAATACAAAATGGAGTCCGAACTTCGGTCAACATAACAGAGAAAACATGATCTATAAGAGGGGAATTAATGTCTTTAGTAAATGCTTAATCACATCGTTGTTTCAATTTACAACAGACGACCCTTTCAGCATTTACTGAAGACATCCGGCTTGTTAGAATAATCATCATATATATCAATTATCATCATCTCTTCTACTTCCTTAGCTAAACGTTTCTGATAAGTGACATTGGCAATAGCTTTCTTATCGGGGATGCAAAATGATACACATAATGAGCAGAGTAAAGGACCACACTGAACGCAGATACAGCATGAAAACAGAACCGCTACAATAATGCAGAGACCAGTTAGAACCTTCCATCCCCAGGCAGTAATTAACGCCCAAAACCATCCAGAAAAGGACCAAGTGCCGTTTTCTGTATGGATCTCAGCTGCAATTTTATGCAGTTTATTGATGGCATTATAAACTGATGGCGTATGATCAGGAATAAACACACAACAGCTACTTTCAATAATTTTACATGCTCCTCCTCTGTCAGCTAGCATAACATCTAATACCATACGATTCTGCAATGCAACAATTATAGTGATCTGTAATTCCTCCGTAAGATTCCCAAGAGCAGCAGCAGTCTGGTTTGTCGAAGCTTCTACCACTCTTGTTAATCTTCGGATCTTCCTACTGTTCAGGGCAGCTCCAACAAAGAAAAACAGTCCCAAGTTAAAATCAATATACTGTTGCAGGCTGGTATCAGTCTGATCTACATCATCAATTGATAAAGTACGTTTATACCTATTTACAGTCACATTATTCAATAATTTCAGATCCTTATGATAAGATGCGGGAGCTAAGAATACTGGAGGTAATAGAAATGATACATAGCATACCCCAGACCACCCAGCCGGCAGACGGTAATAACCTTTATTTCCACACACAAAATACGTATTATGGGAGGCCAAGAAGGTACTATTGTTCAACCCATCAATATTCAACACAGTAATGCAATCACTAACACCAACAGGAATAAAACCCACACTCTGGACACACAGGTCCGCTTGAGCTTGTGCTACTTGAATTACAAACTTGTCCTTTCCCACAGTGTCTCTTGTGTTCGTAAAGATGTAGGGAATGGATTCATTGTCTGGTCGGTACTCTTCCCACTCCCAAATTGTCCCATTCGCTTGTGGATACCCATTTTTGTCTTGATGGCATTCTTTATTGAGTCTGAAGAGCAATCGTCCCACTGTTGGTTTCCGAGTAGCAAAAAGCAAGGTATACCATGCTCTACAAGAACCATTATGAGAGAAAGGAAGTGGTATAAATGGCGTTCCTCCTTTCTTCTGATGAGCTGGCATCATCCCACATATCCAACAGTTCGTAGCATTCGTAGCAACGTGGGTATGATGCAGCATCTGGATGAAAGTGTTATTCAAGTAAGACTGTCGATGCTTCAATTCTTGATACGGTAATGTATAAAAGTAGTGCTCCTCAGGCACCGGAGTTGTCAACACAAAAATCTTCCGAGCGGGAGTTACATCCTCCACGAACCATGTGGTTATCCCAACAATGGCTACTGTCAACATGAACCCTACTGCACAAAGTATTTTCTTTTTCTCCATGTCAAGGTAAAGATAAGAACAAAACCAATATCTTCCTGAAACTAAAAAGTCTGTCAGAACTCTTCCCCTTGGGCAGCGGTTGATTTCTTCACCAGCGGGCCAAGACGGGTGTCGCTACACTAATGCAGGGCTGATCCCCCCCCCTTGCCTCATCGGCTCTCCGTTTCACTAACCCAAGGGCCGTTCTGACAGTATGTCCCGGTACTGGAAAACTCACTTCCTTGGTCGAAGATGATATCGCCTTCCTCCAGGAGTCGCGTGGTCCGGAAAGAGCTCCTCAGTGGCATTTGGCTCCGCAGCACGGCCTGTCTCTGCAGCCAAGATTTCTCGTTGATCGGTCAGCACGGCAGGTTCCACCAATCCGGGCGGCACCTTCCTACAGTGCAGAGAGTGGATCCAATTCTTTCGGTTGGAGACTCGCACAGCCGTCCTCGTTGCGAGGAGGACCTGCTCAGGGCCCACCCATCTCGGTTCCAAGCTGTTCGTCCTGTCGAAAATTTTCACCATGACATGGTCACCAGGCCGGAGACCATGTCCTTCACCGGTAGACCGATCAGGGAGCGCCTCTCGGACCTGTTGATGAATAGAAACCAAGTTATCCGTTAACTGTGCCAGATAATCATTCATCATTACACAAGGTACATCATACACAGCTTTAGGTTTTGGTGGACCCCAAATATTCATTGGGCGTCCGAAGACAATTTCGTAAGGTGTAAGGCCAGTTCGAGAGTGTGGTACCGATCTAATTGACAATAACGCCAGTGGCAGAGCGTCTGGCCAAGTCAAAGACGTTGAAGCTTGAATTTTAGCGATCTTAAGCTTCAGTGTACCATTATACTTATCAACTAGGCCTGCCGACTGAGGGTGAAACACGGCGTGGAACTTCTGAGTGATGCCTAGACCCTTCAAGACATACTTTATAACGTCCGCTACAAAGTGAGGGCCATTATCACTCCACAGAAGTCTACAAACACCATATCGGGGGAAAAACTCCTTCAGCAGCAGCTTCGCAGTAGTCATCGCAGTATTGTCTTTCGTAGGGTACGCTTCAACCCATTTGCTGAAAGCGCAGACCACTACTAGAACATACTTCAGATTATTACAGCGCTCAAGCTGGATGTAATCCATCTGCAGAACCTCAAAGGGTGCAGTGGGTGTCACAAATCCTCCTGCTGGAGCTCGAGTACCCTTTCCTGGGTTGTACCTCAGGCAGATCATACAGGTCTGCACCACCCTCTTTGCTGTGCTAGCAATCTCTGGATGCTCCCAGACTTGGGTAAGCAATTTCACAATTGCGGAAGCTCCAACATGTGCTAGCCCATGTGCCATCTGAACCATAGGCTGTACAAAAGCCGTAGGTAATTTCCATCTATTCATCTGCTTATTTCTCCAGCAACCCTCGTCATCCAGTTCTCCCTCACTAGCCCATTGTTCCCGCTCTTTGTCAGAAGCGGTCCTTTGCATTTCTCGCACTTCCTCCTTCGCATCATGCCATCTTTCCACCTGTGACTTCACTACATACACGGCAGTGGTACCGGGCTGCATCGCAGTTTCCCGTGCTACCCGATCTGCCAACGCATTCCCCTCTCCAACTTTGTCAACTACTTTCCTATGGGCGCTACACTTAACGATAGCAATTTTCTTTGGGTATGTCAATGCGGTTAAAAGATTGTGAACTAACTCTCCATGCATTATCTGTACTCCATGTGACGTTAAAAACCCTCTCTCCTTCCAGAGTAGGCCGAAATCGTGCGCTACTCCGAAAGCATATCGGCTATCTGTATAAACATTCACACATAGTCCTGTACTGAGCTCACATGCTCGTGTTAATGCTATCAGTTCCGCTGCTTGAGCTGATTTCTGTGGTATGCGTGCTGTCTCCACTATCGTTTGCAATGTGGTAATCGCATACGCTGCTGAAGCCGTACCATCTGGTAGTTTCAGGCAGGATCCATCCACCCACAGTTCTCCATCTACATCTGGAAAGGGCGTATCCTGGAGATCAATACGACCCTTTGTTTGTTCCTCAGTCACGAGAATACAATCATGCGCTTTCCGTGCCTCAGGCTGGGTTTCGGGGTATGGCAACAATGTTGCCAGGTTTAACGTTACGCACCTTTTTAACGTAATATGAGGAGCCAAAAGTGTCAACTCATATCCTGTTAAACGGGCGCTGGTCAAATGCTGCGTCTTTGTCTGATTAAGCAGGGCATCAACGGCATGGGGGACTAATACCAACAGTTTGTGAGATAACACAATTCCCTCGCTTTGGCGTATTGACACAGCTGTCGCCGCAACCGAGCGAAAACACCCTGGTAATGCTCGGGCAACAGGATCAAGTACAGCCGAAAAATATGCACATGGGCGCTGCTTATCGCCGTGCATCTGCACTAAAACTGACAATGCACATCCATCTTTCTCATGCACATACAACGAAAAGGGTTTTGCATAATCAGGGGTTCCTAACACTGGTGCTGAACAAAGGGCCTGTCGTAGTTGCTGAAAAGCAGTATCACACTCATCTGACCAAGGGATTGGGATAGGCGTGTCCTTTGTCAAAAGGGTTAACAATGGCTTAGCTATGTGCGAAAACCCCAATATCCACTGTCTGCAAAAAGAAACAAGGCCCAAAAATGCACGCACATCCTTCTGTGTGGATGGTCTCGGTGTATCCAGAATTACTTGGATACGATCCGGTGTGAGTGCACGTCCCTCCTTAGACAAAAGGTGACCCAAATAAGTCACCTTTGGTCTACAGAATTGCAATTTCTTCCTAGATACCTTATGATTGTGGGATGCTAAAAAGGAAAGTAAGGATAACGTACTTTTTTCACACAACTCCAGGGTGTCAGCCGCCAGCAAGATGTCATCGACATATTGAATGAGGGCGACCCCCTCGAGCAGAACAAAGGAATCCAATTGTCGTTTCAAAGCCTGGCTGTAAATGCTAGGGCTTTCTGTATAGCCCTGGGGAATCCTACAGAAACGATAAGATCTATTATTCAATGTAAACCCAAAAAGATATCGGCTATCAGGGTGAATGGGAATGGAAAAGAAAGCATTCTTCAAATCAATCACTGAGAACATGGTCGCCGTAGGCGGGACCAAAGTAAGCAACGTCGTGATATCGGAAACCACTGGGTACTGGGGTATCACGATCTTGTTTACTTCTCTCAAATCGATTATAAACCGATAAACTCTGGCATCCGTATCCTTTTTCAGTATGGGAAGGATCGGACTGTTACAAATGTTGTAGGGGACTTCCTCCACTACCCCTACCGCCATCAAATCCTGCACTATCTGTATGAGAGCCTCCTCGCCCTCCTGGGAAATACGGTACTGTGGGAGGCGTGGTAACACCGCCCCCTCCTGGACGCTAATGTGGACCGGTGGAATCACCATTTGTCCTACATCAGTATCCGAAGTTGCCCACAAAGCACGAGGGAGGGTAGCCAACAGCGCATCCTCTGACATCGTACACATCCGTTCTGATCGGGGGTAATTGTCATTCAATATTACCCGCACACCAGCAGGGGAGCAACGGATCGTAGCCCTAAAATGCTTTAACATATCAAGACCCATAATGTTGTCCGGTGTGTACGGGGCAAGCAGAAACGGACAGGGTGCAGAAAAAGAATCAACCTTAAACATGAGGGGCTGTGAAAGAGGGCTTCGGGAGAGTGTACCATCGAACCCTACCGATGTGACCATTAAGCCGGATGGGGGAGCCCCCGGAACCAATTGCTTAGACAGTGCACTACGTGTCGCTCCTGTATCCACTAGGAACTGATCAGTAGAGCCCAAAACCTCAGCCGATACATAAGGACCCTTCTGATCAACCGGCACCTCAACTGATTCTAACCCCCATCCAACGCAATCCTATGCATGCTGAGAGTCATGGTACCCCGACCGGTCAATTCCTGATGCTTGATACTGATGCTGGCGATCGAAAACATTTGATCTATCTCGGTGCTGCCCAGCAGAGTCAAAACGAGCCTGTTGGTTAGAATTCCCTCGCAAGTTCGAGAAACCCCCTCTACCTCGTGGGCCACCAGAGGTATGCCCCTGACGCGATGCATGCAACACCGGGCAGTCCCTAGCCCAATGACCCGATTGCTTACAATACGCACATTGGTTCCTATTTAAATCAGATCGGCCCGAGGGAGGACCATAAGATCCTCCCTTACCTTGATTACTACCCCGTCGAGGCGGGCCATAGACTTGTGCCAACATCACCTTTGTTTTCAAATCTTTCGATTTCTTTTCCTCCTGGCCCTTTGCTTCTTGCTCCTGACGCTCATAATACTGGGCGATAGTCAGGAGGGCCGTCGGTGTAGCGGAGGACCAAGAACTCTCGCTCGCTTTTAAACGGGCCGCAACTGCCGGCAGCAGATTAGCCACATATTTATCCGCAAAAAGGTGGCGACCCGTATCGTCAGTAAGCGACTGGCCACTAAAATCATGAAACGTCTCCTCAAAGCGCGTAAAGAAGTCCGCAACTGACTCGTCAGCTTTCTGTTTACATGCAGCTAACATATTCCAGTCAATCTTTTTAGGGGGGATAATTGTCTTCAACTTAG
The DNA here is from genome assembly GCF_964204655.1 of Triturus cristatus. Classification (NCBI taxonomy): domain Eukaryota; kingdom Metazoa; phylum Chordata; class Amphibia; order Caudata; family Salamandridae; genus Triturus; species Triturus cristatus. The sequence goes on along the minus strand of NC_140586.1, from coordinate 84,145,133 downwards.
CCACAATAGCAGCAGGGAGATCTAAAATACTCTGGGGCGGTTTCTGCGCAGGCTTCCGCTCCCTATCCTCATCTTCCAATTCAGACCATCGAGCCTTAAAAGTGGCAACATCATCTACCTTCCGCACAGATCGCCACATGTCTGGTGGTAGAATAAGCCCAAGGAACAAATCTATGTCTGCTAAAGTCATGACGCAAGAATTCAAGGCCCCCTCGACTTCTTCATAGAAGGCCGCTGGATTCTTGCGGGGGTCAGGCAGCGCATTCTTTAATGCCATCACATCAGCTCTATGCCACGGAGTATAAACCCAATTATACACAAAATATCCCTTAGCATCGGCGGAGGTAATGTCCGAGCTAGTCCCCGCTCCTTTAGGAGGAACATACAAAGGCGCCGCCTCGCGCATTGGCTTAGCATGCACTAGATCGCTCTTATCTGATTGAGAGGTGGATGAGTGGCCTTCTGCGGTACACGAATCCGACTGCGTCTCCTCCCCTGCTCGTTGGCGCGCTTTTTCTCTATGGGCCAGCACCGCGTCCCGCAAGGCGAACAGCCGCCGAGCCGTATCAGGAGCCTTAGAGGGAGGAAAAACACCATCATGCAATGCTTTGGCATCCGATGTCACTTCTTCAGGCTCAAAGACACTAGAATATTTCCGAAAAGCAGCAATCACTTCCTCAGCGAAATGGTTCAAAAAATACAATCTCTCTCTATCCTGCCACGACCCCCAAGTATGGAACAATTCATCCACGGACACCTTACCCTTAAGTGCACGGAAGGAAATTTGCCGAAGCTCAGCCATATGCTCAGCCGATAACATGGACCGCGTATCTACCTTACCCGTACCCGGGACAGAATCTTGTGGCCTCGGAGCAGATGCGCCAACATAAGGGGGCGGAGAGCGATCTAGTAAATAAAAATCATCATCAAGATTATTAAGGACAGGGTAAAGTGGCTGCTGAACAGCATATTGACCCGAAACTTGTAGCCTACGCTCCTTCTCTTGCCTGTCCGTCTGCTCTTTGTCCTCCCGACGCTTCGCTTCCTGTGCTCGCACATGATCATTCTTCCGTTGTTCTTTATCAAACAGCGCTTTCTCACGCTTCTCTCGCTCACGCACCTCCTTCACCCACAACCGTACACACTCAAACATATCCTGACGAGCACGCCGCTTACACATACACTGTTCCACATACTCAATCTTACGTATATCAAACGATCCATACAAAGGCCATCGCAACTCAGGATCTTTTTTCGTATATTTCCTCCATACTGTGCTGTACATTATGGAAGAAAGACCATGCTTCACATACATATCCCTATTAGGAGTCCCCTCTGGGGGAGCTGGAGCAGATTCCTCGAGGTTCAACCGGTTCCCAAAACAGCAGCACCACTTACGGAGTGCGCTGAAAGCAGGCATGCTCAGAAATAATGCAAAATATGCAATATTATAGAAAAATGGCACTTAATTGTTGCGCCGTTCAAGGTTACACAGCTCCGGAGAAATCTCTCCACATTACCTGCCTATATGTGTTGCACGCATATATATTCACAAAGACAAATTCAAAATATGACTAGTCATCACAAATCAAACTCAAATAGCCAGATCAGGCTTCAAAAACTCGGAGCAAGTACCGTACACCGGTTCTTACCAATCAAGAGTCCAGATTCCAACTGCCAAGCTCCACAATCGCCCAAACGGCTTTCACGGCAAGACCGACAGAAGAGGTCTCAGTCGAGGACCGGCGCCACCCAGACGGTCAGCTCGGAAGGGAAGGAAGAAAAACCTCGGGATGCCAGGGCTAAAACGCCGCTGGCAGTGATCACGTCCCCGGCCAAATTCCTCACCTTCGTCGCGACCAGTCCTTCGAGCATCCGAGTCGCCGATGAGCCCCACGTGACGGGCGCCAATTGATGAATACAGGCCCCAGCTAGGCCCGCAGGACACAAGGGTTCGCTCTCCTGTAACGGAATCTATAAGGAAGTTGGCACGGAAACTGCAAAGTACAAAGACAGCATTTATTAACCCTTAAGGGTGGTCCTACAATCCACACAACACTCTTCAGTATTGCATAGAGTAGCACAAAGAACTTGCGTACACAGTCCCCTTTTATACACAACAGAGGGGCTCATAAGTGGGTGGATACAACATGAGGCTGAAGAACATTACCATTTATGGTCATTTTCGATACTGAATCAATATGTGGGCGGAGCTAACACACTCCTTGAGCCCGCGAAAACATGGTCAAGCAAGGCTAACTGATAACAGATGTGGTCAAGTCTGGGCATGTGCCAGATGGACAAAGGAGCTATTTATAGACTGTTACTAGGCAGATTACAAGAGCAACTAACACAGAGGTTGGACTCTTCTCGTGGGGAACACGTGGAAGCATGACAATACAAAATGGAGTCCGAACTTCGGTCAACATAACAGAGAAAACATGATCTATAAGAGGGGAATTAATGTCTTTAGTAAATGCTTAATCACATCGTTGTTTCAATTTACAACACTGAGGAGAACAATAAATAAACAAAGAAAGTGGCACTATGGACTAGATTCATTGACAACTTATTTATTCTGTGGGAAGGCAGTGAAAGTGAATTAGAACTCTTTTTGATCAGATTGAATCATAATGATTGCAACTTACGATGTACATACACACAGAGTCGTAAATTCTGTAATTTCCTGGCTGTAGAGTTGGAGGTTAAGGATAACATATTAACAACTAGAATCCACAGAAAATCAACAGCAACTAACTCCATTCTACATGCGAATAGTGGCCACCCAGACGCCCTTAAATGGAGCATTACATATAGCTAGATGTTAAGAGCAAGGAGGGTCTGTTCAACAGAAGACTTATATGATGAGGAAGTGTGTAGATTGGTAAAAGCCTTCAGAGAGCGTGGATACCCAATGACCGTATTAGAGGATGCCAGGAGCGGGTCAAAAGAAAAAACAAGAGGACAATCTTTGTACCCGGAAAAGACTCAGGAAGAGAACAGGAAACAGCAAAGAGACTATTCCTGGAATATAACATGGCCCAGCCTAGCATCAAGAAAATTCTCTCAAAGAACTGGCACATCTTGAAAAATGATGAACATCTTGTAGAAAGTTTTGAAAAAGGATCTCAAGTAACATCTAAAAAGTTAGATTCCTGGGAGACATTTTGACCTCGAAACACTATGTAGGCAAACAAGACCAAGGACAAAGGACTTCGTTATTTAAAAATATGGAGGGCTTCATAAAGTGTAATTCCTGCAAAGCTTGTAAATATGGATTGAACAGTAAGAGTTACCACACAGTGGAAGGCCATACGGTAGCAATCAAAGAAATAATAACTTGCAACACAGAATATGTCATCTATGTTTTAAAATGTGGATGTGATAAGTTATATATTGGTAGCACTAAGAACAAATTGAAATTAAGAATCCTTCAACATATGAGAGCAAATAAAAATGGGGATAAGAACTACCCAGTGGCCTGCCACTTCAATGAAATGCATAATCGGTCCCTATCAACATCTAACTATTGGGGTATCGAACATGTGAGGGCACACCCGAGAGGAGGTGATCATAAGAAGGAATTGAGGAAACAAGAATCACCTTTGATACTCTCGATTGGGACAGAAATACCGTGGGGCCAAAATAAAGATGCAGAACTGTTTGTTTATCTATATTGCTGGAATAGAGGGGCATTTACATGATTCTGAAATTAAAATGAACTGGCACTTTCTTTTCTTTTCCATTTTCACCTTTTTCCCTTCCCCCTTCACCCCCCCCCCCCTTTTCTCTTCTTTTTTCTCTTTTTCCTCCTCTTTTTCTCCTCTTTTTTCTCCCTATCTTCCTGTAGTACCCCATCCAGGAATTGATCAATCTAGAAAAAGATTTTATTACACTATACACTTTGAACAGAACTTATTGCACTTTATTCTTGAATATGAAGATAGTGAAAGCAGTATTAATTGCATTGAAATCCGTAGTTTTATATAAAATTGGTATAACATCATGCATTTTAATATGAGCAAAGGATGTTCCATAATAGTAACTGCCGTCAAGAACCTTAAGTTATTCGGTATTAAATCATGAATATGAGGTCATTAGGGTTGAAAGAGTGAGGATTATGAAACTTATGTCGCACTTTGCACTTTAATTATTTTGTACTTTTCATTACTATGCTGCTATTGCTTGATTAGGAACCCCTAAAAAAAGAGGAATGAATGTCATTGAGCCTTTCAATAGGGAATAAATCAATTTTGGGTAGAATCATTTTGAAGGAAATGGTTTGAAGTATTTATAAGCCTAGCATTACAATTAATTAGCGGAAATTATGGAACTCAAGCTGCATTTGGTACTGTTATCACCTTGCACTTTAATCACTCTGCACTTTTATCACTCTGCACTTTAACTACTATGATGTTTTTGCCTGCTCATGAACTTCTAAAATGGCGTTGCTATGAAATTGTTGTAGGGAAATGAATTGAAATTGATGTATTGGAAAATGACAGTATAATAATGAAGATTAAGGTGCCGATTACGATCCTGTAAAAAAATTCCCCGTCCGACTCGTATCCGGTCTTTTTACCGTACGAATCGTACAAGTGCCGTACAAACTGCCAAGTACGATTCGCATGGGAAAAAGTCCATACGAATCAAATTGGGAATAATTCCCCACACGTCCTCGGGTCGGAAAATGTGTCCGACACGTCCCGGACGATTTACCGTACAAATGTGAAAAGTGAAGTCCGACCGCGCAAGTACGATCCATCCCGTGCGTCCGATGTTACAACCGGATGGAAAAAACACCGTCCGCACCGAACTCCCATAGCAACCATGGTAACATGTGCCCGCATACGCGCCCAACACTCCCCACAGCCCTCCTATGTACGAGTCGAATCCCCACCCGTGTATGTACACCCGTGTATGTACGAGACGTACCCCCACCCGTGAATGTATGGAGCGTACCCCCACCCCAACAGTGTATGTATGACCCGTACCCTCACCCGCGTATGTATGGAGTGTACCCCCACCCCAACCATGCATGTACAGACCGTACCCCCACCCCAACCGTGTATGTATGACCCGTACCCTCACCCGCGTACGTATGGAGCGTACCCCCACCCCAACAGTGTAAGTATGACCTGTACCCCCACCCCAACCGTGTATGTACGACCCGTACCCTCACCCGCGTATGTATGGAGCGTACCCCCACCCCAACAGTGTATGTACGACCCGTACCCCCACCCCAACCGTGTATGTACGACCCGTACCCTCACCCGCGTATGTATGGAGCGTACCCCCACCCCAACCGTGTATGTACGGACCGTACCCTCACCCGCGTATGTATGGAGCGTACCCCCACCCCAACCGTGTATGTACGGACCGTACCCCCACCCCAACCGTGTATATGCGACCCGTACCCTCACCCGCGTATGCATGGAGCGTACCCCCACCCCAACCGTGTATGTACGACCCGTACCCTCACCCGCGTACGTATGGAGCGTACCCCCACCCCAACAGTGTATGTACGACCCGTACCCTAACCCGCGTACGTATGGAGCGTACCCCCACCCCAACCGTGTATGTACGGACCATACCCCCACCCCAACCGTGTATGTACGACCCGTACCCTCACCCGCGTATGCATGGAGCGTACCCCCACCCCAACCGTGTATGTACGACCCGTACCCTCACCCGCGTACGTATGGAGCGTACCCCCACCCCAACCGTGTATGTACGACCCGTACCCTCACCCGCGTACGTATGGAGCGTACCCCCACCCCAACCGTGTATGTACGACCCGTACCCTCACCCACGTATGTATGGAGCGTACCCCCACCCCAACAGTGTATGTACGACCCGTACCCCCACCCCAACCGTGTATGTACGACCCTTACCCTCACCCGCGTATGTATGGAGCGTACCCCCACCCCAACCGTGTATGTACGACCCGTACCCTCACCCGCGTATGTATGGAGCATACCCCCACCCCAACCGTGTATGTACGGGCCGTACCCTCACCCGCGTATGTATGGAGCATACCCCCACCCCAACCGTGTATGTACGACCCTTACCCTCACCCGCGTACGTATGGAGCGTACCTTCACCCCAACCGTGTATGTACGACCCGTACCCCCACCCGTGTATGTACGACCCGTACCCTCACCCGCGTACGTATGGAGCGTACCCCCACCCCAACCGTGTATGTACGACCCGTACCCTCACCCGCGTACGTATGGAGCGTACCCCCACCCCAACAGTGTATGTACGACCCATACCCCCACCCCAACCGTGTATGTACGACCCATACCCTCACCCACGTATGTATGGAGCGTACCCCCACCCCAACAGTGTATGTACGACCCGTACCCCCACCCCAACCGTGTATGTACGACCCTTACCCTCACCCGCGTATGTATGGAGCGTACCCCCACCCCAACCGTGTATGTACGACCCGTACCCTCACCCGTGTATGTATGGAGCGTACCCCCACCCCAACATTCTAAGTACGGAGCGCACCCCAGGCCCCAACACCAGCACCTTCACCCAACATCGCGCATGTAAGAGTCGTACCAAGCCAGACACAAGGACAGCACTGTACAACTAAATTCCCGAAGTACACACCGTACACACACTAAAAACGCACGTACACAACCAGGACAAAGCAAAACAACACAAGAATACACCATTCGAATGGCACAAAGCCACAAAACATGTCCAACAAGCACAAAAACAACACATTCACTGACCTGCAACTGCCAAAATCCCAAACAGAGGCCCAAAACCCAACCACTCCTTATAACACACCCACCCAAAGTTCAAACACAGCCACACCCACCAATGGACCAATAAAAAGGGCCCACAGACACAAACCATGAGCCTTTGCAACAGACTCACTGCTGCCAGACCCCACAGACAACCTACAGCACCATACTTGAACCTTTACTACACCTTACACGTGCACACCTTCACGCACCCACCTTCACAAACACCCCCTCATCACATTCACACACACACCTGCACAACCACACCCACACACCCACAACCATCCACACCCACACCCCCCACAACCATCCACACCCACACCCCTCACCATGCCCACTAACAAGAATCCAAAGTTCACTAGCCGAGAGTTGGAGGTCCTTGTCGATGAAATCCTCAGAGTCGAGCCACACCTCTTTGGAACATTGGTCAGACAGACCAGCATTTCAGAAAAAACAGCCATGTGGCAGAGGATTGTCGATGCTGTGAATGCTGTTGCGTCCACCAGAAGGACCAGGCATGAATGCCAAGCCAGGTGGTACGATCTGCGGAGGAGGGTCCGAGCCAAAATGACCGACGACCACAACCAGGCCAACGTCACTGGAGGAGGGCCGCCCCACAGACCCGTACAATACCATCCCTGGGAGGAGAGGGTGATGGCCATACTGCCGGTGGTGTCAGTGGACGGATTAGAAGGACTCCGAGACCCGGGTGAGTACACAAACAACTCACCTCACATGGGGGGAACGTCATCCACAACCAAACTCACAATCAGGCACGCAACCACCCCAAGCTATCGCATGACTCAACCACACTCCATGAACACGCACATGCCACTGGCGCCACCATGCCCCATGCACCCAGCTGGACAATGCAAAGTCACAGGCCACAGAAAACACCAACACAAGACACGGTAAGCCGGATGGTGGGAGTGTGGGCCCCAAAAATCACATAGTGCAACTCAGAAGCAGACAACAATGCCCTCTGCCCATATGGCCTAGGTCACAGCCAGACAAACAGTGTGTCCCCACACAGGAAAGACTTGCCAGCAAATGGCGGACGCCTTGCATTAAGACATGGGGGTGACGGCACGTTTTTGCACATGACAGCAGCTAATGAACAGCCAACACTGTGAAAGAGTGGCAGCACACACCACCACAGCAGCAGCGCAGACACAGACACTACACCCAATGGGTGCCTGGAGATCAGAAACAAACTCACATCAACAAGCCCAGGGCCATTCAAAGAACTGCAAAAAGTGTGTGCCTAGGAAGCTGGGCTGAGGTGACAGAGGGTGACACACAGAGGTAGGGAGAGGGAGACAGAGAGGGAGTGAGAAAGGGACACACAGGGAGACCAATTCAGCCTTGGGGGGTGTGGGAATGTCTGCTCGTCAGCAGGTGGACTGCGTGCATGTAGACAAGGGTGGCCAGTGCCTGAATCCCCCTCTCTTCTCCATGGCAAAACACTGGGCCATGTCTCAACCTGTGCACGAGCACAACGCCAGCTACCTGCATTATATAAGTATGTGGAACAACTCCATGTGCCCACGTACAGTGCAACACGGAAGGCGCCAATGCATGGCTCGCCACACCTGCCCACTCCACTGCTGACTGCAGTCACAATTGACGCAGCAAGTAAGACTGTGCCACACATAGGTAAAGTCGCAAAAGCTGTGGCCAAGGGACATACCCATGCACAAGTGCACTGTGAGTGGAATGCAAGACATATCCAAATTCCCAGAGGAAATGTGCCAACTTAGAAACGAATGAAACATGGATGTTGCATGGAACAAAATTAACATTGTCTCTCTCACACACAGGTCAACGTCGTGGATCACCCCCAACACTGGGGGGGAAGACTCACAGGACCCGGCTCTGCGGGATGACGGACCCACCGGCAGCGACGACTCTCACCACTCTGTGGACGACCCCGACCAACCTGGCCCCTCTGGTGTCCAACGACCTGCAGCACCTGCGTCAGGTACAACTGGGCCAACCACCACCCCCACTCCTGCCACATCCCAGGAGACACCCAGGATCCCTGCCCCACCACCACAATGCAGCCAGGCTTGCCAGGAGGGACACGGTGTACCGGGCACCCAGGAGGAGGCAGGCGACAACGCCAATGCCACCCCTCAGGGGTCCCGGAGACCCGATGTGCCCACAAGGGCAGGCCAGGTGCAAGTGGGCAGGGGTGGTGGGAGTGGAGGACGGCGGAGGCGCGAGCCTGACCAGTTGGCTGCGGAACCGGTATATTCCCATGTCAGAAACATCCTGGACACATACTGGCATGACACCACGGGCATGGCCCAGGTTGTGTCCATCCTCGAGGAGATCAAGACCCAGCAGGCCCAGCAACATGCGGAGCAACATGCCTGTCTACTGCGACACCAAGGGCGGATGGAGGACAGACAGGCTGAGCTCGTGACGGTGTTCACGGGAATTCACCGTACACTCCGTCGGATAGCCGACAGCATGGGCAACCCTCCCTGTGCCACCAGGCGTAGAACATCACCACCCACAGGGAGGGATCAGGAGGAGGAAGAGACATCCGACGGAGCATCCCAAACATCGTCACGGCCTGCTTCTGAGGGTCCCCGCAGGAGGGCGGGTCGTCCACGGAAAAGACCGTGAGGGTCAGCGCAACAGCACCATCTCCCAGGACACCTGGCCCACTGGACCAACAGCAGCACAGCAGCAAAAGACATTCTCTGCCACATGGACTTGCTGGTCACTGTCTGACCAATGTTGACAAAGACTGTGGCATGGACTCTGAGGATTTCCAATGGCAAGGACACCAACTCCCCTAGTGAACTTTGGATTCCACACACCCGGAAAGCCCCTCATGTACCCCAACCAAAATAAAAAGTTACACGATAAAGAGATGATGCCTACATTTTGCATTATTACCTTACATGTGTCTTGTAAAGTCTAACCATGCCTGAGTTCTCATTTGACTTCAACCATCCACACCCTGGGGCCTGAGTCTGGCACAGGACACACATGGGTCACAATGTATTAGGCAAGACAGACATGGAGCACCATACACACCCGTGATGGGCCCACCAGCTGAGGGGGTGGCCGCACAACCGTGCCGACAGACATATTGAGTACAGCGACAGCCATGCGCAGAGGTCAGGGATCATGTGGAGTGTCCTGGGGGGCACCCAGGTATGTGTGGACAGGTGGCAGAACCATGTCCTGCAAGCTTGAGTCAGGTGGATGCAGAGAATGGTGGCCTGGCCAACGTTGGATGCATGGGGATGGCACATGTCACAATACCCACACAGTCATGGACATCATGCACAATACACAGTCTAATCCCACACAAACAGCTTGCATCTTGCTACTCGACACATAGACACATAGCCACTATCACGGAAAACCATGCCAGACATGCCGGATGCACCGTGGCAACACACCAGCATTGACTGAGAATAGGCACCTTGGAGGCATAGGGACACCTTTATTATTCATGTATTCGGGAATGCAGAGGCAACTCGGAGTACACATAAACAGGTCATGTGGAGTAACATGTGGGTCCAACACTGGAACCCCCCTTCTGCAGCACAAATGCGTGATAGCCATGGAACTGGCACACAAGTGTCGGCTAACAGCTAAACACCCCCTGCTGCTCACGGAGAGGCTGCCATACACCATTGATCCTCTGATGTGGAAGTCCCACACCATGTCAAGCCAATGCAAACCGTATGTGTCCGAGGGCAGTGTTACACACATTGATGCCATCATCACAATCCACTATCCCATCACAGATGACTGTCAACAAGTCTGACCATCTATTCAGGTGTACCCAGCTACATGTCGTGTCCCATGGTGATGCGACATGTCTGCAGAGGAACCAAACATCGGCAGGGGCAGTGTGCACACATCGTAAACAACTGCCACACCCAATACACTCCTGATGCATCCCTTACCCTAAGGAGACTTCCAAACTTGTCCGTACGTGTAACGCTGAGTCAGCACACGATGACGTGTCCATGAGGAATAGCAGTGCCACAACAATGCAACCAGCAGACGGCATGCGCAAGTACCTGGGGATGAGAGACACACAAGAAGTCAGCCACAAAAAGCACAGCCACTTGTATGTGCATGTACTCGACACATGTAAGGATGACAACATGCTAGGTCACAATTATGACTGGGGAAATACACTCATCACTGGCACCATCACTCCAGTGACACATCCACACACACCTCTGACTCACGTGGCATACATGCAGATGGACACACACATCGCAACACATGCCACACGGGGACCAATGCGTGCACACACAGACACTGGTACTCACCACTAAGCAAAGAAGTCGCGTATGAGCCGACTCCGGATGTCCTCTTGCGGAACCACATCCTCCACATCACTAGCCCCATTGCCAAGCCCTTCGTCCTCCACGGGTGGATGGTCCTGATCATCTTGATCCAGGATGAGTGGCACAGCTTTCTCAACTGCCATGTTGTGCAGCATGCAGCAGACCATGAAGATTTTGCAGACCTTCGCCGGGGCATATGGGAGTGAGCCGCCGGTCTTGTGGAGGCATCTGAATCGGCTCTTCAGGAGGCCAAATGTCCTCTCTATCACTCGCCTTGTCCGGCCATGGGCGGTGTTGTAGCAGAGCTGGGCCGGCATGATGGGGTTGCGGAGAGGTGTGATCAGCCATGGCATGTTGGGATAGCCAGCGTCCCCTACATGGAAACCACATGGACATAAGTAGGACAGGAGAAGCGGTCGTGCTGGAAGTCTACGCAAAATACAGGACAGACAGAGTGTACCCACCAACAACACATGCTCGTTCGTTGCGCAGCTGTGTCATCATTTCAGGCACCCTGCTACGCCTCATGATGTAGGCATCGTGTACTGATCCTGGAAAACGAGCACAGACATGTGAAATCACCATGTTGGACAGACACACCACAAGGGCATTGATGGAGTGGTAGTGCTTGCGATTCCTGTACGCTACCTCCTGTGCCTGTGGTGGTACCAAAGCCACATGTGTCCCATCTATGGACCCAATGACATGGGGCATCCCTCCCAGGGCATAGAATCCACGCTTGACCCCAGTCAACAGTTCAGGAGTTGGGAAATGGATGAACTCATCCAGGTGAAGCAACATGGCCTCTAAGAAATCATGCAGCACACGGCTGAACATGCTCTGGGACATGCCACCAACATGAGCTATGGTATATTGAAAGGTACCCGTGGCAAGAAAATGTAGGGCTGCCATTACCTTCAGCTTGGGTGCCAGTGCCGTAGGATACCTGTGCAGCGGTTGCAGGTGTGGTGCCAGCCTTGCCGTCAACTCCTCAATCAACGGTTGGGGGAAGCGGTAGCACCGTATACAGTCATTCTCCCGCATGTCAGCCAAGTCCGGAATTGGTCGGGGAAGAGGCGGCGCTCTGCAGTAATTTGGAAGTGACAAGGAAGAGTGAGTGCACTACAACAACAATTTATTTGTACTGAGCACATGTTAATCTGACAATACACATATGCTACATACGGAGTCAGGTATGTGCCACATGCCCTGGACACGTATGGCTGCCAGGTGACACTCCTACCAAGACCCAGCTACACACGGAGATTGTGAACCTCCACATGCCATGGCATGGGATTAGCTGTGTCCCAGTGTAAGTGAACAGCCAGACGCAACACAGGAGTGACATACATCAACACATCAGCAGAAGTAGGATGTCGATTTCAGAGACAGGTAGCGGAACACTAGAGCCACAGGTCACATGACATTACACTAGGACAGCCCACACACCTTGCCAATAAGGTGTACATGTAATGACTCCCCACACATTCATTGAGAGGATGCAGACATGTCCTTGTTACGCTACTCCGTGTCCCATGCATACATACGCACCTCACATCCGATACCACATGTGGCCTGGTGTGCATAACAGTGTGCCATGTCCATCTACACACAGACACATGTTGGTTGCTGCAACAGCTGATGCTTTTGAGGGAGCACCAACATCAAGCTAATGGGAACACCCCACACATACATGACATAGACACATCGTGCACCGTGGGTAGTCACATGTCTGGTGTGGTAACCCCTGTAGCGGGCATCAGGGGACACTTGCGTGTGTTGTTGACTGTGCCATGCCAGTGACGCTCATCCCAAGTGTGCAGTACGACCTGCACACATGTCAAAGGAGTTAAGGGCATGCCTGGCACACATTGCACCGTCACACATAACATCTGTACACATCTCATCATACATCTGTTGCCTTCTCGACTCAGGAGTAATGTGCCACATCACAGCCTTTCACACCTGTGCCCCACACATGTAGTACTGCCCAGACAATGCCTTGATGTCCATCGATGGACAAGTATGTCAGCTCTATTCCTTCCTGTGTGCTGCCTGTCACCACTGTGATGTGTGAAAGGCACCGTACATTCGCTCAGAGGGCCTGTGTACGTTCCCTATCACTATGGGAGTGCTGCCGTATGCGTACCCATAGTGATAGTGAGCGTACGCACGCGTGTACGGTCCGTATCACTATAGGTACGCATACGCGAGCACACCCATAGTGATAGTGAGCGTACAGGCGTGTGTACGGTCCGTATCACTATGGGTACGCATACGCGAGCACGCCCATAGTGATACGGACCGTACACGTACGCTCACCATCACTATGGTTACGCATACGCGAGCACACCCATAGTGATACGGACCGTACACACGCCTGTACGCTCACTATCACTATGGGTACGCATACGCAAGCACACCCATAGTGATAAGGACCGTACACACGCCTGTACGCTCACTATCACTATGGGTGTGCTCGCGTATGCGTACCCATAGTGATACGGACCATACACACGCCTGTACGGGCCGTTGCTATGCATTTGGGGTGCCTTGGGCCCCGGTACGCACCGTACCTGTGTGTGAAACTCCAAATTACATAGGGGACACATGAGGGACAAGTATAAAGGCCTACATGCATGCTGGTTGTCATGGAGACCAAGTTTAAAGTTTGAATTTTTTCCGGAAGGTGCACAGCGGAAGTCAGTTTGAATGAATCTACTTTGTTGCAATGTGGTTCTGGAGTTGACATCCCGCTCAAGAAAAAAAACCCACTGACTGTGCTAGGTTTGAAGGGATTGGAGGAAACATAGGATGCAAATGTGAGTGACCAATCACTCTGTACTCCTGTGCATGAAACAGGCCAGCAAGGCAGATATAAGGCAGCCAGGTCCCATGAGGGAGCACTTGCCTGCACATCTTTGGATTCTACGACCCAGCTGCTGCTCCTGATTCCCTGGAACCATGTCAAGGTCTGTGGAGAGGGCACAGCCTTTCACCCTGGAGGAGAACCTGGCATTGCTGGATGTGATCCTCCCACAGTACCCCCTGCTGTATGGGCGACCAGGGTATCAGGTGAGTGCAGAGTCTAATAGCACAGACTGTGTCCCTTTTTTGTGACTGTGACTTCTGGCATTGTGTCCAGGTGTGACACACATGCTATGTACTGTAGGGGGAGTCCCAGGGGGGAAAATGCCTGATGTCTCCCAGCCAGAGCATGCTGTGGTGCTGTGGTGCATGTCTGCCGTCCTCACTTGCATTGTGTTTACTGTGACAATCACTGCATGGTGCATGCCACATTCTGCCTGTCTTGTCCTCCTGGGAATGTAGCCTCTACAGTCCTCATTTGATTATGTGGTCAGCCCAGTGTGACAGGTGACTGTACCCACAGATGTGTGTTAGTTCTGTGTACCTGTGCTGAGAGTGTCCACATGATGTGTTCGTACCCTGGACATGGGTGTGTGTGTAAGTCCCCTGTCATGTGGGTGGGTGTATATGTGGAGTGTAGCACCCGGGCTGCATGAGGGATGGATATACCCTGCCCATCTGATGTGAGCAGGGAGCAGTGCTTTGTGTCTGACGTGCAGAGCCAGCCCCACACCTGTGAGCCCCCCCCGTCTAGTGGCACATGAGCAGAGTGAAGTTTGTCGCTGCATTTGGCCATGGCAGGTGAATGTCCTGTGCCTGTGTGTGTCTGTGTACTCTGCTGAGGTAGCGTCAGTGGCCTGTGGCATGTGACTGCTTAGAGGTGCTGCACATAATCCTGGTGTAGCTTGTGATGCACAGTGTGAGCCTGGATCATTGATTGTGTCGTTGCCCTCATTCCACCTGTGTACTTTCAATGGCACGTACTACTTTTGCCCTTCCCCAGAGGATCATGTCCCTATGACAAAGGTGCAATGCGTTGGATGCATACTATGCCTTGTTGTAAACAGCAAATTTGTTCTAATATGTGTCTCTGTGACATGTGCCAGGTGTATTGATGTAGTGTCACTTGTTCATCCTCACAGGTAGGCGCCTCTGCCAAGAAGCAGATCTGGATGAACGGCGTCAGTGCCGTGAGGAGGACGGAGGGTCGCAAGCGGCGCCTGGCCCAGGTGAGAAAACGCTGGCAGGATATCCGGTGCTGGACGCGGAGGATCGCACGGGTCCTGCTTGGGGACTCACCTGAGACCCATAAGAACCGCAGGCGCCGCCGTCTGACCCACATCCACAAGCGTGTGCTGGCGGTGGTCTTTCCAGACTTGGACAGGCGCTTACAGGAGAAGCAGCAGCAGGAAGGGGGTAGATACATGTGTGTTTGTTGTGTGTCACCAGCATTTGTAAGTGCACAGTTGCATGGATACACTGCCAGGGTTTAAAGGTGCTGTGCAGATCCTGTTACCCACAGTATAGTGGTGCTCTCCTGCCTCCCTTCCCCTCCTTGCAATGTGTTCCCTGGTCTGTGTGTAGTCACTCCTTCACAAGGTTCTCTAGGCTGGCACTTTATCCACATGAACAATGCCTGTAGCATCATGTGTGGGGGTGGTGTGTAACAGGTTTTGGGACCTTGCCTGTGCCCTGTCCAGTTCAGTACTTGTGGGTTCCATGTCAGTTGGCACTGATGCTGAGTCCAGACATGGGAGTTAGTCTCTCAAGTGTCATGCCTTACAGCACGCATGTTCTATGTTGTGGCCTGTGACATGATGTGCATGAGTGTGCGATACGCATGGTGCAGGGATGGTGGCGTGTGTTGCAGTCATTCCCATTCAGGACCATGGAGTTGTGTGGCCACTACTGTCCCCTGGGGCATATTTTCATAGGTGTCATGTGTGTCATCACAAAATGTGGACACTCTCAGTGTCCACAGCATAGGTTGTGCTCTGTGCCATTGTCCCCTGGCACCATGTATATTGACGTAAAATGTAGTACAAGTGTCCACTGTACAGCCTGACCTGATTTTCCTTGTTCATACTCACGGTGGCCAGTGCCTGTGTGTCTTGTTACAATCATCTGATGATGACCATTTGTACATGATTATTTGGACAGGCACACCTTGGGTATTTGGTGTCCAATCTTGCATTTATGCAGCCCATGTGTATTTCACCCAGACTAAGAGATGTAAGTGCTTCCTGTGTCTCAACTAATTGTCTCATGTAGGGGGTGGTTGGTGCGGGCAAAGCCTACATGTCAAAACCTGATATCTCCTTGCTAGGTCTGGCCAGTGTGTGATGTTTGTCTGGACATACACTCAAGGTGCAGTGAGCCAGCCATGGTGGGCATGTTTTCAGTATTACCTATGCAGCATGTGCCTCAAGTTCATGGATATGGTCCCTGCTCATCCCTATTTTCGGCGACGCTGTGTGGTGCAGATGCAGTGCTGGATTGTCCCCAGGGCCTGGCTCCTCTGTCAAAATCCATTTCATGTCATTTGCTATTGTGTCATGCTCTCCATAGTTTTTCAGTGGCATGGTGGGTCAACCAACTGTGTGTTGCATGCCCTACATATGTACCTTGTTTGGTAGATGTTACTCATCTTTCTTTTCAGGCTATGCACTGTAACCTATGTAGATTGGACTCATGTGACATATGTATACAGGTGTATGATTAATTGCTGTCTCTTCACCTTGCCCACAGCATCGTCGGGGGACACGGAGGGAGACATCAGCACAGACGGAACGGAGGGACCGAGCACCAGTGCCAGCGGTGACATCGTGCCTGGCACATCGAGTGGAACTGAGGCGGAGGAGAGTGAGGCCGAGGACCTGTCCAGTGCCACCACAGATTATGAAGCTGACGGGTCCGAGGATGATCTCTCCGAGTGGGCGGAGGCTGCACCAGCAGCTGACAGCGGCACAACATCTCTCCCCGCCCCCTCCATTTTCATCAGCCGCCTCCCACTTGCTTGTTTCCCTTCCCAGCGTGCCCAGTCACCGCATGTCTCCTTCCTGCCAGGCACCGCACCCCCTGCCCCTGTCTCCACTGCTGCCGCCAATGCCGAGTCTGTGGACATCCAGCGGCAGTTGCAGGTTGGTCAGGCTGCGATGCTTAATGTCCTCCATGGCCACAGCCAAGTGCCGAACAACATGGAGGCATACTTGGAGGGCATTTTCTCATCGCAGGCTGACCAACGCAACTTGCTGAGGTCCATTGACTCGACACTGACTGCAGCAGTGGGTCTCCTGCAGCGCTTCTTCCAACCCCCTACCCCTGACCCATCCACACTTCCCACTCCCATGCCTGTCCCACGTACACCCAGACGTCAGCATGCACCCACCACAACAGACACAGGCACCACACCAGCAGGGAAGGTCAAACGCACACCTCCTGGCACGCACACACAGGGTGAAGTAGGCACACCCACTGGGTCGGGGGCCAAACGTAAGACACGCAGCCAGAGTGGGAGTCCGCATTCCACCAAATCCACTCCCTCCAAATCCCCTCCCCTCAGCTCTCCTGGCCACATATCCGGCAAAGACTCCTTCATGGCCGCTCTGTCCCTGAGTCCCACAGTGACACCACCCCGCAAGCGGTCAAGGGAGTCCCCGGTCAGGGTGGTTGAGTCCCCCCCCCTGTCCACACCCTCCCCCAGTGGCACTGCGACCCATCCCTCTGACCCCCCCCCCCCCTCCTTGGGGCCTGTGGTTCCTTCGGGTGCAGGGGAGTCGCTGGAGGACCTTGCTAAGGTGTGCAGCGCCATCCTGGCCTCCGCCTTTGGCCCTGCCCCACCCCCTGTGGTGGAGTCCTCCATCCCTGCACCCACGACGCCTACCCTTCACCCTCATGTCCCTGCGGTGCCTGGTCCTTCCCCCCCACATGATGCCCTCCCCCCTCTGGAAGACGATGGAGTCTGACTGTGCAGGCAAGCTAGGGGACACGCGTCCCACTGTGTCCCCCACCTGGATTTGAACTTTTGATTGCCCTATGGGCATTGTACCTTTTGAACTTTCAAGGGACAAACAGATTTTTGGATGCTGAATAAAGCAATTTCTTTTTCCTTAGTACACTACTGTCTGTCTGGTATTGCTGTTGGTGGACCTGCCCCATTATTTTGGGTGGTGATAATGTGTTGGGTGTGTGGGAATTGTAGTCTTGTGCTGGTCATAGGGTGGATCCTGGTATCTGTGTGCCATCACAAGCTGTTGGCTACATAACTTTGTTCATGTAAGCAGTTACTGCATGGTGACATCGTCCCAAGGTGTGTTCCTTCCTCTGTGTAACCTGACATCTTCCCTGCAGGGTCTTTCCAATATGTGGTGCTGAGCTGTGTCTACATTGGCTGGGTGTGTGACGGACTCGTTAGACTTGGGCCATGCATGCTGAGCGATGTCTCCACCTGCATCATTCGTGGCGTCCTTGGTGGTCACTGTACTTGTGTATGTAGACTGTTGTCATGACTTCATGTGGACATGTTTTCTTTTCGGCGCTATGCATGTGTATACTCCCAGCCTCGCACACATGTGGTACATGTACTGCAGGATCTTTGTGCACCTGACTGACATTTGTGGGCATTGGATCTGTGGGTACTCCACCATTTTCTTTGCAGGGGCACTGCTGTGAGTGTTAGGCACCCACCCCTCCTGTGTCTGGGCACTGCTGGGAGTGTTAGGCACCCACCCCTCCTGTGTCTGGGCACTGCTGGGAGGACTCTGCACCCACCCCTCCTGTGTCTGGGCACTGCTGGGAGGACTCTGCACACACCCCTCCTGTGTCTGGCCACTGCTGGGAGGCCTCTGCACACACCCCTCCTGTGTCTGGGCACTGCTGGGAGGACTCTGCACACACCCCTCCTGTGTCTGGGCACTGCTGGGAGGCCTTTGCACACACCCCTCCTGTGTCTGGGCACTGCTGGGAGGACTCTGCACACACCCCTCCTGTGTCTGGGCACTGCTGGGAGGCCTCTGCACACACCCCTCCTGTGTCTGGGCACTGCTGGGAGGACTCTGCACACACCCCTCCTGTGTCTGGGCACTGCTGGGAGCGTTAGGCACCCACCCCTCCTGTGTCTGGGCACTGCTGGGATGCCTCTGCACACACCCCTCCTGCGTCTGGGCACTGCTGGGAGTGATAGGCACCCACCCCTCCTGTGTCTGGGCACTGCTGGGAGGACTCTGCACCCACCCCTCCTGTGTCGGGGCACTGCTGGGAGTGTTAGGCACCCACCCCTCCTGTGTCTGGGCACTGCTGGGAGGCCTCGGCACACACCCCTCCTGCGTCTGGGCACTGCTGGGAGTGATTGGCACCCACCCCTCCTGTGTCTGGGCACTGCTGGGAGGCCTCTGCACACACCCCTCCTGTGTCTGGGCACTGCTGGGAGGACTCTGCACACACCCCTCCTGTGTCTGGGCACTGCTAGGAGGCCTCTGCACACACCCCTCCTGCGTCTGGGCACTGCTGGGAGGACTCTGCACACACCCCTCCTGTGTCTGGGCACTGCTGGGAGGCCTCTGCACACACCCCTCCTGTGTCTGGGCACTGCTGGGAGGCCTCTGCACACACCCCTCCTGTGTCTGGGCACTGCTGGGAGTGTTAGGCACCCACCCCTCCTGTGTCTGGGCACTGCTGGGGGGACTCTGCACACACCCCTCTTATGACTGAGCACTGCTGGGAGGACTCTGCACCCAACCCTCCTATTTCAGCATATGTACGCTTCGAACATACACGGGTGTGGGTTCGCTCCATGCATACGGGGTGGGGGTACGGTCCGTACGTACACTGTTGGCATGGGGGGTACGCTCCATACGTACGCGGGTGAGGGTACGGGGCGTACATACACGGTTGGGGTGGGGGTACGCTCCATGCATACGCGGGTGAGGGTACGTGTTAGACCTGGCACCTTGGCGTGAGTCTCCCTTCCTCTTTTTGTCGCTGTGCCTCATGTGTTTTTATGGTGTTGGCCGCTCAGCGCACTGTGCCACTGCCAACCAGTGTCGCGGTGCGAGTGCTCCCTATGTAAATTGTATATGTTGGTTGGATTCCATGATTGGATTGTTTGATTTACTATCAGACCCCAGTAAAGTGCGCCAGGAGCGCCAGGGCATGTAAATGCAAACACCGCTGGTGGGCTTGCAGCACGGGTTGTGCCACCCACAGAAGCGGCCGGTAAAATACGTCTAAGGTCTGCCATCGCAGAACCTGCGTGCAGTCTGGTACTGACATGCTGACTGGCAGGTGTCCACACTTGCCGGTCCCTAAAACCTTCCCTTAACTTCATGTTAGTCACCCCTCTGGTAGGTCCACGGGCAGGGTGCGTTGCAAGCATAAGGTAGGACAAGCCTGGATGCGTGGCATGTCCTGGTAGTGAGTGACCGCCATTTTGTTGTTCACTACTGTAAGGCTACCCTGTTCTCATAGGCCAGTATGGGCGGCTTGGATTGTTACACCCTATGATCCTAACCGACCCAGGGAACATGGTAGAAGATCGAGTTTAGTATGCCTGAACTCGGAATAATAAGGTACATCTTTTCGCAAGGTTTATTTTAATATTCCGGGTTTGCAAATGTCGCTTTTAGAAAGCTGGCCTTTGCTTGCCTAAACATTTCAGCCGCCTCTGCGTGATGTGTATCTGATGTCTGGCTGGTGTGAGTGACAGGGCTGGGGGAACCCAGATGGGCAGGGCTAGGTAGCCTGGTGGTGAATAGGACGATCGACAGGTAGATGGGTGGGAGGAGTGCTCCTAGGCTCTGAATAGGACAGTGCTCTACCACCTCAATGCCGGCTCCGCCCCCTGTGGAGCGTCTGAGGACTCTGCCCTGCACTCTGAAAGAAGAAGCCTGCATCGCGTAAACAAAGTGCTCAGAAACCGGACTGAACTAGGCAAGGGCCCCCCTGGCCTGGGAGAACAAAAGATTTGCTGTATAAATAGAGGAGCCCTGCTCCTGAGAAACTAGATCCGCTTTTGACCAAGAAGAATCTCTGCCTGAGGAGGAGGCACCGGGAAAGCTGTAGGAGGAAGACTGTCCCTATCCTGGGGGATTGGCCTGCAGTGGTGACCTTGCTGCCAAAGGAGAGAAGAGAAACTGTTGCTGAAGACTTTTACTTTACTTTTACTTTCAAGACTTGTGCTTTTTCAAAACGATCTCCAAGGGCTTGGAACTGAGCTTGCCCCCTGAACTGAGCCCCAGGACCATTGGGCTCTACCTGATCTTCACTCGCCTGCCGCTGGACTGTGGTGTCCTTTCCCTCGCCGGAGCTGTGACCCCCGTGCCCCAGTCCCTCCTTGAGCCATGACCAGGACTGCTTAGCCGCCCCCGCCTTGGGAAGAGCCTCGCTCGATCTGAGCCGCTCCCCCTACGCTGTGCTGGGCTGCCCCTGTCACCTTGCTCGTCGGAGGCTCGCTGCGCACCTTCACCCTCCTGCCGGAATCGGCGTTTGTGAGCATCTCCAAGCCTCGGACGGCCCGGACGTATCTGCGTGCCCGGCTGCCCCGCTTTGCTCCCCCGCCACCTGCAACACCCCGCTCTTGTCGTGAGCCTGAAGATCAGACACACCTCGTGAAGTGTGGGGGCCCCGGACGCCGCCTCGCTCTTCTGTCGAAGAGCCGCTGAAATCCCGCACCCGCCTTTGCGTCAAGAAACAAGGTACTGTACTCCCGAACTCGACCGCGAGCTCGCATCGGATCCAGGGTCCGCAACGTTCTTATTTCCCTGTCATCTGCTGCGTGCTCCCTGGGCGCTGCCTCAGCACGAAGTGCGCTGAGGCCTACAGTTACCTTGTGCCCGCCCAAAGAACTTTCCGTAACAGAGAGAACTTTACCGTATTTCCAAGAATTGTGGCCCCATCAGTTCAACGTTACTGGGCCTTGTATTTGAATCTGCTGAATCTACATAAAAGCTTATTTTTATATACTTCCTGATTGGTGTCCGTTTGTGGTGCATGCAAGGGGTTTACTGTATGTGTAATTGCATTTGCTTAACCGTGTACGCCTGAGACTTAGCCTAGACTGCTCGCGCCACGCACCTAGAGGGTGAGCAGGGGTTATTCTGGGGAGTCATCCTTCGCCCTGACAAGAAGTAAAGGGTCCCTGCTTGTTGTGGGTTCACACCTGCGTCAACCAGAGCTCCCTCATTTCTAACAGTACGGGTCGTACATACACGGTTGGGGTGGGGGTACGCTCCATGCATACGGGGTGGGGGTACGGGTCGTACATACACTGTTGGGGTGGGGGTACGCTCCATGCATACGGGGTGGGGGTACGGGTCGTACATACACTGTTGGGGTGGGGGTACGCTCTATGCATACGGGGTGGGGGTACGGTCCGTACGTACACTGTTGGGGTGGGGGTATGCTCCATGCATACGCGGGTGAGGGTACGGTCCGTACATACACTGTTGGGGTGGGGGTACGCTCCATGCATACGCGGGTGAGTGTACGGGTCGTGGAGAAGTGTGGCTCAATGGTTAGAGCGGCAGACCTCGATGCAGAGCACTGGTCCGGGACCAGGGTTCGATTCCCGTCGCGGCAGGGTCTCGGGCTATAAATTCCGCGGACCGGATATTCTTGCCTCAGTGCCTATTCTAATCATGGGTCCCACGCTGCAACTCTGGGCAATAGCTTGCTTAATCTCCACAACGGCCCCAACAGCGCTGGGATGCCTGGCTTCACCTTGGGGATGCCCAGGAGTGGACGTTTCACAGGGAAAAAGCCAGGAAGGGTTCCCTAGCGGTATGAGTACAGCGCCGGGAAACCCCGAACCGGGGTAGCTGTGCGCTATATAAGTACAAGCACATTTACATTTACATACACGGTTGGGGTGGGGGTACGCTCTATGCATACGGGGTGGGGGTACGGGTCGTACATACACTGTTGGGGTGGGGGTATGCTCTATGCATACGGGGTGGGAGTACGGTCCGTACGTACACTGTTGGGGTGGGGGTACGCTCCATGCATACGCGGGTGAGGGTACGGGTCGTACATACACTGTTGGGGTGGGGGGTACGCTCCATGCATACGGGGGTGGGGGTACGGTTCGTACGTACACTGTTGGCATGGGTGGTACGCTCCATGCATACGCGGGTGAGGGTACGGGTCGTACATAGACGGTTGGGGTGGGGGTACGCTCTATGCATACGGGGTGGGGGTATGGTCCGTACGTACACTGTTGGGGTGGGGGTACGCTCCATGCATATGCGGGTGAGGGTACGGGTCGTACATACACGGTTGGGGTGGGGGTACGCTCCATACATACACGGGTGAGGGTACGGGTCATACATACACTGTTGGGGTGGGGGGTACGCTCCATGCATACGGGGGTGGGGGTACGGTCCGTACATATCCGTACCCACGCTGTGGAATGCTTGTGCGGGCCGTACCCAGGCCTTTGCCACGTGGGTACAGCCGTCCCGCTATTGTTGGGGTGACGTAGGTGTGGGCGTGGTACGACTCGTACCCACGCTCTTAAGGCGTGGGTACGGGACGTACCTGTATTGTTGTGTTGCCGGTTCGCGTCGTCAACCACTTCCGTTGTGGCGGACGCTGGCTTCGCTGAACACGCCCCCACCCCCTCGTAGTGACCAGGGCCTGGGGGGTCAGGTATGTCCAGGGCATGTGTGCTGTGTGACTTTGGTGGGGGTTTTGTGGCCTGCCCCTGCTCCTGCCCCCCCCCTTTCCCCCCTCCCTTTGTTGTTCTGACCTTCTGCGGCGTCTGCGTCGTAACCTGTAGAGGAGGTCGACTGCTATGAGGGCCGGGATGACACGTAGGTTCGGGTCCATGTCTGTCCGTCGCGTGCAGGTACTCCTTGTTCGCGTCGTCCTGATTTCCCAGCAGTTTTTGGCTGCCGGAAAATATTCTCCGTGCGGGACGACGTCGGTGCGAATCGTACTTCCTGGTTCGTGAATGGCAGGCTGCGTGCATCCCGACGTCACGTCGGCGCTTTCCCGGATCACATTTGTATGTTTATTTTCGTCGGTCGGGGTTTTGTACGATTCGTACGGAAATTGTATTTCCGTGCGAATCGTACTTCCATGTTTGTATATTGTTACGACCGGGTACGCGTCGGACGGAGAATATGCTCCGTCCGACGGTTCGTACCCGGTTTTTACAGGATCGTAATCGGCACCTGAGTAGGCATACGTTATGTAGCGTGAAGATCATTAAGGAAAAAATCTCTGCGAACACCGAGTTGCTTTGATGGAATAGGATCAATGAAAAGATCTGAATTAGAATATGTGTCACAATGCTGTTAGAGAAAGAAACAATAATCTAAGAAGTACCAACACGGATAAAAAAAAACCGCACATAATGCTAATAAAATGAAAAACACATAAGTATGCTTTTTCAACATATGGGGTCTGGAATACAAAGATGGTGGAGGAATATCTCTGTTAATATGCTTGGAAAGCATTGCTCTAGTTATTTTGAGGGTCAGCAAAACAGAGAAGGGGCATAGCATGTAATCGCCCACATTGCAGAACCAGACGACACCCAGTAGAAGGCAAATCACCGAAACGCGTCAGTCCTATTTGAATATGGAGCGGAGTTTTGTGTAAAACCTTGTACATGGCGATCATGGAAAAATAAAAACAAAGAAGAACATTAGAATGTGGTCGTTGTCGTTACGAAATGGGACGCCTAAGGATACATTTGAGGTGAGCAGAGCTAGAGTGTCGGTGGTGTTGAGGGTGCTCTATACAGGAGCTGCTTTCCACCTAAACCTGAGAACTAGCCCTAGTTCTATGCTTCTTTTTGAATGTATATATAGATATATATTATATATATCTGTTCTTATATATACATCTTTGTGGCAAGATTTTATTCATCTGGCATTTTTTGATGAAACCTATACCAGATTTAAAGCTGTTTGGTGTCATTTTTGTTTAACATCTTTACAATGTATGATGTAACCTTCCGGCATTTGGTTCAAGCAAATGTTCTTTATACCAGGGAGGTATTAGTGTTCTACTTTCATGGTGTATGGATTATGTCTTCAGTTTTGTACTGAAGTTTATTTATCTTAGTGAAATGGGAATGATTCCTGGGAGTCCTTCTTTATAGATTTTATCAGGACAGTTCTTTGCTGATATTTCTTTATTAAGGTGAAGAATACAGATTACAAGGCTTTTTTCTTGTTCTTATCTCTTTTGGTCCTCAAGTTCTCTTTCCCCTTGGGGGATAGATGATAATATCTGATAACTGTCAGAAAGTTATTTTGAGATCCCCCCTCCAGGACTTGATTTTTTCAGACCTGTAGGGTGGTTTATTATTTATATATTCTGTGATAGTATTCATAGGTACTATTAAGAGCCAGGCTCTTTTCCTACTGTTCCTACATACATTTAGTTGGTTGTTGGTACTGACCAGCTGGTTCTCTTTAAGAACTGTTGTAGGATTAGTTTGCAGACCCTGCTCCAGGGGGGCATAGCTATGGTATTTAATTCAAAAGATAAGGAGTGTGTGGATAGATGTCTCTATCAGATGTACAAGTTCCTTACCTTCTGTAACATAATATCTGGTAGAGACACAGTCTAGCCGCAGATTCCTTAACACCCTGCCCATCCTCCTTGCTCTGCAAAAAACCAATGAGACAATGGGTTAAACCCTGTATCCATACTGGTTTGTATATAGGTGGTCACTATCTCACTATCTCACGTAATGGTGACTCAACAAACATTTTGTTGTTGTTACATGGGTCTTATATTGGAGTGGTCGAGCGTGAGCCAGCGCGCATGCGCTGCTCTGCGAGACTTTTTGTAGACGAGTAGCAAATAGAAGCCCTGCCCACTCTCCGCTCATGTTTACCATTGGCTTGTGTCATTGTCTGTCCTAAATGCTGGCTTCTGATTCGTCAGTTCGCTTGTTAGTCCTTTCTTAGTACCCTCTCCTCTTCATTTGTCACCTCCCATGGCGACTGCCCCCCTTACTTCGTTTGTTACACGGTACGTGATATTTTAGACTGTGAGCACTATTTTCTTTAAGGAGGTTCTCCTCCTCAGACAGGACATGCTTTGGAGCCTTCTTTAACCCCCCTCCCGTTGTCCGTGCCTTCTCCCCACTCCGCCATCCCGCACGTTGTCCGTGCCAGCTCCGCCTTGTGGCAATGTGTAATTTTGTAAGTTTGCGCCCTGTATGTTATCAGACACTGCTCAGTGTTTTGGCATATATATCTGACTCGCTTAGTAATATCCCTTGTTTATTTTTTAGTTCATCAATCGTCCACTTTCTATGGCAGGGTTACCGATATTTTCTAGTCTTCGGTGGTATTCGTATTCCCTTTTTTCTTAGCAGGGAACCGGAAAGAATGGCACCTTTATCAGATAACGACCGCTGTTACGTGATTAAGGAAAGCAAGGTCCTACGGCTTTGCCGCCATCCTTTTTGTAGTTTCTTCAGCAGTTAGTTATGTAGCTTCGCCTCCCCTTCTGCACCCGTGCTTGCTCCCCACAGCTCCGGTGGGCGCCTGCTCCACAGCAGGGTGGCCAGTGACGCAAAATGGCTGACTGGGTGGACCATATAGATATTTATGCAGACGTGGGCGAGGAATTTGACCAGGTAAGCCGGAAAGGGGTATGGGCCTGGTGGGTACGGCTCAGGCCTTGTTTTCCAGGGTCTCGTTTTCTTCAAGTCCTCCCCTTTCAGTGGCCAACCCTATGTGGCCACTGCACTTTTGAAACCGGCCCCTCTAATGCAGTTCTCTAAAGACAAGAAGCCTCGGTTGTGGCTGCTGAGAACAGGTCTCTAATCAACGGCCTCCAGTCCACATCTTCCAGCCACCGATGCTCCGTGGCACCGCGTCATAATAATTCTCATGCTATTGGCGCCTTTGATTATCTCTTTTTAACACTGCATCATCTGCTCCCCTCTTTCTACTTTCTCACCCCTACATACGTTGCTATTGCTGCCCAACTGGCATGCTTTTTTGTTTGGTAGTGATAGGAATACTTTTTGAAAGCATCTAGTTTTCGTGATTGACTGAAAGCATTTAAGCTGGATGCCACTCAACAAGGCTAACATAGACCAGAAACCGCTGCTGACAGCTTGATTTATTATAAAATGGTCCTCGCAAGTGCTGGCCAATGCCGGTGGAGCGGAATACCAATGTTCTTTAAATTGGATCCTATCTCATGCCTTTACTTACACAGCACTACACTTTGTCTCACGACACTCTTGATGGTTCTTTTTCCACCCAATTTCTCCCTTTGTCACTGTTATCCTATGGTTTTACTAATACTGCTTTCTTCCTTGCCTGCCTTTCTCGCTTGATCCATATCTAAATCTGCTGATGAAAAATAAGTCCCAGATCCCATAAATGTCAGTGCATACCGCTTTTAACCACCTGCACAAATTAAGCACTGCATTGCAGTATTTCTTTCTTTAAAAAAAAAAAATTCAGGTGCTCAGTTGGGAACTGTTTACCGAGACCTCATTTTGGAATGACCTGTTGTGGGCAGCTGGACATTTGGGTTATCTTTTTCTCGTTGATAAAGTTAATGTTTATCTAACCAAATGAAGGTTTTCTTTTACATTGTATTCTCTTCTATTTCACCATGTGAACTCTGTTGCTTCCTAATATGTTTACCTAAGTTATTGTGGCATCTTTTCCATCGTAACCATTGGATCCCCTTCTGTCTTCTCAGTGTTCCTTCTTTCTGTCACTTCATAGTTTTGTAGTGGTTTCAAGGCGGAATACACGCTGTACTGGCCTACAGCATGACATTAAAGAATGTCCTCTTGATGCTTTCATCCTCCTTGACTCTTACTGCTAGTCTCACTTTGTTGTCTGCGGCACCTCAATTTACTCTATCGCCCCCCCTCTCTATTCTAGCTTCACTTGTGCCTTTTTTTTTATGCTGTCCAGACCTTTCTTGACACCTCTCCACAGACCCGTCTATCTTGCTTCCATTTCCCTGCAGTGCTCCTCTGCTCCCCCCGGTCTACTCTCCACTGAACCGGTCTTCTCAGAACAGTGTTGTAGGAAGGAGTTAAGTATTTCTATGCCGTTTCTAATCGCGGATACTCTTATTGATCAGAAGTATTGCATGAGTAATTTGAAGGTTGTGTGTAAATGTCAGTTACTATATGGTTTTGCAGAGATGTAACAGTCTCTTTCTAAGTCTACCAACCTTTTTAGGTCGATCGTGAGCCAGCGCGCAAGCGTTGCTCTACGAAGAGCTGTGGTAGTTGAGTACGGAGAGAAGCTTCGCCAACTCACCCGCCCATATTTTTCATTGACTTCGGTGTTTGTCCTTTGTAAATGCTGTCTTCTGATTTATTATGAGACTTGTTAGTCTCTCCTTAGTAGGGTTGTGTCATCATTTGTATCCTCCCATGGCTACTGTCCCCGTTACTTGGTTGTTACACTGGGCGTGTACTATTTCCTTCGTGCACACGTAGCGTCGAGTAGTTTTTTCCGTGCCTTCTCCTCTCCTCCCCCACCCCCCCTAAACCTCTATCCACCCACCTCCCGTTGTCCGTGCCTTCTAATGTGGTACAGTCAGAGCAATGGACGATGGACGACGTGTTGTAAGGTTAAATAATTATTTCTGTGTTATGTTTAAAAGTATGGATCTGTCAAAGCGCTAACACGATCAAAGCGCACGGACGATAGCTCCTCTAGCCTGACTTTGTGCAGATGTACCGAAGAACTCCCCTATACGGCATTGTGACATTCAGTGCTGCGCTCTGCAGATACCCCCCCCTTAATAATCTCATCTTGCTCCACCTCACAGGACAGCGTTTAAGCTGTATAGATTTACTGGTAGAAGTGGGCAAGCCACCAATGCAAAGGGAGTGCAGAGCGGAGCCATTAAGCGGTCATTCTTGATCAAACCATTCCACGTAAAGAGTAAAAGTTAGAAATCCACCCCAGGTTTAGGTTTTCCAGTCTATAATTCATCCATAGGAGCTGCCTCATTCTGTGTCTAGTTTTACAATGCAATGTACATAGCTGTCTATCAAGAGGTAAAACATAACACTCACTGATCTGTTCAATAAGGGTGACTAGCACAGCATACAATTCTTTTAATGAGTTTTTCCTACTCTAGGCACAACGTGCTTTCCTGCAACATTCACCGCACCATACGCGGTTTCACTTTCAAGCAGCCTGGGGCATCTCCAAGAGTTTGAGCTCATGACAAATGACAAGGCCTTTTATATATGTGTTGGTTTTCAAAACAGATAAATAAAAGGCATTGGCGTTAACAATGCCAATAGCTTAAACTCACGCAAATGCGAGACCTATTGCATTGCAAATGCTTGTTAAGGATGCTTCTGCTTCAGGGGGCCGGGTTTCACATAGCCTAAGCAACGTTGATTAATGTGGGGTCTTTGCTTTAACCCTTTGAATGGTATCAGCAAACAATTTCCTGTTGTTCGTAATTGGTATTTTTTCAGAAGATTTTGATCCTTTTTAGGCACACTGTTTCCACCGCCAGTTTCTAGAGGGGCTCCATGTTCTGGCGCAGACGTTTTCACAGAAGAAACTGTCTTCCGCACACCGGACATGACTTATATGGCTCAATTGATATCATGACCGGAGTCAACGTCCAACGTCCTCACGTTGAAAAATGTCTGGATGCCTGGGGAGAATCCAAAAGTTAAGGAATCTGCGGCAAGACTGTGTCTCTACCGGATATTTAGTTACAGAAGGTAAGTAACTTGTACTTCAAGGTGTCATGATAGTGTGCCTACGAAGTAGAAATGTAAGTAATGCAGTTTCAGAGAATGTTATCCTGCACGGACACACACGCAAATGTATGTAAAAAATCACCATGTTTGAGAAAAAAGGCAACTTAAGAAACGTGAGCTTGTAAAATGGCGGTGTTTCTAACTGAGCTTTTCTTGTTCACGTGGCCCCCACTCCTTGGACGTGAGATGCTAGAAGCGATTCCTACACAATGCTAAAATATAAGGGCTAATAAGTATAAAAAACCCTTAATCTTAAAAAGCATCAATCTTCTTTAATAGAAAATTGCATTTTGAAACCCACTGTAAAATCGTTAAAGATGGACTAAAAGTAAAGTTTAAAAAAGCAATTTGGCATATAAAATCAAGGGCGCATTAAAAGTCCCACAACTCAAAACTGCCAGATTGTTTGTGTTCCGACACATAATTGAAACATTGCTGTTCCCAGCAACTGCTGACGATATTCCGAAGGCACCCATCGGAACTGCAGAAGACGAGCCAAGATCCAGATCCCTAGGAGTGGAAGCATCCCAGGAGGGCTTGTAGAAGGCGTTCAGAGGCAATGGACAACAGTATGTGTGGGCCATCAACAGACCAACCAGTAGGGCAATGTCCCTAGATTGGACAAGTTGCGTTCCTAAGCATATGTCCAGGGAACACCCAAAAGTGCACAGAAGACAGGGAAATACGGGCTGCATGCAGTGTAGCCACATATGCAGAACGGTCAAGAACCAGTGTTCTTTTAGTTCCTGTAGCAAGGGTGCGCAAAAACGCTGTATCATGCGTTCATGACACAGCAACACATGTGGAAGTGCCAGTTCCATTTGGCGTTGTGATGGGACATCCATTGCAGAGCCGAAAAAAAAACACAGTCCCAAAAATCAGGAACAGGACCAGCGGGAGACCTCCAAAAACTTTTCCAAGCACAGAGTGTATGAATGATGGAATAACTCCGAAGACTGTCTAGAAGTTGCTAACCAACCCAGAGCCATTTGTCTTGATAAAGGCAGTATTAGAAATGTTAAAAATGCGGTGCACCAGTTTCCTGAAATGTAGTGGGAAATTAGTGCAGAGTAACAACTGTATCTCAGAAGAAGACCTTACAAGTTGAAGATCAAACGTCTCCTTTGTAGATGTTAAGGCCACATCCTTCTGGAACAATAAGGCTTTCAGTCTGCTCAAAGCATCAAAGTGCACATTTGAAAGCTTTATCGAAGGCCAAAGTGTTGCCTCCCTAACCGTGCGGGCAGGTGGAAACAGGAATTGTGTACAACAGGTCACGAGCGCAGTATCTGTCACCAGATAGGCGATTCCCGGTTACATGCCACAGCAACTCTGATCTTTCCGCATCAAATAACTCCCATTTAAGAGCAATCTGAAGGCCGGACGGATCAAAGGAGCTGGAGAACCCTTCAGATAGCAGGACAAATTTGCCATGGATGCATTACATACACCATGAAGGGAAGCTTCCCTTCACACTAAGGAATGTCCTAAAGAAACCTTGCAGTCAGTCCCGCTAAGAAACACTTCAGTCTCGCCATTCCTGCAGTGGAATCTGAAAGGTAAGATCCATGACTCGTGCACATGTTGTTCTCCTAGCGCTTCATATCTGCCTACTGGATGGCATTGTAATCAGTATTGGAAGTGAAATGTCACAATCAGCAGAGAAATAAACCAGTGGTTTATCAAATCCGCGGCAGGTGTTTCTGCAACAGTGAATGGTAATTTCTCAAGGTATAGTGTAGGTTGCGTCTTCTCTTGCCACGATGGTTTGCTGTTTTGTTAAATTGTAAGGTAAAAACAAGCTTGTGGCATTAAGGTGTTGTCATGGTATGCTACCAGCACGAAGTGTCAAAAGAGTCCAGGTCAGTAACTCAAACACTCTAAGCGGTGACTGCCCATGTTGTAATGAACACATGTCACTCTGTATAATGTCTATTGCAGACGACACAATGTTACCTAAAGAGTAAATTCTAGTGAACAAGGTGGTCATACCATTATCAACTACTGCTAGACCTCTTTCTAAATTAACCATGTCAATTTTGCGGAGTCTCTCAGCAGCCTCCTGCTGGGAAACGTTCCACACTTCATTGTATATTGCATGTGGTTATGTTTTTTGTGTTCTAGAGACAAGCCTGGCCGCGGCATTAAGAGAAGCCCTCAGCGGGCCCAACTTGTATTTGGGGAGACCGCATAGAGTGGTAGAGTGGTACGACAAAGACTCGTGTCTCCCGTGGACACTGTATTTGTCCCGCAAAGAAACCAACACCAGTCTCCAGATCCTAGCAGATCCGCTACACTTCAACACTCTACACCCAACGCCCATAGCCCGAGTTTAAGTGACTCACCTATCCTGTGAAGTCTCCCCGGCGATCCTTACTTCGTCTGCATCGGTGGCTGACCTCTCAAGGACCCCCTCCTCAAAGACTGCAGCCTCTGGTCGAAGGGTCCCCCCAACCGTGATCCGACCCAGCTAAGGAAACCCAACACCAAAAGGCACCCCTGCATCCTCTGCCCCCGACCTTGGGAGCCTAGCTGACAGTGCCCAGATGTCACCCAGCTATCCATATTACCTGCCCAGCTGTTAGCCGCCTTCTTCCAGCCTCCTGGTCCAAGCCTACAGCCTCTTTCCGAAACCGTACACCTCTGTTGGAAAGCATTGGGCTTGCCAAACTGATTTACACCCTGCACCTGGCCGCCCCTGTGCTGCTGGTGGTATAGCTATGGTGCTGCTTTATGCTGCCCCCTGTGCTCACCTCAGCCCCAGGTGCATTTGCCCTAAGACCACGGGTACCTACCTGCAAACCGTGCCTCTTCGAGGTACCCCCGGCTACATTGATAACATTGGGCCCAATGAATTCTGCATCTGTCCGCCCGTGTCGCTGGGGGTGCAGTACCTACCTGGTCCTGAACCTTGCCATGTGTTGTCCCAAACCCCTGAAGCCTGGGGAAGTAGAGTGCTTACCTGCAAACTGCTTAACATTTTTTCCTCCATAGGATTGCATTGTAGTTCATTCCCTTACAGTGAACTATCTGACGTTAACACTGCAAAAGTATACAACTGTACTTGACTGACATTTACAGAATCTATTCTAAAAACTGTACAGTATACAAATGCATTTACAAAACATTACTGCATTCTTGGAAAGTATTGCTACTTCTTACAAACTGTACAACTTACCTGCACTAAGTGATTCTTGGTTCTAGTAATAAAATAACAAAGTGACAACTTTTTATACAAACAATTGGTCTGGGTTCAGTCTTTGAGAGTGTGCTATCATTTCTTTCCTGAGTGTGTACAACACATGCTTAACACTACCTTCAGATAAGCCTAACTGCTCAGCCCAGCTACCAATAACTTGACAGAAAAGTACTATCTACTTTATCCCCTGCTATACCTCTGGGGATCCACTGGACTCTGTGCACACTATACCTTACTTTAGTATAGTATATACAGAGCCAGCTTCCTACAAAGGCCTGTAATCCCATGCTATCAGAAAGAAGGGACAAGTGTTGTTTTGAGACCATGTTGAGGGTTTTGGCCAATCTAGGCATAACTTTCCAACACTGTAAGTTGTTCCCACCCAAGTGTTGTCTGCGCGTAAAGTGGGTCGGGCCTGCTGATCTTAAACCCTTTGGTGTTACCCAGGACAAGTGCCTGACATCTGTTAGTGACCAACTGCCACACTAACCAATTCTCCTGATTGGTACCCGGTGAATTGTATGTGCCATTGGGAAGCATGGTTTCCTCTGTATAATTTGTGAACTGCTGCCAGTACACAAAGCGTGCAAATGTGGGACTGTTTAGTGTATTTAGATATTTTATCTTAGCCAGGCCAAGACATGATGTTTGCTGCACAGTTTTATTCAGGATAATCAGTTGATGTGGTATAAGGCATGCTCTCAATAAAGTATTTTTTCGCTGAACCTGCCAATCTTTAGTTCCCCAAATGGACTTTAAATCTACAGTGTCCCTTCAAAAGTTGAACCCTTGTGCAGACAACTGGGAAAGAAAAGATGCAACATAAATCAGCTTGGTGGTAGTGAGCACAGTTCTCTGAGCCAGTGATGGTGTCAATTTAGAAAAGAAAGACTCTGGGTCAGCTGTATTGTGACCTGAAAATATGAAACTTGTACAAATTTTTGTGAACTACCCCATAGTCCCATAGTGGTGTAGGGCAGTGTTCCCATGGCGTGTAATTAAATACTGCATGTGGAGAACTCGCTTTATGCAAGGAATTGTGACCATAATGTTGAAAACAGAACATTAAATTATAATCAGTCGTGCCATTGTACATAAATAAAGTATAATGTTGTAGATCTTCTAGCATTTCATGCACTGTATCATTGTCCCAATCATCAGAGATAATCTTAGGGGTGTGTCATATTGTGCTTAACTAACCCCAGCCAGGCCAAGACCATTGTGACCTCATAACATTCTAATGTCACTTCAGGATCCTGAGATGGCAAGGCCCATTAGTCCGTTTAGATAGTTGGATGCGCCTGGTTGGAGCAGTTGGGTTTTACTTGCCTCTCTAATAAATTAAATATTCAACTTAAAGATCTACGAGAGTACCACATTTTATTATTACAGGGTGATAGGGTCATTCAATGAGATGTGAAATGCATATGGTATTTGCAGAAGTTCCGTTGGACCAAATATATCATACAGTACCCTATCCCAAACAATTCCATCAGGAAACGGAACAGTAGAAATGTTCACCAGGGAAAGGTCACTTCGCACTGTGTGATGAAGAATGGGATGTTAAAACCAAGTTCACCGGTTGCACAGCAGAGCATTCTGGGAGATAGCGTCTGTTCAGAAGCAGGAAAAAGATAGTTGCAATACCAATCCAAAGAACAAGGAAAAGTAATGAATTTGTGATCCAAAGTTATTGCCATGGAAGAACACAGTATGTCTTCTTTGGCCAATGGTAGAATGTACACAATTTACCTCTGAAAGGTGTAGGTGGCTCAGATGAATCTGAAGAGAAGTCCTCAAAGTCGAAAACGTAGATGGAGGCTGTGAGAAGTTGGCCGGATATATGCTATCCACTAGTTATAGGGGGCACCTTGTATCAGTCCAAACAACCCCTTATTGGTTATAGGTTAAAGACAACCTTTATTGAAAGCTATCCTAGTGGTAGCTATGGAGAGCAGCCTTCAGGCTAAGTTTTGAAGGAATGTACAGCAGCTTGTTTTACCAGTCTATAATCTCTTGAGTTCCTAAATGAAAGATGTCCACACCAGGTATATATATAAAATATATGTATTTATTACTAAACACACCCTTCTAGTCTCTTCATGAGACTAGAGGTCAAAACACATAAGTTACACTTCAATAATGTCAAGGACCACCCAAGGTAGTGACACAGGGGACCCAGGAGGCGTCGAGGACAACCAGGAGTTGGATTCGAGCTGTCCACATAGGATATTGAGTGCTGCAGCGTCGGTGCCCGGATTGGACACAACAAGCCTTGGCAACAGCAACCCACACAGAAACGAGAAACATGCTTCGGTGCAGACAAGCAAGGTCTGAGGGACTCACCACTTGGTAGGGAGTCGGGCATGTCTGGAGCAACAAGGGAAGCGCAAGGAAATTCTAAGTTACCCCCTCAGGGACCCACCAGTCAACGGACCAGGGATCGCGAAGGGACCTCGAGATGAAACACAAAATAGCAGCCTACGGGTCACTCGAAATGACCAGGCCGACAATCTTAGGTGGATTCAGTGCTCGAGGTGGGGGCTACAAATCAGCCCAAGCACGACTTCAAGAGATGTCGGAAAGTCAATGCACTTGCAGAAATGCATGGTGACCAGGTGTTCCGGTTCCACGCTACTCACGAGGGCTGCGGGTCTCAACTTTGCTGGGGACTCGGGTCGGTCTCTGAGATGTCTGGAAATCCTCTTCCTGGGCTGCAAATACTTTGGAGTCCGGCAGGAGCTTCGGAAATGCAGAACAGCAAATTGCCTCATTGGTGCCTGCCAAGCAGGGGAGCCACTCCTTGACTCCAAGGGAGATTTCTTCAGTCCTCTGCTTTTGAGCAGAGTGTCGAAGGTCCAGGATTCGGCTTCAGAGTTTCATCCAGGGTAATCTAAAGTTCTGGTTACAGAGGTTCCTTACTTATGCCTAAGGAAGGGGTTGGACTAGCTCTGGGGACCTACCTATGGAGGGTTTGGAAAGAGGGGTGGCTACACCCATTTCCTTTGTCCAGTTTTGTGCCAGAGCAGGGACTGGAAGCCCCTGAACCGGTCTGAGCTGGACTATGCACAGGTACACCAAATGTGCCCGCAGTGCAGGACTTCAAAGCACTCAGAGTGCTCCCACCCAGCCCCAATACACACAATCCTGTCTGGGAGGTGGTTACACCCCCCTGTGACAGGAAACCTATTGTCCAGGCCTACCCTGCTGGAGTTTCTGTCAGCAGTAGGAGGCCAGACTTGGGTCTGTGGCTGCAGCATCCATTTTGTGATGCCAGGGCTCTATTAAGTTTCTACCGGGTATACCAATGCTGCCATGTCTCTCCCTCTAGAAGGATGGGATGATACTCCCACACCAGTTACTGGTGTGGAGGTATGATTCCAAGGTGTTTGACACCAAACACGACATGTTTCCGTGCAGCCAGTCCAAAGTTAGCATTTACCGTTTGGTTACAATGCACTTAAGAGAATATGGTCAGGCTGCACTACTAACAACCCTGTAGAATAGATTCTGAAGGCTGCAGAGGGGCTCGGCTCATGCCTGGGCACCCCCTCTTATATAACCAAGCACCCTGCCTTCAGGATTGATGAGGCCTGCCATTGGGGTGACTGATAGGTTTGTATGTGCAGTATATGGTGAGATATAGTGAACCTATATCTCAGTAAGGGGTGCATGCATGCATGCTTCAGTCCTGGTAGGCCTCTGGGGTACCTATGCCCTGGGTACATAGTATACCATATACTAGGGACTTGTAAGGGCACCTCAGATCCAATCTGTAATGTACCTAAAGTACATGGAATCATTTTAGAGAGGAAGCAGCTAGCCTGGGGCCCTGAATAGCAGGGTCCCAGCCAGACTAAAGTCGAAAAACAGTGAAACACCAGCAAAAAGTGGGGGTAAACATGTGAAGCAGATCTTACTCTCCTACAGAGGCTGTTTGATCTATTTGTGGCAGCTCTGGAAGCTGTGTAGAACTTGAAGTTGTCTCGAATTGTGGTACATTGACATAAACACCATCTGTGTCGGGTTTTAGAATTGAAATATGTGTTTCCGTGCAAGTTTATTTTGTAGTTGCTGATGTAGCATGTAGAAGTGATACTTCATTAGTAGCTATTCTCAGCCGAGAAGAAGAAGCCTCATCGCTGATCAAAGCTTGCAGTGGGACCTCCTGTATAGTACTGAGAGGAAACCTGTACCTACCCAGGAGCCCACGTGGCCTACTGTGTAGAACAGTCCATATAAGGTAGTTTGACAAGATCTATTGACACAAATCTCATTTTGGTTTTTGCAACCAGCAAGGGGCAGTAAAAGTACAGCTATGAAACTTTCAACAGCCAGGACAGGTACAGGTGCTCTTTAAGATGGCCCGAATTCCTTCTTGTCATGATCTTCTCCTGGACCAGATCCACAAATTATGGAATCCAACCAGGAGCTGCTGGTGCCTCCTTCACTTCTCCAGTAGCGGTGCGTTTTACTTCGACATTGTTCTGTGCATCCCAGAAGCTCTTCAGTTCCTGTAAAACATACAAATGTTCATTGATGTCAAAAGGTGTTCGGCTGCATTTTGCTGAGACTGTCGATGTCTGGTACCCACATCTTAACCCCAAACAGGATCTCACTGGGAGCCCGACCACCAAGGGATTTTCTAGGCAGATTATTTAGGGTTCTTTGCAGCCCATATAAGTGATGGACCCAACTGCAATCTGAGCCATATACCCTAACTGTTAAAGACTGCTTTAACTCTCGGTTCTTCCACTCCACTACCGCATTTCCCTCGGGATGGTAGGGGGGGGGGGGGGGAGGAGTACCGCACAATCACACCTAACTTTCCCATGGTGTCTTTGTAAGCCTTGGAGGCAAACGCCGGACCCTGGTCCGAATTATATGTGCCAACTGCGTATATTCCGACGAAGTCTCTTATAACAGTTTTGACATCAGCCGATCGCTGTGGCCAACCAATAGGAATCAAGAACCGGAATCCACTGCAACCATGGTGTACTTGTAAGCCCCATCCGATTACAAGAGGCCGCAATGGTCCAAATAAATACAAGCGAATGGCTTGTTTGAGATCAATAGAGGTCTATGTGATGGACATGCTAAGGTGAAGCCCTTCATCTGTTGGCAGATGTCGCATTGGAGGAGAAAGTCCTTAGTCTGTTTGTATAGACCTGGCTACCAATAGCATTGCGGCAATAATGAAATTGTAGCTGCCACCCCTACATTTGCAGATGCTAGGTCCTCATGTGCTGCTAGAATTAAACCGAACCTGCCATCTGAATTAGGTATTACTTGATCTCCCACTCTGGGAATCTGAGCAAATGGAATGTTTAGCATACTTAACTGATCGGAGCATTTTATTGGAAAGCCTTTATGCAGGTGGGTGCCGTCACAGGCAGCCCTGACAGCCACCATGATGTCTCTATTCTTGCACTTGAACGAGTTATTGCAGCGACCGCAGCAGTTTGCACTGTTGCCTTTGCAGCTTCATCAGCCATGGAATTCCCCGCAACATATATTCCTACACGCTAATGACTAAGTGTGAATCACATGAGTCTGTGGCAAGCATGCTTAAAGCTTAGCCACCTGTCCTCAAAGCATCTTGTGCTTTATTGTGTACCCTTTGAATCTCCGAATCCATTCTGGCTGCAGTAGTGCAAGTACTCGTTGTATTATAATTGTATTGTAATTGCATTTATATAGTGCTTGTTACCCCGGACGAGGAGTTGAAACGCTTGTTTGGCGAGTAGCGCGCTACTCCGGAACCCATAAAAGATTAGTGTTGAATTAATATAGTGAAATATGAAAGTAATTTCAGTGGTGGATATTAGTCAGTTATTTGGATTGAGAAGGTTAGCGGAGAGACAGAAGAGGGAAAAAAGGTTTGCATTTATATAGTGCTTGCTACCCCAGATGGGGTTTTGAAGCGTTTTTTTGGCAAGTAGCACGCTACTCTGGAACCTATAAGGTATTAGTGGTGAGTTAGTATAGGGAAAATAATGAAGGTAATTTGAGTGGTGGATATGTTAGTCAGTTATTTGGATTGAGAAGGGTAGGGAGGTCATAGCAGTAGGAGGAGGCATGGTACGAGTAAAAGGCATGTGGAGGGGAAGAGTCAGAGTGAAGGGTTTAGAAAGGCTTGTTTTGGGGGATCGGTATAGTAAAAGAGGTATGAGATGATGCAAGGAGGGGTAGAGTAGGGAAGGGTCTAGAAAGCGTTATTTTTGGGATCATAGTAGTGGTATGGGTTTGGGATGAATGAGAGAGTGGAGGTAGAGGATATGTTGATAGAGGTATAGCGTGAGAAATAGGGTAGTGCATTGGATATGCTGAATTAGAAGAAAAGTAAAAATATATAGATCCATAAGTACATGGAAAGTCTATAGATGCATAAAAGAAGTAGGTATGTATAGATTAATGATATTAATAGAGGTATAGGTTGAGAAATAGGGTAGTGCATTGGAAAGAGTAGTAGAAAGAGGTTTGAGATTGTTCAGAGAGTTGCAGTAGAGGATATATTGAGAGAGGTATAGGGTGAGAAATAGGGAAGTGCATTGGATATGCTAAATTAGCAGAAAAGTAATAAATATATAGATCCAAGTACATGGATGGTATATAGATGCATTAAGTAAGTATATGTAGATTGAAGATGCATTACATAAATTCCAGCTTTCAAGTGATGTTGTACTTAAACATTCTTTTTATTAATTTGTTTTAAAACATAATTATTATACACGTTTACACAAAGCAATAAATATACATAGGTACATATATATCTATATAGTAAAGCAAACACAAGGAGATGATGGATGGAGCGCTGACAATTTCAGACACTCACCCCCCAGTCACAGATATGGGTTGAATCCATCATCGTACTTTAGCTCACTTCGCCACCCCAGTTCAGACACAACTATATGCAAATCAGTCTTGACCCTGTGCCTCATGGGAACAGTCCAGCCCGAACTGCCAAGCCATGTCTTCCCTGGACCAAAAACAGGCATCCTGGGACCTGTTTCAGGCTAACAACCCTCATCAGCCAGGCTAGCTTGAATCCAGTGGCAAAGTGTGCAAGGGAGTCGCGTCTGGGCATACTCTGCCAACTTAGGGCAAACAAAGCAAACACAAGGAGATGCTGGACAGAGCGCTGAAACTTTTCAGACACTCACCCCCAGTCACAGAACTGGGTTGAATCCATCATCGTTCTTTAGCTCACACCATCACCCCAGTTCATACACAGCTATATGCCAAAGGCAAGCCCGTCAGCGTCCGGCGCCGGCCATTCTGCCCAGTTCCCCTCAGGTGAGTTTCTTCCACTATATTAAAATAGGGAAAAACTGCTTAGCCTTAGGCGACTACCAGATTTCAGATTTATTTATTTAAGTGATCGGTCCTTTAAAAACAAAAACTATTACACCAATGTAATTTTTAAATAGTACTACTGCATACTTGTATAAACACACACAATTATTAGTAACATTTTTACACGGTTGTTCTACAAAATACTTCTGTGCAACAATTATTTAAAAATTCGTTTAAAAATTGAGATTTGGGAAGTTCATGTCTTTGTGACAACCTATTTATAATACTGCATTTTGTTTCTCGAAATTTTTCTGGTTGTCCAATAATATTTAAAAAAGTCAGTTTCAATCTCCACAGAGTTTTGACCAATTTCCTTTAAATACACATTTAAAAGTTTCACCCCCCTGCATACCAGGAGGATTGAGACGCCGCCGAGCCAGGTGATTACAGCTTCACTGCACGTTCGTATATTCATACTATTCAGTAGTGCTTTTATTAGTGACTTCCGTTCTTTTAATAACTTTGGGCATACACAGAAAATATGTTGAATAGATTCATATTTGTATCTGCATAGTCTGCAGTCTCGATTTTCACTTTTATCCTTCCATGCTGGGATTAAGTCTTTTGTTTCCCACATGCCAAGACGCAGCCTCATAAATTGATGTTTTAAGGTAAGTGAGAAATAAGCTGATAAATATTCCCGAGGCTTCCTTTTCCCAAATGAGCTGAGAACCGTCCAGGCATGCTGTCTTTGCAGTAAGGTACTCTCATCCGTCGAGTGAGACAAGAGTTTTATTATAGTGTTGATTAGTTTATTGAAGGCCTTTTTGCCTATGCTAAGATTCCAAATGTCTTGCACAGAAGGTCCTCTATCACCTGTTTTAAATAACTACCCCAGGATCCTTGAATTTTCTTTTCTTTTTGTCTGTCTATTTCTTTCCAGCATAGTTGGTCTATGGTCCCGCTTTCAGAAGCACGCAACCTCCAACATAATTTAATGAAGGCGCCTTTGCTCCGAAATTCCTGATTTAGTAAGCCAAACTCTAGCCGCACCTGGGCTGGCAACACACATTGTTTGATAGGAAAATCTTTTTTATAGACTTTTGTTTGTATTTTGTTCAAGGCAGGGATGTCACATCCTTTCATCATTTCAGTGCCATAGGTTACAGTTGGCATTAACTGTGCCTGCATGACAGTTAATAGATTACCGTGTGATGGACAGCTTAATTAATTTTTTTAAACGTTAAAACCGTATATCAGGTTTTGAGATTTTGACCTCATTGAGGTGAGTTGTGATTTATAGCTCAATTTTTGTTCTACCATGAATACAAGATATTTATAGGAGGCGACAGCTTAAACTTTTTTTCCCTCTATATGCCATATGAATTTCTTGTGTTTGGCATCCACCAGCTGTACAACCTTTGTTTTTCATAAATTCAGTTCTATCCCTTGTGCTGTCAAATATTTGGCTAAGGCACTCATTCCTCGTTGTAAGCCGATTGGAGTTTGACTTAGTAGCACTAGATCGTCGGTGAACTGAAGAGACCTGATTTACTCATTAACTATCGATGGGGGATGACTGTTGATTTCCAGGAGAGCGTCTTCGAGATCAGATATATATAGATTAAAAAGAGTTGGCGCTAACACTCTCCCCTGTTTTAGACCATTTTGGGTGTACATTTTCTTTGTTATCCACCAGCCATCCCCTAATTTTACCCGACTCCATGTGCACGAATATAATTCTCTGACGGCGTTTAATAACTTTGTAGGGATGCCCCAGCTGTCCAGTTTTTCACATAGACGTTTACGGGGCACACTATTGAAAACTTGCTTAAGGTCCACAAAACAGGCGAACAAGCGGGTGTTCTTAATTTTGGCTTTTGCGGCTACCATAATGTCAGTGTACAGTGGCTGATCCGAGCTTGGAGGTAGACTTTCGATGCAATAAGTGCAACTGGTGTCTCCTCCAGCCTAGGAAACTTGCACCAAAGATCCTCCCACAGAACAATAAGTGTAAAAACAATAAGAAAACAGAGGTCTTAAAGGCTACCCTTTTAAATTGTCGCTCTATGCAAAAGCATGAACCACACATTTATGACTTACTTTTAGACGAACAGCCTGATCTTTTATTTCTCACTGAGACATGGTTGTCTGAAGCCTCCAACCCTACCATCACCTCGGCCATCCCTACGGGTTATAAAATCCTTAGGAGGGACCAACCAAGTAGGAAAGCGGGCGGTGTCGCCATAATTTAAAATAAAAAACTAAACTGCTCTCCCTTCCCGATGGAAAACATCAAGAGCGCAGAGTCCTTAGGCTTCCGCTGTACCTTACCCCCCATCATAGCATAGCTGGTTTTTTGATTTACAGACCTCCCGGTGCAATTAGACATTTTATTACTACACTTAATACAGCCACCACCTCCCTGGCCTTAAAATACAACAACTGCCTTATTCTGGGAGATTCGAATATACATATGGACAATGGAAAAGACCCTCAAACAATTTCCTTGTTGGAGACGCTGCAGGCCTGCAACATGTTTCCATCTATTTCTTTGGCCACGCATGAGAAGGGCCATACCTCAAAGTAGCCGGCCCCAGGGTTGTAGGCGAGTGGATGTGTACGCCAACATGATTGTTCATTCCAAAATAAAAAAAAGAAGGGCCATACCCTAGACCAAATCTTTCACAACTTTGACATATCAGTAAGCCTACCTCTTCCCATTACCTGGCCTGACCACCTCCTATTAAAATTCGTCATTCCCAACTCTGCCCCAGCCTCTGGGGCTAACGCAGGGCAGAGAGTCCCTATTTACAGTACGTTCCATAAAATATCCATCCCGATGTTAGCAGACGACCTCGGTTGTACCTCACCGGAGTTGTCTGGCTGCCCCGACTCGGACGCCCTCTCAATAGATTCATAGCTCCGAACCAACATTGGTGCAGTGGTACCGGTTGTTTCCTGCTCCTCAAAGTGGACAGGAAGGTGTATAAAGACACCTTAAAAGCTCATTACATTCTCGTGAAGGCAGCCAAGAAAAACGTATTTCAAACCAAGATAGAAAATGCACAAAATAAGAGTAAGGTTATCTTTAGCATAGTTAAATCCTTTAACGCCCGACAGCCTGCACAAAGAAAGGGCCATGCCCGGAAGAATGGTCTAAGCAAATTGCTCAATTCTTCCACAAAAAGATCTCTGTGACCCAACAAGCCTTCACTAACATCTCAGAGGAAGAACTGACCTTCTACCTTAGTTCTAATAGCAAATTTCTCCACTTGGATCCTCCATCTTTACTAGCTTTCCCTGAGTTTTCAGCTTGAAGAGTCACTGACCCTTCTCCAGTCCAGCCCGAACTGCCAAGCCATGCCTTCCCTAGACCGTAAACAAGCATCCTGGGACTGGTTTTCAGGCTAACAGGCTAACAGCCCTCATCAGCCAGGCTAGCTTGAATTCAGTGGCAAAGTGAGCAAGGGACCCACGTCTATACCCTGGAAACTTAGGGGGAACAAAGCAAACATAAGGAGATGATGGACGGAGCGCTGAAACTTTTCAGTCCACGCATTTCATCATCATGGTAATCGGAGCCGGTCACTGTGGAAGGCAGATGCTGAGCAGTGGATTCAAGTAACTATGATATAGACTGACAGTACACGTTTTATTGAGCCCAAGCAGTTTCCAACGAGAGAACCGAGGTGAGCGCTGCGCATTGTGAAAATAAGAAAAACTATGGAGTTTTGATCAGGATTTTACTAACTGAAGCAGGTGCCGGTAGCAGACAATTGTGTACTAATGAGTATTTGACTCGGAAATGTGCAAAAGGAATTGAAAAGTTGAAATCTACAAGCACCGCAATAAATAAGGATGATGATTTCAAATGCAAATAAGGATGATGATTTCAAATATCTGAAAGAAACACGTTAGTTAGATTCCTCACCTTAGAATATCCCCAGGCGTCAGGCTGGATCCGGAAAGATATCCTTGCGCGTCGCTAGGCGTCGTCTGCGGCTCCGCGTCCGTCGTCGGCGTCGTGATCGCCGGGATGACTTCGTCGGAGTACTTAGACGCCGCCCTCGCGCCCTGACGCCAGTTCATTTTTCCGCGCCAGTAAGCGCCGATCCGGGAAGAGCATACCCTTTAGTCACTTTTTGACTAAACTTTTTGGTTCCCTTTTCAATCGACCTCGACTCTGGTGC
This sequence comes from Triturus cristatus, assembly GCF_964204655.1. NCBI lineage: Eukaryota > Metazoa > Chordata > Amphibia > Caudata > Salamandridae > Triturus > Triturus cristatus. The sequence continues at coordinate 84,100,755 of NC_140586.1, read as the reverse complement.
CGATAGGGATGCCTGGCTTCAAAGCTTGTGACTCCTGTCACCGACTGATGTCGGTTATGGATCACCACCGCCGGTGCCTCTATTGCCTTGGGGCCGACCACGACGCCGAGTCGTGCCCCGACAGCCGAGCCTTGACTTCGAAGGCTAGGCGGGAGCGGTCCCGCAAGCTGCTCGAGCTCTGGCAGTCGGCTCCACGCCGCCCAAGGTCCTGGTCGAGGAGGAGGTCGAGGAGCTGCAGTCATCACCGCTCGTCGGGGTCAAAGTCTTCGCGATCCGGTAAGTCGAAGCACAGCAAGAAGTCGAAGAGGCGACATCGCTCTTCTGGCTCCCCTCGCCGGTCACACGACTCGGCTGGCACCACCTGCGTGGCTCAGTCGGAGCCGCCGGAGTCCCGTTCGACCCCATACCCTGCGGTCCCTGGGTCTGACGCGACTCCGGCGGAGATCAGGGACTTCCTCGTGGTCATGAGGAGCCTGGCTCCGATGTTGACGCCTGCCAGTGTGCCTTCGGGCCCCACAGGCTCGACTGGGAGGCCTAGCGTGCCGGCGACTCCAGCCCCGGCGCCGTCGTCGACTCCGGTCCCGACGCCGCAGGCCCCCGCGGGACCAAGGCCTGGATCCCGGTCGACGAGGGTCGACATTACGACCCCTCCGCCGGCGCCGACCCCTACGGTGCCACCCCCGATGCCGCCTTCGGACGATGCCGTTCCCCGGTTTAGTCCCGGTCCGGGCCCGGTATCGGAGCGGCGCTGCCCGACGCCACATCTGATGCCGATTGGTGAAAGGTTCATCTTCCGCCCGGCTCCGATCCTTCCACCTGTGTACCAGGAATCGGATGACGGAGACGACTGGGAGGGGTCTGAGGACCCTCTGGCTCGGCAGGGCCAGTTATCACAGGACTGGGCAGACGAACTGGGGGATACCAGTGGTCTTGATACCTCCCCTGGCACTGGCTTCATCTCTCCTCCGTCCATGGCTGCGGAGGAAGGTGCTACATTTTCTGTGGTGCGGCGCAAGGCAGCCAAAGCCATTGGGCTGGAGCTGCCTGCTGTGGCCGTGAGGACTAATCTCCTCACCGAAGTGCTTCAACCGTCAGCAAGCTCCTCGGAGCCTCTGCTGCAGTTCAATGAGGCACTGATTGACGTTCTGAAGGGCACTTGGTCCAAGCCCTCCACAGTTCCTCCTGTGGACCGGAACGTGGCCCGGCGCCACCACCTTGCACCGGGCGACCCCAGTTTTCTGTCGATGCACCGCACCCCCGAGAGCCTGGTTATCCAGGCCTCTACTTCCCAGACCTCCTTCCCGTCTGCTCCCCCGGATCGGAAATCCAAAAGGTGAGAACAGTTTGGGAAGAAACTGTTCTCCTCTCTTAGTTTGGGGTTGCGGTCTATCAACACCGCGTGCCTTTTGGACCGTTACTCCCACTCCCTGTGGGATACGGTGAAGGACGTGCTGCCCCAGTGTCCGGAGGAGGCCCGGACACGGCTCGCCCAGGCTTTTGCCGAGGGGCAGGATGCGGCACACAATATGATGTGGACTGGACACAACAGACTCGCTAGGCAGGGCAATGGCGACCACAGTGGCGATTCGTCGCCACGCCTGACTGAGATCCACGAGCTTCTCCGGGGATGTCCAGAGCACCCTCATGGACATGCCCTTCGATGGCAGTCGCCTTTTTGGCGACAAAGCGGACAGTGCTCTGGAGCGCTTTAAGGACTCCAGGTCTACGGCTAAGTCCTTGGGCCTCTCGGCCCCGCGCCCGCAGACTTCCGCTTTTCGTCCCTTTCGTGGCCAAGGAAGGGGCGCCCCCTCACGTCCGTCTAGCCACAGGCCGCAAAACCAGCTTCAATGCGGTCGCGGACGTGAAATCCGCCGCAGCGGAAGGGGGTACAACGAGCCGGTCCATCCACATCTACCCGGCAGCATCCGCCTCAAAGCCCTCCTAGTCTGTGCTTTCAGGCCCATTCCTCGCCAGTGGGAGGCAGAGTTCGCCATCACCTGCTCCATTGGCGTACCATCACATCGGACAGGTGGGTACTGCAAATCGTCCGAAGGGGCTACTCCCTCCCCTTCGAGGCGACCCCTCCAGCCATGCCACCGCAGTACCACCGCATGTCAGGGATCACTTGAAACTTCTACAGGAGGAAGTTATGGCCCTCTTGGCCAAGGGGGCCATCGAGCGCGTTCCTGGCCCAGAAGTAGGTCGAGTTGTTATTCCCACTACTTTCTGGTTTCCAAGAAGGGCAAAGGGGACCTACGCCCTATCTTGGACCTCAGGAGCATCAACGTCTTCCTCCGGAAGGAGAGGTTCAAGATGCTCACCTTAGCTCAGGTTCTGGCTGCCCTAGACCCTGGAGACTGGATGGTAGCGTTGGACTTGCAGGACGCTTATTTCCACATCCCCGTCCTGCCGGCCCACCGGCGTTACCTGCGGTTCACGGTAGGCTATGAGCATTTTTCAGTTTACAGTGCTCCCCTTCGGCCTCACCAGTGCCCCTCGGGTGTTCACAAAAGTGATGGCGGTGGTTGCAGCTCACCTGCGCAGATTAGGGGTTCCAGTCTTCCCCTATCTCGACGACTGGTTGAGGCAGTCGTCTTCCACCACCAGACTATGGCCGACCTCTTGCATTTGCTGGGGTTCTCCATAAATGTGCCGAAGTCGCATCTGAGTCCCTCTCAGAAGCTCCTCTTTGTGAGAAGTTGGCCTGATATATGATGTCACTAGTTCTAGTGTACACCTTGTATCAGTCCAAACAACCCTTATTGTGATTGGCTGTAAAGTCAACCTTATAGACCAGCTATCCTAGTGGTAGCATGGACAAAAGCAGTCTGAGGCTAAACTCTGTATGGCATGTGAAGCCAGCTGTTATACCATTTGCAATCCCTTGAATACCAACTGAAAGGACACCACAACAGATATATATAAAAATAGAATGTATTTATTCTAGTCAAAATACCCTCAGCACTCTTTATGAGATTCGAGGTAAGAACAACACAGTCTTATTTAAGCATACATAAGTCACACAGGTAAGTAACACAGTTAGGCCCTAGGGGCCACGCAAACCATATACTAAGTAAGTGGTATAAGGACCACTGTCACGAACACAGGTTAGGCCTAGGCCTAGAGAAACACTGGGGCTACACTATACTACCAGTTACTAGGCAGTCGGAGGCCCACGGGATTCAGGTGCAGAGTGGAAACACTCACGCGTAATGCGTTAAAGTCGATAGAAATAGTAATGTTTAGAAATAAAGAGTTTTAGGACACTTCGGAAAGAGCTAGGAGTTGGAGACTTGGAAACTAGACCCTAGGATAGTCAATACCCTTGTGAGCACCGGAGTACTCAGTTTACCTAGCCCACGGGCTGCGGGTGCATAGGTGTGAACTTGCGTCGGGTTTCGTCGTCGACTCCTATGGAGGCCTGAAGAAAAGATGCTGACAGGCAGTCAGTGAAGAGTGTCCGGTGGATCACAAGATTGGAATCAAGAAGGAGGGTACCTGCAAGCAGAGGGGACAGAGTCTAGGTCACCAACCAGGAGCCGGGAAGGAACCAGGAAGGAACCAGGCGATGTCGTGAAGATGCAGGTGAAGAGGTGAAGCTTGTCACAGCAGCCACGGGTACCAGGAGACGTCGAGGACGACCAGAACCAGGAGGCGAGCTGTCCCACGAGGGCTCTTGCTGTTGGCGGCGTCGATGTCGAGTTGGGACACAACAAGCCTTGGCAAGCGCAACCCACGCAGGATGAAGGATTCGCTTCTGTTGCAGACCAGGAAGGCCTGAGGTGCTTCTCTTTCACAGGGAAGCAGGGGCCAGTCTGGAGGAGCCAAACCAGCAGTGAAAAGTTAAGGGTTCTTCGTCACAAAGGCTACTAGCCAACGGGCAAGCAACCGGACAGATGCGTCGAGCAGGAAAATGCAGAAGGGCCCCACGCAGAACCCGTGGAGTGTGGAGGGCTGATCTTCGGTGCAGATGGTGCTCGGGTTGGGGCTTCTCAATCCCCAGAGCACAACTTCGAGGATGCCTCAGAAGCTGCGCTGGAAGCAAGTAGCCAATTTTCCCAGGTAGCCGGTCCCATGTCTCTCGTCGCCTCCACGGATCTCAGCTTTGCTGTGGATGTGGATCAGGGTCGGAGAAGTCTGGAAGTCAAGGCGCTGGTCGGGCTCTGCAGTCGGTTCCTCGTAGAACTTAAGCAAAGCAAACGGCAGGTCGCTTGATGGTGCCTGTTTGCACAGGGTGGCCACTCCTTGGCCACAAGGGAGATTCTTCAGTCTTCTTCCGTAGTCGAGTGTCGAAGGTCCAGAGTTTCTGTTCAAGTTGCAGTTTTTCAGGATAATGCAAAGTCCTAGGGTCTCAGCTCCCACTCTTATACTAATCTGGGGGGCTGGGTTACCTGCTAGGTCCCTCCTATGGGTGGGACCAGGGAGGGGGGTGGTTACACCCCCTTCCCTTTGTCCAGTTTCGCGCCAGGACTGGGGCTGGAGTGCCCCAGCACCGGTTTGAACCGGACTATGCACGGGACACCTTGTGTGCCCCAGGCAGCGTCTCGTTTCTTTCATCCCTCCCTGCCCCAATACACTAAGTCCTGTCTAGGGTGGTGCTAGCACCTCCCAAGGCAGGAAACCTATTATCCAAGCCTCCCTCGCTGGAAGGACTCCCAGCAGCAGGAGGTCAGATTTGTGTCTGTGGTAGCAGCATCCATTTTGTGATGCTGGGGCTCTGGTTAATTTTAGCCGGGTAGTAGGTCTTCAACATGTCTTCTCCCTCTAGAAGGGGGGAATACTATCCTCATCGCCAGAAATGGTGTGGGGGTAGTATTCCAAAGTGTTAGACACCTTACATGACATGTTTTGATAAAGCCAAACCATAGTTACCATAACCGCGAGGATTATAAGGCACTTTAAGAGTATATGGTAGGCGATATCATAGAACAGCTATAAGGACATGGTCCCGAAAGCTGCAGACAGGCTCAGCTCATGCTAGAGCACCATCTCACATGTTACCAAGCACTCTGCCTTCAGGATTGTTAAGGCCTGCCATAGGAGTGACTGAAAGGTACCCATGTGTCTATATATAAGGCAGGTATAGGGATACTATACCTAAGCAAGGGGTGATTACACCACCTTGCCCCAGCTGAGTGATCAGCCAGTTGTGTCATGATGGAAGGCCAGCCAGGGGTGGCATAATACATGCTGCAGCCCCTGGTAGGCCTAGGGTACACCCATGCCCTGGGTACCTAAGGTACACTGTACAGGGCCCTAGAGGGTGATCCTTACCAATTGGGTTATGTACCTAAAGTACATAGTATGAATTTAGAGAGAGAACAGCTGGGATGTGGGTCTGATTAGCAGGCCCACAGCCACATCTAAGTCGAAAACCAGTGAAGCAAAAGCAAAACGTGGGGGTGACCATAGAAAGCAGACCCTACTCTCCTACACTCTTCATCAGGGCGGTTCTGGACTCGGCGCAGTTCCGGGTCTATCCTCCGGAAAAGCGGGTCCGGGATATTCGGGCTCTGATTCCTATCTTTCGGCCTCTATTCCGGGTTTCGGTCAGGTTGGTGCTGTGGCTTCTGGGTCTGATGGCCTCCTGCATCCTGCTGGTACATCACGCCAGATGGCGGATGCGGGGTCTGCAGTGGGACTTGAAGTTTCAGTGGGCCCAGCATCGGGGCACCCTGTCCGACCATGTCTTGATCTCGGAGGGCACTGCAAGACAATTGCAGTGGTGGCTCACGGACCGCGATTGGGTCAGTGGCAGATCCCTCTCCCTACCCCAACCGGAGCACGTAGTAGTGACAGATGCGTCCCTCCTGGGATGGGGGGGGGGGGGGGGGGCACATGGGAGAGGCTGAGATCAGAGGCCTCTGGTCTCCGGCTGAGTCCCAGCTCCATATCAACCTTCTGGAGCTGAGGGCAATCCGACTTGCACTGAAGGCATTCCTTCCCTCTGTCCGGGGAAGTGTAGTGCAGGTGTTCACGGACAACACCACCGCCATGTGGCATTGCAACAAACAGGGCGGGGTGGGGTCGTGGACCCTTTGTTAGGAGGCTCTGCGCCTCTGGACTTGGCTGGAACATCAGGGCGTTACCCTGGTGGTTCAAAATCTGGCGGGCTCTCTGAACGCCAGAGCCGACAAACTCAGCCGCCGGTGCATGATGGATCACGAATGGCGTCTCAACTCGGACGTGGCGCAAGGCCTCTTTCGGCAGTGGGGAGAGCCTTGGTTAGATCTATTCGCCACCGAAGAGAACGCGCAATGTCAGCAGTTCTGCGCGTTGGAGTTTCCAAGGCGGCACTCGCTCGGAGACGCTTTTCGTCACGAGTGGAGTTGCGGTCTGTTGTACGCCTTTCCGCCTATACCACTTCTGCCCAGAGTGCTGAAGAAGATCAGGCGTGACCGGGCCCAAGTCATCTTGGTGGCTCCGGATTGGGCACGAAGGTACTGGTATGCCGAGCTACTCAGTCTATCGATCGATCCCCCGATCCGACTGCCTCTTCAGGAGTACCTTCTGTCGCAGCAGCAGGGGACGGTCCTCCACCCGAACCTGTCCAGCCTCTACCTCCATGCGTGGAGATTGAGCGGCGGCAGTTGATGCCATTTGACTTGCCTCCTAAATTCTGTAATGTTATTCTGGCAGCCAGGCGTCCCTCCACAAAATCGGTATACGCCTGCAGGTGGAACAAATTTGCGGCATGGTGCACAGCAAAGGCTGTGGATCCCCTTTCTGCCCCTCTTTCTGAGGTTCTTCCCTTTCTTCTTTCCCTGGCCCAGCAGGGCTCTGCTCTGGGTACCCTCAAGGGATATCTTTCAGCCATTTCTGCTTTCCTACGGCTTCCTGATCAGCCTTCGCTTTTCAAATCCCCTGTTGTTTCTCAATTCTTTAAGGGCATTACTCACATGTTTCCTCCTGTCCCTTTTGTAATGCCTCAGTGGGATTTGAATCTAGTATTGACCTATCTGATGTGCGCTCCCTTTGAGCCGCTTCATAATTGTCCCCTGCGTCTTCTAACTCTTAAGACTGCTTTCCTGGTTGCCATCACCTCTGCTAGAAGGGTGAGTGAGCTCCAGGCTCTCTCTTCTAAACCTCCTTTCCTTTCTGTCCATCCGGACAAAGTTGTTCTCAGGACTCGTCCTTACTTTCTTCCTAAGGTGGTAACTGCCTTTCACATCGGACAGTCTGTTACACTGCCCACCTTCTTTTCGCCTCCGCATCCCTCGAAAGAGGAAGAGAGGCTCCACCGTCTGGACCCAAAACAGGCGCTGTCCTTCTATCTGGACCACACCAAACAATTCTGGGTGGACGACCAAGTCATTGTTGGCTACGTGGGCGTAAGAAAGGGCGGGCGGTGCACAAGCGAACCATCTCTCGGTGGGTCGTTTTGTGTATCAAGGCTTGTTATTCCTTCGCTTAAAAGGAACCTCCTGTAGGGCTGAAGCCCATTCCACTCGGGCCACAGCGGCGACCACTGACCTGGGCCGGGGAGTCCCCTTGCAGGACATTTGTCAGGCAGCAACGTGGGCCTCGCTGCACACGTTTGCCAAACATTATTGCCTGGATAGCCAAGTCCGGAGAGACGGCTTCTTTGGCCGTTCTGTTCTCCAGGACTTTCTGGTGTGATCTTGGTTCGCAGACCCACCACCGGGGTTGGTATTGTTGGGGTATCTATTCTAAGGTGAGGAATCTAACTAATGTGTTTCTATCAGATGAACAAGTTACTTACCTTCGGTAACGATATATCTGTAAGAAACATTAGTTAGTTAGATTCCTCACCGCCCCACCCATCCTCCCCGTTCTGCGAACCGATATCTAGGGTTGAGGTCATCCCTTTTCAGGGCCCTAGAATTTTTGGCACCAGTGTTGGTCTCTTGCATGGCTCTGCGTCCCTGGCGCGGAAAGCTATGTACAAGAAATGACGTCAGCGCGCGGGGGCGGCGTCTAAGTACTCCGACGACGTCATCCCGGCGATCACGACACCAACGAAGGACGCGGAGCCGCAGATGACGCCTAGCGACGCGCAAGGGTATTGCTGACAAAATCTTTCCAGATCCAGCCTGACGCCTGGGGATATTCTAAGGTGAGGAATCTAACTAACTAATGTTTCTTACAGATATATCGTTACCGAAGGTAAGTCACTTGTTCGTTAGCAGTGCACACATTGCCATTTATGTCTTTCATTTTATTTTTACTTTAACTGCTGAGCTCAGTATAAATTATCCTTCTGCACTTGAATACAGAAAGTTACGTGACATCTCGATATCTTCTTAATTGGGAACTCTACGCAGATTGTAGAAACTTCTCTATGTTGATAAAAACAGCAATCCCCTGTGAAGTATATTCAAATAAGTGTGAGAATGGTGCACTTTAAGGTTGACAAAGGCTGCTGGGACAGTCGAAACGCGTTCCTACCATCATGTGCTGCCAGAAAATGAAATGATAATTTCTTGAATTCGAGTGCGAGCTTTCTCTGGATTAGGAGTTTGGTGTTTTGAATATTCAGAGGCGTGTGTGGTTTCCGCCTCTTACTTGCACCACCGGCAGTTAGGAAGCACATCAGCAAAGCCACACTTGGAGTTTACATACATATATATGCTGGTAGTAAGAAAACACAAAAAACAACTTGGAAAAGCCTATAAAGCATTGATGCTGGCAGTTAGAAATCTAGGCAATTATAACAGGACAGGTTATATGCATTAATGCAGAAATATGATTGTCTTTGGAAGATTTTTCACATTTTCTTGATATTTATATCTATATCTATTTGTGTGTAATGATATGTATATCTTAAATTATTTATACATATTTATTTATTTTAATGAATAATTAATGTATTTAATATGTTTTACACACTAATATTGATACAAGTTCAATGTATATTTTATAATAATGTACACTGTTGATTTTACTCGGAATATGTGTAAAAATGAGGGCAATATATTGCAATAACCTGTTTCAGTGAATGAGCATATACAAGAATTGATAGGGTTTCTTCTCTATTCATAGTCACGTGGGTGTTTTTTTCACCAAGCATATAGATACAAAACATGGTGTACTGCACTCTCTTTATGTGATCAAGGGCACTGGATGCCTGAAACGTGTCATGGAGATGAGGAGTGAGAAATAAAGACAACATTGCCATTTAATTGCCCTGGTGGTTCGTTTACTTACAGTTCGCCGAAAGGAAGTGCTGGGAGTTGTGTTGAATGCATATATATATATATATATTTAAATATATCCGACAAAACCTCTGCTCCACATGGAAAAGAGCATGCACACGAGGGTAACAAGGTTTACGGCTTCTTTATTGCATAGGTCCTCCTCCGAACCGGCAGACAAGAGAGACGCTTTTCGGCTGACGCAGCAGCCTTCCTCAATCTTTGAGAAAGGCTTACGGAAGCCAAAACATGTCAGTGTTTTGAATCCACTGCAAATAAACAGAAACTTGATGAAGACACGCTATCGTGAGTGCCCGCTTTCTTCAGTTTGCCAAGGGTGAGAGGAAGTATATAGGCTGGAGTCATGCCAGCTGCAGAGCACCCGCACAGAGTTGGATGTGATCAGGAACTGCAGCAATGATATATCCTTTAAGGCTTAGAGTGCCTCATAAATTATGCAAGTTAGAAGCAGAGATCTCTTGGTAGTTTCCAAGTTTAGGTGGAGAGTAGCTCCTGTATAGAGCCCTCTACAACACCAGCAACACTCTGAATCTGCTCGCCTCAAATGTCTGGTTTTCTAGCAAAGTTTTAAACACAGGATTAGCAGAGAGCTATCCACACAGAACTGTAAAATGATAAAAGCCTTTTACCACTTCAGGAACAGTATTACAGCTTTGGATTGGTAAAATACCATTCAAGTCAACCTGGATGAATAAAAGCAAACCCTGATACATTTTACAGCTCGGCATGGATGCCACTGTGCTAATTCTATGCTTAAAAATGTTGCTAGAAAAACAGACATATGAGGTGAGCAGATTGAGGGTGCTCTATATCGAAGCTGCTCTCCACCTAACTTTGGGGACTACCCAGAGTTTTCTGCTTGATATCTATCTATCTATCTATCTATCTATCTATCTATCTATCTATCTATCTATCTATCTATCTATCTATCTATCTATCTATCTATCTATCTATCTATCTATCTGTCTATCTGTCTATCTGTCTATCTGTCTATCTGTCTGTCTGTCTGTCTGTCTGTCTGTCTGTCTGTCTGTCTGTCTGTCTGTCTGTCTATATACAAAGGTAATAGGGATGTTATGGTTAGGTTCAGATTTTACACACACAAAGCCATAGATATTCACCAGTAAGAGTTATCTCAAGTAACTATAACTCAAACACTAAGGTAACTGTAACTCATGCCCCCACCATGCACAGTTTTCATATTAATAATTTCACTGCAAATATTGCAGTGATATTATCAAATATGTCATAAAAGATGTCATGAGTGATGTAATATGTGGGGTACTTAGCACTGCATATCTGATAGAGACTACTAGCCGCAGATTCCTTAACGTAGAATTATCCCCAGGCGTGAGACTGGACCCGGAAAATTTTCTTGCCCAGCATCTCTACGTGCCGGGGGGCGGTACCATGTGACTCCGCCCGACGTCTTCCGCGGGCGTGACGTCAGCGAGGTCACATAAGCACCACCCCAGCGCGCTGATGTCAGTTTTCTTCTTTTCCGCGTGCAACACGGACCCGGATCGTGTTCCTGGCCTGTTTCAGGCTTTCTTTTTTCGCTTTAAGCGTTTTTCCTTGAGAACAGTGTGCGAATGCCTTTGGGCTTCAAGACGTGCTCGTCTTGTGTGCGCCAGATGTCGGCGACAGATCCTCACCCCAGCTGCATGTGATGTTTGGGGGAGCACCACGACTCCACGGACTGCGAGGCGTGTCAGCAAATGAAGCCGAAGTCCCGGCGGGAGCGCCAGATAAAACTACTTTCGGCACGCATGTCCAGGTCGGTGTTGTCGCCGTGCCCGTCCCCAGCGGAAGGCTTCAAGACCTGCCGCTTCCGTCTCCGACATCGTCCCGCTCCCAGGCCGCAAGGGTGTCGCTCACCTGTTGCTAAGTGTCGCATTGTTAGACCTGTCAGCCCTAGGGTGGTCTACCCCGTTTTTTTTGCCCTTGTCGCCTCATTTTTGCCGCCATCTTTTTGTTGACCCTAGGTCTCTGGGCGCCTTACCACTGCTAAACAGTGCTGAGATGCAGGTGCTCTCTGGTAACAACATGGCTGCCACAGGCCCCTGCTACACCGGAGTGGCCATTGCATACACACATTAGTGGTTAGGAGCAGGCTGGGACATCTTGATACAGTATCTTTACCATCCCGACTTTTTGTCCCATAGACAGTTATGTGGAAGCTCCTGGAACCTTCCAGCCCTGGGATGGATTATGCTTTGCCGCCTTTGCAGGAGGGTCACCTGACCTGGGGATATAAGAGGAAAGGAGGGAAGCTGAACCAGTCAGTTGGGGCACCACTGGACCTGGGGGAACCTCTGCCGGAGCGTAGGCGGTTGGGCCTAGGGGAGAAACCTACACTACTGGGACTGACTGAGTCTAGGCCCTGCTGTACCCAAGTTAGATGAGGGACTCTGTCTGCCTTCTGTGACCCCCAAGCGCTGTGCTGTCAGAAGTGTGCCCCTGAGAGAGAAGCTGTCTGCTGTTGCGCGCTGTGTCGCCTTTCAGCGCTACTTCTCTGCCCCATCCCTGAGCGCTGTACCTTCCAGGCGCCGCACTTTGCAAGCGCTGTACCTACCCAGCGCTGTACCTTCAAGCGCTGTGACCCCCAAGCGCTGTGTCAACACAGCGCTGTGCCTTCAAGCGCTGTGACCCCCCCAAGCGCTGTGTCAACCACGCGCCGTGCCTTCGAGGAGCTGGGCACTTATGCGCTGCAAGCCCTGTTCACCCCCGGGGCCCTGCGACCTAGCGCTGTGGAGACGGAAGCGTGCCGCTGAGAGAGCCCACCTGGGGGGGGAAGTCCGCAGCCGCGGCCCCAGCGCCCGCTGCCCCGGCGCTGCACTGCTCAAAATCCACCGCCGCGGCCCCCGAAGCCTGGGAGGGCCGCCGCGGTAGCAAGGGAGGCCGCCCCAGGCCAAAGAGTGACGTCGTCCGCTCCCCGTGAGAGACGCGGCCCCATTGGTCCTGTGGGCCGCGCCCTCTGGGAGCTGCCCGCAGATTGGCTCCTGCGGCCCTGCCTCCAGAACGTGGAACACCCACTTGTTCCTGGGCCGAGGGAAGGCCCGGGACCTGCCGAGAGCATCAACACGGGTGCTCCGAGGAAAGCGGGAGCCCCCGATCGCACCCCCGCCGGGGATGGAGCCACGCAGGTCTCACTGCAACCAGGTAACCTCCCTCAGCGCTGAACCTGACCTCGGAGGGGGCGGCGGGGCTGCCGAGGAGCATCATGCGTACAGCACGGCAGCCCCGTGACCGCCCCTCACATGTGACTGGGCCCCTCAAGTTAAGCAGCAGCCTTAACCCCCATTACTCTCAAGAAATACTGCCCCCTCTAGGGGAGAGGGGCCCCCGAACTAACAGCGGTGCTAATACCCCCCACCTGAGGGTGGTGCCTCATTGTGTCTCCACTAGGAGGGGGGATAGATGGTTCATACTCGCTATGGTTATTCGACTGAATGAACTGTTACCCTGCCATTTACCAGCACTAGTCAGTTGAGTGGATCCACCGTTGTCCGGGGGTTATTGGTGCTGTTCACTGGGAAGGGATTTACCCCTGTTCTGATCTGAATGAGTTAAATATTGCCCTGTGAGTATCTGTTGTAACTATTCAACTGAACTTATACCTGTTTTATGCCGCCCTGAATTGGTTGTTGCCCTGTAATGCACTGATTTATGCACTGTGATGAATTAACTGTTGCCCTGCGTTTAGCTGGAATATTTACCTAAATGAATTCATGTTTTTTTTTGTGATCGTATCTGCCTTCCTACCTCGCGCCAAGCTACCACGTCGGAATTGGTGACCCCAGTTCTAACACGCAGTTTGTCTGTTGGGGGTGCGGGTTCTCCGCGGGTGGTGCGGCACCGTGCGTCGCCACCCTATCCGCCGTTCCCTGGCGCGGGGGCGACCAGAGCCCAGATGGAGGCCTATGCAGTGGCCTTGCAGGCCTCTTTGGCTCTCCCTCTTCTCCTTCTCTACCTGGGACGTCTGCGGATCCCTTACTGCGTGCGGGGACGTCTGTGGCGTCGCCAGCACCGACAGGTTCGGCTCCAGGTTCTGAAGATGTGGTGCCGTCAGGGTGCGGCCCTTCGGGGTTCCCTCCTTCGTACCACGGCGCCTCTGCCTTGCTGCAAACTCCCGTTGGGGTCCCTGTGGTGTCACGGGAGGTTGCCGGGGCCCGGGGTGTGTCCTCGAGTCTCCCTCGGTCCTCTGGGTAGGCGGCGGCCTTGTCCGAGGCCAAGGTGACGCCGCTCAGGCGCTGGTGGCTGCTGGCCCTGACGGCGCCGCAGGGGCCGGCTAGGGGTTGGGGCATTTTCCCGGGCCCCCCTCGTTCCTCCACGCAGGCGGCTGCCTTGTTGAAGGTCGAGTCAACGCCTTCTCGGTGCCGTTCCTTAGCCACCCCGGCTCCGACCCAGCCCCGGTCTCCCGTGCCGCGCGTTGTGGCAGAGGTCGTTCCAGGGTCCCCTTCGACGCCGGTCGACGTTGACCTGACACCGGTGGCGGACTCTACGGTGCCGTGCCGGCGTCGGGTTGTTGATTCGTCTTCGGATGCCCCCTCTTCTCCAGAGGTTCGGCGGTTGTTGGTTTCATCTTCTCCGGAGATGGGTCGCCGCGTCGTGGCTTTTTCCCCGGCGTCCTCTAAGGACAGCTCTTCGCCGTCACCGCGCCCGCAGTCTTCGCCGGAGGCACCTCAAGTTCCCCATTCCTCGGTCCACCTTCCCCCCTTTCCAGGCTTGGCCTTTTCTTCCTCCAGTTGGGCTGGGGGACAGCCGCCTTAGCTTGCAGCCATTGTCCACGGAGGAACTGCTTTCCCCACCGCGGGGCCTACGGAGGCAAGTGCTGCCTTCGCTCGGGCTGTTTCCACAGCTTCGGAAATCTTGCACATGGGCGATCCAGCTGCTCATTTACCCACAGATCCTCTTCTGGAGGTCCTCCATCAGGGCTCTGGTGGTCGGGAGCTGCTTCTTCCCTTCGAGGCTTCGCTCCACAGTTCTCTTTTGGGGGCTTGGGGGCGTCCTGCCACGGGGGACCCGGTGCCCCAGCCACTTCTGCACTGCCACCGTCTTGCCCCGCATGATCCTGTCTGTCTTTCCCTCCACCCCTCTACCAGGGGCCCTCTTTTACAGACTGCCTTTCCCTCCCTGCCATCGGTGTTGTCTCCCCGGTCACAGGAGGCCCGCTGTTTAGATTCCTGGGGGCGCAATCTCTTTGCCTCCTCCAGTGCGGCTTTGCGGGCCCTTAACACTCCTTGTGTATTGTCTAGGGCTACTTCTTGCTTATGGGATTCGGCGGAGTCCCTTATGTCTTCCGCTTCTCAGGAGGGTGCCTGTGTTGATCTGCGGCACCATGTGTTGGATGGCCAGGAGCTGGCGGCGTTCATTCTTTGCTAGGCTCTGAACATTTCGGAGGTGTTTGGTCGTACCATGGCTTCTTCAGTTGCCCTTCGTCGCCATGCCTGGCTACGGGATAGTGTATTCCCTGAGAACGTTGGAGAACGGCTGGTTGACCTTCCCTTTGATGGCGCTCTTTTGTTCCACGCCCGTGCGGATTCTGCCATTCAGCGGTTTCTTTCAGGGCCTCATCCTCCTGATGTGCCTTAGGGTCCTTTTATTTCTGGGACCTTGGTGCTGTTGGTTGCTGGTCCGGCCCTTTTTTGACTTGTGGTTTTGGCTGTTGGTAAACCCGTGTAGGCCCTGAGATTAGGCCTTCTGTGTATTCTTTAGTGGCTGATTGGCAAGCCGCCTGCGGTTTTCTCCACAGGTCTTTCTGTTTGTCCTCTGCTGCGGAAACTTTTTCCTCAGAGGTGTTTCCATGTTCTTGGGATGTAACGTACCCTATGTGGGGTAATGGTAGCTATTACATAGCTTTATCATGTGCTGGGGAGGTGTGGTCGCACTTTGGGCTTCTGCTCTCTGTGGAGTTGCGGTATGTTGCAGGTGCGATCGTTGCTGATTGTTTTGAAGCAGCTTGCGTTGCGCCCCGGTCCGTCCTTCTCCTGCGTCGCTATGTCGCTTGCCCAGTCTGCTGCTGTCTGCGGCATTGTGTTGTAGCGGTTCCGCACTTCTGTCCGGTTTTCGGCTTGGTCCTCTGTCTGATGTTCCGGGGGGACTGGCTTTCCTTGGTTTTTGTGATCTGGTGGATGGGTTGGTCCGTCCTCCGTCTCTCTCTCTCTTTCTTTTCTGCCTGGTTCCACTTCTTTCGTGGGTCAGTGTGTATGTTTCTGGACCGGCCCCTCCCATGGGGTGTGTCCTGGCCCTTTCTGGCCTCTGCCTTCGGCTGGCGTCTGGCTTGTCCTGGGTGCACCGTTCCGTGGTGTTGCCTGCTACTGGCTGCGTATGCCCGTGCGGGCCTGCTTGTTCTAACCCACCATTGTGGCCTTTGATTTATTCCCTTGTGCCCTGCATCTGGTTCCGCAGGGGCTTTGCGCAACTGTGCCTTTTCTTTTCCGCTTTGGCGGTGGGGCTGTTCCTGCCTGGTCCGCTGCTTGTGGCTGTGGTGTGTTTAGCTTTTTCTGTCACTGTGTATGTGTTTCTTACGGTGGGCCCTGCCTCTGGTTCTACCTCTTCTTCTTGGAGGTTGAGGTGGTCCTTGTGTTTCTTGGGGCTTTTGGGCGCTGTCCGCCCCTGCGGGGTGTTTGGCAGTTCTCCCTTGGTTGGGCTTAGGATATCCTGGCCTTTCCCTTCTTGTCCCTGTGACCTGTCCCCTGCTGGGGCCCTGTGTTTCTCCTGATGGGGAGGCTCTCTCGCAGGCCCTTCTCCTCCCTTCTGGGTATGGCTAGGGTATCTATTCTACGTTAAGGAATGTGCGGCTAGTAGTCTCTATCAGATGTACAAGTTACTTACCTTCGGTAACGATGTATCTGGTAGAGACGATTCTAGCCGCAGATTCCTTCATGACCCGCCCTTCCTCCCCGTTCTGCGAGGACCCTCTGCTTGGGTTTTTGCCGCCGCCTCCCTCTGGGTGGCTTGTCTTCTGTGGGTGTCCTCTTCGTTTTCTTCTGGTCAGGCATCCCTCCAGCTGGTTTCTTTCCAGCGTGGGGGCCTACTTCTGCTCTTTACCTCTGTTGTTAGATTTTCTGACACCCGACGGTCTTCTTCGCTGGGGGTTCTTTTACCTGTCCTTTGACCTCCTACTCCTTTCAGGGGTTATGGCCCTCCTTGGCAGTGTGGTCTGCGGATCGCTTGCCTGCCCTTTGTCCTCCTTTCAGGAGGTAGGGCCATCCTTGGCGGTGTGGTCTGGTGATGGGTTGCTGTTGCTCCTCTGTTCTGGGCTTGTGGCCCTTCCCCTTGTGGTTGTGCTTGCAGACTCTCTCTCTTTCTGTCACGGCACTTTCACATGCTTGTGCCTCCAGGATGGCTCTCGTCTTGGTTTGCGAAGTGGTTCCAAGGAGTGGTGCTTTGCGCTTTTCTTGCGATGGCTTCGCTGCTCTGGCCTTCTGTTGCTTTACTGCCACCTACTGCTTTTGCCTTGGCTTGCAATGTTATTCCTCAGAGTGGTGCTCTGTTCTATTCCTGCTCTGGGCTGCTGTTGTCGCCTTTTGGTGCCTTGGTGCCACATGGTGATGTTTCTTACCTTTTGTGTCTCTCTATTTTTTGTTTCTCTGTTTTTTTCGCACACTGTTCCCATGCTCTCCTCAGTTTTGTTGTGATGGCTCTGCGTTGTGGCGCGGAAAAGTTCTCCAAAGCAAACTGACATCAGCGTGCCGGGGTGGGGCTTATGTGACCCCGCTGACATCACGCCCGCGGAAGATGTCGTGGCGGAGTCACGTGGTACCGCCACCGGGCGCGCAGAGATGCTGGGCAAGAAAGTTTTTTCCGGGTCCAGTCTCACGCCTGGGTATAATTCTACATTAAGGAATCTGCGGCTAGAATCATCTCTACCAGATACATCGTTACCAAAGGTAAGTAACTTGTACTACAAGGGCGCAAGTTTTAGTTACCCTAGGGCACAGGTCTTCAAACATTTTGATGCAGAAACCCCTGTCAAAATATTTTAGGCGTAAGGACTCCCTCTTGATAAAAATTTCTAGAACTTGATACTCCTCATCATGGACAATTATCGACAACCATAAACGTCTACAATTCCCATAGCAAATCATTTTTACAGTGGGGAAATAATTTTAAACAGTGTTTATCAAACCAAAGGTCAGCCAGCATTGGGGCGTGGTCAAAGGTGTTGCTAAAAACAAAGGGCCACATTTATGAGGAATTGGCGTAGGCCAGTGGCGCAAGTCTTCTTGCTGTGCTGTCCTACGCCACTGTGAAAGGGCAGGAATGCACCTTATTTATAAACTATGCTGCATTCATGTCCTTTCCCACTACACTGGTGCACAAATTGCTGCCTAGCGCCAATGTAGGCAGGATTGTTTTTGTGCAGGAAGGGTCACCTTCCTACACAAAAACAATCCCAAGAGGGATTTTCCTCTTTCTATGTGATCTGCACAATGCAGCACACATGGAAAGAGGAAAAAACAAGGAGAAATGAAGACATTTCTCCTCGTTACGCCTGTTGTGGGGAGGCGTAATGTTTTGGCACTGCCCCAGGTTTACATGGTTTTGTAAATCAGTGGCAGCATCAAAATTCATGGGTGTTGCATAGGAACACCCATCGCAATGCCCATGGAACGCCTACTTGACAGAGTAAGACAACTCCGTGACTTGCGCTGTTTTGTCTCATTCCATATCTATGAGGCCATGCAAAGCCACGCAGGGTGACTTTGGGTCACCTCATAGATATGATTGAGACACTTACACCGCCGGAGGTTAAGAAAAATGATGTTTCAGGGGAGCAAGCCTCTCATAAATCAGCCCCCAAATATTTTGTTCTTTTTGTAGGTCTTTCACCATCAGGTAGCTACATATAAAATAATGTGTGGCTTAAAGGAAGAATACATTTTAAAAGTTGTTAGTGAGAAACGCACTGTAGTACATTAGGAAACCTCTATTAATTAATGCACTGCAAAGGTCCGTGTGTAACCAGAGAACCACAGAATTGAATTTGGTTGGTGCAGTGGAGAATAGTGACTCGTGTATTTTTAGTGCTACGAGGTCACAGTCTGTTCTGTGACAGAAAGCACTGTGAATGTGTAAGTCATTATTTTATACTTTCATCAAACACATAAGATAGACTCCTACAAACTGTGCAAATAGTTTTAGGATAAAATGGAGCTTTCAAAATTTAGATTTTATTAATACCAGACCATAAGTAATGCAATATTTGTTTGCATAACTGTCCCTTCATTACCTCCTCAGGGGTGCTTAGCGCGATGCAAATCAATTATGATTAAAAGCATGTACTTCACAGCCCAGTTGTCAACTCTTTGTACTACCATTAAAAAAAACGTATCTTTGCCATCACAATGCTTGGAGTGATTCCAATAATTAAAGCCAGAACTGCTCCCAAGCACCCTTTACATTTGCAGATTAACTCCAACATTTGCATTTTATTCAAGCAAGCCGGCACCCTGGAACGAAGTGTGTGACTCCTTGACCACTGGGTCAAGGCCAGCACTCTCCCCGCAGCTCCGCCTGTTTACTGGTCTCCAGCCTCCAGCTTGGTGCCTGCCGTCAGGGTTCGAGCCAGCAGCCTGTCCCTGCGCTGCTGCTCCACCACTGCAGTTCACCTGTTTTTTGTCTGCTAGAGCCCCCCCACGTCCCTCATCGTTGCCTTGTGTGCCTGCATTCTGTGCCCGTTCTTTGTCTTTGTTTTTCTCCTGTTTTTACTTAGTGCAAGTTTGTTTCTAGTTGTTCTGACCTCCCTATGTGCCTGTGCTGTTTTTCCCGCCGCTGCTGCCCCTGTGGCCCCGCCCCCTGATCTGGCCCGTTCCCACCCCCTACCTCTGATCCCACCCCCCTCGCTTTCATATGACGACCACTGCGTGGTCGCGCAGCGGGTGCACCTAAGGCAAGCCCGTCTGCATCTGTCCGCGCCTGGACCGCGCCCACTGCCAGACCCCTGGCCCCGCAAGCGCCACAACTCCCGACGCCGCTACAACACCAACACCCTCCAAGCACTCAACGCTGGCCTATCCTCCACCTGCTTCCAGGCCACCCCGAAGCTCACCCACGGACCCTTCACCTGCCGTAACTGCAGCTACACCAGCCAGCGCACACCTGCACGCCCTGCCCATCCCTCTAAAGCAAACCACAACCATCTTAGATGCATACTACTCAACACCCGCTCAGTCCACAAGCACGCCGTCGAACTCTGGGACCTACTCGATTCACCCTCCCCGGATGTCGCCTTCCTGACGGAGACCTGAATGAACGCCTCCTCGGCACTGGACATAGCCATAGCCATCCCGGACGGCTACAAGATCACCTGCAGGGACCAAAACAACATATCAGGAGGAGAAATCGCCATCGTCCACAGGAACTCGATCAGAATTTCGACCAACACCGAAGATTCCATCAGCATGGCCGAACACCTACACTTCCAAATCCACGTTGATCACAACATCATCCTCAGAGGAACCCTCGTCTACAGACCCCCGGGACCCCGACTTCAGTTCAGCGACTCCATCACCTACCTCATCAGCACACACGCCCTCGCCTCCACAGACTACATCCTCCTCGGAGACCTGAACTTCCACCTCGAGAACGCAAACAACAGCAACTCCACAACCTTGATCGACAACCTTGCTGTTAGAAATGGGGGTCTCTGGTTGTCAGTGGGTGGCCACTGTCCAGGCAGGGACCCTTTTTTCTAAGTCAGAGTGAAGGGCTACACCCCTTTGACAACCCCTGCTCCACCCTGTGGTAACGTAGCACGAGCAGTTAGGCTAATCTCAGAGGCAGTGTGTTAAGCATCTATGACCATACACAGTAATACAGTGAGGAACACTACAATGGGACACAACACAGGTAGTTATCAAAAATAGTTATCTTTATATATAGGCTTATCACAAGACCAAATAACGAGGAAGCCACAATACTGTACAAAAATAATACTCTCTTGAGGCTGCAAAAATAGTTCAAATGGGGAATGCAAAGTTCAGTTCAGGGCAGTGGTCTCTTCGATCCTTTTACTCACAGTTCCTGGATGTTGGTGTCAATAATCCACAAAATGCCGCCACGGCGGTATAGCGATGTGTTTCCTCACGCTCTTGGTCACGGCGGCTCGCAAACGGACCTTAGCGATGGTTTTGAGGCCTGCAAACGTGCGGGGCGATGATCAGGTCAGCGAGCACTCAGCGGCAGCAGCGCGATGGATTGTTGAGCGCTCTTCGGCTTCGGCGGCTCGCAAACGGGCAATAGCGATGATTTCAAGGCCCGCAAACGTGCGTGGCGATGATTTCGTCAGCGGGCACTCAGCGGCAGCTGTGCGACGGATTTCTTGACGCTCCTCTGCTGCGGCAGCTCGCAAACGGGCAATATCGATGATTTCGAGGCCCGCAAACATGTGGGGCGATGATTTGGTCAGCGAGCACTCAGCGGCGGCCGTGCGACGGATTTCTTGACACTCCTCGGCTGCGGCGGCTCGCTAACAGGCTTTAGCCACAAAATGATGTCTACTGGGCCTGAGACTTCAGTAAGGAGGCTAGCTCTCTCTCTATCCCTTGGGTGATTGCAGGTTCAAGATTAAAAAGTTCTCTTACAGCTCCTTTTCCCTCGTCTTTCCAGTCCAATGACAACTACTGTAGGCCAATCCAGGGAACAGCACACAGCACAAGGACAGTCCTCTCCTGCAGTTTTCCTTCAGTTCCACGGACAGAGGTTGGTCTTGAGATCCAGGGGCAATACCAATTGTAGGGGTTTCAGCACAGATATTTATACCCCAAAAGTCTTTTTTCTCAGAAGCTACAAGTCACTGAACCCAGCCAGAACCAGTTCTGCCCAGCCCTGGAGCACTTTGTTTACCAGGCTGCATCCTTCCTTTCAGAAAGAGGGGGTCTGCCATCAGACACACAGTGGGAGGTGGAGCCAGCATTCACCTTGCCAGGCACAGCCCTATTCAGGTCCAGGAGCTACCCCTTCCCATACTTCAATGCAGATCTCTCTATTCAACCCAGGTCTGACTCAGCCTGCCCTGTCCCTCCAAAACCAGACAGTCAATACATATAACAGCAGAGCACACTGGAAGGCTTAGGCAAGAAAATACCTACTTTCTAAAAGTGGTATTTTCAAACACAGAATATAAAAGTAAACTTCACTAAAAGATGTATTTTTAATATTATGAGTCAGGCATACTAAATTAGTTTTTCTACCATGTTCTATGGGTCAGTTAGGACTATAGAATGTAATAGCCAAACCTCCCATTCTGGCCTATGGAGAACAGGTAGCCTTACAGTAGTGAAAAACGAAATTGGGTGTAATTCACTACCAGGACATGCCACACACATCAGAGCATGTCCTACCTTACACATACAATGCACCCTACCATAGGGGTGGCTTACATGATGCCAAGGGAAGGTTCATGGGCTGGGAAGTGGGTACACTTCACAGCCAAGATGGCAGTTCTAGACTGCACACAGACACTGCAGTGGTAGGTCTGAGACACACTTTACAAGCTGCTTCTGTGGGTGGCGCAAACCAGCGCTGCAGGCCCACCAGCAACTTTTGGCTTACCAGCCCTGGGCACACACAGGCCACATTACTAGGGACTAACAGGTAGACCAAATAAGCCAATCAGGGATACATCAATTCATATGTCATCTTTACACAGGGAGAATCCGCGCTGCGGCACTGAATGGCAGTGGTGCAGCGCCCAGAGCATCTATCACCAGAAAAAACAGAGGAGGCACAGTGAGAAAATGGAAGGGAGACTCACGCCAATGGTGCCAGGTCTAACACTCGCCAACCTGCCGGACACACCCTCGACCCCATCTTCTCCGCCAGCACTCACGTCACCTTCAGCCACACCACCGAACTCCATTGGACCGACCACCACTGCATCCACTTCTCCTTCGAGAAACACACTGCGCACAACTAACGAATCCCACACCGCAGCTGGAACAAAGTCACAGAAGACCAGCTTATTACCACCCTCGCCTGAGGCCCTCACCCAAGCCCTCTGACACCAACACAGTGGCCCCCAACTTCAGACGATGGATCGACGACTGCACCAACACCCTCGCCCGGATCAGGAAACCCTCAAACATGCGCACCAACACGAGAGCCATCTAGTTCAACGCCGACCTCCAGACTTCCAAGCAAACCTGCCAAAGACTCGAGAAGCAGTGGCGCCACGACCAGACACTAGAAAATCACGCAGCCCTCAAGCACGCCAGACGCAAGCACCACCAACTCATCTGATCCACCAAAAGGACCTCCTTCAAGGAACGCATCCACGACAACGCACACAACCGCAAAGAGCTCTTCAACATCGTGAAAGAACTCGCCACCCCCAGCTCCAGTGACATCCCACTGTCCCAAGAACTCTGCTTCTCCCTGGCCACCTTCTTCCACCGCAAGATCGCAGACATCCACAACAGCTTCAACACCCAGATCCCCCCCCCCGACAGCCGCCGACACTTCAGACTCACCCCTCCCAACCAAACTGGCCTCCTGCTTTCCTGGAACCACGTCAACGACGACTACGCCATCACAATCATGAACACCATCCACTCTGGCTCACCTTCCGACCCCTGCACCCACTACATCTTCAACAAAGCAAACTCCATCATTGCACCCCACCTCCGGAAGATCAACAGCTCCTTCGAGACTGCTACCTTCCCGGAGAGCTGGAAACACTCCGATATCAACGCCCTACTCAAGAAACCCAAGGCGGACCCAAAGGACCTCAAGAACTTTCGACCCATCTCTCTGCTCCCAGCGAAAGTCATTGAGAAGACCGCCAACAGACAACTGACCCACTTCCTTGAAGAGAACATCTTGGACTCCTCCCAATCCGGCTTCCGAAGTAATCACAGCACTGAAACCGCCCTCATCGCAGACATAAGGGCCATGCTGGACAATGGCGAATCCGTGGCCCTCATCCTCCTGGACCTCTCGGCCGCCTTCGACACCGTCTGCCACCCCACCCTGTGCACACGCCTCCACGAAGCAGGGATCCGCGACAAAATCCTGATCTGGATCACCTCCTTTCTCACCGGCAGAACCCAGAGAGTCCGCCTCCCCCCATTCCGATCCGAAGCCACCACGATCACCTGCGGCGTATCCCAAGGATCATCCCTCAGTCCGACCCTTTTCAATATCTACATGGCACCTCTCGCAAACATCGTCCGAGCGCGCCACCTCAACATCATCATGTACGCCGACGACACCCAGCTGGTCCTCTTCCCTCACCAAGGACCCGGCCACCACCAAATCCAACCTCCACGAGGGAATGAAGGCTGTCGCAGAGTGGATGAAGACCAGCTGCCTGAAACTGAACTCTGACAAGACAGAGGTCCTCATCCTCGGCTCCACCTCCTCCGCATGGGACGACTCTTGGTGGCCAACCGCCCTGGGAGCTGCACCCACACCCACCAACCACACACACAACTCGCTCTCAATGACCCAGCAAGTCAACGCAGTCTCCTCCTCCTGCTTCAACACCCTCCGCATGCTCCGCAAGATCTACAGATGGATCCCCACAGAAACCAGAAAGACGGTCACCCAAACCCTCGTCAGCAGCAGGCTGGACTACGGCAACGCCCTGTATGCAGGAACCACGGCCAAACTCTAGAAAATACTTCAACGCATACAAAACGCCTCCGCATGCCTCATCCTCAGAACCCCCCTCCACAACCACATCACCGCCCACCTGAGAGACCTGCACTGGCTTCCAGTCAACAAGAGGATCACCTTCAAGCTCCTCACCCATGCGTACAATTCTGTACTGTAACGGGGACACGTGATATCCTTCGTGCCTACTGGGGAGATATTCACAAGCGTTGTGGAACAGAGTGGAGGACATCTTGCCAGCTATCTCAGACGACTTACTGCCAACCCTGCAGTGCCTAATTACAGATGACCAAGATGCAGCCAAATACTCCATTTGTTCGGGCTTGGACACAACCAACTGTCTGGGTAGGGCAGTTGGGACCAGCATCGTAATTAGATGCTACCCCTGGATTTGCTCAACCGGCTTTTCTTCAGACGTCCAGCAGTCCCTCATGGATATGCCATTTGAAGGCTCTAGACTGAGCGAAGGTGAACTTGGCAATGGCAAGATTTAAGGAAAGCAAAGCCACTACTCCATCTCTGGGCTTAGCTCCACCTGTTTGGCAGACCCCACCCCCCTCAACAGCATCTACCCTTCTGATGCTATGGTAGAAGATACCAGAAGAGGTAATGTCAATATGTGCCTCAAAAACAACAGGCCTCCCAATCTTTTCGAGGAAGAGGTCCACAGCGTCCAAGCCCCCAGGGACAATGTTCTACCCAGACCCCAGGCTCCATTCCGCAGTTGCCACAAAAATGCTTTAGATTATCCTCGAAGCTCACGATCACCCAGTGGGCAATTGATTCACCTTCTACCTCCCCAGATGGAGGACCATCAGATCCGACCAATGGCCGCTACCTAAACGCTGGCGCACAGTGTACCAATCGTGGGCATCTACCAGGCTGCAAATGTGTGGGGGTCCTTCCACATGTTCACGAAGCACTACAGCCTGGACAGCCATGCCCGGCGGGTGGGCATTTCGCCTGATCTGTCCTGCCGGATTTCCTGGTCTGAGTCATACCACAGTCCCACCACCTTACTGCTTTCGCATCTTAAAAAAAGTAAGTAATGTGCGGTTAGAAGTCTCTATCACAAAAACAAGTTCCTTACCTTCTGTAACTCCTTCTCTGGTAGAGACTCTGTCTGAATGCAGATTCCTCACCTACCCAGCCTCCCCCCCTCATTCTGGAGAATGGTCTCATACAGGACATTAATAAGATCCCAAATGTGAAGGGCTGCACATTGACATATTCTGATTTCAAGGGCTCCACATCTGACAATGTGTTGAGAGATCATAAAGAAACAGATAACAATGTGCAGAGGTGGTGCCTTTGTGGGGGCCCTGACGTCACATCTGGGGCAGGACAGATTGCAATACAGATCTGCATGACGCCACCTGTCACTGTGTGAGGGAGTCGTTAGCAAAAGTTTCTGGATCCAATCCGGTCTGTAGGGAAGGATGAAGAATCTGCGGTTGGAGTCTCTACCAGAAAAGATGTTTCTGAAGGTAAGTAACTTGTTGTTCAAGCCCAGCAGCGCCTGCAGGAAGCACATGTCTGTCACAAACCCACCTGACGTCTGTGTTTAGTTTCTCAGATCCAAGCATGATTTGAAGTTGTGAAACAAATGTTCCTTAATACATCCAAAAGCCCTCAGGGAGCTGGAGATGAGGATATACGTCAATGAGCACAAGAAACTAGGTCAACTGCGCTTCAAGTTGCAGGCCTGTTTCTGCTCCAAGTCCCAATCCTGTTTCTGCTCTAAGTCCCAATCATGGTATCCATCCTTGAAATAAGTCTAAAATGAAGACAAATGAGAAATCTCAGTGCAAACACAGGACCAAATGGCAGTACTCTCCTCAATGCTACTGCTCCCGCTGAAAGGCCGAACTCTGTGCCAATCATACAATTCTGGTGGAGATATGTCCAAAATGCCCCTCCAGGGCTGTGCAGGGCAACCGCACCAGCCACCAATCTGGTGCCTCACTCCTCTGGCAGCCCCCATTCAAAATAGCTGTGGTTCACTTCAGGAGACGGCCTCTACCACCTCATCGACGCTCTATCGATGTTCCCCTTAGGCAGCCACCATCTCGAGGTGCATGGGTGGGCCCCGATTTCTTCAACTTACCACTGCTCAGGTGCCCAGTGGAGGCTCCCGGTCATTGCCGCTCCCTCTCATTGTTGAGGGGAGCCAGGCCTCGTGGGAATGGATCAGGGGCAGACGTCAGAGCCTTTCCATGGTCTTCCTCAGAGTACTTCCCTGTGGTCACCTTCATCTTGACTGTCATGGTCGGCCGCGGCACCATGAGGCCCCGTGCACAGATCCTGAGGAACTCTCCCAGTTCAATGCCTCCTAGGCTGTTTCCAAGCTTTAGGCAGGTAAGTGTGCAGGCAGTCAGAGAAGCTGCACAGTGGGGGGGCAGAGGGATGAGAGAGTATGTGCTACCCGTCCGCCATCTTGGCCACGTCCCATTTTGTACATATTTAAAAGCATTTTTGTAGCCGGAAACAACCCGATCAGACGTTTCCAACCGCAGATATGCTTCGTACATGTGGCCCCAAGTTACTACTGTGCATCATATGTGAGGGAGTCCTATACAGAGCTCTGCTCTTCAACATTCCAGATACATTTTTCTTTGATCATTTTAGTTAGAACATATTCTCTGAATATCTTCTCTAAGCCCAGTTGCTGCCTCCAACCCTGTGGAAGGTTCCTTCTGCGATTTTGGCCCAGCAGACATCGCAACACAGAGCTATTGGCAGTGTGTGAAATACTGCTGGCACCATGTGTGAAAAAGACAAAAAAACTTTGCAGAAGATAATTCCCCGAAGGAACATCTCTGCTGCTTCGTTCCAAGCACATTCCTTAGCTGCACAGTCTGCCAAACCCTTTTCTTCAATTTTCAGAGAATTTCCCATCGCGAGGCTTCATTAAATGATGCTTCCTCCAGGGGATAATTCATCAAGTAACCCGCAAAGCCCTCTAAGAAATGGAAAAAATTGAAGCTGTTCAAAATTCCCTAAATTGGATGTTACCAAATCTAAGCTGCCTTTAAAGGGGCTTCTTTGGAATAAAGGTACAAGTGCAAAAGCACTCTAAAGTTTCTTAAATTGGACATTTTTTAAAACGATGGTGTTCTTAAAATCAAATCGTAGAGCCTGGCATCCTCTTCTACACTTGATATTTATTGATTTATAAAGCGCCTGAATCACTCCGCCAGGGGTATCTCCTTGCTATACAGTTACTACAGCTTACCACAGAAAAGGAGCGAATTAGAACAGTGAGGTTTTTAGAAGTATTCTGAACCGTAAATGATCTGGACATTGTCGCAGATGGATCGGAAGTTGGCTCCAATAAGAAGGGGCCAGATGGGAACACGCTTCACCACCTAGACAGGCTTTTTTATAGTGTGAAGTCCGAAGTAAAGATTTGGACCCTGATCGAAGGGATCTAGGTGGCAGATATTTGGTGAATTTGTCTGCTAGGTAGCTAGGACCTTGGCCTTTCAAAGATTTGTGGACAATACAGCAGATCTTAAATCTGATCCGCTTCCGCACCGGAAGCCAATGCAGTTGCTGCAGAAGGGGGAGAGAGGGCCTTCTTCTAATAAAGAATCTTGGATTTGAAAACTCCCTTTGCTGCTGAAATCAAGCTCCTGACAGCACTTGTCTCTTTTTCTCCTAAAACCATCCTCATCAACAACATCCCTTTAAATGATGTCTAGTCGATGACAGCCTTAATGAGTGCATTTTAATTTTCTCCATGCGTTACTACGTGGAGATCTCCGGCCTGACTGTGGAGTCTCTCCATGTTAAAATATGGGGACATTTAAAACGTTTATTGATCTCAGAAAAAATATTGAAATTATTTTTATAATAAATATTAATGTTAATTCATTTTGTATATTTATTTTAAATATATAACTAAATAAGAAATGTTACAGCCGTATTGACTTAATTTTGAAATAAATCTATAATCTATAATAAAAACATTTTAATTATTTTTACAATAATATTTACATGCATAAAAGTTATTAAAAGATTCAATAAATAAATTAAAATATGTGCCATGTTTATAAATTAATTTTAAAATGAATATATATTTTATATTTTTAACTATTTCAAATAATTAAATTTAACATTATTTTCAATGGGGTGGTATATCAAGTCCCTAACTCCATTATTTTCTATGGGACAGGGTTGCAATACCAGCAGTTGGTCATGTGTGGGGCTTGACTTATTTTACTACTGTTTTGAGTCCCTTTTTAGCTATATTAACTATAGAAGTGCTGTATGTGAACTGTTATAGGCTTACTCTTTGTGGGTGGGTTGACGTCCCGTACAAATTCCCTCCCTGATCCTCACTAAACCCCTCCTTTGTCCTCCTTAATTCCCACCCCTTTATTCATAAGTATTCCCCATTTCTAGGTGGAGGATTAACTACACAGTAGGTTTGTGTATAAAATGTTTTAGTACTACAGAATGCAGTTTGTGAATAGCCCACTGTGTATGTCCATAACCAGAGCATCAGTGGAGTGAGAAGAAGATCACAATAACTTGGTCTTGTGTCATGGTGGTGTCTGGAGGCAAGGTTATGTATGTGCGAGGGACATACATGCTAGCCAACCCCTCTTTGTGCTATTGCGGAATGACTGGCAGGCAAATGAGCTTGTTAAACTACATACCCCAGAATCCTCTGGGACGGTCTCAGTGAGTGTGCTGATACGCATCTGTTGATGGAGGACAGGATATAAGCCCCTCCTGCACGCTTCCCCGGTGCTTGTCGATCTTCATCCTGAAAGCACCTGAGAAAGAGACTTACCCGATTCTATTACAGGACCGGAGGCTTCGTATTATGCTTCTCTTTCTATTTATTGCTACTCACAGCAGCCAATGAAAACTTTTCTTATGCAAAACAAACTACGTTTCCCATGATGCATATACCACATCACTTCCTGCAGAGCCCCATAAGAGCCAGTAACACCGGAACCAGTCCTCTTTCTTTGCTGCTCACGCAGACAGTTAAGTTGAGAGCTCCGATTTCTAACTTGAATTAAATATTGATTGTGACTATTGTTATGGTAATGCTTATATTCATTGTGACAGCCGTTTATTGTGTAGCGGTAGCGTCGGCGAGAGCGCCCTGATCTCAAGAAACCCTCGGGTTGGGCAATCTGAGTAACGCGCTGCGGCACTTAGTGGTTCCCGCAGAGTGTGCGGTGGTGTTGGGGGCATTGCGGACGACGAGCGGTCCAAGGCGCGAAAGCGTGCAGGTTTGAAGTTTCAAGTTAGGCGCGGCGCTCGACCGCATCGAATGCCCAGGTCAGCGCGTGAGCGCTTCTTTCGTTCCAGCACACGGTACCGCCCCGCCTTCGGCGGGTACAGTATTTGTAGTTTGTGGGCGCTAAGGCTTCCCTTGTATGCCGATTATGCCGGGAGCCTGGTAGTTTTGGTTTCGGTAGCGTTCCCACGTGCGTAGCCCAATTGGGCTGTTTTGGTAGGATTTGGGCTACGCACATCGAAACAACCCGTTTTTGGTGGTTTTGCTTTCACTTTCCGTCATTTAGGCTGCTTTTTCTTCAGAGAGCACTGCTGACGCTTGGCTGGCTGCAAAAACGACCTGGGCCCGGAGGGATCACACCTTCTTGGATCTTATTCTTGCTCTTTGGCTCCACTACGCCCTGAGGGCTGCAATAATTGGTATACAGCTGCTGCTGAGGAGCTAGGTACCGGTGCTGTTGTGCTGTGGGTTGGCTCCCCCTTTGGATTATCCCTCCTTGCTGTTGCCTTATGAGCAAATACGTTTACAAGTTTGGTTCCAGTATGGAGAATTGGGTGCATTATCAGGAGGATGATACCTTGTATGAGGAGGAGGTCGGGAGACCTGCCATTGAGGATAATATTGTTGAGGCCCTGGACGCTTCGGTGCAGGAGTCAGTCAACAAGGCCCTGGAAAAGGCAGTTCCGGGAACTGTGCAGCAAGCTTTGGCGACTGCTTTAAAGCCTATCACTAAGCAGCTGGAGAAATTTGCGAAGCAGCATGGCTTCACTACCCCATCGGAGGGACCGGCAGGGGAGCCCCGGAATAGGTCTTGGCCGCATTCCGATTCTTATGAGTCGCTACCGCGCCCGGCGAGGGAGCGAGAGAGGGTACAGGATACTGACTTGGAGTCTACTTCCACCTCTTCTGACACCCCTGATGACTCCCCCCCCAGGAAGAAGTCTCGGAAGGTTAAACATGTGGAGACTTCTCCTCCGGCCCCCACGCACTTTACATTCAACCCCTCGGATATCGTTCACCCCAGATCCTCAGACTGGTTGCCTGCCCCGGAGGTGGCTGCGTATTTACACGAGAATGTGCGCAAGTGCTTTGATAAGGAGGTGCGCAACAGGCTGCGGTCTGAATGTCCCAGACCGGATATCTCGGACAAGGTGGCGGAGACGCCGGACATTGATCCAAGTATGCTTACCTTCCTTAAAAAGTTCGCCAAAGACCCCAAGAAGGGGATAGATCGCGCTTGGCGAGGATGCCAAGATAAGCTTCTGGACGTGGTCGGGCCCCTAGCGAAAATATTGGAGATGGCTCTGGAGGCACAGGAATCGGGTACCACAATAGATGCCCATGTGCTGGCAGGCTGGACCCAACGGGCTATCTGCCTGCTCGGGAATGCCAACTGCGCGATTTCCACAGAGCGCAGGAAGTCCATTTTGATGCGCATGGACTCTAATCTTACAGAGTTGGCTGCGGCGGAACCTGGGCCGTTGGCGGACGGAAACCTTTTTGGCGACCGATTCGTCAAGGACGTTGCGAAATATGTGGGCACGTTCACGACCCTGGACAAGGCTCAGGCTGGGATCAAACGCGTTTTCCACGCCGGGGTTTTCAACCGGGCCGGACCAGGTCGGGGCCGCTCGTTTGGCCGTCAGCATTCCCAAGGTCCCCAGCGAGGAGACTTCGGACGCGGCAGAGGAGATTGGGACTCCACCCGCGGCGGCACCTTCTACCCCACCAGGCAGCGCTTCAACAAGCGGCGCTTTAACAAGGGCTCCTATCGAGGAGGCTTCCAAGCCACCGAGTCTTCAGGTGAGCGATCCAGATTTATTTCCTCTTCCCTTGGGGGGGCGTATTCAGCATTTCTATCGCAATTGGGTTCAGATCTCACAAGACGCCTGGGTGTTACAGACAGTTCAGGGGTTCCACTTAGAGTTCTTTCAGACTCCATGTCAGGTACATCGTCCCAGACAGCTTTCTTTTTCCCAACTAGAGTGCGATTTTATAGATTCAGAAATAGAAGGGTTGCTGCGGAAACGCGCGATAGCTCCTTGCAACGAGGGCCCTCGTGGTTTCTGCAGCAATATTTTTCTGGTACAGAAGAAAGGCGGTGGTTATAGGTTGGTACTCAATTTGAGGGATTTCAACCATTTTCTGACTTACAAGCACTTCAAGATGGAGGGCATCCATCTGCTGGCAGACCTATTGAAACAAGGGGACTGGTTGGTCCGGCTGGACCTGAAGGACGCTTATCTGTCCGTTCCCATATTTCGCCCCCATCGCCGATTCCTTCAATTTCAATGGCGGAACCGATGGTACGAATATTTGGTCCTTCCTTTTGGGCTTTCCTCAGCACCGTGGTGCTTCACCAAGGTTCTGAAACCGGTCGTTGCCTACCTCAGGGAGCAAGGGGTTTGCATGATTGTCTATTTGGACGACATGCTCATCATGGCGCAATCGCAGGAGTTAGTAGCCCTCCACCTGCGCATGACCATTCATATTTTACAGAACCTGGGGTTCGTGATCAACGAACCGAAATCGGTCTTGTCTCCCACACAGAGGATAGATTTTCTGGGGTTCGTCATAAACTCACAGACGGCCCAACTCAGTCTTCCAAATCCAAGCTTTGGGATATCAAGAAGGAGCTTCGCTCGTTCCTGACCAAACAGATGGTCTCGCTCAGGGGGATTGCCCGGATAGTGGGACTTCTGGCATTGTCCATTCAAGCGATATTTCCGGGCCCCCTGCACTACAGGGCCCTTCAACGACTCAAAATTCAGCATTTGCAAAAGGGCCTTTCCTACACAGATTTAGTCCCTCTTTCCCAAGCAGTGAGGGAGGAGATGCAAAGGTGGTTGGCCCACGTCGAGGCATGGAACGGCAGAGCAATTTTTGGCTCTCTCCCGGAGGTAGTCATAGAATCCGATGCCAGCCGTTGGGGTTGGGGAGCGCGCTGCGGAAATATTTCCACAGGGGGACGTTGGTCCCTAGGGGAGTTAGATCTTCACATAAATTGTCTAGAGCTCCTCGCAGGTTAGTTTGCGATCCGAACGCTGGCTCCCAAGCGGATCTCATGTTGCATCCTTCTTCGGATGGACAACCTATCGGCGGTACGGTACATCAACAAATTGGGGGGCATGAGGTCCTCAATGTTGGTGGAGATTGCGAAAGCCTTTTGGCACTATTGCCTGAGCCAGCAGATCTCGGTGATAGCGGAATACATTCCGGGTCAGTCCAATGTAGTGGCGGACTGGAACTCACGCTACCTCAGGGACTACAGTGACTGGCAACATCTCCCATGAGTGGTCCGGTGGCTGCAGGAGATTTGGGGGATTTGCGAGATCGACCTGTTTGCCTCCAGACTGAACCGCCAGATGATGAAATTTTTCAGCTGGAGGCCAGACCCTCTGGCGATGGCGACGGATGCCTTTGCGCAGGAGTGGCCTCAGAAATTGAATTACGCGTTCCCACCATTCATCCTCATTCTGCGCGTCTTCACTCAGGTGATGCGCCAGAAAGCAGAAGTGATATTAGTGACTCCCTTGTGGAAGTCGCAGCCTTGGTTCCCATTGTTGCTGGAGGCGAGTTGCGACTTCCCCAGTAGGATCCCATGGTCCTCGACGATGCTCCAGGGCCCTCAGGGGGAGAGACACCCGATGGTCCTATCGGGGCACCTGTCCCTGATGGCCTGGAGACTTTCAGGCAGCGTTGACCAGGCTGCAAGCTTTATCAATCAAGCGTGGGCCCCTTCTACCAGGAAGCGGTATACTTCAGCCTGGGGAGGCTGGGTTCGTTGGTGCATGGGACAACATGTGGATCCAGTGGGGGCAGGATTACCCTATATTGTAAATTTTCTGTCGGAAAAGGCGGCAGGGAGTTTGGCGTATCGCTCGGTGAATAACTTCCGTTCCGCCATCTCGGCAGGCCACTCTCAGATAGAGGGCAAACCTGTCAGAATGCATCCTTTAATCTGTAAGCTCCTAAAGGGTATCAGAGTGGCTAATCCAGCCAAACCGAAGTACTCTTCGTTGTGGGATGTCTCTGTTTAATAGCTGGCCCGACAACAACAGGTTGTCCAGGAAACAGTTGTCGGCAAAGCTGGCCATGTTGCTTTGCTTAGCAGCTTGCAGACGTTCTTCGGATGTTAAAGCTCTGGATATTACAGGTAGGGTATTTACTCCAGAGGGAGTTTCGTTTTCTATTACGTCCAGGACTAAAACAATGTCACGTAGTGTGGATTATCATGCTTTTCCCGATAATGCAAAACTTTGTGTGGTTCAATGCCTCAAGGCTTATGAAGAATGTACCAGGTCTACTAGGCCTGATGGTGTGGCACAGTTGTTAATTGCTCTGCAGAAACCGTACAAACCTGTGACTGCGGCTACCATAGCCAGATGGCTCAAAGATGTTATGCAAGAAGCAGGGGTGGATACTCAGGTTTTTGGTGCACATTCTGTCCGAGGCGCCATGGCCTCTAAAACTTTCATGTTGGGTTCTACTGTGCAAGATATTATGCATTCTGCAGACTGGTCGTCTGAATCAACGTTTAAACAGTTTTATTATAAACCGGTGGTTGATATATCCTCTGTTGTTTTTAATCAGCGTTAAACTAGCATAATACGAAGCCTCCGGTCCTGTC
The DNA here is from genome assembly GCF_964204655.1 of Triturus cristatus. NCBI lineage: Eukaryota > Metazoa > Chordata > Amphibia > Caudata > Salamandridae > Triturus > Triturus cristatus. The sequence goes on along the minus strand of NC_140586.1, from coordinate 84,067,067 downwards.
ATAGAATAAAAAATTAGCTAGCATTCGCGCCAAGAATTTTCAATTCTATTAAGGACACGGAGGCGAGGATTATCCCACCCGGTTAAATTACTGTCATGTAATTTTTGACCACCCGTTGTGTATATACTCTGATTATACAGAAGTTACGGGTTGTTTTATCTCTGTTTTTTCAGGATCTGACAAGAAGATGGATTAATCCAGTGTGCAGATTGATGTTCTTCCCAGCTGGTCTGGTGTTCTTCCACGTTGGAAGCTGTTGTTGAACTTTAATACTTATTGGACTTGTTGTTCGAAGCCAAGAAAGAGGACTGGTTCCGGTGTTACTGGCTCTTATGGGGCTCTGCAGGAAGTGATGTGGTATATGCATCATGGGAAACGTAGTTTGTTTTGCATAAGAAAAGTTTTCATTGGCTGCTGTGAGTAGCAATAAATAGAAAGAGAAGCATAATCCTCGCCTCCGTGTCCTTAATAGAATTGAAAATTCTTGGCGCGAATGCTAGCTAATTTTTTATTCTTTCTGTTTTGCTCCAGTGATTCCGGATACTTTCCCTGCACCCAGTCAGAGCGTGTGCTTAGCTCTGAGTCCTGGGGCGTTTCTCAATCAGTGGCGTCGGCAGTTTCGCGCTGCTTTTCTGGACAGCTGGTATTACCAGCTGCTTCCTCCATTTTCAGCGCGACCCCGCCTGACTGCCGAAGGAGACTGAAGGCAGAGCGGGGAACTGAAGCCGCGTTACTTTTTCTGGCAGCTTGTGTTACGAGCTGCATCCCCTGCTTCCCAGGGGAACCCGCCTGACTGCCTGAGGAGGTCGAGGGCAGTGCGGGGACACCCACAGCAGCGGCTCCTGTGAAATAACAAGGAGCTACGTGCACAAAATAACCCCAGATAAGTGGGAACATTGATTTTCATTTCTTTTTCTTTTGTTCATTCCTGCTTTTACCTGTGCTCACGAGACCTCCTTCCTGAACTTTGGTTATGGACTCTCCTGGAGGAGAGAATTGACATACTTGCTGAAGGTTATTCCAGAAGTGCGCTTGGGCTCAGGATAATTTCTTCATTACTGCAAGGGAACTCAGCAGTATGCCTGTTTTTTAATACTGCATGCTGCTTGTTGCATGTGAGTACTAGAACCCTGGCGTGTGCTTGGGTAATGGGGCTTGTGTATGAACGCTGGTAATAACATGCCTCCTTTCTTGTATGCAGGCCTTTCCACACGAAGTTGAGGTTCCTTCCCCATATGTTGGTGATCCACTTCATCCAGAGGGTTTCTGGACGTGGTTGCTTTCGCAGTAGGCAGCGCCTGTTGTTTTCTCCCTTTCCCTGTTCTCCCCAGTGTGCTTGTATACAGGGCAGTGGATTTAGTTGCACTCCCTGTGTGGCAGCGTACAGAGGAATCCGGGACCTAGCAGCCTTCCATCACCCCGCTGGACGACTTCGCAAGTCAGTGGTATATACAGTAGACTGACCCGACATCTTGTGAGTTCTTTTTCTCTGTAAAACTGAACCTCTGACTCATTAATCAGTGGGTTTTTTAATTGAGTCATGCTTTACTGTGGGAATAAACACCCTTCGCATTGCAGAAATAAAAGGGTTATGCTGTGTTTATAATCATGCTGGTTCCAAATAACATATTTACATTTACTTTCACCAAGGATTTCTGGCCAGCGCTTTGCACAGTATCCCATTATAGCTTGCTCCTAGGACTCTTGCATTCTACTAATACATTGATACTCCACATGCAAAAATTCAGGAAAAACTTGTCTTGCAGCGGCTATTGTCACAGGATCATGGGCCCTTGAAATATATGCTGCAGCACAGCTGAAACAGTCCTGTGGTGGTTACCTCAAAAGCAAAATCTGAGCACCTTACTTTCAGAGTCCCTATTCCGCAATGTATTCACCTGACAGACAATTCCGAGGACTGATGGGGAGTGTCGCCGTAGGGGTTCTGATCCAGATGGATGTGTAAAGACGAGAACACTTGTTGTCTCATACAAAGTTTCAAGAAGACTTCAAATAAAACTCCAGATGTTGTTCCCCCAAATTTAAGACTCCGTTCTGGGGAAGTGGAAATAGTTCTGTCCATGTACTATATCAATAAGTAGTGGTCCACTAGGCTTCCCATCCTACCAAAGGAGGCCCAGAAGCGTGGGAACTGGGCATTCACAAACAACAACACACTTTGAGAAGACCACATTCCAAGGACTGACAATGAATGGGAATACCCTGATTAGCCTCTCTGCAGCCTTAAATGTTCCATCATTGGGGATTTCCGGGAGCAAATTTATTCTCCACAAAAGATAATAAAAGATGCCTGTTCTTCGCTAGCAGGCACTGACAACCAGAGTTTACAAGAGAAGTATTTTTGAGGAACTTGTGCATGATGTTGACTTACTTCCTTTCACCGTGCTTGCTCAACATGATATCCCCAACATGGCTATGACAATATTGGTGCATGATCCTGCTATGTCTACCGTTCACGTGCCAGATTCTCCTTTAACAGACAGAACGTGTTTTCAAGGTGCTCCCCAGCTGTCTGCCCAGCCTTATCCTCCACTTTCAATTTCTTGCAAATTCCAATCTCATTCACACTTGACCAAAGGTCTAAATTTTTGCCATCTGGAGGTTCTGTCGCACAACCGTTTCATCATCACTGGTCTCATGTCGCACAGTGAGGGCGTTTGTAAAAGTGCTGCTGAGAACATTCCCCCTCTCTTGTGCCCTCCTCCAGTTCCAAGGGAAGATGCTGTTGCAGGTGAGGGTAGCCTCCATCAAGATGGTCACTGGGCAGTTTTGGAGTTTCTGACAAAAGATATTGGAAATGCTCGCTGTGGCATCTTGTGGATGGATAGGAGAAATCTATGTGCTCATTCATGGAGCCCCTCAGGAGCTTCGACACAGACAAAGGTATTTCCTGCATGGGAAAAACCAACATCCATGCCAAAGATTCCATCATACTTTTTTCTCAACAAACCAATTCAATTTTGTTATTCCTTCCATATCTTTGCTTCTGTAGTACAGCGAATCTTTCACCCTAGGAAGTGTACCCTTCACTCTCTGAATAGGAATCGTTGACCCAGGTCTTAATATAGCAAATGAGAGGCATTAGGCTATTGGACCAGTTCCCATTGTCGTTTGGCCACCCTTACAGGAGAGATCCACTGTCGAAATATTTTTTTTTTACATTAGGTGGGTTTCAGCCAGTAATAAGCATCATCAAAGGAAATCCAATTGTCCCTCAGCGAGAGTGTCATGGTGTACTCCAAGGGACCGTAGCCTCGACAGCAGCATTGTAAGTAGGAGATGCCATTTGTGACCTCTGTAGAGCTATCACATGTAAGGATTGCCATATACTCCATTACTGCCTGGGGAAAAACCTGCCTAAGGACACAGCAATGAGACAAGCTGATCTTTGCAACCTGTTTCTGTAGGGCAAACTACTAACACAACTTTGCGTATGATAGAACATTATTTGAATACTGTTGACTATTCCTATTCCTAGGATGCTTGTTTCCAGTCCAGGGAGGACCTGGCTTGGCAGTTCGGGCTGGACTGTTCCCATGAGGCACAGGGTCAAGACTGATTTGCATATGGCTGGGTTCAAACTGGAATGGCATGGTGAGCAAAAAAACGATGGATTTAGGCCCAGATCTCTGTACTGGGGTGAATGTATGACATTGTTCTGCATTCTGTCCATCAACTGTTGGTTTTGCGACTATTCCCTTTCAAGCATCTGAATCTATGAAACATCCAATGCTAGATAACAAATGTTATTTGCCTGTACCTACAGTTGTCCACCATTGGTATTTTTCATAGTTCCATAGACAGCTCTCCTGCCTCACTGATTAAGAGGCTTATCCATGTTATCCTTTCAGACTTGGGCTTTGGAACTGGAACTATGCTGTCTTCTTGGCGGAGTGGTGTTCATAGCACACTCACCTCATTGGCTGAAGTTTGCATGGTTTTCTAAGCGGTAAATGTAGTACTAAAACATTATTGTATGACCTTTCAGGCATAGTTGCTATTGTAAAGTACCAACACTCGAGAACGTTTTCAGTATGTGAATCTATGAAAATACTAATGCTGGAGAAATGTAGTTACAGAGAAGCAATTTTTCAGATACTTCTAACCGCAAATTCTGCACCTTTAGAATATTCCTAGGGACCAGTCTGGGTTTAAAGATTTTTTCAGCAATGCCCCCTGTGCAATGGTAGGTAGAGCCATATGGCCCGGTGGTGACTCACACCGCCCTGAAAGTGACGAAGCAGAACCGCATATAAATGCCAACACTGAGGCCTGATGTCAGTTCCCTTTTTGGATCCAGTGCTTTTCTCCTAACTTCCATGGTTTTTCAACTACTTGAAAATGAGCCAGCCAGTGCACCAGTGAAGATGTTGGCCCTGAGAACAACATGATTCAAGCCATTCCACTACTGAAGGAAAGATGAGGCTGTTACAGACCCACGCAACATGTGCCTATGGGGCTTGGGCTCCAGTCACAACCTGAAGTCTTGCGATAAGTGTGCCCTCCTGCATATAAAGGCAATCAGGGACCAGAGGTGAAGCTTTACGTCAGAAGAAGTTGTTCCTGCTCCCAGTGGTGGCTGGCATGACTCACGGGTGGGGGGCATAGGGGGTTGGTTACTTTTGGGGGGGTATGCAGGGGGTCGCGATTGCGGGAGGGAGTGAGCAAAAAAATAAAATAATAGCTTACCTTGCTCCGACTTGTGGAACAGGAAGCAGGCAGCCAGGCTCCCTCCCCTAAGCCAATCACACCTCTGCAATGCAGCGTTGTGATTGGTCTGAGCGCCGTGACACGGCACTCAGCCAGGGGCTGGAGGGGTGGGCGTGTTCTACATGCAGGCTGTAATGCAGGGAAAGTGTGGGAAAACCACTCCTCCACTGCCCTGCTCCGAGAGCAAAGCAGCCTGCCAACCCGCCGCGCACAAAGCAGCACAAACATAAAATTATAACTGAAAGTTATTATCATTTTATGTTTTTACTTCTCACACTGCTTGAAAGCAGTGGGGCGACACTCCTTCACCATAGCAGAGGAGCTGCCACTGCCTGCTCCATGTCACTGGGACGTTTTCAGTCATGAGGTTGGTATTGTACATAGTCCTTATTCAGCTCAAAGTCTTTTGGTATGTCAAACTTGAAAATGCACCATAAGCTTAAGAAAGGCAAGCAGGCCTCATCCACATCCGCACCACTCGAATCCTGGTGAGAAATCATTAGAACAACACTGAAAGGGTCTGGCATCTTCTTACTCTGAAGCAGTCCCCCATTTGATTCCACTGCCTCAGAAATTGAATTACGCGTTCCCACCATTCATCCTCATTCTGCGCGTCTTCACTCAGGTGATGCGCCAGAAAGCAGAAGTGATATTAGTGACTCCCTTGTGGAAGTCGCAGCCTTGGTTCCCATTGTTGCTGGAGGCGAGTTGCGACTTCCCCAGTAGGATCCCATGGTCCTCGACGATGCTCCAGGGCCCTCAGGGGGAGAGACACCCGATGGTCCTATCGGGGCACCTGTCCCTGATGGCCTGGAGACTTTCAGGCAGCGTTGACCAGGCTGCAAGCTTTATCAATCAAGCGTGGGCCCCTTCTACCAGGAAGCGGTATACTTCAGCCTGGGGAGGCTGGGTTCGTTGGTGCATGGGACAACATGTGGATCCAGTGGGGGCAGGATTACCCTATATTGTAAATTTTCTGTCGGAAAAGGCGGCAGGGAGTTTGGCGTATCGCTCGGTGAATAACTTCCGTTCCGCCATCTCGGCAGGCCACTCTCAGATAGAGGGCAAACCTGTCAGAATGCATCCTTTAATCTGTAAGCTCCTAAAGGGTATCAGAGTGGCTAATCCAGCCAAACCGAAGTACTCTTCGTTGTGGGATGTCTCTGTTTAATAGCTGGCCCGACAACAACAGGTTGTCCAGGAAACAGTTGTCGGCAAAGCTGGCCATGTTGCTTTGCTTAGCAGCTTGCAGACGTTCTTCGGATGTTAAAGCTCTGGATATTACAGGTAGGGTATTTACTCCAGAGGGAGTTTCGTTTTCTATTACGTCCAGGACTAAAACAATGTCACGTAGTGTGGATTATCATGCTTTTCCCGATAATGCAAAACTTTGTGTGGTTCAATGCCTCAAGGCTTATGAAGAATGTACCAGGTCTACTAGGCCTGATGGTGTGGCACAGTTGTTAATTGCTCTGCAGAAACCGTACAAACCTGTGACTGCGGCTACCATAGCCAGATGGCTCAAAGATGTTATGCAAGAAGCAGGGGTGGATACTCAGGTTTTTGGTGCACATTCTGTCCGAGGCGCCATGGCCTCTAAAACTTTCATGTTGGGTTCTACTGTGCAAGATATTATGCATTCTGCAGACTGGTCGTCTGAATCAACGTTTAAACAGTTTTATTATAAACCGGTGGTTGATATATCCTCTGTTGTTTTTAATCAGCGTTAAACTAGCATAATACGAAGCCTCCGGTCCTGTCATAGAATAAAAAATTAGCTAGCATTCGCGCCAAGAATTTTCAATTCTATTAAGGACACGGAGGCGAGGATTATCCCACCCGGTTAAATTACTGTCATGTAATTTTTGACCACCCGTTGTGTATATACTCTGATTATACAGAAGTTACGGGTTGTTTTATCTCTGTTTTTTCAGGATCTGACAAGAAGATGGATTAATCCAGTGTGCAGATTGATGTTCTTCCCAGCTGGTCTGGTGTTCTTCCACGTTGGAAGCTGTTGTTGAACTTTAATACTTATTGGACTTGTTGTTCGAAGCCAAGAAAGAGGACTGGTTCCGGTGTTACTGGCTCTTATGGGGCTCTGCAGGAAGTGATGTGGTATATGCATCATGGGAAACGTAGTTTGTTTTGCATAAGAAAAGTTTTCATTGGCTGCTGTGAGTAGCAATAAATAGAAAGAGAAGCATAATCCTCGCCTCCGTGTCCTTAATAGAATTGAAAATTCTTGGCGCGAATGCTAGCTAATTTTTTATTCTTTCTGTTTTGCTCCAGTGATTCCGGATACTTTCCCTGCACCCAGTCAGAGCGTGTGCTTAGCTCTGAGTCCTGGGGCGTTTCTCAATCAGTGGCGTCGGCAGTTTCGCGCTGCTTTTCTGGACAGCTGGTATTACCAGCTGCTTCCTCCATTTTCAGCGCGACCCCGCCTGACTGCCGAAGGAGACTGAAGGCAGAGCGGGGAACTGAAGCCGCGTTACTTTTTCTGGCAGCTTGTGTTACGAGCTGCATCCCCTGCTTCCCAGGGGAACCCGCCTGACTGCCTGAGGAGGTCGAGGGCAGTGCGGGGACACCCACAGCAGCGGCTCCTGTGAAATAACAAGGAGCTACGTGCACAAAATAACCCCAGATAAGTGGGAACATTGATTTTCATTTCTTTTTCTTTTGTTCATTCCTGCTTTTACCTGTGCTCACGAGACCTCCTTCCTGAACTTTGGTTATGGACTCTCCTGGAGGAGAGAATTGACATACTTGCTGAAGGTTATTCCAGAAGTGCGCTTGGGCTCAGGATAATTTCTTCATTACTGCAAGGGAACTCAGCAGTATGCCTGTTTTTTAATACTGCATGCTGCTTGTTGCATGTGAGTACTAGAACCCTGGCGTGTGCTTGGGTAATGGGGCTTGTGTATGAACGCTGGTAATAACATGCCTCCTTTCTTGTATGCAGGCCTTTCCACACGAAGTTGAGGTTCCTTCCCCATATGTTGGTGATCCACTTCATCCAGAGGGTTTCTGGACGTGGTTGCTTTCGCAGTAGGCAGCGCCTGTTGTTTTCTCCCTTTCCCTGTTCTCCCCAGTGTGCTTGTATACAGGGCAGTGGATTTAGTTGCACTCCCTGTGTGGCAGCGTACAGAGGAATCCGGGACCTAGCAGCCTTCCATCACCCCGCTGGACGACTTCGCAAGTCAGTGGTATATACAGTAGACTGACCCGACATCTTGTGAGTTCTTTTTCTCTGTAAAACTGAACCTCTGACTCATTAATCAGTGGGTTTTTTAATTGAGTCATGCTTTACTGTGGGAATAAACACCCTTCGCATTGCAGAAATAAAAGGGTTATGCTGTGTTTATAATCATGCTGGTTCCAAATAACATATTTACATTTACTTTCACCAAGGATTTCTGGCCAGCGCTTTGCACAGTATCCCATTATAGCTTGCTCCTAGGACTCTTGCATTCTACTAATACATTGATACTCCACATGCAAAAATTCAGGAAAAACTTGTCTTGCAGCGGCTATTGTCACAGGATCATGGGCCCTTGAAATATATGCTGCAGCACAGCTGAAACAGTCCTGCGGTGGTTACCTCAAAAGCAAAATCTGAGCACCTTACTTTCAGAGTCCCTATTCCGCAATGTATTCACCTGACAGACAATTCCGAGGACTGATGGGGAGTGTCGCCGTAGGGGTTCTGATCCAGATGGATGTGTAAAGACGAGAACACTTGTTGTCTCATACAAAGTTTCAAGAAGACTTCAAATAAAACTCCAGATGTTGTTCCCCCAAATTTAAGACTCCGTTCTGGGGAAGTGGAAATAGTTCTGTCCATGTACTATATCAATAAGTAGTGGTCCACTAGGCTTCCCATCCTACCAAAGGAGGCCCAGAAGCGTGGGAACTGGGCATTCACAAACAACAACACACTTTGAGAAGACCACATTCCAAGGACTGACAATGAATGGGAATACCCTGATTAGCCTCTCTGCAGCCTTAAATGTTCCATCATTGGGGATTTCCGGGAGCAAATTTATTCTCCACAAAAGATAATAAAAGATGCCTGTTCTTCGCTAGCAGGCACTGACAACCAGAGTTTACAAGAGAAGTATTTTTGAGGAACTTGTGCATGATGTTGACTTACTTCCTTTCACCGTGCTTGCTCAACATGATATCCCCAACATGGCTATGACAATATTGGTGCATGATCCTGCTATGTCTACCGTTCACGTGCCAGATTCTCCTTTAACAGACAGAACGTGTTTTCAAGGTGCTCCCCAGCTGTCTGCCCAGCCTTATCCTCCACTTTCAATTTCTTGCAAATTCCAATCTCATTCACACTTGACCAAAGGTCTAAATTTTTGCCATCTGGAGGTTCTGTCGCACAACCGTTTCATCATCACTGGTCTCATGTCGCACAGTGAGGGCGTTTGTAAAAGTGCTGCTGAGAACATTCCCCCTCTCTTGTGCCCTCCTCCAGTTCCAAGGGAAGATGCTGTTGCAGGTGAGGGTAGCCTCCATCAAGATGGTCACTGGGCAGTTTTGGAGTTTCTGACAAAAGATATTGGAAATGCTCGCTGTGGCATCTTGTGGATGGATAGGAGAAATCTATGTGCTCATTCATGGAGCCCCTCAGGAGCTTCGACACAGACAAAGGTATTTCCTGCATGGGAAAAACCAACATCCATGCCAAAGATTCCATCATACTTTTTTCTCAACAAACCAATTCAATTTTGTTATTCCTTCCATATCTTTGCTTCTGTAGTACAGCGAATCTTTCACCCTAGGAAGTGTACCCTTCACTCTCTGAATAGGAATCGTTGACCCAGGTCTTAATATAGCAAATGAGAGGCATTAGGCTATTGGACCAGTTCCCATTGTCGTTTGGCCACCCTTACAGGAGAGATCCACTGTCGAAATATTTTTTTTTTACATTAGGTGGGTTTCAGCCAGTAATAAGCATCATCAAAGGAAATCCAATTGTCCCTCAGCGAGAGTGTCATGGTGTACTCCAAGGGACCGTAGCCTCGACAGCAGCATTGTAAGTAGGAGATGCCATTTGTGACCTCTGTAGAGCTATCACATGTAAGGATTGCCATATACTCCATTACTGCCTGGGGAAAAACCTGCCTAAGGACACAGCAATGAGACAAGCTGATCTTTGCAACCTGTTTCTGTAGGGCAAACTACTAACACAACTTTGCGTATGATAGAACATTATTTGAATACTGTTGACTATTCCTATTCCTAGGATGCTTGTTTCCAGTCCAGGGAGGACCTGGCTTGGCAGTTCGGGCTGGACTGTTCCCATGAGGCACAGGGTCAAGACTGATTTGCATATGGCTGGGTTCAAACTGGAATGGCATGGTGAGCAAAAAAACGATGGATTTAGGCCCAGATCTCTGTACTGGGGTGAATGTATGACATTGTTCTGCATTCTGTCCATCAACTGTTGGTTTTGCGACTATTCCCTTTCAAGCATCTGAATCTATGAAACATCCAATGCTAGATAACAAATGTTATTTGCCTGTACCTACAGTTGTCCACCATTGGTATTTTTCATAGTTCCATAGACAGCTCTCCTGCCTCACTGATTAAGAGGCTTATCCATGTTATCCTTTCAGACTTGGGCTTTGGAACTGGAACTATGCTGTCTTCTTGGCGGAGTGGTGTTCATAGCACACTCACCTCATTGGCTGAAGTTTGCATGGTTTTCTAAGCGGTAAATGTAGTACTAAAACATTATTGTATGACCTTTCAGGCATAGTTGCTATTGTAAAGTACCAACACTCGAGAACGTTTTCAGTATGTGAATCTATGAAAATACTAATGCTGGAGAAATGTAGTTACAGAGAAGCAATTTTTCAGATACTTCTAACCGCAAATTCTGCACCTTTAGAATATTCCTAGGGACCAGTCTGGGTTTAAAGATTTTTTCAGCAATGCCCCCTGTGCAATGGTAGGTAGAGCCATATGGCCCGGTGGTGACTCACACCGCCCTGAAAGTGACGAAGCAGAACCGCATATAAATGCCAACACTGAGGCCTGATGTCAGTTCCCTTTTTGGATCCAGTGCTTTTCTCCTAACTTCCATGGTTTTTCAACTACTTGAAAATGAGCCAGCCAGTGCACCAGTGAAGATGTTGGCCCTGAGAACAACATGATTCAAGCCATTCCACTACTGAAGGAAAGATGAGGCTGTTACAGACCCACGCAACATGTGCCTATGGGGCTTGGGCTCCAGTCACAACCTGAAGTCTTGCGATAAGTGTGCCCTCCTGCATATAAAGGCAATCAGGGACCAGAGGTGAAGCTTTACGTCAGAAGAAGTTGTTCCTGCTCCCAGTGGTGGCTGGCATGACTCACGGGTGGGGGGCATAGGGGGTTGGTTACTTTTGGGGGGGTATGCAGGGGGTCGCGATTGCGGGAGGGAGTGAGCAAAAAAATAAAATAATAGCTTACCTTGCTCCGACTTGTGGAACAGGAAGCAGGCAGCCAGGCTCCCTCCCCTAAGCCAATCACACCTCTGCAATGCAGCGTTGTGATTGGTCTGAGCGCCGTGACACGGCACTCAGCCAGGGGCTGGAGGGGTGGGCGTGTTCTACATGCAGGCTGTAATGCAGGGAAAGTGTGGGAAAACCACTCCTCCACTGCCCTGCTCCGAGAGCAAAGCAGCCTGCCAACCCGCCGCGCACAAAGCAGCACAAACATAAAATTATAACTGAAAGTTATTATCATTTTATGTTTTTACTTCTCACACTGCTTGAAAGCAGTGGGGCGACACTCCTTCACCATAGCAGAGGAGCTGCCACTGCCTGCTCCATGTCACTGGGACGTTTTCAGTCATGAGGTTGGTATTGTACATAGTCCTTATTCAGCTCAAAGTCTTTTGGTATGTCAAACTTGAAAATGCACCATAAGCTTAAGAAAGGCAAGCAGGCCTCATCCACATCCGCACCACTCGAATCCTGGTGAGAAATCATTAGAACAACACTGAAAGGGTCTGGCATCTTCTTACTCTGAAGCAGTCCCCCATTTGATTCCACTGCACTCCAAATTTTCCAGGCAATAGATGACCCCACAGAAAATAGTGGCCTTCAAGGAGCCAATGCTGCGTATTTTCCAGATCCCACTGTCCTCCTTTGGTGCCCATTCTGGCCCCACGATCACCAGGGGCCTCTAGATGGACTTCTGTCAGCGGGCCTTTCCCTGACAGCAACTGTACCCTCAGGCCTATACTGACATTGGTCTAGACTTCCACTTGGCTTCGAGCCCACATTAATTATTATCGTGCCAGTGCAGATACCAAATCTGGCAGTGCTGGATTCACTCTTGACACTGTCTCTGACACCGAACAGATATCAGCTTGTGCTAGACCTATGTTGTGTTACTAAATAACGAAGGTGCAACCTCTGGCCAGACTTTCACCAGTATTATCGGAGACTTGAGGCCCTCTTCGGTTCCAACTCTGATGAGGTCCAGGGAATACCTAATGTTCCTCACAATACTGATGATGATGAGGAGGCAGGCCATCTGTTCCCTTCCTCATTACACTGACAAAAGACTGTACTTAGACATGCAAATTTACCAGTGGGTGAAATACTTCACCAGAGATAGAGCTGGACTCACTACCTGATCCACCAAAAGAAGGAAGCGTCTCTTTTGCTGTAGTGGTGTGGAAAGCAGCAGAAGTGTTGGATTTGCAATTACTGACTATGGAATTTAAACCAGTTTATTGATGTAAATTCTTCAGCCAGGCTCCGTCTGAGCAACTACTACCATTCAACAAGGTCTTTAGGTACCCTTTCATGGCCCTATCACCTAAGGCCCGTTCTGCCCCTCCAACAATGTCATCTAAGCCACGCTCTGCCCAGCTAATTAGCCAACATGTGGTCAGATGGCACAGGCCAGCCCCTGTCAATCCTGAATTGTTGATGAAACACCTTACATCTAAAAGTGTTATGGCTCAGGAATCCACAAGTAAAGTCAACCTAAATGGTTTATCCGGCGAACCCCCTCGATAGAGAGTTGAACTGTATTGATGCCTTTGGTAAGAAAATGTTGTCTTTAGCAAGCCCAGCTTTGCATTCTCTGAATGTGGTAGGCCATCTAGGTTTTACAAATTGTCCAAATGATCTTTGCCTTGTTTTTGACTATGCCTCCACCTCCTATTCCCCGACACCAGACCAATTTCCAGCAGATCATGCCTCTATGCTTAAGCAAGAAGTAAATCTCCTTCTGGTCAAAGTTGCCTTTAAATGGGTGTCAAACTTGGAGAAGAGCAAAAGATGTTATTCGTGCTACTACCTCATGCTCTAGAAGGACAGAAGCCCCACTAGACCACCAGCTACTGAATGCCCTTTGCAGGACAAATTCAAAATGCCCATTCTGGCTCAGATCCTCTCTGTTCTGGATCCAGGGGACTGGATGAGGTCTCTAGACTTGCAGGGCGTATATTTTCATATGCCCATCCTGCATTTCCACAGGTACTAACTACAGTTCACAGTAGGGTCAAAGCGCTTCCAATTTGCCATACTTCCCTTTGGCCTTGCCTGAGCCCCTCTTTGGAGGTCGGGGATATATGTATTCCCTTACTTCAACAGCTGGCTACTCAAGGGGAGTTTGCCACAGACAGTCACAGACTACCTATGGACTATGGCCAGACTCCTGATCTCCTTTAGTTTTCCACCAACAACCTGAAGTCCCACCTGAGCCTTACACAGTCCCTTCATAGTGGCAGTCCTGGGCATGCTGTTGGTCCAGGCCTTTCTACCACTACAGCAAGTCTAGGACATTTAGGATATGATCCCAGCCTTTCAGGCTCAGTCCTGTGTCTTGATGAGGATAGGTCTGAGATTTATTGAGATCCTGATCCTGTGCATCTTCCTCGTAGTGTACTCCAGGAGGGACATGAAGACACTGTAATGGAACCTAAAGTTTAAATGAGCCCAGCTTTAGGGCTGCCTCTCCAACTCTGCTCCAATCTTACAAGAGACGGCTCAGGAACTTGTGTGGTGGCGGATGAGTGCCTACCTGACCTGCAGAAGGCCTATTTGCCTTCCCTACGCAGACTTCCTGGATGTGACAGACATGTCACTGCTCGGGTGGAGGGCCATCTAGGTGACTTGGAGATCAGAGGCCTCAGGTCTCCAGTGGAAAGCCAGTGCCAAATCAGCCTTTTGGAGCTTCTGATGATCTGTCTAGCCTTGAAAGCCTTTCTACTGACCATCAAGGGAAGACTGGTACAGGTCTTAGAAAACAACAAATAGTATTGCGTCTAGAGGGTGGCGGTCCTGGGTCCAGTGTCAGGGCATGCTACGTGTCTTGAGGTGGCTGGACCAGCAGAAGATATTTTTGATAGCCAGCACACAGCAGAGTCCCTGAATGCCAGAGTTGACAAGTTGAGTGGACTGTTGGCTGGCGGCATACTACTGACATTTCTGTCCCGAGGTGGCGCTGAGCAGCTTCAACCAGTGGGGCATACCCAAGTTAGATCTGTTTGCTGCAGTCAGGAACCTGCCGTGTCAATGTTTCTGCACACTGGAGTTTCCTCCAGAAAGGTCATTAATAGATGAATTCTGTCTGATGCATGGGTGTCCTGACCACGTTCCTGCCACTGCCTCTCTTGCCTCAAGTTCTGAGGAAAGTCAGGATAGACTAGGCACAAGTCCTCTTAGTAGCCTTACTGGCCAGGAGAGTGTGGTACCTAGAGCACCTGAATATCTATACTCCAATCTGGCTTCCCTTTTGAGAGACTCTCCTGTCTCAGGAGCAGGGAAGAGTCCTACGTCCAAATTTCTGCAACCTACCCCTCCATGCGTAGAGATTGAGCAATGGTAGTTCAATTCTTATGACTTGATCAGTGAAGTGGTAAATGTTGTTCTCTTTAGAAATTGGGTTGGGAAGTGTTTTCTGAAGATTCCGACACATAGTTCCTCTATAGCCATTCATCATGCCTCATTTGGATCTAAATCTAGTCCTGACATTCCTTTTGCAAACAGCATTCAAGCATATGAACAGTTGCTCGCGATGGCTTTTGACAATCAAGACTGCGTTTCATTTAATCATCGCTTTTACGTGCCATATGCATTGATGCAGCGGAGTTTACCAGCTCTAATACACTCACATACACACAACTCTCACTTTGGGCCCATATACATTCATACATTAAATGAGCTAGCAAATATCCACTGGCCATCAATTTTGATTTACCTTAGAGACCTGTTGCACCAGTATCATTACCATTCCCTGTCTCCTTATGTAAATGTACTTTGTCGATAGATCTAATTGTAGATTAGAATAGGGAGAAAATAATAACACATTTAACTATTCATTTAAAGAACCATAGACTCTGTAGGAGTTTTAAAAATGTATCTGAATTAATAATGTTGTGAGTCAAATCAGAATACACATAGATACACCAAAACTCTCCATCAGGAAAAATAGTACAGTTAGCTTATAATCGATTCACATTAATTAATGTCTTGTGATGACAGTACCTGAGGAGAGAAAGAACAGAGAGCAAATACGGTGCATTACCCCACAGAACAATATTTACCTAGAATGGTGTGAGGACCTGAAGCATCAGAGTATCAAAGATTCAGGACAGATTCAGGACCGGGAAGGTGACCTCTTCTAGTGCAACGCCAGCGTTGCACCCCTCTCTGGTGCTACTCTCTCCGGCTTGGGCTCGTCCGGACCCCTTCCTAGATGTGCCTCCTCGGTTCTTCCGTGATTCTTCCCTAGTGTTGGATTCTTCAATCAGCTTGCAGAAATTCGGGCAGCATCTCAGCATAGCATCTGCATCTAGTGGGTCAAGTGGTATCTAACTAACTAAGCTTACCTCTGTTATACCAATTGAAATGTATGATGCACCCCCAAATGTTTCAATTCTATGTACACCCCTCCATTTGATTGGGCCAGGCAGTGGGGTGAGGACATCACACCATACTAAGTGCAATAACCTTCTTTAGTTCTATTGTCTAATTCCCCGCCCCTTAATTTTAATACCCACAAGCTTTATTCAATGACATCATTGGTCTCAGGACAAGGAGGCAGCACGCATGCGTAGTTGTCGCAAAGGGATAGGGACGTCGGTCACCCTCTAAGGCCCAAATACGAGCTATTAATAAAGTCAAAGAAAAACATGTTAGAGTACAAAATTAAATGAATTCACTGTATACCACTTACTTCTACTCTACCCCCATTTAGTTAATATATCTTTTGCATTAATAGCTTAGTAAAACTTGCACGGGTTAGTTTTAGCACGGCATGTGCGTTAATGCGAGGATTTCGCGCAGTCATGTTAAAAGCTATTGCGCAGCCGCAAAGATTTCCCACCAAGCGACAGAGACGTAATTACTACTCAGATGCAGTAGACGCATGGGGAGAAGAGTTCCTGCGTTTTTGACGGCCATTTTAGGACACTCGGGTTACTGGTTAGTAAAATACATAGAAAAGCTTCCCCTAGATACAATATGTAAAATGTGGTGCAACGTTAGTACTCACAAATATGTTGGTTATAGTATTACAGGTTATTCAAGAGGATTGCATACGAACAAGTTTCTTTTATACGAAACCTTGCTCCATCAATCGCCTCTCTGATGGCATTTTATGCCATCACTAGCTTTTATTAAATCAGATGCCAACTTTAGCATTCTACCATTTCTATTTCTTCAAATCTTTCATTCCTTCCTTAATCATTTTTAAATTGTGATCCCTTCATTCTTTTATAGATATTTCCCTTCAATTCTTCAAGTCGTATTTCATCTAATTTTCTTTTCCTACACTTCTCATTCACGTCGTACCTCTTTCTCTTCCCTACTGCATTTGTGGCAACACATTTTCATCAGAACTAACAAAGTTATGCCCATGATCGGCAATAATATTTGACCTATGATACTTTTACCTATGTTAGAGAACCAACCACTGATAGTGGAAAAACTATTGGTTATTTTCTTCCATACACTGTCAACCTCCAGTGGTTTCAGTTCCTCTTCCAAATGTGTAATATTTTTAATATACCTTCAAATTTCTACACTTTTATTAGGAATATAAGTGCAACAATGTGGCGCTTTCAACATTTTACAGACTCCACCCTCTTTTGCTAATAAGATATCAAGGGCAAGTCGATTTTGCAAAACCATAGATCTAACAGCAACTAATTCTGTATTGATCAATAAGAATCCTCCAGCAGTGTCAGTAGATAACCGATCAACTACTGTCGACAATTGACAGATTTTTCGAGAATTCAGCAGAACACCCACTGAAGGTATCAATGCACCAAATATGTCACCTACTATTTCAGAAAAACTAGCTCTTTTATATCGGATTAGTCCATTACTGTCATTATTGCTTCCAGTGATTCTTTTAACATGATAGACTTTAGTGAATACTATTCCAAAATAGCAACTCCCGTACCAATGGTCAGGCAGCCTAAAATAGGCTTTGTTTCCACAAATATAATAAATTCCAGGAAATATTGGATCAGTTCCTCCTTTTAGTCCCCAACCTCCAATTACTAAAAAGTTATGTTCACACTCACTGGAATCAATAAATGCATTGTTATATTCTGTTTTTAGTCTATGGAGACAGATTTTCCCTTTCTTTTCAAAATCCAGAGACATAGCAGCATGAGTCTTGCCAGTTACCAAAAGGTCTTCCTTTTCAGCCCATTTAGGTATGTGAGGTTTAGGTTCAGAGGCCCTTCTTTGGAAATCCTGTCTCCTCTGTTCTACTAAATTCAAAAATATCTTTTCTTCTTCATATAATTTACATGTTAAGTTGCGTTTGTGTTCATCAGCTATATCTCTTGCCTTCATTGTTAGGAAATATTCACCCATGAATTGTGGGTCTCTAGTACTAAGGACGGGGTTCATGCTCTTTCGCATAGGGACCTCTGAAAATATTATATCTACATTTGAATAATAATACTATAGTTTTCCAGTTCTATAAAATAAACTATCCAGTACACTACATGAAATACCATATGTCAAGGGTAAGTGATGATATGTTACCCCTTCAGCTACTGAGTTTGGTAATTTCATGCAAACATAACAATCACTAATTTCCATTGTTTCTACATAATGTACTAATAGATTTGCAAATACATTTAAATCAGTTTCGTTTTTATTCACAATATGGTGTAAATCTAACTCATCTGGTGTTTCTAAGTCTACTCTATCTCCTTTAATGTTGGCTACCTTTGTATGTGTATTAGTACCATTCTGTTTGTTTGTAACCATCAAATAAGGTATAGCTATTGCTAATATTACCCACATTATGAAGACTTATAATAGGCTACATATACAGATCCTACAGCACTTATTTATACAGCTTTGTTTTGATTTTCCAGTAACTTTATTATCAGACATTTTGGACAAGAAGATTGCCTCTTCCGTTAATTCAGAAACTTGGTATGAGATAACACGTTAAGCGTCTTCTCTCTTTCAAGTCCATCTCACTTCTTCATCAATTCATTCAGCATTCAGTTCTTCGTCACTTTCTTCATTTAAGTCAAGATTTTCAAAATCTTCAAGAATGACATATGTCCATTCAGGACCCTTGAACTTGTTATTCAATGTCTTCAATCTTTGGCTCCTTCTTTTTGGAGTTGCAGTGGAAGGTCCAGATTGCCTGGATACTTCGTTTACTTGATCAGGTTCTTCACTGATTGTCTTAAGGCGGTATTTCAGTCTCTTGATAATCCTTGGCCAATCATCACCCTTTCGACTTTTCTTAGTTCTTACTGCACTGTCAGTTTCTTCAAGGCTTCTTTTATTTTATTTTATTTGTGGCACAATTTGACCATCTTCGTCTTCAGATTTCCACTCTATCTGACCTTGTCCAGGGCTTATTGTTCTGGCCTGTTCTGCCTGGATATGTTCATTTACCTCAATCTGACCCTGTTCAGGATTGGTGATGTTTGGTTTTTCTTCTGTATTCTGAACTTGTGTTTCTAGGTCTGTCTGGTCCTGTTCAGGTCTCCTTACCCCTTGACCTTCTTCTGCCTGAATGTTTTCTCTAAAACCTACCTGTCCTTCCTCAGACTCAGGAATGGGGCTTTGTTTTTCTTCTGTCTGAGTATATTGTTCTCTCCTTAACTGTTCCTGCTCAGGTTCCCTAATAGTTGTATCCCGACTCTCCTGAGCAAGTTCTTCTACACCTGACTGATTCTCACTCTTTTCCTGTCTATCTAGCTGTGTTTGGCTTCCAGTTCTTACAATTACTTCAGGTATATCCACCACTGGGATCCAGTCGTCCTGATAAGTGCTTGGTTGTTCTTGGGCAGCTACCTCAGGGTCTTCTATAGGAAGTTCTTCAGCTGCGCAACCTTCAGCAACTTCAATTGCTCGAGTTAATTGAAACTCTTCTTCTTCAGGAGCTGGTACCCTTTTTGTATGACTTGCATGAATCCAATTAGGCAATCCTTTGCACTTTACAGCTGTTGAAATAGTTGGTATAACCTGATGTGGTTTGTCCCACCTTGGTGCTAGGCACGATTCTCGAGTGTGATTCTTCACCACTACCCAGTCACCGGGATTCAGATCATGCGCTTGGTCAGCTGTCTGTTGACTGCATCTTCCCCAACCTGCTGAGAGATAGAACGCACTCTGTCAGTCAACTCTTTGCAATACTCCAAAACCAAGTCATCAGTTATATTCAACAGCTTGTGTCCTGGTACACATGCTTGTCTCATTGCTCATCCCATGAGTATTTCATGAGGACTCAATCCAATATTTTTGTCTGGAATACTTCTGAGTCCCATCAGAACAAGAGGTAAAACATCAGGCCATTCTAGTGGGGTGGATGCACACACCTTTCCGAGTCTTGACTTGATTGTGCTATTCAATTTTTCTACCACCCCAGAAGCCTCTGGGCGGTAAGCACAGTGCAATTTTTGTTCGACTTTGAATGCTTCACAAATTAGTCGAATTATTTCATTATTAAAATGAGACCCTCTATCTGATTCAATCGTTACTGGAAAACCAAATCTAGGGATGAGTTCTCTTAATAAGAGTTTGGCCACTGTCAAGCTGTCATATCTTCGGGTCGGGTATGCTTCCACCCATTTTGAAAATAAACAAACTATTACAAGTACATATTTCAACCCTTGACAAGCAGGCAGTTGAATAAAATCTAATTGAAGTCTTACAAAGGGACCTTCTGCCTTTCCAATCTTTCCCATACTAACCATGGTTTTCCTGCCAGGATTTATTTGTTCACATGTTAGGCATCTTTGGCAAAGACTCTCTGCTACATTCCTGCACTTTGCATTAAACCAATCTTGTCTGAAAAGTCAAATCATAGCATCTCTGCCCACATGTGTGTCTCCATGATACATTCTAGCAATAGGTGCAAGCATACTGTCTGGCATTACTGGTATGCCATTATAACAAACCCACACACCATCTTCTGCCCTTCTTTCACATCCTATTTTCACCCACTCTTCCTTTTCTCTCATTTCTACTGCATACTGCAGATCTTTTACCTCCTCCCAGGTCCCCACTCCTGCAAGTAGCATAAGTTGGCAGCTGATTCCACAAGTTTAGATTTTCTTATTTAATGCAATTTTATGTCTTGCACAGTGCTGGGCAACCTGGTCAGCATATTGGTTACCGACTGTCACATAGTCATCTCCTGATTGGTGAGCCGCACACTTAACCACGGCCACCTCTTTTGGTAATTGAATCGCCTCAATTAGTTCTCTTACAAAATTTCAATTTTTAATGGGAGTTCCTGAAGAAGTCAGAAAATCCCTCTGCATCCATAGCAGGCCAAAATCATGCACAACCCCATAAACATGTTGACTGTCAGTAAATATGGTTATTCTCCAATTTTTCCCAATTTTGCATGCTTTAATTTAAGCAATTAATTTGGCTACTTGTGCAGATCTGACTTCTGGTAAATAGCATGCTTCGACTATTCCACTTAATGTACACACAGCGTAAGCAGCACTCAATCCTCCCTCCTCGTGTCGCATGCATGAGCCATCTACAAATAGCTCATGATCTGTATTTTTCAGGGGTTCCTCTTGTATGTCTGGACGCGGTTTGGTGCTAATTTCAGTCACTTCAAGACATTCATGTTCGGCCTCATCTTTCACCTCTTCTTGGTATGGATCAGGTAGTAAGGTGGCTGGGTTAAGAACAGTACACCTCACTATAGTCATGTTTTCAGCCCCCAGTATGATTCTCTCATATTTTGTTAGCCTACTGGGAGTAAGGTACAGCGTTCGTGTTTTGGTCAGCAAAATCATAACTGAATGGGGAACATACACCTTTACAGGGTGCCCCATCACAATTGACTCACTTTGTTCTATGCTAACACAAGTTGCAGCTACAGCTTTCAGACAACCTGGCAATGCACATGCCACAGGGTCTAGGGTACCAGAAAAATATGCCACTGGTCTTCACATTAATCCATGTCTCTGTGTCAGAACTGAGAGTGCACAATTACCTCTCTCATATCAGAACAATGCAAATTCTTTTGAGTAGTCTGGCATTCCCAAAGCAGGTGCTTCGCAAAAACTATTTCGTAACTTTATAAATGATTCCATGCTTTCATCATCCCACTCTATGGGGTCCTTTGCTCTCTTTTTGGTCATCTGTTTCAGGGGTTTAGCCAGTAGAGCAAACCCTACAATCCACTGCCTACAATATCCTACGACCCCAAGAGACATTCTTATTTATTTTTGGGTTCATGGCAACTGCATTTGTCTTATTATTTTAATTCTTTCAGAGGTCACCTTTCTAATTCCTCTCTCTATTTGATGTCCCAGGTATTTGACTGAGTTTTTACAAAACTGAAGTTTCTCGGGGGACACTTTGTGTCCAACTTTTGCCAAGTGATTTAACAATGCAATTGAATCCGTGACAGTCATCTCGAGTGTTCGACTCCACCAATAGGTCATCAATGTACTGCACCAGGACTGACTCTCTGGGCAACACAAGAGATTCAAGACTTATTTTGAGAATCTGATTAAAGATTGAAGGACTTTCAGTGTACCCTTGAGGCACACAATTCCACACGTAAACATGCTCTTCGAAATTAAATGAAAATAAAAACTGACTATCTGGATGCAATGGAATAGGAAAAAATGCACAACATAAATCAATTACTGTGAACCAACCTGCTTTCCATGGTATCTGGTAAAGAATCGCAGCTGGGTTGGGCACTACTGGACAACACGGTACAACAATCTTATTAATTTTTCTCAGGTCTTGAACCACCCTATATTTCCCGTTAGGTTTCTAAATGCCAATTATAGGTGAGTTACAAGGGCTACTCATTATTTCCTTCAATATGCCTTGTTCAACTAATCTCTCAATCTCTGCCGCGACACCTGCCTTTATTTCAGGACTCATTTTGTATTGTCGAGTATTCGGATAAACAGCACCTTCTTTCACTGTCACTTTTACGGGATCTACATTTGCCATTAATCCTATTTCTTTTCCAGTAAAATCCCATATCTCTGCATTTACAGTCAGTTTGACTTCAGCAGGTAATTCATCTTTGGTTATCATTGAATACATTTCATTTACTTCTGTCCCTTGTTTAACTAACATGAACTTGTAAACTCCATCTTCATCTAGGGTTTGTATTGCGACACCATCCGATGAGCAATATATGGTGCAATACATTTTGCACAACAAGTTCCTTCCAAGCAAGTTTATAGGACTTGAGTCACAGACCACGAATTTATGCATTTCTTTAAAATTTCCAATTTACACCTCCATTGGTTCTGTTATCGGGGTTCTAATCTGTTTGTTCGAGACACCTACTACTTGGATGGCTTCAACCGAGAGGGGCAGGTTAGGAATGTCTGCTTTTCTCACAGTAGACCTGGTAGCACCAGTGTCCAACAAGAAAGTGATATCATTTCCTTCTACTTTACCTTCTACATATGGACCTGACTGATCTACGGGTAGGGATGCGCCAAGTACGCACTCCCCTTTCTCCCCCCTCAGGCACCGACATTCCTGCTCATAATTGAGTAGTGGGTCCTGCAAAAGAAACTACGATGTTACAAAACTTTTCTTACCACTTTCTTCTGAGAATCCGGTGTCCACACTGTACTTGGCTTGACTCACAAAATTTGGCTTAGGGGCAGGTGGCAATTGACTCTGAAGATCTATACCCTGTTGCGATTGACTCATTAACACCTTTTTTTGATTCGGGCCATTATTAACTTGTACGAATTTACACTCGTTTTGCCAATGCCCCAACTTCCCGCACCCGTGACAGGGAAACCTTTTCTTTGCCTCTTCCCTATTCAGTCTTCCCCGTGGCTTACCCCCATTATTTTCACTTTTACCTTGTACCTCTCCTTGATTTTCTGACTGTTTATTCAATTGAAGCTCTTGCTGTTTAGCTAATTTTACTTTAGCCCACATTACTTTTTCTTCTAAGGCTTTTCGTCTGTTATCAATTTCATCCCCACAATATTTGGCATACTTTAAAATTTTGTCTATGGGTTTTGATTGCCAACATAACATGTGCTGCTTAATCATTTGCAATATATCCAATCTTAACCCTGTCACAAATCGATACACAAAATAAGTCATGTCCTTGTTCAAAACCACTATACTGTTTGAACACCTGTAAAAGACGTTCGTAATATGCATGTACAGACTCATTTTTCTCTTGGGTTGTTCTGTCTATTTTTACCCAATCAGTTTCTTTCGGGGGAATTTTACTCTTCAGAAAAGTGATCACCTGGTGATATTTTTTCTTTTTTTGAAAATCTTTTTATTAATTAAAAAAAAAAAATGTAACTTGTTGGTCATTGTACATTTACACTCATAGGTTATACTGTGTTGCATCCATAGATTATCATACATCATTATCATTGTATGTGGAATAGTATTCAGGCTGGATTTAGTACCGGAACATCATGGCGTTAACGGTTCGTCAAGGGAAGGGAGCATGGGAGGTTCACACAGGTTTCCACGATATTCATTCCATTTAGACCACACCGCCACCCATTTCCTGGGCACCTGGTGATATTTTTTCATTACATCTTCTGACGGGGATCCTGTCTTTGAATCTCTTGGATACATTTCACTAGGCCAATCTACAGTAATTTTACACTCCGTCCACAAATCCGCGGGTACTACTATGTCAAACAGACCATCCAGATCTTTTAACAAAACCTTTGAAACTTTCACAAACCTCTCAACTTGTCTGTACCACTCTACTGGTTTCTCTCTCAGTTTAGGGAAATCATTTGTAAGCGACAAATTATCCTGTCTAGTCCATGGTACATGTACGTACCCCCCTCCGGGTACTTCCCTCATTGGAAACAATATCTCAGCCTTTTAGTTTCTCTCATTGTATATTCAGATGTCGTTCGATTTACCTGTGCTTGCTTCTTCCTTTTTCTTTGCCCACCTAATTTTCCATTTTTCAAGATCTCCCCATTTTTGTAATAAAAATAATAACTCCCTGATCTGTAGCTTTCTTCCGGACATATTCATGTTTTCCAAATCTTTATCGGAAAATTCTGCTCTATATGGTTTTTGCAACACCTTTGATTTGCCTTTGTCAATTCCCATTTCAGAACCCAGATTTGTCAGTTTTTCATGGAATGTTTTTGTGTTTTGTGTGATGCTTCTGCAAATAAACAGTAACTCTTCCTCACTGTATGTGTTTAATCTGTCTAGACGCACATTTCCGGCAACCATTTCTTCTAATTCTACTTGCAATTTGAAAATGTCTAATATTTTTGGCTGTGGCTTCGGCTTTTCTATTTCTTGAGACCATCTCTCTATATCTTCTGGGGTTACTATTGTGGCATTTCTAATTCCTGTTGAGGTTTCCTATCTAAATTCCTTGGAACAACTAGGCAAATTTCTCCTCGGGATTTCCATTATTGGTTCTCTTATGGGTAAATCCATTAATGATCATACGGATTCACATTCACTTTGCTTGATCATCTATTATTACCTTTTCTTTTCTAGGTTCTATGCTTGGGGTAGGCATTACAGGAACTTGGAACAGTTTGACTTTTTGCCATACAATGGGACTACTGGACCTATTATCACTGGTATGGTCAATGTTTCAGGATGTGTATTTATCTGTGCTACTGGATTAATTTGTCTCTATTCTTATTTATTGCTTCATTTTCCTTTTCTTGAAGTACCTTGTTTGTTGTGTCATGTACTATTTGTGGAACCAAAGGTGTTCCTATCATCGGGGCACTAGGGGTCATTCTATTGAATCCTTCATTATAAGCTGGAGGACTTTTCATCAATATGTCTTCTAAATAGCCTTCTTCTGCTTCTCCGCTACCTATGATAGCCTCTCTCCACAATCATGTATGATGCAGGCGTATTTGGAGGAGGAATAAGAATCCCTACTCTACTCCTAATGGGTTTGTCCTTTTTAAAATAATTCTTAACCTTTTGCATAAATGAAATTTTTCTCTTTTCTCCATACATTGCGTGCTTGTGTTTGTTAAGATATTGTTCGTAAGTAAACCCTATAAATCTTCTTTCTGGACAAGTCCCTGTTAATGTTGGATCGTACATGCAAACTCCACTATTTATTATTATTCTTGGGATTTCTATTTTGGTGACCAATCAGACGCTTGCTTTAATTCTAATGATTCTCCAATACCAGCGCGTTTTCTAGTCTGAGGACTAATCAACTTCTACTCTGCTCGCTCCCTCAGCCAATGCTTGCGTGGCTTTTCTGTGACGTCTGTATCACTCCTTACTACTGACCTCTCCTTTACAATTTCGCATCAACTACACGCCCGCTGTTTCAACCAATCCCAGCGCAGCTCTCAGTGACTTCAGTGTAGCACCCTCAACTGACCCCTCCTTTACAAAGTAATGCGAAAACTTATTTTTCTCACAAATTCACACAGATTTTCATTAATTAACAACGTAGAAACATTCGCTATTGTGTCTGACCCACTAATTCAAAGAACAGTAAAATTTCTTACACTACGAGTAAATCCTTTCCACTTACCCTTCACAAAAGCATCAGAGAACTTACTACTCCTTCAGTATTACCCTTTCTAGGTGATATAAGACCACATTTTCACCAGCGAACTCCTTGCTACCAATTATTCTCACTAACGTACAAGAAATTAATCCCTAACTTAGTACTTCTAGTCCTGGGTAACTTTCAGCACTTTCTCGATCCAGACCAATAACCTCACTGCAGTGTGGCTTCCATTCACCACTCGCTATTCAATATTCTCGGGAATTTCCAGACAACATAAAACAATACATAATGGGTTTGGTTAAAACATAAATCAATAATTCAAATTTATAAAATACAAACCTCGCCTAACTAACTAAACTAACCATGCCTCTGCTACCAAGAAAAACGGATGCAGCGGAGTTTACCAGCTCTAATACACTCACATTCACACAACTCTCACTTTAGGTCCATATACATTCAATGAGCTAGCAAATATCCGCTGGTCATCAATTTTGATTTACCTTAGAGACCTGTTGCACCAGTATCATTACCATTCCCTGTTTCCTTATGTAAATGTACTTTGTCGATAGATCTAGTTGTAGATTAGAATAGGGAGGAAATAATAACACATTTAACTTTTAATTTAAAGAACCGCAGACTCTGTTGGAGTTTTAAAAATGTATCTGAATTAATAGTTTTGTGAGTCAAATCAGAATACACGTAGATACACCAAAACTCTCCATCACGAAAAATAGTACAGTTAGCTTATAATCGATTCACATTAATTAAATTCTTGTGATGACAGTACCCGAGGAGAGAAAGAACAGAGAGTAAATACGGAGCATTACCCCACAGAACTATATTTACCTAGAATGGTGTGAGGACCTGAAGCATAAGAGTATCAAAGATTCAGGACAGATTCAGGACCAGGAAGGTGACCTCTTCTAGTGCAACGCCAGCGTTGCACCCCTCTCTGGTGCTACTCTCACCGGCTTGGGCTCGTCCGGACCCCTTCCTAGATGTGCCTCCTCGGTTCTTCCGTGATTCTTCCCTAGTGTTGGATTCTTCAATCAGCTTGCAGAAATTCGGGCAGCATCTCAGCATAGCATAAGCATCTAGTGGGTCAAGTGGTATCTAACTAAGCTTACCTCTGTTATACCAATTCAAATGTATGATCCACCCTCAAATGTTTCAATTCTATGTGCACCCCACAATTTGATTGGGCCAGGCAGTGGGGTGAGGACATCACACCATACTAAGTGCAATAACCTTCTTTAGTTCTGTGGTCTAATTCCCCGCCCCTTAATTTTAATACCCACAAGCTTTATTCCCACAAGCATTTCATATGTGGATCGATAAATCTGTAGTACAATGTTTTGGCTTCTTCCTTTCGCAGGTTCAAGAGTTTAGCTTCCCATGTCCTTGCTAGGCACATGTTTTTGGCAGTGGTTCAATGACATCATTGTTCACAGGAGAAGGAGGCAGCACGCATGCATAGTTGTCGCAAAGGGATAGGGATGTCGGTCACCCTCCAAGGCCCAAATACGAGCTATTAATAAAGTCAGAGAAAAACATGTTAGAATACAAAATTAAATGAATTCACTGTATACCACTTACTTAATATATCTTTTGTATTAATAGCTTAGTAAAACTTGCACAGGTTAGTTTAAGCACAGCATGTGCGTTAATGCGAGGATTTCGAGCAGCCATGTTAAAAGCTATTGTGCAGCTGCAAAGATTTCCCACCAAGCGACAGAGACGTCATTACTACGTAGATGCAGTAGACGCATGCGCAGAAGAGTTCCCGTGTTTTTGGCGGCCATTTTAGGACACTCGGGTTACTGGTTAGTAAAATACATAGAACAGCTTCCCCTAGATACAATATGTAAAATGTGGTGCAACGTTAGTCCTCACAAACATGTTGGTTATAGTATTACAGGTTGTTCGAGAGGATTGTATACGAGCAAGTTTCTTTTATACGAAACCTTGCTCCATCAGCGTGAACTAGAGGTGCTCTCTGTGCAACCTCCTTAAATTTCTTCCTGGACAAGGTCGTGCTGAGGATTCAGCCCATCTTCCTGCTGAAAGTGATAATCACCTTTCGATGTCAGTCAATTGGCTACCCTGCCAAACGTTTTCACTCCCATGCACCCCTCAAAAGAGGTGGAGAAGCTCCATCAGCTTGATTCTTAGAAAGCCTGAGCTACTACATTGACTGTACAAGTGGTGGCTGATCAGCTGTTTGTGGGGTAACCCTGGGAACAAGAAAAATAAGGTGGTGTAAAAGAGGACTCCATTCAGGTGGCTAGTCCTCTGCATTCAAATCTGGTTAAGAGGAAACCCTCAAGAAGGCTTCCAGGCTCATCCCATATTGGCTAAGTCGATTATGCTGGCATTGGCAAGGGGTGGCATTTCTGGACTTCTTCCAGGTTGTGACATCAGCGTCTCTGCACATGTTCATGTAAGACTACTGCTGGGGCAGTCAGGTTTGACAGTAGGGCAGTTTTTCCTGCTTGGTCCTGCAAGACTTCCTATCTGAGTCCATTTACCAGATCCTCCATCTGTGGGAGGTGCTGCTGTGGTATCTGTTATAACGGTGAAGAACCTGGGGTCAGAAATGTCCATAAGAAGAAAAGGTCGCTTACCTTTATATGCACCCTTTCTGTGGAGAACATAATCGAGTGTATGTACTGATAGAAGCACTTTGGCGCTGTATCTACTTTTAAAATTGCGAAATTTGCACATTTTCATTTGCTGCTGAATGATTTTTAAAAGAATGTCATGTAACCGATCGTACTGCTTTTAAAGTTTAGGTTTTGCCATTCACGCTTACCGATTGACATCGTGGGGTGAAAACGCCATCTTAGCGGAAGAGGGTTAGCGCTCTAGTCGCCTGTAACTTCCGGGGGGAAAGCTTCAAAACTAATGCAGGGCCGGACGCACAGCAGAACATAATCGAGTGTATGTACTGATAGAAGCACTTTAGCGCTGTATCTCCTTTCAAAATTGCGAAATTTGCACATTTTCATTTGCTGCTGAATGATTTTTAAAAGAATGTCATGTAACTGATCGTACTGCTTTTAAAGTTTAGGTTTTGCCATTCACGCTTACCGATTGACATCGTGGGGTGAAAACGCCATCTTAGCGGAAGAGGGTTAGCGCTCTAGTCGCCTGTAACTTCCGGGGGGAAAGCTTCAAAACTAATGCAGGGCCGGACGCGCGCAGCGGGCGCGCCGCTGGCGCGCCTAAGCCAAGCCTGTCTGCGCCCGTCCACGCCCGTCCGCGCCCAACCGGGACCAGGGGCCACAAACGCTGCTCAATATATGATCAATACATCTATGCGCCTCATTTACACATCAGAGGCACTTACAGCTATAGGAGCCACCTTTAGCTCTGACAAAGCTTGTATTAGAGCTTCTCCTGGGAAATTTGAAGGCCCCTTCTACTGTAAATTCTGCAAATGGGGTAGCTGTGAGTCGCTACCTATTCATTTAGAGAACACACTCACACATAAACATAATATGCAGGACCTAATTGTGTATTTATTTTAATGCTAGATCATTCTCTAAGCACAGTATCGAAATTTGGGAAACACTGGATGATTTAAGTCCAGACCTAGTTTTTGTTACTGTGACTTGGCTTGATGACAATAACACTCCCGATATTGTCACTGCCCTACCCCTTGGGTATAAAATTTTACAACTTAATAGGAAAGGTGGTAAGAGAGGAGGGGGGACAGCAATCGTATACAAAGAGCATTTCACATGTATCCCCATTTCAGTCACTAAAGCAGGCACACATGAGATTCTAGCGTTCACAGTGTCTGTGGATGAACATAAACTATTTGGAGGGGCGGTTATTTACAACTCGCAAGGCTATCACCCTGGTTTAAGTTCCAATTTATTAACACAACTTCTCCCTCTCTGCTTGAAGCAAAATAAGTTTTTAGTCATAGGAGACTTCAATCTACACTACGAAGAGCCCTCCAACCCAGGAGTTAAACATCTTGACAATGATATGGCCATAATGCAACTATCTCAAAGGATTTGTAAACCAACTCATGTGGCCGGCCACACCCTCGATCTACTGTTTTCCAACATGGATTCATTATGTATTCAGGAAATCAAACCCTTACTATGGACAGATCATTTCCTAATCTCCTTTTCCTTTAGTCTACCCAAATATATACTAAAGTCTGAGTTGAAGGGTCAGCCAAGGTCCAGGGCCTGGAGACAAATCACGGAGGATTCTTTTGGTACCTTTTTCTCCTGTATTTCGAAGCCGTTGCACCAAAACTCTACATACACATTAGCCTCACAGCTACAGTATGATATTGAAGAAACACTCGATCAGTGCGCTCCCAAATTGACTCTGCCATTAGCTACTAAAAAATCTGAAAAATGGTATACCCTGAATTTAAAACTTATGAAAAGAGAGTGTAGAATTAAGGAACATAAATGGAGGCTCTCAAAGACCAGCACAGATAGATGTATTTTTATAGCCAAGCAAAAAACTTATCACGAAGCCCTAAAAGAGGCCAAAACCAAGTACTACTCTGAAAGAATTGAAAAAACAGGAAGTTCCTCTAAAGAATTGTATAAAATAATTTGAGAACTTTGTAAGCCTACTTTGATGACACAATCTATGGCACCTTCCTCAGAGAACTGTGAGCTACTTAATAATTTCTTCATAAATAAAGTGACAAAAATGTATACAAGCTTCTCTGCCTTACATACTGTAGACTCTAAGGATTGGGAAAATTTAGCCCCCCATCCTGCAGCGCCCAACCACCTAGATAGGCTGACATATTTTTCTGAAGAACAAGTAGCTATAGCCATGACAGAAGTTAAGGCAGGCTCCCCGCTGGATCCATGTCCACATTTCATTTTCTCACGTTTGGTCTCGGTACTCTGTCCCTATGTTACTAAAGCTCTTAATCAATCACTAGAGCTTGCCTCTTTTCCAGATATCTGGAAAAAAACAGTTGTTTTTCCCCTTTAAAAAAAGCCAGGTTTGGAAATCTATGATCCTGCCAACTATAGACCAATATCTCAATTACCGTATCTATCAAAGGTCCTAGAGAAACTGGTTAACAAACAACTCACGACCTTTATCGAATCCAATAGTTTACTTGACTCTTCACAGACTGGATTTAGGGCTAATAATAGTACCGAGGCTACTTTACTAGCTGTGTCAGATAACATCAGGTCTTTAGTCGATCAGGGCAAAGCTGTGGCACTGATTCTTTTGGATCTTACAGCGGCCTTCGTCACTGTATCTCATGATAAACTATTACAAATTCTGCACGAGAAAGGATTATGCTTAAATGCTCTAGCATGGTTCGCATCATTTCTTAAGAACCGAACCCAGATAATTCAAATGGGACCCTTCTCCTCCACCGCTAAGAGCATTGATTATGGAGTACCACAGGGAGCTACTCTGAGCCCCACGCTTTTTATTATATATGTCTCCTCTTTGGCAGATATCAGCAGGAAATGGGGCTTTGATATATACTCCTATGCTGATGACACACAATTGATAATTCCTTTGTCTGATAGGTTGACAAAAGTAGACACTAAGGACAACCTTATCAATTGTCTTACTGAAATAGCAAACTGGATGTCTGAACATTGTTTAAAACTCAATGCCGGAAAATCTGAGATTTTACTCTTTGGAGGAGCTCAGACAATTTGGGACAACAGTTGGTGGCCCCAGGCTCTGAGAACTGCTCCTGAACCTAGGCAGGCCGCCACAAATCTGGGTTTTATCTTTGATAATGCTCTGTCCATGCAGAACCAAGTTCGTTCACTATGTGGGAAAAGTTTTGCCATCCTAAAACTTCTTAGAAGACTTTTCCCATGGATTCCTTTAAATTGTAGGAAAACCGTGACACAAGCACTTCTGGTGAGCAATCTGGACTACGGTAACGCATTATATATGGGCATGGCTGATTACCTTTTCACCAGATTACAAGTAGTCCAAAATGCAGCTGCCAAACTTATTTGCAAGAAGACTAGATATAGCTCTGCCACCTTTTGCATGAAAGAATTACATTGGCTACCTGTACACCAAAGAGCTAATTTTAAGCTGATGTGTTTTGCACATAGTCTCCCGTATAGAATTTGAGGGCCAGTTGTATAAAGCGTTCTAAGATTTCACGTACCTTTGTGTAATCTTAGATCCCGCCACCAGGCATTAGCATCAGTCAAGCGTATGTCCAAAGTCAGGATGGGCGATCGTTCATTCTCTAAATTAGCAGCGGTTAATTGGAACAAACTTCCTCTAGATTTACGTCTGACTGAAGAATATTTAATGTTTAGGAAAAAACTAAAAACCCATTTATTTCCCAGCTACTAAACTGCAATTTAAACTTCTTCACGTTATACTCGATTGTGTTTTGCAGCGCCGTGATGTCCCTTGGGATGAGTGTCTTGCTTTATAAATAAATAAATAAAATAGAAATAAAAAAATACTCTATTTGATTGCTGATACTTCACTGCCCTCCCACCTCCCTGTTCTATGGAGTGGACTCTTGAACATTATAATGAGGTTCAAAGTTAGCCCACTGTCATCTGCAATTTGTTGAAGTATTCCACATTTGTGGGCAGACTAAGAAACTGATGTCAGAGTTCAAGTGTGGTGCTTATATGGACCTGCACTCTTTCACTGCCGGGGCAGTGTATAGTTAGTCAGTGTTGAGCCGTACAGTGCCACCTACCAGCACCTAGAGAGCAATGCTGAAAAACTCTCTGGATCCAGTCACACATCAGGAAATATTACAAACGTGAGGAACTGATATTTAGATGGACTATCCACCAGACAGAGCATTAACAAAGATGGGTAACTTCACTCATGGAGGACTTGCTATCTGCACTCTACCTGGGTAGCGGTTGAAGAGCGCAGGTGGGAACAGGGCTGCGGAGGGAGGCCACGGCAGGGTCCTCTCTCTCGGGCTGACTACTAGCAGGGGTCTGCCCGTTCGCCCGGAGCGGGGACGTCTTAGGCCATAGGACCGGATGGAAGGTAGCTGCTGAGGACTTACTGCGGGCACACTGACTGGGGGGGTGGGGGTAGAGGGGGCGGCGGGTGGGGGATGTAGGGTAGGCATGCAGTGGAACGGATTTCTCCTGATGTGTATTTTGAGGGGGGATTCCTCGTCTGCTGGTCATATGTGTAATGTTGGTCTCTAAGACCCTGGGTGTGAAAACTTAATAAAATCTTTTACCAAAAAAAAAACAAAGATGGGTAACTTGTCCATTTATTCCTTTACCAAGCAGTCTGTTTGCCAAGGTGCTGAAGGTGGAGTAAACCTAAAGCTAGATGCTGTCCTTTGGATTCAGATAAGGTTGATGAACCAGTTTGTTGTGTCTTTTGGATGGGGAATGAGCCAGGTGTTGCAAAGTAGGCAACAGAGCCAGAAGTAAGTAGATGACTACTTTATTTCGCAACAAGTTCCAAGTGACATGGCACAAGAGAGGGAAACATGTGCCTGCTTGAAACAGCTTCTACTCGCCCGTCTACCACCTTCAAATCCCGCACATTACATGTTCCGTTTCAGACACTCCTAAGACAACTAGATTCCAAATTCTCCGATGGCAAACATCACAC
Organism: Triturus cristatus; assembly: GCF_964204655.1. Lineage (NCBI taxonomy): Eukaryota > Metazoa > Chordata > Amphibia > Caudata > Salamandridae > Triturus > Triturus cristatus. Next base: position 84,033,785 of record NC_140586.1, on the reverse strand, counting down.
TACTAATAGCACACATCTTCCACCTTAACCTCAACAAACAAGCATTGGCATAGCCAATAGGTCTCGCCTTTGGGACCTTATAAGTGTTTTGCCATGCAACAGTTGTTGTTGCACCAAGGATATTGTGCTGCATAATTAAATACTTATAAGGTCCCAAAAGCGAGACCTATTGGCTATGCCAATGCTCGTTCTTTACGATACAGGGCCAGCTTCAGCTCTTATTAAGTTCAGGGAAAACAAGTTTCACCTTTACTATTGAAGCTTCTGGTTACTTAGTGACAAGTTATTGTTTGTGCACTATGTAGGGAATGGATAGTGCAATGACAGGTCAGCCAAAAAGGATCGCCTGCCTGTAAGACCTGGGGTCTCCAGGCCCTAAGGGGGTAACGTGACACGAGCGGCTGGGCACCCAAAGGCTTGTGTGTAAAGCGACCATACAACACGCACATCCACTGAAGCAAGGAACGCACACAATAAGGGATGCAAATAACTCACGTTTATCCAAGCAGTTCAAGATAAATGCAGTTCATGGGATAACAAGGCAATTCATCAGATATAAATGCACTTCATGAGATATAAATGCACTTCAGGAGATATAAATGCACTTCAGGAGATAACAATGCACTTCATGAGATGACAACGGCAATTCACTTATGTCAGCGTTTGATTCGCCAGCACCATATTCACCAGTATGATATTCACCAGTAGGTTATTCACCAGTATGTTTCCTGCAGGCTCTAGGCCACCCTTGTATATCTTACTCCCCGTGGTAGGGTTTGGGGATTGGAGCGCCACTCCTGGGGGCGTGCAGGGACCCAGGGCAGACCTCGCGGGCCTACCGCTACCTTGGTTACCTGTAGCACCTCAGTGGCGATCACCGCGCTCTACGCGCTAAGCGGACCTTGTACACCTCGGGACCAATCTGACGAACACCTTCAGAGCAGAGCATTAGAACATAGCGCCACCCGTAACCAGCACGCAGTGCATACTGCAGAGCAGAGCATTAGAACATAGCGCCACTCGTAATCAATAGCAGTGAATACTTCAGAACGGAGCATTTAAAACAGAGCGCTATTTGTAATCAATAGCAATGAATACTTCAGAACGGAGCATTTAGAACAGAGCGCTACTCGTAATCAGTAGCAATGAATACTTCAGAACGGAGCATTTAGAACAGAGCGCTACTCGTAATCAGTAGCAATGAATACTTCAGAACGGAGCATTTAGAACAGAGCGCTACTCGTAATCAGTAGCAATGAATACTTCAGAACGGAGCAGTTCACGGAGCACAACGAGTCGTACGGAGCGAGCCTCTCGTACTCCGGTGCAGTTCGTGAGACACAAAGTTTCCGAATAGTCAGTGGGGAACAAGGGGCGAATCCCTCGGAGGGGTCTCTCTGTCGTGGTGACCAGGGGACTCCCACGGAGAGGGAACCCGGGCTCAGGGTGCGGTGTGGCTCCCAGTCTGTAGGGGGCGCACCGGGGTCAGTCCCAAGTCTCCGGGCTTACCTTGCTCGACGTCGGGAGGCGTCCACACCGGCTCCGAAGTCCGCAGGCGATCCTGTTGCGACGGGGGCCGGCCACGGCCTCACGCACCTTCACCACAGCTGCGACGGCAGCGACGGGGCCCCGGGCTTCTCCTCGGGCCTCGCGACGATGAGGGGCACTCTTCCGGCCTCCGAGCCGCAGCGGTGAGCGCGCTTCAGCCTCCACGCCACAGGGGGGGCTCAACTTAAGCTGGGGAGCTCCGCGCTCAACGGAGCACGCTGCCGGGGATCCCAGGCCAGGTCAGGGAGTGCAGGGGTCACAGCGCTAAGACCTGGTTGATCCTCAGTGATAACACAATCGGTTAGGCATGTAATTTCGATGTTCAGTCTTGACACGAAGTCACAGCATTCAGTTTCAGTATTCAGTTGTTCTACAAAGTCTTAATGGCGCAGATGTCTCTGGCGCCCTTGGGGGTTCTGTTCCTGGGGGGGTAGGGAATGAGTTGGCGACTAGGTCCTTTCTAGTCAGGCTGGGCAGAGGTTCCCTGGGTCCTGCTGGGCAAGATCAGTGGGTTTCACAGGATCCCTCACTCACTTAAGAGGCAGCACCTAAATCCTGTCACTCTCAGAGGCATAAGTCCCTGGCTAGGCCCTACCGCCTACACTCCTGCCTGGATTCTCCAGCTCTGCTTTACCCCACTGGCCAACTGACTAAAAAAAGTTCCCTCCCTCACTTATGTATCCCTAGGTCAGGTGACCGCTAGCCAAGGCGGCAAAAGTAAAACCACACCTCCCTTCTAGAAGGCTCCAGCACATTCCAGGAGCTTCCCCATTCTACCTATGGGACAAAAAAGGCGGGCTGGTGTCGCAACATTGTTGTGGGGTTCCAGCCAGCTCTTGGCAGCTAGGGTGCTACTAATAAAGACCACTCTGCAGTAGCAGGGGCCTGTGGCAGCCATCTTGGGAGAAGAGAGCACCTGCACCTTAACACTGATTGGCAATGAAAAGGCGCCCGGAGACCTAAGTCCAACATCAAAATGAGGGTGGAAAAAATGAGGCACGATCAAAAATAAATGGGGAGACCACCCTAGGGCTGACAGGTCCAACACGCGTCCCCCCCAGCCGAAAGAGGGGAGAGCTACCCAACCTCTAGGGAGTTCTCATCGCTAGGGCGGAAAATCCTGGAGAGACCGTCAGCATTGGCGTGGTCAACTCCGGGCCGATGTTCCACCCGAAAGTCCATCCCCTGTAGGGAAATGGACCACCTCAACAACTTGGGGTTTTCGCCTCTCATCTGCATGAGCCAGCGAAGGGGGCGGTGGTCGGTCTGAATGAGGAAGTTAGTTCCAAAGAGATATGGCCTCAACTTCTTCAGAGCCCAGACCACCGTGAAGGCTTCTCTCTCAATGGTGCTCCATCGCCATTCCCGAGGGAGGAGTCTTCTGGATATGAAGGCCACTGGTTGATCTTGGCCCTCGGTGTTGAGTTGCGAGAGCACCGCACCTATGCCGTGCTCTGAGGCGTCGGTCTGCACAATAAATTCCTTGCTGAAATCTGGTGTTGCTAGTACTGGAGCGGTACACATTGCATGTTTCAGCGTGTCAAAGGCTTCTTGGCATGCAGCTGTCCATATGACCTTGCGAGGTTGCTTCTTCGAGGTCAATTCCGTCAAGGGTTACGATGGTACCATATCCCTTGACGAACCGGCGGTAATACCCAGTGAGGCCGAGGAAAGCTCGGACCTCTGTTTGGGTCTTGGGGGGCTCCCAAGCCAAGATGGTCTCTATTTTGGCCTGGAGGGGTTGCACCTTACCTCCGCCCACCAGGTGTCCCAGGTACACGACAGATCCCTGTCCAATCTGGCACTTGCTGGCTTTAATGGTTAGGCCAGCACGTTGCAGCGCCTGCAATACCTCCTGGAGGTGTTGCAGATGGTCCTCCCAGGTGCCACTGAAGACAGCTATGTCATCCAGGTAGGCCGCTGAGAAGGACTCCAGACCAGATAGTACCTGATTCACTAACCGCTGGAATGTGGCCGGAGCATTTTTGAGCCCAAAGGGCATCACTCGGAACTGGTAGTGGCCCTCGGGGGTGGAGAACGCTGTCTTCTCCCTTGCTCCTTCGGCCATGGCAATCTGCCAATATCCGGATGTCAGATCAATGGTGCTGAGGTACCGGGCTGCTCCCAGCCGGTCCACCAGCTCGTCTGCACGTGGGATGGGGTGAGCATCTGTCTTTGTGACAGAGTTCAACCCCCGGTAGTCCACACAGAACCGAAGCTCCGGCGTCGTACCCGGTGGGGCCGCTTTCGGCACCAACACCACTGGACTAGCCCACGGGCTGCTGGAAGGTTCTATCACCCCCAGCTCCAGCATCTTTGCCACCTCACGCTGGATGCTATCCTTCACTCGATCAGAGAGCCGGTAAGACTTGTTCTTCACCGGGGGGCTGTCCCCTGTGTCCACATCATGGGTACACAGATGAGTGATTCCAGGCGTGAGGGAGAACAACGAGGCGAACCGTCCCAGGACATGGCGACAGTCCCTCTGTTGCTCTGGGGTCAAGGATGGGGAGAGGACTACACCTTCCACCAAACCATCCTTCTCTTGTACCGCTAGACTGTCAGGAAGAGCTTCACTCTCTTCCTCTTCGCTCCCATCCGTCACCATCAGGAGAGCAAGCTCTGATCGCTCATGGTGCGGCTTCAGGCGGTTGACGTGGAACACCCTGAGGGGCTGTCGGGGGGGTCTTCAAATCCACTACGTATGTGGTCTGGCCTTGTCGCTCCACAATGTCGTACGGACCAGTCCACCGGTCCTGGAGGGCACAAAGCTCCCCAGGTTCCATGACCCACACCTTCTGTCCCACGTCCAACTCGACCGTCCGAGCGTTGCGGTCATACCATTCCTTCATCACCGTCTGGCTAGCCTCCAGGTTCTCTGAGGCCGCCTTCCACAGCTTGGCCATCTGGCTGCGGAACGCCAGCATGTAGCTGACAATGTCACGGGGAAGCTTCTGCGAAGTCTTCTCTCACCCCTCTTTCACTAAACTGAGGGGACCCCTAACGGGATGGTCATAGAGCAACTCAAACGGGCTGAACCCGACTCCCTTCTGCGGTACCTCCCGATAGGAGAACAACAAGCAGGGGAGGAGGACGTCCCATTTACGCCTCAAGCCTTCTGGCAGGCTCCGGATCATTCCCTTCAATGTCTTATTGAAGCGCTCTACAAGTCCGTTAGTCTGGGGGTGGTAAGGAGTGAAGAACCGGTAGGTCACCCCACACTCCTTCCACATGGCTGCATGTAGGCCGACATGAAATTTGTGCCCCTGTCCGACACCACGACCTTGGGGAATCCCACTCGGGTAAAAATCCCCAATAGTGCCCGCGCCACCACCGGTGCAGTGATGGTCCTCAGAGGAATAGCCTCTGGGTACCTTGTGGCGTGGTCCACCAAAACCAGAATGAACCGGTATCCCGCTGCGGTCGGAGGGTCCAATGGCCCAACAATATCGATACCGACCCTCTCAAAAGGGGTCCCGACCACGGGGAGCGGTTCCAATGGGACTTTCAATTTAGTCCCAGTCTTGCCGCTTGCCTGACAAGACTTACAGGTCTTGCAAAAGGTGTCTGAGGCAATCCTCATCCTGGGCCAATAAAAATGAGGGACCAACCGTGCAAAGGTTTTGTCCTGACCCAGATGTCCGGCTAAGGGTATCTTGTGCGCTAACTCCAGCAGGAAGGCCCGGTAACATTTGGGGACCACTATGGCCCTCGAAGATCCATGTACCGGCACCCTGGGCTCACTGTATAGGAGACCATCCTCCCAATACACATGATATCCTCCCATCTCCTGACTGGCCACTTGGGCTTCGGCCTGTCGCCGCATGCCTTCAAGCGTGGGGCACGCCCTTTGTGCCTGACAAAATTCCTCCCGGGTAGGCCCTCCTCCCACATGCCAGTCAGCAAGGGTCGGCAAGTCCTCCACGGGAACGACATCCACCTCCACGGACTCCGGGGGCACCTCTGCGGCCTCCCCCTCCATCTCACGGGGCGTGTCCTCTACCACCTTCTTCTTTCCTCTTCTGGTGTTGGGTTGGGCCATGATTCCAGGCTCCAACCCCGGGTGAATTCCATGCTGGGCAGCCATGGACCACGTGACTACGCAAGTCCACCCTGGTAATCCCAGCATCTCGGTGTGAGCTCGAAACTCGACATCTTTCCACTTGGTGTGCTCCAGGTCGTTCCCTAGCAAGCACCCCACAGGCAAGGCAGGGCTCACCGCTACTCTTAGTAGGCCTTTGACTCCTCCCCACTCAAATGGAACACGAGCCACTGGATAGTGACTCACACTGCCGTCAGCCAATACGGCCGGATGGAACTCCTCGGGGACTACTTGGTCTGGGGACACCAGCCGCCTCACTACAGTGGTCATGCTGGCACCTGTGTCCCTCAGAGCCTCCACCTCCTCCCCGTTAATTCTCACCCTCTGATGATATTTAGCAGTGTTCGGGGGCAGGGACACTACGGGGACCACCTCTCTATCCCCGAGTGAAACCAGGGTCAGGCCTGTCCACTCCCCTTCCCTATCTAAGGGCAGCTCCACCCCAAGCGCTATACTACTCACCCCGGGACTTTTCCCGCCCGTTGGGGCTGGGGGTCGCTTGCGACACTTGGGATCTCCCTTGTAGTGTCCAATCTCCCCACATTCGTAGCACCGCACAATCCTTGGCTGCTGACTCCTGTCAGGGTAAGTGGGTCTTGTGGAATTGGACGGGGGTGGGATTCCTACTCCCTTCCCAAACTTATTTTGGGGGCCTTTAGAGAACTCCACCTTTTTATCTCCCCCCTCTTTCTTCTGGGGGAAACCCTGTCCGCCTTTCGAGCCATCTCCCCCGGGGCCCTTGTGAGACACCCGGGTGCTCACCCAAATATCTGCCTCCTCCGCTAGCTCACGGGGATCCATCAACTTGCGGTCCACCAGATGTTGGCGCAGCTCCGGAAAGCACTTATCCAAGAGGTGCTCCCGTAAAAAAAGATTGTACACCCCCTGGTAGTCCTGCACCTCGCTGCCACGCACCCAACCATCTAGTGCCTTTCTCGCATAATCAAAAAAATCCACCCATGTCTGTGTGGACAGCTTATGGCTGCCACGGAACTTCTGCCTGTACTTCTCGGGGTTAAGACCAAACTTTTTCAGTAAAGCCTCTTTCATGGGGGCATACCTGACCTGATCCGCCTTGGCCAAATATAGCAGGGTGTCCCTGACACTGGGAGGTATATACCGATATAAACCACCTCCCCAATTACTCTTGGGTACCCCATGGGCAGTCAAGGCTACCTCGTATGCCTCCAACCATTTAGCAATGTCGTCCCCCACTGTGTAATTGGCAATGACTTCCTTAGGTAGGTAGAATTTTGACTCGTGAGACTCTTTAGGTATGCTGCCACCATTGTCCTTATTGGACGCATTCAATTGGAGGGCGCGCAGCTCTAACTCTTTCAGCTGAAGCTCGTGCGCCAGCTTCTTTTCCTCCATTGCCCATCTCTTGTTCTCTCTTTCATGTTCCAATTTCGCTAGCTCTCACTTTAATTGCCTCTCTTCCCTTCTGTCCTCGTACTCCTCCGGAGACGCGCTCCTCCTAGACCCTGTCCCACTACTGGCCCCAGAACGTCTCCCTGGGGGCACATTTTCAGACATATCCACATTAAGTATGTCTAGTACTTCTTGGGTGCTCTCCTCCTGAGGTGCATCTGGCGCCTCCTGTCCCTCATCCTCTCTCCCTTCTGGGTGGGCCTCTACCCATGCCCTTATGGCGGTACGGAGTTCCGGTCCTTTGGCCCTCCGCACCCCAGGCACCCCCATCCCCTGCCCGAACTCTCTCAGTTGCTTCACCGAGTACCCCTCGAGGTCAGCTAATCGAAATTCCATCTTGACAGGTGGGGACCTAGATACTAAGGAAGAAATTCCTAGGATATGGGTGACAGTTACCAGCTAACCAGGATTCTCTTACACTCTCAGCCTGGACAGTGGAATCAATAAATGCAGCAAATAATAGTTGCAGAGTTTTGAAACAACAGGCGTTTAATTGTGGCGCCCTCCGCTTCACGGAAGGGTGCTGTATGGTCACAGGTCCTAATATCCCACCGCTCACCAACAATGTAAGACCTGGGGTCTCCAGGCCCTAAGGGGGTAACGTGACACGAGCGGCTGGGCACCCAAAGGCTAGTGTGTAAAGCGACCATACAACACGCACATCCACTGAAGCAAGGAACGCACACAATAAGGGACGCCACACTGTAGAGATTTATTCAAATAACTCACGTTTATCCAAGCAGTTCAAGATAAATGCAGTTCATGGGATAACAAGGCAATTCATCAGATATAAATGCACTTCATGAGATATAAATGCACTTCAGGAGATATAAATGCACTTCAGGAGATAACAATGCACTTCATGAGATGACAACGGCAATTCACTAATGTCAGCGTTTGATTCGCCAGCACCATATTCACCAGTATGATATTCACCAGTAGGTTATTCACCAGTATGTTTCCTGCAGGCTCTAGGCCACCCTTGTATATCTTACTCCCCGTGGTAGGGTTTGGGGATTGGAGCGCCACTCCTGGGGGCGTGCAGGGACCCAGGGCAGACCTCGCGGGCCTACCGCTACCTTGGTTACCTGTAGCACCTCAGTGGCGATCACCGCGCTCTACGCGCTAAGCGGGTCTTGTACACCTTGTGATCAATCTGACGAACACCTTCAGAGTAGAGCATTAGAACATAGCGCCACTCGTAACCAGCACGCAGTGCATACTGCAGAGCAGAGCATTAGAACATAGCGCCACTCGTAATCAATAGCAGTGAATACTTCAGAACGGAGCATTTAGAACAGAGCGCTACTCGTAATCAGTAGCAATGAATACTTCAGAACGGAGCATTTAGAACAGAGCGCTACTCGTAATCAGTAGCAATGAATACTTCAGAACGGAGCATTTAGAACAGAGCGCTACTCGTAATCAGTAGCAATGAATACTTCAGAACGGAGCATTTAGAACAGAGCGCTACTCGTAATCAGTAGCAATGAATACTTCAGAACAGAGCATTTAGAACAGAGCGCTACTCGTAATCAGTAGCAATGAATACTTCAGAACGGAGCAGTTCACGGAGCACAACGAGTCGTACGGAGCGAGCCTCTCGTACTCTGGTGCAGTTCGTGAGACACAAAGTTTCAAAATAGTCAGTGGGGAACAAGGGGCCAATCCCTCGGAGGGGTCTCTCTGTCGTGGTGACCAGGGGACTCCCACAGAGAGGGAACTCGGGCTCAGGGTGCGGTGTGGCTCCCAGCCTGTAGGGGGTGCACCGGGGTCAGTCCCAAGCCTCCGGGCTTACCTTGCTCGACGACGGGAGGCGTCCACACCGGCTCCGAAGTCCGCAGGCGATCCTGTTGCGACGGGGGCCGGCCACGGCCTCACGCACCTTCACCACAGCTGCGACGGCAGCGACGGGGCCCCGGGCTTCTCCTCAGGCCTCGCGACGATGAGGGGCACTCTTCCGGCCTCCGGGCCGCAGCGGTGAGCGCGCTTCAGCCTCCACGCCACAGGGGGGGCTCAACTTAAGCTGGGGAGCTCCGCGCTCAATGGAGCACGCTGCCGGGGATCCCAGGCCAGGTCAGGGAGCGCAGGGGTCACAGCGCTAAGACCTGGTTGATCCTCAGCGATAACACAATTGGTTAGGCATGTAATTTCGATGTTCAGTCTTGACACGAAGTCACAGCATTCAGTTTCAGTATTCAGTTGTTCTACAAAGTCTTAATGGCGCAGATGTCTCTGGCGCCCTTGGGGGTTCTGTTCCTGGGGGGTAGGGAATGAGTTGGCGACTAGGTCCTTCCTAGTCAGGCTGGGCAGAGGTTCCCTGGGTCCTCCTACTGCTGGGCAAGATCAGTGGGTTTCACAAGATCTCTCACTCACTTAAGAGGCAGCACCTAAATCCTGTCACTCTCAGAGGCATAAGTCCCTGGCTAGGCCCTACCGCCTACACTCCTGCGTGGATTCTCCAGCTCTGCTTTACCCCACTGGCCAACTGACTAAAAAAAGTTCCCTCCCTCACTTATGTATCCCTAGGTCAGGTGACCGCTAGCCAAGGCGGCAAAAGTAAAACCACACCTCCCTTCTAGAAGGCTCCAGCACATTCCAGGAGCTTCCCCATTCTACCTATGGGACAAAAAAGGCGGGCTGGTGTTGCAACATTGTTGTGGGGTTCCAGCCAGCTCCCGGCAGCTAGGGTGCTACTAATAAAGACCACTCTGCAGTAGCAGGGTCCTGTGGCAGCCATCTTGGGAGAAGGGAGCACCTGCACCTTAACACTGATTAGCAATGAAAAGGCGCCCGGAGACCTAAGTCCAACATCAAAATGAGGGTGGAAAAAATGAGGCACGATCAAAAATAAATGGGGAGACCACCCTAGAGCTGACAGGTCCAACACTGCCCTACCCCCATCACAAAACCTCTACAAAATTGCAGTGGTGTCCCACTCCAGATGAGATAGCCCTGGTTTAGATCCTAATTACAACTAGAACCAGATTGTTATGTACCACAAAGGCGCTGGCCCCACTCCAGATACCAAAGTCACACTGAAGTGAACTGCAAAATGGAAATGCACAAAATAATGCGAGTTAGGATCCACTCTCCTACCAGACACCCCCACACAGACTGCAACGGGATGGAATATGCTGTGTGCCGGGCACCTTCTTGTTGCACATCAATGAAAGACCTGTCAAATGTAACCACTGAAGATTGAACAGGGAGGGCTGGTTTCGAACCCGTGACCTGCCGGCTGAACAGCGAGCGCAGCTGCAGAAGCTGAACGCACTGAGCGCTGCCAGCCTGTCCCCGGTAGGATCTAGATTCTAGGAGGCAGATTTACAAGCCCCTTGCGCCACTTTTGCGTCACTTTTAACATGGGAAAAGTGACGCAAGGGGCTTGTAAATATGCCCGTAAATATGCCCCTAGATGCTCAGGGCGCAACGCACAAAAACCACAAACGGCTGCAGAAAGAAAGAAGAAAAAAAAGCAATGGAAAGCGAAAGCGAGGAAGTTACTTCTGCCGGCAAAGGGAGTCCCGAAGCGCTCCGAAACTACAACAATCACCCGCTTGATTAAAGAGACAGCATAAACAAAAGCCGCACAGATGCTCCAGCTGGTGCAACATACATCCCGGCGTTAGGCCGCAGGGGGGCCCGTACCTGCAGAACCGCCTGCGGGTTCTCACAGTGCTGCTCTGTTCTCAGGGGCATGTCCACGGGAGCACCTGTTTAGGGGGGCGGCAGCCGAGAGGGGCTTGTCTTTGTGTGCGGGTGAACCTCCTTCTCTCACTTCCTCACTGTTCAGTTTCCTTCCAGAGCCCCTCTCTCTCCTTACTCTCTTCCACTCCCCCAACCCCTTCCTCTCCCCCCTCACCATCCCTCCTCCCTGCACTCTGGGCTCAGTTTTCTTTCTGCTCAGCGCGTTACACCCACAGCCTATACAACCCGCACAGGTTTCCAGCTAGGCGCCTCACCCCCCTCCCCGTACAACGGTGCAAGCCTCGGGGGTGGGGACATGGTGGGCTGGCTGGCTGTCTGCCCCCACCACGGGTTTATTTATTTATTAATGATTTTTTGTTGCCGTGCGCTGAGTAGGCCGGTTCAGGTGCAGGATTCTGCACGGTGTCAATAATACTTAGCCTTGAGTGGGTGCCGCACAGGTCACTAGTGCGCTCGGAAAGGCACAAATGTAGACACTTGGTTAATGGTTACAACTCGTTAGTGAACTATAAACCAGCTGAACAATGAGGCAGGTACAGCGACTAAATGGCCTGTGCAAATGGCCTAGCTAGATTGAAAAAGATTCAGGATACATAACAGGGAACCGTGTATTCGGGTCCTTCGATGCTATGGAGTTACTATGTCACGTAATAACAAACCAAGAAAAAAAAATGCTGAGAGGGTTGTTAAAGTCACCAGAGAAGCCAGAGACACTTTTCTCTTTTAGAGCTGTCCCAGTTGGACTGGCTCGCCTGACTTCCTTTTGTGCTAAAAGGTTTCTTATCTTTATGGGGCCATGTGTTTGGCCCCATAAAGATAACAAACCTTTTACGCCAGCAGTAAGTCGGGGCAGCCAGTCCAACTGGGACGGCTCTAAAAGAGAAAAGTGTACATCACTGGAAGCTCTTTTCCAATGGCTGGCCACCGTTTACCATAAACGGTGATGCCAGCCAATGGAAAAGAGGGGCGGGGCTTAAACCTGGCTAGTGAAAGCTACCCTAAATCATTAAATCTCGCCAGCGAGACTGCGCATGTCTGCGCAGCCTACGCCAGGCGAGACCTAAAAACTAAGGGGCACATGCATCAATGTATGATTTTGCGAGTCCTTAATTGCGATTATTAAGGAATCGCAATTAAGGACTCGCAAAAGCCTATGCATGTAGTAATCGCTATAAAAATAGCGGCTCCTTAACATTCCTTAATTGCGACATCAAATTGCGAGTCGCAATTAAGGAATGGCTTCCCATTCATTCCTATGGGCCTACGGGCCCATAGGAATGAATGGGAAATTGCGCATGTAATTTCAAGGGTGCAAGGGTGTCAAAAGGACACCCTGTTGCACCCCTGAAATTGTGGTGTGCACCCATGTTGTGCACACACATGCCCCAAGGGCATGTGTGTGTGTAGCCTGAAACTTTGAAAAATGCACTTTAGTGCATTTTTCAGTTTTTGCAAATTACCTACCAGTTTAATTGCTCAGTCATTTGTGGCCCCAAATAGCGAAATTGCTATTTCCAAGTACTTCTTGCATTGCAATTACCTAATTTGCGCGTCCCCAACACTTTCATACGACGCAAAATTGGCTTTTGCAATCGCAAACGAACGATTTTTGCAAATTGCACCGTTTGCGCTCGCAAAAACCTTTGATGCATGTGCCCCTAAGGCTCTGATTTAGATCTTGCGGATGAGTTACTCCATCACAACACGGATGAATATCCCGTCCGCCGTAATATAAATCCCATTATATCCTATGGGATTTATATTTCGGCAGATGGCCAAGATTTAAATCAGGCCCTAAACAGTAAGTCACGTCCTCAGGTAAGTCTAAGGTGAAGTTCAAGGAGAAATCTCGGTGCAAACACAAGAAATTCAGACAAGAGTCCCAATCCCTCAAGGGAGAGATTGCGCAGTTAGCACTCTACAGACCTGACTCTGAGCCAGTGGTCTGACTCCAGCCCCAGTCTGGAATTCTCAGACCATCCTCAACTCTGCTTCAAAGATGCAATGCAGCACCTTTTTTTGTTTAACAATTCCAGATGCCCCTAGAGTACTTTTGGGCCCAAAGATCCTACGGGCCCCAGTCAGACTTCCACCAGCGGGTCCTACCGTGACACTGAGTGACCTCTGTTAGACCTCCACCTGGCTCTTCATCGGTGCTGGGCCCGTGTACCCAATCCGTTGCCAGAGGCCATGACGGTTTTGCCCAGCCCTGACTGCAGAGGTGATAGGTCCTGACCCATTTCCGATGCCAATGTCAGATCTAGAGCCATGCTGAGCTAGTTCAGATGGGTACTTCTAAATGTAGATTCTCTCTGCCCTTCTCTTACCTCCTCTTTCCCCCTTTCTCTATCTTTTCTGTCTGACTCTCTTTCTTTTTCTCTTATTATCGATATGGGGGTTAGCTAAACAATTGTGACACACTGTCTTAGGACAATGATGTATAAACTTCACCTGAGACAACCTATGCTAACCCTGTAACAGAAGTGCTATTGTGTTCTTGCATAAAATAAATAAAACATGTTGAAACTAAATGTAGATTCCTAGGATTTTGCCTCCCCTCAGGTTCTAGACTGAATCTGGGACTTTTGAAGCCAACTTCTCCCATGCTCCAATAAATAGCACCACTGGCTCTGTTGCAATCTGGCTCTGTCCCAGGAAGTGATGAAACCCAGCCTTGTGAAGACACCACCCTTGAACGCTGATATCTGTTTCTTTCGGCGTCCTTCATCATAGATCCAGAGCTCTGCTTCCAACTTTTTCTTGGACTTTACTCGCTCCCAAAAAAAACTTGCTTTCAAGACTGTGCTAGGGAAAATGTCTACCCTCAAGATCACAGGCTTCAAACTATGCCATGACAGTAGGACCAGAAGTCATTAATGGATAGACACAGCCTGTGGTGAATACGGCCTGAACCCGAATACAAGTCTTGCGATGAATGCTTCGGTATGTCAAAGTCAGCCCACACCTGACTGTTGTCTCGTTATGAGATTACCAAGGTACAACCCACAATTTTGGTAGAAAACGAGCCTCTTCCCTAATACCTGTACAATTGTTTCGACCTTAGTTTTTATTTGAGCGGTCTCATTGGGACTGTAATGTTGAGGAACACATACTTAAAAATAAAACAGGAGCAGTAACTATAATAGTTCAAATGGTCATGAACTGAAGAGGCTAGTGTACATCAAAATAGTTAATACTTTTAACTATTAGGACACTAAATCAATGTAGTGTGTCCAAGGAATTGAAAGTAGGCCCAATCCACTGAAAAAAAAGATAATAAACATTGGGTAATTAGGCAGATTGTGTGAGTTAAAAGTAACCCTGTGAGAAATTGTTAGAAAGGACTACTTAGTCCAACACATTGATTTGTTTCTGTAGGAAAAGTAAAATAGATAAGATAACTGAAAATTAATATTATGTGAGCTAGAGTTGATGGGAACCTGCAGGTTTACCTGTAATTTGAAGGTTATGCAGTCTTTGCATGTGCGTCGATTTCATGAGAGCGCCAATAAATGACACGGGCAGATGTGATAACAGCAGTTAGCAGCATGTCCCATCACTGTCTCAGGATCAAAGGATGGTGGAGTGCATGAGTCTCTGAAGGCGAAAAAATGGCTGCCGGATGAAGAGAGGGCTTGCCACTCACTGTGGCACAGACAGCCTATATTCAAAGCACATCTACATATAAATTCCCCAAAAGAAGTTTTAAAAAAATTAGGATGGGCAGCCAAGGATGGCACTGTTCCTAAGGAGATTTAGAAAAAGAAATGGTGTTGGGGGGAAATTGTTTTTGCTACAACAGCATTTCAGCTATTCAAAGTGCATGATAAACACAGTAAGGAATATTTAATAATAATAATATCAAGGGATCCACAAATAAATTAATTGAATTAACAATACAATCTTGATTAAAGGAAAACCAATAAGCGTACATCAAATCAAAGTCAAAGATGCTACAGCAGTATGTCAAATTAAAAGTCCACTTTTCATCTGGGGCAATACATTACCCTTTCCACCTTCTACCCTCCATCCCGCCAAGAAGGAGGACCCCAGAAGGGCAGTCGGTTTTTATATTGACCACACCAAAGGAGATCATGTCTGACGACCAGTTCTTTGTGGTCTATAAAAGAATCAAAAAAAGGCAAGATGGTCCAAAATAGGACTTTACCGCATTGAATAATACTGTGTATTGGTATGAGCTATGCCCTTACAAAGGAGGAACCACAGGAGGGAATCCAGGCCTATTCCTCCAGCGCAAAATCTTTTACGTCAGAACTAGTCAGGAGTGTTCCCGTGGCAGGGATCTGTTGGGAGGCTAAATAGGCTTCCCTTCACACCTTCACAAAACATAAGTGCTTGGATTCAGAAGGGAGACAGATTGGCCATTTCGTAGAGTCTGTACTCTAGGACTTCCTCATCTGAACATTCCTTCACACCTTCTACATGGGAGAGGTACTGCTTTGGAATCTATTCAATAGGTGAGGAATCTGCAGGTAGAAGAATGCATCATAAAAAAGTGACTTACCTTCAGTAACCATCTTTCTAGTGGATACTCCTTTCCTGCAGATTCCTCACTGATCTCACACTCCTCTCCTTTCTGAAGTATGGTCATAAGCCACATTAAAAAGTTTCATACAAGTAGGTGCTGCAGTTGATACACTTTTATATCCTCCACAGGGCCTACCTCACACCAGGTAAAATTGGAAAATATTTTGGAGTGGAGGATGCGGCGTGCCCTAGATGCAGCGCTATAGGAGCAGAGCTAGGGCATATGCTATGGGACTGCCCTCACCTGCGCGAATACTGGAGGGAAGTGGGCGGGACACTGGCTGAGGTAACGGACAGGGAATTGCAATATACCAAGGCGGTCTGTGTCCTGCACTGGTTTCCTCATACGCCCAAGAACAAGACCACAAGTAAATTTATTGATATGGGCCTCCTCTTGGCAAAGAGGGAAGTGACGAGACTCTGGAAGTCGAAGGTGGGCCCCACACATGGGAGGTGGATTAAGGAACTGCAGAAATGGGCGGCGAGTGAAAGTACACTTAGATACCGACTGGCGAGTCGTAGGGATGACGATAGGGCACTAGAGGCGGCCACAGAGTGGGAAGTGTTGGTGCAGGCCCTGCGCAACAGCGTGGTGGAGGAGGAAGAGGCGCCCTCTGATCCTGATGCTGCTCCCCGGAACGTCCCAACCACACACGCACAGTAGATAGTCATTTACTTCTGATACGTACCCCAGACTACATATTAAGGCCGAGAACAGTCGTAGGCGAGGGCACTGGAGGGTGGAGGGGGAGGGGGCTGGGGGATAGGGACTGGGGAGGGGGAGTGACGGGGTGGGGGAGAAGGGGGGAGAAAACTTCAAAGCGGAACGCAGACACCCTATAATGTTATCAACAAATGTACAGGTTGAAATATGGTTCAGTATAATGACATACATGTTACCGCTGCCCGGCCTCTGGGATGTGGGCTCACAAGCTGTGTACGGACGCCTCATGGCCACGTAAGGAAACGGCACTGGCATTTGCGGTGCAGGATCATTATGTATGTAAGCTGCTTATCATATCGTTCTGCAATAAAAACGGTTTTTAAAAAAAAAAAAGTAGGTGCTGCAGATTGGTTAGTATAGTTATGCTCTTCCCTTCACATCTGCACCTTTCATGTTCCACCTGTATCTGCTTCCGATTGTGACTGACAATCTATACATCTCGTTGTACGCAGACGATATGCTTTTTTACATGCATGGGGATGAATCTGATTTAGAGGGGGAGATTGCGGCCCTCTCCACATTTGGGGTGATGTTGGGCCTTTCTGTCAACTGGCATAAATCTAGTGCCTAACCGCTATACCCTGATCTTGAGGAACCGCAGAATGCAAGTGCCACCCCAGAATTGTGTTGTGAGCAGGCCACCATTAAATATCAGGTACTGGCAATTTATAGGACTGCAGAACTGAGATTTGAGGGGAATTATGGTAAGGTGCTGCCTGCGCTGCGTCGCACAGTCAACTTTTGGAATACCCTCCCCCTATAGGTGAGTGACTGCATAACGGTTTCGAAAATGGTGATACTGCTGTGCTTTCTCTACTTATTTGCGGCTCTGCCGGTGGAGCACCCCGGGAGGTTCTTTCGGGAACTGGATGGTGTTTTACTGACATTATATTGGGGCTCATCCAGAGGTCGAGTATCTCTACGGAATATGCAGCTCCCAGCAGAGGAGGGGGGAAATGGCAGCCATGGATCTCGAGCTGTACTACTTGGCTGCGCAGTTGCAATGGGTGGCTAGGTGGCGCTACCATCTGTAGGATCAGAGTTAACGTGGTCTACCATCCTGGGATCTCCTGATACAAACCTTGCTGAATCCTACCTCCAAGTCAAAGGTACATAAAAAGAACATACTGACTAGAACGTTTGGGCCAGGGCATTACAAAGAATGCACACCAAAGCTCCTTGCACTTCGGAACTTTCCTTGCTGACCGCAGGATAATAGCCATCACCAGGGAACTGAGCAGACTTACACATCTGGACCAAGGCAAGATGTACCATATTAGGTGACTTATACATGGAGGGAGTGAACACACCCACTTCTGGGAACTACGAGAAGCCTAAGACCTTCCCACTGGGCACTTCCTTATATGGGGCATTGACCAGACGGTTGTGTGTGTGGTGGGGCTCAGGGTCCACAGACCCTTCAGAATTTGAATGCCTGTGTCATTTATTCCTTGTAACAGGGAAGACAAGGGCAGTAACCCTTCTTTATAGGGCCCTTATAAAGGAAGCTCAGGCGGACCTTACTACCCAACACCAGCGATGTGAGGCAGACCTAGGGCCCTCTTTTCACTAAGTGGCCTGGAGGAAGACGTTGACCAACACGCCTAAAGTGTTGCACAATGACAGGTTTAAATTAATTCCGTATTATTTTTTGCACAGAGCACATCTTACACCATGGCAACTACATGCTATGTCCCCCTGGGTATCCTCGGCATGTCCCCGCTGTGCCTTAGAGGACGCCGACTTATATCACATGGTGTGGACTTGACCCGTGCTCACCGACTACTGAGACCTGGATTTGCTGGTTACCCGTGGTTCTATGAACATATCATTCGACTTTACTCCACAGCTGTGCCTACTGGGTCTCCATAAACACAGTGCTGCTCATAAGGTTACAAATCGATTCACAGAAATTGCGCCGATTCTTGCTCGCAGACAGCTGACAATGAGCTGGAAGTTGGCAGGGGAGCCAGATCTGTACAGGTGGTGGAGGGAGGTGATTAAGTAGGCGAAATAGAGACAATCCAGAGGGAGGAGGATGGAGAGGTATGTAGGATACCAATATTACCAGCATGGGATGCGTTATTAATAGCTTGTCCTCAACTGGATCCCAAGGGTAAGATGGTGGAAGGGGAGGGATCTCCTGAGGTGACACCGATGGACAGGGGCCATACCCCCAGAGCAACGGGATGACACAGTGTCTCCTGAACTAGGGTGGCCCCCGCCTGTGGGATGCTATTAGACGTGTGGAGGATGTGCATTATGAGTCAAATGTGTGGAGGCATGCACGACCACCCTCTTTATGCTGCTGCTTGTGTAACATTGTTTATTGGCTGCAGCGATTACCGCGGTACCATCTTCACACTGAATGTTACCTTCATCCTGTCTTTATGGCTTTACCGAACTACCCTGACAACTCACTCTGGTTTGCAGTGTGCTTTTGTATGCATTTTGATTGAGAACATTTTTTAAAAATCTATGTAAATAGAGAGCGTGCCAGAGATACACTCTAAATCTTTACACTACAAGATGTGTCCAACTGCCTGCCGAAAATTCTGCTAACATCACTTGAAGACCTTTAACTACAGATTGCCCTCCATAACTAAAACTGAAGACTCCTAGAAGGCGGAGAGCCTTTAGGAGTTACAATCTTACTAATGCCTGAACTGAAGTGTTGCATCTTCTCCACCAGCCAGATAATGCTAAGGATTGCTTCCAATCCTTCTCTGGAACCTCTAAACTAACTCTAAACTTTTCAAACCTGAGTTGATCCGCGTCTGAGGGCGCCCCTACAAACAACTCTGCACTATCATTTCTGAAGGTGAGAGGATGTGGTCCGCTGGCTAGATTGCCAACTTTGGTGCTGGAAACCAAGGTTCAAGCCTCTGGGTCGCGTCCACATCCTGTGATTCTGAGCAAATCACTTAATCTCCCAGTGCCTGAATATGTCCTTGTGTAACGTAACCGGTGCTCATGTAAAGCGCTCCAATACCTTGGGGTCAAGTTTGTGCTATATAAATCTGCATTAAAAAAAAAGGAAAAAGGCGATACAAGGCTACTTGCGGACGATATTGCCAACTGCCAGCATGCAGTTAACAGTAGCTTGAAAAACCAGGTGCGCCGGCACATGTAACATTGGGGGGGTAAGTGGACAGACGACGGGATAGTTATAGGGAAAGTAAATTTTAAAAAAATAAAACCACTCACCTTGCGCTTGCCGTATCGCCTACTATTCGAAGCTATGGGAGCAAAAGGAACGTATTTTTTTTTTTTTTTTACTTTCGCTATGTTGTCGTCTGTCCACTTCATCCCGCACCCGCCCCCCTCACCACTGTTACATGTGCCAGCTGCACCTGTGAAAAACTCTGGATACAATCTGGTAGCTGGGGATTTTCAAAACGTGACAAATCTGTGGTTAGATAGCGTAGTTACCAGTAATTCCATTACCAAAAGTAAGTAATTTGTTCTGTGGTTAGATAGCGTAGTTACCAGTAATTCCATTACCAAAAGTAAGTAATTTGTTCTTCATGAAGAGCTTGTCCACGGCAGACCAACTTTAGATCCCTAAATTACTACAAATATTGTATCTATAATAATAAAAAAGGATGTTTTCTCTCAGAACTACTGCTATCTTAACCTTTTTTTTTTTTAAACATATCTGCATTTTCCGACCTAATCATGGTATTACCTTAATTATACTGCCCCCTAATCTCTTCCAAAATTTCTCTGAATACTCTTAGCGAGCTCAACTGCAACACTGAGGTTCAGGTCAGAACTTGTCCACAGCCTCAGTAGAATCATCATACTACTTAATCTCATCAATATTTGATTCCTGATAACCTGTTTGTCATATATATTTTCTAAATTGAAGTTCGCAGCTAGAGACCTTAGAGCTCCTACATAACCTTCAATACTTTCACCCAATTCTTGTTTTCTAGATTAAAATTTGTAGCGTTCTATGACGTATGAATCTTACGCCCATATCTAGTTAACTGGTTGACAGCAGAATCAAATACATTCAAATTGGCTGAGTTGATCAGTACCGGTAACAGTTTAAAATGTCTGAGCCCTTCTTCTCCTGGCAGGTCTTCAATAAGAAGAGGTGTACTTTGGTCTCAATCGAAGACCTGTACATACACTTAGAACATTTTCGGCCACACTAGTCGGTCAGTCATTTAGTGGTTCACCACAAAACTGAAGA
The DNA here is from genome assembly GCF_964204655.1 of Triturus cristatus. Taxonomy (NCBI): domain Eukaryota; kingdom Metazoa; phylum Chordata; class Amphibia; order Caudata; family Salamandridae; genus Triturus; species Triturus cristatus. The sequence continues at coordinate 84,013,520 of NC_140586.1, read as the reverse complement.
ACAAGCATTTGCAATGCAACAGGTCTTGCATTTACGCGAGTGTAAGCTATTGGCATTGTAAATGACAATGCCTTTTATTTATGTTTTAAAAACGAAAACAAAAAAAAGGCATTGTTATTTGCATTGTCAATAGCTGAAACTCGCGTAAATGCGAAACCTATTGCATTGCAAATGCTTGTTTAGAACTTGTACCCTGTCTACAGCTGTATCTAGACAAGACCTACAAACAAAGATTCAGGCGAGCACGCGTGCTGAAACTTACTGGCCTGCAGATGAGTTCTTGGAACGAAGTTCCGTTCCCGGAACTGAACAGCATTTATTGCAAACCATTCGCTACCCCTTCCTTTTCTAAACGTGCGCGCAGTTCAACAGTTCTGGGAGTCGTGGCGCGCTCCCCGCAGCCAACTGGCCCCTGCCTTGAGAATGAACACACACCTCTGAAGGCCTTATACAAATAATATCCATCATTTGTGACGTTCGCCACCCGCTTTCTATCGCACCCTTCGCAGATCCGTCACACTACTTAAACGATTACTGTCAAACGGCACGATTAGATTTACCGTTTCACCCACAGGATGATTGGAGGCAGAGTCTGTCCTCTGGGCTTTAAACCCATGACCTTGAAAATACTCACATACGTCAGCAACAAGCGCTTCCAGTGCCTAGCTCGCCAGACGGCCAAGCCCTCACACACCTAATAAACGTCTCTTTTGCTTGTAACATTCTGTCTCGCGTTCACCACTTTCGGACCCTCACACCCTCTCAACACTCACACCGAAGCATCTAACCATCACCACGCGGCGTCTTCAATCTCTCCTTCACCCCACTTTTAAACCCCGCGTCAATTCGTCCCCCTCCAACCTGTCCACTGCTGTGCCCTCCAAGCTCAACCCCTTCTGTCTTGCACTGCACCTAAAACCCGTGCCGCAGCGACTCAGAATCCTGCCATCTCTGTTACCCTCACACATCAAGGCTCCCATAAGTCTGCGTCTGAAGCCATTCTTTGAGCCAGCTAGCCCCCGTTCTACCTTTACTAACCCTCATACCGTCACCACATCTATTATGCATATCATAACTTCTAACTCCCAAGTAACAATGACTTAGGGATAGGGGCACAGTTTAGTGCCTCACTGTTTCGTTTGGGTACTTGCATTATGATGATGGAAAAAAATGGCCTATAATTATTACGTGGCAATGGTACTTGCTGCATTATCGCGTGGAGGAATGTTGCAATATGCATTGTACGCTTAAGACGCACATTGGTATACCGCTCAGTGTTTCTTTTGCAATGTCGACATAAATACACTTAAATATAAAATAATAATAACTTCTAAACGCCAAACAGCATCTCCTAACCATCGTTTCACATGGTCTAACCTCACACAAACTCACCCAACCCCATACTAACTCTGGGCATTATTATACCATTAACACTCCTCAGACTAATAAATCACCACTTCCAGCTGCCTCGTCCCTTCTCTGGGCCTTCGTTGCCCCTTTTCTGCTCCTTATATCATCTCTTTCAACATTCGTTTCCACTGAGTCTTAAAGCGTATCACCCTTTTCTCCCCCTCTTCCAACCTTCAAAGCCATTCATTCCATTTCAAACCCTTCCAGCCATCTCTTCCCAATCTTGGGCTGACAATTCCCTGTGCCTAGAGGCTGTCCTGTGCACGACGCCAGACAATAAGAAAATACAACTGTCCTCGCATACTTACGCACCATCTCTCTTGCTTTCCTGACCAGCCAACAAAACTAGGCACATTGTTTGGCCACGAAGATTGGGGAAATCTACATCCGACCAGTCTATAAATGTACATTTACTAGTGGCTAAATATACATTAGCAAGTGAGGGGACGGTTTATTTAGGCTTTATGGACCTAACGGCCGCATTCGACCATGCAAACAGGGAGAAATTATGGGCCCTTTTAAGTAGGTTGGGGGTGGATGGGGGACTTATAAATATACTTAGGGACCTACACTGTAATACATCTGCTAGAGTCCGATATAACCGTGAGGGGAACTTATCAGCATCGTTCTCTTGCACTAGTGGGGTTTGACAAGGGTGCATTTTGGCCCCCTTTTGGTTCTCCCTATATATCAATGGACTGGAGCAAGCATTACTTGATCTTAAGGTGGACTCCCCCAGGGTAGGATGTAGGCCAATTCCGGTTCTGCTTTACGCAGATGACGCGGTACTTCTAGCGCGCACACCCAGGGGCTTGCAGCGTCTGATAGACGGTTTTGTTAATTTCATGGACACGCTGGATCTGTCGGCCAATCTCTCTAAATCCTATGTCATGGAGGCCGGACGCAAACCCATTAAGAAATTCAGTTATAAAATGGGTGATAATAGTATAGGGAAAGTACAACATTTTTCATATTTAGGCATTTTATTTGATGGGCGATTACATTTTAAAATTTTGCTGGAGGAACGATGCACAAAGCTAGTCTCGGCCATAGGCTCTATTATGAATTATGGACGTAGGCTGGGACGGTGGTCCCCGGAGCAGATAGCAAGATTGTACACCTCAATTTGCTGCGCAAAGGTGTTATATGGAGCTGAACTTTGGGGCTGTAGAGAAGCCATCAGCTTCAGATAGAGGAGAATAAATACCTGAGATCCCTACTTAACATTCCCCAAAGTACCTTGTCTTATGTTACTCATGATGAACTAGGATTGGCTTATATAGAGGATGTGGTTCATTTGAAGCCGATTATGGCCTGGATTAGGATTTGGGCGAACCCAGAGGCTGAACTAAACAGGCAAATAATTATTGGCAGCATCAGTAGGGATAAAGGGTTGTCCATTCCTTGGCTGAGGCATGTAAAGTCCTCTCTTGAGTCTATTGGATGTAAAAACCTTTTTAGTACCCCCATGGTAATTACTCATTTGGACAGGAAATTGGTGATGAAAAGATATTTTAACTATGTCCAATTGCAGAGAGAAACAAAAGAAGGGGGTAAGAACTCTGTTATAGCTTGCAATATGTTGAAAACGGTGGTGGGGATGGAACCGTATTTGACCCTTATGTGTAATGCTCAGGATAGGTTTTTAATCACCCGTTTTAGGCTCAATCTTTTACATCATTTGTTATCTGTGCCTCATGGTTTTACTGTTTCGGTTGAGCAGAAGGGTCCCTGTGGCTGCGATCTACGAACTCCTCAGGACACCCTTCATTTTGTACTGTTATGCCCATTTTATTCAGTGCCGAGACGTCGATTTTTAGTTGGTATTTTAAAACAGGCTAAATTCAAGCAGGCCAGGGTCGCCTTGCTACACCTACAAATGGTAAATGACTCTCGGACTCTGTTTTGTGTGGTGAATTTTTTGAAGATGGCCTTAACAATAAGGAAAACAAGAGGGGTTTGTTGAATCAAAAAAAATGTAGTACTGTATTTGATGTATATCAGCATGGATTGTAATGAAATTTGTTATCTTTTTATTGTTATGTGCTTTTATGGTGTTTTTTAGATGCCGAATAAAGATTTTGAAATGAAAAGATTGGGGGAGTGAGCTTCGGATCTCCCAACTATCACTCTGGCATGGAACGTGAAAGTACATTACAGACAAGCAGGGTGCACAAGAGGGGCTTTAGGGGCACTGGAAAGGGAGAGCAATACGGATGGGTGCGGGTACTAGCCTAGGAGAGAATAAAACACAATATATGGTAAAATAATCAACGCCTTTGATGACTGAAAACACGGAGAGGGAGTGAGTTTGTGCGTTTCTGTCTGTGGGGATGTAAACATTCCTTGTGTAATCCGACAGATTTAGTAGTGAAAGCACCAGGCTGTGCTGAACGAATTACCAAAAGATACATTTATATCGGGGGGGGGGGGGGGGGGGGAGGGGGATCCGAAGCAGCGACAAGAGGTGTTTCTACAGGTCCTTTGCATGCACGTATGCCAGTACCTCTGCCGGAATCTCATGGGGCAATCGTAGCTAATCGTTAACAAATGCTTTGAGAAGGAACTGCCTTCTCACACATAGAGCACCTTAGCGTGTGCTACACATACTTTGACCTATACACTAGAGTAAGTATAGATCGCACACTTCACATTTCTAGGTCCTGAGGAAAGCCAGTTTATATAAAAGGCCTGGCTGACACATGTAGACTACTCACAGGATGCAGGAGTTTCCTAAATACAATTCCACCTACATCCGCTGCCTTGCATGTTAATACTGCCAGAGGCCCAATCATTTAAACTAATCTCTTGGGACCACTGGACAGTTTTTAAATCTCACTTTCACGCCACCCACACCGCACACTCAGCAAGTATACCCGCTCCGCTGTAATACAGGCGTTGTAGCACACCAGGGACACACTCGGTGTCACCAGGTGGGCCTGATGATGAAGCATGACACCAACTAGGTTGGTGGGTGAGGGCTTCATTAAGAAACTAGATTTCTTCCTTCTGGCAAGAACACACAGCTTTGAGTTTCTTCACCACGTCTTGACAAACTAGTTCTCATTGATAAAACCTTAATACTAATTACCCAGTTCCTGGAATTGAGTATACTACATTCCACTTATGGGTGTTGATAGGACCTACTTTAATAAAGCACAATTTATATATCTTAAAGGTGGTTAAGAAATCGCTCACAGTTACCCCTATGTTTCGCGTTATTCGTGTATTTGCAGCCAAATACGTTTCTCCCTCTTATCAAAGTTGAAATGTTGTCATATATGGTGATGTGGCGCAAAATGAGGCCCCTTTGCAGAATTTGATGCGATGCCCCTCAACCTCCCCTATCTCACAGATATTAATTGACCTTGGGCTGAAGGGGGGGGGGGGGGGGAGCCCAACATGAGCTGATGCACTGCAGTTACATAACAAATAGTTTATGCACGGCAATGCAAGAAGCTAGTTGGAGAAACCGAATAACTCCCTCCACGTACAACATTCGATCTTGATTCGCTTATTTTCTCGATATCCGCCAGGGATGCAGCTCCATAAAAGCCAGCACTGTTGGAGTGGGTTTCTTTGAGCTTGCTTGTAAACGTGATATTTACCTGACAGACACCATTGCAGCCATCGGTGCGAGGCCTTGTCGAGGGCAGCGTCGTATTGTCTAACACGTGACTTCCCTATGTTACTGCCCAGGGTCTCCTCTCTTCCAGCTTCCCATCAGCACAATGTTTCAATCGCTTCCTGGGAGCAGGGTGACAGAGCTGTTCTTGAAACAAAAGACGTGTTTGTTCATCCCAAGCCCAAGGCTGCACCATGCGTCTGCTGGACAGGCGCCACTGGCGGGTAGAGCGCGAGACCTGCCACAGAACGCGCAGCCAGGCTCTGGAACATTCCATGGCCCTCACCGCCTCGTGCCGGGCTTTGCCATAAAACTTCAGCTAAGCGATTTTATTACCGGGGGAGGGGCGGTACGCAAAGAGGCCCTTATTGAAATGAGTGCCAGAGAAATGTGCAGGCCGAGCGTAGTTTTAAAATTAAAATATAACTCTAATGGTTAGAGTGTTGTGTTCTACTCCGTCACAAATTTAACTCATAAAGTAGCATAGAGTGTCAATGTTCCTGCACATAGTGTACCATGCAGGTTACAGATAGGTATTTTGTTTAGAGAGGTAAGCAGACTCTTGCTTTTGAAGCTGAGATACTTTTGTAACTTCCAGGTCGTAAGTGGCAAGGCTTTAAATATAGCACAGTGACCTATGTATCGGCATTAAGGAACTGCATGCAGACTACTTCATGGGTTGATTATTATTATTTTTTTCCAATCTGTTGTTATTCTAAGATTGCAAAGAAGAGTTCCTTTGGAAAGTAATAAAGTCTTGTTAGTAAAAACAACCTCAATCACTGTGTTACGTCTTATATCCTGACTGTGTTTCTCCCAACCATTCACCTTTGACATTAAAGTATGGATGATATGTGATTCCTACAACTTACAACCCTCATTCTCTTATGCAACATTTCCTATACGTTGATTTACACACTTGTACCATACATTGTGCCTCTGTGTGTGATGTAAAGTGCTCTGACACCCTAAACTGTGATGTGTAGCGCTACAAAAGAACTAAATAAAAAAAAGTAGGTTTGCATTCTTATAGTGCAACCACATCTCTTACATAGGAAGTTAACAAAGTTAAACCCTTGCTTCATTAGTTTCTCCTAACTACTTTCGAAGTGATATCAAGCTGTGTAGCTTTGTTTCTTTCCACTGCATTGGCATCTAGGTGTTAGGGTCCATATTGCTCCCAGCCGGGATGATAATTAGGTAGCCCTTTATATCAGGCCTTTGTTTGGGGCCTAGCTGGAAAATCAGAAAGACCCCTCACTGCCTGCATGTTGCTGCTCCGGGAATGCAGACAACATGCGGGCGTTGCTGAAATATGTCACACCACTGGAACTGCAACCTGTGGTAATGCAGGTTTGCTTTGATACAGAAACACTTCTCACATAGGACAAAAAGATAATACCCTACAACCCACATACTATACACAGTGTCACATGCTGCCCATGCAGACAAGCACTTTAACGACCTGCGCGGGCATTAATCCCTATATAAATGTTGCTTGACAATACAGATGTGTGCTGAGAGTACATTGGACTACTAAGCTGTGTTCCTTGGAGTTGGAGTTTTGTACTGCAGGTTATTCATTTCTCTGTGTATTTACCAATAGAGCTATCTTAATATGTTTAGACCATGTGACCGCAGCTTAGAAGCAGATCTGTTGAGCTGGCACTTGGACCACTATAGTATATTGTCAGCTTATATAATTTCTCGCCCACTAACAGTTTACGAGAATCACCCAAGATATAATTTTGTCAGAACTTGGGTCTGTTGGCAGGTACAAGCTCTGCAAAAGTCATTCTTTAATTTAATTCGCCAGATGTATGGATGCTGTTCCATTGAGACTTTTTTGGTGGCTCCTCTATAGACTAATACATGGACTTCCCTGGCAACCCCAATGCTGATTCATATAATGTTTGTGTTTTATTATTTTGAATGTACTTTCATAGTCAACAACTGGGCAGCCAACACGTGTTTCTTAGTAAGAATACCTCATCTTCAGAGCTGCAAGAGTAACAAAACACCAACTTGGATACACCACATTATTTTTCAAATTATACGACAACAGATATCATTTATAGAAACCATTATGATCTGTTTCAGGGGCAATAACTTTAGTCAATAATGTATATAGGTAACCCTGAAGCTTTAACAACAATATATAGCCATCCCATATTTTTAAATGCAAAGAATACGTTTTTATGTCTTGAAAGTTTGAACCAAAGAAGAAAGAAAAAATAAGATTCAAAGGGGGAAATTAGGAGAAGTTGAAGAACATTAAGTGAAACAGCTTACCTAAATTACCATTGCAGGCATTAAAACATGAATGTTTCTTTAGCAATTATTGTTTCAAATAAAAATTATTTGTTAATTCTGTTGAGCAGTATGTACTTAATTGTCCTTGTGAGGCTGTGTGTTGCTTTTGGAAAGGGTAGAAGGTTTGAAAGTTTGTTGTGCTATATAGTAAACTGAGGTGGATATCTGGGGACACTGTATGTAAGTGTAGTAGTGATTACGGGATGGTGTTGTGTTGAAGTTTTGCCAATGAAATTTTGAGTTGAGGTGATGTATGATTAAACTTTCCGTTTGTGCTTTTTTCCTGCCTTGAATTTGTGGATGGGGAAACACTTTGTCGAAGGAAGAGGGTGGGTTCTGTGTCCTGAATGACGCGTGACGGGACATTCATGAATACCTGTGCTACATGCATAAATGGCGTGAGACGTGATTGTGAGTGTGGAGACATGGTGTTAGGGCCTTATGTCCGAGGAGGTTGTAAGATTTGTATCTCTTGGACCACTGTCAGTGGTAGTCACCACCTACTTGTCCTATTTCTTGGTTTGACATGAGGTGTGGGGAACCTCATGTTTTTACCCGCTGCAGAGTTTCTGTGACTGGTGTTTATATGTCTTTGTGAGTGTCTGAGAGTTTAACAGATTGTTGTGTGAATGTGTAATCTAGACACAGCTGTCAATGTCCGACGCACAAGAAAAAGCCGTACAAATTGTGACACTTTACTTCAATGGGGTTGAGTTTGACAGCATGCTATGAGCATGTGTTACACAAGTCAAAACCAACTCTTCCACAGCGAAGGCAACACAACAGTTGCTAGTTATGGATAATGGTCCCACTTGGACCTTTTCAATGACTCAAGTACACTTCTTTGCAGATTTGTATTTTGTTTCCAGGAACCAAGAGTTTTATGAGGTTTTAGTGTACCTGCCATGGAACCTCTATGGTCCAACTTGTTGCCCACTATACAGACAAAATGGCCAGAAGATCCCTGCTGAGACTGACTAAAAATTGTGATGTGGGCAATGTCTAGTGCCTGGGCTCAGTTCACGAGCCCACTGGCAATATAGTGGGGTCCATCTATAGGTGGGCATTCTGATGTATAAGTACCAGGTGTTCCACCTATAGATGGACCCTACTATATTGCGTGTTTTAATAGAACTTAAGAACCACTGGTCATATGTAGAATTTGACAGCGTTGGGGGCACCACAGGTTTGGGGCATGCACTCTGTCTCCAGCAAGGACAAAACTGGAGACAGAGGACTGGAAATCCAAGTCCAGATATCTTTGGAAGTGCTGGGTGGATTTCGATGTACTCGGCATTTCATGACTCAGGACAGATCCACTTGGTACCTCCCCGAATCCCCAGGCCCATGGAGTGAGCTGAGGTGGTTCTCAGCACTACAGTGGCGTTCTTGGTGAAAAGCAACACACCTATCGGGCCTTATATTTCTGTACTTAACTTTACTGGGAGCCACACTGACTTTCAGAATAATTAATGTAAAAAATGTTCATGAAATCAATGTCAGTAATTTAGTTTCCGTTTATATTTCACGTTTTACTGAATCTTGCACTCCATTAGAGTGTTACCTATTGCCAAGATTTTGCGCTTTTGTGTTTTTTGTTGTTCATTCAGCATTATTACTCTTATCTCACTCTTGTACAGTGCATGCTTTGAAATGAGTAGCCTCCAATTGTTTTTAACGCCCACGATTAAGATGTCTGGATTTGTGGCTGGAGGCAGTGCGAGTTTCTTGCAGTGCCCGTTAGTGGGTCAAAAAGATGTTCAGAATGCATGGTTATCCAATCCTTGGCCTTTTTGCGTAGCGCACACAGACAACCATTGACAAAGCCAATAGTCCTAGCTGGTTTTAGGTGTACATCTGTTATTGTTATTCTAGCTGGATGCAATAACAGAAATCTCCAAGAAATGCCAAAATACCGATCGGGTGACACACAATGCGAATCACAAATGTAGTTTACGTGATTAAGCTACGCCTATAACTACATAGGCCATGCCCCTTTTAGAGACACTTGTAGGGAGGCCCTTCAGTGAGCTCGCTTGATTGAGGGGCACACCAGGGGGAGAAAATTGAAGAGCAGAAATCTTACATAAACAAAACATGGGGCAAGGCACGACCTGCAGAGCCATCCATGGGGAATTTTCAGAAGTTCTATCTAAAGCATGGGTACTCGCAAACATTTGCCCAGGGGCCACAAAGTACGGTCTGTGGTGTGACCGAGGGTCGCACTGATGTCAGCAGGGCACCGGTAGGGGGTCTGGGTGAGTCAGGGATTGTGTAAGGAAGTCTCAAAAAATGTTAAATAAACGGGCAAGCATCTATTTGCAGGTTAATAAATGCTTGTCTATGTATTTAACATTTTATTCTGAATATTAGTGCTCAGCAACTAAACAGCAGCTCATGCTGCTGTTCACCAGGGGGCCAAATGTAAAGGTCACAAGGGCAGCATGTGGCCCCCAGGCCGTACTTTGAGTATCATTGAGCTAGAGCCTTTAGTTTTGAGAGTAGGTATATGTTTTTTGAAAGACCCACACTCTATTATTGTGATCAAGGCATTTTGGTGCAGCTTTACACTATTGTTCCGCGTCTTCTTAGCTTGCAAGATGGTAACCTGAGTGCAGCGAGTGCGTGTGTGCTCGCGCCGGTGACGCACTCAGCCCCAGGCCTACCTCAGTGTGTGTCACGTCTCCTGCCAATAAAGAAAGTAGTCGGAGGCCTGGCTATGTTACAGATTCGTTTCCGGGTCAACCCCTTAACAAAAGCAAACTGCAGGTTCCTTGGGCTATTTTTGCTTGGTCAATATTTATTTTTTATGCCATCTGCATGGCACTGTAAGTGGATTCAAGTACAAAACTGCGAGGTCTTGAGTGTGTGCTGCTTGGGCTCACAGTACCATGTATGCGGAGTCTGCAAAAACATACACTCAAAAATAAAAGCAAAGTATCTACCAATTGTAAATAACTCCCTACAACATTTTCAAAATGCACCAAAAGTAACCGTGAATTGCTTGTCCTCAAATACGTCAAAACTGAAGTTTGAATAGTAAACCCCAGTGCTTGAAATTAAAAAATAAAAAGTACCAAAGTACCTGCTTGTTTCTGAGAAGTGCCGGTACTCTCCAATTAAAAGTGTTACATTTCTCTTGAGAAGTGCCGGTACTCTCCTTCTCAAAATGAAAAAGTGCCAGTACTCAGTACCTGACAGTACCAGCCCATTTAAAGCACTGGTAAACCCATTCCTACAATTGATGGGAGGGGAGTTTTTCTGGATTTAGGGAGTCACAGTAAGTCGTTTTAATGGAACATTGAGTCAAATCCTATTCCATAGGCATTTGCTTTATCTTTCTCATGGACCACGATGTTCAATCAATCAATCAGGAGTTTGTAAAGCGCAGCTACTCACCCGTGAAGGTTTTAAGGCGCGGGGGGGGGGGGGTGGCTTCGTTGAGTGCTGGGGTCATACGGAGAGGTTTAAAATATTACTGTTGTAAACCTGCCCAAAGTAAAATTTATGTTGTATATGCACTTCCAGACATCCCCTCATCTCCCAAAAGAACTGCTCTCAGCAATGAGCAGAAAAAAGGGGTGAGCAGGCCAGGGCAACTATTCCTGATATTAAAAAACTGTTTACAGTTGACCTCATTCATGTTGCGGTTGCCGACTCCCCTCTTCCCCCGTAAAAAAAAAAAAACATCCAAGACTACCACTCATTACCACCTTCCTTTGAGTTCCATCTCTTTCTGTAGGCAATCTGACGTCACGCCTGGGTGCAATACATTTGGGTTGATTACAGATGTGACAGGACATCGGGGGGAAAAATCAGTGTTGTGTTCTGTTACACGAGAATACCGTTAGAACGGTAGATTGATGTGACATCACACAAGAATGCAGTCAGTTGGGTTGTTTCACAGGTGTGACGTATGTGAGGCATTTTTTTCGTAGCTGGAGCAGTCTGAGGTCACTGGACTTACTCCTTTGGGTTAATTCCATCTACCATTGGCTTCCAAAGACCACAGTAGGCACATGTTCGAAATGAAATATCCAAGTACCCCATATCTGAAAGAAACACGTTAGTGTTAGCTTCCTTACCTTAGAATATCCCCAGGCGTCAGACTGGATCCAGAAAGTTTTCGCTAGCACTGCCTCTGCGCGTCAGTAGGTGGCGTCGTGCGGCTCCGCGTCCGTCGCTGGCGTCATATGCGCCGAGATGACGTCACGGAGACTACTTAGACGCCACCCATGAGCGCTGAAGTCAGTTCTTTCCTTTTCCACGCCAGTAAGCGTAGATCCGGTTAGAGCACGTACCTTAGTCACTTTTTGACTATCTTTTTGAGACTTTTGTCTCCTGTAAGTTTGAGTCTACTCTGGTGCACGTAGGGATGCCAGGTTTTAAGTCTTGTGGGGCCTGCCATCGCAATATGCCGGTGGAGGACCCCCATGACGTCTGTCTCTACTGCCTGGAGAGCGACCACGACTCTCGGTCCTGTATGGACTGTCTAGCCATGGCCCCAAAGGCCTGGAGGGAGTGGTGCCAGAAGCTGCTTGAGGTCCGGCACACGTCCCAGCGCCATTCACGGTCCAGGGGCTGCTCTAGATAATGCTTCCGGGGCCACCATCATCGCTCCTCGGGCTCCAAGTCTTCACCCTCGGATTCGGGTAAGAGACGACACAAAATGAAGTCGAAGAAGCGTTGTCGCTCTCCGACGTCCCCCCGTTGGTCCCCGGATGCGGACGAGGAGGAGAGGGGTTCTGCCCCTGCGGCTCCTTTGGAGCCCGGGAGTCCCGCGGCCTACCCAACTTATCCGGGTCCGTCGGCGACTCTCGCACAGGTGCAAGAATTTCTTGCTACCATGGACTGCCTGTTTAGGCCTCTAGTTCCCGCCGGCGCGCCCTTGGGCCCCGGGTCAGGATCCTGTCGAGCCGAAGGCGCCGCCGCAGGATCCTTTGTCGCCGGCTCCAGCCACGGCGCCACAAGGTCCTCTGCTGTCGGCTCTGGCCCCAGCGCCACACTTGGCTCCGCCTCCGGTGCCGCAGTGGGTGCCATTTGTCCCTATCTGGGATCCGCATTAGGACACGGCGCCGGTTCGGCCCCATCCGGCGCCGTTCCCTATGCCATTTGTTCCTCCCCCGGTCCCTGTCCTGCCTCCACAGTCTGTACCACATACGGCGGAGGTAGAGGACGACTGGGAGGGGTCCGAGGACCCTCTTGCTCGTCAGTGGACAAACAGGGTGGGGTGGGATGGGGTCGTGGACCTTATGTCAGGAGGCTCTGCGCCTCTGGACATGGCTGGAACATCGGGGCATGTCTCTGGTGGTTCAACACCTGGCAGGCTCCCTGAACGCCAGGGCTTACAAACTCAGCCGCAGATGCATGTTGGATCACGAATGGCGTCTGACCTCAGACGTGGTACAAGGTCTCTTTCTGCAGTGGGGAGAGCCTTGGTTAGATCTATTCGGCACCGAAGAGAATGCGCAATGTCATCAATTCTGCGCATTTGAATTTCCAAGGCGGCACTCGCTCGGAGACACTTTTCGTCACGGGTGGAGTTGCGGTCTGTTGTACACCTTTCCACCTATACCACTTCTGCCCAGAGTGCTGAAGAAGATTAGGCGCAACCGGGCCCAAGTCATTCTTGTGGCTCCGGATTGGGCAAGAAGAGTATGGTATCCCGAGCTACTCAGTCTGGCAATCTGTCCTCTGATCCGACTGCCTCTTCAGGAGGATCTTCGGTCGCAGCAGCAGGGGACGGTCCTTCACCCAAACCTGTCCAGCCTCCACTTCCATGCGTGGAGATTGAGCGGCGACAGTTGACAGCTTTTGACCTTCCTGCCAAAGTCTGTGATGTTATTTTGGCAGCCAGGTGTCCCTCCACTGAAACGGTATATACCTGCTGGTGGAATAAACAACTGTCCTTTACATCTTCTCACCTTAAAGACTGCTTTCCTGGTTACTATCACCTCTGCCAGAAGAGTGAGTGAGCTCCAGGCTCTTTCTTCTAAACCTCCTTTCCTTTCTGTTCATCCGGACAAGGTGGTGTTAAGGACCCGTCTTTCTTTTCTGCCCAAGGTTGTCACGCCATTCCACATCGGGCAGACCATCACTTTGCCCACCTTCTTTCCGCCTCCGCATCCTTCGAAAGAGGAGGAGGGGCTCCACCGTCTGGACCTAAAACGTGCGCTCTCATTCTATCTGAAGTGCACACAACAGTTCCAGGTGAATGATCAACTCTTTGTTGGCTACGTGGGCCCCAAGAAAGGTTGGGCTGTACACAAAGTACCATCTCTGTGTATTAAAGCATGTTACTCCTTGGCTAAAAAGGAGCCTCCTGTGGGGCTGCGTGCCCATTCTACTCGGGCAACGGCAGCCACTACCGCTCTGGGACGGGGAGTCCCTTTGCAGGATATCTGTCAGGCATCTACATGGTCTTCGCTGCATACCTTTATCAAGCATTATTGCCTTGACAGCCAAGTCCGGAGAGACGGCTTATTTGGCCGTTCTGTTCTCCGGGATTTTCTGGTGTGATCTTAGTTCACAGACCCACCACCGGGGTTGGTTTTGCTGGGGTATCTATTCTAAGGTAAGGAATATAACACTAACGTGTTTCTTTCAGAACAAGTTACTTACCTTGGGTAACGATATATCTGTAAGAAACATTAGTTAGTGTTAGATTCCTTACCGCCCCGCCCATCCTCCCCGTTCTGTGAACTGATTTCTAGGGTTAAGGTCATCCCTTTTAGGGCCCTAGTTTTATGCACCAGTGGTCAGTGTCTCGCATGGCTCTGCATTCCTGGCGCGGAAAGTCGTGTACAGAACTGACGTCAGCGCGCATGGGTGATGCCTAAGTAGTCTCCGTGACGTCATCTCGGTGCATACGACGCCAGCGACGGACGCGGAGCCGCACGACGCCATCTACTGATGCGCAGAGGTACTGCTAGCGAAAAATTCCGGATCCAGTCTGACGCCTGGGGATATTCTAAGGTAAGGAATCTAACACTAACTAATGTTTCTTACAGATGTATTGTTACCGAAGGTAAGTAACTTGTTCTCTAGCACGTGATCAAAAGGGTAGTGGAGTCGAACTGTCAAGGCTAAATCGTGGTGGAAATGGGTTTAGAAACTAGGAATGCGGTGTAACACAATAGAAGTCACTGGCTGTCCTGTCCTCCAGTTTATGCCAGGTGCTGTCTTTTATGCAGAGTGTTATGCTTGCCAGTGCCGTGAAGAGAAGCCCATCCAGAACAGGACACTGGGGTCCTAAGTCCCTCCAGGTTCTCAGTTAGAGAGAAAAGGCAAATTAGTTGGCCATTTCCCACAGCAGGTCCCAAAAAACAAGATGCCAGCTGCAAGGGCCTGCATTGTAAATTCCATTTATTGTACTTTTATATCTTTTTAATGTCACTTTAAAAAGGTGAAAATATAGTGATGTTTGCCAGAGCAAGGCTCTTTATTTCAGATCTTGAACAGTAATTTCTTTTAGAGGGTGTGTCCTGTTGTGGAGGCGGTGAGTCCTCATTTGATTTTAGGAAGCAGTGCCTGCAGAGATGGACCTTCTCTGGGAATATTGCAATGTCACAACAGGAGATCTATAACTACTTTTGACTTCAGAACATCGAATACTTTGATGTGAGTAACGACCAGGTCAGGAAACCTTTAAGTAGCTTGTTAATCTTTACCCTCCACAGGAAAGGAAGTGTGCCTCAAGTTCATATTCATGAGCACTTTGAGATTCTGTGGTTTCCCGATAGGAAGGCAGGTTGCATTTGCATACTGGTTCTTCCTGCTATCCTGGCCCAAAAGCAAATAAGAGTAGAGGCCTATGTCAGTGGAACACTTGGAACTGTGTGTTAACCGGGTTCTGGAGAGGACAGTGTCGTGAGTTCTTCTACCCCAAACCCTGAGACAGTGCCTTTAATGGGCTGGTACTGCCAGGTACTGAACACTTGCACTTGTTTAATTTTAATGGAAGAGTACTTGCACTTCTCAGCAGAGGTGCATTAATTATAATAGGAGAGTACTTGCGCTTCTCAGCAGAGGTACAATACGTATAATGGAGGAGTACTGGCAGTTCTCAGTGGAGGCACAGTACATATATTGGGACGGGACTAGCACTTCTCAGCAGAGGTGCAATACTTATAATAGGAGAGTACCAGCATTTCTCAGCAGAGGCACAAAACCAATGGTTAATTTGAGCTGAAGGTTTCCGGTGCTGGGCACCAGCAATTAATTATCAACACTGTCAATCATGACAGTCTGCCACATTTGTCTAACTTAGAGATGAGAACAACAGTAGTTTCTTAATACAATATACTCAGGGGCGACTCCTCCACTGGGCAGAGGAGCGTCGCCCCACTGCTTTCTCACAGTGCGAGAAGCAGAAACATAAAATGGTAATAACTTTCATTTATTACCATTTTATGTTTGGTTGCGGGTGGGAGGAGTGGTGTGCCTGCCCACTCCCGAGTACGCAAAGACTGTTTTGTCACCCCCCTGGGCCGCCCAAACCAAACATGCACACTCTGCCCTTCTCCATGCAGCCTGCATCGAGAAAATGGCCTCCACATAAGCACCTGGCTGGGCAGCGTCCTGACCAATCACAACGGTGTTTACAGCGTTGTGATTGGCCTAGGGGAGGCATCCTGCCTGCTTGCTTCTGCTTCCTGTTCCTGCCAGAGGCAGGAGAGTAGAAGCAGAGAAAATGTGGGACCCAGCCTGCGGAAAGGTAAGTTTAATTATATTAAATTAACCCTCCCGCCCCCACCCGCGAGCCATGCAGGACGCGACTGAATATACATTGAAAATTAGGCCTGAGCGGTGAACTCCTCTCTCCGCTGAGCTAAATGACTAATACCTACTGTTGAAGCTGTTTTTACAGCATTGGGGGCCTGTAATATGTTGAATTGTCTCACTTCTGTGTTTTTCATACGTGCCAAGTCGCGTGTCCTTGTCTTGCAGACACACTCTGTGTCAGTATCAACATGGACCAGCCGCCCAGACCTGGCAACCTCTGTTTTTTCCTGCATCACAATTCGTACCGAGTAGTGGAACGCGTTATATCTCCAATCAGTATAGATCTTTGAGCGACCTGCATGCTAAATCAAGTACCCCGCGGCCAGCAAAATGTAAGCAGGAGTAAGTCCATTTCAATTAGTAATCTATGTTTTTTTTGTATAACCAGTTTATTTTTGTATTTCAGTCCTGTCTGTACTATTACGGCTGGCGCCTTGGTTACATTTAATCGATATATGGCAGTTTCGGTAAGGTACTGTGACACTTTTGTTTAATGTGCTTGTCAATAAAAGTATTTCCCCATGGACATAGTGCAGTCGTTTGGCTGCGAGCCCTTTATTATTTCAATAAACTTGGGCGTGCCTGTCCTGTTCTATATTTTTCCAACACAGCTCCACACTGTCCTTGTTTTAATCCTATGGCAACACCTTTCTCTAAGAGCTTGGGATCCTTTCACATTCGCACTCCACCAGATTGGCTCACCATATCCTTCCTGCATGTCATATATATATATATATATATGTGTTTGTGTTTCAAAGTCTTGGAATTGGATGATTTTAGAGCAGTTTCAGAACATCATTTGATTTATTTTCAATTATTAGTTTTGCTTTTCTTGTTTTTGAAGCAGGTTTACACTCCATTGTATTATCCTGAGGAGGCCACGACTTTTTATGCTGAAACGTGTCAACCACATATTATGAGAAGTCCACCACGAAGATTCAAAAGGACAATTTACTTGTGGACCACCGTCTAAATCCAATCAGATATTTCATACACAAATAAACTCGACAGTCTCCGCTATAGTGGACTATCTCTAGACGATCACATTGGGAAATCATTTAACAACTGTCTTTTGATATCACTATATACTATATGCAAGGTTGGTGTATAACTCTTCAAAAAAAGATTTTGGTACTTTTTGTCATACAATGACAAAAAATAAATTTGTCTTTTAAGTATATTTTCTATGCACATCTGAAATGTTGATCTCATGAGGTTTTTAGTAGAAGGTATCTATATATAAGTATTTAAGTACTGCATCCAAAATTGTTGAATATATCCAATAACAAATGAGGAATTATTGTTCACAGAAAGTGCATGATAGATTTGTCCCACTAGAGCTTTTTTCTTTTGTCTTTTGTGAGCGCCACTGCCTGCATATAATCCCTTGTTTTCTATTGCCATACTTGTAATCTGACATATTTCCTCACCCCAGGAATTAGTATTTAAATGGTCTGTTAAAATCCCCCTGAGTTTTGCAAAACTTGGAACAAATGCCTAAGTCAAAGTCTGAGTCATGATCCGGGCCTTCAAGTGGACCGTGTTACACTATGTGCTAGTTATGGTTTGCCTTCTAGACAGCACATGCGCTGTCTATTGTTAGACATTTTGTTAGTTTACAGTGGTTTTAGAGCCAGTTAATTATTTACCATTCGCCTCATTGTCACTCTAATTTGCTTGCTTCTTCATTAGCATGTGTGGGCTTTACTTCCTTCTTGTTTTTGTCCACCCCAGGAGCATCGGCGCATTTTTGTGTCTTTACACTTCTTGTTTTTCCAGGTGCTACTTTTTTTTGTTTTTGTTAAAGCACTATACGAGAGTGAATGGGTTTTCCCTCTGTCTACCTGATGTACTTCTCTTTCTCTCTTTTGCCTTTTGCTCTGAGTGTTACAATTCTCTCTCTGGCCTGTGTGCTTCTCCCCGCCCACTGCCATTGCTCTCTTGCCCTTTGCTCATAAGAATGCTTGCATCCCAGCACCCTCTATTTTGCTTTCCCCACCCAAGCCCCCCTTGTTGCTCTTCACACCCACGCCCCGTGTTGCTTCCCCCAACCGCGCCCTCCATGATTCCCCCCCCCCCCCAGGCTCCATGCTGCTGTCTCCCACCTGAGTTTCTCTCTTTGTGCTTGCCCCCCAGAGAAGCTGAGGGTATCGGGTTCTGCTTCACCATTGTGCTAATGACCTGCACGACTTTTGGATCAACTTCACCAGGTAAAAAATCCTGCATCCCCTCTTTTAAAGGAGCGCGTTGTAGCCTGGGGACCCACTGTAGGAAGCTGGCTCTGTATATGGTATACCACTAGGTGGTTATACAGTGTACAGAGTTCAGAGATTCCCCAAAAGTGTACAAGGCTCAATGTAAACCCAAAGTGCTCTATTAATGTTCGTGTGGATGAGCAGCCTTAGGCCTAACACAGATGAGGGTAAGACATTTAGTGCACACACATAGACCAATAAGGGACACAACTTAAAAAGCAGATCCACACCAATTTTAGAAAATAAGCTTTGCTTGTGTTTTATTTTAAGACCAAGATCTTTGCAAAATGGTAAGTTTGATTTTCAGGAAAAATACTTTAGTCTATGAAAAATCAACACTTGGTGGAATTTTCAAACAGTTCATTGTTATCCTATGGAGGAAAACAGCAATGCGGTTTTACGGGTAAGTACCCAACTTACAGTTCTAGTTTTCAGGAGTTAAGATCAGCAGATGGCAAGGTACAGGGAAGCACAAAGTGTGCTCCACTAGTGGCACAGGGGCAGCAGGGTGCAGAGATCAAATTAGGAGCTGGGACCAATTTGTTTCAATGGAGTCAAGGGGTGCTTAGACCCACACTGCTCTCAGGTCGGTTAAAGGGGCCAAGCTTTGTAGGTTAGAGCAAGCACAGGGCGGAGACACAAGCAGCACTGCCCAATGTGTTTCAATTGGAGACCTTGGTGGGATAAACAGGCTACAGGTGTCGTACTAGAGGCTGCAGGAAGGAGACCAGCGACAGCAGAGGTAAGTTGAGGTGTTGAGGGTGGCAGGGGAACCGTTGGTTCAGCACACCAATGCCCAGGGGCTTCGGGTGCAGTGGTTTCCTTTGACGTCGGATTCTTCTAACCGGAGCCGGTCGCAGTCGGGGGTAGCCTCTGGACTCAGTCTGGAGGCGGCGTTGTGGAGTCTAGGAGGGGTCAGCCACGCTGGACTTCAGGTCAGGATCGCTGGGGAACCTGTTCTGGATCAGTGGGCCAGAGGCATTGGGTGCAGAGAGGCCAGGTCTTGCTGATCCGGAGGGCCCCGGAGTCCGTTTCTTGGGGACAGACCCACTGTCCTCAGGAGTCTCTGGCCTTTGTCGAAGGGTAGGCAGTTTTCTCAGGTTCTGGAAGTCGCTGGCTGCAGGACAGGTGTTGTCTTCTTTTGCAAGGTCCTTGAAGCTGGGGACAGTCCAGTAGGGCTGGAGCCAAGTCAGGAGCAGGGGTGTCTCCTCCGCAATTGGCGTTGAAGCGTCACCCCACTGGCTGAGAGCCAGCAAGTGAAAAATAAAACGATATCTTAGTATCATTTTATTTTTCATTTGCCGGCTCTGAGCCAGCTTGTGGAGGGAGGGGTGGAGCCGGGGCATGGAACGGAGGAGTAGGAGTGCTTTGTGCACTTTTAAGTGCGCATGTGTGTTTGGCCAGCCGTCTCAGGCCGGCCAAAACAACACACATGCCCATTTAGGTTTCTCCAGCCCGGCTGCATTGAGCAGCCGGGCTGGAGAAACCCCACAGACTCCCCGACCTGAGCAGAGAATCTTCTCAGTCTGCTCAGGCCAATGCACACACTGCTCTCATATGAGAGCAGCGCGGGGATTGGGTTGGAGTCTGAAGCTTTCCCAGGGACTCCAGGAACTGCAGCAGAGGGGCGCAAGGCAGACGGCAGCACCAGGTAAGTGTTTATTTTTATCATTAACCCCGTCTCCCCCCAGCAGCACTCCCCCATGTGCCTTCCACTGGCCCCCTCTCCTCCATGCTTCCCGCTGGCCCCCTCTTCCCCCATGCCCCCTCCACATGCCCACCAGCCGCCACTGGTAAGGAGTCGTTTTCAGGCTTCGCTGCACGGTGTCTACTTTGTAATTCTTCTTAGGCGGGCAGGAACAAGTTTCCAGGTCTGGGGGAGCCACCTAAATACTAAATTTAGGGGCGTTTTAGGGGAGTAGCAAGTAGGGCCAATGTGCCCCTTATCTTGGGTGACGACACACTCAATTATGCCACCTTCCTGTGGTAGGCGGCAAAGTCCTAGCCCTGATTGAAAGGGTCTCATTATCTTCAAGATGGCGTGGACTGAAAGATGTGCTTCACCTCACCACCCACACCTTAGGGGTGGAGTTGACAGAGGTGGGCACACATCCTAACCTTCCTGGGTTTCACCAAAGGTTTTCCTGCCTAAATTGGGGGTGTAAACCGGGGGCTGCCATCTGCTACTAGCGATACCAATGTGGATGATGGACGGAGCGTTTGAGCAAATCAAACACTCACCCCCAGTCAACTGATCTGGGTTTAATCCATCATCATTCTTTAGCTCACTTCACCACCCCAGTTCAGACGTGGCCATATGCAAATCAGTCTGACCCTGTGTCTCATGGGAACAGTCCAACCCGAACTGCCAAGCCATGTCTACCCTGGACCGGAAACAAGCATCCTGGGACCGGTTTCGGGATTTAGGCCCAGATCTCTGTACTGGGGTGAATGTATGACATTGTTCTGCATTCTGTCCATTAACTGTTGTTTTTGTATTTGTCACCCCGAGTGGGAAGGGTATGCCCAGACGTGGGTCCCGTGCTCTCCATGCCACTGGAATCAAGCTATCCTGGCTGAAGAGGGGTGAAACCCTGAAACCGGTCCTAGGATGCTTGTTTCCAGTCCAGGGAGGACCTGGCTTGGCAGTTCGGGCTGGACTGTTCCCATGAGGCACAGGGTAAAGACTGATTTGCATATGGCTGGGTTCAAACTGGAACGGCATGGAGAGCAAAAAAATGATGGATTTAGGCCCAGATCTCTGTACTGGGGTGAATGTATGACATTGTTCTGCATTCTGTCCATCAACTGTTGTTTTTGCATTTGTCACCCCAAGTGGGACGGGTATGCCCAGACGTGGGTCTCGTGCTCTCCATGCCACTGGAATCAAGCTATCCTGGCTGAAGAGGGGTGGAACCCCGAAACCGGTCCTAGGATGCTTGTTTCCAGTCCAGGGAGGACCTGGCTTGGCAGTTCGGGCTGGACTGTTCCCATGAGGCACAAGGTCAAGACTGATTTGCATAGGGATGGGTTCAACCTGGAACGGCATGGAGAGCAAAAACGCGATGGATTGAGGCCCAGCTCTCTGAACTGGGGTGAATGTATGACATTGTTCTGCATTCTGTCCATCAACTGTTGTGTTTGCATCTGCTGCTAGCAGCAGAGGCTGGGGATCGCATTACAAAGGCGACAGGTTTTAAAGCATCCCTCTCGAGCACTGTGCCCATCCTGGGGGAGGAGGTGTGACACCACCGCTAAGGATGTGCATTGTTTCTGGTCCCAGAGAGCAGTGTCTCTCGACCCAGGGGTCCAGAAACATGTATGGGGGTGTCAGGCTGCCTACAGTCAGTCTGTGACCACACCAGGGTTGGCAGGCTTTCAGGGAGCACTTTTGAGGTGCCCTCTGAGTACATGGTTCAATAAATCCCCCAATTTCATCAGTGTGGGTTTATTGAGAGGAGTAGTTTGGTACCAAACACTCCTGGATTTAGATAATCCAGCATGGTGCTGGGTAACTAGAGTTTTCGAGTGTCCAGCCCATGTGCTCTCTGTGGCTTCCCCGGCACTTACAATATCTAAGAATGGACTTAAATATTGTAGTGGCATATAAGGGGTGACTTACCTCTACCATAGGCAGTCCAAGTTGGCATGGCACACAGGCATTGTGGCATGTCCACTTTGTCCTTTTGTCTGCACCAGGCCATGCATGCGGCAGTGGCAGCCTACAGGGCCAATGTGAGGGGTCCCTGGGGTACCCTCTTAAATCCCAATGCCCATGGTACCCAGGTGCCATTTACGAGGGACTTACAGGAGGCCTGAAGAGCCAATTGAGGAATCATTTAGGGAAGAACCACTGGCACAGGGGCCTGGTTGGCAGGTACCCTGTGCACTACAATCAAAACCACATCAAATACCATGCAAAAAGTTGGGGCTAACTATGCCAAAAGAGGCACTTTCTCGTACCCACAATCACGACCTGGGGTATCACAGTGGAGATCAGGCCCTGGGGTTTCTTCACTTAAGTACATCTCCAACTGGTAACACTAGCCCTCTCAGACTCACTGCAGAGTGAGTGCCACAGAGAAGCAAAGCAGTCACTCCTTCTTTCAGTTCCACAAGTTTTAGCTTTGACTCCAAGTACTCCACAGTTTTGCAACATTTACAGTTATTTCTTGTCTACGAAGACAGCTTTCAACTGTCCATAGGCAAAAGCCTATTGTGAACCACAGTACTTTAAGTTAGATGTAAATGGTGTGAGGGTGTTTCTCTAAAGGGGTGTGACTTAAGCAGTTAAGGGTGTGCATAAAACATGTGACCTACAATCCCATTTTTTACATAGCATAATGCCTGACTAGAATTTATATGCCTCTTTGTGACTTTCCTGCTATTGCATCCAGAGATATTGCACAACAAAAAAACATATTCCTAAACAAGTCAGACCTATTGTCTTTGTGAGCTCTTGTTAGCAGTTTTATATAATTGAGTAACAACAATGATTTTGTTGTAGATAATTAGAATTGGTAATTGCAAACGGTAGATTTGTGTCCATCACTCTGTGCAATCTGGAGAGAGGCCAAGGATTGGGTGAGTGTGTAATGTGCACATTGTAATTGGCCACTGACTCACACTGGCTTCAGCCTCAGCTCAAGAGCTCTCAATCATGCCCATGTTGAACACGCACCCACAACTAGAACGCACGCAGTAGCGGCCGGTGTTTGTGAGGAGTGGTGAGGCAGCCGGATTGGTGGGGGGTGGAGAGGGGGCATAGGGCTGGCGAAGGGAGGGAGGCCAAAATAAAATTAAAAAATAATTTTTCAAAACATACCTTCAGCTGGCTACATCGCGCTCCTCTGCTCCTCTTCTTTTGCACAGGCTCCTAGAATCCTGAAGCTGCTGTCACACGAGAGCACCTTCAGGATTGACCTGAGCTCCCTCGATTAGCGTTCCGGAACAGACTGGGAGTCTGTGCATGCTCTGTCCAACCTGGGGTTGGAGAGAGCTTCACTGCCCACAGGCTTAGCTCTCCACTAGGGCGGAGGAGCATCACCCCACTGCTTTCTCGCAGTGCAAGAAGCCGAAACATAAAATGGTGATAACTTTGTTATTACCATTTTATGTTCGGTTGAGGGTGGGCGGGGCTGCTCTGTGAGCAGGGGATGAGTGGCGTGCCTGCCCAGTCCTGAGTGCGCAAAGACTATATGGTCGGACCCATGGGGCCACCCAAACCAGTCATGCGCACCCTGCCCTTCTCCACATAGAGAAAATGGCCTCCCCATAAGCCCCTGGCTGGGCAGCATCCCGACCAATCACAACGCTGCTTGCAGAAGTGTGATTGACTTAGGGGAGGGAGCCTGGGTGCCTGCTTCTGCTTCCTGTTCCTGATGGAGGCAGGAGAGCAGGAGCAGAGAAAACGTGGGACCCGGCCGGCAGAAAGGTACGTTTATAATTTTTTAAAATTATTATTAAATTAACTCCCCCGCGGGATCTCCCCGTGTGCCCCTCCCCGCCCGCGAGCCATGCCGGCCGCGACTGACTGCCCATGATGGTTTGGCCGGCCTGAGACGGCCGACCAAACCGTTATGCGCAGTGAAGGGAGTGCACTACCACTCCTCTTCGTCCTGTCACCCCCCCAGGCCCCGCCCCCAAGACTCGGCAGGAAAGGAGAAATATAACGAATGTTGTTTTATTATTCCTTTCCTGCCGTTTTTGAGGGGGGAGATGATGCTCCTCCGCCATAGTCGAGGAGCCGCCTCTGAATGCACGCAGACACCTAAATGCGACTCAGCTCACATGTACCCTGCAAGCATTGGAAAAGCAATGGCTCATCTTTTTAGAGCAGAGACCTCTGGGCTTTGCCAATGCATTGCATACTAAAGTCAAATTACAATTACAATACATAATTGCACTACAGCAAGGAGCGTTTGCAAATGTTAACAAATTCAAGTGCTTCACTTTCTTACTATATAAGCAATGCATATGTATCCTGTTAATATATATTGCTAAAACCATTGGCGAAGCCAATATATGCGAGAACTTTTGAGTTAACCAATGCTTGTTTATCACTAGCAACTCTGACACCGAAACCCAGTGTCTGGAGGGCGTGCCACAGTGCCCCGCCTCGGGGAGTGTGTTCTGAGCACCAGCCCCACTCACATTGCCGTCATTCTCCGCATATTTCCTTCCTGTGTGGTGAATCACGCCGCTGAGCTCACAAGAAGGGCAGTGGGCGGGGCGAAGAAGTGGCCTGACAGTGGTGAGCATGTATTGTACACAAATGCGTCACTCCTCGCGCCCCACATGACACACCCTTTCATAATGCAGATTCCTGGAGTTGCAGTAAGGGCGGGGGGGGAGTCGCACCGTTCCACCAGGAACCGTCTCCTGAATGTCTAACGCTAATCTGATTTAGGTTTCCCCCCTAGATACGGATGCATTTACACAGATGACTACAAGCCTAAACTAGTCGGATAGTTTAGTGGGTTGTGTGCCTGCTGCAGAGATCTGTATATTTTACTACTGGATTTGCTTCAGTGTCCTGTGTGCAAGTCTCAGGCCATAGGTTTCAATGTTAGTGAGATAGCGGTGCGTGTTATTGCACCCGTAGTAAAGATCTGAATGTAAAGGGAAGGCACGTCTTTCAGTCTCAGAGAGACAGCCGAGTCTGTTACTGCGCCTGTTGCAGAAATGCGTTTGTAACGCGAGAGTCAGACGGTTGAATGTCATCGAGATAGCCGAGTCTGCCACTGTGACCGAGGTAGAGGTCTATGTGCATTTTAGTACTTCCAGGTCACAGGGTTAGATTCCGGTGAGACTGCGGCGTCTGTTACTGTGCCTGAAGTAAAGTTCCGTGTATGAACTGTGATGCGCAGGTCACACAGGCTTGATTCTCGATAGGCTAGCTGAGACTGGTACAGCAACTGCCGAGGCAGAGATCTGTGTGTAATCTGTGAAGGTAACAGGCTTCAGTCGCGTTAATTACGTTGTTACCGCACTGGCTGTAGAGATCAGTGTCTAACAAGCACGACACCTTAGTTCCGCTCTCGGTCGCTTCTGTGACAACATGGTATCCCCCTTGCGAGGAAACTGAGTTGATGCCTGGTCTTGGAATGACCTTGTCTTGAAGTTTTTGCCACAGATATGTCCTTGCACATTTCGTACATTTTCTGCCTTGGTTCACGCTGCTGCGAGTACAGTATTTTTGGGGGGCAAAGACGACTCTGCAGAGAAGAAGCAGAGTGCATTTCTTGGCCTGCTGTTATCCACTAAGAAGAAATACTGCATGCCAATAAGTGTAAAAGCTTGCTTTATGTAAGTAAGTAAGTACAATTTTATTGTGTATGGTTAATTAAAACCTTTACAAACAAGTAAAATTCAAAAGAGCTTATTCCATTTAAATAAATAATTTAAAAAAGCATTTACGGAATGATGACTTTTTTTTTTTTTGGTAGAAATAAAGTCCAACATTCATTGTCTATTTTCAAAGTCATTTATTCCAATAAGTCTTTAGGTTTTGCCCAATAGGTCACCTCATTTTTCGTTTTTCAGCAGAAGGAGACTAGCTTTCTCAAAAAATCTGGTGGCCCTGCAAGCTGTCTGCAATTGTTGGCTGTTCAATACTAATATAGCTGCCGACCGACATGTTCTAATTTGAAAAAGGCGGAATATCTGTGGTAGATAATACCGTCTCAATGTACTCAGAAGGGGACAGATGCACAGGACATGAATCAAGGTTTCTTAGGAGAGACCACAAAGCCTGCACAGCGCTGTTGGCCATGATTGCTGCCATGCCGGGATCTGATCTTTTGTGGTATAGGTTCCCAGCCGTAGTCGTAGTAGCATTTGTTGCGTGGATGGTGTTATGTAAAAGCTTGCTTTATGAAATGTACACCTGCTGATGAAGCCTGGTGGGCTAATCAGCCATATGGGGCAATTTGTTCGCCAATCATGGCAAGATGGCTGAAAATAGTTAAGGATGAGGCTGGGGCGAAGCAGAGTGTTTTTACGGCCCGTGTGGTAAGCAGGGTATTTTTGGTAGCAGGAAGATTGGTCCAGGCAGTGGAGTGGTCAAATGCAGGAACACTTTCATCTTTGTATTTGAAACCAAATTGATCATGGTTCCTAATTGGCTTTCATAGCCTTTGGACATGCACAATGCTAGCCTCCAGCCTTGTTATAAAATGGCACTGACTCTCCAAGTGAGTGTTAGAAGAATCAGAGTTTTATTTAAGCTATGTGGGCTAGCATTATTCCTACAGAATCAACTCATAACCAGCGAATACTCTGTTTCGAAAAAGGAAACGTTGTTAGAGTGAGTAATGTTTGTGAGAAAGTGGCTCTGTATATACTGTTCCCAAATAGGTACAGTGTGTACAGAGTCCACAGTCCCCAGAGGTTTGGCAGAGGTTAAAGTTAGATATAACCTTAATCTATAAAGTGGTAGCTTGGTCGAGCAGTAAGGCAGTATCAGAGGACAGTGTAAAGCATTTGTTGTACACACTCAGTCAGCAAATGGTCTCACACACTCAAGAACTGAACTCTAGGCCAATGGTTTACATAAAAAATATATGATTGTTTTATTTTAGAATCAACAATAGGTATCAAAATATACTTTCTCAGAATGAGAGGCTTTAGTTAAATACTTTTGCAATATGCAATTGACTTTTGTAGGTAATAGTTACAGGTTATTGCAATAGGCAACACAATTTCAAACACAATAATACATTGAGCTCAATGTGAATTTTAAGTTATTTGCAATAGATTACTTTCTGGATTACTTTTCTAATTCCAGGACTGGATCCTAGATACAGTCCTGGGACAGATCTTGGAAACAAGTGAGTAAATTCGTTTTAGTTACTGTTGTGATTTTTAGGCAATATTTTGCTATTTTAAAAGTTGACAGAAGAAATTTCATAGAAAACCAGTCAATGATTCCCTATGGGAGAAAATTCAAGTTACAGGTAAAGTAGGTTCTCGTTACTTTTGTAATCCAGGGCTGGGCTCCTAGGCTCAGTACTGGGACCTCTATCTAAAACAGGTAAGTAATTACGTTTTCACAGTTGGTACGATTTTTAAAGAATATTTGTAGTTTGTAAAAATCGACACTTAGAAGAAATTTCACAGAAAAACAGTCAATGATTTCCTATGGAAGAAAATTGGGTTAGTGGTAAGTACGGTTGTGAGTACTTTTCAGGGTCAGTGCTGGGCACCAAGATCCAGCACTGGGATCTCTCCTAATAGCAGGTGAGTATTTCCGTTTTCGTTACTCGGTTGATTTTAGGTGAATATTTTAAGTTTTAGAAACTCCACACTCTGAAGACATTTCAGAAGAAGCCAGTCAATGTTACCCTATGGAAGAAAATTGGGTTATCGGCTTTTGGGTAAGTACTCGACTGGCAGAGTTAAGGTTCTGGGCACAGACTCAGGGGTCTCCCAGGGTCAGGTTGGTACAGTTGTTACACCCTCAGCGGCACTGGGGCAGCCGGGTGCAGAGTGAGTTAGGCCCAATGTTATCCTATGGGAGGCAGGGGGGCCTTGGTTGGTGGCTGCTGACTAGCAGGCCACGCGGCTGTGGGAGCTGGGCTCCTGGTCACTTGCTCAGGGAAAATTGGGAAGTAGGTAGGAGTAAAGGTTACACTGCCAGGGCCACTCAGGCGACTGAGTGCAGGGTGCTTTTGAGCCTTCGGGCGCTCAATGGATTTCAATGGGAAAGCTCCAGGATGAACAAAGGCTGCAAGCTCGGCGACGAAGATTCTTCAGGTGCCACCACCACTTTGAGAGGTAAGCTGGGTAGTTGGAGGATAGGTAGGTACCCAGGAGTCGGGCACAGGGGGCTGCAGGGCGCCGGGTGCAGGGGTGCCTTTTGGTGTCAGGAAATCTTACCCTCTGTTGATCGCGGTTGGGGGGGTCCCTGGTTCTGAGGCTGCAGGTGTCATCAGGAGCATTGAGGTGAGTCCCTGGGTGCCGGATTCGGGGTCACAGTTGCCGGGGGGACGTCCTTGGGCTCTTTGTCCACTCTGAGACAGGCCAGACTTGGCGGGTGCAGAGTGTGCAGGGTTCGTGTTTCCGGGCTGGTGCCAGGGGTTAGAAACTTGCTTTGAGCAGAGCCACTGCTCATGGGAGTCCCAGATGCTCAGAGTCACAAGGTAGCCAGGTCCTCCGGGGTTTGTGAGGTTGCTGGCCACAAGAGGTGGCAGGATTTAGCAGGAGCAAGTTCGAGGGTCGACAGGCCGGTAAGGCTGGGGCCAAAGCAGTTGGTGTCTTCCTCTTCTTAGCAGCTGCACGGCAGGTCTTCTTTCTTCTTGCTCTTCTTTGCTTTTTCGGAATCTGGAATCTGCAGAAGGAAGGTTCAGGGTGCCTCTAAATACTAGATTTAGGGGCGTTACAGGTAGGTAAAGGGCAGGGACCAATGGGTCCCTGTCCTGGGGTGGGTACACCCCCTATCCTGACACTCTTCTGTGGGAGGGGGGCAGTAGCCTAGTCCTGATTGGGCAGGGCCTCCCATCTTCAAGATGGCGAGCGCCCAGAGATGTGCTTCACCTCGCCTCCCCACCTGAGGGGTGGGGCTGGCAGGCTGGCACATCCCCTGTCCTTACTTGGGGTTTCCTGCCAGTCTTCCCACCAGAGTGGCGGTCAGAACCGGTGGGGGCCAGTTTGCTGGGTACAGCAAGTGGCCTGGAGAAGCTCACAGAGGCGGCATGCCTTTGAAGCTTCCCCCTGCCCATCCTGGGGGAGGAGACCTAGCACCTCGCCCAGGATGTGCATTGTTGCAGGCCCAGGAGAGCGGGGGCTCTCCACCCAGGGTTCCAGCAACATGTCTGCTGTGTGGCAGCCTAGGCAGCCTCCCAGGCCAGACGTGGATTGTAGGTTAGGTTTCAGGGGGCGTCTCTAAGATGCCCTCTGTAGTGCTTTGTACATTAAATCCAACACTGGCATCAGTGCGGGTTTAATGTGCTGAGAAGTTTGATACCAAACTTCTCAGTCTTCAGCGTTGCCATCATGGTGCTGTGGAGTTTGTGTTTGACGAGCTCTCAGCACCATATACTCTTAAATGGCAGCACTGCACTTACAGTGCCCAGGAAGGGACCTGGGTACTGTAGGGGCACAGGGCTCATGCCCCTGTGCCCACACCACTGGCATAGGGCACCCAGGTAGAGGAGTGGCCGATGTATGCCAGGGCAGTGTAGGTTGTGGGCATGGCACACAGGGATGTGTGCCATGTCGACTCTTTTTTTTGCCTTGTACCCAGACACTCAGCCTGCGAGGGCAGTGTGGTTGTGTTAGGGTATAGGGCCTCTAAGGCTGGCACAATAAGTGCTGCAGCCTTTGGAGGCCTTCCCTGGGCACAAGGCCCTGGGTACCTAGGGTACCATTTACCAGGGGCTGACATGTGGCCAGGGTTTGCCAATTTGGGATTTTAGGTTTTAGGGAAGGAACTTAGGCCCTGGGCACCTGATTGCCAGGAGTCCAGGGCACACTCAGTCAAAGTACATTCAGCAATTCAGCAAAAAGTGGTGGCATACCATGAAAGAAAGATGGCACTTTCTCACAATGTTGCGAAAATCATTGCTGATATAGTTTGTTGTCTTGTATGTATAAGATGTAAGCCATCGTCGAGTAGTGTTGAAGGAACATTATTGATGAGTTTTATTACAGTTCAGTTTGTGGTGTGCGCTGTAGACGGATGGCCCATGAGATTGTTATTTTCTGTTCTGTTTCTGTAGTGTGTGGCACAACAAAGTAGTTGGTTATTGTTAATAAAGTCACCTGGAGCTTAATAAAACACAGTAGACAACCAGATACCTCCACTCTGACTCATCCCAAAACCCATTCTGCTACTATGACCCCCAAAATAACTCTTTCTAGACTCTTCCCTCCTCTACCCCTGCTTACATCATCTCATACCTCTTTTACTATTCAGAGCTTGCAAACAAGCCATTATAAACCCTTCCCTCTGCTTACCACTCCACCTCCCCTTTACTCATCCAAAACCTCATCCTACTGCTATGAGCTCCAAGAAAAACACTTTCTAGACCCTTCCCTCTTCTATCCTTCTACTACCCTTTTCAATCCAAATAGCAAACTAACATGTCCACAGCTCAAATTAATTTCATTTTTTCTTATACTAATTCCCCACTATTCCTGTTCGGGTTATGGAGTAGCGTGCTACCTGTCAAAAAGCGCTTTAACACCTCATCAGGGGTAGTAAGTGCTATATAAATGCAAACCCCTCACTCTTTTATCCCTCCACTATCCTTTTTCAATCCAAATAACAAACTCACATATCCACCGCTCAAATTAATTTCATATCTCCCTATGCTGATTCACCACTAATCCTCTTTGTGTTCCGGAGTAGCGTGCTACTTGCCGAAAAAGCACTGCAATGCCTCATCAGGGGTAGTAAGCGCTATATAAATGTAAATACAATAAATTCCCTTTTGCAGCTGTGTCACTGCCCCATAATGGGAACTCTTTACCCTAAGTCGCCTTCGCTTGTTTTGTGTATATTTCCCTATGCAGTGCACTTTGAGCGCAAATACAAAAAAAGTGGGCCAAAAGGCAAGTTTATTTTTGGGCCTTCATCGCATCTGTTTTTCAACGAGAAACGTGCACGGCCTACCTTTTAAAATGAAGTGTCATATACTCAGGTCAGGTTCTAGGATTTTTGGGGACCTGGGCAGAAAGGGAATGTGCAAGGCCACTCTAATTTGCATAGACTTGAACCAATCAGGGCTGTCTGCATCTCAATAGATGCCCCTGCTCTTGAAGCTGCAGCCCCTCCCTCTCAGCCATCTAAAAGCACCTCTTAACAGCTCATAAAGGGCTGAAGGTGTGAAGGTTACTTATCTCCAGAGAGGGTTAAGGGACTGCCAGGGAGCTAAACAGCCAGGCAATAGTCCTCCTGCTGTGCCTCTGTGTGGGTGGGGGGAGGAGTCCTAATTGCAGGACACAACTGAGGAATGTGCCTTCTTGCAAGTGGGACTGACCCCCACCCCCGGGTTCGTCTCTCGCTACACTGTAGTGCTAGAGCAGAGTTTTCAGTTTGAAAATTAACTGGGTTTTGAAGCTCTGGCATGTCTATTTGTTATATTAATTTATTAATTATTAATTATTTGTCTTGTGTAAGTGTTTATACTAATCAACTCGTTTGTTTTAACAAGAGAGAATTACACGTGGGAATGCATAAGTGTGCTGTTTAATAATAATGTGCGTGTTTACATGTTTAAAGATTGCTGTGTGTTGTTTATTTTTAAGCATAAAACGCTTTTCGAATTAATGCTTTTCTATGTTGCAAGAGCTAGATAATTGCATACACATAAGGGTATTAGTGGGGTTAACACTGTTCAATCACTATGCTGTGGTAACGTTGTTTTTGTCTCTTTTAATTAAGATGGTCTATTGTGGCCTATTGTGGCCTAAACAAAGATGGTTGACATGTAAAGCCTGGCCTCGAGTAGAAATTTGTGACGAGAGAGAGCCTTGCTGAATATGGTCCTGAAGTCAGCTGACCACAGTCCTTGCTTTGCCTGGTTAAAAACTTTCCGTGAGGACAGCAGCAGTTTTGGGCGATCTCCAAATGAAATGAAGTGTCCTTGGCAGCTTTGGAAAACAAAGGAGCTTTAAAGAAAGACTCTGAACTATGATCTCATTGCCGAGGAGACGTGGAAACTACAAGATACAAATGTATTTTTTTGGTTCCTGTTCCGTTATGTTTATTTTGTGATTTTTCCTGAGCGGAGATTTTCAAATGTAGCGATGCTACATCCTTTCCTTCTCGCTTTGCTCAGAGGTTTGACGGAAGAAGTTAATACAAATTATATTTTCCTTTGTTTGACTTACTATAAGAATTGTTAGCCTAGAGAGGGTTTTTGCCACTTGCCATTTGCCTTTTACCGCGTTCCGAATCTGCGTTGGTGAGGATCGTTGCTGAGAGGACTTCGTCTTAAGAGACTTTACCGAGAGACTTGTCCTGACCCGTTCTGACGTTTAGCTAGAATAGGTAACTATGAGAAAAATGATTTATTCTGATTGATTTTCTTTGACTAATTTTAGATAAAGCAATATAATTTTGAATATGGTGTTGGTTATTATTTCTTGTCAATTATTGAGTATCCTATTTTGATTATTATTGTATACATTGTTTAGATTATGTTTAAGGGCAGTCTCAATAACTAGATCTTATCGACCCCGATATAGATGCAGGGTGTTTAGGAGTTTTTTCTTTCCACAGGTTATTGCTGGTAGAGTATTTGAGCGTATGTTAGTGAAATGGGCCCTAGTGTATGAAGAATGTATGTGCGTGTAACTGTGAGATTACTCTATCCGTGGAAGTAGGGATATTATATACACCCTGATCTCTATCAATTTCCTGGTAGCAGAGTAGGATGGTTATTGATGATTGTCTTGATCTGATTAGATTACATATTGATTATTGATTATTGATGTTGGTATATGTACTAATACTATATGTTGGAGTCGTGATGTTGAGTTATATGTAGTGCTTCTGGAACTTGAAAGCTGGTAGCAGTTCCGTAGTAGGGCAGAGGGAAGTATATGCTGCTCTCGGGAAAGACGGGATTGTTGGTCCTGTATGTATGCAGGAAAATTCACATTGTCTGAGTTCGGAATCAGTGACATTATTGTATGTTACTATTAGAATATATTTCTGGTATATAAGGAGTGTGTATGGTAGTGAAGGTTATCTGTGAAACTCTGGTCTTAAGTCCCAGGGATCCGTAAGGTTTACCGTTAAAGCTTATCGCGGGAGGAGTAATAGGTATTCTCTGAGCTTGTTTGAGGAACTGGGCAGGGTAAACTGCTTGGTTAATGTGTGTTATAATTCTGTAGTGGAGCAGATTGTTTGCTGTTCTCGGGAAGCAGGATTCTGTGTGTATGTACTATATTTTCTTGTATGAATGTGCGTGAATGTATATGCATTTAGTTGATTGTAAGACTCTTTGGACAAGTCCTAGAGGAAACAGTTAATGAATGTATGTTAGAAGGGCAGAGTAGAGGGATGTGCTACTGTGTCAACGAGAGGTTCTTGTGAAATAGATTTCTTTTACTATTCTGTGGTTAGCGAAGCAGACAATGGAGATGTTTATATGTTGTAACTAATAGATTTTGTAGAAATTTTGACACGAAGTCTACTGAAAAGATTTTGTAAAGGAGGGGTAGACGAGTGAAAGGAGACAGGAGACAAGCGACTGCAGCGACTGCTGACGTCAGGAAGACTGCGCTCTGATTGGATAATAGATCAGAATAGTGTTCGCGCTGGGATTGGTGCGTTTGTGTGAGCCGCGCAAGGATTGGAAGAGCTATTCTAGTGACGTAGACGCTCCAGGATTGGTGCGTTAGTGTGAGTCGCGCTGTTATTGGTTGAAAATCTGTATTGTATATTTATAATACGGGAAAAGAGTAGAAGTTTTGGTAAAAACTAAAATGTATTACCAAGAAGAGAAAAAGAAGAAAACATTCTTTGGAAAAATTAAAAAGTGGTTTAACAAGGATAAAGATGTTAAGACGAGAGAGGGTGAATTGTTACCTCCACCGAAAACACCTGCATCCTACATGGCTGCAAGATATGGGTATCATACCTGTATATGGTTGGAGAATTGGGTTAGGTATACCAAAGAGGATGGTGTTCTAGCATTTCCAGAACATGGTTCATTTAATTTGGCCGTGTTGAGAAATTTACGGGAAAAGATGTTATGTCTTGACCCGAAACCAAGACCTACACAGTTTGAGGCTTTAGTGGAATGGGAAGAGGAAGTACATGAGCGAGAAAAACAGAGATCTGGAGGACAGTACAGGTACATGTTTGGGAGGAGACATGATCGTGAGACTCATCATGATCGAATGAAAAGGTGGCGAGATGCTAGTATGTCAGAGGGATTATATCCAATGAGAACAGTTGAAGAAGGAACAGAGAGGGTTCCTGAGTCAGAAATGAGAAGATATGGAGTTAATGAATATGAGGATGAAGTCTTGAATGACATGATTTACAAAAGACCACCTCCATATAGACCAGAACCAGATGAGAGTACGCCAGTTGTTTCTCCAATAAGAGATACAGTTTGTATCATTGAGACAGAAAATGTGACATCTGAATCAAGAAGTGGTAATTCTTTCAGGGAGAAAGGGAATCGAAGTGGAGACGAAAATGCAAGAGAGTTAGCTAGAACTACAACAGAGCTGACTGAAAAGATTAGGGAGTTAACGAAGAATCTGGAAGCTGTTACGGTGCCTGTAACAATAGGTCCGGTTATGCCTGTGTTTGACAAGCAGAGAATAGGTGAAAATGGTTTGGTGATTCCATATGTTGGGAATAATTTGATAAGTTCAGTTGGTCCTTCAGGAGATTCAGGAAAAAGGACAGAAAGTAGTGACCTGAGACAATCCAGACATGACACATGTAGTGAAATATTAGATGCTAGTGAAGCTAGTTGTTCAGGGATGCCAATTTTAGAACCGCAAAAGAGAGTGGTTCCAGTGAGAAAAACTACTGCAATAACAGCTGAAGATTTGAATGATTGGATGAAAGTTCTTCAGAAAAAGGATAAAGATTCACAAGCAATTGATGTGGCTAGGTTACGGGTAGAATTAGAAGAGCTTGTTACAGGGACAGTTCCAACAGAAATTCTTAAAAGTCATCATGATGGTGAATTAATGTTCATGTGTAAAAACATTACCTGGAGAGCGAGAAATACACATGACAGGTTAAGAGCAATAGCGAATGAGCAGGGAGTTGACATTGATAAGGTTAAAGCTTTGCAAAAAACCTACAGAATGGATTTTTCAGAAAAGGATATTGAAAATTTGAATGCAACTGGTAGAACAGGACAGATTAAAGAAATGGTTGCATTATTGCGAAGATGGGGAGATGTAGAAAAATGGAAGGATAGGTGGTATAAGAAAAGAGAGGAATCTGAAGATGGAACAACTTATTCAGCTTTTCCAGTGAGAGAAAAAGAGAAACCAGTGGATAATTATCCTATGAGAGAAATACCTGGAGGAGGATATGTACATGTTCCATGGACCAGACAGGATATTTTATCATTTACGAATGATTTTCCTCGATTGAGAGAAAAGCCCGTCGAGTGGTATAGGCAGGTAGATAGGTTTGTGAAATTGTCAAAAGTGCTGTGGATTGACCTGAATAGTCTGTTTGATATAATTGTTCCAGCAGACTTGTGGACTGAGTGTAAAATAGTTGTGAGTTGGCCTACTGAGGAATATCCAAGAGATCCAAGAACAGGGGCACCAGATCCAGAGGTAATGAGAAAGTACGATCAGGTGATGGTATACCTGAAGAGTAAAGTACCTGCAAAAGAGACAGATTGGGTAAAAATAGATAGAACACAACAGGAAGCAAAAGAATCAGTTCATGCTTTTTACGAGAGGCTGATACTGGCGTTTAAACAATTCAGTGGAGATGAACACCTGGGTGACAAAGATTTGAGTCATTTTGTATACAGATTTGTATATGGCCTGAGACCTGAAATTGGTGAGAGAATTCGTGAGCACACAGTGGATTGGCAGAGTAAGAAAATAGATGAGATTCTGAGACATGCTAAATACTTCAGTGATGAAATTGAAGCAAAACAAAGAAAGCTGAAAGAGAAAGCAATGTGGGCACAAGTGAAAGTTGCAGAAAGACAGGAAGCACAGTTGATGGAACAGGCGAATAATCCAGGAAATAATGCAGGGAATAGACCTAGATATGTGGGGAAAGGAAAGGGGAATCTTGAGGAAGCAAAAAAGAAGTTTCCTTGTCACAACTGTGGCCAATTGGGGCATTGGAGATCGGAGTGTACCAATCCACCATTAGTGAATAATGAGGGAAACTCCTTGAATCAACAGGTGCAGAACGAGGGGAAAAATCAACAGCAGCAACAGCAGAAAGTTGTGAGACAGCAGAGTCAAGAG
Source organism: Triturus cristatus (assembly GCF_964204655.1). Classification (NCBI taxonomy): domain Eukaryota; kingdom Metazoa; phylum Chordata; class Amphibia; order Caudata; family Salamandridae; genus Triturus; species Triturus cristatus. The sequence continues at coordinate 83,977,208 of NC_140586.1, read as the reverse complement.
CCAAAACCGCCCTTGCCGCAGAATAGAGGAGCACAAAAGTATAATCAGGATTCGGGATTCTACAATGATGAGCAGGTAAACAAACCAAGGCGTTCTAATCAGGTACAACAGTACTTGTTAAAAAATGAAGGGAGTGAATCTGAGGGTGATTATTGACGGTGCCGAAGAGAGGAGGAAGAGTGCATACTTGGTGCAACTCTAGAAATAGACCAGGCAGGACCATTTGTGGATGGGAAAATAAATGAAGAGAGTGTTACTTTTTTAGTAGACACAGGTGCGACAAGATCAACTGTCAGGTCAACAGATGTTAGAAATCTTCCTCTCTCGGATGAAGCAATCCAAGTAGTTGGTGTAGCCAATACACAAATCAGAACACGTCTTACAGAACCAGTAAGAGTACATTTTCAGACATGCACAGATTTATTGTCTGTGACACGAGTCCCGTGAACCTGTTAGGTAGGGATCTGTTGTGCAAGATGAACTGCACAATTTTCTGTACACCGGATGGAATAGCTTTTGAAACACCAGATGAGGATGTTTTGTACCGAGTGACTCTAGAAAATAAGGAAAGTGAGTTAATTGGTGCATTTGCTGTGTTTGATCCAGAGGATTTGCCTCGAGAGCTGAGGGACACAGTGAAAAGGACAGTTTGGGATTTTACTGGAGAGGATGTGGGATTGATGAATAATGTAGATCCAGTGAAAATTGCAGTGAAAGAGGGAATTACATATCCTAACATTCCTCAGTACAAAATGACACCAGAAATAATTGAGGGAATAACTCCTATAATTGAGAAAATGATTCAGCAGGGAGTCCTGAGAGAACTACTGAGTAGTCCGTGTAATTCACCGATAATGGGGCTAAAGAAGCCTAATGGGAAATTCAGGATCGTACAGGATCTGAGAAAAGTTAATCAAATTGTGGTGGCATGTTGTCCTATTGTGCCAAATCCATCAGTGATCCTGTATCAGATTCCACATGATGCTGAGTGGTATACAGTGATTGATTTGTGTCATGCGTTCTTTTCAATTCCATTGCATCATGACAGCCAGCCGATTTTTGCATTTAGGTTTGGCCAGCGTATTTTAGCATGGTGTCGAATCCCACAGGGGTATACAGAGAGTCCTTCGATATTCAATCAATTGTTGAAAAAATCGTTGGAGAGTTTGATCATGCCTGAAAATTCAGTACTAGTACAATATATTGATGACCTACTTGTGGCATCAAAGACACGAGAAGCTTGTGAAGTAGATACCATAGCTTTACTGAATCATCTGGCAGATGGAGGGTTAAAGGTATCTCCAGCCAAATTGCAATTTTGCAAGAAAGAGGTGCATTATCTTGGACATAATATTGAAAAAGGTCTGAGAAAAGTGACTGATGACAGAATCAGAATCATCAGGGAAATGAAAGCTCCAAAGACCCAGAGAGAAGTGAGGATGTTTCTGGGGATGGTGGGTTATTGTCGTCAGTGGATAATTAATTTTTCGCTGATAGCAAAGCCACTGATTAAACTGACAAAAAGTGAGATGACAGACCCATTGGAACTAGATGGAGAACAAATGGCAGCATTTGAAGAGCTTAAAAATAGAATGTGTGAGGCTCCAGCTTTGGGTATGCCTGACTACGAAAAGGAGTTTGAATTGTACTGCAGTGAGAGAAATGGATGTGCACTTTCAGTGTTAATTCAGAAGCATGGATTACTGAGAAGGCCTATTGCGTACTTCTCATCGACACTTGACCCTGTAGCTGTGGGTTTACCAGGTTGTCTGAAATCTGTGGCTGCAACATGCAGGAGTTTGGAACAGAGTGAGGGAATCATAATGGGATATCCTGTAAGGGTATTCGTACCTCACAATGTGGCAATTCTTTTGACAAGAAGCAGAACTCAGTATATGTCACATAGTCGGTTGACTAAATATGAGAAAGTGATTCTAGGAGCATCGAATGTGACTCTTGAGAGATGTGTAAATGTGAATCCAGCAACACTTTGTTGTGTTTACTTGCTTCTGTCCTCGCGACTTGCCTCGTGCTGCCCTCTGCCTCGAGCCTTCGCCCAGTGGTTGTTCTGTCATGAGGGGCATCTGGGTATTGGGAAGACTAAGAGTAGGGTTAAAACCTCTTACTGGTGGCCGGGGTTGGACCTGGAAATAGAGAGGAGAGTGAGAAACTGTCTGGCTTGTGAAAACTCTGATAAATCACAGCATACCTTGAAACCTCCCCTTCAACCACTGTCAAATCCTAGTATGCCATGGACGAGATTGGGGGTTGACATTTTTGGGCCTATTTGGGTAAATGGTGAGCAGGTTTATCTCATTGTCCTAGTAGATCATTTTTCTAAATGGCCAGAAGTGGAAATTGTACAATCTGCTGATGCTAAAGCCGTCATCAAGTTTTTGAAAAGTGTGTTCATGAGGGAAGGGTTGCCCAAGTGTATTGTAACTGACAATGGCCCACAGTTCGTTTCTGACAGCTTTAAGCGGTTTGTCAATGACAATGGCATTTCTCACAAGACTACTTCTCTGTACCACCCTGCTGGTAATGGTGCAGTGGAGAGGTTTAACCGTGTGGTGAAGGGAATTGTGCAATTGGCCAATCATAATGATCTCTCGTGGAGGAAGGAATTGACTCACAACTTGTGGGCTTTCCGTGTGACACCCTGCGAGTCTACTGGCTCTAGTCCTTTTGTGTTATTAAGAGGCAGGACACCGATCACTAAAGACTGTATTGGATGGTCATTCCCTAAGAAAGTCGACTGGTCTGTGGAATCAGTTAATAACAGGATTACACATACCCAGCAAAGGAGTAGAGACCATTATGACTCTAAGCATGCATGCAAACAGGTCAATATTCATGTGGGACAGTGGGTTAGAGTCAAGAGTAGTGGTTTTGTTAAAAAAGGACTTAGCCGCTATTCGCAACCTCTTATGGTCAAAGAAATCTTTTGCAATTCTGCACGTTTGAGTGATGGGAAGGTGTGGCATTTGTCGTCCCTGTCATTGTGCCGGGGAGATGGTACCTTGCCCCCACAGTACTCTGATCCAAGGAGGAGGTGGGGTGGCACCTCTTCTAGATATGATTGGATTCTTGACGACGACGTCCACCAGGGATATTCCCATGTAGGTAACGAGGTTCCACCTTTACACGATCCTGGGGAGGGCACCAGTGGTTGTTCTGTCTTGAGGGGGAATTCCAACAGTCTTAGTGACTCTAGTGTTGTTTCCAATGATCAACCCATTCCTGAGAGTTCCACTGGAGAGACCATTGTTCGCACTTCATTGGATTCCACTACTCGCAGTGCTGACGATACTCCCCAAGTTGGAATTCCTGATACACCACAAGATGGTTTTCCTCCTCATGAGCTTGACGTTGGTGTTTCCAATGTTAAAGAGTCCATCGTTAGTAGACATGGAAGAGAGATAATTCCTCCAAAAAAGTTACAGGATTTTGTATGTGATTAATTATACATTGTTTCTCCTCTTGCTTGTGATTTTCCTGTACCTAATTTTCCCTTTAGTTCTTTCACTACTTTGTGGTTCCACATTTCCTGTGTTATTTTATTCTGTAAATGAGGAGATGTGTTGTGTTTACTTGCTTCTGTCCTCGCGACTTGCCTCGCGCTGCCCTCTGCCTCGAGCCTTCGTCCAGGGTTCTATGACGTTCACTCGTTCCATTATAGAACCTTGGGCGAGGGTGACGGTTGGGGCGACAGTTTAGTTCTGCCAGTTAGAGTGTCAGACGCCTCTTGGTGTCAGGGCTTTACCGGATTAAACTACTATCATTATATACTTACCTGACTCCGGAACTCTTCATTACACACTTTTGCCGGATATTGAAAATGTGGGTGTGAAAACGGAAGATGATCATGATTGTTTGGATGTGCTTGATTATTGTACAAAACCGAGACCAGACATAAGGGATCTTCCCTTACATGAGAGTGATCATGTGTTGTTTGTGGATGGTTCTTGCCTGAGAAATGATGATGGTGTGCTATGTGCAGCATATGCGGTGTGCAAAGTTTCAGAGGTTATGGAAGCATCACCATTGAAAGGAGTGAAATCTGCACAGGTTGCTGAATTGGTGGCATTGACAAGAGCTTGTGAAATTGGGAAAGATTTGAGGACGACTGTGATGACTGATAGTCAGTATGGATTTGGAGTGGTGCATGATTTTGGCCAGCTTTGGCTACAAAGAGGTTTCTTGACATCGAGTGGAACTCCAATAAAGAATGCTGAAGTGATTGGGAAATTACTTGAGGCGATACAGCTGCCTAAGGAGTTAGCAGTTGTAAAGTGTGCTGCCCATGGACAAGGGGAGGATTTTATAACGGTTGGAAACCGTTATGCAAATGACATTGCTCAATACTATGCGAAATCCAATCAGTCAATTAATAGGGAACGAGAGGGGGAAATGTCTTTTTGCTCTGTGATGTTTACTAATGCCTTAGAGACATGGGATGAAGTGAAGCAGTTGCAGGATGAGGCAGGAGAGGAAGAGAAAAAAGATTGGATTAAGGCAGGATGTGCCCCAAGAGAAACAGACCATGTTTGGGTCTATAGGGATGGCAGACCAGTAATGCCCAACTCCATTTTGTCGTCAATGGCAAGGATGTATCATGGCCAGGGACATTTGGGGAAGGATGCGATGATTAGGTCGTTCAAGCAGACCTGGTACAATGCAAAGTTCAGGACAATTGCAGAGAGCATCTGTCAAAGGTGTTTGATTTGTCAGCAATTTAACACTGGGAAAAAGACAGTGGTGAGTCTGGGAACAATAGGCAGAGAAGGAGGTCCTTTTACAAGAATGCAGATTGATTTCATTGAAATGCCCCAAGTGAATAGACTGAGGTATGTTCTAGTGGTAGTCTGTTTGTTTTCAAGATGGGTTGAAGCTTATCCGACTAGGAGAAATGATGGAGTGACAGTGGCAAAATTACTGTTAAGGGAGTTGATTCCTAGGTACGGGTTTCCAGTGACGATTGAGTCTGATAGAGGTGGACACTTCTATAATGAACTCATGAGTTTGATTTGTGAAGCATTAAGCATACAGCAGAAGCTACATTGTGCATACAGACCAGAGGCTTCTGGTGTGGTTGAGCAGATAAATGGCACAATCAAAAACAGGATTGGTAAAATGTGCTTAGCCACTGGCATGAAATGGCAGGACGTCTTGCCTCTAGTGCTAATGACTATTAGATCTACTCCAGATAGAACTACTGGTTTAAGTCCGCACGAAATAATCATGGGACGTGCAATGCGCCATGCATTTGTACCTGTCAATAAGTTGATGACAATAACTGATGACATGATTTTGGATTACTGTAAAGGCCTGGCTGACGCAGTTCATTCTGTGTTTCACCAGGTTGGAGAAGAAGCTACCACACTTGAGAAGAAGCAAGCTCATGATCTGAGTCCAGGAGACTGGGTGAGGATTAAGGTGCACAGAAGAAGAAATTGCTTAGTTCCAAGGTGGGGAAGGCCGAGACAAGTCATTCTAACAACGACAACTGCAGTGAAGTGTGCTGGTGTGAAAAACTGGGTGCATGCGAGTCATACTCTGAGAGTTCCAAACCCAAAAGAGGGAACTGGTAAAGAGTACTTTGAAGAATCAGATTCCAGTGATGATGAAGACCCAGAACCAGTGAGAAAAGAAGTAGAAATAACTCCAAGAGAACAATTGAGAGTCTCAGAAAGGAGATCAGATTCTGTAAGAGAGCCTGAGATTTCAAAAAGCAGTGAAGAAAAAAGAAGAGAAAAGAGCAATTCCACAGAGATTACTCCTGAATCGGAAGAGGAGGAGACTGAAGAACCACTTGAGATTATACCTGAAGAAACAGGGTCAGAAAAAGATAGAGAGGGACAGATTGCGGAAGACCCCCGAGGAGGTGTAGGGAACATTCTTGACAAGCTAGGTGAAGGGACAAGTAGACAGCAAGAAGATTGCGTGTCGGAGACCCGAGGAGGGACAGGAGTAGGGAAGTCTCAAATAGTGGTGAAAGAAACTGTGGAGGAAAAGAAAACTGCTAGAAAAAGAAAACAGAAGGCACTTGAAACAGAATTGGATGAGAGTGAGAATGAACAAACAGAGGGTCGAGTTCTAAGAAAGAGAACTTGGATTGGAGAAAGAAACAATAAAGAAATTAGGCCAAAAAAGGTGATAAAAGGAGATCGTTGGCCTAACAACAGAGTAAAGAGATTGAGATACAGAGTAATAAGAACAAATACATCAAAAGCTGAACAAGTGAATGAAGTATCGAGTCAAAATGAAGTAAAAAGAAAGGAGCAAGAAGAATCAAGAGAACCTGAGGAAATAAAAAGAATAAAAAGACCCAACCAAAAGTACAGATCACCGGAATGGTCTTATGTGGCACTGTCTGAAGAAGGAGAAGAAGAAACAGTGACTCGAGATAATTCGGAGGGGATCTTGAGAAAAGTGGTTGAGGAAAAAGAAGGAATCTTAAAAGTTATCCTGACTGACATTGGAGAAGAGTCAGATGCACAAGATGTTGTTGATGATCTGATACAATTTGATGTTACTGAAGAAGAAGGAGTGAAAACTGATGAATATCCAAATTGAGTGAACTGAAAAATCACTTGGAGGAAAAGTGAAAAAAGAAAGTCTGAAATTCAGTTGTCTGAAGTAATCCAAAGTATAATAGTAGTGGAGTAGTAGGGGCTAAGTCAAAAGACAAGGTCAAAGTAATAAAATGGCTAACATAGAGGATAATCAAAGTAGATGTGCCTTCTTTAAAAAATGGTGTAGAATGTGCTGCTGCTGTACTGGATTATTAATGCTACTGTGGGGAGTTTTAGTTTTATTAGTTACTTTTAAAGTTACATTTGAGATGCATACAGAAAATATGACAGATATAGAGAAGAATTCGCAAAGAGTAGTTTTGACTAGAATTAGTAATACTTACATACACAAAGATAGGTCAATTAATAATTTTTCTAGTAATGTTTTTTCGAAGTTGTTGTATGAATATGTGAAAACAATGGAAGTTAGGGATTGCTACGTTTGTATGCAATTACCTGCATCCGTTTCAGAGGGTGTTACTTATCATCATTTGCCAGCTACATATGGTATTTCATGTAGTATATTAAGTAGTGTTTTCTATTTGTTAGGGAAAATAGATTATAAGATGTCTAACAGAGATAGTATTTTTGGGCATTTGCCAATGAACAAAGAGCTGAATCCAGCTAAAGAAGCTAACACTTTTGGTGAAATTTTTATTGAAGAGAAAGGATTAACATTAGATTACATTTTTAAGAAAAATTTAACTTGCAGTCTGAAAGAAGAGGAGAAAGCTTTCCTGGATATGGTAGAGGAAAGGAGATTGAACATGCATGAGAAAGCAGGGAAATATAAAGTGAGTGAGACAATTTGGGACATTGAGATGGGGGAAAGAATTGAGAAATGGGGCTAGTCCAACTTTAGCTCTAGATGTACCACAGAAGGGTAAGCTATGCATTACAAGAAGGAAATCCCAATATGATACATATTTTGTTGGGACTAGTGAGTGCCATGATACATACTTCATTGCAACAGGTTGGGGTTTCAGAGGTGGAGAAGATACAGTTTTCCCAGGAGTGTATTATGTTTGTGGGAACAAGGCTTATTACAAGTTGCTTGACCATTGGTATGGCACGTGTTATGTGGGTTTGGTCTTTCCAAAGATTTTTCATATAGATAAAATAAGAGATGTAGAACATATTAATTTACTAATGCGTTTCAAGAGAGAAACCTGGTCTGAAATAGTGGGTGATATTTTTGGGGTTTTAATTCCAGCAGTGAGAATTTCTTTAAATGCTTATGGAATTCGGAAACTGTCAACAGTGGTGGATCGCTTATCGACAAATTCCGCTGGAGGGTTTCTTTTAGTGAATACGGAATTAAGTGCCGTACGTGCCATGTCAATGCAAAATCGACTTGCCCTTGATATTTTATTGGCCAAGGAGGGTGGAGTTTGTGGAATGCTGAAAGTTCAACATTGTTGCACTTACATTCCAGACGAAAGCAAAGACCTGAAGGTCTATATCAAAAATATTACTGATTTGCATGAAGAATTAGTACCACTTGAAGCTGAGAGTTTATGGACTAAAATAGCTAATAAGGTGATAGCTGTTAAAGATTTTATTGCAAAAATAGGTAGTACTATTATAGGTAGAATATTGTTTCCTTTAACTTGCATAATTATTGCTTTATTGAGACTTAGATTAGTGTGTGTGTGTTGTAAAAACAGGGGAGGGAAGAAGAAATTGAATAAAGAGAAGAAAAACAAAAGGTTGAAAAGAGAACCACAAGAAATTGAATTAGAAGAATTGAGGGAGAGTGTTTATTTAGAAACAAAGAGGGATGATGAAAGGGTGACTGGTGTGTAGTGTTGTGTAAGGAGGAAAAGACATTTCCGATTTCTCCTAAAATGGGACTAAATTTTCACTAATTTTTTTTTTTTGGGTTTATTTGGTGATAAAATCACCAAAGGGGGGATTGCTAGAGCAGAGTTTTCAGTTTGAAAATTAACTGGGTTTTGAAGCTCTGGCATGTCTATTTGTTATATTAATTTATTAATTATTAATTATTAATTATTTGTCTTGTGTAAGTGTTTATACTAATCAACTCGTTTGTTTTAACAAGAGAGAATTACACGTGGGAATGCATAAGTGTGCTGTTTAATAATAATGTGCATGTTTACATGTTTAAAGATTGCTGTGTGTTGTTTATTTTTAAGCATAAAACGCTTTTCGAATTAATGCTTTTCTATGTTGCAAGAGCTAGATAATTGCATACACATAAGGGTATTAGTGGGGTTAACACTGTTCAATCACTATGCTGTGGTAACGTTATTTTTGTCTCTTTTAATTAAGATGGTCTATTGTGGCCTATTGTGGCCTAAACAAAGATGGTTGACATGTAAAGCCTGGCCTCGAGTAGAAATTTGTGACGAGAGAGAGCCTTGCTGAATATGGTCCTGAAGTCAGCTGACCACAGTCCTTGCTTTGCCTGGTTAAAAACTTTCTGTGAGGACAGCAGCAGTTTTGGGCGATCTCCAAATGAAATGAAGTGTCCTTGGCAGCTTTGGAAAACAAAGGAGCTTTAAAGAAAGACTCTGAACTATGATCTCATTGCCGAGGAGACGTGGAAACTACAAGATACAAATGTATTTTTTTGGTTCCTGTTCCGTTATGTTTATTTTGTGATTTTTCCTGAGCGGAGATTTTCAAATGTAGCGATGCTACATCCTTTCCTTCTCGCTTTGCTCAGAGGTTTGACGGAAGAAGTTAATACAAATTATATTTTCCTTTGTTTGACTTACTATAAAAATTGTTAGCCTAGAGAGGGTTTTTGCCACTTGCCATTTGCCTTTTGCCGCGTTCCGAATCTGCGTTGGTGAGGATCGTTGCTGAGAGGACTTCGTCTTAAGAGACTTTACCGAGAGACTTGTCCTGACCCGTTCTGACGTTTAGCTAGAATAGGTAACTATGAGAAAAATGATTTATTCTGATTGATTTTCTTTGACTAATTTTAGATAAAGCAATATAATTTTGAATATGGTGTTGGTTATTATTTCTTGTCAATTATTGAGTATCCTATTTTGATTATTATTGTATAGATTGTTTAGATTATGTTTAAGGGCAGTCTCAATAACTAGATCTTATCGACCCCGATATAGATGCAGGGTGTTTAGGAGTTTTTTCTTTCCACAGGTTATTGCTGGTAGAGTATTTGAGCGTATGTTAGTGAAATGGGCCCTAGTGTATGAAGAATGTATGTGCGTGTAACTGTGAGATTACTCTATCCGTGGAAGTAGGGATATTATATACACCCTGATCTCTATCAGTAGCAGTGAGGCCAGGGGAGGGGCCCCCCACGGTGGCGCACTTGCAAGGTGGCACCTTTCATGCCGTTGCCTGACTGTTACATATTTGTGCGAGGCCCCAAGTTGGGGGGCTGACTGCGGGGCCCTGGGCAGGGGTCCACACTGCCCATGCCCAGCACGAGCCCTGCATATACTGATGGCAAAATCACACCTCTGTACATACATGGAATGACACTCCACAGTCATGGCATGTGTGATTGTTATTCATCCATGCCCAAAGCTACCTGGCATTTACAAATAACGCTGTTGGTGGCTGCCAGGCAGCCAGAACTTCTTCTAGGTCATGGTCCAAATTATGCCGTTAGTGTGTCAAATTCTGGAGATCGGGCTGGGTTTTAAGGTCTGTACTAATGTATTAATCCTTCTTTCCACAAAGCTTTCAACCCCAGGCACCAGAATGCACACAGTCTTCAATTTAAGAATATCACTAGCTTCCAGACAGGACACAGAAACTTTTTTAGGTCTCGCCTGAGACAGTGCATGTGATGTAGCTATTTTGAAGCCACAGCTCAGCATTATTTATGTGTTTATTCAACTTTATTATTCTCTTTGCTTCTTGAATTGTTTAATCTTTTATCAGTGCATCAATTGGCTCATTCTCTAAAATGATTTCATGTATTGCTAGTGCGGGGTGATACCCTGAAATTGGTCCCAAAATGCTTGTTCGGGTCCAGAGAGGACTAGGCCTGACAGTTCGGGCTGGGCTGTTCCCATAGGGAGCAGGGTCAAGACTGATTTGCAATTAGCTTGGTCCAAACTGGGGTGGCATGGTGAGCACAGGAAGAATGGATTTAACCCAGGTCTGTGACTGGCGGTGAGTGTTTGAAAGGTTTCAGCACTTTGCCCATCCTCTTGTTCTGTTACTATGTTCGCCCTAAGTGGTCAGAGTATGCCCAGACTTGGATCCCTTGTTTGCTGTGCCTCTGGATTCAAGTTAGCGTGGCAGATGAGTGGTAGCCTGAAACCGGTCCCAGGATGCTTGTTTACAGTCCAGGGCGGAACTGGACTGGAAGTTCAGACTGGACTGTTCCCATGGGAAGCAGGATCAAGACTGATTTGCTTATGGCTCAGAACAAACTGGGGTGGCATGGTGAGCAAAAGAATGATGGATTTAACTCAGATCTGTGACTGGGGGTGAGTGTTTGAAATGTTTCAGCACTCTGTCCATCATCTTATTGTGTTGCATTGTTTTAGTGATTGCCTGGCTATAAAACAACTTCCTCCTTGTAATACTTGAAAATAGGCGTATTTGAAGACGTTATTTAGTCTTGCGTTATTTCGTCTAATCCAGTGTTTTCTAAAGGAAGATGAGATAGCACTGCAGACCTCGAGACAGTAACTGCGTGGGAGAGAAAAGGCAAATTGTCCTTATTGATACTTTAATTTCTGCCTTTTTGATGTAGCGCAATGTAGTCTTGAAGAATGGTTTAAGCCTGGTGTGTGTATTTGGAATCGCTTCTATCTCGTACTGTTTTGTATATAGATGATGTATAACATTTACACCAGGGGTGGAACAGTATGGGAACTAGCCAATCATCGCTAATGTGTAGTGTCTGCAATGAATAGGCACAGGCAGATCCAATGAGATGACATATTTATTCTCCTACAAACGCTCTCCTTTCAGCCTCCCTAGTGACAACTGAACTGCCACTCCTTCCAATCAAAACATTCTAAAACATCATTCCAAACATAACAATCTACTGTTGCTGCATACGTCATCATTTAACTTAGCACTCTTGATATATGGACTAATGGATTTAAACCACATTGACTTAACTCCTGTATGCCTAAACTTCTTAAAATAAAACCCTTAAGGTTAAGACTTTGTTGTCTGTTACTTTTGTAGGACCTAATGTGTTGCACATCTGTCATTAAAATTGCCACCTTTAACTCCTTAAATTGAGACGAGCAGGAAGCACTAAAGTTCTTTTAGGGGCTACACTTCTTCCAATCCATCAAGGTGCGCTAAGGAATAATAACAAAAGGATGGTGTGCACCGCCACATGCGCTGTGACTTGCAAGACATTTTGTTTACTTACAAGGGGCTTACAGCCCATCCATTGCTTACCATTGGCTGACTTCATCGTCACTCTCATTTCCTTGCTTCCCTTTGGTCAGCTTGTACCGGTTTCAGTTCCTGTTCATGTGTTTGTCCCTCCCATGGAGCATGGCCCAAGTATTGCTGTCTTGCAGCACCTAGCATCCTTCCACTGTTTGCGTGCATTCTAGGTACTTTAAAAAGTTTTTGTTGCAGCACTCATTAAAAGTGCATGTATTTGCGTCTTCCCTCTTCTGTCCCACTCCGTGTTGCTGCTTGCCCCCTTCCACCTTTCTGTGCCTCTAAGTGCTGTATGAAAAGGGGTGTGGTAAAAAGTCACGAAGTTGATCCTGCCGAGTCTAATCCCATTTTACATAAAACAAGCACATCACATGAGGTTTCTGGCAGCCAAACTTGCACGTAATGTAATTTTGTCCTTGTTATGGCCAGACAGAAGAGGAACATTTACGGTGACTTTGTACCTGCTGATGCACACGTAACAGCCCTAAAGCAGCCCACTTGCTCACCTCCTACTTACCCATAGGTATGATTTCACAACCCCCAAGGCATTCATGTAACTCTGCATGTAGCTGCCAAGTGGAGACGTAAAGTGAGATCCCTTGAAACAGAACTTCCTTTTTAATAAGCAGCCCTTTGCCTCTAAGAGCTTGGAGTTGATCGTTGAAAAGGTACAAGTTAGACTACAAGTCCCACAATGCAATATGCTTCTTAGGCATGTTGCAAGCAGGCAAATTTATGCTGGGACTTGAGCTGGTGAGGCAAATATGGTATGCGAAAAATGCTTCCTGGCATCACTAACGTGGATTAAGAACAGGACCCTGCTTCTGGTGGCACAACAATTTTAAGAGGTGGAGCAGTTGGACATATTAATCTCAATATAACTATTTTTTTTTTGTAATTTATTATTTTATATGGCACGTATGTCATTACAGGACCTCGCAGCACTTCATGTCTCATTGTTCAAATTTTACGAGAGAAATACTTCACCTACAAATATCCAGTTTGTTGGGATGCCTTTTTCCAATATTTCCTTTTGCCTGTTTAAAATGATATTTCATGTTGGTATTTGAAAAATTATTGCTGGATATTATATTCGTTGTGGGGAAATAGGGGATCATAAACATCTTAGCAAACTCTCATATACTTCCTCAGACACACGCAGGTACACCAACCTCAAACACAACCCGTATCCACCACCCTACCACAACCCTACCAAAATCACCCCACCAGCATCCTACCACCACCTATCCCCACCACCCTAACACCACCTATCCCCACCACCCTAACGTCCTACTACCACCACCCTACCACCACACCACCACCACCCTTCCATCACCATCTCCACCCTAACCACTATCACCCTACCCTAACCACCAACACCACCCTACCCTAACTACCACCCTCACCACCATACAACCTTACTCTGGCCATCAACACCACCCTTTCACTCAACATTATTTTTAAAGTCTGTAGAAGCTCTTCATTTTTTAACAACAATTTCAACTTATTTCTTGATTTTGGTTTTCATGAAAAATTGTGGCCTGTGTTTGTTTACTTTCGAGGAAGTTGTTCTCGCCTAAAACTATGCATCTAGTTACCTAGTAAAGCTAAATCATATCAAAGACTAAAGAACATTTACACATCGTTTACAGCTATCTATCAACCTATCGTCATACACTGCGGAAATCTTCAAACGCAGTCAATCCTGCTTTGAAGACTGGTTGTATGAGCTTTCCTTCCTCTTGTTAGACCCTCCCCAGAAGCATTACTTGTACCCTTCCACTGCTGTTTTCTCATGTACATATTTTTTCTTTTTGATTAAGCACTCCATGATAGTACATGTGTTTCATGCTGTCTCCCTCGTACTTTTCTTCACCCCTCTACTATGCTCCATGTTTCTTTAGCCTGTTTGCTTCTCCCCCACCCTGCTCCATGTTGTGGGGAAATATAGGATCATAAACATCTAAACAAACTCTCATGCTTTTGCTCAGACACACGCAGGCACACCAACCTCAAACACAACCCGTACTCACCACTCTACCACCACCACCCTACCACAACCCTACCAACATCACCCCACCAGCATCCTACCACCACCTATCCCCACCACCCTAACGCCCTACTACCACCACCCTACCACAACCAACACCACCACCACCCTTCCATCACAATCTCCACCCTAACCACTATCACCCTACCCTACCCACTACCACCCTAACCACCACCACCCTACTCTAACCACAATCCTCACCACCATACAACCTTACTCTGTCCACCAACACCACCCTTTCACTCAACATTATTTTTAAAGTCTGTAGAATCTCTTCATTTTTTACCAACAATTTTCCATCTTTCTCTCACCTGTGTGCTTCTCCCCCACCCTGCTCCATGTTGTTCTTGCCCTTGTGTGCTTCTCCCCCGCATTGCTTTCTCACCTGTGTGCTGCTCCTCCTTTCCACATTGGGCTTTCGTTTGCCTGTGTGCTTCTGTTCACTCACGTTGCTCTTGTGTTAAGTACTCCTCCCGCTGCTCTCTCCATTACTTCATACCTGGTCCTCTGTGACACTTCCGCCTACCCATGCTCTCCTGTGTGGCTTTCAACCCCACTCTCTTTGTTGCTTCTCTCCACTCAATTTTTCAAATAAAAACGCTTTTACACTACCTTTTTAGGTCGAGCCTAGAGTCAGCGCACATGCGCTGCTCTGCAAGACATATTGTAGTAAGAGTATGGAATACAAACCCCGCCCACTCTCAGCCCATATTTGTCATTAGCTTGTGTCATAGTCCTTCATAAATGTTGGCTTCTGATGTGTTAATTAGCGTGTTAGAATGTTAATCCATCCGTAGTACCGCCTTGTCTTCATTTGTAACCTCCCATGGCGATTGGCCCTTTTACTTCGGCTGTTACACGGTACCTGTTATTTAGTCTATAGTAAGCACTATTTTCTTTATTGAGTTTATTTTACTGCAGACGTGCTTTGCGTACATTCATCATGCCATGCTTTCTTTTTATTGATGTGTTCGGGCGCTGCGCTGCCTCGCACAGTGCCCGGTTTCATGTTTTTTTAGGTCTCGCCTGAGCCAGCGCATGCGCTGCTCTGCGAGACATTTAGTATGTGGGCTTTTAAAAGTCCTACCAAAAGCTGGCTGGCCTAGAGCGTGCGGTTATGCGCACAATGACTAGCAGAGGGCCATCTGGCTTTCCTCTCTCGCCATGGTGCGTGCACATCGCACACCATTCGCCAGCCTGCTTTCACTTTTATCGTCGCGCGCGCACCACTCGCATCCTTTTTTTTAGGTTTCGCCTTGCCGTGCTTGTTTTCTCAGCATTTAAATCGGTTAATTTTAGGATTCGACTTTAAGATCCTGTAGCAGCACGTGGTGTTTAATGTGTATAAAGTGGACCCGTCTTGTTACTAGCTCTTCTTGCGCTGCCACAGTTAGCTCATTGCGAGCTGGTAATCGGAGAGCTACCAGTGTCATTAAGGATCTCTCAGCACTTGGATACAGTGGTAACGAACTGTGAAGAAAATAGCATTCTATAGCCAATCAAAAAGAGATACTTGTAAACTAATTTTAGGCGATGGAGTGTGTCAGAGCGCGCGACCAATGAGGCTCATTGCAGGAGAAATTAAAGATACACCTAGATGCTAACAGGCAATCGGGAAATTACTTCCTGAATTAGTACTTAATTGGTTTGGTAATTTCCTTGGCTCTATGTAGTCTCTCTTTGTTACTCCCCCCACTTTTCCCTCGTGCTCGCTTGTCATTCTCTCTTCTGTGCTCCCCTTTATCACTGTCCGCTGGGTTCATTCTCTCGGTCGCGTTCTTCTTTTCCTCTTCATTCTCTCTTTATTTTCTCTTTCTACCTTCCGGTTTTCCACCTCCGTATCTCAATCCCCGCTCTCATTATCTCTTTTCCTATTCACCACATCTTACCACATCTTCCTACTCACCATCACCCCTCCATAGCCTTTCCTAGCACTCATTCCCGGTACCACCTTTAGTGCCACTTGCGCTCTTCACTCCTCCTCCAACTTCTCTAGCGTCTGCTCCTCCTCCTCCTGTCCTTCCTCGCACCTTCCCTTATCCTGCCCCACTGTCACATTTAGACTCCGATGACGGTTGCAAGCAGTGAAATCTACAGCAGGGGCAACGGGTTCACCAACCATCACGTGAGACTCATGGGGTGCGTGAGTGCAAATATATTTACATAGTGATATTTGTATAATCGTCAGAATGGGGTCGCTGCCCAATTCAAGATGGGCGTCAGCTATAGTGCTACCTGAACTCCAAAAAAGACGGCCATCTTGGCATTGAAGTTTTTCCATCTGAAAACAGAGTTTAGTGCATTAGAATACAGTGCGATTGCGACGAGAAATATACTTTGTTGAATTATGAGTGAGGCAATGGCTCGGGGTGTATTTGTGTGTACGACAACATGAGTGAGTAAGTGCTTGACAAACTAACAGGTTCGGGATCATTCACAAGTTCTGAATTCAGATTCTAAACGTTAAGAATGTTGCCATTATTTTGACTGCCCTTCTTTTCAGTCTGCTGACTAGGTTCATTGATTAAGTAAACGCTTACGCTGTGGTGGCATCATCGCTGCCGCGTCCACTAGTCCGAGTCCTGTTTACCGGTATACGTGTTCACAGTCCCCATGGCAACCATTGGTCCTTCTGTATTTATGCTAATTTGGTCTTGTATGTCTCCGTATTGGTCACATAACGCTTGGAAACATGTGAGGAGTCACGTGATCTGTCATTGGTAGCGGTGGAGATGGCGCGCTGCGGAGAATCGAGGTACACCAATGATTGGACCATGTGTAGCTTGTGCAAGGATGCATGGTCTATATCTGCCCACATCATCTTCTGGTAGGATGTAGAGGACAAGCATGAATACAAGCTAATGTCGAAATAAAGGGAGTGGTGAAATGTAAGTTACTGGTACAATGTACTATGTATGTGAGTGTATGTAAACTATCGGGACAATCCATGGGACAGACATGACCACGGAAGCTGCTTTTAAAACTGGGTGTGTTTGTGCACGCGGAGCTGCGGAGAATCATGCGAAATGCACGCCACTTGCTAAAGGATTACATATTGGCTGCTGCACTTTTATATGGGCATGCCAGCTTTTGAAACAATCGGGTCTTTACAGGCCGGCAGAATGGAGGCGATCGATACCTGCATCAGCTACAGATATGCAATAGAAGGCTGCCGAATGCGTATCAGCTGTCAGTGGTGAAATCTTTGCCCAGACAGTGTTACCATGAGTAACGAGCATTGGCATAGCCAATGCTTGTTTTTAAGGTGTTTGGGTGCCGCACTGCCTCGCACGATGCCCGGTTTCGTGTCTACTTTTTTATGGATGTGTTCGGGCACTGCGCTGCCAAGCACTGAGGAAGACACTACTCGTCTCTCCTTCTTCTTACCAATAGATATTCCGGTTTGACGGATGTACCCGCCCGTCCCCTGGTTATGTCCTGGCTAGAGTTAACCTTTTGTGGTATTTTACCCAAACCCTTGAGCGCCGGGTTGGAATTATTACTGGCCATACGAACCTGTATCTATTGACTTAATACAGCCCTGAAGAGTCACAGGTTCACTGCCCGCTTGACGAAACACGTATCGGCTGGTTGTTTCTTTGATGTCATCCTTCCCGAAAGTAAGGTCCAATATATTTCGTTTTGAAAGGAACCACTCAGTTGTGTCTACCTTGTCTCATTCGCTACGAATTCCTTTTCGCTTTTGATGTCAGACATTTATATGTAACTACCTTAACGAGTGCACAGGACTTTTGTTATATACTCTATACTTGACTAGCGTATATTCTATACTCTTTACTTCTATAGCTTATACTCAATGTCTTGCTCTTATAATGATGGGAAGAGCCATGTTTTAAATGAATGCCTTCGGGATTGGGGATACTTTCTCCTTGTTCTAGAAGGCATTGAGTTCCAAAGTTCAGCTGACTGGACTGAGAGGGTTGTTCAACCAGTTCGGGAATTTGACGGGAGACACAGTCAGTAAGGCAGCCAGCTTTGAGCACAGACTTGATGATAAGAGTGGATTTTTTGTTGAAAGACGAGTTTCCCAGTCCAATGGATTGATTGGTGAGTGATACATATTTTTTGCTCGCTCGTGGTCCTCAACGTCAAGTTGGCGACCGCGAGCGAGCAAAATGACATCCCGGCGAGACTTTCTCCTCGTTCACGATCAGCAACATCAAGTTGCTGATCGCGAACGTGGAAAATATACCTCCCTTTGAGATTCTCAACGCGGGGAGGTCAGGTTTCTCATTGCGAGTGGTCGCATATGCTCGCGACCGCTCACGATGAGAAACTACCAGTCCGCGTTGAGAAAGCTGCCGCTCGTGTAAAAATCTACTCGAGCGGCAGAAAACGACAGCTCGCACTGTGCAAGATGCCGTTTTCAATGATTGCACAGTGCAGACAAGCATCCGGCACTGTGCAATCATCGCAAACAGCGCACTACGCAGTTCGCGTAGTGCTACACGTATCTCGCATAGTGCAAAGTGCACTTTGCATAGCTACGCGTAGCGCTACCACACGAACTACGCCCTGGGTTAATGTGACGCAGCTTGAACCTTTTGTAGAAACCCAACAGGTGGCAACATTGGTGAAATGCATTGCATCATGGGAAAATTGTATTTTATCCCTCGATTTACCTTCTGTATATGGGATACATTGAGGTCCATGATCACCTCTAATTTCCTCACTGCCTCTGAGTACGATTGTGGGGTCCCATCTACCAAGGACGAATTTTTAAAGGTTGATGATTTGTGCATTTGCCACATTCAAGAACCCACATTTTGAGATGTTGAACCTTCGTTACTGGCAAACAGTCAGTGATCTTTTGCTTGTAGGCATTACTCCATGGAACATGAAATCAAAATCAGGTACGCTTTCAAGCTTTAGAATGATTCACATGTTGATCATCTTAGTTTTCGCATCTGACATTTTAAGAGGATATGAGGTCGGTCTGTGGTTTGAAGTAGATGTTGAACAGAATGAGAGCAAAAGTTGTGCTCGGAGAGACCTCAGCTATGGAGTTGGCTGGTACAGAAAATAAGGGGGGTGGAGTGATGTGACGAGTATGCTGTTAGCGAGTTATGATGTTATCCCTTTCTGGACGGTTCTTTGAATTTCAGGAAGTTTTTGTAGTGTGATGGTGATGAACCGGGTCAAAGGCCGATGAGACATCAACCTAGGAAGAGGGCAGATACATTTTTGGAGCTAAAGGTTGCTTTGATATTACCCTTTGTCACAATCAGAGATGTCATGTGCTACAACCATGGCGAAATGCATGTTGGTATTCCAAGAGCATGTTGTTATCTTCAATCCAAGTAGCATTTGCTTGAAAGTTGAAAATTTACTTTTTGTTCAGTAGGTTTTAGAGTCAGTGGGCTTCAGACCTCATTTTTAATTAGATCTCACATGGTTAATTTTGAGTTCTCTTGGAAAGGTTCCCACCTCTGAAGAATGATTGATTATGGTTCTGATCGAGATAGCTACAGAGACTCATGGGGACACTTTTTCTTCTCAAGGAAAAGTTTTGAGGTCTTGTGTTTTATATTCAAATGATTAGCCTGAAATCATATTGTACCGTCGTTGCAATTTGGGTTTGGAAGTTGTTAGTGATTGTGTGTAGTTCCTTTGATGAACATTCAGCTACTAAGATGCAACGTGAGTATTTTTTTTAGTTTTATTTGTTTTTTCTTCATAGTTGTCTTGTAGATTCCGGAGTTGCATTGTAGTGTTATCTTTTCATTGCTGCTGTAAGTTTTCTTCCAGCATCCTCCTGCTTCATTTAAGTGATTTGACTTTTGGTGCTTGTCAGTCTGGTATGCTGACGCTTTAATTGCTCAGGCGGGTTTCGGTGGTTTAAGCTTTTAAGGTTGTCAGACCATGATAGAAATGTTGAACTGGAATTTCCACGCTTGTGGTTGAGGAGGAGGATAGGGCAAAGCAAACCAAATTTTCCACGATCTGACGATTATTGGTCATTTGTAAGGTAACTAACTTTCAGCGTTGATGGCGTAAAGAGGTAGAATGAAATCACATGAGGGCTGGTGCAGATAATGGGCTGGGAATCTGTGATTCACACTGTTTATGGAGAGGCAAATAGTGCATTGCATTTATGTTCCACTGTATGGGTGAGCTTGGAGATTTATTGTAGGAAATTGATTGATTTAAGTTTAGAGAGTTAGTTATATAAGTTAAGCTTGTCAAATGTGTTGAAATCTCCAGTTATGCAGATATTAGAGTGCTTTAAAGTAATTCACCAGTTAATCCTAGAAAGGGTTGAGTTAATGCTGGGTGGTAAGGAGGGGGTCTGTAGGTCAGTAAAAAAATGCAAGTAAAGGTTGGTAAATGTAAAGCATTTGACCAATAATTATTCAAACTGATGGTCTTAAATATCCCATGTCCCGAAGTCCACAAAGTAGACCCATCGCCAGAACCACCTATGGACATTTTGGCTGAAAGATTCTGTTGGGGTTTCTTATATCCTACTGGGAAGGACGCTTCGATATAAAGTGTGTACTGCATCATCACTTAACCAGATTTCTGCTTCAAATAGCAGGCCAGAGCTGGAAGCCGATATACGACCCTGCGTGTTTAGAACATTTTTATTCACAGATCTCGAATTCAGAAGTTTTCAGGACAGGAAGTGAGCGTTTTTTAGGGAATGATGAGTGGGTATACTAGGTAGTAGTAAACTAGTACCATGCTAGATTTGAGGTTGTAAAATGGGGATTTGAAGATATTGAGAGGTCCAGTTCAGATTCAAGCATGCGTACTGATGATTTTACAGGGTGGGACTGGGGAGACGTAGAAGTTAGTGATAGAAATTGGAGTAGGTGAAGGGGAGAGGGGACTAAGCAGGATTCAAGGATGAAAAAGAAAGATCAGAAGCATTCCTTAGTAGAGGTTCTAGTCTACACGTGCTTACTTAGAAATTGAACTGGTCAACTGCCCTTCGTGGAGTTTCTAGGGTTCTTCCTATGGAGAGTAATTGGAGGGTATTTTGTAGTAGAATCTTCCAACTCTGCACAGTTCTTCCTCCTGTGACGAGAGGATGTTCAGTCCACTGGTCTGCACAGTTCGTCCTCGATGAGTATATCAGAATACATTTTATAGTGCTGCATTGCAATGTAGTGTTCTTTAAACAGGTGTGTCATCAGATCTTTCCATAATTGGAGCAGGGTTGGGGAAGTCCTGATGGATACGGGTATGTTGTTCCAGATGCTGGGTGCAAAGATAAATTATCCCCCTTGCCTCTGTTTTACTTCTTTACACTTCTTTGCCTCAAGTCTGATGGTGCCCTTGCTGTAGTTGTGCCAACAGTCAACAAAGATGGCGAGCTTGTCAGCCAGATTAGTGGGGGGCTGGTCGTGATGGCTTCGTAAATGATGCAGCTTGTTTTGAAGATAGATCCGGCTGGTAAAGGGAGCCAGGGGAGTTCCATCAGGATTGCACTGATGTGGTTGTTTCTTCAGTCCATGGATGAGATGTTCTGATGCATGTAGTATGTCCTTTGGGGATTCAGGATTGGACTCTGGGTCACTGAGCAGGGCGTTGTGTCCTCCCAATTGTCTTGCAAAAGTGTTCCTTGTATATGAAGCTTCTGTCCAGGGTGAATCAAAGTGACTTGACATTGGGTGAAAGTTGGGGCTCAGAGCTGTCAAGGTTCATGTCACTGAGCCAGGTTTGGACTAGTTGTTGCTTTTTATTCTTGACAAATACCAGGAGCTGTGTCTTGGTGGGGTTATGCTTCAAGTAGGTGCTGAACATCCAGGACTGTATGAGGTGCAGGCAGAGTTTGATGTGTGGAGCGGAGGAGACTTTCAAGTAGAGTTGTGTATAGTCTGCTTTATGATAAATGTTGAGGCTCTTATCAGTGAATAGAGCCCCTATGGGTTTCATGTAGAGACTGAAGATGACAGGGGACAAGATGGAACTTTGGGGGTCACCACCAAAATGTAGGTTTCCATGTGATCAAACTGGTTTTGGTTGCATAGATGGAGGAGAACCAGTAAAGGACATTGCCACACTTCAGGGTGTGAATGAAGGTGAGATAGTCTGCAGTGTCAAAGGCAGTTGAAAACTCCATCTATGTCAAAAGGCAGGGGTCATCTTCATTTGTGGTCAGAAGTGTAAGCTTTGATGTGTAAGGCAGTTGTCTCTGTGTTGAAGGATGATCTAAAGTGAGATCCTTAGTCATTCAGGAGATGATTCACATTGAAGTGATCTCGGAGTTGAGTGTAGACTGCTTTTTGAATGACATTGCAAATGAAAGGTGGGTTAGCAGTGATCTGGGTGTTGGCAAGATCATCCAGGTCTAGTATGGGTTTCTTCTTGAGTGAGGGAGTCATTGAGGATGGTGAGTAGGGGTAGGAGAGCTTCTCTGGAGAGAGCTTTGATGAAGGATGAGGGTAAGACACCATCATCATAAGAGGTGACCCTAAGAGATTTTATTATGTCGGAAAGATCTCCTAGAGATAGAACTTTGAAAGATGACCAGACTTGGTATAACTCCTTTAGTTTTCATACAGGCTATTCTATCTATTCAGGTTCAGATTAGCCACTGTAAATACCGACGGTAGAGTTCACTTCATAGTGCCTTTGCGTGTTTCTAGTATGGTTTTATTGTCTAGCCATATATAGTGTACATAACCATGGGAGAGTACTGCTGGTTTCTTCCTACTTTGCAAGATTAGAAAACATCCCATAGGCAGATACCAATAGTTTTTACAGTTCTTCATATTGAATGGGTCTGAGGTGTACCGCAGGTTTGTATACTTCTTCCTACCTGGATGAATTTGGAGGCAACAGGTGCAATGTAGGGTGACTTCTAATTTGTCAAGTTCTCCTTACTACGATGAATCCGAGGGTTGTCCTATGATTTCTATTGTTTCTTCTACATCAGTGGATCAGAAGGAGTATACCATAGGAGAGTAACTCTAGCTTAAACATGTATTCTTACTTCGGAGCATCTAAAGGTGTCCCGTAGGAAAGGCCCTTCTGATTTGTATACTTCGTACTAATTTAGAGTATCAGTGGGCATGACATAGGACTTTACTTCTGGTTTTGTACATTTCTCCCTACTTAAATACAGCGCACCCAATAGGAGAGTTTCTCTGGTTTGTACAGCTCTTCAGTTGATCGAAGGGTGTCCCATAAGAGAACACCTCTAATTTGTATAGTGTTTCCTACTTTGATGGATTGAAGTTCCTCAGGTTTGTACAGTTCCTCCTATTTGAATGAATTGGATGTGTCCCATAAGAGATTATTTCTGGTTTGTACACTGCTTCCTAATTCAGTGGACTGGGGAGCATTCCATAGGAGAATATGGTGGGTTTATATACCTTCTATACCTCTTCCCATTTTCATGCACTGAAAGGCATCACATAGGAGAAAACCTCTGGGTTGTATGGTTCTTTTAACTTAGATCAATCAGTCGTTAAATAGTAGAGTAATTTGAAGTTTTTGTATCTCTTAGTAGTTGACAGTGAGGAATTTTTAACATAGCCTTGCTCCTCAGTAGAGATGTCTTCAAGGGGCATGAAATAGAAGATGATTTGTAGTTCCCCTAGTTCTGGTACATATTGGTCTGAATTGCAGTTTTGCGGAGAGGTTACTCCATCACAAAAGTGACTGAGTACCCTCTCAAACAAACTGAAGTTTCTCCCACTTCATTTAGAGTCGGTGGAACTTAATTATGTCAGTGATGGAGACTATGCCGTCTCCGGCACTGACATACTCCGACGACAGTCAGACGGAATAAGGGCCGTTAGAGTTTTGGATATTTGTTCATCCACCCTATTTGGAGTGGGCTGACAAATTGCAAATTTTAACTTTTATACACCGCCATCCAAAACATGGCGTTAAGTGAAAGCAAAAACATTTTAATGACCGCCACGCCATGGGAGAAGGCTCCCATATCTGGGGAAGGTTTGCTTTTTAAAAAAAATATTTTTATAACTCTGTTTATTGAAAAAACATAATTCAAAGAAAAACAATACTGGTGCAGTTGCAAAACAAAATACAATTCCCGAGGACAACCGGACATGAGAATGAGTCAAAAGAATAAATTGGGTCAAAGAGAAAAATTACAATGATATCATCAGCCTCTACAACAGCCTGCCTATGGTGTAACATTGTCAACACCATCGATCGTCTCATCAAATGGGGTACAGATAAAACCTCTACTTTTGTTCCAGGGACCCCATACTTTGGTCCATTTACCCGGGCAACCTCTGCTTGGCGAGGGTTTGCTTTTTTATTTCCAAAAAGAAAATACTGCAAAGGGATATTGTTTTTGAAAATAAAAAATTAACCTGTGTTATACTGCACTGTAATGTTGATGGAGATGCATGGCACATTTTCAGTGCATTGATGGGAACTATGGTGACGACGGTTGCTGCCAGTGCAAGAGATGTCCACTGTGGTGGTGTTCATCTCTAAATCCAAAGTACGGTTACTCCGTCAGTATGATAGAGTATTTTACTCTGTCACCCTGATGGCCCAGGTCTGGGGGAAGCAAGGGTCACATATCAATGGCGGCAGGGACTCTAAAGTCCCTGGACTTGATATGCTAAATCACCAGCCATCTTGCTGGAGGATGTTTGAAGAACTTCCTCAGGAGCAGGCATTGTTTCTGGCCTCAGGTAGCATGGGCTCTCACCTGCAGGGGGTCAGAAACCTGTCTGTGGCGGCAGTTTGGACAATACCGGTCAGCCAGCACACTTGAGGACTAGTAGGTTTCAAGGGGCACCTCTAAGGTTCTCTCTGGGTGCAAGTTATAATTAATCCAATACTGGACTCCGTATGGATTTATTAAGACAAGGTGTTTGATACCAAACACAATAGGTTTCAGTAAAGCCATCATGTAGCTTGGGAACTCGTAATGGCCAGTGCCCAGTACATATACTTAAGATGGCTTCCCTGTTTACCTGTACCATCTAGTAATTGAACTAGACAGCACATGGGCATATCTGCTCATGCAGATATGTGCTCAGATATTAATAATGCTCCCTGCTTAGGGCTACAAGGTCTGCTGTAGTGGTGACTTACATATATCACATGCAGGGACATTAGCATGGCACACAGTGAGTGTGCCATGTTGTGTTTTCAATCATGGCTTGCACCATGACACACAGTCACCAGCATTTTGTTGGTACCTCACAGTTGGCAGCCCATGTACGCACTGTAGATGTGCATCCGGGCCCAGCCATGGGGTATTCTCACAAACTACATCCAGATTTTTTCAGAGGTCAAGAACCTGTAGTGGTGGCAGTTGATGGATCATGTCACATTCAGCAGGACTTTCTGCCCTCCATCAGCAG
Organism: Triturus cristatus; assembly: GCF_964204655.1. Classification (NCBI taxonomy): domain Eukaryota; kingdom Metazoa; phylum Chordata; class Amphibia; order Caudata; family Salamandridae; genus Triturus; species Triturus cristatus. The sequence goes on along the minus strand of NC_140586.1, from coordinate 83,951,895 downwards.
TGGCCATGGCGGTGACTGACTTCTCCTACCTTGTTTGAGGTAGTCATCTCGGTGCATGGAAATGAGAGGCCTTTCACCTCCATGGAGCAGAAGTTTCACATCAATCTGTCCAAGATCTGCCTGGCCTCAAGGTGTTCCTGCCCTCCATCCTTGGTCGATTGGTTCAGATTCTAACAGGCAACATGGCTGCGTTGTTGTATGCCAACAAGCAGCAGGCTGCTCGCATACTCTGTGCCTGGAGATGCTGAGGTTATGATCTTGGATTCAGGCTCTGGGTGTTCGCAAACCATTTGATGGGATCACTGAATGTGTGGGCTAATGATCTCAGTCTGTGCCATCTTACCGACCACAAGTGACATCTTCATTCAGAGGCTGTTCGGTCCATCTTTGCACCTGTGGGGCATACCTCTGGTGGACCTTTTTGGCACTCACAAGAACACACACTGGCCACTGTATTGACCCTGCAGTTTTCCTTGCAAGGAGCCCTAGAAGACTTGTTTGTTCCACATTCCCCTCCATCCCTGTGATTTCTCTGCTTCTGAAGACGCTGCTTCAGAACCCTGCGCAGATTATCCTTATCGTGTTGAACTATCCTCAGAGGGTGTGATACTCAGGTCTGCTTCTCCTTTTCCATTTCTGCTAAGGTTGGACCGTCTCATGCAGTGGGAGGGGAGCATCTGCATCTAAAGCTTGAGAGCCTGTACTTCATGCCTGGAGATTGAGCGGGTAGTAATAAAGATCAGGACCGACTTTTAGACCCCACAGGAACATGGCTAATATATGGAATACACAAACAATTGTTCCATGACATTCATTTATACGTGAATGCAGTGGCGGCTGGCTTGTATCACGGGTGGTGTGGCACAATTTTTTTTTTTTTTTTAAATAGACTTGCCTTGGCTGAGTTGCAGCGCGACGTCCTCCTCCCTCAGGTGTCTTCACAAGAAGCTCCGATGTAGGAAACAGCCCTTCCCAATCCAAGCACTGCTTTCACAGCATGAAAGCAGAGCCAGGATTGAATAGGGCGGGCTCTCCCAGCGCTCCTAGGAGCACTGGAGGCCTGCACGTTTTCTAACGGGTTAGAGAACTTTAAAATGCGCATATCTGGCTGGCCGGCCCAAGACAGGCGGCCCAAGAGATATGCGCATAGCTCTCTGCTGCTGCCACTCGGCAGCGCTGGCCCCGCCCCATCCTGACACTTAGTTAAGGATGGGTGGCTGAAAAATAAAACGGTAATAAATTAACTTTATTACTGTTTTCTTTTTCAGTCATGGAGCGACGATCCTCCGCTCAAATGGAGGAGCCGCCCCTGCATGAATGCATCAAAAGAGTACACCTTAAGGCTGCAGGCTGCTCTCATTGTGTACAAAGAACAAATACTGCAAAACATTATCAGTTTAATCAAGTCCCAAAAGATGCAATGGAAGCCGAATTGTAAATCCATAACCTCAAGTGGTTTATTTACATCAAATACTGTGGTATGAAACAACAATTACTTTCATAGTGCAGACGGTGCAGTGCTCTGTGATATGTGAAAGGTGTATACAAGTAACACAGATTCAGTTAGTAACAATATGGACCGCAGCAAACAATCGAAACTGCAACATCTCCTGTCTAATTCAGGTATTTGTGTCATCATTACACAAAGCGTTTCCACTGTTGTGATGTGACATTTTGACCTAGTACAGCACAATGTCAGAAGGAGCTCATCGAGATGTAATGACCAGAAATATTGAAATCATACTCTCCAAGACACCAACACGCGTAAAAGCAGTAGTTCAGTATCACTATAAATGTCTGGACTCCAAATGCACTGAAGTCAATGTTGACATTGTCTCTTCCTGAGCACAAATTTCTTCTCCCTGTGGCTTGCTCCCAACAATATGAGCTCTTTTGATCTGCCTGCAGAAGTTGAGTGCATAATATTCTGCTCAACTTGATTCTACCACGTCTATTGATTTCGATCAATGTTCTCTTTCCGTTGCTTGGTGGGCTTTGGTTCAGGTCGACTCTTTCGAGGCACATTATCTGATGCGCTGTACTTTGCGCTGTACTTTGCGCCATCTCTTGCCTGGCAAGGCTTTGCTGAGGGCAATGTTAAAGGTTGTCAGTCCTTTAGCCTTCTTTTGTTTACCAGATCAGCATTTGTGATTTTTTACATTAGATTCCTCCTTCCACGTTCATTACACCACAGTGTTCTATACTGCGTTGCTCACTTTCCTGGTGTATTCACCTTTTGAGTCTGTGCATAGTTGCACTCTGAGGCTGTTCACTCTGAAACTGCCTGTCTGCTTGGATTGCCATTACTTTGGATTGACATATTCGAAAGATGCAGGCGCTCTCAGTTCAGCCTCCCTTCACTTCATTTATCCAAAGACAAGCCGATCCTGCAGATGAAGGCAAATGTGGGTCAATATATCACCCTCTGCACACTTCTGCGTCCCGCCATGGAGGAGGAAACCGTCACACCTAGACCCTCACAGGGCTCTCCGCTTTCATACTGACAAGGTCCATGAGTTTTGGGTCAAGGACCAACTGTTCCTAGGCTATGCCGGCGTCAAGATGGGCAAGTCAGTTCCCACTGGACCATCTTATCCAATAAGATCTCTTATACCCTTCCCAATGAGGGACCTTTTGAAGGCATTAGAGCCCATTCTACCATGGCAAAGGCTGCCTCTGAAATGTTGGGTCTGGGCATTCTAGTGTTGGATATTCGCCTACAGTCCAAACTTTTGCCAGACATTACTGTCTTGACTCCAAAGTCCACAGAGATTACCATTTTGCCAGATCTGTGTTTTGCAGGACTATCTGGCATGTCTTTCTCATCAGACCCACCACCTTGGAGGTGTTACTTGGGTATTGATTCAAGAGGGGAGAAATGTACAGGTCCATCAGAACAAGTTACTTACGTTTGGTAATAATCTGCCTGACGGATACTTCCAACTGTAAATTCTTCAACTTTGGAAAATTCCCAGGCAGCAGAGTGGATCCGAGGAATTTTTCTGCAATGCTCCAACATGCCTGTAGGTGGCACCATGCAGCTCTATAGTGACTCCGTTCCACCCAGGAAGTGTCACTCATCGCCAGTGAAGTGTTTCTCTGTGCAGATGTGTTCTATACCTGCATGTCAGCTGAGAGTATTGTTATCCTTTTGGAAAAATACAAGGGGGCAGATTTACAAGCCCCCTGCGCCACTAGTACGGCACTTTTTGTGACGTACTGGTGGCGTATTTTACTGCTCCATATTTACAAGGACATGAAAGGCCACCCTGCGTGGCTTTTCCTGTCCTTGTAAATATGGCCCCTTTTGCTTGAAAGGGGCGTTCCATGGGTGTTGCTGTGGGTGTTCCCACGCAACACCCATGGAACCAGACACATTTACAGATTTACGAGGGATCGTAAATCTGGAAATGCGTCTGAATGCTACGCCTCCCCAGGGGAGGCGTAGGGAGGCGGAATGAGGAGAAATGTTTTCATTTCTCCTCATTTTTAGGTCTCGCCTAGCAGCGCGCATGCGCTACTCTGCGAGACTTATTGTAAGGGCTTCAAAAAGCTCACCACACACACGTTCATGCGTGTGTGGCCTATTGCTTGCGGTTACCCGCACGGCGCCATATGTTTTGAATTATCGTGCCCAGATATGGGCGCGATAATTCAAAACAAATGGCCTGGTGCTCGCTCTCGCGCGCACCACCCGCGGGACGCTGCATTCCTTGAATTCCTTGTTTAGCATGTCAGCACGTTGATGTCTCAGAGCGCTACAAGGCGGCATAGTAGTGCTATATCAGAGCTACATAAAACACCTCTGCACACAAGGGTCTACGCCGAGGCCAGCAAACGTGCAGATTCCCCAGTGCTACTGTCAAGGCACATAAAATATTAAGTGCATGCTTTCCCAGATGGCCCCTCGCCGGGGAGCGTTCGGAGTGTGCGCGCCTGTTTCCAGGACTCCGCTAGCAAGACAACCAGAATCGAGTGCTCGTTGGTCAATCCCATCCTGACGTCACGCCGCGGCAAAGTCAATAGGGCCGGCGCTGACGGCCTGCGAGGCGCGTTGCATACATATCTGCTGCTGTCTCCGTGGCAACAAGGAACTCCACGCCGGGTAGTCGGGCCTGCACACTCCTGCCCTCCCTCCTTCACTCCTCTTTGGGTGGATTAGAGGCAAGTCTAAGGCTTTAATATGTTTATCGGCTATAGGAGGAGGGGTGGAGGCGGGAGGGGGCACAGCGGTAAGACTGGTGATTAAACCCAAGAGGCAAGGAAGGGCAGCGTTACAACACACGCTGACTAACTGCAAGGCGCTATAGTGTTACCCCGCCTGCAGGAGACTACGAGCATCGGCAGGGCCACAGTCTGTGGCCTAGCTATCAGTAGTGCAGCAGGTGAAGTGGCACAGGGACCCACTGGTGGGAGGGGGCCCTCTGCAGCCACATTGTGGCTGTAATTCGCTGCTTATGACATGGGGCGTTTTCCGTGCTTGCAAATTACCACACTGGCTACATATGTATCATATCAGCTACCGAACTCTGTATGTTGCCTAGAAATACAAGATACATTTCTATAGTTAAAAAAAAGAAAAACAAATGGAGATCGTCCGACATCAAAAAACACTTCAATGGCACAACAGGAATTTCTAACAGTTAATGTTTTGCCCAAGAAGAAATCAAACAGGGCAAACTACAGGTCATGGGTTTTAATACCGACCTTTTCGACTTTGTTTATTTACAGAGTTTGATAAAGCGCCGACTGGGCTGTACTGGGAAAGTGAGAAAAACACAATGAAAACGTCTTTCATCATTTCAAGGTGGTCAAAATAAATTCTACCTGCAAAAAGTGTGAGTGCCTACTGCAGAGAACAAGGACATTAAGGCTATCCCCTTGACCTCCTCCATAATGAAATCTGCAGTCACCCCATCTCTACTGCGGGAAGTATACAGGGCAACGAGAATTTTTAACAGATGCCCCCATGACACCGGCTCCATTATTGCAGACCTGGTCATCATTTGACAAAGAAAGGTGCTGACTACGGATGCCGCTAAGAACAAGCATTGGCATAGCCAATAGGTCTCGCCTTTGGGACCTTATAAGTGTTTAGCCATGCAACAGTTGATGTTGTTGCACCAAGGATATTGTGCTGCAAAACTAAATACTTATAAGGTCCCAAAGGCGAGACCTATTGGCTATGCCAATGCTTGTTTCCTCTTTCAATGCATGCTGCATTCTACAGCACGCATTGAAAGAGGAAAATGCCTGTAGTGATTGTGTTTGTGCAGGAAGGTGCCCCTTTCTGCACAAAAACAATCTCCCCATGACGCAAGCATCCTTGTACCATGGTGCAAGGGTGCCTGCATCGGCGCATGGCAGCTGTTTGTGTGCCAGCACAGGGGAGAGCACAGGAATGCAACATATTATTGTAAATATGTCGCATTCCTGTGCTTTGGAAGTGCCGCAGCATGGCGCAGCCAAAGGGCTTGCGTTTCCACGCTGAGGCACTTCCTCGTAAATCTGCCCCAACGTTGTTTGACCTACATGGCCAGAGCCTCTGAATTTCGAGAAATCCCAACTGGGATTTGCACGCATCATGAAATTATAGACATCTAGAGAAGGTGTGCAGGCCCATGCTGGATTTCAGGAAGAACGCTCAGATGGAATGTGATTTGTTTTTTTCACCTTTGAAGTAGCTTTTTTTATATTTATTGTTGAACTAAAAAATGTAATTGATTGATTTGTGATTTATTGTTGAATTCAAAAATATGGCAGTTCACAAACCTAGGACTTATGGCAAATATTTACCTTATTGTTCACAAAACCTGAACATTATGAAATTAGGCTCTCAAAGTACCCACGTCTGGAAGTTTTTTTAATTAGAGCCTCATCTTTGATCATTTCTGATCACGGTGTTGGCGAACTGTGGGTCCTTTTGGTCGCCAGCCTAGCATTTTGGGAAGTAACAACCCTATTGGTTCTCAAACTTGCAAATTTCTGAAATAAGAGTGTTATCTGTCCCAAAACCGTAATTTTCTGTTTTGCGTAAGAACCCTCGTTATCTCTACACCTGGGTCCCGACTCACAAAGGTAAACTTGGAGGTTTGGTGTAAACTTGGACCAAATGTCTAAGTTTACGACTTTGGGAATTCACAAAGGACATTTATGAGTCCATATCTTTATGTCGCACTCGGGGTGGATCTACGCCCCGACTGCGGACAAAGATAGTTCTCTTAAATGCCCTTTGTGGATTCTCAGTCATAAACTCAGACGTTTGGTCTAAGTTTATACCAAACCTCTAAGTTTACCTTTGTGAATAGGGAACACAGAATTTAGTGGTCTTAATGGCCCACAGCAGTCTGGGGGTTCAAAAATCTGATTTCCAAACCGAGGATTTATGGACAGTGCACCTCAATTGGTTCCCAAGCCAACAAGAGGGTGGGCGTAGGGCACTCTGCTCTGAAACAAAGATGTCCCCATTCTAGTTGCCACATTCTGCGGCTGGTTTTACCATCCTTGCCAGGGTCCTTACACCTTACTGTAATCTCCAGACCAGCCCCAGTTTTCACAGCCGAAACGTACAGAAATGGTAGAATTATTTATTCACAGACCCACGAATCAGAAAAATTACACTTTTATGGGCCCTCACCCAAAGTGTTTCGTAAACGGCAAACTTATGGGTTCGTAAACCTGCACATTTTGCGAATGACGGTCCCATTCACCCCGGACATCCGCTGTGGTCCCGCCCGTCCTCGCGCAGCATCTCTCGATAAGACCCTGTCCTCGCGCGGCCGCGATGAATAGAGCCTTTGACAGCGCGGATGGAACGGGTGCCAGCTCGACTCATTGCGCGGGTATCGAGGCCTTGGCCGAGTGAGAGCCTCCTCCTGCGATGGCCCTGGAAGTATGGACGACCAAGGCCGGCGGGATTGCAAGGCCTACCGTCACACCGTCACGCCATTCCGGGCCGGAGCATGGATACTGTTTTGGGGGGCAAAGGAGAGCGTGGGAGAGGCATCGAATCGAGTTTCAAACTGTAAATTATCCGGCCAACTCAGGGGGTTAGTGCGCAATATGCCGAGAGCTTTAAATTAACGGAGGCTACGGGTTCTATTTCTGCTGAGATAGCTTAATGGGTTGGGCGCCAGCTGTAGTGACTGCGGTGTAACCCGCAGACCGTCTGTTCAGATCCTTCCGGCATTACTCAGTGGTTTTGGCGTCAGGTACAAAGATCTTTGTGTAACTTGCAAGCAGGGTCGAACTGGCCTATACCAATCAGGCAGTGCCAAATAGGCTGGTCGGACTGATCAGTGAGTGGGTCGTTTTTTTTGTTTGTTTTATAGTGTGCTGGGCTGTTTTATGCTGTTGATTTCTATGATATTACCACATGTTTTGTATGTCGCAAGCACTAGTGCATGCAGTCTCCCATACCTTGCAAAATACCCATTCGGCTGTCTTTACGAGCTGAAAACTGCCCTGATTTGCAAATGTGGGCCACTTTTTATACATGGTTTGCTAAATGAGGTTACTTTTATTTTGGTGCCTGGACCTATTTTTTGGCCCAGGCCTGCAAGCCAAATCTTCAAGTCCTGTTTAGATAGCCCACATGCCTCAGAGTTCTGTGTGTAACCTGCAACCTACAGGGCCACATTTTAAGGAAACGTTGCAAGTTTCATTAGGTTGTGGGCCAGCTCAAGCCATTGACACCCGTAGGGGAAAACGATGGATTTGAGGCTACCTTCTGCTGTCTCACTGCCGTACTGTCTTAGAGGGGTTTTACATCATCCACGTCGCTCCAAAATATCTTTTTTGGCTGCCTGACCTGCTTCTATTGGTACCGCCCAGTAGGACGTTAATTGGCCCCGAGTGACTGCGCGTGGCCCAATGTATTCTAGGCACGATCATGTGCTTGGTAATTCTTCAAGACTGGGCTCTTTCCTGATCAGAATTGGGTCATGTGACCCAGCCTCTCACTGCTGCATCTGGCCATTCAAATTGTATGTCCTGATGACCCTGTTACCCAAGGGTCTAAACGCTGACTACATCTTGCCATATGTACCATAAATACAGTCCTCATCTTTGTATATACCATTGTTCTTGTATCATACATGACTGATGTAAGTGGTCATATGCTGCTGTCACACTTGAGGCCTGATTCACAAAAGTACTTACGTGTAGTAAAGTTACCCGTGCGGATTCTACGCACTCGTGGCAGACTCTCTGCAAGCACTGCAGAGAGTGTGCCATGACTAGGGTGACAAGATGTCCCAGTTTCGGTTTTTCGTGAAGTGTCCTGGTGTACCGACACTTTCCTCCAAACTGAATAAATGTCCCGGTTTTTGGATAGTGCCTGGGATGAGCACAGAATTGTCCCGGTTTTTGAGTAGTGGCTGACTTGAATATACGCACTGCTGGTGTTAAATAGATGAGGTTGTAGGGGAAGGGAAATCCTTTAAAGAGAGACATTTTCTCTCAGGATTTCCCTTCTCTTTCTACAGCGCAAAAAGAATGTCATTATGCCAGCCATCAGGGCAACAGTGTGTCTGACCTGCCAGCATGACCCTGCTTTGCTCACTGGAGTCAGAGGTCACTGCCTGCAGCAAGATCCAGCCAGCCACCAGTGTAAGTACACTGTAGTCCTACTTCTATGTCTATGACCTGTCCCGTTTTTCTGTTTTGGGAATCCGGTCACCCTAGCATGAGGCGATTCCACCACGAGTGCGGAGATTCCGCAACAAGCACTTTTGTGAATCAGGTGCTTGCTGTTTCACTATAGCATTGTGTAAAATGCTTAGAGCACCGAGCATTCACTGTGCTTTTCACTATTCGCTTTTTGTCAGACGTTAGATGAGACTTTTTGATTGGACTAAAATTAAATATATAGTATTCCTTTAGATGTTTTTATAGAGCCCACTTCACCTATTGTTCACATTTTCTTCCGCCCACTGCAGCATACTGCATGGAACAGTTGATCAGCTCACTTCAGCCATTAGCCAACTTCATCTTGAGTGACAGCATTCCTCCCAATCACAAAGAGCACATTCCCACACAAAGTAGTTCCCTTAATGCCAGAAACCAATAAATACTTTTGCCTTTAAACTTATTTTCAGATTGGTGAGGACCCAGCAGTTCCTACAACAATGACGTTTTGCGAATGCAATGGATAAACAAATCAAGCATTGGCACGGCCAGAGACTGTATGTCGATGCTTGCTATTCATACAGTTTACCGAATAAATTCATTAATAAGTAGAGATTTAGCCAGGACTGTGAATTTGACGAGCACGCCTCTCTTTGAATATTGATTTTATATTTCCTGTATCATGGTATCTTTCAAAATGTATTAACTACACACAGCATTAACAGTTTATTGAATTTTTCCCTATTCAATAATAGGAACCATTGTCCCCTAATAGTCTAAGGGATATAGTTGTGATTGCATATACTTACCTTAGCATACTTACCACATGTATAAGCTTTATTTTAAAACAATGACATGAATATATAATACATAGGAGCCTTCAATCCCTGTAAAGAAGCCTTTCTGATGGTTTCTTCTAACTACAGACACCTCACCTTAAAATACCTCCCTTATGCCATACTGAATCTGGAGACTTTTGTAGCAGTGCGTCCACACCCTGCTAGGTGGCGTCATGCGCCTCCGCATCGGCTCCACAATGCTCCACAAGTGATGGAGCAGAGCCACATATAAGTGCCACCCCTGCACTTTGAAGCCAGTTCTTTTCTTTCTGCGCCTTCTGATGCAGATCCAGAGCTCCGTTTCCAACTTTGGAAGACTTCCAACGACTTTTAAAACTTTTTCACTATGTGCTGGGTAACGATGTCCTCAGTGACAGGCTTCAATCCGTGCTGCAACTGCAGGAAGCAGATGCTATCCATTAAGTGTGCCTTTGGTGGCGTGGCTCTAACAACTCAGATCAATCAATCAATTAGGGAATAGTAAGCACGCTACTCACCCGTGTCCGCAGAACTGATTAGCCGAAGAGCCAGGTCTTGAGGGTCTTCTTGAAGGTGTTCAGGGAGGGGGGCGCGTCTGATGTCTGCTGGTAGCTCGTTCCAGGTCTTGGCTGCAATGTGGGAGATGGATCTTCCACCTGCTCTGGCTCTGTGGATTCGCGGGGTCTCGGCCAGTGTGAGGTTGGTAGATCGGAGATTTCTTTTGGGTACGTGGAAGTTGATTCTGTCGTTGAGGTATTTGGGTCCGTTGTTGTGTATGCATTTGTAGGCGTGAGTGACGACCTTGAAGGTGACTCTTTTCTCCAAGAGGAGCCAGTGGAGTCTGCGTAGGTGTTGGCTGATGTGTTCGCGCCGGGGGATGGCGAGGACGAGTCTGGCGGCGGTGTTCTGTATTGTCAGGAGTTTGTGGAGCAGGGACTTGTTGATGCCGGTGTAGAGGGCGTTTCCATAGTCCAGTCTGCTGGTGATGAGTGCGTGGGTGACTGTTTTCCTTGACTCCGGGGGGATCCATTTGAAGGTTTTGCAGAGGATGCGGAGGGTGTTGAAGCAGCTGGAGGTGACTGCGTTGACCTGTCGGTTCACACAGTTCTTCTCCAGGTGTCTGCAGGTGCGCCTGGCTTCTTGGAGGTCGATGGTGAACCATGCGGCTTTCCTGGGGCGTTGTTTGTCGGGGTTGCGTAGCGGGGTGAGCTCGTCCGTGCAGTTGGTGATCCAGGTGTGGTTGTTTCGGGTGAGGTTGAAGATGAGTTGCTCGTCGGTAACCTTGTTCCAGTTTCTTCATGGTAGGCGTGGGGCTGGTTTGGGTGCCTTGGGTTTGTCGACGGAGAAGTGTACGCAGTGGTATGTGTACGCAGATATGTGTGACAAGTGCATTCTAATGCACCCAATGGCGATTAGAGACTGGAAGGCAACGTTGTATGTTGGCCGATCCAAGAAGAAGTCTTGAACTTGCTGTAGACCCCACTCCCACTTGCGAGTCCTGGTCTTGGGGCCGCTCCCATGACCGCTCCACTCCTGCTCAAAGTTCTCCAGTAAGTCGAAGTCTAAATGCAAACATAAGAAAGCAAAGCTTAAATCGACCCCATTCTGCCACTCTGACTCCAAAGAGAAGATGTGGGAGCGTCAAGATGTAAGTCACACTACATCAAGGTCACTGGTCATGGACCCTATTCCTCAGCTGATCCCGACGCACCCTATATTTCCCCGACCGTTGTCCACCCCATAGCAGATTTAGGTATTCAAGTAGGCCATACCACAAAAGTTCAGCCTGCTTCTGGCTCTCTCCTGTGCACCTTTGGGTTCCACCCAATTGCAGGGGCCTCCTGTCTGGTTAAAGTCAGTAGACCCTTTTCTAGCACCGTCTGTCCCCTTTGGACCTGTTACCAGGCTCATACAAACTCTGGTACAGACTTCCATTCTTGCCTCATGAGCCATGCCTTTTCCTACCACTGATATTGTGGGATGATCCAGTGTGGACACCATTGTTTGATCCCAAACAGAGGTTGGCTCAAGCGTGACTGATGTTGCACTATCAGATTACAGAGGCACAACCTGTTGTTATACATCTTGACTTCGACCATATGTTCCTACGTCATCGGAACTATCAACATATGCTCCATTATCTTCTTGGCTCTGATTCCTATCCTGAGCCAGAGCACCATGCCCCCCCCCCCCCCCACAACATGGATGGTGATGACTGTGGGAGGATGGCTTTTCGCTCCCCACCCCATTACACTGGTGATACCTTATACTTTGATTTGCAAAGTGTCAGTGAACTTGATACCTCACCTGAGACAGTATTTGACTTGCCACATGGGCCACCAACGGAAGAAAGTGCCTCATTTACAATGGTGGTTCGGAGGGCAGCTGAGGTATTGGAATATAGCTGCTCTTCAGTGAGACTGCAAAAAATGGTCTGATGGAAATTTTACTGCAATCGGGCAACAACTTCTGAGACCTAACTTCCATTTTTTGTAGTTTTATTTTAACAGAACGTTTATTTAATTTTTCATAATGTTATAGATAATATCATAGAATAATGATGCCCGAGCATAGTAGAGCATCTAAATGTATGTTATACTTAATACAGCTACATATTGGGTACTGTCATTTATAATTGAAAATGTATCATGTAGTACAACAATAATAATCATGGACAAGAGATCAATTATTATTTTGTCAAATCCCCCACCCACCTGTATGCCACCCAAAACTTTATAATCGCTATGTGTCACTTAAGAGCCAACCATATAAAAGAAGGAGAGGAGGGGAACGGGAGTGTTGTGTATTACGTTTATAATGATAGCTATATATGATGATAATGGGAGCCATATGTTAATTTGATGCCGATGAGGGTGATTACTAAACCAGAGGATATCTGCTCATTGAGAGCCAAGTGCCAGCCCAGGATCCAAGGCCAGTGCTTTAAAAAAACTCTAATAACAGATCCAATTCCATGGAGAATGGGGTTTTACGAAGGCCTCTATATTCCTCTCTCCAGAAGGCCACACTTTCAGCAAGGCCCCAGTGGCAGAGGTCTTCACGCCAGTCTAATAATCTCTGGGCTTTCGGGGATTTCCAGCGCTTAGTAAAACGACGCTTCGCTGGCAGTAGTCCCAGATTTGCAAAACATGTTCCCACCTTGGAACCTCTGGAACCCACTGATAACCCCAAGAAGCAACCTTCTACGGTGTCTCAAGAAGTCCGGCCTGTGACCTCAGTCAATGCTTTTGATTCTCCCGCTCAATAATCTGGCAGCTGGGGAGGAGCCAAGATGGCGACCGGAGCAGACGCTTGAGCGCCCGGCTCCGTCGGCCCTTGGCCTCAGACTATCATCCTGATTCCTATCCTTGCCGATTTTCGAGGTGCAACGTGTGTGACGACGCGCTGACCGCGCCGCCGCTTTCCCGGAGTCTTAGCCCGCCCGGACGCCGGAGTTCTTGGTGCCTTTGTTCTCCGCACGGGACCCCTGCTCTACTGTGGCCTCGGCCGGCCCCCTGGAAGCGTCGCAGTCACCGGACCCGCTGGTACAAATCTGAGCCCCGCGGTCCCGATCCCGCCTCACGCCACGGACTGTCGCCAGAAGAGCCGGGGGAGAGACGCCCGGACACCTCCTGCACCCTGCACCTGACGGGCTGGAGCTAGAGGGTAAGCCCCGGCGTGGCGGGTCTCCTACCCCGCTCTGTGGACCACGCTGTGGAAGGCTGCAGACCCCCTTCTTCTATGGCCTAGTCGGCTGCAACGAGAGCCCGAGGGAGGGGAAGCGACTGTTGGCTTTCACCTGTTGCGGCGCAGACCTGTTGGGACTTGCCTCCTTGTCACGACCCCCCCCCCCTGACCACGGTACCGTTCAGCGGTAAAACATGGCGCTGATTGCCTGCTCGCTGCTGGGGGGTGATGCTTCGGTCTCGCCCGCTGCCCGCTTCGCCCTCCCTCTACCAGACTCCAGCTCCCCAGTGCCGTCCCGGATTGCTGCCGCTGTGGGGGCGCAGCTTCCGCTGACATACGGCTCCGTTCTGGCTGCCCTGCGGGACTTTCGTCTGCAATTGTGTGTCGGCTTGCAAACGCTGAGTGAGCGGTTCGACTCTATACTGTCTGCTGCGGGTCGTGAGCGCCCCGTTTGTGATCAACAAGACGTGAGTCTGCCAGTGCTTTGGTCCTCCTGCGGGGAAGCAACGACTGGGTATAACGGTGCTACACTGGTGTCTGCATTTGGCTTTCCCGGCACCCAGAATCAATCGCTCTCCTGCTCAATGGCGGATACTTTGTTTCCCCGGTCGTTGCTGCCTGCTTTGTTGTTGCCTGCCTCACCGTGCCCGCAGGAGTTTCCAGCTGAGCTACACCTGACGTCCTCGAGGAACCGTTCACGGTGGCCTACGGCTCCTTTTATGTGGAACTCATGTACTTTACAAGCCAGGTCTGGATTTTATATGGTGTGCAAGGGGACCACAATAGATGATCGGCGGCCATTTTGTGACTCTACTTCTCCATCTTCTTCCACGCGGCCATATTGTCTTTGTCTGTTCGGGATGCGGGGCCTTCACGAGGGGGCGGGTCTAATCGTAAGCCCGCGATCGGGCCAGGGCTAGATAACTTTATATCATCATGGTTTCACGGACGGGCTGGACTGGGACTGGAATTGTTTGCATATGTTGTGCGCACTCGTCGCGATCTGTCTGCCTTCATTTCCTTGTTGTTACATGCTATCTTCACACGACCGCCTTTGGGTGTAGTGGGGTTTCAGTGTGTGGAGGCTGGGTTGGCCGGTGGTGTCGGGCGCTCCGAGGTTACGTGGGCTCCTCCCTGCATTCTTCCTTCTTTTTTCTCTTAGTTTCTTTACTCTATTCCTACTTTCTCTCTCGTCTATATTTCGGGTTCATTGGGCGACAGGCACTATGCTGGGGGGGGGGCAGGCCGTAGCCTCCGCATTGGTGTAGGGTGGGGGGGTAATTTACTGTTTCTTTTTAGTTCTATGGGCCTCTTTCTTTCATGTCTCTGCGCTATACTTGTTTCGATTCGGGGTCCGGGTGTGGGGTGGATTGAGTGGGGGCGGCTTTTAGGGGGTGCGTATTTACTAATGTGATGATCCTGTTATCTAACTGCATCGCCTTACTGTATGTGATTTTCTATGGCTGTTTTAATGATGCTGCTGCTCTCCAGTGTATGAAGCCATCTCGCGGACTCGAATCTCCTTGTTTCTATCCTTTACTGACTTTTTTCTCGATAAACTTATTTTGAAAACCTTAAAATTAACCTGCACTTCTCCTTCCCCTGGTGTCAAGGATCCCTCCAGTGTATGAATCCTGAATCGTCGCTAATCTTGACCATTGATGCACAGGGGATGTACTGTTTGTCTCTGTGCTCAACCGTATTGTGGCCGGCCTGATGGTTGTAGGCCCGTATTTGTTCTTTTACTATGCACAAATAAAGGTTTTTAAAAAAAAGAAAAAAAAAAAAAAATAATAATCTGGCAGCTGTGGACAGGCCCAGAACATGTGGAGTAGGTCTGCCCCTTCTACCCGGCACCTAGGGCATAGTGAGAATGCTGTTGGGTAGATCAGTTTAATTGTATACAGAGTTAAATATGTCGTATGTAGAATGGCTAATTGAATTAATTAGAATCTTGAATTGAATTGCTTGACACCTTTTTGGTGTACTTCAACAGTTTAATCCATTCCTTATCTGAAAATGCCCTACTGAAGTCCATCTCCCATTTCTGTCTCAGTGCTGTAAGTAATATTATGGGGTGATATTGGAGTCCTTTATATAACCAGCACACTAAGGGACATCCATGTCCCATTCAGTGCAGTGTTCTTAATAATTCATATGTCATTGATACGTGATCATCGGTTGCCCAATGTCGACACTGGCATGTATTAAGAAAAGAGTGTCTGGAAGCTTATGTGTGTGTATGAAGTCTTCATGGGACATGAGAGTATTATCAGCAAATAGGTCACCAACTGTGGTTACTCCTTCACACTCCCAAGGTGTAAGTAGCCGCTCGTTAGTGTGCCGAGGCAGTGAGGAGGCCTCTTAAGGGTATATTGGGAGCATAGGGTGTTGGAATCGAAGAATATCTCAATGTCCGCTTCCAGTATGAGAGCGCAATACATAATAATATCATGTATGTGGATAATGTCAGGGCACCCAGGACATAACAAATGGTGGAGTTGGCCACTTGCTCATATATATTTCCAACAGGTTGTGACCAGCGAGCCAATGTGCCAACCATTGTAGTTGTCCAGCTATACAGTACGCCTTAAAGTCCGATGCTCCTAGCCCTCCCTTATCTGTTGGAAGTTGGAGTTTAGTCAAGCTTACTCTATGGTTTTCCCGTCTCCATGTAAGATCAGTAAACTAGGTATTGAGCTGCTGGAATATCCCCGACCGAATCACTATTGGTAAGTTCACAAAGTGGTAAATAGACGCTGCAACGTTACCATTTTGGCTAGTGCCAGATGAGCAGCCACAGATAGGGGCAATGTTGTACAAAAGGTTACTTGTGATTTAAGCGCGAAAATCGTGCATGAGAGGTTGCCTTCTAATAAATCAGAACTATCTCTGCATATTTGTATCCTGTGGTACTGAAAAGTAGTATGGGCTACTGGAATCGTGTTATTTCCTGAACCTCAGGCTGAGTTCAGCATTTGTACTGGTGAAGGAGTATGCATTTGATTTGTCTGCATTAACGTGTGGACTGGAGAAAGTCCAAAAGGTAGCCCTTAATGAAGCCATCTCTGTGTGAATATCACGAATACCTGTAAAATACAAGATTGTGTCATTAGCATAAAGCAAGACCGTATGAGCCATGTTACGCCTCAGGATTCCTTTGTGACTTGCCTCTTGTCTGAGTTGTTGTTCAAGGGGTTCAACTGCAAAGATGAAAAGAAGCAGGGAAAGGGGTCACCCTTGCCTAGTACCACGTTCTACCAGGTAGGATTGAGAGATATGGAAACCTGTTTTAGCCCTCGCTGAGGGGGGCAGCGTACAATAACTTAACCCACCTAACAAATGCCGGGGGTATCCCGAAGTGTGTCATCGTAGTAAACATATAACCCTAGTTCAGGGAATCAAATGCCTGGCGAATGTCCTATTAGAGACCGGCATGGGCATAAAGATCCCGACTAACATCCATTATCTGAAACGGCCGCTGAATATTTATTGATGTATTATGGCAAGGTATGAATCCACATTGATCGATATGTATTAAACGAGGGAGCAAAGAAAGCGATCTACGGGTAAGGATCTTGCTAAGTATATTATACTCAGTGTTTAGAATTGATAGTGGACAATAGGAGGTTAACTTGTGCGGGGGGCTTTCCGGGTTTTAGTACTGATGTGACCAAGGCTTCTCTTGTGGAGGGGGAGTAGGCCTGTAGCCAGGACTGCATTATACAGTTTATCTAGCTGGGGGATCAGCTGAGCAGACTAGGTGAAGTAGAATTCAATTGAGAGCCCATCGGATCCTAGCATCTTATTACGTGCAAATTCTTCAGGGCCCCTTTAATCTCATTCACAGTGATGGTTGCAGCAATATCTTCTGTGTTTGTTGCTAACACCTCAGGTAACCGTGCATAATGCAGAAATCCCAGGAGCTCGGAGGGGTCAGGAGTATGATGTAATAAATATAATTCCATATGGTAGTCCCGAAATGCTGTGTTAATTTCAAGCTTTGTAACTACTGTGCTTGATGGAGTATCTACCATTAGAATCATTGTGGGGGACAGGTCAGGACATATCATTTGCGCCAGTAATGTTCCTGAATGGTCAGCCTCTGCGTGTATCTTCTGTGTGTATTGGCTATAATCTATCACCCGTAGCCATTGTAAGAACTCAGTATATTGTATCCTGGCTTCCTTTAAGTGAGGTGCTGAGTCCGGATGATCTGGCACAGCTCTCTCAAGGGGGCCTAGTGAGTACTCCACCTCTTGGAGCTCTCAGAGAATCATTTGTCTTGTACCCACTACGGAATTAATAGCCATGCCACAAATTACTACTTTAAAAGCTTCCCATTCGATGATGGGTGAAAAAGCATTGCCAGTATTAGTTTAAAAGTATATAGCTATTGCAGTGGCTAGTGTGTTGTGGGAGACTGAGTCCTCCAATAAAACTGGTTGTAGCCGCCATGCTGGAATTAACGTTGGCACCTGGCCCCGTGCAAGGGATATCTCCAGGGGACTGTGGTCTGATATAGTCTTGCCTCAATAAGTGGCATGGGTTATTCATGATTGAAGATGGGTTGGGCATAAAAAAAGATCTAATCTTGTATGCAGGGCAAGTGGGTAGGAATAAAAGGAGTATTCTTTCATACCTTTGTTGCGATCACGCCACACATCAGTCAGTTCCCAGACTTCTACCCATTGTTTTACTATCCGGGCTTGGCTGGCAGTGCGGTGCCAGACAGTGGGGGTTGAGATCTCTCAAGTGTAATATCCATCACTGTATTAAAATCTCCACCCAGCACCTAAGGGTATGGGGCCCAGTCCACCAGCACTGTGGACAGATGTGTATAAAAGGCGTCCTGGTCTGTATTGAGGGCATATATACACCCTAACACAATCAGGTCACCATCTAATGTACGCCTAACCAACACATAGTGACCCTGTGTATCTATTTTCGTGTCATTAAGCCCAAATGGCACACCAGCATGAACCAAGATCACAGCACCCTGAGAGTATGCCGAATATGAAGTGTGAAACAGTGGGCCGCGCCAACATTTATGTAGTTTAGAGGCCATCTGTGGTGACCAATTGTGGGTCTTGGAGAAATGTTAAATGTGCTTGACGCCGGTGTAATTGGGCTAATAGCCTATGCCTTTTTGGTTAGGATTCTATTCCCCGCATGTTCCAGGTTATCAGGTTATAATGTTTTGTCACTGATGAAATCAATGTAGCAATATCTATAAACCACTCACAGGCATAAAATGCCCCCAATGACTGTCCCTCCGCAAATAGTTTTGGTGACACAAACAAATACAATAAGAGAACAAACTATCAATATTCGGTCCATCAGTTTTGGGTCGTTCGACCAAACCTGTAAAAAGAAAAATGAATAATTCAAACATGAGGAACCAGGTGCACCTGTTATAGGAATGCACACAGCCAAACCAGTGAGACATGTTATGGAAGCTTGATATTAATCAGTGTGTTCTCTCTGGCCATCAGGTCCTCCAGGCCCAAAACCTGCATCCAGTATTAATAGCCAAGTAAACAGTGGCAACGAGTGCTACCAACCCAGTGCTTTCCCCCATAGAGCACTGTAAAAATGTAATGTGATGTAATATAACAACGGGCCCCAGTTTGTTCCAGACATATGGGCCAATGGTTGTAGGTAAAATTCCAGATAAGGCGGTACATTATGAATATATAGGATAACACATCATACTTGAGATAACATGGGGCGGTTGTTCTTAGATCTCTTTCACAATTCGTCTGCCGTCTGTGGGGTGACCACCGGGAACAGCGCTACACTTCTCGCTGTATCAGAGTCAGAGGTACTACTCTGAGACACACTGGTACTGATGATGGAGCGAGGCGACCTCAGGGTGGTTGCTGACCGAATACCCGCCAATTGGCCCACCAGCACCTGTTGTGGGGAGGGGGCTTCACGGCATGCTCCGCCCCCAAGTGGGGCAAAGACTTTCTGCCTTCTTACCCGGCGCCTTGCATTTGAGGTTGTTGCAACAGGACATTCTCACCCTTGGGAATCAGGAAGGTGTTGGTCTAGCCAGTCTAGAATCTGTTTCAGGGTATCAAAGTGTGCCTGTTGGTTCTGTATCACTTTGAGTTTTGCCGAGAAAAGAAGGGCATAGGTGGGGCCTGTGTCTCGAAGCTGCCGTTTGGTTTCTTGGAAGGAGGCTGGACAGCAATAGTGTAATCCGGGAAGATAAAGATTCTCACCAAAAGGAGGGCTCGGTCTCTGGCTGCCTGCAGCAGGACCTCTCTATCCCTGTAATTAAGGATCTTGGCCACAATTGATCTTGGTGGAGCACCCGGTATGGGCCACTTAATAGGGGACCCTGTGTGCCCTCTCAACCACAAACAAGTCCGAGAGCCCTGTAGAAGCCACCATCGTCTGAATCCACTCCTCCACAAATTGGGTTGCATGCGTTCCTTCCGTGACCTCAAGAAATCTGATGATGTGGATATTATTGTGGCGAACTCTCCCCTCCACATCATCAGCTCTATCCTGGAGTAATTCAATTTAGCGTTGCAGTTGAGCCACTTGCGCAGTGAGTTGTTCATGACCAGGAGAGAGTGTCAAGATCATCATTTCAGTTGGCTTAACTCTTTCTTATAATTTGCAATGGTCATCTTTTAACAGGTTCACATCTGTGGTAATGGCTCCCAGACTTTGCTCCTTTACCTGGCGTGACTGCCTGATCTCCTGTACGATTAGGTCTAATTTATCCAAAGGTAGGGTTGCACCTGACAAAGGGACTGCGGTGCCTGGTCCCTTGGCTGGGGAGCCATCCATGAGAGGCGAATGAGCGAGTCTGTAGTGCAGGCCTGTCCAATTTGGTTCCAGTGCGCCCCCTGTTTATCAACTAGTGAGCAAAATACCCAAACCGTGGGCAAGAAAGATCCTGGTTGGTGAGGAACGAAATTTGCAGGGGTGTTAATGAGGGGGGACACACCACTCCTAGGGGAGGCTGTCCAGCACAGTCCACTGCCACAAGGGGCAACGGATCAAAGGAGGGTTGATCGCGACTTTGGTGCTACCACCAAAGCAGCACTGTGGGTTGGGCCCTCAGTGAAACCTATTCAATAATGTCCATAAACGTGGGAAGTTGGTGCTCCAAGGTGCCCCCCAACAGCACACAGTGATTGGGCCTTATCGGTATCTATAGCCATGTACTACCTTCAGTGAAGTCTGCCCCTACTCAATACATTTCTAGGCACTCCCCAGTGAGCCAGTCTTATCTTAACAACTTCAGTTCAAGAAGTCAAGTGTACTCTCAGTTACCACATAGCCTTCTCCAGGATTAGCAGGGCTGAGTCATCAATTGGCCTTGCATGGGTAAGATCTCCAGGCCTCACTATTAATAAAAACAGTTCTGCATGATTGCGGGAGCCCCAACTGTAGGAAGGTGGAATCTGACTAATGGTTGCCCCCAACTTTTTGCCTGGTATTTGAGTGGTTTTTGACTAGTCTGGCTGGGATCCTGCTATCCAGGACCCCAGCCTATCTGCTTTCTCCCTAAAACTAATGTGAAGTACCCTAGGTACAAACCAATTGGATGCTGAGGATGCCCTGACAGTCCCTTGTAGATGGTACCCTAGGTAGCCAGGGCATGGGTCCCTCAGTAGGCCTACCAGGGCTGCAGCACTTATTGTGCCACCCTGGGACAGCCATACAAACTGACACCACCAGACCACTACTGTAGTCTGGGTAAGGTGGTGCTAGCACCCCTTACAGGGATATAGGTACCCTATATCCCACCCCATTACAACACATATACTCTCATAGGTCACCCCTATAGCAGGCCTTGGTAATCCTACAAGGCAGGGTGCTGAGGTATGTGTGAGGGGGGACCCCTACATGAGTAGGGCCTCTCTGCAACCTTTGTAAAATCATTGCTGGGTTGTTTGTAGTGTAGCCATACCATATACTCTTAACCGCATTATAAGTCTATTGCGATAACTTGAGAATGGCTACACAGAACCATATCGTGTTTGGTGTCAAACATGTAGGAATCATACCCCCAGTCCAGCAATCGGCATGAGGGTACGATTCCCCCCTGCTAGAGGGGCGATATGGGAAAAGCGGTAGAATTTGGACACCAATTTAAAAGTGCTCAAGTAACACAAAATGGCTACTGCCCGCCACCTACACGACCCTGGGTGGCTGTTGCTGGGGAAAACCCCAGCCTCGCCAGCTGGACAATAGGGCTCCTGTGGCAGGGTGGTGATAGCATCTCCCCAGACAGGATAATGTGGATTGGAACATGGTGGGTGCACCAAATGTCCTTTCAGAGTTGCACGTAGGCAGCTGCAGAAGCCTCATTCTGCATACACCGCTTGGAACCGGTTCTGGGGCATCCTGCCCCTCGCCCAGGCGGGAAACACACAAAGGGGAGAGGGTGTAGCCACCCTTTCCCGCCTCACCTCTCATTGGTGGACACTACTCTGGACACTCCCCTAATCTTGGGGATAAAGGTGAATAACGTGGCCCCAGAGCCTCAGATTAATCTTGAACTTTACAGTCTTGACCTTCGACTTGCTGCTGCCCAGCTGACGGAAGAAATCTCCCTTGGGATAAAGGAGTTATCCCCCTGCTTGGCAGGCACCTGAAACACTGCAAGTGACCCGGTTGGAACTTCGCTGCTCTCACGAACTTCGACGACTTCCAGAAACCTTGAGGTGGGTTTCCAGCGCATCCCAGAGGCCAGTGAGTGTGCTCAACGAGTTTGGGCACCGTGGACCGCGTGGGTGCCGAGATCCCCAATACCCCAGGACACCGGCCACCTCTTGCGTAGCACACGACCCTGACCAGTGGGGAAGTTGTGCTTTGGCCCGTTTACGAGCCAACCACTCTACAGCAATTGTGTCAAGGACCAGCGCCCTAGCCCCCTCCGGTGGCCCGTGGGTGCCCTTTTACGCCCTCCAAATTGCCACCTCCCGCAGTCCCTTGTCTCTCGACTTGTGGGCCCTAGCGGAGGTCTATTTCTACAATCAAGAGTTCCCCTGGTTGCTCCAGTCCTGCTCTACAGTCTCCTCGAAGGAGACCTCTCCCAGACCTCGTGGGTCTGCACTGTAGCCGATTAGTTTATTCTTTGTGGGTTGCGGTTGCCAAGGCTTAGTGGATCCAATCCGGACACTAACACCGCAGCGACCCTCATCCGACGTGGGACAGTCGCCCTCCTGAAGCTGGCTTTCCTTGAAGCCTCCCAGAGCCCGTGGCTGCAGATCCAAGCTACACCACTTTCCACCTGAAGCACCCGACATCGAAGGGCTCTTTGCTTTGAGCCTCCTGGTCACTTTGCCGTGACCCAGACTCTGTCCCCTCTGCTTTCAGGTTCTTCTCTACAATCTTCACATCTTTGATCTTCACGGCATCATCGACGCTTTTGACTAGCAGACCTTTTGACTATTTTCCCATTGAAAATCAGCCCGCGACCCGACAGCTGAAACGACCTAAGCACCCGGCTTCCCTGGGGCAGGTAACAGTGGTACCTCGGTACTCACGTGGTAGTGGGCTCTTCAAAAGCTTAAGTCTAAAGTTTTAACTTTGTACTCCTGCTAGAAGTATTTTTAAACTGTTTATTTCCAACCGCGACATTCTCCATAGGCTGTAATAGAGATCCCGATAGCAGCTACTTGCACTGCACGCGCCTCCCGTGGGTCCCTTTCCTCATAACCTGGGGTGGATTCTTAAGGATTCTTAAGGGGCCAGCGATCCTGAATGCCCTAGGCATTGCCTGTAGAATTGTCGTGGTTCTTATACCACTTTTTTAGTATATGGTTTGGTCCCCCCCTGGGGCCCAATGTTAATAGTGCTATTTATTGTGTCTATCAATGCTTGTTTAATATTGTAACTTTGCCACAGCTTCATAAAGAGACTGTGGGATTCTGTCTGGAATAAATACATATATTTTATATATATACCTGTGTGGACTACTCTTTCATTTGGTTATTCAAGAGGTTATTATGGTAAAACAATAAGCTTAACACTCCTTCAAGACTTAGCCTGAAGGCTGCTCTCCACAGCTACCACTAGGATAGCTTTCTTTAAAGGTTGTCTTAAACCTATCATCAATAAGAGTCGAATTGGACTGGTGCAAGGTGTCCCTATAACTAGGAGACAGCATATGCCAGGCCAACTTCTCACACCAACAGATCACTAGATCCAGCCTCCTCTAAGGCCCGTCATCCCATTGACGCACGGCTTCATAATATTCAGTTAACTGTCTATCATGTGTACTGTGAACAGCTGGGAGTGAGCTCAGGGGTGTGCCAGGAGAAAGGAGAAACAAAACGACTGTCTGTAGGAGCACCAAAAGTTTAAAACTGAATGTGGCTTACAGCATTGCCGCTATACAGGGGCGCTCTTTCCTCACCTCCTCAGGCCGATGTGGGCCAGGCTCTAACACGGTGTCAAGTTGCAAGTGTGCATCCAGGGGTGGCCCTCACACGCAGGCCCAACCGTCCGCCACTCAGCTGCAGACTACATCTGGGGGAGGCTAGCTGTTCACGACTTTGCCCTGTTTGGCCTGGGCCGTCCCATTGGATGAGAGTATGCAGCGCAAAGAGGAGCGCCCTCGGGGGTCAGGTGCTCCCCATTCCACTCGCCAGCCATGCTGTGCATCCACGCGGTGGGCGGTATAAGCCAGCAAACACCCTCCTGGTTCAAGCTGGTAGACGTTCAGGCTCACCCACCACCTCTGCCATCTG
This sequence comes from Triturus cristatus, assembly GCF_964204655.1. Taxonomy (NCBI): domain Eukaryota; kingdom Metazoa; phylum Chordata; class Amphibia; order Caudata; family Salamandridae; genus Triturus; species Triturus cristatus. The sequence continues at coordinate 83,928,038 of NC_140586.1, read as the reverse complement.
CATCCTGCCGTAGGGGTCCAGACAATTCCAGCGTCCTCCACAGGGCCCAGACTGAACCCGGCTTATGGGGTGAGGTACCGTCCGCCATCACATCAGCGCGTACTGCCGTAGATCTGGTCACTCCAGAGTCCCTCGCCACATTACTCGGCACCGTCACAGGGTGCGCTGTCCCAGTGGCGCAATTATGGGTAAGTATGCTGTTTTACCTCTGAATACAGAGCCAAACAATTGAAGGTGCCATCTCAACAATGTTAGACATGTGTCGTCCGCCATCTTGGCAGCGCGGTATGGTTACCAGTCTGCACGGCCCTGTGCTCGCATTCACCCACCTCTGGACTTCAGCCAGGCACTAATAGGTGAGTGCACGGTTCACGATGTCTGTGCTTCAGGCTGTGTTTTCGATGGCTACACGATTACAAGATTTGGTCCTGATCATGTGGCCCGGGTACAGGAGCTGTTCCACTACGCATCTGCCATGTTCTGGTGTTGGCCCATGCCCTGACCTAACTTCCATTTAATGATGCCCTATCAGATACCTATATGGTTTCTCAATTGAAACCATGTTCTTGCCCAACTATTAGCCTGCAGGTAGGCCTGCGTCATAGACCGGCAATGGTGATCAGGACTTCCTTACCAAGCATCCCACTCTGACGAGTCTTAATGTACAGACCTCATGTAGTAAGGTGAACCCTAACTAGTTTCCAACCAATCCTTTTGCAGGAGAATACAAAAGGATTGATGCCTTTTGCAAATGTATGTTTTCTTCTATCAACTTGTCTCTGCCTGTTGGGCCTCTGGACGCATGCCCTCTGGGTCATAGCCAGCGAGATCTTGCCAGCAGCCTGGGAGACTTTCCGGCCACTTTGGTTAAGACGATATATATGACGGGTAAGACATGGCAAAGTATGTTTTGCAAAAGGTCTATATAACATGGTTTGCAATGGCACAGTTGTCAGGACCAGTGTTGTTCTCGACAGACACGCCTTGATGTAGTCCATTGGTTTCTCCTGAAACGTACAGGCCACACTATAGGATATGCACTTTTATGGGGTCTCACCGCTTTGGGGAGAAGACAGACTGTGCTTTGCAACACTTTAAAGACAGCACAGCTACAGCGTACTCCTTCTGGCTGTTGATCCACACCAAATACTTTCCACACCAGTTTAAGTGCTTCCTTAAAGAGTTGGCTTACAGATACAGACAACCTTCACAGGCAGTAATGCGACAGACAACCCAGGCCTTTTGGAACTGGCAGACAGCGTGCAGGCCAGCAAGGGAATAATTGCTCTAATTCTTCCCCTCCTACCAAAACCAACAACCCACATTAGCTTGCCCTTCGTGGCGCATGTCCACCTGGTGGGAGGCAGAATCCAGCACTTCCTCCCAGGATAGCGATACATTATGTCTGATAGATGGGTTTGCAGTTTGGTTAAAAGAGCTACGCTCTGCTTTTTCTCTCCTCTCCAACCAATATTCCTCCCACACCAGATTGAATTTCAGCAGACCACTTGTCCATTCTGCTGCCTGTTACTCTTCAATAGTGACCTAAGTAGGGTACTGCAATCAGAGAAAGGTGGGGTTTGTTATTCAAATTATTTCCTCATTCCATAGAAAAACAGGAACCTGAGGCCTATTCTAGAGCTCCAGCCCCTAAACGCCTTCTGGCAGAAGGACAGATTCTAAATGCTCACAGTGTCCCAGACCTTGTGTGCTCTGGACCCGGGTGACTTGATAGTGTCCTTGGACGTGCAGGACTATTATTTTCATATGCCCGTCCTGCAGTCCTACAGGGTCTACCTGCAGTTCAAAATGCGCCAAGAGCATTTTGAAGCTGCCGTGCTTATCATTGTCCTCACCATTGGCTCGAAAGTGTTCTCGAAAGTGATGACGATGGTTGCAGCCCATTTGCGAAGGTCCGAATTTCCTGTTATATTCCTGTAACTCGAAGACTTGCTGCTGAAGACAAGCTTGTCACAATCTGTATTGCACCACCTCTAGACGACTGAGAAACTTTGACACCAGTGAATTTCACCATAAAAGAGTCTAAGTCTCACCTGATTCCTTCACTGAGGCTTCCATTCATTGGGATGATGCTGGACATGGTGGAGATCTGGACAGTGGCGGTTTCTTTATTGGGCGAAGGCCCCAGAGAGCAGCAGGCTCTCGACCCAGCGGTCCAGAAACATGTCTGGTGGTGGCAGCTGAAAGCAGCCACTCAGCCTGGACACTAGTGAGGGTTCGTTTTCGGGGTGGCATCTCTAAGATGCCTTCTGTGTGCATTTTTCATTAAATCCCACACTGGCATCAGTGTGGGTTTAATGTGCTGAGAAGTTTGATACCAAACTTCTCAGTTTTTATTGTAGCCATTATGGTGCTATGGAGAGAGAGAGAGAGAGAGTGCGTGTGCGTGCAAGTGTGTGCGTGCAAGTGTGTGCGTGCAAGTGTGTGTGTGCAAGTGTGTGTGTGCAAGTGTGTGTGTGTAAGTGTGTGTAAGTAAAGGTACAGGGCCTCTAAGGGTGGCACAATAAGTGCTGCAGCCCTCAGAGGTCTTCTCTGGTCAAAGTGCCCTGGGTACCTGTGGTACCATGGGCTGACCTGTGGCCAGAGATGCCAATTGGGTTAGCTTTGGGGAAAGAACACAGGCCCTGGAAACCTGATTGGCAGGGACCCAAGGCACATCAAGTTAAAAGTGCATCAGTAGTCTGGCAAAAAGGGGGGGGGGCTACTGCAACAGAAACCCACTTCCTACATCAGTACGCTGTAACTAACAATTATTCATGCTCTGCATTTGAGGTTGTGAAAAGGAAAAGACAAGAAACTGCGTGAAGGTTTGGTGCTTATATGCGGCTCCCCTCCGTAATTTCTGGGGCGGTGTGGCGCTAGTGCATAGCCGCACAACGCCAACTAGAGGCAGAACTGCTACACATTTCCTAGTCTGGTACCTGGGAGATAGTCTAAGGTGAGGAATCTGTGATTAGATAGAGTATCTCCCAGAAAGAGCGTTACCAATGGTAAGTAACTTATTTGTCTCTAATTCCCTTATCACAGTATAGGTGCAACATCTCTAGTCACCTATAATAAAAAAATGATGTAGCTGCTCAACTGTAGTAAGGTATTACAGTTGACGTCTGAGGAAACAATGTCTGCTGGAAGAGCCAGCAGCCAGGGTGAAAGACAGGTCATGGAGCATAATTGCAGCTGCAGTTTGAACAAGGAAGATAGGAACTAGCTTGATATGTTTTCCTAAAAAGAAAAAATGACCAGCAGAAAGGCGATGTATATGACAACATGTTTATTTTCCCTACTCTGTAGGTCATTACAGGAAAGAGAATCTCTGCATGCTTCTACACAATCTGAGTCACAGCTTTTTTTAACTCAACTTACATTAAACTGATTCTAATATCTTTTTGCAAAAATTGCGTACTGCTTTTTGGTGTGTTTAATTTTGCAGTACGGATTCTGCTTTTATTATTCTAATTTGCAGTGAACATGAAAGGGCAAGATAAAAGGGATTTAAGCAGTTTGTGGAAAGGTTGATGCTGTGACAATGTCATATAAGGAATAAAATACCCAGTTTTGTAAATTGAAAGGATATTGCAAGTCACCTCGAAGTTCCATGATCTTATAAAGGAACTTAGCATTTGCATCGTTCCTCTAAATGGTCCTCGCATTCCTTTGTGATTTGCAATATCCTCATGATATACAGCAAGGTGGTACTTAATCCTATGTATAATAACAATTCAGACCATAAATGCACTACATTTTCCCCACAGCCACATACCAGCCTCTAGCAGGCATGTGCACCATCTTTCAGAGGCAAAGAGTTCCACACGTCAGAGCACAGCCTCACTCTTGACTAGTGTAAGTAGCGTCTTTTACTTTAACGGAGTCTCACATTTTAGAACGGTTTCACTTTTGGCTACTTCATTGCTTTTCCCAATCTCATGGACGTTAATGGTATATTACACTTTAGGAATAATTACTTAGGTTAAAAGATTAACTTTAGTTCCATAGCCTTTTAAATTACTAGTTAACTGTTGGACCTGGGCCTTTTTGAAGGGTTATACCCACTTGTTTTGTCTTTTTGCTGTATTATTTCTGACCTGTTTTATTGGCTTTAGGACTCTGAGCACTTTATCACTGCTATTCAGTGGTAAAGTGCATGTGCTTTCTCCTTTGAACTTAGCAGGATTGGTTTGCACCTGTTTGGCAAATTTAATTTACCTGTAAGTTCATTTTACAGTAGTCTCCCATACACCCAGGGCCTGTAAATTAAATGCCACTAGTGGGCCTGCAGCGCTGCTTGTGCCACCCACGGAAATAGCCTTTCACACCTGACTCAGGCCTCTGCAAAGTAGGGCCTGTGTGTCCAGTTTACTGCCACAGTGGCTTTGCATTTAAAGTTATTTGCCAAGCCTGAAAATCCCAATTTTCTACATATAGGTCACCCCTTAGGTAGCCCTATGTACAGGATGCTGTGTAGGTAAAAGGTCGGACACGTGCCTTCATTGTGTGGCATGTCCTGGGAATGACAAAAAGCTTTTTTGGTTTCTCACTGCTGTGAGTGCTGCTCCTCCTCTTATAGGTTTGCATTGGGAATTCCCTGATATGTTTGTCAGTGGTAATTTCTGATCTGGAAGGAGTAGAGTTGCCATGTTTGGAATAGTGGTGATGAATGCTGCTTATTGGTGTAAGTAGGTTTTTCATTACTGTTGTAGGAAATCCCCTTTTTAGAAAGTGGACATTTCCATGTGCTTATGACTCTTTGTGCTTTGCAGCCTGACTCCAATCCATGTCTAGGGTAGAGTGTCAGCTGGGCTTTTGCATACTTTCCAGACTACCATCACACAAGAAGGGTTGGGTGTAAGAGGGTTGCATCTGCATTTAACTGAATACTAAATGGTGTTCCTGGTCTGGGAGAGAGGAACGCAGGCGCACTTACATGTGTATAGGTTGTGTTCTGCACTCACACAAAGGGCTTGTTTACCCCTACAGATAAATGGAGCCAGAGCTGGGATTAAATGGGGGTGTTGTGCACTTCTAAAGTTCTTTTGAAGTTACCTCCACATCAGTCATTTTGTGTATAAGTACAGGGGCTCTGACCATATGATTGTAGATACTGCTTGGACTTGCAACCAGACGCAGCTGGCTCTACAAATTGAAACTCTGTCAGAAAGACTACCTGTGTTGGACAAAGAACTCAACTGGACTAGTCTTCTGCTGTTGCCCTTCTGCCTGCTACCTTTGGGTGGCCTAAAGGAAACAACTCACTCAATTGCATTTTTGCTTATTGCCCTGATGCCAGCTCCTTCCTGACTGTGTTTCACTAAGGCACTTTAGTGTTGCCAGAGGAGAATGCCATTTTTCCACTAGCATTGATGCGCTGGCCTGCATACCCGCTTTGTGCCCCCACCAGTGTTCTCAGTGCGTGGTGAGCGCTTTATTTGTCACCCGAGTCCACGGTGACTTGCTCCGTGTCCTGCAACGAAGGTGCGTGTTGAGCGCTTGTCCCCAGCTTAACTTTAACTTTAATAATTTTGTTTTTAAAGATCTATCCTTTAGAAACAACTCTACGTTGGTGGTGCAGCTTCCCAGTTGCAGCACAGGGCATGAACCGGGTGAGGCAGGCTCTCCTTGCTGGAGCTTGAAAACATTGGTGAGGTGTGAGAGGGAGTAGTTCGACAAGCCCAGCTCGGGAATGGGCTTGTGGATGGGAAGCAGAAGACACAAAAATCTCAAATATCCACTGTGAGAATGCAGAATTCTTTAAAGTGGGAGGAGTAAGATACAAATTGTTCAATAAAAATAAAACTCCAAAAGGGTGGAAAGCTTTGAGGGTCAACTGGTGTAGAACTGAAGACTTGGGCCCTTCGTCTGAGTGGCCGCCTAAATTGTATGAGGCCTGTAGTAGCAGATGTTAGCCCAATTGCATTTACGAGATATTTATTTTCACCCAGAGTTTTTCACACCTAAAATCAATCGTAAACTCTGGTTGAAAGTCCAGGTTACAAGGAGGAATTACTGATTCCCTTGGTAATTCCTTATTTGTTACTGCATCACTTAGTGTCCAACTTGTAATGGCCCAGATTGTTGCTGCCCCTGGTGTTACTGGTATCCTGGGCTACTCTTAATGAGGGTCAAGGTGAGGTCTAAAGGTGCTACAGGAGTTAGAGAAGGGGTAGTCTAAATGTGCCAGGTGTTATTTCTCTTTTCCCAATTTAATCATGACTATATATGGGCTATCCTAAAAATATGAAAATCTGGCATGGATCAGCCCTTTCAAACTAACTTTGGACACCCATGTTTTATATACATATATTGACTCTGTATGGAGTCCAGGAGGTCTAGATCCATGTCAAGTTTTCAGGATATACAATTTTGTACATTTAAACTAATGGAACTCATTTACATAGTCAGTAGTCCTGAAAAGCTGGCATGAATAAGGCCTTCCTGGATCTACATTAGTCCCCCGTCACCTTGCATCTGACAGAAGGTGTGTACACCTCCTCTACTTCACTATTTTTCTGAATTTTGCTATGTTTTTGTGTTTATGTAGGATTGCTAGGTCCAAAATAGCGCCAAAGCAGCCACAGGGTTGTTCATTGGCGCTATACAAAACAACAGTCCAGTAACTGCTTAAATGAAGGACTCCATTTCAGTCTCACGCAATTAGATCTGGACTTTCAACCCATCAAACAGTGCAGTATAATCAGTTTTTCAAATTATCGCCAATGAACGTGTTAGGAAAATATGCACGTAAGAGATTTAGGTGGAGAGCAATCGCATCAGACCTGCTTCTAGAGGGAGGGTCAGGTGGGCCAGGCCCTCCCAAAGGTGCCCCATGGCCTTCCTGGGCTCCTTCCACAAGCTGAAAACCGACCTTTTTAAATGCCTCACATGGGCCTGTGGACTTATCTCTGCCTGATCTCTTCAACTGTAAAATAACCAGCAGTGACAAGGTTTATTTCACTGGTACCAAAAAAAGTAAATGAAAGAAAACATGCAATAATAGCCTGTGCTTAATAATTGATTTGTTTTATGGTCTTACAGGGAAGAGATTGGTAAACATCATGGGATATGAGGACCAGTGGGTCATGGAATCTGGGAAGGGAGAAGAGTTAGCTCCATGGAGTTGGGTAGCAGGTGCACTGAATGCTTCAAAAAGGAATATAAAACTTTCAGTGCTTCAGAGGTAGCCCTTTTGTGTAAAATTATTTCTAGGAATATGGTGGGTTTAAGACAGTCTAATTCCAAATTAAATGTTATAATGGTTTTTTGTCCATTGCTAATTTACTTACAGGGAACTTGGATATGTTCTGATTTTAAATATGAGAACTACATTATATTTTCTTACGCAGCAAAACCCTGTGTAAAAGGGCACGCCAGTAGAGGTATAGCCATTTTATGTAGTAGTAGTATAAAATGTTGTCTGTGTTTCAAATTAGCCTTGTGCAATGTGACAGGAGGACTGTATTCAGTGTTCCTCATGGTAAATGTTTACATCCCCCTGAAAGGTCTTTTGATTGTTTAGTCGATTCTATGTTCTCTTTTGTTCTTAATATTAGTGTTTTGGAAGAATGCCCGTTGATTATTGTTGTGGGAGATTTTAATTCCAAAATCTTGAACTACACCTGTATGACCTATGGAAATTCTGAGTAGGATGAGGTATGGCGTATTCCAGAATCTACTTTCCCTGGAAATGTTAGATCAGATAGGTGGGTTCTATGTTTCCTGGAATTCCTGAGATCCAGTGACCTCATCGCCTTAAACGTCAGCTTCCCAGAGGATTTCCCAGCATCTTGAACTTTTTACTCTTCCCGAGGGCAAACATTAATCGATTATGTGGTGGTATCTTACCAGATGTTTGCTGTTTGTACTCAATTTGAGGTCATGAGGACGAATTTAAGTGATCACAGTATTCTTTCGATGACTATTGATTTAGAGTTTAAGGAGCGCGAGTCCTTGAATGCCAGAAACGACACTATTGTTTATAACAAAACAATAATATAACGATGATAATATAATAATGAAGAAATTATTTCAAGGAATTATTTTGGGAATGCACATTTATTCATGAATGTGAAAGATATTTAGAACCATGTCACAAGAAATTGAAGTATAATTCTATAAACACAGATATACGCATGGAGGAGTTCCACCGGGAACGATGGTAGTGCAGGTGGGAGACGCTGCCCCAGGACAGGAACAGTGCTGATTCAACCTGGCGATATGTATCTGTCCAGGAGTTTATCATTCACAGAGCCCCTGTTCCTTAAAGCCATGGGGGGGTTCTCATGACATGATAATCAGTGCGGTAGAGTGTTATGCAAATGTCACCCGTGCACCGTAATGTTAGGTTACAATATGTACTTTTTATATTTTATGTTTCTTTTAGAAAAGGAAATGTGTATTGAAAAAAATACTACATAAAAATGTCTGGCCTTTTCATTAGCACAGTGGTAATGTATTTTCAGTTAATGATGGAAAATAAGGGATTTATAGTTGTGATATCATTGCCCTGACATATGAGAATTAAAAGGGGATTCGAATTATGATATTAAACACAGAAACATAGATCTTTACTATTTATGGGTTGTATTGATCTCACGTTACTCCCGATTTCAAAGCTCCTGCACATCAGGGGTGGCCTGTAGCCAAACTGCCTCTTCCTGTGGTTATCTCTGGGCATGGCTGTGTAAAGTGGGCACTGGTACACTGCCCCCTGTAGCCTCTGGGCACCATCTGTAGCTGTGCTATGTGCATGGAGAATGGCCTGCATTTGTGCCTGGTACATTTCCTCACAGTGAAATTGGGCACTGGGCACAGGGCATGGAAAATGGTTTGATCTAGTATATTCAGGCTGGACGCCATTTAGGGGTCGCAACTGCGACTCGGGTAGTGCCCCTGGCGACCCCTGTGCTGCTTTTGCGCCCCCTGGCTTCAAAGGTAGCAAAGGCAGTGCAAGGAACAGAAATTAAACAAGCGCAGAGCTTTGTTTAATTCCTGTTGCCTGCAGGGAACACTACCATGTAAAGCACATTCAGTTCTGCCATATCAAACCAGTTGTGACCTGGTGGCTCCTTTGTGAGGTGCCCCTAAGATTCCGTCTCAACTTGTGCATGAAGGCATGAAAAAACACAAAAAGTAGCAAACTTGAAAAAGGTATCCCCATTTCTCTAGCTGGCCCTGGAGGGAAAGGGAAATATAGAAGAGGCAAGAGAGAGAGAGGGAGAGCACCAGGGAAAGCTGAAGGAATGGAAGAGAGAAGGAGTGCTCTACAAAGAAATAAGTGAGAAGGGGTGTGTGTGTGTGTAGATGTGTATGAGAGAGAAGTAGAATACACAGCTGGGAGAGATAGAAAACAGTTGTGAGAAAGATTGGGATGACAGAGGTGCGAGGGGTAGCAAAACAGTGAGAGAGGCGTGATACATAAAGCAGGCTGGTGAGAGACAGCTCAGAGTGAAAGAGGGTAACAGAAGAGAAAAAGAGACATATGACAAAGAGACAGGCTAGGAAGAGACAATTGCCAGAGTTTGGAAGGATAGACAGGTGGACAGTAGATCAGAGACTGGTGAGAGAGAGGTGGAAACATTTTTGAGAGAATCAATAAAGAGGTAGAGAGGTAAGACACAGCTGAAAGAGAGAGAGAGAGAGAGAGACAGACAAAGCGAGAAAGACCAGTGAGAGGCATAGGGTATAAAGGGAAGCAGATGGATTATAAACAGAGAGCTGAGAAAGGGAAGTGGGGAGGAAGGAAAGATAAAAGATAAAGAGGAGATACAGAAAGAGGTGAGAGTAAAAAAAAGAAATAGATAAGAACTTTGATAGAGCAAAGAAGACGTGTCAGAGATGATAAAGCGACAGGCAGTTGGGAAGCAGATGGATAATTGCATTGTATTGTAATTGCATTTTTATAGTGCTTACTAACCCTGTCAAGGCGTCAAATCACTTTTTAAGCGAGTTTTCTGTGGAACACATAAAGGATTTGTGGTGGATTAGTATAGAGAAATATGAAAGTGATTTGAATGGTGGATATGTTAGTCAGTTATTTGGATTGAGAAGGATAGCGGAATGATAGAGAAGGGAAAAAGGTTTGCATTTATATAGCGCTTGCTACCCTTGATGTGGCGTTGAAGCGCTTTTTCGCCAAGTAGCACGGTACTTAGGAACCCATAAAGGATTAGTCGTGAATAAGTATAGAGAAATCTGAAAGTGATTCGAGTGGTGGATATGTTAGTCAGTCAGTGTCGTCACTAGGGGGGTGCGGGGGTGCGGACCGCACCGGGTGACACCAGCACATGGGGTGACACCAATTTGGCTACGCTGTGTTGGCTGCTGGCCAAACTTTGCATCCTCGCCTCTGCCATTAAATGGGCCCTCCAGTCCTTTCAGTAGTACCTTCTGGGTCGCTCCAATGTGGACTTCCTCTCTCGCGCTCCGGTGGACTCTTGGCCAGATCGGCCAAGCCTGGTAGGGGAGTACTGTAAGGAAAATGCCTTGGGGGCTTGTGGCTGGAGCCCCGGGGGCACCAAGGAGTCCTGCTTCCTGGTCTCTTCCTCTGTTGCCGGTGTAATACTTCCGGTGCAAGGGGGAGGAGGGACTTTATATTCCGATGGCCCACAACTGTGATGGGGAACTCGGATGCAAGGAGGTGAAAGCAGGAGAGCAGAGGAGGACAACACGGAGGAGGATGCGGTAGCGGACGCTACGGAAGAGAAAGCGGTGGTAGAACAACCAGCGCGCCCAGAGGCCGGCGGATCCAGAAGGGACACCCTGACCAAGGACGTGGACGAACGGGAGGTCTGCAGGAGCCAGGATGACACTGGGAAGGCGTGTCGGACGAGGCGGCCTTGGCTCTGCCACAGAGGAGGTCCATGAGGTAAGTCGTGAGGGGGTGACACCATGAGTTACCCGCACTGGGTGACACCAACCCTAGTGACGCCACTGTAGTCAGTTATTTGGATTGAGAACGATAGTGGGGGAGACAAGTGAAAAAGGGATAGATGAGAGAGGGAGAAAGGTAAAACACTTATGTTATATAAAAAAGGGGGTGTATACAGATGACAACTTGGAGAAACAGGCGAAAAGATGGCAGTAAAGAGGAAGAGAGGGCTGGGGAGAGAGGTGGTATGAGAGATGAAGCAAGAGAGAGGACAATGACAGAACAGGAAAAGAGAGATGTGAATCATGCCGATAAATATGCAATATAGAAATTTGACATGAGAGAGGGAGATTTGAAATGAGAGAAGGGGAGAGATAAAAGAGGGAGATGGGGGCAAGCAAACCAGTCATTTTCTCTGGCAAATAAAAATGGCACCAGTGTGATGGTTGGACGGCACTCTAACACGATGATGGACAGTAGAGGAATAATGATGAAGCAATCAATAGTTGTGCTTGGAAAATATGGGCTTTTTTAATTTATAAAAAAAATAGGCACTGCACTTATTTCATGGTTGTGAATTTTGGTGACATCACTTCCTAGGATTACATTGAGTCAAAGGTCAAACGATGTCCCTTCCTGTGATGTCATTGGGGTCGAAGGTTGTGTGATGTCACTTTCGCTACCCAAGCATTTTGGTGAATTGACGTCCATGGATTCAGGATAAAGATATGTAGCTTCCATTTCTAAAGTTGTCAGTGTATGAAACAGCTGATTTCCAGAAACCTTTGATGCCCACTCCTCCCTGATCTTCATTGCTCACCCGTTGCTTCATGACCCTCTCAGATTCAGCTCATTTTATCAACAAGTTAAACAGAAGCGCGCGCGCCTGGCGCTTAAAGTTAAACAAGAAGCGCTAGCGAAAAGTGGAGGCGAGTGGTGCGTAAAAGTGAAAGTAATGGCGATCGCGGGCTGCACTTAATGACCCGTGACAGAGGAAAGCCACATGGCGGCTGTGCACGCGTGAGCGCAAGCTTGTCGCCACCCAGCAGCACTTTGAAAACTCACCTACTAAATGTCTCTCCGTGCAGCGCGTGAGACCTAAAAAGTGATCTCAGTGAGACCTAAAAAAGTAGGCACTGCACTTATCTCATGGTTGGGAATTTTGGTGATATCACTTCCAAGGACAACATTGGGTCAAATGTCAAACGATGTACCCTCCTATGATGTCATTGGGATCGAAGGTTGTCTGATGTCACTCCCCTGGCATTTTGGTGAATTGACGTCCATAGGGATAAATAAAGATATGTAGCTTCCATTTCTAAGACATTTGAGTTGTATAAAACTAATTTCCAGAAACCTTAGATGACTTAAACCCACGCCTCCTTGATCTTCATTCCCCACCCCTTGCTTCATGGCCCTCTCAGATCTTGAATGCTGATTCGCATACGTGTTGGTCACTGAAACCCCGCCCGATCACACCATGCAATGGCTGATGGTTTTAATGGCTTGCTTAATATTTTCCATGCTTTCAGGCGTTAGGGCGCGCGAAACGGATGACGCTCGGAATCCGAGCACGACCTTTCGTGAGGGGAGATAACCGGCGAAGGCAGCGCTCTTGTGGATTGGACACGTTAGAGAAATAAACACTCGGCCGGTCTCTCTTGTCCTTGAGGGAGGTTGCAAGGATTTGGCAGCCGTCGAAGTCCGGCCCCAAGGTCCAGTGGAAGGGGCACTGGGAAGCCGCTGGCCTTCATGTCCAAGTGAAGGAGCGGTGGGCCTCAGACTCGGCACGCACACGGGCGTCACACTGCGGAAGCATACCGCCCAACTCACACGGTGCCACAGTGTGGCACACGATATCAGCTCTCTCTCATCGCACTGAGGAGCCGATATCACACTGCGGCAGGGAAAACGAACTGAAAACCACCGTAAATGGTGGTTTTCCAGCTCGTTTTCGGGAGGCTTTGAACTGCCGACGTCCATTAAGGGGGGGTGAAAACACCCCAGGACATCGGCACCAGCCTCGGTAAGGTTTTTTTTGGCAGGAAGAGGCTTGGGGCGGGGTTCAAAAGTGCCTCCTAGGTTCTTCTCGGCACTAGACCCCGCCCCCTCCTCAACTATGAGCTTGTTCTTCAAGTTGCCAGGTATGCAGATGACATTACCCAGGCTTGTGGAAATGTTGCGTACTTGCGTATGAGTGTTTAGGCCCTGGTCAGTGGTACTATTAGGTCTGGGTTTTAATCCCGGTTTCCGAACTCGACAAATTGTGTGATCTATGACACGCCATTCGCCTCTCTTATCCTCAAGCAGTTGGTAGAGTTTAGAAACAAGCTGAACCCAGTATTAAGCATTGTCTAAACTGAGTTATTTCTTTGGGTTCATTTGTTGTGAACCTGTGGTTTTAACTTGGTTTATATTTTCATTGTGTACTCTAAATATGTATACTTGGGGTGCGGGTTGTGCTGTGGAATTTCTAAATAATAAACTGCATACAAACTTACGTTTTGAATAACATTGCCTACTCGAGCTCTTCTGTGCGCCGCCACTTCAATTAAAATGTAAGCATCTAATACAGTGTTTAAATGTCAGGTCGCAACATCAGTTCCAGAAATTCCAAAAATGTTTTTTACATTTATTTTATCTTGTTGCATATTTCGAAATGTGTCATCATAAATGTGATGTGTTTGCTGGAAAGTTGTACATAACAGCAGGGCAAAGGAGTTTACATTTCGCACCATGTGTGAAATCAGTGATCAAGTAACGCACACAGATATACAAAATAGATTTGTTTAAACAAAAAAGAAAGGAAACAATGGACTGGGTTGTAATGAAGTGCAGATAGTCTGTCGGTACTTCCAAACAATGCTCAGGAGTTTTAAGGGGTGTGGTCCATAAGGACTGACTTGGTTGCATATAATTTACCTCCGCCTGCCACAGTTGCATGTTATTGGATCATGTAATAAACGCATCCTCATACTTCAAGTGGTTATAAACGTGGCTCTAAATCATATTTTTGTAAAAACTTTTTCATATAACATCAAACGACCCATAAGTCAAATCACATAGGGGCACATGCATCATTGTTTTTTGCACTCGCAAAGGGGTAGTTTCGCAGAATCTGTCCCTTTGCGACCCCAATTTTTGCATTTGCATTTTTGTCTCTGGGCCCATAGGAATGAATGGGAATCAATTCCTTAATTGCTACTCACAATTTGCGAGTCGCAATTAGGGGATTTTAAGGAATCACATTTTTTTTGCGATTCGTACATGAATTGCATTTTAAGATTTCTAAATAGCGAATCGGTAAAATTCGCTATTTAGAAATCGCAAAATGCGGGCTTATTGCATGTGCCCCATGGTTTCTTAAGAATCAAATGCCAATGTGCTCTCCCTTAAGCACGTTTAGTTCCACATTTTTGAGTAAATGCAAATTAAAAACAAGCATTTGCAATGTAATCTGTCTCGCAATTATGAAAGTTAGAGTTCTTGGCGTTGAAAATGACAATTTTTGTAAACTTTTTTTTTGCAGTGGTGTGATCATATTTCCATAGCTTTATTGCCATTCGTATGGCATCTGCACATGCATTATATTAATTTCAACTTGAACGAAAATGGCTTGTTAAAAACAATCATTAGAGTAACTTGTTGCCTGCACCGCAAGAAGGTAATTGGGTAAAGTGAGTGTTTAGTGCAAAACTTTGTATAAAACGTGAAGGTAAAAGATTTGCTTCAGAACAGGATTAGTCGGGCGTGCATACTCCTAGGATCCATGAGTATAGTTGAATATCAACAATATATATTCAAAGCAACGAACAGCTCAGTTAATGTCAAGAGCTATACTCTTAATATTCCATGCTGACAATATCCATGCTTTCAGCAGCCTAGCAAAAGTGCCTCCATACCTGCATCGTGCTCAGCGAGCACCAGAGAAGAGCGACTCGTTTCCAACCTTTATAGCCTCTGATAGGTGGACAGGATACTCATTGCGCCTCTGATAGGTGAACATGGATACTCATTGCACTAAAAGCCGGTCCGAGGAAAAGTTATATATTGCGGATGGTGCTAGATGTTAATAAAGTGGTGAAGATCTTCGATCCTTCTGATAATTTGAAGACTCTGGAGCACGTCTATAGGGCCAGGTGTAATGACAAGAATAACCGGAGTCCCCAGGCTCTTACCTTTACAGATCTGACGCCTGGGTGACATTGAATTTCAAAAGCCTCCACCTGAAGATAGGCAATGGAAACAATAAAAGGAATTGGCGGTGTACATCCAGAGAAATAGAAGAAGGAAAGTAGGGAACGAGCATGCAGTTCTGACTGAAAGAGCCCTGGGGTTCTTTAGCTCATTGAAGGTTCCAAATCTGCAGAGCATGCTGACGAACAAAGCCGTTTTCAACTTTTGAGAGCACGCTTTATTGTACAGATTGATGAATTTGTGGCAGAAAATAAATAAACACATATTGTCCGTTCTGAACGCAACCAAAAATAGATGTAGAGTAGTCACTTTGCAACATGCTGTAAGTTAAAAATACAAATGTTTTTCAGTCTACAAAAGTGGTCTTAAATTGTGGACATTGCGGGGAAAGCTGCAATATAAAACTGTTGACTGGTGATTGCAAGCTATCGTGTTGCATGCTACATTGCGATGGGCAACCAGGAAAGTCAGCAGCAATGACGAGAGGGAGCGGGTGCGAGCAAGGAGGCAACAGATGGCCAGAGATGGCCAACCGAAAGAAAGAATCGGTGAGGTCTGGTGGTAGGGAACCAAGCACTCAAAGGTGGGACAGATGGACACTATTGACCAATCAGAGTAAATGAATTTCTAAAGGCAGACCAACCAACCAGAAGCTCTGGGTGTGTTGAAAGCACATAGACTAAATACAGCATACCTTGCAGAGCAACAGCGCATGGGCTGCCCAGGCTCGACCTGTTAAACACAACACATATAATTAAACACCAGTCCAAAGTCCTTTGTAATCCAAGAAATGATAATGAATTCTGTTCTCAGCTCCGAATATTGGAATAATCTCATTCACAAAGTAAGAGATAATGTCCCTGATGAGAGCAGTCCTGAGGAGGAGACACTACGTAGTTCAATCTGTGTCGCTTTCTACCTCTGATGAGGTGTTGAAGTGCTTTTTCGGCAAGTAGCATGGTACTCCAGAACCCATAAGGGATTAGTGGTGAATTAATATAATGAAATGTATTTGAGTGGTGGACATGTTAGTCTGTTATTTGGATTGAAAAGGATAGTTGAGGGATAGAAGGGAAGGATTTAGAATTGTGTTTTGTTTGTTTTGGAGCTCATTACAGTAGGAAGAGGCATGTGATAAGTAAAAGCGAGGTGGAGGGGTAAGCGTCAGAGGGAGGGTTTAGAAAGGCTTGTTTTGGGGGATCGGAATAGTAAAACGAGTTATGATATGATGTAAGAAGTGGCGGAGTAGGGTAGAGTCAAAGGGAGTTATTTTGTGGATCATAGTAGTGGAATGGTGTTTGGGATGAATGAGAGAGTGGAGGTAATGGATATATTGCTTGAGGTATAGGGTGAGAAAAAGGGTAGTGCATTGGAAAGACTAGTAGAAAGAGGTTTGAGATGTGTCAGAGTTGAGGTAGAGAATATATTGAGAGCGGTATAGGGTGAAAAATAGGGTAGTGCCTTGGATATGCTAAATTAGAAGAAAAGGAATACATAAGTAAGAGTAATAAAGATATAGATCCAAAAGTAATAAAGATATACATCTATAAGTACATGGAACGTATATAGATGCATAAAGGAAGGTAGTATATGTAGATTAAAGATGCATTAAATAAACTCTGGCTGTTAAGTGTTGTACTTAAACTAGTTTTATATATATATATATATATATATATATATAATCTACTGGCGGTCGCCAGTAGATAGTTATAGTTAGGACCGTGTTTCCATAGGAAATCTGAAAATTCTATTTTGAATAACTTTGGCGCCGGTTGACGGACCCTCGCGAAATTTTCAAAACTAATGGGGCGCTCCGCTCAGCTCCTACCCTGGAAGTCTCGGGGTGATTCGTCAAGCGGGGGCTGAGAAAAAAGGGGGACCCAAAACCCGTTTTCCCCATGCATTTTCCCATAGGACCTTTAGTCGAAGGTACCGCCCGAACGGCTGAACAGAATGACTTGAAATTTGGCAAAGAGGTAGTCCTCAGGTCAGGGATGTGCCTTTTGCATATATGGTGTCAATCTGTTCAGTAGTTCATGAGAAAATTGCAGTTAAAAGTACATAAATATCTATATGCGCGCACCGTGCGCGCACGATGCTGTGCGCGAGCGTAATTCTGATTGCTGGTTAGATGTCAGTCAACATTCGAATTGGTCAAAATCAGAAAGTGTTGTCTGCCATTTTGTGTGTGACAGTGAAAAAGAAAGGTGTAGAACGTGAAAAGGGGGCAGGGTACAGAGTTCCTGACCCCCTAGCTTTGTCAGGGGGACCCTGAAGGACCATAAAGGGTGAAAAAACATTTTTTATTTTTTTAAAATCGCGGGGTGCGCGCACCGTGCGCGCACCGTCGCGAGGTGCGTGCAAGGCGGAAAAAAATCATAAAAAAAATAGAATTAAAAATCAAATTTAAGTGTCTAGATGTTAGGTGGCTCTAAAAAGAGCCGTTGTGTTAATTGAGGAACAGAGGAACAAAAATATGAAAAAAATTATAGGGTGCCGTATGTGTGCTGCTGTATCTTGCTCTCTATTAGGGGAATGCTGGTGTCCCCATAAGAGAGAAGAGCATTGCACGCATTGCACCGTATATGCACCCTCTTGAAAAGAGGGTGTATATCCAGAGGAACAGAAGCAGGTGAAGCTGCCGCCGCAGATGAAGTGCTCGGCTGAGCTGCCGATGATGTGCTCGGCTGAGCTGCTGCGGATGTGCTCGGCTGAGCTGCTGGAGGGTTTTCTCTAGTAGCTCGAGCATAAGCCACAGGATGTACTTCTCTAACGTGCCTGATCATAGTGAAGGTACTAAAAGAGTATTTCTTTTTAGGATCTCCTCTTGATAAGACACCACCACAAATAGTGCAGGTGACTTTTAGAGCATTCACCTTCTTCTGCCCCTCTGGAAAAGTGAAAAATTGCTATATAAAAGAGTTTTTCTGTTGCCTCTGCCTCTGTGGTACAAGGGTCTCCTGCTCACTCCCAGAAGATGACTGCTGCTCTGCCATTCTCAAGTACTGGAGTACTGGAAAAGCTGCTCAGCTCCTTCTCCCAGGGAATCAGAAGTAATAATGAGGGGAGTGGGTGTGGTGTTGGAAGTTTCTGGAACTGAAACTAATATAAACCAATGAAAAGTGTTGTTTCTTAATAACATGACCTGAAACTACTATAAACCAATGAAAAATGTTGTTTCTAAATCACCTGACTTGCCGTGCACGGTGCGCGCACGTGGCACGCACGCATGCGCGTACGGAGCACGCACCCATGCGCGTACTCACGCATGCGCGTACGGAGCACGCACGTACAGAGCACGCACGACGTACGCATGCGCACGTGGAGCACGTACGCATGCGCACACGGAGCACGTACGCATGCGTGCACCGTGCGTGCACCAGCGAGCACCTACGCGCACGGTCAAAAACCCATAAAAAAAAAAAAAGGGTTTTTTTAAAGTGTTTATAAGTTTATAGAAGATATTAACTATGCTTTTCAACTTTATCCAAATAAAAAAAAAAAAGAGCTGAGCCATTCAATATTACAGGATACAGTCAATCTATAACTATATACATAGGTAGTTTATTGTAAAATAAATATATAAAAAATATAATAATACATACATAAATTTGCATTTAAAAAACCTTACAAATTCACTAAAAAAACCATAGGTTTCACACACGTTATAGTTAGGAATTAGCATGTAAAAAACCTTGCAAATTCACTGAAAAAACCATAGGTTTCACACACGTTATAGTTAGGAATTAGCATTTAAAAAACCTTGCAAATTCACTGAAAAAACCATAGGTTTCACACATGTTATAGTTAGCTGGACATTTCACTCGTAAAAAACCAATGAAATTCCCCCGTTATAGTTAGTTCAGCTAACTATAACTCGCGCGCCCGCAATCCACTGCTGATGACGTCACATATTACATCACTCATGACATGGTCAGTGACATCACTCATGACATCACTGATGACATCTCAAATGACATCACTGATGACGTCATCCATGTGATAAATTACCACATCTTCTCACACCCTAATATAACCTTTGATACACCGACTCAAAATTTCTGAGTTCCATTCTCAAAACCATACAAACTGCAATACCAATAACTACATACCCACGTATTAACTCTTAGGTCTACATACACCTCCACTCATTCACCTGTACAGTCACTCATACTTACAGTCACTCCATACAAAACTATCATATGCATTTATACACCTATATAGACACTCACACACTACCAATCATCCATAGAGGTACTCTCACACCTAGTCAGTCATGCAAATAATCACACTCCCATTTACTCACCTATGCGGTTATACACACTCAAGTTCACTTACTCATACAAATAGTATCACATTCTTACGCTCTTCTGGTGCTCTTCTCCACGGCGTGAGCAGCCGTGATTTTATGTTTCTCCAAAAAGCCCAAAAGCAGCGAGTGAGCACTCCGCAGCGCTCTCACCATCAGGTTGTCAAGCCTCACTGCAGCTCGTCTTCCGACTCCCAAAATTCACCAGAATGCCTCTGCCGACGCGTTTCGAGGCTAACACGCCTCTTCATCATGGGCTAGTAAAGATGCACTGATCAGGTGAATTTTGGGAGTCGGAAGACGAGCTGCAGTGAGGCTTGACAACCTGATGGTGAGAGCGCTGCGGAGTGCTCACTCGCTGCTTTTGGGCTTTTTGGAGAAACATAAAATCACGGCTGCTCATGCCGTGGAGAAGAGCACCACTTTGGATTTGGAAGGCTGAGAGGTGGAACAATGCTAAACCTTACAGCGCGGCGCTCTGTTGCAAATTAAGCTCGTTTTTCAAATTCCCCTTCCTACTAAAGGCTATAATTGGACTGTGAACATAGTAATTCTGCGCTGAACCTACTAGAGGATATCAATGAATGGCATCTCCAAAGACTACATCTCCCACAACCCTATTGTGCAGGCCACACCCACTACGGGAATCTTACTATAAATAAAGGTGGTTCAAAATGGAGGTGCGTGATCAGTGCATCTTTACTAGCCCATGATGAAGAGGCGTATTAGCCTCGAAACGCGTCGGCAGAGGCATACTGGTGAATTTTGGGAGTCGGAAGACGAGCTGCAGTGAGGCTTGACAACCTGATGGTGAGAGCGCTGCAGAGTGCTCACTCGCTGCTTTTGGGCTTTTTGGAGAAACATAAAATCACCGCTGCTCACGCCGTGAAGAAGAGCACCACTTTGGATTTGGAAGGCTGAGAGGTGGAACAATGCTAAACCTTACAGCGCGGCGCTCTGTTGCAAATTAAGCTCGTTTTTCAAATTCCCCTTCCTATTAAAGGCTATAATTGGACTGTGAACATAGTAATTCTGCGCTGAACCTACTAGAGGATATCAATGAACAGCATCTCCAAAGACTACATCTCCCACAACCCTATTGTGCTGGCCACACCCACTACGGGAATCTTACTATAAATAAAGGTGGTTCAAAATGGAGGTGCGTGATCAGTGCATCTTTACTAGCCCATGATGAAGAGGCGTATTAGCCTCGAAACGCGTCGGCAGAGGCATTCTGGTGAATTTTGGGAGTCGGAAGACGAGCTGCAGTGAGGCTTGACAACCTGATGGTGAGAGCGCTGCGGAGTGCTCACTCGCTGCTTTTGGGCTTTTTGGAGAAACATAAAATCACGGCTGCTCACGCCGTGGAGAAGAGCACCACTTTGGATTTGGAAGGCTGAGAGGTGGAACAATGCTAAACCTTACAGCGCGGCGCTCTGTTGCAAATTAAGCTCGTTTTTCAAATTCCCCTTCCTACTAAAGGCTATAATTGGACTGTGAACATAGTAATTCTGCGCTGAACCTACTAGAGGATATCAATGAACAGCATCTCCAAAGACTACATCTCCCACAACCCTATTGTGCTGGCCACACCCACTACGGGAATCTTACTATAAATAAAGGTGGTTCAAAATGGAGGTGCGTGATCAGTGCATCTTTACTAGCCCATGATGAAGAGGCGTATTAGCCCCGAAACGCGTCGGCAGAAGCATTCTGGTGAATTTTGGGAGTCGGAAGACGAGCTGCAGTGAGGCTTGACAACCTGATGGTGAGAGCGCTGCGGAGTGCTCACTCGCTGCTTTTGGGCTTTTTGGAGAAACATATATATATATATATACAGATCCCAATATTGGTAGAGGCTGTCTGTTAGGGCGTTCCTCACTCAGGGTGTCGGCACCCTGCAATATCTAACACCCAATTTTCGTTGTTTGTGGAAAAATGCCAGGACACCTTGGAAATGCAGTGCAAATAATACTGACTGCACCAGCAACGCGTTTCAGCTTTCGCCTTGGTCACGCTGAGGGTCACGCAGTAACAGTATCTTTTTTATTTCTTTAGTGCAATAAACATAGTGAAAGGACACATATATTCTACATTGAGTTTCACTCAAAATCATTTCGGCCATTTTAGTACTGTCAAATATTCATTGATAATGCTTATGAACATCCGTACTTATGAATACAAAGCAAAACAAAATGCATTTTAGCCCCAGTGGGCCAGTATATCTTGTATGTATACTTCTCATACACATGTTCAACAAACGATTCCACCCCAATAGGCATTAATTTCCACAGTACTGTTTCGAATGTCTGGCCTGAATTTTGAGAGGAATACACCTTACCTAAAATGTGAAAAAATAAATTTTAGTGACGATAAAACTGTTAAAAAGCAGACAATTTCAGCAATAATTACAGTAACAATAAAAAGAGGTTTTTTTTCTTTCCTTTTTACTTTACAATTCATTGGCCATATTTATCTACAAATTAAAGATAGCCACATTACCAATTTATTCAATAACGGAGATGCACCGCTAGCTCTTCACTTGAATTCAATCCCGAACGGGTCATAGTTTCCAGATCAATAATATATCTAGATTCTAACTGGCGTAATGCCAGTTTTCTATTTCCACCCTTTGCCTTGATTGGAACCGCATCAATGACCACCATTCTCAAAAGTTTTTCGTTTTGAAAATGATGTTCAAAGAAATGTCGGGGGACTGGATATTGCCTGTTGTTATGTTGTATCGCTCTGACATGTTCCAATACTCGTTTCTTTGCACAATGAATTGTACTGTCGATATAGGCCTTATTGCAAGGACAAATCAATGCATAAATGCAATGTGTGGTATTACATGTTATGGCTTTTCTGATTTTAAATTCCCTCTCACTGCTTGCTATGATAAGTGTAGTGCAGTCAATGCTATTGCTGCACGCCTTGCATTTTTTACAGCATCGGAAGCCCAATCGGCTAGTGCAAATCTTCTCACCCTTACTAGTCACATAGTTAGGGCATATTTCATCTCGAAGTGATTTGCTTTTCTGAAAAGTAATCTGTATATATATATATAGTGAGGTTATTAACCTCATGCTGGGCGGAGTACATTGGCACTGCTGCCCCCGCCGACAGTAATCCTGACTCTGGGGCTGAAACGGTTAGGGGACCGGAGGAGGTGCTTTGTTTGATTCACAAGCAGGAAATTGGTTTTTAAACTGCACGCATTATACCCTGCACCCCCGCACTACCACATGGTGTCAACTTTACCCCCACGCACTACCTACCTGGATCCACAACAATGGGATTCTGGGTGTTGGAGTTCAACTAAGCATCGTGAACTCAAACAGGTGAGCGGACCATCTGGGGGCGGAGAGGGTTTGAATTAACATAAAAGGAGGCAGGACTTTCTAACATCTTGCTGCAGACCTCCTGGACACTTGGGCGCTGACGAAGGCTAAATGAAAAGCCGAAATGCATTCGCCAACAATGAACGCAATAAAGTGCTTCCAAAGGTTCTTCCCCTGTGTGGCCTCTGCTCTCTCTCAGGAAGGAGTTTGCTGGATGTGTTGTCGCGTCAGCCAGAGACGCGAAACAGAGGCACCCGTTTCGCAAGATGGCCTGGATGTCACTGGCTCTGCTGCGGCAGTTTTCTTCGTGGTCCAAGGTATTGGAAGGTCCAGGCACGCCTCGGATGTTGGGAAGAGATTAGGCGGTAGTGAGGTTATTAACCTCATGCTGGGCGGAGTACATTGGCACTGCTTCCCCTGCCGAAAGTAATCCTGACTCTGGGGCTGAAACGGTTAGGGGACCGGAGGAGGTGCTTTGTTTGATTCACAAGCAGGAAATTGGTTTTTAAACTGCACGCATTATACCCTGCACCCCCGCACTACCACATGGTGTCAACTTTACCCCCACGCACTACCTACCTGGATCCACAACAATGGATTCTGGGTGTTGGAGTTCAACTAAGCATCGTGAACTCAAACAGGTGAGCGGACCATCTGGGGGCGGAGCGGGTTTGAATTGACATAAAAGGAGGCAGGACTTTCTAACATCTTGCTGCAGACCTCCTGGACACTTGGGCGCTGACGAAGGCTAAATGAAAAGCCGAAATGCATTCGCCAACAATGAACGCAATAAAGTGCTTCCAAAGGTTCTTCCCCTGTGTGGCCTCTGCTCTCTCTCAGGAAGGAGTTTGCTGGATATATATATATACATAATATATATATATATATATATATATATATATATATATATATATATATATATATATATATATATATATATATATATATATCCATATATATATCCATATATATATATATAGAGAGAGAGAGAGATCAATAGTGAAGTAACTGTAGATAAACAGTTATGATAAAAAGATTTACTTCTTTATGCAGTCACTTATATACATGTTAAACACATAGAATAATGTAACTGTCAGTAATATGTACATTTGTTAAGCAGAACTAATGAATATCTATATATAATAAAAAAATGTTTTAAACATAATTATTTCAGACGTTTATACAAAGCAATACACATATATAGGTACCTATCTGTAATACAAATAAATGCTTATATACCAAGAGGTATGCTGTATATTTCTATCTGTTAGCCTGTGGTGGTTATATGGGGAAGAGCCAATTCTTGAGTAGTTTTCTGGAGATAAGGTGGTTATCCTTGGATCTTATTTTGGGTGGTAAAGAGTTCCATAGTTTGACATAATGATTCAAATCAAAGGAGAAATAATCATTTTCTAAATGTTTGATGCTATATAAATATATATAGCTGCGACTAATGGTCCCTATGGAAAATTGCATGGGGAAAACACGTTTTGGGACCCCCTTTTTTCTTGGCCCCCACTTGACAAATCACCCCAAGACTTTCAGGATAGGAGCGGGCCACGACTTTTGAAATAGAATGTTGCGGATTTCCTATAGGTCCTAACTACAACTACCTACTGGCGACCGCCAGTAGGTAATATATATATATATATATATATACATACACACACACACACACACATATACATATCATCTTACGTTGTGGCTACATACCAGATTTTCATTCTTAAGCATCTTATCTGGAAAGCAATAGAAAAGTATATATTTTAAAACCAGTTATTAGAGGTGGTATAATGATAATGCACATGTGTGATTAAAAAGTGAAGAAAATCTTATCCATGTACAATGCTGAGCACAACTTGCCTTTTATTGTAGTTTTCAACTGGCACTTTCATGAATGTATTGGAAAAAAGACATGGGCAAGAAAATTAAATATTAAAAGTAAGAGACCAATTTCAAATGAAACCAGAAAAAGATGTTTTTTTATTTTATTTTGTGGCCGATCCATGAAAAGTAAACATAGTGTAACATAGGTGAGGACGATCTAGAGGAAAGTGCCAACTCTGCACGAAGAGACACAACATTATAGGGCCTTTTTGGAAGTGGACACAGTGGGTTCCAGGAACATTCTCCTGTGCCACTGTCAAAAGGAAGTTTGGATTGTTGCATGCTGTTTGGGTCTCTGCATGCGCACTGAACACCCTAGCTCTGATATACGCCAGAAAGATCACATGAATGGTGTACTGCCAATGACGTCGTGCTATAGCTCTAATACTTCTGCGCGACTGATAGACCTGAGGCAGTGTTAATCCTTATTAGGATTCCGGTACTCCCTGCTGAACCTGCGTGTAGGAAACTGGATTTTTGTTGCAGTACTGCCACATACTTTTTGCCTAGTATTTGATGCAACTTTGACTGAAGTGTACTGGGTTCCTGCTAGCCAGGTCCCCAGTACCAGTGTTCTTTCTCTAAAACGTTTCAATTGTTTTCCCCAATTGGCAAAACTTTTAGCACCCTCTGTAAGTCCCTAGTAAATGGTACCCCTGGTACCTGGGGCTTGAGGTACTAAAGAGGGTCCCTAAGGGACCCCTCACCAAGCACATGCAAGACTGCCATTGCAGGCTGCGTCTTGTTGCAGACAAAAGTGAAAACACATGTTACACATCCCTGTGTGCCGTGTCCCCTACCACTGCATGTAATATTTGTGTGTCACCCAGAAAGCAGGCCTAATAGCCCTAAGGCAGGGTGATGAATATTACTTATGAGGACATAACTGCATGAGCATATATGCCCCTGTGCTGGTTAGTCCTATTACTGCCAGTACAAGTGATCAGGGAATCCATCTTAAGACATGTGCTGGACACTGGTGAAAACGAGTTCCCCAGCTACATGATGGCTTCATTGAAAATAGGGATGTTTGGTATCAAACATGTCATATTGATAAACCCACACTGATGCCAATTTTGGATTTACTAAACACATGCACCTAGAGGGCACCTTAGAGGTTCCCCCTGAAAACCTACAAGCCTCTGGTGTCCTTGCTGACTGGTGTCTGCCAGCCTGCCCAGGGACATCTTAAGGATTTTGGGGGCCCTGGGCCAAACATATTTTGGGGGCCCCTGTTCAGAACAGCTTTGAATTTACGATCCAATTTGAGCCCCTGTTTCCGAAGCAGTTTCTGCTTCCCCAGCTGCGTTAGCGATCCAGTTTGCATCATAGGCATTAGCCTATATATTCCGGATGTAAATGGATGCACGCAGGTGACAGCGGTAGGATTCATTGATTCCTGCCCTGCTACAAGGTTTTTAATGCTTTTGAAATTGTATATGTACGGCTGAATTACTCTGTGCTTTTTAACAAAATGCTCCTACCTACGAGAACTTGCACTTTACTTGATTCTGCTTGCCTACACCTCCTTAGCTGCTCCCATTCGCATCTCGCTTTTCCTCCAGTCCTGGTCCGCTGCGGCTGATACATCGATTGTGTGGAGGGCTGGGGCTACTATCGGGCTCCTCACTTCCGCCCATGCAGTTTCCGCTTCCTCAGCTGCGTTAGCGATCCAGTTTGCATCATAGGCATTAGCCTATATATTCCCAATGCAAACGGACGCGCACAGCGGACGTGTGCAGCTCCCCTCCGATGAGTTTCTTCCACTATATTACAATAGGCAAAAACTGCTTAGCCCTAGGCGGCTACCATTATGTCAGTGTACAGCGGCTGATCTGAGTTTGGAGGTAGACTTTCGATGTAATAAGTGCAACTGGTCTCTCCTCTAGCCCAGGAAACTCGCACCCAAGATCCTCCCAAGCAACAACAAGCGTAAAAACTATAAGAAAACAGAGGACTTAAAGGCCACCCTTTTAAATTGACGCTCTATGCAAAAGCATGAACCACACATTTATGGCCTACTTTTAGACGAACAGCCTGATCTTTTATTTCTCACTGAGACCTAGCTGTCTGAAGCCTCCTACCCTACTATGACCTAGGCCATCCCTACGGGTTATAAAATCCTTAGGAGGGACCGACCGAGTGGGAAGGGGGGTGGTGTCTCCATAATTTACAATCAAAACCTAGACTGCTATCCCATCCCGATGTAAAACATCGAGGGTGCAGAGTCCTTAGGCTTCCTCTGTACCATATCCCCCCATCATATCATAGCTGGTTTTCTGATTTACAGACCTCCCAGTGTAATTGGAAATTGTCTTACTATGCTTAATACAGCCACCACCTCCCTGGCCTTAAAATAAAACAACTGCCTTATTCAGGGTGATTTCACTATACATATGGACAATGGAAAAGACCCTCACACAATTTCCTTGTTGGAGATGCTGCAGGCCTGCAACATGTTTACATCTATTTCTTCGGCCATCCATGAGAAGGGCCATACCCTAGGCCAAATCTTTCACAACTTTGACATATCAGTAACCCTACCTCTTCCCATTACCTGGTCTGACCACCTCCTATTAAAATTTGTCATGCCCAACTCTGCCACAGCCCCTCGGGCTAACGCAGGGCAGAGGGTCTCTAATTATAGGACGCTCCATAAAATATCCATCCTGATGTTAGCAGACGCCCTCGGTCGTTCCTCACCGGAGCTGTCTGGCTGTCCCAACTCAGACGTCCTCTCAATAGATACATGGCTCTGAACCAACATTGATGGAGCGGTACCGTTTGTTTCTGCTCTTCAAAGAGGTCGGTCCCACCAGCTCCATGGTTTAACGATTCCCTCAGATTTAGCAAAAGATATTGTAGAAAAATTGAATGGAAATGGCATAAATCCTATCTACCTGAGGACAGGAAGGTGTATAAAGACACCTTAAAAGCTCATTACATTCTCGTGAAGGCAGCCAAGAAAAATGTCTTTCAAACCAAGATAGAAAATGGCCAAAATAAGAGTAAGGAACTCTTTAGCATAGTTAAATCCTTTACCACCCCGAAAGCCGGCACAAAGGAAGGGCCATGCACGGAAGAATGGTCTAAACTACTAGGTCAATTCTTCCACATAAAGATTTCTGTTATCCAACAAGCCTTCACTAACATCTCAGAGGAAGAACTGATCTTCTACCGTAGTTTCACCTCTTGGATCCTCTATCTTTACTAGCTTTCCCTGAGTTTCAGCTTGACGAGTTACTGACCTTTCTCCAAAGCATTAAGTCTGGCTCTCCAACCGACTCATGTCCAGCAAATATCCTGGGTCTATTAGCTCCCACCATAAACCCCATGGTAAACCAGCTCTTTAATGCTTTCCTTTCCTCAGGCAACACGCCAAAATTATGGAAGAATGCTAAGATTCTTCCACTGATAAAAAAGGCTAACGCCAAACTGACGGACCCTGCCAACTACAGGGCAATCTCCCTTCTTCCGGCCCTCTCCAAAGTATTAGAGAAGCATGTAAACAAGGCCCTTCAAAAACACATTTAAGATGGGAAGCTCCTTCATGAGTCCCAGTCTGGTTTTAGGGCTAACTACAGTACGGAGTCCGCTCTGCTGGAAGTGACTGAATTTCTCAAGGGTAAGCTGGACCAGGGAGGAAAGGCTGTTCTGATACTGCTCGATCTGTTGGCGGCCTTCGATACGGTCCCACATGAGAGGCTCCTGGAGAGACTTGCTAACATCGGCCTAGGGGCACCTCCTTAACATGGATGTCATCCTTCTTGACAAATAGATATCAGGACATCTGGCTCCCCCTTTCTCATCCTCGATTCCTGCCATGAATGTAGGTGTCCCTCAGGGCCCCATTCTCACTCAGTCCTACCCTTTTTCATATATATCTATCCCCCCTTGCATTTCTGGTAGAGGAAGAGGGCGCCAAAGTTGTTTCC
This sequence comes from Triturus cristatus, assembly GCF_964204655.1. Lineage (NCBI taxonomy): Eukaryota > Metazoa > Chordata > Amphibia > Caudata > Salamandridae > Triturus > Triturus cristatus. The sequence goes on along the minus strand of NC_140586.1, from coordinate 83,899,487 downwards.
TATGCTGATGACACTCAGCTGATTTTTACGTGTGACAAAGGAACCGACTTTGACGGGGCAATGATTAGGTCTTGCCTCACAAAGGTTTTTAATTGGCTTAAGATTAATCAGCTGAAGTGCAATCCTGACAAAACTGAAGTTGTTTTCTTTGGTAATCCAGAAACGCCTAACTGGAGCTCTTGGTGGCCAAAAGATCTGCCGCCCCCGCCCGCGGAAAAGGAGAAAGTCAAAAACTTAGGAATTGTCGCAGACAAGACACTCTCCATGCACTTTCAAATCCAAAATCTAACTGGCGCTTGCTTTGGCATACTCTCGATGCTAAAAACATTCCTGCCACTGTTACCGCTTGAGAGCAGAAAGATCGTGGTGCAGGCTCTGGTGACATCAAAGCTTGACTATGTCAACAGCTTGTACCTCGGTATTACCAAATCCCTTATCCAGCACCTACAAGTGGTACAAAACGCGGTGGCCAGAGCCATCCTGAGACCTAAACCCAGATCTAGTATGACCCCTATTCTTAAGTCTCTACACTGGCTCAGCATAAAAGAACGGATTGACTTCAGGTACATAAAAAATACATTAAAGGAAAACAGTTTTTAAAACAAACTGTTTAAGAAATATTCAAGGTCATTAGAGCAAAACTCTGGAGAACGGAGCTGACTCTGAGGGGGCCCCCTGATAGGCTGGGGCCCTGGGCCAGAGCCCACTTTGCCCATGCATTAAAACGTCTCTGAGCCTGCCACCGAGATACTGTTCTGACCTCCTAGGTAAGAGCCTTTTGCTTACAGGAGACCCATAACAAAAGCCTGTCCAATAAGAGGGAGTAACACCACCTCCCACAGGATGACCTGCTGATTAGCCTCCTTGGGCCGACAAGCCTCAACGAGCCACCGCCTTTGGAATGTGAATCTGGCTCCCCCACAGGAGAGGAAGCTTCCCCCTTTGTCCAGGACCCCCATTGGCACCTGGACAGGTGGGAAAATAAAATAAAAAAGTCAGGTAGGGTTGGCACCTCCAGGCTAGTACCACACCTAAGATGGGCTACTGTGAGGTGGACATGATTTCTCAGGAGTAGCCATCTTTGTGATGGCATATTTAGGAATTTTTGGACAGGGTTATGCCCACCTCCAGCAGGAAGTGGTCATATAGGAGGCGCAGTCATATAGGGAGCGTAGTGACCCCAAGGGTCAGTAGCCCATTCGCTACTACTCTACACTCCCCTAACACCGGTAAATTTCATATTTAGGGGAGCCCTGGCACCAAACAAGCAGATCCTGATAATCTATGAAGAAAGACACGCAGAAGACTGAAGAGAGCACCTGACTCTGCCCAGTCCCACTGTCCTGTCTGCCGTTCTGTCGAACATTAGTCAGCAATGAGTCTTACTGCAGCTGTGTGCCTCCAAACCCTGGGAGGACTGCCTGCCTTCAATAAAGTCCAAGAACTCCAGAAGAACAATAACTGTTCCCTGCATCCTGCAGAAATTCCAAAAGAAAAGAGTCTGAGGCCTCCGGAACCACTTAAACCGACACCTGAAGTCACCACTGCACCCGTCTCCTCCAGCCCAATTTTAAATGGGCTACAAGTGTCAATAAGGTCCTCCAGAGCTCAAGTCTAGTGTGGTTTCACCCCTCGTGGACTCCCCGACGTCGCCTGCAGCCTCTGCACGTAGACCCACCTGACTGCTCTTGGTAAGAAAACCCGGCACCTAAAGACACCTCTGAAGCTGTCGCCCCAAGCAGTGGAGAAGAGGACTCCAGGTTTCCCTATGTCACCTAGCATCGTAAGCCCTGAAACCCCCCGTTGGTTCACCCCGACCGGCCTCCCAAGTAGAGACTGTGGCCTCTTTTCGCAGTGACCGATCTCCAGAGAAACCTATTGGTCTTCCGACGCTGTTTTGCACCCTGCACCTTGCTGCCCCTGTCCCGATGGTGGTGTACTGTTAATGCTGCCTTGGACCTTGCCCACCACTCACCTTAACTCTTAGAGATTGGTCTTGTAAGTACCTGTTTGTAGCACTTGCTCTTCTTTCCATAGGATAACATAAAAGAACTCAGAAATTGCACTGCGTCCACTTTTTATACTGAAAAGTATTTATATTTAAAAACTTACTTACCTGAATGATTTTCTCTGATGCCAAATCATATATAAGGTACATGGTATTTTTATAAATTGGTGTGGATCTCCTTCTTGAGTTGTGTGTGATTTATTAATCATTGTGTATATTTGCAAATGTCTTGCACTCCTCTGTGTTAAGTCTAAGGCTTCTCGACCACACTATCCTTTAATAGAGTACTTTGGGATTGCATAGCAAGCCTTGTCCACTCATAAGGGAACCCCTGGAAACTTTACATGGTATTTCAAGTTCTTGATATATCACATAAAGAACCAGCTTCCTACACTGTGTCTCAATTTAAACCTTACTAGGTGGCGATTTCAATTTGACATGTAGAACCCATTTGGTCCTACAAATATGACAGGCAGAGAGAGCATTGGATTGGGATTGAATATAGGCTTGCGCACCAAAATAAAAGTGACCCCTATTAATGAATTGGAAAGCTAAAAAAGTGGCCAGTGTGTGCAGTTTTTTGCTGTTTTGAACTTGTAAAGACTCACTGTTTTGTAAGATATGGAAGATTACTTCACATTGAGCTTGTTGCAAGCAGTATTTGTTTTAATATCAGGAAAATTACCAGTAAAAACCAGTCCACCAGACACTAACACCTGCCAACAAACTGCCAGAAAATCAGCCCACACCCAGACCTGTCAGACCAGCCCATTGGGTGCTACCTGATTACCCTTTAAGCCAGTCCAACGCTGGACAGAGAACTCTTAAACTTTAAAGGTTTTATTCTCTGAATGTTGCCGTACAGTTATTGATTCGGCTAGTTAAGATTGATTAATCAATAAGCCAGAGTGCAAAGCTCAGTTAAAGTATAGAAATCAATCAAAGAACTCGGGAAAGTTCAGGCCAGCAAATTTCAAAGTCCAAAGTAGGGGAGAAATTCAGGATGCATTCACTTCCCAGGAGAAGTACGAAAAAGGCTCTCTTTCACATACAAAAGAATATACTTTTATAGGGTTCTGAACAAAGGATTTCATACATTTACTATGGTTGTGCATGGTTCTCACAAACTAAACCAATCAGAATTAGGTAGAGTGAAATAGTTGAAAATTAATACATTTAGGAAATCTCTTGTAATTCTCAGCTCAGTTCTGAAAAGTTTATTTCGGTCTAAGCGACCATAAAAGTATACTTACAGTAAACAAAGCGTTACAATTCACAACAATTTAAAACTGTCTTCTTTGCAAAAATATATATTTACATCACATCAGCAATTCGAGTTAAAAAAAGAAAAAAGAGGATCTACACCAACACATAACTAAGTCCAGCAGACTCCTTAAATTACATAAGCAAGGTGTGTGCAGAACAAGAGGTTAAGGGCTAGAAAGACAGATTCCTAATAAAACCCATCAATAATGGCAATAGGAATGCTGTTAGTGAAGGTATCATTAAAAGTTTCATGAGATAGTCATGGAAGTAGCAATTCATTACAATTTCGTTGCGGCAGCCATAGGAATAAAAAATTTGCACATTTTAGAACAGTAGAAACTCTTGATTTTAAGGTTAAAAATAATAAAACGTTTGCTGTTTAAAAATTAGTTTAAAAAAGAACCATAAATATTCCGAAGCAGTATGCTATTTGTTACTGAACAGGCATATGTACACAGGACCAGCGCCTACGCCACATTGAGTTAAAAAATCATAGTACGAGACCACGGTGCACGGAAGCGGTCTGCAGGCGCTAGCGGATTTCGACCTCTCCCCGGCCTGAAAATCACTCTAGCTCTTGCCTCGTCCCAGCCGATTCTTCGTAGGCGCAGGAGGGCACATCGTCATCTGCAGCTGCGGCGCCGCTTTGGTGAGGCCTTATTGTGGAATATATCGGTGAACTCTCGCTGAGGGGATTATTGTTGGCAGGACCCCCACGTCAAAGGCTGGTGTCCGGATGTACTGCAGGCGGGGGGGGGGGCGGACCTGGAGGTTGCAAACTGTCTACCATAAGCCCCAAAACGCTCGAGAATAGTGCACTGAAGATGCTGCCAGTGAACTGTGGGCCTGAATGAAGGACTGCAAGTGTGGGTGAGTGTAGCACTGAAGGTACCTTCTGATCCGTGGGGCCCCTGTTGATGGGAAATAACACTCGTATTTGGGAGCATTCAAGATTCATTTATACCTTTTCCGGGTTCTGGATCTCTCCGTCCCTGACATCTCCATCTTGGCTATCCCTGAGATCGGAGGTCCTATCTTAACCTTCAAAGGCATAGCAGAGATAAAGAAACACAGATCTAGAGGCAAGCCTAGCCGCGGAATCACAGGGATCAACTGATTTAACTTGCCTGACTTTAAGATGGCAGTCAAGCTTCATATCCTATCCGACCATCCTTGTCCTCTTCATTCTCCCGTTTCGGGACTCGAGACCTTTGGACACTTAATGATCTTCATTCTATCCCGGCGGAGCACGAGCACCATGGCCGATTACCGGTGGAGCTGCATCGACAGCTATAGGGGAGATTGGCTCCGGCTCACCGCTAGAGCTGTCACCTACCCAGCCGGACTTCGGACATAGGTCTCATAGTTTTTTTCTCCACTGCTGTTCTCCTCCCTATGGACTTCCAGCTCTCTACTACACTTCTTTCAATAGAATTATGATGTTGCCCCCTGGGCTGAATCTTCAACTGTTTGGACTTACCGCGGAGCCTGCTTAACCTTTGGCTGATACCCGGTGGAGCTATCATACGTAGCTATAGAGGAGTTGGGCCCTGGGATTCACCACCTCAGCCGGCACCTACCCAGCCGGACATCGGACACTGTTTTTCCTCGTCTCCCCGTTATGTTCCTTTCCCTCCCCCGCATCTAGGGGCATGATCACCATGAGGCTCCTTCCCCCCCCCTTCTGCCTCTACTGTCCCCTACTGTTCTTCACCCCATGCCGTTTCTTCTGCCTCCTGATATTCTCCCAATCCCCTCTACTGTACCCCCTTTTTCCTTCCTTACTCCATCAGTTTTTAATTTTTCTATGTCATCAATGCACTAGTAACAAATGTAACTGTAACTGATGTAATGCTGTAACATTGTTTAATCCTCATGTAAAGCGCTCTGATACCTCCGGGTCTAGCCAGCGCTATATAAAACTCAATAAATAAAATAAAAAATCTGATACAGCAAATACTATCGGTTTGCAAGTATCTTGCTTTAAAACCCTGAATGCCTCTGTGCAGTGTACAAACCCCAAATTCCTACATAGTGGGACAAGCCACTATTTCCTCGCTAGTTAGTAGGCAGGGCAGAAATGATGGCATTCAGGTCTGACTATTCCTCCCATTTACAGGCTGGACACTCTCGCTGGGCCGTGCCTGTCCATTCACAGGAAAAGACACGGAGCGACAGGGTGCCCAGTCTGAATTGGACATATAATTTTCTTGCCAGGGATGGATAGATGTCATCTAAAAAGGGCTCAAATAAATACTCGTCCTTCAGGGATAAAAATTTAGCCGTCAGGTGTCCTATAGAGGGATTCCCTTGCATCTCTGCTAGCTTGCTCATTCGGTAGACTTTTACTACTTCGGAGCGGGAGATAGCAGAACACGCTTCCTCTAGGTTACTCCACAGGCTTGGTTTACCAAGCCTACTACATTCTTTTTTTATATAGGTAAACCAATGGATTTTTGCTACTCCTGAAAAGCTCAATATCTCCTTTAATTCCGCTGTGCAGACTGTCAGTTCAGGCGTCACCCACAGTCTGCACCAAAAGGTTAGGGGTCTAAGTCCTATCTCCTCCCTGATGGGTCTAATTCCTAAATCCACCCGTTGGGGGATAAGGGGGATGCTGGAGGGGGAGACCCAAAATCTGTCTCATAAAACTGTTTTCCACTTTACTCATGTCTCCACCAAAACAGTGCCCCCATAATTCACCCCCATACAATGTGGCACCCCTGGCTTGCATTTTGTAGATCTCCACTATAGGCCCAGCAGGTTTGGAGGAAGAGTTTCTCAATAGTTTAATAATTCCTCCAGTAGTCTGGGCTAGCTTAAGTTTAGCTCTAGCGATTTGTGGGCCCACTCCATATTTTCTGTCAGGGTGACCCCTAGGTATTCAAATATCGTCACCCTGTCCAGCATGATACCATCTAAACTCTGGTTGGGTCGCAATGTTTTAGGTGGATTGAAGATCATAAACTTTGTCTTCTGAGTATTGATCTCCAGCCCTCTATTATTGCAAAAAGTGGCAAAGCTGTCCAAGACCCTCTGGATACCCATAGGGGATTTCGACATTAGGAGGGTGTCATCGGCAAACATCATTGCCGGGACCTAAGTACCTGTTAGTTTGGGGGCATCATTGTATGAGAAAGTGGCTCTGTATATACTGTTCCTTAATAGGTACAGGGTGTACAGAGTCCACAGTCCCCAAGGGTTTGACAGAGGCTAAAGTTAGATATAACCGTACTCTCTAAAGTGGTAGCTTGGTCGAGCAGTAAGGCAGTATCAGGGGACAGTGTAAAGCATTTGTTGTACACACTCAGTCAGCAAATGGTCTCACACACTCAATAACTGAACTCTAGGCCAATGGTTTATATATAAAAAAATATATGCTTGTTTTCTTTTAGAACCAACACTTGGATTTAAAATATACTTTCTCAGAATGAGATGTTTCATATAAATACTTTTGCAATATGCAATTGACTTTTGTAAACAGTTACAGGTGGTTGCAATAGGCAACTCTATTTTAAACACAACAATGCATTGAGCTCAATGGAAATTTCAAGTTATTTGCAACAGATTACTTTTTGGATTACTTTTGGAATTCCAGGACTGGATCCTAGATTCAGTCCTGGGTCAGTACTCATAATCAAGTGATGAAAGTCGACTTAATTACTGTAATGATTTTTAAACAATATTTAGCTATTTTAAAAGTTGACACTTAGAAAATATTTCAGGAAAATTCAAGTTGCAGGTACAGTATGTTCTCGTTACTTTTGTAATCCAGTACTGGGTGCCTAGACTCAGTACTGGGACCTTTATCTAAAACAGGTAAGTAATTACGTTTTCAGATATTATACGATTTTTAAAGAATATTTAAAGATTGCAGACATTGACACTTTGAAGAAATTTCACAGAAAAACAGTCAATGATTTCCTACGGAAGAAAATTGGGTTACGGGTAAGTACAGTTGTAAGTATTTTTCAGAGTCAGTGCTGGGCACCAAGATCCAGCACTGGGAGCTCACCTAAGAGCAGGTGAGTAATTTCGTTTTCGTTACTCGGCTGATTTTTGGTGAATATTTTAAGATTTGAAAAGTCCACACTTAGAAGAAATTTCAGGAAAAAGCCAGTCAATGTTACCCTATGAGGAACATAGAGTTATCGGTTTAAGGGTAAGTACTCGACTGGCAGAGTTGAGGTTCTGGGCATAGACTCAGGGGTCCCCCAGGGTCAGGTAGGTACAGTTGGTTCACCCTCAGCGACTCTAGGGCGGCCGGGTGCAGAGTGAGTTAGGCCCAATGTTATCCTACGAGGGATAGGGGGGCCTTGGTTGGTGGCTGCTGACTGGCAAGCCACGCGGCTGTGGGAGCTGGGCTTCTGGTCACTTACTCAGGGCAAGTGGGGAAGTAGGTAGGTGTAGAGGTTTCACTGCCAGGGCCACTTGGGCGGCTGGGTGCAGGGTGCTTTTGAGCCTTCGGGCGCTCAATTGATTTAAATGGGAAATCTCCGTTTTGGAAAAAGACTGCAAGCTTGGGGACGAGGATTCTTCAGGTGCCACCACCACTTCGAGAGGTAAGTTGGGTAGTTGGAGGATAGGTAGGTACCCCGGGATTGGGCACAGGGGGCCGCGGGGCGGCGCGTGCAGGGGTGCCTTTTAGTGTCTGGAAATCTTACCCTCTGTTGATCGCGGTTGGGGGGGGGCACCTTGTTCTGAGGCTGCAGGCTCCTTCAGGAGTGTCAAGGGAGGTCCTTGGGTGCCAGACTCGGGGTCACAGTCGCCGTGGGGTCGTCCTCGTGGTCTTTGTCCACTCCGGCACTGGCCAGGCTTGGCTGGTGCAGAGTGTCCTGGGTTCGCGGTTCCGGGCTGCTGCCAGGGATTAGAGGTAGGTTTTGAGTAGAGCTTCTACTCATGGGAGTCCCAGGGGCTTAGAGCCAAAAGGTAGCCAGGTCCACCGGGGTTTGTGAGGTTGTTGGCCACATGAGATGACGGGTTGGAGCAGGAGCTGGATCGAGGGTCGACAGGCCGGTAGGGCTGGGGCCAAAGCAGTTGGTGTCTTCCTCTTTTTAGCAGCTGCAGGGCAGGTCTTCTTTCTTCTTGGTCTTCTTTGTAGTTTTGAATCTGGAATCTGGGGAAGGAAGGTTCAGGGTGCCCCTAAATTCTAGATTTAGGGGCGTTACAGGTAGGTGAAGGGCAGGGACCAATGGGTCCCTGTCCAGGGGTGGGTACACCCCCTATCCTGCCTCTCTCCTGTGGGAGGGGGGCAGTAGCCTAGTCCTGATAGGGTAGGGCTCCCCAACATCAAGATGGCGCGAGCCCGGAGATGTGCTTCACCTCGCCTCCCCCACCTGAGGGGTGGGGTTGGCAGGCTGGCACATCCCCTGTCCTTATTTGGGGTTTCCGGCCAAAGCTTCCCGCCAGAGTGGGGGGTTGCAGTGGCCTGGGGAAGCTCACAGAGGCGGCATGCCTTTGAAGCTTCCCCCTGCCCATCCTGGGGGAGGAGATTTAGCACCTCGCCCCGGATGTGCATTGTTGCAGGCCCAGGAGAGCAGGGGCTCTCCTACCCAGGGGTCCAGCAACATGTCTGCTGTGTGGCAGCCTAGGCAGCCTCAGAGCAGACGTGGATTGTAGGTTAGGTTTAAGGGGGCATCTCTAAGATGCCCTCTGGGGTGCTTGATACATTAAATCCCACACTGGCATCAGTGTGGGTTAAATGTGCTGAGAAGTTTGATACCAAACTTCTCAGTCTTCAGTGTTGCCATTATGGTGCTGTTGAGCTCGTGTTTGACGAGCTCTCAGCACCATGTACTCTTAAATGGCAGCACTGCACTTACAGTGCTCAGGAATGGACCTGGGCGCTGTAGGGGCACAGGGCTCCTGCTTCTGTGCCCACACCATTGGCATAAGGCACCCAGCTAGAGGGGTGGCTGATGTATGCCATGGTAGTGTTGGTGATGGGCATGGCACACAGGGATGTGTGTCATGTCGACTTTGTTTTTGTCTTGCACCCAAACACTCAGCCTGCAAAGTATAAGTGTAAGGGCACAGGGCCTCTAAGGGTGGCACAATGAGTGCTGCAGCCCTTAGAGGCCTTCCCTGGTCACAAGGCCCTGGGTACCTAGGGTACCATTTACCAGGGGCTGACATGTGGCCAGGGTTTCCCAATTGGGGTTTTGTTTGTTTTAGGGAAGGAACATAGGCCCTGGGCACCTGAGTGGCAGGAGTCCAGGGCACACTCAGTCAAAGTACATTCAGCAATTCAGCAAAAAGTGGGGGCATACCATGCAAGAAAGATAGCACTTTCTCACACATTGTCCCTGACCTCGGTGAGTTGAGCAATCAGTGCATTGACAAAGAGGCAGAACAGGGTCGGTGCGAGCACACAGCCCTGCCTTACTCCTCTGTCAACCGGGAATCGTGAGGTCAGGTCTCCTCTCTTCCCACACCTTACCTGGGCAAAATTGCCTTCATGCAGTCTTATGAGTATGTTTAACAGGTAAGGGGATCCCCATTTCTCTAAGTACCTCCCATAACTTTGCCCTGGGCACCAAATCAAAGGCCGTCTTAAGATCCACAAAAATCAAATAGAGGCTGCCACCCTCCATTCTCACCGATTTCCAAAATATAAGTTGAAGTCTATATATTTGGTCAACGGTGGAGGTGTTTTTCCTGAATCCAGCCTGATATGGACTTAGTATCTCATGATCGTCCATCCACCCCTGAAGGCGATCAATTCACGGAAGCACGCCATCCGCCGCGAACCAGCGAGTTTTCTGCTCCGTGTCCTTGCTGTCGAAGCCAGATCCTGCACTGATCGTTACGCTATTCGACTCTTCTCGATGCTTCGCATCCCGTACCTCTGACTGGGAGGAACCCGTTCCCCTATCTCCACCTTGAGGACTCAAACCTCTATCTGCTTGGATCCTTTGGTGACTAAAATTTCCCCTCGCCTGCCTTTGGACCAGGATTGACCCTTAGACCGCTGACGGAAGCATAAATATCTCAGGCTGTCCTCAATTACTGTAATCCTGCCTACCAACTGAGAACCGCCATATTTGCTGAGAGCTATCTTATCGCTAGGCGTGTTTGTCCCACCTCACATGCCCTCCCTCGCCCTGATGAAGGTGTAGCCCCCGTTGGGTCGTGACACCGAAACGCGCGTTGGCGTTTTTAAGCCCACCGGGCTCCTGAAACTGTATTCACTGGCGTTCTTAAGCCTACTGGGCTCCTGAAACCCTATCCAGGGAATTTGAAAAGCAGAATTTTCATCCAATCACCTATTGTTTTTATATTTGTGTATTGATGTGATTTGATGTATGATGCTGTTGCTGAATGTGTAGTAGTATGATTGTGTTGTCTTGAGGGAGTTGTGTGGGACTTTTACCAGTTTCATTCTTATGAATTTGTAATGTTTTCAATATCCGTCTTTGTCTTGTGTCGTTAATTAATACATTTAAAAGAGGGGAAAAAAAATAATTTTTTGTATATATATATGTATTAAAAAAAATAAAAAATGATTTAATAAATCTAGTGACACCCTTTCTGAGTTGCCGATTGTCCTGGTTTGCCTATTGGTTGTGAGTATTAATTGTTTGGACCCTGCACCGGGCCGTGTTTCATTGTCAATTTGTTGGCAGGTAATTTCCTTCTATTTAGGCGATCAAGAATTACCCTTGCAAAGAGATTTTGTGTAACATCAATCAGACTGATTGGTCTGTAGTTGGCTGGCAGGAGAGGAGAACCTTTTTTAAAAATTGGGACAATTTTTGCCCCTGCCCATGTTTCGGGGATCGGCATGCCCTTCAAGATGGCATTGAATAAAACCTGTAAATAGGGTACCCATATTTTCGGTTGGTGGCGGAAGAGATCCCCCGGGATCTTGTCCAGTCCTGGTGCATTACCGGGGGGGATCTTATTTATCACATTTGTCACTTCTAGCAAAGTAAACTCTGTAGCTTCTACAAGATTGACCCTAAGCAGGGTTGCAGGTGTAGGGACAAAGAAGCCCGGGATAGTGTATAGGGCCTGGAAGTGCACTTCCCACACTTCTGCTGCTATATTGGGTTCTACTGCTGGCTTACTCTGGCCACTGCCTGTACTGACTATAGACCAGAACTTCTTTTAATCTTTGGTAGATAAGGCAGTTTTTAAAGCCTCCCATCTGTCCAGTTCCCATGTCTCTTTTGCTAGGCATGTAGTCTCTTTGTACAACGCCCTCAATTGTTTGGTAAGTGGCTTGTCTTTGACTTTAATGGCCTCTAATAGAGCCCGTTTGGCCTTGCGGCAGCTATCATTAAACCATGATTGGGTAGCCATTTTTTTCCCCTTGGTGCGCATCTGGATAAAATACATCGGCCAGCTTAGATGTCAACCCTGCGTGTGTCTCTGCAATTTTGTTAATAGAAACAGTGATATCCGCTGAAGCAGCCACTTCTCTTAGTTCTATTAGGGCCGGGACTACTGCTGCTTATAATGCAGACATCTTTCCTTGCGACTGCTGTATTGCCTCCCATTTTATTCTTTTCCTATTGTTGGAGAGCGTTAATCTATTATCTGCAGGGGCGCCGTTGGTTAAAGCACTTCCTAAATCCAGCAATTCCAATACCAGGGATAAAGCATTATGGTCGCTGTCATGATGTAGGAGGACTACGAAGTCGAGAACTCTGTGCCATAGCCTCGTCTCCACTAGAATGTAGTCAAAGAGGGAGGCGTGACCTACTTTGTTGAATGTTAAGTTCCCTGGTGTGTCCGAGGCTGTGCGACCATTACATTCTCTCTAGGAGTGAGTCAAAGTAAATTAATTGATCTGGGTTGCCAGCGGAGACCAGGCCTTTATTGGGAAAATTTGCGGCTCAGGAATTAACCAGTATGCATCCTCCTGGGTATGGATTGTGTCAGCCATATCTGTTAAGGGCTCAAATTGTCAATCTCCCCCACTATCACCTATGTAGTAGGGGGGACTGTGGGAATAAAAGCACTCAGTTGGTCAAAAGTTAGAGATTCCTTGCTCACACTAACAGGGCGGGAGTAGATATTAATAAGAGACATTCCAGCTTGGAGGGGAAGCTAAGTACCACACATTGGATATTGTTGGATAAAGAATCCAACTGTTTGGCTGTACAGCCAAGGTGTGAGCCTACCCAGATACATAGACCCCCAGATGGTCTACCCCTCCCTCCCGAAGTGGCTGGGATGGTAAATGACGCAAACCCCACCCTGTGAGAATCTTGCCGTGCCCATGTTTCCTGATACAGGCAAATATCAAACTGGTCCACAAAAAGACCCCAGTCAGAGCAAGACAATTTACTTTTCAAGCCGGCAACATTTCAGGACAGGACCTTTAGCTTCTTTCCTGGGTTATTTTTGTCAATAACATGGCTGCCTGCTATTTGTGTTCCCCCTGTTACAGCCATGGGAGGATTACCCATTATCCTAGCAGATTGTCTTATCACCACTTCACTGGGTTTCAGAGGAACAGGTATTAAAGAGGCTGGTGAACCTGGGGACTTTGCCCATTGCCTTGCCATGTCGCCATTTATCTGCTGTGTTGTCGTGGCCACATCCCATGGACCTATCCCCGCCCCAGGGTTAATGGACTGGCCTAGTTGGTCCCCTGTGTGCTCCTCTGATTCCCCATAATACCCCGTTATTCTCATACCCAGGCCTGTACCCTCCCTCTCTGTTTGTCAATCCACCTCTTCAAGGCCCTCAAATCTGTTCCTTACAGGTACGTTGAAAAGTAGGGGTCTGAATGGGGGATACCTGCAACCATTATTCTAGGGGTTCAGTGGTCGTCTAACGTGGTCAAAAAATGTACTAGCCTTATCTGGTATATGATGGCTTGGGTAAAAATGGTCTAATGGTAACACTTGAATCTCAGTGCAGGGTTCTCGGGGGCTGTGTTCCTTGGCTAAGAACCCACTTACAGTCTGAGGGTTTCTAAAGTTTATTGCAACACAGTCTCTTTGCTTCGTCTTATGGCTGTTTGTCACCCATCCAACTCTGCGGACCATTAAAATTTCTCCTGCCATGTCGTAGGAAAACCTTCTATACCTTCCCAGCCAAAACAGGCTTTAATTCCTAAGATCCAGGTAAGACTCTCGCTGGCCAATTTTAAGCACTGGTACCCATGTTAGCACGATGACATAAGGAGATGCGGCTGGGGGTAGATTTATAGTGGGTTGATTTGTTACTTCTGTGCTACCGACTACATTCTCTCTCCCACCATACCCTTCTCTGGGGTCGCTGGCCACTGATGGTGTAGTAACGTTTTTGTTTCCATTCTGCATGGTGTTAGCTAAGCTGTCGCTCCTGGCCTCGGAATTAGAATTCCTGCTTGTTGTGTGGGTCGTGTAAGCTTGCGCCTGCTGTTGACCTAGTCTTGATAAAGGCGACTTCACAGTTTTTTCACTTCTGTTAATTTGATTGCTAGGCCAGCTAGGGCCACGTGTGAGAATGGAGTTCTGGCTCCTTAGGACCCCCGGATGATCTGCGGGTGGCAAGCCTGAAAAAGTCTGCCTGGCAACTAAAGTTGGTCACCTTCATAATAGGTTGCATTGGGTTATTACCCATGTTTACTGGCCCAGTGCCCCCCAGTGTCTCTGATTTGCATATACGATCAACTAGAGCGGCAACCTCTTCTTTTACGATGACTTTAAATTGGGCCAATAAATCTCCGACCATATTCTGCATCCTGAATGGATAAACCAAGTCAGTTTGGGTGTTAACACTGCAATCTCTTGCTGTATTAGAAGTAACCACACTGGTTGTGAGCCCTCCTTTAGCTTTCTTGCTCTTTGGCGCCCCCCCACTAGTTTGTTTACGTTTCCCAGTCTTATGTAAAATATGAGTGACACCCCCCTAGCGAGTTTCTATTTCAGGAGCGAGTTCTTGTCTAGGGGATGGCTGGGGCAGATCTATTCGGGGTAATGAAGGTTGGGTAGGGCTTTTGGAGGTGGATTGGTCTGTCAACAGAGGGCAAAAATCTGGAGTTAGGGACAGGCGCCTTTCGGTAAGTTCAATTTCTGAAGTTACCACCCCTATTGCCCTCTGTAACATTCTGTCAATAGAGGTCGGGGGTAGCGTGGAAGAAGTGGTTATTTGTTCGCAAGACTGTTTTACAGCACAAGTACGTTTCCCCATTGTAAAGCTAGTGCAGACCTAAAAGTTTCCCTCTCACTAGGACCCACAACACTCACGCTTAAACCCAGTCCAACATGAATCTACTTGACAATACAGGGATACAGTTGTTAAATGACTCTAAACATGGGCATGCAAAGATTGGTAAGAAGTTTATCAGAAGTAGGGGCAGGGGATCAGCCCAGTCCGTTGTTGTGTAAGAGGTAAAATACAGGACTCTTCCCAAGAGCAGATTTAGACAGTCAAGAGGTCCTCACTGCATATGCTCGCCCCGCTTTACTTCCAAAGAATCCACTGGGGCTGATCACTAGATTCGATGCAGAGCAGGCATTAAGTCATAATAAAGGGCCAGCAGTATCTTACCCGCGGTGGTCCCGGGGAGCAGGGCCAAGAGAGGTGGCCCTGCCCTGCCTCTTCCTGGCAATGACGAGCAAGGATGGGCCCGCCCTTGGCCTGGGCGCGTCCCACGCCGCGGGGCTGAGGCAGCGCTTTATAGCGCGATGGAGGCGCCTCCCCCTCACCTGTGGCAGTGGTGATGTGGCGGGAAAGCTGCACGTTGCACCCTGGGACTTGAAGTCCCACCAGGGTGAGTAGCGGCCCAAAGAGGAGCACGAAACAGATGGTGGCAAGTGTAACACCCTGGGCTTAGGCTCCCGCCAGGGTGTCTTCAGCGAGACTAGGTGCCCAGCCGAGCCCCGCAGACAGAGAGTGCTTAATTCTACAACACCTGTGCTGCAACAAGTACAGTTACATCATGTACAATTCTAAGACATCTAGGTGCAACCTTGAGTTAATACAAAGTTTTATTCGGAACAACTTGGGAATGTTGCAGGCCGTGCCCAGGAAACTCATCAATCTGCATTCTGCTGAGACACGCAACGTGAGTTTATCTACATGGTGCAGTAAAAGGTCACAAACAAGGTGGAGTTTGCGGCCTAGAATCTCTATATGAACTAGAGTTTGCGTTTTTGTCAGTGCAAAGGATTAGATTTCAGAAAAGCGGCTGTATCACCAACAGCATCAATGCTTCCTACTCCTGACAAATCTTCATACTCTCCTGGGCATCCTGTAGCTGAGATAATCTCCTTCTCGGCAGCATCACTCAGCCTCTGCACCTGATCAATATTCCTCCAAAGAAGACTCTGGACCTACTGACCCAGGCAATGCTTTCGTTTGAAGATGAAGCTCAGAAATGTAGATGCAATGGCCAATTTAGGTCCTGACATTTTCCTTACAACTTGCCAAAACCTGAGACTTTCAGCTTGCATTCACAATCAAAAACCACCTGCCTTCCAATGGACCATCAAATGCTAATTTTACCATGCACCAACCCTACACCATCTCTGTGAGTCCCATGAACTTTGGACACTGTCAGCTGTGCCTTGCACCCATGTCAAGGCGCAACGCATCTCACCGAGATGAAGCACTGGGTCAGTGATTCATCGCTGACCTGACAGCTCATTCCACGTGCCTGGATTTTGGACCACTGCCAACTGTGGCCAATTCTGGTGTACTTCTTCTTTGTGCACCAAAGCAAGTGTTGCATATATTCAACTCCCAGCGTAACAGTCTATTGGCTCCAGAACTTTAATGATAGACCTGGTTTCTACATCCTTTTGAATATTCCACAGCCTGCATTAGATCTTCTCACTTGCTTTGCTTCTGTGAGTTCTCCAAGCCAGCTGTTTTATGCATTTAATATCTTTGTGCACAGTACTGTGGATCAGCATGTTAATGTAACACCGCCTTCTGAAATATCCATTGTTTTTAGGGCAACACATAACACCCATATAAAGCTATATGCCCAGTGATTTAGGATGAACTATTAATCAAGCTTCAGTGGAGATGCATAGCTACTTTTGGCGTCAACAACTAGCATCTGGCCTAGCAATGCCTTGGCAATGGCATACCTCCTACACTATCTGCTGCATCTCGCTGGTTGTACCTCAATCGGAGTACACCCCTATCCCTTACTCATGACAGATGCACAACAATCTAGCTGCCATCTTTAACCTTTCCCAAACAAAAAGTAGCAGAATCCCACATACCATGACCACTGCCACACTTCACTGTGGCTGCTGCCATCTTGCACCCTTAATGATGATCAGAACACGAGTGGCCCTCAGGCACGCCACTTACACATAACCACTGCGGCTCAATTGACCATCTCAGCCTCAAGCACTAACAACCTCCCACATGAGTTTCAGCACTCCTGCTACAGAGCTACTCTCAACACTGGGCCACACCATCACTGTTTTGCATGACCTCCGTACATATGCAGCATGTGACACGTCACCCACTCATAGTCCATGTCAACCAACCAGCACTCTTCCCATGCCTTCATGTATGCCACTGCATTCAGTTACTGGCCATGGAACAGCACTGTGACAAGTTCTCCGACCACCATTGCACTAAGTAAATGGCAAGTTTTCCCATTTGCCCAGTCTACTGGAACACCCAGAGAACTCCAAGGGCCTCATTTGTAGTCCTCGCACTCTTTAATGTTGCATGCCTTTTCAAAGTCTGGGATTTTGCTTCTCACTGCTTTCACGCAGTCTGCATAGTAGTACTTAACTATATTTTTCTCACTACCAAATGGCAAAGTGAAGCCAGTGCAGTACAGAGGTGTGCACCCATTGCCCACTCACAACTCTTGAGCTAGGCCGAGCCGCACACAATAGAGATTTCCTGTTCCGTGCCAAAGGACATTGATTGAAAAGACGTAAGTTTTGTATTGTATTTTAATCAGCGGCGGCTCCTCCGCTAAGGAGGAAGAGCGTCGCCCCACTGCTTTGAAGCAGTGCTATGGAAAAAATAAAATGATATTAACGGAAGTTATTTTCATTTTATTTTTTGTGTTACCGCCAGGTTAGGGCAGCGTGGGGCCGGGCAACGTGACCCAGAGAAGGATGAGTGGCTATTGCTGCACCTAAAGTGCACATGACTGTTTGGCTGGCCGTCTACCGCCGGCCAAACAGTCATGCCCACTTTGCATGTTCTCCTCCCAGGTTGCATTACAGCCTAGGTGAAAAACATGCCCAGGCCCCCAGCCCCTGTCTGAGCGCCGAAAAACGGTGCTCAGACCAATCACGACGCTGCTATCAGCAGCGGCGTGATTGGCTGGGGGCATCTTGAAAGCCTGGGTGCTTCCTGTTCCTGGTTCCTGTGGCGGAGAGGCGACGGCTGGCGACGGCGGAAGCAACGACCAGGTAAGTTTAAAAAAAGAAATTATTACCAACCCCCCCAACTTCTCCCCCCCCCCCTCCCGCCCCTCTCCCCTGCCAGCCACCACTGATTGTAATTTCATTTATATAGCTCTTACTACCATGGACGAGGTATCGAAGCGCATTATGACAGATAGAATGCTTCTCTGTAACGCAAAGTTAGTGGTTAACCCAGTGGTTATCAGTTATTGTAGGATATTGTTGGTTATTAGGCTAGTCTTGTGCTCCAAGGGAACTACTTGAAGCATTTCCTCCAGTTTCTACTGGTGCATTAGGTGTATAGAGAGTTATGCTTACGTTGTGTTGTGTTTATTCTCCCTTTTCATAGCCTGACATTACACAGAAAGTCAGCATCACTACTGCTATTTATGCACAGAAGCATGGGAAGCTGATGGTGTTTGTCTGAGTTCATGGTGAGAGTAAGATGTTGAGCTGATTCACGGATGGCGGGAACCTGTATTGGAGAGAAGGTCAGTGGTTGTGAAAGGTCCTATTCCTGACGCTTGGAGATGATTTCAATGAAGGTACAGTTGCAGGTAGTTGTTATCAGCCCAAGAACAAGACCTTAGTTTTCAGATCCTTGAAGGCAACCCAAACCTGTATGAGCCCCATTCCAGCCTGAGGCAAGGGAGCCAGGAAACGTCACAGATGGGCCACGATCTTTGTGTTTAACACGATTATTTGCCTCTTTTTTATTCCCTGTATTGCATGCTATCGAAGAGCCTCCTCCTACTATAGTCCTAAAATATTGCCTGAAAAACTGATCCTGACTCAAAACTTGCGGTTTGTCCCTCTTTCATTTGAATGATTGTCTCATTGCGTTCCATCCCCCGCATGCCGTACTCTCTGCGGGCACGATCCACAAAAGGCCTGCGCTCTCGTCACAGAGGCCCCGCAGTAATGGTGGAGGCCCGCAGTCATGGTGGAGGCCCGCAGTCATGGTGGCACCACTGCAATGGGTAAGTGCAGTATGGAGGTCCTACCACAAAGGGAGCATGGGCGGGGTCCACGTGTGGCCCCCACGACTGCAGGGCCTCCCCCACGAGTGCAGAGGCCCTTTGTGAATCGGGACCTCTGAGCATATCCCACTCTAAGTTACATGCCTGCCTGTCTTCATCTTTTATTGGATTTCTGAAAATTGCCCATATCTTATTTCACAGATCACACCTCCCTCTCTAAAAGCATATTCCTGCAACCTAATAATAACTAATATCCTTTATACCATTATTCATTCCAACTATTTGCACAAACTTACACCCAACTCCAATTGATTCATTTTACTACCAAGAAACCAGAGTAAATGCATGGAATGATTTTCTTTACAACACAGGAATATTCTCAATAACCAGGGCTTTAAGTGGGCCGGGTCTCACGGGTGCTGAGCACTGGCAGTTTTTTAAAGGGGGCCTCGAAGCGGGTCTCTTTCTCTCTATTGGGCTCTGTTTTGTGCCCCGGCGCAGGCGGCCCGTTTTTTTCCGGACTGCAGTGACAGAAGGCACATAGATGTGCGCTGCTCACACTGCTCACTTCTGACTTGTTAAGTTACGGCATGACGTCATGCCAGGTGAGTTGTAGGGCAAGGGAAATCCTTTCAAGAGAGTCATTTTCTCTCTGGATTTCCCTTCTCTTTTTGAAACTCAGGAGCAGCAACATTGTCGTGATGTCAGCAGGGCTTTATGTGGAAGCTTTTTCAATATTATATACAAGCCATAGTTGCTGCTTATTTATCTTATGCAACTAACAACCATTGACAAAGCCAATAGTACTGACTTGTAGGTATGATGTGGCTTGTTGTATCATATATCTGGATGCAATGACTGAAACAGCAAAATACAAGTCGGGCAGCACACTGTGCTAAGCACAGATTTTTAGCTTCCATGTTTTAAGCCACGCCCTTAATTACATTGGCCACGCCCCTTTGAAAGACCCTCCAGTCTTTTAATCCCACTTAAAGTCCTGTCAATAACCAACAGTAACCACTTGATTAACCACTAACCTTGGGTTCCAGAATAGCATGCTACTCTCCGTAAAGCGCTTAACGACTCATCAGGGACAGTAAGCACCATATAAATGGAGTTCCAATATAATAAATGATTTAGGGCCATATGTAGGTAGCCTCACATTTACCGATTCATAAATACCGAATTTTACCGATTCGGAATTTATGAATCGGTAAATGTGATGTAGGGAATGATTCGGTAAAGTTTACCGAATCGGAAAAATTCGGTAATTATGAATCGGTATTTACCGATTCGGTAATGAGGCATACCTTCCCATTGATTCCTATGGGCCTGGAGGCCCATAGGAATCAATGGGAGGGTATGCCTCATTACCGAATCGATAAATATCGATTCGGTAATGGGGGGAGCATATACAAGGGTGGCAGGGTGTCACATTGACACCCTGTTGCACCCCTGAATCTTGCATGTGTGCACATGTGGCGCACATACATGCCCTAAGGGCATGTATGTCTGCCACATGGCACTCTTAATTCAGCAAAATATTGCTTTTTGCAAGGTAATCGTTATTTATCACCAACCTGTATTTGTTGGTAAATAACGAATTTCTAATACTAATTTTCACTCTTTAGAGTGCTCCCTACATCTGATTTCAGGATTCGGTATTTACCGAATCGGTATTTTACCGATTTCTTAATTTCCGATTCGGTAAATACCGAATCCAGAAATCAGCCCCCTACATCGCAAATGCCTAAATACCGGTCGGTAACGGGATATTTACCGAATTTCGGCCGTTACCGACCGGTATTTGGCTTCCTACATGAGGCCCTTAGATACTAAAATTAGGAGTCAATGTTTGCGCTGTTTCTGACAAATCATAACCGTCCTGAGTGCAGAAGAGGACTAGCATTTCAAAGGGATTTGATGATCGTTGGGTAGTGAGAAGAGTAAAGGGGAGAGGGAAGAGATGTGGCCTAGTGTTTATTAAGTCCCCACAATTCAAGGAAACTAGGCTTCCCCAGAGCTCTGTGAGACTGGGTTACTCGGTTTATCTGTTGACTGGGTGTGAGTGTTTGATTGGTTCTGATGCTCCGTCCATCACAACCCCCTTTTGTACTGCTTTGTTCGCCATAAGTTGGCAGGGTATGCTCAGACGTGAGTCCCTTGCTCACTTTGCCACTGGATTCAAGCAAGCCTGGCTGAAGACAGCTGAAATGCCAGAAACCGGTCCTAGGAAGCTTGTTTCCGGTCCAGGGAAGGCATGGCTTGGCAGTTCGGGCTGGACTGTTCCCATGAGGCACAGGGTCAGACTGATTTGCATATGGCCATGTCTGAACTGGGGTGGCAGAGTGGGCTAAAGAACGGTGATGGATCAAACCCAGATCTGTTGACTGGGTGTGAGTGTTTGATTGGTTCTGATGCTCCGTCCATCACCACCCCCTTTTGTACTGCTTTACTCAGTTTATCTCCCTATGGCTCAGCTGCCTATTTGCTACATCTGGGAAAACTTTGATCCGGGATGAAAATCAGTACTGTTCGCTATGTAATAAACTGGAATTTAACTCGGGATTCCTCATCAATAATGTGCAGGCGTTTATTATTATTTCTTCTTCTGGTCTGTTTGCTTCTCCATTTCTTTTTCTTCCTTCTGCTCCTCCTTCATTGACTCCTTTTTAGGTCTCACCTGACCCAGCGCATGCGCTGGTCCGGCGAGACTTATTGAGAGGGGTCCAAAAACTGCTACCAGGCCAGCCTAGAGCTACAGTGGACGTGCGCGGGCGCGCGCTCCGTGCTTTACCGCGATTACTTTCGCTTTCGAGGCCGCGCGGCCGCTTTGATGTTTGATCGCGATCACTTTCGCGGCCGCACGGCCGCTTGGCATAACCAATAGGTCTCGCTTTTGGGACCTTATAAGTATTTAGTTATGCAACTGTTGCATGGCTAAATACTTATAAGGTCCCAAAGGCGAGACCTATTGGCTATGCCAATGCTTGTTTTCTTCTCCTACTCCTCTTTCTGAGTCTCCTGTATGTACCTATTCGTCAAAGTGCTTTAAAACCTCTATAATGTGGAATGCAGAGCTTTACAAAAATCCCAAATAAAATAAAATATTTGTGCTTCTCTATTGCCACTTTTTTTTTCATAAAGTCTTTTTATTAGAGTTAGCTTGTTCAGCTAGCTACAGCTTTTCCGAATATTTGAAATTCACAGTGGGTTTCAACAAGCAATATATTACAGCATTGGTTTAGGTTCACTTCTTCTCTTCGTCAGCCACTTTATAGATGACTACGATGGCACTCCCTTTGCTATTTCGCCTCTCTGTGGCCCCTCTCCCATTATCTGAGGGACTGGTGCTAAACCTCCCCAATGTCTATTCCAATTGCCCCGGATCTGATCCCATTTCATCGGGCACCCTCTCATGACTATACAGTTTTTTCTGTTATCATACAGGCGTCCATATCTTTGCCCCAGTCCTGGTGTGTCGGTGCGGTTTGCGCCCCCAGTGTCGTGCGATATTTCGTTTTGCAATCATCATACCTAACGTAGCTCATATCTGTTCTTTTCAGTTTAGGTCTGTTCCTTCCCAAATATTGAGGAGGCACACCTTTGGTTGTGTCTCTATATTTTTCCCACAGACGTTGACCACTTCACTCATAGCTTCCCTCCAATACTGGTGGATCGACGGGCAGTCACATATTAAATGATAAAATCACCCTCCTGTCCACAGTCTCGCTGGCAGTGTGAGGTTGTCTCCCTTCCCATTTTGACCAGTGTGGCACTGGAGAGGTAAACTCTGTGTAAGATCTTAAGTTGGATTCATCTAAATCTTGTTGTGATAGCAACTTCTCATGGAGATCCAAGCTCTTCCTGCCAGTCTTCCTCTTCCATTTCACCCACATCCCTGTGCCATTGTGTCCGGAATTTCTGGAGGGGGTCCGGGGCATTGTGCAGCAATTTTTGATAGGTCAGGGAGATTGCTTGTCGTTTCATGTATTCTTTAGGCAGCCTGTCCTCTAACGCAGAGGCTTGCGGGGGATTACTCTCTGGTGTGATGGCTGCCTTTAAAGCGTGTTTGACCTGTAAGTACCTAAAGGTTTCGTTTGGAGCCATTGCATACTTGGACTGCAACTCCACGAAGGGTATAACTCCCCCCTGTTTCCACATGTCTCCTATCGTCGAGATACCTATGAGGTCCCATCCATCAAACCCCCGGGTAATATAAAGTCTTCCTATCCCCATTATATCCCATAGTGGGGTGGTTTGCGTCAAGATGTTAGACCATCCCAGCTTTTAATTCACTTTATGCCATAGTGTGATTGTGTGTGAGGTAGGTCCAGTCAGGGCATTTCGTCTTGGTTTTGTTTATAGGGCTCTCGTGTATCCCCCTTCTTCATAAGTAGTCTGCCCATTCTGTATGCTGGTTCGTCATGTGGCCAGTGGACCCATTGATTTATTACTGCCAATTGGGCTGCCCAATAGTAAGTGTCCAGGTGTGGTAATGCTATGCCCCCATCATTCCATCCCATGCCAGTTTTGCCGACGGTATCCTTGGGGGCTTCCCAACCCGTAATAGATCTTGCACCTCGACTGCTCGAAAGAATGCTTGGGGGATCAGGAATGGTGTGTTTTGTAGCGCGTATAAGAAGCGAGGCAAGGCCATCATTTTATAGAGTACTGCTCAGCCCAGCACCAACAGCGGTAACTTTCTCCATAGTTGGACATCGCTCCGGAGACGGGTCAATAGGGCCTGTATATTTTGGGCATAGAATAGCTCAGGATCTGAAGTTCCTAGTATGCCTAGGTATCGAAATACTTTCCTTCTCACAGACTATTGTCACTATTATCTGTCTGCTTTTCTGTCCATCCTATTTACCAACAGCAGGTGCCTGATCAGTTACAGAATAGCAGATTAGACATGGGTTGACTTTATAGGCTCAATAGTCTGGCTGTTCAGTTGTTGTACACTGTATGTATTGCCTCATGACTTTTATTCATACTAGCACACCCATGGATTTCTTTCACTTATGACGAGGAATTCTTGCTTCTTTGGAACAGGCATGGTTAATGTTCTACATGGGTATTTTGTTACTTCCGTTGGAATTTGTCACCATTCTTAGAAATCAAAGAACTTTGAACTGTGATGGACCTTGAGCCTTAGAGAGAAAGCCAGCATTTAAGGTTAAGTTAAGTCTGTCTAGTCAGGTGTAGCCCTCAACCAGTTACAGCAGATGCAGTCCTTGTTGGTGCAACCTCTCTTTGCTGGTCCCTCGGTGCAGAAGGGCAGTCTTCCTTCGGTGCTTCTTCCAGTTAGTAGAGCTCTTAGGGCTGGGTGCCGGGCATGCCCCCTTTATGCTTGAAAATGCCCCCAGGGCAGGATGCGAATGGAAGCCAATGGGCTACCAGGTTCCCTCCCACCTGGTGACCACTTCCTTTGGAGTGTGGCATCTGGCTATCCCAGAATGCACAATTATGCCCACTCCTAAGAGGGCGAGACCCCTCTCTCACTGTTCAGACCTCACTAGCCAGCCCTGGGGTGTGGCTACCTCAGGGTTACACACCTCTGGGGAGAACCAGTTTGGCAACATGGTTCCCCTCCCTGCTTCCCATGCCAGCCTGCCTGCCTAAAAAATGGGGCAGCTCTTCTCCCTAGTGTTAAACATCTGCCCCTCAAAAGCGACTTCTCATTGAAGCCTGCCTTTTTGGGGCTAACACCCAAGTGGCTTCATGCAGGAAGGAGGTAATACCTCCCTGACCTGCGGTCCCTCATTGTTCTCCTTCCTCAGAATCATTGGCACATCTTCCAAGGAGGGCAGAAAGCCGTCTCGCTGAACAAGCTCCACATGAGCCCAGAAAGGCACAAGAGTTTTAAAAGCAACAAAGTGTCAGCTTTGTAAAAGCTGCACACTGCAACAGGTTACATTAACTTTAATTTGAGATACAAATTAGGGTTAAGGTAATGAGTTGTTTGATACCTCAATGTACCCACTGTGGTTGCACTATTCAGTAGTTAATAGAGCTGTGGGGTCAGAGTGTAATTCTGTACTCACCAATTGGGCAACCAAGTATTTCCACAGTAATAACTGTAGTTTTGCGTGTTTACTGTCAGGACATGTAAAATACATGTTCTGCCCATGTCATATGTTGCAACCTGCCTTTTGACTCCGTAGGCCTGCCAGAGGGGTGACTTACACAGATGTACAGGCAGTGGTTTTGCCATTGCTTTCAATTGCAAAGTCAGGCTAGCAGTGTACGACTGCTCTACCAGTCTGCAGTGGCAGACTGTGGAACTTGTTTTACACAGGGGACCTCCAGAGTGGCACAGCCAGTGCTGCAAACCCTGGGCTACCCCTCTAACCTACATACCCTGGGTACCAGGGTATCATATCATAGGGACTTACAGGTAAGTTAACCATTTCCAATTAGGGACAGCCAATGCAACATACACTTTAGGGTCAGGGCACGTGTGCATATGTCTGTTTAGCAGGCCTCAGTGCACTCTCAAAGTGGAAAACCCTGCAGCCTCAGTCGAAAAACTTGGGGCTGACCATACAAAAAGATGCATTTCCCTAAACTCACCCAATAGAAATATTAGTCCCTATCTTGGTGTGACTGATAGCACCTCACAGTACACCTCACCTGAGCAGACAGTTAAAAAATTAGACAAATCTGACTCAGGCACCTCTCTTCAACTTTATGCCATACACATACACAATTCACATGCTGTCATTCTCAGAAATCAAAAAATATAGGGCCTGATTAAGACCTCGGTGGATGGGTTACTCCGTCACAATGGTGACAGATATCCCGCCCAACGAAATATAAATCCCATTGGATATAATGGGATTTATATTTTGGCGGATGGGATACCCATGACTGTTGTGACGGAGTAACCCGCCCGCCGAGATCTGAATCAGGCACATAGTCAAGAATACAATAACTGCTGTCCCCACAAGTCCAAAAACTAATGACACATAATAGTTAAGTTGAAAATTCATCCACGTTTCACCACACTATCAACTACAAGTCCCAACATACAATGGGTCTCTACTCACTTCTCATTCATTCTTCGCATGCGCATAAATCCCTATTGATACATCTTTCTTTTGGGGTTACAGTGACAGCCACCTTGTCTTCGGGCATCAGGATGGGTTTGGGGCTGGGTCTATTTGAATCTCAAGGTAAAGCCACCTGAACCATGAAAGTTACAGCATTCGGTTCTATAGTCAATTTACCTCATCCAAGCAGGTCCATTTAGTGCTGTCCGGATCCAATTAAAACCATTGGCTCTGCTACCATATGTGTCGGCACGCACATTCATCCCCCTTCTTTTGCTTACCCAATGCGCGCCAACTACTTGGAGTGGTGTAGTTACTTTGTGGAATTTGGTACTCCCCGACTGACCCGTCTCTATTTTATTGAATCTAGCACATTAAAATAAAGCTGTGGCATTCTCAATAAGAATTATAAACACAATTAAATCTGCCAACTACACATCATAATATTGGTATAACTCATCAATATTCATATAAGAATGTACTCTAGAGCCAAAACATACACAATAAACTCATTTATTAATTCAATGAACTTTTTTTTGTAACATTCATATTTTTAACATATATGAGCGAATTTTCATGTCATTTCATTTAAAGATTCAGTAAAATTTGACTTCTCAGAACATATAATACATAAAACAAATGTATAACTTTTACAAGCCACCCGACATTCCACTT
The DNA here is from genome assembly GCF_964204655.1 of Triturus cristatus. Taxonomy (NCBI): domain Eukaryota; kingdom Metazoa; phylum Chordata; class Amphibia; order Caudata; family Salamandridae; genus Triturus; species Triturus cristatus. The sequence continues at coordinate 83,873,173 of NC_140586.1, read as the reverse complement.
GTGCTAAAATGTTACATTCACACTCATACCTGTGCCAGTCATACTTCATTCATACTAACTCATTGAAACTGCAAATCATTAAAAACAATATAACTTTTGGAACCAGACCGTACCCTTGTATACATTTTGCAGATCTCTGGAGAGGTCTCCGCTGGGCACCTTAGATCTTTATAGAATGCTTTATCAGCTGACGTTAGAAGGCCCTTTGCAGGGGACTTTCATCCAGTAGCACTTTAAAGTGAAAAACGGAGCATATCTGGATACCAACAGTTCAGTTATACCTAACTTTCTAACCTCTTCATGCCCTACCGAGTCCCTTTTTAAATGCTAATTTCTTGAAAACAATTAAACAGATTTATACTATATCACAAAAAAGGACGCTTTCTGAGCAAAGTTCTAACTTTTTGTTAAATTTGGTGTAATTCCGTTAACCATTTTTTTCTGTATCGCTTCTCCAAAATTTCCTATGGAAATTAACATGGAGAATCAATGTTTTGGGACCCCCCTTTTCATTGGCTCCTGCTTGAGCAGTCATCGTGCAACTTTCCAAGAAAGAGCTGGGGTGGGTGAAATTTGCTTTTGGAATGTTTTGTGAAGATTTGCCAAACAGTGGCAAAGTTATTAGAGAAACAAAAAATGCTCTTCCTGTGAAAACTTTGACCTAACTATCATAAACAGTGACGGCTGATCATGGTGCTCTACAAATAAACATGGGAATATGCGTTTATTAGGACAGTAGCTCTAAATAACATGTTGGGCACATTTATTTCCACTGCCATTGCTTGAATGAATTCATGCCATGCCAATTAAAATACATGTGGCCCAATGGAACATCTTATTTAAAACAGGGGTACTAATAAATACAGTCACACATGTATTACTACAATGACATCACATTTGCATGTTATTACCACACTACAGTGGCATTGACATAAGAATAGACTGTTCACATGCCTTACACATTACATGTTTCTTTGGATTTACACAAGCAAATAGTCAGGAGGCATCTGAAATGTGATTTTATCTCACTGCACAAATTAACTGGACTCTAGTTTTGGTTAGATACATTATTTCTGGTATGCAAGGGGGAACGTGGCTACGCGTGAGCAAGATGGTGGCACTTTAGTGCAGCACCCATATTAAACTCCTGAGATACCCCTCCACCCTGATTAAAATCCGTTTACCAGCACAATGTAGGGTCGCATGGCTAGAGTGGAGACCCCTGCGAGGTGATGACACCTGAAGATCAGGACGAGGGATTGCAGATATGATCGTTGGGCGGCGGCGGCCTTGCGCAGCTTAGTGAACCTAGGTTGGAGGCTGATTGGTGGGTGTGACAGTGGCCTGGACTTCCGGTACGTGTAGCGGGTGGAGGCACTGGCTAGACCCTCTTGGCTCGGGTATCCATCGACCCCACACCCGGGTGGAGTGACCGATGGGCCGCCCTGGAGAGGCCTAGGCCTGGGGTGAGCGGAGCGATATGATGCCTGAGCTGCAAGTGAGGACCCAGAGGAAGTTGGAACTGAGGAGAGATAGCACACTCGGAAAGCCCTGATCCAGTTTTTCTGCCCGTGGAGTGGATGGCTTCAGGCTGGGGACGTGCATCCTGGCAGAGACCCTTCCCTCTTGCAAAGTGAACAGTTAGGGCCCCTGAGAAGCATTCTTGTGTGCCGGCCCTGAGTGCGGCCTTAGAGATCATGGCAGGCTGGGCCCTCGGCCTGGAGTGAGTGGGGTGGCCCTTTACTGGGATGGTCATGAGGGCCCCGGAGAAACTGAGCATAGTGGGGAAGTAGCTCGCCTGCCCAAATTGTTGATGGCACCCACAAAATGGACGGCCGGGTGCACGCCAGGACCTTACTTTGGAAGTAGGGCCCCTCCTGCCCACCTGGTGGTGCCCTTGGACTTTGGAGATGTTCTTGTGTGCTGTCTCTGTATGTGGAACTGTGAGTACAGGTGTTGTTTTGCTCTGTTGGCCCTGAGGGTAGAGGGCCGTGACTGCGGGCATGGTGGTGGTGCCTTTATGTTGACTCTGTTCCTGTCTATGTCTGGTGGACCCATTATAGATAAAGATAAATTGGGCAAAATTGTCACAGTACAACAAACTGGACAATTATACTTTCCTCAAACCACATATGCGGAGGCGGAGCGGGACCGAGAAGCATTATTGAATACACTGCCTGTAGCCCAGCCTAAGCAACGGGAACCCACGCATAAGGAATTGATGCAGGCGGTGCAAGATGTCAAAACCACCTTGGAGTCCAAAATCAATGATGTATCACTGGAAATGGCTCTCCTATGCACAGACTGTGGTAAGGTCAGTGACAAAGTATGATCAACAGAAACGACCGTCACCACCATGCAGGATAATGAAACAGCACTCAAATTTATGATCTCTACGCTCAAGTAGGATGCTGGTGTATTTCAGGCCCGTGTGGAGGACGGGGAGGGACGTTCATGATGCAACAACCTCCGCATTGTTAGAGTGCCGGAGAGGGAGGAGGACCCTAGTGTGGACATTTTCGTGGAGGACTTAATCTTAACAACCTTAAACCAAAAGGCCTATCCAAGTTTTTTTCAGTGTAGCGCAACCAGAACGGCTTGGACCCCCCCTCTCCAGAACCGGGCCAACTGCCATGTACGATAATTGTCCGAATCTTTAACTATTGGGACGCCGTACTGCAGGTAAGCCGCTGGGTGCGAAACTTAAAGTTTGAAAACTCCACTATCCTTATATTCCCGGACTTCATTGTTGCTGCTCAGAAACAGCGCCACTTGTTCGATGCTGTTAAACGTCTCATGCGGGCACAGGAGATTAAATAAATGATGCTCTTAACCGCCAAATTGCGAATCTTTGTGGATGGAAAAACCTGGAAATTCTTAACGCAGAAGGAGTCATGGGACTGGCTCGAGGGATAGTGACCAGTGGAGCATCAGTCACCGTGGAGAGGTGTGGCGCGAGTCTGTTGGCGGGGTCCAGGGAAATGGAATCGGAGTGATGACCTCACGCAAGGCTCCTAACCTATGCCTTGCCATGTGGAGCTGGACTGCCCTACTCTGGAGGCTTACGACCCATCAGTTGCACCTTACGACTCTACCGCGATGACACCAGCCATTGAGTGATGGCAACCTGGAGAAATAGGCAGAAATGAGGCCCATCTTCTTTTCAGTGCATGGTGTTTGGGGTGGTGCTTCCCTCTAGGCTACACTGCATTTTCTCCTGCATTGGTGCTGGTATTCCTTACTCTTATTCAATAGGGGATATGGCAAAGACGACTACTAACTAAAGAAAGTATTCTGATTATTGGTTGTATTTGTAGAGTTTAGTTTATAATGTTTGGGGCAACAGACTCCCAGGGAATTTGTGGGGGGGAGTAAGTTTGGACTGCCGCGCCGGGTGGTGCGGAGGGATAGATTGGGGTCAAGCTGGTGGGATTATTGGATGCTGATTGTAAGGAAACAGCCCTTTTGCAGGTTTGCCTTCCTCTACTTTTTGCCCGATTTGGAGCCCAATGGTGATGGTTTATAACTCTGAAAGTGCACTGGAACCTGCTCACCAGGCCCCAGTGCTCTCTCCCTAAACATTAAGTATGTGAATTGGTATTCCCAATTGGCAAGGACTTTAACCCCCTAATTAGTCTCTGATAAGTGGTACCAGGGCTTGAGAGTTAATGGGGTCACCAAGTCCTGAAGCACTGAGTGTCATCCTGAGTGACCCAAGTAAACAGATGACAGCAGGCCTGGTATTGCAGACTACAGGAACAGTTCGAACTGCTCCACCTCAACTCTGCCCTCACCCTGATTTGCAAAGTCACAGCACTATTTTTAATATATGTTAGTCACCCCTGAGGTAGGCCTCCTGAGACTAGGATATTAAAGGTGTGGAAATGTAAGTGCAAGCTTATATATCCCTATAGTAGCCTCCTACCATTAGAGAGTGCTATAACTGCCATGGGGGGGCATAGGCTACATGGTCTAGCACTCGGGCACCCTCGAGGTTGCTAGTTCCATTATGGTCCCACTGAAATATGTCAAGTTTGGTATCAAACAACTTGTCTCATTAAACCAGACCTTTTTCTAAAGCCGGATTTAATGTGATTTGCACCCAGGTGGCTACCTTAGAGGTTGCCCACCTGGTTGTCCCGGCCTTGCCTGTGCCCTAGCTGACAGCCTACAGCTGCTGCTGCCAAGACAGAAATCTGACCCCTTGCCAGGAGGTGTGAACACTCCCAGGCGTCAGAAACAAAGGCGTTCTTGGGAAGGAAGTGACATCTCCCTCCCTGACCGGATGGCTAGTGAGATGGCACATCAAGGCAGTGAGCTTCAAAGCTTTCACCGCCTCTAATATGCGTCTAGGTTGCATGGGAGAAGGAAACAGCCACCCCCCTCCCCCGCCTCCAGGGACATGCGCTCCCGGGTAGGGAGAAAGATTAGGTGGTCAGGAGGTATACACCCCCAGAAGTCTAGCCACACCCCTAGGGTGAGCTACCTTGTCTGTACAGCCAAGAAAGGGTTCTGCCATTCTAAAAAGTGGCAGAATAGAGAGTTCTGGGTAGAAAAGGTGGCACACGCCCCTGGATGTGGTCACCTCAGAGGCTAATTAGCTGCTCGGGTTGTAGCTCATTGACAACTTGCACCTACACCCCTAACACACCTAAATCTAGGATTTTAGTGACAGCCCTAGCACCAGAACCTCCGATCTGATTCGACTTGCAATGAAGGACAAAGAAGAGGCCAGAGTCTGCGACTTCAGGACCTGTGCAAAGCAAAGGTGCGATACCCTGCACATGTGGCAACCACCCTGCAACTGCTTGACTGCGACTCGTCCAAGGCCAGAGACCAGTTCCCCAGAAAAAAGGCAACTCCAGAACTTTCTTGGACTAGAGGCGCAAGCCCCCTGCAGTCAGCAGGCACTGCACGCTCCTGGAACCAAAGAATCACTGGCCATAGGGCCCACTGAGGGATCACTCAAAAGTGGGTTGTTTTGGACCTTGAATGCAGAGGGGACGAGGGGAGTAACGCGGCTGCGTTCCCGTCCCCCCTTCCAGGACTTCCTGTAGTTTAGTACCCTATCCATCTCGTTATGGGGAATTCGGGTGGAATCAGGGAGTAGCTCCAAGTCCGTGGTTTGTTGTGCTCTCTGCTCCCTCACATTCGTGTTTGAGTTTTTTTTGGGCTCACTGAGTGTTTCCTTTTCCCCTCTCACGTTTATGTTTCCTCGAGAAGGTGCTATTTTCGGGAATCTGGATTATTGGATTTACAGCACTATTTTTTGTGGAATACTATTGCCACCTCTTGTGTTGGCATCAGTCTATATCATATTCCTCCTTCTTGAAGCCAACTCAACCAGACTAAAGGGGTAAGATTAGTTATATCTGCTACTGTGTGCACCTAATTATGTGTGAGCGAGGAGTTGGAAAGAACGCACCACTCGGCCGTTTCCTCCCGTTTTTTTCCTCCTGGTCTTTCCTCCCGGTTTTGGCTTGCTGAATCCCTGCTGAAATTCCACTCCGCTGAGGCTGCTGAGCTCTGTTGCACCCCACCGCACCACCGCTGCCGCACCTCAACACCCCCGCAAAAGGTACCTCGTAGCGTATAGCTTGCTCGAGGTGAACAGCGGGCTCTCCTGCGAACTCCGCAGACTTTGCAGACCCCCAGGCACGGGTTCTGGTGGAACATTCGACCCAGAGCAGGTTGTGGTTGCGGCTGAGCTGAGTGAGATCGGATCAAGGGGGAGCAGAGGAGCTGGGGCAGCCAGCACGTGCACAAGGTGAGGGGGTTGCCATGCCACAGAAAAGCCAGTAAAAGCCCTCGCATCAACCCCTAGCAGTAGCAGACATCAACCTCCTTGGCCGCCCCGACAGCCCAGATCATCGGCTCATATCTGGGCGAGCCTCTATGAGAGGGCCGCTGCAGGCTTCCGGTTAGCGGGTGCTTGGCTTGGGAGGTACAGCGATCGTAGCGAGAGCGGCCCAAGGCACATTTGCAGAGAGGGGTCTGACTGACTGATCAACTGTGGGCTGCAACTTGGTTTTGGGAGCCTAAATTGCACCTTGCACTTAGCACTTTGGGAGGAGAAGGCAGAGGACTGCAGCGCCCAGTGTGCCTCGCGGCAGGAGCCGTGCACACCGTTTCATCGTGCCAACAGGCGCATAAAACCAAGATCGGGCTCCCGCAGCACCTGGGCCCGTCCGAGCTCGTCGGAGGCAGGGCTGGACCTTGGGCATATTGTTATTTATTTTACATTGTTTATATATCATTGTGTTTTTTACATGGAGTGTTAGGTAGTGTTGAGTACCCGGAAAAACCGAGGTGTTGCAGGGACCCTAGATGCCTTTCTTTTGAGGGCCGAATCTGCCCTCATCCACGAAATACAACTGAGCGAGCGCAGGTTGTCTTTGGAACCGGTTATTTTATCGAGTAGTCTCGCAAGGACACCGGCATTAAGTAAACCAGTGTTGGCGACTAACAAAGAGCAGCCCGTGAGTTTGACTGATATTTCAATACAAGGCACAAACGAACAGGGAATAGATACAGTGCCATTGTTAACCCCGGATTCTGAAGTTGCCCCTGTTGGACCTAAAGTTACCACAAGAGGGCAAAGGGCTAATCAAAGACTAAAACCTACTGTAGGACCCCCACCAAGCGAAAGGTAAAAATCCTCCCAAACAGAGCAAATTGGCACCACCTATGAATGGGAGAAGGGGGAAATCTGCTATTGAGATGGATGATCCCAATAGGGGATCTCCAATATCCCCAACACAGAACGAGGTGGACAATTATTTAAATAGCATGTCAGATGGGAACTTTTGGGGGAAGCTTGAGCTTATGATGACATCGCTCCTGGAACCTATTATGTCGAAGGTAACCAGTATCGAATCATGATTGGCTAAGATGGAGGAATCGATGAGGAGTAAAAACCCATCCACTCACGTAAATGATGTTACATCTAGAGATTGCCCTCCACCTGGTAGGGGTGTAAGTTTTACTTTTGACCCACCACAAACCTTTCTCACTTCAAAACAAACCTACAGTAGTGATAGCAGCAACAATGCTAATCGCAATAAAAATTCAGAGCACAAGGGACAATGTCCCCCTCGAGGTAGTTCTAGTGCCACTGTCTCAAACACATATGAAGGAACTGTGACTATGAATGAGACCTTGGGGACACGGGATGACACTGGGTCTGTAGAGAGGGGTAACATTCCTCCGATAAGACGGGATATTTCTCACTATTCATCTCAAAATCTAAATCTACCGCCGGAGGCTACCCCGTATACGGTGGTCCTGGCAAATGTACCTTTCTGTCCACATATTGACTCTGAGCACTGGTCTGCTTTAAAGAATAAGTCCTTACACTTTTTGACCAAAAGGACTGGCCTGAATAGTCTTCTTTTTTCGGACTTTAAAATGGTCCGCAGAATAAGATGGGTGGGTCTTACCCCTAAATCATTCAGCGGAGATTGCATTGTTCTAACTTTTAGGTCACCCCAAACAGTTCACACTATTCTGGAATGGGGAAATAATGGATTTATTGACCCTAACGAAATTAATATATTACCGCTGGGATATTTTTATCGGCCAAGTAATCCGTTGCCTCGTCACGTTTCCATGTTGGCAGGCGATAAATGCAGAGGCTTAAGGCAATTTATTTATTCTGTTCCAACATACAGTCGCTTTGATGTTTTTAACCCTCTGGAAGATCCCGATTGACTGGATCTTGGAAATCTTTGTTCCCCACTCATACATGGAAAGGGGAATGATCCCCAAATGCTAATGGGGGACAATGACTTCCTCATGTCCATACACACTGTCGGCAACATAGTAAAGCCTAGTGGACTGACTAATTTGCTTCCTGAGACACAGGCTGGGTGTGAGGTTTCCTTAAATATCTCCTCAAAGATCCCTTCCATAAGTACAGTTCCAACCAATGATTTTCTTTTAAATAAAGAAATGAAGGCACTAGGATCACCGACCCTTGCACAAGAACCCCTGGTCGACTCTGCATGTAATCATAACATCTCCCCAACACCTAGATTCCCACCAAAAGAACTAAGTAGCACGTCCACTTATTCTGAAAATTCTACTCAGGGCGGAAAATCCTTAAGTTGTAACATTGTTTCATGGAACATTGCTGGGATTAGTTCTAAGCTGAGTAATCAACAATGGTGGGACTTCGTCATGCAGTTTGAGATTTTGTTACTACAGGAAACTTGGGCTAAGGAAGCGATACATGTGAATTGGTTTAGGACCTACCACATTCCAGCAGTCAGTGTCCATAGTGGCCGGGCAAAGGGAGGTTTATGTACTTATATCGCGAGCACTCTAAATGTAGAGAATATCAGGATGCTCGCCTGTGAGGATTACTGTCAATTGATTAAATTAGACATAGACCCTACACGTTCAATAGTTCTGGCCAACTTTTATAATAATATCCCGTCAGGACAAACTGGCGTAGTTATATCCAACATCTCGAAATCCCTGAATTCATTGGGTAGTGGCAAGACGAACGATATGTTAATACTAGCAGGAGATTTTAATTTCACCCAATGCCAGAATGCAGGAGAGAAGTTGTGTGGAGTCTCAAGAGAAGATGATGTTTGTTTGTCACATTTTAGCCATAATGTCCTGGGGGAACAATTCAATGAACTCATTTTTAGCCACAACCTGGGATTTGTACATGAGCTATGTCCATCTCCGGCCCCTTTGTCTTGCACATTTAATGGGAGAGGATATTGCTCTATAATTGATTATGTTCTTATATCATGTACCCATGCACACAGTCTTCTTTCTTTCCATGTCTCTGATAATCCACTTAGTGACCACTTCCCTCTTTGTTTGACTATTTTATTACCTGCAAGGAATCTACCAAGACCCCACAATATTAATGATCAGCTGTTAGAAAATCTAGCAATTGGCGGCAATAATGGTTACTCAATTCGTTGGGCTCTGGTAGACCAGGAAAAACTGGTCAACAACGTGGTAAAGAAATATAAATCTGATATAGATATGTGCTTGAGCGAAGAAGCTGCCCCTGACCAGATTTTAGCCTCATTTATGGCCATATCTACAGCAATAAGTAACTCCCTTATCAGGCAGAAAAAGAACATCGGATCATTACAGGGCTGGTTTGATACTAACTGTTCTCGAGCGCATTCCCAGCTAAAGAAGGAGCTACAGAAAACTCCTAGAAACCTGATTGCCACCAGGTTGGCCAGAGGAGTCTACAAACAAGCACTAAGGGACAGAAAGTCAAAAATGAAGCAGGAGGCTTGGGAGGCCCTATATTTGGCCTCAGTAACGAATGACAGTGCGGCATTCTGGAAGGCAGTTAGGGCTCCTTTTTTAGCTGGTGATGGCGGCCCGTCGCTTGAGATAGCGATCCCGGTGGAACAGTGGATTAACCATTTCTCCCAAGTATACAATGGCGAAGACCCTGCTCTTACGATCGATATGCATGCCCGGGAGACACTGGGGGAAAATTGTTTTTTGCAACAGAAGGAGTTATGGTTCACCCTAGAGGAGGTGGAGAGGGCCCTTCACGCAAGTCAAGGAGGAAAGGCCCCGGGCCCTAACGGGGTCCCCATTGATATATTTAAATCAAACGTTCCCATGTGGGGGCCCCTGCTGGTGCAAGTACTTAATGCAAGTTGCAGTACAAATTTTTTATCTACTTGGCTACTCTCAACCATTGTGCCAATTTTTAAAAAGGGGAATAGACAGGATCCAGGATGCTACATACCAATTTCCCTGCTAGATGCCATAACAAAAGTAGCAGGTAGAGTTCTACTTGAGCGTCTTCAGGACTGGGCCGAGGAGAACTCCATCCTGTCAGACTTGCAATATGGATTCCGGCCCGGCCTGGGGACCGTAGAGCAGGGTTTAAATCTCTCTCTGTTGGTGGGGAAATATACCAGGGCAAGGAATGGGCACCTGTTTTTAGCATTCGTGGATCTCACAGCCGCTTTTGACTGTGTGGTCCACGCTAAATTGTGGTAAATTTTAGAAGTCATGGGAGTCGATTTAAACATTATTTACTTTCTTAAACGTTTTTATTGTGACGCTAAGGCCTCTGTGCGTTATGGCACAAGGGGTGAATGCTCAGAAGCCTTCCCGATCAGGAGCAGAGTCAGACAGGGATGTGTCTTGGCTCCGTTCCTTTTTAATCTGTATATAAACGGGTTGGGGGAGGCGCTCCTGAACGACAATCAGGACTTCCCTACAATAGCGGGCCGTCCGATTCCAGCGCTTTTGTACGCGGATGACGCGGTGCTGATGTCCCGTACTCAAGTTGGCCTTCAGCAAGTCTTAAACATCTTCTCCCATTTTATGAATCAACTAGGCCTAAGGGTGAACACAACTAAAACCTTTATTATGCATTGTGGTAAAGGCATCAAGAAACAAAAGGATATGTTTATTGGAGGCCAAAAAATCGGAGTCACTACAAACTTTTCGTATCTTGGTATTCTTTTTGTTTCTAATGATACATGGGTACAAGCAGTTTCCGCTAAAAAATTGGCACTTGTACGCACCACTTCTGCTCTAATTGCCTTCTCAAGAAAACTGGGCAAAAGACCACCGGTGGAACTTTTAAAGATCTACAAGGCTAAATGTGTCTCAGTGGCAATTTATGGGAGCGGAGTCTGGGGATTTGCTGACCCTTTACCAATTCAAAGAGTAGAAAACTCATTTTTAAAATATATTTTATTATTTTTTTCCTCTGCTCCCGTGCCCCCCTCCCTTCTCTGCTGCTGATCATTGGTTCCCTACCTCGGGGAGCGCGTCCTGCTATTTACACTGTCTATTGCCTTGTTTGTGTGTAATGTTTCTTAATTTTAAATTGAAAACTGAAACCGTATTTAATACTGTCACTCAACTGTTGCTTTCGCCTTCATTGGGTGAGATGATGGACCGACGGGCTACCCGGATTGATCAATTTGCATAACTGTGAATGATAAGTTTCATGCTACCTAGCGGCCGGCCCAAAGGGTTGTAGGCCCATGTTTGTAACTCATTGAAGTCCAATAAAGGTTTCTTTAAAAAAAAAAAATATATATATATATATATATATATTTTATCTGTACCAAATAGCTGTGCCACAAGTGTTTGTCATGCTGAATTAGGCCTGTCATTTATTTCTGACCTAATCAAGACTGAACCCGTGCTCTTGTGGCACAGATTGTGGCTTAAAGAAGAGGCCAAATTGAATAGAGACTTCCTCTCAGACATTATGAAATTGGAGGGAGCAATGAGTATACCATGGCTTAAATATGTTTTTAACTTTTTAAACGACCTCGGCCACCCAGAATTTTTTTACTAATCCTAGTACCCTCGACACTATATCAAGGAAAGAACTAAAACAAGAGGGTTTGTTTCTGTTAGAGTCTGCCAGAATGACTACAGAGATTCTAAAACCAACAGTCTAGCATAACCAGATGGTTTTAAGTACTTTTAATATTCAACCTTATTTAGTTATTGTTCAAAGCGCCTATGAAAGGTTTTTGCTGACCCGCTTTAGGATGGGAACTTTTCACCACCTTGTTACATTTCCCACAATGAACGAGTGGTCTCAAAATCTTTCACCTTGCCCTTGTGATAACATTTCATTACAGACCATGACTCATGTTATTCTTTTCTGTAAATATTATTCTGTATTACGGACCACATTTTTAAAACCTATTTTTAAACAGTTTGGATTACGTCAAAGCCGACCTGCCTTATTGGCCTTGCAATTACTTGACAATGAGTACAGAATTTATAGTGTCACTATTTTCTTGAAAAAAACTCTCTTTTATAGGAAACAATTGTTCAATATTTGATTAATTCTTATCAAAAGCTCCTTAAGTTTAATACTATTTTATTCACAAAATGTTTTTAATGAACAAGTGTAAAGACTTTTTTTTTCTTTTTATTGTGCTTTTATGATTGTTTTTGCTCAAACATTCGACTAAAGCTTGATTGATTGATTAAATAGAACGGAGCCACATGCAAACGTCCGTTCAATGGACACTCAAAAGTAAATTGTCTAGTGCATTTTGGGAAACGTGGCCCTGACCTCCAGCAAGTTTGAGATAGATACCATTTTCCCCTGGACTCCAGGACTTTGAAGTAACTTCAGGCTGAGCTTGCCACTGCCAAGGCTTATCAGTGGCCAGTACAGCTACCACTACCTTTGTTCGATGTTGTTCCTCAAGGGAACTCCACAGCATCTTCAGCTAGCCACCTCAGTGGCCCCGTTGTTGGGTTTTTGCATCTGTTTCCTCACTGGCACCATCTAAGCGGTAAAACCAGCTTCCCCGGCTCTTGCTTCAGCACCAGGGACAGCCAGCACCACTCTGCACCCGGTTCCTATGAGCCAGTTAAAATTGAATCGACTATTGTGGCCTGGACCTGGGACCCGCATCACCTTACCCCTCAGTGGTTTCCAGTGGACTCGACCTGCAAGTGACCGATTGTCACTAACACTGTGGTCAACGAAGAAATACACTAAAGTCTGTAGTAATGAAATTATTTTTCCTTCTAAAAGCCATAACTCCATCCATACTCATCCGATTGTGTTCGCTTTGGTGTCTAAATTTAAATAAAACTCTGCTTTATGTTTATGAATTGATGTTGGATTTCATTTGGGTCTTGTCAATTACTTATCGTCCATATCTGCACTCTCAAATGCTTAACACAGATTCCTCTAGTAAAGCCTGTCTGCTCCTTGCCACAATACCAGTACTTGGCAGGGGATTTATTTGTGTGAATCCAAAGGACCTATTTTGGGGTATTGTGAGAGTATTGCATAATGAAGCATAACTATCCTCACTTCATAATACACAGATTCTTTCTGTGTTATTTTTTCGGGCATATTGCTGGGGTTGTGATGGTCAGTGTGAAGATTCTGCTTGGTACATGTGGACTGAGGTTCCTTTACAACTGTTAGTGATTCTTGATGGGAGATACCGAGACCATGGGGGAGGGGTGCTTCACAGTCCTTTCTTGGAATGTTAATGGGATGAGTTGTAAAATAAACAAGCATTGGCATAGCAAATAGGTCTCACCTTTGGGACCTTACAAGTGTTTAGCCATACAACAGTTGATGTTGTTGCACCAAGGATATTGTGCTGCATAACTAAATACGAGACCTATTGGCTATGCCAATGCTTGTTCAAAAAGTGGCAGGAATGTATGTTACTTGCATTATTTTAATAAAAATGTTTTTCATGGGATACCTTTATTTATCACGCGTTTATGACAGGAAAATTCAGAAGTGCCCTGTTACTTTTGTCTTGGGAAATGTATTGAATTGCGCAACTGTGGGGTGTTTTCGAAAGAGGTTCTGAAAACGGTCGGAAATTTGAGCTAAGCACATATAAGGATGACTACAACCTGAAAGTGCCACTGGAACATAGCCATTAAATCAGCCCGGCGAGTCGAGTAATTGCTTTTGAGATATATGCAAGTTCCAAGTCAGAGAGGTCCAAATCCCGCCGAAGCCCGGCTCTGGTGTTTATCGTTCGCTGGTCGATAACAGGAGTATCGCTGAGTTTGGCAATAACAAATAAAATTGAAGCGCTAAGAGGCAACGCAGCTTGAGGTGCAGACTGTATACATGATGGTCATTACTGGCGAGAATTCGACCCCTATAATTTCACAATGTATTCTAAATATTGCGGTGTTGAATGAGCCGACATCAAAATGGTTTCCACAACAAGTCAGTTTCAATGGCTATATTTAAGGCGCTCAGCCGTGCCCTGCTGCTGTTCACAGTGCTCCAAGAGAACAAGAATTGGCCGCGCGCGCGAGAACAAGCATCGCGGCACCGGCACTTTACTTTGAACATTAAAAGTAAAGCGCGTGTGCCGCGATTATAGCAAAAGTAAAGAAATAGATGTTTTATTCTATTTCTTCACTTTTGCGAAAGTGAAAGTCGTCATGGTTCTAAAGACCCGTGAAAGACTGCTGGCGGCCGGCTGCGCACATGCACGCTCCCGTGAACGCAAGCGCTAGGCCAGCCAGCAGCACTTTGAAAACTCATCTACTAAATGTCTCTCCGAGCAGCGCATGCGCACTGACTCAGCGAGACCTAAAAAGGGAATGTTTTACCAATTCCTCAGGTGGCAGTCTCCAGACTTTGAGCTCTTACAGGGGACTCACTTGATGGAACCCAACTGCAAGATGTGGAGGAGGAGAGGCTACAGATTGGTGGCACTTCCAGGATACACCACATACTCCCATGGAGTGGCCATATTGCTGCAATGCACATTCCCAATGAAAGTGATGAGAGTGATTGGGGATAATCAAGGATGCTTTGTCCTTATGAGCCTTTGGTGGAATGGACTGCAGGTGAAAGATGGAGTGGTTTATTTGCCGCCCTGACTGCAGCTGATGGAATTGGTAGATCTGGGGGCTTGGCTGTTCTCATTACCTCATGGGCAGCTGATCGTAAGGGGCGACTTAATTTGGTGATGGATGAGACCATTGACTGACTTACTCGGGGTGGTGCTAAGGGACACAGACAATTATACGCCTTGGCAGAGGTGTGTAGGAAAAACAGTCCCACTGCGTGCCAGTACTCCTTCTACTCTGGGGCACATAACTCCTACTCATGGTCAGACCACATATTCACATAGAACTCATATTTGATCAAGGTCGTGAATGTACATTTCTTGGCCCACTGGATATCGGATCACTCACTGCTTTAAGAAGATTTGGGTATACTTTGATGGAGGAATCACAGAAGATGTAAGTTGGATCCCTGTTTATTGAAACAAATGGGAGTGAGGAAGGAGGTAAGCCAGACCAGGGAGTAGTACTTCGGTGACAATGAGCAGACAGTCCAGTCAAAGGTGGTACTATAGGGGCATACAAGGCAGTAGTAAAGGGACAGGCCATTTCCATGGCAGTTGCCAATCAATTGTAATGAAAGATGGCACAGAATGCCATCTGTTGAAAAAATTAAACAACATTTCCATCTGGAGAGGCTGAACGTAATTCAACCTAGTGAAGACTTGGCTCACTGCATAGTGTCTGCCCATAGAGAGTATCACAGCCTGGTTACTGACGATGCGTGCAAGCGTGCTGCAGCTGTCCAGAGAAGAGACTACGAGGGTGGCAATAAGGCAGGGAAGTTACTAGTGTTGCTGGGCAGGAGGGAAGAGAGGGCAGATGGGTTGGAGAGCACCAAAGCCCAGAGGAAGATTAGTGGCAGCACATACATTGCTGAGGAGTTTGCCTGCTCTTATGCAAGGTTCTATATGTCAAAAATGACTCATACAGCGAAGGAGGTACCTTCCTTCACGATATTCCCCTTTCCTGCCTTTCAGATGCCAATAGAGCGGTGCTGGATGCACCTATCTCTGTGAAAGAGATAGAGGATGCGATCCCCACCCTCCAATCGGGAAAAGCCCCTGGCCCAAATGGCTTGCCCATGGAAGTGTAGAAATGCTTAGCTAGTGGACTATCTCCCTACCTCCTCTCGATGTACATGGCGGCATTGAGTGAGAGGAGTATGGCAGAGGGGATCCGAATGGCCATAAACGCAGTCATTCTTAACAAAGGCAAACCAGCGCACTAATGTAGATTATAGGCCCATTTCTCTTTTAAATGCCTAAGCCAAAACCTTAGCTAAGGTGCTTGTGAGTCTCTTATCGCCAGTAATAACAGTCCTAATACACCCTACCACCCTCAGTCTCTGACGACTGTTTGGTTGCCACACCAGGATGGCCGATTTGGCAACAGTAGGTGCGATTGTCTCACTTGATCAAATGCGTGTGACTCCTTTAGTGGCCCTACTTATTTTGAGTCGTAGAACAGATGACCCTGGGGCCGAAATACCTTAACTGGGTGAAGTTAATCTATTCCCCCCCCCCCGTCCCCCACCCCCCCCCGGCTTGTGTTCAAGTGAACAACAAATACTCTAGCAAGTTCCCCTTGCAGATGGGTACTTGACAGGGCTTCCTGCTATCTCCTATGTTATTTGCCCTGTTGGTGGAGCCCCTGGCATGGAAAGGTCACTCTCTGATTAGTGGCTTGTGATGAGAGGATGTTGGGTGGACAAAATTTCCTTATATGCAGGTGATGTTCTGCTATGTCACTGATCCGAACTTCTCTGTTGATGGGATAGTACAGGCTATGCACATATGTGGGAACTACAGTGGCTTTTGCATTAATTGATCTAAGTCCGTCCTCTACACACTTATGAATTGGGCACTTGCTCTGCCCATCAGGGGTGACCTGCAGATCTCTTGACACAAATTCTGCTGCTTGGGGATTCACGTTATACGCTCTTGAGAGGGCTTCCTTACAGATAACGTATATGATCTATTGGACAAATTCAAGGGGGATATCATGCACTGGCAAATAAACCCACTCTCCTTTTTGAGTAGGGTGACGTAATATCAAATGGAAATCTTACCAACATTTTCATACATGTTATAAAATGCGCCTTATGTCATTCAGGACAGCTTCTTCCAGAGTGTGGAATGCAAATTAAGACAGTTCCTCTGGAACTCTAGAGCCCGTGGATTATGTTGACCAGACTCACCGAGGGGTTATAGGAAGGGGGCATGTGCTCCAGGACCTCTGAAGATATTATTGGTCTATGCAGCTGGTTGTGGTAAACAACTGGGTGTTTGCGAACCTATATGAGCCATCTGTTAGAGGAGACAGGGCACTAATGGGGCCGTGAGGTTACTTAGCGGCCTCTATGGGCAGAAAAATAAGTTGTGCTGGCCATCATGCATCAGGGTGGTACTTCAGGCGTGGGATAAAGTTCTCCATCAGATGGGATGGTTTGGGACTCTTAGGGCACCCCACTGTGGAACTCCTGCAGGTTGCCTGAGTTGCGTGGACTGTCTGGTTTCTAGTGCTGGGATCTTATAGGAATCAGTGTGCTTCATGATGTCTTGGTATGTGATGCAATAAAGGAATTTCAGGCCCTTAAAAAGAAGAGTACTAGATGCATGAGGGGCAGTTTTCTGCTATCTGTGCCTCCTGCATGCGGTAGCTAAACACATAGCGGGTGGCACCGAGATACCAGAACCTAATCCACAGGTGGATAGGATACTGGAGGAACCTCTAAGATGTAAAGCGATATAACTCATTTACAAAAAGATCATGAATAAGTTGCCGGATGCACTTCAGGCGCTGAGTCGCCTCTGGGAACATGATCTAGGAGAACTCTCTGATGACGAAGGTACTGATGCGCTTGGGGGGGGGGCCACGGGAGGTGGCAATCAAAACAGGGTTCTGAATTGTGCAAATGAATATTCTTCACAGGACCTACCAGGGTGTTATTGACTAGAATTGGGAGGCCTCTGAGTGATGATTGTCTTAGGTGATGGGGATGCCAAGGGACTTTCCTGCACACCTTATGGGATTGCCCTGCTATACAACTATATTGGATACAGGTGATACGATCCTGAGAGAAGGTCACAGGCCTGACATGGCTACCGGACACGGAAGCTCTGTGTGTTGGGTATATGAAAGGACACAAAAGGTACCAACGTAATTTTTGCAGTTTGGGACTAGTGGTAGCCCGACGTAATATAGCACTATTATGGGGGTCATCAACCCTGCCCCTAGTGGAAAGATAGGATGCGGACCCGAACTGGTGTATGGCTAATGAACATTCTATATATGAAGGTAGAGGATGCCCACATAAGTTCCGAAAGGTATGGGAGCCTTGGGGGGGGACTACTGTGGCCTGCCACAATCATAGATGTATGTTACGTACCAGTCGAGCTGCATGTTACCCCATGCTCCTGTTGGAGGGACTCTCACATTTATGTTATTGTACCACTTGTCAAATGATTCCAGGATATATATTTAATGACACACATTACTTCCTACCTGCATACTGGGCAGCATATTATATGATATCGGCAGCATTGTTATATGTTTCTTATAATCTAATAAAGAGAATTGACAAGAAAGTACATTATTTCTGACATAATACTTATATAAGCATACCATGGCTTAAACCATATATGCAGTCCCTCAGTTCCTCATCAAGAAATATGCGAATTGTTACCATTATTGATGGAAGGGCATAATGAACCACTTGAGGCTTCACCTCCAGTGACTAATGACCCGTTGCAACACTCACAATGGTAATAAATGGCGTATTACACTCTGTGTATGTGTGCGCCTGCACTGTATATATATATATGTGTGCCTAAGTCCCCGGAGTCCTGTATTTTACGGTCATGTTGCGACTAGCCAATCACCGCGATCGGTCCTAGGAAGCAAGATGGCCCAAGGGAAAACAAAGCCGCCCAAGGACAATCGGAACAGTGCTTGCAGAACTCTCGCTGGATTCCCTTAAACCCAACCGTCCAGCTATTTAAATATTTTTGTACCTTAATTTCTCAAAAACTACTGAACGGATTTACACCAGATCACAAAAAGCAAACTTTCTGGACCAACATTTAGATTTCTGCCAAATGTACTGTCGTTCTGTTCAGCCATTTGGACTGTGGCACTTTTTAAAAAAGTCTATGGAAAATGCATAGGGAAATTCGATTTTGGGACCCCTCTTTTTCTCAGACCCCGCATTCAGGAACTGTGGTGGTGAAGGGGGCGTTCAAGATAGAGTTGGGGCACCAGCCCTATCTGGACCACCCTCTGTCACTGGTAGCTCAACCTGCCACTGGCCTTTTTGTTGTTTTGTTTCCGGCCACATTATGACTGCGGGTGTTTACTCCATCTAGCCTCTCTCACTAGCTTTAGTGCATGTTATTGCGACTTTGGGCTGTTAATCGTAGGTCCAGAATTTCACGATATCTAAATGAGATAAATTATCGTGCAGCGTTTTTAATAGAAGACGCTTACTTGGCCATTTGTTATCATGAAAGTCTTTAATGAATCTGCCCACCTGACAGTTCCACTAGTAAGCCAGCTGCAAAGGGCACGAGCTAATAATTGCCTTGGAGTCACGTGACTATAACTCTGTTGTGAGGGGGGGGGGGTGGAATGGCTGTAACTTTGCAGTGTGGTGAATGCGCGCCAGTTATCTTTACCCTTTTAGCCGAGTCACAAAACAATCTCTTCTGGATTTCCTTTGCAGCTTTCTTTGTTTTTCTTTCTTTGCATCCTCCCGAGTATGTGGAATCAGCAACCTCGCGGATAAAGACAAAAGGGAAAGTATGTATAAGTGTAATCAATCAATATATCAATAACTAATTACATGAATTAAAATATCATAGAAATAAACGCAGATCTAAAAACAATAAAACAGAGATGTGTTTAGAGCAGGGCGGGCGAACGGGTACATTCTGGGCCTACGCCTTCCCAAAGCCGCAGCCGCAGAACCTTCAACGTCATGTGCACAAAAAACCTACACAGAAATAACCATTGATGTTAGGGATGAGGCACAGGAGATTGGTTTCAATTGGCCGCAACTAACCTAGCCTTATTCTCCTCACGGAATATTCGAATGCATTCAGCTGCTGAATATTTTAGTTAAATTAACGACCCTACACATTTTGTGGAATCTTCCTAACACTCAGAAGAGTGCAATTTGCTATGACAGCACTCAGCGTTGTGTAGCTGCAATATCCCAGCCTCGAAAATGGATGGCTGACATAACAGGGGCCTTCAGGATAAAACCACTGAAAAGATGACCAAATACCCCCGCAGGCAAAGCAACTGCGAAAAGCCTTCGGCCAATCCCCATTGATTCCCAGGATCAATATTTCAGATCACATGCAATGCAGCTGTTCTGAGTAATCCTGGTGCTCCCCCAGGACAGAAGAACTTTTAGCACAGCTGGGAGGAGTGCCAACCCATTAGGAAAGATCCTACTTAGGAAAAACAACCAACCGATGCCTTGTGCACTGAAAATAAAGAAAGGACTGCTGCACTCTGTGCTGATCGTAGTGTATTACTCGAATGCAAAGAATTCGGAACATCGGAGAACTAAAATGAGTGGTTTATCCGAACCTCAATCTCCCACGCCGAATTCAGGAGTGGCCTCAAGACCTAGCTGTTCGAGTAGCCCGACCCCATGAAGCTCCTGGAAACACCTCGGGGTGATTAGCGCGCTCTACAAATACTGATTGATTGATTGGTCAAGATGAATATGTGATTACGAAAGTCGACTACTCTTACATGTCTTGAAAACATCAACATTCTTTAATGTCCCAAAAAGATTGTAGAATAAGTAAAATGAAAAACTATCACGCACAGAAAAGTCTATACCAAGCCACCTAGACAGTAGCACTCAAGAAAAGCTATAGAGACAGATTGTGTAATATTGTACGTCTCAGAAGCTGATTCTTGGCCAATGGTTGGTGAAACAGCAAAGGGAACCAGTACTGAAATACAAGCCAAGATAGATAGGTCGCCAGTGATCAACACGAGCGCAGGAGACAAATGGACGAAGTGAACGCCAGATCAGAGATAGTCAATTTTGCGTGTGTGCAATCTATCAATCGTACAAGTCTAAACATGGTAATCAATGCAATATGCTGAGGAAGGCAGTGAAAGGTATTGGCAGATCTGAATCTAGACTATGGGGCAGATTTACTATTTTTTCACGTAGCGCACTGCAGCAGCCCCAAATGCTGCGCTGCGTGAAAAGGAGAGAGGAGGAGAGCGCCCTATTTACTAAAATAAGGCACTCTTCCCCTCTCACTCAATCAGTTGCCGTGCGCCACGGAGACACCTTTGCGCCATGGGGCAAGGCTCTCTCCACGAGTCTGGCATAGGTTTTGTACTGGAAGGGTACTCTTCCAGTACAAAATACTATGCATAGACTCACTTTAACAATTTTCCCACTTTGTATGCGTGCTGTAAAGTGCAGCACACATGCAAAGTCGGAAAAGGAAGGAGAAATGAAAGCATTTCTCCTTCTTTGCACCTACTTGAAAAGGGCGCAGTTTTCTCACGCTAAACCCAATCTACTTTATTTAGTAAATTGGGTTTAGCGTGAGAAACATCGAGTGGGTGCATGGGAACGCTTATGCTCCATCCTTGGTACACTCCCATGGCACAAAGTAATGCTATGCGTTGCTTCGCGTTACTTTTCATTTATTTCCAGGGCTAACCAAGTTTAGCGCAGGAAAGTGAATTGGGCAAAAAAGATTTTGCAGTGATTTGCGGCACAAAATCTTAGTAAATCTCCCCCTATGAAGGCTGTTTAGCGGAAGCTGGTAGCTGCCTTTGTGCGCCAAGGAGATACTGCTAGGGGGAAATTCATAGGGTGGAATCGGCCACCATGGGTGGCCACCCAAGCACAATGGGATTAAGCGCTAAAGAAGGCGGATATCCCCTTCGCACACAGTCTATCCAGTTCAACTGAGATGGAGTTACTCTGTGGAGAGAAGCGAAGGATTAGAACCAAATTAAATTATGAACTTTAAAAAACATCTAGTGTGAGATAAAGTCAGCCTAAGCTGTTTCTTTGGGGTGGCGCTATCTCGACTCAGAAATCCTTCAGGAGGTAGTAAGAGGGGTGCCAGGTGCAGGGGGGATGTCACCACTTTCAGTGTATCTCTTCACGAGTGTGAATAAGAGTTTAAACCAGCCCCTTCCTCTAATCTTCAGATGATGATCTGAAATCTTTATGCAACTGGAACATTTGCCCACAAGGACTCAAGTGACGTCAGGAAATCTCTTAGACACAAGGTCTCTCTTCCGTAGCATCTGAGTTCGTTTTTTTCCAGTCTCAGCTGTGAGTATATTTCATTGCATCAGTGCCTTCCTTCCTTCCTTCCTCCTGCATGGGAGGGCAGTCGGTCTCCGGAAGCACCAAAGCCAGAAGCAGAGGAGTTGCTCTAGGCTCCGCCATGACTCGGATAGGGTGCGTGCCCACCACTTATGGCCACCACACACCATCTCCTCTCACACTTTACAACACCTTCAAGTTAACTTAGAGTTGAGTAGTAAAGAAAAATCCTCTGATTTGCAGAGAATGTGTTGCATCAGAAGGATCATCCATCTGTGCAAATCACTTCAGTCTGTTAACTGGGAAGAGTCGTTGAGACACCTAGATCACCTTCAAGCCCTCTGGCTTACCTACAAGCACATCAATGGAACAGCTCCACCCAGGAGTGTAACACAGCCCTGAGGTATGCGGGCTTTGTGTTGCGTTTATTTAGCCTAAGGGCATTTTGCCATCTGCACTGCAGTACCTAATTGAACAGCGCTGTAGTTAGAGGTGGTGAAATGCCCATGGGCATGTTGGGGAAGGCAGCGGAGGAACGTGGGGACGGGAAGCATTATGAAAAACAACAATCATCACCGGGCAAACACCGGTGTTGAGAGTGTGTCAGTGTTTGACCTGCTGTAAAATGTCAACAAATCTGCACCAGGTGCATGGGGGGGGCGAGCCTTCAGTCTTCACACAACCCTTCAGGGGCGCCCCATTCAGCCCAAGTCAAAACAAATCAATACGTTTGGTGATGCCATTTCCACACATTCTCGCTTGTGCACTGTACAGTTTTATCAGTAGAACTGTATGTCTGTGCAAATGTAATGGTCATCACAATTGAAAATGTGTTGTCTGTAATGGCAGTGCGCTACCACACCATGCATACTCCACTCTACGCAACTCCACAGTATGACATCCTACCCCAGGTCACTCTACGACACTCTACTCCACAATACACTACGACACTCCACTCCCCTTTACACCACTCCACTTTATGCCACTCCACTGTGCGCCACTCTACTTCATGGCATTCTATTTCACTTTGCGCCTCTCCACAACACTCCACTCTATGACACTCCACATCACTCTATGCCACTCCACTCTACGGCACTCCACAACACTCCAGTCTTTGCTACTATACTCCAATCTACTCCTCACCACTCCACACTATACCACTGTAAATGTAACGCTGACGCTGTACTCCACTCTACACTATGCCACTACACAGCACTCCACTCTACAAGTCCACTCTATGCTATGCCACTCTATGCCCCTCCAATCTATGTACTCCTCTCTGCTCCACTCTACTTCACTCTATGAAACTCTTCTCCATTCTGTGCCACTCTACGTCACTCCACTCTACGACACCACTCCACTCTATGCACCTCAAATTTACACATTTCTACTCGGCATCCCCCACTCTACAACACTCCACTCCACAACACTCTACTCTACGTCACTCTATGCCACACTACTCCACTCTATGTCACTACACTCTATGCCATTCCACTCCATTCTATGACACTCCACACCACTTCCCTCTTGGCCACTCCCCTACACTCTGTGCCACTCCACTCTATGACACTCAATTCCATTTCTCTCTACTCCACGACCCTCTACTCCACTCTAGGGCACGTCAGCCACTCTACGCCGCTCTTCTATAAGACACTCCACTCTACAACACTCAAGTCTTATCACACCACTCTTTAACACTCCACACCACTCTACAACACTCTATGCCACTCTACAACACTCCATGCCACTCCATCTATTCCACTCCACGCCACTCTACTCTACTCTATGGCACTCCATACCACTCCACTCTACGCCACTCCACTTTACGCTACTCTATGGCACTTCATTCTAGGCTACTCTACTACACTCTACGACACTCCACCCTATAAACTCTATTCCATTCCACTGGTCGACACTCTACTCTACACCACTCTTCTATACGACACTTCACTGTACGAAAATCCACTCTACGACACTCCATCCTATGACACACCACTCTACGACACTCCACAACTTTCTATGCCACTCTATACCACTTTACTCCACTCTGTGCTATGCCACTCTACATCACTCCTCTATAATCCACTCAACTCAACTACATGTCACTCCACTCTACGACACTCCACTCTACGTCACTCTACTGTACGACACTCCACTGTACGATCTCTACGACCCTCCACTCTCAGCCCCTTCAATTACACCTCTCTGTGACACTCTACGCCACTCTATTCCACTTCACTCTCATCCACTCTGCAACACTCCACTCTACGACACTCTATGTCACGCCACTCAGTGACACTCCATTTTACAGCACGACACTCTATGTCTCTCCTCTCCACAGCACTCCACGATATTCCATTCCACTCCACTATACTCCATTCGATGCTGCACCATTCTACATTACACCACTCTACTCTTACACTTTACTCCACACTATGCTATGCCACTCCATTCAATGGCACTCCATTCTAAGACACTTTACTCCACTCTACGCCCCTCCATTCTATGCCCCCCTTTCTATGTCACTCCTCTCTATGACAGTCTACTCCACTCTATGCCCCTCTACTCTACTTTATGCCACTCTACGCCACTCCACTCTATGTCCCTCCACTCTACGACATGACACTCCACAGCATTCTACTTTACGCTACTCTATGCCACTCCTTTCTGACATTCTGCTCCACGCCACTCCACTCTACGCCCCTCTATGAAACTCTACTCCACTCTATGTCACTTTAGTCTAGGCCACCCTACTACACTCTGGGGCATATTCTCAAGAACGTGTGATAATCATCGCAAAATAAACTTATTTTTATTTATTTATTTATTTATTTATTTGAGTTTTATATAGCGCTGGCTAGACCCGGAGGTATCAGAGCGCTTTACATAAGGTTCCACAAAGTTACAAAATTACATCAGTTACCAGTTACAGGAAAAACATTTCAAGAGCATAAAGACGAGATAAAAGGAGCTTAGAAGGGAGAGGTGGTAGGGTAAAGGGGTAGGAGGGAAATAGGATGGAGAGACGAGGGAACTTAACGCAACCTACAACATCGCAGTCTATCGCGGGAAATTTACGCCGTGTTAACCAAGTATTCACAACACGGCGGTACCATGCGATAGTCACCAGATAACGCGTCAAATGGCCGTGTTAAAATCAATGCTATGCTGCACAAATGCGAAACACGAACGCAAAAAAAGCTGCGATGAGGCCAAGCGCAATACAAAAAGCTGCGAAAACCAGCCACAGGCCTGCAAATCCCATCCATCTGGTGGGAAAATGACTATAAAACCAGAACAAGAAAAACACACCAGAAACAATCCAAAGTGCGCAGCACCATGGATGCACCCTGACTGAGCGCAGAGGCCAAAGCGAACCCCACACGCCCCACAGACCACCAGCAAGGTACAACGGGATCGGGGAAGGCCAGGGAGAAGAGGGAGAGGAAGACGGGGTGCAGTCCACAGCAACACAAGACCAGCGTCACGGAGGTGACAGAACACTACCAGCAACTGTCCCACAATCAGACTACCTGGAATGCAGCCGGAGTGTCGAGGAGGCCAATGGATGAGGCCAAGAGGCGCTGGCATGACCTGAAAATCTAAACCAGGCACAAACCCGCTGCCAACAGGAAGGCAGCAACGGTGACAGGAGGTGGGAGTCCTGCGCCGCAGGAGGAAATGGAGGCCAGTCATCAGTGTGGAGACGGTGCAAGGAGGTGGGAGTACGAACAAAGCTCGAGAGGACCTGACACAACAACAACAGGGTGAGTAACGACCAGGGACTGGGGGGACGGGGGGAGATGGGCACAATGGCACACATGCACAATCAAGTATAGCACACTGCACACCCACAATGACTCAGGATCATGTCCCTTATCCCCGTGGCACACTGCAGCACACACATAGCAATCCAACCACATCCCATGACAATGTGGCACCAAGTGCAACACCAACGCTGCAGAACATGGGACACAACTGGGTCCGCTCATGCGCAGAAACTGGCCTATCACATTGGACAGAGCAGGGAACTGTGAGATGCATTTGTACGGGTACAACCTCACAACCGTCATGTAGTCCCAATGTCAAGTTCCCCCCCCCCCCCAAATTGCCAGCACCGCCCAAACAGTCACAGTGTACATTGTCACACAGTCTGCATGTAAACAAGAACAATGCGCAAACATATATGTCAACACAATGTCAACATGCATCTCCCCTTCACATTGCAGAGGGACAAAAAACACCTCCAGCAGGTCAGACCAGACAACCCATCAGTGATGCCGGAGACGACCACCACACCTCGGACGCCCTACAACAGCTCATGGACTTCTCAGGCAACCCACCCACAAGAACAGGGCAGCCAAGCTACATAGAGAAGACCCCAGCCCCTGCACAGACCACATAGCAGGAAGCACCTGCCACCACAGCTGGCTCCCAACACGTCACCGAGGCACACATCACATTCCAATGCCAGGTGTCAGAATGCCAAAAGGAGGTGGCCGAACAGGTGCGGGTGGCCAGAGCTCATGGAAGCCGAAGTAGATCACATACGTGGGTATTCAAGTCCCATCAGGGACCACCTACACCCCACAAAGGAGACCCACACTGTGACAGATACACATGCATGCGCACTTTGTCCTGCAATGAACCACGCCCAGAGCCACGGAATCATCATTCACACCCCGACGCTGGTCCTCCGTACGACGGCCCAGTCCACTCCTCATACGCATTGAGTGGCTGACGACAAAGCTACATGTCCAAGGTCTTACACGCTGCCTGCGGTGACATGTCTGCGTCTGCTGTACACAGCACAATGTAATATCGTAGGGCCCAGGGCCCTCATGCATACAACAAGACCACAGGGACACACGCATATATCATGTTGAACTGGCTACGGGTATGTGCGCCCGGCCCCTTTATTGGCAGGGCCACTTGTACAGTGACGCCTGTGCTGGATGTGTGTGGGGTGAGTATGAGCCAGCCCACACGGAGTGCCTGGTGCTGGCAACAACTTGAACAGTGGACACCACTGCAATGGAAACAGAAAACACCTGCATAACAGAGTCAACTGCTGAGCAACATGGAGGGAGCCGGAGTAAGGACAGCGGTCATCCAGCATTCAAACAGAAGTGTCCGTGAGTTGCAGTGCACTGAGGTTGGGGCACTAGAGATGAGCACGCTCATGTGAAGAAATTGCTAGGATTGTGTCCCTTCGGGTTAGTCCTGATGCAGATGCAGTGTGGTGTGTTACACCTGCATCAACTTCCTCATCAACGTCCCAGGTCTCCCACTCTGCCTCAGGTGACATTGCTGCACAACCTCACCACAGCACAAAACTCAATCAGTAACGGTCCATGGGTTGCAGTGCACTGAGTCTGTGGCACCTGGAGTGCTGAGCAGGGGATCAGGCAGATGATGGCATCCACGACAGGCCTGAGCAACTCCATTGGTCTGCCATTACCACTGTTTCGACTCTGGCAGATGGTAGATGGAGTTGGCCCTTGCAAAGGTGGCGTGTGCCTACTGGAGTGATGCGACTTCGGCCCGGTCAGGACTCGATTTGATGTGTGAGCCCTGGTGGTTTGCAGTTGAGGCTGGAGGCAGCAGACAGCGGAGTGCCACATGCACATGGCACTGATGACCCCAAGACCACCGTCACAGAGATCATCCAATAGTCATTCTGACAAGGTCCCGGACGTGAGCTGCACAGAGTTAGTGGCCCCGGATGCACTGCGGTTGGCACAGGCACACCGCCATGGGACGGTGACTTGCGATGCACTGAGGTAGGGCCACACGGACTGGGCGGGTCCTCATTGATGTCCAAGGTGAATGTGGTGGAGGGTTGCGGGGGACAGTGGAAAGTGTCCTCCAGGGCATGATGCAGAGGTCTGATGTTATCCGGAAGCAGCAAATGGAGGAGTGGAAAGCGGCAGCCTCGTTGCCACCACCTATTTGGTGACAGCCACATGAGGATGAAAATGGCCCCCTAGTCCATAGACTCAGACTGCACAAATGTACGACGAGAGAGTGTCCATGAATGTCGGGGAACAGACTTAGTGGCACCAGGGCCAGGAGGCGGTGCAGTTTGCGATGATGCCGGTACACTGATATGAACTCTGCCATCGCTAAATCAAGAATCTGTGACCTACTGGACCGCAGTGTAGGCCGGAGGCAGCAGTCAGCAGTGGCCTACAGCCACATGTCGTTGGCTCGCGATGCACAGAGTTAGTGACACCAAGGCAGTTGTCTGTAGTGTTCGATCACCTACGTAACGATGATCCTATTCCCTCTGGACTGCAACGCGTCATCCTCTTACGCCTCTCCTTGTGTGCAATGATATGTATTCTGCCTTTGAATAATCGATGTTCAGTTCCAATTCTGTGACCTACTCGTGGGCAGCGTAGGCCGAGAGCAGTTGTCCGCGTAGGCCCACAGACACGTGTGGTTGTAATGCTATGCACAGACTTTGTGGCACCACATCGAAGGGAGTATAGTGACATAAACTCTGCCTGAAATAATGTTCACTGCCATGGTGTAATAAAGACTCAGTTCCAAATGTGCGACCTACTTGTCCGTAGTGTAGGCCGAAGGTAGTAGTCAGCAGGGGACGACAGACATGTGTCGTAAGAATGCCATGCACAGAGTTGGTGGCACCACATCGAAGGGAGTACACTAATATAAAATCTGCCATGAACTTATGTACTCTGCCATCGTGTAATCAAGACTCAGTTCCAAATGTGTGACCTACTTGACCGTGGTGTAGGCCAGATGCAGCAGTAGAGTACGTCAACGAGAAAGTAGTAAAGCGGGCCTGTGTCGTGGAGGCTCTGATGGTCTGAGGAGGCTGCCAAGGTCACGGGCCTCGGGCTTGGAGCTTGCGCCGGCACGTGGTGGGCCCTCCTTGACACACGCTGGTGTTGGCAGGTGATCAGTGTGGCCTGGCTGCACAGGGGCGGGCCTGACGGGTTCGGGGTCCAGCAGGCCGGGGTACGGCAGGCGCACAGGATCGCAGGCAACTCCGCTCACGAGGATGGCGTCGGCCTCGTGGTGGGGTGAGAGGCGCCGCCCTGGCAGAGACGTTGGCCATTCCGGAAGAGGACCACGCCCGGGGCTACGTGCTTTTTATTCACACCCCTTCGCTGGCCTGGCATATGCCGGGCCATCCCACTCCGCTCACGCTTACGGGGGGGGGGGGGGGGGGGACATAACAGGCAACATTTCCGTGAACTCCCCCGCTGGCTGGGGTGACATGGTTGCGTCCACTGTCCACTACACTCCATACACCAGCAGTGTATGTCGCCATGGATATGGGTGTGTTCTGCATACTGCGGTCTGTCCAGCACATCACCGCCACTCTTGGCATTGTGTACTTTCCCAATCATGGTTCTCCTGCCTCCTTCACACATGCCTGGTTCCCACCTCTCCCCACATTCCGCTATTGTGTGGCTAAGGTGCCATGCCGTTGATGGCTCATGTTCACGGCTTGCCCAGGTTACCATTGTGAGTTGTTCTGTCGTGTCTGGTGGGTGGGAATGTTATTTTGCATGTTGTATGTGATTTTGTGACGTGTGCATTGCCAGAGTTGTAAGTTGCATGGTTGTGGAGTTGAGGTGTGTGGGGTATTCATTTGGAACTTGCCAAGGGGCTGTGCATTTCCCTTGGTGCCATCCTGGTAGCGCTGGTTGATGATGGACTGTCGGAGGATGAAGGAATCATGCACACTGGCTGGGTATTTGGCGACGACGTTGGTGGAGATTCCACGGTGTTCGGATGTTGCCTGCACATTGATGAGAGACGTGTGCTTTCTGTTGCGGTGATTGTGTGCTGTGTCACCAGGGGGCACAAATAGGATATGTGTGCTGTGGATTGCCCCCAACACGTGCGGGCATCCAGCTATGGCGTATGGTCCTTGCTTGGTCTCCAGCGGAGCCTGCACATTGTGGTGGACGTATAGATACAGGGGTACCAGGCTGATGATGGCATCCAGGATAGGTGTGAGGGACTTGGATGCGGCTGGCTTTGAGACTCCTCCGATTCTGGCGGGTGTTGGTTGGGGGGTACCAGAGGCCAACAGGTGCAGCACAGCCAGCAGCTTTGTGTGGGGTGGGATGTTGGTTGTCCGCTGTGTTGGTGCCGTCTGCCTGTTGGGCGATGATGGTCAGGATGCGTAGGATGGTTGTCCTTTTGAGCCTGTAGTGGGCAGTGACATCCTCTGGTGTTAAGTCTGTGAGGCTGGTGCGTTTCCTGTGGGTCCGCTGTCTTTGTCCGTGCTGCCTCTGTGGTGGTCCGGGGGAGGGGGTTCCGGGGGGGTTGTGGCCCTGGGTGTGGTGGCGGTGGGTGTTGTTGCCCTATTGGGGCTCCGGGCTGCATATTCAGTTGCTCGGGGCATCTGTTGTTCTTCATGTTTGGCTTTGGGCTGTGCTCCCTTGGCTGCTGCCAGTTGTCGTCTGACTTTACACCAGGTCAGAGCAGGTGTTAATTTCCTGCTGCTAACACGCATTATCGCATGTTTCATGGTCTTTTCACCGATGTGGCTGGTCGTTGAGAATGTTGAGGAGTGGTGTTGTCGTGGCTTTTTGCACGGGAACGCCTACTCTGCATCTCATTAGCGATAGTTGCCGGGGTCATCTGTGGCGATGTTTTTTGCGGCTGCTATCGCGGATAAACTGGTGTTATGGACTGTTAGCACCAGCTTGTGAATGGGGTGATAAATTTATTGCAACTTTGGCTGAGGTAATGTGCCGTTAACTCTGCGATACCTCCTTGAGAATATGTCCCTCTGTGCCGCTCCATTTTATGTCCCGTGACACTCTACTCCTTTCCACTATACGGCAATCTACTTCAGTCTTTGCCACTCTTCTCCCCGTCACTCCACTCTACAACACTCCGTGTCTCTCTGGGACAATCTGTACCACTCTACACCACTTTACTTCTCTCTACACCACTACATGCTACTCCACTCAACTCCACTTCACTATACGCCTTGCAAACTCAGTGTCACTTCACTCATTGCCACTCCACTTTATGCCACTCTATGACACTCTGCGCCACTCTATGGCACTTCACTCGAGGACACTTCACTCTATGCCACCCCACTCCATTCTACTCTAACACACTCTACTCCACTGTATGCCGCTTCACTTTAGGTCACTCTACTCCACTCTATGCCAGTACAGTCTAGGACCCTCCATGACTGTCTACTCTACGCCACGTCCCTCCAAGCCACTCCCTTCTATGCCACTCAATGTCACTCCACCTTACGCCCCTCTACGCCACTCCACTATACCCAATGCAACTCCGCTCTATGGCACTCTAATCCACTCTGACACTTTACTTTCTTCCTTATGCTTACTAGCCCTCCTGGGTTAAAGGTCATGAACCAGGACTCTCCAGTCATCTCTGGCCTGTTCATTTTTTCAATCTGACTCCAGGTGTAACCCATCTCCTTGCAGTCAGCCTCAAGGACTCGGCACCAGGTGTTTATTGACCTTCCTGTTTTCCTTTTCCCTTGCGGGTGTCAGGTCAGGGCTTGCCTGGTGGTGTTTGATACTGGCTTGCGGGGGTGTGGCCTACAGCCCCAGTGTCTTTCCTGATTTCTCCATGAGCAGGAAGTTGGAAGGTCTGCTGCCATAGGTCTTTGTTGCTGGTAGTGTTTGCCCAGCGGATTTGAGGATTTTCCTCAGACAGGTGCTGACGAATGTCTGAGCTTTGTTGGTGGTGTTCACTGTTGTCCTCCAAGTTTCTGCTCCAAATAGAACTGTTTTTACAGTGGTGCTAAAACGTCTGCTCTTGGTTTGCAGCATTAGGTCCTGGGAGCTCCAGATCTTCTTTAGCTAAATGACGGAAGCCCTTACTTTGACGATTCTTGCATTGACATTGGTGTCTGTGCCGCCCTGCTAAATCATGACACTGCCCAGGTAGGTCAAGGCCTCAACAGTTTCCAGTGAATCACCTGCACGAGTGACTGCAGATGTGCTGGCTGTGTTAGTCTTCAGGATGTTGATTTTTCCACTGTGGATATTTAGGCTAAGTTGTGCTGATGTGGCTGCCACATTGACAGCCTTCTCTTGCATCTGCAGATGGGTATGGGAGAGTAGGGCCAAGTTGTCTGGAAAGTCCAGACCATCAAACTGTTCCAAGGTGTCCACTTGATCCCACTTCTTCTCCTTGATGTGGATGTCTTCATAATCCACTCAATGGCCAGCAGGCAGAGTAAAGGTGAGAGCAAAGAACCCTATAACTGTTTCTTTGATCTTCTTCCACTGACTTTCTACTGGGTCTCTATCATCCGCTAGTCCTTGCAGGACTTGAAACTTGTTACTGAGGGTGACTGAGCATTCATTCTGTTTCTGTCCAGCTTTGAGGGTAGTATTATATCACTGGCATTGGTTTGTCAGTTTTATCCATCCCTTATGGTCAAAGATTGTAAACGCCTCTCTGAGACAAGGCTCCATACCTGACTGTCTTAAAGTAGGGCAGGTCACACCTATAATAAAGAAAGCCAACTCCATCTCCTCAGAAGGGCCGGACTGGGATCTGAAAGTAGGCCTGGCAAATTTTGCCAGACCAGCCCCCGCCCGGCACGTAGCGAGCGAGTCCGAATGCTAATAGGGGGCTTGGGGAGGTTCTCCCCCCAAGATAGTTTTGGAAAACAACAGACCAAAATGTTGAATTTTACAGCACATTTTTCATTACATATTCAATTGTATCAACTTTCAAAGCACAGTAAATAGAAGATGATGACCTTCAAGAGCACCAGGTTACCAAGTGGGGGAAAAAAGTAGGGGAACTGTGGGCGGAGAATCAGAGGGTGGGAATAACCCAAGGATTGGATCAGTGGGCGGAGCCAGAGTTGTGGCAAGAATGCGCAAACATCCCAATTTTTAGTATTTGTTTGGCATTTCACTGCCCAGTTTAATCAACCAATGGATACACATGATTATTTAAGGTTATAATAAGTTATTGACATTAAAATACATTCACAAAGTGGGATATGCTTCTAATCACAGAATGTCCCAAATACGATAATATGTGGAAGCACAAGCCATTTGTTGTCGAGCCATGGAGTTTCTGTCATCAGCACTTTTCCCTTTTTCCACAACAGCAGTTCAAACATGAATGGCAAGATATCCTAGTGTGCAAATGTTTTCTATATAATTATGGCTCTGCCGTATTTGCCTCATAATGCAAGATCTGCTGCATGATCTAACCATTTAAACTAATAAATTGTTTAAAGCTCAAACGTATCAAAAGTTAATAAAAAATGTGACTTGTATTGCTGCGGAGTGGATGACTTATTGCAAAGGTTGACTGGTCACCTTTCTCACTGCTGCATTTGTATGTTCCACTAGTACTAATAAGGCAAAATCTTTCCAGAGACTGTTAGCATGTGTACAAATGTCAAAAATAATAAAATATCAGAAAACATACTGCATCACGCTGAAGCCTTTTTTTAATGCATAATTTAGTCAACACTGCGGCATCATTTTGTCCTCCTTTGCTGCAAGATTTCAGTGGCCTCAAAGCAGGCAGCACATGTTAAAAGTGCTTGTGCATGAAGCAGAGACACTGTGAAGTTTGCGAACTTAGTCTGGTGTGCGTGCAAATCCTGCATTGCCGATCCCTGATGAGTTGCAGTAACTACTTCTGAAACAAGGCCAATGGAGGTACCTATGGGTGAGGCAGACTGCCCTCAAGGGCAGGGCCGGCCTTAGCACTGGTGGTGCCCTGTGCATTAATGTTTGTTATTGCCCCCCAATGACCACCTCCGCCATGGATTCTCCCACTAACACCCTTTAACAGTGCCCCTCAAGTCACCATAACCACACTCTCCCTCAGATGCATTTAGGATAATCAAAGACTGGGGGGAAAAACATAATGCTCTAATTTATACCTTGCAGTTTATATGCAGCTCTTACATGACAGTTAATAGCTCACTGTTCTATGTTAGGATTTTAACTTATTAACTGCAAGTAACAATAGGGTCTCTCTGACAAAAGCAGTAGCCCACTGACCTATTTACATTATGTGCACTTTGTGATCTACATGGTACATGTTCTTTGCAGCAGGCACATTAACCCTCTGAGCTACCTTTCCATGAGTCAAAACTTCCACTAGGCAAAATTCCGATCTCTCTCTAGGAAGAACATTAAACACCAGAGTCATCATGACATTTTTATTGATGCCGAAAATTTCTGGAGGCCAGGAAGGAGGCAGCAAGCGCTTTTAAAACATTAATATGCTTGCAAACATAATGCCTCCACCCAAAGTCAGCACCCAGTGAGGTCACACTGGTTGCACTACCCTAGAGCTGGCCCTTCTCAAGGGTCCTGTGACCTCAGTGACAGAGTCACTGTTGTTCTAGGGTGTGCTGCTTCATAGGCTTGCCCGCAAGACTGGAGGGGAACTTCAGTATGGATTGTGGTAGACAAACCTTGAAGGTTAAACCACACTTGCTACTGCTAGTGTCCACCTGCTGTTGCTAAGACACCAGGGCTTCTAAGGTCTTGCGAAGCCTTCTAAGGTCTAACATGGGATTGTGCCCTCTCAGGAGAGTGGTCTGATGGACTGGTTATTAAGGCTGAACCTGGTTCACCAGTTCCAAATGCAGCAGCTCTGGCCATAGTGCCACATATTCTCCCCCACTGAACACCATATTGCCCCACTGAGAAAAGCTCACACTGCCTTCAATTACAACCCAATTGTTGCCTGCTATAAACACCTGGATGCGGCTCAATTTAAATGGCGCACTAGACAAGAGCAATATGTGGCCTACAAAAAAAAGTAACAACATGCTGGAAAAGCAAACACTCATAGGGAATGCAAAATTAGCAAACCATGTGAAATGTAAGCAGAGCACCACCTGTCTAATGATATGCGCCACCTAAAATGGGATCGGGTCGCTGAAGACCCAGGGGTCTTATTAGCGATAAAAGAAGAAGTTACTCTTGCATTGGAAGAACTGGGTCTAACAGCTGAGGGCCAGGTGTCCCACCAAGGTATAGTGGAAAATAACGTAAGGCTTTTTGCGGGCCTGCGGAAATATTTCCTCAAACCTGCCCCTACAAGGAGTTCCATGCCCCAAAGAAAAGTGGGCTGGTATAATAACAAGTGCAGGAAATCCCGGGATGAACTAGGCAGTGCACTAAAGCAGAAAGACCCAACACTCGTAAGATTTGCCAGATTCAATTACGGGAAATCTCTTAAAGAGGCAAAGGTAACTTGGGAAAACGAAATTTGGAAGGATCTCCTCGAGGCCTCAAAAAGCAAGAATAGTAAAGTCTTCTGGGACACATACAAATGGGATAGGGGTGGTATAGCAGAGCGTCCCCAAAACAGTGTGCCACAGAACGCTTGGACAGACTACTTCAAACCCCAATATGCCGCGCTCACCCAAAATACCCCTACTGAGACCATTCCCTATGTATTTTATAAAAAGGCCATATTTACACTTAAGGATGTGGATAGAGCACTAGACGGAGTGGTCTGGGGAAAGGCCCCGGGAATGGACGGCATCCCTGCCGACGTGTTCACTGATGACAGAAGCCTCTGGTCCAGTTATATTATGCGACTTGCCAATGCAATTGCTCAGGGAGCGGAAATTCCGCCCTCATGGAAGGGCGCTGAAATTGTCCCTGTATTCAAAAAAGGAGACAAATCAATCCCAAGTAATTATAGACCAATCAGTTTGATTGATTCGGTCCAAAAGATCGTAGGCCGTATGTTTCTTTCCATAATTCAAACTTGGATGGATGATCGCGACATCTTAAGCCCCATCCAGGCAGGGTTCCGTTCCCGGACAAGTATAATCGACCAAGTCTTCCGTTTTGTCAATCTACACTGGAAGACGGTGGTCTTGGGGAAAGGCGCCCTCTATGCGGTCTTCGTGGACCTAAAAGCTGCATTCGATTTGGTCCCAAGAA
Organism: Triturus cristatus; assembly: GCF_964204655.1. Classification (NCBI taxonomy): domain Eukaryota; kingdom Metazoa; phylum Chordata; class Amphibia; order Caudata; family Salamandridae; genus Triturus; species Triturus cristatus. The sequence goes on along the minus strand of NC_140586.1, from coordinate 83,837,599 downwards.
GCAAGCTTTGGCAGGTCCTGATGGAACTGGGAATTGCACCCGAACTTCTCACCGTGATCATCCGCTTGCATGAGGGAAACGTTGCCAGGGTGCGCTGGGGTGGCCCGGGGGAGGTGACCGATGACTTCCCGGTTGACAGGGGAGTGAGGCAGGGGTGCGTTTTGGCGCCGACCCTGTTCTCGCTCTTCGTCAACGGGGTGGCCGGTTGGCTTTCGCGGACCCCCACCGACGCGCCGATTCTGACAGGAGTGCGTATCCCTATCCTCATGTTTGCGGATGACACGTTGATAATTTCTAAGACCCCTAGCGGTTTGCAGAAGGCTGTTGGGTGTTTCGAAGAATTTTGCATTGAAAGGGGCCTGGAGGTAAATGCGGGGAAGACGAAGTTCATGTCTTTTAATGGATCAAAAACCTTCAAAGGGAAAATATACATGAACAAGCTGCCCTTGGAGGAAGTGACATCATTTATATATCTAGGGATAACATTGCAAAAAGACATGCGTTGGGGTTGTCAATTAGATCGTGCTGGCCTACAACATAAACAAAAAGCAGGGGCCTTGTTGGCTAGATTCAAAACCTCACTTACCAAGCCAATCTCCCCAGTTCTAGAAATCTATGGAACCAAGGTTCTGGGCTCATGCCTCTATGGGGCTGAGCTCTGGGGCTTTAACAACTTGAATAGCTTGAAAGCTCTAGAAAATGCTTTTTTGCGTAAAGTCACAAACCTTCCCTCCAGTAAACCACTGCGACCGCTACTATTGGACTTGGGCAAAAAACCCCTGGAACATCTGGCGAGGCTACGTCCAATATTATACTGGCGTCGTCTTTGGTGTACCGATGAACTAATTCATTATAGGAGTGGCTTTATGGACATCATAGAATCGGACAGGTCCCAAAAAATACCATGGCTGTCAGGAATAAAATCTATTTTGGGAAGTTTAGGCCTGATAGATCTCTGGAAAAACCCTTTTAACACCGTTTTCCCATCTAAAGAAAACCTGAAAAACATGTATTGGGAATGGGTTTACAAGCTGGAAATCATGCAAGGCCTTTCTACCCATTTAACAGCCCGTTTTTTTGATCTAAAAGTTCTTCCCCACTTATAGGACTACTGGGATATTATTGAAAAAACTTCTGATCGTAAGTTATATTTCCAGCTGCGGGTGGGTACACTACCCATAGCAGAATTTACCTCTAGATGGGGGAGGCAAGGCAGCAATAACGATAAATGCTACAGATGTGTTGAAATATGTGAGAATATCGGACATGTATTATTTTTCTGCCCAATGTATGTGGCACCTCGTAAAAGATGGATACAACCCATCTGCAAGCTTTTGGGCATCAGAAGATATGCCATAGCTCTTCGCATTCTGTGCACCGATCCCACTCCCCCAACATGTATAGCAGTGGCCAAATTCCTAGGGTGGGCCTGGAGTATAAGAACAAAAGCCATGAGGCAAGCTGCCAGCTCCTTTCTTTTGAATTAGCATTTAATCTTGCAAATTTTCCATGGAGAAATATCTTGATGTCGACTGCTGGAGAGCAGGGTTGTGAATGCAATGTCTAGTTACTTTCTGTACACTACAAATTGATATGTTTAGTTTTTTAAACTTTTATATCTTATAATTCCAGCTCGTCGGCTATTCATAAATTTAATTGTAATTTTATCCTTTTAGGTAATTTATGTGTATTTATATGTAATGTCTGTAAATGTGCTTTTATGACTTGATTGCCGAATAAAGCTAATTGATTGATTGAAGCAGGAACAACATGGTTAGCTTAGCGCTTTTACACTCACTATTCAGAAATCAGTGAGTGCTTTTGCCTGAAAAGTTGAGGACATGACTACAGGGCCCTGAATGGACCCATATTAATGTCCATTGCTTATATCCTTACAAAATGTAAGCAGTATGGTAAAAAAGACCACATCCCTGGACGCCGAGCCGCAGTACTTATTTTGTTTTTGAATCCACATATTGCAGTACCTCCAGGATTGGTGTACTAGTTGCAAGCCCAGGGAAAACAAAGACAAGAAAACCAAAATAGCGCTTCACTGGCAAACTCTGTAAAAGTGACGCTAATGTGTTTGGGTGTAAATAAAATCAAACTCTCCAGTTTGCTACCACTCTGTCTTACTTAATTTAGGTATTTTATCATATTTTTAACCTTTTATTTCCAATGCTGCACCTTGGAATTAAAATAACAGAAAAATACGAGATTTCCAGCAAAAGTGTTTTTCTTTTTTGGATCCATTTCACAGGGGAGCAAATAAAAGAAAGGAGAGGAAAGAGACAGGGCACGCACATCGCACCGTGAACTAGACTGTCAATCAGTGCTGCACAGTCACTCAGTCCTGCGGCTTTCAGTGTCAGGGCCGGGCTCCGTGTCGCGTGTCAGGCAGTAGGCGATTATCATAAACCTGTGCTGGCTGCAGTGCCAGACCTGAGCCTGAGGCCAGCCACCATCTCACTCCCTGCTCACATTCAAATTAAGCAAGCAACAACAACAAACAAAAGCCAGTGCAGTGCCACTGCGCTGCGGAACCGGGCCGGGCCTAGTAGTAGCCCCCTTGCCCCTTCCATCCTTAGGCCCCTTTTGCTTTTGAAATTTCTGGCCCGGTCGCGAGTCGCGCCCCCTGGCCCCAGGCCCACTGCCCAGACACTACAGTGCCACCACGCCACCCATAAATCAACAGATCTGGCCAGTAAGAAACAAATAGCATAGCACTCGCCTGCGGGCGGCACTGGCAGACAGGGGGAATTAAATTATGGGGTGCTGAGCAGCCGCTCTCTTTCCAGTCCCTGTCTCCCTCTGGCCTCTGAAATGCCTCAGCCTGCCTCGACCTCGCCTAGGCTCAGAGTCAGTGTCTGGTCACGCGCACTTTTTCCCCAATGCAGATGAGCCCTGCCCCCTGATCATCACTACCACTCTACCAGGCAGCAGACCCCACCCTAAAAAAACACAGGCGTGCGGAGGCGGTGACATCTGCGTGATGCCCGCGTCAGATCATCATGGTCAGGTGACAGGTCAGGTGGTGGTGTTTGTTTAATAAATTATAATGAGTAGGGCGGGCGGCGGGCGGCCTGCCGCCTGATCATAGAGCCTGCCTGCCTTGCAATGAAAATCGGCGGACACGTCACACGCGTCGGAGCACCAGCAAGCATTTTTGTGCTCAGTCATCACTAGGCCGCCGCCTCAGTCAGACAGCCAGGCGGCCTGATTTGTGCATAAATAATGTAAGTCAATGGTGGTCTCTCACTCACTGTATTCTGTTGTTGGGGCCGATTTGGACCGACCGTGGTCCAAATCGGCCCCAACAACAGAACCGGCCCCCTGGCGCAAAACCGGCCCCCACCCCATCCAGCCTACCGGGGGATTGGGTGTCCAGAATAACCAGTCCGGCTCTGACATGGTGGGGTAGCTAGCACCAGACAAAACCATTCTCCTTTCAAGCTCGGCTTGGGACCAGCCATGACGGAGTTTATGACACTTTAGTCCCCTCTATGCCACACAACTCTATGCCCCTCTACTTCAGTCTGTGCCCCTCTACTCTGTGCTACTCAACGTCACTCTGTCACTCTATGCCAGTCCATTCTATGCCACTCTAGGCCCCTCTACTCTATGACACTGTACTTCACTTGATGCCACAGCACTCTGTGCCCCTCTACACCAATGTAAGCCTCTCCACGCCATGCCTCTCCACTCTATACCTCTTCACTCTGCGCCACTCTATTCTAAATCACTCCATTCTCACCCATCACACTCCAGTCTTCTCTATGACACTCCACTCTGCAAAACTCCATGCCCTTCCACTCCACGCCACTCTCCTCTATGCCACAAACTTGTTGCTATGCTGAGCAGCCGCCACACTGGAGCAGAAAACGGCTAAAACACATTGTCAAATTCAATATCTCTTGCATAGGCAAGACCTATTGGCTTTGCCAATATTGTTTTGTGTCATGCCACTGGCGCCAACTTTCCACCTCTCCCTGTAGTGCATTCACATTGAACTAACACACTATGTCTCAGCCGATGTGTTGGTGAATTTCACAATTAAGCATAAGCACCATTTCCAGTAATGCCGGCACAATCAAAAGTCCACCATAAACCGGCTTCTCGAGTTGAATGGTCATTTTTAGGTCGAGCCTAGCGGCAGCGTGCATGCGCTGCTCGCTCTCCGAGGCATGCTGTAATAGAGTATGTAGTGGACGCCGGCGCCCACTCTCCGCCCATATTTGTCATTGGCTTGTGTCATTGTACTTCTTAAATGCTGGCTTCTGATTCGTAGAAAAACTTATTAGCCCCTCCTTGGTACCGCCTTGTCTCCTTTAGTTACCACCCATAATGACTGGACAGTGCCGGCTCACCAAGGGAGTGCTGCAGGGCTGTGGGACGGGGCAGGGCAGGGAGGGGCAGGGTGGGGGGTAGTAGAGTCCGACATACGACGGACAGGAGTAAGTAATTAAATAAATAAAACTATTTACCTTGCGTGCGCTGCAACTCAATGTTATATACAACGAAGCCATAGTTGTTGCTTTTTGATCTTATGCAACTAACATCCATTGACAAAAGCCAATAGCTCTGGCTTGTTGTTGGCATAATGTTACTAGTTACATTAAATAGTAACATTAAATATCCGGTTAGTGGATACAATGACAGAAACAGCAAATTAACAGTCGTGCGGCACACTATGCTTAGCACAGATTTTAGTTTGTGTCTTTAAGCCACGCCCTTAATTACATCGACCGCGCCCCTGAGAGCCCCCCCCCCCCGTTTTTTCATTCCACGTAAAGCCCTGACCAGCACCCCAACTCTAAAAATTGTTTCAGAGGCACTGAAAACGCGGATGCCTCCACACTTCTGTGCAACGGAAATGACACGTCTGCGCGTCACGTCCTCTTCTTACCTTGTATTCAAGAAGTAACTCGCAGGCTGAAGAACATTTCATGATGTACTCTGGCCCCACGTTTTTGCAATAACTCTGTGTCTATTTCCCAATATTCGTGAACGGCTTTTGTGGTTAATACGCACGTGTAGCTGAGGAACGGATTCCGGGGCTAGGACGGCTTATGTATGCACCAGCTGTCAAAATCTGTGTATGACCTGCAGGTCACCGGCTGCGCTCGTGGTACGGCGGCCCAGTGGATCCACCCTTCTGTGTAATCTGTACGCAGGCGCGCAACACCCATTGGACTCACAGGGCTTCAGCCCCCCCCCCCGTCGTGTGTGGCAGCCCGGGATGAGACACCTTCCCGGGCAAAAAAGCAGCCGCACCCGAGCACTTCACAGGTCTTTAAAAGACCATTTGCATGTTAATGAGGCCTCGCTGTTGTTTCACCCCTTCTAAGAGCCCCTGCAGCTCCACTCTGCCTATTGCTTAAAGCTCAGCCCCCCCCGAAATTTTTGCTCAGCCCCCCCCCCCCGAAATTTTTGCTCAGCCCCCCCCCCCGAAATTTGGCTCTAGTTGCGCCTCTGTCTGTACGTCACAGGCTACGAGCACAACAAACTTGCCTAGTTTGATGAGAACCCTTCTACAAAGATCTGTGTGTGATCTCAAAGTCATAGGTTTCAATTCTGGTGACACAGGAGGGTGATCAATGCATCTGTTTCAAAGATCTTTGTTTATTTATCCTGCGGACAATGGATTCAATCCTGGGGCCATGGCACAGTGGGATGATGCGCATGCTGTGGAGATGTTTGTGGTGCCTGCGCCTCTTAAGATAGCCTAACGGATTGATGCACCTGCTGCAAAGACTTGTGCTTAGTTGGCAGGCCATAATCCTCAGTCCTCGTCAGACAGTCGGTGAGTTAATGCACCTGTAGCAGAAATCGGTGCACTTAATGTAGGTAACGCTTCAATCTATACAGATAGACTTTGGGGTGATAGCATGGTCGAAAGGTGTGTGGTGGGTTTTTCTGTATAACCTGTAGGTCGTACTCCATTCCTGGTAATCTTGTCCATGGGGTTGATGCAACTGCCTATTAGATCTGTGTGGCAGCTGCTGATTCTTGGAGTCCCTTTCATTTACTCAAAGTCAACAACAACAGGCAATATCAAGCCAATAACATCAGCTATTTGTCAAAGCACCCACCTTGAAGCTGTAAGACATAAGCAAGCAATATGTGAAAACATTATTCATAAAATCTACCAGGCCGGACCATGTAAATGAACTGGGAGCAAGTAAAACTGTACGTAGCACGGAGTGTAATCCATGTTGAGGGCATTTTTTCACATCCAAAACCGTTTTACCAAGACCTTTTGTGGCGCATGAGTAATCATTGCTGGGCTTGTTAAGAGCTATTGCCAATAGGATAAACTGGTCATAGCAATAAAATCCCAAACTATGAAGAGGTCTATGACTCACACAAACTAAATATAGTCTTTTCTTGTACAACAGATGGCTTAGGATCTTTTCTACATCCACGTCTTTAGTTTTCTGTCCTGTTTGTATTGTAGTTGCATTTATATAGCATTTACTACCTCTGACGAGGAGTTGAAGCCCTCTATTGCAGGTAGCGCGCTACTCTGGAGCCCAAGGTTAGTGGTTATTCCAGTGGTTATTAGTTATTGTGGCTACTGGGTGGTTTTTTGGCATTAGTTTTGTGCTCTCATGTAACTGTTCCATGCATTTCATCCAGTTTCTTTGTGGTAGATTAAGTTATTAGGAGTTAGGTCAGACCATTAGTGTGAGCTAATCCAAATGGAGGGTGAGATGAGTAAATAGGATAGAGAGAGCTGGTCCCAAGATCATCACCATGGCATTTTAATGTGTTAACATTAGAAGAGTGTTCTGTGTTACTGGGACCGGACTGGCCGTAGTGGGCACTGGGCATTTCCCTGATGGGCCGTTGGGGTGGGGGCTGATTTTCTGCCCATGGGGGCTGGTTTTGTCACTGGGGGTTAGTTTTGCAGCAGTGCTGCAGTATTGGCCCCCTGTAACAAAAGCAAGAGCGGTACTTCTTGCTAGCACTCCCCCACCCCGCTCCCAGGGCCGGTCGAGCAATAATCTGCCAGGGCTGGTTGCTGTTCCCAGTCTGGCCCTGTGTGTTAATAAGAAAGACTGTATGGATCTTTAGATTTGGCATGACGATGATTTAGTCATCTGTGTAAAGAACAAGTCATCTTCCATGGCATAGTACTGGTGTACCTCTGTGTGATGCAAAGAGACAATTCAGGGTTGCCATTTCACGACTAGTAGTGGAGGTAGTGGTTCTCAACATCTTGAGGATGTGGTGACACTGGCAGGCCGTCTACCAGAGCTAGGTATTGGTCTTGCCTGTTGATGCACCAAGAAGGTCCTTAATATATGAATTGTTGAGGAGGTTGTCACTGTCCAGATCTTGATGAGACAGTGACAAAGGACTAGCTGTATCCCAAAGCTTTGTAATGGTCTTGCCTGTTAGTGATGCACCAAGAAGCTCGTCAATATACGAGGAGTACGGAAGGCTGTCATTGTCGAGATGATGAGATGGTGACAAACAAAAACCTGTCTGCCACAGCTCTACATTAGTCAAGCCCGTTGGTGATGCATCAAGAAGATTGTCACTCTGTGAGCCGTATAGGAGGTTGTCATTTTCGAGATCCTGATACGGGTGGCATCTTCCGCATTGCTTGTATCAATTGTATTTGTATATATTGCTTGTTTGAATGTTAAATGATGATATATATATATATAAAAAAGAATAATTAACAAAATCAAAATATCTAATGAATGATAAAAAATGACCAAATAAATACCATATATATTTTTCCAATTAATAATTGTGTATGGAAAATATTATTTTTTTATTTAACTTTTGAGATTATGAATGACTGTTTTCATGGTTTACACCTAGTTGCTGGTTTGTCACAAATTTATTTACTTGCTATAGCACTTTACATAAATAACTCTTTTCCTTACATATAGCAAGTCTATTAGCTTTGTAGGGGTCCTCTTCTTTCTAAACAAGAGCACTAGCTCTCTACCAGAGCTCTTTATTGGGCTTGCCTGTTGGTGATGTGCCATCAATATTTGAGATGTAAATGAGGTTGTCATTGTCAAGATGTGATGAGATGGTAACAGAGGACTGTCAACCAGAGCTGTGTATGGAACCTTCTCTGATGATGTGCCAAGAAGGAACTTAATATACGAGCAGTAAAGGGGCCTATCATTGCCTAAATCTTGGTGGGGAGATGGTGACAGAGGTACAAAAGAATGATATTGGTCTGATATTTTGGTGTTGCTCAGAAAGGGATGGGTAGTGGTTTTGTACAAGTAGAGGTTGCAGTTGTTGAGATCTTGAAGCAGTGCTGACAGAGGACAGGTTGTCTGTGAGAACTCTGTGTTCGCCTTGACAGCTGGAGATCTGCCAACAGGGAAAAGGTCAACATATAGGTGCAAGAAGAGCTTGGTGTTGCCCAACATTTTCTATGAAAGCACAGAGGGGTTTAATAAATACAAGTGCCAGTCTGTCTCTGCTTAAAAAGGGTATGTTTGAAAAAGACCACACTACCATCATTGTTTCCTTACCAGACTGTACCTGCGCAGCCCATAAATCTAACCCCAAATAATATTTTAGCTAGTTCTGTTGAGATTTGTGGTAATATCTGGTTTTCATTTTAGAGGGCGTGGGAGGGTGTTTAATTTCTCTGTCCATTTTTTAAAAGTTTGGGTGTCAAGATAGGTGAGTTTGCTGGGGGAAACTGGTTTGCAATGAAATTTCAAAACTGTCTTCTATGCCTGTGCTAAACTGATCCTTTGCCTTAAAGTATTTACTGGAGGAGATGTGGCCTAACGGCCAGAGCTGTCCAACGTGGAACCAGGGAACGAGGTTCGAATCCCCTTGTGGGCTCAACATCCTCTGATTCTAGGAAAATCACTTAATCTCCCTGTGCCTAGAAAAAGAAACAAATCTTACTTAGGGTAGTGTAATCTGTCAAGCAACCTAATGACCTTGGGCCAAGTTTGCACTTTATAAAAGCTCAAAAACATAAACTGGTCCTTGCAAGAAAAAGCTGAGAAGATGTATTTTCAAATGCCACATACGGTTTTCAGAAATGTTGCTGTAAGGCTATAACAGCAAATTTGCACTGACGACTTAAGATGACTTAAAATTGATAGACCAGTGACCTCTTTTACCGGGCTGTAACAAGAGCCTGGAGCCACTCAGGTGGGAGGTAAGTCAAGACTTATTGTGAAGGCACGCAAGCACAAAATGGAAATTAATCTGCTGACTAAAATTGTGTACCTCACTCAAATGTTGCATAAAACAGGACACATTCGACAAAAGACCTCGTGTACATCCAAAACTGCACAAATGTGCCATATATTTAGGTATCATTGTACTCCTAGGTCTTAACACACAGAACGTTCAACACAACACATTACACAGAACTCCGCACACAAATCCAAGACAGCTCAAATACTGCAGGCAGTTGGGTACCAAAGGAGCACAGAACATCTCCAAGAAGGTGTACAACGTTTACCCCGAAACTTCTTCCCCGCTTGGAATCGACTTGCGGAGGGGGGGGGGGGGGGGGGGGGGAGGTGTTGGACCTTCCCTAGTGTCCGCACAGACTGGAATTGGATTAGTAAATTATATTATTCCAAAATCCAGCGCCCCCCCTCCGCAAGTCGTTGTTCCGACTTGCGGAGTAATGATATACGGAATCACAACGCGGTCGTTGTAACGACCGCGTTGTGATTCCAAGCGGGGAAAAAGGCGGCGGAATAACGTTGTAGATTCCTCTAAGAATAATCAGCACGCGCAACATCCAAAAGATCCCATTAGACCGAACACCATGCATACATCATCCACAGCACCGACATGCCACATGTTGGATATCAGTGAGCCACAACAGCACCAAGCACACAGAAACCACTCTCACAGCCAACACAATGCTTTAGATAGAACGCTGCCCGCACAGCCGACAAGGTGCAGCTATGAGGGGGATATAGGCCCTGATTACAAGTTGGATGGTAATTCTGTTTCGAAAGCAAACTACATTTTGTGCCTAATTGATGATTACAATCCAGCCTCCTCTTCATGGTTGTAAAACCTAAAGATAATCAGCGAGGAGATAGCACTAAAAGCCAGTTTCCACACCCCAGACCAGGTGAAAACATTCACAATTGTGTGGAATTCCCCATTTTGATGTCTGCAACTTGGAATGGGGTGCACATTTCACACCACTAATTAGTGGTTGTGCAATTTGCACCTGCAAATGTGCGTAACTTGTGGTCAGTCTACATTTGGCTCAGAGCAGCACCTCCAGTCTTCACTAACCATTCACCATTCCCAGAGGCGTAGTAGCTTGGTCAGTCAGTTTGGCTTTCAGATTTTTCAGTAAACACGTTGGCAGTTAATGTTAGGGTGCTTGAGAGGGGCTTAAGGGGCAGTGGAAAAGGAGAGGAATGCAGATAGGTAGGGATAACTAAATAAGAGAAAACACAAGAGTTTGCAAAAATAACCAACATTTTCGAAGACTTTCAAAACAGAGAGGAAGAGTGTGTGTGCTTTTTTGTCTGAGTATATGTAAAATCTCTTGACATCCAACAGACACCTCACTATACCCAACTGAAAGCACTTGTACCCAACTGAGACCTGCCAACTCACACGGTGCCACTGTGTGTCACATGATTTTGGCTCCTTTCACATTGTCACCCAGTGAGGAACCAAATCACACTGTGGCAGGAAAAATGATCTGTTAACAGTGGATTTTTAGCTTGTTTTTGGAGGTTGTCAGCAGCCGATGCACATTAAGAAGTGTGAAAACACCCCAGGACATCGGCAACAGCCTCAATCACCCTTTGTTTTTATTTTTCTGGGAAAGGCGGGGGAGGGTTGACTTGGTGAAGGGCAGAGTGCCTCCTAGATAGCTCTCTTTTTGAACAAGAAAGGCTTGGGTCCTTCCACTACCTGGACTGGACCACTCTAATACTCTATAACACACGCATTGTAAATGCAATAGGTCTCGCATTTGTTGGAGTTGGAGCTATTACCATTGTAAATGGCAATATTTATTACTATTGCAATAGGTCTTGTATTTGTTGGAGTTATTGGCATTGTAAATGGCAACGCTTTTACTTATGTGTTATGGAGTGTATGTGGTGGGTTGTGGAATTATGTAGGTTGGATTGGACTAGTTGTGTAATTGTGTGGCGTGGAATTGTGTGGTGCTAGATGGATGGATGGATGGCTGGTTGGATGGATGGATGAATGAATGAATGAATGAGTGGATGAGTGGATGGATGGATGGATGGATGGGTGAATGAATAGCTGGATGGCTGGATGGATGGCTGGCTGGCTGGATGAATGGATGGATGGATGAATGGATGCATGGACCAGTAATTAGGATAGGCGGGTGGGCTGATAGATGCTTAGGATAGGTGCATGGACAGATGTATGTATGTGTGGATGGATGAGAGTGCTTAGGATAGGCGGGTGGACAGATAGGTGCTTAAGATTGGTGCCGGGGTGGGTGGATGGACGGACGGAAGATACAGTTCCACTTGATAATTATTAATTATTTTTTCACAAAGGGAGCTTTTAAGTCGAGGCAATGGTTTAATGTCCATTCGCGGTTTCTGGCATATAAAAGGCATATACATATAACTGTCAGACAATGCCAGTGCCACTCGAATAGTCCCTGTCGACAGTTGATCGAAATCATCTAATGGTGCACTTCACCCTAACCTACCTTTCAAACATTGTAACTACGATCAAGTGTCCTCAGAACTCAGCTCAATAGAGAAGCTCTTGCTTGGCAGTAACAAACGCGACGGATTTCTAAGTGCTCCATGGCTCAAGGGCGCAGGGCTCTCATCAGAGGAGGAATTGTGCAGCTCCCAGGCGAGCTAACAACTGAGGGCCGCCTCTTTCCTTACAGGACGGTCCCTCCACAAACGTCAGAAGAGCCCGCTGCAGCAGTGACCACCTCGGTTTTCACCAAGAAGAAATGCAGATCCCCCCACTCCCGTGACACTGTGAACTGGAATTTAAACATACGCACTGCCCCCCACGCACGCCCCACGCTTTCAAGCCTGCCATTCGCGAATTGGGCCCACACAGTAGTATAGTCGGGGGTCCCAGGCTGCATTAACCCCCAAGAGCAGGTTTAAAATTAGTATTTCTCGGCAAAGTCGACACGCTACCTTCTGCCACATTCAAATCATCATAATTGTCTGCTTCTACTTTTTTAAAGCACCCACCACCAGCCAGAAATATCTTGGCGCTGCGAGTACATGGCGCAAGTGAACTTAGATGGAGTAGACGGGCATGGCAGCTTATTTACCATGTACATATTATATATTAAAAATCACAAAGCCATCACTTGTGCTTTTGCTCTACGATGAATATATTTAAAATACATAACCACTTTCATTTTGTTTCTGTGCCCGGCCGTGTGCTTTGTCCGTGTGCAATGGATGTTATGCTTTGCAGCAGGGCACACAGTGCGCTCGAGTGTAACATGGGGTTTATTTTAACATTTCTCTTGTCACAGGTACTCAGCAAGCGCTGCGCTCTTTCCATCACGATCTATACAAGTAAGATGGCAGCTATAGCGCCTTGACACACAACTGGATGGAATGTGTGCTCTATAAAAACAACTATTAAATGAGTAATTATAGAAAAAGCATTGCTCGGTTTCGCGAAGGCTCGACCATGTTCTCACAGTTATCTGGTCGGTTCACAGGACAGGGTTAACCACTTGAAGACATCCCCGGAATCCCCTCTCGCAGAGTAAATGCCGCACTCTGCTATAATTGCTGCCTTTCTGGAACCCATTACTGCCGCACATTAGATCTTGTTTCGCTTAAACCAAGCTCCATATACAAAGCCTCCGCATGTTTTCATTTAGAGCTCGGCAAACTCCGCAATACCGCTGGGCGGTAAGTTACCGCGTGTAAAGCTTCCAAGTCACATGACAATGCCTCGCCACAGCCCCTGCGCCCCAGAGTTCACACACAGCCTGCCCTCCAGATGAAATGATGCGCTCCTACTGACTTTAGACTCCTGCATTCGAAGGCTGCATGAAATGATGGGCCGTGTGTGGTATGGGGATCTAGGGAAGAGGAACCTTATAAGAATAACTAGGGTGCAAATGTCAGGGATCCCATGTCGGCGCCCTTGAGCGCGGTCATCCCTGTAATGCAGGCCAGCTGTCCAGCGCACAGACGCATCTGTCTTTCCAGCAGCACACAACTCAGGACACAGCATCTAGTTTTACATATTGCCTTGCTGCTCACCCCTAGTAGCCGAGGTTCCCTTCACCACACTTAACAATACTTGATTTTCCGACCTCGAGAGGATAAAAGGCTGAGCCAGCTTTCCCAGATTCAGCCACCCGACATATAAATCACAGCATAAGTCAGAGGCGAGCGTTTAACGCACTGCCCCCTCGATGAGGGATTGGGCACAGGCCTTATTTGTCAACTCTGATTCTAACAGATAATGAAAGAACCATCACCTCAACAGGCCTCAGAAGTCTAATAAACACAAATCTAACTAAAAAAAAGCGCTCACCATTGCGGGAAGGCAGGGGGCCATGTGTTTTCACTCAGCCGTATTTATATTTGCATCGTGCTTTCACCTTCACTTTACGTGAAAGCGCGATGCAAAAATAAACAGGCGGCTGAGTGAAAACAGATGGCCCCAACAAAGATAAGAAAATGCTTCACGACAGCCGCAAAGCAGACGAGCCAGTCCGGATGGGCCGGGCGAAAGGGCGGCAACAAAAATACCCCATTTCCAATGGCAGGCCACCGTTTAGCATAAACGGTGACGCAAGCCAATGGAAATGAGGGGCGGGGCTTCGAGTCCCCTTCTAAAAAACCCTCATCCACAATATCTCTCGCCGAGTGAGCAGCACTTTGTGCTGCAACGCTAGGCGAGACCTAAAAAACAGTGTCCAGATAGGGCCGTTTGATGAGTTAATCAAACAAGACTTTGGACTTTTGTTCCAGAGCCTGAGTGTTTTATTTCACTTCTTTTTAACTCTTTAACAAACCAAGATTAAGCATTATTCTCATGTCATCTTGTCGGGCAACACTGTGTTTTTTGTAAATGACTTTCGTAAATCACAATTTCATGTTTCCAAAAAAATACATACATAACCACTTATAATGCAATATATTAAGGTGCAATACACAATAGACAATACAGTGCATATATAAATATCTAAAGTACAAGTAACTAGTCCTTATTTACATTTACACTTGGCTGACACTCAACATTTCTCACAAAGGCTTCTCTGCCTATTGTCCTGTCTGTGTTTAATGCAATGATATTTCAAGGGTTTATATTGGGCGATGTTATCTGCAACAGTTTTATAGTCCAGACCATGCTTTGGTTAGAGGGCACTATTTTATACAAGAGGCTAGAGCCACTCAAGTAGGAAGAAAGTTCTTTATTTCATGTTCGGCCTTGATGTTTCAGAAACAGTTGGTAGGTACTGTTAGGGTGCCCTCCTCACTCCAACTGTCCCATTCTCCTAGCTTTCACACCCCACCACACCCCAACATTTTGTTCATAATTTTTGTTCATCATTCTCTCTTAGCATTCCAGACACCGGCTCAAACATACTGGGAATGGAGATTGTAGGAAACTGGGTTTTTGTTGCAGTAGTTCCCCCCACACACTTTTTGCCTGGTATTTGATGCAACTTTGACTGAAGTGCACTGGATTTTTACTAACAAGGTCCCCAGTACTGGTGTTCTTTCCCCAAAACAAGACAACTGGTCACTTGATCCCCAAGTGGGTAGGCCTTTAGCACTCTTGTAAGTCCCTAGTAAGTGGTACCTCTGGTACCAAGGGCATAGGTACTAAAGAGGGTCCCTAAGAGCTGCAGCATATCTTGTGCCACTCTAAAAGACCAGCACCAAACGCACAGACTGCCACTGCAGGTTACATGACAAGGTGCTCTAAAAAGTGAAAACACAAAATGGCACACACTTGTGGGCCATGTCTCCTGGCACTGCATGTAATATTTGCAAGCCACCCCTACAGCAAGCTGAACAGGGCCCTATGGCAGGGTGTCTTATATTACATATGAGGACATATCTGCTTGAGCAGATATGCCCCTGTGCTGGTCAGGTCATGCCTGCCAGTAAAAGTGATCAGAAAAGCCATTTCATAACGTGTGCTGGACACTGTAGTAGTACAAAGCTTTATTTCAATATGTGATATCATAAAAGCACATTTACAGATTGGAACACAGTTCATAAAAACATTAAAAAAGAGAAGTCATTTAAGGACCTTTCTGTTACAATAAATAATTTAAAACAGTATTACATTTTGACAGCTTTGTTAATATTAAAAAGGATTTAATAAAAAATCATCACAAAGCCTTCCGCCTAATCAACCACGCCCAACTTAGGAATTTAGCCACCCCGCACACTAGGGTTGTACTAACGTCAGCCTTAAGTATTCTAAGTGCAACAGAGTGGTCCCTAATTCCAAGCTGCAGACACACAGGTTTTAACCATTGCTATCTAGGTTTCAAATAGGCTGGGCATGCAAAAAAAAGGTGAGGAATGTTTTCAATGACACCTAAGCAATATGGACAATCCACTGGGGTTTGATACGGAGCCTTCCACTTACTAGTGCGATCACGAAGAGGGAGGGTACCCATCCTAAACTGCATAAAAAGGGATCTATCCCTGGGCTTTGTAATAAAATCTAGATAGGGCTCCAGGTGGGGCATAGACTTATGCTGCCAGAATTCCTCAGTCAACCTGCCTTGATTAAGGTCCCTCTGCTCTTGGTTATTAACCCATGCCCAAAAAGCTCTCTTGATTTCTAGCTTAGATAACGGGGCCCCAGACTCCCAAGCAGTTGCAAAACCTATTGCAAAAAGAAGCTTCTTAATGTTAACTAGCCATCCAATTTTGTGAGCTCCTTGGAGATTCATAACCTCTCTTAAACCATCAGCGTATCTGGAGAGCTCTGGAGTGCGCCGTAACCGCGCCCAATATAAAAGAGGACGCAGAGTGGCTAGGTCTTTAATAGAAAGCCGACCCAAATCACTCAAGAGTGGCTTGGTTGGAGTGCCCCTCGGGAGCGATACAAGCTCCCTAAAAAACTTGTTTTCTGAAGTAACTAGCACGTCTACACAACCAAAACCCCAGAGTTCTGCACCATAAAGGGCGCTACCTACAGCTTTTGCTGCGTAGATATCCAGAGCAGGAGCAATGGGCCTGGTGGTAGAGGCACGAAATTCCCTCCCTAGTACTCCAACAACTCGCTTGTGATTTAACGCCATTTTATCTATGTGAGGCTGCCATTTAAATTTATCAGAGATTCTAATCCCCAAGTAATCAAACTCTTTAACACGCTCTAGTGGCATCCCGTCAAGAATCAAAGTAGATCTAGACGATTTACTCGGTTTAAAATAAAGAAGCTTAGTTTTAGAAGTGTTGATGGCAAGGCCCCTCAGCTTACAAAACAGGGAAAAGCGGTTCAACAACTTCTGTAATCCTGCCGGAGTTTTCGATACTAACAGCGTATCGTCCGCAAAGAGTAGCGCGGGGACTTTATCACCCGCCAGGACCGGGGCATCCGCATTAACTTCAAGCAAAAAAGAAACTACACCGTTCACAAATAGCGTGAAAAGTGTGGGAGCCAGTACACATCCTTGGCGGACCCCTCTATTCACCGGAAGTTTAGCAGTTTTTTGCTCTTGCGACCCCCATCTGATGCGAGCATAATTACCATCATGCATGCGGACCAGGAGGTTCAAGATGGGCAGGGGAATCCCCACCTCCTGCAAGACCAGCCAAAGGCGGTCACGGGGGACCAAGTCAAAGGCGTTCTTCAGGTCAATGAATGCCAAATAAAGACCGCCCTTGGCAATGGTAACCACCTTCCAATGTAGAAGCGCCAGCCTAAATGCCTGGTCAATTGTGCTTGTACAGGCCCTGAAGCCCACCTGGAACTGAGAGATAATGTTATTTTCATCCGCCCATGAGAGAACCCTCTCCAGGAGAACCCTACCAACCAACTTCTGACCAGCGTCTATGAGACTAAGTGGGCGATAGTTGGCAGGGTCACCCCTTGGGCCCCTCTTATAAATAGGGATTACTTCGGCCCCCTTCCAAGAATTCGGGACCGGTGAACCTTCCAGCAGAGCATTGATAAAAATCACAAAATAAGAAGCCCATCCCTCAATGTTAGCTTTAAATAGGTCACCCGGAATGCCATCTTGTCCGGGAGCCTTAGCGGGTACAATCTTGTTTATAGCGGCCTCCACCTCTTTCTTTTATATCCTATTAAATGAAGCCTGATCAGGGTCCGTGGCTATAGTGCCACTTGAAGGCCCTAGGCCAGCTGATTGCTCATCCCCTACATACAGTTTCCTAAAGTGCTCAAACCAATCCCTATCCGTTATATGATTAGGAATTTGGTCCAAATCGCGGCCATTGGATCTTCTCACTAAAGTCCAAAAGAGCTCGCTGTTCTTAGACTGGCTCGCAGGTTTTTAGACTATCCCAGTGCAGTTCTTCCCATTCCCTCTTAGCATCTACAATGGCCTGCCTATATTGCAGTCTTGCCAGCCGGACATCACCCAGGATGTTAGATTTAATGGCAAGCACCAAACTGGCTTTTTTCAGTCTGCAGTTTCTGTTGAACCACTTTTGTGATGGCTTAGCACTTATCGGACGTTTTTTACTAGGATCTAGAAACAGGCTACCAATCAAATCTATAGTGTCCACATAAATTGTTGCTGCAGCAACAGGCCCAGCCCTATCCTTGCATGCTGCAGAAAGCCTGAGAGTCTGGTCACTAAGGATTTCTTCTAGGGAACTTAATCTTTGCTCATTCAAAATGAACTTAGGCCATTTGAGAAATCTGTTACAATTGGATGGTAAGACTGTCCTGGTTAGCATTCTTGATCCATTAATAGAGGTGTGCTCTTTCCTATGCCACGTTTCCAACATTGTAAGGGACAAGGGGTTATGATCACTACTTACTGATGGTATAATGACCATATAATCCACAAACTTCCATGCCCTCCTGTCAACCAATATATAGTCAATTCTACTTTGACAGGGGACCCTATTATATGTAGTTGCTCCCATTACATCTGAAGTCGTGCGCCCATTTGCAGCTCTTAACCCAAAATCTAACATTAGGGCATTCAATTGAATGACAACCGGTGACCATCTCTTCACTGGCTTAAGCGACAGAGAGGGGATGCCCCATCTGGCATCCTCATCATAGATTCCCAGAGTGTCATCTGCTGCTAAAGGCTCAAAAGAGCAATTAAGGTCGCCAGCGACCAAAATAAGGGAATCAGATGGACAGGAAAGGAGCATATCAGAAAGAACAGAGAAGGTAGAGGATTTAGCCCCCCCTTGGGTACCTCTAGCATATATATTAAAAAGTTCCCAGGTATTATTACTCTTCGTACCCTTAAGAGAGAGTCTCATTACATCTAACGTAGAACAAGGATGGTGAGTGATCTTGAGGTTAAGCTCTACCCTAACCCATACCATGAGTCCTCCAGCTGGACGTCCTCGGCCTACCGAGGTAGCTGGTACATAAAAACAGGAAAAACCAGGCTTATACAACGGTTCAAGGCTCCAGGTTTCCTGAAATAAACACAAATCATACCCATCAATAAAGTCATTCCAGTCCGGTAATGAAAGCTTATTTCGTAGGCCTGCCACATTCCACAAAACAATCTTAAAATGGCAAGAAAGACCAACACAGGGGATTAAAGGACTTGGACAGTGATCCAAGTGTTGGCCAGCAATGTTGTTTGCTCCCTGTGATACACTGGCAAGAATTGATAATTCAGAACCCAAGAGCTGGAGTGGGGCAAGAGGACTAGTAGTACGGCAGCCTAAAGGAGACAGGGGGGTAGTCGGTGCTCCTACTCTATCCTGGAGTCAATCGACAGCCTCCAAACTGCTGAATCGATTTTGGATGGGGGTCAAATCTGTGGGAAATAAAGGCCTATGCCAACCCCCATACGGCAGCCCCCTCCCCTTCCGTTGTACTAGTGTCCACCCATCCGCTAAAGATGTAAAGTGAACTGGGGGATAAAAATAAGTCAATGGGAGAGAGTGAATAGTAACTCCCAAGCTGGGGTGTCTCCAGTTACAAATATGCTCAACTACTTTAGGGTCATTAAAATTAATCAAAATGCAATCCCCCCTTATATTCTTGGTCAGATGTCCTACCCATGGGACCCTCCTGACCATAAGTATTCTACACACTATATGTGGTGGCAATGGTCTATTTTGATTTAACCAATGGACAACCCTGTTCCTCAATGTTGCAGGAGATTCAACTTCATGCTTGCTCAATTCAGGGACCCCTGCTAAAATTACCACAAACGGGCAGGCTTCCGGGGGTAAATTTAGGATATTTTTTCCCCTAGGAACCTGGCCTATAAAGGCCCGACCATCCTCACTAGGCTGGAGTGTATTATCCTGGTGAGATTTACTACCAGCAGCCACAGCTGAACTCATATTGGCTTCAATTGAGGCCTGTTGGTCTGAGGTCAATACTGAGTGATCTTCCGGGACAGCCGGGACAGCTGGGACATTTTCTCCTCTAACTTTATCTAGTAGTTGGGAAGCCCTGGAATTAGCATCCTTCTTTAAGGGATCAATAATTCCCGCAAAGTCATGCTCAATCCTTAATAAAAGCTGTTCGATCTTACTTAATCTGTCCTCTACTGGACGAAGGAGAAGTCTAAATATATCACATATATTAGTCGGCTCAGGGGCCATCCCCTCTGCCCTATCAGCTTGGCATGTCCCCCCGCTTGCAGCCTGACATGCTGTTCTAGTGGAAGATGAGTGAGCTAAAGGAACAACTATATTGGCAGCAGTACCCGTAATGGGCTGCTCCAATATAGCAGGGATCGTCCTAGTGTTTCTAGTATGTCTCATGGCTTTCCTCCTCTTCCCGCCATTATTGTTAGACAACCCTTGCTTATACTTAGGAATAGCCCCTGGGTGTCTCTCCCGCAGCTGCCTAGTGTTATTCTCCATTGCTATACTAGGGTAGGACGGCAACATATGGGGAGATGTCAGTAACGACTCGGAAGCCGTGGAATGATCCCCCAAGGCAGCATGTGTTGTACCACAGGGTGACGAATGTATAGCCAGGGGTTCTGAAGTTAGTGATACAGCAATACCATTATTTTGGCCATGGTGGACAGGAGACCGCACATTAGCAATGTGCCACATTGAAGACCTCCTGGCCATCGCAAGGTCCTGGAAGACTCGACGTTCCATGATCGTAATCTCCTGATCTATGACACTATTGACCCTAGTGATAAACTGGTCCATAGTTCCTGTGAGGTTAGCATTAACCACTCTCCCTCTGGCCTCCTTTGGGGGCATGGCAAAACCAGTTGGTCAATAAGAGGAGTAGGATGCAATGTACTCACAAGTTGTTCCCCCAGGCAAAATGAAAGAGGGGTTGCCCGTCCCGTCCTTGCACGGGCTTAAACGGGCCAGCCCTTTGCCCGGGCTTAGCCCGGCGCCGCCCGCGCGCGTCCCGCGAGGCGGTAGGGGCGTTGTTGTTTTAAGCTTCCGGTGCGGGAGGGAGGGGCCGCTGTTGATGACGCTGCCCCCCTACCTCCTGGTACGTGGAGTCCTCTCCTCTGCAAAACGGTTAGTCTAGTGCCCCCACTGCTGGCTCCTGTGGCACTGCGCGTCCCGCGAAGCGGGTGGCGCGAGGTCCCTTTAAGCTTCCGGTGTGGGAGGGAGGGGCCGCTGTTGATGACACTGCCCCTCTACCTCCTGGTACGTGGAGTCCTCTCCTCTGCAAAACGGTTAGTCTAGTGCCCCCACTGCTGGCTCCTGTGGCGCTGCGCGTCCCGCAAAGCGGGAGGCGCGAGGTCCCTTTAAGCTTCCGGTGCGGGAGGGAGGGGCCGCTGTTGATGACGCTGCCCCTCTACCTCCTGGTACGTGGAGTCCTCTCCTCTGCAAAACGGTTAGTCTAGTGCCCCCACTGCTGGCTCCTGTGGCGCTCGCGTCCCGCGAAGCGCGAGGTCCCTTTAAGCTGCCGGTGCGGGAGGTAGGGGCCGCTGTTGATGACGCTGCCCCTCTACCTCCTGGTACGTGGAGTCCTCTCCTCTGCAGAACGGTTAGTCTAGTGCCCCCACTGCTGGCTCCTGTGGCGCTGCGTAAAAACAAGTTCCCTAGCTACAAGATGGCTTCACTAAAAATAGGGATGTTTGGTATCAAACATCTCGTATTAATAAACCCACATTGATTCCAGTGTTGGATTTAATAATACATGCTCACAGAGAGCACCTGAGAGGTGCCCCCTGAAAACATACCAGCTACTGGTGGGCTGAGTGGTTTTCGCAAGTTTGCCACCAGTGACAAGTTTCTGACCCCCAAGGGTGAGGGCCTTTGCTCTCCGGAGGCCAGAAACAAAGCCTGCTCCGGTAGAGAATGTTTTCACCCCCTCCAACAGGATGACCTGCAGGTTAGCATTCCAAGGCAGGGGAGCTTCAGAGAGCCCACTGCTTTATATATGCGAATCTGACTTCTCTCACAGGAGATGAAGCCAACCCTTTTTGTCCAGAGACCTTTGGCACGTGGACAAATAGGAAAATTAGCTAGTCAGCTAGGCGTGTCCACCCTCGGACTAGTGCCACCCCTAAGGTAGGCTACCTGAAGTGGATGCAACTTTTCAAAGTTAACCATCTTGTGATGGCACACTTAGGAATTCCGGGACAGGGTTGTGCCCACTTCCCGCAGGAAGTGGCCATATATCGGGCATAGTGACCTCACGGGGAGGTAGCCCATTGGCTACTACCCTACACTCCCCT
Organism: Triturus cristatus; assembly: GCF_964204655.1. Lineage (NCBI taxonomy): Eukaryota > Metazoa > Chordata > Amphibia > Caudata > Salamandridae > Triturus > Triturus cristatus. Next base: position 83,815,818 of record NC_140586.1, on the reverse strand, counting down.
AACACCCCTAAATTCTGTATTTTTTTAAAGCCCCTGGCACCAGGTAATTAGATCTGCTGGCCAAAAGAAGAAGGGCCGCAAAAGAATGAACTGCAGAGTAAGCAACTGACTTGGCACCAGCCCTGCCGGCCTGTTCACCTATTCTCGACAGTTGCGCCAAAATTATCCCACCCTGCAATCTGCTGATCCTCCAAAGCCTCGGAGGACTGTCAGCACTTCTCCAAAAACGTAATAACTCCTGTAGAACAGCACAGCTGTTCCCCTGCATCTTGCAGGTACTGAAAAACGGAGATGTGATGCTCCAAGACCGCGAAAACCTGATGCCAGAAAGCACCACTGCACCCATGCCGCCTAGCCCAAGCTGAAGTGGGCTAACGGTGCCAACATGGTCCCCAGACCCTCCAGACTTGACGTCCACCTTGGGTTGCCCCACTGTGGACTTTTTGACAACGCCTGCAGCCTCTGTTTGCAAGGCCCTCAATACCGTGACCGCTCCCGGTGACGAAAACCCGAAGCTTAAGGATACCTGTGCACCCTTTGACCCTGGCCCGTGGAGAAGAGGACCAAAGGTGTCCCCAAGTCCTACTCATGAAGACCAATCCCCATTGACTTGCATTGGGCACCCAGCGCTGTTTTGCACCACTGCACCAGGCCACCCTCGTGAAAAAGAGGTGACCTGTTGGTGCTGTTTTGGACCTTGTCCCATACTCACCTTAAGTCCAAGAGGTTGATCTCGATAGTCGCCTCAAAGAAGTTGTAGGCCGTATTTGTTTTTCCTCCCTTAGGATATGACTGTAGCCTCTGAAAAAAGCATTAAGTGTCGACTTTTTAACCACAAAAGTATTTCTCTTGCAAAACGTACTTATCTGATCATATTGATTCTGGTGCCTAAATATAAAGATACGTGTTATTTTTATGAATTGGTGTGGATCTCCTTCTTGAGTCATCTGCATAATTTATAAACTATTGTGTGTATTTGTGGATGTCTAACACTCCACTCTCTGATAAGCTGAAGGCTGCTCAACTACACTACCCCCTAGAAGAAAACTTTGGGATTGCTAGTGCAAGCCCCTGTCCACTTGTAAGGAAATACCTGGACTCTTTGCGCAGTATATCTCTTTTTTATATACAATATAAAGCGCCGGCTTCCTACAGAAATGCAGAGGATACTAGAGCCCTGCATACTTCTGGTAAGGTCTGCAGCACCCTGTTTCTAATGTCAGTGGCTTGTGGCAAACAGCAACAAAAGCTTAATAACCTGACGATGAAACCTCAAAAAAAGAATGTACATACATTTCAGTTTTGTATAACTTGATAGGGGTATTTTCACTGTTTCCATATGTTTCCAGTTTTACATAATATGACACTCAAGCACCAGGTCATTGAACACACTGTCTTCAGTCTTGATCTTTTCACTTCGAAATTATTGTTTTCATGTATATTTGTGTAATTACTTCAAAGGAAACAAAAAAATAACTACAGCTACCAGAATCTATCACACTGTCACACACATCTCATGAATTGGATACATTTTGTGTAATATCCTGGAGGGAGGTGGCTACTCTAGTTTTAGATGAGGGGATTGAGGCATAGAACAACTAAGGGGTTTACTTAGGGTCCCACAGTCTGTGGAAGTGAAAAAGCACGAGTCAGAAGACAGTTATCCATAGCCATACCTCCTCCCCTTTAGGTGATTTACATTGAGAGTTCCCCTCACTGTGGTTGAACTGTGTAATTTTCTTTACGCCTGGGATATTACCACTGCCTGCCCCAGTAATTAAAACAATTGTGGGGCTTTTTACTTTTGTCAAACATATCTGGTTTCATGGTTCTCCTAGAAGGAAGTAGATAGATAGGTTGAATTACAGGTTTCAGGAGGCAGTCGATAGCTAGGCGGTACTAGTCTTGTTGACACTGTTGGCAAGGCGATTGTAACCACGCCTGTAGCATCCTGGTGATGCGGTCTAAAGGCTTCTCCTGTGAAACCGGAAGAACTGAGTTATTTCTAAACTTACCTCCCATGGCTGACCAGATTGCGTTATCTTTGGCAAATATAGAATGTTTGTAACAAAATATGGTTATCTGCAGACACCACATACGTTGGCAATATGGTTCAATTTAAAAAGGTTGGTGCATTGTCAGTGCCCCCTTTGATTTGGTTTATTTACTTCAAAATAATCTTGGACATACTGTTCTCTCTCAAAGTAGAGGTGAGGAAAAAGAAGTACCTTTGCCATATGCCTCGTCCCCAAATTCTACATGCATTATAAAGGTCAAGTTGGACACCGATACAATTAGGAACAAGGGCCAGTTAAGAGTGATGTTCAAATGTATGATGAAATATATACTTACTTGCCTTAGGAGGTAAATAAACAGGGGGACATCTTTTTCTTGCCTGTCTCTTGTACCTGCAAGTGCAAAGGAATTATTTAAAGTTTTTGGGCTGACTCACAAAATAATTTTTTTATAGTACAGGAAGTAGTACTACAGGAGTTCTCTTTAATGTACTCTTACATTCCTTTGGAAATTGACCAAAAATGTCCAACTCCCTTTTAGTAAAAGTGCAAAGACGCCCCTTCTTTTTCTACTAATTTTATATGACTATTCCCTGATAATTTTAAATGTTTTTCCCATTTTAGATGTTGCGGGCCAATTCACAAAGGCTTGTAAGAATATGTGAAAGAGCACTACAGGCATACAAGTTTAGATACTCCAAAATGCCTTTGTGAAGAGACCCATATAGATTTAAAATATTACTCATAATCCAGACAAGGTAATTTTGAGCTGCTTAAGAAAATGAACTTTGTTAAATCTTGTACTGCTTCTGCTTGTTTTTATCTGATAGACTTCTAGCTGTAGATTCCTTACCTCTGAATATCCCCAGGCGTCAGACTGAATCTGGAAGCTTTTTGAGCAGTACCCGTGCGCGCCAGTAGGTGGTGTCGTTTGGCTCCGTGTCGATGATGTCCGCACCGGAAGTGGTGTGCACGGTAGCTTTATAGGCGCCACCTCTGCGCACTGACGTCAGTTCTTTCCTTCTGCCCCAGATAACGCTGATCCGGATTGAGCTACCACTCAATCACTTTTTGACTGACCTTTTTCAACCTTTTGCCTACCTTTTTGTGAGATTTCATCTCCTGGTGTGAAGCTGTCACCCAATAAACCAGCTGGTTTCAAACCATGTGGGGCCTGTCATATGCAAATGTGTTTGTGGTGCCTGGAGCCAGAACACGACTTCAAGGCATGAGAGAACTCCTGCACCATGCACCGAAAGGCACTGAGGGAGCTGTCCCTCAATCTCCTCACCACCGAACATCGGTGAACTCTGTGACACTCGAGATACCATTCACATGGGAGGTCCTGGGACCATTGCGGAGTTCCTATCGACGTTCCTAGTTGCACTCTAAGTCAGAGAAATCGGGTAAGTCCCACAAGCACAAGAAGTTGAAGAAGCTCAAACACTCTTCGACTTCCCCACGTCTGTCAAAGTCATCTGACAAGATGAGGGAGTGTTGGAACTCCAGACCCCGTGAGTTGGTGGGGCCAGAACCTGGGTCTTCTCCGTGCTTAACAGATTTCCCCAGAGCGACGCGTATCCAGTTGAAGCAATTTTATGAGTCTCCTATTTCAGATTCCCAGCCCCTCTAAAGTGTCTTTGGGCCCCATGGGAGGGGTTCCTACTGGGACCAGGCCGGCAGGTTTGCCCTCGACGCCAGTCGGGCCTCAAGGATCCGGAGTGGAGCCACCGGCAAAACTGAGACCCTCCTTGGAGCCGCCTCCACTGCCGATGCCCCTAGGCAGTGCCATCCCCCTTATCATTACCGTCCCTGACATGAAGCCGAATGGGCGTCGTCCGCACTGCGTCATGTGCCGACCGAGGACATCCTTCCCAGAGCCAGTGCCTTATTTGATGGATAGGCCTGGTGAGGGAGACTTTTGGGAGAAGTCTATAGACCCTTATGGAGAAGATCCAGTTGAGGAGGACAACTGGTATGAGGAACTGGGTGAGGCCAGTGCGGTGGACACCTCACCTGACACTGGCTGAGTTTCCCTCCTACTGTGGCTACGGAGGAGGGAGCTTCTATTGCTATGGTAGTGCGCATGGTGGCTGAGGTCCTTGACCGTAACCTACCCACAGTGGCAGTCAAGACTAACAACTTGAGAGAAGTGCTTCAGCCGGGATTCACTCCCTCAGAACCCTTACTCCAATTTAATGAAGCCCTTACAAACGTTCTACTTGGGGCTTGGTCCAAGCCCTACACAGGGGCTTCTGTGAATAGGATGATTGCCTGTTGCCATCACCCCGCGCCTGGGGATCCCAGTCTCCTTACCCAACACCCCACCCCGGAGAGCTTGGTGGTCCATGCCTCCTCATCCAGCATTCACCCTGGTGCGTTTCCTACCACACCACCGGATAGGGAATCCAAGAGGCTAGACACCTTTGGTAAGAGAATTTTCTCTTCCACCAGCCAGGCACTGCAGTTGGTGAACACTGCATGCCTATTGGGCTGTTATTCCCAACACAATGAGAGTCTGTTGCACAAGTGCAGTCGAAGGTGCCCGAGGAGGTCTGGGCCATACTCTCTCAGGCTGTTGCCGACAGGGGAAATGCAGCTAAGTTCTCCATCAGATGTAGGCTTGACACTACTGACTCAGTAGGCAGAGCGATTTCATCGTCGGGGCCTTAGGGCGACATGCCTGGCTGTGAACATCTGATTTTTGAGGGAATGTCCAGGCTTCCCTCATGGACCCATCTCTTTGGAGAGAAGGCGGGTTAAGCTCTGGAGCACTTCAAGGACAGCAGAGCTACGGCCAGGTCCTTTGTATTGTCTATGGCCCCTTGTCAAGCCCAATCCACCTTCTACCTCTTTTTTGCTAGGGAAGGGTCTCCAACCACACCCATACTCTCCCAGCCACCACAGTCAGCAGGCTTCCCAGCCTTTTTGTGGCCGAGGGCACGAGACAAAGTATCCCACAGGACAGGCAGCCAGCGGTCAGGTCAGCTTGGTATTAAAAGCCTTTCTTCCTTCGATCAAGGGAAGGCTGGTTCAGGTGTTCATGGACAACACCACCATGCGGTACTGCAACAAAAAGGGTGGGGATGGGTCGTGACCCTTTGTCAAGAGGCTTTGTGCCTCTGGGCATGGCTGGAATATCAGGGCATTTTCCTAGTGGTGCAGCATCTGACGGGCTCTCTGAACGCCAGGGCGGATGAACTCAGCTGAAGATGCCTAGTGGAGCAACAAATGACATCAACACCCAGAGGTGAAGCATGATCTTTTTTAGCAGTGGGGAGAGCCCTGGCTAGATCTCTTCACCACCATAGAGAATGCACAATGTTAGCAGTTCTGCTCGCTGGAGTTTCCAAGACGACTCTCGTTTGGATGTGCTTTTCGACTCGAGTGGAGCTACGGCCTCCTGTACGCCTTTCCACCAATACTGCTCCTGCCCAGAGTTCTCAAGAAGGTCAAGAACGACCGGGCCCAAGTCATTCTTGTGGCACCGGCTTGGGATTAGAAAGTCTAGCATACTGAGCTGTTGAGCATGACTATAGGTCCTCTAGTCAAGCTGCCTCTATGGGAGGAGCTTGTGGCAGATCTTAACCTGAACCTTCGCACCCTCCGTCCAAATGCGTGGAGATTGAGTGGTGGCAGCTGACAGCTTCAACCTTTCGATCTTCCTACCAAAGTATGTGATATTATTCTGCCAACCAGGCGTCCCTCCACCAAGTTGGTATGCGCCTGCTGTTGGGAGAAATTTGTGTCATGGTGTGCTTCCCACAATGCTGACCCCTATCTATACCTCTCTCACGAGTTCTCATTTGTGTTGTCTTTGGCCAAGGAGGGCTCTGCTTTGGGCACAGTTAAAGGTTACCTTTCTGCCATCTCGGCATTCCTGTGGTTGCTGAACCAACCTTCTCTCTTTAAGTCACATGTTGTGGCAAGGTTCCTTAAAGGCCTGCAACATATGTTTCCACCTATGCCTATCACCTTTTTGATGTGTGCACCATTTGAGCTTCTGCATGATTGCTCTCTTAAGCTCATAACCATCAAAAATGCTTTTTATTGGCCATAACATCGACCAGGAGGGTCAGCAAACTACAAACGCTCTCTGCGCACCCTCCTTATACCACCTTTTACCCAGACAAGCTGATTCTCCGGACGCGTGCCTCCTTTATTCCAAAGGTTGTGACTTCATACCATGTAGGCCTGACTATCACCCTGCCTACTTTCTTTGCTTAATCTTTTCCCTCCAAAGAAGAGGAGAGACTCCACCACCTGAACTCAAAAAGAGCATTGTCATTCTACTTTGACCGCACAAGAGAGTTCCGGGTGGACAATCAACTCCTCATGGGCTATATTGGAACAAAGAAATAGAAAACTATACAGCAGAGAACAATCTCACGATGGTCTGCTACGCATTGGCCAAGAAACAGCCTCCTGAGCACTTGAAGGCTCACTCTACCAGAGTCAAGGCTGCGACCACTGCGTTAGAGCGATTTATTCCTCTCCTGGACATCAGTCAGGCAGCAACGTGGACAGCACTGCACACGTTCACAAAACATTACTGCCTGGACAGTCAGGTATGTATTGATGGGAACTTCAGGATGTTTTGGTGTGTTCGAGTTTGCAGACCCACCGCCGGGGGGTATTGCTCGGGTATCTATTCACAGGTAAGTAATACGCGGCTAGAAGTCTCTATCAGATTAACAAGTTACTTACTTTCGGTAATGGCTTATCTTGTTGAGATGATAATTAGCTGCGGATTCCTTACCGACCCTCCCATCCTCCCCACTTTGTGAGCTGCAACAGGAATAATGGATGCCTTTTTCAGGGACTTGGTCTTTTCCAAACCAGTGGTCAGTTCTCATCATGGCTCTGCACTCCTGGCGTGGAAAGTTGCAAAAGAAACTGACATCAGTGCACCGAGCTGGCGCCTATGTATGTACCACACACATCACTTCTGGTGCAGATGCCGCCCCCCATGCGGAGTCGAACGGCATCTCCTAACGGGGCGCAGGGGTACGGCTTGAAAATCTTCCAGATCAAGTCTGACGCCTGGAGATTGGAGGTAGCTACAGCCATTCTACCTGGAGTTCCCCAATCATCCATCGTCCTGATCAATGTTGGTTTTAATGGCATGGCTTGCCTCATAAGGACAAAAAGAAAATTTGATTATATCTAAGGATCCTAATTTTATTATATTTATTTATTTATTTTGACATTTCCATCTGTATTTAAAATATGCTGTCTGACGTGGAAGGCTTTACTACTTTGTACATTTTCTGGCAAAACCTCTAGAGAACTAATGGGGCTAAACAACAACTCCCGCCCACCTTTCATCCGAACACACCGTGACCCTTTCTCTTTCAGAAATTGCTTGAAAAGACACCTATTGTGATTTCATTTAAACTATATGTTTTTTATTCAATATCCTTTTCTGTCATTTTTTCAGTTCAACCATGGAACTCTAACTATACTCTACTGATTAACTTAGCAGGATGTTGTACTGTAACCTACCGGTAAATGTAACACATACTAATGACTTTAGATACAGCAGCACGATAAAAAATGAAAACATACAAATTGATGGTAAATGATATATTAAAAAAGGTCAGCTGGCGAAAAAAGAAATGACCAGGTCTGCTTTTGAGTAAAAGGCTGTTCTTGCAGAAACCAATTAAATCAATTGCTACTGCCTAGTTATCTAGCATGATGTAGTTATCCAGGAGGGAAGGTCATTTGTATTCAGTCAGCCGGCAAGATGGCTCAGTGGGTTAGTTCACCTGCTGTGGATATATTTCTATATCATCGAGATCACAGGTTCCAATCCCTGTAAGGCAGCTCTGAGCGTCAGTGTGCCTGCTTGTCATATTTGAGTGTTGCCTGTTGTGTGCAGGTTTGATTACTGGCATTGTCAATTCAGCATTTCATCCTTCAGAGATTTATGAACAGAGCACCACTGAGGGGAGTGATTATAAAGCCTGTTATTTAATCTCCTCGAGATTATTCTAGCCGTGGGGTGTGCTCTAGAAATCATCAGAGTTATTATCATTAGATGTTCACGTGGAAAGCAAAGCATGAAGCTCCTTGTAGCTAAGCTATACACAATAGCCGCAAAGCTCACAAGATGTTCCCAGATGAGGAAGTTGGATAAAACATCAACTAGATTCCAAAGGTCATGTGAAAGATATCCGGCTTCGGTCTGATAACAGAGAAAAGGTTGAAAGTGACAATGGTTGCTTCTTTCCCATATCAGTGTCAACTATGGTTATGAGCAGATAAGACTGGCCTTGTCGGATAAGACGGGCCTGGTTGTCCTTGTCGATTACCAATATCTAATCATCAGTGTAAATAGTAAATTTTACTCTCTTGTGTTATGCACATGCTGATGCGATCTGTGTGTAGCCTTCGCCTTACAGATTTAAACTCTGGTAGAGTAGCCCTGTATGTTGGTTTCCCTTTTGTAGAGATCTACCTGGTCTCTGCAGGTTTCAGTATGGATTGTGAGTTAAGTGACCACTGCAGAGCCATTTTTTGTGTAACCTGCTGGTGTCGTACGGCATTCTTGAAAAGATGGCACAGTCAATTAATGCAGTAAACAAATAAGGAGCCAAAGAGGGAATATAACCAGGTTGCCCTCCACTCATAGAATTCATACACAAATATCCTGGTTATGCGGAACACATCATAGTCTTTATAAGTTATATATAACCGGCATTTATATACTCCAAGGTATGGCTATGCTAAATTATCTAGTCATGCCTACCTCTAAGTGTTCCTCATTTAAAAATTATCAACCATCCCCAACTAATCTCACCCACCAAGGAGGAAAAAAGTGTGAGAAAAGTCAGAAAAAGCCTAAGGATTAGGTCGCCCACTTTTCCTTTCTGTCAAGAAATGTGCCAGTGAAGAAAGAACGAGCAAACTGGTGAGTACCAACCAGTAGCTCCATGGATGGTGCTTACTTGAGGCATTAACGTGAAATTAAGGCGGTCCTTGTGTGGTTACCTGCCTTGCCACTGGCTTGACAGGTAACACAGGAGTTACAAAACTCCTTCACCGTCTGAGACATACCTGGCCAGTAGAAGTTGTTGACTAACCTACTCCAAGTTTTGGTCTGGCCAAGATGCCCAGCTAAGGGGATGTCATTAGCTAAAGAGATCAAGAACTCTCTGTACTGCTGATGCACTACCACTCTACTATTGGCACCAGGTTTGGCTTCTCTTGCCTCAGTGTACAGGAATCCCTCCTCAAAATAGATTCACTTCGTTTTTCCAGCCCTCCAGTGGGAATAATTTTATTGAAAGGCACAACAAAACCCACAGAAGCTAAACAAGCCTAGACTACATGTCCCAGCATGCAACACATGTTGTACTCACCTGTGAAGCCCACTAATTGGAATAAATTACATGCTGGGAGAAAGCTTTTCAAGCTACACTGTGCAGCCTCATGAAATGCCTGTGACCAAGGGGCTGCTGCCCCAAAACGTGCAAGGCTTCGAACATTTTCTGAAATACAGAATGCCGGTTTGCTTTAATTAATCTGCTTCAGAGTGCGCCTTCGAACAGAGGATAAATTGCAAGCATCTAAATATACGGCAGTCCAGCCATGAAGACAGCACAATCCCTCATGGTTGAAAAGGGGGCCACAAGACACAGAACTGTAAATGTAAATGTAAATGTTATAGACTTGTAAAGCGCACAGCTGCCCCAGCAACGGGGCGTCCCGGCGCTGTAGACTGCTGGGGAACCCGTCCTGGCTATCCCTGTGAGATGGTCCCTTTCTGGGTATCTCCAAGGTGAAACCAGGCATCCCCGGCGTCTGTGGGGGGCCGTTGTAGAGATGAGGCAAGCTTAATGCCCAGAGTTGCCGGGTGTGTTCCTGGTTAGAGTAGGTACCGAGGCGAGAATGATCGAGTCCGTTTTGACCCTGGTCCACGACCCTGCCGCGTCGGGAATTGAACCCTAGTCCCTGGCCGATTCTCTGCTTACGGGTCTGCCGCCTCTAACCAGTGAGCCACACCTCTCCAATCGAAGCCTGTTGGTGGAGAAACAGACATGCATAATTACCAAACAATTCTTTCTTCAGAGGCCCCTTGGAGGGCTAGAAAAATGAATTGAACAGCTTGGGCAAGCGCAGAACCTACCAAAGGAAATAATTTTATTGAAAGACACGACAAAACCCACTGAAGAGAACAAGCCTAGACTACATGTCCCAGCATTCAACACATGTTGTACTCACCTGTGAAGCCCACTAATTGGAATAAATCACATGCTGGGAGAAAGCCTTTCAAGCTACACTGCACAGCCTCATGAAATGCCTGTGATCAAAGGGCTGCTGCCCTGAAACACGTAAGGCTTTGAACATTTTCTGAAACACAGTATGCCGGTTTGCTTTAATTAATCTGCTTCAGAGTGCGTCTTCGAACAGAGGATAAATTGCAAGAATATATGTGTGTGTGTGTATGTACGGCCGAAACGCGTCCTGACACAGGAGGAGATTGAGAAATAAAAAATAATGCTGCACAAGTTGGTCTGTACTGGTGATTTCCGTGCATAAGCGGGATTGCATCACGAGTTGCTGCAATATATATATATATATATATATATATATATATATCCAATTTCGATGCAGCAAAGAGGGATCGCACATGCTCTGTATTCAGGTTGATGGCGGTTTATTAACGCAAAAGAATTATTGCCATGCCCCAACGCGTTTCGGTCCTGCTACTCGGGCCTTGATCCTGCGAGCAAGGTCCGAGTAGCAGGACCGAAATGCGAGAATGTGCGATCCCTCTTTACTGCGGTGAAATTGGATACATTGTTACCGGCCAACTTGCCCACCAGGAACCTCCAGTATGCGCCAGGGGGCTGCGTTGCAGAGAGGTGTAATTCGGCCACACCCCTTTTTACACCTCTCTGCAATGCAGCTCCGTGGCGCTTACTGGAGGTACCTGGTGGCATAGTTGGCCGCTAGGGGACCTCAGGATTCAAGGGGACTTAATCCCCCAACTTAAAACGCGCCACAGGGCGTGTTTGCACACATATCACCTCAGGCCCCGCCCCCTACCTTCACCACTGTGCAAACACGCCCCGTGGCGTGTTTTAAGTTGGGGGATTAAGTCCCCTTGAATCCTGAGGTCCCCTGGCGGCCAACTTGCCCACCAGGTACCTCCAGTATGCGCCAGGGAGCTGTGTTGCATAGAGGTGTTCAGAGGCCACGCCCCTTTTTACAACCCTCTGCAACGCAGCTCCGTGGCGCTAACTGGAGGTACCTGGTGGGCTAGTTGGCCTCTAGGGGACCTCTCGATTGAAGAGGAATGAATTCCCCAACTTAAAACGCGCCACGGGGCGCGTTCGCACAGTGGTGAAGATAGGGGGTGGGGCCTGAGGTGATACTGTGCAAACACGCCCTGTGGCGCGTTTTAAGTTGGGGAATTCATTCCTCTTCAATCGAGAGGTCCCCTAGGGGCCAACTAGCCCACCAGGTAGCTCCAGTTAGCGCCACGGAGTTGCGTTGCAGAGGGTTGTAAAAAGGGGCGTGGCCTCTGAACACCTCTATGCAACACAGCTCCCTGGCGCATACTGGAGGTACCTGGTGGGCAAGTTGGCCGCCAGGGGACCTCAGGATTCAAGGGGACTTAATCCCCCAACTTAAAACACGCCACGGGGCGTGTTTGCACAGTGGTGAAGGTAGGGGGCGGGGCCTGAGGTGATATGTGTGCAAACACGCCCTGTGGCGCGTTTTAAGTTGGGGAATTCATTCCTCTTCAATCCAGAGGTCCCCTAGGGGCCAACTAGCCCACCAGGTACCTCAAGGAAGTGCCACGGAGCTGCGATGCAGAGTGTTGTAAAAAGAGGCGTGGCCTCTGAACACCTCTCTGCAACGCAGCTCCCTGGCGCATACTGGAGGTACCTGGTGGGCTATTTGGGCTCCAGGGGACCGCAGGATTGAAGAGGAATTAATTCCCCAACTTAAAACGTGCCACAAGGCGTGTTTGCACACTTCACCTCAGGCCCCGCCCCCTTCCTTTACCATGGTACAAATATTCCTCTAAAATCAGCCGAACTACAAATTCCGATTTACTCACATGTTATCAGGAGAGAACCCAGGGCTGCATCTTTTAGACCAGCACTGACCCTGAAAAGCAATTCTAAGCGTACTTACCAGTAACTTGTATTTCCTTCCATAGAAAAGTTTCTAAGTGTCTATTTTCACAAACTAAAAATATTCCTAAAAACTCGTCTGTATGACTTAAACACATTCTTGCAACTGTTTACAGGAGATTCACCAGTGCTGGATCCAGGATCCACCACTGAGTAAGAAAATTAACGATAACACTACTTACCTGCTAAGTGAATTTTCTACCATAGGATAACATTGGTGATTCTAAGTGAAAAAAATTCTGTCACCTTTTAAAATACAATAATATTCCTTAAAAATCACTACTGTAACCAAAACGCTTTTACTCAACTGTTTACAGGAAATGTCCAAGGACTGAATCTAGGATCCAGTCCTGTGGTTAGAAAAGTAATCCATAAAGTAACTAATTGCATTTGACTAGAAATTCACATTGAGCTCAATGTTGCATTGTGTTTGAAATTGTGTTGCCCATTGCAACAACTGAACTACTGTACTTAAAAGTCTATTGCCTATTTGCAAAGTATTTAAACTAAAGTAATTCATTCTGAGAAAGTATATTTTGTAATGTAATGTATAATGTAATTATAATGTAATTAAAAAAAAAGATTATCTAAAGATAAACAGTTTAAAAAATGTAGTGAATCAGTATAAAAACAATCAGTATAACAATGAATACATTAAAATTGTCATTTACAAAACCTTTGAAATTCACTGAAAAAACCATAGGTTTCAGGCCTGATATAGTTAGGAATTAGCATTTAAAAAACCTTTGAAATTCACTGAAAAAACCATAGGTTTCAGGCCTGATATAGTTAGGAATTAGCATTTAAAAAACCTTTGAGATGTCATCAGTGATGTCACTGACCATGTCATGAATGATGTAATATGTGACATCATCAGCAGTGGATTGCGGGCGCGCGAGATGTAGTTAGTACAACTAACTATATCGGAGGAATTTCAATGGTTTTGTTCGAGTGAAATGTCCAGCTAACTATAACACTCCTAAAACCTATTGTTTTTTCAGTGAATTTCTAAGGTTTTTTAAATGCTAATTCCTAACTATATCCGGCCTGAAACCTATGGTTTTCTCTGTGAATATATATATATATATTATATATATATATATATATTACCTACTGGCGGTCGCCAGTAGGTAGTTATAGTTAGGACCTATTATCCATAGGAAATCCGCAACATTCTATTTGGAATAACTTTGGCGCCGGTTGACGAATCTTTGCGAAATTTTCAAAACTGGTGGGGTGCTCCGGTCCGCTTCTATCCTGAAAGTCTCGGGGTGATTCGTCAAGCGAGGGCTGAGAAAAAAGGGGGTCCCAAAACGTGTTTTCCCCATGCAATTTTGCATAGGAACCTTTAATCGCAGCTACAGCCCGAACTGCTGTACGGAATTACTCAAAATTTGGCAAAAAGGTAGCCCTTGGTTCACACTCATGCCTTTTGGTAAAATGGTGTAAATCCGTTTAGTAGTTCCTGAGAAAATCAAAAGTAAAATCATAGGTAATCTGGGCGGAGTCTAACCACACATCTCATCGTGAGATCTGATTGGCTGTCAGCACTTCATCCAAGAAGGGTTGGCAGCCATCTTGGGACCAATATACATGATAGCACCTCATTAAAAAGGATTGCAGTTAATAGAAGGTTTTAAGACTTTAGTTACATTATAAATCATTTGTTGATGGTACCATACTCATTTTAGGAATTGTGGTGTGTTCTAAGGTGATTTTACCATGTGAAAAAGCCTTCTGCTGGGATATCATGAATCATGTTTGAGAGAAACCTATTTTCTCATGCTTTTCCCACAGAGGTTTGGAAGGTGATCTATAAGCTAAACTGAGAGCATATTTTCTGTAAAATCACATTATCTTTCTCAGTCATGTGAGAATGAAGTCTGACATTCTCAGTAAAACATGTACATCCAACAAGGGCAGAGACTGTCAGTAGATTCCTTTGTGTTCTACTGCAGCTTCCCAGAGTGTTCTAAAGAACAACTAGAGCGTTAACAGTCCTACTTATGACAAACGAATGGCACACCTGAAGCCATCTTGATTGGAATAAAGTGGTAACTCTTAAAACATTTAATTTAAAAAGGAACAAAATGAGGGGGTTCATTTTGCCATAGAAAGTGTGATTAGTGCTGCAGAAAGAAAAATTAGGGCACATTTTGAGTGACTTCTCAAATCCTCTTCTATGTCATAAAAAAATTCTGACATGCAGACTGAAACATGCACTTTCAATACCAGCAGCAGACTTCCCTAGTGAGCAGTAGCTTTATTACAGTGATCGAATGAGCAACTAGAGTGCTAACATTCTGAATTTATGGCAAATGTGTGACACATCTGAATGGCTTCTTGATGGAATCAAAGTAAAAAACTGAAAGTATTCCTACTGAGGAGACTGTAGTAAATGAGAAAATTAGGAAACTTCATAACAAATAAGTCTCCCAAGATGGCCACCAGAGACAAAAGAGCCTAAATGTAGCACAAATATCACCCAGATGTAGCCCAAGTATAGCCCAATGACAGAATGTCCCAGAGTGTTCTAAAGAACAACTAGAGTGGTAACAGTCTTACTTATGACAAAAGTATGGCACACCTGAAGCCATCTTGATTGGAATAAAGTGGTAACACTTAAAACATTTGATTTGCAAAGGAACGAAATTAGGGGGTTTATTTTGCCATAACAATTATGATTAGTGCTGCAGAAAGAAAAATTAGGGCACATTTTGACTTCTCAAATACTCTTCTATTTCATTAAAAAATTCTGACATGCAGACTGAAACATGCACGTTGAATACCAGCAGCAGACTTCCCTGGTGAGCAGCAGCTTTACTACAGTGATCTAATGAGCAACTAGAGTGCTACCATTCAGAATTTATGGCAAATGTGTGACACATCTGAATGCCTTCTTGATGGAACCAAAGTAAACAAGCATTGAAAATGCAATAGGTCTCGCCCTCGTTTAAGTTAAAGCAATTCTGTTTGTAATTAGGTGGCTTTTTAGCTTTGCTTTTATTAGTGTTTTTCAAACTTTCATGTACATAACATGCATATGTATGCATATATGTATATGTATGCATGCATTTATATTTGTATTTATATAGATATGCAGATTATATATATGTTTATATATTAAATCCACAAACTGGGTCATTCCAGGAGTGAGCCCATAGTCAGGTGGTGCGTGAAGCCGGTATGCCCTACCCATCTACTAGCCCCAATTATTATCCAGATAAACGCACTCTCAAAGTAATAGTGCTACAAAGAAAACTCTTTATTGCTCGCTACGCGTTTCGACAACTTAATGTCTTGATCACACGAACGGAATGACAACATAAACGTGCATATGTAAACAAAAAAAGCAACAAAGGACTGCATTGATTTTCTTTCAAAACCTGTCCCAAAATTTCGGCCATCTTGTAACATTCAAATAAAGCTTGTATATATAAGCACATTGCAGTAATTTTACATTTAACCAATGAAATTATATCAAATGCAGACTTATTTACATTACATTAAATATGTAGAATAAATAATTTGTATTCATACCGCACTAGTGGCTAAAACATCGACATTTGAAGTGCAGTTAACCAAATGATAAGTTTCATCTTATGCAATTTATTCTTAGCGAAATTTGTTTAACAACATTTTTATCAAACAAATTTGCACAAGAACATGTACGTACTCGATTATGTTATCCGTTGTTACATAGCTATTATTAGTAACAGAACCGCTTTCCATCGCACTAGTGGCTTAGTCACAGCATTTGAAATACACATAATAATTCATCCAAAATTGAAATTTAAACGTATTAAATTCATACCGGGTTACAGATAATTTCATTTATAGTATACAGATTCGTGTCCAAGACACTATAGTATATTCATAATTGTATACCTATATTTGGAATTCATATAAGTTCAAGTGGAATTATATGGTCCCCAGTATTTGAGATAAATCTCAAAGATAACCTACTGCACTTACAAATTTGAAAATGAATGGCCTACATAAGTACAAGTACTAGAGACAGGGTTACTAAGTTCGACAAGTGCCTACTCGTACAAGTCCTCGTCCAAAATTAAAGTGAAATAAAGTGAAAGTGATCAAAGTCCACAATTATTTGACATTAGAAAAAGTGTAAAAAAGTCTCTTATCTTATTTCAATGTGTATCCGAGCCCGGGGAAGAAAAGGGTAGGGTACCCGTGAAGTGACCATACAATGCAGTGGGTCTCTTCCTTTCTTCCTGTGAGAGTAAAGAAGATAAAAGAGAATAAGTTCACTTTCCATAAGAAAATATTTTTCAATTCATAATCAAAGCATAAAAACATAAAAACAGTAAAGTACATATAGTCCAGTTTACTTAATGGAGTCACAATACAAGTTTTATTCCTCATGAAGGTGTGTTGCTAATTCATCATCAATGTTGTGGCCCCCAGGGAATTTGGTTTCCAAATCAAGTATCCATTTGGATTCTTTCCTTCTAAGAGCTAATTCCCTGTTGTAGTAGAGAGTGAGTAGCAGAAAGTAGGAGCGAGTGAGTAGTAGAGAGTGAATAGTAGAGAGTAGTAGAGAGTGAGTAGTAGAGAGTGAGTAGTAGAGAGTGAGTAGTAGAGAGTAGTAGAGAGTGAGTAGTAGAGAGAGTAGTAGAGAGTGAGTAGTAGAGAGTGAGTAGTAGAAAGTAGGAGCGAGTGAGTAGTAGAGAGTGAATAGTAGAGAGTAGTAGAGAGTGAGTAGTAGAGAGAGAGTAGTAGAGAGTGAGTAGTAGAGAGTAGTAGAGAGTGAGTGGTAGAGAGTAGTAGAGAGTGAGTAGTAGAGAGAGAGTAGTAGAGTGAGTAGTAGAGAGTAATCAGTCAGTTTCAGTCAGTCAGTGTCAGTCAGTCAGTGTCAGTCAATCAGTGAGTGTAGTAGAGAGTAGGAGCGAGTGAGTAGTAGAGAGTGATTAGTAGAGAGTAGTAGAGAGTGAGTAGTAGAGAGAGTAGTAGAGAGTGAGTAGTAGAGAGTAGTAGAGAGTGAGTAGTAGAGAGTGAGTAGTAGAAAGTAGGAGCGAGTGAGTAGTAGAGAGTGAATAGTAGAGAGTAGTAGAGAGTGAGTAGTAGAGAGTGAGTAGTAGAGAGTGAGTAGTAGAGAGTAGTAGAGAGTGAGTAGTAGAGAGTGAGTAGTAGAGAGTGAGTAGTAGAGAGTGAGTAGTAAAAAGTAGGAGCGAGTGAGTAGTAGAGAGTGAATAGTAGAGAGTAGTAGAGAGTGAGTAGTAGAGAGAGAGTAGTAGAGAGTAGTAGAGAGTGAGTGGTAGAGAGTAGTAGAGAGTGAGTAGTAGAGAGAGAGTAGTAGAGTGAGTAGTAGAGTAGTAGAGAGTAATCAGTCAGTTTCAGTCAGTCAGTGTCAGTCAGTCAGTGTCAGTCAATCAGTGAGTGTAGTAGAGAGTAGGAGCGAGTGAGTAGTAGAGAGTGATTAGTAGAGAGTAGTAGAGAGTGAGTAGTAGAGAGTAGTAGAGAGTGAGTAGTAGAGAGTGAGTAGTAGAAAGTAGGAGCGAGTGAGTAGTAGAGAGTGAATAGTAGAGAGTAGTAGAGAGTGAGTAGTAGAGAGTGAGTAGTAGAGAGAGTAGTAGAGAGTGAGTAGTAGAGAGTGAGTAGTAGAAAGTAGGAGCGAGTGAGTAGTAGAGAGTGAATAGTAGAGAGTAGTAGAGAGTGAGTAGTAGAGAGTGAGTAGTAGAGAGTGAGTAGTAGAGAGTAGTAGAGAGTGAGTAGTAGAGAGAGAGTAGTAGAGTGAGTAGTAGAGTAGTAGAGAGTAATCAGTCAGTTTCAGTCAGTCAGTGTCAGTCAGTCAGTGTCAGTCAATCAGTGAGTGGTAGAGTAGTAGAGAGTGTGTAGTAGAGAGTTAGTAGAGAGTAGTAGAGAGTGAGTTGTAGAGAGAGTAGTAGAGAGTGAGAAGTAGAGAGAGTAGTAGAGAGTGAGTAGTAGAGTGAGTAGTAGAGAGCAGTTGAGAGCGAGTAGTAGAGAGTGAGTAGTGGAGAGTGAGCAGTAGAGAGTGAGCAGTAGAGAGTAGTAGAGAGCGAGTAGTAGAGAGTGAGTAGTAGACAGTGAGTAGTAGAGAGTAGTAGAGAGAGAGTAGTAGAGAGTGAGTAGTAGAGTAGTAGAGAGTGAGTAGTAGAGAGTGAGTAGTAGAAAGTAGGAGCGAGTGAGTAGTAGAGAGTGAATAGTAGAGAGTAGTAGAGAGTGAGTAGTAGAGAGTGAGTAGTAGAGAGTGAGTAGTAGAGAGTGAGTAGTAGAAAGTAGGAGCGAGTGAGTAGTAGAGAGTGAATAGTAGAGAGTAGTAGAGAGTGAGTAGTAGAGAGAGAGTAGTAGAGAGTAGTAGAGAGTGAGTGGTAGAGAGTAGTAGAGAGTGAGTAGTAGAGAGAGAGTAGTAGAGTGAGTAGTAGAGTAGTAGAGAGTAATCAGTCAGTTTCAGTCAGTCAGTGTCAGTCAGTCAGTGTCAGTCAATCAGTGAGTGTAGTAGAGAGTAGGAGCGAGTGAGTAGTAGAGAGTGATTAGTAGAGAGTAGTAGAGAGTGAGTAGTAGAGAGTAGTAGAGAGTGAGTAGTAGAGAGTGAGTAGTAGAAAGTAGGAGCGAGTGAGTAGTAGAGAGTGAATAGTAGAGAGTAGTAGAGAGTGAGTAGTAGAGAGTGAGTAGTAGAGAGAGTAGTAGAGAGTGAGTAGTAGAGAGTGAGTAGTAGAAAGTAGGAGCGAGTGAGTAGTAGAGAGTGAATAGTAGAGAGTAGTAGAGAGTGAGTAGTAGAGAGTGAGTAGTAGAGAGTGAGTAGTAGAGAGTAGTAGAGAGTGAGTAGTAGAGAGAGAGTAGTAGAGTGAGTAGTAGAGTAGTAGAGAGTAATCAGTCAGTTTCAGTCAGTCAGTGTCAGTCAGTCAGTGTCAGTCAATCAGTGAGTGGTAGAGTAGTAGAGAGTGTGTAGTAGAGAGTTAGTAGAGAGTAGTAGAGAGTGAGTTGTAGAGAGAGTAGTAGAGAGTGAGAAGTAGAGAGAGTAGTAGAGAGTGAGTAGTAGAGTGAGTAGTAGAGAGCAGTTGAGAGCGAGTAGTAGAGAGTGAGTAGTGGAGAGTGAGCAGTAGAGAGTGAGCAGTAGAGAGTAGTAGAGAGCGAGTAGTAGAGAGTGAGTAGTAGACAGTGAGTAGTAGAGAGTAGTAGAGAGAGAGTAGTAGAGAGTGAGTAGTAGAGTAGTAGAGAGTGAGTAGTAGAGAGAGAAGTAGAGAGTGAGTAGTAGAGTAGTAGAGAGTGAGTAGTAGAGAGTAGTAGAGTGAGTAGTAGAGAGTGGTAGAGAGTGAGTAGTAGAGAGAGTAGTAGAGAGTAGCAGAGTAGTAGAGAGTGAGTAGTGGAGAGTGAGTAGTGGAGAGTGAGTAGTAGAGAGTAGTAGAGAGTGAGTAGTAGAGAGTAGTAGAGAGAGAGTAGTAGAGAGTGAGTAGTAGAGAGTGAGTGGTAGAGAGTAGTAGAGAGTGAGTAGTAGAGAGTGAGTAGTAGAGAGAGAGTAGTAGAGAGTGAGTCAGTCAGTGTCAGTCAGTCAGTGGCAGCTAGAGCAGCTCTGCTGACCTGGTTCTCTGGCTCTAAAGCAGCTCTGCTGACCTGGTTCTCTCTCTCTAAAGCAGCTCTGCTGACCTGGTTTCTCTAGCTCTACAGCAGGTCTGCTGACCTGGTTTTCTGGCTCTAGAGCAGCTCTGCTGACCTATTTCTTAGGCTACAGAACAGCTCTTCTGACCTGGTTCTCTGGCTCTACAACAGCTCTGCTGACCTGGTTCTCTAGCTCTAAAGCAGCTCTGCTGACCCGGTTCTATGGCTCTAAAGCAGTTCTGATGACATGGTTCTCTGGCTCTAGAGCAGCTCTGCTGACCTGGTTCTCTCCCTCTAGAGCAGCTCTGCTGACCTGGTTCTCTCCCTCTAAAGCAGCTCTACTGACCTGGTTTCTCTGGCTCTACAGCAGCTCTGCTGACCTGGGTCTCTGGCTCTAGAGAAGCTCTGCTGACCTGGTTCTTAGGCTCTAGAGCAGCTCTGCTGACCTGGTTCTCTGGCTCTAAAGCAGCTCTGCTGACCTGGTTCTATGGCTCTAAAGCAGCTCTGCTAACTTGGTTCTCTGGCTCTAGAGCAGCTCTGCTGACGTGGTTCTCTGGCTCTAAAGCAGCTCTGCTGACCTGGTTCTCTGGCTCTAGAGCAGCTCTATTGACCTAGTTCTTAGGCTCTAGAGCAGCTCTGCTGACCTGGTTCTCTGGCTCTAGAGCAGCTCTGCTGACCTGGTTCTCTGGCTCTACAGCAGCTCTGCTGACCTGGTTCTCTGGCTCTACAGCAGCTCTGCTGACCTGGTTCTCTGGCTCTAACGCAGCTCTGCTGACCCGGTTCTATGGCTCTAAAGCAGTTCTGCTGACCTGGTTCTCTGGCTCTAGAGCAGCTCTGCTGACCTGGTTCTCTCCCTCTAAAGCACCGATGCTGACCTGGTTCTCTTGCTCTAAAGCAGCTCTACTGACCTGGTTTCTCTGGCTCTACAGCAGCTCTGCTGACCTGGTTCTCTGGCTCTAAAGCAGCTCTGCTGACCTGGTTCTTAGGCTCTAGAGCAGCTCTGCTGACCTGGTTCTCTGGCTCTAAAGCAACTCTGCTGAACTGGTTCTCTGGCTCTAAAGCAGCTCTGCTGACCTGGTTCTCTGGCTCTAGAGCAGCTCTGCTGATCTGGTTCTCTGGCTCTAAAGCAGCTCTGCTGACCTGGTTCTCTCCCTCTAAATCAGCTCTTCCGACCTGGTTCTCTACCTCTAGAGCAGCTCTGCTGACCTGGTTCTATGGCTCTGAAGTAGCTCTGCTGACCTGGTTCTCTGGCTCTAGAGCAGCTCTGCTGACCTGGTTCTCTGGCTCCAAAGCAGCTCTGCTGAACTGGTTCTCTGGCTCTAAAGCAGCTCTGCTGACCTGGTTCTCTGGCTCTAGAGCAGCTCTGCTGATCTGGTTCTCTGGCTCTAAAGCAGCTCTGCTGACCTGGTTCTCTCCCTCTAAATCAGCTCTGCTGACCTGGTTCTCTACCTCTAGAGCAGCTCTGCTGACCTGGTTCTATGGCTCTACAGCAGCTCTGCTGTCCTGGTTCTCTGCACTCACGATGCATGCACCCAACTTCGCGAAAATATATTTAAAAATAATATAAGTTTATTATAAGTACAAATATATTATTTTTATGAATATCTTCGATAATCTCTTGCCCTAATATGTAAATTAAACACACATTCATATCATTTTGGAACATAATTTTTTTTGCGGGAGTCGCGCACCCAGCACGTATATGACGTCACGTGGGACCCGCCACCGCGCAAGCATCTGATACCGTTATGCGCATGTGTCGCGAATGCGCGGGAGCAGAAGTCGCAGACTGGTCGCATACTAATCGCACACATCACGTTATATTAAATGTATATGATGTAACTGAAAAACACGCAGCTGTCGCACACCGTACGTGGATCCTTCACGACTTTTCTAAAATGGTGGCTAGAATCTGCGCACCCACCGTGATGTGTACGCTTTGAGTGCGCGACTCCGAAAAAAATGGAATTAAAAAAAAAAAAATATATAATATAAATATATTAAAATAAAAAATGGAATCAAAAAAATTAATCAATATTTCAGTTTGAATAAAAAAAAACTGTGCAATTTTCAGAAAAATATCTAATGGTATTTAATGAATAAAATATTTATAAATAAACAGTTAAAAACTGTAGAAAATCAGTAGAAAAAAATAGGTATAACTACTATCACACTTAGAAATTAGCATTTAAAAAACCTTTGAAATTCACTGAAAAAAAACATTGGTTTCAGAGACGTTATAGTTAGAAATTAGCATTTAAAAAAGCTTTGAAATTGACTGAAAAAACCATAGGTTTCAGAGACGTTATAGTTAGAAATTAGCATTTAAAAAACCTTAGAAATTCACAGAAAAAAACATAGGTTTCAGGGGTGTTATAGTTAGGTGGCCATTTCACTCATACAAAACCATAGAAATTCCTCCGTTATAGTTAGTTCTGCTAACTATAACACGCGCGCCCGCAATGCACTGCTGGTGATGTCACATATTGCATCATTCATTACATGGTCAGTGACATCACTGATGACATCTCAAATGACATCACTGATGACATCATCTACGTGACAATCTGATACACCTCATCATACACTAGTATAACCTTTCATCACTCACTGTAAAATACAGAGTACCATATTTGAAACCATTGACACACCAATACCAGTTACTACATACCCACTCACTGATTCCTAAGTCTACACACACAACTACCCATTCAACAACAGAATCATTTATACATGCAGTCACTAATTAATAGAACACTATCAAATGCACTTATTCACATATATAGACATTGACACATCAGCAGTCATCTTAGTCGGTTATGCAGTCATCCTACTCACTCATGAAAAAAATTAATCACACTTACATTTACTCACTTACCCAATTATCCAACACCTCATTTATTCAAACACATAGTAACTCATAGTTAATATGTTAAGAAATCACCATTACAATTATACACTCATTCATATAGTTACTCTCACAATCACTGACTCTTACACATTCGTATTTATATACACCAACTCTCACATACAATGCCTTTTATTTTTTTACTTTGTTGAAGATGTACAACTAAAACATATATTAGCTCACCAACACACAACTAAATACACTCAGTCACCCAAACAACTGTTTCCACATGCACTCTTAAACCTATACACCTAGTCAATCAACCATTCGCACATCTATGCATAGAGTTACACACACCCCATCCAACCACACACAAACTCAGTGTCCTATACAAATACTCACCCAACTAATCAATAACTAATATAGACACTCATGTAGTTAGTGACCAACTGATGCAGCATGTTATACAACAACAGAGACAGTGATGCACACATTCACATAGTTTAGTTACTAATCCATGTATTAAGTGAGACACTTTTAATTACTCACTTAAACAGACAGTCAGACAGCTACTAAATCCTCCATCCAGACAGTTATGTATCCACTCAATCTTCAATACAGATTGGTATATATATATATATATATAATACATATTTAAATTTCAAACTAAACCACATTCACTGGATGATGTCATCAGTGATGTCATTTGAGATGTCATCAGTGATGTCACTGACCATGTCATGAATGATGCAATATGTGACATCATCAGCAGTGCATTGCGGGCGCGCAAATTATAGTTAGCAGAACTAACTATAATGGAGGAATTTCTATGGTTAAGTACGAGTGAAATGGCCACCTAACTATAACACCCTGAAACCTATGTTTTTTTCTGTGAATATATATATATATATACATATATATATATAACATCAGAACTAAAGAAATTACAATGTTCTGTCCCCTATGCCCCCAAGAAGTATACAAAACAGGATAATATATACTTCCAATTGATGAAAAAATTGCAAGGGGAACGATTAGATCATTATTAGACAATCCGACAAAGGAGGCAACGTTGTGCTGTGGCCACGTTCTTTGTATATGGAGGAGGCTCTCTCACATCTCAATGACAGAGAATGCTACAAACGTAGCGACATGCAAGCAGTTAGAACCTCATGGAGCACGTTTTACACAAAATTGGTAGCTTGGAAATCATCTGGTTTACTGACTTTGAATGAATTTAAATTTTTAAAAATTCAATATCCCATCATTCCAGTTATTTACTTTATACCTAAAATCCACAAGCATGCAGCTAAACCCCCAGATAGACCAATAATCTCTGCCCAGGGTAGTATCATGGAGAACGCTTCAAAATTTGTTGATTACTTTCTACAAGAACATGTCAACAAATTACCTTCATATATACAGGATACGGGGGATTTTCTTGGCAAAATTGAACATGTGAAATGGGACCCTGGATATATATTAATCTCCTTAGATGTGGCATCATTGTACACGAGTATTCACCACAAGGATGGATTAAAAGCTGTTGAACATTTTCTGAACACACGTCCCCTCAACAGACTTTCACATAACAGAATGATTTTGAACATGATTACTGATTGTTTGGAAAATAATTTTTTCTTGTTTCATAATCAAGTTTATCAACAGGTCAGGGGCGTTGCCATGGGGGCTTGTTTCTCTCCGAGCTATGCTTGCCTGCATATGGGGCTCTGGGAGGAGCAGGTCCTCATGGCAAACCATGGTGACACTGTAAGACAGCACATTGTTTGTTGGTACAGGTATATAGATGACTTGTTTTTAATTTGGAATGGCACAGAACTATCTGCACAGGAGTTTATTGTTAACTTAAACATCAATAATCTGAATCTCAAATTCACAGCGGTGATGAGCAACAGTAGTATATTCTACCTAGATGTGGAGGTCTTTGTGTTTAACAACAGACTGGAAACACGACTCCATAGAAAACCCACTTCTGGCAACACAGTCCTACATGCGCGCAGTCATCACCCGCCACATTTAATCAACAGCATCCCCTTTGGGGAAATGCTGAGGATTTGTAGCACAGATAAGGAATGCACACTAGCTCAGCAGGAATGCAAAGGGAGGTTCCTTGACAGGGGATACTCAGAGATAGTCTTGGATCAAGCCATGACTAAGGCAAACAAAATACAGAGATCGGACACATTGAGACGTAAACCCATTTTAAATACCGATCTGGTCCAGCCCACTCGTCTCATATTGACATACAACGTACAACACAAATCAATACGTAGAATTGTCAATAGAAACTGGCCCTTAGTCTGTAATGATCCTGTCTTGGGCAAGGAAATGAACAAATCTCCTAATGTTGCTTTCAGAAAAGCTTCTTCTATGAGTAATTCCCTGGTTAAGAGTAGCCCAGAGGTCAGGCTCACAAACACTTGGCTTGGAAAAAGTAAGGGTTTCATTAAATGTGCTAGCTGTAAGGCATGCAAATATGGTATTAATACACAAACATACCAAGTGCCATTTCAGCCCAGCCCTGTAAAAATCAAGAAAGCCTTAAACTGTAAGACGGAGTATGCAATATATGTGCTGGAGTGCTCGTGTGGCCTGCGGTACGTTGGCAGTACGAAACTACAGGTTCACAAACGAGTGCTCCAGCACATTAGAGCCATCAATAACTGTGATGCGGCATACCCAGTGGCTAGGCACTTCAAGGAGTGCCATGAAAACAACTTAGCACACCTTAAATACTATGTCATTGACTCGGTGTTGCCACTAAGAAGAGGGGATAACCGTGAACGGTTATTACGACAGATGGAAACTAGGTATATACTCAAATTGGACAGTAAGACACCACAGGGCTTAAATGCAAGTGAAGATTTTTTCACCTGTCTATAAATTTGAATATCCATTGGCTTTTATCAATATTGTAAATCGCTGCTGCCTCTTGATTGTAATCTATTTTCTTTTAATATAATTGAAGTTTTTAATTCTGTGTATAAGTTGCGGGAAAAAGAAATCATATTCTCATTTCCCTGTTGTATTTGTTTACATATCCTAAATGACGGCTGTGACAGGATGTAACTTGGCATACTTTGCACAGCACAATTTTGCACTTTATTCTTTCCACGTTTGAAGATCTAGGCCCACTGGGGCAGGTAGCTAGACATCCTTTGTATGCATTGAGCAAACAAGGCTGAGAGACGGAGAATTTTGTTCCCTAATTGTTGGTATTCACCAGGGGCATTCAGGTCCAATACTGGTGTCCTTGATAAATGAATAAGATGTTTATGTTTAAACTGTGCACTCCAGACAGAGATAGGATGGGGCATTATGCTGCCAAACTATATAAGATGCTATTGGTTTTAACGAGCATAACATTTTAACAGTGGATTATTATTTTTTAGCATTTTTATGATATTTTATCAATGCTATGATTTTATCCATTATCATGTATTTATATATTTATCTGTATATATTTACTATGTTTGGCGTCATTTTGCACTTTGATATTCTATCATGGTACTGTATCACGCTGTGTTATTTGCACAATCCTGGGAACAACCTGCACACGTGGGGTTGATCTGTTCTCTATGTCTATGAAACGAGGTGGGAGTGTTTTTACACACTTTTTTGCGCACAGGCACTTTAAAAACTGAAAAAAACTTTGTATCAGCGTATCATGTGATCAAGGCCTCCGCGAGGCTGAAACGCGTAATGGCGATGGTGTAGGGGCTCGGAAAATAAATCTTTGAATGAGCACACAAACCTGGGTCTATCTTCGTCCTTTCGGAATGCATGTCGACGGAGTAATGGAAATATAAATATATATATATACACACACACACACCTATAAACAAAAAGAAAATATACTCCAACGTTTAATGCCTAGCGCTAGAAAATAATTGCCCAAGTTAGATGAAAGTCCTGATTCCTGTGCTTAGAACCTGAAGACTGGCAAAGCAGTACTGGAAAGGTGATGTAAGAAGGAGATTGCTGGAATGGTGTGAGTATTAATAGGGTTGTGATGTGTTGTTAATGTGCTTCCAGGTATGTTTTTGTGGTGTTGAAAAATAGTAAGGGTTTTGACTGTGGATGAAATTTTGCTCATTTTGACTTGATGTTTTTTATTTTTTTTTTATTGATTAAATTGGTAATTTCATAGGACAGATTTATTGATTATTGTCAATTGTCAATTGTTTTAAAGACTTCCGGGAAGTAGGAAGTTAGTTGCCCTGTATGCAGGCAGGGGGAAATGTGTGGCAAGTGAAGTCGCACAGTGCATTGTCTGATTTCAAAGTGGTAACATCGTCGTGTATTATCTTTAGGGACATATTCCGTATGAATGTGTGTGAGTGAAATAGCAATAGGTTTTCTTGAGAAAGTCTGGCCTTAATTCTCAGGAGCAGTGTAGTCTCCACATGTATTTTATCCCCAGAGAAACGGGTTAGCCTATTGCTTGTTAGAAGGGTAAGGTAGAGGGAAGTGCTACTTTATTGCCGAAACGAAATAATTCTGTGATAGGGTAGAGGTAAGCGCTGCCTACTGGAAAGACAGAATTCTTGTATACATGGACAAAGCTATCTCTTTGGTTTAGCGAAAAAAGCAATGGAAATGTGTTTTATGTTGTTACTAACAGAATTTTGATTAAAGAAAACTCAGAAAACTCAGAAAAAGGTTGCCGTAAGATTTTGTAAAGGGAGGTCTATTAGCAGGAGGAAAACTGACGTCACAAAGGGCTGCGCTGGCACTGGACGAGACAATGGGTGTGTAGTGAGCCCTGTTTGTAAAGGAGGGGTCAGTAGCAGGAGTTAAACGGACTGAAATTGTCAATTGAAACTGACAGCATTGAAGATAAGAAATTGCATTGAACTATTGCAGAAATGAAAATGTTTGAAGGTTTAAAGAAACTGTTGGGAGGTAAAGTGATTTTTTATTTTTTATTGGTGATGCTCCTGAAGGAACACCTGTGCATTTTATGTCTACCAATTTGGGACAAAATTCATGTATGTGGGTTCACCAATGGTGCAAGATTACTGAAAAAGAGGATCCTTTGAGGTTTCCAAAAGATGGTACCTTTGAATTGCAAGTTATTGACAAATTAAGGGAAGTGTTATGTGAAATAAAGACACCATCTAAAGCTGCACAGTTGGAAGCTTTAATCATGTGGGAAAAAGCAGCAAGAGACAAAGCAAGTGAGGATAAAAAGGTAAAGTACCAGATACAGGAGAAGGGAATTAATGATGATAAAAAGCTTCAAATAAATAATGATGTAGGGGATGAAATATTGGATGCATTATTAACTGAGTGTCCGCCACCTTACATGGTGCTCACTGAAAATACTGATAATAGTGTACCAGCAAGTACTACAGTGGCTACTGCTTCTGCTGAACAGAGATAAATACAGAATGAGAGAAATGTGCAGACATTTCAGATTGACCCACTACCTGTTGATTCA
Organism: Triturus cristatus; assembly: GCF_964204655.1. Taxonomy (NCBI): domain Eukaryota; kingdom Metazoa; phylum Chordata; class Amphibia; order Caudata; family Salamandridae; genus Triturus; species Triturus cristatus. The sequence continues at coordinate 83,787,756 of NC_140586.1, read as the reverse complement.
GCACTGACAGTGATACCTCCAGGTATTACTGCTTTAAATGTGACTGATTCAGTAAACAAAATACAAGCTTCAGATGCACAGACAGTGCCTAGACAAATTGTGACTGTCCAAATTAATATGGGCCCTACTCAAAAGGTTCAAAGAGTTGTAGAAGGAGTAAATATGTCCGGGTTTATTTCAGAAACTCAGAATTCACAGATTATTGAACAGAAACTACCCCAGACAGTCCAAGCATTGAAAGATGGGGGGAAATTTGTGTTTACAGCACCCACAGCCCAGGATAAAATAAATATATTTGTAGATGGGATTTTCAAACCTGCTTTGAGGAAGCAGCAGTAATTAAAAAGATAAAAAGCATGGGGGAACAAATTAACCCAGACCCTGAAAAAGAGAAACAGCTTAGTGTTCTAAAGTCAACATTTGAGCATGAAGAAATTAACAGTCCTTGCTATTTAAATCATGAAAATGTGAACCAGTGTTGGGGAAAAAGAATTAATTTCCCTGAGTAAGGAAACAAATACATGTGCAGTAACTACACATGCTAGACTGGCCGATTTGGCTAAAAAATATGAAATTAATGTTTCAGGAAGTTTTCCATTTCAGAAAAGTTTTAGGGTACATATGGATGATGAAGCAAATAAGACCATGAGTTCTTCAGAAATGCAAATGCACATTGCAGAAATAATGAAATATATTTTCAAATGCAATGGGTTTGAGAAATTAGGAGCCAAGTGGGCAAGAAAACATGAGAAGAGAAAGAAACAACCTGACCTAGCAAGGAAACTGGATAAGAAAAAGAAACCACCAGATCTAGTTGAGGAAAATAATAAGCAGAATGAGGGAGAAGCTTTTGATTACTCATTGAGAGAAATGGTGGGAGAAGTGCATGTTCATATGCCACTGAATAAAAGTGAACTTGCAGCATTTCTGAACACATTCCCAAAATTGAGGGACAAGCCTATGCTGTGGTACCCACAAGTTGATGGATTCGTTGAAATTTTAAAGGAGTTGTGTATTAATTTGGAAATGTTTTTTGACACTGCCATGCAAACTGAATTATGGTTTGAATCTAAAGTTGTGGTGCAAAGGCCAGGTGAGGAGACAGTGAAAAATGTTTGCATGAATGCACTATCATTTTCTCTTGTTGTTGAGAAAAATGAAGCAGTGATTACTTTTCTGAAGGGCAGAGTGCCAGCAAAATATGTTAATTGGGTACAGATTAAAAGAACAAAACAGGAGCTAAAATTGATTCATGAGTTTTGTGAAAGTGTGTGTTTAATGTTTCAGCAACACCGTGGTAGAGAATGTCCTGATGCCACTAGCATAAGATTCTTTGTAACTCAGTTGGTTATTGGTTAAATATTTTCTGATCAGATGAGTGTGCACATACAGCAAAAGCTGATAGAATGGCATCTGAAGGATGAAGGTTACTATTGTGCTGGACAGGGAATGAAGCCAAAAGAGTTTGAAGAAAAGCATATGATGGTACAGAGAAGGTTTGCACAGAAACGTTTTCAGAATAAGCTGTTTGCAGAGAATTAAAGTATGGTACAAGGTGATGTTTCACAAGTAGAGGTAAAAAGTGCTCAATGAAGATTTGGTGTTCCACAGGATGGAAATAAAGGTGTTTTGGTTTGTGCAAATTCGGGTATGGATGTTGTACTGCTGGAAAAAGTGTCCTTTTGACATCTTTGTGACAGATTTGAGCATTGGAAGAAGAAATTTAAATTTGAACATGATGCAGCAGTAGGAAATGTGCAAAAACAGAGAGAAATGCAGGTGCAAGAGGTGCCAGCTAAGCAAATGCAAATGTCAGTTCAGAAACAGGTACCAATGGCAGGAATGTTTCAAGAGAAAATGGTCCCACAAATTATGGAAAATACTAAAATTAATTTAAATAAGTTGTCCAGAGCAAATGTGAATTATTTCCAGAAACAAAATCAGAACCCAGTTCATCAGGTTACTGTATTTAAAAATGAGAGTTTTAACCTTAACAATTTTGAATTTACCAAGTCCATTGTGAATGCAGTGGAGTGTCGAGACTTAGTTGGAGTTTTAAACAGAGAAATTACAAACCCAATTTTAGAAGGATTTGCACCACAAATAGGCCCATTTGAGGAAAGTTACCAATTTATTGTTTGTGACTGACAGGAAAACAATTGTTTTGCAAATTAAACAGCACAGATTACTGTACTCCAGATAATGTTAATTTTCAGATTCCTGATGAGGATGTACATTTTAAAATGGCCCATCAAGAGACAGCTGTAGCATTGTTTTCAGAAAAGGCAGTTGAAAAATTACCTTCTGATTTGAAAGAAATAATAAACACAGAAGTAAGGGAGTTCACAGAGAAAGATGTCAGATTAATAAAATGTGCAGAGCATGTCTTATTCCAATTAGAATTAGATGACATGTATTCAAGAACAGCATCAGTTGCAGGAATTTTACCAATAAAAGGATTTTTGATGGAATTGATTGGAAGTGTATGTAACTTTCTGATCACAGGTTCGCAGAAACTAAATGAAAAGAACAGATTAGAGCAGGAGATTAATAGCATAATTTTTCCATGTTGTCCTGTGGTATCGAATACAGCCAATATATTTTTTCACATTCCATGTGCTGAAGAATGGCTTACTGTTATTAATTTTTGCCAAGTTCATGTCACAGTGTCATTGCATGAAGCTAGTGAGGAGTACTGTCAGAAAGAAAATGAATGTCTGGGACACATAATTGGAAAGGGAGGTAGAAAGGTGTCACCACAGAGAGTGAAATAATTTACCAGATGAATCGACCTCAAATTCAGGACGTTTTTTGGGAATGGTTAGCTGCTGTAGAGAGTGGTTGCTAAACCTTTCCCTAGTGGCTAAGCCTTTACTGAGGCTGACACACAAGGATGTGTCTGATCAGCTTCCATTGGACAACAATAGCACAAAAGTATTCCTAGAGTTGAAAGAGAAAAAGTATTGCACCCCAGCACTAGGAATGAAAGTTTATTTGAAAGAAAATACACCAATTTGCAGTGAGAGGGAGGGCTGCGCTCTCTCAGTGCCTGTTCAAAAACATGAATGCGTTCAAAGGTCTGTGACGTATTTCCCAATGACCCTTGACCCCAACGTCACAGAAATGCCCAGATGCCTTAATTTAGTAGCTGTGGTAGATGTCAGTCATAAAAAGTTTATAATAATGGAATTCCCAATTATTGAAACTGTTGCTCCCTTTGTGGAGTTGTTTTGGGAAAATACTGTGACCAAGAAATGTCTAAATTCAAATGTATTTAGCTTACTGCCAGCAAATGAAATTGTTTGTGATCAAACTGAACCTAAATGTTTAAATGTCATGAATTTCTGCCTGAAACCAAAGTTAGACTATAATGATGAACGTCTGATTCAGCCCAACCATTTTGTAGATGGCCCATATTTGAAAGGTAACATTGACACACTAAGAGCAGCACATGCTGTGCTTTCTATACATTATGTTGTCAAAGTTACATGGCTGTCAGCAGTTACCTCAGCCCAAAATTCGAGATTGATTGCCCTTACCATAACATGCAATATAATTTCTCAATTGGGAGTCACTGTTGTCCTGGGAAAGAGAAATGCTAATTCAGTTGCACAATATTTTATCCTGTTAGTCTCAAATGTGTTATTGCAAAATCTGATGCCCAGGTATAGATTGCAAGTTTCTCTGAAATCAGATCATAATGAGGTCTCAAAGTTGATGTGTGAAGAACCACAGACTGGACAAGGAGTGGATTGTAGGTATCTGCCTGACGTTTCAAGCATAATAAAGCAACACAAAGGCAGCACAGAGTTACATTTTGCAAAAGACTGTGTTTCAGCATCACCAAAGTGGCTCGAGTATTTACATGCAAATGCACTTGTGAAAACAACTAATTAAAAGACTAGCCATTGCTGTGAAGGTCTGACTGATGTGGAGTGTGCAGTTTCTCACCAGATCGCAGCTGCTACAGAAGATCTACATAATGGAGGGTGCCAAACTTTGATCTGAGAGATGCTGTGAAATGGAAAGGCCTGTTCCAAATGATCCTGGCAAAGACTGTAGTGAAATGTGGTGGCCTTCCAAATTGGGTGCATGCCTCTCACACACGTATGGTCCTGTGTCCCCCTGATAAAACAGCCCCTCTTCAAGAAGAGATGCCAGCAGTGGTCAAACGGCCACAGAAGAGGGTCAGTCAAGCTGTGAGGGAACACAGAGTCTGAAGTAGCACTAAAGCAAGTAGCACTGCAAAAGCAAAAAGTGGAAACTGGCTCAGATGAAAGCGGTGTCAAAAGGGTGAATGAATCAGATGCAGCCTCTGAAAAAGAAATCAGTGCTGTGGGCCTACGAGTGGAGGTAGGAAAAAGCTGTCTGAAAGGGAATCCAAAACGTTTGCAGTGGTCCCTTGAAAAATCATTTGCACCCATAGCTGAAACGTCTGAATCTGATCAAAGTGAAAATGAAAGTGAAAGGCGTGGATTGGAACAGTGCAGAGAATTGATGGTGCTCTGTCAGAGTTTCTCAGCACCTGATTGGTCAAAATGCATGGAAAAAGTACAGAATGCCACACACTATGAGGCACCCTGAAGGCGAGCTGGTGACAAAGAGAAAAAGAAAGGCTGAAACAATAACTGAAAATTATCAAGAGCTAAAGAGAAAAGAATCTTTGAATGATGAAAGAAAAAGAAGAAAAGTAAATAGAAAAGAGAAGTGTCCTATTGAATTTTCCTTTTATTATTTAGTTACTTATTTTAGAAGAAACTAACTGTTCCAAAAAGCTACTTACAGAAATCTGCACTACAACTTTTGAGCTTGGCCATATATGATCTGCTTACAGACCAAATTTGTGTGGCCTTAGAAATAGAGGTAACATTGTTATAGGCTCAGCTTTTAATAACCAGTGATAAAGAACATACTCATTTTGAAGGGTTTTCTTTTAGATACCTGTGTGAAATAAGTGTGCTAATGAACACTAAAGATGAGTAGTAATATTTTAGGTAGAGAAAAACATATATTTGACTCAACTAATGATGTGTTTTATTTAAACAAATGTAACATGTGAAATTAAATAAGTGTGATAAATTTAGAAATCATTTGAGGTACCATGATTTGATATTCATCAAAAGGGTGAATTGATGGAGCTCAGATTTCACCTATAAAATGTATGCATTATTATATGACAAAAAGCTGCAGACATGATTCCTAAAATGGCACGCAGATTGTGGCGCAAGTAAGATGAAAACATAAGGCCTGATCAGAATGCTTCAGTTTGGAGGTGCTTTCATGTGAAAACATGCTCAATTAGTTGAATAGCCATGTTTATATGTGATTAATAAATATGTAATCTCACTATTGAATGCACATTAATTTAGAAAATGTATTTGTACTTTCAAAATGGCATATAATTGTACTGAATTAACATGTATTTTTGCAAGAGTAGAAATGTGCTGAAATGTGTTTTACAGTGTAGAAAACCACGTGATTTCAGTTTGCTTTAGTGGACTCAGCTTACTGCAGTTTTTGCCCTTGAAGATTAGAATGGAATGTGCTCCTCTTCCCTACCAACTTTCAATGAAAGGGCTTTGTTAATAAATCACGCCCTCCTGTTTCCGTCTCTTCGACCTTCACCATGTTGCATATTTTTGTAGCCTGTTTAAACGTGGAGTGAAGAGCACACATGTTTTTTTTCATAACCACAAGACTAAAATTGGAACAGGAACACGCCAGATTAATGACGTATCCAGTCTGCCCATGGGTAGATGATGTGTCTTGAAGTTCTGATTGGACCAGCTACGGGGACCAAGCACGTGGACATTTGCTTGAAATTTGGCTTACAAGTGGGAGGGGTGCCACTTTTTTCTCATTTTTCCTGAGGGCCAGGCCCAGCTTCTGTGCTGGACACAGAGATGGGAGGAGAGAGAATGAGGGGCTGCGTCTGTGGGGGTTATTTTGCAGCCTGAGAGAGAGAGACAGACCAGCACAGGGAGGCAGAGAGAAAGAGTTGAGAGGATCAGAACAGGTCTAGATTTAGGTGCTAAGCTTTACATTTCATGCTTTAACTAACTGCTTTTGAAAAGATGTATTTGTCCTATGCATTTATTTCTCTTTATGGGAGATTTTTGCCATTATTAATTATTGATTAATCTTGCAAGACTCACTCTTTTCTTAGAAACTCTTTAAGAGTTTTGACTGACAATTTGCACCACATTTCCCTTCCTATATGTGATTCTTATATGCAGACTGTAATATGTTCTGTATTAATGCTATTTTTCCTATTTTTCAATTCTGTAACCTGATTGATATTTGACTAATGAATAAAAATAAAACCCTTTAAAATAACTCAACACTCTCATTATTGCCTTAAATATTGTTTGCATTTAAATTTCGTATTTATGTAAAGTCTCCTGTTTGGTGAAACACGGTCATCAAAAGGTCCATCATTTCTCCCTTTACAGCGGTAAACAATAGGTAATGAGGTTTTGAATAGGGAAATTACCAGGTAATTAATTGGGCAACCTTGTATTCCCGGGAGTCTAGGTATTAGATAGTATATACTATATAGAAATGTGGTTCCTTTGGAAGAATTTATACATTATGGACTTTTACAATTGACCTTGTATTATTGGTTTGGTCCTATGCATGTGTCAGGAGGAGATACCTTATGCGTCTACTTATAATAAGGAAAATTGTGTATACATTCTCAGAAAGGAACAGCATTTCTTTACTGTTGTAGGAAGGTAGGATCCTTCTGCATGGTAACCCCTACTGTTTGCCTGGTGTTCAGCTGTATTTTGACTAGTCTGACTGGGATCCTGCTAATCAGGACCTCAGTCTATCTGCTTTCTCCCCAAACTGTTGTGTTCAGTACCTAGGTACATCCCAGAATGGATACTGGGGTACCCTTTACAGTCCCTAGTATATAGTACCCATGGCATAGGTACCCCAAAGGTCTCCCATGGGCTAAAGCATGCATTATGCCACCCACGAGTGACCATTCAAAATGTAACTACCGGCCTGCCATTGCAGCCTGTGTAAGTTGGTGCCTTTACAATCCTGAGGACAGGGTGCTTGGTTCTAGGTGAGAGGGTGCCCCTGCATGAGCAGGACAGCCCTGCAGCCTACGGAGTCCATTCTCCCAGGTTGTCACTGAAGCAGCCATATACTATATATATGACTGCACGATGACCATCTCGAAAACGGCTGCAACAAATCCTATTATGTTTTGTATCAAACATTATGGAATCATACCCCCACGCCGTAAACGATGTGGGAGGTATGATTCCAAGCCCTTGGAGAGCCCTCCAGTGTTCCAGTACCAGCCTTCTAGTCCCGGACAACACAAAATGGTTGCTGCCGACCAGAGACACATTTCTGCCCTCCTGCTGCTGAGCCAAGCTTGAGCAGGGGAAGGCAGAACAATAGGCATCCTGTCGAAGGGAGGTGTGACCACCTCCAAGGCAGGAGTTAGTGTATTAGGGCTGGGTGGGTGCACTTGCCAGCGCCTGAAAGTCTGCATGAGGGACACATTTGGTGTCCCTGTGCATAGTCCAGTTCAAACCAGTCCTGGGAGCCGTTGGCTCCAGCTCTAGCGCGAAACTGGACAAAGGACATGGGAGTAACATCCCCCTTGTCCAGACCCTCCCCTGGCAGGGTCCCCTGAATATTCTCAACTCTTTCCTTAGGGTACTTAAGGGCTTACCTGAGTGTAGGTCCCTAGATTTGTCGTGGGCAAAATTAAAAACTGAAACCACAGCCTGACTTTGTCTCCCTTTCAGTCTGCTGCATCTTCTGTGCCTGTGCACCATACAGGATCCGTGCAAGACCTGTGGAGCATCCAAGACACTTGAAGATAATCTCCCTTCAAGTGAAGGAGTCACTTATCTGCATTTACAGGCACCTCAACACTGCTGACCGGTCTGCTGATCCCGAGCTCCTGCGGACTTCAAAGGGTTCAACAACACAGGTTGTGGTTATCTACGACTCTCGAGGCCCAAGCTGTCCTCTCACTGAGTTTGAGGTCAGAATCCCTCGTGGGGTCTGCATTAACCGAACCCCTGAGCACTGCGCACTTTTGCAAGTGCATATGCTTGTTGGCAACTTTGCAGCAAGTGCATTGGGCTCCAAGTAGCCTCAACCTCCAGCAACTTCTTCTACCAAGATCTTCAGCTACACTGCCTGGTGGGCATCATGGCCTTCTCCTCTTGGTGAGCTGCTCGAGGTCCTCTCGTGACTCCTGTACCCCCGGCCTGTGGGTCCATTTGAAGGTCACTTTTCTTTTCCTTGGGCTCCTCTAAGTACTTGGGGCCTGCCCCAACTCCGCTGCTTGTGGTGAGTCTCCTGGACCTTGCTGGTCCCAACTGTGCACCTTCTTGACTTCCTACATGGGTTGTATTTGCCAAGGCTTGTTGGTGCTCCCACCAGACACCAACCCCTCAGCACTCGACCTTCTTCATGGGGCAGCTTGTATCCAGATCTTGGTCATCCTCAGCATCGCCTGGTCCTCGCAGCTGCAGAGTCAAGGTCACCGTCATCCTTCCTGAAGCACCCGACATCGGAGAGCCTTCGTCTTCCAAGTCTCCTGATCACTCCTGAGTGACAAAGACTCTGTCCCCTCTGCTTTCAGGTACTCCTCGTCAAGAATCCACATTTGGAATCCTCCGGATACTTTCGCCTCTTCCAGCAGCGGCACTTTCCTGAAGTCCTCCATTGGGTTTGACTGCGGTTTCCGACGCCAGTTCACACCTATGCACCCGGCCTCCCTGGGATAGGTAACTTGGGTACTACGGTATCCACGGGTGGGGTGGCTCTCCAACCTTCTGTGTTCCACAGGGTTTCCCCAGGGTCCACTGGGAAGGGTCCCTAATCTTTAAAATTCCAACCGCGACTTGCACATAGACTTGTACGGCACACGTATAAGGGTGGGCAGGCCCATAGAGTTAGACTATTCCTGTATAGATAGAGAACTTGTTGCTCATCCTATCTGTTACTTCCTGCAGGTAGGATAGCTGGATTGTTACAGTGTGACCTCTGAGCTAGGTGTACAAACAAAGCTTAGTTTATATCAGTCACAAGATTACAGGCCTCATTTTGGGGTATGGGGCTGCACAGGGTAGACAGGGGCTACTGGGCCCTAAACATGATGGTTGAGGTAGTTTGCCAATTATATCCTAGAGTCCGTCTTACTATTGCTGTGCAAACTGGGAAAAATACAACCCTTCCACACTTGACTTTCAGGGTGGCAAGGCTGAGCAATCACAGGCTTCTTAGAGAAGTAGTGTGAGGGAAATGCACAGACCTCAACAAACAAAAGACACAGCAATATAATATCCACCCCAGTGCCTATTTCTTAGACAAAGAATCTAACAGCAAAACTCAATACTACACAATATAATTGATCCACTGTACAGGGTTGCCATAAATTGCACTAATCATGGGGTACTACACTCTTCACTCCACCCCAGTAATCATCTTCTCTCCCTCTGATGGTGGGCAAACCCACATTTACTAGCCCGTATGCTAGGTTATAGCAGGGACAGACTACTCAGGTGCAGACTACTAAGACTCCTTCAAATTTTCGATGGCTAACTCGGTTCAAACTCTTAGGATGCTTTTTGCCCCACACAGTATGAAGTGAGCAAGATGGTCCTACCCAAATGCTTGTCAGTCTCTCATCCCCAGGCTCAGCTAGGCTCTGGGGTTACCTGACATTGCTTGTCAGCTTTCTGGGCTCTGTGGTAGGAGCGTTCACATCCATATGGAGAGGACTTCTCCGGGGCTCGTTTACCACAGCGGTGGCTGGGCGAATGGATTATCTCAAGCAGGCTTCTATAGTGGCACCAGTTCTCGACAGCTATGACCCTCCTAGTTCAGCTTAGGACTGGGCCTTCTGCTATTGGGGGATTACAGCCTCCATGCCAAATCCTTATTCGGGCATTGGAGCAGATGCAGCTACCAGCCCTTGCCAGCATCTGGGTGTCCATTGCGCTTTTAACATGTTGGACCTCTCCTTCCTGGATAGTCTCTCCTCCAACAGAGCCAAACACATTTCTTCTATTTCTCAGAAGGCAGTCTTCTAGGTTTTCTAGGGCAGATCCTCCGCTCCTCCACCAGAAAGTGGTGACTTCAGGGGATGTCCCCCATCTCTTGGAGACTGGCTGTCAAGAAGACACCAGCCCAGCCTACATAGCAGCCCTTCAAGTACTCTGCCAATCACTTTCTTCCTTGGTCAAGGAGAACTTGGGACTGGAACAGTGTGGGTTGGTTTGGATTTCAATTGTATACACATTTTTCAGAAAGGGGATGCGGATCCATGGTTACAACCTTGAAAACCAGTATGGCTTGTTTTATTTTCAAATGTCATTCTCAGGACACAACCTTTGTGTAAAGTGATGCTTCTCGTAGATGGTAGCACTGGGGCAACAAGTAGGAGCACCCACAGCATGGTCAGAACTAAGGGAGTTTTCTACACCTGGCTTGGAGAATTGAGGTTTTTGTTTGTTTTTTTGAACGCGTTGATCGTCTTTGGACTTCACACGTTCTTCTTTGTTCTCTGACCGTCCTCTTCTTTCGGATGTCTGTGATGATATCTGAAAGGTACGAGAGGAACGTGTATCAATATCTTGATATCTGTCAGGTTTTCTCAAATTATCCCTATTCCTGAGGTTGTACCTCCTTTCAGAGAGCTCCTTTTGAGGAGACCTACCTCGGGATTGAGAATCTTTTCCTTTTGAATATTGTTTGTTATTTTCCCACTTCTTTTTAGAAGAGGTAGGATTATTTTTAGTAAAGGCCTTTTCAGGACTTTCAGATAGTTGTGGTTTAACTGGTTTCCCTCCCAAACTGTCTCGGCCTAATTCTTCATAGGATTTTTCAATTATTCTGGCTAGTTCTTGTGGTTGTTCTGTTACATCAAATTCCCTTAGTTTCTGGTGGATTGCCACTGATGCTGCTTCTCCTTTAATATTAGATAATATTATTGTTGAGACCTGGTCGAAAGTTTTCAGTAACTTCATACCTATTTTCAGAGCAGGCTCTGCCCCGTATTCATTTTGAATTTGTTTCAGGACCTCAGCTATTACCGCCATGGACGGAACACCATGTGTTTTTGTGTAGATTGCAGCAAATACTGTACCCCAAGTGGTGCAGTCTTCCAGATGTGGTGTAATCCCCATCGGTAAACAGATTGTTAGAATTCTGTGTTTCTCATAAGGGCTAGTATTTTCTGCAGCAGTAATCAGGGACAGACAAAACGGCAGGCTTGACCTAGAAACGTCCTCATCTTGGATAATAGAAATCGCATTTCCACCATTATCATCCTACCATCTACCAAATGGCAGTGCTCAGGAAGTACTAATAAGCAGCCTCTTGCTAGTAAAATCTTCTTAGAATTTCTAAATATAGCTCTGTCTCCAACCTCCTCACTTTATTATCTGACTCTCAACCTTCCATCATCAGGAATGCCAGCAATACTGTTCCACTGTCGATGAAACTATACTCACCCTCTGTTTTGTGTCATGTTAAACCAGGGGCATTCAAAATGGACCCAACTGGCTTCAGCACTCAGACTCACAAACGCACACACAGAATCCTGCTAATGCGAATGTATCACATGCTCAGTGTACACAAACGTGTGGATGTTTGCGCCATTTGTTGGCTCTCACATAACAGCAGAAATTTACAAGAGAGGGTTCAATAGGTCACACTCTCAATCACAGTGATAAAAAGGACTAGTTACTATATAAATATGCTGCCACCACTGCTGAATGTGAGGAACCCCGAACAGGAACAGTAGTCTGCTGTTCACCATGAGAGCATACTTGGTGTGCCCCTCCAGCTGACAGGGCAGGCCCTGGACCTTGTATTGTCAGGGGCAAGTTAAAAACAGCTGCTCAAATGCTAGATTAGCATGATGATAGGGCCAAAATAAAAGGCAGTCAGGCACTCAAGACGAAGGAACCTCCTCAAATACCATGCAGTGGACTTTTCAGTTGCACTGCATGATGAAAGCCTGTGCCACACGCTACAAAAGGAGCTGGCATCCCGTCAAAGCATTTCCACTTTTCCTGCTGCTCTGCTCCTAATGGGTGCATAGAACACTAACTCAATTCCACTGAGAGCTGATGAGCTGCAAAGTATACCTCCCCCCCGTGCCATCATTTCACAGGCTCCTATGGTTTCTGGAAGGGCAGGTATTCCACAGCTCAAGAATCACCCTTGTTTGCCAAAATGGTTGCTCCGAAATGGCCACTGCACCCTCTGCCTGCTGGAGACTTATGTATAATGAATGAGTGAGGTATTACCTCTATATCGCACTATCACTCAAACAGAGCATCCGGGGGCTCTGACTGACATCATAAACACACACTAAAAGAAAGAAACCCTGACACCACCTTAAGTCAGTTAGACCAATTCAACTCCATTCAGACATGAGAAAAGCCAGGTTTTTAAAAGTTTCCTGAAATCTACTTTCTCTTTCACCAGTCTCAGGGAGAAGGGGAACGGATTTTCAGAACAGTGAATAATTTACCACCTCTAGATTTTAGCCTGATGTTAGGTATGCATACAAGATTAGTATTGGATGATCTCAATGTACTTTGTTTGTGGTCTGCAAGATACTTTGAGCCTATTGAATGGAAAAGCTCTAAAAACTATTTTCAGGGATTTGAAAGATTTGTAGGGTATGTTCAGTCTTTGAAGTCTCAGTTGAGGTAATGCACCACTGGACTCCATAGTTTGCTGAAGTTCACCTCTAAGCCCAAGGCTTTGTACTTAAATTTCTCAGGGCCTAGTATTGACCAAAGTCTCTATTCCACAATTCATATGTTAGGGTTAGTACCTTCAATACTTGTTTGCTGCCCACCAGCATGTGCGATATTGTCTTTCATTTGATGAATGTAAATGGATAATCATTGGTGTCGGTTTACCAAGAAACACTATTTGAGAGCAGCTATCTAATTTGTTTCCCATAGTTTGCACCACCCCTTTCACAATGTTGACCCAGTATTTTGCTAATCGTGGCCACCTGAAAAGGATGTGAAGGAGAGTACCTTGTTCACCACACCCCATCAGGTATTCTCCACTTCTTGGGGAGTCTATCAACTGCAGTCTGACTGGGGTATTGTAGGAAGGTAGAATCCTTCTGGCATTGTTACCCCCACTGTTTGTCTGGTGTCAGTGTGTTTTTGACTAGCCTGCCTGGAATCCTGATAATTAGGACCCCAGTCTCTGTGAACTCTCCCTAAATTGAGCATGGTAAGTACTTCTGTACATCCACATTGGCTACTGGTTTACCCTTGTAAGTCCCTAGTATATGGTACTGAGGTGCCCAGGGCATAGGTACACCAGGTGTCTTCCATGGTCTACAGCACATGGGAGCCCACTTAAACTGTGAGTACAGGCCTGCCATTACAGCCTGTGTGAGTTGGTGCTTGCACCTCTCACAACAGATATGTTTCCTTATATCTGGGGTCACTGCCCTAAAACCTATAAGACACCCAAATGGCTGGCTCTTCATTCCTGAGGGCAGCGTGCTTGGTTATAAGTGTGAGGGTGTCCCAGCATGAGCAGGACACCCCTACAACCCCAGAGTCGATTCTCCAGGCTTTGTAAGTGCAGTCAGCCATTTTGATACATGTAGTGGACCTCAGTCATTATGAGATGTCTAACTATATAGTGGCTGCACCGAACCCGGTCAAGTTTGGTGTCAAACATGTTGGAATCATACCCCAACACTGATTCCAGTGTTGGAAGTATGATCCCATGGGGGGCTCCCTTGGGGTACCCCTCTGTAACATGTAACAGCCTTTCAGGGTCTGACAGTAAGCTAGTGCTGCTGCTGACCACAGACACAATTCTGCCCTCCTGCTGCTGAGCCAGGCTCGAGCAGGGGAAGGTAGAACAATAGGTTTCCTGTCGCAGAGAGGTGTGACCACCTCCCAGACAGGAATTAAGTGTATTGGGCTGGGGTGGGGCCTCTTGTCACCGCCACCAGATTGTTTTGAAGGGCACATTTGGTGCCCTCCTTGCACACGCCAGTTTGAACCAGTTCAGGGAGCACTTGGCTCCTGCTCTGGTGCGAAACTGGACAAAGAGCATGGGACCCCATAGTCGTTCCTACCCTTTCCATAGGTTATTTAAGGGCTTATCTGTGGGTGGCTTTTCAGATTCGTCATTGGATAAGACTCAAGCCTGAAACCGCGTCACTCTTCGACCGTCTGGACACTTAGACTTCCCCTGGAACTAAGACTGCATCAAAGAAGACTCCTGCTGCTCCTGGTCTCGCTGTTCTGCAAGTCTTCTTCGTCATCTGTGTCTGTGCTTCTTCCAGGATCGTCACCAGACCTGGGGGCATCAAGGACACCCGAAGTAATCTCTCTTGGAGTGAAGGAGTCACTCCCATGCATCTGCAGGCACAGCAATAAAGCCCACACCACTGTCCTATCCACCTCTCCTGTGTCTTTAAGCAAAATATATTCCCCTGCTTCCTCATAATATCTATCCCTACCCGGTGTTGGAGGAGAGTCATTTAGTCTACCTGACCCCCACTGTCTCAGTTGATGACTTGAGGTCCACGCTGTAGTTCCCATTACGAGCCATGGTCAGACAAGGTCAGTGGGTCATACTCTATTGTTTCTCTGAGCATGCAGTCTGTCCTAGAATAGATATTGTCGGCTGCTATGAAATGAGAATAATCATTTGTGAGAGGATGACAGTAATGCAAGGCATAAATAAAATCCAGATCTTCTAGGTCCTGTTTTCCTGCGGCTGACAGCACAGGTGTCCGACTGTGTCTTTGCTGTAAGCGATGGTGACCCGCGTGCATGGTTATGTTAAAATCATCACCTGTCACCAGCAGGCCTGTAGCAAAATATGCTATCTTGATTATGGATCGCTTCATGAATTCCTCATGTCCCTTTGTAGGGATATTTATTGAGACCAAAGAAATTGGGTGATTGTTCCACAACCCGTTCAGTACTTACCATCTACTATCCTTATCCTTCTTTACCCACTTCTCCACAAAGGGTTGTTGGCCATTTACTAATATACCCACACTGGCTGATTTTCCAAGTGCAGTGAGCATAATACTGTATGGGGTTGAGGCGAGATCCAGTTCTTCTCTGATCGTCTCTAAGTAGATACAAATCCTGAAGGAAGCAGACATGCACTCCAATGTCAGACACCTCTTTTATGATACGTAGACACTTGTTAATACCTCAGAAATTATAGGAGGCTAGCTTTAATGGTGTCAGATCTTGTGTTTGTCCTTTGATCATGGATTCTCTAATTGGCTTGGAGTTCTCTTAGCTATCTCTACCTCACAGGTAGATGTAAACCGCATATCGAATGAGGGCATGTGGTATCTTAATTCTCTTTTGCTCCCCCAGCAACCCGAAAAATCCATAAAATTTCACAGAACTTTTTAGAACCCAGAACAAGCTCTTTGCTAACTAACTACCTTATACCTAAGGGTAGAAACATTGCGGTTCCTTAACCTCCCTTTCCTCCAGGTTGTGCCCCAAAACCAATATGCTAGAAATTAAAGGAATCATGGGTGATAGCCAAGTTTGCCTCCCAGATCCCGTATGCCCACAGTCCCATCACCTCACCCCATGCTCACAGTGTCTATATCTAAACCCATGGGCTTCCAATTTCCATACCCAACTTCCACTTTGATTCATCTTCACCCAGTGTCTTAGTCACCTACTTACGGAAGCTTTATGTCGTTAATAATGTGTGCACTGGTCTCACGCAGGTGTTGATATATCTGCTCTTTGTTTGTGTTGATCATAGTAGGGGCTATATGGTTCCTATTTTTACGTTCAGAAACTCTCGACCATTTTTCTCTAGTAGGGAATGCAACTCCTCCTATGGTACAGAGCACCTCAACATCCTCTTCGGATCCCAGGTCAACAGTATGTCTGGTTCCTACTGAGAGGATACTGCCCGCTCCTGGTTTTCCCACTGAAACAGTAGCCTTAAGGTGTGCCCCTACCTATATCTCATTTATTTGGAGCACAGAAATATCATAACCCGTTGAATGTTTTCACTTATTCAGAGAGATCCTAGAAGAAATACTCCTGGGTTCCCTTATAGGAAATAAGTCCCCATTGTCTTGCTTTATCCATAATTGAATTGTTTTCAGAAAAGATATGAATCCGTACCACCACCATTCGGTATGACACTTTTGCTTGATCTGGTCACGCCACTTTGTGCTATTGCTATGCGTATGCGTTCCTTACTCACATGCTACGAGAGTGAAAGAAGTCACAAACATAGTTGCGGTTCCTCAGAGCAAAGGATTCTAGGTGCCAGGTCCACAAACCCTTATAATAGTGGGTGAGCCGGTGTTACTGTCATGAAGTCCTGACATCCAACTGCAGGTCCTCCATTCAGACCGCAGGCACCACTCAGATGATGTAATGGAGTGTGGTTGAGTTCCTATCTACCCCCAACGGCCACTGCAAGCCCTGATCCAGAAGATATGTTGGGCCCATCCGTCTCAGACTAATGTCTCGCCATCAGTCCAGACCCTCAAGCGTTTCTCCTGGATTTAGGCTTGGTCGCTGCCACACCTGCACACTCCTTAAGGCCCTTCAGATATACAGCACCAAATGATCCTAGGTAGCATAGCAACCTACTATGTCTCTGGCTATATTGTCCTGATTCACCGCCGTCAGCGCCTGTACTTCAACTTGGGGAAGAGGATGTGGCCTAATGGCTAGGGCGGCCGATCTCAAATCTGGGGAACCGGGTTCGAGTCTCGGCAATGACGCTCAACATCCTGTGATTCTGGGCAAATCACTTCATCTCCCCATGTATAACAAAAATGAGGTTCCTGTGTCCGGCTGGCCACCTTCTGAAGCGCTATCCTGCTGCCCACGCCAGCGCCGCTTACCTTGTGTGCAGAAATCCCCCGCCGCCGCCATCTCCATCAGCGGCCGCAGTGAGGGGACAGGGGCGGACTACACTTCCCGGCATCCTGTGCGCCACCGGACCCGCTGACGCTGTCTTCGCGCCACTCGGCGTTCAAAAGAGCGCCGTTCCCTCGACGGAGCGGGTTCCTGTGTCCGGCTGGCCACCTTCTGAAGCGCTATCCTGCTGCCCACGCCAGCGCCGCTTACCTTGTGTGCAGAAATCCCCCGCCGCCGCCATCTCCATCAGCGGCCGCAGTGAGGGGACAGGGGCGGACTACACTTCCCGGCATCCTGTGCGCCACCGGACCCGCTGACGCTGTCTTCGCGCCACTCGGCGTTCAAAAGAGCGCCGTTGCCTCCGCGTCGCGGGACGCGCGCGGGCGGCGCCGGGCTGAGCCCGGGCAGAGGGCGGGCCGTCTGTGGTCGTCCGGGGTCGACGAGGGTCGGGTCGGCCAAGTCCCTGACACCACGCATCCGGCACTTTAAGGTACTGTTATCTGGTCTACGTGCCCTTGTTCTAAGTCTAAGTCATGGGTAAGAGAAAAACCCCGGAAGGCGGGTCTGAGCCATCAAGATCTTTGGCCTCTAAATCTAAGCTGAGGAGGACTAAAATGAAGAAAAGTCATCACCATGCGGGGAGTAACTGTGTGATGGATCGTATAGATGGCATTATTGATGAATGTGAGGTCCTTCTTAATCCTACCCCTCAAAATGCCGCTGGTGGGAGGAGGGAGATTACCAGAGGTGTTGTCACGGTTCCAGACATGTTTCTCCCAAAAAAGGGTGGGGAAGATATACCAAGTGTGGAAGTGGTTGAAGAAGTGGCTTCTATTACCTCTATTACCTCTACAGCAGAATTGTCTGAAGGTCAAGACCATCCCGCTAAGCCTCCTCATGCTTCTATTGACTCATCTGTTATTGTTTGCAGCAATAGGTTTTCTGTACTAAGTGAAATCGACACTGTTGCTAGTACCCTTGCTTCGCCTCCCATTGAACCCTTGGTCCCTAATCCGGGTGCTTCTGCATCTGGTGAAAGTCTTACTATGAATTTAACAGAGGTTCTTTTGGGGCCTGAGGGTAGCAACCAGGATGTGAAATCTTTAGTGGTGACAGTGAAAAAACTTTGCTCCTTGATTGAAACCATGCAAAACAAGATCGAGTTGTTAACGGTAGTTGTTAAAAAACTGGAAAAATCTAACTTGGGCTCAGGCACCTACCACGACTCCATCTCTGCTGAAGGGGTTCGGCTTACAGCCCCTCCTGAAGTCGTAGAGGGTTTACATAAGTCATCTAACATATATAGTAGGACCTTGCCTCATGTCTCTCGCCCCTTGAGTAACCAGTCCCGCTCAATAGCTCAACCTAGGGATGATACTCATTTAGCTGACATTCCAGCTCCTACTAGAATCCTCCCTGGTCCCCTTGGTTTCTGTCAGAACTCTATGTATGCTAGAGGTCCCCCACGTGATGTTGTAAGCTCAGGCACCATCCCTAGGAGTATCCCCCATTTTCTGTCACAAAATTCTGGGTTACAAACACGTGTTTCGCACCCTCGGAAAATTTATATGGTGAATGTCCCGAGTCCGGCATCTGGCTCTGCTTATGAAACCAATGAATCCCTGACCAATAAGGTTATCCATTGGATTAGACATGTAAGGGGCTGTTGCTCTGTAATTAGAGCAGATATAGCAAGAGTAAGTAGGATTCCCCAGGATGGCAGTGGGAGGGATTCTATTGAGGTCACTTTTACTGATCCTACTATAGCAGACAACCTAATTAACCTTGAGTTTAGAAGCTGCTCCCCGGACAACTCTACTATTCAAATGAGGTCTACTCCCATTGGCTCCTCTCGTCTAGAGCGAGCCTCTATCTTGCCCATGGGTCAGTCGTGCCTTGAACAAAATGATTGACTGCATAAAGTTTGCAGCCCAATAGTCCATCCTGATTGCTCATTGCCGACTGATAAAATCCCAAATACTGAGTCCGGCACTTCGGCTTGTGTGGAAATAGAAGGCCTTTCCATAGATCCGGCTAGGGCATACCAATTGAGCATTACCCCGGTGTCCCAAAAGACTGACAGTGCATCATATGTAGAGTTTGGGATGCTCTTGTCCTGGAATATTGCAGGGTTAAAAACTAAATTGGATGATCCAAATTGGGTAACATTTATTAATCTTTATGATATCTGCTTATTCCAGGAGACCTGGTCACTCGAGGCCCAGTTTTTGTTGGGTTTCCTGAATTATAATGTTTTAGCGATCAGGGGCAAAAAAGGTCGCCCTTCTGGTGGTCTCACTGTTTGGATCAAGCAGGATCTTGGTCCCATTGTAAAGGAACTTCCTACCTCACATCCAGACATCCAGTTGCTTAAACTAAAGTTTAAAGATGGTAAGCGTCTGGATATTTATAATGTTTACATTAGAAGTACAGGCGGAAAGAAATCTGACACCATAGGCCGATTGGATGAACTTATGCTTTTATATTCTCAACATTCTTATGTTATTTTAGCTGGTGATTTTAACACAACCTTTGAACCGCTTCTTGGTGTTGATCGGAGTATATCAGTGGTAGAGGATGACTTATGGGGTGTCCCTAGTCTAGACCTTGAACCTGCTATTCGATGGACTGAGATAGCAATCCAGATTAATGCCCTTTGTTTGAACATGGGGCTTCGTGCAACAAATGGCAGGGCCGCACATGATAAGCTAGGGACTGTTACCTTTAAGAGTGGAGGCCGTACTAGCAGGATTGATTATATTTTATTATCACTAGAGCTGTGGGAGACCCTGAGGGACATGACGGTTATAGACAGAGTGGAGAGTGACCACAATCCTCTCTCCCTGTCTATCTCGTACTGGGTGACTACCACCGCCCATAGTGATTCTCCTCCTCAGTATCAACAAGATGTAGTTGTTACTACCGATTTGCGCCATGTTAAGTGGACAAAGATTGTCCAAAGTCAAGAATGCTTAACACGTATTTTAAATAGTTTAGAGCTTGCTACCCAAGATTTAGGTGTTGTTTACAACCAGTGTCTTTTGGATCCACATTCCATACCTGAAATGTCGATCCACGATTTTTTCTTCCGTGAACTTAAAAATATTTTTGTAAAGCCCTCCAAACAACCTAAGCCCAAACATGATCTCCCAACACGTTGGTACTCTTCTGAGTGTAGAGATGCCCGTGATAATCTGGGAATTGCATTGAAATCTGGCGATAGCTTGAAAGTTCGTAACGCCAGATATGACTATAAACAAGCTATCTTTAAAGCAAAGAAAGCGTGGGACTTTCTAAGATGGGAGGAACTTAGGGAAGCTGGTGCCCAGAAGGATATGAGACGTTTCTGGTCTGTTCTCAAATGGGGTGCTGGGGGTAACCCTGAAAAACCCCAAAATTGGGTCTCGCAAGATGCTTGGGTCAAACATTTTGAGGCTTTATATGCTACTGAAGATGATTCGTGCTCCTCTTCTTATCAAATTATTTTTTACAAGGAAGATGCATTTTCTTTAGGTGATGTTGACATTGCCCTTAAAACACTGATTCCTGGAAAAGCCCCTGGGATGGATGGAGTCCCTGCTGATATCTTTCTGGATAATTGT
Source organism: Triturus cristatus (assembly GCF_964204655.1). Classification (NCBI taxonomy): domain Eukaryota; kingdom Metazoa; phylum Chordata; class Amphibia; order Caudata; family Salamandridae; genus Triturus; species Triturus cristatus. Next base: position 83,767,247 of record NC_140586.1, on the reverse strand, counting down.
AAATCTTGGAGTAATTATATTTTAATTTTAGCCAACTTGATAGCTAGAGGTGCCCCGATTCCCACTTCTTGGAAAGGTGCTGAAATCATCCCGGTGTTCAAGAAAGGAGATAAGTCCCTCCCTGCCAACTATCGTCCAATCAGTTTGATTGATACTACACAAAAGATCTTAGGCAGGTTGATCCTAAATAAAGTGCTGGACTGGGCTTTAGAGAATACAATCCTTTCACATCTACAGGCTGGTTTTAGAGCTAGAATAAGCACCATTGATCAGGTGCTACATTTTGCTATGCTCTATTGGAAAGTAGTCCACTTAGGGGGGGGAGCCTATACGCTGCCTTTATAGATCTCAGGGCAGCTTTTGATCTTGTCCCCCGGGCATCCCTATGGACCACACTAGACAAGATGGGGATGCCTGCTGTTTTAATCTCCCTAATTGCCAGACTTCACGTAGACAATTTTGCACAGATCCGATGGGGTGGTGTCGGCCAAGTGACTAAACAGTTTCCTATCAAGAAGGGGGTCAGATAGGGATGTGTACTTGCACCAACTTTATTCTCCCTGTACATCAACGATGTGGCTGCATTATTGATAGATGCAAATGTAGATGCCCCCTCCTTGGCAGGTAAAAAAATTCCTATTTTAATGTTCGCAGACGATTGTCTTATAATTTCTAAAACGCCGAGTGGCCTCCAGAAGTCTCTAAGTATTTTTGAGGACTTCTGTCTAGCCCGCGGCCTCGAAATCAATGTTTTAAAATCTAAATTTATGTCTTTTAACCAATCTAAATCTTTTAAAAGTAAAATATATATGAATAACATGCCATTGGACCAGGTCCAAGATTTTACTTACTTAGGTATTTGCATTCAACATGATTTGGGATGGAAAAAGCAAGTAGATTTGGCATCCCTTAAACATTCCCAGCTTTCTGGCGCGCTAAGCAAAGAACACGCCAAATCCCTGACTCAACCCATTAACCCCGCTCTTCGGGTATATGATGGTAAAGTAGTTGGAGCCGCGCTCTACGGGGTAGAATTGTGGGGATTTGATAATGTACACAAACTATCTACCTCTGAAAACAGGTTCTTAAGAAATCTTATTAAATTACCTCAGAGTACTCCCCTTTGTCCCTTGACCTATGATTTAGGCATAAGGCCAATAGCACTAATTGCTCTGTTTCGCCCAGTTTTGTATTGGAGACGCCTATGGGTGACTCCTGAACTCAGGCTTTTTGCTCTTGGCCTGTTGGATATTATTAAATTGGACACTTTTCACAAGGTCAAGTGGCTTTGTAGAATACGTGACTCGTTCCAAGACCTGGGCCTAAAAAACTTGTGGGAGGATCCACTAAATGCTAGCTTCCCGTCTAAACAAGTATTGAAGGCCGTTTATTGGGAAAAAGTAGCAATTCGAGTTTTTAGTTCGACAGCCCCGCTTTCATTGTCTGGTATCTTTCTTGATTTTAAGGACACTATTTCCCTGGCACCTTTTTGGGATGACATTACAAATCCTTTGGACAGGAAGCTCTACTTTCAATTCAGGGTTGGCAGTCTCCCAGTCAGAGAGTTCACTTCTAGGTGGGCAGTGTCTAATGTGCTAAACTGTCCAGGTTGTACTGCACCCATTGAATCAGTCAATCATCTTCTGTTCCAATGTCCATCCTATGTAATTCCCCGCAAGTTGTGGCTAAAATCAATGTGCCGACTATTAGGTACCAGAAATGCTAAGGTGGCAGTGCGTATTATGCGTACTGCTGAAATCCCATTTGTTTATATATCTGTTGCCAAGTTTTTAGGTAGGGCTTGGGTGATCAGGAATAAAATGTTGGCGGGATAACCATCCCGATATTCTGTAATGTTAATTTCTCCGCAAATGCCTTTATTTATTGTTTTAAACCTTTTAATATGCTATGTAAATTGTGTATATATATAAACTTTGTATGCTTTTATGACAATCGTCGAATAAAGCTTTCTTGACTGACTGACTGAGTGTCCTTGTGTAACGCAACTTTTGGTCATGTAATTCGCTCTGATACCTTCAGGTCAAATTCGCGCTATATAAAACTCTGAAGAAAAAAAATGAACTGTTGTAGTCTCCTGCATGCAGTCAGGTGGGTTTCAGGCCTCAGCAGAGTTGCACCGCCATTTTGGCCTTAACTTCAGTGTATTGCACCGGGGTACCAGATGGCGGGCGAGCCCCCTAACTTGCTGTCCAGACCAGCGATCACAGTATATGCACCCATACCACTCCATGGGATCCTGGGTAGATTTTTTGAAGGGCGAGGTCTCACGATTAAGCAGGAAGCAGAGAGGAGATCTGGAATTAGGAGGCCAACATCCAAGTTGGCTCAGCCACGCCACACCCCACCCCAAATTTTATTTTTTAAATCAGTTTTATTACATATGGGTATAAACAAAGCATTTGATCAGACAGTACCCGTGTGAAGAAGAAGTAATAGTATATAATCATTTCAGTCCATAGTACGACATTGAGAGTCAAATTAATCTATCATTTTCCTACATGTGTTTGGTGGTATCATTTTCTCCTTGACCTACAGTGGCATCTTGATCGAGGAGACTTCGAAAATATAGGAGCAGGCCCACAGAACCCTGGAAAAGAGAGAGACAGAGGCTCATTTTAAGGGACTTTGAGTGGTGGAACAGGAGATTGGGCTTTTGCATACCAAAACCAGCACAGTTATGCCCACATACTGTCGGTTAAAGATATGGAAAGTGCATTGATTTTAAAAAATATATCATTTTGTACACAACCTAATTCAAATTACTGGGGCGGGTGAGCAGTTTGCTACAGGCTAAGCGAAACATCACTTGATGCCTGTGTACCCTCTTTCAGTGGGGAACGTGTGCGAATAGAAAGGGCTGTGTGCAATAATTTGCTGAATTGTTTTACTAGGATTCGTATGTATGACCTAAAGGTTGCCCGCACAAGCCCACTAACCCATTCACAGCTCTTAGTACTAGGACTTGAATCAATGCCCTGCAAATTGCACCCACATTCCTGCAACAGCTATATAAACCTACCAGACAGTTTTGAGGCAGATTACAATCTATAACCTTCAGGTTACACCCGGTTCTCTGCAGCAGGTAGGTAAACTGACTAAGGGATTCCACTGTTATTGGATTTTTTTGCTCATGAGATCAGATTTCAGAAGGATTTCAGCTGCAGCAGGTTCACTAATCATTGAAATTAGCTTTATTCGGCAATATGCCATCAAAGAGCAGACAATTACAATCTCGATAAAAAAACATAAGAATGCATTAAAAACATGTGTTAAGACCATTTAAAAGTGGTAATAAAACACTGGAGAAGGTAATAGAGGAGTCAATTCCACAAGTCTAAAGTTTTAACACCACAAAGGATACTAATCAGTTTCTGTTTTATATTAATGTGCCTAATCCTCCACACAGCCAACAAATACCATGAATCTGGGAATACTTCACACCGACTAGTGTCACATTTCAAAATTCTCAGCAGAGTGGGCGGATGTACAGGTCCCTGGGGCCACAATGCACCGAGCAAAAGAATAAAACATGCTCCAGCGAATCAGTCGCTGAGAAGCATGAGGGACATTCCTCATGGGGTGCCCTCTGTTTACACCCCTCCCTCCCCAGATCTAAGGATAAGTAGGGGAAGGGAGACCCGTATCCAAATTCTATTTAAAAAAAAGTGTCTTTGCTGTTGCCAGATCAATACCATCCAAGAAATGTTCTAAATCATTTAGAATTTGAGGGTCATGGTTTCCTTATCAGGAATATCTGTTGTAAAATGCATCTATTTCAAGGAAACTATTAGTAATGTATGCACAGAGTGAGAGAAGAAAAGAAAGAGTAACTATGGTGTATTTTAATTTCAAATTACGGAAGATGCTCAGAATCGAAAGAAGCTTTATTATTCACCAATTCTAATGAGATAGAGTAATTTTTTTAATATTACGAGGAAAATTAGAAAAATGAAATGTTTATTTCTTGCAGGTTGGGGTATTTTTATTGCGTAATAAACACGGAGAAGGGCTGAGCCAGGGTCATTTTGGGGGAAGCACGCCATACACCATAATAATATTGCATATACGTAGGGTGGGTCACGGGGGCGGTCCGTGGGAGAGGTGGAAAGCTGCTGATGTCACATCATGTGTTGGTGTTGGCACCACCCCCAAGCCTAGAAAGGCTGGAGATTTGAAAATCACACCACTAGCAGTCTCCTCCCACAGCCCTGTAGTAAAAAGCACATTGCATTTCTGCCCGCAGCTTGACTTCACAGTGCCATATCTGCCTTCAGAGGAGGAAGAGGCCTGCAGGCAGGAGCACCCACAGCCCCAAAAGAAAACACCCCAAAATCTAAAAGAGCACCGAGTGCCCCTACCCAACCAAAGGAGACCCCTGCACTATGGTAGCATGTGTGGTGCCTTTCCTCTTCTTCGTACTAATGTGCCACCGAGCTGCAGCTACATCAGGTGAGTTTTATTACCGAACCAGTCGGGTTTAATGTGATTGAAATCCAGGGTTAATGGGATTGTGTATTTAATTTAGTGTAAAAAAAAGTATTTATTTGCTATGATGCAAAATTACGATGTTCGCATTTTATAAGGTTGTTAAATTGTTTTATTTTTGGTTTGGGCCCCTACTTATGACCCAATTTATTGTTCGTTTCTATGCTTGTTTATTGCAATTTGTGTAACGGTTTCAGATTGTAACGATGTCCCCATGTGTTCATATTTTGGGGATAGGTGGGGAAGTGTTAAAGGGTCAGGGCGAGGTGAACTTGGAACCCAGATGGTCCGCTCTTGGTTTACACCCTCCTAATGTTGCCACTCATTTTTGTAGGTTTTATTGTAAAGTACACACGTTATAACAACCCTTGCTTGCGTTTGGTGCCCACTTTGCTTGCATGTCTAGTAAGGCTTGGGTAATGGTGTGGGGTATAGAATGGGGGTTAGGCGTGGCTCTCGTTTGTAGTTCATTCCGATTCTCTTCTTGAACAATTAATTTGACTCTCCAGCTGCTAATTGTTAGGGAGTCTCATTGATAAGAAGCAAAGTTTTTGTCTTCGGATCCCAACTGACAGCGGGGCTGTCTGAAATGGTAGCACATGAATTTATGGTAGGTTTAAGCCTCGACGCTTGTTCTATATTCGTGTAATTATATGCTTTTTAAAGCTTCTCGTACTATTAAAACTCACCCACACTCCTCCCCATACCACCGAATGGATGAGAGGGCGGCTGGAAGCCGGTTTAGAGCCTCTCCCATTGGGCGACGTCATAACTGCCGATCGCGAGCCTTTCTCCTCATAGCCAATGGAAGAGCACAGCGGTGAGGTCCGAGGGCGTGGCGGCTGGTGGCGCGAGGGAAAGGGGCGCGACGAATGGCGCTGCGTGGGGCGGTGTCCCCACTGTTTCCTGTGATATAGAGAGCCCGGCGGCTAAGGGGCGTCCTTTGGTCGGCCGGCTGTCATGTGTCGATCCCGCCCTTGGGGGCACTAGGAATGTTCTGGCCCCTCGATACATATCTCGTTCTCAGAATACGGTTCCTTTTCGCGAAGCGACTCAGTTAATCAGTGACCTCCATTCTCTCAATTGGAACCGCTAGCAAGTTCCCACTTTGAAATAATAATTTATTCTAGTCTGAGGCTGTATCATGCGTGCTTTCCACACAAGGTATCTAACTCGATGAAGTAGCGCGTCGATAAATACTCCCACTTGTCCAGAAATCTGACAGGCGATTTCAACCTTTACTATTTTAACACCTTAATTGCCCTTTGGAGATTCTCCTCTTCCATTGTTTTCTTTTAGGGTACCAGCCTGTCACATTTAGGGGTGGGGAGTAAATATTTGTTTGCATTGTTTAGCTGTTCATGATCAAACTACTGTTTGGGTTTTGATGGATATTCAATAAACACGTTGTCATAACATTTCTACGTCCTGTGTGTTGTTGGATTAAACAAAACCTTGTAGGCCTTTTTAAAAGTGTATCCAATGTGGTTTATCTGAACTGGCCTTGCCTTCAGAATACACATCACCACGCCCATTCCGAAATATTTCCCAGAATAGTGATGGAAAGTTGCCCCCCCTCCTACAAGATCGATCCCCACAAGAAGGCCTAGTTACATCCGGGTTTCTCTTCTTAGTTCGTTACTATAGAATCACAGGCACCGCCCCACGTGTTCTGCAGTTTGAATAGAATGTCTATCAACCTAGTAGTTTTATTTTAAGACTTCCTTGTTGAATCTATACTGATGCACCCAAGCAATAAGTGTCTGTTGCCAAAAAGGAATGTATGTAATACTAGAAAAAATGCAGCAGAGTGCTATACATATTTTTAAGGTTTATGCAGTTGTGCACCTGGCTTTTAAACATAACGAGGTTTGAAGCATTTGGTACTAAAGATATGTGGGATATGTTTGCAACGGGATACTTCTATCTCAGGCGATTATATTTTTTTTCTCCTCATTGTTAAATAGAGTTTTGTATATGTTGGAGTGAGATGTGATCCCTTGGATCGAAAGATGAAGTCAATAGAAAAATAATACTGTTAGAGTGCAAGACATTTTGAATGTCAGTGGGTTCTTCGGAACAGTGAGCTGAGCGTTACACCCAACCATTGCAAGTGTTAGGCAATTCTGTCCGATTTGATCCAAGTTATGCTGCCATCTTGCACCCCACCCCCCCTTTTTAAGATGAATACTTTTGGCTGAAACCTACAACTTCTAAACCTCCTGTTTAGGGATGGCAAACATGCTATGAAGGAGGGTGCGGCAGAACTCGAGTGCATTGTCCATTTCCTTGTTTGATCTTCCATCTTCTGCTCAAGTCGTGCGTTAGTGACCAAGTAGTCCTATGCAAAGCCTAATGCTTTTTTTAGCCAATTGGGACCAACTTTCCAACTAACTCATCAGAGGAGATCAAATGAGAATTCCTCAAATGTGAATTGTGAGACGTGCTGCAACATTCTTAAATTGTCAGATTCAGTAAATAACTTGTGTAACTGCCCTTGACACCCCTCCACTGCCCCCCAACTCATTCTTTGCCCTTTTCTAGGCTAATCAGATAGCTGGATGTTGCTGAGACACTTTTCCAGTCCCAGGTTTTACTCTTGCAAATAGTTGGTAACAAGAATGTTAATCTATATTTCATGTTTACCAAACAAGACCACCTTCCTTGAATTGCAATGCTTTTTTACACATGTATGAAAGCCCAGTACAAAAAGGATTGTGTCTTAGTGACATAGTCACTTGCCAGCCTTATGTATTACCAAACTCATAAGGGGGAAAGACAGAGCCAGCCCTAGGAGTATACCTCTGTTGGTGGCATTAATTTTGTTGAGCAATCTTATTTGATACTTTTGTGGAATACACGCAAGGAGCCTACTGTTTCTATCCTATAATCCAAAAGGCAGCAGTGGGTCCTGAGTATTGAAGGGCTATGCAGGCCATAGGTGCTGTGAGGAGGGCTCAAGGACGGTTATAGGTGCAGAGGACACGCTAAAGAACACCTTAGCTTTCTGAGGGGGGCAGAGGGCAACTTCTAGTTGAGATTTGTAAGCATGAACTCTGTGGTGTGGCTGCTCTGCTCACACCTGATAGGAGACCCCTTGAGATTTGGGGACTGAGGCAGCAGCTCACACTTTACATGGAGCAATTTGAGAACTCTGTACTGGGTGGCATCAATGCAGTTTAAATAGCATGTGGAGAGCATGTGACCTAGAGATATGGCACAAGAGATGAAGGAGGAATTGGTCTTCGGGTGGGTGGATCCATCGCACTTCTTTTGATCTTCCCCGTCTTCATCCACATAATTACTTCTAGGTCACATGCTCTGCTCATGACACGTAGATTACTTGCGTTTTGTGTCCTTCATGTAGGATACCCATCCGGGTTTCTACATAAAACACTCCCCTGCCAATTAAGCATTTTTCTGAATCCTATAAATGTAAAGAGAAATCGAGTGAACTTATTATGCTTGATCTCTGGAATGAAGGTGCTACACAGGCCTGACTACGGGCATGCTGAGATCTGCGGGTTGGGTAAGCTTCTCACACCTGACGAGCTGGCTTGAGACGTCTGGCCTGGTATGAACTGCTCATACATACCGTGAACAGCTTCAGATCATCTCCAGGCTTTATAAACTACTCATGTCTGACCCAGGATAACTTGCGATTTCTGGATTCTGTGGGCTACTTCCCCCAGATATGGGACAGCTAGAGATCTCGTCTGAGCGTGGAGACATTTTCTTGGCTTGCACTCAATTATCTCCTCGTTTCATGTGCTCTTGACTTTTCTTCGTTGTGGCCTAAATGCACCTTTTGTATATTAAACCTGGGCTGCCCTGGCCTACCTGTGTTTTTAAAAGCACTCTCATTATTGCGTAATATTAGTATTCTTTGGGTGATTAGTATTCTGCAGAGAGATGCCCTGTGTATGGGGTCCAGTTGGGCCATTGCCACGGATTAGACGTGTCAGGCCCCTGCCTGGAAGAACACACTCTTAATTGAGGTGCCTTCAGTGATGTATAAAAACCCAGGTGGGTTGTCCACATGTTATCTACCTTGGAAAGCTAAAAGCTCGATTTGAACCATTGGCATACTGGTTCCTCCTAAGTGTCTCAGCCTACGGAGCTATAAGTACAAAGAAAAAAAGTCACGGGTTTGGCGCCCCTTGTGACCTTCTGGTTACACCTGAACTACATTCCCCTAGTATTCCACTTTAAAGACACTCGCGCTTCTCTTGAAGCTGACTCGCCTCAAGATGGCGTCTTTACATCTTGTATGCAGAGTTGTTAGGCGTGGTAGCTCTGTGCATGCTGCAAAAAGAATATAACATGCACATACTGGCTACGTAGCCTTCCATTAGGGTGCTGACGCCTCGTCATTTAACTGGACCTGTTGATCAACTTTACAATCAGTTTATTTAGTCTGCATACCTATTGTAGGGCACTCAAGGGTGGACGGGGTGATTGCTTTTTCTTCTAACTCAAAACCTGGCCTTAATATATAAAATAGGCACAGTAAGCATCCATGCCTTTTTAATAACGTTTGTATAACCTGACCAAATGCAGGTTTTGTATTTATTTCATCGACAGAGGTGGGAAGTGGTGCCTCGCCTGCCCTGCAGGGACTCCCTCAAGTGTCCTGCAGATTACACGCAGATCTATATAGCCAGCACCTATAGATACCGACTCATCTTACCCGGGTCTCACCTTGTATTCTTGGGAGAGACAGTTCTCTGCGGTAGATGCATTAACCCGCTGAGTAATTAAAAAATATATATTGGATGGATTCTAAAGTGAGGGAACCCAATGCGGTGAAGTTTAACTGCAGTTAATTACAATGACTTCTTTCAATTCCAATTCTCTCGGACCACTTAAGAGCACCTTGAGCCGACACAAACTTACAGAAATAAAAAACACAATAATAGTTTATGGCACTGGCCCTTGTCTGGAGTTTTTCAGTAACTTATTGGAAAGTGACATTTTGATAACAATGTCTCGCTATTTTCACCATTTTTAGATTTTTCTAAACTGCAACAGGTTACGTAACATAAAATACCCTTAACATGCATTGTGACCCCTTGATGCCATCCATCTCTGTGTCTTAGCGACCCTCTTCACCCACTTTCCTGTTCCCTTGCCATAATGTCTTTGTTTTGTTAGTGAGGTTTTTGACCTCTATAATACCTCTTGAAAGAAATTTGAACTACCATGGTCGTGCAGGCTGCAATAAAATGAAACCCAGCTTTCACTACAGGCTGCAGAAAGATTGGGGTTGATTTACTACGTGTTAATAACTGTTCCGAATTTCCATTACATTAATTTGCAAAGTTGACTGGGCAATGGCTGAGTGAATACCTGCTAGAGCAAGTCTCCCTCAATTCCAGAAGACCATTTCTATTAGCTGCTAAACCCTATGAAGAGAATGACCCCTGTTGCAGACTCACTCGGAAAACAGTTTGTGATGACGTAAATTAGCGTGGCTTCTCGGGTTTTATTTTCTGAACCCGGAAAATGACTTCCAATTGGCCATGTTCCTTAAAGTATCCCCGTCTATTTCTTGAATGCAGCCTTTCTGTATATATCAGGCCTTGTTTTTGCTGACCTTTAGATTCCAACCAGCTTTTGTCTTCTGTGAAACCGTGGTCCGAACTACTAATTAGGCAGAAATATCCAGAGAACTCTGATCTGCAGCGGTGATAAAACACCGGTTTTTGTGTCTACATCAGTATGCCTTACACAGTGTTGATTACTGTCTTCAGGAGATGCCTGTAGTCTGAGACTAGCTAGTCCAAGGCCTGGTTAGGCAATCCGCATTTGCAGTTACTTTGTTATTAAAGTCAAACCTATTGGACCTTAACTGCGAAGCTGCTGGGGTAATGACCCTACTCCATTGATCTGTGATGGTGCAGTGGTACAGTTGACCCCCATCAAGACACGCATCCCTTCAATTCTGGGTACTGATTAACTTGTCAGACGCATAAACATTGTGCAATGGTATTGGATTGCTCTTTACCTACTGGTGTGCCAGGGCAGAAATGTTCTGGAATTTGGTCACCCCTTTGGCTGGCTGGTATTTGTGCTAAGGGGTCTCTAGGCGGCCAGGCTGCTGTTACCTGTTGCTGTTTCACAAAATTCACAATCTACTTGAACTTGGGGCTCAGGTTGACTTATTTTGTGACCGCACCATGGGATTCTGCAGGGGTATGGCTTCCAAAATTTGCAACATTAGTTCTTATACAAGTCATGAAAGAAGACTGGATAGTTCTGACCTGGTACATCTACCTGCCTGTGCCCCCCCCCCACCCCCCCCTGCATCTTTGTCTCGTAGTCCCACCTTTAGCTGCCCTTTGTGATATACAGGCTTTTTAAAAATGCCCTTGAAATCCCTCTTTTGTTTTTAGTGCACTACTTGTATTTATTCTATGTCGCCACCGACTGATTAAGTATAGAGGGACAACACCTCCTATAACCAGAAAGTCGCCTGTTAATGCAAAAAATTTCACTTTCAAATTATTCCCCCCCCCCCCCCCCCCCTTCCCCCTAATCTGTTTGCCCCATTACCGAGATAATCAATGTCTGCTTGGGATGCAATAATTTTGTGCACCCCGGGAGAGTAAAGGATCCTTGATTACCACAACTGGTAAATTATGGACTTGCAGTTTTATTACTTTATTCTTCCGTGTATATTTTTTTAAGTGGTTTAGAGGATTCTTTTATTTTATTCTTCTAGGTTTATAGATGTGTGCTGCCCTCTTGTGGTTTCTTTTAAACTGCATGCCTATAAAGATATTTATTAAAGACACAATGAATCTCGGAAATAGGTGAAGGGAATGTTACCTTTCTTTAGCTGTGCGGGAGGCCTTTTTGTGGGCGGGAAGAGTTTGTAGAGTGACACCGTGCCGGCTTGATGGGTAGACCAGCAGTGTCCAAGGTTGCTTCAGGAAGACAGAAACCATGTTTGTCTACAGAATGTTCACAAAAGTTACATTGATATTTAAGCAACTTAAATTGAATGTCTTTACATAGCCGGTGGTTATTATGAAAATCTCGAAAAGATCCAAACCTCTTGTACCTAGTTTGCACAACCCTAGTGAAGGCAAGCCAAACTCGACCTGTCGATCAGAACTGCGAAACTGCTAGAACCTTCACTGTAGAATGTTCTCTTCTATGTAAGCTCCTCTATAGTTATACACTCACACACAAACACACTCACTCACTCTACTGTGTGGTTGAATCAGCCTGACAACATACTCTTGAGTGAGTATATGTGAGGAGCTACCATGACAATGTGACACAAAGTTGTGACCCCCTACGGCTTATATTCCGACAACCTCCCTGTTAGCTGCCTGCGGCCCTCATGTGATTGGGATGAGGCTGGCTTCAAAGAGCACGTGGAGGCTTATAATACATTAACCAAAGTAGGCCATCGCACAGTGACTTAAACTTGTGACTTGCAACCTATCTTCTAAACCACATCTTCAGCGTGCCCTCTTGCGATCTTGGTAGTGCCTGAACTTTTTTCCAGTGCTTTTCCGCTCACTTTTCTACAGCAAAAAAATTAGAACCGGCAAAAAATGTAGTCCAACCGGTTTGCAAATAATTACATTCTTTTCCGGGCTGTCCATTGTGTGTATTCTTTTCCCAAATTTAGTGTCTGCTATTCAGTGTTAGATACTTGTCACAAGCCTCCCTGTGGCAGTATTGAGGCTAAACCACCTACCAGTATTTGCCTTCTGATTGGTAGCAAGGCCTGTGGTGTGATCCAAATTCCTCCTCCTTTCCTCCCCTATTCTAGCTCTGCAAAGCCCAAGGCAAATTTGGATCTGGCGGAGCTGCATGGGTTTGCCCTTGCTGGAGGTGTGCCAATGGGCGGGGCTCTCTTTGCTCAAGGAGAAGTTGCTCCACTTTTGTGAACATAGTGAACTCAGTCTTTCAAGGTGGTGACTCAGCTTCACCGGGTGTGCCACTGGTTGCTTATTTCCCCAAGAAGGTGAAAAGTGTCACTTCATAAGCAGCAGTGTTGTGACCTTGCCACGTTTGCACAGTGCAGGCTCTTTTTGAGGATAAGAAATGACTGCCCAAAAAGAAAATGCTTGAATCAATAAAACAGCAGCGCAACATTATCAGATTTTTATATGGCTCGCATGCTACCACTCCCAGTATTGTTTGTAGATACTCGGCTAACCACATGGTAAATTTCAGCCTATGTTCGATGTTCCATTCATAAAGTCTAAAGTCACGATTGTCTAGACTGCCCCTAGCGGAGTTGGATTGTTCCTAAAGAAACCTTTCAGAACCTGTGTTGTAGGTGGAATGTTGTCAGTGTCGATTGACATGGCTTGTCTTGGTTGCCTAGCTGAGGGATTTTCAGGTAGGCGTGTTGGAAGAGCATGCTCTTCAGTAGTATTCAGAGTTTTGGGTGTTCCCTTCCTTTATGTACTTTAAGAAGCAACTCTGTCCTCTGCTGCTGAGGCCTCCTGTGATCCCCCCTTTTTTTTTTTTGGTAGCAGTACTATTTTATCTAACTCGATCGCTGATGCTTGTAGGTTCCAAAGGCCAACCTTATTGGAGGCTAAGAGGAACCAATAGTGTTATTCTTACTGGAGGAATTTCGAAATAAGTGGATTCCTATAGTTGGTTCGGGGTTAAGAAAACCGAGACCGCCTTCAGATGAGCTTTGTGAAGTGCTCCTATGCGGAGCTATCTATCTTCTTGACTCTGTGGTTCTACATTTCTTATCTTATTCCTGCAAAGCGGACCCACCCCAAAGTGTACACTACAGAACATGAACCACACCCAACTCTACGCTTCATTGGCCTGTACGGCATCAGCCCATTAATGTTAAATGCCCTCAAGAAGGGTGGGGAACACTTTGTGATGTTTTCATTTAAATTGTATGATGTAAATGGACAGGGTTCTGTTTGGCGGAGAAATGTGTGAGCAGCATCACAGCGCTGATCTTTTCACAAATTGCAAAACCAGAGAGGCGACTGCATCAATGCAGGCGTAGTTGGGTACAGTGCCTGGTTCAGAAGGTTTTCAATCAAAAGTGCAGAGGAGGCTAGTCAAAATGAGTTGAAAGTTTGGTTTGTGCTAATGCCTTGATCTGCAATTTGTCGTGACTTACTGTAGCATTGCGACACTTCATAATCCACTACCATTCCACAGATTATATCAGAAAGCCCAGAGTTTTGAATCGTGAGAAGGTTTTTTTTTATTTTATTTTTTTATTTTTTTATTTTATGGAGCTGCTACTTTGGGCCTGCTTGCTTTTTTTTTTTTTATTTTTATTTTTTTTTAAAATTTTTGGGCTTGGTAGCATATTCACAACTGAAGCACTTTGACTACTGTTTTTCTAAATTGCACTTGTAGTCTATGTTCAGAGTGTATTGAGAAATCTGAGATCCGGTACCTGTCCAAGTCCAGTGATATTAAGTTGCCCTATGTCAGGTTTCAGAAGATCACCCTGTCCACAGACTTCACTCTACCATGTCATGTGAGTAGAGCGCCACCTCTAGAGATCTCGTTCTCTCACTCTCGAGAGATCTCGATCTCCTATGTCCGGAGTGAGTGCAGTTTCCAGGCCAGAGATCCTACGCTCGTCTTTTCAAGTGCAAGTAGCTGTCCTACTCAAGAGATATCAAGCTCTTCAATGTCAGGTGTGAGTAGATCATAGTTTGTACATCACAAGCTCTCCAATGTCAGGTGGGTTCATCTCATCAGACATTGTTTTTCTTTACTGTGTGATACTTGTAATTTTGTTTTTCTCTTGATGTCCTTGAGCCAAAAAACAATGGTATAACCGCGGCTTGCTCTGCTGCTCATGCCATGGGCTCTCTGGTGTAGCAAGCCTTTACCTAGGCCATTCTGCTTTTGGGCAATGTGTATTGATGAGGCCAAATGTAACTGCCGTCCATCAATCTGAACTTTGTATCTGTCTTCCCCATCATGCAGGTGTTGCAGAGTGTGGCCGAAGTGAGTTCCGTTGTGGTGATGGAAAGTGCATCCCGTATAAGTGGATCTGTGATGGCAGCGCCGAGTGCAAGGATGGTTCGGACGAGTCGCAGGAGACTTGCCGTGAGTACTGCTAGCCTTTATGACAGCCATATGGTCTTTGAGTGGGACTCCAGACTGCATTTGCAAGCTCTGTGCTGTAGTATCAGGCGTTGTTTAATCTGCTTGAGGAACATGGACAATGTGGCTTCTTAATTCCAATTAGTTTGGCCAAATTGGCACTTGGCCTACATAAAGCAAAAATGCTGATGGAATTGACACTATCCACCTATTCACAGTGTGACTTTTAAACTGGTTTGAAAAAAGACACTTAAATTTTATTTTTTTCTTCCTCATTGACTTCTCAAGTGAAAAGTCAACAGGTTTTGCCTACCAATGGCTTCCCGACTGTGGGCAGGGCGTGAATTAAATAGTTTGTAAAATCCTACTAAGGCTGGCCTAGAACCAGCAGGCTGTTTCATGCCAAGACAACTGACTCTGTTGGTCTCCTATTTCCATAAGGTCCTGTCCATTGGGTGCATCTCTAAATTGGAATTGGTTTTAAAGGAGTGTGTATTAGGTTTTTAAATGTCCCATTTGCTATAGAACACACATTTTTTAGTGGGAGGAGGAGCAGGTCCCTGTAATTTGTGTCCTCTTATCTGGTTTGAGCGTCACCAAGGAGTATGTTAAGTCTGTTTGAAGGCCATAAGTTGGTACTAGAGAGACGGGTTCAACATCGCTCTGGGCTGGTCTGGGCTACAATGAAACGTGAAAGGGACACCTTGTGTTACCAAGCCACTACATTGCAATTTTGAGTAGTCCCATTTTGTTTTTTTTAAAGTGATGGGTTTTTAGAGAAACAATGTGTGCTTACCACTTCTCACCACTTTTTCTGCAGGGTCTGTCACCTGCAGGCCGGAGGAGTTCAGCTGTGGAGGGCGTATTAACCGTTGCATCCCCATGTCCTGGAAATGTGACTCTCAGGCGGATTGTGAAAATGGCTCCGATGAAGAGAACTGCTGTAAGTGTCAGTCTCAAAATCCCTAGTGTGTTCCCCCCCCCCCCCCCCCCCCCCCCCCCCCCCCACTCTTTGGTCTGTGTAAGCCGGTTACTACCAAAATTAAGGGCACAGGAGAAGGCTTAGAAAGAGAGTAATGAATGAGTGCAGATAATATATTTGATATTTGTTGCCAACCATCCCCGCAGAGGCATAGACCATAGGCAATGGATCTGCTTTCGGCATCACTGCACACTGTTTCCAGCTCTGACTTTGATCTTGCAGTATTAAGATTCCCATTTTGAAAACTATTGCCATCCTTAAAATTCTAAAAATGTCCCTGTCTAAACTGCTATTTAGTCCATCTGATCTTGCTCTCGCCTCCTTTAATAATCCTATAGGTACGTGCCTTTGTCACTTTTCTCTTAAAGCAAGACCTACTTAGGGTGCAATTTTCACAATGCGGCAGCTGTTTCTCTGCCAGGGTAAGAATAGAAGCGGGGCAGTTAGGTTTTAAGTACTAACACGTTTTCCCATAGACACAGAATGGGTAAATCCCTTTGATACATCAGAGTTTGTCCATCACAAGCTCTCCAATGTCAGGTTCTTTACATTGTGATACTTGTAATTTTGCTTTTTTTCTTGAGACGTCCTTGAGCCAAAAAACAATGGTATAGCCTCTGCTCATGCCACGAGCTCTCTGGTCATTCGCAGGTCAAGTGACCATATATGATCCCCACTTTGCATATTTAGTCGATCCTTTTGGCGTGGGATGGGGGGTTCGATTTAGTGTGTATAGAAACAAAGCACTTTTGTTGTGTTTTTGCTGCATGTTTATGGCCCTTTTTTCCCCCCCTTGACCAGCACCCAAGGCGTGTGCCGATGACCAGTTCCAGTGCCGCAGTGGGAAGTGCATTTCAGTGCAGTTTTTGTGTGACGAGGACCGTGACTGTGATGACGGCAGTGATGAGGAAGGCTGTCCCGCGCCCACCTGCAGTCCTGCCTACTTCCAGTGCCAGAAAAGCAGCTCCTGCATCCCTAAACTGTGGGCCTGCGACGGTGACGATGACTGCGATGACGGTTCTGACGAGTCGCCGGAACACTGCGGCCATACCCCGGCAGCCCGTGAGGTGAAGCCGTGCTCGCCACTAGAGTTCCACTGCGGCAGCGGCGAGTGCATCCACATGACCTGGTATTGCGACGGGAGCTCCGACTGCAAGGATCGCTCGGACGAAGCGAATTGTGGTAAGTGTCCAGGATATGGCTCTTTCAGGCAGCTCGACAGTGGAATTTGTTTCTTGGCAAATTAGATTTAATCTCATCCAGTCTATTGGGCGAGACCTTTGAAGGAAGACCAAAGATGACATATAGTAATTGCTTGACAATCCATGAGAATGTGGCAGTGAATGAATGTTGTGTACCAAGTACCAGCTTAAATGTATGGCAAGCAGTGTAGGGTTTGCCATCCAAAAGACTTGAATGTCACTGCTTCTCCTGGAAGATATCTGGCTTTCAGGAGGAAGGGTTCCTCGTCGGGGCACTTAGCCACTGTTATCTTGCATAATTTGTGTCTGCGACTCTAGCTACCTTTCTTATGTGGTACAAGACGCATTTGTGTCAAGAAATTTGAGAAAACAAACTGCCAAGCTATATACATTTGAATCACTGCTTGGATACTGCATGTTTGCTAACTTTTTAAGGGTGACTTGGCTTTTGAATGCAGTAGTAACGCCTGTTATTGAAAGTGCTTCGAAATGGCGCAAGTGTGGTGTGAAGCACTATAAAATGCATATTTATTAAAGCAACCATTTTAATAGGTGGAATTACATTTCTCTTAATATAGTGAAGGCGACCTGCAGGCCCGATGAGTTTCAGTGCACTGACGGTGCCTGCATCCACGGCAGCAGGCAGTGTGACAAAGAGCATGACTGCAAGGACTCCAGTGACGAGATTGGCTGTGCAAATGGTAAGCTAACTGGACCTCGACAAACGGGCTCAAGTCAATGTGATCTCCAGTGCTGTGTCCCAAAAACGTTCAGCCGCCACTGTATTTTTCTTTTTGTATAGCACTGTGTGCCAATTACCGGCAACATTGGTTCCAATTGCGTAGCACATTCATGTGTAAGTCGCGTACAGCTATTCCATGTATGATATTACAATGAAGGAGGCAGACATGGTCAAACCTTTTTTCCATGGTTTTCCAATTTCTTTGTGTTTGATGTAGGTGGTGTCCTGAAATGGATGCTTTTTCAATAGCTTCAGGTGGGCGTAGATGAAATGTCCAGCCAGGCTTAAAACAATAAAAGTCCCAACTATGGTCTTTATCGCCTCTGCAGGGAAACCGAAATTATCTAGAACACTGTGACCCCCTGCAAGTGCCTTTTTTGTTTTTTGCCTTGTGAAATATAAGACAAACACGCATAGAACTAAAGAAGTCCTTCCTTATTAAAGTGGTAAAACTTTTTTTTTTTTTTAAATAAATGAATCCAGCTACTTTAAATTGAAAACCCACTCGATTTTCAAAAAAAGTTAAAGATGCTTTCTTAAAATACCTCTTTACCCTTTTAACTAACGGATACTGCTTTTTCCTAGTCATGAAAACTTGCTGAAGAACCAATTTATTGGCTTTTTCTGCCTCTACTAAAAAAAGTTATGTAGTTATTGAACTTTTATGCTAAAGGTTACGAAAAAGGCAAATGGAGGTTTTAAAACGTACAAACTTGGGGCTTGTTGTAGACTTTGTGTGGACAGATACTGTGTCACAATGGATATTCCATTCTCCTGATCACAAGTGCACAATATACTGATTCACTTGTAATCCGATAGATATGCACGTTTGTTACTGAGTACCTGTCCACCGAACCCTAAATTGGGCCCTCAGCCTCCCCTGATGGTGGAAAGTCCCTTGGTTATATGCAGTTTTCCCCCATGGAATCGCATGCTGAGGGAGTTGGCTAGCTTCCCAAGAGGAAAGAGTCAACTGAGCTGGACGAGTTCCAGGGAGAAGTGGATCAGCAAATAGTTTAGCCTGCTGCCAGCTCTCCCTGTCTTGGCTTTCCGTGTGTCTGGCAGTGTGTTTTAATAGCAAAGTCTCCGAGGCACGTCTATACCACATGTGACATAGTGGACTAAACTGTGATCTCGAGGGTCGGCGTCACTGAATGCCGAGCTGTGTTTTAAGAACGAGCAGTAAAAGTGCAGTGACTATTCTCGCCAAATATGTACTGGACCAGACCTGTGCCAAAAATTCAGCTGTTTGCCTAAATAATTAAAATTTGTCTAGTTTAAAACAGGACTATAAATCGCAGTCCTTTCGAATATAACATTATTTAAATTGACATCAAGATGTTTGCTGCTGATCATTAGTGCTGTTGTGGGTTTAGTTGAAGTTGTCTGTCAATTTAAGTGGTATAAAATCAACAAAGTAAATCGCATTTTTCCCCCACAAAATGCATTTATCGGGCTTGGCACTTAAAAATGGAACATAAATTGCTCATCTTTGAGTGAACGCTCAATCAGGTCTTTTTTTAATTAATTTTACTATTCAGAGGCTTTAAGCTAAAGCAGTGGGAAAGAAGTGTAGAATAGTGGATGTTTTCGGAGGTGTCTCCCCTTTACCTATAAAGAATAAGGTTATTTGCTTTTGTAGTGCAATAACTGTCGTGAGTGTATGAGTTATAGCCAATAGATGGGCTTTACTATAAAAAATAATATATGTACATACATCTCTGCATGCATTTCTCTCTCCCTTTCCTGAAAGTGCAACTTTGTTTTGTAACTTTGAATAGGAATGTACTTGTGATGTTATAACTTTTATGTGTGTGGTTCTGGAAGGCCTAAAGACCTGGGGCAGAGCGGTTAGCGTCGGGTTAGACTGGCTTTGAGAGGCAGGAGGTGGTTGACTATTGCGCATAGCTTGATATGTGACCAAATTACTTAGAACTTTAAAACGTACGAGCTTACCAATAACGATTCTGGTTCTTTCTATTCATGCTGCTGTAGGCAACTACCATCAACCGAGTGTCCTGCAATGACTGTAGGGAGGTGATTGGGCTCAGATTGTATATATATTCTTTCCAGTCAACACTTTATTCATCATTACCGTCTCATTTTCTCCCCAGTCACCAAGTGCGAGGGGGCAGACAAGTTCAAGTGCCGCAGTGGGGAGTGCATCTCCATGAACCAAGTCTGCAACAAACACAAAGACTGTCGTGACTGGTCAGATGAACCGCTGAAGGAGTGTGGTAAGAGAGACCTCTGGCAGTCGATTGATGGCACAGAGATCTGCTTGCATGGAGTGATTGGTGTTTGGATAGGCAAAGGGAGAAGAGTGTGCAGAAGTAGTGTGGATTACAGTTTCCTGTTGGGATTTCAGACCAGGGCCTGGGTGATGTGGATTGATAACAAACGTTAAGCTAAGTTCTCCTCTTGGCGGCTGGTTTCAATTCTACTACGCTGTATAGTGATTAAACTGCCTTGGCTCATGTAGCATTTGAGTCTACCCAGAATGGTCATTGTGCATTACGGAGTGAAGTCTAGCTCTTGTAGGCCAAGGCTCTCTAGCTGTCTGGTATGTGGGTTTTGAAGGCGTAAAGAATAAATTTGCTCTCCAATGCTTGGGGATCTTGTGTTGAGATCCTCTGCGTTGGCACCCCATTTGACCATCGCACATTAACTATCCTGCCCTGGATGGTCTTTCCATTTTGGGAGTTGGCTTAAAAGCCTTGACTGCTGTTCTTCTGAAAATGGAGAATGCAGTCACTTGCCAGAGATTTTCTACCCGGTAGAAGATCCATTACTTCTCCTTTTTCCCTGAAGACTATCCATCTTGTAGGTAGGGCAGGTCATTGGCTATTTTTGAGTGTCTTTACTCCTGCTGTTGCTGTAAATGTCCAGTGCGCCTCCACTCTTGTCCGAATCTGGACACGCTTTGCATTAATAGCATTGGTAATTGTGTGTAACTGTGTGCTAATGGGACGCTCTATCCCTTGCAGGTGAGAACGAATGCCTGGGAGGAAATGGCGGCTGCTCGCACACATGCAAGGACCTAAAGATCGGCTACGAGTGCATGTGCCCCCCTGGCTTTCGCCTTCTCGACGGCAAGCGCTGTGAAGGTAAATTCTCCAAGATTCAATCTTCTGCTCAAACTGCATCCACATTATAAACTTTGTTGACACAGAATGGTAAAAAGTGACGGTAACTAGGTGCTGGGCATGTCCCACTCCACGATATTACAAAATGACAGTGGTTGCCAAAAGGAGTGCCTTAAATATCACTTTTGGTGCTGCAGTGTGTACATCGAAACGACCAGCAATTGTAGTGATGTTTTGGTTATGCCGCAATTTTTACTGAGCAGGCTCAACATTTTTGCATAAATTCGTTCTGATAACACTAATGGCGCTACAGCCATAGCCCCACATTGATCAGCAACATCCTAATCTGGCCCTACTGACTTCAAAATGTTTTGCAAAACAGGCTTTCACACAGCCGCAAAAAAGAAACTTACTAGGACGCATCTCTCCTTGAGGGCGTGAACATCTCACACCAAAGGCTTTGTTTTTTTTGCTTTTAAAATATTTGTACTACTCAATGGAATATTTCATAATTTTATATTGGGTACTGGATTTGGTAATGTGGAATTTGTCTGGATCGTACATCTGAATGGAACGAGTGTACATGCCAGTGGAGCACTCCTTGCCATCTCTTCTGCCCTATCTGGGGGTGGGTAGGGTTTAAGGAGATGTAGACGTTTCCGTTGCTTAGTCTATAAATGTTCTCATTAATGATGGGCAGTTTGCTTGTGGAATTGTGTGTCCTAAAGGTTATTTTATTGGGTCATAGAATTCCCCCTTGACTTTTTTTTTTTTTCTTCCCCTTTACTCCTCTTCAGACATAGATGAGTGCCAAAATCCCGACACCTGCAGCCAAATATGCATCAACCTGGAGGGAAGTTACAAGTGTTCCTGCAACGAGGGTTACCAGATCGACCCGGTGTCCAAAACCTGCAAGGCTATTGGTGAGTAGCAGATGGCTTCTATTGCGCTTGGTTGGTTTTGCTCCCCCATAGCTCTCCGCTGTGCCCCTTGCTTTCTATTCCTAGTCCTGCTTGATGTGAGAAAGCAGCTGAGTCGGTTTGTTGGGTTTGGTCCTTTGGGTTGATTACCAGCTTGTTGTCACAGATGCCTTTTTGGGCACGTGCATTTGCATTCCATTGGCTAGCAGCTTCCAAATGTGGTGGACAACTTAATACTTTGTTCTTCGTAGTCCAAAACCGCCTGTGTGTTTGGGTAAATTGTAAATTGATACTTGTATAGCGCACTACTCACCCGCAAGGGTCTCAAGGCGCTTGTACGAATACCGCTGTGGAACCCATCCTGGCTTTCCCTGTGAGGCGTCCACTCCTGGGCACCCCCAAGGTGGAGGCCAGGCATCCTTAGCGTTGTGGGGGCCGTTGTGGAGATTAAGCAAGCTATTGCCCAGAGTTGCAGAGTGGGACTCCATGATTGGAATGGCGGCGAGAATTATCAGATCCGTGGAATTTTGAGCCCAAGACCCGCCGAGGCGGGGAATTGAACCCTGGTCCCGGGCTAGACCTCTGCATCAGGGTCTGCCGCTCTAAGAGAAGGGAAATGCAAAATCCAACAGAAGGAGGTATATGGTGAAAGTCACTCTATCTTGACTTATTTCCTTTTAATCTTTCTTTGATCTAAAAAAAATGATACAAATTAAACCTTCAGCGTACTGTTAAAATCTTTATTAATTCCTTGAATTAAAAAGTGCAACCAGTACACGCGTTTCTACAGGAGAATCCTCTTCCTGGTGGCTGAATTTGCCCATTTAACTTGACCCAAAGGATTCCACATCGCAGACATTTTCTTAAAAATAATCTATTTCTCATTGCCCCATACCGGCATTTGAGAGCGGGCTCCTCCAACTACCGTCCCGTGTACAGCATCCCAGTAAATTATTTTTCGCTTTAGTTGGGAGACGCGCAGAAGGCAGCTGGACTTCAGGAACCGCAGGGTTTGCTTTTATTCTGCATATTGAGTGCGAATTCTCTGATTACAACTCGAGGTGCAAGGTTGACTCATGACATGGGGCCTTCTCTCCCTCCTCTCCAGGCACCGTGGCGTACCTCTTTTTTACTAACCGACACGAGGTGCGGAAGATGACGTTAGACCGCAGCGAGTACACGAGTCTGATCCCGCAGCTGAAAAACGTCGTGGCTCTCGACATGGAGATCGTCAGCAATAAGATCTACTGGTCGGACCTGTCGCAGAAGAAGATATACAGGTGAGTTTTGATTGGACCGCGAACCGGAAGTGCTACCTGTCCTAAACAAAATGTCGCTTCTAATGTGTTAGATTTGTGTGTTTAGGCGAAATGTAACTGCGTCATTGTCTGCTTTAGTCAGGGGATGAACACTGCGTCATTTGTTCTTTATTCATTTCTCTTTCTCTTCCCTCTCTTGCTACACAGTGCCTTCCTAGACAATGCCAACAACTTCTCTCACCATTCCACTGTGATCGAGCATGAAATCCAAGCGCCCGACGGCATCGCCGTGGACTGGATACACGGCAACATCTACTGGACGGACTCCGCCTTCAGCACCATCTCCGTGGCCAACACCGACGGCACCAAGAGGAGGACGCTGGTGAAGGAGGGGCTGGCCAGGCCCAGGGCCATCGTGGTGGACCCCGTTCAAGGGTACGGTTTGATGGAGCCCTTTGGGGATGCATGGGCCGAGACCACGGTTCAATGAGCAACTTCTTCCGTCCTGTGGTTCACACATAGAGATGTTTCAATGCTGGATAGTGGTGTCTGGGTTCAGGTCCCCTCCAGATATGTTGTTTAGTAGTTTGATTTTGCTAGTGGTGTCTGGGTTCAGGTTCCCTCCAGATAGGTTGTTTAGTAGTTTGATTTTGCCTGTTAGGGAGGGTGTGATGGGCCTGAAAGGGATGGTATGGTGGGCCTGAAAGGAATATGGCCTGATAAGGGAGGGTGTGATGGGCCTGATCTGGCCTGTTTGGGAGGGTGGGCCTGATATGGCCTGATGGGGAGGGTGTGGTGGGCCTGATGGGGAGGGTGTGTATATTGTGGAAATGGTGCTCCCCGTCTTATCATCTGGACACTTGGCCAGCTCTGCCATGCCAGAGCACCGGAAGAACACGAAGAGGGTGGGACTAAAGTGATGATGGTCGTTTGCTGTTAGTCGCTCACCTTCGGTCTCTTTGTGTTTTTTAGATTCATGTATTGGACCGACTGGGGCTTCCCTGCCAAAATCGAGAAAGGGGGGTTGAACGGAGTGGACCGCATGACTCTGGTGCAAGATGGCATTGAGTGGCCCAACGGCATCACTTTAGGTGAGTGAAGGAAAGACGTGCAGGTCACGTGACTGGGGTGACCCTATAAACACCTGGAGCATAGTTGGCTACTTGGTAAACGTGCCCAGAATTCACCATTAATTATAATATTCCCAGCATTTTGGAAAATGTGACTTTTAGTGGCTCACCTTGCCCTTGCCTTGTTTCTCTTCAGACATGGCCAATCAGCGCGTGTACTGGGTAGACTCCAAACTGCACTCTCTGTCCAGTATTGATGCAAATGGTGGGAACAGAAGAACTGTAATTATGGATGAGGAAAAATTGGCGCACCCATTTGCTGTCACTATTTTCGAGGTGAGTCCTATTGGTGACTTATTCATGCACCCTATGCGTGCTGTTTTAAGTTAATGTTTCCAAATTGTATGTTTATCCGTGTATGTCATAGCGGTACTGAACTCCATGCTGTCTATGCATTGATCTGCCCTTTACCCTTACCTACCCCAGTTTTTTTCTAGTGCTTGCACTGCGCAAGAAAGCCTTGTTCCTTGAATTTCATGTAATGACTGTAGCCATGGTGGTAGGTTTTCTTAGCCCCGAGGGAAATTGGGTAGCCCCAAAAACTGAAAGCTAGTTTCCTTCAAATTTCAGCCACCTGCCTACCAGATCATGATATTTTTTGCCTTAAAAATGAATAAATACAAATCATGTATTTTGCTAACTAGCAGCAGTTTTCTTCGGGTGCTGTTATATTGGCGATCTTTTGTATTCCTAATGGACTAATGCCACTGGAAATATCAACGCCAAAGTATGTCAATGAAAGTGTCTATTTTCATTACAAAGCACCAAGTCCAAGAGTTGGGTCATTTGTTATGTACTCCCCCTTTTTGCCAATAAAGGAAGTGAGGAGTAGTGACTTGAAGCCGCATGCCCAGTATTAGTATAGGGTAGCCAGGGTTACAATTGAGGTCACCGCGACTTGCAGTCAGCACCTTTTCCGTTCACACCGTCATTTCCCAGTATACAAGTGTACCGAATATCTTGTGCGAGAGTAAAATCAAGAAAGAAAATGACAGTTGTAGCACTATTTGGAGTAGACCCATACCTCACTATCAAAGGTGCACTCTGCTCAAAGGTGTATTGCCTTTCAAGCCTTGTCATGGGCATGGTAGCTCTGCTTTAATCCCAAGAACATGTAGGTATAAACATTTGTGTCCAGTAAGTTGTTACTGGAAACTCTTAATCCTAGTTTGATTATTTTTAGGGCATTCAAAAATTTCCATTGGCAGATTCTTTTGAATCCTACAGTCTGTTGGAGCCAAAACACCTTCGAATTGGCTTTTAACAAAGCCACAATATATTAACGATTTAACCCCTTGTGTAGTGTTTGCAAACTTTTTTTTTTTTCTTTTCATTTGTTTGAAAGTTTGTGAACGCCCGGGCCAAAGGGCTGTAAAGCTCAGGTTTGCTCAGAACTCTTGCCAAGATAAAAAGCGATTTTCAGCATTTTTCTAAAGTTTCAATATTTGCTCTTCTTATCTGCTACTGTTTGTTGATCTGTATAAATTTGTTTTGCAAGTGCTGAACGTTTTGTCTGCTTGACCCGGTGAGAATCTATTGACTACCTTTTTGTTTTCAATTTTATAATTCTATATACATTTCTATTTTTAGGACAAAGTATTCTGGACCGACATTGAACACGAATCAATTTTCAGTGCAAACAGACTGACGGGAGGCGATATTGTGACTGTTGCTGAGGATCTGATGTCTCCGGAGGATATCATTCTGTATCACAACCTCAAACAGCCAACAGGTAAAGACTGAGTTTTCACTCTGCTTCCCATTACAATATTCCTAATAAAAAGCAGAGTGAACCCTATATGTTTGACAGGATCTCCAAGAAGATTGCCTCGAAGACCCTCTAACATGTCTTTACAACCGAAGGTGCATGCCATCACCCTAAGTGTGATCTGGTGGATAGAATCCTCATCGGGTTAATCACTTAAGTGTCCTCCAAGTGAAAACGTCCACCACCTGGTGGGAGACTGTTTGAGTGGTGACAGTGTCCAGATGTGGGAAGTGGATCGTAAAATGATCTCCTGTCTTTGAATAGGAAACTGTAATAAATGATAGGGACAGGGAAAAGATTAAAAACTGAGCCATGTAGTGTGGATACGTTATTGGTCTGCAACACCTAGTGGTCTGGTCGACTTGTTTAAGACAAGCAAGCGGTCACCCCTACAGATCTGAGGCCTTTGCCAGGATACTGTATAACAGGGAACATATAGACTTTAGGGTATCCCTTGTGTTAATCTGTGTAAGACAACTAACTTGCAGGTCTTCAACCAATGGTTAGTACTTTGCCTGGAGTAGACCTTCTGTTATAGGAGTCGTCTTTAGCCTATACTTATGGAGATTATAGATGTGCCCCATGGGATACAGGTGAACATGGATCGGTCTGTCACGATGTGTTACAAGGCCAAGCATATTGCTGTTCTGTCTCTCCCATCCCGAGTGTCTTTGCACCTTGCCAGTCCAGGGACATCTTTCGATTTGCTCTGAGTGCAGGTCACCTTTTATATTGATTTGACTCAATTCTCCCAAAGCGTGTTTCCTGCATCGCAAGGGAGACTGCCTTCGATCCTCTTCAGTACACCACCTTTCCTTTACATATTCTCAGATAGTCGGCCTTCCCCACCATTGTTGATTTTAGCTATCGTAGTTTGGATGTTCTGCAATATTTTCGTTTTTTATGTCGTCAAAAATACCATTATTTGTTTGGTCAGCTTCACTCTGGCTCTCCCATCGCACATTCTTGGAGGCATTAACTTTTCGCAAGTTAATGTAACTTGTTAGTTTTATAAATGAAAGTATTCAGACGCAATATTAAAAAGGGCATTGTGGTGCTCTCCAGTGTTAAAAAAGAGCCATGACCAGGCTAGGGATGCTAAGAACATCATTATCAGACGAAGAGTCAGGTTTTCAGTTGGCTTTGGAAGGTCCGAGAACTTTTGTTCTCTTGTTGAAATGAGGAGAGCGAGAAAATTCCAAAGTTTAGCCAGCAGGACTCTGTAAGCACAACCTTTCCTAAACGTGGAAATCCTCAACAGATTTTCAGATGTGGGGTGTAGGTTTCCACCAGGAACAAGCATCCCCAACTACTTGGCCAGCATTGTTGGAAGAAGTCTGTTGTTCTTCAGAGGCCGCACGTGGGTCCTGGCTTGAGACTCTTCAGCAACCGTGCATTCGCCTTGGAGTCTCAGGTTTTAAGCTTTAGAAAGTTTTGAAAACCAGTTGTGGAGTGTTGTCAACTTGAATCTGTGCACAACGGGAATCCATTGACGGCTTGCCGTTGTGATGGAACTTTGCCGCTGGTGATCAGGCTTGGTAGCAATGTGCACTGCTGAGTTCTGTAGTGGCTATAGACCAGGTCAACTTGATGTATGACTGCTCTAAAGTTGGGACCATTGCCATAGCAAGTCCCTCAAGCCACCTGTTTGCTGACGTATTCAATTTTACTAGTGGCATTAAAATGATCCAGCTGATTTTTATGGTCTTACTTTCATCATTCTATATTATTTCTTTGTAGTAAGGCCAAAAGTGGGGTTGTGCAACATAGACAATGATGCCTCTAGCCATTCTATTGCTTGTATAATGCTTTGCACACTGATCACATTCCAAATGTTGTCACTATACTATATTTTTCACTAGCCTCACTTGCCTGCTCTATACAATGTTTGTAATTTGTGGTAGGATGGGTAGCCTGCATGCACAGTTGGAGGGAGCTCACCACTTGTGAGGAAGGAAAAGAAAATGTGTTCTAACCTGCTCACTTTTTTTCCTTGCATTTGCTTCCGTTTTCTACAGGTGTGAACTGGTGCGAGACAAGCGCTCTCTCCAATGGTGGATGCGAGTACCTCTGCCTTCCTGCTCCACGCATCACTGCCAGATCCGCAAAGTACACGTGCGCCTGCCCTGATGACCTGCACCTCGCCCTAGATATGAGGAGTTGCGTGACTGGTAAGCGTGGCTCATGTTAAGATTAACTTTATTGTATTAAACTGCTAAGTGATCAAAGAAGAATTCTACGTTGTTGATGAGCCATGGGATATTTTTGGTTTCATGGTGACACCTGTTGGAGCACATGAAGCTGCTCATAAGTTCTACTTTGGCACAACAAGTATTTGAGTTAATTCACTCATTTGGTGTCTGAGATTTATGGCTCCATTTAATGCAGTCCTTTGAGAACCTGTCCATCTCAGGACAGCCTGTCCGTTTGAAGTCGGTGGATTTAGGTGTTGGTTAAACAGCCAGGCTGAGGGATTGGGTTCTGAAAGTCCTGACCTATTCATGGTCTTAGTTCCGTTCTTGGAAGTACTTCCCTGGTCTCCCCTTTGAATGTAGCCTCAGCATGCCTCATCCGATTGTTGACACCGACTTTGAGGACTCGTGGGGTCTCCACCCTTGGAGTTCAGCAGCAGGATTAGTAAAATAGGCCCATCTGTTGATCAAACCCAAACTGGACTGCGAGCATGGCCATATGGAATGCGATCCTTGTGCCTGTCGGGAGGTCCCCGACAAAGCAGAATTAAGTGGGTTGGATGTTGAAGATATTGGTGACTTTGTTTCCAGTGCCTTTGAGCATTGCAGGGCTGTAGACCACCACGTTTCATGTTACTAGTGATTTGGCTTTCACAGCTTTGGATCCCACTCTTCAGATGTTTTCTCATTTACAAAGTATATTTTATTCCCACTCTGAGGGTCATGCATGGTTTAACCCATATTTGTAATTAAATGTTCTGTGCTCTTTTAGAATTGCTACATTTTCATGTGCAAAGATGAATTTTGTGCTTACAAACTAACGTTTTCTTTTCTCTTCTTTCAAAAGTACCCCCTGCAGCCCCCTCTACCAAGGCCAGCTCCCCCTCTACCACCACTGGTGCCTTGCGGACGTCCACCGTTGCTCGTTTAGCCACCACAAGAGTGCCGAGTCCCCGGTCCACTCCCCCAGCACCCAGGAGCACAACCCAAACTCCCAGGATTACGACTCTGGCTCCTGCCACCAGCGCGCCTAAGAGGAACCCTGCATTGGTTCTGGAGCCCACCACACCACTGACGGAAACTGTGCCGCACCAAGGTAAGGCCTAGGCCTTTGCTTTTGGCTGGCAAATCGGAGCACTTGGGTCACACCAGAGCGCCGGATAGCAGTTACTTGGGTCACACCAGAGCGCCTGATAGCAGTTACTTTGGTCACACCAGAGCGCCTGATAGCAGTTACTTTGGGTCACACCAGAGCGCCGGATAGCAGTTACTTGGGTCACACCAGAGCGCCGGATAGCAGTTACTTGGGTCACACCAGAGCGCCGGATAGCAGTTACTTGGGTCGCACCAGAGCGCCGGATAGCAGTTACTAGGGTCACACCAGAGCGCCGGATAGCAGTTACTAGGGTCACACCAGAGCGCCGGATAGCCGTTACTTGCCTGCAGCATTTGGTTTCTGCCTTTTCCACAGTCTTACATGCGCAATGATTACATTTTTCTACCATACAGTGAATGGGTCTGGAATATTTATAGAGTTCTGGAAAATAACTCTGTACTTGAATCAAGGGCTTCTCTTTATTCCGACTAAATTCACATATTGATCTGCGATCCAATGTTCAATTTATACTGCAAATCTTTTAGAATGGGTGGAGGTGCAGCCCCACCTTAGTGACTGTTGACCGCTGTCTTGCGAATGGCACTCGAAGGGATTCAGTGAATGGGTTAAACCAATTGCATCACATTGTTTGAAAATGCATTTTGTGGCTTGTGTTCTTTTGCAAACCCCCTTTTTTTTTGTTGTCCCTTCAGCTCGCAATGACGTTGCGGCGGACATCAGCACAGGCAAGCATGGCAGCCCTACAGCCCTCTACATAGTTATTCCTCTCGGTAAGTACATGTCCTTCTACTTGTTTTACACCACTCTGTTTCTTGATTGGGGGGGGGGGGGCGGGGGCTGCCTCAAATTCTGCATTTTTCTTAACCGCCTTGCGGCTTGTGAAAGGAGCTTGTGTGAGTGCCACATTTGTACAGTAGCCACCAAAACCAGTTTTTGGGGGCACTTGTTTTAATAACTTGTATTTTATACAGCACCCAATTCCAAACTTATCACCTTTTGCCAAGTGCTGTACATAACAGATGTTATTGATACGCATGTTATTCACCTT
Organism: Triturus cristatus; assembly: GCF_964204655.1. NCBI lineage: Eukaryota > Metazoa > Chordata > Amphibia > Caudata > Salamandridae > Triturus > Triturus cristatus. The sequence continues at coordinate 83,737,227 of NC_140586.1, read as the reverse complement.
GTGATTAAGAAAACTGGTTGGCCACACAAGGGTTCCAACTTGTCACCTGTAGGCCACAGAGAGACCAGCATTGAGAGCTTGGTGATCTTACCCACAACTACTGATGTTCAGTGTGTTAAACATTAGACCGATGAGTAGCCAAGGCCTCTCCCTCAATCCCTGTAATCTGCCACCTCCAGCTGGGGCACTGACCGAATGGCCTATCTTGTTTTGATTCAAGCCCGTGACCTGCAGGTTATGCATCGATCTCTGTGGCGGTTATCTTTATCCACACAGCTAATGTGGCTGGACTATGTTGCGTGGGGGATATGTAGCAGGTGGATTTGGCCACATGGCCATTTTTCCAGAAAAAGAGCTGATGGCCTAAATGTTCTATCCAGTGAAATGCTTTTGGTGCCAAAACCAAGAAGTGGTCTTCCTGTCAAGTTTATTCCATGACAAGCACACGGTGGGTGGCGAACTGAAGCCGCGTTTCACAGAAAAAGGCTGGACTGCAGGGGGCCATGGTTTGTAGAAGCCACTTCAAAAAATCATAGTTTGTGGCATCTAAAGAAGGAGAATTTTGACATATTTGAGAAGGAAAATTGAAGGCCGGTTGTTCACTACCAATAAGATGGCTGCCTGACAAATTGTGCTGGTTTTACCCTGACTTGCCATCCTGTGGTCAATTCCGTCTATCTGTCTGAGCTTGATAAAAGCGCAATAACACTTGTTAGCAGCACCAAGTTCTTGTGTCATGGGATTACTGTGGCCGTGTGAATGAATGCTCGCTACCTCATCGACACTGAAACTAATGGCTATTTTGCTTTTCCTTCTAGCTGTACTCTGCCTGGTGGCCTTCAGCGCTTTCCTCCTCTGGAGGAAGTGGCGGCTCAAGAACATCAACAGCATCAACTTTGACAATCCAGTGTACCAGAAGACCACCGAAGATGAGATCCATATTTGCCGGAATCAGGACGGCTACACATATCCTTCTGTAAGTAGGCTGCGGCCAACTAAGTTTCCTTAGTTCCCTTATACTGTTCAGTTGTTGTCCTCCCATGGTGCGCCTCTCTCCCAGATGCTGCTTGAAGAATCTCTCCGCATCTGCGTACTCTTAAAAACGGAGAAAAAGTATGTACTATACAATGATCAAAGTAGCCTGCATGCATGGAACAAGGCTTTTTATCTGGATTCTCCAAAGTCGGTCCTGCAGAGCCGGATCCATGCCAGATTTTTAAGATAACTAAATTTATCTGAATGTGGAAATGCTAAAAATCTGGCGTGGATCCGGCCTTCCAGGGCTGACTTTGGAGATCTCTGCTTTATATGATACTGGTGCTTTCCCTGGCTGTTGGTAACTGGCACTCAACAGATAGGTAATTGTATTCACCTGAGTACCGGTCTTTAATACAAATACTTTCTAGTTTACACCCTGGAGCATGTTCGTGGCACAGGGTTGGTTGCACCATGCTCAAGAACGAGCTCAGGCTTGTGATATCTATGCTTGCTGAACAATTTTATTTCCTTTCTGTGAACCTTTGTTCAGCATTGCTAAACCCTGGTGAATATTTTACTTTCCTTTTTGTGGCCCTTTCTTTAGCATTTAAACCCCTATAGTTCAAAGAAATTGTCTTTAAACCGCTTAGTCGCCATTATTTTTTCTGGGTATTGTACAGTAGAAGAGACGCGTCTCCAATGGTAATGTACACCCAACCTCTGTCGAAAGGATTTCATGCCGGAGGGGGCAGAAGCTGCACCTATGCGAGTTATCTATGAGGAACGGCCAATTTTTATTAGCTTCAGTGATTCCAAAATGCAAAACCCACAATCCCCTTTAGAGGGTTAGTAATGGTGGTACGAAAATACTTTTTTTTTTTTTTTGTCCCAGTACTGGGGTCTGGCGTAAGAACAATCACTCTTTAACACTGGTTACTTTTGTAAATACAAGCAAACAAGAATTAGACTTAAACAAAGCCAATTTCTTTCATCTTTTTATATTATTCCCCACTCCTTATACCCCAGTTCCAACCCAGTCCTAACCTTCTCTGTGCCTTTTCCTCCTCTCCAGAGACAAATGGTTAGCGTGGAGGATGATGTTGCTTGAAACATGCTGAAGAGGTCCTAACCAAGATGCTGCTACTGCTCACTGTGGGGAGAGGAGTTTATTGAAGAAAAAAAAAAAGAAAAAGATGGCTACACTCTGCAGCTCTTAACCCAACCAAGTCTGAGCACACTGCAACCCCCATCCTGATCAACTTGACGGACACTTAATCTTTTAACACCTTAATTGAAGTGTTTTTGGAGCTTTAGATTTGTTTTATTTATTATGATAAATCAAGATATGTATTTTTTTTTTTTTTTTTTTTTCCAATCCACTTTTTTGGTCAAGCTACAAGAGTGTGCCACTTTGGCCCCCAAGTTTTATCGGGGAGTCTCTTAAACATGAAGGAGATCGATGGTCGGGTTGTGGAAGCCAAGCAGTTCTCTGGAGTAGAGACTAATATCTGTGACGAGCGCTTGAAAGTCTGTGGAGCACAAGGTTGGACATGAGCCAACCGTCCCACTTTGAACTACAGAGCTAAAAGACTAACCCACCCCTTTGAAGGGGAGAAGAAGACTCTTGGGGAGCAGTGGGAGGTGGGGTAAACTTTTGTTTAAAAAAAGTGATTGTGTTTGCCAGACTGTCGCTGCACTCGACCTCAGGAGAAAGTACTGTTTACACGCCCCAGGAAATCCCTGAGGTTTGCCACAAGCCATCCTGCTGTCCTCCTTTTGCACAAAAGGCACGCTTACCTGTGCCACTCAGGACTGCAGCCCATTGGCTGACCCTAAGCTTTAATGAAGGTTGGCGTGTGGTTGATGGCGAAAGGAGGGCAATTGCTCCATCTCAGTTGAACCACTACTGTGCCTGTAGGTTATAGGTTTTTTTTTTTTTTTTGCCCTGGAAATGTTCTCCCTTCCCTGTGCACTTTATATACATATTTTGTTGTTGTTTGGGTTTTTGTATATTGTACAGAAGGACTGTTAATACCTTGCACTGTTTACGATGTTTTGTAAATAGAATATACAGCGGTATGAAGGCGTTTTTGTGTGGCTCTTGGGCACATGGGACTAGGGCAGCCAGCCGCCCTACCCCCAAAATCTTGTTCTTATGATTCTTTCTGATGAGCGGTAATCATGATCTTATATCCTCTTCTGTTGCTCTTGAATACTTTGCTGGGAATGTCAATATTTGGGTTTTGTGGGAAAGAGGGTTTTAATACTTGGCACAGATCAGAAATCCATCTGTGAACAGCCAGAATTTTGTATGATTTTGTTGCCAACACTTGGGAGCTTTGGGTTACCAGTGTTGCCAGTTTCTTTTCTCTACATATTGTTTAGCTCATTTGACCAGCCACAACCCACCTTGCACAAGATCAAGCAAATCTACAGTGGTCATCAAACTGGAAGCATCTTCCACCCATTGCACCATTCTTTGGTGTTTTGTTTACCTGGCCTAAATTCTGGGATCCTGCAAAACACCTTGCCAATGTGGTTTGTGCTTGTTTGGCAGAAGTCTTCTCTTTGTGCACACACCTGTTTTCTTAAAGCATCAAATATCGTAGAGGGTTGTCGATTGTTTTTTAGGGAATGTAGCTGCATCAAACATGGCCTTCTCAATTTCCTTAGAAATTGAAAAACGCCTTCTTTACATAAATGTTTGCAGACCCCTCTTTAAACACTCTAACCCCCTAGAGATCGATCTTGCACATCCATATAGAGATCGGCGACTTCCTTGCTTTAAGCAATGTTCTGCACATAGCAGAAAACACCTCTTAATAAGCCATATAGATGAAGGTTATTGCCACCTAGAAAATCCATGGATCTATCCGAATATTCTCTGCAAGGCACACACAAATATTTCATGAACTCGTTTCACGCTGTGAATGTTTGCACAATTGTGCCTTCCATCACGTTGCCAACCACAACTGTGCTTTCTGCAAAGGCGCGGAAACTCCTCACGCGAGGACTACAAAGGTGGACGTGTTGCCATTGCTCTGTGCAAGGCAAGGTGCGATATGAAGTGCCTAGGATGACCAATTGTACTCCGCATTTTTTCGACAACTCTGGTCTCATTCAAAGGAGTCGGGTCCCAAGAACAAAGCGGTATGTGTCTCCATGTAGTAATGGAGAATGCTCACCTCTCTGAGGGTCTGTATTGCCAATGTCCGAAACAGGCTGTTTCCAGGTCTGACGATTCATCCATAATATTGGACTAGCAAGAACCAGTACCCAATCCTGAGCACTATGTTGGAAATTAGGTTTTCTGTCACATTTTGGTATATACATCTATGACCAGGTTCATGAGTTGCTTAATGCACTGGGATTAAATGTCAAAATCCTTGATTTCTGAAGGGGCTAATCAAAAGGAAGTACCAGCATCCTACTAATATGTATAGAAGTTAATGGTATCTGTAAACATGCCAGAAATTCAAATTTCGAGCCATCACTGCTACATAGAATGTATCTATGTCCAAATCCTGTATTCGAGTTCCTTGCTTCGTATAATTTAAGCTATTCATGGATGAAACCTGTGATTGTCCTCCATTTCTTCTTTCAATAGTGTGAGGTACATAGCCAAGGCCCTCCTACATTATGACGTGGGAAGTTCTTGCAACGTAACTCAGAAAAGGGTAAAACAAAAAACAATTGTGCTCTAAATTGAATGAAAAACTGAAATGGGTCAAGCAGAAAAAGAAGTCCGTTCCCACATAGTGCCTGAAAACTGTCAAAACCACTTTTCTGACCTTTCTTCTTCTCCGATGGGTGTAAATATGTTAATTTCTAAAAGATCCTTTTTTAATTTGCACATCACCGCTTTTGTTTCCATATGTTTTGTATGTACATATTGTTTCAGAAAAGATGTTATTGCTAAAGAATTTATAAAATATGATTTATTTATTTCATAAGACCAGTGCCTTCGAGTCTTTAGTTTGTCTTCTGTTTCAATTGAATAGTCCGTGGGGTTGGTGATTGTTGATGGTTGGTATTTGTGTGTGATTGTTTTTGTCAAGTTTAATTTGCAACTCACGGCAGAAAGTTTCAAACTTCCCGATAATTGGAAACTTGATTTCACTCCATTTTAAGCCCCTGTTTGGTAAGCCTCAAATTACACAGCTTCATTCAAACCAAAAGCCTTTTGATGACCAGTGGGCATGCGTCAAATTGGTGGCATACAATATATTTGTAGCCTTTCTTCTTGCGAGAGACACCAACATTAGCCTATGGGTCTTTTGCTTCTGTTAAAGAACCCATTTAGTGAAGCACGGTATGCACTTACATTTTTCTACTTTGCTGATTTATTTCAAGTAGCATTCTTAAGTGTCCAAATTTTAGACAAAAGTTCATACATGATAAGCAATTTCTAAAAGATTTTGTTTTGAGCGGGAACAAGGAGGGGAGGGACAAGACCAAAGAAAGGTACACCAGACGAAGAGCACAGTGAGATGGGATTAAAGATAAGTGGAAACAAATACAAAAAAATAAGCAAATCAGAAAGTGAAATTGAAAATGGAGATGTAATAGCTGGTTCAGTTTTTGTAAATACAATGTATGTGAAGATTAAGGCAAAGTAAATTAAAAAGCCATGTGTTCTGAATTGTTATTTAACCGAGCATTTAATTATTTCAGTAAGGCTTCCAATAAAAAAATCACACCAGTGTGGAAGGGGAGAGAGAAGTTTTAGTTCTGGGGACTATATGATACTGTCTCCCTCAAATCAGTCTTGCAAAAGGTATCCAACCGCTCTGTATTCAACTATAAAAAAGGTGACTGGGTCCTATTGCTGCCATAGAAATAATTCATTTGAGGCATGTGTGCTGTAGATCCACATGCTTTGCATAAGTCCGTCATCTAGTGTTGGGCTAGGATGATTACTAGTTGTTTTTTTTTCGAGTCCCTAGGCTGTGTGACTCCTCCTCTTGGTGATCTTGTGCATGGTCATTGACTCCATTTCCAGATTGAATTTTTCCGCCGATGGGTTCGGAAGTAATCTCTGGCACTCCGGTTCGAGACTCCTTTGGTTCTCTATTAGAACTTCACTTGACGGTATTGTCTCTATTGTGTAGTTTTATTGAAATCCAAGCGATTTCCCTTCTGCATAGCTGGTCTTCAACTTGCTTCCTTGGCCCAAGGGCCATGCCTGGCTGGACCTTTTTTTCCACTTCCATGGTCTTTGGAGAATGACCTGCTAATGGAACAGATTCTGTTCTGCTTCTGTATGAAGTGTCACTCTAGATACCCCCATACTGACCAACACTGTTTGCAACCTATGCCTCTCACCAGATCATCGAGAGGAAAGCTATGAGGCCTGCAAGTCATTTTGATCAATAAAGACCCTTCAAGATCGACGTGCTCAATGCCAAGAGATGCAGCATAAACAAAGGATGTACCGGACATTTTTGGTTGACAGTAGGAGGAAGACGAGAAAGCATCTGCAGCACAGGAGCAATCATTACCTATACATGATTCAGACCAGGACTCGGCCACCCTCCAGCCAGCACAGAAACATCGGACTGTGCGTACCTTTCTCCCTAATCCAAAGCCCAAAACATTGGCTCCGTACGACAAGACTGCTTACAGTCCACTACTGCAAAAAAAGCTATGGCTGGCACCAAAATACAGAGACTGAAGCCTCCAAAAGCTCAGCCTACAGCAGGGGCTTCCACCTTCTCGACCTCAGAGTCTACAACGCCTCGATCATCAGTTTAGGCACAGAAACCTAAACATACCCTTTCAGATCCGACCACTGCTGCATCTAAGTCGAAACATCCTTCACCGAAGTGTTAAACTTTCGGACCAAAGTCTCCACCAGAGCCAATCCTCTAATGCAGGAGCGGCTCGATCTGAGGCAGAAAACGCTCCAAATACAGCCTGGACCAAAGAAAATAGTTCTTCAACCAGCAAAACATCACTCATTTAAGAAACCGTTAAGTTTCCAAGAGACTTTGGACGTTCCTCAACAGCCTCCAAAGAAGAAATAGGATGCTGCCATTAGCCCTTTGCACTTACATATTCCACCTTCACCTAACCCACAAACACCACCACCTTTCAAGCCACCACTTCACTCACCACAACTATCTGAGGCAAGTGACATGTCTCCTCATTCACATATAGTAGAGGATGATAATGGTATATCACAGAGCATACATAGAGAGATGCTTGGGCTGACTGATGCTGAACCACAAGAGTATACAGACCCTGATCTCTATCCCACATGACCATCACTACCTGATGATGCCTCTGTGTATCAGGATTTAATAGCAAGGGCAACAGCTTTCCATCTGGTACCTTTACAGAAGGACACCATGGAGAAGGACTTCCTTTTTAGAACCTTATCTAACGTTCAAAGCGGGGCACAGTATCTACCACTCGTGACATGGTACGTCACGCTGAGAATTTTTAAAGGACCTGTCAAAGCTAGAATCATAGCAACATGCATTAACAAAATCGAAAGCTGCACCCTCCAATCCTATCGCTCTATCCATCTTTTAGAGGTCAGTTAACCCCGACTCTCTGGTAGTGTCCAATGCACAAAAAGGGCATACTCCCAAACATCTGGAGATGCACCTCCTCCAGAAAAATAATCTAAACTTCTAGAAATCTAATAGATGCTTCTGGAAAGCGTGTGGCTGCACAATCAGCTAACCAGTGGCGTATAGCCAACAGCCAGGCTCTATTAGCTAGATACGATAGAGACCACTGGGATGAAATGGAGAGTCTCCCCCCAATACCTCCTAGAGGTACACAAAGGGGGTAGGAATTTGTTAATGAGGGAAAACTCATTACCAATAACTCTAAAATGTGCACTAGATGCAGCCGACACCGCTGCTAGTGGTATAAATACTAGTATTCTAATATGTAGGCATGCATGGCTACATGTTTCAGGATTTAAGCCTGAGGTACAACAGGCAATTTTAAACCTCCCATTTGACAAAGAGAATCTTTTCGGTCCTCAAGTGGACATAGCCCTTGAAAATGAAAAAGGACCAAGGTCGCAAAATCGATGGGGGCTCTCCAAACCAGTACCTACCGTGGTTAATTACGCAGGCACATCTATAAGCAAGATGCAAGATCTGCCTTATCAGACAACACCGGGTCAACGTATTAAAAACTGTGGCAAACCTCAACTCCTAAAACATTCTACAGAGGTTCTTGGAGTAAACAATTTTAAAGGAAGAAGGTGCAGAAATAATACCCGTACCTCAAACAATACCAAACCATGACCTCCTTACCATTACCCCAGGCATTTTAACACCGGTTGGGGTAGTTTTCAAAATTTTCTCTCCAAATAGGAATCCATCGCCACAGATCAATGTTAGAAGTCCTCTAAACTTTCCACCTCCTAACGCAAATTATCAATACAGCATCAAAATCTCCTACAAGAGGAAATAACCGCTCCATTGCAGAAAGGACCTCCGACACCAAATCATTACATCATATGGTCACTCTTCAGGAGATCATTCCTGTACTACAGAAAGGCGATTTCATGGCTGCCTTTGTCTTAAGAACCTAATTCCATATACCTATCCATCCCACAAACAGAAAATATCTAAGGTTTCAATTCCAAGGAACCCATTATCAATTCAAAGTTATTCCATTTGGAATAACAATTGCACCACGGGTGTTCACATAATGTCTAGCGGTACTAGAAGCACAATTCCACAGACAAAACTTCCATGTCTTTCCATACTTAGACTGGTTAATAAAAGCAAACAGCCTCTGCAAACAAAGTACTCAACACACCCTAAACTTACTACATCACTTGGGATTCACATGCTCAACACACAATCCGCATAGGCATATCCAAATACAGAGAGAATAAATAACATAATAACATTACTTTAACAGTTTCAAACTGGGACTCCATCCCAGCCAAAACATTTCTACGACTTCTAGGCATGATGGCATCCTTCATTTCAATAGTCCCACATGCTAGACTACACATGAGCCTTCTCCAGGAATGTGTTTCCCATCAATGGGCACAGTTACTGGGTCAACTTCATGATCTAGTGTTGGTAGACAGCCGCACACATCACTCTCTGCAATGTTGGAATCCACAGAATTCATCCAATGGGCAGACGTTTCTAGACTCAGTTCCACAAATGATTCTAACAGCAGATGCTTCTCAAATTGTTTGGGGAGCTAGTCTACAAAACCTCACATTTCATGCTGCATGGGATGCCAAACACTGGATTCTCCATATCAATCACTTAGAGCTGCAAGCTGTTCAGTGAAAGCCTTTCTACCTCACCTACAATACAAAGTTTTCCTAATTCAAACCATGACCACTATGTATTACATAAAAAAACGGGGGGGGGGGGGGGAGGAGCACTCTTTCCAATTATCCCAGTTAGCACAGAAAATATGGAGCATAGCAATACATCACAACATGTATCTCCTAGCAGAACATGTCCCAGGGACAAGCAATGAAGTTGCAGACTTTCTAAGCAGGACTCCGCAACAAGTCCACGAATGGGAACTCCACCCCACAGTTTACCCCAAATGCCCAAACTTTGCAGCCACACCAACAGTCCAAGGGCAACACTCTTGATGGTGGGTCAGGGATATTGGCATATGCTTTTCCTCTCTTCCACTACTTCCATTAGTGGTCATTAAACTCAGACTAACATCTCTTACAGCGATACTTATTGCTCTAACATTGGCTCGCCAGCCATGGTTTTCAACACTGTTGGAGTTCTTACTTGTCTCACACGAGAAGCTTCACCTCAACCTGGACCTTCTCACACAGAACAAAGGAACACTAAGACACCCCAATCCCAAGGAAGTGAACCTTGCAATATGGCTCCTAAAGTCTTAGATTTTGGGTACTTAAACTCACCACAGCACTGTATGGACATTATTAAAGAAGCTTGCAAACTTACCACAAGGCAATGTTATGCGACCAAATGGAAAAGATTTGTTATATACTGCCAGATACAAAACATCAACCCTTCAATGCAAAAGAACAGATAATAAATACTCCTTAATTGCATTTGCAAACCACAGAGTTGGCCTATATTTCAATACGAATAAACTTGGCAGCTATTGCAGCCTATTTGCAAAATAGACTACTCTTGTCATTATTTATAATACCCTGTTGTCAAAGCTTTTATGGAGGGACTTCAATGAGTCATGCCTCACAGACTTCCACCTGCACCTTCACCTGCATGGAACTTAAACACTGTGCTAACAAGTTTTATGGGGCCTCCATTTGAACCACTCCACTCTTGCCAATTGCAATATTTATCCTAGACACTCGCAATTTAATTGGTATTACTTCACTTGGAGTCAGTGAAATTCAAGTACTAACCCTTGAGGAAACTTTCTTCCCACTTCATAGTGACAAGATAGTAATTGGGACAAACCCTAAATTCTTACCAAAAGTGGGTCCCCATTGTCCTATTTATCATCAATAGAATTACCTGTTTTCTTTCCGCAACCATATGCAGTTGCAGAAAGAGCTTTACATAATTTAGATGTTAAAAGAGCTCCAATGTCTATTGACAGGACCAAAACATACAGAAAAGCGAAGTGTAAGAAAGTGCCCTCTTTTTGCATGGCTGCCCCCACTTTTTGCCAAACTGCTGATGTACTTCGGCTGAGTGTACCCTGGGTTCCTGCCAAACAGGTACCCAGGGCCTATGTTCTTTCCTTAAACTGCATAAACAACAAAACCCAATTGGTACTCTGACCGCAGGTCAGTCCCTTGTTAATAGTACCATAGGTACCAAGGGCACTGTGGCCAGGGAAGGCCTCTAAGGGCTGCAGTACTTATTGCACCACCCTTAGAGACCCTGTACCTTTACACACACACTGCCATCGCCTGTTGCGTGTTTTGGTGCAGAAAAAAGTTGAATGTATGACACACACCCCTGTGCGCCATACCTACAACCCACTGCCCTAGCATAGGTCAACCACCCCTCTAGCAGGGTGCACTATACCAGTGGTAAGGGTACAGGTGCATGAGCCCTATACCCCTACTGTGTTTACACAAATTCTTAGACATTGTTAGGGCAGTAATGCCATTAAGAGTATATGGTGCTGGGAGTTTGTCATTATGAACTCCCCTGCCCCATAATGGCTTTATTGAAAACTAGGAAGTTTGGTATCAAACTTCTCAGCACATTAAACCCACACGGAAGCCAATGTGGGATTTAATGAAAAACGCACTCAAAGGACATCATAGAGATGTCCCCTGAAAAACGAACTAACTCTAGTGTCCTGGCTGAGTGGCTACCACCAGCTACCACCATGAGACATTTTTCTGGACCCCTTGGTCGAGAGCCTGCTGCTCTCAGGGGTCTGAAATAATGCACATCCTGGGACGAGGTGCCAAGCCGCCTCCCCCCAGGATGGGCAGAGACCACGAAGGGGAAGTTTCAAAGGTTTGCCGCTGTTGTAAGTGTGAGAAAGTGGCTCTGGATATACTGTCCCCAAATAGGTACAGGGTGTACAGAGTCCACAGTCCCCAGAGGGTTTGGCAGAGGCTAAAATTAGATATAACCTTACTCTCTAAAGTGGTAGCTTGGTCGAGCAGTAAGGCAGTATCAGAGGACAGTGTAAAGCATTTGTTGCACACACAGCCAGCAAATGGTCTCACACACTCAATAACTGAACTCTAGGCCAATGGTTTATATATAAAAAATATATGCTTGTTTTATTTTAGAACCAACAATAGGTATTACAATATACTTTCTCAGAATGAGATGCTTTATATAAATACTTTTGCAATATGCAATTGACTTTTGTAGAAAGTTACAAGTGGTTGCAGTAGGCGACACCATTCTAAACACAATAATGCATGGAGTTCAATGGAAGTTTCAAGTTATTTGCCACAGATTACTTTTAGGATTACTTCTGGAATTCCAGAACTGGATCCTAGATTCAGTCCTGGGTCAGTACTTGGAATCAAGTGATAAAAGTAGACTTAATTACTGTGATGATTTTTAGACAATATTTTGCTATTTTAAGTTTATACTTAGAAAATATTTCATAGAAGAGTCAATGATTCACTATGGCAGAAAATTCAAGTTGCAGGTATAGTATGTTCTTGTTACTTTTGTAATCCAGTACTGGGTGCCTAGACTCAGTACTGGGACCTTTATCCAAAACAGGTAAGTAATCTATTATACGGTTTTTAAAGAATATTTAAAGTTTGCAGAAATTGACACTTTGAAGAAATTTCACAGAAAAACAGTCAATGATTTCCTATGGGAGAAAATTGGGTTACTGGTAAGTACAGTTGTAAGTATTTTTCAGAGTCAGTGCTGGGCACCACGATCCAGCACTGGGAGCTCACCTAAGAGCAGGTGAGTGTTTTCGTTACTCGGCTGATTTTTGGTGAATATTTTAAGTTTTGAAAAGTCAACAGAAGAAATTTCAGTAAAAGCCAGTCCATGTTACCCTATGGAGAAAATTGAGTTATAGGTTTAAAGGTAAGTACTCGACTGGCTGAGTTAAGGTTCTGGGCATAGACTCAGTGGTCTCCCAGGGTCAGGAAGGTACAGTTGGTTCACCCTCAGTGGCACAAGGGCAGCCGGGTGCAGAGAGAGTTAGGTCCAATGTTATCCTATGAGAGGTAGGGGGGGCCTTGGTTGGTGGCTGCTGACTAGCAGGCCACGCGGCTGTGGGAGCTGGGCTCCTGGTCACTTACTCAGGGCAAGTGGGGAAGTAGATAGGTGTAGAGGTTGCACTGCCAGGGCCACTCGGGCGGCTGGGTGCAGGGTGCTCTTGAGCCTTTGGGCGCTCAATTGATTTCAATGGGAAATCTCCGGTTTAGAAAAAGGCTGCAAGCGCGGGGACGAAGATTCTTCAGGTGCTACCACCACTTTGAGAGGTAAGTTGGGTAGTTGGAGGATAGGTAGGTACCCCGGGATTGGACACAGGGGGCCGCGGGCGCCGGGTGCAGGGGTGCCTAGAAATCTTACCCTCTGTTGATCGTGGTTGGGGGGGGCACCTGGTTCTGAGGCTGCAGGCTTCTTCAGGAGTGTCGAGGGAGGTCCTTGGGTGCTGGACTCGGGGTCACAGTCGCCGTGGGGTCGTCCTCGTGTTCTTTGTTCACTCTGGCACAGGCCAGGCTTGGCGGGTGCACTGTGCTGGGTTCGCGGTTCCGGGCTGCCGGGAAGTAGGTTTTGAGAAGAGCCTCTACTCATGGGAGTCCCAGGGGTTGAGTCAAAAGGTAGCCAGGTCCTCCGGGGTTTGTGAGGTTGCTGGCCACAAGAGATGCCGGGTTGGAGCAGTAGCAGGTTCGAGGGTCGACCGGCCGGTAGGGCTTGGGCCAAAGCAGTTGGTGTCTTCCTCTTCTTAGCAGCTGCAGGGCAGGTCTTCTTTCTTCTAGCTCTTCTTCGGATTTCGGAATCTGGGGAAGGAAGGTTCAGGGTGCCCCTAAATACTAGCTCAAGGGTGTTACAGGTAGGCCAAAGGCAGGGACCAATGGGTCTCTGTCCTGGGGTGGGTACACCCCCTATCCTGCCTCTCTCCTGTGGGAGGGGGGCAGTAGCCTAGTCCTGATAGGGTAGGGCTTCACATCTTCAAGATGGCGAGAGCCCGGGATGTGCTTCACCTCACCTCCCCCACCTGAGGGGTGGGGTTGACAGGCTGGCACATCCCCTGTCCTTATTTGGGGTTTCCGGCCAAGCTTTCCACCAGAGTGGGGGGTTGCAGTGGCCTGGGGAAGTTCTCAGAGGTGGCATGCCTTTGAAGCTTCCCCCTGCCCATCCTGGGGGAGGAGATTTAGCACCTCGTCCAGGATGTGCATTGTTGCAGACCCAGGAGAGCAGGGGCTCTCCTACCCAGGGGTCCAGCAACATGCCTGCTGTGTGGCAGCCTAGGCAGCCTCAGAACAGACGTGGATTGTAGGTTAGGTTTCAGGGGGCATCTCTAAGATGCCCTCTGGGGTGCTTTGTACATTAAATCCCACACTGGCATCAGTGCGGGTTTAATGTGCTGAGAGGTTTGATACCAAACTTCTCAGTCTTCAGTGTTGCCATTATGGTGCTCTGGAGTTCGTGTTTGACGAGCTCTCAGCACCATATACTCTTAAATGGCAGCACTGCACTTACAGTGCCCAGGAATGGACCTGGGTACTGTAGGGACACAGGGATCCTGCTCCTGTGTCCACACCATTGGCATAGGGCACCCAGCTAGAGGGGTGGCTGATGTATGCCATGGCAGTGTAGGTGGTAGGCATGGCACACAGGGATGTGTGCCATGTCGACTTTGTTTTGTCCTGTAACCAGACACTCAGCCTGCAAGGGCAGTGTGTGTGTGTAAGGGTACAGGGTCTCTAAGGGTGGCACAATGAGTGCTGCAGCCCTTAAAGGCCTTCCCTGGTCACAAGACCCTGGTACCTAGGGTACCATTAACAGGGGCTGACAGGTGGCCAGGGTTTGCTAATTTGTGTTTTGTGTTTTAGGGAAGGAACATAGGCCCTGGGCACCTGATTGGCAGGAGTCCAGGGTACACTCAGTCAAAGTACATTCAGCAATTCAGCAAAAAGTGGGGGCATACCATGCAAGAAAGATGGCACTTTCTCACAGTAAGCTACCCCAGTCATTTGTAGCTTTCAGTAACTGGCCCCCACCAGTCCTGACCCCCAATTTGGGCGGAAGAATCGGCGGGAAAACCAAGTGAGGAAGTGAGGTGTCCCCACCTTTGCCTACCCCATCCCTAAGGTAGGAGAGGCGAGGTGAAGCACAGCTCTCAGGCACTGCCATCTTGCAGATGGGGAACCCAGCCAACCAGAGAAAGGCATATGCCCCTCTCCCACTGGAGCGTGGCATAATAGGGGGTGTACCCACCCTAAGGAAGGGACCCATTGGTCCTAACCTTTACTTACCTGTAATGCCCCGAAATCTAGTATTTAGGGGCAACCCTGAACCTTGCCTCCTCAGACAAGAACCAACCAGAAGAAGAGAAGAAGGACCCTGGTTCTAACCCCAGAATACCAACTCCCACGAATAAGTACTTCACTTCAAACCGTTAACTTCCTGTCCTTCCATAGGATTGCATTGACTGCTTTTCCTTAAATTCTTCTGTGTGGAGTTGGTTTGTATGAATTCTGAAAAGCTGCAAATGTTCTAAAAGTGAATTACTTACCTTTTTGTCTAAACAAATCTCAGTGTAATAGCTAGGCATATCACACTGATTAGCAAAAGTAACTTAAAGTGATCTAAAAAGTAATGTGCACAGTAATCTGTAAAGTAACTGAAAAAGTAATTTCGAACTGTTCACTTACCTGTAATTTAATCAACTGCATTTGAACTGCGTCCACTGCGGGAGGATGTTATACATCATAATCTCATGTCACTGGTTGCATAGTATTCATACATAACGTTGCTAACTATGTTAGGTCTAATAGATGTCATTTTCCTTCAGGAACCATGCTGATTCTTTCAGCAGTACCGTTCTGACTAGAAATTGAACCCTATTGTGATTGACTCACTGCCTCATGTTGCTGCACATAAAAAGATTCATCATCCTTTTGTCAGACTTTTGACGCATCTCCGCACTGTGAGTATTGACTTTACATACTGTATTTCTTTCTCCTTGACCAAGTGACTGAGCATTGACATTCCTCCTTCATTTATTAATTTCAGTCTCTATGTGCGGTGTCTTCATTCTTTTTGGACTTGGAGCCCTTAGCCCTATCCTGAACTTCTCCACTACCCCACTGGCATTCCTAGATTAAGGTGAGCCTGTGTTACCATGTGTCTTAAGGTACACACCCCATAAATATTGTGCAAAATACTTCCGTTAACCTTACCTACCTTGTACGTTGCTCTGCTATTCGTCCTGAGGAAGGACCCGTTGATAGGAATCAATTACCCTCTCCAAGTTCTGGAGTCGAAACGTCAGCTTTCATATGTAATTTGACCTGTACTTGTTCTACAGCCCAGCAGCCGTGAAAAGAATAAACATTCCTGGCATCCCATCACTTGGGCTTCTTTAGTTAGATATTGGATATATTGTAAGACAGTTCTGATGGATACTTCTGCCTGTGGATTCCTCACCTTTTGAATACCCCCTGCGCCAGCATTCCGCGGGAAAATTCTTTCCTAGCTCTCCCACATCGACCAGGACGTCACAATAGCACGGCTCCGCTCGCGGCACCGTATGACGTCATCGGAGCCACAAAAGGACCTCGTCAGCGTGCTGACGTCAGTTCCCTTTTTTCCGCGCCGTCGACACTCAACGGTTTTTTTCAGGGCTCTCCATTTTCATCGTGGAAAACGTTGTATCTCGTAGTTTGTTCAGAATGGCTACTTCTAGGAAGACCGGGTTCAAACCCTGCAGAGAGTGTGGGGGGACACATGTCTATCACGGATCCGCATGATGATTGCCTGAGGTGTTTATCCTCGGACCACGACGTCGAGGAATGCAGGAGCTGCAGGAAAATGAATCCTAAGGCTATCAAAGAAGGTGAAGCCAAGTTGTTTAGGGCCAAGCCAAGAAGGAAAAGAGAGGTAGGAAGAGGGCGAAGTCTTCGTCTTCTCACACTTCGAGGTCCAAGAACCACAAAAAATCCAAGAGGAGACATACCTCTTGACATCGTTCTTCGAAGGCCAGGGTCTCGAGATTGAGGCCGCCGAATCCAGCTGAGCGACCTTGGAGAAGGGACATCATCTCTCCTACTCCTTCTCCTCAAGCGAATCCAGTACCATCTCCGGCTGCGGCGTCGCCGATTTCAGAGGCTTCTTTGCTTCATGAAGAATCACCGGCTCCAGCGACGGTGCCGGGAGGATCCTCTCCAGGCCGTGTCGCTTCACCTGTGCGGGCGCCGTCCCCAGCGCCGCAGGCTCCAGTACGACCTCAGGTGACTCCCCTACAGGAAGGTGCGGATCCATATCCTCCTTTTCCTGCTCCTGGGGCTGACTCTTCGCATTTTCTCAATGCGATGTTTGGTTTATTTACAAGAGCCTTAACTCCATACGGCGCGCCTTCAGGCCTACAGGCCCCGTGGGTTCCAGTACGACCTCAGGTGACTCCCCTACAGGAAGGTACGGATCCATATCCTCCTTTTCCTGCTCCTGGGGCTGACTCTTCGCATTTTCTCAATGCGATGTTTGGTTTATTTACAAGAGCCTCAACTCCATACAGCGCGCCTTCAGGCCCCGTGGGTCCTCTGGCATTCAACCTGGGTGTGCCTCAGTTCTATCCCCAGGCATCTTTCATACCTTTTATGCCGTCGACTCCGGCTTGGCATTTCCCAGCGCCGAGATAGTCTACTCCGGCTCCCCGGACTCCTTCAGCTGCAGAGTCTGCTCCACCTCTGATTCCATCAACGTCTAGGTTCGATGTCGAGGCTCCTACATCGACGCCGCTGGTGTCTTCTCCGGCGCTGCGTGTGGCTCCACCGACGCCGTTGCCTAAGCAACGCTCCAGGAGAGAGGCTCAGAGATTGCTTGAGGAGGAGTATTTGCAAGAACAGAAGGAAAGAGAAATTGTGGACTCTGTGGATGAGTTTGAAGGCCTTCAGGAAGCTAGTGGCCTAGATACTTCCCGAGTATGACTTACCGTCTGCAAGTGGATGTGTTGTGCAAGACGTTGCACCTTACCATGTAGTCATAAAGAAGGCGGCTGATTTATTGGGCCTTAAACTTCCCTCTGCTGAGATTAAGTCCAATATACTGACGGAAGTTTTAAATACTTCTTCGTCAACTTCTGGGCCCCTACTTCCATTCACAGATGCCTTAACAGATCCAATTCTGGAGGTGTGGCAGAAGCCTTTGTCTGCTCTGGCTGTATCTCGTTCTATCTCGAAGATACAAGCCTGCCCCTGGTGATCCGGCTTTTTGTCATCGCATCTGACACCGGAGAGTCTAGTTCAAGCTTCTTGCTCAAAACAGTCTTCTAGTGCTTTTCCTACCATTTAGGGTGACAGGGACTCGAAAAAGACGGAGCAAACTGCGAAGAAGGTGTTCTCTTCTGCGAGTATGGCTCTAAAGTCAACTAATGCAACTTGCTTTCTTGGACGATATATACATGCATTGATGGACTCTGTTGTTCAATTGGCTCCTAAGTTGCCTGAGGAGGATCGTGCCAACTTCTTGGAAGTCCTTTCAGATTCGCAGGCCGCAGCACAACAAGTGATTCAGTCAGACATGGACACTACTGACTGTGTGGCTCGTGTTATGGGGTCTTCTGTGGCCACTAGGAGACAGGCATGGCTCAAGTCTTCTGGTTTTTCGGCTGATGTGCAGGCAACCTTGATGGATTTGCCCTTTGATGGGTCAAGGCTCTTTGGTTCAAAGGCGGACTCAGCCTTGGAACGTTTCAAAGACGGTAGAGCTACCGCAAGATCTTTAGGCCTCCAGGTGCAATCTAGAGGTTATGGGTACAAAAGATATCGGGGTTTTGGGAGGTCTGCTTCCTTTCGTGGCCGCCAACAATTTCAGCAGAGCCAACAGCAAAATCCCTTGTACAAATCGTACAGAGGGAAGAATAAGAGAGGCCTCAGGGGTGCAAATCGTCAACAGGCCTCCTCCTCTTCCTCTACCTCTCCTCCTGCCACCGCTGGTACATCAGGAAAGCAGTTCTAAATTCCCCATCTTAGAACTTGTTGGTCCAGTTGGAGGTCGGGTGTCTCACTTTCTACAAGATTGGAGACTGATCACATCAGATCGTTGGGTCTTGAATCTTGTATAGAATGGGTACGCCCTCCCATTTTTGGAGTTTCCTCCTTGCCAAGGTGGTTATTCAGAAGACCACTTGCTGCTTTTGCAGCAGGAGGTTCTTACATTACTCCAAAAAGGTGCGATAGAGGTGGTTCCGGAGCAGGAAAGGGGTCAGGGTTGTTACTCCCGATATTTCTTGATCCCCAAAAAGGATTTTCGCTTGAGACCAATCTTGGACCTCAGGATTTTGAACCTTTACCTCGGGCAGGAAAAGTTCAAAATGTTGACCTTGGCTCAGGTTTTCCGTGCACTGCAATAGGAAGACTGGATGGTGTCCATCGATCTGCAGGATGCGTATTTCATCTTCCCATCCTAAAGTTGCATCGGAAGTATCTCCGGTTCACGGTCGGATCGCAACATTACCATTTTGCGGTTCTCCCGTTCGGTCTCACTTCTGCGCCTCGAGTCTTTACAAAGGTGATGGCGGTGGTAGCGGCTCATCTCAGAAGGTCAGGGGTTCCTGTTTTCCCCTACCTGGACGACTGGCTGTCGAAAGCGGAGTCTCCAGAGTTGGTTTCGCGCCACTTGCAAGTGACAACTCATCTGTTGTTCAAGTTGGGTTTTTCGATAAATGTACCCAAATCCCACCTGGTGCCTTCTCAGCGCAGCCTGTTCATAGGGGCAATACTGGACACTTCTGTGTGTCGAGCATACCCACCTCCGCAGAGGATTCTCGACATACAGGAAATTATTCCTTTATTTCACGATGAAGCGGTTGTTCCAGTCCTGAAGGTTCTTCGCCTGCTCGGTCTGTTTGCTTCCTGCATTCTGTTGGTCA
Source organism: Triturus cristatus (assembly GCF_964204655.1). Lineage (NCBI taxonomy): Eukaryota > Metazoa > Chordata > Amphibia > Caudata > Salamandridae > Triturus > Triturus cristatus. Next base: position 83,717,751 of record NC_140586.1, on the reverse strand, counting down.
ACCATGCACGCTGGCACATGAGGGCACTCCAGTGGTGCCTCCGCAGGCAGTGGTATCAGCACAACGGAGATCTCAGGGAGGACATCAGAATCTCCAGAGAAGCTTCAGCGGAGCTGTCTTGGTGGAGTGTGCAGGGCAACCTGTCTCAAGGAAAGCCCTTTCAGCCTCCTCCGCCGGTGGCCACAGTGATCACGGATGCCTCCACTCTAGGGTGGGGTGCATATCTGGGGGATCTGGAGGTCAAAGGCCTTTGGTCTCCAGAGGAAAGGTTGCTTCACATCAACCTACTGGAATTGGCAGCGATGCGTTTGGCACTGAAGGCTTTTCTCCCTTCCCTTCGCGGTCAGTCGGTTCAGGCCCTGACGGACAACACTACCGCGATGTGGTACATCAACAAACAGGTATCCCCTCTGTCGATAGGCTCTGCAGCTCTGGTCTTGGGCTCAGGGCCGATGGATTTGTGTGTTTGCAAATCATCTGGCCGGTGTGTTGAATGTTCGTGCGGACAGTCTCAGTCTGTGTTACTCGGCCGATCACGAGTGGCGGCTTCATTCGGAGGTGGTCCATCGCATCTTTCAGTTGTGGGGATCTCCTCGGTTGGACCGGTTAGCCACCCTCGAGAATGCGCACTGCCCGTTATTCTGCAGTCTCCAGTATCCGATGCAGGGAGCGCTGTGGGACGCGTTTCAGTTGGATTGGAGCTCGCATCTCCTTAATGCGTTTCCTCCCATACCCTTGATTCCTCTGGTTTTGAGAAAGATTCGTCAAGACCGGGCCCAAGTTATATTGATCGCCCCGGATTGGCCAAGAAGGGTGTGATCCACAGATCTTCTTCACCTCTCGTCGCACCCTCCGCTCCGTCTCCCTCTCAGGGCAGACCTCCTTTCGCAGTCGCAAGGGGAGGTTCTATACCCCCACCTCCAGAGCCTGCACCTTCATTCCTGTTCTTTCTCTCTCCCACCGGTTATAGTGGATGTTATTTTATCATCCAGGCGACACTCCACTAAGTCTGTTTACTCTTCCAGATGGTCCAGGTTTGTTAAGTGGTGCGGAGAGAGAGACATTGACCCTTTGAAGGCCCGCTTGTCTAATATTTTGGAGTTTTCTCTTTCTTTAGCACAGCAAGGTTGTGCTGTAGCCACTGTTAAGGGCTATTTATCTGCTTTGTCGGCCTTTTAATGTTTGCCGGACCAGCCGTCTTTATTTAATTACCCCATTGTCATGAGGTTCATTAAGGGCCTTACAAATAAGTTTCCTCCCACACCTTTCATTCTGCATCAGTGGGATTTGAATCTTGTACTCACTTTTTTAATGGGTTCTCAGTTTGAGCCTCTTCACTCTTGCCCATTGAGGCTTCTTTCTTTTAAAACGGGTTTCTTGATTGCCATTACCTCGGCTAGGAGGGTAAGTGAGCTTCAAGCTCTTAGTTCGAAACCTCCTTTCCTGACCATTCATGCGGATAAGTTGGTTCTAAGGACCAGGGCTGCTTTCCTTCCCAAGGTAGTTACCCCTTTTCATATGGGTCAATCCATCACTTTACCCACCTTTTATCCTCTCCCCTCACCCTTCCGAGAAGGAAGAGAGACTGCATCGATTGGACCCTAAGAGGGCTGTCCGCTTTTATTTGGATCGGACTAGAGATCTGAGGCTGGACGATCAGCTCTTCGTGGGCTATGTTGGGAAAATGAAAGGCAAGGCAGCACAAGAGGACGCTTTCCAGGTGGATTATCTTGTGCATCAAGATTTGCTACGTCCTGGCCAAGAGGGAACCGCCTGAAGGTATCAGAGCTCATTCCACCAGAGCTAAGTCTACTTCTTGTGCTTTGGCTAGAGGTGTTCCTGTTCTTAATATCTGTAAGGCAGCAACTTGGGCCTCCCTCCACACCTTTGCAAAGCATTACTGCTTGGACTCTGAGGTTAGGAGGGATGGCCATTTTGCTCGCTCTGTTTTGCAGGATTTTTTGGTCTAGTCAGGTGGACACCCTCCTCCGGTAGAGGTACGGCTTTGGGAATCTATTCAAAAGGTGAGGCATCCACAGGCAGAAGTATGCATCAGAAGAACAAGTTACTTACCTTCGGTAACGCTTTTTCTGGTGGATACAATATCTGCCTGTGGATTCCTCACGCACCTACCCGCCTCCCCGTTGTTCACCTGTTTCTACCCAAAAATATTTTATTTTAATATGTCTTAATCATGTTTATATTTTAATAATGAGAAATGCTTTTTCTGTTGCTATTTCTCTGTCTTTCTTGATTATGCATTTGTGAATTTATATATATGTATATATTTGATATGCTATGTGTGCATTTGAAAATGTGTCGGTCCGCCCGTTTGCCTCGGTGGCACGGAAAAAATGGGTGGAACTGACGTCAGCACGCCGATTAGGTCCTTATGTGGCTCCGATGACGTCATACGGTGTCGCGAGCGGAGACGTGCTATTGTGACGTCCTCGTCGACATGGAAGAGCTAGGAAAGAATTTCCTGCGGAATGCTGGCGCAGGGGGTATTCAAAGGGTGAAGAATCCACAGGCAGATATTGTATCCACCAGAAAAAGCGTTACCGAAGGTAAGTAACTTGTTTGTTGTTTTCATTCTTGAAAATATTGTAATTACTTACATTTCGATTATCACTTCCCCATCACCTCACAAACACTACCATGAGCACTTTATTCACATTTTTCACCTTGGAGCAACCTTTTGAATACTGTGAATATTTGATTACATTTCTAATCCCTTTTTTGAACCAAATTATTTGGTCATTGTTTAATTTATATCTTTTGGGTGTCTCGACAGCTTTTTGTCTGAAATTATAGGTCAGTTGGACCTCTTGTACATACCATTATTGGCCCAGTCCCAGCTGTATACTAGGTATACCCTATTGTTATGTAATAATCCAGACTATACCAAGCAGTTTCTTATGCAGAGTGGTCCTATCCCAGACCAATGTGAAGGCCAAGACCAACCTGCTGCTTTTATAAGCAGGAGGTTACTACGCCGGGAGCAGCTTTGGAGTGCCATTGAGTGAGGCCTTTGCTGTGGTTTGGTCCCTGAAGAAGCTGAGCCCATACTTGTTTGCTACTCACTTCACTGTTCAAACTGACCACGGACCTCTCAAATGGCTTATGCAAATGAAAGGTGAAAATGCTAAATGTTTGAGGTGCGAAAGCAAAAGACACACACTTGATGGACGGAATGCAGAACAAATCAAAACATTCTCCCCCAGTCAAGAGATCTGGGTTAAATCCATCATTCTTTTGCTCACCATGCCACCCCAGTTTTGACCTGGCCATATGCAAATGAGTCTTGACCCTGTGCCTCATGGGAACAGTCCAGCCTGAACTGCCAAGCCAGGTCCTCCCTGGACCGGAAACAAGCATCCTAGGACCGGTTTCGGGGTTTCACCACTCTTCAGCCAGGATAGCTTGAATCCAGTGGCACAGTGAGCCCGGGATCTACGTCTTGGCATACCCAGTGCACTTAGGGCAAGAAAGCAAAAGACAAACAATTGATGGACGGAATGCAGAACAAATCAAAACATTCTCCCCCAGTCAAGAGATCTGGGTTAAATCCATCATTCTTTTGCTCACCATGCCACCCCAGTTTAGACCTGGCCATATGCAAATCAGTCTTGACCCTGTGCCTCATTGGAACAGTCCAGCCCGAACTGCCAGGCCACGTCAGTCCCTTGTAAATGGTCCCATAGGTACCAAGGGCACTGTGGCCAGGGAAGGCCTCTAAGGGCTGCAGCACTTACTATGGCACCCTTAAAGGTCCTGTACCTTTACACACACACTGCCATTGCAGAATGCGTGTTGTGGTGCAGAACAAAGTGAATAGTCGACATGGCACACATCCATGTGTGCCATGCCTACAACCCACTGCCCTGGCATAGGTCAGCCACCCCTCTAGCTGGGTGCACTATACCAGTGGTGAGGGTATAGGTGCTTGGGATATGTAAAGTGCTTTTGTATTTTATACACACTATGTTGTTCGTTAATGCCACACTATGCGTGTTTTGTACTGCAATTGTACAAGTAGTTGTGTATAAATGTCTGTAATCTAATACTAGATAATATGAATGGTCTCGTTTCATTACTGGAAACAAGGGATTATTTACTGAAATAGTGCAATTTTCTATTACACCCTAGTATTCAAATTGTTGGAGAATTTCCCTAACTTGTTTTTTAGCTTCATTTTAAATGGGAATTTGTCATTGAGGTTGTGGGATTGGCCTCAGTATTTCATGATAAGGGGAACCGTCATCCCACCACACATGTTTGCGGTATAACGTAGGAGCGTGCGCTAATATCCACTCCTTGGAGTATGAATGTTTTACTAAATCTGGGATGAGGTCAGAGAAGGCAGGTAAAATTACTGTTTCTCTGTTATGGCAGTCCTTGACAAAATCTGGTGGCCAATTCTTTTTGGTCAAGAGAATGTCATAGCCAAATTGAAGGTTCTCCAAAAGGTGAATTTTAATGGGTCATTGTATTCCCCCCCTTTCAAACTGGAGTTGCATTTCATATAACAATGCAGAACACTCACCCGTGTATCTCGTGTTTCCACCTGGATATAGTCACTCAGCGCTACTGCTGCCGGACAATCCATCAGGTTCTTGTTAACTATCGTGATCTGAGCTGCGTTATCTAGTATGGTTTGAGCCCTCTCCCCGTTCAGAAGCAGTGTCCAAAATATCTGTGGCATACTTGGCTTTCAGCCCTGCAACCTTCTTTTTGAATTGAGGTTTGAATGATTTGGGTTTATCTTCCTGTTTAATTATGTAGTCAGATGAGCGCTGAGTGTCCTTTTTCGGTTCCACATACTCCTCTGATCTGTGCTCTGACCGTCCACATCTCTCCAAGCGTTTTTTGAATGACTCTTGAAAAGAACGAGAGGAATGTGCATCTGTATTCTGATACTTGTCAGGCTGTCTAATATTATCACGTTTGCGCAGGTTATATTGCTTCTCAGTGTCTTCCTGTTGAGAAGACCCACCCCTTGATTTAGTCTTTTCTTTATTTTTCTCACTCTCCCAATTCTTTTTTGCAGAAGATTCAGTGCTTGGTTTGAGTTATCCTTTTCAGAATTACTCTTTATTTGTGGTTTACCAGGTCTGGCTCCCAAATTATTTCTACCTTGCGTCGCATAGTCTTCCACAGAGGGAGCCATCCCCATTGGCAAGCATATTGTTAAAATCCTGTATTTCTACTGGGGTCCCATATGGGGAAATACTGCCTCAAGCTTACTTGTTTTTGTGCAATTCCAGAACAGAATCTCCTCCTGTCTGATGGGGATTTTACCCATGACTGCATTGATTGTTTGAGGGCTAATGCCGGATGCAGCCAAGTGTGGTTGTGTAGCTTCAGCAGCCCTCGCAGGATTTAATGTTAATGTTTTCATAACGAACTGTGTCAAACACCTATAGAAGGTTAATAAACTGTTGTACAATCTGTGTACCTGTGGCGTTGTCATGTGTCCTATAGTAGGATGTGGTGTGCAACTGGCTAAGACTGGCCATGTTGCTACCTCATTGCTAAGGGGACCTAGACTAACATCATTTATTGTGTGTGGTAGGGCGCCTTCAAACCAATTTCTATATTCTTGGTATGTTATTGAGATTTCTAATTCTTCGTATGGTGTGCAGTTATTTGGAACTTAAGCTGCAGTGTAATTGTGAAACAGCCTAGTTGTGTTGTCTGCTGCTGGGAATGTAACCCTTTTAAAAAATTTTTTTAAATTTTATTTACATTTTCAACCAACATAAGCACAGCTGACAAGTCACAGATAGTTAACCCTTCACCCAGGCATCTCCCCCTCCCTCCACCCTCCATCCTCAGGAATGACATCTTGAGCATCAAGTCCATGAGTTCTAGCCATTTCTCACAGGACATAGTCTGTGATCCCCCAATAATCCTCCATAATGTTCGACCCTGTCCCTCGGCACTCGACCACCCGTAACACTGTTGCAGCCTTTAGGGCTCTTAGTGCGTCAATCCAGCCCCAGACCTCCATCGAGACCATGATACCTTCTCCATTTACCCCATACCCTACGGAATTTTCGGGGACATCCTCTAGCTTTGTATGTGACCCTCTCGGCCGCCATATACATATCCATCCCCCTCCTCCATTCCCCAACCTGGGGGGGGGGGGGGGGCTGGAGCACCCCATGCTCGTGCAACATCTCGTTTCGCTACCACCAAAGCCAACATTGCAAAGATCAGATGCGGGCGGGTCAAATCTGTATCTGTAGGTATTCCAAGTAAAACAAATTCCATTGGGAGCGTCACCTCTAGCACCTCACTCAGTTCCCCCAGTATGTGTGTCCAATAAGTGTGGATAGTAGGGCAGTCCCAGATAATGTGGTAGAAGGCCCCCTGCGGGTGTCGACATCTGAGACAGCAGGAGTCAGTAGCTCTACCCATGTGGTGCAGTCTGACCCTATCGTAATTCGCCCTATGCAGTATCTTATATTGTATGAGTCTAAGTCGGGATTTAATCGCAACTTCTCTGTGATGCATCAAGGTTGCTTCCCAGTCTATTGTGTCCATCTCCTGTTCCCATATTGCTCTCAGTTTCCCCAATCTGTCCGGCGTGTTATTATTCAGGGTCTTGTACGTCAGTGACACTAGTTTACTGGGCACCCGCTCTTGTACCAGACGGCCCTCCAGCGGGGTATATTCTGGCAGCGCAGAGGTAAGTGTCACCTTGGCCCTCCATGCATGGCGTAGTTGCGCGTATTTGAGGAACTGGGTAGGGCGCAGATCATATTCCGCCGCCAGGTATCCATAAGATTTAAATTTCCCTCTTGCTACCAGGTCCCCTAATACGGGGCTCCCGTTATCATCCCATACCCTAAAACATGTGAGTTTGTAAAGCTCCTTTAGCCACGAACAGGTCCATATCGGTGTCTGTTTGGTAGGTTTTCGTGACCACCCCATCATCTTTGTCGCCCTGTCCCAGACCTCTATGGTTATCTGCGTGGCTGGGAGTAGTCGCCTCTTCCCAGCCCTCCCATACAAATAGTGGAGACTAGTGCGGTGTGCCATGGTATCTCTTTCTAGCCTATACGTCGGGTGATCCGCAGGTGCGTGAAGCCAGTCATTTATTGGTGCCAAGTGTTCAGCCCAGTGATAAGCTTCCACATCTGGCAAGGAGATCCCCCCCCCATTGTACTGGTTTCTCTGTAATGTATTCTCGGCTGTTTCCCTAGCCACAGTAGAGAGCGTAGTTCCGCTTGTATCACCTTGAATGTCTGACTGGGGAGGGGGAAATATTCATTCTGTAGGGCGTACAGGAAACGGGGCAACGTGATCATCTTAAACATTGCAGCCCGGCCTAGGATCGTGAGAGGGAGTGCCTTCCATCTCAGAGCATCCTCTGTAAAATTCCTCATCACCCGTTGGATGTTTTTTTGTTAGGAGACCTGTCGGTCCGTAGTCAGATAGATCCCCAATTATGTAAACCCCATCTGGGTAACTTGGAGTGTGTCAGGCAGAGGGGGCCACTCCTCCTCTTCGCTATACAGGACCGATTTATGCCAGTTTATCGTATATCCCGAGAAGGAGCCATACCTACCCAGTAATCGGAACAATACAGGGACTGTGGTGGCCGGGTGGGCCACATATAGAAGAATATCATCCGCATATAGCGAAATTTTCTCCTCCTGTACGTCGGCTTGTGATTTATGAAATCCCCGTATCTCAGCCGTCTGCCGGACCTCACAGGCCCCACTTCAATGATGAGTGCGAACAGTAGCGGGAACAGGGGGCAGCCCTGCCAGGTCCCCCTCCTGATAGAGAAATCTTCCGATAGGATCCCGTTCACCTTCACTTGGGCTCTGGGATCCGTATATAGTAGTCCCACCCATTTCCTAAAGTTTGGGCAGATGCCAAATTTGACCATTGCCTCCTCCAAGAAGGGCCAGTGTACAGCGTCATACGCTTTTTCAGCGTCTAAGGAGAGGAACATATGTGGTTCCTCCTGTCCCTTCACCTCCATGAGCCAATTATGTGTGCGTCGTAAGTTTTGCCTAGTCGCTCTGTCTGGCAGGAATCCCGTCTGGTCCTGATGGACCAGGCTGGAAATCACCTGACGCAGGCGAAGGGCCAAGATCGTCGCCAAGAGCTTAACCTCCACGTTCAGGAGGGAGATTGGTCTATAGGACGCGCAGTCTTCAGGAGGCTTGCCTTGTTTATATATAGGTACGAACGTGGCCATCCGTAGGTCTGATGGGAGGAGACCCTCCTGGGCTGCATCACTAAAGATTGCCAGGAGATGGGGCGTCAATAGGTCTGCACCTTTTTTAAAGAATTCCGCCGGGAGCCCGTTCGGACCCGGCGACTTCCCCGGTCTGAGTCTGGCTGTTGCCTCCCTAATTTCCGTGGCTGTTACTTCAGTTTCAAGGGTCTCCCTGTCCTCGTCCGTTAGGACCGGAGTTTGGACGGTAGACAGGTAGGCCATGGTTTCTGTCAGTCCACCCAATTACCTGGCTTTGTAAAAGTCCCGGAAGTAGGAAGCAAACGTCTGTGCGATCTGGGCATCCCCTCTCTGTAAGTGTCCCTGCCCATCCATTACCCCTTCAATACATCTGGCATCCCGTTCCTTACGGCCTAGCCTGGCCAGTAGCTTCCCGGACTTGTCCCCAACGTCATATATCCTATGCAGGGTCGCAAGCGCCTGTGCCCTGGCTTCATCTGTCGCTAGGTCTTTATATTGCTGTTGGGTATCCGTCAGGCATCGAAGCACCTGAGGGTCATGTGCCGATATGTACTGCCGTTCTAAGTCGAGTATTTGGGTTTCCAGGGTACTGAGCTCCTCCTGCGCTTTCCGTTTCACCCAGGATATTCGATTTTGAGCGGAGTACAGTCTTGTGGGCCTCCCAAATGGTCACTCCGGACTGCACCGAGCCCACATTTTCTACAAAGTACACTTTTGTGTCAGCCCTGATGCCATGCATTACCTCACTATTCTGTAGATCCCATGGCGTCAGTCTCCAACCTCTTCCACTGGCTCGAGGCCTCCCACCCAGCCGAACCAGGAGGGGTGAATGGTCTGAAAGACCCCTCGCCAGATATTCTGCTTCGTCGTCAGCCCCAAGTGCACATCTGGGGAGAAAAACATAGTCTAGTCTAGAATGTACCTTGTGTGCCCCTAAGTAATACTAGTAGCTTCTGGTGGTCGGGTGCAGCCGTCGCCACACGTCTGTTAGACCAAGTGTCGTCATAACCCTGGCCATGGGCGTAGTCAGCGAGCCGTCTTCACGGTTCCCGGAGCGGTCCAAGGGAGTGGACATAATGTCATTAAAGTCCCCGCCTATGATGTGTAGCATGTCCAGTGTATCCATCAGGATTCCGGCCAGCCCGGAGAGAGTCCTGGCTTGGAGTTTCGGTGGTGCGTAGACCGAGGCTATCGTTACCCTCTGCCGTCCCCATGTTCCTGACACCCCTACGTAAGTCTCCTGGGGATCCGTCCAGGTCCGGGTCACCGTAAAAGGCAGGGATTTTTAAATCAAAATAGTCACCCCTCGGGAGTCCATCGTGTAACCTGCATGCGCCAATACCTTATAAGCTCCCCTTGCCAGAAATCCTCACTGTGTCCCTTTAAGATGGGTCTCCTGGAGGAGGACCACATCAGGGTGTAACCGTTTATTATATGCCGTCACCAGTCCTTTTTGTCCCCGAGACCATTCACATTCCACCTGAGAACCTTGTAGGGGCCGGTCACTAGTCTATCCTCGGGGGTCCTATGCATCGTCACGGAGGTCATGTAGTGGTGCGTGTCCAGGTCATCCCTGGCGGGGGGTGGACGGTATATCCCAAAACCATCGAAACAAAATCCAAGGAATATTTAAAGCAAAGACAGTTGTGGAGAAAAGAAGGGAATAAAGGAGAATAGGGAAAAAAATCAAAATCCACAGAAAAAGATGAGAAATATGAGGAAAAAGAGGGTATGCGTGTCCAGTTTGGCTGCTCCAGCATAATTAGTCCCAACCACGGTCATCCCTGCAGTCCCCTGATCAAGAGTTGGAGTCTGGGGGTTCATTCTGTGATGCCCCCGCCTCAGACAATGTTGCCTGCTCCAACGCCAATATTTCAGCCGCCAATGGGTGCATCGAAGGATCTACCACCTCATCCCTCTCAGGGGATGAGTGTCCACTTTCAGTTCCGGCGTCCCTCTCAGTATCATTGCCCATCTTATGTCGTCCATCGGGACGGAGAGCACTGGCGCTCGCCGTAAGTCGGGATTCGAGAGATCCACCTGTTCGCCTTCTTCGTCTGCCCTCACCCTTCGGGGCATACGGAGTGGCTTCCAAGGTTCGGCCCTTTTGCCGGTGTCGGGGCCGAAGCATGCGCTGCGAGTTCAGGGGTTGGCCGCCCGTTGCACCGGGGGGCGACTCACCACCTATCTGTGTTTCTGGGCGCCTCAGGGGGGGGATGTTCCTCCAGCCACTGCCAAGCCTCCTCCGTTGTCTGAAAGAAGTGGGATTTGCCAAGAACAGGACCTTCAATTTCGCAGGGAAAAGCAGCATGTATTGTATCTTGCGTTCTCGCAGTTTGGCTTTAACGGAGTCAAAAGTGCACCTCTGCACCTCTCTACTGTAGTCCGGGAAGATCATGCGGGTATTCTCATGCCGTATTTCCCCCAGCTTCCGGGCCTCTCTAAGTATCATGTCCCTATCTAGGAAGTTTAGAAAGCATGCTATTAGGGGCCTAGGTTGCGCCTCCACCGGCGGTCGGGCCAGCAGTGCCCGGTGGGCTCTTTCTATGACGAAACAGGAGGAGAATTTGTTTGCCGGGAAGGTGTTCCGCAACCAGTCATAGAGAAAGTCCGGCATATTCGTCCCTTCAATTCCTTCTCTAAAGTCCACAAAATGAAGATTGTTCCGTCGGGCCCTGTTTTCCGCATCATCTACTCTTCACAGCAGGTCTTTATGAGAGGATCGGAGTTCCTGTGGTTCCTTGCGGAGATTGTGTACCGAGTCTTCCGTCTCGCCCAGCCGCGTCTCTGCCTCGGTGACCCGTCCAGCCAGGCTCCTGAGGTCCTGGGGCAAGAGCGCCACCTCTGGTCCCACTGCGCCGATCTGGCCCTCTAGCGCCGTCCTGGATGCCTGGATTGCCTGTAGAAGGGTGTCCGTATCCGATCGGGCACCCGGGCACTCGTCCTGGGGGGGTGGGGGGTGATAACCTTCGCGTACTGGTCCATTCTGCCCTTGCACGGCGGCTTCAGATCTTTGTCTTTAACCATGGTGAGCTCGGGCAGGCGCAGATGGTAGGTAGCCTCAGCCCCCGCATGTGCTTCAGGCCAGATCGCCTGCTGCCTGTAGTGCGTGTGGCGCTCGTCTGCCGCGTCCACCCGCGGGCGCCTCCTCAAGGATGCAGTGTCCCGGTATTGAGATGGAACTAGCCAGGGTCAAGCAGACATGCAGGGACGCGGGTCGGGAGGGAGGGGGGGAAGACGGTTAGTCTGACTCGTCAATCAACCAGTGAGTCCCACCTTACCAGTTCGCAGGCCTGATCCTCCGGCGGCTCCCCCTGCCTCGCCCAGTCCGAGTGGGCCTGCCTCAGTCTCTCCAACCCCCTCCAGGCATTTCACACAGAAATGTCCCTCCCTGTTAGGGTCCTTGTCACTCTCTCTCTCGGCGGCGAGGTCGTCTGTAATACCTGCAGGTTAGTCCACTCACTAGTGGCTCTTGCTCTGCTGGCACCCCCAGGTCTGTCCGAGCGGACAGTAGTTGCAGCGTCACCCCTAGTGTGGTGCTAGTGGCTTGGGGGGGACAGTGCTCCATCCGTTGTGTCCATCCCCGTGTCGTGTCTATCTCCGGCACACAGGAATTGCTTGCGGTGCCCCGGGGGGAGGTAAAGAGACGTTCACCCAACTGCATTCACAGTACAGGCATTCGCCCCCACCTTCCCACACCTCACCTCCGTCCCGGTGCCCTCCTGCAGCTTCTTCACCAGTCTCGGAGCCAGTTCAAGTACATCGGAGGGGGGGGCAGGTGGGCCATCCGCTGCAGCACTCCACCGTCCAGCTGGTCTGCGCGGGTCCAACAACCTCGGATTGACTCGCTGCCTCAGATCGGCTCTCTCCTGTGTAACCTCACGCAGCCGGGGGTCCACTCGCTCGTCTGCAGCTTCTCCGTCTCGGCTTCACCCCGTGCCTCACAGCTCTGCCAGGAAGCGGACGCGCATTCAATACACGCAGGCTCCGATAGCGGCCGCAGGCACCCACATTGTCTTGCCGGAAAGCCCGTACTCTGTATCCGACCACCGCAAAAGGCCTCAGCCTCGATGGGGGAGGGGCTCCTCCCGCAGGTTCACCGCGGTCTTCAAGCTTCGGCCGTACCTTCAGGAGCGGCGGGCCGTCCCGGTCACCCCAGTCATCAGGCCAGCGAGTTGTCGGACCTCGAGTCTGCGACAATAGGTAGCGGCCTCTCCCGGGTGGCTTACAGGTTTCGGCGTAGTGTCTCCGGGCCTCAGGTGCCACGAGACACCATCTTGGGGATTGCCAGCTCGTTCGGACCTCTCGGACTTTCAACTCCCTGGGCTCCAATACTCGATCATTCCTCTTGATCTCGGCCGCGGACAACAGCAGGGCATATCATCTGGCAGGTACAATGTTCTCCGGGTCTGCAGGGCACTGAATTCTATGGTGGATAAAACTTTCAGCCGGAGCTCAGCGAAAGCACGTCCTACTCGGCCATGCTGTTGGCCACGCCCCCCTGGGAATGTAACCCTTGAATAGAATACCTAAGTTCTTCGTGAGCATCCAACCACAAAGGTAACATCCCCACCCATAAGTGTAAGACCATGTTGTAGCAGCTTCTAAGTAACCGCATGTCTGCAGTTCTCAGATAGATTTAGCACTGCATCTTCAGCCAGAATATGTGGATTTCAGAGAGGGTATCCCAACGGGATAATCCTTTGAAAGGTTGAAGCTTTGAACAACCTACAGCCAATGCATAGTAGTTACCTACTCAGCTGAGGAGGAAATTCCCTACCACCACGGACATCTCCTATTAAAGGGTGAGTTGAAGTCTTTGGGTATACAAATCAGAACCCTCAGGCCATCCCTTAAATAAGAACTCAAACTACCAAGGTTGACGGCACCATGTTGTACCGCTTCTACATTCTCAGTAGGAACAGTGTGTTTGTCGGACAACAGAAACATTGGGATGGTGCCAGACTGATTATATGCACACCATCAGGATATGTTGGCCTCTAGTCCTGCTAGCTCACATTGCAACCAAAGAGAACTGCTGATCCAAAAAAGGTAACAAATGCTTTGTGCAACCTCAGAACATGACAATCTTGACTCCCCAAGGAATCGTGGTAACAGATCCAGAACCTTTTCCCTCAGTCACTTGTGCATCCCCAAAGAGATATACAAGAAGTGCACAACAAAGCATTTCAATATTTATTAAGCATTGTGATTCTTGTATAAAATATATGTGCTGCAATGATTAATATACAGAAACAGATGAAAGTTATCAGGATCCCAAGAACAGTGAAAAGGATAAACAATTCCACTATTGTGCTAAAGCAGTGTATCTATGAGGGCATATAAGTACTGTGCGTAGTGTACTCCTACTATGCTCTCCCTAACCTAGTTGCTTAGTGCGGGCGATCTGCCAAAATCCCCTACTGGATGATCTGACTCCCCATTACCTGAGAGTAAGTGTCTTCAGGGGCCCATCTTAGTCACAAGTTGGACATCCCTCCTAGCAGAGGGAAACAGGAATAGCTGAGCTGGAATTCCGACAAGCAACAACGTCGCAGTGACAGCAAAATGCTCTTCTCATTTGGACATGGAAGTGCCCGTGTTTATATAATAAAGAGATACATGATACTATGCTGAGATTTCAGCCAGGCTGTCGTTGTTTATCATCTTATGATAGCTATGTCGCCTACCGGATGATCAACAAACATCAACATTTGTGTAGTGTACTTTATCTCTTGTACTAAATGTTCAAGGCGTCATGATAGTGTGCCTACGAAGTTGAAATGGAAGCAAAAGTGGTTTTTAAGAACCATATTCTGCACAGTCACCCAGGCAACTGTGTCAAAAGTCAGTGTGTAGAAAAGAAGGCAATTTAAGAAATGTGTGCATGTAAAATGGCAGTGTTTCTCCTCGGGCCTAAACCAGCCACGTGACCGAGTGGATCAGGGATGATGCTAACCTCAACCTATCTTTGTGATTGCAGCACATCACAAATCACACTACCACTACTGAAAAGTTCAATAATATCTTGAGATCTTGGATTACGATGAGTCAGATTACTTTAACCAGCAATTAACAAAACCAAAATCTTTTCAACATGAATCACATATATGAAAAATACATCAAAATAATTGTGATCAAACCACCAACAAAACCAAGAATCAAAAGATCCTACCCAAAAAACTCACACGCACTATAACAAATCATGACTCAGCAAAAGTCACACTGTCAACTACACGTCCCACAATGCATCACTAGCATAGTGAAATGCACACTCAATCGCAAGAATCTTTCGCCCTACTAGCACTCACAATCCTTCTTGGTCAGGAACAGCACTAAAGTCTCAAGAACTGAGCAATTTCATGAAGCAATGTGTCCCAGAGACAATGTACAAAACAGCATTTCAAAATACAGTCAAATAAGAAGGGACTGATTCAAAACGTAAGTTATAGAGTGGAATTTAGGGGAAGAAAATGAAGGGCTATTACAAAATTCAAAAGCGGAAGCTACTGAGTTGCATAAAAGTAAATTGCCATAAAGGCTGACAATGGAAGTGCTATGTCCCAAGTGAGCAGCAAAATCAGTAAGAAATCAGACAGCATTACCAGTAGCATAGGAAAGGCCACTTGCTCACCCCCAAATTCAAGGGTTTATATAGCCAGTTGCTTCATAGAGGAACATTAGAACTGCAAATTCATTGTGGTGTGAGCAAAGAAATACATTTTGAATAAATCAAAATACACAATTTTAAATATCACGTAAACCTACCACATTAGCAACAAACCACTACATGTATGTTGATTTATAGCTTCAGTGCTGGCGCTCCTCTTCGCCGATGCCACTCTTCTCACCTCTAAAACTCCAACTGAGCTACAAACACTCTTATGTGGGTTCTTAATATTCTGTGAAAACTATGAGTTAGATATAAATATGCAAAAAAAACAAATTTATGATCTACAACAAATGGAAGACTGATAGGGGGGAATAATTGTTTGAGTGCGAATACCCTTAAAAGGGTTAAAGAATTTGATTAGCTTGAGATGAAACTGACTGCTTCTAAGTCCAGGAAGCCCCAAATTCTCAAGAATTTTCTTTTGGTCAATCAGAGGGCCTCTACTTCGGTGATATTTGCAAAAAGGACATCTTTTTCCAATCTTCCCAGTAGTTTACATTTACAATTTCCAACTAAAAAGTGCTGCAGTGTAGGGTGCAAAGCTTTGGTGCCATTTCGATTTGATAAACCTAGGGGTGGCTGAGAATTTTATTAAGGCTCCTTCAGGTTTCTTTTTTTTCAAAACTATCTTTTATTGATTTTTCACTAACAACAAACATACAGTGCATGTTGGGAAATCCGGAAGAGATTCTTTAGCAGGCATAAATTTAAAACGTATGCAGTCCAACCAGATATACATAACATATATGGAATATACATATATCCAAGGGTGTTCCACGTCAGCATGAAATAGAACCAAGATTGTGAGCTCCAAAACACGCAGCTACATATTAGTGCCCACTTGGTCGCCATGAAACCAACAGAGAGGGAGACATTTCTATCACCCTTCAGTCCTCCCTTTCTGAGCCATCCTCCATGGGATGGTCCCCATCCTCTTGGAACATATCCAGCAGTTGTACCATCTGTAATATGGCCGCGGATGCCCCATAATCAGTGTGTGAGACACGCATGTGTTGTTCTTCCACAGCCCCCCACTCCATCAAATCTTTCAGCCGGTAGGTCAGCAATGGGGCCTTTGCCCCAAACACCTCTTCGCCAAAAGCAGGTCCAATTGAGCCAATCTATGGGGGATCTTATGAACTCCAGGGCGCACCACCACACCCAATAAACAGGCTAGCGGAGACAATGAGAGACCAATCCCCGTGGCTGCTTCTGTGCGAGGTACCACCAGTGTCCAGTAGGACTGAACCGAAGTACACTCCCAGGCTAAGGGCAGGAAGGTGGCACCAACCTTCCTGCATCGCGAACAGGCAGTATTACTCGCAGGGTCTATTCTGTTTATGATGTGTGGGGTGACGTATCTGTGGTGTACGAAATAGAAATGCTATAGTTTGAAGCGTTTATTAGGATACGGGAAACATCGTTTACAACACAACCATTACAACGCAGGCACACTTACATCGCATGATTTCACAACGCATGCCATTACTGTGCATATATAGGTACAACGCATGCTTTTACAACGCATTGGTAAGTATTGTATCGTAAGTGTTATATTTTTAGATAATGCATGTTAAATAATTTAAGTAATATTTATTTATAAATTATAATAATCTATTTATAGTTGATTAGTTTTTATATATTAATTTTGTTATTTAAGAGTCAATATGTTTGTTAATAATAATATATTCTTTAAGGAATAGTTATAAGTTATGAGTAGATGAATACTCAGGTATTAATATTAATGCTACTGTTATAATTATTGTGGAAACGTTTATAGAAAATGTACTTTTAAATATAAGATTTAAAAAAATGAATACTCGGGTATTCATTTTGTTGGTAAATATTTAATTTTGATGATAATAATTATTTACTTCATTTTAAGGTTTAGGTTAAACATTTTAGTAAATTATTACTCTGGAATAAATATTGTTTAAGTATTTATTTGTTTTGTAAAAACTTAAAGAAAGAATTATTAAAAACGAATTAAATATTATTCAATATTTTAAATAAAAAAGTACATAGAGAAAAATAAAGTTAATGTTAGGTTTAAATACTATTACTGTTAATAGTAAATTGTGATTAATGATATATATATGTTAATGTAAAGTATATGGAATTAATTATTAATAAATGTAAAAAAATAATGCATATATATATATATAATATATAAAAATGTTTAAATTAAAAAATAATTATTTGGTATTTTATAGTTTTTATTAAAGGTAAATAAACATGTACAAAGAAATAGGAAACAGGTAATTCCTTTTTCAGAATTATTTATTGTTAATTTAACATTTTTAGAATTATTGTAATAAATTCCAAAAAATATTTAGAAAAATAGAGTATATCTTAACATATTTTAGTAAAATAGTTTTGTATTTTATTATGTAGAGTAAGATCTTATAATACATTTTTAAATAACTTTCTCACGCTTTTCCATTGTTTTCAATGAGAGAAAATGTCCTTTTTTCATTTTTACTAAAACATATGACGTCGACGCGTAGACGTGAGTTTCATCATTACGGAGATCGTCGCTGGAGAGAACAGAAGCAAGGGAGAGCTGCGTTAAGGTAAGATACATTTACATTCTTAAAATACATAGTGTAGTGGTAATGTTTATTGTAAGGAGAGATGAGGGAGGTATATCTATTTAGTAAATGTATTTTACGTATGTTTCATGTGTTTTCACAAACTAATTCCCGCCATTACAGGTTGCACTAGTAGTTCCACTTCAGGTCTTTTAGTTCTAAAACTACATTTATATTGTTAAATGGTTAATAGTATATATATTAAACACTTAGGGGCCGATTCCGGCCGTAAAACGAACTGACCGACCTGGACCGGGGACGGAGACGGACCGGCGCTGAACAACCCGTGCAGTACGATGCAACTCGTGTGAATTACAACCCACTCGCACGAAACACGAACCGAACGACCGATCCGTACGAAAATCAGTGAGTCGCCCGTAAAATGACCGGGAATCCTACCGACCGACACGCACCAGGAATAGACGCGACCGAAACATACCCGCGATGCACCACTTAAAAACTAAATCACATATTCACTGACAAACTCACACCCACCACACACACATACACCCCTCCCATCAATCCCCACAAGCAACCAGCACCATGCCCCCCAAGAAGAATCCAAAGTTCACAGATAGTGAGTTGGAAGTCATGATTGACGAAATACTCCGGGTAGAGCCACAGTTGTTTGGCACATTGGTCCAACAGACCCCGATGTCACAGAAAACCAAGATGTGGGAGAGGATTATCGACAAGGTCAACGCACAAGCACCTTCTGTGCGCACAAAGGACGACATACAGAGCAGGTATTATGATGTGCGCAGGAGGGTCAAGAAGCTCATCGACAGGGAACACACCCTGAGCAGGATGACTGGCGACGGCTCTCCTGCCAAACCAACGCAGTTCAGGACCTGGGAGGAGAAGGTGCGGGCCATCCTACCACCTGAGAGCATACATGGGTTAACAGGAATACCAGAGCCTGGTGAGTACACAACCAATTCACTCAACATTGTGTGGCAACACACATATAGCACTGTCAAGGGAACTGTGAAACAAATTACCACCAGCAAAGCCATAGCAACAGAAAGGCAACTATCCTGTGATGTGTATATCAGTTACACAAACACAATACCTGCCATCCCACAGTAATAGGGAACTACGTCCTAACATGTACAAACCTAAAGACCAATACTGCAAGGCATGACCAGAAATAACCAACAAACACTGTCACCCATTTTGCAACCACTGTCACACCACCTCACAGGAAAGCTGAGTCAAAACGAAGGAAGGTTGGGCTGCTGGGAATGTGCATGTGCATGATGGGAGTTGCAGGCACAGCCAACAGGCCCCCACCCACATGCCTTAGCAAGCTCACACTGAACCATGCTAACCTTACAGGGAGTGCAAAAGTACTGCCAAGATGGCTGACACTAGGCCCTGCTGTGGGGAGCACAAGGCCCGCTGGGACTTGGGCTCAAACAAACAACAGGACACCAATGCCAAACAGCCTGAAAGGTGACTACTACTCCCTGCAATGGAAGCATGCAGCATGGTGGGATGTCTGGACTGGGGAGGAGGACTGCCAGCTCTGACTACATCTCCCTGCAGCCACTGTCACACACACTCCTCCCACCTACACCAAAATACACACCTGGGATCAGGCTCCAGAAGAGAGTCAGTAAAAAGTCTCTACCAAGAACCCTGACAATGTGCTCCACTGTGGGGAGCACAAGGCCCTGCCTTGAAATTGTGCACAAACAAACAACTGGATTCCACTGTCAGTCATCTTGCCATTGCTGTCTCAATCACTCACATGGTAGCAGAGTCACAAGAAGGAAGTCCAGGTATTGTGGGAAGGTGAGTGGAGCCAAAAGCATGATGGGAGTTGCAGTTACAGCCACCAGTCCCCGACCCACATGTCCCAGCAAGCTCCCACTGAACCATGCTCACCTCACAGGGAGTGCAAAAGTACTGCCAAGATGGCTGACACTAGGCCCTGCTGTGGGGAGCACAAGGCCCTGCTGGGACTTGGGCTCAAACAAACAACAGGACACCAATGCCAGACAGCCTGAAAGGTGACTACTACTCCCTGCAATGGAAGCATGCAGCATGGTGGGATGTCTGGACAGTGGGAGGAGGACTGCCAGCTCTGACTACATCTACCAGCAGCCCCTGTCACACACACCCCTCCCACCTACACCAAAATACACACCTGGGATCATGCTCCAGAAGAGAGTCAGTGAAAAGTCTCTACCAAGAACCCTGACAATGTGCTCCGCTGTGGGGAGCACAAGGCCCTGCCTTGAAATTGTGCCCTGCTGGGACTTGGGCTCAAACTAACAACAGGACACTACTGCCTGACAGCCTGAACGTAAATTGTGACTCCCTGCAATGGAAGCATGCCACATGGGGGATTACCTGGTCTCTGTGGGTGAAGGAGGTCCTGCAATGACTCAAAATGCCATCAAGGCTCGCCTCAAAACACACCTTCTCAACCAGAACAAAGTGCACCCTTGGGACCAGTCACTCCAAAAGTAAATGCCTTGGCAAGATGGCTGACACATGGTCCTGATGTATGAATTGGCTGCAAGTCACACCTACGCACTGGCCAACTCATACACATTTACACTCACAGCCATTGGAACTGTAGGTATCCTCCCACCCTCTGGAGATGCAGTGTCCCTGGGGTGTCCCCTGACCTGGCTGTGAAGGTGTGTCTTGTAGATGACAATTGGGGAGATGTAGACATAGTACATAGCAACAAGCACACACAATGTCACCCATACATCATTGACAGTGGACACCGGACGGTGACTAGAATGGACACACACAGAGCTGATCCTGTAGCATGGTGTCATCCAAAAATGTGCAGTTGTGAGATGCAGTTCAATCCCACATCGGCCTGTATTGTACGCATCATTCATACAACACATCATTCACTGTCATGGAGACCCCAAACACAATGACTAACCTGGAGTGCATCTGAGGAGGCATGCAACTCACAGCAGCTGAACTGTAACACACACACCTCTGCCCATCGCTGTAATGAGCATTGAAAAGCAAGAGAGCACCTGTGCCCAATCCCTCTCACTGTTGATGAATTTGACAAGATAGGTGTTAGCACATACAAACTCAGTACCAACTTCATTAGCTATGCTAACCCCATGACTTGTATGAAAAGAGATGTGAACTAGGAATACAGACAACTAATTAGTATCTCACAATGGATCTCAGGCATACTGTACTGCAACCATGTTGCACAGACACACAAATGTGACGCACAGAGGAAATAAAAGAATCAAACAACACATCCAGCGCGAACGTTATTCATACAGCGCTTGTTTTGGGGCAGCGTTTGTTTTTAATTACTCGTTTTTTAACATTTCCTTAGGAATACTTTTCTATTATTATTTTGGGTCCTACCTGCTTGGCCACGCATACCCCCACCTCTGCCATCATACCTGCACGTTAATTGGGCTATTTTCACCGCGTTTTGCGGATCCTTCGCCCCTGACTCGTGGCGGCCATCTTGGGTGAGTGGGTCCCAGCGCGCCAGCAAGTCCTCTCTCCACTTTGGTTGGAGACTATTTAGGCAGCCATGCTTACGCGTAGCGGTCACGCGCAGCGGTCATGCCGGACTGACGCCGGAGTTACGCCAGAGTTCAGCCCGTCTGTGCCCGTCCGGGCACGGACGGGCTCAGGGCTGGCCGCTATGCACATTCCTGGGGAGCCGGGCCACACTCGTATTGGGTACAGGAGAGAAGAACTTATGTCCTGGCGGTTCACGAATCTCGCGCCTTGTAGGTACGCCAATGAGGGTGACCTACCGTTCCTGCCTTGTGGGACATGTAGTGGGGGACGGTGTATGCCCGATGATAATTCTATGCTCTCTATAGCCTTGCTGAATTGCCGGTCTGTACCTAGTCATGCCACAGAAATTAACTCCTTGATTTTGGACCATAAGTTAGATGTGTTATTTCTAACCGAGACTTGGATCTCTTCCTGCTCGGACCCTGACATAGTCACAGCTCTCCCTTTGGGTTTCCTAATGGCACATTTCGATAGGCCTGTGGGGAGGGGAGGAGGGATTGCTATCATTTATAGGGACTCATTAGTCTGTAAGGTGCAGGATGGAGGGATGAGTGACTGTGAGAGCGGTCAGTTCTCTCTTCGACTTTCACCCACGGCGTCTCTGACAGGCTTTTTGATCTATCGTCCCCCTGGGCCCATGGGAAATTTTCTTAATTCCTTTTTGGAATCATCTGCCCTTCTTGCCTCTTCCACTGGCAATTTCATCGCCTTGGGAGATTTTAACATCCATTTTGATGACCCTCACAACCCCTTGGGAGTAGATTTACTAAGTGATCTTCAAGTTTTGGGGATTAACTTGGTTAATTTCGGCGCCACTCATAGGAAGGGCCACTTGTTGGATCCGATATTTTCGAACTCGGCCTGCCTTAAAGCTTTTCCAGCGCTGGCCCTGCCTTGGACTGACCATTTTTTGGTGTCTGCCCAGTGGCAGCTTGATATCCCAGTTACATCTGTTCCCAGGGTATACAAGGTGGAAAGAGCCTGGTCAAGACTTTCAATTGATACCTGGGCGGCCCATTTGGAGACGTCCCGGCCCCCCCTCGGGTCCAATCCATTAGTCGCCGATGAGAGGCTAAACATCTGGCTGACCAACTCGCTTGATGTTCTTCTCCCCAAGAAGAAACAACTTTCTATGGGTAAAAGAGTGGGTTCGGCGCCCTGGTATACATCAGAGTTGAGAACTTTGAGAAGGGGCTGCAAGAGATTGGAACGGTCTTGGAGAAAAGACTGGAGTGAGGCAACCCGGAGAGAATATCGGGCGGCTCTTAGCACGTACAAATCTGCTATTCTTTGAGGAGAGAATAGGCTCGGCGGCCAACTCCTCAAAAGAGGCATTCAGGGTCATTAAAGAACTCCTAAAAGCTCCCGAACCTCAAGTCTTCCACGCTGACCCTCTTGGGAAATGTTCCGAACTTGCCTCCTTCTTTAAAACCAAAATTGATAACATTCTACTATCACTCCCTCGGTTGAGCGTGGAGAATTCCTCTGATAGTAATTTTGAGTCTCTGTCCAGGGTGCGGACAGCGGAGCTGGCCTCTTTCGGCCCTGTCAGTGTGGAAGAAGTTCTCACAGTCCTGACGACCATGAAAAGTGGCTCGCCTAAAGATCCGGCACCTATGAAATATCTTAAGCAGGTAGCCTCTACCATCGGCGGTCCAGTGACGGATCTTATAAATTTATCTTTTGCCCATGGAGTGGTGCCCCCGAGTTGGAAGGGAGCTGTTGTCAAGGCTCTCTTGAAGAAGCCTAACTTGGATCCTGCAGACCTTGCCAGCTTTAGGCCTATCTCGTTGCTTCCTGGCATTAGTAAGGTAGCGGAGAAACTGGTGAATCGGCGTCTCTCGGGCTTCCTGGAGTCCAATTCCCTTCTGGGTGATTCTCAAACTGGTTTTCGCCCCGGTCAGGGGACCGATACTGCCCTGCTGGCAGTCGTGGAGAATGCCAGGAGCATTCTGGATACAGGGGGATCAGTGGCAGTGATCCTCCTCGACCTCAGTGCGGCATTTGACACTGTGGACCATCAAGTGCTTCTCCAACGACTGTCGGGGGTGGGGGTCTCCGGGCTGGCCCTGAAGTGGTTCTCTTCCTTTTTGGCTGGCCGTACGTTTGAGGTGTGGGAAGGCCATATGAAATCTTCATCGGTTCCTCTCCAGTGTGGTGTGCCACAGGGCTCTTCGTTGAGCCCTACTTTATTTAACATTTATATGGCCCCCCTGGAGAATGAGATACTGCCCCTGGGTGTCAAGATTATCAGCTATGCTGATGATACTCAGCTGGTGGTAGGCCTTCCCCAGTCATCTTACCATCCCGATCAGCTGCATACGTGTCTGGATAAGATCTACACGTGGATGTGTAGCTCAGCCCTCAAGCTTAACGGCTCCAAAACGGAATTGATGATATTGGGGAATTCCCCTCCTACCCTGTCTCCGGGTAGCTGGCCCAGTTGCCTGGGAGTGGCTCCCACCCCCAGACAGGAGATCAAGAGTTTGGGGGTGTGGTTGGAGCAGGACCTCACCTTTAAGACTCACGCTAAAAAGACCGCAGGCGTGTGTTTTGGTCTGCTCCGCTCAGCCAGGAAGATTCTACCTCTCCTCCCTGTGGTCTCTAGGAGGTTACTTGTTCAGGGGCTTATCATCTCCCGGCTGGACTTTAGTAATGTGCTGTTTCTGGGGGCCCCAGAGTCCACCTTAAACAAATTACAGCGGGTGCAGAATGCGGCCGCGAGGCTCCTGATGGATCTCCCCAGGCGTCAGTCCGCTCGACCTGCGCTGAAGGCGTTGCACTGGCTTCCCGTTAGGGAGAGGGTGAAATTTAAGGCACTCTGCATGGCCTATAAAATCTTGCAGGGGAAAGGCCCCCCCATCCTACGGGATATGGTGCAACCCTACAAAGCCTCTCGTTCCCTTCGATCGGACCATCAACATCTGCTGCAGGTCACGAGAGTAAGGAAGGCAAGATCTGGGGGCAGAAGATTCTCCTTCAATGTGGCCACTCTGTGGAACTCCCTTCCACTTTATCTACGCTTGGAATCAAGTTTCCTGCGTTTCCGCAAGTTGTTAAAAACTTACTTGTTTCCTGCCTAACTCCTAGTGCCTCATGTTATGACGTCTCTTTCTGGATGAGCGCGGGGATGCCCAAGGGTAACCAGGCGCGTTATAAAACTCATTAATAATAATAATAATAATAACATGCCCCAACCTCGCAACATACCCCAAGTGTAATAGTACATATGTCATTGTTAAAGCACAAATGTGGACAGGGACAATACAGCAGTGTCAGGCATGTGATGGGACCTGAGTGGCAATAGGCATCTACAGACAATTGATCAATACATGAGCTGGTCATGCACACAGCTTGACGTGCACATCGAAAGGCTCCAGGTTGTTATTACAAAGTGCTCCAACAATATCAACCTCTGTCTGTCACAACTTAGGACAATGCAATGTACAGACCCTCATAATGATGTTCAGTGTCAAATGTCATGTGTGTGAAATATTGAGGTCTGTAGAAACATAACATACATTGTGTGTCTCCTCCAAACACAGGTGATGCTGGGGACACAGCAGGTCCTGAGGAACAGTCCCAGTCTCTGGTGGACCCTGAGCTCCCCGGTGTGGATCACTCTACGTCCTCTTCGGGCGACGAGCTTGATCGACCTGGTCCCTCTGCATGAGCCATCGTGCAGCCCCAGCAGCAGTAACATCAGCACCCCCCTCAACCACTCCTGCCACATCGGACACCAGACAGAGTCCCCATGCAGACACGGACAGGCCCAGGCCCCAGAACAACAACGGAACAGGTACACAGGGCCCCCCAGAAGCAAGGGACAACACCACCGGCGCTAACACTCAAGGGGGCCCAGTGTCGGCAGGGCCTGCCCGTGTGTGTCGGGCCGGTGGGAGGGTGGGCAGGCAGAGGACACGGCCTGCAGAGGGGGCTGGACTGCATGATGAGCCACACCTGGAACGCATCATAGATGCATACCAGGAAAGCACCGGAGGGTTTGGACAGGTCGTGGGGATCCTCAAGGAACTCAAAGAACAGCAGGCTGCCCATCATGACCGCTTGGACTCCCACATGGCCCGGGTGGAGTCCAAGTGGGACAAATTGGATGAACTAACAGCGGTGCATAGGGACATAAATGTAAATGTAGGTGTACTTGTAAAGCGCACTGTGACTCCATGGAGTATCCTGGCACTGAAGACCGCTGGGGAACCCGTCCTGGCTTTCCCTGTGAGATGGTCCCTTTCTGGGTATCTCCAAGGTGAAACCAGGCATCCCCGGCGTCTGTGGGGGGCCGTTGTAGAGATGAGGCAAGCTTAATGCCCAGAGTTGCCGAGTGTGTTCCTGGTTAGAGTAGGTACCGAGGCGAGAATTATCGAGTCCGTTTTGACCCTGGTCCACGACCCTGCCGCGTCGGGAATTGAACCCTGGTCCCTGGCCGATTCTCTGCTTACGGGTTTGCCGTCTCTAACCAGTGAGCCACACCTCTCCACATACTGACATGCCTCCCCCAGATCAGCACCAACCTGACCACACCTCCCTGTGTGCCCATAACATCTGTTGCCACAACATCCGCAACAGCCACAGGGACGCAGGAGGACTCTGGCGGAGAGTCCTCGGCACCGCAGCAGCCTGCACATGAGGGTCCCCTGAGAAAGAAGATGGGTCGTCCGAAGAAGGGCAATTGAGACGCCGCTGGTGGCCATGCATATCCCCCAGGCACCCAACACCTGCTCCTGTTCATGTTCTTTGTGTGCAAACCAGTTGACCTTGTCGACCTACTTCAAAATCACCCACTTGACATGCAGGGTCAAAGTTGTGACAATGCACCAAATGACTGTGGATTCTACTCTGGATATTTCAATTACCAAGACTACCAACTCACCTGTGAACTTTGGATTACCATCACATTGTACAGCAGTGCAAAATCCGTTCACCATCTTTACACATGTTTGTAAATAAATTCACAATCACACAATACTTGCCTCTGTCGTGATTCCTACTTGCTTTGTGCCATGGCGATGATGAGCTGCTAAGGAACACCGTGCATGCAAACTATTACAGCAATGCGAACACCGTAATGTGAGGCATGTGAATGTGACACATATGAGGGAGACACACCACTAGGACAACACAACACATACTCACCAGGGCCCCTAAATCATCGTCAACACTGATGTTAACAGGAGATACAGTGGAATGCACACACAACACCCATCCTCGGTCATTGGCAAGCAGCCCACAGGTACAGGATGCGAATTACTGTTGGATGTGTGGACACCCGGAGCACATCTCAAAGTGAAGGGCTGTTTTATTAAATATTCACATTGTGAGAATTCTACAACTGATGTACGTTTACCTCATGTGACAGTGATCCGAAAATTAAACATGTGGTGAACGATGAAAGTCCAGGGGTGTGTGGCACATCATTGGTTGGGACAACGATTACTTGCACTCTGGAACAAGGATCTGTATCTTGGGGTTCAGACCGCACCACACAGCATCCAAAGTACCCTGTGAAGGACAGACTGAAAAAACAATAAAAAACACAGATTTACAGCAAACAACAACAAATACATGCCCAAAACAAAACACTAACTACCCAGACACAACCTAACTATCAGGTAAACACTGGGAGTACAGACTACCAGAAAGGACACATCACAGCAAGCATACTGACAAGTAGCATACAGCCACACTCAATCAGCACCAGTGCACCACCAACATAGGTCATGCCGACACAATACTTTGACAACACATACCTGTATACTGACATTCATGAGAAGAAGTTCTGGATCAGCTGGCTCCGAACATCACCATCACCCTCATCATCACTGGCATCATGCCCCAGACCAGGATCCTCCACGGCTGGCGGAGGTTGGTCATCGTCATCCAGGATGAGAGGCAACCGCTTCTGCACTGCCAGGTTGTGTAGCATGCAGCACACAATGATGATCCTGCACACCTTCGCAGGTGCATATAGGAGGGCCCCTCCTGTCTTGTCCAGGCAGCGGAATCTGCTTTTCAGGAGGCCAAATGTCCGCTCAATCACTCTCCTGGTACGAACATATGCCTCATTGTAGCGCATCTCTGCTGGTGTCACAGGGTTCCTGAGGGGTGTCAGCAACCACGGCGTGTTGGAGTATCCGGAGTCACCTACAGGGCGACAACTGCACATTAGTTGAGAGTGAAAATAGGGTGCGAATCAGCCTTAGCAAACACACACAATGCTAAGCAGTCAGTACACACCGACAAGCCAGGAATGCTGGTACTGCATCTGTGCCATCATCGTTGGGATGTGACTACTCCTCATATGTAGGCGTCGTGCGCTGAGCCCGGGAACCTTGCACACACATGGGAAATGGTCATGTCGGCAAAACAAACCACAAGAGCATTTATAGAGTGGAAATGCTTCCTGTTCCGGTACGTCTGCTCATGTGCCTGCGGTGGTACCAAAGCCACATGTGTCCCATCGATGGAGCCAATGACACGTGGCATCCTGCCCAGGGCATAGAAGTCCCCCTTGATGTCAGCTAGTTGTTGTGCTTTGAGGAAATGGATGTACTGGTCCAGAAAATGCAACATTGCCTCCAACACATCCCGAAGCACACGGCTGAACATAGTCTGTGACATCCCACCAGCATTAGCAACAGTGTGCTGGAAAGTGCCTGTGGCAAAAAAGTGTAGGGCTGCCATCACCTTCACCTTGGGGGTCAGCGCTGTAGAGTATGTCCCGCAAGGTTGCAGATGTGGAGCCAACTGCTCTGCCAATTCTTCGATTAGTGGCCTGGTGAAGCGGTCCCGTCGCATGCAGTCACGTTTAACCATGGTCTCCAGGTCTGGGAACGGTCTGTGGACATTTGGTCTCCTGCAGTACATCGGAGAGCAAAGTCATTCCCCCTATCTATGTGCCAGTGTACATGATAAATAGCACATGATACCACATTACAGGACACAAGAACATGATGTGTGCTTTTGGGTATGGACACACATATCAGATACATGCCCATCATCTGACATCTCAGCTCTACAGGGCCACACAACAAGGTCCCTGTTGTGCTGTGAGCAATCAATGGGCCCCGTCACAGTACATCAGTATGAGTGACACATACCAGACACACACCACAGTGACTAGTGAGGATAGATGTCGACCCCACATCACAGGTTCCTGACAGACACACACAGGGACCTTGTGTCGCAACATGGACACCATCATGATGTGGCGTACCATGTGCACAACACAACACACACATGACACACACATGAAGTGCCCCCTGATTTCATGCCAGCTCACACATGGATATCTGTGACTCACAGACGCAACATCCACTCACATTGACAATAGACTGGGATGTTGTGAACATTTGACATTGAGCACATGAAATCTGAGTCATCTCTGCATGGCAATGCACACATACTGTGGATGAACATCACATATGTGGCAATGTGACACCCTGTGAGGCACCTACCATTCCACTGAAGAGTCAGGGTGTATGTCACATGAAATACACAATGTACACCGGGAACTGTGTACATGCCTCATGCACTGAAATGTACTGTCGTCAAACACAGTGGTTATGTGTCCAGCCAACAATTGGATCTGTCCCCATGACAACCTGCCCTGCCTGGGAGTGGGTGCCACTAAGTGAAAAATACAAATTCACATGTTTACTCACATACACACACAGGTAATGCAGCCTGACATGCACTTTGAGTTACTGTGTCACAGAGTGTATTGTTGTTGTGCCCAGGGGTCAATGGCAAGCTATGATGTGTTGCGCGCCTTAAACAGTTACTTCTATGGTGACTGACGCAGGTGACCAATGCGAAAGATGCGTTGAACATCTAGGGAAGGAGCTGCACGCACACCTTGCACAATGTCACCAATGTGGACTGACGCGGGTGGACCGAGCCGCACGCATGCCTTGCACGCACACCTTGCACAATATCACCAATGTGGACTGATGCGGGTGGACCGATCCGCACGCGCGCCTTGCACGCATGCCTTGCCCAATGTCACCAATATGGACTGACGCAGGTGGACCGAGCCACACGCACGCCTTGCACAATGTCACCAATGTGGACTGACGCTGGTGGACCAAGCCGCACGCACGCCTTGCACAATGTCACCAATGTGGACTGACGCGGGTGGACCGAGCCGCACGCACGCCTTGCACAATGTCACCAATGTGGCCTGACGCGGGTGGACCGAGCCGCACGCACGCCTTGCACAATGTCACCAATGTGGACTGACGCGGGTGGACCGAGCCGCATGCACGCCTTGCACGCATGCCTTGCACAATGTCATCAATCCAATGTGGACTGACGCGGGTGGACCGAGCCGCACGCACGCCTTGCACAATGTCACCAATGTGGACTGACGCGGGTGGACCGAGCCGCACACACACCTTGCACAATGTCACCAATGTAGACTGACGCGGGTGGACCGAGCCACACACACGCCTTGCACAATGTCACCAATGTTGACTGATGCAGGTGGACCGAGCCGCACGCACGTCTTGCACAATGTCACCAATGTGGACTGACGCGGGTGGACCGAGCCGCACGCACGCCTTGCACAATGTCACCAATAGGAACAGACGCGGATTTGAGCCTGGTGCGAATCGGTTTCTTGAAAATCCGTTGGCTGCCTGCAACAATGTTTCAGACTCGTCATTGCAATGTTTTGAAAATTTCAAATGATGCCGAAGGCATGTACGAGGTGTGCAATGCGATGGATTGGCCAGATTCATAGGATGCAAACGTGTTGGACCTATCGCTTTTGACACATGGGACTGAATCTGCCTCTGCAGCACAGATATGTCTGTTCACCTGTGAGCTCATTTGCCTGCACTACATGCTCCAGATTGACATCTCTGCTACCACTGCTGCGGTCTCTGCATCCTCTGGCTCCAAGAATGGCATGTACTGTAGAGAGGGCCCCAGCCTTCACAGAGGAGGAGAACAAGGCCCTGCTGGACAGCCTCCTTCCACAGTACAGCAAGCTGTATGGGACACCAGGGGAGCAAGTGAGTGTGCACTCCACATCCCTTATTCATTGTGTATGTTGTCTGACTGGCACCAATGAAATTGTGTCTAGCATGCTCACTGAGTAGTTCATACCCCCATGGTGTGTTTGTCCCTGTAGTAGACAGGTACTGTGCACGAAAAGTGCATTTTCACACGGTTGTAATACTCAGGCAATGTTTCCCTGTTGAAAAATCAGGACAACTGTCAATCACCATATCTGCACTACCTGTGTCCATCATATTCCCTTGTGAGAAAGACATGTATATCCAAATGTGTGATGCACAAACATGTGGCTTGTGTGGTAAAGGACTTTTTCTACCCTTGTCATCCTCACAGGTTGATACCCACCAGAAGCAGGAGATCTGGCTGACCATTGCCCGGGCTGTTCGTGCTGTGGGGGGCCACAGATGCCGCATCCGCAACTGCCAGAAGAGGTGGCAGGACCTTCGTGGCTGGACCCGGAGGATTGCCAGAGTCCAGCTGAAGCTGTCGCCTCCTCGCAGAAGGGGCGGATGATGGACACTGACCCCCCACATGTTCAGGATTCTGACGGTGGTCTTCCCGGACCTGCATGGGCAGTTAAAGGCCAGACAGCAGCAAGGAGGGGGTAAGTGCATGCATTCTCTGTATCCAATGTATCACATGCTCTTTGCACACCCACATCCTGGTTACACTTCCACAGATCTCCTGTCTGCTTGTAAAGGAGTCATGTGGCAAAACTACGTCATGTCCCATCCTCATCTGATACACAGGTGTGCCCCTTTCAGGCTGTGACTTGTGTAACTTGGGTTGTGTGTCCCTGCTGTTGTACAAACTTAACGTTGTGAACAGCATCTGCGACCGGTGCATTGTTTTGTCTCCATGAGTGAGGCACATGATTTCCATGTGTCTGCACATTGCCTGAAAAAAAGACATGTACTCTGTGTGGGCAACTGATGTGTTCCAATTGATGTTTTGGCAAACCATATATGCCAGGGGTAATTGACAAACAGCCATGTAGCAGCAACGAGAATTTATGGGCCTCAGAAAACTTGTACATCATGTTTTTCACACATGCATGGACACATGTCTGGTGTCCAGGGTAATCCCATGTTGCACATTTTCCTGGACAGGTATACCTACTCCGGACATGAATTACTCTCTGTTCTTCTACTCCTGTGTGTCAGCCTAACATTAGTGCATTGTGAAGTGTGCTATATGGTGTCTGCATCGGTGTCGTTGTGAGGTGGCCTAGCCTCTTAGACTCCTGTGGTGTTGGTCATTTTGGTTTGTGCAGCTAGCTGGGGTGTGGGAAATGGATCATCACAATGGGTTCATGCATAGGTGTCGAATCACTTGACGGTGCATTATGTTGTATAGTACAGCACAGTGCAAGCAGTCTCAATTAATTGGTATCATGCTGTGATGTCATCATGCTTACAGATTGGTGCTTTCAGTCAGTCATCTGTTGCATTTGTATTACGTGTGATCATCAGATGCCTGAAGATGTGGTTAGCATTGGGTGTACCTGTGCACTTGACATCTGCAGGGCTTAAATTCTCATACATGTTAATGGTTGTGAGACAGTGCAGAGTGTTTAATTTTGGATGCACTACCCCGGAGACTGAAGCCAGTGCTGGATGCTTAGCCATACTGGGCCGTAGCATGGTATCCCACTTGCTTATGTGTACCCCGCAGTGATGTCAGTTGTACAGCATGCACTCTATTGTGGCATTGACCATCAAGACATGTGCATATCATGGTGTCTTGTGAGTGAAGCATATCTATTTTACAGACAATGATTTTTGCCATCCCTTCTCATGACACATTGACTGAGCCAGTGGCAGGAGATGGCATGTGTTAGTCCAGGCAGATTTAAATCACGAGCCCTGCAGTTCAGAGATATGTCTATGTGGTGTTGTGCACACATATGAGAAGTGGCAGACAACATGTCCCAGGCAGATGAAATTGAAATTGAAAGACTCTTTTATAGCGCATGGCTACTCGAAAGCATCCCAGCGCTCAGGAAAGGTAACCCCGGAATAATGGAAAGACCATTAGCTAATCTAGAGAAGACTCTACTTTCTCGGAAAGAGACATGTTTTTAATTTCTGCCGAAACACAAGTAGACTGGGCTCTTGGCGAAAAGACAGAGGAAGAGAATTCCACAGTTTGGATGCATTTAGTGAAAAGAGACGGCCACCAGAACAGGATCTGTTGATCCGAGGGATCACTGCAAGGTTCTGATAGTTGGAGCGAAGATTTAGAGAAGACTTGTAGGGCCTTACCAAGTTTTCTAAAATGAGAGGGCCTTTCCCATGGAAAATTTTATGTGCCATACACAATGATTTAAAATGGACCCGCTCTTTCACCGGAAGCCAGTGGAGAGTTTTTAATGCGGGTCTGGCTGATGTGCGATGGCTAGTGCCCGTTAGAAGCCTTGCCGCCGAGTTCTGGACGACCTGAAGTCGTTTAGTCGCGGAGGCCGGGGCTCCTAAATAGATGGAATTCCCATAGTCTATCCTAGATAAAATCAAAGATTGTATTAGGATTTTTCTAGCCTTTTCCGGCAATTGAGGGAGAATTGTACGCGTGGATTTCAGAAGCCCAAAGCAGATAGCGGCTGTTTTTCTAGCCTGAGTTCTAAACGTTAGTTCAGCATCAAGCCAAAACCCAAGGCTTTTGATTTCCGATTTAGGGATGGGGCTCGGGCCCATACAAGAAGGCCAGAAAATCGCGTTATCAAATCTAGCCTGTCATCCCAACAGCAGCAACTCTATCTTTCCACCGTTCAGTCTGAGATGGGACTGATCCATCCAGCTTGCAACGGCTTCTAGACAATTACACAGCATCAGCGGGAAATGTGCAGTCTGATTCAGGGAGAACACCAACTGGGTATCGTCGGCGTAACTCACCAACTGAACCCCAAAAGGAGCCACTATCTCCGCCAAGGGAGCCATATACACATTGAACAGTGTGGGGCTAAGGGAAGACCCCTGCGGCACCCCACACTGCAACGGAACCGGGCAGGAGCAATGATCATCCTCAAAGACCCTAAAGAATCTGTCCCCAAGGAAGGATTCCAGCCACTTGAGAGCCTTACCCGTGATTCCCATGTTACTGAGATGGGTGATAAGAATATGATGGTTAACCGTATCGAAGGCGGCGCTGAGGTCCAGGAGGATAATGGCCGCGCTGTCACCAGCGTCCAGAATCCTCCTGGCCTCCTCCACCACCCTCAACAGGGCTGTTTCCGTTCCCTGTCCTTTCCTAAACCCAGTTTGAGATGGATGGAGCAGATTATGTGATTCCAGAAAAGATGCTAATTGTATGTTGACAAACTTCTCAGTCAATTTACTGATCCCCGGTAACAGGGAGATGGGGTGGTAGTTGGAAAAGTCCCCTGGGTCCAAGCTGGGCTTCTTCAACAAGGCCCTGACCATCGCTACCTTCCACTCTCTAGGCACCACAGCTGACTCCATTGAAGCATTAACCACGTTCACCATCGATTTGCTAATAGTAGGCAAAACTGCGTTTAAGATATTCATCGGGGCAGGATCGAGCGGGGAACCACTCTTTATGGCATTCAATAAAGGGGGCAGGAGATCCTCCCTAAGAGGAGAGAAGGAGGAGAGCCTAGGATGATCCAATTGATCCTGGGTGGAAGATGAAGATTGAAGGTCAATTAGAGATATTGGGGGAAGCATATCGATGATCTTTTGGATTTTTGTGCTGAAGAAAGTCGCCAGTTCTTCACATCGACTACCTGCTTCATCCGGAACAGGCGGCGGATCAGATACTTTCATCAGAGACTTCACTATTCTAACTATCTCCCTGGGGGCATTAGCGGAGGACTCAATTTTACTAGCGAAAAAGACAGATTTAGTGGTGATCAGAGCGGTCCTATATTTCTTTAGAGCCGCTCAGTATCTCCTTATCTTTTCACCACTAAACTCTTTTCGCCATTGCCTCTCTTCCCTTTTACACTCTTGTTTAAGAGCTCTTAGCTCCAAATTAAACCAAGGATGTTTGGTGTGGCCTTTCTTTAGTGTTGTCGGTTTTTTTGGCAGCAAGCTTTCCAAGGACCGTTCTATCCGCTGGTTAAAATCCTTATTGGCTCTATCCGCGTCCGAGTGGGCTGAGGGTTCAGTCTTCTTCAAAGTGTTTGCCCATTTAGAGAGCTCAAGCTTGGATCAATGCCTAGCCAGCCCTCTATGAGAAATTGGAGTTGGGCTAGGCTGAGGCACCTTCCAACTAAAAGGAACTACCATGTGGTCTGACCAGGGAACCGGGACAGGGACATCAATGGTGAGGCCGGGAATATTACAAAAAATGGGGTCCAGGAGGTTGCTCTTCGAATGAGTGGGGGGTTGTACCCTTTGGCTTAGGTCATAACTCCCCAGATCTTTTATTACTTCTGAGGCAACAAAATCCGACGATTTATTAAAATGAAGATTAAAATCCCCCAGCACCATGAAATTAGAAACAGTACTGGCTACATCCATTACTGTTTCAACCAATTTTTCCTGAAATTGCCCCAAGGAACCTGGAGGGCGATAGATCAAAAATCCTGAAAAGGAGGTAGCTGGAGAAATTGAAATGGCAAAATGTATACTTTCACTATCCGAAATTGAGAGGTCGAATAGGTGACACGCTATGTGATCCTTATAAATGATGGCGACCCCTCCCCCCACCTTTACGGCTCTGTCCTTATGCTGAATCAAATACCCAGAGGGCAACGACTGGACGATATCAGGGTCCGAATTAGGTCCCAGCCAAGTTTCCGTAAGAAACAATATATCCAGAGTCTTGTCATGAAGTAAAAGGGAAATTTCGACAGCATTCTTTGGCAGTGAGCGGCAGTTCACTAATGCCATTTTCAGGTCCGCTTCGAGTGGGCTTCTATTCTCATCACTCTCTGTCGCGCCGAAGGAACAATGATTACACGTAGATTGGCCACGGGCTAAATCTAACGAGTGGCAGCAGACCGAGGATAAGACACCCTTTAATGATAAAAGACACTGGCGTGAATAGACAAGAGGCAACTTGCATACTGGGGCAGAGGATCCAGGCCCTAAGCCCGACCGTGCTCGAACGGGCGCAAACGGGCTTACCTCTGGCGCACCTCCGGCACACATACGGCGCTCCCGCTGCGCTCGACCGCTGCGCGTATCCATGTGCTGTTTAAATAGGCTGCAGTCCTGGACGCCGGAGCGCTAGAGCGCTGACTAAAATGGCGCTCAAAAACGGCACTTCCTTCCCCCCAAGATGGCGGCAATGTCACACTCTACCGGCCAAGGACCCGATCTAAAAGCGGTGAATACAACGATTATAGTGCAAGAATGCGCAATTGGGGAGACAGCTCAAGCACACAATGCCACAGGTTAAAAGCAGGGCAAAATAATAATGAAGTCCAACAGAAATAGGAAAACGAGGGAATGATTTTAAAATACACCACAGCAAAAGCTATGCTACGGCAGCGCGCACAGGTAACTGACAGCGCTTCCAGCACCCGGGCGTACCTTGTTCAGGCTGACCCACCTCTGCTTGGGATTTAAGTAGGCTGCAGTCCTGGACGCCGGAGCGCTAGAGCGCTGACTAAAATGGCGCTCAAAAACGGCACTTCCTTCCCCACAAGATGGCGGCAATGTCACACTCTACTGGCCAAGGACCCGCTCTAAAAGCGGTGAGTACAACGATTATAGTGCAAGAATGCGCAATTGGGGAGACAGCTCAAGCACACAATGCCACAGGTTAAAAGCAGGGCAAAATACTAATGAAGTCCAACAGAAATAGGAAAACGAGGGAATGATTTTAAAATACACCACAGCAAAAGCTATGCTACGGCAGCGCGCACAGGTAACTGACAGTGCTTCCAGCAGCCGGGGGTACCTTGTTCAGGCTGACCCACCTGTGCTTGGGATTTAAGTAGGCTGCAGTCCTGGACGCCGGAGCGCTAGAGCGCTGACTAAAATGGCGCTCAAAAACGGCACTTCCTTCCCCACAAGATGGCGGCAATGTCACACTCTACCGGCCAAGGACCCGCTCTAAAAGCGGTGAGTACAACGATTATAGTGCAAGAATGCGCAATTGGGGAGACAGCTCAAGTACACAATGCCACAGGTTAAAAGCAGGGCAAAATAATAATGAAGTCCAACAGAAATAGGAAAACGAGGGAATGATTTTAAAATACACCACAGCAAAAGCTATGCTACGGCAGCGCGCACAGGTAACTTACAGCGCTTCCAGCACCCGGGGGTACCTTGTTCAGGCTGACCCACCTCTGCTTGGGATTTAAGTAGGCTGCAGTCCTGGACGCCGGAGCGCTAGAGAGCTGACTAAAATGGCGCTCAAAAACGGCACTTCCTTCCCCACAAGATGGCGGCAATGTCACACTCTACCGGCCAAGGACCCGCTCTAAAAGCGGTGAGTACAACGATTATAGTGCAAGAATGCGCAATTGGGGAGACAGCTCAAGCACACAATGCCACAGGTTAAAAGCAGGGCAAAATACTAATGAAGTCCAACAGAAATAGGAAAACGAGGGAATGATTTTAAAATACACCACAGCAAAAGCTATGCTACGGCAGCGCGCACAGGTAACTGACAGTGCTTCCAGCAGCCGGGGGTACCTTGTTCAGGCTGACCCACCTGTGCTTGGGATTTAAGTAGGCTGCAGTCCTGGACGCCGGAGCGCTAGAGCGCTGACTAAAATGGCGCTCAAAAACGGCACTTCCTTCCCCCCAAGATGGCGGCAATGTCACACTCTACCGGCCAAGGACCCGCTCTAAAAGCGGTGAGTACAACGATTATAGTGGGTCCATGGATGGGCAGGATCTGAGGGGCATGGTTGACTTGCAGACTGACAGGTGTCATTTCCAAATGATGTCTCCACTGTTCGCAATATCTGGAACTTGATGCAAAGCCGCACTCTGTGATGTGCTGTACTAACTGTGATGTGTCAGGTGAAACAGGTGACTGATGTGGATCTGTTTATCCCGATTGATTGCAGATACATCGACGGCTACTGGAGGAGACAGCTCCATAGACCAAGAGGAGCCGCAGAGCCAGACTGGGTCAGCTTCAGAGGAGTTGGAGGGACCCAGTGGCACAGAGGGCGAGGGGAGCCACACAGAGGAGACCTCAGCTACAAACACCTCGGCTGAGGAACACAGCATCTCCAGTGAGGACTCCCTTGTGGAGGCGGGTGTCAGCAGACCCCAGACAACACCTAGAGAGTCTGTCCCCGCCACCACCACCATCTCCACCCTCCCATCTGCCGCCATCCCAGATGTCCGTGGAGGCCCCCGTGTGAGGGAACATGTCTCCTTTGGTCCAGGCACCGCACCCCCTGCCCCTGTCTCCCTTGCTGCCCTCAGTGTGGAGTCTCTGGACTTACTGAAACAGCTCCATGTAGGGTAGACAGCAATGCCGAGTGTCCTCCATTCCCACACCACTCTGTTGACTCAACTGGTGTCCTTCATGGAGGGCATCTCATCCAACATGTCTGCCCTACATTGGACCATTCAGTCCATGGCCTCCACACAGACGGCAGCAGTGTCCCTCCTCCAACAGTCCCTCACCCCTCCTACCTCTGCACCACCCACAGTCCCCACTACCCTACCTGATTAACGCACACACACACCAGCACGCACCACAACAGACCCAGGCAATACACAATCACGCAAGTCCAAAGCAAAATCCACGGGCAGGCACACTCCAGGGACTGATGGTACACACACAGGGGATGGGTCACAGACGTACACACAGGCATCCACGAGCACTCCGCAGACCTCAGATGCCTCTCCCTCCAAAAGCACTTCCCCTGCCTCACCTGCAACCCCCCTTCCAAGCAGCTCTTCCTCTGTGACCTTGGCGTCTTCCCCACCGATCCATCTGCTCAGACGCACAAGGGGAAGAGGAAGTCACCACGCACAGGGCGGAGTTCCCCTGCCACACAGACACCCTCCCCCAGGCGCCTGGACACTGAGGCCTCCTTCTGGAAGTCCCCCCGGAGCAGGAAGAGCAAGACCCCCCCCAATCCCGCAGGTCAAAGTCACATTCTCCTTCCTGCAGCTCCCAGGGCACCACTCCACAGGTCCCCCCGCCACACCCTGCCCCTGGTTCCCCCACACACCAATACCGCATCCCCCAAATGATTAGGCCATCCCCTCCTACCACATGAACTCCACCCCCACCTCACATGCTCCACTTGTTCCTGCCACTGATGTTGGGACCGTGTCCCCTCCCTCTGTCCTGCCAACCTCACCTGAGCCCCATGACACTCCCTTGGAGTTTTGCACTGCAGTGGAGGCCCCGTCCAAACCATCTGACCTGGCCACTGCAGTGGTGCCGGTAACAACCCCGTCTGACTTGGGCCCTGCATTGATGTCAGCACACACCCCATTGGACTTGGGTCCTGCCGTGGTGATGGCGCCCACAGTGTCAGACGCCTCCGCTGCAGTTGCCAGTGACACTCCTGCACCCACCAACCCTCCCCTGCCCCATTCTGCTGTCCCCTGATCCTGCCCCTGCGGTGCCTGGCCTGCCCCTGTGTATGGCCCTCCAAGGGGAGATGTCCCCTGCCCGTAGCAGTGCAGGCAAGCAATGGGTGACAACTTGTCACATTTCACCCCGGGAGGACTCCTAACATGGACTGGCCATTGGCCTTTTGACATTGTGGACTTAACAGTTTCAATGAGTCATGTGCTTAATAAAGCCAATTTTTGTTATCCAGTGGTGTTGCTTCAAATGTACATGATGTTGATGATGAGTGTCATGGACTTGCTGTTGTACAGGTGTTTTAAGGTATAACAGAACGAGTTGTTGATGTGATGTACTCCATGTGGTCTGTGGGGTATGTGTACTATTCTGCTATGTATCCATGACATCCTTAGCTGCAATTTCAGGGTGTAATGAAGGCAAAATGTTGTGACCAGGATTTTATCTTTGGCTTTGCTACTTGACATCTTTGGCATACACTGTTGCACATAGGTTATGCTTACATTTGGGCACATGGAAAGATTCTCTGACTTGGACAATCTCCACTGGACAGGCATGTTTGTGCATCCATGTTACACAAGTCATCTGTGTCATCTGTCCAACTTGGTCTACATGTGTATTGCATATGTACAGATGACTGAGGGAGGACTCCCGTACACAAGCTTCTGTGACCATTGCTTTTCTTGAGTTGTAATAGTTGGATCACTGGGCAAGTGTTGTGCTGGCATGACAGGAGCCTGCACAGACAAAATGTGGCACGGCTGACCTTCCCCAGGAGTGCAGTCCCATCATGGCATTGTGTCATTCCATGACATTGCCTGGGCACATGGTGTGTGTTGTGTGAGCATGTCTGTGTGTGTTCACTTCCCTTTTCTGGACGCAGCCTGTGTTCCAGACAGATGTACCTGTTTTGTGGACTTGCTGACTTGGGCTCTGTTCATGTAACTTCTTTGCCCTGCCTTTTCTGGGATGTAGGTGCATGACACACTACTGGTAATTAGGCTGTCATCCCTGGCTGTTTTATTAGTAAATTCCGGGGTTGTTGTTCAAAGCACGTGGGACACATTCTGGATTACCATTGGCACTTGCGTGTTAGCAACATCATGTTGTTTTCCCTATGTGGTATCTGTCATTGACAAGCTCACTTGTGTGTGTGTGTGTGTGTGTGTGTGTGAGACTACTACCTATCATCAGGGTCATTGCTGCTATGTTGGAAGGTGTCGACATTTGTGCGTTGTGGCTCTCCTGTGGTTCAGCATTGGTGTAGGTGTAGGTGTCTGGCAGGGTTCGGAATGAATTGTGTAGTTTTCACGTAATGTCGATGTGCCGCATGCTGTGCAGTGTGGCAGACCTTCACAGGTGTTGTTGTCAGCCCATGTGTGAGGATTTGTGGGTACCTTTGATCCCCCCCACCACCCCTGGGATTGTCATGTGTGCATGAGCAATATCACCGGTCCCTGTGGGCCTAGATGATGCACATTCTTGCAGATCAAGGTGTGTGGTGTTGATGTTGGCAAAATGGGAGTTGTTTCATGTCTAGGCCCATAACTACTTTTTGCCCATTGTTTGCAAGCCATGGCCAGTGATTTGTGTTTATGGAGGTGTGATGTGAGTTTGTGGTCCCAGACACATGACCCAAGACGCACATCTGACTGTGCTATGCAGTATGGGGAATACCTAGCTTTCTCATCACAGTGGGATTGGCGTAGAGGCTGATGTCACCACAAATATAGGGGACTAGAGGGTAGTGCTGTGTTGTGTCTGTCTCTTGCTGTGTTGGTTGCTGTTCCATCCACCTTGTGTCACATGAATCCTTTGTGGTCCCGCTTACCAGACAATGCCTGCTTTCCCCCTCCAGGTGTGCCCAGTCAAAGACTTACTTTTATATGGCACAGTGAACACATGTGTGTCATTGTAGTTCAGCCCACCGTCATGCGTTGTGCAGTAGCCTGGGGACACTGTGATACACACACATGTTGTGTATAATAATCAGTGTGTGGCTGCCTGTCTGTGTTTGTGCATCTATGCCTCTGCATTGGTGTGGCTTCAGTGTTCCATTGGGGGGTATGTTGTTTGTGTGATTGTCCCTATTGTCCAAGTGTCTTTTAGGTCATCATCCTGCACATTGATCATGTTTGGTATGTCCAATTGTTGCCATGGTATGTGACTTTGTCACCTAACATCGACAGTCTCCACAGGATTCCGCAGTTTGTGTGTCTGTTTGTAGAGATATGTGTATGCATCTTGATGCTCCCTTTTCACACAGTCTAATTGTACACTGTTGGCATTGTCAGGGGTCATGGCCAATGCTTGTCTCCACATGGCAGAGGGAGTTCTTGTGATACACAGCATTCTTTGCCTCTCATGTCTATGTTTGTAAGTGGCACAACCACCACATTGCCAAAACATTGGTTGTGGTGTTGGGTGCAGTAGTCACAAATGCTGGTCTGGTGATACAGCCCCTTATGAGTTGTGGGGAGCGGTGCAGGGCATACACCCCCCTATGAGTGGGAAGGGTAGTGGTGCAGGGCATACACCCCCCTATGAGTGGGGAGGGTAGTGGTACAGGACATACACCCCCCTATGAGTGGGAAGGGTAGTGGTGCAGGGCATACAGCCCCCTATGAGAGGGGAGGGTAGTGGTACAGGACATACATCCCCCTATGAGTTGGGGGTAGTGGTGCAGGGCATACAGCCCCCTATGAGTGGGGAGGATAGTGGTACAGGACATACATCCCCCTATGAGTGGGGAGGGTAGTAGTACAGGACATACATCCCCCTATGAGTTGGGGGTAGTGGTGCAGGGCATACAGCCCCCTATGAGTGGGGAGGGTAGTGGTACAGGACATACATCCCCCTATGAGTTGGGGGTAGTGGTGCAGGGCATACAGCCCCCTATGAGTGGGGAGGGTAGTGGTACAGGACATACATCCCCCTATGAGTGTGGAGGGTAGTGGTACAGGACATACATCCCCCTATGAGTTGGGGGTAGTGGTGCAGGGCATACAGCCCCCTATGAGTGGGGAGGGTAGTGGTACAGGACATACATCCCCCTATGAGTTGGGGGTAGTGGTGCAGGGCATACAGCCCCCTATGAGTGGGGAGGGCAGTGGTGCAGGGCATACAGCACTGTATGAGTCGTGGGGAGTGGTGCAGGGCATACAGCACTGTATGAGTTGTGCGGAGTGGTGCAGGGCATACAGCACTGTATGAGTTGTCGGTAGTGGTGCAGGGCATACAGCACTGTATGAGTTGTGGGGGAGTGGTGCAGGGCATACATCCCCCTATGAGTGGGGAGGGTAGTTGTGCAGGGCATACAGCCCCCTATGAGTGGGGAGGGTAGTGGTACAGGACATACAGCCCCCTATGAGTGGGGAGGGGAGTGGTACAGGACATACATCCCCTATGAGTTGGGGGTAGTGGTGCAGGGCATACAGCCCCCTATGAGCGGGAAGGGCCGTGGTACAGGACATACATCCCCCTATGAGTTTGGGGTAGAGGTGCAGGGCATACATCGCCCTATGAGTGGGGAAGGTATTGGTACAGGGCATACATCCCCCTATGAGTGGGGAGGGTAGTGGTACAGGACATACAGCTCCCTATGAGTTGGGGGTAGTGGTGCAGGGCATACAGCCCCCTATGAGTGGAGAGGGTAGTGGTGCAGGGCATACAGCACTGTATGAGTTGAGCACTGTATGAGTTGTGGGTAATGGTGCAGGGCATACAGCACTGTATGAGGTGTGGGGGGTGGTGCAGGGCATACACCCCCCTATGAGTGGGGAGGGTAGTGGTGCAGGGCATACACCCCCCTATGAGTGGGGAGGGTAGTGATACAGGACATATATCCCCCTATGAGTTGGGGGTAGTGGTGCAAGGCATACAGCCCCCTATGAGTGGGGAGGGTGGTGGTACAGGACATACATCCCCCTATGAGTGGGGAGGGTAGTGGTGCAGGGCATACAGCCCCCTATGAGTGGGGAGGGTAGTGGTATAGGACATACATCCCCCTATGAGTGGGGAGGGTAGTGGTACAGAACATGCATCCCCCTATGAGTTGGGGGTAGTGGTGCAGGACATACAGCCCCCTATGAGTTGGGGGTAGTGGTGCAGGGCATACATCCCCCTATGAGTGGGGAGGGTAGTGGTACAGGGCATACATCCCCCTATGAGTGGGGAGGGTAGTGGTGCAGGGCATACAGCCCCCTATGAGTTGGGGGTAGTGGTGCAGGGCATACAGCCCCCTATGAGTGGGGAGGGTAGTGGTGCAGGGCATACAGCACTGTATGAGTTGTGGGGTGTGGTGCAGGGCATACAGCACTGTATGAGTTGTGGGGAGTGGTGCAGGGCATACAGCACTGTATGAGTTGTGGGTAGTAGTGCAGGACATACAGCACTGTATGAGTTGTTGGGAGTGGTGCAAGACATACAGCCCACTATGAGTGGGGAGGGTAATGGTACAGGACATACATCCCCCTATGAGTTGGGGTAGTGGTGCAGGGCACACAGCCCCCTATGAGTGGGGAGGGTAGTGGTACAGAACCTACATCCCCCTATGAGTTGGGAGTAGTGGTGCAGGGCATACAGCCCTCAATGAGTGGGAAGGGTAGTGGAACAGGACATACATCCCCCTATGAGTGGGGAGGGTAGTGGTACAGGACATACATCCCCCTATGAGTTGGGGGTAGTGGTGCAGGGCATACAGCCCCCTATGAGTTGGGAGGGTAGTGGTACAGGACATACATCCCCCTATGAGTTGGGGGTAGTGGTGCAGGGCATACATTCCCCTATGAGTGGGGAGGGTAGTGGTGCAGGGCATACAGCACTGTATGAGTTGTGGGGAGTGGTGCAGGGCATACATCCCCCTATGAGTGGGGAGGTTAGTGGTGCAGGGCATATAGCCCCCTATGAGTGGGGAGGGTAGTGGTACAGGACATACAGCCCCCTATGAGTGGGGAGGGGAGTGGTGATGGGCACCCCCCCCCCTAGGTGTGGTGACTGCTGGTAGTGGGGACCATGCTACCCCTGTGGTTTTGCTGTTGCTGGTGTAAGTGATTTGACCCTCCGTATGTGTGTGCAGCATTTCGCATGTTCGTGACGTTTATTTGTGGGGGTGTCCGACTGACCGTCTGCGTTGTGCGAGTCTGTTCCTGATCCGGTCAAAGATGTACAGTACTGGGATGACCTGCGCAATGGGATTCATCGTTGGTTCGTCTCATACTTGCTGCTCGTTGCTCCGTCTCGTACACGTTGAGAATTGGTCTGTCTCGTAGCCGTGGATCGTGTTGTGGTGTTAATCGGACCTGATATGCATCTCTCCCGGATGCTGTTGCGTGCTGCTAGTGGCGACCCATCCGGCACATATGATTTGCGCATCTTACTTGTCCGGCCGGAAACTGATGTGGGAACTGCTTCCGGGCGACTCGTATCGGCGTTCGGAGGTACGGTTCGTACGGGAAATGCTGCTGGAATCGCAGCCTACGTGTCGGACGGAATTGTGTCAGTTATGCGCATCGTACTTCATTGCCGGACGGACCGGCTCCCGGGACGTGTCGGTCGCAAGGTAAGGCTACGAACAGCTCTCCGAGGGCTGTCCGACCCGGATTGGAATCGACCCGTTAATAAAACAAACGTGTTTTGAAATGTGTACCTTTTTGGTTTAGCGGTACGTTGTTTAATAAATAAATTTGTATCCGTTTCGCAGTTAGATGTATTTAAACTTTGGTTAAACTGTTATACACTTTGGATGTGTTCATAATTTTTTTTCTACAGGATTTTGGCTCTAGATGGATTTAATTTTTGTAATTTGTTGCGTTTTTTCTATGTAATTTTTTTTTATTATTTCCGGATTTTTTTCTTGGGTTTCTTTATTTTGAATTTCTAGCGATATTGAAATG
This sequence comes from Triturus cristatus, assembly GCF_964204655.1. Classification (NCBI taxonomy): domain Eukaryota; kingdom Metazoa; phylum Chordata; class Amphibia; order Caudata; family Salamandridae; genus Triturus; species Triturus cristatus. Next base: position 83,673,330 of record NC_140586.1, on the reverse strand, counting down.
TTATTGGATTTCGATTAGAAGTGGATTGCTACGTTGGACTTTGTTGCGTTTTTTACGAAAAAAATATTTTTACGGATTTTTTATTGGGTGCGTATTTTCACATATGCACTGATTTTTGTGTGCATATTAATATATTTTTCATCGGGTGATGTATTTTTTAAATGAATTCGCTGTTATTTACTATGGATTAAAGAAAAAAAGGACTCTTGGTGAAGTAATGGATGGAATGTAAGTCCAAGAGTTGAAGATAGAAAACTTCTGAAGGTAAGAAGACCCGACTTTTATTTATAATTTTAATATTTTTTAAATATGTTCAATTGAATTAGTAGGATTTGTTTTAGTGTAAAACAGACAAGTAAAATAAATGTGCTTTAAAAGTGTAGGATCGGTGCAAGATTATCAAGGTAGTCTGAAGCCACTGTCAACGAAAATTGTTGAATTACACCCAATAGTCTTTCTGACATTTTCTTAGTACTGGAAGAAATACGTGGGTTCAGACTACCTGTTAATGATTGCACCATTCTCATTTCTTGGAAACTTTGCTCCTTCTTCAAAATTTCCAAAAAATGATAGAAATTAGGGGGAGGTTTGCCAATTACTTTGTTGAAGGAGTTGTGCCATCCCTCTATGGCATTGTTTGTTTGTTTTTGCTCCTCCTTCTAAGCAGGTCGAGTAACAGTTCCACCAGTCCACAGGGAAACGTGGTCTCCTTCTGTGACCTGACCTGCTTAGATGGCCAATCCATGTGTCTTCAAAATAATTTAGTATAGGTGGCAATTTATCTTCAAAATATTCAGATTCAGTAATTGAAGTGTAGTATTCGTCTACACTGTCAGGAGGAACAAAGCAAAGGGCAGTTAGTTTTTTGAGTTCAAACTGTAGTTTACTGTCTGATATATAATCCTCAATTAAGGATGTTTTTTAAAGTTTGCGCCAATATGCCTGAGAAAAGTGAAAGAAACATCCTTGAATTTGGGTTTCTGGATAGGTTTTTGTAATTGTATTAATCATAGATATTTCAAAGTCAATTATTACTTTTCTAGAACTTTTGTTAGATGTTTTAGATTGTATCACTGATAAAAATTCAGAGTATGTTGAGGATGTTTATCAGGCAGTAAACTGTATACTAAGGGAGTTACTGTATCGTTAATGTATGCGTGAATAGTGTACATTTGGTTGAATGGGTGGGGCGTGCTTTTAAACGTTCCATCCATCATCCAAATATCATTGTTTTCTAACCGTACTACATTTTGTGGTGTGCTGAATATTAGGATTCTCTTTTGAGGGTTTTCGTATTCATGCAATAGGAAAGGTTCATTAGAAGCAGTAACCGAGAGTTCAGGTGGAATAATAATGTCAGAGTATGTTTGGGGTGTTACTCTTTGTGGGTTACTTGTCTGTTTTTGACGTTGAATAATTCTTCTCAACTTGGGTATTGTGGGCATACTACTTGCAACATGTGGGGGAATTTGTTGTGATACCTACCTTAAAAGTGAACCACAGAGTTCATTGGAGGTGGATGCAATATCTTTAATTTCATTTATTTTTTCACAAACTTCAATCTCCATTGCAGAGGCAGAGTGGTTATGATCTGTGGTCCTTAAAACAGTGTCACTAAGAGTAACCGCTCTGCCTGTCCAATGGATTGAGTAACATTGCACACACCTCCAATGACACCTGAATTCAGATAGTCTCTCCTTACAATAAACATACCCACTATGGTCAGCAGCCTGTTCCCTCTTTTGCTTTGGATGTAATTTGCTTCTTTGGGTAGTGTTGCCATTTTTTTACTGTAAAGAGAAGAAAGAAATAAACAATGTTATGTATTTAAAATGTAGTGATATATACCTGTTTAGAGGGAAAATGACAGTATGTTTATATTCGTTTTTTCAGTTTACAATGTATGCCTTTTCAATATCTGGTTATTTTTTTATTTTGATGTATCTCTATTTTTGTTGTATTTTAACATAAACAATCCTGCTTTATTGAGAGGAAGGAAATGTAATTAAATGTATAGGAAAACAAATCAATTTCTCTTACCTTTAAATTAGTTGTTGCAATGTTCATTTGTTTTGGAAAGTTAATTGTAGTTTTCTGTGTTTCTGAAAATAAAACTATATTTTGAGTTTTATTAGATATATGTAGTTTACTGGTGAAGTTTTCTAGTGAGAATAACATAGTTCTTTATATTTGTTGGCTTTTGTTTTTGGAATCTTACCTTTATAAAATTGTTTAGGTTTTTTCTTCCTTTTATTTAATATTTTACGTTGTTTTGCTGTCTGAAAAAGATTACAGAAAATGAATGTTAGTGTAAAAATGTGTTACATAATTTCTCTGAAATATAATAGTATATTTTTGGTTAAGGAACAATACAATCATGTTTTATATTTATATACAATGAACTTTTTGTTGATGCCAAGACTTAAATTTGTGTTAATCTGTCAACATTTCTTATTCCAGTATAATCAATTTATTTACCTGTTATATGTTTTTTGTGTGGGATATAATATATTATTTTCTGGAAAATAATTTCAGTACAGTTTAAAATGTAAATAATAATTAATGTGGAAATTACCTTGTTTTGGTCTGTTTTTTTCTTATTGTTTGAAGGTTTGAAAGCTGGAAAAAAAATTGAACATTGTTAATATTTTATGTTGATGATGAATTTTGTGTTTGTATGTTTTCTCATTTATTTGCTTCTTCTTAGTTGGTTATATTTGAGAGAATTACCTTGGTATATAATTTTGTTGCTGTCCAGTGGATTTTGAGATTTCTTTGTTGAGATGTTGTTTATTTTTGATCTTGTATTGTAGTAATCTGTTGATATAAAAAGAAAAATTAGAGTAGGAATACTAATTTTAACGTTTTAACATTATGCATGTTTATTGAAAGAAGCAGCTTTGGAATAAGAATATTTCTTTTAATCTCATCACTATCCAGCATTTTCGCAGAGTCAAGCATATTTTAGAGTAGGTATAGTGATATAAACATATTAGTATCCTGCACATTTTCAGAAACAAACACATTTTTGGAGTTGGGATAGTTATTTTAACTTAAACACTATGCAACATTTTCTCTTAGGTAAGCATTCTTTGGAGTAGGAATAGTAATTTTAATACATTATTATCATGCACATTTTCTGAATCAAGCACCTTTTGGAGTTGGAATATTTATTTTAACCTGAACACTATCCAGCATTTTCTGTGAGGCAAGCACATTTTGGAGTTGGAATAGTTATGTTAACCTAAACACTATCCAGCATTTTCTGTGAGGCAAGCACATTTTGGAGTTGGAATAGTAATTTTAACCTAAACACTATTCAGCGTTTTCTCTTAGGCAAGCATCTTTTGGAGTTGGAATAGTTATGTTAACCTAAACACTATCCAGCATTTTCTCTGAGGCAAGCACCTTTTGGAGTTGGAATAGTAATTTTAACCTAAACACTATTCAGCGTTTTCTCTTAGGCAAGCATCTTTTGGAGTATGTTTTGTTGAATACCCAACGCTTAGGAGTCTTTGAGTTTGGATCCAGAGCAAAATTAATAACCAACATTGCATGATCTGAGAACCCATTATGAATAGGCCTTTGATTCAACATATTAAGCTGTCTAGAGGCTAGAAAAAGTCAATCCGTGAAAAGGACTTAAACCTGCCTGACCAACATGTGTATTCTTTTTTTGACGGGTATTGAGTGCGCCATGGATCACAAAGGTCCAAAGTTATTTTATAATTAAGAATAACTTCCAATGATTTAGGTTTGACTTGTTTCCTAGATTGCGTGGTCTTATCCAGCCGTAAGTTCATAATTAGATTGAAATCTCCTCCAATAATGATATCTCCTACCACCATCAGTAAAGATTGAAATAGATCCTCATAAACTGAGGAGCAATCGTCTACCGGAGCGTATAAACTGACGAATGTAATAGGTCTCAATCTATTTTTTATTCTACAAGAGGCCCAGCACCAACGTCCTGATGCATCCTCATTTGTTTGTATGATCTCAGGATAAATATTCTTATTCAGAAATATGGCAACCCCTCGCTGAGCCTCTGAAAATGAAGAGAAACCACGATATGAGGCCCATTTTTTAAACATAAAGAATTGATCCAATTTTGCATTTGGGATATGAGTCTCCTGCAGCAATATTACCGAAGGATTTTCCGACTTAATCCATAGCTCTATGGCCCGTAGTTTCTTTTTGTTATTTAAGCCGTTCACATTGAAAGAAATAATTTTCAAACAGTCACTACTCAGTATTTAGATAGATTACATATTTTCTGGAGGAATCTCTCATTTTAGTAAACAAAGAACCACCTATCAGGCAGAGAGTAGTTAATAAAAAACATAATAATAGACCTAGCACTAAAGACTTCATTATTTTAACCCCTACAACACACCCACCACCCCCCCAAACCCCACCCTCCAATCGCCCCCCCCACCCCCACCATTGGCCAAGATTCCCCAACCCACGCAGACCAATGGTTCCAACCCCCTGCCAATCGGGTGACATCTCTCACCCCCTGGACCCCCTGGACTCCGCACTCCATCCTGTGCACCTGATCCTCCCCTCACCCTACCAAAAAAAAACAAACATCATCTAACCACGACCGTCACAACTATCAGTCTATATTTAAAGAAAAAAAAAAAACCCCAGACCCAACAAAATCCAAGTCCAAGTCCTTAAAGACCATAGATTTCCCAAATTCTTCCAAATGTATCCTTATAAAGAGCTGGAAATGTCCCGGAGTAGTTCCTGCGCTGCTGCAATATCTGACAACATAAAAAATTTGCCTTTCACTAAAACTTTGAGTTTGGATTGCTGTGCTATCGTGGCTTGAGCTCCTTTAGCTTTAAATAATTGTAGCATCTGGACAAACTCTTTTCTTCTACGAGCAGCAGACGCAGACATGTCTGAAAAAATACGACACTTCACGGTTTCATTGACGAAAAATTGTCTTTGCTGAATTGCCGTTGAAAGAATAGTCTCCTTAATCCGTATGTCCGAAAAATTCAACAAAATTGTTCGAGGAAGGGAAGAATTTGGGAAAGGCTGAGCGGGAACGCGATGTGCTCGCGTAATAGTCAGGTCGCCCTCATGATTAGGGATGACTTTAGATTTCAAAAAAGAGGTGACCCACTGCAGCGTGCTGGACCCTTCAAGACCCTCCGGAACCCCCACTATGCGTAGGTTAGATCGACGATTATAGTTCTCTAAATCGTCCAATTTGGATTCAAAAGCACGTGAGGTGAGGGAGAGCTGATTTGTGTCCTGTTTGACCTTAATCATTTGATCCTCCAAACTAGAAATGCGGGTTTCGGCTTCTTGCAATCGAGCGGGGAATGCGGAAAAGAGATCTTCCATTTTATCCAGACGTTGATGGATTAAAGCTAGCTCAGATCTCTGGAACCTCTTCAGCTCTCTAACCTCGTCGAGGATTAAATTTAACATATCCTTGACTGTCATCTTCATCTCCCCCACTGTCTCAGTATCCAAATCAAGCAAAGGACTGAGATGGTCCCCATTAGAGACATTAAAGACAAATTTAGTGGTCGAAGCATCCGCCATAGTTGTTGGGGGATGTGCGGAGGGATTATCACTCGACGAAGGCGTAGAAGGCATAGATAACATAGGGGGTGCCCCTAAATTAGATTTAGGCGAAGAATTAGGAGGGTGAATAATTGGAGGAGAGAGAGCAGAAGAAACTTGGGCAGACACGACATTTTTCTTTTCAAAAAGAGGAAATGATTTAGTGCCTTTAACCCCCTCCACTGGGCTTGCCTGCGTGGATGCCCCGTCTTTAAAGGACGAAGACCCTGCGATTTCTGTGCAGTGAGAAGCTTTCAAAACTGAAGATGGAGATAGAGATGAAGACAGAGTCTCACAGATAGATTCCTCGAGCTCTTCCGAACTTTCTGCACTGTGACTTCTCTCCTTTGCCTTACCGTCACCGAGGCACCCCTTATTTAATAATTTGGCGGCATTCCGCGCCTCTTTAGCCTGCATGCGAGAAGCCTTCGCCTTCCGTGTATTCAACAGCTTCCCCATCCCCAAAGCAGATAGAGCAAATATAGGCCTTAATCGTTGTCGTTGTCACCGGATGCTGCTACCATAAGCTAGTTTCTGAGATATGAGAGTTCAAAAAGTTCAAAAAAGTTCAAAAATAAATTTTATGTCGTTTTTGCTGAAGCTCACCTGGCGCTTACAGCTCAGCCACCTCTCACTGTAGCAGCCGCATCCAAGACCCTCGGGCGCAGCGTCAATGCTGGGCGCAGGTACAGACACCGGCTCTGGGATGAAATAATACTGTAGACGCTGCCCTGCGATGCTGCGAAGTACAACGCTATGTCAGAAGCGGCACGTCTCAAAGTCCATGAACCAGGCTGCTTCCCTGCCCAGAAACGATAAAAACGATGAAAACGAGCTTCCACGGCAAGCTAGTAGCAGTATGCTGCTCCCCCGCCGTCTCAGACACGCCAGCCGCTCACGCCGTCAGCCGCCATCAACCGCGCCGAAGCTGCAGAGCTTCGAGGGGAAAGGGAGGAGCCAGGAGCCAGGAGCCGGGAGTCCTCAGGTGCGCGTGGAGGCGTGGATCTCCATCGCGCCGGCTGTGGGTAACGTCTTTGAAAACAGAGATCAATGATTTTGTATTTCGCAATGTCAACTCGGCCCCGATTAATATTATATGGGATGCTATGAAAGCCTTTATTCGCGGTATAATTATAAGTAAAGATGCAGCAGTATTTAAAGCAATTAAAAGTAAAAAAGAGGCGCTGGAACAAAGAATACAAGCTTTAAACAAATTAAGACAGGCGAACTCATCCAATACGATCTCACATCAATTAGATGAAGCCAAAAGGGCATTAAGCGCACATTATTATGCTCAAAGCGAGGAGATTTTTCGCAGACATTCTCAAAAAATATATGAAGACAGTAATTTTACTGGGAAGTTTCTAGCTTGGCAGGTGAGAGAACAAGCAACGGCTAATTTGATCAGAGAATTAAGATGCCCAGCGACTCAAATAGATACAAGAGACTCGATTGGGGTAGGGAAGATAATGCTCACTCACTATAATAAAATCTATAGTCAGCAACATAGTATTGATCAAACAAAACTATCGGATTTTTTAGAAAATTGTGCATTGCCCTGCCTTTCTCAAACCGATCAGGAAGCACTGTTATGCCCTTTCACAGTGGAAGAGGTAGAATTGGTGGTCAAAAACCTACCAAATGGGAAGGCTTCTGGCCCAGACGGATTTCAAGCGGAATTTTTTAAAATGTTTTTTTGCACTTTCTCAAATATTTTTTTGTTATTATTAAATTCGATGTTGGAAGGTGGCCCGATCCCGGACTCTTTTAGAGAAGGAACGGTGGTGAGTTTTCTGAAGAAGGGGAAGGATGCTAAAGACCCAAACTCGTACCGACCAATTACCTTACTAAACACAGATTATAAAATCGTTACTAAATTAATATCAATGCGCATGAATCAAATCTCAACAGAATTGATCCACCCGGATCAGAATGGTTTTATTCCAGGAAGGCAACTGTTTACAAACACACACTATTTAGTTGATGCCTTAGATTATTTTGAGACACGAGGGATCCCAGCATTGATTTTGTTATTAGATGCAGAAAAAGCGTTTGATTTGGTGGTTTGGGAGACACTTTTTATTATTTTAAGGCACTTTGGTATTCCCCATAAAATTGTAAATTTAATTCGAAATCTGTATACTATGGCCAAAGCAAATATTATTATAAATACGGTAATGGTCGGTACGGTTTTCGTTAAGAGAGGTACGAGACAGGGATGTCCCTTATCCCCAGTTTTATTTGCGTTCTTTATTGAGCCCCTTGCGGCTGCAATAAGGAACTGTGTTAATATCTCTCCCCCCATTCCTTCAATAAGTAAGATCAAACTTTATGCGGATGATATTATGTTATTAATTAAACCTGAGCTCCATTCACAAGTTAAGATGCTTCAGATCTTCGAAGAATTCGAAGCCTTAGGGGGTTACCGGATAAACAAAAAGAAAACAGAGATTTTGATTTGTGGGAACAGAGATCCAGAAATACATCCCGATCTAAAGTGTTGCATTAATACTAAACCCAAAAGATATCTCGGGGTCTATTTCTCACAGTCAGTTACGGACTTATATATGTTTAACTTCGATCCCCTTCTTTCTAAAATCCGCTTAATGTTTACACGCTGGAACTCCCTGCCACTATCAATCCTGGGTCGGGTTGCCCTGATAAAAATGTCCATTCTTCCATTATTTAATTTTTTGTTTTCTACTATTCCTTGTTTTTTATCAGGAACGTATTTTTCCAAGATTGAATCTATGTTCTCAGCATTCGTATGGGCAAAGAAGCCTCCTCGTATAGCAATCAATACTCTCTATGCTGATTTAGATCAAGGAGGACTGTCTCTGCCAAATATTAGAGATTATTATAATGCCTATTTTATACAGTATCTGTCGAGATTTAGGAATCAAACTCTAGGTCAAAATTTGTTTATTAATTGTTTCTTCGATCTAATTTGTTTCGAAAATGAGCTACCCCCTCCCCCGCAGATTTTTAAATCCCCCAAATTAGTTCGCTATAAGATTCTCTTATGGTTTCTTAAAAAGCGTACTGTTATGTTTAATAGATATTCACTCCCACTAGTTAATGCAACAACTCCACTGCCCAGTATTTTTCCACTGATGGGTATTAAAGGTAGATCGGATATAGTGGACAATTGGGCCAGAGTAGGATTTAGTAAAGTAGCTGATTTTATAAAAAATGGAGGCTGGATAACTCCTAGAGAGATGGCAAGTCTTGTTCAGACAAATTTTTTGTTGGTTTTGTCATATAACACTATTTTTAAATTTTTAGGCCAACTTGATATTGAACAGCTTAATCAACCAACGCAATTGGTTAAAGATCTCTTGATAAATGAGTGTATAAAGAGACCAGGGGAATGGAAACGTTGTTTAGCATATAGTAGGGAAACGGATTTAAGTCAAAAAGTAATTAAAAAATGGAAGGAACAAGAAAACCATGTATTATCTATGAATACTTGGAAGATCATTAACCATTTTAATTTTAATATACTTCGGGGAGCTAATTGGCGAAGAATGTTATTTTTGGGGAAATGGTTATTATATCGTACTCCTGCTGCCATTTCCAAAATGTATCCAAACTATCCTTCAAACTGTTTCAGATGTACTCAGCACATTTCCGCCAACTGGTCTCACGTAATGGCTCACTGTACCAATATAAGGGAATTTTGGGACGATATTTTTCTGTTCTGCCAGATTAATTTCAAAATTTCGCTCCCTTTTAATGAAAAACTGATACTATATGGTTTTGATTCAGATCTTAAAATATCCGCCCAATTGACTAAACTATTGTATATAGTAACGGTAGTTGCAAGATCTTTACTACTGCAAAACTGGCGGACAAAACAGATTCCAAGTAAATTAGAGTGGATACAGAAAATGAGGAGAGTAAGAAAGAGTGAACAAATTTATGCTCTGCGGGTGGGAGGTGGGAGAAAATTTGATAAAATTTGGGGTTCTTTTTTTGATTCGGACTGATGGTTATTTAGTGGATGATGTTTAACTTTATTATGTGAGAATCCTTTATGTTGAAGCTGCTTTTTATGGTATTTGATACTGTATATGTTTGACCAGTAATCTTCATTGTAACTAAAGTACTTCAATAAAAATAAAAATTTAAAAAAAAAAAAAAAAAAGCATCTTTTGGAGTAGGAATAGTTATTTTAAATACTACTATCCTGCACATTTTCTGAATCAAGCACCTTTTGGAGTTTTAATAGTTATTGTAACCTAAACACTATCCAGCATTTTCTGTGAGGCAAGCACCCTTTGGAGTTGCAATAGTTATTTTAACCTAAACACTATCCAACTTTTTCTGTGAGGCAAGCACCTTTTGGACTTGGAATAGTTATTTTAACCTAAACACTATCCAGCATTTTCTGTGAGGCAAGCACATTTTGGAGTTGGAATAGTTATTTTAACCTAAACACTATCCAGCATTTTCGCGTAGGCAAGCATCTTTTGGAGTTGGAATAGTAATATTATTCTAAACACTATCCAGCATTTTATGTGAGGCAAGCATCCTTTGGAGTAGGAATAGTAATTTTAACATACTACTATTATGCACATTTTCTGAATCAAGCACCTTTTGGAGTTGGAATAGTTATTTTAACCTAAACTCTATCCAGCATTTTCTCTCAGGCAAGCATCTTTTGGAGTAGGAATAGTAATTTTAAATACTACTATCCTGCACATTTTCTGAATCAAGAACCTTTTGGAGTTGGAATAGTTATTTTAACCTAAAACTATCCAGCATTTTCTCTCAGGCAAGCTCGTTTTTGGAGTTGGAATGATTATTTTAACCTAAACACTAGCAAGCATTTTCTCATAGGCAAGCACCCTTTGGAGCAGGAATAGTAATTTTAACATACTAGTATCCTGCACATTTTAAGAATCAAACAAATTTTGGAGTTGGGATAGTTATTTTAACTTAAGCACTATCCAGCATTGTCTCTTAGGTAAGCATTCTTTGGAGTAGGAATAGTAATTTTAAAACTTTATTATAATGCACATTTTCAGAATCAAGCACCTTTTGGAGTTGGAATAGTTATTTTAACCTAAACACTATCCAGCATTTTCTCATAGGCAAGCATCTTTTGGAGTTGGAATAGTTATTTTAACCTAAACACTATTCAACATTTTCTGTGAGGCAACCACCCTTTGGAATAGGAATAGTAATTTTAATGTACTACTATCCTGCACATTTTCTGAATCAAGCACCTTTTGGAGTTGGAATAGTTATTTTAACCTAAACACTATCCAGCATTTTCTCATAGGTAAGCATCTTTTGGAGTTGGAATAGTAATTTTAATCTAAACACTATCCAGCATTTTCTGTGAGGCAAGCATTCTTTGGAGTAGAAATAGTAATTTTAATACATCATTGTCATGCATATTTTCTGAGTCAAACACCTTTTGGAGTTGGAAAAGTAATTTTAACTTAAACACTATCCTGCATTTTCTCTTAGGTAAGTATTTTTTGGAGTTGGAATAGTTATTTTAACCTAAACACTATCCAGCATTTTCTCACAGGCAAGAACCCTTTGGAGTAAGAATAGTAATTTTCTTTTTTTTCTTTTTTTTTTTTTTAAAAACCTTTATTAGCATTTCAACCAATAACAAGTATGGGCCTACAACCCCCCGGGGCCGGCCGCTAAGCAGTCAAAGCAACAGAGATCCAATGTTGACACAGGCAGAACCTCAGGGAGCCGAATCTCCATGCTAATATATTCTCGGCCAGTGAATGGCGCAAGTAGGACACCAGGATTAAGAAGGCTTTCATTTTATAATAGGGAAAGACGAAAGGATCAGGTGCCAAACAATTTCCCAGCAGCGATAAATGGCAGGCAGAATAACAAACTTAAACATTAAACAGCAATCTATCGAGTCAATGGCGCTAAAACAGGAAGTACAGGATGTAGAGAAGTATCATGACCAGTTGCGCCTGCAGTCCCATGCCCTAAAGCCCAGAAAACACCCCGGAAATTGTGGCACACATGAAAAAGCAGTGATTCACAACAAAGGAGTTGTACCACGCTGATCCCAGAAAAGAAAAACAAAGAAGAATCAGAGAAGAAAAAGGAGGCCATGGAAAAAAAGGGTAAAGACTAAAGAATCCCCTTCCCCAACCCCCCACCCTGCACCTCTGCAGATGAGTACGGCCCCCCCCCACCAGCAGTGTGCCTGTCGCCCTGGAACCAGACCCGAAATATAGAAGAACAGAGAAAAGGGAGTAAGAAAAGAACCCCACCAGACGGGGGGGTAGAGAGAGTATTAATAAACTGGAGGAGGGCCTTCAAAACATGCCCCCAGCTTCTCCCTCCCGCACGGTAAGTTTTCCCCAAGGCAAACAGTAAGCAGCACAAAATCGACCATGTCAAAGAAAGATGGGGAGCATTATGCACCAATTATACTAATAGCTATGCCATGAGAGCACGCAACCCCTGAGCCCGCCCGTCTACTAGATGACCACCCCTGAAGGGTCAGCCTTATCCTTGACCACTCTTTGCAAATCTGCCCACGCATACCCCTCGACCCAGCGCCATGTCCAATGTTACAAGGTAAAGGAGTGTCCAAAAGCGACCGGGAAGCGACGCACACAGGTGGGGTGGAAGTCTCTGAGTACCAACACAGTCCGCATCATGGAGGGACGTCTTTCCCAGTGTTGCCCCAGGATCTGCACTGCACACAAGGTCCAGGAAGTCAGAATCAGCCAAAGTAGACAACTGTTGCTCGAATTTTCCCTGGGTCGCCGGAGGCCGTGCACGGGACGAGGCCACCACCTCCCACTCAGGTCCAATACCTCCGGAACAGATCAGACCCACAGCCAGCCGATCACACGGAAGCATACTGTCCGGAGTTTCCAGCTGTTCACTAATCTCAGGGGTGGCCGCGGCATTGTCCTCCTGTGTGCAGTGTGGGAAGTCCCTGTGTACCTGAGGACAGGCCGGCTGCAACTGTCCCGACGCTGATGCCACACCATCGAGCTTACTCCCCAAGACCCCGATGCCATGAACCAAGGTGGAATGAAGGGCACCGAGAGCCTCGAGGAGGTCGCCGTACCCCAGCACAGCTCTCTGCGATTGCTCCGCCACACTCCCAAAAGTCACACACTCCCAATCCTGCTGTGACCCGGTGGACAGGATGGTAGGCTTCATCATAACAAGATGGCCGCCGGGTAGGCCCGACCCGTATTGGGACCGGGACCCAGGGACAAGCGCCTCAAGGTCCACGTCACTGGAAACAGGGTTCCGGGGGCAGGCAAAAATTATCCGTTGTGTGGTCACGGGCAACCGTCGTCCCCACCACGGACCAGCGCCCGTGAAGATCCGGGAGCAGCCCGCAAGAATCAGGGCGAGTCACGGGCGGCGTCCGGGCAGCTCACCGTCAAAGGCAGGGGCAATCACCGGAGAATCTCAGAATTGCCACCCCGGGCATGCACTCGGTCCGCTACGCTTAGCGGTAGGAACGACCACGGCGAAATGTAGGCCGAGGTGTGCACCGCTCCGGTGGTCCGACTCCACCCAGTCACCACAGGCCGCTGTTGTTGAACTGCCACCCGGCCAAGGCGTCCACTCGAGGTCCTGGCTCCAGGGCTGCACGGGCCGCAAATTTCAAAGGCACATTTCTCCGGCGGTACAGCCGCCAGAAACTTCGGAGTCACACGGTCGGTTGCCACTCTCCTTCACAAATACGAGCGCGTAGCGCAGGCTAAGGATCTCAGGCAGGATATCCGTGCGGGATGCGGAGGTTCACGGAGCCGGGAGTCTACGCTGCCGTCCCGGTCGCCATCTTGAAGAATAGTAATTTTAATATATTACTATTATGCACATTTTCAGAATCAAGCACCTTTTGGAGTTGGAATAGTTATTTTAACCTAAACATTATCCAGCGTTTTCTCACAGGCAAGCACTCTTTTTTTGCACATTTTCTGAATCAAACACCTCTTGGAGTTGGAATAGTTAATTTAAATTAAACACTATCCAGCATTTTCTAACAGGCAAGCACCCTTTGGAGGAAGAATAATAATTTTAATACACTATTATCCTGAAAATTTTCAGCATCAAGTGTAAAAAAATGTTTAAACGGAAACATTATTTTAACTTTGAATATATTTTGTAAAGATAATAATTATTTTTTGGGGTGAAGTCTCGTTCGTTTGTTTTAAACGAGAAAAAAAAAATATGTTGTGATTTACTTTAGATATATATTGTCCCAAATAGAGTATTTAGTAAAGTTGGTTGGAGGTTGTAAAGTTTTGCAACAAACTGGAAAAAAAAGCATATGTTGGAATTTAGTTTATTTGCGTCTTTAAAAATTGTTAAGTAGCTATACATTTCTATAGTTTGTACTTACTTTGAGTCTTAGCTGCCTTTCTTCGACGAGTACAATTTGCAAAGTGTAATCCCGCGTGCAGTCTCTGGTAATCAGTAAACTACAATTTTAAAAATGGTGGGTGGCTCCTATTATACGTTTTGTTGTCTTGAATGTTATTTGAAAGTAAAATATGTTTTGCGTTTAATTTTTCTTTGTGTTTTTAATGGTGTCAGAACATAAATAATTATTTTCTATATTAGTTTTCGTATCTTTTTATTTTAGTAGGTTTTAACATTCGTTTTGGCTATTTCCGGGTCAAAGTAATTTCATTGAAAGAGCTGTAGGACTTTTTTTTCCGTATTTTTAAAACTTAACTTTTCTTTTTGGTGTTGGTATTAGTTGTGTGTTATTCTGTTTTTGTTATGTGAAAATTTACGATTTATTAATTGTAGTTTAATTTGTGTTATTAAGTAGTGTTTTCATGTTTGTGTATTTTTTTTTGTGTTTACATAACAAAGGGGTCTATTGCGACGTTGCAACAGCTAAAGGGACCACCCGCCATAGATGCGGCGGTCCCGCCGTACACATCAGGATGCCCCCGCCACACTGGCGAGCGCATCCCGCATTCCTAACATTGCGGTGGGCGGTGCGGTCAGCAGCACACGCCGCAATGTTAGAAATGCATGTTGTGCATTTGCATGCACAACGTGACAGGCACCGCAGAGGGGTACCATATGTACCCCTCATGTGCACCCCCCATCCCCACAACACCCTGGGGGCCCGCAACAGGCCCCCAAAAACACCGCAATGGAAAGGCTGATCCCCGCCAACATCGTAATATGGATGGCGGTGCCATATTAGACACGTATTCCGCCCGGTCGACTAGTCGACAGGCAGAAAACCAGCGGACAGTCTTTCTGTCTGCTGGGGTCTTCCCCTCCATCATACTGTGGCGGGGGACATGGTAGGCAGGCGGTGGAAATTGGCAGCCGGATCACCACCGCCATACGGGCAGTGGCGATCCGTCCGCCAACATAATCAACCCCAAAATTTTGAAAATGTTGGTTAAATGTATGTTATGTTAAAATGTCATAAATAAATTAGTTTAGATTAATGTATGTTTTTTATTTAATTTATATGTGTATTATGCATTTTGGTAATGTTTATTAAAATTATAAAGTAAAAAACAAAATCCTGAAAAAAGTTATCGAGTATTACTTTTGGTACCCGAGTATTTTTTATACCATTGGGTAATTTAATTAAATATTGTATTATAAAATAGTATGTGTTGTAGCAATTATTTAAATAAATGTATATAAATTTGATTGTCTAAATTATTAATATTAACCCCTAGTATTAATTTTAATAGTAGAGTATTAATTTTACTGCTTGTGTATTAATTTCCATTATTTACGTTTTAATACACTTCCCCACCCAAAACCCCTGTATTACCTGCATCCCGCTCCAGGGGTTTATTATACAAAAAATATATATATTGCGTTGTAAATGTGTGCGTTGTTGTAGTATGCTTTGGTAATAGATCATTCAATTTATTATACTATATTTGCGTTGTAATGGTATGCGTTGCAAAAACGTTTGATGTAATGGTAGTTGTGTTGTAAAAGTTGCGATGTAAAAGCATGCGTTGTATTTGTTTGCGTTGTGACGTCATATATTCCAGGATACAGTGCCAATAAGGTTCAATGCCATCTCCCAGTCCATATCGGAGATCAGTGCCTCCATGTCTCCTTCCCAGGCCCTTTGCGCAGGGTACTGCCGCAGCTGCATGTCTTTTTCTTGGGGGCTTTGTAGAAATGAGTGATGTGATGACACCACTCTCCCCATCTAATGAGGCCTTCAAAGATCCCCGATGGACGTGGGGCAGCGGAATGTCCACCCAGAGATCTTTAGTCACGTTCTCCATCTTGGCATAAGAAAGAAAATGAGCCGGTCCCACCCCAAATGAGTCTACGCATCCTTAAACAATATGAAGGTGTCCCCTGGGTAGAGGTCACCCAATTCTAGACAACCCCTTCCCCTCCACAGCTCCATAGACATGGTGAAGTCAATGTTTCTGAAGAGCGCCAGATCCCACAGTTTCAGTTCCCTACTAAAGGGAGCCTTACCAATAACTCTCTGAACCACCCCTTTCCCAGATCCCCGCAGTGTAGGTAATCAAATATGGCAACTGGATCTCTGATCTCCCCACCGCATTAGCAGATAAGGCAGGGTGCCCCCCCACCCTTAAACTCAGCTCCCAGAAGCCACTTCTCCCAGTTGACAGACTCCACAATCCATCGGGCCACGTGCTGTAGGTGAGCAGCAAAATAATCAAATTATACGTTCGGGACTTCCAAACCACCATCCTCCATATCCTGTTTCAATGTAGCAAGCGACACTCTACAACGCCTACTTGCTCATATAAGTGTCACTAGTAGGCTGTCCAACTGTCGGAAAAAGTGATCCTTTAGTGGAAACAAAGAATTCTGTACAAGAGACTGACATTTCAGGAGAAACCATTTTTGCTATGGTCACCTTACCCATTAGACATAGGGGGAACCGATTCCAGATGGATATGGAGTTTTCCAGACCGGACAACACCCTGTCGACATTGTGACGCTGGGCCTCCGTATGGGTAACCCAGATCCAAGGCTCCTTCTAAATTAAGGAATTAACACTCTGCAGCTCCCTCTGAGATTAGACCTTGCTCTCAATCCCATTACATTAATCACCAAACTAAGGACTGCCCTGTTTTGGCCTTGAATGGAGTACTGCGGAGTTGAAACCATACAGAGATGGTCCTTGCTGACATTATTGAATGAATGAAGCATTTCTATAGCTCACTGCTACTCAGAGAGTGTCCTGACGCTTTTAGGTATGCCGCAGCTGAATATTCACAGAGTCAATGTCTATATTCTCCCTTAGGATCTAAGTAGTAATGTTTTCAGCCCCTTTTGAATTTTCCTTCTTATGGGATCAGTCTGCGATAGTCCGGTAGGGTATTCCACATATTTGCAGCCTTGTCGGAGAAGGAAGAGCCGCCTCTCTGATGTTTCTGGAAATGGAGAGTTGCATTGAAACCCGTTGAGCTAGAACGCGGCAGTCTCCCAGGGCAGTATGCTTTGACACGGTCATTGAGGGGCTCTATCTTGAGACTGTGGACTTGCCTGAAAATACTCTGTGTCACCCTGCCACGCCGCTATCCCGCTGAATCCATACCTCTTGCAGCATTTTCGTCCCCCGCCGCCGCTATCACCATCAGCGGCCGCGGAGCGGGGACGGAACTACAACCCCCACGATCCCCAGCGGCAGGAGAGCCGCCGACGTAGTTTTGGCGCCAGGAGGCGCATAACAGAACATCGTGACCCCGGCAAAGCGGGCTCTATCTTGAGACTGTGGACTTGCCTGAAAATACTCTGTGTCACCCTGCCACGCCGCTATCCCGCTGAATCCATACCTCTTGCAGCATTTTCGTCCCCCGCCGCCGCTATCACCATCAGCGGCCGCGGAGCGGGGACGGAACTACAACCCCCACGATCCCCAGCGGCAGGAGAGCCGCCGACGTAGTTTTGGCGCCAGGAGGCGCATAACAGAACATCGTGACCCCGGCAAAGCGGGCTCTATCTTGAGACTGTGGACTTGCCTGAAAATACTCTGTGTCACCCTGCCACGCCGCTATCCCGCTGAATCCATACCTCTTGCAGCATTTTCGTCCCCCGCCGCCGCTATCACCATCAGCGGCCGCGGAGCGGGGACGGAACTACAACCCCCACGATCCCCAGTGGCAGGAGAGCCGCCGACGTAGTTTTGGCGCCAGGAGGCGCATGACAGAACATCGTGACCCCCGCGTCGCGGGACCGCGCGCGGGCTAAGCCCGGGCAAAGGGCGGGCCGTCTGTGGCCGTCAGGGGCAGGAAGAGGCTGGGCTGGGCCCATCCTCTAAGAAGTGCCCCACCGCAACAAAAGGTACATTACCTCCTGTTAAGCAGGACTTTTATGACATTTCCATCATATCGTGTGTGACTGTGATCATTTTGTCCTGCGGATTATTGCTATCTTGAGAGGATTAATTACTTACTGATTTGAAAATGTCACCACGAGGCACGAAGAATAGAACGTCACTGGGTGGTTCCGTGCGTGGTACCCTAGATAATTTTATAACCAGGGCTGCTTCAGTTTTGGAACAGGAGATTGCTATAGTAGAAAGGCGCTTGTCGGCTGAGCATGCACAAAATAAACGTTCCTCACTTGGAGCGATTCAATTCGTCGTTTCCCCGAATCCTGCAATACCTGCTCCTCATTTAATACACGACTCTCAAAGCAAATCTATAATCATTCCATCTGTTTCTGACTCAATACCTCTGATACATTCCCGCACTCACCCACCATCGCCTCCTTTAAAAACGTATTCTAATTCCTCTTCAGATTGCATATCGTTGATCTCGTCACCTTCTAGGCCTGCTAATGTTAACCCCCAAAAGAAGAAGGGTAGAAGAACTACCAGCAGTGCTCCTCCCCCCCCGAAAAAAAGAAAGAGGGGAACGAAGAAGAGCAGTAAAAGCAGCACACTCCCTAATAGCAAGGATAGTCATAAGCCTAATCAAATGGGATGTCAAGTTACCGATCGTCCTTCTCTTGTTAAACAAACGAATGGTTCTGAGACCCAGGTGGACTCTAGCAATGAACTAATGGGCCAATTAGAACTACTAGTTAAATCACTTATTCTTCCTGTATTGGAAAGAATAAAGGGTCTGTCGAAACAATTAGAACAAATAGAGAAGTTGACACAAGGAAACACTGACCAACTGAAAGATTTATTGCTTAAAACCACGATATCATCACAAAGTCATATAAATTCTAACCAATTTCTAATAGCTAATGACAGGCAAATAAACGCAGAGGCAAGTAAAAATCTACCAGTTTCAGTAAGCCATAAACAACTGCCACCAACCACAAAAAGTAACAATGAAACCACACAAGGTCAGATCATTGCTAACCCCAAAATTTGCGACCTAGGAAATAAACCATATAACGTACCTGCTGCCACCGCTGAGAGTTCAAATAAAGGTTTAAATTGTAATCATATAGATCTACCTCCAGAAGCGGTCCCTTATGTTACAGTTTTAACAGGAGTTCCGGCCCTGGAAACAGGAAAGAAAGAGGGCTACTACGACCTAAAAAACAAAGTGATGTACTGGCTGAGACAAAACAGGCCTTTACCTTTAAATATTAATGGGGAAATCTTGAATGTTCGCAGATTAGGCTGGGTCGGCCCACGCCTGAAAGAAATCCAAGGCGACGTGATCATTGTCAACTTCAGGGATCAGAGAGCAACCAGGCATATAACTAATTGGTTCCAATGTCAAGATCAAAGTTCTATCAGAACTTATGACCTGACCTATTTTTATCCACAGTCACTAGCCAGAAACTTAATACAGCCCAATATTTCTTCATGGCCCCAAGAGAGGCCTTCTAATTTTCATATTTTAACATCCAATCGTTTTTCCCCTCTTAGAGGTCTAGAGGATGTCGATTGACTCTCCCTAAAAGACTTTGATCAGGGTACCTCTAGCGGTCCAAGGAGAGGGCAAACATACGGTGATTCTTCCTATTCACCCTTATCCTGCACAGCTCTAGCTACTAAACAACCATCTATTTTAGTACAAAACACCGTCCTGGAGCTAAGGGATGAATTATTGCAATCCCCGACACATGCTCCAAACTCTAACACTGCTTCTGACTTAGACTCTAGTAAACTAAAAATAGCAGTTGCTTTTTGGAATGTTGCTGGTTTACGTTCCAAATTGGAGAATGACGTCTGGACTAATTTTATTCCAAATTTTAATGTCCTGTGCTTACAGGAGACATGGCTGACAACAGTGACCCACCTGGCCGGTTATAGAACATACTTCTCACCCGCCCAACGTTCTAATTTTGGCCGGGCTAAAGGAGGACTAATTATATATATATCGAATTTGATTAAGTTAGAAAAGATAGAGGTTATAAAGTCTGATTCTAACTTTCAGCTCCTTAGTCTTACATTAAATTCTAGGGATTCTTTCCTTCTGGTCAATTATTATAATAATTTATCCGAATTGGATGCAATGGAAAAAATTAAATTTATTTTCTCCTTAATATCATCCATAATTAGGAAATCAACTAGAGAATTGACCATTATATGGGGTGGTGATTTCAATCAGACTCTTTGTGGTGCTCCCAATGCTTTTTTATGTGGCTTAAACGATGAGGACGATAATCCCATCCCACATTTTTCTCATTCAACTTTAGGTAGTTCACTAAATGAAATAATTTTTAACCTAGATCTGAGAATTGCAAATAAACCAGCTAATGGAAACACGACGCTGGCCCCCACCTTCCATGGCAGGGGGTGCAATTCTACTATTGATTTCATTTTGCTCTCAAATGGCTCGATTATGAAAGATACTATCTTTGACATTCATCAGGTAGTTTTGAGCGACCACTATCCTCTTACTATAACCTTTTTTCTTTCCACTAGGCCTCCTCCTAAAATCCCTAGCGTTCTTGATCAAAATAATTTAGATCTACCAAGAGTTAATGGCTATTCTCTTAAGTGGGCTTCAGTCGACCCAATAGAAATTGTCAACTCAGTGGTCACTGAAGCATATACATCCGTAATGAAGTGTCTAGACCTGAATACTTCAGACGATGATGTTATTACCAACTTTGCCACGGTGATATACACCATAAAGAAATTGCTAATGGTAAATAAGAATAACCCCAAGAAGAATAGACAGGGCTGGTTCAACCATACGTGCACTGCAGCCTATACAAAACTCAAACTCGCTTTACACAAGACGGATAGGGATCGGGCAGAAATATCTAAAATAAGGAGGGCCTATAATATCGCAATCAAGGAACGGAAATTAGAACTAAAAAGACAACTCTGGGACCAACTACATGAAAGCTGTCTAAGTAACAACAATGTTATCTTTTGGAAGATAGTAAAAACACCTTTCTTAAATATTAAGGACAGTTCCCCGAGTATAGAGGTTGCTATAGATGAAAGGGAATGGGTAGAGCATTTTTCACAGATTTTTAAGATTAACTCACCACCACATTTCCCTAGAGAAAATGATTTTTCCAACCAACAGCCTTCGATTTTCCCAATTGACATGCCTATTACATGTGATCAAGTTGAAAGAGCTTTAAATGCAAGCAAGAAAGGGAAGGCCCCGGGTCCTGATGCAGTTCCCATAGACTTTTTTAAAACACACTCTGAGCTCTGGATTCCTTTCTTAACTAGGGTTTTTAATGCATTATCTTCGATTGGTATCCCCGAATCGTGGAAGAAATCCATATTAGTCCCTATCTTCAAAAAAGGAGATAGGAATTCACCATCCTGTTACCGTCCCATCTCCCTATTGGACTCCACGGGTAAAATGATGGGCCGGATATTACTTGATCGTTTACAGGAGTGGGTAACACAAAATAACATCTTATCCGACTTACAATATTGGTTCCGCGAAGGTTTGGGGACCATAGACCAAGCCCTAAAATTATCATTATTAATTGATAAATATGTTAACATCAAAGCCGGAGCTTTATATATGGTCTATGTTGACCTATCAGCTGCATTCGACTGTGTTAGTCATTCAAAACTCTGGCCCATCCTATTAGATCTAGGGGTGGAACAGACTGTAGTGACTTATATCAGGGAATTGTATGCTGATGCATCAGCCAGAGTAAGGTTTGGTACTAGTGGCGAACTCACGGCGTCGTTCGGGGTAGAAAAGGGCGTAAGGCAAGGTTGTGTCCTGGCTCCGTTCCTATTCACCCTCTACACAAATGGTTTGGAGAGGGAGATGCTGAAAGGATCCCAGGACCTTCCTATGGTAGCAAACCGCCGCATACCAGCCCTTTTGTACGCCGACGATGCAGTGATATTGGCTCGTACACCTAATGAACTTCAGAGAGCCCTAAGTACCTATGCATCATTTATGGCCACCCTAGACCTTAAAGTCAATATTGGGAAAACCTTCGTTATGAAGGCGGGCTCTGGCAGGAACAATAAAATTAGGCCCATTTATCTGAATAAGGAAAGACTATCAACTACTGACAAATATCCTTATCTTGGTGTCATGATCGATGAGAAACTTAGCTGGAAACCGGCAGTCGAAGCAAGAAAACTGCAATTCGCAAGAACCACCTCTGCACTTATAAATTTTTCAAGGAAAATAGGGAAAAAAACACCTGCAGAGATGGTTAAAATCTACAAAGCAAAATGCCTCTCAGTAGCTCTGTATGGAGCTGGTGTATGGGGGCATGCAACTGTGGGTTCCATCCAAATAGTCGAGAATGGCTTTTTGAAATACCTTCTTGCTTTACCCACTACAACTGCCAGTTATTCCTGTCACCTGGAATTAGGACTACCATATGCGATAGATCTGGTGAGAATCCAGCCTCTGCTATTATGGCACCGGATCTGGACGTCAGAAAAAACAGTCATTACTCAACAAATTATCAAAGACTGTAAAGGCCTAGATAATGCACACAGATCTAGGTGGTTAGTCTATGTTAAGAATTTTTTAACTGATCTTGGGTTGGAAAAATACTACAACGACCCCACCCAGATACAACAGTTAACAAGAAAGGTTTTCTATAAACTTTGTTTTAATCATCTTGAAGACCTTCGACTCAACTCAGAGGTTATGAAACAAACAGCTAGACACAGTTTAATGGTTCAGACGACATTTGGAATTCAGCCGTACTTGACTTATAATATAACTTCATATGAGTTGTTTCTTTTAGTCAGGTTTAGACTGAATTTCTTCCATCGTTTGGTGACTTTCCCGTTGAAGAACAACTGGGCTAGAATACTGCCATCCTGTCCTTGTGATGGGAGTTCATTTCAATCTACAGCCCATACTATTCTTTTTTGTAAATATTATACAGATCAACGGAGAAAACTATTAATCTCCCTATTAAAACGTCAGGGCTTCCGCACATACCGCCCAGCCCTACTTTTTTTACAGACACTTGAAGGGGAGGAGACGGTTTATATTGTTTCTAACCTCCTACAATATATTATGCGACATAGGCTGAACCTAGGGTAATCAAATTTATTTCATTTATTGTTAAATTGATTATAACATACCATAACCAGATGGAAAGCACTGCTGTCATCTATGTACTTTTAAACTTACAGCTTTTTAATGAATAATTTTATAATGTATAAGGTTTAATTGTATCTTTTATGGCCTTTTTTCTGAAAAGCCGAATAAAGAAATATTGATTGATTGATGATACTTGGGTCCCCGATTATAGAGGTCTTGGTTTGTTAGGGTCAGTGCTTTATGCTTAATCCACTGATGGACTGGCAACCAATGAAGCTTATTTTGTAAACTTGACACTGAGGTACATTTCTGGATTTTATATATTAAGCGGACTGCCATGTTCTGCATGACCTGCAACCTCTGGATCAAATATTCCGGTAGGCCCACGTACAGAACATTTGCGTAGTCCAATCTGAATAAAATCAATGCTCTAACCACAGTGATTTGAGCTTCGTGAGAAAGTAGATGAAGAAACTTACTTAGCATGCGAAAAGTCCAGAAACAAGACTTCACCACTGCTGACACCTGCGCTCCGAATGAGAGCTGGGAATCGAACAGTACCCCCAGGATTTCTGACCACAGTTGTTTGGGGGGAAGGGCGGGGAAGGTAGTGGAGGAACATTGACAGGCCAAGCCCCGACCCAGCCAGGGAGGGCATATCGTCCAAATAGTCGAACCTCCGTCTTATCTGGGTTGTACTGTAGTTTATTTGTATTCAGCCAGTCTAACAGTGCTACCAAACAGTTGGCAAAGACTGCCCTTGCCTTCTCATGATTCCCATCATGCAGGAGCAGGTTTCATCAGCGTACGAGATGATCTTGATATTGTGGGTTCCACCACATGTGCTAGTGGAGCCATATAAATGTTGGAGTGTAGGACTAAGCGACGAGCCCTGAGACACCCCCAACTTCAATTCTTTACTTCCAGAGACATATGGCTTCATCCAGGTTACTTGTTCGCGACCTTTAAGGAATAAGCCCAGCCAGTTCAATGCTGAACCTATTATATCAAGGTGTTTTAGCCTGTGCAGCAGGATGTTATGATCCACCGTATCAAACGCTGCTGGCGGTCCAACAGTACCAATGCCACATTAAGGCCTGCATCCAGATTACATTTGATGGACTTAGAGACTTCTAATAGAGTAAACTCGGTACTGTGGCGGGCTCTAAACCCCGATTGAGTGGAATGTAATAGGTTGTTATCAGTCAAGAAGGCAGTTAGTTGTCGGTTTACCGATTTCTTCAGCACTTTTGAAGCTGCTGGCAGCAACAAGACTGGTCTGAAGTTTGCTAAACATTCTGGATCTGCGCTAGCCTTTATTAATAAGGAGATTACAATAGCTCTTTTCCAGTCATTAGGTACTACGCCTGTAACGAGGGAGCTAGCAAATAGCTTCTGATACACTAAGCAAAGGTTGGTCGCACACTGCTCGTCACACCAGCAAGTTGCCCCAAAGGACTGTGGTAGATGTAGTGGCGACGGCGGGTACGCCTATGCCACGATGTGTAAAGAACAGTATGTGTTGCGTTAGCCATCCCTGGACACGTGTTTCGAGGTAGTTGCCTCTCGTCAGCAGGGAGCAGGTCAGTGTAAAGGGGTGCCGCGTGGACTGCCAAAATGTAATTAAAACAGGTCAAGTACCTCTCATGGCGCGCAGGTGCAGATCCAAGGCTCGTCAGCCCGTTGGCTCAAGGGAGCCGTAATAAATTAAGCAAAGGTTGGTCGCACACTGCTCGTCACACCAGCAAGTTGCCCCAAAGGACTGTGGTAGATGTAGTGGCGACGGCGGGTACGCCTATGCCACGATGTATAAAGAACAGTATGTGTTGCGTTTTTGTTTACATTCAGGCTCCCTTGAGCCGGTGGGGTTGACGAGCCCATGGCTACGCACCTGCGCGCCTTGAGTGGTACTTTACCTGAGAATATTTTTGGCAGCCTACGCAGCAACCCTACACACATACCTACTCCCTGCTGACGAGAGGCAACTACCTCGAAACACGTGTCCAGGGATGGCTAACGCGACACTTATTTTCATTTTAAACTTTTGGCATAGGCGTACCCGCCGACGCTACTTCATGGACCACAATTCTTTGGGGTAACACGCTGGTAGGACTAGCAGAGTGCGGCCAATCGGATTTTTTTTTTTAGCTTCTGATACACTGGAGCAATAACATCAGAGACAGATTTTAGTACATAGGGCAGTATCGGATCTGTTGGGGACCCAGATCTACTGTGTAAGAAGGAGGCGTTTACCTTCTGTACCGATGGCGCCTGAAAGATGACCTGTGATGCAGGTTGTAATCAGTCCCCTGTGACTTTTAGCTCCAACACTACTGGTATACTATTCTCCCAAGACACATTTTTCTGAATTTTGAGGATTTTCTCCTCAAAAAAGTCACTCAGTCCAGAGCATAGGGCTTGGCTGGGGCTCAGTAGAGGGGACGTCGTTTTAGGATCTGAAAAATTGGCTACAATCTTGAAGATCTCCTTGCCATCATTCTCAGCCCTCTTAATGCAGTGCAAGTAAAAGGTGCTGCAGGTTATTTTAAGTTTCTTGTGATAGGCTTTCTCGGACAATTTGTAGTTAACTTTATCAGATTCCCGATACAAACTGCGCCATTCCCTTTCCAGTTTCTTGCACGCTGTGTACTAACTGTTTTAACACCCCAAAAATTCCTTGATCAAACCAAAACAGACCCTGACTGATTTAGGAATGAGTGACTGCTGGCATAATCCATCAGTGGCCAGACAGCCTCAAGTGCCATTGGGGAAAAGAAAAGGGTTATTAGGCACAATACATTTAACTGAGTGACTCATCCGCAGCTTTGGGAAGTCGGTCTAATAACTATTCACATTTGAGTATGACCAAGTGAGGTAACGGAGTCTGTTTTTTTAAATAGTGTTAATATTTTATTGTCTTTATGTATTGTATCTGTGTAACTTTTATGGTTTTGCAAACAAAAACCGAATAAAGTTTATTGATTGATTGAGTATGTCCAAGACTATATTAATCCGGCTTCTGCCTAATCGCTTTTTATAAAGTTCAGATACGGGTTGTACCCATTGCCTCTTCCAATGATAGTTCAGAGTTGTGCCCAACATGTTTTTATCTCTATGAAACGAAGAAGCCCCTGCTCTCTTTCTGCCCCTTCTACTGCAAACCTAGAGTAAGATGGGCTGTGTCCATGCACAGGCCCTTAGTTTTAAGGGACCCATGTAAATGCCCTAAGGATTTGCAGAAGTGACACTAGCCCGCTGGGGGGGCTGCTGTGTCCTTGTTTTTGCTTGCTACATGGTGCATAAGATTGCAAACACCGACTTGGGCCATTGCATTGTTTCATAATCGCTTTAGATACTGTGTAGTTGTACATAGAGATTTTAACTGTTACTTTAATGCTCAGTTTTTCTGCTATGGATGTATTTTTTTTCTTTTTATTGTTTTTGCGTACGTTGATGCATTTCATTTTTTGATCTGGCAAGTCATATAGCGGTGTCAGAACAAACTAGTTACAAAAACAACAGTGAACCATTGTGAATGGATTGAATACTGCGAGCAAGCGGAAGGTCCTTGGAAAAATGTTACAATTTTGAGCCCATGCTGGAAGGCTTTCTTCAGGGACAGAGTAATTCGGAAATAAACAAATCCACATTGGTGAGGCCTAGCTGCGGCCTAGTTACTATGAGCCAGGAAAATGCACTTTAACTGGTCGGTGCAAACTCGTTTCAACTGCATTCGTTTCATGCCAGTGGGCACATGTAAATTCAAGTATATATTATTTGCTCAGCACATTATTAATAATGCTCTTTTAGTATAAGACGCATAAATGCTCCATGTCAAATATTATTTGGGAGTGAGCATCCCTCTAAGCCTTCTTTTTTTCAGCTTCGTCATTTTAGTATCCTGCATCAGTTTGGCTAGTCCGTTGCTTCTCGGGTTGAGGTCTGCTGAAGTGAGGCACATGTCATTTTTGTCGATTTGTCCTTCCCTTGGTTCAGTTTCATGGTGAGGTTATCTGCTTTCCTGTCAATAGATTGCAACATTGCTTTTTATTTCTTTAAGTATCATGGCCACTTTGCTGTCATGGGGCTCAGTTTGTTTCTGCTGCTGCTCTTCCAGCTGTCCCAGTCACTGTTGTTTGTCAAAGTGCAGCTTTCCCTGCTTCTGCACACTTTTACCCATTGTTCAATTATTAACCGGGCTTCACTGCTAGGCGTTGAAGACCTTTCTATTAACCCCTTCCCTGCTCATGACGGAACCACTCCGTCATGAGCCACGGGCGCCGTGTGCTCATGATGGAGTGGTTCCGTCATGCTGCGGCCGTTGGCGACCGCCCCGCCCACGCGGCACTGATTCCCCGCCTGTGCGGGCGATCATTGCAAGTGGGCGGAGTCGTGACGGAACCACTCCGTCATGAGCACAGCGCGCCCGTGGCTCCTGACGGAGTGGTTCCGTCACGAGCATGGCGGCGCCGCAAACACCCCAAACCCCCCCAGCGCCGCGGCAAAATTCGTGCCGCGGCGAAGGGGTTAAGCAATCTGTGGAGTGTATCGAAACAGGGGCGTACTCTACATACCGGTGGCTCGCTGAATTATTCTGCCAGCTAGAGAACAACTTCAGTCAGGGCTGACTAGTGCCTGGCATTTGAAAATAATCCATTAGAGCATCAAAGCACTGTTCTATAGGGGAATAGTGGTGGAATGTTGATGAGAAAAGTCATAAATGTTGCCCGGAGTCACTATTCCACTCACCAACAGTACTTTACATCCAGATCCATCGCAGACATTCACTACATCAATAGCTCATCTCACTGCTCTACAAAAACAAAACATACCACACACACCGGCACATCAAAATCTCACACAAACATAATGTCATACTACATTCCATCATAAAATATAAACAAATACCCACTCCCATCATGGCTACACAAATAATACACATCCTAAACCAACTGTACTCCCAAATCTTCTATCCTCACCAACACCTCCTACATACACCCCAACCCAACACTCATTCACCCGCCACTCATCCATTGCACTGTTTAGATCCTTAAAACATGACCCACATGCTCAACCACTATCCCTAACCCATACACCTTCCAGCGTAAAAAGACGCAAAATAAATAAACAATATGCCGGTCTTCAAAACTTAGCATCTCCTTCTCTATCACACAAAAAGACTACTCTACAAAATCATAAAAGCCCACCAACTCACTCCTGACCACTATCTCCACCACCTACACACAGACCTTACAACATTTTTGCAAATCCAGAACTAGTTACCTTTCAAAGGATTACTCCAGTCACATGGTCAAACCCCCATCTGGTAGCTTTCAAACACAAAACACCACAAATCACCACACCTAGGACCATCTTACATGCAACTACATATCAACCATGGAACAAACTAAATGTTGAATACTTAGAATCACAACTAACATTCAACACAGATCTTGACACAATTAATTCAGTTAAAAAACTTTGAGTGGCTCAGGAAGCTTTTAATATCCTAATAAAACTAAGAACAAAAAACGGGACAAAAGAAAACAAGCACCTTGGATGAATGCAAAACTAAAAAAGATAAAACAACAGATTGTAAAGCTGCAATACACCTGGCTCAAAACAAATAACAATCAAGACAAAGCCACCTGCACAAACCTAACAGAATATACAAGTCAACAATCAAAAAAGCTAGAAAAAGGTACTTTTCAAAAACAGAATTAAAAATGCTAAATGTGCAAATAAAGAATTTTTCTAAATTATTTCTTACTGGATTTTGTAAACTTAAATGCACAGAAGGAACTCATCCCACTTCTCAAGAACTTACTGACAAACTAGCAAATCATTAGGCAATCAAGGCCGACATGTTGCACTCCAATTTAAAACAAAGAAAAACTAACAGCATCAACCCATTTACAACAATCCCCTCAAAGGGAAGGCTACTCCAGCTTCTACATTCCTTCCAACAACTATCAGAAAAGGAATTTATTGGTCTTGTCAAAGCATGCAGGCCAGCCAGCTGCTCTTCTGACCCTTGTCCACCACAAATCTTCAAGAACATTCTTTTAACTACCTCTGCTGCCACAACAGTCAAAACAATCATCAATAATTTAAGATAACTCCATACTTTCTGACTTCCAAATAGGATTCTGTCCAGGAAGAGGCACTGAATCTGCCCTCATCGCAATCTCGGATGACCTTAGAAACACAGTAGACCAGAATGGGGTCACTGCACTACTTCTCTTGGACCATTCAGCTGCCTTTGACACGGTTGACCATGACACTCTAATCCAAAGACTCTACGAAGCCGGCATAGAGGGGACAGTTCTTGACTGAATCACATCCTATCTTCAAAACAGAACAAATGTCATCCATACTCCTTCTTTCTCGTCCTAACCCGTACTTCACAAAAGAAGGAGTCCTTCATGGTTCTATCATCTCACCCATGCTTTTCAACATCTACATGAACCCATTACTGGCAATGATCAATGAACATCAGCTCACATTCTATAACTACACAGATGACAGACAAATACTTCTTAAACTGTAAATTCCCAAAGACACTGGACACTCAAAATACTTCAGTTGCCTCTGAGCCATTGATCAGTGGATGACATCTCTAATTAAATGCGCCCAAAACTGAAATACTGTCATGTGGCGACTGGAAAAATTATGACTCTATGCGCCTGGCCTGATGACCTGGAGCCACCTCCTAAAGTCTCCAAGGAAGTAAGATACCTTGAAAGTTCCATGGACTCCAATCTGTCAATGAAGGCCCACATAGTTAAGTTAGCAAGATCAAGCTTCATTACTATGGAAACTCTGTAATGCATCTTCCCCACCTAGGAGTTCCACACAAGGTCCAAGCTATTAACTTTCTTGCACTGTCTAAACTTGATTACGTCAATGACCTCTGTCACAGATCATCTTTATCAACAATGAAAAGACTACAATAAATTCAGAACTCTGCTGCCAGACTACTCCTCCATGTAACACCACAAGCCCACATCTCACCTTCTTAGAGGGTCCGACACTGGTTGCCAGAAGATCTACCTTCAAGCTGCTTTGTATCACCCATAAAGCAATACATGGGACAGGACCGCTTTTGATCAGGAATAAAATCACTAAATACATTCAACAAAGGAACCTCCGCTCCAGATTGGTACCTCACCTCAAGACCCCAGCAAACAAGAAAAAAAAAACATGGGTGGTACATCTTTCTCTGTTCGAGCAGCCAAACTATGGAATTCATTACCCAACAAACATAAGATCCACAGATAAGCATCTTATATTCAGAAGACTACCCAAGAGTTGGAATTTCCCCACATGACCACCATACTCAAAACACAAATGTACAGAATATGCCTGTGTATGTTAACATGTATAATTTGATTATAAGTATTTAGATGTGTGCGTGTGTATGTATATATATTCACTGAAAAAACCATAGGTTTCAGGGGTGTTACAGTTAGCTGGACTTTTCACTTGTACAAAACCATTGAAATTCCCCCGTTATAGTTAGTTCAGCTAACTATAACTCGCGCGCCCGCAATGCACTGCTGATGACTTCACATATTACATCACTCATGACATGGTCAGTGACATCACTCATGACATCACTGATGACATCTCAAATGACATCACTGATGACATCATCCAGTGAATGTGTGTTTTTCTGAAAATTAAATATGTTTTATATATGTATATCTCAAGGTCGATGGAAGAATAAATGGGTATATAAGTGTCTAAATGGATGATTTGTTTTTGAAAAATTGATTGTGTAACTGACTGATTAAGTGTATCATAGTGAATACATGGCTTAGTGAGTAATGTTTAAATATGTAAATATCTGTATCAGTCTCTCACTTTGTGTATAAGTGGCTGCATGGGTTGGTGAGTAGCTACATGGCTCTCTATATAGGTTATTAGTTGTTTTTTTGAGTATCAGTCTGAGTGTCTGCATGGTTCGGTGGGGGGTATTCCGTAGTGCATAGGTGCATGAATGAGTGACTCACTGTTTGTATGTGTTGAAGACAGCATGTGTGCAGGACTGTATTGGTGGATGAGTGTGTGTATGGGTGTGTTAGTGAGTGAATGACTGTCTCAATAGTGTCTTTATGAGTAACTACATATGTTTTAAACTAGTATATGTGACTATTGGTGTATATAAGTGAGTATATGTGAGAGTGAGAGATTGAAAGAGTTCCTGTATGAATAAGTATGTGTTTCTATAAGTCATTGTTTAAAAGACTAAGTATGTGTAAGTTTCCGTAGAAGTAAGTGTGGTGGTGTGTGTATAACTGTATATGCAAGTAAATGTATGTTTGATTCTTTATTAGCATGAGTGACTATGTGTGTGAGTAACTCTATGGATGAGTGGCATTGTGTAACAGGATGTATAGGTGTATGAGTACATATGAGTGAGTACATGTATGAGTGACTGTATAGGACTGTTGGTGAATGAGTGGATGTGTATGTGGATCTTAGAATTACTGAAGAGGTTGTTGTAACTGGTATTGGTATGTCCACTGTTTTGAAAATTTTAGTCTCTATTTTTGAATGTGTGTATCAAAGGTTATATTAGGGTGAGAGGAGGTCTGCCACTCTATCACAAGGATGATGTCATCAGTGATGTCATCAGTGATGTCATTTGAGATGTCATCAGTGATGTCATGAGTGATGTCACTGACCATGTCATGAGTGATGTAATATGTGACGTCATCAGCAGTGCATTGCGGGCGCGCGAGTTATAGTTAGCTGAACTAACTATAACGGGGGAATTTCAATGGTTTTGTACAAGTGAAAAGTCCAGCTAACTGTAACACCCCTGAAACCTATGGTTTTTTCAGTGAATTTCTGAGGTTTTTTAAATGCTAATTCCTAACTATAACGTGCCTGAAACCTATGTTTTTTTCTGTGAATTTCAAAGGTTTTTTAAATGCTAATTTCTAACTATGCCTACAGAGATAGGACATGTGAAGAAAGAAGAAAAAATGCACAGAAAGAAAAAAAAGAAGTGCAGAAAGAAGCAACAGAAGTCCTAAAAGACGAAGAAAAGTGCAGGAAGAAGGATAACGTGCAGAAAGAACAAAAAGAAGAGCAGAAAGAAGCCTTGTTGCAAAATCATCCTGTACCCTCAACTTTTTCAGACGGATACTGGTGGTAACTGAGTCTGACTAACCAGTCCTAGAGCCAGTGCTATGTTAAAAGACACTTAGAATACAGTGAAAACACCTACATACACTAGGGAACATTATGCGTTGGGGTGCCCCTGTGATTAGTATGACCTCCTCTGTAAGCCCCTAGTATATAATAGGGCAGGGGGATTAAAACTACCTCTTAAAACAGGCCACAGGGCGTTTTTGCACACGTTAACTCAGGCCCCGTCCCCTCCCTTCACCACTGTGTAAACACGCCCTGTGTCCGTTTTTAGTTGGGAGATTAAGTTCATTTGAATCCCGAGGGTCCCTAGGGTCCAACTAGCCCACTAGGTACCTCCAGTAAGTGCCACAAAGCTGCGTTGCAGAGAGGTGTAAAAAGTGGCACGGCCTGGACCACCTCTCTGCAATGCAGCTCAGTGGAGCTTACTGGAAGCACTTGGTGGGCTAGTTAGCCCCCAGGGACCCTCAGTATGTGCCATAGTGCGTGTTTGCACACGTCACCTCAGGCCCCGTCCCCTCCCTTCACCACTGTGTAAACGCGCCCTGTGGCTGTTCTAAGTTGAGAGATTAAGTCCCCTTGAATCCTAAGGGTCCCTAGGGTCAAACTAGATCACTAGGTACCTCCAGTAAGCGCCACAGAGCTGCGTTGCAAAGAGGTGTAAAAAGGGGCTTGGCCTCAGAACACCTGTCTGCAGCGCAGCTCCCTGGCGCATTCTGGAGATGCCTGTTGGGCTAGTTGGCCCTCAGGGACCCTCAGTATTGAAGAGGAATTAATTCCCCAACTTACAACTCGCCAGGGGGCGCGTTTGCAGAGTGCTGCAAGGAGGGGGCGTGGCCTCCGGCACGATGCCAGTCTTTTATTTATTTAAATTTTTTAAGAAGGGGGGCTGTGTGGTTCCCCTTCTTATTCTAATTTATTGGCCCTGATGACCCCATCCCCCCAGGGCCTGTCTCCTAATTATATTTTTTTGACCCCAATCCCCAGGGCCGGCCACTGTTTTTTATTATTTTTAAAAAATATATATTTATAGACACACCTAGGACATGCTGGAGAAACCGTACGTACCTATCACCATGACGATTTGCGTGATATTCATTAAAAGGCGACTATGCATACAATGAATCCACGTGGAATGTATTTACACCACTAGTGAAGCTCTGACATGTCTGATGCCCTACCGTGCCTAATCCCGGTAGACACCCTTGTTGTTTATTTATACAAACATGGGTAGCTATTGACAGGCACATTTAATACACATGCACACCAAGCCATTCAAAGGGGATTCGACAAAAATTCGACCAAAACTATGCAAGAAACCCCCCTCACGGTTAATAAAACACACATCCACTGCCGGATGTGTAATACTTTTTATTTTACTCTCTGGAAAGGGGACGAACATCACTTGAGAGTCACAGCGCGCTCCTGGCAGAGCCCAATGCTGTGTTACACCCACCATTGCCTGCTGAGTGCCACACACCTCTGTGTTGTATTCCACTAGCTAGTGCATATGCTATGACACTCTCTAGCCCATGTGCACTGTAACACCACTCCGTGAATATGTCATGCCACACTTGTCTTTGCACGGGTTATATTGCCCCATCTAACGTGCCTTCTTCGATGCCTATGTTATAACGCACAGTGCTATGCCATACATATTACAATCTGGGATCCATATCTTTGTCACAGTGCATATGCAACGTTACACTCTCCAGCACATATTTTATATTACAACTTTAGAGACTAGTTAGGTTACACAACACTGCCCTGTGCATATTACACTCCAAGGCGCATATCGCATAGCACACGCTAGTGCCTGTGCTATCTCGCGCTCTCCAATGAATCTGTCATTGCGCACAATGTATTGCATATTATATTTCACGCCCAGTTCATCTTATATCACACTTTTTGGTGCATAGTTTATACCATACACTATATCTAGTTTTCTTTTTCAATCGTGCTCTCAGGACTATGTTCTATATAACACTGTGTTCACCTACCCTTTTCACTGGCATTACATTTTGCGATAGGGGGTGGAGGGACAGGGGGTGTTTCTGCCAAGTGAGCCCAGAGTCACAGTCACAAACGTCCTCTTCTTCCTGAATAAAAGTGAGATTATGCTGCATACTTGTTCATATTTTAAGTAGTTCGCACAGACACACGTTTTAAAAACAATAAAGTTCCTAATACCCGCCTTCTCTGAACAGTTAGCTTGCTGCCCCATCCCCCTCCTCCCTATCCTCTGTTGTGTGAATCCATGGACTAGCCTCCTCCCTCCTGCCATGCATGGTCTGATGTGCTGCCACTGCCCTCAATTTAGTATGATGTACCAGTCCACTCCTCCTGCCCTCCATTGCCCAATTCTATGCCCCATCATTGACTTCCTGCTTAAACTCTGTGCTTAGCTTGCTGCCCCTATTCTCCTTCCCCCTGCCCTCCGATGTCTTTGTGCATGCCCCTGCTCCATCCTTTTTGCCCACCATGTTCCATGGACCTGCCACTCCTATCTACTCTGAGTGTTCTGTTGAGCTGCCACTCCCCTCCCACCTGCCTAGCATTGTCAGATGACTGTAACCTGTCCCTGCCACCTCCACCCTGCCTGTCCACATGCCATGCCCCTATCCTCTTCCTCCTGTCCTACATGGTCCATTGTAGTGCCACACCCTTCTGCCCTCCCTGGTCTGTTGTGCTACAACTGCTCCGCCTGCCTGCCCCGTGCGGTCTGTTGTGAGGCCCCGTCCCCTGAACTTTCTTGTCTGTGCACAGGTCCTGACCCTCCCTTCTATCCTCCATCGTCCTTTGTGCATGCCCCTGCACCCTCCTTCTTGCCCATCATAGCCATTGTGCTGCCACTAACCCTCCCACTTGCCATGCATGGTCTTCTGTGCTGCCATGGCCCCTCCCACCTTCCCTGTGTGGTCAGTTTGCTGCCCCTGACCCCCTCCCACCTTCCCTCCATGGTCTGTGTGTATGCCATCACAGTCTCACTGTTGCTCTTCATGGTGTGTCTTGCTTCTAGTGCCCATCCTGCCTGACCTCCATGGCTATCTTGCTGCTCCTGCCCTGCCCCCTTGCCCCCAGCCCTCTGTTTACATGTGCAGACCCCTACTCCCTCCCTCCTGGCTTGTCTGTTCCATTGTAATGCCCCTGCTCCGTCCCTCCTGCCCTTTATGGTCTGTTATGCTGCAGCTTTCTCTCCTGTCTGTCCATTATGGTCAGCTAGCTACCATTGCCTCTTGCCCCTCTCTTCTCTGTTGTCCATGTGCATGGTCCTGTCCCCTCCCTCTTGCTTTCTATGGATTGTTGTGCTGCACTCCCGTCCCGCATGCCCTGTGTGGTGTATTGTGCTGCTGCAAACCCTGATGCCTGCCCTGCAGGGTCAGTTTGGTGCACCTCTCCATGTCCCTCCTGTCCTCTGTTATCCAAGTCCATGTCCCTACCCCATTTCCTTCCATGATCCAATGTACCATACTTGCGAACATTTTGAACTTGGTAAGAGGGAGATTTTGAAAAAAAACTGGGGTATTGATTTTACCCTTTGAGTTACATTGAAAAAGAGGAGATTGTAGACAGGAGACAGATCAAATAAAGCCCATTTGAGCTTAAAAACATTGGACGTTTCCTGGCTGAATAGGGCCTGTTGGCATGTATGGTTGTACTACCATTGCCTCTTCCTTCTGCCCACAATGGTCTATTACATTGCCACAGTCCGTGCCCCTGGCCTCTGCCTCTCTACAGTATCCTAATGAACAACTAGATTGCTAACATTCTATATTTATTACAAAAGTGTGGAACGCCTGACGTCATCTTGATGTAATCAAAACTGTAATACCTAGAGCATTTCCTTTAGAAATTACATATATGAGAGGGTCTTATTGGCATCAAAATTATGGTTAGTGCTCTAAAAGACTAAAATAAGGACATATTTTCTGAGTTTTCAAATAGCGACAAAGCACTTTTAAATTATTTGTTACCTTTATGTTTTTTTATCCAGTTGACCACTTGATTAAATGTTGCACTTAGGGGAGAGGATGTGGTGTTACTTCCAGAACTGCAGACTTTGCAACTGGGGAACCAGGTTGGAGTTTCTGCTTCAGCTCGACGTTCTGTGATTCTGGTCAAATCACTTAGTCTCCCCATGTCTACAACCAAAATGAATTTGTTCTTGTGTGATGTAACCAATGCTCATGTAAAGCACTCCAATACCTGACAAGTCTGCACTATATAACACTGCAAAAACACAAAATAATAAGTGTTTTGCACACTTCTGTCATTGGGCTATATTTGGGCTACATCTGGGTGATTTTGGGCTACATTTGGGCTCTTTTGTCTCCGGTGGCCATCTTGGGAGATTTATTTGTTATGAAGTTTCCTAATTTCCTCATGTACTGCAGTCTCCTCAGTAGGAAATGCTTTCAGTTTTTTACTTTGATTCCATCATGAAGGTATTCAGATATGTTACACATTTGCCATAAATTCTGAATGTTAGCACTCTAGTTGCTCATTAGATCACTGTAGTAAAACTACTGTTCACCATGGAAGTCTGCTCCTGGTATTAAAAGTGCATGTTTCAGTCTGCATGTCAGAATGTTTTAATGAAATA
This sequence comes from Triturus cristatus, assembly GCF_964204655.1. NCBI lineage: Eukaryota > Metazoa > Chordata > Amphibia > Caudata > Salamandridae > Triturus > Triturus cristatus. The sequence continues at coordinate 83,636,562 of NC_140586.1, read as the reverse complement.
GAAGAGGATTTGAGAAGTCACTCAAAATGTGCCCTCATTTTCTTTCTTCAGCATTAATCATAATTTCTATGGCAAAATGAACCCCCTCATTGTGTTCCTTTTGAAATTAAATGTTTTAAGTGTTACCAGTTTATTCCAATCAAGATGGCTTCAGGTGTGCCATACTTTTGTCATAAGGAAGACAGTAAGCGCTCTAGTTGTTTATAAGAACACTCTGGGACATTCTGTCATTGGGCTATACTTGGGCTACATCTGGGTGATATTTGGGCTACATTTGGGTTCTTTTGTCTCTGGTGGCCATCTTGGGAGACTTATTTGTTATGAAGTTTCCTAATTTCCTCATTTACTGCAGTCTCCTCAGTAGGAAATACTTTCAGTTTTTTACTTTGATTCCATCAAGAAGGCATTCAGATGTGTCACACATTTGCCATAAATTCAGAATGTTAGCACTCTTTTTGCTCATTAGATCACTGTAGTAAAGCTACTGCTCACCAGGGAAAACTGCTGCTGGTATTGAAAGTGCATGTTTCAGTCTGCATGTCAGAATTTTTTAATGAAATTGAAGAGGATTTGAGAAGTCACTCAAAATGTGCCCTAATTTTTCTTTCTGCAGCACTAATCATACTTTTTATGGAAAAATGAACCCCCTTATTTTGTTCCTTTTTAAATTAAATGTTTTAAGAGTTACCACTTTAATCCAAGCAAGATGGCTTCAGGTGTGCCATACGTTTATCATATGTAGGACTGTTAGCGCTCTAGTTGTTCTTTGGAACACACTGGGAAGCTGCAGTAGAACACAAAGGAATCAACTGACAGTCTCTGCCCTTGTTGGATGTACATGTTTTACTGAGAATGTCAGACTTCATTCTCACATGACTGAGAAAGATAATGTGAATTTACAGAAAATAAGCTCTCAGTTCAGCTTATAGATCACCTTCCAAACCTCTGTGGGAAAAGCATGAGAAAATATTTTTCTCTCAATCATGATATCCCAGCAGAAGGCTTTTTCACATGGTGAAATCACCTTAGAACATACCACAATTCCTAAAATGAGTATGGTACCATCAACAAATGATTTATAATGTAACTAAAGTCTTAAAACCTATTAACGGCAATGCTTTTTAATGAGGTGCTATCATGTATATTGGTCCCAAGATGGCTGCCAACACTTCTTGGATGAAGTGCTGACAGCCAATCAGATCTCAGGATGAGATGTGTGGTTAGGCTCCGCCCACATATATATATGATTTTACTTTTGATTTTCTCAGGAACTACTGAACAGATTGACACCAGACATGCAAAAGGCACATCCCTGACCTGAGGACTACCTCTCTGCCAAATTTCAAGTAATTCTGTTCAGCCGTTCGGGCTGTACCTTGGACTAAAGGTCCCTATGGAAAATTGCATGGGGAAAACGCGTTTTGGGACCCCCCTTTTTTCTCGGCCCCCGCCTGACGAATCCCCCCCGAGACTTTCAGGGTAGGAGCGGAGCGGAGCGCCCCACCTATTTTGAAAATTTCGCGAGGATTCGTCAACCGGCGCCAAAGTTATTCCAAATAGAATGTTGCGGATTTCCTATGGAAACACGGTCCTAGCTATAACTATCTACTGGCGACCGCCAGTAGATAATATATATATATATATATATATATATATATATATACACCAATTGGTTCAGCACTCAATACAATGTAATTCAAAGAGAGTCCACAATGACAAGCACATAAAGAAGATTCCGAAATTCCAAGTGTTTTCTTTTTGTTCCAATTAATTCTTTATTCAATATTCATTAAAATTCTGAAGGACCATAGCCGAAGCGTTTCGTCTCGAAAAGAGACTTCTTCAGGGCTCATAAGAGTTTCACAATCTTTTTTTGTCAATTCAGTCCAGAATTCATAAGAAGAGATTCAAATATTGCTTGTGTCCTGCTTGAGACCACCTAGAACTCTGTTCTCCAACTTTGTTCTTCAAGTGTTTATTTGGGGATATCTAGTCTGAAACCGTGAGTTACTTTCATTTACTGAAATAGAGAATTGATGCCCTGTGCTCTCCCTTTTTGAGTGTTAATAGCGGAAGTCTTGATAATGGCATCTGTGAAGATCGTCAGTCAGCAGGACCTTCGTCAGCTGGGTCTCGGCTGCTGTCAGGTCGGAGGAGGGGGGGCACAATTTGTGCTAACAACTTATTCTGAGGCTCCCAAAAAACATATGGTTTAAAAAATATATAGATATATTCGTATATGTCCTTTCCCTGTGGACAATGCAAGGTTTAAGTGTCCCAAGACTTTACAGCATCAGCACAGGTCCACCGACATGAGGGGCTGCAAAACTCCCTGATGTTCCCAGCCAAACTCTCGATAATCTTGGATTGCCCGACTCACTTTTGAGACGAGACGGAGGCAGCTTGGACCTGGCTGGAGACCTACAGGGCAGGTTTGGTGCTTCCCAAACCACGGCTTTGATCAGGAGAAACTAATCAACGACTCAGGAAACATACTCGAAGGGCCCCTCATGGAAGATCTTTGATGAAACTGTCTCCCTCTCAGACTGAACAGGAGAGAGCAGCAGCTTTGCTCGCAGTGGCTGAGATAGCATTGATGCAAAAGACGAATGCCAAGACTGGCACAGATCAGTGGCCTCTGACTCAGACACTTCTTTGCTCAATGGGTAACATCTACCTATAGTGACTCCACAATGTGCTGGTGTTCTGATTTGAGTAGGGTACAGTTTGGAGAGGGTAGGTTTGCTGTTGTTATTGCTTTGCTTCTTGTGTCAGGGATTTGACAGCTTCTATGGAGGGGTGGGCCTTGGATGGGGCTGTTGTTTCTGTCTCTGCTTTGCAATGTTGACCTTTGCCTGTATTGCTGACTTGGCTGCAGGCCCAGTCTGAACAGACACCGGGACCTCGGGAGCCGGCTGGCCTCTGGCTCTGTCGTTGCATGTAGAGGAATGGGCTAGTGCAACATGGCTAAAGCTCATATAGTTTAGTCCGACCTGCCCGTAATAGCCCATGCCAGGGATCTGGAGGTGGCTTTCTAGCAATAATGCTTTTACTTTTCAGGTTTTGGTGGCCGGCTGTTGCTGGGCTGCTTTTTGGGATGTGGTGTTTGTAGTTGGGGATTTGTTTATCTATTTCATGGTTATACTCTTTGCTATTGAGGGAGAGGAATGGGAAGGGGGTTGGGAATGCCCAGAGGCGAGTCTACATCACCTGCCGACATGACAGACTCTAGTACTACATTAACCTTCATTACCTGGAACATTCGAGGGATGGGGTCTGCTTCCAAATGCCATACTTTACACAGATACCTGAAGAGGCGCGGTGTTCAGGTGGCTATGTTTAAAGAAACTCACCTTACTGCTTACATTGTAGATGGAGAGGGCAGTTGTTAACCACCTCTTACTCCGCATATGCCAGAAGGGTTCTCATCTGGATTAGGGTGGGGACTCCCTTCGCACTCACTCACTCAATAATCGACAAAGAGGAAAGATTCATTCTCATTAAAGGTAAACTGATAGGCAAAAGATATCACTTTGGGGAGCATGTATGCCCCAAACTAAGACCAAGCAGCCTTCCTCCAGCAGTTGTCAACTTCCCTGACTCATTTCACAGGCTTTCACGGCGGATGATGTTCACCTCAGTAGAGTCTTTAATTGATTGGCTGAGGTTACAATTGACCTCTCCACCCTTCCCCTCCCCGGGGCTCCAGCACATAAGACTATTCAGGAATTTAGAGACTGGTTCGGACACTGGTAGACATCGGACATTTGGAGAGTCCAGCACGGGTAGTCATACTATTCCCATATCCATCGCCTACACACCAGAATAGATATGTTCTTATGTTCCAGCAGACTTAGTCAGTATGTGATGCATATGGAATACTTGGGTCGTACACTGTCCGACCATAGCCCAATTCTTTTGAAGTTCCATCCTGTGGAGGATAGCGCAGAGATCGCCACATGAAGGCATAATCCTCTGACCCCGGAAGTCACATGCTTTAGGAAATCTTTAGGTACTGCCATCACTGACTATTTCACTCACAACCATGGCACCACATCATCTGGACTCCTTGAGTGGGAGGCATTCAAGGTGGTAGTTTGCGGCTACTGTTTGGGCCAGTCGGTGGGTGTGAGGAAGGAGCTCAACACGGACCTTCGCCTATTAGATAGCAAACAACATTATCTGGATAACGCATTGGGGTCAGATGGGAGCGCAAGGGTACGCCTCAGAGAGACCAGGGAACAGTATAATGCAGTACTTGAGCATTTGCGCTGCCATGACTGTAGAGACAAATTTGCTAGGGTGCACGATGAGGAGGGTAGACCGGGCAGATTGCTGACCTGGCTTATCAGACCTGAATCACGGGGGCCCCTTTCACACAGATCCTATCCAGCGAGGACACTCCACTCTATTCACTCAAAGCAATTCACACGTCATTTAGGGAATATTATGAATCCCACTGTAAGTGCCTGGAGCCTCTCCCTCTGGGAGCACTGGCCGCCTTCCTCGCCTGCATTCCGTTGCGTTTGCTGGACCTCGGGACCCCTGAACATCTGGGAGACCCAATCTCAATGCAAGAAATTAAATTAGCAATAAAGGAAATGACATCTGGGGAAAATCCGGGCCCTGATGGCCTACTGGAAGAATTCTGTGCCACGTTTGCTGTGACCTTGGCCCCCGTCTGGAAATATTGTATGCGAAGTCATTATGGCAAGGTTTCCTACCTCCATCCACCAGATATTGTATGCTGAGTCGTTATGGCTAGGTTTCCTACCTCCATCCACCAGGGATGCCACGGTGATTCCCCTCCCCAAGTCCAAGGACCCAGGTGTCCATGCATCTGCATTTCACCCCTATCCATGTCAAACAAGGATTTAAAATCCTTAGTAAGATTCTGGCCCTCAGACATCTTCCGCATATGCAGACGCTAATCCACGAGGACCAAAACAGTTTATCCTGCCATTGAACACCTCCTTAAACCCTCTCAAATTATACCACATTGCATACCACCCGGAAGTACTATGAGCCTGAGCACTACTATAATGTCTGTAGACCTTGAAAAGGCCTTTGACTCATTGAGGTGGGACTTCCTTGTCCTGGGAGAGGTGTGGGTCATGTGGGTAATGCTCTTATATTCAACACCTACTGCTCGGTTAAAACGGGCCACATCATCTCCACTCAGTACAACGTCTATCGGGGCACCAGATGGAGGTGTTCCTTATCCTCTCTTTTTTTTTTTTTTTAAAACCGTTTTTATTGCAGAACAATATAATAAGCAGCTTACATACATAATGATCCTGCACCGCCAGTGCCAGTGCCATTCCTTGCGTGGCCATTAGGCTTTCGCACACAGCTTGTTAGCCCACATCCCAGAGTCCGGGCAGCGGTGACAAGTAGGCCATTGTACCGAATCATATTTCAACCTGTACCTTTGCTACGAACATAATAGGGTGTCTGCGTTCCGCTTTAAAGTTTCCTCCCCCCTTCTCCCCCACCCCGTCACTGCCCCTCCCCAGTCCCTATCCCCCAGCCCCCTCCCCCTCCACCCTCCAGTGCCCACGCCCACGACTGTCCCCGGCCTGAATGTGTAGTCTGGGGTACTTATCAGAAGTAAATAACCATCTACTGTGTGTGTGTGTGATTGGGATACTCCGGGGAGCAACATCAGGCTCAGAGGGTGCCTCGTCCTCCTCCGCCACGCTGCTGCGCAGGGCCTGTACCAACACTTCCCACGCTGTGGCCGCCGCCAGTGCCCGATCATCAGCCCTGCGGATCGCCAGTTGGTATCGAAGTGTACTTTCACTTGCCGCCCACTTCTGCAGTTCCTTAATCCACCTCCCATGTGTGGGGCCCACCTTCGACTTCCAGAGTCTCGTCACTTCTCTCTTTGCCAAGAGGAGGCCCATATCTATGAATTTACTTGTGGTCTTGTTCTTGGGTGTATGAGGAAACCAGTGCAGGACACAAACCGCCTTAGTGTATTGCAATTCCCTGTCCGTTACCTCAGCCAGCGTTTCGCCCACTTCCCTCCAGTATTCGCGCAGGTGAGGGCAGTCCCATAACATATGTCCTAGCTCCGCTCCCATAACGCCGCATCTAGGGCACGCCGCATCTGCCACCCCAAAATGCCTCCCGAGTTTACCCGGTGTGAGGTAGGCCCTGTGGAGGATATAAAAGTGTATCAGCTGGAAGCGTGCGTTTCTGGTACTTTTCCTGGCCCTCCTCACTAACCCCGCCCACGTGGTGTCAGGGATCTCCATTTGCATGTCCAGCTCCCATTTGGCCTTTAGCGCCGCCAGCGGCTGCAAGGTTTCGCGCAACATTCTGGAGTACAGACAAGTCACCGCTTTATAAGTGCCGGCAGACATCATGGTATACTGGCAAGCCGCAGATGTAGTAGGCTCCAGGAGCCCCTCTCCCCAATGCGCCTGCATCGCTCCCGTCACCGCCGCGTGCAGCAGATAATCTCCTCGCGATAGATCGAACCGCTCCTGCAGGGTTTGATAAGGGATCAGCGCTCCCTCCTCGTATAAGTCGCCCAACATTTGGAGGCCCGCCTCCTCCCACACCTGCAATCCCGACCAGTCTCCACCGTGCGGGAGCGCCGTCACCATTCCTAGCGGAATCTCCGGCTCATATGGGCGCAGCACTCCCGTACGACGTTGCGACCGATTCCAGCAATGCCGGAACGTCTGCTCCTCCAGGGACAAGTCTCCAACAACCAGCCTCTGCTGCAGCGTAATATACGCCAGCACATGGCGAGGGGTGCCTCCCTCCCTGTCCTGTTCCGGCCCCCGATATACTCTTGCCACCTCCTGTGTAAAGATCTGTAGCTGCGCTGCCAGATAATAAAACTCGAAGTCCAGGACCGCTAGGCCTCCCTCATCCTTTGGCCGGGTCAGAGTCACCAGCGCAACTCTGCGCCGTCCCGTGCCCCAGAGGAACGAGACTAATAGCGATCGCAGCTGTCGGAAAATAGAGCCCGGTATCCACACCGGGAGCGTGCGGAAATAGTACAGGAGACGTGGCAACGCTATCATTTTCAGCAACGAGATTCGCCCCGTTACCGAGAGTGGCAGTGTGGCCCAGAAGGACATGCTACCCTTCAGTGCTCGTATACAGCGCCCCACGTTGCCCTCCAGCATATCTACGGTAGAATGATATATATGTACTCCGAGGTATTTAAGGCAACTAGGCTCCCAATGAAGCAGTGGTCGGAACGCCGGCCGCGGCTCGCCCCGGCGCAACGGGAACAAACAGGTCTTAGACCAGTTTACCCGCAGCCCAGAGATTCTACCAAACCTCGCAAGAAGCCTTTCCGCTCCATCCAGCGCATCCGCCGCATCCTCCAAAAACAGGAGCAGATCATCTGCATATAGTGAGATCAGTTGCGGGGTCCCTCTGTAAACAAATCCCCTGTAGTAACGGCCTGTTCTGGCCTCCGCCGCGAGGGGCTCTATTGCTAGCGCGAACAAAAGTGGGGAAAGCGAGCACCCCTGTCTGGTGCCCCGGCCCACGTGATACTGATTCGATACAAGGGATCCCACCCGCACCCTTGCCACCGCTGAGGCGTACAGGACCTTCGTCCAACCGATGTATCCTTTGCCAAGGCCGAAACGCTTCATAGCTCTGTACAGGTACCCCCACTCCAGGCTATCGAATGCCTTCTCTATATCTACTGATAAGACGAGTGGTACTCGTGCGCCCTCCAGCGGGTCCCCCAACAGGCGTATAAGTCGTCGGATGTTAGCAGTGGTGTTCCTCGCGGGAATGAACCCCGACTGGTCACTATGAACCAGTTTCGGCATGTGCCGCAGCAGCCTGGTCGCCAGTATGGTGCTCAGGATTTTATAATCCGTCGTCAGCATTGATAGCGGTCTATAAGAAGCGGGGTCCGTTCCCTCCCTTCCCGGCTTCAGCAGTGGGATCATCAGGGCCTCGCACATGGATTGTGGCAGTCTACCCCTTGTCTTGGCCTCCCCATACACCGCCTGGAGCCTTGCGGCCAGTTGGTCCAGATATTTACCATAAAATTCTATGGGCAAGCCGTCCAGGCCCGGGGTTTTAATTCGAGCCATCCGTTTCACTGCTCCCCTGATTTCCGCCAGATCTATGTCTCCGCCTAAGGCCTCCGCGTCTTCCCGGTCGAGTCGCGGCAGTGGCAGCCCCTCCAGAAAGGCGTCAATGTCCTCCTCCAGCCCCTCCAGCGCGCTTTTGTAAAGCGTCCTATAGTACGAGCAGAAACTATCCAGTATATCCATCTGGGCTGTGACCACTTCGCCTCCCTCCCTCTCTAGGGCCAAGATCGGTTGGTTACGTTTGGCGGGATTGGCCAGCCAGGCCAACAGCGTTCCCGCTTTGTCACCCTCTGCGTGTGCCCTCACCATATAGTTCTTGTAGTCAAAGCTGCGGAGCCTCTCCACTTCAACCGCCACCGCCTCTCTAGCCTCACTCACTGCCTCTTGGAGCTCGGGGCGACCAGGCCGCGCCACCTCAGCCGCCCGCAACTTCCCCTCCGCCTTGTCCAAGTCCTCCAACAGAGTCCTCCGCACCCCAGCATATTCCTTATCCTCTCTCTTGTTAGCACTGGTCATCAAACCACTGATAGAGCAGGCTTCGGGGTGATTGTAGGGGGTAGGGAACATATAATCTCCTTGTATGGATGATGGCTCAAAAGGGACTAATTTTGCAATGGCTTCTGGCCTCAAGGTCAATAACTCAAAGACATACCTATTCCCCTTAGTGGCAGGGGCTCACAGGCTGGGAAATGTGCAATGGGACCTGAACTGGTCTCCTTCGACCTTCCGGTACCTGGGAATCCAAGTATTTCACTCCATAGAGCATTTACAGGAGGGCAACCTGGGGAACGCTCTTAGATCTCTTAGGTCCTGTGTCCCCTTTTGGCGATCTTTGAAATTGCCCATCATGACTCAGATCTCACTGTCCAAAATGGTAATTTTGCCACGACTATTATACTTCTTCACTAACCTCCTAGTCAAGATACCGGGTTCCTGGTTCTGACAGTTAGATACTCTATTCAGAGAATTGATATGAGATGGCTACCAACATAGGGTTTCTTTGCAGATTCTCTGATGCCCTACTGAGGTAGGGGGCTTAGGTACCCCTAATTTTGACCTATACTTCCTGACGGCACAGATGCAGTGGGTCACACAGTGGCTGGATGAGGCCCACCAGGAGGAATTGGGTCCAGTGGAATTGGCCAACCATCAGAGTGCGTTGCCGGCAAAACTACTCTGTCCAGCAGTGGAGATACCCCAGCCAGGCATATTATTGGTATGGGCTTTGAAGTGCTGGCAAAGGTGCATACAGAGGACAGCGGGAACCCCTCTCTACGTCCCGTCATTGCCATTGGTGAGACTCCCCCATGGTGACCTGCTTACCTTTTTCAAAGATGGCCAGCTAGCGGCTTGGACAGATGCTGATCTGGTGACAGCAGGCGACTGATACCAGATGGGAACACTGATCCCACTGAACAATTTACTAGCCCAGTACGATTACCTCCAAGTCAATTTTTAACATATGAGGCTCTAGTGAGATCCTTTGGAGACCTGTGGTTGGGCGGCCAGAACAAACCTAAGACGCATGCGGTACTGCAACTGCTGGTGCCTGAGTTCCACACACCACATGGTAAGATGATCTTATAGGTTACTGGCAGGCATGGTTCAGAGACCACTGGGGGTGGTCAGGGACAGGTGGGAGAAGCTGCTGGGATGGGAGCTCACGGATGCAGAGTGGTGCAGGGCCTTGGCATACTGAAATCTCTAGGAATATGAGGCTCCAGTATACCCAATTCAACTATGTCTACATGACTTGCCTGACTACCCACAGTCAAGTCAAGTCAATTTTTTTTATTGTTTCAGTTAATTAAAGCCATAACAATACAATTCCTAAAACAGAAGACTGCAGTAAAAAATTTGTTTCCTAAAAGTCATAAAAATCTTTCATTTAACTAGAATAACATATATAGAAATATCGTTGTTAAAAAAATGCTGACATTTTTAACGTGCGTAGTTTACAATTAGTGAATATAGGGTGTGAATTGACACCTAGACCGCTATATAAAATAGAAGAAAGTTCCTCCCAGTGTTATAGTGTTATTCTGCCTTGTGTTCAGAAGTACGATCTGCCTCTGAGCAGTCCGTCTTATTTGATGTTAGCGAGCAAGGCACAGGATTCCTTTATAATGCTTGCGCATGAACACAGAGGAGCTTTATTAATTGGCAGTTCAATAAGGTGGCTGTTGGTTCCAAGGCCGCTATAATTGCCGATCTGCATGTCCTTATGCCTCTAATGTTCATGGCGTGTTTTAATAAAGTGACTCGTGCTTGTGATACTTTAGGACAAATGCAGACAAGGTTGACAAGGTCCTCTTTACTGCGCCCACATACACTTCATTCTTTCGGCCCATCGTGGACCCAAGTTCGCTGGTCCATAATGGACAGCAGTTTACCTAGATGCAAGGCCATTAATTGTAGCTTTCTGTAGGCCGAGAATGTGATATTTAAATATGGTGCTGGGGTGAGTGACTTGTAGTTGGTCATTACCATCCAGGCGTGTTTTCTCATACTGAAAGTGTTTTTGTCAACTAGCAGCGAGTGAAGCTTTGCTGATTTATTTATAATTTGCTTAAAGGCAGAGTAGGGTAGATTGGTTTCCCAAAGCTCTCCTGTGCAGGTTTCTAGTAATGCCTTTTTTTAGGTATTGATTGTATGGGGACTTTGCATCTTTCTCTATTTCGTCCCACAGAGCCTTGTTCAGTTCTGAGACTACTATGTTTTGTTTCAGGCTATACCATTGCTTGATGGTTGCATACATTCTCCCGCAGCGTTTCGTTGGTTACCCCAAATTCAAGTCTGATCTGTGGAAGCTCCCTGATGAATTTGAAAGACTCTTTTGTAGGTTGCAACTTGTGCTTTGTTTAGCAGGTCAGCGTCTTTCCCTTGTAGATCTGTACTGCCATATGATAGCGTTGGTAGCATTTTGGCTTTTATTACTGCTAGTAGGGATTTGAATGATGGCCCCTTAAGCTTTAGTTTTGTTTCTTAAAACTTTTTTTATTGATAAGAAGGTACTTCAATACAGATAATTTGCATTCACATTAGCCTGTCCACAGAAGAAAACAAAACATTGGCAGCGACATAGTACATACATTGTGCAATAACGACATTCGTTAGCTACCCCGGGGTGGGGCCCCTGTTTATCTATACATTATGTATATGGACCAAAACCGCACGTGCCACCCCAAAATACTGCATTGGGTTCCTGGATACACCCAGGTGTCATTCCGCCGGTGGAGGGGACCCAGCGTCAATTGTCAGGCGGGCCATTAGGGTTTGCCTCTCACACCGTAGTTCCAGCGTTGGGGAGATGCAAATGTCCCCTCTATATTTGTTCCATTTTCCCCATTTGTGATCCCATTTCCTAGGGCATCCCCGGCCCTTGAAGACCGTTTTTTCCGCTATCATTGCACAGTCCATGTCCCTTGCCCAGTCCGTAACCTGCGGACTAGTGTCCTGTCCCCACTTCTGAGCAATGTTGCGTTTTGCGATCATCCATCCCATTGCGGCCCACTCCTGCCCTATCTGGGAAAGGTTGGTAGCGTCCCATATGTTAAGGAGGCAGAGTTTGGGAGAGGGACGCAGGGGCTTGTCGCATGTCCTGGCCATTTGGCGTGTCACCCTCTCCCAATAGGTTTGTATGTGCGGACATTCTCAGAGGATGTGTGTGAAAGTGCTGACCTGGTTGCAACGTCGAAGACAGAGCGGTTCTGGTCGCCTTTTCAGTCGAAACAATAACTTAGCATCAAAATATGACCAGTGAAATATTTTAAGCTGTATGAGGCGGAGTTGCACGGGAATTGCTACCTCTCTGGGAGAGGCGAGAGCGGCTCTCCAGTCTTCATCGTCTATGGCTCCCAAGTCGGACTTCCGGTGCAGACGTAATTTCTGCATAGGATCAGTGCGATTATTTACCAGTATTTTATACATTAGGGAGATAGCTTTGCACTCCATAGGGTCCAATAGCAACCGATCCTCCAATGGAGAAGAGTCAGGGAGAGGGGCTTCCTTCGGTAGGGCAGAGGAGATGGTGTGTCTGATTTGGAGATATCTAAATGCCTCCGAGGGCGCAAGGTGGTATTTAGTTTGGAGGTCGGGAAATGTGGCGAGTTTCCCCTTCACCCACATGTCCCCCACTGTCGAGATTCCGATTGTGTCCCACTTATCGAACCCGGGGCACTGACTGAGATGACCCAGGATATCCGGTTCCCATAGCGGAGTTGCTTTCGTTAGGCGCTTGTGCCATCCCAGTTGTCTTGTGATGCCGTGCCATATTTCAACCATGCGGGCAGTGGGACCTGTCAACTTAAGACTCTGGGGGTTGGTATACAATGCCCTATGATAGCCACCTCGACCCATGAGACAGTGATCGGTGTGGAAATTGGGATTGTCGTGTAAACTAAGCACCCAACTATTAATTGCCGTCAATTGGGATGCCTGATAATAAAGGCGCATGTCAGGTAAGCCTATCCCCCGTCGTACCAACCTATAGTGAGTTTGTTCATAGCTATCCGAGGTGGGCGATCCTCCCAGAGTAATCCTTGCACCACCATCTCAATCTGGACAAAATATGAGTCAGAGATAGGGTAAGGAGCATTTTGGAGTGCATAAAGAAAGCGCGGGAGCGCGAGCATCTTAAACAGGGATGCACGTCCCAAAAGAGTGAGAGGGAGAGAGCGTCAATGTTGTGCATCCGACTTGAGATGCTGGAGAGGCTCCAATAGATTCCACTCAAAAAAAGTATGAACATCTGCGGTTACAAACACTCCCAGATAGCGAAAGCCATGAGTGGCAACCGGTATCTCGTATCCCCTCGGGTTGGCTGGGGATTCACCCCACAGTATGTACATCTGGGATTTGGACCAGTTTATCCGATATCCCGAATGCGCTCCGAATATATAGAATATGTGGAGTACTTGCCGCAGGGAACATGCTGGGGAGGCTAGCTAGAGGAGGATATCGTCCACGTATAGGGAAATGCGATCTTCATGATCGTTTGTCCATTTGAGGCTCCGGGTCTCCTCTAATCAAAACTGCGAGCGGCTCTAACAACAGGGCAAATAGGAGCGGGGACAGCGGGCAGCCTTGTCGTGTGCCCCGGTGAAGGGGAAAAGCGGCAGATCGATGGTTATTGACAGTGACGTATGTGGTGAGTTGTGCGTACAATAACTTGATCCAGCCAATCAGCTGGGGACCGAATCCTATGCGACTCAACACAGCAAAGAGTAAGTCCCATTCAATGGTATCAAAGGCCATAGTGGCGTCAAGGGATAACAGGATTGCTTCCTCCTCAATGGTACCGAGTCTACCCAAGGCCCCATGAACCCGTCGCAGATTCCTGGCCGTATTCCTACCCGGCATAAAGCCAGATTGATCTGGGTGAATTAGATCGGTGAGATAAGGGAGGAGTCGATTAGCCAGGAGCTTGGCCAGGATTTTAGCTTCTACTGTGAGTAGGGATATCGGACGATACGATTTACATTCTTCCGCTGGTTTGTTGGGCTTGATTGATAACATTCGTTATAGAGGTTCAGAAGATGGGGCGCTAGTTTTACAGACATAGGCTTAAAGAGCTCAATGGGAAGTCCATTAGGGCCCATCGCCTTGCCGGAATGGACCCCCATTAATAGCTGCTTCCAATGTGTTCCTATCTTGAGGGGAGGTGCCCACCATATTGACTGTAGCTAGGAGATCCGCCAATAGTGGTGCCTGAGAAGCATCAGGGACCCTAAACACGTCTTCAAAATAGGAGGCAAATGCATTCGCGATATCTTGGGGATCCGTGAGGAGTGCGTTGTTTGGGCCAGCTATTGCATGGACCCAGCGCAACGCCTGCTCTTTACGCTCAAGCCAAGCCAGAAGCTTGCCTGTGCGCTCGCCCTGTTCATAGAGTAGATATCTGGTATGCAAGGAGCGCATTGTGGCGTCCTCCAAGAGGAGCTGTCTATAATCTTGCCGTTTAATTGTGAGAGTGTGTTGTATAGTGAGATCAGGGGTCTGTGAAAGAGTTGCCTCCAGGGCTAGCATGTCTGTTTCTAGTTCGACCACCCGTCGGGAGCGTTCAGTACGATGTCCCACCATCAAGGAGAGTGCCCTGCTCTTTATGACCGCACCAAACTCTCCCCAGAGCGTCACCGCCGAGGTCACCGACCCCACATTTTCTTCAAAATAATAGTCAGTATCGCGCAGGAGAGCCTCTCTAATGTGAGGTATTTTAAGCGCCCACGGTTGTATCCTGATTGAGCCAGGTTGCCTGATCCTTGAACTGCCGAAAGTCATTACAAGAGGAAAATGATCAGAGATCCCATGTGCTAGACAGCGGGCCTCGGTGAAATTATGTATGTCCTGGGTGTAGGTGAACATGTAATCAATGCGGGATGGACTTCCATGCGCTCCCGATGGAAAGGTGTAGTGTATGTGTGGGGTTCAGCCACCTCCATATGTCCACCACACCCATGGCGTTGGTAAACTCCCGTAGTTGCGAGCCTTGCAGCGGGTCCACTCGGGGAGGGAAACGATCCATAGAGCTGTCCATCGTTAAATTGAAGTCACCTCCCCCCTTAAGGTTTTTTAGGTCTCGCCTGATCCAGCGCTTGCGCTGATCTGGCCGAGACATTTTGTATACAGGCTTTTCAAAGTGCTGCCGTGGCCTAAAGCTTCAGTGCACGTGAACGTGCACGCGCGCAGCGCCATGTGTCTTTCCTCCGTAGCATGCGATCGTAATCGCGATCACTTTCACTTTCGCGGCCGCGTTGCCAAAGCTGGTTTTATTTGTTAGAAACCTTCTCGCAGGGTTTCTGTGACCTCCGTGCTGCTGTTAAACGTTGCTTGACATCAATGACATGGAAGTAACGTGAATGTGTATGCGCATGCTAGCGATTCGCCTGAGTTAATCGTGTGCGTTTTCTTTTTAAATCCTGTTGATGTTTAAGTTATATTTAATTGTTCGACTGACACGTGTCTTGATATGCGTCGTTTAGTCAAGAAAAAGTTAACATCGAGCGGTCATTTTATCTCTTTGTGCGGGCCGGGTTGTCAGAAAGGAACAGCGGAATTTCCGAATTATCCAGGAGACCGTTTGGAGCACACAGAACCGAATTCGAATAGCGTTTTCGGTGCTACATCTTAGAAATCTAGGAAATCGCATCATCTTTCCCTGGACTAGTTTTGCTGATACCAATTACCTGCCCCGATGGACAGCTGGTAAAGAGCTGTTAATTTGTCGGTTATTTTAATAACAAAATGGGTTATTGAGAAACTTCTGCACATGACTTGCGTGTGAAATGCAGTTACACGTTCGAATTCAGGTAAGGCCAACTCGGACTGTCATCCTTCCACGGTCATTAAGTCCTAGTAACTCCTGCTGTCTGGCGCGGCTATGGACGACAAACTGCTCCACTAAGCGTTCAGTCGACAAGTTATAGGTGACCTTAATAAGTTGCTATAAAAGGGGAGGTTTTATATGAATCGGCATTGGACTTCAAGGGTTTTCTATTTTGCTTTTCTAATACGCCCTTACACGCACACTACTCAACATCATCGTTTCTGCTTTGCTGAAACGTCTTATGTTTTTGAAATTACTTCGCCACTCTGCCCCCTGTATTTCTGTCTCTTAGCTCTGTTTATTCTGACGGATTTGAGGGTTAAACATATCTGTTCCATCTTCTGTTACAGAGGGCGCTTTTCTTTCCCGCCTAACGATGCTTGAAGGTAGTTGGACAACCAGAGGGTAACGTTCGTTGACGGTGCCCTCCTGTGGTGCTGTCTGAAGCCTGGCACGGCTGAGCCCCTTTAAACGGGCACCATGTCAACAGCCGGGCACATTACAGAAGTTGGTGCCTAATGGGTTAAATACGTCCGTTCACCCCGTCTCCATGCGGCAGGTGTCGTATTGCCGCAAGAGGCCGATGGCCTTAATTATGGTGCTCCTGGTACCTCCAAATCCTTAAATTGACTACCCCTTTTGAAATTGCTTTTGTATAGCGCCTAAAACCTCTTGCGAGGTGTCGAGGAGCATCCACCGAAGATGGGAGTGTTTTGAATTGCTTACATGTCTATGTATTTGGATAGCCTTTTGGGGTCACCTGTCCTAAAACTGCTTTTTTGTCCTGAGTTTCAGTGCTTGTTTCCCACTGGAGAGACTACGCCCAGATCTTGCACTGCGGATCCCCCTCCCCCCCCCCCCCCACACCACCAGCACCCACCCGTTCCCGGCATCTGTTTACTTTGGCAGCATGTGCAGGCCATGAACCTTTTCCCACCTCTGCCGATACTTTCAACTATGTGCAGGTATAGGCATGCTGACGCTTTAAATTTGCCCTGGACCAAGCTTATAAGAAAACAGATTGCCTGATTAATTACAGTGCTCCTTTGATATAAATAATACAGGTGCTCACATAATTTTTGTTGTTTTGTATAAACATATATACATCTCCATATCTATATAAATGCACATATCCATGCACATATATATATATATATATATGCACATAGGTTCATGTATATATGCATACATATGCATATGTGCATATATGTTTCCACATGTATGCACATATATGTATATATGTGTGCATACATGTGGAAACATATATGCACATATGCATATGTATGCATATATACATGAACCTATGTGCATATATATATATATGTGCATGGATATGTGATTTGTCAAGTGTGTGAAATGCAAGGCCTGTATCCATGGCAAAAATACATCTACTTTTACGGGAGGTCTTTCATCCCATGAAAGTAAAATCAAGGGACACTACTCCTGTAAAACTGAGTTTGCTGTCTACGTGCTGCGGTGCCCATGTGGCCTGCGGTACATGGGCAGCACGATCCTCCCTGTGCATAAGCGCATCCTCCAGCACCTTAGGGCCATTAAGAATGGGGATAAAACCTACCCCGTGGCCAGACATTTTGACCAGTACCACAAAAGAGACATCAAGGGTTTTGAGTACTACGTAATTGATGCAGTTCCTTTGAGCGCAAGAGGGGGTGACCGTGTGAAAAAATTGAGGCAATTAGAATCGAGTTACATCATTCGTCTCAATACTAAGATTCCAGAGGGTCTGAATATTGAGGAGGATTTTCACACACACCTATAAATCCTCTAATGCTTTCCTCCCTATCCTGATTTTAACATGTAAAAAATTTAAAAAATGTGTAAGTTTTAGAACTTATTTTATCAGCACAAGCACTTTACACAGACTCATATAGTTCGGAAGATGATATAATAATGGTGCTCAGGGATCTAGAACAGTGCCATGTCTGCCCACTTGGGCTAGATACCTCGAACCTAGGCCTGTATTTGTTGACTGTCCACTTGGAATATGATTCCAGCCCACTGGGGCGGTGACCGCTTTGTAAGTGTAATTTTCTTCAATTTTATGCAATTTTACTGTACTGCACACGGTTCGAATCCCCTCAATTGGGTATAGTTGAAAATTGTGAATCACAATGCCCAACTAAGCATTGTGTATAAATCACGAATGAATTTTGTGACATGATATTATGCTTGGTATGCATTAACTGTTTGAAATTGAACCCGTGAGCTTCTATTTGAGTCGAATTAGGTCAGAACTACGAGTCTGTTCACACTGTTTATGATTTGGTAGTTCTTCACTTCTCACGTAATCACTGTTTATTTAAATGGCTGAAAACTTTATTCTAATCGTTGGTGAACAAGCTTGCATTGCAGGCGAAACGCGTCTAACGGTTTCGAGCTGACTGATTAAAAGACTTTTGCGCAACAGACAAGGCGTCGATTTTCCTTTTTGATGAAAGGAATCTTTTGCTGATATATGTATATATGTGCACATATATATATATATATATATATAAATGCATATCTATCCATATAAATATGCATGAATATATATGTGCATATATACATACATATATATATATTTATAATATGTGTATTTAAGCATAAAACCATTCATATAGAAATAGATACATATATATATATGTATATATACTTCAGATTATGGAACGATGTGTGTTCAGCTGGGAAATTCCTGTTCTGCAGCATTCCTGAGAGTCCCACAGCCCCACTGTGGTGATTGCAAATTATTTTGGACTAAGGCAGACGCACTTACCTGTGATTAGTATTGATATGGACTCCAATCACCAGCATGCACAGAGCCGACACGCCCACTGGGTGGAACTTCATAAGCTGGTGCTAACGAGCGGCGGTATCCTGCCTACATTCAAACGGCCAGTACCTGTGACCAAGGGCGCAAGGACGCTCGAAACGCGTAAGGATTTGCTGGCACTGTGTATTCTGTGTGCTTGAAAGACTGTTTTAGCAGGGCTGCCCGGCTGAATAAATGATTTTACTTCAGATTATGGAACGATGTGTGTTCAGCTGGGAAATTCCTGTTCTGCGGCATTCCTGAGAGTCACACAGCCCCACTGTGGTGATTGCAAATTATTTTGGACTAAGGCAGACGCACTTACCTGTGATTAGTATTGATATGGACTCCAATCACCAGCATGCACTGAGCCGACACGCCCACTGGGTGGAACTTCATAAGCTGGTGCTAACGAGCGGCGGTATCCTGCCTACATTCAAACGGCCAGTACCTGTGACCAAGGGCGCAAGGACGCTCGAAACGCGTAAGGATTTACTGGCACTGTGTATTCTGTGTGCTTGAAAGACTGTTTTAGCAGGGCTGCCCGGCTGAATAAATGATTTTCACACACCTGTACGTGGCTCTCCATGTTGGGAACTCTTTTGTTGATGCAAATATGTATATATATATATGTAAGTATATATATACATATAGATATATAAAAGCATATATATGTATATATGAACAAACATATGCATATTATCTACTGGCGGTCGCCAGTAGATAGTTATAGTTAGGACCTTGTTTCCATAGGAAATCTGAAAATTCTATTTTGAATAACTTTGGCGCCGGTTGACGAATCTTCGCGAAAGTTTCAAAACTAATGGGGCGCTCCGCTCAGCTCCTACCCTGAAAGTCTCGGGGTGATTCATCAAGCGGGGGCCGAGAAAAAAGGGGGGTCCCAAAACGCGTTTTCCCCATGCATTTTTCCATAGGACCTTTAGTCGAAGGTACAGCACGAACGGCTGAACAGAATTACGTAAAATTTGGCAGAGAGGTAGCCATAAGGTCAAGGAAGTGCCTTTTGAAGGTCTCGTGTAAATCGAATCGGTCGAAATCAGGAAGTGGCGGCCGCCATTTTGTCTCTCGCAGTCTGGGGCAGTGAAAAACAAAGGTGGAGAACGTGAAAAGGGGGCAGGGTGGACAGTTCCTGACCCCCTAGCCTTTGTCAGGGGGTCACTGAAGGACCCCCAAGGGAGAAAAAAACATTCATTTTTTTGTCGAAAATGCGCGGGGTGCGTGCACGGAGCGCGCACGGTGCAACGCTTCGTGGGTGCTCGGTGCGCGCACGGTGAAAAACCTGAAAAAAAAATAATATTAATAAATACATAACTTAGCATTTAAAAAACCGTACACATTCACTTAAAAAACCATAGGTTTCACACACGTTATAGTTAGGAATTAGCATTTAAAAAACCTTGCAAACTCACTTAAAAAACCATAGGTTTCACACATGTTATAGTTAGCTGGATATTTCCCTCGTAAAAAACCATTAAAATTCCCTCGTTATAGTTAGTGCAGGCAAGTATAACTCACGCGACCGCAATCCTCTGCTGATGACGTCAGATATTACATCACTGATTACATATGTGCCTTTCTGAAAAATAAATATTTGTAATATATGTATAGCTAAAGATTAATGGAAGAAGACATGGGTAAATAGGTGTCTAAATACAGTGATGTAATATCTGACGTCATCAGCAGAGGATTGCGGTCGCGTGAGTTATAGTTGCCTGCACTAACTATAACGGGGGAATTTCATTGATTTTTTACGAGGGAAATGTCCAGCTAACTATAACATGTGTGAAACCTATGGTTTTTTAAGTGAATATATATATATACATATATATGTGTATATATATTCACTGAAAAAAACATAGGTTTCACACACGTTATAGTTAGGAATTAGCATTTAAAAAACCTTGCAAATTCACTTAAAAAACCATAGGTTTCACACATGTTATAGTTAGCTGTACATTTCACTCGTAAAAAACCAATGAAATTCCACGTTATAGTTAGATCAGGTAACTATAACTTGCGCGCCCACAATAAACTGCTGATGACGTCACATATTACATCACTCATGACATGGTCAGTGACATCACTCTTCACATCAATGATGACATCTGAAATGACACATTGTGGATTGCGGTTGCGCAAGTTATAGTTACCTGATCTAACTATAACGTGGAATTTCATTGGTTTTTTACGAGTGAAATGTACAGCTAACTATAACATGTGTGAAACATATGGTTTTTTTAAGTGAATTTGCAAGGTTTTTTAAATGCTAATTCCTAACTATAACGTGTGTGAAACCTATGGTTTTTTCAGTGAATTTGTACGGTTTTTTAAATGCTAAGTTATGTATTTATTTATTTTTTTTCTGGTTTTTCACTGTGCGCACACTCTGCGCGCACGGTGCACTTCGCGCTCCGTGCGCGCGCTGTGGGCACTCGGTGCGCTTCGCGCACCGAGCGCCCACGTTGCGCAGTTCATACCGTGCGCGCCTCGCCTTTTTTACACAGTAACAATTTTTTTTTCTCCCTTGCGGGTCCTTCAATTTATTTAATAAATGTGATTGTTATTTTGTTTTTTTTTTTTAATTATTTTTTTTTGCCGTGCACGTACGGTAAGCTTACCGTACGCGCACTCCGCGATTTTTTTTAAAAATTATTAAATGTATTTTTCGTACTTTTTGGTCCTTCGTGGACCCCCTGACAAACGCTAGGGGGTCTGCAACTCTCTTCGTTGCCCCCTTTTCACGTTATCCACCTTTGTTTTTCAGTGCGAGAGACAGAAAATGGCGGCCGACACTTTCTGATTTCGACCGATTCGAATGTTTACAGTCATGTAACCACCAATCAGAATTGAGCTCGCGCACGGCACCGTACGCGTACGGTAAGCTTACCGTAAGCGCACGGAGCGCGCTTACAGATATATATATTGATTTAAATGCTATTTTCTCAGGACCTACTGAACAGATTTACACCAGACCTGCAAAAGGCACATCTCTGACCTGAGGACTACCTCTCTGCCAAATTTCAAGTAATTCTGTTCAGCCGTTCGGGCTGTAGCTCGGACTAAAGGTCCTATGGGAAAATGCATGGGGAAAACGCGTTTTGGGACCCCCCTTTTTTCTCAGCCCCCGCTTGACGAATTCCCCCGAGACTTTCAGGGTAGGAGCGGAGCGCCCCACCTATTTTGAAAATTTCGCGAGGATTCGTCAACCGGCGCCAAAGTTATTCCAAATAGAATGTTGCGGATTTCCTATGGAAACACGGTCCTAACTATAACTATCTACTGGCGACCGCCAGTAGATAATATATATGTATGCATATTTATATGCATATATATGCATATACATATATGCATACATATGTACATTTATATAAATATGCAGGTGTATATATATATATATATATATATATGTATCTGTGTATACATATAGATATATGTTTATTTTTACACATATATGCACATATGCATGTGTATGTATTTACATATGAATGTGTATGCATGTATTTATAACTGCATTTATATCAAAATGCCGATGTATATGTATGTTTAAATATATACATATAGATATATGCATCTATAAATGCGTGAATATATATATATATATATATATATATATATGTACATATTTATACATGGATGGTCTTATGCATATTTATAAACATTTCTATACATATATATAGATATATATGCACATATATATTTATACATATGTATATACATATATATGCATTTATATATATATTTGCGCACACATATGCACATATATATGTATATATATGCATATGAACATATATGCATTTATATATCTGTTTGTATATATATATATATACATACATATATAAACAGATATACACATCTGCATATCTATATAAAAACAAATAAATTGCATGCATGCATATACATATATATATATATATATATTATCTACTGGCGGTCGCCAGTAGATAGTTATAGTTAGGACCCTGTTTCCATAGGAAATCCGCAACATTCTATTTGGAATAACTTTGGCGCCGGTCGATGAATCCTCGCGAAATTTTCAAAATAGGTGGGGCGCTACGCTCCGCTCCTACCCTGAAAGTCTCGGGGGGATTCGTCAAGCGGGGGCTGAGAAAAAAGGGGGGTCCCAAAACGCGTTTTTCCCATGCATTTTTCCATAGGACCTTTAGACACAGCTACAGCCCGAACGGCTGAACAGAGTTACTTGAAATTTGGCAGAGAGGGAGTCCTCAGGTCAAGGAAGTGCCTTTTGTAGGTCTGGTGTAAATCTGTTCAGTAGTTCCTGAGAAAATAGCATTTAAATCAATATATATATGTGGGCGGAGCCTAACCACACATCTCATCCTGAGATCTGATTGGCTGTAAGCACTTCATCCAAGAAGTGTTGGCAGCCATCTTGGGACCAATATACATGATAGCACCTCATTAAAAAGCATTGCAGTTAATAGAAGGTTTTAAGACTTTAGTTACATTATAAATCATTTGTTGATGGTACCATACTCATTTTAGGAATTGTGGTATGTTCTAAGGTGATTTCACCATGTGAAAAAGCCTTCTGCTGGGATATCATGATTGAGAGAAAAATATTTTCTCATGCTTTTACCACAGAGGTTTGGAAGGTGATCTATAAGCTAAACTGAGAGCTTATTTTCTGTAAATTCACATTATCTTTCTCAGTCATGTGAGAATGAAGTCTGACATTCTCAGTAAAACATGTACATCCAACAAGGGCAGAGACTGTCAGTTGATTCCTTTGTGTTCTACTGCAGCTTTCCAGAGTGTTCCAAAGAACTACTAGAGCGCTAACCGTCCTACTTATGATAAATGTATGGCACACCTGAAGCCATCTTGCTTGGATTAAAGTGGTAACTCTTAAAACATTTAATTTAAAAAGGAACAAAATGAGGGGGTTCATTTTTCCATAAAAAGTATGATTAGTGCTGCAGAAAGAAAAATTAGGGCACATTTTGAGTGACTTCTCAAATCCTCTTCTATTTCATTAAAAAATTCTGACATGCAGACTGAAACATGCACTTTCAATACCAGCAGCAGTTTTCCCTGGTGAGCAGTAGCTTTACTACAGTGATCTAATGAGCAAAAAGAGTGCTAACATTCTGATTTTATGGCAAATGTGTGACACATTTGAATGCCTTCTTGATGGAATCAAAGTAAAAAACTGAAAGTATTTCCTACTGAGGAGACTGCAGTAAATGAGGAAATTAGGAAACTTCATAACAAATAAGTCTCCCAAGATGGCCACCAGAGACAAAAGAGCCCAAATGTAGCCCAAATATCACCCAGATGTAGCCCAAGTATAGCCCAATGACAGAATGTCCAAGAATGTTCTTAAAAACAACTAGAGCACTTACTGTCTTCATTATGACAAAAGTATGGCACACCTGAAACCATCTTGATTGGAATAAACTGGTAACACTTAAAACATTTAATTTAAAAAGGAACACAATGAGGGGGTTCATTTTGCCATAGAAATTATGATTAATGCTGAAGAAAGAAAATGAGGGCACATTTTGAGTGACTTCTCAAATCCTCTTCTATTTCATTAAAAAATTCTGACATGCAGACTGAAACATGCACTTTTAATACCAGGAGCAGACTTCCATGGTGAACAGTAGTTTTACTACAGTGATCTAATGAGCAACTAGAGTGCTAACATTCAGAATTTATGGCAAATGTGTGACATATCTGAATACCTTCATGATGGAATCAAAGTAAAAAACTGAAAGCATTTCCGACTGAGGAGACTGCAGTACATGAGGAAATTAGGAAACTTCATAACAAATAAATCTCCCAAGATGGCCACCGGAGACAAAAGAGCCCAAATGTAGCCCAAAATCACCCAGATATAGCCCAAATATAGCCCAATGACAGAAGTGTGCAAAACACTTATTATTTTGTGTTTTTGCAGTGTTATATAGTGCAGACTTGTCAGGTATTGGAGTGCTTTACATGAGCATTGGTTACATCACACAAGAACAAATTCATTTTGGTTGTAGACATGGGGAGACTAAGTGATTTGACCAGAATCACAGAATGTCGAGCTGAAGCAGAAACTTCAACCTGGTTCCCCAGTTGCAAAGTCTGCAGTTCTGGAAGTAACACCACATCCTCTCCCCTAAGTGCAACATTTAATCAAGTTGTCAACTAGATAAAAAAACATAAAGATAACAAATAATTTAAAAGTGCTTTGTCGCTATTTGAAAACTCAGAAAATATGTCCTTATTTTAGTCTTTTAGAGCACTAACCATAATTTTGATGCCAATAAGACCCTCTCATATATGTAATTTCTAAAGGAATGCTCTAGGTATTACAGTTTTGATTACATCAAGATGATGTCAGGCGTTCCACACTTTTGTAATAAATATAGAATGTTAGCAATCTAGTTGTTCATTAGGATACTGTTGAGAGGCAGAGGCCAGGGGCACGGACTCTGAAAATTGAAGCCAGGTAGGAGGGTGCAAAGGCAACAATTTAACCACACTGAGCAGGCAGGAAGGGCCGTGGAAGCACAACAGACTATGGAGGGCAGTGGAAAGGGGGGCAGGGGCAACAAACCAACAATACAGGACTTGCAAGAGAGGCTGTTGGAGGGAAGATCTATTACGGGTCAAGGAAGCTAGGGGCGGTCCCCAGAGCCCCGGGAGCCACCACAGAACTGAGCAGGAGAGTGAGTCAGGGACAAAAGGGGCACCTTAATTTGAGCCGGGGTGCCTAGGAACGCTTGCTCCAAAAATGAAGAAAACAGACATATGAGACATGGAATTGGAGGCAGAATACAATGGCAGTTTAATGAGAAGATGCAACTTCAAAGAAACCGCAGAATAGAGACATAAAGTACAAAATACAGAATCCAGATAATCATACAGCTGTCATGATATTCTCTGTATCTCAATTAATGGACTGACAGAGAGAGAGAGAAAACACATCTATAAATGCATCATGAGAAACAAGTTACACCAAGGAAAATGTTACCTAGGAACACTCACATTTACTCTTAGAGCAAGCATTCCTGCAATTACAATACAACATCTTTTAAATGCAAAAGTAAAGAGAACAATGGTTAAACATAACATGACATTTCATATAGGTAAAATAGAATAAGATACTTCAAGCAAAGCAGAGCAAGACATTTTAAGCAAAGGAAGACAAGAGCTCCCAGTTCTTGGGGAAAACCTGCACAGCCTGTTAACCTACATACAGACGGCGAGGTTGTCCGTTGATATCTGTGGGTGCTCCCTTTTTATATCATTTTGTGGGCTCCTTTGCACGCTACATCTACCTACGTATGCTACCCAAAAGCTTCGTCTGCAGATTTTACCAGACATTTCGTCATTTACCCACTTAATGCTGACAATGGACTGGGTGAAAAGGTCAGTCTCTCAGGCCAATCGCTTATCGTAAGTTCCATAGAGCAAGCAGAAAATAATGGGTATTGTACAGGAATTCAATACATTCATGTATAAAATCTCCTCAGTTCTCCTAACTTGATGCTCTGCGGTTGCCACTTCCTTAAAAGCGGGAAACCTGCCCAGGAAGCAAGTACCAGTCCAGGATGCAGCCTACTGTATGTCGACAGCTTCAGGGGGATGTTGAACTTTGATACCGAGCACGGAGCACTCGGGTAGGGTGGGGGCTACTAGTTTGGAGCAGAAGGCCTCGCAGACCTGCCTTCAGACTGCTATACACTAAAATTGCAGAGCTATGGTCAATTTAACAAAGAGGCCTACATATTGAACAGAAGGGCCTACACAGGGGTTTTATGCTGGCTGAGTGGTAAGGATGTCTCAGGATAATTATATAGCAACACAGGACCCGCTGGTCAATTTAATACGGCCTACAAATGCGGCTGGCAGGGCAAGGACAAGGGTCTCATACTTCAGGTGTGGACAGAACGGGCCAGGGGCCCCCTGTGATACAAAATCTACCCTCCTTCAAGGCTGTGGCAATGTATTAGACCATTGTGGGCAGAAGGAAGAGGCAATGGTAGTACAACCATACATGCCAACAGACCCGATTCAGCCAGGAAACGTCCAATGTTTTTAAGCTCAAATGGGCTTTATTTGATCTGTCTCCTGTCTACAATATCCTCTTTTTCAATGTAACTCAAAGGGGAAAATCAATACCCCAGTTTTTTTTCAAAATCTCCCTCTTACCAAGTTCAAAATGTTCGCAAGTATGGTACATTGGATCATGGAAGGAAATGGGATAGGGACATGGACTTGGATAACAGAGGACAGGAGAGACATGGAGAGGTGCACCAAACTGACCCTGCAGGGCAGGCATCAGGGTTTGCAGCAGCACAATACACCACACAGGGCATGCAGGACGGGAGTGCAGCACAACAATCCATAGAAAGCAAGAGGGAGGGGACAGGACCATGCACATGGACAACAGAGAACAGAGGGGCAAGAGGCAATGGTAGCTAGCTGACCATAATGGACAGACAGGAGAGAAGGCTGCAGCATAACAGACCATAAAGGGCAGGAGGGACGGATCAGGGGCATTACAATGGAACAGACAAGCCAGGAGGGAGGGAGTAGGGGTCTGCACATGTAAACAGAGGGCTGGGGGCAAGGGGGCAGGGCAGGAGCAGCAAGATAGCCATGGAGGTCAGGCAGGATGGGCACTAGAAGCAAGACACAACATGA
Organism: Triturus cristatus; assembly: GCF_964204655.1. NCBI lineage: Eukaryota > Metazoa > Chordata > Amphibia > Caudata > Salamandridae > Triturus > Triturus cristatus. The sequence goes on along the minus strand of NC_140586.1, from coordinate 83,609,669 downwards.
AGAGCAACAGTGAGACTGTGATGGCATACACACAGACCATGGAGGGAAGGTGGGAGGGGGTCAGGGGCAGCTAACTGACCACACAGGGAAGGTGGGAGGGGCCATGGCAGCACAGAAGACCATGCATGGCAAGTGGGAGGGTTAGTGGCAGCACAATGGCTCTGATGGGCAAGGAGGAGGGTGCAGGGGCATGCACAAAGGACGATGGAGGATAGAAGGGAGGGTTAGGACCTGTGCACAGACAAGAAAGTTCAGGGGAAGGGGCCTCACAACAGACCACACGGGGCAGGCAGGAGGAGCAGTTGCAGCACAACAGACCAGGGAGGGCAGAAGGGTGTGGCAGTACAATGGACCATGTAGGACAGGAGGAAGAGGATAGAGGCATGGCATGTGGACAGGCAGGGTGGAGGTGGCAGGGACAGGTTACAGTCATCTGACAATGCTAGGCAGGTGGGAGGGGAGTGGCAGCTCAACAGAACACTCAGAGTAGATAGGAGTGGCAGGTCCATGGGACATGGTGGGCAAAAAGGATGGAGCAGGGGCATGCACAAAGACATCGGAGGGCAGGGGGAAGGAGAATAGGGGCAGCAAGCTAAGCACAGAGTTTAAGCAGGAGGTCAATGATGGGGCATAGAATTGGGCAATGGAGGGCAGGAGGAGTGGACTGGTACATCATACTAAATTGAGGGCAGTGGCAGCACATCAGACCATGCATGGCAGGAGGGAGGAGGCTAGTCCATGGATTCACACAACAGAGGATAGGGAGGAGGGGGATGGGGCAGCAAGCTAACTGTTCAGAGAAGGCGGGTATTAGAAACGTTATTGTTTTTAAAACATTTTGTCTGTGCAAACTACTTAAAATATGAACAAGTATGCAGCATAATCTCACTTTTATTCAGGAAGAAGAAGACGTTAGTGACTGTGACTCCGGGCTCACTTGGCAAAAACACCCCCTGACCCTCCACCCCCTATCGCAAAATGTAATGCCCTTGAAAAGGGTAGGTGAACACAGTGTTATATAGAACATAGTCCTGAGAGCACGATTGAAAATGAAAACTAGATATAGTGTATGGTATAAACTATGCACCAAAAAGTGTGATATAAGATGAACCAGGCGTGAAATATAATATGCAATACATTGTGCGCAGTGACAGATTCATTGGAGAGCGCGAGATAGCACAGGCACTAGCGCGTGCTATGCGATATGCGCCTTGGAGTGTAATATGCACAGGGCAGTGTTGTGTAACCTAACTAGTCTCTAAAGTTGTAATATAAAATATGTGCTGGGGAGTGTAACGTTGCACATGCACTGTGACAAAGATATGGATCCCAAATTGTAATATGTATGGCATAGCACTGTGCGTTATAACATAGGCATCGAGGAAGGCACGTTTGATGGGGCAATATAACCCGTGCGAAGACAAGTGTGGCATGACATATTCACGGGGTGGTGTTACAGTGCACATGGGCTAGAGAGTGTCATAGCATATGCACTAGCTAGTGGAATACAACACAGAGGTGTGTGGCACTCGGCAGGCAATGGTGGGTGTAACACAGCATTGGGCTCTGTCAGGAGCGCGCTGTGACTCGCAAGTGATGTTCGTCCCCTTTCCAGAGAGTAAAATAAAAAGTATTACACATCCGGCAGTGGATGTGTGTTTTATTAACCGTGAGGGGGGTTTCTTGCATAGTTTTGGTCGAATTGTTGTCGAATCCCCTTTGAATGGCTTGGTGTGCATGTGTATTAAATGTGCCCGTCAATAGCTACCCATGTTTGTATAAATAAACGACAAGGGTGTCTACCGGGATTAGGCACGGTAGAGCATCAGACATGTCAGAGCTTCACTAGTGGTGTAAATACATTCCACGTGGATTAATTGCATGCATAGTCGCCTTTTAATGAATATCACGCAAATCGTCATGGTGATAGGTACGTACGGTTTGTCCAGCATGTCCTAGGTGTGTCTATAAATATATATTTTTTAAAAATAATAAAAAACAGTGGCCGGCCCTGGGGATTGGGGTCAAAAAAATATAATTAGGAGACAGGCCCTGGGGGATGGGGTCATCAGGGCCAATAAATTAGAATAAGAAGGGGAACCACACAGCCCCCCTTCTTAAAAAAATAAAATAAATAAAAGACTGGCATTGTGCCGGAGGCCATGCCCCCTCCGTGCAGCACTCTGCAAACGCGCCCCCAACAGGCATCTCCAGTATGCGCCAGGGAGCTGCGCTGCAGACAGGTGTTCTGAGGCCAAGCCCCTTTTTACACCTCTCTGCAACGCAGCTCTGTGGCGCTTACTGGAGGTACCTAGTGGTCTAGTGTGACCCTAGGGACCCTTAGGATTCAAGGGGACTTAATCTCTCAACTTAGAACAGCCACAGGGCGCGTTTACACAGTGGTGAAGGGAGGGGACGGGGCCTGAGGTGACGTGTGCAAACACGCACCATGGCACGTTTTAAATTGGGGATATCATTTCCCTTCAATACTGAGGGCCCCTGGGGGCTAACTAGCCCACCAAGTGCTTCCAGTAAGCGCCACTGAGCTGCATTGCAGAGAGGTGGTCCAGGCTGTGCCACTTTTTACACCTCTCTGCAACGCAGCTCTGTGGCACTTACTGGAGGTACCTAGTGGGCTAGTTGGACCCTAGGGACCCTCAGGATTCAAATGAGTTTAATCTCCCAACTAAAAACGGACACAGGGCGTGTTTACACAATGGTGAAAGGAGGGGACGGGGCCTGAGTTAACGTGTGCAAAAACGCCCCGTGGCCTGTTTTAAGAGGTAGTTTTAATCCCCATGCCCTATTATATACTAGGGGCTTATAGAGGAGGTAAGGCTAATCACAGGGGGACCCCAACGCATAATGTTCCCTAGTGTATGTAGGTGTTTTCGCTGTATTCTAAGTGTCTTTTAACATAGCACTGGCTCTAGGACTGGTTAGTCAGACTCAGTTACCACCAGTATCCGTCTGAAAAAGTTGAGGGTACAGGATGATTTTGCAACAAGGCTTCTTTCTGCTCTTCTTTTTGTTCTTTCTGCACGTTATCCTTCTTCCTGCACTTATCTTCGTATTTGAGGACTTCTGTTGCTTCTTTCTGCACTTCTTTTGTTTCTTTCTGTGCATTTTTTCTTCTTTCTTCACATGTCCTATCTCTGTAGGCATAGTTAGAAATTAGCATTTAAAAAACCTTTGAAATTAACAGAAAAAACCATAGGTTTCAGGCACGTTATAGTTAGGAATTAGCATTTAAAAAACCTCAGAAATTCACTGAAAAAACCATAGGTTTCAGGGGTGTTATAGTTAGCTGGACTTTTCACTTGTACAAAACCATTGAAATTCCCCCGTTATAGTTAGTTCAGCTAACTATAACTCGCGCGCCCGCAATGCACTGCTGATGACGTCACATATTACATCACTCATGACATGGTCAGTGACATCACTCATGACATCACTGATGACATCTCAAATGACATCACTGATGACATCACTGATGACATCATCCTTGTGATAGAGTGGCAGACCTCCTCTCACCCTAATATAACCTTTGATACACACATTCAAAAATAGAGACTAAAATTTTCAAAACAATGGACATACCAATACCAGTTACAACAACCTCTTCAGTAATTCTAAGATCCACATACACATCCACTCATTCACCAACAGTCCAATACAGTCACTCATACATGTACTCACTCATCATATGTACTCATACACCTATACATCCTGTTACACAATGCCACTCATCCATAGAGTTACTCACACACATAGTCACTCATGCTAATAAAGAATCAAACATACATTTACTTGCATATACAGTTATACACACACCACCACACTTACTTCTACGGAAACTTACACATACTTAGTCTTTTAAACAATCACTTATAGAAACACATACTTATTCATACAGGAACTCTTTCAATCTCTCACTCTCACATATACTCACATATATACACCAATAGTCACATATACTAGTTTAAAACATATGTAGTTACTCATAAAGACACTATTGAGGCAGTCATTCACTCACTAACACACCCATACACACACTCATCCACCCATACAGTCCTGCACACATACTGTGTTCAACACATACAAACAGTGAGTCACTCATTCATGCACCTATGCACTACGTAATACCCCCCACCGAACCATGCAGACACTCAGACTGATACTCAAAAAACCAACTAATAACCTATATAGACACCCATGTAGCTACTCACCAACCCATGCAGCCACTTATACACAAAGTGAGAGACTGATACAGATATTTACATATTTAAACATTACTCACTAAGCCATGTATTCACTATGATACACTTAATCAGTCAGTTACACAATCAATTTTTCAAAAACAAATCATCCATTTAGACACTTATATACCCATTTATTCTTCCATCGACCTTGAGATATACATATATAAAACATATTTAATTTTCAGAATAACACACATTCACTGGATGATGTCATCAGTGATGTCATTTGAGATGTCATCAGTGATGTCATGAGTGATGTCACTGACCATGTCATGAGTGATGTAATATGTGACGTCATCAGCAGTGCATTGCGGGCGCGCGAGTTATAGTTAGCTGAACTAACTATAACGGGGGAATTTCAATGGTTTTGTACAAGTGAAAAGTCCAGCTAACTATAACACCCCTGAAACCTATGGTTTTTTCAGTGAATATATATATATATATATATATATATATATATATATGCATACATATGCATGTTATGTACATGAAAGTTTGCAAAAACACTAATAAAAGCAAAGCTAAAAAGCCACCTAATTACAAACAGAATTGCTTTAACTTAAACGAGGGCGAGACCTATTGCATTTTTCTGTGTTGGTTGTGGTCTTTTCTGGGTCTGGGAGTGAGGGGAGGGGAGGGGGTGGGGGGAAAGGGTTGTTTAGGTCTCGCCTGGCTATCGCGTAAGCGATCGCTCAGCGAGACTTATGTAGGGGCTTCAGAAAATGGTCCCAAAGAGCGGATCGGGTGGCGGTTACGCGCACAACCACGCGCATTCCATTTGCCACCAGCTACTTCCTGCGCGTGCGCCGCCTCACGCATTCAAAGAGATTTTGTAAGGGGCACAAGACCTTAGGAATGCGGTTTATGGCCAGTGCAAGTGAGGCATTCAAGCGCGAAGCTGGAATCTGGCATCGGACTTAAAAGCAGCAGACTGCTTTCGCCAGCGCGCGCGCGCTCGGCCTCACTTCCTGCATCCCCTCTTACAACAATTAACTTTGGTTATAACTCACACCCCATATGCTCGTTCCCTCCTACCCTTCCTTTGATGTCCGCTTTTCTTTTTTTTTTTTGAAAACCTTTATTGACAGTTCTATCAAGAACAAGTATGGGCCTACAACCCCCCGGGGCCGGCCGCTAAGCAATCAGAGCAAAAACAGGCAAGTGTAAACACAGGCAGCACTTCGGGGAGCAGAATCGTAATGCTACTACCGTGAACAAAGTAGGTAGGGCACCAGGAGAAAAAGGTTTTCATTTTATAATGAAACAAGGCAGAAGGATCAGGTGCCAAACAATTTTCAAACAGCAATTACAGATATGCAGAGTAATAAACGTAAGCGATTTACAGCAATCCATTAGGTCAATGGCGCAAACACAAGAACATCAGGATGGGGAAAAATATCATAAGCAGTTGCGCCTGCAGTCCTACGCCAGAACTCCCGGAGAGCGCCCCGGAAATTGCGGTACACACGGAGCGGCAACGAGTCATAGCAAAGGAGGTGTATCACGCTGATCCCAGAAAAGAAAAACAAAAAGAATCAGAGAAGAAAAAGGAGGCCATGGACAAAGAGATAAAAGACTAAAGAATCCCCTCCCCCAACCCCCCACCCTGCACCTCTGCAGATGAGTACGGCCCCCCCCCCCAGCAGTGTGCCTGTCGCCCTGGAACCAGACACGAAATATAGGAGAATAGGGAAAAAGAAGTAGGAAAAGAACCCCACCAGACGGGGGGGGGTAGAGAAAGTATTAATAAACTGGAGGAGGGCCTTCAAAACATACCCCCGGCTTCTCCCTCCCGCACGGTAAGTTTCCCCCAAAGTGAACAATAAACGGCACAAAATCTATCTTCTCAAAGAAAAATGGGGAGCAGTAAGCACCTATTATGCTGTTAGCTATGCCAGGAGAGCCCGCAACCCCTGAGCCCGCCCGTCCACTAGATGACCACCCCTGAAGGATCAGCCTCATCCCTGACCACTCTTTGGGAGTCTGCCCATGCCTACCCCTCGACCCAGCACCATATCCGATGTTCCAAGGTAGAGGATTGTCCAAAAACGTCCGAGAGGCGACGCACACAGGTGGGGTGGAAGTCTCTGAGCATCAACACAGTCCGCAGCGTGGAGAAACAGGCTTCCCAGTGCTGCACAAGGATATGCACTGCACTCCAGGTCCAGGAAGGCAGACGCAGCCAAAGCAGACAATAGTTGCTGGAGTTGTCTCTGAGTCGCAGGAGGGCACGTACGGGACGAGGCTACCACATCCCACTCAGGTCTAGTGCCTCCGGGGCAGATCAGGTCCTCAGCTGGACGAACACACTGTAGCATACTGGCCGGAGTGTCCAGCTGTGCACTAACCTCAGGGGTGGCCGCCAAAGTGTCCTCCTGTGCGCAGTGTGGGTAGTCCCTGTGTACGTGCGGACAGGCGGGCCGCCACTGCCCCAACGCCGACGCCACACCGTCGAGCTTACTCCCCAAGACCCCGACACCATGAATCAAGGAGGAGTGAAGAGCACCAAGGGCCTCGAGGAGGTCGCCGTACCCCAGCACAGCTCTCTGCGATCGCGCCGCCACACTCCCGAAAGTCGCACTCTCACAATCCCGCTGCGGCCCAGCGGACAGGATGGTAGGCTTCATTGCAACAAGATGGCCGCCAAGTATGCCCGACCCTCACCGGGGCCGGGACCCTGGGACAAGCGTCTCGATGTCCACGTCGCTGGTGACCGGGTTCCGGGGGCAGGCGAAAAGTTATCCGTTGCGTGGTCACGGGCAACAGTCGTCCCCACTTCGGACCAGCTCCCGTAAAAATTCGGGGGCGGCCCGCAATGATCAGGGCAGGATACGGGCGGCGGCCGGGCAGCTCACCATCAAAGGCAGGGGCAGCCACCGGAGGGTCTGAGAATTGCACCCCCGAGCATGCACTCGGTCCGCTACGCATGACAGTAGAGACGACCACGACGAAATGTAGGCCGAGTTTGGCACCGCTCCGGTGGACCGACTCCACCCAGTCACAACAGGCCGCTGTTGTTGAACTGCCACCCGGCCACGGCGTCCACTCGAGGTCCCGGCTCCAGGGCCGCACAGGCCGCAAAGTTCAAATGCACATTTCTCCGGCGATACCGCAGCCAGAAACCTCGGAGTCACACAGTCGGGTGCCTCTCTCCTTCAGAAACACGACCGCGTAGCACAGGTTAAGGATCTCGTGCAGGATATCCGTGCGGGATGCGGAGGTTCACGGAGCCGGGAGTCTACGCTGCCGTCCCGGTCGCCATCTTGGCTCCTCCTCCGATGTCCGCTTTTCTTGTTTACAAACCACGCCACACACTGCTGCACGCCGCACACTGCTGCACGCCGCACACTGCTGCACGCCGCACACTGCTGCACGTCACACACTGCTGCACGCCGCTGCACGCCACACAGTGCTGCATGCCTCACACTGCTACACGAAACACTGCTGCACGCCGCACACTGCTGCACGCCGCACACTGCTGCACGCCGCACACTGCTGCACTCCACACTCTGCTTTTATGCGAGTTTATGCTACTGACATTGTAAATGACGATGCCTTTTATTTGTTTTAAAACCAAAACATAAATAAAAAGCATTGTAATTTTACAATGCCAATAGCTCAAACTCTTATAAATGCGAGACCTATTGCATTGCAAATGCTTATTTATAAAGACCTGAAGGCGAATGATAAGGAGTTTGCTCCCTGAGTAATATAAGCTTTTTTGCCAAAGTAGAACCCCAGATACTTGTAGTTTGATACTACTTTTAGATTTTTGCCCTCTAGCTGGAATTGTTGTTTGGCTGTCTGACGTCTGCTAATAAGCATTGTTTTGCTTTTTGTAATGTTTATCTCTAGCTTGTTGTTGGCTATAAAATCCAGCATTCCTACAAGCGATCTTTGTAGACCAATCTTGGTTAGGCTCATCAAGACAACGTCACCCGCGTATGATAAATGGGTTAGTGGTAAGGTACCTAATTTAGGTGGGTGGGATATGATCTTGTTGAGTTTTGGCGCGAGGTCTACCATAAAAAGATTAAAGCAATGGGGGGCCAGGACACATCCTTGTTTGAGCCCTTTGGTGGTTTTAACTTTTCTTGAGAGCCTTGCGCCATCTCCCAGTTTTACTCTCATCCATGTGTTGGAATATAAGAGCAATATTCCTCTAAGTATTTTGTCCGGAATGTTCCATTGGTGCAGTTTTCCCCATAGGATGTGATGGTCCACGCTGTCAAAAGCCGCCTTTAGGTCGATAAAGCAGAAGTGCAGCTGTTGTTTCCTTTGTATGTATTTGTCAGCTATCAGTGAGAGTGATAAAATATTTGTTATTGTCCCGCACCCTTTTCTGAAACCTGTTTGGTTAAATGGGATCCGTTTTGAGCTGAGCGGACTAAGTAGTCAGATCTTCCAGTAGTAGTGAGGCGTAGTACTTCGCATCCATGTCCAAAAGTGCTATCAGCCTGTAACTCGCTGGAGACGTTCTATCTCCTCCTTTAATTACTGAACCTCGCCAGCTTGATGGAATTTGACATTCTCTCTCCACTTCTTCAAACAGATTTTTCAGTCTTCTGCTCCAGAAATCTGGAGGTGATTTGAAGATTATTGGGGGAATGCCGTTTGGACCTGGGGCCCCATTACCACGGCCCTTCAGGAATGTTCTTCTAACATCTTCGTCACTGAAGCCTGGCTTTCCAGCTGCAGCTACTAGCCTACAGTCTTCTCTCAGTTGTGCATCTTCTGTGTTGTGCAGTATAGGCCGTCGGCAAGTTTCAAGTGCAGGTTCTAACCTATAGTCTTCTCTCAATTGTGCCTCTTTGGGGAGCTATTTGTAGTTTGTAGGACACTCCTGTCATAACTTAATTGTTCTTTGCGTTCCTTGGGCGACACTTGTGTCCTCTCCCTCTATTCTAGGTGATTCGATGGTTCAGTGTCTGAGAATCTTTTTGTTAATAATGAGGCCCAATCAGCTTCTTGTACCCTTGAGGTAATTGAGTTTGGAGGGGTGCTTTAGCCCATTTATTATTGCCCAAAATGCACTTGAGTTGGTGTTTTTCGCTGTGAATAATAATTTGGCCCAGAAGTTGTCCTCCCTTCTTTTGTGTTCCTACAGTATCTTTTTATACTTTTTCTTAAGATTCCGTCTTCGGTCCCAATCTAGGTGTGACGTCACTGTTTTTTTCAGTATCCTTGCGTTTTTCCTTATTTCTAGCTTAAGTTTAACCACTTCAGTTGAAAGTGACTTGGTGTTTTTTGACACTCCAGCTTTTTTGTGTATAACGTACATAATTGTTGTTAACTTGTCGGCGAAACTTTCCCAGTCTTTTATCTGGTTATGTAAACTTGTTTCACTTTCCATTTTAATTCTCTGAACTTTTACTTGAAGGTCTCCAGTGTTGTCTGTTGACCATTTCAGTCATTTCAAGTCGGTTGAGAGCGAGCTGTCTACAATTGTCATACTATTTTGGTGTTTAGGAGGCTTTAGATTGAAATAGGTGTGCTTGTATGAGTGGTCACTTTTAGTCGTAAATTCGGTTGAGAACTGTTTAAGAAAAGGCAGTATGGAAGTGATACTGCTGCATAGTCAAGCCTAGATAACGAGGTCCCTCCAAGATGGTGGGTGTACTTTGGAAGGTAGTCTTCTGGTGTTCTACCGTTTAGGAACCTCAGACCCAGGTATTCCAGGGTTGTTACCAGTTGCTATCCTACTGGGTCTATGCACACTGATTTGAGCTGGTATTGGGGTTGTACATTCCAGAACTCATTGGCTGCTGTTAGCTTTTTGTGCTCTTCTGGAGTATGGAATAAATTTGAATTAAAATCACCTGTTTAGATGATTTCCCAGAAGGGGTTGGCATTAATTATGGTTATTAGTTGGTTTATCTGAGCTTTCTTCTTTTTCGCAGATGGGTGTATGTAAATGTTGGCTAGTAGTACAGGGGCCTCTCTGCCAGGAAAAGAAGATTTTATTAGTTGCACGTTTGGTCCATAAGGAGCTATTTGCCCAGATCTGATGTTGATGTCAATCGCGACGTAGACTGATAACCCCCTTTTGGGCAGCCATACCTGCTGTCCTTTTCTGCTGGTGTGCTGAAGTGTGTATACCCAACGAGTGGCAGCTCCTCTAGTGCCCAAGTCTCCTGTAAGGCGATTATATCGCATGATGCCCAATTTTGAAGGGGCCAGCCGTCTTCTAGCCATTTCCTGGCTCTGGCTATGTTTTATGAAATGAGGTGAAAGGTGTCTTGGCCGATGTTTGTTGTCTGTTTGTGTAGGGGTCAATTGTCTTTTTCTTTATTCAGCGTAGCTGCTAGCCAGCTCCAGTAGTCCAAGACGCCTTCAGTATTTTCTTGTTCCCTGGATTTATCCACGCTGCATCTTGCTGTTGGCCGTCTGTGCCCCTTTGCATGCCGGAGGACTGAATGAACCTGTTCCTTTGTCTCCGGGGTGCGTCCAGCTTTTCCCTTCTCCACCGGTGTCTCCCTAAGTGGGCCTGGGTACCGTGGTTTTGCCGGTTTCGAGAGCCTTATGCCCCATGTGTCGAATTGTTGTTTAAAGGTCATGATTAGCTGAATGATCTCCTCCGTTTGCCATGTCGTGAGAGTTTGTCCGGGGTCTTGTTGTGTCCTGCCTTGCTGAATTCCACCGAAAGTAGGTCGACTGAGTTTAGATGTTTTAGCCCTGGGATAGTTGCAATCAGTTTGAATATGTTACCCCTATTTAATGTGTCATGCAACCCCTGGGATTCGTACTCTGGTGTTAATAGTAGTTGTTGTAGATGTTGTTCATCTTTCCCTGTCCTGCTGCAGGAGCTGACTTCTTGGTCTGTTCCCGTCAGGGTAGATATTTGTATTATGCGCTTTTCACCGTTAGGCTTAGTGCTCATTTTGGCATCTTGTAGTATAATTGTTAGTGGTGGCCTACTGGCCTGATTTTTCTCTTTTCCGGTTGCGCCAACGGAGTTACATTGGGGTGTTAGTTCCTTTCCAAAGGTTGTTGCCTTTGTGTGGGTCGCCTGTACACCATCCCAGAGGACGGCTTCTCCCTTGTTGTTTGTACTTGCTCTCGGGCCTCCGTGTGGTAGGACAATCTTTATAGCTGAGATAGAAGGCAGGCTCTTGGCGATCCTATTTGGGGATGTCTTGGTATCCTTACCTTGCGGTACTTTTCCGGCAAAGACATTCGTACTTTGTATGATATTTGAAGATTCCTCTAGGTTGTTCCCTGTACGTTCGGACTGGCACCGGTCAATGTTCTCTGGTGCCTCACTTTGTTTCTTGTTTTGTTGTGAATTTAGTATCTCTTTTCCGGGTAAAGTACATTTTGTCCCTTCCTTCTGCTTCTCCTGTTTGGCGCAGGGTTTGAGCCCATGCGGCATGTGTTTTTTATTTTGCCCCTCTTTTTTTGCTTGTTGCCTATTCCAAGTAGAGTATGGACAGTCGTGGTATTCACTTTTTTGATGGTTTCCTATATTGCCTTTAAATGAGCTTGATTCCTCTTTACTCTCTATGTGAATACTGCTCTGTAGGCTTGATGTTAATTTTTTCTGCACTACAAGGTCTACGCTCTTCTTGGTCCTTGCTGCTTTTTCCTTTCCATCTGGCACGGACTCTACTATGCTATTCATATTAGAGTCTCTTTGTTCCTTGTTTTTTTTTTCATCCCTTCTTGATCTAAACGGGGACCGATTTTTTGGGGCCTCATTTGATGTGTCCATTGGGCCCGCTGACGATCTTGTAGCGTTTAATGTGTAATCTTCTTTTCTAGTTGTAGCAAATATAGGGAAAACTTTGGATCCGTGCTCCGTATTGCCTACTGATAGTTTGTTCCTTGCTTTCCTTTCACTTTTTTTTGTCTTTTTGTTAGTTTGGTTGGATGAAGTGAGACAGGCAAGTTTAACATGGGGCCTGCCTTTTCCATGTTTGTCGTTTTTTGTTTTTCCTTGTCCACCTGTTTGAGGGAGGCTGGTAATGTTTTACTTTCACCTTCTTTGGGCTTGGGAAGTGGCAGACTTGATTGTCTGAGCACTATAATTTGTTCTAAGAGATTTGGAAGGAGGCTCAGCTTGTCTATAATTGGGCCGCAGGTACAGGGACTTTGTTCTAGTGTGTATTTTGATTGTGCTGTTGTTATTAGCTGCTATATGAAGAGCTATAATGTTCATTGGATCTTTTTGAATATCCAGTTTGTCCGATTGTCAATTGAGTGCCTTTGCAGATGACTGGAGTGTTTATATTACGGACGTGAGAAGCTCCGGATGGATTGTAACAGCACTATGTGCATTCTCTTGCTGTGATGTATAACCGGTGCCCGAGTTCTGTTCTTGAAATGATAAGCTATTACTGGTGTTCAGGGTTGATGTCATTACCGTTCCGATTTTGTCCAGATTTTTGTCCTGCTTTCCCCCCAGGATGGTCAGCTCCCCTTCGTTAAGCTTGGGGAGTTTATTGGCCACTGCTGTTTTTGTTTTTGTTTTAGTTAAATCTTGTGAAGTCTCCTTATTTGATGTTGGGCTCGATGTGGGGCTTAGGAACTTCAACGATGGATTTTCAGAGTCTTTCGAGTCGTTCGCTTCAGCTACACTTGTCCTATGTATCTGGGCTTTAGTTCTCAATGCCGGTTTAGGAACCGGCTTAGGAGCAGGTGGCTTTATAAGTGTGCAGGGGGTTTGTGGGTTTTAAGGTGGCACTTGAAGCGGTTTTCGGAGTCGCATATAATTCTGGTGTGTTGGACCTTACTCCTTGCTTCTCTCCTTCCTTGCTCCAGTTGCTGTCTTTAACGGGAGGAGTTGTGACTGTTGCCTTCAGGTTACCACGTCCCTCTGCTGGTATCTCCAGCTCGTTTGCTGGTGCTGTTATTTCCCCTGTGCCAGCCCCTGCCAAGGTAGTTTCTTTCATCTGGTTGTTCTCTTCAGTTTCCTTGTATGGCTGTTTTTTATTATTACTCGAGTCCTGATTTGGGTCTTGGCCACTTGGGTCCATTTGGTCCAAAGAGGGAACTATTGGTCCCAAGGATGTCTGAGTAGTTGTAATGATGTCTGATCCTTTGTTTTGGTTCGCCCTTTGAGGAGTTAGAGGGGTAGGCAGACCTGGCAGGGCTCGTGGAGTCGAGAAAAGTGTGACCCCAGGATTTTTCAGGAAAAAGAAGACCTTGTTTATTTCCGTTGTCCCTCTCCCCTCCTGGTTCCCTGAACAGGGTTGTGATTGGAGAGATTAGTGGGATCTGTAAGGTTGTTGATATTCCTTTTTTTGTCTGGGTTATGTTTTGGTTGTGGTTTTGTTTTGTGTCCCCTTGGTTGGCACTAGAAGTTTTCCTTGCCCTTTGGGTTTTTTGAGGCTGCTTCGACGTCCCCCTGACCTTGCCCAATCTCATCCTCTGTGGATGACTGACTGAGTTTAAGTTTTGGTTTTGATTTGTCACGCTCTGGATTGAGGCTTAGCAGTATTTACTGTTGTATAGTGTTGCTTCTGCGCTCAGCGACCAGCGACCACCTGTTGTAGTCCAAGTTAATACCGGCTGGTCCTGGCTTGGTCTTGGCTTAGTCCCAGCTTTTGTCAATGCTCGTACCGCGAGAGCAGACCAACAGCTGGGTGCACGTGGCAAGATGTGCAATAAGTTGTATGGCTTATGCTACGTTGAGCTCTCTCCTGTGGCTCCTGACGGCGCTTCTAACCGCTTCTAATCGCTCCTTAATGCTACCACTGCGGTAGCCGTCGTCTCCTCGGTGCCCCAGTGCCACGATGCAGCCCACTGCTGCACTGCTGTAGCACTCCTGGTCTTGGCTTAGTCTTAGCTTTCCCACTGTGCCTACACTACACCAGCCCTCACTCCCGCTACCGCGGCACCACTTGCTGCAAGACTCAACGCCACGCACAGCCAGGTGATTCAAGGTAGTTTAAGGTGATTCAAGCAGCTCAGCGGTACGGTGAGACTCGGCGGGGGCTCCAAGGGTCTCCGGCTCTTGCACCCTGGTCCCGCTCCCGTTCAGGCGAGCCAGGGCTGGAGGAGCGCTGAGAGAGCCACCTCTGCACACAGCTGGTGCTAGTCCAAGGTCGTGTTCGTGCCCCCGAAGATGTCAATTCAACCGGGGTTGGATAGAGTCGGGAACTGAGAACCCTCCCCACCCCCCCGCTGTGTAGAAATCAGCCGGGGGGTTAACCGGGTGTCGCCGGTGTCGGCGTCTTCCTTCCTGCGTACTCCTCACGGTCGGTGCAAAGCTGCGGACTGAAATTACCTCCACCTCCTGAATGGAACTCTAGCTACCACTGGACTTAAACCTTCCTGCCTGTTATAATTCATTTACCAAAAAGCCATTGTGTCGTCTGATCTTGCCAAATATTCAAATTTGGTCTCACTGCTAAGTTTTGACTACCCAGAGAATTCGGATCATCTATGGCGGGGGAGACGCGGCCTTGCCTCAGATGTGCTTTATTGGACACAGGCTTTGGTCACATGACCTGGAGCTGTCCTCATATACGGCCTTATTGGGAGAAGGTGGTACATACACTCAATGCCACACTGGAATGCACACTTCCCGTCACTTTAGAGACCTGCCTATTCAGGCTTTTCCCCAGACCTCAGGCACGGAAAGTAGGCAATAGATTCATAGATCTACCCCTAGCCAAAAGACATATAGCAATGATGCCAAAATTTGGGAAAGGCCCGACATTCGAGACCTGGGTAAGAGATGTCACAGTCTGAGCTTGCGCTGAAGAAAGAACCCTAATCAGGGAAGATGCCTCTGGTATACGCAGACACCCAATAGTTGGACTCTTGGCAGAAGTACTGGAGAGCTTGGAGCATCCTGAGGTGGCTACAGGAGATGATGGGGAGGGATAATATGGGGAGGGATAAGATGTGTCGACCGGAGGTTTGGGAGAGGATCCCCTTGATAATGAGATGGAAGGGGGGACATTAGCAGAGATAGGTGACGATAGGTCTACAGAAACGCATACCCATACACATAGTTCTAGAATCATGGGACATTAGAGATGGTGCCCTCCCTCAGTCCTGGCCTTGCATCTCCTTAAGCACCCTCCCTCTTTCTCTCATTCGTTCTTCTCCCCACCCCCACAGGGTCAACATTCTCCCTACATCTGCTGCATTGGCTGAACCCTTTTCCCCCTCCACTACCCGGTTTTCCTTTACCCATGGCTGAGCGCTCTGTGAATCATCACCTCCTTCCTTTGTAAACCCACGATTGGGTAGATGGCCCCCAAGACAGTCTAGTTAGCATGTTCTCTT
Source organism: Triturus cristatus (assembly GCF_964204655.1). NCBI lineage: Eukaryota > Metazoa > Chordata > Amphibia > Caudata > Salamandridae > Triturus > Triturus cristatus. The sequence goes on along the minus strand of NC_140586.1, from coordinate 83,594,169 downwards.
TTTTGTTTGAGTTCCATATGTTGAAACGGATTGGCCTCTGCAAACAATCTTACAGTTATCATTGATTTGACACCTTGCTGTAAATTGGGTAATTGAAACCGGTCCGACCACCTTTGGAGCCACATGATCAGTGGAGATGGCTAGAATGTGGCTGTGCATTGGAGGGGGGAAGTTGTAAAGCAAAATGCCTTCTATATCTCTAGGGTGACACCGAGAGACTGGCTGTTTCTCCGCATGTGTGGATTCCAGTATATCTTTATTTGCTGTTACTTTTTCTTTGCTGCACTATGATCATAAATATATAGTCATTCTATATGCAGGACAAGCCATGGACAACACCTCTGTTTTCTGAGGTACACTCCTGTGCTGGTAGGCCTTGCTGACCGTTTCAATGTATTGTTTCCTTATGTAGAAAGTGATATAAGTAAATGAGTGTACTCTTATGCAGACATGCCAATAAACACACATTAAAAAAAATATTGATATTCTTATAGGTCTGCATAGCAAATGTATTTATTATTTATGTTTAAAAAATAATATATATATATATATTATTTATGCTTAACATGTATATGGGTCATTGCTTAATTTACATATCAGCTATTTGATTATATGCTTATTGTTCTCTGTTTTATTTATTTTATCTTTCACAATGTGTGATATGTTATATAAGTTGTTTGATTAGATGCTTATGAGTCTCTGTTTTACTTTTTTATCTATCACAATGTGTAAATAGAATCATAACATTTGTAGCTATAAGTGCTACACTATTAAAACATTGGGGAAAATATAAAATAAAGATAAATAAACAAAAAAAGTAATATAAATAACTAATACGAATACACAAATAAATTCACTTTATGTACAGTAACACTTGAAAGTCTAAGCTTCTAACTATTTATTAATACATGGACATTTGGGACTATATATAATACAATGTTGTATCTCTTTATCATTTTCTATTTATATGTACACCTTTTCATGTAGTTAAGTATCTTTATAATTATTAATTTACTCCTACTGTAGAAATAAAAGGCTTCAACTCTATTCAATGCATTAATCTATATCTCACCCTATACCTCCCTCAATATATCCACTACCTCCACTCTGATTCATCCCAAACATCATTGTCCTACTATGATGTCCCTAATAATCCTTTCTAGATGCTTCCCTCCTCTCTCCCTCCCTTTTTTAATTTTTTTATTTAACTTTATTCGGATACAAATACATATCCATAAAAGTGCAGACAAACAGCAGCATATTCACCGAAAGATATCAGCAACAAAAGGACAGTTAAAAAGAATCCAGTTGAAATTAAAATGAGTCCTCCAGTAGTACAGTACACAAGATAGAAAGTGCAGAATCCATTAAAATGACATATATCTTAAAAGTTAAAATATCCAGGTAAAATACAAAGGATTCAGCAGGGGCACATAGAGTTACGAGTACGTACCACCGCCTTCAAGAAAGAGCAAACCCGAAAGGTTAGCTCATCATTTTTTAAAGCAATGACCTTCCCATATGCAGCCTTATAGTCAGTCTCCAGTGAGGCTTTAAAATACGGAAGTAAAAACCTTTTAGTGAGTATTGAATAATAGCAGCAGAAAAATAAAAAGTGCAACATCGATTGTTTCTGTTGGCTATTACATGGACATGGCAGTAGATCAAGGTTAGAGGTAAACCCAGCGGGAAAGGAGAGCATAAATTTCATGGTGTCAGTCCTCAGCCAGAAGAGTAGCCCCCTTTCCCAGCTACTAATTGGTTTTAATGAATAGCTAGAAGGTGTACATGAAACATTCTCAATACACATATACCTAGCGACTGACACTTTCTTGCGCTCTTTATCCAATCTGGCATCCCTATAGAATGCATAGAGAGCCATCTGAAGGGATTTAATCCTAATAGTGCCGAGGTCTAAAGGACTTAAAAATAAGTGTTCACAATTCACACTGGATAAACTTTTGTGTACCGCTGCCAGCCAAGGTATGTTCATTCCCTTATCACATTTCAAATAGTCTGATATTATCTCTCTGGTTAGTTGGGCCACTGGATTTCTCCAAACTCTCAGCCAAAATAATGCTGGGCGAGCCTTAATGTAATCTTCAAATCTCCCTCCTTTGACTCGTGTCAAATCTCATTTTACTACTATGATCTCCAAAATAACACTTTCTGGACCATGTGTCTCCAACCAGTCGACACCTTCATAGTAGCTCACAGTCTTGAGTGCATTTTTAAATAAGCACAGGGTCACATTCTCCTTTTAAAGTTAAAGGAATACTGTTCTTATTTTACATTGTTATCTTCAGGCTGCAGATAGCAGGGCCATATAATTAGCAGTGCTGGAGTCAGATTTATGCTCCAGGGCACAGAGGTGAAGAGCTGAAGCACTGAGGTATTTAAATCTTAAATACAAGTCCTTGTTAGCTCAATATTGGATCATGAGAGCAAAATTATGTTTCTGAATGCTTTAAGTTCAAGAACATTGGATTGAAGAGTTAACTCAATGATTAAGCTAACTCTCCATTTTAATTGTATCCCAAGGTATTGCATTTACAAACAGCAGACCTCTTGCTCCTAGTGGCCAGTAAATACTGTGCCATATTTATAACTGAAAGATACTGTCATTTTTATTCAAATAAGAGAACTTTAAGGTGGATAAAAATAGTTCTATGAAACATTGAGTCAGTGTTCTTCTCCCATTTATAATTATGAACATTTTTGGGCAGAACATTTTTCTGCATTTTAAATCTCTCCCATTAAAAAAAATGATTGTATGTTTGTATTATACATTTAACAGTGCCACATATGGCAAAAGGTATATCCTGTGCACAAGTACACATGACACAGACTCTCATTCACACATATATCTATATCCCACTCATAAAAACACGTGATCATACATCCCCAAAGACTACGCTCTTGCTAACACATGGCAGCACTGTCAAAGTGCCCCTAGTAAAAGTATTTTGTTCAAACCATAGTCTTTGCTCTATGGACATTAGGCTTAAATTCAATGAAATTGGACGTGGGGGCGTCTGGTAACATTGTGCCAGTGGCTTGGCCCTCAGTAGCTCACAATGATTTTCACTGATCAGAAGTTGCTCTCACCACAGAAAAGGTTGGAAACTTCTGTTCTAGACTATTTCCTCCACTATCCCTCCTTTATCTTATTAAATCCACCTAACAGACTCACATGTCCACTGCACAAATTAACAACTAATATTTCCTTATACTAATCCACCACTAATCCATTTTGGGTTCCGGAGTAGCGTGCTCCTCTTTGAAAAGCACTTCAACACCTCGCCCGGGGTAGCAAGCGCTATATAAATAAAATTACAATTACAATAGCCAAATCCATGATGACAGACACCTGCATAATGTCACCAGCACTGTGGTGTTCCTCGTAGGGTAACCAGATATCACAGATTTACCAAGACAAGTCAGGTTTGTAAAGGACTGTCCTGGGATCCCAATACTTTTTGATTACATACATAGATGGCCTGGATGGTGCTACACTAGCTACTATTCGATCGAAAGTCACTGAATATAATGACCTGGCAGACCAAGAGGTGAAACACATGTTGAGGTGGTGGACAGCCAGGTATTATGGAAAAGGGGGCCGACCTGGAAGGGCCCTAGCAGCCAGAATTGCTGAACCATGGGTTAAAAATCAAATAGTGAAATCTATTGCAGCGGGTGATACTATTAGCTGTGACACGCCGGGCATTCTTAATTCTTTTGTGCAATACTACAAAGCTATGTATGACAGTAGACAAACAGCAGCGAAAGACGATATAGCACAATATTTAGAGGACATAACCTTGGTTTGGTTGTCGCGAAGACAGCAAGACTTTCTAATGCCCACTGACGGTAGATGAAATTCGAGACGCTATAAATGCTCTCCCTAATGGCAAGGCTACAGGCACAGACGGATTACCCGCAGAATTTTACAAGGAGTACATCGACATACTGGTGCCCTATCTGCACGAAATGTACGAAGAAGCATATGAGCAACAACGGCTCCCGGACACACTCCGTGAAGCGCTGATCATAGCTCTACTGAAACCGGGAAAGGTGCCGGATAGCTGTGAATCCTATAGACCTCTCTCACTTATGAATACAGACGTAAAGATTTTGGCGAACGTTCTGGCAACTCAGTTGCGCTTACTGTTACCTGACATGGTGCTGCCCGACCAATCAGGGTTTATCCCTGCTGGCTCCACAGCACACAATCTGAGTATTACACCTTCTGGAACCAACACTGCCAGCGGCGGCGGTCCTGCTGGACGCCGCTAAGGCATTCGATTCTATCTCCTCGAGATATATGTTTGCAGTGCTACACCATATGGGGGTGCCATACATTTTTACAAATTGGATCAAGCTGTTGTACACAGACCCAATGGCACGTGTACGAGTTAACGGGCAGACGTCTGACACATTCCAGATCCGGCGCGGTACGAGGCAGTGCTGCCCCCTCTCTCCTTTATTATTTGCGGTGGTACTGGAGCCGCTGGCCTGGATATTGTGTCAACGGCATGCACAGGCAGCGCTGCGCTTCTATCAGAGACCACTGGCAGTATCCATGTATGCAGATGACATGGGGCTGTATGTGCGCGAACCAGCGGTATATCTCGAGCGGCTCATTAGGGAGTATATCCGGTTTGAATGGTATTCAGGTCTTGGAATTAATTGGAATAAATCGGTCGTTCTCTCCTTGACAGAATGCACGACGCGGGTTGAACTTGGATATCCTCTAGAATGGGGGACAGATCCAGTAAAATACTTGGGTATCTGGATTCATAGAGATCCGCAAGTAATTATACGAACAAACTATGGAACAGCGATCTCTTGACTTACGGAGCAAGTATCTAGATGGATCAAGCTACCGTTAACGTTTGCAGACAGAATAGCATTAATCAAAATGGTAGTCCTTCCAAAGTTTCTATATTTATTTGTGAATATACCCCCTTAAATTAACACAACATTTTTTTTATACGCTGCGCACCTCGCTAATTACACTAGCTTGGGGAGGTAAAAAAACGCGAGTCAATGGGAGGTGCTGTCCGTGCCGGATTTGCAATTATATTATCTTTGTGCGCAGGCGCAATATGCATACTATTGGCAGCAGGTGCCACAATACATACCACATGTTGCGGTGGAGGCGGGCCCAGTTCACCCAATACCACTCAAAGCAATATTTGTCAACGACACCACTGTATTCGAAAAAGACAAAGTCGATACGGTACGATGTACAACTAACGCCTGGAAAGAGCTGGGGAAACAGGCGCAGCGATTGCCACTGTACGCACCGGCAATGCCGCTAATGCACCATAAGGCACTATCTGTGACTAGTGAGGCAGGCTCCCTACGGGTTATGCAAAACGCAGGTATACATACCATGGGTGATATCTATCCTCATAGGAAATTTATTGAGGTCTCAAGCTTTATAGGAGATAAGGAGGGGTCAGTCTTGCTCATGTTCATATATAGTAGACTGCGAGCAGCCTTGCGGGCGTTATACCCTTGCTTTCCTGAGGAGCCACCAACATTGAGGGCACTACAACTAATATACACAACGCAAACTCGAGCCAAACTTGTTACTCGATTGTATAGAATCTCCCAGACAGATGAGATAGATATCAGATTAGGCCCCATGATAAAATGGAATAGCATTTTAGCACAGCCACTAACGGAGGATGAATGGGTGACGTGTTGTAAACTGACAGGTCACTTTGCTGCAAATGGGAATCTCAGACTCATTCCTTATAAATATATACACCAAATGTATTATACACCAGCACAACTATATAAATATGGTCTGAGGGACTCGCATTGTTGTAAGAGATGTGGTGCAGACGATGCTGACTGTCAACATTTAGCGTGGAGTTGTCCAAAAGTATCTGATTTTTGGGAGAAGGTCACAACTACCTTAACAGAAATGGTGGGTGAGTAGATAGAATGTCATATGAAAATATGTTTGCTAGGAAATGTATTCAGAATTAAAGCTGCTTATCGACGATTGGTGGCCATAACGCTACTCCTGGCGAAACGTAGGGTCTCAATTCACTGGGGTGGCAGACCTTCGCCTAAACATGACCATTGGTTAAAAGATGTAGCATATTGTCGTGACCAGCTTACCTGTTATGCTGAGGAACTGCCCAGTGCATCACGGCCACTTGATATTTGGGGTACATTTACTGTATATATGCTAACTAAAATGGGGGCATTCTGTATGTTGCTATATACACTGTATGTTTCTGCCATGATTTGTGCTTTGCTATTACTACAGAACTAGGCTCCGCGGTATTCGATTGATGCTTTGTATTCTGTACCAATGAGCAAATAATGATGTTTCTTATGGTTGTTATACTATGAAAAATCAATATATATATTTTTTTAAATACATAGATGGGCTGTTTTTTTAGAGGGTTGTGTGAGTGTGCACATTTATTAGTTTTGTGCATACTCAGCTTTCCATTACCCTCCCATCACACCAAGTACAGCAGCTGCTTCTTCTAAGAGTCACTGCCTCTGCTGCTTCACCACATTCATGCAGCACAGCACAGCACATTTTAAGTTGGGCCGAATCAGTGTCACAGAAGCCCATCAACAAGGCTAAGCCTACCCCTGGGACCCTATTATGGCATCGGTCAGGGAGATTTTTTTCTAAATAGTTTAATCTAACTAGTGCTGGAAAGTAGGGGTGTAGGAGAGTAGGATATGCACCTTATGTTGCCCCCACTTTTTTTCTGATGTTAACATTGGTTTCTGGCTATAGTCTGGCTGGGACCCTGCTAATCAGGGCCCCAACCTCTCTGTTCTCTCTAAACAACTTGGAGTGCATATTAGATGCACTAGTGATTGGATACTGTGGTACCTTATGAGCCCCTAGTATATGGTACCTTAGTTACCAAGGGCATAGGTACTTCACAGGCCTACCAGGGGCTGAAGCATGTATTATGCCACCCCTGGGAAGCAGACTAAATCTGACACCACAGGCCTGCTACTGCAGCCTGGGTGAGGTAGTGTTAGCACTCCTCACTGAGATATAGGTACACTATATCTCTACCTGCACACACATATAAACCTATCAGTCACCCCTAAGGCAGGCCCTATCAATCCTGAGGGCAAGGTGCTTGGTTTCCATGTGAGGGGTGCCTCTGCCTGAGCAGGGCCCCTCTGCAGCTCTCAAAGTCCATTCTCTGTGGCTGTTTGTGGATGCGGTTAAACCATATACTCTTAAGTGCATTATAACCTAGCGGTAAATGCTAACTTTGGAATGGCTGCATCAAAACATGTTGTGTTTGGTGTCAAATGCTTTGGAATCATACCCCACACCAGTAACTGGTGTGGGAGTATGATCCCACCCTTCTAGAGGGATAGACATGTACCCACAGTGGAAACACGGTAGAATCCTGAAGAGCCCTGGCATCACAAAATGGATGCCACCAGTCACAGACACTGGGCTGCCCTCCTGCTGCTGACTGAAACTCGCAGTGGAGGAGGCCCAACAATAGGCATCCTGTCACAGGGAGGTGTGGTCACCTCCCAGAGAGGATTTAGTGTATTGGGGCTGGGTGGGTGCACTCCTAGAGTGCTTTGAAGTCCTGCACTGGGGGAGCAGTAGGCTCCTCTGTGCATATGCCAGCTCAAACAGTTCAGGGGCTACCTGCCCCTGCTCTGGTGTGAAACTGGACAAAGGGAAGTGGGTGTAGCCACCCCCTCCCCTGACCCTCCCATAGGTGGGGTCATAGAGCTAGTCCCTCCTTTCCTTGCAGTATAAGTTAGGGAACCCTTGCCATTGCAAACTAGATATCCCTGGACGACGCTCTGAAGAAGAATCCTGGACCTTCAACGTTCCACTACCTCTGGAAGACTGAAGAATCTCCCTTGGAGTCAAGGAGTGACTCCCCTGCTTGGCAGGCACCCAATCTTGCAATCACCGGAAGCAAACTTTCCTGCTCCCGCCGGAGTTCAAAGTCCCTGCATCCTAGGAAGAGGATTTTCTGACTTCTTCAAGGCCATCGTGAGTCCCCAGCAACGCTGAGGCAAGTGGACCCCACGAGTGATGAGGAACTGCAATCCCTGGGTACAGTGCACTATTTTCAAGTGCAACCCCTTCACGATGTTCTACGAACTTGTGCTTTGGACCACGTATGGCCCAAGTCTCCAGCAGGATTTTCACCAAAGATCAGAGGCCTACCCCATCCCAAGTGACCGTGGGCCCCTGTTGAGTGAATCCTCCCGAGGCATCTTTGCGATCCCTTGCTGGTTGGCTTGTGGGTCCCCAGAAGACTTTTCTACAAAACCAAAGGGCTCCCCTGGTTGCTCTAGGCCTGCCCTGACTTACCCTTGCTGGGTGAGTCCCTCAGACCTTGCTGGTCTGCACCGCTGACTTTTTACACTTTCCACAAGACTTGCTGTTGCCAAGGCTTGTTGGCTCCAATCTGGTCGCCGACACCTCAGTAAGCTGCAAACTTTGTGGGATACGCCGAATCCAGCTCCTGGTCATCGTCGACGCCTCCTGGACCTCGTGGCTGAAGAGTCAAGACACCCGTGATCGCCTGAAATCACCCGACGACTGTGGGCATCCATCTTCCTTACCCCGGGTCACTGCCAAGTGACTTTGAACACTGTCCCCTCTGCTTTCAGGTCTTCCATCTTCTGAATCCAGCCCTGGATTCCACCGGACACTTTTTCTGTCTTCACAAGCAGCAAGTCTTCTTTGGCTCCCATTGAAAACGACGCCGCAACCCGACACCAAAAGACACCTATGCACCTGGCTTCCCTGGGTGAGGTAACTCCAGCACTACGGTGCTCCTGTGTGTGTTGGTTCTAGAACTACTTACCCTGTAAGTGACTTGCTTGTAGACTCTCCCGAAGTATCCTAAAACGTTAAAATTCCAACCGCGACTTGCTCCATTGAAGTCAATTGAGATCCGTGGCTGTGTTCTCACACTGCATGCGTCTCCCGTGGGTCCTTTACTTACCTACCTTGGGTGGATTAGTGAGGCCCCAGCGCTTCTGAAGGCCCTAGGCCTTGTCCCCACGCAAGTCGATATTCCTAAGTCTCTTTTTTAGTATATGGTCTGGTACGCCCCTAGGGCCCCAGCCATATTTGTGCTTAACTTTTTGTGAAATGTTTATTTTTTTTATTTTTATTTTTATTTTTTTTTAAAAACCTTTATTTGTGCATCTTAAAAGAACAAATACGGGCCTACAACCGTCAGGCCGGCCACGTTACAGTGAAGCACTAATACCCACATTACAGCCCCCGTGCGTCAACGGTCAGGATTAACAGCGAGTTAGGAGTCACATACTGGAAATAGCTTTGACACCCGGGGAAGGAGCGGTGAAGGTTAATTTTAAGTTTTTTAGATAATTTTATCAAAGAAAAAAAAAGTCAGTGAAGGATAAGAACAAAGGAGATTCGAGTCCGCAAAATAGCTTCACCACACGGGAGAGCAGCAACATCAGTAAAAACATCAATGGAAGTAAAATCTCAAGCAGTGAGGCGGTGCAGAGATATAACAGGATAGTCACATGAGCAAGTACGCACCCCTCCAAGGTCGCCCCCACTCGATCCACCCCACACCCGGACCCCGAATCGGAGAAAGTAGAGCGCAGAGACATAGAAGAAGAAAGGCCCATAGAACTAATTAAGAACAGAGAGTATTACCCCCCCACCCTACACCAATGCGGAGGCTACGGCCTACCCCCCCCCCAGCATAGTGCCTGTCGCCCAAGGAACCCGAAATATAGAGAAGAGAGAAAGTAGGAATAGAGTAAAGAAATGAAGAAAACAGAAAAGAAGGCGGGGAGGAGCCCACGGGACACCAGAGCGCCCCAAACCATCAGCCAGTTATGGCCTCCACACACTGAGAGCCCACTACGCCAAAAAACGGCATGCGAAGATACCATGGCACCACTGTTTAAGCAAAGGGACACAAGTCGCGACGAGCGCGCACAAAACATACATACAGTTCCAGTCCCAGGCCAGCCCGTCCATGAACCATGGCGATAGAAGTCAGTCTAGCCCTGGCCCGATCGCGGGCTTGGGATTAAACCAGCCCCTGCATGAAGGCCCCGTGTCCCGAGCAGACAAAGACAAGATGGCCGCCTGTGAGAGGATGGTGAAGTAGGATCACGAAATGGCCGCCGACCATCGATTGAGGTCCCTCTTTGCACCACATAACATCCAAACCTGGCAAGTGAAGTACAGGAGATCCACAACAAGGAAGCAGTAGGCCACCGCGGACGGTTCCTCGAAGCCGTTAGGTATCGCTCAGCAGGATATTCTTGCGGATGCGGTGAGGCAGGCAACAATGAAGCAGGCAGCCATGACCAGGGGGACAAAGTATCCGCAGTTGAGGTGGAGAGCGGTAGACCCCGGGTGCCGGGAACGCCAGATGAAGGCACCAGTGTAGCACAATCATACACCGCCGTTGCGTCCCCGCAAGAGGACAAAAGCACCGGGAGACCCACGCCCTGTGGATGACAAACAGAGCGCTCACGACCCGCAGCCGACAGTATGGGGTCAAACCGCTCACTCAGCGCCTGCAGGCCAGCGCACATCTGTAGTTGAAAGTCCCGCAGGACAGCCAGAACGGAGCCGCATGTCAGCGGAAGCTGGGCCCCCACATCGGCAGCGATCCGGGACGGCACTGCGGAGCTGGTGTCCGGAAGAGGGAGGGCGAAGTGGGCGGCGGGCGAGACCGGAGTATCACCCCCCAGCCGCGAGCAGGCACTCAACACCATGTTTCGCCGCTGTACGTTGCAATGGCCCGGGGGGGGGGGGTCGCGGCAAGGAGTCAATTCCCCTCAGGTCTACGCCGCAACAGGAAAGGCCGACAGTCGCTTCTCTTCCCGCAGGTTACCCTTCGCCGCCGGCTAGGCAATAGGTGAAGAGGGCAGCAGCCTCTCACAGCGCGGCCCTCAGAGCGGGGCAGGAGACCCGCCGCACCGGGGCCCACCCCACAGCTCCAGCCCTTCAGGCACAGGGTGCAGAAGGTGTCCAGCCGGCCCTCCCCGGGCTCATCCGGCAACGATCTGTGGTGCGGGGTGAGATCGGGACCGCGGGGCCCCGGTTAGCGCTAGCTGGTCCGGTGACTGCGGAGCTTCCAGGGGGCCGGCAAAGGCCAGAATGGCGCCGGGTTTCAGTGCAGAGGACAAAAGCACCCAGAACTCGGGCATCCGGGCGGGCTGAGACTCCGGGAAAGCGACAGCGCGGTCAGCGCGTCTTCGCACACGTCGCGCCTCGAGAATCGGCGAGGATGGGCATCAGGATAGTAGTCCGAGGCCACGGGCCGACGGAGCCGGGCGCTCAAGCGTCTGCTCCGGTCGCCATCTTGGCTCCTCCCCTTGTGTGAAATGTTTATTTGTGCATATGTTCCTGACTTCTAATCTCATAAAGAGATTAGTAGAGTGTGTCTAGTAATAAATACATATATATTTTATATATATATACCTGTGTGGTGTCCTTTCATTAAGTAATTCAAGAGATTATAAGGTAAAACAAGCTGCTTTACATTCCTCTAAAGACTTAGCCTGAAGGCTGCTCTCCACAGCTACCACCAGGATAGCTTTCTTTAAAAGGTTGTCTTAAACCTATCTACCATAAGAGTCGAATTGTACTGGTGCAAGGTGGCCACTTTAACTGGTGACCAGCATATACCAGGCCAACTTCTCACAAGGGGGATCCCACTGGACCCCAGTTCTAGCAGCTCTTTCTGACCTGGGGAAACCACTATTTCTGACCCAGGGAAACCACTATTTCTGACCCAGGGAAACATGCTGTATTTGTCCTGGTGTCATTTTCTGACACCGGGAAATAATTCAGCAGCACCCGCACATTGTCTGCATTAACCTGCAGGCAGTGAGGGGGCTTTATTTATACAACCAGCCAGGCACAAACAAAGGCCTCTTTTAAAGGACCATCAGCCCCCCTTTTGTTGAAGCATCATCCTGACTGGGAGTCATCTGGAGCCTAACACCTAGATGCCACTGCAATGGAAGGAAGCAAACGCACACAGCTTGTAACCACTTCACAAGTACTTCAGAGAAACTATTGGAGGCAGGTTTTCAACTACCTATATAAGAGACGTGCTTGCACTGTAAAAATGCAAGATGTATCGGTCTTTATGAGTAATCACACAAATAATGATTTAAATGGCGCCTATTTTCTTTTAATGTAATTCGTTTATAGTGCTACTCATCCCAGTATAGGATGTCAGAGCACGTTACATAACACACAGAGACACAATGAATCATACAAATGTGTGAATCGATGTACAGGAAATGTTACATAATACAATGAGGGTTTTAAAGTGTAGGAATCACGTATCCTCCATACTTGTAGATATAATATGTTAAGGGTTAATGATCGGGATATAAAACCTAGCACAGTGATTGTGGTGGTCTGTACTAATAAGACTTTATTACTTCCAAAAGGATCCCTTCTTTGCAATCTTAGAATAACAGTTTTGGGAAAAAAATAAGGATCTAAGCCCATGACTCAAAGTTTGCATGCTGATCCTTAATGCTGATAAAGAGATCACAGTACTATATTAGAAGGCTTGCAACTTATGAACTAGCAGTAACAAAATGATCCCAGTGTCAAAAGCAGTAACTCACTTACCTCCCTAATTAAAATACATACAAACCTTTGATCTGCATGCTACACTATGTGCAGGCACATTAATCCTCTATGCTACACAATGAGTCAAAACTGTGACTGGACAAAACACAGAAATGTATTAACCGCTAGAGTTATTTTACCGCTCTTATAATCCCGTTAAAATTGCTGGGCATCTCTGCAGCAGGTGTCTTAACCATGTAAGATATTTTAAAATGCAGTCTCTCTGTAACCAATGAATGAATGAATCAATCAGATGTTTGTTAAGCGTGACTACTCACCCGTGAGGGTCTCAAGGCACTGGGGGGTGGGGGAGGGGGTCGCAGGTTCCAGTCCATCAAGGAGGGGGTCCATCGAAGAGCCAGGTTTTGAGGTTTCTTGCGAAGATGGGAAGCGATGTTGTCTCTCTGAGGTGGAGCGGAAGGTCTTTCCAGTCTCTGGCCGCGTGGAAGTAGAAGGAGCGGCCTCCCGATCTGGTCTTTCTGGTGTGGGGGACCACAGCGTAGGAGAGCTTGGCTGATCGTACGGACCTTTGGGGTGCGTGGAATTTGAGTCAGCTGTTCAGGTATACTGGTCCGGTGTCGTGGAGGGCCTTGTTAGCTTGGGTTAGCATCTTGAAGGTGACTCTAGCTTCGATGGGGAGCCAGTGAAGTGTGAGCAGGTGCTGGGAGATGTGGCAGTGTCTTGGCAGGTTGAGGACCAGTCTTGCGGCGGTGTTTTGGATGTTCTGTAGATTGTGGGTGAGGTTTTTGTTTATTCCGGCATAGAGTGTGTTGCCGTAGTCGAGCCTGCTGGTGACCAGGGCATGAGTGACGGTCTTTCTGTGGTCGAGGGGGATCCATTTGAAGATCTTACGTAGGAGGCGGAGGGTGTGGAAGCAGGAGGATGAGATGGAGTTGATCTGGCAGTCCATTTTGAGCACTGAGTCCAGGATGATTCCCAGGTTGCGTGCGTGGTCCGTGGGGGTGGGCGGGCTTCCGAGGGCGGGGGGCCACCAGGTGTCGTTCCAGGCGTCGGGGTTTGGGCCCATGATGAGTACTTCCGTTTTGTTGGTGTTTAGTTGTAGGCAGCTGTTTTCATCCATTTGGCAATGGCTTCCATACCTTCTCGAAAGTTGTGTCTGGCGGTGTTGGGTTCGTTGGATAGGGAGAGGATGAGTTGCGTGTCGTCTGCGTATGACACAATGTTGAGTCCGTAGGTTCTGATGATGGGGGCAAGAGGAGCCATGTAGACGTTAAAGAGCGTAGGGCTGAGGGAGGACCCCTGGTGGACTCCGCAGGTGGTATGTGTAGGGTCCGAGAGGAAAGGGGGGAGTCTGACCCGCTGTGTTCTGCTGGAAAGGAAGGAGCGGATCCAATCGAGGGCGTTGACTTGGATCCCTGCGTCGTGGAGTCTGCGTGTTAGGGTGTGGTGAGAGACTGTGTCGAACGCCGCTGAGAGGTCGAGGAGGATGAGGGCTGCTGTTTCTCCTTTGTCCAGTAAGGTGCAGATGTCGTCTGTTGCGGCGAGGAGGGCGGTTTCCTTACTGTGGTTTTTTCTGAAGCCGGATTGGGAGGATGTTGTGCTCTTCGATGAATGTGGCGAGTTGGCTGTTGATGGCTTTCTCGATGACTTTAGCTGGGAACGGGAGCAGGGAGATGAGTCTGTAGTTTTTTAGGTCGATGGGGCCCGCCGAGGGTTTCTTCAGGAAGGGGTTGATTGCAGCGTGTTTACAGTCGTCTGGGAACGAGGCGGATGCCAGGGAGCGGTTGATGGTGTGGCAGAGCATGGGTGCGATGGTGTCGGCGGCTCTGTTGAAAATGTGGTGGGGGCAGGGGTCCGTGGGGGCCCCGAAATGGATTGACTTCATCGTCTTCAGTGTGTCTTCGGTGGTGAGGGCTGTCCAGTTGTCGATCGCTGGCTTCGGGGTGGTTGGTGAGGGTTCAGTGTGTTGGTTGTCTTCGTCGAAGTTGTCGTAGATGCTCTTGATTTTGTGGTGGAAAAAGGTGCTGAGTTTGTCGCAGAGGTCTTGTGAGGGAGGGATGTTGGTGGACTCGCTGGTGGATTTGGCGAACTCCTTGATGATGTCGAAGAGTTCTTTGCTGTTGTGTGCATGAATGAAGATTCTGTCTTCAATCGCTTTTATCCTCGTTTTTCTGATGAGTTGGTGGTGGGCGTTGATGGCAGCTCTGAAGTTGTAGTGGGCTTCTGTGGACTTGGTGTTCCTCCAGGCCTTTTCGAGGCGGGGGCAAGTGCGTCTGGACTCTCGAAGTTCGGTGGTGAACATCTAGCTTTCTTGGCGTGGGTGTTGTTGTTTTTCTTGAGGGGGGCTATGGTGTTGGCGCTGTCGGAGATCCATCTGTGCAGGGTTCGGGTTGCGGTGTTGGGGTCATCGTTTTCCGCGATGGTTGGGGTGGAGTTGCTGATGATGAGGTTAGCTGGTCGTCTGTGATTCTGGTCTAGTTTCTTCGTGGGAGCAGGTGCTGGTGTCTGTGGATGGTGGGTGTTCTGAAGGTGAAGAGGACTCATTGATGGTCAGTCCATGGGATTTCGGTGGTGTGGCTGAAGGTGATGGAGTTTCCTGTTGTGAAGAGGGGGGTGGAGGGTGTGTCCTGCTGAGTGCGTGGGTTCGGTCACGATCTGGCGGAGTCCAATGTTGTGGAGGTTGTCCAGGTGGGATGTGATGCTGGGGTCCAGTTGGTTGTCCAGGTGGAAGTTGAGGTCTCCCAGTAGCTTGTAGTTGGTGGACGCGATGGCATGCGGGGAGATGATGTCCGTGATTGAGCAAAAAGTCCGCGGGGTCCAGGGGGTCGGTAGACGAGGGTTTCTCGGTGGGTGGAGGTAGGGCTGGCCAGTATCTTGAAGTGAAGGAGTTCCATCAGGTCTGTGGGCTCGTCGGGGAGTATGCTCAGGCGGAGGGTGGATTTGTGGACGATGGCGATTCCTCCTCCTGGGCGGGTGGGGCGGTCCTTCCTGGAGATCTTGTATCCTTGGGGAATGGCGATGGCGATGTCCAGTCCCGAGGTGGTGTTGGTCCAGGTTTCGGTAAAGAATGCTTCATCCGGGGTGGTGCTGTCGAGGAGGTCCCAGATTTCGGTGGCGTGTTTGTGGAGGGATCGGACATTGAGGAGGATGCATTGCAGGGTCTTCGGTTCGGTTGTGTTCTTGCGGGCGGGTTGCGCTGGGTCCGTGGTCTTGGCGGTGCTGCAGGTGTGCCGGCAGCGGTGACAGCTGAAGGGTCCATGGGTGTCGGCTCTTTATGCTAGCTTGCAATTGTTGTTGCGGCCTGTGTTGAGAGCGTGGATTACCACTGGATCGTAGCGCAGGCGGGGCAGAGATTCAGGGTTCCTGGCGCTGGTCGCAGTCGGGTCACGGACGGGCGCAGACGGGCTTGCCTGTGGTGCGCCGGTGGCACGGCCGCGCATTGGCTGCCGTTAAGTAGGGGTCGGGGAGGGCTGGACAGCTGGGAGGTGGGAGTGGGGAGGAGAGCTGGATTGGGCCAATAGCAATGGTCTTGCTGGGGGAGAAGGGCCATGGGGGCAGCAGCGGCGGGGGAAAACAGGCTGAAAAAGGAAAAAGGAAAAAGGCAAAAAGAGAGAAAAGTGCAAATAAGGCAGCAAAAGTGCAAGAAATAGTGGAGGAAAGACACAGAGGACACAGAAGGAGAGTGAAAGGGGGAGATTGAGATGAGGGTAAAAAACGAGTGAAAAACAGAGGAAAGACACAGAAGGAGAAGGTGGGTGCTTGAAATGAGGGGAAAACAATAGAAAATGGAGGAAAGACCCAGAAGGAGAGTGAGTGGGGAGATCGAAGTGAGGAAAAATAACCATTGAAAAAGCGGAGCGAGAGAATGGAGACAGAGGTCCACTGGACCACCAGGAATGAGGCGCAGATGACACCTGCGGGTGGAGGAGGGCCTCGAACACCAACACTCGAGAGTGCAGGGGCTCGGGGAAAGGCCTCACTTAATGGTGGAGCTGCAAGGGAGGGAGAGCAATTTCACTGACAATGAGTCAGTGGTCTTGCTCGCCTGTCCCCGCAGCGGCCGCCATTAAGTAGGGGTCGGGGAGGGCTGGACAGCTGGAAGGCGGGAGCGGGGAGGGGAGCTGGATTGGGCCGGTCGTGCTGGGGGGGAGGGGCTGAGGGGGCAGCAGCGGCAGGGAAAAACGGGCTGAAAAAGGCAAAAGGAAAAAAGCAAAAAGAGAGAGAAAAGTGCAAATAAGGCAGCAAAAGTGCAAGAAAGACTGGAGGAAAGACACAGAGGACACAGAAGGAGAGTGAAAGCGGGAGATTGAGATGAGGGTAAAAAATGAGTGAAAAACGGAGGAAAGACCCAGAAGGAGACTGAAGGAGGGCGATAGAAGTGAGGGAAAAAAATTAGTGAAAAAGAGGAGCGAGAGAATGAAGACAGAGGTCCACTGGACCATGAGGGATGAGGCACAGGTGAAACCTGCGGGTGGAGGAGGGCCTCGAACACCAACACTCGAGAGTGCAGGGGCTCGGGGGAAGGCCTCACTTAATGGTGCAGGAGCGAGGGAGGAAGAGCAATTTCACTGACAATGAGTAAGTAATAAAGAAGAGATTGTCACATATTTCTTTGCAGCAGATTATTTTTAAAATAAATGCTTAAATTGACTGTCAGACTCTGATTTTCAAGCTCCTCCCATCAGGACTCTAACCCCTTTCCTCTGCCACACATTAACACCCAAATGTGGGTTCCCAATGTAAATTTTTTTGTAATTCCAGCACTGCATCTAACACAGGTTTGCATTTTTCAGTATGTAAACTCTGAAAACGAGGCCCTTTTATTTTTGAGACCCATGCATATTGAAAATAATTGCATCACAGGTCCCTATGCATCATTCCGACACCCATGGACCTCATCAGAAACACACTGAAACTTCTCAAGTCCTTTCTTTTTCATTTGCTTTCTGGTACTTGTAAACTTGGTTGCCATTATACTATAGAACTATAGCTCCCAGAATGCAAAGGAAACGAGATGGAATCAGTTGCAGTGAGCACTTGATATCCTTCCTGTGCTTAGTCAACACATTTTGAAATGAAACAAAGTGCAAAACCCCTGAACTGCTAGTATTGTTTTGTCTTTATTAGCAGTCTTTTTCTGCTTTTTGGAATGTGGCAGTATAATACTATGCTTGGTGCTGTGTTGTTGGCCTTCAGTGGCTGTGATGAGTGTCGCCGTTTAGTCCTACTTCGATGTCTGTGGCCGTCCCAGTTTTTGGTTCCGAGAACATGGTCAGCCTCAATTCTCCCAACATCCACCTGTCCCACAGCGACCGCCGACCCCGACAGGTGATCAGGGCCGGCTTTAGCACTGGCAGTGCCAGGTGCGATATTTATTTTTGGCACCCCTACACCCTATGACCACCTCCTCGGATTCCCTCACTACCACCGGGCATAAGTTCCCCTCACCTCTCTAATCACAAGTTATTGCTAAACACAGTGCCCCCCCCCCCCCCACCCCATGAGGCCAGCTGCCCCTCCACAGGTCCGCGCGCACCGGTCGCACTGCCCTAAAGCCGGCCCTGCAGGTGATGGTCACTGCATGACCACAGAACATGTCTGTTTCTCTGCCCAGTGCATATCCTTAATATATTGGGGGTCCACGCAGGCAGTCAACATTGTAGGGCAGTCCATCCATTCTGGCCTGTTTAGCTGCTGCTGAACAGAGTGCGGTCACCAGCAGGGGCGCCTGACTCCAGTTTTATGCGGCCCGTGGCTCCCGGCCGCTGCCCGTCCCTGGCACGAGGTGGACAGTCTGTGGCCCTCAGCAGACCCTGGGCTGTGCGTCCTGCAGCCACAGCCCCGAGACAGGCCCCTGAGCCCCAAGAGCCCAGACGAGCAGTAGAGATTATTGGACAGGGGACAACGGGACCAATAATCGCTGGTTTCACTGTTGGGCCTCCCGGATGGCCATGTGGCGCGCGACCCTTTTGCACCCCAGGGCATCATGTACATTTAGCGCATCCCTAAATCAGGCGTGCAACGCCCATTTGGCTAAACGGGCTTCAGCAACCCCCCTCGTCGTCGTCTTCAGCCCGGGCTGCCAAGGTTCAGATGACAGTATGACACTCTTACCTGATTTACATGCACTACAATAATGAAAGTACGCAAACCGTTCTTTCCCAGTTTCATTTGTATTAAGGCTCCACATGGGGTTTGTAGGAAGCTGGCTCTGACTAAACTATACCAAAGTGAGGTATAGTGTGCACAGAGTCCAGTGGAACCCCAAAGGTAGGCAGAGGTAAAGTTAGATAGCACCTCACTCAATTTGTGGTGGTGTGGTCGAGCAGTAAGGCAGTATCAGAGGACAGTGTTAAGCATTTGTTGTACCCACTCAATCAGCAAATGATTTCACACACTCAAAGACTGAACTTCAGACCAATTGGTTTTGTATAAAAATATATCCTTTTTGTTATTTTATTTTCTAGAACAAAGCAAGCCTGGCACAGGTAAGTTGATAAATACTTTGCAGTAAATATAGAGTTTGAAATGCAATTGTAAATGTACTTTGAAAGGGTTACAGTTTGAATTACTGGTAATGCAATAATGAGAAATGCTGTAAATATACTTTCTATCGATTTTACAATGAAAATTACAGCTAAGTTACTTTTACGTTACTTTTGAGATTACTTTTTCTACTTAGTGTGATTTGCCTAGATATCACATATGGGACATTACCTGGAGAAAAGGTAAGTGAAATCAGTTTTGCACAATTGTTATTTTTCTGGTTTCCATACAAATCAACTCCACACTTTTCTGAGAAAAACAGTCAATGGATTCCTATGGAGAGAAATGAAGTTAACGGTTACCAGGTAAGTAATCGGTCATTGGAGTTGAGCTTCTTGGGTTAGAACAAGGGTTCCCCCGGGGTCAAGGATACACTCTTGTTACGCCCTCAGCAGCACTAGGGTGGCCGGGTGCAGAGTGCTGAGGCCCAATGTTATCCAAAGGGGATAGGGGGCCTCCGGTTGGTGGCTGCTGGCAAGCAGGTCACTGGGTTGTGGGAGCAAAGCTCCTGGACTTTAGCTCAGGGCAAACGGGGAAATAAATTAGCAACAAAGGTGCACCCTCAGCGGCACTAGGACAGCCGGGTGTCGAGGGCTGTTTCGACTTCAGATTGGTTTCAATGGGGAACCTCCGGTTTGCAAAGGCACTGCAGGCTCGGAGACTAAGGTCTACTGGGTGCGACCACCACTTCGAGAGGTAAGTTGGGAAGTTAGGGGTTGATTAGGCACCATTGGTTGGGGCACCCAAGGCCATGGGGCATCTGGTGCTGGGATGCCTTTTGGGTTTGGATATTCTTACCAGCTCCTGGTCGCGGTTAGGGGGGGCTTCTGGATTTAGGATGCAGGCGTCGGCTGGAGGCTTGAGGCACGTCAGGGGTCGCCGGATCTCGGGTCAGGATCGGCGGGGTGACCTCCTCGTGGTGTTTGCCCACTTGAGCTTGGGCCGTGGATGGCGAGTGCAGAGTGGGGCAGATTCGCGGTGTCCGGCCAGAGGTTGCAGGTGAACAATTCCGGTGTTCACGGGAGACAAAGTCTTTGTGCTTGAAGGCAGGCAGGTCCTCCGGCGTTTTCAAGGTTGCTGGCTGCAGGACACACCTGGATTTCGCAGGAGCAGGGTCGAGGTGGAGACAGGCTGGTAGGGCTGGGGCCAGGTCAGTGGAGGTCTTCCTCTTGTTAGCTTTGGCACGGCTGTTTGGTCCTTCTTCTTTTCTTGTTGCAGGTTCTTGTCTGCGGAAGCAAGGTTCAGGGGTGCCCCTAAATTCTAGATTTAGGGGCGTTACAGGTAGGTAAAAGGCAGGGACAAATGGGTCCCTTCCCTGGGGTGGGTACACCCCCTGTTATGCCACCCCCCAGAGGGGGGCATGAGTCTGTCCCTGGTTGGCTGAGCCCCTCCATCTTCAAGATGGCGTGGACTGAGAGTTGTGCTTCACCTCGCCTCCCCCACCTGAGGGGTGGAGTAGGCAGAGGTGGGCACACCTCTCTTCCTCAGTTGTTTTTTCCGCCGGTTCTCCCGCCCAAAGTGGGGGTCAGAATCAGTGGGTACCAGTTGCTGAGAGCAGCAAGTGGCCTGGGGAAGCTCACAAAGGGGGCAAGCCTTGGAAGCATCCCCTTCGTGAACCCTGCCCATCCTGGGGGAGGAGGCTTGGCACCTCATCCCAGGATGTGCATTCTTTCAGGCTCCAGAGAGCAGCAGGCTTTCGACCCAGGATCCAGAAACATGTCTGGTGGTGGCAGCTGAAAGCAGCCACTCAGGCAGGACACTAGAGGTGGGTTAGTTTTCAGGGCCATCTCTAAGATGCCTTCTGTGTGCATTTTTCATTAAATTCCACACTGGCATCAGTGTGGGTTTAATGTGCTGAGAAGTTTGATACCATACTTCTTAGTTTTCAGTGTAGCCATTATGGTGTTGTGGAGTTCGTAATGACAAACTCCCAGCACCATATACTCTTAATAGCAGCACTGCACTTACAATGTCAAATAATGGACTTAGACACTGCAGGGGTACAGGGCTCATGCACCTGTACCCTCACCACTGGTATAGTGCACCCAGTTAGAGGGGCGATCTATGCCAGGGCAGTGGTTTGTAGGCATGGCACACAGAGATGTGTGCCATGTCAACTCTTCACTTTGTTCTGCACCAAAACACGCAGCCTGCCAAGGCAGTGTGTGTGTCAGGGTACAAGGCCTCTAAGGGTGGAAAAATAAGTGCTCCAGACCTTGGAGGCCTTCTCTGGTCACAGTGCCCTGGGTTCCTGTGGTACCATTTACCAGGGGCTGACCTGTGGCCAGTGATGCCAATTGTGTTTAGGCTTCAACAGTTTTAGGGAAAGAACGTAGGTCCTGGGTATGTGATTAGCAGGAGTCCAGGGCACACTCAGTCAAAGCACATCAGCAATTCAGCAAAAAGTGGGGGCAACCCTGCAGAAAGAGGGCACTTTCTCACAGGGTAGAGTTTTTATTATAGGATACTTTAGCAACTGAGCATTTGATTTTAATGACCAGACCACTTCTGAGGGCCCAGAACCAGCCTGAGCCAGCCAGCCTCAAAAAGGTTTCAGCAACCCTCCCTGCCCCCCACCTTTTGTTTTCTTTGAGACGGGCTGCCACCGAGGTGATAGGTAGGGATTTCCCCTAAGCACCTTTGATGTGATGTGCAGCCAAGGGCGGCTTCTCCAGTATGGCGGATGAGCGTTGCCCCACTGCCTTAAAGCAGTGGGAACAAGAGAAACATAAAATTATAATAACTTTGTTATTATCATTCTATGCTTTGTGACATGTCCTGCTGCTTTGCGGGTGGACGGAGCTGCTCTGCTCATGTAGCAGGGTAAGGGAGAAGTGGTTTTCCCACTCTAAAGTGCGCAGTGACGGTTTGGTCGGTCCTCAGGGGCCTCCCAAACCACTCATGCGCACTTTCCCACTTCTCCATGCAGGCTGCATTACAGCCTGCATGGAGAACATGCCCACCCCTCCAGCTCCAATGCAGCGTTGTGATTGGCTTAGGGGAGGTAGCCTGGCTGCCTGCTTCCTGTAGTCGGAGACAGGAGTGCAGGAGCAGCAATGCGAGACCGGCCTCAAGGGAAGTTTAGATTTTTTTTTATTTTGCCCCCCAGCGCGAAACCACCAGCGACAACCCCCCGCAGCCTCCCTCGCGACCCCCCGCCCCCACCGTGAGCCATGTCAGTCTCTGCTATGTGCAGCATGGGGTGGGAGTGGAAAGATGTGCTCAGCAGAGGGATGTGACTCCAGCAGGAATGCCTTCACAAAGGAAAAACATCACCTGCACTGACCATACCTTTGCCCCTGCTGTGTACATCTTCCCAGCCACGGTCCGTGCAGGTAACAACAGTGGGGCAGTGTGGCCAGGTGGAAGTTATTCCGATGGACAATGCAGAGGGAAAATTAACTATTTATTTAATTTCCCCTCTGCTTCGTCCGTTGGAATCCCCGTTCACCTGGCCCCACCGCTGTTATCTGCACGGACCGCGGCTGCATCTTCCTACTCCCTGCGCCGAGTGTCTCGTTGTGTGAGCTTGTGTTTCATGACTGACCTCTCAAGTGAGGCACTGCCCTCACTGGGCAATTTGGACACAGCTTTTCGAGGAACAACTCAAGCAAATTGTTCCCAGGAGCTGTCGTTACTTGTATCCAGTCTGTACTTTGGAGCGTTGTTAGATTAGGTGCTCCTCGTTTTGTTGTTGGGAGGACAAAAGGATGAGTGGCAGTGCCGGGAATCAAGTTTGTGATGCAGAGGCTACACACGAGATCGATACAGCACGCGCTCAACCTGCAGAGCTGCTTGAGGGGAGGAGACACACTGCGATGGTACTTTGTAAGATGTAAGAGGTTAGAAGGCTGTGTCAAGAGCACCACACACGTGGCCTTTTGGTACTGTACGGTCATTTTTCGTGTGACCCGCCGCTGTGCACACAGTACATCTCAGGTTCTCATGCATGATCAGTTTCCTGACTGAACACAGTGAAAGGGGGCGCACCAATTGCTTCATTGGTTGGAAGTGGTTGTTGGGGGAGAGGGGCTATGAATGTACGTAAGCACGTATATAGTGCCTAGTGGGTTTTGGCACAGGTGATAGTGCTCGTGCTGGCTATGAAAGTTGCACATTGAGTTAGAGAGCATAGAAGCACCTACAGTTGGTGCCTGGAGTGGCGCTGTCACCAGAAGCAGGCAACAATGGCCTAACTTCTAATAGGAAGGCGCTAGCAGCTGTGCCTAAAGGATCTCTTTAATTTAATGCCTGCTTAGTTCTTTCTATGATCAATCAGTTTTTATCATTTTTAACAAATATTGCCACTGAAGGGCCTTACTTGATTGAAAATAACATGTTAGGCCCTCGTACCCCACGATGTTTGCTCATCGATGGATATACGTGCATGGATTCGGTTTCTGCACTCCTGGGTGGGCTGTAGTGGCCAGGGTGAAGTGAGAGCAGAGATACTGCGTTGAGGATGATGGGCTGTGAAGTTGTGTGACACCTGGTGTGTCCTGACGTTACACCACGAGTGTGATGGAGCTGATGGTCAGGAGCACGTGCTAGGCCCCAGTTCAGCTGAGTGAGCTTTGGGCAGTGATGCCATGGACGGGTGGTACTTGCAAGTGATGCTGTTGTGAAGCAGATCGTGGCCTCATTTCCAGCAAGTAGCCTTGAGGCAGGGGTGCCCTGGCATGTCCATGCAAGAGATGCTGATGTGAAGCAGAACAAGCCCCCCTTATCTGCTGAGTGGCCCTTGCCAGTGCTGCCACGAGTGGAGGGGTGTCCCTGCCTGTGATGTCAATTGAAGCATATGGGGCCCATTTCTAATGCATCCAGTGAAGGGGTAGGTTGGTCTTTCTAAAGTAGTCTGCAGGACTGTAACAACAAATGATGGCCGAATATGTTTACCACGTCCTAAGTTTCCTACGCTTATTTGTGGATTTTTTATTTATTTTCACATTTTTCGATTCATCTATCTCAATAATGACCAATAAAACCTGCCAATTTTAAGCATTCACCGTGCTGTACATTTGTTACACCATCACAATACACATTTTAAGATGCCTCTTGCAAGTAACCAGTAGTTCTTAGTAAGATTTTCCTCCATCTGAAGCGAGGCCCCAATGTGTTAAGCTAATTCATAACACCAGGCCTGTGCCCATGCCATGGGGCTAGCCTAGGATAACGACTTTTTCTGAGTTTCATTTCTTTATTCGTTTATTATGTAAATTGGCTTGTGTGTGGTCTCCTTTTGTTATTTTCTTGTGGGACATTGGCATTACAGACAACACCTTTTCAATTGAAATGACCATTACATTTGCACAGACATGCAGTTTTACAGCGCACAAACTATGTGTGGAAGAGTGGCGGCTCGCATAGGGCATGCTGCTACTTTCCTCCGTTCCGTCGTATGTCCGAGATTACTACCCCCCCCCCCCCACCCTGCGCCTCCCCCGCCTCACCACCCTACCACACGCCCTATGCAAGCCACCACTGGTGTGGAAATGCCCAACCTAGACTAGTGTTTTGATCCTTTTCAAATATTTGTTTCCACCACACTTCAGAAATACAAAAAAATAAATATACTTAATTTGTACTTTCATATTTCTGATATATTTTGAAATATCTACACTGTTCATTTTGTTGTGTTTTAGAAAAAGCCTTTCCGTTTCACAGCAAGATTGTCACATAAATTCCCTTACTTTGAAGTCAGAGAAAGAAAAAGAAAAACCAGGATCCCTGGAAGACAGAGCCTGACATTTGACATGTGTCTTTGAAGGCACAGCAGGGGCATAGATATACGTACTGCCTCATGGGGCGACCCTTAAGTTTGCCGTCCGGGTGCAGGTAAGAGCCGGGGGGCGGCTGACTGACGAGTTAGGACTTGTTCCTGAGGGATCGAGGGGGAGGGGGCGACGAACGACTTGTTCTTGGGGCCTGGGGGGATGGTGATAGTCATGGCTTTAAGTGGGATGAAAAAACTGGGGGATCTCTTAAAGGGGGTGGCCGATGTCATTAAAGGCGTGGCTTAAGAACAGGTAAGCAAAAAACCTGTGCTTAGCATGGTGTGCCGTCCGACTTGTATTTTGCTGTTTCTGTCATTGCATCCACATATATGATACTAGTAACATCATACCTACTACAAATCAGGACTGTTGGCTTTGTCAATGGTTGTTAGTTGCATAAGTTAAATAAGCAGCAACTATGGCTTGTTATATAGAATATTGAGAAAGCTTCTTCTTAAAGCCCTGGTGACACCACAACAATGTTGCTGCTCCTGAGTTTCAAAAAGAGAAGGGAAATCCAGAGAGAAATGACTCTCTTTAAAGGATTTCCCTTCCCCTACTATGCTCACCTGGCATGACGTCATGCCGTAACTTCTCCACAAGTGAGCAGTGTGAGCACGCACACACTGATGTGCCTGCTGTCACTGCAGTCTGGAAAAAAACAAACCGCCTGTGCAAGGGCACAAAACAGAGCCCGATAGAGACCCGTTTCGAGGCTTCCTTAAAAAAGACTGCCTGTGCTCAGACTCAGTGAGACCCGGCCCACTTAAAGCCCTGGTGATAGTCGACAGACACAACTCCCGCCGCCCCCAAAAACAGTGCTGCTAGGGGCGGACTGCCCTCGCACCCCCCAGCTACGTCACTGTGGCACAGCAAATGTGACAAGATAAGAACAAGATTTAAACGGCTGTTTACTGAAAACGAGTACTTGGATGGATAAAGTAAACAAGAATTTCTCTATCAGACGGACAAAGGCATGCTGGGCAGCCTAAAGCAAATAAAGCCACCAAATAGAAAGCAAGCAATTGTGAGTTACAAACCACAAAGCCAATGGTCGGCGATGGGCAGAATGCATATCCAGGGAAGCTTTCAGAATGCCCACAAGAAGTACTTAGCAAACCGGACAGCAGCTTCGACCTAAAAAGTATAGCGGTAGGCGGCACACATATAAGACTAATACAGACTCTGTTGTCTTTGCGAATGATGCTACTGCCATCCAGTGGCTAAAGGAAGTTCGCATTCGAGACAAAAAGGAATTGCTCGTAAAGATTTCAGTTATACTTTTACAAAAATAATGCTCATTGAGGCGTCATTTTATTATTCATTTTAGGATGAGAAATGCTTAAACTCATTTGTTTTCCATTTTAGGAATATGCTTCACCTACCTATCTGAATGGAAACACGAATGACATTTCTTCAAGTTTCAATCGTGCACGCTTACCTAACACTAATGCTTACGCTTAACCAAGCCTGAAACCTAACTTTAATTCCAAATGACACCCTAACCATAAACCCTGACCTTTCACAGTGCTTAACAAAATTCTCAGATGAAGCAATAAGACAACACACAGTGCTTAACAAACTCCTTTAAAAAAAGACAGGGGGGCGGGGCGTGGCAAGCGCCCGAGGAAGATGGCGGCACTCCCGTGACTCGCCTGAGGAGACGGGGGCTCTCTGAGGGAGTTTCCAGCACCACTCGAGTCTTGAAGGTCAGCAAATTGCATAAATGAAGGTCACCTCCAAATGGAAGTATTTTTCGGCAAGCTTTGACCTTTTAACATGCATTTTGCTCACAGCTCAGGTATCCGTAACAGTTGCTTGATTGCTGCCCATGCGCTGAGGGAGCCGTTTCTATCGTGTATTGCACTTTGACTGACAGCATAGATTTACGGATGACAACGAAATACACCAGCGTGAGACGGAGTTTAAAGTTAAGTTCTGTAATGATTTATTGCCTCACTTTGATGTGCAATGCTCCCTTTCTGAACCCTGTCACTCCCTGACTAAACATAACAAGAACTGTTACTTCAGGGCAGCCTGCACGCTGAGGAGATTGTTTTCACCGTGCGCTTTGTCTCTTCAAAGGGGGCAGTGTTTCATTCATTTATTGACTTCAGATTACGGACTATTGATGTTTGGCACTAGAAGTTATGCAGAAAAGTGAAATTTGGCCTTGTTTCAATGAGCTTGCCTCTTTATTAATATGCATTAAATAGGCAGTTCAGCAACCTCATTTCTATATTGCCAGTCTGTGTATGTGAAACCATCTGCATTTCTCATTTGATTTTTTCAGAGCCTGCAATGTTATATGAGTGTACTACGTAGTTATTTATTTAAAATGGCTCTCTTGGCTATGGCATTAAGTTTAGCATGTTGTATGGCTTGCTCTTTATGGACACGCTTCTGTAATGAATTGTGGTGACTTACATTTCATACACTTTCTTCTCATTAAGCATACAGTTACCACTTTTATATCTTACTTCATGCTTATTGGTAAATGTGTGTTTTGATATCCTGTCACTTGCCAAATGCACTTAATTCCCATTACTGTGTATCTTCTCTATTATTATGAAGTGGAATTGCGCACTTACGTTATACCTTGCAGTTTTACACAACCTCTTCTGTATAGGTTTTAACTTTTCCTGTTGCATGGGCAGGTTAAAAAAAGTATTTCCACTGCAAGTATACTCACATCGCAGTTGCATTGTCCGTTCAAAGTTACGTGCAAACTTCATTCAAGTGGAAGACTCCCACGTACCATTACCCAAAACAGCTGCTTCTTCGGCTATGGCTAATGGTTCCTCTTCTCTTAATAAAGTAACAACTAAACGCCTTAAAAAAGATCCACCTTCTCCACCGAAGCAATCTTCGTCTGTTTCCATGGATCTTCTTTTGGAACAAATTCGAGATTTGCGACCATTTGCTGAAGAGACAAACTCTAAAATACAAATTCTAACTGACGGTTGGTAAAAACTAGAAAAAGGAGTCACCAAGGTTGAACATAATGTTGAAACTCTCAATGCATCTTACACCAAAGTAGACATTTTTAATTCCCAAATTACGTTCTTGCCAAAAACAGGTTGAAAACCTTGAAAACAGAAACAGGCGCAATAACCTTTGCATTTACGGATTATCGGAAGGCGTGGAGGGGTTGGATCCCATCTCCTTTTTCCATTTTTTTTTACCATCAATACTAAATCTACCGGAGGTCACTACTCACAACATACCTCGTGCTCATAGACTGGACCCACTGCATTCATTATCTTCAAGTACGAAAAGACCAAGAGGAGTCATATTGTATTTTCTCGAGTATACGGATCTCCTCAAAGTACTATCAGCAGTCAGGCTCCTGAAGCGTATTTCATTTTCAGGTCACCAATTGTTCTTTTCACAGGACTATGCCAAATCCACAGTGGATAGACGTAAAGAATTCCTTGCTCATTATTCCATCCCTGCTTGTTTAAAGTCACTCTTAACAACAACACCGTGACTTACGAGGATTCAACAAAGCTGAAGAGTTTCCTTAATACACAATGCCCAGAAAAGATGGACATTTCCAGCACTCACTTTAAATAGCTCTTCTTCTGTTATACACCTGAATAGGGTTTAGATTATCAGTATGTTGTTTTACTTACAGAAGTTTAAAATGGTTTCTGCCATGGTATAATGGCTTGTTTGTTCTCATTAACTTCTTCCATTTCAGGTTATGACCGTATAATGTCTGATATCACATTATGTCATGTCATACTCCATCCTTTTCGTATTAACCGTTTTTTCTCTTCTCTTCTTTATTTGTATATTTTGTTTCCTTCGTTTCTTTTTCACACAGGACCTAACCTCATGTGCCTGACCTACTAGTTTTGTATATTGTTTACGTCCCAAAGTCTTCCCTGCCTTACCTCATGGAGACCAGGTGCGCCATCGTTCCATGTGGTCTCCCCCCACCCTTCCATTGTTTTGGCTTTTGTGCAGGTATGATCCTTTTTCTTATCTTCTTCTTTACAGCCTTCACCCCTTCTCCTCTATTCCCTCTTCTTTCTTTTTATCACACATGTTTCTATCATATGTCTCTTTTTCCAATCTTGCTTCTTTCTCTTCTTTATCTTTCCTACCTTTTCAGCTTCACTCAATTGGTTTTAACTTTCAATATCTTCGTACCGAATATAAGATTTACTTCAATGTTTTCTATTGCTCTCCTTGTTGAATTTTTCACAAGTATTACTGTTCACAGTATACAGGATTTTACTGGTTCACTTAAGTTTTTAGTACTTCCAGTTCACAAATGTTTCTGAAAATTGTCACATGGAACGTCAGAGGCTTGAACTCTCCCATTAAACGACAGAGAGTCTTATACTACCTTTCTAAGTTAGATGTTACCATTGCGTTACTGCAAGAATCAAATCTAACCAAAGGCGAATCACTAAAACTCAACAGAAATTGGGCTGGTGAACTCTTTTTCTCGCCAGTGGATGGTAAAAGGAATAGGGTTATAACTCTTTGTCACAAAGCACTGAATGGCAAGCTTGTCTCTCAAGAATCCGACACAGAGGGCAGATGGATTCTCACTAACCTCCTGTTGGGGAAAACCCCTCTGTCTTTGCTTAACATTTATGCCCCTACCAACGGAGATGCTACGTTTTGGTCTCATATTTCTCAAATACCCATCAGAAAACTTTATTCTTGCAGGAGACTGTAACCAAGTGATGGACCCGTTTATTGATAGAAACTCTAAATCCCCGTTTATCCCAAACACGCCACACAAAGTTTTCACACAAACTATTCAACAGAGAAACCTTTTAGACTCATGGCTTCTCTGCAACCCATCCTCAAGAGAATACTCCTTTTTCTCTCCCCGCATCAAACACAATCTCGTATAGACCATATTTTTATTTCACACAACATTTCCCAATCCCTTCATTCTGCTGACATAGGCCCTATTCTTATTTTGGATCATGCACCTGTCTCAATTCAATTAGACATTTTAAACCAATCCACACTACCCACAAAATGGCGCTTCAACAATTTGTTACTCCTTGACCCTAATTTTAATTCATCTTTTGTCTCTTTCGCTCAAGAGTTTTTTCACATTAATTTAACACATGATGTCTCCTTTCATACAATATGGGATGCCTTTAAGGCCACCGCCCGTGATTTCATCATTAGATTTGTTTCAAATAAACAAAAAGTTTCCCGTACACCACATAATACACTTCTTGCTAAGATTAAGAAAGTTGAGCACTTTTTCCATACCTCCAAGTCGAAAGACTCCCTTAAAGATCTCATCACTGCAAAAATCGCCTTTAATGAATCCACTACTGAACAGGCATCCCTTTAGTTACTAAAATCTTCAGCAAAATATTATGGTGGCCAAAACAAATCGGGCAAACTTCTAGCCAATTATCTAAAGATTAAACAACAGAAGCTCATATTGATTCCATTATAGAAGAAAGCCAAACACCGAAACTCAAAGACTCTGAAATACTCCAAGAATTCGTACATTTCTATCAATCCCTCTACACACCGGAAGACACACCCTCAGATACAGACATATCCCAATATTTCTCCACAATTCAAAAACGTACTAATCTCCAATTGGATTTAGCTTCTTTGGAAGCTGATCTTACACAAACAGAGCTGTTAAATACTTTTAAAACTTTCAAAAAAGACAAGTCCCCAGGCCGGACGGCTTCACAGTGGAGTTTTATTCACATTTTGCTCATCTATTACTCCCACACTTACACACTCTTCTTTCTTCCATCATCACTTCCCGCAATTCCACTGGCTCCTTTTCCGAAGCCTTGATCTGTCTAATTCCGAAGGCGGACAAGGATCTACGTTATTGTAAGAATTATAGACCCATTTCCTTAGTCAATGTAGATGATAAAATTTACGATTAGAACCACATCTTCCCATGCTGCTTGGAAAGGAACAATCAGGTTTTGTCAAAGGCCGCAACATCACTGACAATACACGCTTATTCTTTGACATTTTATCTAAATCATCACATTACCCAGATTCTTTGGCAGCAATCGCGTTAGATGCAGAAAAAGCTTTTGATAGGGTATACTGGCCTTTCATTTTCCACGCTCTCAAATGGTTTGGTTTCGGACCGAAAATCACTTCTTTAATTGCCCTACTTTACTCTGAACCTAAGGCTGCCATTTCCACCAATGGCCTTATCTCCCCCTATTTCAATCTTAAATGTGGAGTATGCCAAGGATGCCCCTTGTCTCCTTTTCTTTTTAATTTGGCTTTAGAACCCTTTCTGTCAAGAATTCGTCAGAATCACTTAATCACAGGTTTTGTTTCAGACCCTCAACAAATTAAATTGGCAGCATATGCTGACGACATTCTAGTTTTTCTTTCCCAACCACAATTTTCACTCACAGCTTTAATGGGATAGGTGGAGGCCTATGGACTGGTATCTGGCTATAAACAGAATAGAGGAAAATGTGAGATACTACCCATAACCAAATACACCTTTAAGGATGATTTTAAGATCTCTAACTTCAACCCTAAACATATAAAATATCTTGGCATCTGGTTCTCTCCCTCTTTAAATACATCTATCTCTTTTCACATATATAGACAAATGTTATGCCACCCCCTTCATCCCTCTTGGTGGGGCCGTCTCGACACAATCAAAATGATGCTAACTCCGATAGTTTTGTATATCCTTTCTAACATTCCACTATCCATTTCATCTAAATTTTTTCAGAAGGTTAATTCTATTTTGACTACTTTTTTAGGGAATGCTAAAAAACCAAGAATGGCATTACAGAAATTAGTAAGACCAAAATCTGAGGGCGGTGTTAACTTTCCCCATTTCTCCAATTATCACAAAGCCTTTCAGTTACGACAACTAACGAATTGGATCACCAACCAATCTGAGAATTAACCTCTCTGGGTAGATCTTGAGACCTCATTTTTAGCTTCCTTCTCATTTCAGGAATATCTCTCCTTTACTCATAAACCACAAAAGTTCTCTATTCCCATAATTAAGCAATCCTGTAAACTACTATCTATTGCACCCCACTTAGCTGTATATAATTTAGACACTTTCCTCAATTCTACAATTTGGCACAATAAACAAATCTTTCTTAACAGGAAACCTATATACTGGAAGTGCTGGAGAAACAAAGGTCTGCTCTGGGTTCATCAACTTTTTGATCAGGGCTCACCCATTCAATTTACGCAATTACAAACCCTGTATCATCTACCTTCTTCCTTTAAACCTACATTTTTGACCTTGCAGAACGCAATACTCAATACTTATGATAAACTCAAATCTTCACCTTCCTCAACCTCCCAACCCCTCTTCCCTTGGCATAACCTTTCGCTCATAACCCCCAAAGCGTCCACCATTTATTCCCGTTTAATGGCACCTCCTGAGCTCCGAGATAAAACTAAAGTGGAACTCTCATGGGAATCTGATTTAGGAACAAATTGGCCTATTTCTTTTTGGAACAGAATTTGGACGAAACTCAGGAAATCATCTAGAGTGGCCAGCGCAACACAAACACTTTTCTTTATTTACAATCAATTGTTTTTTACCCCCGCATACCTAAATAAAATACACCACACAAATCTCAACACTTGCTGGACATGCTCCCAGGTCGACGCTGATCTCCATCATATGTTATTCCCCTGTCCACACGTTTTTATATTCTGGAAACAGGTCTGGAATCAAATCAACGCTATTTTTCACACCACAGCTCCCCTCTCCCTCACAAACATCTTCCTAGGCAGCTTAACACCGGACTGGAAAAGGGGTCAATCCCAGTTACTACTTATTGACTTGTTAATAGGTGTAGCTTTTCAGCAGATATAAAAAAACTGGAAGGACTCTTCTAAACTGTCATATTTAGCTTGGTGGTATGCTGTAAGTCACAACCATCGCCTCGATACAGCACTTGTTCATCCTATCTCTCTTGCTACAAAACGATTACACCTTTGGAGCCCTTTCACACAATTTCTAGGGGATACCGTGAAGAAAACTTCTTTACCTGCTCTCTCACAGCAAGAAGTTTCCAAGCCTCCTTAACCTCCTATTGTTTGTTTACAATTATGCTTAATTTATCATTTCCTATAATATCTTTTAGAATTATGTATTTTTGACATGTATTGTTATTTACGTTTCTTGTGAACCTTTGACCGTATTCATATCCTCTTCTATATTATCTTTATATTATTTTAATGAGTATTTTATATCATTATTATTCTTTATCACACCTTCTTGTATTTGTGCATTAACAAATGATTGCTTATACGAAGTATTGTTTTTGTGATCATAATAATATTTTCAATAAACGTTTTCTTGAACTTCAAAAAATAAAAATACAGGGGCGTCGCAAGTAACCCGACTAGAATAAGCAATAATGCAGTTATCAGGCCATTGCACCTTGTTGTTGGCAAATCTAGAATCGGGGGAAAGTAAAATTGTTTCAATCCAACAGGTCCAAACTCCAAGTTGTGCATTTTTAAGGAAACTAGTTCTAATGCATCTCAGGGAGGCGCCATGGAATCAGCTGCTAGACAAAAGAGGGGGAGAATGAGTATCGACAGATACTCTCATGGTATTTGCCTCTCTTGGTGGAATAGGCTTGTCTGCACCCCATATTGGTTGGCATTCAAATAGGTGCACTTTTGTTTAATGAACTCATCTGTACCGGGAAACATAGCGCCTGCCACAGGAAGTCACGTGGGCAGGGTTGGATTGGGATTAAAAATCGGCTCCGGGCACGCAAAAAAAAAGAGTTGCCCACATTTGCATATTGCGTTTCCTCAAAACACTGCTTTGGCGACATTTTATTTAGAAAAGGGGGAGGGGTAAAAAAGAAATGCACGGATTAGTTTACTCTGGTGAAACACACCTGAAAACAAGTGAGGCCACTTCTGCTCAGGCCCCCTGCCCTCGCTCAATATGCACACATTAATTGGCCGGCCCAGCGAGAGAAAGGGAGTGACACCTCTGCCTGTTTCTAAACGGGAGATAATGAGCCCCCATCTGCCTCTAGGAAGGCCACTCAGACACCAACTGGGCCGCTGGCTGTCTCTGAACAACAGAGACACCGCCCAAATCGGCCCCCCAGACTGCTCAAAAAAGCAGCCCACACCAGGAGTTCGCACACCGGCCCCTCAGGCATTGCCCGAGTGCCTGCAATACCAATCCGACGCTGCACGTGTGTAACAGGTGCATAGGATTATCCCGTGGTACTGGACCTTTTTGTGCCCAACAATCATATGACTGTCCACTGCATCCGAAAAACATAGGGACTAGCGATGTCCCCCTGAAATATTACTAATAGGTCTGCTGGGGACAGCCACCTTGCATCACCAGCTGATATATACAGATCAGAAACATTAGCAGCGTTGCACCAAAAGGAGGTGCTCTGCTATTGTTTCCTGATCTAACATGCCTTGGTAATGCTAATAGTTCTGGCTAATAAATGAAAGAGCCTTGTATGCTACTGATGAGTTTAGGCACTCAATAAGACATCATACAAACACTATATGGCTCATCTTTGCACTCATGCATCCCTTCATCCATACATTTTTGCTTTCCCTATCAGACACAACCACAATAAAATACACACAAACTCACGCTACATATGCAGGATAATCTAAATGATTACAAGTAGAAAAAGAAAACATGCTGCCATCAAAACACAGAAGGCATATGCTTTCAGTAACAAAACAAAACATGTCATCATGTGTCTTTGTTGCAGAGGTATTGTGAATAGTATAAGGAAAGGGCTCTTTTTACAAGATTACCTCAAGTTTTTGCACTAGTGTTGCTGGTTTTTCGACTCTGTATATGCACTGTCCTGTCAAAGAGACCTCATTGAGGTGCTCTGACCCTTTAAAAAGTGTATGTCTAATTGGCCCACACACAATTGGCATAGATTAACTTACTTATAAGTCCCTTGCATATGGCACTAGAGTTACCTATGACCTGTAAATTAAGTTGTTCCTCACTTATTGTGCCACCACAAATATGACAAAGCATAGCACAGCATAGCCCACCGTTGTCCGCCTGCAGAGCATTTTTAAGCTGCTAACTCGAATTGGCTTTTTAAATGGCAAAGCCCAAACCTTTCTTTCTAATATTTATAAGTCACCACTAAGGCAGGCCTATAGAGCCCTAAAGGCAGTGTGCATCATATTAAAAATATGGATATGTGTTTTAGTAACTTTACATGTCCTCACAGTAAAAACCCTGCATTGTCACTTTTACTGTGGAAAGGTCGCTAGCCCGTCGGTGAGTTTAGAGTTACACACTGACAACTCAGCAGTGCTAACTACTGAATGGGACTACCAAATATGATACTTTGAAGTATCAAAATAATTTTTGCATTAAACCAAGTCAAATTTAATGTAACTTGTGCACAAATGGGAACTGTAGAAAGTTGCCACCTTGTTGCCAAAAGTGTCCAGTGACCGTTTACACTTGCATGCAATCTGCTGTCCTCAAGGCAGCTCTTTGCCCGCCAGGGGAGAGGTGTGAATAACTCTCAGGAAGGAACACCAAGGTTCTACCGAGTGAAGAGGTGTGACCTTTTCCTAGTAGGATAGCAAAACAGGGTGTGAGCCCAAAAGGCGAGCTTCAAAGGAGAAGCTGACTTTGAATGGTAAATGGTAGTCACACATGAAAGGGGCTTCTCTTTTGAGTGAGGATAAAGGCTGGCATCCCAGACAGAGAGAAAGAAGCTGTTGACAACCCGTTTTTTCCGTGGGTGTCGAGCCCCCAGGTAGCCTCACTTCTGGGTTGGGCTAGGGAGTTCTATTTGGAGTAGTGTGTCGAGCAGCTTTAGGATTATCAGAGGGGAGTGTTAGGCATTTGTTGCACACTCATAATCAATAAATGAGACACACACACTCAGAAAGGAAATCCAACACCAATTTATAAAGATAACACAGATTTTTATATTAATTTGGCCAAGAAGATCTTCTAGATCAGATAAGTACCTTTCAAGCTAGCAATTTTCAGAAACGCAGAAAATACATCTGTCAGATTTGAGGCATTAGCCTCGAATGCAGTAACGTTATCCTATGAGAGAAACATACACTGAATAGGGTTTCTTGCCAATGCTTTACAGGGCTGTTCTTCTGGACTTAAGGTAAGTAGGGGCCAAGGTCCAAGAACGTACCAAGAGTTCAAGTTTACCTGCCCTTGGGTGTTCGGTCCAGAGGTGCTTTTCACAGTGGTAGCCTCGAACGCTACATGTTGAAGTCAATGGGGAACAGTACCTGCAAAGAAAGGCTGCAAGTGGGGACTGGGGGACCAGTCCAGAAGAACCCAAAGGGGGACTCAGCTCTTGGGGGTCCCAGGACCACAAACACACCATTGGTTTCAATGATCTCAGGCTGGGGGGCTCGGGTGCATAGATGTTTTGTCCAGCGGGTCGGTGAGTTTGAGTATCTTGTGCATCTGCAGAAGAGGGAAAAGAAACACAGCAAGACGACTTCTGGTGTGGAGCTGGCCTCTGTTATAGTCCTTCAACATGCATGTCTGTTTTGGTGGCAGTGGTGTTCAGGCTGAACACAAAAAAGCCTTGGTGCTTGCAACAGGCTCTGGTACCCCTGGTATTGGTTCAAGGAGCATTCGGTGAGCATTCCAGTATCTTGAAGACTGGATAGATCAATGGAGATGACCTCCAGGGCACTCAGTGACCTCCTCCTGGGCTGCTGCTGCATCGGTGGACCCAGTGGTCAGCAGATCGGTGAACTGAACTGTGTGGTCAGTGCCTGCAGGCTACAGGGAAGTGTCTCCTCCACTTCAAGGGAGATGATGGCTGGTTGGTGAATTGCTGGCAGCCCTCTGAGACTTTTGGAGTATGCACAGCTGCAGGACAAGTCAGTTCTTTGCAATTGCTGGGCCAAGAGCAGACAGGGTTTTGTGCCAAGTCCACAGCTAGTCCACGGTTCTTGTGTTCTTCGGATCTTCTTTGTCCTCCTTCTTCTTTAGTCGGGTGAATCTGAGTTCCTGGTGTCAGAGGGCCACCTAAATACTGAACTTAAGGGCATTGAGGAGGGTGAAGGGTAGTAGCCAATGGGCTACATACCTTGGGGTCACTACACACACCATATGACCAATTCCAGTGGGGAATGGGTATAACCCTTTCCTGGAGTTCCTAATTCACAAAAAAGAAGATGGGGGAACCCTTTCCTGGAGCATATCAAGTAGCCCACTTTATGGGTGTGACTAGTCTGGTGGTGCAACATGCCTACTGCATAGCAGGGCTGGGTGTGGCATCTCCCAGGTCTGGAGGAAGCTGGGGTCGCACATCAAAGCCAGCAGGGGCTTTCAAGACTCTGGCCTTGATATGGTAAATCACTAGCCATTCTGCTTGAGGGGGTGCAGACACCTCCCTCCAGAGCAGGCATTGTTTCTGGCCTCAGAGAGCATGGGCTCGCACATGCAGGGGGTCATGTCTATGTTAGCAGGCTGGTCAAACCCAGTCAGCCTGCACACTGGTAGGTTTTTCAGGAGGCACCTGTAAGGTGTCCTCTTGGTTCATGTCATAATAAATCTAGTATTGGCAACAGTACAGAATTATTAAGACAAGGTGTTTGATACCAAACACCACAGGTTTCAGTAAGGCCACCATGTAGCTGGGAAACTCGTAAAGACCAGTGCCCAGTGCATATACTTAAGAGGGCTTTCCTGTTCACTTGCACCATCTAGTAATTGAACTAGACTGCACAGGGGCGAACATTTGATTAGGAAGGTGCTGGGTCATGTGCCATATGCCCCAGAGATGTCGCTTTGAGTGATACAGCCCTTCTCTAAAATTGCAGCTTCTATGTCTGTCCGTAGATGGAAGGAGGCTGGATGCCTAACAATGGGAGACCTCTTTGAAAATAAACAATTCATCACGTAGAGACTGTGTTATATCCTGCTAATGCTAATGCAATGCCATTCTACCACCAGTGGAATGTTAATGTGATGATGCTGTCAGAATGTTGTGAATCTGCAGAGAGTAATGACAGTTGACTGGGCTGAGCTGCCTGCTGGCTGCTCCTGGTGGGGTCTTGCTCTAGTCTTGATCTTATCTACTTATGGTCTCCCTGTGATCTTGTACCATCTTCAATAAAACCTTCTTGAATCATCTGAACTGAATGGACTTGATCACTACAGAATTTTGGCGACGATCTTCAAAAGAACCTACATCTTTCACCTAATCTAACTTCAAGCAACTCCATCTACAGATTCTACAGTCTCTCAAACGGTCTCAGCGGTCGCCCACTGCAGCCTGCCAGTTGAGTCTGGGGAAGTGCTACTACAGGAGCTACCCATTCACACTTGGCCGTCTACTCCCCATTTTCTCTGCGCATCCTGTGTTGTGCCTTCATGTGAGGGTAATCCTGCTTAAGTCTGGGGAGGTGCTGTGCCTTCAGTGAGGGTAAGCCTGGCACTCTTCAAGCCTGCCAACGTCTTTGTCTATCAACTCCTGCATCTTGTGCTGTGTCTGCGTGCTGTGCCTTCAGTGCAGTGAGGGTAAGCCTGTTATTCTTCAGCCCCTGTGTCCTGTGCTGTGCTTCCACTGAATGTAAGCCTGACGCTCTCCAAGCCTCCCAACATCTCTGTCCTATGCTCTTGAGGAAGAGTGCTGTATGCTGTGCTTTCAGACTGGCAAAGTTATTTTATTTAGACATCCTGCGTGTGTACTTTATACCACTACCAAGGACTGCTGTCTTTCGCTGTCACTTGGATTACTGTTTCTGTCCGGCAGTCTCCCAAGCGACAACCCTCTCAGGCACAATAGAGCTTTTCATAAGCTTGGGTGAGCGGTTTCCCTGCGCTGGTTTGCCCTGACTGATTTTATTGGCGGAAATTAGTGGTTGGTTGCTGCCACCTACTGGAGGTTATTTTATTTGCACCCCAGAGTTATCAAAGTCATCGGCACATACGATCGTCAGTTCTTTTATCTGCATGGTGGCAGGAACCGATCACCGTTAAACTTAACGTGTCCGTGATGGTTCAATATTTTTTTTTTAAAAAGGATACCTGATCAAATGGCTTGAAATGTAATAGCTCAAGCTGTGCTTCACAGATTATGGGACAGAAAGGGCCAGCATGACACATTTGATGAACTGTACAGATGGCCATGAGTAATTTTAAAATTTCTGTTTTGGTGCTTTTCAATATTGAATTTGTCGGGATTTTTATGCGCCATTGCCATTTTTAACCTTCAAGACAGTTGAACCGTCATTATCAAATTTTAAATATTTACTCATGTGCACACATATCCTGCGTGTGCTCTTTGTCTTCATGCTGCCTTCATGTCCTTGTGACGTCTATCGTTCTACATTGCCTTCTCTGGATGCCTGCAAGCTTCTACGTGCCTAGAGCCATCCGGAACGATGCCACGTTACGTACCGCCATCTTGCGGTTGGAGGCATGATTTCTTCTCTGGAGTCACTCTGTTCCTTCTTTGCGTCCTTTGCCAGTCACATTTTTTTTTCCCCTCAGAAAATAACTTTATTGCACTCGACGTGTGTAGTGCCTCTAAAATGTAACATATTTCTCCACTGCATCTCATTGGTACAATGGACCTCCTGCCTTCTTGCATCAGTTTGCCTCAAGTCTCCTGGAACGGTGTATTCTGGAACAAATTTACGGTGACCATATTTACTGCCTCCTACCTGCAGCTTTGTTTTTTTGTTTTTTTTCCCTTGTGTTACACCTGCCTGCCTATACATTTCCCGGTGACAGGTGCTGGAGCCGGTAGTACAAAATTTTGTATACCCCCCCCCCATTCTGCATGTTTATATTAATCCGAATAATCTATTAATTGTAATACTATGAATCCGTTTGAAGTGATAACTCACCAATTATATTAACGAAAGAATTACACGTGGGATTTGCATTTTGCATGGCTAAACTAATTGTATACTAATATATGTACGCATACCAATGGTAGAAAATTTGAATATTGCATGATATATGTTGCTTTTGTGACGTAATTGTAAATTGCACCAGATTACATCACTGGGTGAATATAAACGCTTTGAATGTTGCTATCATGCTAGATAATTACTTACACATAGGGGAATTAGTGCGGGTTTAACAATTTATTAGCCATTTCAATGTTTTAATTACGTTTTGTGTTTGTTTTACTTAAGTTGAGCATTTGGGCCTAAGAAAAGATGGCTGACTGAGACACACGACGTGATTCCTACCGTTTCAACAGTGGCCTCGTCCTGACCCCAGGCAAGATGTACCCATCAAGGACACCCTGGGAGCTTCGCCAAAATCACGAAACAAAGGACTGTCTTTAAAACCGGAACCAGTAAGTGTGATGACTTAACCTAACGGACTATGTGAGAACTTTACCGAATGATCCCAAACCAGCCAATCAGGATTTTCTAAAATTGATTTTGTTACATTTTGACATTAATTTCATTATAAAAGAAGGTAGACTAGGGAGTTAAATTGAGTTCCAGTTCCTTTTCCTTTTTCCTGACGTTATGCTGACGGAGAGGACGGTGACACTGCTGGACAGCTGTTATCCTGAATCTTTGAAAGACTGAATTGATGCCTGACTTTGATGATTTAAAGACTTTTCCACGACTTGATTGACTTAGAGGACGACTAATAGCCAGATTAGGTAAATATGATGTTCGGTGATTTCGTTTATAATTTATTAAATCTGCAATTGACTAGATAAATACAATTATTATTCTAACAAACAAATGTGTCGGGTGATTTATTTAGAGAAATTAGAATAAGATTAAATGTAGATTAAAGAATTGAGTCACCAAATATCCAAAAACAACTAACTGATCTGTCGACTCAATGAGGGGAATGTCTCGAGGTTCTGAGTTTAATAAAAGTACTTAATGTATGTTCAGGTAAATTAGGTTCTTTTAATTGAAAGATATTCCTATCATGTCAGCGTTTGGATAATTTATCTCTCCTGTGAGAACGGATCAATGAAGTGTGAGTGTTGGTGTTATGGGCCCCACCAATGAATGTATTGAGTGAATGTGCTAGTGATATTTGGTTTGTGACGAAGGGAGGATTTAAAATTCCCCGCTGCATCAGTTTTTCTGGTAGCAGTATGATGGTTGTTATTGTTTTGGGTTGGTGAATATAGCTTGTAAATTGCTTATTGATTATTGGTTATTGATTGATATTGGTTTATGTATTAACACTCTATGTTGAGTCGCGTCGAGTTCTATGTTGTTTGCACCGCTTCTGGGATGTAGGGAGTCGGAAGTTTGTAACGGTTCCGTAGTAGAGCAGAGGTAAGCGCTGCTCTCGGGAAAGACGGAATTGTTGTTACCCTGTAGGTACACAGGGAAGAACGTGTAACGATTGAAGTTGCACGACGCATTGTTTGGGTTCGATCTGGTGACATCGTCGCGTGTTACCATTAGAAATATCTCCTGTATGAAAGAAGTGTATTGTAGCGAAGGTCACCTGTGAAATTTTGGTCTTAGGTACCAGGAGTCCAAATGGCATTCCGATAACGCTTATGACTGGAAAGGTAACAGGTGTTCTCTGAGATTGCTAGAAGGATAAAGTAGAGGGAAGTGCTACTTTATCAACGTATGTCATAATTCTGTAGTAGGACAGACTGTTCGCTTTTCTCGGGAAAGACAGGATTCTGTGTGAATGTACTACATTTTCTCGTATGAAAGTGCGTGAATGTGAAGGCATTCGGGTTAATTGTGAAACTCTAGTTTTATTTCTCAGGAGCATTGGGTCTCCAACTATGTGTCTTAAATCTAGAGAAACGGTTAGCTAATGCTTGTTAGAAGGGTAAGGTAGAGGGATGTGCTACTTTATCAACGGAAGTAACGATTCTGTAGTAGGACAGAGGTAAGCGCTGCTCTCGGGAAAGACGGAATTCTCGTGAGAAAGGTCTATTGCTATTCCTTGGTTAGTGAAGCGGATAATGGTGGTGTTTTTGTGTTGTTACTAACAGAATTGTAAATTCGAAACAAAACTTACCGAGTGGATTTTGTAAAGGAGGGGTAGACAGGAGCTGCGGCAGCGGCTGCTGACGTCAGAACGACCGCGCTGGGATTGGCCAGTCAGTCGGAAACGTAGAACACTCCGGATTGGTGCGTTAGTGTACGCCGCGCTAGGAGTGGAGAAGAACAGGGTGACGTAGACGCTCTGGATTGGTGTGTTACTGTGAGTTGCGCTGGGATTGGAAAAATT
Organism: Triturus cristatus; assembly: GCF_964204655.1. NCBI lineage: Eukaryota > Metazoa > Chordata > Amphibia > Caudata > Salamandridae > Triturus > Triturus cristatus. Next base: position 83,552,075 of record NC_140586.1, on the reverse strand, counting down.
ACAGAGTGACGTAGACGTTCCTGATTGGTGCGCTAGTGTGAGGCGCGCTACAATTGGACAGAAAAGCGGCACGGTCAAGAGGAGAAACTAGAGATATACGAAAAGGCAGAAAAGATGTATTACGATCCACCTGAAAAGGAGAAGAAGTCCTGGTTCGGTAGAATTAAAAAGTGGTTTAAGAACGACAAACCGATTGTAACTAGGGAAGGATAATTACTTCCTCCACCGAAAACCCCCGCATCCGTTATGGTTGCGAAATATGGATATCACACCTGTATTTGGTTAGACAATTGGGTCAAGTATACTGAGAAAGACAGAGTTTTGGCTTTTCTAGAACATTGTTCATTTAATTTGGCAGTTTTGAGAAATTTAAGAGAGAAAATGATGAATTTAGAACCAAGACCTAGACCGACACAATTTGAAGCATTGACAGAATGGGAAGATGAAATGCATGACAGAGAAAGACAGAGATGTGGCGGAAGGTATAGGTACATGTTTGGTAGGTCATACAGACATGAGAATCATGATGATCGAATGAGAAGATGGCGGAATGCGAGTATGACTGAGGGTTTGTTTCCCGTAAGAACTGCAGGAGAAAATGAAGGAAGAAAATGCGTTGAAAAGAGACATAATGTGGAATCGAGAGGGTATGGAGTGAATGAATCAGAGGATGATGTTCTTGATGACATGTTCTATAAAAATTCACCCCCATATCGGCCAGAACCAGAAATATTAACACCTAGTGCTCCAATGAAAGAAACTTTACGAATCATAAAATCGGAACCAGAGTTCCAAGATTTGGGAAAAGACAATTCCATTAGAGAGGTAGAAAGGAAGTCCGGAAGTAAAATAAATGGTGAAAATTCAGCGGAACTAGCAAAGACAACCTTAGAATTAACAGAGAAAATAAGATAACTAACCAAAAATCTGGAAGCTGTAACAGTCCCAGTAACGATAGGTCCAGTAATGCCTATTTTCGATAAACAAAAAGATGGCAAACATTGTTTAACGGCCCCTTATAAAAGCAATAAACAGGTTGAACAGCCAAAACTGAGTCAAAATGTCAATCCATGGAGACAGACAATAAGTATGATTGCACGAAATGTTTCAAATAATCCGTTTGTAGGCCAGAATTGTGCAGAAAGACATATAACAACAGTGGAGTCAATATTAGAAACACAAAAGGATTCTGGACAAGGTAATGTAGAGAAGTCAGTAGGTCCATCTAAAGAGGAATTAAGTGAATGGTTGAGAAGCTTGCAGAAGATAGACAAAGAATCCCAGTCAATAGATGTGGCCAAACTATGAATGGTACTGAAAGAGTTAATAGTAGGAACGATCCCTATGGAGAAGTTAAAAACCTACCAGGATGGGAAGTTGTTATTTCTGTGTAAAAGCATAACTTGGAGAGCAAAAAGTCTCCATGAAAGATTAGAAGAGGTGGCAAATGAAATGGGTATAGATATTGAAAAGGTAAAAGCCCTACAGAAACCATATATGGTAGATTTCACTGAAAAGGACATTGAAAATATGAATACCACAGGACGAATGAGTCAGATTAAAGCAATAATTATTTTGTTGAGAAAATGGGGAGATGTGGACAAATGGAAAAGTAGATTGTATCGAAAACGAGATGATGCTTCAGATAAAACCTTTTCAGCTTTCCCTGTTAGAGAAAAAGAGAAGGTAGTAACAGAATGCCCTATGAGAGAAATTCCAGGAGGAGGATATGTACATGTCCCATGGACTAGGCAAGATATTTTTTCATTTACAAATGATTTCCGTCGACTGGTATAGACGGGTAGACAGATTTGTGAAATTGTCCAAAGTATTGTGGATTGATCTATACAGCCTGTTTGACATAATAATACCAGCAGACCTATGGACAGAGTGTAAAATAATGATAGATTGGCCAACACAGGAATACCCAAGAGATCCAAAAACAGGGGCTCCAGACCCCGAGGTAATGAAGAAATACGAACAGGTTATTGCCTTTCTGAAGAATAAAGTTCCATCTAAAGAGACAAATTGGGTAAAAATTGACAGAACGCATCAGGAAAGCAAAGAGTCAGTACATGCATATTATGAGAGGTTGATCTTGGCCTTTAAACAGTTTAGTGGAGATGAAAATCTGAGTGAAAAGGATCTAAGTCATTTCGTATACAGGTTTGTATATGGTCTTCGTCCAGAAATTAGTGAGATGATCAAACAGCATACTGTAGACTGGCAGAATAGGAAAATAGACAAAGTATTGAGACATGCTAAATATTTCAGTGATGAAATTGAAGCTAAACAGCAAAAATTGAATGAAAAGGCTATATGGGCACAAGTAAAGGTAGCAGAGAGACAGGAAGCACAATTAGCAGAACAAGCGAATAATACAGGATCAAGACAAAAATTTCGTCCTGGGAAAGGTAAAGGAAATATAGCGGAAGCTAAAAAGAAATTTCCGTGTTATAATTGCGGTAGGATAGGGCATTGGAAATCCAAGTGTAAATTTCCCCCAAGTTCTAACGATGAAAATGCATCATTGAATCCACAGGTGCAGAATGAGGTGAGTGGTCAACCGCAGCGACAGCAGCAGGTTTTTACCCAACAGAATCAGGTGCCAAAACCGCCTTTTCCACAGAGCAAAAATTCCCAGAGGTATAGTAATGAAATTGGATTCTACAACTGAGAACAGGTAAATAAGCCGCCGCGCGCCAGCGCTGCTTCGCAGTATTGGCTGCAACGCGATGAGAGTGATTCAGAAGAAAGTTATTGACGGTGCCGAAGGGAGGAAGAAGAGTGCGTACTTGGCGCAACTCTAGAAGTAGACCAGTCAGGCCCATTTGTAGATGGAAAGATTAATGATGAAAGCATTACTTTCCTAGTTGATACTGGTGCTACTTGATCAACTGTCAGATCAGCTGATGTTAAGAATCTTCCTCTCTCGGATGAAACGATCCAAGTAGTTGGTGTATCCAACAGACAGATTAAAACTTACCGTACAGATCCAGTGAAAGTTAGCATAGGGAAATTTTCTGAAACGCACCGTTTTGTCGTTTGCGATACGAGTCCTGTGAATTTGTTAGGTAGAGATTTGTTGTGCAAGATGAACTGCACTATATTTTGTACCCCGGATGGGATAGCATTTGAAACCCCAGATGAAGATGTGCTGTATAAAATGACAATGACAAACAGGGAAAATAAGGTTATTGAAACCTATGCTGTATTTAACCCTGATGAATTAGCTAAAGAATTAAAACAATCTGTTAAAGCAGAAGTTTGGGATTTCACAGGAGAAGACGTAGGATTAATGAGAAATGTAGATCCAGTAAAAATAACAGTAAAAGAAGGAGTAAGTTATCCAAATGTCCCTCAATATAAATTTACACCTGAAATAATTGAAGGAGTGTTGAAACCAGATTGTATAATCTTTATCGTAGGCTATCTGAAATCTTCGGTGAGAACCAGGGCCTGCCTGGAATATTAGTTATCTCAGGGGGAGGAGGGACTCATAGTTTTAAGGTATATCTCTTATGTGTTCTCTATTTTTAGCACAGAAATGTACTTATTGTACCTGCCGTATTTTATTTGTAATCTTTTATGGCTATGGACTGTAAATTATTTTAATGTATTTTTTTTTTTTTATGAGGATGTGTATATATATTGTGACTTTTATGGTTTTCACATTGTAAAACCGAATAAAGTTTTATGAAATGAAATGAAAAATTGAAGGAGTGACTCCTGTGATTGAAAAGATGATAAAACAAGGTATTTTGAGAGAAATAATGAGTAGTCCATGTAATTCACCGATAATGGGACTGAAAAAGCCTAGTGGGAAGTTCAGGATAGTACAAGATTTGAGAAAGATAAACAAAATCGTTGTGTCATGTTGTCCCATTGTACCAAATCCATCCGTGATTCTATATCAGATTCCTCATGACGCAGAATGGTATACATATAATGCAAGAAGGTACAAAGTTCCTCTAATAAAGGAAGGAGGGAACTTCTATTGTTTTTAACTTGGCTGTTTACCACTTTATTAAATTCACGTGTGGACTAACAGTACTTATTTTATACATTCACTCACATCTACACATTCTAGGGCCCCTTACCCCCACGGCACCCTTCGGCTGGAACAAAAGATCCCCGCCAAAGAGCCCCAATATTGGGAGCCCGTCAGGAATTGCAGCGCCGACCTGGCGAGGGGCAGGCTCAAATGATGAAGCATGACACCTAGCTTGCTGGGTGTGTGAGAGCCCTTGCTCTAATAAGGGATTTCCCCCCCTTCTTTTCTCAACCTGTGCTACTATTGACCAGGCTTCACTTTCTGAGACACATGACAATACATCTCTTTGTTTCCTTTCCCCTTCCCTCCTTCCTTTATTAGAGGAACTTTGTAGCTTCTTGCATTATTAGTTGACAGGGTATGTACACTGGACCTTACTAAAACCTACCCCCTTGTCCCTATATTTGTTGATGTAGAATGGTATACAGTAATTGATCTATGCCATGCTTTCTTTTCCATCCCATTGCACCATGATAGTCAGCAAATTTTTGCATTTCGTTTCGGCGAGCGTATTTTGGCTTGGTACCGAATTCCACAGGGGTACACAGAAAGCCCCTCGATATTTAATCAGCTATTGAAGAAGTCTTTGGAAAGTCTAGAAATGCCCGAAAATTCTGTATTAGTCCAGTACATCGACGACCTTCTTGTGGCGTCGAAAACCCGTGAGGCTTGAACAAAGAGGAATTGGCAGCATTCAAAAGATTGAGAGATGGGTTGTGTGAAGCACCTGCGTTAGGTATGCCTGAGTAGGAAAAGGAGTTTGAGTTGTACTGCAGTGAGAGAAATGGATGTGCGCTCTCTGTGCTAATACAGACGCATGGAAAACTGAGGAGACCAATTGCATATTTCACATCAATGCTGGAACCAGTAGCTGTAGCCTTACCTGCCTGGGTGTTTGAAAGTAGTAGCTGCTACATGCAGAAGTTTGGAGTGAGGGAATTGTGATGGGATATCCTGTGAAAGTGGTCGCACTCAGTATATGACACATAGTCGACTGACTAAGTATGAGAAAGTTATACTAGGTGCCACGAATGTAAGTCTTGTGAGATGTTTGAATGTGAATTCTTCAACATTACTGCCTGATGCTGAGAATGTGGAAGTCAGAGATGAAGCAGATCCTGACTGTCTGGATGTACTTGATTTGTGTACAAAACCTCGACCTGACATAAAAGATGTACCCTTACCAGAAAGTGATTTTGTTCTGTTTGTGGATGGGTCTTGTTTGAGAACAGATGATGGAGTGTTAAGTGCAGCCTATGCGGTATGTACCGCTGCAGCGGTAATGGAAACATCTTATCTGAAAGGAGTAAAATCAGCACAAGTAGCTGAACTTGTCACTTTGACTAGAGCATGTAAGATTGGAAAGAGTGTGAGAGTGACTGTGATGACTGACAGCCAGTATGGATTCGGAGTCGTACACGACTTCGGTCAAATATGGCTGCAGAGAGGCTTATGACATCAAGTGGAACTCCCATTAAGAATGCTGAAGTGGTTGGAAAATTGCTTGAGGCGATACAGTTGCCTAAGCAATTGGCTGTTGTGAAGTGTGCTGCCCATAGTCAAAGTGGTGATTATATTGCCACTGGTAACAAATATGCGAATGACATGGCACAGTACTGTACCCGAAATCAGAATTCAATTAATTGGGCTAAGGAAAGAGAGGTGATTTCTTGCTCTTTGATGTTTACTAACATTGTGGGAACATGGGAAGAAGTGAGACAATTACAGGAAGAAGCAGGAGAAGAGGAAATGAAGCAGTGGGTAAAAGCAGGATGTGCACCCAGAGAGAAAGATCAGGTGTGGGTCTATCGAGATGGAAGACCAGTCATGCCTGATAGCATGATGTCTGCCATGGCACGGATGTATCATGGTCAGGGACACATAGGGAGAGATGCTATGGTCAGGTCCTTTAAACAAACCTGGTATAATGCAAAATTCAGACTTGTAGCAGAAAGCCTTTGCCAGAGATGCCTAATATGTCAGCAATACAATCCAGGAAGAAAGACAGTAGTGAGTCTAGGAACAATAGGTCAAGAAGGAGGGCCTTTTACCAGAATGCAAGTAGATTTCATTGAGATGCCTCCCTGTAACACACTAAGGTATGTTTTGGTTATGGTCTGTCTGTTTTCCAGATGGGTAGAGGCATTCCCAACAAGAAGAAATGATGGGATGACAGTGGCAAAATCACTTTTGAGGGAATTCATCCCTAGATTTGGGTTCCCAGTGACAATTGAATCAGCCCGAGGAGGACATTTTCATAATGAGATCATAAAACTGATTTGTGAAGCAGTGAATGTACAACAAAAACTACATTGTGCCTATCGCCCAGAGGCTTCTAGTTTGGTGGAACAGATGAATGGTACTATCAAAAACAAAATAGGGAAAATGTGTTTAGCCACAGGTATGAAATGGCCTGATGTCTTGCCTCTAGTACTCATGACTATTAGATCAATTCCAGATAGAACTACAAGGTTAAGCCCCCATGAAATCATTATGGGACGAGCCATGCGGCACGTGTTTATACCAGTCAACAAGCTGATGACTTTAACTGATGACATGGTGTTGGAATACTGTAAAAGCCTGGCTGACGCAGTTCATTCTGTGTTTCATCAGGTTGGAGCGGATGCCACCACCCTTGAAAAGAAGCCAGCCCATGATCTAAGCCCAGGGGACTGGGTGAGAAAAGTACACCGAAGAAGAAACTGTTTGGTCCCAAGGTGGGGAAAACCAAGACAAGTCATCTTGACCACAACAACAGCTGTAAAGTGTGCTGGATTGAAAAACTGGATCCATGCAAGCCATACATTGAGAATTCCAAATCCAGTAGATGGCAAGGAGAAGGAGTATTTTGATGAATCCGAATCCAGTACTGAGTCAGATGACGAAGAGCCAAAAACAAAAGAAAACCCTGAAAGGGGGGAAGCAGAACAAAGTCTAAAACATGTTCCAAGAAGTATTTCCCTGAGAAGAAGGTTACAGATTTCTGATACCAGTTCAGACTCCGAGACTGAACAAGGAGCGAAGTGTTCAAAGGAAAAACAAGAGAAAACGAAAGAAAAAGACAGTGAAGAGACAATAAAAGAGATTCATGAGAAAGAAGTGCCAGATGAAAGATTGAGAGAAATTCCACCTGAAACAACACGTTTAGATGGACAGGTACCAGATACAGAGATAGAGGGAAAGATCATTGCGGAAGATACCCGAGGAGGTGTAGGGAACTCCAACATCCAGTTAGAAACAGGGACAAGTAGTCAGCAGGAAGATTGCATGATGGAGATTCGAGGAGGGACAGAAGTAGGGAAAAAGAAAGAAGTGGTGGAAAAAGAAACGGTTGAGAGTAAAAAGCAAGTTGAAACAGAGTCAGAAGAAAGCGAAGATGAAATACCTGAAAGTCGAGTTCTAAGAAAGAGAGCTTGGAGAACTGAAAAGAATGATAAAGGAAGTAGATTGAAAAGAGCAGCAAAAGATGTTGTTTGGCCGAATAAAATAAAAATATTAAGATACCGACTGACACGAGTAAATTCACAAAGAGCTGAACAGGTGAATGAAGTGACAAGTCAGGTGAAATCAAGAGACGAAGAAACCACTGAAATTAAAGAGTGCAAAAGAACCAGAAAACCCAACCAGAAGTATAAATCACCAGAATGGACGTATGTGGCCCTGCCTGAAGTAAAAGAAGAAGCGGATAGCCAAGGAAATCCAGAGGTGGTTGTACCGGAAGTGGTTGAGGAAGACGAAGAATCAGAAATCCTGAGAGTTACCTTGTCCGATATTGGAGAAGAAGCGGATGTTCAGGACATTCTGTATACCGAAAATGAAGGAAAAGTGAAAAATTATGAAATGCCAAACTGAGTGAGACAAGAAACCAACTGAGAGAAAGACAATTAAATACCGAAAAAGACAAAAACTGGTAGAACCAAGTAGGTGCTTAGAGCCTTGGGTTAGAAAACTAGTTGTGAAGTAGAAGAGGCTAAGTCAAAAGACACAGTCCATTTTAGCAAAGATGTCAAACATAGATAGTAGAAAAGATAGATGTAAATTTTTGAAGAGATGGTGTAAAATGTGGTGTTGTTGTACAGGATTATTAATGCTTCTATGGAGTATACTTGCTCTACTGATTTCATTTAAAGTTACTGTAGATACATTAGAAGGACATAGTGAAAACATAACTAATATAGGGAAGATTCAAAAGGTAGTTCCGACTAGAATAAATAAAAACTATTTACATAAAGACAGGTCTATAACTAATTTTTCTAATAATGTGGTTTTCGAAATTGTTGTATGAATATGTAAAAACAATGGATGTAAGGCACTGCTATGTCTTTTAGCAGTTACCTGCTTCTGTATCGGAGGGAGTGACTTATCACCTTCCAGTGACTTATGGAATAACATGTAGTGTAATAGCAAATTTATTTTATCAGACAGGAAAATTAGAATATTATTTTTCAGGTGTAGATACTATATTTTCACAAGTACCGTCAATTAACAAGTTGAATAAGGTAAAACCTACAAAGGTGTTAGGTGAATTTTTCTTAGGGACTAAAGAACTAACATTAGAATACATATTTAAAAACAATTTGACTTGCAGTTTAAAGAAAGAAGAAAATACATTTTTAGATATGGTTGAAGAAAGGAGACTGAAAATGCAAAGAATGGCTTCAGAAGAAAAGGTGGAGAAAACAGTATGGGATGTAGAAATGGAAAAACACTTGAAAGGGGAAACGAGTCCAACTATGGCTTTAGATTGGCCTCAGAAAGGAAAATTGTGTATTAAAAGGAATCAAACTGCATATGATAATTATTTTTTAGGGAATAGTGAGTGCCATGATACATACCGAATCATGGGTGGATGGGGATTTAAAGGTGGAAAAGATCCAGTTTTTCCTGGACTATATTTCGTTTGTGGGAACAGGACATATTATCGTTTGCCAGACCATTGGTATGGCACATGTTATGTAGGCCTGGTTTTTCCAAAGATTTTTCACATGGATAGAGGAGAAGATGGTGTACATAACTTAGGTAGTAATTTAGTACTTAGTAAGAGAGAATCTTGGGCAGAAATTGTAGGTGATATTTTTGGAGCATTGATACCGGCAGTGGGAATATCTCTGACTGCAAACAAAATTAGAAAACATTCAACAGTAGTGGATCGCTTGTCAACAAGCACCGCTGGAGGATTTCTATTGGTAAACACTGAAATGGTTGCCATGCGTGCTATGGTAATGCAAAGTCAACTTGCCCTTGATATCTTATTGGAAAAAGAGGGTGGAGTCTGTGGAATGCTAAAAGTTCAACATTGTTGTACTTACATTCCTGATGAAAGTAAATATTTGAAAATTTATATTAAAAATATTACAGAATTGCATGATGAAATTGTACCACTGGAGGTTGAAGGTGTATGGGAAAAGATTGGAAGGAAGATATCAGCTATTAAAAATTTCTTAGTAGATTTAGGTAGTACCTTTATAGGTAAGATATTATTTCCATTAAGATGTGTGATTTTTATAGTATTAATGATAAGATTAGGGGGTATTTGTTGTAAATAAAAATGAGAAAAAGTCAAAAATAGAAAATTTAAGGAGAAAAGACGTAAAACAAGAAAGAGAATTTGATGAGATAGAATTGGAGGAAATTAAGGAGAGTATGTATAAATCAGCAAAAAGAGAAGAGACAGGGGAAACTGAATTATGAATAAAAACAAGAAATCACTTTGAAATTCCGTAAAAGGGATACACAATTTTGTTGGTGTGGTGATATAATCACCAAAGGGGGGATTGCTGGAGTGGGTAGTACAACATTTTGTATACCCCCCATTCTGCATGTTTATATTAATCCGAATAATCTATTAATTGTAATACTATTAATCCGTTTGAAGTGATAACTCACCAATTATATTAACAAAAGAATTACACGTGGGATTTGCATTTTGCATGGCTAAACTAATTGTATACTAATATATGTACGCATACTAATGGTAGAAAATTAGAATATTGCATGATATATGTTGCTTTTGTAACGTAATTGTAAGTTGCACCAGATGACATCACTGGGTGAATATAAACGCTTTGAATGTTGCTATCATGCTAGATAATTACTTACACATAGGGGAATTAGTGAGGGTTTAACAATTTATTAGCCATTTCAATGTTTTAATTACGTTTTGTGTTTGTTTTACTTAAGTTGACCCTTTGGGCCTAAGAAAAGATGGCTGACTGAGACACACGACGTGACTGCTACCGTTTCACAAGGTTTTGGGTGAAGTGCGCCTGCGCCACCGCCAGCAACAGTGGCCTCGTCCTGACCCCAGGCAAGATGTACCCATCAAGGACACCCTGGGAGCTTCGCCAAAATCATGAAACAAAGGACTGTCTTTAAAACTGGAACCAGCAAGTGTGATGACTTAACCTAACGGACTATGTGAGAACTTTACCGACTGACCCCAAACCAGCCAATCAGGATTTCCAAAACTGATTTTGTTACATTTTGACGTTAATTTCATTATAAAAGAAGGTAGACTAGGGAGTTAAATAGAGTTCCAGTTCCTTTTTCCTGACGTTATGCTGACGGAGAGGACGGTGACACTGCTGGACAGCTGTTATCCTGAATCTTTGAAAGACTGAATAGATGCCTGACTTTGATGAATTAAAGAATTTTCCACGACTTGATTGACTTAGAGGACGACTAATAGCCAGATTAGGTAAATATGATGTTCGGTGATTTGGCTTATGATTTATTAAATCTGCAATTGACTAGATAAACAAAATTATTATTCTAACAAACAAATGTGTTGGGTGATTTATTTAGAGAAATTAGAATAAGATTAAATGTAGATTAAATAATTGAGTCACCAAATATCCCAAAACAACTAACTGATCTGTCGACTAAATGAGGGGAATGTCTCGAGGTTCTGAGTTTAATAAAATTTCGTAAAGTATGTTCAGGTAAATTAGGTTCTTTTAATTGAAAGATATTCTTTTCATGTCAGCATTTGGATAATTTATCCCTCCTGTGAGAACGGGTCAATGAAGTGTGAGTGTTGGTGTTATGGACCCCACCAATGAATGTATTGAGTGAATGTGCTAGTGATATTTGATCTGTGATGAAGGGAGGATTTAAAATTCCACGCTGCATCACAGGCACACCAGTGACTATAACATTATACTTCTTTTACGGTGCAGTTTGTTGGCATTCAAATGTTTACTTGTACATGTTTATTGGTACTATTTTCTCGCACACAGTCACATCCACGTTGGCAGCAATGTTATCTCTGTATACACCAGACTTAAGCAAGCTAGGAGTATTTTCAAAATGTAACAATGCCTGTTTATTTCTAATTATATGCATACTGCTATGTCGCTTTTGATGCATTATCTTACTACTCTTGCCGTTTGTTCTATGTTTAATTATATTGTTTCAGGGCAATTATGCATAGGTTCCAATCCTCTTGCATCTTTTATGCATCTCTTTCCTAAGAGATAAGTCTTGGGTTTCTACCCATTTATTTTGGGTTCCTACCCGAAAAGCTAACGTTCACGTTGTTTTAGTGCACAGTGTGGAAGCTCCACAACTAGTTGTCCATACACGGACACCTCTCGTTTTTATCTATTTACCCTACATAGGGTGTGTATTTCTTTTGTGCACAACTCTGTTCTACCTCTCTCCTGGGAGCTATGCAAGGGTGTAGCCCCTTTACATTAAGTATATGGGTTCCCACCCATACACTGTCCGTTCTCATGCAAAGGTCACAGTCCTTTTGCATTAGCACAGGTTCTTACCCAAATATTCCGTTTATTGTTTGGAATGTGTCATGAGTACCTACTCATATGTGCTGTTTAACACAGTTACATTTCTACAGTGCACGGTGTGGTTTTTCCACACAAAGTTTGTCCTTACACTTAGAATGTGTATGGGGAGTGTTCCCAGTTTTGTGCACAATGCATCTCTCACCCATGCATTCTAGTTCACATATTTAGCTTACGTTTTTACCTTATTTGAGTGCATTTCATGCTTTCATCGCTAAGTATGTTCTGTTTATATTGTATTTTTATTGATATTTTTGCACTGTTATCTTTGCATTACATTTTTGTAATTGCGTAACGATAATGGTGTTTAGATGGGGAATCAGCCTTATTTTTCCCCTCATCTTCCTTGTTTCTTTCTTCTTTTCTGTTTTCCTTCTGAGGTCTTCTTCTCGTGTCTCTTGTGGATTCTGGACTTTCCTCTGCTTTTCTGTTGTGTTTCCTTCCTCTGCATTTGTCGCAGCCTGTAGCCCCTGTGTTCTGTTAGTTTTCCATTTTCAGCCTCCATTCATTCCTGTTCTGGCCAGTGGGTGTGCTTTGGGGCAGTCCTTTGTGTTTATTTTTCTTCTCTCTCTGACGCTGTTGGTTTTTCTTCTTTTCTGTTGTGTATAGAAGGGATGATGGTTTCTATGTTTGGTTTCCTTTCTTCTCTGTTTCTTGATTTCCCTCTTGTTGCTCTTCTTTTGATGGTTGTTCTCTCATTGTTGTTGTTCTGTTTCTTGATGTCTCTCTTGTTGCTCTTCTTTCGATGGTTGTTCTCTCATTGCTCTTCTTTTGATGGTTGTTCTCTCATTGTTGTTCTTCTTTTTGCTTTTGTATAATCTTTTTGCTTTCACTTTCTCAGGTTCTTCTCTTCTGTTTCTAGCTTTTTGTTTTCCCGTATAAGAAAGGGGGATATGTTATATCCTGCTAATGCAATGCCATTCTACCACCAGTGGAATGTTATTGTGATGATGCTGTCAGAATGTTGGGAATCTGCAGAGAGTAATGACAGTTGACTGGGCTGAGCTGGCTGCTCCTGGTGGGGTCTTGCTCTAGTCTTGACCTTATCTACTTATGGTCTCCCTGTGATCTTGTACCATCTTCAATAAAACCTCCTTGAATCATCTGAACTGAATGGACTTGATCACTACAGACTGCTTTTGACCTGGGGAGGGGACAGTTCCTGCAATATAGCAAGATATCCCAAGTAGCCTGGGAACCATGGCCTTCGTTCCTGGAAGAACACCCTGTCATGAATGTACTACAAGTAATGTTATATATGACCCAGGGGAATATGTCACTTTAATCCACATGCTTTTTCCCCGCATGCAATTACAATGCGGTCGTTACAACAACGGCGTTGTAACAACGACTGCATTGTAACAACACATACCATTACCCCGCAAATCGTAACAATGACTTGCTCTGGAGGGGCGTTGGATGTTGGAATAGTATAATTTACTAGTCCAGCTCCAGTACGTGCAACAGTAGGGAAGGTGTTGGGATTTTAAATCCAACACCTTCTGCCAGTCGTTGTTCTGACTTGCGGAGTAATGGTATGCATTGTTACAACACGGTCGTTGTAACCACTGCGTTGTAATTCCATGTGGGGAAAAGGTTTTGTGGTAAACGTCTGATCTTGGACCTATACAGGGCGATCCGGGAGGATAAGATGATCCGGGTACTCCCCGTTCAGACAAAATGGGCAACAGTAGTGGTAGCTCCTTTAACAAAAAAAAGATTGGCTTAAAATACACGAGGGGGTTTGTGACGGTTCAGTAAACATAACACCGGGCGGTGGCGACCAACCCAAGATGGCCACCGCTCTTGTCGATCCCGGAAGCAGAGGAGGCGGTCTAGATGACACAGCACGTCAGGAGGATGTGCCGGGTGAAAAGAAATGGTGGCGGGTGATAATGCATTGGGAGAGAGACGAACAGAGCCGAGTAGTGGATAAAGAAGCGAGACGAGATCAGCAGGACAAGTGGAGAGTGAGCGACGACATTTGAGAAGAGGAGGACGGCATCTCGACCGGAGACTGGAAGAAGACGCTAGACGACGAGGACAGCAGGGGAGAAGAAGGTGAAAACTGGAACCGCTCAAGTAGGACTGCGCACAAGACCAAGGCTTTCCCGGAGGACGTGGAGGCTGTGTCTTCCCTCGCCACGGCCCAGTAGGGTCATGGAGTCAGGCAAGTGCCTAATACATGTTTGTTTTCTATCAAAGGGCTGTGGGCACGATTGAAGGACACTAGGGAGAGAGTACACCATTCCCTACACTAGACACCCACAACGTTAGAGCACTGGTGGCGGAGCACTTTTCCCTTCCCCTTGTTTCAGTTATAGTCCAACAGTACCCTGAGCATTCTGTTATTTTCTTTCTTTTGGGGACACCGCTCACCTGCTACTCTGGGAAGAAGACCGGGAGCAAAGAGAGAAGAAGAGCCAGGAGGAAAAAGGAACTCAAAACCACCAGACCAAGCCCATCTCAGAGACTAAATACCCTATGTTTGGAGTATGTGCTGTTAACATACCATTACCTAGAAGAAAAAGGAAAAAGGAGAAAGAGCAAACTCCTGTGCCTGTCTTGCCTGAAGGGAAGGGTGGGAGGTCCGGGTCGGAGAACCCCGTCCACAGGGTTAAACAAGTGAGTTTGAATACACAGTTTAAACTGATCCAATACAATTTTGTGCATCAAACCTACCTTACCCCCAAAACACTGAATAGAATATACCCAGATAAGTCAATGAAATGTGGTGAAAGGGATGCAGCTTTTACACATTAGACATGGGCTTGCTCAACTTTAGACCCTTCTTGGACCGAAATGTTAGTCAAACTAAAGGAAGCCACGGGATGGGTGATCCCTAGAGAGATCTGTATGGGCCTGTTGGGATTACTTCCTAATCCTAAACACAAAAACCTTAGTAGGAAATTCGTGATGTTAGGGCTTATACTAGCAAAGCGCTGTGTAGCCATATCCTGGATTAGCCACGCCCGCCTAAAGTAGCAATGTGGGTGAAGGATTTTTATAAATGGGCAACAGCAGAGGCAGTTCGATTGAAACAAATAAGACACGATGAGAAAATGGAAGATGATGTACGGGCCTGGGAGGCAATGATCAAAGATATAAAGGGCTAACACAACTACCTGGAGCTCCTTTGCCTTCGAATCCTGGTACTGGGAACACTCCATAGAGAATAGAGTAGTGACTAACAACAGCCTGATGAGCCATGAGTAGGACATAAGAGGAGGCGCAAACAGGAATCAAAATGATAGTAAAAGTAGACATTCAGACACGGAGGAGGGATGTGTGCATATAGGGGAATTAAGAGACTCTGTTGACAAGAGGGTATTTTCCAAGAATGTTTTGTTGTATATGCCTGGAATAGGCAAAAGGATTGCTTATGGTCTGATGATCCTCCCATAAGAGACTAGAAATGTATATTTACTGTTCAAATGTTTCAATATATCTATTGAAAATACCCTCTGCATGTTCAAATGCTAATAAAAACATTTAAAACAAGACTGCACAGGTGCATATCTGCTCATGCAGATTTACATTCACGTTTCAAATAATATGCACCCTGCCTCAGGGCTACAAGGACTGCTGTAGGGGTGACTTACATATATTACATGCAGTGACTTTGGCCGGGCACACAGTCAGTGTGCCATGTCGGGTTTTCACTCATGGTTTGCACCATGACACACAGTCTGAATTGGCAGGCTGCATGCAATTTGTATGGGGGTCCCTTGGGGTGGCATAATACATGCTGCAGCCCTTAGGGACTCTCTTTAGTACCATGCCCTACGTAACAGGGATACCACTTCCTAGGGAATTACAGTGTGCTAAAGTGTGTGCCAATTGAGCTACAATTAGACCATATTACCTTGTTTTTAGGGAAAGAGCACTCGCGCTGGGGCCTGGTTAGCAGGAACCCAGTGCACATCAGTTGAAAAACATCAGTACCAGTGGCAAAAAGAGGTACTTTCCTGCACACCTTGGTCTAGCAAAGATAGGATTGTGCCTGTGGTGTTCCACTCAAGGAAACATCGTACCCAAGTCCTAGACAGTAAAGGGGGGTCCAAGATTTAGTTTGCTGACTCCCTGTTGTAGCAACAGGCCATAAAAACTGAGAAGTCTGCTCCTCAGAGTCCAGCAAAACCAAAGGGGATGATGGACGGAGTGTTGAACATTGCTAGCACTCACCCCCAGTCAACTGATCTGGGTTTAATCCATCATCATTCTTTAGCTCACTCCGCCACCCCAGTTCAGACATGGCCATATGCAAATCAGTCTGACCCTGTGCCTCAAGGGAACAGTCCAGCCCGAACTGCCATGCCATATCTTCCCTGGACCGGAAACAAGCATCCTGGGACTGGTTTCGGGTTCATAACCCTCATCAGCCAGGCTATCATGAAACCAGTGGCAAAGTGAGCAAGGGACCCATGTCTGGGCATAGCCTGCCAACTTAGGGCAAACAAAGAAAAAACCAAAGGGGATGATGGACAGAGTGTTGAACATTGCAAGCACTCACCCCCAGTCAACTATTTTGGGTTTAATCCATCATCATTCTTCAGCTCACTCTGCCACCCCAGTTCAGACATGGCCATATGCAAATCAGTCTGACCCTGTGCCTCATGGGAACTGTCCAGCCCGATCTGCCAAGCCATGTCTTCCCTGGACCGGAAACAAGCATCCTGGGACCGGTTTCGGGTTCATAACCCTCATCAGCCAGGCTATCTTGAATCCAGTGGCAAAGTGAGCAAGGGACCCACGTCTGGGCATACCCTGCCAACTTAGGGCGAACAAAGCAAAAACAAAGGGGATGATGGACGGAGTGTTGAACATTGCAAGCACTCATCCCCAGTCAACTGATCTGGGTTTAATCCATCATCATTCTTTAGCTCACTCCGCCACCCCAGTTCAGACATGGCCATATGCAAATCAGTCTGACCCTGTGCCTCATGGGAACAGTCCAGCCCGAACTGCCATGCCATATCTTCCCTGGACCAGAAACAAGCATCCTGGGACTGGTTTCGGGTCCATAACCCTCATCAGCCAGGCAATCTTGAATCCAGTGGCAAAGTGAGCAAGGGACCAACGTCTGGGCATACCCTGCCAACTTAGGGCGAACAAAGCAAAACCAAAGGGGATGATGGACAGAGTGTTGATCATAGTAAGCACTCACCCCCAGTCAACTGATCTGGGTTTAATCCATCATCATTCTTTAGCTCACTCCGCCACCCCAGTTCAGACATGGCCATATGCAAATCAGTCTGACCCTGTGCCTCATGGGAACAGTCCAGCCCGAACTGCCATGCCATATCTTCCCTGGACCGGAAACAAGCATCCTGGGACTGGTTTCGGGTTCATAACCCTCATCACTATATTGATTCCTATGGCAGTTCGCCCATAGTGTTTTGAACAAGAGCTGGATGGTGAAGCTTACCCCTGTGTCGGAGTCCGATTACTGTAGTAGGAGTCGGGAGTGGTTGGAATATATATATATATATATATGTACATATATATATATTATCTACTGGCGGTCGCCAGTAGATAGTTATAGTTAGGACCGTGTTTCCATAGGAAATCCGCAACATTCTATTTGGAATAACTTTGGCGCCGGTTGACGAATCCTCGCGAAATTTTCAAAATAGGTGGGGCGCTCCGCTCCGCTCCACTCCTACCCTGAAAGTCTCGGGGGGGATTCGTCAAGCGGGGGCTGAGAAAAAAGGGGGGTCCCAAAACGTGTTTTCCCCATGCAATTTTCCATAGGGACCTTTAGTCCAAAGTACAGCCCGAACGGCTGAACAGAATTACTTGAAATTTGGCAGAGAGGTAGTCCTCAGCTCAGGGATGTGCCTTTTGCATATATAGAGTCAATCTGTTTAGTAGTTCCTGAGAAAATCAAAAGTAAAATCATATATATGTGGGCGGAGCCTAACCACACATCTCATCCTGAGATCTGATTGGCTGTCAGCACTTCATCCAAGAAGTGTTGGCAGCCATCTTGGGACCAATATACATGATAGCACCTCATTAAAAAGCATTGCAGTTAATAGAAGGTTTTAAGACTTTAGTTACATTATAAATCATTTGTTGATGGTACCATACTCATTTTAGGAATTGTGGTATGTTCTAAGGTGATTTCACCATGTGAAAAAGCCTTCTGCTGGGATATCATGATTGAGAGAAAAATATTTTCTCATGCTTTTCCCACAGAGGTTTGAAAGGTGATCTATAAGCTAAACTGAGAGCTTATTTTCTGTAAATTCACATTATCTTTCTCAGTCATGTGAGAATGACATTCTCAGTAAAACATGTACATCCAACAAGGGCAGAGACTGTCAGTTGATTCCTTTGTGTTCTACTGCAGCTTCCCAGAGTGTTCCAAAGAACAACTAGAGCGCTAACAGTCCTACTTATGATAAACGTATGGCACACCTGAAGCCATCTTGCTTGGATTAAAGTGGTAACTCTTAAAACATTTAACTTAAAAAGGAACAAAATGAGGGGGTTCATTTTTCCATAAAAAGTATGATTAGTGCTGCAGAAAGAAAAATGAGGGCACATTTTGAGTGACTTCTCAAATCCTCTTCTATTTCATTAAAACATTCTGACATGCAGACTGAAACATGCACTTTCAATACCAGCAGCAGTTTTCCCTGGTGAGCAGTAGCTTTACTACAGTGATCTAATGAGCAAAAAGAGTGCTAACATTCTGAATTTATGGCAAATGTGTGACACATCTGAATGCCTTCTTGATGGAATCAAAGTAAAAAACTGAAAGTATTTCCTACTGAGGAGACTGCAGTAAATGAGGAAATTAGGAAACTTCATAACAAATAAGTCTCCCAAGATGGCCACCAGAGACAAAAGAGCCCAAATGTAGCCCACATATCACCCAGATGTAGCCCAAGTATAGCCCAATGACAGAATGTCCCAGAGTGTTCTTAAAAACAACTAGAGCGCTTACTGTCTTCATTATGACAAAAGTATGGCACACCTGAAGCCATCTTGATTGGAATAAACTGGTAACACTTAAAACATTTAATTTAAAAAGGAACACAATGAGGGGGTTCATTTTGCCATAGAAATTATGATTAATTCTGAAGAAAGAAAATGAGGGCACATTTTGAGTGACTTCTCAAATCCTCTTCTATTTCATTAAAAAATTCTCACATGCAGACTGAAACATGCACTTTTAATACCAGGAGCAGACTTCCATGGTGAACAGTAGTTTTACTACAGTGATCTAATGAGCAACTAGAGTGCTAACATTCAGAATTTATGGCAAATGTGTGACATATCTGAATACCTTCATGATGGAATCAAAGTAAAAAAATGAAAGCATTTCCTACTGAGGAGACTGCAGTACATGAGGAAATTAGGAAACTTCATAACAAATAAATCTCCCAAGATGGCCACCGGAGACAAAAGAGCCCAAATGTAGCCCAAAATCACCCAGATGTAGCCCAAATATAGCCCAATGACAGAAGTGTGCAAAACACTTATTATTTTGTGTTTTTACAGTGTTATATAGTGCAGACTTGTCAGGTATTGGAGTGCTTTACATGAGCATTGGTTACATCACACAAGAACAAATTCATTTTGGTTGTAGACATGGGGAGATTAAGTGATTTAACCAGAATCACAGAATGTCGAGCTGAAGCAGAAACTCCAACCTGGTTCCCCAGTTGCAAAGTCTGCAGTTCTGGAAGTAACACGACATCCTCTCCCCTAAGTGCAACATTTAATCAAGTGGTCAACTGAATAAAAAAACATAAAGGTAACAAATAATTTAAAAGTGCTTTGTCGCTATTTGAAAACTCAGAAAATATGTCCTTATTTTAGTCTTTTAGAGCACTAACCATAATTTTGATGCCAATAAGACCCTCTCATATATGTAATTTCTAAAGGAAATGCTCTAGGTATTACAGTTTTGATTACATCAAGATGACGTCAGGCGTTCCACACTTTTTTAATAAATATAGAATGTTAGAAATCTAGTTGTTCATTAGGATACTGTTGAGAGGCAGAGGCCAGGGGCACGGACTCTGAAAATTGAAGGCAGGTAGGAGGATGCAAAGGCAACAATTTACCCACACTGAGCAGGCAGGAAGGGCCGTGGCAGCACAACAGACTATGGAGGGCAGTGGAAAGGGGGGCAGGGGCAACAAACCAACAATACAGGACTTGCAAGAGAGGCTGTGGCAATGTAATAGACCATTGTGGGCAGAAGGAAGAGGCAATGGTAGTACAACCATACATGCCAACAGACCCGATTCAGCCAGGAAACGTCCAATGTTTTTAAGCTCAAATGGGCTTTATTTGATCTGTCTCCTGTCTACAATCTCCTGTTTTTCAATGTAACTCAAAGGGGAAAATCAATCCCCAGTTTTTTTTCAAAATCTCCCTCTTACCAAGTTCAAAATGTTCGCAAGTATGGTACATTGGATCATGGAAGGAAATGCAGTAGGGACATTGACTTGGATAACAGAGGACAGGGGGGACATGGAGAGGTGCACCAAACTGACCCTGCAGGGCAGGCATCAGGGTTTGCAGCAGCACAATACACCACACAGGGCATGCGGGACGGGAGTGCAGCACAACAATCCATAGAAAGCAAGAGGGAGGGGACAGGACCATGCACATGGACAACAGAGCACAGAGGGGCAAGAGGCAATGGTAGCTAGCTGACCATAATGGACAGACAGGAGAGAAAGCTGCAGCATAACAGACCATAAAGGGCAGGAGGGACGGATCAGGGGCATTACAATGGAACAGACAAGCCAGGAGGTAGGGAGTAGGGGTCTGCACATGTAAACAGAGGGCTGGGGGCAAGGGGGCAGGGCAGGAGCAGCAAGATAGCCATGGAGGTCAGGCAGGATGGGTACTAGAAGCAAGACACACCATGAAGAGCAACAGTGAGACTGTGATGGCATACACACAGACCATGGAGGGAAGGTGGGAGGGGTTCAGGGGCAGCTAACTGACCACACAGGGAAGGTGGGAGGGGCCATGGCAGCACAGAAGACCATGCATGGCAAGTGGGAGGGTTAGTGGCAGCACAATGGCTATGATGGGCAAGAAGGAGGGTGCAGGGGCATGCACAAAGGACGATGGAGGATAGAAGGGAGGGTCAGGACCTGTGCACAGACAAGAAAGTTCAGGGGAAGGGGCCTCACAACAGACCGCACGGGGCAGGCAGGAGGAGCAGTTGCAGCACAACAGACCAGGGAGGGCAGAAGGGTGTGGCACTACAATGGACCATGTAGGACAGGAGGAAGAGGATAGAGGCATGGCATGTGGATAGGCAGGGTGGAGGTGGCAGGGACAGGTTACAGTCATCTGACAATGCTAGGCAGGTGGGAGGGGAGTGGCAGCTCAACAGAACACTCAGAGTAGATAGGAGTGGCAGGTCCATGGAACATGGTGGGCAAAAAGGATGGAGCAGGGGCATGCACAAAGACATCGGAGGGCAGGGGGAAGGAGAATAGGGGCAGCAAGCTAAGCACAGAGTTTAAGCAGGAGGTCAATGATGGGGCATAGAATAGGGCAATGGAGGGTAGGAGGAGTGGACTGGTACATCATGCTAAATGGATGGCAGTGGCAGCATATCAGACCATGCATGGCAGGAGGGAGGAGGCTAGTCCATGGATTCACACAACAGAGGATAGGGAGAAGGGGGATGGGGCAGCAAGCTAACTGTTCAGAGAAGGCGGGAATTAGGAACTTTATTGTTTTTAAAACGTGAGTCTGTGCGAACTACTTCAAATATGAACAAGTATGCAGCATAATCTCACTTTTATTCAGGAAGAAGAGGACGTTTGTGACTGTGACTCCGGGCTCACTTGGCAGAAACACCCCCTGACCCTCCACCCCTATCGCAAAATGTAATGCCCGTGAAAAGGGTAGGTGAACACAGTGTTATATAGAACATAGTCCTGAGAGCACGATTGAAAATGAAAACTAGATATAGTGTATGGTATAAACTATGCACTAAAAAGGGTGATATAAGATGAACCGGGCGTGAAATATAATATGCAATACATTGTGCGCAATGACAGATTCATTGGAGAGCGCGAGATAGCACAGGCACTAGCGCGTGCTATGCGATATGCGCCTTGGAGTGTAATATGCACAGGGCAGTGTTGTGTAACCTAACTAGTCTCTAAAGTTGTAATATAAAATATGTGCTGGGGAGTGTAACGTTGCATATGCACTGTGACAAAGATATGGATCCCAGATTGTAATATGTATGTCATAGCACTGTGCGTTATAACATAGGCATTGAGGAAGGCACGTTAGATGGGGCAATATAACCCGTGCGAAGACAAGTGTGGCATGACATATTCACGGGGTGGTGTTACAGTGCACATGGGCTAGAGAGTGTCATAGCATATGCACTAGCTAGTGGAATACAACACAGAGGTGTGTGGCACTCAGCAGGCAATGGTGGGTGTAACACAGCATTGGGCTCTGCCAGGAGCGCGCTGTGACTCTCAAGTGATGTTCGTTCCCTTTCCAGAGAGTAAAATAAAAAGTATTACACATCCGGCAGTGGATGTGTGTTTTATTAACCGTGAGGGGGGTTTCTTGCATAGTTTTGGTCGAATTGTTGTCGAATCCCCTTTGAATGGCTTGGTGTGCATGTGTATTAAATGTGCCCGTCAATAGCTACCCATGTTTGTATAAATAAACGACAATGGTGTCTACCGGGATTAGGCACGGTAGGGCATCAGACATGTCAGAGCTTCACTAGTGGTGTAAATACATTCCACGTGGATTCATTGTATGCATAGTCGCCTTTTAATGAATATCACGCAAATCATCATGGTGATAGGTACGTACGGTTTGTCCAGCATGTCCTAGGTGTGTCTATAAATATATATTTTTTAAAAATAATAAAAAACAGTGGCCGGCCCTGGGGATTGGGGTCAAAAAAATATAATTAGGAGACAGGCCCTGGGGGATGGGGTCATCAGGGCCAATAAATTAGAATAAGAAGGGGAACCACACAGCCCCCATTCTTAAAAAATTAAAATAAATAAAAGACTGGCATCGTGCCGGAGGCCACGCCCCCTCCTTGCAGCACTCTGCAAACGCGCCCCCTGGCGAGTTGTAAGTTGGGGAATTAACTCCTCTTCAATACTGAGGGTCCCTGAGGGCCAACTAGCCCAACAGGCATCTCCAGTATGCGCCAGGGAGCTGCGCTGCAGACAGGTGTTCTGAGGCCAAGCCCCTTTTTACACCTCTCTGCAACGCAGCTCTGTGGCGCTTACTGGAGGTACCTACTGGTCTAGTTTGACCCTAGGGACCCTTAGGATTCAAGGGGACTTAATCTCTCAACTTAGAACAGCCACAGGGCGCGTTTACACAGTGGTGAAGGGAGGGGACGGGGCCTGAGGTGACGTGTGCAAACACGCACTATGGCACGTTTTAAATTGGGGATATAATTTTCCTTCAATACTGAGGGCCCCTGGGGGCTAACTAGCCCACCAAGTGCTTCCAGTAAGCGCCACTGAGCTGCATTGCAGAGAGGTGGTCCAGGCCGTGCCACTTTTTACACCTCTCTGCAACGCAGCTCTGTGGCACTTACTGGAGGTACCTAGTGGGCTAGTTGGACCCTAGGGACCCTCAGGATTCAAATGAACTTAATCTCCCAACTAAAAACGGACACAGGGTGTGTTTACACAGTGGTGAAGGGAGGGGACAGGGCCTGAGTTAACGTGTGCAAAAACGCCCTGTGGCCTGTTTTAAGAGGTAGTTTTAATCCCCCTGCCCTATTATATACTAGGGGCTTACAGAGGAGGTCATGCTAATCACAGGGGAACCCCAACGCATAATGTTCCCTAGTGTATGTAGGTGTTTTCACTGTATTCTAAGTGTCTTTTAACACAGCACTGGCTCTAGGACTGGTTAGTCAGACTCAGTTACCACCAGTATCCGTCTGAAAAAGTTGAGGGTACAGGATGATTTTGCAACAAGGCTTCTTTCTGCTCTTCTTTTTGTTCTTTCTGCACGTTATCCTTCTTCCTGCACTTTTCTTCGTCTTTGAGGACTTCTGTTGCTTCTTTCTGCACTTCCTTTTTTTCTTTCTGTGCATTTTTTCTTCTTTCTTCACATGTCCTATCTCTGTAGGCATAGTTAGAAATTAGCATTTAAAAAACCTTTGAAATTCACAGAAAAAAACATAGGTTTCAGGCACGTTATAGTTAGGAATTAGCATTTAAAAAACGTCAGAAATTCACTGAAAAAACCATAGGTTTCAGGGGTGTTATAGTTAGCTGGACTTTTCACTTGTACAAAACCAATGAAATTCCCCCGTTATAGTTAGTTCAGCTAACTATAACTCGCGCGCCCGCAATGCACTGCTGATGACGTCACATATTACATCACTCATGACATGGTCAGTGACATCACTCATGACATCACTGATGACATCTCAAATGACATCACTGATGACATCACTGATGACATCATCCTTGTGATAGAGTGGCAGACCTCCTCTCACCCTAATATAACCTTTGATACACACATTCAAAAATAGAGACTAAACTTTTCAAAAAAATGGACATACCAATACCAGTTACAACAACCTCTTCAGTAATTCTAAGATCCACATACACATCCACTCATTCACCAACAGTCCTATACAGTCACTCATACATGTACTCACTCATCATATGTACTCATACACCTATAAATCCTGTTACACAATGCCATTCATCCATAGAGTTACTCACACACATAGTCACTCATGCTAATAAAGAATCAAACATACATTTACTTGCACATACAGTTATACACACACCACCACACTTACTTCTACAGAAACTTACACATACTTAGTCTTTTAAACAATCACTTATAGAAACACATACTTATTCATACAGGAACTCTTTCAATCTCTCACTCTCACATATACTCACTTATATACACCAATAGTCACATATACTAGTTTAAAACATATGTAGTTACTCATAAAGACACTATTGAGACAGTAATTCACTCACTAACACACCCATACACACACTCATCCACCCATACAGTCCTGCACACATGCTGTCTTCAACACATACAAACAGTGAGTCACTCATTCATGCACCTATGCACTACGTAATACCCCCACCGAACCATGCAGACACTCAGACTGATACTCAAAAAACCAACTAATAACCTATATAGACACCCATGTAGCTACTCACCAACCCATGCAGCCACTTATACACAAAGTGAGAGACTGATACAGATATTTACATATTTAAACATTACTCACTAAGCCATGTATTCACTATGATACACTTAATCAGTCAGTTACACAATCAATTTTTCAAAAACAAATCATCCATTCAGACACTTATATACCCATTTATTCTTCCATCGACCTTGAGATATACATATATAAAACATATTTAATTTTCAGAAAAACACACATTCACTGGATGATGTCATCAGTGATGTCATTTGAGATGTCATCAGTGATGTCATGAGTGATGTCACTGACCATGTCATGAGTGATGTAATATGTGACGTCATCAGCAGTGCATTGCGGGCGCGCAAGTTATAGTTAGCTGAACTAACTATAACGGGGGAATTTCATTGGTTTTGTACAAGTGAAAAGTCCAGCTAACTATAACACCCCTGAAACCTATGGTTTTTTCAGTGAATATATATATATATATATATATATATATATATATATATATATATATAATCGAAATTAGACACCAACACAGGGGCTGAACTCCAAATTTTCCTTTTGCGTTTATTTAATTAATTTGCTGTAACGCGTTTCGACATCCTTGCCTTGCTCACACAACGAGCGTCACTTTTTTAACACATTAAAATAAGAGAACTACAAATCACATGGTTTCCTGTCATGACAGCCATGGAAGAAATACTCTACACCCTTTCACTGTCCGAGAGCTTATTACAATCGATAACACTCCCGCATGAAAACAGGTAAAAATTATTAATGTTTAAAATTTTCCCAACTCTGTGTAGTTACCATTTAACAGTTACAATCTTCGGGTGTTTGCCACATATTTTTGTAACAGTTGTAAAAACAGTGGCCTGATAAAGATATACAATTCCTTCCAACGTCTCTGGTGAACCGATGATAAGTTCCAATTTTTGGATAAATACACCAATTCAAGTGCACGTGCCATGAATCTAAAGATGAATGTGAACATGATATTTTGTGAATATTCTTTCAACCTCAAAATTCCTCGAGGTGACAGAGATTAAAGTCCATGTGTGCTTAGTGCAGGAGTACTCATTTTTTACCATGTTCCTTTCAGAGCCTATGAAAGCCACCTTCAAAGGTTTATCTACTTGCTTTTGAAACCAGTTTAGCTTTCATGTATTGTATACACAATTGAATACAAATTGGACCACCGCAATTTCACTTGCTAATACTGCTAACCTCAAGGTATTATGATAAAGTTCATTAGCTTTATTGTTTTTTTGCAGGGCAAGATCGTAAACCACAAGAATGCAGTGTCAACTGTTAGTTTACATCAAGCAGTAGTACTAAAGTGCAAGTGTGTATATATGAGTGTGTGTGTGTGTGTGCGTGCACGTGTGTATATATACATGTATATATGTGTATATATCAAAACAATACCCTTTCAGGCCTAGAGTGACACATAAATTATGCAAAAAAGAAGCAGAGTATTCTGGGTAGTTCTCAAGTTTAGGTGGAAAGCAGCTCCTGCAGAGAGCACCCTCAACACCAGCGACACTCTAAATCTGCTCACCGCAAATGTCTACTTTTCTATCAAAGTCTTAAAGCATAGTGCCATCCACGCAGAGATAGAAAGGGACAAAGTCTTTTGCCATTTCTACAGCAAAATCTTTAAGCATAGGACTAGCACAGTGCCGTCCATGCCGAGCTGCGGAGTGACAAAAGCCATTTACCACCCCAGGCACAGTATTACAGCCTTGAATTGGTAAAATACTTACAGCTCTTCAGAGAGGTAAAGCTTTGTCCAGACACATGGGAGCACCTAGTATCAGTCAAAACAATACCCTTTCAGACACTGAGTGGCGAATAAATTATGCAAAAAAGAAGCAGAGAGCTCTGGGTAGCTCCCAAGTTTAGGTGGAAAGCAGCTCCTGTATGGAGCACTCTCAACACCAGCGACACTCTAGATTTGCTCACCTCAAATGTATGCTTTTCTATCAAAGTCTTTAAACATAGGATTAGCACAGTGCCATCCACGCAGAGATAGAAAGGGACAAAGGGACAGATTTACAAGCCCCTTGCGCTGCCAGTATGTCACTTTTTGTGATGCACTGGCAGCGCAGTTCTCTACCCCATATTTACATGTGTAAATATGGCCCCTTTCCTCGCAGCACTTTGCGTGAAAGGGGTGTTCCATGGGTGTTGCTGTGGGTGTTCCCACGCAAAACCCATGGATCAGACAGATTTACAGATTTACGAGGAATCGTAAACCTGGAAATGCGTCCGTATGCTACGCCACCCTAGGGGAGGTGCAACGAGGAAAAATGTTTTCATCTATCCTCGTTTTTTTCTTCTTTCAATGTGTGCTGCATTCTACAGCACACATTTAAAGAGAAAAATGACTCTAGTGATTGTTTTCGTGCAGGAAGGTGCCCCTTCCGGCGCAAAAACAATCTCCCCATGACACAGGCATTCTTGCACCATGGTGCAAGGTCGCATGACAGTTGTTTGTGCGACCAGCGCAGAGGAGGGCACAGGAATGCAACATATCATTGTAAATATGTCGCATTCCTGTGCTCTGAAAGTGCCGCAGCGTGGCCCAGCCAAAGGGCTTGAGGTGCCGCGCTGCAGCTCTTTCTTGTAAATCTGCCCCAAAGTCTTTAAGCATAACTAGCACAGTGCTGTCCACGCCGAGCTGTAGAATGACAAAAGCCACAGCTCTCTTGCTGCTGTCACTTCTCTTTTGCTGCTGCTGTCACTGCTCTCCTGCTGATGCTGTCACTACTCTCCTGCTGCTGCTGCTCTCCTGCTGCTGCTGCTGTCGCTGCTCTCCTGCTGCTATCACTGCTCTTTTGCTGCTGCTGTCTCTGCTCTCCTGCTGCTGTCACTGCTCTTTTGCTGCTGTTGTCATTGCTCTCCTGCTGCTGTCACAGCTCTCCTGCTGCGGCTGTCACTGCTCTCCTGCTGCTGCTGCTCTCCTGCTGCTGTCTCTGCTCTCCTGCTACTGTCTCTGCTCTACCGCTGCTGCTGCTCTCCTGCTGCTGTCACTGCTCTTTTGCTGCTGCTGTCTCTGCTCTCCTGCTGCTGTCACTGCTCTTTTGCTGCTGTTGTCATTGCTCTCCTGCTGCTGTCACAGCTCTCCTGCTGCGGCTGTCACTGCTCTCCCGCTGCTGCTGCTCTCCTGCTGCTGTCACTGCTCTCCCACTGCTGTCACAGCTCTCCTGTTGCTGTCACTGCTCTCCCGCTGCTGTCACAGCTCTCCTGCTGCTGCTGCTGTCACTGCTGCTATCACTGCTCTTTTGCTGCTGCTGTCTCTGCTCTCCTGCTGCTGTCACTGCTCTTTTGCTGCTGTTGTCATTGCTCTCCTGCTGCTGTCACTGCTCTCCTGCTGCGTCTGTCACTGCTTTCCTGTTGCGTCTGCTCTCCTGCTGCTGTCTCTGCTCTCCTGTTGCTGTCTCTGCTCTCCTGCTGCTGTCCCATCTCTCCTGCTGCTGTCACTGCTCTCCCACTGCTGTCACTGCTCTCCTGCTGACGCTGCTGTCTCTGCTCTACTGATCCTGCTTTCCTGCTGCTGGAATAGGCCACATATTCATGCATACATTTACAATGCTGCTGCTTCTGTTACTGCTCGCTTGCTGCTGCCACTGCTCTCCTCAGACTGCTGGCACTGCTCACCTGCTGCTCTACTGCTGCTGAGACGTGTCACTGCTCTCCTCACACTGTGGCCACTGCTCTCCTGCTGCTCTCCTGCTGCCACTGCTCTCCTGCTGCTGCAGTCACTTCTCTCCTGTTGCTGTCACTGCTCTACTGCTGCTGCTGTCACTGCTCTCTTGTGTAGGAAGCTGGCTCTGTATATATACCAAAGTGAGGTATAGTGTGCACAGAGTCCAGTGGAACCCCAAAGGTAGGCAGAGGTAAAGTTAGATAGAACCATACTCTCTATTTGTGGTAGTGTGGTTGAGCAGTAAGCAGTATCAGAGGACAGTGTTAAGCATTTGTTGTACCCACTCAGCCAGCAAATGAATTCACACACTCAAAGACTGAACTTCAGACCAATTGTTTTTGTTTACAAATATTCTTTTAGTTATTTTATTTCTAGAACCAAGCAAGCCTGGCACAGGTAAGCAATAAATACTTTACAGTAGTAATTACTGATTATAAAACAGTTCAATTGCAATTGTAAATGTACTATGGTTTGACTTACAGTATTGTTTCATAGAAATGCAATCACTTGTAAATACAGTACATAGACTTGAATGGGATTTTCAGTAAAATAGCAGGTAAGTTACTTTTGGATTTCTTTTCTTACTCAATGCTGTATGCCTGGATGCAGCACTGGGACATTTCCTGTAAACAGGTGAGTAAAAGCGTTTTTATTAAATCGTACAATATTAAAGAATTTCTTAAGGTTTCAAAACTCCACACTTGGAAACTTTTTCAGGAAATAGTGTCAATGTTATCCTATGGAGGAAAATATGGTTATCAGTTTTTAGGTAAGTATTCGGTAGTGGTAGTTGAGGTTCTGGGGGTAGACTCAGAGGTCCCCCAGGGTCAGTGATGCACTCTTGTTACACCCTAAGCAGCACTAGGGCGGCCGGGTGCAGAGTGTTGAGGCCCAATGTTATCCAATTGGGGATAGGGGGCCTCAGGTTGGTGGCTGCTGGCAAGCAGGCCACTGGGTTGTGTGAGCAAAGCTAATGGACTTTAGCTCAGGGCAAACGGGGAAACAAATTAGCACCAAAGGTGCACCATAAGCGGCACTAGGGTGGCCGGGTGCAGGGTGCTGTTTCAATGTCGGATGCCCTGTTGTTTCCAATAGAGAAACTCCGGTTTGCAAAAGCACTGCAGGCAGGGAGGTGAAGGACTTCTGGGAGCGATCACCACTTCGAGAGGTAAGTTGGGAAGTTAGGGGTTGGTTAGGCACCGTTGGTTTGGCGCACAAGGCCGTGGGGCGTCGGGTGCAGGGGTGCCTTTTGGGGTCGGATCTTCTTACCAGCTCCTGGTCGTGGTTAGGGGGACCTTCTGGATTTAGACTGCTGTAGTAAGGAATCCCTTAATACGTACATACATTGTTAAGTTAGCATAACCACGTTAGATGTTAGACAGCCATCTTGCTGCTTTTGCGCACGACACTGCATCTACATGTTATTGTTTAAACAAACTGCTGACTCGCGCTTTGCCTCACACGAGAGCAAACTGTTGTTACCATCCCGCGCTCTGCGCAGCGACCTTGGTCTGTACATGGTGTAACAAACAGTCTGGGTCGTTAGACAATGCATGTTTTCCACTCCAGGTTGATCGACCCACTATTTAGCCATAACACACAGGCAGCTGCGAATACCTGAAAGTTGGTGCTTTTAATATTGCAGACATCATGTTTAATATTCAGACCGAAGACGAGCCTTCCTGCGAGAAGACTTATGATGCTCCTGTGATGTGATTTCACTAAGCTGATCTTTGAGGTATGGGTCCCCTGTTCAAGCCCAAGAGACCTTTTATTAGCATAATAATAATATTAGCTTCTTAGTTAAGGGAAGGTGGTAGTATCCACTGTCATTTATAACATGATCACTCCCTTTATATTCTATGGTTTTGTAACGATGCTGATGGTTTTGATTATAATCATTTGTCTGCTGGTATTAGCCAAAGTACTGCATCTTAGGACACGTGGTCTATAAAAATAAACTCTTTTTATTTTCACCGTGTCTCTGTTTATTCTTGTTGTGGACTGATGTGAGAATAATATACGAACAGGTATTTCCGATTCCCACCATTCCTGAGAGTACACTGAGTCGCTTGTTCTGGGTTGTCTTTTCATTGGGATCGCCGAGCTAAATCTTGGATAACGAATGGGACACTTATGCTAGCCGGATACTGGGTTCTGGGTTCTGAGGTGAGTTTCTGGTACACCACAATTCACTGAGGTCCTGGGGTTCTACGCATAGTTCTGTGTATAAGCAGAATCCCTGCAACACTGCAGGCGTTGGCTGGAGGCTTGAGGTAGGTCAGGGGTTCACCGGATCTCGGTTCAGGATCGCCGGGGTGACCTTCTCGTGGTGTTTGCCCACTCGAACTCGGGCTGTGGACAGCGGGTGCAGAGTGGGGTGGATTGGCGGCTTTCGGCTGCTGCCAGAGGTTGCAGTTGAACAAATCCGGTGTTCACGGGAGAAGCAGTCTTTGGAAGTGAAGGCAGGCAGGTCCTCCGGGGTTTATGAGGTTGCTGGATGCAGGACACACCAGGATTTTGCAGGAGCAGGTTCGAGGGGGAGACAGGCTGGTGGGGCTGGGACCAAGTCAGTGGGCGTCTTCCTCTTGTTAGCTGCTGCACGGCTGTTTGGTCCTTCTTCTTCTTTTCTTCTTCTTGCTTGTCTGGATCTGAGGAAATAAGGTTCAGCGGTGCCCCTAAATACTAGATGTAGGGGCGTTGCAGGTAAGTAAAAGGCACGGACCAATGGGTCCATTCCCTGGGGTGGGTACACCCCCCTATTATGCCACCCTCCAGTGGGAAAGGGGCATGTGCCTGTCCCTGGTTGGCTGAGTCCCCCCATCTTCAAGATGGCGTGGACTGAGAGTTGTGCTTCACCTCGCCTCCCCCACCTTAGGGGTGGAGTTGGTAGAGGTGGGCACACCTCTCTTCCTCACTTGTTTTTCCCGCCAGTAATCCCGCCCAAAGTGGGGGTCAGAACCAGTGGGGACCAGTTGCTGAAAGCAGCAATTGGCCTGGGGAAGTTCAAAAAGGCGGCAAGCCTTTGAAGCTTCCCCTTCTTGAACCCTGCCCATCCTGGGGGAGGAGGCTTGGCACCTTGTCCCAGGATGTGCATTGTTTCAGGCCCCAGAGAGCAGCAGGCTCTCGACCCAGGGGTCCAGATACACGTCTGGTGGTGGCAGCTGAAAGCAGCCACTCAGCCTGGACACTAGTGGTGGGTTAGTTTTCAGGGGGCATCTCTAAGATGTCCTCTGTGTGCATTTTTCATTAAAACTGGCATCAGTGTGGGTTTCATGTGCTGAGAAGTTTGATACCAAACTTCTCAGTTTTCAATGTAGCCATTATGGTGCTGTGCAGTTCGTAATGACAAACTCCCAGCACCATATACTCGTAATGGCAGCACTGCACTTACAATGTCTACGAATGAACTTAGACACTGTAGGGGTACAGGGCTCATGCACCTGTACCCTCACCTCTGGTATAGTGCACCCAGCTAGAGGGGTGACTGATCTATGCCAGGGCAGTGGTTTGTAGGCATGGCACACAGGGATGTGTGCCATGTCGACTCTTCACTTTGTTCTGCACCAAGACGCGCAGCCTGCAAAGGCAGTGTGTGAGTGTCAGGGTACAGGACCTCTAAGGGTGGCACAATCAGTGCTGCAGCCCTTAGAGGCCTTCTCTGGTCACAGTGCCCTGGGTACCTGTGGTACCATTTACCAGGGGCTGACCTGTGGCCAGAGATGCCAATTGGGTTTAGGTTTCAATGCAGTTTTAGGGAAAGAACATAGGCCCTGGGTACCTGATTAGCAAGAGCCCAGGGCACACTCAGTCAAAGTCCATCAGCAATTCAGCAGAAAGCGGGGACAACGATGCAGAAAGAGGGCACTTTCTCCCATCCTGCTGCTGCTGTCAGGGCTCTCCTGCTGCTGCTGTCACCGCTCTCCTCCTGCCACTGCTCTCCTGCTGATGCTACTCTCACTGCTCTCCTGTTGTAGCTGCTCTCCTGCTGCTACTGCTGTCACTGCTCTCCCTCCTACTGCTGCTGTCACTGATCTCCTCACACTGCTGTTACTGCTCTCCTTACACTGCGGTCACTGCTCTCCTCACACTGCAGTCACTGCTCTCCTGCTGCTGCTGTCACTGCTGTCCTCACACTGCTGTTACTGCTCTCCTCACACTGCGGTCACTCCTCTCCTCACACTGCGGTCACTGCTCTCCAGATGCAGCTGCTCTCCTGCTGATGCTGCTCTCACTGCTCTCCTGCTGCTGCTGTCACCGCTCTCCTGCTGACTCTGATGTCACTGCTGTCCTGCTGCTGTTCTCCTGCTGCTGCTCTCACTGCTCTCCTGCTGCTGCTGTCATCGCTCTCTTGCTGCTGTCACTGATCTCCTGCAGCTGTCACTGCTTTCCTGCTGCTGTCACTGCCCTCTTGCTGCTGTCACTGCTCTTCTCACTCTGCTGTCACTGCTCTTCTGCTGACTCTGCTGTCCTGCTGACTCTGCTTTCGCTGCAGCTTCTGTCACTGCTTTCCTACTGCTGATGCCACTGCTCTCCTACTGCTGTCACTGCTCTCCTCACACTGCTGTCACTGCTCTCCTGCTGCTGTCACTGCTCTCCTCACACTGCTGTCACTGCTCTCCTGCTGCTGTCACTGCTCTCCTCACACTGCTGTCACTGCTCTCCTGCTGCTGTCACTGCTCTCCTCACACTGCTGTCACTGCTCTCCTGCTGCTGTCACTGCTTTCCTCACACTGCTGTCACTGCTCTCCTCACACTGTGATCACTGATTGCCTGCAACTGCTGTCACTGCTTTTCTGCTCCTGTCACAGGGTTCCTGGAATGCTTCTGCTCCTAGTGAATTGGATTTTGGCTCTGGTTCAGTGATCTTCCATTGGCCGTGTTCGCTCCCTCTGCAGTTGCTGTGGGTCCTGGATGGGAACAGATTTTCTCCATAAACCTGCTTCGAATTGTGCCTCTGGGATCATCGTCTGTGGTTGCTGGGAACAGAGATGTTTTGCCTACCACTCGGAACTCATAACAATTGGCTATTCCGCTTGGTGGTAACTTTGAAATATGGCCTGGTTTTAATATCCTAAATTGATTTTAAATTAGTTTTTACATTTTTTTAATCATGGCTTTCTGTGTGCTTTGGCTTTCAAACTGTATGATTGCCTTTTTAAACTGATTTTTAGATTGATTTTATAATCACTTCTATGTGCATGTACTGTGATACTATTTACTGTAGCTTTCGCACGATTAGATAGCATCTTAGTCAACTTATGTCCAAGGAGTGGGTGTCATGTCTCTTAATTTGGCCTGGGGAGAAATGCTGCCATTTTTACCATTTAAACGTTTCCTAAGTTGCTTTCTCCTTCGCACAATGACTTTCGACACACATTTGCATGCGTGACAATGCCCGATTTATTTC
Organism: Triturus cristatus; assembly: GCF_964204655.1. Classification (NCBI taxonomy): domain Eukaryota; kingdom Metazoa; phylum Chordata; class Amphibia; order Caudata; family Salamandridae; genus Triturus; species Triturus cristatus. The sequence goes on along the minus strand of NC_140586.1, from coordinate 83,517,914 downwards.
TCTGAAACTACTTTTCTTACAAATTCCACTTAGTAAGAACATTATCACAACACCTTGAACATCACGTACAAGGCCTCGACAACACATTGTGCAAATGTAGTTATTTGTTTTCATCCATGAGGTTAGGAAGCTATCAATAGAACATAAGAATGTCAGTCTGACTAAAGTATCAGCTCAGGGAAACAGCCATTACAACGCAACTGTTTCCAAGCAGGGCCTTTACCACGCATGCATTACCATGCATTCACTGTTACCACGGGTAGCCTTCATCATGCATTTTTTTACAACATATGTGATGAGGACATATGCTGGTTACGGTGGTAAAAGCACCTGTATGGTCAAGGCTATCGGCGTTGTTAGAGGAGCAAAGAGATCTTTCCGCTTCCTCTTGATGACCTGTGATGTGCCTCACAAGAGTTGCCTCCTTGTCGTCCTGTTAAGGTAAGGGGGGATTGCTTTTGGGATGGATTTTGGGCTTTAGACTGGGGGTGTCAGGAACTGGGGGCCAGGGGGAGGTTGCACCGTGGGACAGATTTAGGGCTGGAGTCCAGCAGGTGGACGCGCTGGGTCTAGATTAAGGGCTTAGGGCAGGGTCGGGTATTTTTATCATGCAAAGGCCTTTACCATACATGCTTTAAACAAAATACATTGTAAAAGCATGCGTGGTAAAGGTTTTACTTGGTAAAGGCATTTGCGTTGTAATGCATGCTTGGTAAAGGCATGCGTTGCAACAGAATGCATTGTTCTGTCATACAACCATCAGCTCGATAGCAAGGATGCTTTTTGTTATAAATAAACAAGCATTTCCAGGTTGGGGCACAGGAGCACTTGCTGCCATTGTGAGGTCACTACGCACTGAAACCTCATGCCCAGCTGCTTGTTGATCCCTCTCTGAGGAGGTATGTCCAACCTGTGACCAAGACAGGGACCTACATTCTTTCCTGTCAGGTAATGGAGGTTGGATCATCCAATAGACAGAACACATATATACACCCTAGGCATCAAGGTTAGAACACGCGTAGAAGGAGTATGCTATATATGCATATATATTGTTGATATATGCCTGCATACATACATTGTTTTAGTAAGATGGTGGACTTGAACATTCCGTTCACTGTCCTTATATTGTTAATCACTTTCATTCTACTTCTGTCTATTGATCATTACTGCACATATATTCTATACAAGAATCACACTGGTTCATTAAATATTGAAAAAGGCCCCTCTGTGTATTCCTTGTATATTTCTCTGAGAGAAGGAAAACGCGAGTGACTGAGCAAAGGGGTTCTAGATCCATTGCCACGATCCCTGAGCGGTGGCTCAGGGCTGTCATGTTTTGTGGTTACCAAAACCATTTGCTACCTCTCTAGGTTTAGGGTTGCATATTGTGGCATTGTGGGCTGGCTGGTCTCTATGACGACATTCCCTGCGTGGTGCACAGAATCGGTCTTGCACCAACCCTACATTTATGTTGCTCAACAAATGTGCAGTTACTACTGGAAAGGGGAAACCACACATCACTATGTGTGCAAAAAATTGTTTCTAAGCAATGTTGCTGTGGGGGCTGGATGGGAACAACCTCCAACCAAGGGAGCCCCCATCCCTACAGGGCGGCTTCACAGACACAGGCATGGAGATTCCCGTGATTTGGCAACACCAAAGCAAGCAAAAAAGTAGTGAAACCCAACTGCGTGACTCGTAGCTTTATTCACAAGAGAGGCAGACCATCCATCCTTACGCGTTTCAGCCGTTAGTCATGGCCTTGTTCACAGGTTGAGGATAATAACAGGGAATGAGCTCACGCTCTTAAGAGCACAGTGTTCACGTGACCTGATGCAATACTGCATTTCCCAACATGCACTTGGAATGTTCTTGTAAGCTGCGGCATGTGTAGAATAATGCTGAATAGAATTAAAGTGCCACAGTCTGGTAACAAGCTATGCTATATATTATTTCTTTAATGCCTTATATTAGGGAAAATGAACTTACTAGATGCAAGAAACCATTCTGAATGTATATAACAATCATAAGATGATCACAACCTCCTATATACAACTAATTATTAAAAACATTATTTAAACTAAAACTGATATTATGTCAATTTTTCTCAATTATGTTTAAAGGCAGTGTATTCCAAATTCCAGCATCTGCAAATCAGGTCCCATCCTTTTTTGGGCTTAAAGTGATTACCACCTTAAAAAGCCACCTACCATACTTCTGACACTTCTAAAATATATGTGTCATTATACTTAAAAGAACATGTAAAAAATATACTTTTTTCACAAATTGCACCTCTCGCATTTTCTGATGTTTGAAAAACGTATTTTTTTTTTAGGTGGGCAGGATACTCTGTCACAACTGCTTCGGAGCTTGCCATCCGCCAAACTCTAAATAAGGCCTTAAATGTTATTTTTAAATAGTTATTTTTCTGGGGGAAAAAGATTCAACTTTTCTTTATTTGTAAAAAAAAAAAAACATTCAAACTGCTGAATTTAAAAGCATCTCCACTTTGATTTTTAAAAAAATAACATTCAGCGTTGTTTTTTTCCCATTAATAAAAAAGATTTGCACAACGCTGCATATAAACTCTAAAAGAAGTTTTATGAAACAGCGCAATATCTTCCGATGCTGTGATTTTCATATTCTGTCCCAGCTAAGGCTTTTCTCAGAATGTTCATGAGAAGCCATGGCTTCTAATCTACACAGCGACCAGGGCTTGAGGCCTCGTCTGTGTGATGTCACAACTCAGAACTCTGGCCATAGCAACTACTATAACATCAGAACCTTCAGTGTGCAGAGAGATCTGGACAGGAAAGGCGAAGTACCAGGGCTCTCTGAGGCAATACAATGGAGGGTCCCAGTGGCCTCACCCCAGCGGACTTTGACGATGCACCCGGAACCAGCCAGGACCTTCCTGATTACGAGGACGATGGTAAGAGTCCAGAATGGGGTCAGAATAAAAGGATGCAGACCTGGGCTGTAAAGAAGGGCTGGCATCTCCCAGGCGCAAAGCACCGCCATGACACAAACTATAAAAACTTCTGAACTTAAGGGGATGATGTATTTGTAGAGGGCGAGTAATGACTACACGGTTTGTTTGAGTCGAGGTTGGATACTGAATGTTCACTGAGTAATAAACTATATTTAGGTGGACATGAACAGTCGACAAGGAACCTGCCAATGTTAAAACAAAGCCCATGCTTAGGGCTGTCTAGAACTTAACACTCGACCATATAAATACAAAATAAAAGGTGTCACAGAGCTACAATACTGAACATTTTATGACAAATTTAATGTGCTCAGGGATGGCGCTAGGCATGGGCAGCGGCCCAGGACCCAGCGCTCAGTCCACCAATATGGGGCCTTGCGCGGCCTCGCGCGTCCTCACACCTATGCTCCAGCGCTGCGAGGCCCAGGGGAGGGGCACCTGTCTCCAGGCCTCACAGCAGGGCCAGATTGTTCGTAGTGGGCACCGGAATGGTGGGGGTCATTTTTGTTAGTGGGGGCCAGTTTTGCAGCATTGCTGCAAAATCAGCCCCTTGTAACAAAAGCGCACGCAGCAGCGGTGTTCCCGCCAGGACCGTCCCCTCCCCCCGGAGGCCGGGCGAACTTCATTGCCTCCGCTGATTTGCGATCCCAGTCCGCCACTGCCTCGCAGGTATGTGGCGCGCTGCCAGGAACAGGGGAAGGCCCTTCGGAACGACAAGCAGCTCTCACTATTTCAGCCCTTGATGAGCTGTGAAAGAGATGCTTGTCAGTGTCTGAGAGGGGGCGTTGCTGCACAGGAGGGGCCCTGCACCATGCGGGGTCAGGATCACCTTCAAATATTGGGATGCAAATAGGGTTGTCACCTTTCCAGGAGAAAACTCCAGGCCATTCGTTGCTGTTTTAGGAGCATGCAAAGGCCGGTACACAATACTAACAACCACTTTAAACAAAATCATATGTATTATTTGTAACAAGTCGTTTGTGTCTTTGTTTACCTGAATTATTACTCAGGGATGGGTGCAGCTCTAGAACACGTTTAAATGTGTTTTCTGTTCATATTTGAAGTTTTGATTATGTACAGATAAGGCCTAAAAATAACAGCTTTAGGTGATTTTGTACCAGCCGGGACATGAAACAGAAGAGAACAGGACAGAAGACCAGCCAGGTGGAAACCCTAGGTGCATACAGCCTTGAATGAGGGATGAAACCCATTTTTTGCAATTTTGTATAGCACAAACGGGACCCAGAGGTATTGAGTGCTTAACATGAGAACCAGTTACATTATACAAGGACACATACTTCTCTTTTTTTAGGCACAGGGAGATTAAGTGATTTGCCCAGAAAAATAGGGTCTTGAGCTGATGCCAAGACTGGAAGCTGGTTGCCGAGGTATAAAGTAGGCACCTCTGGCTGTAATGTCACATCCTGGTTAGACGAAGGGTGGCAGGCAGATGCTACATGAAAGCTTGGCTCTTTATGGACTTGTGGTTCCAACTGGACCTCGAGCTGAGCCAGAGCCAGGGAGTACGCCTTTGGTGGCAATGTCTCACATTAAGCCTGTTTCAAAGTGCTGCTGTATTGTCAGATCAGTGGATGAGGCACACGGAGAGTGTTATTTGCCCAGGATCAAACAGTTTGTTAAGTTAGTAGACCCAGGACGGCAGTACACTGCTACTTGTTGCAAAGACTATATATTTACCACTGTACTGCATTTAGATGACTAGCACATGTCACTGGGCACCTCCCTTCTCTCAGGAATTTTTCAGGACACTTTTAGAAATCTCGGTGATTTCCAGTTTTCACATTGAATAAAAGTACTCCCAATCTTCCCAAAAAGGGAGCAGCAGAGTAATAAGCAGAGCCACTGGAACTATATGGTAGAGTAGGGTCAAATTATGTGGCAGGGATGAGTAAATTATGCACTAAAAAAGGCATATTATGCGGCGTAATTCAGTACATTTTATGATATTATTACTTCAATATTTGGCCATTTTTCCACTTAACACTGCCTGTGCATTGGTTGCACTTAATTAGTACCAGTTTAACATTCAATTTTAGCAATAAGCAACAGAAAGGTAACCAGTCCAGTTTTTCAATGGATCTTCTGCTGCAAGGCAACACGTGTTGTTGTGTTAATAGGACATTTTGAACCATTTGAGCTAGAAACAAAATTTGTTTTGTTACAACCTTCAGATTATACATCAGATGATAGATTAGGTGATATATCTATAATTATGAGAAAAATGCAGCAGCCACTCAATCGCATAATCCCAGTGGCCCTGGCACTAAATTCAGAAACGTTATTGCCCAAGAGCACACAATTTGGACAAATGGGAGGCGAGGATTAAAAAACGTGTCTCCTAGTTGCATTTCTCCAACTAGTCCACTAGACTACAACTGGGATCTCAGTAAGTCTGATGGATTGGCTAGGGGGCTGCCTCTCCAAGGAAATTGCCATTCTGTTTCCGGCCATGATTAGCTTTAGAACATGATGAATAGATGCCAAATATCCTAGGTCCGTGGTTAAAACGTACTAGTTAGACCAGATCCTGTGGCAGTGGGCACTTACTGGATGGTATGCGTGGAAGATACTGATTTACTACTGTTACTTTTCTAAACTTGTTGCTCAAAATTTGCAATTGTGAGCAGTCAAGCCTTACTCCAATGGGTGGTAAATGGATTAGAACTCAAACATAGCCTGAAGAGCAATCACACTCTAGAAACTCAATCTCCAGCTGAGTTAACTTTTAACATGACCTGTTTTAGAGGGGGTATTTAGAATGAAACCCCTAAAATCTGCTAGGTGACTCTTAGTTCCTCTGCTCCCCAATAAACATCTTCCGAAGTCTCTGCACACAAAATGTGTCTCCACACGTGCGGTGTTTCTCCAAAGGCATACATTCTCCTGTGAAGTCCTTACTTGGCTCTTGCAGCGATGACTGGGGACCATGGCTGTGAGTCCCAGGGAAGGGGACTCTCCTTCCCTAGGTCTTGCAGCACCAGACCATGGACGTGAAGTCCAGGGCAGTGGGGCCACATCCCAGAGGCTTTGCAGCAGCACTACATGTTAGCTGTGAGGCCGGAGAATCTGAAAACACTCTCATGAGTGACATCTGTGGGTCATGGTGAGGTTGTCTATGGAACGGAACACCCCTCCCTCGTCTTGCAGTGCTACACTATTGTTGTGAGACCAATGGTAGAGGGTTCCCCTCGCCTGGGTCCCTTTGCCTGGGCATCACAGCAGTAGACCATGGATGAAGGCCTCGGAGAGTGATGGTCCCTACCCTATGCCTCGTAGCCATGTTGTATCATTGCCAAGCCATGCAGAGGGCACCTCTCCCCTGGGCCTTGCTGTCATGCTTATGTTGCTGCGAGGCTCATGGGTTAGTGGGCTCTCTCCGCTAATCCTCTCAGTGCTACATCATGTCTGAGAAGCCCAGGAGGTGGAGAATTGCACCTCGTGTGGGCCCCTTCCCTAGGCTCCATTGAAACTGTCTCACAGCTCTGTTCCATGGCTCTGTGCATAGATCGATGTCAAGGTCCATGTCCTGTGATTTCACGTTGCATGCAATTAGAGGGGCTAGCACATTCCCTTTCTGCCCTGGCATAGCCATCGTCTAGCGGCATCGCCACCAGTAGTGTAGCGGGTGCAGTGGTACTGGGCCCAGGGGTATTAAGTACCCAATGTTCCAAAATTATGGCTTTGTTTTACTGTGCAGCCAGTGGGCAAGAGTGAGGGGGTGCTTTACTTTGCAATGACCATATAAGAGAGACAAGTAGCACAACGCGGTTGGACACTCAGGGGAGGAGGGACCAGTCCATGAGCTTAGCAGAGCAGGACTATGGCTGTGAGGCTCATTGGGGGCCCTCTCTCAGGGGTGTAGCTATCAGTAGTGCAGCAGGTGCAGTGGCACCAGGGAACATGAATGTGCTGGAACCAATGCACCCAGATTATGGCTGCGCTTTACTGACAGCATCATTTTCTTGCATCAGGACCCATGGTTACATTACTATGAAACTGGTCCCTTCTCCCATGCACCGCACAGCCATGATCCAGAGCTGCAAAGGTCAGGAAAGGACCATCCTCCCCTAGGCCTACCAGCTATGGTCCAGTGCTGAGAGGCATAAGGGAGGAAGCCTGCAGCTTTGGGTCTTGCCCCAGGCTTTGCAGCCATAGACCAGTGCTGCAAGAGGCCCCTCTGAAGGGCAAAGATATCAATCGGGCAGCAAGCGCAGTGGGAATGTGGCTTCGTGGGGGTTATGGGTCAAATGCGCCCAAATTATGGCTGGATTTTACTCTCCACAAAAAAGTCTACAGAAAGTTATGGAAGGAATGCCTGAATTAATTACAATCAATCAATCAATCAGGGGTTTATAGAGCGCAGCTACTCATCCAAAGGGGTCTCAAGGCACTATGGGGAGGTGGGGGTGCGCATCAACTGGTAATTCTGCAGGATGCATCCCACTCCATTATTTTTCACACCTTGCTACCTCAGTTTGGACCCAGCCATGTGCAAATCAGTCTTGTCCCTGCTCCAATAGGAACAGACCATACCAAACTACCAAGCAATCCAGGACAGGTGCTGCCAAAGTTAGGGATCATTAGCCAGGTATAGCTTGGTTCCAGTAACATAGTGATTAGTGAAAATATATAGAGAAAGCACTATATAGGGCAGGTTGCTCCTCATTCTGGATGTAACACTGTAGTTTGTATATTGCAAGTAAGTTATAAAATAAAAAGTATATATATATATAATTTTTATTATATTTTTATTTTATAACTTACTTGCAATATACAACCTGCATGGTTACATCCAGAATGAGGAGCAACCTGCATAAAGCAACGCCAAACGTGTGCTTTACAACAGCAAGCTCTGCTCTTATGGGGGCCTTAGCTCACATTCTATATGTTTAAATGTCTTACCACTCATCACACCAAATCCTACTAGCTATGTTAGAAACAAGAACAGCAATCTCGATTAATAAAACACATGATAATGGAAAGAAGAGATTAAAATAAATGCTTAAATCCACTGTGCAAAATATTTTGATGATGTTCCAAAAATAACATGATGGATTGGCGGCAAACGTATTTAGGTGTCGGCCTAGTGGTGCTAGACAGAATCTATGGCAACATATTTGTTGAGAAATGGTGAAAGAAAAGTAGACTGTGGATTCTTTACAAATTCATAACAGTCCGGCATATATTAGTACACTGCAAAAGACTGCTTTCAATTAATTGCCTGGATGGTAAATCTTCCATTATTTGTAGTACCTCGTTATGGAAACTGCTGATTTAACCTTCTTGCAATGGTAGTTGAACCATCAGAATGTCATAAAAACGTGGTTGGATTTACTGGAAGTAATACTGTTATCACCCCTGGCATCACACATGGACCCTGGAACAGTGCAGATACTGTACTTCTTCAGAGAATGAGGGAAGCTTGCACTGCTGACATTCATTCTCTAAACGTTTTGTTACCAAAAAAACTCCTACTGCTGATAAATATGAGGTATCAGTTCTGGGTGTGAGTGAAGCTTTCTTTGCTGGTGCCCTGGTTTCACACATGGACCCTTAAATAGTGCAGATACAGTGCATGTTCAGCGAGTGAGGGAAGTTTGCATTGCTGATGTCCATGCTGTTCATGTTTGGTTAACCAAGAAAGCTTCTACTGCTGAAACACATAAGGTATAAGTTCTGCGGGTGAGTGAAGCTTTCTTTGCTGTGCCTATGCCGTGTCTGTTGGATGGAGGGATGATTGCACTACAGATTCCCATTCGGCATCTCTTGTGCTAGCGAGGGAAGCTTGCACTGCTAGTTTCCATTCTGTACCTTTTCTAAGAAAGATAAAAGCCAAAACTGCTGCTGCCCAAGTGGCCCGGAGAGAGAGGGAAGTGCTCACTGCTAATGTCCATGGTGTACCTCTTTTGGTAAGGGAGGAACCTTACATTTCTAATGTCAATGCTGCACCTGTTCTTTGAGGGAATGTCGCTGCCACTCCTGCTGCCATGCTGTACTTGTCTGAACAGGAGATAATGTGCACGTCTTACGTCTATAAGAATCCTGTTCTGTGAGATGTCTATTCTAGTTCTCCGAGGGATGGAATCCTACCCTGTTAATGTTTGTGATAAACCTTTTGCGTTGGTGTGGGAAGCTTGTACTTTTGTTGTCCATGCATTGCCTGTTACGTCAGGGAGTAAATCTTGCACTTCTGATGTCCAATAAGAACCTGTTCTTTGTGTAAGGGAAGCTTGCATTACTGATGCCCATATTGCGTTTGCTCTGTGGGGGGTAAAGCATGCACTTTTACTCATTTGTTGTGCCTGTTCTCTGTGGGAGGGCAACTTGCACTTATGAAGACCATGCTGTACATAGTCTGTGAGGAAGGGAAGCTTGCACTGGTGATGTCCATGCAGCATATGTTTAATTATCAAGGCAAGCTTGCACTGGTGAGGTCCATGCAGCATATGTTCAATTATCAAGGGAAGCTTGCACTGGTGATGTTCATGCAACATATGTCCAATTATCAAGGAAAGCTTACACTGGTGATGTCCAGGCGGCATATGTTCTATTATCAAGGGAAGCTTGCACTGGTGATGTCCAGGCAGCATATCTTCAATTAACAAGGGAAGCTTGGACTGGTGGTGTCCAGGCAGCATATGTTCTATTATAAAGGGAAGCCTGCACTGCTGATGTTCATGCAGCATATGTTCTATTATCAGAGGAAGTTTGCACTGGTGACGCTAATGTCACACCTGTTCTTTAACAGAGGGAAACACATATTTCTGATGGACATGCTGGGCCTACTCTATCAGGAGGTGAACACTGCAATGTTGATTCCCAATATGTACCTTTTGTTATAGTGAGGGGGTCTTGCTCAGTTGATGCCCATGAGGTGCTTAGTGTGGGAGGGTGTGAAAGATGGTCCGAGAGGGAGGAACGTGTGCACCGCTTATCTCCATGGTGTTCCTGTGGTTGTAGCAAGCAAAGTTTGCACTGCTGACGCCTGTGCTCCACCCTTCTGTGAAGGAGGACAACTTGCTCTACTGGTGCTAATGCTATGCATATTCTGTGAGTGAATGAAGCTTGCATTGCCAATGTAAATGCTGTGCATGTTCCCTCATCTAAGGCAGCTTGAAGGTATCATGCCCATGCTGGGCTTCTACCTTGAAAGTGAGAGGTTTGCACTGATGATGGCCATGCTGGACTTGCTCCTTGATGCAGTGAGGACTACACTGTAGGTATCCACACTGTGACTTATATGATAATGAGGGACGTTTGCACTATTGCTTTCCTTGTGTTACCAGTTCTCTCCTACATAGATGCTTGTTCCACTGATCCATTCTTTGTGTGACGAAGGCTGGCTCTGTTGATACCCATAATAGGGCCTGTTCTGTCATGTTCTATTAGAGAAGGAAGCTTGCTCTGATCCTATTGTGCTGGACATGTTCTTTGTTTAATGCATGATGTTGAATTGTGCCTGTTCTGTGGAAGAGGTTAATACACATTACTGATGCCCAATATACATATATCATGTGAGTGAGAGAAGCTTGCACTGGTTATATCCATTCTGTAAATGGTTATTTCCAAAGGGCACTGGCACTGATTATGTCTATTTTGTACCTGCTGTTTGACTGAGAAAATTTTACATTGCTGTACCACCACAAGCATTGTGCAACAGAGCATAGAGATACTCAAGTAGTGTGTGTGACTGGCAAGCATTTCTGCGAAAATGTTCAATAGCTTCTGGCCAACCTGTATGCATGGTTTGGAATTTTGGGAACGAGTCCAGCAATTTGCCAGCCTCTACATAACACATAAATACTGCATACATTCACAAAAGTACAAAGAATTAGTTAATCAAGCGCCAAGTAACTTTTGGAAGACACGTTGGTTTGCTGTCCCCTGCAGGCCACCATCTTTGTGTTTTTGGCGATTCACAATGGGTCGCAAATTGCGACCTGCCTCCTAAATATTGATGAGGGCAGGTCCATTTCCGAACCCACTTGGAACTGCAAACAGTGTCAAACACTGTTGTACATCGCATTTTGTGACTTCCTAATTGCGAGTGGCAAAAAGTCGCAATTAGGTACTCGCAAAATGTAGCGGTCATACGTGTGGCCCAAAATCCTAAAAACAAAGCAAAGGCTTCTTGATGAGGCTGGATCTCCATAAATATCCATATCTTTCTTTTTTGAGTCTAAATGTATTTCTTTTTATTGTTCATTTTAAAAAAAACAATAGGCTTAATAGTTGTTTCACTTATGCAAACAATTGACACAAAAAGAAATATAAAAGATTTAATGTCCTAAAACTCTTCCCCGTCTGGTTAAGCTCCATAGATGGTCTCCTGTATTTGCTAGTTATCAAGATGTGCTTGAATGTTTGCCCATCTCTGTGTAGGACGTTTGAGCCGGAAGTGGGTGTGATCTCTCTGTATGATTGTATCATGCTGAATACCTCATATTTTTCTCAATATTGTATCATTTTCTGATAATGTTTCCCTTACAGAAGATTGGGTATGTGTCGGCTTCTGTGAACGTGAGAAGCTCTACTTCAGTGCGTATGCAGAGGATCATGAAAAAGGTAAAACTGAAGCATATGCCAATGTGTTGTGGGTGGTAAAAAGCCAAACAAAAATCTTTTCTTTCTCCTTGCTCAAAATGAGTTACCCATTGTTACTGTAAACCAGTGGCGTAGCTAGGCCTTAGCCCACCCATGGCGGCCCCTGCATTTGCCACCCGCGGAGGCCGCAGGTAAGAGCGGGGTGGGTCGCCACCACTCCTTAAACTTGTTCCGCCTGGGGCAGAATCCTCCTCCTTGCTGCGCCACTGCTCTAAACTCCGTGGATGGCCAAGATCTGACATAAAATTGGTGTAATTCATAATGTCTTCGCTTTGGTGTGGCAGACTATATTTAACATACTCAGCATCCAACATTTTCAAAGTAGCTACATCAAAACATATCAGAAATTAGGACATGAGTAGTTTTTAAATCTTTACTGCCTTCCTGGCTGATCATAATCATGAAAAATATTTTTCAATATTTAATGAAAAATTAGCCGACCATAATACAAGTGATTATTTTTTGCCTAGTGAGCCTGCCTTGATAGTAGGGGTATTTCTGCAATTGTTTAGAAACAACCTATCTCCAGCGCTTGAACACATTTTCTATTATGGACCTTCCACAAGGCCCTGAAATACCATCTATTTTGATAGATAAGGTCTTAGCCCGTTAGTCTCAGATTTAGTGTAGCCCCCTTTGACCACCAGTTTTATCTCCAAGATGCCTTTCGGAGAATATTACGCTATGCAGATACCCTCACTCACTGACCCAGTACTGATGTATATAATTAAGTGATGAGGCAGTGATCTAGGTAATAAAGTTTATAGAGGGCGTTTGGCTTCTTTGCTCGCTTAAGTGCACAAAGAAGCATAAGATTTGAAAAATGGGGCACTGTTTATGTATCCTCAAGACTAAGGATTATCTATTAATTTTTAATGATAGGGATATAAATGCAATTTTGTACACCAAAAGTACATTTCGGAAGTTAGCTTAAAAAATGGAAGACTACCTTTTAGAATGGCAATGGATATGGTTGGTATCCACTTCTGAAGGCAAAAGGTTTGAGGATGACCCTGCGGAGACAGCCAAATCAAATAGGAATTGGATCTGAAAAGGACAGAATAAAAGTCATGGTTGCCTCCTCATAATGATTTCCTTTAGTTTTTTGAGAAGGCAGCGAGATGGTTAAAAACTGAGGGGATGCAGAGGAACAATTATTATTCTCGCATTCAGCATTTTAACATGTTTCAACCAGTGGACCTATCCAAAGTCCGCCGCTTTCGTAAGGATTGGGGATCCTTATTATCCTATGTTGTTAGCACATACACAATCACGCAAGCTGACATACACACAATACCCAATATTCTGTTAATGCTGGACGCTAGAATCAATCAATCAATCATTGACACTTATAAAGCGCGCTACATACCCGTAGGGTCTCAAGGCGCTGGGGGGGGGGGGGTGCCGCTACTGCTCGAACAGCCAGGTCTTCAGCTTCTTCCTGAAGGAGAGGTGGTCTTGGGTCAGGCGCAGGTCGGTCGGGAGGGAGTTCCAGGTCTTGGCGGCCAGGTAGGAGAAGGACCTTCCTCCTGTAGTCGCTCTTCGGATGCGGGGGACGGTGGCGAGGGCGTGGTTGGCTGATCGGAGGTGGCGTTTGGGAGCGTAGAAGTTGACTCGGCTGTTGAGGTAGCTCGGGCCTTGGTCGTGTAGGGCTTTGTGTGCGTGGGTGAGGAGGCGGAAGGTGATTCTTTTGTTGACGGGGAGCCAGTGAAGGTCTTTCAGATGTCCGGAGATGTGACTGGTTCGTGGGATGTCGAGGATGAGTCTGGCTGAGGCGTTCTGGATCCGCTGGAGTCTCTTCTGGAGCTTGGCGGTGGTACCGGCGTAGAGGGCGTTGCCGTAGTCCAGTCGGCTGGTGACGAGGGCCTGGGTGACGGTCTTCCTGGTCTTGGTGGGGATCCACCAGAAGATCTTCCGTAGCATGCGAAGGATGTTGAAGCACGCCGAGGAGACGTTGTTGACTTGCCTGGTCATGGAGAGGGAGGAGTCCAGGATGACGCCCAGGTTTCGTGCATGGTCTGTCGGTTTGGGTGCGGTGCCCAGGGCGGGAGGCCACCAGGAGTCGTCCCAGGCGGAGGGTGAGGAGCCCAGGATGAGGACCTCCGTCTTGTCCGAGTTCAGTTTCAGGCGGCTGGTCGTCATCCACTCGGCTACCTCTTTCATCCCTTCGTGCAGGTTGGCTCTGGCGGCGGCGGGGTCGTTGGTCAGGGAGAGGATCAGCTGGGTGTCGTCGGCGTAGGAGATTATGCTGAGGTTGTGTTTGCGTACGATGGCCGCGAGGGGGCTCATGTAGACGTTGAAGAGGGTGGGGCTCAGAGATGATCCTTGGGGGACGCCGCAGATGACTTCGGAGGCCTCTGACTTGTACGGTGGTAGGCGGACTCTCTGTGTTCTTCCGTCGAGCAAGGAGATGATCCATTCCAGCGCCTTGTCCTGGATGCCGATGTTGCTGAGGCGCCGTACTAGGGTGCGGTGGCAGACCGTGTCGAATGCCGCGGAGAGGTCTAGGAGGATGAGGGCCGCTGTTTCTCCATTGTCCATCAGGGCTCGGATGTCATCGGTGGCGGCGATGAGGGCGGTCTCGGTGCTGTGATTGGCTCGGAAGCCGGACTGTGAGGGGTCGAGGGATCCATTCGTCTCGAGGAAGGCGGCCATCTGCTTGTTGACGGTCTTCTCGATGACTTTGGCTGGAAACGGGAGGAGCGAGATGGGGCGGTAGTTCTTGAGTTCGGTGGGGTCCGCTGTTGGTTTCTTGAGTAGAGCGCTGAGTTCGGCGTGTTTCCAGCTCTCAGGGAAGGTGGCGGTGTCGAAAGATGTGTTGATGATGTCTCGCAGGTGGGGTGCGATGACAGCGTCGGCCTTGTTGAAGACGTGGTGAGGGCAGGGGTCGGTCGGTGATCCGGAGTGGATGGAGTTCATCGTGCGGATGGTGTCTTCGGTGCTGATCGGGGTCCAGGCGTGGAGGGTGGTGGTGGGGGGTGGTTGTTCGGTCATGGTGTGCGTTGGTTGGTTGTTGAAGCTGTTGTGTATGTCGGCGATCTTGTTGTGGAAGTATGAAGCGAGGGAGTTGCAGAGGTCTTGCGATGGGGTGATGTCGTTGTTTCCTGCGCTGGGGTTGGAAAGCTCTTTCACGATGTTGAAGAGTTCCTTGCAGTTGTGTGCGTTGTTGTCCAACCGGTCCTTGAAAGCTGTTTTCTTGGCGGCGCGGATCAGCTGGTGGTGTTTCCGGGTGGCAAGTTTGAAGGAGGTCCTGTTGTCCGGTGTCGGTTCCCTTCTCCAGACTTTCTCGAGGGCTCGGCAGTACTTCTTGGAGCTCTTGAGTTCGTCGGTGAACCATGGGGCCTTCTTGCTGCCGGGTCTGCTGGGCGGGGTCCTCAGTGGGGCGAGTTCGTCCGCGCAGTTGTTGATCCACTTCGTGAGGTTGTCTGCGGCCTGGCTGGGGTTCGCTGAGCTGGCAGGAGGGTGCTGGCTCAGGGAGGTGGCGAGCTGGTCTGCTGTGATCTTGTTCCAGCTTCTGCGGGCGGCCTGTTTCTGGTGGTGGTGGGACGTCGTTCTCTTGAAGGTGAAGTGGACGCAGCTGTGGTCCGTCCATTGAAGCTCTGTGGCGTGGCTGAAGTTGATGTCTGTGCTGGAAGAGAAGACTGCGTCGAGTGTGTGTCCGGCGAGGTGGGTGGGGGTGGACACCAGTTGCTTGAGTCCCAGGTTGGCGAGGTTGTCGAGCAGGGTGCTGGTGTTGCGGTCGTTGTTGTTCTCCAGATGGAAGTTGAGGTCTCCCAGGAGGATGTAGTCGGCGGAGGGGAGGGCATGCGGGCTGACGAAGTCGGCGATGTCCTCGCTGAATTGCGTGCGTGGTCCAGGGGGTCGGTAGATCAGGGTGCCTCTGAGGGTGGTGTTCGGGTTGGTGTGGATCTGGAAATGCAGGTGTTCGGCGCTGGTCAGGGTGTTGTCGGTGCTGGTCGTGAGACGGATGGTGCTCCTGTGGACGATGGCGATGCCTCCTCCCATCTGGTTGGCGTTTCGGTCCCTCCGGACGATCTTGTAGCCCTCTGGGATAGCGATGGCGATGTCGGGAGCTGAAGAGGCGTTCATCCAGGTCTCCGTGAGGAAGGCAACGTCCGGGGCTGTGGCGTCTAGAAGGTTCCAGAGTTCGATGGCGTGTCTGTGGACGGAGCGGGTGTTGAGCAGGATGCACTTGAGGTGGGTGCTGCTGGTGTTCGTCTTGGCGGGTGCTGGTGTGAGGCTGGTCCGGATGCAGGAGAACTTGCAGGCGTGGCAGCTGAAAGCACATATTATATGGTCCCTAATCTTAACTTGGGAAAACCTCATGGGGGAGTATGATGAGGGGAGCCTTGTAGTCACACAGGTCTCAAGGGCCTTACAGAATGTGGCTTTTCTTAGGCGTTGACCTTATCCTTTATGTTTTGTTCACTTTTTGTGATATGGATTCTATTTTAGGAGGACGCACACCCAGCCACGGCCGCTGCAGGTAAGACCGGTGGGGCCAGGTGAGGGGGGATTTCAAGGGACGACCACAAGGGTAAATTAATTAATTATTTATTTAATTTTCCCTCGTGGTCGTCTCTCAAAATCCCCCCTCACCTGGCTCCACCGTTCTTACCTGAAGCGGCTGCGCATTCGTAGACAGCCCAGACATCTCTCTCGTTCCTTCAATCTCCTGGTAGAAGGGGTTTGTAGGTTGTGATCATTATAAATCCACCGGATCGGTGTAGACAGAAGGAAACAGAAGAAAGGCTATTTCCTAAGCAAGCACTCCTGTCCTACCTACTCTCAGCAACTCTGAAGCAACGGAGATGAGTCTCTCAATCGTTTCCCTTTCAAGACCTCTCTCATAAAGTGTGTCATATTGCACTCCTCTGAGAGTTAGGACTTCTCTGGGTGCTTCAGCCTATGACTATGCAGTTGTGTGATGATCAGTGCAGTCTGAGTCTCCACACCTTGCCTTTCATATGACCTTCTCTTGATACAATTTCTTTTACAGAATGGCCTGCATCTCCTGATGTTTCTGAATGCCAGGCCTTCTCCCCAGAGAATGAGACTGATGCTGAAGAAGGTGAGAGATCTTTTTCAATTTGCCGAGCAAATATTAAATGTTCTACACCACTGTAAGCTCTCCCAACTTCCGAGATGGTTGGCAACCCATGCTTCAGCAGCCTCCTGTGAATACACTCTTAACATAAGATAGACTCTTGTGAACCTCATGGTTAGTGACCCTGCTCAAGAAGCAGTCTCCCTGACTAAGAGTCACAGGATCACTAAGGAATGAGTGAACCTGAATCACCACGGAGGAGTTTGTTATAATGTATCCGGTATCCGCACAATTTTGTTTTATTCTTGATTATTTTTAAGTCCTAGAGTCAGCAAAGGGTACCTGCTTTCCGTGACTCCATGGTGGGGCGTCTGTGCCACTGCTCGTTCCAGATGTGATGCACATTTTATACATTAACTTCAGAGTGGAGCAAGAAAAAAAGCATTTTATTTTTTATTTTTCATCATTGAACCTAATATTTTTCCACTGAGAGGGCCCTGTTGTCCCACTCGCTCACACTGGATGTGCTCTTTAGTATCCAGAAGACTAAAAATGAATGAAGATTCCAAAACAAAAGTAAATGGTTAGAATACCCTCCCTGAGCCCTTATTCACTTCCTATGATTTGAAGATGGGCTAATCAATGTGCCATGCTCATGCTGTCCTCTTTATCTTTATTCATATTAGAATACAGCTATATAAACAAGATGAGATGGAACATGCCGCACCCCACAGCATCATGTGCTTTTACAAAGCAGTGGCTGTCAGGCGTGTTTCTCATATACTGTCTTTAATGCATTTGAAACCAGTATTAATATTGTTATAACATTCTGAGCCACTTTGAGGAGAAGGCCAATTGTAAAATGTAACGTTTTATGTATGTAAAGATATCAGCACTAAGTATGTTAAAA
The DNA here is from genome assembly GCF_964204655.1 of Triturus cristatus. Classification (NCBI taxonomy): domain Eukaryota; kingdom Metazoa; phylum Chordata; class Amphibia; order Caudata; family Salamandridae; genus Triturus; species Triturus cristatus. Next base: position 83,500,343 of record NC_140586.1, on the reverse strand, counting down.
GGTTATGTATGTAATGTATAAGGATTGTTATTTTGACCTGGATTGAGCAATAAAGAATAAAAAGAAAAAAAAATGAAACCAGTATTAATAATGTCATAACATTCTGAGCCACCTTGAGGGTCTGTATGCTATGTGTCTTTTTTTATTCAGACAATAATACCCTATTTCTCGAAAGCACTTAATGCCAAAAATCATGCTATTTCTAAGCACTATAAATACAGGTGTTACTACTGATCAAGATAAAGGTACTGAGGGGCATATTTAGAAGCACCTATCACCACCACAATGTCACTTTTCAGGACTTGTGGTGACGATAGGGCCTTGCCTTATTTGCAAAGCAGCATTAAGCCAGTTAGTGTGACTGAACGCTGCCTTGTGAATAAGGCCCCCTTTCACGCTACACTGTGCGTGAAAGGGGTGATCAATGGGAGTTGTGGTGGGCGTTTTACCTCAACGCCCATTGATTTTGACACTGCCCCATATTTACAAGGGTGGCGTAAACATGGGGCAGCACCAAAATTAAGACCAGGAAAAATCTGGTCTTACCCTGTCGAAACAAGGAGAAACTTTAATTTCTCCTTGTTTTTTCTGTTTGCATGTGTGCTGCGTTGTGCAGCACACATGGAAACAGCAAAACACCAATGATTGTATATGTGCATGAAGGTGTCCCTTCCTGCACATAAATAATCATTTTTACAAAATGACGTTTTGCAACTTCTATGTGTACTCCATTAAGAAGCAAACATAGAAGTTACAAAACCCCATTCAAAGATTGTTTATGTGCAGGAAGAGATACCGTACTGCAAATAAACAATCTTCCCCTGCAACGCAGACACCCTTGCAATATGGTGAAATGGTGCCCACTTTGGCGCTAGTCAGCTACATTCAGTGCCAATGCAGGGGGAAACGCAGGGCTGCACCATAGTGTTGTAAATATAGTGCAGCCCTGTGTTTCTAAAGTGACGGAGTGTGTTGTTCACCTTCTTGGCCTAACGACACGCTTCACCACTATACCAGTAAATATGCCTCTGAGTCTCTCACGCATTGGATCTTCCATAGATTCACATGCTTGAGTCATTTCCTGTTGCCATGGGGAATGATTCAAGAATATCATTCTCTGCGGCGACTGGGAATTATTCAAGCATGTGAATCTATGAAAGGTACTGATGCTGGAGAACCGGAGTTACAGGTAAGTAACTTATTTCTTTATCATCTGTGAAAGAAAAAGGCTGATCTAGGACTTACTGAGTTTCAAGATTGAGACCTGTTAGTCACACACAGACACAAGCAGTCATAGCTGAACTTCCTGAGCTACCCTGGCATGACATAATACTACATTGAAAAGGACAACACCACATTACAGGTGATAACAAATGATCGCATTTCATGCGCTAACATGACACATCTGCTGAGCTGCACTTAGCAATAAAGTAAGCTCGAAGTCACAGAACCAGCTTAAGTCATGTATATCTGTAATATGCTGTCAGTTGAACTGCTCGCAACAGGGGATTTATAAATAGTTGTTTTTCACTCACAATTGGGCATCTGAAACCTCTTTTTAAAAACAACACAACTGGTGGTGTGGGCTATACTTATTAGACAGGTATCTTTTTGAAGCTTTACCACTTGAAATTTACACCCCAACCACTTAAGGTCTGAGATTCCACCTCCTCGCCTTCAAGAGCTACTCCTTATGCAAATGATACACATTTTCTATTTATTGGATAAACATTTACAAAGATTCTGCATTCTGTTGTGGAATTCAGTTATAACAACACATTCTGATGAGACTCTTAAGGGTGTAGCAGCCCATTCTACCTTCAAAATCCAATTACAGCTTAAAGGCAAATGCTGGTCTTTGATTATGGAAGCCTTTCATTTGAGACCAAGTATTATATAATTTCACTAGTACAAATGCATGGGTCTGTTGGGTTGGGTTTGTAGTCTCAAGACAATAGAGTAGTTTGAATCTAAAAGTGCAAAAGTGACTCTTCTGGAGGCAGAAAAGAAAGGCAATGGGAGCTACATACATGCAGTGGTGCCATCTTGTATTCAGTCCTGGTCAGCACTCATTGTCTCATGAAGGTACTGAGCTGAGGGAATCAGGCGGCAGAGCTTTGCATTTTGTAGATAATTATTGAAGGGGCTGAAAGAAGTGCCTCTCCCCAATAATAATGCATATTTTGCTTGCTTTCTATTTAGCGAGCCTTCGTGTTGTTTCTACCTGTCATTTGTGGCTTCATTCACTCTTTCTTTGCTGGGTCTGGTGCTTAGTGGGCTAATGCGTCCACAGTAGGGTTGTGTTTGACCTTATGGTCACAGGTTCAAATCCCAGTGGATCAACTTAGCCTTTCGTCCTTCTGATATCAATAAAATGAGTACCATTAATTTGGGTAACTATAAACATCTGCTATTAAGCGCCAAGATACCCTTTGCGGTGAACGCAATGTGAATGTTATGTTATGAGATTTCTGATTCCTTCATTTTTGAGACACTCTTAAGGTTACGGGTTCTGGTTATATATAACCCGACTGTGGCCCTTATGAAGGGCAGTAGGCATGATCCTTGATATCACTCACGCTAAATGTTTTCCTACCATGACCCAACAGATTAAGAGGAATATTCATGCAGGGTTACTGCATTGAAGGGCGACCTTTTGTTTGCAGCCATTTGTTCGATTTGAATTGTTTTTCAACTCACCAGAATGTATATGATAACTCAATGTATGTTTTAGTAAACTTAGTAAGTGCTTTGCCTCTATTTCAAAAACATGCATAACATGCCTGCTTCTTCCCCTAGTCACTACACTTAAGGAGATGCCAGCTCTGCAACTTAGCTCATCAGATGCCTTGGAAAACCTAATCTATGCAGCAGAAACATCCCCAGAGAACACTGAATCTGAGAAGGATGCAGGAAATGAAGCGGTTGTTGCTGAGCCTGAAACCATTTCTGATGCCAGTGACTGTGTTTGGTATGAAAATGAAGATCATGTTATAGTAATAGGGTCTGACACAACAGAAACAGCAGAGGAGCAAAATGAGGTTACTACTGAACCTATCTCACTAGTCAAGCCACCCATGTGTACATGCCAAAGAGAAGAGAAGAACAGCCGCAGGAGGACACATAGCTCAGACAGTCAGTGTGAGTCAAGTGATGATGTGGAAGCTGTTCCCCTTCATCCACCGATCTCGGATTTCCCTCCTGGTATCCCCATTACCAAGGAATTTGTGCTGCGTTTTCTTGCGCCGGTGCAACATAATATTCGTTTCCCATATGGGTGTGCTGCTTGCTGGAAGGCCTTTGCGTCTGCGGACATGCTGTTCTCTCACGTGATCCACGGAGCCAAGGGGGACTTCAGCTGCCTTGTGTTCTTCCAGAGGTGGAAACTGATGAGAAGAAGGCTGCGCATGGTGAGCAACAGACTTGATGCTGCCATAGAGAGGCGCGACCGTCTGAAGAGAAAGAGAGAAGGTCTCATTTCTCTCCCACGTACAGTTTGTTCTTGCTGTGGGAGGAGCGTCCAGGGGTACGTGAACAGCACCAGCAGCGAAAGCAACAGCAGCAGCTGCTGCAGTGGCAGCCGGAAGAGGAAGCAGCAAGATTATGTTTGTCATTGCCCACCCCCAAAAAGGCAACGTTCTAGTAGAGAGTCATTCTAGAAGACCACTAGAGCAGACCACAAGAGGCAATTGATCAGCTAATTTAGCCAACGCTTTAGAATTATTTAGGAAATGCTCATACACATTTAGGTTTAGCACATTACTAACCCATTACCAATAGGACAATATTGATAGGTAAGAGGCCCTTTCCTTACGCAGCTAATTCACCTTGTTAAACAGAGCTCCCCTCCCTTGTCTGCTAAGAGCACATCTACAGTTCACAGAGAAGCTTTATCTGAGCCCCATGGCAAGACTGTGTGAAAAGAACTGTAACTCCTTCCCACTGAGCTCCCTTTATCCCGTGCTGGGCATTATGGAGGCCATAGAACATTCAAAGTTCTGCCACCTTTGTAAAGCTATCCGTCACTTCTACAGAGAAATGCATCCAGTGGTCCAACAGAGTTCAGGGGCATATACACTCTAAAGAGCAATTAAGCTTGCCTCAAAGTGTCAGATGTCACAGAGATGGCCTTTATTGAGGAGTGAAGTCATTGCAGGTAGAGTCCCACCACACATCTATCCAGAGTGCTACAGAACAGCATCATTTTTACCTGAAACACTCACTTCTACTGTCTAAAAATGTGAGAGCTAAATAGGTCGAATATGATATGCCTAAAGATATATATCATTTGTGGCAGACAGGTTTACATTGAAGGACTCCCCAGAGAGCTGCTGTTTTTACCCCAGGGTAAATTTGGTGATTTGAATCAACTTTTTACTTTCAGTTTCACCCCTCATTTTCCTTTACAGTTCAGTTCTAAGCTTACCTAGGTTCCTTATTTCCTGAGGACTTCCTGTTTCCGGATCCTAGACTTTGTATCTCAAAGTGCCCCAACTCCCAGGTGTTACTCAACACCAAGATATATAAAACAGGCTTGAATGAGTGAGGAACAGGGACCGGACTTCACATATTAGCAGTATTTCCTGGCTGAAATTGGCATTCCTACCTACCATAAAATAGGCACCAACTCCTGCTATAACACTGGCACAACTGCCTATTACACAAATGACGCTACCTCCCCCACACGGATGAACTTTCTCATAGAAAACTGCCGTTATTTACAACTGCATAAATGAGGAATTATTATTCTGCACAGACACACAGGGTGGTAGTAAGAGGTATTTTAACTGATTACAAAAAACTCAACTTGAGCAGATGTCACATAACAAATTTAAAATGTTGTTAAATGTGGCATGTCTGCACTTAATAGTAGTTTCTGCACCTGACCATATCACATACAAAATCAGCCTAACCAACGGACACATACATAGATTATCCTAATCCCACCACTTTCACTCGCACCTCAACTGCCACAGGCTTTGGCCTACTGACCTCACTGCAACCACTTTGCACTGCCGATCTCCCCACAATCCCCCATCCTTTTGTACTACCCGTACTACTTCTCCGTTATTTATCATTTATAAACCCTCAATGCTCTCATGTTGGCCAACACCCCAGCAGCGTCACAATCTAATGAACCCCACCATCAGAGCCATGTCTACGCTTGAGACAGGAATTGGGAAAAAACTTAGGTAAAACAGAAAAGCATCCTACCCAACCCCCACAATACGTGGAGGCTGGCCCTTCCACAGAAAGGAACAAATCAGGGCTGTGGCTTCTTTAAACCAAGTATTGAGGATCGGGAACGGGAAATTCTGCAACACATATAAGAAACATGGAAGGACTATTATTTTAAACAAGGCCACCTTGCCCATCACATTAAGTGGGGGCTTAGTCCACTTGTGAAGGTCCTTTTAAGTCTTTTTCAGCAGAGATGTGAGGTTAAGATTGTGGGTTAATTTAGCACCACAGAGATATGCACACTTAAGTATTTAAAGCTTAAGCAGCGTATTGGAATGTTTGTTTGCCAACCAAAAGCAGCGTTATCCCCCTTCAGGGAAACCAAAAGGGATTTGCTCTAATTTGCATAGAGACCCGACGGCGCCTCATAGATTTTCAGGATTTCAAATGCTCGTGGTCCTGACACCTAGGGATTTGAGAGGAAGAGGAGTGTATCAGCTCCGTATAGTGTGTGTTTATCTTTCATTGATCTTCCCCAGTACCAGTCCTGTACTCAAGCGCCACAGAAGATTATTCGAGCAAGAGGTTCAATATCGAGAACAAACAGGAGAGGGGACAGCTGAAATCCCAGCCTGGTGCCCTATTGAATTTGGAACATTTATAACTGTACCCCATTTATGAGGACTTGCTGATATAAGATAGTCATATACATTCGGTATTTGGGACCGAAGCCCAAACCCATTAGGACCTGATATGAATAAAACCAGTTGACCATATCAAAAGCTTTCTCAAAGGAGTGCCAATGGGCCTGGGATGTCATGTAGTCTAGCTAGAGCTGTATTGACATGGCAAATGTAGTGATGGGTGCTACGGTTTGACATAAAGCCGGACTTATCAGCATGGTCAGAACCCAGTGCAGTCTGGTTGCTAGTATCTCAGCAAATGCTTTTATATCGGCATTAATTAAGGAAATGGGACATTAAGAGGCACCGTCATCTCCAGGACGTCCGGACTTGGGGAGCACTACTATATTGGCAATCTAAATCAGGTGGGAAGTGACCTTTCGGCCTTGCTTCTGTATAGAGTTTAATTAGATGTTGGATAATTGTATCCCACAACTTACTATAGTCCTCAATAGGGAAACCCCCAGGGCCAGGAGTCTTGCCCGGTTGCATGTCTTCTATTGCTGTCTCAATTTCCTCCACCATAAGGGGAACATTGAGGTTATCCCTTTGAGCACTTGTTAGTTCTGGAAGGAGTATCTCATTGATCAGGAGTCCAGCCGGACCGTCCTAGGGTAGTATGCATATAGTGTTCAGTAGTAGCTTGCGACTATCTCTGCTATTTCAATGGATATATGCCGGTGGTACCTCTCCCAATCAGTGATTTGGAGGGATTACTTTGGAGCCCATATCTCTAGTGGCCAACCAATAATGACGTTTCCCACTCTTGTCCCCATGTTTATATGCCAGCCAGATAGATTCTCTCTAGCATTGTTGAGCCTCGTCCAGCATTTGCTGCCGCAGCAAGGTTCTATCAAGTTTGAGTTGTTGATGGAGAGTTTCAGAGGAGTCGACTTTGTTTCTCTGGCTCTATGATTCAGACATTGTGGTCATTAAGTTGGCTATGTTTGTCTCTTTCTACCTGTTTAAGGTATGCTTTGGCCAAGCCTTTAATTACAGCTTTGTTAGCTGCCCATAGAGTGCTTGTCTCAATCACCGAGCCTTAGTTTATCTCAAAGTAGGAATTAAGCTCTGTAGCTAGGTACTCCATCCATCAGGTATCAGGCATTGAAATGCCATGTTAGCCTCCTGTGATGTGCAGGGTCCCTGTGCTGAGAGTAACAAGTGAGTCGTCTGATATCCCTCTTACGAGGATGCCCTCTGCCGTGGCACATATCATGTGGGTGGCTCGAAGAAGCAGGAGGTCTATCTGTGAGTGGGGTTTGACAGATGCTGAGGTCTGTGCATATGTGTTAGCCCCAGGATGCCGGGCTCTCCAGACGTCACATAGACCCAGTGAGTTCATCCACGGCTCAAAGGATTTAGATTTCTCTAAGCGATGTTGCTTTGTATGAACTTTGAATTGCCTGGAGCATTCTCACAATCTCTGTAGATTTACATGATCCTGGGTCAGGGAGGTCTTAGTGGGCTGCCTGGGTTGTTCCGAGGAAAAGGTGGCGTGTTTCTCTGGTTTTGGTTGTGTACGCATTTGGGATCCTCAATCTTTCTCCGTTATGACTACAGAGAGGGGTAACTGTATGCATAAGTACCACTTATCACTCTGACTTCTCTGTAAATGTCTCAACTCATTCAACTCAACTCATTCAGTAAACGGCATCTCACCTTATTCAGGTCCAGCATCACAGCTCATGCATACCATCAATTCTCAATTCCACACTCAAGTCTACGTTCCCAAAAAGGGAAGCATGTCTGATACAGAGGACAATCATAAACTTTCTTGGTGGCTATCGGAAAAACTGATCAAATGTATTCATACCATTGCAGCCATCTAGCCAGAGAAGTCATGCACAACATGCATCACACTCTTTAAGGAAAAGATATCAGACTTCACTCGGATTCTTGTCGCTGTCTGACACTCCTAGACAATGAGGTATAATTAATGATGCGCCTGCTCTTTGTTTGGGAACTGTGGCACTTCGACCCTCCTAGCAACAATCTAGGCCTAGGATTTTCTCTCAACTACCATGAGGGTACACATTTAACAAGCAATGAAGCAGTAGCAGGGACATTTGCGCCAGTAAAAGGGTCCACCTCACCTGCATCCCTGATGGGTCTACTAACGATTAGCATGCCTAGAGTCCCAGGCCAGGAAGCCTCTAGCCAGCACGTTGCTGAGGTTGGTGTCTGGAGTAGGGGACAATACCTGGACAAGGGAGTGGTGCCCACTCACTGCTCTACCGCAACCACTTGCATCTGTAGCACTTACCTACAGTTTGTTGCCAACTCACTGCCACATAGGAGTCCTCTGGTCCAAGCTTTGAAATCCTCTCCTTCCACTAGACATATGCTCAGTGAGTATTGTCAGGTCCTTGCTCTTCATCAACAGTCAATGCTTGGACACCTGTCACCAAAGGCCCAAGCGGTAAATGGGCATATACTGCTTTTCATCACACATGTTGATGTTTTATGAAAGTGTTTGAAAATGTCTTGAACCTTCTCAATTATTTTCTTACCGTGAATTGATCTAAAACAACAACATGTCTATAAATTACTGTCAAGCCAATTTTTTGTTCTGATTCAATTTCTACAGCATTGGGTATTGTGTCCCATATCTGAACCATGAAGAGCACTGTAAGACAAAGGTGTATTTTCATTTTTCTACTGAATGGGGTTTCCTCTTGTGTTAGCTAACTCTATGAAAATCCAAATTATTGTCCCCTGTGAACCAAAAGTTTTCTCAACTCTCTGTTTTATGACATCGTATTTCTACTTCCTGGCGAAAGCAATAGGATATTGTAACAAATATAGGTTTTTATTGTAAAGTATCACAAGTTGTAAATGGTAAACAAATTCTAGTAAAATGTTACGTTGTAAACTGCTGATATACCCTAAAGAAAACACTGCACCAAAAAATCCTACAAAAATAAACTTTACAAACGTGTTGGCTCCTTACTTGTGGCTGTGCTCTCTTTTTTTGTATGAATGGTGCAGGGTTACCCCTTTATCCACAGGAAACACATTGGAGCATATGTACAAGCCCCAATCGCCACCACAATGTCACCTATAGTGACGTTGTGGTGGCGATAGGGACTGCGCTGGCTTAACGCTGCCTTGTACATAAGACCCCACTATGGTAAGCGTGAAAGGGGTGGGCAGTGGGTGTTGCGGTGGGCGTTCCACTGGAACACCCATTCATTTTGACGCTGCCCCCTATGTACAAGGGTGGCGTACAGAGGAGGCAGCGGCAAAATTCAGACCAGGCAAAACCTGGTCTTAAGATGGCGAAATGAGGAGAAATGCATTATTTTTCCTCGTTCTTGCTTCTTCCATGTGTGCTGCCTTGTGCAGCACACATGGAAAAAGCAAAATGCCATTGTTTGTTTATGTACAGGAAGGTGTCCCTTCCTGTACATAAACAAACTTTTTTTTAAATTCAATTTTTTCACTTTCATGTGTGCTGCATAAAGCAGCACACATGAACAAGTGACAGAATGGCATTACTAGGATTGTTTATGTGCCGGAAGGGACACCTTCCTATACATAAACAATCCTCCCCTGCACGCAGACACCCTTGCACTCTGGTGCAAGGGTGCCTACGTGGGCGCTAAGTTGCTAAACTTAGCGCCATCGCGGGGGAAACGCAAGGCTGCACCACATTCTTGAAAATATGGTGCAGCCTTGGGTTTCAGAAGTGGAGGAGAGAGGAGTTAAGCCAGGAAGGCTAACGCCTTTCTCCTACACTTCCTTGTACATTTCCTCCATTGTTTTGCGATATCCAGATGGCCCTTGCCAAAGAGTTAATTTTATTTGGGGTATTTTTGCTTCTCAGATATTTCCTCCACAGTCCGGCTCATAAAACCTGAAATTGTTTTTAGAAAGAGCTGGCTGGGTGACTTTTAAATATATGTCATTATACCATTCCCAGAGGATTTCAGAAGCGCAGTCCAAAAATGGTAACTTTCATTTGGTGAGTAGGAATATCAGATGTAGATTCTAGATATCTTGAACATGGCGTTACCTCACTTAAAAGGCGAGATAGGTTGTAACTTTCTGAACTCCAAGTAAGTAAGTTGAGTGGAGGTACCCACCACTGAAGTAGGGAAATCATGCAATGGAAAATGGCAACATATTTGTAGAAGAACACCCCTCTCTGCTCTCATTATGCAGATGTAAGACAGAGAGAGTCTTTGCATTGCTGTGAGGTCTCATAGGTCAACAGTCATCAACTAAATAAAGCACAGAATGGCTGAGACCTTGAAGGAGGTGGGGATTTCACTAAGTGGTTCCCGGGGCCAGCATGGAGTGACTCATGTTCATAAGTTTTGCTGTTTCATCCTTTTGTCCAACTGTGCCCAGCACAATAAGTTAAATGCCATTAAAGGGAGTGATGACAGGAGACATAAAAGTGTTCTAAGCAGCCTAGAAATCCAGCCAAGGTAATGTGCATTAGATATGAAACGTGGTGGCAGGAGGAAGATTCAAGCAGAATAGAAAATATAAAGATAAGAGGAAGAAAACAGACAGACCAATGAGGTCCAAAGAAAAAGAAACTGTAAATGGCAATAGAGCAGGGAACATGCAAACATTGTAAGAGCTAAGGAAGTAGAGAGACCAGAGGAATATGAGGAGCTAAATCTAATCATGTGACATTCAGTATACTGCGCTCCAGTCTGAAGTTGTCTATCCTCCGCAAAAAGAACCAGGTCTGTGAAGGACCTTAAGGTCCAACAGTTGCTGGAACATTAGATCTTGGTGGATGTAGCTTCATTTCCTATCTTAGCTACCACAATAACTGAACTAAGCTGAGGATTTGAGCGCAGGTCATCAATTTGGCTGTTTTGATCTCCAAAGCTTGCGGCTTCATAAAATGTTGAGCTTTGACCATCCTTCTACGTGCAGTGTGATATATATGCAGGAGAAAGCAGGTCTATCCGTCATTTGAATTGTGATAAACATGACCAAAAAGGGCAACCTAGGAACAACAAGAAGGGATGGACTCAAATCTCCGTCTGTCTGTCCCTGCTTCCTTCCCACTTCTGCCTGACGGGACCAGCTCCTGACACTGTACCTGCCACTCTCCTCCCCAAGCTTCCTTCCACAGGCTAAAGCCAGGTGATTCTTGACCATCAGGAACTATGGAGGGCAAGTGTGGAGGCATGGTAGCTAAGTGCAATGGATATAAGTTGGTGTAGAAGTAGGCATTAGTGTAGACTGATATAGGTATTTTTTAAGGTGACTGTGTTTATCCCATATTATTGCATGGATTTACCCTTTATGCACCATTGCAGTCATGCATGTAATATGAGCTCATAATGTTACATGCTTGAAAGGTGTAGTGTCTGAGTATTTTGGGGGTATATGGATGATCTGATACATGGACCTTTCAGACAAAGCATATAATTTGTGGGAAGAGCGTATGGGCAATGCAAGTTTATAGTCACAGACAAATAGATCCCATCACAATTAATAGGTTAGGCGCTGGTTAGTCAATATCTCATCAGTAGCTTCTCTTGATTAAACCATGGTGTATTCAATTCAACAAAACCTGTCACAAGACACCAACCTGCAAGACACAGAAGCTCTGGCCTCAAGGAAAATGGCTGATATGTGGCTTTTGGCTCTCACCCCGTTTGAGACTTGTCAGTGGGCACCCAGAAAGTGTGACAGCTATTTTGTATGTTTGTGTATGATTCCAGTGGCTCAACTTCCTTTAAGAATAAAAGTAATTTACAATGAAAATGTGTGTCACTGGATTCTATTCCTGCTATGGCTGTAGGATGGAATTTGTAATCCAATAGATGCCCCTAGTCTTCCAAGATACATAGGGAATGCTCCCAGGCAGATGATAGTTTAACATGAGCCTAGGAACAAGAAAAAGTCATGTTAATCAGAGCGATAAATAATCTAAAGCCAGCTGAAGCTATTGGGGCATTTGGTATGTCCAGTTTAGCTAAAACTTTTAGCCAGGCCTAGATGGTTGGATGCAATGCCTGTTCCAATATCAGGGAGATACCTGATAAATAGTCCCAATTCACTACAAGATGTGAATTTTAATACTTTCTCCTCAAAAATCCAAAACGTTATTTTGCAAATGGTCACCTGATACCCATGTTGAGCATTTTTGGGGAGGATTTCCCTAGTAGGGTCAAAACTCATGTTTTGGAGCATCCGAATAGCACCAACTATTTCCTCAGAAGGGAGACATGCTTTAATAATTGGAATCCAAAACGCACAATGTAGCAGCTTTGGCTATATTGACATAGATAACTGTGTGCAGAGGGATGGCTGCTATATTGTATATTTCCACTCCCTTCCACAGGCCAGGTAGAACTTCCTTGTGGACCAAGTTAATGGTTGGTTTGTGCCTGTTTCCTCTTATCCTCTTTCAATTATTATTACATCACACAAGTACAAATTACTTTGCTAAACCTCAAGTTTGGATACAATATTAAGATTGGGGTGATTCAACCTAACTTTGGAGAATAGTTCATCCTTGCGTTGTTCTTTGCTGATGACGCACTGCTTCTGATTAACAATGTGAGGGAGCTTTAATGTAGCTAGCTTCTTATTGATTTCATAGAAGCTTTAGATGTATTTCGGTGAATCAAAAACTAATGACCTTTGGCCTCTTTAAAAGGTGATAGCATCTGGGATACTATGCACTTCCAGGTAGTTTGTAGCTATTTCTGGCACTAGTCATGGCCCCAGATTAAAGTACATTCAAACATTAGGTGAAGGAACCTACTGAAATTCAATAGTAAATACCTATAACCAACTGAGCACCTACAATAATGGTCCAATACTGGTTCTCGTAATAAAAATATATCTGGCAATAATCTTTTCAGAACTTATGAGTCAAAAAAGGATCATGATAGATTAGAAGCTGCAGATGAGTCACTGAACTGTGAGAAACAAATCTTCTTGTTGCCGTTAGAATGGAACGCGGTATCAATTTGGAGAAAGAAGTAGCAAACTGAGCATCAAGAAATTGGCTCAACAAAATTGTAATGCAAATGGTGGGTCTGTATTTGTTATAATCAATATTTTTCTTTAAAAGACGCAGCCCGCGAATGAGTGATGGGACAACATCTGATTCTGGATTTCCAAACTAGATATGAACAGGTTTAAAATGGGGTTGGGTCAAGAGGATTGGCTCTAAAGGGTGTTTAGATAAACAAAGACGGAGACATTTTTTTTAGCAGAGGTGTGCATAAGCTGTTGTCTGAAGAACTTCAATTTACAAAATGTTTGAACACTAGCATGAATCTTGGGTTCTCTAAAGGTGCTTTCAGTGAAATGAAATGGTGGAATATGATTAACAGAATTAGTGTAATCTCCCCACAGCTGTAAATTTAGGGTGAAGGGTTGGAATGCGTTTTTTCCCAGGGAAGAAACTTTGAGATGGCCATTGAAAAGGTAGCAAACCCCTCCAATTTTTTATTTTCCCCACAACCATAGGCTCTGGCAGTGATATTCACACATCATTTGGCAACCTGTCAGTTATGTCAAAACACCTGGGATAAGCGAGCTTATTAGTTGTGAAAATGCCCAAGCAACCCCAACATTTCTGGGGGCTTGAGGGATACTGTTTTGAGGCCACATGTTTTCTATTTGAGTCTTGTCCTAGCAGGCCTCAAAGGTAATGGGTCAATGGCATTTCAGCTAAGAATTCTGTCAGTTATATCCTACTTGTGAACTCACGCATCAAAATGTCAAAATTAATTGCTCAATTAATAATTAGGCTATTCCATTGGATTGGAAGGATGTAGTGGGAAGCTCTAAGTGTCAAGGCAGAACAAGCTGTCAAACATTTGGGCAGCTGTTTATGTTTATATTGCGTAAAAATACACTGTGGAGGTTTTTGATATGAAGCTTAAACAAGCATTTGCAATGCAATAGGTCTCGCATTCACGTGAGTTTGAGCTATTGCCATTTTAAATGACAAAGCCTTTTATTTATGTTTTGGGTTTTAAAACATGAATAAAAGGCATTTTCATTTACAATACTAATAGCTTAAACTCTTGCAAAAGCGTGACCTATTGCACTGCAATAAAGGACCTCTCGACCGCTTGTTAAATTGTAAATATCAGAGGAAGGGACCGGCCTGTGATGTCTTCGAAGTAGTGATAAATAGTGCAGTGAAGAATATGTGAAAGTTTTGTAAATTACACAGAAACAAAGTGTGAAGAGAGACTTACATATGATCCGAGCTATAAGCACTAACAAAGCACTCCAACACCTTTCGCACTGTGATTACACTGTCGCGGCTCTGGGGGAAGAGCGGGAGGGGGGCTATTTCCTGACCTCACCGTGATTTGAGTGTGCAGTGAGCAGTGTGGCATTGGGTAATGTCATTGATATCTTTAGCCTAATAAACACTCCAGCTGAAGTTGAGCCAGCTGAAGCTGAGCCCTGGCTTCACCTCCTGGTGCAGGGTGGGCTGTGCTTTATGGCATGCATGGAGGGAGGGAGGGAAGGTCTCGGCTGCAGCTCCAGCCTTGTAGAGTGCCCCTGCTATTACTAGTGAATGAAAGGCCCTGAGGTGGCAGACATGGTGGTATTGGTGGTGGTGGTATTGGTGGTGGTGGTACTAGTAGTGATTGTGGTGGTGATACTGGTGGTACTGGTGGCACTGGTGGTACTAGTACTGGTAATGGTGGTACTGGTGGTGGTATTGGTAGTGGTACTGGTGATATTGGTGGGGGTACTGGTGGTATAGGTGGGGGTACTGGTACTGGTGGTATTGGTGGTAGTACTGGTACTGGTGGTATTGGTGGTGGTACTGCTACTGTTGGTATTGGTGGTGGTACTAGTGGTATTGGTACTGGTGGAATTGGTGGTACTGGTGGCGGTACAGGTCCTTGTGGTATTGGTGGTGGTGGTACTGGAACTGGTGTTACTGGTGATACTAGTAGTGGTGGTACTGGTATAGGTGGAACTGGTGGTGGTGGTGGTTCTGGTCGTACGGTTGGTTGTGGTACTGGTGGTGGTGATCGTGGTACTGGTGGTGGTGGTGGCAGCACTGGTGGTTGTTCTGGTGGTGGTACATGCGGTGTTACTGGTGGTGGTGGTACTGATGGTGGTGGTGGTACTGGTGGTAGTGCTGGTGGTACTGGTGGTGGTAGGACTAGTGGTGGTACTGGTGGTGGTACTGGTGGCTGTCGTGGTGGTACTGATACTGGTGGTGGTACTGGTAGTGGTGGTACTGGTGGTGATGGTGGTGGTGGTGGTACTGGTGGTGATGGTGGTACTGGTGATGGTACTGGTGGTGGTGGTACTGGTGGGGATACTGGTGGTTGTGGTGATACTGGTGGTACCGTTGGTAATTCTTGTGGTGGTACTGGTGGTGGTGGTGGTACTAGTGGTGGTGGTGGTACTGGTGTTGGTGGTACTGGTGGTGGTGGTATTAGTGGTAATGGTACTTGTGGTGGTTGAGGTATTAGTGGTACTGGTACTTGTGGTACTTGAACTGGTGGTACTGGTGGTGGTGGTACTGGTGGTGATGGTTCTAGTGGTGGTGGTACTGAGGGTGGTGGTACTGGTGATGGTGGTACTGGTGGTGGTGGTACCGGTGGTTGTGGTAGTGATGCTGGTGGTTGTGGTACTAGTGGTGGTAGTGGTGGTGGTGGTGGGAGTACTGGTGGTGGTACTGATGGTGGTGGTTGTACTGGTAGTGCTGGTACTGGTAGTGGGTGTACTGGTGGTGGTGGTACTGGTGATGGTCATACTGGTGGAGCTAGTGGTAATGGTACGGTACTGGTGATGGTGGTTGTGGTGATACTGGTGGTGGTGGTACAGGTGGTGGTTATACTGGTGGTACTGGTGAGGTGGTACTGGTGATAGTTGTACTAGTAGTACTGGGACTGGTGCTGGTACTGGTGGTACTGGTACTGGTGATGCTGGTACTGGTGGTGCTGGTGGTGGTGGTAGTGGTGGTGGTACTGGTGGTGGTGATGGTGGTGGTACTGGATGTTGGTGGTGGTGGTACTGGTGGTGGTACTGGTGGTGGTGGTGGTATTGGTGGTGTACAGGAGGTACAGGTGGTAGTGATCCTAGTAGTACTGCTGGTAATGGTACTGGTAGTGGTGGTACTGTTGGTGGTGGTACTGGGTGTCCCCTCCTCATTCTTTTTTCCTTTACCCTCTAATTTTTCTGTCCACTAGTTTTTTGGGTGTTGACTTAGAGGCTCTGGGTGCCC
Organism: Triturus cristatus; assembly: GCF_964204655.1. Classification (NCBI taxonomy): domain Eukaryota; kingdom Metazoa; phylum Chordata; class Amphibia; order Caudata; family Salamandridae; genus Triturus; species Triturus cristatus. Next base: position 83,484,281 of record NC_140586.1, on the reverse strand, counting down.
CATTATCACTAATTGATGGTGTGGCGCAAGGTGCTTCCCTAAAATGGAGGGAGGGAGAGAGCTCTTCCACAAAATGGTGGCCTAAAACTGTCACCTCAGAACCTGGGCCATAGGCTGGCATGAGGAGTTCCAGAACCTTCTGGACCACTCTGGCTAGTCAGGGCCCAGGCTATATATAGAGGTGAGTTGCGGCGGCCATTTTATATGGGGTAGAAGGTGTGAAGTGAGGTGGTCAGGAGCAAGGCACCTGAGTGGGGAGGTAGGTGCGCTGGAGGGGGGGAGAACTGACTGTTCTTAGGGCCTGCTGTTTCTCCCCCCACAGTTGATACTACCCCCTACCTTGTGACCTAGCCTTGCCTTCAACCTCTAACTCTGGGATCACGTTAACCGTCTGTGTTTCCTGCCTAGTCAGGACCCCTGAAGAGAACTGAGTGAGAGAGTGACCTTCACCGACCTTATCCACCATTTCCCTGACTTTGCTTAGCTGAGGCGACCCTGTGAGAGTAGGGGGCGCTGGGTGTCAAACAATTCACCACCCCTCAAACTGTGGGCCTGACCTTAATTTCTACACCCCCCATTGAGGATATCCTTAAAGAACTCACCACTGTGGCCTGGGGGCCAGAAAGATTGTCCCTGCTATTGCTGGGGCCCGCGGAGAAGCCCGGGGCCCTGTCGCTGACGTCACAGCTGAGTTTGCGTGGTCCCCAGGGCTGAGGAGGCCGCTAGAGTTCAGGGAGGGCCTTGTTAGGCCGAGCAGACTAATCGAGGCCGCGTAGGCCTGAAGCCGGTGTCTCCTGTCATCTGACAGGGGCGGACTGTTAAGCGCCGCCCCCGCCGCTTCACCTGTCGCTGTCTGGGCCGCGCCCCCGAAGGCCGCACTGTCATTGGCGGCTGCGGGTGCGCCCTGGCTGTGGTGCGTCGTCAGTGCGGAGCCTCGAGAGGTGTGTCCGACCCGGACATCGCCGGGAAACCTGCACGGCTGACGGAGGATCTTCGCAAGGGCCGGTGAGACCGAAGTCTGAGGTAAACCCTGGGGAGGAGGGCGGGAGGCCCGGGAGAAGCCCAGTGCACGCCCCTCATCGGGGAATCCGATCGTCGGGCCTGCTTGGCCCTGCAACTACCCCGGAGTGGGGAAGCGGTCGAACCATGGCCCAGTGAATTGGTGCCAGTGTATTACTAAACGTTGGCCCCTAGAGTGGAAATAACTGCCTTCTCAGTCAACATGAGTCCCCTACGGAGGTAGCCAGTTCAATGCTCAGCGCTTGGTCCCCTTGATGAAAAGCATAAGTGAAGCGCTATATTTAATGACTCTACTCAAAGTACTATGTGATCGCTAAGAGAAACGCTATATATTTTATTTTTTTTTAACAAACTTTATTGTGATTTTCATATGCAGGTATTACAAATTACACCTCACATTGCACAGGGAATTATTTAGGGAAACACAGGATACAATTCAGGTTTTGTGTATTATCCTGTCAAGTTGCGCTGTTGTCCACAATAGAACACAATAATATCCCAATCACGCTAGGAGGGTCGCCTGTACGTCTCAGTATTATGCTCTCCATACCCAGCTTTTGAACGAATGTGGTCAGGAGGAGCGGGAACCGCTCAACTATTCACAAACCCCAATCCCACCCAAAACCCACCCTCCATACCCACCCATGCCACAAAGTAAACAGTCACAGTCTGGGGGCCTCGAAGCTTTCACTGGGGGAAAGGGGGGGGGGGGGTAAACGGAAGGGACCGCCAGCCGGGGCAGAGGGCAACCCCATCCCAAGCACATGGATGAGGGCGAACAGAGGCCAATCCATGTATCCCGACAGAGGGGCCCGATCAAAGAGAAACGCTATATTTAATGTCTCTACTTGAAGTGCTATGTGATCCATAAGTGAAGCGCTATATTTAATGACTCTACTCAAAGTACTATGTGATCGCTAAGAGAAACGCTATATTTAATGTCTCTACCTGAAGTGCTATGTGATCCATAAGTGAAGCGCTATAGTTAATGACTCTACTCAAAGTACTATAAGATTGCCAAGTAAAGCGCTATGTCTAAAGACTCTATTTAAAGTGGTAGGAAATCTCTATGTGAAGTGCTATGTTTAGACCCTCTATTTAAGGCGCTATGAAATCGCTATAGGTAGTGCTATATTTAATGTCTCTGTCCAAAGCACTATTGAATTGGCAGTACTGTGATTGATCATCAGGTGGTGTGCTTGATTTATTAACAGATTTAAAATGTCTATGTGTTAGAAATGGGCGTCTCTAGTTGGCACAGGTATGCACTTGCGTCAAGCAGGGACTCTCAATTCCAAGTCAGGATAAGGGGATCACCCTTTCAAATAACCCCTGCTCACCCTTAGGTAGTGTGGCGCAAGCAGTCAAGACTATTCTCAGGGCGCTATAGGTTAAGCATTTGTGAACACATACAGTAATGCAATGACACACCACAAATGGACACAGTCAAGGTTATATCAAAAATAGTTCTCTTTATATAAGGCTTAGCACAAGACCAGAATAACGATTAAAATGACTACAGTATTATTTTAAAGTTCAATGTTCTTGCAAAAAGGCTTAAAATGCAAAAATAGGCTTCTTTTACTCAATTCTGGCTTTGTACGGTTCGTACCTGGGTGTACGACTCGTCCGCATTAAAAACAAGGAAAGTACGAGTCAAACAATCGGTGCGGACTCCGGGGTCCGGGACGTGCACACTGCGGTGCGAACAGAACAAAGTACCTTTAGTTCGTGGGGTCCGCGACGGACAGTGCGGGACAAGTTGATGGGTCCGGGTCGTAGTTCGGCAGCGTACTCGTCTGGTCCGGTCGCGGCGTTGGGACGCGGCGTTGGTACGGGACCTTCAGGGGCACGGGCGGATGAGCCGGATCAGCTTGCAGAGTCCGTGGCGTCGGCGTTCGGGCTGTACATTCGGTGCGGATCAGTGGCAACACTTCTCGGCACCGTACAGCGTACGGGGATGATCAGCGTACTGCGGCTTCTCGGCTCTGAGTACGGCACGGGCAGTACGTTAGCAGCGTACGGACCGTACCTGCGGGACAGGGAAGCTTGAGTCCGGCACACAGGGTTCGGCAGCCAGGGATGTACGTCTCGAATTGGCGGGGAAGGTTAGGTGCAATGCAGCCGGGAGGGATATGGTGTGTACTAACGCTTTTGGTTCAGCGTAGACACACGGTGCCGGTCGGCAAAGACACGGCTTCGCAGCGGATGTAGTATGAGGCGTACTGGGGCCAAATCCAGCGGGAAACAAGCAAGAATTGTCCAGGCAACTCAGTTTTTGAAGGCAGATGAGTCCAATGGTCCTGGGACTCAGTTCAGGGGGAAAGCTCTCTTCCAAGCCCTTGGAGATAGATGAAAAACAAAGTACAAAGTCTCTTTTAGTCTTTTCCTCTCCTTTCTCAGCAAGGCACCAACTGCAAGCCAATCCCCCAGGTCAGGGAAAGTTACTCCTCCTTCAGCTTCTTCCAGGTCCTTCTAGTCAGGCAGAGTTTCTTCGTGGTTCAATCAGGATCTGATTTCTTAGGAGCAGGGCTCCTACATTTATACTCAGTTTCTTTTGTCTTTACAGGCCAGGGGGGCCTTTGCATAATCCCAGTCCAGTTCTTTTCAGTGAGGAGCACTTTGTTGTTGAGACTCTGGCTTCTTCTTTCAGCAGGCAGGACAGAGACATCAGACGCTCCCCAGGGGGTGGAGCCAGCATTGTGGAGGCAGAGCACTGTCCTATTCAGAGTCAAGGTGCACTCCTCCCACCCATCCTGGTGTAATCTTTCTATTCACCACCTGGCAGCCCCAGCCTGTCTCCTGGAACTTCCCAGCCCTGTCACTCAAGCTACACACAAAGAAGATAGCCCTCCCCTCCAGAGGCGGACTGAAATGGTTAAGCAAGCAAATGCTAACTTTCTAAAAGTAGCATTTGCAAACACAGGATATTAAAATAAACTTTACTAAAAGATATATTTTATTATTCTGGGTTCAGGCATACTAAACACGAATTTCTACCATGCTTCCTGAGCCTGCTAGGATTATAGAGTGTTATAATCTAGCAGCCCATTCTGGCCTATGGAGAGCAGGTAGCCTTCAATAGTGAAAAACGAAAATGGCTGTAATTCACTATTAGGACATGCCACACACCTCAGGGCATGTCCTACCTTATCCTTACAATGCACCCTGCCCTAGGGCCTACCATAAGGGTGACTAATATGACGGTAAGGGAAGGTTTAGGGACTGGCAAGTGGGGACACTTGCCCAGTCAGCATGACAGTACCAGACTGCATGCAGGTTCTGCAATGGCAGACCTTAGACACATTTTACCCCGCTGCTTCTGTGGGTGGCACAACCAGTGCTGCAAGCCCACTAGCAGCATTTGGATATACAAGCCCTTGGCACCCCTGGTGCACTCTACTAGGGACTGATAGTAAACCAAATAAGCCAAACATGGAAGTCAATTCACATAATACATTTTACCATAGGGAGCACTTGCACTGTGGCACTGGATTGGCAGTGGCACAGTGCCCTGAGCAGCTAACACCAGCACAAAAATACATTGAGGCACACACAAAAATGGAAGGGTGACCCACGCCAACGGTGCCAGGTCTAACACGTGTCCCCTCCAGCTGAAATGTGGGGAGAACTACCCTACCCCAGGGAGTTCTCATCACTAAGGCGGAAAAATCTGGAAAGACCATCAGCGTTGGCGTGGTCTGTACCGGGACGATGTTCCACCGTGAAATCCATCCCCTGTAGGGAAATGGACCACCTCAACAACTTAGGATTCTCACCCCTCATCTGCATCAACCATCTGAGGGGCCGGTGGTCTGTTTGAACCCGGAAGTGAGACCCAAACAAGTAGGGTCTTAGCTTCTTCAATGCCCAGACCACCGCAAATGCTTCTCGCTCAATCGCACTCCACTTTTGTTCCCGGGGAAGTAACCTTCTACTAATAAAGGCTACGGGTTGGTCAAAGCCCTCCTCAGTGATCTGTGAGAGAACAGCCCCTACACCATGCTCTGATGCATCTGTCTGCACCAGGAACTCTTTGGAGAAGTCAGGAGCCAAGAGCACGGGCGCCGTGCACATGGCAATTTTCAGGGTGTCAAAGGCCTTCTGACAGGTGTCAGTCCATATCACTTTTCTGGGCTGCTTTTTCGAAGTCAGCTCCGTCAAGGGGGCAACGATGCTGCCATACCCCTTGACAAACCTCCTGTAGTACCCGGTGAGTCCTAAAAAGGCCCTCACCTCCGTCTGGGTCCTTGGGGGCTCCCAAGCCAGGATGGCTTCTATCTTGGGTTGTAGGGGCGCCACCTGGCCGCTCCCTACTTGGTGTCCCAAGTACACCACGGAACCCTGCCCGATCTGACACTTGCTAGCCTCGATCGTGAGGCCTGCCTTGCGCAGTGCCATCAACACTTCCCAGAGATGTTGCAGGTGTTCTTCCCATGTGCCACTGAACACTGCGATGTCATCCAGGTATGCTGCGCTGAACTCGGACAGCCCAGCCAACACCTGGTTGACCAACCTCTGGAAGGTGGCAGGGGCATTCTTCATCCCAAATGGCATAACCCGGAACTGGAAATGCCCATCTGGTGTGGAGAATGCGGACCTCTCTTTGGCCCCATCAGTCAAAGCGATCTGCCAGTACCCAGACGTTAGATCAAACGTGCTGAGGTACTGGGCAGCCCCTAACTGATCGATGAGCTCATCAGCTCTGGGGATGGGGTGCGCGTCAGTCTTCGTGACCGAATTGAGTCCTCTGTAGTCCACACAGAACCGGAGTTCGGGTGTGGCACCCGGCGAGGCAGCCTTTGGGACCAAGACCCCTTAGCTGGCCCAAGGACTGCTGGAGGACTCATCCACCCCAAGAGCAAGCATCTTTGAGACCTCCTCTTTGATGCAAGCTCTGACCCTGTCAGTTACCCTGTAAGCCTTGTGCTTCACAGGTAAGCTGTGTCCTGTATCCACATCGTGGACGCACCAATCTGTGATACCAGGAACCAGGGAGAACAGGTCAGGAAACTGCCCCAGCAGGTGGCGGCAGTCATCCTGTTGCTCAGGGGTCAGGGTGTGTGAGAGGTTAACTCCATCCACTGACCCATCTCGCTCTGAGGCTACCAGGAGGTCAGGAAGAGGCTCAGACTCCTCCTCCGTCCCATCATCTGTGGCCAAGAGCATGCCCACTTCGGACCTCTCCAAGTGGGGCTTCAATCGATTGACATGGAGGACCCTCAAGGGGTTCCTTGGAGACTGCAAGTCCACCAAGTAGGTGACAGAACTCTTGCGCTCCACAATCTCAAAGGGTCCTGTCCACTTGTCCTGGAGTGCACAAGGCTCCACAGGGGCCAGGACCCATACCTTTTGGCCAGGTTGAAGCTCAACCGGAGTGGCATTCTGGTCATACCACCGCTTCATCTCCTCCTGGCTGGCTTCCAGGTTTGCCTCAGCAAGTTGCCTGAAACGCCTAGTCTGGTTCCGGAAAGCCAGCATGTAACTGTATACATTCTGGGGAGGTTTCCTGGGAGATTGCTCCCAGCCTTCCTTGACTAGACTAAGAGGTCCTCATACTGGGTGGCCATACAAAAGCTCAAAGGGACTGAACCCCAGAGACTTTTGTGGCACCTCACGGTATGCAAAGAGAAGGCATGGTAAGAGGACGTCCCACTTACGCCTCATGGGTTCCTCAAGACCCATAATCATGCCTTTCAGGGTTCGGTTGAAGCGCTCAACCAACCCGTTTCCTTGGGGATGGTAAGGGGTGGTGAACTTGTATGTCACACCACACTCTTGCCAAAGGGATTTCATATATTTCGATATGAAATTGGTCCCCTTGTCAGACACCACCTCTAGAGAGAATCCTACCCGTGAGAAAATTCCCATCAGTGCTCGTCCCACCACGGGGGCCATCACTGTCCTCAGAGGGATGGCTTCAGGGTACCGGGTGGCATGGTCCACCAAGACCAGGGTAAACCTGTTGCCCATGGCTGTCTTGCGGTCCAGTGGCCCCACAATGTCAATCCCCACTCGCTGGAATGGGGTACTGACCACAGGGAAAGGTTGGAGTGGAGCTCTCAGCTTCCTTCCACTCTTACCACTTGCCTGGCAAGTCTGGCATGTCCTGCAGTCAGTGTCAGAACTCCTGCGCATTTGAGGCCAATAAAAGTGGGTGACAAGCCTTTCAAAGGTCTTGTCCTGCCCCAAATGCCCTGCTAATGGAACGTCGTGAGCCAGCCCCAGTAGGAAGGCTCTGAACTTCTGGGGTACCACCAGCGCACGGGCTGACCCAGGTTCAGCAACCTTAGGCTCTGAGTACAGGAGGTCGTTCTCCCAGTAGATCAAGTGAGTACCGGACTGATCACCATTGGCCTGGGCTGCAGCCTGCTGCCGCATACCCACTAGAGAGGGGCACTCTTTCTGCTCCCTGCAGAATTCCTCCCTGGTGGTGCCTCCTTCTTGCTGCCAATGGGTCAGCTCAGGCAGGTCCCCCAGTTCGGCTATCTGTTCCCCGGTAGGCTCCAGGGCATCCCCCTCAAGGTCTGCTTCCTCCTGGGCCGTGGGAACTTCAGGAGCCGGATTCCCGTGCCTCCTGTGCCCTCTCCCTAAGGCCGGTTCCTGGGCCTCTCCCTCAGGCTCCAGGGTCCCTTCAACACCCCTACTGGCTGCCATCGACCGGGTGATCACGCACTCCCAATCAGGTAAACCCACCATCCTCAGGTGAGTTGTCTTCTCCACCTTTTCCCAAGGGGAGCTCTCCAAATCGTTACCAAGAAGACAATCAACAGGCATTGCCTCTCTCACAGCCACTTGCAGAGTACCAGAGACCCCCCCCCCCACTCAAAGGGAACCTGAGCCATTGGACACTGACTCTCTGTGTTGTCGGCGTTGACAACACAGCAGAATGCATGTGGGACAACCTGCTCTTGAGACACCAGGTGTTGCTTGACAGCAGTCACACTGGCTCCTGTATCTCTAAGAGCCCCCACCCTTCGGCCATTTATGGTCACCCACTGCCCATACTTTTGAGTATTGGGGGGCAGTTGGGCCTCAGCGACCATCTCACTGTCTCCTAATGAGACTAGGGTCATCTGTACGGGATCCCCGCCCCTTGGACATCTACCTCCCTCCCCTAGGCTACACTATTCACCTGCTTGGGGGGTGGAGCACCAGAGGGTGCTGGTTTGCCATACATGGGGCACTTGGGATCCATGGAATAGTGCCCCAGGTTGTTACACTTGTAACATCGGAGGGGGCCCTCTTTGAACAGGGTTACCTGTCGGGCCCCGGTCTGCTTCGGGGGTGGGGGTGGCTGAGAACCTTTCCCTTGGTTCCCTTGGGAATTACTTTGGGGCCCTCTGTAGAACTCCCTCTGTTTACCCTTGTCCCCCCCACTCTTCTGCTGGGGACCCTGAACACCTTTGGCGGGGCCTCCCATGGGACCCTTGTGGACCCTGGTGCTGATCCAGCGGTCCGCCTCCTCAGCAAGCTTCCTAGGGTTAGTCAGCTTGCTATCGATCAGGTGCTGGCGTAGCTCAGGAAAACAATTATCAGACAAGTGCTCCCATGCAATTAAATCAAACAGCCCTTGGTAATCATTCACTTTGCTACCCTTCACCCAACCATCTAGCGCTCTGGAAAAAAAAGTCACATATTCTGCATAAGTGGTACCAGGTTTCTTGGTGCAATCCCTAAATCTCTGCCTGTACAACTCAGGAGTTAACCCATACCTTGTCATCAGAGCTTCCTTCATGTGTGGATAGGATGTGTGGACATCAGAGGGGAGATCTAGCAATGTGTCCCGCCCCTCACTCAGGAACCTTCCCCACAACCCCGCTCCCCAATCTTTCTCAGGGACCCGGTGGGAGGACATGGCTACTTCATAGGCCCTGAACCACTGCCCAATATCATCCTGCTTGTAATACTCTTTCACCACATCTTTAGGAATATGCACCCTTGACTCTGTTGAATTGCTGCCACCAGAGGGAGAGCGGTCTAAACTCTTGGCCTTGAGATCCAACTCCCTCATTTTTCCCTCATGCTCCATGGCCAGCCTTTGTCTTTCCATTTCCATTTGAAGTTTTGCCATCTCCACTTCATGTGCTCGTGCAGCACTCCTGTCGGCCATTTCCTCTGGCGACAGGCCTCTGCTAGGCTCAGAAACACCTTCTGGGGGTATCACCTCCCGTGCATTCTCTGGGAACTTGGATTCGTAACAGGCCCTCAGCGCCTTTATGTACTGATCCTTGCTTGTTAATCCACTTTGTTTAATTCTATACTTGGAGAGATATCCTTTCAAGACTTCATTTGTGCACTTCCTCAGTGCCTCCTGTTCCCAATCTATGTCATCAACTCCAGAGAATATAGAGGACGCTCCGCCTCCACTGACTGAGCTAGGCATGGTCTCTTAAAGTGGAGATTCTTCAGCAAAACAATAATCAATACTGTGTGGCTGCGTTATTGGTCTGAACTCACTACGTGGCGTTCACTCAATCACTGTACATGCATGGATCATCCCGGGCCTTGGTGGTTCCCCAGCATTACCGAGCCTTCCATTTGGAATTGGCTCACGAGATACCCTTGGCAGGACACTTGGGACAGGACAAGACCTTTGCTCGGCTTGTGCCTCACTTTTACTGGCCTCAGATGAGGATTACGTCCAACACTTTTTGTAGGACGTGTGTTACCTGCCAAGCTAGTGGGAAAACAGGGGTGAAGCTGAAGGCTCCCCTGGAACGACTGCCTGTCGTTGGCACCCCCTTTGAAAGGGTGGGCATCGACATTGTTGGGCCATTGGATCCACCAACGTCTGCCGGTCACAGGTTTATCCTGGTTCTGGTGGATCATGCCACCCGGTACCCAGAGGCTATTCCTCTGAGGACCATTACAGCACTTGCGGTGGCACGGGCCCTGATGGGGATTTTCACCCGGATGGGGTTCCCCAAGGAAGTTGTATCTGACAGAGGCACCAACTTCATGTCAGCATACATGCGGGCTATGTGGAAAGAGTGTGGAGTCACTTACCGGTTCTCCACCCCCTATCACCCCCAGACCAATGGTCTGGTGGAGAGGTTTAACAAAACCTTGAAGGGCATGATCAGAAGTCTGCCCGAGAGCCTGCGGAGGAAATGGGACGTCCTCCTGCCTTGTTTGCTGTTCTTCTACAGGGAGGTACCACAGAAGGGAGTGGGCTTCAGCCCCTTTGAGCTGTTGTATGGACACCCTGTTCGTGGACCCTTCAGCCTGGTGAAGGATGGATGGGAAAAGACTCCCAGAAAACTTCCCCCGGATGTGGTGAGCTACATGCTGGCCTTTCGTAGCCAAATGGCTAGGTTGTGGAAGCAAGCTTCCGAAAACCTAGAAGCCAGCCAGACGGTCATGAAGGAATGGTATGACCAAAATGCTCACCCGGTGGAGCTGGAGCCTGGCCAGAAGGTGTGGGTCATGGAGCCTGGGGAGCTTAGCGCCCTCCAGGATCGCTAGTAAGGCCCCTTTGAGGTGATTGAGAAGAAGGGCAAGGTCACCTATGTGGTGGATCTTAAGACCCCCAGGCAGCCCCATCGGGTGCTCCATGTCAACCGCCTCAAGCCCCATCAAGAGAGATCAGAGGTCACTTTGATGATGGTGACTGATGGGTCAGAGGAAGAGGAAAGTGAACCTCTCCCTGATCTTTTCGCGTCCCAAGAGAAGGATGGGTCGGTAGAGGGAGTGATCCTCTCACCATCTCTAACTCCCGAACAGCGGAGAGACTGCCGCCAGGTCCTTGAGCAGTATGCTTCACTGTTCTCACTTATCCCGGGAAGGACTCATCTGTGTACCCATGATGCGGACACAGGGGACAGCCCACCTGTGAAGTTCAAGTCCTACCGTTTGTCAGATAAGGTGAAGGCTAGCATCCATGGTGAAGTCACCAAGATGCTGGAGCTGGGAGTGATTGAACCTTCAAGCAGTCCCTGGTCCAGTCCGGTGGTACTGGTACCTAAAGCTGCCCCACCGGGCACTACCCCGGAACTCAGGTTCTGTGTGGATTACAGGGGACGGAACTCTGTGACGAAGACCGATGCTCATCCTATCCCGAGGGCGGATGAGCTCATTGACCGGCTGGGAGCTGCCCAATATCTGAGTACCTTTGACCGTACTGGCAGATCTCCCTGACAGATGGAGCAAAGGAAAGGTCAGCCTTCTCCACACCTGAGGGTCACTACCAGTTCTGCGTGATGCCCTTTGGGCTCAAGAACGCCCCTGCCACTTTTCAGCGGCTGGTGAACCAGGTCCTCTCCGGGATGGAGGCTTTCTCGGCTGCTTACCTGGATGACATCGCCATCTTCAGCTGCAGCTGGGAGGACCATTTGTGTCACCTTCAGGCTGTCCTTCAGGCCCTGCAGCAGGCGGGTCTGACGATTAAGGCTAGCAAATGCCAGATCGGGCAGGGGTCGGTAGTGTACCTCGGTCACTTGGTGGGGCGGGGCAAGGTGCAACCCCTCCAGGCCAAGATCGAAACCATCATGGCCTGGGAACCCCCCAAGACTCAGACGGAGGTCTGAGCCTTTCTGGGCCTCATCGGTTACTACCGAGGCTTCGTCAAGGGGTATGGTACTATCGTGGCTCCCTTGACTGAGCTTACATCAAAGAAGCACCCTCGACGGGTAATCTGGACCGAGGTGTGTCAACGAGCCTTTGACACCCTGAAACAAGCAATGTGTGCGGCGCCTGTCCTCAGGGCCCCTGACTTCTCCAAATAATTCATCGTCCAAACGGATGCGTCGGAGCATGGCATCGGGGCAGTGCTGTCGCAGCTCAATGAAGAGGGTCTGGACCAACCTGTGGTTTTCCTATCTAGGAGACTACTTGCCTGGGAACAGAGGTGGAGTGCGATTGAGAGGGAGGCTTTTGCAGTGGTGTGGGCTCTGAAGAAGTTGTGGCCATACCTGTTTGGCTCGCACTTCCTGGTTCAGACCGACCACCGACCCCTCAGGTGGCTGATGCAAATGAGGAGTGAGAATCATAAGTTGTTGAGGTGGTCCATCTCCCTACAGGGAATGGACTTTAGGGTGGAACATCGGCCAGGAGTGGACCACGCCAATGCTGACGGTCTCTCCAGGTATTTCCGCCTTAGTGAAGAGAACTCCCAAGGGATTGGGTAGCTCTCCCCACTTTCAGCTGGGGGGGACGCGTGTTAGACCTGCCAGTCCTCTGGCTGTCCCCTCCTCATTTTTTCTTCCTTTACCCTCTAATTTTTCTGTCCACTAGTTTTTTTGGTGTTGACTTAGAGGCTCTGGGCGCCCCATTATCACTAATTGATGGTGTGGCGCAAGGTGCTTCCCTAAAATGGAGGGAGGGAGAGAGCTCTTCCACAAAATGGTGGCCTAAAACTGTCACCTCAGAACCTGGGCCATAGGCTGGCATGAGGAGTTCCAGAACCTTCTGGACCTCTCTGGATAGTCAGGGCCCAGGCTATATATAGAGGTGAGTTGCGGCGGCCATTTTATATGGGGTAGAAGGTGTGAAGTGAGGTGGTCAGGAGCAAGGGACCTGAGTGGGGAGGTCGGTGCGCTGGAGGGGGGGAGAACTGACTGTTCTTAGGGTCTGCTGTTTCTCCCTCCACAGTTGATACTACCCCCTACCTCGTGACCTAGCCTTGCCTTCAACCTCTAACTCTGGGATCACGTTAACCGTCTGTGTTTCCTGCCTAGTCAGGACCCCTGAAGAGAACTGAGTGAGAGAGTGGCCTTCACCGACCTTATCCACCATTTCCCTGACTTTGCTTAGCTGAGGCGACCCTGTGAGAGTAGGGGGCGCTGGGTGTCAAACAATTCACCACCCCTCAAACTGTGGGCCTGGCCTTAATTTCTACACCCCCATTGAGGAGATCCTTAAAGAACTCACCACTGTGGCCTGGGGGCCAGAAAGATTGTCCCTGCTATGCTGGGGCCCGCGGAGAAGCCCGGGGCCCTGTCGTGGACGTCACAGCTGAGTTTGCGTGGTCCCCAGGGCTGAGGAGGCCGCTAGAGTTCAGGGAGGGCCTTGTTAGGCCGAGCAGACTAATCGAGGCCGCGTAGGCCTGAAGCCGGTGTCTCCTGTCATCTGACGGGGGCGGACTGTCAAGCGCCGCCCCCGCCGCTTCACCTGTCGCTGACTGGGCCGCGCCCCCACAAGCCGCACTGTCATTGGCGGCTGCGGGTGCGCCCTGGCTGTGGTGCATCGTCAGTGCGGAGGCTCGAGAGGTGTGTCCGACCCGGACATCGCCGGGAAACCTGCACGGCTGACGGAGGATCTTCGCAAGGGCCGGTGAGGCCGAAGTCTGAGGTAAACCCTGGGGAGGAGGGCGGGAGGCCTGGGAGAAGCCCAGTGCACGCCCCTCCCCCGGGGAATCCGATCGTCGGGCCTGCTTGGCCCTGCAACTTCCCCGGAGTGGGGAAGCGGTCGAACCATGGCCCAGTGAATTCGTGCCAGTGTAATACTAAACGTTGGCCCCTAGAGTGGAAATAACTGCCTCCCCAGTCAACATGAGTTCCCTACGGAGGTAGCCAGTTCAATGCTCAGAGCTTGGTCCCCTTGATGAAAAGCATAAGTGAAGCGCTATATTTAATGACTCTACTCAAAGTACTATGTGATCGCTAAGAGAAACGCTATATTTAATGTCTCTACTTGAAGTGCTATGTGATCCATAAGTGAAGCGCTATATTTAATGACTCTACTCAAAGTACTATGTGATCGCTAAGAGAAACGCTATATTTAATGTCTCTACCTGAAGTGCTATGTGATCCATAATTGAAGCGCTATAGTTAATGACTCTACTCAAAGTACTATGTGATTGCCAAGTAAAGCGCTATGTCTGAAGACTCTATTTAAAGTGGTAGGAAATCGCTATGTGAAGTGCTATGTTTAGACCCTCTATTTAAGGCGCTATGAAATCGCTATAGGTAGTGCTATATTTAATGTCTCTGTCCAAAGCACTATTGAATTGACAGTACTGTGATTGATCATCAGGTGGCATGCTTGATTTCGTAACAGATTTAAAATGTCTATGCAATGCCAATCTGGTCACGAAGAAATGTTTAGACCCTAATGTGAAGCGGATAAAAGCTAATTAGGGCCATTTGAAAGGAAAGGAAAAGAATGATAAAAGAGAAGATCAAGCTTTTCTAATTTCTCTAAATTCCTTGGTGTAGTGTCGTTTTTAGTGGTGGTACGCTGGAGTGCTGAGTTGAGTGGAATGCAAGCACGACATAATACTCCGGAATGACGCCTTATCACCTGAGCCAAGCTACCAAAGGTCTTTAGGTCCAACATGGTGGTACTGGTGGTGGTGGTATTGGTGGTGTACAGGAAGTACAGGTGGTAGTGGTCCTAGTAGTACTGCTGGTAATGGTACTGGTAGTAGTGGTACTGTTGGTGGTGGTACTGTTGGTGGTTGTAATGGTGGTGGTGGTACTGGTGATGGTGCTGGTGGCACTGGTAGTTGTGGTACTGGTGGTGCTTCTACTTGTGATACTGGTGGTGGTGGTACTAGTGGTGGTGGGACTGGAGGAACTGGGACTGGTGGTGGTGGTACTGGTGGTGGTGGTACTGGTGGAGGTGCTACTGGTGGTGGTGGTGGTAGTGCTGGTGGTGGTGCTGGTGGTAGTACTGGTGGTGGTACTGTGGTTGTACTGGTGGTGGTCTTGTTGATGTTGATGGTGGTGGTACTGGTACTGGTGGTGGTTTGGTGGTGGTACTGCTGGTGGTGGTTGTACTGGTGGTGGTGGTGGTACTGGTGGTGGTGGTGCATGTACTGGTGGTACTGGAACTGGTGGTACTGGTGGTGGTGGTATGGGTGGTGGTGGTACTGGTGGTGGTGGTACTGGTGGTGGTACAGGCGGTGGTAGTCCTGGTGGTACAGGTGGTACTGGTGATACAGGTGGAATTGGTGTTGGTACTGGTGGTAGTGGTGCTAATGGTACTGGTAGTGGTGTTACTGTTGGTGGTGGTATTGGTTGTGGTGGTACTGGTGATACGGGTGGTTGTGGTACTGGTGGCATTGGTGATGGTGGTACTGGTGGTGGTGGTACTGGTGGTGGAATTACTGGTGGTGGTACTGGTGGTGGTACTGGTGGTGTTACTGGTGGCCCTCGGACTGGTAGTGGTGGTACTGGTGGTGGTGGTACTGGTTGTGGTGGTGATACTGGTGGTACTGGTGGTACTAGTACTAGTACTGATGGTACTGGTACTGGTGGTAGTGGTACTGGTGGTACTGATAATGGTGGTACTGGTGGTGGTGGTATTGGTGGTGGTATTGGTAGTGGTGCTGGTGATATTGGTGGGGGTACTGGTGGTATTGGTGGGGGTACTGGTACTGGTGGTATTGGTGGTAGTACTGGTACTGGTGGTATTGGTGGTGGTACTGCTACTGTTGGTATTGGTGGTGGTACTAGTGGTATTGGTGGTGGTACTGGTGGAATTGGTGGTACTGGTGGCGATACAAGTCCTTGTGGTATTGGTGGTGGTGGTACTGGAACTGGTGTTACTGGTGATACTAGTACTGGTGGTACTGGTATAGGTGGAACTGGTGGTGGTTCTGGTGGTAAGGTTGGTTGTGGTACTGGTGGTCGTGGTACTGGTACTGGTGGTGGTGGTGGCAGCACTGGTGGTTGTTCTGGTGGTGGTACATGTGGTGTTACTGGTGGTGATGGTACTGGTGGTGGTGGTACTGGTAGTGGTGGTGGTACTGGTGGTACTGGTGGTGGTAGGACTAGCGGTGGTACTGGTACTGATACTGGTGGTGGTGGTACTGGTGGTGGTGGTGGTGGTACTGGTGGTGATGGTGGTACTGGTGATGGTACTGGTGGTGGTGGTACTGGTCGGGATACTGGTGGTTGTGGTGATACTGGTGGTACCGGTGGTAATTCTTGTGGTGGTACTGGTGGTGGTACTAGTGGTGGTGGTGGTACTGGTGTTGGTGGTACTGGTGGTGGTGGTATTGGTGGTAATGTTACATGTGGTGGTTGAGTTATTAGTGGTACTGGTACTTGTGGTACTTGAACTGGTGGTACTGGTGATGGTGGTATTGGTGGTGGTGGTACTGGTGGTTGTGGTAGTGATGCTGGTGGTGGTGGTAGGTGGTGGTACTAGTGGTGGTGGTGGTGGGAGTACTGGTGGTGGTACTGATGATGGTGGTTGTACTGGTAGCGCTGTTACTGGTAGTAGTGGTACTGGTGGTGGTGGTACTGTGATGGTCATACTGGTGGAGCTAGTGGTAGTGGTACGGTACTGGTGATGGTGGTTGTGGTGATACTGGTGGTGGTGGTACAGGTGGTGGTTGGACTGGTGGTACTGGTGAGGTGGTACTGGTAATAGTTGTACTAATAATACTGGGACTGGTGCTGGTACTGTTGGCACTGGTACTGGTGATGCTGGTACTGGTGGTGCTGGTGGTGGTGGTAGTGATGGTGGTACTGGTGTTGGTGGTACTGGTGGTGGTGGTGGTGATGGTGGGGGTGCTGGATGTTGGTGGTGGTGGTACTGGTGGTGGTGGTATTGGTGGTGTAAAGGAGGTACAGGTGGTAGTGGTCCTAGTAGTACTGCTGGTAATGGTACTGGTAGTGGTGGTACTGTTGGTGGTGGTACTGTTGGTGGTGGTAATGGTGGTGGTACTGGTGATGGTGGTGGTGGCACTGGTGGTTGTGGTACTGGTGGTGCTTCTACTTGTGATACTGGTGGTGGTGGTAGTAGTGGTGGTGGGACTGGCGGAACTCGGACTGGTGGTGGTGGTACTGGTGGTGGTGGTACTGATGGAGGTGCTACTGCTGGTGGTTGTACTGGTGGGGGTGGTGGTAGTGCTGGTGGTGGTGCTGGTGGTAGTACTGGTGGTGGTAATGTGGTTGTACTTGTGGTGGTCTTGGTGATGGTGATTGTGGTGGTACTGGTGGTGGTTTTGGTGGTGGTACTGCTGGTGGTGGTAGTACTGGTGGTGGTGGTGGTACTGGTGGTGGTGGTGCATGTACTGGTGGTACTGGAGCTGGTGGTACTGGTAGTGGTGGTATGGGTGGTGGTGGTACTGGTGGTGGTACTGGTGGTTGTGGTACTGGTGGTGGTACAGGCGGTGGTAGTACTGGTGGTACAGGTGGTACTGGTGATACAGGTGGTACTGGTGGTGGTACTGGTGGTAGTGGTGCTAATGGTACTGGTAGTGGTGTTACTGTTGGTGGTGGTATTGGTGGTGGTGGTACTGGTGATACGGGTGGTTGTGGTACTGGTGGCATTGGTGATGGTGGTACTGGTGGTGGTGGTACTGATGGTGGTACTGGTGGTGGAAGTACTGGTGGTGGTACTGGTGGTGGTACTGGTGGTGTTACTGGTGGCACTCGGATTGATAGTGGTGGTGGTGGTACTGGTGGTGGTGGTACTTGTGATAGTGGTACTGGTGGTGGTGGTACTGGTGGTGGTGGTAGTGGTGGTGATACTGGCAGTGGTGGCACTGGTGGTGGTACTGGTGGTAGTACTGGTGGTAAAGGTACTGGTGGTGGTGGTACCGGTGGTGGTGGTGGTACTGGTGGTACAGGTGGTACTGGTGGTAATGGTACTGCTAGTGGTGGTACTGGTGGTGGTACGGGTGGTGGTGGTTCTGGTGGTACTGGTGGTGCTGGTGGTGGTGGTACTGGTGGTGGTAGTACTGGTGGTGGAAGTACTGGTGTTAGTGGTGGTGGTACTGGTGGTACTCGCACTGGTGATGGTACTGGTGGTACTGGTGGTGGTGGTACTGGTGGTAATGGTGGTGGTGGTACTGGTGATGGTGGTACTGGTGGTACTGGTGGTGGTGGTACTGGTGGTGGTAGTGGTACTGGTGGTGGTGGTGGTACTGTTAGTGGTGGTGGGGGTACTGGTGGTGGGGTACTGGTGGTGGTGGTGGTACTGGTGGTGGGGTACTGGTGGTGGTGGTGGTGGTACTGCTGGTGGAGGTACTGGTGGTAGTACTAGTGGTGGTACTGGTGGTGGTGGTACTGGTGGTTGTGGTACTGGTGGTGGTGGTACTGGTGGTACTGGTGGTGGCACTGGTAGTGGTGGTAGTAATGGTACTGGTAGTTGTGATACAAGTGTCGGTGATGGTACTGGTGGTACAGGTACTGGTGGTCGTACTGGTGGTGGTGATGGTACTGGTGGTGATGGTACTGGTGGTGGTGGTGGTACTGGTAGTGGCAGTTGTGGTGGTGGTGGTACTGGTGGTGGTATTGGTG
This sequence comes from Triturus cristatus, assembly GCF_964204655.1. Classification (NCBI taxonomy): domain Eukaryota; kingdom Metazoa; phylum Chordata; class Amphibia; order Caudata; family Salamandridae; genus Triturus; species Triturus cristatus. Next base: position 83,466,063 of record NC_140586.1, on the reverse strand, counting down.
GTGATGGTACTGGTGGTGGTGGTACTGCTAGTGGTGGTACTGGTGGTGGCAGTTGTGGTGGTGGTGGTACTGCTTGGTGCGGTGTTGGTGGTGGCAGTGGTGGTGGTGGTGGCAGTGGTGGGGGTACTGGTGGTGGTGGTGGTACTGGTGATGGTGGTGGTACTGGTGGTGGTGGTACTGGTGGTGGTGGTGGTAGTGGTGGTACTGGTAGTGGTAGTAATGGTACTGGTAGTGGTGGTGATGGTGGTGGTACTGGTCGTGGTGGTGGTACTGGTGGTGTTGGGTGTACTGAAGTGGTGGTACTGGTGGTGGTATGGGTGGTGGTAGTGCTGGTGGTGGTACTGGTGGTGGTGGTGGTACGGGTGGTGGTGATACTAGTGGTACTGGGGTGGTGGTACTGGTGGTACAGGTGGTACTGGTGGTAATGGTACTGGTGGTAATGGTACTGATGGTGTTGGTACTGATGGTGGTGGTACTGGTGGTGGCACTGGTGGTACTGGTGATGGTGCTGGTGGTACTGGTGGTTGTGTTACTGATGGTGGTGGTACTGGTGGTACTCAAACTGGTGGTGGTGGGACTGATACTGATAGTACTGGTGATGGTGATACTGGTGGAGGTGGTACTGGTGGAGGTGGTGTTGGTAGTGGTGGTGGCACTGGTGGTACTGGTGATGGTGCTGGTGGTACTGGTGGTTGTGTTACTGGTGGTGGTGGTACTGGTGGTACTCAAACTGGTGGTGGTGGTACTGATACTGATAGTACTGGTGATGGTGGTACTGGTGGAGGTGGTACTGGTGGAGGTGGTGTTGGTAGTGGTGGTGGTGGTACTGGTGGTGCTCATGGTGGTACTGGTGGTCGGACTGGTTGTGGTACTGGTGGTGGAGGTGGTACTTGTGGTACTGGTACTGTTGGTACTGGTGGTGGTTCTGGTGGTGGTTCTGGTGGTGATACTGGTAGTGGTGGTATTGGTGGTGGTACTCGTGGTGGTAGTACTGGTGGTACTGGTAATGGTGGTACTGGAACTGGTGGTACTGGTGGTGGTGGTATGGGTGGTGGTGGTACTGGTAATGGTACTGGTGGTGGTACTGGTTGTAGTACTGGTGGTGGTGGTGGTAGTGCTGGTGCTACTCATGGTGGTAGTAAAGGTGGTGGTGGTACTGGCGGTGGTTGTACTGGTGGTACAGGTGGTACTAATGGTACAGGTGGTACTGGTAGTGGTGTTACTGTTGGTGGTGGTATTGGTGGGGTGGTGGCGGTGGTGTTACTGGTGGCATTGGTGGTACTGGTGGTGATGGTGGTACTGGTGGTGGAAGTACTGGTGTTGGTACTGGTGGTACTCGGACTGGTAGTGGTGGTGGTACTGGTGGTAATGGTGGTGGTGGTGGTACTAGTGATGGTGGTGCTGGTGGTAGTGGTAGTGGTGGTACTGCTTGGTGCGGTGTTGTTGGCCTTCAATGTCTGTGATGAGTGTCGTCTTTTAGTACTACTTCGATGTCTGTGGCCGTCTCGGTTGTTGTTTCTGAGAACATTGTCAGCCTGGTTTCTCCCCAACATCCACCTGTCCCACAGCGACCGCAGACCCCGACAGGTGATGTTCATTGCATGACCACAGAACATGTCTATGTTTCTCTGCCCAGTGCATATCCTTAATATATTGGGGGTCCACGCAGGCAGTCAACATTGTAGGGCAGTCCATCCACTCTGGCCTGTTTAGCTGCTGCTGAACAAGGTGCAGTCACGAGCAGGGGCGCCTGACTCCAGTTTTATGCGGCCCGTGGCTCCCGGCCGCTGTCCGTCCCTGGCACGAGGTGGACAGTCTGTGGCCCTCAGCAGACCCTGGGCTGTGCGTCCTGCAGCCACAGCCCCGAGACAGGCCCCTGAGCCCCAAGAGCACAGACGAGCAGGAGAGATTATTGGACAGGGGACAACGGGACCAATAATCGCTGCTTTCACTGTTGGGCCTCTCGGATGGCCATGTGGCGCGCGGCCCTTTTGCACCCCAGGGCATCATGTACATTTAGCGCATCCCTAAATCAGGCGTGCAACGCCCATTTGGCTAAACGGGCTTCAGCAACCCCCCTCGTCGTCGTCTTCAGCCCGGGCTGCCAAGGTTCAGATGACAGTATGACACACTTTCCTGATTTACATGCACTGAAATAATGAAAGTACGCAAACCGTTCTTTCCCAGTTTTATTTGTATTAAGGGTCCACATGGGGTAGAGTTTTTATTATGGGATGCTTTAGCATCCGAGATTTTGATTTTAATGACCACTTCTGAGGGCCCAGAACCAGCCTGAGCCAGCCAGTCTCCAAAAGGTTTCAGCAATCCTTCCTGCCCCCCCCCCTTTTGTTTTCTTTGAGACGGGCTGCCACCAAGGTGATAGGCAGGGATTTTACCTAAGCACCTTTGATGTGATGTGCAGCCGAGGGCGGCTCCTCCAGTATGGCGGAGGAGCGTTGCCCCACCGCTTTACAGCAGTGGGAACAAGAGAAACATTCAATGATAATGACTTTAAGTTATTATCATTCTATGCTTTGTGACGTGTCCTGCTGCTTTGCGGGTGGGCGGGGCTGCTCTGCTCACGGAGCAGGGTAGGGCAGGAGTGGTTTTCCCACTCTAAAGTGCGTGAGGACTGTTTAGTCGGCCCCCAGGGGCCGCCCAAACCACTCATGCGCACTTTCCCACTTCTCCATGCAGGTTGCATTACAGCCTGCATGGAGAACATGCCCACCCCTCCAGCCCTTCAGCCCCTGGCTGAGCACCATGTCAATGCGCTCAGACCAATCACAACGTTGCATTGCAGCGTTGTGATTGGCTTAGGGGAGTTAGCCTGGCTGCCTGCTTCCTGAAGTCGGAGACAGGAGAGCAGGAGCAGCGATGCGAGACCGGCCTCAAGGTAAGTTTAGATTTTTTTATTTTGCCCCCCAGCTCGCAACCCCCCGCAGCCTTCCTCGCAACCCCCCGCGCCCTGCCTCTGAGCCATGCCAGTCACTGCTGTGTGCAGCATGGGCTGGGAGTGGCAAGATGTGCACAGCAAATCAATGTGATACCAGCAGGAATTCCTTTACAAAGGAAAAGCGTCACCTGCACTGACCATCCCTTTGCCCCTGCTGTGTACATCTTCCCAGCCACGGTCCGTGCAGGTAACAGCGGTAAGGCGATGTGGTACTTGCAAGTGAAGCAGATCGTGGCCTCATTTGCAGCAAGTAGCCTTGAGGCAGTAGTACCCTGGCATGTCCTTGCAAGAGATGCTGATGTGAAGCAGAACAAGCCCCCCTTATCTGCTGAGTGGCCCTTGCCAGTGCTGCCACGGGTGGAGGGGGGTCCCTGCCTGTGATGTCAATTGAAGCATATGGGGCCCATTTCTAATACATCCAGTCAAGGGGTAGGTTGGTCTTTCTAAAGTAGTCTGCAGGACTGTAACAACAAATGGTGGCCGAATATGTCCACCACGTCCTAAGTTTGGATCAGTAGTATGTGCATTGCAGACAGGTTTTTCGATTCTTCTATCTCAATAAAGACCAATGAAACCTGCCAATTTTAAACATTCACTGTGCTGTACATTTGTTACACCATCACAATACACATTTTAAGCTGCCTCTTGCAATTAACCGGTAGTTCTTTGTAAGATTTTCCTCCATCTGAAGCGAGGCCCCAATGTGTTAAGCTGATTTATAACACCAAGCCTGTCCGCAGGCCATCGGGCTAGCCTAGGATAACAACTTTTTCTTAGTTTCATTTCATTATTTGTTTACTATGTAAATTGGCTTGCGTGTGGTCTCCTTTTGTTATTTTCTTCATTCTTTAATATTATTTGGCCATTTGTTAAACATGGACATTCACTGGCTTGGTGGAAGGAATTGCAGTGTGAAAATACAGGTATTTAGATAGTTCCATTATTTCAGGTGGGATAGTGGTCTGCGGTCTGTAATTGTACGGAATGATCTCACACCTATCACAAACACACAAGTACAAAAACACTTGAAAGTCTGAGTTTATTAAACACAACCTTATTTTACATATATTACCTTCCTTAGGCATACACCTTCCATGTACTAATATATTTATACATGAATTACTTTGCTTTTAATTCAGCATATCCAATGCACTACCCAAGATCTCACCTTATATCTCTAGCAATATATCCTCTACCTCCACTCTGACTCATTTCAAACCTCACTCTACTACTCTCTCTAAAGCACTACCCTATCTCTAACCCTATACCTCTATCAATATACCCTCTACCTCCATTCTTTCATTCATCCCAAACACCATACTCTTCCCTCCTCTACCCCTCCTTGCATCCTCTCATAAAGCTTTTTGTTGTAGATTACTTGTTAGCTTTTCTCTACTGCACAGCTCTGTTGGAGTTGGAATGTTGCATGACATCATGGAATGCCTGGGTGTCTCTCTAGAGGAGTTTGGCAGTTGGTGTACTCAGGCTGAGCTGAATGGAGCTTGCTCCTGGTGGGGCTATCCTTGTACTTCCTAACTTCCTCCTGTTATCCTGACCACCTGTGATGGAACTAAGCTACCATTAAAGAAGTATCTTACATGAACCTATGGACTCCCGTACTTCTTTATAACATTTTGGCGACGATCTTAAGGAATGACGTGTGCACTAAGGAGTAAGGACTTCTAGGAACTAAGGAACCAAAAGAAAAGGAACTAAGGATTTTAAGGACTTTCAAGACGTCAATTGAAACACAAAAGTAACGCCCTGGTCAGCCCCACCAGTGTCCTGTAACATCTGGACAGCCTGCAGCCTGGGCGTTTAGTCTACTGTCACCCATCTGTCTGCTGTCATCTGGAGTTTTCAACGGTGCCCAGCTACCCTCAAGCTCGCCTAGTTACTTTGCAGACGCTCTGTATTGGTCTGTCTGTGTGTGTGTCTATGGTGAGCCTGCTGTCATCTTGCTGTCTTCTAGAAGACGTCTGATACAGTCTCTTCAGCAACGGTTTGTTTATCTATGTGGAATGGGAAGTGTTGTTGTCAGCGTTTTCTACGAAGTCTGGGCAGTGACCGACAGTGATTACATAGCTACGTCCAGGCTATGTCCAAGGGGTAGCGGTGCGGATTTAGCGACAGCTGCGGCGATCTTGTGGAACTGTTCTGGTGTTTGGAGTAGCGGCAGGGCAGTGCTTTATGGGGGACACTGATTGCTTCAGACGACTTTCACCAAGCAACGCACGCATTCGCCCTACCTGCTGCGTGTGGCCTGCTGCGTGTGACAGTTGCTTCGGAGGAGCTCCGCTGCCCTTGACCTGCTCCCTTATTGTGGTGACGTCGTAGAATCTTCACGTGAGTTGGTGGAACATCCTGAGTTCTTCGTGTTTGCGTCCTGGCTCTGCCGTCAGTCGTTCCAAGTACGCTGTTACGTAGGCACGTCTCAAATGGGGGCGGCCATCTTTGTTTATCATTGCGGTGACAACGCTCATCTGCCGACTGTTCAAGGTGTGTTTTTTTGCTAATCGTGTTGCCAATAAAGTTTCGTGGGCAAAATCACCCGGTCGGCCTGATTCACAAGTGGTCAAAGAGTAGAGCGGCACAGTAAGGGGAGTACTTTCCGCAATTTACGTAAGGTGATGGATCTTGTGAACAAGTGGGTGATGGAGCTTTGAACATTAATTTCAACGGCGGAATTCAGGGAAAGAAAGGGACTCGACTGTTCTACACGGCATGCTGGCAGCTGTGGAAGGTCTTGTGTGGAGTTCTCGGGTGATAGACCGATCACCGGTGCCTAGTATTTCTCCTTGCCTTCTCTCACAGCACTGCTTGTATTGGCTTGTGAGAGCCATGGGGAACTCAATGTATCAATTCTTTTCTCAACACTGTGTTGATTGGAGGTTAAAGTTTTTTGGCTAATGTATTTCTTTTGCTCTACCCTGTCATGGGGAAGTCTGTTGTTGTTGCTTAGCCTTATTCTATGTACCTTCTGCTGTATTCTACTAAAGGCAAGTTGTGTGTCTTTCTCGTTGTGTACACTTGTGGTGTACTGTGGTGTTTTGTCATTGCTGGCTGGTCAATGTCCTGTACTAGTTCGCTAGGCAAGCACCCTACGTAGGGGAGGTGGTGTTGTTTCTGGGTAGTCAATGCCTATGAGCTATTTTCCAAGATCAGTACTCTGTGGTGTATCTTAGGTTGTCTTTGGGTGGTAGTCAATGCCTCATGTCAGTTTTTAGGGTGACTGCTCTGTGGGTGTACCCTACCTAGGTGTAGTCGTATTATTTTGCGTAGTGTTTAACATGCAGTGTATCTGTCTCTTTGGGGAGGTTGTGCTGGTAGTTGATGTCAGTAGTTTCTCGGTCTATATACATTTATTCGGGGAGGTTGTGGGGGTAGTCTGTGCCTCTAATCTAGTTTTCGGTGTTCCGGGGTTAGTATCCTGTGTACCCTTCTAGGTGTAAACTAGTTAGGGGTTGTGGTTCAGGTTGCGTTTGTAGGTTGTCAATGTCTCTAAGTTGTTGTCTGTGTACGTAGAGTGTACCCATTTCTTTGGGGAGGTTGTGGGGGTAGGCAATGCCTCTATTTTAGTCTTCTAGTTTTCTTGGGTCTGTGTACCCTATGGTGTACCCTATTTAGGGGAGGTTGTTTTTTTTCAAGGGTTAGTACTCTGTGTTTTTGGCGTGCTTGACTAATTTCCAGCGCTATCAATGGGTCTTCTTTTCTAGTTGACACTGTGTTCCAGTCGAAGTCCGCCTCCATGGAACTCGTGGCCAAGGGTTTCATGTTTGGAGGACTTTGAGTGTGCAGTTTTGTGTTTAGATCTCTTTGTTACTCCTGGTGGATCTTAAGAGTCAGCATGCCTTCTAGCCTAATCCTTGTTGTTGTTTTTGGAGATGTTGTTTTCTTCCAAGGGTCTGTATTTACATCCACCTGGTTACAGGGTGTTTCCCCTGGGTGTACCCACTTTTGGGGAGGATGGGTGGGTGTTCGCCTTTCTTGTTGCATTGTGTTTTTCATCTGTGCCATGCATTGTTTTCCCTAAGGGAGGGGGATGGGGCGTGTAGTGATGTTGTTTGTGATCTTTAACATATGTCTGTTCATGCTAGTCGTTTTGTGTTACCTCGTGCATTACACCCGAGGATAGGTGCACTTCATTGCTGCACCTTCTTGCCTAAGGTTTATTGGGTATCTTACTTTACTTCTTTTGTTCCCTAAGGGAAGAGGATGTGTTGTAGATTACTTGTTAGCTTTTCTCTACTGCACAGCTCTGTTGGAGTTGGAATGTTGCATGACATCATGGAATGCCTGGGTGTCTCTCTAGAGGAGTTTGGCAGTTGGTGTACTCAGGCTGAGCTGAATGGAGCTTGCTCCTGGTGGGGCTATCCTTGTACTTCCTAACTTCCTCCTGTTATCCTGACCACCTGTGATGGAACTAAGCTACCATTAAAGAAGTATCTTACATGAACCTATGGACTCCCGTACTTCTTTATAACACTTTTACTATTCAGATCTCCCAAACTAAAAGTGCTTCAACACCTCATATGGGGTAGCAAGCGCTATATAAAGGCAAACCTTTTCCCTCTTCTATGCCCCCACTATCCTTCTCAATCCAAATAACAGACGAACATATCCACCGCTCAAAATAATTCCATATTTCACTATACTAATTTACTACTAATCCTCTATGAGCTCCAGAGTAGTGTGCTACTCACCGAAAAAGCGCTTTGACGCCTCGTCAAGCGTAGTACGTGCTATATAAATGCAATTACAATAGGAGCTGCACCAGCTGAAGAGGTGAGTATTGGATCTTTGTGACAGGGATATAATTACCAAGTTTTGTGTTCTTAGCAGTGTGCCTAGCCAGGCATTTGACCTGTCTTTTGAAGAACAGCAAATGTAACATGATATCATCAGACTGCAAATGCTTTATTATTTCTCACGCACCCTCTGAATTCCAGCATGGTTATTTTGGGGGTGCTGCTGCACAACACCCCACCCACCCCTACTTTTACTGCCTATTCATTAAAGCACCATGCTTTAATGGCTTTACTACAAAAGAATGTATGTTTGTAAGTGCTATAGTTTGTAACAACACTGCAAATGGGCACCCCGCTCCCGCCTCCCAGCTGCTCCGCCCACCCGCGCACTTGGCCTTAAATGGCGACCGTGCGACGCAGGTGAGTGTGACCCACTTGTGGGACACCCCCGCGCCGCACGGCCACCAGCTGCTGCGTGTGCCCCTTGCATCCCTGTGCCTCGCTGCTGCCTCGTTCCTGATTGCCGCCGCTGCGGTTGTTTTGCCCTTTGTTTTCACGTGAATTTGTGCCTGCTTGTCATAAACCCGATTTTTCCCTTGTTTTGACGAATCTTTGTGCCTGTTTTGTCTGAATTTCGTTTTCCCCGTGTTTCGCCTTCCTTCCTTGTTGCCCGCCGCCCTCCGCCCTCCCTTCCCGCCAAACGCCGCTTTTCCCCGCCCTTTTTTGTATTCTGTACCCTCCCCGCTCCCGCCTCCCAGCTGCTCCGCCCACCCGCGCACTTCGCCTTAAATGGCGACCGTGCGAACGCGCAGCGTTGACGCGCAGCGGGCGCGCCAATTGTGCGCTGAAGGCGCGCCAAAGGTAAGCCCGTCTGCGCCCGTCCGCGCCTGGACCGCGCCCAGTGCCAGGAACCCTGGACCTCGACGATCCCGACCGACCCGCCGGACGTACGCCGCCGCCACCCTCACCGCTCTCAACACCGGCCGACTTCCAGACTGCCACCAAGCCACTCCACGACGTACCCACGGACCTTTCAGCTGCCACGCCTGCAAGTTCACCTGCACCCGGACCTGCCTCGCACCAGCACCCACCAAGTCGAACGCCAGCAGCACCCACCTCAAGTGCATCCTGATCAACACCCGCTCCGTCCACAGACACGCCATCGAAGTCTGGAACCTCCTAGACGCCACAGCCCCTGACGTTGCCTTCCTCACGGAGACCTGGATGAACGCATCCTCAGCTCCCGACATCGCCATCGCCATCCCAGAGGGCTACAAGATCGTCCGGAGGGACCGAAACGCCAACCAGATGGGAGGAGGCATCGCCATCATCCACAGGAACACCATCCGTCTCACGACCAGCACCGACGACACCCTGACAACCGCCGAACACCTGCATTTCCAGATCCACACCAACCCGAACACCACCCTCAGAGGCACCCTGATCTACCGACCCCCGGGACCACGCACACAATTCAGCGAGGACATCGCCGACTTCGTCAGCCCGCATGCCCTCCCCTCCGCTGACTACATCCTCCTGGGAGACCTCAACTTCCATCTGGAAAACAACAACGACCGCAACACCACCACCCTGCTCGACAACCTCGCCAACCTTGGACTCAAGCAACTGGTGTCCACCCCCACCCACCTCGCCGGACACACACTCGACGCAGTCTTCTCTTCCAGCACAGACATCGAGTTCAGCCACGCCACAGAGCTTCAATGGACGGACCACAGCTGCGTCCACTTCACTTTCAAGAGAACGACGACCCACCACCACCAGCAACAGGCCGCCCGCAGAAGCTGGAACAAGATCACAGCAGACCAGCTCGCCACCTCCCTGAGTCAGCACCCCCCTGCCAGCTCAGCGAACCCCAGCCAGGCCGCCGACAACCTCACGAAGTGGATCAGCAACTGCGCGGACGAACTCGCCCCTCTGAGGACCCCGCCTAGCAGACCCGGCAGCAAGAAGGCCCCATGGTTCACCGACGAACTCAAGAGCTCCAAGAAGAACTGCCGAGCCCTCGAGAAAGTCTGGAGAAGGGAACCGACACCGGACAACAGGACCTCCTACAAACTGGCCACCCGGAAACACCACCAGCTGATCCGCGCCGCCAAGAAAACAGCATTTAAGGACCGGTTGGACAACAACGCACACAACTGCAAGGAACTCTTTAACATCGTGAAAGAACTTTCCAACCCCAGCGCAGGAAACAACGACGTCACCCCATCGCAAGACCTCTGCAACTCCCTCGCTTCATACTTCCACAACAAGATCACGGACATACACAGCAGCTTCAACAACCAACCAACGCACACCGTGACCGAACAACCACCCCCCACCACCATCCTTCACGCCTGGACCCCGATCAGCACCGAAGACACCATCCGCACAATGAACTCCATCCACTCCGGATCACCGACCGACCCTTGCCCTCACCACGTCTTCAACAAGGCCGACGCTGTCATCGCACCCCACCTGCGAGACATCATCAACACATCCTTCGACACCACCATCTTCCCGGAGAGCTGGAAGCACGCCGAACTCAGCGCTCTACTCAAGAAACCAACAGCGGACCCCACCGACCTCAAGAATTACCGCCCCATCTCGCTTCTCCCGTTTCCAGCCAAAGTCATCGAGAAGACCGTCAACAAGCAGATGGCCGCCTTCCTCGAGACGAACGGATCCCTCGACCCCTCACAGTCCGGCTTCCGAGCCAACCACAGCACCGAGACCGCCCTCATCGCCGCCACCGATGACATCCGAGCCCTGATGGACAATGGAGAAACAGCGGCCCTCATCCTCCTGGACCTCTCCGCGGCATTCGACACTGTCTGCCACCGCACCCTAGTACAGCGCCTCAGCAACGTCGGAATCCAGGACAAGGCGCTGGAATGGATCATCTCCTTCCTCGACGGAAGAACACAGAGAGTCCGCCTACCACCGTACAAGTCAGAGGCCTCCGAAGTCATCTGCGGCGTCCCCCAAGGATCATCTCTGAGTCCCACCCTCTTCAACGTCTACATGAGCCCCCTCGCGGCCATCGTACGCAAACACAACCTCAGCATAATCTCCTACGCCGACGACACCCAGCTGATCCTCTCCCTGACCAACAACCCCGCCGCCGCCAGAGCCAACCTGCACGACGGGATGAAAGAGGTAGCCGAGTGGATGACGATCAGCCGCCTGAAACTGAACTCGGACAAGACGGAGATCCTCATCCTGGGCTCCTCACCCTCCGCCTGGGACGACTCCTGGTGGCCTCCCGCCCTGGGCACCGCACCCAAACCGACAGACCACGCACGCAACCTGGGCTTCGTCCTGGACTCCTCCCTCTCCATGACCAGGCAAGTTAACAAAGTCTCCTCGACGTGCTTCAACATCCTACGCATGCTACGGAAGATCTTCTGGTGGATCCCCACCGAGACCAGGAAGACCGTCACCCAGGCCCTCGTCACCAGCCGTCTGGACTACGGCAACGCCCTCTACGCCGGTACCACCGCCAAGCTCCAGAAGAGACTCCAGCGGATCCAGAACGCCTCAGCCAGACTCATCCTCGACATCCCACGAACCAGCCACATCTCCGGACCTCTGAGAGACCTTCACTGGCTCCCCGTCAACAAAAGAATCACCTTCCGCCTCCTCACCCACGCACACAAAGCTCTACACGACCGAGGCCCGAGTTACCTCAACAGCCGAGTCAACTTCTACGCTCCCAAACGCCACCTCCGCTCAGCCAACCACGCCCTCGCCGCCGTCCCCCGCATCCGAAGAGCAACTACAGGAGGAAGGTCCTTCTCCTACCTGGCCGCCAAGACCTGGAACTCCCTCCCCCCCGACCTGCGCCTGACCCAAGACCACCTCTCCTTCAGGAAGAAGCTGAAGACCTGGCTGTTCGAGCAGTAGCGGCACCCCCCCCCCCCCCCCCAGCGCCTTGAGACCCTACGGGTATGTAGCGCGCTCTACAAGTGTCATTGATTGATTGATTGACATTGCAAATTCTGAAATTCCTTCTGTGTCTTTGGGGGGTGGACAAGTACATGACACACGTGTCCAGAGTCACATTTTTGTGTGAATTATATCTTTGACCAGTCCTGGTTTCTCAGAGAGTAGCATGTTGTTCTGGGGTCTTTCCAACCAATTTCATGAGCATTTCATTAGTAAAAAGGGTGCAATTTTAACCATTTACAAAATATTGTGGTGTGAAAATATAATGCATTTGAGTGACACTTTATTGCAAGATGAACAAATCCCTTATGTCTGTTATTATATAAATGGTTGACGTTACCCTCTGTTCTCCAATTTAATTCTCATAAAACTAATTGTTGTCCAGTTTCGATTGCAGAATTTGCCACTTCTTTTTCTCAGCTTGACCTGAGCATCACCCGATCCTGATGTCTACAATGTTAGCCCCGCCCCAATTGATTAACATGTTAGCCACGCCCCTTTGTTTGCCATGTTAGGCCCCCTTCCTCTCCGAAGTTAAGACCTAATTGCCCCCCTGGTTTCAATCATCAGACTTGAAGCAACAGAAGGTGGGACAAATACAGGAAAGGGTGTTTAAACTTTAAATCATTGCGAAACGTATTAATCTAGCTTCATGAGCAGCCATGATCAGGAATGAAAGAAGACTGTCTCTTTCCGTACAGGGTTCTAAGGCCTGGCCAGGAAGAGAATCCCTCATAGCTGGCCTTCTGTCTTAGAATGTTTAACCGTTTGTACTAATATTAAAAAGGGTGTTGAGTTTCATGCTCAACAGTGGCTGAAAGCATCAAGATGGGGTTTGCAATCCTTTGGGCCATAGACTCCAAAATAAAATTCCACTTAAATCTTTCCTTACAAAATAGTTGATCTGTATTTAAAGTCTAAATTCATTCAAACTGACTTCCCTTGTGTCATAGGGCTGTGTTAATTTATTATTTTAAATCTGTATCCAGCATACACTGTGGCACGTGCTTCAGACCATATTTAGAGGCATGACAAGTTTAAATATGACAGTAGTCAGCTAAAAATGAGATATTTTGCGAAATATACTTTTGCAGACTTTATTTTCTTGTGCTACTTAACCCACATGTAATTATACAACGCTGCGCTGCCTGCCAACGCTTTATAAGTGCTACATTAAGGTATAAACAATAAGAATCATTGGCAAAGCTAATAGGTCTGCCCTTTGCTAAAGCTATTGGCTTTGGCAATGTGTTGTAGCTATGTTGTACACAAGTGTGGCTGCTGTTTAGCATGGGCAAACGTGAGGGGGGTTGGGGTGAGGTGGAGTGGGCTAGACTGGGTGTAGAGTAGTGTTGAGTGGGGTAGATTGGCATTGAGTGGAGTAGGGTAGAGTGGGTATATTGTATTGGGGTATATTGTAGTGAAGTAAAGTGGGCTAGATTGGAGTTGTGGGGGTAGATTGTAGTGGGGTAGTTTGGAGTGGTGCTGTTTGGAGTGGGGTGCATTGGAGTGGGGTAGATTTACGTGGGGAAATGTGGTAGATTTGTGTAGGGGGCAGGGTACATTGGAGTGGGGAAGATTATTGGTGTGGGGTTGATTTGCGTGGGGTAGAGTGGAGAGGGTGGAATGGGCTGGATCAGGGTGGAGTGGGTAGATCGGGTGGAGTGGGGTTGATCAGGGTGGAGTGGGGTAGACTGAGGTGGAGTGGGACATTGACATTACAGACAACACATTTTCAATTGAAATGACCATTACATTTGCACAGACATGCAGTTTTACAGCGCACAAACTATGTGTGGAAATGTCTTCACCTACTGTATTGGAGTGTTTTGATCTTTTTCGAATATTAGTTTCCACCACACTTCAGAAATACAAAAAAATAAATAAACTTAATTTGTACTTTCATAATTTTGATATATTTTGAAATATCTTCACTGTTCATTTTGTTGTGTTTTAGAAAAAAGTCTTTCCGTTTCACAGCAAGATTGTCACATAACTTCTCTTACTTTGAAGTCAGAGAAAGAAAAATAAACACTAGGATCCCTGGAAGACAGAGCCTGACATTTGACCTGTGTCTTTGAAGGCACAGCAGTGGCGTAGCTATACGTACTGCCTCATTGGGCGGCCCTTAAGTTTGCTACCCGGGTGTAGGTAAGAGCTGGGTGCCGGCTGACAGACGACTTAGGACTTGTTCCTGAGGGGTCGAGGGGGAGATGAACGACTTGTTCTTGAGGCCGGGGGGGGGTGGTGATAGTCAGGGCTTTAAGTGGGATGAAAAAACTGGGGGGTCTCACAAAGGGGCGTGGTCAATATCATTAAAGGCGTGGCTTAAAAACAGGTATGCAAAAAATCTGTGCTTAGCATAGTGTGCCATCCGACTTGTATTTTGCTGTTTCTCTCATTGCATCCACATATATGATACAACAAGTAACATCATATCTACAACAAGTCAGGACTGTTGGCTTTGTCAATGGTTTTTAGTTGCATAAGATAAATAAGTAGCAACTATGGCTTGTTATATAGAATATTGAGAAAGCTTCCTCTTAAAGCCCTGGTGACACCACGACAATGTTGCTCCTCCTGAGTTTCAAAAAGAGAAGGGAAATCTAGAGAGAAATTACTCTCTTTAAAGAATTTCCCTTCCCCTAGTACGCTCACCTGGCATGACGTCATGCCGTAACTTCTCCACAAGTGTGCCTGCTGTCACTGCAGTCCGGTAAGAAAACAGACCGCCTGTGCCAGGGCACAAAACAGAGCCCGATAGAGACCCGTTTCGAGACCTCCTTAAACAAGCATTGGCATAGCCAATAGGTCTCGCCTTTGGGACCTTATAAGTGTTTAGCCATGCAACAGTTGCATAACTAAACACTTATAAGGTCCCAAAAGCAAGACCTATTGGCTATGCCAATGCTTGTTTTAACTGCTGCAATCTATTGAAGCCTCACGGAGAACATCAAGGCGGCCGCGAAAGTGATCGCTATCGCGATCAAACATGAAAGTGAAAGTAATAGCGGTAAAGCGCGAAGCGCGCGCCCGCGCACATGCACTGTAGGTCTAGGCTGGCCTGGTAGCACTTTTTGGAGCCCTCACAAAATGTCTTGCCAGACCAGCACATGCGCTGGGTCAGGCAAGACCTAAAAAACTGCCGGTGCTCAGACCCGGTGAGACCCGGCCCACTTAAAGCCCTGGTGATAGTCGACAGACACAACTCCCGCCGCCCCAAAAAACTGCCGCATGGGGCGGACCGCCCTCGCACCACCCAGTTACGTCACTGTGGCACAGCAAATGTGACACGATAAGAACAAGATTTAAAGGGCTGTTTACTGAAAACGAGTACTTGGATGGATACAGTAAAAAAGAATTTCTCTATCAGATGGACAAAGGCATGCTGGGCAGCCTAAAGCAAATAAAGCCACCAAATAGAAAGCAAGCAAATGTGAGTTACAAACCACAAAGCCAATGGTCGGCAATGGGCAGAATGCATATCCAGGGAAGCTTTCAGAATGCCCACAAGAAGTACTTAGGAACCCGACAGCAGCTTAGCCCTAAAAATGATAGCGGTGGGAGGCAACACAGATAAGACTAATACAGACTCTGTTGTCTTTGCAAATGATGCTACTGCCATCCGGTGGCTAAAGGAAGTTCGCATTCGAGACAAAAAGTTCTCATAAAGATTTCGGTTATACTTTTATAAAAATAATGCTCACTGAGGCGTAATTTTATTATTCATTTTAGGAAGAGACATGCTTAAACTAATTTGTTTGCCGTTTTAGGAAGATGCTTCACCTACCTGAGCGGAAACACGAATGACATTTCTTCAAGTTTCAATTGTTCACCTAACCCTAGGCTTACGCTTAACCAAGCCTCAAACCTAACCATAATTCCAAATGATACCCCAACCATAAACCATGACCTTTCACAGTGCTTAACAACATTCTCAGATGAACCAATAAGGCAACACACAGTGCTTAACAAACTCCCTATAAAACTACAGGGACGTCGTGAGTGACCCGACTACAATAAGCAATAATGCAATTATCAGGCCATTGCACCTTGTTATTGGCAAACCTAGAACCGGGGGAAAGTAAAATTGTTTCAATCCAACAGGTCCAAACTCCAAGTCATGCAGTTCATTTTTAAGGAAACTAATTCCAACGCATCTCAGGGAGGCGCCATGGAAGCAGCTGCTAGACCCAGAGGGGGAGAATGAGTGGCGACAGGTACTCTCAGGGTATTTGCCTCTCTTGGCGGAATAGGCTTGTCTGCACCCCATTTGGTTGGCATTCAAGTAGGTGCACTTTTGTTTAATGAACTCATCTGTGACGGGCATCATAGCGGCTGCCACAGGAAGTCACATGTGCAACAGGTGCATAGGATTGGCCCGTGGTACCGGCCCTTTTTGTGCCCAACAATCATATGACTGGGGTGTGGCTTGACGCCAACCGAAGATGGGCGCTGCCTGAGGAGGCTCCGTGGGGACTCATCGGAGGTGCGGACTTTCCAGCGGACCCTCCCTTTGTTGCTGCTCCTGGAGAACATCTGCTGCCATGAGACACACTCCCCCATGGTTCTGTTCCTTTCTGCGGCTTCGGTGAGCTCTCCTTCATTTTAAATGCGACCAGCGTGTTTTCCCTCGGAAGCTCGTGCCCGCCATTTTGTCTCCCGACGCTTGCTGTCTCATCGTTTGCAACCATGGAATCTATCCACAGTAACCAGCTTTCAATATTAGCCACATTTTGTTCCTCAATTTGATGGCATTTCCTTCTTTTGCTCTTGTAAATGCCTCTTGTCAGTTCATGCAGTGGTGACTGGCTTTCACATGACTTTCATGTCTTCTATGGTTGATTTTCAATAGTATTGTTATTTTTGGACGCTCTGGTAACATCTCTTAATGCCTCACTCTCCTCAACTAACCTTGCTCCAAAACTAATTGCTTCCTCTGGCAAACGAGTTAAAACAAATCCTCCTTCACCTACTGTGTCTCCTCCGCCAGACACTATGGATGTATTACTTGAGGAAATACGTGCTCTTCATCCTTATATGGAAGAAACAAACAGTCGTCTTCAATCCCTGGATGACAAATGGTCTACTATGGAAAATAGGATCATACTGATGGAACGGCGAGTAGACTCTGTCCAGGATGTAATACACCAGGTTCCTTCCAATCTGATATTCTCTCTCTCCAGAAACAAGTGGAGAATTTGGAAAACCGCAATCGACGCCATAACCTGCGTATTTATGGCCTGGCAGAACGCTTGGAAGGTTCGGATCCCATCTCTTTCTTTAAGTCATTTCTTCCAAAAAACCCTGTGTCTCTCAACGTCTCCTGTTTTGAACATCCAGCGAGCTCATCATTTGGGTCGGAATACAACCTCAATGTCTTCTTCATCTAAACCCAGAGGAGTCATTATCTATTTCCTAGAATATACAGACTTACTGCGGGTCTTGCAAGCTGCTAAATCTAAAGAACATGTCACTTGGCAAGGCTCCACTCTCTTTTTTGCTCAGGACTATGCCAAAGCAACGGCAGATCGTCGGAAGAAATTTCTTGCCATGCGACCAGCTCTTCGTGCTCTTAATGCTCGTTTTGGACGTTTCCACCCTTGCCTCTTCAAAGTTACGGATAAAAATAAAATTACGACTTATGAAGACCCTGTTTTGCTTCAGAGATTCTTGGATTAATGCCGTGAAGATAAGATGGACATATCTCGATCTGCTCCTGTTTAACTTTTGTCCTCATAATGTCTTTTTGTGCTTTTTATCTCTAAAATGTTTTATCTCTCAGTTTATTTAATGTTTTTTAGCATACCTTATTAATACTTCTTACTTGTCATATTTTTTCTCTTTTTGTCCACTAGGTGCAGTTATTTTGCGTATAAAATCTATGTCATCACTGGTCTGTTCTGGATGATGTCCTCCTTCCCTGATCCGCCCTGAGTCACACGGTTAGTTGTGCCATTTTCCTTATGTAGCTTCACCACCCTCATCCTTTTATGTTATTTGTAGTGCGTCAGTATGTTTTTGAATCTTCTATCTTGCTTTGTTTCTTTAATGTACTTATTTTTCTTCCTTTATTGTACCTTCTTCATCCTGTTTCTCCTCTTTTTGCATCTTCTTGTTTTTCATCGATGCACTTTCCTTTTTTCTTTTCTCTCTTCTTTCTTTCCTTTCTTCTCTTCTCTTCTCTTTTCCTCTCTCTTCTTTTTCTCTTCTTCTCTCTTCTACCTTTCTCTTTTTTTCACTCTTATATCCCTTTTCATAACTGCTATTCTTTATTCTCTTGTTCTTTATAATTATTGGTATGGCTACATATTTATTGTGTTATTCATTAATATCTTTCGCTCTTCTGCACGTGTTAATTGTTATACTTATTATTATGCAATGTTAATATTATCTTGCTTCTTATAAATGGCGTTAAAAGTTGTTTCATGTAAAGTTAAAGGTTTAGGTTCTCCGATCAAACGTCAGAGGGTTTATCCCATTTATCTCATTTAAACTGTGATATAGCTTTATTACAGGAAACTCATGTTGTGGATAAAGAAATTCCTAAACTTAAAAGATTGTGGGTAGGAAATGTCTTTGCTTCCCCAGGAACAGGTCATCGCAATGGTGTTATCATTTTATGTCATAAACATCTTGACTTATAGATTGTCACTCACGAATCAAACACTTCAGGTAGATGGGTTTCTGTCTCATTATTACTTAACAATATCCCCATTGGCAGTGCGGAGGGGGAGGATGGTTCGCTGAGGGGCTGAACATTTTACATCACCAAGATGGCTATACCTAATCCAGGAATGTATTCGATCCTCTCCTGGAATGTGACCAGGATTGGGAATAAGGTTAAGAGAGGGCTGGTGGCAGCATACTTTAAAAGATTGAAACCAGATATTATTCTCCTACAGGAGACTCACTTAAAAGGCACTCAATGTGGGTTCCTAGGTCGAGGGGCATACAAAACATTGCCCCATGCTGAATTCTCTACTGGGGCGAGGGGGGTGGCAATACTCATCAGAAAAAATCCACCCTTCAGACTAAAAACGCACTTGGGCTGACCCCTACGGCACATATGCAGCAGTCAAAGGAATGTGGAACAGAAGACACATCACCTTTATTAGTGTGTACGCATCACCCAAGCTCCAAAGGCAAACGATGGAGAAACTTGCAGCGATTTTATTGGAGGCGGGCTCCAACACACATATTATAGGGGGTGACTTTATTGACGTGTTGGACCCTACAAGTGACCGCAAGACTGTCCCAACGGGAGACCCCAAGGACACGCCACTTAAACGGTTTGTAGATATATTAACACTCACGGACATATGGCGTATGCAGCATCCTCAGAGTAGAGCCTACTCCTTTTACTCAGGAGCCCGCAAAGCTTTTTCAAGGATAGATTACATATTTGCCCCAGTGGGAGAACTACGAGAGATACATAAGGTAGAATACTTGGCAAGGGGTCTCTCGGACCACTCCCCTTTATGGCACATGGTGGGTGCCCGTGTAAAATGACCGAACGGGGAATGGAAGCTGAACCCTTGAGAACTCAAAGATACTCAGGATGCTAAGGAACTCAGGGTAGACACTAAGCTGTATTTTAGAGAGAACGTGGGGTCGGTGGACTCGGCAATAACATTGTGGGAGGCATACAAACCTGTATTACGTGATAGGGCACACAAAGGAGGATGAGGAGATCTCCGGGTTGGAATCTCAACTACTGCAGCTTGAAGCACTTGCAACTACGTGCAATGATCCTTCATTGCTCCGCAGCCTACAACTCCTTAGGCAGGAATATTTCGCACTGGCCAAAAAAGAAGCGCAACACGCAATACAGGCCATGCACCAGCGTCTGTACGATGTGGGAGACAAGACAGGTAGATTGCTAGTGTGGCTTAGCAAAAAAGAGCTTGATAGCAGGTGGGTTTCGCAGATACAGACAGAGGATGGACTAACTCATCTGACCCAGGTCGCAATAGCCAACGCCTTTGCAGACTACTACGAGGCCTTCTACATGCAACGCGAGTTAGCAGAGCCGTCAGGAATATCTCCGGGCATTACGGCTCCCCAAATTAACAGATAGCGAATCAGAAACACTAGACGATAAGATTACAATAGATGAAATAACGGCAGCATTGGTCAGTTGAAGACTGGGAAGTCCCCAGGGCCTAATGGACTACCCCCAGAATTATTTAAGCAACATGCAACGCTATTCGGACCGCACCTCCCCAACTATTCTTGGAGGCGCACGAGATAGGAAGCTTCCCCAGAGACATGAGGACAGCTACGATCGTGGTAATCTCTAAAAAGGACAGACCACCACAGGTGTGCAGCTCCTATCACCCTATCTCCCTTATAAACATAGAGACCAGGATATTAGCCAGAATACTAGCAAACATGCTCACAGCGGTGATTACTGGGCTCATTCACAGAGACCAATCTGGCTTCATGCCTAAAAGGTCGACGAGGCTCAACTTGAGGAGGTTGCATAATTGGTTGGAGGTGGTGAATAAAAGAGAAGATCCACATCTCATCCTGTCACTGGATGCCGAAAAAGCATTCAACACTGTACACTGGCCCTTTCTTATGTCTGTGCTAGAGGAGTTCGGATTTGGTCCGGTGTTTAGGCGCTGGATTGCCATACTTTACGAAAAACCCATGGCAAGGGTCAGAGTCAATGGGGTGGTGTCACGGGACTTCCGTATAGGAAGGCACACTCGACAGGGATGTCCACTATCCCCATTACTTTTTGCTTTGGTGCTGGAACCACTCGCCTGTGTGATCAGAATGCACCCGGACATAATGGGGTTTCGAAGAGGAGAGAATGATTGGACCGATGTACGCATATCCCTGTATACTGATGACATATTGCTGTATGTCACAAACCTCGAAATCGCACTCCCTGCAAATATGGATAGTTGTGAAACCTATGGCACACATGTGGGGTATGAAATCAATTGGGGAAAATCGTACTTATATCCAGTAGATAAGAACCGTGGTTATACAGCTGGCCCAAGCCAGCTCCAGCTGGAGCGGGAGGGAATAAAATACCTAGGGATTTATGTTACAACCAATACGGCTATGGCACTGGATCATAACCTCTATAGGGTGCTTAGGGAATTTTGCGCATACGTGGAGAGATGGAGGACCTTACCGCTGACACTGCTAGGCAGGGCAGCATTATATAAAATGATAGTGCTCCCTAAATTCCTTTACGTATTGCAAAACATCTATCAGATAATACCAGCTGAAGTGTTTAAGAAAATTGATGACACGTTACGGACATTTCTCTGGGATGGGAGACCACCGAGGGTTGCGCTGGCGACGCTACAACGTAACCAATATAATGGAGGTATCTCCCTGCCAGATCTTCGGGCATATTATTGGGCGGCCCATTTAGTGTTGATAAATGAGTGGCAGTACATGGATACGCACTTGAACACACAAAATTCAGCAAGCGCCCATATACACATTACATATACGGGGGGAAGGGCACCGCATAGCTCCTGACCGCGACAAGGATTGTTGTAACAGCATGGAAACGGGCTGAAGGACAAATGAAATGGGATGGCCGGGTCACCAGAGAAACCCCGCTTTGGGTGGGGAAGTGGCTTCTGGAATTCACAAAATTGGTAAGTTTCCGATAATGGGACCTGCTAGGCATTTCATAACTTAAGGACATATTGCACCGTAAAGAGCTGGTCACTTTCCCACACCTTCAGGCTGAATATGATATGAATACAACCCAACACTACAAGTACATGCAACTGGCCCATGCATGGCGGGCACAGCACATAGACACCGCCGACATCCCTGAATATGCACCTTTAGTGGGACGACTCTTGATGGGGGAGTTAGAGGAAAAGGGGGTCTCATGGACATACAGAACGATAATAAATACTAAGCCAGACACATTGCAGAACCTGCGGGTGAAATGGGAGTCGAAGTTGGGAGAAATGAAGGATTTAAACTGGCAAATGGCGTTGATGCATCCTCGAGAGGTGGCCATTAAATCACAGCTTAGACTGATTCAATTCAAATTCCTGCATAGAGTATACTATGACAGAGCACGACTGCATCGTATAGGGAGGGCGGAGACACCTGATTGTGCTGTAGAGCGTCAGAGGGTTTATTCTTCCATACAGTATGGGACTGTTCAAAGATCCAGCTGTACTGGGCTAATCTGTTGGAGGAGCTGGGAAATATTCTGGGAGGGACGATTTCACTTACTCCCCAGTTTATTCTGCTAGGAATATCTACCGAAATTGACCTCCCCAAACCACAGTTAATCGTACTCCAATTGGGATTGGTGGTGGCGAAACGTGACTTGGCTAAGGCATGGGGGGCGGAGACGAGTCCATCCCTAGTTGAATGGAAAAAGAGTATGGATATGTATATGTTGGGAGAAAAGATGACTTATAAAGCATGGGGCTGCCCAAAACGTTTTGGAAAATATGGAAACCATGGCTGGCACACTATGGACTCTCACTTTCTGATTCACAATAATCTCCTAGGGTGGGAATGCAGGTGAAGGAAATGGAAGGGCCTCCCGTAGATGTACGGAGGTATACTACAGTCAATTGAATATTCCGCTACTGCTATTCGAATATGATACAGATGTCGAATTGAATTTGTCAATTTGTTTTGCTATTGGAGAATGTTTTCGTATTGTAAATGAGAAAATGTTAATAAATATATTTTCAACAAAAAAACCAATATCCCCATGACCCTTTATAATCTCTATGCCCCTACTGCTCCAGATGTCACTTTTTGGCCCACTATTTTATCAAAATTAATGTCCGTTCAAGATGATTTTTAATTGGTTGGGGGCAATTGTAATAGTTATGGACATGATTATTGATCGTAAATCTACTTCTTAATTTATCCCTTCTACTATGTTCTCCCAGTTTACCTCCACTATTCTAAACGGTCATTAGTAGATGCATGGCGCTTATGTAACCCCTCTCTTCTTGAATACACTTTATTTTCCACAGCACACTCTTCACAATCTCGTATTGACTACCTCTTAACCTCACAATCACTCACCCAACATATTTGCATTCAGACATTGGTTCTATCCTAATTTCTGATCACACACCCGTTACTTTAAAACTAGACCTCTCTTTTCCCATACAAGGCACCAGAAGATAGAGATTTAACAACTCTCTTCTTCTAGACCCTAATTTTACCCAGAAATTCAAATCGTTTGCCAGTACTTTCTTTACTGAAAATGAGACCCCATCTATATCTCCCCAAATCATTTGGGACTCTTTTAAAGCAGCTTCCAGAGATTTTATCATTTCTTTTGTATCCCATCGTAAGAAGTCTTCCCTTTCTAAATTTCAGCATCTTATGACACATATTAAACACTTAGAACTTTCCTTTTCTGTTACTGGTTCTTAAACTTGTTTAGATGAACTTGTTCGAGCCAAATTTGAATTCAACAAACTTTCTACAGACAATGGCAATTCATTTCTACTCAAATCATCCGCCAAATATTATGGAGGCCAAAATAAACCCGGGAAACTTCCAGCCATTTATTTAAAAATTAAGAAAGAATGCACTAAGATTAGTTCTGTCCTTGACTCTAATAATCGCATTCTTTATAAAAATGAAGATATTTTGTTAGAGTTTACTCAATTCTTTGAATCCCTTTATACTCCTGAACCCTCTGTCTCTCCAGACAATATTTCTAAATATCTTTCCTCTATTAGCCCTCCTTCTCCAGATCTGGACTTTTCGGTATTAAATGATGACATTTGAGAATCAGATATCAGTAATGCTATTCATACTATTAAACGAGGTAAAACCCTAGCACCTGATGGTTTCACCATTGAATTTTACTCTAATTTTTCTCGTCTTCTTATTTCCAAATTGTATCAATTGTTTCACTTCTTTATTTCTTCTAAAAAAACGGGTGGATATTTTCAAGAAGCCCTAATATGCTTAATACCTAAAGACGGCAAAGATCATGCTCTCTGTAAAAATATTCGGCCTATTTCTTAAATTAATTTAGATTATAAGATTTTTGCTAAAATCCTAGCACTTCATTTAGAGAAATTTCTGCCCTTGTTAATTGGCCGTGAACAGTGTGGTTTTATTAAAGGCAGACACCTTTCTGATAATATCTAGACTCTTTTTCAATGTCCTTACTAAAGCTAGATCCTATAAGGATTCATTAGCCGCCATTTCTTTAGATGCTGAGAAAGCTTTTGATAGATTGGGATGGCCTTTTATTTTCTCTAGTTTATCCTCGTTTGGTTTTGGTCCTACTTTTATAAATTATGTTTCTATACTCTATTCCTCTCCAGTCTCCTCTGTGCTTTCAAATGGTCTTCTTTTGCCAAACTTCCAGCTGCACCGTGGAGTACGACAAGGTTGCTTTCCCCACTCCTCTTTATACTTGCCCTTGAACCTTTCTTGATAAAGATTCATTCAAACTCTCAAACCACAGGCTTTAAATATGGTTCTAACCAGTTAAAAGTATCTGTTTACGCAGATAATATTTTTCTCTTTTTATCTCATTCACAATCAACTCTCCCGGCCTTTTTATCGGAAGTGGCATCTTTTGCATCTGTGTCTGGCTATAAGTTAAATGTTGATAAATGTGAAATCCTTCTATTGAATAAATTATGTTTTTCTGCAGAATACACTTTATCTGGTTTCAAATGGAACGCTGATAAAATTAAATATCTGGGCTTGTGGTTTAAACCCTCTGTTAGAGATTCTATTTTAACTAATTTAAAAGAACTTCAGTCCCTTTTGAGATCTAATACATCTAAATGGAATCCTTTGTTTTTATCCTGGTGGAGCTGTCTTGACACGATCAAAATTATGTTAGTCCCTATTATTCTTTTCTATATTTCCAACATCCCTATAAATATTGCTAATTCCCACTTTAAAACTATATATTCCATATTATCCAAATTTTTTTGGAGTACCAAGGTACCTCGCATCTCCTTACATAAACTTAAACGCCCCAAATTTTTAGGAGGGGTGAATTTTCCAGGGGGCATATCAACAAGCAGCAGCGATAATTATCGCTGGCCGCTCTTAGCGTGAGATTGCATATCGCCGGAAATTATCGCCATGCTAGCGCTGTATCAACAACGCATAGCGCAATGGCGATAATTATTCCAGTGATAGCGGTGTTTTCCATGGAACATCGCTGGTTGTCCAGCGATGTTCCATGGAAAACGGCGATATCCTTGGTGATATGGCCTGTGGTCTTAGCCCCACAATCCACCCCCCATGTTAGGTATGCCTTAGTCAGGAATTTAACAGACGTTAAATTCCTGCGTTAAGGCATCTTTAACGCGATTTAAAATATCGCCAACCGTCCTTGTTAATATGACGAAGCTGGGTTAGCGATATTTTCCCATGTTGTTTTCTCAGGCACGCCTCCTTTGCATCTCATTATCGATGTGATGGGAGGCGCGCTGACAAGGGGCGCTAATGCAAGGAAACATGCGCTAGCGTGTCCTTGTTGATAATGCGATAATATTATCGCTGCTTTTCACCCGAAAACGGGCTCTAAAGCGGCGATAATATTAACGCCGCCCCTTGTTGATATGACCCCAGATTTCCAGATCTATCATACTGCTTTCTCTCCTAAACAGACTTGTTACTCCTATTAGAAGATGATGATACCCTTTCTCTACCATTATGGACTCCCGTTGAAAAATCCTTTTTTCACCCTTTCTCCTTTCAAGAAATCGTATCTTTTTCTCATCGCCCTACTTCCTTTTCTCTTCCTATTCTTAATAACTCTTGCAAAATTCTTAAACCTTTACTTACTAATCATCTCTCCTCTTCAGACAAATTCCTACAATCTTCAATATGGTATAATAAGGATATTAAACTAAATAACACAGTTCTCTTTTGGAAAGAGTGGTATCTTAAAGGACTTCATTGGGTTCATCAACTTCACCATGAGGATTCCTGGATGTCCTTTACTTCTGCCCAAACACGTTTCTCTTTTCCTTCATCATATCTATCTAAATACACCTCCTTACTTTCTCTAATCCAAACAATTTGCCACACTATGACACTTATAACTCATCCTCCCTCTTCACCCCCACATGTTCTATCCATCCTGTCCCTCTCCCCATCTGCATCACAACTCTACCAATCTCTATTACCTTTTTCACCTATCAGGGATAAAACCGAAGTGGAACTACTCTTGGAGACTGACTTGCAATCCTCCTTTCCTATTTCTACGTGGAATAAGATTTGTACAAATATTTGGAAATCTTCACGGGCCGCTCAAACTTTGTTTTACATTTACAACAGACTTTTATTTACTCCTACCTCATTGAACAAAATGAATTCTACTCTTTCCCCCTCCTTCTGGTCCTGTAAAGTAACTCCGGCAGACTTAATGTTCAGGGGACGTTGCGAGAACTGCAAGGCCGTGGTTATATGGCATTGCCTTATTTTACACACCAAGGGCTCCAACGAGATGGCGAATAGTAGCGGCGATAATGGGCACCCCTGCCGGGTGCCCCTGGTTATATTTATTGTATCAGAGACATATTGGTTTACACGTATTCAAGCGATCGGCTGTGTATATAAGAGTCTGATCCATTGTGTAAAAATGGGGGGCAACCCCATCCTCTGCAATACTGCAAATAGGTAAGTCCATTCAATTGAATCGAATGCCTTTGCCGCATCCAGTAATACCGCCGCTGCTTGCATGTCTGGGTCCAGCTGATGGGAGAGGGCGATTAGAGTGCGGATGTTATGTGCAGTGGAATGGTGGAGTATGAACCCTGATTGATCGGGCAGGACTATATTGGTCATCAGGGGTTGGAGTCTAGTGGCCAATAATTTTGCCAAAATTTTGGTATCTGCATTAATCAGCGACAGTGGCCTATGAGAGTCACAGTATTTAGGGTCCCTATCTAGCTTCAACAAGGCTATGATCATAGCCTCCCTCAGTGTAGGCGGCAGAATTCGTTTTTCATGAGCGTCTCCATACATCTCCACCATATGAGGGGCCAAGATATCAACGAATGTCTTATAGAATTCATTGGTGAAGACGTCGGGGCCTGGCGCTTTGCCATTAGGGAGCGATTTTATTATGCTTGTAACCTCTTCAACCGTAACCGCTTGGAATAAGTATTCTAGGCCTGGGCTAAATTTCCGTTCCGCTCTCGGAAATTGCGATAATTTGACATTTTCGCGTTCCGCGGAGCGCGCGAAAATGTCAAAATTTCCGCATTCCGCAGCTTAGCGATAATTTCTTTCTTGCTCGCGCTGTAAAATAATACATTCTCGCACGCGCGCGATCGCCTTACCTGAATCCCTGCGTTCGCCGACAAGTTTTCCCAATCCGGTCATGTTCTCCACGAGATGTTGGATTGTTGGTAGCCATTTGCGCTGTCTCGCGACAGTTCGCGCCCGCAGTAATGTCATTAGTCGCGCGATCACGTCTTTCTTCTCGCGATCATGCACCGTGAGAAGAGTGAAAACAAGATGGCCGCGCCCGCGAGCAACCGCATGGGTAAGTTGGCGAGCCGCGACCACGCAGAAAATACCGCGAACGGGCGGGAAAAAAACTCCCGCATCTTCGCGATATTTCCGCGTGTTTGCGGAGATTTTTAACATTTCCGCGATAATTTGCGAAAGTACCTTCGCAAATTCCGCCCACCCCTAAAGTATTCCCGTTGAGAGTCTGAGAGCCAGGCTATGGCCAAATCTTCGAGGTATTGCAGGATGTCAGGGGATGTAGCTAGCATTCGGGTATCATATAGATCTCCGTATGTCTCCATAAAGGCTTTTAGTATCCCCTCTGTGTCATAATGGGAGGTGTTTTGGCGATCTATAATGTTGGACACTATACGTGTGGTTCGCCCGGTGCAAATCTTGTGAGCTAGTATATGTCCCGGTCTACCTCCCTCCCCAAATGTTCTGGCCACTGCTCTTTTACTAATATAGTTGAGTTCTTGATGGGCATAATCTTGGTATTCTGTGATTATGTTACGAATCTCGCCTAGAAGTGTTATGTCCTGAGTGTTGTTCATATAAGGCCTTAAGTTTATCTTCCCGCTGCTTAAGTTGTTGACGTATATCTTTAAGAATACCCAAGGTTGTACTAATACATACTCCGCGGATCATCGCCTTAAAGGCCTCCCATAGTAGACTAGGGTCGTCCACCGACTGCTTATTCAGTGTGAAATACTCCTCAATGGATGTTCTAATGGTGGAGTCATATACGGGGGCAAGTAATGCTTTAGCATTAAATCTACAGATATAAGGAGGTGGAGCATAAAAGGGGAGCTGCAGTGTTAGGAGGACCGGTTTATGGTCTGATAATGTTTTTGGTAAGTGTTGTATGTCAGTGGTCCAAGTGGATATTTTCCCTGTCCCAAGCCAATAGTCAATACGTGACCAACTGCCATGTGGAGTGGTGTGTGGCTTCCCTGCGGGTTGGATTACGCATCAGCCATATATCCACCATATTGAACTCTGCCATACCCTCTATTACCGCCCTCACCGCTTGTTTATGTGGTTCCTTGGTTGTGCCTGATCTGTCGACTTCCTCCACGAGTGATAGATTGAGGTCTCCCCCCATATGAGTTCTATGTCAGCTAGTTCTCTGAGGGTGCGCCATATGTGGCAGAAGAATTCAGGATCATCTATATTTGGGCTATATGTGTTAATTAATGCCAGGTGATGTCCTCGTAAATGTCCCAGAACAATAATGTAACGACCTTGCTCATCAGTCATGGTGCGTTCTATGATGAAATTGATTCCCCTTTTTACTAAGAGGAGAACCCCCATGAGTAAGAAGAGTATGAAGATGATATGACTGTTTCGGCCCATTTATTGCCAATTGAATAATTAGTAGCCTTGCTCAGGTGGGACTCTTGTAATAAAGCCACGTCTACCTGATGACGGTCTAGATAAGCAAATACTTGTCGTATGTTTTTTAGGGTTATTTAATCCCCTAACGTTCCATGTTATGAATCTAATCTGAGGTGATTTTAATTGAGTATCACGTGGAGCACCCATTTCTGTAGAGTGTGGGAACAACTGGTGAGTTTCTCTTGTGTACACGTTGTGCAACACACATCAATACCACCACATGAACAAAGCTTGTGAACATTATATTATACAGTTTGATGTACTTCAATAAGATCAGCCCGTAAACAAACAAAAACGTACCCGTAATCCCCCCACCCACTTTGGCATCCCAATTACGCCAAAGCCATACAACCAACAGTGTCATTGCACTAACCAGTGTGGGGAACACCCTCTGGGGGGGGCCGCCGAGTGCTTGTCTCAACATCAGTATACAAAAACAGATGTGGTCGGGATTCACATTTTGTGAGGTGTATAAACTATTTAAAAGAAAGAAAAAGCAGATTTCAGTGGATGTGTTCTTAACTTTCAGTTCCGTGAATGTTTCTCGTGATAGGGAGGAACTTATGATTTTTGGTAAAGGCAGCAGTGTGTTATGTAAACAAGGCAACCACTTAAGTAAATTATTTGCAAGTTATACATTATCGGCGCCATTATCAAAGATCCACGGCTCAGAAGTCAGGGGTCCTTACTCAATGGCGGGATGCTATGTGACAGTTAGCTTCGCAAACAGAACATATGGTGGGTTAAGTAACCAGTTGTTAACTATAGGCGTACCATGTAATGATAATCTTAAGGACTAGAGATTGCATAAGTGTAACAAGTACCTTCGTATGAGAGGGTACATGGGTATGTCCAGTGTGTGGTGGCGAAGTCTTTTATAGCATATTGGAGTCTCTAGTCACATATAGTCTTATGGGGAAAGATCCCAATGGCGTATTATCGCCGTATAGGCAAGGAAAGTTCTCAGAGACAACACGTAACATGACAAGTGGTGCGAAATACCTACTTTGATCAAAGTTGCATAGCTCAGAAAATACATTACCACCTAGTGTCTCCAAGTCAGTGTGAGTCCAGATCAGGCATAGGTGCGCGGTGGGTCATTTGATTAGGAAAAGTTTTTTTGATGAAATCCTGTGCAGCTTTGGGTGTTGGGAAGATCTTCGGGCGCCCGTCATGCGTGATGCGAAGTCTCGCCGGGTACAACATGGTGTTGGACAGGCCTCACAGACGGCTCGCTCCCTCCCCGCTCGACAGGGCCCGAACTCCGGCCCACCTGGCATATCCCCGCGACAAGCACCTGTACTCCGTCTCCCGACGGACCCTCTGCCCTCGGACCCCTACTCATCACGGGGCCCAGCCCCACCGGTTTTCCCGGCCGGGTCAAGCCGCCATCTTGGGCCCTGCACCACGCGGCCGCATGGCCTCCCCTCGACCCTAACCCCGGGCCTGGCCGGCCCCGACATCCCGGCACCACTATCCGCCCAGGAGGTGAGCGGACCACTTGGCAGGTCAATGGGAGACCGAAGTGTCAAGGGCTCTCCCCCGCCAGGTGCCGATCGCCCCCAGCTCCCCCAGGCACTGGCTCCACCCCCTGCTGGGTGTCTGGACACCTTCATCCCGGACCCTCCGACCTCCAAGTGCGAGGGTCCGGACATCAAAGGGCACCAGCCCTATAACTGAGGCAGCTCCGGAGCAGGAAGGCAGTTGTATCCTGGAGTCGAGAGACACCGAGTGAACTCAACCCTGACGGTCTACTGGCGCTGCCGTAGCCCGCTCTTGCGAACCATAGTCCTGCCTGCTGGCGCTGCCGCGGCCTTCTGCAACAGTCATCTTCCTGGGACCTGCTGGCGCTGCCGCGGCCCGTTGTAACGACCATCCTCACCGGGACCTGCTGGCGCTGCCGCGGCCTTCTGCAACATTCATCTTCCTGGGACCTGCTGGCGCTGCCGCGGCCCGTTGTATCGACCATCCTCACCGGGACCTGCTGGCGCTGCCGCGGCCTTCTGCAACATTCATCTTCCTGGGACCTGCTGGCGCTGCCGCGGCCCGTTGTATCGACCATCCACACCGGGACCTGCTGGCGCTGCCGCGGCCCATACCACCTAACCACCAAGCTCGAGGATTGTGAGCTCATCATCACCTCAACCGAACTACCTGATTGGTAAATAGACTGTCCCGCTACCCCCTTCCCTACCTTGCGAGACTCTAATCGAGGGGACCCCTGAGTCCAGACCTCCTTGTACCATTTCACCGTACCTTAAATAAGTGCCTATAAAGAACACTGAACCTTATCCGTGTGTGATATTCGTCTGTGGGGGGGAAGTTACTTGTCTGTACGATCGCTGGAGACGGCTCTCCCCGGAGACCTCTCCTCCTGACCCCGGCCGACCCTCCCGGTCCGTCTACCTTTTCTAACATTGGTGGCCAGCGGCGCGATCCGAATCAACGCGTAATCGTACAGAGAGTAGCTCGCCCCACGACAAAGCACGATGTCGACCAAAGATAGCAGCTCCACCGAGAAGTTCCAAATGGAGAAATTAGAAGAATACAACCACCGCGAACTGAGACAATTTTGCATAGAACTTGGCATTGCTACCACCGGCCTGAGTACCAAGGATGATCTAAAGCGCGCTCTTGAGTCGTGGACAGAAACTGGGGTCGCAAGACCCTCCGACCAAAGCAGCGTCACACCAGACCAAAACAGCATCACACCAGAGGGGAACGCCACGACTCCCGAGGAGCGGGGAACGGGCCTCTCACAGGAGGAGATACGAGAAAGAGACAGAGTCAGACTACACGAATTAGAGATGGCACGACTCAAGATGGATGGGGAGCTCAAGTTAGCTGAACAGAAACTCAACCTCGAGCATATGCGGCTTCGAGAGGAACGAGAAGAAAAGCAGAGACAGAGAGAGCTGGAAGAGAAAAAAATAACGCTCGAGCACGAGCGCCAACTGGCGGAAATAGAACTGCGCAAACAGAATAAGGAACTGGGGGTGCCTGAGCGACCACACACCCCGGGACCAATCGAGAAAAAAGTTCACATCCCCAAGGATGTGGTCCGCGAGTATGTCCGAGAAGACGACATACAACAGTGGTTTAAAGCCTATGAGATCGCAATGACCTCCCACCGGATCGACCGGAGTGATTGGGGAGCCGGACTTTGGGGGAGATTTATCAACGAGGGTCGCGATGCCCTGCTGCAGCTCCCCGATCACCAAATGTCGTCCTACGACCACATGAAGGCTGCCCTCCTCACCCGCTACGGCCTCACGCCCGAGATGTACCGCCAGAGGTTCAGAGATTGCACCCGGATCCCAGGTACAACTTGGGTGGAATACGTGAACTATTTCAGCCGGGCCTTCGAGGGTTGGATCAAGGGAAGTCAGGTCACCACCTACGAACAACTCTTCAACCTTATGGTATGGGAACACCTGTCAAACAACTGTTTCGTCGAGCTCAGGCAGCACCTACTCGACAGTAAGCTGACTGACCCCCGGCAGCTCGCCGCCGAAGCTGACCGGTGGGAAAGCACCCGGGTGGGCCGGAAAGGGCCACACGACCAAAACAGAAGCAACCAAGGCCAGCACCGTCCTCGGGGAGGAGGAGGGGGCCAGGGGCGAGGGAGAGACGCCTTACCAGCAACACCCGTGGCCAGCACCCCGCCTCCGGCCGGCCGGGGCAACCCCCCGTTGCGGCCTGGGTACCGAGCCAACGTCACGTGCCACCGGTGCCAGCGAGTAGGCCACTACGCCAACGATCCGAACTGCCCGCTGAACCAAACACCCAAGCCCCGCCAGGTAGCTGCCGCTGCCCTGGGGGAAGAGCAGTCGTCGGAGGGACCCGAGGAGTGTGAGCCGGACCAGCAAGGGTGGGAACCGGCCGCCATGGTCCTGGCATGCTTAGGGGGAAGAGACATGGTTCCGCGGGCTCCCCTACCCGCCAACACCAGAAAATACGGTCAGTGGGTGACCATTAATGGACAGAGAGCCGAGGCCTTGCGTGACACCGGCGCCAGCGTGACGGCCGTCCGCTGTCACCTGGTGAAGCCCGAGCAGATCCTGCCGAACATTCTCTGCCCCGTCCGCTCGGCAGATAACTCTGAGAGCATGTGTAAGATGGCCTGCGTCCCGTTTGAATGGGGAGGGGTCTCCGGCCTACTGAAAGTGACGGTCCGGGACGATGCCCCCGTGGACTGCCTCCTGGGGAATGACCTCGAGAGTTCCCCGTGGGCCACCGTCGAGAGAAGAGAGCACTTGGGGATGCTGGGCCTTCCGGACTGGGCCTGCATAACCACCCGATCCATGGCCAGCCGTGCCGCCCCCCGTTCAGAAGAAACCGAATGGCCAGCACCTCCGCCCCCGGTTGCCCCCGTAGAGGACAACGGCGAGTCCGACCTCCCGGACCAGACTACCGAAGAAGACGCGCAACCCCAGGACCTTCCGGATCTGGCTCAGTGGCGGCAAGAAGGGGGGCCCACCCAAGAACAGTTCCGCCAGGAGCAAAAGACCTGTCCCTCCCTCGAGGGACTCCGCCAACAAGCCAGCACCCAAAACGCCGGGGACACCACCGGAACCCACTGGGTCTACTGGGATAACGACCTGCTCTACAGCGAGCAAAGAATCGCCGAGCTGGGGGCCGGTCGAGTTCTGGTGGTACCGCTCCGCTTCCGAGACTTTCTGCTCAACCTAGCCCACGATGTCCCCCTGGCTGGACACCTGGGCCAGGATAAAACGTACAGTCGACTGGTGACCCACTTTTTCTGGCCGAAAATGAGGAATGACGTCCTGAACCACTGCCGATCGTGCCCCACATGCCAAGCCAGCGGGAAGAGTGGCCGGAAGCTGAAGGCCCCTCTACAACCCTTCCCGGTGGTCACCACCCCGTTCGAGAGGGTGGGGATAGACATTGTGGGACCTCTGGACCCCCGCACGGCACAAGGACACAGGTTCATCTTGGTACTAGTTGACCATGCCACCCGCTATCCCGAGGCAGTGCCCCTACGGACAGTGACCGCTCCAGTGGTTGGCCGGGCCCTGATGGGGATCTTCTCCCGGGTAGGCTTCCCCCGAGAAGTCGTCAGCGACCGAGGTACGAATTTCATATCAAAATACATGAAGTCCCTCTGGCAACAATGCGGGGTCACATACAGATTCACGACCCCCTATCACCCCCAAGGGAACGGACTAGTGGAGCGTTTTAACCGCA
This sequence comes from Triturus cristatus, assembly GCF_964204655.1. Lineage (NCBI taxonomy): Eukaryota > Metazoa > Chordata > Amphibia > Caudata > Salamandridae > Triturus > Triturus cristatus. The sequence continues at coordinate 83,432,337 of NC_140586.1, read as the reverse complement.
CTCTCAAAGGGATGATTGGGGGATTGGAAGAGCCTCTCCGTCGCCAGTGGGATGTACTGCTCCCGTGCCTCCTCTTCGCCTACCGGGAAGTGCCCCAGAAGTCCCTCGGTTTTAGCCCCTTTGAACTCCTATACGGACACCCTGTGCGAGGGCCCCTCAGCCTAGTCAAGGAAGGTTGGGAGTTGGCCCCCCTAACGACCCCTCCAGACGTCTTCAAATACATCCTGGCCTTACGAAACCAAACCCGGCGCTTCAGGGGGATGGCCAAGGCGAACCTCGAGGCCAGCCAGGAGGACATGAAGAGGTGGTATGATCACAATGCCTCCTCCGTTGAATTCGAGCCTGGGCAGCAAGTATGGGTGATGTCCCCCACCGAACCGTGTGCCCTGCAAGATAAGTGGACGGGGCCCTTCAAAGTGGTCGAGCGCAAAAGCCCCGTCACTTACCTCATCGACATGGGGACCTCCCGGAACCCCCTTCGGGTCCTCCACACCAACCGGCTCAAACCGCACTTTGTGCGCTCCGAACTAAGCCTCTTGATGGCTACGGACAGTGGCACAGAAGAAGACTCCGAGCCCCTCCCGGATCTCCTGAAAACTCAGGAGAAGGACGGCTCCGTGGACGGGGTCCGGCTCTCTGACGCCCTCACTTCGGAGCAACGACAGGACTGCCGGGACCTCCTGCTGCAGTTCGCTGCCCTGTTCTCCCTCACCCCCGGGGTCACCCCCTGGTGTTTGCACGACGTAGACACCGGGGACAGTCCCCCTGTCCGGCACCGGGCCTACCGCGTACCAGATCGGGTACGGGCCTGCATACAGGAGGAAGTGGCCAAGATGCTCACGATCGGGGTCATCGAGCCCTCGGACAGTCCCTGGGCCAGTCCGGTCGTATTAGTTCCCAAGGCCGCTGCCCCCGGCTCCGCCCCTGAACTGAGATTCTGCGTCGACTACCGGGGCTTGAACGCTGTCACCCGGACCGACGCTCATCCCATCCCCCGAGCAGACGAACTGATCGACCGGCTAGGGGCCGGCCGCTACCTTAGTATCTTCGACCTAACGGCGGGCTACTGGCAGATCGGCCTCACACCCAGGGCTCAGGAACGGTCAGCCTTCTCTACCCCCGATGGCCACTATCAATTTAAGGTCATGCCCTTTGGCATGAAGAATGCCCCCGCCACGTTCCAACGCCTTGTGAACCAGGTCTTGGCGGGGCTTGAAGAATTCAGCGCTGCCTACCTGGACGATATCGCTGTATACAGCCGCCACTGGTCCGACCACCTCCGTCACCTCCAAGAGGTCCTACAAGCCCTCCAGCGGGCCGGCCTCACCATTAAGGCCGGCAAGTGCCAGATTGGCCAAGGGTCTGTGACCTACCTTGGGCACCAAGTGGGGAGCGGGCTGGTGGCCCCACTACAACTTAAGATTGCTGCCATCCAGTCCTGGCAGCCCCCCGTCACCCAGACCGAGGTCCGAGCCTTCTTGGGGCTCACCGGCTACTACCGGCGGTTCGTGAAGGACTACGGCAGCATCGTGGGGCCCCTCACGGGTCTCACATCCAAGAACCAGCCAAAGCGGGTCAATTGGACTCCTGATTGTCAAGCGGCCTTCGAGGAGCTGAAGGCCGCCCTGTGCACCGCCCCGGTGCTCCAGGCCCCCGATTACAGTCGGGAATTTGTGGTGCAGACCGACGCCTCCGACCACGGCATCGGAGCCGTCCTCTCTCAGTTGAACCCCGAAGGTCATGACCAGCCGGTGGCCTTCATCAGTCGACGTCCCCTGGCCCGAGAACAGCGTTGGAGCACCATCGAGAGGGAGGCATTTGCAGTAGTGTGGGCCCTCAAAAAGCTCCGACCCTATCTCTTCGGTACCCACTTCCGGGTACAAACCGACCATCGACCCCTGCAATGGCTGATGCAGATGCGGGGGGAGAACCCAAAACTCTTGCGCTGGTCCATCTCCCTGCAGGGAATGGACTTCACCGTGGAGCACCGACCAGGCCAAGACCACGCCAACGCGGATGGCCTGTCCCGCTTTTTCCGCCTCGACGAAGAGAGTCCCCAAGGAGATGGGTGACTCTCCCCGCCTTCAGCTGGGGGGGACGCATGTTGGACAGGCCTCACAGACGGCTCGCTCCCTCCCCGCTCGACAGGGCCCGAACTCCGGCCCACCTGGCATATCCCCGCGACAAGCACCTGTACTCCGTCTCCCGACGGACCCTCTGCCCTCGGACCCCTACTCATCACGGGGCCCAGCCCCACCGGTTTTCCCGGCCGGGTCAAGCCGCCATCTTGGGCCCTGCACCACGCGGCCGCATGGCCTCCCCTCGACCCTAACCCCGGGCCTGGCCGGCCCCGACATCCCGGCACCACTATCCGCCCAGGAGGTGAGCGGACCACTTGGCAGGTCAATGGGAGACCGAAGTGTCAAGGGCTCTCCCCCGCCAGGTGCCGATCGCCCCCAGCTCCCCCAGGCACTGGCTCCACCCCCTGCTGGGTGTCTGGACACCTTCATCCCGGACCCTCCGACCTCCAAGTGCGAGGGTCCGGACATCAAAGGGCACCAGCCCTATAACTGAGGCAGCTCCGGAGCAGGAAGGCAGTTGTATCCTGGAGTCGAGAGACACCGAGTGAACTCAACCCTGACGGTCTACTGGCGCTGCCGTAGCCCGCTCTTGCGAACCATAGTCCTGCCTGCTGGCGCTGCCGCGGCCTTCTGCAACAGTCATCTTCCTGGGACCTGCTGGCGCTGCCGCGGCCCGTTGTAACGACCATCCTCACCGGGACCTGCTGGCGCTGCCGCGGCCTTCTGCAACATTCATCTTCCTGGGACCTGCTGGCGCTGCCGCGGCCCGTTGTATCGACCATCCTCACCGGGACCTGCTGGCGCTGCCGCGGCCTTCTGCAACATTCATCTTCCTGGGACCTGCTGGCGCTGCCGCGGCCCGTTGTATCGACCATCCACACCGGGACCTGCTGGCGCTGCCGCGGCCCATACCACCTAACCACCAAGCTCGAGGATTGTGAGCTCATCATCACCTCAACCGAACTACCTGATTGGTAAATAGACTGTCCCGCTACCCCCTTCCCTACCTTGCGAGACTCTAATCGAGGGGACCCCTGAGTCCAGACCTCCTTGTACCATTTCACCGTACCTTAAATAAGTGCCTATAAAGAACACTGAACCTTATCCGTGTGTGATATTCGTCTGTGGGGGGGAAGTTACTTGTCTGTACGATCGCTGGAGACGGCTCTCCCCGGAGACCTCTCCTCCTGACCCCGGCCGACCCTCCCGGTCCGTCTACCTTTTCTAACACATGGCATATTCGATTCCCAGTTCCCTTAATTTCTTTTTGGAGGAGGCGAAGTCCTTGCGGGCCGTTTGCACCGCCATCGTGAAGTCTGGGTAGAAGGAGATATTATTACCCTTGTAATTTATCTGCTGCTTCTCCCTCGCCAGACGTAGAATTACATCTCTGTCTCTAATTTAGGATACGCGCAATTATGGGTCTTGGCGGGCTACCGGGGATTGGGAGAGGTGCAAGAGATCTGTGCGCTCTTTCAACAACAAGCAGATTAGAGAAGCTCTCAGTGCCAAAGATGTCTCATAGCATGTCCTCCACGTAGGTTTCCATCCTGCCAGTGTTGGTGCTTTCTGAAAGTCCAATTATGCGCACATTATTTCGGCGGGACCGAGCTTCCAAATCTTCGTTCTTCTGTTGTATAATCACCAGTAATTTATCCATCTCTGCACATTTGTGTGTTGTTGCACTAGATTAATCCTCTACCACAGATATGCGCACCTCTGCCTCCGTGAGTCTTTCACCTTGCTTGTCTAGTTTAGACACCATATTGTCTACTCGTTGCGTTAGGGAGTCCAGTTTTCCATTGATGGCTTGGAAGCTCTGTTGGATGGCCTGCAGGGCGCTGTCCATCTTGGTTTGCTGTACGTGGTCTGACTCCGACTCAGTGTCCGAATGCACCGTCATCTGTTTGTTGGATCGTTTGCTCTCAAATGTCAGCTTCGGTTGTTGTTTGTCAGGTTTACCCATTTCAGCTGTATCTATATTACTTTAAGATCGCTGTGTGGGACTGTTTTCCTGCATTGGTGGATATTGGTATTGTGGTGACCTGCTTCCGCTAATGAGATGGGCGACTGCCTGCCTGGATCACCCACGTCGTGGGCTCGCCATGGGGGCAAAGCGGTAATTAAATGGAGCCTTTGTGACCTGCCACCTCCCAATATGTGAGCTTTCTTTGGCAATGCTTGATCCGTCGTGCTCGTAGGCAGTGGTGGTCTCGAGATCTGTGTTAAAAGAGCAGATATAGGGGGGCGTGGCCAACTGCCGATCTCGATGGCCGCACTGTAGAGAAGCTCCGGGAAAAGACGCGGAATCCCTCATACATCCGAGTGCCCATCCGAACAGTTATCGTGCCTTAGAGACGCCAACACTACGCGGGACGCTGGGGGCACCGAATGCGTCGCTCCAGAACCAGCAAAGAGGTACTGTGCGTTAAAGAAAGAGCGCGGCGAAGTGCAGCCCAGCGGACCGTCGGAGGCCAGGGTGCAGCGTAAGCCGCCTATGCCCGGAAGTGCCTGTGCTTGGCGGCGGGCCGCTACGGCGCGAGCCTGAGCTGCGGACGGATGCCGCAGGAAGTTCGCAGCTTGCACCGGTGTGCACTCTCGGTGGGTGTCCTTGCGCCCCCCCCCTCCCTCTCCCTCCCCCATCGGGGGCCAACACAGGACACTAGCAAGACCGGTGCGCGCCTTGGGCCTCGAGGCGCGCCCGAGAAACGGAGGTTGGGGCGAGGTGAGGATTTCCCTTCAGCCGATGCTGGCATGATATTACGGAGCGGAGGGGGACGGAGGAGCTCCGTTTGAGACGTTCCTGGGGCTGGTGAGGAGAGAGATTTGAAGAGCCGTGTCTGGAGCACGGGACACCTGGGGCCTACACTAATTAATTGAAGATTGAAGCAAGGCCAGAGAGGACTGAGAAGGAAACAAATGAAGGCGCCCCCCCCCCCCCGTCGGCCTCAAAGGAGTGATTAAGGGTGGGTGCGGCCCTGCGGCCCAGGCAGAGGGGGAGTGCGGTGGAGGTGCGGACATCACTTCACCCTGCGAATTGAACGGCTGAAGCGCGGACCGGAGGTCAGGGAGTGCAGCCAGGACAGGGCGGTGTGACACCCCGGGGGCCGCAAATTAACGTATCTTGCCCGGCTTGGGCGGCAGGGAGGCCTAATTACACGGGGTCAGAGGCACGGCGGGAAAACCGACAGGCCGCGCGTGGAGTGCGCTCCTGCGGCAGGCGGCGGCGACTACCAGTCGGAGCTGCGCCCCAGTGGCAGAGATGGGGGGCAGAGGCCCGCGCACGAACTCGCAAGCCAAACTGGACAAGTATGCTTATGATAAGACTGCTCCGATGGAACCTGAACGCAGGGACACCCTTTAAAAAGACTCTGCGCCGACAGGAGCACCGAAAGTGACGCTAGAAGATATTATGGAGGCCCTCACCCGCGTGCAATCAACGGTGGGCACCATTTCCACGGATGTTTCTTTCCTGAGAGCGGACTTCCAAAAAATGACCGCCAGGGTCACTGAGGTGGAGCAACGGACGAAATCGCTGGCTCAGGACACTGCCGCTCTACTCGGTAGGGTCGCCCACCTAGAAGCAGAACATCGGGTCCTGGCTGAGAAGTTGGACGATCAGGAAGTGCGCTCTCGGCGCAACAATACACGCATCACGGGCATTCCAGAGAGCGAAGGGCATCCAGCCATGGACCTCTATGTCGAGGAGCTCATAAAAGCCAAACTTCAGCCTAGAGGGCTTTCACAATTTTTCTCTGTGGAAAGAGCATACAGGGTGCCGGGGGGCAAGCCCAAGCCTGGGGCCCCCCCTAGACCGATCCTGGCCCGCATCTTTAATCATCGCGACAGAGATGTAATACTCCAGACGGCGAGGGAGGCCCCCCCATTACGAGTCCATAACGCGGTGGTTTCCTTTTTTCCGGACTACACGGCAGCGGTGTCGAAACGCCGCAGGAGCTTCCTTGAAGTAAAGAAGGAACTTAGGCGTAGAGAGCTACCGTACTCCATGCTGTTCCTGGCAAAACTGCGCGTGGTAGCGGATGGAAAAACTTGGTTCTTTGAATCACCAGAGGAGGCCCACGACTGGCTTGAAGGTTGGCGAAGAGCGGAGGGGTCCCGACGGAGGGAGAAACACCAGCTGCGCCCGGGGATCGCCGGTGACTCATTGGAACATGGCCCAGGGCATGGGGAGACTGATACGCACCGGCCTGAAGAAGGAGAAGAGGGATATGAAGCAGCGACGTCTTGAGGTCAAGAGACGCTAAGTTGGGAAGCGGCTACCATGATCTGGCCAGCAGCGGGAGGGGACTTGAATTACCGGCTGTGCTGCACATGATGGACTCGCTCCCCCCCCCCCCGCACGGAAATGTTGGACTTTGACCCAGAGTGATGGGCCCGGCCAAGGACGCGTGGCATACTCCTACCACCAGAATGTCTCTGAGGAGGGGATAACCTGCGGTATCCCACGGACTTCTCTTCCCCCCCACACACAAGTACTGTTACAGGGGTTGAAGCAATCTGCTATGTTGGGGTGGCAGATAGTTGGGGATCCGTCTGGCAGGGAGGCAGGGAGGGGGGTAGGTAAGAGGGGAAGTTCTAAGTTGTTGAATTTGTATGGTTTTTATTTTATCTTAATGTTCACCCTGATGCAACAGAAGGTGCAGATATGGAGGCACGAGACAGGGATTTATCATCGCCCTCTACCGGGGGTGGGACGTGAGAGGCACCTAACTCCTGTAGTTTTTGATTATGCCAGGGGGAAACGTGCGCTATCCTATGATGATTGTATAATTGTAAGTTTTTCTTTTTTAAGGGTTGATTTGGGGTCAGGGAGGGGGGAGGAAGGGAGAAACAGGGAAAATTGGTATGGTTTGTTGGGGGAAGGGGTAGGGTTGGGGAAGGTAGGAGCGAATATGGTAAATTGGCGTTGGTTTTATTGTATGGTGGAGTTTAAGGAAACTTTCAGGCAGAGGGCCTTTTTTCACAAAACCCAGCAGAGGCAGTGCATAGGTGATTCCGCAATCGCACGTACCTTTAACACCAAATATGGCAGCACAAAATTGGACTACCCCTGATTCTGCATTGTATCCTATGGCTCCCGTGGCACCACTGTCCATAATTACCTGGAATGTCCATGGTCTTGGCGACAAAATAAAGAGGGGATTGGTTCTACAATACCTAAAGCGGTGTGCCCCAGTGGTGGCTCTGCTGCAGGAAACGCACCTTACAGGGGCCACATGTAGGGCAATGGATAGATGGGGGTTTAAAATGGTAGTTCATTCTGCGTTCTCCTCAGGCTCTAGGGGCGTGGGCATCTTAATTAAAAAACAATCACCATTGATAGTATACCAGACCAAGATGGATGACCACGGCCGTTTTGCGGCTATAATAGGTCAATGGGAGGGGCGGGCTATAAATATCGTATCAGTCTACATTCCCCCTGCGCTGCACGCGATGGCACTCCCGGCTCTCAGTGAGTTCTTAATCGGTCTTCCGGAGGGGGAACTCTTGATTGGGGGGGATCTCAATGCAACTATAGATGGCGCCCTAGACCGCCATCCGGCGAGGGTGCCCGTGTCGGGCACGTCCCGCCTTGGGGACTTTCTAGAGACGCTGGGACTCTCTGATGTATGGAGGTGGCACCACCCCACGACGCAGCAGTTTACCTTCCACTCTGGGGTGTACCACAGTCTATCCAGAATAGATTACTTTCTAGCCCCAGCGAACTGTCTGCAACACCTTGACGATATCGAGATAAGACCCAGAGAGATATCCGATCATTCCCCAGTACAGATGACGTACTCTTACCACCATGCAGCCCGGAGACGTACCTATCCCATCTACCCGGGTTACTTGCGGCGCCTACACGCGGTAATGGCCCGTGCCCCATTTTTACGGAAACCAGCAGTTATACTCTCCCTGGACGCCAGAATGGCGTTCGACATGGTCAAGTGGCCATTTCTGTTCGCAGTCCTTAGCCATATGGGCTGCGGCCCCAAATTTTGTGCATGGGTCTGCCTTCTATAACACCAAGCCGGTAGCGCACGTTACGGCGAAGGGGCACATCTCTAGGGACTTTCCTCTTGAGAGGGGCACGCGTCAGGGCTGCCCCCTGTCCCCGCTGCTTTTTGCCCTGGTACTGGAGCCATTGGCGGCGTGGATAAGGTGGCACCAACGATAAGAGGACTCCAGTGGGCAGCAGGATGGGAGGACCGCATCTCCCTGTATGCGGATAACATTCTATTGTATATGGCCTCCCCCAGGAGTTCCATATTGGTCCTCCTCAATATTTGCGAACTTTTCGGACGGGCATCGGGATATACCATCAACTGGTCCAAATCCAACTTGTATGTGCTGCATGGTCCCCCACCACAACTACCTGCAGGGTGCCTGTTACAGATTGCGGTCGATACATTTAAATATTTAGGTATCTACGTTACGGCCGACCCTGAAGGCTTCTTTAAAAGAAACCTACTGCCCCCACTGGAGCGTCTGAAAAGGGACGCAACACACTGGGGATCATTGCCGCTGACTCTTCTAGGGAGGGCAGCACTTTTTAAAATGATGGCACTCCCTCGATTCATTTACGTATTGGAAAATGCTCCATTCCCGATACACCCAACCTATTTTAAAGCAATTGCAGCTCAGGTCTCCAACTTAATGTGGGGAAACAAACCGGCACGCATAGCACAGGCCAAACTGGTGCGAGGGTGGTATGATGGGGGGATAGCACTCCCCAATATACATCTATACTACTGGGCAGCGCAATTAAAAGTGATTAATCCGTGGATACACATAGCACAAGAAGATCCGGCATTTAAGGCTGACAGGATTCAATTAGGAACGGGAAGTATGCTGTCCCCCCTCTATAATAAGAAGCAAACACGTACATTAATAGGGCCCACGAAACACACAGTCGCCATATGGCATGCAGCGCAGGCAAAGCTGGGCTGGCAAGGGGTCATAACCCAACTCACTCCATTATGGGACACAGGGAGACTGGGACGACTCAGGAATAGTAAGGGCTTTGATCAATGGGATGCCATTGGCATATCCACAGTAGGGGACATGTGGCATAAAGGGGGGGTGGCCACCTTCGAGCGCCTCCAGCAACAGTACGATTTAGCGCCCACTGAAATATATCGGTATACACAGATAAAGCATGCACTCACAGCGGCACTGCCGCCCGGTATTATAGTCCCGGAAGCCTCCCCTCTGGAGGACCAGTTACTGACCGATCATATGCCTAAGCGAGCTACGTCATTCACTTACCACAAGATAGTTAACAACCTACCGGACCCTACGACATCTCTTAGGGACCAATGGATCAAAGGCGTGGGTGACCTAGATGACACAGAATGGCAGGAGGCACTGTCCTCACCAAAGGAAGTGGGTATACACTCAAGACTTAAATTAGTACAGCTTAAAATTCTGCACCGCACATATTTCACCAGATGCACTGTGTTCAAGATGGGCAGAGCCTCACACCCGTATTGTCTTAGGCAGTGTGGGGAGGAGGGTACCTTTTACCATACGATATGGCAATGCCCGAAGATTAGGGCCTATTGGGTGAAAGTGATGAGAACGATTTCACAGGCAGGTGGGGTGTCACTCCTGCCGGAGCCCAAGAGTTGTCTACTAAATGTATGGGAGCCAAACGACTTAACAAAGTGAGCACAAGAGTGGGCAACGCTGGGGATTATGACGGCCAAACGTAACATAGCACAGAAATGGGGGGCAGGGGAGGTGCCATCACTTAGCGCATGGTGTGTAGATATGGACAAGGCCATGGTAGCGGAAAAAAAGTATTTATTAACCGCGGCTGCCCCCAAAAATGGAGCAAGATCTGGGGAGCATGGAATTAATACAGAGGCAGCATCTGTGACCCACCCATAGAGCAGGCGGAAGAGAGCTCGGATGGGGACTGATAGGGAAGAAGGAGGATGGTTAATAGGTGTTGCGGGGTATGTAGTTGCTATATTATGTTTGAACGCAATGGTGAGCCAAAACTGCGATTTACTGCTTACTGCTATGTATGTTTCACAAATGGGAAAATCTCTGCCTTGTTGCTGTTCTGATTTGTTAACTAAAATAATAAAAACAAAGTTTTTAAAAAAAAAGAGCAGATATAGCATGGCACCTTTTGTCTACACAGCCGTAAGGTACCAGTGGCGTGGGTTAGCCTCTTGATGTGTCCTCTTGTTATCGCATCACAGCAGCTTGTGAGCCTGCAGCTAGGATGCCAGGACTTAACGAAGGGCGTCTCGCATCGCGGCTCCTCCGCTCTTGTATTGACAAGGCTATATGATTATCGCTGCTCTCAGTTGAAATTGTGTTGTTCAGCATATGCGGCGCGCTGCAGCAGGTCCCTATTATCTGTTTACATCAGCACGGGTCGGCACACATCGCAGCACAGTGTCGCCAGCGTGTAAATATTATTAGGGGAGTTGTAGGTGTGGACCGCTGTCATGGCACGTATCATTCAGCTGCCGAGAGTCCCACTGGGCTCCGCTGTCATTCCTCGGGCACCTCCTCACAGACGTGTCATCCCGGATGGCCGTCCTCCGTTTCTAGGAGTTTTTGCTTTGTTCGGGGGTGCTGTAGGGGTGAGAAGAGTGTCTTGCTTGTACCGCTTCAGTAACTGTTCTTCTATGCTTATTGCCGCAACGCCATTTCCCAACCCGGCTACAACATTGCAATTCCCGCTGCCGCCATCTTGAATATGCAGCCCCGGCCAGGAGGTCTCAACCGCCAATGCTGTTTTCTCGGTCGCAGCTGCGTTCTTTTTACATCCGAGGGTGGTACCATATAGTCAGCGGGTTCCGACGTGCTTATCGGCGTTTCTCTCTTGGCTGGGCACACCAGAACTGGCTATTTAGACAAGATTTTGGTCCCGACCGACGGAGCGGCACTAATGTGCAGCCATTCCGCAGCGCACCCTCTAGCGCCCCCATATATATTCTTTCTTTAATGCCATATATTAAGGAAAGTGAACTTATTAGATGCAAGTGACCATTCTGAATGTATATAACAATCATAAGATGATCACAACCTCCTATATACAACTAATTATTAAAGACATTATTTAAACTAAAAGTGATGTTATGTCAATTTTTCTCAATTACGTTTAAAGGCAGTGTATTCAAATTCCAGCTTCTGCAAATCCGGTCCTATCCTTTTTTGGGGTTACAGTGATTACCACCTTAAAAAGCCATCTACCATGCTTCTGACATTTCTAAAATATATGTGTCATTATACTTAAAAGTACATGTAAAAAATACACTTTTTTCACAAATTGCACCTCTCGCATTTTCTGATGTTTGAAAAACGTATTTGTTTAGATTTTTCATTTACTGTAAAAAATCTGGAAATCTTACTTTTTCAAAGCAATACATGTGAAACCCAATTAACTTATTTAGAAGTTGGGGGCAGGATACTCCGTCACTACTGCTTTGGAGCATGCCAGCCGCCAAACTCTAAATAAGGCCTTAAATGTTATTTTTAAATAGTTATTTTACTGGGGGGAATAAGATTCAACTTTTCTTTATTTGTTAAAAAAAAAAAAATTTCAAACTGCTGAATTTAAAAGCATCTCCACTTTGATTTTAAAAAATGACATTCAGCGTAGTTTTTTTCCCATGAATAAAGAAGTTTTATGAAACAGCGCAATATCTTCTGATCCTATGGTTTTCATATTCTGTCCCAGCTACGGCTTTTCTCAGAATGTTCATGAGAAGCCATGGCTTCTAATCTACACAGCATCCAGGGCTTGAAGCCTCGTCGGTGTGATGTCACAACTCAGAACCCTGGCCATAGCAACTACTATCACATCAGAAGCTTCAGTGTGCAGAGAGATCTGGACAGGAAAGGCGAGTACCAGGGCTCTCTGAGGCAATACAATGGAGGGTCCCAGTGGCCTCACCCCAGCGGACTTTGCCGATGCACCCGGAACCAGCCAGGAACTTCCTGATTACGAGGACGATGGTAAGAGTCCAGAATGGGGTCAGAATAAAAGGATGCGGACCTGAGCTGTGAAGAAAGGCTGGCATCTCCCAGGCGCAAAGCACCGCCATGACACAAACTACAAAAACTTCTGAACTTAAGGGGATGATGTATTTGTAGATGGTTTGTTCGAGTCGAGGTGGGACCCTGAATATTCACTGAGTAATAAACTATGTTTAAGTGGACATGAACAGTCACAAGGAATATGCCAATGTTAAAACAAAACCCATGCTTAGGGCTGTCTAGAACTTAACACTCGAACATATAAATACAAAATAAAAGGTGTGACAGAGCTACAATACTGAACATTTTATGACAAATATCATGTGCTCAGGGATGGCGCTCGGCATGGGCAGCGGCCCAGGACCCAGCGCTCAGTCCACCAATATGGGGCCGTGCGCGGCCTCGCGCGTCCTCACACCTATGCTCCAGCGCTGCGAGGCCCAGGGGAGGGGCACCTGTCTCCAGGCCTCACAGCAGGGCCAGATTGTCTGTAGTGGGCACCGGGCGATTCCCCATTGGGCCGGAATGGTGGGGGTCATTTTGGCTAGTGGGGGTCGGTTTTGCAGCAGTGCTGCAAAATCAGCCCCTTGTAACAAAAGCGCACGCAGCAGCGGTGTTCCCGCCAGGACCGTCCCCTCCCCTCGGAGGCCGGTCGAACCTAATTGCCTCCGCTGATTTGCGATCCCAGTCCGGCACTGCCTCGCAGGTATGTGGTGCCCTGCCAGGAACAGGGGAAATCTTGGGATGCAAATAGGGTTGTCACCTTTCCAGGAGAAAACTCCAGGCCATTCGTTGCTGTTTTAGGAGCATGCAAAGGCCGGTACACAATACTAACAACCATTTAAACAAAAGCATATGTATTATTTGTAACAAGTCGTTTGTGTCTTTGTTTACCTGAATTATTACTCAGGGATGGGTGCAGCTCTAGAACACGTTTAAATGTATTTTCTGTTTATATTTGAAGTTTTGATTATGTACACATAAGGCCTAAAAATAACAGCTTTATGTAATTTTGTACCAGCCGGGACATGAAACAGAAGAGAACAGGACAGGAAACCAGCCAGGTGGAAACCATGGGTGCATACAGCCTTGAATGAGGGATGAAACCCGTCTTTTGCAATTTTGTATAGCACAAACGGGACCCAGAGGTATTGAGTGCTTAACGTGAGAACCAGTTACATTATACAAGGACACACACTTCTCTTTTTTTAGGCACAGGGAGATTAAGTGATTTGCCCAGAAAAATAGGGTCTTGAGCTGATGCCAAGACTGGAAGCTGGTTGCCGAGGTATAAAGTAGGCACCTCTAGCTGTAATGCCACATCTTGGTTAGACGGAGGGTGGCAGGCAGATGCTACATGAAAGCTTGGCTCTTTATGGACTTGTGGTTCCAACTGGACCTCGAGCTGAGCCAGAGCCAGGGAGTACGCCTTTGGTGGCAATGTCTCACATTAAGCCTGTTTCAAAGTGCTGCCGTATTGTCAGATCAGTGGATGAGGCACACGGAGAGTGTTATTTGCCCAGGATCAAACAGTTTGTTAAGTTAGTAGACCCAGGACGGCAGTACACTGCTGCTTGTTGCAAAGACTATATATTTACCACTGTACTGCATCTAGATGAGTGGTACATGTCACTGGGCACCTCCCTTCTCTCAGGAATTATTCAGGACATTTTTAGAATTCTCTGTGATTTCCAGTTTTCACATTGAATAAAAGTACTCCCAATCTTCCCAAAAAGGGAGCAGCAGAGTAATAAGCAGAGCCGCTGGAACTATATGGTAGAGTAGGGTCAAATTATGCGGCAGGGATGAGTAAATTATGCACCAAAAAAGGCATATTATGCGGCGTGATTCAGTACATTTTATGATATTATTACTTCAATATTTGGTCATGTTTGCACTTAACGCTGCCTGAGCATTGGTTGCCCTTAATTAGTACCAGTTTAACATTCAATTTTAGCAATAAGCAACAGAAAGGTAACCAGCCCAGCTTTTCAAAGGATCTTCTGCTGCAAGGCAACATGTGTTGTTGTGTTAAAAGGAACGTTAGAACCATTTCAGCTAGAAATAAAAATTGTTTTCGTTAAAACCTGCAGATTGTGCAGCATATAATAGATTAGGTGATAAATCTATAATTATGAGAGAAATGCAGCAGCCACTCAATCGCATAATCCCAGTGGCCCTGGCACTAAATTAAGAAACATTATTGCCCAAGAGCACACAATTTGGCCAAATAGGAGGCGAGGACTAAAAAACGCGTCTCCTAGTTGCATTTCTCCAACTAGTCCACTAGACTACAACTGGGATCTCAGTAAGTCTGATGGATTGGCTAGGGGGCTGCTTCTCCAAGGAAATTGCCTCTCTGTTTCTGGCCACGATCTGCTTTAGAACATGATGATTAGATGCCAAATATCCTAGGTCCGTGGTTAAAACGTACTAGTTAGACCAGATCCTGTGGCAGTGGGTACTTACTGGATGGTATGCGTGGAAGATACTGATTTACTTCTGTTACTTTTCTAAACTTGTTGCTCAAAATTTGCAATTGTGAGCAGTCAAGCCTTACTCCAATATGTGGTAAAGGGATTAGAACTCAAACATAGCATGAAAAGCAATCACACTCTAGAAACTCAATCTCCAGCTGAGTTAACTTTTAACATGACCTGTTTTAGAGGGGGTATTTAGAATGAAACCCCTAAAATCTGCTAGGTGACTCTTAGTTCCTCTGCTCCCCAATAAACATCTTCCGAAGTCTCTGCACACAAAATGTGTCTCCACACGTGCGGTGTTTCTCCAAAGGCAGACATTCTCCTGTGAAGTCCCTACTTGGCTCTTGCAGCGATGACTGGGGACCATGGCTGTGAGGCCCAGGGAAGGGGACTCTCCTTCCCTAGGTCTTGCAGCACCAGACCATGGATGTGAAGTCCAGGGCAGTAGGGCCACATCCCAGAGGCTTTGCAGCACTACATGATAGCTGTGAGGCCGGAGAATCTGAAAACACTCTCATGAGTCACAGCTGTGGGTCATGGTGAGGTGGTCCATGGAATGGAACACCCCTCCCTGGTCTTGCAGTGCTACACTATTGTTGTGATACCAATGTTAGAGAGTTCCCCTATCCTGGGCCCTTTTTTTCTGGGCATTGCAGCACTAGACCCTGGTTCCAAGGCCTAGAAGAGTGGAGGTCCCTACCCTATGCCTCGTAGCCTTGTTGTATCATTGCCAAGCCATGCAGAGGGCACCTCTCCCCTGGGCCTTGCTGTTATGCTTATGTTGCTGCGAGGCTCATGGGTTAGTGGGCTTTCTCCCCTAGTCCTCTCAGTGCTACACCATGTCTGAGAAGCCCAGGAGGTGGGGAAGGGCACCTCGTGTGGGCCCCTTCCCTAGGCTCCATTGAAACTGTCTCACAGCTCTGTACCATGGCTCTGTGCATAGATCGATGTCAAGGTCCATGTCCTGTGATGCCATTTCTGTGATTTCACGTTGCATGCAATTAGAGGGGCTAGCACATTCCCTTTCTGCCCTGGCATAGCCATCGGCTAGCGGCATCGCCATCAGTAGTGTAGCGGGTGCAGTGGTACTGAGCCCGTTAAGTACCCAATGTTCCCAAATGATGGCCTTATTTTACTGTGCAGCCAATGGGCAAGAGTGAGGGGTGCTTTTACTTTGCAATGCCCATATAAGAGAGACAAGTAGCACAACAATGGTGCTCTGGGTGCTGGTGCAGCCATGTTCCAGATCTGTGAGGCATGGGAGAGGTCCTTCCTCTGATGGGCATTAGAGTCAGCCGTGGTTGACCACCCAGGGGAGGAGGCACCAGTCCATGAGTTCAGCAGAGCAGGACTATGGCTGTGAGGCTCATTGGGGACCCTCTCTCAGGGGTGTAGCTATCAGTAGTGCAGCAGGTGCAGTGGCACCAGGGAACATGGATGTTCTGGAACCAATGCACCCAGATTATGGCTGCGCTTTACTGACAGCATCATTTCCTTGCATCAGGACCCATGGTTACATTACTATGAAACTGGTCCCTTCTCCCATGCACCGCACAGCCATGATCCAGAGCTGCAAAGGTCAGGAAAGGACCATCCTCCCCTAGGCCTACCAGCTATGGTTCAGTGCTGAGAGGCATAAGGGAGGAAGCCTATAGCTTTGGGTCTTGCCCCAGGCTATGCAGCCATAGACCAGTGCTGCAGGAGGCCCCTCTGAAGGGCAAAGATATCAATAGTGCAGCAAGCGCAGTGGGAGTGTGGCCTCGTGGGGGTTATGGGTCAAATGCGCCCAAATTATGGCTGGATTTTACTCTCCACAAAAAAGTCTACAAAAAGTTATGGAAGGAATGCCTGAATTAATTACAATCAATCAATCAATCAATCAATCAGGGGTTTATAGAGCGCAGGTACTCATACGAAGGGGTCTCAAGGCGCTATGGGGAGGTGGGGGTGTGCATCAACTGGTAATTCAGCAGTCTGCATCCCACTCCATTATTTTTCACACCCTGCTACCTCAGTTTGGACCCAGCCATATGCAAATCAGTCTTGTCCCTGCTCCAATAGGAACAGACCAGACCAAACTACCAGGCCAGGTCCTTCCTGAACTGGAACACAAGCAATCCAGGACAGGTGCTGCCATGGTTAGGGATCATCAGCCAGGTATAGCTTGGTTCCAGTAACATAGTGAATAATGAATACATATCTAGATCGATCTATCTATCTATCTATCTATCTATCTATCTATCTATCTATCTATCTATCTATCTATCTATCTATCTATCTATCTATCTATCTATCTATCTATCTATCTATCTATCTATCTATCTATCTATATATAGATAGATAGATATATAGATATATAGATATATATATATATATAATTTTTATCACATTTTTATTTTATAATTTACTTGCAATATACAACCTGCACGGTTACATCCAGAATGAGGAGCAACCTGCATTAAGCCACGCCAAACGTGTGCTTTACAACAGCAAGCGCTGCTCTTATGGGGGCTTTAGCTCACATTCTATATGTTTAAATGTCTTACCACTCTTCACACCAAATCCCTCTAGCTATGTTAGAAACAAGAACAGCAATCTCTATAAAGAAAACACATGATAATGGAAAGAAGAGATTAAAATAAATGCTTAAATCCACTGTGCAAAATATTTAGATGATGTTCCAAAAATAACATGATGGATTGGCAGCAAACGTATCTAGGTTTCGGCCTAGTGGTGCTAACCGGAATCTATTGCAACATATTTGTTGAGAAATGCTGAAAACTAGACTGTGGATTTTTTACAAATTCATAACAGTCCGGTATATATTAGTACACTGCAAAAGACTGCTTTCATTTCATTGCCTGGATGGTAAATCTTCCAATATTTGTAGTACCTCGTTATGGAAACTGCTGATTTAACCTTCTTGAAATGGTAGTCGAACCATCAGAATGCCATGAACAAATTGTTGGCTTTACCGGAAGTAATACTGTTATCACCCCTGGCATCACACATGGACCCTGGAACAATGCAGATACTGTACTTCTTCAGAGAATGAGGGAAGCTTGCACTGCAGACATTCCCACTCTAAACTTTTTTACCAAAAAAGCTTCTACTGCTGATAAATATGAGGTATCAGTTCTGGGTGTGAGTGAAGCTTTCTTTGCTGGTGCCCAAGCTTCACACACGGACCCTCAAATAGTGCAGATACTGTGCATGTTCAGAGAGTGAGGGAAGCTTGCATTGCTGATGTCCATGCTGTACATGTTTGGTTGAACAAGAAAGCTTCTACTGTTGATACACATAAGGTATAAGTTCTGTGGGTGAGTGAAACTTTCTTTGCTGTGCCTATGCTGTGTCTGTTGGATGGAGGAATGATTGCACTACAGATTCCCATTCGGTGTCTCTTGTGCTAGCGAGGGAAGCTTCCACTGCTGGTTTCCATTCTGTACCTTTTCTAAGAAAGATAAAAGCCAAAACTGCTGTTTCCCAAGTGGCCCGGAGCGAGAGGGAAGTGCTCACTGCTAATGTCCATGGTGTACCTGTTATGGTAATAGAGGAACCTTACATTTCTAATGTCAATGCTGCACCTGTTCTGTGTTGGAATGTCACTACCACTCCTGCTGCCATGCTGTACTTGTCTGAGCAGGAGAAAATGTGCACGTCTGACGTCTATAAAAATCCTGTTCTGTGAGAAAAGGAAGCTTGCAATGCAGATGTCCATTCTAGTTCTCTGAGGGAGGGAATCCTACCCTGTTAATGTTTGTGATATACCTTTTGCGTCGGTGTGGGAAGCTTGTACTATTGGTGTTCCATGTAGTGCCTGTTATGTCAGGGAGTAAAGCTTGCACTTCTGATGTCCAAGAAGAACCTGCTCTTTGTGTAAGAGAAGCTTGCATTACTGATGCCCATATTGCGTCTGCTCTGTGGGGGTAAAGCATGCACTTTTACTCATTTGTTGTGCCTGTTCTCTGTGGGAGGTCAACTCACTCTTTTGAAGACCATGCTGTACATAGTCTGTGAGGGAGGTAAGCTTGCACTGGTGATGTCCATGCAGCATATGTTCAATTATCAAAGGAAGCTTGCACTGGTGATGTCCAGGCAGCATATGTGCAAGTATCAAGGGAAGCTTTCACTGGTGATGTCCAGGCAGCATATGTTCTATTATCAAGGGAAGCGTGCACTGGTGATGTCCAGGCAGCATATGTTCAATTATCAAAGGAAGGTTGCACTGGTGATGTCCAGGCAGCATATGTTCTAATTTCAAGGGAAGTATGCACTGGTGATGTCCAGGCAGCATATGTTCGAATATCAGAGGAAGTTTGCACTGGTGACGCTAATGTCACACCTGTTCTTTAACAGAGGGAAACACACATTTCTGATGGACATGCTGGGCCTACTCTATCAGGAGGTGAACACTGCAATGTTGACTCCCAATATGGACCTTTTGTTATAGTGAGGGGGTCTTGCTCAGTTGATGCCCATGAGGTGCTTAGAGTGGGAGGGTGTGAAACATGATCAGAGAGGGAGGAACGTGTGCACCGCTTATCTCCATGGTTTTCCTGTGGTTGTAGCAAGCAAAGTTTGCAGTGCTGACACCTGTGCTCCACCCTTCTGTGAAGGAGTGCAACTTGCTCTACTGGTGCTAATTCTATGCATATTCTGTGAGTACATGAAGCTTGCATTGGTGATGTCAATGCTGTGCATGTTCCCTCATCAAAGGAAGCTTGAAGGTGTCATGCCCATGCTGTGCTTCTTCATTGAAAGGGAGAGGTTTGCACTGATGATGGCCATGCTGGACTTGTTCCTTGATGCAGTGAGGACTCCATTGTAGGTATCCACACTGTGACTTATATGATAATGAGGGAAGCTTGCACTATTGCTTTTCTCGTTTTCCCAGTTCTGTCATCCATAGATGCTTGACCCACTGATCCATTTTTCGTGTGAGGAAGGCTGGCTCTGTTGATACCCATAATAGGGCCTGTTCTATCATTATCTATAAGGGAAGGAAGCTTGCTCTGATCCTGTTGTGCTGGACATGTTCTTAGTTTGATGCTTGATGTTGAATTGTGCCTGTTCTGTAGAAGAGAGCAACACATATTACTGATGCCCAAGCTACATATATTCTGTGAGTGAGAGAAGCTTGCAATGGTTATATCCATGATGTAAATGGTTATTTCCAAAAAGTCACTTGCACTAATGATGTCTATTTGGTACCTGCTCTTTGACTGAGAACAATTTACATTGCATTACCACCACAGGCATTGTGCAACAGAGCATAGAGATACTCAAGTAGAGTGTGTGACTGGCAGGCATTTCTGTGAAAATGTTCAATAGGTTGTTGCCAACTTGTGTGCATGGTTTGGAATTTTGGGAACGAATCAAGCAATTTGCCAGCCTCTATATGGCACAAAATACTGCATACATTCACAAAAGTACAAAGAATTACTTAATCGGGCTCCAAGTACCTCTTGGAAACCCGGCCATCCTTTAATTTTCTAGAATGATTGATTTACTCTCCTATCATACGTAAATACAGAGAGGAGCCATTATGCTACACCTAACACCTCTAACTGTTACTTTCTGAATTACATGGCTAAAAACGAGGTGCTAGAGCAAAGGAACTTGTCCCCATTGGCCCAGCTTGACACCCTGATATTTCTCAAAATGCAATAATTAATATGATAATACAATTTATAATTTTAAAGGCTGTGACACTATAATATAAATGTAATGTTGCCGCTTATAGAGTGGATATGTGGTTCTGGCTGTAAGGCCTCAATGATCAGAATGTTGAGGAGAAGCCATGGCTTCCAATGTACACAGCGACCAGGGCTTGAGGCCTCGTCTGTGTGATGTCACAACTCAGAACCCTGACCATAGCAACTACTATAACATCAGAACCTTCAGTGTGCAGAGAGATCTGGACGGGAAAGGCGAGTACCAGGGCTCTCTGAGGCAATACAATGGAGGGTCCCAGTGGCCTCACCCCAGTGGACTTTGCCGATGCACCCAAAACCAGCCAGGACCTTCCTGATTACGAGGACGATGGGAAGAGTCCAGAATGGGGTCAGAATAAAAGGATGCAAACCTGGGCTGTAAAGAAGGGCTGGCATCTCCCAGGCCCAATGCTCCGCTATGACACAAACTTGGCATAAAAACTTCTGAACTTAACAAAAGGGGATGATGTATTTGTAGAGGGCGAGTGATGACTACACAGTTTGTTCGAGTCGAGGTTGGATACTGAATGTTCACTGAGTAATAAACTATATTTAGGTGGACATGAACAGTCAACAAGGAACCTGCCAATGTTAAAACAAAACCCATGCTTAGGGCTGCCTAGAACTTAACACTCAACCACATAAATACTAAATAAAGGTGTGACAGAGCTACAATACTGAACCTTTTAAGACAAATAACATCTGCTGAGGGTTGGCGCTAGGCGTAGGCAGCTGCCTTGGGCCCAGCTAATGCACTAATCTGAAAACAAATTGTTAACATTTGATTGAATTTACAATATTTGGAGATACCTAGGCCAAACCTTTCCATCCAGTGTGACTAATATAACGTATCCCATTTAATGGAAATCTAAAATATGTGCTTATTTTATAAGTGTTAATATTTATATTTTTGTTTTACTGATATGGCACCAAGAAAGTTGGTTCTTGCAAAGTCGCTCAACAGTAGACAATTGATGGCACTTCCTATGATGTTGTTTTCTGTGCTTTCATTATGAATGCAAATTGGGAGGGGCTCAGACATTGCCTTTCTACCCGGGCCCCGGAAGTCTTAGGACCAGCACTGCCCCCGTCTTGCAGAAGTCAACGGTGTCAAGAGGGGCTCACTGCCAGCACAGGGACCAAAGTTGGCTCAAAGCATTTGCACCTACATATCAAAGGATGCACAAACAGCATCTCCATTTTTTCTAATTCCTCCCTGTAATTCCTGTGGAGCCATTGGCCAGCAACAAAATGTAATGTTTGTATGTTACACACGCCACATTGTCTACATTTTCCCTACACAGTTTATGTGAATATATATATATATATTTTTTTCTTTTTCATTATAATTTTATTTAATAATTTACTTGCAGTTTCCAAACTGCAGGGTTACATCCAGAATAAGGAGCAAACTCCGTTAATCCATGCCAAACGTGTGCTTTACAACAGCAAGCTCTGTTCTTATGGGGGCTTTAGCACACATTCTATAAGTTTAAATGTCTTACCACTCTTCACACCAAATTCTACTACCTATGTTAGAAACAGGAACAGCAATCTCTAGAAATTAAAACACCTGAGACTGGAAAGAAGAGATTAAAATAAATGCTTAAATCCACTGTGCAAAATATTTTGATGATTTTCCAAAAACAACATGATGGTTTGGCAGCAAACGTATCTAGGTTTCGGCCTAGTGGTGCTAACCGGAATCAATTGGAACATATTTGTTAAGAAATGGTGGAAAGTAGACTGTGGATTCTTTACAAATTCATAACAGTCCAGCACCTATTAGTACACTGCGTAAAGACTGCTTTCATTTCATTACCTGGATGGTAAATCTTCCTTTATTTGTAGTACCTCGTTATGGAAACTGCTGATTTAAACTTCTTGCAATGGTAGGTGAACCATCAGAATGCCATAAAAACATGGCTGCCTTTGACTGGAAGTAATACTGTTATCACCTCTGGCATCACACATGGGTGCTGGAACAGTGCAGATACTAGTCCCTCTTCAGAGAGTGAGGGAAGCTTGAATTGCTGAAGTTTATGTTGTAAATGTTTTCTTAACCAAGAAAGTCTCTACTGCTGATCCAGGAGGTATCAGTTTTGCGGGTGAGTGAAGTTTTCTTTGCTGGTCCTCCAGCATCACACATGGACCCTGGACCAGTGCAGATGCTGTGCATGTTCAGAGAGTGGGGGATGCTTGCACTGCTGACGTTCATTTTGTGACCTTTTTGTTAACCAAAAAAGCTTCTACTGCTGATCCACGAGGTATCAGTTCTGGGTGTGAGTGAAGCTTTCTTTGCTGGTGCCCTGGCATCACACATGGACCCTCAAACAGTGCAGATACTGTGCATGTTCAGAGAGTGAGGGAAGCTTGCATTGCTGATGTCCATGCTGTACATGCTTGGTTAACCAAGAGAGCTTCTACTGCTATACACATGAGGTATGAGTTCTACAGGTGAGTGAAGCTTTCTTTGCTGGGCCTATGCTGTGTTTGTAGTGCAATCATCCCTCCATCCAACAGACACAGCATAGGCACAGCTATGGGATTGGAAATCTGTAGTGCAATCATCCCTTCATCCAACAGATTCCCATTGGATGTCTCTTGTGCTAGTGAGGGAAGCTTGCACTGCTGGTTTCCATTCTGTACCTTTCCTAAGAAAGATAAAAGCCAAAACTGCTGCTGCCCAAGTGGCCCGAAGAGAGAGGGAAGTGCTCACTGCTAATGTTCATGGTGTACCTGTTATGGTAATGGAGGAACCTTACATTTCTAATATCAATGCTGCACCTGTTTTGTGAGGGAATGTCGCTGCCACTCCTGCTGCCATGCTGTACTTGTCTGAGCAGGAGAAAATGTGCACGTCTGACGTCTATAAGAATCCTGTTCTGTGAGAAAAGGAAGCTTGCAATGCAGATGTCCATTGTAGCTCTCTGAGGGAGTGAATCTTACCCTGTTAATGTTTGTTATATACCTTTTGCGTTGGTGTGGGAAGCTTGCATTATTGGTGTCCATGCATTATCTGTTATGTCATGGAGTAAAGTTTGCACTTCTGATGTCCAAGAAGAACCTGTTCTTTGTGTTACTGAAGCTTGCATTACTGATGCCCATATTGCATCTGCTCTGTGTGGGGTAAAGCATGCACTTTTACTCATTTGTTGTGCCTGCTCTCTGCGGGAGGACAAGTCACACTTTTGAAGACCATGCTGTACATAGTCTGTGAGGAAGGGAAGCTTGCATTGGTGATGCCCATGCTGCATATGTTCTATTATCAGAGGAAGTTTGCACTGGTGACGCTAATGTCACACCTGTTCTTTAACAGAGGGAAACACACATATCTGATGGGCATGCTGGGCCTGCTCTATCATGAGGTGAACACTGCAATGTTGATGCCCAATGTGTACCTTTTGTTATAGTGAAAGAGTATTGCTCAGTTGATGCCCATGAGGTGCTTAGTGTGGGAGGCTGTGAAACATGGTCAGAGAGGGAGGAATGTGTGCACCATGGTGTCCCTGTGGTTGTAGCAAGCAAAGCTTGCACTGCTGATGCATGTGCTCCACCCTTCTGTGAAGGAGGGCAACTTGCTCTACTGGTGCTAATGCTATCCATTTTCTGTGAGTGAATGAAGCTTGCACTGGTGATGTCAATGTTGTGCATGTTCCTTCATCAAAGGAAGCTTGAAAGTATCATGCCCATGCTGTGCTCAGGTTTGCACTGACGGAGGCCATGCTTGACTTGTTTGATGCAGTGAGGACTACACTGTAGGTATCCACACTGCGACTTATATGATAATGAGGGAAGCTTGAACTATTGCTTTCCTTGTGTTACCAGTTCTCTCATCCAGAGATGCTTGTCCCACTGATCCATTATTTGTGTGAGGAAGGCTGGCTCTGTTGATACCCATAATAGGGCCTGTTCTGTCATGTTCTAGGGAAGGAAGCTTGCTCTGATCCTATTGTGCTGGACATGTTCTTTGTTTGATGCTTGATATTGAATTGTGCCTGTTCTGTGGATGAGGTTAATACACATTACTGATGCCCAATATACATATAATATGTGAGTGAGAGAAGCTTGCAATGGTTATATCCATGCTGTAAATGGTTATTTCCAAAGGGCACTTGCACTGATTATGTCTATTTTTGTACCTGCTGTTTGACTGAGAAAAATGTACATTGCACTACCACCACAGGCATTGTGAAACGGAGCATAGAGAGTAGTGTGTGTCAAGCATTTCTGTGAAAATGTTCAATAGCTTGTTGCCAACTTGTGTGCATGGTTTGGAATTTTGGAAACGAGTCTAGCAATTTGCCAGCCTCTACATGCCACATAAATACTACATACATTCACAAACGTCCAATGAATTAGTTAATCGGGCGCCAGGTAACTCTTGGAAGACGCGTTGGTTTGCTGTCCCCTGCAGGGCACCATCTCTGTGTTTTTAGCGATTCGCAATGGGTCGCAAATTGCGACCTGCCTCCTAAATATTGATGAGGCAGGCCCCTTTCCCACCTACGCGGAATCGCAAACAGTCTCAAACACTGTTGTACATCACATTTTGTGACTTTGTAATTGCGAGTGGCAAAAAGTCGCAATTAGGAACTCGCAAAATGTAGCCCAAAACCATAAAAACAAAGCAGTGGCTTCTTGATGAGGCTGGATCTCCATAAATATCCATGTCTTTCTTTTTATTGTTCATTTAAAAAAAACAATAGGCTTAATAATTGTTTCACTTATGCAATCAGTTGACACAAAAAGAAATATAAAAGATGTAATGTCCTAAAACTCTTCCCCGCCTCGTTAAGCTCCATAGATGGTCTCCTGTATTTTCTAGTCATCGTGAAGTGCTTGAATGTTTGCCCATCTCTGTGTAGGTTAGTTTGAGCGGAAGTTGGAGTGATCCCTCTGTATGATTGTAGCATGCTGAAAACCTCATATTTTTCTCAATATTTTATCCTTTTCTGATGATGTTTCCCATACAGAAGTTTTGGTATGTGTCGGCTTCCGTGAACGTGAGAAGATCTACTGCAGCGAGTATGCAGAGGATCATGAAAAAGGTAAGACGGAAGCATATGCCAATGTGTTGTGGGTGGTAAAAAGGCAAACAAAAATCTTTTCTTGCTCCTTGCTCAAAATGAGTTACCCATTGTTACCGTAAACCGCAGGTAAGAGCGGGGTGGGCCGCCGCCACCCCCTAAACTCGTTCCGCCTGGGGCAGAATCCTCCCCTTTGCTACGCCACTGCTGTAAACTCCGTGGATGGCCAAGATCTGACATATTTGTGTAATTCATAATGTCTTCGCTTTGGTGCGGCAGACTATATTTAACATACTCAGCATCCGACATTTTCAAAGTAGCTACATCAAAACCTATCAGAAATGAGGATATGAGTAGTTTTTAAATCTTTACTGCCTTTCTGGCTGATCATAATCATGAAAAATATTTTTCAATAGTTAATGAAGAATTAATTAATCACAATACAAGTGACTATTTTTTTTCCTAGTGAGCCTGCCTTGGTAGTAGGGGTATTTCTGTAATTGTTTTGGAACAACCTATCTCCAGCGCTTTAACACATTTTCTATTATGGACCTTTCCACCAGGCCCTGAAATACCATCTATTTTGATAGATAAGGTCTTGGCCTGTTAGTCTTAGATTTAGTGTAGTCCCCTTGGACCACCAGTTTTATCTCCAAGATGCCTTTCGGAGAATATCACGCTATGCAGATACCCTCACTCACTGACCCAGTACTGATGTATATAATTAAGTGATGAGGCAGTGCTCTAGGTAATAAAGTTTATAGAGGGCGTTTGGCTTCTTTGATTGCTTAAGTGCACAAAGAAGCATAAGGTTTGAAAAATGGGGCCCTGTTTATGTATCCTCAAGACTCAGGATTATCTATTAATTTTTAATAATATGGAAATAAATTCAATTTTGGACACCAAAGTACATTTCGGAAGTTAGCTTAAAAAATGGGAGACTACCTTTTAAAATGGCAATGGATATGGTTGGTATCCACCTCTGTGATTTCAGTGGTGCAGTCATTTTGTTTTGTTGTAAAAAACTGACTGTAAACTATTTAAAAACACCAACAAAAGTGGGTTGAAAAACCGGAGGGGTGAAGGCAAAAGGTTTAAGGATGACCCTGCGGAGAGAGCCAAACACAATCGGAATTGGATCTGAAAAGGACGGAATAAAAGTCATGGTTGCCTCCTCATAATGACTTCCTTTCGTTTTTTGAGAAGGCGGAGAGATGGTTCAAAACTGAGGGGATGCAGAGGAACAATTATTATTCTCGCATTCAGCATCTTATCGTGTTTCAACCAGTGGACCTATCCAAAGTCGGCAGCTTTCGTGAGGATTGGGGATCCTTATTATCCTATGTTGTTAGCACATACACAATCAACACACGCTGACATACACACAGCACCCAATATTCTGTTGATGCTGGATGCTAGAATGCTTCTACAGCACATATTATATGGTCCCTAATCTTAACTTGGGAAAACCTCATGGGGGAGTATGATGAGGGGAGCCTTGTAGTCACACAGGTCTCAAGGGCCTTACAGAATGTGGCTTTTCTTAGGCGTTGACCTTATCCTTCATGTTTTGTTCACTTTTTGTGATATGGATTCTATTTTCGTAGGACGCACACTCAGCCGCGGCCGCTGGAGGTAAGAGCGGTGGGGCCAGGTGAGGGGGGATTTCAAGGGACGACCACAAGGGTAAATTGATTAACTATTTATTTAATTTTCCCTCGTGGTCGTCTCTCAAAATCCCCCCTCACCTGGCTCCACCGCTCTTACCTGAAGCGGCTGCGCATTCGTAGACAGCCCAGACATCTCTCTCGTTCCTTCAATCTCCTGGTAGAAGGAGTTTGTAGGTTGTGATCATTATAAATCCACCTGATCGGTGTAGACAAAAGCAAACAGAAGAAAGGCTATTTCCTAACTAAGCACTCCTGTCCTACCTACTCTCAGCAACTCTGAAGCAACGGAGATGAGTCTCTCAATCGTTTCCCTTTCAAGACCTCTCTCATAAAGTGTGTCATATTGCACTCCTCTGAGAGTTAGGACTTCTCTGGGTGCTTCAGCCGATGACTATGCAGTTGTGTGATGATCAGTGCAGTCTGAGTCTCCACACCTTGCCTTTCATATGACCTTCTCTTGATACAATTTCTTTTACAGAATGGCCTGCATCTCCTGGTGTTTCTGAATGCCAGGCTTTCTCCCCAGAGAATGTGACTGATGCTGAAGAAGGTGAGAGATCTTTTTCAATTTGCCGAGCAAATATTAAATGTTCTACACCACTGTAAGCTCTCCCAACTTCCGAGATGGTTGGCAACCCATGCTTCGGCAGCCTCCTGTGAATACACTCTTAACATAAGATAGACTCTTGTGAACCTCATGGTTAGTGACCCTGCTCAAGAAGCAGTGTCCCTGACTAAGAGTGTCACAGGATCACTAAGGAATGAGTGAACCTGAATCACCACGGAGGAGTTTGTTATAATGTATCCGGTATCCGCACAGATTTAGTTTTATTCTTGATTATTTTTAAGTCCCAGAGTCAGCAAAGGGTACCTTCTTTCCGTGACTCCATGGTGGGGCATCTGTTCCACTGCTCGTTCCAGATGTGATGCGCATTTTATACATTAACTTCAGAGTGGAGCAAGAAAAAAAACATTTTATTTTTTATTTTTCATCATTGAAGCTAGTGTTTTTTCACTGAGAGGCCCATATTGTCCCACTCGCTCACACTGGATGTGCTCTTTAGTATCCAGAAGACTAAAAATGATTGAAGATTCCAAAACAAAAGTTAATGGATAGAATACACTCCCTGAGCCCTTATTCACTTCCTATGATTTGAAGATGGGTTAATCAATGTGCCATGCTCATGTTTTCCTCTTTATCTTTATTCGTATTAGAATACAGCTACATAAACAAGATGAGATGGAACATGCCACACCCCACAGCATCATGTGCTTTTACAAACCAGTGGCTGTCAGACGTGTTTCTCATATACTGTCGTTAATGCATTTGAAGCCACCTTGGGGGTCGGCATGCTATGTGTCTTTTCAATTCAAACAATAATAACATAATTCTCGAAAGCACTTAATGCCAAAATTCTTGCTATTTCTAAGCACTATAAATACAGGTGTTACTACTGATCAAGATAAAGGTACTGAGGGTCATATTTAGACGCACCTATCGCCACCACAATGTCACTTTTCAGGACTTGTGGTGGCGATAGGGGCTTTGCCTTATTTGCAAGGCAGCGTTAAGCCAGTTAGCGAGGCTGAACGCTGCCTTGTGAATAAGGCCCCCTTTCGCCCTACACTTTGCGTGAAAGGGGTGGGCAATGGGTGTTGTGGTGAATGTTTCACCTCAACGCCCATTGATTTTCACACTGCCCCATATTTACAAGGGTGGTGTAAACATGGGGCAGCACCAAAATTAAGACCAGAGCCTGGTCTTACCCTGGTGAAACGAGGAGAAACTTTAATTTCTCCCTGTTTTTTGCTGTTCGCATGTGTGCTGTGTTGTGCAACACACATGGAAACAGCAAAACACCAATGATTGTATATGTGCAGGAAGGTGTCCCTTCCTGCACATAAACAATCTTTTTTTAAAAGTGACGTTTTGCAACTTCTATGTGTACTGCATTAAGAAGCACACATAGAAGTTACAAAACCCCATTCAAAGATAGTTTATGTGCAGGAAGGGGTACCTTACTGCACATAAACAATCTCCGCCTGTAACTTATTTCTTTATCAACTTTATCAACTGATCTACGACTTACTGAGTTTCAAGATTGAGACCTGTTAGTCACACAAAGACACCAGCAGTCATAGCTTAAACTCCTGAGCTACCCTGCCATGACATAATACTACATTGCAAAGGACAACACCACATTACAGGTGATAACATATGATCGCATTGCATGCGTCAATATGGCATATCTGCTGAGCTGTACTTAGCAATAAAGTAAGCTCGAAATCACAGAACCCGCTTAAGTCATGTATGTGTGTTGGAATAGAAAATTAATCTATTCCAACCTCCAGCGCTCCCCCGACTGAAAGTCGATGTAAAAGCTGGCGTTGCAACGGCATGCGATGATAGAACGCATGCCATTACATTGCATGGCGTTGCAACGAAAAAGGAGTGCAGCAGTGGGTAGAAGGTGTTGGATTTAACTCCAACACCTTCCCTACTGTTGCACACACTGGAGTTGGAATAGAAAATTAATCTATTCCAACTTCCAGCGCTCCCCCGACTGAAAGTCGATGTAAAAGTTGGCGTTGCAACGGCATGCGATGTAATGGCATGCGTTGTAACGTAACATATTCATGTCTGTAATATCCTATGTTAGTTGAACTGATGGCAACAGAGGATTTATAAACAGTTGTTTTTCACTCACAATTGGACATCTGAATCCTCTTATTAAAAACAACACAACTGGTTGTGGCTATACTTATTTGACAGGTATCTTTTTGAAGCTTTACTACTTGAAATTTACAGCCCAACCAATTAAGCTCTGAGATTCCACCTCCTCGCCTTCAAGAGCTACTCCTTGTGCAAATGATACACATTTTCTATTTATTGGATAAACATTTAAAAAGATTCTGCATTCTGTTGTGGAATTCAGTTATAACAACACATTCTGATGAGACTCTTAAGGGTGTAGCAGCCCATTAGTGCTAAGGTATATTCTACCTTCAAAATCCAATTACAGCTTAAAGGCAAATGCTGGTCTTTGATTATGATAGCCTTTCATTTGAGACCAAGTATTATATAATTTCACTAGTACAAATACATGGGTCTGTTGGGTTGGGTTTGTAGTCTCAAGACAATAGAGTAGTTTGAATCTAAAAGTGCAAAAGTGACACTTCTGGAGGCAGAACAGAAAGGCAATGGGCTCTACATACATGCAGTGGTGCCATCTTGTATTCAGTTCTGGTCAGCACTCATTGTCTCATGAAGGTACTGAGCTGAGGGAATCAGGCGGCAGAGCTTTGCATTTTGTAGATAATTATTGAAGGGTCTGAAAGAAGTGCCTCTCCCCAATAATAATGCATATTTCGCTTGCTTTCTATTTAGCGAGCCTTCGTGTTGTTTCTACCTGTCATTTGTGGCTTCCTTCACTCTTTCTTTGCTGGGTCTAGTGCTTAGTGGGCTAATGCGTCCACAGTAATGGCTGTGTTTGACCTTATGGTCACAGGTTCAAATCCCAGTGGATCCACTTAGCCTTTCGTCCTTCTGATATCAATAAAATGAGTACCATTAATTTGGGTAACAATAAACATCTGTTATTAAGCACCAAGATACCCTTTGCGGTGAATGCGATGTGAATGTTATGTTATGAGATTTCTGATTCCTTCATTTTTGAGACACTCTTGAGGTTATGGATTCTGGTTAGTTATAACCCGACTGTGGCCCTTATGAAGGCTGTAGGCATGATCCTTGATATCACTCACGCTAAATGTTTTCCTACCATGACCCAACAGATTAAGGGGAATATTCATGCAGGGTTACTGCAGTGAAGGGCGACCTTTTGTTTGCAGCCATATGTTCGATTTGAAATGTTTTTCAACTGGCCAGAATGTATGATAACTCAATGTATATTTTAGGAAACTTGGTAAGTGCTTTGCCTCTATTTCAAAAACATGCATAACATGCCTGCTTCTTCCCCTAGTCACTACACTTAAGGAGATGCCAGCTCTGCAACTTAGCTCATCAGATGCCTTAGAAAACCTAATCTATGCAGCAGAAACATCCCCAGAGAACACTGAATCTGAGAAGGATGCAGGAAATGAAGCGGTTGTTGCTGAGCCTGAAACCATTTCTGATGCCAGTGACTGTGTTTGGTATGAAAATGAAGATCATGTGATTGTAATAGGGTCAGACACTACAGAAACAGCAGAGGAGCAAAATGAGGTTACTACTGAACCTATCTCACTAGTCAAGCCACCCATGTGTACATGCCAAAGAGAAGAGAAGAACAGCCGCAGGAGGACACATAGCTCAGACAGTCAGTGTGAGTCAAGGGATGATGTGGAAGCTGTTCCTCTTCATCCACCGATCTCGGATTTCCCTCCTGGTATCCCCATTACCAAGGAATTTGTGCAGCGTTTTCTTGCGCCGGTGCAACATAATATTCGTTTCCCATATGGGTGTGCTGCTTGCTGGAAGGCCTTTGCGTCTGCGGACATGCTGTTCTCTCACGTGATCCACGGAGCCAGGGGGGACTTCAGCTGCCTTGTGTTCTTCCAGAGGTGGAAACTGATGAGAAGAAGGCTGCGCATGGTGAGCAACAGACTTGATGCTGCCATAGAGAGGCGCGACCGTCTGAAGAGAAAGAGAGAAGGTCCCATTTCTCTCCCACGTACAGTATGTTCTTGTTGTGGGAGGAGCGTCCAGGGGTACGTGAACAGCACCAGCAGCGAAAGCAACAGCAGCAGCTGCTGCCGTGGCAGCCGGAAGAGGAAGCAGCAAGATTATGTTTGTCATTGCCCACCCCCAAAAAGGCAACGTTCTAGTAGAGAGTCATTCTAGAAGACCACTAGAGCAGACCACAAGAGGCAATTGATCAGCTAATTTATCCAACACTTTAGAATTATTTAGGAAATGCTCAGACACATTTAGGTTTAGCACATTACTAACCCATTACCAATAGGACAATATTGATAGGTAGGAGGCCCTTTACTTACGCAGCTAATTTCCCTTGTTAAACAGAGCTCCCCTCCCTTGTCTGCTAAGAACACATCTACAGTTCACAGAGAAGCTTTATCTGAGCCTCATGGCAAGACTGTGTGACAAAAACTGTAACTCCTTCCCACTGAGCTCCCTTTATCCTGTGCTGGTCATTATGGAGGCCATAGAACATTCAAAGTTCTGCCACCTTTGTAAAGCTATCCGTCACATCTACAGAGAAATGCATCCAGTGGTCCAATAGAGTTCAGGGGCATATAGACTCTAAAGAGCAACTAAGCTTGCCTCAAAGTGTCAGAAGTCACAGAGATGGCCTTTATTGAGGAGTGAAGTCATTGCAGGTAGAGTCCCACCACACATCTATCCAGAGTGCTACAGAACAGCATCATTTTTACCTGAAACACTCACTTCTACTGTCTAAAAATGTGAGAGCTAAATAGGTCGAATATGATATGCCTAAAGATATATATCATTTGTGGCAGACAGGTTTACAGTGAAGGACTCCACAGAGAGGTGCTGTTTTTACCCCAGGGTAAATTTGGTGATTTGAAACAACTTCTTACTTTCAGTTTCACCTCTCAGCTCATGCATTCCATTAAATTCTCAAATCCACACTCAAGTCTTCGGTCCCAAAAAAGGAAGCATGTCTGATACAGAGGACAATCATAAGCTGTCTTGATGGCTACCGGGAAAACTGATAAAATGTATTCATACCATTGCAGCCATCTAGCTAGAGAAGTCATGCATAAAATGCACCACACTCTTTAAGGAAAAGATATCAGAC
Organism: Triturus cristatus; assembly: GCF_964204655.1. NCBI lineage: Eukaryota > Metazoa > Chordata > Amphibia > Caudata > Salamandridae > Triturus > Triturus cristatus. Next base: position 83,399,568 of record NC_140586.1, on the reverse strand, counting down.
TTCACTCGGATTCTTGTCGCTGTCTGACATTCCTAGACAATGAGGTATAATTCATGATGTGCCTGCTCTTTGTTTGGTAACTGTGGCACTTCGACCCTCCTAGCAACAATCTAGGCCTAGGATTTTCTCTCAACTACCATGAGGGTACACATGTAACAAGCAGTGATGAAGCAACAGGGACATTTGAGCCAGTAAAAGGGTCCACCTCACCTGCATCCCTGATGGGTCTACTAACGATTAGCATGCCTAGAGTCCCAGGCCATGAAGCCTCTAGCCAGCACTTTGCTGAGGTTGGTGTCTGGGGTGGAGGACAATACCTGGACAATGGAGTAGGGCCCACTCACTGCTCTACCGCAACCACTTGCATCTGTAGCACTTACCTGCAGTGTGTTGCAAACTCACTGCCACATAGGAGTCCTCTGGTCCAAGCTTCCAAATCCTCTCCTTCCAATAGACATTATCTAAAATGACATGTCTATAAATTACTGTCAAGCCAATTTTTTGTTCTGATTCAATTTCTACAACATTGGGTATTGTGTCCCATATCTGAACCATGAAGAGCACTGTAAGACAAAGGTGGATTTTCATTTTTCTACTGAATGGGGTTTCCTCTTGTGTTAACCAACTCTATGAAAATCCAAATTATTGTCCCCTGTGAAGAAAATGTTTTCTCAGCTCTCTGTTTTATGACATTGTATTTCTACTCCCTGACGGAAACAATAGGATATTGTAGCAATTATAGGTTTTTATTGTAAAGTATCACTAGTTGTAAATGGTAAACAAATTCTAGTAAAATGTTACGTTGTAAACTGCTGATATACCCTAAAGAAAACACTGCACACAAAAAATCCTACAAAAATAAACTTTACAAACGTGTTGGCTCCTTACTTGCGGCTGTGGTCTCTTTTTTTGTATGAATGGTGTAGGGTTACTCCTTTATCCACAGGAAACACATTGGGGCATATGTACAAGCCTCTATTGCCACCGGTGGTATTAGGGGCTGAGCTGGCTTAACGCTGCCTTGTATATAAGGCCCCCTTTCACGCTATGGTTAGCATGAAAGGGGTGGGCAGTGGGTGTTGCAGTGGGCGTTCCACCGCAACACCCATTCATTTTGATGCTGCCCCCAATGTACAAGGGTGGTGTACATAGGAGGCAGCACCAAAATTAAGACCAGGCAAAACCTGGTCTTAAGATGGCAAAACGAGGAGAAATGCATTATTTCTACTCGTTTTTGCTTTTTCCATGTGTGCTGCCTTGTGCAGCACACATGGAAAAAGCAAAATGCCATTGTTTGTTTATGTACAAGAAGGTGTCCCTTCCTGTACATAAACAAACTTTTTAAAAAATTCAATTTTTTCACTTTCATGTGTGCTGCATGAAGCAACACGCATGAAAGTGACAGAATGGCATTTCTAGGGTTGTTTATGTGCTGGAAGAGACACCTTCAATGCCAATGCCAGCATTTGTAAACCGCACAGCTACCTCCGGAGAGGTGTCCCGGTGCTGGGGGCCGTCAGGAAGATTAAGCAAGCTATTCTCCAGAGTCACATGATGCTGGATTAACCTGCCGTCAGAGCCGGGGATCGAACCCTGAAGTCTGGAGTCAGGCACCCTGGCCACTCCCCATACATAAACAATCCTCCCCTGCACGCAGACACCCTTGCTCTCTGGTGTAAGGGTGCCGGCATGGGCGCTAAGTTGCTAAACTTAGCACCATCGCGGGGGAAACGCAAGGCTGCGCCACATTCTTGAAAATACGGTGCAGCCTTGAGTTTCAGAAGTGGAGGAGAGAAGCTTTAAGCCAGGAAGGCTAACGCTTCTCTCCTCCGCTTCCTTGTACATATCCTCCATTGCTTTGTGATATTCAGCTGGCCATTGCCAAAGTGTTAATTTTGTTTGTGGGTATTTTTGCTTCCGAGATATTTTCTCCACATTCTAATGGCTCATAAAACCTGAAATTGTTTTTAGAAAGAGCTGGCTGGGTGACTTTTAAATATATGTCATTATACCAATCCTAGAGGATTTCAGAAGCGCAATCCAAAAATGGTAACTTTCATTTGGTGAGTAGAAACATCAGATGTAGATTCTAGATATCTTGAACATGGCGTTACCTCACTTAAAAGGTGAGATAGGTTGTAACATTCTGAACTCCAAGTACGTAAGTTGAGTGGAGGTACCCACCACTGAAGTAGGGAAATCATGCAATGGAAAATGGCAACATATTTGTAGAAGAACACCCCTCTCTGCTCTCATTATGCAGATGTAAGCCAGAGAGAGTCTTTGCATTGCTGTGAGGTCTCATAGGTCAAGAGTCATCAACTAAATAAAGCACAGAATGGCTGAGACCTTGAAGGAGGTGGGGATTTCACTAAGTGGTCCCTGGGGCCAGCATGGAATGACTCCTGTTCATAAGTTTTGCTGTTTCATCCTTCTGTCCAACTGTGCCCAGCACAATAAGTTTAATTGCCATTAAAGGGAGTGATGACAGGAGAGATAAAAGTGTTCTAATTAGCCTAGAAATCCAACCAAGGTAATGTGCATTAGATATGAAACGTGGTGGCAGCAGGATGATTCAAGCAGAATAGAAAATAAAAAGATAATTGGAAGAAAACAGACAGACCAATGAGGTCCAAAGAAAAGGAAACAGTAAATGGCAATAGAGCCGGGAACTTGCAATAATTGTCAGAGCTAAGGGAGTAGAGAGACCAGACGAATATGAGGAGCTAAATCTAATCATATGCCATTCAATATACTGCACTCCAGTCTGAAGTTATCTCTCCTCCTCCAAAAGAACCATATCTGTGAAGGACCTTAAGGTCCAACAGTTGCTGGAACATTAGTTCTTGGTGGATGTAGCTTCATTTCCTATCTTAGCTACTACAATAACTGAACTAAGCTGAGGATTTGAGTGCAGGTCATCAATTTGGCGGATTTGATCTCCAAATCTTGTGGCTTCATAAAATGTTGAGCTTTGACCATCCTTCTACGTGCAGTGTGATATATATGCAGGAGAAAGCAGGTCTATCAGCCTTTTAAATTAGGATAAACAGGACCAAAAAGTCGACCTAGGAACAACAAGAAGGGATGGACTTAAATCTCCGTCTGTCTGTCTCTGCTTCCTTGCCATTTTTGATAGGACCAGCTTTTGGCACTGTTCCTGCCACTCTCCTCCCCGAGCCTCCTTCCGCAGGCTAAAGCCAGGTGATTCTTGACCATCAGGAACTATGGAGGGCAAGTGTGGAGGCAAGGTAGCTAAGTGCAATGGGCATAAGTTAGTGTAGCAGTAGGTATTAGTGTAGACTGATATAGGTATTTTTAAGGTGACTGTGTTTATCCCATATTATTACATGGATTTACCCTTTATGCGCTATTGCAGTCATGCGTGTAATATGAGCTCATAATGTTACATGCTTGAAAGGTGTAGTGTCTGAGTATTTTGGGGGTATATGGATGATCTGATACCTGGATCTGTCAGATAAATGATATCATTTGTGGGAAGAGCATATGGGCAATGCAAGCTTATAGTCACAGATAAATAGATCCCATCACAATTAATAGGTTAGGCCCTGGTTAGTCAATATCTCATCAGTAGCTTCTCTTGATTAGACCATGGTGTATTCAATTCAACAAAACCTGTCACAAGACACCAACCTGCAAGACACAGAAGCCCTGGCCTCAGGGAAAATGGCTGATCTGTGGCTTTTGGCTCTCACCGTGCATCAAGAAACTGGCTCAACAAAATTGTAATGCAAAGGTGGGTCTGTATTTGTTATAATCAATATTTTTCTTTAAAAGACGCAGCCCGCACATTAGTGATTGGACTACAGCTGATTCAGGATTTCCAAACTAGATATGAACAGGTTTAAAATGAGGTTGGGTCAAGAGGATTGGCTCTAAAGGGTGTTTAGATACACAAAGATGGTGAACAATTTCTTAGCAGAGGTGTGCATAAGCTATTGTCTGAAGAGCTCCAATTTACAAAATGTTTGAACACTAGCATGAATCTTGGGTTCTCTAAAGGTGCTTTCAGTGAAATGAAAAGGTGGAATATGATTAACAGAATTAGTGTAATTTGCCCACAGCTGTAAATTTAGGGTGAAGGGTTGGAATGTGTGTTTTTCCCAGGGAAGAAACTTTGAGATGGCCATTGAGAAGGTAGCAAACCCCTCCCATTTTTTATTTTCCCCACAGCCATAGGCTCTGCCAGTGATATTCACACACCATTTGGCAACCTGTACGTTATGTCAAAACAGCTGGGATAAGGGAACTGATTAGTTGTGAAAATTCCCAAGCAACCCAAACATTTCTGGGGGCTTGAGGGAGACCGTTTTGTGGCCACAAAGTTTTCTATTTGAGTCTTGTCCTAGCAGACCTCAAAGGTAAAGGTTCAATGGCATTTCAGCTAAGAATTCTGTCCGTTATATCCTACTTGTGAACTCACACATTAAAATATCCAAATGAATTGCTCAATTAATAATTAGCTATTCCATTGGATTGGAAGGCTGAAGTTGGAAGTTCTAAGTGTCAAGGCAGAACAAGTTGTCAAACATTTGGGCAGCTGTTAATGTTTATATTGGGTAAAAATACACTGTGGAGCTATTTGATAAGAAGCTTAAACAAGCATTTTCAATGCTATAGGTCTCGCATTCACGTGAGTTTGAGCTATTGCCATTGTAAATGACAATTCCTTTTATTTATGTTTTGGGTTTTAAAAACATAAATAAAAGGCATTGTCATTTACAATACTAATAGCTTAAACTCTTGCAAAAGCAAGACCTATTGCATTGCAATGAAGGGCCTTCTCGACCGCTTGTTAGATTGTAAATATCAGAGGAAGGGATCGGCCTGCGACGTCTTAAAAGTAGTGATAAATAGTGCAATGAAGAAGATGTGTAAGTGTTGTAAATTACACAGACACAAAGTGTTACGTGAGATTTACATATGAACCGAGCTATAAACACTAACAAAGCGCTCCAACACCTTTTGCACTGTGATTACACTGTCGCCGCTCAGGAGGAAGAGCGGGAGGGGGACTATCTCCTGCCCTCTCTGTGATATGAGTTTCCAGTGTGGCATTGCTTAATGTCATTGCTATCTTTGGCCTAATAAACACTCCAACTGTAGTAGGGCTCTGGCTTCATCAGCTGGTGCAGGGCAGGCTGTGCTTAAGGGCACGCATGGAGGGATGGTCTCGGCTGCAGCTCCAGCCTCGTAGATTGCCCCTGCTATTACTAGTGAAGGAGAGGCGCTGAAGTGGGAGTGGTATTAGTGGTGGTATTGGTGGTGATGGTATTGCAGGTGGTGGTATTTCTGGTGGTGGTATTGGTGGTGGTGGTACTGGTGGTGGTGGTACTGGTAGTGGTACTGGTGGTGGTGGTACTAGAACTGGTGGTACTGGTACTGGAGGTAGTGGTACTGGTAGTACTGCTACTGGTGATACTGGTACTGGTGGTGGTATTGGTGGTGTTGGTATTGGTTGTGATAGTGGTGATATTGGGAGTGGTACTGGTGGTACTGGTGGAGTACTTGTACTGGTGGTATTGGCGGAGGTACTGGTGCTATTGGTGGTGGTACAGAAACCCAGGTGGTATTGGTGGTGGTACTGGTGGTAATGGTGGTGGTACTGGTGGTGGTGGTATTGGTGGTACTGGTGGTGGTAAAGGTATTGGTGGTATTGGTGGTGGTGGTATTGGTGGTATTGGTGGTGGTATTGATGAAGGTATTGGTGGTACTGGTGAAACTGGTATTGGTAATACTGCTGGCGGTGGTGATGGCGGCACTGGTGGTATGGTTGGTAGTGGTACTGGTGGTGGGGGTACTGGTGGTGGGGGTGGCACTGGTGGTCATTTTGGTGGTGGTACTGTAGGTGGCACTGGTGGTGGTGGTACTGGTGGTACTGGTGGAGGTAGTACTGGTACTGGTGGTGGTATGTGGTGGAAATGATGGTGGTACTGGTGGTGGTGGAGGTACTAGTGGCCATGGTGATGGTACTGGTGTGGTGGTACTGGTTGTGGTAGTACTGGTGGTGGTACTGGTAGTGGTGATACTGGTACTGGTGGTGGTGGTTCTGGTACTGGTGGTGGTGGTACTGGTAGAGGTGGTACTGGTACTGGTGGTGATATGTGGTGGAAATGGTGGTGGTACTGGTGGAGGTACTAGTGGCCATGGTGGTGGTACTGGTGTGGTGGTACTGGTGGTGGTAGTACTGGTGGTGGTACTGGTAGTAGTGATACTGGTACTGGTGGTGGTACTGGTGGTATAACTGGTGGCACTGGTGGTACTGGTGGTGGTTCTGGTGGTGGTACTGGTAGTGGTGGTAATGGTGGTGGTTGTGGTACTGGTGGTGGTGGTACTGGTGATGGTGGTGGTGGTACTGGTGGTAGTTGTACTGGTGGTTCTGGTGGTGGTGGTACTGGTGGTGGTACTAGTGGTGGTGGTTGTGGGACGGGTGGTAGTACTGGTGGTACTGGGACTGGTGGTGGTGGTGGTACTGATGGGGTGGTGGTACTGGTGGTACCGGTGCTGGTGGTACTGGTGGTAATGGTACTGGTAGTGGTAGTACTGTTGGTGGTGGTACTGGTGATGGTGGAACTGGTGATGGTGGTGGTGGTGGAACTGGTGGTTGTGGTACTGGTGGGGGTTCTACTGGTGGTACTGGTAGTGGTAGTACTGGTGGTACTGGTGGTGGTACTGGTGGTGGCAGTACTGGCGGTGGTGGTAATGGTGGTAGTGGTACTGGTTGTGGTACTGGAGGTGGTACTGGTGGTGGTCTTGGTACTGGTGGTGGTACTGGTAGTGGTACAGTGGTACTGGTGGTGGTGGTACTGGTGGTGCTGGTACTGGTGGTACCAGTACTAGTGGTACTGGTGGTGGTGGTGGTACTGGTGGTGGTGGCGTTACTGGTGGTGGGGGTACTGGTGGTGGTACTTGGGGTACTGGTGGTGGTGGTACTGGTGGTATTGGGACTGGTGGTGGTGGTACAGGTGGTACTGGTGTTGGTGGTAGTGGTGGTGGTGGTAATGGTGGTGATGGTACTGGTGGTGGTACTGGTGGCGGTCATACTGGTGGTGGTGGTACTGGTGGTACTGGTGGTAGTATTGGTGGCAGTGGTATTGGTGGTGGTGGTACTGGCCCTGGTGGTACTGGAACTGGTAGTACTGGTGGTGGTCGTATGGTTGGTGGTGGCACTGATGGTGGTATTGGTACTGGTGGTGGTACTGGTCGTGGTGTTACTGGTGATACTGGTGGTGGTACTGATGGTGGTGGTAGTACTGGTGGTAGAGGTGGTACTGGTGCTTGTGGTACTGGTGGTAATGGTACTGGTAGTGGTGGTACTGTTGGTGGTGGTACTGATGGTGGTGGTACTGGTGGTTGTGATACTGGTGGTGGTTCTACTGGTGGTACTGGAAGTGGTGATACTGTTGGTGGTGGTACTGGTGGTTGTGGTACTGGTGGTGGTTCTACTGGTGGTGGTGGTACTGGTGGTGGTATTGTGGTACTCAGACTGGTGGTGGTGGTGGTACTGTTGGTGGTGGTACTGGTGGTGGTGGTGGTAATGGTGGTAGTGGTACTGGTGGTGGTGGTACTGGTGATGGTGGTGGTGGTACTTGTGGAGGTGGTACTGGTACGGGTGGTGGTGGTGGTACTGGTACATGTGGTGGTATGTGGTGGAAATGGTGGTGGTACTGGTGGTGGTGGAGGTACTATTGGTCATGGTGGTGGTACTGGTGTGGTGGTGGTATTGGTGGTGGTGGTACTGGTGGTGGTGGTGCTAATGGTGGAGTGGTACTGGTAGTGGTGGTAAAGGTGGTGGTACTGGTGGTGGAGGTACTGGTGGTGGTACTGGTGTTGGTTGTACTGGTGGTGGTGGTGATACTGGTGGTGGTGATGGTAAAGGTGGTGACATTGGTGGTACTGGTTCTGGTGGTGGTGGTACTGGTGGTGGGGGTGGCACTGGTGGTCATTTTGGTGGTGGTACTGTAGGTGGCACTGGTGGTGGTGGTACTGGTGGTACTGGTGGAGGTAGTACTGGTACTGGTGGTGGTATGTGGTGGACATGATGGTGGTACTGGTGGGGGTGGAGGTACTAGTGGCCATGGTGATGGTACTGGTGTGGTGGTACTGGTTGTGGTAGTACTGGTGGTGGTACTGGTAGTGGTGATACTGGTACTGGTGGTGGTGGTTCTGGTACTGGTGGTGGTGGTACTGGTAGAGGTGGTACTGGTACTGGTGGTGATATGTGGTGGAAATGGTGGTGGTACTGGTGGAGGTACTAGTGGCCATGGTGGTGGTACTGGTGTGGTGGTACTGGTGGTGGTAGTACTGGTGGTGGTACTGGTAGTAGTGATACTGGTACTGGTGGTGGTACTGGTGGTATAACTGGTGGCACTGGTGGTACTGGTGGTGGTTCTGGTGGTGGCACTGGTAGTGGTGGTAATGGTGGTGGTGGTGGTACTGGTGGTGGTGGTACTGGTGATGGTGGTGGTGGTACTGGTGGTAGTTGTACTGGTGGTTCTGGTGGTGGTGGTACTGGTGGTGGTACTGGTGGTGGTGGTTGTGGGACGGGTGGTAGTACTGGTGGTACTGACTGGTGGTGGTGGTACTGATGGTGGTGGTGGTACTGGTGGTACCGGTGCTGGTGGTACTGGTGGTAATGGTACTGGTAGTGGTAGTACTGTTGGTGGTGGTACTGGTGATGGTGGAACTGGTGATGGTGGTGGTGGTGGTACTGGTGGTTGTGGTACTGGTGGGGGTTCTACTGGTGGTACTGGTAGTGGTAGTACTGGTGGTACTGGTGGTGGTACTGGTGGTGGCAGTACTGGCGGTGGTGGTAATGGTGGTAGTGGTACTGGTTGTGGTACTGGAGGTGGTACTGGTGGTGGTCTTGGTACTGGTAGTGGAACTGGTAGTGGTACAGTGGTACTGGTGGTGGTGGTACTGGTGGTGCTGGTACTGGTGGTACCAGTACTAGTGGTACTGGTGGTGGTGGTGGTGGCGTTACTGGTGGTGTTACTTGGGGTACTGGTGGTGGTGGTACTGGTGGTATTGGGACTGGTGGTGGTGGTACAGGTGGTACTGGTGTTGGTGGTAGTGGTGGTGGTGGTAATGGTGGTGATGGTACTGGTGGTGGTACTGGTGGCGGTCATACTGGTGGTGGTGGTACTGGTGGTACTGGTGGTAGTATTGGTGGCAGTGGTATTGGTGGTGGTGGTACTGGCCCTGGTGGTACTGGAACTGGTAGTACTGGTGGTGGTCGTATGGGTGGTGGTGGCACTGATGGTGGTATTGGTACTGGTGGTGGTACTGGTCGTGGTGTTACTGGTGATACTGGTGGTGGTGGTACTGATGGTGGTGGTAGTACTGGTGGTAGAGGTGGTACTGGTGCTGGTGGTACTGGTGGTAATGGTACTGGTAGTGGTGGTACTGTTGGTGGTGGTACTGGTGGTGGTGGTACTGGTGGTTGTGATACTGGTGGTGGTTCTACTGGTGGTACTGGAAGTGGTGATACTGTTGGTGGTGGTACTGATGGTGGTGGTGGTGGTACTGGTGGTTGTGGTACTGGTGGTGGTTGTGGTATTGTGGTACTCAGACTGGTGGTGGTGGTGGTACTGTTGGTGGTGGTACTGGTGGTGGTGGTGGTAATGGTGGTAGTGGTACTGGTGGTGGTGGTACTGGTGGTGGTGGTACTGGTGATGGTGGTGGTGGTACTTGTGGAGGTGGTACTGGTACGGGTGGTGGTGGTGGTACTGGTACATGTGGTGGTATGTGGTGGAAATGGTGGTGGTACTGGTGGTGGTAGAGGTACTATTGGTCATGGTGGTGGTACTGGTGTGGTGGTGGTATTGGTGGTGGTGGTACTGGTGGTGGTGGTGCTAATGGTGGAGTGGTACTGGTAGTGGTGGTACTGGTGGTGGAACTACTGGTGGTACTGGTGGTGGTGGTACTGGTGTTGGTTGTACTGGTGGTGGTGGTGATACTGGTGGTGGTGATGGTAAAGGTGGTGACATTGGTGGAACTGATGGTACTGGTTCTGGTGGTGGTGGTACAGGTGGTGTTGCTGGTGGTACTGGTGGTGGTATTGGTGGTACTGGTGGTGGTGGTAGTGGTAGTGGTACTGATGCTGGGGTTGGTGGTGGTACTGGTAGTGGTAGTAATGGTAGTACTGGTGATGGTGGTAGTACTGGTAGTGGTGGTGGTGGTACTGGTGGTACTGGTACTGGTGGTGGTACTGGTGATCATGGACCTGGTGATTGTGCTGGTAGTACTGGTGGTGGTGGTGGTACTGATGGTGGTGGTGGTACTGATGGTACTGGTGGTAATGCTACTGGTGGTGGTGGTGCAAGAAGAGATAATCAAAGAAAATCCACAAGGGTTTAGAGGTTGTAGTCATTCCACATATTCCCTGAGGGAAAAGACTTGTTTTTCTTAAAATAACCGTCACCCACCAAAATGCCCCCTGGTGGCATGCTTCATCATATGGTTCTTCCCGCCCGCAACGGGGCGGGGTGTGCTGCAACTGATGGAGACGTGGGAGTTTTTTTGAGAGGTGGGGACTATTTCATAGAAACTAGAGTACGAGTGAAAAGGGTCAGTGAATTAGGGAAGAGAAATGGTAAAAGTACCTGGTCACTAGTAACCTACATTTTATTGAATCTACTGGTGGTTCTGGAGGTGGTGGTACTGGTGATGGTTGTACTGGTGGTGGGGGTGGTTCTGCTGCTGATGGTACTGTTACTGGTGGTGGTGGTGGTGGTGGTGTCGGTACTACTGGTGGTGGTGGAGCTGGTGGTACTGGTACTGATGGTGATAGTACTGGTGGTGGTGGTACTGGTGGTGGTAGTGGTAATGGTGGTGGTGGTACTGGTGGTTGTGGTACTGGTGGTAGTGGTGGTGGTATGGGTGGTGGTGGTACTGGTGGTAGTGGTGGTGGTGGTACTGGCAGTTGTGGTGGTGTTACTGGTAGTGGTGGTTGTGGTACTGGTAGTGATGGCGGTGGTAGTGGTGGTGGTACTGGTAGTGGTGGTACTGGTAGCAGTGGTGGTGGTGGTGAGTGTGGTACTGGTAGTGGTGATGGTGATGGTAGTGGTGGTGGTGGGAATGGTAGTGGTGAAGGTGGTGGAACTGGTAGTGGTGGTGGTGGGAATGGTAGCAGTGGTACTGTTGGTACTGATGGTGGAAATAATGGTACTGTTGGTACTGGTGGTGGTGGTACTGGTGGTGTTGGTACTGGAAATGGTGCTGGTGGTGGTACTGGTCGTGGTGGAGGTACTGGTAGTACTGGTGGTGGTACTGGAGGTGGTACTGGTGGTGGTATGGTGGTGGTACTGGTGGTGGTGGTGGTACTGGTAGTAGTACTGGTAGTGGTGGTACTGGTGGTGGTGGTGGTACTGGTGGGGGTGGGGGTTCTGGTACTTGTGGTGCTACTGGTGGTGGTACAGGTGGTGGCAGTACTGGTGGTGGTGGTAATGGTGGTAGTGGTACTGGTTGTGGTACTGGTGGTGGTGGTACTGGTGGTCGTCTTGGTACTGGTGGTGGCGGCGGTACTGGTAGTGGTACTGTGTTACTGGTGGTGGTGGTACTGGTGGTGCTGGTACTGGTGGTACCGGTACTAGTGGTGGTGGTGGTACTGGTGGTGGTGGTGTTACTGGCAGTGGTGGTACTGGTGGTGGTGGTGGTACTGGTGTAACTAGTACTAGTGATGGAGGTGGCAGTAATACTGGTGGTATTGGTACTGATGGTGGTACTAGTGGTACTGGTGATGGTGTTACTGATGGTGGTGTTACTGGACATGCACTGCTACTGGCGGTACTGGTGGTGCTAGTGGTGGTGGTGGTAGTACTGGTGGTGGTGGTACTGGTGGTATTGTGGTGGGGTATTAGTGCTGGTTGTACTAGTTGTGATTTTACTGGTGGTGGTGGTGGTGGTGGTATTGGTGGTGGTGGTACTGGCGGTGGTACTGGTTGTTCTATTACTGGTGGTGGTGGTACTGGTGGTGGAGGTAATGGTGGTGGTGTTAGTGGTGAGGGTACTGTTGGTGGTGGTATTGGTGGTGGTACTTGTGGTAGTGGTACTGGTGGTGGTTGTAGTGGTGGTGATGGTGGTGGTGGTTGTACTGATAGTGGTTGTGGTACTGGTAGTAGTGGCAGTGGTTGTGGTACTGGTAGTGGTGGTACTGGTAGTGTTGGTGGTACTGGTAGTTGTGGTACTGGTAGTAGTGGTGATACTGGTGGTGGTGGTACTGGTGGTGGTGGTACTGGGGGTACTAGTGGTACTGGTGGTACTGGTGGTACTGTGGTGGGGGTACTGGTGCTGGTGGTACTAGTCATGGTTTTACCAGTGGTGTTCGTGGTGGTGGTATTGTTGGTGTTGGTACTGGTGGTGGTACTGGTGGTACTAATACTGGTGGTGGTGGTGTTACTGGTGGTACAGGTAGTGGTGGTTCTGTTGGTGCTGGTACTGGTCGGGGAGGTACTGGTGGTGGTGGTGGTGGTTGTACTGGTAGTGGTGGTGGTACTGGTGGTGGTACTGGGGTTGGTGGTACTTGTGGAACTGGTACTGGTGGTAGTGGTGGCCGTAGTACTGGTGGTACTGGTGGTTGTGGTACTGGTGGTACTAGTGGTGCTGGTGGTGGTGGTACTGGTAATGGTGGCATTGGTACTGGTGGTACCAATCGTACTGGTGGTGGTGGTAATACTGGTGGTGGTGTTACTGATGGTACTGTGGTGAGGTCCTGGTGGTGGTGTTACTGGTGGTGGTACTAATACTAGTGGTACCAATGGTGGTGGTGGTAGTACTGGTGGTGGTAGTATTACTGATGGTACTGTGGTGGGGTCCTGGTGGTGGTGGTACTGGTGGTGGTGGTACTGATATGTGGTGGAACTGGTGGTGATACTGGTGTTGGTGTGGTACTAGTGGCTGTGGTGGTGGTACTGGTGTGGTGGTGCTGGTGGTGGTAGTACTGATGGTGGTCCTAGTAGTAGTGATGCTGGTACTCGTGGTGGTACTGGTGGTGGTTCTGGTACTGGTGGTGATGGTGGTACTGCTGTTGGCGGTACTGGTGATGGTGGTACTGGTGGTGTAACTGGTGGTACTGGTACTGGTGGTACTGGTGGTGGTACTGGTGGTGGTATGGGTGGTGCTGGTTCTGGTGGTGGTACAGGTGGTGGTGGTAATGGTGGTGGTACTGGTGGTGGTGGTGGTTGTACTGGTGGTGGTGCTACTGGTGGTGGTCATACTGGTGGTGGTAGTACTGGTTGTGGTGGTAGTACTGGTGGTACTGGTGGTACTGGTGATGGTGGTACTGGAGGCAGTTGTACTGGTGGTACTGGTAGGGGTGCTACTGGTGGTGGTACTGGTGGTGATGATTGTGGTACTGGTGGTACTGGGACTGGTGGTGGTGGTACTGGTGGTACTGCTGGTGGTGGTACTGGTAGTGATGGTACTGGTGATGGTGGTGGTACTGGTGGTACAGTTGGAAATGGTACTGGTGGTGGTGGTGGTACTGGTGGTGGTGGCACTGGTGGTCGTTTTGGTGGTGCTACTGTAGGTGATACTGGTGGTGGTGGTGGTGGTGGTACTGGTGGTGATGGTACTGGTGGTACTGGTACTGGTGGTGGTGATACTAGTACTGGTGGTGGTGGTTCTGGTACTTGTGGTGATATGTGGTAGAACTGGTGGTTGTACTGGTGGTGGTACTAGTGGCCATAGTGGTGGTACTGGTGTGGTGGTACTGGTGGTGTAGTACTGGTGGTGGTACTGGCAGTAGTGATACTGGTACTGGTGGTGGTGCTGGTTGCAGTACTGGTGGTACTGGTGGTGATGGTGATACTGCTGGTGGTGGTACTGGAGGGTGGTGGTACTGGTGGTGTAACTGGTGGTGGTACTGGTGGTGGTACTGGTAGTGGTGGTATTGGTAGTGGTGGTGCTGGTGGTATTGGTGGTGGTACTGGTGGTGGTGGTAATGGTGGAGGTGGTGGTGGTGGTACTGATGGTGGTATTGGAGCTACTGGTGGTGGTGGTACTGGTGATGGTGGTACTGGGGATGGTAGTACTGGGGATGGTATTGGTGGTGGTACTGGTGGTGGTCATACTGGTACTGGTGGTGGTGGTGGTGGTACTGGTGGTGGTGATACTGGTGGTGGTGGTGCTGGTGATGGTGGTAGTTTTACTGGTGGTACTGGTAGTGGTGGTACTGGTGGTGGTGGTTGTGGTACTAGTGGTACTGGGACTGGTGGTGGTGGTACTGGTGGTACTGGTACTGGTGGTGCTGGTGGTGGTTCTGGTGGTGGTACTGGTAGAGGTGGTACTGGTGGTACTGGTGGTGGTGGTAATAGTACTGGTGGTGGTACTAGTGGTTCTAGTACTGGTGGTACTGGAACTGGTGCTACTGGTGGTGGTATAGGTGGTGGTGGTACTGGTGGTGGTGGTACTGGTGGTGGTGGTTCAGGTGGTACTGCTGGTGGTACTGGGGGGGTTGTACTTGTGGTCTTGGTGGTGGGGGTACTGGTGGTATTGGTGGTGGTGGTACTGGCGGTGGTGGTACTGGTGGTGGTACTGGTGGTACTGGAACTGGTAGCACTGGTGGTGGTGGTATGGGTGGTGGTGGTACTGATGGTGGTGGTGGTACTGGTGGTGGTACTCGTTGTTGTAGTACTAGTGGAGGTGTTACAGGTGGTGGTACTGGTGATGGCGTTACTTGTGGTACTGGTGGTGGTGGTGGTTCTACTGGTGGTGGTACTGGTGGTGGTGGTACTGGTGGTGGTGGTACTGGTGATGGTGGTGGTGGTACTGGTGGTAGTTGTACTGGTGGTACTGGTAGTGGTGGTACTGGTACTGGGGTACTGGTGGTGGTGGTACTAGTGGTACTGGTATTGGTGGTGCTGGTGGTGGTTCTGGTGGTGATGGTACTGGTGGTACTGCTACTAGTGGAGGTGGTACTGGTTCTGATGGTGGTACTGGTACTTGTGGTGATATGTGGTAGAACTGGTGGTTGTACTGGTGGTGGTAATAGTGGCCATAGTGGTGGTACTGGTGTGGTGGTACTGGTGGTGTAGTACTGGTGGTGGTACTGGCAGCAGTGATACTGGTACTGATGTTGGTGGTGGTTCTAGTACTGGTGGTACTGATGGTGATGGTGGTACTGCTGGTGGTGGTACTGATAGTGGTGGTGGTATTGGCGGTGGTACTGGTGGTGGTGGTAATGGTGGTGGTGGTGGTATTGGTGCTACTGGTGGTGGCGGTACTGGTGATGGTGGTAGTGCTGATAGTGTTGGTGGTGGTACTGGTGGTGGTCATACTGGTGGTGTTGGTGGTACTGGTGGTGGTGGTACTGGTGATGGTGGTAGTTTTACTGGTGGTACTGGTAGTGGTGGTTGTGGTACTAGTGGTACTGGGACTGGTGGTGGTGGTACTGGTGGTGGTGGTACTGGTGGTACTGGTACTGGGGTACTGCTGGTGGTGGTACTGGTATTGGTGGTGCTGGTGGCGGTTCTGGTGGTGGTACTGGTGGTGGTACTGGTAGAGGTGGTACTAGTGGTACTGGTGGTGGTGGTACTGGTGGTAATGGTACTGGTGGTGGTACTAGTGGTACTAGTACTGGTGGTGGTACTAGTGGTACTAGTACTGGTGGTACTGGAACTGGTGATACTGGTGGTGGTATAGGTGGTGGTGGTACTGGTGGTGGTGGTACTCGTGGTGGTGGTACTGGTGGTGGTGGTACAGGTGGTACTGGTGGTGGTACTGGTGGTGGTTGTACTTGTGGTCTAGGTGGTGGTGGTACTGGTGGTGGTGGTATTGGTGTTGGTGGTAGTGGTGGTGGTGGTGCTGGCGGTGGTGGTACTGGTGGTGGTACTGGTAGTACTGGTGGTGGTGGTATGAGTGGTGGTGGTACTGATGGTGGTACTCGTTGTTGTAGTACTGGTGGAGGTGCTACTGGTGGTGGTACTGGTGATGGTGTTACTTGTGGTGGTGGTGGTTGTACTGGTGGTTCAGGTTGTACTGGTGCTGGTGGTACTGAATGTATGTCATTACATCGCATAGTAATACCACGCATGCCATTACAACGCGGGTATTACTACGCGATGTCAATGACATCGCATGCCATTACATCGCAAACTATTACCACGAATATGCGTTTACCACGCATGCCATTACAACGCAAAGGCATGCGTGGTAAAGCTATATTCGTGGTTAGTTTGCAAGGTAAGTGACTACCCTACCCCTACACAACCCTTCCCCGCCCCAGTCCTCTCCCTACAATTACATTACACTACACGACCCCCCAACACTACCCTAAAACACAACACAACACATGCACAGTACAGCACTACCCTAATCCCTAACGCACTTCACTACTCAAATCTACTACACTACCCTAAACCACTACACTACACAAACTCTACAACATTATCCTAAACCCTAAAACACTACTACACAACCCTAAACCGTAAAACACTACACTACCCTAAACACTACACTACACAAACACTACCCTAAACCGTAAAACAATACACAAACGCTACTACACTACCCTAAACCCTAAAAAACTACACTATCCTTTACCCTTAAAATACTACTCAAACACTACTACACTACCCTAAACCCTAAAACACTACACTACGCTAAACCTTACAACACCACAATACACAAACACTACACTACCCTAATCCCTAAAACACTACACTACGCAAACACTACTACACTACCCTAAACCCTAAAACACTAAATCACTACACTACACAAACTCTACAACACTACCCTAAATCACTGCACCACTACCCTAAACCCTAATACACTACATTACACTACAAAAACACACTAAAACGTTAAAAAAACCACACAGAACAATACTTTTTTACTACCCTAAACCCAAACAATTAACTCCCACCCCA
The DNA here is from genome assembly GCF_964204655.1 of Triturus cristatus. Classification (NCBI taxonomy): domain Eukaryota; kingdom Metazoa; phylum Chordata; class Amphibia; order Caudata; family Salamandridae; genus Triturus; species Triturus cristatus. The sequence goes on along the minus strand of NC_140586.1, from coordinate 83,382,676 downwards.
AGCGCAAACCCCTTTACCTCTCTCCTCTCCAGCGTCGCCGTGGGATCCTGCTTCCTCCTTCCTGCTTGCTTCACGTCGTTGTGAGGAAACAGCCTGAGTTTCCTCACAACGACTTGGATAGCTGCCACATTACATCGCATGCGTTGTAACGCATGCGATGTAATAGCAACGCGAGGTAAAACCCGCGTTGTAATGGCTGTTCTCTTGTGGTACTGGTGGTGGTGGTACTGCTGGTGGTTCTACTGGTGGTGGTACTATTGGTGGTGGTACTGATGGTGGTGGTGGTACTGGTGGTGGTGGTGGTGGTACTGGTGGTACTGGTGGTGGTGATACTGGTGGTGGTGGTACTGGTGGTACTGGTGATGGTGGTACTGGTGGTAGTTGTACTGGTGGTACTAGTAGTGGTGGTACTGGTGGTGGTGGTTGTGGTACTAGTGGTAGTGGGACTGGTGGAGGTGGTACTGGTGGTGGTGGTACTGGTGGTGGTGGTACTGGTGGTACTGGTGGTACTGGTACTGGGGTACTGGTAATGGTGGTACTGGTGGTACTGGTATTGGTGGTGCTGGTGGTGGTTCTGGTGGTGGTACTGGTAGAGGTGGTACTGGTGGTGGTGGTAATGGTACTGGTGGTGGTAGTAGTGGTACTAGTACTGGTAGTACTGGAACTGCTGGTACTGGTGGTGGTATAGGTGGTGGTGGTACTGGTGGTGATGGTACTGGTAGTAGTGGTGGTACAGGTGGTGGTGGTACTGCTGGTGGTGGTAGTGGTGGTGGTTCTGGTGGTGGTACTGGTAGTGGTGGTACTGGTAGTGGTGGTGGTATTGGCGGTGGTACTGGTGGTGGTGGTAATGGTTGTGGTAGTGGTATTGGTGCTACTGGTGGTGGCGGTACTGGTGATGGTGGTAGTGCTGATAGTGTTGGTGGTGGTACTGGTGGTGGTCATACTGGTGGTGTTGGTGGCACTGGTGGTACTGGTGATGGTGGTAGTTTTACTGGTGGTACTGGTAGTGGTGGTACTGGTGGTGGTGGTTGTGGTACTAGTGGTACTGGGACTGGTGGTGGTGGTACCGGTGGTGGTTTTGATGGTAGAGGTGGTACTGGTGGTGGTGGTACTGGTGGTGGTGGTTCGGGTGGTACTGCTGGTGGTACTGGGGGTGGTTGTACTTATGGTCTTGGTGGTGGGGGTACTTGTTGTATTGGTGGTGGTGGTACTGGTGGTGGTGGTACTGGTGGTGGTGGTACTGGTGGTGCTGGTACTGGTGGTACCGGTACTAGTGGTACTGGTGGTGGTGGTGGTACTGGTGGTGGTGCTGTTACTGGTGGTGGTGGTACTGGTGGTGGTACTTGGGGTACTGGTGGTGGTGGTACTTGTAGTATTAGTACTGGTGGTGGTACTGGTGGTAGTGGTACAGGTGGTACTGGTGTTGGTGGTAGTGGTGGTGGTACTGGTGGCGGTGGTATTGGTGGTGGTGGTACTGGCCCTGGTGGTACTGGAACTGGTAGTACTGGTGGTGGTCGTATGGGTGGTGGTGGAACTGATGGTGGTATTGGTACTGCTGGTGGTACTGGTCATGGTGTTACTGTTGATAGTGGTGGTGGTGGTACTGATGGTGGTGATAGTATTGGTGGTAGAGGTGGTACTGGTGCTGGTGGTACTGGTGGTAATGGTACTGGTAGTGGTGGTACTGTTGGTGGTGGTACTGGTGGTGGTGGTACTGGTGGTTGTGGTACTGGTGGTGGTTCTACTGGTGGTACTGGAAGTGGTGATACTGTTGGTGGTGGTACTGATGGTGGTGGTGGTGGTACTGGTGGTTGTGGTACTGGTGGTGGTTCTACTGGTGGTACTGGTGGTGGAGGTACTGGTGATGGTGGTGGTATTGTGGTACTCAGACTGGTGGTGGTACTGTTGGTGGTGGTACTGGTGGTGGTGATGGTAATGGTGGTGTTGGTACTGGTGGTGGTGGTACTGGTGATGGTGGTACTTTTGGAGGTGGTACTGGTACGGGTGGTGGTGGTGGTACTGGTACAGGTGGTGGTATGTGGTGGAAATGGTGGTGGTACTGGTGGTGGTGGAGGTACTATTGGTCATGGTGGTGGTACTGGTGTGGTGGTGGTATTGGTGGTGGTGGTACTGGTGGTGGTGGTGGTAATGGTGGAGTGGTACTGGTAGTGGTGGTACTGGTGGTGGAACTACTGGTGGTACTGGTGGTGGTGGTACTGGTGTTGGTTGTACTGGTGGTGGTGGTGGTGGTGGTACTGGTGGTGGTGATGGTAAAGGTGGTGACATTGGTGGTAATGGTGGTACTGGTTCTGGTGGTAGTGGTGGTGGTACTGGTAGTGGTGGTACTGGTAGAGGTGATGGTGGTGGTACTGATGCGGGGGTTGGTGGTGGTACTGGTAGTGGTAATAATGGTAGTACTGGTGATGGTGGTAGTACTGGTAGTGGTGGTGGTGGTACTGGTGGTACTGGTCCTGGTGGTCATGGACCTGGTGATTGTACTGGTAGTACTGGTGGTGGTAGTGGTACTGATGGTGGTGGTAGTAGTACTGATGGTACTGGTGGTAATGCTACTGGTGGTGGTGGTGCAAGAAGAGCTAATCAAAGAAAATCCACAAGGGTTTAGAGGTTGTAGTCATTCCACATATTCCCTGAGGGAAAAGACTTGTTTTTCTTAAAATAACCGTCACCCACCAAAAGGCCCCCTGGTGGCATGCTTCATCATATGGTTCTTCCCGCCCGCAACGAGGCGGGGTGTGCTGCAACTGATGGAGACGTGGGAGTTTTTTTGAGAGGTGGGGACTATTTCATAGAAACTAGAGTACGAGTGAAAAGGGTCAGTGAATTAGGGAAGAGAAATGGTAAAAGTACCTGGTCACTAGTAACCTACATTTTATTGAATCTACTGGTGGTACTGGAGGTGGTGGTACTGGTGATGGTTGTACTGGTGGTGGGGGTGGTTGTGCTGCTGATGGTACTGGTACTGGTGGTGGTGTTGGTACTACTGGTGGTGGTGGAGCTGGTGATACTGGTACTGATGGTGATAGTACTGGTGATGGTGGTACTGGTGGTGGTAGTGGTAATGGTGGTGGTGGTGGTTGTGGTACTGGTGGTAGTGGTGGTGGTACAGGTGGTGGTGGTACTGGTGATGATGGTACTGGTGGTAGTGGTGGTGGTGGTACTGGCAGTTGTGGTGGTGTTACTGGTAGTGGTGGTTGTGGTACTGGTAGTGATGGCGGTGGTGGTGGTACTGGTAGTGGTGGTACTGGTAGCAGTGGTGGTGGTGGTGAGTGTGGTACTGGTGATGGTAGTGGTGGTAAAGGTGGTGGTACTGGTGGTGGAACTACTGGTGGTACTGGTGGTGGTGGTACTGGTGTTGGTTGTACTGGTGGTGGTGGTGGTGGTGGTACTGGTGGTGGTGATGGTAAAGGTGGTGACATTGGTGGTACTGGTGGTACTGGTTCTGGTGGTGGTGGTACAGGTGGTGTTGCTGGTGGTACTGGTGGTCGTATTGGTGGTACTGGTGGTGGTGGTAGTGGTGGTGGTACTGGTGGTGGTGGTACTGGTGGTAGTGATTGTGGTGGTGGTACTAATAGTGGAGGAGGTGGTGGTACTGGTAGAGGTGATGGTGGTGGTACTGATGCTGGGGTTGGTGGTGGTACTGGTAGTGGTAGTAATGGTAGTACAGGTGAAGGTGGTAGTACTGGTAGTGGTGGTGGTACTGGTGGTACTGGTACTGGTGGTCATGGACCTGGTGATTGTACTGGTAGTACTGGTGGTGGTGGTGGTCCTGATGGTGGTGGTGGTACTGATGGTACTGGTGGTAATGCTACTGGTGGTGGTGGTGCAAGAAGAGATAATCAAAGAAAATCCACAAGGGTTTAGAGGTTGTAGTCATTCCACATATTCCCTGAGGGAAAAGACTTGTTTTTCTTAAAATAACCGTCACCCACCAAAAGGCCCCCTGGTGGCATGCTTCATCATATGGTTCTTCCCGCCCAAAACGAGGCGGGGTGTGCTGCAACTGATGGAGACGTGGGAGTTTTTTTGAGAGGTGGGAACTATTTCATAGAAACTAGAGTAGGAGTGAAAAGGGTCAGTGAATTAGGAAAGAGAAATGGTAAAAGTACCTGGTCACTAGTAACCTACATTTTATTGAATCTACTGGTGGTACTGGAGGTGGTGGTACTGGTGATGGTTGTACTGGTGGTGAGGGTGGTTCTGCTGCTGATGGTACTGGTACTGGTGGTGGTGGTGGTGTTGGTACTACTGGTGGTGGTGGAGCTGGTGGTACTGGTACTGATGGTGATAGTACTGGTGATGGTGGTACTGGTGGTGGTCGTGGTAATGGTGGTGGTGGTGGTTGTGGTACTGGTGGTAGTGGTGGTGGTACAGGTGGTGGTGGTACTGGTGGTAGTGGTGGTGGTGGTACTGGCAGATGTGGTGGTGTTACTGGTAGTGGTGGTATGGTGGTGCTACTGGTGGTGGTGGTACTGGTAGTAGTACTGGTGGTGGTGGTACTGCTGGTGGTGGTGGTACTGGTGGGGGTGGGGGTTCTGGTACTTGTGGTGCTACTGGTGGTGGTACTGGTGGTGGCAGTACTGGTGCTGGTGGTAATGGTGGTAGTGGTACTGGTTGTGGTAGTGGTAATGGTGATGGTGGTGGTTGTGGTACTGGTGGTGGTCTTGGTACTGGTGGTGGTGGCGGTACTGGTAGTGGTACTGTGTTACTGGTGGTGGTGGTACTGGTAGTGGTGGTACTGGTGGTACTGGTACTAGTGGTGGTGGTGGTACTGGTGGTGGTGGTGTTACTGGCAGTGGTGGTACTGGTGGTGGTACTGGTGTAACTAGTACTAGTGATGGAGGTGGCAGTAATACTGGTGGTATTGGTACTGATGGTGGTACTAGTGGTACTGGTGATGGTACTGGTGGTGGTAGTGGTAATGGTGGTGGTGGTGGTACTGTTGGTTGTGGTACTGGTGGTAGTGGTGGTGATACGGGTTGTGGTGGTACTGGTGGTGGTGGTACTGGTGGTAGTGGTGGTGGTGGTACTGGCAGTTGTGATGGTGTTACTGGTAGTGGTGGTTGTGGTACTGGTAGTGATGGCGGTGGTGGTGGTACTGGCAGTGGTGGTACTGGTAGCAGTGGTGGTGGTGGTGAGTGTGGTACTGGTAGTGGTGATGGTAGTGGTGGTGGTGGGAATGGTAGTGGTGAAGGTGGTGGAACTGGTAGTGGTGGTGGTGTGAATGGTAGCAGTGGTACTGTTGGTACTGATGGTGGAAATAATGGTACTGTTGGTACTGGTGGTGGTGGTACTGGTGGTGGTGGTACTGGTGGTGGTCTTGGTACTGGTGGTGGTGGCGGTACTGGTAGTGGTACTGTGTTACTGGTGGTGCTGGTACTGGTGGTACCGGTACTAGTGGTGGTGGTGGTACTGGTGGTGGTGGTGTTACTGGCGGTGGTGGTACTGGTGTTGGTGGGGGTACTGGTGTAATTAGTACTAGTGATGTAGGTGGCAGTAATACTGGTGGTATTGGTACTGATGGTGGTACTAGTGGTACTAGTGATGGTGTTACTGGTGGTGGTGGTACTGGACATGGCACTGCTACTGGCGGTACTGGTGGTGCTAGTGGTGGTGGTGGTAGTACTGGTGGTGGTGGTGGTACTGGTGGTATTGTGGTGGGGTATTGGTGCTGGTTGTACTAGTTGGGATTTTACTGGTGGTGGTGGTGGTGGTATTGGTGGTGGTGGTACTGGCGGTGGTACTGGTGGTTCTATTACTGGTGGTGGTGGTACTGGTGGTGGAGGTAATGGTGGTGGTGTTAGTGGTGAGGGTACTGTTGGTGGTGGTTTTGGTGGTAGGAGTGGTGGTGATGGTGGTGGTGGTTGTACTGGTAGTGGTGGTGGTACTGGTAGTAGTGGCAGTGGTTGTGGTACTGGTAGTGGTGGTACTGGTAGTGTTGGTGGTACTGGTAGTTGTGGTACTGGTAGTAGTGGTGGTACTGGTGGTGGTGGTACTGGTAGTGGTGGTGGTACTGGTGGTGGTGGTACTAGTGGTACTGGTGGTTGTGGTACTGGTGGTACTGTGGTGGGGGTACTGGTGCTGGTGGTACTAGTCATGGTTTTACCGGTGGTGGTCGTGGTGGTGGTATTGTTGGTGTTGGTACTGGTGGTGGTACTGGTGGTACTAGTACTGGTGGTGGTGGTGTTACTGGTGGTACAGGTAGTGGTGGTTCTGGTGGTGCTGGTAGTGGTGGTGGTGTTAGTGGTGAGGGTACTGTTGGTGGTGGTACTGGTGGTACTGTTCGGGGAGGTACTGGTGGTGGTGGTGATGGTGGTGGTTGTACTGGTAGTGGTGGTGGTACTGGGGTTGGTGGTACTTGTGGAGCTGGTACTGGTGGTAGTGGTGGCCGTAGTACTGGTGGTACTGGTGGTTGTGGTACTGGTGGTACTAGTGGTGCTGGTGGTGGTGGTACTGGTCATGGTGGCATTGGTACTGGTGGTACCAATCGTACTGGTGGTGGTGGTAATACTGGTGGTGGTGTTACTGATGGTACTGTCGTGAGGTCCTGGTGGTGGTGTTACTGGTGGTGGTACTAATACTAGTGGTACCAATGGTGGTGGTGGTAGTACTGGTGGTGGTAGTATTACTGATGGTACTGTGGTGGGGTCCTGGTGGTGGTGGTGGTACTAGTGGTACTAATACTGGTGGTGGTTGTGTTCATGATGGTATTGGTAATGGTGGTACTGGTAGTGGTGGTACTGGTGGAGGTGGTACAGGTGGTACTGGTACTGGTGGTGGTGGAACTGGTACTGATATGTGGTGGAACTGATGGTGGTGCTGGTGTTGGTGTGGTACTAGTGGCTGTGGTGGTAGTACTGGTTGTGGTGGTAGAACTGGTGGTACTGGTGATGGTGGTGGTACTGGAGGCAGTTGTACTGGTGGTACTGGTAGGGGTGCTACTGGTGGTGGTACTGGTGGTGATGATTGTGGTACTGGTGGTGGTACTGGGACTGGTGGTGGTGGTACTGGTGGTACTTGTGGTGATGGTACTGGTGGTGGTGGTACTGGTGGTGGTGGTACTGGTGGTACAATTGGTAATGGTACTGGTGGTGGTGGTGGTACTGGTGGTGGTGGCACTGGTGGTCGTTTTGGTGGTGCTACTGTAGGTGATACTGGTGGGGGTGGTACTGGTGGTGGTGGTACTGGTGGGGGTGGTGGTACTGGTGGTGATGGTACTGGCGGTACTGGTACTAGTGGTGATGCTACTGGTACTGGTGGTTCTGGTACTTGTGGTGATATGTGGTAGAACTGGTGGTTGTACTGGTGGTGGTGGTACTAGTGGCCATAGTGGTGGTACTGGTGTGGTGGTACTGGTGGTGTAGTACTGGTGGTACTGATGGTGATGGTGATACTGCTGGTGGTGGTACTGGAGGGTTGTGGTACTGGTGGAGGTGGTGGTGGTACTGATGGAGGTATTGGTGCTACTGGTGGTGGTGGTGGTACTGGTGATGGTGGTTCTGGGGTTGGTAGTACTGGGGATGGTATTGGTGGTGGTACTGGTGGTGGTCGTACTGGTGGTGGTGGTGGTACTGGTGGTACTGGTGGTGGTGATACTGGTGGTGGTGGTACTGGTGATGGTGGTGGTGGTACTGGTGGTAGTTTTACTGGTGGTACTGGTAGTGGTGGTACTGGTGGTGGTACTGGTACTGAGGTACTGGTGGTGGTACTGGTGGTACTGGTATTGGTGGTGCTGGTTCTGGTGGTGCTACTGGTAGAGGTGGTACTGGTGGTACTGGTGGTACTGGTGGTGGTGGTGGTACTGGTGATGGTGATTCTGGGGTTGGTAGTACTGGGGATGGTATTGGTGGTGGTACTGGTGGTGGTCGTACTGGTGGTGGTGGTGGTACTGGTGGTGGTGATACTGGTGGTGGTGGTACTGGTGATGGTGGTGGTGGTACTGGTGGTGGTACTAGTGGTACTAGTACTGGAACTGGTGGTGGTATAGGTGGTGGTGGTACTGGTGGTGGTACTGGTGGTACTGATGGTGGTGCTACTTGTGGTGGTGGTACAGGTGGTACTGGTGGTGGTACTGGCGGTGGTTGTACTTGTGGTCTAGGTGGTGGGGGTACTGGTGGTATTGGTGGTGGTGGTACTGGTAGTGGTGGTACTGGTGGTGGTGGTACTGGTGGTGGTACTGGTGGTACTGGTACTGGTGGTGGTACTGGTGGTGGTACTGGTGGTAATGGTGGTGGTGGTACTGGTGGTGGTATGGGTGGTGCTGGTTCTGGTGGTGGTACAGGTGGTGTTGGTAATGGTGGTGGTACTGGTGGTGGTTGTACTGGTGGTGGTGGTACTGGCGATGGTGGTACTGGGGGTGGTATTGGTGGTGGTCATACAGCTGGTGGTAGTACTGGTGGTACTGGTGGTACTGGTGATGGTGGTGGTGGTACTGGAGGCAGTTGTACTGGTGGTACTGGTAGGGGTGCTACTGATGGTGGTACTGGTGATGGTGTTACTTGTGGTGGTGGTTGTACTGGTGGTACAGGTGGTACTGTTGCTGGTGGTACTGGTGGTGGTGGTACTGTTGGGGGTGGTTGTGGTACTAGTGGTACTGGTACTGGTGGTGGTGGTACTGATGGTACTGGTAGTGGTGGTACTGATGGTGGTGGTTGTGGTACTAGTGGTACTGGTACTGGTGGTGGTGGTACTGGTGGTGGTGGTACTGATGGTACTGGTACTGGGGTACTGGTGGTGGTGGTACTGGTGGTACTGGTTTTGGTGGTGCTGGTAGTGGTACTGGTGGTGGTACTGGTAGAGGTGGTACTGGTGGAACTGGTGGTGGTGGAACTGGTGGTGGTGGTACTGGAGGTAATGGTACTGGTGTTGGTACTAGTGGTACTAGTACTGGTGGTACTGGAACTGGTGGTACTGGTGGTGGTATAGGTGGTGGTGGTACTGGTGGTACTGGTGGTGGTGGTACTGGTGGTGGTACTGGTTGCGGTTGTACTTACGGTATTGTTGGTGGATGTACTGGTGGTATTGGTGGTGGTGGTGGTGGTACTGGTGGTGGTAGTGGTGGTGGTGGTACTGGTGGTGGTAGTGGTGGTGGTGGTACTGGTGGTGGTGGTACTGGTGGTGGTGGTATGGGTGGGGGTGGTACTGATGGTGGTGGTGGTACTGGTGGTGGTACTCGTGGTGGTAGCACTGGTGGAGGTGCTACTGGTGATACTTGTGGTACTGGTGGTGGTGGTTGTACTGGTGTTACAGGTGGTACTGGTGCTGGTGTTACTGGTGGTGGTTCTACTGGTGGTGGTACTGTTGGTGGTGGTACTGATGGTGGTGGGGGTATTGGTGGTGATGGTGGTGGTACTGGTGGTTTTGGTACTGGTGGTATTGGTAGTGGTGGTACTGTTAGTGGTGGTCCTGATGGTGGTTGTGGTACTAGTTGTGGTGGTACTGGTGGTTGTGGTACTGGTGGTGATTCTACTGGTGGTACTCGGACTGGTGGTGGTGGTGGTACTGGTACTTGTGCTGGTGGTACTGTTGGTGGTGGTACTGGTGGTGGTGGTACTGGTGGTGGTATGGGTGGTGCTGGTTCTGGTGGTGGTACAGGTGGTGGTGGTGGTAATGGTGGTGGTGATGGTAAAGGTGGTGACATTGGTGGAACTGATGGTACTGGTTCTGGTGGTGGTGGTACAGGTGGTGTTGCTGGTGGTACTGGTGGTGGTATTGGTGGTACTGGTGGTGGTGGTAGTGGTAGTGGTACTGATGCTGGGGTTGGTGGTGGTACTGGTAGTGGTAGTAATGGTAGTACTGGTGATGGTGGTAGTACTGGTAGTGGTGGTGGTGGTACTGGTGGTACTGGTACTGGTGGTGGTACTGGTGATCATGGACCTGGTGATTGTGCTGGTAGTACTGGTGGTGGTGGTGGTACTGATGGTGGTGGTGGTACTGATGGTACTGGTGGTAATGCTACTGGTGGTGGTGGTGCAAGAAGAGATAATCAAAGAAAATCCACAAGGGTTTAGAGGTTGTAGTCATTCCACATATTCCCTGAGGGAAAAGACTTGTTTTTCTTAAAATAACCGTCACCCACCAAAAGGCCCCCTGGTGGCATACTTCATCATATGGTTCTTCCCGCCCAAAACGAGGCGGGGTGTGCTGCAACTGATGGAGACGTGGGAGTTTTTTTGAGAGGTGGGAACTATTTCATAGAAACTAGAGTAGGAGTGAAAAGGGTCAGTGAATTAGGAAAGAGAAATGGTAAAAGTACCTGGTCACTAGTAACCTACATTTTATTGAATCTACTGGTGGTACTGGAGGTGGTGGTACTGGTGATGGTTGTACTGGTGGTGAGGGTGGTTCTGCTGCTGATGGTACTGGTACTGGTGGTGGTGGTGGTGTTGGTACTACTGGTGGTGGTGGAGCTGGTGGTACTGGTACTGATGGTGATAGTACTGGTGATGGTGGTACTGGTGGTGGTCGTGGTAATGGTGGTGGTGGTGGTTGTGGTACTGGTGGTAGTGGTGGTGGTACAGGTGGTGGTGGTACTGGTGGTAGTGGTGGTGGTGGTACTGGCAGTTGTGGTGGTGTTACTGGTAGTGGTGGTATGGTGGTGCTACTGGTGGTGGTGGTACTGGTAGTAGTACTGGTGGTGGTGGTACTGCTGGTGGTGGTGGTACTGGTGGGGGTTCTGGTACTTGTGGTGCTACTGGTGGTGGTACTGGTGGTGGCAGTACTGGTGCTGGTGGTAATGGTGGTAGTGGTACTGGTTGTGGTAGTGGTAATGGTGGTGGTTGTGGTACTGGTGGTGGTCTTGGTACTGGTGGTGGTGGCGGTACTGGTAGTGGTACTGTGTTACTGGTGGTGGTGGTACTGGTAGTGGTGGTACTGGTGGTACTGGTACTAGTGGTGGTGGTGGTACTGGTGGTGGTGGTGTTACTGGCAGTGGTGGTACTGGTGGTGGTACTGGTGTAACTAGTACTAGTGATGGAGGTGGCAGTAATACTGGTGGTATTGGTACTGATGGTGGTACTAGTGGTACTGGTGATGGTGGTACTGGTGGTGGTGGTACTGGTGGTAGTGATGGTGGTGGTACTGGCAGTTGTGGTGGTGTTACTGGTAGTGGTGGTTGTGGTACTGGTAGTGATGGCGGTGGTGGTGGTACTGGCAGTGGTGGTACTGGTAGCAGTGGTGGTGGTGGTGAGTGTGGTACTGGTAGTGGTGATGGTAGTGGTGGTGGTGGGAATGGTAGTGGTGAAGGTGGTGGAACTGGTAGTGGTGGTGGTGTGAATGGTAGCAGTGGTACTGTTGGTACTGATGGTGGAAATAATGGTACTGTTGGTACTGGTGGTGGTGGTACTGGTGGTGGTGGTACTGGTGGTGGTCTTGGTACTGGTGGTGGTGGCGGTACTGGTAGTGGTACTGTGTTACTGGTGGTGCTGGTACTGGTGGTACCGGTACTAGTGGTGGTGGTGGTACTGGTGGTGGTGGTGTTACTGGCGGTGGTGGTACTGGTGTTGGTGGTGGTACTGGTGTAATTAGTACTAGTGATGTAGGTGGCAGTAATACTGGTGGTATTGGTACTGATGGTGGTACTAGTGGTACTAGTGATGGTGTTACTGGTGGTGGTGGTACTGGACATGGCACTGCTACTGGCGGTACTGGTGGTGCTAGTGGTGGTGGTGGTAGTACTGGTGGTGGTGGTGGTACTGGTGGTATTGTGGTGGGGTATTGGTGCTGGTTGTACTAGTTGGGATTTTACTGGTGGTGGTGGTGGTGGTATTGGTGGTGGTGGTACTGGCGGTGGTACTGGTGGTTCTATTACTGGTGGTGGTGGTACTGGTGGTGGAGGTAATGGTGGTGGTGTTAGTGGTGAGGGTACTGTTGGTGGTGGTTTTGGTGGTAGTAGTGGTGGTGATGGTGGTGGTGGTGGTACTGGTAGTGTTGGTGGTACTGGTAGTTGTGGTACTGGTAGTAGTGGTGGTACTGGTGGTGGTGGTACTGGTAGTGGTGGTGGTACTGGTGGTGGTGGTACTAGTGGTACTGGTGGTTGTGGTACTGGTGGTACTGTGGTGGGGGTACTGGTGCTGGTGGTACTAGTCATGGTTTTACCGGTGGTGGTCGTGGTGGTGGTATTGTTGGTGTTGGTACTGGTGGTGGTACTGGTGGTACTAGTACTGGTGGTGGTGGTGTTACTGGTGGTACAGGTAGTGGTGGTTCTGGTGGTGCTGGTACTGGTGGTGGTGTTAGTGGTGAGGGTACTGTTGGTGGTGGTACTGGTGGTACTGTTCGGGGAGGTACTGGTGGTGGTGGTGATGGTGGTGGTTGTACTGGTAGTGGTGGTGGTACTGGGGTTGGTGGTACTTGTGGAGCTGGTACTGGTGGTAGTGGTGGCCGTAGTACTGGTGGTACTGGTGGTTGTGGTACTGGTGGTACTAGTGGTGCTGGTGGTGGTGGTACTGGTCATGGTGGCATTGGTACTGGTGGTACCAATCGTACTGGTGGTGGTGGTAATACTGGTGGTGGTGTTACTGATGGTACTGTCGTGAGGTCCTGGTGGTGGTGTTACTGGTGGTGGTACTAATACTAGTGGTACCAATGGTGGTGGTGGTAGTACTGGTGGTGGTAGTATTACTGATGGTACTGTGGTGGGGTCCTGGTGGTGGTGGTGGTACTAGTGGTACTAATACTGGTGGTGGTTGTGTTCATGATGGTATTGCTAATGGTGGTACTGGTAGTGGTGGTACTGGTGGAGGTGGTACAGGTGGTACTGGTACTGGTGGTGGTGGAACTGGTACTGATATGTGGTGGAACTGATGGTGGTGCTGGTGTTGGTGTGGTACTAGTGGCTGTGGTGGTAGTACTGGTTGTGGTGGTAGAACTGGTGGTACTGGTGATGGTGGTGGTACTGGAGGCAGTTGTACTGGTGGTACTGGTAGGGGTGCTACTGGTGGTGGTACTGGTGGTGATGATTGTGGTACTGGTGGTGGTACTGGGACTGGTGGTGGTGGTACTGGTGGTACTTGTGGTGATGGTACTGGTGGTGGTGGTACTGGTGGTGGTGGTACTGGTGGTACAATTGGTAATGGTACTGGTGGTGGTACTGGTGGTGATGGTACTGGCGGTACTGGTACTAGTGGTGATGCTACTGGTACTGGTGGTTCTGGTACTTGTGGTGATATGTGGTAGAACTGGTGGTTGTACTGGTGGTGGTGGTACTAGTGGCCATAGTGGTGGTACTGGTGTGGTGGTACTGGTGGTGTAGTACTGGTGGTACTGATGGTGATGGTGATACTGCTGGTGGTGGTACTGGAGGGTTGTGGTACTGGTGGAGGTGGTGGTGGTACTGATGGAGGTATTGGTGCTACTGGTGGTGGTGGTGGTACTGGTGATTGTGGTTCTGGGGTTGGTAGTACTGGGGATGGTATTGGTGGTGGTACTGGTGGTGGTCGTACTGGTGGTGGTGGTGGTACTGGTGGTACTGGTGGTGGTGATACTGGTGGTGGTGGTACTGGTGATGGTGGTGGTGGTACTGGTGGTAGTTTTACTGGTGGTACTGGTAGTGGTGGTACTGGTGGTGGTACTGGTACTGAGGTACTGGTGGTGGTACTGGTGGTACTGGTATTGGTGGTGCTGGTTCTGGTGGTGCTACTGGTAGAGGTGGTACTGGTGGTACTGGTGGTGGTGGTGGTACTGGTGATGGTGGTTCTGGGGTTGGTAGTACTGGGGATGGTATTGGTGGTGGTACTGGTGGTGGTCGTACTGGTGGTGGTGGTGGTACTGGTGGTGGTGATACTGGTGGTGGTGGTACTGGTGATGGTGGTGGTGGTACTGGTGGTGGTACTAGTGGTACTAGTACTGGTGGTACTGGAACTGGTGGTGGTATAGGTGGTGGTGGTACTGGTGGTGGTACTGGTGGTACTGATGGTGGTACTGGCGGTGGTTGTACTTGTGGTCTAGGTGGTGGGGGTACTGGTGGTATTGGTGGTGGTGGTACTGGTAGTGGTGGTACTGGTGGTGGTGGTACTGGTGGTGGTACTGGTGGTACTGGTACTGGTGGTGGTACTGGTGGTGGTACTGGTGGTGGTACTGGTGGTGGTACTGGTGGTGGTAATGGTGGTGGTGGTGGTACTGGTGGTACTGGTGGTGGTATGGGTGGTGCTGGTTCTGGTGGTGGTACAGGTGGTGTTGGTAATGGTGGTGGTACTGGTGGTGGTTGTACTGGTGGTGGTGGTACTGGCGATGGTGGTACTGGGGGTGGTATTGGTGGTGGTACTGGTGGTGGTCATACAGCTGGTGGTAGTACTGGTGGTACTGGTGGTACTGGTGATGGTGGTGGTGGTACTGGAGGCAGTTGTACTGGTGGTACTGGTAGGGGTGCTACTGATGGTGGTACTGGTGATGGTGTTACTTGTGGTGGTTGTACTGGTGGTACAGGTGGTACTGTTGCTGGTGGTACTGGTGGTGGTGGTACTGTTGGTGGTGGTTGTGGTACTAGTGGTACTGGTACTGGTGGTGGTGGTACTGGTGGTGGTGGTACTGATGGTACTGGTAGTGGTGGTACTGATGGTGGTGGTTGTGGTACTAGTGGTACTGGTACTGGTGGTGGTGGTACTGGTGGTGGTGGTACTGATGGTACTGGTACTGGGGTACTGGTGGTGGTGGTACTGGTTTTGGTGGTGCTGGTAGTGGTACTGGTGGTGGTACTGGTAGAGGTGGTACTGGTGGAACTGGTGGTGGTGGAACTGGTGGTGGTGGTACTGGAGGTAATGGTACTGGTGTTGGTACTAGTGGTACTAGTACTGGTGGTACTGGAACTGGTGGTACTGGTGGTGGTATAGGTGGTGGTGGTACTGGTGGTACTGGTGGTACTGGTGGTGGTGGTACTGGTACTGGTTGCGGTTGTACTTACGGTATTGTTGGTTGATGTACTGGTGGTATTGGTGGTGGTGGTGGTGGTACTGGTGGTGGTAGTGGTGGTGGTGGTACTGGTGGTGGTAGTGGTGGTGGTGGTACTGGTGGTGGTGGTACCGGTGGTGGTACTGGAACTGGTAGTACTGGTGGTGGTGGTATCGGTGGGGGTGGTACTGATGGTGGTGGTGGTACTGGTGGTGGTACTCGTGGTGGTAGCACTGGTGGAGGTGCTACTGGTGATACTTGTGGTACTGGTGGTGGTGGTTGTACTGGTGTTACAGGTGGTACTGGTGCTGGTGTTACTGGTGGTGGTTCTACTGGTGGTGGTACTGTTGGTGGTGGTACTGATGGTGGTGGGGGTATTGGTGGTATTGGTGGTGATGGTGGTGGTGGTTTTGGTACTGGTGGTACTGGTAGTGGTGGTACTGTTAGTGGTGGTCCTGATGGTGGTTGTGGTACTAGTTGTGGTGGTACTGGTGGTTGTGGTACTGGTGGTGATTCTACTGGTGGTACTCGGACTGGTGGTGGTGGTGGTACTGGTACTTGTGCTGGTGGTACTGTTGGTGGTGGTACTGGTGGTGGTGGTACTGGTGGTGGTATGGGTGGTGCTGGTTCTGGTGGTGGTACAGGTGGTGGTGGTGGTAATGGTGGTGGTGGTGGTACTGGTGGTGGTGGTGGTTGTACTGGTGGTGGTGGTGGTACTGGCGATGGTGGTACTGGGGGTGGTATTGGTGGTGGTACTGGTGGTGGTCATACTGCTGGTGGTAGTACTGGTTGTGGCAGTAGTACTTGTGGTACTGGTGGTACTGGTGATGGTGGTGGTGGTACTGGAGGCAGTTGTACTGGTGGTACTGGTAGGGGTGCTACTGGTGGTGGTACTGGTGATGGTGTTACTTGTGGTGGTGATTCTACTGGTAGTACTGGTGGTGGTGGTATTGGTGTTGGTGATGGTACTGGTGGTGGTACTGGTTGTACTCAGACTGGTGGTGGTGGTGGTACTGGTACTTGTGCTGGTGGTACTGTTGGTGGTGGTACTGGTGGTGGTGGAACTGGTGGAGGTGGTACTGGTGTTGATTGTACTGGTGGTGGTGGTGGTACTGGTGGGGGCATTGGTGGTACTGGTGGTACTGGTACTGGTGGTGGTGGTACTGGTACTAGTGATAGTACTGGTACTAGTGATGATATGTGGTGGAACTGGTGGTGGTACTGGTGGTGGTGGTGTACTGGTGTGGTGGTACTGGTGGTGGTAGTACTGGTGGTGGTACTGGTAGTACTGATAATGGTACTGGTGGTGATGGTGGTACTGCTGTTGGTGGTACTGGTGGTGTGCTGGCTGTAACTGGTGCTGTAACTGGTGGTACTGGTGGTGGTTCTGGTGGTGGTACTGGTGGTACTGGTAGTGGTGGTAAAGGTGGTGGTGGTAATGGTGGTGGTGGTGGTAGTACTGGTGGTGGTGGTACTGGTGATGGTGGTACTGGGGGTGGTATTGGTGGTGGTAGTGGTGGTACTGGTGGTGGTGGTACTAGTACTGGTGGTACTATTAGGTGTGATACTGGTGGTTGTGGTACTGGTGGTGGTGGTACTGGTGATGGTGTTGGTGGTACTGGTGGTAGATGTACTGATGGTACTGGTGGTGGTACTGGTGATGGTGGTTGTGGTACTAGTGGTACTGGTACTGGTGGTGCTGGTGGTGGTTGTGGTACTGGTGGTGGTACTGGTGGTGGTACCAGTGGTACATGTACTGGTGGTACTGGAACTGGTGGTACTTGTAGTGGTGGTACTGGTGGTGCTGGTGGGAGTACTGGTGGTGGTTTTCGTGGTGGTGGTACTGGTGATAGTAGTGGTGGTGGTACTGGTGGTGGTGGAACTGGTGGTGGTGGTACTGGTGGTGGAAATACTGGTGGTACTGGTGGAGGTGGTACTGGTGTTGATTGTACTGGTGGTGGTGGTGGTACTGGTGGTGGCATTGGTGGTACTGGTGGTACTGGTACTGGTGGTGGTGGTACTGGTACTAGTGATGGTACTGGTACTAGTGATGATATGTGGTGGAACTGGTGGTGGTACTGGTGGTGGTGGTGGTGGTAGTACTGGTGTGGTGGTACTGGTGGTGGTAGTACTGGTGGTGGTACTGGTAGTACTGATAATGGTACTGGTGGTGATGGTAGTACTGCTGTTGGTGGTACTGGTGGTGTAACTGGTGCTGGCTGTAACTGGTGCTGTAACTGGTGATACTGGTGGTGGTTCTGGTGGTGGTACTGGTAGTGGTGGTACTGGTAGTGGTGGTAATGGTGGTGGTGGTGGTGGTACTGGTGGTGGTGGTACTGGTGATGGTGGTACTGAGGGTGGTATTGGTGGTGGTAGTGGTGGTACTGGTGGTGGTGGTACTAGTACTGGTGGTACTATTAGGTGTGATACTGGTGGTTGTGGTACTGGTGGTGGTGGTACTGGTGATGGTGTTGGTGGTACTGGTGGTAGATGTACTGGTGGTACTGGTGGTGGTACTGGTGATGGTGGTTGTGGTACTAGTGGTACTGGTACTGGTGGTGCTGGTGGTGGTTGTGGTACTGGTGGTGGTACTGGTGGTGGTACCAGTGGTACATGTACTGGTGGTACTGGAACTGGTGGTACTTGTAGTGGTGGTATGGGTGGTGGTGGTACTGGTGGTGCTGGTGGGAGTACTGGTGGTGGTTTTCGTGGTGGTGGTACTGGTGATAGTAGTGGTGGTGGTACTGGTGGTGATACTGGTGGTACTGGTACTGGTAGTGGTCGTTCTTGTGGTGGTGGTACAGGTGGTACTGATGCTGGTGGTGGTACAGGTGGTGGTTGTACTGGTGGTATTGGTGGTGATGGTACTGGTGGAGGTGGTACTGGTGG
The DNA here is from genome assembly GCF_964204655.1 of Triturus cristatus. Classification (NCBI taxonomy): domain Eukaryota; kingdom Metazoa; phylum Chordata; class Amphibia; order Caudata; family Salamandridae; genus Triturus; species Triturus cristatus. The sequence continues at coordinate 83,364,886 of NC_140586.1, read as the reverse complement.
TGGTACTGGTGGTGGTTCTGGTGGTGGTACTGGTGGTGGTTCTGGTGGTGGTACTGATAAAGGTGGTACTGGTGGTGGTACTGGTGGTGGTGGTACTGGTGGTGGTACTGGGTGTGGGGGTATTGGTGGTGGTACTGGTGCTGGTGTTACTGGAACTGGTAATACTGGTGGTGGTATGGGTGGTGGTGCTGGTGGTACTGGTGATGGTACTGGTGGTGATAGTACTGGTGGAGGCGGTACTGTGGTGGTACTGGTGGTGGTGTTACTGGTGGTACTGGTAGTGGTGGTACTGATGGTGATGGTGGTACAGGGGGTACTGGTGCTAGTGGTATTGGTGGTAATGGTACTGGTAGTGGTGGTATGTCATGCCCCGCGGTCACGTCTGGAGATGCGGAAGGTATTTAAGGAGCATCGAGGGCTTCTAACGCTGCTTAGCGTTCTAGCTGTTAGCCCGTTTCCGTCCCTTTGTTGTGTTGCCTGACTTCCTGTTTGGTAGCGGTTCCTGTTTCCGGTTCAGAGTTCGTTGTGCCGCGGACTGTGCAAGCTCCGCACTGTTCCCTGTGCGGCAGTGATTGTATTTCCCGGAGTTGTCGGAGGACATCCTCGGTAGTCGCACGCTGATTCATTTGCCCTGCTGAGGTCGCCCACGGTCCAGAAGCCTCTGTCAAGTAAGGCCTCGGTGTTAGTAGCGCGGTGCTACTCACGGGGCGGTTCTCTTCGCTGTTGTGGACTTCTTGTGCTGGTTTTATACGAATCCTGCGGTTAAGGATTCTCTCTGTCTCTTCTGGCCAGAGCATATTGTTTTCTCTTTAGTTCCATTCGTATTTCATTACCTTCCCATTAGGCGGGAGAAGCTGGCGTGGACCCTTGGGGTGTATCATAGGTTACAGTGGTACTTCATCATTGAACACGGTAACCATTGGTCATTGCATGAGTATATTTGGGAGAAAGTAGTTCGTGCATATCCCTTACATTCTTTTCCGCCCATATTCCCCTGCAGCTCTTCGTTGTCACATTCATCTCCAATTATCAGTGAACACCCAAGGAAACTAGCATCCCGCCGATGCACACTCATTAGCAGATAGGGGTAAGAGCCACCATCACTTTTATAGAATATGCGTCCAGGAAGGTGGTGAACGTGGTTGTAATCTTTGTATGTTCACATAGGGGTCTTGACATCTATACTAGAATACATACTGAGAATCCCCAAAGGTCAAGAACAGCATGGTATGTGTATTTTCATCCACATAAGGTTAGACAGAAAAAGGGGGTATTAATGCACATTAACGAAGTGTCTTGTCTTACAGCTGTGAAGTTCTGCCTGCTACCTAGAAGTTGTGTGCTGCACGATCTACCTTTTTCCCCCGCCTACCCTTGTTTTGTTTCCCTGTTTTCCCTAGCGTCCCTCCTGACTCTAGAGTCTGATAGAGCGGAGGGGGCGTGGGGGACGACAGTGGACTTCTCTTCAGGATTCCTGGCGCTCCTGCGGAACAAAACCATTGATCCTTACATGGTACTGTGGTGGTGGTGGTACTGTGGTGGTGGTACTATGGTGGTGGTACTGGTGGTACTGGTGATGGTGGTGGTGGTACTGGTTGTACTCGGACTGGTGGTGGTGGTGGTACTGGTACTTGTGCTGGTGGTACTGTTGGTGGTACTGGTGGTGGTGGTACTGGTGGTGGAAATACTGGTGGTACTGGTGGAGGTGGTACTGGTGTTGATTGTACTGGTGGTGGTGGTGGTACTGGTGGTGGCATTGGTGGTACTGGTGGTACTGGTACTGGTGGTGGTGGTACTGGTGATGGTACTGGTACTAGTCATGGTACGGGTACTAGTGATGATATGTGGTGGAACTGGTGGTGGTACTGGTGGTGGTGGTGGTGGTGTACTGGTGTGGTGGTACTGGTGGTGGTAGTACTGGTGGTGGTACTGGTAGTAGTGATAATGGTACTGGTGGTGATGGTGGTACTGCTGTTGGTGGTACTGGTGGTGTAACTGGTGCTGGCTGTAACTGGTGCTGTAACTGGTGGTACTGGTGGTGGTTCTGGTGGTGGTACTGGTAGTGGTGGTACTGGTAGTGGTGGTAATGGTGGAGGTGGTGGTACTGGTGGTGGTATGGGCGGTGGTACTGGTGGTGGTGGTAAAGGTGGTGGTGGTAATGGTGGTGGGGGTGGTGGTACTGGTGGTGGTGGTACTGGTGATGGTGGTACTGGGGGTGGTATTGGTGGTGGTAGTGGTGGTACTGGTGGTGGTCATACTGGTGGTGGTACTGGTGGTGGTGGTACTGGTGGTACTAGTACTGGTGGTACTATTAGGTGTGATACTGGTGGTTGTGGTACTGGTGGTGGTGGTACTGGTGATGGTGTTGGTGGTACTGGTGGTAGATGTACTGGTGGTACTGGTGGTGGTACTGGTGATGGTGGTTGTGGTACTAGTGGTACTGGTACTGGTGGTGCTGGTGGTGGTTGTGGTACTGGTGGTGGTACCAGTGGTACATGTACTGGTGGTACTGGAACTGGTGATACTGGTAGTGGTGGTATGGGTGGTGGTGGTACTGGTGGTGATACTGGTGGTACTGGTACTGGTAGTGGTCGTTCTTGTGGTGGTGGTACAGGTGGCACTGATGCTGGTGGTGGTACAGGTGGTGGTTGTACTGGTGGTACTGGTGGTGGTTCTGGTGGTGGTACTGGTGGTGGTACTGGTAAAGGTGGTACTGGTGGTGGTACTGGTGGTGGTGGTACTGGTGGTGGTACTGGGTGTGGGGGTATTGGTGGTGGTACTGGTGCTGGTGTTACTGGAACTGGTAGTACTGGTGGTGGTATGGGTAGTGGTGCAGGTGGTACTGGTCATGGTACTGGTGGTGATAGTACTGGTGGAGGCGGTACTGTGGTGGTACTGGTGGTGGTGTTACTGGTGGTACTGGTAGTGGTGGTACTGATGGTGATAGTGGTACTGGTGGTACAGGGGGTACTGGTGCTAGTGGTATTGGTGGTAATGGTACTGGTAGTGGTGGTACTGTGGTGGTGGTGGTACTGGTGGTACTGGTGGTGGTGGTGGTACTGGTGGTTGTGGTACTGGTGGTGGTTCTACTGGTGGTACTGGTAGTGGTGGTACTGTTGGTGGTGGTACTGATGGTGGTGGTGGTTCTCGTGGTGGTTCTACTGGTGGTACTGGTGGTGGTGGTAATGGTGATGGTGGTGGTACTGGTGGTGGTCCTGGTGGTACTCATACTGGTGGTGGTGGTGGTACTGGTGGTACTGTTGGTGGTGGTACTGGTGGTGGTGGTACAGGTAGTACTGGTGGTGGTGGTACTGGTGGTGATACTGGAGGTGGAACTACTGGTGGTACTGGTGGAGGTGGTACTGGTGGTGGTGGTGGTGGTGATGGTACTGGTGGTACTAGTGGTGGTACTGGTGGAGGCATTGGTGGTACTGGTGGCACTGGTACTGGTGGTGGTGGTATTGGTGGTTCTGGTGGTGGTGGTACTGGTGGTGGTATTGGTGGTGGTGGTACTGGTAGTGGTGGTGGTGCTGGTGATGGTGGTAGTACTGGTAGTGGTGGTACTGGTGGTACTGGTACTGGTGGTACTGTTGGTCATGGAAGTGGTGGTTGTACTGGTGGTATTGATGGTGGTATTGGTGGTGGTGGTACTGGTGGTGGTAGTGGTGGTGGTGGTACTGGAGTTGGTGGTGGTACTGGTGGTGGTGGTGGTACTGGTGGTGGTGGTCGTACCAATAGTGGAGGAGGTGCTGGGGTTGGTGGTGGTACTGGTAGTGGTAGTAATGGTAGTAGTGGTGATGGTGGTAGTAGTGGTGGTCGTGGTACTGGTGGTACTGGTACTGGGGCTGGTACTGTTGGTAATGGAAGTGGTGGCTGTACTGGTGGTATTGATGGTGGTGGTGGTACTGGTGTTACTGGTGGTGGTGGTGTGAGAAGAGTTAATCAAAGAAAATCCACAAGGGTTTAGATGTTGTAGTCATTCCAGATATTCCCTGAGGGAAAAGATTTATTTTTCTTAAAATATCCATCACCCACCAAAAGGCCCCTTGGAGGCATGGTTCATCATCTGGTTCTTCCCGCCCGCAGCGGGACGGGCGGAGACGTGGGAGTTTTTTTGAGCGGTGGGGACTTTATTATAAAAACTAGAGTAGGGTTGAAAAAGGTCAGAGAATTAGGGAAGAGAAAGGTAAAAGTACCTGGCCAGTAGTAACCTAAACTTTATTGAATCTACTGGTGGTGGTGGTACTGGTGATAGTGGCACTGGTGGTGGTTGTACTGGTGGTGGTGCGACTGGTGGTGGTGTTGGAAGTACTGGTGGTGGTGGAGTTGGTGGTACTGGTACTGATGGTGATAGTACTGGTGGTGGTGGTGGTACTGGTAGTGGTGGTGGTGGTGGTACTGGTGCTGGGGTTGGTGGTGGTACTGGTAGTGGTAGTAATGATAGTAGTGGTGATGGTGGTAGTAGTGGTAGTTGTGGTGGGGGTACTGGTGGTACTGGTACTCGTGGTGGTGGTACTGGTGGTCATGGAAGTGGTGGTTGTACTGGTGGTACTGGTGGTGGTGCGAGAAGAGTTAATCAAAGAAAATCCACAAGGGTTTAGAGGTTGTAATCATTCCAGATATTTCCTGAGGGAAAAGACTTATTTTTCTTAAAATAACGATCACCCACCAAAAGGCCCCTTGGTGGCATGGTTCATCATCTGGCTCTTCCCACCCGCAGTGGGACGGGACGTGCTGCAACTGACTGAGACGTGGGAGTTTTTTGGAGAGGTGGGGACTTTATTATAAAAACTAGAGTAGGAGTGACAAAGGTCAGAGAATTAGGGAAGAGAAATGGTAAATGTACCTGGCCACTAATAACCTAAACTTTATTGAATCTACTGGTGGTTGTACTGGGGATAGTGGTACTGGTGGTGGTTGTACTGTTGATGGTGGTGGTACTGCTGGCGGTGTGACTGGTGGTGGTGGTGGTGGAGCTGGTGGTACTGATGGTGATATTACTGGTGGTGGTGGTACTGGTGGTGGTAGTGGTAATGGTTGTGGTGGTGGTACTGGTGGTTGTGGTACTGGTGGTAGTGGTGGTGGTACTGGTGGTGGTACTCATGGTACTGGTGGTGGTGGTAGTGGTGGTGGTACTTGCAGCAGTGGTGGTGGTACTGGTAGTGGTGGTTGTGGTACTGGTAGTGATGGTGGTGGTACTGGTAGCAGTGGTAGTGGTGGTGGGTGTGGTATTGGTAGTTGTGATGGTGGTGGTGGTACTGGTGGGAATGGTGGTGGTACTGGTAGTGGTGGTGGTGGTACTGGTGGCACTGGTTTTGTTGGTACTGATACTGGTGGTGGAAATAGTGGTACTGGTAGTGATGGTGGTGGTACTGGTAGCAGTGGTAGTGGTGGTGGGTGTGGTATTGGTAGTGGTGATGGTGGTGGTGGTACTGGTGGTGGTACTGGTAGCAGTGGTAGTGGTGGTGGGTGTGGTATTGGTAGTGGTGAGGGTGAGGGTGGTGGTGGTACTGGGGGTGGTATTGGTGGTGGTACTGGTGGTCTAGTACTGGTGGTACTATTGGGTGTGATACTGGTGGTTGTGGTACTGGTGGTGGTGGTACTGGTGATGGTGGTGGTGGTACTGGTGGTAGTTGTAGTGGTGGTACTGGTAGTGGTGGTACTGGTGGTGGTAGGTGGGGTACTAGTGGTGGTACTGGTGGCGCTGGGACTGGTGGTGGTGGTACTGGTGGTACTGGGGGTAGTGGTACTAGTGGTACTGGTGGTGCTGGTGGTGGTTGTGGTACTGGTGGTGGTACTGGTAGAGGTGGTACTGGTGGTACTGGTGGTACTGGTGGTGGTACTGGTGGTGGTGGTACTGGTGGTACTGGAACTGGTGGTACTGGTGGTGGTGGTACTGGTGGTGCTGGTGGGAGTACTGGTGGTGGTACTGGTGGTGTTGATACTGGTGGTGATACTGGTGGTACTGGTGGTTCTTGTGGTTCTTGTGGTGGTGGTACTGGTGGTGGTACTGGTGGAGGTGGTAGTGGTGGTGGTGGTGGTACTGGTGGTGGTTCTGGTGGTGGTACTGGTGGTGGTACTGGTGGTGGTACTGGTAAATGAGGTACTGGAGGTACTGGTGATGTTACTAGTGGTGGTGGTACTGGACATGGTACTGGTACTGGCAGTACTGGTGGTACTAGTGGTGGTGGTGGTAGTACTGGTGGTGGTGGTGGTACTGATGGTATTGTGGTGGGGTACTGGTGCTAGTTGTACTAGTTATGGTTTTACTGGTGGTGGTGGTATTGGTGGTGGTGATACTGGTGGTTCTAATACTGGTGGTGGTGGTGGTGTTACTGGTGGTACTGGTGGTACAGGTAGTGGTGGTTCTGGTGGTGGAGGTACTGGTGGTGTTAGTGGTGAGGGTACTGTTGGTGGTGGTACTGATGGTGGTGGTGGTACTGATGGTAGTGGTACTGGTGGTACTGGTAGTAGTGGTACTGGTAGTGTTGGTGGTACTGGTAGTGGTGGTACTGGTAGTAGTGGTGGTACGGGTGGTGGTGCTTGTGGTGGTACTGTTGGTACTGGTACTGCTGGTGGAGTTGGCGGTAATACTGGTGGTACTGGTACTGGTGGTGGTGGTACTGGTGGTACTAGTGGTGGTGGTACTGGACATGGTACTGGTGGTACTAGTGGTGGTGGTGGTAGTACTGGTGGTGGTGGTTCTGGTGGTACTGTAGTGGGGTACTGGTGCTGGTGGTACTAGTTGTGGTTTTACTGGTGGTGGTGGTACTGGTGGTGGTGTTAGTGGTGAGGGTACTGTTGGTGGTGGTACTGGTGGTACTGGTCGGGAGGTACTGGCGGTGGTGGTGATGGTGGTTGTACTGGTAGTGGTGGTGGTACTGTTAGTAGTGGTGGTACTGGGGGTGACGGTACTGCTGGTACTTGTGGTACTGGTGGTAGTGGTGGCAGTAGTACTGGTGGTACTGGTCATGGTGGTATTGGTACTGGTGGTACCGATGGTACTGGTGGTGCTGGTAGTACTGGTGGTGGTTTTACTGATGGTACTGTGGTGGTGTCCTGGTGGTGGTGGTACTGGTGGTGGTACTAATACTGGTGGTGGTGCTCATCATGGTATTGGTACTGGTGGTACTGCTAGTGGTGGTACAGGTGGTGGTGGTGGTACTGGTGGTGGTGGTACTGATGGTGGTGGTACTGGTGTTGGTGGTACTGGTACTGGTGGTAGTGGTACTGATGGTGGTACTGGTGGTATTAGTGGTGGTTCTGGTAGAGGTGGTAATGGTAGTGGTGGTAGTACTGGTGTTTGTGGTAGTGGTAGTGATGTACTGGTGGTACTAGTACTGGTTGTACTGGTACTGGTGGTGGTAGTATTGGTGCTGGTAGTGGTGGTATTGGTGGTGGTACTGGTGGCATTGGTGGTAGTACTGGTGGTATTGGTGGTACCACCAATACCACCAGAACCAGCAGTGATGGTACTGGTACCACAATTAGCAGTACCATCACAAATACCACTAGTACCAGTACCACAACCAATACCACCACCACCAATACTACCACCAATACCACCACCACCAGTACCAGTATCACCAGTACATCACTACCAGTACCACCAGTACCACTACCAGTACCATCACCTTCACTACCTGCACCACCACCAAAATGACCAGTACCACCACCACCAATACAACTACTACCATTACCACCACCATCAATACCACCTCTACCACCACCAGTATCACCACCACTAGTACCATCACCAGTACCACCAATACCACCACCACCAGTACCACCAATACCAGTATCGCCAGTAACACTACCAGTACTGGTGGTAGCGGTGGTGGTGGTGGTGGCAGTGGTGGTGGTACTGGTGGTGATCATGGTGGTACCAGTGGTGGTGGTACTGGTGGTGGTGGTGGTACTGGTGGTACTGGTACTGGTGGGTGTGGTACGGGTGGTACTGGTACTAGTGGTACTGGTGGTGGTACTGGTGGTGGTGGTATTAGTGGTGGTGTTGGTACTGGTGGTACTGGTACTGGTGGTGGTGGTACTGGTGGTGGTACTGGTACCAGTGGTGGTACTGGTGGTACTAGAGGTGGTACAGGTGGTACTGGTGGTGGTACTGGTGGTGGTACTTGTGGTGGAACTGGTGGTGGTGGTACTGATGGTGGTACTGGTGGTACTGGTTGTACTACTGGTGGCACTTGTACTGTTGGTGGTGGTACCGGTGATACTGTTGGTGGCAGTACTGGTGGTGGTGGTACTGGTGGTGGTGGTACTGGTAGTGGTGGTGGTGGTACTGGTAGTGGCGGTACTGGTGGTAGTGGTGGTGGTACCTGTGGTGGTGGTACTGATAGTGGTGGTAGTTGTGGTGGTGGTAGTATTGGTGATGGTGGTGGTGGTACTGATACTATTGGTATTGGTGGTACTAGTACTGGTGGTACTTGTAATGGTGGTGGTGGTATTGGTGGTGATAGTGGTTGTATTGGTACTGGTGGTATAGGTGATGGTACTGGTACTGGTGGTATTGGTTGTGGTACTGGTGGTATTGGTGGTATTTGTGGTGGTACTGGTGTATTGGTGGTACGTGTACTGGTGGTGGAACTGATACTGGTGGTATTGGTGGTGGTGTTATTAGTGGTGGTACAGGTGGTACCGGTACTGGTGGTACTGGTATTGGTGGTACTGGTGGTATTGGTACTGGTGGTGGTACTAGTACTGGTGGTGGTGGTGTACCACCAGTACTAGTACTACCAGCGCCAGTGCCATCAGCACCACCAGTACCAGTAGCCCCACCAGGACCACCACCAGTACCACCACCAGTGCCCCACCAGTACCAACCCCACCAGTACCAGTACCACCACCAATATCACTACCACCACAAGCACCACCACCACCAGTATCACCACCAGTACCACCACCAGAGCCACCACCACCAAGACCACCAGTACCACCACCACCACCATCAGTACCACCACCAGTACAACCACCACCACCACCAGTACCACTACCACCACCAGTATGACCACCAGTACCACGAATGGTACCACCACCACCAGAACCACCAGTACCACCACCACCATCAAAACCAGTACCACCAGTACCACCACCACCAGTGACACCACCAGTACCACCACCAATACCAGTACCACTTGTACCAGTACCACCAGTACCACCACCAGTACCAGTACCACCAGTAGTACCACCACCAATACCACCATGACCAGTACCAGTACCACCAGTACATGACTACCAGTATAACCAGTACCACTACCACCAGTACCAGTACTATTAGTACCACCACCAGAACCAGTACCACCACCACTACCACCACTACCAGTACCACCAACACCATTGCTATTACCACCACTACCAGTACCTCGACTACCAGTACCACCACCATCACTGCCAGTACCATCTCTACCAGTACCACCACTACCACTACCACCACCACCAGTACCACCACCACCAGTACCACCAATGCCAGTACCGCCACCAGTACCACCACCAGAACCACCAGCAGTACAACCAGTACCACCACCAGTTCTGCCACCACCAGTACTAGTGCTACCAGTGCCAGTACCACCAGTACCACCAGTACCAGTACCACAACAAATGCCATCAGTAATACCATAAATACCACCAGTACCAGTACCACCACCAGTACAACCACCACCACCAGTACCAGTACCACCAATACATCACTACCAGTACCACTACCACCAGTACCACCACTACCAGTACCACCGGCACCAGTACCACCACCACCACTACCAGTACCACCACCACCACCACCACCACTACCAGCATTGCCACCAAAACTACCAGTACCTCCACCACCAGTACCACCACCACCACCAGTACCACCATTACCAGTACCACCACCAGTACAAGTACCACCAATACCACCAGTACCAGTATCACCATAAATACCACCACTAATACCAATAGTACCAGTACCACCACCAATACCACAAGTGCCAGTACCATCACCAATACCACAAGGACCAGTGCCAATATGACCACTACCACCACCAATACCACCACCACCAGTAGAAGTACCACCAGTACATGACTACCAGTACAACCACTACCACTACCACCAGTACTAGTACCACCAATACCACTACTATCAGTACCACCACCAGTACCACCAACGCCACAATGCAGAGGTAAAAAACTCCTTCAATTAGGGCAAGCATCCGCTCTAGTGATTCCAGAATTAACAAGGCATTTGCAATGCAATGGGTCTCACATTTACAAGAGTTATAGCTATTGGCATTGTAAATGACAATGCCTTTTATTTATGTGTTGTTTTTAAAACAGATAAATAAAAAGAATAGTAATTTACAATGCCAATAGCTTAAATGCGAGACCTCTTGCATTGCAAATGTGTTCATGCTATAAACATTTTTAAAAAGCATTAGGAGAGAGTGTGTCCTGCCTGCAAAAGCAGACAGGACAAGGCTTTTTGAGAAAATAGTGCTCAGAGGCTGTAATTAAAGCCTACTGACTAACAACACACGTAACAGGGGGTGTTGCCATGGGAGGTTACAAAATGAGACAAGGCAATACTAAGGAGGGACTACTAAGCATATTGACCAATGAACAGTCACAGTTTACAGGGGATAATGACAAAAGCCAATGAAAAATATGGGCGGAGCTTTAAGTCCCTACCTGAATACAGCATGCCTCGCAGAGCAGTGTATTCGCTGTAAAAGCTCGACCTAAAAAGCAGAAAGTGATGAGAGGGAAGCCTCTATCAGCTGGTGAGGACTGGGATAAGGAAGGTAGCGTGCGATTTCTCATATTTTCGCATTGCGTTGCTCTAATCCAAAGTCTAACTATATCTGAGCCCTTATTCCCCAAAACCCCAAATGTGCTAGGACACAAATCCCCTTCAACTTTATTTTTCCACCGTCATGTTTGGAGCTGTTTACAAGTATTCTGTTCTCAGAGAATGCTCAACTCTAGAGACCGAAAACATGGCACCTTGGCAGTTGCAAAATAATATAACAAAGACTATGATTTTTGACGTGTTTTTAATTCCAACTCCAGAGATTGATATTAGGAGTGACATACTAATACAAAATATACACCCTCAAAAGAGTAATTCTATTGCAATTCACAAAATACAGTTCAAAAGTTACTACAATCCTAAAAGAGTCAAAAGAGGCTTAATTGTACTCTAGCCCAGCCTGGCCACCTTCTCCTATAGAATTAATGGAGGAAGAGAATCAAAATAACACCCCAAAGGAATCAATGATAAATTAAATACATTATTTCAACATGTAATATATATATATATATTCACTTAAAAAACCATAGGTTTCACACATGTTATAGTTAGCTGGACATTTCACTCGTAAAAAACCATTGAAATTCCCCCGTTATAGTTAGTTCAGATAACTATAACTCGCGCGCCCGCAATCCACTACTGATGACGTCACATATTACAGCACTCATGACATGGTCAGTGGCATCACTCATGACATCACTGATGACATCATCCTTGTGATAGAGTGGCGGTCGCGCGAGTTATAGTTATCTGAACTAACTGTAACGGGGGAATTTCAATGTTTTTTTACGAGTGAAATGTCCAGCTAACTATAACATGTGTGAAACCTATGGTTTTTTAAGTGAATTTGCAAGGTTTTTTAAATGCTAATGCCTAACTATAACGTGTGTGAAACCTATGGTTTTTTAAGTGAATTTGTAAGGTTTTTTAAATGCTAAGTTATGTATGTTTTATTATATTTTTTATATATTTATTTTACAATAAGCTACCTATGTATATAGTTATAGATTGACTGTATCCTGTAATCTGGAATGGCTCGTTTAAAATGTTTTTGAAAAAAAAAAAAATGTTTTTCTCACCCTTCGGGGTCCTTCAGGGACCCCCTGACAAAGGCTAGGGGGTCAGGAACTCTCTACCCTGCCCCCTTTTCACGTTCTCCACCTTTCTTTTTCACTGTCACACACAAAACACACAAAATGGCGGCCGACACTTCCTGATTTCAACCGATTCGAATGTTGACTGACATGTAACCACCAATCAGAATTACGCTTGCGCACGGTGCGCGCTTATAGATATTTATGTGCTTTTAAATGCAATTTTCTCAGGAACTACTGAACAGATTGACACCATATATGCAAAAGGCCTGACCTGAGGACTACCTCTTTGCCAAATTTCAAGTAATTCTGTTCAGCCGTTCGGGCTGTACCTTCGACTAAAGGTCCTATGGGAAAATGCATGGGGAAAACGTGTTTTGGGACCCCCTTTTTTCTCAGCCCCCGCTTGATGAATCACCCCGAGACTTTCAGGGTAGGAGCTGAGCGGAGCGCTCCATTAGTTTTGAAAATTTCGCGAGGATTCGTCAACTGGCGCCAAAGTTATTCAAAATAGAATTTTCAGATTTCCTATGGAAACACGGTCCTAACTATAATATATATAAAAGTTTGGATAAACATCTGTTGCTGAGTGCGTCCTCGTGCCTTTGGACAAACTTTTGGAAACAAAATACACGGCAGTCCAAGCCGTGGAGGATTGCACCGCCATCACGGTTCACAGGGTTTGAATTATGCGTACCTGCTTTGTTGAGTAGCAGAACATTAAATCAGAACCGTATCTTTGCCGACCTGAGGCCGACCAGAGGGCAGAAAATATGGATAAAATTACTGTTTTTCGCGCAGAACCCACCAAAGGGTACTAATTGGGTTCAGGCTAACTACAAAGCCCAGCATGCACTTAAAGAACAGAACACCGGCAGCGGCCCACTGAAGGGTAATTATTCAAATTAATTAGCATGCAGCTTTAAATTGCCTTGAACAGTTCTGCGGATTACAGCCACGCCTTTGAGAAAGGAGCAGGGGGCTCCGAAACCGGTCAGGCGACATTGTTTCAGGACTGCAATATCGGTTCCCCTCACAAATAAAAGTTTGGATAAACATCTGTTGCTGAGTGCATCCTCGTGCCTTTGGACAAACTTTTGGAAACATATCTATATATATATATATATATATATATATATATATATAATTCCAAATGTGCTGCCCACGAAAACCCGGTAAGCGTTAGGTGGCACGCCCAAACTGGAAAACATCTCCTTTAATAATTTTAGCAGCAAGAAACATGAATTGCCTCCCAACGCGTTTCGACAGTAAGTCTTGTTCACGGGCATGGCAGAGTCAACGGCTACTGTGCATCACACAGGTGACTTCACTTTATATGTTGCAGAGGATTAGGTAATCACGCAATGCACCCTGGTCACAGTAGGCCCTGAAGAACAATCAAAACCCACCATTAGGTAAAATAATGTACGTTTGATGCCCTGAATAAAAACAATCAAAGAGTCCAGTTTGGGCGTGCCACCTAATGCTTCCCGGGGTTTCGTGGGGAGCACATTTGGAAACATATATTTCTATATCTATATATATATATATATCTATATATATATATATAGATATATATATATATATATATGCATTTTTAGTGATAAAATGCATGTATGGTTATTGATCCTGTTTTAATGCAACAAAATTAAAAAAGTGAATCACACTTTTTTTTTAAAAACTTCCAATTTTTTTTAACATTATTTAAATACATAAGTTGTGACCAAGATTACTGAAGATTGAATAAAAATAAAAATGTTAATGAGAGGGGGTAATTTTATTTTCAATTTGTTGTTTAAAATGAGTGTTTATAAATTAAATGCATATATTTAAATTAGTTTATAATGTAATACAAATTTAGGTTCAGGAGTTAGTTAACCTGTTGGAAACATTTATTTTATAAGTGCCAAGGGTAAATATTATTTAAATTATTTTACATTCATATCTTATCTTAAAGATGTTTTTAATGAATAACAGTTATTAATTCCCTATACTTCATATTGGGAGATCTCCAACAGGCGAAAAGTTATTTGTAGTTAATTTACAGTTAGAAATCAGACAAGCGTTCATTCATTGGAGGGGGGAGACATAAGTCCACACCTTGGTGTAAATCACAAATTCATTATAAGCAATGTCTGTGCATCGTATAAGAACAATGAAGATTGAGCCCAGAATAAATAATATTTTTGCGTCGAGTTGGGTCACCTTTTTGGCGCAGCCCCAATGCTAATTCTATTTTGGGATTTACAAATCACTGCAAACCCAAATTGCATGGCTTTGTCCAAAAAAGGGAACACAGGGCTGTGGATAACCTGACGGGGACCTGTGACAAAATATTGGCATGGGGACACCAGAGGTCATACTTGATATAGGCAGCCACAGAAATTTTCTGGCATAATAGAGGTAATTCTTGGCAAAACGGTCCCCCATTGTAAAATGCTGGCACTGGCACACCAGAGGTAATACTTGATATTGGCAGCCACGGAAATATTCTGGCACTAGCATAATAGAGGTAATTCTTGGCAAAACGGTCCCCCATTGTAAAATTCTGGTACTGGCATACTGAGGCAATTCATGGCATATGGAGCACCAGTGGCAAAATGCTGGCACTGGCATACTGGAGGGGGTTCTTGGCATAAAGGAGGACAGCCATGGCATATAGGAGAGGACAAACATGACAACATTCTGGCTCTAAAATGCAAAGAATAATTTTTGACATAAGGCTCACCCATGTTGTATGTATAACATTAATAGCAACATTTTTATACTGGCATATTGTATGTAATTGTTGGCATAAGGGGTGTCTATGATGGACACCAATGACTAAATACTGGCCCGGCACAAGGGAAGCTGCTTTTGACATATAGGTGCATACATAACACATTTTGAAAAAAGTGGGATCAACTCCTGGGAGTGTCAGGTTTCACTGGCTTGGCACGCCATGAAAGAGTCCATGACGTTTTAGCAAATTTATGTCACAAGTTTTAATCAAAATGCTTTATTTGATCCCAATTTTTAAAAATTATCTCATGGGGAGAACCACTCCTGAACCCCTCCAGAAGAGGTCTGGTTTATTTACCCCGTTCTGAGCAATTTAGGGCAAGTATTGTATTACATCCCACAATCTTCAAAGATCATGTCAGCAACCTCCCAAATAGGATTCTCCAAAAGAGACATTTGTGTTGTGTTTTTATATTATCACAATTACCATGGAACTACAGCAATGTCGGTTATTGCAATATGATCTGGGTTACGGCCAAGTAACATCACTTCCAGGGAAGGTTCGGGGTCAAAGGTCATATGATGCCATTTAATTTGATGTTAAGGTCAAAAGGTGTGTGTTGTCACTGTTAGTACCGATGACCTTTTGGCCAATCGACGTCCATGCATGGAATGCCATGGACTCAATGCTAAAAGCAAAGATGGGGTAAGTTGAGCAGATCACTACTTTGGCAACAACAGAAGGTTCACGCAAGGTCAAAGGCAACAAGAGTTTCAGGTATGCACAAAAAATGGAAGGTCGAACACTGGCAGAAAGCCAAAAACCAAACTCATCTGCAAGAGGGAGCTACTCTCCTTTGCTCCCTTGCAACCACATCAGGGAAAGAGGTTTGTAAAGCTGCCACTGCTAGGGAGATGAGGACATCTGGTTTGGCTAGTTATGCAGAAGCACTCAAAGCGACACCACAAGAACACACTACTTGTGGAGGGCAGCTACGGGGACTCTGTCCACCCATTCACAAAGCATTGGTGTGTGCGAATACAGAGCAAGAAACAGAAGCACAAGTTTGCCAGATAATCCGAAAGCCTTTATTGACTATAAGGTCTATCCCTTACCGCAAGCCGTCGCTTTCAATGAAGAGGGCCTGCTATACAATATATGGACAGCCTGGGATTGTGATTTACAACATAAAACATTACTGGTGATGGTACTGGTGGTACTGATGGTACTAGTAGTGGTCCTGGTGGTACTGGTGGTGGTGGTACTGGTTGTGGTACTGGTGGTACTAGTTGTACTACTGGTGGCACTTGTACTGTTGGTGGTGGTACTGGTGATACTGTTGGTGGCAGTATTGGTGGAGGTGGTACTGGTAATGGTGGTGGTGGTAGTGTTAGTGGCGGTACTGGTAGTAGTGGTGGCGGTACTGGTAGTAGTGGTGGTGGAACTGGTGGTGGTGGTACTGGTAGTGGTGGTAGTGGTTGTGGTGGTGGTGGTGGTGGTACTGGTGGTAGTGGTACTGATAATACTGCAAATGGTGGTACTAGTACTGGTGGTACATGTAATGGTGGTGGTGGTATTGGTGGTGGTTGTGGTTGTATTGGTACTGGGGGGGTATTGGTGGTATTAGTGGTGGTATGTGTGGTGGTACTGGTACTGGTGGTATTGGTGGTACTTGTACTGGTGGTGGTACTGATACTGGTGGTATTGGTGGTGGTGGTATTAGTGGTGGTACAGGTGGTACCGGTACTGGTGGTACTGGTATTACTGGTATTACTGGTACTGGTGTTATTGGCACTGGTGGTACTGGTAGTGGTGGTGGTACAGGTGGTGGTACTATTACTGGTGGTGGTGGTGTACCACCACCACCAGTACTAGTACTACCAGCGCCAGTACCACAGTACCACCAATACCACCACCAATATCACCACCACCAATACCACTAGTACCAGTACCACCACCAATACTACCAGTGCCACCACCAATACCATCAGTACCAGTACCATCATGAATACCACCGGTACCAGTACCACCACCAATCCCACCAGTACGACCCCTAATACCACCACCACCAGTACCAGTACCACAAGTACATCACTACCAGTAACACCAGTACCACTAAAAGCTGTACCACCTGTACCAGTACCACTAGTACCAGTACCAACACTACCACCACCACTACATTTACCACCACTACCAGTACCACCACCACCAGTACCACCACCATTACTACCAGCACCGCCACATAAACTACCAGTACCACCTGTACCACCACGAGTACCACCACCACCACCACCAGTACCACCACCAGTACAACTAGGACCACCAACAGTACCACCACTACCAACACCACCAGTACCAGTATCACCAGTACCGCCACCACCACCAAGACCACCAGTACCACCACCAGTACCACCAGTACCACCACCAGTACAACCACCACCACCGCCAGTAGCATCACCATCACTATCAGTGACACCACCAGTACCACCACCAGTACCACTACCACCACCAGTACGACCACCAGTACCATGACCGGTACCACCACCACCACCGGGACCACCACCACCAGTACCACCACCACCACCCCCATTACCACCACCACCAGTAGTGGTGCTAATGGTCGTGGTACTGGTGGTACTGGTGGTGGTGTTACTGGTGGTGATCGTGGTGGTACCGGTGGTGGTGGTACTGGTGGTACTGGTGGTGGTGGTATTAGTGGTGGTGTTGGTACTGGTGGTGGTGGTACTGGTGGTGGTACTGGTGGTGGTACTTGTGGTGGTGGTACTGGTGGTGGAGGTGGTACTGGTGGTGGTGGTGGTACTGGTGGTGGTGGTGGTACTGCTGGTGGTACTGGTGATGGTGGTGGTACTGGTGGTGGTACTAGTACTGGTGGTGGTACTGGTGGTGATCCTGGTGGTGGTGGTGGTACTGGTGATGGTGGTACTGGTGGTGGTACTGGTACTGGTGGTGGTCCTGGTGGTGGTGGTGGTGGTGGTACTGGTGGTATTAGTGGTGGTACAGGTGGTACTGGTGGTGTTGGTGGTGGTACTGGTGGTCCTGGTGGTGGTGGTACTGGTGGTGGTAGTACTGGTGGTGGTGGTACTGTGTTACTGGTTGTGGGGGTGGTGGTACTGGTGGTGGTGGTGGTACTGTTGATGGTAATGTTGGTGGTACTGGTGGTGGTGGTGATGGTACTGGCAGTGGTGGTACTCATCGTGGTACTGGTGGTCATACTGGTGGTAGTACTGGTGGTGATGATGCTACTGGTAGTGGTGGTACTGGTGGTGGTGGTAGTACTTGGTGTGGTACAGGTGGTTGTATTGGTGGTGCTGGTGGTGGTGGTGTTACTGGTGGTGGTGATGCTGGTGGTGATACTGGAGGTAGTACTGGTGGTGGTTGTACTGGTGGTTGTGCTACTACTGGTACTATTGGTGGTGGTGGTGGTACTGGTGGTCCTGGTACTGGAGGTGGTGGTACTGGTGGTGGTAGTACTGGTGGTGGTGGTGGTACTGGTGATGGCGGTACCGGTGGTACTGGTGGTGGTGGAAGTGTAGTGGTGGTGGTACTAGTAGTGGTGGTGGTACTGGTAGTGGTGGTGGTGGTACTGGTAGTGGTGGTAATGGTAGTGGTCGTGGTGGTACTAGTAGTTTTGGTGGTGGTAGTGGTGGTACTAGTGGTATTACTGGTGGTGGTACTAGTTAGGCTAGTGGTGGTACTGGTGGTAGTGGTGGTACTGGTGGTGGTGGTACTGGTGGTGGTGGTACTGGTAGTGGTGGAGGTATTGGTGGTGGTGTTGTTGTTGTTAATATAATAGGCTTTTGAAAACAACCGTCAGGTGGCTTTAGTACAAATTACATGTAACACAGATGTGCTGTTGTCAGCTTCAACCCATTAGCACACGATTAAGCGCTACCTAGAATTCACGTGCCTGAATTCGCTAATCATTTCTAATTCCATTTTACTTGGGGGGGGGGGGGGGGGGTGTTGAAAGAGACAAAAGATAATGCCACTTCAAAGTGATTGAAAGCAGGCGCCAGTTGTTACGGGGTGGCCGGCTAAAGTGATTGAAAGCAGTCGCCAGTTGTTACGGGGTGGACGTGCTGCTTAAAAAAACACAAGCATTTGCAATGCAATAGGTCTTGCATTTATGTGAGTTTAAGCTATTGGCATTGTAAATGACAATGCCTTTTATTTATGTTTTCAAAACAAAAATAAAAGGCATTGTTATTTGCAATGTCAGTAAATCAATATCGAGTAAATGCAAGACCTATTGCATTGCAAATGCTTGTTAGATTAGTGAGTAGAAACGCTCCCTTTTGGCCCGTGCGGCAAACTAATTAAATAAACAAGCATGGACGCTAACGTGAAAGCGGACCACGCTGCAAATTAAAAAAATGAGTGTTTACCGACTTATGAAGGAGACCGTGTAACGCCACAAGTAAAAGATCCAGTCCTCATGGGAGGTAACAAATGGTGACAGGGCGGTAACAAGGAGGGACTAACAAGCCTCATTATCAATCGGAAGCCAGCATTTACCAAGCACAATGACACCAGCCAATCAAAAATATGGCCGGAGAGAAGGCGAGGCTTCCACAGCATACTCGACTACGGCATGCCTCGCAGAGCGAGCAGTGAATGCGCGCTGCCGCTAGGCTCGACCTAATGAAAAGGAAACTTTGAAAACCCTATTTACTGTCAAGCAGGTTAAGCACAGTGGGAGATACATTATTAGTATTTCTAATGATTAAAGAGCATCTTATTTATATCTTCCAGGTTTTCTTTGAGTGGGCAATTTTTAATCCCAGATTTGGAACAAACTGCACATGGGCTGGTGTTTGTTTATGCCTGCACAAATAACCTTAATATATTACCTAGAGAAATGTGTGTGACACGACAATGTGCAAAGGGAAATACCATGCAGCAACCCAGGCCGGTCACAAAGATTGTAACCACACAATACGCCCTACTGCACAGTTAAAAAGTGGTGCGCTGCAAAACCAAACCAGACATCACGTGGTGAGGAAAACGTTCCTTACAGTAGCAATCATTTACGGCTTATAGTGCAGATTCATGCGGAGTGCTTTTTCCTGCTATCTAGTCTTTGGATTAGGATGTTACATTTTGCTTTTATCTGAGTATTTGGTTTTGTTCCGACTAGCATTGAATGACTCTTGAGCACATCCCCTGACCCTTGAATGCACCAGGACACACCCTTAAAAATGCATTGTTGTCTGTGCATATATGGTAAACATAGAGATATGAAAGTAATAAAACAATGTGACTTACCTGTAACAAATGTAAAATGCAAACATAGGGGGATATTTACAAGAAAATGCAGGAGTGCTGTGTTACGTCAAATTTGGTAACTCCGTGCTCCAACATTTCAAAACACACGGATGCGCCGTATTTACAAAAATACAGAATACCCCTGCGTTTCCCCTAGTGCTGGTGCTAATAAAGCTTCCTAACGCCAGCGCAGGCACCCTTGCACCATGTTGCAAGGGTGCCTGCGCTGCAGGGGTGATTGTTTATGTGCAGGAAGGGACACTTTCCGGCACATAAACAATCAATAATGCTGATTTGCGTTTTCAATGTAGCACACATAGAAAGAGCAAAAAACAAGGAGAATGGTATCGCCATTCTAGGACCAGGTATTACCTGGCCTTAGTTTTTAGCGCTGCCCCTAGCCTTGTAAATCATGGGCAGCATCAAAAAGTAATGGGTGTTGCGGTGGAACCCCCACAATAATACCCATTGCCAACCCCTTTGTCACAGCAGACTGCGGCAGAAAGGGTCATGGTCATATTTACAAGGTGGCGTTAAGCCACGTTTAGTGGCTTAGCGCCACCTTGTAAATATGGGGAATGGCGCAACGCCACCCAAGTGCCAGAAAAAGTGATGCTCTGGTGGCGTTAGGGGCTTGTAAATATGCAAAAACAACAGTTGATGGACAGAATGCAGAACAATGTCATACATTCACCCCAGTACAGAGATCTGGGCCTAAATCCATGGTTTTTTGCTCACCATGCCGTTCCAGTTTGAACCCAGCCATATGCAAATCAGTCTTGACCCTGTGCCTCATGGGAACAGTCCAGCCCGAACTGCCAAGCCAGGTCCTCCCTGGACTGGAAACAAGAATCCTAGGACCGGTTTCGGGGTTTCACCCCTCTTCAGCCAGGATAGCTTGATTCCAGGGGCATGGAGAGCACGGGACTCACGTCTGAGCATACCCTTCCCACTCTGGGTGACAAATGCAAAAACAACAGTTGATGGACAGAATGCAGAACAATGTCATACATTCACCCCAGTACAGAGATCTGGGCCTAAATCCATCGTTTTTTTGCTCACCATGCAGTTCCAGTTTGAACCCAGCCATATGCAAATCAGTCTTGACCCTGTGCCTCATGGGAACAGTCCAGCCCAAACTGCCAAGCCAGGTCCTCCCTGGACTGGAAACAAGCATCCTAGGACCGGTTTCTCACCCCTCTTCAGCATATGGCCATGTCTGAACTGGGGTGGCGTGGTGAGCAAAATAACGATGGATTAAGCCCAGATCTGCGACTGGGGGGTGAATGTTTTGCCAATGTGCAACATTCCGTCCATCATCTTGTGTGTTTTGCTGTTCGCCCTATGTGGGAAGGGTATGCCCAGGCGTGGGTCCCGTGCTCACTATGCCACTGGAGTCAAGCTATCCTGGCTGAAGAGGGATGAAACCCCGAAACCGGACCTAGGATGCTTGATTCCGGTCCAGGGAAGACATTGCTTAGCAGTTCGGACAGGACTGTTCCCATGAGGCACAGGGTCAAGACTGATTTGCATATGGCCATGTCTGAACTGGGGTGGCGTGGTGAGCAAAATAACGATGGATTAAACCCAGATCTGTGACTGGGGGTGAATGTTTTGCCAATGTGCAACATTCCGTCCATCACCTTGTGTGTTTTGCTTGTAAATATGCCCCATAATGTTTTCGCTACTTTCCTGCATTCCGGGGGTGGGAGCGTTGCATGTGGATGAACAAAACTACAAGCTGCAAAGCACGTTGTCAGAGGTAATGTTTTATGTTTGCAATATGTGTTGTGAATCACAATCCCAGGCTGTCCATATATTGTATAGCAGGCCCTCTTCATTGAAAGCGACGGCTTGCGGTAAGGGATAGACCTTATAGTCAATAAAGGCTTTCGGATCATCTGGCTAACTTGTGCTTCTGTTTCTTGCTCTGTATTCGCACACACCAATGCTTTGTGAATGTGTGGACAGAGTCCCCGTAGCTGCCCTCCACAAGTGGTGTGTTCTTGTGGTGTCGCTTTGAGTGCTTCTGCATAACCAGCCAGACCAGACTTCCTCATCTCCCTAGCAGTGGCAGCTTTACAAACCTCTTTCCCTGATGTGGTTGCAACGGAGCAAAGGAGAGTAGCTCCCCCTTGCAGATGAGTTTGGTTTTTGGCTTTCTGCCAGTGTCCGACCTTCCATTTTTTGTGCATACCGCTTTCCTCCTGAAACTCTTGTTGCCTTTGACCTTGCGTGAACCTTCTGTTGTTGCCAAAGTAGTGATCTGCTCAACTTACCCCATCTTCGCTTTTAGCATTGAGTCCATGGCATTCCATGCATGGACGTCGATTGGCCAAAAGGTCATCGGTACTAACAGTGACATCACACACCTTTTGACCTTAACGTCAAATGAAATGGCATCATATGACCTTTGACCCCGAACCTTCCCTGGAAGTGATGTTACTTGGCCGTAACCCAGATCATATTGCAATAACCGACATTGCTGTAGTTCCATCTTAATTGTGATAATATAAAAACACAACACAAATGTCTCTTTTGGAGAATCCTATTTGGGAGGTTGCTGACATGATCTTTGAAAATGGTGGGATGTAATACAATACTTGCCCTAAATTGCTCAGAACGGGGTAAATAAACCAGACCTCTTCTGGAGGGGTTCAGGAGTGGTTCTCCCCATGAGATAATTTTTAAAAATTGGGATCAAATAAAGCTTTTTGATTAAAACTTGTGACATAAATTTGCTAAAACGTCATGGGCTCTTTCATGGCGTGCCAAGCCAGTGAAACCTGACACTCCCAGGAGTTGATCCTACTTTTTTCAAAATGTGTTATGTGCGCACCTATATGTCAAAAGCAGCCTCCCTTGTGCCGGGCCAGCATTTAGTCATTGGTGTCCATCATAGACACCCCGTATGCCAACAATTACATACAATATGCCAGTATAAAAATGTTGCTATTAATGTTATACATACAACATGGGTGAGCCTTATGTCACTAATTACTCTCTGCATTTTAGAGCCAGAATGTAGTCATGTTTGTCCTCTCCTATATGCCATGGCTTTCCTCCTTTATGCCAAGAACCCCCTCCAGTATGCCAGTGCCAGCATTTTGCCACTGGTGCTCCATATGCCAAGAATTGCCTCAGTATGCCAGTACCAGAATTTTACAATGGGGGACCGTTTTGCCAAGAATTACCTCTATTATGCCAGAATATTTCTGTGGCTGCCTATATCATGACCTCTGGTGTCCCCATGCCAATATTTTGTCACAGGTACCTGTCAGGTTATCCACAGCCCTGTGTTCCCTTTTTTTGACAAAGCCATGCAATTTGGGTTTGCAGTGATTTGTAAATCCCAAAATAGAATTAGCATTGGGGCTGCGCTAAAAAGGTGACCCAACTTGACGCAAAAATATTATTTATTCTGGGCTCAATCTTCATTGTTCTTATACGATGCACAGACATTGTTTATAATGAATTTGTGATTTACACCAAGGTGTGGACTTATGTCTCCCCCCTCCAATGAATGAACGCATGTCTGATTTCTAACTGTAAATTATCTACAAATAACTTTTCGCCTGTTGGAGATCTCCCTACTGTGAAGAATGGGGAATGAATAACTGTTATTCATTAAAAACATCTTTAAATATATTTTAATATAAGATATGAATGTAAAATAATTTAAATAATATTTACCCTTGGCACTTATAAAATTAATGTTTCCAACGGGTTAACTAACTCCGAAACTTAAATTTGTCTTACATTATAAACTAATTTAAATATATGCATTTAATTTATAAACACTCATTTTAAACAACAAATTGAAAATAAAGTTACCCCCTCTCATTAACATTTTTATTTTTGTTCAATCTTCAGTAATCTTGGTCACAAGTTATGCATTTAAATAATCTTTAAAAAATTGGACGTTTTTTAAAAAAAGTGTGATTTACTTTTTTAAGTTGGTTACATTAAAAAATGTAAAGGATCAATAACTATACATACATGTTATCACTAGAAATGCATATATATAATTTACATGCTGAAATAATTTATTTAATTTATCATTGATTCCTTTGGGGTGTTATTTTGATTCTCTTCCTCCATTAATTCTATAGGAGAAGGTGGCCAGGCTGGGCTAGAGTACAATTAAGCCTCTTTTGACCCTTTTAGGATTGTAGTAACCTTTGAACTGTATTTTGTGAATTGCAATAGTATTACTCTTTTGAGGGTGTGTATTTTGTATTAGTATGTCACTCCTAATGTCAATCTCTGAAGTTGGAATTAAAAACACGTCAAAAATCATCTTCTTTGTTATATTATTTTGCAACTGCCAAGGTGCCATGTTTTCGGTCTCTGGAGTTGAGCATTCTCTGAGAACAGAATACTTGTAAACAGCTCCGAACATGATGGTGGAAAGAATAAAGTTGAAGGGGATTTGTATCCTAGCACATTTGGGGTTTCGAGGAATATGGGCTAAGATATAGTTAAACTTTGGATTAGAGTAACGCAATGCGGAAATATGAGAAATCGCACGTTGCCTTCCTTATCCCAGTCCTTACCAGCTGATAGAGGCTGCCCTCTCATCACTTTCTGCTTTTTAGGTCGAGCCTGGGCAGCGCATACGCTGCTCTGCGAGGTATGCTGTATTCAGGTAGGGACTTGAAGCTCCGCCCACTCTCTGCCCATATTTATCATTGGCTTTTGTGACTGTTCATTGGTCAATATGCTAAGTAGTCCCTCCTTAGTACTGCCTTGTCTGATTTTGTTACCTCCCATGGCAACACCCCCTGTTACTCGGTAGGCTTTAATTACAGCCTCTGAGTACTATTTTCGCAAAAAGCCTTTTCCTTCCTGCTTTTGCAGGCAGGACATACTCTCTCCTACTGCTTTTAAAAAATATTTATAGCACAAACGCATTTGCAATGCAATAGGTCTCGCATTTGCGAGAGTTTAAGCTATTGGCATTGTAAATTACTATTCCTTTTATTTATCTGTTTTACAAACAACACATAAAAGGCATTGTCATTTTCAATGCCAATAGCTCTAACTCTCGTAAATGTGAGACCTATTGCATTGCAAAAGCTTGTTAATTCTGGAGTCACTAGAGAGGATGCTTGCCCTAATGGAAGGAGTTTTTTTACCTCTGCATTACTTGTGTGCTGAATTCTCTGCCCCTACTGGGGAATCTCTGCACACTTAAGTATATGTTTTAGTAGTAAATGTGGATGTGGCACTGGAGGGACTTGGTGGGAAAAGAAGCAGACATCCTACCAAAGAGATGGGATTGGGGAGGAGCAAGAGGGATTTAAGGTTTGCTCAGGAAAGGTTTAGGGAGGGCTATCACCCACCTGCACAAGAGTAACCTAATTGCATTTCTCTGGGGGTGGAGATATGTAACGTACACTTTTTTACTAAGTTTACACTCAGACTTTGTGAATACCAATGGTAGTAAACTTAGTCCAAAGTGTAAATGCACTCGAAAGTGTAAGATACTTTGGTAAATCAGGCCCTATGTGTTGTTTTTTTAACTTTAGCTAGATCTGTTCTAGCACCATTATTTTAATAAATACATAGATTATTTAAATTGCGAACAGTCTGCTCTAGAGACTGTGGGCTGATTAATGCTGATGAGGTCTGTGAAAATGGTCGCTTTAGCAACCGTATTTGGCAAGAGGTTTCTATAAAATGGTCTGCCCTAGCAACCTTGAAGAGCATATTTTAATAACAGCCTAGCTTGTGTTAGGTGGCATATCTTAGTATGAGTGGGCGCGTCAGATGGGACCGCGTGAGAGTCTGCTTCAGCAGCAACTAGAGTCCAGCTCTGTGAAACTGTCACAGATTGCGCTCTACTTCTGTCAAACCGAGCAGCCAGATTAACAAAGTTTTATAGTTGTTGGGTAAGACACCTGCCAACTTGAAGAACAATCTCATGGTGTAAGGAGGGGGCGGGGCGTTTGAGGGGCAGGGACTCGTGCTGAGCTGTGCCTATGAGGCGATTTTGAGCACCACCTCTCCCCCAAGCCCCCTCATCCAAACAAGCATTTGCAATGCAATAGGTCTCGCAGTTACACGAGTTAAAGCTATTGGCATTGTAAATGACAATGCCAATAGGCATTGTTATTTGCAATGTCAATAGCTCAAACTCGCCTAAATGCGAGACCTAATGCATTGCAAATGCTTGTTTCTTTTTCTGTCACCTTAGTACATCAGATTATATCAGTGCATTGAGAAGTATTTTTGAAAAGTGATAAATTACAAACATGACTTTACAAACATTCATGTTTCCACCCACCCTGACAGCAATGCCAGTCGTGAACTAAGAGGCAAGTCGGTTATGTGCGCCTTTTGGGCAGTCTGGGTTGCTATTATACAGAAACAACATTATGGTTTAGTAAATCAAACACAGAATGTTTTGCACAGAACAAGTCCTGAAGTCTAGTATTTGGAGGTCCTTTTATATGTGATAATAAAGTAAAAGGAGGGAAAATTAAATAGAAAAAATTGCCTAGGATCACACTGTTTGATCAGGTGGGGAAACTGGGATTGATACAGATTTTCTGGTTTAACATTGTGCAATTCAGCCACTAGAAATACATGCTTCGCCTCACATACACCCACCTTATCTCTCCCTGCCCCCTCGACAGCCACCCTGCTGGCTTCAATGTGGCCCTCGGTCAGGTCATAGACCAAACTTTTTGACCCCTGGGAAAATGTTTGCGAATACTCATGTTTTGGAACATGTTACCTCTTGTCAGTAGATGAAGAGTCCATCGTTTTTAAATAGATTCATTTGGTGAATGGTGCATGGTTTATAAACAAAAGTAGGTACCAATAAAAACTTACTAAACTCTGCAAGCCATATTGGAAGTTTCGATACACGTTCTTGCACATCACGAACACTTTGAGTTGTATTTAGAAGATGTTTTATTGTGCACAGATCCTTATCTGGTTAGACAGCAGGACGCATCACGTGTCTGTTGGCACTGTCTTGTAATTTGCACTTTCCATTCATAAAGCATGTGACGAAGGGCGCCGGGGTTACATCGTGACACTCCTGGAGGCGACAATAAAGGGATGCGAACAAAACGCGCGGCGGACCCTTTAAGAAGAAAAAGGCGGGTCCAGCAAAAAGGAAGCCGGGCACATTCTTATCGCCGAAGCCCCTGGACCAAAAGCTAAAGTAGAAGAGGACCGTGAAAAAAAAGAGAAATTCTCGTCGTTGAAACCCCCTCGTCGCCGAAGGTCTGAGAGGTGTTGTTGTCCTTCTCGTTCTTACTTCACCGGGGAGATTCGGTCGTTCTTTGTGAGCCGCTGAAAAATCGCCGACGGGCTGAAAGGGGGAAGTTAGAAGGGACGGGGCTTTTGCTGGATGGGAAGAAGACAGACGTTGAGGACGAAAGTGCGCCACAGACAGCCCCGGCGCCCGGCCAGAGGGGCGCGAGAGCACCCAGCGCGAGCTCAGGAGGGCACAGGTGAGCGCGCGCGCCCCCGTCAAGCGGCAGCGGGTGTGCGGAGGTAGCGCGAGGGCCCCTGCGGGTGAGGAGAAGGAGGGCGCACGCGCGCCAGAGACCATCCGGCGCTGGTGGCGGCCGGGGTCGAGGCTTGAGACGCAGTGGCCCCGGCTGCAGCCAAGGGAGCAGAGCTTGGTGCAGCCCGCGTGGAGGCGAGAAGTTGTGTGTTGAGCCATGGGAAATTGAAACAAGTGTCTTGTGATGAAATCGTTCACAAGTGGCGAGCCTGGGCCCCGGATGCGAGAGGAGTTCAGCACATCTTCAGTTTCATTAATGCGTCACTCGCAGTATTAGATAGAGACGTGTTAAAAGTGGGAGCATGCAAGATCGCTTTGAATTGTGTTGAGCAAAAGGGTTACATTTTAAAAAGATAATTTAGACTGTAAATCATCAGTTATGCACCATCAATGTCCGTTCCTACTCGCTTTGTTGCTGCCCGTCGTTTTACATTTTTCATTTGAAGCACTTTGCAACCGTTTTTGGCATCTAAATATGACACACAAGGCATATAAACCACGGCAGGGAAAGGGTTCATTAAATTACTCATGTTCTGCTGTTACTGAAACATATTGTTCTATTCAAGCCCACTGCGTTCCAGTGACAAACAAGCCAAAAACAGGGAGGCTGGCGATTACAGAAAAGGGTTCATTATAAGGGAAGGCACATACAAAACGTGGTCTGCAGGAGCTTATTCTAAAAGCAAAGTACTTTAATAGGTAACAGGCCAAAAACAGGGAGGCTGGTGAGGACGAAAGTGAAACTGCATACTGGCTTGCTGAGGGAAGGGAGACAGGAGATGTGCACGCCGCGTGGCTGTAGGCGCGTACACCAACTCAAATCCGCCGAGACCATGCGCGTGCCCATCTCCTGTCCCACTTCCGAGGCAAGTCAGCAACAATAGATCTCGCTGGCGACAGCGCTTCGAGCTGCGTTCGCCAGGCGAGACCTAAAAAAACAACTTACGGAGGCTTGGATGTCGGCAGTTCCAAGCCCTGGGGAAACGAGCTGGAAAACCACTATCTACAGTAGTTTCTACTCATTTTACCGGCCACCGTGCGATATCGGCTCCTCAACGGGAGACCAGGTGATGGGATCCGATATAGTGGGTCACAAAGTGGCACCGTGTGAGTTGGAAGGTATGCAACACCCTACCGGTCTCTTATAAACAGGATGAAGCAGGCTACAGCCTGTTTTTGTCAGATGCTTATAGAGTTAAGAATGGAGTCTAAGAAGTACCCTGATAAGCGGAGGCGTACCGAAGAACCCAGTAAAGACCCCTCAGTGCAAGGAGTGGGTCAAGCTACCACCGACAGTATGGTGGAGTAACCCAGTTCTGAGGTTCTTCAAGCTCTGATTGATACGCTGCTTTATGCAGCTTAAAAAACCAACGAAGAAGCTGCCGCAAAGTAAAACAGGAGCCAATCTGACATGATGAGGTCCCAGATGATGACCAAGTGATCAGAGGCCATTACTTTCAGGGGAGGTGATCTGGAAGAGATCCTCCATCATTTAAAAAAGAATTTGACTTTCTTGGAACTGCAGTTAATGAAGAGGAAAAGGATTCTTTCTACAATACCATCAAAAGAATCCTGAAGAGCTTCCTTTTCCTAAAGAAATGACTAGCAAAATAATGGTGAGAAGTGAAAAGACCCACCTTGCCACGCTTCTCAGCAAAACGATACCATTTACAAGAGTATAATGAGGCGTTTCCCCCTTAGTCAAGGTGGCAACACAAGGTTTGAAGATGCAGCACCATGACATCCTGTGGATAAGAAAGTTCATACTGTTCTTAAGAGATCGTATGCAGGATCCAATTTTGTGCTAGATTCAAACTCATATGCCGCATGCGTGGTACAATTGCTGCTTAGAGACCGCCAAAGATTTGCAGACTGTTTGCAACGAGTTAGTGATTCAGCTCATCTTGTTGCTGATGAAGTAGCAAGTCAGGCCTTCAGTGGTAATTTATTTTGATTCTGTTAGCAACAGCAGATACTGCTGAGTGAAAGAGATGATGGAGAAGGGATAACTCTCAGAAGGCATTGTTGATGTTTCTACCTTTTGTTGGTACCAAAATCCTTGGTTGGTTCACAAGTCAATGACTTGGTTACAAAGTCACCAGAGGATTGAAAGAGAATTGCTCCTGCATGGCCATTTCACAGAGGTACAGGTGCCAGTGCCAGAAAAGCTTTTGGTCATGCAATTAATTAAAAGCAGAATGTCATCCCTTTTGATCCACGGGTTGTGGTCATTCGTTGAAAAGTACCTGTCCCATGCTAGTCCAGGCAACCAGCTCGTAGCATGAACAACGACAACCCTTAAATCATTGCCAGAAGAGTCTTCCAGAGAGAATCCGGTTGGCGAAAGATTCAAGGTTTCAGTGAAATTTGTAGAAAGAACATACTGGGTAGTCCATACAGAAGGTCATGGCCACTGGATCAGTTTTTCACAATTTCCTTTACCAAAATTCGAGTTCCCATGATAGAATTGTTGCATTCTTAATGAATCCAAATTTTCACATCCTTGGACGATTGGCTATTTTCTTCACCCTCTATTTCGAAGGGAGTTGAGAATGCCCTGAGTGTGTGCTAGGTAGTCGAAAGGTTTGACCAGCTGATTAACGAGAACTCGGTCCTAATACCAACCCAGTGTATCCAATTCCTCGGAGCGCTCTTTGACACAAGTCTGGGAAGAGCCTTCGTTCTGGTGTTAAGGAGGGAGAAGCTGTTCGCAGTCTTTCTACAGTACTTCAAAAACAGCAGGAGACAGCCAGGGAGTGCTTGACAGTTCAGAGGATAATGGCTTCATTCCCTAGTGTGGTTCTCTAAACACATAGGGGCCTATTTATAATCCCCCATCGCCACAGGAAGTTCAGAGGATAATGGCTTCATTCCCTAGTGTGGTTCTCTAAACACATAGGGGCCTATTTACAATCCCCTATCGCCACAGGAGGGACACTTTTAGTGTTATTCCTGTGGCGATATTGATGAATACAGGCCCCAGCTAGGCCCGCAGGACACAAGGGTTCGCTCTCCTGTAATGGAATCTATAAGGAAGTTGGCACGGAAACTGCAAAGTACAAAGACAGCATTTATTAACCCTTAAGGGTGGTCCTACAATCCACACAACACTCTTCAGTATTGCATGGAGTAGCACAAAGAACTTACGTACATGGTCCCCTTTTATACACAATAGAGGGGCTTATAAGTGGGTGGATACAGCATGAGGCCGAAGAACATTACCATTTATGGTCATTTTCGATACTGAATCAATATGTGGGCGGAGCTAACACACTCCTTGAGCCCGCGAAAACATGGTCAAGCAAGGCTAACTGATAACAGATGTGGTCAAGTCTGGCCATGCGCCAGATGGACAAAGGAGCTATTTATAGACTGTTACTAGGCAGATTGCAAGAGCAACTAACACAGAGGTTGGACTCTTCTCGTGGGGAACACGTGGAAGCATGACAATACAAAATGGAGTCCGAACTTCGGTCAACATAACGGAGAAAACATGATCTAGAGAAGGGAATTAATGCCTTCAGTAAATGCTTAATCACATCATTGTTTCAATTTACAACAGACGACCCTTTCAGCATTTACTGAAGACATCCGGCTTGCTAGGATAATCATCATATATGTCAATTGTCATCATTTCTTCGACTTCTTTAGCTAAACGTTTCTGATGAGCAACATCGGCAATAGCTTTCTTATCAGGGATACAAAATGATACGCATAAGGAACAGAGCAATGGACCACATTGAACACAGATACAGCAAAAGAACAGAATTGCTATAATGATACAGAGACCAGTTAAGACCTTCCATCCCCAGGCAGTAACCAATGCCCAAAACCATCCAGAAAAGGACCAAGTGCCGTTTTCTGTATGGATTTCGGCTGCAATTTTGTGTAGCTTATTAATGGCATTATAAACTGATGGCGTATGATCAGGGATAAACACACAGCAGCTACTTCCAATAATTTTACAAGCTCCACCTCGGTCGGCTAACATGACATCTAATACCATACGATTCTGCAATGCAACAATTCTAGTAATTTGCAATTCTTCCGTAAGATTCCCAAGAGCAGCAGCAGTCTGATTTGTCACAGCCTCTACCACTCTTGTTAATCTTCGAATCTTCCTACTATTCAGGGCAGCTCCAACAAAGAAAAACAGTCCTAAGTTAAAATCAATATACTGTTGCAGACTGGTATCAGTCTGATCTACATCGTCAATTGATAAAGTACGTTTATACCTATTTACAGTCACATTATTCAATAATTTCAGATCCTTATGATAAGATGCGGGAGCTAGAAATACAGGAGGTAATAGAAATGATACATAGCATACCCCAGACCACCCAGCCGGCAGACGGTAATAACCTTTATTTCCACACACAAAGTACGTATTATGGGAGGCTAAAAAGGTACTATTGTTCAACCCATCGATATTCAGAACAGTAATACAATCACTAACACCAACAGGGATAAAACCCACACTCTGGACACACAGGTCCGCTTGAGCTTGTGCTACTTGAATCACAAATTTGTCCTTTCCCACAGTGTCTCTTGTGTTCGTGAAGATGTAGGGAATGGATTCATTGTCTGGTCGGTACTCTTCCCACTCCCAAATTGTCCCATTCGCTTGTGGATACCCATTTTTATCCTGGTGACATACTTTATTGAGTCTGAAGAGCAATCGTCCTACTGTCGGTTTCCGAGTAGCAAAAAGCAAAGTATACCATGCTCTACAAGAGCCATTATGAGAGAAAAGAAGTGGTATGAATGGCGTTCCTCCTTTCTTCTGATGAGCTGGCATCATCCCACATATCCAACAGTTCGTAGCATTCGTAGCAACGTGGGTATGGTGCAGCATCTGGATGAAAGTGTTATTCAAGTAAGACTGTCGATGCTTCAACTCTTGATACGGTAATGTATAAAAGTAGTGCTCCTCAGGCACCGGAGTTGTCAACACAAGAATCTTCCGAGCGGGTGTTACATCCTCCACGAACCATGTGGTTATCCCAACAATGGCTACTGTGAACATGAACCCTAATGCACAAAGGATTTTCTTTTTCTCCATGTCAAAGTAAAAATAAAACCCAATATCTTCCTGAAACTAAGAGTCTGTCAGAACTCTTCCCCTTGGGCAGCGGTTGATTTCTTCACCAGCGGGCCAAGACGGGTGTCGCTACACTAATGCAGGGCTGATCCCCCCCCCTTGCCTCATCGGCTCTCCGTTTCACTAACCCAAGGGCCGTTCTGACAGTATGTCCCGGTACTGAAAAACTCACTTCCTTGGTCGAAGATAATATCGCCTTCCTCCAGGAGTCGCGTGGTCCGGAAGAGCTCCTCAGTGGCGTTTGGCTCCGCAGCACGGCCTGTCTCTGCAGCCAAGATTTCTCGTTGATCGGTCAGCACGGCAGGTTCCACCAACCTGGGCGGCACCTTCCTACAATGCAGGGAGTGGATCCAATTCTTCCGGTTGGAGACTCGCACAGCCGTCCTCGTTGCGAGGAGGACCTGCTCAGGACCCACCCATCTCGGTTCCAAGCTGTTTGTTCTGTCAAATATTTTCACCATCACGTGGTCACCAGGTTGGAGACCATGTCCTTCACCGGTAGACCGATCAGGGAGCGCCTCTCGGACCTGTTGATGAATAGAAACCAAGTTATCCGTTAACTGTGCCAGATAATCGTTCATCATTACACAAGGTACATCATACACAGCCTTAGGTTTTGGTGGACCCCAAATATTCATTGGGCGTCCGAAGACAATTTCATACGGTGTAAGGCCAGTTCGAGAGTGCGGTACCGATCTAATTGACAATAACGCCAGTGGCAGAGCGTCTGGCCAAGTCAAGGACGTCGAAGCTTGAATCTTAGCGATCTTGAGCTTCAGTGTACCATTATACTTCTCGACTAGTCCTGCAGACTGAGGGTGGAATACCGCGTGAAACTTCTGGGTGATGCCCAGGCCCTTCAAGACGTACTTTATAACATCCGCTACAAAGTGAGGCCCATTATCACTCCACAGGAGTCTACAGACGCCATATCGAGGGAAGAACTCTTTCAGCAGCAACTTCGCAGTAGTCATTGCAGTATTGTCTTTCGTAGGGTACGCTTCAACCCATTTGCTGAAAGCGCAGACCACTACTAGAACATACTTCAGATTGTTACAGCGCTCAAGCTGGATGTAATCCATCTGCAAAACCTCGAAGGGTGCAGTAGGTGTCACAAATCCTCCTGCTGGAGTTCGAGTACCCTTTCCTGGGTTATACCTCAGGCAAATCATACAGGTCTGCACCACCCTCTTCGCTGTGCTAGCAATCTCTGGATGCTCCCAGACTTGGGTAAGCAATTTCACAATTGCGGAAGCTCCAACATGTGCTAGCCCATGTGCCATCTGAACCATAGGTTGTACAAAGGCCGTGGGTAATTTCCATCTATCCATCTGCTTATTTCTCCAGCAACCCTCATCATCCAATTCTCCCTCACTGGCCCATTGTTCCCGCTCTTTGTCAGAAGCGGTCCTCTGTATTTCTCGCACTTCCTCCTTCGCATCATGCCATCTTTCCACCTGTGACTTTACTACATACATGGCAGTAGTACCGGGCTGCATCGCAGTCTCCCGTGCCACTCGATCTGCTAATGCATTCCCTTCTCCAACTTTATCAACTACTTTCCTATGGGCGCTACACTTAACGATGTCAATTTTCTTTGGGTATGTCAGTGCAGTTAAAAGATTGTGAACTAACTCTCCATGCATTATCTGTACTCCATGTGACGTTAAAAACCCTCTCTCCTTCCAGAGTAGGCCGAAGTCATGCGCTACTCCGAAGGCATAGCGGCTATCTGTATAAACATTCACACACAATCCTGTACTGAGCTCACATGCTCGTGTTAATGCTATCAGTTCCGCTGCTTGAGCTGATTTCTGTGGTATGCGTGCTGTCTCCACTATCGTTTGCAATGTGGTAATCGCATACGCTGCTGAAGTCGTACCATCTGGTAGCTTCAGGCAGGATCCATCCACCCACAGTTCTCCATCTACATCTGAAAAGGGCGTATCCTGGAGATCAATACGACCCTTTGTTTGTTCCTCAGTCACGAGAATACAATCATGCGCTTTCCGCGCCTCAGGCTGGGTTTCGGGGTATGGCAACAATGTTGCCGGGTTTAACGTTACGCACCTTTTTAATGTAATATGAGGAGCCAAAAGCGTCAACTCATATCCCGTTAAACGGGCGCTGGTCAAATGCTGCGTCTTCGTTTGATTGAGCAGGGCATCGACAGCATGGGGGACTAATACCAACAACTTATGGGATAACACAATTCCCTCACTTTGGCGTATTGACACAGCTGTCGCCGCAACCGAGCGAAAACACCCTGGTAATGCTCGGGCGACAGGATCAAGTACAGCCGAAAAATATGCACAAGGGCGCTGCTTATCGCCGTGCATCTGCACTAAAACTGACAATGCACATCCATCTTTCTCATGCACATACAACGAAAAGGGTTTTGCATAATCAGGGGTCCCTAACACTGGTGCTGAACAAAGGGCCTGTCGTAGTTGCTGAAAAGCAGTATCACACTCATCTGACCAAGGGATTGGGATAGGCGTGTCCTTTGTCAAGAGGGCTGATAATGGCTTAGCTATGTGCGAAAACCCCAATATCCACTGTCTACAAAAAGAAACAAGGCCCAGAAATGCACGCACATCCTTCTGTGTGGACGGTCTCGGTGTATCCAGAATTACTTGGATACGATCCGGTGTGAGTGCACGTCCCTCCTTAGACAAAAGGTGACCCAAATAAGTCACCTTTGGTCTACAGAATTGCAATTTCTTCCTAGATACCTTATGATTGTGGGATGCTAAAAAGGAAAGTAAGGATAACGTGCTTTTTTCACACAACTCCAGGGTGTCAGCCGCCAGCAAGATGTCATCGACATATTGAATGAGGGCGACCCCCTCGAGCAGAGCAAAGGAATCCAATTGTCGTTTCAAAGCCTGACTGTAAATGCTAGGGCTTTCTGTGTAGCCCTGGGGGATCCTACAAAAACGATAAGATCTATTATTTAATGTAAACCCAAAAAGATATCGACTATCAGGGTGAATGGGAATGGAAAAGAAGGCATTCTTCAAATCGATCACGGAGAACATAGTCGCCGTAGGTGGTACCAAAGTAAGCAACGTCGTGATATCGGAAACCACTGGGTACTGAGGTATCACGATCTTGTTCACTTCTCTCAAATCAATTATAAACCGATAAACTCTGGCATCCGTATCCTTTTTCAGTATGGGAAGAATCGGACTGTTACAAATGTTGTAGGGGACTTCCTCCACTACCCCTACCGCCATCAAATTCTGCACTATCTGTATGAGAGCCTCCTCACCCTCCTGGGAAATACGGTACTGAGGGAGGCGTGGTAACACCGCCCCCTCCCGGACGCTGATGTGGACCGGTGGAATCACCATTTGTCCCACATCAGTATCCGAAGTTGCCCACAAAGCACGAGGGAGGGTAGCTAACAGCGCATCCTCTGACATCGTACACATCCGTTCAGATCGGGGGTAATTGTCATTCAATAGTACCCGTACACCAGCAGGGGAGCAGCGGATCGTAGCCCTAAAATGCTTTAACATATCAAGACCCATAATGTTGTCCGGTGTGTACGGGGCAAGCAGAAACGGACAGGGTGCAGAAAAAGAGTCAACTTTAAACATGAGGGGCTGCGAAAGAGGGCTTCGGGAGAGTGTACCGTCAAACCCTACCGATGTGACCATTAAGCCGGATGGGGGAGCTCCCGGAACCAATTGCTTAGACAGTGCACTACGTGTCGCTCCTGTATCCACTAGGAACTGATCAGTAGAGCCCAAAACCTCAGCCGATACATAAGGACCCTTCTGATCGACCGGCACCTCAACTGATTCTAACCCCCATCCAACGCATCCCTATGCATGCTGAGAGTCATGGTACCCCGACCGGTCAATCCCCGACACTTGATACTGATGCTGACGATCGAAAACATTTGATCTGTCTCGGTGCTGCCCAGCAGAGTCAAAACGAGCCTGTTCGTTAGAATTCCCTCGAAAGTTCGAGAAACCCCCTCTACCTCGCGGGCCACCATGGGTATGCCCCTGACGCGATGCATGCAACACCGGGCAGTCCCTAGCCCAATGACCCGATTGCTTACAATACGCACATTGGTTCCTATTTAAATCAGATCGGCCCAAGGGAGGACCATAAGATCCTCCCCTACCTCTATTACTACCCCGCCGGGGCGGGCCATAGACTTGTGCCAACATCACCTTTGTTTTCAAATCTCTCGATTTCTTTTCCTCCTGGCCCTTTGCTTCTTGCTCCTGACGCTCATAATACTGGGCGATAGTCAGGAGGGCTGTCGGTGTAGCGGAAGACCAAGAACTTTCACTCGCTTTTAAACGGGCCGCAACCGCCGGCAGCAGATTAGCCACATATTTATCCGCAAAAAGGTGGCGGCCCGTATCGTCAGTAAGCGACTGGCCACTAAAATCATGAAACGTCTCCTCAAAGCGCGTAAAGAAGTCCGCAACTGACTCGTCAACTTTCTGTTTACATGCAGCCAACATATTCCAGTCAATCTTTTTAGGGGGGATAATTGTTTTCAACTTAGCCACAATAGCAGCAGGGAGATCTAAAATACTCTGGGGAGGTTTCTGTGCGGGCTTCCGTTCCCTATCCTCATCCTCAAGCTCAGACCACCGGGCCTTGAAGGCAACTGTATCATCTACCTTTCGGACAGATCGCCACATATCCGGTGGTAGAATAAGGCCAAAGAACAGGTCTATATCTGCTAAGGTCATAACGCAAGAATTCAAAGCCCCCTCGACTTCTTCGTAAAAGGCCGCTGGATTCTTGCGGGGGTCAGGCAGCGCATTCTTTAATGCCATAACATCAGCTCTATGCCACGGAGTATAAACCCAATTATACACAAAATATCCCTTAGCATCGGCGGAGGTAATGTCCGAGCTAGTCCCCGCTCCTTTAGGAGGAACATACAAAGGCGCCGCCTCGCGCATTGGCTTAGCATGCACTAGATCGCTCTTATCTGATTGAGAAGTGGATGAGTGGCCTTCTGCGGTACACGAATCCGACTGCGTCTCCTCCCCTGCTCGTTGGCGCGCTTTTTCTTTATGGGCCAGCACCGCGTCCCGCAAGGCGAATAGCCGCCGAGCCGTATCAGGAGCCTTAGAGGGAGAAAAAACACCATCATGCAATGCTTTAGCATCCGATGTCACTTCTTCAGGCTCAAAGACACTAGAATATTTCCGAAAAGCAGCAATCACTTCCTCAGCGAAATGACTCAAAAAATACAATCTCTCTCTATCCTGCCACGACCCCCAAGTATGGAACAATTCATCCACGGACACCTTACCCTTAAGTGCACGGAAAGAAATTTGCCGAAGCTCAGCCATATGCTCAGCCGATAACATGGACCGCGTATCTACCTTACCCGTACCCGGGACAGAATCTTGTGGCCTCGGAGCAGATGCGCCAACATAAGGGGGCGGAGAGCGATCTAGTAAATAAAAATCATCATCAAGATTATTAAGGACAGGATAGAGTGGCTGCCGAACAGCATATTGACCCGAGACTTGCAGCCTACGCTCTTTCTCTTGTCTCTCCGTTTGTTCTTTGTCCTCCCGACGCCTCGCTTCCTGTGCTCGCACATGATCATTCTTCGGTTGTTCTTTATCAAACAGCGCTTTCTCACGCTTCTCTCGCTCACGCACCTCCTTCACCCACAACCGCACACACTCAAACATATCCTGACGAGCACGCCGCTTGCACATACACTGTTCCACATACTCAATCTTACGTATATCAAACGATCCATACAAAGGCCATCGTAACTCAGGATCTTT
Source organism: Triturus cristatus (assembly GCF_964204655.1). NCBI lineage: Eukaryota > Metazoa > Chordata > Amphibia > Caudata > Salamandridae > Triturus > Triturus cristatus. Next base: position 83,326,577 of record NC_140586.1, on the reverse strand, counting down.
TTTAGTATATTTCCTCCATACTGTGCTGTACATTATGGAAGAAAGACCATGCTTCACATACATATCCCTATTAGGAGTCCCCTCTGGGGGAGCTGGGGCAGATTCCTCGAGGTTCAACCGGTTTCCAAAACAGCAACACCACTTACGGAGTGCGCTGAAAGCAGGCATGCTCAGGAATAATGCAAAATATGCAATATTATAGAGAAAATGGCACTTAATCGTTGCGCCGTTCAAAGTTACACAGCTCCGGAGAAATCTCTCCACATTACCTGCCTATATGTGTTGCAACGCATATATTTTCACAAAGACAAATACAAAATATGACTAGTCATCACAAATCAAACTCAAATAGCCGGACCAGGCTTCAAAAACTCGGAGCAAGTACCGTACACCGGTTCTTACCAATCAAGAGTCCAGATTCCAACTGCCAAGCTCCACAATCGCCCAAACGGCTTTCACGGCAGGACCGACAGAAGAGGTCTCAGTCGAGGACCGGCGCCACCCAGACGGTCAGCTCGGAAGGGAAGGAAGAAAAACCTCGGGATGCCAGGGCTAAGACGCCGCTGGCAGTGATCACGTCCCCGGCCAAGTTCCTCACCTTCGTCGCGACCAGTCCTTCGAGCATCCGAGTCGCCGATGAGCCCCACGTGACGGGCGCCAATTGATGAATACAGGCCCCAGCTAGGCCCGCAGGACACAAGGGTTCGCTCTCCTGTAATGGAATCTATAAGGGAGTTGGCACGGAAACTGCAAAGTACAAAGACAGCATTTATTAACCCTTAAGGGTGGTCCTACAATCCACACAACACTCTTCAGTATTGCATGGAGTAGCACAAAGAACTTACGTACATGGTCCCCTTTTATACACAATAGAGGGGCTCATAAGTGGGTGGATACAGCATGAGGCCGAAGAACATTACCATTTATGGTCATTTTCGATACTGAATCAATATGTGGGCGGAGCTAACACACTCCTTGAGCCCGCGAAAACATGGTCAAGCAAGGCTAACTGATAACAGATGTGGTCAAGTCTGGCCATGCGCCAGATGGACAAAGGAGCTATTTATAGACTGTTACTAGGCAGATTGCAAGAGCAACTAACACAGAGGTTGGACTCTTCTCGTGGGGAACACGTGGAAGCATGACAATACAAAATGGAGTCCGAACTTCGGTCAACATAACGGAGAAAACATGATCTAGAGAAGGGAGTTAATGCCTTCAGTAAATGCTTAATCACATCATTGTTTCAATTTACAACAATATGGGCTTGGCCTTATTTACAAGGCAGCGTTAAACCACTTAATATAGCCTTATAGCCCGCCGTAGCGGGCTACACCGGCTGTTAAAGGCCCGCTGCAGCGTTAAAGGCCCGAGCCGAAGGCGAGGGACTTTAACAACAGCAGCGGGACTTTAAAAGCCGGTATAGCCCTGCTACGAAGGGCTATAAGGCTATTAGAACATTCTGCCACTAGAGGGCAGAATGTTCTAACAATACGAAGCCTTCAGGGAGCGCGAGGGGATTCAAATCCCCTCCGGCTCCCTGAAGTCTTTGTTCACAGCCAGAGCTGTGAACAAAGACACATTGGAATGTTGGCGCTCCGGGCTTATACCAGCCATTATAAGCCCGGAGCACTCCATTGTTTTTAATGGAGCTGCCAACATTCCAATGTTCTAATATAGCCTTATAGCCCGCCGTAGCGGGCTATACCGGCTGTTAAAGGCCCGCTGCAGCGTTAAAGGCCCGAGCTGAAGGCAAGGGACTTTAACAACAGCAGCGGGACTTTAAAAGCCGGTATAGCCCTGCTACGAAGGGCTATAAGGCTATTAGAACATTCTGCCACTAGAGGGCAGAATGTTCTAACAATACGAAGCCTTCAGGGAGCGCGAGGGGATTCAAATCCCCTCCGGCTCCCTGAAGTCTTTGTTCACAGCCAGAGCTGTGAACAAAGACACATTGGAATGTTGGCGCTCCGGGCTTATACCAGCCATTATAAGCCCGGAGCACTCCATTGTTTTTAATGGAGCTGCCAACATTCCAATGTTCTAATGTGGCTTAACGCTGCCTTGTAAATAAGGCAACCTTTCGCGCTATACTTAGCGTGCAAGGGGATAGATAGGCAATGGGTGTTGTGGTGGGCGTTCTACCTCAACACTCATGGATTTTGACGCTGCCCCAAGGGTGACGTAAATATGGGGAAGGGTTAAAGTTAATACTAGGGAAAACCTGGTCTTACCCTGGCAAAATGAGGAGAAATGCTTTATTTCTCCTCATTTTTTCTGTTTCTATGTGTGCTGCGTTGTACAGCAAACATAGAAACAGCAAAACACCACTGATTGTTTATGTGCAGGAAGGTGACCCTTCCGGCACATAAACAATCGTTAAAAAAAAATGACGAATTGCAACTTCTTTGTGTGCTGCACAAAGCAGCACACGTAGAAGTTACAAAATGCCATTTCAGATTGTTTATGTGCATGAAGGGACACCTTCCTGCACAAAAACAATCCTTAACCTCAACGCAGGCACCCTTGAAATATAGTGCAAAGGTGCCTGCAAAAGACCTCTAAATTTAGCACCAGCACAGGGAGAAATTCAGGGCTGTTCCGTAGTCTTGTAAATACGGTGCAGCCCTGCGTTTCAGAAGTGGCAGAGTCCGGAATTAAGCCAGCAAGGATAACTTCGTGCTCCGTTACTTCTTTAGTAAATATGCCCCGTAGTCACTTCGAGCCCCAGATACAACATCTTTTAGATCACTCCTGTGACTGTCCATGCTGCAATTCCTTCAGTTGAGGCTAGAGGCCTCTAACTTTGGGAAAGAGTGTCCCTCTTTCCCTCCCTCTACCGATAGGAATAACCACAGATGTGAGCACAATGGGCTGGAGGGTCACCCTGAGTCACTTCAAGAGCCAAGACTTGGGGAGAGAGAGGAAACTCATCCAGTTAGAGGGAGCATAGATGGAAAGTAAAGCACCGCACCCAGATGCCCCCAGGGGTAGCAGTGTGCGCTCTACAAATGCTGATTGATTGCTTTGCGTTACTAGCAGACAATTTCCAGTGCAAAACAAGTTTTGCGCTGGAAGGTAATTCCAAATAAACATTTTGGCTGTTTGAGTCATTTTTGTGACACAAACTGGTGCAAAATCTTAGTAAATCTGCCCCACAGTCTTCCGTGCCCGGTCCTAAATTCCCTCATGCCACTCTTGCTATCACTTGGACTTCTACCATGAAAAAGTAGGAACTGTTGGGAGCGCAGTCTCAATTAAGTCTGGGGTGGTAGTAGACAAGTATGTTTTCTGATTGGCTGAGCTAATCCATAACTCTATCTGGGGCGGACTGATTCCTCAGCTGGTAAAAACAGAGATGAGGAAGACTATGATAAGATTATGCTTGAATATTGCCCCTACGGGACCAGTTGTCTTCCTCAGGACTTATAGGTCCCTTACGATGGGTGTTGTGTACGGTCCTGTTTCATAGTGCATTGTTATCCAAGTGCATTCAATGTATCCGTTGTTTTTTCATAAGATGGGGTAACAGCTGTAGAGACACCACTTTTTCATTGAACAGGAGCACCTTGGGCAGAAACAGTTCAAAAGTCGCTCCACCCGAGGACAGGTACAGCTAGGGCAGTAGCAGCTAAATGTTCCCTTTCACAGGAAAGGAAAATATTGGGCAGCAGCACTACAAGCTTTGCAACCTCACAGAACAGGTATCTAACACATTAGCAAAGAAACTTCCCTCTCTCACAGATGGCAGCACGTGAAACCTTCCATTCCCTGCAGGACAAATACAACAGGGCAGACTAGTACAGCCTTTCATCACTCGCAGAACATCTACAACTGGGCATGAGCGACATGTAGGTTACAGACAGCTCTCTGGAGGGGGCTTAAGTCACTGAGAGGAACGTATAGGTGGCTGAGCGAGTATGCAAGTTATGACACCATTTTCACTTGAGTGATATTGCACGTCAGCCTCCTGAAAGTTCTGCTGCGCTCAATAGGAACACTTCTGTTTGTGTTAATTCGTTGTTGAAGGTATTGAAAATTAGCCGGTACCTATAGATCACTGTTTTCTGAAGCAGGCCAGTCACAGCCTAAGTTACTATTCTCTGGACAAGCATACAGGTGCTAGTCTTTGAATGTGCGCACTTAAGGGCGCTGTGCAATGCCAGCCTTTCTGCATTGCCTGTTCATAATGTTGAGGGCCACCACTGGCATCAAAACATGGGCTTACCGCAACAGCAGATCAATCTTACTAGATATGGTGCTGTGCTATTATTTCCCCCGAGCAAATTTGGATGCTGTGATGTGTTGCCTGAAAAATTAGGAAATCTTGAGGATGATCCTAGTAATTTGACACATGCATGAGAGATCAACAAAGATTTTGAAAAAAACAGTGTAATATTCTGAAATGACCACTAGATGTCAGGAGAGTGCGCAAAACATTATCTACAACTTCACAAGCTACTAAATATTTATTCAAGGCGCCCAATTTAACCAGGACAATTAGAAGGGGTTTGGTCATACTATTTAATGCCCCACATCAATCTGCATTTTTTTTTATTTATTTGAATGGAGTGCTTCCATTCTCTACTAGTGAAAGTGTTTCGTTACGGTCTTGTTCAGTGAAACTATAAATATAAGCACCAGGAAACCGTAAATTCGTCTGGAACTCCATACAGTACACATTTTGCAACTACAAATTGAACAAGCTTTGGCAAAGCCAATGTGTCTCACCAATAGTGGCATGGATTGTCTTACAGTTCAGTGTGGGTGGAGGAGAGTGTCGTAGAGTGGATTTGTTGGAGTGGAGTGCCGTTGAGTGGAGAAGGGAGAATAGTGCCGTAGAGTTGAGTAGAGGGGAGTAGAGTTAATTGGTTCGGTGGCAGAGAGTGTCGTAGAGTGCAGCATCGTAGAGTGGAGTGGCGTAGAGTAGAGTGAAGTGGCATAGAGTGGCGTAGATTCGAGTGGAGTGGATTGAGGTAGTGGGGTAGACTGGATTGGAGTGGGGTAGATTGAAATGTGGTGACGTCGATTGGATTGGGGTGGGTTGGAGTGGGTTGGACTAGATTGGTTTGGGGTGGATTGGGGTGGGTGAATTGGATTAGATAAGCGTGGTTTGGAGTGGAGGGGGTGGACTGGATTGGACTGGAGTGGTGTGGATTGAAGTGGGGCAGATTGTTTTGTATTGAAGTGGGGCAGATTGGAATGAGGTAGATTGTTTTGGATTGCTGCTGATTGGAGTGGGAAAGATTGTTGTGGACTGGAGTGGGGCAGATTGCTTTGGATTGGAGTGGGGTGAACTGGATTGGAGTGGGGTAGATTGAATTGGAGTGGGGTAGATTGAATTGGAGTGGGGTGGATTGGATTGGAGTAGGGTGGATTTGGCTGGAGTAGGGTGGATTAGAGCGTGGGGGCTGGATGGATTGAATTGAGTGGGGTAGACTGAATGGGGTGGGGTGGATTGCATTGGGGTAGAGAAGGGTGGATTGGAGTAAAGTGGGGTGGATTGGACGGCAGTGGAGTAGGGTAGATTGGAGTGGTGTGGACTGGATGGGAAGGATTAGATTGGAGTGGGGTGGATTGAAATGAAGGTGGTGTGGAAATGTGGATTTTCCTGATCAGTTATGTCCCCTATCTTGGACCCCAACGGTTCTATATGCATGTTACAAGTACATGTATGTTCCCTCCAGTTCCAGTTTCTAAGACGCGAACATATGTGTGTCTACCGTCAACATGTTCTCTGTCAGATCCGCCATCTATGGGCTGGATATTCGATTCCTAAGCATGAAAGGCCACCGACTTTATATGGCTAAGTTACTCCATTTTTACAGTTCAGGCAAGTAGGCCCGATTCTGTCCTCAAGCCTTTCCCTGCTCTCTGCCTCTGACAGCTTCAGCTTGAGCTTGCATCTGTATCCATGAACTTTGTCCTACTCCCTGTGCAGCTAACGGTGCCTGCCTCGGCTAGTTTTCGCCTGCCTGCCAAGAAGCTGTATTTCACCTTCGAATTATCTATTTTGCTCTTCAGCCGATGCATTCCTGTCTAGTGATTTAAGTAAACATTTCCTCTGCTCACAAGCAAGGGACTCAGCCTTTCCGTCCTCCTGCAAGTGATTCATAGCCCTGCTGCCATGGAAAGTTTTCTGCCCCTCGCATCTCATATAGACACTTAGACGCTTGTACACGCACACACAGTTAGTATAGAATAGATTCTGTCCGAGAGTCCTTCCTTGTGGATAACATAGTTCTCTAAACATAGGATGTTAGATATGATTTGGGATTAGGTTGACTTGACCCCTCAGACTTTTCGTCTCCATATGTAGAGTTAATGTCAAGTCCCCTTCACCCCCTAGTTGCACGTCAATTACACGTCATACTGCTGCGCGCGCATCTATGCCAAGTATTATCTTATAGATCCACCTATGTCTGATAATCCTAACCAATCATGTTTCTTTTATTCCTTATTACGCCTAGTTTCGATTACGTACCTGTCATGTCACTTTTCTTATCAAATGTTACGCCTTCTACATTCGTTTCATTGTAATGTGCTTATTATAAAAATGCATGTCTGTCAATAAAGTATTGTACTTCACTTCCTGAACCCTCGTGGTGACGGAACCTGAAGGCCGTGACTCGAGTCGGCCATTTTGAATGGAATAAAGCCCATTTAGAAAACCTCTTATACCACGGATTCTGCCTCTTGTTATTTTGAGCTATTTTACTTTATTTTAAGATTCCGTATGAAATTCAGTCCGGTATTTTATTTACCACATAATGGCGCCCGAATAGGGACACTTTCTCATCTCACGCGCCGGCGGTGCGTTGCAGGCCCGGTCTCCTGCCACAGCTGGACGGACCATAAACGCGTACCAGCAGGATTTCCTGTAAGCTCCTTCCGGTCAAGCGGGGGCGACTGAGGCTGCGATCAACCCAGACGAGGCGGTGAGAAGTGCGAAGTATCCCGACCAGAGCCTAGCTGAGAGAGCAAGATCCGAGGTATACCGAGGCCCACCAGGTTTTCCGAAATCCCGATGTCCAGAAGGGTCCGCTGTCCGCAGTCATCAAGTCCTGTCCATTCTCTGAGGCCTTCCGTTTCAAGGAGCTACTCGGTGAGTACCATCGCCGGGGAGGCGTGTTGACGCGCACATAGGTTGTGCCGGTCAAGACGGATTTGGGTACACAAATCCGGTCTGCACTGTTTAGCAGTGTATATGTACTGTTTAGCAGTATATCAAGTATTCCGAAGTATTCAGTTAGTGTCAAGAATTCAGCATGGTGATTAGTTAGGCAGACTATCATCATTGTCGGTCGTTGTTAAAATGTTTAATGTTTAATGTTTAAAGTATTCAGAAATGTCTTGCATATTGTGGTATGAATGATTGTTCATTGTTCACTGTTCATTATTGTGTTTTTTTTCGTATTAAGTAAGTTCAAGAGTAAGTATCAGATCAGTTGTCAATATGCCACTCTTCTCGAAGTTAAGACAGATTACTACCAGAAAAGGGGTGCTTGAAGAAGCAGTTCCTATTCCTCCTAGGGACACTCCAGGACATTTTATGTACCATAAGCATGGCTTAGATGCCATATTGTTTCTTGATCTATGGGTAGATTATACCAAAGGATTACCAGAAAGTCAAAGGTGGCCCGCAGCGGGAACCTGGGATGCAGAGTGCATCATGAAAGTGGAGGAAGAGTTATGGAAAAGAAAGGTCAGACAGTCACAGAAAGACGCTGTTGAGTTATGGCGTAAAGAATCTCATAGACGAACAGAAAAAGCACGTAGACAAGAAGAGAGGAGTAAAGAAAGTTCAAATAAAGTTCAAGAAAATCTATTAATTGAGGAAGGTATCCGAGTGAAATCAGAACAAATAAATAGACAAAGAAATGCTCTTATGAATGGTATGTATCCCCTTCTAGCCGAAGGACTACCTAAGGCTGCTCCAGAGATGCCAAAAGACTTGCCACCCCCATTATTTCCAATTAAGGTACATCCAAAGGGGCATCCCAGAACCGCAGAAGATGTTTTTCTTTCCTCATATCTAGACGACGCAGCTCCCGAGTATGCTAACGCCACACCACATAGACCGTCTGGCGGAGGGGTTCAACGTCAGGATCAGGTATCTGTCCCCGTGCAACAGCAAGTCCCGACACAAGCTTCGGCAAGCACATCTGTTTCTGCATCTGTCTCCGCAGTCAACTCTACAGAGGTATCGACACCCATAGTTGCTGTGTCACGTTCAACGAACCCATTCACACCCGACGCCCCAGATGGGGCCACGGGAGGTGCTAGCAGTACCTTTACACCACCTAGAATAAATAAACTTGTCTTTCAAGAGTCAGCACATTCACGTACACCAAAATTCGTAAGTGAACGTACGCTTAAGGAACTCCTTGTTAATTGTAGATATGACCCGGTGGTTGGTAAAGAGGACGAAATGGTCCTGGCATCATTACGTATCAGGCGAGCCGCAGAGTATTTAGCAAGGTTACCAGGAATGACTACGCATCTAGATAACATATATCATTTTGTTCAAACAGGACGAGATCCAGGATGTATTAACAGAGCTATGGAATTCCAGAAAGTAGAAATACAGGGGGAACTGTTACGTTTCCTCATAAACTGTGTAATCAGAAATCAAGATCGTCCGGGGGTAGACCCGAATGCAATGCTTATTCTTACAAGATGGAGTCAGAATATATCAGAAGGGAGACACGATAAACAAAATTGTATAATAGCCATGTGCCGAAAAATCCGTAAAGAAATAGAGCGCATTCATGAAGAAAGATTGGGAACAGACGAGTTTGAGCAAGATGAAGTGTCCGAATCAGGGAATTCCGCAAGACAGTCAGAGACCATAGCCTATGTAGGCAGAGGAAGATCCTGTGAAAATACTAGATGTTTTTCTGATCCAATACACTCTGTATGTCCAAATAATAGCAGAACGTATCCGACGCCTGTAATAAATCTGAAGTCTCCTGAACATTCGTTTCAAGCCGCAGATAAAATACTACGAGAACGAAGGGGTTACCACCTCCTCGATTCCATGGATGAGCAAGAATTAGCCAGATCAGCCGTTCACTGGATTGACAGTCCTGAAAAATACGGTGATGAGACCGTAGCACACACATTTTTTAATCTCAGTACAGATGAACAACGTTTAGCTGGAATCTATATGATTCAGCAACTCCTTATATTATATAAAAGCCAACATGCTGACCCTGGTCCTTTACCTGATATATTAACGGAACTGCTCACGAACAGATGGAGAGGTTCTAGTAACAAGCTAATTAAAGAGATATTAGTGTCACGTAAGCAGTATGTCCTTTTTGTAAGTCCGGATTCTCTCTCGCTGCCCCGCAGAGAAAGAGCGCCGTACTATATGGATAGACAAAATCCTTTACGAGAAGTGCACCCAATAAAAGGCGAAGACAATGAGTTTCACCGTGTATTTGTTTACACACCCATATCAAAAATGGAATTATTAGAAATGAAGAAAGTAGTACCTAGTCATGACAAAGACCCAGCGGGTTTCCACCGAGAAATTAAAGACATGTTACTGATGGGAGAGTACACCTTTCCTGATATTATGACGATATTAAAGGTGCTTTTGCCTGCTGGCATTTATGAAAAACTGAAAGAAAAAGAGTGGGAAGTGGGAGACCAAAAGATAGACTGGACAGCATTAGCAGAGGAAGAAAGGGGCCGAACTGCAGGTTCAGGGCTCGGGGATAAAGTTAAACTGTTACCAGGTTTACTAGTACAGGTACTGCCACGTTTATTAACTACAAAAAAGGAAGATTGGGGTGCAATTACAGCCTGCAAACAAAAGCAAGATGAAGACACAAGCGATTATTATGCTCGATTTGAAAAATGTTTTGGTATAAATAGTGGTATAAAAGCAAGTAGTGACTCATATCCACATTTATTTGTGACTAAATTAGTGGAAAATGCATTGCCTCCAGTAAAGAATAGAATATTGAAATTCGAGAGTACCTGGCAAAGTAACACTCCGTCGCAAATGCTACAAATGTTACAGTATCATCACAATAGAATTAGGGATGAACAAGAACACGAGCATAGACGCATGAAGGATACAAAAATGAAAATGCTAGTTTCTCAGACAGTACCAGCAGATGGTCACAAAAAGGGTGTGACACATTCTGGTGATTCCGCAGTTCCTGTAAAAGGAACCTGCAATTACTGTAAACAACTAGGTCATTATGTACACGATTGTCCAGTCCTGAAACGTAATATAGCTACAGGTATTGCAAAAGAGAGACCACGATTAGTTAGACAAGATCAGAATGAACAAGGAGCTATGCAGCATGGACAGTCCATGCCAGTTCAGCAACAGTCCATGCCAGCCTCACAGCAACCCATACAGTTTGTGCCAGCTGCACCACCGTTGCCTGCTACTGCCACACAAACCACAACACGACAAATGTATCAGACTGCACAGTATGAATACCCTGAGTATCAGCGTTACGCATGAACCAGCCTAGAGAGGGAAGTTGACTTACCGCTTATCGAGATTCCTGTAGATCAAGAAGGACCTTATGTACATAGTGAATTATTAGGTCAAGATAGAAAATTCTTACTCGATACAGGGGCAAGTCGAACAACCATAAAACGTAGTGAAGTTCCAGGGGCACCCCTCTCAGGCTCTCAAAATGTTTCCCTTGGTTTTTCAGGAAAACCTATTATTAATGAAGTATCACAGCCTCTACCACTTACGATAGGACCTTTGACACGAACTACAGATTTATTGCTTACTAAATCATGCCCAGAAAATCTGTTAGGAATTAAAACTCTGAAAGCACTAGGAGCCATAATATGTTGTTCTCCGGAAGGAGTAAGGTTGTTTTTACGTGATTTTAAAGGTCACTATGTGTCCAGAGACATGGATCCCCGACTACAGACTTTACCAGTACATCTATGGGCACAAGGCCCTACGGATGTTGGCTGCATGAACATTACACCCTATCGAGTCACATTGAAAGCAGGAGTGGTACTACCACGAATGCGACAATACAAGTTACCGCATGATGCTGTAGTGGCTTTGCTGAAAATCATTGATGAGCTAATTGCCCAGGGAGTAGTTGTAGAAACAGACTCCAATGTATGTAATTCACCGATAATTCCGATTCTTAAACGAACTGATCCTACTGCCCCACCAGTGTACCGATTGGTTATTGATTTGCGTGAACTAAACAAGTGTATTGTACCACAATTCCCTGTGGTCCCTGATATATCATCATTGTTGACAGCAATTGATTCCGAAGCAACATTCTTTACTGTAATCGATCTCAAGAATGCCTTTTTCAGCGTCCCAATAGATCCGGAAAGCCAATACTTGTTCGGATTTAGTTTAAATGGGCGCAGCTTTAAATTTTCACGCGCTCCCCAAGGATTCACAGAAAGCCCCAGCATCTACAGCCAAGCACTGAAACGAGAACTTGACAGTATCCACATGCCAGTCAATACTGCACTGCTTCAATATGTCGATGATCTGCTGATCACCGCGAGAAGCGAGCCAGAATGTGAAAAAGCTTCTCTGACAGTTTTACATTTCCTAGCCGACAAGGGGCACAAGGTGTCCCCTTCTAAGCTGCAATTCTGTGTTCAGCGAGTTATTTATCTTGGTCACTCGCTGTCCAAGGAGGGAAGGCAGCTTACACCAGATCGCATCCAGTTAATTGCTAACATGTCAATACCCCAGACACAAAAGGAGGTGCGAGCTTTCATAGGCCTCACTTCATATTGTAGGCAGTGGATCCCTCAGTACGCATTTCTAGCAAAACCACTCATTCAGTTAACCACACAGGAGGCAGCCACATCGACTGTTCTCCCTTGGACTCAGGAACATACACAAGCTTTTGAAAGCCTAAAGGAAGCCTTATGTCAAGCACCTGTTTTAGCAACACCATGTTATAGCAAACATTTTACACTCTTTGTTACAGAACGCGAAGGTACTGCCTTGTCAGTACTTACTCAGGATCAAGCAGGATCACGCAAACCATGTGCCTATTTCTCTAGTACATTAGATCCCGTAGCTCAGGCTTTGCCTGCGTGTCTGAAATCAGTGGCAGCGACAGCTTTAGCAATCAGACAAAGCGATGCCATAGTATTAGGACACCCATTGACAGTACAAGTACCACATGCAGTAGAGGTTCTTGTGAACCGAACACAAACACAACACTTGACCATAGCAAGACTTACCGGTTATGAACTGACATTGTTTCAACCACACATAGAGATCCGACGGTGTAATACATTGAATCCTGCTACACTATTACCTGTAATTGGAACAGACCCACTAGCTCATGATTGTGTTGAAATCATTGAAATAAAGACGAGACCTAGACAAGACTTGACAGACGTTCCATTGTTAGATCCAGACCTGACGTTGTATGTAGACGGATCGTGCATGAGAACAAGTACAGGAGATTTAGTGGCCGCATATGCAGTCACAACAGACACTGAAGTTATTGAGACAAATTGTATAGATACTTTGTCAGCCCAAGCAGCAGAACTTATTGCTCTAACACAAGCCTGTATTCAAGCCACAAATAAGAAAGTTAATGTATACACTGACTCACGTTATGCATTCGGAGTTGTACACGACTTCGGCGTGCTGTGGCGAGAGAGAGGTTATTTAACCTCCCATGGTGCCCACATTCAGCACGGACCCCTCATTCATGCTTTGTTAGACGCAATACATCTACCCACTGCTATATCGATTATGAAATGTAAAGCACACACGAAGGTTACTGATACCATTTCTCAAGGCAATGATTTAGCTGACAGAACAGCTAAACAGACTGCTCAGAATCACACATTAGACATGACAAAGCCAATAGTTCAGACACCAACACAGTGTATGACAATTAAGGATCCCGCACTTGACGTAATTGACATACAGACACATGCCACAGCAGAAGAAATAAAGAAGTGGACTGAACTAGGAGGGATCCAGACAGATCAAGGATGGATGACGAAGGAGAAATCTGTATGGTTTCTCCCTGATTCCATGGTTCAAGCCATTATAGCTACAGTTCACAGTCCAGCACATTTAGGAGAGAAGGCTATGCTAGACAGCATTCAGCACATTTGGTTCAACAAACATTTACGAGCAGCAGCTAAACAAAAAGTTCGTACCTGTATGATATGTTGTCAGTTTAATCCAGGAAAGAGTGTTCCCGTAGAGCAGGGTGGATTTCAGCCTCCTGACCATCCTTTTGAAGTCCTCCAGATGGATTATATTCAGATGGAACGTTGTCGAGGATTCAAATATGTTCTCGTAGTTGTCTGCGCTCTCTCCCGTTGGACAGAGGCGTATCCCGTATCAGATTACACTGCCCCGACTACTGCCAAGCAGCTAGTTCGAGAATTCTTCCCACGGTACGGGTTACCACGTGTTGTATATTCAGATAACGGCCAGCCTTTCTCATCCGAATTAATGAAACATGTCTCACTTTTGCTGGGATATCAGTGGAAATTCCACTGTGTCCGACACCCCGAGGCAGCAGGTCTCGTGGAACGACACAATCAGCTTTTAAAAATCAGATTGTCTAAAATATGTCAGGAAAAAGGTGTGGACTGGATAGTAGCCTTACCAGTTGCACTATTTTACATGAGGATGGTAGCACACTCTCGAACAGGGCTATCCCCTTATGAAGTGATCTTTGGTAGACCACCGAATATGTGGGGGACGCCTATACCCCGTAAAATAACTGATGTTGACTGTAATATGCTGACAGATTACCTGGCTTCTTTGATGTCTGCACTACAATCTTGTCGTTCACAGGTAGTCGCAGCTTTTCCCGACAACACCGAGGTGAAACCTCATGACGTAATTCCCGGTGATTATGTTCTCGTCAGGAATTTTGATCGGAAAACCCAACTGGAGCCAAGGTGGAGGCTTCCTAAGTTGGTCCTGCTAACGACCAGAACAGCTGTAAAGATCGAAGGGAGGAAAGGCTGGGTGCATTCCAGCCATATCAAGAAATTTCATGGACTTCCTCCTGACACAGACAGTACTGCCCGTGTGTCTTCCCCCATTGACTCAAAGCTAACCTTGGCTGAGGCCAGTAGCACCGAACTCTATAAGCAGAAACTCAGGTCCAGATCTAAACTGTCGGACGATTTGATTGTTTAAGTCCTCTCCAAGGTGAAGCGGTTGAATCTGTCCCGACATGTACCCCTTAGGTCTGAATCACGTAGAGTCCAGAATCATAATGAAACGACATGCTTATTGTAAATTACTGCGTAACCACTGTATTGTGACTTTATTAATTTTGTTTTCCTTGAGTTTTTTAATAGTTACTGCAAGTATATTGTTGCATATGTACTATCCTGTTTCTAAACGTGTTTTCAATATAACTGGTGAACATTCTTTTAGTGACCTACCCCCACATGAGTTGTCCTATAGACTTGCGCTGCGCAATAACACCTTCATTAGTATGTTACATCGTTCCCATCAGACTAGTAATGCCACCAATTGTTGGGTGTGTGGCCGACTCCCTCCCTATCAGAATACCAAAGGAGTTCTGCCTTTCTTTCCACATCCGTTCACACACAATGGCTCCTGTGGAGCATGGTTTAGTTTATTAAATTCCATAGACCCAGACACAGCAGTTTATCAACAACATTGGATATGGGGAAATCTGAATCTAGTTTTATTCAAAGTCTGTCACCCCAATAAGGAGGGTCACCCCAGTAGAACAGGAACTGATTTAGAAAATGAAGTGTATAAATTAGGTAATTTTACGCCTAATCTTATGATTTTGAATGTCAAATCCGAAGTTGAACTAATTCTGCCCACTATGTCAGTATTTCCAGTTAAGGGTGAATTATGTGTAAGAAAAGTTGGTTCCATACATATGGGCCATAGCCAATGCGTTACTACAGTAGAATATAGTGATCAAGGCAAATCTTCATTTAGAGCTTCTCGCCATTCTTACTTTATATGTGGTCAGACGGCATATATGCGTCTACCTCTAGATTGGGATGGTACCTGTTACATAGCATTCCTTTTGCCACCTGTTTTCCTAGCTCCCCCTGATTATTATCGAAATGTTCATTTAGTACACAAAAGAGAGCGTAGAGATCTCCCGGTTGTCGATTATACTGAAACGGCATGGGACAAGTATGTAGATTTCAATAAAGGTATCTTTCCCTATATAGGTACAATATCAAATAGTAAGCTGATACGTAGACTAACCAAGACTCTTGAAGCTGTAGTAAACGAGACTATAGCCGCCCTAGGCAATCTGACAGAGGAACAATCAGTGATGAGAATTGTTGTTCTCCAGAATCGTCTTGTCCTTGACGTCATCCTGGCCGATAGGGGCGGAGCTTGCAGGATCATCGGATCCAGCTGCTGCATATTCATACCAGAAAATTCGCCATCTGTATATAAAGCTTTAACACGCCTTCATAAGATTGTAAGCCAGATACACGAGGATCCAGGCACTTGGACATGGTCCGGGTGGTTTTGGAGTGTGATATCAGCCTGGGGATGGAGAGTTTTATCCTTCCTAGGTATTGGCCTTCTTATGCTCTTCAGTTGTTGTTTATGTCTGCAATGTGGACCAGCGATTTGTGGTCTGTGTGCCACATCATGCATTCCATATCAAAGTTCTCGTTCAAAATGCCGGAAGAAGAAGGAAGAAGAAATGATGCTCCATGAGCAAATCGATGGAATGATGAAGATTGATATCTCTTGAAGGGCAAGTAGGGGACAAGGAGGGAATGTGGAAATGTGGATTTTCCTGATCAGTTATGTCCCCTATCTTGGACCCCAACGGTTCTATATGCATGTTACAAGTACATGTATGTTCCCTCCAGTTCCAGTTTCTAAGACGCGAACATATGTGTGTCTACCGTCAACATGTTCTCTGTCAGATCCGCCATCTATGGGCTGGATATTCGATTCCTAAGCATGAAAGGCCACCGACTTTATATGGCTAAGTTACTCCATTTTTACAGTTCAGGCAAGTAGGCCCGATTCTGTCCTCAAGCCTTTCCCTGCTCTCTGCCTCTGACAGCTTCAGCTTGAGCTTGCATCTGTATCCATGAACTTTGTCCTACTCCCTGTGCAGCTAACGGTGCCTGCCTCGGCTAGTTTTCGCCTGCCTGCCAAGAAGCTGTATTTCACCTTCGAATTATCTATTTTGCTCTTCAGCCGATGCATTCCTGTCTAGTGATTTAAGTAAACATTTCCTCTGCTCACAAGCAAGGGACTCAGCCTTTCCGTCCTCCTGCAAGTGATTCATAGCCCTGCTGCCATGGAAAGTTTTCTGCCCCTCGCATCTCATATAGACACTTAGACGCTTGTACACGCACACACAGTTAGTATAGAATAGATTCTGTCCGAGAGTCCTTCCTTGTGGATAACATAGTTCTCTAAACATAGGATGTTAGATATGATTTGGGATTAGGTTGACTTGACCCCTCAGACTTTTCGTCTCCATATGTAGAGTTAATGTCAAGTCCCCTTCACCCCCTAGTTGCACGTCAATTACACGTCATACTGCTGCGCGCGCATCTATGCCAAGTATTATCTTATAGATCCACCTATGTCTGATAATCCTAACCAATCATGTTTCTTTTATTCCTTATTACGCCTAGTTTCGATTACGTACCTGTCATGTCACTTTTCTTATCAAATGTTACGCCTTCTACATTCGTTTCATTGTAATGTGCTTATTATAAAAATGCATGTCTGTCAATAAAGTATTGTACTTCACTTCCTGAACCCTCGTGGTGACGGAACCTGAAGGCCGTGACTCGAGTCGGCCATTTTGAATGGAATAAAGCCCATTTAGAAAACCTCTTATACCACGGATTCTGCCTCTTGTTATTTTGAGCTATTTTACTTTATTTTAAGATTCCGTATGAAATTCAGTCCGGTATTTTATTTACCACAGTGGGTGGGGTGGACTGTAGTGGGGTGGAATGGGGTGGCCTGGGTGAAGTGGGGTGGGGTGGATTGGAGTGGGGTAGATTGAAGTGGGATGGATTGGATTGCTGTGGGGTGGCTTGGAGTGAGTGGCATGGATTGGATTGAGGTGGAATGGATTGGGGTGGAGGGGATTGGATTGGGGTGAACTGGAATGGTGTGGGGTGGATTGGAGTGGGGTAGATTGGATTTGGCTAGATTGGGTGGATTGGAGTGGGTGGATTGGATTGGAGTGGATTGGATTGGGGTGGGTTTATTGGAGTGAGGCGGATTGTTTTGGATTGGAGTGGGGCAGATTGATTTGGACTGGAGTGGGGCAGATAGTTTTGGATTGGATCTGATTGGAGTGGGGCACATTGTTTTGGATTGGAGTGGGGCAGGTTGTTGTGGGGCAGATTGTTTTGGATTGGCTTGGGGTAAATTGAAGTGGAGTGGATTGGGATGAGGTGGATTGGATTGGAGTGGGGTGGGGTAAATTGGATTGGACTGGATTGGGGTGGATTAGATTGGTGTGGGGTGGATTGGATTGGGGTGGATTGTGGTGGTCTGGAGTGCGGTAAATGTGGGTGGAGAGGGAGGGTTGAGTTGATTTGGATTGGAGTGGGATGCATAGGAGGAGGGGTGGATCGGGGTAGGGCAGATTGAAGTGGGATAGATTGGAGTGGGGCAGATTATTTTGGATTGAAATGGGGCAGATTGGAGTGGGGCGGATTGGAGGGGGGTGGATGTGAGTAGGGTGGATTGGAGTGGGGCATATTGTTTTGGATTGAAGTGGGGCAGATTGTTTTGGATTGGAATGGGGCAGCTTGTTTTGCATTGAAGTGGGGCAGATTGTTTTAGATTGGAGTGGGGCAATTTTTTTGGGATTGGAATGGGGCAGATTGGAGTGGGCAGATTATTTTGATTGAAGTTGGGCAGATTGGAGTGGGGCGGACTGGAGTGGGACGGATGTGAGCACGGCAGATTGGAGTGGGGCACATTGTTTTGGATTGAAGTGGGGTAGATTGTTTTGCATTGGAGTGGGGCAGATTGTTTTGGATTAGAGTGGGCAGATTGTTTTGGATCGCAGTGGAGCAGATTGTTTTGCATTGGAGTGGGGTAGAATGGAGTGGGGCAGACTGTTTTGGATTGAGTGGGGCAGATTGGAGTCAGGCAGACTGTTTTGGATTGGAGTGGGACAGAATGAAGTGGGGCAGATTGTTTTGGATTGGAGTGGGGCTGACTTGGAGTGGGGCGGGTTGGGAGGAAGGGAGTGTAGTGGATTGAAGTGAATTGGATTGAGTGGGGTGGATTTGTATGGGGTGAGGTTGGGTAAAAGGCAGTGGATTGGAGTGGGGTGGATTGTGGTGCACTGCACGATTATGCGTTAACATATCATTTCAGAAATTACACATAAGAAAGAAACAATGTTGCTTTGCAATAACATAATCCTCATCTTTTGAGAGCAGCACCCATGAGCAAAAACAAAAGAAAACATGAGTGCAAAGTGAGAAAAGAAGACTGTCAATATAAAAGAAAATTAACTAAAGAAAAAAAACCTTAGCAATTTTGTTTGTCCTGCTTGGCACGTTTTTGCCAGTCACACACTTTCTATTTGCAGGGCACTAAAAGTTAAACTGAACAAAATAGTACCTCAATCATGCCGGGAGCAGCGGACGAACACTGATTAAATTGAATCAGTCAGTGCTTGGTCTCTGCTCCACAGAGAAGAATGAAAATGATGTTAGGCCTGCATTGATGAATTACGAGGCTGTAAATAAGAGTGCCACACAAGTTAACAAATGGTAAGCAACGGGCAGGCTCCAAGACCTTTTTGTTAACAACAGTGAATCTCAAGCGAGACGAGTGCGCTAGCATATGCTCATGCAGGCTCGAACCTAAAAATGCGTGATCGAGCAGCAACGTTGGAAAATGGCCTTTCTTTTCCACTCAAAGGGTTTATTACTGTATCCGGAGAATCTTTATTATTGTTTTTTGGTATTTTTCTATTTGCTGAGGAGGCTTTTAAGCCGAGTTAGGATACAAGGAGTTAGATCTGCAATTGATTATAGAATAAATGAATATTATTCAAATAAGTGGCCATAGTCAGGTAACAGCCAAATGACAAAAGCATACAGCTCAAGAACCGGCTCAATAGTAAGTTGGAGCATGTGAAAGCTGTGCAATTTGTAACACAAGGATGCGCAATTTGTAGCACACAGATTAATTTGAAATAGAGATAAAAGAATGACGGTAAGGGTTTTTTATCAGAGAAAATACTGTATTCATTTGTATGTGCGACCCCTCTATTCTATTTTGATTTTGTATTTAAAGCGGCTTAATCTTTCAAGTTGTAAAAGTGAGGTGAAATGTATCTTTTACACATACATAAAATGATAATGTATTTTGCCACTTTTTCCATGTACAAAAATCTTTCTGTAACGTGGACTGATGACAAATTCTTTTATTTTGTGTCCTAGAATGCAAGGAGGAAAACTGGAGCTAAAAGCTCTTGCTCATTGTTTTTCATCAACGCAAACTTCACTTTGCCCAGATTTCTGTATCCAGGGGATGTCTAGACATTTCAACCTGCTATTGTGCAACGTGTCTCTGTTCAAACTAAGAGAATCAGTGGGGAGGGAAAGGGTAAGAAATGTTTGTTCTAAAGATGGGCACCATTAGTCACCTAATTAAAAATGGGTTATATTAAACCTTCTGTACTACTGCAGTTATCAATTTTAAAGTAGAAAAAGCACAAACAGAAAAGGGTGCATATAAAACAAGCATTGAAAATGCAATAGGTCTCACGTTTGATTAAGTTAAAGCCATTTGCTTTGCTAATGGTATTGTATAGCAAAGCAAATAGCTTTAACTTAATTAAAGGCGAGACCTATTGCATTTTTAATGCTCGTTATTTATGTAGTGTGAGAGTACCTCTAAAAGTTAAGTCTTCTGTGATCATACCGTGGAATGGTTATCAGCATATTGTGTTTATCTGTAAGAGGCCAGGGGTAGGTACAGATGTTTAATGCAAATATAAGTCCAACTCAAGGACAAATACTCAGGCCACCTCCCCGAACCCATGGGTTACCTGTTCTGGACGCAGCGCTTTGGGTGACTGCTCTGCTCACTGATGGCAGTGGCTACAGAGAACAGCGCCGTCCAAGTCTTCTGCTTCTGTTTCTGCTTTCGGGTGACTGCTTTGCCCTTTGATGGCAAGGGCCGAGGAGAGCAGCTCCGCCCAAGCCTCCTGCTTTTACTGCTGCTTTTAGGGCCAAAGCGTCATCACCGAAAGAAGCACATTAACAGCATCTTGTGATTCTGACCAAATCACTTAATCTCCCCGTGTCTCCAAGAACAAATGAATGTGTTCTTGTGTAACGTAACTGGTGTTCGTGTGAAGCGCTCCCATACCTTCGTGTCGAGTTCGAGCTATATAAATCTTCAATATAACAGGCACTTCTTTCTTTGCTAGGCATTGACAGTTTAAACCTGCCATACTGTATGGGTTGTCTGGTTAGGGTTGCTTTTTGTGTTTTTTCAAGGGTAGGTGCCTCAAATGCAAAGTAATCCTGTTGTCCTAACAGCCACTGTAGAAAGGTGTGCACAGCAACCTCCAATTTTCACTCAGCCTTTCATCTATCCGAGATCGCTAAAATAAGTACCAGTACTGCTGAATCGGGCGATTTTATGGCACTTGGAAGGGTAAGACCGGAAGCAAGCACTATTATTGTAGAGAGCATATTTTCTCGGCATCCGGAAACCTCCAGCATCCTGCTCCCCGAAAGAAGCCAACCGCAGTGGAAAAATTAGCAGAAAAACTAGCTCAGATCACGCAAAAACAAGCCACGAAGAAAGGCGCAGCATCTGTCCCGAATAAAGGCTGTTGGGAAGGGCACGCATACTGTCAGAGCAGCAGATGCGGCCACCGAGACTGCTCCCAGCAACATGTGCTAATAATGCTCCTGCAAATTATCTGTGTTTCGTGTAAGGCCAACATGACACCTATCGGCAACTTCAAGGGATTAGGGACCAGAGCAAACAAGCAGTCTAGATTGTCCCGGCACCTCCAAAAGTGAAAGCGCGCACAGTGCGCTGAATGTAAATAAAGTGGCCCATTAGCTGCCTGCTTCCATGTCATGGGAACAAAGATGGCGTCGGGCTGTCCACATGGGCTATCCTAAAAGTGGACAAGGCAGTAACACAAAATCCCGATTGCCAATCACGCGCCAGTGTTTAACATAAACGCTGACGCACTCCAATGGAAAAGAAGGGCGTGGCTTAAGTCCCCTTCTGAAATTGAATCGATTACAAAAGGCACTCGCATGGCGAGAGCAGTGCATGCGCACTGCTAACGCCAGCCGAGACCTAAAAATGTGTGGCTGAAGTATAACTCGGAATACTAAACATGGCTGTAAATGGGAATCATAATTTATTTGTGTTTCATAATTATTTATTACGTTTCTCAAGGGTGGGGATACATGCCAATAGGACCATGGTACAATAGTACTGCAAAATATATACATCTGGTTACAACATAGCGGAAAAAGTTGCGCACTTATGGTGAGGAAGGGTATGAGTAGAGGTAATGGAGGGACGGGGAGAGAGAAGGGTGAATGGAGGTCAAAAAAAGGGGGGGATAGAAGGTAGCAAATATTTTACAGACAATAGTATAGGTAATAGGATCATCAATAGCAACAGTAGAGTAGCTCCTGGAGATCACTTGGTGGTGGGCTTCTGGAGAAGAGGTTTCACATTGCATGAGCATTTGCCAGTATATGGTAAGCAGCAGGACCTGTGGTGTGGTAGTGGTGATGCATGCACGGGGTGGGAGAAAGGGAGAAGCCACGTGATGGGAAAGATCAATAAACGTTATGGGATAGAGAGGGGGGAGGTGGGGGAGAGGTGAGTAAGGTAATGTAGCCCCTAGTCAGATCCGGGTGTAGAAGGCGCAGTAGGTATCGGGTGGTGTTAATGGGTGGGAGAGTAAGGGGGTGGGCGGAGAATCATAATTTAAAGTAAAAAACATTTTCTTGGTGTGAAGAATTTGGAATATAAACTAATATCTGAAAAAACAATGCAAAAATGCATTAAAAAAAATGATCAAACGAATGGAAACAGTAATTTTAAGGTACACACATGATGGCCGTATGGTAGCTGGGTTTCTGTTGCAGTAACCCCCCCACCCACACTTTTTGCCGGGCTACTGATGCACTTTGACTTGATGTGCCCTGGTTCCTTGCCAATCAGGTTCCCAGGGACTGTGTTTTTTCCCAAAACTGTATCTTGTATCCCCAATTGGCACCTCTCTGGCCACATGTCAGTCCCTTGTAACTATGCACTATGGCCAGGGAAGGCCTCTAAATGCTGCAGCACTTTTTGTGCACACCCTTAGAGGCCCTGTACTTTTACAGACACACACACTGCCATTGCAGGCTGCGTATTTTGGTGCGGAACAAAGTGAAGAGTCGAAATGCCCCGCATCCCTGTGTGCCATGCCTACAACCCACTGCCCTTGCATAGGTCAGCCACCCCTCTAGCTGGGTGCACTATACTAGTGGTGAGGGTACAGGTGCATGAGTCCTGTACCCCTACAGTGTCTAGACCAATTCTTAGACACTTTAAGTGCAGTAATGCCATTAAGAGTATATGGTGCTGGGAGTTTGTCATTACGAACTCCACAGCACCATAGTGGCTTTACTGAAAACTGGGAAGTTTGAAACTTATCAGCACATTAAACCCACACCAATGCCAGTGTGGGATTTAATGAAAAATGCTCTCAGAGGGCATCTTAGAGATGCCCCCTGAAAAACGACCTGCCTCTGGTGGGTTCCCTGACTGGTACACACCAGCCTGCCACCACAAGACATGTTTCTGTACCCCTGGGGTGAAAGCCTTTGCTCCCTGAGCCCAGAAACAAAGCCTTTCCTGGGTGGAGGTGTTCAAACCTTGCCACCTTTGTAATGCGACCGCAAGCCTCTCCTGCTATCAGGAGCAGGCCCCCTTCCTGTCTCCCCTCCTTTTCGATAAGAAGACAGGCAGGAAAAATTGGCCATCCCAGAACGTGTGCCCACCTCTGACAACCCACCCCTCAGGTACGGGAGGCGAGGTGAAGCCCATTCTTCAGTGTCCGCCATCTTGCAGATGACAGGCACTCTCCAATCAGGATTAGGGACTGTACCCACCTGCCCCACTTGGGGTGAGTACACCAAGGGTGTAGTCACCCTAAGGTCAGTAGCCCATTGGCTACCGATCTGGAGACCCCTAAAATAACCCATAAATACAGTATTTAGGGGACAGCCCTAAACCAAGAAGACAGATTCCTCCAACCAAAGAAGAAGGATGAAAGAAGATGCCCAGCAGAGGATACTGCACAGAAGAACTGACTTGGCCCCAGCCCTACCGGCCCATCTGCAGTTTGCAGAGAATCCTGCGCCAAAAGTCGACCTATTCTGCAGCCAGCGACCTCCAGGAACCCTGGGAGGACTGACTACCTTCAACAAAGACCGAATCGCCTGTGAACAGCAGCTCTGTTCAAAAGAAAACTCCCAAGTGAGACTCTGAGCCTGCTGAGGACAAAGAAACAGGACTCCTGGAACCACCACTGCAACCGCCGTCTACGGCCGAATTAGAGTGGCCCACCCGTCCCAGCAAGGTCCCCCAGTGCTCCAGAGTCTGAGTCCACCATGTGTTGACCCCTCCAGGACTCCCCGACGTCGTCTACAGCCTCTGCAGGGAGACCCCCCCAACTGCGAGTGGCCAGGCAAGGTGAAATCCGACCTCGAAGGACACCCCTACATCCATCTGCCCCGCGCCCTGGAGAAGAGAACCCAAGGTGCACCTACGTTCCCAATCCCTCCAACTTACCTGCCCAGCGGTTGGTTCCTCCCGGACGTTTTCCTGGACTGAGCCTGCAGCCAAAATCCAAAACCGGCAACTCTCATTGAAAATAACAGGGCACCCGATGCCAAAACAGCACCCTGCACCCAGCCGCCCCTGCGGGTGTACTTTGGGTGCTAACTCGGATTCCCCTTTCCCTGAGCCTAACGCCAGGAGCATTGCTCCCACAACCCTGTGGCCTGCTTGTGAGCAGCCACCAACTGGAGGCCCCATATCCCCCATTGGATAACATTGGGCCTCAGCACTCTGTACCCGGCCGCCCTTGCGCTACTGAGGGTGCTTTGAGAGTGCATCCTTGACCATGGAGGAACCCTTGTTCTAACCCCAGAAACTCAACCCCTAAGACGGAGTACTTACTTGTTATCCGATAACTTCATTTCTCTCCGTAGGAATATATTGACTGTTTTCCCTTGAAAAATGTTCTAAGTGTTGATTTGATTTGTATGAAAACCTGAAAAACTACAACTGTGCAAAACTGAATTTACTTACCTTTTCTCTAGGAAATGTCCCAGTGCGATATCTAGGCATATCACACTGAGTACAAAAAGTAACAAAAAGTAACTGAAAAGTAATTTCGACATTTTAATTTACCTGTATTTCAATCAATTGCATTTGAACCTGCATTCAAGTGTACAACACTGCGTAAGATTTTGCAAAGCATTTATTTCACTTATCTGTGCCAGGCTTGGCTTGATTCTAGAAATAAAATAACTAAAACGGCATTTGCAGCAACCCTATTAGATCTGCGTAGGTATCATTTTAAGACACACGTGCCAATGGCAATGGCACATAGAGAAGGGGACAGATGTGGGATGCTTCTGGGCTGGCAGGGCCGGCAAGATACAAAGGTAAAACCAATTACAGAAATATTAGACCCGGCTGGAATCTCGATCCGCTCACAGGCAGAAATAACAACTCTTCCACAACTATTATATGGGGGTATATAGAAATACAATACAGAACAACCAGAGGGCAATGGAACAATTCCTAGATTCCCCAAACATATCACAAACCTCAACAACGGATAAAACCTCCCTAGACACAACGATTTTGTCCACAGACATAACCCAAGCAATCCAAGCCCTGGCACGCAATAAAGCCCCTGGAATGGATAGCTTTCCACTAGAATACTAAAACACCTTCTTCATGCTGCTGGTACCCCGCCTAGCAGAAATGTACGACAACGCAATAGAGAAAGGCGAACTCCTGGGATCACTCAGGGAGTCTATCCTGGTGGCATTCCCAAAACTGAAACGAGACCCAAAACTCCTGGCCTCATAGGGGCCCATAACATTATTGACAGCGGACTGTAAAATCCTGGGGAAGATACTACACAAATCCTCCCGCCACTGATGCACCTGGATCAGTGCGGGTTTGTCCCGGGTAGAAACACATCTCAAAATATATGTAGGATAATCCACATTCAAGATACAGCAAGCCTCACTTATCCCAGAGCCGCCTGCCTGATCCTGGACCTGGAGAAGGCCTTCGATCCCCTCACATGGCTGTACCTTTTCACAATTCTTCAACGGGCGGGAATAGGCCCCACCCTACTAGCGTACACATGACTATTATACACAAAACTCACTTCAAGAGTACGCATGGGACGATATATATCAGCTCCATTCCAGATGGAGAGGGGCACAAGACAGGGGTGCCCCCTCTCCCCTCTACTGTTTGCCCTGGCAGTAGAGCCACTAGCGATCCGCCTGCGCCAGGAGGGAGAGAACTGGGGTATCCCAATAGCAGGCACCACTTATAGCGTGTCGCTGTATGCAGACAATCTATTATTGTATGCACGTGACATCACAGCAGATTTAACCCCAATCTAGACAACACTTGCAGAATTAGCAGAGGCATCGGGACTCAGAGTACAATGGGAAAAATCCACAATTTATCCGCTAAGCCCTGGTCCCACCCCCCAGAACATCAATATAGGAGGTCAGGGCATCGGCTGGAGCGAGAGTGCCCTCGATACTTAGGAGTCCAGTTATACCACTCCCCCACCAACATATTTGGGGAAACCATTGTAAAGCACTAGCTGGGATAAGGGCGGTGGTGGGTTTTTGGAAGACTACTCCCCTGGCCCCAATTGGACGAGTGGCCTTGGCCAAAATGATAATAGTACCCAGACTACTATACCTCTTTACTAACCTCCAGGTCATCCCCCCTGTCCCTTTTCCCAGGAACTAGACTCACTACTTAGCTCCCTTATCTGGGGCACAGGCTGACATAGTGTAGCACTGACCAAATTACAACTAACAACTGACTGCAGAGGACTGGGGACCCGATCCTACGAGGCATATTTCCTAGCCACACAACTTCAGTGGCTCTCTCACTGGACGGTGGGGCGCTACCTAGGAGAAACCAAAACCGAGACAGGGCCTATACCATTGCCGGCGAATCATCAACTGCTCCTGCCCGGTACCAGACCCATGCGGACATACCCACTACAAGTGTCAATAGCCCGCACATGTATGCAGAGGATAGCCCGCACATGTATGCAGAGGATACACCGCATTTCCACAGGAAAGTCTCTCTACTCCCCATTGCTACCTCTGATAGGACTGCCTAGAAACAAGAGATATTTATTACTCAACCCGCACGTTGCAGGTATGGACAGACCACTCACTACTCGAGCGGAATCCCTATTTGAGGATGGACAACTATGCCCGTTTAACCAATTAATGGAGGTATATGACCTTACACCCGGACAATTCCTGCTCCAAAGACAAATCATCGCCAGTTGCTGCCCACATTGGGACCTAACCGAAGGGGAACCAGCAACACACCCGGTACTACACACAATCCTCCACATGGGAGCGGGCCGACACTTAGTCACTTGGGTCTACAAAGCCATACGAGAACTCAGTCAAACCATTAGACTCACTACAACAGACATGGGAGGAGGAACTAGAACGACAATTACAAGACAAAGAGTGGGAATACACAATAAAGTACCCAAAGAAAGTATCCCGAAATGCTCGCTTAAAAAACATACAATTCTACATCCTGCATAGGGCATATTTAACACCGGCACGTCTCCAACGATATTACCCGGACATGCAGTTCCTATGTCCCAGTTGCCAGGCCCCCGATGCAGCTGTCCAGCACATGTTCTGGAGCTGCCCCACAATACTACTGGAGCGCCATACACGAGACATTACAGAAAACCACGGGCCTACCAGACATGAATACATGGGAGGCCAGTGCATTGGGAGTATTCCGCCAACTAAAGCAACAGAAAGTACAGACATGCTTTGCGTCACTTGCAGTGCAGCTGGCTTAGAGAGGAATAGCCATGCACTGGCATGCCCCCACAGGACCTCCTATGGCGGCCTGGGTGGGAGCAGTAAATAAATGAGGAGCAGCAGAAGAGGAAGCGATTAGAAACAAAGACGTGAGGGGGACACGCAAGCACCACATATCCATGGAATGGGCTCTACTCCTACACCAATTCAAACAACAGACAGACCGCGGTGAACCACCAGTGCACCCCAGACCCCAACGGCTCAAACAACCCAGAACTCACCTGAAGAAACACATTCAAGGCCCCAACCAGCCCATACAAACACCGGGCACCTGGATAGGCCAGCAGAAACCATCGCAGCCCCCCCACATACCTAAACGCATATCACCGACGGCATAACGACCCGCAAGTAAAATGCTCCCATCTGAACACAACACAAAGCCCCCCACAGTCAACTCCTGTTAGACCCAAAGTTACCAGTTAGGAAACCACACCGGTAGTTACTAGACCGGAACTTATAGGAAGGACGTACATCTAAAAAGTAATAGAGCATACAATAACGCAATTAGACGCACACGCAAGTTCATGCTTCACACTTGGCACATACTGCCCTAACTGCACTGTTGCAAACCTAAACAGCTTGTGAAGAAATGTACAAAATGTATGAAACAAACATGATGCAAATATACAAAGGTAAGATGTGTATAAAGATACAAAATGTCAATAAAAACATTTTTCTTTTTAAAAAAAGAGTGCTTACACCCACCACTGATGAGCAATATGTTCAGGATAAAGCCTGCCTGATACATAATAGTGAAAATTACACACAGAAGTTCACACATAGCTTGTGCTTGAATGAAGCAAAAGACGAGGCACCTTGGGGAGTATCTAACAAGATCCTGGGCAGGCAGTGGATACGGTGGTTCACAGCGGTAAAGGAGGAAAGTCACCAGCAGGTTTGAGGCTCTTAAGCATATTATCTGCAGCTATTTGTTCTGAAAGATAAGTACTTGTGTTTCAACTTGCCCCACAAGACAGGGATGCTACCCGGTAAAAGTGATGGAAGAAGATTATTTTAGTTCTTTGTTTATTCCTCAATTAGTAGCTTTACCACCTTTCCAATTGGCAAACCCCCCAAAAATATTATTATCCCTTCACAAACAAAAGTTATTTTTTTTAATTGTGGGTGCTTTTCTAAGGAAAAAATAACAAAAGAATCCACTTGTGTTTCCTTTGCCTGCTGAAAACGTAAAGCAGGGCCTGCAGCCAGAACACGTCATTTTTAGGTCTCGGCTAGCGATGGCTGCGCTTGCGCAGTCTCGCTTGCGAGAGATAATGACTTGGGAGAAGAGGGGCTTGAACCCGCCCCTCTTCTACCCTGTTCTCCATTGGCTGGCCTAGTAAATGCTGGCCAGCCATTGGAGAAGAGGTCCCGTCACTCCAATCATGCCCCGTCCTTTTCGGATCGGGGGCGTGTTTTTTGCGAAAAGTCTCAGGGAGGAGACAACATCAAAACACGCCCCCGAATCCAAAAAGGACGCTCCCTTTCTCCGAGGCATTTCTGCTGTGCCTCGGAGAAAGGCGGTGGTGTCCCGGCGTTGCTCCCTCACCTGATCTCCTTGTTTTCTCCCTCTTTACAGACTGCGATGAAAAAACATCCCGGCCCCTCCACGTGCCTCATCCCTCTGCTGCTGAGATTACCGAACGCTGCGCGCGCTGCCGATCCAGAATCGTTTATTTCCAGCGGTATCCATTTCCCCTGGTCTCGCTCTCCTCGTTTTATCTGTATCCATTATTAATGCCTTGTTTATAGACTGCTTATGACGCCGCTGATAACGACGAATTATTTTGCTAATTTCTTGCAGCCTGCCTCCCAAAAAAACTATGAATTTGACAACTGGCACAGCAGCATGCATCTGTGGTTGTCTAACCCACTTTCAGTCATTATTGTACAAAGTTTGCCCTCGAATTCTGAATTAGAACTTTCCGAGATAGAGTTCTTCGAGTTTTCCTAAAACTAAGGTAGTAGTCCAGTTACGACATTTCACATCCCGTTCTAATATGGCGACCGTCCTCTTTAAAAATGAAGGTTAGTGTGGGTCGATTGAAGTTCAGTGACCCGTTCGAAGATGGCGGCTATAGTCTGCTTGGACTTGGCCACTTGCTCTTTGGTCCCCGCCCCTTCCCCTCGTTCCATATAACTGTTGCTTCTTCTGTCCCATATTTACTGTCTTGTTTTGTTTTTCACCCCCTTTTCTTTCCAGCTAGCAGGCTCTAATTTCGTTTTGAGGCAGAGCCCATCTTCCGGGAGACAGGTTTGCTTTATGGCGCTAGATGGGGATGAATAGCTTGTTGTACGGCTGGTGAAAGCCGTGTTAGATTTTAAGGACAAGGAGGGGGAGACCACCAGTGGCCTTTGATATTCGAAACCCTTTTTCCGAAGATAATCATTTTGTCGCCATCCTACACGGTGAGGTATTTGTGCGTTGTATTTTAGAAGGCTTCTCTTTAGGATTGTGTTTTGTTGTTGTTGTGCCAGCTGAGTCATCATGTCGGCCCTGACGCCTCAAAGTGACATGCCAACCCCACGACAGACAAGATCACGCAGGCTGCAGTGGAGACCATCTATCTGTGCAAATTCCGAGTGTCCATGGACGGGGAGTGGCTCTGTCTCCGCGAGCTGGACGACATCTCGCTCACTCCGGACCCCGAGCCTACCCACGAAGGTATGGTGGAAATGTCAACCATGGCTGCCCCCCTTCTCTCTGTCCCCCTCTGCCCCTCCCCCCACCTGCTGCAGCATCTCCCATTGGCATCCGTGGCGTCGCTGCCACCTCTTGCAGTCACATTAAACTCTTTAAATGGCATTGCAATTCACTGCTATGATTTGTGTTGCGGCCACTCTTTGCAACGTTGCTTTCCAGCCTTTCTCTGCATATTGTTTGCCTTCCTGTAGTGCTCTGAATCGCCTCATTCGTTACCAGGGGTGGCGGGCGCGTGCTCGTTTGATAGCAGAGAGATGTGTGGCAGTGTTAGCTTTCCTATGCACTTGAAGTAAAAACACAAAGAACCTGTAAGCTTTTATTGCCATTTCTGCAAGCAGTGCGCCCGAGTCCAGTGCTGAAACACAGCCATTGTATTGACCCCCCAACCCCCGTGCCAGACAGCTAAAACTATTTTTGACAGGCTTCATAATGTTCGAACATAACTAAACAGAATTTAAAAACGGATGTAAACCATGACTAGATTGGTGACTGCTGATGAAGGAGTCGGCGTGTAAACACTGCAGCGTGCCGCTCTTCTTTCCGTGCTGCCGTGGCGGGATTGGCGTGCATCCTTGGAGCTTGCTTGAAGACATTTATATTTTTAGAGCCTGGAAGCAACCGTTATCTCGTTTGTTCCTCGTGACTGATGCCGAATGTATTGTACACGTCAAAAACTCACTGCTTATTATTTTGCTCTAAATGGATGCATTATTTCATTAGTGACTATTCCCTGGTGATGCAAAGTAGAACTGATTTTAAAATAATTCCTGCTTAAAACTACCCCTTCGACGCCCGAGATCAGGCGCTGCCTCTAGCCGGACATAAGAGCGCGTCGCCGCCCGACAGCCAGCCCTTGTGCACAGTGAAGGGCAGGGCATGAATTAGCATGACTCTCTGCCTGTCAGTTGCTTGTAGTTCATTCCTTTCCTAGCTTTCCAAGGTGCATTGTTTTAGAAGTGGTTGACAATGTGCCTCATAAAATTCTTATTTTTCAACTCTTTGAAGTTGTAGCATTGTACTTTCTTACAGTCTGCTTTCAAGTTCCATTCATCTGTTCAATATCCAAATGTTTTACCACCACCTTGTGCGTGCCTTTGAGCAAATGACATACACAGTTACTCTTGGTTTCCCCCATGCTAGTTATTATTTGGGTATGTTTGAGAAGCTTGAAGCCTATCCAATCTTTAGCTGTGCCTGTCGGGTAAATCTCCCGGTGCAAGCGCCCACCACACCATCTCACTGTTATGCAATGGCTCGCTCACTACATTCCCGCTAGATATCTTAGAGACTGCAGGGGTAGGTTGGGTAAGTAATTGGATGTCATCGACAAAATGAGCACCTGCAAAATTGTAACATTTTGAGGAAGGAAGCTAGGGAAAAGGGTATTTAAAATAATGGGCAATGTGAAAAAGTCGGGCCACAAAAAAGTTATTTATGGTACAAGTTGGTAAAAAGAATGCATTCGTACATTTTTTTTGTGAAGGGAATGCTGATTATTAAGAAAAGAAAAAGCTACCTACAGCGACAAGATTGATTCTAACACTTTTTGTGAAGAGATATCTGCGTCATCTGGGTTCTTATGATAACCCATGTTATTGATAGATTTCCTGAACCCCTGGAAAACCTTGTAATTCAATTGTTTGCAAGTGGCAGGTTTACATACTCCAGTATCCAAGAAAACCCTGGTGGCCATGCTTAATGTACATTCACAGAGAAGTGTTGTAGTACACAGCAAAGACTAAAACAAGCATTTACAATGCAATGGTCTCGGCATTGGTAAAGTTAGAGCTATTGGCATTGCTCATGACATTATTTTTGTTTATGTTTGTGTTTTTAAAACATTTAAAGAAACGGCATTGTCATGAGCAATGCCAATAGCTCTAACTTTACCAATGCCGAGACCATTGCATTGTAAATGCTTGTTGTTATTCTCAGCAATACACTCGAGTAGCAAAATGGGTAGAATATTTAGAAGTGTAGTAACCTATGGAATAAGTGAGTCATCTTTCATTAAACCTTTATGCTTCGTTCCCAAAGAGCATATACCAACAACTATAGGGCATATGTACAAGGAAATGGCACTGTGGCAAAATTTGCAGCGCCACGCTGTGCAATTTCCAAAATACAGGGATGCACCGTATTTACAAGAATAGGGCGCACTCATATGTTTTCCCTTGCGCTGGTACTAAAAATAGTTGCCTAGCGCCAACACAGACACACTTCCCTTATAGTGCAAGGGTGCCTGCATTGCAAGGACTGATTGTTTATGTGCAGAAGTAGCAAATCACCAGTATTTAATGATGGGCATGAAGGGACACCTTCATGCACAAAAACAATCATTAATGGAATTTTGCTCTTTCTCTGTGAGCTGCAGCACACATAGAAAAAGCAAAAACGAGGAGACATAAAAGTATTTCTTCTTGTTGCACCAATCTAATGCCTGCTATTCAGTGGCATTCGTGGTGCTGCTCAGATTTGCAGATCCTTGTAAATCTAGAGCAGCATCAAAAAGGGATGGGTGGTGCTGCGGAACGGCGACAGCAATACCCACTGCACGTCCCTTTCACGCAGAAAGGGCACCATGTTTACAAAGTTTACAAAAAGTGGCTTAACATATGCCTATATGTTGCGATAGATTAGCTTCAGTCACATTCAAGTGATTCCCATCACAAAGAGACACAATGAGAGACGGTGATGATCCGCGAAGGTGGTAAATCCTTGGACTCAGCTGCCATTTTGTACTTAGTTCTCCTAGTGAGTTAGGGAAGGACAAGGCAGATTCTGATGACAAAAGAGGGTCACAGTCCTGGGTGCTAGCAGTGAGGGCCTGAAGCAGACAGTGGTGCCAGTGGGGTGGAAGGGACCAATGGCTGCAGCCGGCAGACCCGTTCAGTCAGTTGGTCTCAGTGCGGCTCCAAAGGCCTTCGGTGACATTGGCCTTAGACTGAATGATGGGTGATCCTCACACTAACCCCAGGTCCAAAGAAAAGAGAGGCAGAAGTTTACTTCAGGGTTGCTTAAATATTTATGTGGCACACCAACAAAAGCTTGATGGGACAAAAAAGTTAGAAAAATAAACCTATAACTCACATATTATACATATGAAATGCTCATTTGCGCTCTCTGGTTATTCAGACACAATATATATACACACAATATATACACAATATATATACACTATATGTGTTGCACATTATCATGTGCAACACATATAGTATAACCATCGTGCTGAGAATTCCCCCAACTGCTGTCCAAGTTGTATTAGTAAAATACTCTATAGTCAGTGTCTACAATGTGCGTTTCCATCCTTCAGCAAGAGCCACCCCTCCGCCCATCACTTATGGCAAGTGCCTGCAACCTGTATCATGACTATGCCTGCTCAGTCAAGCTCCTGCACTCCCTGCCCACCCCTTGCCTATGTGCTTTGAATTTTCCAGGTATTCCAGCCCATGTTATTCAACTGCTGTGCCCTTCAAGGGGGCCGCGAATCCAAAGGGGGTCCCTCAGTGCATCTAAGAAAGCCGCCCAAGCTCTAAATCATCCTCCAACTTATCGCCACGCCTGGTCCGTGTCACATGGATTTCCTCCGCCACTGCCCACTCTATGGCCCTAAGCCACTCTCCGACACCGGGAGGATTATGGGCCATCTACCTTAGGGTGAACCTTGGCTTAGCCAATATGAGCCCCAGGAGCATCAACCTCCTACTTAGCCTCTTCCCCTTTGGGTTCAGGAGTAGCCCCAGCAGCACCCCCTGGTCCCCGATGCCAAGCTGCATGTGGCCCCACTGCGCCCGTCCACCATCTCCTGCCAGTAGGAGCTCAGAGGTCTGCAGGACCAAACAATGTGCATGAGATGCGTTTCCCCCTCACCGCAACGCAAACATTGGACTCTCTTGTGGGATATATGATATGTAGAGTCTTAGGTGTGAGCTACGCCTGGTGATTGGAGTTATATTGAATTAACTCGAATCTTGCATTGGAGGAAACGGTCTTCACTCCCCCATGAACCTTGTGCCAGTCTGCTTCTATAATCAGTCCAGACATTGCTTCCGGTCACCTCTCCTGTATTTTCAGTAGTGGTTTAGGAGGCTTGTCAAGTAGTGCCCTTTACAGGTGAGATACTTTCTCTCCCCCGCCCCCCTTCCCGAGCTAAAAATGCCCCAAGTGTGTGGGGGTACTCCGGAAAGCCGGGCTATATTTCACAGGCTGTGGCAGAAAAGTTTGCACACTGGAGGTACCGTCCCTGCCCAAAGGTCTTCGTCGCTTCCTACCTCGTACTGAATCGTCCGCCTGTGTACAGGTCTCCCAGGGTGCTACAGCCTCCCTTCCACTTCTCCACAGACAGGTCAGCAGCTGTTTTCACGCACACTGGAGCACCCGAATAGGCATGTTCGGAGTGTATGGCGCCCTCTTTACCTTCCTTTTCACTGCCCGTTCCCCGTCTGCATCACCACATACGGAGCCTCGGCCGGCGCCCTGACTCTCCAACATGGGCAGCGACTCCACATCACAGGAGCCCCTCAGCAACTGTTTCTCCCAATTGTCTGGATCCATCCAGCCCACTGCATGTTGCAAGGGCGCTGCCATATACTAGGTCTCCAGATCCGGCAACTTGTGACCACCCTTATTCCAAGTCCGTTTGAGGGTACTGAGCCCAATCTTTGCCCGCTTCCCGACCACAGCAATTCAGTATCAGTTCATCTACCTCAGTGAGGTCAAGATGCGGGAACTCATACAGAGCCCTGCAGTGTGTAGAGGCATCGCGGCAGCAACACCATTGTCATCAGGGCTACTTTGCCCATCAGGGACCAGGGCAAATGTCTTCCAAACCAGAGTAGTCTTGCCCCGGGCACATACTACCCTTCCTATGATCAGTGCTGACGAGTCTGATTCAGTCTGCGTAACTCTAATACTGCACACTTACAGGGAGGCTTGATGCTGGCAGCTGGTCCAGCGTTGTGCTGGGAAACATCGTTTACAACGCGGGGATTACATCGCGATGCCATTACATCGCGGTTTTTACAACACAAGTCGTTACGACGACTTGCGCTAGATGGCGCTCTAGGGCAAGGAAGAGTATAATTTACTATCCAACACCTTCCCTACTGTACGTAGACTGGAGTTGGAATAGTAAATTATACTACTCCTAAGTCCAGCGCCCTCCAACGTAAGTCGTTGTAACGACTTGCGTTGTCAAAACCGCGATGTAAATGTATGCGTTGTAACATCATACATCCTGTTGTGCTCCTCCACTCCCCCAAGGGAAAGAGGGAGGACTTGTAACGAGTCACACGAAGCCCCGAGATGTCCCAAAACTCATGCAAAGCCCACAACAATATGGGCACCAGGGCATCGTCGGCACACATCGATATTACATGACGTGTCTCGTCCACCTGGATACTCCAGGGTTCCATCACCCTTCTAAGCGTATTCACCAGTGGCTCCATCGCTAGGGCGAATAGGAGAGGATCAGTGGGCAACCCCGTCTCATCCCTCTATGCAGTTCAAACCTCTCAGAAACCATCCCTCCCATCCTGACTCTCGCCCCGTGCGGTGTACAAAAGTCGTAAACAGGCGATATATTTATGACCCAGCCCTGCTTTGTCGAGTATCATCCATAAATATTCCCAGTCCACCGAATCGAATGCCTGTTCAGAAGTAAGGCAACTTGGCAAGTTTACATGCTTGAATTAAAAAAAAAATGTTTGCATTAAGTTTACTGTAATTACTCTGGGTGCTTCTCAAGGCAAACAAGGCCAACACATTTGGTGGTGGTTAGGCTCTCTGGAGGGGTACAACAAGGCTGTCAGCGAGACCAGGTTCGCCTATTGCACAGTCTGTCAGTGCAAGAAGGGCTGGTCTGACTTGTCAGTGTGGGAGTTTGTTTTTGGCTGTTGTGTGCCAGTTTAATGGTCAGGTGGGTTGGTTATTACTGTTGATTTCCCAGACATTACTACAAACATTGCCTGCAGCAGGCACAAGCCCGCAGTCTCCCAGTATTCTCAAATCACCTACACAACCTGTCTTTACAAGTTTCAAAACGTTCTACATAAGCAGAATGTGACACTTTTTAGCTATCTGATTTGCTAATGGAGGCCATTTTTATTTTGATGCCCGTGCTTATTTTCTGTCCTGGTCCGTCCCAGGTTGCCAGTATGACTTCTACTAAGGGAGAACTTATTTCTTTCTGAACTTGAACGTTTGAAAGGGCACCTTACTTGCCGGAAAAGTAAAAATATAACAAAGTAGTTTATGGGGATTCAGTGTATGGCTCGAGTGGCTCATACACAGCATTATCTCCTCACCAGCTCATCACTCCAAGCAGCAGTTTGGATAAAAAAGCACCCTTTCAGCTCTTGCTGCTCTTGTGATAAATATTGCACTGTATGTGCAGTGCTTAATTTGTAAAATATCAAGTGCCAGGGCTCAAACCAAGAGGCTACTGCAGCTTGCATCACCCATCGCCTTCGCCATCGCTGCCAAAACAACTACTAACCATCTCTCTTGCATGTAAATGTGACAGTTCAGATTATTCCAGGTCCCCAAAGCTAGAGGAATGGCTGGGGAGACAGGTGTAAGCTATTTTAATGTACATTGTAGTCCTAAACTACCGTTGTTCTGCTCATCTCTAAATTAGATGAACAGCGCCACCATGTGGTAGACTGTTCTAAGTAGGGTGTTGACAATTAGGTGCTGGTGCTGAGCACCGGAAAGCACCGGCTCCAATTAAGCACTGTTTATGTGCTATTGTTAACGCTCTAGGTTTGTTTTTTTCTTTAAAATAAACTGGACAAAATGAAGCATGGATAAAAATCAGTTTGGAAAAAGCAACAAGAGGAGCAGGCAGAAGGGGTAGAGGGGTGATTTGCCAGCGGAGAAAAGCATAGGAGTGAGAGAGAACTGGAAATCACATGCTCTCGGATGGAGGGCTTAACTAGAAAGAAAAAAGTGGTTACATAAAGCAAACAGCAGAAAAGTCAGTCAATAAAAGAGATGGTAAAGAGGCTATGCTCCACTGGAGGGACAAACGCGACTCAAAAGCTGGGACACAACTAGGAAGCAGGCAAATGAGAGTGACAGGAAAGACAACCAATGATAAGCAATATGTGCGCTCCAAGCTCATGTTCTCAGTAAGCCCAAGGTACGTCTAGCAACCAGACAGTCTGGTTACTCGTCCTAAAAATAGCAGCCATTCATATTTGTTCAATATAATTGAGAGACATTTCAGAATGAAATACACCAAAGATTGTAGAAAGCATTGAAGAGGTGACTGAGGGTGGAATATGTCAATGGTTGTTGAACATCTTATGAGATGTCGAGGATTAAACTCATCTAAATTATTTCAAGTCTTAGAGGGATGTCAGAGGGTGGAACAGGCCTGTGATTGTTGAACAAATTTGAAACAGGTCTGTTTTCAGTTGACAAATCATGTGTGAGACAGTGCAGCCCGCATCACTTTCTATATTTTGTGCTTTTGATCGGAATGGGAAGCGAAAACGGGCGTGTTTCTCAGAGAAAATTTGGGCCGCCACGGGTTGAACCTCAATTCTTGAGTAAAATGCTCCATTAAAGGCCTGATGTGAATAGTAAATAAGCACAGATGTTTCTAAGGGACCCAAGAGTGATTTTTCCATGTTTTTAACTCACCATACGGCACATCAGGGCAATCTGCTGGGCCTGTTTCCAACAGATAAACCAACCTCGGCAATATCCTGTTTGTCATTTAAAACAAACGAGAACTATACCAGCAGGTCTGCTTTTGTCTTTGTCAATTCTTGTTACAAGGTTTTTGGAAAAGTTGATTATATTGACGAGGGCCCAGCAGCTCCCCTAAAAAACAAGCATTGGCAAAGCCAATAGGTCTCGCCTGAGCAAGAGCTACTGGCTTTGACAATATGTTTTAGCAATGTTGTACACCAGAGTGGCTGCTGCTGAGCATGGCAAAAAAATCAGTGGAGTAAGGGAGAGTGGTGTCGAGTGGAGTGTCGTAAAGAGGAGTTGGTGGAGTATTATGGAGTGGTGTGTTGTGTATGGTGTCGTAGAGTGGGACGGCATAGAGTTAAAGTGGCGTACGGTGGAGTACAGTGTCAGAGTTGAGTAGAGTGTTGTAGAGTGGAGTGGCATAGAGGGTGTTGCGTAGAGTGGAGTAAAGTGTTGTAGAATACAGTGGCGTGGAGCAGAGTAGATTGTCATACAGTGGAGTGGCGTAGAGTAGAGTAGTGTGTCACACAATGGAGTGGAGTAAGGTTGGATGGAGTGGCATAGAGGGAGTTGCATAGAGCGTTGTAGAGTGGAGTAGTGCTGTTGAATGACATAGAGTGTAGAGTGCTGTAGAGTGGAGTGGCATAGAATTTAGTAGAGTGTCAGTGGATCTGATCATCATAGAGTGGAGTATCGTGGAGTTTCGTGTCGGAGTGGAGTGGCCCAGAGTGAAGAGGCGTAAAGTACAGTGGTGCAAAGTAGATTGGCGTAGGGTGCATTGGTTTTGAGCAAAGTGGTGTAGGGTGCATTGGCGTAGAATGCAGTGAGGTTGAATAGCATAGAGTGCAGTGTCATAGCATAGAGCGGTGCAGAGTAGATTCCAGTGGTGCAGAGTGGACTGGTGCAGAGTGGAGTAAAGTGGCATTAAGTGGTGTGGTGAAGGGTAGAGTGCATAGGTGCACAGTGCAGTGGCGTGGAGTGTAGTGGCGTAGTGTGCAGTAGAGTGGCATAGAGTTGGGTGGTGCAGAGTAGAGTGCAGTGGCATAGAGTGCAGTCTTGCAGAGTAGAGTGTTAGGGTAAAGGGTCGTGGAGTGGAGCAGAGTGGTGCAAAGAGCAGTGACGTAGAGTACCGTGGTTCAAAGCAGAATAGAGTGGCGCAGAGTGCAGTGACATAGAGTGCAATGGTGTGGAGTGACGCAGCATGCAGTGGCATACAGTAGAATGTTGTAGCGTATAGTAGCATAAAGTGCAGTGGTGCAAACTAGTTGGCGTAGGTGCAGTGGCGTAGAGTGCATTGGTTTTGAGAAAAGTGGTGTAGACTGCAGTGGCGTAGAGCAGTGTAAAGTGCAATGGCATAGAGTAGAGTGGTGCAGAGTGAGTTGCAGTGGAGTAGAGTGCAATGGCCTAGAGTGGAGTGGTACAGCGTGGAGTAGAGTGTCGGAGAGTGAAGTGGCATAGAGTGGAATGGTGCAAGGTAGAGTGGAGTAGTGCAGGGTAGAATTCAGTGGCATAGAGTGTAGTGGTGTGGAGTGCAGTAGAGTGGCGTAGAGTTGAGTGGTCCAGAGTAGAGTGCAATGGAATAGAGCGCAGTCATGCAGAGTAGAGTGTCAAGAATGCAGGGTCATAGAGTGCAGAGTAGAGTGATGCAGACAGCAGTGACGTATAGTATAGTGGTGCAACGTACATAGAGTGGCGCAGCATCTAGTGGCGTAGAGTGTAGTGGCATAGAGTAGAATGTTGTATAGTAGCATAAAATGATGAGGTGCAAAGTAGTTAACATAGGGTGCATTGGTTTTGAGTAAAGTGGTGTAGAGTGCATTGACATAGAGTGCAGTGGTTTAGAGTACAGTGGCATTCTATAGAATACAGCAGCATAGAGTGGTGCAGCGTAGAGGGCAGTGGCGTAGAGTGCAGTACATTACACTAGCATAGAGTAGATTGTGGGGCAGGGTTGAGTATAGTGATGCAGGGTAGAGCGCAGTGGCATAGAGTAGACTGTTTCAGAGAAAAACGAAGTGGTGTAAGAGTGGAGTGGTGCAGGGTAGAGTGGAGTGGTGCTGAGTAGTGGTGCAGAGTGCATTGGCATAGAGTGCAGTGTTGCAGAAGGGAGTGGCATAGAGTTGAGTGGTGAAGAGTACAGCTTTGCATAGTAAAGTGGGGTAGAGTGCATTGGCATAGAGTAGAGTGGTGCAGAGAAGAGTAGCGAAATGTAGAGTGAAGTGGTGTACAGTGCAGTGGTGCAAAGTAGATTTGAGAGACGTAGAGGGCA
This sequence comes from Triturus cristatus, assembly GCF_964204655.1. Classification (NCBI taxonomy): domain Eukaryota; kingdom Metazoa; phylum Chordata; class Amphibia; order Caudata; family Salamandridae; genus Triturus; species Triturus cristatus. The sequence goes on along the minus strand of NC_140586.1, from coordinate 83,286,753 downwards.
TTGGCATAGAGTGCAGTAGAATGGTGTAGAGTGGTGCAAACTAGAGTGCAGTGGCGTAGAGTAGATTGGCAGAGAGTGCAGTGCTACGGAGTAGAGTGCCATAGAGTGCAGTGGTGTAGAGTGGCATAGAGTGCAGTGGTGTAGAGTGGTGCAGAGCGAAGTCATAGAATCAATTATATAGAGTGGCGTAGAGTGCAATGCTGTAAAGTATAGTGGTGTACAGTGCAGTGGTGTAGAATAGATTGGCATAAAGTGCAGTGGCGTAGAGTATATCGGTTTTGAGTAGAGTGGTGTAGGGATCATTGGTGTAGAGTGCAGTGGCAGAGTGCAGCATTGTAGAATAGTGTGGAGTGGCGTAGAGTTGAATAGAGTGGTATAGACAGCAGTGGCATAAAGAGATTGTTTCAGAGTAGAGTGAAGTAGTATACAGTGCAGTAGTATAGAGTGTCAGAGTGCAGTGGTGCAGATTAGAGTGGGTTAGAGGGGATTGGCGTAGAGTAGAGTGGTGTAGAGAGCAGTGTTGCAGAGTAGAGTGACGTAGAGTGAAGTGGTGGGGTGGTGTAGAATAGAGTGGAATGGTGAAGGGTAAAGTGCAGTGGTATAAAGTAGAGTGGTGTAGAGTGCATTTGCATAGTGTAGAGGGGTGCAGTGTCGTAGAGTGGCGCAGAGTAGAATAGAGTGGCGTACAGTACGTGGATGTAGAGCGCAATGGTGTAGAGTGATGTAGCGTGCAGTGGCAGTGAGTACAGTGGCATATAGTAGAATGTTGTAGAATATAGTGGTGTAAAGTGCAGAGGTGCAAAGTAGGTGGCGTAGGTACAGTGGCTATGGGTGCATTGGTTTTGAGAAAATTGGTGTAAAGTGAATTGATGTAGAGGGCAGTGGTTTAGAGTAGAGTGGCATAGCGTAGAATGCAGTGGCGTAGAGTGCAGAGGCGCAGAGTAGATTGTTTCAACGCAGAGTGGAGTGGTGCAGGGTAGAGTATAGTGCTGCAGGATAGAGCGTATTGGTATAGAGTACTGGTGTAGAGCACAGTAGTGTAGAGTAGAGTGGCGCTGCATTGATTGCAGTAGCGTTGAGAGGAGTGGTGTAAAGTGCAGTGGCATAAAGTGAAGTGGCGTAGAGTGAGGGGGTGCAGGGTAGAGTGAGGTTGTATAGAGTAGTGGTGTAGAATGTATTGGCATAGAGTGCAGTGTTGCAGAGTGCAGTGGCCTAGACTGTAGTGATGTAGAGTGCTGTGACGAAGAGTGCAGTGGTGCATAGAAGAGTGGGGCAGAGTTCACTGGAACAGAGTGCAGTAGAGTGGTGCAGAATAGAGTGCAGTGGCATAGAGTAGAGTGGTGCAAGATTAGAGTTTCATAGACTAGAGTAGCATAGAGTTCAGTGCAGTGGTGTAGAGTGACGCAGTGTGCACTGGTATAGAGTACAGTAGCGTACAGTGGTGCAGAGTAAAGTGATGTAGAGTACAGTGGTGTAGAGTATAGTGGCGTATAGTGCAGATGTGCAGAGAAGATTGGCATAAAGTTTGTTGGTTTTGAGTAGAGGCGCAGAGCACAGTGGCGTGGTGTGGAGTGGCGCAGAGTGGAATAGAGTGGCATAGCCTGCAGTGGCATAGAGTAGATAGTTTCAGAGTAGAGGGCAGTGGCATAGAGTGGAGCGATACACAGTTCAGGTGTGCAGAGTTCAGTCACGTAGAGTGGCAGAAAGTACTGTATAAACTGTCGGAGTGCAGTGGTTTATAGTAGAGTGGCATTGAGTGCATTGGCATAGAGTGCAGTGGTGCGGAGTAGAGTGGCATAGAGTGTTGTGTCGCAGAGTAGAGTGGCATAGAGAGCAGTGACACAGGGTACAGTGGTACAGAGTACAATAGAGTGGCGTAGAGTGCAGTGAACCAGAATAGAATAGAGTAGCGTAGAGTGCAGTGACTGAGTACAATGGTGTAAAGTGCAGTGACAAAGTATAGTGGTGTAGAGTGCAGTGGTGCAGAGCAGATTGGTATGGAGTGCATTGGCGTGGGGTGGTGCAGGATAGAGGGGAGTGACACTGAATGCAGTGCTACAGAGAGCAGATGCAGAGAGTAGACTGTCTCAGAGCAGAGTGGAGTGGTGCAAAGTAGATTAGAGTGGCAGAGAGGGGATTGGCCTAGAGTGCACTGATGTACAGTGGAGTGGTACAGAGTAGAGTGCATTGGTGTAGCGTGCAGGGGCATAGAGTGCAATGTTGTAGAGTAAGGTGGCAGAGTGAATTGGCACGGAGTGGCGAAGGGTGCAGTGGTGCATAGTAGAGTAGGGTGGGGTAGAGTGCACTGGCATAGAGTAGAGAGGATTGGTGGAGAGTACAGAAGCGTAGAGTGGGGTGATGCACAGAAGAGTGCAGTGACGCAGTGTGGAGTGGTGCAGAGTAGAGCGCAGTGGCGTGGAGTGGTACAGAGTAGAGTGGAATAGGGTAACATGGAGTATGCATGGTGTGGTAGCACACTGCCATTACAGGCAACAAATCTTCAATTGAAATGAACATTACATTTGCACTCATACAGTTTTACTGATATAAGTATACATCGCATAAATAAGGTATGGAAATGTGATCACCCAATGTATTGACTTGATCGTCAGCACAGTTCATTTACAGACATTGGAATTTTGTTTTGTGGTAGAAAAACAAGCATTGGCAAAACCGATAGGTCTCGCCTAAGCAAGAGCTATATTGGCTTTGCCAATATGTTTTAGACATATTGTACACCATTCTGGCAGCTGTTCAGCATGGCTAAAAGTTAGTGGCTTAAATAAGAGTGGCGTGGTGTGAAGTGGCATAAAGTAGAGTGGGGTGTATGGAGTGGCATAGAGTGTCATGGATGGTTTAGAGTTGAGTAGAGTGGAGTGTCATAGTGTTGTAGATCGTCATGGAGGGAGTAGTGTCGTAGATTGGAAGGGCATAGAGTGCCGTAGAGTGTTAGAGAGGAGTGGCATCAAGTGGTGTAGAGCAGAGTGGAGAGGAGTAACTTAGAGGATGTTGGGTAGAGTGGAGTAGAGCATAGTAGAGTGGCTTGGCATAGGGTGCCAGAGTCGAGTGGCATTGAGTGGAGTGCCATAGAGTGGAGTGGTGTAGTGGAGTAGTGTGTCATAGAATAGAGTAGAGTAAAGCAATATGGAGTTGTGTAGAGCATCGTAGAGGGGAATGGTGCTGTTGGGTGGCATAGAGTGGAATAGGGTGTTGTAGAGTGGAGTAGAGTGTCACAGAGTGAAATAGAGTGGCCTAGAGTAAAGTGGCGTAAAGTACAGTGGTGCAGAGTAGAATGATTTAGAGTGGAGTGGGGCAGGATGGAGTAGAGTGCAGTAGTATAGAGTAGATTGTTTCAGAGTAGAGTGAAGTGGTCCAGGGTAAAGTGGAGTGGTGCAGGATAGGGTGTAGAGTTGTGTGGAGTCGCATAGAATGTAGCGGCATAGAGTGCAGTGGTGCAGAGTAGCGTAGAGTTGAGTGGAGGAGAAAGCAGTCTTGAAGAGTGCAGTAGGGTACAGTACAGTTTAGTAGAGTGATGCAGAGTAGAATGCTTTTGAAAACAGTGGTGTAGAGTAGAATAGAGTAGCGTAGAGTGCAGTAATGTAGAGCGCAATGGTGTAGAGTGGTGTAGTTGCAGTAGAGTTTGTGGCAGAGAGTGCAGTCTTGCAGAGTAAATTGTCTTTGAGTGCACTGGCGTAGAGTGCATTGGCTTAGTGTTGTAGAGTAGAGTGCTGTAGAGAGCAGTGGCGTACAGCATAATGGTGCAGAGTCTAACAGGGTGGCGTAGAGTGAAGTGACATATTGTGCAGTGGCGTAGAGTGCTCTGACTTACTTTGACGTCAGAGAAAGAAAACTAAAAACCATGCTCCCACGGAAGACAGAGCCTGACATTTGACCTTTGTCTTTGTATGCACAGCAAATGTGACAAGATAAGAACAAGATTTGAAAGTCTGTATACCCAAAGCGAGTTTGTGGAGGTATACAGTAAACGCGGTTTGGGCAACAGGAGCGACGATATCGAGCTGGACAGCCTAAAGGAAATAAAGTCAGCAAATAGAAAGCCAGAAAATGTGAGTTGAAGACCCCAAAGCCAAGGGTAAGCATCGGTAGAATACATTTCTTGGTCAACTTTCTAACTGTCCCCAATATGTCTTTAGCAAACCAGACAGCTGTGCTGACTGGTAGGCTGCAACCTAAAAACAGTGTTTAAAAGCAAAAATATTTTTCGGTCTCAAAAAGCAAACTTTGCCATAGTAGAACCTGACATTGAAGGTTATATCTGTGTGTGGACATGCATCTTGTGAAAGGTTCGAATGTTGTCACTCGCAGTGAAGCTAGCCAGTGGCAGAAGTGGGGTGACCAACTGCTTCATGCTGTATTCTGTACTAGGCAGAAGAAAAATGTAAATGACACAACAACAGATCATTAATGAATGGAGCTGACTGACAGCCCCTACAAGAAAGAATAGTATATATCATTTTATTAAAATCAAAACGCCAGAAAAAGGATCCCAGATCCATTCATTTTGCCCACTTCCATGCAAATAAATCCCCCGGACCAACCTGCTAGGTCCATGTAAGTGCCACATTCAACAGTCATCATTTAAGGGTTGTTTAGTTTTTAGCAGACATCCTGTGTGCAAAATTGGAGTTTTTACCCAGGTATACACTGCAAATAGTGTGGATATCCATCAATTTCTGGGAAATATCATACATCCACCAAGCTCTGTCTTTGCATTCACACTAAGATACCACCCGCTATGTGTACACCAGAGTATGATAGTATATAAAAACACAACTACAAACTAAAAGGAGGAAATCTTTGCGATAACTTTTGTTTTTATTTTTAAGGATTACAAATGATTAACTGGACTTGAATTGTGTGTAAACAGTGGGATACGGAGACGATCACTTGGCAAGAAAAAGTGGACATTGCTGGATGTCGAACAGCATTTAACGGAGTACAGAAACCGATATCTTGAGTTACATGGTCAACGAGCACTGATATACGATACAGAGCAGCACACTGCAAAGAAATTATTACACATATTTAGTCAATACAACAGTTCACAATTATAATCACTGGTGCTGGAGGGCAAAGAGAAGGGTCTGTTGAGGTCTAGAGCAGCCTTGGGTAGCACTTGACATCAGGGCACACCCCTTATAATGGGTTCCATATGCCCGGAGAGGCAGTGGTTAGCCCACACATGTTTAGGTGGAAGACCTTCCATAGTTTAGCTCAAATTATTCTCCAAATGTTAAGAACAAAGCATCCCATGTGTAGTGAAAATAATTATTCTAAATTCAGAGGAAAGATTTTCCAGTATCTTTATAGAAAATAGCTTTCTCAAATTTTACATAGAAAAGATATCCTTATGTTTTGAGGGGAGACTACAGGACCCCCATTTTCTAGGTTTAGACATATTCACAGGTTTGTAGGAAATACTTTCCCCCATGTTTAAAAGAAATATCTATGCACAATTTTAGAAAAAAAAGGCTATCCCAAAGTTTAGCTCAAGAATGTATTCCTAATTATAGAGAAAAGGCAACCCAAAGTTGAAAAGACTTGTAATTTTTAGAAAAAATGATACCTCCCAAACTTATAGGAAATATGGCTTCCCAAATTCAGAGAAAAGACATATTCCTGTTTTAAGTGAATACATGTTTCACCAACTTAAATGCTAATTTCAGAGGAAGGATATATACCCCGTTAAAAAGGGAACCCTATTCCCAATTTAGAAGAGAAACTACTCACATTTCAAAGTAAAGGCGTATCTTTGAATTTTAGAGAGAGACGTATAGCCTATTTTAGATTAAAGGTGTAGTGTTTAGAGGAAAGATACATGCACCCCAACATTTTAAATGGGACTCTTATCCAGAAATGTAGTTTAACAGTGTATCCCTGACTATAAAGAAAATAATAATCCTAAGGATTAGAAGACAGTTTTATCCTAAAGTCTAGATGAAATACTTATTTACAAGTTGTTACTGGAGCCTTATCCACCTAAACATTAGAACTTTAAGTGAAGGGAGTCTCAGTCTGTCTTCATGTGCCACCTGATGTAATCAAGGAAAGATACCACTGCTTTTAAAGCTGCAGCTGTCACGGGCTTAGCCAAGAGAACGCTCTGCTATCCAAGATAAAAGCTGACAAAACCAGGTAGAGCTCTCCAAAGTCTTTTCCACTGTTAACCCATTTGTTGTTTGCCAGCATGGATTACCAAGAAGACCACCCGTGCTGGATTGGGTTTTTGTCTTTAGTGCTTTTTTGAAGAAAAAAAACAAGCTAATATCTTAATTAGCCTAGCAAAACTGTAGAGTTATAAGTTATTCGGAACTAAACATTCCTTCACCTCAACATCTTCCATTCCTGTCTGAAAATATGACATTATGTTTGTCGCAATAGCCAGAAGGATTACAGATTTTAATGAACCCCGTTTGGTGCCTCATACCAACCTTCCTTAGGAACATCCTACATGTGGAGTGAATCCATCCCTCCTGAACCTGCTTGGTCTCCAAATATGAGTTTTTAGGACACACGCCATGCAAAAAGGTTGTGGGAGGATGGAAGGAATGGCGCCAATGTGAAGTTAACAACATTATTTCTATTTTTTTCGTTTCTTTCTTTGCCAAAACCCTATGTCTTTTTCCCCTGTAAGTAGCTCACACCATTGAAATCTAAACAGTGTTCATACGTGATTAGTCATCTTTGTATAACTTGCTGTCCATATCTTAGCAACGCCTTGTACACAAGTGCGGGCTGGCGGGAACTTTGGCTTGAATGTTTATAGAGGCGAACATCTCCCTGACATTCCATTAGGCCTGATGGGAATAGTCTCTATATACGGAGAAGCTAAAAGCAGAAAAGATAGCCAGGCCGGCGGAGTAACTGGGAGATTTCCTGACAGAAAAGGGAGGTTGAGGTCGATTCAGCCATATGCTGGATCCTACAGCCCAGTTTACCTCTTTATAAAAATAAACCATCAAATGCCATACGCAGGTCCAATACAAGATGAGGAGCGAGGCTTAATATATTAGTCTACGCATATCTCTGTGGAAGGAATCCTACTTGGTCATCTTTTTTGTCACTGTGAGAAGGTGCCACAGCTAAACCAGCTCCCAGGTTCCACAACTTGTAAGGTCAGAACATTTTGCCTTTAAGTGCCATTTCTGTGTATATTTTCAGTTACCCAGGAAACACACTCTTTGCAACAGTTTCCCAACCCCTGACCATTTCCTTAGAGATAACGCTGCTGGGCTACAGAACGCCCTAGGTTCTGCTCCTAATACTTTCTATCAACTACTACTGTTGTGGTGACACAAATAGTAGTGCACACCTAGTAGCACACACCTGGTAGCCCAACAATGACAAAAAAGCCCTGATCACTATCTTGAATTTCACTGCTCTGCGGTCTTCTATTTTGGTGCAAAGGGCATCAACTATGCAGCAGCATTGGCCCTCAGAAAAGAAAAATAGACCCTGCCCTGAATGTTCATCTGTTTCTTCGGTGATGGAAGGAACATGGCAAGACTGTGAGCCTAACCCACACTGTCTGTCAAGAAAGAGCCCCAGTCGATGCTTGGTTGCCTGTATATCAATGACCATATACTTATATGAGGGATTCACGAAGCTCTCCAATGAGAACATGAAGCCTTGTAAAGCCAAAGTGAAATAATATATTTGCAATGCGAGAAAAAGCAGGTACATATTTGAGAAAGTCTTTGGTTGGCGTGCATCGGCCACACAATGAACCCTCCGCCCCTTGATGGCAGGAATTTGACTGCTCCATGTACACTCGCGAGAATAATACAGAAATGCCACAATAGCACCACCTTAATCCCCGTCACGTGCACTCCTGACAAATATCCACTTTTTCGAACAGGATCGAAACTCCAACACTTCATATAAATGTTCACCTACCTCAAGTCTTGCGATACCGGAGTGCTTTGTAAAAATAACTTTAATATAATTATATTTATTATTATTGCATTACGATATTCAGCTTATTTCTTTCTCTGGAGCTGTTGTCCTGTGCTGAAATGTTCCACTTTCTTCTTGAATTTGTTCAATTAAGGACAGCTGATGAACTGCTCTCTGTTGCAAGCCATGAAATACAGCAGAGCCCAGTCCTAACATTTAAAGGCCTTTAAAAGCCTTTTACAGCACCCTCACATGAAGAGCCCCTCAAAGTACCACCTTTGCAGACCGTGAAGCATTTATTGTTATGATATATATTAGCTTATTTGCCCCCAGACGTCTTGACAGAGTGGAGTGGTTTCTATTCCCAGCTACTGATGTTGCACACTGCCTCCTTTGGAAAGACGTTGATAGCATTAGCTTTGCAGACCCTGTTCCTTTTGTGAAATGCTGGAAGGTTACAGTGTTCACTCCTGATTTGGATGGCAGGGTGCACTCTCACCACCCCCACATTTTGATTCTTTGTATTTTGAAATGCTTAGTGCTGTGCTTGTCGGTCTTCAGTCAGTAGTGGGGGAGCTTTTCCACTCTTATTGAGCATTGTGAGTCGGCTCTGTAATCTCGGCCTTTGGCATTTTTGGGGAGACCTAGACAGAAAAAGAAAAACATGCTTAAGAAGTGTGATAACTCATTAATAGTGACACAGAGATCACATTTTTATCACCCTTTCAACAAATCAATAGTATATCAATAATTCACTGCATTGTTTGCTGGTTTTCAGCAAAAGTGAGGAATATGGTGTTTCTTGCTATATGGTTGCAATGTAGGAAGTGCTGAGTTTCCGAAGGTCTACCTGGTTGTGAAGTAGGTAGAATTCTGCAAGACTGAGTAACTTCCAGGAGTAAAAAGCATATATTTATGTTGTGATCCAGCTGCCATCTAGTTTTCCACCTTCACTCAGGAGAAAGGAGGAGCTGTTGGGACAGCCGTGAATAAGTGAGCCAAGTTGGTGCTGCCCAGTGTAACCAAGAACATGAATCGAGGGATCCCTTAAAGGGAAAGCATGAGATTGTAAGAGGTGGTGGAACTCTGTGTGCCTTTTTTGTCTCCAAGAGAGATTTTAAGAGTTTTCAGAGTTTGTTACCCAAGCAAAGAAGATTCCACATCCTACGGCTGAGTGTCTTGTTGTGCATTTGGAGTAATTCTGTGATCTAGAGAGGTCTAGTTGGGAGGTCATACCAGGTGGTCACAGTAGGTTATGGTCATAGCTTGTGGGTAAGGAAGGAGATTGGCAGTAGGGCTATTTAGGAATTATTGGACTGATTGCCTTTTTTGCAGATATAACTTTTGGAAGAGAGAAGTGAGATGATGAGCTGATTCATAGATGGTACTGACAACAAACTGATGGCGAAAGATATATTTTGCATAACAGCGGTGTACTCCATGCGGTAGCAATAGCTTGTTGGGATCACTGTAATGCCATTAGTTGAAAAAATGCTTCTAACGCCACCAGCAGAATATGCCACTCGACTCATTTGGGGTCATCGATATTCCTGTAATAGAGGTGGTGGGTGGAAACGACTCAAGAGAAGTCTCTAGTGACCCTTAGGAGAAGCACGGGAGCAGAAAGATGACATGATCAGAGGGCAATCAAACATCAAAGAACTGGCACTGCTGGGCACTCTCATCAACTTATTTTATAGGATTGGTATGAGGAGATATTCTTATCTTCACCCAAACTCAGATGCTCATTTATGCACTCTGACCTAATCCCCTGAGCCTAATTGATTAATATTTTAAAACAACAAGAGAAAGAGAAACCAGTAGTCAGTCAAATCACTCAGCAAACAGCACTCTAACTGAGTGTATGTATACCACAAAGAAAAAGTGTGGAGAAATGAGAAAGTACCTCACGTGCGCACCACCGGAGGAGCTACTGGCAGGTTCTCACCAGCTTGCCCACGTAATTGTCATCATCGATAACTTTCTCATATGAAAAAAAGTGTGTGTCCAGTGCGAGAAAGGTGTAGAGACAAAACATAGGAAAAAGACGGCGTGAAAAATGAGACACGAGAAGTCTCAAGTAAAAATGACCTAAACTCACACGCATACTTGTAACTTTTAATGCATAACGTGAGTCTGCTCACTATTAAAAACACGGCATGTTGTGAACCACTTCAAGGACGGCCAACATGTTTCATTGCCTATTATACAGTAATGGCAAATTCGTCAGAGCAACCGAGGTCAGCAATCACCTCCCTGGACATCTAGATATAAATCAAGAGTGACTAGTGAGAGCCATGGGCCACATACCAGCTCTCACTTGGTCATAGGGGTGCATATACTTTTATTCCCCTTGCAGTCAGCACATTCGTTGCTTATAGGTTCATTGCTTGCCGACAGGCTCCGCGCGGTAACTCGTCCCGGCGTGATCAGAGGGCACACAAATATAAGTAAAGCCATCACCTACCGGCGAAGGTGGTTTCGCAAAGTTCATATGTGCATAGAGTAGAACAGCGATGTCATTCTGTGAGGCTTCCAGTGCGATGGACAGGGCTGTGCTTCCATCCTGTAAACAAGAGATGCATTAAGATGGTGATACATACTTCCCTCCATCATTAAGCTAATGCTGGCCGGTGCACAGATACTGCATTAGGAATACAGTAAAACATGCATACAACTAGATACACAAGGACAACAATAAAGGCACAAAGACAGAAAAGGACAAAGAAAACAGGCTCATGGACAAATGCAAAGACTTCAAACTGTTCTTCCATCTCTTAGGAAGGTATAAAAAACAGATAGGCTACTCCTAAATGGCCATTTTACATTGATAAAAGGATGAGTGCATAACTGCTTAGCACAAAAAGGCAAAAGAACCGGCTAAGAAGTGTTGCAACTAAACGGAATTGATGGTGGTCGGCTCACAAATGAAATGATTACTTACCAGTAAGAGTATTTTGCAGCTTAAAAGGTTTTCTGGATTCACATGCTGTGCATTATTCAGCCATCTAGAGGTTGGGTCCGGAGTCTTCTTGTTAGTCCTCTTTCCTTTTTTTGTGTGGGCATCATCTACCACCATTTGGCGATAAGTTCACCCTTTGTGTGATTTCAGAGTTGTTCCCAGGAAGTCCCTATGTGTGGTCGTCATCTTCAGATTCATCTTTCCCCTTAGCAACTTTATCAATTGGAATCTCTTTTCTCTTGCTGTGTTCTTTTTGCCCACGTCTGTTTGTCCCCTCACATTTCTGGGGAGGCGGGTAGGTTGCATGTGAATCCACAAAACTCTTCTAGCTGCAAAACAACTCCTAGTGGTAAGTAATTGTTTTGTTTTGCACCATGAATCCTTTTCTGGATTCACATGCTGGGCATGGATTCTGTAGCGGTATTCTTGTCCCCCGAGGGGCAGGGTTGAAATGCGGTCAAGTTGGCAAACAGGTGCTGTAGTACCTTCCGTCCCACCTGTACTTCCTTGTTTATCTGGATGTCCACAGAGTAGTGTTTTATGAAGGTGTGTGTGAAAAACCATGTTGCTGCCATGTAGATGCCACTGACAGAAACATTTGCGGAGGCCAGAGTTGCAACCTTCTTCCTTGTGGTGTGCGCCCTGCGGTAAGGGCTTGCCTGCTTTCTCGTAGCTGGTCTTGCAAGTTTACACAATCGATCTCATGAGAAGGTCCGGCTGACACAGAAGTCGAAGGTGCGGCAGGAGAGACCGGTGTAATAGATCGGTAAACCACCACTGACGAGGCCACTCCGGAGCAATGAGGATCATCTTGGCCCGTGATTGGGAAAGTTTGATCAACACTGTTGGGATCAGGGGAATGGGTGGAAAAGCATAGAGAAAGCTGTTTGACCAGTTGATCCACAGTGCATTCCCCAGCGTCCCTGGTTGGTAGAACCTGGAGGCGAAGTCTCGGCATTTGCTGTTTTATGTGGTGGCAAACTGATCGATCGTCTGGAGTGCCCCAATCTTCCAAAGATTTCTCTTACCACCTCTTCGTTTAGGACCCATTCGTGATTTTCTTGAACGAGTCTGCTGAGAGCGTCCACCTGGGCATTCTGCACACCTGGCAGATGAGTCGCCGTTATGGTCAGGTCCCTGGCCAGCAGCCAGTTCCAGATTGTCAGCGCTTCCCGAGACAATGTGCGCGATCTTGAGCCCCCCTGCTTGTTGAGATAGTACATCCTTGTTGTGTTGTCAGTTTGGACAAGCTGGGAACTGGTTCGAAAGGACGGTTGGAAGGCTTTCAGAGCCAGGTGAACCGCTCGGAGTTCCAGGAAGTTGATGTGATACGTGGCCTCCTTCTAGGACCACGTGCCCTGTATCTGAAGGTGGTCTGAATGTGCTCCCCAGCGCTGGAGAGATGCATCTGTCATAATGGTCTGAGTCGGTATCTCCTTGTGGAACGGAATTCCTCGGAGGAGATTGTGAGGCGAGCACCACCACTTGATGGACTGGAGGGCTTGCTGCAACAGCTGAATCCTGTCCTCCCAATTCCCTTGTCTCTGGTCCCACTGATCCTCCAGACATTCCTGCAGAGGCCGCATGTGGAGGCGTGAATGTGGAGTGAGGAAGATGCAAGACGCCATGGAACCCAGGAGAGAAGATACCGTCCTCACCGTCGGCGAGGGAATGGTCATGAGAGCCTGAGCCTTCCAAAGGATTTATCAGCATCTCTCCTCCGAAGGACACACGCTTGCCTTGCGTGTATCGATGGAGGCTCCCAGATACTGCAGACACTGTACAGGAGTCGGGACAGACTTCGAAAGATTGGTGTGTAGGCCCAAGCGATTCATCATAACGGACGTCCTGTTGAAATACAGTTGTGCTTCCTGAAACGTGGCTGCCTTGATCAGCCATTCGTCCAGGTATGGATAGACGAACACCTTGTTCTTCTGGAGGTGTGCTGCGACTACCGCCATGCATTTTGAAAAAGTCCTGGGCGCTGACTTCAGGCTGAAGGGAAGCACTGCATACTGATAGTGATTGGTTCCAACCAGGAACCGTAGGAACTTGCGATGTTTCCTTACTATGGGCACTTGAAAATATGCGTCTTGCAGATCTATTACACATAGCCTGTCTCCCTGACGCAGCTGAGGGTAGATCTGGTGCAGGGATAACATGCAGAACTTTTCTCTGCAGATCCATTTGTTTGCTTGTCGCAAATCGAGAATGGGTCTGAATTCGTTCTTGTCCTTCTTGCGTACGAGGAAGAACCTGGAGTATAGACCTTGTCCCAACTGGGCAGGAGGAACCAGTTCTATCACACTTTTTCTTAACAGGGTATCGGCCTCCACCTAAAGTTCGCGCAACCGGTATTGTGAACGAACTCGTGGTATCGATGGAGGAGGGCTGGTGAAACGTAGACAGTATCCATTGAGAACAATATTCAGCAGCCAATTGGCCTGAGTTATCTTTTTCCACTCTGCCAGATAATCTTGAATGCTTCCCCCCACCGGAGTGGGCAACAGAAGAGGGGGAAGTAACCTTTCAGGGCTTAGAACCCGCTGGAGCCTTATTCCCTGGTGTCGACTGCTGGTTAGCCCTCCCTCTCGACTGGCGTCTCTGATACGGCTGAAAGGACCATTGGAACTGTTGCTGTTGTTGCTGTCCAGACTGACAGCCCTGTCCAGCGCTGGAATCGTTGAGAGGACTAACGGCGTTGGAAAGGGCGGAAATTCCTACGCTGCTCCTTAGGCTTTTTCCAAGCCAAGGGCTTTGAGAGTCTCAACCTCACCCTTCATGCGGGCCATCTCCACGTCCGCGTGAGAACCAAAGAGGGTGCTACCTGAGAAAGGGAGGTTTGCGATGCGCTGCTGAGCCTCCGGTTTTAAGGAGGTGAGAGGCAACCAGGAATGTCGTTAGAGAGCCACGCCATGGCAATACCCATGGACTGCCAGGCGAGAGGTGTCCGCTGCCGCACTGATAATATGATTAGAGACCATCAGTCCCTCGTTGAGTATCTCCTGGAAATCCTCATGCTTGTCCCTAGGTAGGTGGTCCATGAACTGATGAAGAGACTCCCACAAGGAACGGTCGTAACGGCCAAGCAGGGCAGTAGAACTAGCTGCCTTCATCGATGTGGATGCTGTGTTGTAGACTTTCCTCCCCGCAGAGTCTAGCTTACACCTTTCCTTGTCCGGAGGGACCGTAGACGAAGGGGCCGTAGCATGCTGCTTCTTTGCGGCCACCACGATGACTGAATCCGGGAGGGGGGCAGCCCGAAGGAATGCCGGGTCAGAGTCCGGGGGACGGTACTTCTTCTGGAGCCTTGAAGGCGCTGATTTCACCGAGGCAGGCGTAAGGAACAATTCCATCGCCGGTCCCTCCAACCCAGGCACCAAAGGAAGCAGAGGACGCGAGGTTTGCCTCTGTTGTAGCGTCTCAAAAATCACCAAGGTAGTAGGAGTGGGCACAGACAGCGCAATGCCCAGCTTCACCGCTCCCCTCACCAGAACCTCCTGAAATGTGGCAATGTCATCGACAGGTGAAACTCTCGGAGGTGGAGAGTCCGACAACGTGGGCGAGTATCTCCCCCCACTAGAGGACGTCATGTCCCTAGTATATCGAGAACGTGATGTCTCGTGGTGACAGCGAGACCATGTAGAGGAACGGTGCTTGCTGCGAGTGCGATGTCTTGGCCGGGACCGTGATCTTGGCCTTCTCGGTTCTGCAGGGATCACGGGCACAGGTGGAGCTGCAGGAGGCGGAGGCGGAGTTTTAGGTGGAGGCGGAGAAGTTTTAGGCAGAGATGGAGGAGTAGGAGTCCTGGGCCGCACAGGCGACGGACGTGGATCCACAGGCTCAGCAGGTTCCAGTGTCCTAGTTGGAGAATAGGTCCTGGAGTACTCAGAGTCCGAAGTAGCTACGTCCCTTCTCCGTTTGCGGGCTGGCCTTGAAGAGGAAGCCGTAGATGTAGTGCCCCTCGACGGCGAGCACCGACGTCGTCGTGATCCAGCGCTCTCAGACGTGGAGATGCTGACCACAGGGGGCGAATGATCTCTCGACGTCGAGCTATGATGGTACCTCTTTGACGTCGACCGTCCTTTCCTCGACGTCGAGCTCCTTCTACCTGACGTCGATCTTTTCTTCGATGTTGACCTTCTTCTCCTCAATGCCGGCGTCGACCGGTGGTGTCGCCTCAACGGCGAGCGCCGATGTCTCTCGGACCCAGATCGACACCGATGATGTGTCGACGTTAACTGGAATGTCCTCGACGTCGACCTCAGCCGAGGTCTCGAAGTCCTTCCCCTCGACATCGACCTTCGACGTCGCTTAGACTCAGAGCCCTGAGTCGACGGGGAGCATATCGCTGTCATACCTGGTCCCGACGTCGATGTTGTCACCTTCGATGTCGACCAGGACCGGTGTCGTTTTTTAGCCTTCTTTCGACTGGGGAGCCCCCCAGAGGCTGACGCATGGGCTGTGGAGGAGGAAAGGCTTTCTCCTCGCCCAGATGTCCCACCTGCAGCCTGCTGTCTTCTCTGCTCCAGGACTTGAAGACAAATCTTCTCCCTGTCACGCAGGGTCCTCCTGGAGAAGGATTTACAGATGGCGCAGGATTCAGGAACATGTGAAGAAGGTAGACAGAGAATGCAAACTCTGTGGGAGTCCGACTTGGCCTTCTTCCTGCCACATTCAGGGCACTTGTCAAATAAAGATGGCATTTTGACAAGAAAAATGTGAGCTAACTGACCAAAAAAGACAGTAACAGGAAGATAGAGGCCAAAGACATCGAGTAAAACACTCAAACTAACTTTAAATCACAATAATTGAAAAATATACCACTACAGGTAGAGCTCAATACTCCAGGGTCCTGCTAGCAGGAGCCGGAAAAAAGAACTGAAAGTAACTGGCCTTTTGCTGTGCATCATGGGATACCAAGGGTCTCTGGAAGGATTCTTAAAGGCACGGTATCCATTTACAGACATATAATGGCAGCCTATGGGGCTTGTCTGTCCAACCCTTCATCTCTATCATGAAAAAGGGAATTTTGTGAAGGGGAGTTTCTCTATGTGAGAAACTTAGTAAAATTGTTAAATTTAACTGTTACCTGGCTATGTTTTTCACTTCAGGATGAAGTAATGGCCAGAGTAGCCTAGTGTTTTCAGGCTGCATTATTGTCTTTTATTCTCTCTTAAGTGTCTATGCAGGACTGCAGAAGAAGACAACTGAAGAGACTATATCTATTGAAGTGCTCCGAGGTCCACGCACATGGGTGGGACTATTCACATGAATAGGACTATACACAGAGATCCCCTACTACAGAAGAGGTGGATTCCCGTTGTTCCACGGGTGCAAGAATCTAAAGCCGCTTGGTGTATTTTCAGTGAGGCGCATGGCAGGCTGCTGTCCAGTGGGTGGGTGAGGTAAGCTAGTACTGTGCCATTGTATGTCCTTGCATCTACTTTGTTGTGGTCCCTGCACCAGTGAATGTATCTGGTCCACTTGGCTGAGTAGCACCTACTTGTGCTCGACCTTCTTGCTTCCCTCAGGACCTCTATTGTTCTGTGGGGAAGCTTTAGATGTCTGAATTAATGGTACTGAGGAGCCATGGGGGCAGGTTTAGTGTGGCTGGCTCTGGGTAGCATACTGTTGTGAAATGCGTCATTAGGAGGTCCTGCAATGCCCTCTTGGGTATGATCTGGTTCTGGACATTTCCAGGAGTTCTGAAAATCACGTCTGCCTGGCACACTGAGGGGCAATGAGAATGATGGTCATTTTTGATTTTCTGAACCTGTTCAGAACTCTTGGAATCAGGACAATCATTGGAAAAGGGTAAGCAAATCTCCATGCCCAATTTATCGATAGGGCATTCCCCTCGGACTGCTGGTGTGGATATATGGACATGAAGTTTCGCGTTTTGCATTTTCTGGGCTTGCGAACAGGTCTATGCTTGTTGTGCCCTATCTTCTGAAGACCTCATCTAGCAATTTTTGGTTTAGCTCCCATTCATGGGAGACACTAGACTGTCTGCTTCGATGTTCTGGTCTCCCAGGAGGTGTACTGCCAGCAGGGTTGTCCCTGTTGTATTGCCCATTTCCAAATCTCTTCTACTAGTTGTGAGAGCTAGAATGGCCTTGTTCCCCCTGGTTGTTGAGGTACAACATTGTTCTTGTGTTGTCCGTCTGGATCAGCGCTGTCTCAGCACTCACATGTGCTTGGAATGCCTTTAATGCCAAGAAAACTGTCTTGAGTTCCAGCCTATATATATGTGCTTGATCGCATCCATTGGGGTCTAGAGTCCTCGGACTTTGAGGCTGTCCATGTGCGCTCCCCACCCCTTGTGGGATGCTACTGTTGTTATGGTCACTGTGTGAGCTGGTTACCTGAAGGGTCTCCCTATAGCAATGTTGCTTGTGTTCCACCATTGTATTTCCTGTATTTTGCAGTAACAACCACTTGATCTTCCCAGCTCCCCGTAGCTCATCTGTTGTAGGGCCCTTTCTGTAACGGTTGCATGTACAGTCTCCCCTGTGGTATTAGTGGCATGCAGGAAACCAGCATGCTTATTAATGGTATTACTGTCCTCACTGTCAGACTGACTCTTCTAGTAGAGGTGAATTTGCTGTTCTTGCTGTTGCCCTTTTGTGGACTGGGAAGGAACCTGCTATCCTTGAGTTCAAGGTTGCCCCCAGGAAGACCTTTTCCTACTTTGGGCACAGGGAAGTCTTCTGTTGATTTATGGAGAATCTTAGCTGCTCTACTGTGGAGATGACCGTTTGTATGTCTTGTTGAAGCTTTTGTTTCGAGTGTGCTTTAACTAGCCAGTTGCCCAGGTATGGGCAAACGTGTATGCCTTGCCTTCTTAGGTGTGCAGAAAGTTCCACCAAGCATTTTGTGAAAACCCTTCATGCCGAGTTTAAGCCAAAGCATAGTACTCTGAACTGCTAGGGTACTTTGTCGAAGACTAATTCAAATTAACCGCTGTGCCAATGGTTCATTGGTATGTGTAGGTAGGCATCTTTAGGTCAATGGTGGCCATGTAGGCTCCATTACTTAGGAGTAAGATCATTCCATGCAGGGTAGTCATCTTGATGCACCTTGTTTTTATGGATTTGTTGAGGTAGCCAAGATCAATATTGGTCTTAGTGTAAGATCCCGTTTCGGTAAAAGGAAGTACTCGGAGTAGAACCCTTCTCCATGTTCCCGGTGCAGTACCATTTCTATGGCTCGTTTTTGATGAGATCTTTTGGATTCCTGGAGCAGTTGCTTGCGTATCTGTTCCCTCAATGGGCTTCTCCTTGGCGGGATGGAGTGAGGAGGTTTTTTTGACGAGTTCAATGTAGAATCCATGTTCTATTATTTTGAGTATCAAATTGTCTTAGGTGATTGACCTCTATTCATAGAGGAATCTTCCTATTCTACCCCACCACTGATGTTCAGTGGAAAGGCTGGGGGGCAAAGGAGTCACTTGCTTGCTGGTCCTCATTCTTTGGGGACTCCCAAAAGGGCTGTCTTGCTGGGTGTTGCCACTGTTGGTGGGTCGTCTGCTACATTGCCTGTTGGCTGGAGCTAAGTTGTTGCTGGTGGTGCTAGGCTGCTGGTGAGAAACTCGCCCTACCCCTTGGTCTTCTGTCAGAAACCCTTCCTCTCCTGAAGGATCCTCTGAACTGCAATTCCCCTACTGCCGTGGCTGCAACACAATTTTTTTTTATTTGCAGCATTTCTTCATAAACTGCCTGTCCAAAGAGGACCTCGCCCATGAAAAGTAAACTGATGACTGATGCCTGTACCTCTAGTTTAAAACTTGAGACCCCCAGCCAGGTGTGCCTCCTGAGTGTGTCTGCCACATCCAGTGCTGACCTAAGGCAGGATTTAGCAATGTTCCTTTCCTCTTGGACCACTGCCTGTGCTCTCTTTTGGAATTCCGCTGGGGAGTTTTGCATCAGCCCCTTGATCTCGTCCCACTTTTGGTGGCCATAGAAGTTAAGGAGGGCATTGGAGTTGGCTGTCCTTCATTGTTTAGCCTACTCTCTCTCTAGCTTTTTGCCCACAAGATATAGCCTTTTACTCTCCTCTGGTGGTGGCCCCATTGATGTGGGGGCATTGTTTCTGTTTCTTGCAATCGTCATGATAATGGAGCCTGTAGACACATTCCCTTTAATGTACTGGGAGTCGTGACTGGAATGTTTATATTTTTTCTCCACCAAAGGTGTTAATCCTCTTGCTGGTTCCCTAAATGCCTCCTTGGTCCAGGATGCTGGGGAGCAGGGCCAGGTAAAGATTTGCCTTCTGGGAGGGCATGAACATTTCCAGTAAGAAGCAAGAGCCTTCCTTCTCCTCCTCTAGTTTGACACCATATGTGTCTGCCGCACTCTTAATTAGCCAGGTTGTTGTATATGGACAGGTCAAACGGCAGCGAAGACCTCGGCGGGTACTAGCCACCTAAGGGGATTCAGCGATCGAGTTTGTGCCATGTATTTTCGTGCTAGCTATGGTCCTCGAACACTGCTGACTCGTCCTCAAACTTTAAGGACTTCTGTGGATCTGTGGTCATGGGTGCTTCGATGTCTGTATTCTCATCCTCCCTCCCTCTTTGTTCTGAGAGCTTTTCAGGGATGTGAAATTCCTTCAAAGAGTCGTTGAACTCCTTTTTCCTCTGAAGGAGAGCTGCCATTTAGGCCTAGAGGCTGCGTTTTTGCATTTGACCTTGAGTGCTCTTATTTTAGTGTCGACCATGGAAGATGACTTCCTTTTCGGCATTGGCGTTTTTTTCGCCTTCAGCTCCTTGCCTCTTTGCTTCGCTCCTTCTCGAGTGCCTGCTTGCATTGAGGATTTGTTGGAAGGTTTTCCCTGGTCGGGACCCATGTAGCTCCTTATGCTTGTGCTGGCATTCATTCATCGGGTGTTTGCATGTTGAAGTAGCTTCACTTTCCTCCCTGTACTGGTTCGGCCTCCTCAACATTCTTCTCATCATCACTGAAGAGGCCAAGTTCTTTCAGGAATTCGTGTGTCTTGTGGGTGCTAGCCATGGCATGGTGTGCTAGCTGTTTTCGGAGTCTTGCCGTGAAACAAAATTCAGTGCAGGCTTTGCGACCTTCAGCACTATGGTCCGTTGGGAGGCACAGATTGCAGACCTTGTGTGGATATCTCTATGCAAACTTGTAGTGGAGTATCTGTCAGAATTTAAAGGTGGTGTTTTTTAAGACCCTTGGCTGTCTCTCTCCTCTGGCCATGTTGTGCTCACCACAGGTGTTCCCTGTCGGAGCCGAGAAGGCCACCTGTACTTCGGTGTTTCTAGTGGCCACCGGTATTCTTCAGTGCTTTTCTGTTAGAAATTGCTGTATTTTCTCCAGCTCTCTCAAGATTCTTAGGAGCTACTCAGGCATGCTTCTCTAGACCCAGAAAATAATCTGAAGATGGTGACCAAGCATATGGACTTCCAGGGCACATGTTTGATGTCACACAAGGGATAGACTTACCACCAAATGGGTGTCGACCACACCCACGAGGGTAGAAACAAATTAGGAGAGTGGACGAACAAGATTCTGGACCCAACCATTAGAGGGCAGAATAATGCATAGCATGTGAATCTAGAAAAAGATTCAAGCTGCAAAACCAGGATATCTTGCTCCTCCTCAGGATAAATACATATTGGGAGATATATGTAGACCCAATGGTAAAGACCCTTGGTGTGGCATTCGACATGACTTGTCAATTTAAAACTAACCAATACTTACCAAAAAAACACTAGTATCTCCAACATCCTGTAGGCAAACTTTAGCCATACGTGGAAGAGTAAGAAAGATGCGGGTTGGAGCTGGAAATTGCTTTATCTTGTGGTGTTTTCTTAGAGCAAGCAAACACCCTAGCATTTATTGGTACCAAACTGTTGAACTGGGGATGCAACTGCTAAGAGATTCGTTTTTAACTTTCTTTCTAAAAGAAATGATTCAAATTATGGAGAGTGGGGATTATCTGTCCACACTGATGAAATAAACACTGTGGAAAATGCCTCACGCCTACCTTTTGTCGACCATATCCAGGAATACAGAAACACTCTTGACTCAAGGAGCAAGAGAGATGAAGCCCAAGAGTAGAGCAACATTTGTTTTGGGGGAACGATAGAGAGGATTCATGAACAGCAAAATGTACTGAGCAGAGCCCGTAAACTTGAGACGTTGACAAAGTTGCTGCAAGCTAATGGAAATAGGCAGATGTAGAAGGATGGAATCAAATATCCTCAAATTTAGAACATAGTCAAGACAAAAATTTATTAGCGCAGTCACCATCATTGCCCTTACTAGTCAGCAGTCAAAATCTTGCATTGCATCCAGAAACTGGAAAAGCAGAAGGGCACAGCATCCACTTGGGGCATAAGATACAGGGCAGACACAAACCCAGAACACAGGTCTGTAACTGACCCTACCAGAGTCAGCCACTCGCCCATCCCCACAGTCAAAAGGAGATGACCGCAATCTCCTGCGCATCGCCAGAATCTTGGCTTTGTTGGGATTCAATTGTACTCATTTGTTGAACCCAAAGTGGAGCGCCTTGAAAAGGTTGTCTTATAGATCCCTCTCCAGCTTGAAGAGGCCTGTGTGTCATTGTCATACATCTGAAAGTCAAAGAGAGTTGAAGCAAGGCCCCAAAGGCTGTAATAGAGGTACTGAAAATGAAGGGTGACAAGCGGAACCCGGGTTTGCGAAAGTACCCCAAAGAGCTCCCATGTCCCTAGTGTTATACAAACCCCAGTGGTGTCTGGTCATTAAACCTTTTTTATTTAAAGTGAGTTTAATTCAAAACTAGACAACAATACAAGAGGAACTATGGTCTGGAGCATCCTTATTTCTGAGCATGTATCTTTCAGTTGTAAACTCTCTGCACAGTATAGGTGTCATTAGACAAGTTTCATCTCCTGGCCACATGACTCATGAAAGGCATGCTGAGGGAAAACTCCCTAGTAGTTCTGGGTGCAAGAATCTGGAAAGGAATTGCCTGCCAGTAGATGTAAGACTGGAACCCAATGTGATACACAGCGATACAGTGCTTTACACTAAAAGGAAAGCAAGGGATAGAACTCTTAAAAAACAGAAGTATTGGCCAAGCTGACAGCTCTGGCATTGTTAAACAATGCATTTTTACTTATTTACGTTTTTCATTCTTATGTAAAAAATCTATCACAGCACCAGGTGCACACAATACTTTAAAATGTCATAAAAATAATAGGCTGCATACCAGCCCTGGCACCTAGGTACACTCTGTTTCAGGCAGCTGTTCACCTTTGATCAGACAAAAAAAGGAGACCACACCGCAAGACAGCCAGTGGCTGAAGTGGGCTGACCCACTGCCCCGTGCTGTACGTTGTTGTGGGCAGAACACTAAATGATGCATCAACAGACCAAAAGCCCCTCTGTGAATTTTACTATGAATGATGTCGATCACATGAGGCTGGCAAACACCAAGCTGTCGATATTCTGGACTAAAAACTAGATCAACAGAGAGAAAATATAAAAGGCAGAACACGCATGGCCGGGGTCAAAGCCAGAAACAAAGACAACGACAGGCGAAGACAGGAGAAGAGATATCCACTCGCAGAGTTAAAGGCAAACAAGTAAGATATGTAAAGCCACTTACAAAGACAGACAAATAGCCATCGACTGACACAGGTAGTGACAGAAATATACACAAGAAAGAGGCAAAGAAAAAGACAGACAGAGATGAACAAAAGGTTCCCTGCCACCAAGTACAGAGAGGTGCACTACCTTCACCCTAGAACTTACGTGGTCAGTCAGGGTGACGTCGCAGCCTGGAGTGGCCAGGAGGACACGTACTATGTCCACGTGGCCGTGCTCGCAGGCACACATGAGTGCTGTGGAACCATCGTCATCACGCGCATTCACGTCTGCATGACAGGCCAGAAGTGCCTTCACCATGTCCAGGCGGCCATGACTGACCGCCAGCATCAGAGCAGTCTGTCCAGCCTGTGGAGAGAGGGTACAGACTGAGGCGGGCTGCTAGGGGGGCAGTAAGTATGCATACAGTGCCATATGTAAACCCTTGATTGTGTGAGGGTGATTGTGAGAACATTAGAAAACAGACAACAGGTCCTGAATGGACGGCAGCAGTGCATGCCTGTCTAATAATCAGTCTAGGGCAAGATCATCGAACAAGCCAAGCGGAGGGAGCAAAAGTGCAAGCACATAGAACAGGACCAAAAACAGGCACTGTCAGAGCAAGCTCAGAGAATAGGTCAAGCAGGTGCAGCAGTGGTGCAAGCTCACAGAGCAGGCCAAGTCAGGCAGCAACAATACAAGCTTATAGAAAGGACCAAGTAGGGCCAGCAAAGTGCAAGCACAAAGAACAGGCCAAAAACAGGCACCGTCAATGGAAGTTCAGAGAATAGGTCAAGCAGGGGCAGCAACAGTGCAAGCTCAAAGAATAAGCCAAGTCAGGCAGCAAGAATGCAAGCTTACAGAGAGGGCCAAGTAGGGGCAGCAGCAGTCCACACTCCTAGAACAGGCCAAGCATGGATAGCAACAATGCAAGCCCACAGAACAAGCCAAGCACAGGCAGCAAGAGTGCAAAGCAACATAACTGTCCAACCACGTTTATCAGCACTGCAAGCTTCCTTCAATCACAAGCCAGACCCGGAATGGACATAAAAACTGCAAACTTCTTGCACTCAATTAACAACCAACATGGTCAAAAGCAATGAAATCTACCCCCACAGAGATAAAATAATCCAGCATGGGCAGCAGAATCATGCAAGATGTCCACCACCAACACTCCCATCTGTAGTGGTAGCACTCACAGAGCAATGCAAGACTCACACCACATCATGGTGCAGTAACAGCCCTCTGGCAGTCTTTCTCCCACTACAGCACAGAGATAATCAGAGCAGCAGCAGTGCAATCCCTTCTTAAGACATAACACCTGTCTAGCATGAACACCAGCTCCTTCAGTGCCCAGTCTGTGCTTCAAAGAAGAGCAGCAGCATTGCTTCTGTGCAGTCACATGCCACTGCTACCCCCTCTCTCAGGGACCCAGGACTCTCACCCCAGTCAGACTCACCTGGCTAGCTTTGGCGTTGACGTCTCCCAGTCTCAGCATCTGCTGGACCGTCTCCATATCTCCTTCGGACCGGAAGGCAGCCAGCGCTGTCAGCATGATGGCAGTGTACCCCGCCTTGTTCTGCTTGTCCACGTTGCACACGCCTAGAAGAGGCACCAGAAGTAAGATGGATGCAAAGCCAGCTAGCACAGTCGCTTATGACTCTTACCCTCACCCATCGAGCCAGGAAAAGTGGGAACCACATGCTAGACTGATTTGTCACTGAAATACAGGATCCTTAACACCAAAGGGGACTGCATGCACCATAGGATTCCATTTAACCCTCAACATGAGTGTGTGATGTACCTTCCACTATCCATAACATTTTGGTGAATTGATCTACATGCCCGGTCTGATAAACTTATGCCAATCAAAGAGAGCCCTTTACTACTTGCAGACACCTTTACACGTCAATTCTGGACAGTTGTTCCAGCAACAGAGAAACGGTAAGTAGTATGCAGAGTCCCCATCAGTGAAGCACGGACATCAGTAATTGTCTTGCTTTTTGGTACCCTAGCACTGCCCTTGCGAGTCATAGTATCAGGGGTCATGGACGCAGCGCCAGGAACAGGAAGCAAACAAGGTTCTTCTACTACTAGTAGTAGTGGCTGTAGTGACCATTCCTTGGCCCTAACCAACAAACAGGAGGCAGCTGGTGATTAAGGTGGGGCTAAAGTGTGTGTGACATCACTTTTTCGACCTGTGGCATTTTCGGCCCCATTGACCTGCTCCACCAACCTAAATCCGCCATCCTTTTGGGATCCTTTACCTGTGTCCAGAAGCATCTTGACAATGGCGAAGTTGGACTGTGAGACGGTGTAGTGCAGTGCTGTGTTCCCATTGCTGTCAGCCATGTTGATAATGTACTCCAGAAGCTGCGGGGAGATAGCCCTGAAGACGTCCAGGTGGTGCCCAACAACTTCCTTGTCCACATCCTGGACCCGCAGTATCCGCAGCCACTCCTGGAGCACTGTGGTGTACGCAGCTTTCTAATGAGGCAGAAGGATATGTGAATGTGGCTGGCTTTACTCACAGGAAATAATAAACCACTGAATGAGGTGTGGCCTCACAATTATAAAAGGTATGGGGTAGCTTTCATTAAATGCAGGCCCCAAACTGGAATATTTACGGTAGGACATCATTTATCTCTTGAACCAAGGTGCATAGACAGAGCTTTGTGTGCACCCCAGTGTTGGAACAACAAGTAGAGATTCGGGTTGGGACTGAAATGCATTGTCAGAGCTGTGCCTCCCCCACTGTTGGAATGGGTGGATCGGGATAGCTATGTGTGGGTCTTATTTGGCGGTAGCAGTGCATTAGCAGAGTTATGTGCAGGTTTTATGTGGGAGTAGCAGTGAGAACAAGCTGGGACTGAGGTGCATTGGTAGAGATGTGGGCAGGCCTCATGAGGTATTAACTGTCAATCAATCAATCAGGGGGTTTAAAGCGTGCTACTCACCCGTGAGGGTCTCAAGGCGCTGTGGCTACAACAGGTCAGACCTGGCGGAGATGTGTGTGGGTCCAATGATACAGTAACAGTTGACATCTGGGTCAAAATTAAGATACATCCGCCATACCGTGTTTGGGTTCCTCATGGGAGTAGCAGTTGATACTACAGGTCAGGATTCATGTGATTTGGCAGCGCTGAGTACAAGTCTCTTGTGGAACTGACTGTGGGTATCACCGGTCAGGGGAAGGATGCACTGGAATGCTTAGTGTGGGTCTCAGTGTTGGGGCAGTAGTGAGTGCCACAGGTCTAAGGTGCACCGTCAGAGCTGTGTGAGTGCCTCAGTTGGTGTATCAGGAGGAGCTAGACATCAGGATTGAGGGCCATTGGAAGAGCCGTGTGCAGGTCCCTTGTGGAAGTAGCCGTGGGTGCCACAGGCCCGGACTGAGGTGTACCCGAGACACAGGATAAGATCCCTTTACCACAGACACAGCAAGAACTCTTACCGTGTCCGCTTCTGGGGCAGCCTGTCGGTTCTCCAGGTGCTTCTGCAGGGTCACGCAGGCTGCGAGGAGGTCCTTACTCAGCTCCACCCTGCGGTGAGAACCAGATACCTTCAGGTTGCTCATGAGTGCCTTAGAAGTGATAAACAGACCTGTGTGCCCTCTCCCAACTGAATGGACAATTGAGAATGTTTCATCCCAATTGCTCTTTGACAATTTTATATCACATTAAGTTAATAATATCCACCACTCACTGGCCCAATAACAACGCTCTTTTTCAAATTGGCTCCAATAATCTTCCTTCTAGCTGACTCAATAATAGCCTACTTTCCATTGGCCCAATAGCAACCTTTCTTGGCACTAGCTCAATGATAGGCTCCTGGTTGACTTAATAATAACAGTCCCTTTCATAGGATCAGTAAAATCTTCCTTCTCATTGGTCCAATGGTATTATTGACTAATACTCTATCAATACTGCTATTCAATCCGGGTGACCACAATATCAATCATCCTACTTGTTTGCCAAATACAGAACACATGTCATTGATTCACTGCTAATATTTCCTATTTTGGCCCTAAAAATAACCTTCCATCCTGCTTCCTAATTAACTAAAGCCATCTTTTCCATTTGCCATAACAAACTTCCTCCAGGGAAAAAAATATGTTCCATCCCATTAACACCAATAGTACGCTTAATTCCAATTTGCTAAATAACCCTCTGTCTTCCCAATGAAGTCTTCGTTTTAATTGGCCCGGTAATAATGTACAATAATAACTGGCCTTCCAAATATTCCAAAAGTAATATTCCTTCTCTTAGAACTCTATATTGTCCTTTCCAAAGGTCCAGTTATTGATCTTCCTTGCTATCGACCCTAATGACCATTTTCTTTCACATTTGCGTCGCACTTAATCATCTTCACATCGTCCAATACGAAACAGGTTACTTATCTGTAAGAATAGGTTTTCAGCTTCTCCTTTGGTGTGCATTATTCCGCTATTTAGTGTCTGGATCCTGAAACAACTTCTGTATGCCTTAAGACTTGTTTGTTTTGGGTGTCAATCAAGGAGTTAAGATGACTTACTCTGACATTGTGCATAAGCCCGCGTTACCCCAGTACATAGTCGCCATCTTCAGATTCTTTTCTTTGTCATGTATAGTTTATGTTTCACTTTGTTATTCTTATTGGCTCATTTTACTGTATTTTTTCTTTTTTTTTGCATCATTTGCACTCCACTATGGACGGGGGGGGGGGGGGGTCAGTGGGGGGTCACAAGAACCAGGACGAACTTTCTTATTGGGATTTGAACTGGCCACTCTTCCTTCCAAATATATTTTATTACTGGGGTAGCAAAAATGTGTTTCTCATACTACCCCTAGTGTATGCCACTAAGGCTGCTAGGAGGTCGTCAGCAAATATGTTATGTTTTTGACAATAACAGTTTCCTTTGTAAATACCTCTAAATTTGACGGTGTGTACATCACATAACAAAAGGCATCCTTTTCACAGTGTAGCACTTGCATCTTTGTATTTTGCCTTCCTCTTAACTTGTTCTCCTTTCAAAGTGGATTCTGAGTTTGAAGTTTTGTACACACTTACATTCGAATTCGAGTGTTCCTTTTTCTTTCTGCTTTCCTTGACTACTGTTAGCTTTTCTACCAGTGTTGGATGTGTTTTTGTCTCTAGAATCCACAGACCCAGTTTGCTCTGAAAGGCTTTTCCACTTATCTATGCTGCTTTGGCACTGGGATGATCTTTTTCGGAAGTTGCTACATTCTATATCTGTTCGCACCGATTCTTCGACCTCAGGCTAAGTTAGTTTCACAGGACTCGAAAACTATGTCATTCTCTCACCCTCTGATAACTCCAAATACTTCACGAAGTATTCCTTGACTTGTGCCATGACGTAGAGAGCCCAACAGAGTTTTTCTCGTCTTTACAGTTTTTGGCTGAAATATGTCACGAGCTCAGCACCCTTCAGACTTACGGTTCTTGGGTAGGCATTGTTTACATACCTTATGTATGTCTATCTGACCCAATTTGTGGTGACACTTAGGGCACAATCTAATAGGCATGATTTCCATCAAACCCCTAATTCGGTATTGAAGAGAGACCTAAAAAAACCTGTCTTCGGGTCTTCTTCCATGTCTTGGTGTCCTTGCCTCGTCAAAGAACTCTGGCACCCTACACTCTGCCTTTCCTCCTATCTTCTTGATGTTGGTAATTCCCATGTCTTGAAGTCAGCTTCATCTCCCAAGACTTTGCAACACATTACTCAATTCAATTCAATTCAAATAACTTTATTCGATTGTAAGTAGAAAGACAATCATAAAAGTATATAATCACAAAACATTACAATTCATTAAAAAGGGGTTTAATAAGGAAGTCACGTCATATGGGAAACACATTATCCTGGGTAAAAATAGAGAAAGATACCATTTATATGGTAATCCTATTTCTAATAGAAATCACTTTCTTTAAGTACAATGTAATTATTGCGACACAGAGGCAATTGTCCAACCGTTGAATTTCATACATAGCCGGGCGACATTGCCGAAGCCCGATCTCTCTTACAAAAGGTAATAATTGGACAATCCTCAAATGGTGATAGAATTTACAAAATAAAACAACATGCATTGTACTTTGGTGGGAACTTCCATCACAGGGACAGGGAGGTAATACATGGGACCAATAGTTAACTGATGGGAAGCTAACCAATCTGTGAAACAGTCCCAACCTAAAACGGGTTAGTATAATTCTATCGTAATTACCCATGACATGGATCAAATAGGGTTGAATGTTAAAAGAAGTTAAGATTAATTGATGATTTAAAACAGTGGGTTTTGTGATCTCAGCAGTAATTCTTAAGGATTCTAGAAAGAGCAAGCCCTCTTTTTTAAGCTCTTTCCGTGAGATGGCAAGCATGGTATGGGGTTTTAGAAAATAATCCATTTTACCAATATCACTAAAGAATTTTTGTACATAATTCAGCCACGGAATCCTCGCATGTCCATCTAGTTTTAAAACATCTGCCAGTATGACTCGGTTAAGTTTGTGTTCTTCTTTTGTCCATACCCTATGCCAGAGTAATACCGGTTCCAACTTGATAAGGTCCGAGATAAAGGGGAGTCCTAATTCCGAGTGACAAATATAATTAGAGGAACTCCTGGGGACTGCGAGGATGAATTTTAGGAAAGAATTTTCAAGTATCTGGAGCTGAGAAGTATCTGCAAGGCCCCAGATCCCACTAACATATAATGCGCAGAAACGCATTTAGCTTTATAGATCTTAATTTATTCAGTAGGTGGTCTGGTGCCTAATTTCCTCGTGAAGGATCTAAGGGCGGCAATTGCACGATTCATTACCAAACTTTTAGCTGATATAGCCTCGCCCCAAACATCCTTCGCTGTAAATAAAATGCCCAGATAGGAGAATTGCTTCGTACAAGATAACTGCTGACCCTCAATGAATATAGTCTTTTTAGGTTTTGCACTTCTACCACAGCGCATGATGAAAGTATTTGCTATGTTAACTCGTAGGCCTAGATCTTTCATGAAGAGGGTAAAGTTCTCCACCATGCGTTGTAGACCCACTTGGGTGCGAGACATTAGTGCGGCGTCGTCTGCGTACATTAATAGCGGTATTGGACGTCCGGCTGCGTATGGGGGGTCAAAACTTGTGTTGCACAGGGCCTTCTCCAATCCATTGATGTATAAATTAAAAAGAAGTGGTGCCAGGACACAGCCCTGCCTAACACCACTCCTGATAGGCATTTTGCCCGTGCATTCTCCCTTTCGTCCATTACGAACCCGAGCGGATGCATCACTGTAAAAACATTTGAGAAAATAAATAATGTTTTGTTCAACCCCAATTTGATCCAGGAACAATCCTTTCCGCATGACGAATTGTAGTTAGTGCAAAGTCAATGGTCGAAGAGCAGCCACGCCCATTAAAGGTTGGAGGAAGGGGGAAGGGGTTAGTACAAATGTCATCTAAAAAACCCAAATCAAATTGACCCAGAAATTCATTGTAGTGTTCTCCTAAGTGGGAGTGATTAAAGTGAGAAGAACTCACACCATCTTCTCGCCCTATGGTACATCTCTTATCAGTCGCCATGTTACACAGGGTACAATTAAAATCTCCCAGGAGGAAGATCATCATGTTGTGTCCGAAAGATTTTTCTTGATCGGACACTGAATTAGCCAGTTTGTTAAGTATAGTAGCGGCCTCCTCCAGGGAAAGTTATTATAAAAATTGATCAAAGCGATCGGGGTAGCTGAGGTAAAAACCAATATCAGGAGTTGAAAGTAAACATCTTTGACTGGCTCCAAGACCTTTGATAAAAGCAGTTTGTTGGATACGTAGGTTGTCAAGCCTCCTTTAGCTCTGCCATGTGCAGAGTTCACTGCTGAAGTATGGAACTTTATAAACCCGTTGATATGGACTGGATCCCCTGTCCATGTTTCTTGGAAACATAAAAGTTCTTGCTGGTAAATACAATTTTGCCATAGGGGGTTGCCAATTTTGGATTTGATTCCAGCAATATTCCAAGAGCAGATGTTACATGTTAGGATGTCAGTCGGGGGGCAGAGGATAGGAGCCAGAGAAGTATCTATCCTCAATGGTAATAAACCACTCACTCTTGTATCTTCAATACACTCAGCCAACATCGCATCCCCACCCAAAAAACCATCAATTCCAAGACACAGACTAGCCATGCTGGGTTCACCATTGGTAGTAACCGGTGGATCGGGAGGCAACATAACGGTCATTGCAGGTAACCAGGGGCTAATCTTGCTTCTGAACCCAATAGTCGAAAAAAGTATCTGAAGATGGTGACTACGCATAATTTACATTTTGGTCTTACACTCAACATTATAGATAGTCATCATGATTTCTCCTGTGTTTTATAACAAGAATGTAAATGTTTTTAGGGATACAGAGGGTGTTTCCAGACCCATTCCATGCATTGTGGAACAATGCAGAACATGTGAATCTAGAGAACATTCATGCTGTAAAATAATCTTTTTCCATTGGCAATGATATTTTTCCCCATTACTCCAATAGTAATGCGTCATTTAACTCAAATTTAAAATATTCATCCTAAATACTGCTAAAAAATAATGATTCTAATTTGCCTATTAACAGTATTAGATTTTATTAGCACGAGTAATAATCTTACATTTCTACTAACCATAACAATAATGTATTTCTTGATTTACTCAATACAAATTATACTCTTCCATTGGCCTAATCATAATTATTTGATGGCCCTCAAAGCTCATCTTCCATGCTATTACGGCGTAAATAATCTTATTTCCTAATGGCCTCACAATCATATTTGCCATTTCCCTAGAACCCAACTTTCCCTTTAGCCAAGAACAGCTCTTTCCTTCCTGAGTGCTACAAAATAATTTGCATACTCTAGCCTTTGGCTGAAGACACCACATCATGATGAAACAACTACACTGGCCCTCTCCAAGCACCATATCCCTGCGAACACTTAACTGCACCTTTTGTTGTAATGAGGAGAGCAACACCTCAAACTCACCTGTGGCACAGCAATGTATTGCTAAATGCAGACAGTCACTTAAACCCTCAACTGTAAAGCATACCACTTTGTTCAGCTTATACTGAAAGCTCCTCCAAAGGCTTACTACATTCTCCATCTTAAACAAGACCCTACGACTGCTAACGTGCTCTTAGTTGGTGAGCCGACGCATGGGCTGGGTAAGCACTGGGGACAAGAAAAGCGTGCGGAGGACTTAGTTGAGTGAGACAGACAGGGGCATAAGAACAAACAGAATTGCAGTAGGTGTACCTCTCTAGGCTTACCTTTTTTTGTTTTCTTCTGCCACTCTTGAATTGATGCCCGCTTCTGTTGCTGGAGCATCAGCTGCAACCGGTATTCTTGGTCCCTCTTTATTCTGCCTATTAGGCTCGGCCCCTGAAGGCCGGTGCTCCCCATGTGCCGAAGGTACTGCCTCACTCGCCTCATGATACTCGCTCTCTGTGCTTTCATTGTCCGAAACATTTTCGGCGGTGCTAGAATCCTCGGAAGATGTGGATTCGTACCTTAAATGGAGACGAAGAGTAAATTTTGGCCCTGGATGAAAAGCCTTCACCGAGACTAGACAATTAAGGGAGAGATGCTATAATGTGCAGTATTTGAGCATTTCCCAGGGCCGGACTTTCTAGCGGGGTTATAGGGGAGGATGCAAGATTAGTGGTTTTCTATGGGTGCGCTATCAAAGAATTTAAAAAGCCTAATTCTCAGAAGTTCGCCATAGCGAACTACAGCAAAGGGTAGAAACCAAAATGCTCTCTGCTTCTAAGTTACACAACTGACAATTTTTAAAAGATCACCCATTCTGATTTGTACAAATTTGATCAATAATTTTAAGAAAAAAACACTTTTCCAAGAATCTGTTATAAAAGAGGCGCCTCGTTTCTCAATTTAGCTTTATTTTGTGATTAGTGACATCAACTTCAGCACACCCAACTACTCAGCTGCTATCTTTCTCTCTCTGTAAGTCAATCTTATACCAAATGAGGTAAGAGTCTTATCCGATGAGGTGATATTCAATGATGGGGCTAAAGTGCAAGGACAATCACGATAACGCGAGAAAGAAAAAATTACTTGCTGTACCCTCCGTTCACGCCAACAAACTGCAGACTCTTCTTGGTACTTGGCGAAATTTCCCCCTCTTCCTTTCGCTTCATGATGGATTTGACATTTGCCTGTGACAAAGCTGAAATAGTAGACCAGCATCAGACTAAGGCATCCAATCAAATGGGACTCTAGAGGAATGACAGTAAGACTCAGTGGGAAAGGCTAAGCAAATATTTCTGTGAAAATACACCTGCTGTGGATGGGGCTTAAGAATATCTAGCCTGGTCTCCTAGACAGATAAGGAAGGCTTGCACAGGGCACGAAAACATCTACCCCTGTATCTCAGAAGGTGAGTGCAGCGTGGACAATGCTCCACATCATTTGCCCTTGTATCTACCTTGTGTCCAGGAAGCTCACTTGGATGGTGAGCGAAGCTTGAATGGGTTGATGAACGTTCACTCTTCTACTTTAAGATGACAAGGGGATTCTGAGCTTATCTTGTGGTGTTTGGTACTAAGATTTTGCACGATATGCATGAACACGTTCATGAAAATTGCCTCTCTACAGAGTCCTACCCGTGCTCCAACTACTTGTGCTCACCCTGTAGCCATCTTTCTTACCTGGGTCTTCATCATCTGGCCCAAGTGTGGGCCTCTTGGTCTCTCCCACCAAGGACTCCGCAGCTGCCCCTTGGGAAGTGAACTGGGCAGTTTGCAGTGCCGATGCTTGTTTTTTGGCAGCTCTGATGACGTCCGGACAGGTAGAATAAGGCACAGCCAAGGATGCCGTAGGCTGATCTGTGGAGTGTCAGGGAAAATTACAAAATACTTCTTTAGCAGGAAGTGATTAGAAATCACACCAAACAAAAGTGGAAATCTTCTCTGTGGGATACCCTGGAGGTTACCGGTTTTAATAATTCCAGGGAAATCCAAGGAAGAAGACATGTTCATGCGTCCACTGACAGGATCAGTGCACAGCCTGCTAAGTATAGTTTGAATTACTGTGAGGCATGTCAGTGGGTTAACATGGGTACAGCAGACATCTCGGGCTCATATCCTAGTAATCTAGTTCAAAGGGTCACAGTGCCTACTGCAGGAACATTGGTCTAATCTGCAGGTCACAGAGTTGAATCCTAGAAGGTCTCTCGGTGGCTAATGTCCCTGTCACAGACATCTCTCTCTCTCTAATTAGCATGTCACCGGTCAGTGGGTTAAATTCTGCTACCCCAAAGATCTGTCTTACCTGCATTTCACAAGCTTTACTCCTTGTAAAATTGCTCAATGGGTCACTGCACCTACTGCAGATCTAATACTGTTCAGCAGTTTTTAACCGTGTTGGGATTAAAACTAATACATCAATTTCTGAATGGGAAATGCAACTATAGGGACACCTACCAATTGTCCCGCACCTTAACCAATCTGCAGAACGTTCTAGGAACAATCTAATTTTCTTTTATAGTTTTTTTTAATCGTTTCAAGCAAACTTGACCTATGGGGCAGAGATATTAACAATCCAAAAATACTTTACCCATGGATTAACCGAGTTAACTATAAGTAAAACAAGCATTGAAAATGCAACAGGTCTCGCCTTTGTTTAAGTTAAAGCAATTTGCTTTGTGAATGGTATTGTTTTGTTTTTGTATATAAATTAGGGTTTGTTTTTGATATGTTGTGATTGTGTGTATGGGAGAGAGTATTACTTTGTGTGTGGAGATAATGTGTCTGTGTGTGTTGTAGGAATTGAAGTGGGTAAGGGCATGTATTTGCGAAACTGTGATAGAGACCCAAATGTGTGTATGTTGTGAGAGAGGAAAGAAGAAAGACATGGAAAGACTGTGGGGCTTATTTACAAGCCCCTTGCGGTGCTGATGCGTCACTTTTAATATGGGAAAAGTGACGTACCAGTGGCATAAGAGGCTTGTAAATAAGACCCTGTGTGTTTGTGCGTGCATGCATAGTGAGTAGCAGGGCTTTAAATGGGCCAGTTCTAGCCAGGACTGGTAGTAATTAAAAATAGACATTGAAACAGTCCCTATCGGCCCCTATACCATTGTCCTGTCCCTAACCAGTAAAAACACTGATCGATTTCTGAACAATTAATGCAAAAACTTTTAAGGCAATCCACGTCGGTGATTTGGTATATATTTCACTTGTTTTATTTAATTTTGCATTCCCTAAAAATGTTAGCTTTTTTTTTAGGATGTTGGTTTCTTTGTGTTTTTTTCAGTGTGGCATGTTACTCTTGTACAATGCTTTATCCTAAACACTTAATGATTACTGATAAAGCCAATAGTCATGGCTGGTTTTAGATGTATGTTGGTTGTTGTGTATATATAGCTGGGTGCGACAGTGATGGAATGGCCTGTCGTGTACTCTGGCACACACTGCCTTTTCAAGCCGCCTAACCGGCAGTGCCACTGTGGCCGAACGCCCCAGGACAACACTAGGATGAAATAACCGAAAGCTCATAGAGGCACCAAAATGCTAGATGGGTGTAGGGTGACCAACCGTCCGTAAATTTCACGGACAGTCCGTAATTTCGGCCGTCTGTCCGTTGTCCGTGAAGGATTCTTTAACGGACGCCATTTGTCCGTAATTTTAACCGGGCACCGATCGCACCACCCTAAAGCCGGCACAGCTTCCACCCACCTCCCTGCTGGACTCCGATGCTGTTCAGGTCGGGTGTAACAGACTCCGATGCAGTACCAAAGCTCAGACCCCCAGCAGCATTGGAGAGGCACAGCGGGACGGCGACCCTCACACCATCAGCCCTTCATGAGCTGTTAAGAGGTGTTTGAAGGTGACTGAGAGGGAGGGGCTGCAGCTTCAGGCACAGGGGCATCTATTCAGATGCAAACAGCCCTGAATGCGTCATGTCTCTGCAATTTAGACGGGCCTCACACATTCCCTTTCTGCCCAGGGCCCCAAAAATCGCAGAACTGGCCCTGATTACACCAAGGCAGCACGTGGTTCTCTTCACAGAGCTTAATTACTGTTACTAAATTGTAAGCAAACCTCGGTTCTTCAAACATGCAGTCTATAATGTAATAAAATAAAGAAATGGCACAATCGCACCCACACTGATTAACAAAGTATGGAGAACAATCAGTTAAATCAATTCGCTTGGAGTATCTCCTTTAAGTACTGTACATCACAGTGGGGGATGACAAAACTAACATTTTGGAAAGAGAGCCTGTCTTCTCGATGTCCTGTCCAGGAGGGGGTGAGGAGCCCTACCCCACCCTGGAGGGGCCAAGATGATACTAGAATACTGCATGCCCACCCCTGTGCCCACCCTGGTGGATCCTGTTCCCCCTCCTGTGATGGCTCCTGCCCCCCCCCCTCCCCCCAGTGATGGCTCCTGTCCCCCCCCCCCCCCCCCGCCTGTGATGGCTCCTGTCCCCCCTGTGGTGGATCCTGTCTCCGCCCTGGGTGGCTTCTGCCCCAGTCCTGGAATGGCTCCTGCAGCGAGGGTGAAGTTCTTGATGGGCCTCTTCTCAAAAAGGCTAAGCTCAAAATTAATATGAAAAGGTCGGCGAGTGAGTGAGTAAGTAAGTGAAGGGATGGGTGGATGGCTGGATGAATTACTGAAAGGGTGAATGAAAGATTGAATAGATGGAGAATGAGAGAGGATGGATGGATGGATTGATGAGTGAGTGGAAGGATGGATGAGAGAAAAGGTAAATAGCTGGATGTATGGGTGGAAGGGTAGCTGGATGGGTAAAAGGGTGGATGGATGAGTGAAAGGGTAGCTGGATGGGTAAAAGGGTGGATGGATGAGTGAAAGGATGGATGAGTGAAAAGGTGGATGATGAGTGAGTGGGTGGATGGATGAGTGAAATGATGGATGGATTGATTAATTGATAAGTGCAAGGGTGAATGGATGGACGGATGATTGAAAGGGTGAATGGATGGACGGATGATTGAAAGGGTGGATGTAAGGATGAATGAGTGAGTGAAAGGGAGAGTAGGTGGACAAAAGGATGAATAGATGAGTGAAGGAGTGAAAGGATAAATGGATGAGCGAAAGGATGGATGAGTGATAGGGTCAATGGATGAAGTCATGAGTGGATGAGTAGATGGGTGGGTGGATGGATGGAAGGAAGGATGGCTAAGTGAAAGGGTCGATGGAGAGAGAAAGGGAGGTTGGATGGATGACTGAAAGGGTGGATGGGTGGAAGGATGAGTAAGTGAAAGGATGGCTGGATGGGTGAAAGGGTAAATGGCTGGATGGATAGGGTGAAAGGGTGGATGGATGGATAATGGATGGATGAGTGAAAGGATGGATGAAGGGATGGATGAGTGAAATGATAGATGGAAGGATACATGATGGATAGGTTTGCAAATGGTTGAATATGTTTGGATATGGTTAGATATATGAGAAATAAGCAGCTGGGTTTAAGCACATTCGCACTGCCTGAACAAGTCACTTGCGAGTAGTGAGTACGTTGCCCACCTCAAATAGTCAGCCGCTTAAGAGACTATAAACAATAATGATAAGCCCAAGATATGAGAGGCAACAAAAAAATATAAACTAGCTGGTATACTGTAATATTACAGGATTAACATAGCGCACAAAGAGATAAGCAGTTTATCAAATTTCTTCTTTATTATGAAGATGTTGTTATGTCCACAGCCAACGCGTTTCGCCCAAACATGGGCTTCTTCAGGGCAACGGATCAAGCTGTCGAACTTAGTAGAACACGATTGTTAAGTTGTAGTGATTTGATATTCCAATGTGCAAACATCGAGTTATATTGCCGGTAGACAAGCGTAGGCGTTGACAAGTTATCCAAAGTGACAATAATTCAGAATAGTCCAAGCTGTATAGTTCCAGCAAAGAACAAACCCTGAGTAAATTCGGAGCGAAGTGTCAAGCTGATTCACAGGAGTCGAAAAGGTGGTTGCGATACACCGTCGAGTCGGATCGGTAATAGACACTTCGCTCCGAATTTACTCAGGGTTTGTTCTTTGCTGGAACTATACAGCTTGGACTATTCTGAATTATTGTCACTTTATTACATTATTACAGTATACCAGCTAGTTTATATTTTTTTGTTGCCTCTCATATCTTGGGCTTATGTTTGGATATGGCTGGGCTTACTTATATACTATTGCGCGACCTCCTCTGATGTGTCTGTAAAACTTACCTATTGTCCTGAAGTTTTGTCCTGAATTTTGACCTCCTGTCCTGAATTTGTGTCCTGAATTTTGACCCTTTGTCCTGCATTTTTACACTCACCGTCCTGAATTTGCACCAATGCCAGTTGGTCACCCTAGATGGGTGGCACACTATGCAATGTAGTTTACATGTGTAAGTCACGCTCTAAATTATACATGCCATTCCCCTTGTAGCAAACCACCCTTTTTTTAGTCCCTCCTAAAGTTCAGGAAAGAAGAGAGCGTTCCTCCTATAAAATCCGCTAAGGGAGGCGTAAATAATACGTACAAATATGCTTACAAATGCCGCTGTTTATTTACATTCTATACAACACATGGGTTTGTCTTTTTATTTTACAAAAAAACTGAATATATTATGAAAATAGGCAACCCATCCCTTGTTGAAATGCTATTTATTTCGTTTTTTCTTTTTTTGCAATGGTGAATTTCTTTTTAAAACCCAAAATCTGAATTAAAAGATTAGATTCTAATAAAAAATTATAAAGAGAAGTCTGCGCATGTCGTCTCGACACTAGTGTCTGCGTAAATCCGAGCTGCGTCTGCGGAGGGGCCCTCAAGCCGAGCTCAGAGGCAGATGTGAGCGCACTGTCCCCGGCTCTGGAGGCCTCTGGGCCTAGGAGGAATCAAGCGCCTCTCTGAAATCAGGGCGATGTGCCTGAGAAAAAGAGCCGTGGGACAGCGAGTGCTCCCGCAGCGGTGGGGACACGGCCAGTCAGAGGATGAAGTGTGAAGGGGGTGTGAGGAAAAGGGGGAGACATCAGGGAGAGGGGAGGACGCGTGGGATATGGGAGAGGCGGGGGGTGGAGGGATGAGGTGCGCAACTAAAATAGAGGCGAGAGGACAACGTAGAAACCGGAAAACGCAAAAGGGAGAAGGGGCAGAAATATGAAAGAAAATAGCAAAGAGGGAATGGAAAAATAGGAATGACCAGCAGGATAAAGGAGTGATGGGGAAGAGGTGAAAATGGAAGAGACGGCTTGAAAGGAGAAGGGGAAGGAAAATAAAGGAAAAAGGCAATTTAGGAACACAAGTAAGAGGTGGAGGAGTGAAGATGAAAAATTTGAAGCAAGGAAGAAGCAGCGTAGATGGGAAACTTGGGGATACCGGTTAAAAATGGGAGTGGTGGAAATAGAAGGGCGACAACAACGAGCTAAAGACGTAAAGTAAAATCGAGAAACGGTAGTAACATGAGAGACAGCGGTGTGGAGTAGATGGAGAGAAAGGGATAGACCAGGTGGGAAATGGAGGGCAAAAGGGAAATAGGACTGGGGTTGTTCGGAGATAAATAGTACAGGTAGAACTGTCAGTAGGAGAGAAAGGAAAGTAATATAGGGCAAAAGAGAGAAATTTCAATAAGGACAGAAAAAAGAAAAGAGGACAAAAGAAAAAAATACGTTGTGAGAAAAAACGTAGTAGGAGGGACAAAAAATGAGAATGAGTCAGGTCAAGCAAGAGGAGATTCCGGCATGAGTTAGAGGAAAAAGAGTGTGAGTGCGGCAAAAAAAGCACACAAAAAAACAAACAATAAAACACGACAGTAAGAAGGAAAAGGGGCGAAAGGGGACAGGGAGTTTAGAAGGCGTGTTAGAAAGGAAGGTTAAAAGAAACAGGACGAGAGACGATAAGAATACGAGAGATGGGAAAAGAAAACCAATAAATACAACGTATGCTATAAAGAAGGAGGAGTGTAAGGCGAAATTAAGATGGTTAAAGGCAGAGAAAAAGAACACGAAGGAGAAAGGTTGACGCTAGTGAGAAGAAGCAAGAAGAAACGGAAGAACGATAGAAGTGGTGATAGAGTAGCTCAGTAAGAAAAGAAAAAAGTGCTTAGCGGCTAATTAGGAGACACTGTCTCCTGCCGCCAGGAAAAGGTGCAATCCCGGTGGGTGGGGCCAAAAGCGGGCAGGGTGGTAACCAGGAGGGACTAAAAAGCCTCCTGGACAATCATAACACCCAGTTCTGCATAATTGGTGACGCAAAATGACCCGCACCAATGCAAAACACGGGCGGAGCAGAAAGCGAGCTTCTGGAATCGTATCGATTACAAGAATCTCTCGCATGGCGAGAGCAGCGCATGTGCGCTACTAACGCCAGGCGAGACCTAAAAACCTGCTAGCACTGAAGGAGCACCAGGAAGCAGCCACATTCCAAGAAATTATCTGGCATCATTTCGTGTCAGCCTTCCTCTTTTCACATAATTTTAGCTAATGCTTTCAGCTTTGCCAAGTTGTTTGGTCTTCAACTTCTTCAGTACTAAATTCATGATTTTAGGAGGATAGGTAATTAGATAGTGCGTTATTTCTAGCAGGCCGCTGGGGGCGCTCTAGCCAACACAATGCTTTTGTAAGGTAATGTGACTTTTTGAATACATTGTGTTAGTTCACGTGGGCTTAATACTGCCAGTCGAATTCAGGATCCATATTAGGCTATGGACGTTTTTATTAAGACACAATTCACGCTAATACATTAGGAAACAACACCACATTTTTAGCATAAAGGTTACAAGGCCTCTTGTAACATATTGGGAGATTTGGGGCACAGTGACAACCTTTTCCTCTACCTGATAATTTGGTTTTACTATGTCCATGGGCTAGCCTTTCAATGATGATTTATGTACGTTTTAGGTTTTCTCTGCCAATTGACTGCTGAATGAATGGAAGGATATTATGCTATCATATTTGAGACATAAAAATGGTTTACAACAATTATGATCCTGACCGAAGAAGAAACTCTTTTGTGCCACAACATTTTTTTAAATTGGTTTTCTTCCTCGTCAATTATTTTGTAAATACATTTAATAAATAATAAGATGCAACACGTGATGAGATTTTCAGTCTTCATAAAGGCTCTCGGCAGGGAGTTGGAACAAGGGATAGTGGCCACAGAAAAAGCTATGAAGCAAATAGATAACTGGTTGTACCATTTGCGTGAGAGAGGTCCTTCTGCTCTTGCAAGACGACTCAACAATGCATATATCTTTGAAAAACCACAGTGGAAGGTTAGCTATAGTTCTGCAGACACAAAACCAATACCATTTATTTATGATATACAGCGAACAAAGCTTCGTAACTTGTGTTTCCCGCCATGTGTTGTACTTCGTTGTCAGTCTTTTTTTCCATGTGCCTTTGGCAAAAGGCTGTTCTGAGCAGGCGTGGGTCTTGTGGTATGTTATAGCATAACTGGTGTATTTCTTTGGTTTTTACGTTGTGTTCGTTGAAGCAGAACTAACCTTTAAGAGTTTTTTCCAGTGAAAACTGCAGTCCCCTATCAGATATCCCATCCAAGCTGCAGACAGCTGTCTGCAGCAGGAACTGGCCTGGCCTCAAAATTATGTTATATCAGATTATCATCAGTGCCTTCCATGTTTCATATTCTGCTACATGTAACTCCAAAAATCTTGTCAGCTTTCATTAA
The DNA here is from genome assembly GCF_964204655.1 of Triturus cristatus. NCBI lineage: Eukaryota > Metazoa > Chordata > Amphibia > Caudata > Salamandridae > Triturus > Triturus cristatus. The sequence continues at coordinate 83,245,623 of NC_140586.1, read as the reverse complement.
ATCAATTAAAAAAACACAATCCTAATACAGCCTTTTGTTCTACTAAATAATGTCTGGCTGCTGTCTTAAGCTGACCATCACTGAGCAGTGTATCTTCATCAAAGGTTCCCCCCCAAAATTGCATGGTCTTGAAGTACATGCAAGGCGATGGGACTCCTTCGATCACATCACTACGTGATTTATACAGCCACACGAAATGTTCCCCCATATTTTCCTAGCAAATTTCTTTGTGTATAGGAATGATCTGAATCCTAAAAATACAGTGGATAGTCAAAAAGAAAACGTATATGATTTTGGCATGAATCTTTACAGTCATAGAATTAATATAATCATCCATAACATTTGTAACATGTCCACCACCGATAGGACTCGACGCAGGTCATCTAATCAGATAGAATAGATTAGTCTCGGGTGCTCTTCTAAAGGTGGTTTGGTGAGACACAAGCCAATGTTTTCCTCTTCTGATTTGAAGTTTTACCTTAAGGACATCAAGTCGCTGATTTAAACTTCTAAACTTTCTTGCTGCGAGATACAGTTTGATTTTATTTATGAACGTAAGGGGGTAGATGGTTATTGACGTTTTGATAAAGGTCAGCAAAAACCTATCCTCTGACTTACAATAAAAAAAAACAAAAATCAAACCGTACCGCACAGCCAGAAAGTAGCAATTCAGGATTGGGAGAGGCTAGAGTGGCCCACTCTCTGGTTCCAAATGGATTCATCTCTGTTTTGGTGGAGATGAGATCTAGGAAGCAGGGACAGATCCACAACTACACTTCTAACAAGAGACTATAGTTTTGCTCTGTTGTGTTGACCTAATGTAGACTTGGGAGGCGTTGGTGTAGGGTTAAATGCAGGCTGGTGAATCCCAAAAGGTGCTTAAAAAAAGGGTGCAAGGTATATGGTAAAAAGGGCAGGACAACTGGGGAGGAGGTGAGTCCAGTGGTAGCCGGGCTTCTGGGGATGAAAGGGCCCCAGTGAAACTGGAAGGATTTAATCTTTTGGAAATTATTTAAACCAGTTCAATGTGATGACCTCAGCATGGGCAATGAGTGCTATCCTCTTCAACAGTCATCGATGGTGCACATCCTTGAAGGTGGGAGGCAAGCCCTGAATGCTCAGTAGATAGCCTGCTGCTTTGTCCACACATCTTGCTATGGGCATTGTACCAGATACTAGGAGGGTGCTTTCTCTTACATGCCTGGGCCTAGAGAGACAGTTGGCAGCACCCAAGTGATTCAGTAGTCCGGAGACCACAATTATTTTAAAGATTTTTACCTAGGACTGTCAAGTAGATAGTTGTTTTAGTTAGTCAGGATGATGAGATCTAAGTATGATTTTTTAGAAGCAACCTTATGCATCCTTTTTCAGTAGGCCTGAGGCGATACCTTGTTGTATCAACATGATGAAAACCAAACAGATTGTGGGAGTTATAAAAGGCTCAAACGGTCTAAGGAAGCCATCTTGAAGTGGGATCAATGGGAACATCTTTGGTTTCAAAGATGGCAACCAGTCTTCAGATTTATTTAGAGAGGTAGGCTGCAGCGAGAAGAAGGGACCCATAACTCTACAAAGAGGGATGCCATTTGTCATCCCATGTGTTATTTTATTTTGTCTATGAGAGACAAGATTCTCACGTAATTATGCTTATATTAAAGACTTGCATAGCAACAAAGCATACATAGATTAAAGACCTCCCAAATTGCCATTAAGATCTGGTAAAGTATCACCCAATGGTTCTTCTTTGCTTCCTTCTTAGTAGCCATTTTATACTTTCTAATCATGACTAGATATGCCTCGCTATTGGCGGGTAAGCTGTGCTTCTTCCACTGCGACTCAAGCCTCAAATTGGTATGTTTCATTTCTTCTGGTAGACAACTGAACAAAGGGGGCCCTCAGGATTTCACCCTATATTTATATGGGACAGTTGCAGATGTTACCATGGTGGCTATATATGTGAGAATAGCCGGGAAGTTTCATTATGTGTGCCACAAACGATGGTTAACAACTCTACAGGGAGAGTAAATTCTCGTGGTATCCTTGAAGCAAAAATGTTAGAAGAACATATTCCCATGGGAGCATTACAGAATTTAAGAGGATATGGGGAGATGGGAGTTGAGAGCAAAAAAATGACCTGAGTGATCTGACCAAGTGTAAGGAGAGATGTTCTGGATGGTGATGTCTGAAATTGCATCTAACGTATGTTCTTTACCATGTGTGGAGGAGAAGAATAATTGATAGAACCAATTTCATTCAGTGTGGACGAGAAGAAACAGAGAAACTCGTAGCTTCTCATTGGTGTCTTCAAGCCAAAGGTTAAATTCTCCCAGTAAATAGTGACAAAAAGCAAAATCAGCAAGCAGGTCAACAACAGACTCCAGCCTCCAGGACAATGATTCTTCCATAGAGAACGACAGCAATTTACCCATACTGTACTGGATTTCGGTCAGAGCTGTTTATAATTGATTAGATACTTGCATCCCACCAGGGAGGAAAGCAGTCACATTGAGTGACCCCCCCCCTCCATGACCTTGGGCTTTATCTTGGTGTAATATGTGATATTCAAGTGGAACAAGATAGGCGTTGGTCACTAAGTTTTTGGGAGTTTGCAGTTTTTCTGGTTGATGCTGTAACGCAGATCTGGTTTCCACATGCAGCATTTTATTGTTTGGGTGAGGTGGGGTCTTGTGAGTTGTTGTTTTGTTAACAACCGACTGGCTTAAGGCTTTGGATCTGTGATAAGAGCTTTTAAAGAAGCAGCCTGCTCAAGTATGATGGAGTAGCGTGCATTTAGATCAAGAATACTGCTAGCCCAATTCATAGAAAAATAAGCTTTAGCAAAGCCAAGGTCTGGCCACGGTAAGAGTGAGATCGTTTTCCTTATTTGCATACACAGGTATAATGCAAAAAAACAGGGCACACAAAAATAAAAGATTGTCTTGCCGCACAGGCGCACCAACCCTGCCACAGAGGTGAACTCCTTTCCAGGCAGATGCATGCGTTCAGGCAAAATGCCATCACTCACAATGCCAGACAACCAATGAAGAGGGCTGACTGACTGACACATCATGTACAAGTTTAGCTACGGGGTGCGTAAAATCACAACTGCAGATTCCATTCATGTGTTCCAAACTGCTTGTTTTCTATCTGCACATTGTGCTCCCTAAATACATCAATAGAACAAATGCCAGTGAGGATACCTATAAGACAAGATTTACAGCGCTTACAACCAAAGAAAGCACCTATGATATTCAGCTAAACAATCCTTCTTATCTTGATTAGCTTGTGATAACTGAAAATGGCTAGGACCCAGATACCTTCTGAGGGCAGAAGAACCACTAACCACTGCCTACTGAGCATTACATAGTTCATCTTGAATCGTAGGTTCTGTCCAAATTGACCAGTGCTTCCTTATAATCTGGCACATTTTGTGAGCTCTCCTACAACAGAGAGCTAAGTCTTGATGGTTGTTTATTTCAACCTTCAACCATCTTGTAGTTAAGTCCTCACATTCCAGCAGGGCAATGCTCGACGACCATATTCCGACAGATCTGCAAAACTGAACACGGGCTGCAGCGGCCCCATGCAATATTGTCAACATTGCGGATGAGGAGTAATGATGGGACAGCTGTAACGCAACTCTACTCGACATTATTGTGTATCACTAAAATAAACGTAACTACACTGAGGGTGAAGTGGACAGAAGACCTACATGAGGGACTAACAGACGGAGAATGACATTTTGTGGTGAGGTACCCAAAACTGTTTTCCAGAAATGCCAGGTTTAAGTTGATACAATACAACATACTGCATTACACATCAGACACCAAGCCACTTCCATAGGATATATACGTTGTCAGATGCATGCTTAAGATATCAGGCTGAGGACGCTGACCTCAAATACATCTTTTGGTGTCATGCTTCTATGTAGTCCTAAAGCACAGATGTATCTGGTCTCACCGAACACCTGATAGACAACACGATTGTTTGTAGTCCCAGAAGAAATCGGCTGGGGTTGATGGTAAGAACCAGGTTAAGTGAGATGGCCTGTAAGGTTCTGATCTTGCCTTGCTCCTAGCTAAATGACCAATAGTCATATCGTGGAAGTGCAAGAGCCCACCTTAGGTATCATGCTTGAGGGGAGAACTTTCCAAGTGTCAGAAGCTGATGGGATGGCGGTATTCAGGGAACCGAAGTGGGGGCAATTTTGTTTAAAACTAGCTGGAAATGAGGACACTAGACCCCCTGAACCACATTCATAATCCTCTCTGTAGAGCATGCACATGTTTAGGTGCAGTAACAGTAGCATCATCGCTGGCAGACCTTATTACATAAAGCTAGTAGTAAATACAATCCGAAGACGATATGGATAAACTTTTGGGTCTGTTCAAATAGCATTAATTACACTTGGTCTACTTGTGCAGCATACCAGTGATGAGGCCTGTAGCTGCATTAGATAGCATTTTGCAATGGACACAACATAGGTATTGGGGCCATGTATAGACGCCAGTCATTTGCACTGCTGCACCAATATGTAACTCTGTACATGATATTTTGCATACTATGTCTGTGACTGCATCCACCCTGCATAAAATGAAATGAGACAAAGCAATCCAGCCTTTATCTTTCTCTTGGTTTAATGGTTACATGTTCATAAGGGAAAAGTTTAAACTATTTGCAAAAAAACTCCATCTTGAAGTTGTCCTTTGTTAGCACCATCAACATTCCCACTTCTCATGGGTCTCTTAATGTATGCCTGTTTCTGGCATACCTTCTCTGCTTACAGGATATTAATGAAACAGCAAGAAGGTTTGCAGGCACTGACAACTCTGTGCCCAGGAACCTCACATGCGATTGACTCTACTTGCAGCCGGAATTTGTTGCTATTGGCATGTGAGAGCCTTTTAGGGAAAACATTGCACATATGCAGACCGTGGCCATGTTTATCTCTGATTGACTGACCTCGAATGCTCACAAAGATGGGAAATAAGTCTGTCAGGCGCCCTTATGCAGAATTCCATCACGTAGCAGTTGCACTATGATAATGATATGTTTGTGAACCTAGAATAGGTTCATGCCGCAAAAGACCCAGCGAACGTCGAACCACAGAGCGCTAATATAGAATGCAATCAGTGGAGGGGCTGTGCCACTTATGGGGCAGCTTATTAGTCTGGATAAATGGCTACGCGTCTGATGGAGCAGCTCGGATGTAGGTTTTACAGGATGCAGCAAGAATGGGAGGGACAAACACAAGAAGTGGAAGGGAAGCCATCAACAAAGAAACAAGCAAATGAGGACAAAGCCAACCAATAGTAAGTAGCGGGCGGGCTTTAAGCCCACTGCACGTTTTTGCATGGTCCACAAGATTCTTCACCAACAGACGAGACCCAATAATTGAGACCGAGGTGACTGGAGCAGAGCTGCTGCCTTTAGAAAGTGAGGAGCCTACTTTGCCCGCGTAATATCTGCCATGAAAGATGCAAGCCCCGAGGCAAACGCAGACATGATTTCTGGACTCTTCCCCTTGTGTTTCAGAGGAGCGTGCTTGCTTCCTATCCGAATCACATGCCAACAGCGGACTGCCAAATAATTTAGAAAAAGTTAATACCAATACAGGCTACAATGACGTGTTTGTATGCTGGGTCACATTCTGCACAAGAACAAGGTCCCGAGGTGCAACAGTGACCCCGAGGCGGGGACAGGCAGTCTAGATGTTACATGTTCAGGCTGAGTCCTTATCCCCGAGCTCTCAAGTTACCCATGACTTCTTGCAGACTCATCGATACACCCCGGTACTGAAGAGAGGGGTTGCACCTCACCCTGCCTATGCTTACCATACTCCCCTGCACCCAGTGGTGGAAAAGAGGAAAGGCAATGCAAGCACAGTGAAACAACACAAAGATTGTTACCAGAAGATACACAATAAGTAAAATACATCTGTCTTGTCCTGGCACAAAACCTTCTTGGGTTTTGGATTTACAGAATGATTCCTAGCCTTCGGGTTCAAGGGAAGGAGTCTAGAGATTAAAATCTAAATAAACATTGCCAAGATGGAGAACCATAGCTAAGGGGGAATAATCCTCTTATTTTGAAGAAAATGGCTAGAATGCACAAGTCAAAAGGCATTTGAGACCTCATGGCTCTTACCTTTCTGGTCACCGGAGGCCTTTTCTGCTCCTCCCGACTCCTGGTGCGATGTGATGCTGATCTTCTTGACCGTGTGGAAGATGTTGCTGGTGTGATTGGCTGGTAAGGGGAAGGACGTCTCCATAACTTCATCAGTTCTGTAGATAGCAAAGTGTGGCGAGGTGACTGTATCACCCTGGCCTTCGGCTTCCTTGGTCTGGAACGTTTTGAAGCCGACATATGATTCTTTGGTCTCCAAACTCTGGGCCCTTTGTGGTTTCATGTCCATGCCAGTGGCAGTGCTGGCAGCAATCTCAGGCTCCCGTGGGGTCTGCACCACTTTGACTGTGTCCACCTTGATGGGAACCTCCTGGTGCTTCCACAATATACCCGAAGGCGGCTCAGTTGAGTACACTTGTACCCCTACAGTCCTCTGGACACACTGACGATCTTGAGAGCTCACATCTCTTCCTCTGGAATGCTCTGCGAGTGTTTGCTGCCATGTTACACTTGTCATACTGGTGGCGTCGGCTGTTTTTGGCTTGGCATCCTGCCCTTTTTCCTCTGTCAACTTCACCTGCTGGTCCAGCTTCTGGTGGGCCATCTGGAGCTCATGCAAAGCCTTTCGCAGTTGCTTCTCAAGCACCGCTATCTTGGCCGACAGTGCTTGGATCATCTGTCGCTGCTTGTCCACCTCAACGTTGGTAGCCACAGATGATATGCCCAAATCTTGTTCCTTCACAGAAACTCCCAAGCTCCTCACCTCTACTGGACTCCTTACTTCTTTTCTCCCCTCAGTCTCACTTCCTCTTCCCATCTCACGTTCCTCAGTCCCAACACATACTGACTTTGTCTCTTTCTTCAGAATTGACTGAGGGCTCTGTATCACAGATCCTTCGGCCGTCTCACATCCTGAATCTTGCCTGGAGCTACTGTGTGGTGGTGGAGAGCCCACTTCATGGCGACCCCGGTCAGCCTCTTCCTCTGGTATGTCGATGTACAGCTCACCTCTGGACTTGGTCTTACCATAACCAAGATGGCCGAGGAACCGCTGGCTCTTTAGTTGCACGCTGAGCTGGCGCTTCTCCTCCTGCAGCACGGATATCTTCACCTGCAACACTGGAATCATCTTCACTTGCTCCTCCAGCTGCTTGAGCTTCCTCAGTGCTACGGCCATTTGCTCACGGACATACTGGAGGTGCCCTGGGGTTGGCGACACTGGTGTGGACAGGCCAGAGCTCATTGGTGTATACACGCTAGAGGCCCCCGATTGTGATCCATTCTGGGAGCACATCTTGGAGAATGACTGGTTGAGACCGGCACCAACCAGTGAACTGGTAGACCCTGACCGGCTGCCATGCAAGCTCCCCAAACTTGCTAACCTGGCTCTGCCCCCATCACTCCCATCAACATGGTCCGCCTCAAGCTTCTTCTTGGCATCAAGCAACGTTTTCTCGACCCTTGCATTGAGGCCACTTATTAGTGGTGGACGGTTCTCCATGCCGTATGCGGGATAGAATCCGCGGCCACAGTAAGAAAAGGAGGAGTGCCGGCTGTCCATGCTAGCATTGGAGCATAGCGACTCAGTCGAGGTCCACCATGATCCTGTATAGCCGCGTGGCAGGGAGCTGAAGCGTGGCTTACGGTGAACTGGCACCCGTTTGATTGTGTGGCCCTTTTCAATATCATCTACATACTTAAGGAAGTCGAGGTCCAACCGGTAGCCATAGGGGGTCTCCACTGAATAGGGCATTCCCTGGTCCTTCCCCCCAAACACCGTTGGAGATGTTGGGTTAGATTTCCCTAAAGGGAGCAACAACAATAAAATGACAAAGTGTGAGAGCAGAAAACAATTCAAACCAATTGGAATTCATACTGCTACATCAAGGCCTAGATGGAAGGGATGGTCCGGAAGTTATTCTCAGATCTCTCTAGTTATGAAAAATATTTGCTCATAATTTTAAATCAACAAAGTTGAAGTACCAGCCGCTTACACAAGCTTGACATTTATTTTCATCATAGGTGTGGGATCAAATAAAAACCTATAATAGTAGTCCTGCTGAAACATGGGGACATTATGGAAAGCTAACCCATTTGAAAGCTCTGTCCTAGACTTGAACGACTATGTATTTTCCAAATTTTATTTCGCATTAGACACTGGATCTGATTATGTAGGCTGGGTTTACCCCACAAATCCACTTTAAATAAAATATATATTTTTATGTATGTTGCACTAAAATAACAGAAGTTAAGGTTGTGTTCTAAACATTTGGAGGACGTAACTCAGCACAGTGGTCATGTTGCAGTATCTACGACACAAAACCTAGAAGCCCTTCAAATGCACTGCTCGCAGCAGCACACGTGACATCACAGATAACATAACAAACCACCACTGGTGACATCACATATCACATCACCATTTACATAATGGATATCACCAGTAAAGCTGCTTAAGGACACTGCAGCACATAGTCCATTCGGCACAAACATGGGCCTATTTGGGTTCCCAAGTGGTTTTGGGGACTAGCCTTTGGCGCAACTACGGAGTAAAATAAAGGGTGGTAGAAGCAGAGACTGTTTTGCCAGTTGGTTGCAGGCACTGGGCCCAGGATCTGACCTTTGGGTCATGCCTACATGGAGGATAAATGCGTGCATGAGCCAGGGACTACTTTTACTGCTAAAATCGTGGTTTGCAATTTGGCCAGGCACTACACTTATATTATACCCTGGACACTGCACTCCTCCCACATCCCACTGTACATGGGCCCAGCTCCATACCTTCACAGCAGTTTAAGTGATGAAATCCATGACGATGTAATATTTGGTTTTAGCACTGATGTCATTCCATGATGTCATTTGTGATGGTTTCCGTGATGTCATATCTGACGTCATTAGTAGTGCATGGCATGGTGGGAGCTAAGGTTGTGTTTGCTAATAATTTCAACGGGTTTTAAGTTTTGTGGTGTAGACACTGCATCAAAACAGCTTTGTGTCTTGTTATGTTGCCCAACTACTTCCAACAGAATCTTAAACTTGATTGAGGTTTTATAGATATACACATGCACACATATACATACACATATACATACACACACGGAGTTTTTTTTCCAGACACACATAAGTACACATACACATATATAAATATATACACACACACACATATTATGTATATATTCATATTCAATTGCGCATACACAGAAACAAATAAGGACATATCATACAAAGGATTTTCCTGTCGTGTTTGTGACAAAAATAAGGCATTCAATTTATTAAGTACAATTATTTAGTTAGGTAGCATTTGCAGAATATTCTCAGATAATGCTATTTATATTACTGCAATTTGGCCCTATTAAATTGTAGTTAAACAACATGTAAGCTTTTTAATTTTCAGCAGTTTTATTTTAAATACAGCAAGATGACATTAAAAAAAAAAAAAAAGAAATTTCAAAACAGTTTTTTATTTTTTCCCCACTGATGCATTAATAACGTTGGGTGAAGTTGTGCCATTTTTACTTTTAAAGGTGATCTGCGGTTATAGGATTTTTAAAGCGGAAATATTGGCTGCTTGCAGTGTACAATTGTCAGTCAAAGTATGCTTTATTCGAATATCATTCATAAAAGCAAAAAATACATTCGCATAGACAATTACATACATAGTTAAAAAAGTATTAAACTGTGATCAAAAGATCAGATACGAAGCATACACATGAAATTTTTATCATAAGCATAACGCGGCATGTTGAACTTTGTCGGTGAATAAAAAGTTTTTAAAACTCAACTAGATGATAAAATTATTTAAAAACCAATTAAATATAGCAGAAAAGATGACATAAAACATAGGAGAGAATAATCAAAAGACTAGCAGTCTCTCCCGATTCATGAGAATAGTCAAACGACCAGCAGTCTCTGTCTGATTGACCACGCCCAGCCTAGATATTTTGCAGTGGCTACAGATATCCATGGCAAAGTATTAGTTCGTATAATACGCAGGGCCACGGTACCACTGGTTGTACCTAAATTTTTACACATCGGGGTCAACCAGTTACGCCTAGGGACTGCGTAAAGCTTGCAAACAAATAAAAAATGACCAATGGTTTCTTTACCTGAGCCACATACAGGACATCCATCGCCAGAACCCCCTTCCCACTTAGATGTCAAAAATTTAAGGGGAAGTGCACCTACTCTAAGTTGAAAAAGAAGCTTTCTTTCTAAGGGCCTTGTTATAATATCCCAGTATGGTTCCAGACAAGGATACATCTTTGCCTCTATAAAATCTGAAGTCATAGAACCAACACTCATACTATTCCAATTCCGTCGAGCAACCAGCTCCCAATAAATGTTCTTTAGAATGCTTTTGGATGGAAAGCTGACTCTCGCAGGATCATCCCAGAGTGAGCGCAAGCCAAGCTCATACAGGGATGTCCTAAGTGCCTTTAACCATTCTATTTTGTGATGAACATCAGACCTTATGATGTCTAAGAAACCATCTGCATAATGGGAAAGAACAGGAGTCGTCCATAACCTGCGCCAATACAAAATCGGGCGCAGTTGTACCATGTCTGAAATTGCTTTTCTGCCCAAATCATATTTGAGGGGCACCAATGGAGTACTTTTAGGGAGTCCTGTTATTGCCCTAAGAAATTTGTTTTCTGAAGATTGGAGTGCAGCAACCTTCTCAAAGCCCCAGAGCTCAGCACCATATAAAGCGGAGCCTAGAGCTTTTGCTTCATAAACCTGTAGAGCAGGTTTTACAGGTTTGGTCAATGATTTTCTGTGCTCTGAGGAAATGGCACCTGCCAGTTGCCTATGTCTGAGTGTAGCAATGTCAACGTGATGTCGCCAGTTCTTCTCGCTAGAAATGTGCATACCCAGGTATGTAAAAGTATTCACTACTTCTAGCGGGCGATCATTTAAAATAATTTTTGATTTAAAGCTACGATGAGGGTTAAATATCATAAGCTTTGTTTTGGCAGTGTTAACTTCTAATCCATACTCCCCACAGAATTGGTCAAAAATAGATAAGGCGCGCTGCAGACCACTCGGGGTTTTAGATAGGATGAGCGTGTCATCAGCAAACATTAAAATAGGAGTTTTTATCCCAGCTAAAAAGGGAGCGTCCACTTGTGCAGAGGTCATACGGGCTACCACATCATTGATGTATAGGGTGAAAAGAACGGGAGCCATCGAACATCCCTGCCGGACTCCCCTTTCAACAGGGAAGTCCGTGGTTACCAAACCGAGTCCTCCCCACTGGATTCTGGCATAATTAGATTCATGTAGCCTGATTATTAAGGACAGTAGATCGCTGGGGAGACCCTGCTTATTTAGAACCGTCCAGAGATTAGAGCGAGGGACAAGGTCGAAAGCGGCCCGTAGATCTACAAAGGCTGCATACAAGCTGCCTTTACCCAGGACCACCGTCTTCCATTGTAACAGGGTAAAACGGAATACCTGGTCGACCGTGCTTGTGGACCGTCGAAAGCCAGCCTGGAATGGTGAGAGAGCATTTGTCTCATCCGCCCATTCCAGGAGCCTATTGACGATCACACGTCCCACAACCTTTTGGATGGTATCAATAAGGCTTATTGGCCTGTAATTGCCTGGTAGGGATCGGTCACCCTTCTTAAAAATAGGAATGATAACTGCACCCTGCCAGGATTTTGGTGCCGCAGCACCCAAGGCTATGGCATTAATAAGAAGGTGAATATACTGGCACCAGCGATCCTTATCATTTACAAATAAGTCAGCTGGCACACCATCAAGACCAGGAGCACGACCACAGGCAACCGTGTTCAGGGCCAGCATAATTTCAGCAGTGCCAAAAAGATTCACTTTAGGGAGGTCAACCCTAGGCTCCTGAGCCATGCTGTTATTTTTTGGAGCAGCATACTGGTTTTTTAAAAATGTTATCCATGCTTCTTCAGGCACATTGTTGTTTGGGGACCCCGGAGAACCAGCTTTACCCCATCTGACAATATGCCAAAATAACCGAGAGTTTCTACTGTCACTGCCTGCCTATAACTCGATCCAATGATGTTCGTCCCAAGCTTTTTTGGCCTTGGATATGCTAGTTTTATAGTTCTTTCTAGCGGCTTGAATTAGAGTGGATTGACCCCCTTTAATAGCTTCACCTAGGGCTAATCTTGATTTCCTGCATTGTTCATTATACCATTTGGCAGGTTTAAGAGCTCTATTGCTTTTATTTTTAACAGGTTTCAGAAAATACTCCTTAATCTTATAAAAAAGAGCATTGTGTAATCCTTCAACTTCACCTAAGCCACTTCCAAGTGAATTTAGGTTCTTTATATCCGATATTACAGTGTCCGCCCGTGAATTAATCGCGGCAAGGACCTGGTGGTTGGTTGCTACCTTTTCCCATCTTAGCCTCCGCATGTCGTTTGTAGGAACGACCCGTGGGGGAGCAGTCGCGAAAGGACAAGGTGGTAAAAAGGTATAAAGCCACCATTTATGAGTGGTACACAAAGGATTATGATCGCTCTCTATCCTCTTTACAACCTCCATATCACAGATCAAGGGCCATAGTTTTAGGCTACATATCACATAATCAATTCTAGTGGTATGTCGGCCATTGTCGAATGTATTTGACCCATTCCTGTCGCCGCTAGTCCTACCATTTAGGGCTCTTAAGCCCTTTTCGTAACATAAGGAATTTAGGGCTATAACATCTGAAGTCCACCACAAAACCGGTGGAAGCTCTAATTTGGGAACACCCCATTGTGGTCCTCCTCCTCACCAAATAAGTCATCATTATTAAGTAGGGGTTCAAAAGTTCGGTTAAAATCACCCGCGATGACAATGTTATTGTTTAAAGAATAGGTGTCGAGTAGACTACTTAGAGCGACTAAAGTATCGGACCTTCTACCCTTGTTACTCCGGGCATATACATTATAAATGTCCAATCTTCCCAATTTATCTGATTCCAGTCTAATTAGTTGGATGTCTTGGTTATTAATATCAATAACTTTAATAACCAGCTTTAGTCACTGGCGAACCCATATTGTTAGTCCTCCCATAGGTCTGCCCCTAAGGCCCTTAGAAGCCGGCACAGAGTAATTAAGATATCCCTGAGCAAAACAAGGTTCACATGACCAAGTCTCCTGGAATATGCAAAGGTCATAATTGTTGACAAAACTAAGCCAATCTGGTGAATCTAGGTTGGAAATCAGCCCAGCAATATTCCAGGACAATAAGCTCCCCTTAGATCCCTGGGCATTACTGGGACAAATAGTGGTCAATGGAAGGTCATAAACTTGTTTTGGACAGATGTCTATAATTGCTTCCTTTTGGAGATTTCTTGTCTTATTTCTAGAAAGAAATGGATCAAGCATTGGTTGAACGGGGCTCGCTGTCGTGACCAGATTGTTATTAAGTCAATCTACATCTTCGAGGTTGGCTAACACCTCAAAGCGATTACTCGTCAAAATTGGGGCATTTATTTGGTTACATAATGAGGTCCCAAGATTAAAACTAGAAACTGGCCTAGGTCTAGGAAAGAAGTAAGTCAGTTCCCAGGTAGTAATAACGGACCTCCCATGATCTGTATGCCAGTTTAGGATGTAATTAACAGCCCTGGGGTCCCTGAAGTTAACCAGGATAATGTCTCCTTTTATGTTTTTTGGTGTATTACCCAACCATGGTAAGCGCCTAACATGTAGGATTTCCCCATTAATGTACGAGGGGAGGGGACGATTTTGTCCCAACCAGTGAATCACCTTGTTTTTTAATTGGGAATATCCCTCTTTAACCTCGCTCTTCAAAATGGGAACACCCGCAAGCACCACTACAAGCGGTACAGCCTCTGGTGGGAGATTAACAGAAGGAGAATCGTGCATCTTTGCCATAGGGGCTAAACGGCGAGTCTCGCTGTCAGAATTTACTACCCCAGGTAATAGAATATTTCCTCCTTGGCATGGCATGACCTTTTTTGGCTGGATTGACTTGGCAATACTGGTTCTTCCTGCGTGGATGTTTGTAGCGTTATTTATACTACTCTCACCCTGGCTAACTATCTGGTGTGAAAGTAGAATGGGAGGTGATACCGCAGGAACGGACACAGTAGAGGACGGCATTGTTAATTTTGCAGTACTCTTACATGAGTCTCCTTTGTTAATAACTATAGATTCTACTTTCACCAGCCGTTTTTCAATATTTTTTAGACTATCCAAAATGGGTATCAAATGGGTTTTGAACAATTTATCTATGTTGCCCATTAGTTCTGCTATTGTGATATCATTTACAGAACACGATACCGAGGTACCAGGAAGGGGTGTATCAATGGTAACGTGGATGGGACTATTGACAGTATGAGCCCGATTCAATTTGTGGCTGGGTTTGTGTTTGCCTTTATTTTTGCAGGTTACTGGATCTAGCTTCCTCCTTTTCTTTGGCAATGGACCTATTCGTTTAGGTGCCCCTGAGAAAATAGTGTTTTGAGATGATGATGCCACTATTTGTAAATCGTTAGATACAACTGGCGGAGAAGTTACCTCTGTAGGACATGGTGAGGTGGTAAAGGACAAATCTTCCAATAGATCATACATGGAAGGGTTACCAGGAGGTATTGACTTGTCGGTGTTATCCGAACAAGATAAAGTCTTGTGATCGGGGAGGGGGCTTTTATGAGATGAATTAACATTATCGAGTAAATTTGAAGTTGTGGACATATTTTTTATATGCTCTACAGAGCTGCGACGTTTCGCCCTTAGTTCGGCAAGGGTCGTTTCTCTGTCTGCCCCGGAATTAACTTTCCAGACATAGCCATCTAATGTGCCCTTGTTGCTGGCCATGATCACGTAGCTAATAGACCGCAACCCTAGTGAAGCACATCTAACAATACCTAGACGCAAAATATAAATTACAATACAATACACAAGATGAACATTTAAAAACTACAACCACGAATATGATATACCGCAAAGTCACAACAATACCGCAAAGAGTCAAGGGGGTGAGCCCGGCCCGGCCTCCTTCGGCTCCTGAGGGCTACAGAGGGCACGCCCTTTGCCCGGGCTTAGCCCGGCGCCGCCCGCGCGCGGTCCCGCGATGCGGTGTCAGCGTTCGTTTTTAAAGCGCCTCCAGGCGCGAAACCGCGATCGGCGGCTTCCGGGTCCGCCGCTAGGGCCGCTGGGTAATGTAGTTCGTCTCCGCGCTGGGCTCCACACAGGCCAGGACGGCAACAGCAAGACAGGGAGCACAGTGCACCAGCACACCCAGGGGACTGGAAAAGACACAAGCAGCGGTAAGCACAGCAGTGCAGGCTCGAGGGAAAGATCACCCGCTCTGTCAGTGTCAGCGTTCGTTTTTAAAGCGCCTCCAGGCGCGAAACCGCGATCGGCGGCTTCCGGGTCCGCCGCCAGGGCCGCTGGGTAATGTAGTTCGTCTCCGCGCTGGGCTCCACACAGGCCAGGACGGCAACAGCAGGACAGGGAGCACAGTGCACCAGCACACCCAGGGGACTGGAAAAGACACAAGCAGCGGTAAGCACAGCAGTGCAGGCTCATGGGAAAGATCACCCGCTCTGTCAGTGTCAGCGTTCGTTTTTAAAGCGCCTCCAGGCGCGAAACCGCGATCGGCGGCTTCCGGGTCCGCCGCTAGGGCCGCTGGGTAATGTAGTTCGTCTCCGCGCTGGGCTCCACACAGGCCAGGACGGCAACAGCAGGACAGGGAGCACAGTGCACCAGCACACCCAGGGGACTGGAAAAGACACAAGCAGCGGTAAGCACAGCAGTGCAGGCTCGAGGGAAAGATCACCCGCTCTGTCAGTGTCAGCGTTCGTTTTTAAAGCGCCTCCAGGCGCGAAACCGCGATCGGCGGCTTCCGGGTCCGCCGCTAGGGCCGCTGGGTAATGTAGTTCGTCTCCGCGCTGGGCTCCACACAGGCCAGGACGGCAACAGCAGGACAGGGAGCACAGTGCACCAGCACACCCAGGGGACTGGAAAAGACACAAGCAGCGGTAAGCACAGCAGTGCAGGCTTGAGGGAAAGAAAATTGTGATTTTGTTTTAGTTTGATGTTTAAATGTTTTGTCATTAGTAGTGCTCTAACCCAAAAAATGGGTAGACATTTTACCACAAACACGCAAAAAAAAACTTTCAGTTTGCTTTTTTTGACCTAAAAACTTCCTTTTAATTTCCGTGGAGCATTTCCTCTTTTTCCTGAACCACATTTTTTGTAAGTGATTAAAAGATTTTTAATACGCCATACACTCCCATGGGATGGTTCCACGTGTATCTTCATGAGTTTCAGTGCTTTGGGGCTCCTGTGCTATTCTTTGAGGCTGATTACAATATGGGGTTGCTTGTGTTCCCAGTACCTGGCCTGGAAACTCAGGCCGAACTGTGGAGTAGGACCAAGTGTCTCTGTCTAGAGTGGCACAGGGAATGAAAAACAATGGACTGGAATGCGGCCAGAGCGATCGCCAGTAGCTGAGATTAAGCCAAGCATTCCCTCCATCTCTATGATGTAAGTGTGACAGGTATGCCTAGACATGGGATGCACGATCACTGGACCACAGAACTCCACCTATACCTCACTTATGAGGCCGAAATAGACTTAAACGCAGGGTTGCTTGTTGCCTACCGGAGGGGGCAAGGCCTGGCAGCTCTGGCTGAAGTGTTCCTACATATAGCAGGTCTCTGTCTAGAGTCGCACGGTGGGTGAAAAATGATGGACTGGAATGTGCCTTGAGTGATCGCCAGGAGATGTGATTAATTCAAGCTTTCCTTCTCTTAGTTTGTTGCATTAAAAGTAAAACTTAATTTATGTATCTCTCTTCTTGACTAACAGGACACCCGACTGCTGATGTTTTCTACCTGGCAGGCATTGTTGAGGATACCATGTGGAACACACCGAGACACCGGATAGGCCTGAATCATTCAGATCACAGAAAATAAACTCCCTTAACACACCTGACCCCTCCAGTAAGATTGCCCTCTTATGAGCATTCCAGGGATGTTTCTCATGTTTTCTTTCGAATGGGGAATGCAGAGATCAAAGCTGGGGCTGCTAGCCAGTGAAAGATGGAAGCAGGATGCAGGAATTACTGCTGGGCTGCTTATTACCTACAGAGCTTACTTTTTTCTTTCCCCCCTTCTTTGCCAGAACTCCTTGAATTGAAAAGTAAACCAATCCCTCCCGCTGAAAAAATATGCCAGACGCAAAATCTAATGATCCCATTTTAAAAAGTTCTTAAAGAAGGCTGAGTGAACTGGCACCCCAACCCTCCTAACTTCCCCACCCTCATCATCACTCAGTGCCCTGCTGGAGGTTCTTTTCCCCTGACTCAATGCATTTAAACCACAAACCTCTCGATTAAAAGCTGAACTCCCTAGCTCTTAGCTGCTCTCAAAAGGGGAGAGGCATTAGCAATTTTACAACACTGACAACTCCTCAATTGTGTAAAAGGGCAAAGTTGTCAAGAAGCTGGGTTCTTTGCATGGTCAAGTCGTTCCTTCAAAGAGATTTTTTAAATTGTTAAATAAGTTGTTTAGGACTATTTAAAAAGTTGGGATAGTTTGCTAACATTTGCTTTGAAGAATCTAAAAAAGGATGGCACTGTTTGTAAAACATTTTAAATATTATTTCAGAGTTTTAAAAAGTTGGGATAGTTCATTGTGAAGGCTTACTAGTATGTGACCTAAATGACATGTTGGAGTTTTAAAGAACTGGGCCTGTACTCCGCACTTAATAGACTTCGGCAACCAAGTGGGCTCCACGTTTTGAAAGGCAAGGTTGAGGGGTACTTTATTACATACAGGTACTTACTGAACGACAGGTAAGAAATGTCTAGATTTCACTGGAGGGGGATTGTGATCCAAACAGTTTGAAGGCAGAGTATGACAGTAGATTGGGTTAGCTAAGGCAGTGACCTAGAGATCAGAGCATGTAGACAACAGTTCTGAGTTTCATGTGACAGCTCATTGCATCAGGAAACCCTTACGGCCTCATTACAAGGTGTGTGGAGTGGTACTTCCTGTTGCAATACCACTCCGTACAATTACAGGGTTTAGTAGGTGGTGTAAAACTGGACAGGAGTACATTACCTGGTAATATCACATCTGGAAGTATCCCCAGCTTTTCTAGCAGGTACAACATGTGAGCACAAGTGTGCACAGAATTATGGAGACGCATGCAGTAAACAGCCTGGTAATGCTGGTGAGTCGGTATTCCTCATTCCGGGGCCTCACACTTATAACAGCTGGTAACAGAAGAGGCACCATTACCTGGTAATGGCAATGCTGGCCCAGTAGTGCCAATCTATTTTTACCAGCCAACGCATAGCAATGCCCTTAATGGGCGCGGGCGCCATGGCAACAGCTTCTCTTCAGAGTACCTGACGATGCGTAGACCCTATGTGGCAATCATTTGGAATCAAGATGCTAAGCATTAGAAACTTGTGTGTAAACAGCATTATCCTTATGAAGCTCTTTTACCATATACATCACAATCAATGGCTGGAGGGAAACAGCGTTTACAACGCTGTCATTACATCGCAGTACGATTATAACGCGGTCGTTACAACGACTGCGTTGTTAGTATGCGATGCATTTACATCGCATGTCATTACAACAACTTGCTGTAGGGGGCGCTAAGGTATTGGAAATGAATTCCAACACCTTCCCCACTGTTGCTCAAACTGGAGTAGGAATAGTAAATAATACTATTCCTAAGTCCAGCGCGCCCCCTACTGCAAGTCATTGTAATGACTTGTGATGAAAAAGGAATCGCGCACTAACAACGCAGTGGTTGTAACGACCACGCTGTAAAAGCACGCGATGTAATACATCACGTTGTAATGTGCTGTATTCATAGCTGTAGGACTGTTTTCTGGAGGTTCTTCTAGCATGGAGCCAGAAGGCGGGGAGGACATGTCCACCATCTGAAGTAAGAATACAGTGATCGGCTGGTGTAATGATCGATTTGCCGTCAAAGGAGGGTCGGAACACTGATCTGGGAGGAGTGATGATTGGAGATGGAACCAAGCAGTTAGGGAACAGAAGATGCAGGGTCAACTCAAGGCTGGACGAGACCTGTACCTCAAGGTTAGCATCTTGGTTGAAGTTCCCATGGACCTGGCTCTTCTACTCTGGGGACACCCAGGTGTACAGCCATGATCAGGCAGATGCTGATCCCAATATTCTCTGAACGTCAGAGTGATAGATGGACTCCTAGAAGCCTCAACTAACTTTCAGTATGCGCTGATTGATGAGCCGGGAAATGTAAGTGCCATCAGCTAACAATGGAGGTCAAATTCCCCAATTGCTATTAATCTGTAATGTGCAAATGTAATTAACAATTCCCCATATGAAAGATGTTACCAAAAGGTCATTTGAAGAAACGCAAGTGTTGTGTTGTAGGTCAATTTTACCACATAGATCGTCGGCAATATGCAGCACCAGGGTAAGTGCCCTCACGCCAAGGTGTTTCATTAATGAAAATAAAGTAAGCGCAGAGGTGCAAAGCTTTTCTTAGGAGCTACCTAGATGTTGAAGTTGTCAAATACCAATGCTACCTAGACTTGAAACAGCCTCATGCCTCTTTCTTCCATCACCCTGTACTTCTAGCCTCTTTAGGTCTCGCCTAGCGACGCAACACACGCACTGCTCGCCTTGGCGAGATCTATTGTCGTTGGTTTTGCTAGCGAAGGGGTACAGGAGATGTGCATGCGCCCGGACAGGCGTGCACGCACGCGCCCGAACAGGCGATGTGCACGCGTACGTCTGGAGCGTTCAGCACAACACGCGCATGGCGTGCTTGCGCTTCCACTTTCCCTCCCTCCCTCCCGTCGGCAATGGCAAATTGGAAACCGTTTAACTAATTACTCTGAACATAACACACCTTCCATATTTATTTTCGATTAAATGAACATTGTTTTTCTTTTATTTTAAAACACTCATTCATCCGCATAATCCACCCCATGTATGTGATCACTGCTGTCAGGGACAGCGGGTGCGTAAACACTTCTCATCAGAAAGTGATGATATAAAGGGCAAACATTTGATGCTTTAGACTGCAATCAAATATATACTGCATTCTGAACACTAATATGTACATGGTAGAGACCAATGCAGATCCAGTTTCTGTGCGCTAGGCAAGGCACACATAGAGGTGCAAACATGAGCATGTTTTTCTATGGAGAGCAAATACGTTGGTTCATGCAGTAATTCCTGACCAATGTCCATTCCTCAAAAAGGCTGTCTTCAAAAAGCTGCTAAGAAACCTCAGTGGGTGAATGCACCTTCCGCAGACAGCTATACATACTGTGAGGGTCACAGGTTCAAATCTGGCCCTTGCATAATTAACAGTCCATTTTTGTTATGTTCAGGAGAACGAAGGTGTTTTATGGTCATGAGTTGTTTTAAAACTAAATAAAAAAAATCACAGGAGAGTTTTAGTCATATATTATTTTTTAAGCAACATAATCCCTTGTCCCACAACTTCTCTGAGGATCTTTCCTTTTTTGGTCAGTGAGAAATGTATACACACTTTGAAGTTCATTGGTCCAGAGACACGAAATGTCCTCCATTACACTGCCTTGTGATCCTGGCATTGTCAGAAGTTGACAACGCATGTTAGGCAATGTCCTGTTGCGCCATATATGCAAAAGCAATTTTATAGGTCTTTAAAACATGTAATTTAGAAATGAAGGCTGGTATTTAGGCAAATACTCCAGCAATGTCCGAATTGTTCAGTTCCCAGGGAGGTAGGATTGGGTCTGCATTGGGAAGGCAGTGTTCAACTGTCAAGTAGCCTGAGATGGCGGTATCTTTCTGTAAAGTGATGGAGGCCGGCACAGAAACGGGTCATTTTATGCTGCAAAGTATGTTCCTTAAAAATGTGAGGATAACATAATAAGTTCAAAATGAATTGACTTTCTCCAAACATCTACTTTGAGGCGTTAAGGGCAATTTCCTGATAATGATTCAGATCTTATGTCAGAAAGGTTAGCAGTAGGACTGTAAACTGGAATTTGCAGTCTCACAGGTGTTTTTTAGGTCGAGCCTGTTTAGCGCATGCGCTGCTCTGGGAGGCATGCTGTATTCAGGTAGGGACTTGAAGCTCTTCCCACTCTCCGACTATAGTTTTCATTGGCTAGTGTCATTGTACACTGTAAACTGTGGCTGTTCATTGGTCAATAGGCTTAGCAGTGCCGCTTTAGTACCACCTCATCTCATTATGTAACCTCTCATGGCGACACCCCCTGGTACGTGTGTTGCTACTCGGTAGGCTGTAATTTCAGCCTCCGAGCGCTATTTTCTCAAATTGCTTTGTCCTGCCTGCTGTTGCAAACAGGACAAGGTCTCTCCTAACGCTTTTTAAAAATTTTTATAGCATGGGTGCCGAACGAATTTGCAATGCAATAGGTCTTGCATTAGCAAGAGTTTAAGCTATTGGCATTGTAAATGACAATGCCTTTTATTTATGTTTTAAAAACAACACAAATAAAAGGCATTGCCATTTACAATGTCAATAGCTCAAACTCTTGTGAATGCGAGACCTATTGCATTGCAAAGCTTGTTATCTCACTTTTGCTGTCTCATCCCCATCCCTCCTTTCTCCATTTGTCACTTTCTTCCCATCTTTCTCTGCCTTATCCTTTCTCTGTCATGCTGGAAGTCTGATGACAAAAACAAGTGTCACAGCATGCCGCTTGCACCCCAACCCACAAATAAAGCAATGGGTAACAGTGAAGTACTGTAAGGGTTGGTTCTTGTCATCTCATTAATCAATAATATGACTCATTACTTACCAAAATAAAAGTAAGGCGACCTTAATGGGATTCCATATATTACCAGTATAGCAGTGTGACTGAAAGAAATAGCTGCTTCTGTTGGGCACCTACAGAGGTAGAGGATCCAATTACTGCTATTTTTTAGTGCCAATGGTACATCCACCACTTTTTGGTGGACATCTTACCTCCGCTAAATCCTATAGACTGATTATCCATCGCTGATGTGAAGGAAATTGAGCTGCCATCCTTATGTTTACGTGACACAACATGTCAACTTGAAATACAGAAAATATTGGTGCAGTCAAACACACAATCATTTTTGGGTAGTGTTTTAAGATCAAGCCGTACCGGGGAAAGCGGGTTCCATGTGTAGCACCTGCGCCATGTTGTCACCTCTGTCACCTTCTTCACCCTTTCATGGAACCCCTAAGCGCCTTCAAAAGAGACTTCACTCCACCTTGCGACTCTGCATCCGTAGAAATGACTGGAAAAAAGGGAAGGCTCATCATAAGAAAGGTGCAAGGAAACATATATTTGTAGGGGTGGGGGTTACAAACATTTGAAAACATTTTTCAAAAAACATCAATAAAAATAGAATACTTACTTGATGTTCTGGTTTAGAGCTTGACAGGTAGTTTAGAGCATGACAAGTTCTTGTCATAGGTTGCAGCTATTTGATGGACATCTAAGCATACCAGAGGCGTAGCTTCGGGGGAGGGGGGTATTTGGGGTGCTAACCCCTCCAAAAATGTATTTTGTAGTAAATAGTTGGGTATAAGTGCTTTCAGTCGGGTACTGTGAATTGTCTGTCGGATTCCAACTGGGATTTTTACATGCCCACAATGACAAAAACACTCACACACACTCGACCTGTTTTTAAGGCCTTCAAATGTGTTGATTAGTGTGCAAAATATTGTTTTTTAAGTACCCCTAACAATCCACACTCCTTTCCCTTTCCATTGCCTCTTGAGCCCCCTCATGCACCACTTCTCATATAATGTATTTTAACAAGATATGCAGCGAGATTGTTGGGAAATCTGAAGCTCCCACCTCCCCAATGTGGCTGACAAGCTAGGCCCCTGAACCTTGCCAATGCCCCACCACCTTCTTCACAGATGACATATGTGTACAGACAAGTGCCTAAAACTCCTGTGCCCTTGGTCAGTTTGTTACAAATCCTCTTGATACCCACAGAGCGCCCAAATCCCACCCAAGGAGCTGGCCTCAGTTCCGCTCCTCTGGCTCGCTCATTTCATGCGGAAAAGAATAATACAGCTCATGTGCACGGAGGTATGATAGTTATGTGCCCATGTAT
The DNA here is from genome assembly GCF_964204655.1 of Triturus cristatus. Lineage (NCBI taxonomy): Eukaryota > Metazoa > Chordata > Amphibia > Caudata > Salamandridae > Triturus > Triturus cristatus. The sequence continues at coordinate 83,222,432 of NC_140586.1, read as the reverse complement.
GGTGCGAGTGATGGAGCAAAGTGATGTGCACAGCAGGGGAGACGAGGGCCAGACGTGCCTATGCATTCCAGGGCGGTCAAACCTGAAATCCGTGGGCTGATGTAGCTTGGAGGCATCTATAACTGTGGCCGCCCATAAAAATCAACAAAATCAAGTCCTGGACAGTGCCTTTGATAGGCCGGTACTGTCCGGTACTTTTTTATTTTGAGAGGGAGAGTACCTGCACTTTTAAAGAGTGACGTAATATTTTTAATTGGAGAGTGTCGGCACTTCTCAGAAACAAGCAGGTACGCTGGTACAGGTTACCTGTACTTCTATTTTTCCATTTCAAGCACTGGTCCTGGAAGTATGTAGACGCGCACTTGCCATTCGTAACTTTGGTGGCTGGGGTACCCTGATCGAGAAGTGTGCCCCTGTCATTTGTGTGCGTTCTTGGCCTCCTTGATGGCACGGCGAGCGGTCGCTGCAGTCTGCATGACCAGGTGTGTGAGGACAACCATGTTAGCCCTGGAGGAGGGATCAGCCAATGGGGGAAGACTGGTCTAGGGGCCACATCCGGCCTCCAGCACGAGGCACCAGTATCATCGCAGGTATAAGATCCTGAAGGAACCATGGTTCCTTTTGTTTTTTTAGGAGGGTCTTCTGTGACTAGGGCACCTCTTCCGCTCTAGAGAAGGCTGGGCACAGCACACTGGGTATGGAAAGAGCAGCCGTTTTGAATGTGTTCAAATATAGTAAACAAAACAACCATGACAGTACACCAGACAAAAACCTAGACTACAAAGTTCCAAAGTATGAAAACATAAAATTGCAAAATCAGATCACTGGAAACAATCTTGAGACACATTTCGAGTTCCCTTTTTCTAGCTTTCACTCCACATTTCTGGTACTTATTTTCCTCCTTACACTCTGAATCATTTTCATCACCAAGGCCATTATCCGAACCTTCATCACCCCTCTGACATTCCCATAGAGAGGCTCTGCACACAATCAATACTTTATCAGCAGCTGTTTGAAACATGCTTACATTTAGCTCAATTCCTATCACTTGGCTGGAAAACAATGATGGGCCGTTCTCTAATCCTTTGGATATGTCAGTCTTTCTCCATAATCCACTCAACTCTAGATTACCTCACTGTTTGCCATATGTTAACCTGGGTTTTATACTGGTCTTGGTGGGTTGAGCAAGTTCGTCCCTTCAATCTCCTGTTAAATCTTTCAACATGTCTGTTCATTTATAGGTGATATAATACATGGAATTCTGCCATCGCTGTTCAAAACCGGTCTTCAATTTGTTTACAATAGACTATTTGTGACGCACCCAGTCACCTATTGTACAGAAATGAGGCAAAACTCAACTGTAATAATTGATTACAGTTTAGTTCTGACCTCACAATGTCTGTTGCAAGAGCAAGCAGCTGAGAGTAAAGGCAGAGCAGGTCATGGAGCACAAAACAAAGCGTGACTTTTCCTTCTTTTGCTCTGTTTTTCTAGCTGTAAAGTGACAAGCAGAAATGAGATACTGACAGCAACATGTTTATTTTTCGCACTTCTGTAATTATAGAAAATGTTATAATCTTTCTGCATGTTTCTGTGCATTCTAAGCGCCTGTGCCTTTTTTTTTGTTAAAGACTTGTATTAAACAAATTCTAATATCTTTTTGCAACAGATATCTAAGAGATTTTTTGATTTGTTTAACTTTGCACTACATATTCATATTCTATTTTTTTTAACATATTTTTATTATGTTAAAGCAGTTTATCATATAACACCACATTCTTGTACACATGACCCATAAACCTAGGCATTTCAATTACATTTACGACATTTATGACCAATCTCCTTAGAGAGCTGTTCAGTACTCATTCCACCTGCGGCCCAATTTGCACTTTGCCCTCGCAAACCGGGGCACCATTGGCACAAGAGTTGGGGCGGTACATGGACTTCCCTTGTAAACATTTCATTTGTCCCAGACCCTTTCCCACTTCCAAGGACATCCTCTACTCTCATAGACTACTTTCTCTGCCACCATGCGCCAGTCCATTTCTCTCTTCCAGTCCCTGAGAGTTGGTGTGGACTCCCCAGATAGACGAGCTATGTTGCGCTTAGCAGTCATCATGCCCAAGATCCCCCAGGTCTGGTCTGCTCGCACCAGGTTGGTGGTTTGCCACACATTAAGGAGATACCATTTGGCGGACAGCAACAGACTCTCACCACAGACCTCGCTCTTGCATGACACTAGAGTCCCAATAGGTCTGGATCCTCGGACATTCCCTGATACTATGATAAAAAGTACCCTCCTGACCACACAGCGAGTCCAACCGCTTGCCCATTTTTACCATCGTGTTACAAGACTAGTAAGCCCTGTGAAGTATTTTGAGCTCTACTGGTTGAAAACGTGTCCTAATGGCGATCTCCCTGGGTGATGCTAAGGCCTCCGGCCAGTCTTCCTCATGCATATCAACTAGGTCTGCTTCCCAGTATTCCCGTAGGCGCAGAAGTGTATCAGGGGAATTGTTAATGAGTTTTTGGTATATGAGGGAGATCGTCCTGTGGGTAATGTGGCCCTCTAACATTCTAATTTCAAGTGGTGACGACTCTGGGAGGTCCTCTCCACGAGGTAGCGCAGCATGTAGAGCATGACAAATTTGTAGCTATCAGAAGGTCTCAGCAGGAGCTAAGTTATAGGTCTTCCTCAAATCAGCAAAGGAAACTACCTCTACTCAGGAACAAAGATCTCCTAACCTAGACAGCCCAATAAGGTCCCCTTTGTCGAAGCCCGGTGTCACCCCCGGAGTGCTCAAAAGTTCAGAGTCCCACAAGGGTGTTGCTTGGGTGATCCTATTCCCCCACCCCAGTTTGTGAAGATTAATATGCAAAATATGGACCGTCAGTGCTGTCGGTCCCTTAGATATTCTATTTTGAGTCTTCATGTTTGCAAACATACTCTTTTTCATATGAAAGAGATATGCACCAAGGGTTTAAGTGGTTTGTGGGAAAGATAATGGTGACCATGTATTATGTAGGATGCATTACCACCTGTCATACACGATAAGGATAGCCTTGGAGTTCCATAACTTTATAAAGGAACCTGGCCTTCAGCCTCGTTCAGGGGCGGCTGGTGACATTTGAAATTAGTGGGGCGTAAAGGTTTGGGGTGAGTGGCTGTTGGTGTGCTCGCACAGCGAGCAAGCCCGACCGTCATAAGGTAGAACCCCCCCCAATTTTTTTGGGTAAAAATAGTGTGCAAATGGTGCATTGTCGAGGATATTTGAGATACCAAGAAGGCTAATAAAGCTATTGTGAAAGTGCGGTTATGGCAATAATAAAAAGATTTCGTATAATGACGCAGGTAGCTACTTATTCAGTATAACCACAGAACTTCATATCAGACTTTGAGATAACAAGCCTGAGTACCTCACATATTTCTTTATTTGTTGATCTACATGCGCAAATTATATCTACTGATGGTTGGTCTTTGCTTGCACAGGCAAGCTAAAAACTTCCAGAATAATGGCGAGTCATAAGAAGTCAGACAATTGTTACTATTTATTGGCACCAGCTCACAAAACTCATTTTCACGTCAGATAGGTGAGGTCTGATAACTATCTCCTAAATATATAACATAAAATGGACCAATAATGTTCGGTATTGCTGTTTGTTTTCCTCTTCATCATCTATTGAGTCTTTAACCAAAACCATCACATGCACAATCTAATTAGTCAACAAGTAACCTGTTCCTTCCGAAAAATATTATAATTGTACCATGTTTATATATGAAATACAATTAAAACATTGAATAATTGTAACTGTATAAATAAAATGGGTCACCCTGCATTCCCTATGCCAAGAGTAAAAAGTTAGAGGTAAACTGAACTACTCAAACTCGAAGCATTTTACTTGAATGTTACGGAAATAGTTTCTCTCCGTGCGAACACTTTGTTTTTATTTCAATCTAGTTGCTAACAGATTTATGGAGCAAATGTGCAGGCCATTCATTAGCTCCATGCCTGTTGCAGAATTCTGTTCGCAACCAGATTTTTTTAAAAAAGCAATTTGGTCGCACGGAATGAAAATATTTCCGTAACATTCATGTATATTGATCACGATAACATTCTTGACGGTGAGGACAGCACGGGTTCCGAAGACCCACTCTTAAATGAGGGTCAGCCGGCCCTAGTGGCAACCCATTACCCACCACCAGGCACAGCAAAGCGGAACATGAGAATCTCCATTTAAGTTACTATCTGTGAAAATTAAAGCAGCCCAGCTCTTCGCAAATGTGTGCCCTGCGGCCCGTAGCAAATATCTGTTGCAAAGTGAACAGATGTCTGCAGTAGGCGCGGAGCCCATTCAGCTACCTTGCAGCACACGATGGGCTCTGTAAAATCTCACTAAATCACAAGGAGTTTCAGCAGGGCATTCACAACCACCGGGAACAGTAAAGCAGATGGGGGGGGGGGGATGTTAAAATAAATGTAAAAAAATCCTTATCCTACCTGAGGTCCTGAGCACGTCCGCGCCGCCTCGGGTCCGTCCGTTGGCGCCTACAGCCCCTCTCAGGCTCTCAGCCAATCCTGGCACTGCCAGCAGCGCCAGGATTGGCTTAGGGCACGGTTACTGCTCGGCCGCCTGCCCATTAGGAGACCGAGGTTTGAGCTTTTGCTCAACCCTCGGTCTCCTAATGGGCATGCGCCAGCCAGAGCAGACACAAGTGCGCATGACTGGGCACGGAGCGAAAATTCACTCACCTTCCCCAATCATGTGCACTTGTGCTGCTGCCTGTTGCCCCTGCCTGGTCTGTCTGACAATCATGTCAGTCAACATGACGTCGGAGCGCCCACCCCCAGGTGGGCGGTCCGACGTCATGCTGACTGACATGATTGTCAGTTCTCCTCTTTGAACTTAAGTAAACTGATTCAGTTTACTTAAGTTCAAAGACGCCGACGCTGCGGGTGACGCTGCGGGCGGGGGGGGGGGCTACGCCCCAACGCCCTAATGAACGCACCACGCCTGGCCTCGTTCCACTATATGGTCGTAGATCTCCTTGGAGACTTGCAATATCCTTATAATGTATGACAGGGGGTACTTTATCCCACAGCAAGTTTACTGTACAGTTCCATTAACATTAAAAAAAAAATCAAAACAAATAAGATCCCATTAACCCGTTCCCCGCTCATGACGGAACCACTCCGTCATGAGCCACGGGCGCCGTGTGCTCATGACGGAGTGGTTCCGTCATGCTGCGGCCGTTGGCGGCCGCTCCTCCCACGCGGCGCTAATTCCCCGCCTGTGCGGGCGATTAGCGCAGTGGGTGGAGTCATGACGGAACCATGCCGTCATGAGCACAGCTCACCCGTGACTCATGACGGCGTGGTTCCGTCATGAGCACAGCGGCGCCGTCAAGCCCCCAAACCCCCCCCAGCGCTGCGGCGGAATTCACGCCGCAGCGAAGGGGTTAAATAGTGGAAGACCCCAAACACTGAAGGCTGCTCTCCACCAACGTAACATTATCTCTGCAGAGATAGACACCTAGCGCTGTTTATAGTACAATCAGCCATGCATCCAGGTGAAAGAAATGCACCACAGACAGCTGATGTTAGGACTAGTGATCGCACTTAAACAAGCTTTTGGTCGGTCATGGCTTTGGTATGACCAACCTGCTAAAAATACTACTTGGTTTAGTCCAGTGGGAGGGAGGATATTGTGGCCCCTGTTCACGTGAGTCCATACTATCAGCAGATGTATTTGGTTAGGAGAGACCTGTAAAGGGCTTGGCTTCTTTTTATAATGCCATCCTGATGGAATGTTGGTTCATGATGCTGGTACTCTGCAGGTTGGCAGGTATATTTAATCAGTATAAGGTAGACATCTATGCCGATACAGACACCACCAGGAGCAGCTGCCTTCAGTTGCTCATCCAAGGCCTAACTGAAGATCATTGACCCCCCGGAACCTTAAACACCACAGTGTTCCATGAGATCATATGAAGGCCTGGGAGACAGGACACCACACCAAACTCCCCCCTTTAACAATGAAAAAATACTGTGAAATTGACCAAGAAAGAAACCAACTAAACACAGAAGTACCATGAAGACTAAGATTTCCATACCGAACAGGAACAAAAATCTCCCAAAGATTGCCCATGAAAAACCACAAACCAAACACATAATACAGTTTACCCCCAAAACCCCACATTTTTAAGACACACAACACTCTTTGCTGTTCATTGTGCGCTGTTGTCATTCAAAAGGGTGAATCAGGAACAGTGTGGTACCCTCTGGTGCACAGAGTGAGAACAACTAAGTGAGTCAGTGTTCTTCAGTTTGTGGCCCTTAATTAACAGTCCTCGAGAGAAACCATGTGTAACACCAGATTGATGGATGGACCAATTAAGCGCGTTTCATTGGTTTACGGGGCCGAACACATCCTTGAGACTCAACGCCAGAATGCTCTGCTCAAGATTCGCCATGAGCTGTCAGCGCATTCCCAGGTGCGCATGTAGGGCCAGATTTACGAAAAATATTTATTAACATATGCCACGTTTTCCTCTGGTGCACTTAGGTTGCCATGCACCAACGCACACACCCTTGTCCCTAAGTGAAACAGTTTGTGTGTTCTGCAAGGAATAGTAATTGTACTGGAAGAGAACCCTTAGGAGTACAAAATCTATCCCTAAACACCTTTCCTGCTTTCTATATGTGCTCTACAGCGCTGCATGCATGCAAAGTAGGAAAAACGTGAAGGAATCAAAACATTTCTCCTCGTACCGCCTGCCTTGAGGAGGTTTGAGATTTTGGAGCAAGGCTCCGTCTACAAATGTTCGTAGCTTGGGATCAAAACCCACGAGTGGTTCCATGGGAATGGCCATGTACAGCCCAAGGAATGCCCCACTGACTCAAAGTAACGCAAAGAAGTGCATTGCTCAACTTAGCGTTACTTTGGGAAACTATCCAACGCAAACCTTGATATGCGTTGGATAGTAAATCCCAGTAAAACACTTTGTGTCAAGTTTGTGTTACAAAAGCAACGCAATTGTATTGCAAAACATTAGTAAGTTTGGCCCATAGAGAGCCTGGAACTTATAGCTGAGCAGGAGTGCTGAGGGTCATATATAAGCTGCACGTTATGGACTTGTGTGTTGCACCATCCCCTTTATGTGGACTGACACAGATGACCACACAGCCCCAAAGACTATGTGTGCATGAGAGCAGAACTTGGGGAAGAGACTGCACCTTTTCCTTGAGTGAAAGGTTTAGCTTCTTTCTGTTACATGCTGTTCTGGTCCATGGTTCTGGCAGACGTACAAACAGGGAACTTTAGGGGTGAATGTTGAGGGGGTGGGGCACACATTGGGCCACAGATAATACTGGAGCTGTATACACATCAGAGACGTACAGAAGGCAGGAAGGAGGTGCAACCTGCTACAAGAGTTTACTTTTTGAGTGTTGGGGACCGTGCAATAGACTGGTTTGTGGAGATATGAATGCAGGGAAGAGGAGTACCATGCAGCGAGGTATACATTATGATGCTGCGAAGATGGGGAATAGGAAGATCCTGTGACAACAGGAAGCTCGGAGAAGAGTCGTACCCTATGGTGTTGCGGCTTGAAGTCACAGGTTTGGCCTGTATGTGCTCGGGGGCCAAGCTCAGTTTTGTAAAAAAATGATGATTTGAACAAGTGTGTAGTGCTGGAGGCAGAGTACACTGGTGATCGTCTTGTTGGTGTGTGTGTGTGTGTTTCAGCTTGCATAAAATGAGGTCAGGATTTGTAGCTTCACGCGGCGTAAGTACCAGGGGTGGCTCCTCCGTTACAGCAGAGGAGCATCGCCCCACTTAAGTGCCCCCCAAGCCCCAGCGATAAAAAATAAAATGGCAATTCGTTACCATTTTTTTTAAATCCTCCCGTCCTGAATTGAGCGTCAGGACGGGGTGTGCCCTGAGTGACAAGGAGGAGTGGAGGGCAGAGGGCTGCCTTTTCACTTGTTCAAAGTGTGCATGTCTTTTTGGGCGACTGTCTTGCGATGGCCAGCCAGACATGCCCACTTTAAACCTTTCAACCCAGCACGTGAGCAGGCCAGGATTGGTTGAGGGAATTTGCTGGGCCTGCACTGCAGTTCCAGCGGAGAAGGTCAAAGTGAGGAGGACGCTATCCGTCAGCATCAACTGTGTTTTTTTTTATTTCTTCTTTTATTTTCTTTGCCCGTCCCCCTCTCTCTCAGTAGATGCCAGCTGCCACTACTCCATGTGCGTAGTACTGTGTCCAGATTCAGATGCGTAGTTTTGTCAGGCACTTGGCCGTGTTGGTTTGACTAGCTAGTGCGACTGGGTTTTGAAGATTGTAGTGTGTTGGGCTGCACTTTTATGTGTGTGAGAGGGTGTAGGAGTGTCTTGTTCTTCTGGGTATGTGGAACAGAGAAGAGGTGAGAGTTTGTCTTGGTCTTTATGAATGATTGCTGCATTGATTTCACACCTGTCCTGTGTGTAAGGAAAGGGGACGGTGTTGTGGCTTGGTGTGGCTGTGAAACATGGCCTAAGTGTCAATGCTGTAGAATGTTGAGTGCGCATGCTGTGAGAATGTGATGATACATTGAATGTTGGGGCTGTATGCTGGGTAGAGCCAGGCAGTTGGATGACGAAGCCCTAAGTGGAGCTATCAAATGTGGCTGTACTGTAGGTACCTAAGATAAAATATAAAAATGTTACCTCCTACCTGACGGGCTCCGGACTCTTGTCGGAAGACCCTCACTTCTAACTACAACGTATGATTTCACAGTAATCATTTATATGTTATATGCATTAACAGCCTACTGAAGTTAGACCTACTGCCCAGGTGGATCCTTGAGGAGAATGTAAGTGGCGGGTTTACACCAATGATGTTAAGCGAGTTTAAAACTGAATGATTGTATGCATTTTCATTTCCTTCTACTCTTGTCCAACTGGTAAAAGACATGGAAGCAATTATAAGCAAACAAGAGCATAGGAAGCCCAAGCATTGTCAAAGCCCATAAGTCTGGCTAGCATTGTCATTCCTGTCAGAAACATTAAAGACAAATCTGCTGCAGTGAAGGAAAACTCAAAGAAATTGCTTTCTGTGTACAATGCATCTATGAGATAATGAATGCAATGAGTTATAGTTTGATGCACGTTGAAATTTAAAATAGTCCCTTATGCTTTCAATGCAAGCACTCAATTCTCGGTGGCGGAACGATGGATCAAACAACCGATTTATCACGAAGAGACAGAGATCAATACTCCTCTGGGTGGAGCCTAAGCCGTTCGATATATATTTTAAAGATTTGGTTAAAATAGCTCTCGCAGTCAGTTGTGCTATCAACCTTAAAAAAAAATCAGACAATCAACAATGATGGTGGATGAAGTGGTCACCTGCAGACAAAGGCAGTCCTAAACAATCACTTAAAGTAACGCCAGCGGCGAACTAGTTTGGCTTTAAGTCAGTATTGTTGTCAGAGCACTCCATGTCAGAAGAACACCTGAGTTTTAAAAACATTTGTGTGGCGTGCTACTCAATTTAGTTCAGGTGATGAACGAAGGCTACAGGCTTGAGAAAGCATCTTCTTTTGAAAAAAAATGCAGTGGCGTAGCAAGGTCAGGTGGTACCCAGTGCGGAAAATTTCTTGTCACCCCCGGCTTGACAAAATGGCAAAAATATGTGTTTAAAACACATATTTTTGCAATGTTGTCACCCCCCCCCCCCCCCCACCATACACACTCAGTGATGACACCCGGGCCAGCCCGCACCCACCGCACCCCCTTCCTACACCACTGATTAAAGCTCGAGATAGGAAATACAGAATCTGGGAAAGTTAAACCTAGTAAAAAATATTATTTTTCGATTATAAATAAAATCTCAACACCACACAGGTCAAAATGTCTAATAAAACTGATGTCACAATTTGCGGTGAGGTGTCGGTGGTCCTAGGAGACACACACACACATTGTGTTCCTGAGCTCAGGGGATAGCTAGCTATCATTGGTGCAGCAGATGCAGTGACACTAGGGCCCAGAGCCTTGAAGTGACAATTGAACCCTGAAGTTCAATACAATGAAGGGGTTTATTTTCCTTACTTGCACTAGGGGGCACACGGCATTGTTGCTACGCCACTGTGTGAACTTGTACAAATGCACACGCAAAATACATAACGAAAGCCTGTGTCCGCTTCCAAGTCTCTCTCTTGAAACATACACACCCCTTGTTTGTAAGTTTGTTTCGTACAACCAATGCACAGCTGTCTCACACACACACGAGTGACCTCTGCCCTGAGTATCGCTCTCTCTCTCTCACACACACAAACAGAGCTGTGTTCCCGGGTTTGTTTTTAAGGGAGTCACACACGACGGCTTGTGCTCCTCTGTCCTCTCTCTGACTCACAAGCTCGCGCCCCCCTTGTGATCCTGGGTTTGTAATGCGCGCACTTCGACGGGCACGCGCCTGGAGTTCAGTGCTCCTCCGAGCGCACCCAGACTCCTCGACCGTCTCTGCGCCTCATGATCATAAGGCGCGCGCCGCCCACGAGCCAAAAGTGTGAATAGGCAGAAATAAACCTTCACCATTGAGCTCCCCCGCCGCCCCCAAATCCGTGGCGCCAATTAAGGAAATTGCGCTTTTGGAATTGTTTCATCCCGCTTATTTTCTCTGCTGAAAGAAGCCTGGGTGGGGGGGATGGGGGGGGGGGGGGAGATGTGGGAATAAAGCAAAGTGAAACGCAAGCGGAGCCTGTTGGTAGATTCTACTTTCTAATAATAACCAATGTCAGTACACGAGGCTCAGTGGTACTTCCCGCCATTTTCAAAGGAGCCATCCGGGGAATGAGGCCAAAACAGATCTCAACTCCCACGGCAAAGCCATCAAACAAAGCAACGTTCTTGAATGCCAACTGTTGTGCCGATGCGCTATTCTGCAGCTTTAGCGCCAGGACACCTCCCTGGAGGTAGCTGTGCGCTCAATAAATGTTCCAAATAAATAAACTGTTGGTGACTGTTAAAGATTCAGAATGGGGTAAAACACATTTTTACCTCCCTGACTGGACAGCATCTTTAAGGAGTTGCAGGTACATTTTGGCCAAAAGCTGGGCCTGTTCTGGTTTGTACTGTATTGCATTACGGCATTAATACTGCGCATCGTACCCCTACATGGGGGACCGAAGCGTCTTCTTGATCGCTTAGCAAGCGAATTGCATGAGACCGCATGATTGGAAGGGGGTTGTATTAAGTAGGTGCCTACGTGAGAAGCGCTTTTAGGTCGAAGTCTACCAGTCAGCACAGCTGTCTGGTGTGCTAAAGATATCTTGGGGACATTCAGAAAGCTGACCTAGGAATGCAGTCCGCCCATTGCTTACCATTGACTTTGTGGTTTGTAATGTAACTCACATTTGCTTGCTTTCTATTTGCTGGCTTTATTTGTTTTAAACTATGCAGCTTGAATTAGTCCATCCTGTGGAGTATAACCTATTTACAGTGCTCGCTTTCTGTAAACAGGCCTTTACATTTTGTTCTTATCTTGTCACATTTGCTGTGCATTCAAAAACAGAGGTTAAATGTCGGGCTCTGTCTTCCGAGGAAGCGTGGTGTTTACTTTTATTTCTACGACTTCAAAGTGAGAGGCTTTATCTGACATCTTGGATGTAAGAACAGGCGTGGCTTTTTTCCCTTTGGTTCTTTGTAGGCTTTTCTCGTCTTTTTCATTTGCTATCCCTACCTCTGTCGCAGCTTCTGGGTTTGACACCTTTGGGTACTGTGCCTTCTATATATTTATTTTTCTTACTTACTAAAGGCTTCTTTCTAGCACACAACATAATTTAAATGTCTGTCAATTAACTAAACAAATATTTCAGAATATATAAAAATTAGGAAAGTACAAATGAAGATTTTTTTTGTAATTCTGAGGTGTGCTGGAAACAAATATTTGAATACGATCAAAACAAATCAATACACTAGGTGATGTCATTTTTACACATGATCATGTGTGTGCTGTATAGATTTATCAGTAAAACTGTATGTCTGTGCAAATGGTATGATGATTTCAATTGAAAATGTGTTGTCTGTAATGGCAGTGCATAACCACACCATGCATACTCCACTCAACGTCACTCCACTCTACTGTATGCCACTCTAAGCCACTCCACTCTACACCACACTACTCTATGACACTTCACTCTACGTCACTCTACTCCACACTATGACAATTAACTCTAGGCCAATCTACTCCACTCCATACTCTGCCACTCTACAACACTTTACTCCACTGCAAGCCCCTCTGCTTTATGCCCCTCAGCTCTATGACACTCTACTCCTCTCCACGACCCTCCACAACACTCTATGCCACTCTAATTACTTCGCAACACTCTGTTACTCTTACTCCACGCCACTCTACTCTATGCCACTCCACTCTACGCCAATCCACCCTACTCTATGCCAGTCCACTGCACTCTACTCCAAGCTACGCCTCTCCAAGCTCCTACACTCTACGACCAGTGCTTAATTTGTGCCGGAGTTTTCCAGTGCTCTGCACCGGCACTCAATTTCTAACACAGCTCTTTTTTTGATGACAGCCCACCACATGGTGGCGCCGTCTGCCTATTTTCAGAACAGCACATGTTTAGCAAATCAATATACACTAAGCAATAATAATAACAGCACATTGAGGCCATTAGTACTGCCATTTTGCAACTCTGGCAGGAGCAGTGGGTTATGCAAGCTGTAGTGGCATCATAAGCGGTACCTTGGGCCCCGGCACTTATTTTTGCAGAAATTAAGCACCATCTATGACCCTCCACCCTACCACCATCAACATAGGCCCATTGATATTGGTCTGTAGTGTGCAGTGTTGGAAGGGCCAAGGTTTTGCTGTCTGAGGAGTTGTCTGACGTAACAAGTCTTCATCTCATATGGTAGGGGTTCTTGTTGTGTGGATCTGTTCAGGATGTGCTTAGTTACTGATCTGGAACAAGTGCTCAGAAGAATGTTTTTGAAGACTTTTGGAGAGACTGGATCCATTTGGGACCCAGAAAGTTTTAGTGCTTTGATAAGGTCTCAGAATTCATTCTGTGAGTTTATCAAAGGAATGAAGAGTTAGCTGATGCACTGGGTCTATGTTTATGTAAAGATCTCGCCACTTGTGTGTGGAATGGTTAAAGCTTTTACCTTGAGATGCTCTTCTAGTTTTCCACTTTTTGTGATAAATAGTTTTGTGATTGCTTTTGAGAATGCTTGAGAATGCGGTATCTCAATTACATGGTGAGGGCTTCGATGTGGTGCAGTATTTACCAAAACTAGTCTGTAGCCAATCAATTCAATGGTGTATAGCAAGGAGGTGCAAATTGAGGTTCTGAACCCTTTCTGTCCTGCTCGAACTCGTGGTTCCTCTAAGAGTCAGATAGCTTGAACCCAAACATTTGAAGAACTGTAAATGTGTAGTTGCAGGTTGTCCTCGTACCACCCACAGAGTAACGGCCCAGTTGAAAAGTTCAACAGAATTGATAAAGGGAGCACCCAGGCTCGCTTGTAAAGCTAAAATAGGATGACTGCTCCAGCCGACAGTGTGAGTGAGTGAGAAGACATTTGCCTGCGCTGCTCCACCAATGTTTGATAGTCCAAGTACAGCCGTTTCACCCAATGACAGACAGAAAACTGGTAACAAAGCAACAGTGTCCCACCGTGCAAGGATCCATTTATCAAGTCAAGCAATTGTGCCCAAGAACGGACGCTGGTCACAGGCTTGTGCTCCCTTCTTGGCAGCCTTCAACCTGCTTCCTCCATTTCAGATGCACACTGCAGAAGACACCAGGTTGCTGCTGCGGATGGCGCTCTTAACTAAGGAACTATATTTGTGCCTCAAAGGAGACTAATGGCGTTTTCGCCACTGCTGTACTTCCATATCTGCCAACTCACATGGTGCCTCTGTGTGTCACGTGGTATCAGAACTCTTCACATGGTCACTAAGTGAAAAGTGTTCATTCTAAGGACAGCTGGGACGGAGGCTTGATGTGCACTGCTTGAGTCCATTCTGTGGTTTCCAACCATCCCAGGACATGACTGGTGGCCTCAAAAAGGTAGGTTGGTGTATTTGGGAGGTGATGTCAGTAATCCCAAAACTCACCCCCATTTCCTGGAACCCACTTAAGCCCCCTCTCCTGCTACCCCTATAGTGACATACAAGAGAAATTATTCTCAGGTTAGTAGGTCAGCACTTCCCCGGAGATGGTGTTAAGTAGTTTGCATACCCTGCTGACTACTGGTGATGATGCAGACTATCCTGCAACATCAGGGATGCAAAAGTCGTAGGTTGGTACACACATATCATTGGAATACAAGTGATTCATGAGGTATGCACAGCAGAGGCTACAGGAATCCAATGATGCCTTCCACACGGCAATAGGAAATGATGGGCATATGCACACTGGGGGATGGAAATGATGCAATGCCAGCAGAAGGCAGGCAATGATGCAGGTCTGTAAGCAGACCAGACAAATTCCCTGGGCATGTGCGGTCTCCATAAAAAGCATCCTGGATCCGCGGAGGGCAGAACAACCTTTACATGAGATTTGTGTACATGGAAGCCATAGAGAAAAGACAACTTTGGTTTAGCAAAGGAACCTGCAGAACTTACTCTAAGGACCAAAGACTGATAGTAGGTCTATTCTAGGAGGATGGCTAATGCCCAGCGAACAGATGAACAAGCCAGCGATTTGTAAACAGAACCACTATGCAAAGGAGTGACAACCTCACCCATTGTACCCAAACACTAAAAGAAAATGAAGTGCACTTAGTCAACAGGTAGAGAGATATGGATAGTAGCTGAGAGTTTACTTCACGAGACAGAGTGGAGGTTCAAGGCTTTCATAGCACGGTGCTCTTCAACCCTGGAGATGTTGTGAATGTCATGACTACTGCACAATTTGGAAAACTGAACACCAGACAAACCAGTAGCGGGCTGCAATGGAAATATTTGCATCCAGGGCCCCAAGTTAGACTACACTGAACAGTACAGTCAGGTTCAAAATGCACCACAATCGAATGAGGAAACGTTCAAAGGTACTTGTGACCAACAAGATGCTCTGCTACTCCTTCGCCTGCCTGTTGTCTACAGCGCCATCGACCATAAAATTCTGCTGACTAGACAAGGAAATTTGTGGGAGGTCTGAAAGTTCTCTTAACTGGATCATATCATTTCTCAGTGACCGACCGCAACAGGTACTCTTGGGATCTTCGAATCCTCCTCTTGTGGACTTAAGTGCTGCGTTCCACGAGACTCTTTTATCTCCCACTACTATATTAGGTCTGGCCTGAAAGCTCAGCTGTGTGCGAGGCCTACTGCTGTCATTTCTTTAAAATATACATAGAATGATCTTTGGAGCTGCTCAGAGGAGTATTTCTATCTCAACGCATGCTATTGGCTGTTTGGTGCATCATTTTGTATCTTAAGGAGTGCTTGCATTAAAATGCACTAGGGAAGCTTTACATACCAAATGTACTCTGAATCACCACATATTGGATTCTTTATTTTGCAGATGCACAGGGTACAGAAAACAAGAGCTGTAGTTTTGCTTTTACACTGCAGCAAACTTTTTGAATGTTTTACTCAGGATTAAAATGCAAGCCAGGCCTATTGGCTTTACCAGTGCTTATTATTGGTTATGCGCGGCCCTGGTCATATTTGCTAATCTGATAGAAGATCCACTTCCAAATGCATGCAGACGAAACTCAAAGCAACATCTGTCCTCAACAGGGGTGTCCAATATAGGTCCAAGAAGTTTCGACCCATGTCAGATTTTCAAAATATCCACACAACTTACATTTACAGAAAAAAATATAATAAACGGAATTCTTCATCCTACTCGGTTTAATTCTGAAAATCTGACACGGTTCTAGTCCTCTTGGCCCCACAAACACTGGATGAGAAAAAGTTGCCTACATTGTGCCTAAATTGTGAAAAAAAAAAACATATGCTCTTCTCCTGAGAACACATCACTCCATGCCTCTCCTTTGAAATGGCTTGCTAGACTTGGACATGCTAATCCATCAGTCTGAAAGCCAACATCCTAGAATCATCTCTGACGTCAACATCACATCCGCCTTCCAATTGGTGTTACTGTAAGTAGTGTCATCTAGCAGCTCTGTGCTCCTGCCCCTTTCATTTGCTGATTAACATTCCCTTCGCCGGAACGGCTACACTACTCTTGGTACCTCCCTGTAAGGTATGTTTCTCATCCCCAGAGACTTCCAAATCTCGGTATGTCTCCCCCACAAAAGGGGGCGGGGGGAGGGGGGAGAGCGGGAGCTTGGGTTTCTCTCTCTCGACCTCAAACATCTTTTCCCCTTCCCGTACAATTTTAAGTTACCCCTATCACTTCATATGGCCAAGGACACCGTACTCAATTCCTAATATTTAATTTAACAATTATTTCAGGGAAAAAACACGCCAAATACTCGCATAAGCTTTATACACACTGGGTAAAAACAGAACCCTGCCCATCAGCAGCCGGCTTCGTTCCTCAAGCTCGTTGTAATGGATGAAACATTGGGATGGGCCCTGGGCGCGAAAGTGTCTCAACCCTTGCTTGCCCTCTGACCCAAAACACGTGATCCTGGACATTCTTAAAAGCTGAACTGCATACACTCTCGGTGTAACCGATGTCCTGTCCGCGTGGCTCAGCGATGGCAGGACATCAACTATGGGAACCTACCCTACAGGACGTGTTCTCTCTCCCTTGCATCCATGTTAGTCTTGACTTAACTTTATTGTATTCCTCGTCGTATACGCTGAAGTAACAAAGGTTACACACTGTGCTCTATAAAAATCCAAATAAACAAATAACCCCGAGGTATAATGGGATTTGTAAGTCACGGTTGACCTCGATTGGCCAAACGTTCTAGAAATTCGTCCCCCATGACATGCAGTCAACAGGTAACCACACCTCTCATGTGGTTAGCCCTCTTTCTTTGTGGCCACAAGCTCACTGCCACTCGCACCATCCTTTTCTTTGCTCGTCATCACTCAGGCATATTTTTCTCCTTGCTCACGGCCCAGCCACGCCCTACCCTACATCCAGTATTTAATTTGCGCCTGTGGTTTCCGGTGCTCGACGCCGGCATTGAATTGTCAACACGGGTGCCGGTAAAAGTGGCAAATGTAGAGATGACCACAACAACAGGAAATTATTAATTAAATACACATTAAAAATTACTATTTCCTGCCGCCCAAACTATTCTTATAACGTTGGAGGCCTGAAATAGTCCGAATTTTCGCACTTGTAGTGTGATGGCTAGAAGTAGTGTTGTTACATACAACAACATATTTGAAGGCCTTCAAAACAGGGCGAGGGTGTGTGAGAGTTTTTGTCAGTGTGGGCATGTAAAAAGCCCAGGTGAAATCAGACACACTTCACCGTACCCGACTGATAGCACTTGTACCCAACTATTTACTACAAAATAAATTGAGAGGGGGAGGTGTAACACCCCCTGCCTACAACCTACCTTGCAAGCCTCTCTGGCTTCAACCCTCCTCCCTCCCAAATCACTCTCCCTCCAGCCTTATTCTTCCCCCTTCTCAGCTCTCCCAGGCCTCTACTAAAAAAATTATAATAAACAACCTCTTTTTCTGACAGATTCGGAAGAAGTACCGCCAAAATACAAAAAAAATGTATAAAACTTTCTAAGCCCCCAGGTCTACTCAGTAGGGTTCCTATTTTGGAAGCTTGCATGGGGGAAGGAGACGGCTGTGGAAAACGGAGGGGTCACGCAAAAAAAAGACTTTCCATTTCCTATTTCGAGTTCATCCGAAGGGTTATTTTTGAGACATGGGCGGATGAGAAAATACTGGGTTCACCAGAAAAAAATAGCCAAGAAATCTCACAGAGAGCTAAAGAAAAAAAAAGACACTTGAGCGCCGTACATGGAAGCAATTTTCCTCCCAAAATAAACAGTTGTGGGACGTGGAATATGAGAACTTCCTGGGGGTGGTGATGGCGGACAGCAGAAGTTAAGGGAGGGGGTGGGAGCCATATTGGAGTGCCCAAACTTGGATTTCGCGACAAAAACGTGCGCTCGGCGCCTTTGACCTGAAATCTATTGATTAGCTGAGTGATAGAGATATTTATATATAGTGTGGACAAAGGAAACTGGGCTGGTTGGCTTTGAAATGTTCTTTAGTGCGCTATGCTCTCAAAGAAGGCGTCCAAGTGCTGGCCCGCTTATTCCCAGCTTTGGGGAAAACAGGAGAGTTGTGCTGGAATTACAACTTTGGAACTGGAGAACCAGATTCGAGTCCTAGCCCTGGTCCCATCTCCTGTGATTCTAGGCAAATCACCTTATACCTAAATAACAAAAGTGTAATGTAGTAGGGTTCACATGTAAAGTACTAAAACATTACCGGGCCACTTTTGCACTATAGGAAACTGCAAACAAAAAGTGGGTATTACCTCATGTATTGAGCACTCACACTGAAAGAGGACGCCAGGCTGGAATCTGGGCACCAACATCCTGTGATTCTGGGCAAAGCACTTAATCTCCCATGCCTAAATAATGAACGTAACTGATGGTACAATTTAAACACCTAGGCTCCCTTTCCTCGACTTGCACATTTCACTAATTGTGTGCAGCCCGATTAAATAATTTCTGCACAGATCACACACCACTCTTATCAGCCTGTGTCATGATACCAGAGTTTAAACCCTCCAGCTCCCAGTGCTCACTCCAGCTTGCCTGTGAGCCAGTGCTTGAAATGGAAAAATAGAAGTGCTGGTACTCTGTACCAGAGTACTTGCTTGTTTCTGAGAAGTGCCGGTACTCTCCAATTAAAAGTATTAGGTTTCTCCAGAGAAGTGCCGGTACTCTCCCTTGCAAAATAAACAAGCATTGGCATAGCCAATAGGTCTCGCCTTTGGGGCCTTATAAGTGTTTAGCCAGAGCTATTGACTTTGCCATATGTCCACAGGCCAGGTAGGAAGGCTGTTAGTGGGGGGCGAAGTAAGGCATGGGGGCTCCAGTGGATGTAGGGAGTCCTGTAGAGAAGGGGAGAGGAGGTGAGGCTCCGGTGGAAGTAGTGAGTCCTGTGGAAAAGGGAGGGGATGTGAGGCAGAAGTGGTGGGCTGCAAAGGCTTGGTAGAAGGCAAGGGTGGTTGGCTTACCTTGAGGAGGAGAAATTGGGTGACGCAGGGTCGGGGTATCAGACCTCTGCGAAGTCAGATGGAGGGCTCAGTATGGATGACTTGGGAACCTTGACGTGCACCCGGAATGGTGTGCTAGAGGGGGATAAGATGCGGAAGTCAATCAGCAGATTCAGCAAGACGCCTGGCTAGAGGCAGGCGGGTCAGGGGAGCGGGAGGACAGGCTTACCAGTCGTAGTAGTATTCCAAAAGGGGGGCGAGGATCAGCCGGGAACGATCTGGAGCCTCAATTGGTCCCACAAGTGGGTACGGACGGTGAACCCTGGGGCGACAAAGGGAAGAATCAGAGTGGGGCCAAGTACGGGACAAGTCGAGTGGGAAAAAAGATCGTGGGGACGGGCTTACGTAATTCTGGAGTGAATCCAAATTGTAGGGCAACGCTCAAGTCAGCGTGGGACCGCCACAGTCGTGTGCGGTTCGGGGATGATGGGCGCCGGTAGCTGTGTGAATTAAGAGCATTTCTGGGTGCTGTGATGTCACAATGTCACGTGACCAGGGTAGGGGGTGTGTCAGTAATGATGTGGCGGATCAGAGGGGCACGGCTATGCGAGGGGAGGGCGTGATTACGAGTAGCCTCACTCGAGGAAGCAGATTACAAAAATTAAAATTATTAAAAGGATCGAGTGCATTTGCTAAAGTCTCATAGGCATGCACTGATGTGTTGCAAGTAGGGCACTGGAACGTTCAAGACAAATCGGTACATCCTCTCAAAGGAGTTGAAACTATACTGTACAAGCTTGGTTTGATCATGCAGGTGCGTGAGTGCTCCCAGTGTAAACAATTATTAGGCATGGGTTCCATGGTTGCAGTGGGATGGTATTTAAACAACAAGCGCGCACGCCTCGCGCTGAAAGTTTAAAACAAGGAGGCACGTCTGGCGAGTGGTGTGCAATGTGCGCGCGCTATAAGGGAGCCCGCGAGCGATGCGCTTAATGAGCCATGACGAGAGAGGAAAGCCAGATGGCGCCTGTGCGCGCAACTGTGCACGTAACCGCAAGCTTTAGGCCAAAAGCAAAAGCGTGTGGTCAGTTTCTTGAAGCCCCAAACTAAAAGTCTCGCCAGTGCAGCGCATGTGCACTACCTGAGGTGAGACCTAAAAAGTGCTGGTACTCCGTACCGGACAGTACTGTCCCATTTAAAGCACTGCTGTGAGCTGAACTGTGAGTTCAATACATTTGAGCCTCGCCTAGTGCTAGCCTGTGTTGCAAACACTAACAGCCGCCACTCCGACCCGCCTCCCTTGCGTCCCGTCATTCTTCCTTGCTTTTTGATGCTTTTGCAGCCTGCCCCGCTGCCTGCAAACTGAGGCAGCAATATCAAATATGCAGGACATTTTTAACAATTGCAACCATCTGATGGATATTAACAACATTTTCAAACATTCGTGGTGAATGTCCAAAATCGGCAGGAATTTAAGAAATCTGTTGGCCAACATCTAACACTGGTACTCCTGTATGCTGCTGACGCCGTCCTGACAGTGGTGGCTCCTCCACCTTGAGAAGCGTTGCCCCTCTGCTCTTTGCTTTGAGCAGTGCAAAAAATTAAAATATAGTGATAATAACAAGATGTTATTATCACTTTATTTTTCCTTGTGGGGCTCGGAGTCAGGTCGGGTGAGGGCTGAGCTTGCCGGAGTGAGGAGTGGTTTGCATTCCCTGAGTGCGCATGACTGTTTGCCAAGGCTCCCAGGCACTGCCTGAGGGGCCAAACAGGTCGCTCAGACCAATCACGATGCTGCTCATGCACCGTCGTGATTGGCTGGGAGAATCCGTGAGCCTGGGTGCCATGTTCCTGCTGCAATGCCTAGTGAGGACGCGGCGGCGGCACGTTTATTTAATTTATTTTTCCCCCACGCCACACCACCCCGATTCCGAGGCAGCCACCACTGCGTCCTGATATCTAGAACTGGTAATGGTCTCCAGCACTTGATAGACGGATTTACCACATACATGGAGGAAAAGGATATGAACATTAATCAAAAGAAAACCTTTACCATGACGTATGGGAAAGGGAGATCCAAGAAGAAAACTCATCATATTAAGGGAGTAGCACTCACTGCAACAGAAAGTTTTACATGTCTAGGTGGAAATTTCTCTGGTAATGGCCAATGGGGGACTCGTGTAGAAGCATCAAAACTGAAATTCATTAGATCTTCAGAAGCCCTTTTGGTTTTGCATCAAAAATTGGTAATCGCCCATTAGAGAGCTGTTGAGCATATATAGAAGCAAATTTATTCCTAGTGTCAATTACAGAGCCTGTTTGTGGAGCCTGACAAATTGTAAATTGTTGCAGACAAAGGAAAATCTTTTTCTGTGCAGACTATTATCAGTGCCCCGTTCAACCTCCTCTTATATTGCTATAAGGAATTAGGAGTCCCCTATTTAGAGGATGGCTTGCAGACAAGCCCCATCACTCTCTGGTATAATGTATGGAGTAAAGAAGGCATTACATTTACCAAATAGATAACAGGCTGTCTTACTCTGGAACATAGAGCAAGAATACCTTGGTTGGCTAATGTAAACAATTTTCTAAAGGAGGTGGATGGGAAATTGAGCATAGATGAGCCAGAGGGAGTATTACAATTTAGTAAGAAATATTTCAAATCTTTTTGATGGGGAAAAGGATAGCTGATAGAGAAAAGAGAGCATGTGTCAAACCGACTGTGTTAATGTTCCTCTCAGATCCCATACAACCAAATGCCCAGACCTAACTCATCTTAGTACCAAATATTCAGCACAGATTTTATTTAACAAGACTGAGAATAGGCACACTGCGCTTTTTGGTTGCTTTTCCAGAGATGGGCTTCTGTTCTCAACAGTTACCCAAATGCCCCTGTGATGGCAAGTCCAACGAGACTACATTGCATTTTCTATAACTTTTATAGGGATCTGAGGAAACAAATACTATGGCCTTTTAATTGTACCTGTAATCCTAATACTGTGAATCTGTGCTATTAAGTTTCTGTCTATGTTTCTTATGCCATCTAAAGAAAGAAACAGCTGCTAAACCTGAACATTCTAAATTACGAATAAGAACAGTCCATAAATTATCCCTCATACCATTGAGTTGACGCCTCGTCTGGTATCTGGTGTCCTAACTGTCCACATTATGAGATAATTTTCTGGATTCTATATAGAATTTTATTAAGATCTTTAGTAAATTTTAACGTGTGTAATTCTTTTATGTATATTTTTAAATGGATAAATATTCATTTGAGTGAGTGATTGATTGATTGATTGATTGATTGATTGATTGATTGATTGAGTGATTGAAGAAATCTGTGCCTTCCACTCAAACATCTATCGTTTAGATTAGGACCACCCTTAAGTATTAGCCTTTCATTTGTAATGAAAAAAGCCAAACTAAGAACACAGAATGCAAAACAAATTCAAGTCGCATCACATGGAAAACAGACATAGTCACTTGCTGATTATCTCACACCTTGATGTACAGTCTTGTTATCAGAGGAGCATGTCACCTCTTCAAACGCAGTATAACTCGATTAATGGGTGCTGAATATGAGCAGGAGTCTCACTCACTGGGTGAGCGTGTCATTCCTTAAAAAAAAAGTCTGGCTGATTGGGTGGTCGTTTCACACCTTGAGAGGACATTCTCCCTTATCCATTAGTGTGCCACCCCTTCAACACTGTCTCAGTCACTGGGTAAGGCATCTTATATCTGGGAGGTCATTGGCTATGAATCTCACCCCTTGAAGCACAGACACGCTCTGTTGGTGCAAGTCTCATTCAATGAGAATCTCACGCCATCTTTGTGACTAAGGCTCAGACCTCACTCACTGAGTTAGAGACAAGAACACTGGACCACATTCTCACTCATTGGGATGTCTCACCTGTTGGAGCACAGTCTCCCGCATTCAATGGGTGTCTCACTCCTTGAAGCACAGTATTGCTCGCTCGGATTGAGTCTCACAGATTTTTACTGGAACTCACTAGCTTTAGGAGTGAGACGCCTTGGAGCATGGCACCACGACAGACTGGCCTCAAAGGTTCCTACAACTATAAACAGGTCTCTCTCCTTGGAGCACAGGCTCGCTCTTGGCCAGTTTCAATAGATCAACCTGACATCAATTAACTCACAGCAGGAGATATTTTATTGCAACAACTTCAACTACTGGCCCAAAATTCTCTGAACTCTCCCATGTTGACAGCAGAACTTCAAGATGGCTGCAGCATTTCTGGGCCAAGGTGTCAGAGTGGAGGGGGAATGGGGCTGTGTGCATTACTGTCAACTTGTCATGAGTGAGAGTTTGAGCCAGTCCAGGTTTTTCCGCCCACAGCGCTACGCATGGTGGTACTTGTGGGGCCATACAATACAATAAGAAAAGTGAAAGTGTAAGTCCCAGCAAGCTAAGTGCTACTGGCTGAAAAAACAGTACTGTCTGAAAATCAATCGCATGACATAGGTCATGAGTGACCCCTAGAGATCAATGGACCCCCTGCCGTGTAAAAGCCCGCTTGGGTATAGTGTGACCTGGGGATAGAAGAGTTATTGTTGTAATGTATTTGCGGGTCGTGATCGGCCTCGAGGGTGTCCCGAAGGTTCGAGTTCTATTATCACTGGTATACAAAAGATATCACAGCACTCCAAAAATTCTAATCTGTTAATTATACTTTTAGTGCAATAAGTCAAGGTCAAGAAATATTCAGTCAAAAGTTCTGTTTATTGTTCGCAATCTTCATGTGAAAAAGCAACATCAAACGGTACAGCCAACACGTGTACGTGTTTTGTCACTTGCGTGACTTCTTCAAGGCTGCAAGACTTATATAACGGAATAACAAGTAGTCAGAAACTGGAATTGGTATCTATATTCATATTATTTATGAAATCTATTTCAAATGGCAGCAACTGACATATTTGTAAAGATATAAAGAATTTAGGCCAAAGGAGAAGAAAGATGTCCTGAATTCCTTTAGAATATACCTCTGGGTATGACACCCTAGGGTGTAAGTATTATTGAGGTCAAGGAGTGGTAAAGATTAAAAGGAGAGTTTGAAGCAGAAGGTTCGATGTATAGACAACCAAGAAAGTAAAGGACGTTCGTGTCAATCTAGAACCGCAGTGTAAGGTTAAACTGTGCTTATATATCTAGTACCACTGTGTCATTGTGGCGTTCTGTTCGCCGGCAGTTGCTTGCTGCCTGGTGGAAAGAGCTGTTGTTGTTGAGAGTTGTTGTCTTTGATATTAAAGGCCAGAAAACCCTATTCAGTGTGCGGTCTCGTTATAACAGTTATCTTGTTTACAAAATCCAAGCATGAATAGCTCATCCAGGCCTCATTTTTGTTTCCTCAAAGACTTCTAGGTCCTGTGATCCTGATTTAATAGTGAGTTAAAGGAGCACTACAAATCCCAGAATGCAAAGAAAATGTATTGGGTTGGATGGGCTACTCACCAGTGGTGGCTGGTAGGGAACTGTGGCAGGTGGGGAAGGGGGAGAGGGGGGTTGGAGGGATTAATTAAAAAATGAAATAAAAGACCTGCTCGTCGCCGCCCGGTCACCAGCCCCAGCCTCTTCTCCGTACTACTGCTCTCCTGGCTTCTGGAATCACCCGGACTCCCAGGCACCCCTACGCCAATCACGACGCTGCTGTCACCAGGAAAGTAGTGTCGTGATTGGTCTGAGCGTCGTGGTTCGGCGCTTAAGACGGGGCATGACAGCCTGCATGTTCTCTAAACAGGCTGTGTAATACAGCCGGTAGAGAAGATGCAAAGTGTGCATGACGGTTTGGCCGGCCCAAGACGGCCAGTCAAACCGTCCTGCACAATTAAGGTGCAGCAGCAGCCACTCCTCCTCCCTGTGAAACGGGGAGCCCGGCCCCGCACACCCTATCTTTACTCCAAGCGCCACTAAAAATAAATTTATAGTAACTTCTGTTATTGTCATTTTATTTTTCCTTTTCCACTGCTCCGAGAGCAGTTGGGCGATGCTCCTCCGCCTTTGCAGAGGAGCCGCCACTGCTACTCAGGCTCGGACCTGAGAATTTAAAGAGCCGTGGGGTAACGGGCTTCTCTTGGTAATGCATCCAAAAGAAGGAACATGCCTGTAGTGTTTATAACGAGCATTACGAGGGTATCCTGATGGCGAAAGGGCGCTACAACTACCAAAGAAGATATACTGCGCCCCCAGAGAAGTGTGCCAATTGTGCTAATGTGCCCATATGAACTGCACCCTTCAGGGTAGAACTACTTGGCCTAGGGCACAAGCCATTTGTGTGCTTAAGGGAGAAGGAAAGCCCCTCCTAGAGTAAGGTGCCACAGAGACCGGAAGTGCACCGCTGGGTATAGTGCAGCTCCGAGGGAAGTACACCACTTGCGGGCAGCATGTCGAGTATGGTAGTGTAACTTAGGAGGCTAGTGGCAGAGTACTGGTAGAGGGTGTTGTGTAGTGTAGGGAAGTAAAGTGCCTAGCTCCCCCACTCTGACACTGGGCAGTGTTCCCCACTGCAGAACTCTAGACTGCCAGGAGGCAGTGCCCACAAACTACATCACAGTGAGGTGCCACTGGCACGGGTCGGAGGTAGAGGAGGCAGCACTCTAGCGGACACCTGTCCGTCCAGAGGAGCAGCTGAAGGCTGCATGAGGCTATCCTGGCACCGCAACGAGAGCCGTGAGCTGACAGGGCCCTCGACCCAAAACCCAGCCTCGCTTTCAGGAGCAGGCAACTATTCCAGAGCGGGCTTGGGCGCATCACTACATTGTATAAAGGAGACCAGGGCTTTAAGTGGGCCGGGTCCTGCCGGTGCTCAGCAGATGCCGAGACAGGTCCCTATCGGGCTCTCCATTTTTACCTTCAGGGTAGAGGGGAAAAAAGCTTAACTCTATCCGTCACTGCTTTTGATGTAACTTCCAAGAGACACATTTTTAAGTTTTATATAGCGCAAACTTGGAGCAAACATGAGCACCAGTCACATTACACAAGGACATATTCATGTTTTGAATCATAGGATGTTGAGCCCACGTGAGACTCGAACCTGCTTTCTCAGCTCGAAAGTCGGCAGCTCTAGCCGTAGCCACAACCTCGCCCACAAGAACGGAAGCATTTGCAATATGCTATACAACGAAGTCATAGTTGTTGCTTATTTATCTTATGTATTTTACAACCAGTGAAAAAGACAGTAGCCCTGGCTCGTTGTAGTTGTAAGTGTAATGTTACTTGTTGTGTTATATATCTGGATGAACTGACAGAAGCAGCAAAATACCAGTGGGCCAGCACACTATGCTAAGTACTTTAGCTCAATTAAGCCACGTCCTTAATGAGAGACCCCCCAGTTTTTTCATCCCACTTAAAGCCCTGAAGGAGACAATGCCCGCAGTATATACATCTGTCAACATTTATTTCGTCAGAGACTGGGAGAACAATAACACCACATTGCCAAGAAGGACACAACCAGTGCAGTACTGTTGTACAAAACATTTGTGTAAGCACAGGCAGTGCAGTACTCGTCTGTACAACACTGCCAGGCCATGGGAGGTATCTACAGCCCCACTTCTGCCCAAAAGGCGACAGTCACTCGCGAGGCAGATATGTTTCTGACTCCATGACGTCAGTCCATTCCTGCAGGAGGCCATGGCGGAGACAATCCCTCCAGTCCTGCACGCGGAACAAATCCGCGCACAGGAAGTGGACAGTCAGCTGGCCTAGCCGTCGATTATTATTTTTTGCATATTTATATAGCGCGAACTCGACCGAAGGTATTTGAGCGCTTTACATGAGCACCGTATTTACATTACACATTCAGGCACGGGGAGATTAAGTGATTTGCCCAGAATCACAGGATGTGGACGCGACCCCGAGGCTCGAACCCTGGTTTCCATCACCAAAGTCGGCAGTCTAGCCGACGGACCACATTCTCGAATGGCGGCCCCGTAAGGGGTTAGGGCAGTTAGAGGTCACTCCAGAGGCAGGCGCGGAACTGTGCAGAGGGCAGCCCCAGCGCCCCCCTCCGAGGTCAGCCACTGGCCACCACTGATAAGAGGGGCACTGAATTCCGGGAGCTTAACATCCCGAAAAATGTAAAACAGAACGAATTTATTTATCGTAAAATCCACAGGAGGGGGCTGGCAGACAATAAATTAAGCCTCCTGGCTCCAGACCCGGGCCTGCCCACGGTGACACATAGTAATTGAGAAATACTCGGAGTAAACGAGCCTGCGCGAGTAAAATACACTAACATGTAAGCGGCCTGTGATGAGGAATGAGTGAACCTCCACGAAGGTCTGCAAGTGGGAGTGAGCGAGGCTAGCCTGAAATGTATCAGTGAGAAGCCAATGAGGAGCAAGGGGGAGTGAGCGAGGCTAGTCTGAAATGTACCAGTGAGAAGCCAATGAGGTGCAAGGGGGAGTGAGCGAGGCTAGTCTGAAATGTATCAGTGAGAAGCCAATGAGGTGCAAGGGGGAGTGAGCGAGGCTAGCCTGAAATGTATCAGTGAGATGCCAATGAGGTGCAAGGGGGAGCGAGCGATATTAGTCTGAAATGTATCAGTGAGAAGCCAATGAGGTGCAAGGGGGAGTGAGCGAGCTTAACCCGAAATGTATCAGTGAGATGCCAATGAGGTGCATGGGGGAGTGAGCGAGCTTAGCCTGAAATGTATCAGTGAGAAGCCAATGAGGTGCAAGGGGGAGTGAGCGAGACTAACCTGAAATGTATCAGTGAGAAGCCAATGAGGTGCAAGGGGGAGTGAGCGAGGCTAACCTGAAATGTATCAGTGAGAAGCCAATGAGGTGCAAGGGGGAGTGAGCGAGGCTAACCTGAAATGTATCAGTGAGAAGCCAATGAGGTGCAAGGGGGAGTGAGCGAGGCTAGTCTGAAATGTATCAGTGAGAAGCCAATGAGGTGCAAGGGTGAGTGAGCAAGGCTAACCTGAAATGTATCAGTGAGAAGCCAATGAGGTGCAAGGGGGAGTGAGCGAGGCTAGCCTGAAATGTATCAGTGAGAAGCCAATGAGGTGCAAGGGGAAGTGAGCGAGGCTAGTCTGAAATGTATCAGTGAGAAGCCAATGAGGTGCAAGGGGGAGTGAGCGAGGCTAGTCTGAAATATATCAGTGAGAAGCCAATGAGGTGCAACGGGGAGTGAGCGAGGCTAGCCTGAAATGTATCAGTGAGATGCCAATGAGGTGCAAGGGGGAGTGAGCGAGGCTAGCCGGAAATGTATCAGTAAGATGCCAATGAGGTGCATGGGGGAGTGAGCGAGGCTAGCCTGAAATGTATCAGTGAGAAGCCAATGAGGTGCAAGGGGGAGTGAGCGAGGCTAGCCCGAAATGTATCAGTGAAATGCCAATGAGGTGCAAGGGGGAGTGAGAGAGGCTAACCTGAAATGTATCAGTGAGAAGCCAATGAGGTGCAAGGGGGAGTGAGCGAGGCTAGCCTGAAATGTATCAGTGAGAAGCCAACGAGGTGCAAGGGGGAGTGAGCGAGGCTAGCCTGAAATGTATCAGTGAGATGCCAATGAGGTGCAAGGGGGAGTGAGCGAGGCAAGTCTGAAATGTATCAGTGAGAAGCCAATGAGGTGCAAAGGGGAGTGAGCGAGGCTAGTCTGAACTGTATCAGTGAAAAGCCAATGAGGTGCAAGGGGGAGTGAGCGAGGCTAACCTGAAATGTATCAGTGAGAAGCCAATGAGGTGACAAGGGGGAGTGAGCGCGGCAATTCCGAAATGTATCCGTGAGATGCCAATGAGGTGCAAGGGGGAGTGAGCGAGCTTAGCCTGAAATGTATCAGTGAGAAGCCAATGAGGTGCAAGGGGGAGTGAGCGAGACTAACCTGAAATGTATCAGTGAGAAGCCAATGAGGTGCAAGGGGGTGTGAGCGAGGCTAGTCTGAAATGTATCAGTGAGAAGCCAATGAGGTGCAAGGGGGAGTGAGCGAGGCTAGCCTGAAATGTATCAGTGAGAAGCCAATGAGGTGCAAGGGGGAGCGAGCGAGGCTAGCCTGAAATGTATCAGTGAGAAGCCAATGAGGTGCATGGGGGAGTGAGCGCGGCTAACCCGAAATGTATCAGTGAGATGCCAATGAGGTGCAAGGGCGAGTGAGCGCGGCTAACCCGAAATGTATCAGTGAGATGCCAATGAGGTGCAAGGGGGAGTGAGCGAGGCTAGCCTGAAATGTATCAGTGAGATGCCAATGAGGTGCAAGGGGGAGTGAGCGAGGCTAGCCTGAAATGTATCAGTGAGAAGCCAATGAGGTGCAAGGGGGAGTGAGCGAGGCTAGTCTGAAATGTATCAGTGAGAAGCCAATGAGGTGCAAGGGGGAGTGAGCGAGGCTAACCTGAAATGTATCAGTGAGAAGCCAATGAGGTGCAAGGGGGAGTGAGCGAGGCTAGTCTGAAATGTATCAGTGAGAAGCCAATGAGGTGCAAGGGGGAGTGAGCGAGGCTAGTCTGAAATGTATCAGTGAGAAGCCAATGAGGAGCAAGGGGGAGTGAGCGAGGCTAACCTGAAATGTATCAGTGAGAATCCAATGAGGTGCATGGGGGAGTGAGCGAGGCTAGCCTGAAATGTATCAGTGAGAAGCCAATGAGGTGCAAGGGGGAGTGAGCGCGGCTAACCCGAAATGTATCAGTGAGATGCCAATGAGGTGCAAGGGGGAGTGAGCGAGGCTAGCCTGAAATGTATCAGTGAGAAGCCAATGAGGTGCAAGGGGGAGTGAGCGAGGCTAGTCTGAAATGTATCAGTGAGAAGCCAATGAGGTGCAAGGGGGAGTGAGCGAGGCTAGTCTGAAATGTATCAGTGAAAAGCCAATGAGGTGCAAGGGGGTGTGAGCGAGGCTAGTCTGAAATGTATCAGTGAGAAGCCAATGAGGTGCAAGGGGGAGTGAGCGAGGCTAGCCTGAAATGTATCAGTGAGAAGCCAATGAGGTGCAAGGGGGAGCGAGCGAGGCTAGCCTGAAATGTATCAGTGAGAAGCCAATGAGGTGCAAGGGGGAGTGAGCGCGGCTAACCCGAAATGTATCAGTGAGATGCCAATGAGGTGCAAGGGGGAGTGAGCGAGGCTAGCCTGAAATGTATCAGTGAGAAGCCAATGAGGTACAAGGGGGAGTGAGCGAGGCTAGTCTGAAATGTATCAGTGAGAAGCCAATGAGGTGCAAGGGGGAGTGAGCGAGGCTAACCTGAAATGTATCAGTGAGAAGCCAATGAGGTGCAAGGGGGAGTGAGCGAGGCTAGTCTGAAATGTATCAGTGAGAAGCCAATGAGGTGCAAGGGGGAGTGAGCGAGGCTAGTCTGAAATGTATCAGTGAGAAGCCAATGAGGAGCAAGGGGGAGTGAGCGAGGCTAACCTGAAATGTATCAGTGAGAATCCAATGAGGTGCATGGGGGAGTGAGCGAGGCTAGCCTGAAATGTATCAGTGAGAAGCCAATGAGGTGCAAGGGGGAGTGAGCGCGGCTAACCCGAAATGTATCAGTGAGATGCCAATGAGGTGCAAGGGGGAGTGAGCGAGGCTAGCCTGAAATGTATCAGTGAGAAGCCAATGAGGTGCAAGGGGGAGTGAGCGAGGCTAGTCTGAAATGTATCAGTGAGAAGCCAATGAGGTGCAAGGGGGAGTGAGCGAGGCTAGTCTGAAATGTATCAGTGAAAAGCCAATGAGGTGCAAGGGGGTGTGAGCGAGGCTAGTCTGAAATGTATCAGTGAGAAGCCAATGAGGTGCAAGGGGGAGTGAGCGAGGCTAGCCTGAAATGTATCAGTGAGAAGCCAATGAGGTGCAAGGGGGAGCGAGCGAGGCTAGCCTGAAATGTATCAGTGAGAAGCCAATGAGGTGCAAGGGGGAGTGAGCGCGGCTAACCCGAAATGTATCAGTGAGATGCCAATGAGGTGCAAGGGGGAGTGAGCGAGGCTAGCCTGAAATGTATCAGTGAGAAGCCAATGAGGTACAAGGGGGAGTGAGCGAGGCTAGTCTGAAATGTATCAGTGAGAAGCCAATGAGGTGCAAGGGGGAGTGAGCGAGGCTAACCTGAAATGTATCAGTGAGAAGCCAATGAGGTGCAAGGGGGAGTGAGCGAGGCTAGTCTGAAATGTATCAGTGAGAAGCCAATGAGGTGCAAGGGGGAGTGAGCGAGGCTAGTCTGAAATGTATCAGTGAGAAGCCAATGAGGAGCAAGGGGGAGTGAGCGAGGCTAACCTGAAATGTATCAGTGAGAATCCAATGAGGTGCATGGGGGAGTGAGCGAGGCTAGCCTGAAATGTATCAGTGAGAAGCCAATGAGGTGCAAGGGGGAGTGAGCGCGGCTAACCCGAAATGTATCAGTGAGATGCCAATGAGGTGCAAGGGGGAGTGAGCGAGGCTAGCCTGAAATGTATCAGTGAGAAGCCAATGAGGTGCAAGGGGGAGTGAGCGAGGCTAGTCTGAAATGTATCAGTGAGAAGCCAATGAGGTGCAAGGGGGAGTGAGCGAGGCTAGTCTGAAATGTATCAGTGAAAAGCCAATGAGGTGCAAGGGGGAGTGAGCGAGGCTAACCTGAAATGTATCAGTGAGAAGCCAATGAGGTGACAAGGGGGAGTGAGCGCGGCAATTCCGAAATGTATCCGTGAGATGCCAATGAGGTGCAAGGGGGAGGTAGCGAGGCTAGTCTGAAATGTATCAGTGAGAAGCCAATGAGGTGCAAGGGGGAGCGAGTGAGGCTAGCCTGAAATGTATCAGTGAGAAGCCAATGAGGTGCAAGGGGGAGTGAGCGCGGCTAACCCGAAATGTATCAGTGAGATGCCAATGAGGTGCAAGGGGGAGTGAGCGAGGCTAGCCTGAAATGTATCAGTGAGAAGCCAATGAGGTACAAGGGGGAGTGAGCGAGGCTAGTCTGAAATGTATCAGTGAGAAGCCAATGAGGTGCAAGGGGGAGTGAGCGAGGCTAACCTGAAATGTATCAGTGAGAAGCCAATGAGGTGCAAGGGGGAGTGAGCGAGGCTAGTCTGAAATGTATCAGTGAGAAGCCAATGAGGTGCAAGGGGGAGGTAGCGAGGCTAGCCTGAAATGTACCAGTGAGAAGCCAATGATGTGCAAGGCGGAGTGAGCGAGGCTAACCTGAAATGTATCAGTGAGAAGCCAATGAGGTGCATGGGGGAGTGAGCGAGGCTAGTCTGAAATGTATCAGTGAGAAGCCAATGAGGTGCAAGGGGGAGGTAGCGAGGCTAGCCTGAAATGTATCAGTGAGAAGCCAATGAGGTGCAAGGGGGAGCGAGCGAGGCTAGCCTGAAATGTATCAGTGAGAAGCCAATGAGGTGCAAGGGGGAGTGAGCGCGGCTAACCCGAAATGTATCAGTGAGATGCCAATGAGGTGCAAGGGGGAGTGAGCGAGGCTAGCCTGAAATGTATCAGTGAGAAGCCAATGAGGTACAAGGGGGAGTGAGCGAGGCTAGTCTGAAATGTATCAGTGAGAAGCCAATGAGGTGCAAGGGGGAGTGAGCGAGGCTAACCTGAAATGTATCAGTGAGAAGCCAATGAGGTGCAAGGGGGAGTGAGCGAGGCTAGTCTGAAATGTATCAGTGAGAAGCCAATGAGGTGCAAGGGGGAGTGAGCGAGGCTAGTCTGAAATGTATCAGTGAGAAGCCAATGAGGAGCAAGGGGGAGTGAGCGAGGCTAACCTGAAATGTATCAGTGAGAATCCAATGAGGTGCATGGGGGAGTGAGCGAGGCTAACCTGAAATGTATCAGTGAGAAGCCAATGAGGAGCAAGGGGGAGTGAGCGAGGCTAACCTGAAATGTATCAGTGAGAATCCAATGAGGTGCATGGGGGAGTGAGCGAGGCTAGTCTGAAATGTATCAGTGAGAAGCCAATGAGGTGCAAGGGGGAGTGAGCGAGGCTAGTCTGAAATGTATCAGTGAAAAGCCAATGAGGTGCAAGGGGGTGTGAGCGAGGCTAGTCTGAAATGTATCAGTGAGAAGCCAATGAGGTGCAAGGGGGAGTGAGCGAGGCTAGCCTGAAATGTATCAGTGAGAAGCCAATGAGGTGCAAGGGGGAGCGAGCGAGGCTAGCCTGAAATGTATCAGTGAGAAGCCAATGAGGTGCAAGGGGGAGTGAGCGCGGCTAACCCGAAATGTATCAGTGAGATGCCAATGAGGTGCAAGGGGGAGTGAGCGAGGCTAACCTGAAATGTATCAGTGAGAAGCCAATGAGGTGCAAGGGGGAGTGAGCGAGGCAAGTCTGAAATGTATCAGTGAGAAGCCAATGAGGTGCAAGGGGGAGTGAGCGAGGCTAGTCTGAAATGTATCAGTGAAAAGCCAATGAGGTGCAAGGGGGAGGTAGCGAGGCTAGCCTGAAATGTACCAGTGAGAAGCCAATGAGGTGCAAGGCGGAGTGAGCGAGGCTAACCTGAAATGTATCAGTGAGAAGCCAATGAGGTGCAAGGGGGAGTGAGCGCGGCTAACCCGAAATGTATCAGTGAGATGCCAATGAGGTGCAAGGGGGAGTGAGCGAGGCTAGCCTGAAATGTATCAGTGAGAAGCCAATGAGGTGCAAGGGGGAGTGAGCGAGGCTAGTCTGAAATGTATCAGTGAAAAGCCAATGAGGTGCAAGGGGGAGTGAGCGAGGCTAACCTGAAATGTATCAGTGAGAAGCCAATGAGGTGACAAGGGGGAGTGAGCGCGGCAATTCCGAAATGTATCTGTGAGATGCCAATGAGGTGCAAGGGGGAGTGAGCGAGGCTAGCCTGAAATGTATCAGTGAGATGCCAATGAGGTGCAAGGGGAAGTGAGCGAGGCTAGTCTGAAATGTATCAGTGAGAAGCCAATGAGGTGCAAGGGGGAGTGAGCGAGGATAACCTGAAATGTATCAGTGAGATGCCAATGGGGTGCAAGGGGGAGTGAGCACGGCTAACCCGAAATGTATCAGTGAGAAGCCAATGAGGTGCATGGGGGAGTGAGCGAGGCTAGTCTGAAATGTATCAGTGAGATGCCAATGGGGTGCAAGGGGGAGTGAGCGAGGCTAGTCTGAAATGTATCAGTGAGAAGCCAATGAGGTGCAAGGGGGAGTGAGCGAGGATAACCTGAAATGTATCAGTGAGATGCCAATGGGCTGCAAGGGGGAGTGAGCGAGGGTAACCTGAAATGTATCAGTGAGATGCCAATGAGGTACATGAGGCCAGTGATGGCAACTGAGTGAGGGTCCACTGAAGTATCTGATTTCTTGACGGAGAATGAGTGTGACGCCACTGAGGTCTACCACGATGGCGAGGGAGATGTAGGAAAGGAGCAAGCGAGTGAGTCCAAAGAAAAGCAAGAGTGAGGCACCCCTGAAGAGTCGGATTGAAGCAGAACTACAATAAATGCACAGGGCAAGTGATTTGGTAAATAAAAGGACCAGAATAGACTCCATAGCAGAGTATGACGTCAGAGGAAGAAATGAGTTAGGATCCAATGACGTCTATTTGATAAGGAATAATTGGCACTCCAGGGAAGTCTGAGGTCATCAAGGGAGGAAATTGAGTGAAATCAAGTTGGGATCTAAGGGACCATGGACCTCTAGAGGGAAGAAGTTAGTGAAGCCAAAAGCAACAATGACTTTAGTTGTGACCGGCATCAGCTTGTGCGGGCGACGTTGGGAGTGCTGGACGGACACTTGTTTGTTTGCTGAACATTGAACCATATTGGGTAAATCAATAGTGAAAGAAGTATGGAGGCCAGGTCAGCAAACGCTATGAACAAGAGCACAAAATTAGGATTGGGGACTGACCTTCCGCCAATGTGTTTCATGGAGAATAGGAAAAGTCACTTGAAGAAATGCATGTGTGCAGATCCTTTAAAGATGCTCGCAAGACCCTTGTGGTGCTCCTGGGTTTTAGTTGGTCTTGATGCAAGGGATTCAAAGCTACCAGAAACCATCCCTATCCAGAATCTTCTATCCAGAACCTCCTTCACCAAGATAACTTGGCAATACAGCAATGGCTCTGATAGAACAATGAGACGCAAACACCCCTGAAATCAATCTCCCTTAGAAATGGCTGAACAAAGGCTACCATCAGCTGGAAACCTGGACACATATCTTACACAATTCCCAGAGCTTGTCCCAGGCAGGACTCCCTGCTCAGGGCTCAGGTCCAGTCGACGTCAGCTGCCCGGAGAGACAAATCCGGTTCACATTCTTTCGCTTCGACACACGGGCTCTCACACTCCGATCCGATTTCCAACTTGTTCTGGTCTGCCAGATGGCGCAGCTGTCCATGCAGGGTTCCCAGTTCTAAAGCTTGCGGGAGTGGAAAGGACATGCATGGAATGTGGAAACCTCAAAGACGGGGGACAAGCCAATGAGTATCCCAGGGACAAAATGGCCGCCATCCTGCAAACATCTTTGTTGCCTCACAGCTCAGTTTAAGGGCCAAGCCTTACATGTTATTAGTGAGCACTCTCTTGCACCAATGCTTCTTGGACGTCAGACACTAACTAACGTCTTTTCTGTGAATGACAACAACGATAGCACTGTAGTGGTCGACTGTAAGACAGGCCACTCCTCTAGATACGGTTGTGAAGGGAAATAAGGGACAATGTCAACATCAAGAAGGTTTTCTATGCTTACCCGTCATGGCCACATTTTGACCGGGGAGAGCGCTGCGGTACTGCCTGTTAGATGTAGTCTGCTCTGTACTTAAGGGAAAACAAACTAAAAATACGTTTTATCACATCTGCTGAGGGTCAACTTGAAAACGCCTATTTAAAAAGTCAAGTGGAACTGGCTGGAGGAGGAAATCACAGAGTGGTTGCATCTGGATGGGTGTGGGAGGACAGGCTCAATCTTATTTTAGAAGCAGATGTTGAATTTTGAGGCAGAACTGGGCCACCACGTTCACTATTCCCTTGAATATTAGTTTTACTGACAAAATAACACAAAGTTTGACTGAGATACTCAAAAGGATCTGTTTGAGAAAAAAGTCTGGATCAGCCGTGTATCCTGCCTTGGTGGACTACGTTTCAACGTGGTCACAATATCGGTTGCATTCTGAGCACATGGCATGTGTGTTTTTGGCAAGCGTTAGGAGCATAGACGGAGAGTTGTTGTTCAGGATTTAGTAAATCCCTCCAGGTCAAGTTTCCAATACAAATCAATTCCCCAAACCAGTAGTGGAAAACCACACTTGAAAAAAAAAAACATTTCCAATCATTCTTTGCAGAAAATACCTCTTATTTTAATAGCTGCCTGCTCAATGTAACTGTCCTACTCTTTGGATGTCAAATTAGATGATCGACTGAACCACAGGAAGTTCAACAAGCATTGGCAAAGCCAATAGGTCTCACATTTGTGGCCATTTGGCAATGGTTTTTAGCCAGGCTGCACAGCATTCTTGATGCTGTGCAGTCTGGCCAAAGTAAAATAAAAGAAAAGAAAAACTTTTATGTAGCTGCCCACGTATTTTATAGGTGCGCGCATCAAGCATATCACAATAACAGTCACTTTTTTCAGGTCAGTAACTAAAAACAAAATGTGCAGAGGCTGTTTATAATTATTTTTTTTAAATCAGAAGGGTTAAGCAACACAGGGAGGGAGGGACCGGCACACAGAAGCAACAAGTAAAGGGGGATGACCGCAGATGTAACGCGGGGGAAGATGCAACATGGAATAGCACATGGTTGAGTGCAAGAGGGAGGGAGGTGGGGAGAAGCGCAAGGGGATAAGCAGCAGCATGAGTTGGGAGAGAAATACACGAGGGAGACAGCTCGAAAACATACCCTCTCTGTGAGTGCTTACACAAAAAGAAAAAAGTAGGTTCCTAACATCGAGCACAGACACCAGACAAACGCACACATGGTAAGGACGTAGTGGGCCATGGGAGGGGCAAACACAAGGTTGAGAAGATGGGACATGAATAAGAAGCAGGCAAATGAATGTAACAAGGAAAGCCGACCAATGGTAAGCAATGGGTGGGCTCAAAACAACTCAGTGTTCATGGTAAGCCACAATATGCATCACAACAGACAGAACATGCGCTGTCTGGTAGGCCCGACCGAACAATCAGATAACCACTGCATCGTGGGTAATTCTTTATGCTTTTTGAAACCCTTCTTGAAAAAGCAAAATTCAACAAAGCTCAGAATTTATTGGAAGAGTCAGAATTTATTAGTAGAGAAGCAGGGGGCAAGCTTTAGAGCGGGGATCAGGAGAGCATATTTTAGATGGGGGTTGCTGATATGGTCAATGGGATAAAATGAAGACCTCGCAGTCAAAATTGTGCTCCTCGGCCCCAATCCTAAAGAATTGTTTTTTGGCAGACTACAAGTTACCTGTAATACTATTTCCAGGTAAGTAACCTGAAGCTCAAGCTATGTGGAT
This sequence comes from Triturus cristatus, assembly GCF_964204655.1. Taxonomy (NCBI): domain Eukaryota; kingdom Metazoa; phylum Chordata; class Amphibia; order Caudata; family Salamandridae; genus Triturus; species Triturus cristatus. The sequence continues at coordinate 83,184,985 of NC_140586.1, read as the reverse complement.
GGCAGAGTGATGCACAACGTATGAATCTAGAACAGATTCACACCACAAAACCTTGGGAACAGACATAGCTTTTAAAAGCCCAGCAAGGCAGATTACCAGACGCTAGTCTCCTGGGAGAATCACCCGCCGCTTGCAGATGCAATGACAAGCTGTGAACTAAGTGTCAAACACACAAATACCCTGATCACACTAGTCATCCAAGCTTGCAATTGAGCCTGAAGATCTGGGTGACAGTCATTTCCGGATAATGAATCTCCTAGTGGAAGTGCTTATCCCACCACATGAATTGCATTGACCCTGGGGTCACATCACCATTATACACTATTAACAAAAACATGCAAGTAATTTATAAATGTGTTTTAAATGGTTCAAGCTCAGTAATCTGCAAAAGCAGGCTTTCTTGGTGTCTCAATGACCATGGCATTCTTGGCTTGAGGCCATTCAGCCTCGGAGAGTCACTTCAGCGACAATTTGAGGCTTTTCTTGTCTTATGACAGGATACTGGAGAAAAATTCAGAGGCTACTATACTTTAGAAATCAAAAGACCCGAGCTGCGACCCAGGTTTCTACCTGTGTGATTCTCGGCAGTCCCCTATATCCCCCCTTCAATTCAATTACAACACCAAAACTGAGGGGCTGTCACTGAAATATATACTTGTAAGTAACCCAATACGGAAAGAAGCTTTCTGTGTTCTTTTCTTGGGAATGCCCTATATGACTAACTGAAAGAGAGATTCGACACTCTTATACCACGGACACATGGACAATCACGTTTTTCTTTTTTTTTTATAAGTTTAGCTCTATGAAGGCCACTTGAAGTATTCCTAATTCAAGGTGTGCTATGTGGAATTTCTGGCGTCATAATTAGTTAAGCAAGAGAATGGGCAAGAGCATGCTTCATGAAAGGAGTTTAGCTCCTTTGTCAAGCTAAAATGGTATCTGGTGTTGTCAATGAAGCACTGTTAGAAGGATGTCTGATCTTCACCACAATGTGCAAGGCAGGTAATACGCTGTCTGACAATATAAAAAGAGTCTCTGTGCCTCCTATCTTCGGCAATTCCCTTAACAATTATTTACTGCAGGGAACCTGTCGTGTCTGTACTGAAATGTAGACATTTGATTTGAAAAGATTTGAGATGAGCATTGTAAACTACAAAATATGAACTAGTCACCAAAAGCACACATTTTCAATTTTCTTCTCATAATTTGGTCCAACACAAACAAAACTTTAAAGCAACATAAACGTCACACAGTCAAAATCGCAAAGAGGAAAGGTATTTTTTTTAAATTTCCATTAATTTATCCATGTGCATCACTGCCAAGTGGCCCAGGATATGTGGCACTTTTTGCCAGTTCTGACCTTTGTATCCAACAGACTATGCATTTGGCAACTCTTGGGTTTGCTTTCACAATTTTTAAGTACAGTTTTAATAATCGCAGCATGCAAAATGCTGCTGGTAGAAAGGGAAAAAACCAGACCTGAATGGAAGTGCCACAAATGGGTCACGTTGACATGGCCCCTCTATTGTACATCATCTATGACCTCCACTGCACACCCCCTGCGCCCCTAAACGGTCCATTTCCAGTATTTTCATGGCACACCATGTACAGCACACACAGCTTCCACGTGTCCTCTGAAGGGCGCCACTCCTTGCTCTCTGAAGGGTCTCAAATCTCTCATTTATTTGTGTGTCCCTCTGTGTGCACGAGTTAAACTAAAGTCATACTTATTGGCTTTGCCAAGGGGTGATTTTTAAATGATGCACCACGCAGTACTATTGCAACAAAAACAATAATAAAAAGAAATACCACCGGATTTCTCTCCTTACCTAAGTCTGAGACTCGTCTTCTATGAGAAACTGCCCCAGCATACTGATCATACAGACAGTCAGTAACTTCCTTCCTTATTTTCGTTATTCCTTCAAACTGCACACATGCTTTTGAATTTTCTTAGTTATATCTGGAGAGAGAAGAATAAAAAAAAAACGATTCGATGAGATCTTGTGCTTTTACATAAACATTTTTAAATTACTGTTTTGCTGATTTTCTGGTATTTGCAATTATCACTCTATAGCAGGCAAGTATCGCTAAGCTATATAATGGCACCTCCAGCCAGTCCTAGCGTTTTAGCTAACAACAGATTGCATTCTGGGACTTGTAGTATTGCCTTAATGTTGTATGTATATACTGATTACTTCCCAGCATGCAAAGTGCTATTTGAACCTGGTCAAACCTAGTCAGGACTCTTTTCTGCAGGGCAAACCAGGGAATGGCGCTTTAACGCCCACAACGTACAAGGTCAACATACATGCCAACCTCCCTGCTCAAGCAGCTCTGTTACATATGTTCAATGTATGTCTCGCGTCTGGGAGAGGAGTTTGAACCTCGGATGAAAATACAGTGTTATTCTATGCAGAAAATCGAACACAAATGTTTTCCATGTTCTATGGAAAAGAAAATACACCGTAGAACAAAATATATAAATCAATGTCTGAGTATTTTTGCTGGGGCAACCAAAGCACTTTAGGGTAAGTTTACAGGTGCCCACAATTCGAATGGAGAGGTGCTCGCCTACAGAATAAGCGTGGTGTGGAATGAGTGTAGACTTTGCCTGCAGATGGGTTCGGTAAGGGAGCAGGGGAGGTCTTGCATCCTGCAGGCCACACCGCTGCTGAAGTGGTGGATATTTGGGATGTCTCTCCAGGGTGATAGCAGTAGGGCTGAAGGTATTCAGACTCTCTACCTGAATCCAAATCAGCTGCATTCTGGAAATGCTGTCCATCCTTTAAGAAGAAGTTAGTTACCCTTCTTGAATACAACTCAGGCAGCAGGCAGTGGCCTCCGGTCAACAGGGCATTTACTGGTCCATTAGCTCAAAGGGTTAATTAAGCCTCTGTCTCTTCAGATTACATGTACTGCCTTGTTACTACAGAGATTTGGAGTAGATGTACCCGCTGGCGGGGAGGCGTCCTCCCAGAGGTGACAAGTGGAGTTACTGTCTCCTCAAGATAATGTGGCACTCTGCTCGGGCTGAGGCCTGCAGTGGTTGTCTAGTTACAAAGCGATGTCCTGCAGGCGGCTGAGGGATGACGCCGTTGTCTCTTCTTTACAATGTAAGTGCCTGTGATAGGTGAGGACTACAGTGATTGTCTTCTCTTGAGAATATGGTACTCTGTCAAAGGTGACGGCTGGAGGTGCCTTGAAATTGGGCTTCCCTTGGTATGGGTGGAGTAGCTGTGTACTGGTAGAGATGAAGTTGTTGTGGTTCGTGTTCTCGTCACAGTGCACTATCCCGTGGGCTGTAGTGGTTAACTAGTCAGGCAACTGTGTCTTACGATGATGGGTGTACACATATGGATATTGAGCAATAAGAGGGTTACCGACCCGCTCAGTATCCAAAAGTGCATCTTTCAATTCTGGTACCACATCAAGAACTTAACCCAGATTCCCCCCACTAGCAGGTTCTGGTGGTGAAGGGCATTACGTATTAACAGATTGGCAACCCCCCCCCCCAAAGATTCTTTACAATGTTTTCTCAAAGCACTACAATATTTCTGAGTCAACCCTGAGGGCTCCTAACACTTGAAACCTAAAGCTGGAGTAGGGACATTTTGATCGACTTGGATCGAGCCCAAAGAAAGTACAACACAACAGACTTTGGCGAACCCAAATATCGAGCCCAAAGAAAGCACTACACAACTCACTGGGGGACGCAACTGGAACAACTCCAACAAGCTAGTATGCCTCAGATCACCGGAAAGAAATGTTAATCTTGCTGGATATATCATTGTGGTGGAAAAACCTAGGCACAGACAAACGCTCATCCAACACAGACTGAGTGCCCACAGTCGGTGAACAGGGATTGGTTGGCAGAGATCGATGCACAGGCACAGAACTTTCCAACAGTTTCACTTGGGAGAAGTAGAGTGCGAGAATGCTTTCTCCTGCCTAGAAACCTACTCAGACACTTACTTCTCCACATTCTGCAAGGAAAAGGAAGTCGTCGCTAGCAAAACTGAAGGACAACAACAGTGTGCCATCTTCGGAAGCCTGCCAGAAACAGTGGAGAGGGCAGCATGCCACCAGGAGAGACACTGTTCATAAAACATGGACTTCAAAAGAACCTGGAAACCGAAACAGCCTCCACTGTGCAGACTGTATTATTTGATATATATATTTTACATCGAAACATGAGCACTTGTTTGATTTGTCATGCCAATAAAACATATTGTATGTGTAGTGGTCGTCTCCCCCGGGAAAGGTGTGTGACATGTTTTTCCCTCAAATTGTTTCATAAGCGAATAGTAAAGTTGTGGTTGCCTCTCACCCCCACTCCTCCTAGCATAGGACATCTGGAGTATGCTCAAAGAGCACTTGAGTTGTTGGTCCCTCCCACACAATGTGGTCGCTGCTTACAAACGATAGCTGGGGTGATGGGTTCTACCCATGCAACCAGGAAAGGGCGGCAGCTGTCAAGTCTTGCCATGTGAAGTGGTTTCCCATTGCAGCTTAAGGCATGCGGAGGATGTCCCCCAAGGGGGAGCGGGCTGCTATTCACTTGCACGACTCACATTCGATGTAGGGTTTTCTCTTTCATGTCATCAGCCCTTTTCTCCCATATAAGTGTTGAATGGACAGTCGAGTGAACCCTAGCTGGAGCTAGATCCCAATGACCTCTCTGTAAGATCTCTATATAAGGATCACAACTAAATATTCCGCAGGCCCTCCGAGTTCAGGCACAATGGCATGTAAACCTTAAGTCCTTCAAGTCTCACTCATTCACGTGAAGTCTCACGCTTGATGCTTTCTCAGAATCCCGGATGCTGTAAGACGGCCTAATACTGAACAATATCATTTTTCTGTTACAGTGTCTTGTTTTTAAACAAAACCATTCAATCTCACACCTCTAGCATTTTGAGATCGGTGACTGGCATCGAGAGAGGGAGATTGACTAGAACCAGGTCCACCCCTTCTCAGATCTCCTGCCTCTAGTCCCTGCCAAATGTAATGTAACTAGGGCTCCATAAGACTCCAGCTCACCGGGGCATTTTGTCACAGTATGCAGTTTAATTCTGCAATCATTTCTAATATGACACTTAGGGGCACAGAGTGAACCCACACTGCAAGTGCCAGAATGGTTTAGGTAGTTAGGTGAAACTGGTGCATTGTGCCCCTGGAGATGCGCAATAATTCCTATCCTACCAATAAACATTATAAAGCATTAGTAATCACACCAAAAAGTGATAAATATAACCTCTGCACCTGTGTCCTTATGTATATGCAGTCCCAAAGTACTCTTAAATTGTCCGAAAATGCCCGGTTAGCTGTTTTACAATTAAAGTTTTGCTCTACCCCTTGAGTGCACCCCAACATTCCCAACTTTTATTGTCAGCACTCAAACTTATGATCTTTTAATGATACATTCGATAGAACAGAAGGGCAGGATTTATTCCATGCTAAGGCACTTTTCTTTGCATTTCTTGTGTGGTTTCCCCACCCTCCCTCACCACCACCACTCCTTCTTCCAAGAACCATCAACTTTCGCCTCTACTTCCCCCACGGCCGCCGATCCTCTAAAACTCACCAGCAAACAGATCTTTCTTTCATTCCAGCAGCTGCAGCGCTTGCTTGGATGAGAAGGGGCTGTATTCCCCAGAGAGGACCTGGAATGTATGGATGGATGTGTGCAGAATTCTGCTGCTGGGGTGTATTACTGAAGCCTGCTCGGGTTCAGGATCACACTACCAGCAAGCGGAGCGATGGCTATTTCAGCAAGTCTCGTACTGGGAATCACTCGTAACTATATCCAAAGGGGGCGCAGTGTCCCCAAAATATCCAATGCCAGCCTATTTCTTGGGTCTTCGCAGTCTCCTGAACGAACCAGCTTTCGGAGTGACACCCTGGCACCCGCAACCAGAGCGCACCCACAGTATCACAAAACTGCTCCAATGGAAGTCTCCAAATTATTATTTCGATATTCTTCTGTTGTGCTATGTGGCGAAGGTTTGCTCTGTCTGCAGTGGCAGGTTCTGAAGCATCTCTCCAGTACCAGGGTCTGGAGCTTGTAGCAATGCCTGGCACCAGCCTCTGGAGAGACCCCTGGTACCAGCCTCCAAAGCGACTCCTTGTAACAACCCCCGGAGCGACTCCTGGTACCAACCCCTGGAGAGACTCCTGGTACCCGCCTCAGGAGCGGCTCCTGGTACCAACCCCGGGAGCGACTCCTGGTACCGACCCCTGGAGAGACTCCTGGTACCAGCCTCCGGAGCGACTCCTTGCACCAACCCCCGGAGCGACTCCTTGCACCAACCCCTGGAGAGACTCCTAGTACCAGCCTCCGGAGCGACTCCCGGATCAAACTCTGGACAGACTCCCAGGTCAGCCTCTGGAGCGACTCCTGGTACCAGACTTTGAAGAGACTCCTGGGACCAACCTCTGGAGTGACTCCTGGTACCAGCCTCCGGTGCGACTCCTGGTTCCAGCCTCTGGGACCACTCTCCAGAATCTGTGTCTCTAGATCAACTCCCGGGTACCAGCCTCTGGAGTAATTCCTTGAGACCCGACTCAGAAGCGACTCCCCTCTGCCTGTCTCCGAGTGACCCTTCTCTGCCACCGTCCGCAGCGGTCCACTTCTGCATCCAGCGCCCCGCTGGTTCCTTCCTCTCTTCGTTTTGCCGTCTCTGTATCTTGTGGGTTCCTCCCGTCTCTCTGGCTGGGATTTTAATTATTTCAAGACGAAAACATGTGTTTCTCCCAAAGACTGGGCTCGGCGCAGGCTGAATCACAGGCACCGGCCCCTCCCCCACCTCCTCCTCTTTCCATCATCTTTTGGTTATGGAAAATGTCAAATCACGTCACTGCACATGACCCATTTAACAACTGGTGTGAGGGCGTGATCGCCCCCCCCCCCTCCCAGCCCCACACAGGCTTCTGAGCTTCGGCTCTCACCGCCTTGAGAAGTCTCGGGTGCACCCGCCTCATCTGGCCGGGGGTACACTCAAAGAGTGACCCTTTGGGGTCCCCCCATACCCAGGGCACATTGTCACCGACCGACGAGTTGTGGGAATGCGCGAGCCACTGGCCAAACCCCAAGACATGTGGGCATAACTGAAACTCTGCATAGCGATGAGAAAACTCGGCCAGTTAACGCGCCTGCTGCGGTGAAATGCGCGCAATATGCAGATTCCAAGTAGGAATTTTGAAAGGACAGCTTAGTGAGCGAATGCACTCGCTGTACCGATCTGTCTGTCAAGTAGCTGCCTCGAATAGGTTCAAGTGGGCGACCTTCGAAGAATGCCGTGCACCCACTACACTGAAATCTCACATGGGATATCTTGGACCCAATTTTCACCCTCCAAAGTGCTGCAGTATATCCGCAGTGGTCCCTCTGCAAGCTGCCCACCCTGCACCCACCCTACAACTTCCAGCGATGCACCGCACTCACAATAAATCCTCTTGTATGGTGCTTTGCACCTAAACCGCCTGGTACGGTGCTTTGCACCTACACTGAACTCTCTGATATGCCGCATAGCACCCAAACAGTAAACCCTCTGGTATGGTGCTTTGCACCTAAACGCTAAACCCTCTGGTATGGTGCTTGGCACCTAAACGCTAAACCGTCTGGTATGGTGCTTTGCATGTAAATGCTAAACCCTCAGGTATGGTGCTCTGCACCCATACTAAACCCTCTTGTATGGTGCGTTGCACCTACAAAACCCTCCGATATGGTGCTTTGCATCTAAATGCTAAACCCTCTGGTATAGCGCCTTGCACTCACACTAAAATCTCTGGTATCGCGCTTGGCACCTAAAGGTGCTAAACCCTCTGGTATGGTGCTGTGCACCCACACTAAACCCTCTGATATGGCGCTTTGCACCTAAACGCTAAACCCTTTGGTATGGTGCTTTGCACCCACACTAAACTCTCTGGTATGGTGCTTTGCACCCACACTAACCCTCTGGTATGGTGCTTTGCACCCCTTAACGCTAAACCCTCTGGTATGGTGCTTTGCACCCACACTAAACCCTCTGGTATGGTGCTTTGCATGTAAACGCTAAACCCTCAGGTATGGTGCTCTGCACCCATACTAAACCCTCTGGTATGGTGCTTTGCGCCTACATTAAACCCTCCGATATGGTGCTTTGCATCTAAATGCTAAACCCTCTGGAATAGTGCTTTGCACCCACACTAAGCCCTCTGGTATGGTGATTTGCACCTAAATGCAACCCCTCTTGGGTTTGGTGCTATGCACCCAAAATAAACCCTCTGGTATGGCGTTTTGCACCTAAACGCTAATTCCTCTGATATGGTGCTTTGTACGCACAATAAACCCTCTTGTATGGCGCTTGGCACCTAAACGCTAAACCCTCAAGTATGGTACTTTGCACCCACACAAAACCCTTTGGTATGGTGCATTGCATCTAAACGCTAAACCCTTTGGTATGGTGCTCTGCACCCACACTAAACCCTCTGGTATGGCGCTTTGCACCTAAATGCTAAACCCTCTGGTATGGCGCTTTGCACCCACACTAAACTCTCTGGTATGGTGCTTGGCACCTAAAGGTGCTAATCCCGCTCATATGGTGCTTTGCACCTACACTAAACCCTCTGATATGTCACTTTGGACATAAACGCTAAACCCTCTGGTGTGGTGCTTTGCACCCACACTAAACCCTCTTGTATGGTGTTTTGCACCCACACTAAACCCTCTGGTATGGTGCTTGCCACCTAAACGCTAAACCCTCTGGCATAGTGCTTTGCCCCCACAGTAAACCCTCTGGTATGGTGCTTGGCACCTAAACGCTAAACTCAATGGCATGGTGCTTTGCACCCACACTAAACCCTCTGGTATGGTGCTTTGCACCTAAACACTAAACCCTCTGGTATGGTGCTGTGCACCCACACTAAACCCTCTGGTATGGTGCTTTGCACCCAAACACTAAACTCTCTGGTAAGGTGCTTTGCACTCACACTAAGCCCTCTGGTATGGTAATTTGCACCTAAATGCAAACCCTCTCGGGTTTGGTGCTATGGACCCACACTAAACCCTCCGGTATGGCGCTTTGCACCTAAACGCTAAACCCTCTGGTATGGTGCTTTGCACCCAAACACCAAACCCTCTGGTATGGTGCTTTGTATTTTTTAATATTTATTTATTTAGAAGTTTTATATAGTGCTAGCCAGACCCGAGGGTATCGGAGCGCTTTACAACAAAAATAATGGTGAAATCAGTCAAAGAAAAGCAATATAATACAATTGAGTCATGGCGAATCGACAGTTTGAGAATATAATAACACATTCTTGTAACGCATTGTATGAGAGTCATAGCTAACTAAATTTGAGTGAGGACCTATTTCTGGAGGGGAGGTCTAGGTACCGAACGTATGGTGGGTGAGGTAGAAGTCTTGATGCTCAGGTGGCTGAGTCCTGCGGAGTGTGGGAGTTTGCGCTTGACGAGCGGCTATCCAATCGGAAGGGATCAGTTGAGGAAGAGGTCTTTGAGTTGTCTTTTGAAGTTTACAAAGGAGGGGGTGGTCCTGATGTGGACTGGGATGGAGTTCCAGATCTTTGGCGCATTTCCCGAGAAGGAACGAGATGCGTTTTTTTGTTTGTGAGTTCTCGGCGGGATGAGGAGTAAAGTGTTGCTACTTCTGAGGCTCCTTGTCTGGCCTGCTTTTTTGAGTTTGGTGTCAGGTAGGCGGGTTTTCCGGTGTGTAGGGCTTTGTGCGTGAGTCAGGCAGTTCTGAAGTTTGCACGCATTTCTATTGGGAGTCATTTTAGTTCTCTGAGCGCAGGGGAGATGTGTTCAAATTTCTTTACTCCTGTGACCATTCTGGCTGCTGAATTCAGAGTTGTTCTGAGGGGAGCCAGGTGGGACTTTGCTGCTCCTGTGAGAGTTGCGTTCCCATAGTCCAGTCTGGACAGCACTAGGGCTTGAGTAGCTTGTTTGAGGTCATTCAGAGGGATGAAGGGCTTTATTTTGTTGAGCAGTTTGAGGTTGAGGAAGGCGTTCTTAGCAGAGTTTTTGATGAGTTTGGTCATGTCTAACTTTGGGTCCAGTGTGATTCCTAGTGATTTCACTGAGTCGGCCGGGGTGAGAGTGCAGTTAAGAGCGTCCAAGGCTTTGAGCCATTCAATGACTTGGGGGTTCTGTTCCTTGTTGGAGATAAGGAGGATTTCTGTTTTGTCTTGGTTGAGTTTCAAGTGATTGAGTGATAGCTAGTGTTGGACTTCTTTTAAAGTGTCATTTAGTTTTCGGATGTCGTCCATGGAAGAGGTTTCGAGGTAGATCTGGGTGTAATCTGCATAGAGATGGAAGGGGATGTTGGATTTTTTTTAGTATGGCGGTGAGTGGTTCCATGTGGATGTTGAAGAGTTGTGGGGAGAGGACCGAACCTTGGGGCACACCACTGTTGACAGGGCGTAGGTCCGACAGGCTGTTGTTGATTTTTCTCTTTTGGGTGCGCTTCTGTAGAAAGGAGGTGAACCACTGTAAGACCACTTCATTCGCTCCCACCCTTTCTTGTATTACTTTAATGAGTAGTTTGTGGTCAACCGTGTCGAAGGCTGCCGATCGGTCTAAGAGTATGAGTAGACAGCATTGGTCGTTGTCTAGAGAGTTGGGAATGTCATCTATGATGTTCAAGATTGCTGTCTCTGTGCTGCATCCTTTTCTAAAACCCGATTGGTGAGGGTCTAGAAGGTTATTGCGGTCCATGTGTTGTGTAAGTTGGAGGAGAGCAGATCTTTCCAGGGTTTTGGCTAAGAGTGGGAGGTTGGAGACGGGTCTGAAGTTGTTCAGATCGTTGGTGTCCGAGCCCGGTTTCTTTAGTAGAGGTGTGACTTGTCCAACTTTGAGACAGTCCGGCATGACTCCAGTTCTTAGGGAGCTATTAATAATCTTGGTCCATATTGGTGCTAGGGTGAGATTGATATTTTTGGCCAGTTGAGACGGGATGGGGTCCGATACGTGAGTTGAGTGAGTCGAACTAGCAATCATTCTTGATATCTCAGCTTCGGAGATGGAGTTGAAAGATTTCCATTTGTTAGGGTGGTGCTTTGGTGTGGTAGCTTCTGTCTCTGTGAGTGAGCTACTGTCCGGTTGGCAGAGGTGGACGTCTAGGGAGAGCTCAATCTTTGTGATTTTGTCATCAAAGAAATTGGCAAAGTTCTCACAAAGGACTTTGGAGGCCTGCACAGTGGGTGCGGGAGGCTTTGAGGTTTGTTGTCTGATGACATTGAAGAGTTCTTTCGGTCTGTTTTTTGCATTGTCAAGGGCCCTACAAAAGAAGGACTTTTTCTCGTTCTTGATTTGCTTATTGTATGCCCTGCGAACTGATTTGAGTCGATTCAGTAGGATTGTGGAGGGATTGCTCCGCCAGTCTTTCTGCAGCTCTAAGCGGTCTTCTTTCAGAGTTGATGTCGGTGTTGAACCAGGCTCTCGACGGGGTGTTCCTGATTCTTTTCTTTTCCAAGGGGGCTAGTTGGTCCATGATGGCGGTCATATTTGTGTTGTATTGTGAGGTGATTTCTGTTGTGGAAAGGTTGTCAGTGTTGCTGGGGAGGAGTGCGCTCACCTTTTCTTCTAAGTCACTAATCAGAATTCGATTTAAGTTTCTCTTCCAGTGGGAGGGTTCTTGCGTGCGTGGAATAGAATTAAGTGGTGGTCTGACCAGTCCACCGGCAGGATGTGGTTGATGGTGACTGTGTCTGCTTGGGCTATGATGGCATCCAAGGTTGATCCTCTGTTATGTGTTTGTTTTGTACAATGTTGGGTAAGATTGGTGTTATGCAACAGTCCATTCAAGTTTTGGATCATCAAGTTGCTTTCCTCATTCCATTGTAGGTTAAGGTCACCCAGAATTATGCTGTTAGAGTCCCGGAGTGCACAGTGAGTTATCAGGTCAGAGAGGTGTTCACCGAATGCGGTGTTGTTGCCAGGTGGATGGTAGAGGAGATGGCATGGTAGAGTTTTGTTATCATTCAGCTTAATGTTGGCAGTTAGGCATTCAAATGAGTTGTAATTGAAGGAGTCAATTTCCGTTACAGAGATGCAGTTCTTGTGTATGATTGCAGTGCCCCACCTCGTTTGATTTTTCTGTTTTTGTTAATGATTGAGAAGCCTGGGGGTACAATCATGTCCATCAATGGGGCAGCGAACTCATTGAGCCATGTTTCAGTAATAAACATATGACCGCTCAACTCTTATGAAGCTTCATCCTGCCCCCTCCTCACAATGCACCATATATGATCCTTTACTATTATATAAGGACGCCTACCTGACCTGCCCACACTGCAGCATTATGATCCGGACCTATAACACTATGGTCGCAGTTAACCAGCAGAATGACACCAATGAAGTGGTCACTTTAATGGCACTTATTAATGCACGCTCCTTAGTCAAACACAGCCAAGAAATTGCTGACCTTATTAATGATAATAACCTGGATGTACTGTATATTACAGAAACCTGGGCAGATGACGCCTCAGGTCCCGACTTTGTGGTGGCAGCTCCCTCCGGCTATAAAGTCTATCGACAGGACAGGCTTGGAAAAAAGGGCGGGGGGCTAGCGATTATAATTCGAGAGCACCTCAAAATTCGAACATCACCCATCCCAGTTACCGCTTGTGAAGCTATGTACTTCGATATAAAACTTACAGCTCTCTATAATTTTAAGGGTGTACTTTTATATCGTCCCCCGGGGACCAAAGCAAACTTTCTCACCAACCTCAGTGTTTTAACAGAGGTCTTAGCCACAGAAGCATCTGTTACAATAATGGGCGATGTGAATTTTCATTTAGAACAGCTGGAGGATAGGGATACCGTTGCCCTCATTTCGGACCTAGAAATCATGGGTCTTAAACAACTAGTTACTGCCCCCACTCACAAAGCAGGACATACGCTAGATAGTATTTTCTCCAACGCAGAGGGCCTACATATATCACACATCTCGCCCATGCCTTGGACGGATCATTATGCCATCTTCAGCAGTTTAAAAATTAAGGAAGCAGCGAAGAACAACACTGTACCTTCTATAACATCCTCCTTCAAGGACTGGAAGAGTCTAGACCGGAACAAACTCGTAGCATTACTGGATGAAACCCACCCTATCCTATCTGCTGATTCTATCATCGCTACCAGCCAATTTCACGACTGGTTTAGCGAGGTCTCTAATCATCTGGTACCGACTAAACGTTACTCCAGGAACAGAAGCATTCCTTCTGCTCCGTGGTTTACCGAAGAACTAAGAGTCTTAAAACAGATAAGCAGGAACAAGGAAAGGCAATGGCGCAGAAACTATGACTCTAAAAGTAAAATTATCTACAAAGAATCCCTGGCCACTTACAAATCCAAGATCGTGGCTACCAAAAAAAAATATACTTCTGCGAGCAAATCGAAACATCCAAAAATTCTAGCAGACAACTGTTTACCATTACACGAACGTTGACTGGTAATGCGCCAGACCTTCACCCACCTCCGTCCCAACCACTTTGTGACGCACTGTCAGAATTTTTCTACTCTAAGGTTAATAACATCTACCAAGCCTTTTCCTCTCAAAATCACATCAGCAAGGCCCCCCCTACTCACACCAGATCCATTAGCTCCTTGACTAGCTTTAGGACCCTTTCCACGGATCAAATAATTACCATCATGAATTCTATTAAATCAGGTTCGGCCCTGGATCCCTGCCCCCCTGCAGTATTTTCTATGGCGATGGACATTACCGCCCCGGCCATTACTCAGGTCTGCAATACTATACTGACCTCTGGGATCTACCCCAACTGCCTTAAAAACACGCTGATCAAACCTCTATTAAAAAAAAACAGTCTGGACACTGAAGAACTCAAGAATTATAGGCCCATAGCTAGTCTTCCCTTCCTAGCTAAAGTGGCAGAAAAGGCGATGAATCAGCAGCTCTCAGAATACCTAGAAACAAACCTGCTCTTGGATGACACACAGTACGGTTTTCGTAAATTCCACGGCACTGAAATAGCCCTTCTCAAGGCAGCGGATGATATTAGAACTACCCGTGATCAGGGCATGACAGCGCTGCTTGTACTGCTGGACCTCTCGGCGGCTTTTGATACGGTCGACCACAAGATCCTGGTCGACCGTATCGGGAAGAAAGGCATTGACCATCTAGCCAGAGAGTTGATCGCGTCTTTTCTTGCCGATAGAACTCAGGTGGTCACACTGGGACCATATCAGTCAGCTAAGCTGTCACTTCCGTGTGGGGTTCCCCAAGGCTCATCCCTGAGTCCGACGCTATTTAATATCTATGTGTCGGACCTTGCAAGTATAATAAAGGCATCTGGGATGAGCCTAACTTCTTATGCTGACGATACACAACTCGTATTGGCCATTAAGGATAAAGGAACGGAAGTGGCGGAACGCTTTCAAAATACCATGAACCAGATAGGAGAGTGGATGGCAGGGAACTGCCTAAAGCTCAACTCCGACAAAACGGAGGTGGTCATTTTTGGACCCCTCTCTCCGAAATGGCCTGTTCCTTGGTGGCCCCCCGAGTTCGGTACTCCACCCAATCCGACCTCCAAGGTTAGGAACCTGGGAATAATTTTTGATGATCATCTAAACTCTATGGCACATGCCAACAAAGTAGCAGCCACCGCTCATCACAAGTTAAAGATGATAAGGAAAATCATGCCAGTTCTTCCCGATGTAGCTGCCAAAACCCTGGTAACCTCCTTGGTCCTTTCCTCTTTGGACTACTGCAACTCGCTTTTTCTTAATGGTCAAACCAGAGTTATAAAAAAACTACAAACCATTCAGAACGCGGCAGCACGCCTCCTGACAAGATCACCCAAGTTTTCACCCATTTCGGACACCATCAAGACACTCCACTGGTTGACAATTAAGAATAGCATCACTTTTAAATCTCTTTGTATACTTTATAAAACCCTACACGACCAAGGTCCACGTCCTCTCAAGGACCAACTTAAATTCTATAGACCAACTAGACAACTCAGATCTTCAAGTCTTAATAATCTAATGGTCCCACGTTCTAAAACTGTTTCATGGGGTGACCGCCGCTTTACGGTTGCAGCTCCCAAGATCTGGAATATGCTTCCTCAGCATATCAGATCAAGCAAATCATTATTGCAGTTTCGCAACAGCCTGAAAACTTGGTTGTTTAACCAGTAATTCCCCGGGTCCTTCACCATACTGTGGAGAGTCAGTCGTTCAGTCTAGCGCCGAGACGCCTACGGGTATTCGTTCGCGCTTTATAAATGCCAAAATAAATAAAATAAATAAATGTCTATGTCATGTTCAGCAGTGGAGAAGTGTGGCTCAATGATTAGAGCGGCAGACACTGATGCAGAGGTCTAGCCCGGGACCAGGGTTCAATTCCACGCCTCGGCGGGTCTTGGGCTCAAAAATTCCACGGACCTGATAATTCTCGCCTCGGTGCCTATTCCAATCATGGAGTCCCACTCTGCAACTCTGGGCAACAGCTTGCTTAATCTCCACAACGGCCCCCACAATGCTAAGGATGCCTGGCCTCCACCTTGGGGGTGCCCAGGAGTGGACGTCTCCCAGGGAAAGCCAGGATGGGTTCCACAGCGGTATTCGTACAAGCGCCTTGAGACCCTTGCGGGTGAGTAGTGCGCTATACAAATATCAAATTTACATTTTATCAAATTTATGTTCAAGGACGCTTTCTGCCAGTTCAGTAGCATGTTTTGTGGCCGATCTGCAGTTAGTGAGTAGACATTTGATGTTGCTCTCCTTGTTGTTAAGGGGGGCCATGGGAATAGAAGAGAGGGAAGCAGGTGGTCTTGGCGATCTGGGAGGGGAGCCTCCTCTACCGAATCCAGTGATAACCTGGATCTTGGAGTTAGGCGTGCTAGTAGGGGATTTTTTATATGAGGTGGCAAGTTCTATCGTCTCTCTCGTGGGCATAGCTGGTATTGTTCTATTAGGTCTCAGTGATTGGTTTGCGAGGGGCGTTGTTTTCCAGCTGTGCCATTGAGCCTTTAGAGGTCTTGGGTGGTTCGTGTTGTTATTGTTGGGTGTGGGAGTTGCTCAGAATTCCAGAGTGAGGTGAGGCGAATTGTGATTTCGTTGAGTCCTACGATTACCGTTTCCAGCTGGCTTTCCAGTAGGGCGAGTCTCTGATTTGTCTCCCAAGAGTGTGGGTGAGGGTTTCGGGGTGCTGGCTGTCAAGGGGGGTGTTGTCCAGGGAAGAGGGGAGGTTGGAATTGGGATAATGGCTTTTGATGGTAGTATTGCCAGGGTTATTCCTGTTTGTAGCCTTGGACCTTTGGTGGGGAGGGTCACGTCGTGATTTGGGTGGTCGCCTCTGGCTCGTGGGTAGAGAGAGCGAGATAGGAATCCCTGACTGAGGATTCGTTTTGGTAGTTGCTAGAGGGGGAGAGCAGTTTGGATGGGGAGTGGGTAGGTGCCGGTCAGGGGGTTGTAGGGTCTTGTCTGGGGCGTGCCACTGTTTGGAGTTGGTAGGTAGGTGTGCTGTGCGCATTTCAGGGGGGTGATGGTGAGCATGGTTGTTGCTCAGGGGGGAGCGGTTGGCGTTAATGGTGTAGTTGCTCGGGTGAGAGTGATGTGGCTGATTGAGGGCGTTTCGTAACGAGGAGAAGATGAGGTCAAAAGCATCTAGGTTATCGTTGTTGGCTTGGATCATGACTGTGCCATTAGTGTAGCTTGTCACCGAGGTGTTGCCAGTACGCGTGGGGTGGTTAGGGAATGAGAACGTTAGGTTGGAGCTGTATGGAGTGTTAGTTGTTTTGGATATATGGAGGTGTGTTCTCAGAATGGTATTCCAGTTTGTGGGGGTTTTGGTGTGGAAAATAAGATCCATTTTCAGCTGGCCTTTAGAGGTGCAGTGGTATATGTCTGCAAATAGTGTGTCCGGGTGTTGTCTGATGTGTCTATGTTTGAAGTTTCTTTTCGCTTTTAGTGATAGGTTGGGGGGGGAAGATGATGGAGAAGGAGTTGTGGCCATGTGGTTTCATGTAGTGTGGGAGGGAGGGGTCATGAGAGGTTGTGGTCGCTAGCGCCATTAGTACTCTGTTCCAATGGGGGTGGGGGTAGATAGGAACCCGGAGCCTTAGTTAGTCAATTGCTCTGAGTGGGCTGGGACTGTGGTTGTGGTGGCTGGCATCATTAGGTCTCCCTGCGACGGGGGGGGGGGGGGGGGGGGCTAGGGATCCAGATCTTCAGTTAGCCCATTGGTTAGAGTGGGCTGGGACTGTGAGGTGTTTGCCGTTAGTGACCCATATCAGGATTAGAGGGCAGATCATGGAGAGCTATGTCATCTGGATCCTCTACGTGCACAGCGTTCAAGTTTAAGGTGTGAGTTGACTGGAATCTAAGGGGCCGAGTTCACGTACTGGGATCTTGTGAGATGAGGGCAAAGGAGGTGGCTGTGATGTTTTATTCAAGTTCCAGTGGGGGTTGCGGATCACCTTCTTAGCGGAGCTCAATTGTGAGGCTTTCTTCAGGTTCCAAGGGGCTGAGTTCAAGTTCTGGGATCCTGTGTTATGTGGGCATTGGGGGCCTCAGATCGAGTGGGGGAGAAGGTCCGTGAGCATTGGGTTGGAGCAGATCAGGCAACCGCCATTTGGGGTCAGGCATTGAGGTACAGTGCCCCTTGACTCTTTATGTTGCATCCGCGCGTCTGAAGTTTATATCATTGACCTTGCCTATTGTTATAGGTCCCGTGTTATGGTGAGTGGGTTTTTTACGCTATAATCTCAAGCACTCACCTGGTGGGAGCGATGTAGTACAGGTCCGGCCGCCATTTTGATGTCAGGCGTCAGTGTCATTACTGGGTGCTCCCATTATGGAGACAGCCTGCCTATTGAGCTTTGGATCCGGCTCAGCTTGTCTTTTATTGTTCAGTGGCTTTTATTCGAGATCTTGAGCTTCTTAGTGGGCATCAATTAGGGTGGGTTTCGCAGGTATTCGACCAGTGGGGGAATGTTTGTGTGGGTCCGGCCGCCATTTTAGTGTCAGGCAGCTAGAATGGTGTTCTCGCTTTTGTCCTGACTCCGCTTGTATTTGGATTGGTAGTGGGTTTTGTTCTGATAATCCGTGGGGTGGGCCACTTTACATCGTTTTCATGGGTCTCGGTTCGGAGGAGAATGCGATTTTGGCATCAGGTAGCGTGGCTGGGACTCCGTTTGCTGAGATATCGCTTTGGTTTCACTTGTCAATTCGGATCTGGTATGGTGCTTGCCACCTAAACGCTAAACCCTCCGGCATGGTGCTTTGCCCCCACAGTAAACCCTCTGGTATGGTGCTTGGCACCTAAACGCTAAACTCAATGGCATGGTGCTTTGCACCCACACTAAACCCTCTGGTATGGCGCTTTGCACCTAAACGCTAAACCCTCTGGTATGGTGCTTTGCACCCACACTAAGCTCTCTGGTATGGCGCTTGGCACCTAAAGGTGCTAAACCCTCTGGTATGGTGCTTTGCACCCACACTAAACCCTCTGATATGGCGCTTTGCACCTAAACACTAAACCCTTTCTGGTATGGTGCTTTGCACCCACACTAACCCTCTGGTATGGTGCTTGGCACCTAAACGCTAAACCCTCCGGCATGGTGCTTTGCACCCACACTAAACCCTCTGGTATGGAGCTTTGCACACAAATGCTAAACCCTCTGGTATGGTGCTTTGCACCTAAACACTAAACCCTCTGGCATGGTGCGTTGCACCCACACTAAACCCTCTTGTATGGTGCTTTGCACCTACCCTGGTCCCTCAAAAAGATGCTCTTCGCCAACCAAAAAAGGTAATGTGGGGATTGGGAGCTCTAGGTCTGGTGGAAGGGCTTGATTTCATCTGTGGGGAGGAGGTGGGGATTGAAGTGTAGGTAAAGGCAGTGATGAAGTTCTACGTCAGGTAGTGGTTATGGGATTTTTGGTAAAGCTGTGGGGCTCCTAGAACATGCTATGTCACAAGATGGTACATGAGTTCTAGGTCACCGAGTGGTAGGATAGTTCAAGAGGTGGGGTGAATCCTAGGTCAGAAGCCAGTAAGGCTCCTATGGCACAAGACTTTAGGGTTTGTATGTCAGGAGGTTGTAGGGTTCCAGAAAGTGATTATTTGAGCCCACTGGCACTATTTATTTCGGGCCTCAGGTTATTTTTAATCATCAGACTCTGACCCAGAAAAACAGTACGAAAGGCAGCAAATGGGTAAAGAATGAGAAAGAGTAAGGCAGAAAAACAGCCAAAAGGGAGAAAGAATGGATGAAAAGTAGCCTTCAAGAATGAGATAAAGGGTCAGGGAGAGTATGCTGGTGGAAAACAGAGGCAAGTGGTGAAACACAGCCCTGGTATTCGGTGGGCTTCTGGGAACAAGTTGGGCCCCAGCACTTATTATTTTACAAATATACAAATTATGCACTGTTTATAGATTAGGTGGTGGTTGGGTTAATAGGTTAGAGGATATGGTCTGACGGTTAGATTGCCGGCTTTGGAGCTGGGAAACCACGGTTCGAGCCTCGAGGTCGCGTATATAGTCTGTGATTCTGGGCAAATCTCTTAATCTCCCCGTGCCTACCTAAACAAGCATTGGCATAGCCAATAGGTCTCGCCTTTGGGACCTTATAAGTGTTTAGTTATCCAGCACAATATCCTTGGTGCAACAACATCAACTGTTGCATGGCTAAACAATTATAAGGTCCCAAAGGTGAGACCTATTGGCTATGCCAATGCTTGTTTCCACATGTGAATGTGTGGGATTGAATTCATGAATCTAGTATCACCGCACCTGCAAGTATACAAAGGTGCAAAATTTCAGATTTAACGCTGTTGTAAAGTGACTTTAGGATTTGTATTCTCTTGATTTGTAGTTCGCAGAGTATCAGTTAGGGTCACTTTAAAGATGCATTATTGCAGAATCTCTTCACCTTGTAGGTAACTTTATTATGTTCTACACCCGAGGGGGTTTGCTAGGCATCTAGTTCAGTGTGAATTGTAATTATTAAATGAGATTAGAGCAGGACATGGTATTTGTTCTCCCTGTGAATAGTATGTGACACGTATACCCTTGATATAGTAATGCTGTTGGCTTGTCTCTGCTGTTTTCTTAAGAGTTGCCATATGCAAAAATTGCATGCACCTCAAAAAACGGATAGTCTGCCTCGTATTTGCTCATACTCCTCGATGTTATGTTTGAAAGTCTCTTTAAGAGTCTGTGGGTGCTTTTGAGTGAAGCAGCACTGTTACTATAAACATGTATTTAAATTGCGTACTTTTTTCAGGTAAGTTTCCAGGAGTAGCTTTTTTTTACCAGAATTGTTTCTAGGGTTATGAACTGTTAAGTTTCAGATTGTTAAAGAGATACATTGAGCGGGATATAGATTTATTTTAGCAGCTATCTAGCAATATCCATGTTTTTGTTTGTTGTAGGTTGTGTTCTTGGGCCTCTGTCAGCTATTACTATAATTTGGGCATTCGCTGGTTGAAGTGGGCAGCCAAGCCGATGGGCAGCTATGTCCTGTTGGAAAGCCGCTGGGCTTCAAGAGTGATGTTTATGTGGTGCAATGGTGGGGCTGGAGCAGCATGAGATCGGAAGAGCTGTTGCCGTGGCTGGCGGAGTTGACACTAGGTAGGGCTTGTCAAGAAATGCTGCCGATTAGCTGAGGTGAATTTTAATTTGTCCAGTTATCAGGCTTGTCATTGTTAAAAGTTATGAAAGTGAACTTGTTGAGAATACAGCCTTTACTTTCGTTGTGTGGGCAGAGTTTGTATAGAGATGGGTATGGTGAGATTCAGTGACGCATAATGCCATTAAGAAAGCACACAGGAAAGTAAACTGAGAGATGCAGAGGTCATCCAACATGCAAGGATTGCCATTGTTAATGGGGAATGAGTATTACCTGTTGAAGACTAAGTAGTTACTGCTGAAGTCTTTGGGGGTTCAGTTACAGCCAGTGCCAGGGTGTACGTTGGATGGAGGCTGTTGGACAGGCAGCTACTGCAGCACTGTGCACAAAGTTCAGATGGGGAGTGGGGATGGGAAAACACTTGTTCAGTATTTCTCTGGTTGCAGGAGAAGGCAATGACGATGCACTATTTGGAGAGGGCTAATACATCACTGTGAGGGCATATCCAACTTGGGGAAGGTGGAAAGAACAGGTATCGGCTGGCATTACCTGAAGGGAAGATGGCCAGCCGTAACACCATCGTGATGAGGAGCAAGAGAATAACAGCGTGTCAGGACGGGCAAGGGTCTGGAGAGTTGTGAAGCTTGAATGTTGATGCAATTTGTCGGCTGGGGGATATAGTGGGCACAGTGTGGATTAAGGGTAGTAGACGCGTGAGAATTTGGATTAGTGGGGCAGGGTAATGTATTCATGTATATGTATGGCTATGATGGCTTATAGGCTTGTTCTAATGAAGCAGCCTTTTGCACTTTATACGAATGCCCTGTGGAAATTTGTACTGTCTCTCCGGATTATGTGAAGAACTCTATCCAGCTGTACATAAAGGTGGGCAAGCCCTTGAAGGCTCGAGCCAGATGGCCGGCTCTCCAGCAGCTCAGGGTGCTCTGTGACTCTCAAACCAAAGCAAGCCGAGCCAAGAAGCGTAGCTTCTGCCTCTTCTACATCCCCCTCATGCGCTATCACAACATTATACGAACTCCTCTGGGGGCAGCAAAGGAGAGAATGGCCAGCGCTGCTGATTATTTACATTTCTACAATCAAAATGCAAAAGACCAGTGGATTTGCCCGGCCCCTATTCTGTTGCACCCTGAGAGACCTGGGAAGTACTAAATGAGGGGTAATGAGGGAAGGACGTTGGGCTCTGTGTAGGCAAAAGCCACTGACTGGGGGTATTATCACTGTCAAAGGTAGCACAGGTCTGGGTGTACAAACAGAGAGTAAGGCACAGGATAGGAGAGGGCGAGGCAATGGGGCACAGGGGGCGAAAGCGAAATATAGCGAGAGAAAGTGGACGAGAAAGAAAGATAAAGGGTGTAGGGGGAGCGAAGAGAGTGAAAGTGGAGACGAAGAGAAAGGGAACAGAAGAGGCAAAGCCAGCCACAGAAAGACGGGGAAACAGGAGGCGGGTAGCTAGAATGAGAGTGAATTTAGAGCATTTGCATGATGATTTGTTTTGGCTCAAAGAGCCAAGTCGGTCCTCGTTGTCTCCAGCTCGTAATTGAGACAGATGAAAATTGACGGGTTAACGAATGATGGTGCGAAGGAGGGGTCTAAGGGGGTAAATGCCTGCGAGTAGGACTGGGATGTGTGAGAGATGGAGAAACATGGGAGCGAGGAGCTGAGACATGATTAAATGCTAGTGAGAGGGAATAAGGGGTTGAGGAAACAAGTGAGAAGAAATCACTGATCGGAACCTCAAGAGAAAGTGGGGGAGTGGGAGGATACATGGCATCTATGCCTTAGGTGGAAGATTCGAGATTTGTAACCCAAAAATTGCTAAATGCTTTATTTCAGCTTATTCTCGTTTAAAGTCCTCCACTTCAATGGAAGTTGAGAAATGAAAAACCTCTGATTTCTTAGTTTTTTCCCTAAATCATCTTCTTTGTCCCCAAATGTTCTTATGTGTGGAGGGGTGCACAGGCAAATCGGATGGAGGGTGCCGGACGGCTAGAAAGACACGGTGATGGGAATCCGCGACCGAAGATAAAAGACAAGCATTGGCCGTGCGGCCGTAATAGTGACGCGGCCGCGAAAGTGAAAGTGCAAATGTTGGTATGTGTGGAGGGTTGCACAAGCAAATAGAATGGAGGGTGACGGAAGGCTAGAAAGACACGGTGATGGGAATCCGTGACCGGAGAAGATAAATGACAAGCATTGGCCGCGCGGCCGTAAAAGTGACGCGGCCGCAAAAGTGAAAGTGCAAATGTTGGTATGTGTGGAGGGGTGCACAGGCAAATCAGATGGAGGATGCCGGAAGGCTAGAAAGACATGGTGATGGGAATCCGCGACCGGAGAAGCAAAAAGACAAGCATTGGCGGCGCAGCCTTAAAAGTGATGCGGCCGCAAAAGGGAAAGTGCAAATGTTGGTATGTGTGGAGGGGTGCACAGGCAAATCGGATGAAGGGTGACGGAAGGCTAGAAAGACACAGTGATGGAAATCCACGACCAGAGAAGATAAAAGACAAGCATTGGCCGCACGGCCGTAAAAGACGCGCGGCATGAAACAAGACGCACGGCCGCGAGACACGCTCTGTGGTGGGGGAGGGGCTAGCAAGACAGAGGCGGAGCGAGGCGCACGCGCTTGGTAGAGCGAGAGGCAAGCCAGATGGTGCCTCTGCTCGTGCCTGTAACCGCACACAGTATGCCACACAAAAAGCTGTGGTAGGCTTTTTAAAGCCCACTCACTAAATGTCTCGCCAGAGCAACGCATGCACTGGCTCAGGCGAGACCTAAAAAGGAATATGTCCTGGTTTAACGTAATCGGTGCTCATGTAAAGCGCTCCAATACCTTCGGGTCGAATTTGCGCTATATAAATCTGCTAAAAAATAAAATAGGTCAGACGGTGGTGGAGTTCATAGATCAGGAGGTGTTAGGATTCCTAGGTCAGGAGGTGATTGGGTTCCTAGGTCAAGAGGTGGAAGGGTTCCTAAGTCAGGAGGCGGAATGGTTCCTAGGTCAGGAGGTTGTAGGGTTCCTAGGACAGAAGGTAGGTTTCATAGGAGGTGTCAGGGTTTCCAGGTCAGGTGGTGGTGAGACATAGGTCATAAGTGCTGAGGTTCCTAGATCAGAAGGTTGTAGAGTTTCTAGCTCAGGAGGTGGCAGGATTCATAATTCAGGAAGTGGTGCATTTCCTAGGTTAGACAATGATGGTTTCATAGGTCTGAATGTGGGTTCTTAGTAACCCTGGGCGGAAACTACGCTATGCTTGCGAAGTTTGCGTAGTTTGTGCTACTTCGTGCTACGCGAATTGCATGTAGCACAGTGCAAAATCGCGTAGCGTAGTTGGCATTTTTTGCTCGCTCGTGGTCCTCAACGTCAAGTTGGCGACCGCGAGCGAGCAAAATGACATCCCGGCGACACTTTTTCCTTGTTCG
Source organism: Triturus cristatus (assembly GCF_964204655.1). Lineage (NCBI taxonomy): Eukaryota > Metazoa > Chordata > Amphibia > Caudata > Salamandridae > Triturus > Triturus cristatus. The sequence goes on along the minus strand of NC_140586.1, from coordinate 83,160,950 downwards.
CGATCAGCAACATCAAGTTGCCGATCGCGAGCATGGAAAATAAAACTCCCGGCGAGATTCTCAACGCGGGGAGGTCAGGTTTCTCATTGCGAGTGGCAGAAAACGACCGCTTGCACTATGCAAGATGCCGTTTGCAATGATTGCACAGTGTGGACAAGCATCCGGCACTGTGCAATCATGGCAAACAGCATACTACGCAGTTCGCGTAGTGCTACACATACCTCGTGTAGTGCAAAGTGCTCTTCGCGTAGCTATGTGTAGCGCTACTGCGCGAACTACGCCCAGGGTTAGTTCTTAGGTCTGAAGGTCGTGGGTTTCCTGGGGTCTGAAGGTGGTGGGGTTTCTAGGTCTGAAGGCGGTGGGGTTCCTGGGGTCTGAATGTGGTGGGGTTCCTGGGGTCCGAAGGTGGCGGGGTTCTAAGGTCCAAAGGTGACGGGGTTCCTAGGTCCGAAGGTGGCGGGGTTCCTAGGTCCGAAGGTGGCGGGGTTCCTAGGTCCGAAGGTGGCAGGGTTCCTAGGTCCGAAGGTGGCAGGGTTCCTAGGTCCGAAGGTGACAGGGTTCCTAGGTCCGAAGGTGACGGGGTTCCTAGGTCCGAAGGTGACGGGGTTCCTAGGTCCGAAGGTGGCGGGGTTCCTAGGTCCGAAGGTGGCGGGTTCCTAGGTCCGAAGGTGGCGGGTTCCTAGGTCCGAAGGTGGCGGGGTTCTTAGGTCTCAAAGTGGCAATGGTCATAGGTTACTGCGTGGTGAAATGCCAGGCCTATGCCAGGAAGGAGGTCTTTGGGGAAGGGTTGGGTGGTGGTGTTCCAGCACTGATCCAGGAAGCAGTGCCAGAGGTCCAAGGCAGGTGAGGGCACTGGTCATCCTAGCGGTGGTGTAGAGGGAGGGGCATGTCGGGTAGTGCTCGTCATTCAAGGCTAGTAAGGGGTCCCTGGAGAAAGGCCCACCCACGCTGAATGCGGGTCTCGTGGAGGGAGGCAGGCAGTGGGTCTGGCGGGAGCTCCACGCCTGGCATGAGCATGGGTTCTCGGTGGCGGGCGGTTGGAGGGTCAGGAGGGAGATAGGAGGCCGTCGAGCGGGTTATTTTTAGTAAGATGTGTGTATAGTGCTCTCTATCAGAGCCGGGCCCAAGAATGTGAGGCCAGAACAAAGAGACTTTTATAAAGGCTGAACTCCCACAGCTGGGCTGCGAGAGAGGGGGAGGGCAACCAGGAAGAACGAGAGGGAATGGAGGGATGGGGACAGGCAAGGAGGAGAGGGTGGCATCAGTGGGACCACCGGCCAGAGGGAAGGAGGCAGGCTTGGAGAAAGAGCGGGGTATGACATGAAAATGACATAGGATTTACATAAGAAGCAGCGACTAGAGCGATGGGGGAGAGGAAACGAGCGGGGGAATTCTGAGGAGAAGAGAAGAGAGAAATGGAGCAAGAGGGAGACAATGGGAACCCTAGGGGAAAAGATGGAGACTATCGGGGGGCATCAAGAGAGACTATAAGGATGGACAGAGGCCTGGAGAGGGGCGTCAGGGGCAAACAGCGAGACAAGAGGACGGGGACAGAGAGAAGAATAGGAGAGCAATGGAAAAACAAAGACAGGAGGGTGAGGCAAGGAAAGAGAGGGCATGGGCGGATAGGGAGGCATCAAGATTAATCTGGGGTGACCAGAGGGAGGGAGGGAAGGCAATAGGTATCGATGTGAGAGAGAAAGACGTGGTGGAGAAAGAGAGGGAGACCTGAAGGGGCCACAGGAGGAAGGAAGAGGCAGGAATGGGGTCAGAGAGGAGGTGCCTGAAAACAAGTGGAGGGCGGGGGAAGAGAGCTGGAAGTGAGGTTGGGACAGGGTTTGGAGGTACTGGGTTGCTAGAATACACCTGCATAGAAGCCACTGCTTGGACCATGCACGTACAGCTACATCAAGCTTAAACCTAAACATAACCCTACACCTTACTGGGACTATCTTAATGCCTGCCAAACTCGATCCTAACTTTAAACCTAGGCCTCACCCACAACTTACAATGAACCTAATCCTAATCATTAGCCTGAACACACAGTTTTGTTTTACCCTAAGCTAAATCTAAGCATTTCCCAAGCACTTAGTATAACCAGAACTGTAAACCTTAACTTTAGGCCTGCCTTTACCCTAAACCTAAGGCTATACCTTACCGTAATGCTAAGCCCAACTTTACACCGTAGCCTACCCTTACAGTAAACCTAACTGTAAACCACACTACAACCCTGATCCTAGCCTTAATGAGATTTCTAAACCTAACACTGCCTTTACCCTACCCCGTTAAGTGTAAATGTAGTGTACCAGGACCCACTTCCATGTCTGTTGTGTGATCTATAAGACACTGGACTTCTTTGCTTCTACACTTAGCGTATCTAGTGGTGCCTGCGCCGGCGGAAGCACCTCCCTGGCATGGCCGGAAACCCAAGAGAGTCACAAAGAAGCCACACTCTGTATGTGGACCAATACCCCGGACCAGCCTACCTTGGCCCCTCAGATTTGTTCCTTCTTCAGAATTGGCTCCTTCATCACTCGCTTTCAGGAAAAATCTCAAAACCACACTCTCCACGTGGCATGAGATGTAGTGGGGATACATACAGTTGTAGGTTTCGAAATAATGGCTTCTCTCTGTTCTTTGATGTAGTGAATTGGGTAACTGGGATAGCAGATGGTAAGGGAGGGATGTGAAAGAGGCCTGGCAGTCGAGTGGTGCTGGGATGATGCGAGACAACAAGAAAGATGCATGATGGGACAACACATGCAAGGACACAGAAAGTCCATGCGAAGAAAAAGAAAACAGGTGTAAATGGGAATTGAGAGTCGGTGAGAAAGGACAGAGAAGTGCTAATGAGGTGCTGAAAGCGAGAGAACACAGATCATTAGAAAAAGAAAACACCATAGGATGAACAGGGCCAGCGAAAGAGAATGAGAAGGAAGACAAAAAGAGGTTGGGCCAAATGGTACACTGAAACAAGAATTGGCAAAAAGTCAATAGGTTTCGCCTTTGAGACCTATTGGCTTTGCTAGTGGGTTTTTTAGCCATGCTGCACAGCATGGCTAAACCCCATTTGCACCGAAACAATATGAGGGTCAGAGATACACACAGTGAAACAAAGTAACACAGGGGGAGCCACACAGGAAGATAAAGCAACACAGACACGAGGCAAATAAGAACACAAGGGAGACAGCTGGCAAACACACGCACTCTTGTAGACAGCTTTAATTAAACAAGCATTTGCAATGCAATAGGTCTCGCATTTACGAGAGTTAAAGCTATTAGCATGGCTTAAATTCTCGCAAATGCGAGACCTATTGCATTGCAAATATTTTTTGTTTACAAGCGCCCCATGCTGCGCTTTTACACTAATATAGGCCACGCCCGTTTCTTTAGACGAGCCGTGTCTAAAGAAAGGTCTGTGGCCGCTATTGAAGTGAACCCGCGGTATGGGGCGCTTTTACCAAAAAAAGCAATTGTTTGTCAAGTTGACAAACCTTTTCTACCTTCTACAATATTCACACCAGAAGGGGTGAACTATGGACGTGGACTTTCCACTCTGTCACCATGCTTCAGCGTCCGAATATTGCCCCACGGTGTCAGGCAACTTCCTCACGACTAGCCTTGTTATCTCTCACATCAAATTTTGTGGAGCAGTCCCTGAATCATTGGGCATGTTATGCAAGTGCACGCAATATATCATTTCTTTTTTAATTAAGGCGGGCAACAATAGTGGATACAACACTTCCTCATAGAACAGACACATGCTGGGCAGAAACAGTGTAAGCTTTAGTGCTTCAGCGGAAAGGTGCACCGAAGAGCAGCAGCAAGAGCTTTCCCCATCATAGGACATGTACAAATCAGGTGACAGCAGTGCAAGTGTTGCTTCCTCATAGGACAGGTACAGTACAGCAGAAGCAAAGTAAATTTCATTCTCACTCAGATGATTTTCCAGGTGAGCATTCTGAAGATCCTGCTGCTGTCACTCATAGACCTGCTGTATCCCCTGATGTCATATCCCAGTCTTGCTGCTGTCAATTTCTTTACATCCAAGTGCTGCTATTCACATGCACCTTTGTCAATGAACCTTAGATCTTAAAGGCTAGGCACTTACTGCACCAAAACAGAGACTTTCCCTACTTGCTGTATGAAAGGGGATGGATAAATCAAAATGTGCTGGCCGTGTATGGTCACTTTAATGACAAAATTGCAAAAACAAAGTACGAGAAAATCCTATGCAGATTGTAGACGTAAAGCAACAGTGATGCCTGCAAGAGGAAATATGGATATTTTAGTTGGTAAGCTACAGAAAAAATTAACGTATAAGGCCATTTACTAAATACTGGAGTTTGTGTTGATATTTGGGCTTTCAACTTATTGAGCAGTAGCCATTATCTAGTAGGTGGCCGTTACTTACAGCAGCACAGACTAGCTATTTTCAAGACCATGGGTAGTCACAAACATTATCCCAGGGGCCAAAAAGTTTGGTCTTTGATGTGCACAAGGGCTGCATTGATGCCAGTAGAGTGCCGGTCGAGAGTTTGGGGGTGTGTTGGTGATAAGCTGGGTGTAGGGCAAGCGAAGCATATACGTATAATGTCTGTGAATGTGAAACCAGCAAACCTAGGATTAATCCAGGCTTTCCCATTTAAAACAATTGCCTAGGGTCACACAATTTGGTTATTTTACTTTCCCTCCTCTTTCTTCATTATCACATACACAAGGACCTCAAAATACAGGACTTCAGAATGTGCACCATACAAAACTTTCCTGTGTTCGATTTAATAAACTATTATACTGTTCATGTTTAATAGGAACCCAGGCCACACAAAGAGTGCACATAACTGACTTTCCTCTTCGCTCACTCTTGGCATTGTTGTCAGGGTAGGTGGAAGAATGAATGTTTCTATATTCACATATAAAAACTATCACTTTAAAAAAAAGACTTCTAAATGCACTGATATAATCTGATGTACTAAGGTGAAACAGTTCTGCATTTGTTTATGAAATGCACTTTCTGAATTATGAGGAGACTTCATCATATTTTTACATTTTTGCTCCAAAAGGTCTGCAAAAATAAAGGTTTCTTAAAGTTAAGCAGTGCAGGACACACTAGTTACTTCCCTTCAATTAACCTTTAAATAAATACTTGTCTGATTATTGATTTTTTTAAAATATTAAGTGCTGACATGAGTAAACAGCAGCCCAGTGCTGCTGTTGACCAGGGGGCTGCATGCAAAAGTCATGAGGTCTGTATTCAGCCTCCGGGACGTACTTTGAGCAGCACTGTTGTAAACAGACACACAGACGCCAACCTCTTCAAACATGGTTTGAACATGTGTGTGCAGCAGGTGGTGTGCAAACCTAGCTTCAGTGCTGCACCAGTAAAAAAATGCTGAGGACTGCCCGTGACGCCAATCCTAAACAGCGCTGAAGGAGAAGAGTTGCTCCCCAAACAACGGAGTAGGATTTTCACTCCAAACACAAGCAACAGAGAGGACCTACACAACAGAGAAGAGGTAGCATTGTAGGTGGATGCACCCTAAACACAAGCAGAACTGCAGAGGGGCCAGCAACCCATACAAAAAGAGAAAAGAATGTCCACCCAAGCAACACCATAGAGGGGACCTTAATCCCCATCAACGGATACAAGGCAGTGGCGTAACGCAGGCCTCTGCAGCCCCTAAGGCACGGGGGTAACCCTTCAGGGGGGCCCCACTCCACCCAACCCTAGGACAATCAATATCTGTAAGACACAAGAGCTTCAGGAGGCCTTCTTCACACTCTGCAGGGACGCCTGTCATTTCACGGTACGCCACTGACTGAAGGCTCTACAGCCAAGCACAAACAGCAGCACCAGTCCCAAACAACAGAGAAACCCTGTATTTCAAATACACGGAGCACCCCAAAGAACCGTCTTCCCAAACAAAAGCAGCATCGTAGGGGATTGCACTCTGAGCTCAAACAGGCACTGCAGAGAGTGACATGCATGTCAAATGAAGGAGAGAGGGGCATGCACCAAAACAAACTATGTGCGGGGACCTGGGCCGCAAACAAATGCAAGATAGTAGAGGGGCCTTGGCACCAAACACATTAGCCACATGCACCCCAAACAAATGAAAGGGGGACTTGTATCTTAGACACCAGCAGCATCGCCGAGGGAGTCCAGAATCCAAATGAACACCACTACAGAGGAGGGCTATCATTGTGCTTAAAGTTTCCACTGACAACACAAAGCCGTTTTATTGAAATGTATTGCACTGAAGCAATACATAATCTGACACATATGGAAAATTGTAATTTGTGGTACAGACATTAGGGCTAAATGATGGTCAGATACTTTTACACAGGGCCACCAGAGTTGTTCTGGCAGGCGCAACAAATCAATGCCCACCACGTCTAAACCAGTACCCCAGGCTCCTCTCTGCCCCTCAACTCACCTGCACAAGTCCGAAGAGTTCCTCCAGCTCCCAGGGATACGGCATGGGCACCTTCAGAGTAAGCAGAGGCGGGGCCCCGGGGGCTTCCAGGCTATCTGCGTTCCCCATTCTGCAAGTAGGGGCCCGCACAGCCAGCAGCAAACTGGATCCTTCCATCACTGACTTGCTTTTCCTCAGACGCTCCTCCAGTAATGGATCCCAAACTTACAACAGCAAATCTCCGAGACCCCACGCAATCTGCAGCCAATTAACAGCTGCTCCGATGTTCGCTCACCCAGAAGCCAATCAGCTGCTTTGGACCCGCTTACTGGGCCACTTGCTTCTGCTGTCAGTAGGGCCTAAGTTCCCGCAGCCAATTAAATCCACAGCTCTAGGGTCCAGGCCAGGGTCTCCAGCACACAATCCAGCTGTACACGGTCCTTAGAGGCAATCAGCATTCTGGCTGGCCAGAGACCCAGCGCCCAAAAGCTAATTAATGTTAAGTTTCTGGGGTCTCGCGTGCCGCTGAAGCCGCGCTACAAGCTACCCACAGTCCCTCGGGGCACTTCAGAGTTGAGTCCATCCGTCACTAGTTTCTCTCCGCACGCCCCTCGCTGTTGCCTGCTGCTTCCATCCTCGCACTGCCATCGCCTGCCTCGCACACAATACTTCTGGGTCGCTATACCATTCATCGCCGCAGCGTGATGCGTGCATATCTCTTGTCCTGCATGCGCGCAGACAGGGAGGGGAGGAGAGAGGAAGCGACTGCGCGTGCATATCTGTTGTCCTGTAGCGGCGTTTAATGGAAGCAAACGCGTGCATATCTCTAGTCCTGCATGCGCGTAAAAAGGGAGGAAGGGAGAGAGGGAGCGACGGAGCCGAGTGGTATGCGTGCACATCTCCTGTCTGCTATCTCTTCTGCTAAGCCGTCAGACGTACGCGTGCATGTCCTGTCCCCCTTCAGCTAAGAAACCGACAACAATAGATCTCGGCCAGGCGAGCAGCGCATGCGCTGAGTCGCTAGGCGAGACCTAAACAAAAATGTAGCACCAATAAACAAGCAGTGTAAGGACGAAGTAATATGTCCATTCTCTAGGAGAGCGACAAACTCAAAATGGGGAAGTAAAGCCCACACAAGCCATCAAATAAGCAAGAAAATAAAAGTGAAAATGAGGCGTACTAATGGTAAAGAATGGGCAGGTTCTAAACCCACTGTAAACTAACAAAATGTCTGACAACAGACCACGCATGCGCTATTTAGGCAAGACCTAAAAAGCAACGCAGGCAGAAGGGGCCAACTTAATTGGTCATGTTGTCTGTAAAGCTCCCCAAAAAATATTCAAAAAGATTAGCATCTCTGTGTATGAGATAGATACAAATATTTTTTTAAAGATGCATTTCGGCATCTAGGAGTGATCTGTACCAAGTCATAATTCTCCGGCACTGTGTGAGTGGAGAACAGTAGTAGTAAGAGGAGAGTGTGTAGGCATAGGTGCGTTTAGAAGACGGAGCGAGGCGAACGGGTGGGCCGGGTGGGATAAAAGAAAACAAGAGACGTTAATGGGGAGTGAGTGTCGAGGAGAAGAGAGAGAAGTGCTTGCAAGGAGTAGAGAGAGAGAACACCGAGATCAGCAGAAAAAGTGAAGTCATACATCGATACAGAAGAGAATGAGTTGAAAGACAAAAAGTGGAGACGTGGGTTAAGTAGTACATTGAAAAAAAACATTGATAAAGTCAATAGGTTTAGCCTTTGGGACATATTGGTTTTGCCAGTGGGTTTTAGCCATGCTGCGCAACATAGCTAAAGAATAATACAAAAACAAACATTTTTTTGGTGCAGATAGATCTGCCATTTTGTAGGCGCATGCACCACGTTTCCATGTGCCCTCTCTGGTGCTGCACTCCTAAGATCTCTTTACTCTGGAGGGATGTGGCATGTCTGATTGTTTTCACAGGCTGACTAGGATCTGACATCTAAACTCATCATGGGTGACTACTACCACTTTCACATCCTTGATGTCAGGAGGGTAAGTCTATAGCTGTAGCCATGGTGACATCACTGGCTACTCACACTGCATTAAGGAGATTCGCAAGATGGCACAACACAGAGCCTGTTCCTGCTTTGCAGAATGTAATATAAAGAATATAAAGGGCAATTAAAAAGACTTCGGTCTAGGACAGTAACAAGCTCTTGCTCCCAAAAGCCCAACTTTTATAGACCGTTTGCCACATGGGGTCTGGATTTATAGAGGTCACTTGTCCCAAGTTCCTGAGTGTGTTTGGTATCTCTGGCCCTCCCTGAGGGTGAGACGTGGTTCGGGGAGTTGGTCGGTTTCAATGCATCGGTTGTCGGAGGGGGGGATAGAGGGTCACGTGCAGGGCTGCATTTCACAAGAGGCGGACATGCTCCAAAAGCAGATAAATGATTTGGAGGGGGGAGGGGTGTTAGATGATGGATGTGATGTTTCATTCACTCAGTTTGTGTGTTAATCTGGGGCATGAGGTGGTTTCTCCAAGCAGCAGACAAAGATACTCTTTAGTGTTTAATTAGACCCCGCCGGCCACAGGATGTGGGCGTGTGAATGTGTATTTGTATAAAACCAATAAACAAAGTTGATGCTAAAATGTAACGGAGCCCACCAAGTCCTCTGCCTCTGAGCTACAGAAGCAGTCCCCCGGGCAGAGTGGCAGGGGATCCCCTGTTTCCACAGATTGGCTACTCAAGGTGACATTGCCCGATGGGTGAGGGATTATCCGACATTGTGGGTTCCACCGATGCCTCCAATTTGTTGCCCTTGAATGGTGATGAGTTGGAGGAACCTGCCACTGGTGAACCTTTGCTCTGTAGATTTGTGACTAGAGGCCTCGCTCAACAATTTGGCGCAAGAGGCTCCTTAGAGAGGCCCCCTGAAGCTGTCAAAAGGACACATGATCACAGATCCCAACTTTTGTAGCCCTGGTGAGGACCCAGCCTCTGGTACGTCTGGTATGGACACTGCGGTGGAAGTGGAGTTGCTTGTGTTCTCTTCTGGAGAGGGCCAGGCCTGCCAGCTGGGAATGGACAATTTCTGAGGCGAAGGGTCGGTGCCGATTTGCTTAAGGTGGCCATTTGTCTAGAAAAGCACAGTGGGCTAAAAACAATGGCTTAGAATGCTTCCCCGGGTGATTGCCAGTGGTTAGACTGTTTGCAAGCATTCCACCCATCACCTTTTGTGTAATCGCTGCAGAGAAACAGCTACAGGGGTCAAAGACTCACCCCACGTGTCTGAGGATGGCCCACCCATACACAAGGCACCACCAGCTGGCCTTAATGCATCACCTTCCGACGTTCCAAGACCTTAGGGATGTTCCATTCCTTCCTCAACCCTGTGCACCCCCTCATCTTTCTCTGCTCCCAGCCCATTTCATTGCTTCTCTGCACTGCCTCACCAAGCCCAAAACAAATCACAAACTGGCAAAAACATTGAAAAAATGTAAATAACAGCTTGTATATAACCCCTACTCAACGATGGTGGGCAGTTTTTTCAATACGGTTGAGACGTTCTTTTTTGTTTTATTTACTTCCTATTTATTTGTTATATTTTTTCCTTAAAGCGTTTCAAATAGCAAGAAGCGTTTTTGGATATGAAAGAACTGCTCATCCAGAAAAAGCCCCACCTGGACCCAAACAACCTCAGTAGTTATCATCCTCATGTCTTCCTTCATTTGGAATAGTCAACTGGAAATCCATGATCGCCCACCTTCTCCACAAGTTCAAGTGATCCAGCTTCAAATCACTAGACGTTACCAGGACGGCTACGAGATCCAGAAGATCACAGATAATAGAGGTGTGTCCTTTTTCGTTCTATTGGACAGCACAGCATTTGCCACATGGCGACCAAGTAGAATTTTCTCCAGAATCACATACAACCGCACACACAAGACAGCAAGGCACACACAACTAAGGGTGTCTATCATCAGTGCCCCTGCTGGGGAGGATGAACCCCTTTGTGGCAGAGGATGAAATCAGGGTAGCCGTGGAAACCCTTGTCCTTGCAGATACAGCCCTGCTAGCAGGATCCCAGACTCTATCCCACTTTCCACCTTAAAGATCGCCCTTTGTGCGAAGTACGCCTCATCAGGGTCCTCTGAGGGACCCTCGAAGTGACATACTGCCTAATAGTATGCCAACTGCACAGCATTACCACTGTGTTACAGTGTGACAAAACCAGGCGAATTACCGCCAGACTACTGCTCTGTAATGTACCAAACTCACAGCATTACATATAGAATTATAGCTGGGTAGCAGTGAATCATGAGAATGTTTTTTACCGAGAGGAATCGAGTGACATGAAATGGACGAGAGCGAAGCACCAACGGGCCATGATGTCACTCAGAACCCTGAGGAGAAAAACACCCCTGTAATTCACTTTTCACCCATCTATAATTTTATGTTTTGGATCGCCCCAAAATCATCTTCCCGTGCTTTCAACTGCTACGCAGGGGCAGAGAATGAATGTGGGAGCAGTGGCGGCTCGCAGAGGTACTGCTGCGGGGCAGTGGACGGGGAGTGGTGGACTCCGACATACGGCAGAACGGAGTAAACTAAGTAAATAAATACATAAAACAATTTACCTTGCACGCGCTGCATCGCCAAGTTGGCGATGCAGCGAGCAAGGTAATTTTTTTATTTATTTATTTACTAAGTTTACTCCGTTCCGCCATATGTCAGAGTCCACTACCCCCCCACCCTAGCCCCTCCCCACCCACCGTCCTGCAGCACCCCCTCTGCGAGCCGCCACCGTTGAGGAGCCATGCATACCACGGCCCCTCCACCCTGTCCCACATGGGGAAACAAATCTCTTACCTGCAATCCCTAACCAACCCTCACCACCGTCCCTGCCGCCCTTCCCCCTCCTGCAGCTGTTTCTGCTTTTATTCAAAGCAGAGCTGCACAGACATGCTCTGGGACAGCCCTGCCAGCCTGGCCTGGAAGGCCTTTATGACCTCACACCAGTGGGTACCCAGTTTTGTTATCATCTGCTACTATGTCATAGCAGTGAGTTATGTCATTAGAAACTGAATGAAATGGTTGAGACTCTCTATGGGAGAAATACTGAACAAAAGGAACTCTGCCCAGTGTCCCAACACTAGAGCATTAGCACAGGAGCACAACACTGTAATGTGCCTACTACACAGCTTTAGAACAGGAATGCTATATTACACTGTGCCAAAGACACGTCCCCACCTTTTCCACTAGAATACTGCACCCCAGAGTGAGAAAACTATGCCATTACCACATAGTGTGTCAACTCCACTTCAGCGGTGTAGGAGGTTCCTGGATTGCACACCTCAATAATTAACACCACTATATGATTTTAAAGGCATATTCTCCATGCTGACCTGGAGCACCCTGTGTTCTAAAAGTGCTGTGCATACTAACACATCCTTGCTAATTCTCAGCAGGCAAAAAGTCCCACAAACTCACTGCTTTATTAGACCAATTCTGCATTAAATTAGGATTTATATTCCAAGATTTTCTTCCAATTAGAATTCGGTTATTTCTTCACCAGTTTGTTTAACATCACAGTGTGGTGTGCTTTCCATGTATACTCCACATAATCTAGATTTCTTACATCACAATCATGATCTTGCTTATTTTTTTTATGTTGACATGATTGTAGTTTATCACTAATGAATTTTGGACGGGTGTCTTTCATTGGGGTGTTTTTTTAAAATCTAATTCCAGAATACAATGGGAAAAATGCAAATTAACAATAATATATAGCGAGTATGAGAATCCCTAAAATATAAATGTACTTTTAAAAAAGAAAATTGAAAAACATCTTTAAATACCATAATCAATCTAAAATGCTAAAAAAACAGTTTTAAAAATCTAGTTTGTTAGAATAAATATTGTTGCACGACTAGCCACGTGAAGTAACTTTCAAAATGTATGCCAACACCGTTCAGATAACCATGTGCAGTGCAATATACATTATCCCATTATCCCATAAATGTTCATATGTGCTTCAAATTTAAGTGGTTCTTGTCGCTGTCTACTGTGCGACATGCGGCAAAGAACTTTCAAATGCTGTAATCACTAAAAAAACTGCCAGATATGAGGGCAAGACGAGCTCAACTGTTCGTGTGTGGCAAACAATCTGCACAGTCTGGGGTAGCAAGAACACTTTTAAAAAAATCAGTGTGGAAGCCATGTCTTTGAAGTCTTCAATAGCTTTTGGACTGAATGGGACTACTTTTATGGCAGATGTGCACAAGTAAAATGCTGTCACTCAACATGATGAAGCCACTCCTTTCTGTTTTGGTAAGCAAAATGTGAAAGATAGTTTAAATAACAAAGCCCGTTTGTGCCTGTATATTTTTATTAATACTATTATTTTTTTAAACAATAGTATGCCAAGACAGCAAAAGGTGTATCAAAGGCCAGGCCTAAAAAAATGATATGAGGTTTCAATGTCATTTAATGACTATAACGTTAGGGTACTCTTAAGAGGGCAGAAACGTTGAAAGGTTTAACACACCCTTGGCTCACTGATTGTGCTCACTGAGAGTGCTGGAACATTCAAAGAGTGAAGGTCCAACCAAGAAGTATTGGAAAATGAGATTTCAAGGCCAGACTTGATTGAGGCAGGGTAGATAACCAGATTAATCTGAGAATCTGGTGTCATAGAAGATTAGAGTTGGCTATCTAGCAATATACACATTTGCACTTGAGATGGAAATTAATCCATGAAGGATTTATAATGTCGTGAAGACCATTATTATTTGGAGAAAGAAGCCAAAACTTCATCAACCTCATAATCTCATTATTGAGTATCTATTGAAAGCGAGAGAGAGGAGTTGAGGGCCAGAGCTGCTGGCTTTGGAACTGGGGAGACTGGTTCCAGTCCCAGCGTCTGCTGAACATCTTGTGATTTTGAACAAATCACTTAATTTCCCCATGCCTAAAAAAACCCTGGTGCTCATGTAAATCGCTCTTATGTCCTTGGGCCAAGTTTGTGCTAAGTAAAAACTGGAAAAAAAGATGGATAACAAATATGAAATGCAAAATATCGTTCTCTAGAGTGTTTTCTAAGGGAAAGTGATGCTCATAATTATTACCTAATCTGCTTTTTCTTGCCGCAGAATTTGGCCATCCACTGCCACATAATTCTTGTGGCACTGACCATATATAGTTTTCCAACTCCATAATACAAGGAATACAACTCTGTAGTGTGTCACTTTTACAGCAGTACAGCCAGGGGTTAATTTGTAAAAAAAATATATAAGTGCCATGGCTCTAAACAGCAGGCCACTTATGCTTGCACTGCCCATTACCGCTGTCAATTATAGTAACTTATTTCTAAAGACAGTGGTCCCTAGACAAGGATTAATGAGAGCAAACAATAAATATAGACCCAATCAGTACTATATTTAACAGCTGTCTAGCAGGACAGGTGTTTTTAATATACAGTTGCTTAAATATACACAAAATTCAGTAATTCAGGATCGAAACGCCGTCGACTTGTTGCACGCCATATACACCTCTTTATTTAATACTTATTTATGAGTAATGGTGTCTCCACTATAATTTGTTTGTCCTACCAAAATGTGTCTCATACAATTTTCTCTGCCTGAGCCTTTTTGTATCATGTTGTACGTCCTTCCCACTAAGTTGGATACAGGCTTGTGCCCCACTTTATATGTTTCTTGCTGAATTTTGTGTATATTTAAGCAACTATATATTAAAAACACCTGTCCGGCTAGACAGCTGTAAAATATCATACTGATTGGGTCTATATTTATTGTTTGCTCTCATTACTCCTTGTCTAGGGACCACTGTCTTTAGAAATAATTGCTGGGTCTGGTGGCTCAGTGGACTAAAGCAGCCACTGCAGGGGCCTGTGTTCGACCTAATGGTCACAGGTTCAAATCCCACCGGGTCCTCTCAGCTTTTCATCCATCTGAGGTTGATAAAATGAGTACCATTGAGTTGGGTAACAATAAACATCTGTTATTCAGCGCCAAGACGCCTACGGGTAATCGTGCGCTTTACAAATACACGTTATGTTGTTATGTTATTAAACAAGGTCCCTGCCCAACTTTATTTGGGTTCCCTTGTTCTTCATAACACAGTAACAGCATAACTAATATGTCACACTCCTACAAGTGTGACAATCCTGACAATTTCAGGCCCTCAAAGTTAAAAGAACGGCTTTGGCAACAGGTATTAGTCATCCTTAATGTATATTGAATTAATAAACAACTGTTGTTGTGCTTATCTCTGAATTAAAAAACAGCGCCACCATGTGGCAGGCCTTTATAGGTACCAGTGTTGACAATTAAGTGCTGTTGCTGAGCACCGAAAACCCCCGGCTCAATTTAAGCACTGACTACAGCTGTATCAAAACAACACTAGACTATGCTTGTGCCACAGCATTTGGTGAACCAATCATCCCCGTGGCAGGAAGGCATAGGCCCAGCCCACACGAAGACACGCTTCATCGACTTTTCTGTCTCAGTAGAAGCCCAAAAGCTGGACAGGTCCACGGCCAGAGTTCACTCCAAAGACCTTCTAGGCCCATGTCAAGCCAAGTGGACCTCGTGTTTTCCAGAGTGTTTCACCAGCTGGCGAGAGGCTTCAAGCGTCTCATGCCCAAAAGCAAACAAGCATTGGCATAGCCAATAGGTCTCGCCTTTGGGACCTTATAAGTGTTTAGCCATGCAACAGTTGCATAACTAAACACTTATAAGGTCCCAAAAGCGAGACCTATTGGCTATGCCAATGCTTGTTTTAACTGCTGCAATCTATTGAAGCCTCACGGAGAACATCAAAGCGGCCATGCGGCCGCGAAAGTGATCGCAATCAAACATCAAAGCGGCCGCGAAAGTGAAAGTAATCGCGGTAAAGCGCGACGCGTGCACCCGCGCACATGCACTGTAGCTCTAGGCTGTCCTGGTAGCACTTTTTGGAGCCCTCACAAAATGTCTCGCCAGACCAGCGCATGCGCTGGGTCAGGCGAGACCTAAAAACAGGAGGAGACTGCTAGGAAGGTGCAGCATTTCTAGTAAACAAAATTCAACCCTTGTGTGTGTAGTCATTTAGATGCATGCAGGTGTGTGGTATTTCTATAGAGCTAGCCTAGCCAAAAGGAGGAGGAGCGTTATACAGGTGGTGCTAGAAATAACAAAAATAATAACGTGTTGTTCATATAACACTTTCTCCACTGTGAACTAATTATTACCCTGACCTAGGAAACTGCTCCTCATTTTAGCAACACTGGAAAGGGCGAGTCGGTTCAGCTTCAGTTCTAACTGCAGGCTGCACGCAGATCTCTGCCGTGGGTGCATTAACCCACTGAGCTACCACTCTTCTTAAGTGCCTTGAACTCGTGGTTCAATAGAAATCAGATTAGACAGACCAGCAGGGCTGAGGGTTCGTTTGTGGCTCAGCTGCTGCTAGCACAGCGATAGCGTTCGGCTGCTGAAAAGTGTTAAAGCAAGTTCACAAAGAGTTAACTTGGCATATGGGACTCACTTGCATCTTTGCAGCATGGAAACAGGATATGAGGAATGAATGGTCGATAGATAGGACACCTATTGAGCACAGAGTTCTTACCAAACAAATTCTGGAAGGAACAAAAGGCCTCAGAGACAGGGACATCTTAAGGATTTTGGGGGCCCAGGGCCAAACATATTTTGGGGGCCCCTGTTCAGAACAGCTTTGAATATATGATGCAATTTGGTCCATTTCCCATGCAGTTTCTTCTTCCTCAGCTGCGTTAGCGATCCAGTTTGCATCATAGGCATTAGCCTATAAATTCCCGATGTAAACAGACGCGCGCAGCTGACAGTGGTAGGATTTAGTGCTTCTTGCCCTGCTACTAGGTTTTTAATACTTTTTAAATTGTATATGTATGGCTGAATTACTCTGTGCTTTTTAACAATTTCTCCTACCTTCGCGCACTTGCACTTTACTTGATTCTGCTTGCCTACACCTCCTTAGCTGCTCCGATTCGCATCTCGATTTTCCTCCAGTCCTGGTCCGCCGTGGCTGATACGCCGATTGTGCGGACGGCTGGGGCTACTATCGGGCTCCTCACTTCCGCCCACGCAGTTTCCGCTTCCTCAGCTGCATTAGCAATCCAGTTTGTATCATAGGCATTAGCCTATATATTCCAGATGCAAATGGAAGCGTGCAGCGGGCACGCTGCTGGCGCGCCAAAGGCAAGCCCGTCAGCGTCCCAGAGGCGTCCTGTGCCGGCCATGCTGCCCAGTTCCCCTCCGGTGAGTTTCTTCCATTAAATTACAATAGGGAAAAACTGCTTAGCCTTAGGCGGCTACCATTATGTCAGTGTACAGAGACTGATCCAAGCTTGGAGGTAGACTTTAGATGCAATAAGTGCAACTGTTCTCTCCTCCAGCCCAGGAAACTCACACCCAAGATCCTCTCACGCAACAATAAGTGTAAAAACAATAAGAAAACAGAGGACTTAAAGGCCACCCTTTTAAATTGTTGCTCTATGCAAAAGAATGAACCACACATTTATGACCTACTTTTAGACGAGCAGCCTGATCTTTTATTTCTCACTGAGACCTGCCTGTCTGAAGCCTCCAACCCTACTATCACCTCGGCCATCCCTACGGGTTATAAAATCCTTAGGAGGGACCGACCGAGTGGGAAGGGGAGCGGTGTCGTCATCATTTACAATCAAAAACTAGACTACTCTCCCATTCCGATGGAAAACATTGCGGGCACAGAGTCCTTAGGCTTCCGCTGTACCTTATCCCCCCATCATAGCATAGCTGGTTTTCTGATTTACAGACCTCCCGGTGCAATTTAAATTTTTATTACTACACTTAATACAGCCACCACCTCTTTGGCCTTAAAATACAACAACTGCCTTATTCTGGGAGATTTCAATATACATATGGACAATGGAAAAGACCCTCAACAATTTCCTTGTTGGAGACGCAGCAGGCCTGGAACATGTTTCCATCTGTTTCTTCGGCCACCCATTAGAAGGGCCATACCCTAGACCAAATCTTTCACAACTTTGACATATCAGTAAGCCTACCTCCTCCTATTACCTGGTCTGACCACTTCCTATTAAAATTTGTCATTCCCAACTCTGCCACAGCCCCTCAGGCAAATGCAGGGCAGAGGGTCCCTAATTACAGGACGTTCCATAAAATATCTATCCCGATGTTAGCAGACGCCCTCGGTCGTTGATCACCGGAGCTATCTGGCTGCCCAGACTCGGACGCCTTCTCAATAGTTGCATGGCTCCGAACCAACATTGGTGCTGCGGTACCGATTGTTTCCCGCTCCTCAAAGAGGTCGGCCCCACCAGCTCTAAGGTTTAACGATTCCCTCAGATCTAGCAAAAGAAACTGTAGAAAAATGGAACGGAAATGGCGCAAATCCTATCTACCTGAGGACAGGAAGGTGTACAAAGACACCTTAAAAGTTAATTACATTCTCGTGAAGGCAGCCAAGAAAAACTTCTTTCAAACCAAGATAGAAAATGTCCAAAATAAGAGTATGGAAATCTTTAGCATAGTTAAATCCTGTACCGCCCCGAAAGCCGGCACAAAGGAAGGGTCATGTTCCGAAGAATGGTCTCAGCAAATAGCTCAATTCTTCAACAGAAAGATCTCTGTGATCCAACAAGCCATCACTAACATCTCAGAAGAAGAACTGACCTTCTACCTTAGTTCTACTGGTAAATTTCACCTCTTGGGTCCTCCATCTTTACTAGCTTTCCATGAGTTTCAGCTTGAAGAGTCATTGACCCTTCTTCAAAATATTAGGTCTGGCTCTCCTCCCGACCCATGTCCAGTGAATATCCTGAACCTATTAGCTCCCACCATAAACCCAACGGTAAACCAGCTCTTTAATGCTTCCCTCCCCTCAGGCAACATGGCGAAATTATGGAAGAATGCTAAGATTCTTTCACTGATAAAAAAGGCTAACGCCAAACCGATGGACCCTGCCAACTACAGGCCAATCTCCCTTCTTCCGGTCCTCTCCAAAGTATCAAAGAAGCATGTAAACAAGGCCCTCCAAAAACACATTGAAGATGGGAAGCTCCTTCATGAGTCCCAATCCGGTTTTAGGGCTAACTACAGTACGGTGTCTGCTCTGCTGGAAGTGACTGAATTTCACAAAGGTAAGCTGGACCAGGAAGGCAAGGCTGTTCTGATACTGCTCAATCTGTCGCCGGTCTTCGATACAGTCCCACATGAGCGGCTCCTGGAGAGACTTGCTAACATCAGCCTGGGGGGGGACTGCCTTAACATGGATATCATCCTTCTTGGCAAATAGGTCTCAGGACATCTGGCTCCCCCTTTCTAATCCCCGGTTCCGGCAATGAATGTAGGTGTCCCTCAGGGCTCCAATCTCCGTCCTATCCTTTTTAATATATATCTATCCCCCCTTGCATTTCTGGTAGAGGAAGTGGGCGCCAAAATTGTTTCCTACGCTGATGACACTCAGCTGAATTATACATTTGAAAAAGGAACCGACTTTGACGGGGCAATGATTAGGTCTTGCCTCACAAAGGTTTTTAACTGGCTTAAGATCAATCAGCTGAAGTGCAATCCTGACAAAACTGAAGTTGTTTTCTTTGTTAATCCAGAAACGCCTGACTGGAGGTCTTGGTGGCCAAAAGATCTGCTGCCCCTACTTGCCGAAAAGGAGAAAGTCAAAAACGTAGGAATTGTCATAGACAAGACACTATCCATGAGCTTTCAAATCCAAAATCTAAATGGCACTTGCTTTGGCATACTCCGATGCTAAAAAAATTCCTTCCACTGTTACTGCTTGAGAGCAGAAAGATCGTGGTGAAGTGCCTGGTAACATCAAAGCTTGACTATGTCAACAGCTTGTACCTTGGTCTCCCCAAATCCCTTATCCAGCGCCTACAAGTGGTACAAAACGCGGTGGCCAGAGCCATCCTGAGACCAAAACCCAGATCTAGTATGACCCCTATTCTTAAGTTTCTACACTGTATCCGTATAAAAGAACGTATCGACTTCAAAGCGATGACCATCTTCTTTAAAGCATTCCACGGCTTAGGAGCCAGCTACCTAAATAAGCGTGTTAATCGCTACACCACATCTAGACCCCTAAGATCTTCCAATGCCAACCTGGCCATCGTGCCTAAACTATGGCGTGCCCGCACTGGAGGCAGATCCCTCGGCTTTCTAGGTGCAAAATTGTGGAATAGACTCCCTGAGTCTCTGAGACGAACCACATACCTACTCTCTTTCAGGAAGAACTTAAAAACCTGGCTTTTTAATAACTCATGGGTCTTTTGTGCACGTTTTCCTCCCACTGTCACGTGCCAAGACACTGTAGTCTGAGTAGCTGCACGCTTTATTAAATACACTATTTCATTTCATTAGGTTCCTGACAGTGCATCTAAGGGCCTTATTTATAAGGCCTTGCTTCACTTTTATGCCGCCGGTGCGTCACGTTTTGTGATGCACCGGCAGCGTAAAAAATGTGCCATGTTGCGCCCTATTTACAAAGTGACACATCTAGGCAGATGCTTCACTCTGTAAACCCCTGCACCACATTATACCTGCGCCAGGTATAATGTATGCAGGGTGGGTGTTCCCCCGCAAAAAGCCTTGTAGTAGTTGTGCATTGAAATCTATGAGAACTCAGTGAGCCACTTCTAGGACGCCATTGTGTCAATATCTTACACCTGCTTCACAGCAGGCGTAAGACTGATGCAGGCCCTTTCACATGGGGCGTGCCCCACGTGAAAGGACACATTGCTGAAGTTGCATTTATTTTCAGACACACCCCAAACAATGCATCACTTTTGTGCCTACAGATACGTCAGAAATACTGACGTATCTGTAACTCCTTGCGACATGATGCATTATACAGTAAATATGACGCTTCCATCATGTCGCAAGGAGGGCACACTAAGAAGTGACCCATCCCTGTTTTCACACAGCGATGCCTCACTTCTCATAAATAAGGCCCTAAATGTGTTTACATCTAATATTCAGGGATAGTTATGTGTGTTTTCAATATTGTAACACAGCAGCAGCTCACCAATATTACTGCAAATAATCTCTGTGACGCTCTCCCATTTCTTATATGTTAGGCCTTGTTTTGATCTCAAAGAAACATTTCTCTGCAAAATGGCTGTACTAGACTCTCACATATCAGGTACATAAAAAAGAAATTAAAGGAAAACAGTATTTAAAACAATCTGTTTAAGAAATATTCAAGGTCATTAGGGCAAAACTGTGGAGAACTGAGCTGACTGTGTCAGGGGCCCCCCCTGAAAGGCTGGGGCCCTGGGCCAGAGCCCACATTGCCCATGCATTAAAACGTCTCTGCTCAGAGAAATATCCCACCATACCTCTACAGCCACACTGTGTTAAAGCAGGCATACCCACAGCCGAGGTTATGGAGAAAAAAAATTCCCACCAGTTTTTCTTCCGAAGAAGTTACTTTTCACCATCCCCCGGAGCCCATTACACTACCATTCACTTTTTAGGTCAAGCCTGGGCAGCACATGCGCTGCTCTGCGAGGCATGCTGTCTTTGAATATGGACTTGAAGCTTTGCCCACTCTTTGCCCATATTTTTCATTGGCTTGTTTCATTGTCCCTTGTAAATGCTGGCTTCTGATTCGTTAATAGGCTTGTTAGTCCCTTCTTTAGTACTGCCTTGTCTTCATTTGTAACCTCTCATGAGAACTGGCCCTTTTACTTCTGTTATTACACAGTATGTCTTATTTAGTCTGTAAGCCCAACTTTCTTTCATGAGGTTCTCCTACTGCAAGCACGACATACTTTACTGCGAGACATACTTTACTGCGACATTCAGCTAGCATGCGCGCTTTGACTTTCCAAGCAGCCCCGGAAATGGTGACCACTTCTTTGAAATGAAATAGGTCTCACATTTACAAGAGTTTGATCTATTGGCATTGTAAATGACTATGCCTTTTATTTATGTGTTTTGATAATTAACACATAAATAAAAGGCATAGTCATTTACAATGCCTATAGCTTAAGCTCTCGCACATCCGAGACCTATTGCATTGCAAATGCTTGTTTCCATTGCAGTCAAGCAAACTTTCAGTTACATTGACACGGTGCTTGGAACTAGGCTACATGCTGCACTAACGTATACTTTTTTTGACACTATGCAATCTGATAACTCATCTGAAGCACTCGAATTTCGGTTGCTGAGACATCGTCCTTTCCTCAGGTCAAACAGTGAGTCAAGAAGGTAAGCCAAGAATGTACTATCTCACTATTTCAGCTTATGCTTACTAAGAAAAACTAAAGACAGCACTAGGTAATATCCTTCCGCATAAAATATTTGCTTATGTGTGTTGAATTATGGAAACGGACAGGAACGTTTAGGCCCAGGTATTATGCATCTATCTGTTCTGGGTACAGAAAATGAGGGTCAAAAGAGTATCTGCTATGTTTCCCCAGGCCCAAATCAGTTGGCACTGGTAGACTGGGAAACAATGGCGCACTGAGGGGGGGAGGGGGGGCGCGGGGGGAGGGTTTATGGAGAGTCCACAAAATTGCCTTTGGATGCTATTCTGGGGTATGACAGGGTTTTTCCTTGGCGGAAACCTACAAAACAACACCCGGCTGGCATAACTACAAGCACAATTCAACTCCACTATCAGCCAGATAAGAGCCTCGGATATGTTCCCAAGAACAGAGGGCAGAGAGGAGGCCCACGGGGTGGCGGGAGAGAGGACAGGCAGCGGGGAGAGGTGGAAGGGGAACAACAGTCTTCAGGGAGAGGGGACAGTCTGAGGCGAAAGAGGGGGAGAGAGGGCGGGAGAGGACAGACTGGGGGGAAGAGCTGGCCAACGGTCGGAGGGGAGAGGAGGAAGAGCAGAGCAACTGTCCTCAAAGAAATGGGCAGGCTGAGGGGAAAGAGGAACAGAGGGTGTCTCACGGCGTGGAGACAGGGTGGGCATGGGCGAGGGGGGCACGGTGTTCAGGGAGAGAAGAAGCGGAGGACACGAGTCTGCAGGATAACGGCAAGCTGAGAAGAAAGAAGGCCCGAGGAGTAGGCCTGGGCGGTAAATTCCGTTCTGTTCGCGGAATTTGCGGAATTTGGGTAATTTCGCGTTCCGCGGAGAACGCAAAATTGCCCCAAATTCCACTTTCCGCGATTTCGCGAAATTTTTGCTTGTTCACGTTCTCAAAATGCGTGTTCGCGAGATATTTCTCCCCGAGCACGCAAACAGCGATTGTGAACAGGAAAAACGCATCGCGAACAAGCAATTCCGCGTGTTCGCGGAGATTTTTTACCGTTTCGCGGAGATTTGCATTACGCGAATTCCGCCCACCCCTACCGAGGAGGCCCCGCGATGCGGAGGAAGAGGGTGCATGAAAAAACATGAAGGGGAGAGAGGGAAACTGGCGTTGCGGCAGCAGAAGGGACAAGGAGTCCAAGTCATCGTGACGCCCTCCACTGAGGCGTGCATGGGAGTGATGCAGAATGCGCCTAGTAAAACGTATGAGGCAATGAAGGGAATGAGTAAGAAGCCATTGAGGTGTATGAGGGGCGGGCACTGACGAGGAGCAAGTCTCCACTGCCGTGCGTGAGGGTGGTGCAGAGGAGTGAATGAGACGTCATCAAGGTGTAAGAGTCCAGTAAAGGGGATGAGCCAGGACCGGTTGAGGCTACAGCCAGGGAGTGCATGAGACGGCACTGAAGAGAACAAGAAATAAACTGCGCGGATTTTAACACTCACTCCTTGAATTGAATCGGTTAGAGGGGGCGGAAGTGAGAGTTCATTCCATTCCACTAGTGCCGCCTCTCCCCCACAGCCACCCAACCTTACATTAAAGACCACACTGTGGAGCAAAGAAAACACATTTGGAATTCGGATGACAGGCGCACAGGAAATGTCCGCCAGAGCCCGAGAGCAGATGCCCTGAGCGCCCCCGGCCCCGCAGCTGTTTGTTGATATAACCGGGGCGAGGGCCGGGGCTGTTCTGCAGCGCCCCATGGCTGCAAACCGCCCAGTAAACATGGTCTCAGCTGGATTCTCCTGTTTTGGGGGCAGACCCAACATTCAGAGGAGAGGGCCTCGCAGAAGTTTCGGGGATGGGAGCCTGATGTGCGACTGACTCTGTCCTCGCAACCCTCCAGACGTGACATGTGACTGACGACGGTGACTTCACTTGAGCGGCAAGCCCGATACTACCCCACAATCACCTTACACTGCCCGCACCCTTCAGGTTTACCTGACGGGTCACTGACGCAGCCCCGACGACTGTCAGAGCCCCCCTCAGAGCCTAGACTGACTGCCGCAGGTGCGGGCCTGAGTGACATAAGCGACGGTTAGAGACACACTGTGACATGGAGGAGAGTGCCCGGGCCAGAGGCAGCCTCCAGACATCTGGATGACTATCTCGGTGCCTGGCTCGACAGCGGCCCGTTGACTATTAGAGGCACCCTTAAAACAGGTGACTGCCCCAGTGGCGGGCATGACACAGTCCCACTAACTGGACAAAGGCACTATCCGACACTGTCCTTGCCCCACTATTTCACTTGATGAATCACTGATACAGCTCAGCGACTGCCAGGCAGCCTAGCAGCACAGACTGACTGTCTCAGGTACTGGCCTGACACTGACCAAACCAGAGTCGTAGATAGCGATAGTGCAGCAGGTGTGGGGGTGCCGCGCAAACACAACAAGATGATGGACGGAGTGCTGAAACTTTTCAACCACTCACCCCCAGTTACAGATCTGTGTTTAATCCATCGTCACCACGCCACTCGAGTTTGGCCCCAGCCATATGCAAATCAGTCTTGAAACTGTTCCTTATGGGAACAGTCCAGCCGAACTGCCAGGCCGGGTTCTCCCTGGACCCGAAACAAGCAACCTGGGACCAGTTTCAGGGCATCAGCCCTCATCAGCCAGGCTAGTTTCAATCCAGTGGTAAAGTGAGCGAGGGACCCACGTCTGAGCATACCCTGCCAACTTACGGCAAACATAGAAAACACAAGATGATGGGCGGAGTGCCTCAAACTTTTCAACCACTCACCCCCAGTTACATATCTGGTTTTAATCCATTGTTCTGTGGCTCACTGTACCACCCCAGGTTGGACCCAGCCATATGCAAATCAGCCTTGACCCTGCTCCTGATGGGAAAAGTCCAACCTGGGCCCAGAGCTATGAGGGGCACAACTTACCCATGTGGAAAAGTCCAGCCTGGGCCCAGAGCTATGAGGGGCACAACTTACCCAAACTAATGGTTGGTTTTTACTACCAAATTAGGGATTGGGGAAGTTTTATTGTCTGCATTAGAACATATGGATCCCTCGCTAGGCCAGTAGCGCAGAGACTGGTATAGGCAGCCTATGACATGTGGGACCACCAGAGCACCCTCCAAAGACATTTAATTGACTCTGCTCCAGTGACTGGTCTGACACTGACCCAGTTAGCTGTTAAAGGCACCCTTCCGACATGCAACTGCCTCAGTGACTGGGCCACAACTACTGGTGGCTGCACCTTCCACGCATGTGAGGGACTCCACCAGGGCAGATGGTCTCACGCTGTCCGCTTGTCAGAGGCACACACCCTGACTCTGCCACAGCTCTACAGCTTCACCTGACATGTGACTGAAACTGCCCCAGTGGCTGCCCAACGGCTTTCTCTGACATGCGGCTGCCTCTGCCCCAGAGGCTGGACTGCTCCGATGGCTCCGGGGAAACATCCAAGGTGTTACTCACTAATTCTGAGCGACTGGCTCACACTGCCTGGGCGACTGCCCAGGGGTTCTGATTGGACATGACTGTCTGTTCAATCTATGCAGGTTGCCTGATATGTCCCTGGCACTGCCCCAACCACTGCGAAGGAGGCACCCACTGACACAAGACTGACTCGTCTCCAAGGACTGGCCTAACACTGACCCATCGGTTGGGTGCTCAAAAGCTCCCTCTATACCGACTGCTTCAGCCCTACAGGTTACCCTGACAGGTCCGTGACACTGCCCCAGCGGCTGATTTGCCCAAACTGCTGAACGGTGTTGAGAAGCACCCGCCAGGTCTGTACAAGAAGCAAAAGTAGCTCTTACAAAAATATTCAAGCCAGGCCCACACCAGAGGAGGCCAAGACCAGATTGGAAAAATGAAGGCTTTCGTGTTTGGATCATGAAAGCCCAACCAGCTCTGAAAGAAGCACCCCAGCCTGCAGCCGTCCCGGAAAATACCAGGAAGAACAGCCCAGCCCCTGGTATATGTAAGTTGTGACTAACTTTATCCAAGCACCACCCATATGTTGCATAAATGATCTAAAGTTGGCAATAGCAACAAACTTCTTGTCTAGGACATCAGGCTAGACAAATTCCACATCCTTGCAAGCTTTTATTGAAGCTAATGTGCTGTTGGTTCTTCATGACCCAACACACACATATTTACAATTTTAATTCACGTGTACAATTTAAAACAATATATCTACAGCAGAACATAACAAATAATAAAATTCCTCCATTGTGATGGTACAGTAATTGGAGTTTCATTGGTATAACCCATTATTTCCTGCTCGGCCCTCGTAGCTCCTTACGATAGACTTTGAAAACAACTACCGCAACAGTGACATAAATCCTTTCCATTAGAGCAATCCATGCCCAAGCACCTTCATTTGTGAGGTTAGAAAAGTTATTGGATTTAAAATTCACACAAAAATGTCTTACCTCATGGTTCATCAAATGAACTTAGTAGGGGGAGGGGCCGAACTGATGGAGTTTGACAATGGTCACAGCATCTGGGACATCTCCACCGTCGCAGTGGTCCAGCCTGTGTGGAGGCTTGAGGAAGTGGGGTACCCAGTCCCCAATTGGAGGAACCCTCTAACAGGGCCTGGAGACCTAATTCTGAGTGGGGCCCACAGTTGGCTGTAACTGGGTCCCTCATTCCTCTTCTTAGCTCAGCAAGACTAAGATGGTAGCGTTGAGTCACAGAGACTTGATCTATGCACCATGTTTTCAGTGGAAACGGCTTTTACAACGCAGGCTGCGCCACACGTGCCGTTTACCCGCAAGCATAATGATGCTTACCTGAACCACGCATCTGCCTTAACTACACACATGCGTGGTTAAGGCAGATAGCCGTCTAGTGTACGGATGGGCAGAGAGAGCAACATGAAGCGTTGGAAAAGGAAGCTCCCGACCAGCCATGGCCCGTGCAGGTAAGAGCGGTGGGGCCGGGTTGGGGGGATTTCGACAGATGACCAAGAGGGAAAATTAATTATTTATGTAATTTTCCCTCGTGGCCATCTGTTGAAATCCCCCCAACCCGGCCCTACCGCCCCACCGCTCTTACCTGCACAGGCCGTGGCTGCTCCTGACGCAGACAGGTGAGTGGTGCTGGAGCCTGGTTTTGGGGAGTGGGGGAGAGTTTTTATGGGTGGGGTCAGTTTTAGAGCTCAGAGCCGGTGGAGAGGGTCGGGAAGTTTCTTTTTAAAGGGGGTCAGGGTTTTAGACCTCATGGCGAGGACAGGTGTAGGGATAGTTTTAATTGGGGTAATTATTAGGTCTCAGGGTGGGGGGGCTGAGCTAGGGGTAGTTTTTGGTAGGGGGCAGGGTTTTAGGCTTCAGGGAGGGAGGGGTAGTTTTAAAGGCAGACCAGGGTCGGTTTTAGGGCTGGGGGGGCTGAGGTGAGGTAATAGGATTTTAGGGCAGGGAGGAGGGGTCGGGTAGTGGTAAATTACCTCACATATCCCTTTAGAAAACATGCCTTTACAACGAAATACATTGTAAAGGCATGCATGGTTAAGGACTGCGTGGTTAAGACGCATTCGTTGTTGGGAGCACGTTGTAGAGGCACGCATGCTTCAGCCAAGCGTGCTTCTGTCATACGACCTGCTTTCAGAGGCGGCGTGGACCTGGAGGGGAACCAGGGGAATGGGTGAGGGCTGTGCTGCCATTTGAGGGCTGCTGCTGCATTACTGAGCTGCAGATTTTAGCGCCCAACCCCAGCAAGACGAGGATGCGGCGAGACAGAACTGAAGGCGGGATGCTAACGACAGGTGGCAGTGGGATTTTGATTATGATCTGTGCAGGGTCAGTTGATGCCCTGCTCCATTTAATTCAATGGTTTCTGCAGTGCTGGAGGGAGGATGGAACTGGGGCAAATCTGCCAACTGAAAATAAGAACATACCATATTGCTAGACAATGCAATGTTGCAGAAGCGACAAGGTGTGATCCAAGCATAGACTTTTAAACCCCATCCCGAAGGAGAATCCAAAGAGCCCATGACCTGAGGACTCCTCTGATGATCAGATACTGACCCAAGCAGAGCAGCTGTTGATGCAATCCATCAGTTCACTGCATTCGGACCTCATTTCTAAAACTGGCCTAACCGAGACAGCGATCAAAGCAATGGAGTCAAAAATGGAGGCGCCTGCTGGTAGAGTGCTGTTTGTGGTGCAGAAGGTGGAGGGAGCGGGTGAAGGCTCTGGAACTCTGCTGGTGGATGAATATCTGCAATCCCTGACTGCAGGGGATTGTAGGTTGGTGCAGTGGGTTCACCTCCTGAGGAGGACCTTGATCACTTTGAGCACATGGTGTCTACCCTTCTCGAAGATCTTCTGAGGGGCCAGGGTGATTCCGGAGCAGCAGTGGTTGATGGCGCTTGCAGCCTACCTCCAAAGACTGTTAGCTAGATAGAAGGGTGGTGCCATGGCCAAGCGGATTTTGAAATACCATGGGGGCAGGGATTGGATTCACAGATTGGTAGCAAAATGGATAGACCCAACATTACCTGGACTCCAGATATACCTGCTTCTGGATCTGTGCCACGTAGCACTACAAGAAAGCAGGTGCTGTTGGGATTCGAAAAGAGGAACATAACTTATAGGTACCAGATACTGCCGACCTGCACGACACAAGGTGCCATATGAAAAACAAGAGGTCCTTATTAGCACCTTCCTAGAAGGAGAGGATGCACCCTACGGCTAGAGAGGTCGACCTCGAAGCTGGGGAACCAGGTTTGAGTCTCGGCAACGAAGCTCAACATCCTGGGATTCTGGGCAAATCACGTAATCTCCCCGTGCCTAACAAAAAGGAGTGCGGAATGGAAAGGGCTACTCAGCATCTCCTGGGACGCAGCGTTATACCTTCCTCTGGCTGCTCGAATGCCATTCCACGCTCCACTCCGATGAGGCCAGCCTCTTCCAATCGTTGGGGTTGGATATAGGAACTCCAAGTGGGCGTTCCTCTTTTGGGTGTGCTGCCACCCTGAATACACCTGATTATAGGTATTATAGGGTTACTGGGTGTCGCCGTCTCAGAACCCCTATTTTTACACTTTTCTCACTACTTGCACGGTCCTGATGAAGCGCCATAGAATCCATTAGGGACCTCCTCTAGGCGCGACACATGTCGACCTAACCGACCTATCCTTCACTATCACCCTCACTTTGACTAAGCAGAAGGAAAATACTCACCACTCTGATAAATTAGATCAAGAGGCCTTCTCTTGTCACTGATTTTTAACCATACTACACGGACCCCAGAATAAAGTTTTTTCAGGTACCAGTGCAGTACTTTTAAAGTCATTTGCTCTTTTTCATCCTGCCCACACACCCACACCCCTTACTGCAGCGTTTCTCCTAAAAAGAACTCTGATAAAGAGTCCTCTCGCGTGGCCCGTGGAGGACTGCAACGCCACCCCCACGAGGAGCAAACGCCAGATGATGAAGCATGACACCCAAATTGCTGTGTGAGGGCACTTCTTCAAAAAGGAGGAATTCCCCTGCCTTAATAATCTCTTTTATCCAACCTTGTTGAAGAGACAGTCTCTTCCACTAGTTCTTTCAGCGACCAAATCGGCCTGCTTCTGTCTCTCTGTAGGAACAGTCACCCTCCAGTGATTATAACGTTAGTATTGGGAGCACGAGGTCTGGACCTCTCTCTCCCTTTGCTCCCAGTCCCTCCTTCTTTGTGATTTTCAAGCTCATGTAAAGCGCTCTGATACCCGATGGCTCGGGTCTAGTTTGCGCTATATAAAACTCTAAAAATAAAAAGTAAAGATGTTAAAAAAAAAACTAAAGGCTGATTCAAGCTTCTCTGCCTGATTGGTAAACTTATGTGTATGCTGCTGATGGGTGAATGTGGGGTGGAGACCCAAACCTTTCAACATATTCACCTCACAGTTTCAGTGCTCCGTCCATCATCTCCTTGTGTTTGCTTTGTTTGCCCTAAGTTGGCAAGGAAATTGCCCAGACGTGGGTCCCTTGCTCACTTAGCCACTGGATTCAAGCAGGCCTGGCTGAAGAGGGTTGTTACCCCGAAACCGGTCCCAGGATACTTGTATCCGGTCCAGGGAAGACATGGCTTGGCAGTTCGGGCTGAACTGCTCCCACGAGGCATATGGCTGGGTCTGAAATGGGGTGGTGAAGTGAGCTAAAGAACGATGATGGATTCAACCCAGATCTGTGACTAGGGGTGAGTGTCTGAAAAGTTTCAACGCTCTGTCCATCATCTCCTTGTGTTTGCACCAGCTACTGCTGCCCTACACCACTCAAGGTGCCATATTAAGCAAAAACTAGAGGTCCTTGCTAGCACCTTCCTAGAAGATGTTTTAAAAAACCTAAAGGCTGATTCAAGCTTCTCTGCCTGATTTTAAACCTATGTGTAAGCTGCTGCTGGGTAAATCTGGGGTGCAGAACACCCACCTCTAATCGGTTCCACTCAAAAACATTGAACAAAAAACACAAATACTGAAAAAACACACTCAAAAATATCTTCTGCCAAAATATCGACAATATAGATAACTTCCTGCAAAAAAATTGCCATGAAAACATATCGACCTATTGTAGGACTGGGTCAATTTGATTCTAACTTCAGTCCTAGCAATCTTCACCGCACATGCTTGATAGTGGGATCAGGTACTGTACATTTCAACATTTTTGTAGAGATTATTTAAGCATGAAATCTATTTTTGCCGTGAATGTTTTTAAGTTATTTTTCTGCAGCCTGTATTTTCTGTTACTACTGCTGTAATTGAAGAACCTATTCTGCCCTATTCTTCAATCATCTTTCCTGTTTTTAACTCTTACTCGTTCAAGCTCAACAAGGAGACACATTCTAGTTCCCACGTGAAGTTGTCTAGAATTTTGCTTTGATTCAAGATTCAACGCAGGAATGTTTTTTCTGCAGAGGCTGGAAAATTAGATACCATTTCGACTAGCTACCTCCTTATTCAAAAGACATCTTTGGCGAATGGTGAGATTGCCAGGATATGTTTTTTTGTGAAATATCATCCCCAGATATTTATATTATTTCACGATATTCCGTCTATCCACTTGTGTCCATTTGGAATAACCATTTTTATTACTTTTCTATAAAACATTTACCTACATTTTTTACTTGCTCTAAAAGAGAATGGAATCAACAATACGGGTGCAGAGCTTGCAGGGTCTGATGAAACGTCATTTCCGTTTGGCCTGATATACCTCTGTCTCGATGGCCCAAATCCGTGCCAGTCTATACGGATATCCATCTCAGAAAAAAATACATACAATAAACCTGAACCCAGAGAATAGGCTGAAATGTTGTATCAGGGAGTCAGCTGTTGCTGCGTAAGAAATAGCTGACAGGGTGGTTCGAGCACTACAGCACATAGCTTGAGCTGATATAATGAATTGCGCTCTAGGAAAAATTATAAAATTACCCGAGATTCCTTTCTGTATATAGCAGGCCCCCCACTCACGCCTGAGACGAAGAGTAGGCTTCATAAACAGCAGAGCCTGCCTCGCTCTGGCACCATTAGGAGCATGTGCCTCTAGACCCCCAGCATGACGGATGGGTCGGAAAGGGTGGGGCGGTGCCGGAGGGTGTCTGCGAATGGAACATTCCCAGCTGGACTCTTTCTCCCAGACAGACTGCACTGCACCGGCTATGGAAGTGCGATGATGAACACGGAACTCTAACAGCCCCCTGACTCTCGCCTCAAACGCTCACCAGCAGACCTGGCGACCCCCAAAAATCTACTTCCGGGGCGCACAGAAAGCGCTGGTAGTGAGTCTCATTACAAACCTGCTCCATCGCGGAAGCATACAATCCATGCACCTCAAGTCCCTCGCTGTGCCGTTACCGGGCCCACGCGCAGCTGGACTGCACGAGGGCTCTTACACTGAAAGACAGCAGATACTGTCAATCCAGCACTGGGACCCCTGCCCAGCTCAGCCAATGCATCTCCGTCCTGACACGCTTGCACCCACCGCTCAGCTCTGTCGGTGCACGTCAGTCCTGGCCTGCAGCGCACCCATCTATTCCGTGTCTCACAGCTCAGCGGATGCGCTCGGCTCCCTAACCTCAGCGCTCCTGCTGTTTCAATGATGGGGTCCCCAATAGCAGTAAGTGCGTCTTTATCAGGCCCTGCAGCTCCCCCCTTCCATTCAAGTATTGTAACTGTAAGCAGCTCTTCCAGATCACCTCAAACATGAGCCGCACCACCCCAGCGAGTACAGAACCAGTGCCCACCCAGGGCCATTTCCCAGCTCTGCCGACGCCCCTCAACCCCGGGGACCCTGACTTGCACTCGAGGCAGGTCTGCCGATGCTCCTCGACCCCGGGACCATGACTTGCATTCGAGGTAGCCCTGACTTGCACTTGGGGCAGCTCTGACGACGCTCCTCGACCCCGGGGACCCTGACTTGCACTCGAGGCAGGTCTGCCGATGCTCCTCGACCCCGGGACCATGACTTGCATTCGAGGTAGCCCTGACTTGCACTTGGGGCAGCTCTGACGACGCTCCTCGACCCCGGGGACCCTGACTTGCACTCGAGGCAGGTCTGCCGATGCTCCTCGACCCCGGGACCATGACTTGCATTCGAGGTAGCCCTGACTTGCACTTGGGGCAGCTCTGACGACGCTCCTCGACCCCGGGGACCCTGACTTGCACTCGAGGCAGGTCTGCGATGCTCCTCGACCCCGGGACCATGACTTGCATTCGAGGTAGCCCTGACTTGCACTTGGGGCAGCTCTGACGACGCCCCTCAACCCCGGGGACCCTGACTTGCACTCGAGGCAGGTCTGCCGATGCTCCTCGACCCCGGGACCATGACTTGCATTCGAGGTAGCCCTGACTTGCACTTGGGGCAGCTCTGACGACGCCCCTCAACCCCGGGGACCCTGACTTGCACTCGAGGTAGCCCTGACTTGCACTTGGGGCAGCTCTGACGACGCTCCTCGACCCCGGGGACCCTGACTTGCACTCGAGGCAGGTCTGCGATGCTCCTCGACCCCGGGACCATGACTTGCATTCGAGGTAGCCCTGACTTGCACTTGGGGCAGCTCTGACGACGCCCCTCAACCCCGGGGACCCTGACTTGCACTCGAGGCAGGTCTGCCGATGCTCCTCGACCCCGGGACCATGACTTGCATTCGAGGTAGCCCTGACTTGCACTTGGGGCAGCTCTGACGACGCCCCTCAACCCCGGGGACCCTGACTTGCACTCGAGGTAGCCCTGACTTGCACTTGGGGCAGCTCTGCCGACGCTCCTCGACCCCGGGGACCCTGACGTGCACTCGAGGCAGCTCTGCCGGCGCTCTTCGATTGACGTGCATGTAGTGTCCTGCAGGACACGTTCTAGTGTTTGGCAGGAAGCTGTACCCCCAGCCACTCCCTTGACGGCTGGACACACTTGCATTCCCACACCCATCCATCACGGGT
Organism: Triturus cristatus; assembly: GCF_964204655.1. NCBI lineage: Eukaryota > Metazoa > Chordata > Amphibia > Caudata > Salamandridae > Triturus > Triturus cristatus. The sequence goes on along the minus strand of NC_140586.1, from coordinate 83,127,857 downwards.
GTCACCAGTGACATGGCCCCGCCAATAAAAGGGCCCGGGTGCACGTGCTCGTGGCCAGTTACTGTACTATATCCCCTGGTGTCAGCGTCCGTTATTCATCATCATGTGGGCCTGAGGCCCGACACCACAGTGCACTCGAGGCAGCTCTGCCAATGCTCCTTCACCCCGAGGAACATGACATGCACTCGCGCCAGCTGCAACAATGCACCTCAACCTCGGGGACCCTGACTTGCACCTGACGTGCACTCGAGGCAGCTCTGCCGATGCTCCTCAACCCCGGGGACCACAAGGCGCACTAGAGGGTGGGCTTGGGTTTGTGCCCTGGCATTTCTTCCTTTACTCGCATGCCCACTCCCGGCTTTTGGTGCACTATTTCCATTTGCCCGTTTTGCCAAAATAATGTGCCCTGGCTTTGTGCCTGGGATGTTCCGCCAACGCCGGGCTGCCCTGCCCACTCTGACTTCCCGTGCCAACTCTGTCCCCAGAGCCAGATAACCTTGTTTGCTTCACATGTGTTTACAGCCCTCCAGCGAGCACTCCGTCACTCTCACCCCTCCCCTGAGTGAAGGGCTTTTTGTGAGGGTACAAGATGTGGATCTGACCTCAAATTTAAGGGAGTAGTCTTCTCTTTGGGGAGAGGATGTGGTCTTATGGCTAGACTGCCGACTTTGGAGCTGGGAAACCAAGGTTCGAGCCTCGGGGTCGACTCCACATCCTGTGATTCTGGGCAAATCACTTAATCTCCCCGTGCCTACCCAAAAAAAAAAAATGAATGTGTCCTTGTGTGTCGTTACTGGTGCTCATCTAAAGTGCTCCAATACCTTCGGGTCGAGTTCCCGCTATATAAAGCTGCAAAAAAAAAACAACAAAAACGTCCGGGTGGAAAATTACTTCTGTAAAGGGCAGTAGTAAATTCCTAAGTTGAGAATGGAGAGGCTCGGCTCGGCTCTTGTTGGACGTGAGGGTCCAAGAAGACCTAGAGCTGTGCCAGAGCCAGGCACCTGGCTCCAGGTTTCAGTGGAAGACCGGCTGTACAGAGACCATGGGCTGAGCAGAGGCATTACCCAAAGAGGTGGCTCCTCGCAGGATGTGCTGACGAGACCCTGACACTCCAATATCTCAGAGATATTCATACATCATAGGCTGAAAAGCAGGGACTTTCATTACAGTCCTGGGGCTGGGCTGGAGCTCTGAGCGATGAGGCCTCCCTGCACTGAGACAAAGGCACTGAAACCGCCTGATGCCAGTCTGGGAAGACCTGACATTGACAGCGGACATAAAAGCACTGGGTGCACGAATACTGCTGGATCTGCCCGACATGATCTCCTGAAGCGAGAGGACCGTGGCAGCCATGTAAGCACCTTAGCCGGGATCTCACTGTACCTATGCGGCAGTCTAGCATCATTTTACTGCCAGTTTACTACAGCTTCTTTCAGTCAGGGTTCTGGAGTACTACAAGGCTTGGCCCTCTCACCACTCCTCTTCGCCCTCCATTTCACCCTACAGCCGGACAGCATGCCCTGCCATATAACCTACTCCAACTTCGCCAAAGCCCGCGGTTCCTCCTAAAACAGGAAAGCTGAACCATCAAGACACCTCTGGACACGACCACTGCCTCTGACCCGTCGACTGATGGATGTAACCACCATGGACATAAACGCTCCTTAAGAGAGATCTTAACTTGGTAGAGAATGGAAGAACTGTCCGGCCACAGGAACACGACCCACCCCCAGCAACATACACCGAAATCTGAAGAGTTTGAGAGTTCAAAGACTCCAACCTTTCTCTGTGGTTCCAGAAGTGAATCCAGTTGCAAGAAACACATTCGACACTATGCAAGCTCTTCAAGACATCTTACCTCATCCAGGTTCTCACATAGGAAGGCCGCCTTCACCCCGCGTGTCTAGTTTAGATGAGAAAAATGGTCACTACATCGAGGCTGCATTCTTCCTACTCCAAACACTGGAAAGGATCAAATGCATGACAGCAGGGCAGCATATAAACCTCCACCCAGGAAGGCAGCACACCAGTGCTCCAGATGAACCCGCATTGGTAAGGCCCATCCGTCATTCAAATAAGGCTCTCAAGATACTCATAGAACAGAACCCTACACAGTAGACTGCCACCTCAGTGGATCATACCCCACACATGGGGAAAAGCACTGGTAGAATCTCCTGTGCAATTCAAGCAGCAGATTATGCACCCCACCTACTCCAGCAAGGACACTGAGGATGCACTGACCAATAAACAGAGCTGTTCATGCACCCGTGGGTTCCTTCGACATCGCAAGACCCTGGACTATAAAGATCCAGGACTACACCCTACACAAAGGCCTGAAACCTATTCTCCCACAAAGATGGAAGTTTGTCACACAGGCCACACTTGTAAGCCATACCCTTCCTACCAGACACAATGAGAACACTCAACGGTTACATCTCCCACTCCTGTCCACTCTACTATATGCTGAAGCATACAGACGGATGGCGGGATAAGAGCAGCACTCTCATCTTCACTCACAAAACCAATATCCTCCCTACATTGACTTTGCTGTAATTTGCAAGTCAACAGTCTTCCAACCTGTTTGTGTATTCCTCAAAAAGACAACCTCAGGAATAATTTTTGTCTAGACAGTTTTAATAGTTTTTTCCTCACCTAAAATGGATTTCATCAAGATGACAAAACCAACCTGGCAAATACACTTCTCAGCAAAAAGAAATAAAAAATCAGGTAGTTTTCTTTTTGTTTGTCTTTTTTAAAGTGGGTTCTCAACCTATTATCCATTCTCGCTGCCCGCCCTTTCCCATTTTTTTGATTTCCCTTTGTAGATGGCAGGACTTAATCCCGCACCCCTTCGCCCCCTCCTTGCCTTCCCCCTAGGAGTGTGCAAAATGTTTGTAATGTGCTTTTGTGCAATTGCATGAACTTTCAGCAAAATTACACAAAATTATGTGTAATTGCGCAAAATGCAAATTAGCAATTTCGCACTATGTGATGCAGGGATACTAGCAATATTAAACTAGTGTAACAGTGTAATTTGGGCAATTTACAGTAACAAGGAAAATTCCCAAAATTAGGTGAAGTACGCTAGCGTAATTTACATTTCGCTCAGGTTTACTTTTCACCTGCTGAAACACTTCCCTTTACCTATTCCCTCCACCCCTGCCCGATTTTGGGTTACTATTGACTTCTTTCCATGGGGGAGGGCTCCTAGCAACCACCCCTACTTCATCTAAACGAAACCACAACCAACCTCAATTTACGCCCCTTCACCCTTGTTACCTTTCTCCTTAACTCCCTGTGTCGTCATATTTTTCACTTCTAGGTTATGTTTGACAAAAAAAAAGACTACTGTGGCCATTTTTTTATTAATGTTGTATCTTTCACAATTCTTAATCTTTTAAGAATTGTAATAAAAAAATAATTGTAATACCTGAGCCGGAATTCAAAGATGGGACCTAGGAATCAGACCCAGGTCTTGGGATTCAAACTCAGCTCTGGTATACATTTCGCCAAAATATTTGCACTTCCTTTGAAAATGATATTTCCTCATTATAATGTTTACCCAAAATTAGTTTTTTTCCCGTTAGACTACCTTTCTCCATTTTGAGACTTCATCAGAAAGATGGAATACTATCCAAATCAAGCCCTCACTACAGTGTAGCATTCTACCACCCAACGCGCTTGGGCACCTTGATAAGAGGATGAGCTGATAAGAGGGTGAGCTGCTATGTAAATGTAATATGATGAAATATCTGGGGCAGGCCCCTGCACTTCATCCAAGCACCCAAGGCATTGCACATGAGTCCTGGTACAGGAGGTGCTCAATTACCATGATTCACGTGGGACCCTTGTCCTTATCCTGTCATTTGCAAACGTCAACACATTAGTAAGCCCTGATCTTTCATTTCACAACTAATGAATCCTGGGTGTTTTAGTCTTATCTTGGTTCCACTGACCCAACTGAACAGAAAGACCTGATAATGACTGTACCAAAACTATCAAGAGATCCAAACGTGGTGTCCTGATGGCATGGAGCAAGGTGGCAGTCCTAAAATGTGCATCTCTGCTGTATTTAAGGTGCTATACCTAGTGTTAGCCAGGGGCGGCTCCTCTGCAATGGCTCAGAGACTGCTGGCTGAGCCTGTGTGCCTAAGGAGGGGCGGGGCTGGGGATGGGGGGGGGGACTGGTTTGTACACTTCTACAGCCGCATGTGTGTTTGACCGGACCGCCGCCTTTGGCAGGCTAAACACACATGCACACTTAGGTTTCTCCAACCGGACTGTATTGAACAGCCATTTTGGAGAAACAGCACTGACTCCCTGTTCTAAGCGGAGCGCCGAACAAGCCCGCACAGGCCAATCCCGGCGTTGCTCTCATAGCATGAGAGCAGCACGAGGATTGCACAGGGAGTCTATGATGCTGTCCCAGTGTCTGCTGGCTATATTATCACCCCCCCCCCCCCACCACCACCACCACTTTTTCTTTATGGCGGCCACCACTGGTTTTGGCCTCCGGGTGAATATACATGTTTTTTTACTTTCACCAGACTGTCTGCTGATTTAGGTTGAGTAAAGTTCAGAGCCCATGGGGAGAGCCCATCAGGGGTGCAGTGGATGGGGGACACGACCTCGTGGGACATGGCATTTATAAGGAGTATTGACTACTCCTGTAGTAAGCGAGTGTAATTTTTCCATCCACTCTTGTGCTGTGGCGTTGGCAGCCTTCCCATGCATCCCTCCCTCCACCTGCCCCTAAGATCCTGTAGGGCTTGTGTTACTGTAAGCTCTGCGGGGAGTTCTCTCTTTCCCCTGTGCACTCCCTCAGCTACTGTAGTGCAGCAGCTTCCTTCTCCCGTCTCCCCGGGAAGATGCGATTGTGCTGTGTTATTGTAAACACTCATGGGAGCTCCCTCTCCACTCCATGCCTGTAGACCCAGTGACTCCCTCTCACACTTTGCACCTACACAATGCATGCAGCTAAACTCACACCCTCTGAGCTTGGAAGGTTTATTAAACTGCGCAGGAAACTCGCCATCCCTCAGTGTCTGTATACCTAGAGCATCTAAACTCCCGCCCTCCGAGCCTGTGTCGTTTCGTGTTACTGCCTGGAAGTTCCCTAGCGCCTGTATAACTTGTGCACCAAGGCTCTCGCCTCTGCGACTGGGTGACTGTGTTCCTGTAAACTCTGCAGGACGCCTCCCTCACACCCTGCCCGTGTATAATGTGCGTAGCTAAGCTTTGGCCTCAGCCTGTACATCTGTAAACTCCTGCAGCATTTGCCTGTAGTAAGGTATGTGTTTTTCACTTTTCGGACTCAATCTGCTGCTTTGGAGAAAAAAAAACGAGGGACTTCATGCTAAGTTTACAAGATGTTTGGTCAGTTTCGGAAGGGAAGGCCTGACTCACCGGTGACACACCAACCCCAGCTGCGCCCCCAGGGGGGGTCAGATTTAAAGACCGTGACACGGCCTGGCAAGGAAGACCCATCAGCAGACCGGGCCATAATCCACCGGTAAGGCCCTCCTCTCTGGAGGGTCTCTGCTCCAAACCCAATTTCACGGAGAAGAAAACAAAGATCTTTCAACTAATGCGAAACAGACCGATCCAAACTTTCCCGCGTTTTTGGCAGCAGCGTGCGAACACGATCCTCTCAGCCGGACCAGCTGACTCAGCGGCTCGTCGAGCGCCAAGAGGCGTGCCCGCGGGGCTCTGGGCCCAGACCGTGTGCGGGAACCTCTCCCTTGCCTCCCTCCCGCCCACGCTCTAGACCCGTCTTGAATCTTAGGAAAGAACGCGGCCTGGAACTGAACCTTTCCAGCCGCGGCTACATGTGGCAGGACTGAAAGACCACAGGGGCCTGGAACGTGGGTCCTAGGTGATGGGAAGGCGACCTGGAACCGAACTTTTCCAGGTGCTGCAAAGTGGGAGAAGCGAAACGCTGCAGGCTGGAGAGGTGGTTTCTCATCGGAGCGGCCACTGAGCCATAAATGACATTCCCCGCTGAGTCTAAAACGATGGTAACCGGGGACGAGTTGTCAGCATTTGGCGGGTGGTATCTAAGCAAATAAATTAACCACTAACCTTCGATCCCAGAGTAGCATACCACTCGCCGTAAATCACTTCAGTGCCTCGTCACTGGGACAGTAAGTGTTACCTACAAGCAATTACAATACTAGGGTGTCCTTTAACTATGCAGGGGGTTTATACAAACCCTTACGGCGCACCCCTTAAGTGGCACCCCCAGCCTTGGTGGAGCATTTAGGCCATGGACAGTAAATATCTGTGAGACACGGGGCGTCAGGGGCCATCACCACATTCGGCGGGGCGGCCACATTGTTTTGTGTTACGCAACTGTACCTATGGTGTGGTTAGCATGGTCGCTGAGCTCAGGACTGACCATAATACTTAACAAGCATTTGCAATGCAATAGGTCTCGCATTTACGCAAGTTTGAGCTATTGGCATTGTAAAGGACAATGCGTTTCATTTATGTTTTAAAAACTAAAACATAAATAAAAGGCATTGTCATTTACAATGCCAATAGCTCAGACTCGCACAAATGCGAGACTGGTAGGCATCACGGACAAGGGGAGGGAGGTGGGGGAGAAGTAAAGGACAATGAGAGGGAGGGCGGGGGGGATAAAGAGAGCACAACAACAGGAAGGAGGGAGGGGGGTAAAGAAGGCACAGACAACATGAGGGAGGGCGGTGTTGTAAAGAAGGCACCAAAGCACGTCGTGCCGGCACTAAGAAAAATTGGATAAAGAAAATAGTGCTCACAGTCTAAATAACACGTACTGTGTAACAACCGAAGTAAAGGGGCCATTTGCCCTGGGAAGTGACAAAAGAAGAGGAGGCGGTACTAAGGAAGAGCTAACAAGCCTATTTACAAATCAGAATCCAGCATTTAGGACGGACAATGACACAAGCCAATGGCAAATATAGGCGGAGAATGGGCGGGCTTCTATTCCCTACTCCATTACAGCAGATCGCCAGAGCAGCGCATGCGCGCCGGCTCAGGCTCTACCTAATAAAACGACTGTTCAAATTCGGAATTTGGCAAAAGAGCTAAACCAGTGCAAAACAGAACTCACACAGGGAGGTAAAGCAAGACTACCCACTATTCAGAGTACATTAAAATTTATACGCGAACATACATTGGTGAACACAACAGTATTGACGGTCACACTCGAGCAGTAGGGGCGTAGCATGGCCAGTAAGAACGGGGATGTGAGTTTCAGATTTTCCGACATTCATGCAGGCATCTCATTTGAGTCATTATGTGGGAAGCAGCGCATGGATTGGGGCGGGGCAGTTTAAGGGCCAATGGAAAGGAAAAGGAGTGCCGATTGTGAAGGGCACTAAAAACACAGTATTTTGTAAAATAACCATGTTCAAGGACCTTTAAAACAGAGACGAGAGTGAGTGTGTGTTATTATCAGAGTATTTAAAAATCCCAGGAGAAATCCGACAGGCACCTTACCATACCCGACTAAAAGCTTCTGTGCACAACTATTTATTAAATAATAAATGTATTCAAACGGTGTTAACACTTGAAACCCCTCCCCCCCTAAAGTTACGCCCCTGTTGAGCACTGAAAGAACAATAAAAGAATATTTGCTGCAGGGCAAAACAAATAAAAATAAGAATTAGTAATTGTATAAAAACAAGCATTATCAATGCTAATACTTTGTACAGAGAGATAGGGCAAGCACAGTGTAGTGTCATGAGACTGTGCGCTAGGACCATTGGTTTTCTGGGAGGACTCAACAGAAGAATTACCTAACTTGCTGGGAGGTGCTAAGGTGTGGTTATTAACAGTTATGATGTAATGAGAGTGCAGTGTGTGACTGTATGCTGAGGAATAAAGATGTCTGTTACAGAGCTCCATGTGTGGCGTAGTCATTTCCCTGCTCCTGGGCTGGGGAGCTCGCTACACCTAGCGATGAAGGTAGAATACGTGCCCCGAAGAAAAGAGACTACTCTCCCTAAGAGTTTGCAATGGTACGGCAAACTGCTCATGTGTGTCGTATGTTCCCCAAGTCGATGTAGAGCAGTTTGAAGTTGGCACATGTGAAGTCGAAGCTCTGTTCCAGCCCAGGCACGGGTGCTGAAGAAGTTGAAGGTCCTACAGAGGCGCGCATTCGAAAAGACTGCCAGAATCCATTGGTAGGGCTGAAAGAAATACTGTGTGGTGCCATAACACAAAGCCATCATCCATACATAGCAAAGGCAGTGATAACCAGGTACAAAAGTACAAACATACTTATCAGCATGAATGCGGGAAGTGCCACATGACCTCAAATTGGGTGTGACAACCCAGGCCCAGGTGAAAGACCGATCCAAACACATCGGCAAGTGTCATCCAGGGCAACGAAAGCCATGGGAATAGTGACGTTTTTCAATGGCAGCAGAAAGGAGCGTGAAGGATGATGCAGCCATGTTCCTAAAACTAGACCGCCATGTGACACCGCCAAAAAGCAGAATATTGGTGCTAGGTGGACTGCATGCATCGAGACATTCAATGACTTGATAGTTGCCCTGGAAGAAGTAGACAATAAGAAAATCATTTAGGTATGTAAACAACCTTGCCGGTGACGGAGTAAAAGAAGTGCTGAAGAAAATCTCTCAGACTGATGCAATATCATACCGTCAGATCAAAAAAGCATTGGGAACCACGTTTAATCCAAATCCAAATGTCGACTAAGAAAGGTAAATTTTCAATCAAGCAAGACAGCAAGCTGGTGAAATGAAGGATGAGTTTGTTGAGAGACTTGATGTGCTTATCAAATACTGCAAGTTCAGTGAATTCAATGATGAAGAAGCCATGCGCCTTACAGTCATCAATGGCTGTCTTTCAGACTCGTTTTGAAGATGCATGTTGAGAGACACTCAGTTTAGAGAAAGTGCTAATGGCAGTGAGGGCAGACGAACGTGCAGATCGTCAGGCCACTGATATGGAAGATGGAATAGCGCAAGGTGAATCAGCATTGATCATGAAAAGCAGCACAAGATAGATGCACGCATGTCGACATCTTCAGAGATGAAAAAGCTGTGCTTCTGATGTGGATTTTAATTTCCCCATGAAGGTAAATGCTGCCACGGGACAAACATACAAAGGCTGTTTTTATGGAAATGGTTATTGATGCACTTATTGTCCGAATGATTCAACGTGCTATTGCAGGGCTGCTGCCTGTTGTATCGCAAAATGACCAAATAAAATCTGTTGTTAAAAAAAACATACAAAGCCTGTGGGTAAGAAAACTTGATAAAAGTCTGCAAAGCGAAAGAGAAACCAAATGGGTCACAGCGAGAATAAAAAAGGGGCAGCAGAAGATTCCAGAAGCATTCTCGCCCTGCCCACAAGGCCAGAAAGCAACATCAGTTACGATAAGTAGAGACCAGACAAAGTCGGTCGTCGTCATGTTCACCCTACAAAGGCTCTTCAGCGTCATTATCAAGCGCAAGTGAAGATGATGGATGTGCAAGGATGATATTGACCAAGGAGTGACAGACACATGTAGGTTTGGCTGCTTGCAAAGAAGAACAAAAGACAAAGGCAAAACACCAACGAAACAACAGAATTCATTTAGACACTTCCCCAAGATTACAATAAAAGTAAACGGATGCCCCACAACCTTTAACATAGACGGTGGTGTGTAAATTAACATAATGCCAGTTTAAAAGTTTAATAGCTTGTCTCCAGTTCCACGCCTCAACCCATCAAATACAAAATTATAAACGTGGGCGGTTTTAAAACGTTGCAGAGTCAAGAGTCATTCACAGTGACATTTTTTATTTTTTTTAGAGTTTTACATAGCGCGAACTAGACCCGAGACATTGGGTATCAGAGCGCTTTACATGAGTACCAGTTTCGTTACAGAAGGACACATTAATTTTTGTTAGGCACGGGGAGATTAAGTGATTTGCCCAGAATCACAGGATGTTGGGCGTCATTGCGGGGACTTGAACCCGGTTCCCCAGCTTCGAGGTCGACCGTAAGGCTACATCATCTCCCCAACATAAAGCAGTATCAGTGCAAGAACCAATCCACGTTCTTCAAGGAACTTCCTCCAGCGCATGTCTACTCAGTTTTGCTACAGCTGCTGATATGGGACTGATATCTCTCAATTACAACCTCCACACTCAATCTGAAACTGTGAGTCAGTTTCCAGTTGTTTCATGGCCTAGGAAAAATTGAGCCAATGAAAGGGCAACTTCTCATTAATGAGGACATTCGCCCTGTTGCCAAACGGCACCGCAGATTTGTTTTCACTTGCAAGAAGTCGTCGAGAAAGAACTAGAAACGCTGTTGAAGCATAAAATCACTGAGCGCTCCATCAGTCCTACGCCATGGGATTCGCCCATAGAGGTGGTGCCACAAAAGGACAGTGGAGGTGCAGTGCACATCTGTGTTCATATGGCCAAGCCAACTGTTAGACCCGGCAGTTTCCGACTGGCTGGGACACATCGAATCCACAGCTCTAGATAGGATTAGTACTATACACGTGTCTGATGACCGGGGCTCACCCTTGGGTAGGTTGGTACCGAGCAGTCAGGCTTATCCTCAGGGCCCAAGCGTAAAGTGTTGGCACAACATCACCCTTGCACACTGCATACGCCACAAAAAGATTTCACACAGTATATAAGTATATAAGATCAGTGTTTTATATATATAACACTGATCTTTGCATTACACAAACATTGAAATCAAAACAAGATTCACATTGTATAAACACATTGTATAATCACTTCACAGCTATATGCAATTGTTGTACTTTCCCATTAGCAGGAAGGTCAAACAGTCACAGGTCTTTGACTACGCCTCGTGACCCAGCCTCTCAATCCCTCAACTCCACCTGTCAATGATACACGTTGCTCCTATTGGCGCCCCATTGACTAAACAGTCAGAACCACCTAACACGGAAAGAAACAGTTACTTAGTTTCGCCCATCCGTATTACACCTCCAGGGGTCGGGTGGCACCTGCACGAGTGCGGAATTGCTATCCCCCTGGAGACAAAAGGTTGTGACCCAGGAAACTGTCACGCTTCCAAGTCTGGAGAAATGTTTCCCCTGAGGCAGAGGTGCGACCTGCCGTAGGTGCCCACATTGCACGGCAAAACCCTTTGGGCCACGTTACGATGTTCTCCACAATAAAACACCTTGTGGCCACGTCACAATGTTCTCCACAACAAAATACCTAGTGGCGTGGGGACAGGGAGAGGGAGACAGCAACTTTGGAAAGAGGCCGCAATGTCAAGCACTGTCATCCTCCCGATCTGGAAGTCGAAGACAGCCTCCGCTCCCAGCTCAGTTTCAACAGCTCCCCTCGGACATCACAGGCTCTGGAGTGAAAGCTAGCACAGGTCCTCTTGGTTGCAAGTACAGGTCCCTCAAACTCTGCAAGTTTCCCAACACTCCTCAAACTCGTGACATCTTGGTACCTCAGGTGGCTGCTGACCATAACAAGCACACTCCTCTAGCACAGTGTGAGGACGGTGTACGTCAAAATGGTCCTTGTCCCAACTGACGATCACTTCCACCCATTTCTGCCCCACCCAGTGCGGTCCTTACGAACTTGTGGAAATGGTAAGATCCTTTGTGTCCCTAAGATTTCGTGGAGAGGAGGCCAGCTAATCGGCCCTTGGAGAGTACTTAGGGACCTAGTCCACGACAGCTGGCACTTAACTGCAGGCCAGCAACGTCCAGGCAAAATCCACCAAGTGATAGTCCCCTTACTGGAGCACGACAAGTCCCAGGCCACCACAAGTCTGCAGGCAATCCAGTTGCAGTCCCTCCTGCCTAATGATTCCTTGTGTCGACGTCCCAGCGTCGAACCAGCATAGTATGGTTCTAAATCTAAAAGCTTCTCTACTGTTAGAGGCCAGAGCCCCAGTAGTTATACCAACCATGGCCTTTGAAGATACAATCAGTTCAAAAGGCCCCCTTTCAAATGCACAGGCCCTCTCTAAATTTTGTCCTGTCTGCCATCTTACCCCAGGAGGTTTGATCACTATCTTTAGTGGGGCCAAGACCCTGCCCCTTGGAATGCAGGTTCTAATTCCACCCCCACGTAACGTCCCAAAAAGGCCCCTCAGAGTCAGAGGTCTGCAGTTATCCTTAAGCCCCTAGTTTATAGCCTTCTATCGGGAATGCACAGATGCAGCTGTCCCCCTAGCACCCAGATGTGAATTGGAGACAGGCAGAAAAGCACATAAACTCACAAGCATCAAAATGCCCACTTTCCCAAAAGTGACATTTCCACACATGTAATGTTGGATCCACTAGCATTACTGGAGAAGATTCGCCATTACAAACTCAACGATATTAAACTTGATTCTGCTACTATTCTGCCAGTGGGAAATACTGCTCAATAGCCTTTCTTTGCATTCCCCCATGCTAATCCAATGCGAGAAGCAGGCCACCTCGTACCGGACACACTATCCAGTGCCATTCATAACCCTTGCATGTAATGCACACATGCACATGCCCTACCTCTTCCCAACATCACACCCTGTCACCAGGGAGAACTCTGATATAGCAAGAGACATGCAGAATCTTGCCACGTAACCTGTGCACATAGACCCCGCCAATGCAAACCTATGGCACAATCGATGAGCTACCTCCATGGATGGCACACCAGTGCTGCAGGCCAACGGAGGAGCATTCAAGGTGCATACCCTGGGTATACGTCTTCCCCCTAGATAAGGGACAACAGCTATCTCACATCAGTCAATCGTGTGTACCCCAATCACCAGTATGTATATGAGAAGCAAAGTGCTTTGGCACTGAATGGCAGTGAGAAATGTGCTCAAAGTCCTAAGGCTAGCATCCAGATCAGTGGAAAACTGGGAAGGAGAAAAGCAATCAGTCAAAGGAAAGCAGCCTAGAGAGGGCCAACTTCAACACCAACAAAGCAATCGAGAGAGAAAGACACCCTGGTCCTCACATAGTGGACATGATCATGTAACTGAACTATGCAAAAGTCTTTTCCCATCTTGACCTGAACAAGGGATATCATCAACTCGAGTTGGAAGAGAACTGTAGGTACATCACACCTTTTTTGACTCGTTAGTTTGTTCAGATACAAAAGGTTGTTAGCAAGTCAAGTCAGTGGCAGAAATATTTCACAATGTTATACATTGAATAATTTAACCTGTCACAAATGCTTTTAATTACAGCGATGATATACTGGTATTTGGGGTAACGCAAAAGGAGCATGACAAGTCTATTACCCAAGTATGCCAATTCCTTGCTGATGCAGGTCTCACTCTGAATGCAGCAAAGTGTGACTTTCACAAGACCAAACTCAAATACTTTGGGCACATATTTTCCGATGGGGGAAAGACTTCTGACTCGGATAAAGTGCAAGCCCTGTCAGCTGCTTGCCCCCCACAAGATGCTACCATGCAGCAATCCTTCTTAGGCATGAACAGTAATTGCTCGAGGTACATTTGTTACTTTGCTACTTTGAGTACCCCATTGAGAGACCTGACAAAAACAAAATGTCCCTTTCCACTGGTCTCCTGAATGTGAGCAAAGCTTCAAAAGAAAAAAACATGCGATTGAGAATTCAACCAAGATGGTCTATTTCAACCCAAAGTAACATACTGAGATCACAGTAGATGCAAGCCCTAGTGGGGCTGGGGGCAATCCTTGATCAACATAATGCTCATCCGAATGCTCAGAGACACATAGTGGACAATGCTAGTAGGAGCCTGTCTGACACAGAATGTGCCTATTCTCAGCTGGAGAAGGACAGTCTGGCTGTAGTGTGGGCCTGCAAACATTTTCATGTGTTTCTACACGGAAAACGTTTCACTATCATTACAGACCATAAAGCACTGCTCACCATTTTTGGAAGCCCGAAAACCAAGATGCCCCCTCACATCGAGAGGTGGGGGATGCGCCTGCAAGAGTGCGACTATGCAATTGTGCAAAAGCAGGCTAAAGATCAGAACCCTGCGGATTACTTTTCATGAGTCCAGCTACATCGTCACAGTTCAAGATCCAAAGCGGCTGAGGAGTACATTAACTTCAAAGGTGAGGTCCAGCACGCCAGCAGAGCAAACCCTGCGAACAGATTATTGCTGCTTCTAAATTTGATAAGTACATGCTTATCCTCAAAGACATAATTTCAATTCAATTGTGGAAGAAGAGTGCTTGACCATTAGCTGAGTATGAGGAATTTCAAAAATTCAAAAATGTACAGGATGAACTGTCAGTTAACAGGGAAGGTATTGTATTGAGAGGTTCGAGAATCAGCATACCCGAGAGCCTATAACAGGAAGTCACTGAATTAGCCCATGAAGGACACTGTGGCGTTGCAGCCAACAAAAGAGCCCTAAGAGACAGAGTGTGATTCCCGCACCTAGATGCACGAGTGGAGCGGGAACTAAAAGAGTGTCATCTATCCAGCTGCCATTACCCCAAAGTGACACAGCATCCATTGACAATGTCTGACCTTTCTGCATATGCTTGGGATGGATTTGCAGTTGATTTCTTTGGGCATTTAGGAAATGGTCATCATCTCATGGTAGTCATTGATGAGCATTTACGCTTTCCTTTAGGAGTTATCATCAACAATCGATGAAAAAGTAATCGAGCGGTTGGATGATATCTTTGCAGCGTGGGATATCCCTGCCATTCTCAAATCTGACAATGGTCTGTCGTTCAACAGCAAAGAATTCAAGGAGATTCTAGCCAGACCAAATGTCCAGCATCAAAAGAGTACACAACTAAGGCTCCAGCCTATGGTATTGTGGAATGATTCGTGGGTATCCTCAAAGGTTAATTCAACGAGCGTCAATGGAGGAAATTAGGTTATACCAGGCCCTGTATCAAGCCCTCCGTGTGTAGCTTTCAACTCCTCACTCCACCACTGGTGAGAGTCCTGCCACCTTGCTATTCAGGAGAGCCATCAGAGCCAAACTGCCTTTGTGGACAGTAGACGGATCCTTGAGTGTTGATAAGGTTCATGTCACAGACACTTCTCAAAAGTGCAAGATTAATACATATGCCAATTGGCGTCGACGATCTCAGGAAACAGTCCTTGATGAAGGTGACTGGGTCCTGGTCAAGCAGAAACGGAGGCGAAAAACAGACACGCCACTTGCTGTCGATCCTATAAGGGTTGTGCAGGGCAAACAACACATTGTTGATGGCACATCGTCCCAGAAAGTCCGTCACACTTTGAACATCTACCTCGACGTTCATCAGCTCCTGCTATCGTGAATGAGGCGGCCCCCGCCTAACAGTCCAGTTCAAGCATCAGAATCTGTGCCATCAGTGCACAACGAGTGTGTCTCAGCCGTCACATACCCCCTCGATCTGGCCGACTAGTGAGAGCACCTCGGCAACTGATTGTGGAAATGTAATGTGACTGTTGTTTGTACTTTTTACTTAACAAAGGGGGAGATGTAGTGTTGTGAGACTGTGCGCTAGGACCCTTATGGTTCTGGGTGGACTCAACAGTGGAATTACATAATCTGTTGGGAGGTGTTAAGGTGTGGTTATTAATGGGTATGACGTAATGAGAGTGCAGTGTGTCATCGTATGTTGACGAATAAAGACGTCTGTTACAGAGCTCCGTGTGTGGCACATTACTTTGTATGCTCCCAGGCTGGGGAGGACACTACAGACGATAGGGGTTCCCTCCTGTTGTTTTGGAATGGCTAGATGTTTGGAAAGGTGAGTAAACTGTGTATCACTTCTCACTCGCTCCTTCTTGGAATACAACAGTAAATGGTGGTCATCCAGTTTAGAAGCAGAGGCCACGTGGGATGCAGCACACTGCAGATGAAATGAGCAGCATGTCAGGGGCTCAGTGGCACTGCCTTGGAAGATCTGAGGATCTCTAAAACAAGCATTTGCAATGCAATAGGTCTCGCATTTGCAAGAGTTTAAGCTATTGGCATTGTAAATGACAATGCCTTTTATTTATCTCTTTTGATAATTAACACATAAATAAAAGGCATTGCCATTTACAATGCCAACAGCTCAAGCTCTTGTAAATGCAAGACCTATTTCACTTCAAAAAGCGGCCATCATTGTCACAGGCTGCTTGGAAAGTAAAAGCGCGCATGGCGCGCTGAATGTTGCAGGAAAGCATGTTGTGCCTGCAGTAGGAGAAACTCATTAAAGATAATAGTGCTTACAGACTAAATAAGATATATTGTGTAACAGCAGAAGTAAAAGGGCCAGTCCTCATGGGACGTTATAAATAAAGACAAGGCGGTACTAAGGAGGGACAAACAAGC
This sequence comes from Triturus cristatus, assembly GCF_964204655.1. Lineage (NCBI taxonomy): Eukaryota > Metazoa > Chordata > Amphibia > Caudata > Salamandridae > Triturus > Triturus cristatus. Next base: position 83,111,597 of record NC_140586.1, on the reverse strand, counting down.
CTATTAACGAATCGGAAGCTAGCATTTACAAAGGACAATGACACAAGCCAATGAGAAATATGGGCAGAAAGTGGGCGTGGCTGCATGTCCATACTTGAATATAGCATGCCTCGCAGAACAGCGCATGTGCTGCCCAGGCTCGACCTAAAAATGGAAAACTAAATGACTGGACCATCAGCCCGTGCACTGATGCAAGCTCATTTTCAGGTGGATGTGCACGTGATCCAGCAAAATGCCATCACTCACAGGGCAGTAAATCAACTGGCTGAAGTGAGCTGACCTATTGTCACATGCACCATGTTCTACATTCCAGGAGTGAAGAGCATACATTTTCCAAAAAAGGCAATACAAGCATACTTTTAAGTCAAAACACACACATTCTGCCAAATCAAAAACGTGTGGCAAAGAGGATCAACATGTGCAGAGTCTATACCCCTCTCCCAGCAATGCTTCTTAAAGCTCTTTTTCTCTTCATCACTAACGTTCTGGCTACAGCTGTGCTGTAAAGTCAGACCAACAAAGGAGTGTTATTATGATACAATGGTTTAAGTAAAGAATTAAATTACAGAGTACGTTTCATATGCAAAATAGTCCCTCATGCATTCCAATAGTGGCGAAAGGATACACCAAAGCAGCGAACAGAAAAAGAGTGTGACAATAATAATCCTGTGGGCTGATCGAAAATGTGAATGACACGGTCTCAAACCAATGGCAATAGGGAGTGGAGACAGAGAAGCCAACAGTTGAAGGAGGCTGAGTCAAAGCCAATTAAGGTATGTATAGAATACAATAGCTTTACCATAAAAGGTGAAAGGGAATTTACAAATCAAGCCTAATCACCCTAAATGGTGCAAGTGCTATTATACGTCATACCCGATAACATCTATTCCACAATGGTGAGCTAGGAGTATGCAAAGGCTTAGTATTTTTTTTTGCATTCTTAGCCAAGCTCTGTGGAAAACGTTTGTGAAGGTTGCAAAGATTTTCGCCTTGACACTTGTGCAAACAATTGTGTCTTTGATGACAACTTTTTTTGCACATATAATTATTTAATACTGACAAAATGGTTCTGCATTACATATATTTAGAGTTATGAGAAATTTGCGTAATGTGCTTTCATGTTATCATGCAAAATTCAGGCAATATTGCACACATGTATAATAAAGCAAAATTCGCAATTATGCAAATTTTTGTTTAGCACAGAATACATCCTCACATCATGTTTTGCAGCAAGGACGCATTCATCAAAAGCCCTGCAAAAAATATCAACTCGCATTCTGGTGTTCACGTGGATTTGCGGTCATTTTTTACAGTGAATGCCGCTTAATTATACAAAGGGGAATAATGGCATAATTTCAGGAATTTGACGCAGAAGAGAAGCAGAAACCCACCTCCCCAAAAATTTGGGAATTTAGCATAACAAATGTAATGCGAAAATCTCAAATTACGCAAAATACACATGCATAATTTCAAATTGGCCCAGGACAACATATATTATGCAATGCCATTGTGCACAAAAAATTCAGGAAAAGGTAAAATTGCCCATAAATGTTCTGACTATTTTTTACCAGCGTGGCTTGTTTACAGTGAAAAATATCTCGCAATGCACTGAACATCATCTCACAATAAAGCATACATTTCCTTCTGGATAAGCTACAAGGGAAACCTTCAGAGCCTTTGGGATGGTTGAAAATGGTGAACATCGCACAACTTTGCTGATGGGCACACAAGCGTCGCAGACCTATCCTGTGTTCCCTATCATCCCTATCACACATCTACAACACAAAAGCAACTTCTTACAGAGGGAAAGGTCTCTTGCAGGGAAGTGAAGCAGAAGATTGAAAGACTAGGCCACAAGTAAAACAAATGGAAGTTGGACACCAAAGGAAAGCCTGAGGTCTTGTACCAGGTCTTGGGGTAGACTCAAAGGTACTAATGGTGTTTTATGGATGAGAAAGGTAGACTGACAACTCACAAGTCCAGAGTGGAACACACAACTCCGCGCATGCATCAAGAAGCGCCCCAATCTTTGGGATAGTTAGGCAAAACAACTGTGACAAAGCAGTTTATGCGAAAGTTAACAGAGTTATTCCAGCAGGTGCTAAACGGTGGCGTGCAGAAGCAAGCATTACTAAAACCAACAGCTCTGGGTTTAAAGTGCTAAGGTATTTAAAGATAGGCATGCACAAGTATTCATTTGTGCATGCGTTAGCAGCGAGCAGATGATGGAGGCAGAGAGATGTAAAATACTTCTTGATAAATTGCAAAGCATACAGTCCGCTGGAGGCGGAAGCATACATTCAAACTGCCAATATCATTAGAGGGGAGAGAATACTTCTCTGGTGCAGCGGAGCGAAATAAGACATAGTTTGAAAGGGGTGGAGCCAAAGCCCACTCTAAGCATATTAGAAACAAAAGGTCTATTTAGAGAGGTGCACTGTCAAATCCAGGCCTAAAAATAGCCTTTCAGGGAAAAAAAAGCATAGGGAAATTGTGGTAGGAGATGATGTAGGTTGCCAAACCGATACCAAATATAACTCTTGAAACTGACTGATCATGCACATCGATACTACCCGAAAGAGTTTAATTAACTTTGATATTAGGAGACCTACATCCCAAAATGGCAACTGTGTCGACAAAGGTTGGTGTGAAGTCATCTTTCACATTGCGCTGGAATAGAACGACTGCTTGAAAATCAGAGAGAACTTATGATAATAGGAAATGTGCAAACCAGGAGTAGGTGCAACTTCACCCAAAGCTGCACTGTGGAACGGTACAAAACGAATCACGCAATAAGAAGTTGGTGAATCAGGATTTGAAGGTCTAAAGTCCATACTGGCCTTATAAACACGAAAATGCCTCTGACACCATAGATCACACTTTTTCTTTTCTCAGCAATCCTATTTATTGACTGCGAGTTTAAATTCATACTGGGGCGTCCATTTTTAGGTCTTGCCTACGACAGCACTCGCAGCCCAGACCAGTCGGACAGCAGGGCACAATTGGACAGACAAGGTAGCAAGTTTGAGCCTAACAGCAGTGGGAAAGGTACTTCCCTCGTGGTTAGAGGAAAACCCAACACAGAGAACTCTATTTACCTCCCAAATTGACATGTATGATTTATGTTTTATCAAGGACGTGTGACAAGCTGATTTATGACGGGCCCTGTCAGAATGATTTCTGACCCCCTCATGTCAAGGGGGAGGAAGTGCTATGCATACATGCTAAATAGAATTGAGGCCTATAATCCCAACAGAACACATGGCTCATGTTTTTATGAGGTAAGAAGGGGGTTAAAGTGGGCCAAGTGCAAGAATGAATACAAACAAATAACAGCGCTTGCTGTGAAGAACCAGTTTTGCGTTGCTGTTTTTTTTAGTAGTGTTTCATAATAATGATTGCAACTTTAAACATTATTTTCCACCGTTTAATCACACTATTTTCCAGATGGTTGATTGCATTTCTTCTGATTTTATTATCAAACTTTATCAGCTGACACGTGTTTCGCTGACGTGCCAACACGCATCCATACTGCAGGCTTTATCAAAGTTTGCTCCCTTATTTTGTTCCCTGTCCAATAACTTCAATAAAAAGCCAATCGCAGGGCGTGGTAACCCTAAATCTGGCCAGTGTTCAAGATGGTCTTGTGAACTGAGATTGACAGTACCCACAGACCGGAACTCCGGAAGACAAAATCACGCGATAGCCAGCTTAGGAGAGGCTTCAGCCAGCGATGTGTTTCTACGAATGTCGAACAAGCCTTGATGAAGGCGACAGATTAGACGGTCGTAGCAACGCGAGCAAAACACGCGTCGGCTACCAAGGTTGATAAAATCAGAATTGGAATCCACTATTTAGAAAACCGTTTCATTAAACAGCAATGGGTGAATAAGGTTGAAAACTAAACACTGGCCACGCAACTAAACTGGCCCATCACAGCAAGCATTTTAACAAAGGAGAAAGCAAGTTAGAAAAATGTAAAAACTGCTATTTTCGTGTCAACTGACTTCAGTTTCACTTTCTGTGGGGATACAACTAAACCTCGTCCCCGCTCCCCCACCAACTTTCTGACGTGGTGGAAAGTTGACGCATAAGTCTTATGAGCAGCAGATGTCTAGCTTGGGGTGGAGCAAGGTAAAGTAGTCTCTTGAGTTAATAAAGATATTTGTAAAGCATTTTAGTATTGCGCAACGTATGCAGTAACGGGACGGACAAGTCCATGTAACCAGGCCTTTATTAGAAACCAGCACCACCACAAATACAGAATAAAAAACCGCTTCCAACAACTTGTGGATATTTATTTCCGAACTTTCTTTTTTACCGAAAGCTGCCTGCCTAACCTGTGGAGAAATAAAAATGAATCCTATTTAATTCCCAAGAGAACAGTTTGAAACGACTCCCAGTAAAGCGTGCAAGAAGCGTGGACGGAGTCGAGGAGCTCTTAAAGTCATGCAACATTCAGGTTAATTACCGCCAATGGGTCCTGAGTAGGTCTAATGTGTTCTGGTGCCATTCATGGCAAGTATATTGGATTCTATTCTTTCTCTAACTAAACTGACTTTGGGTTAGCCTCCTTGAACCATTGGTTTCTTTGGCTGACAAACCACCTACCATTGGTTTGAGACATTGTCAATCACACCGGATCAGCTGACAGCAGTATTTTAGTCTTACCTTCTTTCTACTGGCTGTTTGGGTGTATCCTTCCTTCTCCATTGGACTGCCTGAGGAACTACCTTACATCTGAAACGTGCACTATGCCATCATACATCATATTATATCATCCATACATTGTATAGCAAAGCAATTATTTTTAGGTTTGGATTTGCCAGTGTAGTTGTCTAAAAAAGCCTATTGTTTGTATAAGCGTACAGTGGGCTTTAGGTACACTGGCTTTTATTAACCCACCCTTTCAGCAACTGGCTTGAGACTTAGCCAATCACACCTCAGCAGAAAGGGGTAAACCCTGGCTCAAATAGCATTGACTGTATGCACTGCAGTGCACAAGGGGCTATTTTACATCTCTCTGCCACTTTCTCTCGGTCTGCTCCTTGATATAAAGAAATGCACACATGCACCCGTGTGCATGCCTGCCTATACATTTGTCGTCATATTAAATCCAGACTTGTTGGTTTTGCAAATCTCTGTTTTCATTGTTTTGCACTGCTGCAGGCATTTCAATATTGCTTTTGTCAGTGTTCTAGTGGAAGTGTCAAAACTATGGGCTTTGCTAATGCTTGGTTTACCTATAGCTCCCACATGCATTACGGTTAATGCAGTGCGTGATAACAGTCATTTTGGTTTACTCATAAGGATTGAATTGTTCGCCATTGTTGGCGCAGCAAGAGCTGTAGATATCCAGACATAGGTTTCTGAATTTAGTCCCTCGTCCACAGAAAGTACAGTGAATCCTTTACCTCGATTTGAACCAGGCACATCCCACGTCTACTCCAGCCTGAACAGTGCCATACAGGGATTGTGCCTTTTAGAGCACTTTCCTCTGTAAATGTATTGTGTCTGTCATTTTCAACAGCTAACAACAGTGTAAGTCATAAAAGGGCATCCAGATTTCATGGCATTACTTTTTTGGAGCATTTTCATCTGTATTTATTATTCATATTTATTTTCACTCCTCTTATTAGTATTTATCTATATTTAGTTGGCACTGAGTGAAAAAATGAAGTTAGAACTAGTATAGCCCCACATTTCATGTAACCACTAAATGCGCAGTCATGCTTGCATACCTGTGGGGTATTATCACTATTAGCAGACACATATAATACAATAAAACACCTGTATGGAAAAGCAGTATTATAATACACACACCTGTACGTTTGCAGTTATTTAAAGAAATCTCATCTGTTTTCAAGTCGAAACCTGTCGGACACTGCAACCGTCTTGTTGCAAACCAGACAGCGCAGTTTTCTTGTTGCGAAAGACTTATTGGGGATATGCTGCTAGCTGACCGAGGCAGCAACTTCACCTGTTGCATGCTAGTTTGCTTTTTGTTTTATCACTTTTTTTTGTGCTTTCTATTTGATGGTTTTATTTGTTTTAGCCCATCCATCTGCTGTTCGTTCCTCCCGCAAAGCATAGTCTGTTTACCACACGTCCGATTGGCTTCTTTTATCTGACCACAAGTGTCTCCTTTCTGAGAACTTTGTTGTGTTTTCTGTTAAATGTTTTTCTCAACTGCCATCACATACTTGAATGTTATACGAAAAAAAACAGCCTAGCTTTTCCTAACGTTTTCTCCTATGCCCTTTCCTCTACTTTGTATTAACATCCCTAGCTTATACAGTTTTCACTTTCTCACAAAGCAACGAAATGTTCACATACAACACTGTAATCCTTGTTTACAAACTGTGTGTCGTCTATCTCAGTTCACATTCATCACATATAGACTGCCTCTGGTTACAGGCGGTACAAAAGGGGGTGGTGATGGACGGAGTATCAGAACCAATCAAACACTCACACCCAGTCAACAGATCTGGGTTTGATCCATCACCGTTCTTTAGCCCACTCTGCCACCCCAGTCCAGACATGGCAATATGCAAATCAATCTGACCCTGTGCCTCATGGGAACAGTCCAGCCCGAACTGCCAAGCCATGCCTTCCCTGGACCGGAAACCAGCTTCCTAGGACCGGTTTCTGGCATTTCAGCCGTCTTCAGCCAGGCTTGCTTGAATCCAGTGGCAAAGTGAGCAAGGGACTCAACGTCTGAGCATACCCTGCCAACTTATGGCGAACAAAGCGGTACAAAAGGGGGTGGTGATGGACGGAGTATCAGAACCAATCAAACACTCACACCCAGTCAACAGATCTGGGTTTGATCCATCACCGTTCTTTAGCCCACTCTGCCACCCCAGTTCAGACATGGCAATATGCAAATCAATCTGACCCTGTGCCTCATGGGAACAGTCCAGCCCGAACTGCCAAGCAATGCCTTCCCTGGACCGGAAACAAGCTTCCTAGGACCGGTTTCTGGCATTTCAGCCGTCTTCAGCCAGGCTTGCTTAAATCCAGTGGCAAAGTGAGCAAGGGACTCAACGTCTGAGCATACCCTGCCAACTTATGGCGAACAAAGCGGTACAAAAGGGGGTGGTGATGGACGGAGTATCAGAACCAATCAAACACTCACACCCAGTCAACAGATCTGGGTTTGATCCATCACTGTTCTTTAGCCCACTCTGCCACCCCAGTTCAGACATGGCCTGGCTGAAGACGGCTGAAATGCCAGAAACCGGTCCTAGGAAGCTGGTTTCCGGTCCAGGGAAGGCATGGCTTGGCAGTTCGGGCTGGACTGTTCCCATGAGGCACAGGGTCAGACTGATTTGCATATGGCCATGTCTGAACTGGGGTGGCAGAGTGGGCTAAAGAACGGTGATAGATCAAACCCAGATCTGTTGACTGGGTGTGAGTGTTTGATTGGTTCTGATGCTCCGTCCATCACCACCCCCTTTTGTACCGCTTTGTTCGCCATAAGTTGGCAGGGTATGCTCAGACGTGAGTCCCTTGCTCACTTTGCCACTGGATTCAAGCAAGCCTGGCTGAAGACGGCTGAAATGCCAGAAACCGGTCCTAGGAAGCTGGTTTCCGGTCCAGGGAAGGCATGGCTTGGCAGTTCGGGCTGGACTGTTCCCATGAGGCACAGGGTCAGACTGATTTGCATATGGCCATGTCTGAACTGGGGTGGCAGAGTGGGCTAAAGAACGGTGATAGATCAAACCCAGATCTGTTGACTGGGTGTGAGTGTTTGATTGGTTCTGATGCTCCGTCCATCACCACCCCCTTTTGTACCGCTTTGTTCGCCATAAGTTGGCAGGGTATGCTCAGACGTGAGTCCCTTGCTCACTTTGCCACTGGATTCAAGCAAGCCTGGCTGAAGACGGCTGACATGCCAGAAACCGGTCCTAGGAAGCTGGTTTCCGGTCCAGGGAAGGCATGGCTTGGCAGTTCGGGCTGGACTGTTCCCATGAGGCACAGGGTCAGACTGATTTGCATATGGCCATGTCTGAACTGGGGTGGCAGAGTGGGCTAAAGAACGGTGATAGATCAAACCCAGATCTGTTGACTGGGTGTGAGTGTTTGATTGGTTCTGATGCTCCGTCCATCACCACCCCCTTTTGTACCGCTTTGTTCGCCATAAGTTGGCAGGGTATGCTCAGACGTGAGTCCCTTGCTCACTTTGCCACTGGATTCAAGCAAGCCTGGCTGAAGACGGCTGAAATGCCAGAAACCGGTCCTAGGAAGCTGGTTTCCGGTCCAGGGAAGGCATGGCTTGGCAGTTCGGGCTGGACTGTTCCCATGAGGCACAGGGTCAGACTGATTTGCATATGGCCATGTCTGAACTGGGGTGGCAGAGTGGGCTAAAGAACGGTGATAGATCAAACCCAGATCTGTTGACTGGGTGTGAGTGTTTGATTGGTTCTGATGCTCCGTCCATCACCACCCCCTTTTGTACCGCTTTGTTCGCCATAAGTTGGCAGGGTATGCTCAGACGTGAGTCCCTTGCTCACTTTGCCACTGGATTCAAGCAAGCCTGGCTGAAGACGGCTGAAATGCCAGAAACCGGTCCTAGGAAGCTGGTTTCCGGTCCAGGGAAGGCATGGCTTGGCAGTTCGGGCTGGACTGTTCCCATGAGGCACAGGGTCAGACTGATTTGCATATGGCCATGTCTGAACTGGGGTGGCAGAGTGGGCTAAAGAACGGTGATAGATCAAACCCAGATCTGTTGACTGGGTGTGAGTGTTTGATTGGTTCTGATGCTCCGTCCATCACCACCCCCTTTTGTACCGCTTTGTTCGCCATAAGTTGGCAGGGTATGCTCAGACGTGAGTCCCTTGCTCACTTTGCCACTGGATTCAAGCAAGCCTGGCTGAAGACGGCTGAAATGCCAGAAACCGGTCCTAGGAAGCTGGTTTCCGGTCCAGGGAAGGCATGGCTTGGCAGTTCGGGCTGGACTGTTCCCATGAGGCACAGGGTCAGACTGATTTGCATATGGCCATGTCTGAACTGGGGTGGCAGAGTGGGCTAAAGAACGGTGATAGATCAAACCCAGATCTGTTGACTGGGTGTGAGTGTTTGATTGGTTCTGATGCTCCGTCCATCACCACCCCCTTTTGTACCGCTTTGTTCGCCATAAGTTGGCAGGGTATGCTCAGACGTGAGTCCCTTGCTCACTTTGCCACTGGATTCAAGCAAGCCTGGCTGAAGACGGCTGAAATGCCAGAAACCGGTCCTAGGAAGCTGGTTTCCGGTCCAGGGAAGGCATGGCTTGGCAGTTCGGGCTGGACTGTTCCCATGAGGCACAGGGTCAGACTGATTTGCATATGGCCATGTCTGAACTGGGGTGGCAGAGTGGGCTAAAGAACGGTGATAGATCAAACCCAGATCTGTTGACTGGGTGTGAGTGTTTGATTGGTTCTGATGCTCCGTCCATCACCACCCCCTTTTGTACCGCTTTGTTCGCCATAAGTTGGCAGGGTATGCTCAGACGTGAGTCCCTTGCTCACTTTGCCACTGGATTCAAGCAAGCCTGGCTGAAGACGGCTGACATGCCAGAAACCGGTCCTAGGAAGCTGGTTTCCGGTCCAGGGAAGGCATGGCTTGGCAGTTCGGGCTGGACTGTTCCCATGAGGCACAGGGTCAGACTGATTTGCATATGGCCATGTCTGAACTGGGGTGGCAGAGTGGGCTAAAGAACGGTGATAGATCAAACCCAGATCTGTTGACTGGGTGTGAGTGTTTGATTGGTTCTGATGCTCCGTCCATCACCACCCCCTTTTGTACCGCTTTGTTCGCCATAAGTTGGCAGGGTATGCTCAGACGTGAGTCCCTTGCTCACTTTGCCACTGGATTCAAGCAAGCCTGGCTGAAGACGGCTGAAATGCCAGAAACCGGTCCTAGGAAGCTGGTTTCCGGTCCAGGGAAGGCATGGCTTGGCAGTTCGGGCTGGACTGTTCCCATGAGGCACAGGGTCAGACTGATTTGCATATGGCCATGTCTGAACTGGGGTGGCAGAGTGGGCTAAAGAACGGTGATAGATCAAACCCAGATCTGTTGACTGGGTGTGAGTGTTTGATTGGTTCTGATGCTCCGTCCATCACCACCCCCTTTTGTACCGCTCTGGTTACAGGCAGCACACAGACATCCTGTGCTTACAAGCAGCACTGTTATCCCTGCTTACAAACTGCATGAGAAGTCTGTTGCTGCTTACGAATACCACACACAACCCCTCACAAATGGGCGAGGGCCCTTTCCGGGGGCTGTTAGGCTGTTGTCACGTGCACCCTACCCTCCTTAATTTACTCACAGTAGCCACTTGTTGGCGCAAAAACGGCCGCAGTTTATTCACATCTCAAATTTCATCATAACACAATTATTAAGTCACACAAAACTTCAGGCACATCTGACATTATTACTTTAGCTTTGTTTTTGTTCCGTTGCCATGACAACACCCTCTGACAGCTCTTCAAGTGATAGCCTCTTCTTGTTGGACATCCACCAGCTATGCGGCCCTTAGGCTACACTTTGCTGCTGTTATTTGTGTGGGTGGCCCCTGTGCCTGGCCCGGGATGCAAGTGCCGTGTCCGCCCTGTGCTTACCCCCCTTTACTGCCCATTTGCCTGCTCCCCAGTGCCCACATCCCAAAGGCAACTTCATGAGCAGCTGCTCTTTTATAGGGGATTGGGCTCGTACGGCTGACCTTCTGTGCTGTCTCCGCCATGCTGCCTGTGCTTTGCCGACCTCGGGCAGCTTCCGTGTTACCTGCTGCTTTTTTTTTTTTATTGATATATTTTTTTCTTTTTGGATGAAACCCAGTTGTTCAATAGCTCCCACTATATTCAGTAGAAACAAGTCCAAACCTACCCCCACCAGGTCCAGGTGGACCCCGTCCGCCTCGTAGTATCCCTGAGTTTTCAGATTAATGAGCCCATGACGTACAAAAAAAAATACGTTACCTTTGCCATGGAGAAATTTAGCTTACACCTAGACCTTTCCACTGCTGCATAATCCCTTGCATTCGCAGCAAGCTACGACTTCTGACCAAAGCATCTCCGCTGGGCGAATAAACCTAGCAACTGCTGTGAGGTGGGATAGCATTGCTGCTAGCAGGTCCCTCCTCCCAAGGCTGTCCAAGTTGTTTCCCCAAGGTGCATCACTACCGCGTCCTTAACCGGTGTAGCACACTCTGAATGGCAGGTATTAAGCGTTCCCATCTCATGCCCGGCCTCCCAATCCAAGTCAAGGCTGTGTTGCGCAACCAAAGCCCCCATAGTCCTTCCGTACTGACGCCCACCATTGAGCCCTCACGATGTAGGAATGTCCCAATATTCACACTCTGTGCCAGCATTCCGGAGGGCCTGTTAACGAGAAAGGTGCAGCTTATATGGCTGCTGTCCGAATGTAGCCCTTATATGTGCCCGATGTGTAGCGACATATTCTCTTTATGTGCTCCCCACTCACCCCGCTCACTGCTGCTGCCCCTATGCAGAATGAGTGTGACCCAAATTCCTTGGTGGGGAGACCTGACCTACTCAGAGCCACCCTGAGGACCGCGTTGAACTGGAAGCGGCTATGGTTTAACCCATCTCCTGTGCTAAAAAAGTGGGTGCCCAGCCTGCACCCGCCCCTCAGGTATCTACGCATGAGGCATAACGGGTGGCACTCACAATCCTCCAGGCAATCTAATTGTGTGTACTTCCCTTTGGTCTCCTGATATGCTTTGGAACACCACAGGTATACTGTCATGTGCCTTTTGCTCATGCGTACATCCTCATCTCTTAAGCACACTGCCCCCGGATTGCATCTGGAAGGAGCAACTAGCTCGCTAACCCTGTAGGCCCCGAAGAATGCCAACGCAAATGCTGCCCTAAAAAGCGTGACTTCCTGTTCCTGCTTGTAAATGTCATGGAGCCCGCAGTCCCAGCAGTATGACAAAATTGATAGGGCGCCTCTTGTCCTTACCCCTTGGTGGTAGCTGCCCCCACCCTTTCATGGCCGCCCTACAGTAGAAGGCACTAGTGGATCATTCCTTGTCTCTAGCTTAGCATAATAAGACACTGCATTAATGTGGATTTGTGCCCGTGCCCATGCCCAGTCAGTTCTCCTGAGGAAGCCCACTGTATGAAGGCCCTACAAAGAGCGCACATAGACTTCCTGTGCTTACAAGCAGCACTGTTATCCCTGTTTACAAACTGCACACGTAATCTGTCGCTGCTTACAAATACCACACTCATATTACCTGTGCTTAGAGACAGCACACAGACTGTGACAGGTAGTAAGTGAGCTTCTTTCGGCAAGGGTATGCCTCTGATCCGTTTCTTGGATCACCTTCGATAAATCAACACTGCTCTGCTGTACACGGGACATGCACCTTCATGCACACACGCTTTGGATACTCTTAGTCCGATATCGGTAACCCTCCCATAAGGTACTTAGTACACAATGCAATAAATAATCATGCCACACAAATTTTGTTGGAAAACAGTATGCTGCAGGTTTATTTCATACATGAAGTATGCCAACATGGTGGGTTAACTTATAGGCGATCCAAGGGCAGGCAGCGGTGACTGACCTAAACTGCCCGCCTGATGAGCCAAACTGCACCATGGCAAACCCAATCGGTGCTACCATTTATGTGGGGATTATCCCCCTTAAATACCTTGAACCACCAGTCCATGACTTTGCTCACGTCTTTTTAGGGGCAGAGAGTTGCAAGGAAATCTCCCAGTTGCTCAGGCTTACAACTGCCTGAAGGATTAGCGGGGCGGGGCGCGGATGTTTTCATCCAGGGTCCTGCTGTAAAGACTCCTGGTGTTTGGCATAGGGCACCCCTATTGTGCTCCTGAAGAGGGTCCCCCTATGTACCAATCCGACTCCGGATAGCCCTGTCACTCCGCCTGCAACAGGCCTGTGCTTGCAGACCTCGATTCGTTTTTTAGGTCTCGCCTGACCCAGCGCATGCGCTGACCCGGCGAGACTTTTTGAGAGGGCTCCAAAAAGTGCTACCAGGCCAGCCCAGAGCTACAGTGCATGTGCGCGGGCGCTCGCACCGCGCTTGAACGCGATTACTTTCACTTTCGCGGCCGCACGGCTGCTTTGATGTTTGATCGAGATCCTGATCACTTTTGCGGCCGCTTGGCATAGCCAATAGGTCTCGCTTTTGGGACCTTATAAGTATTTAGTTATGCAACTGTTGCATGGCTAAACATTTATAAGGTCCCAAAGGCGAGACCTATTGGCTATGCCAATGCTTGTCAGGTTTTGCTTTCATTTCTTTTTTTTTATTTTCAACTTCAGGACTCTAGTCAGCAGCCTTGCCTTCGGCCATCACTACACTGACAGACAAGCAGTCCTTGCAAACCCTCATCTCATCCCCACACATAACGCAGTCAAGATTTCCACCCTCAACGACCAGCGCCGGCAAGGCACAACAAGTATCGGGCCAAGGAAGCCTGGTGGTGGCATGGCAGTCTAAGCTGCTCTGCAGTCCTTAGCCATGGGGCGAATGCCAGACTCCCAGAGGGCACAATGGCCTCTCCAGCCCTGTCAGCTCGCAGTTTATAAACACAGATGAATGCTGAGAAAGACTGGAAGACATGCTCTCATTGGCCAGGCTCCCCATCTACTCGCACACACATTCATGAAATTCGACATTCTATCTAAATTAGGAATTTCTCACATAATATACAGATGTATTAGAAGGGTGAAAGATAAATAGGAGGGCATAACCCATCTCCGATTGTTGGGCACGCCTGAGGGATTTTCGCCAATGACCAAGTCAGATTTAAAGGAAAAGATCCTGCCTGTGGTCCATGGCATTAGTCCCAATTCAGCCAGGGAATGCACAAGGACACAAAGCAGATGTTTCTTCATTAAAATGTGCATTTTGCCAACTTCCACTCCTTGACTCGGGTGACATTAATCAATAAAACAGGTGAAAGGGGATGTGTTTCTCTTATTTTTATTACCGTACCTTAGGAGTTCATAGCTACAAAAATTCTGTGTTTTTGTTTGTTTAGGCAAAATGACAGGTACCTTTGGCATACTGTCCTCTAGGACTGCCTTTTACGCTGGGTGCTCTCGAGGGCAAAGTCGCGAGATAATCATACGCCACCCGAGTTCCACATCCTGAGCCACTGGCAAAGATGCGGAATGGAAGCATAGTGAAGTTATCTAGCTGATAATGCATTACAGAACATTGATGAATGCTATTACAACATTATGAGGCAGTGACAGTCCCCTTTCGCTCTTAGAAACCAATTATTCCTCAAATCACAAGTTGATTCTGTCTTTGAATTGGTCTCTATACAGCGCTCCGCTGCCTTTCATATAGTTTTGCGCTATATACATAGTGCACACATTCACACATGCCTACAACATGCTCACTAGGAGCAGCTGGGACTTAGTAAAGCACTAAGGGTTTAGTTAAAAAGTGTTTAAAGAAATGAGTGTTTGTTTAGTGTACTTGCCAAGCTATGCCAGTTGACAGCCCGGGGTGAGAGACCTTGATGACAACGAAAAGCACAAAGCAGCAGGAAAGGTTTTGGTGCTCAGGATCTGATTGGTTAGTGGAGAGTTATTACATCACAAGGATCACAACTCTAGAACAAGTGCTAATCAGTAATTATATAACGTACTTTACATTATAGTTATTTTAGGAGCATGTATGTTGGACCTTCAAGCGCTCCTGATCCCCCCTCTTGTGAGCATATCAGTAATTATAGCCCTTTCTGTAAGCATTCCGATTGGCCAATTCATGGGCTGCTTGCTCTGACTGGTGATAGATCTTCCAGGATGCAGCATGCGTTACGGACTTTAACACCTCTACCTCAAGAAGCCGCTAACCTCATAAAACCAAGAAGATGAGAACCAGGGCACACTTTTCCGGGGTAGTTGAACACTTTATACATTCATTTATTAAATTCATTCATTCTTAAGGTTGACCGCCAGAACCCCACTCTTGCCTCACCTGATGATGGGATGCAATTTGTTTCCCTTTTTTGGTCTCCCTTAAGAGGATGCATAGGCTGTCTATTGCAAGTCATATTGTCAGCTTATAGTGGGCTTCAAGCACGCCCATTGCTTGCCCTTGGGTGGCTTTATTTTCACTCTGATTTGCTTGTTTCTTATTTGTCAGCTTCTGTGGGCTTTCCTCCCTCTTCTAGCATTTGTCCCCGCCCTTCCAGCATTGACCTTTTACTTGCGTTCTTCCACTGCTCCCTTTTTGGGTGCTACTTTTCTTTTGGTCAAGCATACTCTGAGAGTGCTTTGTGTTCCTCTTTCTCATTTGTGTGTTTCTATGTGTCCTTCCCCCTGCGGTTGCTGTTCTTGCTGCCTCCCTGCCTACCTTCCATTACCATTCTTGCTTTCCCACCACCATTCATTGTCGATTTTCTTCCCCATCCATACTTGCCCTATGTTGTCCATGAGCCTCCCCATTCCCTCACGCCCACAGCTCCGTTGTCTGTGTGCTTCCCATTATTGTTTCTCGTTTGACCTACTCTTCTCCCATCCATATTGTTCTACCCTGCCTCCTTCCATGTTGCCTCGTCCCCAGCCCGCTTCCCACCCGACCCACTCCCGCTTTAAAAAAAAGACTCAGCCTAATTTCAAAAACGGGCATTTCACACATTTTGTTTACAAATCCATCTAGAATTGGGGGGGCGGGGGGGAATCTTGTACGCCTGCTCGACGGCCGTTTCATATCTTTTTTTTTTTACATTATTTTCAGTCACACTGCTGTACAACATGACTAAAAATCATTGAAAAGAAAGCCAATAGGTCTCAAAGGCGAGACTTTATGGCTTTGCAACAACTTGTTTGATTTTCTTTGCAATCAGTCTCCGCAGATTTCGGCATGGCAGTTATGACTGAAAGCACTGCGAATCATAAAAAAGAAAAGCTAATATCTGTATTTTTTTTCCTTGAAGATAACCACGAACAAAACCTATTTTCAATCTATGTATACTAACCAGTAAAACGAAACAAACATTTGCAATGCAATAGGTCTCGCATTTGTAAGAGTTTAAGCTATTGACATTGTAAATGACAATGCCTTTTATTTATCTGTTTTTTAAAACAGATAAATTAAAGGCATTGTCATTTACAATGCTAATAGCTCAAACTCTTGTAACTGCGAGACCTATTCAATTTCAAAGAAGCTGCAGCCACTGTCCCTGGCTGTTTGGGAAGTGAAAGCTGAATTTTGCAGGAAAGCATGTTGTGACTTTAGTAGAAGAAACTTGTTAAAGAAAATAGTGCTACAGATTAAATAAGACATCCCGCGTAACAAAAGAAGTCAAAGGGCCAATACATAGAAATGCCTACATAAGTAAAACCTTAATTGATGGAAGCTTTATAAGATGGACTTACATTATATGCTAGAGTTAAATGTAAAACAGCAGGAAGGCTCAGCGAGTTGAATGTTCACCACTGATAAATGCAGCTCACAGATTCGAATCCTAGCCTTTCAGCCTTCCAATTTGGGGAAAATGGGCACCATTATATTAGAAAATAATAAACCAAACCCTTCAAGTGTAATGTCTAAAATAGCAGAAGTGAGATAAAAAACAGTATGCACGAAAACAAATAATTATTAAGACTGCAAGCACATCAGGTGATTAATATGCACATGTAAATATTGGTTACTAATAAATGACACTAAAAATAATGGACTGAAAATGCTTTGGTATAATGGAGCTAATGGGTGCTCTGCAGCAATTTACCAACAACACATAGTGGGGCATGACTTCATCAAGGCATCGTCTGTTCACCTGCAATAAGTGGCAGTGCACCAAGGGCTACCCGTAACATAAGAGCGCAAAGGGGAGCAGGCACGACACCATGCACAAGTGGGGTCAAACTCAACTTATTCACGCACTTGCTGTTGTGAGAACCCTGCAAATGATTTAACATTTTAACATAAACGCCTGCAATGCTGTATAATTTATCAGTGCAACCTGGTTCTGGATTAGCAGGTCCCAACAAACAGTTGCCATTTTACACTGGGAAGGCTAAGCTCATTGCATCATGTGCTTGCCTCCTTCTGTGAGGGCTGACAACAGATCCCAAACAGCCTTATGGCGGGCACCAGGTCATGCA
Source organism: Triturus cristatus (assembly GCF_964204655.1). Classification (NCBI taxonomy): domain Eukaryota; kingdom Metazoa; phylum Chordata; class Amphibia; order Caudata; family Salamandridae; genus Triturus; species Triturus cristatus. The sequence continues at coordinate 83,094,491 of NC_140586.1, read as the reverse complement.
AAGCAAATAAAGGACGGGGCGCAGCCCCAAGAGGGGGGAGAGCCAGGAGAAACCGCATAGAGATGTTACAGAGGCAAGCACGCAGAAAACAGACACTGGCAGTAGTCCAGACTGAAGAAACGCAGATATCAAGTAAAGGTAGAGACATTCGATCAAGTAGAAATTTTACTGGAATGAATAAATAAATTAAAATATTTGGAAATTGTTACGGCTGCCCGAAAGGGCACCCTGGTGCTACAGTAATATAGGAACGACAGCATGCTAGCTTAATTAATGCGTATTAACCAGCCATGTTTTCAATTTTTACAAAAGTGAGTCTGGACAGAAAAGAGACACCGGAATAGCTGTAGGCAGTCACCGCATGATCACAAGACAAACAGACACATGGATGAAATCCACACATGTGACGAAGCAGGAGACTAACATGGGTGGACTGCAGGTCCCGTCTAGTACTTACTCGCTTACAACAGCTGTGAGATCTCCTTTAATGGTATGCTGACTAGACAAAAAAAAACTTGATTGGCAGAAGATTCTCTCACAAGTGAACATGTTGAAGAGTGAGAGAATTCCGGACAGGCAGAAGAGACACTGATACATATAGAGAAATTAAGTAATAAAGTTTAGAGAGGCAACTGAAAGATAAATGGGCATTGGGAAGGGCGGAAAAGAAACTCAGATACGTGGACAGGTAGTAGTCTGATAATATTGAATAGGCTAAGGAGAGACTGACATCTGGTGAAGATATAAAGCAGGGATTTGGATAGGAAGAAGAAAGAGAATCGGACACACATATGAAATACATGGGTATTTACATAGGCAGAAGACAGACATGGATATACAACAGCAGAAAACAGAGATATGGATATAAAAGAGAGACCGACTGAGAAATAAGGAATGAAGAGAGACCGAGACACATTTGAAAAGGGAGGTAAGATAAATGGGCATGTAGAAAGGCAGAGAGATGGTAATAGAGTTTTGACTGGAATGCGAATTTGGGGGTTTAGGGTGTCCCCTGTGTGGAACTCTGGGGTGGGTTCAGATGGTAGTTCCTTAATTCCGCTTCTGAGCCTTTTAGTGGCGACGGGCTGGTTTGTCGGCTCCAGCGTCCTCCACTGGATCAGTTGTGCCTCATCCATACTGTCGAGGCTCTAAACTAGTGTCCGCTCTAAACCAACTGCTGCGCGCTATGTTGCAGCGGCGGTCATTGTTGGTGCATTGTTTCCGCTGCAGTTTGAGGTGGGTGAGCAGTGTCCTGGTCCTGCCTCCCCTTGGACTGCGATTTTGAGAAGTTGCAGTTACAGTGCACATGTGTGCACACGCCTTTGCGGCAGGCATGTGAAGTTCGTCATTGGGGCACTGCGCCCGATCTACTGTAGAAACACACGTGTCACAGAGCAATGATTTTAATTTGGGTTCGTGAAAGTGAAAGCGATGAACAACACCTAATTAACCAAGCCCCGGAGACGCCGTGCGTGTTTTTAATAAGGAAAGCTGCCCCGCTCTTCCCCGCACACTTCCCATGCCTGCTATCTACGGCACAGGACCGATTAAAATAACACTAGGAGGGCTGCGGCTGGCCTGTCTGTGGAAGTGCGCGCAGCTGCAGGGAGCAGACCTAGGCAGCGTGAGGGGCAGAGAACAGCGCGCCAGAGCCCGCTGGCGTAAGCTGGCAAAGCAGTCCACTCCTCCCTCATGCCTCCAATGCCTGCTGTCTACGGCGTGGGGCCAATTCAAACAATAAAAAAAGACTACTCGCCATGCTGCGTGATAAAGGTGGCGGGTCACACTCACGGTAAGTAAAAAAAAAGAAAGCGCTGCAAAGTGACTTTTAAAGCGAAAGCGGTCCGGCGTGCATAACTAATTGTCACGGCTATTGTGGAGGGAAGGTTGTGGGGGGCGGGGGGTTGTTGTTGAAAATAATGCGGTCCGCCATTGGCTTCTTACTGTTTTGTGCCGTCACAGAAGGACACCCTTGTCAACACTTTGCGAGAGTTTTAAAGTTCAGACTTCTATATCCTAACATGTCCACGGCTTGCGGGGCTCGAGACAGTTGTGTGTTCGTGGGTGTCTTCAGCACATCTCTGCGTTGTTAGACAGTTGTTGGAACAGCCGTGAGAAGAACGGTAAAGTAACAAGCCGTCGCCATGAAGTAACAAGCTGTCGCCGTGAGAGCTAAGTGACCCACCGAGAAGCAAAAGAGAAAGGCACATACGCGCGTGTTGTGCCTCACACAATGCCTGAAACGCCGAGAGCCAAAGAGACGGCCGTGCGCATGCACATCTCCTCTCGGGGCAGGCACACCGAGAAGGAGACAGGGAGGGAACAAAACATGGCTCCCTCCCAATGAAAAGCACGCATATGGGAACCGCGCCAATACAAAGCATGGGTGGAGCTTTCACCCCCGCTTCGGAAGCAAAATCAACGACAATAGATCTCGCAAGCGATCAGCACATGCGCTGCGTCACTAGGCGAGACCTTAAAAGTAGAAAACACGAGTGTTCTGAGCTATACTCAGGGCCACTGGAATTATGGAGCAGGAGAGGATCAAATCATGTGGCAGAGTAGACAAAATTATGCAGCAGGATAAGGCAAATTATGCGGCATAATGCGCCGCATTTTGTGACAGTATTACTTAATTATTTTATAATTTTTCTTCCCATGTTAACACTGCCTTGCCTTGGCAAAGGATCAACTTTAATATTCAAATAGAGCAATACAATACTAAAAAGTGACTAGACAATATGCATGAAGGGGCTTCCACTGGGCGGCAACACGTCTGTGTTTTTAGTACCTTTTGATGCATTTCAACCAGAAATAAAATAGTTTTTTGTTAAAATACACAAATTATGCAGCAGTTAAATGATGAATTATGTTGGAAATGCAGAAAATACATAATTAAGTGAAAAAATGCTTCAGCTGTAGATGTACATAATTCACAGAATGAAGGTAGACGCTAGCCAAATTAAAATATCCTCAAGCTGAAAAACCACTGCTGCAGGTAAGTAACTTTTCCCAACTGTGCAGGAAGCAGCTGCTTAGATCATTAAAAGTATGCAACTTAGTTGTCCATTCTGCTAATAATTTTGGTGTCGTTGACATAGGCTTGCTGCTTATACTTCTGTCGAGCACTAGAGCTTGGTCGTGATGCCCCTCACTTGTGAAACACATCCATGCATCAACGTAGTGATGTTGTAGACCTGTGTGGTGTGCACCCTTCTTAAAGAGCCAACGCACGCCTCCTAGGCTCTACATGTTAACAAAAGATTATTATCATTCTCTTTTCCCTCTACCCTTTAGTACAAATTGCACTTGGTTGTCTTTATGAGCAGTTGGAGAAGGGGTAAATCAAATTAAGATTCTACTGCACCAATGAAGAAACAAACACAACAAATTCCACAATGATGAAAATGTACAAAACCGTTACTAACCTTGGCCCTTAACAAAAATGAATAAAATAATCCTTGTCTCATTCACAAAGGTAATTTTACATGTGAGTAAATCTACACCTGCAAATCTACTCTTAAACTTTGTAGAAAATGTACCACTTTTGGCAATTCACAATTTCCAAGTTTAAAATTACTACAAAGTGTAAACTTTTATGTTTCCAGACCCCTGTTTATCTACAAGTTCAAAGTTTCTACAGCCAAAAGGACCAAAAAGCAATAGTAACTGTACTCCAGCTCAGACCTGGAGTAAATCCAGCCCCACACACAGCCAACCACTGGTACTACAACACGGTCCTATAAAAAATAATAGAGGCAGGGACTTAAAATAGAACCATTTAGGAAATAATGTTAAAATAAATGTATTTATTTTGCATATACATATGTATACACACACACACACACACACATTTAATATCATTTGAAAAAACATCAATAAAAAAAAATATTTTGATAACTTTTTTAAATGTAAAATAAATGTATCATTTGAAAAAATTACTTTAATTTAAATTAATTCTATTCAAAGGCCTTAATTAGGATGTTGGTCGAAGTTGCTTCTGTGATTTTGAAACCGACCGACCTCGGGTCGGCGGTCTGAAACTGTAATTACGATGCAACCACATGTGGTGCGGTCACAAACTCACATTTCCCTATTGGAGCAAGTGAGGCAGCCGGAAACCGGCCACAGCACAAACTCCCATAGGAAAATAGGAGTCAGTGTAAATCCCTGCACCTTGTAGCAGGCACCTCAGGTGCTTGCCACACGGTGCAGGGACTTACAGGGGGGCATCATAGGTGGCCCCTCAGCCGCCAACTGGAGGCCACTGAAGAAGGGGGGCCCTGCTAGTGGCTCCCAAAGTCACTTACCGATAGGCTTTGCATGTCGGAAAGCTTGACATTGAAGGCCTGTTGGAAGACCGACATCATAATCCAAAGGGTGGAAACGCTGTCTGTATGGGATTATGGTGGCGGTTCCGACTGTCCGACGGGCTCCTTGAGCCCGTCGGAAGTCAGCCGGAATGACCGGCTGGTTTGAATTCCGAATGCCCTAATCGTAATACAGCGGTGGGAATTCAAAACAAGGATGTCGGTCGGAGAGCCTCCAGCCACATCCTAATTAGGGCCTCAATGTTTTGTAATTTTTAATACATATTAAATATAAACATTTTACTTTGTGTGGGATTTCAAAACAATTTATTCATTTAAAATATGTAAATTCATGAAATATTTATTTTAAAATTAAATTAATACAGAAAGTTGCTACTTTTAACCTTTCACGTGCAGACTGAGTTCTCTCTCAATGTGGTGAAGATCTCCCTGTGTTTAAGTATAGGGAACATTTTAAGAGTTTATTCACATTTAAAAAATGTTTTAATGATTTGTTATTTATTAATGTTCATTTATGTTATATATTTACTTTAACTGTAGAACAAAATAAAAAATGCTAAAACACTATTAACCTCATTTTGAATTAATTATTTAACTTTAAAATGGTTCCTATATTTAGCTGCAAAAAATCCCACCTAAACTGAAATGCTTATATTTACTTACTATGTATTAACAAAAAGGTAACAAATTATGCAAAAAATGAATATACATTAACCTAATGTTTTAAAAAACTAAGTTACATTAAATATGTATATGTGTTTGAAAAGTCAAAATAAATAAATTAATTTTAATATTATTTCCTAAGAGGTTCTATCTTAAGGCCCATAATGCATTATTTTCTATTGAAAAGTATTACTGTACCAGTGGTTGGCAATTTGTGGTGCTAGACTTACTCCAGGTCTGAGCTGGGGTATATTTATAACTGCTTTGGTTTTTGGGTCCTTTTATGCTGTAGTAACTTTAGAAGTGCAGTTTGTGAATGGCAATGAGCTTACTCTTTTGTTGTTGAATGTCTATCTTTCCATAAATCCTTCTTAGTCCCTCCTAAATTCCTCCGTAATCCTCCCTAAATCACTCCCATTCGCTATTAAATATTCCCTTTTTTCCAGCCACTCTCCACAGCCCCTCCTAATTTACTACAAGGTAGTAAACTTACATGTGTGAGGCTCTTTCCATAAAAAAAATGGGAGAGGTGGAAGTGGAAATTTACAGTGAGGTTTGAGAATTGCATTTTGTAGTAAGCAGTACTACTGGGGCCGTATTACAAATAGGGTGCACTTTCCCTGTTTGCGACATGGCGCAACTATAAGCAGGTTCACGAAGAGCAAACATGAGCAGTGCGCCCTATTACAATAAATGCTCTGCCTCCTGGGCCACCATAAACATGTCCTGCCCTGGAGGCAATGCATTCAGTAAAATACAGAGCGGCTGCTTCAAAACCGATTTGTGTTTTGCTCTGCAGGCAGCAACCAACCTGCACTTTACAGAGGGGTCAGAGATCCCTTGCAGTTAGGTGCAATCAGTGTCTATACCTGCCTACAAGGAGATGTCTTTGGGGGCCATAGGACCCCCTTTCCTTTCTCCAGGTGGCTACCCTCAGGTGGCACACTGAAAGTGTGCCACCAATTTTGTGGGCCGCTTTGTGCGATTCCAAAGTGCCTGTTTACCTCTGCTCCAGTGTCAGTAATACGGCACGGAAGCAAAATCATAGAGATTTCCCTCATTTGTATGCAGCCATGCCCTCCAGGAAAATAAGGGAACGCCTTCTTAAGATACAGCTGGCTCTACTTGTGTGTCAGGTCTATCAGTGTTACAGAAGCAATCAATCAATCAATCAGGGTTTTATAAAGCGTGCTACTCATCCGAACAAGCATCTGCGGCCCCTTCTGTAATACTAAAGTACCCCTGTGACATACAAAGCCCTGGGCCACCTTCCGAAATACGGCTCCTGTAGTGCTGCTTTATGTACTACAAAAGGAAGTCTGGGACGAGGGCCCATTGTGTTTATTTTGAGGTCCCGGTCTCTGCTGTTGGCAAGGATCGGTGCAATCAGGTGGACAGTGGCTTTCCCCCGCCAATTCGGGTTTTGCTCTAATTGTGACTGTTTCCAGGATGGTATCCGTCTAGAGTCTGTCCTGTGGATATCTTGTGCCAGTTTTGTGTGTGAGCGTGACTTAAACCGGCATTACGGGTTGTGGCAGTGGTGCCGGGTTCCTCATTCACACCCTTTGACCGTATGGGGGCCAGCGCCGCCCCTGAGGATACACAGACCGTACAGCTGCTGCCTGAACCAACTGAGCTATGATCTGGTCCTAAACAACCAGGCCCTAACAGTTCTGGGCTGGGTGACCTCCCTTTAAGCCCCACATTTTTAACAATGGAATATTCAGACGAGAAACAAGAGCCGCGACAAACCGAAGCCATGCATGCGGCGCTAGGCCAGAGAATGTGGGCCAGGTGCCAGGGAACCGGAGCCTCTTGGATCAGCCGGCACTGGCCTTGCCTTCAGGATAGATGAGGGGAATGGAGGCCAGGCAGGGCCATGCACCATCACCTCCCCACAGCTTAGGATCCCGAAAACCCTAGAGCGCAGCCACCCCTGGAGTTTACTGCTAATCGGGAGACAAGAGAGGGAGCGGTGAGAGCTAGTCACTGATTGGTAGTTGACTTGATGCTGAAGCGGACTGTTAGAGACTGCTCCAGCAGAGAGAGAGGACCTCTGCAGGGGTACACACCTTGCATTAGGAGCAGGAAGCCCCCTGCTAGCAGATGGTGTGGTTGCCCACGTTGGTCTTGCAGTGGAAAGCCTCCTGACAGCTACCTAGTAGAATCCTGCTCTCTCTCTTTTTTAGAGCCTCTGTCACTCTGATGGTCCAAGGAAGTCAACTAGGGATTGCTAGGAGTATCCACTACTACCCCTGGCCTTTGGTACCTCTTGTGCTATATGCCCCTCCCAGCGCGCCAGCATCAGTTTTCATCGGAGAGACATTTCCGTGCCACAACGCAGAGCCACCACACAAAACTGTGAGAATATGGGAACAGTGTGCGTAAAAGATAGAAAATGCAAAAGAAAGCGAATGGTGAAAAAAAAGGCACCATAAAGGGCAGTGCCAGGCACTGTATATTGAAAACTAGCAAAGGGAAAGAGTATAGCACCACTTTGAGGAGCAATCCCACAAAAGCGAATACTAAACGTTCCCCGGGGGTAGAAGAAGATGTGAGAAAAAACATTGTGGCAGACGATAGAAGTCTGCAACCATAATCAATCAATCAATCAATCATTTGTAAAGCGCACTACATACCCGCGAGGGTCTCAAGGTGATGGGGGGGGGGGGGCAATACTGATCGAACAGCCAGGTCTTGAGTATCTCCTGAAGGTCAGCAGGTCTTGGGTCTGTGGTAGGCTCAGTGGGAGGGTGTTCCATGTCTTGGCGGCGAAGTGGGAGAAGGATCTCCCGCCGGTGGTTGTTCTTCGGATGCGTGGGACTGTGGCGAGTGAGAGGTCGGCGGAACTTAGCTGGCGGTTGGGGATGTAGAAGGAGAGCCGTCTGTTGAGGTAGGCTGGGCCGGTCTTGTGGAGTGCCTTGGTTGCGTGGATGAGGAGCTTGAAGGATATCCTCTTGTTGACGGGGAGCCAGTGCAGGTTTCTCAAGTGGGGGGTGATGTGGCCGTGTCGTGGTACGTCGAGGATCATTCGTGCCGAGGCGTTTTGGATGCGCTGTAGTCGTTTGATGAGCTTGGTCGGGGCTCCCGCGTAGAGGGCGTTTCCGTAGTCGAGTCTGCTGCTGATGAGGGCCTGGGTGACTGTCTTTCTTGTATCTGTCGGGATCCATCTGTAGATCTTGCGGAGCATGCAGAGGGTGTTGAAGCAGGAGGAGGAGACGGCGTTGACTTGCTTGGTCATTGAGAGCGTTGAGTCGAGGATGATTCCCAGGTTGCGTGCGTGTTCGGTGGGTGTCGGGTCTGCCCCCAGTGCCGTCGGCCACCAGGAGTCGTCCCAGGCTGTTAAAGACAACAAGTCTGGAACCCATGAGCAAAGATAATTCATCACAAGACGGCACCAGAAAGGGACGTCGTATCCCCACTAAGAGACCCATTAGACAGGGGCAGAGCCAATGGAGTTAAAACAAATGGGCCACTGGGGAGGCAAGAGACCCCAAGGCGATTAAGAAGGGGAGAGAGGTGGGGAAGGGGAGGAGAGGGAGAGGAGTAAATCCCCCACTGGACAACCCAGGGCGTAGGGACTGAAAAGGACACCTGACATATGAGCATACCGCCTAATCACGAGAACCGCGGGGTGAAGCAAGCATAACAGAATGAATTATTCCGTGTAGGAGTCAAGTGAAAGATGTCACACTGCAGAAAGACAAAGCCACCCGGAGGGAGGCGAATGCAGGAAGCCCAACCTGAAATATCCTCGCAGAGCGGGGAGGATAGGCAGGCGTTAAGGAATCTGCGGCTAGACTGTGTCTCTACCAGATACATCATGACCGAAGGTAAGTAACTCGTTCATCTGATAGAGACACCTAACCGCAGATTCCTTAACTTAGAATAGATATCAAAGCCATACTCATAGAGGAGGCGGGTCCGCAACTGAACCCCACCAAGTTTCTGAGGGAACTGAGACGTCAGAAAGTTGACGAAATACAGTGGGGACTGCAAGCTAGCACAGTCACACCAAACCATGAAGCTCTGAAAAGAGCGTTAACAATGGGAGTCAAGGGCACCGCAAGCCGTCCAAGACAGCTGGTAAACCCTGTATGTATACTGGGTTGAGAGAAGAAAGAGTAAAGCTAGAATGCCGGAGCGGAACTAAGAGGTCTTGGCTTTGCCAAGATGAGAATTGAACCTAGGGTCCAATGGATCCGCAGAATCCGATGTGTCGACTGAAATGAAATTCAGAAAAAATGACCAACTGGTATGACAGAGTCAGTGCATACCGGTCCAGTATGCACAACAGTGCATAGAACCTGCACCAGCTAAGATACGTGGGATAGCATTGGCAGGATACCGACCAATGGTCAGAAAGTGTTGATAGTACCAGGAACATAATATATTCCAGCACACAGTCGCCCCTTCACAAGACATGAGAGAGGGCTGACGGCAACCATGATAAGTTCCGAACACAGGACTACAAGAAGAATGATAGTCATGTGGAAGACAGGAACATAAGTATACCTTGAGGACAGTAGAACCACCCGAGGTAGAGGAAAAAAAAAACCTTGTAGGGTAGTTTGAGCAGCCACAGAGGGGAAGGATGCATTAGCAGGTAGGCAACTGTGAAAAAGCGGGGGTATGTGGCAAGCAGGACACCCACACATGAGTCTGCCGGCTGAGTTGACCTGCACGAAGACACCGCAGGAAGAGTCGCGTTCACGCGAGTCTGCTGTGTGAGGAACACAAAGTTGATATAGACTAAGAAGAAATAGGAGGCTTCACGTGATGAAAGACTTGGGTACTTGAAAGAACCCACAGTTATATGGAAGCAGAAGTAGACAGGGCAATGTCCAGAGCTGCAATCGACATCAGCTAACCTCCCGGGAGGAGCTAAAGTCCTCCGGTAGGCAGATGAAAAGGTGGAGTCAGACACGATAGTGGGAACATTTAGGATTATCCTAATGGCCCAGGGACCCAAGAAGCGAGTATCCTGAAGAGAACACTCGTTTGAGAGTGCTACAGTAGGAACCCAATGCAGAAGTGTGGAAAACACCTGAGCAGAATGCATTAGGAACAAACTTCTGTTGAGGAAGTGGCCAGAAATGGGGTGTATAAGGTAATGCACCGCATAGACGCACATGGGGAAAGGTGCCCCATTTAAGAAGAAGAAGAAGCCCAGACAGGGCTGAAGTATGAGAAAGTAATACCCAACCCGAATAGTGAAGTGTAGAACCAGCACCGCAGAAGCTCCCGCCAATGAAGCACCCTATGAAGCAAATCATACCAGGGTGCACTTTAATCACGCGCAACAGGAAGAGCGTGTCACGCAGCGACTTCTGCCTAGCACTAACAAGACAGGGAGTCAGTTGTGGAAGAACTGCGCCTGGACGGAACCAAACAAGGCTTCCAGGGGACAGTGGCTGTTAAAAAATGGAAAACAGCCAATGCCTGAAAGTACTACTGCGAACCGTAGACCACAACCTTTGAAGCGCCAAACCACGACACCCACATGTGGGACGCATAGAGCAGAAAAGAAGACAGGGCGATCTAAAAAAGATACCCTGTGAATAATACTCCTCAGGAGTGTACGTTATTAAGTACCTCACATAGGGTAAGTCTTAACCCCGGCAAGGGGCCTCTTCTGGACCAACCAAGGCAAACAGGGCAGCACAGCCGCCCAGACCATCTGGGTATTACATCATGAACCCACGGTCCTAAACAAGGAAGGCAACTCTGCCTATTAAAGAAAGCAATATAAAGTCACACATAGTGCGACAAAACCAGCTTACAAAGCCAAGAAAGCTTGGTCGCAAGGGCCAGCGAATCACGGGAGACCAGAGATAAGGCAGGAGACCGCTGAATCAGCGTGACAATCAAAAAGGTCTACACCAGAATGGCTTATCCTGCAGAGCCTCCCGAACGTTGTCGGGGAAACGACTATCTTTCAGCCAAGCATGGCGGAGTAAAGCAACCGACCGTGCCATTGCCCTACTAACAGAGTCAGTAGCGTCTAGGGCCGAACGAATGGAATATTGTGCCAATCCACGCCCATCAAGAAGAAGACGCTGCAAGTCTGCCCTGGGTGCTTCCCGGAGAGAAGGAAGAATGAGCTTGACCAAATCCCAAAGGGCAAAGGACGCACGTGCGAACACGCAAGACGTGTTTTAAGGCACGAATGGCAGCGCTGGTGGAGGCAAAAATGTTGCGTCCCCAGGTCTCCAGCCACCGAGCTGCCCTAGTGGGAGAGAGCAACGGTAAAGCGAAAAAAGGTTGTAAGGCGAAACCTGCCTGGACAACCAGACCCTGAGCTCTAGGGTGAAGAGATAAGCAGACTGGATCATCCGGGGCAGGACGGGGCCGGCGAGCAATGACTCTATCAACAGGGTTACCAGAAGAGGGCCGCACCCAGGCCCCAAGCATGACATCCAATAAAGACCCACCAAGGGGCAGCAAGGCTCCAAGTCCACAGGCTCCATATGGAGGAGATCCAGCAAAGGATCAGTGGGAAGGGAAACCCCAGGGGTTTACAAGCAGAGATTATCCGCAGCCTTTCGAATAGCCCTTGCGGAGGCCGCACTGGCCTCTGTCGCCATCCTGGGAGGCGACAACAATCCGTCAGTTGGGGATGGCTGAAGGCCAAATAACACTAAACACCTGTATCAAGGAGCTCAAAATCGACCCTGGGTATGGTGAACCCGTTGTGAGCTGATCCTCCTGTAACAAGAGATCCAGCGGCGTTGCCGGTGCCGGCGCCGTCTCAAGTTCGAGAACCGCGAAAGGGGACTCAACATGGGCGCCAATGGACGGCGACTCGAACTCCACCTGGGAGGAGGAGGGAGAGCTACCGGGAGTGTTTGGGAGCTCCTGCAGTACAGGAGCCGTTGGCGCCGATGCGGAGCCCGGCACCGCATCAGACGTCAGCGCAGGAAGCCGCACGGGGCTATGCGTTGACTGGACGGGCGGCCTGGACAGACAACTGGGATGCCCCTCCGGGCCGTGTCCCGTTGGTGTCATATCGACTCCGGAGTCGGAGTCGACGCACACAGCCGTCGCCGAGGACGAATCCGCTGGCGAAGATCCGACATGAGTACCTTCCTCCTCTGTGGGACCCGTAAGCGCACAAGGGAGAGGAGGTAACACAAAGAAAGACTGGAGTGCCTTCGAGTAGGTCTCCATTTGGGTTCTAGTCGCTTCAACACCCGGGAAGGGTGGGTATGGGGGAGACGACTACTGGGTGCCCGTGCCTGGCAAGGACCGAGAGCCGCAAGTCCCAGCGTCACCCTGACCAAATGAAGTCCTCCGCAACTTACGCTTATGTTTACCTGCCTTCGAACGACCGATCCCACGAGTGACGCCGAACCGGAGGGGAAGATCGACGACGTGAAGGAGCAGGACCAGACATCTGGGCGGCCAGCAGCTTCATAGGACGCTTCCTGAGGGACTTAGGCTTCATCCGTTGACAGACGTCGCACTCTTCAGAGTCGTGGTGCTCTCCAAGGCACCAAATACATAGCGTGTGTGGATCCATGACCGACATCTGTCACTTGCAGGTCTCACATGCCTTAATGCCCGAAGGCATCGCACACTGTTCCGTGACGCTGAAAAGGCGCGAAAAACAGGTCAAGGAACCACTGGTTTTCCAGGGTCTGCGTTGGGACGCGGAAAAAAAGAAAACTGACTTTGGCACGCCGGGAGGGGCGTATATGGCTCCACTGACGTCATATTCATGGACGACGTCAGGGCAGAGCCGTGCGGCGCCGCCCCCCGGTGCGCAGAGGTGCTGCTGCAGAAAGTTTTCCGGATCCAGTCGGACGCCTGGGGATATTCTAAGTTAAGGAATCTGCGGCTAGATGTTTCTATCAGATACATCTGTTTACATACAGTGGGCCTACAACCCTTAGCTTTAGCATTGTTCTCATTTCCTTAGTACTCATTTGTCTCAGCATGAGGACATCATGTCCTCTTCTAGTGTTTGACCCTCCCCTGGAGCTTGGACCAAGTACTTCCACTGCTCCTGTTTTTCGAGCAACTTTTTTTTTGTGTGTTCAAGCACTCCATATGAGTGCTTGTGTTTTCAGTCTGTCTCCCATACCCCCATCCATGTACCTCATTTTCCCTCCCACTCTGTACCCTGTACTCTGTGGCACTGCACACTACTCTACACCACTCTATCCTACACAACTCTATACTACTCGTCTCTTCTTGGCACCACTCTGCTCTGCCCTACTGCAATCTACGACATTCCACTCTGCATCACTCTAAGCAACTGCATGCTACGCCATCTACTAAACTGTGCACCACTCTACGTTACTGCACTGTACACCTCTGCACTCTACTGTATGCCACTGCACTCTACGCCATTGCACTTTATGCCTCTACACTTTAATGCACGCCACTTTGCACCACTCTATGCCACTGCACTCTAGATCACTGTACTCTAATTTGCACCACTCTATGCCACTCTACATTAACACACTCTACTCTAGACCACTCTATGCCATTGCTCTCTACAATTGTACTTTGCTCAAATGTTCTCTGGTCTCTGCAGAAGCAGTAGGAAGCATATAAACGAAGCCAGGTCAGGATCTCCTTTGGACCATGTCCACCAGCACTTCTCAAAGGATTAGTAGATCTGGTGAGCTCTGGGCTTGCGGAAATTTTTAACCTGATGTTCGATTCTGACATCTTTCCCACAGTTGGGACGAACCGTCCATCCTTCCTTTATTAAAAAAGCCTACTTTAGATGCCACTAACCCCAACAACTATCGACCCATCGCCAGACTACCTATGCCAGCCAAGATAGTGCATAAAATTATGAATATTCAACTGTCTCAATTTATCAATGAGAATAGTCTGCTGGATCACTCCCAGTTCGATTTTCATAAGGAACACAGTACGGAAACGGCGCTTATTAAAGCTACCGAAGAGATCAGAGCGGCGATGGATGGAGGAGGCACAGCGGCTCTTGTGCTCCTCGATCTATCTGCCGCTTTTGATACAGTTGATCATGCTCTCTTGCAACATCGGCTGGAGAAGCTGGGAGTGGATGAAGCGGCCCTGACGCTGCTGTCCTTCTTCTTAAAGGATCGGAGATCAACGGTGTCACTTGACAGATTTAACTGGGCCCCTTAGTTTTGCCTTGCGGAGTCCCTCAGGGCAGTTCGTTGAGCCCCCCTTTGTTCAACATCTATGTCTCCGAACTGGCCCCTCTGATCCGGGAATTCGGATTTAGTCTTACGTCATACACCGATGACACCCAGTTTGTGGTAGCTGCATATAAACATCAAATCTCTCCTTTTCAGCAGTTTCAAAACTGCATGAGTACTATTAACAAAGGGATGAGTACACATTGCCTCAAACTTAATTCCAATAAAAAGGAAGTTTTGATTTTTGGCAACATGCAGCCAGCCTGGAGCAATCTGTGGTGGCCGGCAGAGATGGGCATACCTCCCAAACCAGCGGCCAAAGTAAAGAACTTGGGTGTACTGATTGACAATAGACTAACACTCTGTCAACGGACTAATGCCGTTGTCTCTGCATCATATCTTCTTATAAAGAAAATAAGGAAGATATTTCCGTACATCCCGGTGGATACTAGGAAAACAGTAGTCACATCTCTTATTCAATCCAAATTAGACTACTGCAATAGGCTATACTTGAATGTCCAGAAGAAGTGCCTAAAGAAGCTTCAGATGATTCAAAATTCTGCGGCACGTCTACTGCTCAATATTCCCAGGCACAAAACGGTATCTAATGAAATCCGCAATTTGCACTGGCTCCCTGTACTTCAGCGCATCAAATTCAAGGCATTGTGTCTTGTCTACAAAGCCTTGAATCATACAGGCCCCTCTTTTCTTCAGAATCTCTTTGTATAGTACCAACCGACCAGACATCTTCGGTCGATGGGGGCAAGACTTCTGTTGGTGCCTAGAATTCGTACTGCACATTGGGGTGGCCGCAGCTTCCATTACGGCACATCTAAACTCTGGAATTCTCTTCCATTGGAACTTAGGAACGCCAGCTCCTTAATGGGCTTTAGGAAAAATTAAAAACTTGGCTGTTCCAGGATTAGGCGCAGAGCATGCTGATTGGAGTCCCCAGCGCCAAGACACCCTTGGGTATTTGTGCGCTTTTTATAAATTTCATTAACATTAACACCAGTACACTCTACACTGCTGCACTCTATGCCACTCTACTCTGCACCATTCTACTTTACCCCACTGCATTCTACGCCACTACACTCTAACCTGCACTACTTAATGCCACTGCTCTGTTCAAGTGCACGTTATGCCACTGCACTCTACTCAGCACCACTCTACTTCAGGCCACTGCACTTTATGCCACTGTACTCTATGACACTCTACTCTGCACCATACTACTCTCTGCACCACCGCATTCTAAGCCACTCTACTCTGCACCACTCTAAGCCACTCTACTCTGCACCACCCTAAGCCACTGCACTCTACTCTAGGACTCTAGGTCACTGCACTCTACTCTAGACCACAGCACACAACTCTACTCTACACCACTCTACTCTAGGCCACTGCACTCTATGCTGCGCCACTGCACTCTATGCTGCGCCACTACACTCTACGCCACTGCACATCCTAAGCATGGCATCATCAGACTGGAGATGAAGAAATACAAAGAAGAAAAAGTACAAGGCAGCAAGCATTCTTCCGCTATGCACCCTGGATCTAAAATGGCGTCACATATCCAACAGGGCTGCTGTAACTATTATCACGTTTTTTTCCACTGTGCATTTCCTCAGTAGGCTGGAGCCACTGGCGGCTGGTTTTTAAGGCAGAGGGCTGCTGCTGCTGGTGCCTCAGTTGCGTTCTCAAGATTCCCCATGTAATTTTAGCAGGCACTGGATGAGAGGGGCACTTCAGGGGGAGGGAGAGAGAGGAAGAGAGAGAGAAAAAACAGTAAGCGAGGAGAGAGAGAAGGAAGGGAGCAGGACGGGTTTGTACATTTTTACCAAAGCTGATTTTGGTTCCTAGTCGGGCCCTGGCCCTATTCCAATTTACGGAACAGGAGAATAATGCACTTGTTTAAAGAATACCACATCATTCTCACAATGCAGCAACAGTCTACTTCTACTCACAGAACCCAGCTAGCTCTTCTTTCACTCGTTGACTGCATCTTTACCTGTATCATGCACCTCTGCCTTTTGGCTAATGATGAGTTATGCAAATACCACTTAAAACAAGCATTGGCATAGCCAATAGGTCTCGCATTTGGGACCTTATAAGTGTTTAGCATAACTAAATACTTATAAGGTCCCAAAAGTGAGACCTATTGGCTATGCCAAGCAGCGTGCTGCCGCGGAAGTGATCGCGATCAAACATCAAAGCGACCATGGCCGCGAAAGTTAAAGTAATCGTGGTAAATGTGGCGCGCGCGCCTGCGCACATGCACTGTAGCTCTAGGCTGGCCTGGTAGCACTTTTTGGAGCCCTCTCAATAAGTCTCGCCAGAACAGCGCATGCGCTGGGTCAGGCGAGACCTAACAAGTACATCAAGGAGGGCTCCAAGAGCTACAGTAGGTTTACATTCTGTAGTTTCCACCTATTGTCTTGCTCCAGGCACCCAAGAAACAAAAACAAAGGCGGCAGTTGAGGGGCTCAACAAGGCGTTTGGCATGGGGGATTCGGATCGGATAAAAGTGTGTTGGATATCTTTTGCACTACTCTTGGTATTCTGGTGAATCAATGTATATGCAGTCAGAATCTCTCATTTTCTGTCTTGTAATTTATACTTATTGTTTCATATAGTGATCAAAGAGAGATGATGAGGAAAAGACCCAAACTGACATCCTCCAAACATAAACACCAGCAGGCAGAAAGAGTACAGGATAGAAAACATATGTAAAGGACACGTAATATGCTCTATCTTTGCCAACCCTAGGATCAAGATCTGAATCTAGTTTTTCTGGATGAGGAAGCCTCACTCTCAGTACATGGCATGCTTCATCAATGGCTTTCTCAACCCACCCTGGTAAGATGATACTACCAGGGCAGACTCAAACGCGAGCTGTGAGAGATTTCTTCATAAAATATAATGCCTGGATAAATCAAGGATCCAGAGAATTAAAAAACCTTATGGTAAACCTGAAGGGTTTACAAAGCAAACACAAGGAGATGATGGACGGAGCACTGAAACTTCAGACACTCACCCCCAGTCACAGATCTGGGTTGAATCCATTATCATTCTTTAGCTCACTTCGCCACCTCAGTTCAGACCCATCTAAGCCACTCCACTCATCGCAACTCCACTCTTTACTACACAACTACACTCTACCCTGCCCCAATTCATTCTACCCTGCCCCACTATACTCTATGCCACTGCATTCTACGTCAGTCTATTCTACTTTGCACCACTGCACTCTACGCCATTAATGTCTATGTCACTCTACACCACTGAATTATATGGCTCACTACTCTGCAACACTGCACTCTCTCCGCCACTGAACTCTGCACCACTGAATTGCCACACTGCAAGCGGTTCGTCCATCTTAGCTTCAACACTGAAGTTAATAAGGATATGCCGGTTTGTCCTGTCACAGATCTTTAATAGACAATGGACAGCAGCTATTTTCATTCTTGATCTTGACTATAAGCCATGAGGAAGGTCCTGTGTAATCGAAACGTGAGGCTGGTTTTAACGAAGACATAAAAAATAAGGAACCTTTTTAAACAAAATGGGCTGTAAACTGCTATATATTGATAGACTTTGTACTAAAGATTTTTGGGAAGTAGATTTGACAAAATTGTTGCCTCTCTTATTTGATATATTTGATATATAGTTTCTTATGTTGGGTTGTTTCACAGCCAACCCATGGAGGTGGGCAATGATCTGATTTACATAAGGGAACTCACTGGTAGTGCGCTGCATTGGTCCTTAGCTGTCTAGGAGTTTTGTCACTCTATGGCAGTACGCCACACCACTCTACTGCACGACATGCCACTCTACACCACGCCACTCTCCTTTACACCATTAACTTTTAGCCATGATAAATAGTAGCCACACTGGTGTACAAATGGCTAAAACACATTGGCAAAGCCAATAGCTCGTGCATCGGTGAGACCTATTGGCTTTGCCAATGCTTGTTTAGATTGAGAGCCAATTGCATGACATGATTTCTTCCTCAACATAACAAATCTTTGAGAGATGCTCTTTGTTGTCACTAAACATGTTGGAGGGTTCAAGTACTGAGGTTGTCAATCGTGAACCAAAGCCAAAAAGCTGGCAGCGTGATGCTCTCCAACAGTACAACCCACTGCTCACACGCCCGAAACTCACAGAGACAAAGGAACTGTTGTACAGCCCACGTGCACCATCACAACATAACAGCAGAGCCATATAGCTGGCAGAGGGAGGGACGCCAACAATGTAATCCAAACGGCTGCACAATAGACAACTGCTCACCCTTGTGGCATAAGAGAAAGAGCAAAGGCCTACAGCTCACTCACATACAAAACGAACACTGCAACGACTGTACAAATTTGGACACAGCAGGGTAAACTAGGGGCCTTCTGTTAAACCAGTACGAACTATCGTTGTGCACTCACAGAACAGATCCCTGGCTACAAGGACCTCGTAAAAAGATCCCTGTCTGGCAAGAGTCAAGTCAGTGAGAAAGCTCAGAACCGTGAGGAAGAGCGTCCTAGACTGCAGAGAGAGCAGCAAAGTCGTGCAAAGGGCAGAATGCACATAAAAATGCCCAAAACATAGCATTAATATTGAGTGATGTAGTCTCCTTGAGGTTGAGGCGAGCCACGTGATTCTGCACTTGGAGCTTTGCCTTCGTTGTCCTCAAGGGTCTAGAGTGCATGTGTGAGTAACTCAACCCCTTTACCTCAGGTTTTCTCTTTGCATTCTGGTACTTGTTGTTCTGAATTTATAATGGAATAAACAAGAGCAAAGGAACAAAATTTAAAGCAAACTCCCAGACTGGATGAGGCACAGACACTTGCCAACAGGATAGTGAAGAGATTTGGGACTTTGGCTTGGATGCTGCAGACTTTCAGCTTACCGTGGTGTCAACCGCCTCCACTAGAAGGGTGACCCTCTGAGGCAGGAGGAGCAGAACAAAGTTCCTCAAAGGTCGCAAAAGTCGTAGATCACACTTCTAAAGTTGTACCCCAGTGGAAAGACTTAGGCCTCAAATTCTATTGGTGGTTTGAGGGCTTTGAAATCAGGGGCCAGCACTCAACTGGAATCAATTACCTTTGAAAAACAAGCAAAGGCAGGTCATAATGGAAGATCACTTCTCGACCACCCATGCTCTTGAGAGCCCCCCCACAGACCCTTCATCTGGCCAACTCCGCTCATTGACCTGTTCTGCAACCACCAGTCCCCGCTCCGGTAATATGAGGCCAGCCTCCAACTTTGCATTCTACTGAGCAAAATACCTACCACCATTGACCTCATGGCGCAAAGCCCAGCAGATGCCTTTTCGGCTGCCCCACCAACATACACACTTGAATGTTCTCAAGCTGCTTTGTGCTCAAGGCCTTAAAACCAGAAACCCTAACCACCTTTGGATGCTCTAACTCAGGGGTGTCCAGTGTTGGCCCTCAAAAGAATTTCTGGATATCCACCTGGGATGAATTTACTTATAGAGACTCTAAGTGGCAATCGTTTACACAGTAGTTATCCTGAAAAGCAGACATGGATCTGGCCCTCCTGGACGTTCCTTGGACAACCGTGCTCTATTCAATGTGGGACAAAGTTTATTATTAAAAATCATAAAATAAAAGTAAACACCAAAAAAAGCAACCACAAGAGTATAAACTACAAAGAAATTGAGAAACAAAATGAATTTTAATCGTAGGGACCAGCTCATGAAAGATTACAGGCCGGACTGTGTTACTAAATAAGAATTAATAAAAGTTAAAAACAAAACATATTTGTTAAAACCCAGATGCTCCGCTTTCATCGCTTTATGTGATTGTCTCAGAGTGTCCTTGTTTGTAACTATCGCACTGGGTGGCTGTCTCTGGGCATCTCTCTCTGACTGTGCAACAGTCTCTGAATATCTATCTATATGACTGACTCTGTGCTCCTTGTTCTGCGACTGTTAGAACTTCGAAGGTGTCTTATCTGAGTGACTGTCTCTATGCGTCTGTTAGACTATCCCACTATAACTACCTCAGGATGCCACTCTGTAATTATCTATCCAATGTGCTCTCTTTCAGTGACTGTCTCCAAGAGCCTGTCTCTCTCAGGGTATTATATTCATAACTGGGACTGGGTATCTCTTTCGGTGCCTGTCTCGTTGCATTCGTACGGTGTTCTGTCTCTAAGGGTAAAAGCTTACCTTTGTTTGGGTGCCTCGTGTGAATGTGTGGTTTCCTGGAGGTCGCTGCGTCTCATTGTTGCTCTAATATGTGTCTTTTTGATGGTCTCTGTGGACATCTCTCTCTGAGACAAGCTTCAAATATGTTTCTCAGTGACCTCCAAGAGTGCGTCCTTTTGAGCGACGGTTTGTGCGTGGTTTTGCTTTGTGGGTGGAGTGGAAGATGTGTCTGCGTGGGCGCATCTTTGAGGAGCATATTTACAAACCCTGTTGCGTGAGCGACACAACTCAAAAAAGAGATTTATGAAGCCACACACGGCCGCCTTGCGCGTTCCTGAGTGGCTTCATAAGTAGAGCAACGCAGTGCAGATCGCTGCATTGCCTTATTCTGCTCTGGGAAGGCAATCCATAGGCGTTGCATGGGTGTAGCCACGCAACTCCCATGGTTTTTCATGCATTCCCAGACTTACCAGAACTGGTAAACCTGAGAATGTGCCAAAAAGATATGCTTCCCCAGGTTAGGCGTAACGAGGATAAATATCTTTATTTCTCCTTGTTACTTCCTCTTTCGATGTGTGCTGCATTCTGCAGAGGAATTTGCCTCTCAGGACTGTCTGAACACGGGCACCCTAGTACCGTGGTGCAGAGGTGCCTGCGTTGGCGCTTGGCAGCCAAAACAGCGCCAGTGCAGGGACAAGGACTCTTTTAAATACGCGCATTCCAGCCCTTTCCCTGTAACGCAGCGCAGCGAGGTGACTTTCAGCGCTGCGTTGAATTACTTAGCCATAAATAAGGCCTTGGATGTCCACTTCCTTCCACATCCACCTGTAACATGCCTTGTCCGTGTTTGAGATGTCAGTGGAGAGGGCTGGCGTTACGAGTGTAAAAATATGGGAGCAGGAAAACTACTGGGCTGGAAAAAAAATTACTTGTTGTCAAAGCCAGTAAGGTTGAGACCTACTGGCGCTGACAATGGGTTTTGGCGATGGTGTACAGTATTGGTAAAAAATAAAATGCTTTTTGCCAGTTATGTGCAGAATCGGCAAAAGAAAGAAAAAAATGCATAGTGTTGTCACGTCATGATGCTATTGGCACCCACGTCATTCAGTAGGTATCTGCTTGCATGATGATGTGCTTGAATTCGTCACCATACAAACGTGCATCTACATAATAATGCAAGCCCCAATTCATTATTATAATAATTTTTTTTTTTTACTGATCCAAAATGGTGGATGTTACTTGGCGCTGTAAATAAAAAAAACACATTTTCAATTGCACCAAAGTGCATTTCTGCAAGTGGAATGGCCCGGCAGCAAATGAGACCTGCAGGCCCACTAAGAATGCATTTTTTTTTAATAAACATTAAAAGGACCTTGAGGATGGCGAGCAACAGAGGAGTGGTTTGGAGAAGCAACTGTGAGTGTGGAGGGAGACTATATAAAAAATAACAATAACGCCGATTAGGGGGAAAAGAAGGAAAGTCAAAAGCAGCACACACAAGATAGAGAAATATGGAGCACGAGGGGAGGTATACGGCAGGGCAAACACAAGAGGGAGAGAGCTGCAAAAACATGCACTCTAGTGGAGCGTTTAACATAAATGAAAAGAGTAGCTCCCTAAAAGTGAGCAGTGGAAAGATACAAGTTACCCAATCAAAAGGCTGGAAAAGAAAAAGAGGCTAGGCTCCAGGGAAGGGGAGAACTACAAGATGAGAATTGGCAAAGCTAATAGGTCGCACCATTTTTACCTATTGGCTTTGTCATTTTTTTTAGCCATGCTGCACAACATCCCAGATCTTGTGTACATGGCTAAAGTTTTTTTTTTTTTTTTAAATCCTGAGGTGTGTGCCGCCCGAGTCATTTCGGAGGCATACGCACAACGCATGTACAGGCCTACAAAATGATGTAGGTGTCTTTTTTTTAAGTCTCGGCTAGCGTAGGCTGCCCAGTCTCGCTAGTGAGATTTAACGTTTATGGGATTTTTTAGTAAGGGGCATTAAGCCCCACCCCTCTTTCCCATTGGCCGGCGTCACCGTTTATGCTAAACGGTGGCCAGCCATTGGGAAAAAGGTTAGTGTGGCGTACACTTTTCTCTTTTTTGGCCGTCCCACTTGGATGGACTGGCCTGCATTCCTTCTGCTGCAAAAGGTTTGTTATCTTTATGGGAGCAAACACATGGCCCCATAAAGATAATAATAAACCTTTTGCGGCAGAAGGAAAATAGGGCGAGGCCGTCCAAGTGGGACGGCCAAAAAAAAGAAAAGTGTACATGGTGAGCGCTTTTTTTTCCTTAACTTTGGGTATAATCACGGCGCCCGCGCTTTACTTTTAACATTAAAAGTAAAGCGCGGGTGCTGCGATTATACCAAAAGTATAGAAATAGAAAAAACATCTATCTCTTTACTTTTGGTATAATCGCGGCACCCGCGCTTTACTTTTAATGTTATAAGTAAAGCGCGGGTGACGCGATTAACCAAAAGTAAAGAAATAGAAAAAACATCTATTTCTTTACTTTTGGTATAATCGCGGCACCCGCGCTTTACTTTTAACATTAAAAGTAAAGCGCGGGTGCCGCGATTATACCAAAAGTAATGAAATAAAAAAAATATCTATTTCTTTACTTTTGGTATAATCGTGGCACCCGCGCTTTACTTTTAATTTTATAAGTAAAGCGCAGGTGCCGCGGCTGCCTGGCGAGCGCTTGTCTTGTTTAGTCATTGCGGTGGGTTATGCTGGGTGCAACAGTAATGCTGCGGTGAGCACATCCCAGTGAGGAGCAGTAATGCTGTTTTGAGAAGAGTGGATAGTGCAGTGTGCAACAGTTCTTGTATAGGGACGATATTGAAGAGCTGGGAGTGCAGCGCCGTGAGCACCGCTCAGGTCTTTCGTAAGTACGGTGTGTAGTGCCATGTTGAGCCTTCATGCTGTAGTGCCCACGGTACATGCTGATTTACATCACGGCAGCACAGTCAGTGAACACTGCAATGCCGGACGAGAGCCGCCCATATTATCAAGCAGTATGCTTTCTGGAGGGAGCCTTGTTGGGCAAACAGAAATCAGGATGATAATCAAATGAAGCTTGATCCAAGTCCATTACTGCCAAGGAGGTCTGTGGTGAGAGGGCACAGCATGCAGCTTGCCCAAACAAGGTTTTGTAGTTCACTGCACACAGCCAGAACATGCCAGGATTGCATGGTAAGATCTCTGCCTATAGTAGAAAGAGTCTACTGTGAGATCATTGTCTGCCGCCAGAACATACTAAAATTGCAAATGTAAGGCCCAAACATGTCAGCACAAGATTCTGTAGTTAGGTTACTGTATGCACCCAGAACTTGAGAGGACTGTATGGTTGGGTCGCTGCATGCCGCAAGAATGTGTGAAGATCGCGCTGGCATGGTCAAACGATGCAGCCGACTCACAAGAACTCAATGGTGAGGTTACTGGAATCAGTTGGATCATGCCAGTATTGCAGAGTGAGGTTCCTGCAAGCAGCTGTGACATGTTATGTTTGTAGAGCGAAGTCAATGCACGCAAGCGGCCCACACTAGGATTGAATTGGTAGGTTATTGAATGCAGTCAGCCTACACAATAAGTGGCTGGGGAGTTGGATGCAGAAGGACATGTGAAAAATGCAGAGGTGAGGTCCATTTACGCAGCTAGAACATGCAAAGTTTGCAGAAGGATGTCCCTATATGCATCCGGGACGTGTGAAGGTGGCAGAGGTGAGGTCACAGCCAACCTTTGCACAGATTCTCTGATTCGGTATCCTCATGAAGTCAGAGTACAACGATGTTGCATGATGACGTACTTATGCTGCCAGAACACACGAGGCTTGATTAAATAAGGTTGTTGCGTGTAGTCAAAATCATGGAAGAGCTGTGCTGTGACATGTTGGTGGATGTAAGCTGAACATGGATTGCTTTGTGGGTGTGTCTGTGCTTGCCAGTAGCTGCCTGAACATGCTGTGACTTGCTGGTGGTGCTTGTAACCTAAACCTGCAATTGCTGCATGGGTATTTAATGTGCCTGCAAGTACTCTGAACATGCTATGGTTTGTGGTGAAAGGTGGTTTGCTGCATTTAGATTGAACAAACCAACACCAGGGAAGATGTGCTGATACATTTAAACCTAGGATCAAATATGGTACAGGACTGTGTAACGCCTGGAAACACATGCAACAACATGGATACCCGAGTGAAGTAATCCCCAAGCATTGCTTTGCATACTTCAAAGACTGAACATTGTAATACGCAGGCATACTGTTTATGGGCTCTGAAGAAGTTCCTTTGGATAAGGAACAAAACTTTTTGGCTGGCTTGTCTACCTTTTGACATTGGCAAATATAGAAGTTAAACAAGCATTGAACATGCAATAGGTCTCGCCCTTTGATTAAGTTAAAGCCATTGGCTTTGCTAATGGTATTGTATCGCAAAGCAAATGGCTTTAACTTAATTAAAGGCGAGACCTATTGCATTTTTAATGCTTGTTTACTTCAGTTACCACTCTGAGTTGGCTCGGTAACTAAAGAATAAAATGTTTTTGCTTTTTAAAGTGAGCAGAGGAAAGAACAGAAGCAGCGGGAGGCCTGATCAACATGGGAAGAGGGGAATCACACACTGGAAGGCTGCAGGGAACAAACGCACAAAGCAACAGGAGGGAGGGTGGGGGAACGAAAGTGAAGCAACACAAGAAGGGCAGGAAAGGAGAGGCAATGGAAAGAAACATGCAGGTGATCGCAACAGAGAGATGGCCCGGTGACAGAACAACACTGGGAGTCAACAGGCGTGGCCAGCACAGGTAACAGCAGTGGGGTGGTGGGCAGTGCGGGGCAGGTGGAGGGAAGTGGACAGACAACGGGATAGGGAAAGTAAAATAAAAAATAAAAATAAAACACTTACCTTGCGCTCGCCACATCGCTGATGCGGCGAGCGCAAGGTAAGTGGTTAACAAAGTTGACAAGCTAGGGTCTGAATAAGAAGCAACCAAATGAGAGTGGCAAGGAAAGCCGACCAATGGTAATCAGTGGGCGGGCTCCAAGTCCCTCTAGGTTTTCGGTAAGGCACAATATGCCTGGCAATCAATGGCACAAGTGTTGTCTAGTAGATTCGACCTAAAGAGGAAGCAAAGTCATAGAAGAAGCGAGACAAATGAGAGTGGCAATAAAGCCAACTAACAGTAAGCAATGGGCGGGCTCCAAGTTCACTATATGTTATTGGTATGTTCACAAGACCCTTTACCACCACAGACAGCTAGAGGCCCGACATTTGAGAGGGGAAAAACAAAGGAATAAAAAAAAATGGGGAAAATAGGCCTATAAACGCAGTAGACATGAAAAAGAGGGGAAAAATGCACAGGCAGTCAAAATTGTATATGTAAGGAAGCAAAAGAAACCGGGCAGAAGCGGTAGTGAACGTGAATCCTGGACAAAGTAGCATCAATCTAACGTTTAAAATAGGTCTAAAACCGTATTTGTACCTTTTTGTTTTCATAATGCGTTTTGTCACCACATTCTTGCCGCTTCCGAGCACTGTACAGCAAGCGATGCTATTACTTTGCTGAATGTTATACGTGTTATCTGCTTACGACTTGTCAAATGCGGAGACTGCATTGCATGGGTTAAAACTTACTGGAAGTTTTAGACCAACATCTATACAGCAGGCGCATTAACCCACTGAGCACCTCACCAGGGTGGGACCGTAAAATACAGTTCACAAAGGTGTGAACTTGGTGCGTAAGCCCACAGCACTAGTTGATTAGCATATCTGCCACTATTACGAATTATTCCGTAAAAATGGATGTCCTCTAGGCGCTACAGAGTCTCTTTAGACTTTAGCAGACTGGTGTCCGATGTGCTTTTAAATAACAGAGGGTCCAAGAGAGGACGTGGAGAGGGCACTGTCTGTTCCGTAGGCGTATAATTGACAATCCTGTAGATCAATTGTAGGTAGCGCTTGCTGACAGGCCTAATATCCAAGCGCTAACCCTCTCTAGGCGCAGGAACATGCGGAAGACCTTGTCCAGGTGGCGTGCCTACATTTCGAAACACAACCCGAAATCAAATGTTTCCTTGAAATAAAAGGTCTCTGCGCCACCAGGCCAGCGCGAGTTCCCAGAATCCTCCACACCTCCCACCCTGTTGCTGACTGCTCATCCCTAGTCCCTTGCTGTCATCCACACGTCAATGTCAACATGTCCCTAATCTTGGTCACCAGACATCTGCGCTTTAACGGCCCCCCACTGCCAAAGAGCTTTAAAAACAAGCAGTTTTGGGTGGGGCGCGCGCACGATAACAAAAGCACATAGCGTGTGGTTCAAGGGTGGGCGGGCCTTTAGAGCTGATGGCTGCAAATGAACGGATTTGGCCGCGTTCCCCGAAGTCCATGAGGCACCAGAAAATCCTAAACTCCACCGTCTTCTGTTCAGGGGTGCACGTCGATATTCACCGTGGCTTCTACCCGCCAACTCGGGGACGGACACCGGTCAAGCAATTTTTTTTACAAAAATAGAATAAACAGTATTTGAAGCAGTCACTAATCCCCTATATACACACACACATGAAATCCATTTTACATATAGTGGGTGACCCCAGTGTGCCCTTCACTCTGCACATCAAGGCCCAGTGGATAAACATTTCTCTACCGACCGTCCTGCAACCTACCCTGCATTGAATCACCTTTGAAGAAAAGATTTTGGGGTACAATTATTGTGGCAAAAAAATACGTTTTAAGGTGCGACCAAAGAGGCAAGAAAAAGTCTCATAAACACGACACATCCGTTTTTCTTGGCACTCTAGTCCTGCAGCTACACAGAAGAACAATGTAACAATGTAACACATCTTTCTCATTTTGTACATAAAACACCAAAATAACAGCCTTATAAAAAGTATAAATGTAAAACATTTTCAAATGATTTCCGACTGTAAAACAATTAATTCATTATTCAAAACCACTAGAGAGTGTACTACCTGCGTGCAATTGCGAGGGGCTTATTCCACCTACTGTTTCCGCTGTATTCCAGTGTGTCCTATTCCCTCTATCAGTTATTAATTATGCTACACTCTATAAGCTATCTCATTTAAAGGTGGAACAAAATCAGTTACTATGGTATAGCCTGCCGGAAAACTTGCAACCCCCTTTTTAGGTCTCGCTGAGTCAGCTCGTATGCGCTGCTCGGAGAGACTTTAGTAGGTGAGTTTTCAAAGTGCTGCTAGCTGGCGACAAGCTTGCGTTCACGCAAGAGCAAAGCCGGCAGCTTTACAATATGTACAGTTGCGATCACTTTCACTTTTGCGCGCGCAGCCTACTTTCACTTTTCGCGCGCGCACCACTCGCGTTTCTTGTTTTAAAAGAAAGAGAGCATGTTCTACAGATTAGTGGTGTGATCACGGGTCACTGTCGTGTGTCACACCATAACCTATTTCTGGCTTTTCTTTCTGGGACATGTAGTTTTGCGTTTTCTAGTATTGTTAGAATCCTACAAGTTCCAGAATGCATTGTACTGAAGGTGGCTTAATCCTGTAGCCCTGTTAGGGTAAAAAAAAGTACATAGGTTTTTGGAGAGGATAAACCTAACCGTAATCCTTTTGACGCAATAGTGGACTCATTCCTAATTTTCTCCAGAAGAGGACTTGATTTATTGACCGGTTTGAAATGAATCCGAACATGCCGAGTCGCAGAGAAAGGTAGCATGCCTGTTGCCAGACACTGCAATCGATAAAACAGCAAATAGTACATACACAAATCTGAGAGGGGCTTTACGTTTCCAGCATGTATGTGGCACTCACCAGCCGACTAATATAGGTAATTTTTTTGCAATTGTAATGACAACACCAGTTGGCAATTGAATAATATAGCCAGGACATTTATAGAAAAAAATCACATCTAAAGGGTTAATTCTAAGGCTCCGAGATGTCTCCATATCACTAGAGACACTGTACTTTAGTCCCGGGATTCTCTTTTCCAGATCCTTGCTTTCAACTGCGCAAAAAACAATTGGTTCACTTAACTACAACTCCCAGAATACACCAGATTGTCAACGAAAACGTCGAGCTAGAAGGAAGGGGTTCCCAGTGTCATGGAGCCAAATGTCGACGTTATTCTTTCCCATATTTTGAAGGTTTGAGGCTTAAATAAACTGGTGTCGGAAAATAAAGCATGCCATTTCATACAAGTTTCCATGTCACTGGGCTGGTTCACAAGCACAACCTATTCACAACCTATTCTTGTATTTAATTTTAAAATTAGTTATAAGTTGATGTTTGATCATCAACGAATGAGTCCTAAACATTTAATCAATAGGTGAGAAATGCAGTGTGTGTGTTGGGTTTTCATCATGTATTTGCAGTCAACGTTAGGCAGAACATTTGTTTTCCTTGGAAAAAGACCTTGCATGCAGCCTGTCAATGTCAACATATTTGAGACAACCTAAAGCATAAATTCTGTCCTTAATAACTCAGTGTTTTTGTATTATCTTCAATAGTAGCAATGCAGCTAGAGTGCCAGGAGTTAAAGGTAAGGAAAATGTGCCACCTTGCCCTCCAATTGGGCAGTAAAAGACAGCCATATTTCAGTGCAGTAGGCTTCTGATCGCTATGGGTCCACCTCACCTGCTGCATGACTGATTGCTTATGATTCATGTTGTTTGCCTACATTTGGTGCCAGAAGTTGAGGCCTGGCTCTGTCAGTGACTCATTGTGTGACAGTTGATATGTGACCATTGATGTGTCCCCCCTACCTATGATGCAGGCATAAGCCTCACGTGATGTGCCACCGCTAAAATAGATGTGGCAGCTTCACTTAGGTCTTACTGGCATGCTGAGCAAGCACCCTTAATTTAAGTTCTTTAATATACGCATTTTCAGTTGACTTTCCATGTTAAGTTATGATGGGAAGTTCGCCTAGTTAGGATTGAGCCTCCGCTCATTTGTTCTGTTCAGAGTTTTTGAGCATTAACTTTTAAATCTGTATACAATTCACGAGGCATGGTGAATGGCCTTAAATGTCGCCACCGTAGCTGAGCACAGTGCAGACTGCCTACAGTATTGTAGAATATCTCACTTACTTGGGCAGTCCCTGACCCTGGTATTACATAAACGAAAGACATCATGGCCGCCTTATTGCGGTAGGACATGGAGGACCATCAGAAATGGATGGATGTTACCACATGAAACAGAACAAGCATTGGCATAGCCAATAGGTCTCGCCTTTGGGACCTTATAAGTGTTTAGTTATCCAGTACAATATCCTTGGTGCAACAACATCAAGTGTTGCATGGCTAAACACTTATATGGTCCCAAAGGCGAGACCTATTGGCTAAGCCAATGCTGGTTTAGTTTTTTATTATTATTATTTTTTTTATTTATCCGCATTATATGAAGGGGCATTACATCATATGAGGAATTTAAAGTGCAATGTGCTATTTACGAACTCGTCTCGTAACTTTACAGTTACTAAGCCCTCATTTTTCACTTTGCTCTATATGCTCCTATGTAAATAAGCCTGCCCTTCTCTTACTTTGATCTGCTCTTCTTTCTAACTAATCACTCATAAATTGATAAAATGGTGTGAACTGAAAGACACTTACTGTGCACTTTTAGCTAGCTTACCCACTGCAATATCAACAAACTTTAACATTTTCCCAGTAAATCGTAAGTCTTCTCCCAGCAAACCTGCTATTGCTGCTGACGCACATACAAACAAGCATGTTTATTGAAATCTGATTTTAGCAGGCTTTTACGTTCAGCTATTAAAGCTGGGCAGCTGCAAACCATGTGACAAATGCAGCTACACATGGCGAATGGATCCGTGCTTCTGAAATTGAAAAGGGCCTCCGTGTAGACATTAACAACAATCGAACTGCGATGTCATTTCCCAAAGGTTCTTTACACCTCAATAATGTTGTGACCTGGAAACACATCCAAACCATCTCAAGACTTAACCACACTGATTGAGGAATAAAAAGAGAATATCGTTAATTTGGGGAGAGTGAAGGCATGGTAAGACGGAAGGAACGTGGGAGTAGCAAACAGAAAAAAATGCTGGCAGGCTCAGGTTGTGCATATGGTGAGAATAAGTGGCAGTAAATGACTTACCTACCCACTCGCTGCCATGGGAACCCTGATGGGCAATAGCGCTACACGTTTGCTGCACGCAAGACCCATACATACGAGGATGAGAAGAGTCACACAAAGAAAGGAGTGGGCGCAGAGAACAAGTCCACTGGGTATGATTTCTTGGAAGGAATGTGGGGGTTTTTAAATTGCTGGAGTCCTTCCACTTTATATGCGAGTCTGTGCGAGGTTCAGCACATAGTCATACCGCTGCGCTACACCTGCCCTGGTGTGTGATGACAATACCAGGAGGGAACAAATACCCCTTCCCTCCCTGGTCTAAGCACAGCCCCTTCCCACAGTCCAGGAGGAGCCGCTGTGTCTCCAGAACAGAGATGCCCCTCCCAGTTCACATTCTTCACCCTCTTGGTTGATGATAGTCCAAGTTTGTTCCTTACTTTTTTCCTTCATGTTCCCTTTACCAAGACGATCATATCCGCCCAACCAAAGGGAGGGAGGGGTCGCAAAGCAGCAAAGCTGTCCAGCCTCCAAACCACACACTTTTCAAGCCGAAAATTTCCAAACATACTGCCTAGAAGGAGAGGGGCTTGTAAAAAAGCATAGCTAGTGTGAGAATGGAATGAAGAGAGAGTCCCAGGACACAGCATTAGGATGCAGGCACTCGGATGGCAGAAGTCGGGGGGAGAGACCGCCACCTCCAAAAGGATCTAGGATCCTGGTGGGCAGTCGAATAGCGGCAGTCGGGGAGGGGGGTCAGAATCATAGCCTTAGCGTGAAGGCGGTGCCTGCGCAGACACTGCCGTAGGGATTATGATGTCCCTTTCCAACAGCCTTTTCATGGCCGTCCGACCGCCATGTAAATGCTGTTAAAAACTGACTCTGAGGGCCCCAAACAGGGTCCCCGTCCCCTGTAGGCCTCTATAAGGTGACCCTTGGGACACATGTAGTGTCCCCATGCACATTCATGCATCGTGTGACAGGCACCACATGGTGCCAGCACACGGTGCATGGATGTACACAAAGTGCTCTTTTACACAGCACTGGTGCTGCAGCGCTTTTCTTGCGCCGCAGCACAAGCCGCAATGTAAAATAGCACTTTGACTGCCAGCACGGCGGTCTCATTCTAATTGGGCCGTTGGACTGCCGCCTGCTTGTCGGTTGGTCTCCTGACCGACGTGATAGCAGGAGGCGGCCCGACCGCCCATTATGTAATGAGCCCCTAAGTGCATAAAAAAGCAAGCAACTGTGATCCACATGGAGGTGGGCTAAGTGAGTTTCGGAGCGAGGTTAGAAAATGGCTAAAAATAACTCCTACTTAGGGGGCGTGGCTTGCAAGGCCAAGATTGCGGGCACTTTCTAATGGAGCTCCTGTTACCTCCTTAAATTCTACAGCATCCAGCAATGCACCTGTGGATTGGGCGCCATACCTGCTACCTGCTGCCTGAAGCTCAAAGCGATGATCTCCACTCAAGCTCAGCAGGCAATGGGGAATGGTACCCGGGCCGCTCATATGGGCCGGCACAAACCCAGCTACTGGATTGGCAACACGGTGCTTTGGAGGGCTTGCAAGGCGCACCCTGTGTGTCCTGGGAGGGGTGACAAGTTTGAGTGGCCTGGCTGGGTCCGTGGCACCGGAAGGAGGGAGAGCCTCTCCCAAGTGAGAGCCATTGTGGATGGCGTTGTGGACACCTAATGGACGAACAGTGGTTGGGGCCGGCTATCTTTCACTCCCCCCCCCCCCCTAGCCACCTAATACCCCTGAGAGGCTGGCAGTGTATCCTGAGCCCCAGAGCTATGGCGATCTCTACCCGTGGAGACCTGCCATTGGCCTGGCCGAGTAGTATGGCAGAACAGACCTGGAAGGTTTCTAGGGGCCCAGAGAAGTGTGATCCCTGTGTCCTGTCTGTGGTGCGTGGGGTGAGCCCCCATTGGAGGCCTGGTGACTCCTGGGGCTTAGACGCTCACCAACCCACACAGGACTGAATACCTGGTCGATGGGTCTTAGCCAATTTGGAAAACTCAGGTGCTCTTGTTTGACAGGCTGACTGCTCGTTCTGCCCCTCTTCATCCCTCAGGTTTCCATATGGGTGAAGCAGGTCGGGTTAAGAAATAATGACTGGATAAATGGAGGCTTGGGGGGGGGGGGGGGGGGCAGCCTATAAATTGGAGCTTTCCCGGCTGGGTCTGGATAATGCCCATCACTTGCTCTATGGGGGTGTCCATTCCCGGTTTCTTCCCCGAGACTACCAGGGTGGTGTTCCCCATATGGCACACGGGCATTGCAATGACTGGGGTGGGAAAAAGCAAGTAACACAACAGACCCCACTGCGAAGGGCAGCGACTTGCCCATATGGCTATCCTTGAGGTCTTTCAGAAATAGGACAGAATTGGTATCACTTACTTGGGCGATGTGTGGAGAGGAACGCCCATTATAACATTCCAAGATTGCGTGCACACTACTCACTTTGCACTACTCAGTTCCACAAGTACACACAGCTGCGACATGCATTCTTAATCTTCCCGGATATAACCTGCTCTAGGCCAAATTACTTCAGGGACCCCTAAGCAAAGGAGGGATTTCACAATTATACAAATCATTGGTCATTAATTTCCCTGACAAATGTGATCTTCTCAAACAAAAATGGGAAGTCTGGGTAGGCTCCCTATGATGCAGGCCGGAGGGATGCGCAAATGGCCCCTCGTGTAATTGCCATCTCCTCCCACCTGCAGCTCATCCAGCTCCATTATTTACATACCTCTCTCTGATGAGTCTCTGGAAGGTGAGTAAAAGACCTATCTAACAGTGTATTCAATGTGCTACTCTGGACATGAACCTTTTCCATGTAGTGTGGTTGTGTCCCATTATTGCACCGTACTGGTCAGCCGTTGGTGAGGTGTTGACGGAGGTGCTGGCCAGTGGAACTCTACCCTAAACTGGCTCAGCTGGGAATCTTGGAACATTTAGGAGAAGGGGTTGCCCACAAAAGCATGCCAAGATATGGGGCTGATGGTGGATTTATTACAGAATAAACAACGCTGCTTCTACTGGGTGAGGGGGTAATATTTCTACTGATTTATTCAAATTGAGGACCTAGTGTGGGACTTGGGAAGGGTTATGCTTGTTTGAACATTTGTTATAGCAAAATATTAAAATCTGGTTATTAAAAAGAAAAAACTCTTACTTACTGGCAACAGTATATAATATATAAAGAACACACCTTAAAAGAACAAGTACTGGCAAAATCAATAGCTCTTGTCTTTTGGATTTGCCAATGTGGTTTGCCAAAGCTGTGCAGCATTAGGAAAAAGCATTTTTTTGCCAATGCTGCATAGCCTCGGACAATTTTTTTTAAGAGCAACATGAAGTGCCTGCTGTCATTTAATTGTTGTGCGCATGCATAAGGATGTATGCACAGTCTTGCGTCATCACGGATGTGCACATACCAAATGGATTGGGAACCATTTTCTTATTTACCAATCCAAAATGGATCAGTAAGCAAATAAATAAATGAAATGTAACTAATGTGAGAAGATGGCAGCGATAGCCTATTTTTCCTAGTTTTCACCTCTTTGCATATGTGCTGCATTCTCCAGCACACATTCATACAATAAATAGTTATAAAACATGTTTTTTGTGCAGGAAGTGACCCCTTCCTGCACAAAAGCTATGTAGATCACAATGCAGACACTTTTGCATTACGGCACAAGGGTTCCTGCATTGGCACACGGCTGCAAAAAGTGCGCCAGCACATGGAGAAACAAGCGCTGCATCATTTGGGTTCTGGAATAGCATACTACTCGCCGAAAAGCGATTTAACACCTCATCAGGGTAGCAAGGACTATATAAATGCAAACCCTTCCTTCTTCTATCCCTCCACTATCCTCTTCAATCCAAATAACAGACTACCATGTCCACCACTCAAATGAATTCCATTTTTCACTATAGTAATTTACCACTATGTAATTTACCACTAATCCTTTTTGGGTTCAGGAGTAGAGTGCTACTCGCCTAATAAGTGCTTTGACGCCTTGTCAGTGGTAGTAAGTGCCATATAAATCCTATTACAATTTGTTTCTAGATTTGACACAGTTCCTCCCACTCCAGTTCACGCAACACAGCAACTTTGCTTGCTGCCCAGCGTTGTATGAACTCTTACTAAATCTGGGCGAAAATATCAGTAAAGCGTGCAGCTGGACCCTCAGAACTATGGAATGATAGCGGGACCTGCAGGCCTATGGAGTGATAGCTGGACCTGCAGGCCTATGGAGTGATAGCGGGACCTTCAGGCCTATGGAGTGATAGCTGGACCTGCAGGCCTATGGAGTGATAGCTGGACCTGCAGGCCTATGGAGTGATATATGGACCTGCTTAACTGAACTTAAGTTACATTTCTTCTTGGAATTGTTATACAGTTGTGGGCCATCCTAGCTTCCATTTCCCAGGCTTTCGGTACCCAGGGGAGTTTCTTACAGCCAGCTGGGAACGCTTTCAGTTTGTGACTTCAGTTCCAGACCAGTCTTATCCATCTTACCCATTTGCAGTTATTTTAGTTCTATCATGCCAGTCCTGTGAGGACTTTATGCCAACCCTCAGGATAAGAACACAGAAGACACCAAACTCAGCCTCCAACATTCCCCAAAACAAGCTGTGACAACACAGCCGGGTCTTCAACCTTTTCTGTAGTGAGAGCTACTCCTGCTCAAGAAAAGTCTTCCTGAGCTACTAGCAAATGCTATAACTGTAAAATATTGACTACACTATGACCACCCAAAGCAGGATTTTCAGTAGTTACCACCCAAGTATACCAAGTGCGGTTACCAGCAGAAACGCTGGGAAAAAGTTAGTAAATACTAAATGCCTCCCCTTGACTTATGAAGTAACATTAACATCTTGACATGTCCTGTGGCACAAATGACATAAGCACAGCAGTACGGCTCCCAGCTCAGCTTGAATTATCATTCACCAGTTTCTGAAAATGCACATTTTTCTATCTAATACCACTTTTCACTCTGGACAAACAAACTCAATTTTCCAGAAGAAACCCTATTTTTGAATACTAAAACTGCCTTTAAAACATCAATTATCAGTTTTTAGGAAATGCAGTCCCAAAACATCAGCTTGTCATTTTTATCATGTACTCCCATGTACAAATGCCTCAGATGGATAGACTGCTTGTATTACAGTCATATTCCATAGATGCTAACCATAGCACCACGGATGCCGGTATTATGCCACTAAAGCCCACCATTATTTAGGGCCATAGTTGTGCCAAGTCTGGAAACCCTAAGGATGAGGGATGAGACCATATATCAGTCATGACCATTTATATGCCAGGAATAGGTACATATAGGCCATTCATGGATGTAGTATGTCAATGATAGCTGCCCGTATACCACAACTGGACCAAAAATAGTCAAGGATGACCATTATTATGCCATTGGCATTGTTATGCCAGGAATGGACACAATTATGCCAGAGATGACACTCTTATGATGGGGGCTAGCATATACATTTGGCAGTTCTTGGCACCAGGCATAGTTTCAGGAAGCAATAGTGTTTATTATGGACACACACATAAATGTTGATGAATCTCTTAATTTTCCCTGGTCTGGATCATACCTAGATCTCCTCAGGTCTTGGGCTGATCAGGCATCCAACTGACACGATTTCACGCTGACACTTTGATGGTTCAGCACTGATTACTGCTCAGGCTGCTGCTGCCATATTTCTTTGATGGTGCACTGTTCACACACATGTTGTGACTGATAAAGGAGGGACTACAACATGGCCAATCTCCTTGTGGCTTAATTATATTGAGATTGGATACAGGCAGTCATGTAGCAGGCCCTTTAGGCAGACACAGCGTGTGTTTTAGTGTTAGTATGACTTACTGCAATAAGTTTGGCTGGTCATTCTAAGGGTCTTGAGATGAGCAGTGATGCCTACTTTCATAGGCACCTACTCTCTGAATTTGAGCTCAGAGAGCTACTTTGAAGGTACTGGCGAGCTACCAGTAACTCGTGAGCTAGTCGTTGGAGGCCACTTCTCCAGCCAATGGGTGTCACTGCTGCACCAATGACTGTTCCCTTCATAACATAGCTGACAACTAGGATTCCCAGCTTCTCCAGGACCCTTAACCAATAGCATGCTGTGAGTAGTCAGTAGGTGCCACAGTTGCACAAATGAGTACTTTCTTAAGGAGTCAGTCACTGCAATACCATGGCCAACCACTCGGTGCCACAACAAATGCTACTTGATTCTATGCCTGACCACTGTGTCACTGATGCCAGTCCGCAGATGGTGCCAAACTGCCCCAGAGAGTCACTGTTGCAACAGTGTCTGTATGCTACACCCAGGACCTCACCCAGCGCCATGCAGCAGCTACTGGCCGGTGGGTTTCGCAACTGAAGTGATTCTACGTCCTCAAAAACTCAGGGAGTGACAATCTAAGACTCGCCACTAGATGTCACTGTGGCACTAGTGTCTGTGCTGCCCCCAAAATCTCGGCCACTTCCACACTGTGACTGTCCACTGGGTGACACTACTACCGAGCTGTCTACTTCCTCCGGACCTCAGGGGTTGCCAAGCTGTGGCTGGGCATTGAGTGTCCCCGTTGCACCTCAGACAGTATGCTGGCGCCAGAACCCCAGCAACTGCCTTGCAACGACCAGTCACTTCAATGTTTCTGCTGGAACACTGGAGACGGGTGTGTGAATGTTCAAACAGGAGTCAGAGACTATGATTTTTCTTGAACTATCCACTGGTCAAACGTTTTTAAAAGTTACATTGTAACTCAGCTTTCCAGGCGCTGAATCCTTCCAGTTCATGAACTGATATAAAGCAGGTTTCACCTGTAGGATACACTTCAATGAATTCCAGTGAACTAGAGACGCAGCAGGAATGCGGCTCTTAAGAATATCTGAGGTATGCGCCGGCCCCGTCTGGCGCTCAGCCCAAGTACACAGTCCCTGACCAGAACCCCGTGCCATGGCACTCAGCCCCGCACCAGCCCTGCCTTTGGCACCCAGCTCATGTCCTTGCACACGCGCCCTTGCCCCTATACGCGGTCGCTCATGTCCTTACACAGAAGCGCCTGCCTGTCAGTGTGGCTAAGCACACCCTATGTGAAGCACACCTGTGCTGCGGTGCACAGCCCATGCACTGGCACGCAGCTGCTGCCATGGCACACTGTCACTCTGGCGACACGGCCCGTGTCCCTGCACACAGCCGCTTGCCCTGGCACACTGCCTAGGAGCCAGAGCAGTGTTTCCCGCGTACAACCTAACGCACACCTCAAGTCCTAGACCCCTGCACACAACTACCATGCCATTCTACCCACCTCCCCCCCTCCCCTCCCACATATACGACCCATGCCCCAATCCCATGAATACAGATCTGCACGCAGCTGCCATGGCACTTCAGCCATTCAGCAGGCGCAGAACCCCATGTCCTCCCAGCTGTCCCCTCACCCAACAACACTTGCACACAACCATAGCAAGCACTCTGCACTTCCCAAAACCTCAACCACACGCTGACAGGCCACTGTGTTCTACAACCTTTCTCCTCTGTCTGCCTTAGGTGGGTGTGCGCGGGTGCTGTACAGTGACTCGCCTTTAGGGGGCAGGGCTGTAGAGTGCCGCAGCGCGGCCATATAAAAGAAACATTTGTTTTTCATGAAAACACCATCTGTTAAAAGTAAGACCAGCTTTCACGCTCAAGGAGACACACATTTTTTATGCTGAAAAATAGTTTTCCATGCACCGAACCCTCGTATGACAAAAACAAACTGAAAGCAGTTTGCCACCTGTGAAAACGACTTTGATGAATAACCGTCAAAATATGCGGCAGAGCTATGAAGCAATGTGGCTCTGAAGACTGATGAAGGTAGGCATCTGTCCTGAATGTAAAACTCCACAGGAGCATAGCTATCAAAGGTCAAGCAGGTGCAGTGGCACCCGGGCACAGTGGTTGGTGTAGGCCAGTGAATGTAAGATTTTTTAGTGTGTTGCTCTCCAGCCTGCAGCCCTGGTAGGGGCTCTTCCTTGCCTGTACTAAAGCTCTTAGCTCCCCTACTACGTCACTGCAACCCTTTGCACAGAAGCACAACCCATGACCTCGAGTTATTCACACAATTGCCCTGACACTTAGCCTTTGTACTGGCACACAGTCCTCCAACCTGGCACACAACTCCTTGCAGTGTGCAAGCTCCCCAGCTTGGCAGCCAGCTCCATGGCTTGGCACACAGCCACACCCCACAGCAGAGAGCCACCTGCAACGGCCCATGTCATCACCCTGCACATGCAACTAATATGGGGCCCTCTGCCCCCTACCCAACCCCAACACAACTCACAGAAATGCACACAGTCCAAGACTTGGAAGATACTGCATTGCCCGCATGAACACTACTCATGCCCAGAGCTTCCTACTTTGACACACCACCCCTCAGGACTTCTAAATTAAACGTACTGCCTGCTTTGGCATATAACTACCCCACACATCCCCATGCCATCACATCGCATGGGGGTAGGGGAGGGTCCTTTTAACATATATCCACCACTCAAATTACTTTCATATTTCACTATACTAATTCACCACTAATACTGTATGGGTTCCAGAGTAGCGTGCTACTCGCCAAAAAAGCACTTCAACACCCCATCAGGGGTAGCACGCGCTATATAAATGCAAACCTTTTTCCCTCTTCTATCCCTCCTCTATCCTTCTCAATCCAAATAACTGACTAACATATCCACCACTCAAATTACTTTCATATTTTCACTATACTAATTCACCACTAATCCATTTTGGGTTTCGGAGTAGCGTGCTACTCGCCAAAAAAGCACTTCAACGCCTCATCAGGGGTAGTAAGCGCTGTATAAATGTAGTTACAATACAATACATAGCACATGCCAGTGGACACATTTTGCCACTTGCACTGGGCATTCTTCCGTTAGTATCTCTGTGTTAAAGGTGCATTTTATTTATTCCAAACCTAGAACACCACACTTTGTGAAAAGAACATTAAGCTCAGAAATGACAAGAACCGTGAACATTGTGCCCCAAAATGTTACCTTGGCGGTTATTAACAGATGCCCACGAGTCCATAATTACATACTGAGTGACGTGATCAGCTCAGTTATCTCAAAGAAATGGGAACACGAGGAGGGAATAGAACTTTCTAATTCCCTTAATACTCTTTCCCATAAGGTATTTTACTTAATTAAAATACTATAATTCATGACTATTCACTTAAAAACTTAGCTAAAGAAGAGTTAAGGTTGAGTTGGAAGCTATCAGCCGTTGATTTCTCAGCACAGGAACCTTTGAAAGCCCTATGAAAACCAACATTTAAAGTCATGTTACGTCCCTGGCTCCACTCAATATTTTGAACAGATGCAGCACCGAGGCTGGGATTGCCCAGCGCACTAGGATTGCAAAGCACCCCGTGCACTATGCATCAAGCATCCTGCTCACAGCCTAGTGCCTGGTGCACCAGGCTCTAGACAGGCACAAATGTGCCAGCATGTGCCGCCTGTGTTCCTGTCTGGAACATAGTGGACCTAGACATGAGGCAGAGCCTGGTCTCTGGTCTGAGCCTTGCTCAAGCCTCGAGTGGCTCAACCACAGTGCTTAATTTGAGACAGTGGTTTCCGGTGCTCAGCACCGGCACTTAAGTGGCAGCACCGGCACTTGTGACAGTCTGCCACATGGTGGGCTGTTTGTCTGATTTAGAGTGAGCACAACAGTTGATTACTAATTCAATATACATTATGTAAGCACTTTACTGGCTCCTCCTACCCTTTACTGGATCCTCCCTCCCATGTACCTTTTCTATCCTTCTCAATCCAAATAACCGACTAACATATCCACCACTCAAATTACTTTCATACTTCACTATACCAATTCACCACTAATCCTTTATGGCTTCCGGAGTAGCGTGCTACTCGCCGAAAAAGCGATTGGATGCCTCATCATGGGTAGTAAGCGCTATATAAATGCAATTTACAATACAATAGTAACTCAGGCTGTTGCTGTGCTATTCCAAATAACATTGACCAACTAGGTAGCGGCTACTTCGCAATATGTGGAAAACCGAAGAGTCAACACAAACTCCAGTAATTTGTAAATGTCCCCAAACTTTCACTCTACTCCAGTTTCCCAACTAAATATCAATGATTTATCTTGAAGTCATCCCTGCGTTAAGTCTACAATCCTGTGTAGGTTTTCTCTTCTGACTTTATCAGGAGGGCCGCTGAGTCAGTGCTGCCAAACTGTGGGACAAAGCTTTGTTTTCATCAACGTAATAAAAAAAAAAAGCCATCCTTGAGTGTATGCCTCTGTAAAAGACAGAGAATCAAAAGGGAAAGCGTTTGTGAGAAACACGAGCTTGCAGAGAGAATATGAGCAAGAGAAGCCTCAGGGTAAGAGAGGTTAAGCGTGCGAGATGGGCAAGAAAATGGGATTTGCGATGGAAAGGAGGATTTGAAACAAGCATTGGCATAGCCAATAGGTCTCGCCTTTGGGACCTTATAAGTGCTTAGCAATGCAACAGTTGAATTTGTTGCACTAAGAATATTGTGCTGCATAACTAAATACTTATAAGGTCCCAAAAGCGAGACCTATTGGCTATGCCAATGCTTGTTTTTAGTATTTGAGCTCTGTTTACCCATCACTTTGACATTTACTATGAGTTTGCTGAATACTGGAGTGATGATATTAGGGGACTCACATCTTTGATTTCAACTGGTTTCCATTCACCAAAATATGACAATAAGGAGTTTTGTTCTCTCTGGTCCATTTCCCTCTTTTTACTCTGAATCCTGGGTAAGTCCTAGCAGGGTTCTGGTGGGCGATCCATTGTCTGGTCCCCTGTGTGGCGTCACCGAAGCCATCTGGGGCCGGGCTGTGTTCCTGTCCGAGGCTCTGCCCCTGCAGCAGTTTAACTATGTGCGGAACCACACGCGGTAAAACCAGGTCCAGTTCCTCCAGACCGGGAATTATAGAGTATGTAAACAACAGGCTGCCTTTAGTGGTAGCCCCTTACATTCAGGTTTGAAGGAAATGTAGCTTGCCTAAGTTCACACCAAGAAGCGAGGGGTCAGTGAATCAACCCCTTCAACACCACGTAAGAGGGGCTGTGGGATATTCAGGAAGATATATTTCCCCACATTGAAGGGTTAAGTTTGAAAAGATAAAAATGTGTCCACCTAGACAAGCATGCATACTCGGCACTGATTTCTGTAAGTGGACAATGGTTGGCAAATAAAAAAACTTTGCATAAAATAGGGGTTTCCTCCGACCCGTGACCCTTTCAAAGTGGGAGGGGGGCTGGTGCTCCCCACTAAGGAGGATGCAGGTTACTCGCTCAATGATGAAAAGTTGGACTCTCAATGTAACGGATCAAGTTCGTGCTATATAAATTCAAGGAAAAAACAATAAGCATTTAATGT
Organism: Triturus cristatus; assembly: GCF_964204655.1. Classification (NCBI taxonomy): domain Eukaryota; kingdom Metazoa; phylum Chordata; class Amphibia; order Caudata; family Salamandridae; genus Triturus; species Triturus cristatus. Next base: position 83,052,685 of record NC_140586.1, on the reverse strand, counting down.
GTCAGCCCGACCATTTTCGAGAGACCCTATCCGCCAAGGCACCACATCCTATTAGAAGCCAGCAGAGAATATGGGTGAAGGAAGGTTGACCGTCCACTCTATCCGGACGTCTTATAGGGCACCTAGTGTGGCTATGGCAGACTTTTGGTACGTCAAGGAAGGAAGCAGTGGAGTACTCCCAAACATGAGATTAGTTGTGCAAAATCCTGCACTCCATTATGTTCACTACGGGAGGGATCTTTCTGGAACACACCTGCGCTCTTAAGTGGATAGCCCTCTGTGGGTTTCTTGCTGGTCCCAACTGTGAAACAGTCCCCAAGTTCCAGCCTGGCACCAGGTACGGTATTGGTATTTGAACACAACAACATCCAATGGACACATAAACTGTTTTCAAACTAAAACAAAAAATGTTGTTTAGGGGATTATATGCCCTTGCGGTAAACTGTACATCGGTGAAACAAACCAAGAGATTCGAACACAAATAGTGCAACATCGTTCTAGAATCCGCACAAAGGTCACAAATGCACCGATGGTTAGCCATTTCATTCAAGCCAACCATAATGTATTGGACATAAAATAGACAGTCCTCTGGGTCGCAAAATCATTGCCAAGAGGTGGGGATATCGACCCGAGGTTGCCACAAAAAGAGGCCTATCTCATACTAAGGTTTAACAGAAAACTATCGGGATTGAATGAAATGTCTGGAACCTTACGAGTTTCATTTTTGGACACCGTAATATGTCAGCACTGAATAAGAAGACTTGGAAACCAAGAAGCAAAGGTAGTTCCAAATTTGCGTGGAATTACCATTTTGTGGCCGTAAACTGTACAGGACATTTATACCACACGTACCCAATGACTTCAACAAAACAGAGAAATGCTGGGAAAAGTAAGAACAACTACAAGTACCGGCAGGCTCCATTCAGTACCGCACCACGAATGGAGCATGAACAGGTCCGGAAGTTTACTTAAAACAGAAGAAGTGCTGACGAGCTCTTCAGTCCAAACAACCCGGAATGAAGTTAGAGCCCCTAATGCGAGTGAGTAATGAGCATAAATAACTGCAAAAGAGGTCACACAGGGTGTACATGGAAATACGCTATTGTAAAAAATTCCTGATTATGTTTTGTATCACTTAGCGTATTTAAACTGGCGGCATCGGAATGCGATAGATCCGCCGCTACAGTCTTCAAAAATCTGAACGAATGCAGAATGGGTCCCTAAACAAAGGTAAGATCTGAAGCCTAAAACGACATCACTGTGAGCCTGCAGCTGGTGTGTAAATATTGGTTGGCCCTGAAACTTACACATATTTTTGCCTCCAGGCTTGAAAGGAATTCAATTGACAATACGGTTAGCTGAAGGTGACGTCGAGTCCACTGACTTCTGGCAGAAGTAAGTGCCTTTGCTTGTCTGACAAATGAACCATGTAAGAAAACACAACAGAATGGATAGCAAGGAGCGACATCAGTGACAAATGGTAACAAAGAGACAGATTAAAACAAGCAGCAATGAAAACAAGTGGGAGGGGTGGGGGGAGTGCGGCCGAGAGCAGGGACGCGTAGCGTTTACCTTGCGGGACCGAGCGCGATAATTGCTAACAGATGGCGCCGCTTGCTCCCGCAAGGGAATCGCCAAACGTGCATGCATTGCCACTGTATGCAATGCAAAGCGGGCACGTTTTTTGGCAAACAAGCGAATCGATTTCGAGAGGTCCCCTCCTATGCAGCACATGCGCGCTGCGTAGGCGAGACCTAAAAAGGAATTGAATGTGTGCATTTGTCTAAGAGACGAGCATCTCATTGCGAGCTGAGGCTGTGAGTGCCTATGAGTGAAAATGGGATGTCCGGAGGAGTGCGTGAGGCAGAAAAGAGGGCCATTTACAGAAGGGTGTGAGGAGAAAGTAAAAGTAGAAGCTATGTGAAAGATGATGTGAGAAAGAGTGCGTACGATACAATAGTGAGATGGCAGCCAGAACAGGAGGGAGAGGGGGGAGAGACAGATAAAGAAGAGGGGGGGAGAGAGAGAGAGGGAGAGGAAGAGGGAGAGAGAGAGAGAGAGAGAGGTAGAGAGAGAGGGAGCGAGAGAGAGAGCGAGAGGGAGAGAGAGAGAGAGAGAAAGAGACAGCGAGAGAGAGAGTGTGTGTGTGTGTGTGTGGTGAGCTTGAAGGAAATGAGAAGGATATTGAGCAGGGTATCAGAGGATGGACAGAAATTGGCGTGTGAAAGAGGACAGTATGTGAGACGAAAACATGGAGATGTAGTGTTAAAAAGAGAACGTGTCAGGCTCATGCATTTAAGGAAAAGAAGGGGATGAAGGATAAAAAAAAGTGAAAGAGAGTAGCTGTGAGAAAAGAGGCAGGGTGAGACACGAGAGCTGGCGGAATTTGGGAGGAAGAGAATACTAAGTGGATCCATAGGCATGAGAGGGGCAGGTGCGAATGAAAAGCGTGAATGAAGAGCGCGACGGTGCTGAGTGTAAGAGAAAAGGCTGAGAATACAAATTAAGGTGAAACAAGAGAAAATGAGAAGAAATTGAGAAAAGACAGAAATGTGAGCCAAAAATGTGCATAAAAGAGAGACGGAGAGAGAGCGAATGAGTAAGACGGAAATGGCAGGAAAGGACAGAATAGAGGTACAGCCTGGATAAGAGGAGAGAAAGGTATGTCTAATAGAGAAAGGGTGAATAAAGAGACAGAAGGAGCAATGGTGATGGGGACAGTAGAACATCAGGGAGACTTTTTTGCATTTTTCTTTATTTTGGCTGGTCATAATGGGCACATGTAGATCCCTTCATTCCCTCTCACACAATGCGTAGGGAAGGTCTCTTTAGTGGTTTAGTAACCCCTCCAACCTTTGACAAATGTGCATGTGAAAGTCAAACTGCTGTTGGATCTAAAGGAAGGGACAGCAGCAGGTTCGCAGGATATGACCCCAGGAGATGCAGCAATGACAGCAGGTCTCTAAGTGCCAGGACTTTAATGATGCTGACGTAAAATATCACGTAAGTCAGGATTGTGTCAGAACTCGCATATTCACTAACTCATCCACCTATACATTTCTCTCACTGAGTTAAACATCTGCCCCAGAGATTCTGTCTGTAACCTGCATGACACTCAAATGCCTTAACTGAGCATGTTCTCTATGTGCTGAGAGTTAGTACGAGACTGCCTCGCTCAAGGGGAAGCTTGCTTTACTGCTGCACTTCTGTACCTGGCCTGTGAGAAAGCAAAGCTTGCAATGCCTGATTTGTAAGTGTATGTGATGGGGAAAGCGTGTGTTGCTGTTTCTCTATCTATACATGCCCTCTAATGGATATAAGCTTACACTTTTTTCTGCTCAATATTTTCCAGTGAAAATGAGAAGGGGTGTTTCCACTGCTGCTGACCCATCTTATGAAAAAAACAAAGAATATATTGAATGCACTTGCATAACATAACCAATCAGGGACTGTTTCATAACATTTGATGAGAGATGCCAAGGCCTGCAGTCAAGAGGAAGGCGCCTGACTTGTAGGCTCAATATTTCAGCATCAAAACATTATGGTGAAAAAGAGAAGTACTTCCTGTTGCTTGACCCTTCTGTTTTGAATCTTGTAGTAGGGAGTCAGCAAGACTTTTTGTTTTAGCTCAACAACACACAACTGTGAAACTTTTTTGAGTTTAACAAATGGAGAATATAAACATGGAGGGAAATGTTGCAGGACGTAAACTCACTCCAACTAGGGAACCTATCACTGGGAAAGTGTACACCCAGTGAATAAGCAGCCCGCATGGGTGCTTCCCAGTGCCAGATGTGGAGCGTATTGACAAAGCATACCACGCTAGGTAGGCGAAGCTTCGTCATGCTATGTGAAGGTGAGTACATGAATGTACGGTAATTCAATACAAGGTTTGGTGTTTCTTCCAGGAGTGTTATACTTCTTGTACGTTTAGAACTGCTCAAGGAGAGTGCGCAACAGTCCTTTAATGCCTCTCGCTCCCTCTTTAGTGTGTTAGCTACTAGTATTGTACCTGTTCTGTATTTTTGAGCGAAACTTTGCGATGTTCCTCCTGCTTCTGCGTCCTGTCTTTTACTTATGCTGTGTGTTGGGGTGGGTTGAGATGCTGCTGCCCATGTTGTTCCTTTGTTGTGATGTTAAGCTCATTAGTAAACTTACCACTACACACAATGTCAAAAGATTCACAATGCCAATGTTTGCGTTGGTGCTTGAGTTGAATGGAAGAGGAACCTTTACAACATATGTGAGCAAAAATTACTTTTGGCTTGGTGTGTGAAACAAGCAGTTTTTTATAAAACCAAGTAGATGACTTTTTAAAAATGTAAAACATAGCAGATGCATAGCTTAATGTGATACATAACATCTCAATCTGATTCTGCTATTTAGCCCATAGCACCTTGGATGCTGTGGTTTTGAACCAAAAATGGCACAATTCATAGCAAAACTATGGGCTCTGCCATGCCAACATGGTGTTGGCTGAAAAGCCAGCATTGGCAGATGGTATTAAATGCAAGGCCACTGGAACTATGCACCAGTGGCTGAACAAATTGTGTGACAGGACTCACAAAATTATGCAGATAGGAAAGGCACGTTATGAGGCATAATGCAACAAAATCTGTAGCAGTCTTATTTCTGTATTTTGACCTTCCAACAACAATTACAAGTGCCTGGGCAAAGCTGCACCACATTAGTACCATTTTAACACCTACAGCAACCAGAATCAGAAAGATGACCGGTTAATTTTGCAAAGGATCGGTTACTGCTCAGGGTTACATGTTAGGTGCGTTTGAGCTAGAAACACATTTCCTCTTCTGGTGAAATCTTCAGTGTGCCCCCGGTGATGCATTAGCTGTTAAAATTCAATGATTATGCAGAAAGCGCTGAAGCTACAAAAAAAAGCTTAATTCCAGTGGCCCTGATTATATGTCTCAGTGCCAACTGTCAGACTTCTGAAACGCAAAATACAAGTTAGGTTCTGGCCTTGTAGCTTTTTTTTCTTGTAGGCAACCAAGAGTTGAACAGCCCTTTGGGCTAGAAGGCCGAGACAACCTTTCAAAAGTAGACAGAGGCATCTCACTGCAAATGGGCTCACATTATTAAACACATTGGTGTGTTAAAAAGATATTTAGCAGAACAATAGGAGCAGAAGCAGCTATAGGGTCTGAAAAGAGCAGGTAAAAGAAAAAGAATGTACTAGCACCCCCCTTCCCAAGCCCCTCTTCATCCTAGAGACAGTGGTGCAACTAAAATGAGAGGCCCCTCTGTGAAGGGGCACCCCGGAGCCTTCAATACCTCACAGATATTCATTGGCCCAGGGCTGAATTGGGCCCCTTGAAGAGTTGGGGGGCTGAAAAGTTGCCAGCTCTCCTGTGACGCCTTACCTTCCTTACTGCCTAAAGGTTGGTGGGACTTAGGTGGAGCACTAGTGAAGGGCCCTGCCTTGAATAAGCGCAGCGCGTGCAGCAGGCGCCGCCCATCAAGGGCCGCCAGTGTTATGTTGTGACCTAGAAACAGAGATTCTACGGAATTCATCAGTTTAGGCAGCTTACCAGTCGAACTTCTGTCACTGCCATATACTGCCCATCAACTCACACATGACATCATCAGTGACATCACCAATGTGCATTGAGATTATAATTTTCGTCACATGACGCCAAGTTTCGGTCGCCTAATGGGCCAAAAATTCAACAGGAATATTTTAGAGGACGGAACACTTTTTGAAAAGTCTCGGACAGAATGGTGACGTAGGACCACATTTCTGTGCAGCGCTTGTCTCAATCTAAACTAGAGAGGTGCAAATTCTTTCTTTGTCTTATATGCACACACACATACACACAGCTATATATTGATATATATACATAGATACACAGAGTCACACCTTATTTCTTAAAGTTACTAAGTCCCTTCAAACTCGCATGGGCTTGTCATGTCATAAATAAACCCATTATTCCCAAAATATGGTTGACTTTTCGATTAACATTTTAACTTGTTTACTTTTTAGTTTTTAATTCTATGCTGTCAATTGCTTCCACTGCAGTTCTTTTCAGCATTTTGTCTATATTTATATTATTAGATTTTTTATTAAATTGCTCATACTGCTTTATAGTCACTTTAAGGAACTGAAGGAGGGTTTCAGCAAGGATTATGACTGTTGCCTGGGGTCCTGGTCTCCATGGGGGCAGGACCAGTGCCAGATCATGGGATTATCTCATGGTCAGCATAGCCGTACTTCATCAGGAGTAGGTATGTTTTAGTCCTTTCCTACGCCTCAGGAAATATTCTTAAAATCTTAGACAGAAGTACATTTCAGAGGGCGGAGACTTGAGAATGGAGGGATCTTCTCTGGACCGCTTATATCTTGCAGGCTGGAAGTGAAGCCGGCTCAGCGACGCCAACTCAGACCATCTGGTTACCTGGTCATTTCTGAAGGACTTGGCTGGACGAGCAAAGGCCGTTGCCTATTGCACCTTGAAGATGATGCACAATATATTTAAGTGGCATTTTTTCCTATCTGTACGTTGTCTGCATCTTCAATGCTAAAATCGGGGTTGGGTGAGCAGTGTCCCTTCCCCCATCCCCTCCTGGATGATGTACATTAGTCTGAAGCAGTTTCTCTCCTTTAACCATAACTTGTGCTGGGCCTTCAGCACCGGTACAAGCAGCCGTGGCCGCTGCAGGTAAGAGCGGTGAGGCAAGGTGAGGGGGTATTGCGAGAGACGACCACGAGGGGAAATTAATTATTTATTTAATTTTCCCTCGTGGTCGCCTCTCGAAATCCCCCCAAACATCGCCCCACCGCTCTTACCTGCAGCGGCCGCGGCTGGGAACAAGGTTGCTGGAGGAACGCAGTTTGAGCACATATGGTAGCATCATTGTGAGCCCCTTGGCTTTCACAATGATTGTGTCCAGAGGTCCTGTGTAGATTAGATAGCCCAGCCTGGATGGGGCCACTGTAACAAGCAAGGCGCTCTAGAAAGGTAGAGTGAGCATGGATTGAATCCCTCAAAGTAGGCACAAATGTAGGAAGGCACTCTTCATGACCCTGTGGTCTTGGGAATGAAAACGAGCTTGGAAGAGAAGATATTTAGAAGTTTTGTCACCTTTGTCACTCCAGGGTGGGACAACACAGGCCCTTTGCTAAGCTTGGGGGGTTGTGCCTCCATTGCTTTGGAGTAGCCCATTGGGAATCCTCTACTGCGGTGCCTGGATATCCGAGGCTTTGCAACTATCCGAGGCTTTGCAACTTTCCTGCATCTGGGAGGACCCCTTACACTGTTCACTAAGATGTCTTAATATCCTATGCTTGACGTCACAGCATCTGGGTGGACCTGATAGACCCTCTCCCTGGTAAGTTAATTATAGGGAGCATGTTCATAACTTTGTTATTGCTCTATTTTGCCATCTTAACATACATTGACACAAAAGGCATTCCAACAGCACATAAGATAGAAAGGTTTATTAAGAAAGGAAAATATATACATTCAACAGAATGACTTGAACCTTTTATTCACTAACCAATAAAAGTCTCCCTTGAATGGAAGCCTAGGACCACTTCTTCGTTTAACACAGCCCTTTAAACGCCAAGAGTAAGTAGCGTGTAATAAAAGAAGTGTGCACGTGTAGGCTTGTTTTCAGCTCAGTGATGCACTATTGCTGAACTCAGCCTAAAACACATTGCACGTGCACACTTCTTGTAATAAACAGAGCGCCTCTTTCATTCTGTGTACCCAGCTTATGCTTAGGACTGAGCTTCAGCTCGGGATTTATACTGAGTCCACAAATCGACCTTTAAAAGCAACTCATTCCCTTAAGAAAGAACAGCCTGGTACAATGAAAGCGCCTCGCTAGGAGGCACTTTAGGATTCAATAAAACAGCATGCCCATTAAATAGTGCAATGTTAATATAAGAGTAAATGTATTGGTTTTAGATTGATTGAAATTTTTCTATCTTTTTTTTAAGTATTGCATTTGACGGTTGCTCAGAGATTTAATTGTAATTTTAATTTTTTTTTAGATAATTTATTAGCTGTTCTATATTATGATTGTAATGTGCTTTTATGACTCAACTGTCGAATAAAGCTTGATTGAATTGATTCAATTACAACAGACATCAAAAACATAAGTAAGATGTTTGAGATTTTTCTGCGCTCTGAGTGTCCTCTTGAAATAGCTGCCGCTCTAAAAACAGTCTCTCTGGAATAACACATTTTTAAGAACAATGAAACAAAACATTTTCATGAGATGGAAGGAATCATTCACACACTGTTCAAATTACTTTTAAATATATCCGGATTTTTGACGATGCAGACAAAGGTCATTCTCTAGTGTAGTCCATCAACTTGAAACATGAATGCTATCTGGGCAAAAGTTTTATCTCATTACTACCAGTTCAACAGCTGAATGAAGCAATAAACTGAAAGGTAAGATTATGCACCCCTAAAGAAAGTAAAAGCGAGTTCACAAAAAAGGGATCAATAACATCAGATTAAAGTTAAATCGATAAAAGAAAAAGACGGATTTTTTCCACATGCAGTAACAGCCACTTATTCTAATGTGTGGGGACATCTCAGGGGTTTTACAGCAGAATGAAAACCCAGAAGAAAGGGGAGCAAAATTTTAGGAAAAGGACTCTGCAATAATAATATTCAGCACCACATCACAGACACCCTCTTTTTCACTCAAACACATAAAAGTTGGGGGTCTTCTCACTCCTAGCGGTGGGTGAGCAGGCAGAGAAAGGGCGGCCCACCAAATTCACCACTGTGGAGGATTTCAAGGCATCCCAGGGTTAAGCCTTAATGACAAACATCTGTACTGGTGGAGGAGGAAGGGGGAGAAGCCAGGTCAGCAAAAAAAATATAGGGCCAGCCAGACCTGCCCCACACCCCCCTTCCAAACCTCCGCTCCATCCTCAAGAGAGAGCCGAGAACCAGGAAGCGAGCCAAGCTCACACTGAAAACATATCAAATTGCCTCTTGCTAGGGCTGTGCCGCCCCCTCCCAAAAAAAAAAAAAAAACCTCGGGCCAGCTACATCCCGCAAAAGTCCCTGCCGCCAACCACCACCACCACCCGGGCAGGAGGGTGCCTCTCCGGGCAGGAGGAGGTCTTTTAGCGTCATTAAAAGCAATAAAACAGCGCTTACCAATAGCAAATCTCACAGAAAGACACCGTTTCAGTATTCTACACCCACTCCCTCAAGAACGGCGCACATACCACGTCTCCAGTATTTCACCCTTAATTGAAGCAAAATAACATGATGCATTTTGACTGAGCTTTCAGGCAAAATGTGTCAGCTTGTTTAACGTCCTTTAATGCTGAAAAATGAAGCTGTGGTGTGTGTGGAGTACTTGAGGCAGCGGGTGAGGCTATATATAATAATAAATGTTACACGTGTGGGTACTTTTATTCCATAAAAAAATGCAGGGGTACAAAAATCCCACATTTCATTGAGAACCGTGAAATTTTGAAAATGTTGAATGGTTTGCCATGAACTACGTATTTCATCTCCATGACAGCCCAAACTACTCTGGAGAACTTTGCTACTGCCTTGTCGGGGCTACTGGGATTATGCGGCGCTGCGGGCCAAATCATGTGGCAAAGTTATCGGAATTATATGGCCAAAAAACCACAAACTATGTGCCTCCATTTGTGACAGTATGATTCTCATCCATTTGAGCCACAAACACATAATTTGTAAAATCTGCAATTAATGCAAATTACGCAACCAAGGGCAAAACCCATAATTAAGCAGTAAACATTGCAGCCACGGAATCACAGAAATCCACTGGCCCTCACCATTATTTTATTGAAAATGTATTTATGAAAGCCCAAAAAAAATTCTAATTACAATCAGGGCCTATTGTTAGTTGCCCTTTGACGAAAACAGCTTTTTTAAGCTAATCACTACAAAGAACCATGTAATGTAAAAAAAAATACATAACAGGTAACATGTGTAATAGGGTTCTCTATTGCCTTCTCGGGATTCTGGAGACATTTACAAACCCCTCGGCTTTAGGATGGTTGCTTTTGTGGTGTTACCAGAGGCCCTCGAGGGCATAACTGGACGGTATTATTACACAGTTAACCATGATGTCAATACTTGATGCATTTACACAGTCATGCATTATGTATCCATAACTTGAACGTGTTAATTATACCTCTCATTCATTACACCAAAAGTCAGATTATGTTAGTAGCAAAGTAAATTTCAACTACTGTGAAAAGGCCATCCTAACTACAACACAAACAACTGTTTAAAGCGATTTTCTAACAGCACGGAATTAAACTTTTGTGCTTTGACTCTACTAAAATATCTTTGTTTATAAACGCCTACACATAAATGTCTCCGAGTTGTGACTCCTCCGAGGACTCATTAAGGGTAAAATGAGTCATTAGTCCGTATTAAGATAAAGGGAGTTTCTAAATTACTGCCTTAGGAGGCTAATGTCTGTAATATACATAGAGCTTAATCTCAAGATTTTATCAGCGATGAGCGGTGGGGCGAAGCACATTTTCGAATTCCAGTGGAATGTAAATATAAACATATAGAGAGAGATATACACTTCTTTCAACTATGAGTCACAAATGCTGACATACATTAAATTATACATGTACACATTTCCATACATGCATACACACGCAACTGATCAAAAAGCTCTGCAGAAAGCGCACAGGAGCAGTTATGTGCCTTGTATAAACAACACGCCACCTATATAATGTGCATTTGCGCACTGCTTACCCGCCGACGCGCCGTGTGGCCTCCAGCAGCAGCCCTGGACAGTGCAGATGTGTTCATGTGTTCGTGCCCCTGGTCTCGTCGGCGGAACTCCCTGGAAGGGGAGGGCGGATAGTTTAGCACTGAGAGCTGGGACCTGGGCAGGGGAAGGGGTGTGCGGTGGGGTTGGGGAGTGGGGGGTCAGGGTGGTTTGTGCATGTGTAGTATTTACAGTACGCTGTTAATGTCAAACAGCACAGCAGCATTCTCCCTTCTGTGATATCTCATCAGCAGACCCTGTCTATCGCTCACTTCTGATGGCGGCAGCCCCCTGCCTCTCCTACAGCCCAGCGGCTTTCGGGGCTGCCCCTAAGCCCATCCGCTTATCGCCACGTTGATGAATGCGAGCTCCACCTCAGTTTTGTTTTAGACTAATGTCTAACAGCTCAGCAGCACCGTCGCTGATGGTCACCAGCTACGTCCCACAGTAATATCTCACTACCCCTGCCTGTGTTCACACATCCGCTGTTTGGCGCTGCTGGTACCGGCCCTTCGCTCACTTCTGTTGACAAACTGAGCAGCAGGATCGGTGCACCCCTTGAGTTCCCTGCCCACAGCTAGCAGCACCCCGTTCCTCTCTTCTGCTGGGGTAACAACCTCGCAAACCCCTGCCCCCCTCCTCTTGGCTGACGCCTCAAGGCGCCTCGCCTTGTCTTGCCCGCCCAGCTGATGGCCAGCAGCACCGTGAACTTGCTCACCTCATCTGCTGCTGCTGGTCCAGAGGTCCCCCAGCTCTGGCGGTTCATCACAGCCGAGCAGATCCCTCTGAACGGGGCTGGGAGCGCCAGGGACCCTCCCCGCCCCTCTTAAAGGGCCAGCTTCAAGGCGCGGTTCAGTCTACGAGTGAAGATTTCAAAGTTTGTTCCCTCATCCTCTCCAGAGGGGTCCCAAAGAGAGGATGCTCTGTGCGCTCTTAACATTCCATGGAGTTTTACGAGGCACGGACATTTATATATTTTTTAATTGGGGGGGGGGGTCATTGCGGCGGGAAGGTGGTCGGGGTGTTCTCACATCTCATCGAGACAGGGTGAAAATGAGGTTAGAGAACGTCCCCTTCTAGAGCGCACCCAAACAGGCATGGACCATAAGTGGCCATTCTCTAGCGTTACAGAGTTATTTTCTTTTCAATCTATTTCAGCTTCATTTGGGGTGACATCTGTGAGTTTCAGCGAGATCCGGCCAACTACATCCGTTTCAGGGAGATGTCGAGGACCAGGGGGCGTTGGTGTGCTCTGGAAGCAGATGTCAACCCCTCACCCACCGAACAACCCCCACAGAAAAGAGAAACCTTACTCCTTGATGGAGAGCCAACGATGGCTTTTAGTGTTTACGTTAACTATAAAAGGGTTAGCACTGCAGACCCCATCAGGAAAAGAAACAGTAAAACTCTACATTTAATGGAAAAGCAAAATGAGAGGAAAGAGGGAGTATTTACTTTCTAACCTGGGAATTAGCCCAACTTTGCTATTGAAAGATGGCACTGTAAACAAAATTGTGGCTTTGATTTCACGTGGAATGCCCAAACCAGCGGAAACTGCTGTATGCGTCGCTTCGTGTGTGGTGATCTCTGCCCACTGAGGTGTCGAGTTTCATATATCGCTGCCGGTTCCCCACCAGAGACGAATGCATGGAACTTATTGCATTCACCATGAAAGGACCATTTGCGCCTTTGCCTAGGTGCTTCTGGTTTTACAGAGGTCAAAGGAGAAAATTCTTGGCCAGGGAAGACAGCAGGAACTGAAACAAGCATTGGCATAGCCAATAGGTCTCGCCTTTGGGACCTTATTTAGTGTTTAGACAAGCAACAGTTGATGTTGTTGCACCAAGGATATTGTACTGCATAACTAAATACTTATAAGGTTCCAAAGGCGAGACCTATTGGCTATGCCAATGCTTCTTTTCTTTTCATTTTGTTTTTTGTGCACAGTATCTCTTTCGTGATCTGATTTGGAAAGTCTCCTCTGAGGTGTAAAACGTGTGATTTGTAGGCGATCATGTTTGAAGATTACGGATTGAGTTACAGATATGAAAGCGTCTGGAACTTCTTTTAACCTGAATATCCGAATGACATTAGGAGATATAAGCCATTTATATGATTTTTAACAAATCAGCTCCACAATTTATATGACATAAAATACTATAAATCCTGAGCTCTCATTGTCGCATTTGTTGGCGCAATGAAATCTTATATAGTTTCATAAATTCAATATTAACATAGTCATGATATAACAAAAAAGAAAAATCAAGGCCCTAGTATTCCCTCCAGAGTCCTGAAATGTGGCATTCTATAGCTCGCTCTTCTTTGAGCCCAATTTTTTTAATTTATATGCCGTCTCTTTGGCTTCCATTGTACAATTTTTTCAGATTCACCTGACGTTTGGAAATTAAACTCATTATCACAGTACCCTGGGTTCTAATGTTTATATTGACACCTGCACAGAAATCCGTTTGCACCAAGTTTACTGTTGTCAGCTGCTGTGCATAGTAGTGGAGAAAAACACACTTTATGGCAGAAACTGTCTACTCTCCGAGTCCATTTATCACTCCAGGTCTTCATTAGATATGTGCCTTTGAGACCAGTGTTTCATAAAAATGATTCTCGGGGGATGCTGAGCATAGGCATGAGTGTGGCTGTTGTTTTAGTGAATGACATGTATAATAAGTGAGAGCAAGTTAGACCTTTCAGTGCGTCTAGACCATGGGTACTCACAAACTTTCTCTCGGGGGCCAAATTTACAGTGTGGTTTGTGGCCGAGGGCTGCACCGGTGGGGGCGGGGTCAGAGGGGGAGGGGTGGGGCTAAAGCAAAAAAAATTGTGACCACGAGGTTGAACACAGGTCCCTGCAGTAGACGCCTTCGTCCACTGAGCAACCCGACATACACACATCTCTCTCTCTCTCCCTCTCCCTCCCCCTCCCTCTCTCTCTTCCCCTCCCTCTCACTCCCTCCCCCTCTATCTCTCCCGCTGTCTCTCTCTCCCTGTCTCTCTCCCCTGTCTCTCTCCCCTGTCTCTCTCCCCTGTCTCTCTCCCCTGTCTCTCTCCCCTGTCTCTCTCCCTGTCTCCCTCCCTCCGTCGCCCTCCCTCCGTCACCTTTCCTCCGTCGCCCTCCCTCCGTTGCCCTCCTCCCTCTGTCTCCCTCTCTGTCTCCCCCTCTGTCTCCCCCTCTGTTGCCCTCCCTCTGTTGCCCTCCCTCTGTCGCCCTCCCTCTGTCGCCCTCCTCCCTCTGACTCCCTCTCTGTCTCCCTCTCTCCGTCTCCCTCCCTGTCTCTCTCCCTCCCTCTGTCTCCCTCCGTCTCCCTCCATCTCCCTCCCTCCGTCACCCTCCCTGTCTCCATCTCCCTCCCTGTCTCCGTCTCCCTCCCTGTCTCCGTCTCCCTCCCTCCATCTCCCTCCCTCCGTCTCCCTCCCTGTCTCTCTCCCTCCCTCTGTCTCCCTCCATCTCCCTCCCTCCGTCTCCCTCCCTGTCTCTCTCCCTCCCTCTGTCTCCCTCCCTCTCCCTCTGTCTCCCCCCCTCTGTCTCTCTCCCTCTGTCTCCCTCCATGTCTCCCCCCCTCTGTCTCTCTCCCTCTGTCTCCCTCCCTCTCCCTCTGTCTCCCCCCCTCTGTCTCTCTCCCTCTGTCTCCCTCCATGTCTCCCCCCCTCTGTCTCTCTCCCTCTGTCTCCCTCCATGTCTCCCTCCCTCTCCCTCTGTCTCTCTCCCTCTGTCTCTCTCCCTCTGTCTCTCTCCCTCTGTCTCTCTCCCTCTGTCTCTCTCCCTCTGTCTCTCTCCCTCTGTCTCTCTCCCTCTGTCTCTCTCCCTCTGTCTCTCTCCCTCTGTCTCTCTCCCTCTGTCTCCCTCTCCCTCCATCTCGTCTCCGTCTCCGTCCATCTCCCTCCCTCTGTCTCCCTCCGTCTCCCTCCCTCCGTCTCCCTCCCTCCGTCTCCCTCCCTCTGTCTCCCTCCCTCCCTCCGTCTCCCTTCATCTCCCTTCCTCCGTCTCCCTCCCTCCGTTTCCCTCCCTCCCTCTGTCTCCCTGTCTTTCTCCCTCCCTGTCTCCCTCCCTCTCCCTGTCTCTCTCCCTCTGTCTCCCTCCCTCTGTCTCCCTCTCCCTCCCTCTGTCTCCCCCCTCCCTCTGTCATCCTCCGTCTCCCTCCCTGTCTCCCTACCTCTCCCTCTGTCTCTCTCCCTCCGTCTACCTCCCTCCCTCTGTCTCCCTTCATCTTCCTCCCTCCGTCCCTCTCTCTGTCTCCCTCCCTCTATCTCTCCCTGTCTCTCCCCCTCCCTCTGTCTCCCTCCCTCTCCCTATGTCTCTCTCCCTCTGTCTCTCTCCCTCTGTCTCCCTCCCTCTGTCTCCCTCTGTCTCTCTCCCTCCCTCTGTCACCCTCCGTCTCCCTCCCTGTCTCCCTCCCTCGCCCTCTGTCTCTCTCCCTCCGTCTCCCTCCCTCTGTCTCCCTCTGTCTCCCTCCATCTCCCTCCGTCTCCCTCCCTCCGTTTCCCTCCCTCCCTCTGTCATTCTCCGTCTCCCTCCCTCTCCCTATGTCTCTCTCCCTCTGTCTCCCTCCCTCTATCTCCCTCCCTCCCTCTCTCCCTGTCTCTCTCCCTCCCTCTGTCTCCCTCCCTCTGTCTCCCTCCCTCTGTCTCTCTCCCTCTGTCTCTCTCCCTCTGTCTCTCTCCCTCCCTGTCTCCCTCCGTCTCCCTCCGTCTCCCTCCCTCCCTCTGTCACCCTCGGTCTCCATTCCTGTCTCCCTCCCTCTGTCTCTCTCCCTCCGTCTCCCTCCCTCTCCCTCCGTCTCCCTCCCTCTCCCTTCGTCTCTCTCCGTCTCCCTCTGTCTCCTTCCGTCTCCCACCCTCCGTCTCCCACCCTCCCTCTGTCTCCCTCCCTCCGTCTCTCTCTCTCTCTGTCTCCCTCCCTCTATCTCCCTCCCTCTATCTCTCCCTGTCTCCCTCCCTCTCCCTTCGTCTCTCTCCGTCTCCCTCTGTCTCCTTCCGTCTCCCACAATCCCTCTGTCTCCCTCCCTCCATCTCTCTCTGTCTCTGTCTCCCTCCCTCCGTCTCTCTCTCTCTCTCTCTCTCTGTCTCCCTCCCTCTATCTCCCTCCCTCTATCTCTCCCTCTCCCTCCCTCCCTCCCTCCCTCCGTCTCCCGCCCTCCGTCTCCCGCCCTCCGTCTCCCGCCCTCCGTCTCCCTCTCTGCCTTCCTCTCTCTGTCTCCCTTCCTCTCCCTCCCTCTCCCTCCCCCACACTGCGCCTTTCTGTCTCCCTCTCCCTCCCTCGGTCACCCTCTGTCATCTCACCCCGTGTGTGTGTGTCAGCCCTCAGCCCGGGCTGAGACAGCTTCCCAGCGCGCACACACAGCTGCACTGACTCCCAGCGCGCACACACAGCCGCACCCGAGTACTTCACAGGTCTTTAAAAGACCATTTAAATGTGAATAAGGCTTTGTTGTATTTCACCTCTTAGGCCCCTGCATCTCCACTTTGACAATCACTGGAATCTCCCGGCCCCACAGAGCAGAGTCTCAGAGTCCGGGCTGCTGCACCCGGCAGTGTTTGCTAAAACTATATATATATATTTTTAAACACAGGTAGGATGTCTGCAAGGTCCGCGGGCCGCCAAGAAAGGCTTGCCGGGCCGCTGGCGGCCCGCGGGCCGTACAATGAGTAACCGTGTTCTAGACACTAAGACACACAAGACATCAGAGACCTGAATATTTTCTAAATTTGCAAAGAGCGTTGTGTTTGGCTTCATGGTGACAGGCTTGAATCCTAGTGGGTCCAGTTAACCATTTAACCTTCAGAGGTCAAACAAACATAGTGCATTGAGTTGGGTAATTGCAAACGTCTGTTATTTAATTTAACACCAAGACACCCGAAGCTGAACATGCATAACACAGCCTTCTACCAGCCTATTTAATTTTCGTTTGTAACTAAGCACGTCCTTTTGTAATGCAACTAGTCCTATTGTAAAGCGCTCTGACACCTTCGGGTAAAGTTTGCGTTATATAAAAACGCATAACTAAATGCAAAATGCTGCAGCCTAACATGTCACAAGTCCTGGTGCCAGGCTTTACGGACATTAGTAGTTGCTCTTGAACTTGATTTTGTAGCACGTAGAGTTCTGCTTCCCAAAATATAACAACATTCGGATCATGTGATCAGGGATTTCACAAAAGTTGGTCAGAAAAACAAAAAGCTTTGCGCGTAAACGTAGTCGTGGATCATCGACACAAACGAGGTGACCGTCAATGGTAATAGAAACAGAAGCCAGACTATGCAACCTTTTCGTGCTACTGATTTAATAGCCAGTGTCATAGTGATGCAAAAGATTTTTATTTTTTTTAAATAGCGCTTTTAGAAAAAGATATATGTTACAGGTATTTACAAGTCATAGGATTTTAACGATTGACAAATCGAAGCGTGTCACTCTCATTGTTAAACAAGTACAAACAGGTCTCACTCTCAGTGTAGCCCGAGAGTTAACTGACGCTCGGTAAACAAGTGGGAGTGGTGGGGGAAGTGCGGCCGAGAGCAGGGACGCGCAGCGTTTACCTTGCGGGAGCGAGCGCGATAATTGCTAACAGATGGCACCACTCGCTCCCGCAAGGGAAACGCCTAGCATGCGCGCATTACAATTGAAAGCAATGCAAAGCGTGCACGTTTTAAGGAAAAAAAGCTGATCGATTCCAAGAGGTCCCCTCCTATGCGGCGCATGCGCGCTGCGTAGGCGAGACCTAAAAATGGGTAAGAAACTGCAAAAGAGAAAATTGAGAAAAATCTATTATATCTGGACCCTACTCTCAAAAGGGGTTGCTCAAATCAAAGGCGAGAACCTTTTATTTCTTACTAAAAAGGCAGGCAAACATGGGGTCATGGAAAAAAAACCTAAGGGTAAATATGTAGCACAGTTGTTTTCACGGGGGCACCAAGTGGACGGTCGGAGTACGACAGTTAAATGGTTCTGCGGGGGGCACACACTAGTGCTGCAGTGACACCCAGTGGTCAGAGATAATATGGCAGCAGAGGAGTGCTTAGAGAGGAGACACCGGTGCAGCAGTGCTCCCTATGTTGAGGGACTGTATTGTAGTGCTAAAGATTTATTGAGGAGATACTGATGCAGCAGTGATACCTAGATGCCAGTTTTCACATAAAAAGGATACCGAGCTGATCCTGTCGTCTGGGCTCGCTAGAAGGCAACCACTGAGAGAACCGCTGATATGATCATCGTTACCCCCACTGGCATAGGGCCATGAATAGTTACTCTCAGTTGTTTCCTAATCAGGTTTATGATACACATTTCCAGTCTATACATGTGGCACTATATGAGCTTCTAGAAGGCGCAGACGTTGGTGCAGCACGGACAGCCACTGTCAAGTCACCTGCTGATGTCCATTTGGAAGTAGGCAGGCATCTAGTGACCAATCACAGTATGGCAACTGCTACTGGGACAGCAGTGATACCCAGAGGCCAGTTACAATATGGAGTTAGTTCAGATTGTCAAGATAGCAGTCGTATCGCTGCAGTGACGCCTGGTTGTAAGACAAATTAGGTAATTGGCTGAAAGACTGGAGGAACAAGACTGCCCTCTTTTCTTACCATTTTAACATACAACCTGCAGCCCAGTGTCCAGGAAATCTCAATGTTTGGCCTAGACATGTCAACCGTAATCAATTCCCTTGTCACTAAGGCTTGAGCATCTGGCTGCCAAGCACACGTTCTGCATTCTTAAGATGCCTGAAGGGACGATGGCCGCCCTGTGGAAAATGGCCCTATGATTTCCCTTGCTACTATTGCTTGTTTATATATTCATAAGGGATATATAGAGCAGAAAAGACAGAGAGGAGGGCAAGTAATGCCGACTGCCCCATAAAGGCCCTTGACCCATAGAACAGAGGCTAGGGTGTGTTGAGGACATCCTCAACCTCCCCAGACGAACCCACATCACCGCCACCTCAGGAAGCTTCAGAAGGGATGTCAGTTCAAGATGCTGATCCACACTTACAAAGCCCTGCACAACCAAGGACCAGCATACATCAACCACCGCTTGAACTTCCACCAACCCACCAGACATCTACGCTCCCCCTCTCTCTCCTCATTCACACACCCCCTCAATCACCGAAGCAACAGTGGTGGTCACTCCTCCTACTTCACTGCCAAATCCTGGAACGTCCCCGCCCCCCTTCCTCCCCGTCACCTCCGAACCTCATCCTCTCTGCTAGATTTCAGGAAAAGACTCAAGACCTGGCTGTTCATCTGAACCCCTCCTCCGCGGGGTTCACAGCACCTGGAGACCCTCGTGAGTGATTAGCCGTGCTTTACAAATCCTGTATGATTGATGGACACTGCACACCAGACAGCGTTTAATTTAAGCCAGTGGTTTCCGGTGCTCAGCACCGGCCCTTAATTGTCAGCTCAGCACCGGCCCTTAATTGTCAACACCGGCACTTATGACAGTCTGTCACATAGTGGTGCTGTTTGTCTAATTTAGAGATGAGAATACCAACAGTTGTTTATGGATTCAATATACTTTAAAAATAACTAATACCTACAGCGCAAGCCATTCTTATAGATAAGGGGGCCTGGAATTGTCTGTTTTGTCACACTTGTAGGAGCGTCATGGTTAGTAAGTGTGTTGGTACAGTCGCTGGCAGGGGCAAAGTCTGGTGGAAGCTACAGTAGCCTCCTAAAGAGGGCCGTGTCACAATTTGTTTTCCCCAACAAATCAAGCACTGGCACTAGGTTTGCACCACTTATCATAAGAAAACCATAGGAGATACAACTTTCTCAGTACAAGCCGCATACTTCTGGAAGTTACTACCAGCCAACATTTGAAGCATCCAGGACCACACATACTGCAGAAGATAGTTAAAAACATAGCTATTTCATCTATAATTACATCATCCCACATCATAGGGCTAGGACTAGGAAAGACAATCACATCTTCAAGCTCAATCTTCAGCGTAAACTCACAGGCAACAACCCAACCAGAAAATTACTTTCTAAATGCAGGTAAGCAATGAAGGGCTCACCTACGGTTCACCTTGTTAATATTTAGTTACGCCAATTCATATATAACATTTCTGCCCCACACTAATACAATAACACTCAGCAGGCAACTGTAACTTACACCTCTAAAACTCACATAATACATATCTGCTAGAGGAGTTGTCCATCACCAGTACTTTAGCAGCCAATAATTCCACTATAACCAAACAAAAAGGCATGTAATAACTGAAGAGATCTGTGATACGCTGCCAGCCAATTAGAGGACTTTTATCTAGTCCAGCATTGCAGGTCTAAATACTGATACCCTATGACCACTTGTTTACATTTCACAATGACACTTGGATATGAGACGATAGCAACAAAAGTTCTCTCCACTTTCTCTCTCTCTCTAACCATGCCAGCTCAGGACCACAACTATAAACAACATTTAATGTTGGACATCATAGTGCAGTAACCATCCAAGCAGACTATAATCATAAGAAATAACATAAAGGGGCTTGCAGAGCTGTTCAAAGCTGCCAGCTTACCGAAAAACCACAAACTGCACCTCTCTCTCACACCTCATCATCCACCACACTGCTACGTGCAAAGACAACACGTTTCCAACCACACATCCCACATGATGTAGCTTGCTGCCCATGTGGGTAAGCACTTTAGTGCCCCACGCAGGGGTAGTAAGCGCTGCATAAATGCTGCACTACAGAACAATAGACCCTGGACTTCAGGCATAGATGTCATTCTTGGGTGCCCCCCTACACTCTTCCCTTACCGCTCACAAATTGGCTGAAAGTAGCTAAAAATAGAAGCCACTTCAAGGGAAGTAAGTGTCTTAGAGCTGGAGTCTGGCAATGGATTGAGACAGCTGGGAGAATGTGAGACAGTAAAAAGGAGGGTGAGAGAGGGAATAGGGTGGAAAAGGAGAAGCAATTAGAAGGGGGTGTGATGGGGATCTACAGAGTGGCAGATGAGGGGTGAGGGAAGTAAGGGAAAAGATGGAGAGCAGAGACAGTACGAAGGGAAGACAGGGAGGGGAGAGGAGAAACAGGAGGCAAATATTTAGAAGGTGAGAGATAGGAAATAAAGAGTGGGAGAAGGGGGTGAGATAAATAAGGGGGATAAGATGAGGGAAGTGGCAATAAGGAGAGGGGGAGGGCAGTGTGAAAGAGGAGAGAAAAGAAAAAGAAGGGGCAGATAAGGAGCAAGTGAGAGGGATAGGGAAGTGGAAAGTGGGTGTGGTTGTGGGCGATACTATGGAGTATATATATCAGGGGGACTGTGGCAGGTGAGACAATAAGTGGCAGAAGAGATGTGGGCAAGAAGGAGCGAGAGGGATGAGTGAGAAAGAGGAGAGGAATATTAAGAATAGGGGACTGGTGAGTCTACAGAGTGAGAGGGAGGAGAAAAGTGTGTGAGAGGGGATGAGAGACAGACATGGGAACCCATAGGGAGACAGGGGAAAGAAAAATGAGAGAGAGGGGAGTGCCAGACCAGGAGAAATGAGAGTGTGAGAGGGGAAACAAATTAAAGGGGTAGGGAGGGGTTACAAAGCGATAAAGGAGGGGATTAACAGAGACAAGAGAGACGACTGTGAGAGATAAGGCGCGAAAGATGGTCAACTACCGAGAGAGTACGGAGAGAAAGAGAAATGCAAGAAAGGAAAGAGAAGAGGAACTAAGAGTGAGCCGTGGAAGGGGAGAATGTGCGAGTACGAAAGAGAGGTGGAAGAGGAGAGTGAGAGTAGAAAGGAGAGAAGAGATAGTGAGAGGGGAAGGAGAGAAGAGATATTGAGAAGAAAATAAACAGAGTGAGAAAGAAGTGAAACCAGACGATGAAAAATAAACTAAAAGAGTCGGTAAGAGAGACACATAGACGACAGGGTGTGGAGAATAGGATAGAGGGAGAAAGAGAGGGAAAATGAGAGAAGAGGAAAGGCAGGGGCGGGGAGACGGTAGGCAGATAGAGAAACGACAGGTGGGAAGGTTATAGGGAAAGAGAGAAAAGGAGAGGAAGACAACGTAGAGGGAAGGGGAAGAAAGTGGGGACGGGAGTGGGAGAAAAAGAATGGGGAGAAAACAGTTATAATGGGATAATGAGAGCAGTCTGAATGGGGAGAGAATGAAGAGAGGGTCGCAAGAAGAGAGAAAGGGATGAAACAGTGACAGGGCGGGGACACAAAGCCTGCATGTGTGAGAGGGTACAGAATCAACGGAAAAAGGACTTGTGAGAGTGTAAAAAGCAGTAATGAGTTGCGGAAGGAAAAAGGGGGAACCGTTGTCCTATGACGAGGGCAGACATCACATGCCAGAGGTCGAACTATCCTTTAGCAAGACCGACCCACACCATCATCCTCCCCAGGTCAAGAAACGAAGACCAACGGTTTAGACAAATATACTGTTTGCTGAATGTATTTGATATTTATTTCAAGCGGTTAGTTTTAACTCCATGAGTGTGTTACAGCTGTCATCTATAGATAAATATCGAGGCCACAAGTAACTGAACTGGAGTAGCCTGTGCCTCAGTCCAGATGCTATCCCCGGACAACCAAAATCGCCGAGATGCTGGTCTTATGGCCTATTGAGGGCTATGTCGGTTGCACACAAAACATATAAATAAATCTATAACAAATGTTAGCGGCGCAGTCCGCAGCAGCACCGCCGAGAAGACAGGATTAACCACGGCTAAGAGTATAAATAGCACAGTTTGGAGCGCTCGAGCACGGCAGGATGCGGCTCCCTCGGCCTGCGTGCGCTTCGGCGCGCCATTAGCCGCCCACGCGCCGGTACTTACGCTTGGGAGAAGCCATCTCTGCTCGAGCGGCAGCGGATCTTCCCGGCGGAGGGCAGGCAGCTGAGGCGCGAGCCCCACGTCCAGCCGCGCGGCGTCGAGCGGGCGTCACGGCACGTGGGACAGCACCATCTGCTGGGGATGAGCCGCGGGGCAGTTGTCAGGCTGCAGCACGCATGCGCATTGCTGCGTGTGGCGGTCCAATGTTGCTCATCCAATGTAGCACTGTAAGCTTCCTTTGGCCACAGAGATGGTACCATATGTAAGTATCGGCATTCCATTCACAAACATCCAAGGGGTATAGCACGAGCTAGCAGCAGTGCAGGCTTCACTTATGCACACAAGAGCAACATAACTAAAAGTTCCCTCACAAACAGAATATGTAGTGCACACACCGCACCAGCGCTAGCTTTCCTCGCAGGAAACAAGGTACTACAGTGCAAATTCCCCTCACACAAAGCTAGTTCACAGGGCTCATCACTGAAAGCTTTATACAAAGAACAGTATGCAGCAGAGCAAACTACCCTTGTGCAGTAACAAAAGGTGCAGCACGTGCATGACAGCTTATGCTGGACATAACCAGAATCCAGTAGCAACATTAGTTTCCACCACATGCACATAGCAGGAACCATACACGCATAATATAACAACAGAGAGGACAGAGAGGAAATCATTAATGCAGTCCTCCCCAAAGGAAAATCTGTTAGTAATTCTGGGGTGCTGTTCCGCTTCACCACCACCAGAATGCAGACTTGACTGGTAGGGCCAATGTCATCCATTCCTCATCGTGATCCTGTGTAAAGGATGCAATAGCCTTGACTCACGTTGGTGGTATGCTTCATCAACGGGCTAGCTCCTCGCTGGGTGGGTGGTTAAATACCCAGCGGGCTCCCAAAAAGTGTTGCTCTTTCGCGGAGATATTTTCTCTTCCTGGCTTGGTAGTTACCCGAGCTCAGGTAACTGCCATATTTGAGTGGGTTAAGAAGGAAAGATAGACTGGGTAAGGGTGCAGTTAAAATTGGCTACGGGCCCTCCCTTGACACTGTTTATTCCTGAGGAGTGTTCGTGCTAAGATTAAAAAACAGAACTGAACTAATCAAGCACAGAAATGAGCCGGTGGTTTTTGGTGTGGTTGACATGTTTCGTGCCCCTAATCGCCCCAGTCACAGGCATTTAATTAGAACCAGAAACAACCCTAATCTACTTAGCTTGGTTTTGTTTTAAAACATAAAATTACCAGTATCTTAAAGAATGCACTCAATTTACTTCAAGTTAAGTGAAAGGAAATTAAAGAGTAAGAACAATACTGTTAAAGCCCCATGACCGATTTGGTTTGTATAATGGCCCCTTTAGGGTAAAGTCAGAGCTGGGAACCCTCAACAAAATGGATGCGGAGGGAGCGCAGCGGACGTCCTACCCTCTTTCTGAGGTTCCTGAACAGTCATACAGGTAGCAGCAGTGAAACATTTTCTCACAAGCATACAAAAAGTACAGCAGATATGCAAGTTCCTTTGTGCAACAACAAGTACCACTAACCAGTCGTGGCACAAGTTTCCAAAACAGTTACAGTGCGTCACAGCACTGACAACAGCAGTGCAATCTTCAAATGCAAACACAGGTCTTTTGGATGTTTCAGGCATTAACATTTGGGGCCCTGTAACCCATTTTGCATTGTGTAACAAACAGGGTAGCATTTGTTTTACATTATTATTTCAGCAGCACTGGCAGTATCATGGTAAAAAATACAGTTGACAAAAATAGCACGTAGAAAATGTCATTTACCACAATATTGTGCTCCTACACTTATATGGTAATTAAGTACAAAAATATATAGCTGACACTAATATCATTCAAAAATAGACAAAAATGTAATAATAAAAAAATATAGTTTAAAGTAGTAAATGTAAAATATTTTAATATATAAATGTAATATAATGTAAATTAAATATATTCCACTAATATGTATTAATATATACAAATATATATTTATATAAACACACAGATACATTGGTTTAAATGTATATGTGAATAAGACAGCTAGTCTGTCGAAACGCGTAACGATTGCTGAATAAATCTATTAGGTTTATAATTTGAGAGTGCGTCTTCCTTGAGGATCAACAAGTGTGGATTATACTTTCCGGGAGACCTGCCCGGCGCAACGCACCATCTGTCTATGGGCCACGACTCCGGCAAACAAGATCGTTTTTTGTGGGAAAAAAATATATATATATATGTATACATAATTGAATTGTCGGTTTGTTTGCCCCTCATCGAATGTCTCGGCTCACCTCCGAAGAAGATCAATGCTGATCGAAACATGTTAGGACTCTGCCGGTAATTCATTAAAGGGATTGAATTCGCTGTGGAGTGTGGCTGTCTCCTTTTCCCAGGAAGAGGTGTTTGTTGTATATTAAACGGCGTGGTTCAGCCGTGAGCCTGCACCGCCAGCAAGTGTGCCTAATTTGCCCGAAATGGAACGTTTGTGTGTGATCGCTGAAAGCGCAAGGGCAATGGCACTGCCGAAGACTGACTTTGGCATGGTTCTCGGTCGCCTTGAAAGTGGGCGATTTGAGACGCAGTGAACCCGGAATGCGATAACATCATTAAAAGACATAATCCACTGGAGGATACAAAATGCGGAGGGACTTAAAACCGCAAGTACCATAATACATCTGGTTTACCCATCTGGGCGTCCACTAGGAGGCGAGCAGTATAAGAACTGGTAATTGAATTGTCGGTTTGTTTGCCCCTCATCGAATGTCTCGGCTCACCTCCGAAGAAGATCAATGCTGATCAAAACATGTTAGGACTCTGCCGGTAATTCATTAAAGGGATTGAATTCGCTGTGGAGTGTGGCTGTCTCCTTTTCCCAGGAAGAGGTGTTTGTTGTATATTAAACGGCGTTGTTCAGCCGTGAGCCTGCACCGCCAGCAAGTGTGCCTAATTTGCCCGAAATGGAACCTTTGTGTGTGATCGCTGAAAGCGCAAGGGCAATGGCACTGCCGAAGACTGACTTTGGCATGGTTCTCGGTCGCCTTGAAAGTGGGCGATTTGAGACGCAGTGAACCCGGAATGCGATAACATCATTAAAAGACATAATCCACTGGAGGATACAAAATGCGGAGGGACTTAAAACCGCAAGTACCATAATAAATCTGGTTTACCCATCTGGGCGTCCACTAGGAGGCGAGCAGTATAAGAACTGGTAATTGAATTGTCGGTTTGTTTGCCCCTCATCGAATGTCTCGGCTCACCTCCGAAGAAGATCAATGCTGATCGAAACATGTTAGGACTCTGCCGGTAATTCATTAAAGGGATTGAATTCGCTGTGGAGTGTGGCTGTCTCCTTTTCCCAGGAAGAGGTGTTTGTTGTATATATGTATACATATATATATATATATGTGTATATATATATATATATATATATATAGTGTAACAATTATTAAAACAATTTCTTTTACAGTATATAAATGTAAATTTAGTAATACGTAATTATATTGATATATTTCTGTAGTAATACATTTAAAATATTAATATGTTTTATATATATATATATATATATTTTTCCCAACAAATTTGGGTATATAAAAATATATCCTGAGGTCATAAAGACATATTAGTAAACATCACCATGACTTCTCTGAGCTAAGGAAACAGCCTATAGTAGTTCAACTGGCATCATATATCAATCTGTTAAATCTTGTTATCTAAAAAACACTTTGCGATTGGAAAGATAAAACATATGCATTTAAAAAAACATCTAACTAATTCATTGATCACCGGAGCACCCTCCATCATCACCCCCAGCAATGCTATCCTTTAGCTAAAACCTAATATTCCTGCAAGCTATGAAGTCAGATCTGCATTCTTATTGTGTACAGAAAAGTCAGTGCTCACCACGGTATGGGCATTTAAAAGTATACAGTTGTAGCCAGGTCTAAAATTGTGCCTAACAGTTTACTTTCCTTATTTTCCAATCACCTAAATACCACTATAATTATGTGTTTGGAAGCCCATATTACCTCACTTAGTCCACGCTTCAATGACAAACATATGCGTTTTCCCCATGCTATACACACTCAAAATGCCTGGTTCCCCACTGCTCTACTCACTGCGTCTCCCAGTATTAACGCCTTCCCTACTTCTGAAATTAGTCTTGCTGCAGTATCTATCTCCACAGGCATTTTATAGCCCATGCAATTGTGCTAATTATGCTCACCTGATCTTCCCCTGCGCAACATTTTTGAATTTGAACGGCTTGAAATGCCATGACGGTATGTATATCTATAACTATACTCCACATAGTCTTAAGCAAAACCTCTTTCCCTTCAATATTTATTCAGAGATTCCTAAGTTTCAATGAAGTAGAATTCAATCCTAAAAAAATCTCTTTTTGAAAAAGAGGTCACATTTTATATTTATAACATTTGAGAAGAAAATAATGCTACGGCTCGTCATCCAGGATGGAACCAATAACTCTCAATTTTCAAGTCATTGGTTGTATTTTCTGTTGTGCTAACCCCAATTTCTATCATGCATCAAGTTTTTAGGTATATCATGAGGAACCTGGCATACTCTGTGAGTTTATCCATCTATTCTTGTTACCTCCAAATGAAAAAAGCATAAAGGCAATCTGAGCCCAGCCTTACTCAATTCGTAATGCATCATGGTCATGCTTATTCTAAAAAAAAGTATTTCTATCATGAATATAAGTATTTATTCAAGACCAAAATTAAATTAATAACTTATTTCCCATTCCGGGATCAAATCTATGGCTTCCATCGTACCAATTGTAAGTTGCACTTTACCACTGTATTATCTCCATTTCGTTCCTTGCGTCTAATCTATATGTATTTAACACTGACACTTGATCTTGGCCATAAGAAAATTATTATAATTCCCTCATTATTTTAAATTCAAATCCATATACATTCTATTAAACCAGGGTCGAGATCAGGGGTGTTCTAAAAAAAAATAATAAAGTAAATTAAAATTAATACATCATGGTCATGATTATTCTAAAAATAGAATTACTATCATGAATATAAGTATTTGTTCAAGACAAAAAATAAAAATTAAATCAATTACTGATTCCCCTCTCCAGGATTGAACATATGACTGCTATCATACCAATTTTAAGTTGGACTTTACCATTGTGCTATCTCCATTTCGTTACCTTGCATCTCAGTTCTATGGATTTAAAATTGACACCTGACCTTGACCATATCAAAATTAATGTTATTTTCCCATTATTTAAATTTCAAATAAGTATACATTCCATTAAACCAGGGTCGAGATCAAGGGTGATCTCAGAAAAATAACGTAAATAAGAATGAATGTGAGTAAGGCTATAGCCCCAAGTTTGAATAGATTGAATCTCCGGTGCTCCATTTTATGTTAATCCGATGCATTAATTTAGTGTTATCCTAATTATATATAAAACAACAGATCTCTTTAATCTAATGATATATATTCTATAAAGGGGAAAATAAATGCCTACATCATCATATACAGTTCCCTATCAATGTTCAGACCATACCGAACTGTTCTTAATTCATTGATCCAAAATGTTTCTCTGATTCTTATTTTCTTATCCAAATCTTCACCTCTTCCATCTTAAGTGACATGTTCTAGACCCATGCATCAAATAACTCCCATTCAATGATTTTATGATTAGCCCGATGGTGTGTAGCCATTGGATACTTGACAATACAGTTTTTAATGGCCCTTAGATGTTCCATCCAACAAATTTTCACTTTTCTCACAGTTGAACCTGCATATATCTTTCCACAAATATACGTCATAGAATATGAACAGTTACAGGTATTACAGTTGATAAAATAAGCTATCACATACTTCCTACTTTTGTTACTATCAGTAAAGATGCTTGTACCATCCACTATATGTTGACAACAAATGCAATTGTTCAATCAATCAATCAAGCATTTGTATAGCGCGCTACTCACCCGGAGGGTCTCAAGGCGCTTGGGGGAGGGGGGTCCGCTACTGCTCGAACAGCCAGGTCTTGAGTTGCTTCCTGAAGGAGAGGTGGTCTTGGGTGAGGCGGAGGTGGATGGGGAGGGAGTTCCACGTCTTGGCAGCCAGGTAGGAGAAGGATCTTCCTCCTGTTGTGGCTCTTCGGATGCGGGGGACGGCGGCGAGGGCATGGCTGGTTGGTCGAAGCTGGCGGGTGGGAGTGTAGAAGGTCACGCGGTCGTTGAGGTATCTTGGGCCTTGGTTGTGGAGAGCTTTGTGTGCGTGGGTGAGGAGTCGGAACGTGATTCTCTTGCTGACGGGGAGCCAGTGCAGGTTTCTCAGGTGTACGGAGATGTGGCTGTGTCGGGGAATGTCCAGGATGATGCGTGCTGAGGCGTTCTGGATGCGCTGGAGTCGTTTCTGGAGTTTGGCTGTGGTTCCGGCGTAGAGGGAGTTGCCGTAGTCCTGTCGGCTGGTGACGAGGGCCTGGGTGACCGTCTTCCTGGTTTCGGTGGGGATCCACCGGAAGATCTTACGTAGCATGCGTAGGATGTTGAAGCATGATGCGGAGACGGCGTTGACTTGTCTGGTCATGGAGAGGGAGGAGTCCAGGACGAAGCCCAGGTTGCGTGCGTGGTCTGTTGGTTTGGGTGCGCTGCCAAGGGCAGGGGGCCACCAGGAGTCGTCCCAGGCGGAGGGTGATGATCCCAGGATGAGGACTTCCGTCTTATCTGGGTTCAGTTTCAGGCGGCTGTTCGTCATCCACTCGGCTACGTCTTTCATCCCTTCGTGTAGGTTGGTTCTGGCGGTGGCGGGGTCGTTGGTGAGGGAGAGGATCAGCTGGGTGTCGTCGGCGTAGGAGATGATGTTGAGGTTGTGTTGGAGTGCGATGGCTGCGAGGGGGCTCATGTAGACGTTGAAGAGGGTGGGGCTGAGTGATGATCCTTGTGGTACGCCGCAGATGACTTCGGTGGCCTCGGATCTGAATGGGGGTAGGCGGACTCTCTGTGTTTTTCCGGCAAGGAAGGAGATGATCCATTCCAGTGCCTTCTCCTGGATACCGATGTTGTTGAGGCGCTGCACTAGGGTGCGGTGGCAGACCGTGTCGAACGCCGCGGAGAGGTCCAGGAGGATGAGGGCCGTTGTTTCCCCGTTGTCGAGCAAAGCTCGGATGTCGTCGGTGGCTGCGATGAGGGCGGTCTCGGTGCTGTGGTTGGCCCGGAAGCCAGACTGCGAGTGGTCGAGGGATCCGTTCGTCTCGAGGAAGGCGGCCAGTTGTCTGTTGACGGTTTTCTCGATGACTTTGGCCGGAAAAGGAAGGAACGAGATGGGGCGGTAGTTTTTGAGGTCGGTGGGGTCCGCTGATGGTTTCTTCAGTAGGGCGCGTGCTTCCAGCTCTCTGGGAAGGTGGCGGTGTCGAAGGAGGCGTTGATGATGTCCCGCAGGTGGGGTGCGATGATGGAGTCGGCTTTGTTGAAGATGTGGTGAGGGCAGGGGTCGGTTGGAGATCCTGAGTGGATGGAGTTCATCGTGCTGTTGCAGGGATTCTGCTTATACACATAACTATGCGTAGAACCCCAGGACCTCAGTGAGTTGTGGTGTACCAGAAACTCACCTCAGAACCCAGAACCCAGTATCCGGCTAGCATAAGTGTCCCATTCGTTATCCGAGATTTAGCTCGGCGGTCCCAATGAAAAGACAACCCAGAACACGCTACTCAGTACATACTCAGGAATGGTGGGAATCGGAAATACCTGTTCGTATATTATTCTCACATCCGTCCACAACAAGAATCAACAGAGACACGGTGAAAATAAAAAGAGTTTATTTTTATAGACCACGTGTCCTAATATGCAGTACTTTGGCTAATACAAGCAGACAAATGATTAAAATCAAAACGATCAACATAGTTACAATTCCATAGAATATAAAAGGGGTGATCATGTTATAATGACAGTGGATACAACCACTTTCCCTTTACTAAGAAGCTAATATTATTATTAGACTAACAGAAGGTCTCTTAGGCCTGAATAGGGGACCCCATACCTCAAAGATCAGCTTAGTGAAATCACATCACAGGAGCATCAGGAGTCTTCTCGCAGGAAGGCTCGTCTTCGGTCTGAATAATAAACATGATGTCCGTGATATTAAAAGCACCAACTTTCAGGTATGTGCAGCTGCTTGTGTGTTATGACTAAATAGTGGGTCGATCAACTTAGAGTGGAAAACATGCATTGTCTAACAACTCAGACTGTTTGTCACATCGTGTGCAGACCAAGGTCGCTTCGCAGAGCTCGGGATAGTAACAACAGATTGCTCTCGTGTGAGGCAAAACTCGAGTCAGCAGTTCGTTTAAGCAATAACATGTGAACGCAGTGTCGTGTGCAAAAGCAGCAAGATGGCTTTCTAACTTCTGACGTGGTTATGCTAACTTAACAATGTATGTACGTATTAAGGGAGTCCTTACTACATGCCCCCTTGATCGAAGCACTACTTAGTATGCAAGAAAAGAGAGAACGCAGAGTTCAAGCGCGACAGAGCAGAACAAGGCGTATCCAATTTAAAAAAGAACTGGTCAGTTCAGGCAAAGTTCGAACAGGAAAAAACCAAAAAAATGGATAGAAAAAACAAAAAACCTCAAACGTGCCGTGGGAGGTGAAAAATGAAAAAACGCCTCACCGGGCAGAAGTGCAGACGTACAAGGACAGTTCAAGACACGTGAGGAAAACACAGTGGACGAAAGTTCACTCAATCCATGAAAGTATATGCAGCATATGTGGCCACTGCTTCCAGCAGAAAATCATTGGCACGGCCACTGAAGGTTTCAGCCATCCAGTTAAGTAAAGAAAAGGAACATACGTGTTCTTCTATCAGCGGAGCCTCTAGCACCATCAGAGGGCAACCAGCGTGTACTTCCAAATAACTCATATCCAAGAAGTCATATGCCGCTCTCACGATGTCCCAATTACCCAGGATACCATGCGCCGCACCGCAGGCCATAATCCGAACACCAGAACAGGCAGACTCGTGAGACACTAAGGGCCTCATCAGTCGATCAAAATCCGGGTCCGGAGACACCATGTTGGTTAAGCACAAATCCATAGGCCATTCAAAGGGACAATCTAGGCAGTGGAAGACAGGTTGCACGCAGGTGAAGTAGGAATACCGGAAGGATAATCCATAAGCCAGGCTCAAAGTCGCCAACGGCAGGACACCATAGTAATCAAGCATCCTGTCACGAAGAACCTGCAGACGGGACAGGCTGTCGTGTGGCACAGAAAGAGCAGCCATTCCGCAAGATGAAAAGGAAAAGTAGCACACCTGCCACTAGAGCCAGAATTAACGGGACACCTCCAAAGACGCTGGAGAAAATAGAACGAAAAAATGTCGGAATCACACCAAAAATAGTTTGGAAAGAGGTCACGAGGCCCGAGCCCACAAGTTTAAAAAAATGAGCCAGGCCAGTCGTGGACGAGGCATTGAAAATTGTTTGGATCAAAGCACCAAAATGCAGGGGGAGGTCAGTATTCAAAAGCGCCTGTACCTCGGTGCGCGTATTTGCTACGTGAAGGACAAATGTTTCCCGGGAGGAAGTCAATGGCACCTCCTTTTGGGACAATAGCGCTCTTATTCTGCTCATTTTGTCGAACTCTGCTTTCAAGGTTGGAATTGAAGGCCAGATAGAAGCATCCAGCCTCCCATGCGGGGGTGGAAACAGGACGTTATTGCAGCAGACAACCCTCTGTGTTACAGTTACTATATACGGGATCCCTACTAACATCCCGCAGCAAGCTTCATTGTTCAAAATTAAATAACTACCGTTTGCAAGCAGCGTGAAAGATGGTGTAATCACTGGTACTGGGATGCCTTTGAGGACGCAGGCCAAATTCGGAGCGTGTACATTACAAGCACCGTGCAATTGAATGTGCCTACACACAACAGAATGATCAGGTGACGTTGTACATTCTTCACCCTTCAGATAAACCTCAGTACCGTCCCTTGTACATCTATACGTAAAGGGGAGGGACCAAACTTCATGTATGAAAGCGGTACCCAGCTGTTCATATCTACCCAGAGCATAGTGTTTCATACAAGAGGTAAACTTAAAAAGCGCAAACGGTAGACTTATCAATCCGTGTAAGAGCCACACAGCGGAGTCGACTTCCGCTACAGAAAAAGGTAACGGCTCCAATTTTTCAATATGTAGCAAGGAATATGTAGCATCCTTCATGGACATGAACTGCTGTTTGTCAGTAAGGTTAAAGGGAAGAAATAACGATGTTGTATTCAGATAGTCCCAAGGGACCTTCCCTGCCTTCAATGTTTGTAATGTCCATGCAAACTGCATAACAGAACGCAACTGGTTTTGACCATGATACAACACAGACACATCATCCTGCACAATATCCACAATTGAAGAAACAATATTATCCAATGTATAAATGCGAGAAGAAAGAGTGTTAATGCTGTTATCAATAACTGCTAATACTTTTTCCATATTAGCCTGATCAATAGCTCTCAATCTTGAAGCTGCCTCAATTTGCGACAGTTTCCATACTTCGTTGTAAATAGCATACGCCCATCTCTTGGATCTGCCACCCACAGGACCTTTAACAAAATCATTCAAATCTATTTTGTCATGTAATTTTGATAAATGAACTTTGACAGATGCCAAGGTGGAATGTCGCAGCCAGGACTGACATAATTTCCCTACAGAGTATGTAGTTACTGTATGTGACGACTCAAACCGGGGGTCCACGCGATCTTGAGTATACCCCGGTTTCAGTCCTAGAAAACGACGTTGACAGGTATCAGAACTGCTTTGCCAAATTAACCATCCCTCACTATTAAATTGTGAAATATTGAAAGATGAATTAGAAACCAATAACCGCAAAGCAGGAAGGGACAGATCTGTGTGATTATTCCAATTTGGGTAAGCACCCAGATCCGGCACAGAAGGCGAATTTAGTTTTTTAGAAGTGGCCAATCCGAAACAGGTGGTTTGGAAGATGGTTGCATTTAAAAACAACATATGATTTGGTACTAGACAGGCACGGTGTAAAGCTTCAGTTCCCTGAACCTGCCACGGTTTGGAACCCCAAACCGACTTAAGATCAATAGTAGCCTTCCATAGATCATAACCTTTGATTGACAACTCATCCATAAAGGACTTAGAATATAGCAATTTGGTGTGTGTCAGTCTAACTTTGGAGGCAGACTCGGGCTTAACTTTAAAATAAAAGGATGCCGGGGCCGAAACACTGAAATCAGCAAAATAAGTAAACTTATCAACTAATGTATGTGAACTGCCAAACGAGGGGGTGGGACAATGTTCCCACTGGGTAAAATTTACAAAATTTCTAAAAGTATTCGCTTTATGCAGGAAGTGATTGCCATAATGTTGAAAACAATACTGTTCTGCATAATTAGCCGCATTGTCATACAAATCCTCAGCATCAAAGGCGGCATAATATTTCAAATCTGAAAACAGTGCTTCAATGGCGTGTACATCCCAATCATCAGAACGTATGTTCTGTTTAACTACATCACCCATAGAAACACGAAATACATTAGGCACATTAATGACCTCTGTAGGCCCATGAATTTGAAATTTAACTGCATCCCATGCGATTCCATCCATGACGGGCCAGGCAGTAATATTCACAAAAGTCTGGTCCCTTTTCATGATGTGGGATGAGGAGTGGGGGGCCAAAGTTCCATTGATAAGTCTAATTGTCGATCTCTCTTTGAGATAATGGCCATCCACCAAACGGAAGAAAACTACAACAAATCCAATGGACATGAACAAAAAAATACTGAAAAGCATCAACCAGATGTATGTCCAAGGGGCTATCAAAAAATGTGTCTTAAACCAACTCACAAAAACAGCAATGTTTGATGGGGGAGTTGAGGGCAAAGAGTTAGTGTCAAAGGAAAAACGGGACTGGCCAAGTGCTGTAGATTGTAAAACAGGCGAAGGTCCACGTGCAGGATAAGCATACTCAGTCTCATCGGACAAACCACCAGCCGGTGGTATCAGCAAGGGATCAGTAACTGAATGCATCTCGATTGCAACATCAGACAAGGTGGTAGAAGCAGGAACCATCATTGAATTTCTTTGCATTGTCTGGCATGAAATTGCCGGAGTCATACTAAGAAGTATCGGCCACTCGCTGAAGTTTGACATTGTCAATAGAGATGTACCTGTTTTCTTTGCGACCAGGAAGTGGAGGTAAAATGACTGTTCTTGTACCCTGCACTCCAAGCACTGGAACTGGTGCACGATAAGAGGGGCCGAACTCCTTCTTGTTCTCCACCTTCTCACGGACCAGATCACCAACTCGGGGTAGCCAGCCGACTACCGGGATCTGAACCTCAGCTTCAGACGTGGAGGGCAAATGTTCTTTCGAAAGAGAGTCTCTGGCTTCTTGTAGAGTCTGCAAAACAGCACAGTGATCATCTACGTCAAAGGGTGCGGTCGACGCCGCAATGTCTAGACCATCAAGGTCTGGAACAAACATTCTGATTCCGAAGAGCATCATGTACGGGGTCCGCCCACCCAGAGACCTTCTAGGG
This sequence comes from Triturus cristatus, assembly GCF_964204655.1. Lineage (NCBI taxonomy): Eukaryota > Metazoa > Chordata > Amphibia > Caudata > Salamandridae > Triturus > Triturus cristatus. Next base: position 83,017,594 of record NC_140586.1, on the reverse strand, counting down.
AGATTATTTAGTGCACGTTGGACGTTATACAAATGGGCTAGCCAGTTCCGGCCTGTGCCTAAAACACGTGCTGTCAATGATTGCTTTAAGTCACGGTTCATTCGCTCCACCACACTATTACCCTCAGGTCGGTAGGGAGACGAAAATTTGACTAGGACCCCCAAATTTCTCATAGCCTCCTTGTAAGCCTTAGAGGCGAACGCAGGGCCCTGATCAGAATGGAAGGTACCACACGCAAAAGTTCCCACAAAGACACGCAAATCCCTGATGACAGTCCGCGAGTCAGCACTCCTTTGTGGCCATACCCATAGAAAACGTGTGCACGAATCCACTGCAACCAAGATGTACTTGTACGCAGTATCAGAAGAAAAAGGACCGCAGTGATCTAAATAAACACAACCAAATGGCTTATTAGAGATGTACAGCTGTGTCTGTGGTGGGCGCGCAACAGTAGAAGGTTTAATCTGTTGGCAAATGTCACAATCAAAAACATAAGCGCGCGCTTGTTTATATAAACCAAACCACCAGTAACGTTGTTGTAGCAGAGATATTGTAGCTGACACACCGGCGTGGGCTGACGCCAACCCCTCGTGCGCAGCCAAGATCAGTGCTGGTCTGCAGTCCGCGTTGGGAATAATTCTATCACCAACGTCGTTAATCCTCACTAATGGGACGTTATCAGGACTTAAATGATAAATATACCGAGAGGGAAAACCCTTCGGGTAATCTCCTCCCTTCTCTGTAGCAGCAATAGCTGCCAAGATGTCATCATCAATCTTACTTTTTGATCTTGTAACTGCTGCCACTAAGTATGTAGCCACTGCTGTTTTCGCTGCCTCGTCAGCTAAGCTGTTGCCGACAGCATGAACACCAAGCCGCTGGTGACCAAGAGTGTGTATAACACTCACGAGAGGGAGACGTTCTTTAAAGTCTGCCACCCGAACCCAAAGCGTTTTATGCTTAATTGTGCTACCTTTAGTGTCGCGGTAATCATTCTGAGACCAGAAGTGTAAATTGTCATTGTAGGACCGGACACAGTAGAAGGAGTCACTCACTATAAGAGTAGTGACTCGGGGATCAGCAAACTCCAGTGCAAGCACCAGAGCCCGGAGCTCCGCCAATTGCGCGGTACAATCACCCAATGACTGCGTATGCACTGCATCAGATTGGAATTCACCATTTACGAATGTACCTACGACAATTGCGCAAGCCGCAGAATAAGCGTGCTTCGATCCAATTGCGGGTTGCGCAGACCCGTCAGTGTATATGACACAATGGTATTCTTCGAGCGGGCGCAAAGACAGAGGTGCCGGATGAACGAATTCATACTGCAAGTACTCTTGAGTCTGTAATGTGGCATCAAAGATGTAAGTGACGTCTGGCGACGTCAGTGTTGTAGCCCATTGTATCCACCGTGGATGCAAAGCTTTAGAATTGGGTACACTTGCTTTAGTCACTGCCTCTAAAGCAGGATATGGAGTTACAACCAGAATCTGTTTCCCATGCGACAGTGCGCGTTCCTTGAGGATCGCCATCTGCACAGCAGTCAGAACTTTTTCGACCGTGGAAAAACGTAATTCAGCAGAGGTGTACAAGTGGGATTTGTACGCAATGGGGACTGTGTCGCCCTCATTAAACGTCAAATACGTGAACCCCACCGCGCCTGGTACTATTCTTATTACCAGGATAGTGCGGTTATCACGTGTCAGCAAGTATTGTGAAGCAAGAAGGTCAGCCTGTAAAGACTGTAAAATAGCAGAGTGTTCTAGCTGCCAGCTAGATTTCGAAAACGAAGGCTGTACCAAGGCGTAAAGCGGCTTGATACGCTGGGCATAATCAGGAATGTACGTACGGCCGAAATTCAGAAAACCCAGCAGAGATTGTAATTTCTTCAGTGTCGTAGGAGCACTTAAGCGTGCACACTTTTCCAGAAAGTGGGGGGCTAACCCCTTACCTTCATTGTTGAGCTCGTAGCCCAAAAACAACACCGTATATTCTGCGATGTGTGACTTTGCAAAATTGAATTTGTAGCCATAGTCTGCAAAACTCACGATAATATTGTCAACCCGAGACAGATGTGGCATCAGCTCATCATCCGTAAGATAGATATCGTCGACATAGGAGTATGCTTCGGGGTCTATTCTTTCTAAGAGAGAAACCACGCGAGCAGAAAAGATGCCAGGGCTATTTTTGTAACCCATGGCTAATCTTGTAAACTGTTTTTGTTTTCCGCCTGAAGTAAACGCTGTCCACTGGCTACTCAGTGTGGACAGGTTGTGGCTAAAAAAGCCATTGGAAATGTCAAGTGTCGTTTTAAATCTTTTACGCACGAGACTGTCGACTAAAGCCGAGCTATGTGTATTTTGTACCGCGCAGGTCCGGCAATGGGAGTTTAGGTGCCGGTAATCCAAAACTAAACGGTACGAGCCGTCAGGCTTCGTTACAGTGAATAAAGGGTTATTCATAGGGGACACACATGTTTCAATAACACCCTGATATTCCAATTGTTCAAGGATTGCCGCGACGTGGGGTCTCGCTTCACGACGCATAGGATATTGAGGTTGAGGCTGGGGCATGGACCGCAATGGAATCTCATGGTAGGGGGACAATCTGTCCCATCCCACCTGAGTACGATACACCGCCGGCGCAAGCGCAAGCGCCCACTCCTCAGCATACACTTCAGCTTGGTCCTTAGGCACTGTGTGCGCAAAGGACGGGAGGATTACTTCCTCCCCTCTAGGAGCCTCTAAAATGAAAGCTGGGGGCCAATCTGCCTCCGCTAGGAGGATATCATAGGTGGTGGTCAGATTATCCCAAAAAATCCTTTTTATTGTACGTTGTATGTCACCCTCAATTAATAAGACTATTTCATAAAGTCTGTCAGGGGGAGCCACTCTGGTGTCAGCTGTTTCAACAGTAACCGAGATATCAGTTGCTGTCACCGCCAGAAATGGACGCAGAGCTTGACGGACTATGGTAATTTCCGCTGCGCTGTCCAGGAGCGTCAGCGCCCATGTCCGGTTCCAAAGCTGTGTCCGCACTATCTGAGGCATACCTTGCCGTCAGAGCCGCCACTTTCTTCTTCTGAAACGGGGGTCTTTGTCGTGCAAATTCGTCCTGCTTGCCTTTACCCTCAGTCTGTCGGGGCTGGTCACGCTGTTGTGGAGCACCCCGACCTTTGCCACCGCCTCCGCCACCGGACTGTGTAGCCGATGTTTCCTGTGAAGAACGAGGAGAGCGCTGTTCAGTAACCTGAAATCTATCAGGAGACTTAATAGCAGCACGATCGCGCAGATCATAAGTGCGTTCACTACTTGACTGTACGGGAGAGGCAGGCCGAGAGCCCTGTTTCTGTTGCTGCTGCTTCCCCTGTTGTTTAAACTGCCATTTTTGTTTCGGAAAAATGGGTCGTTCGTCCTTACCAGACGTTTCTGCCTTACCCTGCTGCTTTAGATCGGGATTCTTTATGACAGGCTTAACTCCTAAAGAGCTACGACCCAAATCCCGATATGCCTCCGCGATTATTTTCGCAAATTCCTGCGGCTTGCCCTCCTCAGCAACTCGCTTCAGTTCATTACGAACCTGGAAATGCAAAGCATCACCCTTTAGGTTTCCAATTATCATGGTAGCCACCAGGTCAAATTGACCGAGGAGCCGCATCCCTAACTCTATCGCAGACTCCGCACCATGGTTCTCTTGAACTCTTTTGATAACGGAGGGCAGCTGCAACATAGACGGAGTGCCAAAGCACTGCGCGTACGTCGCTGCAAAGACCTTGCCCCAATTTACACAATCATCAATGTGGGGGACCAAGTCCTTAGGCAAACTAATGGTGAGGATCCTGTGTTTCTCCACAGGAGTAGTATTCGGGTAAACCGCTTCTATTTGGTCAAATTTTTCAGCAAGCCAAAAGGGGAAATCATCCCTATTTTGGGGGCGCTTGCCCATAACAGAATTAACCATAACAGGACTAATGACCACCGTGTGATGATCAGTAGGCTGTCCCGCAACAGCAGGTGCCCCCGCCTGCATATTGCGCGACACATACTGCACTAACGCCCTATATACCGTAATGAGGGCAGTGTGTAGTACACGCAACTCAGCCACCGTCACCGTGAGGTAACGGGGATGAGGCGTAAATCCGGCTAGTACCGGCCAAGTGGCCCCTGCAATTGATAAAGGGCCCATTCTCGGCGGTATAACCACATGGGGAAGGGCGTCATTAAACCAAATAAGATGCTGCCAAGCAGATATTGGTATTTCCTGTGTCCTATACGGCGCATAGTTCGCTGGCACGGCAGCGGCAGTGTAAGAATGAAAGGTGTCATCATCCCCTACCGCCGGAATTGTCACCCAAGAGTAGAACAACTCATAGGGATGAGCCGCATCGGCTCCCACCACAAAGATGACGTTCATACCAGTGTCCGGCACGCCATACTGCGTCAAATGACGTTTCAGAGCTGCACGGCTATGCGCCGCAATATCCACCGACATTAGGACAACACACACTTGAAACTATCAGTAGCACAAGGGTACAATAAGCTTTTTAATTATCAAGCTTGAAAGAACCTAAATCAATAGACCTAGGTAGGTTTTAAATCCGTCAGACTTGTTATCCGGAAACAAGAATGAGGGTGTTGTGGACAAACGCGAGCACTACTAAGGCGTTTCAACTCATAGACCAAACGTTAGGTGCGCCATGTTGCAGGGATTCTGCTTATACACAGAACTATGCGTAGAACCCCAGGACCTCAGTGAGTTGTGGTGTACCAGAAACTCACCTCAGAACCCAGAACCCAGTATCCGGCTAGCATAAGTGTCCCATTCGTTATCCGAGATTTAGCTCGGCGGTCCCAATGAAAAGACAACCCAGAACACGCTACTCAGTACATACTCAGGAATGGTGGGAATCGGAAATACCTGTTCATATATTATTCTCACATCCGTCCACAACAAGAATCAACAGAGACACGGTGAAAATAAAAAGAGTTTATTTTTATAGACCACGTGTCCTAATATGCAGTACTTTGGCTAATACAAGCAGACAAATGATTAAAATCAAAACGATCAACATAGTTACAATTCCATAGAATATAAAAGGGGTGATCATGTTATAATGACAGTGGATACAACCACTTTCCCTTTACTAAGAAGCTAATATTATTATTAGACTAACAGAAGGTCTCTTAGGCCTGAATAGGGGACCCCATACCTCAAAGATCAGCTTAGTGAAATCACATCACAGGAGCATCAGGAGTCTTCTCGCAGGAAGGCTCGTCTTCGGTCTGAATAATAAACATGATGTCCGTGATATTAAAAGCACCAACTTTCAGGTATGTGCAGCTGCTCGTGTGTTATGACTAAATAGTGGGTCGATCAACCTAGAGTGGAAAACATGCATTGTCTAACAACTCAGACTGTTTGTCACATCGTGTGCAGACCAAGGTCGCTTCGCAGAGCTCGGGATAGTAACAACAGATTGCTCTCGTGTGAGGCAAAACTCGAGTCAGCAGTTCGTTTAAGCAATAACATGTGAACGCAGTGTCGTGTGCAAAAGCAGCAAGATGGCTTTCTAACTTCTGACGTGGTTATGCTAACTTAACAATGTATGTACGTATTAAGGGAGTCCTCACTACAGTGCGGATGGTGTCTTCGGTGTTGACTGGGGTCCAGGCGCGGAGGGTGGTGGTGGGGGGCGTTGTTCCGGTCGTAGAGTGCGTTGGCTGTGTGCTGAAACTGGTGTGTATGTCTGCAATCTTGCTGTGGAAGAACGAGGCGAGCGAGTTGCAGAGGTCTTGCGAGGGCGTGATGTCGTTGTTTCCGGCGCTGGGGTTCGAGAGCTCTTTGAGGATGTTGAAGAGTTCCTTGCTGTTGCGGGCGTTGTTGTCCAGTCGTTCCTTGAATGCGGATTTCTTGGTGGCGTGGATCAGCTGGTGATGTCTTCGAGTGGCGAGCTTGAGGGTGGTCATGTTGTCTGTAGTTGGGTCTCTGCGCCAGGCTTTCTCGAGGGCCCGGCAGTTCTTCTTGGAGCTCTTGAGTTCGTCGGTAAACCAAGATGCTTTCTTGGTACCGGGTCTGGCGGGGGGTCTTCAGTGGAGCGAGGTCGTCCGCGCAGTTGCTGATCCATTTCGTAAGGTTGTTGGCGGCTTGGTTGGGGTTCGCTGATCTGGTGGGAGGGTTCTGGCTCAGGGATGTGGTGAGCTGGTCGGCAGTGATCTTGTTCCAGCTTCTGCGGGGGACCAGTTGCGGGTGGTGGTGAGTCGTGGTCCTTCTGAAGCTGAAGTGGACGCAGCTGTCGTCTGTCCAGTGGAGTCCGGTGCCGTGGCTGAAGGTGATGTCCTTGCTGGAGGAGAAGACGGGGTCGAGCGTGTGGCCGGCGTAGTGGGTGGGGGTGGTCACCAGTTGCTTGAGTCCGAGGTTGGCGAGGTTGTCCAGCAGGGTGGTGGTGTTGCGGTCGTTGTTGTTCTCCAGGTGGAAGTTGAGGTCCCCGAGGAGGATGTAGTCAGCGGAGGGGAGGGCGTGCGGGCTGATGAAGTCGGCGATGTCTTCGCTGAATTGTGTGCGAGGTCCCGGGGGTCTGTAGATGAGGGTGCCTCTGAGGGTGGTCTTGGGGTCGGTGTGGATCTGGAAGTGCAGGTGTTCGGCGGCTGTGAGGGTGTCTTCGGAGTTGGTCGTGATGCGGATGGTGTTCTTGTGGACGATGGCGATGCCTCCTCCATTCTGGTTGGCGCGGTCCCTCCGGGTGATCTTGTATCCGTCCGGGATGGCGATGGCGATGTCGGGTGCTGAGGAGGCGTTCATCCAGGTTTCCGTGAGGAAGGCGACGTCTGGGCATGTGGCGTCGAGCAGGTTCCAGAGTTCCACTGCGTGCCTGTGGACGGAGCGGGTGTTGAGCAGGATGCACTTTAGGTGCTTCAGGTGGTTGCTGTTGGTGCTTGGCTTGGCGGGTGCGGTACGGGTCCGGATGCAGGAGAACTTGCAGGATTGGCAGGTGAAGGGTCCGTGGGTGCGTCTTGGGGTGGCTCTGCAGCAGCCGGGGCTCCGGCCGGTGTTGAGTGCGATGAGAGTGGCGGCGTTGTAGGTCTTGCGGGTGGGCTGGCATCTGCGGGGGCCAGGGGGTCTGGCGCTGGGCGCGGGCCAGGCGCGGACGGGCGCAGACGGGCTTGCCTTAGGCGCGCCTTTGGCGCGCCAGCTGCGCAGCCTCCATAAGAGTGGGAGAGGGAGGGAGGAGCAGCTGGGAGGTGGGAGCGGGGCGGCCAATAGGGTGCGAGGGGGGCGGAGCTATGGGACGCGGCGGCCAATAGGGTGCAAGGGGGGCTGAGCTACGGGACGCGGCGGCGCGAAACGGGCAGCGAGGGGGAGACGCGGGGAAAGACAGAAGAAAAAAGGGACACAATCTGGGCACCAAAGGAGAGGGGGACAATCAAGGCAGCAAAATACTCAGGTACAGTGGGGGAGAATCACTCACTCGTGGGTACAGAAGAGAAGGAGGGCACAGTCACTCTAACGCAGGCAGACACAATGCAGCAGCGGTCAGTGGTCACACAGGGGGCTGCGTGGCGGTGAGGGGGCCGACCTTCCTGGTAAACAGGGTCAGAGGTCGCTCCCCTTATGAGCTATTCGGCAAGATGCTGTTCTCTCTATCCTCTGTTCCAGTTTTAATATTATACTGTATCGTATGGCTGGGACTCAATAAGTGTAGGAGCCTTCCAATATGCTATCACCAGTTTGGATGGCAAGATCTTTTTAAAGTAAAGCGATTCAGTAAAGAATAACAAAATAAGAAAAAAACTATGCAAGAATGTGCACTGTGTAATTTTTGGTTATGTCCCAGTACCATTGTTTTGTAATATATACAAAATAAAACCATAATGCATATAAACAATTGAATAAGAAAAATATATCAATTAAATTAGACAATAAATAAAATATTAAAAATGGAAACATCCAAAAAAACACATACATATATAAATATTAAATGTAAATGAAATACAAATATTAACAAAAGAAACAATATTTGCTATAAAATCAATTTAACAGTTATTATAAAAACTATTGGACTCTAAGAGTATTAAATATACTATTCCCACTCTAGTTTTTGCAACAGTAGGGAAAGTGTTGCACTTCGGAGGGGTTAGATTTCCTATTCCTACTCCAGTCACCGCAATAATAGGGAAAGGGTTGGACTTTGGAGGAGTTAGATTTACTATTCCTACTCAAGTCAGTGCAACAGTAGGGAAAGTGTCAGATTTCGGAGGGTACAATTTACTATTCCCACTCCAATCCGTGCAATAGTAGAGAAAGCATTGGACTTTGGAGGGGTAAAACGTACTATTCCCACTCCAGTCCGTTCAACAGTAGGGAAAGCGTTGGATTTCGGAGGGATGAAATTTACTATTCCACTTCAGTGTGTGCAACAGCAGGGAAAGTGCTGGGCTTTGGAGGGATAACATTTACTATTCCCACTCCAGTCTGTGCAACAGTAGGAAAAGCATTGGATTTCAGAGGGGTGAAATCTACTATTCCACTCCAGTCAGTGCAACACTAGGGAAAGTGTTGAACTGAGAAGACTTCAATTTTACTATTCCTACTGCAGTCTAAACAAGAGTAGAGAAAATACTTCACTTCAAACACATTACATATATGAGTAACCCCATGAATGTAGAAAAAAAATTAAACTCTTAATTAAAAAACTGTTAATTAATATACAAAATGTGTGCATTTAAAAAATACGATTATTAATGAACATAATTACTATTCAATAAAAATAATCAATTAATACGTAACTGTTAATTATTCATTCATTATTAACCCCCCCGTACCCCTACAAACATAGCAGTCCGCACCTGAAATATAATGAAAAAATAACTATTCCATAATTTACATATTTGAAATAAATTCAATAATTAACAATTAATAGTTAATTAATTATTACTTAACTTCCCACCCAAGACCCCTACAAGCCTAGCATCCAGCAACTAAAATAAAATGCAATTGAATAAGTATTCAACAATTTACATATTTAAAAACCAATTAAATAATTAACTTACAAATACTAATAGTTAATTATACTTAATTAACTTCTTAACCTATACCCCTATAAACCTAGCATTTTGCAACTAAAATAGAAGTAAAATAAATCAGTAGTCCATATTTTACATAGTTAAAAATCAGTTAAATTATCAACAATTAATAATGCTTTGTTAATTAAGTATTTCTTATATAACGTCACACCCTACACTCCTACAAGCCTAGCAACCCACAACTAAAATCTGAGTAAAAAATTATTCCATAAATAATATAATTAAAAATCAATTAAATTATCAACAATTGATATTTGTTAATTATTACTCAATTAACTTACCACCCTATACCATACCACTATAAACATAAAAGCCCGCAAATAACATATAATGAAAATAAATCAGTATTACATAAATGCATAATTAATATCAATCATATAATTATATAAAAAGTATTAAATCATTCTTAAATATTTATTACCTAATTAACTTTGCACCATATCCCCCTACAACCCCAATAACCAGCTACAAAACTATAAATTACTATTATAAATGAATCAAAAATTCTAAATCACTTAAAATTACTGGGTATATTTCAAAAACAATTATTGACATTTATATGCTCACGGTTCTAAAGGACGCTTTAATCATCTGCTCTGAGTTTTTCTTTCTCGCCCCGGTCCGTCGCGGCGTTTGCGTGTCGATTGAACGGAGGGCAGGGAAAGGAGGTGAAGCACTTCCGGTCTCCCGGTCTGGGCTGCAGTTAGCAGTCAAGTGTGGAGGCAGGAGGACACTACATAAAGTGCATGCCTGAAGGGACGCGCAGCGGCGAATAGCAGACAGTGGCAGTGTCTACGGCGACCCGTGTTGTAGCGGTAACTGTGACTGGCAATTGAAGCGCTTTTTAAAACGAACTTAACTAGAATCTGCACTATCTCCAAGAAGAAGCCTGTTTGTTAATCTCACTGAAAGTACAATTTTCAATTGAATGGTAACTCATGGTTCTAAAGAACGCTCTAATCATCTGGTCTGAGTTTTTGTTTCCTGCCCAGGTCCGTCGCGGCATTTGAGTGCCGATTGAACGGAGGGCAGGGAAAGGAGGTGAAGCACTTCCGGTCTCCCGGTCTGGGCTGCAGTTAATGGTCTAGTGTGGAGGTGGGAGGACACTACATAATACACATGCCTGAACGGACACGCAGCGGGCATGCCGCCGGTGCGCCAAAGGCAAGCCCGTCTGCGCCCTTCCGCGGCCGTTCGGGGCTTGGGGCCAGAACCCCTGCCCATTTTTTACTTACTCACACATATACCACAGAGCAATTACACACGATGTGTCCCCCCCATCACAGATTCATGCAAGCATAGTATACAGATGGGATCCAGTACGCAGAAATGCAGTCACTGTCCCTACACGATGGCGATAAACCAGAAACTAACTTAAAAATGAGCAGGAATTAAAAATGATACTGGTTAACTGCAGATCCCTCAACAAGCACAAATATGAGCTTCACGACCATCTTGTTGATACCAGCCAGATATCATGTGTCTCACTGAAACATGGTTGAATGAGGACTCTGCGCCTGAAATTCTTGAGGCCCTCCCTCAGAATTATGGGATCGCTAGACTGGATCGTCAAGTGAACGGGGGGGGGGATAGCTATTATCCATAAGCTATCGGTGCAATGCTCCCTAGAACCGGTGATAATCGAAACCAGCGAAGCAGGTTTCTTTACGAACACGGTAAACACTAACTATGTTATAAAAGGGTTCTTAATCTACAGACCACCAGGCCGTATCGCTCAGTTTGCATCTAGCCTCAGAGAACAAGTTATACAACAGGCACTGCGGTACTCTAAAATGCTGGTGTTAGGAGACATGAATCTACACTTTGACGCTATGGATAATACCGCAGCGCAAGAGCTCCATCTAGAACTGGCCGCATTACAGTTGGTGCTGCAATCCTCCCTCCCGACCCACCGACATGGCCACTTATTAGATCCAATTTTTGCCAACTGGGGGGAGCTAATGGTTGAAAACCCTAACGCAGTCCCATGGACAGACCATTATATGATCCCTTTTAGCACTATGATACCTAACTCTCCCCCCTTGAAGAAGTCAAGTGCAGAGGGACTGCATAGGAAATAGGCCAGATTCTCAGCAGCCAACTTCAATCACGCCCATCAGCAGGGCGGGCCACCAGGAGGAAATAATATAGAAACTGCCTGTAGCGCGCTAGACAAACGGATCACTGAGGCGCTAGATAGAGCTGCCCCATGGTCCACTAGTGCACCGAGGAGACTGTCAAAATCTGCCCCTTGGTTCAACGAAGAACTCAGGACTGCTAATACTTCATGCAAGCGTTTGGAAAGAAGTTGGAGAAGAGACTTTTCAGAGCATAGGAAGGCCAACTACAAAACTAGCGGCTTATTACAACACTAAGATAGAGCAGGCCGAAAACTCTACTAGAGAGCTGTTTCTAATTTTTAAGGATTTATCATCACTTGCCAGAACCACAACTCCAAGCAGCAACTCAGTGGAGTCTTGCAACCTGATAGCAGTCTTTTTTGCAGAGAAGGTAGCAAAGATGTATACCACCTTCCCGGAGGAGGCACGTAATGGGAGTTCGGAGTGGACAAGAGTGTGCAATATAGATGAGGCACTGTGCCTCTCCAGATTTAACCTCCCCTCCAGTGACGACCTCAAAAACACGACCTTGAGCATTAATTCTGGCTCACCTAGGGACCCCACGACTCCTAGATCTCTGAGGGAGAGCATGGAGATCCTAGTCCCCTATATCAGACACCTCCTTAAACACTCCTTTGATGCAGGGGTGGTCCCACAAAGGTGGAAAGAAGCGGTGGTTATCCCCATTAAAAAAAAGCTGGGTGGGAGTGCAAGTCAGCTGGAGAATTTACGACCGGTCTCGCTCTTGCCGTACTTTGCTAAAATAGCAGAAAAAGTGGTCAACACTCAACTGACTACGCACATTAACCAAGCACAGCTTACTCCACCCTACGCAATCGGGTTTCCGGGCTTCGTACTCCACGGAGTCAGCACTGCTTCTGTCTACAGAAACCATACGCAGGCACGTAGACGAAGGGCAGACGGTGGCATTGGTCCTGCTGAACCTCAGCACCGCATTCAACACCGTCGCCCACCCATTACTCCTACAGCGCCTCAAGAAAGGAGGGCTGGACAATCTGGCCTTGAAGTGGCTAAGATCCTTTTTACAGGACAGAAGCTTCCAAGTGTCCCAAAGACCTTATTATTCTAAGAGCATTGGGCTGCCTCAAGGGGTCCCCCAGGGATCCAAACTTAGCCCAACTCTTTTTAATCTTTATATGGCCCCTCTGGAAGACATTATTGTGAAATACGGCATTAGTGTTGTGTCATATGCGGATGGCATGCAACTAGTGGTGTCTCTATCTCAATCCCACCAAAAGGAAGCCACCAATTTCTCCACCTGTTTACAGGAGCTAGCAGCCTGGATGTCAAATAACTGTTTAAAGTTAAACTGCAGTAAGACGGAGGTCCTGATCTTGGGTAAGGCTCCAGCGATATGGTCATCAATGTGGTGGCCGCATACTCTGGGTCCCACCCCCAGTAACCAGGTTAAGAACCTGGGGATGTGGCTGGATGCTAAGCTCTCATTCGATCACCAGACCAGGATGGTGGCCGGGAAGTGCTTCGGAATAATGAAAGGACTTCGGAAGATCTTAGTTGTGCTCCCCATAGCCGCCAGGAAAACTCTAGTCCATGCGTTGGTGACTTCCCGCCTGGACTATGGGAACACTCTATACCTAGGAGCCAATGATAAGAGTGTTCAGAATCCTTTTTAAGGCCCTATGTGTTAGTCAACGCATCGTACAGGGGACTAGACCTAACTACCTACCTAGTCTAATGTCCCCCTACACTCCTACCCAGGCCTTGCGGTCCCGGGGGATGGGACAGGTTAAGATCCCAGTAATTAAAAGAGTGAGAATGGGTGGTCAATCCTTCCGCTACCTAGCCGCTAAGCACTGGAATGCCCTCCCTTCCACTTTCCGGATGGAACCAGCAGAAAAGCTCTTCTGAAAAAAACGAAAAACCTGGGTCTTCCGTATATAGGTTTCACCACTTAACCTTCTCAGAGTTACTGCTAGACAGTGCGACTGGCTGCAGCGCGGGGACACACTAGTGAGTGTAACCAGGTGCTTTACAAGCTCACTTATCATTATCATTTTATTATTTATATAAACAATAATAACATAAAATTAATATATAAATTAAAACATTAAAATAATTACAAATCTATTTTTCTACCCACCATATTAGTAAAAACAATATTTAAATTGTCAATGTTAATCACAACGCTATTACTTACCTCAAAAAAACAATATTCTTGTCAAAGATATTTCCGCATCATGATATTTGTGTCACAGTATTTACTGTCCAAACGCCATTATTTAATCCGCCATCACTGACCTATCCTCTGTGTTCCTCTTGCAGCACCACCACTTTTCTATAATGCCTCTCTTCCATGTACTTTGGACATCTCCCAGGTACAACTCTCGCCCTAGATATCAAGTGGCCTCTTATGTGTTTCATCATCAGACAGTTTTTAGGTCTCACCTAGGCAGCGCTGTCTCTTTGAGACATGGTGTGCTCAGCATATGGGCTTGGACTCCCTCATATCTTTCCTAAGACCCTCCCATCGTTTGTATTGGCTCCTCATACTGTCCTTGGGCTTTTCATTTGTGAAATAGCTTACTATTCCCTCCTTTTCAAATTTTGTAACCTCCCACACGGACTGGCCCTGTTACATGGCACTCTAAGATATGTGGAAGGAGATTTATAGCTCACACCCGAGAACAAAATGGGGGAAGGAACAAAATAAGAAACAACCAACCAATGATCACCTTGTTACGCTCGGGTTTCGTATGCTTTAGACTCTTGGCATTGTTGCACATGCTCCTGTAATCTGGTGGGATAAGGTGTACAGCATTAATAATACAGCTTTTTTATATGTCCTTCAGGGCCCCCCCAGCTATACCACACTCCACACACACACTCCATGCCTTATTGAGGTATAAATGAGGACTAATACCATGAGGGTGTGCACCGAGATCCAGATTTGGAAGTCTGGGTAGAGTCTCAAGTCTGGGTAGAGTCTCATCCACTTGGTTAACTGGTTTCAGGGAAGGAGCAAGTCTGGATTGATGAGGTTGCGGAGTCTCAAGGTGTCAGGTACCCCAATCCTGATCACTGCCCTACATTTCTTCGGAACAGGTAACAACAAACAAATATATACATAAATCAGTCTCTACAACCCTGCTGGTAAGTGGCTGTGTCAAGGGTGCAAAGTGCCGCCAGTCGCTAACACTCCATTGCACATTGAACTGTTCTAGTTTGAAGGCGCAGCAAACGTGCACACCTTTTTCAGACTTGTACTCACAGTTCTAAAACTCCGTGACAGGTCGAGATTCCGTTGTCTGCTGCAGCAGTGTTGTGCACCACGGACAACAGTGCTTCTACAAGTTCATCTTCAGAGTGCCTTGCAGCCCTCGCAGGGTGCTCCTGGATGCTGCGATACGGCCGGAGCAGAGCTGCAGGCGGGTTCGTCTATGCTGTTGAATCCGAGTTTCTGGACAGTTTCTCTTACTGTAGCTTGGCTGAGGGCAGAAGCTTCAGGATAACCTCCGACATCTTCTTGCTCCTTAGTCCAATTCACCGATTTCCTAACAATGGGTGTGACGACAGGCATGGGTTAAATGGACTTGGTTTACCAAAATGGCTGCTGAAAGCATTAGGTGCTTATGGAACCTTCTAGAACGGAACCTTCTATAACATTGTAGAAGAGCAGGGTGTGGCAGTATGGGTGTGGCCAATGTGGAACGTTCTAGACAGTCTACAACCTTCCAGAACAGTCTAGAAGAGCAGGGTGTGGCAGCATGAGCGTGGCCAATGTACATTTGAGGCAAATGTACAATCATTCTGAACTGTGCCTACGACTGAATGACAAGATTAAAGATCCCCACATGGTTGTGTAGAAAGCGCTTGGACATGTAATAGGAAGCATGTCAATTGTGTGTGACCTCTAGACACACATGTCCTGCAGGGCCCAGGCCATATTACCACACTAACCCTGGGATCTGAGGGGTGGGGGTGTGTATGGGGAGTGCAATATGGTAACCCTAGTATTCTCCCACATTTAACACTAAACTACAGTTTGGGGCAGTCACTGTACCTATAATAAACCCAGAGACAGAAGTCTGGTAGAACAAAACAGGGGTTTCTAGTGACAAGTGTTTATATACACAGGAATTGTTTTGACCTTCGGTTTACCCTTTTTTCAAGTACGCCCTTAGTGTTAATATGTAAAGACTTGGCAGACCTGTCAAATAGGATTTGACACTCTAGCAGGATTTGACACTGTGATGCCAAAAAGAGGATGAACACGAAGGAAATCGCATTTGGTCCCCGTCAAGCTGCACAGCCATGACTGCCACAAATGAATCCAATGAATCAAATTTCTATTTATCTCTTCTTTTATATTCACAATTTCTACAGGACTTCTCTCTTTTCGCTTTTTCTGTGTTCATCAATTGTAATTGCATTCATTTGTGGTAGTCACGGCTGTGCAGCTTGACGGGGACCAGATGCGGTTTCCTTCGTATTTATTCTACATTGCAGCGCAAGTGGGCGGAGCAAGCGAGCACGCCAATATAGGTTCGAAAGAATTTAATAGAGTGAATTTGGAGTATAGTAAAACATTGAATACAAGGTGTGCAACCCGCCACTACTAATGTACATGCCAAAAAGAGGCCCATGGTGCTTGGAGCCTGCCTACCTGCCTGTCTGGGAGAACAAAGAAAAGGCCCTGCACAGGTGTCAGCTAACATTTGCCTGTGACAAGGGTTACCTCTTTGAAGTTAATGCAGTTCCTGGGCCAAAACAGAGTAGTCATCCTGTCAGGGGAACACCACCACCTCCCCAGAACCAAGCCTTTGTTCTGTGCTCTTGGAGCAGTTTTCACACCTCTACAAATACTAATTACTGACTGGCAGAAGGGGGGAGCAAATGCTAATGTAGTTTCAGGCAGCGAAAAGGTAGCTTTCTAAAAGTTACATGTCCTTGAAATTTATTAAAAATCAGACGTCGCCATTAAATTGGATTTTTAATAACTGTTACAAATAGTTGTTTAATTATTTTCCTAGGTAGTCCCATTCCTGAGATGCAGTATTGGGATTTAAATCTGTACTGTGGTCTTCTGCATTGGACAGCTAGGTCTGCCACAGTGAAAAATTGCTTTTGGGTGCTAGTCACTGTAAGGACATGTTAACATTAAGCGGCCTATTACGATGGAGGTTGGAAAGCCTCTGACCTTCGGTCGGAGGCTTTCCGACCTCCATTGTCGGTTTCAATTCCGACCGGTTGATAATGAACAGTGTTCGGTCGCATCCTAATGAGGTGGGCAGAACTGCCGACCTGGTGTCAGTCAGTCCCGTTTATGGGTCGGGTGGAAGCAATTCTACCCAACATCGAAATCAGCCCCTAAACGTTTACATGCCCTGATTTTAAATATCATGCCCCTTGCATTGAGAGTGACAAGGCCTACAGAGTGTGACATAACAGGGATGATATTAATATTTTAAAGGGAGGTTTTGACCTGTAAAGAGAGTGTATTTTGACAAGTAGAATTACAATGTTTAAACTGCCCCAGTCGGTCTATAATAGTAGGCCTAAAAGCATGTTTTTGGCTTGCAGTCATTTAGTGGCATTTAACTTCAGGCCCTAGGTACACCTTGTATCATATACTAGGGGGTCATAGGTAAGTTAAATGTAGGAATTAGGATTATGCCAATTTGACCATGTTTAAAAGTGGAGCACAGGCGCTTTACCTTTGGTTAACAAGGTTAAAGTTCTAAAGCCAGCAAAAATATAGGGTCCAGTAAAAGGTGAAAAATATGGGGTAACCACACAGAAAGGCAAATTTCCTATATTTGGTGAATGAAGAACCCAAACTTGGTAGTCTGTCCTTAAATATACATCCATTTGACCATTGAGTTCGTTCCCAATTATATATTTATTGACATATCTGTGAAGATAAATACAGCACTCATTTGCCAGATCTCTGATATTCAAGTGGCAAGCTTTTCTATTGGCCTTTGCTTCCCAAAAGTACCACCTAGAAGTAGATAAGACTGGCCATCCATGGTCAGTACCATGTGATACAGTGCAGAAAAGGCAGCACACACGTACCCACCACCTCATACTCTGATTGTGACATTACATAGTTCTACAAGGACCATGAGTAAATAAAACATCTTTTACTTTTGGTTTCTTCACCTCGCAGAAAACACAGTTTACTTTCACTCCAAAATAAAGGTGCTATTCTGTGAGGTGCAAGAAGCCAGAAGCATTTATTCACCTGGATACAATGTATGAAGGTGCCATTTCACAGCTGGAGAATGAATATTCCTTCTCCATGATTATTTAGATGAATGTATCTGTTTGTAGCAGGATGTTTGAACCCAAATAGAATTTTTTTTCAAGCGGCCTGGCAGAAAACACACCTGCTATTATGTGGCAATTTCTGAATATGCTCTGACATTGTCCGCCCGGTTAACTTTCACCCCACCCCTTTTTTCAATCCCAAATCCTTGTTGTTACATTGCTTATTTCAGAAATGTACATTCCTTTAACACCTTCTTATTTTTTTGTCGTTATTACATTTCTTCTTCAAGACATTTTGTCATTTTGGTTTGTGATTATTGTACTTGTTCTTTTTCAAACAATGCGTACATTACCAAAGAGAGGTCTCTGGATCACCCCACTGGTTTTCATTGGTTGGTTTTCTTCTCAATCTCATTTGCTTGCTTCCTATTTGATGACATCCATTCCTCTTCTTGCATTTGTCCCTCCCCTCAATCACAGCTAGTGATTTTAAAACTAGTGGTTTTTTGCTCTATATTTTG
The DNA here is from genome assembly GCF_964204655.1 of Triturus cristatus. Lineage (NCBI taxonomy): Eukaryota > Metazoa > Chordata > Amphibia > Caudata > Salamandridae > Triturus > Triturus cristatus. Next base: position 82,999,618 of record NC_140586.1, on the reverse strand, counting down.
AGCTGACACACAAAATTATGTGAAATTTTGTATTGATTAAATGGCAAGCAATTTTGCAAAATTTACTTCGCATTACATTTGTGAATTTCAGAAGATGTTATTTGTTTAATGAAAATTCTGCCCAGGTCTAAAGTGGGAATATGTGCCACTATTATGATTTTTGTAAAAATCTGTCTACACCCTACAGAGCACAAGTATGAATTCCAGCAGGGTAATCACCACCTTTCATCCTTCTTAGATTTATAAAATGGGTGCCAATAAGCTTACTGGAGTAATCTCCTGTAGGATGTGCTACATAAAGCAAAAGTCACTGTATATTTGTGCAATCAAGAAACAGGTCACCATGGTCGCCAAGGTTACAACAGGAACAAAGTACAACTCATAAGACGCATTTGCGAAACCAATGGACCTGCCATTGCCGCCAACTTTTTGACTTTGTCAATGCTTGTTTTGTCATCCTTTTTAGGAAACCTTTTGTTGGGGGAAGCTACTGAATGATTGCCAATACGGAAAAAAATTGGTTAACAGCAAAATATTTTTGGTATCTAAAATCACACATTTCCATAGCACTCCCTGGCACTGACCGGTACTATAGTTTGAAAAAATACGCTTTTTGTGAAAGTGCATAATGCCGTCACCTACAGTAAAGCTAGCCAATAGCTAAAGTGAGCGCCCCAAATGCCCCATGCTTTATGCAGTAATGAGCGGAAGAAATGTGAATGACACAACATGAGACCAATGAATGAAGAAGGCTGGCTGACAGCCCATACAAGTAAGTATATTATCTATGCTTTTTAGCTCACAAGACAGCCATAGTGTCACCAAAACTGGACAGTAAATAGTGTCTTATTGCTGCTGGGAGCTAAATTGTGATTTATTTCGCTAGGGAGGTGCTGTTGGGGAAGAAGGACAAAAGTTCCACACACATTTAGCACCAATTATCCATAAATTGTTCCTCTCTGCATACATTATACCCTTAACTCTCATTGGAAACGGTGCATAAAGTGAATAAGAATTATTAAGTAGGGCAACATATTGCACATCTACCAGGAAACATGGCATCATATGATAAGCAGTGACTAAGTATGGTTATGTAGAAATACACAATATGGAGTTGTGAAACCTGAATAGATACACTTTACATGTCAAATTTAACAGAAGGCCTGTGCGTACAATATTTGTTTTCTAAAATGAATATGGCTTCTTTCAAGGTGTGTTCACTTTGTCATTATTCAGTCTATTCCATATATGTGGTTTTATGGATAGCATACAAATGTATATTTGTGTATGTGTAAATTAACATTCATTGTTCAAACTACATTTAGTGGAGCGGGTTACACTTGTAGGTTCAGATGTACATTGGTTAGAATTAGGCAGCTTTCATTTTTTTTTTTTTTTATATTTCAACGGTCTGATGTGCATTTGTATATATATATGTGTATTGTATTAATATTTGTGTATATATCAAAGTCGTTGAGTATGGTCCTATGTGTTTACTGTTGTTTGCAATATTGTGTATGACTATATATGTTTTATATAAATGTAGTTATGTCTGTATATTTGTTTGTTACTTGTTTCAGACCTTCCTCTTTCGTTAAAAAAGCTTTAATTAGTGTGTCTGAATGTACTAATGAGAGCAAATGCCCCACTGTTTAGGCTCAGCTCAGTATGTTCTTGATAGTGGAGTTAGCACGACCCTCATTATGTAATGTTCCTTTCATATTAACCAGATAGTAACAGAATTTTCAGAACTTGTATTGGTAATTTGTTTTTTTAAGTACCGCAGAGCAGAATATGCTGATGTCGTATTTGAGAGCACAACAAAAGAATAACCTGGAAAATTGTGGAGATTGAAAAAAAAGAGGTTAAGAGACAGGGAATGGAGGAGAAAGATTGGGAGGGAGAGATGGAAGAGGCTGACAGAAGAAAGAAATAAAGCTACATAGAAAGGAAAGAACGAATGAGGCAGTGAACGATGGAAAAAGAATGATGAGATTGGAGAAAAATAATAGAAGGCCTGCAGAAAAAAGCAGACAAAGAAAGAAAAAAGAATAAGTGGGAGAGCGGAGGAAAGGAGGGTGAGAAAGTTGAGAAACAAAATTCTAAGAGAAAGAAAGCGCGGATACAGGAACAAAGAGAAATATGGAGGGCATAGAGAAAGCATTAGAGAGGAAGAGAAGGAGAGCAAAAAAGTCAGAGAAAGAGGTGGAGAGAAAAGAGAATATAATACTACAGGTAAGAAAGAGAAAAGTGATGAGAGAAGGAAGTGAGAAGAAGAGGGTCAGAAACATGTGAAAGAGGAAGAGAGGAGAAGGTAAAGGAGAAGGGGGAAACAATAGTATTAACAAAAGGTAAAGAAAAGGGAGGGGAGAAATACAGTAAAGCAGTGATACAGAAGAAATTGTAGCAGACAAAACGGGATAGACAAGGCAAGCCGTAGTGAGAGAAAGGAGGCAGAAAGAAGACGAAGAGAGTCAGAGAAGCAGATGGAGCGAGTAAGAGAATTAAGGCAAGGGAGAAATAGAAGAAAGAATGGCAGTGAGCTATAGGGCTGACTTTAGAGTTGGTGCATGGGTTACCTTGTCACAAACATGACAGATATCCTTTTTGCCATACTTCATTATATCCTATAGCACTTATAATACTGCACAATTGATATCTGTCATATTTGTGACGGAGTATCCCATCTGCCAAACTCTAAATCAGGTCTGTAGTTCGTCCACATGATGAAAAAGGAGCCCGCTCTTCACCTGGACGAATGCCAAGCTACACTTCGCATCTGGATCTAGAATGGATCAATATTGCTTGCAAAAGGTATGTTTCCTAAATAGCTATCAAGCTTTCACCCGTGATGAAGGGCAAAGTGCTGTAAAAGTAAGCATTTTGCATGAAATACCAGTTTGCTTGTGGAAGATTTTCAAATCCCTTCTCTGTGTTAAGATCTTATGTTATGATTATTAGATCAGTATCACTGGCCATATTTTCTTCAAAGGCACAATTGTTGTACTCTAATTTGGGGCATTGTAGGGCCATGCAGGTGTAGGATGAGAAGAAAAGAGGCCTCTGCCCGTCCGACAACCACATAACGCTTCCCCTTTCCTCAGGCATACCTCTCTCTCATCAGCCTGCACTCATCCCTTCCCACATCCAACCTTCCCTTCTCATGCCTCCCACCCTCACCCTCTACCAAATAGACCTTCCTCTTGCTGTCTCCTCAGACCTTCATTTCTCATAATCTATCTCCCCTCATCTCTTCCCCTACCGATCCTGGTCCTCTCAGGAAGGAAGGAAAGGAAAGGAAAGGAAAGGAAAGGAAAGGAAAGGAAAGGAAAGGAAAGGAAAGGAAAGGAAAGGAAAGGAAAGGAAAGGAAAGGAAAGGAAAGGAAAGGAAAGGAAAGGCAAGGCAAGGCAAGGGAAGGAAAGGAAGAAAGAAAGACCCAGAGAGAGGAGAAGCGAAAGAGAGAGGATAAAAGGGGAGTTAGAATTGCGGGACAGCGAAGGCAACAGGAAAGACAGAAAAGAGGGACCAGGAGACATAAAAAGAGTAGACTAGATAGAGGGAATAGGGAAGGAAGCTTGTGAATGGAGTGATTGTCGCCAAAACACTGGTTTTTCACCATACAGAACAATGATGCTTTATTAAGAGTCACATTTAAGTGCCTGGCCAACAGAGAAGAAAAGGGAAAAAAAGGAGATAATATAGAGCAGGAGAGGGTAGGACAACACAAGAGGAAATGAGCTAGATATGCTCAGTAACCGTGAGTGAAATCAGATCTTGCCATAGAATAGGCGCCCTGACGAGCTGTTTATGAATTCCTAGGGCTGGCTTGAGCGAGCCACTCAGAGGCAGCAGGTTGGTCCCCTTTTGCACATGGCAAGTCTCTACCCAATAAACACATATAAAAGGGTTTCTGAAAGGTCAGTTTAAGAAAGTGCCCTCTTTTTGCTTGGTTGCCCCCACTTTTTGCTAAACTGCTGATGTACTTTGACTGTGTGTGCCCTGGGCTCCTGCCAATCAGGTACCCAGGGCCAATGTTCTTTCCCTAAAACTGCACTGAAGACCAAACCCAATTGACATCTCTGGCCACAGGTCAGCCCCTGGTAAACGGTACCACAGGTACCCAGGGCACTGTGACCAGGGAAGGCCTCTAAGGGCCACAGCACTTATTGTGCCATCCTTAGAGGCCCTGTACCTTTACACTCACACACTGCCTTTGCAGGCTGCGTGTTTTGGTGCAGAACAAAATGAAGAGTCGACATGGCACACATCCCAGTGTGCCATGCCTACAACCCATTGCTCTGGCACAGTGGTGTTACAATAATTGAGGGGGCCCCCCTGCAAGGTACGTGGACGGGTCCCCTCCGGTCTCTATCAGGAGCTCCCCGGCCAAAGTGCAGTGCTGAGGGGACCCCTGGAGCTTGGGGGCCGTCCCCGCATTGCGGGGGATGCGGGTGCCTGTGTTACGCCCCTGCTCTGGCATAGATCAGTCACCCCTCTGCCTGGGTGCACTATACCAGTGGGGAGGGTACAGGTGCATAAGCCATGTCTCCCTACAGTATCTAAGTCTATTCTTAGACATTGTAAGTGCAGTGCTGATATTAAGAGTATATGGTGCTGGGAGTTTGTCATTACGAACTCCACAGTACCATAAAGGCTTTACTGAAAACTGAGATGTTTGGTATCAAACCTCTTAGCACATTAAACCCACACTGATGCCAGTGTGAGATTTAATGAAAAATGCACACAGAGGGCATCTTAGAGATGCCCCCTGAAAAACGACCTAACACTAGTATCTAGGCTGAGTGGCTGCTCGCCAGCTGCCACCATCAGACATATTTCTGGACCCCTGGATCGAGAGCCTGCTGCTCTCTGTGGTCTGAAAAAATACACATCCTGGGACGAGGTGCCAAGCCTCCTCCCCCAGGATGGGCAGGGTCCATGAAGGGGAAGCTTCAAAGGCTTGCCGCCTTTGTGAGCTTCCCCAGGCCTTTTGCTGCTTCCAGAAACTGGTCCCCACTATTTTTGACCCCCACTTTGGGCAGGAGAACTGCAGGAAAACCAAGTGAGGAAGGGAGGTGTGCCCACCTTTGCCAACCCCACCCCTCAGGTGGGGGAGGTGCGGTGAGGCACAACTCTCAGTACCCGCCGTCTTGCAGATGGTGGGACCCAGCCAACCAGAGTTAGGCATAAGCCACCCACCCACTGGTGGGTGGCATAATAGGTGGTGGACCCACCCCTAGAAAGGGACCCATTGGTCCTAACCTTTGCTTACCTGTAACGCCCCTAAATCTAGTATTTAGGGGCACCCCTAAACCTTGCCTCCTCTGACAAGAAACGACCAAGAAGAAAAGAAGATGAAGGACCGGAGAGCTGTGCTGAAGCTAAGAAGATGAGGAAGCCCACTGACTTGGCCCCAGCACTACCGGGCTGTCCCCACCTCGAACCTGCAGAAGCGAACCTACAGTGTCTCCTGCAGCCAGAAACCTCAAGAACACCAAGGACCTACCCTGCCTTCCAAAGAAAAGATTTTGCCTCCCGTGAACACTGGATTTGTTCACCCACAGACTCTGGCTTCAGCCAAATCCACAAGTCTGCACCACTCTACACCCGTCGCCCACGGCCCGAGTTCAAGTGGCCCAACACCACGAGGAGGATTCTGACCTGAGATCTGGTGATCTCTGACCTACCTCTAATCCCCCAGCGAAGCCTGCTACCTCTTTCTGGAAGATCGCCCCCCCAACTGCGACTGGAGCTGGTAAGAGAAACCCAACGCCTAAAGTCACCATTGCACCTGAAGCCCCACTGCCTTGGGTGGCCCAACCGACGGTGTCCCGGCATCCCAACTTACCTCTCCAGCAGGTGGTCACCTCCAGAAGATCTTCGTCCCCGAGCCTGCAGTCTTTGTTTAAACCGGAGAATCCCCATTGTAAACAACAGGGCACCCGACGCCAAAACAGCACCCTGCACCCAGCTGCCCCTGTGCCGCTGCGGGTGCACTTTGTGTTCTAAACAGAATCCCCCTTTGCCCTGAGCCTAACACCAGGAGCTTTGCTCCCACAACCCAGTGGGCTGCTCGTAAGCAGCCAACAACCGGAGGCCCCTTATCCCCCACTGGATAACATTGGGCGTCAGCACTCTGCACCCGCCCACCCTAGTGCCGCTGAGGGTGTTTTGAGAGTGCATCCTAGACCCTGGAGGAACCCTTGTTCTACCCCCAGAAACTCAACCCCAAAGACCGAGTACTTACCTGGTAACCGATAATTTCATTTCTCTCCATAGGAAACCATTGACTGTTTTTCTCTGAAAAATTTTCTAAGTGTGAAGTTGATTTGTATGGAAACCCGAAAAAATACAATTGTGCAAAACTGATTTTACTTACCTTTTCTCTGAGAAATGTCCAAGTGTGATATCTAGGCATATCACACTGAGTAGAAAAAGTAACTTAAAAAGTAACTTAAAAAGTAACAGAAAAGTAATCTGTACAGTAATTTCAAGACATACCTGTATTTCAAACAGCTGCATTTGAACTTGCATTCACTAGTAAACACTGCATAATATTTTGCAAAGCATTTATTTCACTTACCTGTGCCATGCTTGGCTTGGTTCTAGAAATAACATAACTTAATATTTTTATACAAACAAATTTGGTCCGAGTTCAGTCTTTGAGTGTGTGACATCATTTTCTGATTGAGTGTGTACAACACTACCCTCTGATAAAGCCTTACTGCTCGCCCACGCTACCACAAATAGAGAGTACGGTGCTATCTACTGTTACCTCTGCCTATCTTTGGGGTTCCACTGGACTTAGTGCACACTATACCTCATTTTGGTATAGTATATACAGAGCCAGCTTCCTACAGTCAGCTACTATCAAAGTTAGGGAAGTCACAGCTTTAAGCAGAGGTTACAGCAGTCGGAGGGAAAGGATGATATTAGCACGAGAGAGTGCATGAAATGCATATCCCCAAAGGCATGTATTCACTGCTGTGGAGTACATGCTTCCCGCTCCGAACTCTACCTCTGAAAACCAAATGGTTTGGGGGTTAGGATTGCATATCCTGTCACAACACAGCAGATCCCAGTATCTCAACAACTTACTCTTCCCCTCGGTCTAATATTCCCAGCTTATCCAAATTTTGTTCAGTTTGGTTACTGATTTGCCCTAGTTTAGCTTCTGCCAGGTCTTTTTATAGTACTTCGAGCACTTACCCAGAAAGTCCATGTTCCCAATCCCTTCACCTCACAAAAGAAATTTACTGAAAAACTCTCATAATGGCATGTGTAAAAATATATGTAAACATTTCAGAAGAGTTGCAGCTGGAGGCCAAATGATGCTTCATGCACTGCTGCCAGTTACTTTCATAAAGTATGTTACAATGTAATATTCTGCTTGTACCAGTGATCAGGGGGAAGGAGCAACATGGGTGCTTGTGCTTGGTTTCTCAGCTTTGTGTTTGTTTCTACAGACACATTTTTTCAAATGTGAGTAACATTGCAAGCTGGAGGAACAAATGAATTCAAAACCAAGGCTATTCAGAGGAGGCGAGGGACTCGGATGATGATGTGTAATTGTGGAGAGGGCAAATGTGAAGTCGTACGTTCATAAATGTATAGAATAACTGTAATGAAGTGTTTTGCAGACGATAAATTGTACATGCAGATCTCTGTTTACAATAAAATTCAATTTAAAAAAAAAACAATAAAAAAAAAAACAATGCTATTTCTTTGATGGAAGCTGGAACTCATGATGTAGTGCCACGTAGCACACATTCTATCTGCTATATCTGATGCACTTGTGGCATCCTCCTCCACCCCCCGCCCCCCACCCCCAATGACAGCAAGCACGTTTACTGCTGTAGTAACATCGCATCCTGAAAATAGTGTACAGGTACGATATGCTGGTAAATGCTTTACGAATGGAACTGTTTTTTTGCTTAAACTGTACCATTTCCCACCACTTTCCAAAACTTCTTTGGGGAAAAGATGTTCGAATATTTTGGAAGTGTTTTTAAAGTCCTAAAAGCCTACGACTAGTGCAACTATTTTTAGAATGCACCTTTTTCCACAGATAATGCAAACACTAGAAACAGAAAGTTCCCATCCTGCCTGGCGTAATGGCCCAATGTGTTTAAAATGCAGTGTCTCCCATTCAGCTGGTAAATTTCATTAAGGGAGAGGCCACCCCCACCTGCATGTTATTAAGTCCTGGTACGCAGAAATCATTCACTGGGCCTGTGTTGTAAAACACACAATTCAACACGAACTGTCTACATTGTCTTATTACACATTGGCCCACAATAGTGTAAGGAGGCCCGAAATATTTCTGAAGATTTCCCCGCTATTGGATAGTCATTGCGCTTTTGCGCTGGTGAACTGCACTGGCAACAAGCGTCGTTTCCTTTCTGCCGATAGCATCTGGAATCGCCAACAAGCACTGGCAAATCCAAAATGTCTGCTAACTCCTTTCAGAGGCAAGACCTATTGGCTTTGCCAATGCTCATTAGTACTGATTTGTTGAACACATCCCTCTCAAGGTTCATTCGGGCAGTTCCGTCCGAGGATTAAAGACCACAGGGAGCTTGTGATCTCTCCTTCCGCCAAAGGCAGGTCACAGGATCCTTTGATAATCACGGCGATCCGGAACATTCCGCGTGACGGACATTGGTATCTGCCCTGGCTTCCGGTAAGAGGCCGCTCTGCGTGTGAGGGGAGCACGGGCTTGTCAAACCCAGTGTGGGGTCCATTCTTCTGCGTGTGCACGTCTCGTCTCCTACCCGACAACTCCCTCTGTGTTTCCTTGTCTGGGGCCTGCCCTGCTCTGCTGTTACCCGTCCACCCTTCCCCGCAGCTTTACCTTCTATTACACACAGCTCTGCAAGGGCACCTCAACCCTGCTCTCCGCCACACTCTCTCACTCCAATATTAGGACATCATATTTCAGCTCTGGTAGGGCACCCCACCACTGACCTTCAGCCCCTTTCCTATTCCAATAGGCAGCAGCTCTGATAATGCACCTCAACCCTGCCATAAAGCTACCTATACTTTCCCAGTATGTGGGGCCCACACACAGCTGAGAATGTACCTCAAACCCGCTCTGCAGCTTCCTATTACAACTCTGACAATGTCCCTCATCCCTGCTCTGCAGCCTGCCTTCTTATTGCGCTGCTGTTAACCCCACACAGCATGGCCAGTGCAGCTTAACGCCGTCGTCTAGTAATTACTATCCTTACACGTGACGAAATGCAAACCTGTAAGAAATCGGCCCAATAAAGTTCACGAAAGACGCAGTGAATATATTACAATTCTCGAGCAGACAGTAATGCCGTGTTCTATTCCTATGCTGCGAGTTCAAACGTTCTGTTCGTTGCACAGGGTGTGAAGTGAAGCTGGTTATACATGCAGCTGGTAGGGGTGAGTGAGATGTCTGGCAGGAAATATGCAAATGAGCAGAGGAAGTGAGAATCACTCCCAGCGCGTGTACAATCAGCGACAGTGACGGGGTTGCTTAAGTCTGGATAGTGTGCAGAGCTTGTCGCCTCAGAGGCTGGGGCTTTTTGCGACTGGTGCAGGGTACATAAGCCTTTCATCTCTATGGTTAGGGGCTTATAGGAGTGTTGCGGGGCCAAAGAGCGTTCCAACTCTATGGTTAGGGGCTTATAGGAGTAGTGCAGGGCCATATAGCCTTCCTTCCAACTCTATGGTTAGGGTCTTATAGGAATGGTGCAGGGGTACAGAGCCTTTAATCTCTATGGTTGGGGGCATATGGGAGTGGTGCAGGGCTACAGAACCTTCCAACTCTATTGTTAGGGTCATATGGGAACAGTGCAGGGCTACAGAGCCTTCCAACTCTATGGTTAGGGGCTTATGGGAATGGTGCAGGGCAACAGAGCCTTCCAACTCTATGGTTAGGGGCTTATGGGAGTGGTGCAAGGCTACAGAGCCTTCCAACTCTATGGTTATGGGCTTATGGGAGTGGTGCAGGGCTACAGAGCCTTTTAACTCTATGGTTAGGGGCTTATAGGAATGGTGCAGGGCAACAGAGCCTTTCAACTCAATGGTTAGGGGCTTATAGGAGTGTTGCGGGGCCAAAGAGCGTTCCAACTCTATGGTTAGGGGCTTATAGGAGTAGTGCAGGGCCATAGAGCCTTCCAACTCTATGGTTAGGGTCTTATAGGAATGGTGCAGGGGTACAGAGCCTTTAATCTCTATGGTTGGGGGCATATGGGAGTGGTGCAGGGCTACAGAACCTTCCAACTCTATTGTTAGGGGCATATAGGAATGGTGCAGGACAACAGAGCCTTCCAACTCTATGGTTAGGGGCTTATGGGAGTGGTGCAAGGCCACAGAGCGAGCCTTTCAACTCTATTGTTAGGGACATATGGGAGTGGTACAGGGCTACAGAGCCTTTCAACTATATGGTTAGGGGCTTATAGGAATGGTACAGGGCAACAGAGCCTTCCAACTCTATGGGTAGGGGCTTATGAGAGTGGTGCAAGGCTACAGAGCCTTTCAACTCTATGGTTAGGGGCATATAGGAATGGTGCAGGGCAACAGAGCCTTCCAACTCTATGGTTAGGGGCTTATGAGAGCGGTGCAAGGCTGCAGAGCCTGTCACCTCAAGGGCTGGGTGACCTTATGGAAGTGGTGCAAAGCAACAGACCCTTCTGCCTCTAGGGTTGAGTGAACGGGCCTGTCGCAGGGTTACAAAGCCTGTCACGTCAACGGCTGGGTGAGCTTGTGGGGCCAGTATACAGCCTTTATGGCTGGGAGTCTTCTTGGGGCCGGAGCAGGGCTACACAGCTTTGCTCCTAAAGGGCTAAATGACCTCAGGGGGCTGGTACAGAGTGAAAGATCCTTTCACCTCTATGCCTGGCGTCTTCATGGGACTGGAGCAGGGACACTGAGCCTTCCACCTCTATGGCTGAGGGACATTATTGGACCAGTGCAGGGACACAAATACATAGCCTTCCATCTCTACGGCTGGGGACCTCGTGGGACTGGCACTGGCTATAGGGCCTTCCTGCTCTGGAACTGGAGAGATCTCAGGGGTTTGACAGGGTGATAGATAACTCTCACCTCTGGGGTCAGGTATGCTAAACCCATTTGCAAAGGGATACAGATGCTGTAATCAGCAGAACACAACAGGCACAGGGGGGCAGACCCTGGGCAACCTAGCCTGTCACCACTTTGGCTGGAAGTCCTCAGGGGATGAGTGCATAGATAGAGAACGTTGTCACCTCAAGGACTGGATGGTCTCAGGGGACTGGCATTCAGGTACAGAGTGCCAGTCATGTCACATCGCATGAGTCTGTTAGACACATCTACAACAGGGTTTCCTTAGCCGGTTGGCATGGGGAAACAAGGCCTGTCACCACCAAAGGTGAATCGACTCAGAGTGGACAAAGAGAGGGTGAGCCCAGACGTGGGTTCCATGCTCGCTGTGCCATAGGACTCCGGCTATATTCGAGCAACAATGGTTCAGAGAAATAACATTTTTTTAAAACAAACGTTCCTCTTAGAGCACAACACAAATAACAATGAACTCAAATATGCAAAAAACATTTATAATTAAAAAAGATTCCAAATTACAAAACATATATACAATATTCAACTGGTGCTCAAACAGTTGTACAAACCATACATAAAAGAAAACATAACAGGGTAAACAAAAACAATGGCAGAAGGACAATTTGCACAAAAAGTCCATCAAATGACAGAACACAACACAATATATGCTTCCTCCTAGTTTACCAAAGAATGGCATCAACGGCGTTTCGGCCTCTTTAAGTTCATTAGGTCATCATCAGGACAAGAAGTCTTAGGAGCAACCATCTGAATTACTTTAGAAAACATTTGAAATCCAATCACACGAAAAGACCAACCAAGGACAGTTGTCTGCAGTCCCAAGTGGAAAATGAATGACTAGTGCCTAGTACAGGCAGCATTTATAATAGATCAGCTCGGAGTTGTGGAAACCTTGCAGCCCAAAGCTAAAAAACATCCCTCAGTCAAGTCAACGGAGCAGCGTGTGAAACAGCTCTGCTCTCCCCAAAAATAATTTATCTTCACTCATAAGAGTCGATTGTTCTGGAGACCCGTACGAGTGAATATGAATTATTATAATTACTGTCTGTAGCGGACACTAGTCATTAATGTTCCACTTGGGACCGCAGACAACTGTCCTTGGCTGGTCGAATATTGTTCATTTGGCCCAGGTTCTGGGGAGTAGGGCTGCCCCTGTTTGTTGTAATCATATGACTCAGGCTATGCCACACGGATGAGGTCTCAGTAGGCTGAAAATGGGGACAGGGGCTGTGTATGTTCCTGTTCGGAGGGGAGCTGGCTTGCTAGTTGCGGCAGAGCTCGGCCGGCCTCCTCCTTTTAAAGCAGGATCACTGTTGATTTGCATATGGCTGGCCTCTCTGTTATGTGGTATCTATGTTTCTGCTAGGTACACCTTGTATTATACAGACACTGAGCTGCCATGGAAGGTGCCCGCCAAGAACAATGAAAATGTTAATACAAGCCATAATTAGCTGCCACATGTACCCGTGCTGGATGCTGGCGTCTGGTGAGGTCGGATAGAATGTGGAGGCGCAGTATTGAATGGGTCACGTGGTGCTGTGTATAGTGGTGGTGCTGGGGAATTCCTTTTGCCGTGTGCCCCACTCCCTCACCAGGTATCAGTCTGGCTCCGTGACACACGGGGTGCATATTGGTGGTGCTGCAGAGCCTAAATGTGGACAGTATCTGCAAGCGGGCCTGTGACCTGAAACTAGACGTGCCTGCACTGGTGTGTGGTCTGTCGGCCTTGCGGCACCCATATACACTTGGGGTTTTTGGGTGTTCAAGACCGGCCCAGGAGATGAGAGTAAATAGCACATACAAATATGTGGCTTGGTGGGGGGTGGAGGGGGCAATTTTGAACTCTGCACCCAGATTTTATGGACAGTTGGTACAGTCCAGGGGACTGGGAGGTTTTTGTATTGACCTGGGGGGTATGGTGAGGGTAAGGAAATACCTCTCTTTGCATGATCACTCCCAAAGTTTTGGACTGATGCTGCTGGTTTTTCAACTCAGAGTGCACTGAGGCCTTCTAACCAGACCTCAGTGCCAGTGCACTTATCGCTAAAAGTGTATGCTTGATTGGCTTATACCTAATTAGCATAAGTTTACTTATAAGTCACTGGTATATAGTACCAGGGGCACCCAGAGCCTGTAAGTTGAAGTGGCCTGCAGCACTTATTGTGCCACCCTGGGTGTGACAAGGTAAAACATGTCTCCCAGCCTGCCACTGTAAACTGCTAACTTAACTTTGCCATTTAAACTAATGATAAAGTCCAGACCTCTGTTTTTAATATATATAAGTGACCCATACATAAGGCCTATCGTGACCTACGGCAGGGTGCTATATATTAAAAAATAGGACATATATTTCATATGTATTAACAGTAAAAAACCCAAATTGTTATTTTTGCTGTGGTAACCCCATTAGTGAGTACAGGGATACACACTCACTACTCCGCTATTCTAACTCCTGAATAGAACTAGTAAAGTTAGTAGTTTAGAGTATCTAACTAATCGTTACATTAAGCCCAACTAGATGCCCAAGTCGAATATAGTTTCACTTTTGAGTAAAATGCAATTCTAGAAAGTTGCCACTCTGTTGCCCAAGTCTTCCAGTGTCCGTTCGCAGATGCTGTCCTCAAGACGGTCTTCTGCCCTACGGGGGAGAAGTGTGAACAACTCCCATGAAAGGAACCAATAGAGGTCTGCCTATGGATATGGTGTCACCTCTCCCTGGCAGGAAGCCACCTAGGGTGTGAGCCTAAAATGTAAGCTTTAAAGGGGAAGTAACCTTTGAAGAACAAATGGTGGACACACCTGAGAGGGGCAGCTGTTTTGTTCTGGTAGCCAGGCTGGTGTTAGGGAAAGAGAGGGGAAAACAGTGGCCAAATGGGTTTTCCCATGAACATGTATCCCCAGGGAGCCACACCTCTAAGGTGGGCTACCAAGCTCATAGAGAGAGAAGTTCTGCCACCTTGGGAGTGGGCAGAATATTGCATTTTGGGATGGCTAGATGCCACACATCGCACTAAGTTGTCATCAGATGAGAAAGGACCTAGTAGCCAATTAGCTGGTAACCGCTGTATCCCCTGAGGGCACTTTCTGGGCATAAACATGGCACCCCTGGTACCCAAACCTAAGATTACGTCTGTACCTGAGAGAGGACCAAAGAAGGACTGCCCTCCTGTTCTCTGGACCTGGCAAAGAGAGGCTGCACCAAAGACCGGACTGCACCTGCTGCTCCTGGGCTAACAATGGGATGACCCTGCCTGTGGCGCCTTGCTTGAGGAAACATCATCCCTGAGCTCCAGACAGAAGAGATGAACTCCAAGAGTCAGTTGGCTGACTTCCTGTTACACCTCTAGAGCTCTAGGGCCATAAAAGCTGAAGAAGCCCATCTTGACTAGTTAATAGCCCACCTTGACTAGTTAGTAGCCATAGTTGCTGGATCACCACTAACTGCCGACGTGCAGCCTGGGAGACAGCGTCTCAACAGTCAAAAGTTTCACCTGAGTCTGCCTGACCCCGAAGAGTGGTTGGAGTGCAGCTTGGCCACTCAAAAAGGACCCAAGCCTTCGCCAAAGGGAACTGCTTGTTGCGTTCTGACTACATTCCAGTGCAACTGCACTTTCGCTGGATCCATCAGGACTTCCAAGGACATCGATCCATGTGGACAAAGTTGCCCCACCAAGACCATACACCGAGGAGTAGCCCCAGGAAGCTCTGTCGACCACACAGCACCCTACAGCACCTTCAGCATCCTGTATCCCTTGCATCAGGAGCACTCTACTGTTGTCTGTGGTGGTCCGCCCATAGTGCCTGGAACTTGACTGGAGACTGCTTTGGTGACAAGGTAACTGTTTTACAAATCCTCACAGTTGAGCTGCTACCTGCTGGAGTTGGTCACCCAAAGTAGTCCGGAGTACCCGAACACAACGATATAAAGGTTTTACAAACGTTTCAACGTTTCCACTAAACATGGTGGCTGTCCATGCTTGTTTACATTTTTTGTGAAAAGCAGTGATTTACATTTTACTTCTAAGATCTATATATCCGGGAACCCTCTGGTGAATTTTGTTCATTTTGTGTCTAAAAATTCATAAAAAGAAGTTCCATTTTTATACATAGGTGTTGGATTTCTTTCGTGTTGTGTGACTTTCTTGTTCAATTGTTATGTTACTTCTAAATGCTTTGCACTTGTTCCTTCATTTAAGCCAGACTCCTCAAAGTCACAGCTACCCAGGGTTGAGCTAAGGTTTTACAAACTAGTCTGCCTGGACCCAAGACGGTATTGTGAGTGTATTACATGGTGGGGTCACACAACCACACAATATAAATCACCACTTTGCACCCAGTGAGGTAGAAGCTGGGGGTCAGGAATGTTAGGGGTCTCCTTCCTGGTATGTGGACAGATTGGTCACTTGTCATACAGGGGTAGTTTTTGAGTTTGTCTCAGTGGTAGTACCGTAGGACACTCTGGTTGGGAGATAGCAGGTAGGAAGTACAAAGGTCATGGAAGCATTGAGGGTACTGTGAGATTCAGGAAGAAAGGATATTTTAGTACCTTGG
Organism: Triturus cristatus; assembly: GCF_964204655.1. Classification (NCBI taxonomy): domain Eukaryota; kingdom Metazoa; phylum Chordata; class Amphibia; order Caudata; family Salamandridae; genus Triturus; species Triturus cristatus. Next base: position 82,983,981 of record NC_140586.1, on the reverse strand, counting down.
GTGCTTTCGCAAGGAGGAGTGGGGCACAGGTAGCGCCTCCTGCGTAGGTCAGCCGAGGGTGCTTCCGCAGAGATTTTGGCTTGTTTGTTGCCACAGTGGAGGATGAGGAAGGCAGAGGTGGGGTGGCACTAGAGGTGGAGGAGGCAGGGCTAGGTGAGTCAGCAAGGGGTCGATGTTTCCAGGGCCGGACTGGAAACCAAAACCGGCCCTGGCAAAGTGCTCGGCCCCTGGAGGGTTGGGGGTGCCGCTGAGCAGTTTGCCAGGACCGGTTTCGTCAGATTTCATTACAGCGGCCGATATTGCAGCTATGCTGCAAAAACGTCCCAGTAACAAAATCGGCCCCCCAGTCCGGCCCTGGATGTTTCCGGGCTGATCAGCTGCGTAGCTTGGCATGAAGGAATGTAAGTGGTACGGAGAAGGATTCTGGGGTGGCTAGTGTCTGAGGCTTACCCGCAGGTGTGTCTCCATGTAAAGTGGTGTCAGGGGTGGTGGTGGGCAGGCTAAGGAACCACGCTCTGTTGATGTAAAGTCCGCGAGTGTGGTGGCTGTCAAGAGGCAGTAAGGGGTGGTGCTGTGTTGAAATGCGCATTCTGGCTCGTCTAACGTGCACATTGCCTGCACAATGACATCAGCAAAGGGCCGGCGGGGGTAGCTGAAAGAAAGGAAGGGCTGCAGTCTCTCTATGAAGGGTCACAATGAGGGAGAGCTTGGAGCAGAAGCGAGGAAGGATCGAGCGGGTGTAGGGAAGTGAGGGGCAAGAATAGTGGGGAGAAGGTGCAAAGGGGGAACATCCTTAACAACGACTACAGAACAACGAGTTCCGGAGTCGTTCCGGAATCAACTCGTCACGCAAGCCGAAAAATGACTTGCACGAAGAACAACTTAGCCTGAACCACACATGTACATGGTTCAGGCTAAGGTGGTCTAGTGTTCCGGATGGGCAGTCCCGAGGAGCGTCAGAGGAACAGGAGAGGTAAGAGGGGTTCGGGGGTGGAGGGAGGGTTGGGTGTTAGTTTTTAGGGGGTGGGAGGGGTGCATATTAGTTTTTAGGGGTTGGGGAGGTCGTGATCGTTTTTAGGGGCTGGGAGGGGTGTGTGTTAGTTTTAAGGGGGTGGGGGTTCGTGTTAGTTTTTAGGGGGTGGGCGGGGTTCGAGTTAGATTTGAGGGGTTAGTGTTAGTTTTCAAGGGGTGGGAGGGGTTAGTGTTAGTTATTAGGAGTTTGGGGGTTTGTCTAAGTTTTTAGGGGGTGGGAGGTGGGGGAGTACGGGATAGATTTTAGGGAGTGGGGGGTTTGGAATAGATTTTAGGGGGTGGTTTACCAAGCATTCCTTTATCACAAATATTCGTGGTAAATAAATAATGCGTGGTAAAAAGAAATCGCTTTTGAGACGTGGTCGTAGTACAGCCCGCGTGGTTTAGGGAATCGTTGGGGAACTCATTGTTCCAACATACAACCATAGAGGAGGAGAGTGTATGGAAATATGGTGGCAAAGGACTTATAAGGTGGGGGAAGGTGACAAGTTAGCAGACAGTGGTAAGGGGAGCAAGGGTGGGCTGAAAGCAAAAAGAACAAACCACTTGTGGAGGGGCTGGAAAGTTGTAATCAAGATTGAGAGTCAGAGTTTAAAGAAAATGCAGTTTTAGGAGTGAGGGGGGGCAGGTCAGTGACAAAGGGGAGGGGGCAGGGCAAAGGTGGAGAGTGGATATGAATGGAAACAAATCAGAGGGAGAGGAACAGCAGAGTAAGTGGCAAGAGGATAGTGACCAGCTGAGTTTTAGGGAATGGACAAAGGCAGAGCAAAGTGGTACACTATGTCGAGCAGCACAACCGGGAGAGCCTTGTGTGCCTCAACTACCCTAGTGTGAAGACATGATAAATCTAATGGGATAAGCCTGGTGGCAGCAAAGGACCTGAATCAAGGCTGACAATGGGGTTTTAGTGCCTCCTCCGTGCTGAAGATGGCGAGACAAAGGAGTTCGGAGGGTGTGGATGTCAGGGTTGATGATGAACAGCTGCTTGGCGCAAGTGGTGGTGTTGTGGATGGAGTGGGTTACAGGAGGCTGGATGAGCAGGAATTGGATTATGACTAACTGGATGATAAAATGGAATAAGGATAAATTGTGGAGTAGGTGCTGCGTGGAAAAGGGGGTAAGCGTGATGAGTGGCCATGATAGTCTGAGGACCTCAGAGCAAGCAGGGATCAGGGGTTAACAAAAATCTGCAGGAGCTTGGTGTTTCACAGGTATGGAAGTACCATCCACAGGTGCTAGCACAGAACATCACTTTGAGAAGCAAGTGAGCTTCAAGAGGTTGGCAGGCTTTAGTCCGTGTCCTGATCTGAAGGCCAGGTAATATGTTTGGCAACTTGTTGGAAAAGAATTTGTCAGCAGCTATTGTGAAGGCTCAGTCAGTTGGTGTGGGTCGTGACGATAACAAGCCAGAGAAGAAAGTGCATTTTGTCAAAGGAAAGTATGTGTTAGACCAAGGGACATCCTTGGAGACTAAAGAGGGCACCAATAGTAAAGCTGAGAGCGAGGAGGGGGTGGGAGATAGTAAGATAATTGGTGAGCAGGACACCAGGGATGAAGAAAGAGAATACAGAGATTTAACACAAGAAGTTGCCCTACATGGGAATTACTAAACCTTTGAGGGTGTCAACAAAAGACAAGATAAGGAAGGGAGAGTATATAAAGGTGTTCAAGTTACACCCCAGATTAATGAGTATTTTGGGACTCGAACAGCTTGCCCGCGGTGTTAGTTAGAAAATGCCGAATTTTTACATATGTTCTGGGAGTGTCCATTATTGGAGGGGTTCTGGAGGGCGGTATCGACTAAGCTAGGAGACATAACGGAAAGAGACAGCACACTGACCCCGGGATATTGCCTACTACACTGGTTTCCTCATACTGCCCGAAATAAAGTTACCAGCAAATTCATAGACCTGGGGTTAGTCCTGGCTAAATGAGAAATTACCAGCCACTGGAAGGCGACCTGTGCCCCTAGTGTTTCAAGGTGGCTGCAGGAATTTATACAATGGGCTGACTGTGAAGGGGTTTTTCGATTGCAAATGGCCCAGAGACTGGGTAATGAAAAAATGCTGGACACGGCGAGAGCATGGGTGGCGCTAGTAGACTCGCACAAGCACCCGTCTGATGATAATGAACCACCCCTTAAATGAGACCTGTGTGTGGGGGTTGAAATATTGTCCTACCTGGGCAGGTAGCCTGGGGGATTAAAAGCATGTATTGTGTAACAACTTCCCCTCTTTAGATCTCCTCCTGTTTGAATTACTGAGCTTGATACCTTGCACGACTAGATACTATACTCCACAGAGATGTAGATGATTGAGCGACATGCCTGAGGGGGGGGGGGATAGGAGTTGCATAGGGGAAAGGGGGGGGGGGGAGAGGGTTTCGTTATTTTATTGTTTGCTGAGATTTTTGTGTGTTAGTATTGGAACGGACTATTGATGGCTCACCTGCGGACTCTGATTTGACTGCCAAATACTGTTACCCTTCTGTGAGAGGGCCAAGCGGGGCGAGAATCCGAAACTGACAATGTGCGACCAGCAACTATGATTGTCGATAATTGTTGTCAACATCATGATGGACGCTCTGACATCCCATTGTATTGCTCCTAATTATTTGAAACTACTGAATAAAATCTGTTTACAAAAATAAAAAATAAAATAATAAAGGTGTTCAAGTTACCTCACAGGACACAGGATGGTGATAGCTAAAAGGGCTCAAAGGAGGAGCAGTTCAAGTTGTGCAAGAAGCCAAAGGTCCTGGTCACCATTCAAAATTGAACAACACCGCTTTTAAAACATGCCAGTGTGTAATGCGAGAATTTCTCTGAATGCTGCATCACATTTGGAGGTTACTCCTGGATTTCTTATGACAAAGATTTGCGGGCATATTGTCCTGAAGAAAAGAAGGGAAGGGCGTGTTTTTTATGAATTTATGGCTGCCATGGATGGTGTCGGCTTGGACGGCCCAACATTTATACAGCCAGCAGGCTTCAATTGGTTTATCGGCCCTTCTAAGAATGACCCAGTCAAAGAGGGGTGGGCAGGGATCAGGCGGAGTGGGTTGACAACAAATGCAATTGTAATAGGCAGTATTGCCGGTTCGCACACAAGTGCTCAAAATGTTGTGGTAAAAACCCTCTCACACACTTTGGTACTCAATCCAGAGAAGGTCAAGGGGTGCAGAGTGGAGGTTAGCAGCAGTGCATCAGGGAAAGCTGCAAGGCCAATTAGGGGCCTTTTGGAAAGAGCATGTACCCCATTTAAAATAGAGCAGCTGTGTTTTTAAGTCGAGCCTAGTGCAGCGCGCATGCGCTGCTCTATGGGAGGCTTCTTATGAGCACTCCAAACTTCCCCATGTTGGTGTGACTCCGCCCACACTTTTGATTGGCCTTTGTGTGTGGCTTTCAATAATGAAAGCACGCAAATGGCCAAAGGCAGGTGCATGTCCCACCTCTTCTTAAAATCTTCCCTCCGACAGCGTTTGGGTCTCAGGAGCGAGCAGCGGTGCGCAGGGTGCAGCTGCATTCTTCCTCGTGTCGTGGATCAGGTTACAATAAACACAGCGCGGTTGCTTTCACTTTAGCGGCCGCACTTGTTGTTTTGTGTGGGCTTGTTTTTAAATGAAACACAACTTGTCTTACTGGAAAGAGCGATTGTTTTTATATGTTAATTAATAAAGAACTACTTACGTTTTTGCTACGTTTCATTTTATGCTCTCGACAGTAGGTCTGTCTGATATACCCTTTTCTCGAAGTTACTTTCAGATAAAACAGATTTTTTTTAGCAAAACTTCGATTTCCTTCATAACTCTGACTCGGCATCTTGGGTTTAGTAAGAGCAATATATTCCGTCATCTTCTACCATGCACTCTAGAACATGTGTAGTGACAGCTGTCTACTTAGCGCTGTTTAGAGGAGTTCTACATTATTTTAGCCGTGTCATGTTCTTGAATGGGGGAACAATGTGTGGGGTGCGTGTTTAGTAGACTCCAAAGTGGCAGCGGTTGAGTCGGGACTGGACTACACCCTTTGGCAATTCGTTTTAAGCACTTGGGTGGATTGCATGTTTTGCTGCTGTGCAGATATTTGCGCGATTCATAAGTTTGAAACCACACCGTACTACCATATGGTCGTTCATTGTATCAATGAATAGAATGTGATTATGGTGAGTTTGGGTAAAAGGATTAATATTTACAGTGCGTTGACACTACAAAACCTCGATGGTAAAAACTGTATAAATAACATTATTTACATCGTCCTCAAGTAATTTGGACTGCCTTTCCTAATAAAATGTATGGTCATCCTTACTTATACATTTCAGCCTTCCTAATTCTGGCGGAAGGTGGAGGTAATATGAGCGCACTCATACAGTTTAACTTGAATCACTTGAGTTCCATATCGTTGAAGCTGAAAATATAGATTTGAGTGCCATTCACTGGCATAGTTAAACCGGTTGCCTTGTGGCTGCCCGTTTCATCCATTAGCGGAAAGGCACCAGTAGCACGTGCTGAAATCAGCTGACCGCATCCACGGCTCACAGCGGATTCCAGCTCATTTTGTTGAGGCGCTGGTGGAAACGTAAACCACCAAAGTTGCAACTTAGCAACTCATGTCCATAAATAGAGAGGGCCTCGTCGGAAGGGGAGCCGAATCACAGGCAGGGCCATGATTTTGGTGAGAGAATCGGCTTTCTTCTTGTATCGAGCGACTCGCACACGTTTTTACCATTCCGAAAGTGCCCCCTTTAGGTCGTGTAGCATTACCATTCTGTACAGTTTATTTGTTATACTGATTTGAACTGGTAAATATATTATCCATGAGGCATACACAGTTGTGTTTTATGCAAACCTCGGGGACAGGTGAGCATAGTAAATTAGAAGTGAATCATGTAGAATGTGGTGTAGAAAGTTTATCTGTTTGCAATTTCATGTGGGCAGTCGAAATAAATAAATATACTCGTTGATATGTTAGTAAATGCCCTCTTACTAATGGAATAAGTGACAGGTATCGTCAGTGTTTTGGCAAAATAATTAATCGGAAGTCTTTAATGCAAACGCTCTTACTAATATAACCATGGTTGTATGATTTCTCAGATCTTCCATATGAGTTGAGGTTCAATTCATTCTGAGCATGGGTTCGCAAGTGTGCATGCTTGTTTAAATATTTGAATTGTGATCAAATTTCATCAATCGTCCCTGGAGTCCCCTTGGTGTTTGCTCTGTTTTTAATGAATAACTATGACACTATGTGTAAGACCCTGGACTGGTAGAAGTTGTGTAAAGCCTGCATCTTTTCGCTCCCCCACCTCAGGAACCGACAAGCACTTCTCCTTTCATCCCTTTTTATTTTTTGCATTTTTATATAGCGCAAATCAAGGTATCAAAGTGCTTTACATAAGCACTACTTCCATAACAGAAATTTGCCCAGTGGGGGATAATATGCTGCATGGCTAAACACTTATAAGGTCCCAAAGGCGAGACCTATTGGCTATGCCAATGCTTGTTAGTTATACTTCTTTGACAAGCTAGAGGGTGGAAAGTTATTGTAACAGGGTCTTGAAGTGGGGTTTTGTTTGGGGTAGGACGGCCCAAAGGAGAAGAGATAAGCAAACACTTTACGATCAGCCACAGAAAATGTGAACATTGTTTGTTAGAAGTTGGAAAAAGAGATGGAGGGAAGGTAGGGTGGAGGGCCCCTTTGAGCAATGGCTGTTGGAAAGATTGATATCCTCACTCATAGGCTCTTATGAAGGAGAGAGGTGAATACAGACTGATTCAACATTTGTCATGTCTGGAGGGGGAGTCAGTTATTGACTTCATACTGGAAGAGCAGAGTTCTGCGAGGTATTCTTCAGTGGATGCTGCAATTTAGTGCCAGAAGCTGAAGTAGGGGTGTGTAGGACAAAGAGTAACAGAGTCGGCGTTCAGACTTTTGCCACTGCATCCAGTAGATTTTGAGTTGTTGGGGATGCAGTTGCCGGTAAGTTCTTTGTTGATAAATGTTTGCCCACGGGCTGTTGTATCTCCTGTGCGTTATTTGAGAAGTTGAACTCCTTTTTTATGGTGGCTCTTTACATTTATACCTGGTGTGTCACTTTTGATGCATTATTTGGATGATTTCTTTTTTGTTGATCCTCATAATCCCCAGGTGAGCTCTGAGTGGCTGGCAGGATTTTAAGATTTAATGTTGGATGTGGGCATTCCTTTGCCACAGGAAAAAATGTTGGGTCCGACCACAGACTTGACTTTACTAGACATTCAGATTGATTTGGTTCACATAGAAGCCAGATTACTAGAAGAAGGAAATAAAACGGCCATGTTGATATTGTTGGATGAGATGTTGGAGCAGAAGATAAAAGTGAGAGACACTCAAGTACTGCTGGGCCACTCAAATTTTGCATGTAGGGTGATATTGTCTGGAAGGATGTTTTGAAGGTTGGTTTTGCACTGGCGGGCCAGGCCTGTCCGCACCACAGCGTGAACTTGTCAGCAGGGACGTGAGTAGATTTGATGGTATGGAGGGTATTTTTGAAACATTTCAATAGGATGTTGTTACGTTCATTATGTTGATGACTGAAAGATGGCTGTCCCCTGTGACCATACCAGGGAAGCTAGTGGAAATAGAATTTCATGGTAAGTTATTGTAGCACCAAGAACCTATGGCTGGGGAGCTGAAGAGGAGACTCCTAAAAGGGTGGGCAACACAATGGTGGGTGGGAGGGACAGAGGAGGCTGAGGAGGCCAATGATGTTTTCATTGTTGAGATACAACTTGCATATTTTGCTGGAGGATTGCTTTGACGAAGGGGAAGTGGTTCTGTTTTCTGATGTCAGAGATTTTTGGGTGTTCGAAACGGGCAGCTTGAGATAATTTGCAACAGTGATGAGGGGAGAAGCAATAGAAGTGTGTGTGAGAAAGTCAATAACAGATCAGAAGAGGTGTAGGGCATGAGAGGTGCAGAAAAAAACCCAGGTGTAACAAATGTGCCAATTGTATTGATGGCAGAGGTATGTTGCCTGTGGATTTGCGAGGCGGGAGTAGGTCTTTTGACATAGGGATGGTTCCTAGTTATCCAGTGCTCAGTTACTGGCAGTTTTACATAAGGCTTTGCATGTTCTGTAGTTGCTGGTAGGGGAGTTTGGCATGCATTCTTTAGAATAGGGCCGGTTATAGACGGAAGGGGATGTACAATTGAAAGGATAAGGATAAACCACTGCAATAATGGAAAATCAGCCCGTACAGCTGTTACCGCATGTGAGAAAGTGCCATCTTTCTTACAAGGTATGCCCCCACCTTTTGCTAAATTGCTGAATGTACTTTGATTAAGTGTACCCTGGACTCCTGCCAATCAGGTGCCCAGGGCCAATGTTCCTTCCTTAAAACACACAAACTCCAAATTGGCAAACCCTAGCCACATGTCAGCCCCTGGTAAATGGTACCCTAGGTACCCAGGGCCTTGTGGCCAGAGAAGGCCTCTAGGGGCTGCAGCACTCGTTGTGCCACCCTTAGAGGCCCTGTACCCTTACACACACACACACACTGCCTTTGCAGGCTGAGTGTCTGGGTGCAGGGCAAAACAAAGAGTCGACATGGCACACATCTCTGTGTGCCATGCCCATCACCTACACTGCCAAGGCATATATCAGTCACCCCTCTAGCTGGGTGCCTTACGCCTATGGTGTGGGCACAGGAGCAGGAGCCCTGTGCCCCTACGGTACCCGGGTCCATTCCTGGGCACTGTAAGTGCAGTGCTGCCATTTAAGAGTACATGGTGCTGAGAGCTCGTCAAACACGAGCTCCACAGCACCATAATGGCAACACTGAAGACTGGGAAGTTTGGTATCAAACTTCTCAGCACATTAAACCCACACTTATGCCAGTGTGGGATTTAATGTACTAAGCACCCCAGAGGGCATCTTAGAGATGCCCCCTTACAGCTGACCTACAATCCACGTCTGCTCTGAGGCTGCCCAGGCTGCCACACAGCAGACACGTTGCTGGACCCCTGGGTGGGAGAGCCCCTGCTCTCCCGGGCCTGCAACAATGCACATCCTGGGTGAGGTGAGAAACTCCTCCCCCAGGATGAGCAAAAGGGAAGCTTCAAAGGCATGCCGCCATTTGGAGTTTCCCCAGGCCACTGCAACCCCCCACTCTGGCGGGAAGCTTGGCCGGAAACCCCATACAAGGACAGGGGATGTGCCAGCCTGCCCACCCCACCCCTCAGGTGGGGGAGGCGAGGTGAAACACATCTCCGGGCTCTCGCCATCTTGAAGATGGGAGGCCCTACCCTATCAGGATTAGGCTACTGCCCCCTCCCACAGGAGAGAGACAGGATAGGGGGTGTACCCACCCCAGGACAAGGACCCATTGGTCCCTGGCCTTCACCTACCTATAACGCCCCTAAATCTAGTATTTAGGGGCACCCTGAACCTTCCTTCCCCAGATTCCAGATTCGAAAAACTACAAGAAGAGCAAGAAGAACAAAGACCTGCCCTGCAGCTGCTAAAAAGGGAAGAAGACACCAACTGCTTTGGCCCCAGCCCTACCGGCCTGTCGACTCCCGGACCTGCACCAGCGCGGCATCTCTCGTGGCCAGCAACCTCCCCAAACCCCGGAGGACCTGGCTACCTTTTGGCTCTAAGCCCCTGGGACTCCCATGAGTAGAGGCTCTACTCAGAAACCTACTTCTAACCCCTGGCAGCAGCCCGGAACCGCGAACCCAGCACACTCTGCACCAGCCAAGCCTGGCCAGTGCCGGAGTGGACAAAGACCCTGAGGACGACCCCACGGCGACTGTGACCCCGAGTCCGGCACCCAAGGACCCCCCTCGACATTCCGGAAGAAGCCTGCAGCCTCAGAACAGAGTGCCACCCCAACCGCGATCAACAAGAGGGTAAGATTTCCGACATCAAAAGGCACCCCTGCACCCGGCGCCCTGCGGCCCCCTGTGCCCAATCCCGGGGTACCCACCTAACCTACAACTACCCAACTTACCTCTCGAAGTGGTGGTGGCACCTGAAGCATCCTCGCCCCGAGCTTGCAGCCTTTTTCCAAACCGGAACATTCCCATTGATTTCCATTGAGCGCCCGACGGCTCAAAAGCACCCTGCACCCAGCCGCCCGAGTGGCCCTGGCAGTGCAATCTCTACACTAGCCTACTTCCCCACTTGCCCTGAGTGAGTGACCAGGAGCCCAGCTCCCACAGCCGCGTGGCCTGCTAGTCAGCAGCCACCAAACCAGGCCCCCCTATTCCTCATAGGCTAACATTGGGCCTAACTGTCTCTGCACCCGGCCATCCTGAAACCGCTGAGGGTGAACTGACTGTACCTACCTGACACTGGGAGACCCCTGAGTCTATGCCCAGAACTTCAACTCTGCCAGTCGAGAACTTACCCTTAAACCGCGATCTTCATTTTCCTCATAGGGTAACATTGGCTGGCTTTTTCTTGGAAAATCTTCTAAGTGTGAACTTTTCAAAACTCAAAATATTCACCAACAATCAGCCGAGTACCAAAAACGAATTTACTCACCTGCTCTTAGGTGAGCTCCCAGTGCTGGATCTTGGTGCCCAGCACTGACTCTGAAAAGTACCCACAACTACACTTACCTTTAACTCCTTTTTCTTCCATAGGAAACCATTGACTGCTTTTCTGTGAAATTTCTTCTAAGTGTTGATTTCTGCAATCTTGAAATATTCTTTTAAAATCGTACAATTTCTGCAAACGTAATTACTTACCTGTTTCTGATAAAGACCACAGTGCTGAGTCTAGGTACTCAGACCTGGATTACAAAAGTAACGATAAAGTACTCTACCTGCAACTTGAATTTCTTGCCATAGAGATCCATTGAATGTTTTCTTTGAAATATTTTCTAAGTGTCAACTTTTGAAATAGCTAAATATTATTTAAAAATCAGTACAGTAATTAAGTCGACTTTCACCACTTGATTCTGAATATTGTCCCAGGGCTGGATCTAGGAGCCAGACCTGGAATTCCAAAAGTAATCTGAAAAGTAATTTATTACAAATAACCTGAATTTACCATTGAGCTCAATGCATTGTTATGTTTAGGAAATAGGATTGTTTATTGCAACCAACTGTGACTATTTACAAAAATCCATTGCTTATTGCAAAAGTATTTATATTCAACCTCTCATTCTGAGAAAGTATATTTTTATTCCCTTTGTGGTTCTAAAAATAAAACAAGCATATATTTTATATATATAAACCATTGGCCTAGAGTTCAGTTATTGAGTGTGTGAGACCATTTGCTGACTGAGTGTGTACAACAAATGCTTTACACTGTCCTCTGGTACTGCCTTACTGCTCGACCAAGCTACCACTTTAGAGAGTAAGGTCATACCTAACTTTAACCTCTATCAGCCCCTGGGGGACTGTGGACTCTGTACACCCTGTACCTATTAGGGAACAGTATATACAGAGCCACTTTCTCACACCGCACTACACCAAAAAGTCAAAGATCAACACAAACCCTACATTGCAGTTAAAAATAACCTACAAGACATGCAAATACAATACAGTCTGATGTTCCCAACCAAGTTACAAATCTGGCATGCGGGTAAAGCCTATTTTGTTTTTTACATCCCCAGAGGAATGTTGGGAATGGGTGGCGTTGGCAATAAGGCAGACATGTTGTCAGCCAGAACCCAAAGAAATGTAAGCAACAAACAAGTGACAGGCATGGAAACAAGAAGTTCTAAATATTAACAAGTCACTACTATGTAGCTAAGGTAAGGTGTATGGTATTTAAGAGGGGGGACATGTAGAAAGGAAACTGTTATTCACCCTGTAGGAATCCGTTTATAGAATGCAGTGCCATAGATTCACATGTTAAGTATACTCCTGGCATCTAGTGTTGACCTCAGCCGTTTGAAAGTTGTTTTTGTTTGATAGTCTCCCGAGTCACAAGACATGGTAGTGCGCAATGTGTATCAAGGAATAGAAAATAAGATCTCTGCAACCAACATACATTTCCGGAAAGTAGGGAGGGCGAATGTGAATCTACAGCACTACACTTCACAGATGCTTACAGGATAGCATTTTCCGCTCGTAGCATGTGTGGATGCAGATACACATGCTTAGCATAAATGGTAAAGCAGTACTCTCCTGAAGAGGTGTCTAGGGTATGGATGATGCAGATCTTTGAAATAAGGTTTTTAATACCGTCTGACCTACCATGGCTTGTTGATGGGCTAAAATATCCACACAGTAGTGCTTAATAAATGTGTGTAGAGTTGAGCAGTTGGGGGCCTTACAAATATCCAATAATGGGAAGTTTCTCTAAAAAAGCCATGTTGCTCCCTTCTTAAGGATGGAGTACACTTAGCTGGAGCAGGTAGAACCCTTTTTGCTTTAAGGTCGCAGGTCAGAATACATTTGATTACCCACCTAGCTATCCCTGCTTTAGATATGGGCTGTAATTTGTACGGCTTCGTAAAGGAGACAAAAGAAAAGTTACTTACCTGGGGTAAGGATATTTCTGGTGGATCCTCCATCTACCTGAGGATTGCTCACCTCTTGAATAATTCCCAGGTGCCAGACTGGTCTGGAAAACTATTCTTCATAGTTCTTCCCTGACGATAGGGGGTGCCGGCTCCATGCAATGCCTGAAGTGATATCCCTGTGACATCACCAACCCCAAATAGTGTTCCCACTGTCATAACCACGTCAGTTTCTCCTTTATTTTCTCCACACCGACGTGGCACCACAATGAGAATTACATCTGTGAGGAATCTGCTGGTAGAGTATCCAAAAGAAATATTGTCACCGCAGGCAAGTAACGTTTCCTTCAGATGGATATTTCTAACTGCAGATTTCTCACTTCTTGAATAGATTCCCAAACATAGCCACCTATGGGATGAAGGGCCTTATTGGATGGTTATACCAAGAGGTCCTGTAGCAGAGGGGTGAAATGCCCATCCCTCATCACCTTGGAAATCCAGGCAATAGGAGTTAGTGAAGGTGTGGGTGTTGACCAAGTGGTCACTCTGCAGACGTTGTCTCCAGGCACCCCACCAAGCCTAAGCAGACGTGTTTGAGTTGGCTCTTGCAAAATGAACTCTAATGCCCTCCAGTGGATCTTTATGGAATGTGGCACAGCAGATTTTGATACATAAAATTATCAATCTGGACAATTTCCTTTTCTGCACTGCTCGCCCTTTCCCGTTGCCCACATACCCTACAAAAAGCTGGTCATCCACGTGGTAGTCCTTTGAGCAGTCAATGTAAAAACTCAGTTTTCCTAGGGTCCTGCCTATGCAGCCTCTCCTTGCCCTTGGTAGGGTGTGGCAGAGAAGAAGGATGGCAATGTTATTGATTGACCTAACCTGGTTCTGAGAACTATAATGTTGGGAGTAGAAAGAAGAGAATGGGAGTTTGATTGACAGTGCTTGCAACTCACTGACAGGACTAGCAGAAGTGATAGTGACCAGAATTTGTTTTTTAATAATTAAAATATGTAGGGAACAACGGAAGATGCGTAAACAGAGCCCCAATCGTAAACGTTTGACCAAACTTAAATCTCACTGTGATATTACAAAAGGGGTGGGTAGAAATATATTAGTCATACTTTTTTGGACCTGCAGAACAAAGGGGGAGTTAAAAAAGGGAGGTTTTCTCTGGTAGACAGAGGAAAGTGGACAAGGCTGCCAGATACCCCATTCACTGTACCCACAGCACAGCCTCATTTGTGCTAGTGAAAGCACAAATCTGAGAATGTCAGACAGGAGCACCTTCAAGGGGTCAGTTTGATGATCTCGGTACCACTCTATTGAACAACATGCAGACTTGCAGATAAGATCACAGCCACAGCTTCATCTAGAAGCAAAAATGTATTTAAGTGTCCCTGCTCAATCTCCATTTATGAAAGTGTAGGTCCTGGACATGTGTGACAAGAATTTGCCCTTGTAACTGGGAAAAGGGCCCCCCCTGGGAGGAAGATGAGGTGAGGGACACAGGGAGAGGTGTAGAAGTCTATGTAGCGCAACCTTCAAACTGGGGCCACTATGATGACTTCTGCCCTGTCCTGGCAGATCTTCCTTAATACTCTTGGAATCATGGGTATGGGAGGAAAAACATAGGGGAAAGTTCCACTCTAACTGAAACACGTCCCTTAATACTGCTAGCATCAATTGCTGAAGGATACAGAACTTCAGGTAATGCGAATAGAAAAAGCAGCAAAGAAATCCACGGAGGGCACGCCTCATAGATCAAATATAGTCTTCACAACCTCCGGTGGAGACTCCACTCATGATCAGCAACATGATGCTGACTTAAGTTGTCTGCACTAGTGTCCAGTGAACCTGTTAGGGGATTGGCTACCAGCCATATTCTGTGGCTGTGTGCCTACGACTTGATCGTCAGGGCTTCTTAGCAGAGAGCCCGGAACACTACTAACTCTTGTTTGTAGATATACTACATCTGTCAAGATTTGGACCAACCACAAAGGGAAGTGAAGAGAAGGGAGAACTGCCAAGAGTTCTAGCAGATTTATGTGCAGACTCTGCCCTCTTGGAGACCAAAGGTCTCTGATCTTCAGTTTCTCCAGATGATTACCCCACCCTAGGGTGGAGGAGTCCGTCACTAATGTGATCATGGCTGGAGGGGGTTAAAAGTTCACCCCTCTGGAAAGTTGCTCATCCACACCCTACCAAACAAGCTGTGCAGCAGCGCCCCCGGAGACCATTATTGAGTCAACAAGGTTGCCCCCATGTTGGAACCACCGCCTGCCAAAGCACTACTGGTGAGCCCACGTGTCAGCAGGCATGCTTGACTAGGAAAATGCAAGATGCTAGCAGATGAAGGACACACAGGATTGGAATTCCAGCCCCTTCTTGGAATTGCGAAAGCAACGGACAGTTGTCTTTCACTCTCTGCTCTGGGATAAAGGCTCGGGCCAAAGTAGTATCCTATCAACAGGAGGTGCTGAGAAGGCTCCAGGTGGGATTTAGGCACATTCATGGAAAGACTCAAGTCATGCAGCAGGAATGCAGTCGACTGTAGATGTGAACTCTTCATCTATGAAGTCCCGGCCTTCTGAAACCTATCGTCTAGGTAGGGAAAAAACTGAATCCTGGTGGAAGGGTACAGTATACCCTTTTCCCACAATTTTTAAGACCGATTGATCTAAAGTTATGGCTTCCAGGCTTCCGCAGAAGGGGAAACCTGATCTCCTATCAGTTGTGAGTGAACCCACAAGGGAGAACTAGAGCTTCTCCTTGCATTGGCTGAGAAGGAAGGGGGGGGGGGGGGGTGGGTGACTGCACAGGTGGCTGGACGCCTCTATCGCTTTTGCGCTCATATAAGGGTGTAGAATGGTGTTCTGGGCTTGCTACTGAGCAAGAGCCGCAGCTTGGCGTTGGCAGAAGTTGATCCCTTTCTGAGAACCACAAAACTTCCAAACCCCTTATTTTGGGGTTTCAGACCAAGGGAACGGGCCGATGCGGAATTAGCCATAAAATGATCCAAGGCCAAGTTGGCCTTCTCCCCAAATAGTTTGCTGTTTTCAAAGTGGAGGGTCATAAGAGAGAACTGGACCCTAGAGGAAAATCCAGACATTCTGAGCTGGTATGCTTGTGAACTACAACGGATGTCCCCATAGACCTGGCATCTGAATTGACCATATCCAGTTCCGATTGGATCACTTGTCCAGATGTTATCTGCCCATCCCTGATGAGGTTTTGGAAGCCGACCGGAAGTTCCTGGGTATTAGAGTGCCCACCATATCCCACGTGTTAGTATCACAAAGGAAGAGCAACCTAATAACCTATTATGAGATTGATAGGAAGGCCACCATTTATTTTGACAATTCAATCAGTTTTTCATTTTCTGCATTTTTTGCCTCTTAACTGTTTGGCTCCAAGAATCGCATCTGAAAATTTGTGTTAAAATGATATCTGCTTTTGATATTGCCCTCCAATAAAGTTATCAGGCTTCACATTCATTCACATAAAGTACTTTCAAGATGGCCACCATTCATTTTGGGAATCTGATCCTTATTCCATATATTGCATCTTTCATCTTTGCAGTCTTGTTCCGGGAACTGCATCAGAAAATACGTTTTTTCTCACTCCAACAAGATCACTTTTCTAATACTTGTGCAAAGATTTTTGAATGATTTCCCATTTTTCCTTAATTTAAGACCTAACCTAATTTTGCCGCCCCACTCAGTAACACTCTAGTGTTGCAATCAGGAAGTAAGCAAGGAGAAAGGCCTTTTAAAAATGGATGCCAAGCTGACGCACGCTCCCTATTCCAACTCTGAGGAACGAGAGCTGGTGTGTTTGATTCACAGCTGGCTACTCGAGCGAGTTCTTACACACCATACTAGAGGTAAGTGCAAGGCAGGGTACCTCTAGGTCTCTGCCATTGTTGAGCATATATAACCAGTGTTAATTAGTCAGTATTTAGCTGCTGCCATCTGGCTGACTTTGCTATCTTTTGCTCCTGCACTGCTCGTGTAAATCCTCTTTTTTACCTCAATTTGTACCCATTTTTATAACTTTTCTAGATCCCATCTGGTACATTTCTCTCACCACACACGGAATGGTATGTTTTTAGACCTCTTTTCGTGGATTTAGCACATGGTTAATATCAATCACACATTTCGGCACGGTTTGTAAGCACCACACCATAAAATTGCAGTGAGGCATATGCTTTCAAGTTTGCAGTGTTCACTATATCACCCTTAGTTACTAATGTATGAAGATGTACTTTTACTTCTTGGTTTTCTTTTTATTTACAGACATCTTAGGGGACCTCAGATTTCACAAATACAATTACCTGAGGATGATCTCACATACTTTATAGAGACCTACACCTCAACACAGTTACGCTATGCTTCTGTAATTTTCTCACCATTAGAATACATTCTACAGCTCATGGCTATGTTCTTGTGATTGTTTTTGAGAGTGGAGCTGACATAAATTTGTCTCACAAGGTTATTGTAATAACATGGACAAACTACACAGTGGACGTGTGTGCCGGATTACTTTTCTCTGTATCCCTACTAAAGGATGTTATTTTGTACTATACATAAACTGAATACAATTGCTTTATAATTGTACGCCTGTTTTTCATTCATTCATTTCTTTCTTTCATTTTATTACCCATGATTGATTTAGTTTTATCCAATTCAATTAATGTATTTGCTTTAATACGGTTCAACACTTGATTGTGTTTAATTCTTATGATTTGATTTAATGCGTCATATAATAGACACCGAAATAACTCAAATAATTATAGTTTGCTTTATGAATGACCCTCTTGTTGGTCATTGACTTCACCTGTCACCACATCCCAGAGCACATGTACATAGCTAGCGTCCTAATAAGCATGATATATTTAGGGACATGAGTGCCAGGCTCCCCCGCTGCAAAGGTTTTCTTGGCCTAAACCTCCAGGTTTTTTTTCAATTTCCTATCCACGGGGGCAGAATGGTGCTCCAACAAAAATAAAGAGTGACCTAGGTCTTGTCTTACCTCCTGGATATTGACCAATTAACAGCCGAGACAGACAATGGCTTGGTCCATGTGGTTAGTAAAGGGTCTTATAGAATAAAAGTAAAGGGTCAGAGGTGTGGAATATGGGCTGTCAGACCACTGAGAGAATGGTGGATTTAGTTTCTACTGTGAGCATAGGAAATTCCAGACAATCTACTGGGATCCGAAAAGCCTTATACTGGGGAGCTATCAATACCACTGTCCTGGACTAGACCTTGAAATTCCTGCAATGGCTCCTGAGGGTCATCCTGTTTTGAGTCCGTACCAAACACGTCGTATAGGGAGGGGTGTTCTCATGTTTTCTTTTCCTCCACGAGAAGTTGAGCCTTCCATCTTGAATGTATGCACAAGTGCCAAGGGTTGTGAGCCGGTAATGGGTTGCTGTGGAGCCAGAATCGTCAGGACCGGAACTGCAATTGGGGTCGGCACTGGTGGTGCTGCAGGAGTGGACGGTTGTTGTGCGACCAGTGCTGGAATCAAAGGTGGCAGGAAAGAGGCAAAAGGTTCTAAGAGAAAGCCCACTAATGAGAATCCAAAAGACGACTCTTGCTCTCCCATGAGACCAGAAGGCGCTGCAGAAGGGATCATAGCGCAGGGCAAGACCTTAATCATGGCATTGAGGTCAATGGTACCAGAGCCAGCGATTAGGGATCCTCGATCAACTCTGGCTCTGAAGAGGAGTCCGTGGTTAGTATTGGTGACTTGCCTCATTTGTTTGAGGTGTCTCCTCTTGTATTTTTTGTGGGAGGACCTGGACTCAGGCGAATTGGGTTACCAGAATCTGCAACTGCCTCTGCTGTCTTTGGCCCTGGCCCTAAAGAGCTTTGCTTCCCGCTCTTTTATGGCCTTAGAGTGCAAACTCTGATAACTTAGGGGGGCATTTTATGTTGCACATAACTACTGAACCTTTTCGAGGATGACCGAGCTCCGGAACAACATCACAAAGCACAGAAAAAAAAGAACTGATAGCGGCATGACAGTGCGGCACCAAATGTGGTCAGCGACTTCACAGGGACATCCTTTCCAGTGTCACACAGAGCCGGCGCCTAATACCACTGGGGGAGTCCTATGATAAACAGTCTAGAGCCTAGGATTATTCAAGAGGTGAGGAACCTACAGGTAGAAGTATCCGTCAGAATAGCAGATTTGATTTTAGAAATGTCTTGGTTCTGTCTCTGTAATAAGAGGGCTTTGAACATCCAATGTGTGAAGTGATCTCTCTCTAACAGATTGGGTTGCGAAAGAAAACTGGATCTTCTTTGGTTTGGTTAAGGTGAAAGGTGACACCACTTTAGGAAGGAAAACTTGAGAGTTGTTTCTAAGAACCACCCTGTCCTTGGGAACCTGCACTAAGACTTCTGAGAGAGCTAATAGCCACTAGGAGGGTCTCCTCCCATTAAATGAATTGAAGGGGACATAAATGATGTAACTCAAAAGACGGTCCCATGCGCCAAGTGACGACTATAGGCAGGTTGCACCCAGAAGCGGGAAAGACCCTCTTAGGGAATTACCCTTTAAAGACTCTCCATGAAAGTCTTAATGACTGGAATCCGAAAAGGGGATTTAAGCTCTCTATTCTGTAAGTAGGCTGAATTTGGGAGTTAAATGCAAACTAATGGAAGTATAGGTGAGAACTGCTTTATTCAAAAGCAAAAGGTAGGCAATAATAACTTGTACTGTAGGTTTCAAGGGGGAAATAAACCTTTTCCATTATTTTCTAATAGTCACGAGTTACGGGCCACCATGCATCCCTGAGAAAAGTTAACACACCTGAATTCTAGGGCCTTGGGTGTCAAATCACAAGATTGAGCTGTTCGAGATCGCAGATGTCTGACTAGCCACTGCCTCTGTGTGAAGAGGTCTGATTTGTGCGTGATCCTCGTGGGAGGATAGCAGAACATATCTGGGAGAATGGACTCATTTTGCTGTCTGGCCCAAATTGGTGCTGCTAGAATGAGGGTTAGTGATGTTTGCCTTATCTTTCTCGCCCCATGAGGAAGTAGTGGGAGAGGCAGAAAAGTGTAGGCAAATAGCCCTTACCAACTCATGCAAAGTGAATTGCCCATGCACTGTGGGTGTGGAAACCAGGAGGCAAAGTGTTGGCATCTAGCATTTTATGGGGTGGAAAACAGGTCTATGTTTGGAGTGCCCCAACGTTAAGTACCTGTTTAAGACTTAAAAGGAAAATGCTACTTACCCAGTATGCATCTGTTCTTGGCATGTAGAGCTGTAGAGTCTCATGCTTATGCATAGATCGCCATCTAGTGTTGGCTCCGGATGTTTGCACTTTGTTTTTCTTCAAAGAAGTCTTTCTAATCACGAGGTAGGTGACTCCTCCTTTCAATGATAGTGTGCATGGTCATCGACTTCATCTTCAGATTGTTTTCCCGCAGAGGGTGAGAGAATGGAGTAGTAGTAAAGAATAAAGATGGCCATGTGTAAGAATGTATAATATCAAGAGAACTACAGCAGTCAGAGGTACCTGGGGAGGTGGGTGGGTGCATGAGATTCTACAGCTCTACATGCAAAGAACAGATGCATACTGGGTAAGTAGAATTTTCCGTTAGAGGCATGTGAGCTGTAGATCACATGCTTATGCATAAACCCTACAGCCGTCTCCCCTAAGCATTGGCTATCCTGTACCTGATGAAGTTGTCTGAAACAGCGTTTTAAGTATTGCTTGGACCACATTAGCCTGCTGTCTGGCTAACATATCCACACAATAGTGTTTGATGAATGTGTGTGGTGTGGAACATGTTGCAGCTTTGCAAATGTCAGTAATAAGGATGTTGCCTAAAGAACAAGTTACTTACCTTCGGTAACGCTTTTTCTGGTGGATACAGTATCTGCCTGTGGATTCCTCACCTTGTGAATATCCCCTGCGCCAGCAACATTCAATAACTTTTGTAGCTCTCCATGCCAACGAGGACGACGTCACAGAAGCACGGCTCCGCTCGCGGCTCCGCTAACGTCACTGGATCCATAAGAGGACTTCATCGGCGTGATGACGTCAGTTCCGCCCTTTTTTCCGTGCCTTCGAGGCACATGGACGGACTGACAGCAATATATATACAGTATACACAGTACATAATATACAAACCAACACACACAATGTGAAGACAATGCAGGAAGGCAAAAGAAATAACACGCTTCCTTTGACAGTAATAAATACATTTTGAAACAACATCACTATTGTAGGTATACAAGGGTGGACAACGGGGAGGCGGGTGGGTCAGTGAGGAATCCACAAGCAGATACTGTATCCACCATAAAAAGCGTTACCGAAGGTAAGTAACTTGTTCTTCTGATGGATACATCTGCCAGTGGATTCCTCACCTTGTGAAAAGATTCCCACAGCAGTCCCACTCCCGGAGGAGGGTGTCCACCCTTCTATACCAAAAAGTCCTGAAGGACGAAACGAGCAAAGTGTCCGTCCCTCCTCACCTCGGAATCCAAGCAGTACTGCTTTGCGAAAGTGTGGAGGGAGGCCGAAGTTGCCGCCCTTCAAATGGCCTCCACAGGAACACCTCTAGAAAAGGCAGATGTAGAAGACTTTGCCCTGGTAGAATGAGTCCTTATACCCTCTGGAGGTTCCTTACTGGCCAAAGAGTAACATATCTTGATGCACAAGATAATCCATCTGGAAAGGGTGCGCTTGTGCACCGCTCTGCCTTTCCTGCAGCCAACAAAGCCCACGAAGAGCTGGTCATCCACTCGAAAGTCTTTAGTTCTATCGAGGTAAAAGCTCACCGTCCTCTTAGGGCTCAAGCGGTGAAGCCGCTCCTCCTCTTTGGAAGGGTGAGGGGGAGGATAGAAGGTAGGAAGGGTAATGGACTGCCCCAGATGGAAAGGAGTTACCACCTTTGGCAGAAAAGCAGCCCTGGTCCCGAGTACCATTCTTTCAGCATAAATGGTCAAAAACAGGGGTTTCGAACTCAGAGCTTGAAGCTCACTTACCCTCCTTGCCGAGGTAATGGCAATGAGAAAAACTGTTTTGAAAGACAACAACCTTAAGGGACACTTGTGCAAGGGCTCGAAAGGAGAACCCATCAGGTAAGTCAAGACAAGATTTAAGTCCCATTGAGGCACAATAAAAGGAGTAGGCGGAAACATGTTGGTAAGGCCCTTAAGGAATCGTAATACAATAGGTGACTTAAACAAGGACGGCTGATCCGACAAGCAAAGGAATGCCGACAAAGCCGACAAATATCCCTTTACAGTAGCTACAGCAAAGCCTTGCTGAGCAAGAGAAAGAGCAAACTGAAGGATTTTGGATAAACGAGCCCTCAAAGGGTCAATAGACCTCTCACCGCACCAAAGAACAAATTTAGACCACCTATGAGAATAGATAGATTTAGTGGAATGACGTCTGGCAGGCAAAATTACATCTACCACATCAGGCAGGAGAAAAAAATAATTCAGGTTGCCCCGTTCAATCTCCAGGCATGAAGGTGTAAGCTCTGGAGGTGGGAATGTAGAACCTGGCCCTTCGACTGCGAGAGGAGGTCTGCCCTGAGAGGGAGACGGAGCGGAGGGCACGAGGAGAGGTAGAGAAGATCTGTATACCACACCCTTCTTGGCCAATCCGGAGCGATCAATATGACTCGGACCCGGTCTTGGCGAATCTTCCTCAGAACCCGAGGAATCAAGGGTATGGGAGGAAACGCGTAAAGGCGATGTGAGTCCCATCTCAACTGAAACGCGTCCCCCAAAGATCCCTGCATCAGATACTGGAGACTGCAGAATGACGGGCAGTGAGCATTCTCGTGAGTGGCAAACAGGTCCACCCGAGGAGTTCCCCACGTCCGAAAGACGTGACGAACCACCTCCGGATGGAGCCTCCACTCGTGGTTGGCCGAGAACTGCTGACTGAGACTGTCTGCACGCACGTTCAGAACTCCGGCCAGATGATTTGCCATCAGACAAATCTGATGATTCTGAACCCAGGACCAGAGATGCAGAGCCTCTCTGCAGAGGCAATGCGACCCCACTCCTCCCTGCTGGTTGACATACCACATCCCGGTAGAGTTGTCCGTCAGGACTTGAACCGACTGACCGCAAAGGGAAGGGAAGGAAGGAAGGCCATGAGTGGCAAACGTATCGCCCGCAACTCCAAAAGGTTGATGTGAAACAACCTTTCCTCTGGAGACCAAAGACCCTTGACCTCCATATCCCCCAGATGCGCACTCCACCCTAAAGTGGATGCATCCGTTATCACTGTGGCCACCGATGGAGGCAGATGGAAGGGTTTTCCTTGAGACTGATTGCCATCCACACTCCACCAAGATAGATCCGCTGCAGCTTCTCTGGAGATCCTCACAGACTCACTGAGATCTCCGTTGTGCTGATACCACTGCCTGAGGAGGCACCACTGGAGCGCCCTCATGTGCCAGCGTGCATGGTTGACCAACAGAATGCAGGAAGCAAACAGACCGAGCAGACGAAGGACCTTCAGGACTGGAACGACCGCTCCATTGTAAAACAAGGTAACCATTTCCTGTATGTCGAGAATCCTTTGAGGAGGAGGGAATGCCCGACACACAGTAGTGTCCAGTACCGCCCCTATGAACAGGTTGTGCTGAGAGGGCACCAGGTGAGATTCGGGAACGTTTATCAAAAAACCCAATTTGTACAACAGCTGGCTGTAGCCTGCAGATGATGAAGCACCTTCTCTGGCGACTCTGCTTTGATCAGCCAGTCGTCCAGATAGGGGAAAACTGGAATCCCCGACCTTCTGAGATGGGCTGCCACCACCGCCATCACCTTGGTGAAGACTCGAGGTGCAGTAATAAGACCAAATGGAAGGACCGCAAACTGATAATGTTGCGACCCCACCGTAAAACGGAGATACTTCCTGTGCAAATTCAGAATGGGGATGAGGAAATACGCATCCTGCAAGTCTATGGACACCATCCAGTCCTCCTGTTGCAGCGCTTGAAGAACCTGCACAAGGGTGAGCATCTTGAACTTCTCTTGCTTCAGAAAAAGATTCAAGATCCTGAGATCCAGGATTGGACGTAGCCTGCCATCCTTCTTGGGTATCAGGAAATAACCAGAGTAGCATCCCTGACCCCTTTCCTGCTCTGGAACCACCTCTATTGCACCTTTTTGTAGTAAGGTTAGGACTTCCTCCTGCAGGAGAAGAAGGTGGTCCTCCGAGCAAGCACCTTGGCAAGGAGGGTAATTTGGAGGGAATTCCCGAAAGGGAAGAGCATACCCATTCTCTACAAGATTTAGAACCCAAAGGTCTGTAGTGACCGATTCCCAATCTTGTAGAAAATGGCTGGCCCCCCACAGGACCAACATGATCCAGAATGGTGGATCTAGGGCTGCTTTGCAGTGGTGGGAGGGAGGGAGGAAGAGGAAGAGGAAGAGGAGGAGGAGCGCTGCTGACCTCGAGCACGACCTTTGATCCTGCCCCTATAGCTCTTATACAGGGTGTTCTGTTCCTGTTGTTGCTGCTGCTGCCTGTAGGTCTGAAAGGACAACCTCCCAAAGCCTCTGTATCTTCTAAAAGAACCCCTAGGCTGTGTCTGCAGACCCAGAGATTTGGCCGTGGCTTTGCTTTCCTTCAATCTCTCTAATGCCGCATCAGCCTTTTTACCAAAATGCCCAGAACCGTCAAAAGGCAGGTCCAGAAGCGTTTCCTGCACATCAGGGGAGAACTCAGATGATTTCAGCCACGCACTCCTCCTTGTGGCGACCGAGGAGCCCATAATTCGGGTCCGCAGTGTCCAGGCCACTCTGGATAACCTGACGCGCAGCAGCCTGAGTGTCTGACAGCACCTCATTAAAGTTCTGCCTGTCCTCCTCAGATAACTTAGGAGCTAGCTGTTTAGCAGAATCCATGAGAGCATGAATATAACAGCCCAAGAGACAGGTGGCATTAGTTGATTTTAAGGCCATACTAGCAGAGGAGAAAACTTTCTTGGCCGATGGGGCAAGCTTTTTAGCGTCCCTGTCACTAGGGACCTGTGGAAAGGCATCGGAAGGCCTCTTAGAGCAAGCAGCCTGAACCACCAGACCTTCCGGAGACGGATGGGAAGTAAGAAAGTCTGGATCACTTGGAGCCGCCCTGTACCTTCTAGTCACAGTTTTAGAAACCGCAGGAGCTGAAAAGGGCTTTCGCCATACCTCCATGACTGGTTCAGTGATGGCTTCATTAAATGGTAGTAAAGGCTCTAGCACGGTGGAGGGAGAATGTAAAACCTCAGTAAGGATGTTAGGTTTGAATTCAGCAGTTGGCAACTGTAGATCCAAAAGTTCCGCTGCTTTCCTAATGACCGTGGGGTAAGGAGCCACATCTTTAGAGGGAGTATCGGCTGGAGGAGTAATCTCCCACTCTGGTGACAAATCCAGGCCACTAGCCTCCTTCAATTCTTCAAACAAGTCATCAGACTCCATGAGCTCACCCTCTTCCATCTCTTCAACCTGGTACCATTGCTCCTCCAGGACTCTTTGAGCTTCTCGCCTGGACCTAATCCTCAAGACCGGTGTCAGCGGCTCCGCAAGCGACTCCGATGGCGTCGGAGCCGGCGTCGAACACGGATCCGGAGGAGCAACCGGAGTCGAACGAGGTCGAGCTGGAGCCGGAGAAGATGGAAGCAGCGTCGATGTCCTCGGCGCCGGGAAATGCCAAGATGGCGTCGCTGGGAAAAAAGACATAAATGGAGCCTGAGCGTAGGCTTGAGGAACTCCCAGATTAAAAGCCATTGGCCCCATGGGACCCGAAGGTGCTCCAGAGGGGTACATCGCTCTTGTGAAGATGCCATACATTGCATTCAAATAATGCGATGGGTCTTGTCCCGGGCCTGGAAAGGGGGGATATGGCTCAGTTTGAGGCATAACTGGACTCGGGCCAATCGGCACCGACGGTGCAGCCAGCGGAGTCCAAGACTCATCAGGAGCCGGAGTTTCTTCAACTGGAGCCAGAGAATGTGCCGGCGTCGGAGATGGAGCCGGAGCCGGAGAGTGCTCCGGTGAAGCCGCAGGCGAGGTCAGGCTAACAGGAGAAGCAGGATTTGAAACAGGAGAGGGAGAAATATAGACCTTACGACGTCGAGTAGGCGAAGTCGATCTGGGAGCCGCTTCCTTATCCGAACGGTGTCGAGAACCATGCCTCTTCTTTTTATGCTTCTTGGACTTAGAAGCATGTCCAGACGTCGACTGTGACCTTGACCTTGACCTCGATCTGGAGCGTCTTCGACCTCTCTTCTCTGTTTTCATCCTTGCTATAAACAACTTAGCTTCTCTTTCTTTTAAGGCCTTAGTACTCATCTTTCGACAGCAAGAGCAACCCTTGACGTCGTGATCAGACGACAGGCAGCAGACACAGTCCTCGTGCGGATCCGTGATGGACATGTGCTTACCGCACTCTATACACAGCTTAAATCCGGACTTCTTCATCGACATCTTTGATCAAGAAGCAAGAAGAAAGAGAAAACCAGCAGAAACACAAAGTAACTAGCCAAAGCTACGGAGAGTCCCAGAAAACCGTTAGTGTCGACAGTGCGGAAAAAGGGAACTGACGTCATCACGTCGACGAGGTCCTCTTATGGCTCCAGTTACGTCAGCGGAGCCGCGAGCGAAGCCGTGCTTCTGTGACGTCATCCTCGTCGGCGTGGAGAGCTACAAAAGTTTCCGAATGTTGCTGGCGCAGGGGATATTCACAAGGTGAGGAATCCACTGGCAGATGTATCCATCAGAAGTACGAGTTACTTACCTTCGGTAATGATGTATCTGGTAGAGACGTTTCTAGCCGCAGATTCCTTCACGTAGAATTATCCCCAGGCGTGAGACTGGATACGGAAACATTTTGCCACAGCATCCCTGCGCGCCGGGGGCGGGGCGACATCATGCGACTCCGCCCAGACGTCGTCCGCGTACGTGACGTCAGCGAGGTCATATAAGACCCACACCGGCACACCCACGTCAGTTTTCTTCTGAGAACTTTTCCGCACCACAACGCAGAACCACCAGATAAAAACAGTGTGCGAAGAGTAGAAAAATTGGAAAGAAACGGTGACTAACACCTCCACCAGGGTAGTGCCAACACCGCAGACCCCAAGGGCAGGGGAAGAAGAACAAGCAGAAACCTGCGCAGCCACCCTGCATGCACATAGACCATCTCCCATCCCTGTGCCCCGAAGGCAAGAACAGGAATAAAAGTCATGGCACACGTAGGAAGCCCACCCCCTCATCCTGAGCAAGGAATGGGACCAGTCCCAAGACAGACAGGGACAACAAACCTCCAAGCCACCCCCAACCTAGAGGGTAACCACCCACAAGGGACAAGGGCAAGATAAGGCCAGATGACCCTTAATCAGAGGATAGCAATGGAAGGAAGGGAGGGGAGGGAGGACAGGGATAGAAAGCAATCCCCCCCAAACCTGGAGTAGCCAGAGCAGAAGGGCACCGGAGCACCGGAACCCCATCCTCCAGGACCAAAGGAGGAATGAACCGCCCCCAGACGGAGCCACCCGTCAAGAACAAGGAAGGCACTCACAGAAGACACTGCCCCCCACCGGGAGGCGAGTACCGAAGACCAACCCAAGGGTCCTCGCAGAATAGGGGAGGAAGGGCGTGCCGTGAAGGAATCTGCGGGTAGAATCGTCACTACCAGATACATCGTTACCGAAGGTAAGTAACTCGTACATCTGATAGAGACTACTAGCCGCAGATTCCTTCATGTAGAATAGATACCCTAGCAATACCCCCTGGGAAGGAGGGTCTGCGAAAGGACCCCACCAGCCAATGCAGAACAGAGGGCCCCACAGGGGACCAGATCTGTGGACCAGGTAGAACCTCGCCCCTGCCAGCCCAAGGGAACCCCCACAAGCAGGACCCCACTGACCTCAAGGGGATGTAGGAGGGAAAGAAGACTAAAGAGGCTCGTACACTCACAACAGAGGAACCAAGGGCAAGGACTGAGAGGCCGAAGCACCCCACTCCCCCACAAGGCAACATAGCTTCCGCCCAATGCCAAGACAGGAAAAGCGAAAGAAAAGAAGAAGCCTAGAGGGACCCAAGGAAACTAGGGAAAAGAAGGCGAACCCACACGGGCCCTTAACACCTTGTGTGTGCTGGCTAGGGCCTCCTCCTGTTTGTGGAGGGGCTCAGGGATGCGACCCGAGCCCCGGCGACCGCCCGTGACACCACAGGGACCCCCGCGGGAGTTTGCGGTGAGGCAGAGAAGCCGTGGCCTGAAGGAGGTGCCCCAGAGGAGCCGCACCCCAACAGTACCACATCTTCCAAGCCTGGATCCGAACCAGTTGGCGCCGGGGCAGGAGCCACCGGCGGCGCTGCAGAGGGCCCTGCGCAGAGCGAGGGATCTGCCGACGCCCCAGGAGGGGAAGGATGAGGAGACGCCAGCGAGGCCTGCAAAGCCGCCGCGTATGTCTCCATTTGGACTCTCGACGCCCCAACACCGGGAAACGGTGAATAGGACGACACACGGGGCCGCATCACCTGCGGAGAGTCCACGCCCCCGGGAGGCCGAAAACCAGCCCCCGGGGACAAACTGCGACACTAACCCACCGGGGAGCGATGCTCACATGACATCGGAGAAAAGCGAGGACGACGAGCACGGCAGAGTCTAAAGCCGTCCGTCGAAGCAGACCGAGGGGAGGACGTCGACCTGGAGAGACGCGCAGAGAGAAGTTTCATCCGGCGCTCCCGCCGCGACTTCGGCTTCAACTGTTGGCACTGCGTACAGTCTGTGGTGCCGTGATCCTCCCCCAAACACCACATACAGATGAGGTGAGTGTCCGTCGCCGACATAAGATGCCCACAAGACGTGCAAGTCTTAAAGCCCGAAGGCATTCGCACACTGTTCCACTAAAAAATGGAAGAAAAAAGGGGCCTAACAGGCCCGTAGCAAGGATCGGATCCGCGTTGCATGCGGAAAAGGAAAAAACTGACGTGGGCGCGCCGGGGCGGGTCTTATGTGACCTCGCTGACGTCACGTATGTGGACGAAGCCTGGGCGGAGTCGCGTGATGTTGCCCCGCCCCCGGCGCGCTGGGATGCTGTGGCAAAAAGTTTCCGGATCCAGTCTCACGCCTGGGGATAATTCTACGTGAAGTAATCTGCGGCTAGTAGTCTCTATCAGATACAGCCATAGTAGCTCCTAGTTTACGAGTGGAATGTGCTCTAGGATGTACAGTTAAGAGTCCTTTTGGCTTTTGCATAGCAAATCTGGATACATTTTCCGATCCACCTAGCAATACCTAATTTGGATATAGGACTGCCCTTGTGAGGTGGTGCAAAAGCAACAAAAAGTTGTTTGGTCTTACTTAAAGATTTGGTCCTTTCAGTATAATACAACAGTGCTCTTCTAACATCTAAGGTGTGTAGAGCTCTTTCTGCAACAGAGTCAGGTCGAGGGAAGAAAAAGGGGTAATTCAACCGACTGATTGATGTGAAATTCAGATTCTACCTTAGGTAGGAATTTGGGATTGGTGCAAAGAACTACTTTGTCTTTGTGTAGGGTTCTTCTATTGTTAGTGCCTGAAGTTCACCCACCCTCCTCAAGGAGGTGATTGCAATGAGGAAAGCCCTTTTCCAAGTAAGGAACTGTAGCTCAGATTTGTGCATGGGTTCAAATGGTGAGCCCATTAGCCGTGTGAGGACTTTATTAAGATTCCACACTGGGGCAGGTGGAAGTCTTGGTGGTATAACTCTTTTCAGTCCTTCCATAAATGCTTTGATTACAGGCACTCTGAAGAGCGATAAATGTTGCCTCTTTTGAAGATAGGCTGCAATTGCTGCGAGATGCAGTCTAATGGATGTACAGGCCAATGACGACTGCTGTAAGTGTAACAGGTAGCAGATAATGTTTTGTATGGAAGCATCCAGAGGGTTGATGTTATTGTTATTGCAATAGATAACAAATCGCTTCCATTTGGCTGCATAGCAAGCTCTTGTGGTAGGCTTTCTAGCTTCTTTGATAATGTTCATACAGTCTGGTGGAAGGTTCAGATAACCAAACTCTATGTCTTCAGGAGCCAGATCGGGAGGTTCAATTGTTTGGGATCTGGGTGAGGAGATTGGGAGTTAAATGTAATTTTTGATGTGGTACCAGAGAGAGTTCCAACAGGATTGTGAACCAGGGTTGACGTGCCCATGTTGGAGCCACTAGTATTAGCTTGAGGGATGTTTGTCTGAGTTTCCGAACCACTGATGGAATAAGTGGGAGAGGCGGAAAAGCGTAGGCAAATATCCCTGACCAGTTCATCCATAAAGCATTGCCTTTGGTCAACGGGTGTGGATACCTGGAGGCAAAGCTTTGGCA
This sequence comes from Triturus cristatus, assembly GCF_964204655.1. Classification (NCBI taxonomy): domain Eukaryota; kingdom Metazoa; phylum Chordata; class Amphibia; order Caudata; family Salamandridae; genus Triturus; species Triturus cristatus. The sequence continues at coordinate 82,954,143 of NC_140586.1, read as the reverse complement.
TTTTGCATTTTTGTGTGTTGCGAACAGATCTATGTGAGGGACTCCCCAGGCTTGGGAGTATGGGTGGAGAACTTGAGGGTGAAGTTCCCACTCGTGTATTTGATACCTCTGCCTGTTGAGGAGGTCCGCAATCTGATTGTTGACTCCTGGGAGGTGTTCTGCTAGGAAATAAATATTGTGGTGAATAGCCCACCTCTAGATGTCTTGGGCTAATTGGGACAGTTGGAGCGAGTGTGTTCTCCCCATTTTTTGTATGTAATGCATAGCTGTCATGTTGTCGGTTCGGACTAATACAGCTTTTCCAGACAGGTGATCTTGAAAGGCTTTGAGAGCTAGAAAGATTGCCATGAGCTCTAAATGATTGATCTGGAGCAACTTTTGCTGGTGGCTCCACAGTCCTTGCACTGTGTGTTGTTGAAGATGAACTCCCCAGCAAGTGAAAGACGCGTCCGCTGTTTATACTGTCTGTTGAACCGGGTCTATGAACGCCGTTCTTTTGACAGATTTTAGGTGTTCCACCACTGCAGAGAGCAATGAGTATGGCCGCTTACCAACACTAGATCGGTTAATGGACCGTGTGACTGGTTCCACTGACCGTGCAAGCATTCTTGAAGTGGACGCATGTGAATCTGGCGTGGGGCACGATCATGATGCAAGATGCCATCATTCCCAAGTATTGCATAAACACTCAAGCTGGACGTAATTGAGTGGCTTGAACTTTGAGAGTTAGCACCTGAATGTTTCGAATTCTGGCTGCATTGGAAAACGCTAGAGCCCTTTGAGTATCCAGAGTGGCTCTTAGGTAATTCTGAATTTTGTTTGGCTGAAGATGTGATTTTAACACATTGACTGAAAATCCTAGCCGGTGAAGCAACTGAATGGTTTCTGAAGTGTGCTTGCGGCATTGTTGGTATGTGCTGGCTTTGATGAGCCAGTCGTCCAAATAGGGGAAGACATGTATGCTTTGTCTTCTGAGAGCTACTACCGCCAGACACTTTGTGAAGACTCTGGGGCCAGTGGTGACTCCAAATGGGAGGACTTTGAATTGGTAGTGTTGACCTGCTAACACAAACCTGAGAAATTTGCGGTGAGCTGGATGGATTGGAATATGAAAGTAGGCGTACTTTAAATCTAGAGTAGAAAGAAAGTCACCCTTTTGCTAAAGAGGTAGTACCTGTTGAAATGTTACCATATGGAAATGGTCTGACTGTAAAGATTTAGTTCTCTGAGATCTAATATGGGTCTGAGACCCGTCCTTTTTGGGAATTAGAAAGTAAAAGGAGTAGACGCCCGACCCCTGATGCTGTGGTGGTACTTGGGTCTATAGCTTGTTTTAGTAGTAGGGATTGTACCTCTTGTTTGAGAAGGTATATGTGATCCGGTGAAAGTTTGTGCGACTTTGGGGGAATGTTTCGAGGAGTGTTGATAAATTCCAGTCAGTAACCAGAATGGATAATTTGGAGAACCCACTTGTCTGTTGTTATTGTCTGCCACTTTGGTAGAAATTGTGACAGTTGTCCCCCACAGGTGTTAAACGCTCGGGGGGAACTATGGGCAAGCCACTACTTTGTATTGGAGGGAGAGTTATGTGTATTGGAACCTCTACCCCTGCCCTTGCCTTTGTTTCCTCTATAACTGCCTCTAAAGAAGATTTTGGAACCTGAGGGTTGGTGTTTGCCCTTATAGGTGGACGCAGTGTCCGTGGAAGTATTTTTGGAACCTGCTCGATAAAAGGAGCGCCGAAAGGAACCACGCCTTTTGGAGACTGAAGGGCTCCCATGGATTTAGCCACTTCCGTATCCTTCTTCATTTTCTCAAGTGAAGATTCTACCACCGGCCCAAAAAGGTGCTCCTTATCAAAAGGTGTGTTTAATATTGAGGTCTGAACCTCCGGTTTAAACCCAGATATGCGCAGCCAGGCGTGTCTTCTTAAAAGAACACTAGTGTTCACCACTCTGAAAGATGTATCAGCAGCTTCTAGGGAACATCTAATTTGATTATTAGCAATTAATTGTCCCTCATGTACCAGGTCTTGTGCTTTAGATCTTTGTTCTTGGGGTAGAAACTGAATGAGTTGTTCCATTTCATCACAGTGCACGCTGTCCTATCTTGCTAGCAACGCATGAGTGTTAGATATGCGTCAGAATTTAGCTGTCTGGGAGGCTACCCTTTCCCTGGAGCAGCAAGGAGTTTTGACTCGTTATTTGGGGAGGGTGCATCTCCAGTAGTCTGGAAGTTTGCCCTTTTACGTGCATTTGAAACTACTAATGAGTCTAAGGGTAGTTGTCCTTTTATGTAGACTGGATCCGATGGGGCAGGCTTGTATTTTTTATTTACCCTGGGGGTAAGGATACATGCTCTGACAGGATCCTTAAAGATGTCGTCTACATGTCTAGTCATTCCTTTCAACATGGGCAACATGTGTGTAGATTTCTGTGTGCTATTTAATGTATCAAAAAGGAAATCCTCTTCAAGGGATTCTTTATGGAGTTGGACCCCATGGTAATTAGCAGCCCTGCCTAGTAGTCCAATATAGCCTAAACTGTCATCTGGTGGAGAGGCTTTGGTAGGATATAGGTACGGATCATTGTCAGTGGGCAGTCAGTGTTATAGTCATCCTACTTATCTGTAGGTCTGGGCTGATTGTAATCATCCTCCTCCCCATCCCCATCGTCCTGATTGTCAGGTGTATGTGGTGGTGAGTACTCTGGTGAAGTTGGCACAGGCAGAGACTGGGGTAAAGGTGGTGAAGGAAGAGAAAGAGCAGGAGGGGAAGGATTTGTCCCAACAGTTCTCTTCTTTAATGGAATGTGGCATTCCTCTTCTCTAGTAGCACCCCTCTTTAAAGTCATTTTGGTGGTAATATGTCCAGTTTTGGGATGTATGACCAGAATTTTCTGTTTCGGATCCGGTTTTTCGAGCGGTTCACCGAAAGTATGCTTTTTAGGTGATTTTGGTGTCTCAAGTCTGTTTCGGCGCCGAAGGTTTCCGTGCTGATGGTTTCTTGGTTGGTGTTTTCGGATCCGAGGTTGTTTTCGGTACAGAGTGGTGATGTTCGGTGCCGGACTTGGTCTTTGACCCCGAAGGCTTCGGCTCGTGCCTGATGGGCTTATCAGAGCCGGAAGGCTTTTTAATATGCTTCAGTGCCAAGCCTGGAGGCGGGCCGTCGGAAGAGTGGTCTCGGTGCTGATCGGGGCCCGAGGGTTGGTCCGGAGCCTTCTTTTTCGGTGGAGTTGAAAGTTGGGGCGAGGTAGAGACTGTACCAACAGTACGTTGTTCCATGCGGGATGTCTTCATCGTGGTCGGAGCCGTCATCAGAAAGGGAGATTTCGTCCTGTTCCTCATCGGCTCCAATGGGGTCGCCTGCTTCTTCTTCCTCCGATTCAGGTCCGGAATGGAGCCTGTGTGTTGGCTCTGCATGTCGCGACGTCGGTTCCTGGCGGTCACTAAGAGTCCTTTTGGAGCAGAAAGCTTGGCATGCGTCGCAGTCTTGTTCACTGTGTTCCATTGACAAACACAGGTTGCAGACGTTGTGTGAGTTGGTGCACGGGTATTTCGCGTGGAACCGAGGGCAGAACTTGAAGGGAGTTTGTTCCATCGACTGAGTCGAACCAGGGGCTAGGCCCGACGGCCTACCACTAGCCTTCCGATCAAAATTAGTTTTTAGCAATAAAACAATCCGCGAAGAAAGGGGAATGTGATTGGAAACAATACCGTTGAGGGTGAATGTTGTACGCGCTGAGAGAAGCTCAAGGATCGGCGTCGAACCGGAGCGTAGTGAGTCACACCCGAACCCGATGGCGGAAAAAAACAATCTGAAGATTGAGTCGATGACCATGCACACTATCACCAAAAGGAGTAGTCACCTACCTCTTGACTAGAAAGGCTTCTTCGAAGAAAAACAAAGTGCAAACATCCGGATCCAACACTAGAAGGCGATTTATGCATAAGCATGTGATCTACAGCTCACATGCCTCGAACGTTTATTTTCCAGTTGTGGACCTATTGATATGTCCTACTAAGCAAGTCCGCAAAGATGAGGATCCCCGGAAGAAGCTCCCCAAAAGGTGAATGTTGTGGCGAATTCCCCAACGCCACATCTCCTAAGCAGAAAGAGGTGAAGAGAGTGCATTCCATTTCTTTAAGTCTTACATGGCGGTCCTGTGGTCTCTACTGATAAGTACAACTTTGTGACAGATGACTTAAGAAGGGTTTTAGAGCCAATTTGATGGCAAATAGTTTTAGGTAGTTGCTATGTCGGCCCTGGTTATGGCCACACACCACGGACAGCCAGGGTGTTGAGATGTGAGCCCCACCAAAGAGAGGTGTCTGTGGGTATTGCCAACTGCCATAATGGGTCAGTAAAAGGCCTGCCCTGCAAAAAAATTGTTGTTGTTTCACCATTGCAGAGAGTAGTAGGCTTGGCCTGACCCAACACTAAATCTCCCCAGGGACCCTATGCTTTAGAACATTGAACCACACAGTACATTTGCAAGAGGTGCATATGAAGCCTTGCATATAGGACAATGCCAATGCAGAACACCATATTTCCCAGAAGGTGCATGGAAGTTCTCACTGTAACCAGACTACTGGGTTGAAAAAGAGTAGCAGCTAAAAGAGTAGCAGCTGCTCGAAAATTGTAACTCTCTACTGGTTGGGATAAACCTCCCAATATTTGCATCCATCCAAAACTGGACCAAGGAAGGGATGGACCTGGAGAAGCTGGGGGTGGGACTTGGTAACATTTATGGAGTACCCTAGGCTGTAGAGTTGGGACACTGCTGTTTTTCTAGTGAGAGCTGGACAATGCAACTTGGTGCTGCTTTTGATCAGCCTTTCATCGAGCAAGGGAAAGATTTGAATGCTGCCCCCCACCCCCTGCAAATGCTCAGCCACCACTGCTTGGCACTTTGGAACACTCTTGGAGCAATGGTGACCCCAAAAGGCACTTTGTGAGTACACCTTGAAGAAGTGAGATGTTCTATTGTGTTGTAAGAGCATGTGAACGAGGTGGGATATTCGGAGGGTTGTGTGTAGTTCTAAGCAACAGCTGTGTTGGATATTAGCTAAGACCCACTTGTTGGATGTGCTTTCCTCCATTGAGAGAAGAACTCGCATAACCTCCCCCGACATGTGATTGGGTGGGGGTGGGGGGTGTGAGGGATGGCAAGTCAGTGTTTGGTGGAAGCAGCCCCTTTTCTGGAGTTACCTTCACTCCTACTCCTTCTGTTATCACTGTAGAAGTCCCAACTGTGAGCTCTTCCTGCTTGCTGGTGAAAGGAATGCTGATGCCTTTGATAAGAATGAGGTTGCATGGACTCCACACGGGTTTGTGTTTTCGAAAGAGACCCTGATTGTAGTGCCCTGAAGACCTTACATTCATTTGGCTGTCCTGGAATACTTTTTTGATCCTTTCAAGCATCAGATCAACCCGAGGCATGAGTAGGTGGTCCCGTCAGATGGCACGTGAGGAGATCCACTTTAACCATGTGTTTGAAGTCAGAAATACAGAGCCTTCTGAGCAACACACTTGTGCTGATGCCTATGGATGTATTGTCTGCGGCATCCAAGGTGCAAGGGATGTTGATGTTCGATTTCATAGTCCCCTCAGCTACTATATCCTCCCCACGCTTCCTATACTGCGCTGGAAAATGCATATTCAGCTCTTGCATATTCTTTGATTGTGCGATGTCGTAGCGAAAAAAGAGCACTATAGAATTAGCTATTACCCAATGAGCTGCTGCTCCAACCTTTTACCAGCTGCATCGCTCTTTTTGCGTGCCTTGTCTGGAGGACGAGCATCACCAGTGCCTTGGCATAAACACGCTTGTGGGTGGTGTGGACAAACTAGTACGCTGTAACCTCACCCAAGTATACACTTGGTCATTAGAAAAGGGTTTGATATTTTCCATTCCCATTCCTTTACTTTCACTCTGATAGACTTCTTAACATATTTGGTGCTGATTCAACTTTTAATGTGCTGAGGAAACAATGACACCACCGCTTAGTCGAAAATCAATGCTCAAGGATCGAAAAGGTTACAGAAGGGGCATAACAAAATAATATGTTTCAAACACAATGCTGTCGGAACCCATATGGTACATGTCCGAACCCAATGGCAGAAAAAAAACAATCTAATCTGGAGTCGGTGCCCACGTGCAATGCACAACAAGAGTATGAGCCACACCATATCCTGTGACACATGGATCTTCTTTAAACAAAAATAACTTGCAAATTTCCGAGCCCAACAATAGGAACTACCATATGCTACACAGGTTTATCTACAGCCACACATGCTGCAAACTTTAATGTTACCATGTCCCTGCGCTGACAAGCCCCCAAAAGCTATTTTCACTGTGGAATGCTCATTCTGTCCTATAATCAAAACAAGACTATGGATTAAAATATTAATTCTGCTATCTTGGGTTTGGGACAAACTAGAAAAACAGTTATACCACTATTTTTAATATTGATTACAAATACAATTCAATGGTGAAGTTTGATTTTTAATAAATCTTTAGGAAACTTAACTTTTAGAAAGTTATGCTTTCCCTGCCTGAAGCTCCTAGAGGCTTATTTGCATTAGCCTGCCAGCAGCAGCCCTGTCAGTGCTTGCCCTTAATCAGGTGCAAAAAATGCAACCCAAGCAGCACTGTGGCTTTGGCCTAGTAACAGAATGGGCTGGGTTTGGGGCAGGTGATCCATATCAGCTCAGGAAAGGCAACTGGGGAGGTTCCAGGAACTGTATCAAGTTGAAAGGGACAGAGGTAAAGCCTGCCCATTCATAGTTTAGTGTAGGGGGAGAGCTGAGGAAAGGGAAGCCTTTGTTCCTCTGGCCCAGGAATGCCAACTGGGCACCGGCCCGGTGGGTAGCGAGCTGGTCCCAGAACTAGTTTGGTGTAGCTTAGGAGAGGACTGCTCATTTCCCTAAACACACCACTGAATGGCACACAAACTCCCTCCATGGGCAGAAGGTCTATGCCATCTTGGATTCCCCTACAATAAAGCATTCTGGGCCAGTTTGCAGTAGAACACACTGGATTTGCTACAAACGTGGTCAGGGTTGCCCCCAGAGCATTTTCCACATTGGTTAGGGATTGTCCAGGAGTCCCCTCCACCCACTGACCACTGAACTGATCAAAAATAGACCTCAACTTCAACTCCTCGGACCCAAGGATGAACAGATGACAACTGAACCTGCTACCTGGAACCTGTGAGACCTTAGAGCTGGACTTGCTCCCACTTGTAACCAGAATAAAGAATGGGATTTCAAGGATCAATTGGCTGACCTCCTGTGTGGCTACAGAGACATCCAAAGCTGCAAGAGGCCTTTTTCCTGGAATGACCAGTTGCAACTGTCCCTGAGGTCCTGGGAGCCTTAGTGGTATCCAGAAAGACTTATTATGACATCTCTGAAAAATGTGGACATTACAAATGTTGGACTTCCAGAGCACTGGAAGATCAGGACCAACCACCAAAGCCAATTCACTAAAAGCACCAACTTGCTGGGCAAGAAAATCAAGTTGGTCCCGCTTTAAGGTTTTTACTGCCTGAAAATTCTGTTCAACTGACCCTCACAGAAAGTCTATCTGACTTTGGGGCGACCTTTCCAGCCTGCTGCCTTGTCATGCTGGAGGATTCTAAGCTCCAAAAAAGAGACTAAGTACGAAAATGTCCCCGCCAAAACCAACAGCTTCAGTGGGACCACCTTTAACGGCTGCCCTGCTTGGAAAGAACTTCCTTTGATCAAGTCTGCAACTTAGCCCCAATTAAGGATTTTGACTTCTATTTCAGAGACTAAGTCAGTAGGTAAAACCTTTGACCAGAACAAACCTGGTTAGCGTATCCAACCCACGCGCCATCGCGGTCATCCTGAAATTGTGTCTAGGTCCCCGTCACACATGAATAATACTTTCAATTGACTTGTTACTTTATCCTTGTGCTTTTCACTTGAATTTTGTAAAATTCATAGCTTTGGTTCCCCTTGTTGGATTTTGACATTTTGGTGTCAATTTGTTTATTACATTTTTCTCTATTTTTTTTATAAATTGGAGTGACAGGTTTATTGTGTTGTGATTCAGACTTTTTAACTGTTTTGGTACTTCTAAATGTTTCACAGATTTTCTCTAATTAAACCTGTCTGGTCTGTGCCATAGATACCATGGCTTGTGCTTAGATTTAAATAATTGAAACCTTTTATTGGACCTAAAAAGGTTGGTGACTATTACTTGTGGCTTACTACAATCCACCCCAATTAATAATTCACTTTTACGGAGGCGTATCAAACTTATCAGCTTCTGGCCACTGTGATAGAAGCACTGTATTTTTGGACACATCCCAAAGCCTAACAAAGAACCTAACAACAAGGCCTCCTATAGGCTGCTATCCACAATCAATATGGACGTTAAAATAAACAAAACACAGCTACAACATCATGATTAGTGTTGGTTTATACCACACAGAAGCACTCTGTAATTTGCACCATTTGGCACATGTGATAGATAGCTTGAGCGGGACAGACAACCATTATGGGTTTGCCAAATGGATATAGAGAAAGCCTTTGAAATGGTTAATTGTTTATATCTGTGGGAGGTCTTGAAACAAGTGGAGCTTGGGCCCACTTGTTTATAATGGGTGAAATTATTGTACACCTCGTCCATGGCAAACATCAAGACCAGGCAAGTTGTCTCTGACAGCATTGTTCTGAAAAGGGGTATGAGGCAGAGATGCCATCATCCGAATCAGTAAGTACCTAAAATTACCAGTCATAACAAAAGGCGCAGGTTCAAATAGTCCCAAGATATATGTATGTTAAGGAGGTAGCAGATTGTCTATTGATTCCCATATCGAGATCCCATGATAATGGTCAATGTTGAGACTATACAAAATGTATTTGAAGGAGATGGGCCTTCCGATTTGAATACGGTCGACAAAGTGGTGGTAAGTAGGTTCGGAGGTGTAGCGTAGTAGTGCTTCGGCATTTCATAAAGGTCTGGTGCTTCCCGAGAGCTTGAGTTTGCGCGCCAGGTTGCGTGGAGTGGATGTGTGTAAGGCCTTGTGTGTGATACAAACAGTCTTGTATATGGCCCCGGCTTCAATGGACAGCCAGTGGAGAGTAAGCAGCATTGTGAGATCTGATCATTTCTTTTGGCCCCAAAGACAAAGAGAGCTACAGAGTATATGATATATTTAAAGGGAGAGAGGGCCTTAGGGAGACCAGTCAATAGAAGAGTTACAATAGTAGAGTTCTGAGAGTACTAAGGAATGAACAAGAGTTTTCAAATCTGGCTCTGGGGAAAGAAGCGGTAGATTCCCCAGAGAAGGCATAGATGCTATCGCACATTTTTGTCCATGATGTTTAATTGCAATTGAAAAATTTGTCTTTTATCTAGGATGAATCCTGGAGATTATTCACTGTCAGCAGTGCTGGGTTTACTGTTTAGGATACCGAGTATGTCCATCATGGATTGTACTGAAGTGGTGGTTGTGATGAAGAACTGAGGAGGAATTCTGTTTAGAAGGGTTTGGTTTTAGGTGTTGTGAAGTCATCCAGTCTTGAATAGTAAGTAAAGTGTTAGTAAGATGTGAAATGTCATTGGGGGAGGAGACCTTTAAGTATAGTTGGATGCAATCTGCTTATTGATAGTAGAGGATCACAGATTTGTTAAGTATGACTCCAAGGGGCTCAATATAAAGGCTGAAAAGGTTTGGAGCAAGCATGGATCCCTGAGACACTCCTTGTTCTACAGTCATTGGTGTTGAGAAACAATTGTCATTTCATGCTGTCTGTGAGCTGCCTGTGATCAATGAATCAAACCATTTAAGGACAGTGCCATTAATGCTCTTTAGATTTTTGAGCGTGTCCAGTAGCATGGAATGGTTAACTAAATCAAGATGTTGAAACATCGAGAAGAATCAGGAGGCAGGAACTGCCTGAGTCAAGGACTGTGAGTGTATCGTCAACCACTCGAAGTAGTGCTGTTTCAGTGCTGCAGCCTTGGACGAAGCCAGATTGCTGTTCACCCAGGATGTTGTCATCTCTGATGTGATGGTTGAGTTGATCAATGACGGATCTCTCTATGATTTTTGCAAAGAACGTGAGGTTGGAGACAGGGTGAAAGCTGTTGAGGTCGTTCTCATCTGCAGGGGGCTTTTTGAGAAGTGAGGTGACGAACTGTATACAGGCACTCAGGAAATATTCTTTGAGTGATATATTCACCAGTTTTCTCCAATAGGGGAGCGTGTGTGTAAGGCTCTTTGGCTAGGTTACCCGGGATAGGGTGCATAAAGTGAAGTGATGGTTTTGTTCTCATGATAGTCTTCGGTAAGTTTTCCTCTCTAATTCTTTCAAGTAGCTATCAAGTGTTCTTGGATTTACACAGAATAGTAGGATAGGGGTGCTCGTATCGACTCGGAACAGATTTTGTTTTGGTGTTAAAGAATTGTACAAATTATTCTGCTTTCGAGGTCGGGTCGACAAATGATGGGGATATGGACTTTGAGGGTTAAATGGCAACTTTGACCAGATAAGAGTTGTTTAGGTCAGCTCTTAGCCGAGTCTAGGTTTGACCTGAAGTAATTTGATTTTTCACAGAAATTATGCTTTTTGTAGAGTGATCTTGCATTACGGTGACGCGTGAGGTTAAAGGTGGAAAGTGGGTGTCTCCATTTCTTTTCCATAGATCTCAGGGCTCCCCATTCTTCATATAAAGCTTACTAAACATACTGGAGAGTACTAACACTCCACAGACTTGGGGTAAGTAAAACATGCTAAAAGTAGACGGTGTACTTCAATGATATGATTGTAACTGCATAGAAATCGATATAAGATGCATGTATTGAAACAGCTGAAGTGATATACGTGACAGAGACTGTGAAAATGGTAAATTTTACTGACTGGAAAAGTTCAGAGCAGATGTTAGGTGTGATGTCAGTTACAAAATGCACATAAAAATAAATGTAAGAAATCCTTTTGCACTCTGAAGGCCTTGAACTAAAAATGGAAAGCTCTCAAAACCCTCAGAGTGCCTTAGGTGTGTAGACATTGGGCACTTGACTACATTTTCGATCCTACCGGAAATGCCCAGCTCTGGCTTGTTTTGACCGAATTAGCAATTGGGCAAGTGTAAGGAATTCCAATAACCGTCGAATTGACATTTTACGACGCTCCTGAAAAAGGGACAAGTTTCATATAATCCAGAACTCTTTCCATGCTATGCTGTACTCAGCTGACGAGAATTCCATTGCCGTAGCAGCAGCCAGGACCCAAGTTGCGCATGGACAGCAAGAACATACCTAGCTTGTCACAAAAACTCCACAAATTATTCTTTCTTGATCAAGTTTGGCATATTTGGCTTTTTTATTTAATCGCCCCAAAGTCTTCTTATATTCCACATTTCCCTGGGTACAAAACCTGTAACTTAACATTACAGGGTGGATTCTGGACAACAGTATCTCCAGAACTTGTGCTGCCTTGACACACCGCCCTGTGCAATTGTACTGTTTATCAAGCTCTGCTGAGATTAATAGGCACCAACAAGTCACAGGGCTGAATTGTGCTGAAATACCTCAGTAGGTTGAGCACCTGCCGCTGAGATGAGTGTGCATCCTACAGAACACCCACGGGTCTGTTCATCATTTAATCCTCCAATGTCTTACACTGCGCTAGGATAAGATCGCACTGTTATTTAACGCGCGTTTAAGATGTAGGTGCTGTGCAGATCATAACAGTAATGTAGTAAGCGCTGTAATACAATACAATGGGGGTTGCATGAATATGGCAATGGGGACATGTGATGCCAGCATTCCCCAGTGCTTCCCTTTGGGCGGTGTCTTACTGCCCCCCTAGAATGCAGAGAGCCCCCTCTGTATAAAATGAGTCCCACTTGTGCCCTTCCTAAGAACCAAGAGAAGAAGAGGAAGAGACAGGATGTCACACATATAACGTATTTCGCAGGTCTGCATCAAAATCTCAAAACTGACAGCCTCTCATCAAATACCGCAGCAGGTAAACAGTTTACATGACCATTACATCCGAACTCCACCAGAACTTTCACTCATAAGAAAAAACTGAATCTTAAGGTTTGAAAGTATCCAAAACTGTTTATTGCTCCATAAATAGCACAAAAAGGTTATTTTACAGTAGACTTGCAGAGTCCCACCAGGAAGATGCTGAGACACCCTCAATAAAATTGAAGGGGTGCTGAGCAACCCTCCATCACCCCCACCCTAAATAAAAAACAACTGCAATCAAAAAACAGCAGATGAACAATCAGATATCAGAAAAATGCACAATACTGTACAAAAGTATATTGGGCACAGGTTATTGGGGGACACTTGCCCCTCCCCCCCCCCCCCCCATATACCCTCCTTCATGTAGGCAGCTTCATTTATTTAGATTTTTGGTGCAGGTTTTAGAAAAAGGTTTGTGTAGTGTTCGATGTACAATGATGCTTGAAATAAGGCAAAATGGCATCAATTGTGGAGATGGGCGTACACAAAGGCACACTTGACGGGCACCTACCAGAACTCCATTTTTGAGCCTCTCAAGCAACACCCTGAGACGATGCAGTCAAAGTTGCAGCAACTACAGACTGGCAACAGCTTCAGTCTAATCATCCAATACTCAATCTAGCCTAAGAGCAGGAAACACATTTAGTGCAGTGCATGCTGGGATTTCTAGACAGGCTCACATACACTGAAAAAGACACTCCAGAAATACCCGGTCTGGGGCAAACAGAGGTGGCAGAGGGAAGGGGTTAAATATACAGCTATGCTTAGGAATCGGGTATATAAGCCTTTGGTCCTGTAGTCTTTTGAAGGGAAGCAGCCAGACTTTTTCAGACACTGGGGTGTCATGGAGGAAACTCACAGCTCAAGGCATTTTTCTTGGCATACACATGCTTAGTAGTATCTATGTATCACTTTTGTGGCTGAATGAAATTATGTGCAATCAGAGCAGTATATGAATGCCAAGCATCCCAATGCACCCCAATCCGGAGTAAACAAAGGCTGCAACCTCTCCAAATAAGGTATATGGTTTCAATTTTAATCCATAAGCTACGTTACGAGACATGCCTTATGTTTGTATCTTTCCTCTCCGCTTATTTGTTCCCAATAACTGGGTTGCAGCACATAAGAGAAACATGGTGATACAGTTTTAGTTTTTTGTTTTTGTTTAACAAGACACGAAATTGCATGAAGGCAGTTCAACCTTTTTTCAGGCCTATAAAAATGATCTGTGTACATTTTCTCCTGGGAAATACAATATAAAAACTGTTCCAGACCAACAGAGCATAACAACTAGAGTCAATACATTCTTATAAGTCAGAAAGTCACTAACTGACTTTCTGGAGCGGAAATTGGCTTTTCCTGCCAGTTTAATACCTACAACATCCCAAGAAAAATATTTATCTGGCATCTAAGCACCTTGCGATAAATGTTGTTAGATCATGGGAGTTGTTGAACAATATTCCCACTCTGGATACTGAGGGCGAGCATGAACTTCCTGCAACTTGCATCCCTTGCTAATTAATTAAATAGAACATGCTAATTAATTAAATAGAACAAGCAGGGGGCATATTCAAGAAGCAGGCATTTAACGACCCAAGACACTCTTGGCCTTCTGTTGAAGCTGGAAAAATGTAAATCGTCATAACCACCTTCACTAGGTAGGTGGCTATAACAAGCGGGAGAGGCAAACTTGGATCCTGCAACACAACAAGACACTCACTCTAAATTTCCATCACTTGTCTACTGGAGTTTAGGCACATTTTGCAACTTAACTGTTACCTTTAGAAGCAAAATCTAAATTCTCATCTAAAAGATGCTGTACTTTTTATTTTTTTTATTTCTGCCTGTCATACATCCTTCATATTGAATTTATGCAGATTTTAAAACAAATATGCTTTACGTATTTCAAAGTGTAGCGCTCTTTCTAGTGCTTTTTTCATGGAGAAAGAATAAGGGACAAAATTGCTTCACCCTTTACACATTTTCCTCCATTACTGCATCCTACTGGGGATACACATTTCTCCTTCTTAGTGACTTTTCCGTACAGCGCTGACAAGCTTTCATGTTTTGGGAAATGTCTGAATGGGAGGGGCATGAACACCTTGACTCCAAATCCGTTTTTTGGAGGCATTTGCTAAAACTCATAGCACAGTTTTCGGATGGGGGTAAAACGTTAAATCAGAAAATTCCATTTCCTTGTCCCTTGTGCCAGACGGTAAACCTTGCATCTGAGGTACTCAAGGTCAAAAATCAGTTAAATCTGAGGTGCTCAAGGTAAAAATCACTTTACCTGCACCCCTGATTTTTTGTTTAATACTTTTCTATTTTTCACACATGTTCTTGGTTTTAAAAAGAAAGGCCTTATGGCCACACCCCATTTTTTAAGCTGAATTCTGCCAAGGTCCCTTTTTAGGGGAAAGCTCAAAAAGGGGCATTTTATTGTGACACACTCCTCTTTAAACAGCTACATGAAAATAGGAAGGGTACTTCAAAAATAAAAGCAATATCAAAAGGGGTACCCTTTCAATTCTGACAGCTCCCCATTTTATTAAAGCAACACTGCTGCCCTCTTCAGCTTCACAAGCTATCTTGGTCCCCAATTACCAATCACAATGATCTTTAAGGTACCTCACTTCCACATTGGCTAACAACTTAATGATTTTTTTCTTTCCATTTTTCTTTCAAGAAGCAAAAACTATTTGCCTGCAGTTATTTAGTTAATAAGGGACGCTTCAAAAGACCTAAGCGGATGTCCTTTCCTACTTTTATCATTTACTGCCAAAAGTGGGAAGCACTGCAGTGGCTGATGGGTAAGAAGGAGAAGTCCAGAGTCGAAAAAGGTGTGGTATCCTACGGCAGGAGTGTTAAAATCTGATCCAGAGGGCTGGATCTCTGCCATATTTTCAAGACAGCTAATTACTAAGTAAATTAATTGCATTTAGATTCTCAGTCTGCAAATTAATTTCATGTGGTTATCCTAAAAACGTGGCCCTCCTAGACATATGCCTACCAAGCCTGCCAAAGGCAGTAACCTTCTCTAGATAAAACTACTTTCTATCATACATAACACAAACCAAAATATATTTTTCTGAACTTCCTACTAATCATAGTAGTAGTCTTATCCCCACTTTCATGAGGTTAATTAAGAGATATATTTTTATTTGGGCACTACTACTGATTTAAATATTTCTTTTGAAAGAGATTTTCAAGATGCTAAGATATTATCAAGTCACTATATTCAGAGCTTTCACACGAGATACGGGAGAATTGTTTTTAATCTTATTTTTGACATGAGGAGTGGGTGGGTGGTCCTTTTTAAAAGGCACACAACCTCCCAGTAAAACCATAGGGGTTTGCCCAAGAAAGTGGGTGGGTGGTCCTTTTTAAAAGGCACACAACCTCCCAGTAAAACCATAGGGGTTTGCCCAACAAAAAAGAAAAAAAGAACTACACACCACCGTCATCCTTCAGCATAACTATATAGTCCTCTACGATTTTTTTTTTTAATGATTAAAAAAAGAGAGTGTTGATCAAAATACATCTCCCAGACTTCTAAAAACCGTTGCCAAATCCTTGTTAGTTTTTTTTGGGTTGAGCAGGGCAGCTCTGATTTAAAAAAAAATCTAATACCTTTTCTCTTTCCTTCGATACCCTTCCACTCAAAACCCTTTAGTGCAAAATGCTTATAGTGTTGTGCGCCGAAGGAAGCTCAGGTAAGGGACGGACGATTTTGCCGGTGGGAACGGTAAGGGAGCTAATCCTGAGACCGCTTTCTTGCCGGCTGTAAGTTAATGCCTTTATGTTACCAACAAATTATTCAGGATTAGTGACGGAAAAGCAGATTGAGATGACATCTCTGAAACCACAGATCTGAGAATGCTCATTGCTCATACGGGAAACAGATAACATCCACTACACTGCCCAGACACTACTCAGAGGTCTCATCATTCTGCGTTTGGCCTAAAATGATGTTTCTTCTCCACCAGGCATCCTTTAAGAATTGACAAGCCGGCTGTGACATTGCTTGCACCCCCAGAGGAACCCATCAACATCCATTACCTTAAAGTCCTTGAGAGATGACAATTCATGACATCTCACCCTTGACTCCTTCAATATTAGTAACCGCAAAAGATCCTGTCAGTGCTTATTTACGTTACAAAACACACCATGTCTCTCGACATTTACAGGAGATTCTCAATGTTAGTATAAAATAAAATAACATCCCAATCTGTTTTTCCTATATAGTTTGGGGAATGGAGGACAGAGGCTGACTGATGTGGCCACAAAAAGTTAAGGAGAAGAAAAAAACTAGCAGGGAAAGAGAAAAGAGACAACAAGAGATAGGATTTCAACCGTTGTGCTCATAGTGTCCCATAGCAAGCTGAAAATAAAGCACATATACATACAGTAAATTCAGGAGAGGAAGCCTTCAGAATTAGGCCGAAAACTTTTAAAATTAAATTAAAATATAAAAAAACGAAGGCAGGTCGGCAAGCAGTTGGTCCTGCTGGACACTACCGTAAACAAGGTGCACTGAAGGGGAACCGTGCAAAACATGAGAAACTGATGCCCCAGTTTCCCAGTCAAACTTTAATGCCCCACATTAAATACTTTCAGCAGGGTTTAGAAGAAGTTCCACAATCAGGCTAGCGCCCAGAAAACTGAGGTAAAGAACCAAAGGATGCCCGCGGCAGAAGAGAAAGGTTCCAGCACTTGGAAGGTCTGTTTAGGAGGACAGGCCTTACACCATTGATCCAGTACGGATGACGAAATAGTGTGAAAAATAGGAAGGCACCTTGGTATTGCTTAGTGTTTGTGAAGGGCGGGGCATGGAACCCCTGAAAGGCTGTCGCTGCAGAAAGCTTTTCAATCTAGTGGTTAATTCCTCAATGACCGAGCGGCGGGTCCTTCATATCCTGGGATAGTAGTATTCCTTCATCAGCCGTCAATCTTACGTAGGCTTGAGCGGTTCAGGGAATTTCTGTGTAAATGAAAGAGAAAGAGAGGATAAAAATACCTTTTTGGTGACTATGTTACTCAAAATGCAGGGTACTTTGGTATACACATCCAGTGGGTACTTTAGCATTTTGTGGTGAGACTGGAAACAGTTTCTTGCTGCTCTACACAATTCATGTGCATGTAGTAAGCGGGTCGGTACTCCTCACCCCATGCGCCCTGACCAACTCTCTCATGTAAAAAGCCCATCACTGTAGTATTCTGACTGGTGAGAAAGCGGTGGGTGGGTGTGGTGAATAGGAGATGGTGGCACTAATAGTATTAGTCACTATGAAGGTAACTTTATCCCATACCAATAACCTGGATCTCAGTAATTTCCAACCGATAGCGTATTCCAAGCAAAAGGAAGAAAGAAAGGAAGGAGGGGAGAAGGCAGCAAAGGACAGACAAGGCACATAACAGTATCCATTATGCAGGGATTGTGTGCAGGCTGCCTTCCCTGCAACCACACCTCCACACACGTGAACAAAGGTCCTTGGTCCTGACCAAGCACAAGGGTAGGACTTCCCTTCACATTAATTCTGCAAAGAAATACCTAAGCCAAAAATAGTATGAAGGTGTAGAATGAAGACTGGAAAATGCTTTCCCGACTAAGGTGGAACTGAGGCACCAACAACGGTCAAAATAAGAGAAAAAAAGGAAAATAATGTACGTTTCTAAAATACACAGGAGATCTGACTTTGATTAGGAAAGTACATTTTTGAAGAGAGCGTGGATTGGGGTATGGGCTCAGATACGCCTGAGATTGGAAAGCATTAGAGTCAGAACCCCTCTAGCTGATGGCTTCTCAGCCAGGACAACACAGTACAGTTGTCCCATCAGATGATGCTTGATGGCCTCGTTGGAGAAGAAACAACTTTCCTGTCTGCTTTTATATGCATCTACTACCACTTAAAAGCTCTTTTAAGTGCCACTTTGACTGTCTGGTTCAGTCAAATGTTTCATGAAGAACCCAAGATTGTCCACAAAGTAAGTTGAGGGATTCGTTCTCTTGGAGACCGCCATTCGGGTGACAGACAGCTAAATGCACCTATCTTGGGACCTCACTGAGGGTTTCCTACCAGCTGCCAGAGCATCCAGGTAGACAAAGGAGAGGGCCTATTTCGTGGTAGGATGGTTGCTCAGGAATCATGCAGTTCATGGTGTGAGACTGTCCTACATTAATTGTGCGGCGAGTGCATGAGTGATGTCAACAGTCATGACCGTCGGTCCATACAGAGTATGAAGCTAATGCTGAGTTTAATTGCTTAACTGGAGAGTTTGGGTTGTGTTTTATTTGATCCCATTTCCTATAGGTGAAAACATCAAACAAATAGAAATGCATTTTATATGTGCGAGAATGAGGGCTATTGAATTTAATTGCATGATTATTAAAACATATTTACAAAACATTTGAATTTGTCATTTGAAAGTTGTCATTCATCATTGATGAAGAACTGGAGTGCGAGTTTAAAATGGGAATAATATATGAAAAACAAAAATATTTAAGAAGCAGTGATTGCAGGGATCACTTGAAGATTATCCTTATCCCCAGGAGATGTTGCCTCCTTCTGGTGGAAGTGCAGGACCTCAGAGGGTGGAACTGACAGTGCCATGCAGGAAATACAAAGATGAATGGAGCATCCTGACCTTGATATACAAGGTGGCTGGAGGGAAGGCACAGAGGAACTACCTCAATTGGTCAATCACAAAATATCCGTCAAGAAACTGGGGAACCGCCCATCCAGAAAGTAAAATGTTTGCATTTGGCTTTCAGATGGGCTGCAAAAGTCTATCACCAACTATCCACAGACAGTGAAGATATAGGGGAGGCCTGTCTGTTTCAGTACCCTGATAGGAGGTGTGTAAAAATATCGACTCCGACTGCTGTTGGTGGAGTAGTTCTGAATCACGGGAAAACAAAAATAAGATCTTCTAAGAAGATCAGCAGAGTGGAGGAGTTTCTTTCAGATGTACAATATGGCTGTGGTGCTGGCTTTATGGACATTGGGAATCACTGGGCATGGGAAGGTCCTGGAATGGAGCTCTTATCCAATAGGTGTCAGGGAAAATAGAATAGAGGGCCTTTTGTAGTTGCAAGAAGGCCACCTCTAGGGCGAGTGGTTTAGTGAAACCTTTTTGAGATGCGGTTATGATCAGAAGAGGCAGACTTTTACTGCTTAAGCTGCTCTATACTGAATAATAAGGCTATGATCGGTTATCATGGTACAGCGGGGACTCAAGGCACCATTTAGGTTCATGGAGCACAAGCAATAAATAATTGTGCTGAAGCACTGCGAGTCATTAACTGGAGTTACAGAAATGGGGAAACTGGTTAAAGTCCTATAGATCTGTAAAAGGGCATACCCCCCTTTCTTTGAGGCCAGAAAAAAGCAGTAGATAAATGTCCTAGAGGCATGGCTGGCTATATGGCCCACAAAAAGAAGCACTTCTTAACCTCCCTTAAATCCTGACTGAGGACGAGGCATACAACCTTTGCAGACAATCACATCACCCATGAGTTCAGTGGTATTTAACACAAAGGTGGGAGGTTATGGGAAGCCTCATGTTTGCCCCACTGGCGGTGGGTGGGTGCCATTTGAAGAGGAAGATAAATTGGTGTTTGGTCCACAGGAAACTCATTGGGGTTTTTTGGCTACAGACGAGGCTGTAGCAAGAAGCTCAGGCTTCCTGTATTCTTGGAATAGAGGGAAAGGGGAACAGGTAAAGAAGCTGGGAAAGGCCGAATACGAAAGGTCCTCGCGTTCCAGCTGCAGCTGGGCTGCACTCTAGCTGGTACTATAGTCAAAGAACTCATAGTCTTGGCTGTGACCATGGTCAGTATGTACCTGTGGTGTCATTTATATATCAAGGGTTCAGAGAGATTTTTTTCACGAAACAGATGTTTGATGGCTTGGACCTGAGCTGCTTGCAGAGATTAAATTCATTGTGTTGGTTGAAGCAACAATTAAACCGCTCTACATCAACAGTTTCTGCTCAGCAGCATATTTGCTGAGGCCGATTATAAATAGCTAGGACAGTTGTGCAGAAAGATGTCAAATATATTAACTATTTGCTTGTAGCTGACCACAAACATTGTGACCCCGCCAAGTCTTGCTGAGAGGGCCACTGGACTATGGGATCTTGTGGTAGCTATCCTGGGCCTTGGCTTCATTGCGGAAACATTAGGCTGATGCTTTAACTTTCAGGGAGATGGCATCACAACCACTGAAAGAACCGAAATGGTTGGTTTTCCGGTAGGATAGTTTTGCAGCTTGAAGAATTTTCCGGAATCACATGCTGTGCATTGTTTCACCATCTAGTGGTTGGGTCGAGAATAGTCTTCATGTAGCCTCTTCTCTGTTTTTCTTGTGTGTGCGTAGTCAACCATTTGGATTTAAACCCCTCATGTAGCGTCAGATGTAAGTACTGGAAATCCCTTGACACAGTCGCCATCTTCAGATTCTTTTTCCTTCTTTATGCTTGTTCTTTTGAGTTGAGTTTGCAAATACACCTGTACTGGTGGAGATGAGTGGGTTGCATGTGAATCCCAAAAATTCTCCAAGCTATAAAACTACTCCTGCCAGTAAGTAACCATTATGTTTTGCAGTGAGAATATTGTCTGAATTCACATACTGTACATTGATTACATAACAATATTTTTACCTGTGGGTAGGCTAGGTCCTTTGGAGGGTGTGTTCACAAACAAAGGTTTCAGAACTCTTTGCCCCATTTCTGCCTCCCTGGTGATCTGTAATGTTTCACTGCACAAATGTCTTCTAGTGCTAAGCTGCCAAGGAGAGCGAGCGTTGCTCCTTTTTTCCTTGTTGAATGCGCTTTTGGCCTTTCTGTATGGTTTTTTTTCCCCACTGCCTTGTGACAATATTGTATAGTCTGTACTATCTGTCATGCAACAGTTCCCTTGGTCATCGAAAATCGCCTTCTTGGGGGTGCGAAGGACACAAAGAACTGTTCACCTTTCCCGATGGCTTTTGTTCCTTACAAATAGTACATAATTGCCTTCGATACATCTAGTGTGTACAATGGTATCTCCGTTTGTGATTTAGGCTGTTGAAAAAAAGCTGGTAGGTGGATGGCTTGGTTAACATGGAACTTCAATACCACCTTAGGTATGAACCTTGGCTTTGTTCTCATGACTACTTTGTCTCTATGTATGCGCAGATATGGCTCCCGAGTGGGGAGCTCTTGTATTTCACTGATCCTCCTTAGTGAGGTGATAGCTATGAGGGAAGAGTTTTGAGGGTTAGAAATTTCAGTTGTGCATTCTGCATTGGTTCGGAGAGTGATGTCATTAGTTGTGGGAGTACTACATTCAGGTTCTATGTAGGCATTGGCATGAATCTTGGGGGTACCACCTTCTTTGCTCCCTTTAGAAAGCGTTTTACCACTAGTGTGGTAAGGAAACTTCTCCCTAGTATACCTCTTGTGCACACTATAAATGCGTGCTAGGTGAACTTTTGAAAGAGGTTTAAGAGAGATGCTGGTCTAGCAAATGTGTCATGTATCTAATGACTTTGGCATCTTGTGCCGAGTCTCTGTGTTTCCCTGGTCTGTTGCAACATTGTTGAAACCTCTTCCACTTGTTGCTGTAGCATTTCTTAGTTGTTGGTGGCCATGCTTCCTTTAGAATCTCCATCGCTGTCCATGGGGACTTGAGGTGGCCAAACTCTAAGTCCTCAGGAGCCATGCTGCTAGACTTAGTGTGTTTGGTTACCGGTGCCATACCGATCGCTCTTGAATTGTTAACAGGCCTCAGTGTGCTGGGAGTGCAATATGCTGTCCTTGGGATATCTCCATGAGGTCTGAGAACCATGTCTGTCGAGCTCATTGTGGGGCTCTCAGGATTAGGTTGACCTGTTCCTGTCTGCACTTTTGGATCACTTTAGGTATCATT
This sequence comes from Triturus cristatus, assembly GCF_964204655.1. Taxonomy (NCBI): domain Eukaryota; kingdom Metazoa; phylum Chordata; class Amphibia; order Caudata; family Salamandridae; genus Triturus; species Triturus cristatus. The sequence goes on along the minus strand of NC_140586.1, from coordinate 82,932,221 downwards.
GGAAAAGCTGAAAAGCAATAAGCACATTTCCTTGACTATTTTATCGACAGGGCATTCCCCAGTGACTCTGGGTGGTAGAACCTGGATGCAAAGCTTTGGCATTTCGAGTTCTTGTGTGCTGCGAATAGTTCTACTTGTGGTGTCCCCCAGATCTGGAAGATCTGCATTACGATAATATTTTGTTGTGTTTGTTTGAATAAAAACGGCACTACTTCCTCAGAGTTTCAGTGGCCTTTGATGTTTAGCTTGTACATGCGAGCTCTTCATCAGATGTGGGGTGCATCCATTGTGACGGTCATTGAGGGAGTTCGTGATTTGAATGGTTTCCCCACTGATAGGATTTGAAGGTTCCACCATTGCATTTCTCTGTGAATATCATCCGTAACAACCATTAGATCATCCCAAATCTTGGTTGATTGTGACTATTTTTGTTAAACCCATTCTTGTATTGGTCTCATGTGTAGTCTTGCGGAGGCCATCATGCCCATTATTTTACTGACTGTTCTCATTGTCAGACATTGCCCCTTCTGTTAGAGGAGGCTCTGCTCCATGATCGCTCTGACCCTCTTCTCCACTGGTCTCGGCTTCACGGTCTGGGAGTCTAAGATCACCCACAGGAATATTTTCTTTGAGACTGGGTTGTGTGATGATTTCTCGCAATTAGTAGAGAAGCCTAGTAAATGCAGGGTCTGTATGACCTTGTTGATATTCTCTCTGCACTGGTTACTGGCCTTTGTTTTCACTAGCAGATGTGTATTTCCAATTGCGCAAGGTGTGCTGCGACTACCGGTAGACATATGGGCAACACTCATGGAACTGATTTTATTCCAAATGGTAGTACCTTGAATTGGTAGTGTACCTTATTCCCTATAATCCTGAGGAATTGTTTGTGTTGCATTTTTACTGGTAGTTAGAGGACCATGAGGTCCTGCAGCGCTATAATTTTGAATTTTTATGTCTCTATAAACTTTTTTAGTGACCTCTGGTCCAGTATTGATCTTAACGTCTTGTCCAGTTGTCGTACCAGGAATATGAGTAAACCCATTTGAGTCTTCGGTTCTGGGGTACCATCTCCATAGCTTCTTTGCTTAACCGGTCTTCTACTTCCTGTTGTAGACATTGTTGTCGGTCTACTTTTATTCTCTTTGGTGGTGGTGTTGGAGGTGACTTTGTTAACTATATGAAGTAGCCATATTTTATGATATTTAATATTCATTTGTTGGAGGTGTTCTCCTCTCATTCCTTCAGAAATTCTCTGATTCTTCCTCCGACTGGTGACTTGTGTAGGAGGGTTCTTTGTGGCCAGTCACTTGTTAAGATAGTTTTTTCCTTTCAGGGCTACCCCTCTTCCTTTTCCACAGCCACAAAAGAGCTGGCTGAAGCTTGAGCGATACTGCCATTGTGGAGGAGTGGTGGCCTCACGCCGTTGAATGCTGAAGGTTGCATGAGTAGTTTGCAGTTGCACAGCTCCCCCTGAAGTCATCCTCTTTCTCTGGGTCATGCCTCCCCAGAATGTTCCCTTACATTGTAGGGCTCCCATTGCCTTGACGGTTATGTTATCTTTTTTCACGTGCTGAAGGACTTTGTATACTTCCTCCACAAATAGTCTATCCCTGTGAAGGATATGTCGATTATGGCTGACTGTACCTCTAGTTTAAATCCCCACATTCTCAGTAAAGCGTGTCTGCTCAAGGTGGTGGTCCTGCAGAGCTGTCTACTGGCAGTGTCCGCAGTGTACAGCACAGATTTCAGGCATGTGTAGGTGACTGCCGTACCCTCCTTCAACACTGCACTTGTCCTCTTCTTGAACTCCTCTGGCAGGTGCTCCATCAGCTCTTACATTTCCTTCCACTGTTGGTGGGCATATCCGTTTAGTAGGGCATTCGAGTTGGGTATCTGCCAAAGCGTTGTTGCTGATGTTTCCATTTTTTCCCCACCAGGTCTACTCTCTTGCTTTCCTGGTCAGGAGGTAGTCCCGTAGACGTGGGGGCGTTTCCTCTTTTGCATGCTGTTGCCACAATGAGGGAATCAGCGGAGACGTTACCCCTTTCGTAGGGTGGATATTTTGATGAGAAGATGTACTTTTCCTCCACTCTTCAAGTTGTTTGCCTTGGATGCAGCTGGCTCCTTAAACGCTTCCCTGCCCTAGTCCAGCAAGCTAGGAAGATTTGGGGGACATTTGTTTCTCTTCTGCTCAGGGTGCAGTGTTTCACGGAGGAAATATGCATCTGACTGTTTCTCTTCCAGCAGAACCCCATAAGTGCATGCACCTCTCTATACCACTTCATTGTATGCAGTGATGTAATGGGTCTTGGCTTCATTGTGATGTCGTGGTTTTGATGGATAGGATTCCAGCCCTCCATCTGGCAATCCATGTAGATGTCCTGCTTGTCATCTGTTGTCTACTATTTCAGAGAGGCCCTCCTGTTCTTTCTCCAGTTCAAAGAACTCCTCTTCCATCTGTTGCTGCAGCTCTGAGGTGATGGGGCTGTCCAGCTCCTCTTCTTCATCTGTTTCCACCTGCTTTTTTAGTGGAATCCTGGATCCCTGAAGGGAGTTGTCAATGGTCCTCTTTTTCTTGATTAGGGCTTTGAATTTCAACTCAAGACGCTTCCTTTTTCAGTCTACCTCAAATGATTGTCTTTTGGCGTCAAATTTGGCTTCCTCTCTGTGTTTTGACGTCAATGTCGAGGAACTTTTTGGTGCCAAAACCGGGTACTTTGGTGTTTCAGCGACCTTTGGTGTCGATGTTGAACGGCTTTCTAGTGCCGTTGTGGACCAGGTCTTAGAGGACTGCATCTAGCTGCTTTTTGCCGTCTCTCTCCCATGCTTTTGATCCTGATAAGCTTTCGGCTTAGATGTGTCTTGGCCCTGAAGGTTTACATTCTGTCTGTGCCCCTTCCTCAGCATTTTCTTGTAGCCCTTGCTATTTTGATCCTTAATCAACTCCTCGAGGTCCAGTTCTTCTCCTTGGGCCTCCTCTGTCTCCAAGATATTCTCCTTGTCGCTAAATAGGCCCAGCTATTTTAAGAACTCCTGCTTCCTCTGAGGCAATGCCATCACGTAGTGTGGCCACCTCTGTTTCTGCCTTGCCTTGATGGTCTTTGGCAAGAAATCTGTGCATGCAACAAAGATCTTCACACAGTGATCCCTAGGGAGTAAGAGGTTATAGTCCTTGTGCGTATCCTTTTGGGCGTACTTGTGGTAGCACTTGGGGCAAAACCTAAAAGGGGTCTAGTTGCATCGGCGTTTCTCTGTGGCTTTTGGTATTTCTCTGTGTTTTCTTCTTCTTATCAGTCATAGTCCATCCTCCTTCCTCGATGGTGATTTTCGGTGGAAAACTGCTTTTCTTTTCCCAATTTCTTCTTCCTCAGCTCCAGCGCTCTCCCTTAGGCTTCCAAAACCAACAGTGGGAAAAATAATCTGAAGATGGCAAGTGCATCGAGGGATTTGGAGGAAATACATCTGACGTCGCATAAGGAGGGGCTTAAACCCAAATGGCTAATGATACACACGGAAAAAAACAGGGAAGTGCTTATCAAATAGACACCGCAATAGTCTCCAAAACACTCTCTAGGACCTCCTAATACGTACTGCAACCACTGCCATCACTTACGTGAACACCCGTGAGGAACTGGTGAGGCTGAAGGCGTTCACTGCAAATTGGAAATGCTCCTGGCCTACCCTGAACCGGAGGTAATATCTGTGGTATTGTAGGATTGGTGTATGAAATACGCATCCTGCAGGTCCAGGGCAAACATCCAGTCGTCAGAATCCATTCGATACAGTACCTGGGCCAATGTGAGCATCTGGAATTTGTCTGGCCACAGGAAGGCATTCAGAGGGCAAAAATATAAAATAGGAGGGAGGCATCAGTCCTTCTTCTGTACTAGGAAATAGAAGAAATAATATCCAATCCCTATTTCCAAGATATGCACCATATTTATAGCCATTTAGCACTACAGTAAAACAGTCATGCAGTCGCCTGAAAGCTGTTCTGATGTAGGTGGAAGATGCTGTGGGTCTAAAAGGAATGAAAGGGTGTAGCCCTGATGGATAATTTGAAGTACCCATCTGTCTGATATCAACTGTTGTCGTCCCTAGAGAAAATGCTATATCCAGCCTCCTACATGGTGGTAGTGAGCCGCTAAGAGTAAGCTAAAGCTGCTTGGAGGCAGTTGCCGAAGGTTTGGAAGACCAAGAGGATCCCTGCTGACAAGTAAGTTTTCTGCTAAATCCCAACCCTTACCTCGAAAAGAATGGAGTATTTTCTGTGGCATCGGGTGGTGGGGTGGATTATGGGGGCAGACTTTATCTGTATGCCAACCCTCTGTAAAAGAGGGACAGGTTTGCAGAGGGAGTTGCCCGGTAAGAACCAAAAGGCCTGAACAATAAGCTGTTGGTTGGGTTTCCTGAAAGTGTTCCAGGGTAGAATCGGCATTCGCCAAACAGACAGGACCTATCAAATGGTATGTTATGTTATGTTATGTTAATAACTTTTATTAGGCGCACAGCTGCCCCAGCGAAGGGGCGTCCTGGCGCCTGATCAGGTACACAACACAACAGGTCAAGGCTAAGAAAAAGAGAAATCAAATAGCAGGGGCAAACAGATGTGTTTTAATGGCGCGTCTAAAAAGAGTCAGGCTATTTAGGGCGCGAATATGTAAAGGAAGGGAATTCCATAGATCAGCCGCCAGAACACGGAAGGAGCGTCCTCCCATCCTACTCAGCCTGAACCTAGGCTTAATCGCCAGATGGTAAGATTCAGACCTGAGAGACCGCGTGGGGACGTAAGGAGAAATAAGGCCCGCCAAAGCAGGGGGAGAGGAAAGCTTCAGGATCTTAAATGTCAGACAGAGAGCCTTAAATTTGATTCTCTGTCTGACCGGTAGCCAATGAAGGAAGGTCAGAACAGCAGAGACCGAGCAACGTCTCGGAAGGCCAACAATGGCCCGTGCAGCAGCATTCTGCACCCTCTGAAGCCTAGTAGCCTCAGCCTGGTTGACTCCAAGTAGCAAGGCACTCCCGTAGTCCAACCGGGAAAGAATAGAGGCCTGAACCACTAGTTGCCGAGTGGGGGGGTCAAAGAATTTGAGGACTGACTTCAGCCCTCGCAGAATACCAAAACAGGTAGCTGCTGTCTTCTTTGTATGGCTGGTATAAGAAAGATTAGAATCCAGCCAAACCCCCAGATTTTTAACTACGGCCGCTGGAATGGGGGACACCCCCAGTTCAGAAGGCCACCACTGGTCTCCCCAAAGTTCCGCCTGCTTCCCCACAACCAGGAACTCGGTTTTCTTAGCATTAAGCTGTAGGCAGTTGCTACGCATCCAGCTAGCCACAGCTATAAGTCCTGCACGGAACCTGGGCGCAGTCACCTCAGGGTCCCCACTGAGTGTCACCGCTAGCTGCGTTTCGTCGGCTTACGATGTCATGGTAAGGCCACATTGCCTGACGACAGCGGCCAACGGTTTCACATACAAGTTGAACAATGTGGGGCTTAAAGCAGAGCCCTGAGGGACTCCCAGTTCCAAAGAATGGACAGAGGACTGGCCAGGAGGAATGGCTACTTTGAAAGACCGGTCCGAGAGGAAGGAGCGGAACCACTGAAGAGCCTTCCCCCCAATACCCACTTCCTCCAAGCGCCGCATCAGAATGTCATGAGACACCGTGTCAAACGCGGCGCTCAGGTCTAACAGTAGGAGCGCCGCAGTCTGCTCCGCATCCAACACTGACCGCAAATGCTCGGTCATAAAGAGCAAAGCAGTTTCAGTGCTGTGTTGGGCGCGGAAACCATTTTGACTCTCGTCAAGAATGTTATTACGAGAGAGGTGGGCAGACAGGATAGAATTCACGTGTGCCTCAGTGACCTTGGCGGTCCAAGGCAGGAGGGAGATGGGCCGGTAATTCTCCGGGAGCAAGGGGTCAGAGTTGGGTTTCTTCAGAATAGGGCTGACCACAGCTTGCTTCCAGGATGGCGGGACCACGCCCTCACTGAGAGAAAGATTAATCACGTCCAAAATGGGTTCACGACAGAGAGGCGGGAGACGGATAAAGAACTCCGCCTTCAGTGGGTCTAAGGGGGAGCCAGATTTAATTTTAAGGCTCAGAGTGTCAAATACCTCGTTAGACATAGTATGTCCATATGGGAGGCCTAAAATTCCCCAGAAAAGCCATTAGACCTCATCCAAGCATGGCAACAGATGGCCACGCTAGTACAGACTGCTCGGTCTAAGCAACTGATGGTGTCAAAGTCTGTTCGAAATGGGGGTCTCTAGTTGGCAAGGGCTTGCACCTTTGTCCAAATAGGGACCCTTCTTCTTAGTCAGGATAAGGGAGTTACACTCCTACAATAACCCCTGCTCACCCCTTTGGTAGCTTGGCACGAGCAGTCAGGCTTATCTTAAAGGCAGTGTGTAAAGCATTTGCATATAACCCACAGTAATACAGTGTCAGCACTACAAAAGGACACCACACCAGTTTAGAAAAATAGGCAATATTTTTATATACTTTAAGACAAGACCAAAAACTATAAAAATCCACAATACAGTACTTAAAAATCTACATTTGTCAAAATAAACTTTAAAAACAGTTCCTTGACGTCGATAGCTCCGTCCGGGGCTATCAAGGCATCGTGAGCAAACAAATCCCAACAGCTGTGGCTGACCGCGGTGTCGTGGGCCAGCTAAGGTGTCGGGCAGACCCGCAAACAGTACCTTTTAGAAATGCAAGGCGTCAGCGACCTCTCGTTGAGCTTTCCAAAACACGGCGTCCGCAGGCGTCGGTTCCAGAGGTCGGTGCAGGAGTCGTCGGGGTCCTCGACGTCACACGCGTTGCAGCTCGGTCTCCTCTTTATTGGAGTCAGGAGTGCTGGCGTCAGCAGGCGTCGGGTGCTGCGGTGCGAAGTGCAGCGGTACGGTGCCCTCAGGTCGTGATGCGAGCAGCGGTTCGGTGGCGGAGTCAGATGGCGTCATCGGTGAGACCAGGGTCGCGGTGCGAGATGAAAGCGGTGCTCGTCACAGTGCTGGCAGATCACGGTGCAGGCAGCGGCGTTGCTGAAGTGCTGTCGCCAGGTGACGAACTGGAGTCGATGGCGCCGGCGTCAGTAGGCCAAGTCTGCGGTGCGGGATGAGGTGCGTTGTGTAACTTTACTAGCAGTGCCCTCGAACCATAGTACAAGCAGCAGTGTCGATTTCAACGTGGAGCGGCGAAGTCGGGGATACCAAGGCATCGTCGTGAAGCGAGGCAGTGCAGAGTGCGGTGCCCACAGGTCGCGGTGCGAGCAGCAGCTCGTTGGCGGCATCAGCTGGCGTCGTCGGTGAGACCAGGGTTGCGGTGCGGTGTTGCCCTCTGCGGTGCCTTCAGGACACAGAGTCGGCAGCGGCGTCGTAGACGTCGTCGAGTTGCTTTTCTTCTGTTGCAGCACAACACACACAGTCCCCAGTGCTGAGGGCATAAGAGATTGAAGTCTTTGTTGTTCCTGAGTCTTCTTGAACAGGGGGCAAGCTCTTCCTCAAGCCCTTGGAGAGACTCACAAAGTAGAATGCAGAAAGTTCAGTCCTGTCCTTTCACTGCCCAAGACAGAAGCAGCTACTGCAGGTCAAAACAGCAAAGCACACAGCAAAGCGGTAGTTCCTCCTCACAGCTTCTCCAGGTCTTCTTCTTGGCAATCTTCTTGATTCAAAAGAGTTCTAAAAGTTCGGGGGTCTGGGCCTAAATACTTATATCCAAAAATCCTTTGATCTCTTAGGCAGAGAGTGTCTGTGCCCAGCCGGAACCAGTTCTGCCTTCTCTGGTGTGATTTCCTGGCAGGAGGTGGAGACGGCATTGTCAGAGGCAGACCAAGCCCTTTGAGGTGCAAGGAATCTCCTCCCCCTTCCCCCATCGCAGCCCAGGTCTATCCAGCCCTTTCCAGACCCACCTAGACTATCTGGAGCCACTCCTGTTCCCCAGCCTTCTGTCATCCAAAACCCAGACAGGCAATCCACATTCCAGCAGAGGCACATGGGATGACTGAGCAAGAAAATACCTACTTTCTAAAACTGGTATTTTCAAACACTGAATGTAAAAATCATCTTCACTAAAAGATGCATCTTTAAATTATGAGCTCGGGCATACTAAACTTTATTTTCCTACCTAGTTCCCAGGGCCAGTTATGTTTATAAGATGTTATAAACAAACTTCCCATTCTGTCCTATGGGGATCAGGTAGCCTTGTTATAGTGAAAAACGAAATGGGCTGTAATTCACTATCAGGACATGCCACACACACCAGGGCATGTCCTACCTTTCACATACACTGCACCCTGGCCACAGGGCTACCTTGGGCCTACCTGAGGGGTGACTAACATGTAAAAAAGGAAAGGTTTAGGGCCCGGCAAGTGGGTGCACTTGTCAAGTCAACATGGCAGTCCCGGACAATGGCAGGTCTGAGGTACCTTTTCAGGGCTACTTACGTGGGTGGCACAATCAGTGCTGTAGGCCCACGGGTACCATTTGATTCACAGGCCATGGTATACCCAGTACACTTTACTAAGGACTGACAAGTAAATCAAATATCCAACATGGAAACACCACTCCATAACACACTTTACCACAGGAGCACTTGCACTTTACCACTGATCAGCAGTGCAAAAAGTGCGCAGAAACGCTACGCCAGCAAAAACAGAGTCAAAACCGGGAGGTCAGGGAAACGCCAAAAGATGCCAAGTCTAACAAAGCCAAACCGAACAATGTATTCAGGTGCATCCTGGGCATTCTAAATAGCTGGCACCAGGGAGGCCCAAAGGTCCTCAGGGACTGCCAGCAAGATCTTCCTGACCATGTCCCAAAGGGCCTGCATCTACTGGGTCTGTTCTGGATTTAATCCTTTGTGATATTATATACAGGCTTGGAGGAAGTGTTTCTTGATTTCTATTGTTCTCTTCTCCCCATGGTCCTTAGCCTGGTTTGTAATTCTATTTTTGTTGGGGGGACCCTTCTGTGTTTTACATTAAATCCTGTAGTCTTTAGAGTGGACATAGTTCTCTTGCACATTAGTTTTTCATTTTTGGTGACAAAATCTTGGCAAAAAGTTAATCAAACAATGAAGACAAGGAAGAGCGGAAGTCTGGATCCACATCTGAAGGAGCAGAAAGAAAGGGACTGATGTCAGTGTGCAGGAATGACACCTATAGCGGCTCTGCTACATCACTTCCTTGGTGGATCGAAGTATATGCGGATCGCACAACGCCACCTACCGGCGTGCAGGGGCATTGCAGTGAAAATCTTGCACATCCAGTCTGGTGCCTAAGGATTATTCTAAAGGTGAGGAATCTACGCTTAGAAGTAGCAATCTGAATGTAACATTATTTTGTGGTTTCAATATAATCTGTTATTTATTTATTTAGCTCTTTAGTCATTATCTATTTGTCTAAATATTGTAAGATCATAAGCACTGCAATGTATCACCACCCGTGTCCCCACGTGACTTTATCAATTATATTTCATCATACAGTGGATGTTAAAGGTCCCACTGTTCTAAAGGATATAATGAATGTATGTCCTTTGTCTTCTATGGACTAAAGTAGTTAATCTGTGACATTCGTAAAGTGTGCATGCTTGATCTGTATGGTCTATATGCAAAGAAGTGGGACATTCACATACTTTATCTGATGACCTGTAGTCTTCGTGGAGTGTAGTAGATGATATGCATCCTCCATTCAGAATATTTGATGAGCTGTGACCTTCATAAGGTGTGTCAAATAACCTATAACCGCCATGAGATAAATTCAATAGCCTTTTACCTAAACTGATTGTATCTGATGAACTATGACCTGCACAAGGTGCATTTGATGCCATGTCCTCCAAGCAATGTATCCAATGGTTAGTTCTTCCATGAGAAGTATCGAATATGCTACTTACCAGTATGCATCTGTTCTTGGCATGTAGGGCTTCTGACATTCATATCTATGCATAGATCGCCGCCTAGTGTTGGGTCCGGATGATTGCACATTGTTGTCCTGGAAGAGTCTTCGAAGTATCACGAGATAGGTGGCTCCTCCCCTGGACTACAGTGCGCATGGGCATCCCCTCCATCCTTAGATTGTTTTTCGCCATTGTGGCATAGATGGAGTGTAATACAGTGAATGATGACCATGCTAACTAGTAATTACTGAATGCTACAGCTGCTACAGGCGCCGGGGAGGAGGGTGGGCGATATGAATGTCAGCAGCCCTACATGCCAAGAACAGATGCATACTGGTAAGTAGCATATCCGGTTCGAGGCATGTGGGCTGCTGAATTCATATCTGTGCATAGATTATATAGCAGTCCCTCCATTTAGCGGCGGCTTCCCGTGCCAGCTGCAGCAGTCTGAAAAAGAGTTTTGAGAACAGCCTGTCCTACAGCTGCCTGCTGTCTTGAGTGTACATCTACACAGTAGTGCTTGGTAAATGTATGTATAGTGGACCATGTGGCTGCTCTACATATCTCCTCTAAAGGAATATTTCCCAGGAAAGCCATGGAGGCCCCTAACTTTCGTGTGGAGTGGGCTCTCGGAGGAATTGTTAGTGTGCGCTTAGCTTTTTCATAGCAAATCTGTATACACTTAACGATCCACCTAGCTATTCCTGCTTTGGAAATGGGGTTGCCTTTGTGCTGTGGAGAAAAGGCAACAAACAGTTGTTTTGTCTTCCTGAAATTCTGTGTTCTGTCAATATAGTACATGAGAGCTCTTTTGATATCAAGTGTGTGGAGCATTCTCTCTGCTACATTCTCAGGATTAGGATAAAACACTGGTAGTTCTATGGATTGGTTCATATGGAACTGCGAAATTACCTTGGGCATGAAAGTAGGGTTGGTGCGTAGTACGACCTTGTTGGCATGAACCTGTATAAATGGCTCTTGAATGGTTAGTGCCTGAAGTTCACTAACTCTTCTTAGTGAAGTAATGGCAACTAGGAAAGCTACTTTCCAGGTTAGAAATTGAATCTCACAAGAGTGTAGAGGTTCAAAAGGTGGTCCCATCAGTCTGGTGAGGACCACATTTAGGTTCCAGACTGGTGAAGGAGGGTGTCTTGGAGGAATCACACGTTTGAGTCCCTCCAAGAAAGCTTTGATGGCAGGCACTTTGAACAGTGAGAGGTGCTGCCTGTTCTGAAGGTAAGCTGCCAGTGCGGTTAAATGTATACGGATGGAATTGTATGCTAGATTGCATCGGTATAAGTGTAATAGATAACAGATAATGTTTTGAGTTGATGCATCCAGCGGATTGATGTCATTATTTTTACAATAAATGACAAATCTTTTCCACTTAGCCGCATAGCAGGCTCTGGTAGTGGGTCTCCTTGCCTCCTTGATGATATTCATACATTCTGGAGGCAAGTTTAGGTAGCCAAATTCTAAGATCTCAGGAGCCAGATCGCCAGGTTCAGCTGTTGCGGATCTGGGTGCTGAACCTCGCCATGGCTCTGCGTTAAAAGCGTGGGTGTTAGCCGTAGTCTTTGATGCGGTACCACGGAGAGTTCCAGAAACGTGGCGTACCATGGCTGGCGTGCCCACGTTGGAGCAACCAGGATGAGCGTCATCGAGTGTTACCTCAGTTTGCGTGCCACCAGCGGTAGTAATGGTGCTGGGGGAAAAGCGTATGCAAATCTGCCTGACCAGTTCATCCATATCGCATTGCCCTGCGACTGTGGATGTGGGAACCTGGCGGCAAAGTTTTGGCATTTTGCGTTTTCCTTTGTGGCGAATAGGTCTATCTCTGGATGACCCCACCGTTGGAAGTACGGTTCGAGTACTGATGGATGTATCTCCCACTCGTGTATTTGGTGGCTGTGTCTGCTGAGCAGATCCGCCATCTGGTTGTCCTTGCCCGGGAGGTGTTCCGCCATGAGGAAGATGTTCCTCTGAATGGCCCACTTCCACATGCTCTGAGCCAGATGAGACAACTGTGGGGAGTGTGTTCCTCCCTGCTTTTGTATGTAGTACATGGCGGTCATGTTGTCCGTCCGGATCAACACGACTTTGTTGCACAAGTGTGCTTTGAATGCCTTCATTGCAAGCAAGATTGCCATGAGTTCCAGAAGGTTGATGTGCATCCTCCTTTGCTGTGTCGTCCATAGTCCCTGCACTGTGTAATTGAGTACATGAGCTCCCCATCCCTGGAGAGAGGCGTCCGCTGTCAGTATGATTTGTGGGACAGGCTCTTGGAACGGTCGGCCCTTGCAAAGGTTTTGTGGATTCCACCAATGCAGAGAGTTGTATGCCCGACCGCTCACCAACACTAGGTCTTTCAACTGTCCGTGAGCCTGATTCCACTGACGTGCCAAGCACTCCTGAAGCGGGCGCATATGTAATCTCGCGTGCGGGACTATGAAGATGCAGGAGGCCATCATGCCTATCAACTGCATAAACACTCGTGCCGGTAGTGAGTGTTGAGGTTTGAACTTTTTTATGAGCAACTGCATGCTGTTGATCCTCACTGCATTGGGCTGTGCCTTGGCTGCCAGAGTGTCTATGGTCGCGCCTAGGTACTGCTGTACGTGGGAGGGTTGAAGGTGGGACTTTGGATAATTCAGTGAGAATCCCAGGCTGTGAAGAAGGTGAATGGTGTGGGATATGTGGTTGGCACACTGCTGGGCTGACTTTCCCTGGATAAGCCAGTCGTCCAGATAAGGATAGACATGTATGTGCTGTCTCCTTAAGTGTGCCGCCACTGTCGCTAGGCACTTGGTGAACACTCTGGGTGCCGTTGTTACTCCGAAAGGGAGGACTTTGAACTGGTAATGTTGATTTAGAACAGTGAACCTGAGATATTTTCTGTGTGATGGGTGTATGGGTATATGGAAATACGCATCTTTGAGATCTAGTGTTGCGAGAAAGTCTCCCTGACTGAGTAACGGCAGCACCTGTTGTAGGGTGAGCATGTGAAAATGCTCTGACAGAATGTAACGGTTTAGAGGTCTTAAATCCAGTATGGGTCTGAGAGACCCGTCCTTTTTGGGGATCAGAAAATACAGTGAGTACACTCCTGATCCCTGTTCTTCTGCAGGCACGAGTTCTATGGCTCCTTTTTGGAGCATACTGAGAACTTCCTGGTGGAATAAGTGCAAGTGCTCTGCGGACATAGGACGGTGTCTTGGTGGTATGTTTGGTGGAGCGGATGTAAGCTCCAGACAATAACCGTACTGGATAATGTCTCTCACCCACCTGTCTGTTGTGATGGATTTCCAGACCGGCAGGAACTCTTGGAGTCTCCCCCCGACAGGTGTTATGTGGTCGGGGGGCAGTGACAAGGCGTCACTGTTTGTTGGTGGCGGAGGACCTGGAGCTGTTGTTCCCTCGGCCTCTGCCTTTGACGTTGTTTCCACGGTATCCACCTCTATTATTCTTATTATAGGTGGTCTGTGAACCTCCTTTAGTGTACTGCGACTGTTGGGAGGTCTGGTTTTTAGATGGTCCTCTTTTGCTAGAGCGACGAAAGGACCCACTCCGAAACTGCTGTGATTGCAGAGCCCCCATAGACTTCGCAGTCTCTGTATCTTATTTGATCTTTTCTAGGGTGGTGTCAACTTCGGGGCCAAAGAGGGAGTCAGGGTTGACAAGTTGATTGAGTATAGTTGTCTGTATCTCTGGTTTGAATCCCGAGATTCTTAACCAAGCATGCCTTCTTAACATGACGCTGGTGTTGATAGCCCTAGCTGCAGTGTCCGCTACGTCAAGAGCGCACTTAATGGAAGCGTTGCTTATGAGCTTCCCTTCTCTAATAAGCGACTCTGCTCCTTCCTTATACTGATCTGGGAGGTGCTGTAGCAGTGTCTCTAGGGTATCATAATGCGCCCTGTCGTATCTAGCCAGAAGTGCCTGAGTGTTGGCAATTCTCCAGATGTTAGCTGCCTGTGCAGCAACTCTCTTTCCTGATGTTTCCAAGACCTTAGACTCCTTGTCAGGGGGAGGAGCATCACCCGTGGTCTGTGAGTTGGCTCTCTTCCGAGCATTGGAAACCACCAACGAGTCCAAAGGCAACTGGCCTCTTATGTAGGTAGAGTCCACAGGAGCTGGCCTATATTTTTTGTCAATCCTAGGGTTTAGTACTCTCGCCCTTGTGGTCTCCTTAAAAATGTCATTAGCCGGTTTTAGGACCCCTTTCAGCATGGGCAGAGTTTTAACAGATCTTTCTGAGGTAGAGAAGGTATCCATCAGAAAATCATCCTCAATAGGATCAGTGTGGAGCTGTACATCATGATTTTTAGCTGCTCTCTCAATCAAGGCATTGAAAGCAGCAGTATCCTCAGTAGGAGATGTTTTTCCCACATATGCCTGTGTGTCTGGAGCAGTTTGAGGGTCCCCTGTACCAGTATTGTCCACCCAAGGTTGGTTTTGATCTTCAGGGTCAGTGTCCACAGGATAAGTGTCCTCAACATCACCAGCATCCCCTGCATCCACATCAAATTGTGTGGGTGAGAATGACTGAGGCTCCTGGTCATAATATTGAATATGTTCTACCAGAACTGGTGATGTGGCCCTCTTCTTCTTCAATGGAATTTTGTATGGCTCCATTGATTTCTCTGGCAGTATCTTTCTTTTATATATTGAAAGTCTACCAGTCTCCGCATCGATAAACTGCCTTGGCTCCTCATCTTCCTGAGGTACTTCGACAGCTCTCTGTCCCATTGGCATTCCTGTTGGTGCTTCGACAATTTTCTTCGGGTCGACCTGTTTTTGCGGCTCGGGACCCGTCTTTGCGTCGAACATCTTCGGTCGTACTGCCGGTGGTAGTCCGAATTTTATGTGCGTCGACACGATGTGAACTGTGCTGACCGTCTTCGGCTGCGGGGGTGCTTTTGCGCCGAGCATGGAAGCCGTGTCGTGGATGCGGAGTAACGACTCCGACACCTTCTTCTTTAGGAAGGGAGACGGTGTTGTCGATTCGACACGTTCCTTCGATACCCTTTTTGACGTGGCATCTAACCCCGAACCAGACGCTGTGTTCTCGACACGAGGACTGGGATGGGTCGGCTCTCGCGGGTCACTCTGTATTTCTGTGTCGACCATCCTCGGCGCCGATTTTTTCGGGTCGGCAACCTTGACCTTGGTCTTCGGCGCCGCCTTCGGCTCGACGTCCCCATGAGACTGCCTTCTTTTGTGTTTTCGGCTCCGAGGGCTTTGAGGCCTTGTTGCCGATGAGAGACTCTTTCACTTTCGGTTTCGAGTTAGGTGCCTTTGCCTTCAGTTTCGATTTCGTTTGATCGAATGATGGCGCTTTCGATACCGATGGCTCTTTAGGGTAGTTTGACGCCGGGCCTTTATGCGGGGCTGTAGAACGAGAGGAATGATCTTGGGTAAGGCCTTGTGGCGATCCCTCGACCTGAGCCTTATCGAGTGCCTCTTTGGGCCCTGTACCGACATGTGGGCCTAGCTCATCTTCCGAGCCATCCTCCTCGGCCCCAAGGGCCTCTTCGTCGTCTCCTACCTCTTCGACGACATCATCTTCCTCTTCATCTACTATACGCTCGTCTTCGGCATCATAGTCGGATTCTCGCTCCGAAACCGGATCCGATAGCTCCCCCTGAACTTCAAGGTCCACGACCTCCTCATCTTCGGTCCCGAAGATGTTGTCCGGGTTTGGCGTCGCTTTCTGCGCCTCGAGCCGAGCTGCTCGATGAATGCGAAGGGTCTTCTTCGATCGAAACCTGGAACACGCCATACAGGTGGCTTCGTCGTGGTTTGGAGAGAGGCACTTGTTGCACACTGGGTGCACGTCGAAACGAGCATGCTTAGCGTTGCAAAGAGGGCAACGCTTAAAGGGGCTATTCGATGTCTTTGGTTCCATCGTTGATGATCTACTCGAGAACGCACTCGACAAAAATACTCGGCGCCGAACGAAAACAATACCGACGAATTTAAATGCCTAAATACTCAAAGAGCTAAGATTAGGACATCCGAACCCAATGGCGGAAAAAAACAATCTAAGGATGGAGGGGATGCCCATACGCACTGTAGTCCAGGGGAGGAGCCACCTATCTCGTGATACTTCGAAGACTCTTCCAGGACAACAATGTGCAATCATCCGGACCCAACACTAGGCGGCGATCTATGCACAGATATGAATTCAGCAGCCCACATGCCTCGAACCTGCTGACTTGTGGACTCCATAGAACAAATCAGACAACTCTGACCCCAACAGGAAATGTCAAATAAGTTATCACCTCTCTCAGATGGATTTGATGACGTATGATCTTCATAGGAAGAATCTGATGTCTAATGACGTCCAATGAGGTTTATTTAGTGACCCATGTTTTCCTTGGAGAGTGTATCCACTGATCTAGGGTCTCCTTTGGATTAATCGGATGACCTGTTAGCTCCACACTTTATATAAAATGACAATTTCCACAAGATGAACTTGAGAAACTCTGAATCCCCCAGGAGTATTGGGTGGCCCATGACCTCAAGGAAGTGCATTTGATGACCTACCAACCTCTATGAGTTCATCTGATGACCTCCAAAAAGTAAATTTAATGATCAGTGACCTCCATTAATTGTATTTGATGATGTATGTGGTACATGAATTTAATTTACTGACACATTATCTTTGGGGATCATATTAGACTATATAGAAACTTCATGGGGTGCATCCAATGACCTATGCCATCCTTGGATTATATTCCATGGCCCCTGACTTGCACAGGATGTGTGCAATAAACTGGGACACCGTCCCCCACCCACAAGTCAGTACTTCCATGACCAGTAACCTTCACCACCAAAAGCTGCAGATGGACCACATTTCTCACCTGTGGCTTGTGTGTGGTATGAGCGGGGTATATAACTGGGGAATTTTCCTGTTGATCAGTGGGCTCAGTGCCTCCTTAAGTCGGTGATAGTTCCTCTCCATCTCTCGATGATACTCTCGCTGGTCTGAGCCAATCAGGGTCTTATTTTTTCGCAAGGCATCCTCACACCTAAAAAGCAAAGCATGTTCACGTTACTGTCTTTATATTGGAACCGACAAGAAAAGTCTTGTACATAAGAGTCATCCTGTACTTAAAAACTTTACCTTACTCAAAATGCATTACTTCTGAAGCAGACGACCATTCTTACTGATCACCAATCAATAGGGCTCTCAAAGTTTCTGCTCTGCTTTCAAATGCGAGCTAGAGCGATTTCATTTTTTGTGCAGACATCAAATATGCTACTCGCAATTAAGCCCTCTGTCCCACAATCAAACTCCTTACCCTGAGATCATGCTATTTATGCCGTATTGCAATCTTTACCCCACAATCATACCCTTTAGCCCGCAATCATATCCTTTAACCCGCAATCATACCCTTTACCTGCAATCATACTCCATTGTGCAACCATACTCTTTAACCCACAATAACACTATATCTTGCGATCATACTGTGTGCTCAACTAATCTCTGTGCCCTACACTCGAACTCTCTGGGCTGCACTGAATATGTCTGTACTTCAATCATACTCACTCTGTACTGCAATCATACTAAATCTATACTGTAAACTCTCAACATAGCACACAAAGTCACAATATTGCAAAGATTCCATTTTGCAATAAAACACTGTGTACTGCAATCACCTCACTGTAATCAAACATTCTATACTGCAAATGTTATACTGCAACCATACACTATCTTGTGAAAAATATAAGGATATGAACAGAAAGGCCCAGGTAACTGACCTCCAAGACACATGTGGAAACCCCCTTCCCAACACTACCTATGTGCATGCACTATACAGTACAGGCACTTCCTACGGCTATCTTACCTTTTGGTGAAGTCCTTGAAGCAGAGCCGCAGTTTGTTATGATGCCGAAAGAGTTTTGCGTCATCTGGAATCTCTGCCAGGAACACCTGGGCCACTTCCAGAGGTCCCTGATGGAGTAAAGGGAGGAGTTAAATGGATGATTTTTGAGATTTCTCAGATTCAAGTCCCACCGTCTGAAAAGGTTGCTCTAGACTGACTGATTGCCTCCTCAGTTTCCCACTAGACATGGTAGTGGTCGTACCTAATTGCTGGAGTTGCCCATAACACAGTGGGGACCATTTATCTCCCCAATGGGATGCGTTTCTCATTAACAGTAAACGGCAGAATGTGGTAGCAGAGAGGACTGGAGTCTCGGTGCTATACTCCTTCATATCTCCTCCTCTCTTGTCCTTGTGGTACTTGCAAACCAACCTGTTATATGGTGGTGCCCACAGATCCCTGGCATATATAGAGTGATGGTGAGTCACATCCTCTCCTCTCCCACACCCGATGAGCATAATCTCTTGAAAACCATATTTCATTAATGCTGGTGCCAAAGGAGGATGCAAGTTACTTCCCAGTAACAATAGGTTTGCAGCTCAAGACTGACAATGCCTCTGTTGGACACATGTAAGAAATTCGACTTTTCTGTGTGGTCTCCCAAGATTTTTTGCCTTTTGCTGTACCCTATTTTTTGTTATGCTTTTAGAACTCAATGCACTATACCCCTACTAAGAAGTAGCAAAGTGCCTGTGCTCCCCCTTTAAACGTAGTGGAATTAGCATATTCCTAATGGTATATTAACTTACACATAAGCCCTAATATATGGTAAAAAAAAGTACCCGGGGACAGTAAATTAAATGTCAATATTGGACTGCAACACTTATGGTGCCATCCACTAATGTGGTGGTGCAAACATGGATTCAGGCCTTCCAGTGTAGCCGGACTGTGGCAGTGCAGAAACTGCAATTTGACCTGTCAAAATAAACCCTTGTGACATGTCAAAACCTCCCTTTTAAATATCAATAAGTAACCCCTATGCCTTGGAGCCCACAAGGCAGGCTGCATGGCATTTAAAAGGAGGACATGTAGAAATATAATGTTAAAATGTCCTTACAGTGGCAGGCACCTAAAAACTATTTTTCACTGTGGTAGGTCTATCTGTCCTAGGTAGAAAACCAGAGTACAGATTAAAAATCCTAATATTGTACTTCGGGAATGGGACTAGCAAGAAAACTAATTAAACAACTATTTTAAAGTTTTTTTTAAAATCCAATGTAAGGATGCAGTGGCGTAACGAAAGTTTAAGGGCCCCCACTGCAATGTACACGGAGGGGCCCCCACTCCGGATTTAATCCGAAGCGTGCAGGCTTGAGTACTGTGCTGTGGGGGCCCCCTGCAGCTCAGGGCACCCCTGCACCGCGGGGGATGCGGGGGCCTGTGTTACACCCCTTGGATGAAGTCTGATTTTTGAATACATATAAACTTTTAGAAAGTTAAGTTTTTCCGATCTGAAATTCCTGGAGATTAAATTTGCATTTGTCCTCCCAATTCTGCCAGCCAGTAAATGGCATTTGAAGAAGTGTAAAAACTGCTCCCAGAGCAGGGAATAAAGGCATGAGTGTGGGGAGGTGGTGTTGTTTCCTTGACAGGATGGCCAGAGGGAATGGGTCCAGTACATGGATTAATATCAAAGATGCCTCTACTGTCACAAGCAAATGTTAGTTGATGCCTGGGCACAGCTCCTCCTTTGTCCCTCCAGCTAGGCAGGCTCCAATCACAGTGAGCCTCTTTTTTTTACTTTACAGTGTCAAATCCTGCTGGAGTGTCAAATCTTACTTGACGCGTCTGCCGGGGTTTCTACATATAACATTAGGAGCACAATTGAAAGGACAAGAAACAAGATGCCAAAACAATTTCTGAGTATCCATTGTCTGCTTGCTGAAGGATATGCTTTGTCCCACCAGACCGCTGTCTCTTGGTTTTTACATACAACATTAGGGGTGCACTCGAAAGGCGAGACAACAGGATGCCAAAACAGTTCCTGTATATTCACTATCTGGTTGCCAGAAAACCCTGCTTTGTTCTACCAGGATTCTGTCTCTGAGTTTATTGTGGGTACAGTCACTGCCCCAAACTGGATTTTAGTGTTAGATGTGGAAGTACACCAGGGTTACCATAGTACACCCCACCCACACACACCAACTCCCAGAGCCTAAGTTTAGTATGGTGGAAGGCTTCCGCCATCTTGAAAATGCCCAAAGTGGGTAAGGTTGGCCCCAGGAACTTTTACCCCAATAGTGAAGGCATGTCCAGGAGTCATTCCCACCCACTAGCATGCGCCAGTCAAATGTGGCATCTCCAGGCACCAACTTCAAAGCACTACTGGACCTGTGGAAGATCAGAAGAGGACAGAACATGCTGCTTGCTTGAGAAGAGTGCTAAAGGATAAGACCAGTTCTCCTTTTTGTATCCAGGACAAATAAGTGGACGTCAAGGGTAATAAGGCTGACCTCCTGTTAAAGCTACAGGGACACAACAAGCTACAAGAGGCATTTTCCTGCAACTGCCCAGCTGAACAGAGGCAACTGGACATGGACTGGGCCCTGCTGTTTGGCCTCCACCTGACACCCTGTGAGTCTCTAAGTGCATATCCCGAGGTCTTGGAAGGCTTCAGAAGTGTATTCCTGTGGTGGATTGCAACTTGAAGGACTAAAATCAGATGGTAAAATTTCTGATCAGGAGGAACCTGGTTGGTGGATCCAAACCATATTCCATTGCGGCAGTGTCAAAATGCACCTAGGTCCCTATCTATCACGACCACCGACTATCATTGGCGCTTTATGCTTCTTGGCGCTATTCCTACTTAAAACTTTAAAAATATATATATTTATAATTCCACTTAATGGTTTTTGTCATTTTGTTTATTATATTTTAGTCCATTTTTCTTATTTGCTTCAGGATTTTTATTATGTTGCATTTTGACTTTATTGCCGTCTTGGTACTCCATAAATAATTTTCACATTACCCTAAGTTAAGCCTGTCTGCTCTGTGCCATAGCTACCATATGGTTGAGCTCAGGTTAATTTAGGGACTTTAAAGGTTTACCTTAAAAAGGGTTGGAGTCAATCCTTAAAGTGGTCAGTCACATGTCCCAATTAAAATTAATTTTTTTACAACCATCAAAATAAAGTTTATGATTTTTTTCAACTTCTTTTCCAGACCCGGCCACTAAATGGCAGAATAATGCATAGAATGTGAATCAATAATAAGTTTGTAATGCAAAAACTTGGGATATATGCAGAGCCACTGGAATTGTGTGATTGTGCATCCACTGTGATTTTCGCATAGTTATAGATTTGCCCCATTCACCATATAATCCATCATCTGCTGCATAATCTGCAGATTTTAACAAAAAAATGTTGTTTCTAGCTCAAACAGATGAAAATGTACTAAAAATGCAACGACGCGATTTGCCACCCAATGGAAGGCCCTTTGCAAAGCTGGACTGGTCACCTTCTTGTTGCTTATTGCTATATCTGGGTATTAAAATGGTACTAATGAGGTGAAACCAATGCCCAGAGAGTGTTGCCAAGTAAAAAAATATATGAAATTATGAAGTAATACTATTACAAAATGTGCCACATTATGCCGCATAATTTACTCAACCCTGCCACATATTTTGGCACATTCCGACTGCATAATACCAGCGGGTCTTTGATATATGGAGATTCTCACAAGCAATCTTGTTCTGTCAGGAGGTGAATATCTGAATAGTGGTGGTTTCAAATGAACTCTGGCTTTATCAACTCTTATTCCACCTGTTAGATCTTTCGGTGACCATACCTGGTTCACTGTGGTACCCACAGAGCCCTGCAGCACCATCTGCAGCATCTTGGCATCAGCCGGGTCTTGATGTGTGGCGAATGCCAGCTCTTGCGTCTTTTTCTGCATGTCTTCAATGGCTACTTCAATTGGGATCAGAATGATCTGCAAAAGAGTGAGAAATGAGGCTTCTGGGAGCACAGGGACGGATGGAGGCAGAGAGGAGGATTTCAGAACACCAGGAATCATTGGAGAAAAATAAAGGATTCTGGGAACAAAATAACCCCTGAGACACAGCAGATGACACTGGAGCCCGACCATCGTCCCCCGGGCCCGTACCTCCTCCTTGTGCACCACGTTGATCCGGGTCTTGATGTAGGGGAAGGCGTGCGACGTGGTGAGGATGGTCTTGCGCTTGTACTGCTCGTGCAGGTCGCCGTGCGCGCGCCCGTCCAGGGTGAAGGGCGTGCAGAACATGAAGTTGCGCAGGTTGTAGTTCTTGTCGAAATACGTGATGCGGTCCTTCAGCTCGTAGGTGTCGAAGTAGGGCTCCACGTAGGTGATCTGGATGTAAGCCTGGGGGCAGAGGGCGAAAGTGGAGAGAGACGTTGAGGTGACGAGTCGGGGATGGGAGACAAGTGGCAAGAGAATGTGGAGCAATAGAGAAGACAACAAATAACGGGGAACGGGGGATTAAGACGGGAAGGGTGAGAATGAAGAAGGGTGAGAATGAAGAAGGGGGAGAATGAAGAAGGGGGAGGGACGGGGGAAGGTGTGCAGATAGAAAGGATTACAAGGGGAAGAAAGAACTGGAAGCTACAGAGGGCAAGGGGGGCGACGGGGAGAGTAGAAGGCTGGGAAAGAGTGACTAGAAAGGGAGGGTGAAATGCGGGTGAGGAAGAGTGGGCAAGAGAAAGAGGCAGAAGAGTAGAGAAGAGACTAATGAGAAAGAAAGGGAGATGAGAGTAGTAAAATAAGGAAGGGATAAGGGAAATGGCAGAGAGGGATATGGTGCAGAGGGCGAAAAGAGAAAGGTTATGTGGGAGAGTAGGAGCGAAGGGCAGAGTGAGAATAGAAATGCAGGAACGAGAGAAGGAACCGAGAAGAAAAGCATGGAAAGGGAGAGGAAACGACAGGATAGGCTGACGAAACAAAGTGAGCAAAAGGAGAAATCCAAAGGGTTAGAGAAGGCAAAGAGAAACGACAAAAGAGAGGCAACTGAAGGAGAAGGGGGTGAAATGATGAGAAGGCATTAGAGCTAAGAAGGGGATGAAAGGGGAAGAATGAGGGGAGATAAATGGATTGGAGATGGGTGAAAGGAGGAGTACAATGGGAGAGGGAGGGCGAGGAAAAGGATTCAAAGAATAGAGCATGAACGTGTGTCAGAGGCTTGGAGACAAGCACAAAAGGGGGAGCAATGAGGTAGGCTGACGAAATGAACACAGCTGAGTCTCGGAATAATGAGGAGGGTTGTGCAGTTCACAATTCACACCCTTCAACAAACGTACCCGATGTTCATCTGCTACGTTTTTTCTCTTACCCAGATAATTTTCTCGTTAACAGAACCCAGCCAAGCCAGTGTGATTCACGCTACTTTCTTATGTGTCGTTATTCGGTGGCGAAAACGAACACAGACGTGTCTGTGAACGTGTGCATTTTGCAGAGCGTTTTGCAGGTAAGAACATCAACTTTTTGTTTTACTAAGTGTAACTTTTGCACCAATATTTTTGTACTGTTAATGGTTGCGACATAATTGTACCCAAAGGACCAATTTTCATGCCTATGTACAGTTTTTCATAAACCTTTGAGAGGATTTAAAACAATCTTTGCACCCACACCACTTCTAAGTATAACACTTGGGGTCCGATGCTTACGAAAGAGCCAGGTTAAACACACATTGTTGTATTGCGATGTGCCAAGCTGCTCCTTTGCGGTTGAAGGGGTGTGCAAAGCCCTCGCGACGCAAAGGGATAAGTTGCTAACTTCCTGCCTTACAAATATCATCGGAGTGGCATTCAGCTCGTTTACCCTTGCAAGCTGTTGCGTAGGCTGGAGTTATGGATTGCATTAGACAGCACAACGCCTACCTTTTGTTTTGCTTTAATTGCAGCTCCTGACGTAATTAACAGGCAAACTGTGAAGGACACCACTGTAGCGCCCCCACCTACGGCCGAGCCCACATTCCGGAAGTGGTCCCTCATGGACGGGTTCCACTTTGCAAATCCAATACCCTTTCCTTTCAGGAGGCAGTGTGGCATGGTTGCTTTACTAACGCTACTGTGGTCGAAAA
The DNA here is from genome assembly GCF_964204655.1 of Triturus cristatus. Lineage (NCBI taxonomy): Eukaryota > Metazoa > Chordata > Amphibia > Caudata > Salamandridae > Triturus > Triturus cristatus. The sequence continues at coordinate 82,908,369 of NC_140586.1, read as the reverse complement.
ACATTGAAATTAGAGGTGGGCGAGCCACTGAAAGCTCGAGCCAGGCTCGAGCTCCCGTTGATACCACGAGCCCACAAGGAGCCGAGTTTTCATCTGGCTGCTGCCCGTCACCCTCACTCCTCCCAGGTTGTGGCAAGAACCGCCGGAAACCAAGTTCGAGTCTCGGCGTCCCGGTACGGACCGGGAGTCTCGGCAAATCAATGAATCTGGCCTTGCCTATAAAGAATGCATGTGACGTGTGCAATGTAAATAGCCCTCAGGTAAAGCTTTTCAATACCCTGAAGTCAAGTTCGCGCTATAGAAAACTACAGAAAATGCGCTAAGAGGTAAGACCACACATCAACACAAGCTAAGCCAGATATATACCCGCTTACTGGCTGACTTGTAGAAAGTCAAACCTTGATACATCTCGGCTTCCCCTCTTAAATTGTGTGATATCAGGCAATTTTTTAGTTCAACAAAACTAAATTTTTTCATTATGTGGTATGAAAGCCCTTTCAAATATACAAATTAAGATTACCGGCTGTTCAAAAACCTATTTTGTGTCATGTATTAGACTATAATGTGGCTCTACACGAACTTTTAATAAGTACTTCTCAGAGCATTACCATAATGTGCTGTTTTAACGTCAAAGCATACACATGTTAAAAAATACGTTCTTATGAACTTTGAAGAAACGGTATGATATGTTACGTGGTCTTTGTTGTGTGATTTACACAGTACACATTTTCAGGGCTCGGCTCGTGCACGGGCTCTAAGAGCCGAGTCAGATCATTGGCTCGGCTCTCCCTGTTGAGTTGTGGGCTCGCCTACCTCTAACGGACGCATCCTTGCGATTGGTAAGGAGAGGGCTGTCCCTTTCATGCCCCCTTATTCTTCTACACGTCATATATGATGCGAAAAGCCCTATGGCCGTTGGTTGCGCGCTTGAGCTCCAGTGACAATACATTTGACGTCGGCCCTAATGTGATTAAGAAAAAATGGCTCAATTCCTTGGTTCGATAGTGCGAAAAAAAGGCGTTTGCTGTGTAGTGGGCCCCATATCACGCCCCTGGGGCCCGGTGCTACTGCACCTGCTACACTGCGGACAGCTGCGCCTCTGTTGGGCGCGCTCTTTGCACTGTGTTGTGGCAGGCCTTATAAGACCAGGCGTCTGTAAGGCATACTATAAACCTGCCCCGGCTCTGTTTATAATAACTGCGTGTCCTTATAAACCAGTCAGAGGGGCGGGATCGTGAAGCATTCCTGCAGCAGGGCGGAGCCCGCCCACCGGGAGTATCCACGTCTGACGTCTCCATATACAGTAAAGGGCGCGCGGCCGGGCGGGAAGCTGGCGCCGAGCAAGACGTGGGCCTCCCTCTGAGAAACAGAGCAGGCCCCGGCCGAAAACAGCTTTTGGCGCCTCTCCTTGAAACATTACCCTATGCGAAAGCTTCAGCGCTGACCATTGGCTCCCCTTAGCAGAGCATCCCGGCGTCCTGGATTATCCGGGGCCATATTGTTTTCTTTTTTATCATCTGACCCGGCACATCCAGAAACTTTAGTACATGCATGTCTCTGTTTGCATAGCGGATCGACTGAACATAGAGGGAGGCACGTTTTCATGTGTTTCAGTGCACAAAAAGTAAACAGTCTGTAGCAGAAAGCAATCTAGTTAAGACCCGGTGTAAAGTTGCATTTAGGGTCCTTTACTGCCTCACCTTCTTTGTTTTCTATTTTGGAGACCGCTGTCAATTAATGCATTCTGTGCCTCACGGTCGAAGTGTTGTCCTACCTCAGTGTTTGTGGGATATCCTGGTTCTTGGATCATCTGGTCATAGTACCTTTTAGAAAGCTAGAGAAGGCCACTCTGACCGCTTTACCACACCGGCAAACTGAGGGGAAGTACAATGAACCCCAAGCATGTATAGGTCATTGTCACTAGTCTCATCAGCACCTATAATGTCTCCAAAAAGCTCACAGCTCTAGGCCGATATGTGAAAAGTAGGAGTAGGCCAAAGACCTAAGATGCTTTATGCTATCTCAGTTTCCATTTCTTCGGACACCATTGTGGAGATCATGAACGTACTAAGACCGCCACATTACCCAAGATGGTGATTACTTGGCCATCCACCCCACTTTTAGGCCTTACAATTAAATATCGACTAGGCCCGTACCTTGTACGTGGTACGGTTATAGGACTCGGCAGCGCCCAATGGTGGTCACGGACTACCCACCTTTAGTGGTTGTTAGACAAAGATAAAGGAGGCCTAACCTTCGATAGTGGTAAGGCCACAATCGTCACTGGGCGCTGACCCCAGTTCTCTTCAGCCATAAGCCCTAAATGTGGGAAGTTGGAATACACCCCGGCTTTGACCCTGGCAGGGCCACCACCCTTATCAGGCTAATCCCCAAGTCCCATACTTTTCGTCGCCATTGCGAAAAGTTGGAATAGACCCAGGATTTGAACACAGCAAGGCAACCAGCCTCACCGGGCACAACGCTGATCCCCGTGTGCCTTGCCATTAGCACTCACCGTGAAAAACTGGAATGGACAGCGGCTTTGAACGTGGCAAAGTCACTGGCCACCATGCTGATCTCGAGTCCTTTGCCTTTAAGAGCCTTCACTGCAAAAAGTGGGAATAGATTGAGGCTTTGAGCAAGGCACGGCCATCAGCATCAACCGGAACCATGCTGCACCCCAAAGTTCCCCTGCTATTAGCACTCACCTTGAAAAGTTAGAATAGACCCTGGCATTGAAACTGGCCTTATTGCTACACCATAGTGATCTCTGAGCCCACACAGCACTTTTACCTCTTTGCTGTCTCGTTGTGTGCAATTGTTTTTGAACACTTTTCCACATTTAATAAACGTGTGCATAAATAAAAAGAGCACAACGTGCACATTCTACAAGCCATATCAGAGAGCGGCACAAAGCTAGTCACCTCCACCCTGTCTAACTAAAGATAGTTTCAGGGTACTTTTTACGTCTCGCCTAGGCTGTCTCTTCAAGACATGCTAAATTCAGTATATAGACATGAAGCTCCACCCACTTTCTGCCCATCTTTTTAATTGGCTCCTGTCACTGTTCTTTGTAAATGGTGGATTCTCACTGGTCAATAGACTTAGTAGTCCCTCCTTGGTAACCACCTTTTCTCCTGCTGTAACCTCCCAGGAGGACCCATTACATGTGTTTCTCAGGATGTTTTACTTACAGCCTCAAGCACTATTTTCATATATGTTTCTCCTGTCTCCCGCAACCGTTTCTGTACATAAAACATTTTTTTTAACGCGCCATGCCACACTTTTTCTTTAACATGACGCCCTCGCGCCTTTGTTTTGATGTGCACTCGTTACCCAAATAGATTTTTATTTATTTAAAATACATACAGACCTCCGCAAATTATTCTTCAGAGCTCAGCCCGGGGGCGGTCAGAGCAAACGGCATGCAGGGCAAGGGGGGGACCGCTTACAAAGTTTTTTTTTTTTTACTACAGCACCATGCTTTAACTTAAAAAATGCTGCTTCATATTAAATAATGGCGGCCACGCTTTTTTTACTAAGCTGGACCTGCATTTCCAGACGCACAGATCCCCAAACAAACACACATATACACGTGCATCTGCACCACAGGTGTTTTTCTTTATGTCTTGGTTTTGCACATGCACAATATGATCCTTTTTCTATTACTCCACTTGCGCACCACAAGGTCAGCTTTTTAATATTTGTAGTATTATCCCGTGCTGAGGTCACATGGTGCCTCTTACTTTTGCGCTTCCTTTTTTCCATTTAAACTCGGAGGCAGCACTTCCTACATTGACCTTGACGAGACGCACTGCCGCCATAGAGGAGGTAAGGGGACGCTGTATTAGTAGCACATTTTGTTTTTGTTTTTAGGGCTTGCCTAGGCAGCGCTTGCGCTGTCTCTTCGAGACATGCTGTATTCAGGTATTGGCTTGAAGCTCCACCTACTTTTCATCCATCTTTTCAATTGGCTCCTGTTACTGTGCTTTCTAAATAGGCGAGAGGATGTAGCCTTACAGCTAGAGCGGTTGACCTCGAAGCTGGGGAACCGGCTTCGGGTCTCGGCAATGACGCTCAACATCCTGTGATTCTGGGCAAATCACTTAATCTCCCTGTGCCTAACGAAAATGAATGTGTCCTTCTGTAATGAAACTGGTGCTCATGTAAAGCGCTCGGATACCCGATGTGGGTCTAGTTCGCGCTATATAAAACTCTATAAAAAAATGGTTTCTTTTGATTCCTCAATAGGCTTTGTAGTCCCTCCTTAGTACCGCTTTTCTACTTTTGTACACTCCCATGAGGACTGGCCCTTTTACTTGTGTTGTTACTTAGGATGTTTTAATTAAAGACTGTGAGCACTATTTTTTTTATTTTTATTTTTATTTTTTTATTTATTTTTTTTATTTCAGAGCAAGAGGTTCAAGAATACATTACAGAATAAATTTAACATTTATATTGTTGACAATATGGCATTAAAATGAAATAGTATGAAGAAAAGAGAGCACTAACCGAATGTGCAATGTGCCTTGTGCAAAACAGCAAAAATACAAATACTCAAAAGCCACTAAAGTGCAGGTGCAAAGGGATCAATTCCCCACTTCAGTATTTAGAATATAATATCTATAAAGTGCTGATGCATTCTTTACGAAAAACCGTCAAAAAGGAAGTTCACTTCCACAATCTTATCATAGATAATATAACATTAAAGTGCGAAAGTGTAAAAAAAGGCACTAATCGAAAGTACAATGTGCCATGTACAAAACAGCATAAATACCAATCCTCGAAACCACTAAAGTGCAAGTGCAAGACATAAGTAATTACAGTAATGTTACAATAAAGGGAATTCATTAGCATAAAAACATCAATAAAAGAGACATACTTCGAAACAATTCACCACTTCCAGTATTTAAAATGTAATATCTATAAAGTGCTAATGCATTCTTAACAGAAAACAATCAAAAAGGAGGTTCACTTCCATACAAAAACCACATTAGGAGAAGACTTCTGGGTATATCACTTCCAATATTTCATTTTCTATTAAGTCTTCTCCAGTATTTCAAAAAACGTCCAGTTTCGCTCAAACTTTTTTACAGCTCCTACCCTCCTAGCATAGGCCTCCTCAAATTTTTTTACTCTTTTCATTTTATTAATCCATTTCAAATGAGAGGGGGCTTCTGTAGATCTCCAATTTTGCAAGATTAATGAGCGTGCTACTGCACTAGCAATAAAAATAAAAACTCTTTCTCGTTTAGACAATTGTTACCCTCCCTTGCAGTAGCCAAATAGCACAGCCACAGCTTCGATCGGGATTCTATTTCCGATTGCACGCTCGATGTCTGAAAAAACGACTTCCCAAAAAGACCTTAGGCCGGGACACACAAAAAAAATATGGTGCCAACCACCTTCCCCAGGTTTAGAGCGCCGAAAGCACTTATCTTCCACGTCTGGAAACCTTTTATTTAGAGTAGAAGGTGTTAAATAGGCCAGCCACCTTGAAAAAAAGGCCATCCTCTTATAATTAGCAGCACACAATGCTCTGCTTCTTCCTGAGTAGCTGATCCACTCCCACTCCCTTTCGGATAATCTGCAGTCAGTTTCCCGATTTATTTTTTCCAAATGGTTCTGGATCACCATAGAATATTTTGTTATGTGTAGCAACTTATACCAGTTGCCTATTCCTCGTAGTTTGGCCCCGTAAAGGGCACCTGTCGAATGATTGGGGGGTTCAGTTATACCACCGGTACTTCTCAACCAGGAGACTAACCGCAGATATTCAAAAAAGGCCGGTTTCCGATGAGTCCCTATCCTGGCCAATATTTCCTGCCAGGAAATCAGCCTATTCTGACCTATGAAATGTCTCAATTCGGTAAATCCAGAATTCTCCCAAACATTGATGTGACTAACTTGTATCTGGAAACCGAGGCTGGCACATTCTCTTATATTGAGATATTGAAAGCCCATCAGATTCATTTCCCTAGAAACGGCTTGAAGTCTGATAAGGAAGTCTTTTAAAGTTTTATATCGTGTTTTCTTAGGAAGCTTAGCAGTTTTTAAAAACACTGAAGTGAATGAGCCAATTTCTAGCAGCATTCTATTGATAAAAAAAGTATCTCTACAAGAGCTGGATCCTAACAGCCCGGATACTAAATCAAGAAGGGCAGCTTCATAATATGATCTTACATGTGGGAGCGCGAGCCCCCCCTGATCTATTGATAGTTGTAAAGTATTCAATTTAACTCTGGGGGCTTTCTTCTCCCAAATAAATTGTCTGAAAAGCGTATCCATTTCCCTGAAAAATACCTGATTAATTTTGATAGGAACATTAGAAAATAGAAAAATCAATAGGGGTAATATAGACATTTTTATTAATAATACTCGCCCTACTATTGATAATGGAAGCAATGACCATTGCTCCAATAATTTACTTATTTTTGTCTTTATCCTTAAATAATTTAACTCAAATAATTGAGAAAACTGTGAGGAGACATAAATCCCAAGGTATCTTATAGGGTCAGTTCTTAATGCTGTGATTTTAAAGAACAGGGAAATGCGTCGATATCAGCATTTATGGCGAGAACTTCTGTTTTATTTGCATTAATTTTATGACCGCCTGTTCTCTCAAACTGCAAAAATTCTCCCAAGACCTCCTCGAAATTAATCCGATTTGGGGCCAGGTATAGGATAATATCGTCGGCACATAATTTAAGTTTAGGCATATCAAAGATTGGAGGGTGAATAGCAGCATTGTTTCGAATTCTTAAAACCAAGGGTTCGATAAAAAAAGTAAAAAGTAGGGGAGAGAGTGGACGGCCTTGTCTCGTTCCACACCTGATTTTTATTGTTCCTGCGCAGCTGGCATTTATTACAAGCTTTGCTGTAGCGTCCTGATAAATATTGTTTAGCATCCCTACAACATTCAACGGAAAACCAAATTGAGCCAGAGTAATAAATAAAGTCTTCCAATTTACAAGGTCGAATGCTTTTTCTGCATCGACCATTACAATGCTTGCTGGGATATGATTTATATTAATATAGTCTAAAGCCTGTATTAGAAATTGAGTATTGGCAGCCATTGATCTACCCGCAATAAAACCAGTTTGATCCTTATGAATTACTTCCTGAGCAGCTGGTAACAAACGCTCGGCCCAGACCTTCATTAATAATTTATAATCAGAATTTAAAAGATTTATGGGCCGATACGAATTCATATCATCGGGATTCTTATCTTTTTTAACGAATGAAACAATAATCGCCTCTTTAAACTCGCTTGGGACCGGGCCCCCTTCTCTAATAAAATTAAACAAATTTCTCAGAGGAACAAGTAATTCCTCTGAAAAAAACCTTAAAAAACTCAATTGGGAAGCCATCTTGCCCACAAGCTTTGGAACCCGCAGTTGATTTGATAGCTGCTAAAATTTCACCTACCTCAACTTGTTTTTCTAAGTTATGGACCCGCTCCAAGGATAGTTGAGGGAGATTCAAAGTTGAAAAATACTCTTTAATCGAGTTTTCCTGTATTTTGTATTCGGTGGAGTATAACCGGGCATAATGATCCAGGAAGAGTTGGGAAATTCTGCAGCTATCAACTACATCTAAACCAGTGGAGGGATCCAATATTTTTATTATTGAGGCAGATTCCTGTTTCTTCCTTGTAGAGTTTGCCAGGAGTTTGCCAATTAATTGGCTCTCCTCGTAGACTCTCTGTTGAAATAGTTGAGAGTTACAGACCTCTTCCATGGTAAAGAAATCTTTCAATGCCATTTTTGCCTGGTCATATTTATTAGGTAGAAACTGAAGTTGAAGGGCATACTCCTGCTCCAGTTCTATCTGTAATTGGGCTATCTTATCCCTTCGAACCTTATGCTGAGCAGTTGTAAAAGCTATTATTAGACCCCGAGCTGTCGTTTTGAACCCTCCCCAAACAGAAAAGGGGGTAGCGGTATTCTCGTTGATCCTAAAGTATTCCCCGATCCAGACCCTAAAATCCTTTACCCATTCCTCATTCTGCAATAGGAGACGGTCGAGCTGCCACCTAGGCCGTTCCTTATCCTCGCCCTTGATTTTAATCTCCAGATTAACATAGGCGTGGTCTGAAAAGGGGTTACATCCTATACCTACTTCTAAAATCTGAAGGGACCTGGAGCTAAGGAAAAAATCAATTCTGGATGCGGTTTGAAAGCGATGTGAATAAAAAGTAAAAAATTCCTTCTCCGCATTCCTTTCCCTCCAGCCATCCACCAATTGAAATCCCTTAATAATAGCTTCCAAAGCTTTTTTAGTACTCGGTTTTAATTGTCTCCTCTGTTTATTTGATGTATCTTTTCTTAAACCCAATATAAAATTAAAATCTCCTCCAAGTATCATCTGCCCCGGGGCACCAGATAATAAAGTATATATTTGGATCAATGGAGCCTCATCATTAATTATCGGGCCATAGTAATTAATTAGATTAAGCCTTTTCCCATATAACTTTACTGCTACCCATATCCATCTCCCCTGCAAATCCCTATGAACTTCTACGATCTCCCAAGGAAGCTTATTTGAAAGGTGATTGCGACACCCCTCGTTGCTGAGCCTGAGGATGCAAAAAATACTTTTGAGAAAGTTCTGGGTATAAATAGCTTAGGGGAGTTAGACTTAAGATGAGTTTCTTGAAGGAAAAGGATTTGATGGTTTAATGAAGTTAGCCATCTAATTAAAGCGCCATACTTCTTTTTATTCAGTATACCATTTACGTTGGCTGATAGAATCTTACATCTATTCAATTCCCTAACCATCTATCCATCTATTCATGATCAATTTTCTGCCTTGCCTTTTAATATAAATTCTAATAGTAACCTTATTCCGAAAACCTCTTGCTCTGTTTTTCCCCCCTTTGCCATAAGTGAACCCCCGGCCCCCCCTACCCCTCCAACCCCTAGAAAAAAAACCCTTCCTAGAATGTGGAATATCCCCTACCAGCCACGCTGACCACATTACTACCCACCCTACTACACCCTGGGGTGTCTTGACCTTACACCCTTCACCTTCCAAATGCTCAGAACAAGCAGCATGCGACGCAAGGGGCCATGTGTAAGTCAAACATTCTATTTTTTCTATTTCAGAACGTGCCAGACCAGGCTTTATCATTAACATGGCACCCTCTTTACTTTATTATGCACAGCGCTGCACATTATCTTGGTGCCTGCTTAATGTAGTTTAATATACACGGGCGCTGTGCTTGATCAGAGCGCCCGCTTAATTTAATATGCATCACGGCGCCCGCTTAATTTAATATGCACCGGCGCTGTGCATGAAGTTGTACCACAGTGCTCATTTGATCATTATTGTTTTTTGGAAAAAGTATCAAAGCCGGACCTCCCAGTGCCCCGTACAACACTCGCGGGCCGCTGCTCTTGAGCAATGGCGGCCACTTCTTGCTTTTTTATTTTCTGCGCGTCTTGTGTTCTTTCACTTTTGTTTAACAATGACTGCCACCGCCATCACACCACTGGCGGGATGCTGCCCTTGAGCAATGGCGGCAGCACACAGGTGCAGGACACGTGGACTCGGTGGACCCGAATCGCAGCAGCGCTTCGCCTGGGCGCAGGCTGGTAAGGTCTATTAATTTCATAGTACACTTGTGGCATGGGTGGCTGTACTCTCTGCTTACCCCAGGCTCATTGAACATGCAGTAGGAACGGGAGAGGCTGCACGAATCGCATGGATCATGTCACGTCTCTACTGCATGAACAATTATACTGCATGTATGTGAATTGTCTTAACCAATGTTACATTAGCCCGATCTACATATATCGCAGTATCGCTAATGTATATTTTAAGTGTGCTGCTGCAGGATCGGATGTCAGATCAAAGGCACAATTAACTATGTTTTTCCCTTACCTGGAAGACAATCTGCACTCTGGCTGGCAGGGAAAGTGACAAAGGGGTTGTGCCCTGGCCTGTACCAGCTGGTCACTGACTGTGCATCCTCTGGTTCCAGTCTGTCGGCTGAAACCGCCAAATAACAAGGTCGCAATGCGACCTCAGGACAGCGTAGGTTGATAATAGAAGGTAAGATGTTTGCATATGAGGCAAACAAAATTATCAATGTTCACTCAAGGTGTTGCCAATGTATGCAAAGCACGTTTCCCACCGAGAACTAATTAGTAATCATGTTAAAGGCTACAGTTACCGTGCTCGGTGACAGACTTTAGTTACTGTCTCTACCTTTGTACTGTCTTTTTAAGAACATTAATGGTTAGACTGTGTGTAATGAGATTTCAGATGTATTATTAATTCAGGATTTGACTCTCCGTGGCCAATGTTTTAGTAATTTGCAGAATTATCTGCAAAGTAGTAGTAGTGGAAAGAGGTTCACTACACCCTCAGTCCCCTTCTTGCACATTCCACAGTTACTGTCTGCTCAGCACTTCATACAAGTAAGGGCAGAGGGTATGCTGTTGTTTGAGCTTCAAGAACGGTACGCCAGTAAAATGACTACAGTAATTTTCCTTTGTAAACAAATCTGTACAATCCCTTCCTGGCTGTTTCCCTACGTATGACCTTTTGGCGGCAGTGGCTTGTGTTCTCCCAAAGGTACAGTCTGTTTGCAGCTGCGGTTTCTATTCTCTCATGAGGTTTAAGTCAAATCCTGCTTATCCCTTTTATTCTTCTTTCAACTGAACTGCGAAATAATCATAGTATAAAGTAAATATCCAGATAGCTTTTACAGTGCGAAACAAATCTAAAAATGACAGTGGAACCTTCTAACTGCCAGCACCTAATCAAATATTACTCCCAAATTCATATCCCTTTTATACTTTCAAGAGTATGTGTGCACACCGATCAGCACCCACCATCACAATGCTTGTTCCTATAGGAACTCAATGATTTTAGAACAAAAGCACAGGTGCACCATGCTACAACAAACAAATTAATTGGAACAACTATGAAGTCCAAGTCCAGTCGATAAAAAAGGTGAAAGTTCTTTGATTTTGTCACTTTATTCCATATTCTTGTAATGTTGACATAGAAACACAACACAGCCAACGCATTTCGTCCTGATACAGGACTTCTTCAGGGCACTGTATGTAAATCAAAATGTCTTCATGAAGTCAATCGCACAAAGAATCTTAATGAAGTCATCAAGTTCATAAAATAAGTATCTAAGTTATTAAGGACATTATTATTGGACCGTGATTTAGTAGTCACGATCGACGATAGAGTACAGCGGCAGAACTTCCTCCAGTACAGTGCTTTCACTAAAAAGAAAATCCAAATAACTCAAGTTTTTCTAAGGCCATACTGTTAAGACCTCTATGCTGCAAATGACTTACAGTTTAAGGATGTCCACTCAAAAGTTAATCTGCTAGGCGCTGTAGAATGGACCTTTGGTCTAATAATCCATGCACATTGATTTTGCTATTCTATATTGACCTCGAGCCCTTTGACTGCTCAAGGTAATTTCTTTCTTCACCTGATAAGGTACCTGATCCATACGAAATCAATTGTAATTAGTTTGGAGACTTTGGTAGAAGCCCAAGTTTGGAGGAGAGAAAGCAGAGGCAGTTGTGTGACTTTCTGATACTCATCAGTGCTGCGGCCTCTAACAATGGCAGTTTCATATGAATATGCTCAACAAGCATTTGCAATGCAATATGTATCGCATTTGCAAGAGTTTGAGCTATTGGCATTGTAAATGAAAATGCCTTTTATTTATGTGCTGAGAAAACCTGCAAGCGGTGCGTAAACACGCACTTTGAACTTATCGTTGTTGCTTATGAGAAGCGAGGCTGGCAGTAACTGCGCCTTGTTTAGTGCCAGCCTTGCTTCTCTCAAGCAATGACTACAAGTACAGAGTGCAGGTTTACACACCCCTTGCAGGTTTTCAAAACACATAAATAAAAGGCATTGTCATTTACAACGCCAGTAGCTCAAACTAACGCAAATGATCGTTTATTGTGTTTGTGCTAAAATAAGAGGCTGTCCGTAGGAACTTTATTTAAATTAAGCATCTAAAGCTTACATTCCGTTGGCCCGGCACCAGGCAATTGAACCTACTTAGAGAGATCGGCAACTACCACACGTCTGTCGACATAGACTAGACGCAGATTAGAAAACAGAAGTGCTCGATCATATATTAATGCAAGACAAGCAAGTTGTGCCAATCTGCTTAATAGTGTGTTGTCTTTTCATGTAATGTGCAACATACCACAGTCTACTCTGCACAATGCCTTCCCCATTAACCCTGTACCCCAAAGTTAACGGTTTATTGTAGTGTTTATTAAGTGGCATGTATTGCCATTTTGATACAAAATGCTGCAACAAACTGTATGGCCTTTAATGTATATTCATAAACAATAAAACTTACTCATAAAAATACAATTTAAAAAAAAGCTTATGTTTGGAGCTCTTCTTTCAAAGCTGACCAGCTCCGTGCGATCAAGCCATATCGCAACTTACAGGGAAGGGCTGCTTGCGATCAAGCTATATCTCATGCATTCTACAGGGCGCCACATGCTGCCTTTGAGCTCCTACTCAAGCTTCCTTTTCTTAGCTACATGAGGAGCACAGAAATTCACTTACCAGGGAAGAGGTGCAGCGTACCCCCAGGCATGGTTGTAAGGGTAGAGACATTGTCATTTACAACGGCAATAGGTCAAAATATCACACATGCAAGACCTACTGCATTGCAAATGCTTGTTTTTAATGCCAACTAGATAGAGACACCATGCACAAACACACCTCGTTAGACAACTAGGTATTACAAAAAAATGTATTCCATCAAGATTGGCAAGCACACCCCCTCACCCCCACAAGAAAGATTCAGACACCTGTTAGCCTTGACATCTTTTGGCGTGTTTCCCCTGCGTTTTTGCTTTCTGACCTCCATGTTTTGACTCTGTTTTTGCAGGCGTAGTGTGTCTGCGCACTCTTCTCACTGCTGATCAGTGGTAAAGTGCAAGTGCTCCTGTGGTAAATTGTGTTATGCATTGGTTTTTCCATGATTGGATATTTGATTTACTTGTTAGTCCCTAGTAAAGTACACTGAGTGTGCCAGGGCTTGTGAATCAAATGCTACCAGTGGGCCTGCAGCACTGATTGTGCCACCCACGTGAGTAGCCCTGAAAAGGTAACTCAGACCCGCCATTGCCGAGTCTGCGCACAGTTTGTAACTGCCATGTCGACTTGGCACAAGCACCCACTTGCTCGTCCCTCACCTTCCCTTTTCTTACATGTCAGCCACCCCTAAGGTAGGCCCAAGGTACCCCTGTGGGTTGGGTGCAGTGTATGTGAACGGTAGGACATGCCCTGGTGTGTGTGGCATGTCCTGATAGCGAATTACGGCCAATTTCGTTTTTCGCCATTGCAAGGTTACCTGTTCCCGATAGGACAGAATGGGGAGTTTGTTTATAACATCTCATAAACATAACTGGGCCGGGGAATTATGTAGGAAAATAAAGTTTAGTATGTCTGAACTCAGAATCTAAATATGCATCTTTTCAGTCATCTCATGTGCCTCTGCTGGAATGTGGATTGCCTGTCTGGGTTTTGAATGACAGAAGGCTGGGGAGCAGGAGTGGCTCCAGATTGTCTAGGTGGGTCAGGAAAGGTCTGAATATGACTGGGCTGCAATTGGGGAAAGGGGAGGAGATTTACTTGCACCTCAAAGGGCCTGGTCTGCCTCTGACCATGTCGTCTCCACCTCCTGCCAGGAAGTCACATCAGAGAAGGCAGAACTGGTTCTGTCTGGGCACAGACACTCTCTGCCTAAGAGATCAAAGAATTTTGGGATGTAAGTATTGGGGCCCAGACCCCTGAACTTTAGAACTCTTTTGGACAAAGAAGACTGCCAAGAAGAAGAGCTGGAGAAGCTGTGAGGAGGAACTACCACTTTGCTGTGTGCTTTGCTGTGTTGGCCTGTAGTGGCTGCTTCTGTCTTGGGCAGTGAAAGGACTGGACTGAACTTTCTGCAACCTACTTTGTGAGTTTCTCCAAGGGCTTGAGGTAGAGCTTGCCCCCTGTTCAAGAAGTCTCAGGAACAGCAAAGACTTCAAGCTCTTTTGCCCTCAGCACTGGGGACTGTGTGTTTTATGCTGCAACAGAAGAGAAGCAACCAGACGAAGTCTAACACGCCGCTGCCGACTCCATGTCCTGAAGGCACCGCCGCAATGTCGCACCACGACCCTGGTCTCACCAACGACGCCTGATGACGCCGCCTCCAAGCCACTGCTCACACCGCGACTTGTGAGCCCCGCACTCCGCACCGCCCCGCTTCACGACGACGCCTTGGTATCCCGGACGACGACGCTCCACACTGAAATCTACGCCGCTGCTTGCACCGTGGTTCGAGGGCACCGCTCGTAAAGTTACATGATACACCGTCCTCATCCCGCACGGCAGCCTTGGCCTACCGACGCCAGCGCCATTGACTCCAGTTCGTCAGCCGAAAACAACGCATCAGCAACGACGACGCTGCTGCTTGCACCGCGACCTGCCAGCACCGCGACGAGCACCGCATTCACTTCGCACTGCTGCCCTGGTCTCACCGACGATGTCATATGACGTCGCCACCGAGCCACTGCTTGCACTGCGACCCGAGGGCACCGTACGCCGCACCGCTGCATTTCGCACCGCAGCACCCGACGCCTGCCGATGCCAGTGCTCCGGACTTCAGCAGAGAGGAGTTCGATCTGCAACACGTGTAACCTCGAGGGCCCAGATGACTCCTGCACCGACCTCCGGAACCGACGCCTGCGGACATCGTGCTTTCGGAAGCTCAAGGAGAGGTCGCAGACGCCCTGCATTTCTAAAAGGTACTGTTTGCGGGTCTTCCCCGACACCATAGCTGGCCCGCGACGCCGCGGTCAGCCAGAACTGTTTGGATTTGTTTGCTCACGACACAGTGATAGCCCCGGACGGAGCTATCGATATCAAAGAACTGTTTTTCAAGCATACTTTGATAACCGAAGATTTTTAAGTACTGTATTGTGGATTTTTATAGTTTTTGTTCTTGTCTTAAGTATATAAAAATATTGGATATTTTTCTAAACTGGTGTGGTGTCCTTTTGTAGTGCTTACACTGTATTTCTGTTGGTTATGTGCAAATGCTTTATACACTGTGTAGGAAGGTGGAATCTGACTATATGGTTGCCCCCACTTTTTCCCTGGTGTTTTGATGGTTTTTGACTAGTCTGGCTGGGATCCTGCTATCCAGGACCCCAGCCTATCTGCTTTCTCCCTTAAATGACTTGGTGTGCATATTAGATGCACTAGTGATTGGATACTGTGGTACCTTATGAGCCCCTAGTATATGGTACCTTAGGTACCAAGGGCATTGGTACTTCACAGGCCTACCCGGGGCTGTAGCATGTATTATGCCACCCCTGGGAAGCAGACTCAATCTGACACCACAGGCCTGCTACTGCAGCCTGTGTGAGGTAGTGTTAGCACTCCTCACTGAGATATAGGTTTCTATATCTCACCATACACACACACATAAACCTATCAACCACCCCTATTGCAGGCCCTATCAATCCTGAGGGCAGGGTGCTTGGTTTGCAATGTGAGGGGGTGCCTCTGCCTGAGCAGGGCCCCTCTGCAGCTACCAGAGTCTATTCTCTATGGCTGTTTGTGGATGCGGTTAAACCATATTCTCTTAAGTACATTAAAATGCTAACTTTGGAATGACAGCATCAAAACATGTTGTGTTTGGTGTCAAACAACTTGGAATCATACCCCCACATCAGTCCATGATGTGGGAGCATGATCCCACCCTTCTAGAGGGGACGACATGCAAAACGATAGAAATCCTATAGAGCTCTGGCATCACAAAATGGATGCCACCAGCACAGACACTGGGCTGCCCTCCTGCTGCTGACTGAAACTCGCAGTGGAGGAAGCCCAACAAAAGGCATCCTGTCACAGGGAGGTGTCACCACCTTCCAGACAGGGTTTAGTGTATTGGGGCTGGGTGGGTGCACTCTTTGAGTGCTTTGAAGTCCTGCACTGGGGGAGCAGTAGGCTCCTCTGTGCATATGCCAGCTCAAACCGGTTCAGGGGCTACCCGTCCCTACTCTGGCGCGAAACTGGACAAAGCGAAGTGGGTGTAACCACCCCCTCCCCTGACCCTCCTAGAGGAGTGGTCATAGAGCTAGTCCCTCCCCTATCTTCACTATAAGATAGCAAACTTTGCCATTGCAAATCAGATAACCCTGGACGACGCTCTACAAAGAAGAATCCTGGCCCTTCGACGTTCCACTACCTTTGGAAAACAGAAGAGTCTCCCTTGGAGTCAAGGAGTGACTCCCCTGCTTGGCAGGCACCAAAAACCTTAAACAACGGTTGCAAACTTTCCCGCTCGAGTTCGAAGTCCCTGCTGTCCCGGAAGTGAATTTCCTGACTTCTCGACGGCCATTGTGAGTCCCCAGCAGAGCTGTGGCAAGTGGACCCCACGAGTGACGAGGAACAGCAATACCCGGGGACCGTGCACTATTGTCGATCCCTTCACGACGTTCTACGAACTTGTGCATTGGACCATCTGTGGCCCAAGCCTCCAGCAGGTTTTGCAGCGAAAATCAGAGGCCTACCCCGTCCCGAGTGACCGTGGGCTCCTGTGAAGCATGTCCTGAAGAGGCGTCCTCGCGATTACTTGCCCGTTGGCTAGTGGGTCCCCCGAAGACTTTCCTATCGACTCAAAGGGCTCCCCTGGTTGCTCCAGGCCTGCCCTCACTTACCCTCGCTGGGTGAGTCCCTCAGACCTTGCTGGTCTGCATCATCGACTTTCTTCAGTCTACACGAGACTTGCAGTTGCCAAGGCTTGTTGGCTCCAATCCGGTTGCTGACACCGCCATCAGCTGCAGACGTCGTGGGACACTCCGAATCCAGCTGCTGGTCATCGTCGATCCCTCCTGGACCTCGTGAGCAAAGAATCAAAACACCATCGACAACCTGAAATCACCTGACATCTGTGGTCATCCATCTTCCTGGCCACCGGTCACTGGCAAGTGACCTTGAACACTGTCCCTTCAATTTTCAGGTCTTTTCCATCTTGAATCCACCCTTGGATTCCACCGACTTCTTCAGTCGACGCAAGCAGCAAGTCTTCTTTGGTCTCCATAGAAAACAGCGACGCGACCCGACACCAAAAGACATCTGCACCCGGCTTCCCTGGGTGAGGTAACTCGTGCACTCCGGTGCCCTAGTGTGTGTTGGCCCTCGAAGTACTTACCTTGTAAGTGGCTTGCTTGTAGACTTCCTCGAAGTACCCTAAAACTTTAAAAATCAAACCGCGACTTGCACCATTGTAATCAATAGGGAACCCGCAGCTGTGTTCACACACTGCACGCGTCTCCCGTGGGCCTGTTACTTACCTGCTAACACTGCAGAAGTGAAGTCCCAGCGATTCCCCAGGCCTTGTCATTTTGCAAGTCGACGTTCTTATACCATTTTTTTAGTATATGGTCTGGTACGCCCCTAGGGCTCCAGCCATATTTGTGCTTAATTTATTGTGAAACATTGACATTTGAATGTGTTCCTGACTTCTAATCTCATAAAGAGATTAGTAGAGTGTGTCTAGAAATAAATACATATATATTTGATATATATATACCTGTGTGGTGTCCTTTCATTTGGTAATTCAAGAGATTATAAGGTAAAACAAGCTGCTTTACATTCCTCTGAGACTTAGCCTGAAGGCTGCTCTCCACAGCTACCACTAGGATATCTTTCTTTAAAAGGTTGTCTTAAACCTATCTACCATAAGAGTCGAATTGGACTGGTGCAAGGTGGCCACTATAACTAGTGACCAGCATATGCCAGGCCAACTTCTCACACACTGCCTCTAAGATAAGCCTGAATGCTCGTGCCAAGCTACCAAGGGGGTAAGCAGGGGTTATTTTAGGAGTGTAACTCCCTTATCCTGACAAGAGTGGTGGTTTCTGCCCGACTTTGGCACATCCCCTAGCCGACCAAAAATCCAGTTTCTAACAACACCGATATATAGAGCACATACATAGGGCAAACAAACACAGGACACAAGGCAGTCACCCAAACACAGGTCATCATAAACACACACGACACATGACTTATTACATAAACACCACACACATTACCTTGTTGGCATTCAACTTGCTTTTGTCCACCGGGTTAGAATCCTTTATAGTCTCCACCATGTCATCGCCAAACCTCTCGGCATAGAACTCCTGCAAATGAAAATGGAACAAAATGAACAACTAAAGCACTTGAAACATGCTGGCTCGAACACCTTCTGCTGAGGTCACCCCAGCAGCCAGCGTGCAGCAGTCACAGACCACCAAACCCTCATCACAAGGTCATTGCTAGGGGGGCTACCTAGAAAAACTAATGGTATTGAAAAAATTGTACTTGGGTAGTTTTTATGCACTATGTGGTTTCTGTATATTTAAAAAGTAACCACCACAAGTCTGAAATTCTCACCGGATGCACAGCAATGCATGATGGGAGAGGGGAAATGGATGGAGACAATAAAGAAAAGTGGTGCCTGGAAGAGATGCAGCTAGGCACTAGTGAGTGAGTTTGTCCTTGGAGACGTGCCTATGTTCTATTCTCAGTGGCTAAAAGAGAAAACCTGTATGGTCCTTCTGTCCTACCATCCACAGGATCACAGGTGGCAAAAACGCTCAAAAAACACAAGGGGAGAGTGCTTTTGCCTGGTTCCACGAAACAAAACATCCATGTCAAAAGAGATATGAGTTCAAAACATAAGAAACATCCTGATCTGGGGGCTTTTCAGGACTACACCCCACCGACAAACGTTTTATGTGGAATTCAGATTTGTGACTGACCAACGGCACTGACTAACCGATCCAGAAGCTAGGATGAAAGACAAGGTCCCCTTTTTAGGTCTCGCCTGACCCAGCGCATTCGCTGGCCTGGTGAGACTTTTAGTAAGGGCTTCAAAAAATGCTACCATGGCCGGCCTACAGCTTGCGTGCATGTGCACGGGCGTGCGCTTACGAGCAGAGGCGCCATATGACTTTTCTCATCATGCTCATTAAGCGCATCGCTCGCCGCGCTTGATCGCGATCACTTTCACTTTCGCGCTGTTCTCAGTGAGCCAGTATTGCGCTCGCACCATTTTCTAAGCCGGACTTGTCTTGTTTAAGTTGCAGCGCGAGCGCGCACTTGTTTTTTTAATGGTGTAGCGTGACTAGCCATCTAGTGTTCCATGATTGCTGTGAACATGACAAAGTTACAAAATACTCCCGGTCCAATATGGATGGCTGCATTCATTCCTGAAGGTTCCACGCCCCCATCCGCTTTACGTGCATATGCATCAGGGAGCTAGATGGCAAACAGATTGGCTGCCACCTTGATGTGGTGGTACGATTGTATCTACTACAGCAGTTGAACTGTTTAGGACTACAAAGCGCATAGCAGTCGTTTGACAAAATACATGCACAGCGATCTGCTTATTATCTTTAAAATAGCGGGTATACAACCATTCGAAGCATTAGTTATTTTTTGGAAAACGTTGTATACCCGTTTCCTTTATATCGTAAATGTTGCACCACCTTGAAGTATGCTTTATTGAGGGCGAAACCACAGTGAGCATGGAAAAATTTATTTTTTTCGTATCCCTATTTTTTTAAATAGTTCATTGTAAACAATCTGTTTTTATAAGGTGCTAATGATCGAACATAATTGGATTGCTTGTTTCTTTTTATTTCCCTTTGTGGTAATAAAATGTCTCAAGTGACGTGAAAATCAAACCAGTATTGGGGACTAAGTTTGCGTGTCTGCGACGGCAATGCAGCTGTGAATTCTTATCCTTCTTTTTTTCTGGTGTATGGAGTCTCAGTTGCTTTTACTTAGAAAATCAAACACACCTTTATTTTTTGTTTCTTGAGCAATTGCTACTTTAGATTTATTTTTAAAGAAATTTAAAATAACAAGTTGTTGAACGTTTATTGAAACTAGGGTTGGATATATATGGAGCCTTATAAAGAATGAACCTCTATCTACAATGCAGTGGTTAGAAATTGCCGCAAATTGGAGATGCAGAGCAAATGGAATCAGTGGCGACTGGTGATCTTTGTAAGTGGTCTGGTGTAGTGCCTGTACTGAATGTCAGCAAGCAAAGCAGTTTGAGGAGGATGTTCCCCAAGAAAATGTTCATAAATTGCACTTTGCCATAAAGCGATGGGTTCTGCATTTTTAAACACAGTCTCTCTTGAAATGATTAAAAGGCTATATGTGAAGTAGACAAGCGAGAAACTGCACTTTCAAACGGACTGCCTTCTACCATGTTATTTATTTAAACTTCTAAATTTCATATTTCTTTTTTTTGATCGCAAGTCAAAACTCCGTTCAATATTATGGCATTGCACCTACAATGAATAGGTAGGGTTTGAAAAATACAATACGGCAGACTTTGCGGTCTTGGGTAGAATTATACAGCTAACCGACTTCATAGGTTTCTATAGCAGTTCTGTCTCACAGGTGATGGAAACCTTACAGGTTCAAGCAGTGATTGTATTTGTGTTGTTGTCCTAAAATACCATCTACCCAAGAATATCCTCAATATGGAGGAAGACACTCTTTGGCATTCCGGGTCATACTAGGTTCACCAAGTCCTCTGACTTCTAGATCCTGCACAGGACTTCGCTGCATAGCCTAACGACCATGTGGTGCGGGAGCACCCGTCCTGCGGCCTGGTGAGGGTCTGGGTGCCCGTGACGGGGTCCATCGGGCCAAGGAAGGCTCCCCAGACCTGGCTGGGATCAGAAGCAGGGACCGGGCCAGGTGGGTGTGTGGCTGGCTAAGTCTTTTCCTTGCGTAAGTAGGAGTTTGGACTGGCCCCTTGCAAACCAAAACTGTGTTTATTTTCTTGTACTACAGCCGCTGGGATGGCAACCAGGCCACAGCCTATACTTTCACATTGGAAGATATGCTAGTCCTCTAGTTTCTCTTCTCCCCTCATTTAGGTCTGTAAAGTGACTTAAAGGACAAAGCACCCTATAGGAACACTGCATCAGAGCATATTACAATGCATATTACAATGTGCTGTACTGGTGGTGTATTCTGTTCCCGTCAGTGCATTGTTTTATTATATGCACTGTCATTACTTTTTCACTCTGTATGATGGTTTAAAAGTTGAGGTCATAATAGAAATTTTTTGTTATTCCTAGTAAATGCTAGTAAATGCCTAGTTTATACGAAAAATCTACCCTGGTGCATAAACCCTCCTTCCTCCAAGGCGGCTTTCTGTTTGCCATTGAAGCGTTTCCTTTAATCAGCAAAATACCTACTAATTGCCAAGACAGGGGCTGCAATAATTGCCTTTACAGCCAAATGTAGATAGTTATGAATTTACACTTTCAATGCTATGGCTGTGTCCCAGCCACCCCTCATCATCTGATAACTTTAGAGAATTGGGTTGTGGCACAGCGTCACCTTCCCTTCTGCAATCCTTTATGGAAAGGACGGAACCCTTCTATCTGGACTGTAAACTGGCAATCTTGTTTTATTCAAAGCATTGAGATATTGTTGCTAAAGTGAATATGAGACCTTATTTCCAGTCCGTACCAATCTAAAATATCATCACTGTTTTTTCCTAGCGAACCGTAGCCAAGTCATATTAAACGACTCGCAAGGGATATGCAGCCCAATACCATTAGTTCGGCGTATATTGCGAAGGATATTTCCTTTAGCTTTTGTAGGCAGATTCTAAGCACTCACTATTTTTTTTTTTTTTAAATACAATTTTTATTGTCATTAACAAATATAACAAATAGAGCAGTACATCATCATGACTGATGCGGTCCTTTGCCGACACAACATACCAAGCGTTTTCACTGTACATTCAGAGTTATAAATTTAAATACGGTCACACCCAGATACCTCTTAAAAGCACTCACTATTATCTTTTAGCCAAGGGACCTATGGCACAGCCGCATATTGTGATATGCGTACAGTGGATGTTTTAAACGTGTGATTTAGAGAACTGCCATTGCGGTCTCCCTTATAATTACGTGCATTGGTGCTCTCTGTACCTGCTAACATATATTTGGACAGCTTTGTATAGTGTAAACGAGGCCCGGGGGCATTAGAGTGCTTAACGACAGAGTCAAATCTTTTTAGGCACTCAGAGATTGAGTGATTTGTCCAGAATCGCTGGATACAGAGCCCAGGCTGGGATTCAATCCAGGCTCTCTGATTTCAAGGTAGGCAGCTTTGGCTGCTAGGCTGCATCTCCTACTGCAAAGAATAAAAGCAGGAGAGCGTTCAGTGTATTGGTAAAATAAGCCCTTTTAAGAAATCATAAAGGTAATTCATTATTGAAAACCAAAACACACTGGGAGGATGGAGGTTGCCGTGATTCATATATTTTAATAGAATCTTATTTCTTTAGCAGGCCTCAATTCTGAAGAGATAACAGGCCTAACACAACCTGACTAAAAAAGTGTGCAAGAAAATAAAGGTACAGAAATGACATCACACAGCCACAATGCCTTGTTACTACTAAATCACACTTCCACTTACCACAACACTATAAACCGGGCTTTCATTAATGTGAGAATCTTAGAAAGAGTCGTGGGGATAAACAGTGCAGGAACCGTGGCTCAGGGAATGATGTGAACAGAGTCTAAGCCTGGCAAACCGAATCCAGGCCTAGGCAATGAATATGGTGCTGCAGAGGTATGGCGAGAGTACATGTGCTGTATTGGACAGGAATAGTATGTCATGACCATGGTGACAGACACGTGCCTTAGAATTACAATAGTCAGTGTAGGAGAGTGGAATCTGACTAATGGTTGCCCCCAACTTTTTGCCTGGTATTTAAGTGGTTTTTGACTAGTCTGGTTGGGATCCTGCTATCCAGGACCCCAGCCTATCTGCTTTCTCCCTAAAACGGATGTAAAGTACCCTAGGTACAAACCTAATTGGATGCTGGGCATGCCCTACCAGTCCCTTGTAGATGGTACCCTAGGTACCCAGGGCATGGGTCCCCCAGTAGGCCTACCAGGGCTGCAGCACTTATTGTGCCACCCTGGGACAGCCACACAAACTGACACCACCAGACCACTACTGTAGTCTGGGTAAGGTGGTGCTAGCACCCCTTACAGGGATGTAGGTACCCTATATCCCATACCCTTACAACACATATACTCTCATAGGTCACCCCTATGGCAGGCCCTGGTAATCCTACAGGGCTGGGTGCTGAGGTATGTGTGAGGGGGGACCCCTACGTGAGTAGGACCTCTCTGCAACCTTCGTAAAACCGTTACTGGGTTGTTTGTAGTGTAGCCATACCATATACTCTTAACCGCATTATAAGTGAATCACGTCATCGCGATAACTTGAGAATGGCTACACAGAACCATATCGTGTTTGGTGTCAAACATGAAGGAATCATACCCCCAGTCCAGCCATGGGCATGAGGACACGATTCCCCCTTGCTAGGAGGGTGATATGGGAAAAGCGGTAGAATTTAGACACCAATTTAAAAGTGCACATGTACCACAAAATGGCTACTCTCCGCCACCTACACGACTCTGGCTGGCTGTTGCTGGGGAAAACCCCAGCCTCGCCATCTGGACAATAGGGCTCCTGTGGCAGGGAGGTGCCAGCACCTCCCCAGACAGGATATGTGGATTGGAACAGGGTAGGTGCACCAAATGTCCTTTCAGAGTTGCACGTAGGCAGCTGCAGAGCCCCAATTCTGCATACACCGCCTGGAACCGGTTCAGGGGCATCCTGCCCCTCGCCCAGGCGGGAAACACACAAAGGGGAGTGGGTGTAGCCACCCTTTCCCGCCTCTACTCTGATTGGTAGGCTCTATTTGGGACCATCCCCTAATCTTGGGGATATATGTGAATAACTTTGCCCCAGAGCCTCAGATTCGTCCAGAACTTCACAGAACTGACCTTCGACGAGCTGCTGCCCAGCTGACTGAAGAAATCTCCCTTGGGATAAAGGAGTTATCCCCCTGCTTGGCAGGCACCTAAAAGACTGCAAGATACCAGGTTGGAACTTCGCTGCTCTCACGAACTTCGACGCCTTCCATCAACCTTGAGGTGGGTCTCCAGTGCATCCCAGAGTCCTGTGAGCGTGCCCAGCAAGCCTGAGCACCGTGGACCACGTGGGTGCCGGGATCCCTGCATACCCCGAGACCCCGGCCACCTCTTGCATAGCACACGACCCCGACCAGTGGGGAAGTTGTGCTTTGGCCCATTTCTGAGCCAACCTTCAAGCAGCATCCGTGCCAAAGCTCAGCTCCCTAGTCCGCTCCGGTGGCCCGTGGGAGCCCTTTTACGCACTCCATTTTGCTGCCCTCCGCGGTCCCTTGTCTCTCGACTTGTGGGCCCTGACGGAGGAAAACCTACCTCTCCAAGAGTTCCCCTGGTTGCTCCAGGCCTGCTCTGCGCTCCCTGCAAAGGAGAGCACCCTCAGACCTCGTGGGTCTGCACCAGCAGCTGCTTTGTACATCTTGCGTGGGTTGCGGTTGCCAATGCTTAGTGAATCCAATCGGGACACTAACACCGCAGCGACCCTCATCCTATGTGGGACAGTCGCCCTCCAGAAGCTGGCCTTCCTTGAAGCCTCCCGGAGCCCGTGACTGCAGAGCCCAGCTGTACCTTCTACACCTGAAGCACCCGACATCCACGAGCTCCTTCCTGTGAGCTCCCTGGTCACTGTGCCGTGACCCAGACTCTGTCCCCTCTGCTTTCAGGTTCATCTTTATCTTCTCTTCATCTTCAATCTTCACGACTTCAACGACGCTTTCAGCTAGCAGCAGTTTGGACTACTTTTCCATAGAAAATCAGCCCGCGACCCGACACCAGAATCGACCTATGCACCCGGCTTCCCTGGGGCAGGTAACAGTGGTACTTCGGTACTCCCGTGGTGGTGGGCTCTCCAAAGCCTTAAGTCTCAAGCCTTAACTTTGTACTGTTGCTAGAAGTGTCCTTAAACTTTAAATATTCAACCGCGACATTCTCCATAGGCTAACATTGCGATCCCGATAGCAGCTCTTTGCACTGCACGTGTCTCCCGTGGGTCCCCTTCCTCTTTACTGTGGGTGGATTCTGAAGGGGCAAGCGATCCTGAATGCCCTAGGCATTGCCTGTAGAATTGTCGTGGTTCTTATACCACTATTTTAGTATATGGTTTGGTCCCCCCCTGGGGCCCATTGATTTCTGTGCTATTTATTGTGTTTATAAATGCTTGTTTGAATTGTAACTTTGCCACTAGCCACATAAAGTGACTGTGGGATTCTGTCTAGAATAAATACATATATTTTATATATATACCTGTGTGGGCTACTCTTTCATTTGGTTATTCAAGAGGTTATTATGGTAAAACAATAAGCTTAACACTCCTTCAAGACTTAGCCTGAAGGCTGCTCTCCACAGCTACCACTAGGATAGCTTTCTTTAAAGGTTGTCTTAAACCTATCATCAATAAGAGTCGAATTGGACTGGTGCAAGGTGTCCCTATAACTAGGAACAGCATATGCCAGGCCAACTTCTCACAGTCAGCAATTACTATAAGCAGAGACCACAAACTGAACGGATGCAAGAGTAAAAAAAAAAAAAAAAAAACGTATGCATAACGCTGTAGGAAAAGAAAATCTTAACACCCCTCTGCCCCCTCCACCGCCACCTTAAATTACGAGAACCCCTTGAAAAAGAAGACAACTCAGTGATTAACTTTGTAATGGTTACCAATGCTAGAACTGCAGCCTACAGGATGTGTTACAAAGATTGGATCTAGTTACCTATATCTACATTGACCCCTTTTCACCCCAGAGTTATGCCAGCCCTATCAGAAGTCACATTATGGGTTGAGGACCAACTCTGCTCGGTCATGGTTTCTGATAGTGCATAGGAGGACTTTATAGAAAATGTGTCACCTGTATTTAGGCAGACTGACTTGAAAAGCACCCATCACACGTGGAATCCATAGAGCCCAGCACCGACCCTCTTTGCTGGTGACTTGTGCTCTTCGCACACAATAATAACAAGATGGGTATGTAGTGGGGATCAATTATAGCCTATGTTAGTTATCCAAAATGAAAAAAACACTTATAATTGGGAACCTGATCTAATCAAACATGATTTGCTAATTAATGTAATTTTGTGATGATGTCAACCAAATATATCTACAGTTCATCAGGGGCTCTGAATATAGACATTGTCAGACATTGGGTTATTGTTTGGGGGAATACTTGGAGGGAAGGCTGAAAACCCTACTATAGCAACTACCACAATTCATGTCAGGGTGAACCGCAAAAGTCACTAAATTAATCTCTATATACCCGCGGGTAACTTGGCACCAAAACAGTTGGGCATAACTTTTAGGCTCCATGTAAAAGTACGTATGCAGTACACAAATAGTAATAAAGTGAAAACACAAGGAACGACACTCCCCAATTTAGAAACATAGAGAGTATTTTAATTCAATAAAACGAGACCAGATGACAAAAAGTCCATTCAGTAGATCTGGAGATATGCAATAAAAATGTTTCAGGTAGCAATAGCACCCAAAAGCATGAAGCGCCACACATGCTCATCTGGTCGCACTAGACCGGGTGAAAGTCACAAGCTTGGACCAAACGCAATGTAGCCAGATACAAAGAACAGGCTGACAGTTACCTTCTCAAAGTCTGGCGCAAAGAATTGCATTCATGGCAAAGGAGACCGCGAGGAGCAGTACTTACTTTTTTTTATTTTTTGGGGGGGGGGCCCTACTTCTCTCCTAGTTTTCTGCTGGGTGTTGCACTCTACTGGATTTTGTTTCATGCGGTTTTCTAATTGTTTCACAATGGATTCTCTGTCAGCATTGTCTATTACTGTTGCATTGTGCTAGCTGGTCGAATTTTTATTTAGTGCTAACTCTGGGAGTTGCTTGACTCATGGGCCTGCTTCTTTTCCTCTTTATGTTCCTGATTTATTAATGCAATTCAATGTTGTACTTGTGCTGATTTCTCATTTAGTGAACTGATGTTTCATTTTGATAGTAACTTCTTGTTTGCTGATGCTTTTTATGGTTGGTGCATTTTTTGCTTCTGACTAATCCTATAATGCTCCCATTGTTGATTGGGCTCGCTTTTGGGATACTGTTTCAATGCACTCTGCACTCCATATGTTCAGCATCCCATATGTTTAAGAGCGGGTTCCCTCCTGTACCTCTCTACCCCTACTTTGTTCTTTGTTACCCTCCCCCCTTCCCTGTTATGCACGCCTGTGTGTGCTCATCCTATTGTCTCGTGTAGTGGTGTAACTGGAGCGCTGGGGGGGGGGGGGGGGCCTGCAGTTCTACTCCACAGCAGAATTCCACTACACACCACATATATCTAATTTCACAACACATAATTCAACATCACACTACAAAATTCAACAGCGCTCCACACATTAAACTCTGCTACATAACACTCCACAACACACAATACCATTCCAACTAATTACACTCTATCACACAATCCCACTCCACATAATTCCAATACTTTCAAACAAAGAATTACTATCCACATAATAGAAATGCACACCATGCCACATAATTACACGACGCAAAACCACTCCAAAACACACAATTCCACAACTAACAATTCTATTCCAACCCACATAATTCCACTACACACCACATTCATCCACTCCAGATAAAATACATTTACATCGCCAATAGCACTGATAGTGCTGATTCTTCTTTTTTTTTTATTTATTTTTATTTTTTTACACCCAAAGACAGATCTGGATCTTCTTTTTTTTACACCCAAAGACAGATCTGGATCTTAGCTCCTACCCATTTTTTCTTTTTCGTCAACAAGAATGCACAGCTATCACACAATTCCACAAAACACACACTTTAACTCCACAAGTTGTCAATCCACACCACCTAATTCCACACCAAACCACATAATACAATTACACAACACACCACATACATCCAATCCACACCACACAATTACACAACGTACCATAAAATTGAACACCACACCACATAATTAAACTCCACTACATACCACTCCGCAACACAAAATACCTTTCCATATAATTACACTCCATAACACAGCCCCATTCCCCATAAGTTCAGTATATTCAATACCATATAATTACTATCCACATAACTCCACAGCACACTATGCCACATAATTCGACTGCACTAATCCACTCCATTGCACACAATTAAACAACTAACTAATCCAATCGAACCCACTTAATTCCACTACACACCACATACACTCCATAACACAGAGGTAAAAGACATTGCCATTTACTTTGCCAATAGCTCTAACTCGAACAAATGTGAGACCTATTGCATTTCCAATGCTTGTTAAATTATGTATGTGTGGAAGCAGAGCTGGCCAGGTGTGAAATTATGATAAAAAAATATGGAGCTCAAACTGCTCTCTCTTGGACTGGAATTAAAAGGAAGGGACAGGAAGTGCACAACAGAAATTTCTTGTCATAGGAAGGTCAGCATCGAACTACACAACAGTGAGGTTTCTGTCCCTTTCGTGCCCACGAGACATTTCTTGCCTGAAAATTACGTGTGGTGCTTTGGGAAAGGGTAATAGTACACCACCTGTATCACAAAATTCTCGAAATACCCCAAAAACATACTGGTAAAGTCTTTGGGCCTTCTATCTGGTAAATCAAACGTCTGGTGGATATATGGAATACAATTCAGCTAGATAATTCTTTTTTAGCAGTGTACTTCAGGCCTGCACCCCTGTCCTTCCTTAAAGCTGCAGTCCACAATTTCTTTATAAAGATCATTTTCTACTGACTTGCTTGCTAGAATGCCTGAGATTGTAAGATTCTCCATTTTGAGAAAGAATGGCTTGTTAACAAAAACAAACACCCTAGTGTCCCAATATCCAACCCCAAGGCCTTACCTCAAGACGGTGTGAGATTTCAGCAAGCTTGGTGATGGACGGCTCCTTGTACACAAACTGCTGTTCATCAAGATCCCCGAACTTGCTGCCATAGAATCCAACACGGAAGTAGGTTCCAAACATCCGCTGAAAGCCCTGTAAGAGGTATGACACATGTTAGGCACCAGTAAAGCAGGGTGTTTCGTCCAGAGAACCCAGCACCCACAGCCTACAATCAGCAAGTGGGTCGTGAAACTTTTAGCCAATTGTGCAACTCAGTTCTTCCACTTTTTCTTCCACTTCCTAAAATGGAGCTCAGTGCTTGTCGGAGAAAAATTGACAGGATGGGTCAGATGCAAGGCCTGCGGTCTATTTAATCATGATCCATTTATTTGGAAGCACTAAGCAACACCCCTATGACTTTAGTCAATTGCACACCTGACTAGCAGGGGTCGGACTAGCACAAACAAAATAGGCCCAGGCACCAAAATAAAAGTGGCCTCCATTAGCTAACCCGATAGCTTAAAAAAAACCAAAAAAGCCCACATTTGGAAATCAGGTCAGTTTTGAACTTCTAAAGACATGCTTAATGTACAAGTTACTTACCTTCGGTAACGATGTATCTGGTAGAGACGATTCTAGCCACAGATTCCTTAACATAGAATTATCCCCAGGCGTGATACTGGACTCGGAAAACTTTCTTTGCCCCAGCATCTCTGTGCGCCGGGGGGGCGGTACCACGCGACTCCGCCCTGACGTCGTCCGCGGGCGTGACATCAGCGAGGTCACATAAGCCCCACACCGGCGCGCTGATATCAGTTTTCTTCGGAGAACTTTTCCGTGCCACAACGCGGAGCCATCACAAACAAAACTGTGGAGAGTATGTGAACAGTGTGCGAAAAATCAGTGAAACAGAAAAGAGAGAAACGAAAGGTGAGCAACAGCACCACTTGGAAAAGTGCCAAGCACTAAGGTACAAAAAGGCATAGCGGTGAAAGCCATAGCAGTGAAAGAGCAGAGCACCGCTCTGAGGAACACCCTTGCAAGCCAAGGCGACATCCTCCCAGGAGGCAGAAAGCATGTGAAATACGCCATAGAAGAAGAGAGAGAGCGAGAGAGAGATAGAGAAAGAGACTGGAATCACAATCCACAACAGTGAAAGGCTACAAGCCCGGAAGAGAGGAATAACAGCAATTCAGCCCCAGATGACACCATCAAGGAGGGCCGTATCCCCAGAAAGGAGCGAAAAGGCCGAGGTACAGGCAAAAAAAAAAAAAAACAACGTAGAGGACTGCAAAGGAATCAGAAACCCCAAACAAGTAATAGGGAGAAGAGTAAAAGTAGGCCCCCACACTGGAGAGAAAACCAGGGTGGAGGGATGCAGAAGCACACATGAACCAACCGACCATGTATCATAAAAGAAGGGGTGGAACAATCAAGCAGAACGAAGCATCCTGTCCGGGAGGAAGCGAAACGGACACCCACAGAAGACAAGCCACCCGGAGGGAGGCGAGTGCAGAAAACCAAACTAAAGGACCTCGCAGAACGGGGAGGAAGGGCGGGCCGTGAAGTAGGAAGTAACATAGGGACCCAGCAGGTGACGTGCCACGGGGACAAGAAGGGTGGCCCAGCCCCCACCACGCAGAGGCAAGCAAGAACAAGGCGAAGGGAAGACTAGGAGACCCCAAGCCCATTCAAGGTACAACGGCCACAAACCCTCGTAGGGACAGACAGCCACCGAGGAGCATCCAGGAGGAAAAGAACGACCCCAACTCCAGGGAGAAGAGGTAGAACCGGAGGCAGGGCCAGCCGTAGGAAAACACACAGCGACAGTGGACAGCTGAACAGGCATCAGCTGCAAGGAAGCAGGCAAGGCAGGAACAGCTTCATAGCCAAGAAACGCAGGCATAAGTAGAAAGGCACAGGTGTGCAAAGCCCCAGCAGAACAAGAAGCTGGGGCACAGGGGAACACAATAAGGGCCACGGCGGCGGATCAGAACAAGCAGGCGTGCTCAGCCGGCAGATGACAGTACCATGGAGCCGTGCACCCAGGACAAGCCAGGGGCAGGCCAAGGGCAGAGGCCAGGGAAATTCAGAACAATCCCCAAAGGACGATCTTTCAAAAGACACACACTGACCCACGAAGAGAAGTGGGACCAGCCAAAAGAGAAAAAGGGGAAGACACGGAGGACGGACCCAAGCCGTCAACCAGAACACAGGAAAGCCAGGAGAAACCTAGCCCCCTTGGAACACCAGACAGAGGACCAGGCTGAAAAGCCGGATAGGAAGGCGGAAACGCCACAACACAACACTGTAGACAGCATGCCAGACTGGTCGAGCGATGTAGCGAACACCAAGAATGACAGAACCTGGAGCAGCGCAAGCTGCGCCCGGACAAGACACAAGAGACCGCACCAACAGTATACAGTGATGCCAGCAAAGGCAGGGAACCCGAAAAAGGGCGACCATACCTCCCCAGCACAGGACAGAGCGATGCAATAGCTACAAGTACCCCACATAGGGTATGATACGTCCCAAGAAAACATGGGAACACCTCTTAAGGAAAAAGCCCGCAGCAGAGGACAAGAACATAAAGGACCTGCAGATAGAACCACAGACACCAATCAGCCAAACAAAAAACACACAGAGGGTCCAACCTGAGGACACATACGGGTGTACCACCAACCAAAGAACCACAAAAGCCAAAAGGGCTGAACCAGCAGCCAACAGTACAAAGGGGTCAACCCAAGGGCCCCAAAGGCACGCACACCCACACAGAATACGCAGACGGTCCAACCGAACCACCAGACCCCCGAAAAAAAGGGTGGGATAACGCCACCCAGAAAGCAGCAGAGGACCGACAAGCCAAGTTTACGGAGGGGGGAGGAGGAGGAAGGAGCCCCGCAAGGAGCCGCTGAATGGCGGCATCCGCATGGGTGTTAAACAAAAGCACCCCATCAAAGGGCAGGTCAACCAGACGCTCCCTAACATTCTCAGGGAAAACGCTATCCCTCAACCAAGCATGGCGACGGAGAGCTACTGAACTTGCCATAGTGCTGCCAAGAGCATCAAACATCCGGGGCCGAACGAAGAATAAACGCGGCCAACTCCCTCCATCACATAGCGCCGCAGACACCTGCTTGAGAGGCACAAGACAGAAGGGACTCCACGGAATCCCACAAACTGAAGTAGCCCTGGCCAACACACAAAGCGTGTTGAGCGCTCGCAAAGCAGCACTAGAGGAAGCGAAGATGTTACGCCCCCATGAATCGAACCACCGGGCCTCCTGTGACAGAGGAAACAACACCAAAGGTAAGGAAGGGAAAGCAGTCTGCAGAAGAGGACCCTGGGTAGAAGGGTGGAAAGAAAGGCAGACTGGATCGTGCGGAGCAGGACGGTGGCGGTGGAGGAGCGACTGGGGCACCGGATCCCCCATGGCAGGACACCCCCAGGCCCCCAGAAGAGAATTATGGAGAGAAGCTTCGAAGGGAAGAAGTAACTCCCATCCACCAGAGCCCTGATGGAGAACCTCAAGCAAATGGTATGTAGGGAATGGTGTGGCAGGGTCGCCCATGCGCAAAATGCCAGCGGCCGTAGAAATGGCCCGGGCAAAGGCTGCACTCACATCTGTAGGGCGTCATGTGGGGAAAAGCAATTCCTCCGTCGATGACGGCTGTAAACTAAGCCGGCCATCCCCGAGCCCAGCTGGAGGAAGAAATGGCCAGCCCCGGAATGGTGGGAGATTCACGGACGAGTGGGGGACCTGAGGTGCCTCTGGGTAAGGCTGTGGCCGCAGGGACAGCGAAGAGCACTCCCTGGAAGATGCCGGGGAAAAGGCCACGACGCGGCGTCCCGTCTCTGGGGAAGAAGAGACAAAAAGTTGACGAACCTCCGGAGAAGAGGGGGCCTCTGGAGACGAGTCGACGACCCGACGCCGGCACGGCGCCGTGGAGTCCGCCACAGGCACTGGCGTGACGTCGACCGGCGCCGGAAGGGACGCCGAGACGACCTCCTTCACCCCTTGTGCCCTAGGAGAATGGGGCGGGGCCGGCTCCGGGTCGGCGAAAGAACGTCGCCGAATAGGCGCCGACTCGACCTCCGACGAAGCAGCTGCCTGCGTGGAGAGTCGAGAGGAACCCGGGGACGCGCCTCAGCCCCTAGCCAGCCCCCGCGGCGCTGACAGCTGTTGGCGCCTGAGCGGCATCAGGTCGGCTTCTGGCGAGGCTGCCACCTGCCCAGAAGACCGAGGAGGACTCGGGGGCGAGCCGCGAGTCCTGGCGACCTCCCGCAACACCACAGGGACCCCCTTGGGGGTTTGCGGCGAGGCAGAGGCGCCGTGGGCCGAAGAGGGGAACCCCGTAGGGCCGCACCACGACGGCACCACACCTCCAAGACCTGAAGCCGGATCCGTCGGCACCAGAGCCGCCGGTGACTCCGCGGAAGGCTCCGCACGTGGCAAGGGATCCGCGTAAGTCTCAGGAAGAGAAGGAGGGGCCAAGGAAGCCTGCAGAGCCGCAGCATAGGCCTCCATTTGGGCCCTGGTCGCCCCGATGCCGGGAAACGGCAGGTAGGGTGGCGACGAATGAGGCCGCATGTCCCGCGAAGAACCCGCGCCCTCCACAGAGCGGGGAACAGGCCTCGGGGACAAGCTATAAGACTTACCGACGGGCGAGCGACGCCCTAGAGGCCCCGGTGACGGGCGATGTCGAAATCCGAAGGGCCGATTCTTGGACCCCTCCGCGGAGACGACATCGATCTGGACAACCGGGCCGAAAGGAGCTTCATTCGGCGCTCCCGCCGGGACTTAGGCGTCAGATGCTGGCAAGCGTCGCAGTCCGTGGAATCATGGTGCTCGCCCAAACACCACATGCAAATAGGATGAGGGTCCGTCACCGACATATGACGTGCGCAAGACGAGTACGCCTTAAAGCCCGAAGGCATTCGCACACTGTCCCACAACGCAAAGCGTGAAAAGAAGGCCTGAAAACAGGTCAGGGACACGATCCGGATCCGCGTTGCACGTGGAAAAGAAGGAAACTGATGTCAGCGCGCCGGGGTGGGGCTTTTGTGACCTCACTGATGTCACGCTCGCGGACGACGTCAGGGAAGAGTCGCGTGGTACCGCCCCCGGCACGCAAAGATGCTGGGGCAAAGAAAGTTTTCCGGGTCCAGTCTCACGCCTGAGGATAATTCTACGTTAAGGAAGCTGCGGCTAGAAGTCTCTATCAGATAGCGGTTTTTTGCAAGGTATGGAAAACTGCATGAATTTGTGTTGCTGCAGGCAATGCTTATGGTAATATCAGGGAGATCAAAAGTAAAATCCAGCACACCTTGCCATGAAAGAGACCCACAAACTGCTAAAAGAATTCACACACTGATCTGTTAGACCAGTCCACTGGACACTGCCTGATTGCCTTACAGGCCAGTCTGACCCTGCTGACTAGCCACACCGTATTCCAGCTTGTAGAAAATCTGCCTTTTCTGCATCTTCTCCCCAGATTTTTCACCTTTTTTGTGACCCTTTTTTTACTGGTTTTGAACTCTGTGCATTTTATCCCTGGTAAATAAGAGTAACATGCCTGAGATCATACTATAAACATGGTAAAATTGGATTACTCCTGACTGACATGTTTAACTTGCCTATAGATCCCTAGTACATGGTAGAAAATACACCCAGAACCTGGGAGTTAAATGCACATGTGGACTACCGCACCTAAGGTGTCATCCACAGTGTTAGCATGAGAAACATGGCTTCAGGGCTACCATACATAGCAGAACTGCAGCAGGCTAAAAAGTGCAGTAAACCTGTCAAAGTAACCATTTTTGACAGGCGGATAACCCTGTTTGTAAATATTAATAAGTCACCCTTAAGTACACTTTGTTGCCCACAATGTAGGTACCGGATATTTAAAAGTGGAACATATGCAAAATTTAAGTTGACATGCTCCTCCTTTGACTACACCCCAAGAGCTATTTTAACTGGCAGGGCTGTAGGTGGATCCTAGAAAAAGTTGAAGTACAGTTTATAAACTTTTGTCTGTAACTTTTGACAGGAAACTGCTAACACTATAATTCAAAGAATATTTATTAAAAGTCCAAGTCATACGTGAAGTTAGATTTGAGTGAATATTTAGGAGGAAAAGTAACATTTTAGAAAGTTACCTTTTCCCTGGCTGAAAATCCTGGAGACTAATTTACTTTAGTCTGCTAGCAGTTGCCCAGTCAGTACTTGACCTTAAATGAGGTGTGAAACCTACTTCTGGAGTAGAACAATGGCTTAGGCCAGGTAAAAGGATGAACTGGGAGAGGGGCATTCAAACCCTATCACATCAGGAAGGAAAGCTGAGGTGGGCTATGAAATCTCATTATCCTGAAAGGGACAGAGGTGGAGCCTGTCCATTCACAATTTAGTGTACTGGGGGACCTCAAGAATAGAAAGCAGTTGTCCCCAAGGCCCACACTAACCAGGCTAGCTCCAAACCCATTGTGAGGGAAGCTGCCCCAGAACTAGTTTGGAGTGAAGACTGAAAGGGGGACTGCTCATTTCCTTGGCGACATTTCTGGGTGGACACAAGGGTTCTGCACAAGTAAGAAAGGGTTCTCCTATCTTGGATTTTAGGAGTGAGGTGCATCGTGGGATTGTTTGCAGTAAGACAAACAGGATGGCGAGAGCTGTCTCTTGGAACTTTTCTCCCATTGGTTAGGGAGTGTCCAAGAGTCACCTCCACCAACTAGCTAATGCTAACTATAACTCCGCGGAAGGCTCCGCACGTGGCAAGGGATCCGCGTAAGTCTCAGGAAGAGAAGGAGGGGCCAAGGAAGCCTGCAGAGCCGCAGCATAGGCCTCTATTTGGGCCCTGGTCGCCCCGATGCCGGGAAACGGCAGGTAGGGTGGCGACGAATGAGGCCGCATGTCCCGCGAAGAACCCGCGCCCTCCACAGAGCGGGGAACAGGCCTCGGGGACAAGCTATAAGACTTACCGACGGGCGAGCGACGCCCTAGAGGACCCGGTGACGGGCGATGTCGAAATCCAAAGCGCTGATTCTTGGACCCCTCCGCGGAGACGACATCGATCTGGACAACCGGGCCGAAAGGAGCTTCATTCGGCGCTCCCGCCGGGACTTAGGCGTCAGATGCTGGCAAGCGTCGCAGTTCGTGGAATCATGGTGCTCGCCCAAACACCACATGCAAATAGGATGAGGGTCCGTCACCGACATATGACGTGCGCAAGACGAGCACGCCTTAAAGCCCGAAGGCATTCGCACACTGTCCCACAACGCAAAGCGTGAAAAGAAGGCCTGAAAACAAGTCAGGGACACGATCCGGATCCGCGTTACACGTGGAAAAGAAGGAAACTGATGTCAGCGCGCCGGGGTGGGGCTTTTGTGACCTCACTGATGTCACGCTCGCGGACGACGTCAGGGAAGAGTCGCATGGTACCGCCCCCGGCACGCAAAGATGCTGGGGCAAAGAAAGTTTTCCGGGTCCAGTCTCACGCCTGAGGATAATTCTACGTTAAGGAAGCTGCGGCTAGAAGTCTCTATCAGATAGCGGTTTTTTGCAAGGTATGGAAAACTGCATGAATTTGTGTTGCTGCAGGCAATGCTTATGGTAATATCAGGGAGATCAAAAGTAAAATCCAGCACACCTTGCCATGAAAGAGACCCACAAACTGCTAAAGGAATTCACACACTGATCTGTTAGACCAGTCCACTGGACACTGCCTGATTGCCTTACAGGCCAGTCTGACCCTGCTGACTAGCCACACCGTATTCCAGCTTGTAGAAAATCTGCCTTTTCTGCATCTTCTCCCCAGATTTTTCACCTTTTTTGTGACCCTTTTTTTACTGGTTTTGAACTCTGTGTATTTTACCCCTGGTAAATAAGAGTAACATGCCTGAGATCATACTATAAACATGGTAAAATTGGATTACTCCTGACTGACATGTTTAACTTGCCTATAGATCCCCAGTACATGGTAGAAAATACACCCAGAACCTGGGAGTTAAATGCACATGTGGACTACCGCACCTAAGGTGTCATCCACAGTGTTAGCATGAGAAACATGGCTTCAGGGCTACCATACATAGCAGAACTGCAGCAGGCTAAAAAGTGCAGTAAACCTGTCAAAGTAACCATTTTTGACAGGCGGATAACCCTGTTTGTAAATATTAATAAGTCACCCTTAAGTACACTTTGTTGCCCACAATGTAGGTACCGGATATTTAAAAGTGGAACATATGCAAAATTTAAGTTGACATGCTCCTCCTTTGACTACACCCCAAGAGCTATTTTAACTGGCAGGGCTGTAGGTGGATCCTAGAAAAAGTTGAAGTACAGTTTATAAACTTTTGTCTGTAACTTTTGACAGGAAACTGCTTACACTATAATTCAAAGAATATTTATTAAAAGTCCAAGTCTTACGTGAAGTTAGATTTGAGTGAATATTTAGGAGGAAAAGTAACATTTTAGAAAGTTACCTTTTCCCTGGCTGAAAATCCTGGAGACTAATTTACTTTAGTCTGCTAGCAGTTGCCCAGTCAGTACTTGACCTTAAATGAGGTGTGAAACCTACTTCTGGAGTAGAACAATGGCTTAGGCCAGGTAAAAGGATGAACTGGGAGAGGGGCATTCAAACCCTATCACATCAGGAAGGAAAGCTGAGGTGGGCTATGAAATCTCATTATCCTGAAAGAGACAGAGGTGGAGCCTGTCCATTCACAATTTAGTGTACTGGGGGACCTCAAGAATAGAAAGCAGTTGTCCCCAAGGCCCACACTAACCAGGCTAGCTCCAAACCCATTGTGAGGGAAGCTGCCCCAGAACTAGTTTGGAGTGAAGACTGAAAGGGGGACTGCTCATTTCCTTGGCGACATTTCTGGGTGGACACAAGGGTTCTGCACAAGTAAGAAAGGGTTCTCCTATCTTGGATTTTAGGAGTGAGGTGCATCGTGGAATTGTTTGCAGTAAGACAAACAGGATGGCGAGAGCTGTCTCTTGGAACTTTTCTCCCATTGGTTAGGGAGTGTCCAAGAGTCACCTCCACCAACTAGCTAATGCTAACTATAAATGTGGACCCCAACTAAGAACATGTTCTGGACTTGCAGAAGATCAGAAGAGGATTTGACCTGCTGTCTAACTTGAGAGGAGCCCCGAAGGCCTGGATCTACTCCCTTTTGTACCCATGACAAAGTAAGGGACTCCGAGGATCAGTTAGCTTACCTCCTGTGTGGCTACAGTGACCCAACAATCTGCAGAGGGTTTTTTCCTGAAGTGACCAGTACCAACTAACCCTGGATTGGATCTTGCTTGTGGCCTCTGCTGGAGTGAGTCCTGGCCCCTAAGTGCCATCGCTATGGTCCTGGGAACCTTCAAAGTGCCCTTGAGGGGCTGCTGCAGAAACTCTGAAAAGCTGGAACTTAAAAAAATGTAGGACCTCCAAGACCTTCGGAGCCATCAGACAGACCTTGCAGCAAAGGTGTCCGATTCTGATGCAACTTCACCTGATATAGATTCGGACTTGCCTTAATGAAGGATATTGAGATCCTTAAAAAAAAAAAAGTCAGAAAGTAGAATCTTTGACTGGGACAAACCCTCTTGGAGTATCTGACTCGCGAGCCATTGTGCCTAGGTTCCGGCGTACAGCTTCCATAGACTATCACTGCTGGCTAGTGATTTTTGACACTATTTTTACTCAAAACTTTAAAAATTCATGTCTCCATTTCCCCTTGCTGGAATTTTCACTGTTTGGCTCTGTTGTTCTAACTTGGTTTGGGGTTTTTATTGTTTTGTGTTTCGACCTCAATACTGTTTAGCTATTGCATAAATACTTTACACCTTGCTCTATGTTAAGCCTGTGTAAGCTGTGCCAAAGATACCAGGGGGCAGGGTTCAGGGTAATTTGGTGACTTTGGGGTTCACCCTCACAAGTTAGTGCTATTATTTCTTAAAGCTGGGGGACTGCACTCCTCAAATAATAGTCCCCTTTCTTACACTGCTGAACTAATGCCTGCCTGTTCCATCCAGGATGTCACTCACTCATGGTCTCATATACTCACTGCTGCACCAGAGTTCTCCTGCCCTCAGCCAAGGCCGTACTGAGACTGGCCAGAAGGCGTCAGTAATACACCGGTGTCTGTCTGCTCTCTGCAGGTCTACAGCCAATGCCGTGGTGACACTGCAGGTCTACAGCCAATGCCACGGTGACACAGATCAATCAATGGGCATTGTTGCTGCACCAGTGTCTGCTCCACACTCACTAGTCTTTGGATGTCACTGCTGTCCCTGGGCGTGCTCTATCCCAGCACTTCAGTCAATGCCATACTGTGGCTCGGCACTGGGCATCACTTCTGCTTCACTGATTTCTCATACCTCCAGGTGTCATAATGTATCTGGCCACTGGGTGTCGCTATTGCCCCCGTGTCTGCTCCGTCCAGCACCTCATCCCTGCCAACACATACGGTGAATGGTCTCTGGCTCTGGGTGACACTGCTGCCCCCGGGTGTCCAGTGTTAGGAGTGCAGGGAGGGAGTAGGCGGCAGACTCCTGGCGGCGCCTGTAGTGCTTGCCCCCTTCAGTCACACCGCTTATGTTGGTACCCCTGAATAGCTCCGGGCTTCAGCAATTAAAATAAGGCATTTCTCAGGCTCATAAAGTCCCCCACCGAAGGCTTGGCCTCTCCGGGACCCCGGCAGTTCCTCGCTGCTGAAGTTTTTAATAAGAAGCGGCGCTGGGAAATCCTGCCCTGGAATGTAAGCTTTGGGGTTGTCCAATTGGAAATGTGTAGGGGAAAAAACACTCGCAGGTCTGAACAATCACTGTGGGAGTCGGAGGTCTGTGCAGACACTCGAGAACAAGGGGGGCCTGTAGACATCCGGGGACAAAGGGGGGATATATAGACACTGATGGACAAGAGGGGGACGCACGGGTACCCAAGAGCAAAGGGTGAATGTACAGGCATTCGGGGACACGGGGGTTTATGGAGCCAGGCGAATCTATGCAGACACTTAGGAATGAGTCTGTAAGACACTCAAAGGGTGGGGTGCAAAGGGTCCGAGTGAGATACTTACAGCGTTAGTGATGAAGGGAGGCTGTAGAGATTCAGGACAGAGGAGTACGCACAGGTGCTCGTGGACACAGAAGTCGCCATAGAACTCAGCCCAAAAATAGGAATCCTTACAAACTATCTGTGTCAACACCCTCAACATCTTGCCTGAGTTGCATGGGCCCGCATTACCACGTTCTGGAAGGGGCCGGAACCCTCATTCGCCTGAGAATCACAATTTCTTGAGGCCCAGAAGCATGGCTTTAAGTGGGCCGGGTCCTAGTTCTAAAAGGTTGGTGGTGAGACGGGTTCCCATCGGGCTCTCCATGCCTGCCCTCACCCTGAGGATGGAAACAACATCTTACGTCTGCAGCAGTGCCACCCTTCACTGCCTGCGATGTAACTTCAAAGAGACTCGTTCTAGTTATTTCAGGCTCACCATCTCAGAACTGAAGGATTTTCAATATTTTATACAACGAAGCCATAGTTGTTGCTTATTTATATTATGCTAATAACAATCATTGACAAATTCAACAGTCCTGGCCTGTTGTAGGTATGATGTTACTTGCTGTATTATATGTATGGCTGCAATGACCGAAGCAGAAAAATACCAGTCGGGCGGCCCACTATGCTAAGCACAATTTTTTTGCTTAAGTGTTTTTAATGCACGCCTTTAATTTCATTAGTGACGCCCCTTTGAGAGACCTCCCCCCAGTTTTTTCATCCCACTTAAAGCCCTGTCCAGGAGGCTCCATCTGAGGTGCAGGATTTCACCTCACGCTAAGGTGAAGAACCTTCACTCGCGCTGTGAGGCAGAGAGCACTTCCTCTGGGGGTAGAGTAGGCTCGCCACTCCCTCTGGGACGCAGAGTACCTTGCCTCCTCTGAGTTCCAGAGGCCCCAGCTCCTTTTGAGGGGCCTCTTTACATCCTCCCTCTGAGATGCACCATTCTGAGACGCCGGGGTCCTCGCTTTCTCTGAGGAGCAGAGACCTCACTCACTTTGGAATCCTAGACACCTTGCCCCTGGTGAGAGGCAGAGGGACTCACTCTTTGAGCGGCGCAGGGACCCTCACTCACTCAGAGGTGCGGATTCCCGGCTCACTCCCAACAGCTGGGCCCTCACTCTCCGCAGCAGAGGTACCATCAGTCACGCAGAACGTCACTTCCTTTGGAGTGCAAGGCACCGCGTCATCGCAGGGGCAGAGTTCCCCTCTCACTTCAAGCAGCTGGACCCCTTCCCTTCTCTGAAGTGTAACCGCCATTACCCCTGAGGCTCTTCCGTCGGGCGCTCTCTGTAGCTCTAAGGCTGGCTGAAGTGGGCCGCTCAGCTGTGAGAGTCAAGGGGTTCACACATCAGGTCACCTAAACCCCGTGTAGGCCTCTGCAGTCGTCTGCTGGTACAATAAACACCAGGAGGGGGGGGGGGGGGGGGGGGCT
This sequence comes from Triturus cristatus, assembly GCF_964204655.1. Classification (NCBI taxonomy): domain Eukaryota; kingdom Metazoa; phylum Chordata; class Amphibia; order Caudata; family Salamandridae; genus Triturus; species Triturus cristatus. The sequence goes on along the minus strand of NC_140586.1, from coordinate 82,867,040 downwards.
GCCACCAAGCAACGCGGGAAGGATGCAAGGAGCGTGGAAAGCGGCTAGGAATGTGCAAGGGCAGCGAGAAGCCCAGGTACCCGTGGAGTGCTGGATAATCTACAGGGCCCCCCTCCAGCAGAGATCAGCTCTTTACAGGGGCTCCCTAGCACAGACAATGGCTTTAATACACTGCACCATCTCCCTCGCGGGAACCGGCTCTTTAAAGGGTCTCTCTAGCAGACACACCCCACCTCCAGCACAGGTCAACGCTTTCAACGGTTCCTCTGGCAGAGTAAACTTGTTAAACAAATTGCACATTTTCCAGCATGGATCAGGTCTTTAAATGGCAGTTCTAGCAAAGAAAATGAAGTCGTTTGATGAGAGCACCCTGTCCCAAGCAGGGTCAGGTCTTTAAATGGCTTCCCCAGCACAGGCTGGGCAGTTCAAGGCTAGTTGAATACAAAGCACCCGGCCTCTAGCAAGGATCAGCTCTTTAAAGGGCCTCAGTGCTTCTCTACCAGGGGGCATGTGGTAAATACACCGCGCCTGCTCCAGGAGCCATCGGCTATTTGCTGGGCCCTTCCTAGCCCAATGAGCTCGGTGGATAGATCACTCCTCGCAGGGGCGCTTTAAAGGGCTTCTCCGAGACAAACCAGGTCAGGCTGGCCTTTAGGACCATCTGGCAAGCCCGAAGGCTGTTTGTGGACCTGTTTTATGGTCTGGTTTTTACTGTTTTTTTTCCTGATATTACCACAAACACTGCCTGCAGCAAACACAAATACATACAGTCTCCTCTACCATGCAAAACACCTAGACATTGTACCTTAATCAGCTGAAACTGCCCCGATTTTAAATGTCAAACACTTTTTATGGTCTGGCTTGACACAAATTGGGAGCCAGGATGACATGTTTCGATTGGGCACAAGATGTGTGCTTCCTCAAAAAAAGTGCTTCCCCTCCACACAGTTGTGATCATTTTGTTTATTAATCCAGCCGCCTGAGGTTGAACTTTCAGGGGCACACACATGACATGGTAATGCTGTTGAAGAGGCTTGGATAATTAGATATTTTGTGTGGTTTTTCTCTGGCAGCAGCACAGATGGGAGGAGGGCAGTCATAAACCTACCTGGACTTTTAGGTCTGGCTTGACAGTGCATTCATAAGCCAGCCCTACTGGCATGGCCAATGATGGTTTAGTTATCTGATTCACTAATGAAGGCCACTTTTATTTTGATGCCCAAGCTTTCTTCCTGTCCCAATCCGACCTTGGGACAGACCATACTTTCGGCATACATTATCCTTCCTTAGTCAGGATTGGCCCTCTAAATGACCTCTCTTACACAGACCATACATTCTTGGGCCTTGCTTGCGCGTCTTATCTTTAAAAATGTCCTATTTCATGGTAATGACTGGTTTATTATCGATTTGTCACAACAAGGTTGATTTACAAAAACCCACGATTTGTACTTCACATAGACTTATGATGCCATTTTTCCCCACTTTACATCACAACACATCTCCTCTTCATGTATACATTGTGACAAAACAGGGTACTTAAGGGGGTCGCTATCCAGGACAAAGGAAAGGCAAGGCGTTCAAACACTGTAGAAAATGGGACGTAGGGCGGGGCTGCGGACTTGCATGGCCGGTGTGGGTGAAGGGGGCCATCTTGCCACAGGATCTTTTCTGAATGTGCTGGCTCTGCAGGAAGGACCCTGGCTCTGGCCACTGTTGCAACGAGATCCCCAAGCCTGAAATGAGCTCTTCCCGAGAGGAATGGCAGTGAAACGTATAGAAGTGGACACTCTACTGAACTGTGAAACATTCGCTATCCAGCATAGGATGAACATGAGCCCAGCTGCGAGAGCTTGGGGGACAAACAATGTCAAAGGCAGGCACGGCCACAGCCTTCCTCAATAGCGCTCGGTGGTCAAACACTACCAGAAGGACAAGTTAATTAACTTTGGTAACGCGTTAACTGGTAGAGACAAGATCTTGCAGCAGGTTCCTTATATTTGAACTTCCAGGCGTAAGGCTGGATCCGGAAGATTTTTCCAAGCAGTACCCCTACGGGCCGGTAGGTAGCGTTGGTCGACTCCATGTGACGTCATTGGCGTTGTGTTCGTCGGCGTTGTGACGTTCCCGTCATCAGTATAACCGCCACTCCAGCGCGCTGACATAAGTACTTTTCATGACTTTCCACGCCAGTAGCGCAGAGCCATGAAGAAACTGACCATGGTGCATTAAAAAGAAACTAGGGCCCTTAAAGGGAACAGCCCTGACATTAAAATACAATTTCGCAGTGCAGGGAGGATGGGTGGGTCGGTAAAGAATCTGTGGCTGCATCATGTCTCTACCAGATAAGGCGTTACTGAAGGTAAGTAACTTGTCCATCTGATAGAGACATCTAGCCGCAGGTTCCTTACCTTTGAACAGATACCCAAGCAATACCTTCCATGGAGGTGGGACTGCAGAAAAGCTTTAAAGCAGGAAATCCTGCTAGACAGAGTGGCCGAACAGGCCCTCCCTGCTGACCAGAGAGGCCAGGCAATAGTGTCTGACGAACATGTGCAGAGATGCCCAGGTGGTGGTTTGAAAGATGTCAGAAATAGGAACTCCACGCTGAAGGGCCGTGGTGGCTGCTTTCGCCCTGGTGGATTGGGCCCTAAGGCCTTCGGGAGGCAGCTTCTTTGCCAAGGCATAGCATATTTTACTGCAGAGGATAACCCAGCGAGTTATGGTCCTTTTTGCACAGCACGCCCCTTCCTTGCTCCCACATATCCTATAAAGAGTTGGTCGTCCACCGAAACTCTTTCGTGCAATCAAGATAGAACGATAACGCTCTTTTTGTGTCCAGACGGTAGAGATGCTCCTCTTCCTTGGGAGGATGTGGCGGTGCATAGAAAGTGGGCAGAGTAACTGACTGTACCAGATGAAAGGGAGTTACAACCATGGGCAAAAAAGATGCCGTAGTTCTCAGTACCACTTTCTTTAGAAAAACTGTCAGGTAAGGTGGCTGTGATGACAGTGCCTCCAATTTGCTCACCCTCCTAGCAGAGATAATTGCCACCAAAAAAGCTGTTTTGATGGTGATCAGCCGTTGAGGGCAGTTGTGCATCGGCTCAAATGGTGCACACATCAAGAAAGTGAAATACAAATTAAGGTTCCATTGGGTCATAAAAAAAGGAGAAGAGGAAAACAAGTGGGTTAACCCCTTCAAAAATCTCTGCACCAGAGTGGACTTAAAAAGTGAAGGCTGATCTGGTAGCCGAAGAAAAGCCAAAAGGGCTGAAAGGTAGCCCTTCAAAGTGCCCATGGAAGAGCCCTGCTGGGCCAAGGAAAGGATAAATAGGAGGATATCTGCCAGGGAAGCAGGCAAAGGGTCAATTGATCCTTCTGTACAATATTTACAAAACTTGGTCCATCGGCAGGCATGCACTGATTTCATGGAGGGACGTCTGGCTGCCAGAATTACCTCGAAGACTTCGGGAGGAAGGTCAAAAGCTGTCCACTCTTGCCGCTCAATCTCCAAGCTAAGAGAGTGGACAGGTTGGGGTGAAGGACCCTCCTCTGCTTCTGTGACAGAAGATCCTCCCGAAGGCGCAACCTGATCGGACGATCGATGCTCATGTCTAGAAGCTCGGTATGCCAAACTCTCTGTGCCCAATCCGGAGATAAAAGAATAACTTGTGCCCGGTCACTCCTGATCTTCTTGAGCACTCTAGGCAGGAGTGATATGGGTGGAAAGGTATATAGGAGGCCTGAGATCCACTTGCGATGGAAAGCGTAGCCAAGCAAAAGCCGTCTCGGAAACTCCAATGCGCAAAACTGCTGACATTGCACTTTCTCTTCAGAGGCGAACAGATCTAACCAAGGGTCTCCCCACTTCTAAAAGAGACCTTGTGCCATCTCCAGACGGGGACACAACTCATGATCCACAAGGCACCTTCGGCTGAGTTCATCTGCCCTGGCATGCACCAAATAAGCCAGGTGTTGACCCACCAAGTAAATGCCCTGCTGTTCCAGTCATGTCCAGAGCAGCATGCTCCTTGACGAAGAGTCCACAACCTCACTCTGCCTTGCTTGCTGCAGCACCACAAGGTGGCAGTGTTGTCCACGAACACCCAAATTAGCTCTCCCTTTATGGATAGTAAAAAGGCTTTCAGTGCCAGTCGGATCGCCCGATGCTCCAACAGATTGATATGGAGCCTGGCTTCCACCGGAGACCAGAGTCCTCTGATCTTCACCTGTCCCAGATTGCCGCCCCATCCCAGAATAGACGCATCCGTCACTACTGTGAGATCTGGATGGGGAAGGGAGAGGGGTCTGCCCATGACCCAATCGCAGTCTGTTAGCCACCTCTGCAGGTCTTCTGCAGTGCCCATCGAGATCTGAACCAGGTCGGTGAGGTTTCCTCGATGCTGTGTCCATTGGAACTTCAGTTCCCACTGCAGAGCCCGCATGGTTCACCAGCAGGATGCAGGAGGCCATGAGGCCCAACAGTCTCAAAGTCATTCTCACCGAAATCCAGGATAGAGGCTGAAATATCGAGATCATAGCCTGAATATCCTGGACTCGCCGTTCGGTGGATAAGCCCAAAACTGCACAGTGTCTAGAACCGCTCCAATGAAAAGGAGCGTATGAGAGGGAGTATGGTGTGACTTCGGCACATTGATAGTGACTCCAGTGAATGCAGGAGGTTTTCTGTAGTCTGGAGGTGGGAGACAACTGCTTGGGACAAGCACGCCTTTAACAACCAGTCATCGAGATAGGGGAAGATTGGAACCCCTGATCTCCGCAGATGACCTGCGACTACCGCCATCACCTTTGTGAACACTCGAGGGGCACTGTTGAGGCTGAAGGGGAGCACCGCAAATTGAAAGTGCTCGTGGCCCACCATAAACCGCAGGTAGCAACGATGGGCAGGCAGGCCGGGGAAATGAAAATGGGCATCCTGGAAGTCCAGCGCTACTATTGAGCCTCCCGGGTCCAAGGCAGACAGGACCTGAGCTAGGGTGAGCATCTTGAACTTCTCCTTTTTGAAGAAGTAGTTGAGGGCTCTGAGGTCGAGGATAGGGCGAAGGCCTCCGTCCTTCTTTGGGACCAGATAATAGCAGGACTAACAACCACAGCCTATTTTTGGCCTGAGAACCCGCTCTATAGCTCCCTTGGCCAAGAAAGACTTGAGTTCCTTGCAGAGCAGAGCAAGGAGATCCTCCTTCAGCCGATCGTACACTGGAAGCAAGAGACATGCAATTGATGGACGGAATGTAGAACAAATCAAACCATTCACCCCCAGTCAAGAGATCTGGGTTAAATCCATCATTCTTTTGCTCACCGTGCCACCCCAGTTTAGACTTTTTTTCTGGCCATATGCAAATCAGTCTTGACCCTGTGCCTCATGGGAACAGTCCAGCCCGAACTGCCAAGCCAGGTCCTCCCTGGACCGGAAACAATCATCCTAGGAACGGTTTCGCAGTTTCACCCCTCTTCAGCCAGGATAGCTTGATTCAATTATTCTTTTTGCATTTGTCACCCCGAGTGGGACGGGTATGTCCAGACGTGGGTCCCGTGCTCTCCATGCCACTGGAGTCAAGCTATCCTGTCTGATGAGGGCTGAAATCCCGAAACCGGTCCTAGGATGCTTGTTTCCAGTCCAGGGAGGACCTGGCCTGGCAGTTCGGGATGGACTGTTCCCATTGGGTGCAGGGTCAAGGCTGATTTGCATATGGTTGGGTTCAAACTGGAATGGCATGGTGAGCAAAAAAACGATGGATTTAGGCCCAGATCTCTGTACTGGGGTGAATGTATGACATTGTTCTGCATTCTGTCCATCAATTGTTCTTTTTGCGATCGTACATAATCGAGGGGCAGTCTTGAAGAAGAGGGAGTGACCCCTTTGGACTATTTACAACACCCACCTGTACGATGTGATGTTTCACCTGCGGTGGAGATAATGGCATATTCTGTCACCGACTGGTCGTACATGATCCTGTGGGATCGTAGTAGGAAGGTTTTGCTGTGGAGGAGGGGATCGTGGCTTGGCTCGACTTCTGGCCTCCCGACCTGTGGGGTCGGGGTGAACTGCGTCCACGGCCCCGCAGATGCTGCTGAGCTGTGGGCCCTCTGGCTGTAATAGGGTTGGCGCGGTTGGTAGCCCCTTCCGTATCCACGAAAGAAGCGAAAAGCAGATGCAGGCCGAGATGTTGTGGTGAGGCCCATTGACTTGGCCATAGCCCGCAATTTCTTGAAACACTCAAGGGCAGCATCTGCTTTGTCTCAAAAGAGACAGGAGTCATCAAAGAGCATGTCCATAAGGTTAGCTTGGACGTTCCCAGAAAAAAACAGATGTCCTCAGGAGACATACGCAACCTGCTGTCAACAAGACCAGTCTAACGCATGTCACAAGAATCAGGCTTCTCTGTTGAACATCACTGCCACACAAACCCACAAAATACAATCAAAACGACCACATGCACACAGGGCAAGCCAACATTGCAGGGAAAACCCAATATAACCACAATCAACAGAGTTCCGGTAGAAGGTTTCAACACGGATTCCACTCTACGGAGCATGCTACAGGGTAAACCTACAACATATAGTCAATAACCACACTTATGCAGGCCAGTTGGATGGTTACAAAAATTGTGATCCTCTAAGGAACACCAAAACATTCCAAACCCCCTACGTACAGTCAATATAACCACACGCGCACAGATCAGGTGGAAGCTCACAAGAGCCATCCCAGTCTAGGAAGCATCAGTACAAGAGAAACCTACTACTTACTTTCAGTAAGACCAATGTCGCAAAACACTACCTCCACTAAGAAGTGTCATCACAGGAAAAACTCAAAGCCTGCAGTCAACATAATCGCTTTCACACAGGTGAGGTAGGGAGCCGAAATGCCACAATCTCGAGTTAGCAAGATCGCACTAGCATTGGTCAGGTCTATGGTCAAAAGGCAAACCTGCCTTCATGAATCACAACCACAGAGCCTACCCAACTGCATACGCTCCACATGACCACTCTACAAAAGGCCAGATAGAAGGTCGCTAGATATGGCCCCCTCTATGGAGCATCACTGCAAGAAAAAAACACAACCTGTAGTAAACAAAACCACACTCACACAGGTCAGACACAAGGTCATCAGAAGTGTGGCCATCTACAGAAGACCAGACCACCACGGGCAAGCAAACCAGCAACCTACAGTTACCATGAACACACACAAGTCAAGTTGAAGGTTGCAAGATTCATACCCCTTTATGGAGCACATGGCTGGGCAATGGCTGTCATCCTGCTTTGAATACCCCTAGCCTTGCTGCCCACCGAGAAACATGCAGAGTGACTGACGGGGCAGTCCAGCCAAGAAGGGCTCTGGGGGGCTGAGTGGCCTCTTCACCGGAGCTCCCCTGGTATGGGTGAGTAGCTAACCTTCCAAGGCACCTCAGTGAAGCGCAGCAGTACTACGCAAGCTGCACAGCCGTACCATTGGGAAAGAGTAGTAGAGGTAGGAGAACACTTACCAAAATGGTTCAGCACCAGGCGACGTGAGGGGGTCCGCCGAGAAGAGAAAGAAAATATTTATGAGAACAACATGGGCTGCACCTACACAAACCACACCCACCCACCCCCACCGACCGCTTTCCAGGCAGCAACTCCAGCACCACTGGTCCAAGCATACGCACGAAGCTGCACTTGTGGCAGTGCACACTGCATCTCTCTACCAGTGAAAGCGGAAACCACTTCACTCAGACTCTTGCGGTACCCACTGCATCCCTCTACCACTGCCAGTGTACTGCCCATCCCTTTGGCTCCTGCCCGACTCTTGCGTGCCCACTCCTTCCCTCTACCACTGCCAGTGTACTGCACATCCCTTTGGCTCCTGCCCGACTCTTGCGTGCCCGCTCCTTCTCTCTACCACTGCCAGTGTACTGCACATCCCTTTGGCTCCTGCCCGACTCTTGCGTGCCCACTCCTTCTTTCTACCACTACCAGTGTACTGCACATCTCTTTGGCTCCTGCCCGACTCTTGCGTGCCCACTCCTTCTCTCTACCACTGCCAGTGTACTGCACATCCCTTTGGCTCCTGCACTGCTTCTCTCTACCACTTACAGCACACACAGCATAGCTCGCGCTCTTGCAGTGCCCACTGCATCTCCCTACCAGTGAAAGCGGAAACCACTTCACTCAAGACTCTTGCGGTGCCCACTGCATCCCTCTACCACTGCCAGTGTACTGCACATCCCTTTGGCTCCTGCCCGACTCTTGCGTGCCCACTCCTTCCCTCTACCACTGCCAGTGTACTGCACATCCCTTTGGCTCCTGCAGTGCTTCTCTCTACCACTTACAGCACACACAGCATAGCTCGCGCTCTTGCAGTGCCCACTGCATCTCCCTACCAGTGAAAGCGGAAACCACTTCACTCAAGACTCTTGCGGTGCCCACTGCATCCCTCTACCACTGCCAGTGTACTGCACATCCCTTTGGCTCCTGCCCGACTCTTGCGTGCCCACTCCTTCCCTCTACCACTGCCAGTGTACTGCACATCCCTTTGGCTCCTGCAGTGCTTCTCTCTACCACTTACAGCACACACAGCATAGCTCGCGCTCTTGCAGTGCCCACTGCATCTCCCTACCAGTGAAAGCGGAAACCACTTCACTCAAGACTCTTGCGGTGCCCACTGCATCCCTCTACCACTGCCAGTGTACTGCACATCCCTTTGGCTCCTGCCCGACTCTTGCGTGCCCACTCCTTCTCTCTACCACTGCCAGTGTACTGCACATCCCTTTGGCTCCTGCACTGCTTCTCTCTACCACTTACAGCACACACAGCATAGCTCGCGCTCTTGCAGTGCCCACTGCATCTCCCTACCTGTGAAAGCGGAAACCACTTCACTCAAGATTCTTGCGGTGCCCACTGCATCCCTCTACCACTGCCAGTGTACTGCACATCCCTTTGGCTCCTGCCCGACTCTTGCGTGCCCACTCCTTCCCTCTACCACTGCCAGTGTACTGCACATCCCTTTGGCTCCTGCAGTGCTTCTCTCTACCACTTACAGCACACACAGCATAGCTTGCGCTCTTGCAGTGCCCACTGCATCTCCCTACCAGTGGCAGCGGAAACCACTTCACTCAGACTCCTGCGGTGCCCACTGCATCCCTCTACCACTGCCAGTGTACTGCACATCCCTCTGGCTTCTGCAGTGCACACTGCCTCTCTCCACCCCTAGCGGAGTCATTTCGCATACTTCTGGCTTTCACAGAGCACTCCACATTCTCCTGGCTCTTGCAGTGTCCACTGCAGCCTCCTACTTCTCACTGAACACTTGGCGTACCACTGCCTCATGCAATGAACTCTTCATTCGTCTATTCACTGGCAGCACAAACGACGTGCATCTGGCTCGTGCAGTGCACACTGCATCCCTCCAACAGTAGCAGAAGAAACCACTTCACTCCGACTCCTACGTGCCCACTCCTTCCCTCTACCACTGGCAGTGTCACTGCACATCCTTCGGCTCCTGCACTGCACACTGCTTCTCTCTACCACTTACAGCACACATCGCATAGCTCTCGCAGTGGCCACTGCATCTCCCTACCAGTGGCAGAGGAAACCATTTCACTCTGACTCTTGCGGTCCCCACTGTATCCCTCCCCGCTGCCAACATCCCTCTGGCGCTTGCAGTGCACTATGCATCTCTCCATCACCACCAGCGGGAAAAGTCGGGCACCTCTGGCTTTCAAAGCATTCCACGTCCCTCTGACTCTTGCAGTGTGCGCTGCAGTCCTCTACCACTGGCAGTGTAAACCACGTCTCTACTACTCACAGTACACTTCACACACCAATGGCTGTTGCAGTGTAACCCTGCATTCGTCTACCACACACTGCACTCCGCAACTGATCCCTTTGCCCCTCGCATTGCACACACATTACTGTGCATTTTGCATATGGGATGGATGCTAAGGGAAGGATGCCTAGGATCACAGTGTGCGTCACATGAAAGCTAACAAAGTCGGAGTATCGGACACACGGAGAACCTTCTAGGCCAGACATGCCTTCTTTTCCCTGCACTGCTACAGAATAGGGGTTTGAGTGCCTGGGACCGCGGACAGGCTCTAGGCAGTTGGAAGATCTCACACAAGCACCTTCCCTGTTCGCAAATACAAATCCTTGCCAATAGTTTTACATGTGACTGCGGTTGCCTCCCCAACTCTCCTGCGCCCACTTCACGTGTCGTTCTGCGGCTGCGCAGCCCTACGCTCTTCGCCCCGGCCACCCAAACAGGGACCTTCCTTCCACATATCTGTGGCCAGGCACATCTCGGACCGCAAACGTTATTTAGGTGGGGCTGGAGGGTATCTTACACTACAAACGATAACGCGAGGGTGACGCAGTCAGCCGCTGGCCACAGGCATAGGGGTGCAGCCAGCTACTGAGTGCAGGGCTGTGCACTGACTGAGCACATTTTGAACAGCGGGCAGACCCAACTGTCAAGTTCGGTCAGACAACAGGTTCTGAATCAACACCGCCCCCTGGTGGTATAAAGGACACCATCGTCCATTATTTTGGTGTTTACTACAGGAGAGACACTTCATCGGCTTCGAACGTTGTTCAAAGCCGAAGCCACGAGGATAAGAGGAACACATCTTAAAAGCGTCATGTCACGCCCAGAATGGCACACTATGTAATCTCAGCCACCCTCCAGCACAGAGGAAGCGGAGAAGGAGCTGTGACAGGGCGACTAACTTCACCCCCATTTCTCCTCAGATCTTTCAAGTTACCCCAGGCCAGGTGAGAGATTTTCAAGGGCCTGGATATTCAGCTAGCAACACGTTGCACTCAGGTACCTGCACTCCAGCAGCGACAGCGTGAAAAGCACGGTGGGTGTGTGCCAGTTTAGCAAACCTTGTACAGTTTGCTGACTTCTCTCTTTTCTAGGGGAAATTATCTTGTACGCAAGCCTGCTTTTTAAATCTTTTTTTTTTTTTTTTTACAATTTTGAAATCTTCACGCAGCTCACAAAGGAGAAAGTTTAAAAGGTTAAACAATGCAAGAAGTGGCGACAGGGACAGCTTCACATACCCCTACAAACCACACACAATGTGATGTAAGCTGTAAAGCCAGTGCACGCCCGAGTGTTTTATAGCAGGCATGGCAGAACGAGGGAGATGCTCGGGTAGTTTGTGGCAAGTTCACTACATTTTTGTTGTGTTCTCGCATTGATAAATAAAAGAGCCGAGCCAGTAGCCTTCTGTTTAGGACAAGGTGGCTGGGCTTTTCTGTCACAAGTCCCTTCTACATGGCGTGGCAGTTCATTTAGGTAAACTGACGCAAAACAGGACTCCATCTCCCAGAATGCATGCCAGAAGTTTTTGTGGGACCTTGATCAGCGAACTCGCAGCTTCTGGCTCCCCTACTAGTATTAACCATGTCAAATCTATACAACCTGTACTGTGGTCAGATCACTTTTTGGTCTCTTTCTCGGTACCTGCCACTGCTCTTATTCGGGTGAGAGAATCCAAAGAGACCATGCGAACCTCGCGCCCTTTCCATCTACTTTCGGCGGAAATGCTATCTGAGGCCCTTGCTATCTTTCCATGTCCTCTTTTGGGTTCTTTGGAAGAGAATCTTAGTCTCTTTCAGAATTGGCTGACAGCAAGACTCCAGACCTTAATTCCCGAAACTAAGATTAAACAAGGCGAACGTAGAGCGTCTGCCCCTTGGTTCACCTCTCAGTTAAGGGAGCAGCGGCAGGGCTGTAAAAGGGCGAAGAGAGTCTGGCGACGGGCCTACGACTTGACTGAGAAAGCGAAATTCCGAGCAATAACTAAAGCTTACCATCAGTCAATTTGGAAGGAAAAAAAAGCTTATTTTGAGCGACGAATTGATGAGGCCGAAAATGGCTGCAAGGAAATCTTTCAAGTAGTTTTGGATTTTACGTCCCCTGCTATCTGTACTGTATCTTATACTCATTCTGAAGAATGGATAAAACAGCTTGCAACTTTCTTCACCAGCAAAATTACAACTATTCAAGCCTCCCTTCTCCACTCTGGCTCTCAGTTGGCCACGGGTCCTTCATCCCCCCTATACTTAGGGAGAGTTTAGGCCCTTCTCTTTCACTTTTTCCACACCTTTGCCTTGACACTTCTTTGGAGTTTTTGTCAGGCTTGAAATCAGGCTCCCCACTTGATCCGTGCCCAGCTAAACATCTGGGGAAAGTGGCACCTGCTTTAAATGCCCTGCTGAATCCACTCTTGAATTCTTCACTGCTAACGGGAGTAGTCCCACAAGCGTGGAAACATGCTTTGATCCTGCCATTGATCAAGAAGCCCACCTTGGACCCCCTCATCCATGCCAACTATAGGCCCATCTCCCTTCTCCCTGCTCTGGCGAAAGTGGCCGAGAAATTTGCACATCGGACGATTTCTAATTTAATCGAGGAGCACGATTTGCTGCATGACACGCAATCTGGATTCCGTGCTAATTTTAGCACAGAGTCTGCCCTCTTAGAGGTCACGGATGCCATCAGGGAAGTGCTCGACGCTGGAGGAAGGGCCATGCTGGTAATGTTGGATCTATCGGCGGCCTTCGACACAGTCCCTCATGACCGCCTCCTTGTAAGACTCTGGGAGTGCGGCATTCGGGGGACCGTGTGGAGTTGGCTTAAATCCTTTTTGGGCGGCCGCCGACAAACGATCTGGGCGCCCCCTTTTTCCGCTGATATGGCTCCGCTAGAGGTAGGGGTACCGCAGGGCTCCATCCTTAGCCTCTTGCTATTTAACATCTTTATGGCCCCTCTGGCGGCAGTCGCGGAGTCTTTTGGCGCCCAGATCATATCTTACGCCGATGATACCCAGCTCCTTTTCACCTGTGACAGGGGCGGGACGTTCGATGGCGTACAGATCAAGGATTGTCTGGGAGCGGTCTTCGAGTGGTTTAGGTGCAATGGGTTAAAGTGCAATTCCGACAAGTCGGAATTGCTTTTCTTTGGTTGCACCTCTGAGCCAGACTGGAAAGCCTGGTGGCCTCAAGATTTGTTTCCACCTGACAGTGTGTCCCTTAAGGCTAAAAACCTGGGAGTGATTGTGGACAGTGAATTGTCCTTTGGGCCACATGTTTCGTGCCTTTCAGGTAAATGTTTTGGCATCTTACGGATGCTGAGAAAGTTCCTTCCTCTTTTGTCTATTCAGCATAGGAAGACTATTGTTCAGGCTCTGATCGGATCGCGATTGGATTACGCAAACGCGCTTCTTTTGGGTCTTCCAAAATATCTTTTGACCCGTTTGCAAGTGGTCCAGAATTCGGCAGCCCGTGCTATCTACGGGCTCCCAAGAAGAACTGGTGCTACGGCCCTATTAAATGCTTTACACTGGCTGCCGATCGCTAAAAGAATTCAATTTAAGTGCCTGACTCTTGCCTTTAAGGCTCTACAAGGCTCTGGCCCTAAGTACTTAAGGAAATGTCTCTCCCGATATGTACCGGGTAGGGCCTTGCGATCATCTTTGCTATCCAAAATGACAGTCCCGGTCATTAGGCGCACAAGGATGGGTGGTCGCTCCTTCCGCTACTTGGTCCCGAAGGGGTGGAACGAACTACCATTTTCTCTTAAACAGGCTCCCAGTCTCCTCGCCTTTAGAAAGGAGCTTAAAACGTGGCTGTTCACTAAATAAACTTTATTTCTTCAGACAATTTGGTCTTCTTTCTATCTCCTTTCTGTGGTTGCGTTTCTGTTGTGTCTGCCAATGTTCTTCAGCAAAGCGCCGGGATGCTCCTGGGAGTAGCCGAGCGCTATAGAAGAAATAAATTAACATAACATAACATAACATATGTTTCGCTATTAACAAATAAAGCAGGCTTGCTTTAAAGTAAGTCCATAAATGTTGCAGCACGAACGCCAGGCCTTGGAAAGATGCAAGGCCAGAGGAATCATGAGGTAGGCGATGCCTTTTTGGGGAAGGTAGGAGTCCCTGCCCAGGTAGGACTGGTCTGAAAGCCCCACCCCTTCACCATGGCCTCACAACCTCCAAGGCCCCCATCTAGCTTCTTAGAAGGTTTGGGCTCAGAGCCCCGCCCCTTCAAAGGCTGCAGCTCTTTTCACCAAGAGCTCACACGTGAAAACCGTTTCAAGGTTTTGGCAGGTCTGGTACACCTCAATGCCTGGACTTTCATTCAACCAACTGAGGAATTCTGGTAGGGATAGTCTTGACTGGTTCCTTGTGAAAAAAAATCTGCAAAACATGAATGCCCAAAGAAAACTGCCCAAATCTCGCCTTTACATCTATAGATGGCAACAAAAATCTACACCTGTATTTAATCACCAAATCCAGCCGCAATAACTTCCCGTATTTTTTAAGACCAGAAAAGGAATATGTTACATACCCTGTAATAATCTGTTTATTGCATGCAGTGCTGTAGATTCACATGCTCTACAAAGCCCTGCCATCCAATGTTGGGCTCAGACGTTGCAAGTTGTCTTTCTTCGATGAAGTCTTTGGAGTCACAAGGTCTCAGTGACTCCTCCTCTGGATGTAGATGTGCATGGTCTCCATTGTCAGATTGTTTTTCACCCAGTATGTGAAAGTCAGTATTGTGTAGTGTGTACAGAAAGAATAGCGACCATGCAAGTAGAAAGAATCATGTTAAAGAGAAAGATATCGGTAACAATCACTGACTTCCGGGGAGCAGGGTGAGTGCAAGTGAATCTACAGCACTACATGCAATGAACAGATGCTTACTGGGTAAGGAACATATTCCATTAGTAGCATCTAGGACTATAGTTACACATGCTCTGCATAGAGCGAAAAACAGTACTCCCTAAGCTTTGGCTAGCCAGTGGATGGTGCAGGGGTCTGAAATAAAGTCATGAGAAGAGCTTGACCAACTCTGGGCTGTTCTCATGGTAGGATGTCTGCACAATAATGTTTAGTTAAAGTGTGTGGAGTGGACCAAGTAGTGGCTCTATATATGTCTGCTATGGGTATGTCCTCCAGGACTGCCAGTCGCACCCTGCTTGTGGGTGATGTGGAGCCCAAGGCGGGAAGGTAGGGTTATTTTAGCTTTAGTATTAGAGGTCTGGAGGCATTTAACAATACACCTGGCAATCCCTGCCTTCGAAATGGCACAGCCTTAAACGGCTATTGTGAATATATGTAGTTCCATCAATGCAATACATAAGAACATGCTTAACCTCGATTATGTGGCGTGTTCTTTCAGCTACTGGGTCAGGTTGTGTGAAGAAGACTGGGAGCTCAATGAATTGGTTAAGGTGGAACGGGGAGAGACCGCTTTGAGCAAAAACTAAGGATTGGAACTGAGAACAACCTTGTTTTGACTTTGTTTTGAGAGCATGCAATTCGCTGACACATTTGAGTGAGGTGACTGCGATGAGAGGAAATGCAGGGCCTCGAAGGGTGGTCCCATTAGTCTGTTGAGGCCAATGTAAAGATTCCAGACTTGGTCAGAAAGTTCCACTTTGTGGGATGACCTACTTAAGGCCCTCCATAAAGGCTTAGATAACAGGAATTTTAAAGAGAGTTCCTTGTTATGCATGTAAATAGCAATAGCTGCTAGGTGTAGCCTGACTGATGTATAAACCAACTCTGCTCTCTGAAGGTGTAAGAGGTAACAGAGAATATTATGCACTGTAGGGGTGAGTGGGTTCATGTTCTTTGAGGTACAGTAGTGCTCAAACCATTTCCACTTAGCAGCATAGCAGATACGCGTGGTGGGCCTGCAGGCTTCTTGGAGTATGTCCATGCATTCCTGCGGCAGTTCAAAGTAATGAAACTCTATGACTGCTGGAACCATATCGCTAGGTTGAGTTGCCTGGGGTCTGGGTACCTGACCTTGTCATAGTCTTGAGCGAGAAGGTTCGGCCTGTTGGGGAAATTCTTCTGCAGGACAATGAAATTCTCAAACAGTTTGGAGAACCACGGTTGTCTGGCCCATGTTGGAGCCACCAGGGTGAGGGATGTTTGTCTTCGCTCCCTGACTACTTTCATAATCAGTGGGAGAGGAAAAAAAGTGTAGGCAAAGATCCCTGACCAAGAGGATTGCCCATGGACTGGTGGTGTGGAAACCTGGTGACGAAGTTTCAGCATTTTACGTTTTCTGTGGCGGCGAAAAGGTGTATGTCAGGGGTACTCCACCTGTGGGAGTAAGTGAGCAGGACTTGTGGGTGAAGCTCCCACTCGTGGACATGGTGCTGCATCCTGCTGAGCAGGTCGTCTGCAAAGTCATTGTCCACTGCTGGTAGATACTCAACTTGGACATGAACCCGGTGACAGACGGCCCAGCGTCCAATCTGTTGGGCTAGGGGCCGACAGGGGAGGTGAGTGAAAGCCTCCCTGCTTCTGCAGCTAGAACATGGTAGTCATGTTGTCGATATGAAACAGGACTACTTAGCCTCAAACCTGAAGGAGAAACGCTTTGAGAGCTAGTTAAATGGCTAACATCTCCAGGTGGTTAATGTGGAGACCTCAGCCGGCTAGGGATATGTCCGTGGTGATGGTCAACAGCGGGACAGTGTCTGTGAAGGGCCTGCCCTGCTGCAGGTTGCTGCTGTTCCACCACAGAAGAGAGCGATGGGTGCTGGCCCTTACCAACACTAGATCTTCAATGTGGCCCTCCTCTTGTGTCCACTGGCTTGAGAGGCACTCTTGAAGTAGGCGCATATGAAACCTTGTGTGTGGGGGGGCACTATGGCAATGTACAAGGCCTTCATTCCTAGAAAGTGCATAACTGTGTGTACTGAGAGCTGACTGAGTGGCTGAAAAAGAGGCAGTAGCTGCTGGAACGCATGCTCCCTAGAACGCCTGCACTATTTGAGGGCAGGGGAAGGCCTTACCCACAATAGCATTGAGGACCGCCTCTGTGAAGAGCTGGATCTGGAGTGGTTCCAAGTGGGACTTTATGGCATTTACTGTGAACCCTACACTGTGAAGGAGGGAGATTGTGGCCTGTGTGTGAGCCAGGCAATTTTGTCTGTTTGCACTCTTGATCAGTCATCACGGTAAGAGAACACGTGGATTCCCTTCCTCCTTAGGTGAGCAGGCACCACAGCTAAACATGGTGATGAGCTCTAGGCAGTAGCCGTGCTCGACGATGGACATGACCCACCGGTCGGATGTGATCTCCTTCCAGTGGGAAAGAAATCCCCGAAGTCTCCCCCTGACAGGTGTTGTGTGATCCGTGGAGATGTGGGTCAAGTCAATTTTTGGAGGTAGATGCTCCCTTGCTGGGGGTGCCTGTCTCTACCCCTAGAGCTGTTCTTTTTAAAAGAGCTGCTGCCCTGCTCGCAAAAACCCTGTTGTTGCCTGTTGTAGGACTGTGGGGGCTCTGGGAAATGGCTATTGAGCCTCCTCTGGAATGTTGCCTCTGAAAGGAACCTATGCAGTCTCATTGCCTTTTTTAATCTTCTCAAACATTATGTCAACCTGGGTCCCAAGAAATGCTCCCCAGTGGACGGCAGTTTGACAAGGTGCTGTTGCACCTTAGATTTGAAATCAAACATGCAGAGTCAGGAGTGGCGCCGAAAGGTAACTGAGGTCTTCATTCCCCTTGCAGCAGTATCAGCCATATCTAAGGCACACATGATGTTGGCATTTGAGATGGCCTTGCCTTCTTCAACTAACATTTCCCACCTCTTACGGTACTGTTCAGGGAGGTGCTGCAAGAGCACCACCATTTCCTCCCAGTTTTCCTCCCAGTGGCTTCTGTCAGACGTAGAGAGGAGGCCTACTGAGTTGGCAATGCCCCAATGGCTGTTGCATCTACTGCTCCTCTTTTCCCTGCAGCATCAATTTGCTTACTCTCCTGGTCAGGAGGTGGAGCATCCCCGGTGGCCTGGGATGCTGCTTTTTTCCAAGTGGTGGTGACCACTAGTTAGTCAGGAGGGACATGACCCCTGGTCTATATGTTTTGTCAATGTAACCATGCAGGATTTGACTGGCTCCCTAAAGATCTCAGGAGCAGACTTGATCATCCCCTTGAGCACTGGGAGCTACTGCACAGAACGCTGTGTTTTGGAGAAGGTCTCCAGCAAGAAGTCCTCTTCCTGAGGGGTGGTGTACATGTCGACCTTATGGTAAGTGGTCACACGTTGGATGATGCTGTGGTACACCGTAGTGTGATCTGGGAGTGAGGGCCTGGCAGAGATGTGTTATGAATCCGGGTCTGTGGTGGGGTCCACATCGTAATACTCTGGGGGTCACCTGAAGCACCAGGGTACACAGGTGCAAAATCCTCAGCTGGCAAATAGGCTTTGGCTGTGCCGTAGTAAGACTCCAAGGTCCTTTGAGGAGAAAGTATGGAAGATGAGGGAAGAGGAGGTGAAGATGGAGGAAGTGGTGATGCAGGAGGAAGAGGTGGTGATGAAGGAGGAAGAGGTGGTGGGGAGAAGGAGGAGGTTCGTCCTTAAACCTCTTGGGAGGCCCATGAGAGTCTAATGGCTGGACTTCCTCAAAGGCAAGCATATGCTTCTGGGGCACAATCTTGTCTGATGCCACAATTTTGCCTGTAAGTGGGCAGGTGAAAATGTTTGTCTATCATCCAGTTTATACTGAAGTTCCTCGACAGAGGGTCACAGGTTACAGCGCCTACGATGGCTTATGTGCTGCAGGGTAGTTTTGATGCAGACGAAGGCTTCAGCTGCAAAGGCAGCTGTTGCCTAGGGTGTTTCGGCTTTGAAGGTGCAACTAGCTTGCCGGTGCCGACGCGTGTCTTCGAGGTCGAAGCCAGTTGGACATCAAGGGCTTTGGTTGAGCTTGCCCTCTCCTCAGAGGCCTTGTTTTGGTGTCGGCCAGCACTTGAGGGTGGGGGCGCACCTGAAGGTGGCTGCAGTTTTGGCGATGAGCTCAATGCCCATACCAGAAGTTGCAGTGCTTGGCGCCGACACGCAACTGCTTATGAGAGATAGTGGGTACTAGGGCATCGATGTTACTCACACGTGGCATAGTCCTCACACGTGGACATAGGCCGGCGGAGGTAGATAGAGCATTCTCAGAAGCTTCTTCTTTGTCCTCTTGGAAGAAATCCTCACTGAATTCAAGGTATTGGAGTCAATGTATTCGGGGCTGAGCTGGTGGACTATGAGCTCAAGCGACTCACCAAATGGCTCCTCCTGCTCTTCTTCAATGCCCAGAGAATCGGCTTCACCGCAGAAGTCTGATCTCTCCGAAATGGACTGGGCCATCCTGTGTGCTCACTGTCGATCTAAGTGCTGACACAAGGTCTTCTTGCTGAGCAACACCGCGCAACTTTTGTAGCGTTTTGCGTCATGGTCTGGCCTGAAGCACAAGATGCAAAAGCCGTGGAGGTTGGCCCAGGGATACTTAGACTGACACTGGCGGCATCTCTTGAAGTTTTTCTGTTCCATTAGCTCAAGAGGGTCTTCTTTGTCCGTAGGGAGTCTGGAGCATGTGGTGGCCCAAAGGGCCCCGAGGATCGTGAAGGCAAGATGGGACCAAAGAATGGAACCAGCACCACAAGTCCAAAAACACACATCAAAGATTCTTATTTAGACAGAGTGGAAGTCAGAGGACTAGAGATCACAATGGGAATGACAAAGTCTTTGAAACTAGGAGAATGCTGGATCACATCCAAACCAGATGGCAGAGAAAAACAATCTAACAATGGAGTTGGTGACCATGCGCATCTACATCCAGAGTTAGAGTCACTGATACCTTGTGACTCAAAAGACTTATTCAAAGAAAAAAACTTGCAACGTACGAGCCCAACACTGTTATGTTATCTGTTTTGTAGTGTGCTCAAATCACCCTGGGGCATCTCGGCGCTGACTAGGAAAGTGGTGTACTGAGAGTTTGTAGGCCCGGATTAAAAATGGATATCACCGTTAAAACAGAAAAGCTTTCAGCCGTTTCCTAAAAATGCTAAACATTGGGATTTTGCGCAAGGCTGGGGGGAGCTCATTCCAATATCTTGGCGCAAGATATGAGAAGGCTCTACCCCCAGTGCAGATGAGGTGGATTCGAGGAACCTGGAGGAGATCCAGAGTACTGGATCTGAGTTTCCTACAGGGGGAGTATTTTAATAGTTTTTTCCGCAAATAGAGGAGGCCTCTTTCATTCAGCACATTATGTGTGAGACAGCAGATCTTAAAAAAAGTTCTCTTCTTTACTGTTAATCAATGTAATTCCCTTAACAGAGGAGTCGAGGCGAAGCTTGCCGGACGATTTAAAATTATTCTCGCTGCGGTGTTCTGTACTACTTGGAGTTTGGCCAATAGGGTCTCTCCCACTTCTGCCAGCAAAGCATTACCGTAGTCCAGACGACTGATGACCATTGCCTGGACTAGAGTTCTGCGCTGGGAGGTGGGCATGTAAGGAAACATTTTCCTAAGAAGGCTCAGACCATAATAGCACGAACTCGTAGTAGCCGCGATATGATCCTTCATAGTCAAAGCCCAACTGAACAGGCCACCAGTCATCCGACCAACTGTCTGTGGCTTTAACCATTAACATAATCTCCGTTTTTTCCGGATTCAACTGGAGACAGTTTATTGTCATCCAGTTGGAAATGGCAGGAGTATGCAGTACAGCTACAAATCCTATGAACATTAACTTTTCTACGCCAATCAAAGCACATTTTGGGACAAGTGCTTGCTAGTGGGGTTTGGAGAAGGTCGAAACTCATTGGGACATATTTATGCAAGCTTGGGATTTTGGTAGCTTTTTGCAGTCTATTCCTGCAAATAATACTTGTGTACCCTATGTTTCTACATCACACCATTTTCATTTGCCTCCTTTCAGCTAATTAAATGATTGATATCAAAAGCACATGGCACATAGTTGCCAAGGACACCCAGCAAGATGGCCACTCTACCTGGAGTCCAGTGGGATTAACATTCCTAATGTTTCCACTTACACCCACCTCTTAAATTTTACCTTTTACAGACATACAACTTTTTCACAAAACAGTTCAAGTTAATCACCAACAGAGACAACATCAAGACACAATATTCAAACATTATTTTAAAAATGAAAATGAAGAATGTGCAGGCAATAGGACTGCATAATGAATTGTTAAGAGCTTCTGACAATTTAGAGGCAACGTTTGACAATTCAGTAACAGAAGGGCAGCGACGGGGGCCATGCTTTTTGGGCAATCCCAGAAGGCTTCAAATAGCCAGACAGATTATGGGGTGTTTACTGAAGCGTTCTTTAATAAGAAGCCATGCCCAGAATATTTTGATTATCCATGTCTTTTTAGTAAGATTTTAATTCGATGTTTTAGCAACATGAAGGGCACCAAGGCGACCGGGGGTCCTAGGAAAATGTAGGACTCCTTAGACCAGACTCTGAGGACCTGAAGGCATTTGCTCTCCGAGCCCATGGATTTCTTGTTCTCTCCCCGAAGAAGTTTTGCTGTGACATCAAAAAAATATGGCACACAGGGGGGCAAGGGAGAAGTGCTCCGGGCACCAGCTGATGGAGCCTGATAACTCAGTGGGTTGTATGCTACCCACAAAGTCCTGTATTCAATCTGTGCAAACCACCAATTGGAGCTGTGGCATAGCTCAGTGGGTCAATCCAAGAATGGCACTCATCTGTAAACAAGATGGGACTTGCATGGAGCGTGTCGACTAAGACCTTCATTTTTCCAAAGTGGTTAGAAGGATATCATTGAAAGGGAGTGCAATTCCTGTTAGCCAGGCGCTGAAACAGTGACATGCACTATATAGGAGTAGTATTACAATTTATGTGTTACGTTCCCTCTTAAACAGTCAGCAGCTCTTCGAAGGCTGGTCAATAAGCGGTTATACTTTTTACAGAGACTTATTTCCAAACCGTTTTCTCCACCCAGCGGTAGAGCCAAAAGCTGCTTTAAACAGCCACAATGCCAGCGGAAGGCAGTAACCCTTTGAACACATGGCCAGGAAATGACCACCTTGAAATATTTGAACAGTCCTTCAGTGGTACCTGGTCCGGTGCCAAGCTGCTCAAAGGTGTAATGCAAGTGTTATTGAAAGAGCCAGCCCTCACAGGCTAGTGATCCCTGTCGTCAGATTGGAACTTGACTTATGACAGCACGGCGCGAGTGCTGAGCCAGCTGCGGCTGCACTGGACCACTTTAAAGAAGAACCCAAACTTACCTGTGTGCCCTGCTGATAATTATTATTCTCTGTCCCTTGACTGAATCATAGGTTTATCAAAACCTGCATCTATGCTGTTTAGCAAGGCATGCCTTTTTAATGCTCTGCCTTGGTGGGCTAGGCACACTGTGGCATAGCAGGTACACTGCAGTTCTCAACTGTTCAAGGTTTTTTCTTTAACTATCTATGGCTGCTATCACTGAAGTTTTACACCAAAGGGAGAGTGAGAGGAATTATACCTATGTATAGCCTACCAGCCTCACGTAATGAACACAACAGGTACCTAGGTATTTATTGGTAAGATCCTATCTTGGGTCTTATGAACAACTCCAAATATCCCCAGATATTGGAAGAGGACACCACACCCACACTACTGTTGCATGTTTGATCACTGGTGTCCTCACCCCATAAAGACAGGTGAGTACCACCTCAAAGGACTCCACCACTTTGTCGGAGTTATTGATAAGAATATTCTGGATAGAAGCTAGGGTCCAGTGCCTAACAATACTTTAGGGTATGCCAGAGAATATTTCTCTCTATTTTTTGGGTACCTGCGGTATAATTCAAAACCATTCTGTTGGGATGGTTACTGAAAACAATAGTTCATACATGTTTTGGCCTCTTCAAGTGCACAATAGGTTCAAAGGCCTTCTTCAGGGTAATGCTCATTACTGATCCCTAGCTATCTAGTATATTTTACATGGTTTGCAAGAATATTTGCATATTTTTGATGAAGCCTGCCACTCTCCTGCCTGAGTGATGAAACAGCAATGCCTGGATTGGAGAGACAAATATTTTCAGTGCATTATCAGTTTATGGTACAGTTTTTTAAAAGTAAAATAGTGTCATTCCCAACACACCACTATGGTGACATTTTAAGGAACACACAAAATAGTGGAGCACCGAATAATGCAAAAATAGTGGGCAACACGCTAAAACAGCATGGCTGCATGAACTCAAAATTATAATTTCAAGAAAAGAAGTTGAGAAGATGTGAACCTCATTTTAATTCATAACTTCCTAACAAAGCAGCCAGCTAGAAAAAAACAGCTGATGAGTTTCTTTTTATGGAGTGCTGTATTTCATAATGTCAAAACAGACTCAGCCAAATATATTTTCCCAGTTTCCAACATCTGCTTATATCATAAGTTTATCATTAGGAAATAACTTCCCCAAGTAATTCCTAATTTTAAAATTTCCTGCCCATGGCAGCTTGCTTGGCAGATTAAGAATGTGTCTAAATTAATGTCAAATTTAGCTGCAACGACAAGACAAGTTACACAAATATAAAAATGTGCGATTCCCAAAAACTAAGACTAATTTAGAAAGCATACAATGAGGGGTTGGTAGCTCTCTTAAGATGACACACCTAAAACACACAAAAATGCAGCTCCTATCTTTTAAGCAGACTGAGCATCAAGCCCGGGCGATATTATTATAGATTCTCGGCCCTTTCTCATTGGGCAACCCCTGACAGAGGCGAACACCTGCAGGCTCTCTTTGGTTAGGTGAGGGAGCAAGTGCATGATTGTGCAGCATACTTTCAGCCACTGTGCGGCAGGTTAAAATGCAAACACTGTTGTGGCGGGGAGAGCGTGAACCATGCAGCAGCACAGTGTCCAGGCCACACAAACATGCGTACACATGCCACTCATCTGCGC
The DNA here is from genome assembly GCF_964204655.1 of Triturus cristatus. Classification (NCBI taxonomy): domain Eukaryota; kingdom Metazoa; phylum Chordata; class Amphibia; order Caudata; family Salamandridae; genus Triturus; species Triturus cristatus. The sequence continues at coordinate 82,843,289 of NC_140586.1, read as the reverse complement.
ATGTCCCATGCTGTATCGTTAGGTTTTACAACAAGCAAGAGAAATCTTTTGGCCTACCTCCCAGCCAGTACTCTGACGGAACGCAGAGAGAGAGAGAGAGGGAGAGAGCAAGAGAGAGGACATTAGAAATCACACCCACTTTGTACTTTTCCACATTTCAGCCGAAGCACCTGAGAGGACTATTATTTCCATGTCACTGTATGCCATAAATAAAATGCGTCTGGTGTACAGGATTCACTTTAAGACTCGGGAATACACTATTGGGCTATGCTGCATGGGAGCTCTGCAAACCTGGAAAATATATATAACAAACTCAACTGGACATGACATCTCAAATAAAACAACCTGGAGACAGGCTTTCATGCTTTTTCAAGTGTTCTATTCATTTAAAAGACAGGGTCATATTTTCCTCTTTTGGCACTCTAGAAAGCATAATATTCCTCAGATTCCCAAATCTCAATTAATTTAAGAGCGGTGTCTAGGGCGACAAGATGGACTACAGTCAGTATGGTTAACTTGTCCACTGCGCTCAATGAACTGGATTCTTGGTAATTTTAGATATGTAGGCCGCGTGTTGTATAGAAGACCAATATCTCTGAACTCAACAGCAGTGGGCCCCAAGCCAGTACAGCGTCCCCATGTCTTGATCCAAGGACTCACCTGGTTGATCACTTTGTGGAAGGCATCCTGCAACTTGCCATGCACAATGCTCAGCTTCTTGAAGTCTCGGTTGGCCTCGTGGATGGGGATGAGAATTTTATACACCTCGTTCACCGCCTCAAACAGACCGCCCTGGAAGAGGGGGAGAAAAAATTAAGCATTACACTGACCGACAGCTGCCTCTGACGCACTAGGCTCACACTCTCTGTCCCCACGGGGAACCTACCACCTAAACCTCCAGAAGCAACTCATCCATCAATGTCTGCACCAACCACTGAGACACCCACCACCAATTCCAAATGCACCACTATCCTGCTACAAAACCGAAGGGGAGGGGGCGGAGGTACCGTAGTCTCATCACAGTTGGAAAACGTGGTATTCTCCATAGCCTGTCGCATAAAGCCCTCCATACCCCTCACCATAGAGAAGGAAAATGTGGCATCAGTTCCGTCTGCTCTCCACTTACCACCACTAACAACCCTCCAGGCGTCTCACCATAGAGAAGTACAACTTGTCTGCGCAATGATCAGCCTCCATAAATACTTGCCACTCACCATTGTAAAGGACGACGCAGCCTGCTCCAGCAGCCCCACCAGGCCCCCTTCGGTGAAGTACTTCCCCGAGCAGATGCCCTCCTCGTCGGGGGACAGAACGTCGTCAGACACGGCAGACTCTTCCAGGACATTGGAGGAAATTCCCTGGAACATCAACAAGATTCAGGATTGGTTAGGAGTATGGAGAGGTCGGGGGCATGTTAAAGCTCCACTTGGGGTGACAACACCCTACGACTAGTTCAGCCTATCATAACCTATCAGTGGTTTGACCCATAACACCCTATCACTGGCTTGTTTTGCCTAAGGTTAACTGCAAACTGACCTTGTTGTGGTCCCTCTGGGTCACAGTGCCAGTGGGCTACAAGTTGGCCACTGTCCGCCTCCTTCTTTAATCCTCTGTCCTACGAGAATGCAGATTCTTTGGAATCTGATAACATCACTCCTGTTAATTCGTCAACATTTGAGGGCATCACCCAGTTTTATTTCATTTTCACTGCCCTAAAAAGCAACATGAATCTATATACTTTACTAGTGTCATACTATTTGCATACCAGCATCATCATCCTGAAAGGGCTTATCTTTCATTCACTTTAATAGGATCTCCTTTCTAACTATAGTATTTCACCCTCATTCAGGGTATACAGCAATCTGGTAGTGCCATTAGGGCTGGTCTGACAGATCAGTGTGTGGGCCTACGTCTTTGGATGTTTGTGCGCCCGTTCTAAGGTCTGGTGGTTGGGTTTTTTACTGTTGATTTCGCCGATTTTACCACAAACATTGCCTGCAGCAAGCGCAAAGGCATGCACTTTTCCACCCCTTACAAAACACATACACAATGTGTCTTTATCAGTTCAGAACTTCACAGTTTTGCAAATGTGGGCCACTTTCGTAGCTATTTGATTTGCAGCAGTGTAAAAAAGAAAAAGGACAACAGGACGTTATTATCATTTAATATGCGGGAGTTGGACGGGGCTGGCTCCGTGATGCCAGAGCAGGGGAGGAGTGGTTTGCACTCCTTTAAGTGCACATGACAGTTTGGCCGGCCCTTTAGGCCTGGCCAAACCATCATGCGCACTTGGCATGTTCTCCATTGGGCTTTGCACACCCCGTGGAGAACATGCCCAGCCTCCCCAGGCACTACCTGAGCGTTCAAACAGGTTGCTCAGATCAATCACGAGTCATGATTGGCTGGGACAGTACAGAAGCCTGGGTGCTTCCTGTGCTTCCAGCAGACAGAGGCGAAGCATGCAGTGGTGGGATCAATCAATCAATCAATCAAGATATTTGTAGAGCGCGCTACTTACCTGTGAGGGTCTCAAGGCGCTGAGAGGGGGGGTGGGGGATGCGCTACTTCTCGAAGAGCCAGGTCTTGAGGAGTCTTCTGAAGGCGAGTAAGTCTGCCATAGCTGGGTAGGTAGGGTGTTCCAGGTCTTGGCGGCGAGGTAGGAGAAGGATCTGCCGCCGGAGGTTGTTCGTTGGATGCGGGGGATGGCGGCGAGTGCGAGGCTGGCGGAGCGGAGCTGGCGGGTGGGTGGGGGTGTGGAAGCTGAGTCTGCTGTTCATGTAGGTGGGTCCGGTGTTGTGGAGTGCTTTGTGTGCGTGGGTGAGGAGTTTGAAGGTGATCCTCTTGTCGACTGGGAGCCAGTGTAGGTTTGTCAGGTGGGGGGTGATGTGGCTGCGGCGGGGGACGTTGACAATCAGTTGAGCAGAGGCATTTTGGATGCGCTGTAGTCGTCGTAGGTGTTTGGCTGGGATTCCGGCGTAGAGTGCGTTGCCGTAGTCCAGCCTGCTGCTGACGAGGGCCTGTGTCACCGTTCTTCTTGTTTCGGTCGGGATCCACTTGTAGATCCTGCGAAGCGTGCGGAGGGTGTTGAAGCAGGAGGAGGAGACGGCGTTGACCTGTTTGGACATGGAGAGGGAGGAGTCGAAGATGAATCCCAGATTGCGTGCGTGGTCGGTGGGTGTCGGTGCTGTCCCAAGAGTGGTCGGCCACCAGGAGTCGTCCCAGGCTGAGGGGTTGGGTCCGAGGATGAGGACCTCCGTTTTGTCCGAGTTCAGTTTCAGCCGGCTGCTCCTCATCCAGTCGGCGATGGCCTTCATTCCGTCGTGGATGTTGATTTTGGCGTCGTGGATGTTGATTTTGGCGGCGCGCGGGTCCTTGGTGAGGGAGAGGATGAGCTGAGTGTTGTCGGCGTAGCAGATGATGTTGAGGTTGTGATGGCGGGCCACTTGTGCTAGGGGGGCCATGTAGATGTTGAACAGCGTAGGGCTGAGGGAGGAGTCCTGGGGGACGCCGCAGATGATGTCGGTGTCTTTGGATCTGAAGGGTGGGAGGTGGACGCTCTGGGATCTGCCGGAGAGGAAGGATGAGGTCCAGTCGAGGGCCTTCTCCTGGATACCGGCTTCTTGGAGGCGTGTTTTTAGAGTGCGATGGCAGACCGTGTCGAAGGCGGCTGAGAGGTCTAGGTGGATGAGGGCTGATGTTTCGCCGTTGTCTAATTGGCGTTTGATGTCGTCTGTGGCGGCGATGAGGGTAGTCTCGGTGCTGTGGTTTCGTCTGAATCCGAATTGGGACGGGTCCAGTATGTTGTTGTCTTCGAGGTGGTGGGTCACTTGTATGTTGACGATTTTCTCGAGAGGCATGCAGCGGCGCGGCGGACAGGGTAAGTTAATTTGTAAAAAAATGTTTTCATTCTTCCTCCTCCCCGCTCCGACCACTGGCAGGATCATGCTCTCAAACAGTAATCCATGCAACAAAAGTCAATTACTTTATTCAAGCTTAACTTTGCCAGGAATCTCCAAAGAACCACCATTTTGGATCTCCCCTGACAGTTCCGGTATTACATGTTCAGTCGCGGTGTCACAACAGTTTTAATTCAAACTTATTAATATCCCGGTTTTAAGGAGAGGGTGTGTGAGCAACTGAGCGTGCACATTAGACTTAAAATAGAGTGCAGACTCACATTTCCTAGGGCCCGCTCCTGTTTCATTACCACGGGATAAAAGCTTATTGTTTTTAATTTGCTTCAAAAACTCTCCTAGTATGCCTTAGAGTCTCAGAATCGTTACAACAAACAAATGATGGACGGAATGCTGACAATGCAGACATTCTCCCCCAGTCAAGAGATCTGGGTTAAATCCATCGTTCTTTTGCCCACTACGCCACCCAAGTTCAGACATGGCCATATGAAAATCAGTCTTGACCCTGTGCCTCATGGGAACAGTCCAGCCTGAACTGCCAAGCCATGTCTTCCCTGGACCGGAATCAAGCATCCTAGGACCGGTTTCTGGCTATCAGCCGTCATCAGCCAGGATAGCTTGACTCCAGTGGCGTAGTGAGCACGGGTCCCACGTCTGGGAATACCCATCCCACATAGGGCGAAAAGCGTTACAACAAACAAATGATGGACGGAATGCTGACAATGCAGACATTCTCCCCCAGTCAAGAGATCTGGGTTAAATCCATCGTTCTTTTGCCCACTACGCCACCCCAGTTCAGACATGGCCATATGCAAATCAGTCTTGACCCTGTGCCTCATGGGAACAGTCCAGCCCGAACTGCCAAGCCATGTCTTCCCTGGACCGGAATCAAGCATCCTAGGACCAGTTTCCGGCTATCAGCCGTCATCAGCCAGGATAGCTTGACTCCAGTGGCGTAGTGAGCACGGGTCCCACGTCTGGGAATACCCATCCCACTTAGGGCGAAAAGCGTTACAACAAACAAATGATGGACGGAATGCTGACAATGCAGACATTCTCCCCTAGTCAAGAGATCTGGGTTAAATCCATCGTTCTTTTGGCCACCCCTGTTCAGACATGGCCATATGCAAATCAGTCTTGACCCTGTGCCTCATGGGAACAGTCCAGCCCGAACTGTCAAGCCATGTCTTCCCTGGACCGGAATCAAGCATCCTAGGACCGTCAATTGTTTGTTGTAACGCTTTTCGCCCTAAGTGGGATGGGTATGCCCAGACGTGGGTCCCGTGCTCACTACGCCACTGGAGTCAAGCTATCCTGGCTGATGACGGCTGATAGCCAGAAACCGGTCCTAGGATGCTTCATTCCGGTCCAGGGAAGACATGGCTTGGCAGTTCGGGCTGGACTGTTCCCATGAGGCACAGGGTCAAGACTGATTTGCATATGGCCATGTCTGAACTGGGGTGGCGTAGTGGGCAAAAGAACGATGGATTTAACCCAGATTTCTTGACTGGGGGAGAATGTCTGCATTGTCAGCATTCCGTCCATCAATTGTTTGTTGTAACGCTTTTCGCCCTAAGTGGGATGGGTATGCCCAGACGTGGGTCCCGTGCTCACTACGCCACTGGAGTCAAGCTATCCTGGCTGATGACGGCTGATAGCCAGAAACCGGTCCTAGGATGCTTGATTCCGGTCCAGGGAAGACATGGCTTGGCAGTTCGGGCTGGACTGTTCCCATGAGGCACAGGGTCAAGACTGATTTGCATATGGCCATGTCTGAACTGGGGTGGCGTAGTGGGCAAAAGAACGATGGATTTAAACCAGATCTCTTGACTGGGGGAGAATGTCTGCATTGTCAGCATTCGGTCCATCAATTGTTTGTTGTAACGCTTTTCGCCCTAAGTGGGATGGGTATGCCCAGACGTGGGTCCCGTGCTCACTATGCCACTGGAGTCAAGCTATCCTGGCTGATGACGGCTGATAGCCAGAAACCGGTCCTAGGATGCTTGATTCCGGTCCAGGGAAGACATGGCTTGGCAGTTCGGGCTGGACTGTTCCCATGAGGCACAGGGTCAAGACTGATTTGCATATGGCCATGTCTGAACTGGGGTGGCGTAGTGGGCAAAAGAACAATGGATTTAACCCAGATCTCTTGACTGGGGGAGAATGTCTGCATTGTCAGCATTCCGTCCATCAATTGTTTGTTGTAACGCTTTTCGCCCTAAGTGGGATGGGTATGCCCAGACATGGGTCCCGTGCTCACTACGCCACTGGAGTCAAGCTATCCTGGCTGATGACGGCTGATAGCCAGAAACCGGTCCTAGGATGCTTGATTCCGGTCCAGAGAAGACATGGCTTGGCAGTTCGGGCTGGACTGTTCCCATGAGGCACAGGGTCAAGACTGATTTGCATATGGCCATGTCTGAACTGGGGTGGCGTAGTGGGCAAAAGAACGATGGATTTAACCCAGATCTCTTGACTGGGGGAGAATGTCTGCATTGTCAGCATTCCGTCCATCAATTGTTTGTTGTAACGCTTAGAGTCACAGGAAGCACACAGCAGGATGTAAAGAGGAGCAAATCCTCATTTCAGACAGCCCCCAGCTGACACCCAAGCTTTCCACTTTGCGTCAACACAACTTTTGGGAGAGTAGCTAAGGGCTCATTTGCACTGATTTAATTTGACATGAAAAGTTTGCAAACTTTAATACACATTTCAAAAAAGGTTGTTATGCCTTCTCATAGGTTCCAAACTGTATTAAAAATAAATATTTTTATTGATACAGCCTTGCATCTCCACCCTTTTTCCAGTCGATGCATAATTATAGCCCTACTTCTATTTTATTACTGCAGTATGGCTTTGAAGCCCCGCCCACTCTCCACCCATATTATTTAGTGGCTTCTGTCATTGTTCTTCGTAAATGCTGGCTTCCGAGTCGTTATTAGGCCTCCTTGGTACCGCCATGTCTGCATTTGTTATCTCCCATAACGACTGTACCTTTTAGTCGTCATGTTACACAGTATGCTTTATCTTGGCCGTGAGCACTATTTTGTTTAATGATTTGCCCCTATTCCACCCACTACATCGCAACACGCCGCCTGCTTTTATTTTACCAATGGCCATCCGCTTTAACTATATAGGGCGTATTTCTTTCTTTATTTTATATAGCAGCGACGTCTGCTTTAAGTATAGTGGCCGTGCTTACTTATTATTTTTTTTGTTTGTTTACTACTTCCCATGCGGGCTTTCACATTCATGGAGGTCGACCCCCTTTCCTTAAAACGAGCAGAGTCTATGGAAAAACGAGTGGCCGCCATTAACGTGAACGCGCCACATGGGCGTTTTTACAAGCTAGTATTTGCAATTCATAAGAGTCGCATTAACGAAGCCCAAGTATTGTATTGCAAATGCTTGTTGGTTTTCTGCATCTGGTGGTCACCCTATTTTGACATGACACCAAAAAGAGACAACACATCACGCGCCGCATCCCTAGGAATTAGCCCCTTGATATGCAGCGTTCCTCTTTTGTCAAATGAATAACACGCACTAATTAGGTTTACAATAAAATCCGCGCCTGAGGCGATATGTCGTGCGTGCCGACGGCACCACCTGCTGGCCGTCATAGGACACAGCGGCCAAACAACAACACAGAAACTAGGAATGGGAGGGGGCGGGGCAAATAAAAGTCACCCCAGCATTTTCTACCCAAAATTAAAGCCAAGGTCACTTGTTAAGATATATTTGAAGACCGAATATTAAGTTCTCTACGCCATGGTATACTGCCAACACTGTATGGGCATCGAGAAGCACCCCCAATGATTTGGGGTGTGTCCCCCAGGCACTGGTTGAAAGCCGCACATGCGGTTATTAACTTTTGGAATGAAAGAAGTTCATCACAAGTTGAAGTTTTCTTGAAGTGAAACTTTACTGTTTTCTATTGCTTCATAGAAAATCGAATGGCAATTTTAGTCCATGGACGACAATATCTCCATAACGATTTACGATTACATGGTCATTCCCAATGCATTTCGGCAACTGCCTTCGTCAGGGGAAATCTACAAACAATCATACATATCATGAGTGTGATATACGAGGATGCAGTATGCGTATTTTAACCAACGGTGAGTGTTAGTTAAAAAGTGAGTTGGTGAACGTGTGTTCTTTAACGGTAAATGAATAAATAAGTGCCCGTGTATAGACGATAGAAAAGCGAAGGTGTAGATAACGTGTAACTAATGGTAAAATATGCTGAACTGATATATTTCTATCGGGCGTGCGTCACGTTAATGGAGAATGGTTTTAAAGAAATAACGGGGCGTGCCAGTAAACAATCGTGGTCTTGTGGTGAGGAGTGCCGAGTACGACAAACAAGATAGTGCTATTAGCGGTAACGGGTGTGACTAGTCTTTAAAAACATGATTAAACGAGTTCTGACTTGCACTGATATCTAAGTTAGTGTGTTCTTACCGAATGTGTGGAGTTCTGACGCGCGGGCTCAATGGTGTGGTTGCGGTCAAGTCTCATGCAGGGATTAAAAAAATGTAATCACGTGGTGGAAGTTCAATGCGTTAGAGGGTGAAAACAGACTATGCGAATATGGTGAATGGCAATGTGGAAAGAAAGACTAATAGTATGCTAAGGTAATTTAAAGTGTAGGACACGAACATAACCGGTGTAAATTCAAAATGAGAGATGGAGGTAGTACGATCAGAGTAATCAGAGTGAGAAAGCATTTAAAAGGATTTAAAAGTGAAAAAGCATTTAAAAGAATATCTTAAACAGAGTTGTATTTCAGAAGGGCTGAGTGAACCTACCCAATTGTAGGCGGGGTTGGAGTGTTATAATGGGAAAGATGAGAAAAGCGAAGGAATAGAAAGAGGAGAAGAGAAGAAAGAGGATGAAGAAGTGAGAGTGTGAGCAGTAACAACATTTATGAACAGAACATCGGTGGCAATATACAGATGTAATAAACATGGGGGTTTGAATGAAGCGATAGTTGAAGTTAGTCCTTCGCTAATGACCGGAGGTTAATACTATAGGTAACACGTAAATTCTATGCGGTCATTCATTCCATTTGGCTTCATGGAGTTCAGCAAATAAATCCAGTGGTTTTCCCGTTGCAATAGGAATTTATGATTGTCTCTCCCTTCTTTTTTCTCTAGTTTCCAAAATGCAAAATCTCAATTGGCTAACAGTGTGCATCGCTTCTGTAAAATGTTGGGCGACTGATGACTTCAATTGTTTGGTTCTGATGTTGGACTTGTGTTCGTTTAGTCTGACTTTGATTTTTCGTTCGGTTTGTCCAACATAAACAATGCCACAAGGGCATTTGAGCATGTATATGACCTTGGAAGTGTCACAAGTGGCTGTTGTTCTGACTTTGATTTTATGCCCTTTCAAGGGGTGTGTTATGTATGGACCTTTGATGATATTGTGGCGGTTGTTGCAGTTTAGGCATGGGATTGTGCCTTTGAATTTTTGCTGGACGGTTGGTTGCGATTGTTGCAGAATTTCCCCAATGTTCTTATTCCTGGTAAAGGCAAAAATCGGTGTTTCGTCGAATATATGGTTGAAGTCCTGTTCCAATGTGAGAAGTTGCCAATGTTTACGGATAATCCGTTTATATGAAGTACTCATGGTAGAATACTTGGACACTACCGTGATTTGATTTTTGGTGTTTTTAGTTTGAGGCTTAAGAAGTTCATTGCGGGTCTTGGTTGATGATCGTTTCAGTGCTTCATGCAGTACATGATCAGGGTATCCACGAGATCTGAACCTATTCATTAAGGTATCCATTTGTGTATTGGATCTAATGGGGTTTGAAACAATTCTTTTGATCCTAAGCATTTGTGAATACGGGAGGTGTTGTTTGAGGGGTAAGGGGTGAAAGCTGTGATAATGAAGAGTATTGTTTCTGTCTGTGGTTTTCCTGTACAGATCTGTTTCAAAACCGGTGGAAGATCGTGTGATGTTAACATCCCAAAAAGTGATAGAATGGGGATTGATGTTGAAAGTGAACTGTATGCGTTGATGATCGATTAGGTTGAGTTGTTCCAGCTGATTTTCAAGAATATCAATGGGGCCGTTCCATACAATAAAGATGTCATCAATGAATCTCAAATAAAGCTTTAGGTGGTCCGTCCATGTTTTGATGCAAAGGATGTTGTCTTCTTCGAACCGATTCATAAAGATATTGGCATACGCCGGGGCTGCACAATTTCCCATGGAAGTGCCCGTTAGTTGCTGAAACCATTCGTTGTTATGTTGAAAGTAGCTGTGTAGGAGAGTGAATTGCATCAGTTCCATTAGAAAGACTTGTAGGTCTTGTGAGTAGTTGGATTGCAATAGTGCGTGTTCAATGGCTTCCAAACCGGATAAATGAGGGATAGATGTGTATAGAGAATTGACGTCCACTGTGCATAGGATAATGTTTTCTTCTTCAGTGATTGTTGTTTCATGTAGTTTGGTGAGAAAATCGGTTGTGTCCTTAATGAAAGATCTCATGCTGTAGACACTGGGTTGCAAGTGGCGGTCGAGATATTTGCCCACTGGCTCATGTAGGCTTCCTCGTGTGGTGACAATTGGTCGACATGGTGGTTTAGTTGGGTGTTTGTGAATTTTAGGTACCATGAATATGGTGGGACTTTTTGGGTTTGGTTGTATGAGGAATTTCTTGACCTTCTCATTGATGGTACCCATTTCAAGGGCTTTTTGGATCAAAAGTTGTAGAATTCCCATGTATGAAGTTGTAGGGTTGGATTCCAATTTCATGTAAGTGTTCGTGTCCTGTAAATGAGTCATTACTTGGGAATTGTAGTAGTGGGTGTTGAGGATAACGAGAGCTCCTCCTTTATCAGCCTTGGTGCAAATGATGTCTGGATTCCGTGCGATAGCTTTGATGATACCCAACTCTTTGTTGGTAAGATTCTGGAATTTGGGTGCCTTTTTAGAATTGAGTTTCGCTATGTCTTTTTTCACTATGGATTCAAACAGGTCGAGACTCTTGTGGCTTGTTGGTGCCATGTAGGTACTTTTGAGTTGTAAACCCATAAGGGGATCTTGTTCTTGTTCCTTAATAGGTTTTAGGACGTTGTCAAAAAAATGACGCAGTCTGAGCTTTCTCATTAATTTAAAAAATCTAATGTCCAGTTCAAGCGTGTTGCTACCTGAAGTTGGCACAAAGGACGTCCCCTTTTGTAAGATTCTAAGTTGGATGTCGCTAAAGTGGTGATCAGAGATGTTGATGACTAGGTTCTCTGCTGGTTCGCTCGTTTCTGTCGGTCCTTCTTGGCCGAGGTTGTACGAGTTTGAGGTGGATCCTTCTCCTTTTCTTTGTCTTTGGTTTTTTCTGTTGCTCCTCCTGGGTCGTCTTGGTCTGTGTGGCCTACTTCTAAAAAAGAAGGCGAAGGAACAGTTTCTTCAGAGGTTACGATGGTTGAAGTAGTAGTTGATGCTGAAGGTAAATCAGTTGGAACCGTGATTTCTGGTGCACTGTCTCTGGGTGTGAATCTTCTGGGTTGTTGAGTTCGATCACTGTCTGACGACGAGGTGTCAGTGTTGGCTGAGTATGGTTTGTTTTGTCGACGTTTTGCGTATATTTCAGCCCATGAGTATACTTCTCCCATCTTATAATCTGTTGTATCTCTGCGAAATTTACGAATTTTGCATTCGTTAACTTCCGCTGTATGTTTAGCTAGTTGGATGTTGATGTTCTCTAGTGTGCTGGCAAGCTCCTCTGGGGTTAGCGACTTCTGTAGCTCTTTTTTGATGTCATTAATGTCCTTGGTGAGTTCTTCCAGGATAGATGACAATTCTTCAATAATCAAAAGGATTAAATCTAGCGAACATTTGTTCAAAATTGCAAACCACTTGTCTTTGAATTTCTGTTGGTTCTTGCAGAGCGAGGGTTTCAATGGTACTCTAAGGCCCCTGGGAATTCTTTGTGCTTTATGGTACCAGATCATAGTACTTGCGTGTAGGCGCTGATTGATCACTTTTTTGGAAAGGTAGAGGAGTTGACGGATGTTCTGTTCTTTAGTGTTGTGACTGGGGTATGTGGTTGAATCCTCGTGTATAAGGGCGTAGATTCTGGCGGCTTCGTCATGTCCGAAGGCGAATGTTTCCGCTCTTGTATCCGTGAGGTGTGAAATTTCATCAAATTGCATAGTGGCTTTGGTGGTGTGCTGCGTACTAGAGGTCGGACTGAATTATGCAAAAAAAGGGAGTAGTACGCGCACTTCCTGAAGATATCAAAGGTTCTTTAAGGTTGTACCGTGCTCACGGGGTATCACTCTCCGAGGTGGAGTGTAAATGTAAACATCGAGAAGCACCCCCAATGATTTCGGTGTGTCCCCCAGGCACTGGTTGAAAGCCGCACATGCGGTTATTAACTTTTGGAATGAAAGAAGTTCATCACAAGTTGAAGTTTTCTTGAAGTGAAACTTTACTGTTTTCTATTGCTTCATAGAAAATCGAATGGCAATTTTAGTCCATAGACGACAATATCTCCATAACGATTTACGATTACATGGTCATTCCCAATGCATTTCGGCAAAACTGCCTTCGTCAGGGGAAATCTACAAACAATCATACATATCATGAGTGTGATATACGAGGATGCAGTATGCGTATTTTAACCAACGGTGAGTGTTAGTTAAAAAGTGAGTTGGTGAACGTGTGTTCTTTAACGGTAAATGAATAAATAAGTGCCCATGTATAGACGATAGAAAAGGGAAGGTGTAGATAACGTGTAACTAATGGTAAAATATGCTGAACTGATATATTTCTATCGGGCGTGCGTCACGTTAATGGAGAATGGTTTTAAAGAAATAACGGGGCGTGCCAGTAAACAATCGTGGTCTTGTGGTGAGGAGTGCCGAGTACGACAAACAAGATAGTGCTATTAGCGGTAACGGGTGTGACTAGTCTTTAAAAACATGATTAAACGAGTTCTGACTTGCACTGATATCTAAGTTAGTGTGTTCTTACCGAATGTGTGGAGTTCTGACGCGCGGGCTCAATGGTGTGGTTGCGGTCAAGTCTCATGCAGGGATTAAAAAAATGTAATCACGTGGTGGAAGTTCAATGCGTTAGAGGGTGAAAACAGACTATGCGAATATGGTGAATGGCAATGTGGAAAGAAAGACTAATAGTATGCTAAGGTAATTTAAAGTGTAGGACACAAACATAACCGGTGTAAATTGAAAATGAGAGACGGAGGTAGTACGATCAGAGTAATCAGAGTGAGAAAGCATTTAAAAGGATTTAAAAGTGAAAAAGCATTTAAAAGAATATCTTAAACAGAGTTGTATTTCAGAAGGGCTGAGTGAACCTACCCAATTGTAGGCGGGGTTGGAGTGTTATAATGGGAAAGATGAGAAAAGCGAAGGAAGAGAAAGAGGAGAAGAGAAGAAAGAGGATGAAGAAGTGAGAGTGTGAGCAGTAACAACATTTATGAACAGAACATCGGTGGCAATATACAGATGTAATAAACATGGGGGTTTGAATGAAGCGATAGTTGAAGTTAGTCCTTCGCTAATGACCGGAGGTTAATACTATAGGTAACACGTAAATTCTATGCGGTCATTCATTCCATTTGGCTTCATGGAGTTCAGCAAATAAATCCAGTGGTTTTCCCGTTGCAATAGGAATTTATGATTGTCTCTCCCTTCTTTTTTCTCTAGTTTCCAAAATGCAAAATCTCAATTGGCTAACAGTGTGCATCGCTTCTGTAAAATGTTGGGCGACTGATGACTTCAATTGTTTGGTTCTGATGTTGGACTTGTGTTCGTTTAGTCTGACTTTGATTTTTCGTTCGGTTTGTCCAACATAAACAATGCCACAAGGGCATTTGAGCATGTATATGACGTTGGAAGTGTCACAAGTGGCTGTTGTTCTGACTTTGATTTTATGCCCTTTCAAGGGGTGTGTTATGTATGGACCTTTGATGATATTGTGGCAGTTGTTGCAGTTTAGGCATGGGATTGTACCTTTGAATGTTTGCTGGACGGTTGGTTGCGATTGTTGCAGAATTTCCCCAATGTTCTTATTCCTGGTAAAGGCAAAAATCGGTGTTTCGTCGAATATATGGTTGAAGTCCTGTTCCAATGTGAGAAGTTGCCAATGTTTACGGATAATCCGTTTATATGAAGTACTCATGGTAGAATACTTGGACACTACCGTGATTTGATTTTTGGTGTTTTTAGTTTGAGGCTTAAGAAGTTCATTGCGGGTCTTGGTTGATGATCGTTTCAGTGCTTCATGCAGTACATGATCAGGGTATCCACGAGATCTGAACCTATTCATTAAGGTATCCATTTGTGTATTGGATCTAATGGGGTTTGAAACAATTCTTTTGATCCTAAGCATTTGTGAATACGGGAGGTGTTGTTTGAGGGGTAAGGGGTGAAAGCTGTGATAATGAAGAGTATTGTTTCTGTCTGTGGTTTTCCTGTACAGATCTGTTTCAAAACCGGTGGAAGATCGTGTGATGTTAACATCCAAAAAAGTAATAGAATGGGGATTGATGTTGAAAGTGAACTGTATGCGTTGATCGATTAGGTTGAGTTGTTCCAGCTGATTTTCAAGAATATCAATGGGGCCGTTCCATACAATAAAGATGTCATCAATGAATCTCAAATAAAGCTTTAGGTGGTCCGTCCATGTTTTGATGCAAAGGATGTTGTCTTCTTCGAACCGATTCATAAAGATATTGGCATACGCCGGGGCTGCACAATTTCCCATGGAAGTGCCCGTTAGTTGCTGAAACCATTCGTTGTTATGTTGAAAGTAGCTGTGTAGGAGAGTGAATTGCATCAGTTCCATTAGAAAGACTTGTAGGTCTTGTGAGTAGTTGGATTGCAATAGTGCGTGTTCAATGGCTTCCAAACCGGATAAATGAGGGATAGATGTGTATAGAGAATTGACGTCCACTGTGCATAGGATAATGTTTTCTTCTTCAGTGATTGTTGTTTCATGTAGTTTGGTGAGAAAATCGGTTGTGTCCTTAATGAAAGATCTCATGCTGTAGACACTGGGTTGCAAGTGGCGGTCGAGATATTTGCCCACTGGCTCATGTAGGCTTCCTCGTGTGGTGACAATTGGTCGACATGGTGGTTTAGTTGGGTGTTTGTGAATTTTAGGTACCATGAATATGGTGGGACTTTTTGGGTTTGGTTGTATGAGGAATTTCTTGACCTTCTCATTGATGGTACCCATTTCAAGGGCTTTTTGGATCAAAAGTTGTAGAATTCCCATGTATGAAGTTGTAGGGTTGGATTCCAATTTCATGTAAGTGTTCGTGTCCTGTAAATGAGTCATTACTTGGGAATTGTAGTAGTGGGTGTTGAGGATAACGAGAGCTCCTCCTTTATCAGCCTTGGTGCAAATGATGTCTGGATTCCGTGCGATAGCTTTGATGATACCCAACTCTTTGTTGGTAAGATTCTGGAATTTGGGTGCCTTTTTAGAATTGAGTTTCGCTATGTCTTTTTTCACTATGGATTCAAACAGGTCGAGACTCTTGTGGCTTGTTGGTGCCATGAAGGTACTTTTGAGTTGTAAACCCATAAGGGGATCTTGTTCTTGTTCCTTAATAGGTTTTAGGACGTTGTCAAAAAAATGACGCAGTCTGAGCTTTCTCATTAATTTAAAAAATCTAATGTCCAGTTCAAGCGTGTTGCTACCTGAAGTTGGCACAAAGGACGTCCCCTTTTGTAAGATTCTAAGTTGGATGTCGCTAAAGTGGTGATCAGAGATGTTGATGACTAGGTTCTCTGCTGGTTCGCTCGTTTCTGTCGGTCCTTCTTGGCCGAGGTTGTACGAGTTTGAGGTGGATCCTTCTCTTTTTCTTTGTCTTTGGTTTTTTCTGTTGCTCCTCCTGGGTCGTCTTGGTCTGTGTGGCCTACTTCTAAAAAAGAAGGCGAAGGAACAGTTTCTTCAGAGGTTACGATGGTTGAAGTAGTAGTTGATGCTGAAGGTAAATCAGTTGGAACCGTGATTTCTGGTGCACTGTCTCTGGGTGTGAATCTTCTGGGTTGTTGAGTTCGATCACTGTCTGACGACGAGGTGTCAGTGTTGGCTGAGTATGGTTTGTTTTGTCGACGTTTTGCGTATATTTCAGCCCATGAGTATACTTCTCCCATCTTATAATCTGTTGTATCTCTGCGAAATTTACGAATTTTGCATTCGTTAACTTCCGCTGTATGTTTAGCTAGTTGGATGTTGATGTTCTCTAGTGTGCTGGCAAGCTCCTCTGGGGTTAGCGACTTCTGTAGCTCTTTTTTGATGTCATTAATGTCCTTGGTGAGTTCTTCCAGGATAGATGACAATTCTTCAATAATCAAAAGGATTAAATCTAGCGAACATTTGTTCAAAATTGCAAACCACTTGTCTTTGAATTTCTGTTGGTTCTTGCAGAGCGAGGGTTTCAATGGTACTCTAAGGCCCCTGGGAATTCTTTGTGCTTTATGGTACCAGATCATAGTACTTGCGTGTAGGCGCTGATTGATCACTTTTTTGGAAAGGTAGAGGAGTTGACGGATGTTCTGTTCTTTAGTGTTGTGACTGGGGTATGTGGTTGAATCCTCGTGTATAAGGGCGTAGATTCTGGCGGCTTCGTCATGTCCGAAGGCGAATGTTTCCGCTCTTGTATCCGTGAGGTGTGAAATTTCATCAAATTGCATAGTGGCTTTGGTGGTGTGCTGCGTACTAGAGGTCGGACTGAATTATGCAAAAAAAGGGAGTAGTACGCGCACTTCCTGAAGATATCAAAGGTTCTTTAAGGTTGTACCGTGCTCACGGGGTATCACTCTCCGAGGTGGAGTGTAAATGTAAACATCGAGAAGCACCCCCAATGATTTCGGTGTGTCCCCCAGGCACTGGTTGAAAGCCGCACATGCGGTTATTAACTTTTGGAATGAAAGAAGTTCATCACAAGTTGAAGTTTTCTTGAAGTGAAACTTTACTGTTTTCTATTGCTTCATAGAAAATCGAATGGCAATTTTAGTCCATAGACGACAATATCTCCATAACGATTTACGATTACATGGTCATTCCCAATGCATTTCGGCAAAACTGCCTTCGTCAGGGGAAATCTACAAACAATCATACATATCATGAGTGTGATATACGAGGATGCAGTATGCGTATTTTAACCAACGGTGAGTGTTAGTTAAAAAGTGAGTTGGTGAACGTGTGTTCTTTAACGGTAAATGAATAAATAAGTGCCCATGTATAGACGATAGAAAAGGGAAGGTGTAGATAACGTGTAACTAATGGTAAAATATGCTGAACTGATATATTTCTATCGGGCGTGCGTCACGTTAATGGAGAATGGTTTTAAAGAAATAACGGGGCGTGCCAGTAAACAATCGTGGTCTTGTGGTGAGGAGTGCCGAGTACGACAAACAAGATAGTGCTATTAGCGGTAACGGGTGTGACTAGTCTTTAAAAACATGATTAAACGAGTTCTGACTTGCACTGATATCTAAGTTAGTGTGTTCTTACCGAATGTGTGGAGTTCTGACGCGCGGGCTCAATGGTGTGGTTGCGGTCAAGTCTCATGCAGGGATTAAAAAAATGTAATCACGTGGTGGAAGTTCAATGCGTTAGAGGGTGAAAACAGACTATGCGAATATGGTGAATGGCAATGTGGAAAGAAAGACTAATAGTATGCTAAGGTAATTTAAAGTGTAGGACACAAACATAACCGGTGTAAATTGAAAATGAGAGACGGAGGTAGTACGATCAGAGTAATCAGAGTGAGAAAGCATTTAAAAGGATTTAAAAGTGAAAAAGCATTTAAAAGAATATCTTAAACAGAGTTGTATTTCAGAAGGGCTGAGTGAACCTACCCAATTGTAGGCGGGGTTGGAGTGTTATAATGGGAAAGATGAGAAAAGCGAAGGAAGAGAAAGAGGAGAAGAGAAGAAAGAGGATGAAGAAGTGAGAGTGTGAGCAGTAACAACATTTATGAACAGAACATCGGTGGCAATATACAGATGTAATAAACATGGGGGTTTGAATGAAGCGATAGTTGAAGTTAGTCCTTCGCTAATGACCGGAGGTTAATACTATAGGTAACACGTAAATTCTATGCGGTCATTCATTCCATTTGGCTTCATGGAGTTCAGCAAATAAATCCAGTGGTTTTCCCGTTGCAATAGGAATTTATGATTGTCTCTCCCTTCTTTTTTCTCTAGTTTCCAAAATGCAAAATCTCAATTGGCTAACAGTGTGCATCGCTTCTGTAAAATGTTGGGCGACTGATGACTTCAATTGTTTGGTTCTGATGTTGGACTTGTGTTCGTTTAGTCTGACTTTGATTTTTCGTTCGGTTTGTCCAACATAAACAATGCCACAAGGGCATTTGAGCATGTATATGACGTTGGAAGTGTCACAAGTGGCTGTTGTTCTGACTTTGATTTTATGCCCTTTCAAGGGGTGTGTTATGTATGGACCTTTGATGATATTGTGGCAGTTGTTGCAGTTTAGGCATGGGATTGTGCCTTTGAATGTTTGCTGGACGGTTGGTTGCGATTGTTGCAGAATTTCCCCAATGTTCTTATTCCTGGTAAAGGCAAAAATCGGTGTTTCGTCGAATATATGGTTGAAGTCCTGTTCCAATGTGAGAAGTTGCCAATGTTTACGGATAATCCGTTTATATGAAGTACTCATGGTAGAATACTTGGACACTACCGTGATTTGATTTTTGGTGTTTTTAGTTTGAGGCTTAAGAAGTTCATTGCGGGTCTTGGTTGATGATCGTTTCAGTGCTTCATGCAGTACATGATCAGGGTATCCACGAGATCTGAACCTATTCATTAAGGTATCCATTTGTGTATTGGATCTAATGGGGTTTGAAACAATTCTTTTGATCCTAAGCATTTGTGAATACGGGAGGTGTTGTTTGAGGGGTAAGGGGTGAAAGCTGTGATAATGAAGAGTATTGTTTCTGTCTGTGGTTTTCCTGTACAGATCTGTTTCAAAACCGGTGGAAGATCGTGTGATGTTAACATCCAAAAAAGTAATAGAATGGGGATTGATGTTGAAAGTGAACTGTATGCGTTGATCGATTAGGTTGAGTTGTTCCAGCTGATTTTCAAGAATATCAATGGGGCCGTTCCATACAATAAAGATGTCATCAATGAATCTCAAATAAAGCTTTAGGTGGTCCGTCCATGTTTTGATGCAAAGGATGTTGTCTTCTTCGAACCGATTCATAAAGATATTGGCATACGCCGGGGCTGCACAATTTCCCATGGAAGTGCCCGTTAGTTGCTGAAACCATTCGTTGTTATGTTGAAAGTAGCTGTGTAGGAGAGTGAATTGCATCAGTTCCATTAGAAAGACTTGTAGGTCTTGTGAGTAGTTGGATTGCAATAGTGCGTGTTCAATGGCTTCCAAACCGGATAAATGAGGGATAGATGTGTATAGAGAATTGACGTCCACTGTGCATAGGATAATGTTTTCTTCTTCAGTGATTGTTGTTTCATGTAGTTTGGTGAGAAAATCGGTTGTGTCCTTAATGAAAGATCTCATGCTGTAGACACTGGGTTGCAAGTGGCGGTCGAGATATTTGCCCACTGGCTCATGTAGGCTTCCTCGTGTGGTGACAATTGGTCGACATGGTGGTTTAGTTGGGTGTTTGTGAATTTTAGGTACCATGAATATGGTGGGACTTTTTGGGTTTGGTTGTATGAGGAATTTCTTGACCTTCTCATTGATGGTACCCATTTCAAGGGCTTTTTGGATCAAAAGTTGTAGAATTCCCATGTATGAAGTTGTAGGGTTGGATTCCAATTTCATGTAAGTGTTCGTGTCCTGTAAATGAGTCATTACTTGGGAATTGTAGTAGTGGGTGTTGAGGATAACGAGAGCTCCTCCTTTATCAGCCTTGGTGCAAATGATGTCTGGATTCCGTGCGATAGCTTTGATGATACCCAACTCTTTGTTGGTAAGATTCTGGAATTTGGGTGCCTTTTTAGAATTGAGTTTCGCTATGTCTTTTTTCACTATGGATTCAAACAGGTCGAGACTCTTGTGGCTTGTTGGTGCCATGAAGGTACTTTTGAGTTGTAAACCCATAAGGGGATCTTGTTCTTGTTCCTTAATAGGTTTTAGGACGTTGTCAAAAAAATGACGCAGTCTGAGCTTTCTCATTAATTTAAAAAATCTAATGTCCAGTTCAAGCGTGTTGCTACCTGAAGTTGGCACAAAGGACGTCCCCTTTTGTAAGATTCTAAGTTGGATGTCGCTAAAGTGGTGATCAGAGATGTTGATGACTAGGTTCTCTGCTGGTTCGCTCGTTTCTGTCGGTCCTTCTTGGCCGAGGTTGTACGAGTTTGAGGTGGATCCTTCTCTTTTTCTTTGTCTTTGGTTTTTTCTGTTGCTCCTCCTGGGTCGTCTTGGTCTGTGTGGCCTACTTCTAAAAAAGAAGGCGAAGGAACAGTTTCTTCAGAGGTTACGATGGTTGAAGTAGTAGTTGATGCTGAAGGTAAATCAGTTGGAACCGTGATTTCTGGTGCACTGTCTCTGGGTGTGAATCTTCTGGGTTGTTGAGTTCGATCACTGTCTGACGACGAGGTGTCAGTGTTGGCTGAGTATGGTTTGTTTTGTCGACGTTTTGCGTATATTTCAGCCCATGAGTATACTTCTCCCATCTTATAATCTGTTGTATCTCTGCGAAATTTACGAATTTTGCATTCGTTAACTTCCGCTGTATGTTTAGCTAGTTGGATGTTGATGTTCTCTAGTGTGCTGGCAAGCTCCTCTGGGGTTAGCGACTTCTGTAGCTCTTTTTTGATGTCATTAATGTCCTTGGTGAGTTCTTCCAGGATAGATGACAATTCTTCAATAATCAAAAGGATTAAATCTAGCGAACATTTGTTCAAAATTGCAAACCACTTGTCTTTGAATTTCTGTTGGTTCTTGCAGAGCGAGGGTTTCAATGGTACTCTAAGGCCCCTGGGAATTCTTTGTGCTTTATGGTACCAGATCATAGTACTTGCGTGTAGGCGCTGATTGATCACTTTTTTGGAAAGGTAGAGGAGTTGACGGATGTTCTGTTCTTTAGTGTTGTGACTGGGGTATGTGGTTGAATCCTCGTGTATAAGGGCGTAGATTCTGGCGGCTTCGTCATGTCCGAAGGCGAATGTTTCCGCTCTTGTATCCGTGAGGTGTGAAATTTCATCAAATTGCATAGTGGCTTTGGTGGTGTGCTGCGTACTAGAGGTCGGACTGAATTATGCAAAAAAAGGGAGTAGTACGCGCACTTCCTGAAGATATCAAAGGTTCTTTAAGGTTGTACCGTGCTCACGGGGTATCACTCTCCGAGGTGGAGTGTAAATGTAAACATCGAGAAGCACCCCCAATGATTTCGGTGTGTCCCCCAGGCACTAGTTGAAAGCCGCACATGCGGTTATTAACTTTTGGAATGAAAGAAGTTCATCACAAGTTGAAGTTTTCTTGAAGTGAAACTTCACTGTTTTCTATTGCTTCATAGAAAATCGAATGGCAATTTTAGTCCATAGACGACAATATCTCCATAACGATTTACGATTACATGGTCATTCCCAATGCATTTCGGCAAAACTGCCTTCGTCAGGGGAAATCTACAAACAATCATACATATCATGAGTGTGATATACGAGGATGCAGTATGCGTATTTTAACCAACGGTGAGTGTTAGTTAAAAAATGAATAAATAAGTGCCCGTGTATAGACGATAGAAAAGCGAAGGTGTAGATAACGTGTAACTAATGGTAAAATATGCTGAACTGATATAATCGTGGTCTTGTGGTGAGGAGTGCCGAGTACGACAAACAAGATAGTGCCACCATTGAGCCCGCGCGTCAGAACTCCACACATTCGGTAAGAACACACTAACTTAGATATCAGTGCAAGTCAGAACTCGTTTAATCATGTTTTTAAAGACTAGTCACACCCGTTACCGCTAATAGCACTATCTTGTTTGTCGTACTCGGCACTCCTCACCACAAGACCACGATTGTTTACTGGCACGCCCCGTTATTTCTTTAAAACCATTCTCCATTAACGTGACGCACGCCCGATAGAAATATATCAGTTCACCATATTTTACCATTAGTTACACGTTATCTACACCTTCGCTTTTCTATCGTCTATACACGGGCACTTATTTATTCATTTACCGTTAAAGAACACACGTTCACCAACTCACTTTTTAACTAACACTCACCGTTGGTTAAAATACGCATACTGCATCCTCGTATATCACACTCATGATATGTATGATTGTTTGTAGATTTCCCCTGACGAAGGCAGTTTTGCCGAAATGCATTGGGAATGACCATGTAATCGTAAATCGTTATGGAGATATTGTCGTCTATGGACTAAAATTGCCATTCGATTTTCTATGAAGCAATAGAAAACAGTAAAGTTTCACTTCAAGAAAACTTCAACTTGTGATGAACTTCTTTCATTCCAAAAGTTAATAACCGCAGGTGCGGCTTTCAACCAGTGCCTGGGGGACACACCGAAATCATTGGGGGTGCTTCTCGATGTTTACATTTACACTCCACCTCGGAGAGTGATACCCCGTGAGCACGGTACAACCTTAAAGAACCTTTGATATCTTCAGGAAGTGCGCGTACTACTCCCTTTTTTTGCATAATTCAGTCCGACCTCTAGTACGCAGCACACCACCAAAGCCACTATGCAATTTGATGAAATTTCACACCTCACGGATACAAGAGCGGAAACATTCGCCTTCGGACATGACGAAGCCGCCAGAATCTACGCCCTTATACACGAGGATTCAACCACATACCCCAGTCACAACACTAAAGAACAGAACATCCGTCAACTCCTCTACCTTTCCAAAAAAGTGATCAATCAGCGCCTACACGCAAGTACTATGATCTGGTACCATAAAGCACAAAGAATTCCCAGGGGCCTTAGAGTACCATTGAAACCCTCGCTCTGCAAGAACCAACAGAAATTCAAAGACAAGTGGTTTGCAATTTTGAACAAATGTTCGCTAGATTTAATCCTTTTGATTATTGAAGAATTGTCATCTATCCTGGAAGAACTCACCAAGGACATTAATGACATCAAAAAAGAGCTACAGAAGTCGCTAACCCCAGAGGAGCTTGCCAGCACACTAGAGAACATCAACATCCAACTAGCTAAACATACAGCGGAAGTTAACGAATGCAAAATTCGTAAATTTCGCAGAGATACAACAGATTATAAGATGGGAGAAGTATACTCATGGGCTGAAATATAAGCAAAACGTCGACAAAACAAACCATACTCAGCCAACACTGACACCTCGTCGTCAGACAGTGATCGAACTCAACAACCCAGAAGATTCACACCCAGAGACAGTGCACCAGAAATCACGGTTCCAACTGATTTACCTTCAGCATCAACTACTACTTCAACCATCGTAACCTCTGAAGAAACTGTTCCTTCGCCTTCTTTTTTAGAAGTAGGCCACACAGACCAAGACGACCCAGGAGGAGCAACAGAAAAAACCAAAGACAAAGAAAAAGAGAAGGATCCACCTCAAACTCGTACAACCTCGGCCAAGAAGGACCGACAGAAACGAGCGAACCAGCAGAGAACCTAGTCATCAACATCTCTGATCACCACTTTAGCGACATCCAACTTAGAATCTTACAAAAGGGGACGTCCTTTGTGCCAACTTCAGGTAGCAACACGCTTGAACTGGACATTAGATTTTTTAAATTAATGAGAAAGCTCCGACTGCGTCATTTTTTTGACAACGTCCTAAAACCTATTAAGGAACAAGAACAAGATCCCCTTATGGGTTTACAACTCAAAAGTACCTACATGGCACCAACAAGCCACAAGAGTCTCGACCTGTTTGAATCCATAGTGAAAAAAGACATAGCGAAACTCAATTCTAAAAAGGCACCCAAATTCCAGAATCTTACCAACAAAGAGTTGGGTATCATCAAAGCTATCGCACGGAATCCAGACATCATTTGCACCAAGGCTGATAAAGGAGGAGCTCTCGTTATCCTCAACACCCACTACTACAATTCCCAAGTAATGACTCATTTACAGGACACGAACACTTACATGAAATTGGAATCCAACCCTACAACTTCATACATGGGAATTCTACAACTTTTGATCCAAAAAGCCCTTGAAATGGGTACCATCAATGAGAAGGTCAAGAAATTCCTCATACAACCAAACCCAAAAAGTCCCACCATATTCATGGTACCTAAAATTCACAAACACCCAACTAAACCACCATGTCGACCAATTGTCACCACACGAGGAAGCCTACATGAGCCAGTGGGCAAATATCTCGACCGCCACTTGCAACCCAGTGTCTACAGCATGAGATCTTTCATTAAGGACACAACCGATTTTCTCACCAAACTACATGAAACAACAATCACTGAAGAAGAAAACATTATCCTATGCACAGTGGACGTCAATTCTCTATACACATCTATCCCTCATTTATCCGGTTTGGAAGCCATTGAACACGCACTATTGCAATCCAACTACTCACAAGACCTACAAGTCTTTCTAATGGAACTGATGCAATTCACTCTCCTACACAGCTACTTTCAACATAACAACGAATGGTTTCAGCAACTAACGGGCACTTCCATGGGAAATTGTGCAGCCCCGGCGTATGCCAATATCTTTATGAATCGGTTCGAAGAAGACAACATCCTTTGCATCAAAACATGGACGGACCACCTAAAGCTTTATTTGAGATTCATTGATGACATCTTTATTGTATGGAACGGCCCCATTGATATTCTTGAAAATCAGCTGGAACAACTCAACCTAATCGATCAACGCATACAGTTCACTTTCAACATCAATCCCCATTCTATCACTTTTTTGGATGTTAACATCACACGATCTTCCACCGGTTTTGAAACAGATCTGTACAGGAAAACCACAGACAGAAACAATACTCTTCATTATCACAGCTTTCACCCCTTACCCCTCAAACAACACCTCCCGTATTCACAAATGCTTAGGATCAAAAGAATTGTTTCAAACCCCATTAGATCCAATACACAAATGGATACCTTAATGAATAGGTTCAGATCTCGTGGATACCCTGATCATGTACTGCATGAAGCACTGAAACGATCATCAACCAAGACCCGCAATGAACTTCTTAAGCCTCAAACTAAAAACACCAAAAATCAAATCACGGTAGTGTCCAAGTATTCTACCATGAGTACTTCATATAAACGGATTATCCGTAAACATTGGCAACTTCTCACATTGGAACAGGACTTCAACCATATATTCGACGAAACACCGATTTTTGCCTTTACCAGGAATAAGAACATTGGGGAAATTCTGCAACAATCGCAACCAACCGTCCAGCAAACATTCAAAGGCACAATCCCATGCCTAAACTGCAACAACTGCCACAATATCATCAAAGGTCCATACATAACACACCCCTTGAAAGGGCATAAAATCAAAGTCAGAACAACAGCCACTTGTGACACTTCCAACGTCATATACATGCTCAAATGCCCTTGTGGCATTGTTTATGTTGGACAAACCGAACGAAAAATCAAAGTCAGACTAAACGAACACAAGTCCAACATCAGAACCAAACAATTGAAGTCATCAGTCGCCCAACATTTTACAGAAGCGATGCACACTGTTTGCCAATTGAGATTTTGCATTTTGGAAACTAGAGAAAAAAGAAGGGAGAGACAATCATAAATTCCTATTGCAACGGGAAAACCACTGGATTTATTTGCTGAACTCCATGAAGCCAAATGGAATGAATGACCGCATAGAATTTACGTGTTACCTATAGTATTAACCTCCGGTCATTAGCGAAGGACTAACTTCAACTATCGCTTCATTCAAACCCCCATGTTTATTACATCTGTATATTGCCACCGATGTTCTGTTCATAAATGTTGTTACTGCTCACACTCTCACTTCTTCATCCTCTTTCTTCTCTTCTCCTCTTTCTCTTCCTTCGCTTTTCTCATCTTTCCCATTATAACACTCCAACCCCGCCTACAATTGGGTAGGTTCACTCAGCCCTTCTGAAATACAACTCTGTTTAAGATATTCTTTTAAATGCTTTTTCACTTTTAAATCCTTTTAAATGCTTTCTCACTCTGATTACTCTGATCGTACTACCTCCGTCTCTCATTTTGAATTTACACCGGTTATGTTCGTGTCCTACACTTTAAATTACCTTAGCATACTATTAGTCTTTCTTTCCACATTGCCATTCACCATATTCGCATAGTCTGTTTTCACCCTCTAACGCATTGAACTTCCACCACGTGATTACATTTTTTTAATCCCTGCATGAGACTTGACCGCAACCACACCATTGAGCCCGCGCGTCAGAACTCCACACATTCGGTAAGAACACACTAACTTAGATATCAGTGCAAGTCAGAACTCGTTTAATCATGTTTTTAAAGACTAGTCACACCCGTTACCGCTAATAGCACTATCTTGTTTGTCGTACTCGGCACTCCTCACCACAAGACCACGATTGTTTACTGGCACGCCCCGTTATTTCTTTAAAACCATTCTCCATTAACGTGACGCACGCCCGATAGAAATATATCAGTTCAGCATATTTTACCATTAGTTACACGTTATCTACACCTTCGCTTTTCTATCGTCTATACACGGGCACTTATTTATTCATTTACCGTTAAAGAACACACGTTCACCAACTCACTTTTTAACTAACACTCACCGTTGGTTAAAATACGCATACTGCATCCTCGTATATCACACTCATGATATGTATGATTGTTTGTAGATTTCCCCTGACGAAGGCAGTTTTGCCGAAATGCATTGGGAATGACCATGTAATCGTAAATCGTTATGGAGATATTGTCGTCTATGGACTAAAATTGCCATTCGATTTTCTATGAAGCAATAGAAAACAGTAAAGTTTCACTTCAAGAAAACTTCAACTTGTGATGAACTTCTTTCATTCCAAAAGTTAATAACCGCATGTGCGGCTTTCAACCAGTGCCTGGGGGACACACCCCAAATCATTGGGGGTGCTTCTCGATGTTTACATTTACACTCCACCTCGGAGAGTGATACCCCGTGAGCACGGTACAACCTTAAAGAACCTTTGATATCTTCAGGAAGTGCGCGTACTACTCCCTTTTTTTGCATAACACTGTATGGGCGCCATTAATATCCCACTGTAGTACGAGTTACTTACCTTCGGTAACGATGTATCTGGTAGAGATGATTCTAGCCGCAGATTCCTTCACGTAGAATTATCCCCAGGCGTGAGACTGGATCCGGAAACTTTTTGCCACAGCATTCCTGCGCACCGGGGGCGGGGCGACATCACGCGACTCCGCCCATGCGTCGTCTGCGTATATGACGTCAGCAAGGTCACATAAGACCCGCCCCGGCGCGCCCATGTCAGTTTTCTTCGGAGAACGTTTCCGCACCACAACGCGGAACCACCAGATATAAAACTGTGGGAGCATGGGAACAGAGTGCGAAAAGCAGAAAAATTGGAAAGAAACGGTGACTAACGCCACCACCAGGGTAGTGCCAATACCGCAGACCCCAAGGGCAGGGAAAGAAGAACAAGCAGAAACCTGCGCAGCCATCCTACCCGCACATAGACAACCTCTCATCCCTGTGCCCCGAAGGGAAGAACAGGCATAAAAGTCATGGCACACGTAGGAAGCCCACCCCCTCATCCTGAGCAAGGAAGGGGACCAGTCCCAAGACAGACAGGGACAACAAACCACCAAGTCACCCCAACCTGGAGGGCAACCACCCACAAGGACAAGGGCAAGACAGGGCCAGATGACCCTCAAACCAGAGGATAGCAATGGAAGGAAGGGAGGGGAGGGAGGACGAGGATAGACGCAATCTGCCCCAAACCTGGGGTAGCCAGAGCAGCAGGGCACCAGCGCACCAAAACCCCATTCTCCAAAGAACCAAGGGAGGAATGAACCGCCCCCAGACGGAGCCACCCGTCAAGAACAAGGAAGACACACACAGGAATTACAGCCCCCCACCGGGAGGCGAGTACCGAAGACCAACCCAAGGGTCCTCGCAGAACAGGGGAGGAAGGGCGGGCTGTGAAGGAATCTACCAGATACATCCTTACCAAAGGTAAGTCACTCGTACATCTGATAGAGACTACTAGCCGCAGATTCCTTCACGTAGAATAGATACCCTAGCAATACACCCTGGGAAGGAGGGTCTGTGAAAGGACCCCACCAGCCAATGCAGAACAGAGGGCCCCACAGGGGACCAGATCTGTGGACCAGGTAGAGCCTCGCCCCTGCCAGGCTAAGGGAACCCCCACAAGCAGAACCCCACCGACCCCAATGGGATGTAAGAGGGAAAGAAGGCTGAAGTGGCTCGTACACTCACAGCAGAGGAACCAAGGGCAAGGGCTGAGAGGCCGAAGCACCCCATTCCCCCACAAGGCAACATAGCTTCCGTCAAATGCCAAGACGGAAGAAGAAGCCTAGAGAGCCCAAGGAAACTAGGGAGAAGAAGGCAAGCCCACTCCAGATGGAGAGCAGCCTAACAGCCGGAACAATGCCGGCAGTCAAGGCCAGAAGCAAGAAGAACAGCCCGAGGCCCCAGGAAGGCCAAGTAGGCAACGCCTGGCAAGGGAGAACACATGGACATCCCAGACCGCAGAACGGGAGCAGGGAGAGGAGGAGAGGCCCGGGTCACCACCACAAGTGGCCGCACACACGACCACAGGAAGCAAAAGCAACCTACGTAAACACCATGGAGAACAGGTACCCGAAGGCGACCAGAACCCTCCAGCAGAGTGCAAGCCACATGACAGCTACCATAACCCCACATAGGGCACGTGAAGTCCCAAGATATGGGAACCCTCTTTGGAAGAACTTCCGCAGCAGAGGAAGAAACAAAAGAACCACGGGAAAAAAAGCACCCCCGCTACAGGCTTTAGAGCAACCCAAGCAAGCAGAAGGCCCAATCTCAGGGCCAAGTCTGCGCAACAACTTCTGCAGAACTCACACACAACAACATAAGGACCGTCCAGCAGCCAACAATGCCAAAGTCCCAAGGAAGGACGTAAATGGCCAGAAAAACAGACTCCACAACCATAACCGCCGGCCTAAGAAGGCCTAAAAGCAACCCTAACTCAGAAGTCACTGAGGAGGGGACGGAGGAGGAGGAGGGGGACGGAGCCCTACCAAGAGCCTCTGGATGGTGGAGTCGGCCGGGCCATGAAACAACAGACTGCCATCAAATGAGAGATCAATGAGCCTATCCCGAATATTTTCGGGGAAGACGCCGTCCCGAAGCCAAGCATGGCAACGGAGGGCGACTGAGGAAGCCATGGCCCGCCCAGCGCCTCAGAGACGTCCAGAGCGGAGCGGAGAATAAACGCCGCAAGCTCTCAGCCATCCAATGCGTGGTGCTGCAAATCCACCTGAGCAGGCTCCTGGGACGCTGCAGACCCCTGAGACTCAGCCGAGTTCCACAAACAGGAGGAGGCCCTAGCCAGCACACACAAGGTGTTAAGGGCCCGCAGGGCCACGCTGGTCGAGGCGAAAATGTTGCGTCCAAGAGTCCAGCCAGCGGGTCTCTCTGGACGGCGGAGCCAACAGGGGCGGCAGGGAGGGAAAAGCAGTCCTCAGAAGGGGACTGGAGGCTGAGGGGTGAATGAACAGGCACGCCGGGTCACGTGGCGTCGGAAGGTGCCGATGCAGAGGCACCGGGTCCCCGGAGGCAGGACGCCTCCAAGCCCCTGTCAAGGCAGAAAGGAGCGAACCTTCAAAGGGAAGTAAGATTTCCCTCCCACCAGAGCCCTGGTGGAGGACCTCCAACAGATGGTCTGCCGGAAAGTGAGCCACTGGGTCACCCATGCGTAGGATGCCCACAGCCGTGGATGCCGCACCCGCATCCGTAGGGCCCCGCGGTGGAGAAAGCAACTCCTCTGTGGGCGACGGCTGCAACGGCTGCAAACTAAGGCGGCCGTCCCTGAGGCCAAGCGGGGCGGGCAAGGGCCAGACCTGGAAATCAGGAGGAGCCGAGGAATGAGGAACCTGCCACTCGTCCGGCAAACACCTCTGCCTCAGGAAGGGCGGGGAGCCACCCTTCGATGCCGGTGAAAAGGACACCACACGGCGAACAGTCTCCGGGGAGGACGACACCAATATGCAGCCTGCCTCCGGAGAAGAAGGAGCGTCTGAAGAAGAAGGAGCGTCCGAAGACGAATCCGCGGTACAACCCCTGCGCGGATCCGTAGAGTCCGCTGCTTGAGGCAGGATACCGGTACCATCCGGCGTCCTCGGGCAAGGGACCCCCAAGTCACCCCGCACTGGAGACCAGAGCGGGGACCGGAGCAGAGCTGGAGACGCACAGACCCCGGAGCGGCGCCGCATCGGCGCCAGCTCGACCCCTGCCGAGATAACCACCTGTGTGGGGGAACGAGATGGACCCGGGGAGGGGCCTGAAGCCTTCCACCGGCCGCGGCCCAGAAGGAGGCGAAGGTCGCCTGGCAACCACTGTGGCGGCGCCAGGGACGATACAACCTCCGACTCGCCCTCCAACGAGGCAGCCGCCTGAGAGGAGGTACGAGAGGGGCCCGGAGAGGGACGAGGGGTCTGCCCTCGACCACGAGCGGGACGAGGAGGGGCCACTGACCCCTGTGGCTCCTCACGGTCCAGCTGCTGCCGGCACCGTAGCGTCGTCACCTCGGCCTTAGACAGGACCACCCTGCTAAGGGACCGAGAGGGGCTCGGAGATGCGACCGGAGCCCCGCGACCTCCCGTGACACCACAGGGACCCCCGCTGGGGTTTGCGGCCAGGCAGAAACGCCGTGGCCTGAAGGAGGTGCCACAGAGGAGCCGCACCCCAACAGTACCACATCCCCCAAGCCTGGATCCGACCCAGTCGGTGCCGGGGCCAGAGCAGGAGCCACCGTCGGTGCCACGGAGGGCCCTGCACAAGGCGAGGGATCCGCCGACGCACCAGGAGGGGAAGGAGGAGGAGAAACCAGTGAGGCCTGCAAAGCAGCCGCGTAAGTCTCCATCTGGACTCTCGATGCCCCAACACCGGGAAACGGTGGATAGGAGTCCACGCTCCCGTTAGGCTGGAAACCAGCCCCGGGGACGAACTGCAACACTTACCCACCGGGGAGTGACGCTCACGTGACATCAGAGAAAGGCGAGGACGATGACCACGTCTGAAGCCGTCCGCCGAAGAAGACCGAGGAGAGGACGTCGACCTGGAGAGACGCGCCGAGAGAAGTTTTATGCTGCGCTCCCGCTGCGACTTCGGCTTCAACTTTTGGCACGCTGCACAATCTGAGGTGCCGTGATCCTCCCCCAAACACCACATGCAAATGAGGTGAGGGTCCGTGGCCGACATAAAACACCCACAAAACGTGCAAGTTTTAAAGCCTGAAGGCATTCGCACACTGTTCCAACCAAAAAAGAATGGAAGAAAGGGGGCCTTAAACAGGTGTTGCACGTGGAAAAGGAAAAAACTGAGTCGCGTGATGTCGCCCCGCCCCCGGCGCGCAGGGATGCTGTGGCAAAAAGTTTCCGGATCCAGTTTCACGTCTGGGGACAATTCTACGTGAAGGAATCTGCAGCTAGTAGTCTCTGTCAGATACAGAGAATGCCCTTGTGCTGGAGAAAGAAACCATTGTTACTGCCAAACAAGGCACAAGTTCTAAAGAAAATGGCGGGTGTTATCATACGCAAATCGCAAATGACAGAAATTGAAGCCACAAGAAGTGATGCCTTGCTTTTAAAATAATAACCTGGTTAAACAATAAAAGGGTTATGGTGTGATTTTCCCTGTTCTCCAGCTAGGAGATTTAAGAGATTAAAACATAGCCCCTAACTGGGCCATTTCCCCAATTAAAGCGGATATTGCAAGTAGACGGTGATTTGAAAACACCCCAAGGCAAGGTTACACGCTCATAGTGTTTACAAATACAAGCAATGCAGAGGCTCGGGGTGACACCTCAGTCAATGGATAAGGGAACGGGAGCCCTTTCTAAAAACAGTGGGGGAACTCCGTACACTGGCATCCACCCCGACTTGAGTGCCCTGCCGCACCGCACGTGGGTGCTAGATTTTAACAAGCTGAAGCACCTTTTTCAGCCCACCCTTCCCCATTAATATTTATCATTCCTTCGTTCACCATACTTCATATCCCAGGAGCTGAGCTTCTACCAGTAATATCACAGCCACCATTTCTGACAGTGTGAATTCCTTTTTTTGAAAAAACCCTAGCCGGGAAGACTTTCCCAATTTTATCTTGTATACCCAGGACCAATTACTTTGTAGTTCAATGGCGCCTCCCTGCGTCAACGGATATCCGGGGTCCAAAACCCCGGATATCCGTTGATGCAGGGAGGCCGTCTACACACACTCAGAGCAAAACAAGCCCGGTACCATGAAGAGTGTGTAACATTACTAGCACCCTAAAAAGAAGATATTTCAAAATGCATAAAGTGCCTGCTCTGCTATTTGAATAGAATTCCATATATAAAGGAATCTGGACTGATATTACTTCGCCACAATACGGTGGCGTCAACGGATACCGAGCAAAGCAAGTATCTCTTAATAGAGCACCCTATATCGAGACCATAAAGTTGTTGAAAAAGGTTCCCCAACAAGATTATGCAATTGATAAAAACATAATCTATCACACAATGAAGATTTTATGAAAATTCTTGGTCCTGAAGAAGGTGAAACCATTGAACTTAACACCGAAACGCCGCGTCAACTGTTTTTTTTATTTTAATCCTCAGTATTAGATTGTAACCTTTAGTGGGAGGAAGGCTACATATAGCATTTTATTGATTATGTAAAATGATATTTTTTTATATAATAATTTTTTTTTTTTTAACTATGATTGTATTGAATAGTATGTCTTTGAAACCACATGTTGCACTGTGTTAACGTTAATAGAGCTATGAAAAGGTTTTTATATTGTGACTCCTAATGAAAAAGTGACTTTTCTAAATACGATTAATTAACGAGTTGGCCAGTGAGAAGCCTTTGTTTGCATATACGCTTTCTCTTTGGGAACGTTTGTCTTTTTGTGTCCACTAGTATACCTCGTCCCTATAAACACTAAGGGGTACCTCCCTTTCTTTGTTGCACCTTTGTCAGACAACATATTTAAAAGTGGTTGACAAGCCTAAGTTCTTGTTTGTGAATATCCCTATCCCACTGTCGCACAGCTTTTTTTAAACCTTGCAAACTGAGTTTTATAGGCTGGTACAGACAGGTAGTCGGGGGCAACAGCACTTGGAGATCGTGACACTGCCATTCATCAGGGGCAGACTTGTTTCACAGACCTCTACCAGGGGCATCTTGGCGGCCCGGGGCCAAACGTAATTTGGGGGCCCCAGTTCGGGACAGCTTTAGATATTGATGATCCAATTACAGCTCTTTCATGCTCTTTTTGGCGAAGTCAATGACAGTGCACAGGAACATGCACACTAGTACACATTCTATATGTGTTTCCATCTAATATTTAGGGATTGTACCAGGTGTTTTCAATAGTGTAATGCAGCAGCTGCTCACTAATATTACTGCAAATAATCCCTGTGACCCCGCCCCATTTCTCATATGCGAGGTCCTGTTTTAATCTGAAAAAAACTTTTTTATGGATGTTACATAATGTTGAAAAAATTTTTTTTAAAGTCTGAAAAATATTTGTAATAAATTTCCACACATTACCTGTATAAAAAAAACATTAAAGTCAGAGGGTATTTAAAACACACTGTGTTTAAGAATCATTCAGGGTCTGCAGAACAGAGCCCCTCTGTAAGGCTGGGGCCTGGGCCAGCGCCCACTTTGCCCATGCCTTAAAACGTCTCTGACCCATACTACCTAACAGCACGGGCCTGCTTTGCAGTATACTGGTACCTCCCCAGCCACTCACTCAGACCACACATGGTAGCAGTGACGGACAACATAGAGATAGTTAGGCTCCAGACGAACAAGTTACTTACCTTCAGTAACGATGTATCTGTAAGAAACATTAGTTAGTTAGATTCCTCACCTTAGAATATCCCCAGGCGTCAGACTGGATCCGGAAGATTTTTCGTCAGCAATACCCCTTGCGCGTCGCTAGGCGTCGTCTGCGGCTCCGCGTCCGTCGTCGGCGTCGGAATGACGTCGTTGGAGTACTTAGACGCCGCCCTCGCGCGCTGACGTCAGTTCTTGTACATAGCCTTCCGCGCCAGGAACGCAGAGCCATGCAAGATACCGACACTGGTGCCAAAAAATTCTAGGGCCCTGAAAGGGATAGCCTTAACCCTAGATGTCAGTTCGCAGAACGGGGAGGATGGGTGGGTCGGTGAGGAATCTAACTAACTAATGTTTCTTACAGATACATCGTTACCGAAGGTAAGTAACTTGTTCATCTGAAAGAAACACGTTAGTTAGATTCCTCACCTTAGAATAGATACCCAAGCAATACCATCCCCGGAGGTGGGTCTGCGAACCAAGATCACACCAGAAAGTCCTGGAGGACAGAACGGCCAAAGAAGCCATCCCTCCGGACTTGGCTGTCAAGGCAATAATGCCTGGCAAACGTGTGTAGCGAAGCGCACGTTGCCGCCTGACAGATGTCCTGCAAAGGGACACCCCGTCCCAAAGCAGTAGTAGCCGCCGTGGCCAGAGTAGAATGGGCGCGCAGCCCAACAGGAGGGTCCTTTTTTGCCAAGGAATAACAAATTTTGATGCACAAAACGACCCACCGAGAGATGGTCCGTTTATGCACAGCTTTCCCCTTCTTAGCACCCACGTATCCAACGAAAAGTTGGTCGTCCACCCGGAACTGTTTTGTGCGGTCCAGATAAAAGGAGAGCGCACGCTTTGGGTCCAGACGGTGGAGCCTCTCTTCCTCTTTGGAAGGATGCGGAGGCGGAAAGAAGGTGGGCAAGGTGACAGACTGCCCAAGATGAAAGGGGGTCACCACTCTCGGAAGAAAGGAGGGACGAGGCCGAAGGACAACCTTGTCCGGATGAACAGAGAGAAAAGGAGGCTTTGATGATAAAGCCTGGAGCTCACTCACCCGTCTAGCCGAGGTGATGGCTACCAGAAAAGCAGTCTTAAGCGTCAGCAGACGAAGAGGACAATTGTGAAGAGGCTCAAAGGGAGCGCACATTAGAAATGTGAGAACAAGATTCAAGTCCCACTGAGGCATTACAAAAGGGACAGGAGGGAACGTGTGAGTAATGCCTTTTAGAAAGCGTGTAACTACAGGGGACATGAAAAGAGAAGGCTGATCAGGAAGCCGCAAGAAGGCAGAGATGGCAGCAAGATAACCTTTCAAGGTGCCCAGGGCAGAGCCCTGCCGGGCCAAAGAAAGAAGAAAGAGGAGAACCTCAGAAAGAGGGGCAGAAAGGGGATCCACAGCCTTTGCTGTGCACCATGCCACAAATTTGTTCCACCGGCAGGCGTATACCGTCTTTGTGGAGGGACGCCTGGCTGCCAGAATGATATCACAGACTTCAGGAGGCAAGTCAAATGGCATCAACTGCCGCCGCTAAATCTCCACGCATGGAGGTGGAGGCTGGACAGGTTCGGGTGGAGGACCGTCCCCTGCTGCTGCGACAGCAGATCCTCCCGAAGGGGCAGACGTATCGGATGATCGGTCAACATACTGAGTAGCTCGGGATACCAGTACCTTCGTGCCCAATCCGGAGCCACCAAGATGACTTGGGCCCGGTCGTGCCTGATCTTCTTCACCACTCTGGGCAGAAGTGGTATAGGCGGAAAGGCGTACAACAGACCGCAACTCCACTCGTGACGAAAAGCGTCGCCGAGCGAGTGCCGCCTTGGAAATTCCAACGCGCAGAACTGCTGACCTTGCGCGTTCTCTTCGGTGGCGAATAGATCTAACCAAGGCTCTCCCCACTTCTGAAAGAGACCTTGCGCCACTTCGGAGTTCAGACGCCATTCGTGATCCATCATGCACCGGCGGCTGAGTTCGTCTGCTCTGGCGTTCAGAGAGCCCGCCAGATGTTGAAACACTAGGGCGACGCCCTGGTGTTCCAGCCACGTCCAGAGGCGCAGAGCCTCCTGACAAAGGATCCACGACCCCACCCCGCCCTGTTTGTTGCAATACCACATGGCGGTGGTGTTGTCCGTGAACACCTGCACGACACTTCCCCTGACAGAGGGAAGGAAGGCTTTCAGTGCAAGTCGGATCGCTCTCAACTCCAACAGGTTGATGTGGAGGCGAGACTCCGCCGGAGACCAGAGGCCTCTGATCTCCGCCTCTCCCATATGGCCACCCCATCCTAGGAGGGACGCATCCGTCACTACGACATGCTCCGGTTGGGGAAGGGAGAGGCTCTGGCCCGTGACCCAATCGCGGTCCGTGAGCCACCACTGCAACTGCTGTGCAGTGCCCTCAGAGATCAAGACATGGTCGGACAGGTTGCCGTGATGCTGGGCCCACTGAAACTTCAGGTCCCACTGCAGAGCCCGCATGCGCCGCCTGGCGTGATCCACTAGTAGGATGCAGGAGGCCATCAGCCCCAGAAGCCGCAACACTAGCCTGACCGAAACCCAGGATAGAGGCCGAAAGATGGGAATCAGGGCATGAATATCCCGGACCCGCTGTTCCGGCAGATAGACCCGGAACTGCGCCAAATCGAGAACCGCTCCGATGAAGAGGAGCTTTTGAGAGGGACTCAGGTGTGACTTCGGCACGTTGATGGAAAACCCCAGCAAATGCAGGAGATCCGCCGTAGTCTGGAGGTGGGAGACGACTGCCTGGGGCGAGCCCGCCTTCAACAACCAGTCGTCGAGATAGGGGAAGACTGGAACCCCTGATCTGCGCAGATGAGCTGCGACCACCGCCATCACTTTCGTGAACACCCGAGGGGCACTGGTAAGGCCGAAGGGGAGCACGGTAAACTGAAAGTGCTCTTGACCCACCGTGAACCGCAGGTAACGCCGGTGGGCCGGCAGGACGGGGATGTGGAAATATGCGTCCTGCAAGTCCAACGCTACCATCCAGTCTCCAGGGTCTAGGGCAGCTAGAACCTGAGCCAAAGTTAACATCTTGAACCTTTCCTTCCGGAGGAAGGCATTGACGTTCCGGAGGTCCAAGATAGGGCGTAGGCCCCCTTTGCCCTTCTTGGGAACCAGAAAGTAGTGGGAATAACAACCACGACCTACTTCTGGGCTCGGAACGCGCTCGATGGCCCCCTTGGCCAAGAGGGCCGAAACTTCCTCGTGGAGAAGATTTAAATGAACCCCCGAGATACGGTGGTGCTGCGGTGGCATGGCTGGAGGGGTCGTCTCGAAGGGGAGGGAGTAGCCCCTTCGGACGATTTGCAGCACCCATCTGTCCGATGTGATGGACCGCCAGTGGAGCAGGTGATGGCGAACTCTGCCGCCCAGTGGCGTGGAATGGGCCTGAAAGCTCGGACTAGGAAGGCTTTGAGGCGGATGCTGCCGGGGTGGATGTGGGCTGACCGCGTCGTCCTCCAGAACCGCCTCGGCGGAAACCACGTCCGAGACCGCGCGCAGGTTGGTTCTGCGGCTGGTGGCTAGGCGGATGTGAGGAGGCACCCCTTCCTTGGCCACGAAAGGGGCGAAAGGCGGAAGTTTGCGACCGCGGGCCGAGAGGCCCAAGGACTTGGCCGTAGCCCGGGAGTCCTTAAAGCGATTCAGCGCACTGTCCGCTTTCTCACCAAAAAGGCGAGTGCCATCAAAGGGCATGTCCATGAGAGTGCTCTGGACATCTCCCGAAAAGGACGTGGACCGCAGCCAGGCGTGACGTCTAAGCGCCACCGTGGTAGAAATCGCCCTACCCAGCGAGTCCGTAGTGTCAAGCCCACATCTGATGTCGTGCTGCATCCCTCCCATCGGCCAGAGCCTGGGTAAGTCGTGTCTGGACCTCCTCCGGACACGGGCAGCACGTCCTCCACCGTATCCCACAGAGAGTGGGAATAACGGTCCAAAAGACAGGCGGTGTTCAAGGACCGCAGACCCAAACTAAGGGAGGAGAACAGCTTTTTGCCAAACTGTTCCAGTCTCTTGGAATCCCGGTCCGGCGGAGCGGTCGGGAAGGAGGATTGGGAGGTAGAAGCCTGGATAACCAGGCTCTCGGGGGTGGGGTGTTGGGACAGAAAACTGGGGTCGCCCGGAGCAGGGCGGTGGCGCCTGGCGACGTTCCTGTCCACAGGAGGAACTGTGGAGGGCTCGGATCATGTGCCCTGCAGAACGTCAATGAGGGCCTCATTGAATTGCAGCAGAGGCTCAGTGGAGCTTGCTGCAGACTGAAGCACCTCAGTGAGGACGTTAGTTCTCACAGCCACGGCAGGCAGCTCGAGCCCAAGGGCTGCGGCCGCCTTGCGCAGCACCACAGAGAAAGCAGCACCCTCCTCCGAAGCCACAGTCGGAGGAGAGATGAATCCAGTGTCTGGTGAGGTATCCAGATCACTGGCCTCCCCCAGTTCATCTGCCCAGTCCTGTGACAGCTGAGCCTGAACGGCCATAGGATCCTCAGACCCCTCCCATTCGCCCCCGTCATCCGATTCCTGGTAAACAGGAGGAAGGATCGGAGCCGGACGATAGACATAATGTGTCTCCAATGGCGCCGTACGCGGCGTCCATCGACGCCGTAACGGCGCCGGGTCCGGAGCGGGGCTGAACTGGGGCACGACGCCGAGCGGAGCCGGCGTCGGAGGTGGAACTGGTGTCGACGCCGGCGGAGGAGGCGTGACGAGGCCGACCGGCGTCGGCGGGGACGAGTCCCTCAGGCACTTGCGGCGTCGAGGCCGGAGCCGACGCCGGGGCCGGAGCCGCCGGCATGCAAGGTTGCCCAGTCGGGTCCGCGGGGCCCGAAGGCGCGCCAGCGGGCGTCGACGGCGGAGCCAGGTTCCTCATGGCCGAGAGGAAGGCACTGACTTCTGCCGGCGTCGTGTCAGTCCCAGGGACCGGCGGGTATGGGGACTTGCGCGGCGCTTGCGGCTCCGCTGGAGCCGCGGGGGTGGAACCACCCTGACCCTCGGCCGAGTCGCGTGACCGGCGAGGGGAGTCCGAAGAGCGGTGTCGCCTCTTGGACTTCTTGGAGTGCTTCGACTTACCCGAAGACTTGGAGCCAGACGATCGATGATGACGTCGGCTGCGGCTCCGCGACCGATCCT
Source organism: Triturus cristatus (assembly GCF_964204655.1). Classification (NCBI taxonomy): domain Eukaryota; kingdom Metazoa; phylum Chordata; class Amphibia; order Caudata; family Salamandridae; genus Triturus; species Triturus cristatus. The sequence goes on along the minus strand of NC_140586.1, from coordinate 82,804,226 downwards.
TGGACCTCCTCCTGGACCGGGATCGAGAGGGGCGCGGAGCCGAGTGGCGAACCTCGAGGAGCTTACGGGACCGTAAGCCTTCGAGGTCAGGGCCTTGCAGTCCGAACACGACTCCGCGTCGTGGTTGAGGCCTAAACAGTAAAGGCACCGGCGGTGATGATCCGTAACCGACATCAAGCGGTTGCAGTCAGCACAGGCTTTGAAACCAGGCATCCTACTGGCACCGGAGTCGAGACAAGATCAAAAAGGATCAAAAAACTTAGTCAAAAAAGACTAATAAGGGGTAGCTCTCCCGGATCTGCGCTTACTGGCGCGGAAAAAAGAAGAACTGACGTCAGCGCGCGAGGGCGGCGTCTAAGTACTCCGACGACGTCATTCCGGTGCACGACGCCGACGACGGACGCGGAGCCACAGACGACGCCTAGCGACGCGCAAGGGGTATTGCTGACGAAAAATCTTCCGGATCCAGTCTGACGCCTGGGGATATTCTAAGGTGAGGAATCTAACTAACGTGTTTCTTTCAGATTGGTCTCTTTAAACAAATGAATTATCCCAGGGATGGCACTGGAACCGCTGCAACAATAAATAAGGTAGGGCCCAGACAGAGCAGCCAGGCAAATGGACTCCCCAACAGTAGTCCTCCTAGATACCCTGGCACTGCCTCTGATGACTGAGAGAGCGGTAAAGAACTCTCTAAATAAACAGAAGCGGAATTAGGACATATGTCAATAGGCGGGCTCTTTCTGTCACTGTTACAATACAAAGACACTCGGGGTGTTTGTATCTATGACACCTTCAGGCATGCAGTCAGGTGAAACAACATGGCATTCCCATAGGAGCTACACAAATTCATTCCACTCACAAAGGTTGGAGTTTAGTAGAGGATGGGTTTCACAGCTTTACAAGCAGTCTAACCATGTCATAGTGGTTCAATATATACAAGCATGCAACTATGGCAAAACATCTGGGTAAGCTATGGGATGTACGCAAAAGGTCCTATTGCTGCGCTCAGTTGAAAACCATATCAATCAATTACAGACACAAGCTCCGCCATTTTAAATTCCTACATCGGCTATATCTTACTCGACTAAATACATTTGAAAGCACCAGGCCACAAATGCAATAACCAACAAGCAGATTGTATCACCTGAAATGGACATGTGGGTATATTACTACATTCTAGGAAGAGATAGACGCTATATCTTCCATAGCAGAGTGGGTTCACGCTATATCTTGTCCTTGTCCGGAATGTCTGCATTGTCAGCATTCCGTCCATCAATTGTTTGTTGTAACGCTTTATAGTACTTCAGCAGAAGATGCGTCTCGAACTGCTTACTAATGAAGAGCGGATACTGAGATTGCGCTGGAGCCGGAGCCAGCGTCGAGCTGGGTTCGCCCGCCTGTACGCCCCGGAGATTCCGCTGGGTATGTGTACGGCCCTCCCGCATGGAGGGGACTGGACGGCATTAGCCGAATGGGAGGTGCTGGGAGACCTCTATGAAAACGGAATCCTATTGTCATTTCAGGCTCTACAGGATAGATATGGTCTACCGCGGGGGGATTACTTGCTGCATTCAGCACTAGTCTCGGCAATGCAACGATACTGGAAGGCGGGATTGTCAGAACCATAGACCTCAATGGCGTGCTAATATGTGGTAATTGCCGCAGGAACCTTTAAGGCTATTACGTGCCTTTATAGGCGCATGCTGACCGAAGCGCTAGAGCCGTTTCATGTGCTGCAGAGGAAATGGGAAGCGGACCTAGGCAGGGAAATCACCAAGAAGACATGGGCCCAGCTGGTTAGGAGGGCCTGGAAAAGCACGAGGAATGCCAGATTTCAATTGGTGCAATTTTATATAGTGCATAGAGCGTACTTAACACCAGCTAAGATTAACCAATATTTTAACACGGCTGCCGCTCAGTGCCCGAGATGTAGTTTAGAGGGGGCCAACTTCCAGCATATGCTGTGGGGATGTACATGTTTGGGAACGTATTGGGAGGAAGTGCTAGATTTGCTGTGTGGAATAACTGATCGTAACATAGAACCGGATCAGGGTACTTGTTTATTGCACCGGTTCCCGCACACCTCTAAAACGAAAGTGACAAGCACATTTATAGACTTGGGCCTTGTCTTAGCTAAGAGAGAGATCACAATGCACTGGAGATCAGCGGGAGGGCCCAGCATGGGGAGATGGAGGGCGGAATTACTCGAATGGGCACTGAGCGAAGGTACACTTAGGCTACAACAGGCCCTGCAAACTAATAATGAAAAGGCACTGGAAGCAGCGAGGGCGTGGGAGGCCTTAGTTGCAATACTACAGGCACCTGAGACGGGTTTCGGAGGAGGGTTCAGCCTTGGAAGGTCAAGAGGGTTCAACTGATATCATAGCACTAGGAGAGTAAACCTGGGCATGCTCTGTGGAACAAGTGTTGAGCTCCAATGAAAGAATGTTACCTGTACTGCACTACTGTTGTGGAATTATCTGCCTCAGGAGACTCAGATGCTCCTTTATTGGTTACGATGCGAGTAATTAAGGCACACCAGTGGCAGGGGAGGGGGATAAGGGGACAAGGGGCTTGAGATTTGCTTTGGTGTCATTTATTTGATTTTGCAATGGTGCATTATTTTTATTTGTTGTTGGAAAATCAATAAAAATATATAAAAAAAAAAAAAATAGCATAGTGGGTTCGCATATACCCAGGTCTCCAGTTGTGGCCATACTAAGATACGTGGCTGGCGTGCCTACATCCGCGAGACAACTAATTCCAATAGTACTTCTGCTTGGAAAAAGGGAAATAGCCGTCCACTGGATTTTAGGGTCCATTGCCGTAACAGGCTAGGTGGCTCAGAAAGGCTGCTGACTGTAACGCGAATGTGGAAATATTTTCCGCCTCGATAGCCAAGGACATGTGAGTGCCACTAAGAGCATATCTTGAACATTTTGAGTGCACTACGCCAATGTAAGCCCTGGAAGCAAATTGGTGTCCTAACAACAAACCAATTATTATGACACTGGAGGGGTGGGGCAATTAAGGTGGACTGCACTGTTAGCCTCTTCACCAGCTTTGATGGTTCAGGTGCTCAATCTTTGGCATGTAGGCGAATGTGACACATTACCTGCGTCTATTATGCTTAGACAGGGGGGCATTAAACATACATTGATTTTGTATTAAGTTCAATGTAGCGACTAATAACGAAATGAAAAAAGACAATATTTCATTCAGTGGGCCAGTGACTATCTCATCACTGTCCAACAGAACGAGGCGATCATTGTCCTACAGACATCAGACAACTAGCCAGCTTAGTAGGAAAAAAAACAGACAAGCAGATAGACGAGAAGACCGATGACAAGGCGACGGACAGTCACAGAAAGCTATATCGTTAAGCACATAGGCAACATTTTCTCTAAAAAAGATGCGTTGGTGTGCTAATAAGTTAAGAGAGCTGTTTCAGTGGATTTGAGACTGCAGCGGCAGCTTCCTGCCACAGAATAAAGCAAATGGACACCCAACCAAAACCTGCAAAAAAGGTTAAAAGTCTTGGAGCATTGTCAAATAAGAACCGCAACCAAATAAACAGCATGAAGTGGTTAGTTCAGGCTTTTATAAAATCTCGCCTGGATTATTGCATTTCCTCTTAGGGCTGCTGCTGGAGGACCTCAACAGACTTCAGAGAACAAACAAAATGGCAGTCTGGATCGTAAAACATCTAATCATCAGGGACACACTGCTCACTGCATTGAATCCCTATCCAGAGGCGCATCTGGTTGAAGGTGAGCTGTATGATTTAATATATAAGTATGTCAGTGGTCTTAAATTAACTACTTAGGCCCTTAATGTCACACAATATTGTAGCATAAATTCCATCCTCTGAAATGCAGGAGTGTTGTCTTACATCTCACGGACAAGACACGGATTAAATCACAAAGGTTTTTTGAGGAATAAGCTGGCTGCAGTCTTTAAAGCTATTCATTATGTGATTTATATGGTGCTTACCATGGGAGCATAATGTAGGCAAATTTAGTTCACAGTCGGCCTCAAGAAGCCTCGTTTTAAGATACTGGGGTTTCCTAAGCCACAAGTTCCCTTCTGGTCCTAACAGGTCACCCTTCACCTTCCCCAAAAAGGATACCTGGAAGCCGACACAGCCGACAGGTAGGTAGCGACAGTCTTCCAGCATGTTCAGGTACTCGGCAACCAGAGCTGCTGAGTGGACAAGGCACTGGGCCGCCTCTGCATGGTTGCCGCGTTCCGAGTGCTTCCCGGCCATGTTCTGCAGCCAGGTCAAGCGCAAATCCGGTGACGCCTGGTACCCTTTTGCTATCCTGAAAGGAGAAAAAAAACACTAGATGGTGAGATTATGCCCATTCACCATTCTTACCCATGCAGAGGAATGCTGTGATTGTTCAAATGGAAGCAGAGGCCAATAGCAATACAAACATGTCCTGTGCTCCAAGTATCAATGCCCCAGAGAAACGTTGTGTCCTCTTTCAAACGCAACGTTCACATTGCCTGTGCTTCAAGGATCACCGCAACATTCTTTACTGATCACAACAGACAGGCTTGACCATTTATGACAACACTGAAAGTAGCTTCCATCTGAAACGGTTGCAGATATTCTGTCACCCTGGCATTCCTGACATTGACCCCATGACTCAGCATCAAGGTATGAAGACTCAACCACATTGCCCCTTTTTATACTTAATCAACATTTTAAACCACAGAAAATATTGTGATGACACTTTGATTCAATACTTTACAGACCGACAACCCCACCACATTCTTAAGCTAGCTCAGCACTTTGTGAAGCTTGGAAGACACACAAAAGCCTCTACACAGTCAGGAACCTTCACACTCAATGATACATTATCTTTCACAAATTAAATCCAGAATAATTTGTCTATATCAAAGGTGTCCTTGCATCTCTCTCCAGCCTCCTCAAACACTCATTGTCAGTTACCATTCTCCAAATATGTTTCAACAACTAGGGATTGGGCCTGCAACACACCAAAAACATGTAACTGGATTTCTATAGCATATGGTTTGAGTCTGTAGTTCCAACTCATTGCCCTTCGTTATCAGTGGCCTGGAAAAATCCCCATTATTACCCCCCCCCCCCCCCCCCCCCGGATTTACAAGTTAACAAGTTACAGGGCGTCCGGTAATTAAGGAAGGGACGAAATATGCAGGTGTCTGAGTTAGAGAGCCAATTCCAGCCTTCTTTCACCAGTATTTCACAGAGAAAATGCGCTTACTTCAAGGAGGAGAAATCATAGGGCTGAATACGAAGGAGCTACAATTCTAATGGAGTCAGTAACTAATGTAACAGGCCCCATCTGAATTATTAGGACACCTGAAATGAGGGCCTAAGTCCCCACTGCCTTTTACCTTTTCTGGTCTACAACAATAGTCGACCAAATGCACGCCACTATGATTAAATTGAGCCATTCTACCGACATGTTGGTCCATGAATGATATACTGGGACTATCTTGAATATAATTCAATTGCTTCCTAAATAATCACTGATTCCCAAGGAGGCTAGTTGCACACCATTATCAATGAGAAGTTCTGGACTAACCCTCCCACTGAAACGCTTAATCCATGAACTTCACAACTGCTTTGCAGTGACAATTAAGGACGAAACATGGCCTACAAGAACAGCGATGATAAGATACCCTAGTAGTAACTTTTCTACCACTGTGATTTCAAAATAACTAGTCCTCACCTTACACACTTTGCTTTGTACATTATATTCTCCAATGTCACTCACTGACAATTTACACCAACCATAACATGACACTTCAGGGGGCGCCAACCAGTCACATCTGCTCGGCAGGCTGTCGATCACACATGCTTCTTTCAAGGACTAAAAGCACACCACCACCTCACATAGCTCTCTCTCCCCTCGATGACCATTCACTATAAAAAATGCAACCTACCCCTATTTTCCTGGCAACTGAATTGTAAAGTTGACAAATCAGTACTTATTCACTCTCAAGATGAGAATTATTTTTACGACACACTAACACAACACATTAGTAATGGGGCAGAACGCTGTGCACTACCGGAGCTATAAGCGTATTTAGTATCTGCTGCACCTTACTATGTACTCACTTATGAGTCTTACATATAGCCAATACAAATTAGTGGGATGCGCAACAAATCAAAAACCTCCTAACAATTTAAGATTTTACAAATAAAAACATAATTCTTTGTGAATCCGGCCGCAATGAGAAACAAATGAGCACGCTCTATTATAGAAAACAGTGGCACGTGCATTTGACAAGAGCATCGTGGCCCAACTGGCTGGACAAAAAACCTGAACCAAAGAGGACATGTGACCGTATAATCGTACCTCATATCCAGTCAGTTTACAGGAGCACTAACTGCTCTCAGGAGTACAAGGAATTTAAAATTCAAGGCCTGGGGCACTAGAACCTTTGCACATCTGACCAACATGCGCTTTGACGACACCTCTTCTCCTATTATCTCCATCTAAGCAGAATGTAATGCTTAATGGATATGATTAAAATTATAATTTTTTCTATGAAATTTCTTTTAACAATGGATTTCAAATTCTTTGCCTGTAAATCAGAAGTATGCTTTTGCCACCTTTCTTAGTAACTCGAGAAGCCTGTATTACATAAATCACACCACGTGAACAGGTAATAAAATAAATCGCTCCTTCACTAGCACGACTTGTGTAATTCCTTGACTGGGCAGAACTTCCAGTATGGCGATTCACTGTAACCTGATCCTTAATAACATTTGCTCTAGTGGAGCAAAGCTGGCACAGAAACCTACCCATCGTCTATGCTTAGTGACACTTAGTTTGTTATGCTTTTGTGAGCTGAACCTACATAATTGCTGTAATTGGTTTTCTGCATTGCCACTTCTATTTGACATCTGCTGCCCTGAAGCTGTCTCACAGACACTCCTGATCATGTGCACAGATCTTATCACCACTATAGCCTGATTCGGGATAAACATTTAATTCAGCCAAACCTCTCCCAACAGCTTCTCAACCCTATAGTTTGGCACAAATGGTTCACAGATGTGCTACTCTTGCTATGACCCAACCTTATAGGTGGATGCCAGTCTCTGGAAGGCCGTAGTAGACTTCCATTTCCTCGCCTTGTCTTTCATGCCGAAAAATATATCTTTCAAGGATCAAATTGAGTTTGGTGCCATGTAGCTTGTTTGGCTTCTTAAAGTACACCTCAAAGCCACGAGCAGCATATCTTTTTCAATTAAATCAAGCCAATAATCAAATATTTGCAGACCGTTCAATTTTGGAACAATGTCACTTCATCCTAAAGGTTCCCCCGTGGATGTGGAGAAAAAGTGATTATATTTTTCAGTCTCTCTTAAAATCAGCCACTCTCCACTGGGGAAGGTGCTCAAAGCACACTTGAGCATGAGGGAGTGTGTTGAGTAAGGCTTCATCATTTGTTTTCGTCTTACAAAGGATGAGTCAGACTCTTGCTCCTAGGAGGGTGATTTTGGTTCTGTAACCTCACTTTATGATGTATTCTGTGGGTATTCCTGAGCTGGACTAGCGTTTACTCTTCCGGCAAAGAACTGATGGATAGGAGAGGAGGGCGGGAAGATGGGCACAGAGGAAAAGAAAAACATATACCGGAAAGTCAGAGGCCAAGCTTTAGACAGGCAGGGTGGAAGTTTCTTTGTACCTGTACATTAAATCGATCAGCATTTCGGGGTCTCCCTGGTGTTCTTTCATCTTTACGGTGTCTGTCAGGATCATGTGCAGATTGAAAACCAGGTCCTGCACCTGAAACACAAAGGACAAATGAGTAAGGATACTGTAAGCTTCTCTCCTCCACTCAAGGAGGCTCATACATTGATGTCAAGTGGGAAGTAAGGACTAGATCCTGGGTTTCCTGGCTCGACAAGTGGCCACAAAGGCCATGTCTCATGGAGGTGCCTCCAAACACACTCAGGCAAAGTTATTGTTTCCCTACCTGCTCAGGGAAAGTAGTCTCCCGGAGATCCAAGTCGGCTTCAGCATAGGTCAGAATGGTTTTCAGTGAACGGCGCAGGTAGTCCTCATTGAAGGTCTGCGATGTCCCCACCAGAGAAGACAGTGACATGGTCACCTGCATTTTCACACGTGCAAAATTCTGCACGGTTGAAGATAAAACATCGCACACTATTAATAGACATGCAATTTGAAAGAAACATATGATTGGATAATATCATACAATGGCAGAGCAGTACCCCCTTACATAATACCGAAAAGACCGGTCTTATATGGGACAGACTTTTGACTGGAATAATAAAGTGTGGCAGACTAATGACTTCAACTGCAGCTGCTCTCAAATTGGTCTCCATATAAAGGGTTACTTAGGTCATGAGACTGCCAATCAGATGGCTCTTACCATTCAAGGAATATGGCTGTGCATGCATGGGGTTCGACCGCCATTTCTAGGTTCTCTTTTAAAATATACGGTTCATAGGTAAGTGACAAATCCGGATTCTCAAGAATATATATTTGCGCCAACATCAACCAGAAAGCGGTTTTAACCAAGTTTAATACAGTGAACATATCGTTCAAGACACCAAGTCTGGAAAAGATTAAAAAAACGTTTACACAAGAGAAGAAAAGGACATAAAAATTGAGGAAATAAGGTAGTAAAGCATGACTGGGAGGAGGTTTCGTTTTCTCTGTTTCTTTACAATGTTTTAATCCCCTTTTTCTGCACAATGAATACAAGTACACATTTTTTAGCTTATTCCCTGGGTGTAAAGGTAACAGGCTGGGTTCAGACCTGGGATTCCAGATGAAGTTTAAAAAAACCACACAAATCTGAGCAAACTGTTTTCAAACAACATTTATAACAGCCCTGGGACTCCAGGTCCCAACAGCAGTCTGTTACTTGTGCACACAGTGAAAACGACAGTTATGGGCTGGGAAATTCAGTGAAATCAGGAAAGGGATCAGAAAGAGGGATTAGCAGGGAAGGGTTCTGTGCTGCTTCTTCAAGTCAAACACACATTCTTGTTAAGAAACACAATACCATGTAGTGCATGTATCGCATATTCAATGTGCTTTACCAAGACGAGTGTAATGCTTCCCAAATGCAGCGTTTGAGATTGAGTATGGAGATTTATTACAGTACACGTGTTTCATTTACTTTTTCCCGATGAGGATTACATGATCCCAGTGAATTTCTAATGTTCTAAAAATAAAACTTGGACAAATAAAAAGAACACACATGTACTGTACAAAAAAAGTCAATAAAGTGCAACATTTATGTTTCTAGAATGCCAAGACAGTGCTCTAATGAACCACACAACATATGTTTTTGAGAGATTTAAATTCATGGCCCAAACACTCCTTAATGGCAGAAAAGCACAACAGCACCTGTTCTGTATCAGTTATATATTTTACAGTGTTAAAATCACATTTCTATCCTTTCCTTTACCATATTGACAAAAGAAGTGACTTCTACAGCTTCAAGTAAAAGGGTTCTACTTCAAGTTACCTCCACTCGAAAAGCTGGCAACAGTTTTCAGGAAGAAAGGGCTGGCCTTTGTCACTTGCAAGAGACTTCAGAAACATTGATCAGTGATACCCCTTTGTTTTTCTATACACTTACATTCCCAATTTCAAAGTTCTGTCGCATGAGGAGGTAGAGAGAGGCGCTGGCATGGGTCCGTACAGTGGGCACACTACTGCTGCAGTGACGGAGGAGTCGGAGGCACAGGTCTGCGCAGAGTTCGGTGTCCTCTTCGAACAGCATCTCAGGAAACTGCATGGCAGAGACAGCAGGAGGCATATCAATACAGGAAAAATGTCACTACAGTTAATGAGGATTTTCAAGGCTCATGAAGAAATCAAAAACGATTCAGTGCATAAGAACAGCCAATAAATGTATTCAAAAATACCGTCACTGACCCAACTCAATCATCAAAGTGAAACTAAATCATACATGTACTTAAAAGCATATCTGTCAATGGTAATCTGGAATTTATTCATGCATTTAAATCAAACCAAATGAATCCATAACAGTAATTAAATCCATTTTTTTTTCAAACTCTATCAACAATAAATATCAAATCCGCCAAGCTAAAATAAAAAAGTCAAAGATCTGCTTAACAAATATGATATTCGGGGCGCACGCACTCTGATCACAATCCTCATTGTGCTTTGGTGGATTAGGAGGGTGGGTTCCAGCGGGTGCCTACATGACAGCTACAACCGGCAGTGTTGGAAGACTCGATGTTCCAGGAGACGATTGGTAAGGCGATAGGGGAATATTTCGAACTTAATGCAGGGACTGTCTCCTCCGCGTGAGTGGGCTGTGGGTTGCGACAACAGGTAGCTTTGGACCTACTCAAGATGGAAAATCGTTTACTGCTGCTGGAATCTAGGGCTGTAGGGGACGCTGGGGGATTGGACGACCTTGTGGAAGCACAAAAGAAACATGCAGAGCTCCTCGAACGACAGCGCTGTCTAAACTTCGCAATTCCGTGTCAGTTCACGCTAAGGCAGACCGCTCGGGGCCTCTTCTCGCTCGGCTAATTACAGCTCTCTGTTCTTCGGGTGGGGAACTTCGGTTTACGCAGCTAGAAATACATGATTAGCTGTCTGCACATTTCACACGGTTGTATAAAGCTGGTCTTCAGGCTTCGGAGGAAGCGATTTAGCAGTTCTTAGACGGGCTCCGGTTCCCAGTTCTGTCACTAGAGCAACGGACGGATTCGGATGTCCCGCTCACACTTGAAGAGATTGGGAGCACCATGAGGACTTTGCCTTCTGGAAAGGCTCCTGGCCCTAACGGGAAACAGCGGTTACAACGCTGTCAATACCACGCAGGTAGATAACAATGCTGTTGTTACAACGACCGCGTTGTTACCATGTGTGACTTTACATCGCAAGACTTTTCAACGACTTGCACTAGGTGGCGTGCAACACCAGGGAATGTGTTGGATTTTAAATCCAACACCTTCCCTGCTGTTGCGCTAACTGGAGTAGGAATAGTAATTAATACTATTCCTAAGTCCAGCGCGCCTCCTAGCGCAAGTCGTTGAAACGTCTTGCGATGTAAAGGCACGTGTGGTAACAATCCATTGTTGCAACGACCGCGTTGTTACCTACTGCAGGGTAAAAGCACACAATGTAACGTGCTACATTCACGGAGGCGCTTGACTCTTTGAAATGAAATGAAATTAAATTAAATGAAAAATGTTTTTGTATAGCGCATGGCTTCCCGGAGGTATCCCAGCGCTGCGGAGGTGGATAGAGGGGCAGATGGGATTATGGGAATAGCCATGTCTTTAGATGTTTGTGGAATGATAAGTGGTTAGCTTCCTTGTGGATAAAGAGAGGAAGGGAGTTCCAGAGCTTAGAGGCGTTGTAGGAAAGAAGGTGGCCCCCTGTCCGAGCCTTCTAAATTCTGGGCACTTCGGCCAGGTGGAGTTCATCTGAGCGGAGGCTTCTGGTGGCTTTGTATGGTTTGATAAGGTTTTTGATGATAGGCGGACCCTTGCCCTGAAGGTTTTTATGCGCGATGCAGCGGGCCTTGAAATGTATTCTCTCCTGTATCGGGAGCCAGTGGAGTGCTCTTAGGGCAGGCTTGGCTGAGCAGCGGTATTTTGTGCCTGTGAGAAGTCTTGCTGCCGAATTTTGGACCACCTGTAGTTTAGAAATGACTGAATTGGGAGCACCCAGATAAAGGACATTACCGTAGTCCAGCCTGGAGAGGATAAGCGCCTGAATCAGGAGCTTTCTAGAGTGGCAAGGTAGAAGAGGAAGTACTTTTCGTGCCGTTCGGAGCGGACCATAGCTGGTGGCGACGGTTTTCCTGGCTTGGGTTCTAAAAGTGAGATCGTGGTCGAGCCAGATGCCTAGGCTCTTTATCTCCTTTTTTGGCGTTGGAGCAGGCCCCATTCAAGTCGGCCACAGAGTGTTTGAATTAAAAATTGCTTGGTTGCCCAACAGCATGAGCTCAGTTTTGTCACCATGGAGTTTGAGGTGGGTTGAGCTCATCCAGCTAGCGACTTCTTTGAGACAGGAGCACAGGTTCGTGGGGAACTGCTCTACCTGGTTCAATACCACGATAAGCTGGGTGTCATCCGCGTAAGTAACTAGTTGGATTCCGAAAGGGATTACTATCTCTGCTAGTGGGGACATGTACACGTTAAAAAGTGTGGGGCTCAGAGACGAGCCCTGGGGAACCCCACATTGGAGCGGCACTGGTTGGGACCGGGTGTTGCCTTCGAATACCTGGAAGAATCTTTCTTCCAGGAACGATTTCAACCAGGACAGGGCCGTGCCTGTCACTCCCACTTTTTTGAGACGGTGTACCAAGGTGCGGTGGTTCATTGTGTCAAAGGCTGCCCTTAGGTCCAGGAGGATGATGGCTGAGGACCCTCCGGAGTCAAGAATCTTTATAGACTCCTCCACCACAGCTATCAATGCAGTCTCAGTGCCGTGGCCAGGGCGGAAGCCAGTCTGGGAGGAGTGGAGCAGTTTAAAATGTTCGATGTGTGCAGAAAGTAGGCGATTTACATATTTTTCTGTGACCTTGCTAATTCCAGGGAGTAGGGAGATGGGGCGGTAATTGCCCATCTCTGTGGGATCTAAGTGAGGTTTCTTTAGTAGGGCCTTCACCATGGCATTCTTCCAGTCTTGGGGGACTATACCCGATGCTTTAGTCCTCCCTGCTTCAATGATGGAGGCTACGCTGATGACGCTTCCCAAACAAGGCAGGGACCGCACCTCTATGGGGTCGTATCGTCCCTTGGCACTTTTAAACAGGGACTATAAGATTTTGGCGAGCATCCTGGTGAATAGATTGGCGCAGCTGATCCCCCAACTGGTTCACCCAGATCAGACCGATTTTGTGCCGGCTTGCAATACATCGCTTAATAGACGACTGTTTAGGGTGATGCATGGTGCTTCATCGATCTGGTCAACAGCTGGTTGTATTGTGCTGGATCCGGAGAAGGCCTTCGACGCGGTTGAGTGGTCCTTTATGTTCGCTGTGCTTCATTGTTATGGTTTTGAGCCTTAAATTTTAGGCCTTATAAGACTGCTGTACGGAGCTACCACGGTTCGGCTGTGACTGGGGTTGCTATTTTCTGAGCCTATCTTGATAGAACGAGGGACTTGTCAGGGGTGTCCTCTCTCTCCCCTGATCTTTGCCCTGGTGATTGAACCGCTGGCAATGGCACTGCACACTTCCGCGCCAGACTGCGGGATATGTCTCGGGATGGCGTGCATGCTATTTCGCTTTATGCAGATTCCGTTGTATGTGCAGGATGTCCTATCGATTCCACGGATCATCCCCGCCACGTTGAAATCTTTAGCAGCCTTGTCTGGGCTGCGGGTGCACTGGGACAAATATTGTCTCTATCCCTTTAAACCTAGTACGGAGAACCCAGGTTGGGAGGTGGACGGGATGGTAGTGCAATGGCAGTCGGTTGCGTTCAGATACCTGGGTATCCATATTTACCACAACACTCAGGATCTTATAGATGGTAACATTACGAAGGCGGTTACGGCACTTAAGTCCCAGATTGATTTTGGAAGTCGCTGAACTTGTCGGTTATAGGTCAGGTTGAGTTAATTAAAATGGTCATGCTGCCACGCCTTCTTTATTATTTTGCCAATTTACCGCTCTACTTACCAGTGTCCTTCTTCCGCTCTCCGGCGAGGATGGTTCGAGATTTCATCTGGTATAACTCGCGATGTCGGGTAGCTCTGGTGAAGTTATATCTTCCTCGCTCAAGGGGGGGAATGGCTCGCTCTGCCCAACCTGGAGCACAATTTTTTTGGCGTCCCAAATCTTATGGGTGGCGAAATGGGTGGATGAATTGCATTTATCGGCGGAGCGGAACCCTCCATACTCACTACACAAGATCCTTTACCTATTCCATCCTGGTAATATCAAATGAACCTGTTCTTCTGCTGGTATGGATAGCGCAGTAATGTTTTCATAGGGCCCCCGTCTCACTAATCATGTATACCATATGCACCTGGTGTGCCTATTTTAGGCATTCCGACCATGCGAGGACGCGTTCAGAGCGTGGACCTTACTACCTGGTCGGATGCTGGTATATCCACTCTAGGAGACCTATATGGAGAGGGGACATTGAGGCCGTTTCTTGATATAACAAACGAGGATGGTGACCCTCCAGGTCAATTTTTGAATCATGCTTCCTGAACTGCCCTAATGAGACGCTGGGGTGGGGAGATATCGTGCAGGAACCCCCGACGCATCTCTTATTGCAATACCTGCATGTTATTGGCACAGGCCGTCATTTGGTAAAATGGTTCGCGGAATCGATTAGGGAACACACCCTGGCAGACCTAACCTTGTTGCGAGTCAAGTGGGAGACAGATCAGCGGAGGCCCCTCTCGGAGACGGAATGGTCCATGGTACTCGAAAGCCCCAAGCAGGTCCCCAGAAATGCCTGTTTTAGGTTAATTCAATTTTATACTGTCCACAGAGCTTATCTTTCCCCAGATAAAATTAATCAGCATTTTCATAGGCAAGATGTGTGCTGTCCGCGCTGCAAGCTAGCAAATGCATCTATATTACATATGCTCTGGTCTTGTCCTGCCCTACGGACTTATTGGGAGAAGGTGTCAGAGGCATTAGCCACTTTTACGGGTAGGGAGATACCACGGATATGGGAAATGAGCATAGTTAGTGTGTTCCCCAGGGATAAAAAACACAAAGCATCTACCCATTTTTTGGACCCGGGTTTTATTGTGGGTAAGCGATTGATCACCCGGAGGTGGAAGTCCGAAGAACCCCCACCGATGAGAGCCTGGCTTTTCCCCATGCTTAACTGGGTGAAGGTGGAAGCGGTGTCACTGGTACGAGAGGATACGTTGGGTTTACGTAAATTCCCCATCTCTGTTGAATGGAATGCAAATCTGTGTGCGCTACAGGAATTGCTGGTGCTGGATGATTCAATGGCTGTTCCCATTCATGCCGATTAATGTGTTTGACTGAGGTAGATTCTGGCCCTGAGGTGAGAATTGTCATGTGGATGGAGACCCCCAAGGTCATTTCTTTTGGTGGTCTGCCGATTCACCTACAGGGTGATCGACTGGATCCTGATGTCTGACATTAGGGATTTGTGTTTTCCTTTCTCCCTCTCTGCGGCTTTCACTATCCTTTTCCCGACAGTTTTTTCCAATGATAAAAATGTTTGATTCCACAAACAGTTTCATGTGATATGGTGGAGTGAAGCCATAAGAAACATACTTATACAATGTGTTGTATGTTGGATAATAGAAGTCATATTACAACACAACGTGCTTATACAGTACGCCTGGTGAAGGGATGAGATGCCATAATTGCTGGGATATACATTAACGTTGCTACTGGGTATGTATATGTTTACTATGTAACCATGCCAGCGTGTTGCTGATATATTACTTGGATTTAATATTTGCCCATTGGCTCTGAATGGTGGTTTATATGACAATGTATAGTTTTATGTGCATGTTTATAGACAACAAAAAAACTTTAACAAACAGATCAAACAAAAAACAAATATGATATAAAATCGCTAACATCAAAGGCAAATCAGACTGAAGATAGTCCAACTAAGATCTGCTCACTCAAAATAAATAAAACTAACCTACTAAACTTAAAAGGCCACATTTGGTTCACAGTGAAACAAACCCATACAGATGAATATATCCAATTAACAGAAAAACGAAAAAGTTATATAGTTTTGGTAACGTTCTTTCTGGTGGATACTAGACCTCCATGCACATTCCTCACCTTTTGAATATCCCAGGTGCCAGTCTGGATCTGGAAATTCTTCAATAACTCTCTTACACCTGTAGGGGGCACCGGCTCCACTTCAGCACTGCATGCAGCACCTCTTATGTCACTGGAGACTTAAACCACCCTCCTTGTGTGATGACTTCAGTTACCATCCTTTTTTATAACACACATTTGAGGCGGATAAATGAAACCAACATCAACAAAATAGCTGGAGTTTTCTTGAATATGTTGGAGTCACAACAATAAGATGTGTGGTGTAACCAGCCATGCAATGGAGAGCTGAGTGGGTTGGTGAGGAACCTGCACGTAGATATAATATACACCAGAAAGAGCGGTACCGACAGGTAAGTACATTTTTCTTCTGATCGATAATTCACCTGCAGATTCTTTACCAAGCAATCCTTAACCCCTTCAGTGCCCATGACGAGCTGGACTCGTCATGGGCTGCGGTGGCGCTGTGCCCATGACGAGTCCAGCTCGTCATGAACTCCGCCCGCTAATAAAAAGCGCGGCACTGGGCGGGGAAAGGGGCGGGCATGCAAGGGGTTAAAAGATGAACGAGTGATGTGGCTCTGCCTTCTCAGTTCCGAATCCAGACAACAATGCAAAGATGTGGAAGGATACCCCAGTTCCCACTTTGCAAATGTATGCCACTGGCAGGGCTCTTTCCAGTGCAGAAGTGGAAGACTTGGCTCTGGTGGCATGAGTACAAATACCTTCTGGTGGTTCTTTTTGTGCCATAGCATAGCAGATCTTGATACATAGAATTATCCATCTTGACATTGTCCCTTTGTGCACTGCTGATAAGTAGCCCTTACAGTGCCTATTGTGCAACATTGTCGGGCCGGCAAGAGAGGAAATCCAAGAATGTTCGATAAATGGGCCATAAGAGTATCTGCAGAGTTGTCAGTACACCATGTAACAAAATTGCCCAATTAGGTTGAATGGACATTTTTGGTGGATGTCTTCATGAGCATAAGATAACATCTATCACTTCAGGGAGCAGGAAAAAAAACACAGGTTGCCCTGTTCAATCCCCAGTCGAGGCGAATCTTCCTCAGAACAAAAGGTATCAAGGGTATGGGAGGAAACAAGTAATGAAGTGGAAAGTTCATCTTCACGAGGAACAAGTCCACCATTACTCCCTGCTTTGGAAAATAGAGGCAGTAAGCGTTTTCTTGAATGGCAAATCAGTCTATCAGAGGGGTCCCTCATAACAGGAAGATATCCTGGACCACCTCTGGATGAAGACACCACTTGTGGTCGGCAAATTACGTTGGCTGAGATGATCTGCTCGAACATTGAGCTTTTCGGCCAGGTGATTTCCTACTAAGCAGATCTGGCGTTTCTGAGCCCAAGACCAGAGTTGCAGAGCTTCTAGGCAGAGAAGGTATGACCCACTCCCACCTTTTGTTTGATGTACCACATTGAGGTTGTATTGTCCGTCAAAATCTGTCCAATCCATCAACAAAGGGAATGGAGGAAGACCTTGAGAGACAGTCGCATCTGTTCTTCTGAAGAACAGTGGTTTCTTATCTACAATTCCTCCAGATGAGCTCTGCAACCTAGAGTGCAGGAATCTGTGATCACTGTTGTCACTGCAGGGTGAGGATGAAACAGCATTCCTTGTGTAAGGTTGCTGCTTACACTCCACCACTGTAGGTCTGCTGCTGTGTCCCTGGAGATTTGTTGGAACCACCGCAGGGCTCTCATGTGCCAGCATGCATGGGTGACAAACAGAATGCAGGAAGCTAGCAGACCGTGCAGGCGTAATACCATCAGGACTGGAATGTTCACTCTCTTCTAAAACATCAGATTTGGACTGAATATTTTGAACGCTCTGAAGAGAAGGAAAGGCTCGGCTTAATGTGGTGTCCAATACTGCTCTTATAAACAGGGTGTGCTGAGAGGACACCAGATGGGATTTAGACTTGTTGGTTGAAAGGCCCAGGTCGGACAACTTGCTTGTCGACTGCAAGTGGCGAGACACTATCTCCGGAGAGATGGGTTTGATGAGCCAGTTGTCTAGGTCAGGATATACCAGGATTCCTACCCATTTGCGATGAGTCGCAACCACTTCAATCCCCTTCATGAAGACTCGAAAAGTGAAAGTGAGGCCAAACGGAAGGACTGTAAACTGGTAGTGCGCGGACCTGACCGTGACTGTTGGAAAGGAATGGTGGAAAAAGGCATCCTTCAGGTTCAGGTCAAGAGGAACTACCCAGGCTCCTGCTCCCAGCGCAAGCCAAACCAAAGGACATCATTTTGAACTTTTCCTTCTTGAGGAACCAGCTCAGAATCCGGAGGTCTAGGATAGGGTGCAGGCCTCCGTACTTTTTGGGAACAGAAAGCACAGTGAGTAGCACCCCAAGTCCTGTTCCTGCTCTGGTAGAAATCTCCACTATGCTCTTCAAAAGTAAGGATTGAACCTCTTGTTGGAGGACACACATATCTGGCAGGGTTGCACCTGGACTGGGAGGGATAGGAGAACATATTTGTTGAAAGGGTGGGGCATACCCCCTTTCCACAATCTGCAAGACTAAAAGGTCTTAAGTGATGGTCTTCAAAATTTGTGGAATGGAGGATACCCGCCCTTCAATGGTGTGTGAAAATTCAGGCACAGAGGAACTATGGCTGCTTCCCTGCGATGGCAGAGGAAGTGAAGTAGGAAGAGGAGGCGGGAGGGGGAGGGAGGGCCTTTGCCTCATCCTACAAATTGTTTGTAGAGGGGATTTGCCTACTGTTGTTGCTGGACGTAGGGTTGACGGCCTCAAAAGGATATGCCCCTGCTGAAGCACTGAAACCTCTAAAACTGCTGGTAGACTGGTTTGTGTTTTGAGATCAAGAGACCTAGCTGTGACCTTGCTGACCTTGAATCTCTGCAAAGCAGAATCTGCTTTGGAACCAAACAGCTGAGAGTCGTCGAATGGGAGAGCCATCAGATTGGTTTGCACATCCTATGAAAAGCCAAATTACCACAGCCAGGCACGGCATCAAAGGGAGACAGATGTCTCCCTGGACCTTGCAAGCCAGAGTTAGATGACTTTCTTCCCTGCAGCTTGACCATCCCCTATCAGCTCAGCAAAGCAGGTCTGAAGATAGTTTGACAGACTGGGAAACGATTGCTTACGCTGAGTCCAGCAGAGCATGAACATGTCTGCCAAGGAGACCGGTAGCATTAATGGACTAGAGGGACATGCTTCCGGCAAAACACATCTTTTTAGGAAATTGCTCCATTTTCTTTGACTCTGTCAGATAGTCCCACATGTACTACTAACACGTATACTTACATATGCGGAGGCTCCACAGTCGGGGCGGAGAACTCCGCAAACATGAGTATAGGCAGGGCGGAGCCATAAAACTCTGCATGTAGTTTGTGAATGGCAATTTGTAGTACGTTTTGTAGGACTACAAAATGTACAACGTACTACAAAATATAGTCAAAGAGCAGTTTGTGAATCAGGCACAATAAATCAAATCAAACTGCATGTTTACAGTGAAAAAAAAACCAATTATATTTAAATGAAATCATTTGTTATAAAATCACAACTAAAATTTCCATTTAATAAATAGAGTGCTAAATGAATTCAGTGAAGATCAATATGATACCTGTAGGAAGATGGCTCTTTATATGATATATCAAAATGAGATATATCGTGCAAATAGTCCAGGGGTTCTCTTAATAGTGGACATAAGCTCTAGTAAAACCAAAGTGCTCTTCTAGGGGATAGTGTGGTCAAGCAGCCATAGGCTTATCTGCGAGGAGTGCAAGACATCTACAAATACACAAAGTAGTCAATAAGTAATACACACAACTCAATAAGGAGATCCACACCAATTTATAAAAATAATAGGTATCTTTATATAAGTTTGGGCACCAGAATCAATTTGTTCAGGTAAGTACGTTTTTCAATAGAAATACTTTTGAGTTCAAAAAGTCGACACTTTTTGCAATTTTTAGAAGTTGCAATGTTATCCAATGGAAGGAAAAGCAGTTGTGACATTCGGGTACAGTACAGCGACTTAGGGGATCAATCTCCTGGAGTTAAGGTGAGTGGTGGGCAAGGTCCAAGGCAGCACCAGCAGAACACCACCAGTGGCACTAGGGCAGCCAGGTGCAGAGGTGTACAACAGCGTTGGGTGCCCAGTGTTCCTCTATGGGGATCGGTCTTTGCGAAAAGAGGCTGCAGGCTTCGTCTGGGGGGCCAGTCAGGCTGAACCAACAAGGGGGCTAAGGCGTCACAATGGTTGGGGATGTATGGACACCTTAGGTCCTCTTCTCCACAGCCAATGGGCAATGGGTGCAGAGGTGTCCTTAGGTGCTGGGTTTTTCTTACAGGGAGCAGTCTTGATAGAGGGGTCCTGCGTGCAGAGGCTGCAGGTGACGTAGGAGAGTTCACTGGGGGCCAAAACACGGTGTACTCGGTCTCTGGAGGGCTGGGGACCACGATGACACTGTTGGCCTACTTCAACTCGGGCTTGGAGTGACAGGTGCAGTGGTGTCTTTAGGGATCAGGTTTCTGCAGTCACGAAGTCCACTCAGGAGTCTTTGGTTGCCTGTAGGATGCTGGGAAATAGGTCTACTACTTCTCAGGAGATCTTTGCTCCTGGGTGAAGTGCCAGCAGGTCTCTAGATCTTTGGCCAGCTGCAGGACAAGTTATCTTTTGGCTGGCACAAATGTCAAAGTCAACAGGCAGGCCAGCAGGGTTGGCGCCAAGTCAGTTGCTGGGTCTTCTGTTCCTCCAGTTGCGACTCTTCACGTCCGTCTTCTTCTTTCAAGTTGGCAGGATCCGATTTTCTGGTGCCAGGGGCTCCCCTAAATACTGAATTTAGCAGTGTAATGCAAGTATAGGGTAGTACCCAATGGGCTACTGATCCTTGAGGTTACTACGCCCCCTATATGACCACTTCTTATGGGGAGTGGGCATAACCTTGTCCCAGAATTCCTAAGTTTGCCATCACAAAGTCGTGCCCACCTCAGATTAGGCTATCCTAGGGGTGATACTAGCCTGGGGATGGCGGGCCTACCTGTTTAGCTCATTTTCCTGCCTGTACAGGTGCCAAAGGGCTCTGGAGAAAGGGGGTTGGCTTCCTCTCCTGCGAGGGCTTCAAGGCAGTGGCTTATTTAAAGCTCCCCTGCCTTGGAATGCTATTAAGCAGGTCATTCTGTGGGAGGGGTTGTAAACACCCTTTCCTGAGTAGGCTTTGTTTCTGACCTCCATTGAGCAAAGTCTCTCACCTTTGGGGGTCAGACACACATCTCTGGTGGCAGGCTGGCAGACTTCAGACAGCCAACACACCAGGAGCTGGTAAGTTTTCAGGGGCCACCTTTATGGTGCCGCCCTCTAGATGCATGCATTTAAAAATCCAACACTGGAATCAGTGTGGGTTTATTAATACGAGATGTTTAATATCAAACATCCCTATCTTCAGTGAAGCCATCATGTAGCTGGGGAAACTCGTTTTAATCAGTGTACAGCACTTGCCTGGTCACTTGCACTGGTAGTAATTGAACTGACCAGCACAGGGGCATATATGCTCAAGCAGGTATGCCTTCACATGTAATATTCACCACCCTGCCTTAGAGCTGTCAGGACTGCTGTAGAGGTGCAGTGTTAGGGGACAGGGCACACAAGGTTGTGGGTCATGTTGTGTTTTCACTTTTGTCTGCACCAAAACAGGCAGTCTGCAATGGCAGCCTTTCATGTGTTTGGTGAGGGTCCCTTAGAGTGGCATACTTTGTCCTTTAGTCCTTAGGGACCCTCTTAAGTACCCAAGAGCTTAGGAACCAGGGGTACTATTTGCTAGGGACTTACAGAGGGTGCTAAAAGTATTGCCAATTGGGGTAGAAACAATTGTGCAGTTGTTTTGGGAAAGATATCCAGAAAGGGGACCTGGTTAGCAGGAACCCGGTGCACTTACAGTTGAAAGCACATCAAATATCAGGCAAAAAGAAGGGGTGACCATGTCAAAAAGGGGCACTTTCCTACAATATCTATTCATGAAAAAAGAAAAAAAATGTATAGGCGTTTAAAATAATGAAAGAATACCAACTTTTCTGTGGATTAACCAATACCTTCAAATGCGCACACAGACTCACACAACTGTAGCCCCACATTTACCATTGCACAACATGGCTAGTACCCTAGGGAATGAGAAACTGTTAAAAACCACCAGACAACTTAAGAACCCCAAAGAACAAGGTATGAAGGCCCAATGGGAAGGTCAGTAGGCATTCCACCAAAACTGGGAGAGATGTCACTTAGATACTTACCTTGCATACCAAAGAGCGCTGGGTGGCAAAACAGTGCTGCAGGAAGAACGCGCTCTGATTGCAGGCCATGCTGTGCAGCAGCACCCGCAAGACTCCACCAAGGATACTCTCCTTGGCCTCTGACAGCATCACCGTCTGAAAATGGAAACCAGAAAGGCAGGGTCACCAAGAAAGAACAACGAGGGCAAGGAGGAGACCAGGAGGGAGAAGGAAGGGAAAAGATCAAAAGGGAGAGGACAAAGAGGGAAATTCAGAATTAAGTATTATACTGTCTGCAAGTGCATCCTTGGTATTTTAGGATTTACAGCTGCTCTGGTGCTTGTACCTGAACAATGATCTCGAGCGTATCCAGCACCACAAGGTTGGCCTCGGTAGCCAGGTTTCCGTCCACCAGAGACTCGAGCTCCAGCTCACCTTTCGTCCTGCAAGCAACAAATGCAGTGCCATTATTAATATGCTAGTGAGTGGTGCCATGAACAGCCTGGCAAGCAAAGCTGTCCAACCAGGGTACCCTGCCATTAACATTGCAGCAAGCGATAGATCAACAAACTAGCAAACAGTGGTACTAGCAAGGTGTTGAGCACAGTCATTGATGACCAAGCAAGCAGTGCCTTCCGCCTAGAGAACAATGACATTAACAGCCTCCTGAGCAATGCCATAACCAGCCTAATAAGTAGTCTCCCACTGATCCCACAGGAAGCAGTGCTATTACCAGCCCTGCTAGCAGTGGCATTAACTGCTCAGGACACAGTGTCATGAACAGCCTAGTGAATACGCTATTAACAGCATATGGCACAGTGCCATTGAAATTCCTAAATGCAATGCCATCAAAATGCCAAGGGAATTCTGCAATTAGCAGTCTACTAGACAGTATGATAATCAGCTTGAGTGGATGTTATTCTATTAACAGGCTAACTAGGAGAGTTCAGCAAAGATGAAAAAAGCCTTTCACAGTGTAGCACACAGGCACCTGATCATGACGTAAAGGTACTCTTACACTGAGAGCCAGGCACACATTTCCCTATTGCCAATGAAAAAACTGTTGTGATCAGGCACTGCATAATTGTAGCACTGAAATCCCACAAAGATTTGACTACTCTCACTAACAACTTGCTCATGGGGCAAAGGCGGCGGCATATGCAGTAAGACAAAATAAAAGCACACCCGTAGAGGCTATGGCAGGGAACATCTAGTGTCAATGTAACAAGGAAGGTCACCTCTAAACTGGCACATTGTCTCTGTTTAGGAGTAAGAACAGCATACTCTTTCTAGAGTTGGGAATGCCATCTTCACATGAAGTACCTAAAAGCTCTATATTCGTCAACAGGAAATAACATAAAGAGGTTAGTTAAAAGTTAACACAATGGAAAGTATTGAAGGAAAACACGCAAAAGTCTCTACACAACCAATGAAACATATGCACAACTTCAGACTCACTTGTCCACGCGGTCCGAGTTCTGTTTCCAGTGAGTGATGTTTTTCCTCCAGCGAACATTCTCTTGATTTCCGAAGGGGCTCCTCTCTGTGAAGAAAAGTTTGATTTGGATTTAAGCTTTTACAACCCTCATGGCAGCCCACAAGACACCCAGGACTCACAGAATAAGACACAACCCCTCAACATGAACCACAGTCAACCAGATAGTGTATGAAATCATAAAGTCAGACTCAAAGCTCATCAAATATTCACTTCATGAAATTAGATACAACTCAGTCTTAGACATTGACCGGAACATAATGTTCAAGAAGCATCATTGTTGGATGTCGCACTCGCAAACTCAAATCTGTCAGGAAACTTCATAAGAATATGGAAATACAAATCCTGCATCAGCTCGATGCCATGGCAGAAGTGTTAATAAGTGGAGGCAGAAAGTGCATTCAGGTTTACCTGGGCTGCAATTTCAGAGCACCTGTAGCACCTACGAAACTTACATAGTCCTCCATATTCACCCCAGCGAATTGACCTTTCAGGTTTAAAGCTTTTAGACTCTGTTTCAATACTTTCAAGAACTTTTACGCAGTCTGTTGCTTTCAGCTTAATACTAAGCCTGGGCAGAGTTCACGGAGTTCCGTGTAGCAGAACTCCGCGAAGTGCAAAAAAAACTCTGCCACTCTACGTGGAGCTCCGCAAGTGGCAGAATGCGTTGGATAAATGCTGTTTGTTGTGATTTTCAGTACCAGGTGCTTGTCTGCACTGTGAAATCATCGTGAACGGCACCATGCACAGCGCAAGTGGGCGCTGCTTCCTTTCTGCTGCTAGAGTAGATTTTTACTTGAGCGGCAGCTTTCTCAACGTGAGCGGAAAGTTTCTCAACGCGAGCATATGCGATCACTTGCAATGAGAAATCTGACCGCCTGCATTGATTAATCTCGCCGGGAGGTTGATTTTCCACGCTCGTGCTCGCCAACTTGATGTTGAGGAACGCAAACGAGGAAAAACCTTGCCCGGAGGTGGATTTTCCCCGCTCGTGTTCGCCAACTTGACATTGACGAACGCAAGCAAGAGAAAAATCTCCGCTATGCGGAGCGGAGTTTTTCGGAACTCCACAAGCTCCGCTGAACGCGGAGTGCGGAAATCTCAGCCAAACTCTGCAAGCGGAATGGAGTTCACAGGCCAGAGTTACTTAATACGTGGATTTGACTACCTTTCTTTAGTTAAGGAGCTCAAAGAAAAATGAAAGCTGAGGGCAGTGAAAAGCCTACTCCAAGAATCCAAGGCATATACAAAACCCTTCAAACTAAATACTCAATGATTCACAGGCCTCAGCTGCTATACCAGAACAAGTGACAAGGTCTAGAGACCAATGGCAGGACTCTGCCCTGAGAAAAAAACTATTTGGGAATTTTCTATGGAATAAATAGCACACATCTTCCAACCAACCCAACCTTGTGTTTTCAAAGGGTGCAAAACAAACTACCAATGGAAACGGAGATTTAAATTGCAATAAATAGATATGTAAAACACAAATTAGAGTAGAAATGAAGAATGCTTGTCCAAGTTTTAGTGTTCAGGTCTAGCGTGATTTTTTCATCTCCTCAGTCCCAAATTTATATTTTGGTAGTGAGACCTTTTTGCCAGAGGCTCCTCCATTGTTTTTCTTTCATTTTTTTGTTTAAATATCTTTATTGCATTTTTGAATTTTGTAACAGTCTGAGGTCGTCCGAGGAATCATACATACATATACGGACCAACATTGTAAAAGACATATAGCTGAGGTGCATAGCAGAAGCATGGTTACAAAACATGTGTGTACGTATACGCCTCTACAGGTGTACTATGCTAGTAAACAGTTGCATGCTACTCTCTTCCTGCACTGCATCATTCAATTCTCTTATTTACAGATGATAACGTCTGTGTGATATGCGACTGCGTCGTACATGATTCCAGTCAATTATCATGTGGAATGTACAGTAGTAAATCACATGGGGGCTGTGAATGTATGTCCGCCTCAGTATAAATCTAGGAAATCTGCAAAATGTGCCAATCAGACATATATAGTCTGATTCACTAAACTAATAACTTGCTGAACAAAACTACCATTGAAAAACATAACGTGACTCAGCATGGATTCGTGCGTCTCGTACATTATATTATATTATGCTGGCTCGTCAGGGTGGCACTAGGACTCATGCAGATAGTGAGGAACTTGGCATACTAGATAACTGTTCAAAGACTAGGGGAGATTCCCAACAGCGGGTTCAGGCCACGGACATGCTTTGCTAAAGGTCGCAATACTAATAATGGATGCCGCGTGTCCATTGATTCCGGGCTTCCAGTGCTCGAAATAGGTACTGTCGGGGGGGGCGCTGCCGTCATCATTGTCGTTCACGTGCGTGAATGTTGTGAGTATTGTATCCCAATGTTGCACTATCGGATACTTGCGGAGCCCTGCTGTTTCCTCCCTGTGCAGTGTTGTGCTTTCTGCCTGTGCCCATATCGTGAGTGATCTTTCCCAGCTGACTATTTCTGGGGGGGAGGCATTGTGCTTCCACCTCTTCATGATTAATCGCTTCGCGACTATCAGACCCAGATCTCGAAATTGGAATGTGACTATTTTTTTTGGACCTGGCATATAGCCCCAGTATACAAACTTCCCATGTATGTGGCAGGGGTGTGTCAGTGCAATTTGCAAATCCTGTAGTTACTGTGTGCCAGTAGAGTTGTAGGAAGGTGCAGGACCAGAGCATGTGTAACGGAATTGCGTTAAGCTACTGACAGCGCGGACACGTGGAGGTGGCAATGTTGAAATATCTATTCATGTTATCGGGCAAGAGGTATGCTCTCTGTATAATGTATGCTTGTATAAGCTTACATTTGGAGCTTCTCGGTATAGATGAGGAGCTGGCAAGGACAGCACTCCATTCCTTCTCCGTCCACGGTTGTCCTCTATCTGTTTCCCAACGTATGCGAAGACTCAGCATGGGTTTCAGTGTATGTGTAAGCAGAGCTGTCACCAGCCAGTGTACTATGTGTGAACCAGCACCCATAACGTGCAAGTACTGCAGCAGCAGGTGTGTCGTCGGTTTGGCCGTCAAGTCCCCCCAGGTGGCCGAGAGGGCCCTTGTGAGAGAGGTGTGCAAAAGAAATTGCCCTGCCGGCATGCCATAGTCTTCTGCCAGTGCCTCAAAGGAGAGCAGGGAACCATCCACATATAGGTCCCCCAGTGTAGCTATGCCCACTGTGTGCCAGTGTATAAGGACCTCCTCGGAGGTGCCCGCCCTTCCTCTAGGTGTCCCCGTGAGCGGCAGTATCGGGGCATATGGGATTACTGCTCGGGTGAGGTGAAGGCTCCTTTTGTAGCATTTATGCGCCAGTTCCAGGTATATTTGGGATGGGCGTGGAGGCTTGGCAATGGGGTGGAATAGATGGTAAATCTGGGATTGGGTTCAGGGCTGCTGCAGGGTCGCCGTGTCCTCCAGACTCCTGCCACTCAACCACTTCGTCACCCATTGTAACTGGGCCGCTAAATAGTATAACTCCATGTTAGGGACTGCCAGTCCTCCTTGGCTGTTAGGGGCATATAACTTTCACAATGCAACCCGGGGCCTACCTTTGTTCCAGATTAAGTCACGGAACATACGTTCCAGCTCGCGGAAGACCTTGGTCGGGACATAGATCGGGAGGTTCGAAAAACAATATAATAATTTTGGGAGGATGATCATCTTTATCAAGGTGATGCGGCTCATAACATTCAGCGGGAGTGACTTCCAAAATGGCACTTGGGCCCTAACAGCTGAAATAGCCTCCCAGTGTATCAACGGGCGATCGGTATATGAAGACGCCAAGATAGCGGAACGTAGCGGGGTACCACGTGAGGGTGGAACCATTGAGTAGCACATCCGTCTCAACCGTGTCTTCGCTAAAGGGATAGACTCCCAACTTGGCCCAGTTTACCCGAAGGCCAGAAACCATCTCAAAGGCCCTGAGCGTGTCCGCTATGGGATGGGGATGTCATGTATATCGCGCACATACAATAGCAGATAGTGGGCATATAAAGAAACGGCATGTATCCCGTCTCCCAACTGGATGCCCCATGTTTCACCATCCCTACGGAGTAGCATCGCCAGCGGTTCCACAGCTAGGGAAAAGAGTAACGGGGACAGGGGGCATCCCTGGCGCGTCCCTCGCCTCACTTGGATGGGGTCCCAAATGAGCCGAACTGTCCTGACCCGGACAATGGGTCGCTGGTAAAGCAGTTGGACCATGCTCATGTAGTGGTCCCCTAGATCCTATTTGTGTAGTACCGCCACCAGATAGGGCCACTCCAAGGAGTCGAAGGCCTTCTCCAAGTCTAGTATAAGGCAGCCAGAGCGTGGCCATCTGTGCAGCGCATATTTCTGTACCTGGAAGAACCTGCGTATATTAAGTGAGGTGTTTCTGGTGGGGACAAAACCATTCTTATCGGGGCGCACCAGTGCCTTTACCAAATGGCGATAAGCGCTTAGCGAGAATCGATGCGAAGATCTTGTAGTCAGTGTTCAGGAGGGTTAGCGGACGATAAGAGCCTAGGGATTCAGAGTTCCTGCCAGGCTTGAGGAGAGAGATCAGCAATGCTACGATTTGCGTGCCAGTAAGTGTAGAGTCATCTACCGCTGTCTCATTCACTTTTAGCAACTGTGGTGCTAGTATATGTGCGTAGGCCTTGTAAAATTCTGTCGGCAGACCATCAGGTCCCGGTGACTTCCCGTTGGACAACGAGAATATGCAGTCCCAGACCTCCTCTAGAAGGATAGGGTCATTCAGTTCTGCTCTCTGGGCACGCGTAGGATGTGGCAAGGTGTTCCCTTCAAGATAGAGTTGCAGTTCTATAGGGGTGGCCTGCACATGGGATTTGTTTAAGTCCTGATAATGCACCACGAACTCGCAATGTATGTCTCGCTGTATGTATGCTGTAACCCCTCGTGCCGCGTGTATTGAAGCCACAGGGGTCGACGACTCATCCTGGCGAATCAACCATGTGAGCAGTTTCCCCACTTTGTCCCCCATGTGACGTGTTCGCGCCGAATGCGCTGCGTAATTAAGGCATCATAGCCATTCTAGCAACCGAGCGTGTTCCTCCCTATGACGTGCAAGTTGTCTTGGGGACCCCTCAGTTGCCTCCTGCTCACTGGATGCCAGCTTTCTCTTTAAAATGGCGAGATCTTTCTCTAGCTGCACTCGAATGCCCACTTGAGCTCCCAGACAGTGCACCCTCACGACCACCTTGAGGTCGTCCCACTCCAACAGAGATGACGAGGCTGTGCCTGGGTTTTTATCAAAGTATTGTGCTATGGTAGTAGCTAACAAATCACAGAAAGGCGCGTCAAGCAAAGCGTCCGGCTGGAGGCGCCAGACAGGGATCGGCAGCACACCGCTCTCCCACTCCAGCTCCAGCACATGCGGGTTATGGTCTGAGTGCGTCCGCCCCATGTAGTGCGACCCAGAAACACATGGCAAGAGATTGCTGGATACCATAAAACAGTCCAAGCGTACATGGAGACCATGCGCACCTGAATAATAGGAATACACTCTGTTTTGCGGGTTTCTATGCCTCCATGCGTCGGTCAAGTGCCACTGTGTCGCTCAGTTGTTTAACACTTTCATGGCAGTATGCGTGGCTGTGCCAGGCATTTCCAGAAAAGCGGCTTGATCGGAGTTAGGCCCATACAGTGATGAAATAATCACCGGCCTTCCGTCCAGAGCGCCCTTAACTATAACGTATCTGCCCTCCGTATCTATTAAGGAGTCCACCCCCCGGAAGGGAGTCCCCGGCCTTACCCATATCAAAACCCCTTGTGCGTATGCTGAATAGCCTGTAACGTATAATTGTCCCCTCCACCTCCTGTGTAATCGTGCCACTTCTGGTTTAGGCAAGTGTGTCTCTTGGAGGAAAGCTATTTGTATTTGATGACGTTTCAAATATGAATAGATGAGATACCTGCACGATGGGCTGTGCATACCTCTCACATTCCATGTCCCTATCTTAATGGGTGCCATAATGTGTGAATATCAGTAGCGCAAGGCCTTGTCAGGCCGATGGTTGGGTAGAATTGAAGCATTATGTGTGAAGGCGGTGGTAGAGTCTGTGTCCCTTTTGAGCCAACATCCTGATTATTATACCTCAGTGCATTTATGATGGCATAAAAACATATGAACTATATGCAAAGAAAAATACCATAAGGGCAAGTGTGCAACAGGCAACTGTCCAAACATGAAGCAAAAGCAGCGTGCAACTAATGTCTGGGGGGGAGGGGCGGGGGGGGGGGGGGGGGGGAACTATCACGCACAGGAATCTACGAGGCGTCGGTTAATGGGGGTCTGTCTCCAGCAGCTACCCCAACCACTGGCCAAGCCTGTGTGGGTCAGGGCCACAGCTCAAATGTCATGTATGATGTTCCCACGAGGGGGGAGGCCATAGGGGCACCCTGCCTATTTACACTGGGACCTGACTTCGATCATGTCCCCTGTCTCCCGTTTGCAGTTAGAGCCCTAGCACTAATATGCAGTTCTGACAGTGGGAGAAAAGGAATGCGTCATGCAGCCTGAGCGCAGTCCCATTATACTTGCGTATAAGGTGTCACAGTCTTCTTTGCGGTCAGCGGAAAATGTGAAAAAAACAGGAGATTAGACAATGTCATTAGAGGTCTGTGGAGTGACTTGAGGCATTTCACATGAGTCTTGTGAAGCAATAAAACTGTCCGAAAGATCGTCTTTACTTGCCGTCCTTGCTGGTCAGAAGTCGAGTTAGCCTCTTCATCCTGTGTCCCGCTGATGACCGCCACCGCCTGCAGGGCTTGGAGCTGGCCGCTCAGTGTCAGTTCCGGGGCTGGACCGAGGGTCCGAGAGGCCAAGGACTGTGTTTTCTTCTTTCCCCTACAGCGACGGCGTAAGGCCGCAGGGTTCAGCTCTCTCTGTCCGGTGGCGGGAGCCCTGCTTCCCGTGGAATCATAGTTGTCGAGCCAGTCCTCCATCCCGTCCGAGGTGGTGAAAAAGGAAAATACTACTTACCAGTATGCATCTGTTCTTGGCATGTAGAGCTGCAGAGATTCACACTTTGTGCATAGATCGCCATCTGGTGTTGGGCTCGGATGCTTGCACCTTGTTGTTGTCTTGGAAGAAGTGTTTTGTAGTCACGAGATAGGTGACTCCTCCCTTGGACGATAGTGTGCATGGGCATCGACTCCATCCTCAGATTGTTTTTCACCATGATGGGAAATGATGGAGTTTGTAAGAAAGAGAAAAGATGTCCATATGAATGTATCTAAGTATGATAATACTGAAACAGATACAGGTTCCGGGGAGGTGATTGGGCGTGTGAATCTCTGCAGCTCTACATGCCAAGAACAGATGCATACTGGTAAGTAGCATTTTCCGTTCGAGGCATATGAGCTGCAGAATTCACACTTTGTTGCATAGACTGTCCAGCAGTGTCTCTCCTAGCGGTGGTCGCCTGTATCAGTTACAGTAATTTGAAAAAGCGTCTTAAGAACAGCCTGGCCCACAGAAGCTTGTTGCTTCGCTTGCACATCTACACAATAGTGTTTGGTGAAGG
The DNA here is from genome assembly GCF_964204655.1 of Triturus cristatus. NCBI lineage: Eukaryota > Metazoa > Chordata > Amphibia > Caudata > Salamandridae > Triturus > Triturus cristatus. The sequence goes on along the minus strand of NC_140586.1, from coordinate 82,773,145 downwards.
TGTGTGTAGTAGACCACGTCTTACCTTACAAATGTCTTCTAGGGGAATGTTCTCTAAGAATGCAATGGAAGTCCCTAGTTTGCGAGTTGAATGCGCCCTCGGGGGAATTGTTAATGTACGTTTTGATTTTTGGTAGCATATTTGAATGGATTTGACTATCCACCTTGCAATTCCAGCTTTGGAGATGGGGTTGCCCTTATGAGGTGGAGAGAAAGCTACAAACAGTTGGTTCGTTTTTCTGAAGGCTTTAGTCCTATCTATGTAGTAAAGCAAAGCTCTTTAGATGTCGAGCGTGTGAAGAGCTCTTTCTGCTACGAAATCAGGGTTTTGGAAAAATACTGGTAAATCTACTGATTGATTAAGATGGAAAGCAGAGATTACTTTGGGAAGGAATTTTGGATTTGTCCTAAGAACCACCTTGTTCCAATGTATTTGTAAGAAGGGCTCTTGTATGATTAAAGCCTGGATCTCACTTACTCTCCTGAGAGAGGTGATTGCGACAAGGAAAGCTACTTTCCATGTAAGGAATTGTAATTCACATTTGTGTAATGGCTCAAATGAGGGACACATGAGTCTCGTAAGAACAATATTTAGGTTCCACACTGGAGAGGGTGGCAGTCTTGGTGGGATTATCATTTTAAGGCCTTCCATAAAGGCTTTGATAGCAGGTACTCTAAACAATGACAAATGTTGTCTGTTTTGTAGGTAGGCGGCAAGGGCAGCCAGATGTAGTCTTATAGATGAGTATGCCAGATTGCATCTTTGTAAATGCAGCAAATAGCCAATGATGTTTTGAATTGAAGCATCTAGTGGGTCAATTGTGTTGTTATTGCAGTAAATTACAAATCTTTCCACTTGTAGTGGGACATCTGGCTTCTTTAATAATATTCATACAGTAGGGTGGAAGGTTGAGGTAACCGAACTCTAGGATTTCAAGAGCCAGGATTGCTAGATTCAGTTGTGCTGTACCTGTCTGTCTTACCTCTTCATGGTTCTGCGTGAGCAGCGTTGGGGAGAGATGTAGTTTTTGGGTGGAACTACTGAGAGTTCGAGTAGTGTTGTGACCCATGGTTGCCGTGCCCATGTGGGAGCAACCAGGATCATCTTGAGAGACTGCTGTTTGAGCTTGCCTACTACTAGCGCAATGAGTGTGAGTGGCAGAAAAGCGTACGCAAATCTGTCTGACCAGTTCATCGATATCGCATTGCCTTTGGACAACGGGTGTGGGTACCTGGCGGCGAAGGTTGGGCATTTTGCGTTTGCGTGTGTGGCGAACAGATCTATGTCTGGGTGGCCCTACATGTGGAAAAAGGGTTGCAGAACTTGGGGATGAAGTTCCCATTCGTGTATCTGCTGAGTCCGACGACTCAACAGATCCGCAATCTGATTGTTCACTCCTGTAAGATGTTCTGCCAGAAGATATATGTTTTGTGGCATGGCCCATCTCCATATGCTTTGCGCCAGTTGAGACAGCTGCAACAAGTGTGTTCCTCCTTGTTTTTGTACGTAAAACATTGCTGTCATATTGTCGGTGCGGACTAGGACAGTTTTGTGGAGGAGATGTACTTGGAATGAGTTTAGTGCTAGAAATATTGCTAGTAATTCTAGGTGGTTGATGTGGAGCTGTTTTTGTTGAGTGGTCCACTTGCCCTGAATTGTGTGGTTTAGGAGATGGGCTCCCCAGCCTGTGAGTGATGCGTCCGTTGTTAGCACTATCTGTGTAACTGGCTATAGGAACGGCCGCCCGTTGGAAAGGTTTTGTGTGTTCCACCACTGTAGAGAGCGATGTGTGCGGCTGTCCACCAACACCAGATCTGTAAGTTGACCTTGAGCCTGGTTCCACTGACGTGCTAAGCTTTCCTGTAATGGGCGCATTTGAAGTCTTGCGTGAGGTACAACGAAAATGCAAGAGGCCATCATTCCTGTGAGTTGCATAAACACTCAGGCTGGAAGAGTGTGTTGGGGCTGAAATTTGGTGATGAGGGTTTGCATACTGGCTATCCTGGCTGGATTGGGGTATGCTATAGTTTTGGAAGTGTCTATTGTGGCTCCTAGGTACTGATGTAGGTAAGAGGGTTGAAGGTGTGACTTGGTGTAATTCACTGTGAACCCCAAGCTGTGTAGCAGCTGAATGGTTTGATAAGTGTGGTGAACAAATTGGTTGTATGACTTGGCTTTTATCAGCCAGTCGTCGAGGTGTGGAAATACATGGATTTGCTGCCTTCGCAAGTGTGCTGCTACTACCGCAAGGCACTCTGTGAACACTCTGGGTGCCGTGGTCACCGCGAATGGCAGAACTTTGAACTGATAGTTTTGGCCGTCCACTGTGAACCACAGATATTTCCTGTGAGCAGGGTGTATGGGAATATGGAAGTAGGCGTCCTTGAGGTCTAGTGTGGCAAGGAAGTCGCCTTGTTAAAGCAGTGGAAGGACTTGTTGAAGAGTGATCATGTGAAAAGGATCTGACTGTATGTAAAGATTGAGAGGTCTGAGGTCCAGTATTGGTCTTAGAGTACTGTCTTTTTTGGGGCTGAGGAAATACCGGAAGTAAACTCCTGCTCCCTGATGCTGTAAGGGAACTAGTTCTATTGCATGCTTTTGAAGCAGTGAGAGACCTTCCTGTTTTAGGAGCGTCAAATGTTCCGTGGACATGGGACGTTGTTTGGGCGGTATGTGTGGGGGAGTTGCAGTAAGTTCCGGGCAGTAACCATACTGGATAATTTGTCTTAACCACTTGTCTGTAGTGATGGAATTCCAGACAGGTAGGAACTGTGAGAGTCTCTCTCCGACCGGAGTGCAATGGTCTGGAGGGAGTGGAGGGAAGTCACTGTTTATTAGTGGGAGAGGAGCGGGTGTTGTTGTTACCTCGGCCTCTACCTTTGTTGTTATTTCGCCTGTACCCACCTTTAAAATATCCCTAGTTGGGGGATGTTTGTGTGGGGCTTTTATAGGCGAAAGAAGCAGTGTCTGTTCTGATGTTTTTGGATGTTCCTCTATAAAAAGAGCGTAGAAAGGAGCCGCGTGTAGATGGAGACTGTAATGCCCCCATGGATTTAGCAGACCCCGTGTCCTTTTTCATTTTTTCTAAAGCTGTATCCACAACTGGGCCAAAAAGTTGTTCGTGATTGAACGGATGATTGAGGATAGTAGTCTGCACTTCTTTTTTGAACCGAGATATGCGCAGCCAGGCAAGTCTCCTTAGTAACACACTATTGTTGATGGATCTAGATGCGGTGTCTGCTGCATCGAGGGCACACTTAATTGATGCAATTGTTATTAATTTGCCCTCCTGGATCAAATCATTAGCTTTGGCTTTATATTGGTCAGGCAAATGCTGCATTAGGGTTTCAAGCTCGTCGTAATGAGCTCTATCGTACCTGGCAAGTAATGCCTGCGCATTAGCTCTTCTCCAGTGATTAGATGCCTGAGCGGCAACTCATTTGCCCGAAGCGTCCAGTAATTTGGACTCTTTGTCTGGAGGTGGAGCATCACCGGAGGTCTGAGAGTTGGCACGCTTTCTAGCATTGGTGACTACCAAGGAGTCTAAGGGAAGTTGTCCCTTAATGTAGGTGGGATCATTAGGGGCGGGTTTATATTTATCAATCCGAGGATTGAGAATTCAACTTGTGAGACATCGGGTCAGTCGCTTCTGCACCTGCCATTCTGTCTGCATGGGCTCGGGTTTGCAGGGGTGGGGCTGATGTGCCCCTAACAGTGGTCCTCGTGCGTTCCCCACGTGACATGGGCCACTGGGCGTTCTCACAGGGGATCAGGCGGCAGGTAGGGCACCACCACTGTTTTGCATGTACAGTCACTTATGAGAGTGGTAGCGTCGGCCTGGTGGGTGGAGCGTGCAAGTGAGAGTTGACACCATCAAACGCCACATGGGTTTTCCAGTCGTGCAGCACACTCCCTGCAGGCAGGATCCCATAGGATGTGGGGCGGTGTGTCAGTGTCCACCAGGCACCCCGTGTGTTCCTTCTCTGGTGCTCCCACACTGCACGGCCGTATGTGCTAACCACTGTCCCCCACGCCTCCTCCACGGTCGTGCAAAATGGGTCTCAGATGGCACGATGTGGGGTGAGTCCCCAGCGCAGCACGGCCCAGGGCTGACGGTAGCTGGGGCAGATGGGGTCTTGTAGGGTGTAAGGCGGCGCACTAGTGGGGTCCTCAGTGTATGGTCCGGTTCGGCTACAGTGCGCCGCTGCCAGTGCCGCCAACGATCACCGCCTCCAGGTGCCGCGCTCACTATGCACCCGGCACCTGATTTCTATTCCGCAGGAGCCAGTCACCGCAGCGTTGCTCAGCTGCACCGATGGTCTGGCTGAGCAGGTCACAGCAGGAGGGGAGAAAGTGCACTCCACCAGTGCAGCGCGGCCTCAAGGCTGTGAGCAACAGGGACGTCAGGCCGGGACTAGGGGGGGGGGGGGTGTAACAGCGCCACTCCACAGACGATCACCACCGACGGCAATGGTGCAGCACCAGCCTGTCCCGGCCACGGCAAAAGCAGTCAGCGCACCCATTAGGAACTGCGCCACGGGTCCGGCCCCAGTGGGCGGAGCCAGTCCCCGGCGCAGCGTAGCCAGCGTCTCCCGAGGTAATGGAGACCCGCTGGACGGCTTCAGAGTCAGAGGGTTTCGCCACGGTTTGTTTCTCACGTCCGTTGCTGCTTCTCACATCACCAAAGCACCGGGCCAGCTCCCGGGTTGTTTGTGGGAGTTGACGGCCCCCTACGGATGTCTGTTATCGGAGCTATGTGGCCAGGGAAGGGAGCTTGCGACGGAGCTCTTCGCGAGCACGTCCGACTCCATTGCTGGCTTAGCCACGCTCCCTGCCAGAGTCTCCTGCATGAACCATACAACATCCCTTCCATTGTCACACACTCCCCTGGCTCTTCGGGGTACAAGGTAATGTATGACTTAAATCTTGTAGAAAGCGGTCAGTTTTTGCAATTTTTCTTCTCAGAGATGGCACTGTATTCTTATTGAACTATGATCCTCAGTGGCCACGGAAGGGCACTGTTGATTGGTAATGTAACATGCCAGAGAGCCCAAGTAGTGTTTGTGAATTTCCAGCTTTAATTCAAAGGGTTTAAGGGTTGGGAAGTACAGAATTAATGTTGACTTGGCCTTTTGCACTAGACAAAGCGAATAGAGGGGAGAAAGACAGGGTGAATGACAGAAAAAAAGACACTGTCAGACATCACTGAGACAGAGCACTAAGCACTCTAATATACATTAATCCATCATGCGCACTCACCTCGGCTGCGCCGCACCATCTCTTGTCTCGCTCCAATCGTGCCCAGGATTGCTTCCTCCAGTCGGGCCTTCATGTCCAAGGACTTTTTGAAGGTCAGACTGTTAATGCGCTCAAAGGTCTTCTTACCCTGTAGTGGGACAGAGATGCACCGCAAGAAGAAGAGGGAAGTAAAGGTAAAAATGATAAAATTAACAACTTGCCCCTTTAATAGGTCGTAATCTCAAACATCTAAATGTTCGAACAAAATGCCAACTATTATGTCATTCAAAGGCATGCATTTTATAAACCCCAGAAAGATGGAAGACTGGGTTCGCTCCTGTGGGATTGGAACCAGTGATCTAAAAGCTCTGCTTAGACCTCTGCAGTGGCCATCGAGCTACATAAAGGCTTTTAGGCTTCAGCTATTTGGCAGGCCATCTCAATGTGTGGAGGGGGAGACAGTTATACCTGACTGGCAGTGGCAGCAGACAATCACATGCATAGGGAATATCCCTCCCCTATTCCCTGGGACGGACATGCTTCCCTATTTGCTTTATAGAAGAGATGTCCCACAAAGCACCACACACGTCCACCGCTAACATACCATTCCTGAAATCTTAACACTGTTTTGCCAATCTGACCACAGATAAGCACTTTGCTGAGGCTGTAAGCCTCACCACCACCAGCTCCTACTCCCAAATCTACAGGGCAGGACTTCTCGCTGAGTCTTGTTAGCCCATCTTTCCTAGAACTCCTGAAGCTATTTTCCCAAACTACCTTTCTTAGGTGAGCAGAGCAGTTCTCAATAAAGAACTTCCTGGGTATTATAGCTGGGAATGATCTGTATCTTTAAGTTTGGGCACAGATAGACTATAATAGAGACAAACACAATCTGTAACTAAATGTGGAGTGTTCGCTCCCTGCAATTACAGCAGTGGAGAATATAGTGGCTTTTTTTTCACAAGGGGATCAGACGTGTCATGGTGGCGCCTAATTCTGCACTTGCATTTTACTTCAAACAAGCAAGAATTGAAGTATTGTATCTAATCACAGGCACGCACAGCTCCAGACTGGCTGGCAGGCTGGTCCTCCATTCAGGCACTTGGGGCAGGAGTCAGTTATAGCAATGAGTGACTGTAGGAAGCTGGATCTTTATACAGTGGACCAAAAAGGGGTACACAGTGTAAATAGTCCAGGCAGCCCTTATTGTTTACAAAGGCAAAAATGTTAACACTAAATGCTTTCTTTTGTGGTAGTGTTGGTGAGCAGTTTAGGCTTTATCAAGAGGCAGTGCTAAGCATTTGTTGTACTCACAGAGGCAATAAATGAGAGACACACTCGAGAATAAAACCAAGAACAAATTAGAACAAGCATTTGCAATGCAGCAGGTCTCGCATTAGGTTGAGTTAGAGTTATTGGATTAGTATATTTGTGTTGTTTATTGGTGTTTTGAGTTAGTTGGTATATAGTACATGAAGGGAGTAAACAAACAGGCGGAAACAAAGGTAGAGCGCGTGAATATGTGTATGTGGCAGGCCAGTGTGCGGGACAGAAGAACAAACACGGTGAGTTTAGTATATAAGGATAAGTGCTACGACAGAGTGCGCAGCACAGGGGCCGGCATGGGCAGTGAAAAACTCTGCTCTTAGACCAGTGCTGCCTGTTAACCGGCTTTAGCACATTTCAGGAAAAAATACGGTGCCAGTGCAGAGGTCACATGTTTTTTCCAGCCTCAGACAGACTGCCGGCCAGGGCTGGACAGAGCTTTTAAAAGACCAACATGTAGTCTCTGGTCCAGGTGTTTCCATATGGAGGACAGAGTGTCCTTCACATTGGTGCACTGGGTCCACATTTCCTGCCCCAAGGGCTTGGGAGAGGGGTCTGTAGGTAAAGTGTAGAGTGTGCCTGTGAAAGTCGGTAGGGCTGGGGTAGAGTCTGTGTACTGTTCCAGGTCCGTAGCTTCCTTAAGACGAGGAAAAACAACCAGCATAAAGTGAAAACTACTGGTGGCACGAAATTACTGAAAAAAGTTCAAAATCTATCCCTTTTTTCCAGGGCACTAAGAGCGCTCCAGCTGGAAAATGCAATTTTGCCTGGAGCGCCGTACATGCTTGCATCGTTCTTGGAAGCATCTCTGACACTGGAGATGTCAGATTCTTAGAAAGAGTTTGAGTCATGCAGACAGCTGACAAGTGGTCGGGCCTTGCAGGAGTCACAACAATGCGTAGTTGCTCTGTATAAAATCTTAAATCTGATGAAACGGACCCTCTCTTTTTACATCAGGTACAAGATTCCCCAAAGCTGGTAAGGCACAGGGTCTTACTGACTTGGTCACCAGCGAGTTTTACTTGATATACACGTTGCACGGGACATTAGTTTACACTATTATTGCAGGGGCAGGCATGGGCAGTGAAAAACATGAGGTTAAGTGGTAGCATAGACTGCGGGGTACAGTGAAAGGCGAAGCTACAACATGAGTATACGTGGCATAAGAGAGCGCGTGGCAGAGGATAAGCACCGCGAGTTAAGACCATGAGGAAAAAGTGATATCCTTATGTTTTGCAGTCAGTCCCTGTAAATTAAGCGTGCGAGTGGGGCAGAGAAACAATAACTAAGAGCCAAAAGCCAAATCAAGCGCGCGAAAATCAAGCGTGCGCGTGGGGCAGAGAAAAAGTAACTAAAAGCCAAATGAAGCGCGCGATGGGAGCGTGTGAGCACGCGAGAAGCAGCAATGTGGGCGCGCACATGTACTGAAAGGTAAATCAAGCGCGCGGTGGGAGCGTGTGAGGAGACGCCATGCGCGCGCACATTGCCTGTCCGGGTGCGCACATGGTTTGTCTCCCTTCGCGCACAAGACCGACGACAATAAAGTCTCGCCAAGGCGTAGCAACGCATGCGCTGCGTTCGCTAGGCGAGACTGAAAAATAACTTGTGTTTTTATATTAGGTAACTATTTTTTTAAATGTGAATTTTCACAAGTAAGCAAACAGTTCACTTAAATGCGTCTTTACGCAGGAATGCCTCCCTATGGAAGAAAAGGCATATGTTGCACACAGTTATTTACGGTCTGTTTGTGTGGACCTCTTTCGGTCTTAGGGCAGCAGGAGGGCACAGTGTAAAATACCGCCAGCAGTTACCTGACCTCAAGCATCTGTTTGCAGAGGTGCTGGTTGGGTTGGTAGCTGTGCATGCTACGTCGTTGAAAAGAAGGGGGGCCACCTAGAAACAATCTGCAGAGGGGGACACGTCGCAGAGCTCCCAAAAGGGGACTCAGGTCACAAGGGTCTTGGGGACAAGAGTGCACAGCTGGTTTGTGGGTACATGGGCTGGGGCACTGGGTGCAGAGTGGAAAGGTTGGCTGGGTTCTGTGCGTCCTTGGGAGTTGCGTTTGTCGGTCTCGCCGGTGGAGGGTGCAAAATCAGGACAGCTGGACCACTCTAAAGGTGGGCCCCTGCGGTGCTGACGTCCCTCTAAGGCTGCTCGGTTTCAGTGCAGTGGGAGTCCAGATTGGACTCTCACAGGCTCGGTTTTCTGCAAGGGGTCCGGTACCCGGGTACTGGTTTTGTGTGACTCCGGTTGAACCTGGTGTTCTCTCACTTTGTCGGGGGAGGCAGATCTGACCTTCAGGAAACACATGGAGCACATGGTCCTCTTCCTGGGAGGCTGCTGCGCCGGGCTGGCAGGGGAGCGGCAACTTTGTAAACCAGGTGTCAGAGGACTTCAGGGGAGTGGCTCCTCTACTCCAAGGGTGATTGCTGGCAATTTTCGAAGGGGCTGGCAGTCTCCCTTCGCAAGCTGTTCAGCTGCAGGACGAGTCGCTGGTCACGATTGTCGAGACTGGCGCAGGCATGCAGGGGTTGGCAGCAAAAGTCCACATCAAGTCTTCAGTTATCGTGGCTCTTCTTTGTCCTCTTCTTCTGGATCCATCCAATCTAAGTTCCTGGTGCCAGGGGTGCCAATTAAATACTTAATTTAGGGGCGTTAAGGGGAGTGACAGGTAGTAGCAAATGGGCTACTTACTTTTAGGGTGTCTACACCCTCTATATGGCCACTTGCTGTGGGAAGTGTGCATAACCCTGACCCAGAGAGCCTAATTCCGTCAAAACTAAGTTGGTGTAATTCCAATATTCATGTTCAAATCAGGTAGTCCACCTTAGTGGTGAAACTACCCTGAGTGGGGAACACGCCTCCTGACTAGCTAACTTTCCCACCTGTCCTGGTGCCAAATGGGTCCTGGCAGGGGGTGGCATTTCCCCTGTCTGGGGAAGCTTTAGGTCGCCTGTTAAAGGTGGCAGAGGCCTTTGAAGCTTCCTGCCTTAATATGCTGATCACTTTGCCATCCTGCTTGGAGGAGGTGACGCAGGCATTGTTTCTGCCCTCAGAGATCGTGAGCTCTCACCTGCAGGGGCTAAGAAACCTGTCTGTTGTGTTAGGCTTGTCTACACCAGTCAGCCAGCACACTAGTAGTCAGTAGGTTTTCTCTGGGTGCATGTATTACTAAATACATCACTGGAATCAGTGTGAGTTTATTAATATGAGATGCTGGATACCAAACATCTCTAGTTTCAGTTAAGCCATCATGAAGCTGGGGAACTGGTAAACAACAATGCCCAGCACATGTACTCACAAATGGCTTCCTTGTTCACTTGTAATATCTAAGAATCGACTTAGACAGTACAGGGGCATATCTGTTCATGCAGATATAGCCACAAGTGTAGTATAATGCTCCCAGCCTTAAGGCTGTAAGGCCTGCTGTAGGGGCGACTTATTTATTTTACATGCAGTGTCTGCAGGCATGGCACACAGGAGGAGTCCTATGTTGTGTCCTCACTTTTCTCTGCACCATGTCACCCAGCCTGCCGTGGAGTTTGCATGAGTGTGGTGAGGGTCCCCCTAGGCTGACACAATACATGCTGCAGCCCTTCGGGACCCTCTTAAGCCTCATTGCCCTAGGTACCAGGGGTACCATTTAGTAGGGTGCTAAAGGTATTGGCAATTGGGGGACAATTGTACAGTTTTAGTGAAAGAGATCTGGTACTGGGGACCTGGATAGCAGGAACAGAGTGCACTTCTGTCAAAATTGCATCAGATACAAGGCAAAAAGTAGGAGTGACAATGTCAAAAAGGGGCGCTTTCCTACAGTGATGCACAAAGCCTTGTCTGCCCCAGGATTGGTCCAGAGTGTGGTCATTCCCTGGAAACTTTTATTGTGGGGAGTTAGTGTAAAAAGTACGCTTCTTCATCCCACTGATATCATACTAACCTGGATGCAATAATGTCCTAACTAACAAACAGGCTTCAGCTCAAATCAGGGCTGCAACATCTAGCACAATCATGCCTAGACACAAGTCCTGTCAGCTCACCTCTACCTCACAAAGCAATGTAAAGATGACTCCTGGAAGATGGTAAAAATGGTCTGACAGATGCAAGGACAAAGAAGGAGCTCAGACCATCAGAGTTATGCACAAATAATATCAGAGAGTCAAAAGAGAGACATTTATTTTGTCACATGGCGAGGTGCATGCACGGAGAGGGCAGTCCAGGGCACATTTAGCCTATATCAGTCAGTAACAACAGTCTTGGGTGTAGGCAAGAGACACACACAGCATAGACACACGCACAAATACACACACAGCACAGACACACACACACACAAATTCTCTCTCTCTCTCTCTCTCTCTATCTCTCTCTCTCTCTCATGACCAGACTCTGTTCTCCCAAGTAAACCTTTGGACACATAAAATGCAACAAGCAACTTCCACTTACATAACAATCGACATTCATGTGGTCTCGGATGTTCCCTTTGGTCTGAGCATCACCAAGGGTATCCTAGTTCTCACATTCTTCATCATAGGGTGGCAAAAAGGATTAAGATGGACAGGTGCCACCGAAAGCACAACTGTCCCCAAACAGGCTAAACCCAAAGTTTCAAGGGATGGCCTTCAGCAATCCATATCACAAGCCATAAACTTTAATGGAGATGAGCTTGGAGGCTTTGTCAATCCATGGCTCTACTATGTCACCTAAGTAATATGGTCGAAGTGTCTTTTTCCTGAGTGCTTACGTTTGACTGCTCTTTCCAAAACATGCTGACTTCTTACATATGGGGGAAAATGAGCGACTGTCTACTCGGGCTGTGGCATACTCTGGCAGCTTAAAACTACCTTCACCTACTATGACGACCATCTGCGCACAGCTTTGCCAACGCACGCAAAGTGCTAATTCTAGCATTTTCTTTGTACAAATTCATCAGCTATTCTCGATTAATGTTAATATAAAAGGCTTTTTCTTATTCCCTTACCTTGTACTCAAAGCAGGAGACACAGAGGTACAGCAGGTCCAGCAGCCGGCTGACATGCAGAGTGGAAAGGTCTGTGAACCATTTTTCCAGCACGTCCTCTTCTGCATTCTTTAACACCCAGAGCAGGCAGATTAGCAAGTTGCGGCTTGACTCTGCGGACAGACTACTGCTCTGCCGTGGAGGCTGGGTAAAGGAAGATAGAGAGAAAGCCACAGGTGGATGAGAGGATGCTTGGGAAGATGCATAATGGGAGCATGAGCAATAGCACCCAAATCCACTGCAGAACACACACCTTTCAATGTGCTGAACCAAGTTGCCTTTCATGGACTGTTCTTATTACCCTATCTTTATTACTATTATGCCTTCAGGATATTTTAGAATCAATGAACGCACTTACCTGTAACAGTGATTCAACAGCTTCACATTGATCACGATTTGCATTCTCATGTCATGTAGTGGACTAGTGTTCAAGCTGAAACACATTTTGCCTACCAAAATGAGAGTGTGTGGTAACCATAACTGGATAATATTGTTAAGAAGCAGAGAATCTTTTCAGCTTGAAGATAAGAAGCCAGTTTTCAGTAATGCAGGAATTGTCTGTGAAAACTGCCTTTGAAGGTCTTTATTCCTTTCTGATTTTTATGTGCCACTCAAAACTGATGAGCTCTCGTTCCAAAATGCTCCAGACTAAAAAATGCGAACTGGACCACATAGATGACACACTGTGACCCTGCACTAGTCAACGACTAGAACGTAAGCTCTCAGGGATCTACAGATGACAACACAAGAAAAAGTTACTTACCTGTAATCTCAGTTCACTGTAATGACTATTCTCTCTAAGTCCATAAACAGTAAATGATCCCAGTGCTTGTGCAGGATCACCTTTTTAATTTTTTCATATATTTTTTAGAATAGCAACCTGGGAGGGAGTCAAGACTGTAAGTAAGAAGGTTGCCAGAGTCCTCCGTGTCAAGCAGTGAAGAGGTATGCATCACCTCAAAAGTCGCACACATGAAAATCGCCAACACCAGATGGCATCACAAATGGCGTGAAAGAAAATTTGCGAGTCAAAGCTTTAATAAACATCATCACAATGCGCGATTTGAACTAGTTACGCGACCCCCAGCTATTTGTAAAAAGACTTCTATATCAATCGCACATATAGTAATCCTCACAATACCAGACCCTGGGGACGTTTTAATAGACGCAACAATTTGGTAGGATTCTCTGACACATCCATAGATTCATCTGATAACTCAGATCTCGGCAAAGGCCCTAGTACTTCTAACCCCACCCCCAATCCTACTTTTTTTAGACAGGAGCCAAAATGAACCCCCAAAACGTGGTCGCGTGAAGCAACGACAACGATGGTACAATCCCCCAGGCGACCGCCAGACACGCCAGAAATGTTATCAATGGTGAACAACTGCAATAATGATTCCATACACTCACAAATCATACCCATGTTTAACCTTTCTAAGCACACTCTAGCAGATTCTGAATTATCTCTCCTCAGCAAAGGTTTGTCTTTTGTCCCCACCATTCACCCCAATTTTCTAGAACTCCAGGCTGAATTACTGAGATTTTTCCAACGCATACGGCTACATGCCTATTTTCTTCTGAACCCATCACCCATTACCACCTCCAACGCACCATTTCGTCCGCCATCGACCTTTTTCCCTTCAGCCAATATGGTCCCAGGAGAAATAGTTACATTTGAAAAAATAGTACTTAAAGATCTATCATTACTTGAGAATAAAAGACGTTTTATTCTCTACAACATATCCCTTGAAGAGAAAAAAGCCATTGAGACCTTAAAAAAGAACGAATGCCTGATTATTAAATCCGCAGACAAGGGTGGTGGAATAGTCTTGCAAGAAAAGGAACTGTACAAATCAGAAATTTTGCACCAACTATCGAACACAGACCATTACTGCAGATTGCCCACCAATCCCACTAGGGAACTGCAGCACCTGATTCTTCAGATTACCACCGAAGCCAAATCAGAAGGCTTCTTAAATAAGAAAGAATTTCTATTTCTGAATGTAAAGTCACCCCGCACTCCGGTGATATACACACTCCCGAAAATCCACAAAAATCTCACTAACCCCCCAGGACGTCCCATAGCATCTGGCTGCAGGTCCATACTCGAACCACTCGGCCAATATGTGGACGACTTCATAATGGATTTTGTACCCAAAACAGAATGCTATGTAAGAGACAGCATGGCAATGATCAATTTAGTTGAACACGACACTTTTCATACAATGTCTGACATTCTTTGTACAATGGATGTCAAATCCTTGTACACAAACATCCCACAGATCATGGCATTGACTGTTATCCAACAGGTACTCGACTCCAGACCTCGCCCTCACACTGTTCCTACCCTTTTCATACTCTGCTTGAACTCTGCCTCACTAGGAATTTCTTTACCTTTGACAATGAATACTATCAACAGGTTAAAGGTACATCAATGGGGGCTGTCTTTGCTCCCAACCTAGCCATACTCTTCATGGACTACCTTGAAATGACTATAATCCTCTCTCCCAGCAACCCATTCTTTTCTGGTATTACACTTTGGCGCCCCTACATCGATGAAATTTTTTTGATTTGGCATGAGAGCGAAGATACACTCAATCAATTTCTACACTGGCTAAATAATAACTGTCTAGGACTCAACTTCACCTTGGCCCTTGACAAGTCCTCAATCCCCTTCCTTGATCTCACCATTTACCACTCTAACGGTGAGCTACTCACGAGGTTATACAGGAAAACCACAGAGCATAATACATTAATTCGCTATGAAACTAATCACCCACGTGCACTACGCGATTCCCTACCATATTCTCATTTTTTGCGGATCAGGCGCAACTGTTTTCTCAAAGATGATTATTTTCACGAGGCCTCAACTTTGTCTACCAAGCTATGGGCACGTGGCTACCCCAAATGACTTGTGCGCAACGCCTTTAAAAGAGCATGGTATTGCCCCAGGGAAATTCTCTTATCCCCTAAACCCAAGCCCAACACAAACCGCATGGTGTGCGTTACCATATTCTCACCAGTCTCTAACACTATTCGTAAGTCTATTTTAAACCACTAGACTATCTTAAATGCTGGCACCATGAGTATTGAACGTCCACTTTTGGCATTCCGCAAAAGCCGCAATATAAAAGACCATCTAGTGAGAGCAGCTCTTCCCAACCCCAAACCTGCTTTAACTCTCGATGCACACTGGGGTTTGGGACCATTGACCGGGCATGACAAATGTGGTAATTGTAATGTTTGTGATCTTACCATTGAAGGAAAGGAATTCACCTTTAACAATGTTGTAAATAAGTCAAAATCATTCTCGAATTGCAATACATGTAATGTAATTTATTTGATCCAATGTCCTTGCCCAAAGATTTACATTGGCCAGAAAACACGGGGAATGCGATGACTCGGATTGGCCAACATCGCAGCAGAATCCGCTGAAATACTCGGAATTCTCCTCTTGTAGAACATTTTACCACTGTAGACCACAGTGAAGAGGACATTCAATGGACTGTAATCATTGTGGTGAAACCGCCACCGATAGGCGGCGATATTGCACAACTTTTAAACAAAAAGAAACTCAAATGGATTATCCGTACTGGAAGTATCAAGAACGGGCTGAACAGGAATAAAGATAGGACCACCCTACTTAAAAAGTCCCTTGAGATGCTGTTTTATGCCTCCTCTTGTACCCGCGCTCTCTCTCAAAGGTAACAGTCTGAATGCACCTTGAAGCCCATTGCTTTTAATGTTTCCTTGTGTCATATTTTCCAAAACGCTATTCCACTGAAATTGTTTTTGCTTATTATCACACTGTAGCATTCATATTTCCCAAAACATTAGTCCACTGGAATTGTTGTTGCTTAGTATCACACTGCGGCCGATCTGTGGCCACTCGTTTTTCCTTTCCTTTCCTGCGGGAGTATCCTTTCAGCAGTCTCTCTCCTATTGCACTTACGTCGGTTCTCCTCACCCAACATGGCCGACATCACGTTAAGTTGGCCGGCACACACGTCGCATTGCACTGCTATTTAGTCGGCGCTCGCCATGGCTTCGGCATCCTTCATCCCAGCCATCGAGCTCAGGACCCTAATGCTCCCTTCTCCGGTAAGATCGCAATGCCACCCATCTGCTCTCTGTAGGCACTTTACGGCCCCAACTATCGTCCCTTCCACAGGTCTATCCGTGCACCGCCACCGAAGACCGCAATCATAGCTTCGCCATTTTTTGCAGGTAAGCGTGCCGGCATTCTCCCTAATCCCTCCACTCCCAATAGCAAGCAATTCCCTAAATCCTGTCTAATCCCCTTCCAGCTTTCAATGAGGCATCCACGTTGTGCGGTTGCACCTCGTCCCTCTCTACTTATCCCGGCCGCCTCCTTCAGGTAAGCGACCCCTTACCCGTGGTTGCAGCCTTCTTCGCACTCGCCAAGACCTTAATCTTTGGTCAATTCTCTCCCCCAGGCCCTTCCTTGAGCCACTCCAAGCTCTTCCCCATTGACCCTTGGACTAACGCCATCCTATATCAGCCATTGCCTCATAATTAGGTAAGCGCCGGCCCCATCCTTCTTTCCTTGCACCACCAAAGGTGTCGTATATCAGCCTTGGTGAAACCAACCCCGCTTTCACATCACGGGCACAATACACCATTCTTCTCCTTTAAACCACAGCCCACCGCCCATAACTTCCTTGTTGCACCGTTTCCATGTTCAATGTCGAATGCGAAATTTATTACTACACCCACGTACTTCCACACCGGAGCGCCGTTTTTAACCTTGATCGGCGGCATCATACCGCACGTTATTGCCCGGAACGGGCAGGTTAAGGAACCTTCTTAGTCATCACACGTTGGCATCTGCACGAGAGTGAAATAGGCTACATTATTCTTTTTTTTTTCTTACCCTAATATTCTTGATTAAACTCTGTAAAAGCAGTGTGCACTTTTCGGATTGTTTTGCCACTACACGCTGGCATGCACATAAGATTGTATTAGGATTATTTTCTCTTTTCTATGCATATCTAAAATTTCCTTTTCTTGCCTTTCCTCTTAAATGTTTTAGAGGCATCAAATTTCAGGCTTGTATTATACCTTCCTGATGATGATCCTAGTATTATGTTAAAGGATCGAAACGTCGTCGACTTGCTCAAACAGCTTGCACATTAGTCAATTGTGATAAAACAAGTGCAACGGCTGTCGTCTCTAAGCTTGTTCTAAACTAACTGCATTCTCTAAAAGCTGCTTTTGACCTTGGCTGAATGTTTTCGTCTAAATGTATATGTTTTTTGATTTTGTAGGATGCAGGACTGTGTCCCACCTTATTGTTGTGTGTTTATCCTTTTGGTTTTTGATCATTTTATTAAATTTACTGTCCGGCTGGAAAGTTGCAATATATCACTGATTCTAGTCTATACTAATCACAGCTTCATCTGGTTTCTTTTTAAGGACCAATGTTTACTTAAAATACTGACGCCCGAGGTCCTTATTTACACCTTGTGGGTTCCTTTGTTTGTGTTAAAATATATTTGAACAAGGGTTGTGGCCTGGCAAATGTAGAAAGGCCCACAAATCACTTTTACAGAGCCTAATGCAAGGCTTTTGTTGCAAAGTGACCCCTTTTTGGATGGTCAGTCCCTGTTTTTCATTTTTTTGGTAGTCATCTGCTGGTAATCTTGAACTCTAACATTGTGATACTGCTATACAGTGCCCAGTGTATGTTCTTTGACCCCCAAAACATGTTGAAATTGTCTTAAAACCTGTTTGGTGCATTTAACTTTCCTATAAGGCCCTAGTGAATGGTGCAGAAGAACACCCATTGCATGGAAAGTTAAATGCCACTTGTAGACTACAGTATCTATTGTGCCATCCACTGCAGTGAAAACATGGCTTTAGGCCTACACTGTGTAGCCGGACAGCAGCATATTGAACCCTGATGCACAGACCAGTCAAAATAATTTTTGGGAAAGGTAGGAACACACTATTTTAAAAATTAAATAAATCACCCCTTAGCGCAGATTGCTACTCACAAAGAAGCTGTGTAATAAATAAGAGCAGAACACGTGTGATATTAGAAATAGCATGTTCTCTCAGTGACTAGACCCAAAATTACTCTGTTACTAATAAGGCTATAGCTGGCACACAGGAAAATTAGAAGTATACATTATATGCTTTACTGTATAACATTTGACCTGTACTAGCTAGACTCCATTCAAGACTTACTTTTATATTTAATAAAAGGGCAATACAATGGTGTGAGAAAGTGGCTCTGTATATACTGTTCCCAAAAAGGTACAGGGCGTACAGACTCCACAGTCCCCAGAGGTTTGGCAGAGGCTAAAGTTAGATATAGCAAAAACCAAAGGAAATGATGGACGGAGTGTTGAACATTGCAAGCACTCACCCCCAGTCAACTGATCTGAGTTTAATCCATCACCGTTCTTTAGCCCACTCTGCCACCCCAGTTCAGACATGGCCATATGCAAATCAGTCTGACCCTGTGCCTCATGGGAACAGTCCAGCCCGAACTGCCAAGCCATGTCTTCCCTGGACCGGAAACAAGCTTCCTAGGACCGGTTTCTGGCATTTCAGCCGTCTTCAGCCACGCTTGCTTGAATCCAGTGGCAAAGTGAGCAAGGTACTCACGTCTGAGCATACCCTGCCAACTTATGGCGAACAAAGCAAAAACCAAAGGAAATGATGGACGGAGTGTTGAACATTGCAAGCACTCACCCCCAGTCAACTGATCTGGGTTTAATCCATCACCGTTCTTTAGCCCACTCTGCCACCCCAGTTCAGACATGGCCATATGCAAATCAGTCTGACCCTGTGCCTCATGGGAACAGTCCAGCCCGAACTGCCAAGCCATGTCTTCCCTGGACCGGAAACAAGCTTCCTAGGACCGGTTTCTGGCATTTCAGCCGTCTTCAGCCAGGCTTGCTTGAATCCAGTGGCAAAGTGAGCAAGGGACTCACGTCTGACGGTCCTAGGAAGCTTGTTTCCGGTCCAGGGAAGACATGGCTTGGCAGTTCGGGCTGGACTGTTCCCATGAGGCACAGGGTCAGACTGATTTGCATATGGCCATGTCTGAACTGGTGTGGCAGAGTGGGCTAAGGAACGGTGATGGATTAAACCCAGATCAGTTGACTGGGGGTGAGTGCTTGCAATGTTCAACACTCCGTCCATCATTTCCTTTGGTTTTTGCTTTGTTCGCCATAAGTTGGCAGGGTATGCTCAGACGTGAGTCCCTTGCTCACTTTGCCACTGGATTCAAGCAAGCCTGGCTGAAGACGGCTGAAATGCCAGAAACCGGTCCTAGGAAGCTTGTTTCCGGTCCAGGGAAGACATGGCTTGGCAGTTCGGGCTGGACTGTTCCCATGAGGCACAGGGTCAGACTGATTTGCATATGGCCATGTCTGAACTGGGGTGGCAGAGTGGGCTAAAGAATGGTGATGGATTAAACCCAGATCAGTTGACTGGGGGTGAGTGCTTGCAATGTTCAACACTCCATCCATCATTTCCTTTGGTTTTTGCTTTGTTCGCCATAAGTTGGCAGGGTATGCTCAGACGTGAGTCCCTTGCTCACTTTGCCACTGGATTCAAGCAAGCCTGGCTGAAGACGGCTGAAATGCCAGAAACCAGTCCTAGGAAGCTTGTTTCCGGTCCAGGGAAGACATGGCTTGGCAGTTCGGGCTGGACTGTTCCCATGAGGCACAGGGTCAGACTGATTTGCATATGGCCATGTCTGAACTGGGGTGGCAGAGTGGGCTAAAGAATGGTGATGGATTAAACCCAGATCAGTTGACTGGGGGTGAGTGCTTGCAATGTTCAACACTCCGTCCATCATTTCCTTTGGTTTTTGCTTTGTTCGCCATAAGTTGGCAGGGTATGCTCAGACGTGAGTCCCTTGCTCACTTTGCCACTGGATTCAAGCAAGCCTGGCTGAAGACGGCTGAAATGCCAGAAACCGGTCCTAGGAAGCTTGTTTCCGGTCCAGGGAAGACATGGCTTGGCAGTTCGGGCTGGACTGTTCCCATGAGGCACAGGGTCAGACTGATTTGCATATGGCCATGTCTGAACTGGGGTGGCAGAGTGGGCTAAAGAATGGTGATGGATTAAACCCAGATCAGTTGACTGGGGGTGAGTGCTTGCAATGTTCAACACTCCATCCATCATTTCCTTTGGTTTTTGCTTTGTTCGCCATAAGTTGGCAGGGTATGCTCAGACGTGAGTCCCTTGCTCACTTTGCCACTGGATTCAAGCAAGCCTGGCTGAAGACGGCTGAAATGCCAGAAACCGGTCCTAGGAAGCTTGTTTCCGGTCCAGGGAAGACATGGCTTGGCAGTTCGGGCTGGACTGTTCCCATGAGGCACAGGGTCAGACTGATTTGCATATGGCCATGTCTGAACTGGGGTGGCAGAGTGGGCTAAAGAATGGTGATGGATTAAACCCAGATCAGTTGACTGGGGGTGAGTACTTGCAATGTTCAACACTCCGTCCATCATTTCCTTTGGTTTTTGCTTTGTTCGCCATAAGTTGGCAGGGTATGCTCAGACGTGAGTCCCTTGCTCACTTTGCCACTGGATTCAAGCAAGCCTGGCTGAAGACGGCTGAAATGCCAGAAACCGGTCCTAGGAAGCTTGTTTCCGGTCCAGGGAAGACATGGCTTGGCAGTTCGGGCTGGACTGTTCCCATGATTTTTGTAGAAAGTTACAAGTGGTTGCAATAGGCAACACAATTTTAAACACAATAATGCATTGAGTTCAATGGAAGTTTCAAGTTATTTGCAACAGATTACTTTTAGGATTACTTTTGGATGTCCAGGACTGGATCCTAGATTCAGTCCTGTGTCAGTACTTGGAACAAGTGATAAAAGTCGACTTAATTACTGTGATGATGTTTAGACAATATTTTGCTATTTTAAAAGTTGACACTTAGAAAATATTTCATAGAAAACAGTCAATGATTCCCTATGGCAGAAAATTCAAGTTGCAGGTATAGTATGTTCTCGTTACTTTTGTAATCCAGTACTGGGTGCCCAGACTCAGTACTGGGACCTTTATCCAAAACAGGTAAGTAATTAAGTTTTCAGAAATTAAACGATTTTTAAAGAATATTTAAAGTTTGCAGAAACTGACACTTAGAAGAAATTTCACAGAAAAACAGTCAATGATTTCCTATGGGAGAAAATTGGGTTACTGGTAAGTACAATTGTAAGTATTTTTCAGAGTCAGTGCTGGGCACCAAGATCCAGCACTGGGAGCTCACCTAATTGCAGGTGAGTATTTTCGTTTTCGTTACTCGGCTGATTTTTTGTGAATATTTTAAGTTTTGAAGAAATTTCAGGAAAAACCAGTCGATGTTACCCTATGGAGAAAATTGAGTTATCGGTTTAAAGGTAAGTACTCGACTGGCAGAGTTAAGGTTCTGGGCATAGACTCAGGGCTCTCCCAGGGTCAGGTAGGTACAGTTGGTTCACCCTCAGCGGCACAAGGGCGGCCGGGTGCAGAGAGAGTTAGGCCCAATGTTATCCTATGAGAGGTAGGGGGGGCCTTGGTTGGTGGCTGCAGACTAGCAGGCCACGCGGCTGTGGGAGCTGGGCTCCTGGTCACTTACTCAGGGCAAGTGGGGAAGTAGATAGGTGTAGAGGTTGCACTGCCAGGGCCACTCGGGCGGCTGGGTGCAGGGTGCTTTTGAGCCTTCGGGCGCTCAATTGATTTCAATGGGAAATCTCCGGTTTACAAAAAGACTGCAAGCTCGGGGACGAAGATTCTTCAGGTGCCACCACCACTTCGAGAGGTAAGTTGGGTAGTTGGAGGATAGGTAGGAACCCCGGGAGTGGGCACAGGGGGCCGCGGGGCGCTGGGTGCAGGGGTGCCTTTTGGTGTCAGGAAATCTTACCCTCTGTTGATCGTGGTTGGGGGGGGCACCTGGTTCTGAGGCTGCAGGCTTTTTCAGGAGTATCGAGGGAGGTCCTTGGGTGCCGGACTCGGGGTCACAGTCGCCATGGGGTCGTCCTCGTGGTCTTTGTTCACTCCGGCACAGGCCAGGCTTGGCGAGTGCAGAGTGTGAAGGGTTCGCAGTTCCGGGCTGCTGCCAGGGATTAGAAGTAGATTTTGAGTAGAGCCTCTACTCATGGGAGTACCAGGGGTTTAGAGTCAAAACGTAGCTAGGTCCTCCGGTGTTTGTGAGGTTGCTGGCAACAAGAGATGCCGGGTTGGAGCAGGTTCGAGGGTCGACAGGCTGGTAGGGCTGGGGCCAAAGCAGTTGGTGTCTTCCTCTTCTTAGCAGCTGCAGGGCAGGTCTTCTTTCTTCTAGCTCTTCTTCGGATTTCGGAATCTGGGGAAGGAAGGTTTAGGGTGCCCCTAAATACTAGATTTAGGGGTGTTACAGGTAGGTGAAGGGCAGGGACCAATGGGTCCCTGTCCTGGGGTGGGTACACCCCCTATCCTGCCTCTCTCCTGTGGGAGGGGGGCAGTAGCCTAGTCCTGATTGGGCAGGGCTAACCATCTTCAAGATGGCGAGAGCCCGGAGATGAGCTTCACCTCACCTCTCCCACCTGAGGGGTGGGGTTGGCAGGCTGGCACATCCCCTGTCCTTATTTGGGGTTTCTGGCCAAGCTTCCCGCCAGAGTGGGGGGCTGCAGTGGCCTGGGGAAGCTCACAGAGGTGGCATGCCTTTGAAGCTTCCCCCTGCCCATCCTGGGGGAGGAGACCTAGCACCTCACCCAGGATGTACATTGTTGCAGACCCAGGAGAGCAGGGGCCCTCCTACCCAGGGGTCCAGCAACATATCTGCTGTGTGGCAGCCTAGGCAGCCTCAGAACAGACGTGGATTGTAGGTTAGGTTTTAGGGGGCATCTCTAAGATGCCCTCTGGGGTGCTTGGTACATTAAATCTCACACTGGCATCAGTGTGGGTTTAATGTGCTGAGAAGTTTGATACCAAACTTCTCAGTCTTCAGTGTTGCCATTATGGTGCTGTGGAGTTCGTGTTTGACGAGCTCTCAGCACCATGTACTCTTAAATGGCAGCACTGCACTTACAGTGCCCAGGAATGGACCTGGGTACTGTAGGGGCACAGGGCTCCTGCTCCTGTGCCCACACCATTGACTTAGGGCACCCATCTAGAGGGGAGGCTGATGTATGCCATGGCAGTGTAGGTGGTGGGCATGGCACACAGGGATGTGTGCCATGTCGACTCTTTGTTTTGTCTTGTACCCAGACACCCAGCCTGCAAGGGCAGTGTGTGTGTGTAAGGGTACAGGGCCTCTAAGGGTGCCACAATGAGTGCTGCAGCCCTTAGAGGCCTTCCCTGGTCACAAGGCCCTGGGTACCTAGGGTACCATTTACCAGGGGCTGACATGAGGCCAGGGTTTGCCAATTTGGGTTGTGTGTTTTAGGGAGGGAACATAGGCCCCGGGCACCTGATTGACAGGAGTCCAGGGCACACTCAGTCAAAGTACATTCAGCAATTCAGCAAAAAGTGGGGACATACCATGCAAGAAAGATGGCACTTTCTCACAAATGGTGAAGCCAGCTTTTTATTAATTATAATGGAAATGTAACTTTTTCAAAGTTACTTTTACTCTGCCTGAAGCTATTGAAAGAGAATTTGCATTAGCTCCCCACGGACTGCACCAGCGGTGGTTGGCCTGAATTAGGCATGAAATAGGGGCGAAAATTGTTCAAAGACCAAAGAGAATGGCCTGGGAGTGAGGAGATGTTATCTTCACAGGTAGGAAGACCAGCTGGGGTGGGCCCTGGTACTAACTTTACTTCAAAGGAGCCTTGCCTGTCACAAGTTGTTGTTAGTTGACACCCGGAAAAGCCCCTGTTTTTTCTCCATAATAAGGTTGGCACCAAACCAAGTGGGGAGAAAAACCAACCCCAGAACCAGTTTTGAGTGACCACAATGCAGAGGACTGATTACCCTGGCCACAAAAATGGGTGGGTGCACATATTTTACACAAAGGGAGAAGGTGTTTTCCGTCTTTCATTCTCAGAACACAAGACCTGCCAAAGATCAGAAGAGGACTGTCTGTGACCTGAGAGGAGTCTTGATGCACTGGACCTGCTCCCTTTTTGTCCCCACAACAAAGAAGTGGACTCCAAAGGTCCGTTTTCTGACCTCCTCTATGGCAATAAGGACACAACAACCTGAAAGAAGCCTTTTCCTTAAAATGCCAGGCTGCCTAGTGGCAAATGGACCTGAACTGGACTTTGCAGTTGGCCTCTACCTTATACCCTGAGATTCTCTAGGTTGCTCTCCTGAGGTTCTGGTGGGCATTAGAATTGTACTCCCGAGGTTGTTTAGGCACCTTATGAAAGTTTGGAAACTTTGAAAAACCTTTCCTACAGAGCTTCAGGGAGACCTTTGGGAAATAGCATCCAATTAGCTGTTCCATGGCATGTGATTGAACTTCTTCTACATCCCGGCTAAGGTTGCCAGCAGGGGCGTCTGGTGACATTTGAAAGTGGTGAGGCGTAAGACAATTGCTGTACTTCACTGTGCAGCAAGCAAGCCTGAACCACCTACGAGAGGTTCGGGGGGGGGGGGGGGGGGGGGGGGTAGGAGGGTTCAAGGGGGTTGTTCCCCCCGATAAATTTTTGACACCCCTATGAAGGAGCTGCCACTGCATGCATTTTGCATGAATTCCTCTTTCTGTCAGCTGTTCATTTTATTATGTTTATAGCATAAATTGCAGTATAGGGTTGTGTTTGTAAAACTAACATTTGTCAGAATGTGTAATATTCTCACTTTGGTGGCGATCCCAGGCGACACCCTACCCAGGGCACTGCATTATTAGCCCAAAACACTGGAATGTAAGCACAAGGCACCACAAATCCAACCTCATCACTACACACTACCGCCCCTAATACCACAAAAGCACCTTAAAGGACATTAATTTTTCACTGCCTCACTACGATCCACCCCACCAATACTTCCACACTACTGCATCACCACTCACTGGAAGTACATCACCACCCCTGGGACCATGTTCCATCTCTGAGCCGCACTACCACCCAACAACAATGCAAAACCATCTTAGAACCACACTACTGCACTGCAACCACCAGTGCACAATCACCTTTATAGCACCCGCATCCATCATTCTCACACTCACACTATATACCACAGTACCGCACTATGGCCTCAACCCTAGATTAGCTTCACCAGTATGGCAAACTCACATCCAGCACCACCCTACCTACGTCATCAGTGTGCTAACACTCATACTGCCCAACTACTAATGCCACATCACCACCCTATAGCCCCAGAACAGTTCTACCCCCAACATCACCAGACAACTACCCTACAACTGCATGCCTATCAGAGCACTAACACACCACAGGAAAAGTCACTCTTGTACCCTACAATTACATTTATAGAACCATTCACGTAACCAAGATGTCTGGTTATTTTTTACAGTGCCATGCCTTGCTTTTACTGTAGAATCTGAATTTGACATTTTACACTGTGCATCTTAATTTTTTTGGGGGGTGGGGGTGGCGTAGGTGTCAGGTGGAACGGTTTGCTTAGGAGTTTCTCTTTTCTAAGCCTTCATTACCCGTGTGAGCTGGCTGAGTGCCCATCAAACGTAATTATTCCCTTTTGCACTTAACAGGTCTATTCACTAGTGACGTTTTCTAACCTTCTGTGACTGATTACGACTGTTTATAAGGTTCAGTTAGAGTCTAATGGAGGCTGGTGCAGTTCTGAGCGTCTAATAAGCAGTACTAAATAAACGATGTTCCGGGCTCTGTGATACAGAGCAGGACAGAAAAATCCCCATTATTTTCTTACAGAATGACTGAGAATACCACACTGAGTAGATTTTAAGACCGTTTAACGATGCGAGGAAGAGTCTCGAAACTAAAACAGAGTTGGGAGTGTGGGTCAAAGGCTCCATTCTGGCGAATGAATTCAGAACTGTATATTTGTTTTCCTTTTAGTTAGTTTCTGTTTACTCACACCTCACGGTTATTAATAAGCAGCAAACAGAAGAGAATCTGCTGTATTTGCTGAGAGAGATAATTTAATTACAAAGACTGCTCTCGCCGAAAGCTGCCAACGGCCAAAAACGTATTCATTAGAGATAGTGAGCCTTCCCAGCAGGGCCTGCTGAGACACCAGGGGCTGCAGTTCGAGCTGCAGGAAGTGCACGGCCCAACCAGTCTTAGGAGCTGCAGAAACGGTCCCGGAGCTTTGCCAACAGGGGCACCCCCCAGTGACCCCATCACCAGTGCGGGCCCTGTGGGGCTGACCCCTCCGTACAGGCTGAAGCTGGCGTTTAAAGGAAGGGAGAGGCACTGCATGCACAGGGAGTTATGACGGGGTGTGCAGGGAGGGATGCCAGTTCATGCTGAGGTGGCAGAGGCACTGGCAGGGTGGTGCCACAGTTTGTATGGGCAGGGAGAGGGGCAGAGGTGCACTTTGGGTGTTAGCTGTGCAGGTAGAAGTCCAGATGGTAGGTATGTGCAGTGAGCGGACCGCGAGTAGACACTGTGTGCAGTGAGGGTCTAGGGGAGTAAAACATGTATGCAGTGAGACCTGGAGGAAGTTGTAGTAGCGGGTAGATACAGTGGGATGCTCGGGACTCGGTAGACGGTGTGTGCAGTGAAAGGCTTCAGATCAGCTAGTGCGCTAGGGTAGAAGTCTAGAAGACATGTTCTGAGAGAGGCTCCGGATTATATGTCCAGTGAGAGGATCCGCAGTAGACTGTGTGTGCAGTGAGGTTCTCGGGATTAAACAATGACGATGTATGCAGTGAGAGCCACAGCAGGAGTAAACAGTGTGCGGCTTAGAAGTAGGCAGTGCATTGGTAGAAGTTGAGGAGTAGCCAGTGCGTGCACTCCGTGCAGTGAGAGAGTGCTTATAGCACAGGGAGGGGCTCCGATTCTGGAGCAAATCATGTGTGCAGTGATGGGATCCTGGGTAGATCGTGTGTGCAGTGAGGGGCTCCGGACTCAGGATCCGACCTTTAACAGCAGGTCTGCCGAGTCCTGGGGTTAAAAAAAAGGGAAAAGGCTTACCTGCACATGTGTCGTGTCGTTTGAAACCACGGCTGCAGGCGCCTTTTTCCAGCAACAAACACACCCCTCCCGGAAATAGGAACTGCCTGCCAAACTGAAACTAAATGGATAGCCACTCCCGGTCGCCTCAGCCTTACCCAATGAGAAAGCCTAATTTACGGAGGCAAAGGGAGTGCTGCAATTATTACCGCCCCCTGCACTCAGTGCACTGTGAGCCAGCCCTGCCCCTTCCCATTACCCAGAATGGCGCTCCACTGACCGCGCCCTGGGCCAATTCATTATCACCCCATTCGAAACCCATGCACTGCCGCTTTATGCAGCCACTCCCACAAGGCTGAAGTCACCTGCCTCCTCGCTCCTCACTTGTGCCTCGAGGGCGACGAATAGTTCTCGCCCAGCTTTTGCACGTGCGCACATTGCGCAGGAAGACTCTTCGGGACAAAGTATAAGTAAAAAAATATATGTATTTATTTTACTTTACATAGTTTAACTTTCAAGTTTTACGGGGGAGCACCAAACAGTGAGCACTTCTTTAAACTGCTCCATTGATGTTCAGAATCTGCCTTCAGTTTTCCCCGATGCTGTAGGTGAGGCAACGTCCCCTACGCCCCTTAATACCAGCCGCCACTGGTTGCCAGCACTACTGAAAAAAAAAAATCCATTCCGGCGTTGGGACTTAGAAAATCTTCAGCAAGCTCTAGAACCCCAACGTGACCAACCTGCTTCAAGTATTCAGCATTTGTTTTTACTGTATCAGCTACAATTTCAATGGCGGCCTGCTCAAGACGATTTTTCTTTTCCTAAAGTGTAAAAGTCCCTTTCTGCATTGGGACTTAGAAACGTATCGACTTCCAGACTTTCACCAGGACCAATCCACTTTTTACATCTGACCAGGCTGTATATTGGTCGGTCTCATATCACACATTGACTATCACTAGTGCTTTGCGCTTTTTGGCGCTATTTTCACTTAAATCTTTAAAAATTCATATCTCTGATTCCAATTATTGCATATTTGTCATTTTGGTCTTGTTCTACTCAATAAAATAAATCCTCTTTATTTTAAAACTGGTTGTTATTGAATTTTCTGTGACTTTTTCTACTGTGTAATACACTGCCTAAATACTTTACACATTGCCTTTGTTTGGGTATTTGTGCGCTTTATACATTTTATAAACATACACATAAACAAACATAAGTCTGAATGTTTTGTGTCACGTCATTAAGGATTGATCACAGATTTATGTTCTCTAATTTGTCTCATATTTAGCCATTGGTGGTCTTATCCTTTGAGGTGGATACTTATCCACCCCATATATTAATCCACTTTCCTACATCTTCCTTGGGTTGAGGACAAAACAATTAACAGGACATCCTACAGCTTCACCTGAAGGGGTCTGTATTTTGGGCACCACACCAGGTCACAAATTTCTCCCAGCATCTGGCATAAATGGATCTTGTAATGGAATGTCCGAAGGCGAAAATGACGTCCACGACTGCAGACAGCAAATCTAACGCAGTCAATTGCACACATGAAGGTGTGGCTTGTGTAGAATAAGGTGGAGGGTACATGTCCTGTGGGGCAGGAGGTCCTCCTGGAGTGGCAGAATGATTGGAGGACAGATGCTCATACTCAGAAATTCCGTTTACATTTTCTTGGCCCAATCAGAGCCAGCAGGATGATTTGGTCCAGGCCAGTGGAGAAGTGCGGCTCAATGATTAGAGCGGCAGGCCCTGATGCAGAGGTCTAGCCCGGGACCAGGGTTCAATTCCCCGTCTCGGCGGGTCTTGGGCTCAAAAATTCCACGGACCTGATAATTCTCGCCTCGGTGCCTATTCCAATCATGGAGTCCCACTCTGCAACTCTGGGCAATAGCTTGCTTAATCTCCACAACGGCCCCCACTACGCTAAGGATGCCTGGCCTCCACCTTGGGGGTGACCAGGAGTGGACGCCTCACAGGGAAAGCCAGGATGGGTTCCACAGCGGTATTCGTACAAGCGCCTTGAGACCCTTGCGGGTGAGTAGTGCGCTATACAAGTATCAAATTTACATTTACAAATTTACATTTACATTCCTGATCTTCAGAACACGGGGAAGGAGAAGAGGTGGTGGAAAGGTTTACAGGATTCCTTTGTCAGGATGGTACCCTAGGTAACTAGGTTATGGGGACTGAAGAGGGTCCCCTAGGGATCCCTCACCAAGGCCATGCCACTACCGCAGCAGTTTGCATGCCTTGGTGCAGTGAAAAACGACAAAGTCGACATGGCACACTCCCTGTGTGCCATGTCCGGCAGCACTGCTCAAAGTATATGTCAATCACCAGTCTAGCAGAACTTACAAGCCCTAAGGCAGGGAGCACTATATCTCAGATGCAGGTATATCTGCATGAGCAGATATGCACCTTACAAAATTTAAGTCTATTCTTTAATATTGTAAGTGCTAGGGAAGCCATAAAGAGTCCATAGGCTGGAAACTTGACAACTTCCCCAGCACCATGATGGCTTTCCTGAACCCAGGAGTGTTTGGTACCAAACAACTCCTCTTAATAAACCCACACTGATGCCAGTGTTGGATGTATTAAAACATGTACTTAGAGAGCACCTCAAAGGTGCCCCCTGAAAACCTACTAACCCAGGTGTTGTCTCAGACTGACTTTAGGCAGCCTGTCACTGCCAGACATGTTTCTGGACCCCTGGGTTGAGAGCCTTTGCTCTCTGAGGCCAGATACAAAGCACATCCTGGGCGGGAGTGTCACACCTCCTCCCCCAGGATGGGCACAGTGCTCAAGCAGGAAGCTTTACAGGCCTGCAACCTTTGTAACGTGACCCCAGCCTCAGTGCAAACTCCTGCTTTTGGTGGGAGAACCGGTGGGAAAACTTAGGATGAAAAGGAGGTGTGCCCCCTTCACCAACTCCAACCCTCAGGTGCTGGAGGCGAAGTAAAGCACACTTTTCAGTGCACACCATCTTGAAAATGGTGGGACTTACCAGTCAGGGCTAGGGCTGTGCCCCCCTCCCACAGGAGGGTGGCATAATAGTGAGTGTAGAAACCCCAGGTAAGGAACCCATTGGTCCCCACCTGTTACTCCCCTGTAACGCCCCTAAATCTAGTATTTAGGTGGCTCCCCCAGATCCTGAAATCAGATTTCAACAACCTATGAAAAAGAGCCGTGCAGCAGTAAAGACTGAAGACACCAACTGACTTCGCTCCAGCCCTACCAGCCTGTCTGCAACCCTCAAAGATCGTGCTGAAGAACGACTTGCCCTACAGACCAGCGACCTCCAGAACCCTGGGAGGACTGCCTGCATTCAAGAAAGACTCCAAATCTCCCATTTTCAGTGGACCTGTCCAGAAGAAACCATCTGCAAAAAAAAGAACTCTGCCATGAGCAACCGCCAACTCGCCACCAGATCCATCTCTGCACCGGATGACCACAGCCAGAGCCTAAGTGGCCGACCGGTCCTGCGGAGGTAACCCAGCGCTTCTGAGCCAGAGTCCACCGTGGGCTGACCCCGCCGGACTCCTCCTTGACGCCTTCAGCCTCAACTTGAAGTCTTCCCTTTGACTGTGACCTGCCCAGTAAGAGTTTTCCGATGCCTAAGTACACCCCTGCACTAGAAGCCCCTGGGACCTGGGGACCATTACCATCAGTGCCCCTACATCCCCTAGCATCCCTACTTACCTAGGCAGCTGTGGGATTTCTTCGCCCACCTTCCTTGCCTGAGCCTGCAGCCTTTCTTCAAGACCGATCTCCTCCATTAGTTAACACTGGGCGCCCAACGCTGTGTTGGCACTCTGCACCCGGCTGCCCCTGTGCCGCTGAGGGTGTAAGTTTGGTGCTGCCTTGTGGCCCCCCCTTGTACTTACCTTGACCCCGGAAGATCAACCCCTGACACTGCTTTACTCACCTGTGAGCAGCGCGTCTTAAGAGTACCCCAGTCTCTATTGGTTAACATTGTTCACCCAACCTCAAATTGGATCTCTGCACCTGGCCGCCCCGTGCCGCTGGTGGTGCACACTTGGAACTGATTTGAACCCTGCCTGGTGTTGACCAAAGACCCCGAGGACTGAATCTGTAAGTCGAGTACTTAGCTGCAAAAACTGCATTCTTGTTTTCCTCCCATAGGTTAACATTGCAAAGCCTGAAAATTGCACTGTGCTCACTTTTGAAAGTCTAAAGTATTTTTCCTGTAAAACGTATTTCGCTTTTTGCTTTCATCTTAGTCTTAAAATAGATCTTGAAAAAAGATTATTTTTCAAAAAAGTGTGAGGATCTCCTTTTTGAGTCGTGTATCATTTATTAGTCACTGTGTGCATAATAAGTGTCTTACACTCACTCCTCTGTGTTAGGCCTAAGGCTGCTCGCCCACAATACAACAAATAGAGCACTATGGGTTTACATTGTGCCCTGTACACTTAAGGAACAGTCTCTGGGCTCTGTGCACGATATAACCACTTAGTGGTATACCATATACAGAGCCAGCTTCCTACAGAAAGAAAAGGTAGTGCATAACGGTTTTGAATAATTTGCAAGATCTATCTGTCGATAGGTAGTCTAGGAATAAATGCCGGATCCTGCCTCTCACTGGGTAGGCTTGAGCGGGTGTAGCAAGGGAGGAGTTGGAAGACTGGTGCCCCTACTGGTCCACACTTTGCCTTCTGGTTCTGTGGTCCCGAAAGGACAGACTGGGATGGTTACCTTTGTCTATACTCTAGCCCTCTGAGTAGCTTCCAAATTCCGGAAACTGGTATGGGAATTGTTTTGCAGGGGCCAGCAACCCCAAGGAATGCGCTGTAGCTCTACTATCCTTAAAGCGTTCCAAAGCACAGTCAGCCTTCTCGCCGAAGATGCAGGACCCATAAAATGGCATGTCCATCAGTAAAGCCTGCACAGGAGAACCCACTGGACCTCAACCAGGTATGTCGATGAAAGACCACACGGGAACCAACTGTCCTGCCTAAGCAATCCATGGTATACAAACTTGCGCGGATAATATAATTAGCTGTAACTTGCCCATCATGTATTGTCTGGGCCAACAAGGCCCTACGATCTTCGGGTACTGCCCGTAAGATCCCACTGGCAGTGTCCCAAAGAGCCTGGGTATTATGACCCAACAGTTAGATTGCGTCGACAGACCACAACGCCAAACTGGCTGAAGAAAACATAAGTTTCTCAAAAGTCTCAATCTTCTTAGATTCCACATCGGGAGGAACTGTAGGGAATTAATTGGGATTTTCCCTGGGGTGGAATGCTTGGTAAGAAAATTCGGATCACCAGGCGCTGGTCTAGGACACCTGGTAACTTTACCTGCCTGTTCACAGGCTGGCAATAATTTGAATTCAACCAGGTATTTATCAGAGTATCTGTAACAGCATCATTGAAAGGAAGCAAGAGCTCAGATTTTGCTGGCCCACACTGTAAGATTTCCATCAAAACATGTATTTTAGTCTCAATGATGGACAGCTGTAACTAGCACTATGGGGGTGCCGGAGACCAGAGTAGATTGTGGGGCCAGTGTAGAAATCTGTACTAGAGTCAGTATGGACTGACCTGGCTGTGGGGCCCGAGGGGACAGACCGTACTGGGGAAGAACCTGCTGGAAGTACCCCAACTGGAGATCCCTGTGGTTCCTTGGGACTCAAAGGGCGTTCAGAGTTAGCTGGAAGCTCAATTAATATCTACGGCTTCATCTTTCAAGCCGTCAAACCGCTGTGGGGTCCATTATGGCACAGGAAATCAGGGCACCTTGGGTTCCGCTGGGAAAGTGGCTCAGTGACCTCCGACCTTGATGGAGAGCAACTTGCATCTTGACGCTCTTGCACCAACTGCATGGAGTCACAGTAGAGGTCGATGCCCACTTTGCTTTCTCATGCTTGCCTTTGGACTTGGACTTACATGAAAACTTTGAGTGGGAACTGGAACGGTCACAGGAACATGGACAGTCTGGGTCCATGACTCGAAGGAGGACCTATGTGAAGGCTGCACCTTCTTCTTGTGCTTGAGGGCATATAGCGATCCCTCCCAGTCTCGCATTGTCTTTAGGTCCATGATGATGCACTTATCACACAACTCAGAATCATGTCCTAAGGCCAAGTGGTAAAAGCACACCTAATGCAGATCAGTGACCAACATCTGCTGCCTACAGACGCGGCATGGCTTGAAGCCATTTCTTTTTGTGGGACCATCCTTCTCTAGCACACTCTTTGAAAGTTTAAAAGTTGTCGGGAAACCGAACAATTCGGAAACAGAGCTTTAGATCAATCCAGAAGTAGTATCTTATTATTGGAATATTTCTTAATATTGACATGGCCCTAGTAAGCCAAAATGTGTAGTGCCCACGTGTAAGTACCTACTAAATGTATGGCCCAGATTGATTATATTAAGGCTATTCCTTCAGTTTCTCAGGTGAGACCTGAATGAGGTGATCTGGGCAGCTAAATTGAATTCTCCTATTAGACCCTACCATTGAGATACTGGGACTCTACTGGAGATTGGGGCATTTATACCACTAGATGCTATTGCAACTGGTCATTAGGAGGACATTCCTCCATTGTGTTAAAATCTTGTGCTTGATTAATTCAGCCTCTGCTTCAGAAACAAAGGATAAGGTGTGACAGGATGATGTCCTTCTAGCAGGGGTGCATTTGTACTGTGGTAACTGGTTATCCATTGATATGAATACTTTTTTTTTTAATATTGGTTTTTATGTTGCTCAAAACACTGCATGGTTATTCACTACAATCATAAACCTTAGTACAAAAAAACAAGCATCATTTGCAGTCCGGAAAAAAGAAAACAATTGTGCACAAGCGAGCGACGATCCACTTCAACAGGATAGCATATATCATGCATTGAGACGGCAGCATCTGAACAACCCGGACCAGTGAGCTCACCCCAACCATTACATCCGCACCGTCCATGATGTAATAAACACCGCAAAAGAGAACTTTGGGTGGGCCATGAATTACCCCGCCCCCATAGGGACAATCCCAGCAAGATGTGAAATAGGGGCGGAACTGGTCTCTAGTAGATCATTTTTAAGTGCCTCCCAAATATCTTTTGGACGAGATGCCGGGGGTTGGGTCATGGCATAAAGTTCACAATTAGTACTGCAATATGTGAGGCTTAAGAGCCAGTCTTTCACTGTGGGGGAAGTCCGGCTACCCCATTTGAGAGCTATTTCCCTTTTAGCGAGCAGCAGTGCGATGTCAGTAAATGTACGCAGCTTCTGCGGGAGCCCTCCCACATATCCCAGCAAAGCTACTTCAGGCATGGGGTCCAACTCAAGATGTGTCATTTGTGTTATTATCCTGAAAATGGATCTCCAGAAGACCCCAATCTTAGTGCAATTCCACGTCAGGTGGGCAAAGTCGGCCTGTGGGCTGCCACACTTAAGACAGGAGTGCAGCCGATTTGCATCAACGGCGTGAATTCTAGCCTGGGTCATATAGACCCTCCACAGATACTTAAAACGTATAAGCTTATGGCTGCTGTTTAAAGAGACCTCATTAGTTTGTGCACAACAAAAGGACCAGTGTGAGTCTTGAATTTGGTGCCCAAGATCCCGCTCCCATGTCTCCCGTATCTTGGTGTCCCTACTGGGGACTAGGGATATACATGCTTTATATAGCGTCGAGATCAGGTTTTCTCCTCCAGGACTCGTGATTAGGAGCGTAAGTGGAGGGAAGGGCTTAGGCTCCAACGTATAACCCGAGATCTTAGCTCTGAGCATCTTCCTGATCCTACTAAAGACAAATTGATCCATAAAAGTAGCCTCACTGAACTTCCCTCTCGCCATGCTAGAGAAAACATGTCCCCCAGGGAACAAATCCCCAATCTTGTTAATTGAATATGCAGTGAGTGTGCGCTGCACCAGCTTTTGCTCTGTGATGGGGAGCCAAGGGTTATTAATAACTGGGATCTCAGGTGAGTATAGAGCGCCCCCTCCCGTCAGTCTTGCCAACTTTCACCAGGCCCAACTAGTAGTAGAAACTGTTTAAATATCCCAGCGATCTCTTGGGAATCCCCGCGGCAGCACAGTGCAAAGAGGCGCCAGGAGCACCAGATTGGCCTCAGGTCTAGAGTAGGGAATCCGTGCGTCTGGGTGATACCAGGAATGAGCAAAAATGCACTGCCCAACCAAAGGGTCTAACGCCAGTATGAAAATAAACAGGGAGACCCTGTCTGGGGTCACGGGTAAAGGCGAACGACGAGGACAGTGTGCCGTTAAGGCGGAGTCTGGCTGTGGGTGAGGTGTATAGTAGGGCAGTTAGGTAAATTAATACCTTGGGGATACCCAGCTTCCTCATCACTGCCAAGAAAAAGGGCCACTCTAGGGAGTCGAATGCCTTTTCGGTATCAATAGGACTGCAGCCACTGGGACCTCAGGGGCTATCCTATGTATCACCGCGAATAATGTGCGCCGGTTTAACGCAGTCGACCTATGGGGTACAAAGCCTGACTGAGTCGGGGAGATAATGCGATCCAGCAACAAAGCCAATCTCAGCACTATCATTTTAGCCAAGATTTTATAGTCGAGGTTTAGGAGTGACAACAGCATATAACAGCAGCATAACAGCAGATCTTTCCCAGCTTTTGGAAGAAGAATTATTACGGCCTCCCGCAACGTTGGGGGAAGTTCCTTGTGTTCAAGCGCCTTGTTATACACCTCTAAAAGGTAGGGCGATAATAGATCCTTATAGGTTTTGTAAAATATCCCAGTGAATCCCTAGAGTCCAGGGGCCATCGAGCCATTTATGGCACTACTAATTTCCTCGACTGAGAATGGCTCTGCCAGAAATTGCTACATAAACTTCTCGAGCCACACCATAGCGATCTCTGAAAGGTAGTAATTACAGTCTCCCTCGCTGTAGGTCACCCGAGTGGCGTATAAAGTAGAATAATATGCTAAGAATTCATCTCAGATCTCTGGGGTACTGGTTAGGGTCTGCCCGGATGAGAACCGTATACAAGTAATATATGAACGCCCAGCCGAGGGTCTCAGCAGCCGCACCATAGTGTGGCCAAGTCTGTCACCCTCACCATAACGCCTCGCAATGGTATACTTACTTAATTAACGACTCTCACGCGTCGCTGCCTCTCTGAACTCCGTCAAGAGCATTAGTCCACGGCTCTGCAGCAAGGGGGCAGGCTTTACAATCTGCTCACTATCTAGTGCATCGAGCTGCTTCTCGATATGCGCAATCGTACCCCGCAAATCTTTGAGAACCCCAGAGTGCTTAGAGATGCACACACCACACATATAGGCTTTAAATGCCTCCCAGAGAATGGCCCATGAGCTTACTGAACCCTTATTCAGTTCAAAGTATTCAACTATAGCCTCCCGAAGCTCAGGACTAAACACTGCATCAGACAATGCCGACCCGAGGAATCTCCGAATCCTCTCACATCCCTCTGGTCTAGGAACACTTACCTGCAATGCCACCGGGGAATGGTTGGAATATGTGCTTGGGAAATGCTGGGATTGCCTGTACCATGTTGCCAAGTTAGGGGAAACAAGCCAAAAGTTTAACCTGGTCCAAGTACCATATTGGGCGGTATTGTGAGTGTATGCGGCATCCGCCGGATTGCGCTGATGCCACACATCAACAAGGCCTACCGATTTGCACGTCTAACAAAACGTGGCGTGCGCGGGGTTTAGTATCCAGGGACTTGGACGTACTGTCGTGCACAGGGTCCAAGAGGAGATTAAATTTCCACCCATGCATATGTAGAAAGCATCTACTTGGAGGAGCTGTGTGTGAAGTCTTTGGAAAAACTCTGGGCTGTCAACATTAGGCGCTTAAACGCAGATGAATGCGACTCGATGCCCCATCAAGCGACCCTCTACCATAGTGTACCGCATCTAAATTGTCATTGTATGCTTTTGAGAATTAGAAAGGCTGACGTTTATGAATCATTACAGGCGTACCCCGCGCATACGTGCTATATCCTGCAAAGTAGGGATGTGGGCCCCAGCCCGAAGCGAAATTGGTGGAGGCAACTTTGGGAGTTGGGTTTCCTGCAAGAAAACAATATCCACCCCATGACGTTGTAAATAGTGCAGGACCTGCTTCTCTTTCCTGGCATTGTTGAGCCCCCGGACGTTCTAGGTGATCAATGTTAGATCGGAAAATTATGCCAGCCTACCCTGCCCGCCATATTAACCGTGACTTGGCTTGTGCATTGCAATTAAACCATACCATGCTGCAGTGAAAAAGTAAGATTAGAACTATTGAAAACCCAACAAAACTAACGTTCCCCCTCCTCCCCCACTCATCCCTGCGTGCTCTTCCACAGGGAATGTCCCCAATGAACACTTGTATACTTGCATCATGTAAACACCCTCGTACATAAAGCATAAAGCAGGAGCAATAATAGATACATTTCCTGTAAGTTAAAGCAAACACAAAGTGATCCACACTTGAGGTGTGGCAACGCCACGCCAGGTACCCAACTTATAAGGATCAATTAAATTACATCATTCGCCCAAAGAGAAAATGTTGCACAAAGATATAGCCGCCACTCGTCAGTTGAGGCTGCACCAATTACTCATTTGAAAACAAGTTGACGCTAGCCGCCGAGCCACTTTGAGGGGGGATGCCCTTGACGATTCCTTGTTATTCTGCCCACTGCTGCCCTTAGTGTCCACTCGAAGGCGAGCTGGATATAACATGCTGTATCGCAACCCCAGATTTCTCAGAGTTAGCTTCACTGCAGTGTACTTGCGCCTAGCGTCCTGCACCATCACGGTAGAATCTGAAAACAGGGCTAGTGTCGAACCTTGCCAAGAGAAGGAGCCCCGCTCTCTCGATAGCCTCAACACTGTGTCCTTGTCCCGGTAATTTAAGAGGCGAGCAATGATGGGCCTCGGTGGACAACCAGGGTTAGGGCGGGGGCCAAGCGAGCAATGCACTCTTTCTACAAGAAAGGTGGAGTTGAAGGCTTCTTTACCAAAGATGTCTGTAAGCAGGGTTTCCACAAATTGGTCCATGCGCCCTGTGTTGGCCGACTCAGTGACGTCCAAAATGCGAACATTATTGCGCCTACTGCACGCCTCCAGATCCTCGTTCTTAATGGTGACCTCCTTTAAGGATCTTTTCCATGCGGTCTAGGAGCTTGGTGGATTGCGCAGCACCATCTTCCAGATCCAACACCCTGCCCTCTATGGTATCCAGACGCTTCTCGTGTGAGTCCAATTTGGCGCCCAAAATGTCCAAGCCTTTTTCCAGGGTGTCGAATTGGCCCTCAAGCTCCCTAAAAACCGCCTGCATTTCCTGGAGCAGTGTTCCGGCATTGCAGAGAGATCGCTAAGGCCGATTTCTTTTGAACACCCCTTGCCCATGTTGCGGCCAGACTCCACAGACTGCTTGATAGGCTTATCAAACTGCAATAGACGTTGCTTGGGGTCTTTGCGCCCCATTACTTCCCAGCAAGGCTCGATGGCTATCAACCTGTTCCCTGGGCCCAATCAGCGTCCCCAGCTGCCCAAAAAGATGTGTAGGCTTATTTCTCTAGGGCCCAGTTTCCCTCACGTGGCCTGAAAACTGGCCACCTGGTGCAGCAGAATGACAAGCGCCCACGTAAAAAAGGCAGGGCTCTGTGGACCTGAGTCAGCCCACCCAGGACTGAAATGCACCATCTCACTTCAGCCTGGGCCCAGGGCATGTGCAACAGTAATCTGGGGAGCACAGGAGCGCCGGTGTGTGTGAGCTGCGACCCCCCGCATTGCCAAGCCGGAGCTGCGCGCATCAGGGTTTCACTCCACTACGTCCAGTGGCGCTCGGCAGAAATAGCCGCCGTAAAGCAGACTCAACCCCTCACAGCCCCCCGGCCAGCCCGAACAGCCGGATGGCTGGTTCCCAGGCTCGCCCGCGGTCCCTATCACTGCGGGGTCTCTGGGGACGAAAATGGCCGATCTATAGCCACGGATGTAGTTTGGGGCTAAATGCACAGGAGCGGGGGGCCGCAAGCGGAGTGAGCTCCCCTGATGTCAGCGGGGCCCATCTACTCACTCCTCCATCGGGTAAGGCCGCTGGAAGCCGCTCACAGTCTCTTCGATCGGCGCGGCCTGTTCTCGGGTGTGGCCTGTTCTCGGCCACGCCCTGCTCACTGCGCCAGAGCTGTCCCCGTGATCTCGGAGGCCTCAGACCGTGGTGTCTTTAGGCAACCAGCCAACCCAGATGGCTCCAATTCATGCCGGTACTCCAGTGTAGGTAGGCCGATCGTCCAGAGTTAAAAGCGGCCAGGATGGAAGTCAGGATGAGCGAAGTGGTCAGGATTGCTTGCGCAGCCTTAACGCTGTGTGGCCATCTTGGTCTGCAGCCTGGCCACGCCCCCCATTGATATGAATACTTCATCTATTTTTGAGCCACATCATTCCATGGCCATGAGCACAGCAGGTATGAGATGAGTGTCCAGCACCTGTGGGTATCATTTGAGAGAATACATTTAAATATCGGAAACAGATCTAAGCTTCATTATTTGCTTTTCAAATGAGCGTGGGACGCTCGTGGTGTCCAGAGTGAATTCTAATAGGCATCTGCAGCATGCTTCCGGTTCTCCAACAAAGAGTCCAAATCCTAGCTACATTGAGAGAAAAAAGACTTTAGACAGGAAACATTGTTGAATCATAGGAGTTATCTAGGCTGAGAGGAAGTTACTTTACTGTACCACTGGTTTTGTAGCTTGATATCAGTAATAAGCAAGAGAATCACCATTTCTAAAATAAGGTCATAGAAGGCAACTGACGGGGAAGGGAGAAGTACCTAACAAGGCCTATCCTGGACTGTGCATGAGTAGCACTTACACTAAAAGTCAAATCTGCACTGCCTGCAAGACTAGAAAGGCATAATTGTTCATAAGCTTGGCACTCTGACTTCAAGTTGGTCACATGGATATGGGAGGCAATCTAGACGGCATGCAGACCTCAATATAATTGTGCCACTGGTTGGTAAGACAATTATGGCTATCAAGTGAAGCGCATCAGATTCCAAACACTATGTCAGGCAATCTAACCTCCTTTCAACATAGAAACCCGCAGGCTGGGAAAATGGGAGGCTAGTTTGCCTGCTGCCCAATTTCTGATCTTTACACCAAGGTATGTACAATGAAACCTACATAAAGATCTCACCTAACGTGACCCAGATGAAATAATGACTGGGGACTATAGATGTATGAGCACTGAGTTGACCTCTGACTCATGAAACAGATCGGAATATCGTTAACTAAGGAGAGAACTCAAGTCATTTTCAGGCTAGGCATGACAGGAGATTCTGAGCCAATCAAATGAGCTTCAAAACTTCAGAAAGCTGACATGAAGTAGATGTCAGACCAAGGAATCACCCCAGAAGCAGACAAAAGACTGTGCCGTCATTCCAGGAAGGAGACGTCAAGTGGAAAAATCATTGCGGTAAGCATATAAACCACTATGACATCACTCCAGGAAATAGACTATGACATCAGTTAGGGTAACAGATATCCGCACACCAAAAGAGTTCAAATACTCCCCACATAAAGGTATAGTATAATCATATGTGGCAATAAATTGAAAACACTGTTGTTTACAGAAATAAATTAAATAAATATTTAAATGACAAATACAAGGAAAATATGCAAAAGACAACATTTTACAAACATGCCAACATTTAAATCCTACAATTAAGCTGAATTGGTTAATTTAAACTAGCGAATGAACAATCTAAGTCCAAAAGAATACTGCTGCATGGAACAAAATTAAAGCTGCAGGATAACCCCCAAATGGCAATGAGAAAGAACGAAAAAAGAGAAAGAACCCTCATCTATCTTCCCCTCATGAATTGCATCCCCTTCAAGGCTCCCTGTCATTAGGTTCTCGTCCCAGGTTTTCTGCCCTCAAAACATGCTGTTTGCACAACTCAATGCCCTCAAAACTTACCACATTGGGCATCTGGAAAGGATTAGCTTTGTAGACATGGGGAAGAGGTGACCCTGCAATGGCCATGGCCACTGAAGGGCTTATGGTATTTCCATTATCTGCGTCACCACCCTCATCCCTGGGCGCAGATACCAGACGACCACGTTGATTGTGGCATTCTAGAAAAGAGGAAAAATACAGTGGCAATCAAAGTTGTGTTATCTGCAATGAAAAATGGAACGTGCACATGATGACATGATCAAACCTTTCTGAAGAAAGATGGAAGAATGGTGGCAGGTTTTTAGTGAAACAGGGAAACATTTCGGGCGACTGTGAGAGCTGAGTAGAAGTCGGTCACAAACCAGTAGACACTGGTGTCTAGACCCAGTTGTTGACGTGGAATTAGTTAGTTGTACGAGGCTCAAAAATTCACATATCAAGCAAATCCTAACAAGTGAATAACAGCAGTCGCAGGAAAGGGTTATCCCTACTCCCAGGTTCGGGGGGCATCAGTTTATCAGGATCCTGCCTAGTTTCCCAACATGGTAGCTCAGCCCATGTTGGTGGCCCTCACAGGAAACTGTGGGAGGAGAGATGAGGGCAGGAGTAACTTCAGAAAAAATATCCTTCTGTGCATGACAGTGAATGAACAGAAACGCGGTTAGCTTTGGGGCAAACCAGGCTAAAAGAACATAATAGCAGCAGTGTTAAAGGGTTTTGACAATGGTGAATGAATAATCCTGAAATCTCTGGGCGAAGGTCGGGATGGGTGGGGAGCAGTCTTTGCTATCACCACCCACAGTCCCAAATACCTGAACAAACATGCACCAGTGATGCTCACCAGTGAAGTCGTAGAGCTGTGGCAGGGTGTCCATTATAATGCCTATGAGCGGCAAGTAAAGATGGGCCACCTGGGCCTTGACAGCAAGATCAGTGTAGCGGGCATCTGTATCATGGCTGCAAATCAGGTTGTGGACTGCGCTGATGGCTTTCTTATGCAGGAAAAAGACCCTACACAAAGGAGAGACGGGAAGGGAAGCCGAAGACATGATGCACGTGTGTAATTCATGACATGCCCACCTATCTACATTCCTCTGTCCCACAATTCCCTCCCTTAAACCCCTATACGTTCACACCACTCAAAAGACCTGAACAGGAAGGTGAACTGGGTATTTGGGAAACAGAGAAAACATAGAAACAGGAAGACTCAAGTTGTGGGACCAGACAGAACACTGTTCATTCCTCTGGAAGGATTCAGTTTCAATATACGAGGTAGATAATTTTCAGCTGAATCCATATTTAAAGAAAGAAGAATCAATCCAATCTAATAATATCTACACTACAGGCTCAGCAGGACAACCACAGAAGAGCTGTATGCACCCCCCCTCAAGGCTTGTACAATCACCCCCCCAACACTTAAGAAAGCTAGTGAAACAGTCCTTGCAGTACAACATCAGGTGAGAGCCTGACAGGCAATGTTTCTGCAGCAGACTCATGTTAAGCAGACAGAGAGAAAGGCCACACCCCCACTGCATTACACTCCACACAGACAACCCAAACATAAATAAACTCTACCGACAGCAGTTCTAAAGACCCAACCCCGACCCCATAAGAACAACAAACTCTACACTTATCCCACCCCACACTTCCATTGGATCATGTCATTTCCACCAGTATCCCCATGGAACCCCCAATATCTTAGCGACACCCACAACTGCAGGTAAGTTCTACACCAAAGCACTAATGTTTACATGAAGCAAACTCTTCATCTTCCAGCCATTTTGTTGTACTCAGTCCATTATTTGCAGTTGTTAAGCAATGGCCGTTTTCAAGAACAAGGCACATTTGAAAAATACTTAGGCAACCACCAGGAGGGCAAAGGCATACCTTACATTTCACCTTTATAAATTTGCCCTCCCAATTCCATAACCAACGGCTTACTTAAAGATCGGCCAGTTTTTCCCAACACAGCTACCCACCCTTCTGAGATGGACCAAACTTTTAAAAACAGCCCCTCCTCTTCTGCAGCAGCCCTGCCCAATTAATAAAGTGTTCTCACTTCACTGTCTAAGACAAGCTGCAGCCAAAATGATTTTAAACTTAACTGGTTCTTCCCCACGCACCTGCCCCCTGCTGGGCACATTTCTCTTCTCTACATGGTTAAGGGAAGCAATAACCCCTAGGATTAGGAGGACCGGTTACACTGGTGGTCAGCTTACCCTTCCACATCAGGCTCCAGGATCAGGGCTAGTTCCGTCAGCACCAACCCTGCCAAGAAGTGCTGCTGGCGGAAGAGCAGAGACAGCTCGAACATGTTGGCAATCCGCAGGTCTTGCACATGGGTGGAGAAGGCCGAGCCCTGGAAAGGACAGTTGACAATTAGGGGTGCAGGACCAACAAACCTCACCATCCTGAAGAAGCCTCTGCTTGCTAAGAATCAATTGTGCTCACTTGAGTGGCATGTTACACTTTAGATCTGTTCGTGTTACAATACACGTGATCTGCCTTGCACAGAGAGGTGTCAGAACATCCTCCACTTTCACACCCACAGAGGACATTCCCTATGTCTAGATACATCTCTGAGGTAACCTCTCAGGCAGAGGAGAACCTTAGCCAATGATGTTCTATCTACCCACCCCACACACATCAGAGGCACGTTAAAGTCCCAGAGATGGTACCCAGCCATTTGGGAGTACA
Organism: Triturus cristatus; assembly: GCF_964204655.1. Taxonomy (NCBI): domain Eukaryota; kingdom Metazoa; phylum Chordata; class Amphibia; order Caudata; family Salamandridae; genus Triturus; species Triturus cristatus. The sequence goes on along the minus strand of NC_140586.1, from coordinate 82,729,951 downwards.
GGCATTACTGACAGCAAAGTGAGGTACCCTGGAGCCTTGTATTTAGTAGGTGGCCGAGGGACAGAACTGCGTAAGGGGGTGAAGGAGGTCAGGTTCTGGGTCAAAGTGTTCATATCTTGCAAGTAGTAGAAGAAATAGACAGCAAGGATGGCAGTAAGAGTGTCAGCTGGGCAGAATTACGGTCCCAATGTGAGGATGCTTAAGATCACATTAAGAGTCATGCAGTGTTTGTACCTGTGAGGTGGCAGATGAGACGGATGGCGACGGTGAGGCTGGAGGTGAGAGGGTGCTGCACGGCAGGTTCAGGGTCACATAGTGCTCATGGCTGCAAACGATCCGCACCAGATCCATCCGCAAGGCAATCAGGGCATTGGGGTTCTGCGTTGTCTGCAGCTTGTTGTTGATCTAGAAAGGTGTAAAAGGAGGTAAAGAGCCTTGGATACCGTTAAAACCCTCATCTACCAACCTAGACTCTCACAGCATCCCCAAGCTGATGTTTCTGTAAGAGCAAAATTGTGTTTTGAACATTAAGATTCGCCCTGCTGTTCAAATGAAAATAAACTGCTTTCACGGCATAGGTACATTATACGAGATGGGCAACACAACCTATGTCCTGTACAATTTATACACAATGCTCCAACAAACAAATTGCTGGAGTATTCGCTCTTGTGATCAGGAAAATCCTCATCTGATGATAAAAGTATAATGATCACTGCAGAACATGAAATAGATTATTCTGTGATGTGCTTTATGTCCGATTTTGTATAATTTTTAAAAACTATGTACAGAAGAAAAGCACCTTCATTTAATCTAAAGATGTAGGCTTGGAGAAATACAATATCCTGACATATGTAAATATCAGGATTTGAGTTCTCACATAGAGGTCCCTGAATTGACCTGGCAATAAAAACTGGAGTGTACTGGCAGGTGAGTTTAGGGCCTGTCCCACTCTGGGTCACTATTCACTAAGGCCTACTGCAAGAACTCAGAAGTGAAATAATGGGGGAGCGATGCGGAGTACCAACATGCCAGTGGAAATGCACCATCCTCACCTGCTTGTAGTAGGAACGCAGTAGATGGAAGACAAAGCCCCGGTTCATCAAGGACAGGAGGTCATTCAGGAAGAAGGCTAGGCTGATGTTGAGACGCTCGACAAGCTCAGTGTCCTGTGAGGAAGAAAGAGACATGAGCAGTGAGAGAGAATATATCCACGCACACAAGCAGGCACACTGAGGAAGGAAAAGTGAACAAAGCAGAGACGAGAGGGAGGAATAGTGAAAAAGCCAAGTAGTGGTACTTGTAGGAAGCTGCCCCTTTATATAGTGGACCAAATCAAGGTACACTGGGTAAAGAGTCCAGGCAACCCTTATTGGTTTACAGAGCCATAATGATAACACTAAATGCTCTCTTTTGTGGTAGTGTGGGCGATCAGTTTAGGCTCATCAGAGGGTAATGCTAAGCATTTGTTGTAATCACAGAGGCAATAAATGTCACACACACTCGAGAATAAATCCGAGACCAATTTAGAAAAATAAGTTGGATTTTTATATACATTTTGATACCAAGAACTTGGCTATCAAGTAAGCACTTTTATTAAATATTGAATTTCACAGGTAAGTAACAGTTCACTTAAATGTGTCTTTACGCAGCAATGCTTACCTATGGGGAAAAAAGCATATGTTGCATAAAGTTATTTAGGGTTGTTTTTTGGGGTCTACTTCGGGACTTAGGGTTGTAGGGGGCCCAGGTCCAAAGTACCACCAGCAGTTACTCGTTACCTGCCCTGGGGCGTCCAGGTGCAGAGGTGCTGGTCAGGTAGGTAGCTTTGCACGACACGCCATTGGAAAGAAGGGGGGCCACCTAGAAACAGGCTGCAGAGGGGGACTTGGAGACAAGTCCGGGAGCTCCCAACGGGGAGGGGCTTGGGTCACAAGGGTCCTGGGAATAAAGGGGCACAGACGGTACATCGGTACCCGGGCTCTGGCGCAGAGTGGATAGGTTGGCTGGGCTTTAAGCATCCTAGGTCCATGCGGTTGTTGTGCAGCAATGAGGACAGCTGGGCCACTCTGGAAGTGGGTCTCTGCGATGCTGATGTCCCTTGATGGCTGCTCGGTTTCAGTGCTGTTAAACAGACCTTGGCTGTGGGAAGGGGTCCATTACCCCGGGTATTGGTCCTGTGCTAAATGTACTGCTGATTGGGGGGAAAATTGTACAGTTTTAGGGAAAGTGCTTGGGCACTGGGAACCTGGATAGCAGGAACCCAGTGCACTCCTGTTAAAATTGCATCCGATACCGGACAAAAAGTGGGGGTGACCAAGTCAAAAAGGGACACTTTCCTACAGTACTGGAAGGAGTAAAGGAGAAAAAACATGAAAGACTAAGGCAGTGGTAGGGAACAATATTTTTAAGTAAATCTGGGTTTAATAAATGTGGGACACTGAATGCTCAATTGAGAAAAGCTGATGAAGCAATCAATTTTATCCTGTAGGAAAGTACTCCTTTTTGGCAGGATCACCCCCACTGTTTGCCTAGTACCGGATGCGATTTTAACTGGAAGTTCACTGGGTTCCCGCTAACCAGGTTCCCAGTGCCAGAGCTCTTTCCCAAAACTGTGCAATTGTTTCCCCCAATTGGCAAAACGTTTAGCACCCTCAGTAAGGTGCTAGTAAGTGGTATCCCTGGTACCTAGAGCTTGTGGTACTAAAGAAGGTCCCTCAGGCCTACAGCACGAATTGTGCCATTCTAAGAGACCCCTCACTAAGCACATTCAAAACTGCCATTGCAGACTGCGCACTTTGGTGTAGGCAGAAGTGAAAACACGACATGTCACACATCCCTGTGTGGCACGTCCCCTAACACTGCATGTAATATTTGTAAGTCACCCCTACAGGAGGCCTAGCAGCCCTATGGCAGGGTGCTAAATATGACATGTGAGAGCATACCTCCATGAGAAGATATGCCCCTGTGCTGGTCAGTCCTATTACTGCCATTAAAAGTGACCATGAAAGCCATTTTAAAACATGTGCTACATGTGCTGGACACTGGTGAAAAAGAGGTCCCAAGCTACATGTTGGATTTACTGATAATAGGGACGTTTGGTATCAAACATCTTGTATTGATAAATCCACACTGATTCCAATGTTAGATTTACCAATGCATGCACACACAAGGAACCTTAGAGGAGCCCCTTGAAAACCTACCAGTCTCTGGTATGCTTGCTAACATGTTTCTGCCAGCCTGCCACCCGAGACACTGTTCTGACTGCCTAGGGTGAGAACCTCTGCTCTTAGGAGAACCAGAACAAAAGCATGTCTGGGAAGGAGGTGTCACACACCCTCACACAGGATGACCTGCTGATTAGCCTTCCTAGGCCAGCAAGCTTCAAAGAGCTGCTGCCTTGAAATGCAATTCTGGCTCCCCTCACAGGAGAAGAAGCCGACCCCCTTGGTCTAGAGCTCCTGTGGCACCTGGACAGGCGGTAAAATTAGCTAGTCAGGTAGACGTGCCACCCCCAGGCTAGTACCACCCCTAAGGTGGGCTAAACTCAGGTGGACACGACTTTTCAGAAGTAACCATCTTTGTGATGGCATACTTAAGAATTCTGGAACAGGGTTAAGACCACAAAGCCTGGGAGACCTGCCAGAACTTCACCCTAGAAAAAAACCTCCTGAGAAGCTGCAGACCTACTTCCTTGTATCATGCAGGCATCCAAAGACAACTGGAAGGACTCTGTGACCGCAGAAACCTAATGCCGGAAGACAACACCGCACCCGCCACTTCAACCCAGAGTTGAAGAGGGCCAACGGTGTCAGCATGGTCCCCCATCGCTCCAGAGACCAAGTCCAGTGTGGTGACACCTCTCGTGGACTTCGCGACAGCGCCTGCAGCCTCTGCACGAAGGCCCTCTCTACCAGTAAGAAAAACCTGATGCCTAAGGACACCTCTGCACCCGTTGCGCCTGGGCCGTGAACAACAGGACCATTGGTGTCCCTGCATTCCTGAGAATAGTGAGGCCTGAGACCCCTGTTGGTTCAGCCCAACAGGCCATCCATTCAAAGCCTGCAGCCTCTTTTTACCATGACTGTTCTCCATGTAATAACATTGGCCACCCAACGCTGTTTTGCACCTCTGCACCCGGCGACCCTAGAGCCGCTGGTGGTGTTCTGCTGGTGCTGCCTTGAACCTTACCTACCACTCACCTACCTCGTGGAGAAGGGTCCTGTAAATCGCTGTACTAAACCTGAATGCTGCATTAACTTTTCCTTCCATAGGATAACATTGCAGCTTCCAGAAATTGCACCAAGTGTCGACTTTTTGAACTAAAAAGAATTCATATTTAAGAACGTTCTTACCTGAGCGAGTTTCTTCTAATGCCTAAACATATATAAAGATACTTGCTATTTTTATAAATTGGTGTGGGTCTCCTTCTTGACTCGTGTGCCTTATTTATTGACCACTGTTCATATTTTCAGATAGTTTGCACTCCTCTGTGGAAAGTCTAAGGCTGCTCGACCACACTACCCCCATAGAAGAGCACCTTGGTACTGCCATTGGAAGCCCCAGTGCACTTATATGGAACCCCCCTGGAATCTTTGCACGATACATCTTATTTTGATATATCATATAAAGAGCCAACTTTCTACATATCTCCTTAGTAATGCACTCATTTTTCATTCCAGTCGGACACATTTTGCACCCAGTATTAAAGAATAATTTGGAAGAAGAGCATTTTTTCTTTTTTTTTTAAAGAAAACATGGTTGAGTTCCTTCCACCACACATCCTAATCAGAGCCCTTCAAACCAGTGTCTTTCACTGCCCAAGTGGAAACTACTGTATGATTGTGATGGGGTAAAGGGTTTGAAAGGAGGGTCATGTGATTGAAGGATATGAAAGACTAAAAGTGTCATAGTTACTAAGGTGAGTCATATATTTACATATTTCCATTAAATATACACTACTGTCCTAGGCACACACGATTTCTATGATCTACCTACAGTTTGTGAGGTAGTAGTATGTTACCTTGTGATGGTCTTAAAAAAATATTCTTTGGAATCCCTAAGCAAAGTGGGATTCAGCAATGGATTTTACATTAAACATATTGTGTTTAAGGAGTGTTTGTAGCAGCTTTACATATATAATCAGAGGGGACAGGTTTCTGTAGACCATATCTCATGCCAGTTCTGACAGCACGGGTATGAATAGGTGATGGCGGTGGCAACCTCCGGCTGCTGTGGTTAAGTAAGGGCCTGGTTCAGAGTTTGGCGGATGGGATTCTCCATCACAAATGTGACGGATATCTCGTACGCCATATTACAAGTGACATTATATCCTATGTCACTTGTAAATATGTCAGATGGGATATCCCAATGGGATATCTGTCACGTTTGTGACAGAGGATCCCATCCGTCAAACTCTAAATTAGGCCTCTAAGACTTTTTGGGTTGCACAATCTTACTCCCAACTGTCCAAGTGAAAAGAAAGAGCCCTTTGAGCCCATGAGGGATTAATAAAAAGGTTTGGAGTAAAATATCCTGGTTTAAGTGAAACTGTTATGACATTAACTAGATATCAGGGTTGAATTATGGAAGGCAGGTTGCTTTCAGATGAAGTGTGTACAGGTCCTCAGATAAGACCATGTGGCTCTCTAAACTAGCTGGTTGATGTAGCCCTCAGAAAAAAGTTGGACTTCCGGTGTAATCTGCTTAATAGCACAGGAGGCCTTTGATTCAAATTGCAAACAGCAGAGATTGATGAGGCTTCTTCACAGCATGATAAAGGTATCCACGACAGAGTAGCAACATGCCTCGCCTGAATCCTTCCATGAGATCTCTGTGTGTACTGCACATTAACATAAGAAGTCACACCAGCACAATAAACCATCAGAAAAGTTATTTTCTGGGCCGTTCTATTATCAAATCACTAACTGGATCAATTGAGTGAACTCAGAAACGGCAAACCGTTTAAAAAACAAATTAGGTCACTGAACTGCTGTTAATACTTCCTGTTCACTCATCTGGTCAGTGCCCTGAAGCGGACACGAGGAATCATGCACAGGCACCATTCAAGCATCCTTCATTTTAAAAATGATCAAAAAGTTTACAAATAACTTCATTCTATGATGGTAATAACACCTCTGAAATATTAATGTAGGCCCCAGTAACTGTGAGGTAAACTTTACTTAATACAACCAGAATCCTCAAATAAGCTTTGGGAGTAAACGTTCAGTAGGTTAATCCTCTTGAAGGTGCAGAGGAAACAAGAATTTGTTTGCTGATAGACTGTTGCAGGACACAGGCCTTCTCAAAAGACAGCACTGTGGCCCGGACTTCATAGTGCAGTTTAGGGTGTTAGTATGTTAGAGTTTCTGGTACTGGGCAAAGGACTTGGAGGGCATACGTTGGCTGCTAGCTAAGTATTCTAGGGATCAAAGAGTACAATGTAAAGCTTACAACAATTTTATTTTCTTGGAAATTCATATCTCATTACGACCCAGAATCACACCAACAGGTGGAGGTCCAGCAAAGAGTGGGATCAATCTGAGAAGAAGTGGAAGGGTGGAGAGATTTTAAAAGATTCCTCCTCCACTGAAAGAATCTACAAAAGAACAGGGCAACTTCCTCATCCAAGATCTTCAGCAGAAGTATCAACAATAATCCTCGATGCCAACAGATCTATAAGAACCTTTTTATGTTTTTGTTTAAGGTGCAAACATATCTATGAGTTGTCCGCAATTTAAGGACATGTAATATGTTTGCTTCTAATCAACTTGTTTGGGAGATGATGTCCAATCTGAAAAGCCAGGATGGGAACCTAATAAAGGGTGAAAATTCCTATGGGGTCAGAGAAAGAAGGTGACCAGCTCAACGCACTTCTCACCAGCATGCTGGACACCCCTGCTACAATATGAAGGTATATTTAAAAGACTGAAGAAGTAATGATCATATCGTCCCGACCATGCAAGAACTTCCTTGCTCCATTCCACGCTGCCGACACCACATGCAAGAACTGCTGCACCATCTAGAAGGCACTAAACTCCCAACCAGTTAATGTATCAGGAACAACACAATTCAACAGCGCTGTTGGCCAAAGTAGCACACAGAGCCATAACTTCACCAGATTTAAAATAAAGAAATGCAAAAAGGAGATCAGAAACATGGCATCTCATGCTACGTTTCCAGTAACTGGAACACAGTCCCTGGATAGATTCAGCACAACAGGCCTTCTTCCAATCCTAAACCACTGAGACAGCACCAGCAACAACAAGAAACGACTAGTGATATTACTTTTTGCTGTGGGTGTAATCTACTTACGCCCTCATCTGAATGGGGGAACAAGAAGCCCTTTAACCCTGTGTTTACCTGATGCCACAGAACGACCTAAGTGAAAATGAAGAATGGCTTTCAAAAGAGCATCAAAATAACTACATTTTGCTTTAGGTGAAACATAAAGAACCCTTAGTGAAGAATGACAATGAATATCGTCCATTCTCTATTTTGCTTGTCATATGAAATATTATTGCATCAATGATTATTAGGAATGTTTTGGAGGATTACGTGATTCAAGCGCCGACTGGCTGCTGAGCTGTCCTGTTTTTCGTGGAGTTTTTCAAAACTTTCAAATAACGCTGTTGAGAAGACCAATGTGGAGTCTGGTATTGCTGTGAGTCTGGAGGAGGAGCCTTACTACATGGCAACATGTGGCCTGGATGGGGACAGGCTCACATTGCAAATCATTAACCCCCTTGTGCGAGTTAACATTTATTGCACACTGCTCCATTACACCTACAGTGGCAGAAAACTGGAGGGATCTGGTCTGACATACCATTGCGGTGAGAGAACTTGCACATTTTCAGATATTAGAATTTACCAGCTTACCATCATCTTGATTTGCATTAATGCACAACTAATGCAATCTCTGCAGTGTGCAAGTACGTGAATGTGTACATAATCATAGAGAAACAGAATCCAATCCTGGTTGCTGCAGTGGGGAATGTAAATCATGTATTTGTAGTACCACGTGGTCTCAGACTGCAACTGAAAGCACTACAAACTTACAAGTCATTATTTTAAAATAGGGCAGTAAGTTAGTGAGCTTCCATTTCAAGGTTTTTCAGTAGTTTCAAGATCTTTTTAGACCTCTTCGTTCAAAATGGTGTAATTTATCTTACTAATCTCTTTCCACGGACTACTACATTGCTTTGTTTTACTTGTGAGAAAGTGTCACTTTAAGTGTCACATATTTGGCAGTTGAATGTCACCCATAAGTTCTTTGAAACCATGGAAATGTCACACATAAGCAATCTGAAAACTTGGCAGTTATGTTTTTTATATTTATTTAGTATGGTTTCTTTATTTTCGCATAGTTAATTCCTCATATAAGCCACTCTGGAATGGGCTGTCCACTACTTTTGTTGCAGTCCGTCAGGTGATGGGCCTCCAAAAAATGTTGCTCAAGAAATTAGACTATCATGAATGCGAAAGAATGTTTCTCGTCGCTTGATGTCTTTTTTTGGGCAAATTTGGCTTTACAGAACAAAATGATCAAGTCACAAGTTACTAGTGAAGATTATGATATGTCATGAGAAGAAAGTCTTCTTGAACCTCACTTGGATCCAGTGGCTCTACGTCAGAGTTACATTTCCTCAAAATGATCTCAAGCTGGAGCCAGTGGCATGGCAAAGGATCATGCTGTAATCAACAAACCAGGCAGTTCTCGATTCTGAAGAGGCAGCTTTGGACCAGGCTGAAGCTGAACTGGGTTGGTGAGTACAAATGAGGAAAAAGTCTAAAAGTGGTTCCATAATTAGAGACTGAAGCTCTGCGGGGAGCATCCTCATCAGCATCTCTGGTTCTGAAGTGTTGGGAGTGACAAGTACTCTGTGGTGTCACTGCAGACATCTCCACTGTGTACTTTGATGAAGGACAGCTTCATTTTGAAGGTGATCACAAGGAGTCTGAGTAAAAGAATGAAGATTCATTTTATCTACAACCTTTATCCGAGAAGGGAATCACAAAAGAACCAGTCATTACCCTCTTGCCTCCTTTGTAATGATACAAAGGGTCAAAAGAGCCTTCAGGCTGTGAGTTAGAAGACTGAGTGCCACAATCTTCTCTGTATTTTAGTCCCCTCCTCTTATCTGTTTTATTTTTCATTTCAAAAAGCAATATTGTGATATGCCACTTAGTGCGACAATACAGGGCACCAGGTACAGTACTGTTAGCAGAGAGAAATGTACCTTTTAGTGCAGTTGCATATTGAAACAGTGGCACAGCCGCACTATCTGAAGGTTTAAACAGTACCTGTCTAGCTAACGTGCACTCTAGTGCTGGCAGGGGACAGCAATTCCTTGCATGGCATGGCACCAGGGTGCTGCAATACCATTTTAAGGGTATGTGGGAAGATGCCCAGAAGTTGCTAGGACAAGAAATTTCTGATGAGTAGTACCCGACCTAGGCTCTAATCCTACTTCAAGAAAACAAGGGAGGCAGTAGTACATTTGGATAGTGCGAGTTCCCCAAATCCAAGATAACCTGGGCAGGGTTAGGATACCAAAATACCTCTAAGGACTGGGAAAGAAAGCAGTCAGAACAGTTACTTTTATTCAAGATACTAAAAGGAGTAACTCTTTAGAGCCTCTCATGAGAAGTCCTGAAAATAGGAAGACAGAATCTGTGTAGATCTAAAGCAGGCAGGCAGGAGACACTACACCACTTGCAGTACTAATACAAGTGCACACACATTATTAAGGTAAAACCAGGGTGGAAGCAACTGAAGCTGACCACACATGCCCAGAGCAGGTGTGGTACACGTGGCAGCAGTTAAAGGTATACACACACTTAACAGGTCATTATATTATCACCCGAACACAGAACAGGTACTGCACAGGTGTCAGCAGTGCTGGCATCCTACATATACAATGGACAGGTATCATAAGGGCATCAGCAATGCTAGCTAGCACAGCATCAGCAGTAACAGTACAAGGTTCAACCCCCAATATACAAAGAGCAGGTATGGAGTAAGCAGCAGCAGGGCAGTTTCTACAAATGTCATCTGCAAGGCTTGGTAAATCTATGTAGCACTGCACTGAATCTTTTCTAACCAGGTCTTTGCCTTTTCTACCACCATGCAGTACTTCAGTTTCTACCACCCGAGACATCAGAGCAGGGCTCCGATATCGAGGGAGACAGAAGATGCAACCCTCCTCTGGAACATTTTCACTGTTCCCCCAAGCCTGGCTATGAGAGGCTGACAGTGATGTCAGCACAGATTCTTGTCAGACCCATAGGCCTTATTACCTGTATACAAGTCTAGGGACGTCACCTGCAACTGTGTTCCATTGCCTTCATGACGTCTGGAAAATGCATGGAAGGCCATACATGTGAACTGGATAGGTGACTGTTGGAGTCCACTGGACCCTATGTGTGTGGTGGTTCCATATTGTGGCCTCCCTGTGGCTATCTCAGACTCTGGGGCCTGCAAATCAAAAGCTTCCTTTTCCCCTCACCAAGTCGTTTTTTTCTGATTGGGTGGGGATGTAGCCAGGTAGACCCTTTCGATAAGGCTGTGGCCCCTCTGTCAGAGTAGAACATAAACTACCCCTTTTCCGACATTTGGAGAAGGACTTTCTAACTTAAGGCATTGCATATTTCCCCCGAGCTAGCCCAAACTGGTCTCAGGAAGGGCAGCTCAGACGCATGACATGATCATGATGAGATCATGCTGGGACCATGACCCTACAGAAGTGAAGGGGTCTATATAAATTCAAAAGGTACAGGCCATGTGGCTCACCAGTCCTGAAGATAAATACTGCCACCCTTGATCAGTAAGTTAATGTTTCACATCACCACCAACCTGTGTTCCAATACTTAAGAGAAGGAAACTGAAAATCCAGGAATGAAACTGATGCTGATTCACCACTCTCCTTGTATACTAATACCAAGAGTTGCTGTGCTACATAGCCTGTAGAGAAAAGGGAGAATTTACCAGCCAATATTAAGCTGGAACGTGCCTGGCAGGAGGAAGTGACCTGATCCAACAACAGCAAACCGGGAACCATAGTGGGAAACATTGTGACAGAATGACACTGCACAGGAGCCACCAAGCCTGCCAGGCAGTAAGAGGAACCTGCAACACTAGACCCAGGACAAGGAGCTGCTCCCTCATCTTCACAAATCAGGAAGGCTCAACCTACACCATTACCAACACCAACGCTCTCCATACCCTGCGATGCCTGCACATACTTCTCAAGCGGTCTCTTAGGAGACTCAAGAATCATGACTAAAACCCCATGGCTACGGTTCTGTGCAATCGACCTGCAGAGAATCAAGTTATAAAAGCGGATACTTTGTTGTTCAGTTTGAGTGCCAAAGTTCTGTGGCCCCAGGAAACTAGTGATAAGCAGTAGTTGATAGTTATAGCCCATTAACCTCGGACTGCCCTAGAAGGTAAAGAAAAGTAATCACTGCCATCAACAGTGCAAACTTTCTTCACAACCACAGAGCAAGTGGAATACAAGTAGCAGCAGCATAGGCTTCCTATACACACAGAAAAGAGGGATGGAACAGGCAAGCAGCAGTACAAGCTCTGCACTGCAGTGTTATCACCGAGAGGGAAGCAAATCCACAGCGCACAGGAGTAGCAGCAGGGATTGGAGGGGAGAGAAATTCCAAGGAGGTGATGTGCTCTTCAGACAGCTACACATTGAATAGCTCATCGAGCAAACTGCGACGCAAACGTGCTGTAAGTGGAGTTGAAGCCTTATCAGCTCACCCTCGCCTTCGAAAAAGTCCACCTGCCAGCAGCGATTCTGAGTCCAAGAGTCTTCTGGCTGCTCAAACCTGCATACTGGTTTGCAAAGATGGGCAGGTACAAGTAGAGTGACAGTGTGTGATGGAGACTGTTCCCTGGGTTACCTTTATGTCTATAATTAACATGGCCACCTTCCAACACTTCTTACGTGTTTACATTTGGTCTGTCGCCCATCTGGAGGCAGCCTTAAGGAGGCATCCATATTGCAGACATGTCAACAGTGAATGTACGGGATGAAGTAAGAGGCAGTGAATAGGCACAGAAGAGCCCTCAAAAACCCAATTTATCACACTGATTACACTCTACAGAGGAGCACAACATCGCAGAGGAGGCTACCTGGGATCACATCAATGCAACTCATTAATGGCTGGGCGGGTGGTGATGCACTGGTTTCCATTACAGAATAATACACAGTGGGACAGCTATTTGGCAGGAGGACCTGATGGGGTGAAGGAGTACACAGTAATGCGCCTTGTCATTTCCGGCCTCCAGTTCATTTTCACACACCACCGCATATCGCCTCCAAAATCTTGCGGCTGTGCCAATCAAAGATAAAGGTTAAAAAGGCACAGTACAATAGAAAGAGCATATATATGTTCTGACCACTGTGTGGGCAGAAATGACTAAGATGAAGATGGTGAGGCCCAATTTAAGCACACTCCCATGCCTAGGTTTGCATTTTATTACATTGCTATGAACCAGGGATTGCCACATAAACACATTAAGATTAAGAGCAAGAAGAGATAGAGCGTGACAGAGTGAAAGACATACAGAACGAGAGAGGGTGAAAGGGAAGAGGTAGAGGAGCTAGAAAAAATGAAGGAGAGGAAAAATGAGAGCTAGAAGAACAGAGAGAAAGGGACGAGGAGAAGAGCAAGAGGAAAGATCATAATGAAAGAAAAAGTGACAGAATAAGAATAGTTGGAAAGAGATGGCAAGGAAAAAGAGGAAGCAGTAGCCCAACCAATAATAAGGGGAAGGGAAAAAGAACACCAGCACAGAGGAGACACAAGGTGATTGAGAACGCAAAGAAGGAGGAGGCAGGGAATCAGTGCAATCAAGAATTAAATAGTTGGCTGATGAGCAGGCAGCAAGAGAAAGCTCAAAACAGAGGATCGAAAACAGAAGAAGACTGAACGAACGACACACACTAACAAGCTGGGGCTGTCTGCTCACCTTCTGATGTCGCCCAGCGATGTCAGCACTGATTGTGCACACAAGGGCAGAGATGTCATCCACAAACCGATCAGGAAAGCGGCCAGATCGTGGTGTCTCCAGCTTGTCAGACAGGTAGAGGTGGTGCGCCATGCTCTTCACCTGTGGGCAGGAAAGCATGGGAAGGTTAGCAAGATGCACACTTCCGTAAGATCGGAACCATTCAAAGGCAGGAGTCTGGCTAAGAAATGGGTGTACGCTACACTGGGGATCGCAACAGGAGCTCCATGCCTGGTACCTTAGGACAGGAGACAAGCCAGTGCCTTAGAGGCAGCAACTGGCCCGACAGTCAGCCTGCCCCAACAGGAAACAAAAAGGCTTTGTCAAATGGAAGGCAGACTAGCAGCTGGAATAAACTGGCATAAGGCAGATACCTACCATTAGCTGGAAGAAGAACCACGCCTGGTGCAGAGCCGTCTCACGCACAACACTATTGCTCACCACCCACTGCAGTGCCAGGTCCTCATGAAGAAGCTGCACGAGTGAAGGAAAAGTGACTTGGTTACTGCAGTGGAATAGCACCCCCTTCCCTGTCTGCCATCAAGTATACAGACCTACTGAAACACGTGTGCGACACACATAAAAGTGGTGTACCGCCAAGAACCAGCCTCCTCTCCAGGTATTTAATTATAGAGGCAATCAATGTATAGACTTCAAATCCGCATACACAACCAAGAATCTAACGCCATTGAATATATGCCCCAAAACAGCAAACCAGGCCGCTCCTAAGGCATGTGGTTAGACTGACACCATGGTGTACGACAGTGACCGCCCCTGCCCCAAAGCCCAGAGACCCGTTAGCCAAAGAGCCTTGTAAAAAGAGGACTCTTTTCTAGCACATTGAAAACCAGATCACCATTAAAAATGTTATCATGCACAAACTGTGAATGTGTTTTAAAAGCTGACCCACTGAACATTTTAGAAAAGTCTTTGCACTTTTTATGGGAAGACTGCGGTTATGAAATTTACTTTGCAGTACAATTTCTGACTCCTGCTTGCCCCCCTCCCAGCACCTTCATCCAGACTTTTGCAAGGCCCCTTTGAATGGTGTATACATGAACACAAGAGAATGGAGGTGATGGTGAGGAGACAGGTGAGATGATGAAGGGCACGAAGACTGTTGCTAGGAGCCAGATCTGTGCGGCACTTTTTTGCTGTGTGAAAAGGCATGCAGGCTTATCCATGTAGGTGTCCAGGTGTCCTGTCTCCTTCTGTGAAGTCATCCCTGACCTTTGGATCCTTCTTCTAGGTCTTTGTGTCCAGAGGTAGGCCAAAGACAAATTTGTGTAAGCCTGCTTCCCCGTGTCCTTTATGGTGGACCTCTAGCCTACTCTATCGGTCCCTGTCCAGAGCTCAGAGAAAGGGGTCGAGCGCCTCGTTGAATGTATACATAGCTTACGGGCACTTCCCGCTAATGTTGCCCGTTTGTCTGGAAAGAAGCAGTGTGTAAGTCTACAGTTATTGTGCATGTAGTGATAGCTGCAAAGAGTAATGCATGCTGTGCAACTTAACATCTGCACACAAAAATGCTACTGAATTAGACTGGTGTAAAAATATACATAATTTGGCTAAACTATGAGATTTTAGTGATCTCAGACGCATGTGTGTCTGTCTGTAGAAACACAAAGACTTTGTGTGTAAGTTATTAGGGAGGGCAAACTTATGTCCCTGAACAACTAGTATGTATATATCGGAGTAATGCGACCTCCCATGTACAATAAAGCAAAGCTTTCATACAAGACTGCAGAGGTTTTGCAGAGACCTTCTCTTTACGGAAGCACCCATTATACCCTACAAACCGCCACTGTGATTGCTTCTGTGCACTGAGACAAAACCTCTTGCATGTGTGTGGGTAAAGAAGACTATCACAGTCCCTAAATTCTGGCTACCTTCTTGAACGTTGCCCTCATCTGGCCGGATGCCATGAACGATGAGCTCTCGATACAGGCCGAAATACGGTTCGGACTCCGCTCGGTGGCCTGCAAAAAGTGACATGGGACATGGAAAAAGAGGAGAAAGATGGCAGAGAAACGAGATGTTAACCAGGATGAGGTGTAGGATGTAAAAAGACAAAATGAGGGGAAACCAAGACTTGCACCTGGGGAAAGTCACTCTTAGTAGCGAGCAATGCAGCCATCCAACTCAACATACCACAAAGGATTACACAAGCATCATGGCAAACACACACACACACACACACACACACACATATGCCAGCTTCAAGGAACATCTCTTAGGCAAAAACAATATGGGCAACTTCAGCAAAAACACAGGGAATGTTTTTGAAAATAGACAGACTCATTAACATTTACACAAGGTTTGAAGCACCCCCTCAGAGACAAAATTCCCACAGATAATTTAGGGTGTGGGAAGCGGATGAGGAAAGAGTGGCCAATACATTTATGAACTCATACATAAATGCCCACAACCAGTAGGGAGATTATTCGTACGAGCCTACAGGTAAGGCCCCTAGGAAAAACAATCCCCCCAAAAAATGAAGGCCAGCTAGATTATCTGCCCGGATCGGCAGAGAAGGGATCGGGCTTCTGTAGAAGAAATACACAGTCACATGTTCGGACCACAAACCCAAAATGCACTGAGGAACAACTCTGAAAGGTAGATTGACAAAGCAATAAAATGAGAAATGTGGGAAAATATCTGTGCACATTTCATAACCTTTATGAAAGGTACTGTAGCCGTTGTGGAAGGGTCACAGTTTAAAACCAGTGAGGACCACCATTAAGTGGAGGTAACCGAAGGGGCTTGTATTATTTTCCTGTCTACGCCCTCCTATTATATATCTAGAAGGTGTATTCCTAAACATAGGAACCATGGCAGTCCCCTTGCAGGCTCAGACAGAGCACACAGCCAAGCTGAACTGAGAGAAAAACAAAGTCATGGAGTTGTTGCAAACCGCACATTGAAAAATTACCTCTTTATTAGTATCATATATTAAAAGCACAAACAAAGCTTTTAACATCTTTGTTTCCATGCAGTGATATATAAAGATCTCGACCAGAGCTCACACTTTTTTCTTCTTTTTTGCAGTGTTATACAGCGCGAACTAGACCCGAAGGTATTGAAGCGTTTTATATAAGCACCAGTTGCATTAGACAAGGACACATTCATTTTTGGTAGGCACGGGGAGATTAAGTGATCTGCCTAGAATCACAGGATGGTGAGCCGATGCAGAGATTCAAACCTGGTGCCCCAGCTCCAAAGTCAGCAGCTCTGGCCGCTACGCCACATCCTGTTCCCACACATTCTGGTGATAGGCAAGGAACAAGAAAACCAAGACATTGTACACATTCCTGGTACCTAGATAGCAATGGAATGGATAGCACTGCTTTATGCAGTTTATGTGAAATATCCATACAAAAGCACAGACATTTGTGCTTCATATTCATTTTCCCAGAAGCCCCCTTCGCCATACCAGGTGCTTCCATTTTTTTTGTGTGTTATCATTTTAATACCTTTGAAACCCAAACTGGCCTTTTGAGATATAGGCCATGTACAGCACAGTTCGCTACATCTAACCAAGGCTCTTTTCCCCTTCCCTTTTTCAGTCTGAGCTGGAAATTCAGATAGCACCTGTTGGCTTTGAATGCTTCGCGAGATAAAATCCCTCTCTCCAGACTTTTGCAAAAATACTGAAATTTGATCAGCAGCCCCTTGTTAAAGTCTCCTGTAAATTTCTAAAGCCTTGTCACCATCCTCCTCACTTCAGTGTCTGGATCTCTACTCTCCATCCATAGAAATGCAGGCAACACACTTCCACTATCTGGTGTAGGTGTCCTCACTATCAATCTTGTGCCATGCTAAACCACACACATCCTAATGGATCCCACTTTGCTTGTTGTAATTATTGCTGTGAGCCAAACTGGAGGATGGACATGGGAATACATCCACTTAGCATTTTCAATGTTTGCACTAGTTACCATATATTTTCTTACATTGTTCATCTCTTGTCCTTTTCTTTCAACTGGCCCTCTCCTTCTCTTCCATTCTCTGCATGCTCCCTCTCATTGAACTCAAACTACTATGTCACATGCATGTTTGCCTTAATCTCTATTATTGTATTTCTGCAAACTGCCCACAACCTCTCCTCTTCTGAAAGTCAAACCCTTGTCGTCTAGCTCACCTAATAAGCCCAGCAACCATCTGCATGAGCTCACATACCACCTCCGCCACCGCTAATGATCATAACTAACTCATTTTAATTTAATCTGCCACAAACAAACAAGTCAATTCATGGAATGGTTTGCTTGAGCACATAAGAATAATCCCAGTAAACAACAATGACTAACCCCTAACCTTGAGTGCTGTCCGGCATAAAACCTTTCAAGCCTCAGCAGGGGTAGTAAGCGTAATTACAATTACGTAAGGTTTCTCTTGTTCCCCCACCCCTTTGGAACTATTTGTGACTGGCCCCCTCACTTGAGAACTTCCAATTTATAATATCTCTAAAAATCCTTGTACTGCTAACACAGATAGTTGAACATCAATACGTTGACCATGATTTCTTCTAGAAATCATTACTTTCTTACCATTTCTTCTACTTACAATCCGTAACCACTTACATTTAAATATACACTAACCCTAGAACTTACAAAGTTTACAATTTTATTGGCGTTAGTAAAAAATCAATTACAAATAGGGAAGCCTAACATGCAACACATAAGAAAATTACTTACCTTCGGTAACGCTCTTTTTAGTGGATACTCCATCTAACCGCAGATTCCTCACCTTGTGAATATTAACAGGCAAGAGTCAGAGATTTTCCTTAGCATTGCTCCTGCATGCCAGAAGGCGCCATTGTGCGGTTCCGGGTCAGGATTGTCCCCGCCCCAGAAGTGATGCTGGAGTCGCCAGCATAGTGCATTGAGATCAGCTTCTTTCATGACTCTGGCTGCACCATTGGAGGCAGAGATAGGACAGTGACCAGGTCTCTAATCCGGAATCTTTTTATGGGTGGTGAATAAGAGCCCATTCCGCAGAATGGGGGAGAAGGGAGCGCAGTGAGGAATTTGCAGTTAGAGTATCAACAAGAAAAAGCGTTACCGAAGGTAAGTAATTTGCTCTTCCAATGGATACTTCTAACCGCAAATACCTTGTGGATATACCAAAGCAGTACCTCCAAAGGTCAAGGATCCATGGAATGGCGCAAACCAGAAAATCCTGCAGGACTGAGTGGGCAAATGCTCTTCCTGTCAGACCTGTCTAGGAAGGCAGTCGTGCCTCATGAATGTAAGGACTGACACTCCAATATCCAGAACAGTCACTCCGCGTGCCAACGCAGTGGTAAAAGCCTTCTCTTTTTTTGAATGGACCATCAGATCTTTCAGAGGCAGCTTTTTAGCCAGTGCATATACAGAGAAGAATCCACCTTGATGTAGCCCTTTTCTGCACTGCCTTGCCCTTTTTTGCTCCTTCAAACCCAACCAAGAGCTAATTGTTCACCTAATAGTCTTTGGTTCGAATGATATAACTTCTCAAATATCTTCAGGCGGAGCAAAGAATGCTGGAAGAGTGATAGATTGTCTCACATGAAAAGGCATCACAACTTTCAGTAGAAATGTTGCTCTTAGTATACAATAATAGCTTGTCTAAAAAAGATGAAATAGGGTGGATGAACAGATGGCTTGTAGCTCACTCACATGACAAACTGAGGTTATCCTTATGAGGAAGACTGTTTAGAGAGTCAAAAGCCTCAAGGGACAGCTGTGAATCTGCTCTAATGGAATACACATAAAGAAGGTGAGGACCAAAGTAAGGCCTCAATGCAGAATTACAAAATGTTTGGGTGGACCAGACATTCACGGAAACGTATCACAACGGATAATTTATACAAGGATGGTTGTCTAGTACATGTAAAAAAGGCGAAAGGACCAACAAGTACCTTTAACTGTGCCCAAGACAAGTCCTTGCTGAGCCAGACAGGACAAAAAGCAGATCTGACAATTTTGCTTGCAACGGGTCTGTTTGACGGGAATTCCACCAGGCCACTAACCCGTCCCAGCATTCAGCATAAACAGATTTCATAGATGGACACCTGGTTGTCAGTTTAACATCCCCTACTTAGGAAGGGAGATTGAATGCAGTCAACTGTCGCTGTTCAATCTCCATGCATTGAGGTGTACATTGCACAGGCCAGGGTGCAGAACATAGCTCTGCTGTTGTGACAGCAGATCCTCCTGAAGCAGTAGTGTAATTGGAGGACAGATGTTACTTCCCAGAAGTTCTGAGTACCAGACTTTCATGGCCAAATCTGGAGCTACTAGGATGACCTGGGTCCAGAGGTAGCAGTGGAAAAGCATACAGGAGTCCCAAGCCCCTCTCTAAGCATAATGCATCTCCAAGAAAGAGCTTACTTGGGAACTCCGATGTGCAAAAGTGTTGAAACTTGCACGTTATCAGTGGTAGCCAGGGATCTCCCAATTGCTTAAAGAAGTGCTGCTCTGTTTGCGCATGTGGCTGCCATTCGTGATCCATGAGAATTTGCCGACTGAGTAGGTCTGCCCTGTTGCTTAGAGATCCCACAGGGTGGTTCACAACCAGAGAGATGCCCAGCTGACTCAGCCAGTTTTAGAGGCAGAAGACTTCCTGGCAGAGGATCGAGGACACCATTCTGCCCTGCTTGCTGCAATATCACATGGCGTTGGTGTGGTCACTAAGGACCTGGACCAGTGTTCCTTTGCTAAATGTTAAGAAGTTCTTCAACACCAAGCGGATAGCCAGCAACTCCAACAGACTGATGCGGAGGTGAGACTACACAGGAGACCATAGTCCCCTGATCTCCACCTCCCCAAGATAACCTCCCCAAACCAACAGTGATGCAACAGTTACCAACATCACCTCTGGGTGGGGTAAGCCGAGGAGTCTGCGCCGGTCCAAGTGCAGTCAAGTAGCCACACTGCAGATTTTTAGCAATCTCCTCCAATA
Source organism: Triturus cristatus (assembly GCF_964204655.1). Classification (NCBI taxonomy): domain Eukaryota; kingdom Metazoa; phylum Chordata; class Amphibia; order Caudata; family Salamandridae; genus Triturus; species Triturus cristatus. The sequence goes on along the minus strand of NC_140586.1, from coordinate 82,709,985 downwards.
CCTGGATGTAATCCATCAGGTTTCCTAAGTGCTGAGCCCACTGAGACTTCGGATCCACTGAAAAGCCCTCATGTGCCATCTGTGTAGGTCACCAGCAGGATGCAGAAGGCCAAGAGGACAAGACGTATCAGAGTCACTTTCATTGAGACCTAGAGCAAGTCTAAAACATCGGGATCATAGCCCAGATGTCCGGACTTGCTGAACTGGAGGGAAGGTTCAAAATTGCATGACATGCAGAACATCTCTGATGATCGAGAGTCTGTGCAAAGGAGTAAGTTGTGACCTCAGCACATTGATAGAGAACCCAAAGATGTGAGGAGTGCCCTGTCGTCTCGAGGTGGTCTACGACAGTCTGTGGCAAGCTCACATTTAACAGTCAGTCGTCAAGGTAGACGAAGACTGGTACAGCTAACCTCCGAAGATGTTCTGCAACCAACACCATCACTTTTGTGAACATTCAAGGAGCAATAATAAGGCCGAAGGGGAGCGCAACAAACTGAAAATGCTCCGGGAGCCCCCTGAACTGAAGGTAATGCTTGTTGATTGCAGATGGGGATGTGGAAATGGACGTCCTCATGGTCCAGTGCCATCATTCAGTGTTTGGATCCAGTGCAGATAGAAATTGGGTCAACATAAGCATCTTGAATAAGTCCTTTCTCAGAAACAAATTGAGAGGGCAATATTTAAGATAGGACGGAGGCCACTGTTGTTCTTCAGCACTAGAAAATGAAGGGAGCAGCATTCAGTCCCTATTTCTAATAATGGGACTCTCTTAATGGCTCTTGTGTCCAAGAGAGCCAGGATTCCTGTCGTAAAATGGACAAGTGGCCCTCTGACAGCCGTTCTGGTACAAGCAGAATATGTGGCAAAGTGAGAACGAATGGTAGGGCACATTACTGCTATACTACTTGAAGTACACATCTGTCGGATGTGATGCCCTGCCACCTGTGGAGATATCTTATCCTGCCTCCCACATGGTGGCCTTGTACTGGCGAGGGCAAACTAAAGCAGAGTTGTGGCAAAAGCGGGAGGGGTAGGGGACTGGGCAGTGCAATGCCCTTGGGGTCTGGACTATGTCAGCCCGATCCCCTTCCCAAGCACTCAAAAGGACAGGGGAATCTGTTGCTGTGGGCATTTGCATTGTCTTTGCACCAAGCCCCTTCTGAAGTCTCAAAAGGGGTGAAACTCCTAGGCATACTGCCACATGTACGGAGAAAGACAGAGGGACAACGCTGTGGCCCTGCTCTCTACGGGTACACCACAATCCCAGAGTTCCTAAGACGTGCAACAACCCCCACCATCACCTTGATGAAGATTGAAGTAAATCCAAAGAACTTAAATTGGTAGTGAGTGAACTCCACCACAAACCACAGGTACTTCCTGTGCGACCGCAGGATCGGTATATGAAAGTACACATCCTGCAGGTTGAGGGACACCATCCACTCTTCACCCAGAATTCCAAATCCCGCACCAAAAGGATCTGCGGCAAGGGCAGAATCGTGACCTTTCTCTTGCGCAGGTAATAGTTCTGGAGCCTGAGGTCTAGGATCGGACAAAGGCTACTGGTGTCCTTCTCAGGAATCAGGAACTATCAAGAATAGATCCCCCGGCCCAATTCATGCTCTGACAATGGTTCCACTGCTCCCCTCTGAGGCAGGACCGCCACTTCCTGCTGCAGGACTGGTAGATAGACCTCGCATAGAAGGGAATTCTGTAGGCAGATACTGTGGGGGTGCTGCTGGAAGAGTAGGTGCACCTCTATTACACAACCTACGGGGCCCACTGGTCTGCAGTTATGGCCATCCAAGCATGCAGAAAAAAGGATGCCCATCCTCCCAACAGCATAATGTGCTACTTCACCGATAAACTACTGCAACTTCCTTGGTGGTGTGAAGCAGGATTAGGAAGGCTGAACTAGATGGCCGTGTCTGTTGCCTCTGCCCTGTAATGCGAAAAAGGGGCCTTTGCTTTAGCTGGCCAGCCAGAATTGATTGGCAATGCCAGAACTGAAAACTCTTAGTAAAGGCTTTTGGTCTTTGAACGGAACAAAAGTCCTTGGTTGATGGCTGCAGCCCAATCTTGCAGTGGCTTAAACTTCCTTGAACAGTTCCAGTGTTGCATCTGCTTTCTGAGAAAAAAGGCGCTCAGCAACCAAGGGCATGTCCATGAGCGTGTTATTAGCCTTGGCCGAGAACCCTGTTGAGTACAGCTAGGCATGTCATCTTAAAGCCAAAGGAAAAACTCAAAGCTCTGGAACTGCATTCAACTGTATCCAGGCCTACCCAGATTACGAGGCAGGAAGCATCCTGCCCATCACAAACCAAATCCGCAAAGTGGCGCCTGAGCTGCTCAGGTAGGTTGTAGACCACCATCACTGCCATATTCCAAAAGGCATGGGAGTAACGCCTCAATAAACAAGTTGCATTCAGGCAACAGAGCATATGGCTGCCTGCGGAAAAAGCTTTTTTCCCCACTTCCTCCAGCTTTGTTCAACTCCCTGTTTTAGGGTTGTGGAGGATGCCTGCACCTCGAACCTTTGGGTGTAGGACGAGACAAAAACGGGGTGTCTCCAGGAGCTGGCCTGTAGTACAGTGCTATGATTCGGTTCACCGCTGGCATGAGGTGTGCTTAGACCACAGCTCTTTAACAGCTGCCACAACAGCTTTAACAGTGAGAAGAGGTTCTACAGCAGAGGCAGCCAACTGCAGCACACCAGTTAGTATATTAAACTTGTGTTCAACTAAGGAGAGCAGAAGCTCAAGCACTTTACCTGACTTAAGTAAAGGATGCCATTTCTGCTGGCCCTGGGCCAAGGGTTGGATACATGTCAATATCTGGTGATTTAGCTAGCCCACTGGCATTCTGAAGGGCCAAAAGATCTGAGGCTTCAGAGGAGGGTAGGGGCTCAGTGTCATCAAAGTCCACCTGGCCATCTGGGGATTGATGGTCTAAATCAGAGCTAAAAAATGTATAGATTGTGTTCCAGTAAGGACTTTGGGCAATGGCTGCCTCTTGATATTCTTCTACGGGTGTCTGGATTTCATCTCCTACAAAGGTGGCAGGACAGATTCTTGAGGAGGTGGTGGAGGTCCTAACGGCACTTAGACCGGGCCGATGCCGGAAGTGATGCTGAGATCAGAGTCTGAATCAACATAGAAAGTGGCAACACCATCAAGGTTCCTGGCATTGGCTTGGACCCTGGCGGTGTTGAGAGGAATACGTACAGCACCAGCGGGACACTTGGAGCCAGACAAGGGATGTCGAGTAGAGCCCCATACAGTCCCCTGGTGCTGACTAGCAGAACAGAGGGGGCTGCCACTGTCCAGAGAATGTTCAGCATTACCTGAAACAAGAAGGCTAGATCTGTCCTGGTAACTTGGAGCACGCTGGCATCGTCAGAGGTACTGTGAGAGGCTGCCAGTGCCAATGCTGGAAATCCTAGGGGACAACGGCACTAACTCCGGCTCTGGAGAGGATGGAGCCAAGGGTGAAGCACAAGGTGAAGGCTTACATCTAGACTTCGACCCTCTGGAATAAGAGGAGTGTTTCTTTTTTTCCTTGAGATGCCTCTTCATTCTACCTCGAGGACTTTGAGAAAGGGGAAAAGCGAGATGGAAATCTGACCTTGCCCTGGTCTTTAGGGAGTGCCCTCGACCTCCGATGTCCCCTAGGGTGCTCCCAGGCCCAGGACATAAACAGCTTTGCTTCCTACTCCTTAATGGCCTTTGAGCTCATTCAGAGGCAAAGGTGGGACGATGAAGAGTTGTGCCTTGACACAAGACACCACAGACAATCATTATGTAAATTTGTGATGGACATCTCTCCATCACACCTGTAGCAGGGTTTAAACTCAGACTTATTTGGTGGCGACATGTCCATAGCAAAAACTAAAACACTTTAGGAGAGCAAACATTTCTTCACCTCAGAGTTGAGGAGAGAAGCTCAAACCTACATTGAAAGGTGTAGGAAAAAAGGAACTGATGTCCGGGTGGATTCTGAATGACTCGAATCAATTCACCAAAACTCCACTTCCAGAGTCGAGACACAGCCAGTACCCCTCTATCGGTGCCAGAGAGCTATGTCTGACGTTTCTGGATTCAGTCTGGCTCCTGGAATATTCAAAAGTGAGGAATCTGCAGGTAGAAGCATCAGTCAGAAGCTAATTTTGGAAAGAACTGCTATACTTTTTGAATCAATCACAAGCCGTAATCCAATGCTCTCTGTAATCCTGTCAGTTTCCTTCGGGGAAAGGCCCACGCTGTATAATACCCATAACAACCCCCCCCCCCCTCAAAATAAATAAATTACAGTAAGATATTTTTAACAGAAAGATAATGTACAAGCTGAGAATAGCAGCAGAGAGCAAAGATGCATGTTCCCAACTACCGTGTATGACAAGCATGATTTTTCAAGATCAGCCCAGCTCTTGTCCAGTCATCTACCATTTGATGGTGCCCTCTTTCTCACTGCGACACTCCAAACAGATTGTAGGATATTCCGAATAGTGTTGCTCGATTGCGGCTAAACATTCCACAACGTAAATCCATCAGTAAACAGGTCTGTGGTTTACACTCGCTTTCAGTTCATATAAGAGTGATTTTTAATGCTTTGTGCATCTGTAACAAATCCCTACCAAGCAAAGACCCTGCTGATATCAGGGCACACATTACACCATACCGCTTGGTGCAGATTCTTCGTTCCTCCTCGGCCTTGCGACTATCTGTTCCGAGGTACAAAAAAGCTCGAACTGGAGGAAGAGCTTTCTTCCACCACTCCACTACAATCTAGAATGATTTTTTTCCTTTTTTTTTTTTTTTATATCAGAGCAGAAACCAATTACTTGATTTTCAGAAAGAAAATTAAAACATGGCTGCTTAATGGAGTCCATCATCATCGGCTTCTCATAGCTAGCACCAGGACACCCTAAATGGTTATTTGCTGCACTTTATAAATACTACAACATTCATACTCTCACTGCATTACAATTCCCTCTCCCTCTATTTATTCAGTGATCTCTTTGTTTGAGTGTGGATTCTCCTACATTGTACAATTCTGCTCTCCCATCCTCAGGCCAGGACAAGTTCTCTAAAAACAACTTCAACATATAGCAATGAGCTAAGAGAAACGTACATAATAATCTGGTTACATATCTGTAACAATAGTTATGAGATTGAAACTCTTCTATATTCACATGCTGTGCCTTATTCTACCACCTAATGGTTGGATCTTGTGAAGCCTTCAAAATAAAGTACTAATTTTGGGCTTTGTCCACGAGCAGAGAAATTTCGAAACCCAGTGAAGTCAACCTTATGCACACAATGCATTAATGCATTGCCATCTTTACAGTCTGCTTTTCTTTGAAGAAAACCTCTCAGTCCTCTTCCAGTGTTCCCTGACCTTCGATCCATTAAGCATTGTGAGCAATCCATTCTTTCCATTTTATTAATGTTTAACTTTACAGCTTAACTACTCAGCAAGCTATTTTATTACAGCCTTAAGTGTAAGGTGCAGGGAGGACAAGAACTAAAGTGGCCAGCCTAAGTAAAACTTTAGGGGGGCCCAAAAAGAAATGCAGCAAGTGGGTCTTATGTTTTGGGCATACAGTACTGTCTGAGGCTTGTAATGGGGATGCTCCCACTCCGCCTCTTCCCCAGAATACCCAAACCTACCGCTCATCCAGTCATTTGATTAGCTGACTATTGCTTGAATGAAGAGACAAAGGAGCCAAAATAGCAGTGGGTATCTCTTTCTCACTAGAGCCCGGGTGTTCAACATAGGTCCAGTTAGGCTAGATCTATGACTGATTTTCCGGATAACAACCGACATTGTAAATGTGTTGATTTACAATCACTGAATATAAATGCATTTTATCTTGAAAATCTGGCATGGATCCTGCCCTCCTAGGCCTAGGTTAGGCATTCCAAGCACAGGTTCTAAATGTTCTCTCGGTCAGAAGGGAAATTAGTACATTATTCAATTCAGGACTATGGACACACTGAAGTTGTAGGACCTTGGTTGAAAGGCATCAGAAGTCTAGGGAAAATAGTGTCTAGCACAAGACAGGCAAGGCCATGACAACCAATAAGGTTCAACTTGTTATCTTCTGACAAAGCAATAGCCGAGAGCCACTCCAAACTTTGAAGGAAAGTCATCGGCAAGGCAGATGGTGCACAATGCAGACTCCCCTCATCAACAATGTCAATTAGCTTAACATACCTAAGTGATGTAATACTATTGGCTTTTCACAAGTGGTTGATTTCTAAATCAGAGCTCAGCTTTCTATGGCAGAAAGATTACCTGCATTGGATCTCTCCCGCAGGGATATTTAGAATATGCAACCTACCTTATCACGACTTTTTAACTGATAAATAAAAATATATAGGATGAATTAAAATGTCTTTGTTCGGAAATGCATAGAACACTTAAAATTATGTGGATGAATATATTTATAGCTTTTTATATGGTGATAATGTCTGTTTTGCGCTTTAAAGTTTGCTATTACCCAATTTAATGCTACTCCACTGACCAACTGAACAAGGATTAAAAGATGATTTAAACTCATGGCCTGCTCGTCACACAGGCATAACTAAAGTGTAAATGTTTAATGAATGTCGTCATCTTGCCGGCATTGTGCCACTGCAATGGTCCTTGAAATTGCTATTAAAAAAGTGAGGCATCTTTAAATCACTCAAAGAAAGCAGGCTAAATCTTTGGCTTTTCCATGTTTAACAAGTTCCAAATCCATGCAAGAAAACTATTTTCATTCTGTTTACTCTGTTTAGGGCATTTAAGCAGCTCAGTCTTTTTAAACAATGTTAGGACATTCAGAGCAGAAGGAACAGCACCAAAACTGGAACTGAGAGACAAGGTCATTGGAACATAGTAACAGAAACTGCACAAGAAGTTAAAATAAACGCCGCTGCCAAGTTCACTGTGTGACATGGGGAAAGGCCAATAGTCCTGTATACCCCTTCACAAAGTATACCAGAAAAGCATACACACAATACAAATGCTACTGTACAACATAAAAGATATTTTAACCAGGATCTCAGGATTAAGAAGTAGTTCCTATAATTCATTTGGCGCCCATCTGCTCAACGTATCAAGATGACGTACTGTTTCAGCAATACCGTCCAACATACAAGGGGGGGTGAGTTCTTACTTAAGCGATTTAACTCAAATATCTCAAACATCATTAGAAACAAACTATAACATTTACAGGTTTTGATAAGGAAACCCTGGGAAGTACTTGTATAATGTATTAATTAACCACACACAATTTTGTACAGATACATGGGAACTGTATCAAGCTGCTGAAAGACCGATCTGCTGTTGATCACTAGTATGGGCAGCCCGAACTTACTAGTAGGTGGAGCCACTGGCATCATTCATCTGTAAATGGCTTCTGACGAGTGCACATTTTCACAGATGATAGCTGGTCAACTGGTTGCAGATTCTGGCCATAGAACAACTAAGAGATGCCCCAAACACATTTGACTCAAACCCAAGAAGAGCAGCATCACTCATAGCTGAGGCACCTCAGCTGTGCATTCTGTGGGCATGAGGTCCTCCAACAATGTTTCAGGGGGGAATGGTGTTTAGGTTGTAGACTTATAGTGGTAGTGTGCTTCTTCGGAACCTGCAGGTGGTTTGGAGTACAGGAAATGAGAGCAAGAGTGCAGGAAAAGCACAGACTTCGAACACTGGTCCTTGAGATCGCTGCTATCCCTATGCGTATGTTCAACCTCTTTCAGATGTCTTCCACATGCAGCTGGCACCGCCACTGGGATAATCAACATCCAGAAAATATTGCCTTTCCATAAATGTGCTGCCTATGCTGGTGAATTCACCGGCCCATTAGCCTTCATGAAAGGTCAGCAGACTTTCAATACCTTTAATTTACACATTCGTTCCCTCAGTCAGTTCATCAAAGCAGAAAAACATTGCCATTCTTTTTCAGGACCACTCACATTCTGGCAGCTACAATTTGGTGTGCACTCACCCGCTAGACAAACTAGGTGAAGGCACTTTACCTTTTAAGCTGTCCCACTTCTGGGGTCCACACAGGTTCAAAGAATTTTTAGTTTATCACATATTTTTCAGCTGTTCTCGCCTCCTAGCCCATAAAATCTCATAGCACTCACATTCCAGCCCCCAGTAACTTTGGACATGCTCACTGCCAAGCCCAGATTTATTGAAGGCATTCTCGGACCTGCTCTAACCACCGCTGGGATAAGAGCACGGAAAACCAGAAACCGAATTCATGGAGCTCAAGAATGGGAATAAGCAGAGAGGAGGAAGAGGATGAAATGGCAATGAAGGAGGAGTGATGGCCGATGGGTTCTTGACAGAGATAAGCATTCGGTACAAGGCGGAGGGTGCGAGGGCGCAGCCCCACTGGCAGGACGTGAAATTGGCACCTGTTTGAGGTCGGCACTGGAGTTGGGGTGGTTCCGACGTAGCACGGCCTTCGGGCCTCCAGGGGCATATGCAGAGTTCACCCACGAGTGAGAACGGTCCATTCCCTGTGGAAAGGCGAAGGGCGGCGTCCAGGAGAGAGCAGCAAGATTTGTCACAAAAGAGAAAGACAGCATAATCCAGAGTTCCCAGACAAGAAGAAAGTCCCCAGCACATAAGAAGACAGACAGCAGCCCACAGTATACCCCAAGAGATAGGAACAACCCATCCTCTTCTCTACACAAGGAATCTCCAAGGTGAAACGTAACCCACTTAGAAACAGAACTGACACCTTGCACATATGCACCACAGAATTAGAGCCCACATGAACATTCTACCCCCCTAAGATAGATCTGTCTGGAAATGAGATAGCTGAGACTCACCTCTGGGCCAGGACAGAGCCCACCCATTCCAAGAGTTTACAACTCACACCCACAGCATAAGGAGGTCCCAAGTCCCACAGGAGAAACCACTCTACCTTGGACAGATCTTGATATGCTTTAAAGGAGAACATTAAAGCAGAGTAGATGGTTCTCACATACCTCACATAAAGCCCCTCACTCTTGCCTTGCAGAAACCCCTCTATTCTTGCACTGAGATCAACACAGAGCTCTGCTAATGCACCTCAATAATGATACGCAGAACCCTTGCAATTCTTGAATAAGGATACACTACTGTCTGAAACCCTTCCTTGTGTCTTTACCCAAGACACAAAACCACTATCTCAACTGGATGATATAGGGTGAGAGTGCCATCACCTTACCTTGCTCCCAATGATCCTTTGTACCTCCTCATCTGGAGAGTTGGGCGTAGTTGCAAGGTCTGGGTTGCTGTTGCTGATGCTCTTCGACCTGGAGAGGTTCAAGCTGCTTGGTCGAGCTGTGGTTCGTGACAAGGTGGCGTACTGGATCGGACCCCCATGGGGGGAAGTGGCGGACACTGATATTCAAAAACCAAAAAACAATGTGAGCAGAATGACTCAGAGGAACAGAGTGAAGAACAGGTAAGGAGACAAAGAGAGAAACGGACAGATTGGGCAGCAGAAGTGGAGATGCTGTATTTTGTAGATCAAGAGCGATGCAGCCCCAACCAGGCATCCCTTACCTGTTGCAGGGGCCCCAGGTTCTGCACTGGGCAGGTGGAAGCTGTAGTAGATATAGGATGCCAGGAGGTGGTTCCGGCCGTGCTGGTCCTGGTTCCCCTCCAGGTCTTTGTGAATCTGGTCTACGATGTGTGCCATGGCTTCAAAGGCAGCACGGCCAAGGTTCACTACCAGGAAGAGACAGATAAACAGGTGAGGAGTGCAAGTATGCGTAACAAAGGCACAAATCCTTCTCTCATTACACCACATTCACACAATGGTCTACGCACCAGTAGCTGGTGCTTGTTAGGCAGAACTCAAATCAAGTCACTTTGAAGGTCTACCCAATCAGAGTTCCTAAAGCCGCAGCTCAATTTGGGCAAACCTTAACAGACACTAAACAATGTGCTTGACAGTGGCACAACAGGAGGAACATAAATGTGGCAACCGCTAGGTCTGCCCCCATATAACATTTCTTTAAACGTGGTATGGTGGAGGACTGTGTGGAGGGTTTGGGGATTCAAGGGAAATGTGTGCTGTTGGAGAGGCCATTTTGCACATGCCAGACTGGGAGGTTGCCCATGTTCCTCCAGCTGGCTGTCCAATTTGGCAATGCTTGCACAAGCTGTGGGTATGAAGGAATTGATAACGCATTAGCACTGCTGCCTGGGCAGCAAGGAGGCACATCCTGAAGCTATGAAGCTTGGTGCAGCGCTAAACGCCTTACCGTCTTGGCCTGATAAAAGTGTTGTACATTTGTGCACTACATTGGGAGGCACTGCCTCCTTCCTGTCCTATTGCCAGCATTTGATTCACGAGAATCCGGCTGAAGAGCAGCAGAATTAGCAAACGTGTGAGGAAAACGGCAACAAATGCTCTGCAAGTGGCTGCAGGGTCAAGAACGTTCTAATTTAGGATAGCCCACTGCCCCATCCAGAGGAGAAGGGAAAATGCAGAAGCTGGGTGAAGCTGTACTGAAACAAATGATCCAGGCTCTAAGGTACGCCAACCAGGATGCCAAGCAATTTAAAGGCCTTCCACAGCGTGGTTTCAGAAAGGAAAGAGAAACCTACACCAAAACGAAGGTAAGTACTGAAGAGAAGATTAGGAGGCTGGAGGTGGATAGGTAAAGTGCATTTTGCTAGGAACAAAATCACCAGTCATTTTCTCGTCCACTACAACACTCCGTCAATTCAGTACATTTCAAATACATGTGCTGCTAAAAACAAGACCAAGCAAAACATTTACCTTCAACAATATAAAGTTGTCCAAACTCCCCACCTGATGACCATCTCACGTCCCGCTTATTGCAGAACTAAGTAAAATAACTATGCTAAATCATGTCTTATCATTTTAAGTGATTGTGGGAGCAGAGGTGGTAATAGTCAGAGAGGAGCTATGTTGTACAGTGCTTAATTTTACAGTCTAAATTTCTGAGCTTTTATTTCTGTAGTCTACATTATGACATGCAACCTATCTAGGCTCAATGCATAAGGCAATAGGGCAATAACCTCCCAGTCACCAACCAACAAAAAATAAAAATAAAAACAAGCGTGGGTAAAGCCAAAAGGTCTGACAATTATATGGTATGTGGACTGAGATTTTGGATACATGTTCTTCGCCACACACCTGTCATCCAGTACTGGGCGCAGTCATTGCAGTTTGTTTTTGTTCAAAGCAGACATTTTGGTTTCAAGTTGACTTGTCATCCCTTCCTGAAATCCACAATCCACCAGGACATAAACTCCACGTTAAATTGGGTTTTTCCCTATACAGAAGGGGAAAGTATACATACTGTTGCGAAGCAGGACAATTTATATGTACTGGTGGATTGTGAATCTGATTTGCTCTGTAATTGCTAGTCCAAATATCTTATGATGCATTTGAATTGCTGCAAACCGATTGTTACAGGTAAGTAATTTATCCTACTTGCTGCATGTGCTGTTATAGATAACATGCCTTGCATAGGCTAAAAAAGAAGTGCCCTTTTCCCCTTTGCCCTAACGGAGTGGATTTCAAGCAGTTGTGAATTATGTTTGGAACAAAGTTTCAAGGACAGTTTGCCCAACTTGTGACCCCTTGCGGGTGTGAAGAACAAGTTACTTACCTTCGGTAACGATGTATCTGTAAGAAACATTAGTTAGTTAGATTCCTCACCTTAGAATATCCCCAGGCGTCAGACTGGATCCGGAAGATTTTTCGTCAGCAATACCCCTTGCGCGTCGCTAGGCGTCGTCTGCGGCTCCGCGTCCGTCGTCGGCGTCGTGCGCCGGAATGACGTCGTCCGAGTACTTAGACGCCGCCCTCGCGCGCTGACGTCAGTTCTTGTACATAGCCTTCCGCGCCAGGAACGCAGAGCCATGCAAGAGACCGACACTGGTGCCAAAAAATTCTAGGGCCCTGAAAGGGATAGCCTTAACCCTAGATGTCAGTTCGCAGAACGGGGAGGATGGGTGGGTCGGTGAGGAATCTAACTAACTAATGTTTCTTACAGATACATCGTTACCGAAGGTAAGTAACTTGTTCATCTGAAAGAAACACGTTAGTTAGATTCCTCACCTTAGAATAGATACCCAAGCAATACCAACCCCGGTGGTGGGTCTGCGAACCAAGATCACATCAGAAAGTCCTGGAGGACAGAACGGCCAAAGAAGCCATCCCTCCGGACTTGGCTGTCCAGGCAATAATGCCTGGCAAACGTGTGCAGCGAAGCCCACGTTGCCGCCTGACAGATGTCCTGCAAAGGGACTCCTCGTCCCAAAGCAGTAGTAGCCGCTGTGGCCCGAGTAGAATGAGCGCGCAGCCCAACAGGCGGTTCCTTTTTTGCCAAGGAATAACAGATTTTTGTACACAAAACGACCCACCCGGAGATGGTCCGTTTGTGTACAGCTTTTCCCTTCTTTGCACCCACGTAGCCAACGAAAAGCTGGTCTTCCACTCGGAACTGTTTCGTGCAGTCCAAATAAAAGGAGACCGCACGTTTTGGGTCCAGACGGTGGAGCCGCTCTTCCTCTTTGGAAGGATGCGGAGGCGGAAAGAAGGTGGGCAAGGTGACAGATTGCCCAAGATGAAAGGGGGTCACCACTTTCGGCAGAAAGGAAGGACGAGGCCGAAGGGCAACCTTGTCCGGATGAACAGATAGAAAAGGAGGCTTGGACGTTAGAGCCTGGAGCTCACTCACCCGTCTAGCCGAGGTGATGGCTACCAGGAAAGCAGTCTTAAGAGTGAGAAGACGAAGAGGACAATTGTGAAGAGGCTCAAAGGGAGCGCACATCAGGAATGTCAAGACAAGATTCAAGTCCCACTGAGGCATTACGAAAGGGACAGGAGGGAACGTGTGAGTAATGCCTTTAAGAAAGCGTGACACTACAGGGGACTAGAAAAGAGAGGGCTGATCTGGAAACCGTAAGAAGGCAGAGAGAGCAGCAAGATAACCTTTCAAGGTGCCCAGGGCAGAGCCCTGCCGGGCCAAAGAAAGAAGAAAGAGGAGAACCTCAGAAAGAGGGGCGATGAGGGGATCCACAGCCTTTGCTGTGCACCATGCCACAAATTTGTTCCACCGGCAGGCGTATACCGTCTTTGTGGAGGGACGCCTGGCTGCCAGAATGATATCAAAGACTTCAGGAGGCAAGTCAAATGGCATCAACTGCCGCCGCTCAATCTCCATGCACGGAGGTGGAGGCTGGACAGGTTCGGGTGGAGGACCGTCCCCTGCTGCTGCGACAGAAGATCCTCCCGAAGGGGCAGACGTATCGGAGGATCGGTCAACATACTGAGTAGCTCGGGATACCAGTACCTTCGTGCCCAATCCGGAGCCACCAAGATGACTTGGGCCCGGTTGCGCTTGATCTTCTTCAGCACTCTGGGCAGAAGTGGTATAGGCGGAAAGGCGTACAACAGACCGCAACTCCACTCGCGACGAAAAGCGTTGCCGAGCGAGTGCCGCCTTGGAAATTCCAACGCGCAGAACTGCTGACATTGCGCGTTCTCGTCGGTGGCGAATAGATCTAACCAAGGCTCTCCCCACTGCTGAAAGAGACCTTGCGCCACCTCGGAGTTCAGACGCCATTCGTGATCCATCATGCACCGGCGGCTGAGTTCGTCTGCTCTGGCGTTCAGAGAGCCCGCCAGATGTTGAACCACCAGGGTGACGCCCTGGTGTTCCAGCCATGTCCAGAGGCGCAGAGCCTCCTGACAAAGGGTCCACGACCCCACCCCGCCCTGTTTGTTGCAATACCACATGGCGGTGGTGTTGTCCGTGAACACCTGCACGACACTTCCCCGGACAGAGGGAAGGAAGGCTTTCAGTGCAAGCCGGATCGCTCGCAGCTCCAACAAGTTGATGTGGAGGCGAGACTCCGCCGGAGACCAGAGGCCTCTGATCTCCGCCTCTCCCATATGGCCACCCCATCCCAGGAGGGACGCATCCGTTACTACGACATGCTCTTGCCCGTGACCCAATTGCGGTCCGTGAGTCACCACTGCAACTGCTGTGCAGTGCCCTCCGAGATCAAGACATGGTCGGACAGGTTGCCGTGATGCTGGGCCCACTGAAACTTCAGGTCCCACTGCAGAGCCCGCATGCGCCGCCTAGCGTGATGCACTAGTAGGATGCAGGAGGCCATCAGCCCCAGAAGCTGCAACACTAGCCTGACCGAAACCCAGGATAGAGACCGAAAGATGGGAATCAGGGCCTGTATATCCCGGACCCGCTGCTCCGGTGGATGGACCCGGAACTGCGCCGAATCGAGAACCGCTCCGATGAAGAGGAGATTCTGAGAGGGACTCAGGTGTGACTTCGGCACGTTGATGGAAAACCCCAGCAAATGCAGGAGATCTGCTGTAGTCTGGAGGTGGGAGACGACTGCCTGGGGCGAGCCCGCCTTCAACAACCAGTCGTCGAGATAGGGGAAGACTGGAACCCCTGATCTGCGCAGATGAGCTACGACCACCGCCATCACTTTCGTGAACACCCGAGGGGCACTGGTAAGGCCGAAGGGGAGCACGGTGAACTGAAAGTGCTCCTGACCCACCGTGAACCGCAGGTAACGCCGGTGGGCCGGCAGGACGGGGATGTGGAAATATGCGTCCTGCAAGTCCAACGCTACCATCCAGTCTCCAGGGTCTAGGGCAGCTAGAACCTGAGCCAAAGTCAACATTTTGAACCGTTCCTTCCGGAGGAAGGCATTGAAGTTCCGGAGGTCCAAGATAGGGCGTAGGCCCCCTTTGCCCTTCTTGGGAACCAGAAAGTAGTGGGAATAACAACCACGACCTACTTCTGGGCTCGGAACGCGCTCGACGGCCCCCTTGGCCAAGAGGGCCGAAACTTCCTCGTGGAGAAGATTCAAATGATCCCCCGAGATACGGTGGTGCTGCGGTGGCATGGCTGGAGGGGTCGTCTCGAAGGGGAGGGAGTAGCCCCTTCGGACGATTTGCAGCACCCACCTGTCCGACGTGATGGAACACCAGTGGAGCAGGTGATGGCGAACTCTGCCGCCCACTGGCGTGGAATGGGCCTGAAAGCTCGGACTAGGAAGGCTTTGAGGCGGATGCTGCCAGGGTGGATGTGGACTGACCGCGTCGTCCTCCGGTACCGCCTCGGCGGAAACCACGTCCGCGACCGCGTGCAGGCTGGTTCTGCGGCCGGTGGCTAGGCGGACGTGAGGAGGTGCCCCTTCCTTGGCCACGAAAGTAGCGAAAAGCGGAAGGTTGTGGCCGCGGGGCCGAGAGGCCCAAGGACGTGGCCGTAGCCCGGGAGTCCTTGAAGCGAGCCAGCGCACCGTCCGCTTTGTCACCAAAAAGGCGAGCGCCATCAAAAGGCATGTCCATGAGGGTGCTCTGGACATCCCCTGAAAAAGACGTGGACCGCAGCCAGGCATGACGTCGAAGCGCCACCGTGGTAGAAATTGCCCTACCCAGCGAGTCCGTAGTGTCGAGTCCAAATCGGATTGCATGACGCGCTGCATCTCTCCCATCGGCCAGGGCCGAGGAAAGCCGCGCCCGGGCCTCCTCCGGGCACAGTGGCAGCACGTCCTCCACCGCATCCCACAGAGAGTGGGAATAACGGTCCAAGAGACAGGCGGTGTTCAAAGACCGCAGGCCCAAACTGAGCGAAGAGAACAGCTTCTTACCAAACTGTTCCAGTCTCTTGGAATCCCGGTCCGGAGGAGCGGACGGGAAGGAGGATTGGAAGGTAGAGGCCTGGATAACCAGACTCTCGGGGTGGGGTGTTGGGACAGAAAACTGGGGTCACCCGGAGCAGGGCGGTGGCGCCTGGCAACGTTCCTATCCACAGGAGGGACTGTGGAGGGCTTGGACCAGGTGCCCTGCAGAACGTCAGTGAGGGCCTCATTGAATGGCAGCATAGGCTCAGTGGAGCATGCGGCAGACTGAAGCACCTCAGTGAGGATGTTAGTCCTCACAGCCACGGCAGGCAGCTCAAGCCCAAGGGCTTCGGCCGCCTTGCGCAGCACCACAGAAAAAGCCGCACCCTCCTCCGAAGCCACAGTCGGAGGAGAAATGAATCCAGTGTCCGGAGAGGTATCCAACCCACTGGCCTCCCCCAGTTCATCTGCCCAGTCCTGTGCAAGTTGGCTCTAAAGGGCCATAGGGTCATCAGACCCCTCCCAGTCGCCCCCGTCATCCGATTCCTGGTAAACAGGAGGAATGATCGGAGCCGGTCGATAGACTATATGTGTCTCTAGTGGCGTCGGATGCGGCGTCGGGCGGCGCCGCATCGGCGTCGGGACCGGACAGGGGCTGAACCGGAGATCGACGTCGACCGGAGCCGGCGTCGGGGGTGGTATCGGTGTCGGCGGAGGAGGCGTTACGAGGTCGACCGGCGTCGACGGGGGCCCAGGCTCGGGCCCCTCGGGGACCTGCGGCATCGGGGCCGGAGCCTCCAACGGCGCCGGTGCCCGAGCCGCCGGCATGTGAGGTCGCCCAGTCGAGTCCGCGGGGCCCGAAGGCGCGCCAGTGGGCGTCGACGGCGGGGCCAGGCTCCTCATGGCCGAGAGGAAGGCACTGACCTCCGCCGGCGTCGCGTCAGTCCCCGGGACCGTCGGGTATGGGGACTTGCGTGGCTCCTGCGGAGCCACGGGGGTGGAACCACCCGGACCCTCGGCCGAGTCGCGCGACCGGCGAGGGGAGTCCGAAGAGCGGCGTCGCTTCTTGGACTCTTGGAGTGCCTCGACTTACCCGAATATTTCGAGCCAGACGAGTGACGATGTCGGGTGCGAGTGGCGAAGCTCGAGAAGCTTGAGGGACCGCTCCCGCCTAGCTTTCGATGTCAGGGCCATACAATCGGAGCACGACGCCGCGTCGTGGTCGAGGCCCAAGCAGTACAGGCACCGGCGGTGATGATCGGTCACCGACATCAGTTGGTGACAGTCGTCGCAGGCCTTGAAACCAGGCATCCTACCGGCACCAGAGTCGAGAATTGACCAAAAAGAGTCAAAAAAGTTAGTCAAAAATTGACTAAAGGGGTAGCTCTCCTGGATCTGCGCTTACTGGCGCGGAAAAAAAGAAGAACTGACGTCAGCGCGCGAGGGCGGCGTCTAAGTACTCCGACGACGTCATTCCGGCGCACGACGACGGACGCGGAGCCGCAGACGACGCCTAGCGACACGCAAGGGGTATTGCTGACGAAAAATCTTCCGGATCCAGTCTGACGCCTGGGGATATTCTAAGGTGAGGAATCTAACTAACGTGTTTCTTTCAGATTGTCCACACAATAATGCCTTGTGAAGGGGTGTGTGGTAGATCATGTTGAAGTTTTTCAAATGTCTGCAAGTGTGATATCGCCAAAGGAAATCAAACAGAGAAAATGTGATGGGATGAATGCTTGCAAATAGTCTAGCCACTGGTAATCACTCGGAGTAACATTTCCACCCATTGTTTTTTTACCCACCATGACACCTTACAGTAGAGCCAGCTATATGCAAATAAGCCTTCGTCCAGCTCCCAGAGGAATAGTCCAACTAGAACTGCCAAGCCATGCCCTCTCTGAACTGAAATGCAAGCAACACAAGATGGGTTTCAGCCTATTTGGGCCTCTTCACTCATGTGCAGTTTGGTTCCAGTGTCACAGTATGCATGGGAACCATGTCTGGGCATACCTTTGGTCACTAAGTGTGATACATGAAATACGCAAACACTAATGTGCAGTGGCACGGTGGTTACAAAATGATGAGTTGGAATCCTACCCGAACGATTCCCAGTGGTGAAACTATTTGCAGTCTTCCCATTGCCTTTTGTGTGTCTGATGTAATGTCCTAAGTGATCATGGGTATGCCAGATGTGGGGCAAGTAGTACATGATGTCTTGCACTGGAGACTGTAAGAGCTGCAGAGCTGCTTGTGAAAACTGACACAGTAGTTAACTAATCTTTTCCATTCGGAGGTTAAACAAGTTCTCGTAGTAGGCTAATGAGCTTCCTTCAGAATAAGCAAGCACTCTTCTGGGAGTTGAAAGACTTCAGGTGCCAAATTTCAAGACTCAGTGTTCTTAGATTTGGACGTCGCAGTTGACCCTGATGCTGTGTGCGTAGGTTTGTTCAAAGAGATAATTTCTCACTGTGATGTACCAATATTTCCAGTAGTATTGAGTACTGTGTTGTATTGTAGTATTGTCTTGCCCAGGTGGGCGCAATGATGGAAAGCCTCATGGATGGCCGCCTTATTTTCTCCACTACATACGGGTATAGTGGTAGTGGAGAAAAAGTGCAGTCAAATATCCTTGAGCATTTATTCCATACAGCGCTGCCTGGGGATTGTGGGTACCAGAAGGTGAAGCCCTGGCATTTTTAATTATCTTGTGTGGCGAAGCAATCGACCGTAGGGGTCTCCATCTAATCTAAATACTTTTGAAGTGCTTTGGATGTTCATCTCCAATTGGTACGTTTTTTGATCCGTTCTAGTGAGCAGGTCCGTAAAGCCATTGTCCACTCCTGGGCGACAGTCAGCTAGGTGAAAGAGTTGATGACAAAAGAACCAATGCCATGGGTCTGTGTCAAGTTTGATCGCTCCAGTGGATGCGTGCCACTCTTTGTTTCAGATGGTTATATTATCTTCATGGATGACCACTGTCTTGCTAATCGCTGTATGCGTAGTGCCTACTGTACAACCATTACTTCCAGAAGGCTGGTGGGCAGCTTTTGTTGCACAGGTGATCATTGGCCCTGAATTGTGAGGTGGCTCAAGTATCCTCTGCACCCTGTAAGGAGGGCACTTGCAGCAGGGGGTTGACAAATGCCCATTAACAAGTTCTTCTTGTTCCATCATTTGAACTGAACTGAAGTCTGAGCTTCATCAATGCTAGATCCACCCACTGAATTGACGTTTGTGACCATTGCTTGGCTAGACACGGCAGTAGAAGTGCAAGCGAACATTTGGAACACTTGCAATGCAAGGGGTCATCATCCCCATAGGTTATCATTCTCACTGTCAGAGGTCGAGACACCTGGTAAAGAGGTAGCGGCCATCACTCTCTCAGTGTTGGGCTAGGCCTTGCCTGTGACAGAGTTCAGTATGGCTTAGAAAGAAAGCTTGCGTTTGTTGGGAGTTTTTTTACATTCCCTGAGAAACCTAATTAGTGTAGGAGAGACGCTGCTTGCGGACTGTGAGCAAAGTCTTGCTGTAAGTCGTTGCTCTTTACAAGGGATCCCCCAGGTACGGATACACATGTAGTGCATTGCAGCAAAGGCGTGCTGCAGACACCGCCAGACATTTTGTAAGCGTTCTTGGGGCTGTTGTAACCCACAAAAGATTGCACTTTGAAAGGATAATGGATATTACTTACCACAAATCTGAGGTAATGGTTGTGTACTGAATAGATGTGGGAGTAGGTGTCCTTGTGATTGATGGTCACCATGTAATCCCCAGAGTAGAGCAGCAGAACGACATCTTGTTGAGTTGTCATTTTGAAGAGCATTGGGCTGAGCGTTCTGTCTTTTTTGTGAAGTAGAAAGTACAGGAAGATTGCGCCTCGTCTCCGCTGGTGTGGTGGGCTGGTTCTAGTGCTCCTTTCTGAAGCATAGCCTGCTCTTCTTGCATCAGCCTTTCTTGAATCAGCCTTTAATATTCAGAGCTGATGCTGTGACAGCATGGGGTACCATCCATGGGGAGGATAGAAAGGGCCCACCTGTCCAAGGTTCTCTCTTCTCACTGGGGAAGATATAACTTAACCATTCCCCGGCTAGTGTCTTCTGATGGAGGGGAACGCAAGGAGGTGACTGTTTTGAGGTAGAGGGGCCATTACCTTAGGCTTCTCTGATCTTACCATGGCTGCTGACAGCAGTGGTCGAAGTGGGCAGGATGGACAGGGCATGGCGTGCCCCAACTTTTTAAATTTAATAGAGTCCGTTCCCTTACTTTTTTATTTATAAAATGCGTCCCAGGTTGGCAGACATAGCCAAGGCCTATAGATAAGGCTGGGCAGCTGGTGGCTGTTGGGGGATGGGCAGGGCGGGCAGAGAAGGAATTTGTCTATATCTCTTCCTTCTTGCCGAGAGAAGACTAGGACAGAGTCCACATCTCCTGCTCTGCCGCTGGCAGCTGCCCCCTTTCTTCCTCTCTTTCGGTCTCGGTCTCGCTCCTCCTCACTTGCTGAAAACCGTGACTTCAAGAAACAGCTCTTACCCTCTCTTTCTTCTCCTTTCTTTCATTCGTTCCCCTGTGAAATGGATCTAAAACAGAAGAAACACTTTTACTGGAAATGTCTTTTTCTGACATTTTTCTATTCCAAAGTGCAGCCTCGGGACAGAGAGAAAAAGAGGCTCCAAATAAAACAAATAAACAAGACAGAGTGGTCACAAGTGGCCAGATTGGTTTTATTCACACCCAAACACATTAGCGACACTTTCCGGAATTTGCCAGTGAAGCGCTACTTTTGTTTTCTTGTCATTTTTAGGTCTCGCCTGACCCAGCGCATGCGCTGGTCTGGCGAGACTTATTGAGAGGGCTCCAAAAAGTGCTACCAGGCCAGCCTAGAGCTACAGTGCATGTGCGCGCGCCGCTTTTACCGCGATTACTTTCACTTTCACGGCCGCTTTGATGTTTGATCGCAACGCGATCACTTTCACTTTCGCGGCCGCACGGTCGCTTGGCATAGCCAATAGGTCTCGCTTTGCGACCTTATAAGTGTTTAGCTATGCAGCTGTTGCATGGCTAAACACTTATAAGGTCCCAAAGGCGAGACCTATTGGCTATGCCAATGCTTGTTTGAACAGCATTGTTTTCCCTGGGTGGGGAAGTGCACCATTCCTGGAGATACCGAATACCCGGTTGTTGCGTAGTGAGGAAAATGTTTAATGTGATCCTTATCAACTCTTTTCTTTATTTCAGTTTATAAAATGTGTACCAGGGAGATGTGGTCTTTAACCATGCTGCTTACATTTTGTAAGGATTGAAGTAATGGACACTGAAACAGGTCCCTTCTGGGCCCTGTAACGGTGTGCTCAACTTTTCAGGCAAAAACACTCATTGATTTTTGAGTAATGAGTGTAAAAACTTTAAGGCAACCATATGTTGTTCCCGCTTACATTTCACATACTTTACTTAATATTGGATTCCTTATCAGTGTTTGCTTTTTCCAGGATGTTGTTACTTTTTTGTTTTCAGTTAGCACATTACTCTTGTCTAGTTCATAATTTGTACTGAGTCATATCCAGGTGTTTATAGCAGGGCACAATTGGGTTGTATTTGAAGGCAGTGCAAGTTTCTCTCAGTGGGGCAGTGTGGTGTTCAGTGGGGGAGAGGATGTTGCACTATGGCCAGTACAGCTGAACTTGAAAAAAAGAGGAGAACCATGTTCAGCCTTCCTAACCAGTCCCCTAGACCACTCTCCTGAGGGAGCACATTTCCATTCTAGACCTTAGAAGACCCGCAGGACGTTAGAAGCCCTGGCATCTTAGCACCAGCAGATGCACCCTGGGTGGCAAGTGTGAGTTAACCTTGAAGGCCTGTCCACCACAATCATTACTGAAGTTAAACTTCAGTCTTGCAGGCAGGCCTATGAAGCAGCTCAGCCTAGAGCAACAATGACTTTGTCACTGAGGTCACAGGATCCTGAAGGCCAGTCCGCCTCACCCATTGGTACCTCCATTGGCCTTGTTTTAGCAGTAGTAGTGCAACTTACCAAGTATCGGCAATGCAAGATTTACACGGAAACCAAACTAAGTTTGCAAACTTCACGTCTCTCTGCTTCATGCACAATCACTTTTAACATGTGCTGCTTGCTTTGGGGGCACTGGAATTATGCAGCAATGGAGTTGTTGACTAAATTATGCAGCAAAAAAAGGCTGCAGGGTAATGCGGTACATTTTCTGATACTTTATTATTTTGACATTTTTACACATACTAACAGTTTCTGCAAAGATTTTGTCTCATTAGTACCAGTGCAACATACAAATGCAGCAGTGAGAAATGTGACCAGTCAACCTTTGCAAAGGGCCCTCCACTTTGCAGAAACTCAAGTCTAATTTTTTAGTATCTTTTGATCCGTTTGAGCTAGAAATACTTTATTTGTTAAAATAGTCAGATTATGCAGCAGATGGATTATGTGGCAAATATGGCAGAGTCAGAATTATGTGGGAAACATTTGCAAACAAGGATATTTTGCCATTCATGTTTGAACTGCTCTTGTGGAAAAAGGAAGAAGAGATTGTGACAGAAACTGCATGGCTCGGAGACAAATGACTTGTGATTCCACTTTTAGGCATATTTGGGACATTCTGTGATTGGAAACATCTCTCTATTTGTGAATGTATTTTAATATCAATAGCTCATATTAAACCTTAAATAAGCATGTGTATCCATTGGTTGAATTAAATAACGTAATACGCTGTAACCAGTTCTTTAAATGGGCCAGTACTCACCGGTACTGAGTACCGGCACTTCCAAATTGTTCCACCTTGAGTACCGGAACTTCTCCTTGGCCAGGGAGAGTACCAGTAATCTGGGGGCAGTAGCCAGGCTTATATTACGAAAGTGTAGCAACGTTGCTTGGACTGGCGTTGCTGTTTCTGATGAGACGGACTACCAAAGGAGCCATGAATGTGTGCATTGACAGACGATCCTAGATGGCGGCCAGTACCGATAAGACCACAACTGAAACAAAACCTGCTGAGATTTTCTATTTACATAACTTCTGTCACTTTTCTGCTCCGCCACCTAGAGATCGGGGTAATTACAGCACAGAACCTCGAGGTGAAACAGCCGTCCTGTAGTAGTTTTGCAATCATGGTAAAAGCAGCTTCAGAACATTTGCTAGTGAAACAAAATAATATCTCAAGGAACTTTCTGGTCAGCATTCCTTTTACTTTTGGGCAGTCATCAGGTAGCGCTCCCAACAAAATCCCAATGTAGCGCTACGCACTAAATCCCAAATTGGTATGAATTCGAGAAAAGTTTGTGCGCATTTCTCTTGCAGTCATAATGGGGCTGTATGAAACATGGGAAATGATGACTTTGGCGTGATGAGTACCTGTAGTCAGGCCGAGAGTGGAGGGGGATGCCACTAATCATCAGGGTGAATACATGCATTTAAAGTACAACTTGGATATTGCATTTGTAAAAATCAGTTTTAGCGAATGATGTGCATGTGTAAGTAAGTGTCTGTGTGAGTACCTACGTATATGTGTGTCACAGATGTGCACTATGAACTGCTATGGAAAAAAGTTATTCGATTTCAGCAGATTATGCTAATAACTTTTCAGTGCAATAGAGTTCTGTGCTGCATAGGCTGCTCATCAACACATAATGAATATGGCATGCCCAATGGAAATATTGTGAGAAAGTGCCATCTTTCTTGCATGGTATGCCCCCACTTTTTGCTGACTTGCTGAATGTACTTTGACTGAGTGTGCCCTGGACTCCTGCCAATCAGGTGCCCAGGGCCTATGTTCCTTCCCTAAAATCTAAAACCCAAATTGGCAAAGCCTGGCCACATGTCCGCCCCTGGTAAATGGTACCATAGGTACCCAGGGCCTTGTGACCAGGGAAGGCCTTTAAGGGCTGCAGCACTATTTGTGCCACCCTTAGAGGCCCTGTACCCTTACACACACACACACTGCCCTTGCACGCTGAGTGTCTGGGTACAAGACAAAATAGAGTCGACATGGCACACATCCCTGTGCGCCATGCCCACAACCTACACTGCCATGGCATGCATCAGCCACCCCTCTAGATGGGTTCCCTATGCCAGTGGTGTGGGCACAGGAGCATGAGCCCTGTGCCCCTACATTGCCCAGGTCCATTCCTGGGCACTGTAAGTGCAGTGCTGCCATTTAAGAGTATATGGTGCTGGGAGCTTGTCAAACACGAACCCCACAGCACCATAATGGCAACACTGAAGACTGAGAAGTTTGGTATCAAACTTCTCAGCACATTAAACCTGCACTGATGCCAGTGTGGGATTTAATGTACAAAGCACTACAGAGGGCATCTTAGAGATGCCCCCTGAAACCTAACCTACAAACCACGTCTTGTCTGAGAGGCTGCCTAGGCTGCCACACAGCAGACATGTTGCTGGACCCCTGGGTGGAGAGCCCCCCGCTCTCCTGGGCCTGCAACAATGCACATCGTGGGCGAGGTGCTAGCTCTCCTTCCCCAGGATGGGCAGGGGGAAGCTTCAAAGGCATGCCGCCTTTGTGAGCTTCTCCAGGCCACTTGCTGCACTCAGCAACTGACCCCCACCGGTTCTGACCCCCACTCTGGCGGGAAGACTGGCCGGAAACTCCAGGTAAGGACAGGGGATGTGCCAGCCCTGCCACCCCTACCCCTCAGGTGGGGGAGGCGAAGTGAAGCACATCTCCGGGGACTCGCCATCTTGAAGATGGGGAGCCCTACCGAATCAGGATTAGGCCACTGCCCCCCTCCCACAGGAGAGGGCCAGGATAGGGGGTGTACCCACCCCAGGACAGGTACCCAGTGGTCCCTGCCCTTTACCTACCTGTAACGCCCCTAAATGTAGTGTTTAGGGGCACCCTGAACCTTCCTTCCTGAGATTCCAGATTCTAAACTAGCAAAGAAGAACAAGAACTTAGAAGACCTGCCGTGCAGCTGCTAAGAAGAGGAAGACACCAACTGCTTTGGCCCCAGCCCTACCGGCCTGTCGACCCTCGAACGTGCTCCTGCTAAATCCCGGCACCTCCTGCGGCCAGCAACCTCACAAACCCCGGAGGACCTGGCTACCTTGTGACTCTGAGCACCTGGGACTTCCATGAGCAGTGGCTCTGCTCAAAGTAAGTTTCTAACCCCTGGCATCAGCCCGGAACCGCGAACCCTGCACACTCTGCACCCGTCAAGCCTGGCCTGTGCCGGTGTGGACAAAGACCTAGAGGACATCCCCCTGGCGACTGTGACCCTGAATCCGGCACCCAAGGACCCACCTCGACACTCCTGATGACGCCTGCAGCCTCAGAACCAGGGACTCCCCCAATCACGATCAACAGAGGGTAAGATTTCCCGACATCAAAAGGCACCCCTGCACCCGGCGCCCTGCGGCCCCCTGTGCCCGACTTCTGGATACCTACCTATCCTCCAACTACCCAACTTACCTCTCAAAGTGGTGGTGGCACCTGAAGAATCTTCGTCCCCGAGCTTGCAGCCTTTGTTCGTCCTTGAGCTTTTCCACAGCAATCCATTGAGCGCCCGAAGGCTCAAAAGCACCCTGCACCCGGCCGCCCAAGTGGCCCTGGCAACTTCTACTCCTATCTACTTCCCCATTTGCCCTGAGCAAGTGACCAGGAGCCCAGCTCCCACAGCCGCGTGGTCTGCTAGTCAGCAGCCACCAACCAAGGCCCCCCTGCCTTCCATAGGATAACATTGGGCCTAACTCACTCTGCACCCGGCTGCCCCTGTGCCGCTGAGGGTGCAACAACTGTACTTACCTGACCCTGGGAGACCCCTGAGTCTATGCCCAGAACCTTAACTCTGCCAGTCGAGTACTTACCCAAAAGCCGATAACTCACTTTTCTTCCATAGGGTAACATTGACTGGCTTCTTCTGAAATTTCTTCTAAGTGTAGAGTTTCTAAACTTTAAAATATTCACCTAAAATCAACCGAGTAACGAAAACGGAAATACTCACCTGCTATTAGGAGAGATCCTGGTGCTTGATCTTGGTGCCCAGCACTGACTCTGAAAAGTACATACCACCGCACTTACCACTAACTCAATTTTCTCCCATAGGAAACCATTGACTGTTTTTCTGTGAAATTTCTTCTGTGTCGATTTTTGCAAACTACAAATATTCTCTAAAAATAGTACCAACTATGAAAACGTAATTACTTACCTGTTTTAGATAGATGTCCCAGTACTGAGCCTAGGAGCTCAGCACTGGATTACAAAAGTAACGAGAACATACTTTACCCGTAACTTGAATTTTCTTCCATAGGAAACCATTGAGTGTTTTTCTATGAAATTTCGTCTAAGTGTCGATTTTGCAAACTTATAAATATTCCTTAAAAATCGCCTGTATAACTTAAACGCAGTTTCTCAACTGCTTACAGGTAGTACACTAGTGCTGGATCTAGGATCCAATACTGACCTAGAAAAAGTAACCATGACCCCACTTACCTGCAAAGTGAAATTCCTTCCATAGGATAACATTGATAATTTGATTCGAAAAAGTTTCGAAGTGTCAACTTTTAAAATAGCAAAATATTGTTTAAAAATCACAACAGTAACTAAAACGAATTTACTCACTTGTTTCCAAGAACTGTCCCAGGACTGAATCTAGGATCCAGTCCTGGAGTTAGAAAAGTAATCCTGAAAGTAATCAATTGCACATAACTTAAAATTCCCATTGAGCTCAATGTATTATTGTGTTTGAAATTGTGTTGCCTATTGCAACAAAACTGTAACTATTATCTGCAAAAGTCAATTGCCTATTGCAAAGTATTTAACTAAAGCATCTCATTCTGAGAAAGTATATTTTGATACCTATTGTTGGTTCTAAAATAAAACAACTATATATTTTTTATATAAACAATTGGCCTAAAGTTCAGTTCTTGAGTGTGTGAGACCAATTGCTGACTGAGTGTGTACAACAAATGCTTTACACTGTCCTCTGATACTGCCTTACTGCTCGACCAAGCTACCACTTTAGAGAGTAAGGTTATATCTAACTTTAATCTCTGCCAAACCTCTGGGGACTGTGGACTCTGTACACACTGTACCTATTTGGGAACAGTATATACAGAGCCACTTTCTCACAAATATGAATACTACTTCATATAGTATCACGGTGAAGTTATAGTGAGGCTATGCACAGCGTTACATAACACTCCTACATACTAAATCAACAGGTGCTACTTACCATGAAAATGCAACCTTATATCAACTATGTAGCTTATATAATAATTCTTACAACCAAAATAGTCCTTTAATAAAACAATGTGCACCGGGTGTTAAGGGAGGGTGCTTGCATTAGTTGAGCTATGCATGTCAGCCCAGGAGGGATTGGTTTGATGGATAGGAGGTACTGCCTAAGAATGCTTCATTTGCATGCCAATAACCTGTTTATTACTCACTGAAGGCTGTTTGTTAGCGCTGGAGTACGTTTACATATAAGCTGCACCGTACTGCTCTTGCCACTGGCCTGATTCCAGTGATCTCATCCTCGAACACAAAGCCTGCAAGATCTGTTTCTTCTGCAGCAAATTTACATTTATACGTCTGTTGCTTTTCAACCGCACCCGGGTGTGTGTCTGAAAAGGTGGTTATCGAATGTGTGTCCATAGAAGACTTTCATAATAAATGCAATGGCTGCAGTGATGGCAAATATGCATTTTAGGTCTGAGAAAGGAGTCTGTGTGGAAGAGCACCTTAATTCAAGGGGTCAGTATTTCAAGTGGTCAGTGTAGTGGCCAGGGTTCAAAAGACATACTGTCCGCAGAGGGTGTCCTTGGAAACACTGGGATGCAAGTACATTCCTGATTCTGCAACCACGGCCTGTAATCTCCTCTCTATGGTATTTCAGTGCAGGTAAAGTAATATACACACAATATCTATTTCTGCATCAACATTCACCGATGTACTCAGAGAATATCTTGATCTCATTGGATGCTGGCACCTTGCCCCGCCCTTAACCCCACCCAAAGTCCTGCCCATGTCCACAGCTCAATTTGATCAGTACCTGCACTTATTTATCCCATTTAAAGCACTGGCTGTAACTGGTCAGTGAAATACCAAACAAATACTAACATTTGGGATGTTTTGCTCTTTCTGGCCACACCTCTGACTCCGCCCACTGACCCAATCCTCCGGTTATTCCCGCCCTCTGATTCTCCGCCCACAGTTCCCCTACTTTTTTCTCCCAACTTCGACTACTGGTTGACAGGAAGTCTCCTCTTGAACAGGATCACGAGTCACCTTAAAAACGAAACCCCTTCTCTGAACCTGCAATGTCCACACCGAACACTAGATGGTAGGAGTGTGCAAAGCATATGAACTACAGCAGCACATCCTGCAAACATTGAAGCTACAGAAAACAAACCCTTTTGTCTGCACTATCTTATTTTCAGATACTTTTGTCAGCACTCTTAGTACCGGACCATTCGCCACATGATTTCAGATGTAAAATAATGCCTCGTGCACCCCAATGAAGACAGAGAGCCACTAAAAATGGTGAAAACAAAATACGCCTCTGGGGGTCATCCAGGATGTGACTGACCATGTATCAAGTTAATGGCTGAATGTTCAAGAACAAAATATGCCAATGGCTAAAGGAGGCGGTCCCAAGCCCTAAAAGTAAAGTATAGTAAAGAATATGGTCGCCATGAGTGACAAGCGCCATACACCTCAAACCTAAAAAGGAATTTCCCTTGTCCAGCAAACTTAATTGCTACAAAATAAGACGCAAATACTTCATCTTCACAGGAGTCCTGCTTTGTTTTTAGATACCCATCCACTCCAATAAGATTCTTCATCCCCTGCTTGCATTAGCCTCCACAGTTCTATTTACTTTGTGTGGTTTAATAAATAATTGCTAAGTATGACCAAAGACCTGTCCCTGCTTTTAAGTCTTGTATGCTATTAGGTGTTTATGCATGAACTGTGAATTTCCATTGGCCTTCGACACCGTTTCACATCGCACACTCGTAGCCAGACTACACGATGCGGGAATCCAAGGAGCCGCCCTCGACTGGATCCAATACTTCCACTCCGACAGAACCCAGAGGATCCGTCTCCCACCTTTCCTCTCCAAACCCACGGAAATCATCTGCGGAGTCCCCCAGGGATCTTCACCCAGCCCCACGCTCTTCAACATCTACATGGCCCCCCTAGCCGCCATCGTCAGACAGCACGGGCTTAGCATCGTCTCTTACGCTGACGACACTCAGCTCATCCTATCGCTCACAAAGAATCCCGAAGACACCAGACTACGGTTCCAGGAAGGCATGAAGGACGTGGCAGCCTGGATGAAGGACAGCTGCTTGAAGCTTAACTCAGAGAAGACCGAGGTCCTCATCATTGGGCCCTGCACCTCAGCCTGGAACAACACCTGGTGGCCCGCCACCCTCGGGAACCCACCGACCCCTACAGACCACACGCAAAACCTCGGCATCATCCTTGACTCCTCCCTCTCCATAAACCGACAGATCAACGCCGTCGCCTCCACCAGCTTCAACTGTCTTCGCATCCTCCGTAAGACTTTCTAGTGGATCCCCTCCGACTGCAGAAGGACCGTCACACAAGCACTCGTCACCAGCAGACTGGACTACGGAAACGCTCTCTACGCCGGAATCAACAAAACGCTCCTGCACAGACTACAGACCATTCAGAATGCCGCCGCCAGACTCGTACTAGGGACTCCACGCCACGAACACATGACGCAACACCTTCGAGACCTCCACTGGCTCCCTGTCGAGAAGAGGGCCACCTTCAAACTCTTCACCCACGCTTACAAATCCCTCAACAACATCGGACCCAAGTACCTCAACAAAAGACTATCCTTCCATGTACCCAAGAGGAACCTCCGCTCCGCCGACCTCGCCCTGGCAGAGGTCCCCCGGATCCGCAGGGACAGAACAGGTGGGAGAGCCTTCTCCCACATCGCAGCCAAGACCTGGAACAAGCTCCCCCTGAACATCAGACGCTCCCCAACTCTGCACGCGTTCAGGAAGGACCTCAAGACTTGGCTCTTCGACTGATCCTGAGCTTTCACCCCCACCCCCACCCCCCCTCCCAGCGCCTTGAGACCCTTGCGGGTGAGTAGAGCGCTTTACAAACCCCTGATTGATTGGTACAATTGGATGCACTGTCAGGATAAAAGGAGCAGGTGCAGTGTTAGGAGAGTTACCTACATTTACCTACTGCAGAATCTTGTTTTTAATTTTTTGGGCCATCTTTGCTACTTTGCCAAGCACACGGGACCTCTCATATACCAATACCTATTTTGCATTGTGGGTAAGTTTTAAACGTACAAAGACACTTGTTTACTTTCGGCCTGAAGGACACTCACAAACTTCTCTCTCAATGAAAGATCACAGGTTAAAAGCAAAGGCTTCAACATTTGTGCAGTAAAGGTTTTATAGCAACACGCTTCCATTACATGCAGAAGCGTATAGGATGTGAAGCTTCCAGATAACTAACTAACTCTAACACTCACAAACTAACTAACACACACACACACACACACACACACACACACACATCACCCACCCACCCAAGCTTTCCTCACGCAAGGAGAGAACAGATAAAGAAAGGCCACAGAATTCCACTCTTTCCCCACACAAAGAGAGAATATGTGAACGGTGGGCAACAGCAGTGTAAGCTTCACTCACAAAGAGAGAGCTGGTGAAGGGCAGGCAGCAGCAGCCAAGTGTCTCACTTGCACAAGCCGAGAACAGGTATGTCATAGACAGCAGCAGCACAAGTTTCTCTACACAAAAAGAGAACAGGTAAAGGGTGGGCAGCAGAAACACAAACTTCACTACACAGATAGAGAAGAGATAGAGAACAGACAGCAGCCTTACATACTTTCTTACACACACAATATACAGCAAAAGGATCGGCAGTGCAAGCTTCTCTTAGAAATGCAGCAGGAGGAGCATTGGCAAGCTTCCCACCACTGAACTGCCAGTCCCCCGATCTTGCTCCTCAGGGACAACATACACAGGGTGAGCACACGTTCACAAAACATAACCTCCAGCACAAAGCCTCTGTCCATTCGGGTGATGTGAAGAGACTTCTGCATTCTATCCAGGGTAAGCATCAACTGCGCCCCACCTTTGTTTTAGAGTCGGATCTGACATATTGTTCAGATGCTATAAGTGAGAGCCAGAAAAGTCTGGTGGAAGTAAGACAGCAACAGAAAAAAATCACAATCTCACAGAGGGTCACTAACCGATCTGACCGCCAATGACTGGGGGCCGGACGATGAGCAGGATGAGCTTGTTGAGGAGCTGGTGGAGGAAGGCCACGAGGGGCCCCAGGCAGGCCTGGCGCAGGTTGGAGATGCTGGACTTGAGCTCGGCTTCCACGTTGTTTTCATTGATAATGACGTCTTTGAGGCGGAAGGGGAAGGAGTAGTCCTCCAGCACCTGCACCAGTGTGAAGAACTTATCCAGGTGGGGGTCCTGGTGAGGCAAGTGGAAGATTAAAGAAAAAGAAAAGATTACTCACACAAACTGGAGCTGGGATTCTCCCAAAATACGGCTTATTTACATGGGGGAGAAGGCTTGGTGGTGCAGGGCAGAGCATAGTGCCTGAGGAAGTAAGAGTGGGGGACTATAAATCAACCCAGTAATTTTGAGGAAGTTAAGGTATGCATGCATGACTTGAGTTCATTCACGGCAACAAATGATGACGAAATGCTGAATTAATCAAACATTCACCCCCCAGTCAAGAGATCTGGGTTAAATCCATCGCTCATTTGCTCACTACACCACCTGAGTTTGAACCCGGCCATATGAAAATCATCATCATCACATAACTTTATTTCGATCACAAAGATCTTAAAAAGTACACAGCACAAGTAGAGTAAGATACAGAGTAAATAAAAGAAGATTTCATGTTTTTGTTTTAAAAGACACAAATGCCCTAAGAAGGTTTAAAAAACAAGAGAAATAAAACAGATAGAAGTGCAGTGCTTCATACAATACATTTGGACCGCTTAATCCACAGTGCAAACCAGAATCTGGCAAGGCCAAAAACCATTACTCTACGCAAATCAGTCTTGACCCTGCTTCTCATGGGAACAGTCCAGCTGGAACTGCCGTGCCAGGTCCTCCCTGGACCGAAAGAAGCATCCTGGGACTGGTTTCGGGGCAACACCCCTCATCAGCCAGGCTACCCTGAATCCAGTGGCACAGCGAGCAAGGGACCCACAATCAGCATTCTGTCCATCAATTGTTCTTTTTGCTTTTGAGTTTATTCACAGCATTTGAATCCATTCAAGAGAATCCCTGTGCAAATCTTTCATTTCAGAGCAGATTTAAAGGTCATCTGTATAAGTTAATGGAGATACAGATGTATTTGGATGCACTATTTTCCATCAATTTTAGGAAGGCAGAGGACTCAATCAGTTAATTAAAGTCAGCGTGCAATAATCCAGCAAGAGATAATGCCAACAAAGAATCCAGGAGACATGAAGGTTGAAAAAGACAAGCAAAGGGGTATTTAGAGAGAATGGGAATCTGAAAGCATCAACGCGTTTCACTTAATTAACCCAATTGTCCTCGTTCCCTCAAAGGCATCACCGTTTTTTCACTGGTTGTGAATTTTGCTATTGTAACCTCCTCTCTCCATAACATCAACCCCAAAAGTGCAAAAACAGATCAGATCCAACTCTGTAGTAAACAATGAACAGGTCATCTCAGAGATTGGAAGGGGATGAACCACTTTTACAATTCTTTGAGTGATACCACACTGAAAAGAGGATAGCTGACTGAAAAAGAGTCTTTGCTGACAATGCATCTGGAAACTAGAAATCATCAGCAAACTAACAATGGAGCAAAAATACATTCTGTAGGCGTTCAATACGACTCTTCCATGGCAAAGCGATGTACCCTCAAGAAAATTTTCACTGCAGGAGTGATTTGGTATGTCGGACTATGAGCTATCATAATAACCCTTTCACAAAATTCAGATTGCTCTGGTGTATATCAATTTAAATGATATTGGCTCATATCGCCATCATCAACTTCTCCTGCACTGAAGACAGAGGAGAATGTGAATATGTTTTTACCAGCAAAAAACAAAGATATTGGCAAACCAGGTACCATTGGCAACAATAGGAACTTGGTAGCCTGGCTTTGATGAAATGCAGCATGGTCAAAACCACACTTCCTGCTTTGAAGTCTCACATAATCTCCACAAGTCCCTCCTTTATGTTGATGTCGAATGTTCACAAATCCAATTGGATTGACCATAGACTTGACAAATAGAAGACAGGAGGGCTTAATATCACCCACTAATGACTTCAATTTGTATTGTCAAGGAAAGCAGTTAGTCATAGCTTTTAAGAATGATGTATTTAGACATTGCAAGAAATAAAATGCTTCCACGTTTTTAGGTACAGAATTTTAGGGCTTCTTCTCCTAATGAGTTCAACAAAACTCTGACTGTGATAAAGCTAACTCTAGATCGCTGGGAACAAAGAACTGCGGCCTACAATTCAATGAGGAGGGACAGGGCACTCAAGTGATCTCCAGACATGGGGAAGGGGATTGTCAGAAATGGGAAGGAGGGAAATCAGCAGAGAAGGGGAAATGGTGGATCAACAGAGATGGCGAAATGAGACATCAACAGAGATGGGGATATGGGGGAGGGACAGATGGGGAAAGGTGGTTCAGAAGAGATAAGGGGATTAGGGGTTTTGGAGAGATGGGGAAAAGGTTCAGGAAAGATGGGAACGGCGAGTTTGTGAGAGAAGGCAAAATCATCATTGTGTCTATGGTGAGGAAGGTGTGGATGAAGCATGCTGGGAGATGTGACTGCAAATATTCTGCCTCCAGTCTCTTTCCCTCCTGCCAACCTTTACAAGGAACTTACCTGTGTGTGTACGGACGACGCAGCCACCACCTCCACGCTGAACACGCCCTTGTGGCTGTCCACCCACTTCATGCCTGGGAGCTGCACCTATGGGCAGAGGGTGAAAGAGAGGTTTCAGAGTGTACAGATCGGATCTGCAGCACAGACCAGCACCAGCCAACCGCACCAATTCCATATTTGCTTGTCACAACTATAACAACTATACCATTATCTCAAACAGGGATGCCCCTTCTTCAAATGGCCCAAAACAACATTCCATATGACTAACCCCACAACAATTTGGGACAATCGCTGGTAAATTGGGACATAGCGATTGCTCCACCTCCCTGGGACCGAAAAAAGTAACTGAATAATTAACAGTGCTTTCAATTACAGAGGAGTGCCAACCACTACGGGGAACAAGAAGAGACAACTGAAAAGAGACAACGAAAAGTACATTTTAAGACCATAAGTGAGGCACATAAAAGTTATAAAGCATTAATCAGTGGAAACTTGGATGGGGATTCCTACAATAAAAAAAGAAACTTCAATGAAAGTCAAATTAACTTTATTGTAATTAGCCCTTTGCCTTTTTTCATTGCAGAACCATGTCCTTCCTAACAATACCAAATTAAAGACCCTGTCCCCTAGGCAGTCTGGACCGATGGCAGCTGTATGGACTTCTACAGCTGCATCTGCACTTGCTTCAAAGAATGTATTCAACTTTAAGATATGGGCCAAGTTATTATAAAGCTTGAACTCATTAACCAGAAAACTAGGTCCAGCTTCGGGTTGTGAGACCCCTGGATTTAATGAATGGGTAGCTGTAAGTGGGACCTGCTTGCCCTTGCTAAGTCCATGTCTCTGGGGTCATGAAAGCAGCAGAAAGAACAGAATGAAAAAAGCCCTCAAACCATGTTAAAGATTTGGAGATTCCACTTAGCGTTAGCCTGGCTCTCCAGCAGAAAATAAGAGTCTGTAAAGTGGTGAAGAATGGGGCTAGAAGGGAAATCTCTATCGGGGGTCAAACAAAGAGTGATGTAACTATTGCAACCATAAGCTTCTTGTTACAGTTTTGTTAACTTCATACCTGAAAAAAGTTAGCAAAGTTAAATGTCATAATTTATTGGGTTGTACTACCGCCTCTCATCCGACTTTATTTCAGAACAGCTTGTATTAAAGCATTGATAACTGAAGTAAAGAGCACAAGAAGCTCTTACATCAAGATTTTTTGAGAAAGGATTCTTGACACTATCCTGGGGAACAAACACTGAAGCAATAAACTGGCAGTAACTGTCTTACTTCTTCAATCCCCAGCTGCATGACTACCAATTGTCTCCGTTTTCCGGCACACTTCCAAACCTAGCTTAAATTAGGTTTATATAAAGGCTACAATGAGTTTTCGGGCACTTCATTTAATGCACAAGCCCTTTTAATTACAACCCGAGATCATAATATAATTTCCACAATGGAAAAAGAATCTAAATGTATATAGGTCAATTGTAGTACAATCAGCATTTCCATGTCTGCATAATTGGCATAAATAAAACAATCTAAATTGGGAAAGTACAAGAGATACCAAATTTAGAGGGCATCTTATCTTGAGATTTTGACACATGCATGTTAAAAATTATTTCTAGAAGTGAAAAGGTTCTGTTAGTCACAGCGAAGAACGAACAGCACAAACTAGATGGAAAGCAACTGTCTGAGGGTGACTGTCTTGGCCGCAATCTATGCAAAAGGGAAGTCACAAGACCAAACGCAGGAAGTTATGGTCTCTACACCGGACGCAGCCACAGCCTCCCACAGAAAAAAATGTTTCCTTGTGGTTTGAGAGTTGTGGTTTCCTTTGACCACGGATGACCTCATACTTTCACTTAATGAAGGCAACCTAAGCCGCAGACGATTTGTCAATACTGCCTGACTTTTGCAGAGATCTTTACTCAATCTTGCTAAAGCATGCACACCCTAACCACAATAAAAAGGTGCTCACCACCATTGAGGGCCGTGGCATTTCACCAGGGTGGGTGAAAGAATGGAGAGGTTATTGCATCTAGGCAAACCATGGCATGTCACTGGTGCATGGTAAACCATACTGTTGTTCCCAAAGAATCTACCAGAGAAAGAAAATCTAGCATAACAAAGGCGGCAGAACTGGTAGATACTTCAGACACAGGAAGCTTAAAGGAGCATGTTTTCTGCTACACACTGAATGGAAGGTTCACCTAGAGGGCCTTGACTTAGGAACGCAGTTCATTTCCACCAGTGGTTGAGTGCACAAAAAAGTTACCTTGCCAAGCCTAATCACGAACACCAGACATTTAGCCAGCCAGCCGTGATTGCAGTGTTTGCTGAGGTGCACAGGGAAATGCGTGCAGTGGAGAAAAGAGGAAGAGGGCAGTCAGGACACAAAATAACACACTAGGCTGGGAGAACGACACCAACAAACAGGCACTGGCAGTCACAGATTCCTACCTGTCCCCTCTACGATCTCACATGATTCTATACTCCGACTGAAGACTGAAGTTACTACTCACTCAAAGAGCTCAGACAAAACCATGAAGCGGTTGTCGTTTGGGAATGACTGCTGCGCCTCTGTCCTTCCCTTCTCCAACTCTCCTTGACACCACAATCCTTACCCTCTAACAAATCTGTGGCCCTAACGATGAACAATGCCCATAGATTTACCCATTTTGGAAGATTCAACAAATACAGATTCAGGGATAAAATGATTGAATCTCTGCTCACAGTGAGCGCATCACTTGCATCTTGTTGTGTGTGGTACCTACATCAGGGGTCAGCACAGAGTAGCTGGGTGGAGGCTTATCCACAGACACTGGCAGTGAGAAGATTCCAGTCCGCAGGCGACCATGTTGCATCAGGGGGATCCACTGCATAAAGAGGCGGGGAGAAAGAGGAGAGATTATGAGCAGGTAGGCATGGCGGCAGTGAGCAAGGAAAGGTTTTCAGGAAGGCATCCACTGGGCTGACAGTAGTAACTAGGTCTGCTAGTAGTGCACAAGGGTGGTGCCTGGAGGCAGGACTGGTGCCAGTAGCAATGCCTGAAGCCAGGAAACCAGAGGCACAGTTGGTGTGAGGGGGCTGGTCTGCTGCCACCAAATGTGGCTGATGCTAGCAGGCAGTTAGTGACAGGGGTGGTGCCAATGTGTTGGGGAGACTGGTGGCTGTTGTCATGGTAGTTTGGTGTTAACAGGAAGGGCTGGTGCTGGTGGGGGATGAGTGGAGCCAAAAACAATCATAGTTCTTAGGGCTGTGGAGAGTTCAGCAGGCAGGGTTAGTGGTAGGATTGGTGTTAAGGGAGAATGATAGCAGCAGGCAGGGTAGATCTGGGGCAGTGAGTAGGCTAATGGCAGCTGGCAGAGGAGATGGACAGCGAGGAGGAGTGACCAGGTTTTGGAGCCAGAGGACAAGCCTAGCACCAGGGCAAATTGTCAGAAGAGCTCACTGTGTATCCAACAGGAGTCTCCAAAGGTGTGTTCTGCTTCTGCTGACAGCTGACATGGTAGAAGGTGAAAAGCAGGTGGTGGTTGTCGGTCAAGTTTCCTGGAATCTTCATCTTGAATTCTTCATAGAACTCAGGAGACCTGGAATTAAAATACAGTTAGCCCACCATGGGTTCACAAAGCATACAACAAAGAACTCAGATTCACTGCAAGGGCTACAATATTTCAATGACTGCTCCAGGAGTGTCCAAACGGTCAACAAAATAACTACAAAACCCCCCACAACCAGTAGCTATTTTGTACCTTGAATAAATACAGCGCCACATTTAATGTTGGTGTGCATGCAGATCATGAGGCAGCTGCATTGCGGACTTTCCCCAGATACTTACTTATTGTGGTAAACTACTGCAGTGCAGGCCTCTTTTGTGAACTCATTGCAGCTTGACTTGCCAAAAATAACCTGAGAAACAAGGAAAAGATTTCCATCATTAAAATGCGAAGGTCCTAATGTCCAAACAACCTCTCTCTCTGCACACCACCAAAGTGTCCTCCGATTTTTAACTCTTCACTTACCAAAGGCTGACTCTGGCCCCTGCCCTAATTCGGAGTTGAAAACAACACATAACACATTCATTTATTGCTGTTCGATTTCTCACAGCACATTCAAAAGCATGTCCTAAACCAGACTAAATTCCCGCCTCATGTACAGCATTCTTGTATAAGTGTTTGACAGTGTTAATGTGCCTTACAAGCCTTGATGCTTCCTAACATAGTCGTGTTTGTGTACTGGATAATATATGTTGTTTGTGTTCACTTAGCATAAATGCAGAAGACCGGAAATTCAGACTTCGAAATAAATATATATTTTTTTACTTTATATTGCGCAAACGGATGAAAAGTATTGTGTGTGAAAAATTGCAACATATTCTATTCCACTTTGTTTGATCTAAGGGGACATTTTCCATTTACTTGCTGAGTGTTTGTACGGACTCATGCATCGACCTCTACAGATGTACTTGTAACAAGCCTATTGGCTAATAAGTAAACTAAACTTTCTGCAATGCTTCCAATAAAAACATTGTCTACCGCAAAGTATGGCAAACACAGCGCCATGAGAAAATCTCTCACTGTGGGATTCTAAGCACCCCTAACTTAAGTATAACTTAGGGGAGTGGGTAGGAAATACCTCTCCTCTTTATTTTCTGTGCAAAGGTTGCTGCTTTCTTTGGGGTTTAAAGAGATTTACCCCCCAAAATGTGGGGTTCTCACATCACCTAATTAAAGATGTAGGACAGGCCCACACTGACCTTCCAGTATTCTAGAGAACTCAATTTCATCAGGAACAACTTCTTGCAGTGAAGATTTCCATTCTCCAAATGGATGAAATCTAAAATGTAGTTCACATGGTTCAATTTGGTCCATTTAACTATTAAAAGAAAGGCCTTCAGGGGGAGTATGATGTTTCTGTTGGCACAGAGTCATCTTCAAACCAGTAACTCTCCAAGTTCTGAAAAAGATCTCTCCCCTCAACTTATTTTTAGTTTACAAAGAAGTGGGGTCTCAAGGAGGGCCTATCGTCCCTAAAAACAGAAAGACAGCTTTGTTGGTTCAAGGTTTTATAATAAAGATGAGATGAGACGAGAAGCAGGAGATTTCTGCCTCACACCATGCGTTCTTCAGAGCTTTGCAGTCCCCCTTCCATCAGTAAGTGAGTGAAAAAGTGAACCATCTTGAGCCATGACACCGTAAACCGAGCAGTAGGTAATCCAATTGATGCCAGAGCACGACAACCTACATTATAGAACAAGTTACTTACCTTTGGTAATGCATTATCTGGTAGCGACTATCTAGCTGCAGATTCCTTACCCTTGAATTTCCAAGGTGTCAGGCTGGATCCGGAAACTTTTGCTGAGCAATACCCCTTGCACGCGACGTCGAGTGGCTCCATTCGGCTCCGCATGACATCGTTGGCGCCTGTAGCGACGGTTATGACGTCGCGGTGCCTACATAGGCGCCACCCAGGCGCGCGGACGTCAGTACTTTACTTTTTTTCCACGCCAGTAGCGCAGAGCCTCTAAATGACTGACGTAAACGTGTGCAAAACTAGGGCCCTCAAAGGGGAGAAACCCTAGACCTACAACATCAGTACACAAAGCAGGAAGGCATGGGTGGGGCTCTAAGGAATCTGCAGCTAGATAGAGTCTCTACCAGATAATGCGTTACCGAAGGTAAGTAACTTGTTCATCTGATAGAGACTTCTAGCTGCAGATTCCTTACCTTTGAATCAGATACCTGAGCCCTACCATCCCGGCAGTGGGTTGCGGACTCATGAGCTAGACTAAAAAGTCTTGCAGGACTGAGCGGGCAAAGTGCCCCTCCCTGCGCACTTGACCATCAAGGCAATAATGTTTTGCGAACGTGTGCAATGATGCCCACATCGCTGCCTGACAGATGTCTTCAACTGGGACACCCCGTGCCAAGGCCGTGGTCACAGCCATTCCCCTGGTGGAATGAGCCCTTAATCCCTCAGGGGACTGCTTCTTCTATTCGCCAAGGCATAACAGATTTTAATGCAGAGAACAACCCAGAAAGAGATGGTTCTTTTCTGCACTGCCTTTCCCTTCTTTGCTCCCACATACCCCACAAAGAGTTGGTCATCCACCCGGAATTCTTTTGTGCGGTCAAGGTAGAACGACAACGCTCTTTTTGGGTCCAGTCGGTGGAGACACTCCTCTTCCTTAGAGGGATGTGGGGGAGCAAAGTAGGTGGGCAAAGTAATGGACTAATCCAGATGGAATGTAGTCACAAACTTTGGTAAGAATGATGCTCTGATGCGAAGCACCACCTTGTCCGGAAAGGACATAAGAAAAGGAGGCGAGCTGGATAACGCCTGCAATTCACTCACCCTCCGGGCCGATGTAATCGCCACGAAGAAGGCTGTTTTGATGGTCGACAGCCGGAGGGGACAATTGTGCAAAGGCTCGAAAGGAGCACACATCAGATAAGTGAGGACCAAATTAAGGTCCCCTTGTGGCATAACAAAGGGTGTAGGTGGAAATAAATTAAACAACCCTTTTAGAAATCTATTTACAATAGGAGATTTAAAAAGAGAAGGCTGGTCTGGCAGTCGCAAAAAAGCAGACAGAGCAGAAAGGTAACCCTTGAGAGTTTCCAAAGCAGAGCCCTGCTGGGCAAGGGTAAGAATGAACAAAAGAACAGTAGAAAGAGGAGCAGAAAGAGGGTCAATAGACCTTTCTGTACAATATAATACAGATTTCTGCCAACGGCAGGCGTATACCGACTTAGTGGAGGGCCGCCAGAATAACATTACAGACTTCGAGAGGAAGGTCAAAAGCCATCAACTGCCGCCGCTCAATCTCCACGCATGGAGGCGCAGAGTTAACAGGTTCGGGTGGAGAACCTTCCCCTGCTGCGGCGACATCCTTCTGAAGGGGCAGCCTGATCGGAGGATCGACACTCAGGTACTGGTCTCAGGTACTGGATAAAGGCAGCAAATATATTATGGTGATCCGGTAGCGTTAGGATCGCCCCGAGTCTCGGACAACGCTACAACGCCAAAAGGGCATACTAAAGCCCTCGCTGCACTGAATAGATAAAAGGGCATATCACAGCCTACCGCTGTATCGCACAAACCTTTTTTTAAGGTTGGACTTACAGCCTTTTTATAACTTTCAGGAAGGAGACTAATTTGGCACAAATAAGCGTTGCATACTAAAGGGCCGAACTGAATCATTTTACTCTTTGCAGGATCACCATAATAGATTTGCTGCCTTTATCCAGTACCTGAGACCATTCATCCAAAAGAGACAATGAATTAATACAATGAATAAGCCTTGAAAAAGTTACGGAAAGTAACGAAACACGTGTCGGCTGTTCTGGCTGCTCCAAAACTGCCACCACTTGGAAGGATCTAGGATTAGGACCTTCGCTTTGGCGATTGTACTTGTTTACAGTGTTTGAAAAGAACACCACAAGTGAACAATATTTCAATGTATTTTCAGTCACCTTACTATGTACTGTATTGAAAACTTTACGTGTTGCTTTGATAACTTTAGATTAAAAACACAAAGTCACATATAAACTATGTCTATTTGACGTTTTCTTCCCTTTGAGACAACACATGCCTATCTGATGTTTTCTTTTTTCCCTGCGAGATAACATATAAAAAATCTAAAGAACTAGCAGACTCATGCATCAACCCAAAATCCAGTCGGTAAAATACCGATTCGGTAATAGCTCCCGGTATTAAGTAAAAAATACCCAATCCCAATGCATCAACCCAAAAGCAGAAATCGCTATTTAAGGAATCCTTAAATAGCGATTCTTTAAATAGGGATTCCTTAAATACCGATTCCTTAAATAGCGATTGCATTTAAGGAATCCCAAAGTGAGATTCCTTAAATGCAATGCATCAAAGTTAAAAAATTAGCGATTTCGCTAATAGGGGGAGCAAATTACCATGAAGATGAACTGCATGGTAATTTGCAAAAACTTTGAAAAATGCACTTTTGTGCATTTTTCAAAGTTTCATGTTGCGCACACACATGCCCTTAGAGCATGTGTGTGTGCAACATATGTGCACATATCATTTTCAGGGGTGCAACAGGGTGTCCTTTTGACACCCTGGCACACTTGAAAGTGCTCCCGCTATTAGCGATTCGGTAATACCGAATCGCTAATACAGACTGGCTTTACATTCATTCCTATGGGCCTCCAAGCCCATAGGAATGAATGGGTAGGTATTCCTTATTACCGATTCGGTATTACCGATTCGGTAATAAGGAATATTAAGGAATCGCTATTTGAATAGCGATTCCTACATGCATAGCCTTTTGCTATTCCTTATTAGCGATTCCTTATTTTTCGCTAATAAGGAATCGCAAATGGCATTGTTGATGCATAGGCCCCTAGGTTCCCTAATTGGCCATTTTTGTAGCGGACAACTATAAAAACGTTTTATGTTAACTGTTAGAGTGTCGAGGTACAACTGTTTAAAAAATTCACCCACAAAGTGCTCAGGCAAAAACACAAGACCCCTGGGTTCTGTCAATGTCGGAATC
The DNA here is from genome assembly GCF_964204655.1 of Triturus cristatus. NCBI lineage: Eukaryota > Metazoa > Chordata > Amphibia > Caudata > Salamandridae > Triturus > Triturus cristatus. The sequence goes on along the minus strand of NC_140586.1, from coordinate 82,667,925 downwards.
GGCGTCGCAGTTCCAGCTCCGTGTTGTCGGGAATGAGGATGGGGCTTGCACCACCGACGGGCATCGGCGACGTCGCAGGCACCTACTTCGGGTTCTATGCCGGGGCAGGTCGCATTGGCACAACCGGTGTTGATCCAGATTTGCGATCACATCCCTGAGGCCCCACCGGAGCCGTGGCCGAAGCTAATGGCATCGCACCCGATGGGGCCCCATCTGACCACGCGGTGCCCGAAGGCTCACCAACGGGGTCGTTCTGCTCAAATACACACGCATGAACTCATAAAATTCTTTAATTTCAGCGTGAGTCGCTCCGGCTCCCGGAAAGGGAGGGAGGCGCAAAGTCAACTCAGGCTCCGGCTCCGCAGAACTGTGCCTAGAGCGTTGGTGTACCTTACCTCATGACAACGGATGCCAGTTGAGGTGTAGTTGAAGTCCGCTTGGACTTCTTCTTCTTCTTGTGCCGAATTCCCGAGTGTACAGATGACCTCGAATGTGAGGAAGAGGACTTAGGGCTCCATGAGCGGTACCGCGACCTCCTCTTCTTCGAAAGGGACCATGACCTCCTCGGAGTCTCGCTTAACCGTGTCCACTGCCGGGCCGCGAGTAACTTCTTCGCCAGCTCCCTCAAGGTTTTTGGAGCCATCGCCCGACAGTCTGAACAAGACTTCGAATTGTGGTCGCGTTCAAAACACCACAGACATACGCGGTGGGGATCGGTAACCGACATCATGCGGGAGCAAGTCCCGCATTGTTTAAAACCTGTCTTCCTACCAGATATCCCTCGCACACGAAGTCACTACTCAGAAAAGACAAAGCCTGCCAAAAAGCGGCAGAGGGGTAGCTCTTCCCGGATCGGTGCTTAACTGGCGCAGAAAGAAAAGAACTGACGTCCGCGCGCCTGGGTATTTTATTTATTTTGCGGATTTGTACAGCGCATAGCTGCCCCAGCGACGAGGCGTCCCAGCGCTACCCCGGTGTAAGTGACTAGAGACGGTCCACAAAAGGAATGAGAGTTACGCCGGGAATAGCCAGGTCTTTATGGCTTTACGGACCGCCAGTTTGTTCTGGAGTCCTCTAATAGAAGAGGGAAGAGAGATCCAGAGTTTGGCCGCCAAAACCTTAAAAGAGCGACCACCAGCTCTGGCTCTTTGATCTCGGGGGATACAAGCCAGCCCTTGTTCAGTTGAATGCAGGAGTCGTCTCGGAACATACGGCACTAGCATGTTGGCTAGAACCGGAGGTGGTTGTTGGGTCAAGATTTTATTTCTATTTCTATTTAAAATTATTTGTACAGCGCACGTACACCAGCGGTTTCTTGGCGCTAAAAACTGAAAGAGGTCAGAGAAGAAGTCCCGGGTTAGGGGAAGAAAGAGAGACTAAGGTATTAATTAAAGGATTTGGCAAAAAGGTATGCCTTGAGTTGTTTCCGAAATAACAGATATGAGGTTGAAGCCCTGAGTTTTGCAGGCAGAGAGTTCCAAAAAGTCGGGGCGAGAGTCGCAAACTTCGAGCCTCCCCATTTCTTTCTTCGGAACCGTGGGACAGTGAGAAGGGATTGGGAAGATGACCTCAGTTCCCTAGATGGAACATAGGGAATGATCTCCGAGGAGATGAAAGCTGGCGCCGTGCCCAGTCGTGCTTGGAAGGTGATAGATGCAAGCTTAAACTGGACACGGGCCCAGACGGGAAGCCAATGTAAAGCTTTCAAAAGGGGAGTGGTGTGGGAGGATTTAGGGAGTTTGAACACCAGGCGTGCCGCCTGGTTCTGGATCTGCTGCAAACGCCGAAGACTATATGCAGGGATACCTGCATATAGGGCGTTGCCATAATCCAGGCGGGATACGACCATGGCAAGAGTGATAAGTTTTAGGGCATCAAAAGAAAAGAAACGGGACACCTTGCGAATGGTGCGAAGAGCCAGAAAGGAGGAAGAAACCACAGAGCTCACCTGGGAGTGAAGGGTGAGTTGTGAATTGAGCTTGATGCCTAGGGTTTTAACCGAGGTGGAGGGAACAGGTGGGGCACTAAGGGAAGGGGGCCAGAAAATGGGGGACCAGGGGCTGGATGAACCACCCGTCAACACCAGCTCAGTCTTATCTGGGTTGAGCTTAAGATGGTTGTGGTTCATCCAGTCTCGGATGTGAATCATGATAGTTTGAAAGTTGGAGACAGAATCGGGGGAAGAGGAGAGGTTGAACACAAGCTGGAGGTCATCCGCATAATTAAATACGGTGACCTCCATTTGTTGCAATGAAAAGATAAGGGGGGAGATGTAAAGATTGAATAAGAGGGGGGAAAGGGAGGAACCTTGGGGAACCCCGCACTGAACGTCACGGAAGTCTGCAGTGAAGTCACCCAGGCGGACAGCCTGGGTGCGATCCCTCAGGAAGGAGGATAACCAGACCAACGCGGTACCCCCGATCCCCGCCGCCCTGACACGGGAAAGTAAGATGGAGTGGTCCACCGTGTCAAAGGCGGCTGAGAGGTCGAGGAGAACCAGGGCCTGAGGTTGGTTGGTATCCATTCCCTCCCTGAGGTTATCAAGGACTGAGAGCACTACCGACTCCGTGGAGTGTGCGGGGCGAAACCCAGCCTGGCGGGGGGCAAGAGCCCCGTTCTTCTCCACGAAAGAACTCAGGGCGTGGGTGACGTGACGCTCGAGTACTTTCGCCAGGAAAGGTAGGAGAGAGATGGGGCGGAAATTGGCTGGAATAGATGGATCGGCACCAGGCTTTTTCAGGATAGGGACTATTACAGCAGATTTAAGTGAGTTGGGTACCACACCCTGGGATAAGGAGCTGTTGAGAAGGTGAAGGGGGGGATCTGGGCAGTTAGAGAAGATATGACGGAGGATATGAGCCGGGCAGGGATCTAGCGGGGACCCTGATTTAACAAGTGGAATTATGGCATTTATTGATTCCTTAGTTAGAGGTGGGAGGGTGGTGAGATGGTCCTTGGGAGGAGGACACTGAGGGTCCACAAAGGTAGGGGAAGGAGGGGGAATATTGGTTTTAATGGTTTCGATTTTTTGAATGAAGAAATTATTTAGGGAGTGACAGAGTTCCAGAGAAGGGGTGGGTTTGAGAGAGGTTCTGTCCGAGTACGCTAGATTGTGAACAATCGAAAAGATTTCCTTCGATTTGCTTTCGGCTGCGAGGATTTTGGAGGAAAAGTACATGGTTTTTGCCTCAAGGATGTTTTTCTTATATAGGGTCAGGATGTTTATAAACTCTAAGCGTAAGGAGGGGCAGTAGTTTTTCCTCCAAGCCCGCTCCGCACGCCGCACCGCCAGTTTAGTGTCTTTAAGATCTTGATTAAACCACTGGTTGGCGTCCTTCTCTCGTTTGGTTGAGACCCGCTTCAGAGGAGCAATGGTGTCACAGCCTGCAGAGAGCCATTGGTCAATGGCCGTGACCTGGGAACAGGTAGATAGGTCTTGGAGGAGGGGAGCGGAGGAAGTGAGTATGGAGGATAGACTGTTAGGGTCTACTCGGCCCCATGCTCGAACCCAGGTGTTTTTGGGGAGCGGGGGCTTGATCGGGGGGTGAATGGGAAGAGAAAAGGAAATCAGGTGATGATCGGACCAGGTGCAGGGTAAGATTGAAAGGGATTCAACGGGACAATTGGAGGACCAGATCTGGTCGAGAGTGTGACCTTTGACATGGGTGGGAGAGTGAATGTGGGAAGTAAAGTTAAGGGAGGAAAGGGTAACTGAGAACTCCTTGGAAGATGGGCATTCGGCTTGGTCAGAAGGCCAAAAATTAAAATCACCCAAAAGTAAAATGGAAGAGTTGTTGACAGTGATAGTAGCCAGAACTTCCAAGAAATCCGGAAGGAACAATAAGGGAGATTGGGGGGGACGATAGATGAGAATACAGGTGAGAGGGGGCGTGATGGAGGTGGTACGGATGGCTAAAAATTCCGTAGTAGCGATATCAGGAAGGGACAGGGGCTGAAAGGGGAGGTCGGTTCGAGCGATGACCGCCACCCCACCTCCAGCTTTGCCATTAGCCCGGTCGGCACGAATAGCATAATATGGAGCTGGTAGAGTAGCCAATAAGGTGGGGAGGGAGTCGTCGCGGAACCAGGTTTCTGTTAAGAAAAGAAGGTCGGGGGCATGGAGATCCAGCAGGACCGAAAGTTCATGGGCGTGGGCAACTGCAGACCTAGTGTTCAGATAGAACGCCGTAAGAGACCTAGAAGCAGCTGGAGAAGCGCTACCGCTAGAGGGAGTCGGGGGCAGAGGTTGTGGCCAAGGTATTGTCAGAAGGGCAAGAGGAGCTAAGCCAAGAGACAAGATGTGGGAGCAGGTGGAGGCAGGTAACGGCCAAGGGCCCCGAAGGCAGCGCAGTTGGGCAGGTGAGTAGGTGGTAAAGCAAGCGGAGTGGCGTGCCCCTTGCCCCGGACGGTCGCGGACGAGCGCAGACGAGCTTGCCTTAAGCGCGCCTTCGGCGCGCAATCGTCGCGCCCGCTGCGCTCGTCCGCTGCGCTTCCTGCCAAGGCACATAATTTATGTTGGTTGGTCGGGGCGTTGGAGGGGGTGTGGCCAACCGAGGTGGGCGTGTCTCGTGGCTCGCCTCGCCGTCAGGAATGGCGACCAAGATGTAAACAAGCGTTGCAGCGCGAGGCGCGCTGTTCAGGAGAAGCAAGGATCAAGCAGTAATTAAAAGGTACATGGTATCACAATAATTTTTAAAAAGATGTCTTTCGCCCTCCCGGCTTCCGCCTCAGGAGTCTCTATCAGTGACACAGAGTGTCTTGAAACTGAATTCTTCTATCTACTGGTAGCCAGTGTAGCTTAGGTAAAAGCTTAGACCCTGAACATGATTTCGGGAGTGCCAACAGAGTCCGAGCTGCCGCATTTTGTATTCTTTGAAGGCGTTAATTACAGGATTTGTTTGCACCTAAATATAAGGAGTTGCCATAATCTAGCTTGGATAGCATCGTGGCCTGTAGGATGGTCTGACGAATATTTGGGTAAAAAAAAAAAAAAAAACATGCAAAGGTTTTAACCCTCTCAGAAGCCCGAAACAAGTCCCTGTGACTGACTTGGATTGAGTGTCAAAGGAGAGTCTTCTATCAATCCAAAATCCCAGGTTCTTAACACCCTCCTTTGATAAGGGTGCAGGTTTTAATTTGTCTGGCCACCATTGCTCTGATCACATGTCGCTATTTCTCCCAAGCAAAAGTATTTCTGACTTGCTTGCGTTTAACTGCAAGCAGTTTGCTGTCATCCTGTCAGCGATCACCAGCATATCCTTCTTAAATTTGACGATGTTATTTTTGCATTTCTTAGAAAAAGCGAGAACTAGTTCGGTGTCATCGGCATAGGACACCAATGACAACCCTCTGCTTCTAGCTGTTACTGCCAGGGGTTGAACATAGATATTAAAGAGCATGGGGCTCAGTATCGAACCCTGTGGCACACAGTGTTTTATGGCATACTCCTGGGAGTGGAAAGGTGGCACAGTGACCTGGAAGGTTCTACCCTCCAAGAAAGATCGAAACCAGGCTAAGGCCAGACCCCCAATCCCTATCTCCTGTAGCCTGCGTAGTGATATCTCACGGGATACAGTGTCAAAAGCGGCACTTAAATCAAGAAGAATTAAGGCCGCGGAATTTCCCTCGTCTAGGCTGTTGCGGATTTCCTCGATCACCGCTATCAGAGCAGATTCGGTGCTGTGGCGGGATCTGAAGCAGTTTTGCGAGGCATCCAGAATTTCATTTTGCTCCACAAACTCTGTAAGAATAGTATTTACATGAGATTTCGCGGCTTTAGCCAGGAAAGGAAGCTGAGGGATGGGGCGGTATTACCCGGTTCAGATGGTTCTAAAGATGGTTTCTTTAAAAGAGGAGTTACTTTAGCATGCTTCCAGGCTGATGGTAAGGACGCTGAGGACAGAGACAGATTAATCAGTTCTCTGGCCACTGGTAAAATGATGTTGTGAAATTGACGAAACTGAGCTGGTCTCAAAGAGTCAACTGAAGAGCCTGATTTGATTTTCAGGCAAAGGGACTCAATCTCAGTGAGGGATAGTTGAGAAAAGGAACACAATGTATTGTTTTCCATAATAGGTCCACTATCCTCATGCCTTTCCCCCAGGTCAGAATTAATAGTGATCAAAGGGAAGCTTTTGTAAATTTTCTCCACCTTGTGCACAAAATATCCAGCCAATTCGTCACACTGCGTGTTTGAGGTGATAGGTGAATCAGCTTTCGGGCTGGAACATTTCATGACCTTAAGAAGGGAGAAAATCGTTTTAGTGGGATTATTACTCTCCAAGATTTTATTAGCGATGTACTCTGCTCTGGCTCTCCGGATCAGTTTATGGTATGTCTTAATTGATTTGCGGTATTTATTTTTGGCTTCTGTATCGCAAGCGCGCCTCCAGGCCCACTCCAGTTGTTTACAGTTTTTTTTTGCTTTACTCAAGGATTCATTAAACCAAGGATTGGATTGTCCTCTTTTGTTTTTTTAGCTAAGTTTAGCAGGAATACAGCTGTCCAGAGCTTGGGTCAGCCAATCCTGAAAATGCGTATTAGCCGATTCTATATTGAATGGTACCTGAGGTTTATGGTTGAACAGTAAACCAGATAATTTGTTAATATCTAATTTTTGCCAGGGTCGTTTTAATACCGACAATGAACAATTCTGTGCTGGCTTACCTTCAACAAAATAGAGAAAGGGACAAGGAAGTGATCTGTTATGGAGCCTAAGGTCCAACAAATGACCTGCTACATGTGTACTGTTAGAGACACATTGGGTCAACTGGCAGGCCTCTAGATCAGCTAAAAAAATTAGCAATGCCTGTCTTGCAGTTATCTTCTAAATGTAAATTAAGATCTCTTAAAATGGTAAAATTTGCAGCTTTACTGGCGAGTACAGTGACCTTGTTCGCTAATTCTTCTCTAAAGACTTTAGATGGCCCTGGTGGACGATAAATGAGCAATCCAGAGACCGTGAAATTGTGAAAATGTAGGCACCGCGACGTCGTAACAGACGCAAACGATGTCACGCAGAGCCAAATGGAGCCACCCGACGTCGCGCGCAAGGGGTATTGCTCAGCAAATGTTTCCGGATCCAGCCTGACGCCTGGGAAATTCAAAGGTAAGGGATCTGCAACTAGAAGTCTATCAGAGAAGTATTTTTACTTTTTTACCCTAAAGGCTTGACAAACTTTTCCTATATTCTTAGCACAAGTGGTCATTTGCTCCACGGTGACTAAACTCAGACCCCTCACTTGGCTAGGGGTAATCTTTCTGAACAAGGGACCTAATAACTGCCCCGATTAACAAAGACAGATGTAGAGCTGGATTTCAGAATGCAACTTTGAGGGATCAACCGGGTCTTCTGCTGTTTTGTCCCAACAAAAACTTGACAGCAAAAGAGGTGTAACACTCACAACAGAACGGTGAGAGATCTTTTCTCCCCAGCATGTTTCTAATTTAAGCAAGGAGGCCGGTATGTACGCCTCATTCCAGAGCCCTTGTTTTATTCTGAGAAGGCAGAGTAGAGATTAGTGTCAATCTCACATCAGTGTTGCAACAGACCTTCTTTGGCTCCGATGTGTCAACTTAAAAGAGTTAGCCCGAACTATAAGACATTTCCTCTGGTTCTTATGTTTTTTTAAAATTATCGTGAGGTGAAGCAGACCACCTTTTTGCAACCACATGTCACATCAGTGCTAGTAAAGTGTTTCTCTGGCCCACAGTTGTACAGCTGGCCTGTCACATACAGGGTGATATAAGAGGTGCCAAAGGCACTGAAAACCTTATTTGCTGCCTAAATTACAGGTGGAGTCACTGGAGAGTCAGTTTACTTAGCCCTTCCCTGACTAGATCAAAGCAACATAAAGGGAATGGGGCACTAGAGAACAGCAGAGTCCAGACATCATCAGCCTCTTTCGGGTCAGGCTGAAACCTAAACCCACCCACCCATACAGGACTGTCCATTCAAGGAGTGCGAGTTCCTTTTAGAATCCATTATTCTTGAAATAGGGTAGCATAGCAGTGTTACAGATTGATCTTAAACTGCAATAAATAGCAAAGTACCACAGAAGGTTATGAAGCATGTTAGGAGGAGAATGCACACGCCAGTGATGAGACACAGAATTCAGATTTCAGGTGTGCTTTTGAAAGAGAAGATATTTCTAGATCAGGAAGGCACTTCTAGATCTGAGGGGGGCTCAGGCCTCTCAAAACCACACAGGTGCCTGCTTTTGAAACTCCCAGTATGTACATCAACCCGTGTGACTCGTCGCACACTCAGGTTCACCCACAAGTGTGCAGGGTGTCAGGGAGGCAAGAGTCTGCCATAGTCCAATATCACCCGATGGTCCTTGTCAGTATGTGCTGTGTATGGAAGAGGGTCTGACAAATGATCGTATTTTAGGGTGGGCTTTCTTGTGAGGCCAAAGTTACCATAGTGACCTCCTTGCATTTCCCCAAAACTTGCCCTTGAGCTAACTGTGGAGAGTAGAGATGAAGTGTAGAGTGACAGCATAGCGTGCCCACAGATTCTATGTGCCAGGACGCTGCTTGTTGAGGAGGCCTATTCCATCCTAATGTTGATGTAATGTTAAATAAACCGGTTCTCTAACCACTGTATTTCACAGAGGGAAGACAATTTTACCACAAGGAGGAGCTAGCAGTAGGGAGCAAGAGGATGATTGACAAGGCTTCAACTCAATACTGCAAAATGGAAGTCTGTTGGAATGGCTCCTGAGAGGGACCGGACATTTTCCTAGGCCAATACAGGAGTGAAGGTCTTAACCTCTTCCAACATACCCACAGCCGCCCCACTAACACCTCCATCCAATGGCACAGTTGTGTGCCAGCCTGACCTATGATTCTCAGAGGCCGCTCAGCCTTGCAACAGCTACAAACCCAAATCATAATTCTGTCATCCCACCCCCATAGTCAGAGGTATCTGGGGTGAATATATTTGTTTTTGGTATTTAAAACACATTTGCATCAGTAATTATAACACCATTACACCAGCCATGTCTGCTAAGCGCCTCAGTAAAAACAAAGTTTTAATGAATACTTGGTTATTACCAGAGTCGAGGTTTGAACCACAGTAGCACAGATCATACCCCCGTGACAAGTGAGTTATGGCATGTATGGACATGACATATTTTTAGGCTATCCACAGAAGACTATATTTACATAGCATGACTTTGAATGCAAATCACTGACACAGTCAACAGTTATTATGAATATCTTGCATGTTCTGACCTGCCTGGATCTATGCTGAACACTGCTGGCTTAGTTCGATCTTAGTTCAGACGTAAACACTGCCTGTGAGGATATTGAAGCTATAGGCAGGCAGTCTTCCACAACATGCTTCTTTTCCACTCTTCAGGATGCCGCCATCCTCATCCATCAACACTAGGCTTTGCCTCACTCACCTGCAGGGCCTGGCTAGGATCCTCCCCAGCCATGAACTGGACCTTGACAGCAATGTTTCTCACTGACCCCTGGCGGTTGCTGAAGTTTAGGCTGTGCGGATAAACATACAGCAGGTTCCTGTAAAAGACAGAAGTCAAATAGAAGTTCTTGTGTTTTGAGCTTGAGATTTTAAGGCAAGGTAGCAGCAGAAACGACTGTTCACTTACAACTCTGCTCAATCCCCGTCAATCACCACTCACCCCTCAGTCTAGTCTGTGGGCCCATTAGCCATCCTCAACCATTGGATTACAAATCTGCTGCCCGTAACCAGACGAGCTGAGTTTCTAACATCCAATGTCCCAAAACTCAGGAGCACCTCCAGCGGGCTCTCAGATTGTCGAAACCAATGGGATAAAAAAGGCAGGCCGAAAAAACCAGTGTAGCAGGCCCGTACAGCTTATCCAAGTCATGCCAAGACTACTTTCTCTATACCGTATATGACTTTCGAGTTGCACCATTCAAGTGTAAGACAGCAGATTGCCCCCAGTAATGGAGTTTTGGAGTCAGACAGCTATAATGTGTTCATCCATTTCATCAACAATACAAACAGGTGGCCTTTATAAGATATGTAGTAAGTAGACTGCCTCCCCCAAGGCACAGATGTTGCTTCAGTTCAGCCCAGGGGTCATCTCCATTGGTCAGCGGCAGAACTCTCAGGAGTACTGAGCACACAGACAATTCAAATATCTCAACAGGGGATGGGGACCCACAAACGTCTCGCAAGCACTCAGATGCAATTTAAAGGTAATGGAAACCCCCTGAAAATAATGCGTGTTGCTGAGGCAGGGAAAGAAAATATCAATATACAATAACCTAAGGCAACTCAAATGATTTAATTCACAAACAGATATTTATGAAAAAACACATTCAACGGAGAAGGAGGGCACAAAGAAAAATGCAGAGGATGTACAAAGAACATGCTTTTTATTATTTAATTTTGAATCCTTGTTATGGACTATAGTGAAAATATTGAAAACTTTATTGAGTCAATGTATTCTTCATGAAGCTTAAGAAATTTACAACACTTATCTATTACTTTTGCATCATCATTTATTCAAAAACATACTCACTCCTAGGACAGAAGTGTACATTTAATATACACACCAGTGGGATTCTCATGAACAACAGAAGATGATTTGATAATCAAAAGACACTACAATAAATGAATTTCATACAGAATCAATCTTCATGTGGCATTTATTCAATTATCTAATGATATTAAAAGTACTCTATATTCCATTACAAGGATTCAACATTAAATAATACAAAACATGTTCTCGATACACCCTCTATGCATTTTTCTTTGTGCCCTCCGTTTCCATTGAATTACATGTGCTGGACACTGCCGAATATGAGTTCCCCTGCAACATGATGGCTTCACTAAAACCAGAGATATTCCACATCAAACATCTCAGATTAATAAACCCCCAATGATGCCAGTGATGGATACATTAATGCACCCAGAGGGCACCTTAGAGGGGCCCCCTGAATACCTGACTGATGTAGACCAGCCTGCCATCGAAGACATATCCTGACCCCCCCCCCCCCCCAGCCCCGGCAGTATCTGAGGGCGGCAACAACACCTGCTCCAGCAGGAGATGTTGTCACCTGCTCCAAGCAGGATGGCTAAGTGATCAGCATATCAAGGCAGGAGGCTTCAAAGGCCTCTTCTGCCTTTGATATGTGAGCAAGGGGTTCCCCAGACAAGGGAAATGTCAAACTGTGCCCCAGGCCGATTTGGCACAAGGGCAGGTGGGAAATCAGGAGACGTGTCCCACTCTCAGGCTAGTACCACCTCCAAAGTGGGTTAACTGAAGTGGACACGACTTTTAGAATTCCACAATCTTAGTTTTGGTGGAATTAGGCTTTCTGAGTCCTAGAGGAAGTGGTCATATAGAGGTTGCTGACACCCTAAAGGTAAGTAGCCCATTGGCTACTACCTGACATTCCTTGAAACACCCCTAAATTGAGTATTTAAGTGGCACCCTTCATACCAGGAACTCAGATTCGACAGATCAAGAAGAAAAGGACACTGAGAGCCGCAAGAAAAAGTGAAAACTGAAGAATGCTGTGGACTCTTTGGCGGCAAACTCTTTCTGCCGCACTAAGTCTCGAGAATCGCGACCCAGCAACTTGTCCTGCAGCTGAACTCCTGCTAAGAACCCCGGTGTGCTGCCAGCACTACGCAGATTGCCAGCAATCTCCCTTGGAGTAAAAGAGCTACTACCCTGCAGTCTGCAGGCATTGAAACGCAAAGTCCAGTCTACAGAGTTGCCGCTCCCTGGCCAGCCGGCACAGCAGCTCCCCAGGAAGATGACCCTGTGCTCTTGAAGGTTAGAGTTGCCCCCTACCAAGTGATTGGACACCAGGACAAACCGGAGCTGCATAGGACCAATACCTGGGGTACCAGACGCCTTGCAACAAGCAAAGACCATGAGTGTCTACTCAGAACTCCAAGACAAATCAGCCATCGAAGGACATAAGCACCACATAGACCATCTTCCAGAGTGGCCTAGCTGTCCTGATTGTTGCACCCTCAACCAGCGAGACAAATAACAGCAAGGCTCCAGGGCACACAGAGCCTAATCAAACTTTTTGCTCTGCACTCGAGCCCCCCAGACCGGGTACCGACGAATCAACTGTGCTCTCTGTCCCTCGTGCCTTTGTGACCTGAGCCCTCCACTGGGAGCTCCTGGACTTGTCCCCAAGTCCCCCTCTGCTGCCTGTTGCTAGGTGGCTCCCCTTCTCTGTACTGGCGTAGCACGCAGAGTTACCAGCACCTCTGCACCTAGATCCCCCATGAAAGGTAACAAGAAACTGCTGATGGTACTTGGAACCTTGGTCCCCTACGACTAAAAGCAAATAACTGTATGCTTTACATGCCTTTTCTCCCATAGGAAAGCATTGTGCATAAAAACGCATTTAAGTGACCATTTAACTTACCTGCTAAAATCAATATTTTAAAAAGTACTTACTTGCTATTGAAGTTCTTGGTATTAAATAAATAAAAATACGATTATTTTTTTAAATAAATTGGTCTCGGATGTATTCTTGAGTGTGTCTCTCTCATTTATTGCCTCTGTATGTATCACCAAATGCTCAGCACCACCGTCTGATACGCCTAACTGCTCGCCCACACTACCACAAAAGAAACCATTTGGGATATCATTGTGCCTCTGTAAAACAATCAGGGTTTGCCTAGACTCTTTACAAAAATGTACCTCCTTTTGGACCTCTCTATAAAGAGCCAGTTTCCTACAAATGTCTCCCAGTAATTTTGTCATTTGGAACTTTTCAGTCCCCAGAAACTGGTTTAATAATTGTATTGGTCTTAGAGTAAAGCACTGCTTTGGGATTAAAAGGCGCGCTTAGTAGAAATCCTCATTTTTATGAGTCGCTGGAACTGCTTCAACTGTGTACTTTAGCAGCAATTCCTTTACTTGTAGGACGACAACCTAATGTGTGTTATCTTTTTGGTAGTAAAGTGGGTGGGATTTTCTTCAGCTCTACACAGCAGCCAGTATTTAAACACATTTAGAAGATACCCGTTTGATGTCATTTCTTGAACCTTTTACAGGAAATCTGAAGTCTGGCCCCTACAGATGTTTTGTGTTAAGGGGAACTGGATGATGCAGTAATTTGTTCTGTTGAGTACTTTGGAGTTTTGCTCCTTGTCCTCTGCCCCTGGCACAAAAGAACTGTCAGGATGACAAATGAGATTGTATAGTGTAGCTGTACGTGTAAGAGGAGTGTGGGCCCTTGCTGGCATGTTTGAAGAAACTATGGGCGAGTATTGTCCTTTCCTGCACTTACTGACCCCTTTCATAAATTACCTCTGGCCTTGAAGCATCAATAGCTCTTGCTGTATCAGTTGTTTCCTTCATGTTTTCTGGCAACCCATCTAGCCAGCTGCCAAAAAGATTTTTCCTATTAAAGGTTATATTTATAGAACGAGTGTGTACCTCTGATTTGAAGCGTGAAATGCGTTGCCATACACTTATCGAGGCGTCTCCAGGGGACTGTGGCTCATTCTCCTTTGCATTTGCTTTATAATCTTCCCGCTGTGGTGGATGTGACTGATTTTATCACATTCTCAACTTGCAGATGTATTTCCCTAATTCTTTTTGATCCTGTCTTTGAAGGGATTATAAAAGAACTCATAATCAAATCAAATTTTTTTTTCTTTTGCACGAGTGCTTGCATTTCGGCTTATAGTCACATTTTCCAGGTCGCCAGTTTTTCTTGAGGTTCAACATCACCAATCGCACACTTTTCTCTTCAATGAAAGTAGGGTATCCTGCTCTTTAGACATCTTCCAACCTCAGTCTTCTTTTCTATTTTTGGTTTCGCCGTTGTATGAATCCCAGTTTGACTCAAGACCATCAGTGCCAATCTGACCGAATACATTTTCATCTCAATACTCCACATTCAACATTACCATTGTTATGGATACCTGGAAGAGTGCCCAGGGTAAATGCTGTACAAGTGCTTGCGTAACTGTCCTTATGATTAAATGATAATATAATATGGTTAAAAAAAAAACATGACCATTGTTTATTGTTGGAAGGGGCTATAAATCACAAGAGGTGAAGCCCCAATAATGATCAGATCTTGTCACGGAGAGAGTTCCAGAGTGTGGGAGCTGCACCAGAGAATGATATTTGTGAGGCTTGGTAGCACTTGCATTTCTTGCTTTCTAGACGGATTCTTTGCTTTTCCGCATCCATTTAACCACTGAACATAAGGAATAAGTGGTGGCAGTAGGCCAAGTAACAATTGTAATCGCTGCCCCAAACGTAGCGGGTGGAGGTCTTTCAGAATGGGAGAAATGTGATCAAATTTCCTAGTGTTACTCGGTTCACATCAGTATGAAGGAGGGCTTTCAGGAGGGAGTGGGGTGGGGTGTTTGGAATGGTTTTGTTGCGAGCTTACTGTCTTTGATATTGTTCCCACTGGCCTGGTTATCCTTCACAGGAATACTGAATGTAATGTGGACTTCATGTTGTTATACGTTGGGAAAAACTAATAAAATTTTTTTTTAAAAAAATGAAGGAGGGCTTTCAGTTGTGCCAATGAGGTTTTCATTGCTACTGTGAGAAGGGAATTTCCATAAACAATTTGAGACTATTGCCTGGATTACGGAAACAAAAGTCTGATTGAGTAAATACTGGTTTGAGAAATTTGAGAGGATAGACCTGCTCTGGCTTTTTTGGTCATGTGGTTGATATGAGAGTTTTAAGTTCGTTCAAAATTCCCGAAATGTCACCTCTTGCTTTAATTCTGGAGTGTAGTCGATTTGAATTCAGCTAAACCACGGATGTCAATTTTATCAGGGTACCTCTCTGCTGAGTTCATTGATTTCTATATTTTCTTGATATAGCTTCAGGAAACTTAATGACACCCATTTTATAATTTTAGTTGGAGACTGTTTGAAAGTAACAGCACTCCTGAAATCTGTGATTTTGATTTAAAGCGGAGTGTCATCCACATATAGTTGGATGTACACATGAATTTTTCAAGAAAGCTCCCAGTGGTTTAAAAGTGTGGGAGCCTGAATGGTACTCCATAGGGGGATGGTAGAATTGCAAAAGCAAGTATCACCAGTTTTAGGTAATTGTTTGCGTTTTTGGGAAGGTGGGTTACAAACCCAACCATGATAGTGCTATTCCCATCATTCATGTCATTTCAATAAACTTTATTCGATGTAATTAGACCATAAAAGTATAAAAACGTTATACAAAACATCAATTGGACAAAAATCCTCAAATGACAGTGTTACAGCATCAGTAAACAGTGACCCACGAAAATAAATCAATAAAAGTTGAAAAACAAATCTTGATAGAAGGCAAGGTTTGCAGAAAAGTGAAGGCCGCTCGGCTAGAACGTATTTTCGCCTGCTTTAAAATGGGTAACAAACAGCGTTTTCTCAATAATGAGTGGAGTTTACAAAAACACAAAATGTATAGAGCTCTGAAGTGAGTGGTCATCGCAAGGACACACAGGCAGATGAGAAAAATAAGAGACCTGAACAGGAAAGGCAACAAGAAAGTGCACAATGAATAACCCGAGTCTGATTAGCAAACAATTGTGGTGCTGGTTGCTCACCCATGTTAGATATGGTTCAATGCTAGTACTAGTGCAAACCCCCTTATAAGCCTGGACTGTTGGTTTGTCTACAGCCCCCCACATTCTCTCCTCCAGGCACCCAGTTAGAAAAGCATTCTTCAGGACTGCAAGGTATTTTGGAGCTGGGCCGTGAAAGCGCCCTCGATTACTGTCCTACAGATTCGTCACAACACAAGGGGAGCTATATACTTGCAATGTATGTAATATGTGAACAAAACTGGTTTTGTGAAACTAACATGTGAAGAGCAAAGTTCAAAAATAAAAGACTTTTAAAAAAGTATTCTTCAGGGCGGTGAGAGCACCAGCTGACACACTACTAGGAGATGTAACAAGATCCTCCCAACCCACACTGCGGCAGATGTTCCGAATGTACCTTAGCCAGGGAATGCTCAGGCATCGGGTTTTTCCTGTCAATTCCATGAAGGATTGGATGGTCTTGATGAGTATCCAGTAATCTATGGTGTCAAAGGCTGCTGGTAAGTCTAGCAGGTGCATGTGATGGGTGCTGGTAATTATTTTGATTGCGACGGTTTGAAAGCTACACCCTTTGCAGGATTCAGGTTGGTTTGTGACACCTTTCTATCACTTTGCCAAGTGGCGGAAGATGCATCACTAGTCTATAGTCAATTAAGGAATATGGTTTTCAGAGATCAATCAACCAGCCTCAGCGAGTCTGGGAAATTTTAGTCAGCAAGTGATGAGTTCACAATGGGGCACCACATTTTGGAGACATTGGACTCATTTTGATAGGTGTTGCTACTATAGATGAATGTTTGTTGATACTTCACTATTGTAACTGCTGTAATTTCCTTAATGCTTCTAAAATTGCAGAATAGTCTTCACAGACGTTGAACGGAGTTCACTTTATACAGGTTTTGTTGACTCATGCACTTGTGATGATGTTCGCGAATGTAAAGTGTTTATACATAGGTTCATAACTGGAGGAAAAGCCACAACTGTTTATGCTCCATGCAGTGTTTGCGAGATGATGAAGGAAGTGAACTTTGTACCTTTTCAACAACTATTGTGCATGTCATTATGAACTCATAGCAACAAAACCTCAATCTATAATGGCTTTGTAGTTTACAGCGTATGTTGTATGATATGTTAACTACCTAATATGGCTGTTTTTTTAAAGGTCTGACAACAGTGTGCACCATTCTTGATATAGCCACGAATTCTATGTAGTTGGCATATTTGGTGAAAACGTGATGGGACACTTTGAGCTATGTGCCCTTAACGGTGAAAAGGTCTGTCACAAACTGTTCGAAAGCTACTTAAAAAGAGTTTTAATAAGCTCAATTTCGCAAAAATGTTATCTAGGCTTTATTTGTACAGGTACACTGATTCCGAGAGCCTATTTAAAAATAAGGAACAAGAGTATAAAAGTTTAAAAGTTGTACGTAAAAAAAAAATAGATTTTACATTTCCTACAACAAGAACAATGTTAGCACATTATTAGTTGAAATGTGCAAAAAGGATACATATACATATATTTTTCTATGTATTTCATCATCAATCTCTACAACAGCATGCAGCACCGCCTCCACCTCTGATTGGCTTGTTGCGATGGTCCAAGGCAGACAGCGCCTCTATGGTCTGTTGTCCATGGGGCGGGGCAAGCCAATGGAAGAGCAGCCAGGCAGACCAGATTACTTCAGTGCAGTCATAGGAGTCAAGTATGTTTACCTGAAAAGGATTTCATCACAGTGACCCAAAGTAACACCAGAGAGTGGAGGGAATGGGGGTGTGGTGCACATGCCTGGAAAGCGTTGGCAAATATAGCATCAAAAAGCAACAGAACAGAGTCGCAGCAAGGGCAGGACGACCCCAGGAGGGGCTGAGGAATGGGAAGAACCCTATGTCCTGTCAAAGACTGACCGTTAGCTCAGGGTAGTACATGATCACCTCCAAAAGGCTGACCTAGCATTCTCTTCTCAGAAATAATAAAGAGAAGAACGGTCAGCGGGCCGCACGGTGTCTGTAGCAGTGCAGGGGTAACACTGAATAACAGAGGGGGAAGGACTTTCCTCCTGTCCCACAAGGAGTCAGTGGTACAACATATATCACACCATGTCACCTACAGAATTTCAGTCAGAGTAAAGCATAGGAAGGCGACTGGGACTTCATGATATGCTCTCTGTGGCTAGTAAGGAGCCTTTCCTAATAAGAGAATGCCGTTTGACCAGTGGACTAGACTTCCAGGCGATGCATTAAGCCTTTCTCTCACTACCATAGTATTTTTGGCAAGTTTGTGAAACTAAAGTATGCCCACAGCCGAAAAAAAACGAGACAAGAAGAGTTGGAGGACTGCCAAAACAATCTGCTGATATATGAACGCGGGCAGCGATTGTCCCAGCCTCTGCACTGGAGCTGGTGCCTTCGGACAGCACTCCCAGGTCCCGGAATATCCTGCAGCACTGGGGCTTTCAGAGGCTCAATTTACTCTAGGCATGTTGTTCACAGTCCTACTTAGCCTCATCTTGACTTGTGAGGCTGTGCCTGTGTGGCAAGCAGAGGACAACATCAAATTCGCTTCGACGCCAACACCCATGATGTCGACGCTGCACTCAACGACAAGGCCAGCCCTACAGGAAGACGTAAACCTGCTGGTGTATGGGGTCTTACAGCTGAGCCAGGCCCTGCACAACACCTACCGCAATACAGACCGCAGGCTCCAGCGGGTGAACAGCAGCCTGAGTACCTATAATCTGACCCTGGGAATGCTGGCCCGGGAGACAAGGCAAATTGGAATGGATGCAGAACAGCTGAAAACGACCATCAGGGGGCTGCAGGTAAGAAGGCAGAAGTCTAGTTGATGTTGGAGGGTGCAAATCTTTCATCAGCGCAACTGGAGGGGTGGTTGTGCAGACTAAGGACTGTCTTAGTACCATATGTGAAGTTAGAGGAATAGTTCAGCTGGCCAAAATCTGAGCGTGTAAGATGAGTGTCTTGAGCCTTTGAGTTCACTAACAACTAACAGTACTGTTATCCGAGGCAGAATATTGGTGCAAATAAAATTACTGTAAAGTCTATGGTATGAATGGTCCCAAGTAGTAGCTCTGGTTTCTGCATCTTTATGGTCTTTGTGACTTGAGACATGCCGCTTTATCAAGAGCCATTCTTTTTCTTTATAAAACATTTACAATTTTTCCCTCTCCTCAAACAAACATAAGCATCATTTTTGGAACAAAAAGTATCAAAGTGTAAGCATTCAAGAACAAATATGTGGATTTGTGTAATGAGGCTTATTTGCTGTTATGTTCTGTCCCAGGCTGGAAAGCTTGTGTAAACTGAGAGGCACCCCTGCAGCGTCATCTTATAAAACCCACACAAGTTCAGGAAGGGCTCTGTTACTTGAAATCCGAGCATGTGAGTGTGTCTAAGCCGGTATTAATAAAGAATCTTTTGGCAATTGTCCTGTACAAGCACAAGTATCAGTGTAACCTGTGGGTAGGTCTGCTATCTCACCCTATAAAATCCTAAGAGAAACCACTGCTGCTGTCTCAAGACTAAGCCCTTCCAACCTTTGGAATTTGAGAAGCGGCTCGCTGTCTCAACCTTGCAGATGGTTGTAACATCAGTGGAAGCTCTGCTGTCTAAAAATTGGGTCTTTAAAACGTATGACCGGGAATGTTTGTGACACAGCAAGAACAGCCACACCTTAGAGCAGGTGTCTCCAACCAGTGCATTGTGAGCTACCAGAAGCTCAAAGACACCTTCAGAGTAGCTCACAGCCAAACTGCCAATAATAATTCCTTCTTCTACCTTTCAAATTTTAGACACTATACTCACGGACCTAATTTGGGGTACTGGAAGACGAAGGGTGAGCCTAAAAAAAATGCAACTAGAAACGGTCAAAGGGGGATTGGGGTCACCAGATTTTAAGGCCTATTTGTTGTATCTTGACTCTAATGTTATTCTTGCCCTCTCTGTGGAACCTCGCTATGATGTCATCCTACAGAATGTTTGGAGTCAGATCTTCACAGTTGGCTGGGCTGAGTAGCATGCTGGCTGCTCCTGGTGGGGTCTATTGTACCATCTTGAATAAATCTACTTGAAACTCTTCATGCGTACCTGACTCAATTACTACACTATTACTATGCAAGTCAGCTACAATGGCTGTCCTATTGGACAGCGGGCCACAATCTACAAGAGATAGGATACACTACGCAAGAGATCAATCAGGGGACCCTCCACATATTATTACTTCCCAAGAGTAAAATCCCCCCAGATGCACCGCCTTCACTGAGGACAGCGTTATGCTGGAAAAAAGCACTGTAATACACATCCCAATGCCCTCCATATGGGGGTAACATCCCACTGTTGGGAATTCCGCTACCCAGTGGTACGCTCACGAGGCGCAGGATCTCGGCATGGTCTAATGAAGGGGTCGACAGAGTCCGGGCACTATTCAATAATAAAATACTCCTTGACCATGAACATTTTGTTTGGGACACTGGGGTGCCCAACCATTTATACATGGTGCACGCAGGTATAGTACAATACCTGAAAAAACACTGGGTCCCTCAGAGGGAGGAACCACCAATAAACAAATTAGTCTGTACATTATACTACATGGGCTAGGAGCGCCACCTTATTAAATGCTTACATGTTGACACCCGGGCACATGCAGGAGTGCCTCTCACTGATTTACGGGCTAAATGGTCTGAGGACATAGGACAGGAGGTTTATGATAAGGAGTGGGCCAATAATCTGGAACACCCTATAACAGTGACCCGTAATGCAAAATTTAAATTTATACAGTACATGGTTCTCCATAGGGCCTACCTTACACCACGACGCCTGCAACGGATGTTCCCAGAAGCACAGCATTGCTGCCCTCGGTGCAAGTTGGAAGAAGCAGATTTAGCCCACATGCTATGATCCTGTCCGCGCCTCGGAGGGTACAGGGGGGAGGTACAACGGAATATAGAAATAGCCACGCACCTTCACATTGCAGATTCCGTAGCGGAATGTCTGCTAGGCCTTCGCAAATGCACAGCCCCCCAGAAGGTCCAACTCAGATTTCTAGATCTCACCCTCATCTTAGCCAAGCGGTCAATAACCATGAGATGGAAATCATTAAAACCTCCTGAAATCTACACTTGGTACAGTGAAGTAGTACGCTGGGGTGGAGACGAAAGATCAGCTATTAGACGTGAGGAGGTCCGTGGGCTGCGTAAAAACCAGATCTCAATGGAGTGGGAGGTCATTTTAGAAGCCTTTAAAGCCATAAAACCTCATCCCTTATCTGACGCCCGGAACACACAGTAAATACACAGCGACCAGCTATAACACCAAAAGCAACAATCCAGAGCAGGCCTAACCAGGCCATTGGCCCACCAGCGATATGCGCCCAGAGCGAGTCAGCCTAGGACATGGACTCATATCTGGACATGGATAAGATAGGTCAGAATGGGAGGTGAGGTGGGAGGGGGTGGGCGATTGTTATAAACCAAATGCTAATCTAAACATTACAGTTTGTACAACTACAGAAATTTACTATGTATACGATTGATATAATACTAACTGTACCAATCTAGCCGCTGGCTATGTGTTACATGTAACCATATACTGTAAATACCGGAAAGGAAGGAGATGTAATGTCTACATGTAACATAATGTATGCACTGGATATAACAAAGAAAATCAATAAAGTTTGTGTTAAAAAAATATGTTTCTTCACTTTAAATTACTCCTATTAAAACAAATGGCTGAGTTTTCTGTTATAAATATAGCATGCTGTCTACAGGGCACTGGGTGCAAGATGCTGTTTGTAAATGGGACACTTTAAAATAAGAACATTTTTAAATTCTAAGTTTTATGGAATCCGAATAAATTATAAAGTTAACTCTTTAGTTTAATTTTCTCCAATTTCAAAGTGTTGCATTTACACACAGCAGGCATCTTGCTCCCAGTGGCTAGTAGATATAGTGTCATATTTAAAACTGAAAAATATAGCCACCTTTTTAAGTCGGAGATATAAGTGCAGAAAAATGTTCCTTATTATGTAATTTTTTTGCAGAACATTTTTCTGCTCTTTAAATATATTCCAATAAAAAAAATGTTGTATATATGTACTGTACCACAAGTACATACGACTCATTCAGCCATATACATATATTCCATCCATACGTACACATGTTCATACTTCCCCACAGACCACGCTCTCACTGACACACATGGCAGCCCTGTCATAGTGCCCTAGTCAAAATATTTTGCTCAAACCAATGTCTTTGGTTCCAAGTACATTAGGCTTAAATTCAATGAAACTGGGTGTGGGGGTGTCTGCTAACATTGCACGGCTCGGCCTTCAGTAGCTCACAACGATTTTCACTGATCAGAAGTAGCTCTCACTACAGAAAAGGTTGGCAAACCCTGACTTAGAGCACAGTACTGACAAGACACCAACACACGTCTACATTTTCAATATGCAGCGTGTTTCCGGGAGAGGGTGGAAACAGGAAAGGCTTAAAAATGGAAAAGAACGGAGCTTGACACAGCCGGTGAGAATGTCACCAACCCTCCGCCAACCACGAGTAAGGCAAGTCTGACATTACATCACTTCAGTGCTCAGACAGATTTTGCAATGTGAACGCGTCCTCTGTTTGCCCTCACTGCTGCACAGACAGGTCATCTGTGACTCAGCAAGACCACGTACTGGGTAGGTGCCGAGGGAGTGACTGGGGCAGGGTCTTCAGGAGGGTGGGGGTTTGGCTAGGGAGGTGGAAGGGATTCATTCTTGGCTGCTGGCAGCCAGTCCAAGAGCCAGACAGCTAGTCTGGGGACCAGACGGTCAGCATATGGGTCGACTACTAGCATAGGGGGGTCAGGGGCACAGAATAGGGGCCACAGAAAGACAATCAAGGGGTCAGAAAAAGACAGTGTGTGCAAAGGGTGAGAAATACAGTTAGCCAGCCAGGCCAAGGGCCACAGAGCCAGTGGAGGAGTCAAAGAGCTAGACTAGGAACTGAAGAACCAATCAAAGGACCAGCAAGACAGTCAGCTGGCTAAACAGCAAGCACATGAGTCATAGGCAGTTTGTGAGGAAATTCATTCTTGCAAAGAACATGGCAATTTTGCTCAAACTTTGATTTATCTACATTTGCAGCATAAATGTTACTGTCCCATTACTTACATGATAAATAACATTTATAGTTACCATTTTTGGTAGACAGTGGACAGTGGATCACAGTGAGACTAGGAGCCTCTATTACTAAGGGCAGTTTGCAAATGGGCATGGTCAAATTACGCACAAACTTCTTTGGGTGTTGCCCTTCATTTTAAAATGCAACTGATATACTGAGACATACCAAAAAAATGATATTTGCAGGAGGTTTTGCGACCTCCTGTGAATATCATCTTTGAGGTACGACTCATTAGTACATCAGCACTCATTAGTATTATTGAGGCAAGAAGCACATTTGCAACCCCCTTCAAATAGTTGTAAATAGGGATGGAAGTTTATGAGGCCCAGCAGACCTCCAATCCCTGAATTCACACTGCATGCTTGAAAACTATTTTTAAACACAGTTCGTGTCAAATAAAGTAAAAGTTGCCTCCTAAGAAAAAGGTTTCCAGGCAGGTAAGACATCAGAGAGTTGGGGAAAAGTTTCTCCTTTGTGAATCAGTTACCATCCCACTTCTAATTCATCACCGACTTGTGACCGCAATTATGGTACTTGTGACCGCAATTATGGTTTCAAACAAATGACACATACATTTGCAATTCACACAGAGCAGGTAACATTTCTTTCACTTCCCCTCCTGTTTTTGTGATTCAGAAATGGTCGCAAAGGCTCTTTTAGCAGTCAGAAACACATGTTCGCTGTGTAGATTGCAGAAAGGTATTTTTTTGCAGCTGCAAACCCTGTGGTTTGCGAATCGCAAGATTTTCAGCCACTAATACCTTCTGGCATCAGGCTCTAAATAAGCTGTCTAGGTTCAAGTAAGTTGTGGAAGCTAGTAATAAAACTCAATTCTCACAATTTCACCTGCTGAAAATGCTACTCCAATCTAGATCTTTATTTTGTAACGGGGAAGAGCTTACTAGAGTAAAGGTTTTCTACTATCTGGGAGTCCTCTTTGACGAGAATGGTACCTGGGGCCCGCAAATCAAGCTCAAACGTAACTCTGTAGCTAGGTCTACCTCTGCGTTGCTGAGTTTTGCTAAAAGACTGGGGGCAAGACCAAGGGAGGCCCTGTTGAAAGTCTATTCTTCGAAAAGCCTGGCTATCGCCACTTATGGCGCGGCTTTGTGGGGTTATGTTACGCAGGATATGATCCAAGTAGTTGAAAATAGATTCTTGAGACATTTGCTCTCCGTTCCCCAATCGACCCCTGTTTTTTCTATCCATGCGGAGGTTTGTCTGGGCTATGTCACGGATAAGCTGAAGATGGCCCCATTGTTGTGTTGGGTGAAAACCTGGTTAAATCAGGAAATCACTCTTAACCATCTGATTCTTAACGACATTCTAGCCTTGGATTATGCTAAAAGAATACCCTGGCTGGAGTACATCAGAGCGGAGCTCTCTCGTCTTGGGCGCCCTGAGCTCTTTGTGTCTCCATCACATACTGTCAAGGCTGACATAGCTTGGATCAAGCAGTGTTTTTTAGATAGGGTCAAATTGGATCGCGAAGAAAGAGAACTCTTAAAACCTTGTGTTAGAGCGCATTTTATGCTCCTCTTATCTCCCTCGCTGGAACCTTATTTGAGTATTGTTTCCAACCCATTCCATAGATTTTTACTGTTGAGATTTAGATTTAATTTGATCCACTACTCACTTGGCTTCAATCCGTCCTGGGGTAGGCCTGAATGTAGTAGGCCATGCCACTGTGATGATTTTTCATCCCAAGACACTTTGCATTTTATTATGTTTTGCGAGTTCTATTCTGCAAGCCGGAAAAAATATCTGCTCCCAATTTTGAAGGAAGCCGGCTTTTTACAAGTTAGACCTGCCCTGCTATTTCTTCAGCAGTTGAGTAGTACTCGTATTATATTTAGTGTGGCAAATTTCCTGGTGGCAGCTATGCGCTGCAAATCAAAAAAAATTCCTAATCTGTGCAATCCTGGAGCAACTTTCTAACGTCTGTTCTTAGGTATGGTATCTCTATTTGTGTGGATTTGTTGTAATTATGCTGGTACATTTTATGTCTTTGACTGCCTTTTTATTATTGTATGAATTCTGTACTTTTATGATTTTAATTAATCGAATAAAGTGTTTTTGACTGACTGACTGGCTACTCCAGTCATACTTAAGAGAATGCCACTGCAGATAGCTTTCTTCCCAGGGACTCTGGTGAAGAGAGGGTTGGTGAGGGGGATTTGACGACTTAACAAATAAAAATCTAGGTCATAAAATAAATATTTTCTCCTCTAAGTTAAATCTTCAGCTTTAGATTCTTGATTGACATGAAATTTAAAGTTACATTGTCGTGTTGATTAGATATCTGTTAATTTATTTCTTCAGTCTTACAAGATAAAGCTCTCTGAATCAAGAAAACAAAATGTGTTTTCGCTTTTTGCAACTTAAAGAAAAACCTGGAGTGGAAAAGCTAACCCATTATTGACCGAAAAAAGAAATACCACATTTATGGGACCACGTAGAAGATTTTATTAACCATGATTTACAAGAGAGTGCTTTGATTGAAGGAGAGCACGTATTAGCACATAAATGCTCATCATGGATTTGTGAAGCTTTGCTGCCCTGCCCATGAACGTTGGGTAGCTCTGTACGTTTTGCCTCCAGCAAGCTTGATATTCTTGCAAGCCCATTGTTTTTGTGAGGTGACGTAGATGGGGCACCTAAAGTGCATTCCTTCTTTCTAACAAGCGACTCCGGTCTTTTCAATCCAAGCTATTGGAATTTACCAATACTCATACGGAAGATTGAGCCACAAGGTCATTTATGTATTCTCCCTTAACACGGATTCTTTGCCTCCCTGATGTCTGGGAAATGAATGAGGATTGACTGTACACATCTACATTGATTTCATGTGTCTAACTACACAGATGAATGGAAGATTCCATAGCAGGAAGAGATGGAGGGAGGAAGAGAGGGGGAGAAAGCAAGAGTGTGTTATTTTTTTTTTTTTTAGGTCGAGCCTGGGCAGCACATGCGCTGCTCTGCGAGGAATGCTATATTGAGGTGGGGACTTGAAGCTCCGCCCACTCTCCACCCACATTTTCTTTGGCTTGTGTAATTGTCTATTGTAAACTGTGTCTGTTCATTGTCAAAAAGGCTTAGCAGTCCCTCCTTAGTACTGACTTGTCTCATTTTGTAACCTCCCATGGCGACACTACCTGTTACTTGTGCTGTTGCTCTG
Organism: Triturus cristatus; assembly: GCF_964204655.1. Classification (NCBI taxonomy): domain Eukaryota; kingdom Metazoa; phylum Chordata; class Amphibia; order Caudata; family Salamandridae; genus Triturus; species Triturus cristatus. Next base: position 82,642,020 of record NC_140586.1, on the reverse strand, counting down.
TAGACTTTCATTACAGCCGCTGAGCACTATTTTCTCAAATAGCGTTGTCCTGCCTGCTGTTGCAGGCAGGACACGCTCTCTCCTGACGGTTTTTAAAAATTTGTAGCACGCATTTGCAATGCATTAGGTTTCGCACTGCGCGAGTTTAAGCTATAGGCATTGTAAATGCTCAAACTCTCATAAATATGAGACCTATTGCATTGCAAATGCTTGTTTTACAATATGGTGGTTGCCTTTTTGTGAAGCTGCCAATGTCTATATCTGACATTGCACCCTACATTAAGTCATTTCCTATCTTGCTCCATGAAAACAGTTGTCTCTATAGGTGGGGCAGAGGTAACCCACAATACCACTTTGATGTAGTCATAATTTCCCTGCCAGAAGGAAACCTACCCTTCCCATTTACCTGGTGATATCTGAATTTCCTTAGGAATGGCTCTTCTTTGGACCAACCCGGACTCACCTGATTGGCAAATCCTAGCAAACAGAGGTCTCTCCAGCCAGTAATTCTCTCTATGCTTTGAAGGTGCAACTAAGGAGGAGCTATGAATCAGTCCCTCTAGGCTAGAGTTACTTCTGTGAAGCATCTACAGAGGTGTGCAGAAAGGAAGACCTACCTGCCTTCTGGAGTGCCCTCGCCAGAAGGTGTGACCTGCCTCACAGATAGTCAAAGCCCAATTGATAAAAAGACCTGCATAGGACAAGCTTTGAAGGGCTGAGCCTATTGTCTGTGAGAAGAGGTCATTCCAGCCAGGTGGCCAGAAGAAGTAACATTAAAGACAATCGCATCTGGTGTCTTCAGGTTTCTGACCTCTCGGAGCACAGTGACCTCCTGCTGGGCGGCTGCTGCATCAGTGGACCCGGTGAACAACAGAACGGCAGGGGTTTTGAAGTTCCTGGCCTTGGTATGCAGATTCACTAACCATCCTGCTGAAGGCGGTGTGAACACCTTCCTCCGGTGCAGGCATTGTTCCTGGCCTCAGACAGCGTGGGCTCACACCTGCAGGGGGTCAGAAACAAGTCTGTGGGAGCAGGCTGGACAATACCAGTCAGCCAGCACTAAGAGGCTGGTAGGCTTTCAGGGTGCATAACGTGCCTTCTAGGTGTATGTTTTAATAAATCCACTAGTGGCATCAGTAGGGATTTATTAAGGCAAGGTGTTTGATACCAAACACCATAGGATTCAGTGAAGCCATCATGTAGCTGGGGAACTCGTAATGACCAGTGCCCAGTACAAGCACTTAAGATGGCGTCCCTGTTCACTTGTACTATCTAGCAATTGAACTAGAAAGCACAGGCGCTTAACTGCTCATGCAGATACATCCTCACATGTAATATAATGCACCCTGCCGTAGGGTTTTAAGGCCTGGTTTGGGGGTGACTTACATATACTTTATGCAGTGTCTGGAGGCATGGCACACAGGGTGTGTACCATGTCGTGTTTTCACATTTGTTGGCAACATTTCACACAGTCTGCAATGGAAGTCTGCACAAGTTTGGTGGCAGGTCGCTTAGGGTGGAACAATACATAATGCAGCCCATAGGGATCCTTGTTAGCACCCAGGCCCTAGGTACCAGGGGTTCCATTTACTAGTGACTTAGAGGTGCTAAAGGTCTAGGAAACTGGGGAACAATTGAACAGTTACCTTGTTTTAGGGAAACAGCATTGGCACAGGGGACCTAGATAGCAGGAACACACTGAAATTCAGTCAAAATTGCATCAAATATGAGGAAAAAAGTGGGGCAGAGCATGTAAAAAAGAGGCACTTTCCTACACTACTGAACTTGGAACTGCAGTGACTGAATCCTGAGCTCCTTACATCAACTACTGGAGTAAGCAGTGATAAAATACAATACTTGGACATCCAGTTGGTTTGCAATAGTATAGGGGACTGCGAAACAAGCAATATATAGCATTGATATAGTTAATGCCGCCCAGTAACCTGTAACCGCCCCAAGAGCCCAAGAAAAAGTCTTAGCACTGTTCTACAATATTCCAGTATGATATAGCGATCATCTATTCAAAGCAAGTCACAAACTGTATTGTCCCTAGGTCTTTAGTTGATAGGCATCTTCATTTCCCAATTCTTTGAATCTCATTTTATTAATGTTATGGATGATTTCAAATGAAATCAATCGTGTGACCTGCACGTTACTCACTCATCTCTATATCAAGAGTGAAGGTCATGTTCCTTGGGGAACTACAGCCGTACTCGACAAGTCTTTTACTGCACTCCTTCCCTGTCCATGGCTGGTACTGTTACCTTTTCCTTCTTTGTTATGATTTGTGTCTTGCATGGGTGGGCGCAGGTGGAAGGGGAACAAATGGTCGGGGTGAAAGAGTCTGATGAGGGTTGATTGTTGCGGTTATGTGTTGCAATGTTTTCATTGAACCCGATCCCCCTTTGTGCTTTACAGTCCAGCTCAAGCCCAATCCTGTTTGGATTTACTTCCCTTGGGATCATGACCGAAATATAGGAAGCTCTTTCACCCATGCTATGCTGCTAATTCTTTCTCCCACCAGCTCACACCTCCCCTATTTAACCCTTCCTTCCAAAGCATCCAGCCCAGGCATCCAATTCACAAGTTAAGAATCTCTTATTGTGGCTTATTTCCTGTTAGGATGCAGAAACAACCTAGGGCCAGATATTCTGTGGTCTTTTACAACCTCAATTCCATCCTTGAACCAAACAGGGCTTTTACCACAGTTAGTTGTAAAATCTCCATGCTTATTAGTCTCTACCTGCCACTCCTGGCTGGACTTCTCAGAGTAAATAATATGACTGGTAGCATAATAATATTTCCTATGAATTGCTTTCTAGATTTTAACTGTCGTATTCAAGTATATAACACAGATGATGCAAGACTGCATCTCCCAAGAGTAGCACCTAATTGTGTCGTTGATTCATCACTGGTATGAGACCTCATAGAAATGTAAATACTATACAATCTATTGGCCAATCTGAAATGGATGTCCTGAAACGAAAATCAAGCTGTGGGTGTGATTAATTGTATTGCAACTTTTATCAATTGCTTCTTTCAGAGAGATACGGATGGAAAATATTTCACGACCAGCGAACAGGAAAGGTCTTACTTCTAATATATTATAGTAAATGTTCGAATGAAATTGCCAAACAATTTTGCGAATTTTACAAATTCTAAAAGAACACTATCAAAGAGGCAACAATATTGTAGCAAAAATCGACTAAATGAATCTATAGGTCATACTATATAAATTAATTATGGACTATTACCAGGTTGGGTCTACAGCTTAGCTACAGGAAATGATTCGAAAATGTTAATCTAGAAAGGATCCAATGCAGAAGGAACACCTGTTTAATTTATTACCACAGTTTAATTCCAACATGAAATATAAATTCTGCACACAGCTGACAAACATGGTGCGCTTCACTGCTGGGGATTTAGAATTTTGGACATGGGCACAGCTGTGGATAAGCTAAACATCACGGGTGCCTCTGATTGTTTATGGGGCTAAAGCACACTTTCTCTCCAACAGATGGAGGAAGAAGCAATTCAAAGGCAATCGTCGGACATTTTCAAATCTTTTGGAGAGACGCTTGACAGCCACAGGGCTCTGGAAGAACACGTGAGAAAGCTGGAGCAGAACCTGAGCGGATTGAACAGACCAGCTACAAGGAAAAGGTCATCATACTTGTCACGACTAAAGGTAACAGCATAAATGGTTAGGAGAGACTACACCAGAAGTGTGGGAGTGTCAGTTGCTCTGGAAGTGAGAGAGTAATGCTGAAAGGGTGTGTCGATCTAACAGCAGACTAGTAAGATTAATATTTCCAACATACAGGAGCATGCTTAAACTTCAAAACATTCTGGAGGATTATCAAACGTTTGATGCAACCCACCTCCTAGTCCGAGTTTGTGAGTCTTTTCTTGAGGCAGGGGTTAGCTATTGGGCCGTATCCTTAGTGTATAATATTGTTTAGTACTGACGTACCAGACCTTAGGGCACTACCACATTCCAACTGGAAGGCAAAATTGTTCCACTTCAGCCCTTGATGCTCCTCTAGGAGGTGAAGTCAAACAGTGAAAGCTAGAAGGGGGTTTGAAACTCAAAAACTGCGGAATACAGCAAGTAATTCTCAATAATATAAAGACCCAGCCAGTGTTGTACCTTCTTAGAAGAGGGCATTTATTGACAGATCATTAATAGAAGCATGACAAAAAGGACCCACAAAGAAATCCAAGGCCAAGATACAGAACCAAATGTTATACCATCTCTCACTTCTCAGATAAGTTAGCCGTTACAATATGCTCCTTGATTTCCAACCTGTCTTGTGTTTACCTTCACCCCAGATACAAACTGGACAGCAGAACCTGACTTTACGCGCCCTGATGGACATGGTACAGCACCAGGAATGGCAGATGGCCCAGCAAAAGCAACAACTGTCCCAGATCCAGAAGCAAGTGAGTGTCGTCCACTTGTCGGGAGATAAAAATGAAAAACACACCCAGCTCCCATACAGGCCAAGACTGTAAAAAAAGCCATACCAATAAGAAACTTGATGGTGAGATTGGGTAGGGGAGATTATCGCCTCGGGGACCATGGGACAAGGTCTAGTGCTGTAAGCACCAAGGGGGTCCGAACTGCTTGGGATCTTTAGACTATTCTTTGGGACAGGGGAGTAGGGAGACACAGGCAACACTTAATACTTTGGTTAGTGTGGGAGGTATCTTTATTGATTATTTTCAAGTAGACTACATTTCTACACTGTCAAGTTTTACTTAAAAACAAACCTATTTAAAACAAATATTTATTGCAATGGATTTTGGTTTAGAGCTCCGGAAAATTAGACAATGACAGCAATTCATTTTAATAGATTTAAATTACCTAGATTGAACATTCAAGTGGCTGACAGACAGGTTTAGGACAAGCATGAACTTTTGGTTTAGAGGAATGGGGCTGCCTAATGTTTAATATACTAATTAAAAACATTTTATTTTATTTAAAGAGACTCATGGGTTAGGGTTAATGTTATGTCTAGGGTTAAGCTCAACATTATGGTTATGGAACATGTAGAGGTAAAGAGATATTGAGTGTGAAGGTAATATGAAGTGATGGTGTCTTGATGTAGAGGTGACAATGTAAAGGTATGTCAACGTGAGGGTGTCAAAGTAGTGACATCTGTTTCCTCATAGAGAACCTCCATCATGCACCTTGGCCCGCAGCGCCGAAAGTTCTGTTTTCCGCCCACTAGCCCATACGAGAGTGCTTTGAACACTATCAGTACAACGTGTGCCCCTACCGTGCTTAAGACACCAGCTTCAATAACCTCTTTATGTTTTCTTTCTATCCACAGATAAGAAACCATCCGGAAACAAGTCAACGCTGAAACCACCAAGGACCGACCGGTGCAACTCTCCTGTTCATTCTAGGATTCTGGCCCATCACCCCACAACAAAGAGTCCCACTAGCCAAACTTGGCAACAAAAACATTTCGACAAAGAAGCTTTTCTTTGTCTCACTCCAAGCAAGAACACACAATTTAATTTAACCCCAAAACTCTGGAGATTCAGCACACAGGAACTGCCAAAGGATCAGCACCAATGTCTTCCCAAAGTAATAATCTGAAGACCATAAATTTGTAAGAAAATTGTAACATCACAATTGCTGCTAGCCATTTTATAAATGGGAGTGTGTTGTAAAGAGCAGAAACGTAAAGAAAATAAATATGCTACGAATGTATTAAACTGCAAAGTGGGGTTTTAAAAGGGGAATAAGGACTATATTCAGAGAACCTTTTTCCACCGTCAAATGAGCACAGCCTAGACCGTAGCAGTGTAAGCTGGACAACGTACTGCATATGACAAAAGGTTCGCACACGTGCACAGACACACACACTCAAGTCAAAGCTTGTAGTAGTGCATATTTAGTACTCTCTTGAAAACCACATGCCATGCCAACAGTTGTACCAATTTCCCGCTAAGACAAAGCACAGCAGAGCCAGCAGTAGTACAAGCTGCCCTCACACATTGGTACCACCTGGCCAGCAGCAGTGCAAGCTTCTGCCATACACAGAACAGACAAAGCCAAGTGCAATTCTTGGCCCTTCTAGTTAGACAATACACTCTTTGTTTAAAAGGTTGCTTTACCTGTAGGTGGTGTATGGGGCGTAAACTTCACGGGCAGGGAACTCCAGGACCTCTTTGGTGGGTCGGATGCGGGGGTCTGGGTATGGTTTGACATGGAGAAGCTCTGGGGAAAGTGAGTACTGCGGGTTCTCAGGAGCTGGCGAGATGTCAATCTTCAGTTGAGCTGAAAATGCGTACAAAGGGAGGGAAAGGTAATTGAGCCACTATTAAGAGCCAAGAGCCAACACTTCATCAAAGAGGCATAGTATATCCAATACCAGCATTTTGAGGCATACACCTTTGTTTGCAGAAAGCTCATCCGGTCCTGTAGCAGGTGTGAGTAGTTTGCTCAGCCTAAGTTCTCAAGTTGTCCAATGTCTGGACTGAGTAGCTCACCCAGACCAGAGATCAAAAGTTGCCCGATAGCAGGTGTGAGTACCTCACCCATTCCAAAAATCTCAAGCTGGCTCTAATCGCATGCGAGTTCCCCACTTCACAGATCTCAAAATGCCAAAGGCAAGTACGAGTAACCACCCAGTCCAGAGATTATCGGCTTTCCATGACAGCTGTGAGTAGCTCACTCTATCAAGCTATCTTAAGCTACCCCATTACTGATGAAATTAACTCCACCAGCCCAGGAATCTCAAGCATTTTCATATGCGCTGTGAGCAGCTCACCCTTTTCAGTCTTAAAAGCTGTCTCTTGTCAAATGTGAGCAACTCACCCTGGAAAGGCATCTCAGGCTGTCTCCTGCACTTCACATGACAATGAATGATGCGGGGCCTAAATATCCTAGATTAAAACCTGAAATCAAGGCCCTAGGTGTAAACATCCCATTTCTAATGGGAACCCCCCGCATCACAACGATTACTGGAATGAGGCAGAAGTCATGTTCACAGTCACTCCATGATGGTTTTTAAAATCTATGGAAACAAATTGACCGAATGACTCTTTGACTGTTTTGCTGTTAGAGGGCTACCGCATCGAAGAATCTCTATCCATCTTACCTGTCACAGGACGTAGGCGTCGGAGGACAGAGGATGGCCGCCTCATGTCTGCAAGAAACTTGTATAGGTCTTCATCGCTCAGTCGATCCCCTTCCTTCAGAAAGCAGACAAACAAATGAGGAAAAACAGCGTGCACAAAAGCAATATGGGGAAAGAATGGAAGAAATTAACAAGCATATTTGTAAAGCACATACTCCCCCTCTTGGGGCATCCTGGTGGTTAATAACAGATGTTCATTGTTACACAAATCTATGGTACTCATTTAATCATCCTAGGAAAAATGACCGGGTGTGTGCCCACGATGGAATTTGAATGTGTGCCTATGAGATCAAACAGATTGCTGATGATTTAGTCCACTGAACCATCAGAACGGGAAAATGTGAAATCGAAGTTGGGATGGGGCAGAGAGAACAGCAGAGAGTTGGGGATAAGGGGGCAAGGCGACATTTAAATAAGTGGAATTAATCCGGCAGAGTAAGAGACAAGGGAAAGAGCCCAAGGAGAGGGAGTGGCATACCAGTGAAATTAAACTGATTGAAGACATGTGGAAGATGCACTTGGCAGGGTGCAAGAGAGAAATAAAGGGGGTAGGGAGAGTAAAACAGGAGGTCAACAAACTATAAAGAGACAGTCTTGGAAAGAGAGAATGCGAAGGAGGAGCATGACAAAGCTTACAGTTTGTAAAGATGGTGTAAGATAAACTGTTTCGCATCATAGAACCCTAACAGGCACGGAAAACATTCTTTGTGTCATTTCACTTTTGAAGATATTGTTTTTCTCTCAAACCAATGTACAATGTATTTTTGAAACCCTTCAGGACAGGTCTAGCTCAACTAACAAACCAATCTGCAAAGGTAAAACTGCACAAGAAATGCCCCCTTATGATCATGGATGCATCTTTCTTTTCGCTGCCGTGAGTTTCTGCACCAAGAATACCACATGCCATTTTACCAGCCTAGCATGCAGAGAACATTTGAATCCATCCCGAATATTGCTACTGCTGTTTTAGCACTTCGATTGAGATACATTAGAAGTTAATAAATCAAGTTAAGCCATGTTTATGGGACCACGGTGATACAGCAGCAGAAGCCAATACATGAGAATGTGAATGAGGATGAATATGAATCACTGAGTGATGGTGCAATCTGAAGCAATGATTCTTTAGAGTATGGAGTAAATAGGGGTGTCAATGAGATATCCCTCTAACCAAACCTGTTTCACATTCCCCTTGAAGGCCCTGAGACACATTAGAATCGGAAAGGGTTTGACGACTGGAGAGTGAGAGGGGAAACAGACTAGGTTGTGCCGTGTGGTGGCGAGATAAGGAGACTGGAACCACTATGCAGCATTGAGTGTCCGGTCTGAGTAGGTGGCTGCAATGTAAGTAAGTAAGTAATGATCTGTGCTGGATCGAGTTGAATAACAATATCACTTACAGAGGGATATGTAGTTGACTGTCTGCCAACTTGAAGTCAAAAGGGGCTAGGCAGTGCTACTCAGAGAGGAATGTTAAACTCTGCACAGATAGTAAAGTAGGTGATTTTCAAGGGGTTGGAGAAGACAGGTGGAAACCGACAAAGAAGTTCAAGTACAGATGCTCTCTAGAACACTGTTTTTACAATTAAGATAAGTGTAGGTGTTAGAGGATGGCCTAATGAAGTCCTTGGGTGGACTCGGTCAGGGCTGGGATCAAACTACTTGTGAAGGGGTTCTCAGTTTCTAGTCTAAGCAAGAGGGAGCTCTTTTTAAACAGACTACAAGTACTTTCCTCAAAGTCAATATCCTATTAAGGAATCCTCTATTCATCTCGCTCTCTCAAATTAATCAACACACTTTCACAGAGGTCTCAAATGAGGGCTATTGCTCGATAATTGTGCACTTACAAGCCTGGTAGTTGGGTCTATACTTGTGAAATATCTATGTATTCTTGGGAGCAATCTGCCACAGAAACAGCCAAGATCAAGCCAAAGATCACATTCTCAGTGAATCATCCTTACTTGTAAAAGTTATGTATTTTCAGCAGAAATTCAATTTGATTTGCAGCCAAATTCAACCTTTTATGGAGGTTTAACCACTGTGCCTACTTTGACAGATCTCACTTAAACGTGTCCTTCTGTCCAAGATGCTTTGAAATAATTTTGGAGACTGGTGAGTGACTGAATGGAGTCAGACTCAGCCCATGCTAAATATATCCTTGAGCACACAGAACATATTTCCATCTTATAGATTTGTGGGGTGAGGTGTGTGCTTTCAATACAGTGTTTTGTTGAAATACTGTCGCTGTTTCTGAGCCCATGACAAATTAAGAGAAAAAGGGAGGGCAAAAAGAGAGCAATAGTAAGAGAGACAAAGAGTAGAATCAAGAGAGAGACAAAGGGAGAATCTGGGAGAGATACAGAATAAATGAGACAAGAAGAGCAGGATCGAGCTCGACAACAGGAGACAAAGTGATTTACAGAAACAGGGAGAAATAGAGAGATGCATAGCTATATTTGGATAAAGAGGAGGAGACTGAGATAGAAAAGTAAAAGGAGCAAGAGAGTATAGAGAGATATGATGGCGAAACTGGAAAGACAAATATGGACAAAGACTGTGAGATAGAGATAGGGATAAGTAGAAGGACATGTCAAAGTGAAAAGATTGACAGGAGAGAACAAGCACGGGTGCAGCAAAAGAGAAAACAAGATGCGACAGACAAGGAATGATATGGTAATACACAAAAAGAAAGACGGTAGCATATAATGAAATCTGAGGAGTATGAAAATAAGTAAGGAGAAAGATAGGTGCCTCTTAGATGCCCAAGACATTTTGGAATCCGAAAGGAAGAGGTGGGGCAGAAGAGGACAGACTCTACTTCCTTACCTGCTTGAAAAAGTTGGTGACAGTCAGTGTTGCTGGCCTGAAAGTGGAGAAGCTGCACATCTCATCATTTGAGCTGCTGAACTCCAGCATCTTTCTCTTGCGCTCATTCCATGTTCCTTTGCGCTCTGTGATGAGAAAGATGCAAAAGGGCTGAGGACACATCCCAGAAGGATCCCTGAAGAATATTTCATCTTTAGAAAGTAGCTACAAAGCATCCTCTTCTTGTATTGTTACTAGGGTTTCCAAGAGTCATGAAACATTCCATTAATACGCATGAAACTGATGCCCTAATTCACAAGTGCAGGGGGAGGCACTGCATAAAACACACCCATGACAGATACCTAATGTACACAGCTGGATAAAAACCAGAGGTTCCTGGATGAACAATACAGTTTCAAAATAACGGTTTACAATGACTAAAACACATACTACTCTCAGAAGACAAGAGCCACAGAGATAGAACTTGTGGCGTGCGAAAATGTTAGCGGTAGTGATGCATAGGTAACGGTAGAGGTACTAGGCAGTATGTACAATTAGTGTGGGAAAGGTAAAGGTAACTGGTAAACTAAACTAATAGTTGACAGCATAGGATGGTAGAAACTTCAGAATAGGAATGAAAACAACAGAAAAGGAGGTGGACCTCACTCCCCAAATATAGGACCAACAGGGGGTAGAGAGTGAAAAAGAATAAAGGAGTTGAGAGTTTTCCTAATACAAGGAAGACTAATGATCAGCAGAATCCTGAAAAATAAAATCTCTGAGACTTTTTTCACATGAAGCAATACACCAAGATGGATTCTATGTTTTGGAAAAATTCAAGGAAACCGATTTCTGAAGATAGATTTGTCAGGACACTACAAATGGCAAACACCTCTACTTCATAACTGCCACCCTCCAGTTGTTGCTTATCAGCTAGGACACACTAGAGAAATGGCCTTCAAAACAGTACAAAATACTCCAGTTATACCTTACAAATCAAGACACAATACTCCACCGGTAGCTTCCATAACTGAAAAAAAATAAGATGTGGTCTCACCATTGTTGTGTATTTAGTTAATTCTTGGTTACAATTTTGCTACTTGTACATTTCTGCCTATGGCCAAACACTGCTTGCGTGCACTCAGCAGCCTGTTATGTCACTGAACAATTTTAACTACAACCAGTGACATAAGAAGGTATAAGTCTAACTTCAATTCTCTCAAGTATAAAAAGAGTTGTTATGATTGGATGAACTGATTGTGTAGTCAGCAATTGTGCTTAAATGTGACATGTCCACGTTACAAAGTAATCCAAATTTGAAGAGTTCCCCGATTCTCATAAGGTTGTGTGCTTGACAGTACCAAACTGGGACTCCAAGCATTGGCCTTGCATTACCATTATCAGAGTCCGAGTCACCCCTTTCCAGGGAGCCGGTGCTGCTGACTATGTTCATGAGGTGAATGGCTGTCCATGCAAACGGCATGCGGTACCGGCCCAGGCGATTGCAAAACTGCTCAGCTTGTCCCCGCAGCTTCTCCAGCTTCTCCTTATTCTGAAAAGGAAAAACAAGATTCGGAAGATGACCTTCGGGTTACTATACACAGAGGCACCAAGAAGACTGGAGTTAGCCATCAATATAAACGTAAGTCCTGATTCTATAAATCAAACACCCTTAGATGACAGCGTAAGCCTGGTCAATTATCCAATGATGTGCATGAAAAAGATGTTAGAGAGCTGTTGAACGGTGTAGAAATATGTATTATAACGATTTCTGGGGTAAAAGATTTGCATAAAGTGCTCAGTATTCAGGCTAGGCCAAACAGTGTTTGGACAAAATTTGAGCAGCATAAGTTTTAGGTAACAAACTTATACATCTATATGGCCTCCGGAAAGAGCACTTGAGAGCGTATATGGAATCACCTATTTTTAATTTGGATGTCACATAGGTGAATCAATATAGGTAACAACCCATAGTACATGAGAGACTGATTATAAATACCATCAAATTGTATTCAGTTTAATGCATTAACGTCTGATAGGGAAACAAGGCAGAGAAGACATGGTCCGAAACTGTACTGGTATCTCAAACAGAACACCAACCAGACACAACTACTTTTTCCTAAATGAAAGGGTAGCATTTTAGCCTTAACCATTGTTTATTCATGACTAAAACATACAGATATTCACATGAGCCAGTGCAATGGAGTTGAGTGATCTTTGTGTAGCCATACCCTGGCAAGGTGAAGGTGGCGGACTGTCATGGAGTTAATCAGCAGTGTGCAGCACTGACTAGGAGCTTCAGTATTGAGGTCCAGCCCGAAGATGACACCAAACACCGCCTCACAGTTATTCTGCATAGCAGGTCAGTCAGCCAGCACACACGAGAGATACAACTCTGAAGAGTCACATCTGTGACAAGAACAGGGTAACCTACAACCTTGTTGAAAATTATCTGAGGGGTATAACAGATTCTTCACAGTGTATGTCATATCTGCATTCGCATATCAGGTGGCCTGATGTACCTTATAGATTAAAAGAACATCACAAGTAGCAAAAACACAGTTCACGTTTGTTGATACCATTGTTATCGTAAAACGTACATGCATTTTGTCCATTTCTATTCTTGAGGGTTGTACTAGGGGCATGTGGTATGGTTTTGAATTTCACAGCACGTTGGAATGGGATTTGTTTCAGCTGCGTTATAGCATGCATTTGTCAATAAGCTGATCATTTCAGTTCCGCGTGTTCAGTGGAGGATTTTGCTTGTTTTATGTAGGCCACACAGGTTGGTTTTCTTGCAGATTATGGTGTTGATACATATTGGTGTTCACATTTTAGCAAATTTATACCACTTCACGTTTAAATCATGTGGTGAAAGGCAGTTCACGCTTTGGGTATTTTTGTATTGTGGTTTTGCACTGGGCACATGCTATACATTTGATTGATTCTCTTGGGTTATATTGGGTTATATTTTCAGTCACAGAGTAAATGTGGATGTGTGTATTTTATTGTCTTTTCTGTTTTACTGTTTTGGTTGTGTTTACACGAGCTGGCATTTATCAGTTGCATTTACATATTTGGTATTAAAACAATTAGGTTGCTACCTGGAAATTTGTGGCCAAGTATGGTTGCTGATGTGATTCTTTTTTACATTCCAGTTACCCCTGACAAAGGGCCAAGCCCTAAATGCATTGAGTGTATATCACTGTGGTTACCTAGGATGGATTTTAGATTGTGACATGCTGTAGAAAAAAGCTGGGATAGGCATTTCTCAGGCATTTGAAGATTGGAATTTCGATGTTTGTCAGAGAGAATTTGAAGCTTTTAAAGAAAAATGAGTAAAGAACTGATTACTAAGGAGAACGTGCATTAAGTTGCATTAAACTGGACTTGTGATTTTTGCCTGTGACTGTCGGTTGTGAGACTGGGAGCTGGTGCGTCTTTAGGGACCAGTCAGTTTTGATAGTTACAGCGTGTCTCTGAATGGAAGGCGCACCTGGTCAGCACACCAAATATTCTGCCGTTGAGAATCCAAACACACTGAGTGATCTTTGTGATAATTCTCATACTTGCCAGGTCACAGACGTCAGGCAGTATTAGATGGGCAGTAGCAATGTAAGCTCAATCAGTTTACTGCCTGGGCAGTAGCAATGTAAGGTCTATGTGTTTAAGGCCTGGGGCGTAGCATTGTAAGTTTTGTGCGTTTATGACTTGGGTACTAATGGAACCTTGGGTATTTGTGCCATATGATAGTCCATGGAGAGCCATGTTAGGTGTGCAATGTACACAACTGGAACAAGGGCTAATGGATGGACGAATAACCCATCGAGTGACTTCTTCATACTCCCGCTCTGATGTGGCAATACGGCTGGGACAGACGGACTCAAATGTCTGGAGTGCCTCCACAAGAGTGGTGAAAAAGCCACTCACGTTCAGGGCTCACCACTGGAACGCTAATATGGCTGAGACCAAGTCAGTCCCCCTGACATGGCAAGTACGGTTGTGTTAGTGTCTGCGACGTGGAAGGAACACCTCTGGAAGGGCGAGAGGTCTCAGTCAAAGCTTGTCAAATGTTACTGAGAGAGAGCGATGATCCGTTCCAGCTACTATCAGAAACACCAGTCTCTCAGGCTACAACAGCGACTGCTTTTCTGAGCTCCCTCACGGCAAACGACAACATTGAACTGACTTATTCTGACATCAGCGGCACAACTATACTACCTCTCCCTCTCCCCCTAGCGCCATCACTTACTTTGGAAGAGTCGGATTCCTTCATCACCATGTAGGGTTCGCAGCACTCCCCAATATCACCTTGCTGCAGGACCTTCTCCAGCTGGAGGGACAAAAAAACCACAATGAGGCACCGAGAGACCAAATATATCCATAGACAATCCTATTCGTGCACACTGCACAACTTGCCATCAGAAAGGAGATATGCCGCCCTTTTGTCGGTATTTTAACATCTGGACCCAAAATTCAGGAGGTTATAACGGGGAAATAAAAACTCTGTAGAGTCAAAAACATTAAGGGACAGGCAAGCATTAAGGGTTATTGTGTAAGGGTTAAGATAAGAGTAGGGTAGAGCATGTGGAAGATTTAAGGTAAATGAAAATTCAAAAAGTTAAGGGAAGGGTGACAGGGATCTCTTCCATAATTATAAAGGTAAAAAGAAATATTAAATAAAAGAAAATAGTTAATATAGTTAACATTATTATCATAAAATTAGAAAAAAGGTTGAGAGCAGTACAAGTGGATTTCCAATATAAATTACACAAAAAAAAAAATCAAGATTTGCTTGTAATTTTTCTAAATTAAGTGAAGTTACTACTAATAATAATCAGAATAAATAGGATCCCGATTTGAATCACTGACGAGCGAGTAGTGCCCAGTTATTAATCATCTCTAGAAGAAAACATGGAAACTTTATCGTCGAGAGACAATGGCAGTATCACTACACAGTGCCCACTGCAGCACTGCAATAGGCACCGCCTGCAATGCTCCTGCTGCATGCCTATCAAAACAATCCTTTTGGAGGGTATAGTACATTTTGACAAGATTATAGGATTACAGAGGCTGTACCACTGCATAAGGCCCGGCAACAGAGTGTGAGCCTAGCAACGTACACAGCCCGTTGGATGTTAGATGGGGAGGACCTGTCCTTAATGTAGAGGGCTGATGGCTGACCACTACATGCACCCCCGGCAGACAGTTAGGGGTCTCACACATACCATTGCACTCATTTGACATGAACAACTCTTTGTCTATTTCACTACCAGACTTCCAAAACATAACAAATTGAGAAGAAATTCAGCTATCTATAACGGAAACCAGGAAAACCCTAAAAATGCAAGAAAGACCCTAACGTGCTGCAACTAACAGGTAAACATGAGCGTAAAAAACCTGTTATGCACATTACTGACAATCACAGCAGGATCTGGCACTGAGAACCAGAACAGAGACTGCAGCTCTACACTACAGCGAAAGACTGCCCTGACAGATCGCAACAGCAAGATGTGCGAACACAAGAACAGATTATATTTCTGCGCCACTTCACACAGAGAGCACTGAACACACACAGACAAAAGCAGCTACAGTGTTGAGAAGCAAAGCAAAGAACATAACCCCACTTCCTATAGACAGCTGAACACATACAAACAGCAAAAGCAAACAGCAGCAAGAAGTAGGACTAAGAACATTACCACAGATAGAGAGCTGCACACACACCAACAACAATAACAAGCACCAGCCTTGACAACTAGAGCACTGATAGAGGGGAATACATATAGACAACAGCTGCAAGATGAGAGAATAAGAACAAAACCTTACCTGCATTAAAAGTTAGTACAGCCCATACAGACAATATCAAGATACTAAAGAGAACAAGAACTAGACCAGAAAATGTAGCGCCACTAATTATAGAAAAAGCTCAGCACATACAGACAAAAGCAGTAAGATATGGCACTGCGACCTACAGTGGAGAAATAACCCTATTTCACAGAAACTTTGAGACCACAGAGACAATGACAAGATGCAGCATTACGGTTCAGAGTAAACACTGCTCCTTTCAAAATAGATAGCACTGAACACAGAAACAAGAGAAAGTTATGGTTTCGATACAAGAGCTTTGTTAAGAAACACATGGAGAATGAAATGAAGGAAATAAATAAATAATTCTACAGAACATAACCGAAAAAGCGCAAACACGAAGTACTACACTGAAATTATATTTGTGAAAATAGCAGTCAAATTGGAAACCTAGTGAAGGAAACAACAGGCTTGAATATTATCACATTACAATAGACACTGGTAAATTGAACTATATTTTTCTAACAGCTGAAAAGCATTTTACACAACCTAAAATACTATACCACAAGATTCAATGTATTTCACAACAAACCATGTAATAATTCTGGGTGGCAGAAGTTTAACCTTTGCCTAAAAAGCTGGGAAAATGTAGCCTTTATAAGGCCGGCAAAGTATCCTGACATCACCCAAGGCGAAGTTTTATATCATCCAGCCTCTGATTTGCTGCAGTGACATGTTCCACCTGCGCCAAATGAAATTTGCGTAACTCCGTACGTAAACATAAATTTATGAGCAAGTCACAAATGCTCACAGAAAATGCTTTTTCAATTCGATTGGGAATATCAGAATTAATTCAGATAGAATTAAGACACAACTGTCCACCAAAAAGTGTATGTGATTCAAGTCCTCCAGACTGTATGCTAATTCAGGCTTTAGTTTATGTGGAATGATGTCTGCAAAGTAAGCATGGATGTCCAAATGTGGTGGGCTGTCCTCTGCCAGAGGGTGGTAAGCAGGGACTCCAGTGACCCATATGGCAGGCAGCTGACTAGAATCTACATGACCTATAGTGAACACTACTTTTACAAGTATATTAGCATATGAGAACAGACATTTAATTTAGTAGCTTGTCAGTCGCTCATGTGCGTTAGACAATAACTGTGCATAAAATATATTTACATTTTATTTTATTTGATAGGCTTATGGTTTACGATGACTTTAAAAAATTTATTAATATGCATTTTTTGTACATTTTATTGTTTATATACATTTCATTTTTAAATATATTTAAAAATCCTGTTGGCCTACTAACTGGTCACTCAAGAGTGGGCCCGGTCTTAACTTTTGCTGGTTGACTCTGACATATACTGCTGCTGGTCAAGTGGTGGCTTTAATTAAGCCTTTCTTGTTATTGCATGCTAAACAATAAATAAAATGTTTAAAAAGGTGAACATATAGACTAAACCAGGTTTAGGAAATACAATTAAATATTACAATTGTTCTACTTAAACGGATTTGCATGCATGACGCCTACGATTTTATTTTTGGACTAGTGAATTCCTCTCCTCTTGTGTCTCCTGAAGTAGATATAGTGTATGTGAAATCTTTAAGTTTGCACAAGTGTAAACAATTTTTTAATATAACACGTATTCATATATTTATTCTTGTTTAAATTCCAGCTTACATTTTACTTGTATGTTAATTGGATTTCAATTAGATATAATTTAATTAAGAGAATATTAAAACAAAATGAATATTTCATAAAAAAATTAAAATATTGTAATCAATCTAAAGAAGAAAACTGTTTGCCAAGATGTAGAAAAATACCTTAACAACAAGAAAAATATCTGGTGAGGGATAGGTAATGGAGAAGAGAGCAGATCGTGCCAGGGTGGAGATAGCTGCATGAGCGACGTGTGCCCGCAGCATTCCTTTCATTGCATCCGAGTTCACATCGAAGTAAAAGTTCTCTGAAATCTGCATTGGGGAAGAGAGCACAAGTAAAAGATAATAGGTTATTTTGGGCGCAACTGCACCCTGCGATGGAATAAAAGTAACTGTTCTATTGCTCAGATCCTTGTGGTAAACTGCTCTGAAGGGAAGGAGGTTTTCTTTATATATATACACATTTCTCTGAGGTTATTGAGGTTTTGTAAGATACTGAAAACAAACAGAACATCTGAGAACAAACATACCATATATTTTTCATACATTTAATCCGGTGTGCTACCGGGCAATAAAGAAATGTATAAGCCATGTATAAGAGGAGTTTTTTGCATGAAGTGCCAATGGCTGCCATCACAGTACAACCTCAAACAAGCATGGATTGGTGAGAGTCAGCAGCTAGTTTGCAAGAAAAATCTTATGTTAAAGATTAGGGTATGACGGTGTGAACATACCCATATTTGGAATACAGTGGATTTCCACACAGGAGTGAGTTGTATTGGAAACTGGGATGGATGGAAAAACATATGAACAAAACAAAGAGCACATTTCCCAAGAGAGAAGAACCCTCACTGTGGTAAAGCACCTGCTGTGGGACAACTGCTCTGTCCCCAGGAAAACAACTTACACAAAGACGGCCAGAACTGACGGGTCTCTTCAGGGAGCTTCTTCATGTGAGGTTTCTGTCCAAAACAGTGGATTGAGGACAGATTCCAGCCCCCCTCTAGCACATATTACCATGCTTGGTAGATAAAGCGAGACCACCTTTGATTCCAAATCGTGTATTTAAATCACCTGGGATCAGAGGCTGACAGGTGGTTGGCTGGTCAGCTCTTAGCTGCCCTCCAGCTCCTCTGAAGTTGGCAAGATATTATTTTACTGACTTTTTCTTACTTTATATGCTCAACAGAGGAGAGCTTTAGAAACAGTACTGAGAGAGGGGATTGGGCTCCTCCCACATGCTAATCGGCCGCTCTACAAGTTTTGGTTGAGCAGTTTTCTTCTTTTAATGAAAGAGTGCTTGTATTACGCTGCTTTCCTTGTGAGCTAGTTTATGCTTAAGATAATAGGTTGGAGTTGTTTATAGTGTACGGCTAATCATCAAAACTATATATGTTACGACAAAGACTTATTTGCTGTGAAAAGCATCTCTTAAAGACAATCGGCCTATGTGGTTAGATGTTAAAGCCTGTGCAAAGGCATTTCATTACATGACACATAACACATTACTATACTGAATAAGAGTTTTGGCATTGGTGACCCTCACTGATAAAACTTTGAGAGTAGGACATTTGCATTCTGAAAATTCTTTAAAATTTTTATTGTTTTGCTACTTTGTACATATTTGTACTTTTATGACTAAATCCGATGGTTTCCTTGAACAGAGCTTATTCTCCACACAATAGGCTTGAGTTGGTTAATTTTGCAACCCAATGATAAAGACTGTAGGGCAGATCAGTTCATTTGAAAACATTATTTCAGATGCTATAGGGCAAAGGTAGTAGGCCAGAAGCATTTACTATGAAAAGCATATGTTAAAGCAAATTGACCTTGAAGGGTGGATTATTAGTATACTGTGTATAATGAAAAAAATCCCATTTCAAGATAGTTGCCCGTTCCCATGTTTTAGTTTTTTAGACATATTTCTTATTGCAAGTATTGACCACCACATTTAGGCAGTAGCAATGTTTCTCTTTTCTTCTTTTAATCTCAGTGAATCTTTCACATGCTTATTGATTTCGTATGTGTGTTTTATTGTGGATGGTTGAGTGGGTGTTTGCAAGACCTAGTCAGCGAGCGGATGCATGAGTAAAAGGTTGAGTGACAGAGTGAACGTATGCTGATTTTTTTATTGCTGTTTGATTGGTAAACCGGACCTACACGGACTACAAGGCTTGTTACTAGCAGCTTTATTGTACTGATTAAGTTTTTTCGATGCATATTCTATTCCTTATTTCTTTCAATAAATGAGTAGTGTTTATTTTCATTCTGAAATCACACAACTAGAGTATTTATTTATACTGCAATAGGACAGGTTCCGAGGCAATGCCCAGTGTCTGCTACTACTAGAGAAACCGAGTCAGGAAAAACATTCTGCCTCAAAGCACAGTCGAAGGTTACAAACACCAACACTGCTTGTTCAGGCAGAATGCAACAGTGCAAAGAAAACCACCTTTTCCAAGGGAGGAACTGAACTTCTGAGCCACAAACATTGTCTTAGGCTGCATGATTCAGATGCAAGGCCATCCTCCTTTCCCTGTCTTCATGCTTTGGGTCTGGAACAAGAACAAGGTGATGCCACTGAAAGAGTTGACATTGAGGGAGACCTGTGGTTTTAGGAATCAATTCAAAAGAAACCTCTTCGGTCAGTCTTTCTTTCAGTGCCTACCTGACCACAATTGCTTGAAAGGACAGAGTAACGGGAGAAGACCTTTGACTGTGCTTTCCTTGCCAGAGCCATTTATGGAAATGAGTGAGCCTGATGAGTGAATGGGCAGCGACACTGTTATGCAGGATGTCACATCACATTCTCAATTGTCACGAAGTGTTCGATACGCCTGGAAGTGAAGCATAAGGTGATTGCTTTGAAGATTGCTTCTGGGATACTGTGGAAATCATTAGCTACTAGGCACTATGCATTGAGGATTCTGTCACTTTACACAGTTGTCCCAGGTCCACCTATACAACTGCACTCCTGTTTGGAGAACCAAGTTAGTCCCTTCAGATACTGGACTCCAGAGTTAGTGAAGTTAAGCACAGCCTTACCAGGAAGAATCACCTGTGGGCTAAATACTTTCTGGTGTTCTGTCCGTTCCAGGGGAACATCTGTTCAAAATACTTTGCACCAGCCTGCAAGCACATCCCACCATGTTATGATGTGTGTGACGCCCTGACGGTAAATCACTACCAGGTACTCTATGCCCCCTGGGGGAAGATCAGCTTTTCTGTGCACTCTTGTAGGTAAGTTGCTACCAAGTGCTCTGTCCTACAATGTGGGTTCATCACTGCCAGGTACTTTGTGCTCACACCATGTACAGCACCCTTTTTATGCTCCCTGCTCCTGAAAACGTTGCCTTTTGATAGCATCTGGATAAGAAGTTCCACAAGAAAAAACAACTGGTTATAGGGTCTCAGGGAATTTTAAAGACCTGCGCAGACAAATCCCCAAATCACTTGAACTAACACAACAACAAGTAGACCCGTAGACTCTACTTGTTGTGTTAAGAAGTTCCACAATCAGGGAAGTTTTGTTTCAATTCCTGTCAATCATTAATGCAGCCACTGCCAGTGACCTAACTCAGAGGGTCAGGCAAATCTATCTCGCAAAGCTGTGCGAGATCAGCAGATGGCAGGCTCAAATTACAACAGGGATGACTCGGCTTCCCATCCTTCTGACATCTGGACAATACGTAACATTCAGGAGAACAATAATAGTACTTTTTACAGATTTTATAAAGCTGTAAGACTGGCAGCAAGCCTATAAACTAAGCATATTTTTAGGAAAATACTACAGTTAATCACAAAAGCACGGACCTTTTTCTTTTCCTTGACATCGTAGAGAGCTATTATGCCGAAGATGGGCTCAATCTCGATCTCAAACCTAGGGAGAGACAAAAGTCGGTAAGATGAACAGTGAGACAGGGCACAGTAGAACATGAGCAGGAGGCTGGATTAGTAGAACAAAGGCACTCGGTTCAGACACACAGCCCCTAAAAAATAAAGCAAGGACTTCCTCACACAGAGATGAGCAGGGTAAGTCTGTAAGAAGTTGAACAATTCATAAGATACAAGAAGGCTGCTTGCAGAAACTCCTGACAAGGGACGGATTTATGGGATTCCATCTCAGAACATTTCAGAGACATACAATTTCAGAGAGACTTTTTTGCTGAAAACCATTTCAATCAAAATACTTGGCATTGCTATATACTGTATGAAATGGACACTGCAAAGAAAGCGAATTGTTTGACAATTTTTTCAATGAAAAAAAATGTTTTCCCCCCAGAACAAATTTTATTGAGTTTGAACGAAATATTCAGGCTGCAACGGCCTACATACAAATATAGGAGATCATAGGGTAAATACCCATAATCAATACTAAAACGTGCACAGTCGAAGCCCGACCACCACCACCCCACCCCACAGAGCGCCAGCAAAACTTTCCGTCAAATACATCATTGGTACCCATCTCATGTTCGCACATAGTAGCCTCATAATGTTGAATTTTAGCTTCCAGATGGGACTCTACAGTTCAGACACGGGTCAACACTATACCTCTATAGTCAGCCCTACGCTGCCATATCTTCGGGTGTTTTTATGGCCATCCCCTAGCCTGAAACACTGCATCCTACAGCCCTATACAATAATCCATCCCTCTCTTCCAGGTCCCTATTGATAGCAGAGTGTCAGCTTTTCACAATCTGGCTATATCTCTCTTCGCTAGCAAGAAACCTAGAAAAAGCAATTTTTTTATAGCGATTGCCTCCTATTTCCTCTTTGTTATGAAGCAGGATCAATTTAGGGTCTAGTGGGATTTCCCAGGAGAGGACCCCCCCTGAACTTCACCCCCGCCAGAATGGTGTCAATCCTACACAGCTCCACAATGTGTGAAAGAAAGTGCCCACCTTTTACCCCACACATTAGACACTGGGGGGGAACTAATTGTGCTCATGTATCACAACTGGTGCCTAGTATAATATGCTCTGTGTAAATATTTGAACTGAATCAGACGAAGATGGGAGGCCTCCAGGGCCTCCATCCTGTCATCATCATCTACTGTATCTATATTCCCATGACAAGCCACCCTAAGGGCTGGCAGAGTTGTGGAGCTATTCGTAATCAAAGACGGATAGATTTTATTTATGTTTTTAATGAAAATACATCCCAGCCTTTACAGGATTTATTAATTTGAAATAAAATGTCTCTTGCTCGGTTCTTGGCCCTAATTCCTCACAAAATGGTTATTTTGAATACACTTATTCCCAGTGGTCGGCTGGTGACTTTTGAAAGTGGTGAGGCTGGCGGCTGGTGACTTTTGAAAGTGGTGAGGCGTAAAAGTTGGGGTTAGGGTTGTGCCGTGAGCGAGCCTGACCGCCATAAGGGGAGTTTGGAGGGGGGAAAAAGAGTGGGCAAATGGTGCATTTTAAAGCTAATTTATGAAAGCAAGAAGATTCATAAAACAATTGTGAAAGTGCAGACTTGAAATATTTAAACACAAAAAATGCTCCGTATTTTACAGAATTAAAATTGTTCAACAGTTACTGTAGTGTGCAAATTGTACAGTTCAACAAGCAAGGATTTCAATCATCTGACTTGCACATAGGGTTGTCTCTGCACTGCATTTGGTTGCTAAAGCTGAAAACTTCATGAAAAATCACTATGAGGTTAGTGTACCACGTTATTTTATTAACCTCTGATTCCGACTTGTGAGAGGGAAGTATGCAGGACTGGCTGCTAGCCAAGTGGGGGGTCTACAGCCAGGCCCTAGAACTTGTTTTCAGCTGCTAATGTAGCCCACCGAGTAAGCCATGTCCCATGGGAGTAAGAAAGGTGCCTCACCTGCAACGGGGGCACAAAAACAGCTCATCACCAAGAGGCCCTTTGACTCCTTGGAGCGCACTGCCTGCGCAGCCCCTTTGGAAGCACTACTGTTAAGCAGTGAAGCTGCAGGAACAGGAGTGTAACGTGGACTCTTGCATGCCTTACAGTGGTGGACCCCTCAATGCCTCTAACACTTCAAGGGTCCCCCTACTCTCCATCTTGTGACATGCTGTCTCTGGAAGGGTTCTGCTGTTGCTAAAAGGTTTACTTCCTGCTACTGCTATCAACCTCTTGTCTTCATGCAGGGAAAGTGTGCTTCCCTCAATTGGATTTAGACACAAAAGGCCTCCAAAATAAGGAAATACATGAAATAATACGTGCAACAACACCAATAATATATTTAGTTTTTAGTAACCACATTCCGGTGTTCAAACCACAGTCACTACTCCTGAATGGCAGACGCGACTGACCATGAAAGGCCGTAATTGAAAGTAATAAATACTAAAGGCTTTTACTGCACAGCAACTCTGGCATGGTTCCTAACAGCGCAAGTGCAGTGCAAGCTCTACTTTTAGGCACTAGTACGTTTTCAAGAATTTAGTTCAACCTCAGCTAAGAACACAGGCATGGCAAAAGCAGCAGCACACCCCATATTAGAAGTACCCGGCAGGTTCAAGGTTCAATGTTCAATGTTCACTATGATAGGTGACACTTCTAGGGATAAAAGGTGATCCACGATCGTTACTTCATTTCAGCCATCTGTAAGCCGCTGTGTTCCTTGGCTCGCCGTAAGCCTTGAAACATACAGCGGATGTCACCTATCATAGTGAACAGAAGATTTTTGGATATTTGGAATGCATTATGCGTATTGAACACTTTGCGTCGTGACTTAAGCAACTGTGGATTTTTACCAAAGTGGGAGACAAACTGAAAATGTTTTTCTTGAGGATATTTGCATCAATGGAATAATTGCATACTAACTTGGAGTTTATGATATAATGATCCTGGGACTTCAATGATCATTATATGATTGGAGCGTTTTGACGATTGCCCTGAAGAAGCCCTATTTAGGGCGAAACGCGTTGGCTGTATTGTTCCATCATATTATGCCATAAGTGGTCCAAGAATCCATTAAAGGATCACATTTAACATCACCGAAGAGTCTGGACTGATTTGTCTATTGTGCATTTGTGTTTTGAAATATTTATGTTGCTTCTCAGTGCTTTTTTTATTGTACTATAACTGTGGGGTATTTTTGGGAGTGGACCAAGGAGGTGGGCAACTTTAACTTATAAGTATATTTATGACTTGTGTATATCAAGGTGGTGCGGCTTTGAAGTATCCCTTACTGCCTTTTTGTTGTCTTTTGCTTTCGGGCAAGTACCATCAATAGGAGGCAGTGACCACAAGCATATTTAATTCCCACCCTCGGCTCCCGTGTTGAAAACAGAGATTTTAAGGGATGGCGGGACAATACCCCGCCGGTCTGATCGGAGTGCGCCATTTCAATTCAAGTTTATTTTCAAGATTATAATTGGAAAATAAACTGGTCAAACACATTTGTGTGTTTACACGCTGGCACCTCAGCGTGCGGATGAGAGAAGTGTCAGCCTGCTGCCGCCACCTCACGGAGGAGACACACGGCACCTGTTGAGGTGAAGGCGTGGACACGTTCAGCTTTCATCTGGGATTCCTAGTCCCCCACGTTTCATCACCAGGCACGTTTAAATGATAGCTTCCGTACTGTATCTTTATAAATTAGCATCCTTACTGTATCTTTATAAATTAGTAGAGCTAATGTCCTTTTCTACACATTCCAAGCAGAGGCTCGATTATTCTCAAAGGGGTGGTTTTATTGCGGTGTCTAAAAATATTACTTTAGAGCAAATCTTCCCTCTTAGGTATCCCTAAATGCGCCATATACGCACTCGTTTGACTGAGTTATGTCATCATCAACCAACCTGATTTGTTACTTTTATTAGACCAGACATGGTTTTTATTACCACATTAGTTGTTCGATAAGCAATTAAGAGAGCTTGATGGGTTACTGCTACTGAGGTCCAGTCACGCAGCCGGCATGACTCGGGGGTAGGGGTCGCAGGGGAGGTGAGGGGGCCAGCCGAGCGCCTATTGGGAGGCCATTTTCTCTATGTAGGCTGCATAGAGATAAGGCAAAGAAAAGGCAGAGAGTGACCAAACAGTCAGGGCCCACAGCATTGGGCAAGTCACTCCTCTCTGACCCGCCACCCCCAACCAGGCATAACCTTCTGCTCACTCCTCCCCGACCCGTCCACCCGCCCGCCCCCAACCAGGCATACCCTTCTGCTTTCTCACAGTACGAGAAGCAGAAACATAAAATGGTATTTAAAACACCATTTTATGTTTCTGCTTCTCGCACTGCGAGAAAGCAGTAGGGCGACGCCACTCCCCCCTAATGGAGGAGCCGCCCCAGCTAATTTATCTGATTTTGTTTTCTTTTATTCAGTTTGTCAATGAAACTGTTTTTCAGTGAAAGATTTTTACTGAAGTGGGTTTCTCTGAAATGTAAATTATTGGGATGTAATAGTGGATACTTCAGAGACACAATTACCAAGAGTAATGCATTCAGCACACAGATCCCCCAGGAGTAAACTCATGGGAGCAACATTGGGGGAGCCCCTTCAATAGATCGAAGTTAGACTTACTTTAGCGAGATACATTTTACCAATATCCGCTGTCCAAAATGTTCTTTGGGAATGTCAGGGATATTGCAGCGCTCCACCGCTTCATCCTAAAAGAGCAATAACAAAAAGCGGTCACACTGATCTCAAGAACACACCCTCATGGCATCTAAACATACAATGTTGCACCCCGTTCAGAAAAAATTTGAATGTTTTGATTTTCAAAATATATATGCACATACTTATACTTGTGCAATGTATAATAATGCAACAATAATAGTGATTGATATTATTGCGGACAGATCCCCAACATGGTATCCGTTGTTGTTAACTCCAGGTCACAATGCAAACGATCCGATAGAAACGGGGTGATATCGTACCAGTATCCAAATAGATGTGGGCAGCTAACCAACATGCACTTGATCAAATGCCTGCAATCCGCATCTAGGGTACATTTTTTAAGCGTTCGAGTTGCTGCACCACTTTGCAATTGTCTCCGGTTTATTATACAACATATATACAGTTTTAAACTGCTGAACCTTTCAATTAACAGAAGTAGACAGAACTAGTGAGATTAAGGGCTTCTTCTATATTGTCTGACTGGATAATCTGCCCAGTTTTAACACTATTTATGGGCCAGCTCAGTCATATCATCTGTCCTGTTCTTGATAATTATTTTGTATAATTCGCCAATCACTGCAGTCTCTCCTGTGGAGTATACAACTGATAATAGATCATGCTCTGTTCCGGGCATATCTCGGCCTAATTTTCTTACTGCAAAGTCCGCATTTGTAGATACTTAAAACAACTACTTTGCAGCAGTATAAATTCAACTTTTAAATCTGGGAAGGCATGAAAGCCAAGTCCATCATACAAATGCCCCAAAAAATGTAAATGCTTTATGGTGCCATGTCCTGACTATTGAATCGTGAAAAACAGACCGTAAACGAGGATTACTCAACAGAGGAGTGTACAAGTTAATTATAGAAATCTGATATTCTGTACACCATTCCCTCCATAATTTCGAATCGTCAATAATAACCTACAAGCGAGGCCAACTGAAATATTAAGGGGACATTATATCTGCATAGGAGATACCTTCTATCTGCACCAATATCTGTTTGATAGATCAGTTGGTTCTTAATGTCACTGCTATCAACAAGAAGACTGCAAATACGCTAAAAGCTGCCCAAAAAATGTGTCTTGAAGTCAAACAATGACTATCCCCTTTATGGAGGGGTAGCTTGATATATCATACCCTCTGATAATCCCAAATAAGGCAACCTACAGCAGCGTCTGAGGGCTTGAAGAGCGAGTTAGGCGTATGCAAAAGAATTGTATGAAAAACGTAGTGGAATTTGTGGAGGATATTCATTTTGACAATATCGCGGGTTACTTTTTATATGCTGTAAGTAGGGCTTAGGAATAGCGCAAAGGGTTAAGGAGGCAGGGGATATCTCCAACAGTTGGCCCTGTGAATCCTGAAGGTGTCCAGCATTTGACCTGCTAGGGCCAGCCACGCCTTGGGGGTTTGATAAAGAATTTGTCTATGTTTCAAAATCTTTTTGCCTATAACCATGCTCCTTATTGTCCAGAGATATACCCAAAACATCCGATTGAACGCCTTCGCAACATCAAAGGGGATCATACTGGCTTGCTGATTTAATGTATTAGCGGCATCAAAAAGCAATATTGCAATGTTTACATTATTAATATCTCTACCAGGTATGACCACCAGGTATGACCTGGTATTGTTGTATACTCACAAGATCTTGCATACAAGAAACAAGCGGTGTAGTCAATATTTTTGCACAGATCTGCATCTGCATTGTTTAGGGAAACAGGCCAGTATGATCCTCTTTCATCTGTTCGTTTACCTTTCTTAAGAAACACAATATTAGTGGCAGTCCATGAATCCGCCATGTCCCCTCTTGATCGATATCAACAATAACCTGTAGTAACATTGGCATAAGTGGGTCAGCAAAGGTTTTATAGAATTCAAGAGGTATGGTGACCTCTCCTCCTGCTTTCCCATAGGACATAGCCATTGTGGCTGCCCGGATCTCTGCTAGTATAATATCGCCCTCTAGTGTCAGCGTCTTGGTCTGAGACAGACATGACATATTAGCAGTTTTTAAGTATTTGTCAGTATGGACCTGCGATCTTGTACAGTCAAAGCTTTATAGTTCTCGATAGATTTCCTTTAACTGATCAAGGATGGCTTTTGGTTCATATTGTCTTTGATATACCCAATCATGTTCTTTTACTGTTTCTCTGCAATGTTACAGGCAAGAATTTTACCAACTAACACCCCATACTTATTTTGCCTGCTGCTGCCTTCTACCAATATATATTTCTTGCAGAGCTACAGCATTTAATCAGGGCTAAGTGGGCCTCCCTCTCACATTGATACTGCTTGTGTATTGGGAAACAGCGTTTACAATGCTGCTGTTACCACATAGGTAGGTAACAACTCGGTTATTACAACGACCGCGTTGTTACCACGCGTGGCTTTACATCGCAAGTCGTTTCTACGACTTGCACTAGGTGGCATGCAACACCAGGGAATGTGTTGGATTTTAAGTCCAACACATTCCCTGCTATTGTGCTAACTGGAGTAGGAATAGTAATTTGTACTATTCCTATGTCCAGCATGCCATCTAGCGCAAGTCATAGAAACGACTTGCGATGGAAAGCCACGCGTGGTAACAACGTGGTTGTTGTAATGACCGCGTTGTAACCTATCGCGTGGTATTTGCTCGCGGTGTAACGTCATACATTCTTGTGTATTGCATGTGCATTTTCCCCTTCTAAAAGTAGCAATTCAGCCCGACATTGCTGCACACTTGCATTAGCTATCTTAGTCTTCTCAGAAACAAACTGCAGAAATACCCCACATTTAGACATTTAAGGCCTCTCAAACTATATTCGAGGAGGCGGAGCTAATTTTAAAATTAATGTCTTCCTCTAATAGAATGGCCATTTTAATTTTGTGAATAGTATTCAAAACTAGAGAACGCAGGAAAGTCCATATCCGGCCATTCTTATTGTCTTCCGGGTTTAAATAATCATGTATATAGGATTGCGATCAGATGTTATTTTAGGGCGCAGATCTATATCAGCCCTAGTAATTAGACTTGGTAAAACTGGAATCATGTCTATCCTGCAGTTCTACCTATGCGGTGCAGAATATTAGGTGAAGCCAGGATTCTCTTTCTTAAGTATCTGCTATACATCTGACAGGCCAACTAAGATTAATTATTAACATCCACCAATACAGTGAGGTTCCAGATACATCATGTCAATGCTAGGTTTAGCATACTATAGATCCCACGATCATCACTGTTTGGCCCATATACAGCACACAGTGTATGTAGTGTTCTACTGGCCTTCATTTATGACAGCAGATCTAGAGCTTAAAATGGCCACACCGTGGATCAAAATGTGATGTGTTGTGCATATGATGAACTTAGAAATCATCAGACGTAAAACTGCTCGATCTTTATGAGCAATATGCGTTTCAATTAAACAGAGTATCTGTGGTACATACCTGAAAACCTCATTGTTAAGGAGCCGCTGTTTCAATGGGCGATTTAAGCCTGAAACATTTTTGCTTATACACTAGAACATCATTAATAGTTCCTGAATATCATACCTGATGTCCTATATCCTCTCTCCCTGAGCATGTGTTTAACCATTACTGATAACCAGAAAAAGTAAAAGAAAGTCAATCCGTTTCTCTTTTCCCACCACCCACAAAAGTGCTTCCCACTGTACTGACCCATAAACACACCAGTTCCAATCTCACCCCCAATCCAGTCTTCCCAAAAAACTATTGGGAAACAAATCATCCCAATTCTTTCACTGTCAGCTTCTCATGACAGCAGTAGTGTGTCCCTCTTGCGCACTCACCAGGTAACCATGTAATTGTGTCATCATAATTTCTCTATTATGACATCAAACACACTCAAGTCTACATAAACAAAAAACAAGATTGCTACACGTTTCATATTTTCACAGCCCTTATCTGTTTTTTTCAGAGCTTCCAACTTTACTCAGAATCACTCATTCCACTACACCTTGTAGATCTTATATTACGTCCCTCTAGTTTCTGCCGTTGAGGCAGAACGGCTTCAGCTTCCCCATCAGTCTGACAGAAATACATTTTTCCATTTGTTAATATTTTTAACCGAGGCATGCCATTAGACGGTCAATCATTTGGCACAACCGCCATCTCCGGTTGACTGCAAAAATTAGATTGTACAAAGAAAGAAACTAAATCAACCATTAGGGGTGCCCGGGGGGCATGCTTTTAAATAGCTTGATGCAGTAAAGGTTTCTGCATATAGCTCAATATAGGGTGTGGACCATTGCTTTGGAAACAGACTTATGCCCTGCTCATATTAGAATCTGATGAACTTGTTGGATCTGACAGTTCCTTATCATGTAAACCAGGTCTGGGTTGTTCTTTGGAATAGCCTGATTATATATTGGTAAGCACTGTCTCCTCCTGAGCCCTCTGGAATCCCCATCACTCTCAGATTATTCCGCCTTTAGTGGTTTTCCAAAACCTCTAGTAAATTAGGTTGGCAGGATCTTCTCTCCATGTGCCTTTACCAGTTCCTAGGTATACATTGTAGCTTCTGTTTTTGCAGTTCTTTTCTCTACTTCTTTAATCTGATCAGACAATACAGAGATTTTACCTGGCACATTAGCTAATGACTGTTGCCTGCATAGATTACCTGCCTTAACTTCGGCATAATGACTGGATGTCTCGTCAGTGGTTTTGGATCAGTTGAAAGTTCCAAGCTACCACTCAATTGCCAAATATCCTAATTCGCTGTTCCTTCACATAGGCATAATTTAATTTTATGTTCATAGATGGTATTTTCAGGAAACAGTGCAGACTGCAGATCTGATGGTATTCCTACATCACAACACATTATTGGCCCACCGGGGTCTGTTGAAACTTGTGGTAGTGCGCTCTCCATAGTATTCACAGAACCTCTACATTCTGTGGATTTATTTCCTCAAATTATTCAGGTACTCCCATTAGGTGGTTCTGAATTTTTAAGCTTTACTTTCTGGTTGTAGGTCTCTTTAATGTTCGAGTTACTTACCTTCGGTAACGATGTATCTGGTAGAGACGAATTTAGCTGCAGATTCCTTCACGTAGAATAATCCCCAGGCGTGAGACTGGATCCGGAAACTTTTCTGCCACAGCAACCCTGCGCGCCGGGGGCGTGGCGACATCACGCGACTCTGCCCAGGCGTCGCGTGCATAGGTTAGTTTTATTCGGAGAACTTTTCCACACCACAACACGGAACCACCAGATAAAAAACTGTAGAAGCATGGGAACAGTGTGCGAAGAGCAGAAAAATTGGAAAGAAACAGTGACTAACACCACCACCAGAGTAGTGCCAACACCGCAGAACCCAAGGGCAGGGAAGAAGAAGAAGCAGAAACCTGCGCAGTCACCCTGCCAGCACATAGACAGACTCCCATCCCTGTGCCCCGGAGGCAAAGAACATGCGTAAACGCATGGCCCACGTAGTAAACCCCCCTCCCCCCATCACGAACAAGGAATGGGACCAGGCCCAAGACAGACAGGGACAACAAACTTCCAAGGCACCCCAACCTAGAGGGCAACCACCCACAAGGGACAAGGGCAAGACCTGGCCAGACAACCCTTAATCAGAGGATAGCAATGGAAGGAAGGGAGGGGATGGAGGACAGGGATAGAAAGCAATCCCACCAAACCTGGAGTAGCCAGAGCAGCAGGGCACCGGAAACCCATCCTGCAAAGAACCACTGGAGGAATGAACCGCCCCCAGACGGAGTCGCCCGTCAAGAACAAGGAAGGCACTCACAGAAGATACCGCCCCCCCACCGGGAGGCGAGTACCGAAGACCAACCCAATGGTCCTCGCAGAATAGGGGAGGAAGGGCGGGCCGGGAAGGAATCTGCTGCTGGAATCGTCTCTACCAAATACATTGTTACTGAAGGTAAGTAACTCGTACAACTGATAGAGACTACTAGCCGCAGATTCCTTCACGTAGAATAGATACCCTAGCAATACCCCCTGGGAAGGAGGGTCTGCGAAAGGACCCCACCAGCCAATGCAGAACAGAGGGCCCCACAGGGGGCCAGATCTGTGGACCAGGAAGAACCTCGCCCCTGCCAGGCCAAGGGAACCCCCACAAGCAGGACCCCACCGACCCCAAGGGGGTGTAGGAGGGAAAGAAGGCTGAAGAGGCTCGTACACTCACAGCAGAGGAACCAAGGGCAAGGACTGAGAGGCCGAAGCACCCCACTCCCCCACAAGGCAACATAGCTTCCGCCCAATGCCAAGACAGGAAAAGCAGAAGAAAAAGAAGAAGCCCAGAGGGCCCAAGGAAACTAGGGAAAAGAGGGCGAACCCAGTCCAGCTGGAGAGCAGCCTGCCAGCCAGAACAGCGCCGGCAGTCAAAGCCAGAAGCAAGAGGAACAGCCCGAGGCCCCAGGAAGGCCGAGTAGGCGACGCCCGGCACGGGAGACTCAGGATCATCCCAGACCTCAGGACAGGAGCAGAGAGAGGAGGAGATGCCTGGGCCACCAATACGAGTGGCCGCGCACACGACCTCAGGAAGCAAAAGCAACCTACCTAAACCCCATAGAGAACAGGCACCCGAAGGCGACCAGAACCCTCTAGCAGAGCGCAAGCCTTATTACAGCTACCACTACCCCACAGAGAGTACGTTAAGTCCCAAGATATGGGAACCCTCTTTGGAAGAACTTCCGCAGCAGAGGAAAAAACAAAAGAGCCACGGGGATAAAAACACCCCCGCTGAAGGCTTGACAAGCAGCCCAAGCAAAGCAGAAGGCCCAATCTCAGGGCCAAGTCTGCGCAACAACTCCTGCAGAACCCACACACAATCAACACAAGGGCCGTCCAGCAGCCAACAATGCCAAAGTCCCAAGGAAGGACGTAAACGGCCAGAAAACACACTCCAAAGCCAGAACAGCCGGCCTAAGAAGGCCCAGAATCAACCCAACTCAGAAGTCACTGAGGAGGGGACGGAGGAGGATAAGGAGGAGGAGGAGGGCGGAGCCCTGCCAAGAGCCTTTGGATGGCGGAGTCGGCCGGGGCATGGAACAACAGGCTGCCATCAAACGGAAGGTCAATGAGTCGCTCCCGGATATTCTCAGGGAGCACTCCCTCCCGAAGCCAAGCATGGCGACGCAGAGCGACTGAGGAAGCCATGGCCCGACCCAGCACCTCTGAGATGTCCAGAGCGGAGCGGAGAATAAACGCCGCAAGCTCCCGGCCATCCAATGCATGATGCCGTAAGCCCACCTGACCAGACTCCTGGGACGCTGCACATCCCAGAGACTCAGCCGAGTCCCACAAACAGGAGGAGGCCCTAGCCAGCAAACACAAGCTGGCCCGCGCTGGTCGAGGAGAACATGTTGCGTCCCCAAGAGTCCAGCCAGCGTGCCTCTCGGGACGGCGGAGTCAACAGTGGCGGCATTAAGGGAAAATCAGTCCGCCAAAGGGGGCTAGCGGCTGAGGGGTGAAGGGAAAGACACGCCGGGTCACGCGGCACCGGGAGGTGCCGGTGCAGAAGATACTGAGGCACCGGGTCCCCGGAGGCAGGACACCTCCAAGCCCCCGTCAAGAAAAAAAGGAGCAAACCTTCAAAGGGAAGTAAGATTTCCCTCCTACTAGAGCCCTGGTAGAGGACCTCCAATAGATGGTCCGCCGGAAAGTGAGCCACCGGGTCACCCATGCGCAGGATGCCCACAGCCGTGGACACCGCGTGAGCGAAGGCCGCACCTGCCTCCGTAGGGCCCTGCGGTGGAGAAAGCGGCTCCTCCGTGGGCGACGGCTGCAAACTAAGGCGGCCGCCCCCGAGGCAAAGCGGGACGGGCAAGGGCCAGACCTGGAAGTCAGAAGGAGCCGAAGAATGAGGGACCTGCCACTCTTCCGACGAACACCTCTGCTTTAGGAAGGGCAGGGAGCCGCCCTTTGATGCCAGTGAAAAAGACACCACACGGCGACCAGTCTCCGGGGAGGACGACACCATGATACAGCCTACCTCTGGAGAAGGAGCATCCGAAGACGAATGCGCGGTACGACCCCTACGCGGAGCCGTAGAGTCCGCTGCTTGAGGCAGGACGTTGGCATCAGCCGGTGTCACCGGACAAGGTACCTCCTAGTCACCCTGCACCGGAGACCGGAGCGGAGACTGGAGTAGAGCTGGAGCCGCATCGGCCCCGGGGTAGCGCCGGAATGACGCCGACCCATGGACGATCCAACCTCCGACTCGTCCTCCGACTAGGCAACCGCCTGTGGAGAGGGACAAGGAGGGTCCACCGACCCCTGTGGCTCCGCACGGTCCAGCTGCTGCCGGCACCGTAGCGGCGTCAGCTCGGCCTTAGATAGGACCACCTTGTCAAAGGACCGAGAGGGGCTCGGGGATGCGACCCAAGCCCCGGCGACCTCCCACGACACCACAGGGACCCCCGCGTGAGTTTGTGGCGAGGCAGAGACGCTGTGGCCTGAAGGAGGTGCCCCAGAGGAGTCTCACCCCAACAGCACCACATCCTCCAAGCCTGGATCCGAACCAGTCGGCGCCAGGGCCGGAGTCACCGGCGGCACCACGGAGGGCCCTGCGCAGGGCGAGGGATCTGCCGACGCCCCAGGAGGGGAAGCAGGAGGAGAAAGCGAGGCCTGTAAACCCGCCGAATGTCCCCATTTGGACTCTCGACGCCCCAACACCGGGAAACGATGGATAGGACGACACTCGGGCCGCATCACGCACGGAGAGTCCACGCCACCGGGAGGCCGGAAACCAGCCCCCGGGGACAAACTGCGACACTTACCCACCGGGAAGCGATGCTCACGTGACATCGGAAAAGGGCGAGGACGACGACCACGGCCAAATCTGAAGCCGTCCACCGAAGCAGACCGAAGGAAGGACGTCGACCTGGAGAGACGCGCTGAGAGAAGTTTCATCTGGCGCTCCCGCCGCGACTTCGGCTTCAACTGTTGACACGCCGCACAATCTGTGGTGCCGTGATCCTCCCCCAAACACCACATACAAAGGAGGTGAGAGTCCGTCGCCGACCTAAGACGCCCACAAAACGTGCAAGATTTAAAGCCCGAAGGCATTCGCACACATTCTAAAAAGAAATGGAAGAAAAAGGGGGGGCCTAACAGGCCCGTAGCAAGGATCGGATCGGCTTCGCACGTGGAAAAGGAAAAAAAAACTGACATAGGCGCGCCGGGGCGGGTCTTATGTGACCTCGCTGATGTCAAGTAAATGGAAGACGCCTAGGCGGGGTCGCGTGATGTCGCCCCGCCCCCGGCGAGCAGGGATGCTGTGGCAGAAAAGTTTACGGATCCAGTCTCACACCTGGGGATAATTCTATGTGAAGGAATCTGCGGCTAGTAGTCTCTATCAGATTGCGTCTTTTTACGGGTGCAACTAAATTGCCCATTGACACAATGGAGCCTTCTTTGGTCGGGCTCCATACATTTTTCCATTAGCCCCAGGCCCTTGAGATTAATAGCAATAGCATGACCATTACTAACATCCTTTTCCAACAGACTCAGCCCCTTTGCCTTTTTTCTCCTGCTCTGCTGCCTTGTGTAATGATTTGACAATCATTTCTGGGAAATATCAAAGTTAGATAAGGTATCAGCAAATAAATGATCTAACTCTGTTCATTCGTTGGTTACATATGCACTCTACTGACAGGAGCAGGTGTCACAAATCTATCAAACACAGGGCTTAAAAGTAGACTCTCTGCTTTAGCCTCAGTTGTTACCATTGGTTTCTGTTTTGGACCCTGAGTCAGAGTTGGCAGCGTCTGCAATTGCCGCTCAAATTTGAGTGAATCCACCCAGGGAAATGAGCCCTTGGATGGGCATGCGAAGAGTGAGCCCTCTCAAATAGCACCCATCAGCAGTGTGGCGACTGGGGAAACCTCAGGTAGGGCAACTTGAGCCCCAGTAAATACGCCGTACCAACACACATTTCAGCACTGGTCTGCAAATCTACGAGTTTGAGATCTCGCTATCATGCTCTGCGCTCCTTCAGGATCCGCCTGCTCCACTCCTCGTTGGATCCGAGTGTCCCGCCGCAACTGACCAAAACCAAAGGGGATGATGGACGGAGTGTTGAACATTGCAAGCACTCACCCCCAGTCAAATGATCTGCGTTTAATTCATCATCATTCTTTAGCTCACTCCGCCTCCCCAGTTCCGACATTGTCTTCCCTGGACCGGAAACAAGCATCCTGGGACCGGTTTTTGGTGTCTTCCCTGGACCCGGAAACGAGCATCCTGGGACCGCAACTGACAGCATTCCCAGGCCGCATCCACTGTGCCGACAGTCACCCTGGGGAGAGGCCAATTTGGTAACGATTCATACAGTGATTAGCCTTGTGAGTAGTAGTCTACACAAGATAGGAAGGCTTGTCCCAGATGTCATCAGTACTCTTAGTGTTTCATCTGAGTGATCACCACTTTTTATGGCGCGGGAAAAGGTAGTATGGGTCAGCACTGAGCTGCAATCTCAGCCTGTTGCTATATTCCCAATCCTGTCAACCCCTCCGAGAGCTGAAGGCCCAATGCTGTGGGAAACTCTGAATCCGACTATCCCTGTTACAGGAAAGTACCAAACAATGATTTATGGAGAACAGCCTTTGCCTAGACCATGGAATGGGTCATAAAGAACGAGGAATACCTGATAAAAGCTATGTCCTCTAGAAGAGCTGTTTCACAATCCTGAACTTTATTCAGATACATAGTTGTATGAAGTATATGTGAGGCAATAAACAACAAATAGGCTTGTTAATGAGAAGAAACCTGTGTCTCTTTCAATTTTTGGTTTTTCCACACTTAGCTAATGTTTCAACTGTCTGGTTTTCCAGTGCCTTATTTGTGACTTAAGACTGCATTTGTTGTTGGAAGCAAATAAAGTACCTTGATAGTATTTTACTTTTGTCGTCTTTACTTTCTCTTGCTGAGGATGGCGGACACCTGAAGACATACTAATCAGGTCCTACGCTTTCATATACAGCTGCTAGTCGCAGCTTTATAAAAGAAATAAGGCGTGCTATCCCAAGTCTGCAAAGACTTATTTCCTCCTGCTCTAGTTTTACACACCGTTGCCAGCACTAGTTTTGTAGTCTGTCCCTGTTTTTCCTTTAGAAACAACTTGCCTTCCAAAGTTTTCCCTCATAAACGTTGAAAAAACAAATCCCTCGCAGTGACCAAGGCTTGTAGTGCCTACAAGCTTTAACTTAAAGACCTCTTCTTGGAAGTGTCCATTTGCTGCCGCAGATCATCAATCCAAGAGGCTACTTAAAGGTCAGAAGCACATTAACGTTAAACAGTGCAGAAACCTCCACTGGTGACCTGCAATAACTCTATTTTGCTAAAAGCACTTAACTAAAACCCCAGAGCAGAGAGGAACAATCTGTGTGCACGCACCTACTAAGATTACTGCCCCTCTCTATTCGAATCATGATTCAACTCTGTTCTGCATTTATCAACAGGCCTCTCATTTGTGTTTCTCCAGACTTTGTACCACCTCCAGCACGTCATCTTGCACCAAGTAGTAACAAACAATATAAAAGACATATTTGGGAAATATAAAGACACCAAAATACAAACAAACAAAATCTTGACTTCAAATAAACATCTAACGTCAACAATTTAAAAGTAGGAATTTTACCCACAGAAAATACACTAAAGCAAATAGCTCTACCATGAATTCTCCGCAGGCAAGACTGTGCCTTTGATTATTATGCTTTTTTTTACTTACCATGAGCTTACAATCAGAGCATTCTGTGTTCAGGATGCTATATTTTCGTAAAACATATTTTTGCAGTCTGGTGAGTTAGCTGATCTCCCAGACATTTCTCCAACCACCGAGCAGGACTCCGTAGCACACAGGAATTTAGCATCTTAGCAACCAAAGATTTTATTTATTTTAAATATGATGAAGTAACTTAAGAGACCAAGTTCAAGTCAGTAGTCTTGATATCAACCACACAGAAGTCAATGAAAGAACTGCTTGCAAATAGCTTAAACCTCAGACAATTGCAGTGGGTAGCATTTCAGCCAATGTGCCACTCTAGAAGGAAGCTTGCATTACTTGCATTATACATATCAGTACTGACCCTGCTCTTCCTGGGAAAGGTCTATTCCTACCGACTTCGGTAGGCTTGATAATCAGAGGCTAACGTGTGTGCGTAGAGTGTTGAGCTAGCTTAAGGAGAAGAAACGGTTTCAAATGTTTTATTAAACCATTCAAGCTGCATTTCATTCCTCTGACACTGGAGGATGAAACACATACAACTAGCCTTCATTTTACTTCCTAGAAAACTAGAACATTGCAACTGAGCTTCAAGTTTTAAACCTAGTTGAGATGAATCCTGTCCAGATATTATTTTTTTGGGGGGGAGGGAGGATGAAAGTCTGCCTTCCTTGGTAGCAGCAAAGACTAATAATATTCTGTCCTATTTTCTCTACTGCTGTGGTGCTAGAATGAAAGGCTGACTAATGCTCCTCACTTCATCATTATCAATAGAAAGAAATTATGATCATGTAACAGATCCTCATTGCAAGTCTTCATAGGAGGACATATGGTTCTCAATAGAGCCTGATCTTCTGACAAAGAGGCAGCTGAAGAACTAGCTTGAATTCTTTCTGAAAAGGAAAGTATTAGTGAGTGCCAACCTGCCACACGTTGATGAAGTCAGCACATGCCTAAGGTGGGAAACAGCGTTTACAATGCTGTCAATACCACGCAGGTAGGTAACAACGCGGTCGTTACAATGACCGCGTTGTTACCACGTGTGGCATTACATTTCAACGACTTGCGCTAGGTGGTGTGCAACACCAGGGAATGTGTTGGATTTTAAATCCAACACCTTCCCAGCTGTTGCGCTAACTGGAGTAGGAATAGTAATTTATACTATTCTTAGGTCCAGAGCGCCATCTAGCGCAAGTCGTAGAAATGACTTGCAATGTAATGCCACGGGTGGTAACAACGTGGTCGTTGTAACGACTGCATTGTTACCTACTGCGTGGTAAT
The DNA here is from genome assembly GCF_964204655.1 of Triturus cristatus. Classification (NCBI taxonomy): domain Eukaryota; kingdom Metazoa; phylum Chordata; class Amphibia; order Caudata; family Salamandridae; genus Triturus; species Triturus cristatus. Next base: position 82,603,025 of record NC_140586.1, on the reverse strand, counting down.
AGCACGCGTTGTAATGTGCTACATTCGTTTAAGGTCCCCACACCTTCAATTGGCTTCTGTGGAAGACGCTGGGTGTGGGGAAATAGAAGCTGGCAATGCGTACCTCATCAGGTGCAGAGAATAGGGACATGATCTCGCGATGCCGGTTCTCCTTCCGCACCTCCTCATTCCGGTGGTCAATCTCCTCAATGGCAGTGTGGTCCAGCAGGGAGGGAAGCAGTGAATCCGGAGTCGAGTTCTTCAGGTCGAAGATGCTGGAGGCCCAGCTACCCCGTGGTGTATCGTCCAGTGAGACAGACCGCCGTTTTAAGTCATCCTGGGGAAGCAATTGAATTAATGGATGAGGAGCGATCTTCAAAATGATAACAGTGCATTCAACAGTACTAACTTCTCACACTGCTCATCAGTGTTACTTCCTACCAGTTCCACTTTCTCACACTTCAAGCCACAGCCACCCTCTCACACTTCCCATCAGTATATTCTCAGACCACTGTGTGCCATTTTCTCACATTGACCGCCAGCGTCACCTTCTTACATGTTAAAAAATGCATATTTCACATACTGTCCAGCAGTGCCAGCTTCTAGCATTTACCATTCATGGCAGATCCTAACATGTCCCACCAGTGTCCTTGTCCCACATGGTCCAGAAAAAACAGTTTCCTACTCTGCCTACCAGTGCCATCTCTCCACAACTGCCAACTTATCTTTACCTAGCACTGCTGGTACCTATCATAGTTCAACTGTGTCTGTTTCTTGCCGGTGCTCCAGCTTCACATACTGCCCACCAGGGCTAGCTGGAAAAACTGCACCATTAGCTCGACTTCCTGATACTGATCACCACATCCTGCTTCTTACATAACCCACCAATGCGAGCTTCTCACACTGCCATTTAGTCTCAGTAAGACACAGTCCTGCAGTGTGAACACCTTAAATGGCCACCAATATGAGATCCTGACATTCACAACAATGCAAACCTCTGATATCGCCAACTAGTTCATGCACACCCCAATGCCCACTAGTGGCTGCAACTCACTGCCCATAGGTGTCATGTCCTCACACTGCTGAGCTCTACCACCTTCCCACAGTGCCTATCAATGCCAAGTCTTCAAAATTGTAATCAATGTGCATCAACCCTCCTCAGTTGTATGCAAGGTTGGTCGTTCTCAATGCCCCGCTCAATCCTTGCCTTAGCTGCTGAGAATGCCTTTAAAAGTGCCGATGGTGTTCCAGCACCGATTGTGGTTTTGTTGGAAAGTGTGGTAGAAGAGACACAAAATGGTCAACATAGACTATGCTTGTGGAAAACAAAAGAGATTAAAGATGTGAGTGATCATCACTTATGGGTTCTGGAGTCGCATGCTACTCGCCAAAACAGTGCTTCAACACCCATCAGGCGTAACAAGCGCTATATGAATGCAAACCTGTTTCCCTATTCTATCCCTCCGCTATCCTTTCCAATCAAAATAACGGACTAATTTCCACCACTCAAATTACTTTCATATTTCACTATACTAATTCACCACTAATCCTTTATGGGTTCCGGAGTAGCATGCTACTCGCCGAAAAAAGCGCTTCAACACCCTATCAGGGGTAACAAGCCCTATATAAATGCAAACCTTTTTCCCTCTTCAATCCCTCCGCTATCCTCTGAATCCAAATAACTGACTAACCTGTCCACCACTCAAATTACTTTCATATTTCACTATACTAATTCAACACTAATCCTTTATGGGTTCCCGAAGTAGCGTGCTACTCGCCGAAAAAGCGCTTCAACAACTCGTCAGGTGTAGTAAGCGCTATATAAATACAATTACAATACAATACAATACATGGACCTCTGGATACCTATAGAAGGAGCCAAGGTGAATGTTTCCACAAGTTATAATCTGTCTCAAATTGAAAGGGATGCTCAAAACAAGGGAGCCATACCGACTCTTCCTGGCTGCCCCGGTCCTCTAATGCCTCGTCCACTTCGTACACCTGCCGGGAAAGCCCCCGTTGCCGATCACGCTGTCGCTCGGCTGTGTTGGGGTTGTAAACGGTGCTGAGTGTCTGATATCTAGAGAGAAAGCAGAAGAGCATTTCAGTTTCAAACACATCTGTGCTGGTGGGAAAAGGCTAGGGTTCCAGGCCACATACAAAGCCTGGTATCTCAATAAAATAAATCTTAAGGGCACGAGGGGCTTGGTAAAGTAGAACTAAGGAGGACATCAGAAAGAGGAGGATGATTGGAATGAAGACAGAAGCAAAAACGTAAATGAGAAAAAAGAAGAGGGATGAAAGAGAAGAACAAAATGGAAGTAAAAAAGCCTTGGTGATGCACAGAGAAGATTTTCTTCATCAGAAAACTTTAGAAATGGTCTGTTTTTCAGGCTTTAGCAATATATTCGGAGTCTGAGAAGCTTATCCATGGTAAAAAATATGCCCAGTACGTTCTCATGATAAATGAAAGAATTTGCATGAAAATATAAATGCAATTGAACCACAGAATCATTGTGCAAGAACATATGGCAAACAGTGTGATATTGAAGATGCCAAGTATGATACCAGAGGCTATGACCAACAATGGTAACTTTGATTGAAAAACCCTGTCGGGCTTGGACAGATTGAATTACAGGCCCATCAGGGTTCTATTGATTTCTTTAAAGCTTCTCAGAGAGTTTACTTGTCTAAGAAAATCCATCTTTTATTAAAACAAATCATATACTAGACCCTTTTCCAAAGAGCTTTCTACCTGGTAGAACCACTAAGTGGCCCCTGATTACCACAGCTTTAGAAAACTAACTAACAGGGATGAAGTTGGTGTCCTGGAGTTCATACACCTTACTGCAGCCTTCAACGCATCCAAATACTATGCCCTACTTTGTAGATTGAGGGCAGCGTGGTCTAATGTCAAAGCATTCAATTAGCTCTAATCCTTTTTTCCCCAGAACATTGCAATTGTTTACTCTTCAACAATTTTTCTCTGCTTCGAAAGAGGTTAGATGTAGGTACCAGCAAGATCTGACTTTATTGCTTATTTTCTCAGCATACATTTTATGCTTTCGGTAAAGCTGATCCACTCAGGCTCACTTGGGCTTAAGATCTAGACCACACTTACAAAAATGTGGATTTTGCCAAGTGCCTGGCTGCTTTGGATAACTGCATTAACTGCGTGAATCATCATTTTCTCAAACTCAATCTGTTGACAACAGAGATTCTGTCAATGGTAAATCCCATCAGCAACACTTAATTTCTACAGCCATTGTGCCTGTTCCTTTCACTACTCCCACTGAAACTGTTCGACACCTTGGCTTCATATCCGATGTGGACTAAATATGTCACCTGAGTGGTGACGACTGTAAAAATAGGGCTGTTCCATCATTGCTCTCTGAAAAGATAACTTTGCTTTTCTGGGCCATACCCAGCTGACTCTAATAAGCATCTCATTGGTCATGTCTAGGCTAGACTATACTATTGTACTGTACTCAAGAGTCCTGCCATTCATGCCGAGAGGTCAACGACTCCAGAACATGCAGCCCATTGGCTATCTTATCTAGCGCTTCAATTAAGATCCATATCTCTCCAGTACTGAGGGAATGACACTAGATCACAGTTACTAAGTGCTTTTGATTAAAGGCACAACACTTATATAATGGGGTCTTAATAAGCGTCAGCAAATGCTTCACTCCTCGAAGCCAAAGCACTCGTCATTCCGACTTGGATCATTTATATTATTTCAGGCCTCCACCTAGGCAAATCTTTTTTACTATCCTGACATTCACTTTTTGAAAAGCTGAACTTTTAAAAACATTTGAACACTCAGCTTTTCAACGAGTCTGATGGTATCACCGGATGGTGAGCAAGCGTTTTGTAAACTATTCTGCCAGAGATGATGTCTTTAACTGTCCCAAAGAATATACCAATTATTGCACCGAAAATATTACTTTGTCAGGGAATCCATAAATATGTGAAATTATACAACTTCACTGTTAAGAAAAATAGGCCCATAGCTGCTCCAGGGAATGTAATTCACCAAGCCAGAGAATAACTGTTGACCACTGAGAGAGAGAATAAGAATAATGCGGTGCCAGAGAACATCAAACCATGCAGAAAATGTCAATCCTGATGCTATCATGTATCCCAATGACAGCGAAAAGAAGCACTAGGGTGAAAGCTTCACTTTACAAACCCATTAAACATAATAAAACAACCACTCTCAAGTGAATGAGGACAGATAAATTGGAAAGTGGGCTTATCCATGGAAGCCGTAGCAGTTTTGCCAGCTCCCTATAGACATAATCCCAGAGTCGCTGGTCCATGTCACTGTGTTGACAAGCCTATTATGAGAAAAGCACTGATGCAAAATGTTTCTCACATCTAATTAATTATGACCCAATATCTGCAGGTTTATGGTGCCTGATGCCGAGGAGGGTATTTCAACTCAAAACATGTACCTTGTGATCCGGTCTAATTTGTGCAAAGTTCATTATGAGTTTACCACTCCCGTTTAGGTGGGTCCAGGGACTGAAGCACGAGGACCGGAGGAGGCGGGCCAGCAGAGTGGGTAAGTTTAAGTTTACATCTTGGAACAGAGAATGCAGTAAAATGGAGGAGAACAGGGTCGTTTAGAAACCAGACCCAGGGCTCGCTATCCGGCAGCCACCTGTGATAAAATAAAGGGGCACACATGCATGCTTTCAGTTTCATGGTGCATTTTACAGGCAAGATAATTTCAAAGGAGTCCTAGTTGACCCCACACCACACGCCCTGTGTAGGAGAGTGGCACCCACAGACTGCTGCCCCAGGCTCAGAGCTGCTGCTGGCCCTCATTTTGCTGCATAGGTCCCTTGCTTGGTGACTCCAGCTATAGTATTCTGTCCTCCAGTACGGGTTCCAGCGCACAAAGACCCCGCAGCTAATCAAGGCGAAGGGAATGGGTGCATGACGGTGCCCGTTTCTCACCTCAAGTCCTGAAACAGATTGGAACCACTCAGCAAATGAGCATGTTTCAGCTCGAAAGGCAGCGGCGGCTCCTCTGTTATGGCAGAAGAGCACACCCCGCCTGCTGGCCAACTGAGGGAGAGCCCTGAAACAGATTAGAACCACTCAGCAAATGAGCCTGTTTCAGCTCGAAAGGCAGCGGCGGCTCCTCCGCTATGGCAGAAGAGCACGCCCCGCCTGCTGGCAGCTGAGGGAGAGAAAAAATAAAATGATAATAAAACCATTATTATTATCATTTAATTTTTCCTCTGGAGGGACCAAGTCTTTGGCGGCGTGACTATGCCATTACAGGCATGAAAGGGGAGTGGTGAGCAGAACAGTTGTCAATGCGCATGACAGTTTAGCCGGCCGTCTTAGGGCGGCCAAACCATCATATGCATTGACATCTCTCCAATCTGAGCTGCAATGCCGGCTGGAGAGAACAGCAGGCAGAGGCTTCAAGTCCCCTTTGGAGCGGAAAAGAAGCCCGCTTAGACCAATATCAGTGCTACTCTCATACTAGCCAACATGAAAGAAGTGCTGGGATTGGTGGTGGGGAGTTTCAGAGCCTCGGCATGTACACAGCAGAAAGGAGAAGAGCAGCAGAGCGGTGAGGAGCAGGTAAGTAATTTTCTTTTTTAGGTCTCGCTGAGCCAGCGCATACGCTGCCCTGCGAGAAATTTAGTGTGTGGGTTTTCAAAGTGCTGTCACAGGCTTTTGGTTGCCTAGCGCTTGCGTTCACGCGAGCGTGCACGCGTGCAGCCGCCATATGGGTTTCTGTCAAGGCTCATTAAGCCTTGCGTGCCTCTCTCTGCGCTTCAATTCTCACACACAATTCCCCAGCAGGATGATACCTTCTCCTGACCCCTGCCTCGTCTGTATGCAAAACCGAAGCGTGAAATGGCGGCCGCCAACCTCCTGTGGCGCTGGCGAACTGTGTCGGTCTTTACAGGTAAACACATATATTTACATAATGCCCCATGCGACTGCCGTTCTTTTACTTCCCACTGCCACAACATATTTACAAACTACATTCAGTTCTTTGGGTAGTGCGAACTGACATATTGTATGATTAGCTACACATCTGCTATACTACAGTCTTTACCTAACATTTTTTTCGCGATCACTTTCGCTTGTTTCTTCCCGTCACGTGCTTGTCTTCATTAAGCTGTGTTTATTCTCTTCTTCACGTCCGTCTTCGTTATCGCTCCCGTTATTTCACGTTGTTTTCCTTCATCCTGGTCCATGTCTCTGTCGACCATTTCCTTTTATCCTTTCCGCCCTTTGCCCGATGATTACTCCCCTCCTCAAAACAGGGTATGGGTTTACAGGTTTTCGCCCTTTCCTGTTCCTTTCGTTTCAAAGCCTCGTCAGGGGTAGTAAGCGCTACATCAAGGCAATCACAAAACAACACCGTCTCTCTTCTTTTGTTAGCCTCCCTCTAAGCGTTAATAGTGTGTGTCTGTGTTCGCTCGTGCAGGGTTTTGGATTTATTTTGTCATTTCATGATTAATTGCATTTTTTCTCCCATTTTATGCGCTTACTTATCTTCCACCCATTTGCTTTTTTCGTGTTTCCTCATTTGCGACTGTTTCTCTGCCCCATTTCCCCTCTGTTTCATAGTCGTTTGCATGTTTATTTATAGAAGTACCACTAACTAACCAACGGCTGCTGGACTTCCTAGGTCTGGATCTGTGAGCCCACTGGCTTGATACTTCTTTTGAGTATATTCCTTCATTTGATTTCTTATGCTGCCATGCCTTTTTCAAATCCCCCCTGTATGTTTCTCCTGCCCATCTTTATGATTCTTGGAGCTGTCTCTAATTTCTCGATTTCAAACGATCATCTCCAGTAATCAGTGCTGCCACAACATATTTACAAACTACCTTCACGGCATTCAGTTCTTTGGGTAGTGCGAACTGACATATTGTATGATCAGCTACACACCTGCTATACTACAGTCTTTACCTAACATTTTTGTTTTTCTGAATAAGGAGATTCTTTCATTTATGGGCATTTCAGACTATATCATTTTGGGATAGAGGAAGACAAACCTATTTCACTTGTATAAAGAAAATAGGTTTTCAAAATAGCGAGTCCTGCACCGTAGGAATAGTAAGCAACCTGAGTGAGTGTCAGATTGCATGGTATTTCTTGCTCCATTGTGGACCCCCCCCCTCATTTGTACTTATATCATGTGAATTTATTTGTAGTGTCAACATTGCTAGTGACGGACGAAGTTCTGTACATTTTGATAAAGAAAAAAACATGTTTACTATAATCACTGGCGTTTTTCGGTGCGGTCTGTGGCTTAGGATATAACTGGTTCTATCAGTAGGGGATAACATGCTCTTTGAAGAGGGGGAACTTTCACAGCTTTAGAAATAACTGATGAAGTCGGATTTGCGGGGCATTGTTGTTTTCTGTTCTTCTGCTTTTAGCATCTCTTGGTTTCCAATTGGTTAAATCAGTTGCTACAGGTGTTGTGTTGGCAGTTTACAAAGTTGTTTTTGTTTTCCTGCCAAAGGGCGATTTGATGGAATGTACTGACTCGTATGTAGTGAAGCGAGGCAAGTATTGAAAGTGATATGGGCTGGGAGGGGAGCCAATTATGTTTTTTCATGGTGGAGGTGATGTGCTTGCACTTAGATCTCTTAATAAGTCTTGGTTCTGCCCCTTAGACACTCTTCAGTAGGGCTGAAGTCTGAGTTTGCTGTTAGCAGGTCATTGCCACCTTTCAGATGTGAGCGGGGCTAAGTTTGTTCTAAAGTCTGTTTAAATAAAGTCTGTTTAAATAAAGTATGGTTTTCTTTTTCTTTTTTGCAGTAGAGACTGCTGGTATCATTCGTTCGCCATTTTTCTTGGATATGTGTGTCCTCAAGGAGAGACTTTTGGGAATGATAAAACCAAGTTATGTGGAATTATATAAATGCTATTGGGCGAAGCCTTCCTGGTTCAGCCTATCTAAATACTACTGGGAGAAGCTTTCCTGGTTCATCTTGGGAGAGGTTCTTGAATCTAGTCTCTGGGGATACCTCAGACATTACTCACCTGCATGGATCGTAAAAAGGAAGCTTAGTGGATTCAGGGGCCCAGTAGCTGCGGGGGAAAGTAAAGCTGCCTTTAATGAACAAGCATTGGCACAGCCAATAGGTCTCACCTTTGGGACCTTATAAGTATTTAGTTATGCAGCACAATATCCTTGGTGCAACAACATTAACTGTTGCATGGCTAAACACTTATAAGGCCCCAAAGGCGAGACCTATTGCCTATGCCAATGCTTGTTTCTATTTTGTCATCCGTCAGCCCCCCAACCCCATACCCCTCCCCCGCCACTCTGCCGAGAGACCAGTTGCTACTGTCAACAGGTTTTTTGCCGGCTTAGATGACCAAGCTGTTTTTATATGGGTGGGGTATGTTAGGAATATAAGTTTGTATGAGATGTGGCTGTGTTCAGTTTAGCAAGACAAGGTGTGAGTGGGATGGATTCAATTTCTAAACAATGAGCGAGCGATCGAGCACTATGATGGGATCATGCTTTCTGGCCTCACTGAGCATCATGTCTGCATGTCGCTTTCCAACAAAAAATGTGTGTTTATTTTCCAGGGCAGAGCATTGTGAGTAAAAAGAGGTTCTGATCTCAGAAAGGCTTGTGTAAAATAACTGTCATGTTGTACTATTCTCGAAATAGTGCCATCGTTGTCTGTGGTTAAAAGGGATACAATTATGTTTACGCTTTCCAAGGGTTAGAAGGTAAAGCATTCTTTTTTTTTTAACACCTGTTTGGAAAAAGCAGGCGAAGTATTGTGCCAGTCGAGTAACTCAAAACGATGCCCGCCCCTCCCCCCTCACAGATATTTATTGGCCTTGGGTTGAATGGGGTACCTTAAAGAGTTGGGGATCCCCCGCATCTCAGGGGCTGATTGAGCCTCTGTACTGTGCAACCAAAATCAAGTGAGTGGGAAGAGGCCCCCTGTGTGCCAATGGTAGACCCCGGTACAGTGAAGCTGTAGGGTGCGCTGTCAAGGATGTCTGCTGGGCAGCACTTCATGCTCCTCCATACGTGGTTGAGGCACAGCTGGTGAGTATAAACAGGATGGAGGCAACCAATAATGCAAAAACGCCTTTTTCACAATGCGCAAGACACATCTTGTACTGAATTACTTTTTAACATGTGTTTCTCAATGACAAGACCTGCCTTCATCTTCAACGCCAGAGCTCTCAGTCGTGGATCATTATAAACACTGTTGATAATAAGCCAAGACTGACAGCTTTGGCATTGACCTTAAAGGCATGCTGGTCAGTGGTGGTTTGCCTCACCAAATATTTGGGGTACCAGCCGCCACTGGTGGCTCGTAATAAACTTCAAATCTTTGCAGGGTATGGATCCATCTGTAAGCTCTATTGAAGCATCAAGATTCTGGCATCTGCACAGTCGACACTTAGAGGGCTATTATATTAGTTTCTGAGCAGTGGTGAATTTTAAAGGCCTATATGTATACCATTAGGCTATAAAGAGTCCTTTTTGCGAAAAGGCAGCGGCTGCAGAGATTGAGTCCTCAGACTGCAAAAGAGCGATCCTCTTGAGTGGCAAATATCAAAAGGGTTGCTCATGAGCACAAAAAAGCTAGCGAGCTACCCCCAGAGGGAACAGGTGTGGTTATGGTGTAGGGGTGCCATTTGCCAGGGTCGCCTCAGCATTTATATATCAAACACACACTGATGGTCTTAATCCTGGCATGAACAGATAAATAGTTCAGACTTTGCATAAACGCGTCAAAAGAATTGTGCTCGTTTCAGCCAACAATGAGGTGATCTGCAACATTCTGGATTTCCTGAAGCAGGTCCAGGGGTGCACTGAGGAGTGCTAAAGTGCTCCTTAGGACAACATAATGTTGAAAAATGGCATTACAAGCACAAGCCAACTACAACAGGAGCACTGAGATACACAGGGGCTCCCCAGGTGCTGCTGTCTCACTTGAGTGTCCCACGGGCACGTGTCAGGTATTCATATATCTGGGTGCTGCCGTCATATTGCCTCTCTCAGAAACGGTCTCCTTCATCATCGCTCATACTTAACAACCCTCAACAATCTATGCTCGTCAAGGCTGAGCAAAAAATACTGCAAGCCTGTCAGTAAGCAGACTTAAAAACTCTTTGGGCCCTTGGGTTCACAATGCCGCCCTCCTATAGAAGTACAAACTAACTGGCCTATGAAACCATTGCTATTTGAGAGGGTCCCAGACTTCCACATCAATCCAGCCACCCCTAAAACCTCCAGTAGCGTTCTAAATCTACCACTTGGTTTTAAGCTCAAAAAGCTTTATTCTCGCGCTGCTCTTATCGTGGAGAGACCCTAATCCCTTTCAGCACATCATTTTACCGGACACGGGTGTTTGTGGACGTTCTAGGGTTTTGAGTGTAGCTAATGTGGGAACTAGAGTACAATTGAACAAGTCATATTTTTCCGCCCAGGTTATCAAGTGATGAGAAACAAGTGAATTTGCCCAGTTTGCCATAACCTAGGGACAAGGAGTTTTAGGGTTTTGCATCGAAGATCCTTAAAAGCAATTCTAATCAATGCAGTGTCTTTTCTGTTTCACAGTTTTTGATACGCATGTGGAGGCATGAACTGAAGTTTTTATCTACCTAGTGGACGCCTATGGTTCTGAGTCTTAATGCATTGGATTATGAGATGTTATTGATTTTACAATGCCTGCTGTATTTATTGCATATTATTCGATTGTGGGCAGAATAAAGTTTGGCTTTTTATGAAATGGAGTGCTATGTAAACTGATTTAACTCTTTTTTTTATAGTACTATGTTTATTGATTCTTTTATGGCTGTATGCTGAAATAAAGATTTTGATTGATTGAGAACAGCTTTCTAGAGATGACCAGAGGCCCAGCCAGTCCACATTCCCACTTACCAATCAAAGCAGTTATGATGACCGTTCCCTCCCACCCAGCGCCTTGAGACCCTTATGGGTGAGTAGTCTCACTTTACAAGCCACTTGATTGATTGATTGATTGATTGATTGATGACCCACTTGAGAGGGGAGAGGATGTAGCCTTACGGCTAGAGCGGTCAACCTCGAAGCTGGGGGAACCGGGTCGACGTTCAACATTCTGTGATTCTGGGCAAATCACTTAATAACCCTGTGCCTAACAAAAAGGAATGTGTCCATCTGTAACGAAACTGGTGCTCATGTAAAGTGCTCCAATACCCGATGTCTCGGGTCTAGTTCGCGCTATATAAAACTCTAAAAAAAAAAAAAAAAAAAAAAAAAAAAGAGAAACCTGTCTTGCGTCTGCTCTGAAAGTAGCATACTGCCTGGTTTCTTTCCGCCCTCAGTACTGGCAGGTACAGGCTGGTCTACAGGAGCAGTCTGAGTTCACTCCTCCTCCCAGAGGAATGCACTCCACCTGCTGGTGAACACTCTGCCATTCCACCCAATTGCCCACCTGCTCAGTGTACACCTGGTGTGTTCTTACAGTGATGTGGCAAGGGGAGATTTAGTTGTTTACAAAACACCCAAATTAAGATGGAAGCCTTGGTCGGAGCTCAAAGGCATCATCAGCTCAGTATGCTGCCGCAGATGCAAAAAGCAGCCACAAACAGGCTGTCACTGCAGCAGAACAAGGCCAGCCACAAAAGTCAGAACACTGATGTAACTTATAAAGGCTAAAATTAAGCAAAGAAAAGAGTTAGGATTTTCCAAAAAAAGACAGAATGTGCTATTTTCAGATGAATGAGGAAATTATGGAGCAAGCAACAAATTACAAATGTCGAGCCTGCCAGGAAAAGCCAGAAGGCCAAGCACTCTATGCTGCAAAGAGCAGACTCCAGAACAAACCCGACCCCTATCAATCAGCTAAAATTAGTAGTTTGTGCTATTGAACCGCACCTAATAAACAGCAGTGGACTCCAGCAACATTCCCACAAGAACTTGGCCGCTGTCCAAAAGCTAAACTTGAGAATATTTCCCAGGTTTAGGCGTTCTTGAATATTCAAACACTCTCCCTATGTCTCCTTTTTCACAGTTTCGCAGCTAACGTGTAGCACCCGAACATTTCACTAAAGCCGTTTTCCACATTTTGCAGTGCTTGCTTCTGGCAATTACTCGGAAAAGTGGATTGAAAGTGAAGGAGCTGTGAAATCTGTGATGGGGACTTTGCCAAAACTCTGACATGCACCCAGTGACCCAATCCGCAATTTGGCATGCCGCTCTCATGAGTCTACCAGTCACTGTGCGGGACCAGCAAAAATACTATCCAGATAAGTTGTGTGGCAAAACTGTATTTATTTTGTTCAGTTCATTTAAAAAAAACTTTATTTCGGTCATTAAGACCATAAAAGTATGTGTGCAGTACAATACATTGAATAATAAAAGTAATAAAAAGGAATCCATCCATCTTAGAAAAGTGCACGTGCATCATCTTAATATACAATAGTGACAATCTGCAATGACATGTCCAAATCCAATGGCCTCATTAAAGTGCATGTGCGATATGAATGCATTGCAAAAAAAGATAACAGCGAGCGTCAAAAATAGGTCCAATAGAAGTGTAGATGGTTTTAGACAGCCTTAAGATGCTTTGCAGAAATCATAAAATGGTGAATCCAAGGGAATCATATCACAAACCGTGAAGCGGATAAAAGTTACGATATGATATGCTTTATTCGATACAAAAATATATCATAAAAGCAGAATCAGTCCTTATACAATTCTTAAAAACAACATGACATAAAACTAACAATGACAATTCATTGCAAATTTGATCATTAAAAAGTAAAATTCAATTTATGAAGAGGTAATAGGGAAAGGCCCATAAAATTTAAGTATCATAAAAAGCAGTACACAGCAGTATGGTACAAAACAATTCATACAAGCCTAATCCATATTTTTTGATGCCAAAAACTTCGAGCGTAACACCCATGCACATCACAGGTATGTGGCTACCCCACAGATCACAGTAAGGGAGGTAGTATCTGTCCTGAGGACACGTAGAACAGACAGATAGTTTCTTGAGCCCAGCAATATACAAACAGGTTTTAACCACTTACTTCTTATGTGTCTGTATACTGGGCAGGCAAACATAAAATGGGCAATGGACTCGGTACGAGCTCCACATCCTGGACATGGAGCTACTACTGTTACTACTGCAAATTGCTCGCTCCCCCTCCAGCTCACTATTAGGTTATTGATGGGGAGAGTCCCAATTCTCAATTTCATATACAAGGACCTATCTCTAGGGGTTTGGATAAAATCGAGATATGCTTCCAGCTTCCGAACAGGCTTGTGTTCCAGGAACTGCTCAGTGAGGATTCCCCTGTCCGCACTGGTCTCTTGTACCACCTCCACCCAATTCCAGTAAGCTTTCTTTATATCCTGTTTGGGAGGCGGGGTCTGGCTAACCCATGCCTCCCCCAGACCTATATCAAATAGGAGATGCCTAAGGTTTGAAATCCATTTGACCCTCTGGCCTGTATCCGCTTTGATGATATCGCTAAAAGCTACGGCATAGTAGGACAGTTCTTGGGTCGATCTAATACGGGCCCAAAAGAGTAAAGGGCGGAGGCGTACAATATCCTTGATTGAATGTCTGCCCAGATCTAAATACAGGGGCTTCAGGGGAGTAGAGATTGGAAGGGAAACCAGACCTCTAAAAAATTTGTTCTCCGATCTTACTAGGTCAATGATGTTCTCAAAACCCCATAATTCGGCCCCATACAGGGCTGAGGGTAGTGCTTTACCTTCATAAACCGCAAGGGCCGGGGATATTGGTTTACTTACAGAGAGTTGTTGTTCTCTTAAGATCGCCCCGGATACCAGCTTGTGGTTTAGGAGCATTTTTGCCAGATGGAAAACTCCACTTCATTTCACTGGTGACCCGAATGCCCAAATAATCAAAAGACTCAACTAAGTCTAGTGGTTTTCCTTGAAGGGTGATGTTATTTCTAAACCGCTTCGAGGGGGATATAGTCATCAATTTTGTTTTAACGGTATTAATGATTAAGCCTCGAACGGAACAGAACAGGCTAAATCTATCCAACAGCTTTTGGAGACCACTTGGGCTTTTTGATAACAGGAGGGTATCGTCGGCGTATAGGAGGGTCGGGGTTTTTTCACCCGCCAGGACTGGTGCGTCGGCCGGAAACTCCCTCAAATGGTCTACCACCCCATTCACAACGAGGGAGAACAAGGTCGGCGCCAATACACAGCCCTGGCGTACCCCCCCACTCACCTCGATCCTCTCCGTTAGTTGTCCCTGAGTCCCCCACCTAATTCTGGCGTAGTTGCCCTCATGGAGGGGTCTAATAAAATCCAGGACCATAGAGGGGGGGGTACCCAACTCGCGCAACACCTGCCAAAGCCTGGGGCGTGGGACCAGGTCAAAAGCGGTCTTCAGATCGATGAAGGCCAAGTACAAACTGCCTTTCCCTATGACCACGGTTTTCCAATGGATCATAAAGAATCTAAAGACCTGATCCATCGTACCCACTCGCTCCTTAAAACCAGCCTGAAGTGCGACAGGATATCACCTTCCTCCATCCACAGCCTCAACCTCATAAGGAGCACCCTACCAACCACCTTTTGTATCACATCGATTAAACTAATCGGCCTGTAGTTGGCATGGTCCTCCCTATCCCCCCTTTTGTAAATCACAACCACCTCCGCCCCCTTCCAGGATTCATGGACTGCGTGGCCTCTAGCTATAAGATTCATCAGCAGTAAAATAAACTGTGACCAAGACTTTCGGTCATACAAAAGGAGATCACCAGGTATGCCATCCTGACCCGCCGCTTTGCCGGGGGCTATATTTCCTATTGCCCGGGCTACCTCCTGTAGGTCAAAAAGTTCTACCGATAATGGATCTCCCAATGTATAGGGGTGATGCTCGTCTCCTATATATGAAACATCTGCCTTACCAGAGTATAGGTCATAGAAATGATCATACCATTGTTGCCCCGTAATATGGTTAGGTATCGGCTCAGATCCTTTACGGGTCCCCTTATTAATTAACTCCCAAAATAACGTGGAGTCTTTCTGTCGTGAGGCTAGCTTAAGCTCCTGCCAGTGGGTCTCTTCCCACTCGCGCTTTGCTGCCACTTGAGATCTGGCATAATCCTTCCTAGCCATTCTGATTAGTCCCACGTCTTTCCCTCTTGAGGGCAATGGATAGCGCCTGCCTCTTTTCCCTGCATGTGACCGAATACCAAGGGTTCTTAGGTATTATTCGGTTTCCTTTCCCTGTTTTACTATCCTTGATGGTGAAAAACTGTCCCAACCTTGTAATTAGATTTTGGTAAAAATCAGGAAAATAGGAATCATGAGTTAACTCTAAATTGTCACCTATCGAGTCAAGCTCCTCAATCTTTTGATTCAATAGTTCGGTTATACTGAACAGTTTATCGTCCTGATTTGAAACCTTGTGCCATTTAAGCCGTCTGTTACAATTGGAGGGCTCATACTCTTTCGTTAACAATCTGAGGGGCTCTTCCACTTAAGAGTCAATGGGTCCCCATTTATTTTTGATTTGCATACAGAGGGGATTAGGATTACTATCCAAGGTATCTTTTACTACCATGTCTATAAGATCGCCCCATAAGTGGACGTCGATCAGGATGTAATCTATAAGTGATGGTGAACTAATTCTGTTAAAAGTGTTGGCCCCATGCTGATCAGAGGGTGTTCGACCATTTACTGCTCTCCGATCATATTCAAGCGTTAAAGCATTCAATTGAATAGCCCTTTGGGACCACTTCTTAATAGGAGCTATGTTAAGAATTGGAATATCCCATTTGTTGTCTTCCTCATTCATGCCCAGCAAGTCCTCACTGCTCAATGGTTGGAAAATGCAGTTAAAGTCTCCCGCTACGATGATGTTAGCAAGAGGATGAAGATGTGATAGCTCTTGCTCTAAAGCAGCAAGGGTTGAGGATACTTGGGCCCCGGGAGACCCTCGAGCATAGATAAAAGTTACACATACAATGAAAGAGTAAAAATGTATTGCATCTATAAAATTAGAATTTGAGACAATAAAAAGGTTAACATTTTTAGATTAAGCTATTAACAGATAGAAGCAGTGTGTACGTTTGTTTTGAGTCTAGATTTGCGAATCACACATGGCATATTAACTTTCTTTTCAGTAATCCACTTCTCGCATGTACTTTATGTTGTGTGGTTTCAGATCGCCTTCAGAAAAACATGTCTAGGTGGCTCAGTAACTTAAGCTCTTGTTGTGGAGGAAGCCGACGAGTTTCAAACCAATATAGTTCTTTCCGGCCTATGGCCCAAGGAATGGGCAACAGTAACAGTGACACAAGGCACTATATAAACATCAAGCTATAGTTATCACTAATGCATCCATGGGCAGAACCAGGCACATCAACAAATGTAAAAACAGCCTGCAAAAAATTTGGTATATGAACGACAGACGAAGGGACAACTGGAACATACAGACATTGAAAATTGACCCCGTTCCCTAAATACGGCACATGCCACAGACATATTTCACTGATGATGCTCTTCATCAACAAAACATCCAACTCTCCTGCCCAAAAAAGCTCAACAAAGTATAAACCTCAATAGGTAATTCAGGATGTGGCTGAAGCATTATATTTTGCACAGTCATTAGAGAACAAGCACAAACTTTGAAAATCAAAAACAAATTCAATGTTTAAACCTCGTTAACGAAAGTACTAGGTGACAGTTCTTTACATCTTTTGGGTATATACAAAGGGGTTCGTACCATGCTGCCATACAGCTGCAGCATGTTGCTGTCAGTTGGACGCGACACACCCTAAGGTCTGTGCCTCTGCCAACAAGAGTACATTGCTTAACATTCAGGCTACAAAGGAGAAAGAAACAAGTAACAAATTTAAGAGCAGAGGGCAGCTGGATTTAAATTTAGACAGAACCGATTGCAAAAGTAAAGACGGATTCTTCTAATGAAAGCGCATGTGATAAAATGCACACAAAAAAAAAATAACTATAGGATGGAAAGCCTGTATGCTGGCAGCAGTGTATATATTGTATTGTAATACACTGTTCAACAGATCTAGCTCCACTGTCTCTTCCTTTGAAAGCCTTTGACATCAGCGGAATTGTGGACTTGTGTCTAATGTCCATACTGCCGACGTGTCGAATAGTATCTGGGACCTTGGTTTTAATCTTTTTAATCTTCTGTACCAGAGAGAAAATCGTGGATTGTGGGCAGCTCATTCCATCTTGTGTATGTGAAAAGGGCACCTCAAATACCAAAATTTACAATTTATGTACACAATCTTGTATTGTCTCTCGCCACCCAATTAAAGAACAGCACTCCGTTACTCCAACCTATCTCTACACTATAAAACTTGCGATTACATTAGTGCAAAAACTCTTTTTTAAAGACATATTCTTGTTTTTCATTTGTTACACACACGCACAACTTCTAATAATGGCATCTTTTGCAACACAAGTTCAACTTCATTGATGAAGACGAAAAGAGTCTAAATATGTCTGGTATTGTTCATGTTCACGTTCAGAAGAGAGGTGCCTAACCGCTGGATTAGATTTTCACTTTTGACACAGGGCCAAGACTGACTGACCCATTGGCATGTCTTTCTAATCTACATAGTGGGACAAAAAAAACATGGAGTGGAATGCTTCCCAGAGCATTGCCAAATTTTATGAACAGATCAAGCATTCCGCCATTGCCTTTTTTTGGTTCTTTTCTGTGGGTCATTCTGAGTGACACGTATATGAGTAAATCTGTGTGCCATTGCTAGCTGTGCCACTGATATGCCTTGCTCATCACTGATGAGGCCTAAAAAGACCAAAAGGTTACTGGGGTTTGCTTGTACCTCAGAATTTCTGGTCTGCATGTGCCCTTTGGCTCTGGTCTCGAATTGTACCATGACCAAAAAGAGACTGAATGAAATGCTACCAAAAGTAATGGCAGTGGATAATACAGAATCCAATATTTCAACCATTGCATTTTGTGTTCTCCTCTGAGAGTTACTAGGTGGCAGAGGCATGTCTAGATATGGACCCAAGAGCTTAGTGTGTGCCTAGCCGATGAGCTCCAGGGAAACTGAAACGAACATAAGGATTTTTTTGGGGAAGAAGATGTGGCCTTATAGTTATTACGGGAAGTTAAAATAGATTTGCAAAATGTTTTATTACGGTCTGTAACAGCAGATTGGTTATAATTCTACACCACCACTTTTTATTTTAGTAAACAGCCTCCTTATACAGTCAGACAAAGAGATTTTCTTGCTAAAAACACAATAGTTTTCACTATAAGCATAAATATAACAAGCATTTGCAATGCAATAGGTCTCACATTTATGAGAGTTTGAGCTATTGGCATTGTAAATGACAATGCCTTTTATTTAAGTGTTGTTTTTAAATCAGATAAATAAAAGGCATTGTCATTTACAATGGCAATAGATTAAACTTTCGAAAATGCGAGACCTATTGTATCGCAAATGTGTGCTATAAATTTTCTTTTAAAAGCGCTAGGAGGGAGCGGACAAAGCTATTTGAGACAATAGTGCTTGGAGGCTGTAATAAAAGACTATGAGCAACAACACACGTAACAGGGGGTGTCCCAATGGGGGTTTACAAAATGAGACAAGGCGGTAATGAGGACGGACTACTAAGCCTTTTGACCAACGAACAGCCACAGTTTACAGAGGACAATGACACAAACCAATGAAAAACGTGGGCGGAGCCTCAAGCGTCTACCTCAATAATGCATGCCTCGCATAGCAGCGCAGGCGCTGCCCAGGCTCGACCTAAAAAGGAGTTAGAGTTAAAGGAATCTACTAATAAATATATATCACTGTCTTGTGATGAGCCCATATAAAATATATGGTACTTAGGCACTCCTGTCTCACCAGGTAGGCGTCTGCTACATCATAAAAATGTATCTCACAGTAACCTCAATGAACGTATAATCAAACAAGCATTGGCAAAGCCAATACATTTGGCCTATGCGAGATCTATTGCCTGTGTCAATGTTTTTTCATGTTGCACAGTGGTGCAAGCTGCTGTGCTACATAGATTAATGTTAATTAAAAAAAAGTGATATGACATGGCCAGACTGTAGCACAGCCTTTTTTTTAATTTTATTTTTTACTTTAAGCTAGGCACATACAATTTAAAATTGTGAATTTCCCTATACTTATTAAGCAGTTTATATTCTTGAACAAATGGCCACTGCAGTTACCAGTGTGTCAAAGTGTAGCTAGTTGGAACTCTGAGCATGGAGACTGTGGTGTTACGGCCAGAGCTGCTACCTTTGGAGCTGGGGAACCAGGTTCGAGTCTCTGCGCCGGCTCAACAACCTGTGACTCTGGGCAAATCACTTAATCTCCCTGTGCTTGTAACAATTAATGTGTCCTTGTGTAATAAAACTGGCGCTCATGTAAAGCGCTCCAAGTCCTTCCAGTAGACGTTGCGCTATATAAAACAAGCTATAATGAAGGGAGGCAACTAGCGATGGGGTGAGGAAGGGGCTTGCAGTGACAGAGTGAGGTGGTGGGAGGGACATGTCAGGGGCATGCAGAGAAGGGGCATGTGGAGAAGGGGCATGCACTGACGGAAGTGAGGTGGTGGTAGCAACAGGCAAGTGATAAACAGAGTGAGGACGCTGGAAAGTAAAAAAAATAAACTAAAAGTATGTTGCACAGCCAGTGGAAGGACACTGGCTGCTGATAGCAGTTCTTGGTTCAAGCTCCACAGGAAGGACGAAAACGTAAAGCCAAACAGTAAGCTAAAGACAGGAGTGATGACCAACAGGAAGAAAGGAAATGAGAATGACGCAGTAGCCGACCAATGGTAAGGAAATGTAAGTAATGTGCGGGCTCTACGCCTCTTTTAAGATCTTTTTTATTTAGTTTTTATAAGAGATGGCGCAAGTGCCGTGTAGACGAAAGCTAAAAAATGAGGCGAGAATTCAGGCTCCTTAAATCTGCAAAGAAATAGTGGGTTGAGGGTTGGATAACCGACAAGTTGTCCCGTCCAAGTGGGCTTAGAGGCGCCCCAATCTAATTTTTTGAAACTACGCACTTTGAATTCACAGCAAGATAAATATATGTATATGATATAGCAGACTCCTGACTGAAGAAAGAGGAGTTAATAACCAGACAATTATCACAAAGCGCAACTTAGTGGCTTTGTCAAATCTTTTCTTTCTCAAATGAGTATGAAAACTGCGACCAATTCAAAAGGAAGGTGTGGGAAGTGTTTTGAAATAGAGTGATAACCCGAAAACACCTTTAGTGACAGGAAGCAGGTCCAGCCACACCCCTAGAAATGCTGTCAAAACAAGCCTGCAGGTTCGACTGTGGGAACCGTATTGATCCAGACCTGCAGTAACTCACCGACCTGCCTCTGATCACTTGACAGCAGGGCGGACTGGTTTGTCCCCTTTCTGCCGCCTCGTATGCTAATTAGCAATGACTTGGGAAGGGTTCGAGCTTCCTTCGAACTCCATCAGGAATGTTTAGGCACAGCGCATGCGTACTGAATAAAAGAAGCGTATATATACGCCCATGGAACTTAGAGCTAGACTCCAACCACTAGATGGCGGGGTAAGCACAGTATGTGAATCTAAAAGAATCAGTCTATGCTGCAAAACAGATCCGAGTTAGGCGGGATACTCGACTCCTAATTTTGGAAGCCTGAAATGGATTTTTGTTATCTGTCTCGTCGGAAATTGACTCTGCTTCAATAGAAACCAATGGGAAAATTCATTTTCTCGATTTTTTTCTGAAAATCTCCTACCTTAGTCAACAATGTTGGTATGTGTGCTAATGGTATGAAATCACATCGCCCTGTTCCGGCGACGGTGATTCCATGAGACGAGGTAAGGCACAAGCAAAGCAGTAAGTAAGGCATGACGCTGCGACAGCGCAAGCAACCCAGAAAATGCCCGCCTTTCATTCTATGCGAACAATTCTCATTTGCATGGAGCACAAACCACTGCTGTTGCAATGAACAGAAACAAAAAGGGTTGCTAACAGGACAGAATAAACGTAAAGATTCCTTGACGTTAGGTCAAGAGTGGCACAATTACGGTTTTGGGACATAACAGAAGCAAATAGCGTTGCAATTAAGGGCATCTAATCCTTCGAAGAGAATGCTGAAGACAGGTGCTTCACGAGAGCGCTCACCCCCTTGGAACTGGCTAATGGCCATTGGGGCTGACATTTCAAGAGGCCGTCATTTATGGAACATCTCACAGGACAGATCGAAAGGCAGCGTTCTCTCCCTGTTTGTTGCAGAAACAGATATAGACATTTCTTATCCTCGTTTATGCAACAATTTCTATGGTCAGACTTATATTGGCGCTTTCTCACCCTTCATACCTTTCCTACAGTTCAGAGACTGCCACTGACTTTTGTGTATGGTCTCTTGGTTGCAAGTGGTTAGTTAAGATTTGTTCAGTGTTAGTTTAATTATGTTTTCCAATTGACTTGGTTTGGTTTGTGTTGGTTAACGTTAAAGTAACATGAATTTGGACCTGCTTAATATGTTTAAAGTGTTTTAGGTGTTTAGATGGGTGTGCTGAAGAACTGTGCTATCTTTTTTTGTTTTGCTGGCTGGTTCGCAAATCCCTCTCTTATCTCCTCCTATAATAAATTGTAAATTGGAGTTTTATTACATTTTATCACCAGTCAACCTTAATTTTGTGTGGTAAATTTGTCTACAGATGTCCTTTTATTGCGACGATGGTGCCGGCAAAGTCTATTCCCTCAACCCTGATGTACGCAGCAATACTATCAGGTCTATGGAGAAAGATGGCCGAAAAGCCAAGGAGAGGAGGCTTTGAACGCTGAATCTGGGAATGAAACACGAGATTGGAGTGACTTCAACAAGCTGGTCAAACAGAAAAAGACACAGAGAAAAGCTGCAACAGCCTTCTAAGCAAAGGCTGCACCCTAGCAGGAGATCGTCTCATAGTGGAGAATCCTAAATACAGACAAATTGAATGACTGCAGTGCCTCCAAGAGCATGGGGAAGTGACTGAAACATACATACACCGATCCGGGGAACAAAACGAACTGGTCTGCAATGGGTCGGGGACCATAAGAAAAAATACATTATTTCACTAGACGGTGCCTAACCACAAGCGAAAAGAGCAACTCTCCCAGTGACACAGAAAGGAAGCAAACTGCCTATCGCCCAGGATTAATATCAGATACCAAGAGGGCAACAGCAGTGCCAGTAAACTGATTTATGTAGCTCTATTCACTGCCCTCTCAATTAGCCATATGGACCCATTTAATGCTCGTTGTGCAATCTGATAACTAATATTGCCTTATCCTAGCCAAGAGATACCCTAAGACAACTATCTTGGAAATGCTAATGGATGCTACAGGTTATTGAAAGACCAACCGACGATATTAAAAGGCCAAACACATTTGACATGGAAAGACCATCAAACACTAAAAGCCTGCCAATGAATTGTGACATTAAAAGACTAAGATACTATAAGCGTGCCAAAATGGAAATATTAAGACACTAAAAGAATAAATGAACATTATATCACAATGAAGGATCTACAGGCATTATTAGAAAGCTAGACAAACAAACTGGAAAAAACTGAAAGTTCAAGAGACACTGTATGAAATTTAAAGTCCAATTCCTTTAGAAAATTGCTTAGTTCATAATCATAATTAAAATGCATTGTCATTTTAAGTCAAAAACTATAATTTAAAAAAAAATGCACTGTTCAAAACAATATCATCACATGTTGAGAATTTGAATCGCGTCCAACACCACCATCAAAGGTCAAAAATGTATAGTATATCCATGCTTGCAATACGGCAATAGACACATTAAAAGCGAGGTTGAAAACAAAGACTAACAATAGATTGATTAAAACAGAATAAGAGGGTACAAAAAATTCTTTAGGACCACCACTATTTATGTTATGAAATCCTATTCCAGCAAATATTAATACCGTCTTGAATTCTTAATTTGTTTCTTAAAAATTCAGAAGCACACTTCTGTGAAAGACAAGTTTGCATATCAAATCTAAATCTTGAGACAAAGGAGAACCCTGAAGGCGTCTTGACATGAAAGTATATATTTGGTCTTTACCAGTCGATGTAAGTAGTTATTTGCAAGCAGACTTACAAAGAGAAGAAACCAATATAGAAAAGATCATGTGTTCCTTTATGTACTCAACACACAGACATTTTGGGTCAAATTGTTTGCACAGATTCTTCTCCCAAAAAGAAGTTACAAACAACGTTCAGTTTCCCCAGCCTGACATGCCTAATTTCTGTACAACCAGTGTGCAAGAGTAGAATAGCTAAATAGGATTCCACAGCATTTGTACTTAAATAGTAACTATTTTAGGAACATCAAGCAAATAAGATTCGAAGTTATGCCATGGGCATTTGTACAGCACACACTGTCCTTTGTACTGTCCTTTGTATAGCATTTCAGCGATTTTAGTAGTCGGGAGTAAGATGGCTTAAGACCAAGAGACACCAAACAAAACCCAAACATCAACTTATCCTACAGTTTATCCATTAACCCATGGCCATTACAAGATGCTCTGACAGGACCAATTAGCACTGTAAGCGACAGCAAGAACAAAAGAAAGTACAAACCACCCACTGAACAATGTACCTTATAAGGACTCATAAGATCAATAGATGATACGTTATATCCAGTACCCAAAGGATTTTATGGGACATCCAAAGATGAACGGACACTAGAGAAGAAGCAAAAAGCAGTATACACTATAGGACGTCTCAAACATATCGGAAGACATGCAAAGACCAATGGACGCAACGATACCCCAAAAGACCAATATGTGAGATTCCCAAAAACTAGTGAGTGCTTTAAGCCATCCCTACGCCTGTGGAAACAAGGGGACATCCAAATGCCAACGGGCAATATGAAACAGTTCATGGTCAGATTTGAAACTCAACGGGCCAATGCAGCCTTCATGTTTACAAGATTGATAGAGTATCGTCGAGTTGGGCAGCAATCACAAGTGTTATTTACAGCACTATCATA
Organism: Triturus cristatus; assembly: GCF_964204655.1. Classification (NCBI taxonomy): domain Eukaryota; kingdom Metazoa; phylum Chordata; class Amphibia; order Caudata; family Salamandridae; genus Triturus; species Triturus cristatus. Next base: position 82,579,030 of record NC_140586.1, on the reverse strand, counting down.
CAGGACATTCTGAATTTGCAATCATTCTAAGAAAATGAATATACCCTACATTTGCTTACAAAGACAAATAGGCACAAGAAGGAACACAAAGGCCAATGCAGAGTCTTGCAACATTCAAAGGATATTAGAAAATGTCAAAACATCAAAGGACAAAAGTAAACAACATATATGCATCTATCATATTGTCCGCTGGTGTTTAGAAAAGGAATTCGAATACCAAATGGCACAGTTGAACATCCAAACATCAAAATGAACAAATGATCTCCAACGACTAACCATGTGACAAAGTTTGTGCAATGCATTGGGCCTGCCTCAAATTTACAAGTGCAAACTTGTAATATCTTCAGATGTAGCAATACTTGAAAATCTGTAAGTAATGCGAATAAAACGCAATTTATCTGATTCAGGAGCATCGTTAAGGTTACAAAAGAGGGACATCAAGAATACCATAGAGAGAAAGACTGATCGAAAGACAGATGAAAAAAGGAAACACACATTCTTGGATCACCTACTTGCGTTGCACAATGAGCCAGTCGTCTGTATAAACCTGCAAAGCATCTCGCACTCGAGCATCCAGCTTCCTGTGAAGACACAAGCCCATTGTAGCAGTCAGGAGGGACATGTTATTGGGGTCCATAAACCTGTCACAGGTTACAGACAGATCTCTAGCCTTCTCTCTGTAACTACCATCCCCTATTTGCAACAGTGACTTGCTGCAGGGTAACATGCAACGCGCTACACTCACCCTTCTTCTGGTATCCCGGACTCCAGGGTGCGGCATTCCCGGGGTTCAAGAATCACCTCAATGTCATCAGCAGGAAAGTCGATCAGCTCCCTCAGGGGTTCGGATTCGGATGCTGGAGGGTGGCTAACCAGGTATTCTTCGAAGTCCACTGGCTCCACCACTTCTGAAAGGGGGACCTGGAGAAGGGAGGGAGAGGCACCAACACAGAGGAAAGGTAAAAAAGGGTCAGGGGATCAATTGAACCAGCAGGGGAAGAGACAAAATGATCCAGCAGAAAGCACACAGCAACCACCAGCAGGAGAGGAATGAATCGGTGGAAGAACAGACGCTCCAAGTAAAAACTGAGGAGCAAGGGATTCAAAGCCAACAAATATTCCAGCACTGAGGGAGCACAGGAATACAGAGCGACAACCTGAGAAGACGGTACAAGATCTGGAACCTGATAAATACAGCAAGTACCTGGGAAAACATCAAGGGGGCACAGAATCTGAGATCCAATAAATACAGAGCTACATCGAGGAGAGAGCAAGGGATCCAGAGTGGAGAGCACAAGAATACAGACTGACACAGAGAGGAAAGTAAGGGGTCTGGGACAAGTATCACAGGAAACACCAACGAGGGCAGAGAGTTTCACAGGAATAGTGAGGAACACATTGAAAGGGGAGGAAGGAATGAAAGGACTGGTGAGCAAAGGAATATAGAGGGATACACTGACAAGGAAGAAAAGGATCTGGAAGCCGGAAAATACGGGAAGTATCACAGGGTGCACTGAGGACAGCAAGGGATCTAAGAATCGACGAGAATAGCAATACAGGGAGACATCCAGAACAGGACTAGTGAGAAAAGGATATAGAAAAATATATCAAGAGAAAAGAAAACAATACGTAAACAAACAAACATAGCAAGTACAAAAGAAAAAGTAAGGCGAACACTAGACATAGGAACCAGAAAGCACAGGAATACTGGGAGGTACATTAACATGGGAGGAAGGAGTCCAGAGGTATATGAACACAAACAAGCAAACCTCAATGACAAGGAGAAGGATCAAGAGAAGTAAAGACAAGGACACCAAGGAAAGGAGATTGCAGTGAGGATAAATGGAGTGGCTGGGAAACTCTGGAGAACAAGGCAAGCAGGAAGCCAGAAGGGACTGACACAGGAACACCAACATAAATAAATAGAAGGCATAAGATGATGCAGTGACCAGCAAGCACAGTACTGCACTGGTATCAGACGCTTAGAGGTGTTGTTTTGGACTGAAGCAACCGGTATAAAGAGATTTTCAATGGCACATCCAATCTCTGGGTTCTTACTTCGTGGCCATTCTCTTCTTACAAGAATTGCATCGTTACACAATAAAACAATTAGTAATCAGTTGTAAGTTGGGCACATGTAACAGACATCTAAAGAGATAATAGATTACAGGTCCAGGAACAAGCAACACAGGAAGGTGGTTTTCCAATAGTGAACAATAACATTTATTCTTTAAGGTCTCCCGAAATTAAAAATATATGTATAAAAACACAGCAGAGAAAAGTTATGCAATATATGTGAGGAAAAAAACATACAATTACTCTTTCAAGTTTAGAAAGCTTACCTTGAAGTTCATAGCTCCCCTGGTTCAAATCACAACAAATTTCAATAACAACCAGGTAGACGGCACGAGGGCAGACATCATGATTTAAACAGCAGGACCCAGATTCAAATCCATCTTGCTACAAATAGCTAAGTCGATTCTGCGTCTGATGCATAGGCATCTGTTACCCGAGAGTTACAGATCCGAATCGCATCAGGATAGACTCACTCATTCATCCGCATGGGGATGCATCATTCAGTTGTGTTGTCAAATATTTACAATTCAGTTTGTGGTGGGCAAAAGTGTCCACCGCTGGAGGTATTCGGGCTGCGACAGTCCAGTCAGCAGCTCTTCTTCCCACCCTTTGCTTGAATTAAACAAGTTTACATTTTGGCCCAGAAACTGACTAATGATGATTCATTGATCAACAAGTTTGAATTTAATCTCAGTTCAGGCCCACAGGTAATAATAACCTGACGTTGACATTCCTTATCACAGAGAATAGATAGGAGGGGAACAGGACAAAGGTTGTCTCTCAATACTGAGGGTGGGGAACTTGGGTTCCACACAGTAACTTTAGGAGTGTAAGGAAGATCCTGGTAATGACAACCAGAACAGCACCAAAACCAATGAGAGGAGCTCCACAACTGGCCTTTCTTAGCCAGATATTACCAATTTGCAGTCACCCCCACAAAAAATATATTTCACTAAATTAGAAATGGTGCACCATGCCATTAAAACTTGAGAACAGATGGCCGCCATACTGAAATACTGAGGCAATCAGAAAGAGGATGCCTCAAAGAAGGCAAGCGTCACCGTGGCTCTACACCAGGAAGAAGAGAGTGAGGTACAGGTATCAGATCGCCAAGAGCACCTGCGAGTGAGCAGAACGGGCTGGACAAAGGGCCTTTTTTCTGTGGGCAGTTTCGGAGTCTGCTGCCAAGGCTCGAGGAAAGATGCGATTGTGCTTGAAAGCGTTTCGATGATAGAATTCCTGAATTTTAATTCAGGCACACAGTCTCGCCCTGTAACAGCGTAACATGTATTTATGCAGCACACGTTCACCCAGAAGAGTAATTTGGTGCTGAAGAAATTATGTTTATTGTTATCCAACTCAATATGCATGGGAGTCGACCCAATGTTAGTGCAAAGGGGAAAACATTTCTAAAGCACTAAAACCCAGAGGTATTTACGTGCTAGCAGTCTATCAGGGCACAACACCATCGACAATAATAAGGGGGAAGGGGGGCGTGGAGTTTAGACATTTCTTAAATGGTTTCAAAATGGTAATCTTCCATAACTCAAGAGGTAATTTGTTCCAGAGCTTCTGGCGCACTACTAACAGCGTTCTGCCTCCAACATGCTAATGATTAAGCTCTGCTGGCGGCCATACTTGCATGTGCAGACTATTCTCTAGCTGGAAAGTACCACCTGAGGCTGCTCAGGGTGTACGCAGGCTCTTCTTGGTGGAATATGAACATACCAGGATGGGTATTGGGAAAGAGTCGCTCACCGTGGACTGGGAGCCGCTGCGCTTCTTGGACAGCTGTGGGGATCCGCCATATTCCCGGGACACCTGCTTCCGGACTTCAGCTGCCACCGTCCTGACGGAGGAAGAGAAAGTAAGAGATCAGTCAACAAGCGTTTCAGGTCTAAAAAACATAAAAATACTCACTTCTAAAAGACTCCAAGTCAAACAGGCCACACTCAGCACGCAAATGACCATCAAACTTGATCTTGTTGTGCGTCAAATAAGAAGAGGGGGGGACCAGGAGCATGTTAATGGTCCAGTGCCCGTGCTCCACAAGAATGATAGGTAAGTCAAAAGGGGGGCACTGTTCCAGAGTGAGTGTTGTAGAGAGTCAACGATGGGGATGGGGAGAGACATACATTGTCTCTTGTTGCCCTCACACACCCCGAAGGATGTCATGCTTCATCATCGGGCAGGTGCTCCTCGTCGGGCCGGCGGTGCAATGCCCTACGGGTCCCCCGAAGGGTCTCTTTGACGGAGATCTTTAAAGAGAACTGCCGATCGGTGCATGAGGGTGTGTGGGTAGGGGTCCTATGTTGGGAGTGATGCGTGCGTGCAGTGCGCATTATAAATGCCTAAGGGTTACCAGAGGGAAGTTTTACTAGAGAGGTACCCTTGGCAGAGTAAAAAACCCGTAGGTTTTGGGGTTACCCAAGGGGGCGCAATGAGCCCAGGTAACTATGCTGAGGTCGACATGTTTCACGCCTGGTTTGGTCGAATAGATCCCTGGCGTTTCTTTCTAGGTACAGCTGCCACTGACTAGTAGCTTGTAGGCAGCGTCCCTCCCTCTCCCCCTATAGGTGCGATAGGGCCAATGTTACCCCGCTCACACTAACACGCTTGTGCACTCACCACACTCCACCTTCACTTTTGGTCCTGATGAAACGCCAGGGATCTATTAGACCAAACCAGGCGTGAAACATGTCGACCTCAGCATAGTTACCTGGGCTCATTGCGCCCCCTTAGGTAACCCCAAAACCTACGGGTTTTTTACTCTGCCAAGGGTACCTCTCTATTAAAACTTCCCTCTGGTAACCCTTAGGCATTTTCAATACGCACTGCACGCACGCATCACTCCCAACATAGGACCCCTACACACACACCCTCATGCACCGATCGGCAGTTCTCTTAAAAGATCTCCGTCAAAGAGACCCTTCGGGGGACCCGTAGGGCATTGCACCACCGGCCCGACGAGGAGCACCTGCCCGATGATGAAGCATGACATCCTTCGGGGTGTGTGAGGGCAACAAGAGACAATGTATGTCTCTCCCCATCCCCTATATTAGGGCCCTGACCTTCACCTTCCTGCTCGCCCTTCTCTAGTGCGTCGTTGACTCTCTACAACACTCACTCTGGAACAGTGCCCCCCTTTTGATTTACCCATCAAACTTGATCACCATGTTATCATGCCTTTAGTCCTTCCAAATATCCCTCTCTCAAAATACTCAGAGCACATAATTTGAGTTCTTCACAACACCTAGTGCAACAGAAGGTGCACAGAAGAGCCCCCTGCCCTACTGGTACAGAATAATCCTGCAAGTCAGATGTCCTGGCATAAGGAAAGGGATTCACAACCATTTTGACAAACAAAAGCTCGAATACAAGCAGGTCAAGATGAGTCACCGTGTATGCATAGACAGAGGCAATAAAGGTTGTTGCAGTGAACAGGTCGTGGTGCACCATGGGAAGGAGCTGGTAGCCTTCTGTGGTGCATGGCTAGGAATTCTGGTGCCACAGTGCATGCCGGAGTAAAACCAGCTATGGCTAGTCAGGGTGTATGCTCGCAGGGAAAAAAAACAAGCAGGCAGTTGCGTGCATGCCCCGAGTGTAACACAGGAAGCTGCTGGGAGCCCTGTGACCTTGGTGCAACCATTCGAGCAGGAAACGGGCAGCTGCTGGAGCGGAATCAGGGTGCGTGTCCACATGATGAACTTGCAGGCTGTTGCTGGAAGTCTGCAATGTTGCATGCAGGAAATATAGGCTGCTGCTGGGAGCTTTAAACCGCGCGCACATGCTTACAGACAACACGGGTTGCTACTGAACTTTGATGGTCACGCTTTCTGCCTGCGAGTTCAGAAATACAATCTGCTGCTCACAGCATTTCAAAGCGAATGCGCCCACTTCTTTGCACCTTTTTCATCTTGCGTGTAAAATGTGTGTTGGGAATGAAACGTATCCGGTTTCCCAGGTATTTTCAGCAGTGGTCAGAGTTATGTCCGGACCGCGACCTAGATTATGATTAAGTCAAAGTGACGTAGGCAGCAGGCCCTTGGCACAGCTGGAGCGGGGTGACGTAAGCACTGCTCATTTTACTATATACCAGCCCTTGTCTGGCGTGATGCTACTAAAAACGGGAGCGCCGTGTTGGGTCCGCGAGGGTCAGTCAGGGTAGAGCACGGACCTCTATCTCTGGTCACTCCGGGGTTTACCGCCAAGACCACAAGCGGCTCGAGACAAGGTACCGTTTGGTGGCCAAAGCCTGGTTCATAATAGTAAAATATAGCGCCTTGAGACGGGGTCCATTCTGAAGTACAGAGCTGCATCCAGGGCGCTGCCTGGCTGACTCTCTGTGCCCAGTCTGCCCGGGGACACTCGGGGCCCGGAATCCAGTCAGTAAGGCTGGTCTTGCACCCAGAGCTCCGGGTGCAGTTTGGATTCGGAGCTCCAGGCCTTGCGTTCTCTCTCCCACTCTCTTGCCTTCAGACAGATGTCTCTTCAGCTGCTGCTAAGCATTTCCTGGCTCTCAAAAGCCATCCGCAACAAAGCATGTCCCAGCACACAGCTGCTCCATGTTCGTGGGAGATCAGGGGAAGCCGTGGCGGGAGGAGAGGATGGGGTAGGGAAAGGGGGAAACCGACAGGAGACAAAAGATTTCGCTCCGGGGCTGCACATAACTCATGCGCAGGGAGATGAACTCCATTACCAACCGTGTATTTTTTACATGTATTCTCACTCTAGTTTATTGTTTGATTACTTAAAATCATTACAAAAACTACACAAAACAAACCCCCCCCCCCTAAATAAATACCACATTGAACTAAAACCTTAATGTCCAGAGTAAAATCCACATCACTTATCAGTAGGATTCAAGTTAAAAACAATTACATTAATAGCTTTTGGATGGGACGACAGACGAATAAGAACCCAAAGGGGTACTGGTGATCTCATTAGACTCAAGTTAATTAAGCTCTCCCTCAAATTGCCGTAAAAGTCTGCAGACTAGGTTCATATATTTAGTTCCACGGCAAGCTAGTATCGACGAGGTGCCCTGTAGCCAGCAAATCACTGCTTGCCTGCTAGAGTGAATGTTCAGCTCAATAAAAATTGGTTTCAAGAACTTTCTCCTTTGGTCTAAAGTGGCTGTACATGCGCATGTTAGATGGATTAATGTTTCTTTTTTAAAGCCACATAGTCTGCAGGATTCCGTTTTGAATGGCTTTTTCCACTGGGGGTATAAATCCTTAGCCTCATGCACACCCATTCGGAATTTAAAAAAACTGGTTTTTAGTTGTGAGCTGAAATGGGCGGATAGATACGGTTGTGGCCTCAAGAATCTATATGTATTAATTACTGTCCACCCATGCCGCCGCTTGGAGAACTCTTGTTTGTTTTTACATGTATTTATTGCTTTAAGCTCTGTAGAGGGACAAAACGAGCTCCCAAGCTGGGCGACTGTATGACGTGCGTTGCGGTAGGGTCTGCAGTGGTTAGCGTAAAGTTCTCTACAAACCCCCTTTAATCCTCAGGTCTAACCCCTCCCAGGAGGGCGAGCGCCCTCGAGCTTCCCGGCCGATACCTGCATCTCCCCTTCCCTTTTCCTGGCACAGAAGGAAACAAGGGGGCTTTAAGTGGGATGAAAAAACTGGGGGGGGCCTCTCATAGGGGCGTGGCCGATGTTATTAAGGGCGTGGCTCAAAACACTTACGATACAAATCTGCACTTAGTGTATTTAGTGTGCTGCCCACAATGGTATTGTGCTGCTTCTGTCCATTCATCAAGATATACAACACAACAAGTAACATTACACCTACAACAAAGCCAGGACTATTGGCTTTGTCAATGGTTGTAAATTGCATAATATAAATAAGCAACAACTATGACTTTGTTGTATATCATTTGGAAAAGGTTTCAGTTCTTCTGCGTGAAGTTGTGGTGTAGGCTAGAGCTGCCGACTTTCGAGGCGAGAAAGCAGGTTTGGGCTTCACATCGGCTCAACATCCTGCGATTCAAACAAGAATATGTCCTTGTGTGGTGGAGCTCATGTAAAGCCTCCAATGTTGCACTGTATAAAACTGAAAAACAAGTTTCTTTCAAGCTACATCAAAAGCAGTGAGGGATGCAGAGTTCATTTTTTTTTTCACTCTGAGGGTAAAAATGAAGAGCCCGATAGGGGCCCGTCTCGGCACCTGCTTCTAAAAACTTGAGGGTAAAAATGAAGAGCTCGGTAGGGGCCCGTCTCGGCACCTGCTTTTAAAACCTTGAGGGTAAAAATGAAGAGCTCGATAGGGGCCCGTCTCGGCACCTGCTTTTAAAATCTTGAGGGTAAAAATGAAGAGCCCGATAGGGGCCCATCTCGGCTCCTGCTTTAAAAAACTGCCGGTGATGCGCCCCGGCCAGACCTAGCCCACTTAAAGCCCTGGAAGCAAGTCTCGGATGGTGCCAAACAGCGCAACTCCTCTTTATTCACATATTGATATGCAAAGCTCACAGATCATTATTTTGAAAACATGCAAAACATCGTCATTGCCCCAGATTGTCTGTAGCTCAAAACCAGTAGTTTTCAGTCCATAACAGCACCCTATGACAGCGACCTGAGCGAAAGCGGCTTCAAGGCTACACTATGCTGCCAAGTGTTGTGGGCGGCCCTCATGCCTGCCCCAGACTATAAGTGGGGTGTCCGCCCTCTGCTGACCCATAGCCTGCAGCCCGAGCCCCTGCCGCATCCCAAGGGCAAGTGCTTGTGCAGTTCCACCTGAGGTTATTGCGCTCCCTCTACTGCCCCTTTGTGCTGTCCCCATGTGAGAAAGTGGCTCTGTATATACTGTCCCTTAATAGGTACAGGGTGTACAGAGTCCACAGTCCCCCAGGGTTTGACAGAGGCTAAAGTCAGATATAACCTTACTCTCTAAAGTGGTAGCTTGGTCGAGCAGTAAGGCAGTATCAGAGGACAGTGTAAAGCATTTGTTGTACACACTCAGTCAGCAAATGGTCTCACACACTCAATAACTGAACTCTAGGCCAATGGTTTATATATAAAAAATATATGCTTGTTTTATTTTAGAACCAACACTTGGATTTAAAATATACTTTCTCAGAATGAGATGTTTCATATAAATGCTTTTGCAATATGCAATTGACTTTTGTAAACAGTTACAAGTGGTTGCAATAGGCAACTCTATTTTAAACGCAACAATGCATTGAGCTCAATGGAAAATTCAAGTTATTTGCAACAGATTACTTTTTAGATTACTTTTGGAATTCCAGGACTGGATCCTAGATTCAGTCCTGGGTCAGTACTCAGAATCAAGTGATGAAAGTGGACTTAATTACTGTAATGATTTTTAAACAAGATTTAGCTATTTTAAAAGCTGACACTTAAAAAATATTTCAAAGAAAACAGTCAATGATTCCCTATGGAAGAAAATTCAAGTTGCAGGTACAGTATGTTCTCGTTACTTTTGTAAACCAGTACTGGGTGCCTAGACTCAGTACTGGGACCTTTATCCAAAACAGGTAAGTAATTAAGTTTTCAGATATTATACGATTTTTGAAGAATGTTTAAAGATTGTAGAAATCGACACTTAGAAGACATTTCACAGAAAAACAGTCAATGATTTCCTATGGAAGAAAATTGGGTTACGGGTAAGTACAGTTGTAAGTATTTTTCAGAGTCAGTGCTGGGCACCAAGATCTAGCACTGGGAGCTCACCTAAGAGCAGGTGAGTAATTTCGTTTTCGTTACTCGGCTGATTTTTGTTGAATATTTTAAGATTTGAAAAGTCCACACTTAGAAGAAATTTCAGGAAAAAGCCAGTCAATGTTACCCTATGAGGAAAATAGAGTTATCGGTTTAAGGGTAAGTACTCGACTGGCAGAGTTGAGGTTCTGGGCATAGACTCAGGGGTCCCCCAGGGTCAGGTAGGTACAGTTGGTTCACCCTCAGCGACTCTAGGGCGGCCGGGTGCAGAGAGAGTTAGGCCCAATGTTTTCCTATGAGGGATAGGGGGGCCTTGGTTGGTGGCTGCTGACTGGCAAGCCACGCGGCTGTGGGAGCTGGGCTCCTGGTCACTTACTCAGGGCAAGTGGGGAAGTAGGTAGGTGTAGAGTTGTCACTGCCAGGGCCACTCGGGCGGCTGGGTGCAGGGTGCTTTTGAGCCTTCGGGCGCTCAATTGATTTCAATGGGAAATCTCCGGTTTAGAAAAAGACTGCAAGCTCGGGGACGAGGACTCTTCAGGTGCCACCACCACTTCGAGAGGTAAGTTGGGTAGTTGGAGGATAGGTAGGTACCCCGGGATTGGGCACAGGGGGCCGCGGGGCGCCGCGTGCAGGGGTGCCATTTGGTGTCGGGAATTCTTACCCTCTGTTGATCGCGGTAGGGGGGGCACCTTGTTCTGAGACTGCAGGCTTCTTCAGGAGTGTCGAGGGAGGTCCTTGGGTGCCGGACTCGGGGTCACAGTCGCCGTGGGGTCGTCCTCGGGGTCTTTGTTCACTCCGGCACTGGCCAGGCTTGGCTGGTACAGAGTGTGCTGGGTTCGCGGATCCGGGCTGCTGCCAGGGATTAGAGGTAGGTTTTGAGTAGAGCCTCTACTCATGTGAGTCCCAGGGGCTTAGAGCCAAAAGGTAGCCAGGTCCTCCGGGGTTTGTGAGGTTGCTGGCCACAAGAGATGCCGGGTTGGAGCAGGAGCAGGTTTGAGGGTCGACAGGCCGGTAGGGCTGGGGCCAAAACAGATGGTGTCTTCCTCTTTTTAGCAGCTGCAGGGAAGGTCTTCTTTCTTCTTGCTCTTCTTTGTAGTTTTGAATCTGGAATCTGGGGAAGGAAGGTTCAGGGTGCCCCTAAATACTAGATTTAGGGGCGTTACAGGTAGGTGAAGGGCAGGGACCAATGGGTCCCTGTCCTGGGGTGGGTACACCCCCTATCCTGCCTCTCTCCTGTGGGAGGGGGGCAGTAGCCCAGTCCTGATAGGGTAGGGCTCCCATCTTCAAGATGGCGAGAGCACGGAGATGTGCTTCACCTCGCCTCCCCCACCTGAGGGGTGGGGTTGGCAGGCTGGCACATCCCCGTCCTTATTTGGGGTTTCCGGCCAAAGCTTCCCGCCAGAGTGGGGGGTTGCAGTGGCCTGGGTAAGCTCACAGAGGTGGCATGCCTTTGAAGCTTCCCCCTGCCCATCCTGGGGGAGGAGATTTAGCACCTCGCCCAGGATGTGCATTGTTGCGGGCCCAGGAGAGCAGGGGCTCTCCTACCCAGGGGTCCAGCAACATGTCTGCTGAGTGGCAGCCTAGGCAGCCTCAGAGCAGACGTGGATTGTAGGTTAGGTTTAAGGGGGCACCTCTAAGATGCCCTCTGGGGTGCTTGGTACATTAAATCCCACACTAGCATCAGTGTGGGTTTAATGTGCTGAGCAGTTTGATACCAAACTTCCCAGTCTTTAGTGTTGCCATTATGGTGCTGTGGAGCTCGTGTTTGACGAGCTCTCAGCACCATGTACTCTTAAATGGCAGCACTGCACTTACAGTGCTCAGGAATGGACCTGGGCACTGTAGGGGCACAGGGCTCCTGCTCCTGTGCCCACACCATTGGCATAAGGCACCCAGCTAGAGGGGTGGCTGATGTATGCCATGGCAGTGTAGGTGATGGTCATGGCACACAGGGATGTGTGTCATGTCGACTTTGTTTTTCTCTTGCACCCAAACACTCAGCCTGCAAAGGCAGTGTGTGTGTGTAAGGGTACAGGGCCTCTAAGGGTGGCACAAGGAGTGCTGCAGCCCTTAGAGGCCTTCCTTGGTCACCAGGCCCTGAGTACCTAGGGTACCATTTACCAGGGGCTGACATGTGGCCAGGGTTTGCCAATTTGGGTTTGGTTTGTTTTAGGGAAGGAACATAGGCCCTGGGCACCTGATTGGCAGGAGTCCAGGCCACACTCAGTCAAAGTACACTCAGCAATTCAGCAAAAAGTGGGGACATACCATGCAAGAAAGATGGCACTTTCTCACACCCCACCATGCTGCCTGTGGTTTCACGACCTCCGGCTGCTCCCCCACAGGTTCGCTTCCTGACTCAGCTGAAGAACTCAAAAGCACCCCCAATGTTGAGGAGGAACAGACCCAAACCCACCTCCAACAAGTGCACCCCGTCCTGCTCGTGTTATCCTCTCATGTTAAGGTTAATGCCCCATGGAACCCCACCAATTAGCCTGGCACACTCTGGACATGATGTTTAGTTTCTTTCAAAGCCCTTTCCACCGCTGCGTTATTCAAGGCCCTCCTCCAAACGACCTGAGGTACGACATTGGACGTACTAAGTCTGACGGTCTTATGAGCTCTGCTGTCATGGCCCCAAATAAATCCCTGTGCCCCAGGTCAATCAAGTTACCCCCCCTGCCCCAGGTGTACCACCACTGCATCAGGTTCCCCATCACACTTCCTTGCATCTCGCACGGTTTGCAGCAGGTGTTCCCACCACATTCCTGGCCTGCCCATTCATGAGACCTCGTGTGGCGCAGCCCCAATCCTTCATTCAGCTACCACGCCGCCCAACCCACCGCAGAGCTCTGGCGATAAAAGAGTGTCCTAGGATCCATACCTTCCACACCTGACCAGGGGGACCTGTCGTGATGGAAAAACGTGGTCAGATATATCCCCGAAAGGTCCCCGATGCCCACCGCCCTATCTGCCTGATGCGTTCTGCCTCCAGCCGTCGTGGCAGTGCCCAAGTGAAAGGAGTGCGGCGCAAATTCTTCCTGTAGGAGCCTTGCTGCCCGAATGGCCATTCTAGGGACTGCGTTAAATCGAAAACGGCTGAGGTACGAGACGTTCTTAGGGCAAAATAGGGGCTGCTTGCCCTGGGAGGGGGTCTTTAGGTAATGCCGCAAACAGGGCAGCAGTCACTGTCCGTGAGGCAGTGCAGGCATGGGTGCATGGCACAGCCCTCCTAATCTGTCTTTGATCTGCGCATACATATGGTAATAGTGCTGGTATCCATGTTCAAGTCATTCCTCCTCAAGCAGGCCCACCGGGGCCAGACTGGCTGTAGCAGGCACCGGGCGTTTACCCAGTGGGCCTCAACAGTGGGGGCAGGTTTTGGGCCCCTGGGGGCGTTTTTGTTGCCCGGGGCCAGCAATATCGGCCCCCTGGAACAAAATCGGCTGAAATTCTCCCAAGCAAACAGCTCGGCCGCACTCCCTGCCCCCCCCCCCCCACTTCCTAGGGGCGGGCGGAGCAGTTTGCCAGGGCCAGTTTCTGTTCCCAGTCTGGCCCTGAGGCCCTACCAGCTCCTTCTTGGTTACCAACCCAAGCATGACACCACAAAATTGTTACACAGGGTTTCTGGAAAGGGGCTGGCGACCCGCCCTAGGAGAACCTCCTTGTCTATTTTTTTTTTCAGCAATGTGCAAGTTTTTACGAGTGTGGCAACTGTGTGGGGGCCTCCCTTCTGCTTCTTGTGTCCTCACCCCCAATCTTCTATTTTTTGTTTCTGAGGTTCTTGACGTCCCCTTGCCCTTTGGGCATCTTGCATTCAATGGTAGGATGTGCCCCCCACCGCAGTTGCCGCTCGCATGCCTACACTTACAGGACTGACCTCACTTGCAATCATCCCTGTCGTATCTCCAGCATGCTATGTTGCAGCTTTTACCTGCAGCTTTCCCTTCCATATAGGCCCTTGGTTTGCTATTATGGAGAATCTCCTCCTGCCTCCCTTTCTGCCTTGTTCACCAAAAATGTGACTCCTTGCTACTGGCTTCTTCGCTTGCCACCCCTATATGGGTTGTATACCCTTCTACATCCTCTTGATCCCAGTCAATGCACAGCCAGGTTTGCATCTTTACCCTGAAACCCTAGTCATATAAAAGCGAAGCGTCTCCCTGGTATTTCAGCTGTGCCTCATGCATTTTCTGCTCGTACAAGAACAGGGCCGCTGCGTTCTGCGGGAATTTTCCCACAGCCATGCTACCTAAGGTTCTCAATGCTCTGAGCCAATTCTCGATGTTCCGTTCTACTCTCTGCTTTTGCCTATCACTCTTATCCTGAACTGTCAGGGCTAACCCTGTCTGGCGCACTTCCAGAAGTGAGAAAATGTCTATGAATTCCTTGCACCAGATCCTCTCTTTTACCACTAGGGGGATGAGGCTGGCCAACCTAGTCTGCTAAGCTATGACTGGTGGGTCACCTGGTGAGGGCCTTAAGTATTCACTGGCACGCTTACCTTTGCCCCCGCCGCTATTCCCACCCCCCCCAATTCATGCCTTGGTAGGATGGGTGTGCACCTGTGCTGCTGACTCTTTGCCCGCTGTGTCACTAGCTTGTTGGGGGACCTCTCCTGCTATTGTTGAGGTACTCTGTTGCCCATCCCTGCCGTCCTGTGTTGTTGGCATTGGGTTGCCCGTAGCCGGCACGGTCGCGTTTGGTGCCACGCTGCCCTGTCCTAGTCATGAACCCATGTTTTGTCCAAAGACTGGGTAGCACAGTGTCATTAAAGAGTTCCTCGAACCTGGCCACGGCCACCATGGTGCACAGTTAAAGGGAGGTACATTCTGACCCCATGTCCACGGCCTGTCCTGCTGTGGCCTTGCACCGTGAGGCCCTAGTTGCCCCGCATCCCCTTGACTTGTAGTGGCTTTAAGCCTAAATTGCCCTTGCGCTCCCGTGTTCATCACCCCCACCTGCATGCCGTAATTAGCAATACCCCCTGAGGTGACCTCGGCAGCACCCATTGCCTGGCCCCCACTATGTTGCTCTCCTGCCGCAGCCGTGCTGCACGCTTGTGGCTCCCCATTATCTCCTGTTCCCCGTCTTGTTTCCAGGCTCCCAAAATATGGTGAGTCAGGCGACTCCACGGCAGCGGCGAATCCTCAACGGAGAAGGCACATGTTTCTTTGGGGGACCCTCCACTCCGATTTACCTTGTGGCACACCAGGGGCCCCCCCGCACCCACCCCCCTCACTGATTGGTCACTTTAAACCACGCTGTCCAATGGGCGCTCAGCATTTTCCCCAGGTTCAACTCCTCAATTCCTGCCCTCAGTAGGGGTTTTTCCACGGGCCTTCCCAGTCTGCGTTCTTTATGACTTGTGTTGCTGAAAGCAGTGCTTTAAGTGAGCAGATACTGTGCAGTACTGAGTACCTGTACCTCTTTAATTTGAAAGGGAGAGCACTTCTCAGCACTGCTCCAATACATTTAATGGGAGAGTACTGGCACTTTTGAAGGATTAAAGTTGCTTTGAACTGGCAAATCAAACAGAAACGAACATGCAGGGGCACAGACAAGGCTCAAGCAAGATGACAGGAGTGTTGCTGATGGCAATACTTTAATACACCCCTCAGAATATTGGCACCCTGGGCCTGGACCCAGCTTGCCCATGCTAAAGGCCGGCCCTGTGGCTCCCAGACTTCTGTGACTGTATGCTCTGCAGAGAGCACCCTCAACTAAACAGGCACGCAGCTGCTCCAACTCATAGGACTGGGACGCAACACTGGAGTCAAGATGGAGGATAGAAAATGGTGAGAAAACAAAGAGCTCACTTTATGCTTTATTACTCATGCAACCAGTACCTGAATCGGAAATATTAACATGCATGTACTCACTGTACCATTGTACCCATTCGCTACGGAGAAGTGCAGGCACTCTGCCATTAAAAGTATTTCACTCCTGCTAAGAAGGGCCGGTACTCTCATTTTCAAATTAAAGAAGGGCCATTACTGAGCAGCTGCTCGTTTAAAGCACAACATGCAACCATAAGGTTACAGAGAGCTCTTTTTCACAGTGTATCTGTAAGGCTTATGCTATGGGAAACTGTACAGGGAGCTTGCTCAACCTCAGCGCTTTACTTCCTGTGTTTCTATAAGCTCTGCTAGGAGCTGCCTCTTAAACCTGTGGATGTATGACATCTGTTACTTTAACTCCGCAGT
This sequence comes from Triturus cristatus, assembly GCF_964204655.1. Taxonomy (NCBI): domain Eukaryota; kingdom Metazoa; phylum Chordata; class Amphibia; order Caudata; family Salamandridae; genus Triturus; species Triturus cristatus. The sequence goes on along the minus strand of NC_140586.1, from coordinate 82,563,055 downwards.
ACGCAGAGCCCCGTTCCATCGTTCTAAACTCTGCGTAGGAGTAATATTTATATTTTGTGGCACTATGTTAAAAAAACTAAGGGGCATATTATCAAGGAACTGCGTTAAAATTATCTAGTGTGAACATGAGCTTCTATTGGAATTCTCAAGGGCGTATTATCAAGCCCATTATCGCCGCTTTAGCAGCAGTTTTCAGCCGCTAAAGCGGCGATAATTTTAATGCAGTTCCTTGATAATATGCCCCTAAATGTTCTTTTCTGCCCCAGTGTCCAACCAGGCTCTAATTTGGTTGGATTTGTTTTCAGTCAAAGGCACCGCCCCACGGCTTGGCAGGTTTAACCAAAGACATTGCATCATCTCTACATATGGTGGGGTTGGTCTTTGAGATCACTGGCATGGCACATATCTGCATCCTGGTAGCGGCCATCTTGAAGAAGTTCTCTCCTCAAATGAGTCGCCTTCCGTTACTGCCAGAACTCATAGGGTAAAACGCCAAACACTCAGATATCGCCAGTATTTTAACATGCATTGAAGGAGGAAATTCAGTTGTTCCCAAACCCAAATTTCCAAAAAGTCAGCTCATATAGAGGAGGCTTAATTTTATAGGTCATATATGCTTCATTACATGCTGCTTTAAGAGTGAGGAGAATTCTCTGGTATACAAAATGAAAACAAATAAGAGCACCCAATCCCAGAAAAACAGTTCAAACCATCAGCTAAACCAGAACAAGCATTTACAAAAAAAAACTCATTGCTACTTCTGCTAACAACAGAGTTTTAGCAGCTCAATGACAAGTCAACTAACACTGCAATTATTTTTGCCTTGCCAATAAAAAGAAAATCAAAACTACATATGAAAATTTAAGATCAATCCCGTGAAAAAATCTCATCTGCTGAGAACCTGAAAAAGAAGATAATACCATCTGATTTAATTAAGTAAACCATTAGTCTAAGCATAGTGTAGAAAAGCATATTATAAAAACATTTCTTATTTGATCCCAAAGGAAGATCATACAAATATCAGAAAAGTTTACAACAATGTACTTTACCCAATAAAGCAGTTAACCAACATATATTGTATTTGACTAATACCAATCAAGACCTCCTCTTAAAATGCATGCGCCTCCATTCAAGTACTGTACACATAATAGCAAGTTGGAGCAGCGTCTCTGGTCAATTCTAGTGAGCGTCTTTTCTACTGGCGAACTCCGCACAGTACGGTGCTCCTGGCTAAACAACATGCACAATACCTGAATGGGAGCGTGTACTGCACCTGATCGTGTGGATGTGTGGCGGACACGACTCAGACAAAACTCATTCGACAATATCCCAAATGTCTGGACAATGATGATTCTTAAAGATGTATCCTCTAATCAAGCATAAGCAACTCCAATAAGGCGTACCCGTGTTCAATCCTGATAAGACCACAAGTAATAAAGGGTCGAAAGGCATTGACTTTACAACTCAAGGGCATTAGGCACAATTTCTCCAGTGGAAGAGATTGGAAAGGACTGCACAGCAGGAATGAAGCACTTCCACTGAAAATCTCTACCATAGTCCATTGTATATTTATGAAATAGCGTACGGACTCAAATCATTAAAAACATCAGGCTCCGTACAGCTGAGCACGAAATACTGGAACTGGAAAAAAAATTCTTATATTTAACTTACTGTTTTGGTTTATTATTACCATTTACTAATTATGGAAGGAACACATATACGTTTGCACTTTTTAATTACTTTCCTCTGATAGATGTTCAATGTGTACGGGCCCTTTGTTTTGAATATGCTAGTAAATATGCTTGTACTAGTATTCCAAAGATATATATTTATCAAATATTACAAGAAATATGATTTATCAATCAACAGATTTATATCTTTTGATTTGTGGAAACTAAGTATCAGATAGTGCTATCACGGGGGGTGCTAATTGTTTGCATTTATGATATAAAGTAGTAGTCCAACCACCAATGTAAACAAGCATTTGCAATGCCATAGGTCTCAAATTTGCGAGATTTTGAGCTACTGACTTTGTTAATAACAATGTCTTTTACCCATTGACTCGGCGTTCGCTCTCCGGTCCATTGTTTGATAATACGGCTGCACAGCAGCCCCGCCCACTTCAGAAGAGTTGAACCTCAGCTTTAGCAGGCAAAAGAGGCAGTGCACCGAGCGGCTGCTGGGAATGTGCCCGTCGCTCTGGGTACAAGGACACTCAGAAAGGGTCTGCATAAAGTGCTTACCTGTTCCGTTTGAATGTGCAGTTAATAATAATGAAGTTGCCGAAAGTTGCACATGAGCGTGTTCCGAGTTGCATAACTTAAAATGAGCCGTAACTAATAAAAGCAGTCGATGTCTACACTGCATGGAGCAAGAGGGCACAGAGAAGGTCGGGTGTGGGTGTGTGTAATGAAGGAGGGGGAGGAAGGTAACGGAGGAGAAGGGCAGGGACTAAAGAGGAAAGAAAGGGAGGAGAGAATGACTGCATGCTCTACATGAAACGCGGCTACTGATGTGATAAAGCGTGGCGGCAGTTGTGCCTACTATAATAAAAATGTACTCCTTGGAAAATGCAAGCATGTCATTCGTGAAGCGGGCGCCTTGATGATACACAAGCACGAGGCAGGACCCACCCCCCAAAAAAAAATAATGCACGAAGGAACGCAAATTTACAAAAGCGTAAAGCCACATGTAGCAGGGGCAGTCTGCTGGGAGGGTCCGAAACACTAAAAGGCAGGACTAATTAAGCATGCTGACCAAACAAAAGCAGGTATGTATGAAGGGCATGAACAGGATCGAATGGAAAAGATAGGAGGTGATTAAACCGTAGTCTGGGTTATAGCAAGCCTCACAGAGCAGCGCATGCGCTGCCCAGGCACGACCTAAAAAAAGAATCTGTTGCCTTCCCAACAGGAAATATTGTGACCAACAAAAATCCAAGGCAGATAGTAAAGACAGAGTTAAGCTGTTCCTCTATTTATCTCAAGTCCAAGACACTCATCACGTATATTTAAAATATTTGAAAATGGGGAAGAAGATATATTCCCCTATATAATGGAGAGAGTGAAGAGATCCTTTAGGATCAGTGAGACCCCTGATCTGCTTAAGCAGGCCTGGCTAGTCTCCTGGTTACCACGTTCTTTGACCCTGTGGACTTAAAGGGGTACTGCACAATTTCAAATACCCAACTCTTACGTAAAAGGCATTAAAGAGGATGCTACTATTCGATTGTTGAGGTTCCTGGAATGCAAATGGATATTAAGAGTCTGTCAATTAGAGTTCAGTACAAATTGGGGCACCAAAACTGCCCTTATTGACATCCAGTCCCCATCCTGGAAATCACAGACCCATTGCTGCTGGTGCTATTAGGGCTTTCAGCAGCCTTCACCACCTTCGACCATCCCACCTTTTCTAAAGGATCAAAGTGGTTGCTGTGTCCGGTATAACTTGCATATCGTTTGAGCACTTCCCAACTGAAAGAAAGACAAGGGTCTGTGACAGTGAGAGAAAGGTTTCTGTGATTTCTATCCAGTACTGAAAACTGAAGGAATCATACCATACCCCACTGTTGTTTACCATATATGTGCAGCCATTAAATGTACCCATTGAAGGGCCATAGGATTGACACCCAAAACTTCGCAAATGATCCTTACCTTGTCTTTCACAAATTATACAAATAAAGATCGTAAAAAGTAGAGGCGGTCCTTCAGAAAATTCAATCAAAGGTAGACTGCAACAGCCTTAGGTTCAATGAGACAAAAACAGATTTCCCGGCAACCAGCTCTGAAGTACAGCTAAGGACGGGCAGAAAGAAGTGAGTACATCTGAAACTGAGACTAAGAACAAAGTGAAAACCTTGAGTGTTCGCACAGGAAGCCAGTATAAGCCATGGAGAATCACACTATTAATATAATTGCTTGACTCAACTACCATCACAAACTCCTCAGAAAAGCAAGATGTCTTCTGAAACTGAAAGGTAGGGTCAGTGTAGCTAGAGCTATAATGGGGAGAAACTGGACTAGCAGCTCTATGGTTGTCAGCACCTCTAACTCCAAACTGCAGGTGTTGCAATATTCAGCTTCTACAGCAGTAATCCACGTACCTCGGAAAAATCAGACCAAGCCGGTTCACCTTATTTGTTGGCCATCGCTGGTCTCGAGGGTACAATTTAAGACCCTTATTTTCACCTAAAAAAGTGACTGCGACTACCTTGAAAAAATAAAATGCAGCATTATGAAACCCAAAGAACATTGCCATCCTCTAGTCTGGTCTGCTCACTAAGGAGTACGAGACGAAAGGGATGGCGACCATCAAGGCTCCGAGAACTTAAAAAACACCAACAAACCCCTGCCTTTAAGGAAACAAAGATATCGTTTTGAGTTTTTTTGCCAGGACATACTGTGTTGCCTCCGGTAGGTTTTACCACTTTAAAAATACAAAAACAACTCGACCGATTTCGAGGTTAATAAAAATCGGTGGCATGACGATGTATAATAAAGCTTAGTTTGACAAGCAGGCCCAATACAGCATGCTATAAAAATTATCCAGATGACATCAAATCCTTGCAGTAAAGGTTTGCATTGTACCATACGACTCATTTATCTAATTTCCTTTGATTCAACATCTAGCCGTGTAATACTGTGGAATTTTAGTTATGCCATTTTGAATGCTATGGGCGCGGATGTGTTTTGGGCACGAGCTGATGGTGCTCTGTGACCTCCGCAGCATAAGTGGGCACTGATGCTAAACAAAAGCCACCCGCACGGTTCCTGGCACGCGCCAGGCACATGGCGGGAAACCATCGGTTCAAGCAGGATTAAAGCAAACAATTGGGGATGTCAAAAAGATGAGCAGGCGCCGAGCCAGAAACTGGGGCAGGCAGTGATGCGAACACAGGCAGAGGCAGGCCAGCCTGCAGGCCCAGGCATAATGGCCTTTTGATGGAAAAAGAGCAAGAGGAGAGGGCAAGATGAAGAACAGAGTTCTAAACAAGCAGATATGCAAACAAAGAGGCAGGCAATGATGGGAACACAACTGAGGAAGCCCATGGCCCCTTTAAAGAAAGTACAAAAGGACGCACGAGGAGAGTACAGGGCCAAGGCGGGACCAAACAGTCTGCATTTCCAATTCTCACACACACTTCATAAACTGCTTGCTACTCCACACAAACACAACTCAAATGTATCAATGCACCCAGGCCTTTAAGTGGGCAGAGTCTGTGTGTGCTCAGCACCGGCAGTTCTAAAAAGCGGGTGCGGAGACGGGTCCCTATCGGGCTCTCCAACTTTACCCTCACACTCAGGACGACAAAAATAAATCTCAACTCTGCCGCAGTGCCTCCCGCCTTTGATGTAACTTCAAAGAGACTCGTTATGTTTTTTTCACAGTCTCATCATTTTAGAACTGAAGCATTTTCAGTATGCAAAAGAAATCGGTTGCTGCTCATTTATCTTATGCAACTAACAACCACTGACAAAGCCAATAGTGCTGGCTTGTTGTAGGTGTAATGTTACTGGTTATTCTATGTATCTGGATACAATAACAGTAGCCGCGAAATACCAGTCGTGCGGCACACTATGCTAAGAACAGATTTTCAGTTTTCGTGTTTTTAAACAATGCCCAAAATTACATCGGCCGCGCCCCTTTGAGAGACCCTCCCCACAATTTTTTTCTTCCCACGTAATGCCCTGAGTGCATCTGAGACCTAACCCACATCACTTCCTTCGATATTACAGAACTGAAACCAAAACTGCCAGTGTACCTCAATCCTGAGCTGTAGCACAACTTGCTACCCAGCAAGGAGGCCCAGGCTCACCTCTGCCAGTGTACGTCATTCCTGACCACCGGTACCACTTGCTGCCCAGCACGGAGGCCCAGGCTCACCTCTGCCAGTGTACGTCATTCTTGACCACCGGTACCACTTGCTACCCAGCACGGAGGCCCAGGCTCACCTCTGCCAGTGTACGTCATTCCTGACCACCGGTACCACTTGCTACCCAGCACTGTGGCCCACGCTCAGCTCTGCCAGTGTACGTCATTCCTGACCACCGGTACCACTTGCTACCCAGCACGGAGGGCCAGGCTCACCTCTGCCAGTGTACGTCATTCCTGACCACCAGTACCGCTTGCTACCCAGCACGGAGGCCCAGGCTCACCTCTGCCAGTGTACGTCATTCTTGACCACCGGTACCACTTGCTACCCAGCACGGAGGCCCAGGCTCACCTCTGCCAGTGTATGTCATTCCTGACCACCAGTACCACTTGCTACCCAGCACGGAGGCCCAGGCTCACCTCTGCCAGTGTACGTAATTCCTGACCACCGGTACCACTTGCTACCCAGCACGGAGGCCCAACCTCACCTCCGCCAGTGTACGTCATTTCTGACCACCGGTACCACTTGCTACCCAGCACTGAGGCCCACGCTCAGCTCCGCCAGTGTACGTCATCCCTGACCACCGGTACCACTTGCTACCCAGCACTGAGGCCCACGCTCAGCTCCACCAGTGTATGTCATCACTGACCACCGGTACCACTTGCTACCCAGCACTGAGGCCCACGCTCAGTTCCGCCAGCGTACGTCATCCCTGACCACCGGTACCACTTGCTACCCAGCACTGAGGCCCACGCTCAGCTCCGCCAGCGTACGTCATCCATGACCACCGGTACCACTTGCTACCCAGCACTGAGGCCCACGCTCAGCTCTGCCAGTGTACGTCATTCCTGACCACCGGTACCACTTGCTACCCAGCACTGAGGCCCACGCTCAGCTCTGCCAGTGTACGTCATTCCTGACCACCAGTACCCACTTGGTATCCAGCACGGAGGCCCACGCTCAGCTCTGCCAGTGTACGTCATTCCTGACCACCGGTACCACTTGCTACCCAGCACGGAGGCCCACGCTCAGCTCTGCCAGTGTACGCCATTCCTGACCACCAGTACCCACTTGGTATCCAGCACGGAGGCCCACGCTCAGCTCTGCCAGTGTACGTCATTCCTGACCACCGGTACCACTTGCTACCCAGCACTGAGGCCCACGCTCAGCTCTGCCAGTGTACGTCATTCCTGACCACCGGTACCACTTGCTACCCAGCACTGAGGCCCACGCTCAGCTCTGCCAGTGTACGTCATTCCTGACCACCAGTACCCACTTGGTATCCAGCACGGAGGCCCACGCTCAGCTCTGCCAGTGTACGTCATCCCTGACCACCGGTACCACTTGCTACTCAGCACTGAGACCCACGCTCAGCTCTGCCAGTGTACGTCATCCCTGACCACCGGTACCACTTGCTACCCAGCACTGAGACCCACGCTCAGCTCTGCCAGTGTACGTCATTCCTGACCACCAGTACCACTTGCTACCCAGCACTGAGGCCCACGCTCAGCTCTGCCAGTGTACGTCATCCCTGACCACCAGTACCACTTGCTACCCAGCACTGAGGCCCACGCTCAGCTCTGCCAGTGTACGTCATCCCTGACCACCAGTACCACTTGCTACCCAGCACGGAGGCCCACGCTCAGCTCTGCCAGTGTACGTCATCCCTGACCACCGGTACCACTTGCTACCCAGCACTGAGACCCACGCTCAGCTCTGCCAGTGTACGTCATCCCTGACCACCGGTACCACTTGCTACCCAGCACTGAGACCCACGCTCAGCTCTGCCAGTGTACGTCATTCCTGACCACCAGTACCACTTGCTACCCAGCACTGAGGCCCACGCTCAGCTCTGCCAGTGTACGTCATCCCTGACCACCGGTACCACTTGCTACCCAGCACGGAGGCCCACGCTCAGCTCTACCAGTGTACGTCATCCCTGACCACCAGTACCACTTGCTACCCAGCACTGAGACCCACGCTCAGCTCTGCCAGTGTACGTCATTCCTGACCACCAGTACCACTTGCTACCCAGCACTGAGACCCACGCTCAGCTCTGCCAGTGTACGTCATTCCTGAGCCGCAGCACCACGTGCTATTCAGCAATGAGCACCACACCCAACTCAGTCAGCACACCTCAATCGTCTTCTTGTGTTTGTCTCTCCCCTGGAGCATGCCATGTTTGGCATCATTTTGACTGACCTATCCTTCCACTGATCGTTTTTAGAGAACAATTTTGTTCTTTGTGGCTACGTACTCTAGGAGAGTGCATGTTTTTTCAAGCTGTCTACCTCATGTGCTTCTCTCCTGTCAAAACACCGCCCGCACTTCGGGTTTCTTTCTCCGTGGTGTACAGTTCTCTCATGTGCTTATATCACCAACAAATCTTCCCCGACCTGTGTGCTATTTTCACCCTCTTGTGATGATTTACCCCTCTTCCCCACCAGCCTTCAATTTTATGTAATTTCCCCCACCTCACTGTTGGTTTCCCTATGGTCTATGCTGACTCCATGTTCGTTGCATACCCCCCACACCCATCCTTGTTGCTTCCCAAACATTACTGTACATTTGTACTTTTTTTTTTTTTTAAGGCTGAGCCATGGCGCAATGCATAAAGCTTTTTCGTGTGATGAAGAAAAATTACTGATCCAAGTGGAGTCTGCCATCTTGGATCAGTAAATTTAAAAAAGCGATAAAAATGGCGCTTGACTCATTAGGCTGGTGCAGGCTTGTGTGGTAGAGCATGGGCATAAGTTTGCTTTTTCATTGCAGATGCTGCACAGCATCGGCAAAAAGAATTTCACTCATTCCCGATGCTGCACGGCATTGGTGAAGCCAACAGGGCAACAAGAAAACCTACTGGCTCTGCCAATGCTTGTTAGTACTGCTATCCACACACAGCTCTGCCACCTCTGTACCTTGGTCTTGACAAGCGGCACGCTCTACTATTGAGAATGGAGAAGGAACGTTGAGGATACATACTCGTCTACAACTTTTGTGTATGGCCCAGCGAAGCCTTCATCCTCCCATCACTTCCCTCCTCGAGCTGGACTCATGGGCAAGCCAAACAGGAGATGTGATTGTGCCCCGTGGCACACAGGGGAGTCTGCTGAGTACAGCTGCAGATGACTACCAAATTAAATGTCAAGTGTAGCGAGGTCTCCAGTGTTAAAAACAGAGACTATAAATGGCTGCTTGGGTTCATATGGAAGCCATGCGTAACATCTAGAACTACTAAGTGCCTCCCTATTCCAGTGGAGTAACATAAAATAATGTCGTCTCCCCCTGCAAAATGTGAAGGGGGGGCTGAAACGTCTATATCTCACATATATTGATTGGAGGTAGCTGGAATGGGGCCCCTCTGAAGGGTGTGGGGCCCCTGAAGGATTGACCCCCCCCCCCCTTGCACCGCAGGGCCTGTGTTACGACCCTGCCCTATTCTCTAGATTGAAGCTGTGCAATAATACCCAGCCCTAGTCGACGGTGCAATGCTCAAACAATGGTCTAGAAAAGTAAAAAAAAAACCATCTCAGGAAGTTTACAATCTCAAACACAATGCCAGGATACGGGAATAGCCCAGCCCGTCAGCAGCTACACTCCTGTCCATCCCCAGCCATTCCAAGGTAACACCCAGACCGGCCTTAACCTTGCTTTCATCTCTCCCACGGCTGCAGAATATGGAACAACAACACTGCAGAGTATGTACGACACGGGTGGAAGACCTTTATCCAGTGCATAAAGTGCACCTCCGCTGCAAAACATGCCCCTTGCTGCCGCGCACAATAGGCAGTCACTACACTGCAGAATATTCTCCTCACTGCACCATATGCCCGTCACTATACCGAGAAACATGCCCATCGCTGCAGAGCATGCCCCATCGCTGAGGCGCAGACCATGTCCATCTCTGCACTGCAGAACATGTCCACCTCTGCACCGCGGGACATGTCCACCTCTGCACCGCGGGGCATGTCCACCTCTGCACCGCGGGACATGTCCACCTCTGCACCGCAGGGCATGTCCACCTCTGCACCGCAGGGCATGTCCAGCTCTGCACCGCAGGGCATGTCCAGCTCTGCACCGCAGGGCATGTCCAGCTCTGCACCGCAGGGCATGTCCAGCTCTGCACCGCAGGGCATGTCCAGCTCTGCACCGCAGGGCATGTCCACCTCTGCACCGCAGGACATGTCCACCTCTGCACCGCAGGACATGTTACATTATCAGCATTTGTAAAGTGTACTTCTACCATCTTCATGCACAGCAGCACTAACACACTCTTGGTGCCATTTTCATATGTTTCTGGGATTTTCATCTCCCTGTTTTGTTTTGATTGGTGTGTGAAGTCCGTTTTGCCCTATGTATTATTTCTATAATGGTTCATGTTGGTTAACGTGAAAAATACCATATAGCCAGTCCTGCCTTTGTTGTGCACTATGTATAGGGATTTGTGGCACAGGCCTTCGCCTTACTGGTGTGAATGTCAGTGCATTGCCGTCCAGAGCAGCCTATCCCCTAAACTAGTATTGCTAGCCAATTATAGAGCGTTTAAACAATATTGCTTGTGAGGGTGTGGTATATTTAAGGTAACTTTTTCAGATTGATTCCAATATGAAGGTAGGTGAGGTGAGAAGGCTGTGTTATTTAGGTGCCAGAGTTTGCCTTTGATGCCATGCTCTGCAAACTGGGCGGTGATTTGCTGTTTGCAACGTGTTCTCTGGACATACAGCGAATTATGGGATGGAGTGCTCTCTCCCACTCATTATAAGGATACTGCAAGGCAGTGAGCAGTAACTCTATAAGCATGGAACTCCAAGGTGACTTTTATTGTACAAAATAATGTATTTTAATCCTTATATTACGAAGTAACATCTTTGCCCTACACCAAAAAATTCTGTATTCTTGGACATTTGCTCCTTTACGTGAACACGTATAGTTGGAGATATGGGGAAAAAAAAGAAGTGAGAAAATGAACACACAGAAATCCTACTATTAATTTGTAGCAAAAACATTATATATGCAGTTTAACGTAAGTCACTTTCTAAGCTATAGTTTCCAATGTGTGGCAACCTGCAGCGAGTTTTCTGCACTTCTATAGCTCTGCAAAAAATAAACATGCTTCCATAAATGGCTTCTTTTGGCTAATTACAGGCACTTTCAGGAAAAAGTTCATAAGAATGCTGGTTCTCATTTTCGGGGTTTAAATGGCCGTTGTAATTCTGCTCCTGACCCGCCTTGCGCAAGGTCTGCAGGCCCTGGCAAGAAGTCACCGTGGCGTCACAACTGAAGTAACTTAATGCAATTGAGCAGCTACATTACCATCTTATTACAAGTGGCTAGTGATGCCATTACTACACTGTAATAAAAAGACTAGACACAGGTTTTATACAGGTCCTTCAGGCTTCTGGGTATTGTAACTGTATTTGGACAGGAACAAATAATACGAACTTCCGGTTCAATTAATTCCTCCCATTGCCTAAATCGTGCTTATTGTAATGTTCCACAAACTCCCTTTCTGTAAACAGGCGTTTAAATCTTGCTCTTATCTTGTCACATTTGCTTTGCATTCAAAGACAAATTCAAATATCAGGCAATGTCTTCCAAGGGCGCATGTTTACTTTTCCTTCTCTGAGTTCAAAGCGAGGGGATTTATGTGACAATCATGCAGGATACTGGGGGTAGGAAGGAGGTTTTTCTAGCACACAACATTTAAATGAATTGTGTAAGTATTTCAAAATATATCAGAATTAAGAACACAAATAAAGCACATTTTTGTTATTTTTGAAGTGAGTTGGAAACAAACACTTTAATATGATCAAAACAAATCATTACACTAGATGGTGTAATTTCTACACATTTTCGTTTGTGCACTGTATAGTTTTATCAGTAAAACTGTATGTTTGTACAAATGTAATGGCCCTTTCAATTGAAAATGTGTCTATAATGGCAGTGTACAACCATACCATGCATACTCCACTCCACACCACTGCACTCTACACCACTACACTCTATGCCACTTCACGCTACGCTTCTTTATGCTACCCTGTCCCACTCTACTCTATGCCAATGCCATCTTCACCACTCCAGTCTAGGCCCCAGCAATCTACTCTGCACAACTACACTCTATACCACTTTGCAACACAGCACTCTACGCCACTGTACTATATGCCAATACACTCTATGCCAATGCACTTTACTCTGTAACACTCAACTCCATGCCCCTGCACCCTACGCCAATCCACTGTACCCCACTCCAATCTACTCTGCACCACTGCACTGTACACCGCTTTACTCTACGCCATTACACTCTATGCCACTCTACGCAACTGCACTCTACCCATCACCACTCCACGCCACACTACTCAGAAACAATTGACTCTACACCACTGCACTCTACGCCATTCTACTCCACACTATGCCACTGCACTCTGCACAACTGCACCCTACTCTGCATCACTGTACTCTACTCTGCACCACTGTACTCTGCACCAGTGCACGCTATGCCACTACACTCTACACCACTGCATTCGACCCTACACCACTCTATGCTACTCTACTTTGCACCACTCCACACCACAGCACTCTATGTCACTAGACTCTATTCTGCGCCACTGCCCTTTGCATCACTCAACTATACGCCACTCCACTTTGCACCACTCTATGCCACTTCACTCTACGCCACTGCACTCTACACCACAGCAACACTCAAATCTATGCCACTGCATTCTACAACGCTGCATTGTATGATGCTGAATACAATACCACTGCATGCTACGCCACTATACTCTGCAACACTACTCCAATGCACTCTACACCAGTCCACTCTACTCTATGCCAATCCACTGTATGCCCCTCTACACGACTACACGCAATGATACTCCAATACACAACACTCTATGCCACACCACTATGACACTCCACACGACTTTCGGTAATGCTAAACAGTAGCCACGCTGGTGTACAACATGGCAAAGCCAATACCTCTTGCACAGCCGAGACCTATTGGCTTAGCCAATACTGTTGTAATTGGACATCACGCGTAGCATTGTAGTAGCTTATTTTAAGGTTTATCTGTGTTGTGCTGATGCACATGAGATGTTTATGGTCTTTTGGACCCAAAGCTGTCCTGTGGGAGAAATGCAAACAGTAGTAACACTGAAAGTTATTCAGTTGTAGACATATAGTTTATTGTGCAGTCTTGTAGTGAAGATAAAAATAATTATCAGGAGAGATGGTACATTATCAGCCCATCCACATGTGTGGTGTTCTAACTAGTATGTTATATGCATTTGTGATTCGTGTACCTGAGGCATGCAGTCTCACATGTTATGTTGTAGGTCTCTCTGTGGCATTTTTTGGAGGTAGGTGCTATCTTGGTCCTCATGAAAGAGACAACAAGACATATCTGGGCTATGTTGGGTGCATGTTATGAGATTCTGTGTTTTGTTAGATGATGTGGCGTCAGTGGCGTAACAAAACTTGAGGGGCCCCACGCAAAGTTTACGGAGTGGGCCCCCTACGCTCCAGACCCTGTCATGAGCTTTAAGGCCAGGGGCCCCACTGCCTATGCATAGTGCCGAAAAGGGGGCCCTGGAGCTTGCCCACCAGCAACGCAGGGGCTATTATTACACCACAGTGTGGCCTATCATGATGGAAAGCGCAATATAAGCGTGGTGATAGCCAGCTAGACCACTGCTGATCTGTAATGTGGTATGAGAGACACTCTAACTATTTGTTCTGTCAGATGTTGACTAGTGATAAAAAAATTAAAGAAATCTGTGGAAAGTGCTGTTGGGGCCACATAATTCCCCATTACCTGGGCTTTACTGTTTGCGTGAATGGAGTTTTGTGCGGTGTGTTCCATTGCATGATAGTACACTATCGTCCTACCGAACAAATCAGTCACCTACCTACAGAGAACCGTAAAAAATATCTGTGCAAAGAACGGTCAGTGTTTTTGTGTCTTCGGAGCGGAGCTTGCAAGGGACACGTAAGTACAATGAGTTTTAACTATTCAAAAGTGCCAAAGACTCTTCAACCTATTGATCGGTGAAAAATTCCAACCTGTCCAAAAAGGTCCAATGTGTCATTTCATGCAAATGAAAGGTTGGCAGAGAAAGGATCAGGGTCATGAAGTACGCTCCACCGTATTTTGTGCTTAAACAAATCACACCAGTTTCATTATCGTTTTATTTTAATCCCCTGGACCCACCCCCAGGACTCTGACGTGATCAGAACTTAATCACATGTCCCAAATATATTGCTGCTAAATATAACAGAAAATGGCTATAACTGAGGAGGATGGTGGACATCATCTGCAGTTTTATGCAGTGTTGCTGGAAGAAGGGTTGTGGCAGGTGCTCCAGCACCCCTAGAAGAAATTGAGAGATTTAAATAACAGACTGGATGATAATGCTGCTTTTTCAATTAGTTTCTCTTGCAGCCTTTTTTGTCTGTTCATAGTTGGTCAAAGGCTAACTTTAGTTAAACCATAGAGAAACTGTCTTTGCAAACACTGCGCTTTTATGAAGGAATGAATCTCTTTAAATGTGTTCACCTAAAAAGTGTGTCCATCCTATAAATTGAAGTTTGGCGACTTTTGCTGGGATTCTGAAAGCAAAATTCTTAAGATTAAGGTGCCTGAAACTTATATTTCACAGTCACGGAAATCATTGCTAAAAGTAACCTTTCTAGCACTTTCAAAAGTTTTAAATACGTATAAAAAACATTTAAAGCAAATGACACACATACACCTTAATACTGGAATATGACTGGGACAAATTTTGGGGTGAGTGAAAAAGTAAACATTAGAAATACATTTTACTTCTTGATGTGAACAATAAAATAGCTCTCCCTTGCCGACCCATGAAAGCAGTGTATTTTATGACGAAGTCAGTATGGATTGCCACCAGATTTTCAATGTTGTTTCTCATGTTACATTTTGAGACTTTCATGTTCCTGTATAGCAGGAGCATGAAACCATGAACCTAGAAAGCTACCATACTTGTATTATCAATCAACTTCTGATTAGAAGTCTTCAATTCTAGTTCAATATAGGATACTTACATCAATATATGCTACAAAAAACTACCTGATGTTTATAAGGAGCTAGGAGTCAGTTAATGTATTGTCAATAGCAGAGCTGTGAATTACTCTAATTATAGTAAAACAGAGAGTTGTTTGCACCACTTGGAACTACATACAGCACAGCTCTGAAAGACTTACGGCTTTTTCAGTGAGTCAGGGTATTCCCAAGACCAGGACTATTAATATCTCTGGGTATTAGTAAGAGAAAGGTGTAGTATTTGATTTAGATACAAAAACCAATAGCATATCGTACTCTCAGTCTCAACCCTGCAGAAAATGCCCATTTTATCTGAGGCTATGTAGGAAAAACAAACATAACTAAATGCAATCAAGTATGAAAGACAGACGGTATAAGAGATTCATATTGCAAAATATCACCAACTTGTCTTTTCTTGGTTAGATCATTATTTCGACGGCGAATATGTACCACACAATATTGTGAGGCCAAATACTGTGACCAAGTAACCAGCGTGCATGTTGTAGGCTCAGTAACATTAGGGGAACTGTTGTATAAAGTACTGTCCTATGTAGATGTTTACATACATAAAGAGCAATGATCAGCTGTAGCTTTCGCCCTCATCCTACTCTCCTGGATTTAACTTTTACATGGTGAATTTTCCCAACCTGCTCCTGTTCTGACGCCTTCGCTGTGCTATATAAAAGTTTAAATAGATATTCTTGAGGGTCATTTTTCTTGGAACAGTACTGCCTTGGGGTATTTTTAGTTCTTGGAACGCAGCAGTTGTAACAGTATTCGTTATGGTGTTTTGATGGTCATTATTGAAGTCTTTCTTGCATTTGTGAACAGCATTTCGAAAGCAATGGCTCAGTCTCTTTGGCTGAATGAGTTCAGCTGCTAAACTAATATATTTCAGCAATGCACCCACGATTCTACCTGGCACAGCAAATATGTGAGGGACGAGTACATGTTTTTAATCTACATCCTGATAGTGTTACAAATTGTGAAGCACAAGGTTTCTATCAGGCCATCTATTCTTGGCGCCCTCTTCTATTGCTGTTTTTAGGAGGTAAAAAACAACAACAGTTCAGCACAAAAGCCATGGCAGTCCCATGTCATCAGATAAAAATAGGTCCATGCCTGCAACGCATTCAAAATCTGCATCATGTAATCCCTAGTATAAAATATCAGAAAACACCCAACCTTGAACCAAGACACTGTCTAATTTCACAGAGTACAAATATGCCCCCACCCAGTATTCCATTTGTGTAAAACGTCCACTTTGGGAATAGGTGCAAGATGAAAGCCCTATCGTAACTATCCTTCCAGTTACCCCATATCTTTCACACTTATTTAGGCATCCTCAGACCTCGTATCGTTGGCTTTTTTAGGACGAGCATTCGAGACCTCTTGTATATGTGTATGTACTTTGTGGGCTCTGGAGATCAGCCCTAGGACTTGTCTGCTTCCACTTAGGGACTTTTTTTCCTGTTTAACGGCGTCTATTTAACTGTCTTGATAGAAAACGACCAGTAGAGGTCAGTAAGATACCAGAATTGCTTTCTGCTGAGGGACTTTCTTTTTAAAAATTTTCTGGCAGCTGCCTCTATTTAACTTTCTTGATAGAAAACGACCAGCAGAGGTCAGTAAAATACCAGAATCACTTTAGAATTCTCTAGATTCCAGTCCATAGAAATTGTCTTCCGCGAGCACCAGTAGACAATATTTTTTTCAAATCTTGTATTTTCAGTGATATGACCACCGAAGTCCCGGACTTTCTATTAAAAACAGAGCTTTGAACTATACCATTTCCCGCTGAAAGGCAATATTTCTCTCCATGTGTTCCCATGCATGATGTTTACTTTCCCTCCTTGTTAAAGAACAGTAGACGTTTCAGCTCCCAGGCCAATGTGCTGCACAGCTAAATAAATATAAGGTCACAAAGGCGAAACCGATTGCATTGCAAATACTTGTTATCTCCCTGCAGTCCATGCCCCTTCTCTATGTGTTAATATATTGACATATATTGCCACCCCATAGCCTTGTTATGTGTCTTCATGACATCATGATTCCTGCAGAGTAAAAGACCCATCCATATTTCAAGAGATCGGTCTCCCCCTTGATGCCAAGTAATATATTGTCTGTGCGGTTAGAGGCAGTTGTGTCTCCATTCATTTTGACAGTCCTGGGCACTACTAAAAATTGCCTTGGCCTGATCACATTCCCATATCATGTTTATGAACTTGTCCACCTCTTTTTTGCATCTCAGCCATGTCGCATTGTCTATGAGTCACACTAAGTACAGTCGGGCCAGGTAGCAGTATATTCGCTGGAGAACTTTCAATTGTATCGGACCATCTTGAGCTCAAAAGCATGATTAAAACCTGGCTCTTCCAAATATGTAAGTGGCGCTTCAGTGATTCTCTTATGCTATATTAACATCCGTAGGGGACTTTGTTGGAGAATGAGTTCACTCCAAGTTATACCACATTTTACGTATACCAGTACCAATCTACAGAATCAGCTTGACAGTATTACTAAATATCACTAATACCGCTCTACAGAACGAACACTACATTATTACAGAATATCACCAGCAACGCTGGCAGTATTACAGAATAAGAAAGCCGCCACTGACAGTATTACAGATTATGAGCAGGTCCGTTTACAGTATTATAGAATATCACCAGAACCGCTCTAAAGACCACTACAGTATTTCAGAATACCACCAGCACCGCTCTACAGTACCATTACAGTATTACAGAATACCAACAGCATCACTGACAGCATTACAGAATCTCAACAGCACCATTGACAGTGTTACATAATATAAGCAGTGCTGCTCTACAGAACCACCAGCGCAATATTACAGAATATCACCAGCACCGCTTACAGTATTATAAAATATGAGCAGCAGCACCAATGATAATATTATAGATTACTACCAGCACCGCTCTACAGAATATGACCAGCATAGTAGCACTCTTCAGAATATGACTAGCACCGCTGACAGTATTACAGAATATCAACAGCACTGCTGACAGTATTACACAATATCACCAGCACTACTGACAGTATTGCATCACCAGCACTGCTCTATGGAATATAACCACCACAGCAGAAAGTGATCTTCAACAATCTACAGAATATTCCCAGCTCCGCTGTACAGACAGACCACTACAGTACTACAGAACATTACCAGCACAGCAAAAAGCGATCATCAGTGCTGTACAGAATATGACCAGCACCGCACTAGACAGACCACTACAGTACTACAGAGCATCAACAGCACAGCTGAAAGCGACCATCAGTTCTCTACAGAATATGACCAGCACCACTCTACAGACAGACCACTACAGCAGAAAGCGATCATCAGCAATCTACAGAATATGACCAGCTCCGCTGTACAGACAGACCACTATAGTACTACAGAAAATCAACAGCACAGCTGAAAGCGACCATCAGCGCTCTACAGAATATGACCAGCTCCGCTGTACAGACAGACCACTACAGTACTACAGAGCATCAACAGCACAGCTGAAAGCGACCATCAGCGCTCTACAGAATATGACCAGCACCGCTCTACAGACAGACCATTACTATACTACAGAAAATCACCAGCACAGCAGAAAGCGATCATCAGCACTCTACAGAACATGACCAGCTCCGCTGTACAGACAGACCACTACAGTACTACAGAGCATCAACAGCACAGCTGAAAGCGACCATCAGCGCTCTACAGAATATGACCAGCACCGCTCTACAGACAGACCACTACAGCAGAAAGCGATCATCAGCAAGCTACAGAATATGACCAGCTCCGCTGTACAGACAGACCACTACAGTACTACAGAACATTACCAGCACAGCAAAAAGAGATCATCAGTGCTCTACAGAATATGACCAGCACCGCTCTACAGACAGACCACTACAGTACAGCAGAAAGCGATCATCAGCAATCTACAAAATATGACCAGCTCCGCTGTACAGACAGACCACTACAGTACTACAGAAAATCAACAGCACAGCTGAAAGCGACCATCAGCGCTCTACAGAATATAGCCAGCTCCGCTGTACAGACAGACCACTACAGTACTACAGAGCATCAACAGCACAGCTGAAAGCGACCATCAGCGCTCTACAGAATATGACCAGCACCGCTCTACAGACAGACCATTACTATACTACAGAAAATCACCAGCACAGCAGAAAGCTATCATCAGCGCTCTACAGAACATGACCAGCTCCGCTGTACAGACAGACCACTACAGTACTACAGAGCATCAACAGCACCGCTGAAAGCGACCATCAGCGCTCTAAAGAATATGAGGAGACTGTTCTACAGAAGATGAGCAAGACAGAGCTAGAGCACTGAACCAGAACTTTACTTAAGAATACCTCTTATAAGACAGCGTGCCCCCACACCGGCAAGACACGCATGACCACAGTGCAGACATGTGTTGGAGACGCAGGCTGGGCAAAAATGGAACAGAGGAGAGCTTGCTTGATCTGTACTGCTTGTAGGCTTCGTATAAGGCTGAACCCTGGGCACACCTACACACGCCTGGCACAGTAGTCTTGGAGATGTACTCGGATCTCTCTTGAGACTCTCTGTGCGCACAATCTCTTGCTACCCAGTACTCACCTGAGGCCTAACTAGAAATAGCATGAAGCAACATCCCAAAGGTATGTTCGAGTTTGAAAAGAGATCAAGGCCAGTCAGGGACTCTACAGTCAACCACGGGCAGTGAGCACAGTCTAGAGGTTACTAAAAATCACCACAGGGTAATCAAATACTGATAATCCGAGATACACCTTTAATTGAAGGATTGTACATAAAATCACTACATGACACCTCTCAACACGGGGAATGCATTCCGACAATCACTGAAGATATACATTCCTGTAGACACCGAGGGGCTTCACTTTCCTATAATAACTGAGCACAGTTCACGCTATAGGGAACTGAATCCCATATTGACTGAGCAGCACCTCTTATCACCAGTTATATATTCTGTTAATCCCAAACCGGCTCCTGTTGTCAGTGTATACATCCCTATAGATTCTGATACTAACTGAAAGGCATTTCTCATCAAGGGTATACAATCCTATAAAACCGGAGAGTAGTTCTAACAAGATGGCAAAGATTCCCATATTGGCTGAGTGCCCCTCTCATCAGAGGGTATACATTCCAGTGACCACAGAAAGACACCTCTTGTCAGACATTAGTAGAATGAAAGTCATTAATTCAGGTCTTGTACTGTATTGCAGCATTAATACAGTGCGTAATACACCTTATGCGAGGCGCTAAAGCACTCGCCTACATGTGTGCATGCTACACCATGCAAGGTGCGTGATTGGAAGGATGTAATTTTTGTTTTGATCCTATGGGGGGAGTGTTTCCTTGCTGTGCATGACAGTCACCGAGGTGCATTCATCATATTATGGGAAGTAGCAGTAAGTTGGATGATGAAGTGTGAAAGACAAATACACAGTTTTATGGTTTTCAGTATGCCGTTAGCTTTGAACAGTTTTTCAGATCCCTTTACGAAATTTCCTATGCTGTAGTCTGCTTGACTGGTTACAACATTGGGTTGTCCAATCTGAGATTGTCTGTACGGAAGGGCATTTTTATTATCATCCCACATTTGAGTGATATGCGAGATGTAAGAAGCAATCAGATTGTAGACATATTTGGGACCTGCAGGGAATGGACTATAATAAAGTCCTCCAAAATTGTCCGGCAATGTGAGACAATCTCTTCAGTTATTGCATGCCAGTTCATTTGGTATTAATAGCAGTGTGAATGGCACACGCGTACATAGAATACCACACCTGGTGCAAAACAACAGATCTTGGCAGCTGTGAGCCGATCATGCCTTATCAGGAAGTCCAACTTGACCCAGTGGGCCCCCAAAACTTGCGCACAGAGGTGAAGAAACCCTTAGAAAAATTAACTCTGCAAACCCAGGGGAGGTGAGGAAGAGGCAGTTTGTAGTCCAAAAACAGTCATTCGAGAACAAGGTCACGCTCCCCAATACTACTAAAATATCTCTTGGAGGTTGGAGAGTAAAACGCCCTGGAGTACAACCAGATCACAGGTCCCAATCCTGAAAATGTAGCTTCGTGGGTTGACACACATGCTGTGGAAAATGTGTAAGCCTTCTAAGCAGCTCCCAAGTTCCAGTGATTAGGCGAATACCTGATTGAGTTAAAGCACCTTTTCCAGAGACTTGTGCATAATCTGTAGGTCAAAGGCTTTAGAGAGTCCTGTGGGCGGGGCGCTCGCTGCGGACATGAGACATCTGTCATAACTGCAAGGCACGGGCTGGAATTCCACCTAGCCCGATTGGCGACGGATAAAGTTGAATGGTAGGAGTTAGTGTATCAAAAGCGCCTCAAAAGGTCCAAGGCGTCGACACATGATACGAAAAGTTAAATTGTTATTTGCAATTGAATGTTGTCCTTCGGGGATGGAGACGTAATGAATGAATAATGCATAGCCATCTGCTAGTCCCATCAGCAGACTGGCACTGCTGCCGGCGCACACAAAGAAGGAAGGCTCGGACTCGCGAAAAAATACGAGATCCCTGCGCGCAGAGTGCTAGAACTACTCCCGATTTTTAGTTGTTCAGCACAAAAATGTAATATTCGCGTCTAAGAAACATAAAGCTGAAATGCCACATTTTTAAGAAGGACAGTACGATGTTTTTGTAAATCCCAAAGGCCAGGGCCACCACTTTCAAACAAGGAGCAGAGGAAAACGTCCTTTTTTCCCACCGATGCACAAATGCCAACGCAGGAAGCTGCAGCAGGATATGCAAAATTACATAAGTGGCACCGGACAGGGCTGGGAAAGGACGACAGGAAAAGCCGCATTTGCTGAAACGACTGCACGCGCACGCACAGACGCACGTTCACGTCGCGTTTCCGTCAACTGTGCCTCCGCGGGCTGGCTTCTCGTGAGTGCCTTCGACACTTCCCGTCAACGTCCCTGAACTGAAGGACTTTTCATTAGCCTCATCGCCGCAATTTACAATAGCAATAGCAACACACCGTGCACAATTCTTAAAGGCATCGTATGAATGCCTCATTAATCCATCCAATACATTTTTATACGTGTCCTGCACACTTTTGATGAATGCGTGATTTACTAATAATTATATTTGTACAACACTTAGTTACTCTACTAATTCTTGCAGTAATCTTCAAACAACACCCTGCTTAGAGTATTGAGACAACCTGTACATTAGCTTCGCATATACATTTCTAGTGAAACTCTGCCGCCTGACCCGCGGTGGTGAAACTCAGTGGCCATATCAAATCTGCCTTCACTGCGCTTCACTGATTCCTGCTGCAGGAGAGGTCTCCGTTTAAAAACACAACTTAGTTCCCACACCTCTCCAAGCTCACCTTTCACTATATCAAAGCCTGCGAGAAGTATCCGCCAAACAACGAAAACTTCATCATAATTTTCTTATAATGAAAAGAGATTTTGAGAGAACATTATGTGTCCAAGAATCAATTATTAGAGTTCCTTGCCAGTCTCTTTCAAACTCGAGAAGTACTTCCCCAGAGTTACAGCATAAAGCAACAAAAACCTCATATCCCACTTCACGCTCTAATTTATAGTCCATCCTCGCCTGTCAGTCACCTACCTTAATCCAACACTTATGCCAAGGCCTGTTAATCTAATTAACTACTGCAAGATAGCATCCACATCTCTAGTGCATTGTTCCAAAGAATGAATTCCTTGTGGACTATTCATGTCGTATTTTACAATATTCTGACTATTCACCAGTTTATTTATCCTTTTTACTACCTCCTTGCCCCTGGCACCCTGGGCTTTCTTTAGCTGTTAGTGGCACCAACCTGTTCTTACAACCTGAGGCTAACGCAGTGGGAGGTAAGGTCTTGTATACACACCTTGTGAACTTATTAACAATGCATCAAGCACAGGGCGGTATTAGGACAGTGAGGTTACCTATGGGCCTTATGTGTGAGGACTAGGCATAGAGCTTGGCCGGATCCCAAACGGACAGTAAAGCAGCTCTGGAAGAAGGCCACAGCGTTCCTTGGGTGGACAAAGAAGACTACGCAGGCGACTCCGCTGTAGGGGGCAGAAATGCTGGATATGCTGCAGAACCAGCCAGGCTTTGACAGGTGGGACCTTTTAGGGATCTCGAAGGTTGGTGAAATCTGGACTCAGAGTAATATCACTCCCTGGCCAGACCAGCAGCGAGAATACTAACTGGCACCCTCCATAGTCTTCGGCTATCTGCAAATCCGACACACGCTAAGAGCGATACTCCCAAAGGAGACAGACCTTCCAGAGTCCTCACCCCTAGAGGACAGACTACTAGACAAATATATGCCCTAAAGACCACTTCCCTGACATATAAGAAGTTACTCAATCATTCTCCGGAAACGGGAAAAAATCCGGAACACTTACAGAGGTTAGATATATGCTAATTTTTACCGAGATGGTATTGAGAGGATAGGTCTAAGAAACAAGACCAGCGAAGCAGGCAATGAATGAAGCGACTCGAAGGCGTGTGTGTGTGTGTGGGGGGGTTGTTTGATATCAATGTGAAATGTATGGCGATGCTAATGTGGCATAATGTAATTGCATTAGTGAATAAAAACATTTGGGGGGGGGAAATGCATCATGCACACCTTTCATCAATTTACCTGTGCTTTCTTTTCATTGAATGCTCATCTTGCTAATTTTTTTATTAGTACTGTATTGCATCACTTCGACTACAGGTAAAGTCTCTTATGGAAATTCCAATGTGCTTTGCACACCAGGGGTCAGGGGTTCAGATTATGCAGCGTATAGATGAGAGAAGAATGTTGGCAACTGTCTCATTTATTAGACTATTGGTTCTGTGCTTGATTACCAGAGTGTGTGCTCCAAGCTTAGCGCAGAGGCATGTGATGACATTTTACACATGGCGAAAAGCAAACAAGCATGAGGATAGGTCCACAAGTGGCACGCACAAAACAACTGGACTGTAGCCTTAGAGTTACTTGAGACTTAGATTTGATCAATGGTTCTTAACCTGTGGTCCATAGAGCCCCACGGACCACGACTCCTACTCAATGGGTCTGTGACTGTTTAAAAAATTAAATATTAGCAAATTAATAAAGTATATACAAATAAAGAAGCATAATGTAAAACTGAAAATTGTAATCATTGTGTAAATGTGAAGGAATTTGAAACCGGAGGATAAAATTACGTTGGCATCCATAGCTAGATTTGTTGGAGAGGTGCAAATATAACAAATAGAATATATTATGGATGATGGGTGTCCTCAATTGAAGAGTTGACAAAAAGGGCATTCATTAGGAGTGATCTGTTAGAGTTTAGCATACCAGTCCATCTTTTAGAATTAAAGTTAATAAAACAAATATAGAAAAGATTCAACCTTCCCATTAAAAGTACAATTTCGATTTTTCTACATTTGTTTTTTAATTAAAATATTTCACCATTTATGTATGCGACGTATACTTGTTTCTGTATTTTTGTATTTTGCTTTGAGGTGTAAAATCTCAGAAAATGCTTAAACTGGGACCCCAGATTCCAGTAGTGATTCAGTGGGGGTCCACAGAACTCTAAAGGTTGGGAAACGCCATCTTTAATGATGGAAAGAGACAGAACTTTATAACTCTTCTGAATTGTTGATGGATCCCAATTTTCTTTCGTTTATTCCATAATTTGCATGCATGTACTGAGAAACAGCTACCTCCAACACAGGCTTTATGGATTGCAGGAATTATAGGAAATGAGGCTATTCTTGACCTGAGGTTTCTCATTTGGTTGTACAGTCTGAGTTTTAACAGTACGAATCCAGGTACCAGTCAATGTTTATAAATGCATAGAGGACTTTGAAAGATACCCTTCTGGTCACATGCAGTAACTGTAGTAATTTGAGGACAGGGACAATATGGGACCATCTAACGAGGTTGAAGACTGGCCTAGCTTAAGTGTTATGTATTCTTCAGTTTAGCAAATGATTTCTTCAAGTCGAACCAGTGCAGTGCGAGTCTTGTACATCATTATTATTTTGAATATTCCTGCACATTTTTAAATAAAATCTCTGTGTACACTATTCCTCCGTCCACAAGTAGGCCACCACTCTGGCCATTATGGGAAATACCTCTTCCAATCAAATAAAGAGATGTATCAGCCACAAATGAAGCCACCCTCTCCAGCCATGATTGAAGACACCCCTTGTGCCACAAGAGGAGACTTCCTATCCAGCCACAGGAGCCTCCCCATTCTCCACCACAGCCTCAAATACAGACAGAACTTCAAGCGATAGACACAATCCCTCTGACAACATACAGATGCCTCTTTGGCCAAAGAGATGCTGCCAAACCACAAATTGATATCCCTTCGGGTCACAATCAGAGAAATATAGTGGTCACGGAATGAAGGTGCAATCAGAGGCATTATCAGAAAGGAACTAGAGGCACCATTCATGGCCCAAGTGAAATCACTGTTCGAGACTAGAATTAGGCTTCATTACGGTTCAGATGACATCAGGATTAAAAGGGACATCGGGGCCCAAATTGACTCGCCAAAGCCTAAACCAAGATGTCATCGGGAGCAGAGACCCAGATACCGCAGGGAGCCAAATGCATACATTGTGGAGGAGCCAAAACCTAGACGCCATCACAGCACACAGGCCCAGGCGCCATTACAGCACCCAGGCCAAGACGCCATCACAGCGCCCAGGCCCAGGCGCCATTACAGCACCCAGACCCAGGCGCCATCACAGCGCCCAGGACCAGGCGCAATCACAGGACCAGGCGCAATCACAGCGCCCAGGACCAGGCGCAATCACAGTGCCCAGGACCAGGCGCAATCACAGTGCCCAGGACCAGGCGCAATCACAGCGCCCAGGACCAGGCGCAATCACAGCGCCCAGGACCAGGCGCAATCACAGCGCCCAGGACCAGGCGCAATCACAGCGCCCAGGACCAGGCGCAATCACAGCGCCCAGGACCAGGCGCCATCACAGCGCCCAGGACCAGGCGGCATCACAGCACCCAGGACCTGGCGGCATCACAGCACCCAGGACCTGGCGGCATCACAGCACCCAGGACCTGGCGGCATCACAGCACCCAGGACCAGGCGGCATCACAGCACCCAGGACCAGGCGGCATCACAGCACCCAGGACCAAGCGCCATCACAGAGCCTAGGACCAAGCGCCATCACAGAGCTCAGGCGCCATCACAGAGCCCAGGCGCCATCACAGAGCCCAGGCGCCATCACAGAGCCCAGGCACCATCACAGAGCCCAGGCGCCATCACAGAGCCCAGGCGCCATCATAGAGCCCAGGCTCAGGCGCCATCACAGAGCCCAGGTGCCATCAAAGAGCCCAGGCGCCATCACAGAGCCCAGGCCCAGGAGCCATCACAGCGCCCAGGACCAGGCGCCATCACAGCACCCAGGACCAGGCGGCATCACAGCACCCAGGACCAGGCGGCATCACAGCACCCAGGACCAGGCGCCATCACAGCACTCAGGACCAGGCGCCATCACAGCACCCAGGACCAAGCGCCATCACAGAGCCTAGGACCAAGCGCCATCACAGAGCCCAGGCGCCATCACAGAGCCCAGGCGCCATCACAGAGCCCAGGCTCCATCTTAGAGCCCAGGTGCCATCAAAGAGCCCAGACGCCATCACAGAGCCCAGGTGCCATCACAGCGTCCAGGCCCAGACGCCATCTCAGCGCCCAGGCCCAGACGCCATCTCAGCGCCCAGGCCCAGACGCCATCTCAGCGCAGGCCCAGACGCCATCTCAGCGCCCAGGCCCAGACGCCATCTCAGCACCCAGGCCCAGACGCCATCACAGCGCCCAGGACCAGACGCCATCTCAGCACCCAGGCCCAGACGCCATCACAGCGCCCAGGACCAGGCACCATCACAGCACCCAGGCCCAGACGCCATCACAGCGCCTAGGACCAGGCGCCATCAAAGAGCCCAGGCGCCATCACAGAGCCCAGGCCCCATCATAGAGCCCAGGCTCAGGCACCATCACAGAGCCCAGGCACCATCACAGAGCCAAGGCACCATCACAGCGCCCAGACCCATGCGCCATCACAGCTCCCAGGACCAGGTGCCATCACAGCGTCTAGGCCCAAAAGCCATCACAGAGCCCAGGCTCAGGCGCCATCACAGAGCCCAGGTGCCATCACAGAGCCAAGGCGCCATCACAGAGCCCAGGCTGTGGCGCCATCACAGAGCCCAGGCTGTGGCGCCATCACAGAGCCCAGGCTGTGGCGCAATCACACAGCCCAGGCTCTGGCGCAATCACAGAGCCCAGGCTCTGGCGCCATCACAGAGCCCAGGCTCTGGCGCCATCACAGAGCCCAGGCTCTGGCGCCATCACAGAGCCCAGGCTCTGGCGCCATCACAGAGCCCAGGCTCTGGCGCCATCACAGAGCCCAGGCTCTGGCGCAATCACAGAGCCCAGGCTCTGGCGCAATCACAGAGCCCAGGCTCTGGCGCAATCACAGAGCCCAGGCTCTGGCGCAATCACAGAGCCCAGGCTCTGGCGCAATCACAGAGCCCAGGCTCTGGCGCAATCACAGAGCCCAGGCTCTGGCGCAATCACAGAGCCCAGGCTCTGGCGCAATCACAGAGCCCAGGCTCTGGCGCAATCACAGAGCCCAGGCTCTGGCGCAATCACACAGCCCAGGCTCTGGCGCCATCACACAGCCCAGGAGCCATCACAGAGGCCAGGCTCTGGCGCCATCACAGAGGCCAGGCTCTGGCGCCATCACAGAGCCCAGGCTCTGGCGCCATCACAGAGCCCAGGCTCTGGCGCCATCACAGAGCCCAGGCTCTGGCGCCATCACAGAGCCCAGGCTCTGGCGCCATCACAGAGCCCAGGCTCTGGCGCCATCACAGAGCCCAGGCTCTGGCGCCATCACAGAGCCCAGGCCCTGGCGCCATCACAGAGCCCAGGCTCTGGCGCCATCACAGAGCCCAGGCCCTGGCGCCATCACAGAGCCCAGGCCCTGGCGCCATCACAGAGCCCAGGCCCTGGCGCCATCACAGAGCCCCGGCACTGGCGCCAT
The DNA here is from genome assembly GCF_964204655.1 of Triturus cristatus. NCBI lineage: Eukaryota > Metazoa > Chordata > Amphibia > Caudata > Salamandridae > Triturus > Triturus cristatus. The sequence continues at coordinate 82,535,049 of NC_140586.1, read as the reverse complement.
CACAGAGCCACGGCTCTGGCGCCATCACAGAGCCCAGGCTCTGGCGCCATCACAGAGCCCAGGCTCTGGCGCCATCACAGAGCCCAGGCTCTGGCGCCATCACAGAGCCCAGGCTCTGGCGCCATCACAGAGCCCAGGCTCTGGCGCCATCACAGAGCCCAGGCTCTGGCGCCATCACAGAGCCCAGGCTCTGGCGCCATCACAGAGCCCAGGCTCTGGCGCCATCACAGAGCCCAGGCTCTGGCGCCATCACAGAGCCCAGGCGCCATCACAGAGCCCAGGCTCAGGCGCCATCACAGAGACCAGGCTCAGGCGCCATCACAGAGCCCAGGGGCCATCACAGAGCCCAGGCACAGACGTCATCATAGAACCCAGGACCAGGAGCCATCACAGAGCCCAAAACCAGACTCCATTGCAGAGCCCAAAACCAGACTCCATCAAAGAGCCCGCAACCAGACTCCATCAAAGAGCCCGCAACCAGACTCCATCAAAGAGCCCGCAACCAGACTCCATCAAAGAGTCCAAAACCAGACTCCATCAAAGAGCCCAAAACCAGACTCCATCAAAGAGCTCAAAACCAGACCCCATCAAAGAGCCCAAAACCAGACTCCTTCACAGAGGCCAAAACCAGAAGCCACCACAGAGCCCAAAACCAGACGTCAACACTGAGCCCAAAACCAGACGTCATCACTGAGCCCAAAACCAGACGCCATCACATAGCACAAAACGAAAAGCCATTACAGAGCTCAAACACAGTTGCCCAAAAGCCATCACGGAGGCCAAACGAAGGCACCATCACAGAGCCCCAGTGCAAATGTGAATCCAAATATGGACGCATTAAAGACTAAACGAAGCCACCATCAGAGCCCAAATGGAGAAGCCCTCAGAGCGCAAAAGTTGATGCCAAGGGACAAGCCCGCCCACTCCACTTCCCCCATGTTCATCCTGCTTTATCCTTTCTAGACACAGCAGCACAAGATTCTGATTGACTCCCTTCTCTCACTCGTCTAACCCCCAATCATCTTGCCTCCTCTTTGCCATAATATCGCCCTGGCCCCAAATCTGTCCCAGGGGCACCCCTTCTACAACCCTGACCATCAACCTGGTGCACTCAACCGAAAATATCACCTCACTTCCTCCCGCCCTTTGAACCTACACTAACCCTGGGGTATTCCCTATTTATTCTCCCCACAAATCAAGTTACACATGATACCTCGCCTATCCCCGCTCCTTCAAACCAGAAATCAACACTCTCAATTAATCCCCCATTGCCATCGCTCCAAAGACTGCTCACCTAGGGACACACAACCCACTCTGCCCTACGGATCTCCCCTCCTACTCCCGTTATCACTCCATCACCCTTCCCCGCCCCCCACCGAGGTTACAATTCAGCACCTGTACTCTTGTCTTAGAGATATCACCCCTTCCACAACCCCACCTTTCATCTGACGCTGTATCTTCCTGAACTCCAGTACATCTCTGCCACCCTACACAGAATCCCACAGCTCCCGACAGCCGCTCCCAGGCATCACCAATGACTTCCCTACAAAGGATTTACTTCCCTTGTTCTCTTTCTTTCTCCCCACAGGCTATTTATTCCTCGCTTCTGTGGTGTTGCAGTCTAGTGCTATACTTTCTACTCCACAGCTTCCTCACACTAACTCATGGGTGTCTCTCCCAACTCTCTTTCCTTGTTCTCTTCTTGTCTCCCCACACACTCTGGGTCGGGGCAGCGCCTTCGTCCCCAAACATTCAGATCTCTCTCCCTTAAGTATCTTCCATGAGTGCCCAGCTCACTCTCAGGTTTCTACGGTGTCTTTCCTTCCGGAATCGATCCCTTCAGCCTCTCCTTGTTGTATCCCCCATCTGTCCACAGACTTTCCCCCATGTGCCCTGGTCACCCAGCTCCTTACCGGTTGATCTTGTTCGCGAAGGCTCTCCTCTCAGCCGCCGCCATGGTCTGCAGATCCCCGGCTGGGACAGCTCCTCTCTCCCCAGCCTCTCTTTGCCTCTCTGTACCGCCTCCGCCTCCCCCGCCGGCCGGACACTTCCTCTACGCGAGGCCGGGGATCTGCTGCCGCCTGCAGGCCTCGGGGGGCAGTGCGACCTGGGAGGAGGGGCCAGACACCGGGGCGGGGCCTGGAGGGGTCAAAGACGGGTTGCTTTGAGACAGAAAAGGCAGGGCGAAGACCACTCGCTCGGGCTCTGGCCAGCACAGCAAGTACCCAAAAGTCATAAGTAGGGCACTGGGCACAACAGCCTCTAAGGAGCAGGACGCAATGTGCGCAGTTAGACTTTGCGCATATAAAGCGCTTTAATATCTTCGGGTCGAGGTCATGCGCATATAAAAGAACAACAAAAAACTGCCACCTTTGTCCAAGACAAAACCTGTCCTTTCCAGGGGGTTATCACTATACTGGCGGTGGCGTAACGCACGCCCTGCTGCAGACCCCTGCAGCCCCCAAGCCTATAAATAGCGGTGAGATATGTGTTTCAGGGGCCCCTCACCATAGTCTGCGGGGGGCATTATTTTTCGTTAAGCCACAGAATATGGACATCTTGTGCTTAGGAGGACCTGTCAGGAGCAGTGCACAGTAGGTAAAAGTCGTCCAAGGGAAGGGCACAGCTAAACTCCATGCTAGACAGCTCAGTGGGTTCACCAGCTTGCTGCTTTAGCACATGTTCGAATACCAGCAGGGCCTTTCACAGTTTCAGTTTACTTTATTATGGTATGGAACTCCCACGAAGGTCCACATAACATACATCAAATAACACATTGATACATTATTCATAATTTAAAAAACAACATAGATTCTCTATGCCATTTCTTCCAATGTGCAAAAAACAGCAAATAACTTTCCAATATCAAATGAAACCTGCATAATACCGACTGGAGAGCATAGGTAATGAATAGACGACTATCATACAAAAATTACAAATTACAAAGCAGCATGAATTGGATAAAAGAAGAGCCATTTAGTTGGCCAGGAATTTAAGCTACCTTCTATGGCACTACAAATACATATTCGCAATATCCTTAAACTTTAAAATATTAATATGTATGCCTTCTCTCCCATTTTATCACGAAGTCTTGATGTTTGATGTATGATTAAGTGCTAAGAGAAAAACCTCCGATTTGTGGAGAAAGTGATACATCTGAAGTAGAATCAGTCAAAAGAATTCCTTCCACTGTGGATTGTATGGTCAAGAAAATGTTTTAGGTGGGTTCTGCACTAGCATTTACACCTCCTTCAGTAATTCTATAATTTCCGTCGACACCCTACTGTAAATTAGTCCTTCAAATCTTCAGCTACATGTGCTACCAGTTTGTTGTGTTGGTCGCAACACAATTTGCCCTTGTAAATTACCAACGACTCTTAAAAAATAATTAAATTAATTAAAATCTATGATTTCCGCACAGTGTTCCCAAATTAAATGCACTTTTGCAATGCATATCCACTGACGAACAGGGAAGCTCTATGATGTCCCCTACAAACTGACATAATAAAGGTTCTTGAAGGTGCACACACTTCATTTAAAAATACATTTAATTGCACCCTGTACAAATGCATGTTACGCAGATTACACGACTGCAGCTCTTCCGCTCAGAAAATTATTTTCTCCAACAAATTCAAACAATTTTTCGCCGTTAATTTTGTATATGTCTTAAAATGTAATCTCACTCACACTATTACTTTTTTGTCTGCAAAGTTTTATTCAGATTTTTAAATAAACTTGGTGTAGGAAGCTCACCCAGTCATGAGATCTCAAGCTGTCCCTTGTCAGGCGTGAGTATTTCATTCAGAGATGTCAAACTGTTCAATGTCAGTTGTATTTCACCCACTCATGATATCTTAAGCTGTCTCCTTCCAGAGATATTAAGCTTTCCTGTGTCCATGTGGATAACTCACCTAGTCTGGAATTTTTGGGTGTCTCATCCAGGCCTCGTTTTGCCTATCTTGCAGCCGAAGGTTTCCTATTCTATTATAAACACAAGCCTGCACTACCAGAGTACAATGTAAAACAGTTCTATGTTAGTTGTGTTATTAAAAACTACTTTCAACTAATAAAGACAGATTGAGATCTCTGGCCTGTATCCCGCACGTTAAATGTGAGTCCTTTTTCTCCAGTTCAAACATGAGGTGTTATCACTTCAGTCATGAAACAGTTGCCTTAGCTCCTTCTCCCAAAGTTGAGGCCCTATGTCTTATTTCATAAATGTATGTCTTATAACACTTTCCCTAACTTTACGAATCTCAAAATTGGGATTTGGGGTCCTGTCACAAAGGTTATAGTATGTACATTTGCACTGTGCTCCACTACCCTTCCCTGACTCTAACACCACACTTTCCAAAAATTGTATTTTGCCCTCCCCAACCCCAAATTGTTTCTAAATACAATGGAGGGAGGAGACGTACGCCACAAGCGCCATAGTGTGCCTTAATCACAAGAAGCAGAACTTTGAAGAACTCATCCTTCAGACTCCTCTTGGCTCGTGGTGAAGCAAAGAATCAATTTCAATATCCTGTGTATCAGTTACAGAGACCTCTGGCGAAAACCCCATCTCCCCACAAACTCCAGAACTACCCACTACGAACTTATTATCAAGTCACAGCACTCTCAATCTCCCATTAAAGGTGAGGCAAAATAAACATGGAGGAAGGACAGTGAAATTCCATCGAGAAATGCTTTCTTCTGTTATGTTGTGTTAATGGCAATTGTATAGCAGGCAATCTGCCATTGGGAGGGTTTTGTAGCAATTCCTACAGTCCAGGGGTGTCTTTCCAGAAAGACTGGAGGTTTCGATTGCAAACGGGAGCCGGCTCCAGCATTCGAAGATGTAATGTCAATAGCTATTTTCCTATGTTAGGTGAATGTGTCATCTTCAATTAGTTGTGGCTGAATGTTCTGTGAAACAATCTACCAGAAATTCAGAAAATAGCTAAAATCCCATTCAACAGACAAGTCTTTGACCATGCTGACTCAGCCCTTAACTACATCAGTGCTTAATTTGTAACAGAATGAGTGTCGTGCCAAAGTTCAGCTCAGAAGCCCACGCCAGTGCAATTAAATATCTGGCCTCTTTATTACACTATCAGACACTCCCTGCCCCTTTATCTCACTCATGCCTGCTTTCTCCCATTGTGACAGATTTTCTATCAAATCCTTCTTCTTTCCAGTTTGTGTGTTTTCCCTCTCCTGCTCTCAGTCAATATCTAAGGCGGAAAAATAAGTGTGGGTCCCCAAAAAGCACCCACAGGCAACCACCGGCTCAAATTAAGCACTGCAGAATCATTCCATTTGCGGACTTTTCTCCTTGATTCTACAGAATGGAAAGGACGGGTGATCAAATATCTCCTATCAGATATTAAATTCACCTCCAGATACCACTAGTTTAGTAAAACCATACAGTGCTATGCAGTAGGTGGACAGTACATCCCACATTCAGAATGAGACTAAGGCAATACCCCGTTTAACCTCCCTTGAGACAGCGTTGGTTGCATTGTGTGGTGTACAAATGTCCTCACAAAACATAACTCTTGTTCCCACTGGGGCTGAGTCAGCAAGGTCCCTGTTGTACCTAAAGGCCAAACTCACTTGAAGTAGCCGAAATGAGGGTTGCAGGCTTGAAGTGAGATCTTGAAGCTTAAATGTTTACACTAAACCCAAGAATCTTCAATCAATGCAAAAAAACTCACCACGTAGCACTGTTCAATGTAATCCCTGACCAAGGAACCCTATTGTTCAATTGCCCGGCTCATGACCAGTGTGGCAAGGAAGAGGTTAAAGAGAGAAGATGAAGATGTGCGTACAGAGCCTGGCTGTCCTCCTGGGAGGCATCAGGTGTGATGAGGAATCCCAGAGCCGCACTTCAGGTACATCTCATGCCCAGTGCCGTAGCTAGGAGAAGAGATTTCAGCCTTAACAACATGACTCACTGACTTTATACTGCTGGCTTCACATCTACTAGCAGCGCTTAGTAAACAGATAGCGGGAAGAGGGAATACCTGTTGCAATCTCATTATCTAGTCTTGGGCACACTATGACCCAAGATTGAGAAGGAGCAGGAAGAGTGTGAGACTTGCGGAGCAGGAGACCTCAACTACAAGGTCCAGAAGGAAAAAGAGAGGGATTGCTGGAGTCCCAGAGGGTTTGGAAGGTGCACAGTAAGTGACAATGTGAAGCAGCGAGAAGAGTGAGTGCCATATAGGCACAGCTTTAGAGCGTCGGATGAGAGAAGCAGAAATTGAGGGTAAGGGGCAGACAAAGAGTTTGAGGAAATCAGGTAAAGCACAAGTTTGACATTAACAGAGGGAGAGAAGCAACAAAGTACTGAAGGTGTAATGACGGCGTGAGGGTTGACAGTAAAAGAGGTGATGAATGAGTGACGTAGGAAGAGGATCGACAAAGGTTGGAAGATAATAGTTAAAGAGACAAACAGGGGAAACTGAGAGGAAAAGACTGACAATGTGAGATACAGAGCAAAGTAGATCTTGAAGAAGGGGCGAAGGAGGAAAGAGGGAGAAAGGAAGAGAAGAGAAGAAAGGAACGTGAAGTGCAAAGAAACTAGAAAAGCACAGAAGAGGCCACTTGAAAAGGCGCCCACACTTCCTATTGCAGCTATTGAAGGTAAGACGACAACGCACAGGCTTCAGGTGAACCAGCATGTGATCATTCCTGCCCCAACCCAGTCGACTTACCTGACATGTAAACAACTCTACCCCAGTATTGCAGATTTTGTGACCCCTGCTCCAGCCCTCCAGTCAGTATATTGGTCGGACGCTACATTTTCTTTGCAAGACCAATTCGTCTCTGGACTGGGCTCTACAACTGGGGAGGCAGGAAAGAAGTCTTCGTAAGTGGCGAGAATGGTGGACACCAAATGGTTAATTTATTGTGCAAGGTAGTAATTGGAATATTTTTTGTAGTTGAAAAAGTTATTGTTTAAGGGGACTGGTTAACTTTTGCCCTGTGCCTCGAGGTATCCAGATGCTGGCGGCCTGTAAGGACTTCTCCTGGATGGCCCGTGGGTGAGATGAGGTGGCGGAGTCTGTGATGGTGACACAGCGCTCCAGATCACCGTGAGAGACAGGAGCGGTTCCAGTGTGAGAATTACTGAGCTCCGGTCACTGGTAACAACCTGCGTTATTGTGTGAGGGCGCCGAGCGTCCGGTCTCTAGGGGGAGACATCTGCACTGGGGCGACCAGAGAACCAAGGTTAGTTCCGACAGACTGCCTCAGACCGGGAATAACAAAGCTCGCAGGCACGAGGAGGGTCTGTTGTGGAGAGTGGGCGCAGAGAGCGAGGCCGGACTTTGGGTCCGACTCTTTGGTACCGACGGTTCCTGCCCTGAAGGGCACAGCGCGCCTGGACACTAAAGGCGCCTGCTGCGCCTGGACAGGTGTGTGTGCGCTGCGAGCTGGGGGCTGGGAGCGTCCCTTGTCGCTGGAGGCCTGCTGCTCCTGGACGCGGGTGGAGAGGAGGGGTTGGTAGCGTTCACGGGGGTGGTGGATGCGAGGGCAGGTTGGTATAGGTCCCTGTCGCTAGGGGCATCCTGCTTCTGTACGTGTGTGGTTGGAGAGGGATTGGTAGAATAGAGGCGTGCTGAAACTCCGCGGGGGTAGTGGCGGGTCATTAGAGGCCTGCTGCTCCGGGGACGGGCGTGTGGGCTGGGGGCTGGTAGCGTTCACTGTCGCTAGAGGGCATGCTGCTCCTGCACGGGGTGGTGATGGTGGCGAGGGTAGCTTGGTAGAGGTCCCTGTCGCTAGGGGCCTGTTGTTTCTGCACGAGTGTGGATGGAGAGGGGTTGGCAGAGTTCACCCTAGCTAGAGGCGTGCTGCGCCTCCACGGGGGTAGTGGCGGGGACAGGGTCACTGTCACTAGGGGGGTGGGAGGGGGGCTTCTGCTTCTGTGTGTAGAGAGTATAGTTCACAGCCACTAAGGGCTTGATGCTGGCTGTAGAAACCGAGCTCCTCCAGGTCACCGGGACAGGCAGCTTCGTGACTAGGGTGGGGAAGGAGGGGGTTCACTAGGGGTGTGCTACTTCATCCAGAGTCGCAGGTCGCTGGGGGCAGGCTGCTGCTGCACCGGGTGTCGCAGAGCTCCTGCCTAGGGTGACCAACTGGCATTGGTGCAAATTCAGGACGGTGAGTGTAAAAATTCAGGACAAAGGGTCAAAATTCAGGACACAAATTCAGGACAGGAGGTCAAAATTCAGGACAAAACTTCAGGACAATAGGTAAGTTTTACAGACACATCAGAGGAGGTCACGCAATGGTATATAAGTAAGCCCAGCCATATCCAAACATATTCAACCATTTGCAAACCTATCCATCATGTATCCTTCCATCTATCATTTCACTCATCCATCCACTCTTCTACCCATCCATCCATTCACTCATCCATCCAGCCATTTACCCTTTCATCCATCCAGCCATCCTTTCACTTACTCATCCATCCACCCAGTCACTCATCCTTCCACCCATCCACCCTTTCAGTCATCCATCCATCCTCCCTTTCTCTCTCCATCGACCCTTTCACTTGGCCATCCTTCCTTCCATCCATCCACCCACCCATCCATCTACTCATCCACTCATGAATACATCCATTGACCCTATCACTCATCCATCCTTTCTCTCATCCATTTATCCTTTCACTTCTTCACTCATCGATTCATCCTTTTGTCCACCTACCCTCCCTTTCACTCACTCATCCATCCATCCTTACATCCACCCTTTCACTCATCTGTCCATCCATTCACCCATGCCCTTATCAATTCATCAATTCATCCATCCTTTCACTCATCCATCCACCCTTTTACCATCCAGCTACCCTTCCACCCATACATCCAGCTATTTACCTTTTCTCTCATCAATCCATCCATCCTCTCTCATTATCCATCTATTCAATCTTTCATTCATCCATTCGCCCTTTCACTAATTCATCCAGCCATCCACACATCCCTTCACTTACTCACTCGCTCACATTTTCATATTCATTTTGAGCTGAGCCTTTTTGAGAAGAGGCCCATCAAGAACTTCACCCTCGCTGCAGGAGCCATTCCAGGACTGGGACAGAAGCCACCCAGGGCGGAGACAGGATTCACCATGGGGGGGACATGAGCCATCACAGGCGGGGGGGGGGCAGGAGCCACCACAAGGGGGGAAAGGAGCCATCACTGGGGGGAGGGAGGGGGCAGGAGCCATCACAGGAGGGGGAACAGGATCCACCAGGGTGGGCACAGGGGTGGGCATGCAGTATTCTAGTATCATCTTGGCCCCTCCAGGGTGGGGTAGGGCTCCTCACCCCTTCCTGGACAAGACAACGAGACGACAGGCTCTCTTTCCAAAATGTTATTTTTGCCATCCCCCACTGTGATGTACAGTACTTAAAGGAGATACTCCAAGAGAACTGATTTAACTGATTGTCCTCCATACTTTGTTAATCAGTGTGGGTGCGATTGTGCCATTTCTTAATTTTATTACATTATAGACTGCATGTTTGAAGAACCCCTCTAAATTGCAGGGACATGAAGCATTCAGGGCTGTTTACATCTGAATAGATGCCCCTGCTCCTGAAGCTGCAGCCCTTCCCTCTCAGTCACCTTCAAACACCTCTTAACAGCTCATCAAGGGCTGAAGGTGTGAGGGTTGCCATCCCGCTGTGCCTCTCCAATGCTGCTGGGTATCTGAGCTTTGCTACTGCATGGGAGTCTGTTCCCCCACCCCCCCCCCCCAACCTCAACAACATCTGAGTCAAGCAGGGAGGTGGGTGGAAGCTGTGCCGGCTTTAGGGTGGTGCGACCGGTGCCCGGTTAAAATTACGGACAAATGGCGTCCGTTAAAAAATCCTTCACGGACAACGGACAGACGGCCGAAATTATGGACTGTCCGTGAAATTTACAGACGGTTGGTCACCCTATTCCTGCCCACTAGGGGCCTGCGGCTCCTTAGGGGGAAGGGGCGGGGAGGGCTTAGCGTTATCGGACTTCAGGGGCATGCGGCACTGGACTGGGGCCTGAGGGCGAAGGTTGGGATGGGAGCACTCAGAGTTCATGCTCACTAGAGGCATGCTGGCCTGTTCCTCTGGAGACCAGAGCTCTAGCCACGGAGAAGAGGCTGATTCTGTACCAGCAGTGGCGCTGAAATAATTTTCAGGGTGAAGATGCTGGCTGTGAAAGTCACCTGACTTAAGTCCCTTAGTGCCTTTCATGCCCGGCCCGGGGTGTAGCTATCAATATTGAAGCACGTGCAGTTGCAGGGGACCCAAGGTGGAGGGGAACAGCAGTTTGTTTCATTTTGCCAGCACCCCAGACGGCCCAGGCGACTTTGGGAGGATTTTGGTTTCAGCTCTTTAGATTCAACACACCCAGCGAGACAGCAGCTGTGAGCCTGCGCATACACTTGCACACGGTCGTTTGTTGACTTTAATCTCAGCAGTTCAATTAAAAAGCCAAATAAATTGGTTGGTGCACTGTTGTATCATATGCAAATCCTGATTTGCTTCTGGCTTGTGCCCACTCCTAACCCCTAAAATCATCCTTACCTCCCTTTAACTCTACCCACCCAGAGCCCTAAAATCATCGTTACCTCACATTACCTTTACCGGCCCCTCAACACCCAAATCACATTACCTCTACACACCCGTGAACTTTCAAGTAACCCATACCTCTTGGGCTGTTCTGTGCTAGCTATGAAAGCGCTGGGAGGCCTACTGGTAGCCATGCGCTATACAAAAACTTCTGAATAGAATAGGACCTCTCTGTACCCTACCCACCACTCCACCCTCAAGTCACCCTCTCCTACCTTTACTTCTACCCACCCCTCAGCCCTCAAGTTGCCCTCACCTCCCTTTAACTCTACCCACACCATAACGCTCAAGTTGCCCATACCTCTCTTTACTTCTACTCATTCCTGAACCCTCAAGTCGCCCTCAGCTCCCTTTATCTTTACCCACACCTAAATTCTAAAATCACCTTCACCTCCCTTTGCCTCTACCCACGCCCGAACAGTAAAGTCAGCCTCAACCCCCTTTACCTCAACCCACCCCTGAGGTTTCAAGACACCTTCACCTCCCTTTACCTCTATCTAGTCCATAACCCTTGAGTAACTGTGCTCTCTTTGCTTCTGCCCACCCCTGAGCTCTTAAATCACCTCACCTCCCTTTACCTCTACCCACGGCGAAACCTCGTCACCCTCACCTCTCTTTTCCTCCAACCACCCGAACCCTCAAGTTTCCCTCGCCTCCCTTTATCTCTACCCACCTCTGAACACTAAAGTCACCCTCACCTCTCTTTACCTACCGATCCCTAAACTATAAAATCATTTTTTTAAATAATATAATGACATCGATACTGCATGCACGCTCTAGACAACAGGATCACCAAGGCACTAGATCAAGTTGCACCTTGGTCGACTAATGCCCCCAGGAGACAGTCAAAATCTGCGCCGTGGTTCAACGATGAACTTAGGAGAATGAAGTCCTCGTGTAAAACCGCTGAACGGGTCTGGAGGAGAGACTCCTCCGATCCTAAGAAGGCCGACTACAAAACAAAACTTAGAACCTATCACTCACTAATAAGAAGGACTCAAGCAACTTACTATAACTCGAGAATTGAGCAGACGGAAAACTCGTCCCGAGAATTATTTGGAATTTTCAAGGACATATCGTTACTTACCAGAACCTCGCCGCCAAATAGTTGCTCAGTAGAAACCTGCGACCTGATCGCAGATTTTTTCTCAGACAAGGTAGCAAAAATGTATTCCACCTTCCCGGACGAGGCAAGGAACGGAGGGGGGTGGACGATGAGGAGCCTAGCATAGAGAAGACCCCAAGCCTCTCTAGATTTGTACCCCCATCATTGGAGTAGCTTAAAAACATTGCCTTAAGTATCAAGTCCGATAAGAGAGAGTATAGAAATCTTGGCACCCTATATTGGTCACCTCCTGAAACTCTCCTATGAATCAGGGGCGTTCCCTAGGCAATGGAAGGAGGTGGTCGTCATCCCAATTAAGGAAAATCCAGGGGTGAAGGCAAGCCAGTTGGATAATTACCGACCAGTCTCGCTCCTTCCATACTTTGCCAAAATCGCAGAGAAGGTGGTTAACATACAACTAACCTCATATATGAATGAGCACAACCTATTACAACCCACTCAGTCAGGCTTTTGGGCCTCTTATTCAACAGAGTCAGCTCTGCTGGTATCTACTGAAACAATACGTTGGCATGCAGATGACGGCAAGACGGTGGCGCTGGTGCTGCTTGACCTCTGCGCCACTTTCGATACCGTCAACCACTCGTTGCTCCTGCGATGCCTCAAAAAAGGAGGGCTGGAAAAATGGGCCTTGGAATGGATGAGATCCTTCTTACAAGATCGGAGCTTCCAAGTGTCTCAGAGGCCATTCTATTAGAAAAGCATTAGGCTGGCACAAGGAGTACCTCAGGGGTCTAGCCTTAGTCCCACCCTTTTTAATTTATATATGTCCCCCTTAGCAGACCTAATTGCAAAATACGACATTAGTGTCGTGTCATATGCGGATGACACACAATTAGTTGTATCCCTATCGCAAGCCCATGACAAGGCAGCCACCAATTTCTCCACTTGCTTACAGGAGCTAGAGGTCTGGATGGCTAGCAATTGCCTTAAATTGAATGGAAACAAGACGGAGGTTCTAATAGTTGGCAGGACTCCGTCTATATGAACCTCAAGGTGGTGGCCTCAGTCCCTGGGCTCCACCCTGCTCTCAAGGAACAGGTGAAGAATTTGGGGATATGGTTGGACCCGAAACTTTCCTTCGACCACCACACCAGGGTGGTTGCCGGAAAATGTTTCGGAATAATGAAGGTCCTCCGGAAGACACTAGATGTGCTCCCTGCAGCCACCACACCAGGGTGGTTGCCGGAAAATGTTTCGGAATAATGAAGGTCCTCCGGAAGACACTAGATGTGCTCCCTGCAGCCACCAGAAAAACACTGGTCCATGCACTGGTGACATCGCGCCTGGACTACGGGAATGCGCTGTACCTTGGGGCAAATAGGAGGTGTGTTCAAAGACTGCAAGGCATTCAAAATGCGGCAGCTCGCCTTGTTCTGAGGCTACCCAGAAGAGCGCCATCCAAGAACGCTCTCGCAACGCTACACTGGCTCCCGGTTAGGGAGAGAATTGTGTTCAAAACACTATGCATTAGTCACCGCATCCTGCAGGGAGAGGGCCCTTGCTACCTACACAATCTACTGACCCCTTACATACCTACCAGGGCTCTGAGATCTGTGGGAACAGGAAGGGTAGAACTACCAGTAATCAAAAGAGCACGGATGGGGGAAGATCTTTCAGATGGCTGGCTGCTGAACTCTGGAATGACCTTCCGCAGTCCCTCAGGTCTGAACCATCAGAGGGGATCTTCAGTAAAAAATTAAAAACATTCCACATATGATGCCTCTGCGAGGTACGGTTTTATCCTGCACATCCTGTCCAGTGACGGGTAACTAGCTGCAGCGCGGGGACATACTGGGTAGTATAACCATGCGCTTTAGAAACTCATTTATTATTATTATTATAAAAAATGTTATTTGAAAAAAAATACCTGCATGCTACAGGTACATATACTTAGCTACATGGTATATGTCCATCCCGGTAAAGGCTGATTCCCCTCAGGCAGGACACACATCCCCGCTCCTTCCTTAAACACTCTTCTGCTGTCACCCTGGCGCCTCTAAATGTTTTGGGGGCACTGTCGGTTGTTTTATGCCCTTCAATATGTTTGGCAGGCAGCTTTGCCTCTTTGACAGCTTGCCCCCTCCCAATGCCTGCTGGAAACAGGGTCATCGAGCAGGAAGGAGTGTGCAAGCGAGAAAGTTGGCCAGCCCTAGCTGTCCATGGCTACGTAATTATTTGTGGGTCAAGGGTCTCTTGAAGAGCACTCTCTGTTCCACTGCAGCCACTACAGTTCTCGCCGGGCCGCTGAAACGCAGTCACATTTTTGAAAATTACATACTGTCCGAATTGCAACATTTTGCACAGGCTGCATGATGGTCATAAGATAGGCAGTCAGACCCAAGTACAAGCTGTTACAGAAGTAAATTCTGGAAAAATGCACCAAGCGACAATTGTACCAAGGTGTGCCTCAAGAAGGAGGTGCGAAGAAAAAAGCCTTCATTGGATAAATCAGGGCTCTGGAGTGTCCCGAAGTGAGGCCCTCTGAAAACCTACTTCATAAATAAATAAAATAAATGACAGTGTAGAAAGGAGGGAACATAACTCACACAAAAGATATTTGTTTGAGTTACACCATCTCAGGAGCAGAGGGTAGAGTGACACTTTATCGCTTCAAGCATGGAAAATTATAATCCCACCTGGCGGTGTAGGGCAAAATTGATAATTCTGCACATCATGACTTTGCAAAATTAGTGTGAAGTTTAGGGTTTTTTCCCCCAACAAAATATGGCAAAAACCCTACCAAATATGCATTTAATTTTCTGGGGAACACATCTGCAAAAAACAATTTGGAGAGTTTTCTTTCCAAGAAAGAGATTCCAATTTCATACTTAACATTTTCAGGATTCTCTCAGAATTTCACTAAATTTGCAGAATCGAAATCCTGGTGCCTAGGATGCAAACAGGCGTAGGGTGATGGCTGCGGCTGTCTTAATGTACTGCAAATTAAATTAAAATAGTTACATTTTCAGTTAGGGGCGCCAGGCCAACGCCGCCCCACGTCCTCATAATTGAAAAAAAAGCCAACCTGAAGGCAAGAGCCAATGCATGAAAGCATCTTGGTGCTTACAATTATAAACATGGAGCTGGTAAGGGCCCCGTGCCTTTAATATCACTTTAGTTCGATTCAAAAATAGCAGCCAGTTGTTACTTTTGTTCTGAACTGCGTCAGGGGTTGTCAAGAGGCGTTGCCATGGCACAGCATCACAGCGTGTGGGAAGGTAGTGCAGGCTGGCCTCGGCGTATTTTTTTCACCTGACGTAAATATTGCCGAGCCTTTTGATACACCCGCTTGCGACTGCTGCACTGTTTTCCCATAAAGAGCAGCAATTGAAATCAAAGCCTGGCAGGTGGGTAGAGTTCTTCTGTCTACGAGTTTTGATATATATTTGGTCAAACTAAAATTTTCTCGCAAAACATAATTTGAAATTATATTCCTATCACTTTATTTTGCTGCAAAGAAATGTCAGTGGTTGTCATGTATGTAAAGGACAAGAATGACTATACAATTACAATAAAATTCTCTGCAATGTTAAAAAGTTTCACTAGATGGCAGCAACGTGCCGCAAATATTTCCCACGTTGTTCCTCGTTTAGGCTTCTTCAAAATTTGCCAGATTTTGTCGAGGGAAGTGTTTTAAATAAGCAGGTACTCAAAGCCGCACTTTTTTAGTTTGAAATGGAAAGAACCTGCGTTTTTTATCAGGGGTTCCAATACTTTTAACATAAGTTTCCCTGCACTTCTCAGTAGCAAACAAGTACTCTGGAATAGTGAGTACCTACATTTTTATTATATTGTCCTTTCAAGCACGGGTTCAGGAGATACGTGTGTGTGTGTGCGTGTGTGTTGGGGGGAGGGGGGCATTTGTCTGAAGGATAGGGTTGTACTTGAGGGTCAAATCGGCTTACTCGTTCTCAACGGTCCCAAGGGGATTTCCCCTCTGCTCAGAGCTGACTGGACCGAAGATGTGGACACTGCACAGATTAGAGGGTTGGAGAGGTCAGGGCAGGCCACGCAGGGTGGGGTTTAGAGAGAGTCAGCCAGTGCGTAGATCTGTACGTAGGAAAACATGTCCCTGAGGGCATCATTTATGAAAAGTGTTGCATAGCTGCGTGAAAACAGCAATGAAGCACTTTTCAGTGGGCCCTCCTTGCGACACCATGGACGCGCCGTATTTACTGTAGAGTGCTCCCTGTCGCAAGGATTTACAGATACGTCAGTATTCCTGACGTATCTGTAGGTGCAAAAGTGGCGCATTGCTAGGGTGTGTCTGAAAACAGACGCAACTCCAGCAATGTGTCCTTTCACAAGGGGCAAGCCCCATGTGAGAGGGCCTGCGTCAGTCTTACGCCTGCTGTGAGGCAGGCGTAAGGATTTGACGCAGTGGTGTCCTAGAAGTGTCGCAGTGAGATCTCATAGATTTCACTGCAACACTTCTACGAGTCTTTTTTGCAGGGGAACGCCCATCCTGCATACATTATACCTGACGTAGGTATAATGTAGCACAGGGGTTTACAAAGTGACGCATCTGCTAAGATGCGGTACAAAATGGGGTGGTGATGGACGGAGCATCAGAACCAATCAAACACTCACACCCAGTCAACAGATCTGGGTTTGATCCATCACCGTTCTTTAGCCCACTCTGCCACCCCAGTTCAGACATGGCCATATGCAAATCAGTCTGACCCTGTGCCTCATGGGAACAGTCCAGCCCGAACTGCCAAGCCATGCCTTCCCTGGACCGGAAACAAGCTTCCTAGGACCGGTTTCTGGCTTTTCAGCCGTCTTCCGCCAGGCTTGCTTGAATCCAGTGGCAAAGTGAGCAAGGGACTCACGTCTGAGCATACCCTGCCAACTTATGGCGAACAAAGCGGTACAAAAGGGAGTGGTGATGGACGGAGCATCAGAACCAATCAAACACTCACACCCAGTCAACAGATCTGGGTTTTATCCATCACCGTTCTTTAGCCCACTCTGCCACCCCAGTTCAGACATGGCCATATGCAAATCAGTCTGACCCTGTGCCTCATGGGAACAGTCCAGCCCGAACTGCCAAGCCATGCCTTACCTGGACCCGAAACAAGCTTCCTAGGACCAGTTTCTGGCTTTTCAGCCGTCTTCAGCCAGGCTTGCTTGAATCCAGTGGCAAAGTGAGCAAGGGACTCACGTCTGAGCATACCCTGCCAACTTATGGCGAACAAAGCGGTACAAAAGGGGGTGGTGATAGACGGAGCATCAGAACCAATCAAACACTCACACCCAGTCAACAGATCTGGGTTTGATCCATCACCGTTCTTTAGCCCACTCTGCCACCCCAGTTCAGACATGGCCATATGCAAATCAGTCTGACCCTGTGCCTCATGGGAACAGTCCAGCCCGAACTGCTCAGACGTGAGTCCCTTGCTCACTTTGCCACTGGATTCAAGCAAGCCTGGCTGAAGACGACTGAAATGCCAGAAACCGGTCCTAGGAAGCTTGTTTCCAGTCCAGGGAAGGCATGGCTTGGCAGTTCGGGCTGGACTGTTCCCATGAGGCACAGGGTCAGACTGATTTGCATATGGCCATGTCTGAACTGGGGTGGCAGAGTGGGCTAAAGAACGGTGATGGATCAAACCCAGATCTGTTGACTGGGTGTGAGTGTTTGATTGGTTCTGATGCTCCGTCCATCACCACCCCCTTTTGTACCGCTTTGTTCGCCATAAGTTGGCAGGGTATGCTCAGACGTGAGTCCCTTGCTCACTTTGCCACTGGATTCAAGCAAGCCTGGCTGAAGACGGCTGAAATTCCCGAAACCGGTCCTAGGAAGCTTGTTTCCTGTCCAGGGAAGGCATGGCTTGGCAGTTCGGGCTGGACTGTTCCCATGAGGCACAGGGTCAGACTGATTTGCATATGGCCATGTCTGAACTGGGGTGGCAGAGTGGGCTAAAGAACGGTGATGGTTCAAACCCAGATCCGTTGACTGGGTGTGAGTGTTTGATTGGTTCTGATGCTCTGTCCATCACCACCCCCTTTTGTACCGCATCTGCTAAGATGCGTCACCTTGTAAAAATTTCGTAGTGTGGCGCATATTTTATGTCACCGGTGCGTCTCAAAAAGTGACGCATCGGCAGCGCAACAGGCCCATAAATAAGCCCCTGAGTTTCCAGACCTGGATGAATCAATTCTGGAAACCCCAGGCTACATGTAAGGGCCCGGAGCGAATACCACCCGAAGTTGAAGCTCAGGGTGAGATACTGCACATCTCAATGGAGGCCTTAAATGCTGACACCAAAAACTGGTGTGAACGGTTTCTGTATCTGTTTTCACACTAGCGCTGATTTAACACCGAGGACAGATGTAGCAACCTCAGTTGCGGCACACACCGGTACATACATCAAGCGCAAACAAAAAATAAGATGTAAGCAGTAATGAATTCTGGCACA
This sequence comes from Triturus cristatus, assembly GCF_964204655.1. NCBI lineage: Eukaryota > Metazoa > Chordata > Amphibia > Caudata > Salamandridae > Triturus > Triturus cristatus. The sequence goes on along the minus strand of NC_140586.1, from coordinate 82,516,913 downwards.
TTTTAAAGTCTGTTTGTAAAGGCGGATTTAAGTAACAGAAGGACGATCGGGCCCAGGGCTGCCAAACATGCTGGTCGCATACAAGCGAGTAATAACATAAACCATTTTATTTTATCAAAAGCATGTAACAGGGCTCAAGTCGAGGATCAGGCGGGTAGATGGCGTCTACCCACTCATTTCACAGGATGGGCGCTGTCTACCCTGCCAAGAAGTTGGGCCCCACAAAAAAATGCTACACTATCCCGGTGTAATTTTCAGACACTGGCACACTTTCAGCATGGCTTGCACGTTGTCGTCTTTTGTTCCGAGCAGCAACATGCAGGCGAGGAAGGTGGGTCGACAAAAATTCTTGAGGAGCGCCTTACAAGATCACAGTCTAGTGGGCTTTTATACAGAATAATCATCCCACATAAACTTAATTATTTTGCAACCCCCAAGAGACATTATTAACAAGAGGTTCTCAGTGCAAGGAATAACAGTGATTGGTTACCTCTGTTTATTGTTAAGATTATTTGACTGGTACTATTAGTACTTTCTCAGGTTTTGTTCATTTTTGTGAACAGACTATGTTAATGTTGTTAGTGCTTAAACTTCTTTTTGCACAAGTCACAGTTTAGTATGTCATATGTTATTTGTGTTGAGTACTGATACATTCATCATAGTTCTGTGTTACATTATTATGCGCAAGAAAAGGTCAAAAGTGGCCCTTCCATGACATGTTGTATGTTGTTCCAGGTGTAAAAATAATGTTGAAAAGAATTGTGAATAAACACAAGGGCTGAGCCAATTAATTTACTGGTCCTTGTTTATAAAGACATTTTGTGTTTGAAATAATACAGCTAGATACAGTTTTTCTTGCAGTATTTTAAGAGGCCCAATCTAGCTGGTTAAAAAGGGAACAACCCCCTCATACATCATAGACTGAATACAGAAGGCCCTGCAGAGGATTGACCTAAAAATCTGGCACCTGCGTGTTACACAATGGGCTTTGCAGGAGACATATTAACCCTCTATGCTACTTTGATTCAAAACCAGGGCTAGACATAACAGATCTCTCCAGCAAATATGTAAACCTCCAGAGTTATCTTACCATTATTATTGTTCCCTGAAATTTAGATGACACACAAAGATATTTGCAACAGGTGACTTAACCCCATAAGATATTTTAAAATGCAGACTTTGCAACCAATTAAGCAGCTCAGATTTACTGCCAATTTTCTACTTGTTGCTAATTTCTTTATTGCAGGCTTTAAACAAATAGATATATAAGCTGAGGCCCAGATTTTGCATTGGGGTTGCATCACTTTTTTTTAAACAACCCTGAAACAAAATCTCATTTGTAAAACACTGTAATGTGCACTGTAGGAGAGTAGATCTGCCTCTTATGTTGCCCCCACTTTTTTTTCTAATGTTTACACTGGTTTCTGGCTATATCCTGGCCGGGAACCTGCTAATCAGGGCCCCAGCCTCTCTGTTCTCTCTAAACAACATGGAGTGCATATTAAGTGCACTAGTGATTGGATACTGTGGTGCCTTATGAGTCCCTAGTATATGGTACCTTAGGTACCAAGGGCATAGGTACTTCACAGGCCTACCAGGGGCTGAAGCATATATTATGCCACCCCTGGGAAGCAGACTACATCTGACACCACAGGCCTGCTACTGCAGCCTGGGTGAGGTGGTGCTAGCACTCTTCACTGAGATATAGGTTCACTATATCTCTCCTGCACACACATTTAAACCTATCAGTCACCCCTAAGGCAGGCCCTATCACTCCTGAGGGCAGGGTGCTTGGTTTCCATGTAAGGGGTTGCCTCTGCCTGAGCAGGGCCCCTCTGCAGCTCTCAGAGTCCATTCTCTGGGGCTGTTTGTGAATGCGGTCAAAACCAAATACTCTTAAGTGCATTATAACCTAGCGGTAAATGCTAACTTTGGGATGGCTGTATCAAAACATGTTGTGTTTGGTGTCAAACACTTTGGAATCATACCCCCACACCAGTAACTGGTGTGGGAGTATGATCCCAACCTTCTAGAGGGATAGACATGTACCTACTGTGGAAACGCGGTAGAATCCTGAAGAGCCCTGGCATCACAAAATGGATGCCACCAGTCACAGACACTGGGCTGCCCTCCTGCTGATGACTGAAACTCGCAGTGGAGGAGGCCCAACAATAGGTATCCTGTCACAGGGAGGTGTGACCACCTCCCAGACAGGGTTTAGTGTATTGGGGCTGGGTGGGTGCCCTCCTAGAGTGCTTTGACGTCCTGCACTGGGGGAGCAGTAGGCTCCTCTGTGCATACACCAGTTCAAACCGGCTCAGGGGCTACCTATCCCTGCTCTGGCGCGAAACTGGACAAAGGGAAGTGGGTGTAACCACCCACTCCCCTGACCCTCCCATAGGTGTGGTCATAGAGCTAGTCCCTCCCTTCCTTCTAGTATAAGTTAGGGAACCCTTGCCATTGCAAACTAGATACCCCTGGACGAAGACGAATCCCGGACCTTCGACGTTCCACTACCTTTGGAAGATGGCAGAATCTCCCTTGGAGTCAAGGAGTGACTCCCCTGCTTGGCAGGCACCAAATCTTGCAATCAACGGTCGCAAACTCCATCGCTCTCCTTAGAGCCCGAAGTCCTTGCAGCCCAGGAAGAGGATTTCCTGACTTCTCCAAGGCCATCGTGAGTCCCCAGTGACGCTGAGGCAAGTGGACCCCACGAGTGACGAGGAACCGCAATCCCTGGGTACCGTGCACTATTTACTAGTGCAACCCCTTCACGACGTTCTAAGAACCTGTGCTTTGGGCCATGTATGGTCCAAGCCTCTAGCAGGAATCCCTTTGAAGATTAGAGGCCTACCCCGTCCCGAGTGACCGTACGCCCCTGTTGAGTGGATTCTCCTGAGGCGTCTTCGCGATCCCTTGCCGGTTGGCTTGTGGGTCCCCTGAAGACTTTTCTACAGTTCCAAAGGGCTTCCCTGGTTGCTCCACACCCGCCCTGACTTACCCTTGCTGGGTGAGTCCCTCAGACCTTGCTGGTCTGCACCGCTGACTTTTTATCCTTTCCACAAGACTTGCTGTTACCAAGGCTTGTTGGCTCCAATCTGGTCACTGACACCGCAGTAAGCTGCAGACTTTGTGGGACATGCCAAATCGAGCTCCTGGTCATCATCGACGCCTCCGGGACCTCGTGGCTGAAGAGTCAAGACACCCATGGATCACGTGAAATCACCCAACGACTGTGGGCATCCATCTTCCTTGCCCCGGGTCACTGCCAAGTGACTTTGAACACTGTCCCCTCTCCTTTCAGGTCTTCCTTCTTCTGAATCCAGGCTTGGATTCCACCGGACACTTCTCCTGTCTTCACAAGCAGCAAGTCTTCATTGGCTCCCATTGAAAACGACACCTTGACCCGACACCAAAAGACACCTATGCACCCGGCTTCCCTGGGTGAGGTAACTCCAGCACTACAGTGCTCCTGTGGGTGTTGGCTCTAGAACTACTTACCCTGTAAGTGACTTGCTTGTAGACTCTCCCGAAGTATCCTAAAACTCTTAATTTCCAATCGCGACTTGCTCCATTGAAGTCAATAGGGATTCGTGGCTGTGTTCTCACACTGCATGCGTCTCCCGTGCGTCCTTTACTTACCTGCCTTGGGTGGTTTCGTGAGGCCCCAGCGCTTCTGAAGGCCCTAGGCCTTGTCCCCTTGCAAGTCGTTATTTCTAAGTCTCTTTTTTAGTATATGGTCTGGTACACCCCTAGGGCCCCAGCCATATTTGTGGCTAATTTATTGTGAAACATTGATTTATGCATATGTTCCTGACTTCTAATCTCATAAAGAGATTAGCAGAGTTGTTAGTAATAAATACATATATATTTGATATATATACCTGTGTGGTGTCCTTTCATTTAGTGATTCAAGAGATTATAAGGTAAAACAAGCTGCTTTACATTCCTCTAAAGACTTAGCCTGAAGGCTGCTCTCCACAGCTACCACTAGGATAGCTTTCTTGAAAGGTTGTCTTAAACCTACTACCATAAGAGTCGAATTGTACTGGTGCAAGGTGTCCCCTTTAACTAGTGAACAGCATATACCAGGCCAACTTCTCACATGCACAAATGTGTTTGTGATAGCCCTGCTAAACATATGTATGAGATCTTAAGATCTGATATCATTTCTCGTTATGTAACTTCTTGTTAGGTCATGGGTTGTGATGTCACTTCCTGTGATGCTACATGTCATTTCACACTCCATGATGTCACGTGCCATGATGTCACTGGTATGCTGCTTAACTTGGTTGGTCCCCCACTTTTTTTTAGGACTTGTGCCCCAAACACGCTGATAAAGTTGTAAAGTTGAGTTCCTGATTTTTGTACGGTAGATGGTGCACCCGGTGATCTTTTATTTTGACCTGGAGAGATTTACTTAACATTTAAAAAATCTCCAATAGCTGCTCCCAGGGCTTTAAGTGGGTTGAAAAAACTGGGGGGGGGGGTCCCTCAAAGGGGCGTGGCCAATGTAATTAAAGGTGTGGCTTAAAACACCTAAGCTAAAAATCTGTGATTAGCATAGTGTGCAGTCTGACTTGTATTTTGCTGTTTGTCATTGCATCCAGATATATGATACAACAAGTATAATCATACCTACAAGAAGTCAGGACTATTGCCTTTGTCAATGGTTGTTAGTTGCATAAGATAAATAAGCAGCAACTATGGCTTGTATATAATATTGAAAAAACTTCCACTTAAAGCCCTGGTGACACCACGACAATGTTGCTTTCAAAAAGAGAAGGGAAATCCAGAGAGAAAAGGACTCTCTTTAAAGGATTTCCCTTCCCCTTAAATGCTCACCTGGCATGACGCCATGCCGTAATGTCTCCACCAGTGAGAAGTGAGCAGTGTGAGCACGCGCACATCGATGTGCCTGCTGTCACTGTAGTCCGGAAAAAAACGGCCCGGCTGTGTCAAGGCACAAAACAGAGCCCAAGAGGGACCCGTTTCTCGAGGCACCCTTTAAAAAACCTGCCGGGGCTCAGCACCGGTGAGGCCCAGCCCACTTAAAGCCCTGGCTGCTCTTCTGTCAGTTTCAAGTAGGCGGGACTCCTACAAAAGGCATTTGAACAAGAACTCAACAAAAGAACCCGCACAAGACCGAAATTATCCTGCACAGCATGTTCCAAGGTCTGCCGCAATCTACCCCAGTCCTCAGAAGCCTACCCCAGCCCTCTAGGAATATGCCCTTCCTCCTACACACTATATTTATTAGTTCCTAGTTGACTGCTGACGCCGTTTTCAGAAAGTTTTGCTCAAACAAATACCACCTCTGGATAATGGAGGGGCCAAATCCAGTAGTGTGTTACAAAATCATTAGGCCCCACAGCAGGCGAGGGGCCCTAAAACGTCCCTATATCACACATATTCATATGCCTCTGGGGCTGAATGGAGCTTCCCCGAACGGTGGGGGCTTCCTTGCACAGCAGGGGATTCAGGGGCCCATGATCCGCTCCTGGGTTGATCTGGCAGTAGGGATATCTAAACTGCGAGTGTTTTCTCATCAAACCCCTCCAAAAAACGCAAAGGTCCGAGTTGAGAAATGATAAAAATGGGCTAAACATCAACCGCCCTAAAAACAAGCATTTGCAATGCAATAGGTCTCGCATTTACGCAAGTTTAAATCAGCATTGTAAATGACACTGCGTTTTATTTATATTTTCAGAAACCAAAACAAAATTAAAGGCATTGTCATTTACAATGCCAATAGCTCAAACTGGCGTAAATGTGAGACCTATTGCATTGCAAATGCTTGTTTTCTTTTTGTTTGCCGATCCGAGTTGGCGCGGTAAAGGAAAGAAAAACAAGGTAGCATTGTTGTGGGATAGCAACATGGAGAGGAAGGCAGAGGGCTGGGGAGGCAACAGGAAGTCAGGAGGTGCAAGCAAGATTCAGGCGCGGGTGGGGGTTAACAACACAGAGAGAGGGGGGGAATAATGATGAGAGAGATAAATCAAAATGGGGCAGGGGAGAAGCACACAGACAAAATAAAGGAGGCCTGGGGTGGCACACAGAGATTGAGCAACACGAGCGAGCTCGGCAGCGAAGTACTCAGGAGAGAGCTGGAATACACAAGCACTCTCTCAGAGTGCCTAAACAAAACGAAACAAGCAAAACAGAACTTGGTGACGGTAAGGGCAGATGGGTATAGAAAGGTGGTGAGGAATTTAGAGCCTAAGAGGAAAAGGGCCAAATCAACCAAGAAAGAGGAGGGGAGGGAAGGAGGATTGGTGAGCAGAGAGGGGGCAGAGCAAAGAAAACGAGAGACTGGGAGAGAGAACGGGTGCAAGGGGCAGAGAAAGGGATGGGCAGGGTGGAGAAAGGGAGGGGGTGTAGAAAATGCGGTAGGGTAAAAAGAAAATTACGAAAGCAAGTGGGAAGTGGCAGAACGGGCCATAGGGAAGCAATACACAAGTGCGCGCCTCACGCTGAAAGTAAAAAAAAAAAACGGCAAGACTGGTGAGAAGAGAGGGGGCAGAGCAAAGAAAATGAGGGACTGGGAGAGAGAACGGGTACGTGGGGCAGAGAAAGGGACGGGCAGGGTGGAGAAAGGGAGGTGGTGTAGAAAAGGCAGTAGGGTAAAAAGAAAATGTCAAAAGCAAGCGGGAAGTGGCAGAACAGGCCATAGGAAAGCAACACACAAGCACGCGCGCCTCGCATTGAAAATAAAAAAAAAAAGCGGCCCGCGCTCTGCTTAATGGCTGTTTTGAAGCACACTCGTGCTTGTGGCACCATCCGCCTTGCGGGAGCGAGCAACAGCCAATTAGCACGCGCGCCGCTGCTCGCTCTCGCAAGGTGGATGCCGTCACAAGCACGAGTGTGTGCTTCAAAAAGAGCAGAGCGACGGCTAAAGGCCCTCCTATGCAGCGCATGCGCGCTGCGTAGGCGAGACCTAAAAACGACTGATGGTCCTCTTCAGAAAATTCTATATTGAGTCTTGCAGGGACAGCGGTGAGCATTTCAAAGATGCTGCTCAGGCAGTTCCGAGCAGGCCAGTTACCCAAGGGAAATCCAGTTGTCGGCATGTGAACTTTTGTACATCTACTTACTGTTGTGGAGGAAAGTCCAGTTATCCCATCTGTGTCCTGGAATTCGTTATTTGTCTCTAATGGTTTTAGTTTACGGTTTTTGCAGTCCAATGGTCTTTGTTTTTCCCCGGGACACATATTATCCGATTGGGGAAAGCGTAATTCACCAAGTAGCATTTGGATTTATTTAACTGGAAACCACCCCACCTTTTAAAAAAACACTGGCAAGACCAATTGGTCTGGCCTTAGCAAATTGGTGCAAACGTTAACTTTTTATGTTAATCACAACCATATGCTACAAAAATAAAAACAAGAAGAAATAATTGAAACGTTCTACTGCTTAAACATGGTGGGTATATGTTTTCAATAAAAAATATTAAACATAAATAATAACCACTGTATGTAATTTTAATAGATCAGTACAGGTGCTTCCCAGCAGGCACATGTACTTAAAACAGGTATAGAAACCCATTTTTGTTCTAATGCGCATCACAGGAAAATATAATTCTCATTGGCACAAAGAAAAGGTACTATTGGTTTTGAATTACTGTAACCAGAAGACACAGTTTAAACACAAGACAAATAAAATGCTTTAAATAAATAAAGGATAGAAAGAAAAAACACTGGCTAAAGTATTTCCTTATCAGTTGTGACCCTGAAGTGTACTTCAGGGTCCCAGAGTGAGTGATGGCATATTGCCTGATCACTTGGGCACAGATGTGCTCAAGTGATCAGGCAATATGCCATCACTCACTCTGGAAGAGAGCGAATGGCTGAAGTGGGCTGACCCAAATAACCTCTAAATATGTATACACAGATTCATTTTGAGGTCTGGTGTTAGTAAATACCTTTTGATATTAGTAAAATTATATATGTAATATACTTACTTGTAGGGACTTTTAACTAGCCCTTTTCTTCCATTGGTCTGTTGGTGTGTCATTTTGTGTCACTCCCATTTTTCTTACGCCCACCATTGCATACAGCATAAGGCAATGGGTCAGCCCACTTCAACCCCTGGCCGACTTCACTGTGAGTGATGGCATTCAGCTCTTGCGCAACAGGTATTTACATACAAAAAGTAGTCCCCTTTAGTGAAAGGGACTGCTGGCTTAATGTGTACTTTTTGATCAAACCAAAACAGATTAGATTGTTTGACGAACCAAAACTCTTTTTGTAATAAACATTTACAACTATTAAAAAAAAAGGGGGAAACCCAAAATGTTGTCAGCCAACACAGACCAATTGGCTTTTCCAATGCTTGTTTAGTCATGATTTGTTGTGATTGCACGAGACTGTCAAAAATCTGTTACTAGGCCAGACCTAAACAAATAATGTGTGTAGTCACTGTTTACTATGCAGAGACCAGCAGCAATATGCAGCACAGCTGGCATGAAAATGAAAACATGCCTGCAACCACAGTGCAATTAAGCGTGCATGAAACAGGCAATTACTTAATCAACAGTCTCACCTTTGAAAAATAAACATCAGACATATTAAACAACGTGAAAGTATACTTAGCATGTGCGAGAAGTAACCCAGCTTGTGGTTGTCCATAGAAATTTATGGCGGAGAAGCATACACGCAAGACTGAATTAATCCACTTAAAAAACACCTCTTATTTAACACTCTGTGGCTAACATTAAATCTGCATGTTTTAGATGGAATCTAGGAACTCACAAGCAGATATGGAACTGCATTCCATGCACTTTTGCTACTCTAATGATTAATTTTTATCTATTCATCTGTTTTTTTTCTCAAGATCCCAATTATTTTCTTTAAATGTATCTTAATAAAAAGCGGTAGAACATATTATCATTCCAACAAATCACATTTGAAACTTAGTGATGGGAATAGTTTTGCTGTCACAACCCCCCCCCCCCCCCAAACGATGTGGAATTAATAATAGGAAATAAATAAGAGAGTGTGCATAATTCATCCTCCATCATGTTTGGACGTTTAATGTCCCCAGAGGTAAAAGGCAGGACTTGGAAATGTATGTATTTAAGAGTTGTTGACATTCCAAGCCTTTACCGTTAGAAGCCATTAGATAACATTTTGTTTCTTAGCTTTTCTCTCTGAATTTTGTGCATGCTCCAGGGAGACCCTACAAGTTAGCAGGACAACGTTGTTCCCTACTTTGGAAAGTTTGATTAAAAATGACTTTTAGGAGACTAATAATGAATTAATATTTTGAGAAGTACCCATTTCATTTGAGAGCAATTTTTTTCAGGTTTATAAAACTACCTTTATTACAAGTTTTGCATTTTTGTACACCGTTGTTCTTTCTCCACCGCTATGATGCTAAAAAAACAATAAAATGTGCCATGGTTGCAATGCTCACAATCTCGCTTCTGTTGCAGGCCATAAGAGAAGATGGGCTGTTTCTCCTTTCTGAAGACCATGATGTTTGTATTCAACGGCATCATTTTTGTAAGTATGACCGAAGCAGTGTGGGCAGATAGTGGGTGAACAGCCCTTCCTGCCACAAGCATTAAATGGCTGGTAATCCTACAATATTTGGGCGTAGGCTACAACTTTTGAGTCACTTGTTCTACCAGGCATTTATCAATCTGTACTCTGATGCTTTGGGATTATGACAGTCTATGAAAATGTGAGTTTTTATACTATTTACATCCTTGGAGACTTCACTGTTCAGTTTTTGCTGGAAACCCCTGCCTGCCAGCAGATATATTTAAAACTAAGCTGGCAGCATGGGCCATATAACAGGCATGTCAGGGCATTATAAAGACATCTGGTTGAGTTACCCAACATTTGGAAGTAGGGATTATCAAAAATATCTAGGATTTATAAATCGGGTACCTGTTTTTATGGAATTTTGTGTAGACATTTCTATCAGTATTCATCCATATTTGTTTTTGCTCAGTTTGCATTTTCGTATATGTATTCATATGTATTTTTTAGTGAAATAATGACTGTGCCAGCAAGAGGTGACTAAACCTCCATGACTCCCTTCATATTGCTATTCTATGGTTTAACTATGTTTTCTCTTGTAGTGCGCATATTCACGTAGATTGTAATACTCTTATGTACACCGATTCTTTATGATATTGTTCTTTTTCTTACAGTTGGTATGTTGTCTTGACTTACATTTTTTGATCCTTTATGCTTTTCAACACTGAATTGCTTATTATGTGTAATTTTTTTTTCTTTTATTATTAATATTATTATCCTTATACTTTTTTGTGCTAGTATTTTCTTTTATCTCAATAATCTTCCTTTTGAACTTAAAATAATGACTGTGCAACTAATATATGTACAAATGTACTTAACTAATAGATTTACACTCACATTTGGATGCCTGTAAGATTTTAGTGTTATAAGAAGCCAAATATGTTACACTAATTCTAAGCAATACACTCAGACATAAACATTAACAATGTAGTACAACACACATGCACAGCTGCAACGGTTTAAAGCGTTATTAAGAAATCTACGCCCTTTTTGTTTAAACCTATCTGCAGGTCATCCTGCACAAGTACTGGCCTGGGAGCCATTATTGACAGCTTTGGGAATCATTCAAAAGAAGACCTATTTTATATTTTTCGATAGATATAAATATGTACACATGGGGAAATAGACAGTTCTTGTCTGCATTTATCAGTAAATATGAAAAACTGAAAGCCTCATTTAGATTCAACTGAGTGATCAGAAAAGCCTATCTCTAGTGACTTCTCCCATGGGCAGTAGTGGAGAAGGGTGCCCCCAAGGACAGGCGCTCTCCTCTCCCTCATTGCTACATTAGCCAGTCCCTGACTCTACACTCCTAGCCTGTATCTATCTGCTCTCTTTGACTTGGAAGTCTGACCCCAGCATTGGAGCAGCCTGTCTATAGAACAGGCAACACCTGCTCCACCACACCAGCTTCTGCACATTTTAGTCCTGCGCTTTTATCTAACAACATATCGATTTCTGGGAGTTGTAGTTAAGGTATACTTCGAATGAACCAATTGGGCTAACACTCAAGACAACCTTGGTTTGTAAAAGGATAACAAATGGTTGGAACACGTGATCCCTAGTGACCGAGAGCTCTGTGGCCACAGCACTGAAGGGGACAGTCCACAGTAACCTGGTGGAGTGTGCCCCACAGCCCTGTCCTCTTTGGCCTGGAGATGTGTACACCCTAGAACACTCACAGCCTTCTCCTGGAGACCTGAAGCACTGTAGGTCCTTTTTTCTCACCCTTCTACACACAGACATTGGTCATCAACTCCTACAGTTCATGTGACTCTTAATGGTGCCAGCGGGTAATCCTTTGTGTTTCTCAGTACCTTCTTCCTTTGACCTCCTAGGTGGGTGGCATTGCAGTGCTGGGCATTGGAATATGGGTCAAGGTCGATGGAGGTTCCTTCGTGAAGCTCCTGGGGACGGCCGCCCCACAGCTGGTGCAGCTGATGAATGTGGGCTACCTCTGCATCGCCATTGGATGCTTCCTGCTCCTCATGGGGTTCCTGGGCTGCTGTGGCGCCATGAAGGAGAGTAGGTGCTTACTGATGCTGGTGAGTAGATCAGGCACTGCTGGGGTTTTGGGATGGGACCCTGGATGTCCAAAGGACCGGGATAGGACTCCTCAGACTATGCCCAGGCCCAAGTGGTTTCAGGGGGCATCTAGGGTGGAGATAGGTAAATCTGAGACTTGGGAGTAGACCCCCAAAGTTCTTGGGGGTATCCACAGAAAGATGTAAGGCACCAGGAGACTTGGAAGAAGGGCCCAAAAAGTCCAGCGGTACAAAACTTTAGCACCTCAGAACTCAGAGGAATAGAGTCAGAAAATCCTGAGATTGGGTGTATAATCCGAGGGCCTCTCCACGCTGTATGTAGCAAATCTTGAAACTCAAACTGGAGACAGAGAGTCTGGTGAAGAGGGCATGACCCTGAGATGTTGTAGGTGGAGCTAGGTGTTCAGACTCCGAGTAGTCTGAGAGGCTGAAAGAGGATAGCCTAAAACATGGGTTAAATTCAGAGAGGTCAAAGGAGATGGTAGCACAGCCAGAGACTGGGGCTTAGACCTTGAGTGGCCCCGAGGGTGGCTGTACAGATCCCACTGCTGGGGTTAATGCTCTCACAGCTTAGCAAAGCCAGGCACCTGTGCTTACCTGAGACTTTGTACCCACACTCTCTTTCTCCCCTTCCAGTTCTTCATCATAATCCTCATTATCTTCATCGCAGAAGTGGCTGGCGCAGTGGTGGTCCTGGCCTTCTCCGCAGTGGTAAGTCATTGATACTTGTGAGGACCTGTGCTCAGGAAAAAGCCTGTTACCTGGAGTATTTGTTTGTTAGAAACCACCTGGAAGGGCTCTGTCCTGTTTAGTCCTAGGGAGAGAAAAACTGTTGGGCAATGTTGCTTGGTCTCAGCAGTAGGTTGAGTTAAGCATTAAGGTGAATGTGGAAACAGGTGGAGGTGCCCTGCTCGTGCATCCATGATGGCCATCTTTGAATGAATTTTTTTTTTAATTATTTTTTTATATTTTAACAAATCCTTTTCAAAAATGGCTGCTGTGGATGCGCATCCATCCAAGGTGGCCATGTTTGAACTGGATTTGTTAAAAGGTATTAAACAAATCCTTAACAGAGGGCTATTGCACATGCATAGGCATAGACAGCATTCTTGGAATGGTTCAAAAACATTTAATACGGCCACACGGTGATGGCGGGGCATGCAGGAAAAGATTGCCACGGACCAGGAAGGGTGTAGCGGGTTCTGGGTGGGCCGGTGCTAAAGGCAGTGGGACGGAAAGAGAAAGGGATGGGGGACAAAAACGTCAAACTTCTACACTGCAATGCAAGGATGCAGGAAAGTCAGATGGATAACAAAGCCATCCAATCATGAGCAAGAGGGTGACCCAGAGCCCACTTTTAGTATACGTCACGTATCGAAAAACAAAAACGTTCCAACAGACAGCTAAACCTGAGTGTTGCCGAGATTTAAAACTAACACATTGACATGAGCTGTAATAGTTTAATGTATCTCTCATTTCTCCCATGGTTGGTGAGTTTTGGTGTTATGTTGGCTGACTAATGGGATACTGGCACTGCATCTCACTTACTCCATTATAAATAGTCTGTTGTTTCAACCAACTTACACTGGCTGGCGCTGCGCAAAAGTTGAAAATGTATTAAAATGTGCGAAAGGCACTACATTCAACGCATACATCATACTAGCTTGTATGCATGACCACCTGCAAACATTGTAGCATTTAGATGTGTGAAGACTTCCGAAGTTGCTATTTGTGCTATAGAACCCCCTCGTTGGACCGCACCACCATCTTCCTCTGACGTATTGTACCCGCCGTGGGAGGACTGATCTCCTTAGGGGTGGGTGATGTGACATGGTCTGTTGATGGCTCCTTGGAAGTTCCCTCGCTCTGATTCCCTTGGGCCATGTACACTCTTGATAAAACTCTCAATTAATAAATAAATACATACAATTAGTTTGACTGCTGCAGAGAGTACCTTGGAGTAACAATGAGCCGTAGGCGCAGATCATGTGCTGCTATAATGTTTTTAGGACCTGCCATATGAAACCGCCAAAGGAGACATCAGAGAGTCCCTAACTACTGCAAATGGTGGAGAGTGTGATTTGACGAAACCAACAAGAGTTAGACACAGAGCTGGTGGGACATTAAGGCCACTGCAGGCAGAAGTCATATGGCATCACCACAAAATGGTGCCAGATTTTAACATGTGGTCCTATAATTCCTGGGAAGTGGAGATCTTGACCAGGATTCTACCCATGAATGAACCTCTCTAGACCTGCCTGAGCCCATTGGTCGGATCGTTTTAGAAGTCAGACACTGGGCGAGGCGTACACTGGTAGCTGGTGCAGGGAAAATGCGGTGAATCAGCAGTTACTTAGTAGAATGATATGAATAATGTTTGGTGGGAACCAGACAACAAGCATGTTCCTGCTCTCAGATCCTAGCATAACTACCCACCCAGATGTCAAAGTACTATCCAGGGTGTTCCAGATCGATACAGATCACCAGGGGCGTCGTGAACACCGGCCTTTAACAGGTACAGTGGACGGGGGTTGTAGATGGGCCTCTCCTATCTGAAACGTTGCAGACAAAAGTGTATAATTATCAATGTAAAAGCAATACCACTGTCAGCGAAGGAGAGGGGAAAGATACATTTAAGAAATTGGAGAAAAAGAACAGAGGTAATAACAAAGGAGAGCAAACTGAAGCAAGGAAGAAAGATGGGTAGATAAAAAAGAGAGGAATGTAAGGTTGGAGGGATGTTGAAAGAAAGGTAGGAATCGTGATAAGAGGCAATTATAAATGGATGGAAGGAAGGTTAAATGATTAATGGATAGGTGGATAGAAAATTTTATAAAAAATGAATGAATGGCAGGGTAAACGGAAAGGTGATAGTGTGAAAAGATGGATGGGTAAAAGGATCAATTGATGGTTAGATGGATTTATTGAAGGATGTCTAAGTCAAAGGATGGATGCATGTATGGAAAGGATGGATGGATATTTGGACGCATAGATGATGGATATGTGTATAAGATGGGTAAATGGAATAGCCCGTGGATTGATGGAATAGTGATCAACTGAATGATGCTTGATAGAATGAATCGATGACAGAATATAAAGGTAAATGGTGGATATCAGCAGGTCAATGAAAAGATTAATGGATGAATGGATTGATGCTTGGACAAAAGAGTCAAAGGAGTTCTTTTAGGGAGAGTCAGGTTCACTTGCATGATGCTATTAGTGCTTAGTTTCAAAGTGGGTGGTATTGGCTACTCCTTTGTAGGTTACCACTGACTCTGATGGACAGCCAGAGTCTGGTCCGCAGGGTCACATGATGCATGTTGCTTTGGTGAACGAGTGGCCTGTCATAGTCCATGGGATTCTGGGGCAAGGAAACTAGGCCCTGCTTGCAGCTCCAAAAGACTCCATGCTACCAGGAGAACCATCAGGAGGTTGCAACCTTGGTGTTCAGTGCACACTCAAGATCGCTTGACTCGGCTGAAAGCTCTGCTTGGTGTCTAAGTGGCTTGCTGGAACCCTCACCAGTAACTCAGTGAGGCTCCCGCTGACCGTCCCCTATATCTCCTCCTCTCTACTCACAAACCAGCAGAAAGGCCAGGAAAGTCTCAATCTCTCATGTAGTACTTCAGATGGATACCTGGCTCCTGATGATGAGGTGCTCCCAGGCCCTGGACGGTTTTCATGATGTCTTATGACACCTTGCACTGATGGACGTATTCTAACTAGTCCTTTCGTGGCGACCATGCTTTAAATAGGGCCACCCACGACACTCCCTCTGGCGTCCACCAGGTCACGACCCCGCCTGCATTCTGTGACTTTTTCAGGGAGCTATCATGCACTGCCTGTCTCATACAGACCATCTGGTACATAAATGAGCTTCTACCTGCTTGGCTCTACTCAACAGAAAGAGCATGTTGCAAAAAGCAGGCAGTTGCTGGGCCTGGTATAGCTTTATCGATATTAAATGCATTACAATGTGATAGCCTGGTTCAATAGCTCGGTAGGTCAACCTATGCCTGATTATCCTGAAACACTTTGAAGGCACACTTGTATACATACTCATGTAGCAGAAGCCTAGCTAGAGATCAACAAAGCACTCAAAATGTAGACAAAGACAACAGCAAGAGCAGCATTAGGGTATGGGCTATTTTTAAGTCCTCAAGAGTGTATTGTTGGAAATGAGGGTCTTTAGTTGGCAGAGGAATGCACCCTGTCCAAGTAGGGACCCACAATCCCAGTCAGGTTAAGTGTAGTATACACTCAAAAGTTACCTGTGCTCACCCTCTGGTAGCTTGGTAAAGAGCAGTCAAGCTAAACTAAAGAGGCAATGTGTAAAGTATTTGTGCACCACAAAAGTACTCCACACCAGTTTAGAAACATAGCCAATTTTTATCTGAGAAAAACAAGACCAAAACAACAAAAACCAACATATACAATCCAAGATATGAATTAAAAAAAATTAAATAACATTGCAGTGTTTAGAAGTCTATTGCTCCAACTGGGACTAGCTGGTAGCGCTTGACCGGGACAAATCCAAAAGTTCAGTGCGACCGCAATGGAGCATGGGCCAGATATAGCAATCACGCATACCCCCTTAGAGTACTTTGGATGCATTGAAAATCAAAGATGATGTATGGCACAGGGGAGGTGAGGCGTCACTGATGCAGGTGATGCGTCGATTCTTTAAGGCGGTGCAAGGTCATTGAGCTTTCCTGCTCGGAAACGATGCGTTGCACAGAGGAAGTAATGCGTCAGATATGGTGTGAGTCTTCAGTTCCTGAAGGCGACACAGCGTCGATGTTGTGTTGATGTCAAGAGCATGATGTGTAGATTCTTCGGTGTCGATGTAGATCTTCCGACCTGAAGGCGTTACGTCGGTCGGAAGCCTCACTGGGCCAGGACTGCGTCGGAGCAGTCCGTCACAGACTTTAGTGAGGCGGTGCTCAAGACTCACGCAGCTGCGGTTCTTTGGGGGCACTGCGGAAACGTCAGGGCTGCATTGAAAGCCTAGGTTGTTGCATTGCGCACTCGGCGAGCGGTGTCCACAACTTCAGTGCAGGAAACGTCAGTGCACCAATTTCGCAGGGATGCGCCAGTTCCAAACTGACGCTTGGAGTTGATGCGTCGATTTCTTGGCTGCAGCACCAAATTCACCTCCAAGCGCCCAGGACTGGATTTGGCACCACTTGGCAGGGCAGGACTCACAGCAGAGGAGCTCAGATGCTGGTAGCAAGATGCAGCTGAAGTCTTTGATGTCACAGAGACTTCAGCGACAGGAGGCAAGCTCAGTCAAGCCCTTGGTGTACCATTGGAAAGCAGGATACAGACAGTAAAGTCCAGTCATCCCACTCCCAGGCAGGAAAAAGCAGGCAGCAGGCCAACACAGCAAGGTGGTAGTCCCTCCTGGCAGCACAACAGCTCTTCTTCCTGGAAGAATGTCTTCAGTCCAGATAGACCCTCTGAATTTCAAACAGTGCTGAGTTGCACTTCATGGAGCTACTTCTAGGGTACTGGTGAGCTACTATCTGCTCCCAATTTGAAGATACACTTGTAAGAGGTTACAAGGCAGCTCCAATGCTAACCCATGAAAGAAATTGGCCTTGCTGTAGTGAAAAACACATTTAGCAGTTTTTTACTACCAGGACATGTAAAACTTAAAAGCATATGTCCAACCTTTTAAATGCACTGCACTCTGCCCATGGGGCTACCTAGGGCCTACCTTAGGGTGCCTTACATGTAATAAAAGGGATGGTTTGGGCCTGGCAAGTAGGTGAACTCGCCAGGTCGAAATGGCAGTTTAAAACTGCGCTCAGGTTCTGCAGTGGAAGGCCTGAGACGTGTTTGAAGGGCTACTCATGTGGGTGGCACAATCAGAGCTGCAGGCCTACTAGTAGCGTTTGATTTACAGGTCCTAGGCACACACAGTGCACTGTACTAGGAGGTTGTGCCATATATTTTCCAGCGAGTGCCAAAATACTCTTGACTAAAATCAATTCTTTTTTTTAAAGTACCATTGCCACCCAAGACAGAGGTGTTATTATAGTATTGTGCTGTAACATATATGAAAACGTTACAAGGCATTAACATGAGATAATTGAACACCACCTAAGTCATCCATCTGGAGCTGCTTTCCCATCCTTTTCTTCCTCCCTTTCTCTCTCTCTCTCTGAGTCAAAGTCTGATGATGAAAAAAGTCCCAGTCCCAAGAAATCAGTGCCAGTGCCCACCACCTGCACACACAGACACAAATTAAGCACTGCTTCTACATAGTTCATGTTCAGAGTGCGTTGACTTCAGTAGAGGGATGGTTGTGCATCGGGTAACCTATGTGCAGAACTTGCAGTGCTCAGGGTTATCTGTGTCCACAGATGCCCCATGATGCACTGGCGAATGATTTAATCGGAACAGCCATCATACACAGATCTCTAAGTTAAGAAGCAAAGCATTGGATCATTTTCTGGTGCCAAGAGGTCTATTTTGAACTATACGTCTTTGGTTTCTGCACCAGATCACCTGGGCATAGTATTGTTCACTGGGGCACACTTGGAGGGCTGTGCTGTGATCTGTGAAACTGGGTGGCATCCACTTCCAGCCGAAGCTGATGATGGCATCCCTGCTGGAAAGTGCTCCACTGCTTCTTGGAGGTAGCTGCAAGGTACTTCCAAAACATTATATAGACAAATACATAAGATGTCCCCACACTGCAACAACCCAAGCACTTGTCACTCTCACATATGCTAGCAACCCACATAGTCCAAACACATCTAGCTGCATGTTGCAGAGAGCCCTGGTCTTTGGGTGGAGTATGTTTGTGATACAATGTGGTCTTTGGGTGGTGAATAAAAAAGAATACATTGACCAACTACAGCTGACTGGCTATGAACAAAAAGTAAGGGGCCTATTCACAAAAGCAGTCATGGGCACGGGAAGTGGTACTGCAGGAGTACTGTATTACATACTCTTAAACATGCCTTTTTGAATTGGTGCAGAAAAATACAACTCCCTAGTAGTAAAAGTACTTAAGAAGGCACAGTCCTTTCTGCTCACACTAATTGGTGATATTCCCTCAATATTCCCATTTTAGGTATTATGGGGCCAATTCACAAAGGCAGGTAAGAGTATGTAAAAGAGTTCTATAGCAGTACTTTACCTGTTCCAAAATGGCTGTGCGAATTAACTCCTAAGAGAAAAACATATGAAATTAACAGAACAGCTCAGGATGGATTACGAGAGTGCTGAGATTAGTGGAAACAAATGAATTATCTGGTTTGGGGATGTCACATTGCACAATGAAAATGTCTGCTTTATGACCTGTTCAGTCACAGATATTCGTGGAGTACCTCAGCACCTGGGCGACAAAGACCTTGAGAGAGGATTACGGGCAGGAAGATAAAAGCGACATTACCACAATCTGGAACACCACTATGAACGAGGTGAGCACATGAGAGGTGAGGTATCGATGAGGCGACAGGATATACCTGGGATCAGGTAAGGTGGGCCCATGGGACCTGCCCTGCGAGAAGAGACAATTTATATTGTGTTAAACACGTTGCCTGCACAGTAATGGGGGAACTACAAGATTATTTACTCTCCTCTTATGAGCATTATATATGTTAGTCCTTCTTTTTTCTCTCTATTGGACAAGTCATTTGATATCCGCTCCACCCTGCACTTTACGATGTCTAGGTAGTCCTAGCCACCCCCTATCCTGCAAATTATTAAAGTCAGTTGTTGAAGATAACACAGTCCCAATTTACATGTTAAGATTATTGGGTGATGGTAGCCCTTTCACTTCCAGAACCTCACTACGATAGTTTGGTTGGGTTAAGTTTATTTGAGTTATGGCTGAGTTGAACTAAGGTTGGATTGAGTTAAAGTTAGGATGAATTATGGTTGGGTTGAGTTAAAGTTGGTTTATGTTATGTTTATGTGTATAGTGCACAACTCATCCAGGAGGGTGTCCTGGCACTGAATTAAGTGCTGCAGGGGTCGAGCCAGGGTCGGGGATAAGAGAAGAGCCAGGTCTTTAGTTTTGGCAAAGTTCAAGAATTGATGTGAAGGGGCAGGTAGTTTCAGCCTTTAAGAGCGAGGTAGGAGAAGGTATGCCGCTGGATCTGGGTCTGCATATGGGGTGGGGGGGGGGGGGGGGTGCACAAGTAGAAGTTTGCCTGAGCGAAGGTGTCTGGTAGGTTTGTAGAAATGTATATGGTTATTGAGGTATGTGGGTTCAATGATGTCCAAGGCTTTGTGTGTGTGTTTGAGAGTTTAAATAGTGCTTGTTTATAGATTGGGAGGCAGTGGAGCTTTTTGAGGTGCGGGGTGAAGTGAATGTGGGGTGGGAGGCTGAGGGTGAGTCTGGCCACAGAGTTTCGTATGGTCTTGAGTCTTCTCATCTGTCGAGGGTTTTTTTCAGCATAAAGTGTGTTGCCATAGTCCAGCTTCCTGGTGATGAGAACTTGGGTGTTGGTTCTCCAAGTGTTAGTGGGGAGCCATTTGAAGATCTTCTTGAGTGAGTGAAAGCA
Source organism: Triturus cristatus (assembly GCF_964204655.1). NCBI lineage: Eukaryota > Metazoa > Chordata > Amphibia > Caudata > Salamandridae > Triturus > Triturus cristatus. Next base: position 82,496,801 of record NC_140586.1, on the reverse strand, counting down.
GAAGCAGGAGACTGCATTCACTTGGACGATCATGGTGAGTTACTTGTTGATTACTATTCCAATGTACTTTCTGTGGGTTGCCGAGAGGGCTGTGGGTCTGAGTTTGGCAGACCACCAGGTGGGGTCTCAGAGCGAGGTGTCTTTACAGAAGATTACTACATAATATAACATAAAATGTGTATTTGTAAAGTGCACGTTCACCCGTGGGCATCTTGGCACTGAATACCAGATGTTTATTGTTACCCAACTCAATGGTACTCATTTTATCGACCTCAGGAGGATGAAAGGCTGAGTGAACCCACTAGGATTTGAACCTGTGACCGTGAAGTCAAACACAGGTCCCTACAGTGTACATAGAAGTCCACTAAGCCACCAGACCAGGCTTCCAGCTTGTCTTTATTGATCTTGAGGCAGCTGCTTTTCATCCATCTAGTGACTTCAGTCATGCAGGTAGATAAACTGGTCTGGATGTTTGGATTCTTGTCTTGAGAGGTAGAGTATTAGCTTGATGTGGATTTCATGGGCGCAAATGATGCTAAAGAGTGCATTCATGTAGGCATTGAACAGAGTGGGGTTGAGTAAGTCCCCTTGTGGAACTCCACAGATGAGGTTGAAGGCGTCTGAGGTAAATGGAACCAGGCTAACCAACAGGGTGCGACATTTCAGAAAAAAGCAAATCCAGCAAAGTATTGGTGCTTGGATGCCAGCGTCGTGCAGTCGTTGGATAAGGATGGGATGGGAGATAGTGTCAAAGGCTGTGGAAAGATTAATTAGGATGAGGGCCGTGGCATTACCTCTGTCCATTCATCTGGATGTCATTAGTGGCAGCAATGGGGGCGGTCGCCGTACTGTGGTTGGGCCTGAATCGGATAGAGTGGTGTTGAGGAGGTGGTTGTCAGTGAGGTGGGTGGCTAGGTGTTTGTATATTATATTTTCTATGACTTTTGCCAGGTAGGATAGCAGAAAGATAGGCCAGTAGTTGGGTAGCATCTTCGGTCTGTGGAGGATTTCTTGAGGAGGGGAAGTACACAGTGGTGTGTTTCCAGGCAGCTGGCTGTGATGATTAATTTGTTTGTAATTGGGTGAGGGCTGCGCTGAAGAGGTCCAGTCATTTGATGAAGACGTGGTGAGGGCAGGGGTACAAGAGTGCTCGGGAGTGTATGGCGTGCATGGTCTTTGCAGTTTTTTACGTGATGATTGTTGGCCAGATTGTCAGGGTGATCCTCTGACTGTATGTAGCGATGGGCAGGAGAACTGCAAGGGTGGAAGGGTGTGGTTGGGGCTTAGAGTTTTTGCAGATGCTGGTGATCTTGCTGCTGAAGAAGGACAGCTGGGTGCAGCGATCCTGAGGGGAGACTAGGCTGCTGGAGTTTGCTGCCAGAGAGGTGAAGTCTTTCACAATGGCAAAGATTTCCTTGTCGGTGTTGATTCTCCTTTCGATGCAGTCGGAAAGCGTGGAGCATTTAGTGGCTCTGATTTGCTTATGGTACCATCTGTGGGCAGATTTGTAGCTGCTCTTTTCGGTGTCATTCTGGTTGCTTGCAGTTGTGTTTGGTGAGTCTGAGCTATTCCGTGTACCAGCTTGCTTGCAGTCTGGTTCTCGAGGCTTTGTTGATTTTGAGAGGAGCCAAGGTATCTGACAGTGATCCAGGCATTGGACGTTGGAAATGGATTCTGGAAAGTTGTGTTGAGGCTGCTGGTGTAACAGTTCAAAAGACCAGGATACTTCTGAGATCTTGTTCCAGTCTTGTCGTGAAGATTTGGTGATTATGTTTCTGCAGTGGTGTGGGATGATTATGCTGAAGTTGATGAAGATGTGATCGAACCAAGTGATCATTGTGGGCATGTTGGTAAAGAAGATGGGCAGCTGGGTGCAGAGGTCCTGAAAGGAGACTAGGCTGCTGGAGTTTGCTGCTGGAGAGGTGAAGTCTTTTACAATGGCAAAGATTTCCTTGGCGCTGTTGGTGCTGCTTACGATGCGCTCGGTAAGCGTGGAGCATTTGGGGGCTCTGATTTGCTTATGGGGCTCTGATTTGCTTATGGTACCAAACCTTGGGCAGATTTGTAGCTGCTCTTGTCGGTGTCATTTTGGTTGCTTGCAGTGGCGTTTAGCGAGTCTGAGCTGTTCTGTGTATAAGCTTGCTTGCGGTCTGGTTCTCGTGGCTTTGTTGGTTTGGGAGGAGCCAAGGTATCTGGCGGTGATCCATGCATTCAAGTTGGAGATGGATTCCGGGAAGTTGTGTTTATACCGGCGGTGTAGCAGTTTGGAAGACCAGGATACTTCTGAGATTTTGTTTCAGTCCAGTTGTGAAGATTTGGTGATTGTGTTTCTGCAATGGTGTGGGATGGTTATGCTGAACTTGATGAAGATGTTGTTGGACTTGGTAATCAGTGTGGGCTTTTCTACTGTGATGTTGCTGATACTGGTAAAGATGGGGTCCAGCAGGCGTCTTGCAGCATGTGTGGGGCCTTCCACTCCATAGTGAGTCCGTGGTTGAACAGGTCCTCAAGGAGATTCATCATGTTGGAATCGGTGAGGCCCCCCAGGTGGTAGTTGAGGTCGCCGAGGAGGATGAAGGTGATCGAGTTGAGAATCAGGGGGGTGACATAGTCTGTGATGGTGCTGCTGAAGCTAGTGCTTGGGCCGGGAGAATGGTAGACAAGGGTGCCACTCGGAGTGTGGTTGATGGTGATGAGGAGTTTGAAGGTTAAGGGTTCCATGTTGCTGGTGATGCTTTCCGAGGTAGTGGAGCACTGGATGGATTCTTTGAAGATAGTGACTCTGCCTCTGGGTCTGTTTGTTCTGTCTTGTAATCTTGTATCCGCTGTAGATTGCTGTGGCAATGACAGTGGCCGACGATGAGTCAGCCAGGTTACGGTCAGGAAGAGCAGGACTGGTGAGAGGTCATGTGGGAGGTCCCCAATTTCAGTAGCATGTTAAGTGAGGGAGCAAGTGTTGAGAAGCATGAAGGGCAGGGAGCAGTATCACGTAGTGGGAGTTGAGTGCATGTTGGGCATGTGAAGTGTGGGGGAGTGAGGTGGGTGTGGGAAGGTGCATGTGAAATGGCAGATGGTGCATGAGAATACTTCTTTCGTATTGGATGGCAAGGCACAGCAAAATCGCTGTGAGATGCAACTGTGTTCAGGGCACTGAGGGCCACAGTGGAGTAGTGATGGGAGTGAGGTGGGTGGGTGGAGGACCAGGGGTTCTGGCACTGGGCACAGGCAGGACACAGATAGGCGCAGACAGACTCATCTTTGGGGCAACTTTGGCACACCATATGCGTGCGTCGGCTGAACGTCTGCACTTCAGCCTCCGTTAAGTTAAGACAATTTTGGCTTGAAACCAATTATGTCACTTTCTGTGCAGATGGATGTTGGGAAATCCAGTGATATAATTTCCTGTACAGATGGATGAGGTCAACAGTGTACTAAGTTAAATTTGGGTTGAGCCAAAGTTGTATTGAGTTGGAGTTAAGGTTAGCTTGAATTGTGTTGAGTTGTGTGCTGGGTTGAGTTTGGCTGAGATGAGTTCAGATACTTACTTTTATGTCAGTCTTATATCACCATGTGTATTATTATTTTCATTGGATAATGCAACAACCACCACTTCATGTACATTATGCCCATTGTCTAACAGTAGCCACATTCTTTTTCTGTTTTCTAATTTAATTTCTTGTAATCACGTGTCTGGTTTAACCAATTTTCTCTTCTGCCCTAGCTGAAGTGCTGCGGCTTTCGCAACTACTCAGATTTCAATGACTCAATATACTACCAACGGACCAACCATCTGCCACCCACCTGCTGCTCCAAGAAGGATCCATGCACATTTAGCAACGTGGATGAGAATGTAAAGGTCAGCACATTTTTTGGGTTGTTGTCCACTCTGGGTAAAGGCTAATGTGTTGTTTTGGAGGAAGGAGGTGGAGCAAGCTGGAGTGTATCAAGAAACATCTTTACTTCGGTCTGTAGGGCGGCCCAGACAGGGTTAGATAGGCTGGTGGCGATGGAGCACAGTCCACTGATAAATCTATGAGCACACAATGGACATGCAGGGAAGCAGGACAAATATGACATCTATTGTGACACAAGAATAAAAACTCAGGGTGTACAGCAGGTATATTCAAGTGAATGTAAGGAGTTCTACAGCAAAACATGTTGTCATGTAGACCAGTGGTTCCTAACGTTTTGACATCGGTGGACCTCCACTGAATCGCTATTGTAAGCTGGGGACCATGGCTATGCAATTTCTATTATTTGAACATCAAAAAAAATGCACAAAACTACAGAAACAAGTATACACCCAACAAATACACAACTTGTGAAATATTTTGTATTTAATTAAAAAAAATATTTAAAAAAATTAAAACTGAAATGGAAAAGTTAGAGCTTTTCAAAATGTGGTTTTATTTCTAAAAGATGAAGTGGCATCCTAAACCAATATATCGCTTTGCCATTTATGCGCCTAATGCATTATTTGTTTTGGTCAACGCATACTTGTGCTTTAATTGAGGCCACCAATCACCTATACTATTTTTGCTGTACTTGTACTGCTCCCATGAATCAAGCTAAAGATACCAATGTAGAGCACGATTTATATAATGGTGGGTTGCCAACCGTTCCACCATGGGGACGGACTAAATGACTCCGTCTCCCTGACTGACATACCGCCCACCAAATTTATAATTAACTGCCGAGCAGGCAGTCATTTATAAAGGCCTTGGCAGGACCTGCCATCATGGCGGTTCTTGTCAATGCATTATACTCTTTGCTACAAGGCTGCATTGCAGTTCACAGCCTTGTAGACAACATTAGTCTTTTTTTTCTTTTCAAAAAGAAAATTCCAAAACGGGATTTTCTTTTTGAAAAGAAAACATATAATATTCCTTGCCATGGGGTGGGGGGGCATTATAGCGATTTTACTGTTCCTTACCTCCAGGTGTTACCAAGCGGTAAGAAATTACGACATGTTCGCCCATCTAAATAGGGCAAGTGGACATGTCGCCATTTCTACGACGGCCCTTACTCCCCAGGACGGTTGGAAAAAGTTTGGCTAAAACAGAGACAAAGCAGTCTCTGCCCTGGTCAAACGTATGGTCAGCCGCAATGAAATTTGGTAGGCAGGCCACTATATTGGCAGGGAGGGAACTCCGCTGTTGTTTTAAAGGTTTTAATTTTACATTTTGCTTTTTTAGTTGTATCTGCTAATTTTATTTAATTTTCCAAAAATCCCAGCCCTCCTGAGTAGGCGTCACGGATCCCCAGTGGCCCACAGACCACAGGTTAAGAACCGCTGATTAAGACAGTCCATAAAACAAGCAAATATAAACATCAGCTAGGATTTCTGCCACTGGGTCGATGGCCATGAGAATAATTCACTTACTATGGGGATGTGTGTTTGTCCCAGTGATCAATGGATCGAATGCAAGTGGGTCCACTCAACTTTTCATCTTTCTGGAGTCTATAAAACAAATATCACTTAATTAGGTTACAGTACACATCTGTTATATAGCACCAGGAAACCCCTTACCATGAGCTTGTACTTTACAAATGCACTTTATGTTATCTGTGTCATTAGACAATTGTTAGACTCCTCGCTTGCCCTCCAGCTTAAGTGCTTTAACAGGATTCACTTAGTGTTACCGCTGTAAAAGAGTGACTAGAGTGGGCTCTGGTAGTGATAGACATAATATAGTACAGGGAAACTCACACTTGTCTGTGCCAACGAGAGCACCACTGTACTCTCAGAATATTATGGGAGCCAGCACCTGGGCCAGGTTGGGGAACCAAAAGCAACCCTGGGAATTATGTTCAAACCATCCCGCTCCCTTCCTCACCTCTCTTTCCATCCAACCACTCTTCCCTCTCTTGCGCCCTTTCTTGCCTCTTTCCCCTTCTCTGTTTGATTATGCCCGATTTGTCTGCTGCAATGAACCCCAAGGAGATTATGGGACTAGCAGAAGGGACAATGGCAGTCCAAGGCCTTCAAAAACCGGCCTCCAATGGTTAACCCACCCCCTACTCCCCCAGGAAGTGCCCTATAAGGTTAATGGCCTGTTCAGCACTGGCCAGCCCTGACCTCGAGCACATACACCCTAAGGACTGAAGCATTCTGTTCATAATGTTGCTGAACTGAGTGAGACGAAGGATTGAGGCAGTCTGTCCATAGTGAACTAGAGCTTAATCACCTTAAGGACCTAAGAAGCCAGTCCCTAGGCACCTACAGTAAGCCAGCCTGACTCACAAACGGAGATGCATGTCCCTAGTGACCTGAAGAAAATTCACCCTCAGAACCGGAGCAGCCTGTCCGTAATTGTATTGTAATTGCATTTATATAGCACTTACTACCCCTGATGAGGCGTTGTAGCGCTTTTTCGGAGACTAGTACTCTACTCCGCAACCAATTAAACGATTAGTGTAGAATAAGAATAGTGAAATATGAAAGTAATTTGAGTGGTGGATATTAGTCAGTTATTTGGATTGAGAAGGATAGCAGAGGGATAGAAGAGGGAAAAAGGTTTGCATTTATATACCGATAGTTACCCCTGATGGGGTGTTGAATTGCTTTTTTGGCGAGTAGCACGCTACTCCGGAACCTATCAAGGATTAGAGGTGAATTAGTATTGTGAAATATGAAATTTGAGAACTGGACATGTTAGTCCGTTATTTTGATTGAAAAGGATAGTGGAGGGATAGAAGAGTGAACAATTAAGACTTTTTTGTTGTTTTTTTGTTTTGTTTGTTTTGCAGGTCATAGCAGTAGGTGGAGGCTTGGGATTGGTAAAAAGATATGTGGAGTGGAAGAGTCGAGGGACAAGTTTAGAAATGCTTCATTTGGGGGATCGGTTTAGTAAAAGAAGAGGTGTCAGATGAGGCAAGGAGGGGTAGAGTAGGGTGGAGTGTAGAAAGGGCTATTTTGGGGATCATAGTAGTGGTATGGGGTTTGGGTTGAATGAGAGAGTGGATTTAAAGGATATATTGATAAAGGTATAGGGTGAAAAATAGGGTGGTGCATTGGAAAGCGTAGTAGAAAGAGGTTTGAGATGAGTCAGAGAGTTGAGGTAGAAGATATATTGAGAGAGGCATAGGGTGAGAAATAGGGTAGTGCATTGGATATGCTGAATTTGAAGAAAGTAATAAATATATAGATCCATAAGTACATGGAACGTATATAGATGCATAAAGTAAGTAAGTATATGTAGATTAAAGATATTGATAGAGGTATAGGGTGAGAAATAGGGTAGTGCATTGAATATGCTTTTAGAACAAAAGTAATAAATATATAGATCTAAGTACATGGAAGGTATATAGATGCATAAAGGAAGTAAGTATATGTAGATTAAAAATGCATTAGATGAACTCTGGTTTTCAATTGTTGTTGTACTTAAACATAATTACTCTACATGTTCATACACAGTAAAATACATATATAGGTACATATCTATAGTACAAATAAATGCTTATATACAGAGGGATATGCTGCATATTTCTGTTTGCGTATGGTGCTTATGTGGGGAAGAGCCAATTCTTGAGTAGTTTTCTGAAGATAAGGTGGTTGTCGGTGGATCTTATGTTGGGGGTAAAGAGTTCCATTGTTTGGTTGCTTGAACAGAGAAGGATGTGCCACCCATGTTGGTTTTTCTTGTATCTTGGAATTTTGAGGCAAGTGCCAATCTAGAGCAGAGGTTCCTTTGTTGAATGTGTTTGGTGATTTTATTCCTGATGAAGAGCGGTCCCATTCCATGTATCGCTTTGTGGGTGATACAAAGCAGCCTGAACGTGGATCTTCTGGCAACCGGTAACAAATGCAGGGCTTTCAAAGTGGGGGAGAGGTGGTCTCGCAGTTTGATATGCAAGAGTAGTCTGGCAGCCGAGTTCTGTTCTGTAATGAAGTAGAGTTCTGTGAGCCTCGGGAACTGGAGAAATCAGTCCCTTGTGACGAGACCACGGCCACTCTTAGCTCAGGGGTGACCTTTCTCTTGTGCACACTATGGGTCAGTTCCTTCAGAACTGTAACATCCTGCCCTGTGTGACACCCTGCCAATGGCAGCAAACATCTTTACCAATTTCCTGTGCTCTCTTCCCAGGGCTGCGACGTTGCATTCCAGAATTTTCTTGACAAGAACGGCAAGATCGTCGGTGGCGTCGCCCTGGGGATCTGCGCACTAGAGGTACTCGTGGCCTTTCTTATTTTAATGATTTGTTCAATGCTAGACTGTACTGATGAAAGAAAAGTCTTAATATGGTGCCAGGTACCGTTACCTTCTTACACAATATATCTAATTCCTATCTAGTTGCTTTCTGCCCCTGTTTTTATGCCTCTCTGCGCTCATTGCTAATAGTATAATTTACTATTGCAAATTCACTTTAGTGATTTACAAAACTTGAATTTGCACTTGGATTATTTTAATCAAATATAAAATTACACTGGTTTATTGTCATCTTGAGTGTGAGTGTATCTCTTCATAGGTGCGTCTCAAGGCACTAACACTTCCACATGCCAACATTGGGTAACAGGTAAGCCGGGAATTGGGAAAGAAAATCAAAAAGAATGTTGTCTCACATTGCATTGAAGTGGAGGAAACGCTAAGCTGCTGGAAGCTAAAAGAATGTTATCTTTTGTTTTAAAAATTGTGGGCCTGACTCACAAAAGTAATTTACACTTTTAAGTAAGTTTACTACTTTTTGACTATTCAGAAAATCAGAGTGCAATTTTACTTCAAAGGTGTAACTTCCATGTCTCTACAAAATTGAAGGTCCCAGGGGCTAGTCATAAAATGCCGGGGCCATACACAAAGGTAAATTACGCTTTTGATTAATTTACATGTTGTAATTTACTTTTACACTTTTTAGCAAATTTACTAGAATTACTACATTTCCTACTTATGACTGTAAAAAAAATTGAAAGTAAAATTACGCATAAGAGTCAATTACTCAAAAGTGTAAGTTACCTTTGTGAATCACCACCTGCGAGTCGGCATGTATGGGCACCTTGAAACGGTGGCAACCCCACCCTTTGAAGGTAGAATGTCACTCTTAAAACGTTGCAGTTTTACTCGTAGAGTAGGAGTAAATCCAGTCATTAGGGTTTTAACGGCAGGGCCAGTTCTAAAATTAGTAGGGAAATAGGGGAGGAGCTTTCCACTCAGGAAAAACAACATTGCTTGGTTCAAATGCATGAATGTATATGCATTACTTTAAAGTGTTAAAAAATATACATTTGCTCGTTTAGTAAACGCACAAATACTTACACTTGTAAGTACTTGCGTAACCCTGGTACGGTCATAGCTTCTCAGGAGCGCTCCGGAAACTGTGAATTTCAAGAAAATCAAAAAATCACCCATGCTGGCAGAGTTACTAACCCCTGGCAGGCTGGCAGGGAACTCAGGGTGAACAGCATGGGCTGAAACAGGTGCAACGGAGGCGATGCTTCCAGTCCCGGTTGCTTGGAGGTCCACCCAGCAAACTCTAATTGAGGTCTTGAGTACCCGTGTGTAAACTAACCCATTGTCCCTGAAATTATACAAGTTGTCAAAAGAATTACCCTAAACTCCATAGAAAATACACAAAAAATGAACTTGGGGTATCTCGGTGAAAAATGAATATGAGGGTATACTTCCTTTGTTAGTCATTTGAAATACTGACAAGAGGTCTGGGTTGCTGAGAAAACGGCCTCTTCCAACCCATTTTCTGCTCCAATATGTCTGCTGCGAGATATTTTGCAGTTGTAATTCCCAACATTTTGCTCACATAATGAGTCTAATTTCCACAATTTTGTAACAGAAGATTTTGTCTTGTGTTCTGCCAGTGATTATCCCCCCTCTAGATATTGTGTCAGTAGACATGCCTAAAATACAGGTGTATTGTACCAGTAAACATGCCCCTGTAGGACAGTTACAGTCAGTAACCAGGCTCCTGTTGGACACTGATCATATCAATAACTAGAAGACATAGATGGCGACAGATCCGGCTCATAAGCCCACCCCCAGAGAGTTGTGAAAAACATTCTTCACTACTCTGAGGAGAGTATTGGAAGCAAGAACATTAACTTATTTTTGGACCAGAAATACCAATTTCTGCAACAAAAAAACAACGGTATGTGTCTAGTGTTTCGGCCCAATGGCATCTTTGTTTTTTGTAGAATATTCACATTTTTGCTCATTATGCTCCAGAGAGATAGCTCGCCTTGCAGCCAAGGTACAGGTCTTGAATGCACAGAGTAGGCAAGCCTCAAAGGTCCCCATGCTTTGTTGTTTTGAAGAAGGTGGTACCGGGAAACTCTTGGCACAGTGACAAGGTGATGGCGCTGCTCTCCCCAGCGTGCACAGATGCTGTAGCAAGAGCTGCGTCAGCTTGTGCCAGAAAAGGAGTTTTCTGTTTATCGCGCTAACCTGGAGCAGCACCTTCTTGTTGAAAATGTGTACATGCTCATGTCCCCTACATGCACACCTGCCCCTTGAAGTAACTTCTGTATGCTGTGCTATACAAATACCCAGGGCACAAGTCCTAAAAAAAGAAGTGGGGGGGACTGACAATATGCAAATGACCTCATGACGTCACTTGTTGAACATGTCCCGGTGTCTGAAAATTACACCGGGACACGCTCAGCTTATTTCTGTGGGGCCCAGCTTCTTGGCAGGGGGGACGGCGTCTACCCTGTGAAAAGAGTGGAGGGACGCCGTGTACCTGCGTGTCCCCCCGACTCGAGCCCTGCAAATACCCAGTAACACAACGTAATGGGCTAAGCAGTCTTTTCAGGACATGTTTTCCCACCTTTTCCCTTGTGTCCTCTCTTATGTGCCATACTACTATCACAAATTACATTGGCGATGAGGAAAAGTGTACCCTGCTTGCCATCAAGACTAGTGCGTGAGGATCTGTAACCATATGGCCTGGTACTACCTATACCCCCTCCTCCCTTCTCCAGACCCACACAATATCCAGCACAAGAGTTTAGTTGGAAAAGGGGGTCGTAGATAACTCCCGGCCGTATTTATTAACAAAATTAATCAAACAATGAATATTAACAAATTTTTACAAAATTTACGCAATCATATAATTGACATTTGATTACATTTGATATATACAGATATCAGATGGCTATCCTTAACATAACTCTAATACAAGTTATTCCTATCCGAATCTAAGCATAACATCATTCATAATCACAATGGCAATCATTTTCTGCGTATCCATGTTTGAGCCTACGGCAAGGTCAATAACTGGTGTCAGATCCTTATCAATTAAACCCCGCCCTCCCACCTGAGTACGCATGCGCAGAGGGCCCGTTCACCGTGAGGGTACTTCCCCCCCAGTTACCCCCGTACGCTCTGTATACTATCTCCATCAGGGGCTCTTGCAGTTCTGCGACCTTTACTGGCGCCATTGTGCACGTGCGGGGTGGCCAAACAGCCTAGGAAAAGCATAACTCCCCCCTCCCCCGCACCCATACAGCCACAAAGGCTGTAACTGCCCCTGGAGTTCTAGGAGGGACGACTTGTCCCTCCCCCTTAGGCGACCCCATTCAAGAATGGCGCCGCCCCCTAAGGACCTTAAATTTACTGCTCACCAATCATGACCTTACCGCCACATGCCAGCATAGTTGCCCGACTATCTGGCCCCCCTACCATCATGCTAGCTAGGAGGTCATGCCCTGTTTTTCAAGCCCACTAACCATGCCAGCAGATTCTCCAAGAGGATTGCATTCCCCACCATTGATAAATGGACACCTTCTTTTAAGAAGCACGGGTCCCCCCTGATACACCCGTGGGAGATCGTCTGCAACTGAGGAGACCTGAACAACCTCTCTATCTTGTTGTTGATATGCCTTACCGAGTGGTTCAATGCCCTTACAGACTCCCCCCCACCTCCATTGACATGTAGGTACCATTTGCGACCATGCTATGGTGCATCCCTGGCATGCTTTTGCTAACCAACCCATCTCTGTTATTATGGATTCCACTAGCCCTCTTCTACCCAGATTCACCAGATCATTCCCTCCTAGGTGTAAGATAATGATATCTGGACAGGGACCCCTTTTTCTCAGCAAATCCCCTATAAAACCCCTGCACTGACTCAAACAAAGGCCCCCTCTCCCATGGAATGAGACCTTTAAACCAGCCTGCTAGGCCCTGTGTATGTAGTTCCCTGAACAGAAAAATGCCTTAAAACGTTTCACATAGGAATGGCCTATAATCCAAACCACCTGTGCTCCTGACGCTGGTAGAGGTGCATGTCCTTCCTTCGTTTGTTGTGGATGATCTGACACCAGTTTCCCCCCTGCGTGACAGGTTTGAGAAACTGTAGAGATTAAGCAGAAAGACACGCATCAGTACAGTGCACACAGCCTACTTACAACATGTGCAGCCGCACATAGCATTTGTAACAATTGGAGGACCACCTCCCAATTCTCTTGACATTGTTGCTGTGTAACCCCCTTGCTGTTGCCTCGGCCGCAGCCCCTATTCTAAACGAATGGGTTCCAAAGCGAGCAGGATCTAAACCTGTCTGCTTAATTGCCATATCCATGACCCTCTTAAACTGAAACCGGGTGAGAGGTGTACCGTCTGCATGGATTAATAACGTCCCACAGCTTATAGAAGATCTATGCCCCAAAAATGTTTCCAATTGTGCTACAGGGCAGCATGGATTGCCATGTGCTCTATGCAAAACTATCCCCTCACCGCGGGCCTCTTGGTCAGTTTTGGACTTTTTAATGGATATTGGTAGGGCGTCGCCATGTATTTTTACATGGTCCAACTGCAAACCCCCTTGTTTATCCTGCTTATTATGGTCGACCAATTCCCCAACGGAAATGCGCCATAAAAGGCTAGTGAAAAGGCCGCCCTGAATAATCAAGCTTCCCCTTTTGTCGTGCAGACAGTGTCAAGCGTCCCCAGGAGGCGGCTAGTAGTTCCACTCCTATTGGACGCCTTGAATCGGGTGTTGTTCCCTGGATGCGCTGCCAACCCTTTAAAGCCTTCCTGACTGTAAAGCTATCAGTGGGATCCCCCTTGTCCCTGGCTCGGGCGAAGAAAGATATCGCTGCCACGTGGCGCCTGGCTCCCGCCACTGAGCGCCCCTCCTCATGTAAAACGCCTAAGTAACATAGCAATGCCCTTGGGGCGTGCCATTTTTCCGCCCAATCCTTTCCCAAGAAAGTGCAATATGCCCAAAACGCCCCCTCATAGGCTTTCTTGGTCCTGGAAGCTAGGCTAGCTGCCATGAGGTTCGGTAGTTGGGGGCACCAATCAGCCAAAGTACTTCTGGGAAGGGTGTTGGGTTCGCTTCTGCAGAAGTGAGGTGTATTCTGAAGACCTGCATCTTGAAGCGAGAGAGTGCATCAGCAGCATTATTCAACACGCCTGGGACATGTTTAGCCTTAAACAGTATGTTCTCTTTCATACACAACAGGACAATCTCTTTTAACAGGCGGAGGATCATCTTACATCTCGCAGCCTGCTGATTGATGCATTCCACCACAGTCATGTTGTCAGACCAAAATACCCCTGATTGGTTACGCAGCCTGTCCGGCCATACCGTTAAGGCCACCCAGATAGGAAACAATTCTAAGAAGCCAATGTTAGCCGTTAATCCATTCTGCACCCATGCGTCTGGCCACCGGTGCGCCACCCACTCATTGCCAAGTATGGCACCAAATCCCACACTACCTGCAGCGTCAGTCCATAAACCTAACTCTGCAGAGGTAGTGGGTGGACCAGGCCAGACCACCCTGCCGTTGAAATCCTGCAGGAATGCCATCCAAATCCGCATGTCCTGCTTGACCTCAGCCGACAGCCTGATGTGATGATGTTTTTCTTGAATCCCGGTCATGGCTTGGGCGATAGAGCGGGAGAATTGGCGTGCCATTGGAATCACTCTAAGGGCAAAGTTCAACTGTCCTCCTGTTTGCTGCAACTGATGCAAGGTAACCTTATCCTTAGCCAAGCATTGCTGGAAAGTTGTCTTGAATTTCTTAATCTTATCTTCCGGCAAGCGGAAACACCCTTGGACTGAATCTAGCTCGATACCTAAGAATTCTATCTTTGTCGTTAGTCCAACTGTCTTTCCCGGTGCCAGGGGAACCCTAAAAGCCCGCATGAGTGTGCAGAATTCCTGCAGTGCCCACACACACTTCTGAGAGCCCACCTACCCCAGGATAAGAAAGTCATCTAGATAGTGCATGACAGACTGGTGCCCGGTCACACGTCTAAAAACCCATTCCAAAAATGAACTGAACTTTTCAAAATAGGCGCAGGAGACCGAGCAACCCATGGGCATACACATATCTATGTAGAAAGCCTAGCAAGTGAAAGTCCTCTGGGTGAACCGGTAAAAGACGGAAGGCTGATTCAATATCAGACTTTGCCAGCAAAGCGCCAGGGCCCAGCTCCCTAAGCATTTCCACGGCCTGATCAAATGATGCGTATTTCACACTACAACTCTCCTCACTGATGGCATCGTTTAGTAAGTTGCCTCTAGGTGCGGATAGATTATGGATCAACCGGAACTCGCTCTCCTCTTTTTTGGGAGCAACACCCAACGGTGAACAAACAAAATTATGCACCGGAATGCGATCAAACGGGCCCACTATTCTGCCCAGGCGTAACTTTAGCAATTTTAGTTGCCGCCGCGCCTGGGTTGGTCCTTACTGATAATTGATTTTTGCATTTAGGCATCCCGACATAACCCAGGGCAGGAATCCTAAACCCATATGTGAAACCTTCTTGCAGTGTCCTAGCAGTATCATGATAGGGGTATTTGTTTAGCCATGGGGTCATAGCTGTGATGACAATGGGGGAATGTGTGACTTGGTGCACTCTGCCATCAATCCTGCTTTCTCTTGCCTTTATCCCTAGATTTTTTGAGACACTTGGATTCTGGGTGGGAAGGACTTGCGCAGATAGAGCAGGCATGTTTAAACTTACATGTGCCTGGCGCCCTAGTGCATGTTCTCCTGTTTAAATCCCAACAAGTCCCCTTCCGCCCCTCTCCACCACCTGAGCCTGTGTTCTGCGCAAGCCGAAAGGGCTTATAAGGCTGATAAGGCTGAAACGCTGGAGTTGCCTGTCCTCTGTTAGCCTGCGTTGTGCTAAACTGAAAATTGGTCTGTTGGGCGCCAAACTGATCCAACCAAGAGATCGTGTCGACCTGGTTTCAGGATAGAGCAGGGTCAGATGCCTTCGCCCTCCTGAAGTTTATGTCATACTGTTTCCAACCCCATCCCCCATATTTGTCGTGAGCCATGGTAATGCGGTTCTGGTAACATGCCATCTCTGCCTGTATGTTAGGGAAACGTTCAGCCATTACTGCCATGAATACTGAAAAAAACCCTGATCCAGTTGTTTAAGTTCTCCTCCACTCTGAATCTTAACAACTCGCTTGCCCATTCTCTGGGGAGCATCCAGTCTTTCTGTTTCTTAGCTTCCTCTCTTTCTCTTTCACCTCCTAGCAGAGAAAACAGCTAACATAGCACCCTGACCAAATGAGTTCCTTCAACTCGCGTGACACATGCCTAGCCACGTTCTCCCTCCCGGTACGAGACTCTCCCACTCCCAGCATTGGCAGTGTCTCCTGCTTACCTGCTGTGGTCACTTCAGCAGGTTCTGGCAGCTTCTCTTTCGCCTGGCTGACCACCGGTACTTCTTTGTTGATGTCCCCTGGTGAACCCCCATTGATGGGGCTAGGAAGAGAAGGAGGCGCCTGCCCTGTTCCTAGTGGCCCTACTGGTGTTACCACAAACTGGGCAATCAACTACCTTGCTTCTGCCTCAGGGTCACCCTGCATGCCTTTCCCATCTACTGTTGGCGACAAAATCCCTGCTTTCCCCAACCAAGGCAGAACCGCTGCTAAATGCGCCACCAAATCTGTTGGAACCGGATTAATGCCTGCTGGACTATCTTTAGGGACCCCACTATCTGGCACCCCTGTGCCCTGTGGCGTGATGGCTACTGGAACTGCGCCTGCCGGGACGACCGGTAATGGATCAGTCAATGGTTCTCCCAAAGGTACCACCCCCACTGGCATTGTCGGGGCACTCAAAGGGACTCCCCCCAGCGGGACCACTCCTGATGGTCCAGGGACCTCCCCCTCCTTGGGCTGAGACACCGGAGCCGCCGCTATAGACTTAGTCCCCCCCTTCTTTGGCCTAACCCGCTTAGGAAGTGGGTTCAATTCACCTCTGGGCTTGGGCGGTACTATAGTGCGCCTGGGCCTTTCTAACATCCCTTCCTGACCCTCAACCCTCTCCCTGAGATCTGCCAGGTTTTGCCCCAATCTATCTACCTTCTTCCATCTCTTGTCCATGCTAACCATCTTCCGCATCATTGTCTCCATCATGTACTCCATGCGAGAGCGCTTGTCGCCCGCTTCATTTTTCCTGCCATTGCCACTTACGTTCCTGCCAAATGCTTTGACCCTTAGACTAACACCGCGTACACAATGCTAGCTTTGTCTTAACCTGCCTAAAGATACCCAACATAACAACGTTCTTCTGGATAAATACTTGTCAGCACTGTATCACTGCAATAAATAAAACACAATTGTTTGAAGCTCAATCCCAAATATATAATGCCCTCATGCGCGCTGCACTCCCCCGTAGAAACAACAAACTAACAAACAGTATGCTTATTTGAACAGCGCAAGTGTTTCAGACCCTAATCATGAAGTCGCAGTTGTTTGCCCCAACCGTATGTTCTATTAAAATTGCATCATAACAACATTCAGCAGTGAACACACCCTGGGAGCATGAGCCTCTTTAAAAGGTTGGGTTTAAAATATAAGAAAGAACAGGAAAAATTGGCAATTGGCCAGTAATAGTCTCAGCTTTACATAAACTAAGCGTATATTTCCCTCATAAATCAGCATTGAAACACCTCCCTTAATCCTTTCTTTTCACAGTCCCGCAAACGACCTCTATACCACTGAGATATAAAGCAAGCAGTTAAAATATTTCCCAACCTTACTGAAGGAAATACCCTTGACTACACTTTAGACTGAGCTTTTGCTATTACAAAAACACAGGAACAGTTGGAAACCCAACACGGTGACGCTGAGCGCGTGCAGCTGGCAGCCGCGTGACTGCAGGTGCAGTGAAATACACGCGCTCCACCCGCCCGCTGCACTCCGCTCCTACCGCTCTTCGCGGGCAGACCTCGCAGTTATTCCGAGACTGGGACCGCAATACCCGCACTTACCCGACCTTCACCACCGTGGCTACTTGCACTTGCCGCCCGATTTTGACCGTGCACCACCTCCGGAAACCAACATAACGATGACGACGCCGACCCAACGCGGCAGTCCAACGACGCTCCGCTTCAGATGCCGCCGACCCGGGCAATCCAGCGACGCTCCGCCCCAGATGCCGCTGACCCAGGCAATCCAACGACGCTCCGCTCCTGATGCTCTTCGCAGCCCAGCAAAGCCTCGCCGCCACGATCTGGTGAAGCCTGTAGAACTTCGCCACGCACGCTCACCGCAACTTGTGACCTGTAACAAAAAAAGAAAAAATATTAGATTACGACCTCCTAGCGAGGTCGCACAACAGGCTGGGGAGCGCGGAAGGCAAAGAGGAAGATTCCTCTGCTCCCCAGCCTTTTATTGGCAACTGCTAGCCCCCCAGTCCGGTTCTGTCCGGCCTGGGGGGGAGCTGGCAACTTGCGTGACCCCGAAGTGATTCTTTTCACTTCCGGGCCACGCCCCAGCCACCCGGTCGTCAGGGGCCGGCAGGACCACCATATTATCGGCGGGTCCGATGCCGGCCCTGCCTTTTCTAACGCCTGCGGTCTGGCCAGGGGAGGTTTGTCCATAGGGACTTGGGGCGCTGACCCCCTGATGTCCCCACTGCATCACAGCAGTTCAGTGGGATGACCCGAGGCTGTGTTACCTGAACTCTGCATGTGCATTGACAAGAAAAGCCAAGGGAGGAAACGATGCTGCCAAGGAAGGAAGTGTAATAAAAGAAGGAGAGGGGGCTTAGAACTGAGCCCTGTGGGCCACCTTATGGGAGGACATCGAAGGGACGGTCAGAGAGAGAGACAGAGGATGTTAGCCGGTTGGAAGTCGAGGGCAGTCAATGACACCAAGATTGATGGCAATGTGGGAGAGATTAAGAAGAGTGCGTCAAGACGAGAGGTCGGTAAGATCTATGTATGTTAGAGAGTGGTTTCAGTGGAGTGCAGTGCAAAGAAGACAAGCTGAAGGGGATACCATAGATTATGGGACTTAATGAAGATGGTGACACAAATGAATGCTAATTGGTACCGAATGTTTTTTTACTACAAAAGAAGGTCGGGGACAGGATAAAGGTTTGTAAAACAATAAGGGTGAGCGGTGTTTTTTTTTAGTAAGGCAAGATTACGAAGGATTTGAAACATGATGGTTAAATGTCTCTCTAAAGGCATACAGTAAGGAGAGGTGTCAGGCATGCCAGGACTGGAGGATAGGGCCAGTGGTTTGAATTTTTGGGGACTGAAGGGCTCGGATAGTGTATATGGATTAGCAGTTTAGAGAATAGGAATGAGTTAAGTGGGAGTTGTCTGGCTGGAGGCCTTTGCGGCTTAATCCTACCAGAAGCGGCCTCTCCTACATTCTGACTCACAGATGTAGTGCCTTGCAATGAATGGGGAACACACTCAGCCCTGCCCTGAAAACAAAGAGGAGTCATGGCCCAGGAGTATGGAGAATCTGGCCTAATTGTCATTAGAAAGTAAAGACAGTGTCTTGTGTGAAGCCAGCAAAGGAAGAGAATGTGGCCCAATTACAGCCGGCAAGAAAAGAGAACCTGGCTCTAATGCGACCACATGGAACAAGCCTGGCCCAAGTCAGCCCTCAGGTAGGAGAATCTGGCCAAAGTGCAGCCCTCAGGAAATGCACCAAGCACAAGTGCAACCTTCATGAAAGAGAACCTGACCAAAGTGAAAAGAAAAGAAAAGAATCTTCCACAAGTGCTGCCCACAAATAATGCCAGTCAGTCCCAAGTGTGGCTTGAAGAAAAGAACCTGGCCCAAGCACATTCCACAAGAAAAGAGAAACTGGCTCAAGTGCGGTCAAATGTAAAGACCCTGTCCCAAGTGCATCTAGAGGAAAAAACACTGCCTAAGAAAAGAGAAACTGACCTAAATGTGACTGGAAGAAAATAACCTGCCCAAATGTAGCCATCAAGAACAGAAAACCTGACTGACTTGCAACTAGAAGAAACAAAACTGGCCCAAGTGCATCCCACAAGCAAAGACAACCTGTCCCAAGCGTAGCTTGAAGAAAAGAACCAAGCCCAAGCCCAAGCTAATTCCACAAGAAAAGAGAAGCTGGCTCAAGCACTGCCACATGTAACGAACCTCTCCCAAGTGTATCTAGAAAAAAACACGTGCAGTCCCCAAGAAAAGAGAAGCTGCCCAAGAAGCACAAGAATATCTCAAACGGTGCCCAAAAGGGAAAGAAGTTAATACAAGCTAATACAAGTCCCAGAGAAGGGAATGAGCCCTTTCCATGCTGTGGTCTAGTTAAAAACATTTGCCTCAAGTGTGTCCCAGAGGAAAAATAGATGGCCTGGATGGATGCAACCAAGAGGAAAAGAAGAGAGAGTGGCCATAGCAAGGACCTGAAGCCCAGATCTCAAGTTAGACTTTATTGAGAAGAGAAGAAGAACCAAGCTAGGCACTGCGCCAAATCAAAAGAAAGAGGTCCAGTAAGTCCTAACATGGCCCATAAAAGAGGACAAGCCAACCCGTGGCCTTTGGAACAAAACAGGCTCAACGTGCAGCCTCCATAATATCATCTTCAAAACTATCACATGAAAAATGAACAATAAAACATTTGATAAAAAAAGCACCATCTAGCCATGCAACATTGAAAGAGAAGATGGAATGCAGTACCACCAGGACCTGGACTCAGAACATGTGTCAAAAACAAAGGAGACAATTGATGGACAGAATTATGAACAATGTCAAAAATTCACCCAAGTACAGAGGTCTGGGCCTAAATCCATAGTATTTTTGCTCCCCATGCCTTTCCAGTTTAAACCCAGCCATATGCAAATCAGCCTTGACCCTGCTCCCTGTGGGAACAGTCCAGCCCGAACTGCCAGGTCAGGTGCTCCCTGGATCGGAAACAAGCATTCTGGGACTGGTATTGGGGTTTCACCCCTCATTAGCCAGGCTAGCTTGACTCCAGTGGCATGGAGAGCCCGGGTCCCACATCTGGGCATACCCGTCCCACTCGGGGTGACAAATGCAATGACAAATCTTTCCACAGCTGCAGAGGGCTGAAGCGGTCGCACCGAAACAGCACCAGACCATCAACTTGCAACTCTAGAATCCCTGAGAACTGTTGGACAATTTGATTTTAGGCAGTCAATAAAAACAGTGTAGCCACTAGCTAGACTGAGGACCTGAAATACTCATTGTAATTCGGGAGGGATGAAGTGTAATTTGCAGAATAGCCACTGACAGCGATTTGCCGACTGCCTTGACAGCGGCTAGGGAAAAGCAGCTGGCATAGGTTGGTACAGAGAAGTTTCACCGCCATCCGAATTACGAGTTGGCTTTCAGGCGAGCCGACCATGGCGGTGGGACCACCTGCTGCGAGTAGGCGGAATCAAAGGATTTGGGGTGCATACTCACCCAGTTCCTTTTCTTACCTTCAGTCTCCCACGTGGATCCCTTTCTCCACGTCCCCCCTTCGCAGCAGCATCTTGACCCTTAAGAAAACAACCCTTTTGGCGCTGAAATCCAGGTAAGTTCATTTTCTACAATTTATCTATTGAGTCGACTGGGCACATATGGTCCAGACTCCAGTAATGGGAAAATACTCACACTATATATTTTTTTACATTTGTCATGCATATGTGTACACTACAATCAAAACATACCTACCATCATCAACATAGATGAAAAAATACACACCGTCATCAGAAACACTGTTGTGTGCCCATCGGAAACATTGTAATACGGCGGGCGGGAGACCGCTCCTGCATCGGTCTTCTTTGGACCGCCACTACGGCGGTCAGACCGCCAAACCCGGGGGAACAACCTTTACAACGCAACTTTTACAACGCACTACACTTACAACGCATTTTTTACAACGCAACATCCACTACAACGCATTCCATTACATCGCATGACACTACAACGCATTTTTAAAAACTACCTTTACAACGCATTCCATTACATCGCATACTACCTTTACAACGCATACCATTACAACGCATAATATTACACTACACTATCCAACACTTACCCTACTGTTGCACCCCCTGGGGTTAGAATAGTAATTTTTACCCCTATACTATCCAACACTTACCCTACTGTTGCACCCCCTGGAGTTAGAATAGTAATTTTTACCCCTATACTATCCAACACTTACCCTACTGTTGCACCCCCTGGAGTTAGAATAGTAATTTTTACCCCTATACTATCCAACACTTACCCTACTGTTGCACCCCCTGGAGTTAGAATAGTAATTGTTACCCCTATACTATCCAACACTTACCCTACTGTTGCACCCCCTGGAGTTAGAATAGTAATTTTTACCCCTATACTATCCAACACTTACCCTACTGTTGCACCCCCTGTAGTTAGAATAGTATTTTTTACCCCTATACTATCCAACACTTACCCTACTGTTGCACCCCCTGGAGTTAGAATAGTAATTTTTACCCCTATACTATCCAACACTTACCCTACTGTTGCACCCCCTGGAGTAAGAATAGTAATTTTTACCCCTATACTATCCAACACTTACCCTACTGTTGCACCCCCTGGAGTTAGAATAGTAATTTTTACCCCTATACTATCCAACACTTACCCTACTGTTGCACCCCCTGGAGTTAGAATAGTAATTTTTACCCCTATACTATCCAACACTTACCCTACTGTTGCACCCCCTGGAGATAGAATAGTAATTTTTACCCCTATACTATCCAACACTTACCCTACTGTTGCACCCCCTGGAGTTAGAATAGTAATTTTTACCCCTATACTATCCAACACTTACCCTACTGTTGCACCCCCTGGAGTTAGAATAGTAATTTTTACCCCTATACTATCCAATACTTACCTTAAATGCAATGTAATATTATGCGTTGTAATAGTATGCGTTGTAAAGGTAGTATGCGATGTAATGGAATGCGTTGTAAAGGTAGTTTTTAAAAATGCGTTGTAGTGTCATGCGATGTAATGGAATGCGTTGTAGTGGATGGTGCGTTGTAAAAATTGCGTTGTAAGTGCATGCGTTGTAAAAGTATGCGTTGTAACGTCATACATCCCCAAACCCGTAATCAAGCCCTTGGTTTGGTCAGCAGTAGGTATGTGGACACCAATATTTCAAAATTCCAAATGTAGCCAAAGTGACATTATGAACACATTGACCATCAATGGCAATATAGGGTTAACCCTTTGCCATATGCTTAGCCCCTATACAGCGTACTGTTTGATTTTAAGAATCTTGGAGAATGGGGTCTTGTGTTCCTGCTTGCATTCTTTTCCTGCTGCTTCCATTGTGACCTCTGAGACCAAGGGTTCTAAAGGTACTGCCATGTTTAGCAAAGGGCTACAGAGGGATTGTAGCTGCTGCTTAGGGCTACTCCTACTTGATGTCCAAGTGAGGGTGGCTCATCACTCTTCAATATTATTTTTGTTTGAATGATTTAAGGTGTCCTGGAGACATATTAGTCGAAATGACACCGCTTCCTCTTGACTGACCTCAGTTGGGTTCTTTCTATGTTCAGCAATCATTCATGTCTTCTGTCCCATTACCTATTTCAGAACATAACTCTGCCTCTTGTGTCCTGTCCTTACAGCTGGCTGCTATGGTGGTGTCCCTCGTCCTCTTCTGCCACATTGGGTCAAACAAGAGTGAATGAGGGTGCTCGTCTGGCGTGGAGCACCCTCCTCGAAACAAGTGCTGCGCTGGACTCACTCACGAAAGAGGGGAAAGCACTCCTACCCCTGCTCATGAAATAACTCACTACTGCCTGTCCTCCATCTTTCGGTGCTGTGGACATTCCATGGTGTCAAACTGAAAGAAACATTCCTTTGCAAGAGAAGAAATACAAGATCACTGACCCTCTCTACACACCATATTTTAAAATGTGGAATAACTGCCCCAAGGTTGCTGGTGGCCTAAACACCAGGCCAAAAATAGTGTCAGCTCATTGCCCCACATCAGACACTTTGGTGGAGCGGTAGGTTGTTCTAGGAAGGGATAGGCGTGATTCCCAGGACAAGAAGCGGGTTCGCTTGCCCAACCACAGCAAGAAATGCCTTTCTTGTTCTTAACACGCCAGTTCCACAGGGCTCCAGATCATGTGAAGACCGCATTTTCAACGTCAATTCACATTTTGTTTAGGTAAACCACTTGTAAATAATTGTAGCAGAAAGAAATCTATAAGTTGTGAAACAACAAATAAAGTCTGCACTCATTGTTGCTGTCTTCACTTGTGGTTCTGACCTGGAAGTGTAAGTTGCAGTGACAGCTTGGTCCCATTAACGACAGTTACAGAGACCACATATGCAGTGGTGGCTCCAAGGTGTGAAAAATAAGGCTGTGCCTTTTGAGGAGGAAGAAGAAGTTGAGGGGCTCATTTATGAGACTTGTGACAATTTTGCGCCGCCTGTGAGTCTCTTTTTGTGACGCACCGGCGGCATAAAAAACGTGCCATGTTGCACCCTATTTACAAAGTGACACATCTAGGCAGATGCGTCACTTTGTAAACCCCTGTGCTACATTATATCTGCGTCAGGTATAATGTATGCAGGGTGGGTGTTTCCCCGCATCCAAGCCTTGTTGAAGTGGCGCATTGAAATCTATAAGATTTCAGTGCCCCACTTCTAGGACGCCATTGCATCAAATCCTTACGCCTGCCTCATAGCAAGCATAAGAGTGACACAGTGCTATATTCATAGCCTTCCCACCTGCATTGCTGGAGTTGCGTCATGCTTCCGCCACAACTCCAGCAATGAGTCAGTTTTGCGCCAACAGATACGTTAGTAATACTAACGTGTCTTTCATTCTTTGTGACATGATGCATCATACTATAAATATGATGCATCCATCATGTCGCAAGGAGGGCGCACTGAGAAGTGATGAATCACTGTTTTCATGCAGCAGTGCATCACTTTTCATAAATAAGGCCCTGAATTTGCAACCGTTGCGGCTGGAGTTCTTCTGAAAGTTGTGTAATACCTTCTTGAAAAGGTCCTATGCATTCTCACACTTCATGTGGTACATACCAGTTGACAGGTTACCAAATGGCTCCTAAGGTATGAGAGACTACCACAGAGAGATTTAAGGGCTCTAGGCCAAATGTTATCCAGTTTTCAGAAACATGCAACTTCATAGGAGTGAGTCTCCAGAATACACCACTCAACCTAACTGTCAGGGAAAATTAAGAAGGCGAGAGAGAGGGAGAGAGAGTGTGAGAGAGAGAGAGAGAGAAAGAGAGAGAGAGAGAGAGAGAGAGAGACAATGTGTGTGTCAGGGGGTACATGGATGAAGTTGCTGCTGTACACTATGTGGGGGTTGCACAGGTGTTTACATGGTCTGAGTATGATTTTGAACAGGGGGCGCTGTAGGGTGAATGAGGCATATCATAATGGAGAACTGAGGGACAGCTGGGACTGTTGTCTGTGTCCACCATTACCCTGCAGATGCCTGAATGGTAGGATGCATCTAGGAAGTGAAAGAAATTGGAGGTAGAATATGTACAAACCTAATACCGGGTTTGCTGATTGGCCCAGCTATGGTTTCCCTGGTTGCGGTGAAAACTTGCCCATCGTGGTGGACTGGTGTTCTGCGGGTCCAAGGCAGTGGAACCAAGTTAAGGCGAGCTTCTGGCCAGTGGTTCATTGCTTTGCTTTGTTTTTTAAACAAACATGTATGAGGAGTGGACAGAGGGTCAATGACAGTTTAGTCAGTGCAAGCGTGCTGCAGCACAGAAATCTTCAAATAAAACATACAAAAGGAACTATACTCTTCCCTGTTAAACGCACCCCTCTCTCTACCACCCTCATCACTAGTCTGTTTGACTGGGGACGTCACAATAAAATACAAAATACACTGAAAGGTATGCGCAGAAGGAATGGAGAACATAAAAAGCATTGACAAATAATAGATACCTTGACTGTCTTCGACTCTTGGGAAGCGACTGCATATCACCTCAGCCAAATACTTCCAGGCGCAACCATCACTCGGGAGGATGCACAGCAAAATCTAACTGCATAACTGTCAGTCAAAAGACTTCCGGGGCAGTGGGTAGGTCGGACCCTGTTCTCTCTTGCCATATAATCGAGCATGCAGTGTTGAGCACACCGGGGAGTGAGTCCCACCTCCACCTTTTCTCAGTTCATTCTAGGTGAAAAAATGCTTTCTGTATCCAGGTTGTGGTTTTTCATATGTTTATTTGCCCAATATTCATTGCATGTTAAAACGGAAAGAACTTTCAAACAGCCAACACGTGTTTCTCCCTTACGTGGTCATTTGGACCAGGGCTTCCTCAGGGCTTTTTTCAAGTTTATGTCAGGTCTTGTGCTTTCAACCAGAATTATATAAGTTCAGAAAACCTCTGAGCAGCATTAATTGAATTGCAGTCCGTCGGCAATCATAGTCAGCGTGTCTAGTTCAAATAGGAAGCGACTACATATCACCCCAGCCAAATACTTCCAGGCGGCAACCGTCACACGGGAAGACACACAGCACAATCTAACTGCATAACCGTAAGTCAAAAGACTTCAGGGGCAGTGGGGAGGTCGGGCCCTGTTCTCCCTTGCCATATAATCGAGCAGGCAGTGTTAAGCACACTGACAGGCGTTTCTCTTTCCCATTTCATAAACAATTTGACAATTGCCTTGTTGCTCTCATCTCCTGTATGGGCGAGGCCACGTACCCACAGTCAGGCTGTTAGTGTGAGAAAGCGCCTCTTTTGACATTGTTAGCCCCCACTTTTTGCCTGGACATTGATGTGGTTTTGATTGTAGTGCACAGGGTCCCTGCCAACCAGGCCCCCTGTGCCAGTCCTTCTTCCCTAAAAACGATCCCACAATTGGCCCTTCAGGCCCCCTGTAAGTCCCTAGTGAATGGTACCTGGGTACCAAGGGAATTGGGACTGAAGACGGTCATCTAGGAACCGCTCACATAGGCCAAGAAGACTACCACTGCAGCATGCATGGCCTGGTGCAGACAAAATGACAAAGTCAACATGGCACACTGCCTGTGTGCCATGCCAGCTAGCACTGACTAAGATATAGATATGTCAGCCCTCTAGAAGGCCTTCCCAGCCCTAAGGCAGGGTGCACTATATCCCAGGTGTGCACATATCTGCATGAACAGATATACCCCTACAATATTAGGGTCTTCTCCTTAATGTTGCAAGTGCCAGGGAAGCCTAGAGAGTTAATGGGCTGGAAACTCGACAACTTGAGTTCCACGGCACCATGATGGCTCACTGAACACAGGAGTATTTGGTACAAGCAACTCCTTGTAATAAATTTCCACTGATGCCAGTGTGAGATTTATTAAACCATGTACCCAGAGGGCCCCTCAGAGGTGCCCCCGAAAACCTACCAACCCTGTTGTGGTCACTGACTGGCTTTAGACAGCCTGCCACACACAGACAGGTTTCTGGACCCCTGGGTGGAGAGCTTCTGCTCTCTGGGACCAAAAACAATGCACCTCTTGGGTGGAGGTGTCACACCTCCTCCCCCAGAAGGGACACAGTGCTCGAAGTGGAAGCTTTTAAAGGCCTGCCTCCTTTGTAATGCGACCCCCAGCTTCTGCTGCTAGCAGCAGATGGCAGCCCCTGGTTTACGCCCCCACGTCGGGCGGGAAAACCGGTGGTGAAAACTTAGAAGAATCAAAGGTGTGCCCTCCTCTGCCAATTCCAACTCTAAGATGGGGGAGGCGACATGGAAGCACATCTTTCAGTCCCGGCCATGAAGATGGGGAGACCTCTCCAATCAGGCCTAGGTCTATGCCCCCTCCCACAGGAGGGTGGCATAATTGAAGTCCCCCAAGGTAAGGTGCCCATTGGCCCTACGTGTTACACCCCTAAAACGACCCTAAATGTAGTATTTAGGTAGCTGCACCAGATCCGAAAACTAGTTACCTGCGACCTAAGAAGAAGGACGAAGGAAACGCCGTTCAGCGAAGCCTGCAGACGACTACTGCCCTAGCACTACCGACTTGTCTCCAGCTTCAAAGACCCTGAAAGAAGACGACACCAGTCCTGCAGCCAGCAATTTCTAGAAACCCAAGGAAGACTGCCTGAACTTTGACAAAGACCAGAACTCCCGGGAACAGTGGATCTGTCCCTAAGAATCCATCACCAAGGACCCGGGTACAGTGCTAGCTGGAACCGTGAGTCCTGACCACTCTGCACCCGATGCCTCCAGCCCATGTCCAGGTGGCTAACGGACTCAGAATAGGTTCCCCAGCGATCCTAACCTCAAGTCCAGCGTTGGCTAAACCCTCCTGGACTCCATGATAACGCCTGCCGCCTGAATCCAGAGGTTCATCCTTACCTCGACCGTCTTTGGTGAGAAGTCTCCCAAATCTAAAGGCACCCCTGCACCTAAAGCACCTGGTCCTTGAGCTGAACTGTCATTGCCCCTATGACCCCCTACATCTCTACTTACCTCTGCTGTTGTTGGTCTCCCTCCTGCAACCTCCAGTGCTACGCGTGCAGCCTGTTTGTCCGAAGCAAGTTCTCCATTGAAAAGCATTGGGTGCACAATGCTGAATTTGCACCCTACACCCGGCCGCCCCTGTGCCGCTGGTAGTATATGTTTGGTGCTGCTTTCTGCCCCCTGTGCTTGCTCTAACCCCTAAAGTGTGGCCTCTGCAACCGTTGTGCTTACCTGCAAGCAGTGTGGCTTCGAGCACCCCCAGTCTCCATTGAAACGCATTGAGCCAAACTCTGATTTTGACCTCTGCACCTGGCCACCCCTGTGTCGCTGGTGATGCAGTTTTAGTACTCGCCTGACCCTTGCCCCTTGCTGACCTTTGGCCCCGAAGACTGGATCTGTAAGTCGCATACACTTACCACATTATTGTTTTCAGAAATTTGAAAGTGAAAAATATTGTGAAGATCTTGGTCTTTAAATAAAACAAAAACAAAATGTATTTTTATAGAATTGGTGTGGATCTCCATTTTGAGTTTTGTGTCAGTTATTGGTCAATGTGTGTGCTATAAATGTCTTACACTCCTCTGTGTTAGGCCTAAGGCTCCTCCCCACACTACCACTATTAGAGCAGCTTGAGTTTGCATTGAGCCCTGTACACTTCTGCGGGAATCTCTGGACTTTGTGCACGGTATAACCACCTAGTGGTATACCATATACCGAGCCAGCTTCCTACAGTTACTCTCATCCACTGTCAATCCCCACCAATACAACCAACTGGTAAAAGTGCCTCCAGCTGGCACGAGCCATGCCTTCACAATGAAGATGAGGTTTCAGGTCCAATACAATCAGCCAGGGATTTTATGAAACACTAAAGCCCACCAGCAATGTTCGTTATCAATTGGCTTGCCAAACAATGCGTAGTTTAAAACATTTCCACCACATATGAAAGGGGCAGCCCACTATCCCGCAGAATCTCGAGCACAAACCAGAGGCATTCAGGAAATGTATCCGTGTCAGATGCTATCCTGACAGCATCTTAAATTTAGGAGCATTTTCCCTATGCTGCATTGCCAGGCTGCTTCAAACATATCCATTCCATCAGCGTGGGTGCTAAAATGTCCAATGGTGTCTTCTCCCTCTTTGCTGCACTATGTATCAGGGAAAACAGGATCCAGTGCCGCAGCTGCTGATAGCTGAATCTTTTTCCTTCCCCAAGCTGAATCTGGTGTTTGCTTCCATTCCTCAAACAATTTACTCAACTAACCATTAAACATGGATGCAAATCACCCCAAAGTTGCACTTTCTGATTGGGCCTTTTAAAGTCTCCTTCCTAGTTGGGGAAGGTTAGCTGTAATCCAGTGCAGATTGTGTGTATTTGTGCGCCCCGCAGAACAAGTTCTGGATCTCGCATAGCCTTGAACAAGCTTAGAGCTCTGTGCACAAGCTTGATCTGCGTGGCAACAGGGCCAAAATGAGTCAGGATACTAGTTTTACATGCAGCTGGTCACTTCTGGTTACTATGGAGGGGACATTCCCATCCCAATGTGGTGTTACAGGGTGCATTGCACATTGTACTATGTTGTGGCATAATATGGTATTGTGTGCTATTGTATAGTTCGACATGGTGTGAAGTTTAGTCACATATTGATATGTGGTATAATGTGACAGGTGTTCAGTTATAATATTTAGTGTGGCATAGACTGAGGTCATATTGAGTCATGGTAAACAGTGATATAGTATGGTGTTGTGTGGAATGGTATGAGGTTTGCTCTGGTAGTGTGTGATGTGGTGATTATAAATGTGGTGCTGTACAAAGTGGCATACAGTGTTGTGATGCTGTGTGAACAATGCCCTGTTGTCTAGTATTGGTGCTGGAATTGGATGGTATGTGGTAAGGGGTTTTATAGAGAAATGACGGGTGCAATACTGTCAGGGCACTAGTCGTAGGAAAAATAGTGGGGGGGACTAATTAGCATATTTAATTCACAATGATATCACAAAAAAGTGACGTCACAGTAGGCAATGTTAAACCATCATAATATTTCCCATTAAAAACTAAGCCATCTTATTTTGCAAAAACAACCATTTAGTATAGTCACTATATTCACTCAGAAATTGAAAAGTGCATATTTGGTTTGTTTTTCTTTTTATAAATCACATGTAGGTTTTTCACATATCTAGTGTATTGCATTGTAGTTTAGCATTTAAATAGCACTTATTACCCCATGTGGGGTGCGGAAGCGTTTGTCTACATGTGTAGTGCGCTATACTGTGTAGAGTGTGTAGCTGAAAGTGTGTTGTCTTTGTTTTGATCCTGTGTGGGAAGTATTTTCATGTTGTGCGTGATGACCACCAAGCAGCAGTTATCTTGTTATGGAACGCATTGCTAAGAAGTGTGGTGAATTAAGAAGCGTGAAAAAGTGGCGTGCAGTTTATGGATTTCAGTAAGCTGGCAACTTTGAGCAGCTCAGAAGGGCACTTTATGGTATTTCTCATATTCCTAGACCACTTCGCTGGTTACTGCACGTGGTTGTCCATTCTGAAATATTTTATTTTAAGGTCCTGAACACGCTCAGGTTAAACAGTGAAATGGTGGAAAGATCTGCTGGGATGGACTTCGTTAATATCATCCCATAGCTGATTGCCATTGTGAGATGTCAAGAAGGGATCACTGTCAAAAAATCGAAGGTCTAAAAATCGACCTACAATAATATCGGAGCAGAAATATCAATGTCAAGAATATCGACATCCTATCTACAACATGGTAAGTACAAAAATATCGAAATTAAAATATCGATGTCAAATATATCGTAATTAACTAATATCGTTTTTTCTTTAGTTTTAAAAATTAATTAAAATAAACCAAATAATACTTATAAATAAAATACACATACTTAAATATATTTTATAATGTTTAAAATTAATAATTAATATATATAATTTAATAAAACATTATTTAAACATATACATATAATATATAATATATATACTTACTTAATAATTATTTGTAATAATTAGTTTAGTAACTTAGAAATTATTTATGTTTTTTATAAATTACCAATACATCTATACACATAAAACAATAACATGAATACAAATTAAATAATTACATATAACACATTTAAAAATATACTTTTAATTAGATTTTTTTAAATTACTAATGATATATTACATTAGCTAAAATAATACAAAACATATTAAATATCAGACAGAATAAAACTACTACTCCAACTCCAAAAAAAACAACAGTAAGGAAAATGTTGGATAGCGTAGGGCTAAAAATGACTATTTCCACTCCAGGGAGTGTAACAGTAGGGAAAGTGTTGGATAGCGTAGGGGTAAAAATGACTATTCCAACTCCAGAGAGTGCAACAGTAGAGAAAGTGTTGGATAGCGTAGGGGTAAAAATTACTATTCCAACTCCAAAGAGTGCAACAGTAGGGAAAGTGTTGGATAGCGTAGGGGTAAAATGACTATTCCAACTCCACAGAGTGCAACAGTAGGGAAAGTGTTGGATAGCGTAGGGGTCAAAATTACTATTCCAACTTCAAAGAGTGCAACAGTAGGGAAAGTGTTGGATAGCGTAGGGGTAAAAATTACTATTCCCACTCAAGTGAGTGCAACAGTTGGGAAAGCGCTGGATAGCGTAGGGGTTAAATGAACATAATAATGAATTAAATAATTTGTTATTAAAAAATAGCATATTAATAATTAATTAACTAAATAATTTTTAATCAATACCAATAAATTAAAATAAATATTTAACTAAATAACATTAAATTACATCCCACACTATTCCCCCTTTAACACACATCACACTACACATACAAAAAACACAATTAATTTAACTATCAATTAATCAATTAATAACAATTATTAATACTTTCTTTATAATTAATATAGTTACAAATTAACTCGTTAATACATATTAACTACCAAATAACAATTATTCACCAATTAATTATTAATTAACAATACATTAATTAGCAATAACAACAAATCATAATTATTAATACATTAATTATATATAATATATTTAACTAAGTAATAACAATTAATTACCAATTAATAATCAATTAACAATTAATTAATAATAAATACCAATAAAAAAACAAGATCATCAATTAATTTAATTTAATTACATCCCACCCTATTCCCCTATAAACCCACAACCCACGACACATAAAAAATCACATAATTAATTTAATTATCAATTAATAAAAATAAATCACCAATTAATTGGTAATTAACAATAAATTAATTTACAATGACAATAAATAAAAATTAATAATAAATTAATTATAACAAATATAATTAACTAATTAATAAACATAATTTACAATTAACAATTAATTAACAATTAATTAATGATAAATACCAATTAAAGAAAACATATTAATTCATTAATTATAATTAAATTACTTCCCACCCTATTCCCCTATAAACCCACAACCCGCTCTGATACTAAAACGCTAAATTTACTTTAACAAAATTACTAATTTCTAAACATTTATTTTTAAATTTATTAAAATACATTACAAAAATGTTTAACATACATATAACAGATCCGCCGTTGCTGTTATCGACTGGTTGCTGCTCGTGAATCCGTCCTATAAGATCCTCCTCTTTCTACATTAACACCAAATGACTCTGAGCTACAGTGGAGTTTTGATTCTCATTAGAGTCAGACGGCTTCTATATCTGTCCGCAGCACCTGTACTTGATCTGCAGAGGTTCCTATGTGTCCCTGAATTATTATTCTGTTTTATAGTATCCTGTTTTAAGGCTTACCTACGATTTATATTTGAGCAAGACGGTTCTTATCTTTGTCTACCATATCTGACCAGATGAACTGAGGCTTTCTTTGTCCTCTGAACTTCTATATTGTTCCTTCTCGGACATATACTGTTGAACTGACCAACCACCCTGATATTGATAATCTTTTGGTTTACCGTGGTTCCGAAATATCCATTGCCCATCTGATTTCCTGGTCTATTTGATCGCGTCTGGTCTTCTGATATTCTGAAATTTCACTTTCGAGGCACAGAAAGTCACACATTTTTTATGTTTATTATCAATGATTGTTTATATGTTATGATCAGTTGTATATAAGAAAAATACTTTTTTGTTTTTTGAAATGCCATCAACGCCCTGAAGAAGGAATGCTCCGAAACGCGCGTCGGCGTACCTGTTGATAGGCCAAATTGTCTGCTTGTCTTTCTTTTTTGTGTACTTTTTGCATGGTTTATACAATTATATGATACTTTGTTTGATTTTTTGTACCAATTGTCATTTTATATGTTTTTTTCTGTAAACTTTATTGCCTCTTTCACTGTAGCCTGACGAATAGCTGGCTCCTAATAATCAATTTTGAAATACCAAGAATATTTTAAATTATGTATGTGTAAACTAAAAATTGATTAAATTCTATATTTTTATAATAAAAAAAATGCAAGAAAAAGCTATATAAAAATTCTTTCTGTTTTCTTCTGTGGAATGGAGACGTCATTCTATTTATAGGGGTTCTTTTTATGTATTTTGAATTGTTTAAATCCCTGCTTACTTACCCCCCTATTGTAGTACAGGGACCCTCTGAAGTTTATTTTGCTTAACATACATATAACATACATATTAAAATACATAACACACAAATAAATATCGATATTATTGACAACGATATTTTTGCTTGCGATATTACTTACTTCGATATTACTTACTTCGATATTAAAAAAACCGATATTACTTACCTTGGGGTCGATATTCTGGTCAACGATATTCTTGACTTCGATATTCTGTCCCTACGATATTAAAAACTCGATATTAATGTAGGTCGATATTTAAAACTCAATATTTTGTCTAACCACCGTCAAGAAGCAGCCGAAGTATGTAGCTAGTCAGGACCTGCAGTGGTGGACTGACATAAAGTGGCCAGTGGCATGTGGCTGATCTCTTCAGTTAATCTACACCTGTTCAGTTGGTAATGGGTGGCTTACTGCTGTGGACTAGTACAGTGCTGGGTGATGAGCATGGCCCTTAGCACTTCTGCCTTATTTGAGTGTAAGATTGTCCAGCAGTGAAAGGGAATCATTATGCAGCCTCTATGAACTACAATCGACTGTCTGTCTGCTGAGTGTTATGCTTTTAGTATTAATATGGGTTACATATTGTATTGTAATTGCATTTATATAGCACTTCCTACCCCTGATAAGGCGCTGTTGCCTCCTGCCAGGCAGCCTACTGCTCCATTACCTAGAGTTTGTGTTTTTTTTTGTTGCCGTTGTTGGTTATAGGAATTAGACTTTCACTCTAAAGAAAACCATTCCATGCATTTACTCCAGTTTCTATGTGGTAGATTACATTAACAGGAGTTAGGTGTGATCTTATGTCAGAGAGGGATAAGTGAATTCATGCACTGATTAGCAGCATTAATAGAAGAGCTACAGGAGATTAGGTATGTTAAATTGCACGTGTATAACTTTTAAAGCAGAGGTTGTGACCTTTGAGATGAGATGTGGGCAATTTACAGAGATACAATAATAGGGGCTATTAAGGCAAGCACGTGTGTGACTTACAGTAGTTTGTTCTCAGAGAGGAGAGGCATGCGGATGAGGGAAGGAGAGAGTACTCCAAAAGAAAATGGAGAGATAGCATGCAAAACTGTAGAAGGAAATATCATTTGAATGTGTTACAATACCACTGTAGTCCATGAGAACCCTAGTGTGCACACACACACACAAACACAGATACACACACACATACAGACATACACCACCATCACCCATAGGATATATAGAATTTGATAAGTATGGTTTAAATTTTCCATAAAATCCAATGGAAGGAAAATGCAAGAATAAGAGTGTTCTGAATTTTAAATGTTGGTGCTAGAGATGCTTCAGTCTTTCACCTTAAGCTTCGGGCTGGAATGGAGGGGACCAGAGTCTGTTTTAGTGAGTTTGTGTACAATAATACTTCTTAGGGCAAGTAGCACTGGGGCTTTCTCCAATCTGGAGTCCCCATAACATAGGCACAATGAAGTATGAAATCTTGCGTCTGGCCGCCATTCAGCCTTCATGTTGCAGTAATCAAGGACACAGAAAGAAAGGCCTTTCCTAGAAACGTTCTCCTCTAAGCAATAGAAACTGTAGTCCCACACCTCACACTTACCATCTACCAAACTTGCAGTGCTAAGGAAAAACAAACAATCAGAAGTTCCTTCCTAACAAGGCCCCCAATGAATTTCCAAGGAGAGCTTTGTCTCCATTCTTTCTCACTTCAGTGTCTGGTATCTACCCTAAAACCATACAAATTATTCTTTCTCACTTCAGTGTCTGGTATCTACCCTAAAACCATACAAATGTAGGCAATATACTTTCCCTGCCTGGGGATACTGTCCTGTGCCATGCTGAAGCAGGGGCATCCATAATGGATCCCACGGGGACGTTATCATATTATCATTTCAGTTTTCATAATTAACATTCTGGCTGAACATCTGCATGTGCCTGCTTCAGTTACTACACCTGATGCCTGAAATATTATGAGAGTGCAAATGCAGAAATCCTAATTTTTAAAAAAAAAACATATTTTATTTGTCAAGTTGCACATACATCACAGGGCTCTGCACACCAGAGACATCTGCAGAATCAAATCATATAGACATAAGGGCAATCGACTTTTGTGAATAAGATCAATATACGTAAAGAAGACATACAAACAATACAAAATAATATAGAAAAAAACCCGCCCCCAACTCCCTCCCACCCCAGCCCCTCCCCCTTTGATCGCACCAAGTCCACATAGTCCTGTCCACAGTCTATATATAGCACAGAAGAATCCTAGAATACTAGAATACACCCCCCCCCCGCCCCCCCCCCCACACAGCATCTCCACAGACCAAATATGCACAGATGAATTACCCCAATGGATGAACCTCTGCTACAGCTGGCAGGTCCAACCATAAGCCCAGATAATCCGCCCACTGTTTCCAAATTTTGTAATGCTTGCATGGGCACCCCCTGGCTACAAAAATAGGTTGTTCTAACCCCATACAGAAATCAAATCCATTCTTCTATGCGGCCACCGATGGGGCCCGCGGCGCCTTCCACGCGTTGGCGATGTCCCGTTTCGCCAGTGTGAAACTCAATTGCATGAGGTGTCGCTTATAGACATTACCCCATATCCCCGCCATGACATGAAGCAGGGCCAGCTGTGGCGTAAGGGGAAGCTCCCACCCCAGGATCTCCGAGAGGCAGGCAAATATCCCCCTCCAAAAGTGATCCAGGGAAGGGCATTGCCAAACGGTATGTATGAATGTGCCCTCCTCCCGACCGCATCGAAGACATTCCGGGGAAGCGATCAGTCCCGCCCACCACAAGCGCCCCCGAGTAAAGTAAACCCTGTGTAGATACTTGAAATGCATGAGGTGGAGTCACATCGCTATGGCTGCTCCCCGCGGAGCCGCCAAGGCCTCCCTCCAGTCCTCCTCCTCCAGTGTGCCCACATCCTCTTCCCAGTCCCCCCGAAGCCTCTGAAGCGTGGGGGAGCAATGAGTAACCAGGGATTGATAAATCCGGGACATTTTCTTTTCCTTCAGATCCCCCATAAACACTTTTGCTTCCAGTGGACTAAACTCAGGGAGAGACTCCAGACCCTCTAAGCTAGGGGACAGGGCATGACGAAATTGAAGATAGCGATAAAATTGGGACCGTGGCATACGGAATTCCCCCTGAAGGTCTTGGAAAGATTTGAGCGTTGAGTCCCTCATAACATGACCCAGAACTGAAATACCGATATCGTCCCATCCCTGAAAACCCTGCAGGGCCGCCAACTGGGGTAGGCGCCCATTATTCCAGAGGGGAGTTTCCCGAGTCAGGGTATTCCACCATCCCATTCGTCGTAATGCCTGTCTCCAAATCAGGAACACTACCCGCGTGGCCGATGGCAACGCGCCCCGGCGCTGAATACAAAATTGCATGTAGCAAGCGCCCCATGAGTTGCCCCTCAAGCGCATATGCCGGGTCTCCCCTATCGCCATACCACAACTCATTAAGGACCAGCAGGTGCGAGGCCTGGTAGTACGAGAGAATGTCAGAGGACGCGAGCCCTCCACAATAAGTGGACAGGAAGAATGTTCGTAGAGCTACACATACCTTTCCCCCCTCCCACAAGAATTGCCCAAGGACAGTATTCACCTGCCGGAACCATCGGGGCGGGATTGGGTAAGGGTGATTCTGTAACTGGTAAAGAAGCCAGGGAAGCGCCACCATCTTGAATATCGCCGATTTACCATACAATGTCAGGGGCATACGGGACCAGAACTTGAGGTCTGCACCATCCCGCTCCCACACTGGGGCCAAGTTATGCTCCCAGGAGACTGCCGGCACGTCCGAGAGAAACACGCCCAAATACTTCAGTCCCCCCACCGCCAACTTAACTGAGGAAACCCACATGCCCATTCTCGTCCGATCCCCCAAAGCCCACAATGTGGATTTGTGGGGGTTCATATAAAGCCCCGATGGCTCTCCAAAGATCTGCATGATGCGCAGGAGCCGTGGCCCCGTCCTTTCAACTGCTGTAAGGAAGAAGAGCACATCATCCGCGTGTAGTACGATCCTGTCGTACAGGCCCGGAGCCCACTCTAAACCCCGGACCTGCGCATCAATGCGCACCCATGCCGCCAACGGCTCCATGGCTAGGGCGAACAAGTATGGAGACAGGGGACAGCCGTGCCGCGTGTCCCGTCCGATGGAAAAGGTGGATGAGGTTGCACCTGCTACCCGCAACGAAGCCGTCAGATCCGTGTACAGGAGAGTGAGATAAGAGAGGAAGCGTGGGCCAAGATTGAGCCTGCGTAGCAATGCAAATAAGTATACCCAACTCAGGGAATCAAACGCTCTATCTATGTCAGCCAAGAGAAGTGCCGCTGGTTCCCCCAGCTGCCGAATAGCCGCCATCGCCACGTGTGCCCGCCTAATGTTGTGTCTGGTCGCCCTCTGGGGCATGAACCAAGCCTGATCGGGGTGTATAAGGGCAGAGATGTGGGGCAGAAAGCGATTGGCCATTGTTTTGGGCAACATTTTTGCCTCTACATTTAGGAGAGAGATGGGGCGATATGAGGCATGTAGCTCCAGGGGCCGGCCGGTTTTAGGAAACACCTCCAGCTCCGCATGCCTCCAGTCTGTGGGGAGCAAGCCCCTCTCCCGAGCCTCTTCCACCACCGCCCGATAATGTGGGGCCAGCTACACAGAGTAGCGCCGGAAAAATTCACTTGGGAACCCATTGGGTCCCGGTGCCTTCCCGGGATTGAACTCTCCCAGGGCCGTGCCCAACTCCTCATCTGTCAGAGGTAGCTCCAACTGGTCCTGCACCTTATCCGACACTGTTTTGGGTGGTAAGTCAGTTATGAATTTATCTATTGGGGCCGCTGACAGGCATTCCTGGGGGGGCATAAAGATCCGCGTAGTATGCGGTGAAGCTCTCTGCTATGGCCGGGGGTCCGTGATCGGCGTTCCCACCTGATCCAGAATACCTGGGATGGCCTGGGAATGGAAGGTGCCCTGGCAACGTCGGTGCAGCATCTTGCTGGACTTGTATCCCCATTGGTAGGCTCTGCTACGCGTAGCCAGCCAGACTTGACGGGCTTCGTCCATCAGAAGAGCAGCACAATTCTGTTGAGCCAGGAGTAGTTGTCTCCTAAGCTGACCCTCCCACCTCCCGACTCTGACGTTCGAGTGCCTCTATATCCGCTTCTGGGCGAGTCAGTTCCTCCCTGCGCTTCCTACGCACTGCCGCGCACCAGGAGATATCTACTCCCCTCAGTGTGGGTTTCAGCGCCTCCCACAGAATCTCGGTGCTAGAGACAGACCCCACATTAGACATCAAGTAGTGATCAATTGCTTCGCTCATATGAGCCCCGTAATCATCATTCTGTAAATGCCATACAGAGAGGCGCCACCGGAATGGTTGCTTCCACCTGCCTATATGGAGCTCTAGAGACACCGGGGAATTATCCGAAAGGCCGCGGGGCAGAATCTCCACCGACACCACCCTACCAACCGCCGCCCGGGGAACAAATAGGTAGTCAATTATAGAAAATGACTCCTGAACCGCCGAGAGGTAGGCAAATTCTTGGCTATCACCGTGAAAGCGCTGCCATACATCAACCCTGTCAAGTCCCATCACCAAAGAATGCAGTTTCGTGGGATGGCTACTCTCGGAGCTACCCCCAGCTCTACTCCTATCCCTGGCCAGA
Source organism: Triturus cristatus (assembly GCF_964204655.1). NCBI lineage: Eukaryota > Metazoa > Chordata > Amphibia > Caudata > Salamandridae > Triturus > Triturus cristatus. The sequence continues at coordinate 82,457,939 of NC_140586.1, read as the reverse complement.
TCCATAACATCATTCCAGTCCCCACCAACCATGGATAGCACATTCGGTATATCCGCCCATAGGGTGAGGAGTCTCTCTACCAGATTCCATTGTAAGGGGGGGGAGCATAGACACTGCCCAACACCAGGGGGTCCTCCCCAATCTTGCCTCGGATAAACAAATAGCGCCCCTGTGTGTCGGTCCACTGTTGCATATGCGTGTATGGGATCGCTACCCCCTGGGAACCCCTCGTAAAGCCGGCATGAAATACCTGGAGAAACCCACAGCGCTGCAAGCAGAGGGCCTTCGTGCCCATAAGATGAGTTTCTTGAAACATAATGATATCAGTCCCAGCCCTCTTGGCCTGGTGGAGTATGGCCCCGTGTTTTATTTTGTCCAGCGCCCGCGCACATTCCAGCTAAGCGGAGAGTACCCAGTGTTACCTGTCCTCTGTTGGGCATACTAGCCATGAGGGAGCGCATCTACTAGCATAACAGGCAGTAGGCTGTGTCGGTGTATGTGTGGAGAACAGCGGACCCCTAGCGGAAGTGCGACTTGTGAACATAAACAACCCCCACCCAACAAACCCCCACCCCATACCTCAAAAACACTGAAGCATCTGTCGCGGCGGGGCTGGTCTTCAATCCCCAATGGGGGGACAGGGACCGCCCCAACCAATGGATCCCCAACTTACAGCCCATGGCCACTGGGTGCGTCCCCCGCCAGCACTGGCCTGATGAAGAAACCGGCCCACATCAGGACTCCCCCAGAAAACATTCAACAGTCCGGGACTCTGCAGTACTTTGCGGGCCTGTACGTTAGATTTCCAATGTCTGCCGCCCTGGGGTAGGGCCCCCCCGAGAGGAGGTGCCACAGGACAAGGAGCGCCGCCGGGAATGCGACCGTCTGCTGCTGTCCCCGGGAGCCCCTCCGGGACATCTCGCTCAATGAGGAGTCCGACTCTCTTCCAGGCAGCCTGTGTGCCCTCACCCGCATCGTTTCATCTTTCCATTTGAAGACCTCCTCCGGGGTGTTAAAGAAGTGAGTGCGGGAGCGATACACCACCCGCAGGTGGGCCGGAAACAGGAGGGCGTATGGGAGCTTGAGGTCCCTCAGTCGGGCCTTCGCAGCCATGAACGATTGGTGCTGTTGCTGCACCTGCCGCGTGTAATCAGGGAAAATAAGAATGCGTACATTGTCATGGAGCAGGGGTTCTTTGGCCCGAGCCTGCTTCAAAATTGCGTCGCGATCAAGGTAATTCAAAAGTTTTGCTATAACTGGCGGCGGGTGAGCCCTCAGCGGGGGCTTCTGCATGAGCGCCCTGTGGGCCCGCTCCCCAACAAAACACCGGAACATGGCCTCCGGAGGTAGCCAGCTCTGCAGCCATTGCGTAAGAAAGCGTTCCATGTTGCTCTCCTCGCAGCCCTCTGGAAACCCAACAAATCGAAGATTATTGCGTCGGGCCCGTCCCTCCGCATCCTCCACTCGCAGCGCAAGCCCCTTTTGAACAGACTCCTTTGTAGCCACCTTCTGCTTCAGAAAAATGACATCATCCTCTACGTCAGAGATACGGGTCTCAGCTTCGGTGATGCGTGACACTGCATTGCACAAATCTTGCCGCAACAGCATGACGTCTGACCCCGCTGCCCCAATTTTGGCATCCAACATGTCCCTGGATTGGGTGATAGCGGCCATGAGCGCTGCATTGTCCAGCATAGCCCCCGACTGGCCCTCGGAAGCCCCAGCTGCCGCTCACGGACCAGTGAATTTATCTATGGGGCCTTGCTTGGTCGAGCCACTGCCACCTTTGTCCCTTGTCATGACTCCCCACGCAGGTCTTGGAAGAACCAGGGAGGGTGCAAGAGCGGAAATCACCCAGTGACGAGATCTCGCAGCCCGACCTGACCGCCGAACAGGAGCCTGTGAGGAGCTTCCCCGGAACTAGGGCCAGCGAGCCACCCCAGGGGCCGCGCTGTGCCAGACCACGCCAGAGGCTCCCAGCAGAACACACGCGGTCCGACTGACCACCAAAGCGACAGCGCTTAGGGTCAATATGAACATCTCTCACATGCCTGCAGTCCCCCAAGTCCGTGGCCTCCACAGGGCACACTTCTCCAAGCTGCGTACCCCCGCGGCGTGTAATGAAAGTCACCAGTTTCAGGGACCTGAGAGGCACCCACGCTGTCCGATCGGCCGCTAATATGAGCACCCCCAATGCCCGGGAAGATTCAGGAGGGAGGGAAGAAGGCTCACATCCGCTGAGGCCCCAGGCGGGTCTGGAGGCCCCCCAGCTATCACTCTGACTCCCTGCTGCTCACTCGGCCACCCCCTGCGCGGCCCGATTGTGCCGCCGATCCCCCGCTGCAGTACAGGGGGAGGGGAATGTCAAGAAGAGCAAGCCTGGCTGTATCCAACCCACAGGTGACCTCCACTGCTGCCAAAGCACTCACCACCGGAGCAACATGAAGTGGGCGCGTCCCAATGGCCGGGGGATCCAATCGCGGGTCGCAGTTCGCGCTCCCCAGCGCCACACCTCACCTTCACTGCCCGATCCAGCCGCCAGGCCTCCTAGTCGGGCTCCGATGCAGGCCACGTCGCGGAGCAGCGATCAATCTCCCACCAGCTTTCTCAGCCCTTCAGATGTTTCCGGGGCACGTCGTTCAGCTCTCCGCACCAGTAGACGGGGCCAAGGCCGCCCCTCTCACTCCGGCCACTTCCAGCAGTCTTGACCGTGACGTCCCACCTCCACCGCCGGCAGCTAGGCCGTGCCCCCTCAAGGCCGCGCACCGGCCGAGGCTCGATCACTCCGTCACCAACCACCGTAGGCACCCCAAATCCTCACCAGGCAACACTGCGGATATCTCGATGCTACAGAGTCATCATAGTGTTCACTCGAGCTTCTGGAGAATCAGGATAATTGGAGGATATATGGCGGGCTGGACAGAGCTCGCTCAGCACACGTCCACCATGCTGGCTTGCCAAGCCATGCCCCCCCCCCCCCCCAGAAATCATAATTTTAAATAAAAAAAATCTAAACAAGCTAACACAGTCCTGTGAAAATGCAGTGCAGCAACAGCTCCACAGTTTACCCCTCCAGACACACATTACTAGCCTCTGATTCACTGACTGTTAAACCAATAGCACAAGGCATTCCTTTTTTCAAGGAAAGGCGGAGACATTATTTTTTCCTCCAATAGATCTCTTTTCCATGTGCCCACTTCCCTTGTGAACACAATCTGACCAATAAAATATATAGATATATATACTTGTCAGGTCAACCACGCACACACATACCCAGCAGCAGTTTCTCCACAAGTGTGGGGGAGCATTGCCTCACGCCCCCTGGAAGCTACGTGTGAAAAAATAAAATAATTTCATTGGCATTTTATTTTTTCTCCATGAGCGCGCCGCAGTGCCCTTGAGCCAAGAGACATGCAGGCGTGTCCTCTGCTGCTGATTCACAGCATGGAGGACTGGAGCAGTGGCTGCCCGAAAGCTCCAAATACACATGTCAGCCTGACATGCGCACGTTGAAGCTCTCCATCCCGAGCTAGCTTAAACAGCTGAGTGGAGAGCAAGCACAGGCCTCCTGGGCCTTAGGAGCATCCAGCTAACCCACTCAATCCAATCCTTGTGCTTCTCTCATACTGGTTAAGAGCATGAGAGAAGCATCTGGATTGGTTAGGGGAGCTCCACAGCAGACTGCAATTTCAGAACACCAAGGAGGCCATGCACCAGTGGATGAGTACAATTTATTTTAATTGTATTTATTTTAAATGTTAGTGTTAGTTTTATTTTGGGCTTTTGGATTGAGGGGTGTTTTATTTTGGGCTTTTGTAGGGAGGGGTGTTTTATTTCAGGTTTTTTGGGTGAGTGGTGGGGCACTTCGGAAGCTCACCACTTTCAAAGGTTACCAGCCGCCACTGCACATGCCTCCTTTTATCCTGACCAGGACTGTGCTATGACATGATGGGCTGACTGAATGTGGATTCCCCTGGTTGCAGAAATGTTTTCTGGCTTCTGCCGGCGTCTCAGGTGTCTGGGGGTGACTCGAGATGCCAAAGAAGTTGCTGCTGCAGAGACTGTTCTCAAGTTGCTTCAGTGACTCAAGCAGTTCCTGTGGTCAGAGGGCTATGGGGTCTGTGACTTGTGAGCTGTATGGCACTGCCAAAGGGTAATAAAAACGTAAATGGAGTGCAGATTGATGTATGGTGTAGATCTGTTGAGATGTTGCAGAGATTCTGCTTATACACAGAACTATGCGAAGAACCCCAGGACCTCAGTGAATTGTGGTGTACCAGAAACTCACCTCAGAACCTAGAACCCAGTATCCGGCTAGCATAAGTGTCCCATTCGTTATCCGAGATTTAGCTCGGCGGTCCCAATGAATAGACAACCCAGAACAAGCGACTCAGTGTACTCTCAGGAATGGTGGGAATCGGAAATACCTGTTCGTATATTATTCTCACATCAGTCCACAACAAGAATCAACGCAGACACGGTGAAAATAAAAAGAGTTTATTTTTATAGACCACGTGTCCTAAGATGCAGTACTTTGGCTAATACAAGCAGACAAATGATTAAAATCAAAACCATCAGCATCGTTACAATACCATAGAATATAAAAGGGGTAATCATGTTATAATGACAGTGGATACTACCACCTTCCCTTTACTAAGAAGCTAATATTATTATTAGTCTAATAGAAGGTCTCTTAGGCTTGAATAGGGGACCCCATACCTCAAAGATCAGCTTAGTGAAATCACATCACAGGAGCATCAGGAGTCTTCTCGCAGGAAGGCTCGTCTTCAGTCTGAATATTAATTATGATGTCTGCAATATTAAAAGCACCAACTTTCAGGTATTTGCAGCTGCCCGTGTGTTATGGCTAAATAGTGGGTCGATCAACCTAGAGTGGAAAACATGCATTGTGTAACAACCCAGACTGTTTGTCACATCATGTACAGACCAAGGTCGCTGCGCAGAGCTCGGGATGGTAACAACAGATTGCTCTCGTGTGAGGCAAGGCTCGAGTCAGCAGTTTGTTTAAGGAATAACATGTAAACGCAGTGTCGTGCGCAAAAGCAGCAAGATGGCTTTCTAACATCTAACGTGGTTATGCTAACTTAACAATGTATGTACGTATTAAGGGAGTCCTTACTACATGCCCCCTTGATCGAAGCACTATCCAATGGGCAAGAAAAATAAAGAACGCAGAGTTCAGTATCGACAGAGCAGAACAAGGTGTACTCAATTTAAAAGTTTCAGGCTAGGGCATAGCCGCAAAAACGAAAAATGAAAAAGGGGAGAAAAACCCAAAAAAAGGAAAAAAAAACTCTAACATATAAGGGGTAGAGAAAAAATTAAAAAGAAATCCTGCGCCGGGTAGCAGTCCAGAGGCACAGGAAATGGAGTGAAAACAAAGCGGACGACAGTACACTTAATCCATGAACGTATATGCAGCATATGTGGCAACTGCCTCCAACAAAAAATCGTTTGCAGAGCCACTAAAAGTCTCAGCCATCCAATTAAGTAAAGAAAAGGAACAAACATGTTCTTCAATAAGCGGAGCCTCTAGCACAATCAGAGGGCAACCGAACTGATCCTCCAGATAGCTCATAGCTAAGAAGTCGTAGGCAGCCCTTGCGATGTCCCAATTACCCAGGATACCATGCGCCGCACCACAGGCCATAATCCGGACACCAGAACAGGCAAACTCGTGAGACACCAAGGGCCTCATCAGTCGATCGAAATCCGGCACCGGAGACACCGTGTTGGTCAAGCACAAATCCAGAGGCCATTCAAAGGGACAATCTAGGCAGTGAAAGACAGGTTGCACGCAGGTGAAGTAGGAATACCGGAAGGATAATCCATATGCCAGGCTCAAAGTCGCCAATGGCAGCGTACCATAATAGTCAAGCATCCTGTCACGAAGAAGATGCAGACGGGACAGGCTGTCGTGTGGCACAGAAAGAGCAGCTATTCCGTAGTATGAAAAGTAAAAGCAGCACACCTGCCACCAGCGCCAGAATCAGCGGAACACCTCCAAAGACGCTCGAGAAAATAGAATGAAAAAATGCCGGAATCACACCAAAAATAGTTTGGAAAGAGGTCACGAGGCCTGAGCCTACAAGTTTAAAAAAATGAGCCAGGCCGGTTGTGGACGAGGCATTGAAAATTGTTTGGATCAAAGCTCCAAAATGCAGGGGGAGGTCAGTATTTAAAAGCGCCTGCACCTCAGTGCGCGTATTTGCCACGTGAAGGACAAATGTTTCACGGGAGGAAGTTAATGGCACCTCCTTTTGGGAAAATAGCGCCCTTATTCTGCTCATCTTGTTGAACTCTGCTTTCAAGGTCGGAATCGAAGGCCAGATGGAAACATCCAGCCGCCCATGCAGGGGTGGAAATAGAACATTATTGCAGCAGACAACCCTCTGCGTTACAGTTACGATATATGGGATTCCCACTAACATCCCGCAGCAAGCTTCATTATTTAAAATTAAATAACTACCGTTTGCAAGCAGCGTGAAAGAAGGCGTAATCACTGGCACTGGGACACCTTTTAGGACACAGGCCAAATTTGGGGCTTGTACATTGCAAGCACCGTGCAACTGAATGTGCCTACATACCAAGGAATGATCTGGTGTCGTGGTACATTCCTCACCCTTCCGATAAACCTCAGTATCGTCTCTAGTACATCTATACGTAAAGGGGAGGGACCAAACCTCATGTATGAAAGCGGTACCCAGCTGTTCATATCTACCCAGAGCATAATGTTTCATACAGGACGTAAACTTAAAAAGCGCAAAAGGTAAAGTGATCAACCCGTGGATTAACCACGTGGCCGAATTGAGTTCCGCCACAGAGAAAGGTAACGGCTCCAATTTTTCAATATGTAACAAGGAATATGTAGCATCCTTCATGGACATGAACCGCTGCTTCTCAGTAAGGTTAAAGGGAAGGAATAAAGATGTAGTATTCAAATAGTCCCAAGGGACCCTCCCTGCCTTCAACGTTTGCAATGTCCATGCAAACTGCATAACAGAACGCAACTGGTTTTGACCATGATACAACACAGACATATCATCATGCACAATATCAACAACTGAAGAAACAATATTATCTAACGTATAAATCCGTGAAGAGAGAGTGTTAATACTGTTATCTATAACGGCTAATACCTTTTCCATATTTGCTTGGTCAATAGCTCTCAATCTGGAAGCCGCCTCAATTTGCGACAATTTCCATACTTCGTTGTAAATAGCATACGCCCACCTTTTGGTTCTGCCACCCACAGGACCCTTAACAAAATCATTCAAATCTATTTTGTCATGTAATTTTGATAAATGAACTTTTACAGATGCCAAGGTGGAATGTCGCAGCCAGGACTGACATAATTTCCCTACAGAATATGTAGTTACTGTGTGTGACGACTCAAACCTAGGGTCTACGCGTTCCTGGGTATACCCTGGTTTCAGTCCTAGAAAACGACGTTGACAGGTATCAGAACTGCTTTGCCAGATTAACCAACCCTCACTACTAAATTTCGAAATATTGAAAGATGTATTTGAAACCCATGACTGCAAAGCAGGAAGGGACAGATCTGTGTGGTTATCCCAATTGGGGTAAGCGCCCAGATCCGGCACAGAAGGTGAATTTAGTTTTTTAGAAGTAGCCAATCCGAAACAGGTGGTTTGGAAGATGGTTGAATTCAAAAACAACATATGATTTGGTACTAGACAGGCACGGTGTAAAGCTTCAGTCCCCTGAACCTGCCACGGTTTGGAACCCCAAACCGACTTAAGATCAATAGTAGCCTTCCATAGATCATAACCCTTGATTGACAACTCATCCATAAAGGACTTAGAATAAAGTAATTTGGTGTGTGTCAGTCTAACCTTTGAGGCAGACTCAGGCATAACCTTAAAATAGAAGGATGCCGGGTCGGAAACACTGAAATCAGTAAAATAAGTATACTTCTCAACTAATGTAGGTGAACTGCCAAAAGAGGGTGTAGGACAGTGTTCCCATTGGGTAAAATTTACAAAATTCCTAAATGTATTTGCTTTATGCAGGAAGTGATTTCCATAATGCTGAAAACAATACTGTTCCGCATAGTTAGCCGCATTTTCATATAAATCCTCAGCATCAAATGCGGCATAATATTTCAAATCTGAAAACAGTGCTTCAATGGCGTGAACATCCCAATCATCAGAACGTATGTTCTGCTTAACCACATCACCCATAGAAACACGAAATACATTAGGTACATTAATGACCTCTGTAGGCCCATGAATTTGAAATTTAACAGCATCCCACGCGATTCCATCCAAGACGGGCCAGGCAGTAATATTCACAAACGTCTGGTCCCTTTTCATGATGTGGGACGAGGAGTGGGGAGCCAAAGTTCCATTGATAAGTCTAATTGTAGATCTCTCTTTGAGATAGTGGCCATCCACGAGACGGAAAAACACTATCACGAATCCAATCGACATAAACAAAAAAACACTGAAAAGCAACAGCCAGATATATGTCCAAGGGGCAACCAAAAAGTGTCTTTTAAACCAACTAGCAAAAACAGCAATGTTCGAAGGGGGAGTGGCGGGCAATGAATTAGTGTCAAAGGAAAAACTGGACTGGTCAAGCGCCGTAGATTGTAAAACGGGAGAGTGATCATTTGTAGGATAAGCATACTCAGTCTCGTCTGGCAGACCACCAGCCGGTGGTAGCAACAGGGGATCAGTAACAGACTGCATCTCGATGGCAACATCAGACAAGGTGTTAGAAGCAGGAACCAACATTGAATTTCTTTGCATCGTCTGGCATGAAACTGCTGGAGTCAGACTAAGAAGTATCGGCCACTCGCTGAAGTTTGACATTGTCAATAGAGATGTACCTGTTTTCTTTTCGACCAGGAAGTGGAGGTAAAATAACTGTTCTTGTACCCTGCACTCCAAGCACTGGAACTGGTGAACGATAAGAGGGGCCGAACTCCTTCTTGTTCTCCACCTTCTCACGGACCAGGTCTCCAACTCGGGGTAGCCAGCCGACTACCGGAATCTGAACCTCAGCTTCAGATGTGGAGGGCAAGTGTTCCTTCGAAAGAGTGTCTCTGGCTTCTTGTAGAGTCTGCAAAACAGCACAGTGATCATCTACGTCAAAGGGTGCGGTCGACGCCGCCATGTCTAGACCATCAAGGTCTGGTACAAACATTCTGATTCCGAAGAGCATCATGTATGGGGTCCGCCCACCCAGAGACCTTCTAGGGAGATTATTAAGTGCACGTTGGACGTTATACAAATGGGCTAGCCAGTTCCGGCCTGTGCCTAAAACACGTGCTGTCAATGATTGCTTTAAGTCACGGTTCATTCGCTCCACCACACTATTACCCTCAGGTCGGTAGGGGGACGAAAATTTGACTTGGACCCCCAAATTTCTCATAGCCTCCTTGTAAGCCTTAGAGGCGAATGCAGGGCTCTGATCAGAATGGAAGGTACCACACGCAAAAGTTCCCACAAAGACACGCAAATCCCTGATGACAGTCCGTGAGTCAGCACTCCTTTGTGGCCATACCCAGAGAAAACGTGTGCACGAATCCACTACAACCAAGATATACTTGTACGCAGTATCAGAAGAAAAAGGACCGCAGTGATCTAAATAAACACAACCAAATGGTTTATTAGATATGTACAACTGTGTCTGTGGTGGGCGCGCAACAGAGGAAGGTTTAATCTGCTGGCAAATGTCACAATCAAGTACATAAGCGCGCGCTTGTTTAAATAAACCAAACCACCAGTAACGTTGTTGTAACAGAGATATAGTAGCGGACACGCCGGCGTGGGCTGACGCCAACCCCTCGTGCGCTGCTAATATCAGAGCTGGTCTGCAGTCCGCGTTGGGAATAATTCTGTCACCAACGTCGTTAATCCTCACTAACGGGACGTTATCAGGACTTAAATGATAAAAATAACGAGAAAAAAAACCCTTCGGGCAATCACTTCCCTTCTCTGTAGCAGCAATAGCTGCCAAGATGTCATCATCAATCTTACTTTTGGATCTTGTAACTGCTGCCACTAAGTATGTAGCCACTGCGGTTTTTGCTGCCTCGTCAGCCAAGCTGTTACCGACAGCATGGACACCAAGTCGTTGGTGACCAAGAGTGTGAATAACATTCACAAGAGGGAGACGTTCTTTAAAGTCTGCCACTCGAACCCAAAGCATTTTATGCTTAATTGTGCTACCTTTGGTATCTCAATAATAATTTTGAGACCAGAAGTGTAAGTTGTCATTGTAGGACTGGACACAATAAAAAGAGTCACTTACTATAAGAGTCGTGACTCGGGGATCAGCAAACTCCAGTGCAAGCACCAGAGCCCGAAGCTCCGCCAATTGCGCGGTACAATCACCCAATGACTGCGTATGCACTGCATCAGATTGGAATTCACCATTTACGAATGTACCTACGACAATTGCGCAAGCCGCAGAATAAGCGTGCTTTGATCCAATCGCGGGCTGCGCCGAGCCGTCAGTGTATATGACACAATGGTATTCTTCGAGCGGGCGCAAAGACAGAGGAGCCGGATGAATGAATTCATACTGCAAGTACTCTTGAGTCTGTAATGAGGCGTCAAAGATATAAGTGACATCTGGCGACGTCAGAGTTGTGGCCCATTGTATCCACCGTGGATGCAAAGCTTTAGAATTAGGTACACTTGCTTTAGTCACTGCCTCCAGGGCAGGATACAGTGTTACAACCAGAATCTGTTTCCCATGCGACAGTGCGCGTTCCTTAAGGATCGCCATCTGTACAGCAGTCAGAACTTTTTCGACTGTGGAAAAACGTAATTCCGCAGAGGTGTACAAGTGTGATTTATACGCAATGGGGACTGTGTCGCCCTCATTAAACGTCAAATATGTGAAACCCACTGCGCCTGGTACTATTCTTATTACCAGGTTAGTGCGGTTATCACGCGTCAGCAAGTACTGTGAAGCAAGAAGATCAGCCTGTAAAGACTGTAAAATAGCAGAGTGTTCTAGCTGCCAGCTAGTTTTCGAAAAAGAAGGTTGTACCAAGGCGTATAACGGCTTGATACGCTGGGCATAATCAGGAATATACGTACGTCCGAAATTCAGAAAGCCCAGCAGAGATTGCAATTTTTTCAGCGTTGTAGGAGCACGCAAGCATGCGCACTTCTCCAGAAAGTGGGGAGCAAGTCCCTTACCTTCATTGTTGAGCTCGTAGCCCAAAAACAACACCGTATATTCCGCAATGTGAGACTTCGCAAAATTGAATTTGTAGCCATAGTCAGCAAAACTCACTATAATATTGTCGACTCGAGACAGATGTGGCGTCAGCTCATCATCCGTGAGGTAGATATCGTCAACATAGGAGTATGCGTCGGGGTCTATTCTTTCTAAGAGAGAAACCGCTCGAGCGGAGAAGACGCCAGGGCTATTTTTGTAGCCCATGGCCAATCTCGTAAACTGTTTTTGTTTGCCGCCCGAAGTAAACGCCGTCCACTGGCTACTCAGTGTGGACAGGTTGTGGCTAAAAAAGCCATTGGAAATGTCAAGTGTCGTTTTAAATCTTTTACCCACGAGACTGTCGACAAGAGCCGAGCTGTGTGTATTTTGTACAGCGCAGGTCCGGCAATGGGAGTTTAGGTGCCGGTAATCCAAAACTAAACGGTACGAGCCGTCAGGCTTCGTTACAGTGAATAAAGGGTTATTCATAGGGGACACACAAGTTTCAATAACACCCTGATATTCCAATTGTTCAAGGATCGCCGCGACGTGTGGCCTAGCTTCACGACGCATGGGATATTGGGGTTGAGGCTGGGGCATAGACCGCAATGGAATCTCATGGCAGGGGGACAACCGGTCCCATCCCACCTGAGTACGATACACCGCCGGCGCAAGCGCCAGCGCCCACTCCTCAGCGTACACTTCAGCCTGGTCCTTAGGTACTGTGTGCGCAAAGGACGGGAGGATTACTTCCTCCCCTCTAGGAGCTTCTAAAATGAAGACCGGGGGCCAATCTGCCTCCGCTAAGAGGATATCATAGGTGGTAGTCAGATTATCCCAAAAAATCCCCTTTATTGTACGTTGTATGTCACCCTCAATTAATAAGACTATTTCATAAAGTCTGTCAGGGGGAGCCACTCTGGTGTCAGCTGTTTCAACAGTAACCATTATATCAGTTGCTGTCGCCGCCAGAAATGGACGCAGAGCTTGACGGACTATGGTAATTTCCGCCGCGCTGTCCAGTAGCGTCAGCGCCCATGTCCGGTTCCGAAGCTTTGTCCGCACTATCTGACGCATACCTCGCCGTCAGAGCAGCCACTTTCTTCTTCTGAAACGGGGGTCTTTGTCGTGCAAATTCGTCCTGCTTGCCTTTTCCCTCAGTCTGTCGGGCTGGTCACGTGTTTGCGGAGCACCCCGACCTTTGCCACCGCCTCCGCCACCGGATTGTGAAGCCGATGTTTCCTGTGAAGAACGAGGAGAACGTTGTTCAGAAACCTGAAATCTATCAGGAGACTTAATAGTAGCACGATCACGTAGATCATAAGTGCGTTCACTACTTGACTGAACGGGAGAGGCAGGCCGAGAGCCCTGTTTCTGCTGCTGCTTTCCCTGTTGTTTCGACCGCCAATTCTGTTTCTGAAAGATTGGACGGTCATCCTTACCAGAGGCTTCCGCCTTACCCAGCTGCTTAATATCGGGAATTTTGACTACAGGCTTAACTCCTAAAGAGCTACGACCCAAATCTCTGTACGCACACGAGATTATTTTCGCAAATTCCAGCGGCTTATCCTCCTCAGCAACTTTCTTCAGTTCATTACGAACTTGGAACTGCAACGCATCACCCTTAAGGTTACCCATTATCATGGTAGCCACCAGGTCAAACTGTCCAAGGAGCCGCATTCCTAATTCTATCGCAGACTCCGCACCGTGGTTGTCTTGAACACGTTTAATAACGGAGGGCAGCATCATCATAGACGGAGTGCCAAAGCACTGCGCGTACGTCGCTGCAAAGACCTTGCCCCAGTTTACACAATCATCCACGTCGGGGACCAAGTCTTTAGGCAAACTAATGGTAAGGATCCTGTGTTTCTCCACAGGAGATGTATTCGGGTATACCGCTTCTATCTGGTAAAATTTTTCAGCAAGCCAAAAGGGGAAATCATCCCTAGTTTGGGGGCGCTTGCCCATAACAGAATTAACCAGGACTAATGACCACCGCGTGGTGATCAGTAGGTTGTCCCGCAACAGCAGGTACCCCCGCCTGCATATTGCGCGACACGTACTGCACTAACGCCCTATATACCGTAATTAGGGCAGTGTGCAGTACACGCAACTCAGCCACCGTCACCGTGAGGTAACGGGGATGAGGCGTAAATCCGGCTAGTACCGGCCAAGTGGCCCCTGCAATTGATAAAGGGCCCATTCTCGGCGGTATAACCACATGGGGAAGGGCGCCATTAAACCAAATAAGATGCTGCCAAGCAGATATTGGTATTTCTTGTGTCCTATACGGCACATAGTTCGCTGGCACGGCAGTCGCAGTGTAAGAATGAAAGGTATTATCATCCGCACTCACCGCCGGAATCGTCACCCAAGAGTAGAACAACTCATATGGATATGCCGCATCGGCTCCCACCACAAAGATGACGTTCATGCCAGTGTCCGGCACCCCATACTGCGTCAAATGACGTTTCAGAGCTGCGCGGCTATGCGCCGCAATATCTACCGCCATAAGGACAAACTACACTTAAAGTAATCAGTAGCACAAGCGTTCAATAACCTTTTTAATGATCAAGCTTGAAGAAACCTATATCAACAGAAATAGGTAGGTTTAAATCCGTCAGACTTGTTATCCGGAAACAAGAATGAGGGTGTTGTGGACTAATGTAAGCACTACTAAGGCGTTTCAACTCATAGACCAAACGTTGGGCGCCATGTTGCAGGGATTCTGCTTATACACAGAACTATGCGAAGAACCCCAGGACCTCAGTGAATTGTGGTGTACCAGAAACTCACCTCAGAACCTAGAACCTAGTATCTGGCTAGCATAAGTGTCCCATTCGTTATCCGAGATTTAGCTCGGCGGTCCCAATGAATAGACAACCCAGAACAAGCGACTCAGTGTACTCTCAGGAATGGTGGGAATCGGAAATACCTGTTCGTATATTATTCTCACATCAGTCCACAACAAGAATCAACGCAGACACAGTGAAAATAAAAAGAGTTTATTTTTATAGACCACGTGTCCTAAGATGCAGTACTTTGGCTAATACAAGCAGACAAATGATTAAAATCAAAACCATCAGCATCGTTACAATACCATAGAATATAAAAGGGGTAATCATGTTATAATGACAGTGGATACTACCACCTTCCCTTTACTAAGAAGCTAATATTATTATTAGTCTAATAGAAGGTCTCTTAGGCTTGAATAGGGGACCCCATACCTCAAAGATCAGCTTAGTGAAATCACATCACAGGAGCATCAGGAGTCTTCTCGCAGGAAGGCTCGTCTTCAGTCTGAATATTAATTATGATGTCTGCAATATTAAAAGCACCAACTTTCAGGTATTTGCAGCTGCCCGTGTGTTATGGCTAAATAGTGGGTCGATCAACCTAGAGTGGAAAACATGCATTGTGTAACAACCCAGACTGTTTGTCACATCATGTACAGACCAAGGTCGCTGCGCAGAGCTCGGGATGGTAACAACAGATTGCTCTCGTGTGAGGCAAGGCTCGAGTCAGCAGTTTGTTTAAGGAATAACATGTAAACGCAGTGTCGTGCGCAAAAGCAGCAAGATGGCTTTCTAACATCTAACGTGGTTATGCTAACTTAACAATGCATGTACGTATTAAGGGAGTCCTTACTACAGAGATACATGCTACAAATAGAATATAAAACTTATCCTGGAGCAGGATGGGCCCGGGCTATGAGAGTATTGCCTTCTCTAACTTTGGGGTCAAACTTCACAGACAGGATGCAGTCGACCCAAACTTGAGGTCTTTGCTGGCCTGAGTGGGCTGTACTTCCCCATGCAAAAGACAAAGCTGACTGGGATGGGTTTTGCTCAATCCTTTCTAAAGTGAAAGCTTTTCAAGAACTAGGGAACAAGGCCTGGCTGCTATAGCAGGCAAAGCTTCATGCCATTTTATCAGATGGAATTTCTGTCTGGTAAAGCCAGGTCCAGTTGACCTGCCACAGGAAAACCAGGTGAGGGATCACTGGGCCTTCTGAGACCAAGCAGAATGGTATCTCCTCTGGGGATACCGCTCTGCCTCATTCGCAATCACCTCAAACTGAAATGTCAGTGGTGGCCCAACTCATTAATGCATGACCTCCAACAGTTGAATGAAGGAGTCTACAGCAAGGAATTCAATCCATTGACATACAAGTCTCTGGACGCCTGCTCTATTCATGGATCTATATTATTTACAACTTGGTACCAATGCCACCAGCCTCTCCCCTTCTATTCAGTGCAGTCTACTGACATACAGGATGTGTCCAGAGTGCAGTGTCACCCACTATTCCACACAGGTTGCGGGCCCTATCCAGAAAGGGCCGCCCTCCCTTTACAGGAAGATATGACTCAAACTAGCTGTACAAAGTGCAGATTGCCTCTAGCCACAGACAGTGGTTTGGCCCTCCTCACCACAGAGCATCTCTCCCACCTACACACAGTATGCAGACCAGAACCCTGACAATACAGCACTGTCCACCCCATACTGCACACTGTCCTCATTCCCTAGAACGTGCACCCTCTCTAAACAGTACTGTTGCCCCCCTACAGTTCAGTAATCCCCCACTTCAAGCGTGGTGTCCCCCTTCGTGAATACAGACTCTCCCTGTACAGAGTGCACATGTGCAACTCAAGTGCAGAGCGCAGCGTGTCCTTACCCAGTGGAGTATACTTTTCCCTCAACTAGTGCTGAGTGCAGTGTGTCCCCTGTGGAATGCAGTGGGCGGTCATATCAGGCTCCCTTGTAGACTTTCCTGTGCTCTCGTCCTTTCCAGATTGGGTGCAGTATGTCCGTTCCGGCGTTCCCCATGTACAGAAAGAACACATCGTTCTCCGGTACAGAGGGCAGTCTGCCCTCATCTAGAGAGTAGTCTGCTCCCTCCTAATGTAAATGTAGAGAATTACAGTTCCCTTCTCCAGGTTATATGGCTCTGTCCTCACTTTTTACAGAGTACAGTACAAACTCTTTTTAGCTTTTGCCTGCACAGCGTGAAATCTATTGTATTTAATATGAATCTTAAAAGGAGCTTACATCACGCCCTTGCTTTTCATTGGTTCCTATGCTTGCCACTCACTTTTCCTCCGTTTCTATTAGCTGTAGCATACAGTGTCCTGTTGTTCCTCGGTGTGTTTCTCTTATTAGTGTCCAGTGGCCCAAGTACTGTTGTCATCTGCTTTTGTTTAACTTTTTATTACGTTTTGCCTGCACAGCGCTTGCCTCACATGAGCACCAAGCGCTGGGCTTGTTTATATAATCTCCCCCTGGCTGCACACATTTCAAGGCTGCTTGACTGTTTCATTTTTTTTTTTTTGTCCGATGCCTGCACGCCATTTGCAGTCCCACTCCAAGCACGCTCAGCCCATGGCTGTAAATTATGTCCCCTCTGTGGTGGCTAGTTCTAATGTTTCCCAGTGTTGCAACTTTATTTCATGTCACCTGCACAACATTTTCACCCCTGGGGTTTCTGTTATGGTTGCCGCAGCTCCACGGAACCTTTCAAGTGTGGTGGGGTGGAGCAAGTCTGGAATGATGTATGGGGTAACGGGCAGGAAACTGTTTGCCATTCTAGTTGTTGCAGTTTCCTGCTGTGTTGTCCCCTAGCTGTGCTTACAGGTTCTTCCTCATTGCTTGTTCTATATTTAGAATGCTGAGGCATGCGCCTACCACTCAGCATTGTAGTCTGTCACTTGCTAGCACAATTGTTGGGTGAGTATCCCCGAGTCTCCAATGGAGATCTTTAGTCTTTCATTTGAGGCATAGAAGATTTTCTACATTTCGCTTTTTCTCACCCGTAGTACTGTGAAGCCCGAAGCACTGATGCTTGGATGGTGGCTCCTCCCGAGGGCATATTTCCTCGGCAGTGAGCATTTTAGGAACTATAACCTCTTCTAATGGGTTGACCGGCATTTATCCTTTTAATAATCACAGCCATCGAATGTACACCTTGCTGAGGGCGTATTTCCCCGGCGAGTGACCGTCATCTTATTTGTCATTTGGCTGCATTAAGGAACTCAAGTTTCTCTAAGGCTTAATAGCCACTGTTCTAAATACAAATACTTTCTTGCATTTTCAACATGCTTGTTAGCAAGATTGTTGCATGAGTTTTCTTTGGTAATCCATAAGATTCTACATATTGAGCTTTTTCCACCCCCAGTGTTTCAAAGCTCGTACGCACTGCTCTTTGGGCAGTGGTCTCCCTCCCGAGAAAGTCTTTCCCCGACATTGAGCATTTTCAAATTAATTTTATTAATAACATTTATCAGTTTGGCTTGTAATTTCCTCACCAGAGTTATTAGACTTCAGTCCTTCAGGAGGGCGTATTTTCCCGGCGTGCGGCATTAGTTTGTACTTTGGCTACAGTAAGGAACACTCGTTTCTCTCAGACTTGGTAGTCACTATTCCCATTACAAGCAGTTTTTTGCATTCTTTACATTTATTGTTACCAAGCGATGCTTACATTCATATTTTGCAAGTAGTGCCCAATGCATTCTTCATCTTTTCCATATTGTAGGGCATCACATCATAGGGTACATGTTTGGATACATACGTTTACATTCATCTTTATATTTGGCAGTGGCACTCTGTGCTACCATCAGAAACAAACATCCCGTAGCTCCCAGGCTACCACGACCCCTCTACAGCTCACAATTATCAGTGATGACTTTATATACTGTATAATCTACATTCCCGTTGGTGTTCCAACACCAACTTCAATACATATGTGGAGAGGTGTGGCTCACTGGTTAGGGGCGGCAGACCCATAAGCAGAGAATCGGCCAGGGACCAGGGTTCAATTCCGGACGCGGCAGGGTCGTGGACCAGGGTCAAAACGGACTCGATAATTCTCGCCTCGGTACCTACTCTAACCAGGAACACACTCGGCAACTCTGGGCATTAAGCTTGCCTCATCTCTACAACGGCCCCCCACAGATGCCGGGGATGCCTGGTTTCACCTTGGAGATACCCAAAAACGAACCATCTCACAGGAAAAACCAGGACGGGTTCCTCAGCGGTCTTCAGCGTCAAGATACTCCATGGAGTCACAGTGCGCTTTACAAGTACACCTACATTTACATTTACATATGAAACGGGCACCACACCAAGGTGCACAGTCCAGTTCCCTCAATTAGGGCACCCTACATCATACAGTCCATTGGGTGCAGTAACAGGGTACCTTGCAGAATACATTTTAACTTGGCCTATTAGACCCAAACATATCTTGCTGCCTAAACAATATTGTATTTCTTTCCTTGCAATGCGGTTTTCTCAACACGCATCTATTTCCTGTGCTCATTTAACTGTTATTGACTTCTTGACAGATGAGATTAGGCTGTCAGCCACTCATCAAGCATGTACTCCATTCTTCTTTGCACTGCGTCAAACACACAGACACTATAAACAGTTCATACCATTTTGTGTAAACCTCTTTTAGCATAACTGAGATTCGTACAAGAGCACTTTATATTGTCACGTTACTACATTGCCTTTCTCAATTTTACAGAGTTTC
Organism: Triturus cristatus; assembly: GCF_964204655.1. Taxonomy (NCBI): domain Eukaryota; kingdom Metazoa; phylum Chordata; class Amphibia; order Caudata; family Salamandridae; genus Triturus; species Triturus cristatus. The sequence continues at coordinate 82,439,191 of NC_140586.1, read as the reverse complement.
TTTAAATTATATTGCACAACTGCTTACCAAGCTAAAACGTACTTTAATTTTTTTTTATTAATCACAGAGGCAAATCCTAATGCATTTACCAATGCTTGTTTTAGAATGCCCTCACCCTGTACCGGGGCAGTTCGTCCACTCTCAATGTACAGTTTGCACTCCCTGGTTTATGCTCAGCAGTTCTTTGAGAGACAGCTAAATGTTACTCTGCCGTTCGGTGATGGTACTTTTATTTACTTAAAATAAATAAATAGGTAAACGGGCTTCGCGCCTACGAGCGTACTAAGGATGAGGAACACAGTGGCGTGTGGCCTGCATGACTGGATCTCAGTATTGGGTGTATCTCCGGGGTCATAGGTTCGACCCCGACTGGTCCGCGCAGCATTCTTAATTGCAGTGATAAGTCAGGTCACCACCGACACGACTCTACTATGGTATTGTTTTCAGCACGACAATCTGTCATCTTTCCTGGAAATAGCATCCCATATATTCGAGCTAAAGTTTGCGAAACATTGTCACTGGTGAATTTTGTCAGTCGACTGGCTCCCTGAAATGCACGTTTCCATTTTGCGTTGTTAGATCCTCTCAGCAAAAATTCTAGAAGTACAGAGAGCAGTGCTTAAATTTGAACCGGGTGTTGCAAGCGGGGCCCAACAGATCTCATGTTTGGGAATTAGCATTAATTATTCCTCAGCAGACTTTGATTCGAAGCAAGAGAGATGGAAAAACAGGGGGAAGATAAAGATGGATAACCCATCATAGACAATTGGGTTTAACAGAACTGTGGAAAGTCCAGAGCAACCATCAAATTTTTTAAAAAAACAGTCACAAAGGCATCTCGTACCCTATCTGCACTAGAGGACAAAAATACCCTAGCTAAAAGATCGCATGGCTGGATGGTCTTACATACTTACAACAACCTAACACCTCAACCATACTTGAAAGTGGGCTTGAAAACTATTGTAAAGGAAAAATTCCTCAGACTAAGACTGGGGGCAGGCCCTTTCAATCAATTCTTGCCTCCCTGGGAGAGAAAGGATGAAAACGATCAATGCCGGCTATGTAGCAGCGGTACAGAAGACGCAATTCACATCATATGCATTTGTAAAATGTTAAAAGACATCAGAAGCATCCTATTAAAACCCGTCTTTAAACAACATGGAGCCAGAACATGCAGACAAGCACTAATGTTGTGCTTTAACCCCGCCTGGGTTCAACTAAATTGTAGGTTAATTAAATTTCTTGACATTACCGCAAAGAGACTAAACGAAACCCGGATCGAATTGCTGAAAGACCAAGGTGCCAATTACGATCCGGTAAAAAAATTCCCCGTGCGACTCGTATCCGGTCTTTTTACCGTACGAATCGTACAAGTGCCGTACGAACTGGCAATCACGATTCGCATGGGAAAAAGACCATACGAATCGCATTGGGAATAATTCCCCACACGTCCTCGGGTCGGAAAAAGTGTCCGACACGTCCTCGGACGATTTACTGTACAAACGTGAAAAGCGAAGTCCGACCGGGGAATCACGATCCGTCCCGGGCGTCCGAATGTACAACCGTATGGTTAAAAGACCGTCCGCACCGAACCCCTATAACAACCATGGAGACGTCCAAACAGGTGCCCGGAACGTGCCGTACCCCCCCCCAGCCCCCGCATGTATGCGCCGTACCCCCCCCAGCCCCCGCATGTACGCGCCGTACCCCCCCAGCCCCCGCATGTACGTGTCGAACCCCCCGTGTATGTACACCCGAGTACGTGTCGAACTGTACGTGTCGAACCCCCCCGTGTATGTACACCCGAGTACGTGTCGGACCCCCCCCGTGTATGTACACCCGAGTACGTGTCGAACCCCCATGTATGTACACCCGAGTACGTGTCGAACTGTACGTGTCGAACCCCCCCGTGTATGTACACCCGAGTACGTGTCGGACCCCCCCGTGTATGTACACCCGAGTACGTGTCGAACCCCCCATGTATGTACACCCGAGTACGTGTCGAACTGTACGTGTCGAACCCCCCGTGTATGTACACCCGAGTACGTTCGAGTCGTACCCCCACCCGTGTATGTACGGCGCGCTGGGGGTACGCACCGTACATACACGGGTGGGGGTACGACTCGAACGTACTCGGGTGTACATACACGGGGGGGTTCGACACGTACTCGGGTGTACATACACGGGGGGGTTCGACACGTACTCGGGTGTACATACACGGGGGGTTCGACACGTACATGCGGGGGCTGGGGGGGTACGGCGCGTACATGCGGGGGCTGGGGGGGGGGGTACGGCGTGTACATGCGTGGGCTGGGGGGGGGGGTACGGCGCTTACCGGGCCACCTACTCTGGTCGTTTCGCGCCGTACTTCGCATTTCCGGCACTTTTTGGGTGCCGTAAAAATATTGCCGTCCGGACTGCTGTCGGTTCGAATCGTAATTCCTGGGTAGTGAAACGCTGCCTGGAAGCGTCCCGACGTCACGTCTCAGCATTCCCGGATCACATTCGTATGCATATTTTCGTCGGTCGGTGTTTTTTACGATTCGTACGGAAATGGTGTTTCCGTGCGAATCGTAATTCCATGTTTGTAATGTTTTACAACCGGGTACGAGTCGGACGGAGAATACGCTCCGACCGACGGTTCGTACCCGGTTTTTACCGGATCGTAATCGGCACCCAAGTTTAGATGAAATCCTGACTAAATCACCTTCAGCTATAGTTGCTATAACAACAACAGCTAACTTTCGCAAAATTGTGTTAATTATTTTATTGATTGTGATAAAAAATGTTTTTATTGTACATATTGATTTTAGTATGAAATGAGTGGAATTTTACCTCTGTATAGGCAAAGGTTTTAATTAATCATGCATAATAAATAAACTAAACTAAGCTAAACCATCATAGAGGAGGAACTTGCAAAAGAGAGATAAAAGGGGCAGAGTGTGTTTGATAGTGGATTAAAAGAGGCGTGAGGTATACTGAACAGCCTTGGGAGTTTGCCGCCAACGTTTAATTGTGCCAGCTACGGGCTTGGGAGCAAAGCTTTGGGCACAACACTCTTTTTCAAATTGAACACTGACAGACTAGTTGAGGCTGGCGGAAACTGACACATCATCGATATCGCTAGGTTAAAACATGACTGACTTATTGTTGGTGGCTGTGGAAAATAAGGGATAATCATTTTCACAGTAAATGTGAGTTTACCTATGGAATGAAAGGGGTGGTCACTTTAAATCCTACCCCATGTACTCAAGTGTGCACAGATGCAACAGCAGTCAGGAAGGATGTAGAGTTAGTCCTCAGGGATGGGGTAAGGAGTGTTTTCTAGCATACACTGAAATGAGAATAAAGTAGGCATTATTCGTTTCTACCTTTGGTGTTAGGGGTCTTCCTTTCAGCAGTGCTGCACAGTTGGAGAGCTGCACGGTCCTGGGGGCGCCCAATGCAAAGTGCGCCCCTTTACAGCAAGGGCTCTTGATGGCCGGCAACCAATTCAGTGCAACATGGCTAGCACTGGCAACTGTAGGTGACCAGGCGTCAAGGTTCTATGAAGACACTCATGCACAAATGAGCGACCATGGGTTCAACATGATTTGGTTTGTCATTGAAAATCAGCTTCTAGCAAGTTTGAAGGTCACAGATACTCTGGGCCTTATCACATGTCCTTTTGCCTTCTAAATACTTCTAAATAGGTAAACATTCATTGGCAGGGCCCACTGCTGTAATCAGCATGTGAATTAGAGGCATGTTTAGTGAAAACATAGAGATAACATGAGACCTGCAGAATAACTCACAACCTCTAGGTTTGCTGTAGGGGTAAGGTTATGGGTGGATTATATACATGGAGGCAATGACAGAAGAGGGTGAACTAAACGGCACACTATGCTAAACATAGACTTCAGCTTAAATGCTGTAATCCAATGACAAACACAGAGCAAGTGTTCAGGTCAAAACCATTAGGCCACAGGGTGGCACGACAAAACAATTTTAAACCAGGTGGCACATTTGATTAGGTGCATGCTAATTATGCCATCTAACAATGTGGTATCTGGTGTTTTATCCATATGAATTAGCCATAGTGCTGCTCATTTACCTTACGTTATTACCAAGCAGTGGCAAAATCAATAGTCATGGCGGGTTATAGGTCCAATGTTACGGGATGAGCTAATTGACGGGTACAACAGCAGAAGAGGCAGGACCATGCGGCACGCAATACTAAGCTCAGACGCCAGCTTATATGTTTTAATCCAATGCCAAGAGCGTCTAGGTTTGGACCAGAACCAATAGCACAGTAGGTGGCTTTAATAAGTATGGCACATTGGATAACAGTGCAAGAAAATTACCCCTTAAGGCACACCTGTGCCAGCAAATGGGGACGACTTCCGCAATAGATGAGCATGCTTGTTAATCTATACTTTGTTTCAATCTGAAGGGAGGATTGGCCCACCTCTGACATGCCTTACTTCTGACACGCCCTTGACTATTATCCTTAACCTTGAAACCGTGTCATGTCCAGCTAGTTTAAGCTGGGTGGGGCAAAGGGACACAACAGCCAAGGGTTATCATGGACAGTTTGGATAGCTTGGGGAGCGATGAATGCTTGTTCTGCTCGAACAGGCAGGCGATTTCTGCGTGGGCTTAGCTTTGCATGCTACCCTGCATTGGTTTTACTGACTAGGGTGATGCAAGCGTAAGTGTTGCAGGCATGCAATGAGAGATGGGTCCTTTGATACCATCCATAATCTTAACCTGGTTAGTAGGCAGGTCAAGGAGTGGCTGCATGACCCCCGGGTGCTGGAGATGGTTTGGTGGTTGGCATGCTTTTCCAGATGTTTGTTGCAAGCTCGCACATGTTGTTATTTCCGCAGAGTTTGGGGCAGGTTCCCATACCTCATCTTGTCTCTGAGGGTTTGATGTGTCTTTCGGGTCATGATGACTGAGTGGAGCCATTATCGCTTTGTATATCTGGGCATAAAGGAATGCCAGGCAAAGATCTAGGGAATGATAGCGCAAGTGATCGCTTTCTGAGCCTAGTATATGCAGGCGTGGGTAACATTAGTAGCCGCCAGTTCAATTGTGCATCATTTTCCTTCAAGAGAGTAGGCATTTCTTTAAGTGTGAAGTAGGCCCCCTACAAGACTTCAAGGGAACAATCACCTAGGCTAACCTTGACAATGCAAATAACTGACTCGGGAGGGTTTGAGAACTGCTAGTGTGGGGCAGTCCGTGCTTTAAAAAGATGGAAGCGTTAGGACTATTGCATCCCCGGTAGGGGACTGCTTTTACACAGGGTCACAGGTGCAGCTCCCAGCAGGTTCACCTAGCCATCAGCCCCGTGAGGTTGGTAATATGACTACCATTAAGTCAAGTATCAACAGACATCTGTTATTCAAAGCCGACATACCTTTCAAGTTGACAGCGCGCTCAAATACATGTCACGTTTGGCACATACATACAGGTTTCTTAGATAAGAGCCACAGGTTCAGGCTTCAATGGGATAGTCAGAGATCTGAAGGGCCAGTTTCAGCAGCATGTGTACCATAAATTGGTCGAAACAATAGCTCTAGTACTGCAAAGGCAGATATTAGTCCCCCCCAACCCACCTTAAGTTCACCCAGACTCCGAATGTAAGGAGGACAATTCACTTTTAACAGGCCTGGGCAACCAAATGTAACGAAATGAGTCGCAGCTTCAGCTAGCTGAGATCATTGAGAGTTTCAGGGGTGTAAGGGTTGTACCTCCAGGCAACAGGCTCCTACACCAGCAGTAGGGAGAAGCAGATTCTGGGGCAGGTTAACATACCTCAAAGGTGTATCTGTGGGTTTAATGCATGTGTATCTCTTGGCTTATGGCTGGGTAGAGACATTCTCACTTAGAGGTATGTCCATGTAAACATTTTGTGCTTATGACGGTTCTCATGACCAATGCGGTTTTTAGTAGCTTTCAAAGGTGAAGAGACATAAGTTAGGTGCTTCATCGCTTACAAAGTAGCACATTAAGGCAGCAGTGTATAAGTTCAGGTGGCAACTGGGAGATTTCCATCATTAACGCCAGCAGCTGCTCACATGGTTAGCAGTAAACAGCCTGGGAAGTCTGGGGGGAAAACACCACAGATAAACTGAACAGGCAGAATTCCTGTAAGAAAGGAGGGATTCACGGCAAGTACACGAGGACTCCTTTGCTTAAGGTCCCATATTTCTAGGCTAATCTGATAGTTGAGCCTTAACACATCATATTTGGGTGGGAGTATCAATACCTCAACAGAGCATCCAACTAGAGCCCGCAGTTAGAATGGGATCGGATGTTGTACATACTGTCTGCCTGTTCTCCCCATCCAGAAGCTTTTCTATCGCTGGTCGGTATCCTGGTACACAAGAGCAGAAGTTCTGCAGTGGGCTACTCACGTTAGGATGGGAACATCAGCAGGGCGACTCACGAGCAAAAAATAGCAGTCAGATGTGACGGGCTTGCATGCAAGGCTGACATGAAGCAGAATACTGTAAGGATGAGTGTGGGCTAAGGGTCCCTGCAAATAAGCCAAGACAACCTGTTGCCCCTCAGCCAGGTGCGCTGCGTTAGTTGTCATCTGAAAAGGGTGCAGTGGCCTCAATAGTGTTGAGACAGATGGGTTTGGAGAACATATGATGACAACCACCAGAACAAATTTGCATTTTCAGTGAAATGGCAGGTTAATTGATCCATATAACTCACTACAGGTTATCGCGATCCAAAAGCAATGCCATCTGTTCGACATGCTGGTATACCTTTAGCAAAAGTAGGGTCATGGGACACACATGAAAAAACGCTATTCAGCCAGGTGGGGCGTGAGTTTGTCATTCCTAAAAGGATGTGGTTAACCCAATAGTTTTGAAAAAGCTGGGTTGGAGCACAAATTCGGACAGCTACCAGTGTACGTTTTGCGTACATATTTAAGAAGGTGCTGGTACATCTGCTCATATGTTTTACCCCATGTCCTCAAATCCAAAGCATTGGCAAACCTTTTTGACACTCTGATATACCATTGGCTTAAGCGGTCTATGGGCTACTACTCGGGTGGGGACACCAGCATGGCGACACAGCATCTATCACATGACTCCACCCTGTCCCCGCCTGATGACCCTCTCCAGGGGGTCCATATTTCTCTTGGTGCTGCACATCGTCATCAGTGAACCTCCAAATGTGGAATCGCCAAGCAAGGGGGGGGGGGTAACCAAGGGCTTAGTCAACACCATATGGGGTAAACACATGACGCAGCAGCACCTAACAAGAAGGCCCTTATTGGTGCAAAGGGAACCATAGGGGATTTCTTCCTGAAAAGTGGCAAAAGTAGAGATCAGTTGCCACAAGCCTGGGGAAGCCATTGAACATGCCCATGGGGGTAAATAAAGCTGTGGTTAAAACAGAGAACAGTAGTTCCCAAGTTAAATGAAGGCCATCGAACTTGCCTACGGAAGTGTAAATAAGCCATGCGCAAGCATACCAAGCATGAGGGCTTGGTTCAACTCTAATTCAAAATCAAATAAAATCAGAAGGGCTTTGTAAATTAGGCATGGTTGCTTTGGTGTATACATCGCAAGGATTCCCTGATAGGACCGGGAAACACCTGCAGAGGTAGATATGAATTGTCCAGCCATTAGGACTGGTAACCATGTCAGAGGTAAATGGGTTTTTGTTCGTGGCTCGGGAGGCCATTGAAATTTCTTTCAGGAGGGTAAACAGTGCCAGGGGTAAAATTCACTGAACAGAGGGGTTCCTGGCTTTATCAAACTCTTGTATGCCAAGACCACAGGATGTTTTGATGTGGATGGGGGTCCATTTATCTAGTATGGGCATGGACCTGTTTTGGTTGGACCTGGGTGATGCCCTAGAATCAGCAGGGTGTAAGTAAGAATGCCTGCCTTGGTGGGGGGCCCTGGGTATGACAAGTGCCACACCCAGAGCTGTGGCGGAGTTACAGGGTGATCCAGAGGCTGAATGGTACATACGGGTACCCTCTTCATAACCAGAAGAAGGGTGCAAATGCCAAATAGCCCCAGGAAGTCCTTACGGCAGGACCCTGGAGGAATGATGGCGCCCTGTGAGTCCTTTGGGTGGTTGTAAACCTGAGCAACCGGGGGCTTGCCTGGATACGCTCTGCCCCCTCTAGGGGCGTAAGTAGATGGGTGGACTGGTGTCCCACAGGATGTAAGGGGTAATCCCCCAAAATGGGTAGCACCGATTGGTTATGCCACAGTGCAATTTGGCTGATCAGGTGGGCAGGCAGCATAGGGGCTGCCTGCCCTTGGATCGCCCATAAGTTGACCCACCATGTTGGCATATTTCTTATGCAAAATAAACCTGCAGCAATGTTTTCTCCAACAACCAATGTGTCTTGTTTGTTCTTTATTATGGTATTGCTGTGTTTGCGGGTTGGGTGTGTTGCCGATATTGGCAATATTAACAGTTCCCTCACCCTGTATAGAGGACAGTCAGCGCTCACCCAGTCTGTAGTGCGTCCCCTCCCCATTGAGAGGATGAACACTTCCCTTCCTCTGTGTCGGCAAGTCACAGGACACCCACACTGCTGGAGTATTAGAGCACTGACACTACTGGAATACTGTAGCGCTGACATGGCAATGCTGCCTGAAAGAGGCTCACACTGCTTGAGTCATATTTCCCTGCCATAGTATTACTATAAGAACATCAAATCACAGGAATACCATGGCACTACGGAGCACTGCTTGAGAACAGGGGCGGCTCCTCCACTAGGGTAGAGAAGCGTTGCCCCACTGCTTTCTCGCAGTGTTTTCTTGCAGCGTTGTGATTGGCTTAGGGAGGGAGCCTGGCTGCCTGCTTCCTGTTCCAGTCGGAGGCAGGGGAGCAGGAGCCGAGAAGATGTGAGACCCGGTGGAAAGGAAAGTGCATTTTTTTTATTTCCCTACGATTCCCCCCCTGCGACACCCCCTGCAAATCCCCCCACCCTCGCCCCCTCCCCTCCACCTATGAGCAATGCCGGCTGCTACTGCTTGAGAAAGCTTACACTGCAGGAGTACATTGGCATTGACAGGGTACTGTTAGTGAACAATAGCACTAACAGAACAATGCTGGAAAAGGAGTACTGACAGAGCACTGCTAGAGACAGCTCACACTGCAGGAGTGCCAAAGCACTGGAAGGGCACTGCTAGTGGTACTACAGAACGGAAGAACTGATGCATGGAAGAAACTCCTACTGACAGGGCACCACTAAGAGTACACCGACAGTAACACAGTGCACAGCCTGGAGGGATCTGACACTGAAAACACAACAAGAGGATAGAAGGAGTGCTGAAACTTTTCAAACACTTGTCCCCAGTCAGAGATCTGGGTTTAATCATCCATCGGTCTTTTGCTCACTGCGCTACCCCAGTTTGGACCCAGCCATATGCAAATCAGTCTTGACCCTGTGCCCCATGGGAACAGTCCAGCCCGAATGTCCAGGTCCTCCCTGGACCGGAAACAAGCATGTTTTATGGGAGGGTGTTACAGTACCAGTGGTTGGCCATGTGTACTGCTGGGCTTGCTACAAAAGTGTAAATTACTACAAAAGTGTAAGTTACTACAAAAGTACAGTTTGTGAATATTGAAAAGCAGTAAACTTATTCAAAAGTGTAAGTTACCTTTGTGAATCAGGCCCTAAATAGATTGCTGTGAAACGCGCTCATTTGATAGCAAGCTGTGTCCGCTACCATCGCCAGTGCATCCCACGAGACACTGCTCAGATGTAAACTCAACAGTTTTTTTTTTGCTGCTCAAACTTTTCTTTCTTCATCAGACATCTGCCCCAAGAGAAGGCTGGCATGCAACAGCAAGGGACACAGTTAATGATTAAGGAGCGCATCCAGTGTCTGCCGCCCGCGTGCCAGCTCAACTGGCAGTGACCAGCAGATTCGGCCCCCAGTGGCGGACCACCCACCATGTCTAGAGATGATCACCTGCCTGCACAAATCTCTGAGATGAAAATGTATCTTCCAGAGCAGTGGACACACCTCTATTATTATTGAATGACCATGGGCCAACATGTTTTCTTCAGCCCCATTGGCCTTCTCCGGTGCTTTTTAGCACCAGACCCCAAAGCAGGGGGATGTTGCTGAAATCAACGGAAAAAGGTCCCTCACAGACAGAGAGTGCTTTTTCCCTGCATGTCAGTAAAATGTTTGAATTTTCCTTCCCAGGCCTGCAATGCATGAATGTCAACTTCTATTATCTAGAGACAGATGTGCCTGCAAACGTGGATCTGAGGAGGTGAACCCCTGCACGCATAAGGGTTCACTGCTCGTCAATATCTCAGACTGGAGAGCTATGGGTCCCCCAGGGGGAAGGGAAAGAGCAGTGATAACAAGGGAGCTGAAACAAGACCAGGGCAATAGTCAATAAGATGTCCTCATAGTACAATGGGAATCTATGTTCTAAATCATTGTTTCTTAAACTGTGGTCTGAGGACCCCTGGGGGTCCTTGAGGCCTACTCAGGGGGTTCATTACTGTTTTACAACATTAAATTAAATTGGGCTCCGTATCAACTGGGGAAAATCGATGCTGTTGCTGATTACCGATGCGGCCGCTGCAAACCAGGCAGAGTTCCCGCTCAAATGGGCAGGTGACACCACCAAGTGCCTTGGTGTACATTTGCATAGGGATAAGGAACAGGTAATTTGCTTGCATTATGGACCAGCTATCGAACAGCTTACTATGCAAGTGGAGCGGTGGATTCAATTGCCTATTTCGATGGCTGGGCGTAACGCTCTCATCAAAATGAATGTCTTGCCGCGATTTCTGCACCTATTTGTCAGTATACCTATCCTACTCACAAATGCCTTTTTTTCCCCAACTACGGAGTTTACTGAGTCGTTTGGTGTGGGCTTGGTGCAGACCGCGAATAGCATGGGACACCTTGCTACTGCCATACAACCGGGGTGGGTTTGCAGTCCCTGATTTACATCTATATTTTCTGGTAGCGTAGTCCCAATTTGCATATCACTGGTTCCATCCTGATGCCCGTATATCATACGCGAAACCCGAGCGTGATTAGGCTGCTGCTGTTCCTTTGGAATCTTTGTTCCCTACCGGTTTGCCACTCGATCCCCATGACATTCAGCCCCTTTCGACTACGTGCTGGGCCTGGCGAAAACTTCATAAAATGCAGGCCACTGGTCCCCTGTACTCTCCCGCCATTCCACTCCGGAACAATCCATTTCTACTGCTCACTTCTGAGAAACTGGTACAGCACACCCTTGCTAAATTAGATTCATGTACTTTTGGATCGCTGTTTCTGGATGGGCAGGCACTTACAGTGGCGAATATCTCCTCACGCACTGGCATATATGGACACATTCGTAGTTACCAGATTGCTCGGGACACTTCGATCCTCGTTCACTTCCTTTCCTTCTCCCCTGAAGACTTCACCGCTCTCACATTGCTTATTACGGACAAGGAGGGCACCCATTTGGTTACTAAATTATATCGAGTGTGTATGTCACTTAGGTAGGTCCAAGACAGAGGAGCTAGGGGAGCATGGGAGGAAGACCTGGGATTTCCGTTAACTGACAAAGAGTGGCTTACAGCTTAGACCAGGTCCAGAGAGTGTCGCCCAACCATAGGCATAAACTCCTCATTTTAAATTCATACACAGAATTTATATCACCCCGCGTCAACTGGCCATATATGACCCTACAAAACCATCTCATTGCCCCAAGTGCAAGGCTCCTGACGCCGACTTTGCCCAAATGATCTGGACTTATCCTCCAATCAATGCTTACTGGATAGAGGTATTCCAGACAATAACTAATATAATTGCCACTCCAATTCTGCCTTCACCAAAGTTAGCATTACTAGGCATGGTTAGCAATATAAAATTGTGCCACCGTCGGTTTGTGGCTATAGCACCGAAGCTTGCAAAGAAGGAAATAGCTTTGCACTGGGGATCCAAACAGTATCCTACTAAGACAGCCTGGATGCACAGCATGACATACTGTGATTTGTAAACTGATATATTCGCTACACTACAACCCCCGTCATCTCGACCTAAAGACATATGACACATATACAGATGTTATCTACGACAGGCACAGGCCACTTCCCCATCACCCTCATCAGACCACCAGCGGGTATCCGGGGATTCCCTGCTCAATATTTCCTCTTAATGCCGAGATGCATATTGATGCAATACTGCCCTATGAGTGTCCCCCTGGGCTGGCCGCAGCCCGGGTTCCCATGTTGTCATTTCTAGCTTTGAACCCCGCACTAATACACACATTCTGACTGCAACAGCCATGCAGGTAATGTGTTCCTGTGTGGTGTACGTAAAGAGTTACAGAATAGGTGGGCACATGTGGAGGACCCCCCCCTTTGCCCCCAATATAGCGACCTACACTATAATTATACAGCAAGTAGTATCACTGTTTCCTGGACCCACTTCCTGTGAGGACTGCCCAACCCCCACACACAACAGCCACAGTTTCCATGGTGATGCTCCTCACTGCTGTTCTCTCTATGTAATCTCTTCCCCCTCTGGTTAGGGTGAGTGTGTACGCACTGCCTGTAGTGGGTTTGGGGTTTGGTGGAAGGACGAGTGTAACATCCATCAGTTCTAACGATCGTCCCAGGAAAAAATAATTGTGGTGGCTTGTAAAAAAAATGGTTATCAATTTAGGTGGGTGATTGCCCACCTAAAGAAACAATGCCAACCCCTGTCAGTGTGAACCCTTAAAGTCACTAAATGAACTGGAGTATAACCCCTGGCAGCTATGGCACAGAGCAAACAGGCTTACCTTAGAGGCAATGTGTCAAGTAGTTATGTAGCACCAAAACAGTAATAAAGAAGCAAAAAGGCAAAACAATAAAAATGACAAAGTGAGTTAGAAAGATAGTGTAACCTTTAATGAATAAAATGATGCAAAAATGGCAAAAATACAATATGTAGAACCAGAGATGTAAATGTGTAAAGTTTTAAGTAAGAATAACGCCAAGAAGCATAAATGACAAATGATAGCCAATGGTGGCAGTAGATTAGGACCTAGATGCAATTTGACCCTGCCCGCGATGAAGCGCAGGCCGTATTTACAAACAAGGTTTGCTCTTTCCAAGATTTTACCTTCTGACTTTAGTCCTTCAAGTCCCAATCCGCCAGAAGAGTACACCTCTAAAGTCTCCCACAACCTCAGGGGAGACACAGAGACTCAGAGGTTGTCAGGTAGAGGCCTGCAGTAAAGTCCAGTCCAGGTCCCCTTGCCATTGTTCAGCTGGGTAGTTGCAGGAAAAGGCCTCTTGTAGCTTGCTGTGTCCCTGTAACTTGAACAGGAGGTCAGCCTTATGACCAATAAAATACACTTCGTTGCCCTTGGTATAAGAGATAACAGGTCCAATCCTTCAGAGCTCTTGTAATGTAATGTAATGTAAAATTGTTTTATATAGCGCGCAATTACCCAGGGGTATCTTGGTGCTAGTGATTAAATGACAGAAAACAGCAATACTGCAGAGGAGCACTAAACTTGACTAAAAGATTCAGTAAAGAGCTAGGTGTTATACTGCTTCTTGAACTGCAGCAGGATGGGTAGGGAACGTAGAGTTAGTGGCTATGACTTCCAAAGTTTCCCTGCGCAGAAGGAAAATGTCCTTCCACCCCACCTTGCTTTGTTTATTCTGGGGATAGTTACCATTCGGGCTGAGCTGGATCTTAGATGCCTACTGGGAGTGTACCAAGAGAGCAGTTCCTGAAAGTATACTAGCCGGTCCGATGAAGGGCTTTATGGACCAGGCATAGTGCCTTGAAAATGATCCTCTTCTTGACTGGGAGCCAGTGCAAACCATGCAATGACTGAGATATAGACACAAACTTGGGAATCTTTAAGAGCGCTCAGGCACCTGCATTCTGTAGTGATTTAAGTTTTTTCACCAGATGCATATGAGTGCCCAAACACAGAGCATTACAGTAGTCCATCTTTGAGAAGATAAGTGCCAGCATCACTGTCTTTTGTAGTTCCAGGGGAATGACTGGGAAAATCTTCTTATGGAACCTGAGCACAGAAAAGCCAGAGGAGGTGAAGTACTGGGTTTTTCAGAACCAACCCAGCGGTGCCAGGGGACACACCCGAAGACTTTGAGTTCTTCCTGTTTCGGACCACAGAAACACAGAGTCTTCTAGGTGAAGTCAAAGATCGTATTTATTGGCTGCAGACCAATCACAGGTATCCGAGAAGTACAACACGGTGTATGTTCTCAGGAGACTGCTCCCAAACAAAAACCAGTCTTTTCTTATATACAGAATATTACGCTCTGGGCAACACCGCCCTTATTTTACAAGTGGTCGTTCACATATTTTCGCTTCAAAGAAAGAGCACAGTCATGATGATAATCCCACATTTCAGCTCGGTCAGCACATAATTATTTACCCAGCGAGGCTCAGAACCCTCATCAGATATCAGCAGACCCCAATAAAACGGACACCTCCTCCTCGTAAAACAAGCCATAAAGTAGGAAACAGAGTCAGGTATGAAAGGGATTAGTCAGGAGTCACGTGGGATACACGACTTTATGATGTGTTGGGCCCTGATGCTAATCCCATAAGGCCGCAGTAAAAGGAACCGGCCGGGCAGGACTGACCTCGGGCAGCGGAGTCAGTTTGCATAGGTCACAAAGAAGTCAAAGGAAGATTGCGTGTCCTTTAGGCTAGGCATGGCCTCAATGCGCAGCCTATGTGAGGGCAACCACAAAATGGTTACCCTTTTAAAATGGAACCCGAGGGTTCGACATGTAGTATCGTATACACGGTGAATTCATCGGTGAAACATGACGAAAACACTCATACATACCGCATTAGTCATTTGCGGTTCGCTGATACCAAAATCGGCAGGGTAGGACCATGCTACCAACATGGTTCTGAAATTTACAGTACCACAGACCCTCCTTTTGCCCTTACATAGGCAATAACTATACTCATATTAATCTGAGTCCAGGTTTATATTCATAAAGTCATGAAGATGTTGCTGTAGCATCATCCTATTGCTTAGTTCGTCCCTTGATACAGGTCTCCTTACACATGATGTAACACAGAGGCTACACATTACAGGAGCACACTGTACACATAGACAGAACAGGAAAAGAATGGCTAAGATCGTCCCAGCGACTATTAGAATCTTCCATCCCCAAGCTGATATCAGTTCCCAGAACCACCCCATCATCGACCAGTCTCCTTTATCCACATGAATGGATTCGGAAATCTTATGCAGTTTGGAAATGGCCTGATAGACTGTCGGAGCGGTATCTGGTATGAAAATACAGCAGCTTGATTGGATAACCTTGCATACCCTACCACGGTCTGCAAGTATGACGTCTAGAACCATACGGTTCTGCAACGTCATGAGGCGATCCGCTTGGAGCTCAGCTGTCAAGTTACCAAGGGCACCAGCCGTTACATTAACAGTGGTTTCAACTACATGGGTCAGTTGTCTCCGGTTCCTACTATTGACCATTGGTCCCCAAAACGGCAGGAAACCCAGGAAAAAGTCTCCCGCTTCCTGACCGGCAGTATCCTCCTTACTAACAACGCCTCTCACAACTCTGGTCTTGTGATAATCAGAGGGGGCAGTAAATGTCGGCGGTAGCAAATTTGCAACATAACACGTGCCCAAAAAAATCAGGGGGCAACCATGTATATGCTCGATCATTACAAACAAAGTATGTACCCTTGGCAGCCAAAAACGCAGGGGAAAACTGTGATGGGAAAATGTAAGTTTCAGCACAGTCACTCTTCCCTAATTGAGCTCTTGGGTTCTGACCATTACCTTGTAAACAGAACCGACCTATGTGGGGTACGACCCAAATCGGGGATGAACTTTTACGCTGTTTCTCGCCCAGACTAATGCTATACCCTGTCGCGTTCCAACCCACATAAGCTCGCAACTCATCCTTGGGAATAGATGAATATGCACCGATATCTCTGCTCATATCAGCAACTCCTCTCATCAAGGCTTTATTGTTCGTGCTAGGTCTAATGGAACGCGGTGGTCGTGGGGAATAGGTCTCAAGTGCAAAAAGAAACATAGTCTGGAATGCCCATGATGACCCATTATAGCTAAACGGCAGCACCAGATATGGGATACCCTTGTTAATGGTATGCGGCATCAAACCACACACCCAGCAATTTGTCGTATTCATAACTAGTTGGTGCTGGTGCAGAAGTTGAATAAACAAATTGTTTACGAACTCAGAACGTCTAGCTTGTTCGTGTTCAGGCAGAGGGTGGAAAGAGTGTGAGGAAACAGTAGGAGGAGGTATGGGCTGTATAGTGGGTGCAAACGGCACTTGAAAGGACAATAATACATAACCTACAGAAAACATCATCATGCTGAATAGGACAAACAGACATAATATTACAAAACGTTTGCTATTCATTACTTTACATATTCTGCTCTTAAAATGTATTTCCTCAGCAGGTCTCTTCATCTCGAAAAACTCCATCCTCTAATCGTGCTGTTCGCGGCGGATGAGTATCTTCTGCTAAGGAGTACACCTGTCAGTCCAGGGAACGCCCTAGACCAACCAGACCGTTGACCTAACGTCTCCGGCTTGTACCCCAAAGTCTTGGCACCGCGACCCTACAGTTGAACCCGGATGGCGGTTCGAAAAAGCAAAAATAAGAAAGTTTTTCAGATGGAAGAGAGGGCTGCACTTCTCAAAAAATATCAAAGAAAAATAATTTTTATTTGTCCATAGTTCTCGGCCTCAAATTGTAGCGACTTCTTGCAGGTACTGTTTGGTCTTGGAACAAGAGTTCAGGCTCTGTAGTGTCTAATTGAGTTGGCGGTGGCACAGTTTCTTGTAAGATGTCATCGCTTTCCTTCTCAGAAAGCGTTCCTTTTACTCGTGCATCGCTAAACGGCAGGAAACGAGGCACAGTCTCAGTCTCTGAGTCAGCGATCCCTTTCTGGACCCACTGGTCGTAAGGCAAAGGCAAAGGGACCCTCTTGCAGTGAACGCCGTGTATCCAGTTCTTTTTCCCTTTTACTCGAACAGCCGATCTCGTGGAAAGAAGGACGAGATGGGGGCCGGTCCAGCGGGGCTCATTATTCTTTGTCCTTTTGAAGTTTTTGACCAGCACCCATGATCCAGGATTGATAGGATGTCCTGGAGCTTCAGAGACCTGGGGCAGAGTATCATGCACCTGTTGGTGTAAAACATGCAATTTAGCCGTCAATTCATACAAATAATCAAGCATTACTGGATGTTCTATCTCACTGAATTTTGTAGGCCTTGGCACTCCCCATATATTGGCCGGGCGGCCGCACACGATTTCGTAGGGACTAAGTCCCACTCGTGAGTGCACAGTCATTCTTGTTGATAGGAGTGCTAAGGGCAGAGCGTCAGGCCATTTAAGACCAGAACTCGCTTGGATCTTGGCTAATTTGAGCTTCAATGTGCCATTGTAACACTCTACTAGTCCAGCTGATTGGGGGTGATTTGCAGCGTGGAATTTCTGCTTTATACCTAGTCCCTCACATACATTCTTCATCACTCGTCCCACAAATTCACTCCCATTATCACTCCATACCATTCTTGGCATTCCAAATCTAGGGAAGAATTCTTTGACAAGGGCTTTAGCTGTGGATAAGCAAGTATTGTCTTTTAGGGGATATGCTTCTATCCACCTTGAAAAAGCGCAGACAACAACAAGTACATATTTCAAATTGTTGCACCTTTCCATGTGGATGAAATCTAGCTGCAAAACCTCAAACGGATACGTTGGGGGCGCAAAATGACCAGCTGGAGTTGGGGTTCCCCTACCAGGATTGTACTTCAAACATACCATGCAATTTTTGACCACATTCTCTGCACACTTGGGAATTCCAGCATTCTGCCATACTGGAGCCAACAACTTACAAATCCCTTTTACACTGATATGCGCCATTCCATGTGCCATCGTGACCACTGGAAGCACATATGCATCAGGTAACAACCATCGCCGGTGTTCTGACAAATCAATCCAACAACCATTTTCATCCAATTTACCCTTACTTTCTTTCCACATGCTCAATTCTTTCTCTGTGGCTTCAGCTTGAAGGGACTTCACACTCCTTATCGTGTCTTCACACATTCCAACATCACCAACCCATCTTGTAGGGCCTGCAACATACATTCGATTCGTCACATCTTTTGCTGTTTCTTTCGCGATTTTGTCAGCAAACGCATTACCACGACCAACATCATCAATAATCTTCTTGTGGGCACTGCATTTCACAATCGCGACTTGTAATGGCAAGGTCAGCGACTCAAGGAGATCATTCACCAACTGACCATTCTGAATCTTAGTTCCATGCGAAGTCAGGAACCCACGTTCTTTCCACAAGCGCCCAAAACTATGGGCCACGCCAAAGGCATACTGACTGTCAGTATATATGTTCACTTTCATTCCTTTCGACAACACGCATGCTCTTGTAAGTGCAATTAATTCTGCTGCTTGAGCCGAATTATGTGGTATACGTGCCGTTTCAACAATCGTGTGCAAAGTCGTGACAGCATATGCAGCAGTCGTATCACCATTCGGAAGCTTGAAACACGAGCCATCCACCCATAAGGTACCATCACACTCAACCAGGGGAGTATCTTTAAGATCCACTCTCCCTTTCGTTTCTTCTTCCGTTCTGAACAGACAATCATGCTGTTCAATCTCATCTGTGTCTGCTGAAATCGGTAATAATGTAGCTGGATTCAACGTATTGCACCTCTTTATGTGCACATGACTCGCTAGTAGTGTCAACTCGTAACCTGACAATCGAGCACTAGTTAAGTGCTGTGTCTTGGTCCTGTTTAATAATGTGTCCACTGCGTGTGGCACCATCACAATCAACGTGTTGTTCATTACTAACCCAGCAGACTGTCGAATAGAAACAGCTGCTGCCGCTGTGGCTCTCAAACAACTTGGCAATGCCTTGGCTACCGGATCCAAAGTCGACGAAAAATACTCGCATGGACGCTGTCTGTCTCCAAAAGACTGTGTCAGCACTGACAACGTACAACCTTCTTTCTCGTGAACATACAATGTAAAAGGTTTACTGTAGTCGGGGGTCCCCAATACAGGAGCCGAGCATAATGCCTTACGTAATTCCGAAAAACGTTTCTGACACTCTTCAGACCATGGGACGGGATTCGGTGTATCTTTGCATGTTAATGCTATCAAAGGTTTTGCCAGCAAAGAAAAACTCGGGATCCACTGCCTACAGTATGAAGTAATACCCAAGAAAGCACGCACTTCTCTCTGTGTTCTTGGCACGCTCAATTGTGCAATGGCTTGAATTCTTTCTGGGGTCAGTTTCCTTCCCTCC
The DNA here is from genome assembly GCF_964204655.1 of Triturus cristatus. Taxonomy (NCBI): domain Eukaryota; kingdom Metazoa; phylum Chordata; class Amphibia; order Caudata; family Salamandridae; genus Triturus; species Triturus cristatus. Next base: position 82,419,859 of record NC_140586.1, on the reverse strand, counting down.
TTCGACAAGAGATGACCTAAGTAGGTGACTTCTTGTCGACAATATTGCAGTTTTGAGAGAGACACTTTGTGATGAAAGGCAGACAAATGACGCAACAATGACAATGTAGCTTCTTTACAAATCTCCTCAGTATCCGCGGCGAGTAGTAAATCGTCAACATACTGAATAAGGGTGGCACCACTAGGTAAGACAATTGCATCAAGCTGCGCCTTTAAAGCCTGACTGTATATTGATGGACTTTCACAGTAGCCTTGCGGAGCGCGTTTAAAGCGGAAGCTGCGACCTCCTAAACTAAAACCAAAAATATCCCTGCTTTCCTCGGCAATCGGAATGCTAAAGAAAGCATTCTTTAAATCAATCACTGAGCACCAAGCAGCGGAAGCTAGAATCATAGTTAACAAGGCAGTTATATCAGGAACAACTGGAAACTGTGGCACAACTATCTTATTGACCTCTCTAAGATCGATCAATAAACCTGTAAACAGGTGGCTGAGAGGCGTCAGTACGTTTTAAAACAGGCAGAAACGGACTATTGCAAACGTTGCCTCTTGTCTCTTCAATTACATCCTTTTCAATCAAGTCATAGATGATTGCTAACAACGCCGCTTTCTCACCTTCATTAGAGATCTTGTACTGGGGAATGCGTGGCAATTTAACATTGGCTTTCAAAGTGACCACATATGGAGGTATTTCCAAGAGACCCACATCATTAGGACCAGAAGCCCAAAGGACATCCGAAAGAGACGATAATTCAGCTGGCAGTTTATTCTTCAACAAATACATTGGAGAAATCACTTCCCTACCCAGTGTAAGTCGTACTCCCGAGGGTGAACAATATACTGTCGCATGTAATCTCTTTAACAAATCCAATCCTAGCAGATTTTCACCACAACCTGTCGTTAGGATAAGGGGTGCTTTCAGCTCACAAGGTCCAACAGAAAGGGACATAGGACTAGAGATCGGGTTCCTAACCGGGGCGCCAGAAAAACCTACTGAAACATTCATTTCGCCAGACAAAGGCGCGCCAGGGAGTTTGAAGTGCATAATTGAACTCTTTGCAGCACCAGTATCCAATAGAAAAGGCTCTGATACACCCGCTGTAGTCACCTTGACATACGGTCCACTCTGGTCCACTGGCACTGAAACAACTCCCTCTCTCTGTCTATGGCTGTCCTAGTAATCATCACCTTCCGCATTTCCATCTTCTGCATAATAGTCAGTCAGTCAGTCAGTCAGTCAAAATGGTCTTTATTTCGAATATTTCGACTTAAAAGACATATTAATAATTCGTCAGAACAGGTAAAATTGGAATAAGATTATTTAAATCGTAAACATGAAGAACCTTTTATCAAAAAATAAATAACAAGTTAAAAACAGTAATAAAATAGTATTAAACAATGCAATGGCAGTGACTTGAAATTGATTATAACATACTCCCTAAAAATAAGAGATACTATACATCAGTATTTGAGACCGGGGAGTTAGAAGTGTTTCGTCTACTCCGTAAGTGCCATGCCCAGCTAATATATTTAGCTAGACCAATAACCGCAAGAGAGGATGTGTCTGTCTTAAGAATCCTTCTGGCGGCCTGAGCTGATCTGACACCTAATTCACGACACACAGGTCGCAACCAAGCTCTTCTAGGTTGGTGGTATTCCGGACAAACAAATAAAAAATGATCAACTGTTTCAACCAGGTTCTTACAAGTTGGGCATTTATCATTGCCATCAATAGACCAACTTGAGGTAAAGGAGCATAATGGAAGGGATCCGGTTCTAAATTGGTGATATAGTTTCCGATCCTGCTTCTTGGTTATTACATCCCAAAATGCCTCGAGAGAGGGTTGATCCTTAGTGGTCAGATAAGTTGTAGTCAAAGAGCTGCTAGTCAAAAGAGAGTGGCGTTTGCATAGTGACCATTGCCAGTAAGTTTCCCTAAAGATTTGTTTTGGAGGGAAAACGGCCGACACAGGGTTAGACCACAAATCGCCCATGCCCATGTCAGTCAAAATAAGTTTGATTTCTGACAGCCAGCTAATTCTATGAGAACCCCCCAGATCTTTTACCTCTAACAGTGCCTTTGCATAAAGGGATAACTCCGGGGTAGTCCATAGGCGACGCCAGAACGCCAGGGGCCTATACCGGACCATATCCTCAATAGGCTGACATCCTAGATCGTATAGCAGGGGGATACGTGGGGCAGAAAGGGGTAGTCCTACTAATGACCTCAGAAAGTTCTTTTGGGCCACCCTCAGAGAGTCCAACTTGCTGAACCCCCATAACTCAGCACCGTACATAACAGCTGGGAGAATTTTGGACCCATAAATTTTTATCAGCGGTGCTACAGGTTTTGTACAGGATTGCCTATGTTCTTTAAGCAGAGCTCCACCTAATTGTGAGTGCTTAAGGCTGAGCAAGTCAATCTGGGTCCTCCAACTTAGGTTGTCACTAAAAGTGACCCCCAGGTAAGTAAAGGTGGAAGTCTGTTCCAGCGTAGCACCACCCATAACGACCCTGGCTTTAACGGGACGAGGGCCGCGGAGGACCATAAACTTGGTCTTCCCCACATTTACCTCGAGCTCATGTTCGCGGCAGAATAACTCAAACCTAGACAGTGCTAGTTGAAGCCCCTGTCGGGTTTTAGAAATAAGGAGGGTATCGTCCGCGAACATAAGCAGAGGAACTTTCATACCTGCTAGCGAGGGTGCATCTGTCGGGAAATCTGAAAAGTAACTGGTAACACCATTTATAAACAGAGAAAACAAGGTGGGGGCCAGTACACACCCTTGTCTGACTCCTTTGGACACATCAAATCTCGCAGTCACCTCCCCTGGTTTACCCCATCGGACCTGGGCATATGTGTGTGTATGCAAAATAACTAGGAACCGCAATAATTCAACCGGCATGCCCATCTCCCGGAGGACTTCCCACAGTTTAGATCTTGGCACCGTATCAAAAGCAGACCTTAGATCCACGAAGGCTGCGAAGAGCATACCCCCCCCCAAGGTAGACTTCCTTCCAATATAAAAGCATAAACCTAAAGGCTTGGTCTATGGTTCCGACATGCGTCCGAAACCCTGCCTGAAGGGGCGTTAAAATATCATTTTCAGAGATCCAACTGGTGATGCGTCCCAGCAACAAACGAGCAGTGATTTTTTGGACTGCGTCGATAAGACTGGTCGGAATGTAGTTGGCAGGGGCAGAGCGATCACCTTTCTTATAGATTGGCAATATCTCCGCCCCAAACCAAGATTCCGGAACCGACGCTCCACTGGCCAGGGCATTGGCTAATGGTTTTAAATAGGGTACCCATAGATCCTGCTCCTGCTTAAATAGGTCAGCAGGAATACAGGCAGGTCCTGGGGCTTTTCCATTCGGCAGTGATTTCAAGATTGTCACCACCTCGCTAGTGGTAAACTCTAACACTGCGGCTCCACTATATAGCCGTGAGGCATTTTGAGGAGTCTTCCTGGACTTAAAATAACTAACCCACTGACCAGGTTCAACATGGTTAGCCGGAATCATAGCCTGCGGGTTCCTACCCCATTTTAAAAGGTGGCAAAAGTTGCTCATGTTTCTGCCCTCACAAGCCTCATATAACTCTCGCCAGCGTGATTCGTCCCAGTTTGACTTTGCAAACCTTTGGGCGGATTTATATGCAGCTCTACAGCTCCTGATCGTTGGCGGGTGCCTAGATTTAATTGCTAAAATCAGTGCTTTGCGTGACTCTCTGCAGCCTGCATCAAACCACGAATTTTCCCTTTCACAAGTGGGTTTGGCAGAGGCAGAAACACTTTTAATGAAAAAAATTTTGAGCCCTGTAAATAATTCACTGTGAATATCCGGGCTGGAGTTTGTAATCCCTTCCTTTGACTCGCAATTGGACAGCTTAGACATTCCTACGTTAACCAAATTCCTAATAGCGGCCCGGGCAGATGGATCCGAAGCAATCTTAGGCCAGCGGACCCTCCTCATATCATTAGACAGGGTGACTTGCACCTGCAGAGAGCGTTCATCATCATTACGGGACCCAGCAAAACTACTATCGGATAACGTCAGCATCAGGGGGTTATGGTCACTTTCTAACCTATCGGTCACCACCATGTCGATGACATCTGCCCACAACTCACAGTTAACCAGTATGTAGTCAATTCTGCTCATGCTTCTACCATTACTAAAAGTTATCTTCCCTAGCCTGTCCGATGTTGTTCTACCATTGACAGCCCTCAATCCCATTTCTAAGCAAAGCCCCTTCAGAAAAAGGGCTGCTTGAGTCCATTTGCTGATAGGAATTAATTCTAGTTGGGGAATAGCCCACACAGAATCCTCAGCCTCAGATAATTTCCCATCATCTGACCCCAGTGGTTCGAAACAGGTATTAAAATCACCTGCCACAACCCTGTGGCCTACTCTAAGAGTATTACGGAGTAATTGATCTAATACATAAACAGAAGGGGAACATTTGCCTCCAGGAACTCCCCTAAGATAGGTATTAATTATGAGAATATTAAGACCCTTTTTAGAGGAGGCTCGAATGGCCAATATGTCGGGACTGTCTGTCGGAACTTCCGTAACTACAATACCCTCACATTGACGAACCCAAATAGTCAAACCACCCATCGGTCTACCTTTAGTACCCTTAATAGCTGGTTTAAAGTAGTTCACGTACCCTACTCGAAAAATGGGAACCACCGCCCAAGTCTCCTGGAAACACCAAATATCTACCTGATCTACGAACGCCACCCAATCAGGAGAAGCCAGTTTTGGTTGGAGGCCAGCTATATTCCAGGAGGAGAATAATAGGTTGTGACTGGCGTTTGACGGGTTCGTCAACTGCGGCTCCATGTTGGAATCAATGATAGAGCATACAGTGGGTAAACTTGAGAGTTCGGGGGAAGTGGGTAGGGCAGGTTCCACAACTTGTTCCGTGGGAAGCAAAGGAGCAGAAGGCTCCCGACAAGTAAACAATAAGCTCCCAGTTAGTTCAGACCAGGGCAAAACAAAACTATCCCCCTGTCAATCGTTATCCTCCAAAGTAGAGAGAACAGCGAAGCGATTGTTTAACCCAACTGGCTGAGGGCCTAGTTGGGGGACACAATGGGGGGCACGTAGCTGCATATGAGTCACAGCCCTTACAGGCCTGTAGAAATAACCCAAGGGTAGGATCAAAATCTCATCTTGAGAAGGAACATGATATGTGGCCATCTCCAGTATACGTTCAACCAATAGGGGGGTCCTAAAGCTTAGCACCACACAATCACCTAACATGGCCTTTTGGGTATGTCCAACCCAGGACACCCGCCTGACCATTTTAAATTCTTCAAATAAAGGTTGAGTCGCCCCAAATTTTCTACCCAGGAAATACAGAGCTTTATTCTTTAAATTCGACCAGTGCTCATTAGACCCCTCCGGCAGTTGGGGAATGTTGGCTAAAATAACTGTATAAGGGGTAGCCTCTGAAGGGAGATGTAAACTCCTTCATACTTCAGAAGCCACTACTTTAAAAGTCACAGGCCTTGTTGTATCCTCAAAGGGCTGTTGATCAATCAACGGTCTTCTTACAGTGTTATGGGCGGCCGTGGGCCTAGTAGATTGGGCCCCTGATGCTATAGGGGCCGGGGGAGTACTTATATGGGTTCCTAAAACATGTAGACCAGTAGTAGTCCTTACACTAGTTCTGCTAACCACTTCCTCGTTATTCTGTTCGGGTATTGTTGCTGTTAGTGGCTGAAATTTTAGCAGATTAGCTTCAATGTGGTTGAGTCTAGTCACCACAGTTTCAAGCTTATCCAGAACAGGTTGTATAAGTGTCACTAATTGGTCCCTAAGTGCGGAGCTTAAAATATCAAGGCTCTGCTGATCTATAAATTGTGTGTTGTTTGTGCCTATAGGGGCAGAGGGTTGTGCTGGAGATTGTACACCCAAAAAGCCAGTGGCAACTCGAGGGATGGGAGGTTTGTTTTGAACCCTACCTTTCCTTTTTTTGCATGGAGGTTCTCTAGCTTTAGGCCCTACAGCTCTATTGTTCGCTCGAGTAGATACCATTGCTCGGGAGGATGGAGGGCTAGAGAGGAAGGGGGGTCAGTGAGTCCAGAGCTAGAAGGAACACTTACTGGACCCCCCGGTGAACAAGAACCTGGGTACATTACCAATGGGTTGACATTAGCAGCTGTGGGCAAGGGACAAGGCAGGGCTGTAGTAGGGTCCAATGACAGCCTACATTCCACAGCTAAGATCTTGTCAGTAATTTCTAGTTCGACCCTTGTTAGGTAGTCGTCAAGTGTACCCGCTATCCTACCCTCAGCCTTCCTCTTACTCATGTTAAAAGGGGTCTACACAACAAACAGCCCTATATATGTGACAATATCACTATCAAGTACCCCGCAAATAATACCAGGTGTTATAATGAAACCCTACAAAGGCCCAGCTAAACAACAGGAACAAAACCAAAGAGAGTAGGCCCAGCCCTGCCACTAACGGCCATTGACGGGCAAGGACGGGCCCGCCCTTGGCCCGGGCTTTGCCCGGGCGCTGCCCGCGCGCGTCCCGCTCTGCGGTGGCACCAGGCGGCCTAAGTAGTGTTCCGGCGCTGCCTGGTGTCGTCACCGCGTGCGCCAATGGCCAGAGGATGCTGGGAAATAAAGTCCTGATGGGCCGTTCCCCTCACGGCAATGAGAAGCGTGTGCATGCAGCAAAAAGCATCCGACTGCAGAGTCCGTTCTCCTCGCGTTTCCCTCGCGACAGGTAATGAGGTAACTGAAGAGGCAACCAGGTCTCAAAGAGCGTCCCGCGCTGCGGTGGCACCAGGCGGCCTAAGTAGTGTTCCTGCGCTGCCAGGTGTCGTCACCGCGTGCGCCAATGGCCAGAGGATGCTGGGAAATGAAGTCCTGATGGGCCGTTCCCCTCACGGCAATGAGAAGCGTGTGCATGCAGCAAAAAGCATCCGACTGCAGAGTCCGTTCTCCTCGCGTTTCCCTTGCGCCAGGTAATGAGGCAACTGAAGAGACAACCAGGTCTCAAAGAGCTGTCCCACCAGTTACATTGGCCTGCTGATCAAAACTGTTCATCGTATTTTGAGGCGGAAGAGGATGCGCGTTCTGGGGAACATTCCCACTCCCTCTACCTCTAGGAGCTTGCTGACCACCTCTACCTCTCGCGCCATAAGCATTATTCGTGCGCTGCAACAATATAGGACAACTATACTTAAAATGACCTTCTTGTTTGCAATATGAACACTGATTGGGACCCACAGGAACACGCGGTTGGGAATACCCGAACCTTTGCGAGTTACTCTGAAACTGTTGGGGTTGTTGATAGTTACTCTGACCTTGCTTATAGTTATTCTGATCTCCACGTGGCGGGTAAGCCTGCTGTAAAAGAACCTTCGTCTTTAATTCTTTTGTTTTCTTGTCTGCTCTATCCTTCTCATCTTTATCCCTATTTTCGTAATACTGTGCAGTAGCCAGTATTTGCGCTGATGAGGATACAGCCCAAGAACTCTCTGAATCTTTTAATTTCTTACACAACTCGGGAAACAAATTATGCACAAATTTATCAACAAATAACCGTTGACCACCTTCCGTACTCATGTCTTGACCACTGTGGTCGATAAATGTTTCTTCAAACCTGGTGAAGAAATCAGACACTGTTTCATCTTTGTTTTGTTTGCATGCAGATAATTTATCCCAATTCACACGCATCGCTGGCATTAAAGTCTTCATGTAGGTAATAATTCTACCAGGGAGTTCTGCTACTAAGGGCTCAGGTTTCGCACCACCAACTTGTCTAGTGTCTGTAGCAGTGATATTAGCCCATGTGCCACCTAGTTCTGCAGCATGATCTGTATTACGAATCAACCCCCATAAAGGCTGCGGAACGACATTCCCGAACAACAGATCTATGTCAGCTAGGTTCATGACACACGATTCTGCAGTCTGTGATAACTCCTTATAATATCCTGCGGGGTTTTTACGGGGGTCAGGCAATGTCTGCGTAAGGGCTAAAACTTCTGATCGCTTCCAAGGAACATGTACCCAAACACGCTGGAAATGAGCTGGCATAGCAGCAATACCGTTAGCGGCATCAGCCGCAACCGTGTCCTTCCATACCGGAGGGACTTCTCTCATAGGGTATTGTCTAACCTTCCTATCAGATGAGTCACGTTCAAACAGTGACTGAGAAGGACCCTCAATCCTAAAAGACAATAATGTCGCAACTGCTTTCTCAACATCGGGACCCACAATCGTACCTTTTCCAAATTCAAACCGTACATGACACAATTCCTGTGGGCTTAAGTCCAAACCATGATCTTCCAATTCCTCACAGAGGAATACACACATTTTCTCGAAAACGTATCTCTGTTTCGGTGCTTCCCATTGATGAAAAACATTTACAACAGACTCTACATCATATCTTGAAGGAAAAACAATCCATTTATATGCCATGCGGTCTAATACTTCTTTCTCTTCAGAACCTGGCAGCTGACTACGCTACTGCGTACGTTGTGAACCAGGGGTCGTACTAGATGACCCAAAGAGAGGCGATATAAAACTAGTGACCGCACTAGCTATTCGTTGTCGTGTAGAAGGAGAAGTCGAGGCAAGAACAGGGGGAAAGACAGAGGGAAGAAAAACGGGTGCAGATACGGGTACAGGGGTCGTATCAGGAAGAGCGCCGAGGGAGGCAGCTGAGGTACTAGGTAAAGTCGCAGGAAGCGCAGAAGAGATAGGCAGCGAAACCGGCGGCCCTTGAGAGGGCTGCGCCGTAGGGATAGGAGCCGGCTGAGGAGGAGCTGGCGGCTGCGGGAAAGCTTGCGGCAAATTAACTAGAGGCCGTACATTTAAAGGCTGCGGAGGCGCTGTAGCACTCTGCGCATACGGGGGTGGCGAACTCAGCAAATGTGACATTAGGGGATCTTTCTCCTTTTCTTCTGACGCATCTTGCTGAAGGGGCGGCAAAACTGGGTAGCATTTATCAATCACTAATTTACGTTGCATGTGCAGCTGCTCATTCATTTGCTCTTCTTCATTATCTTTAAACTGCAAGGCTGCTTGCATTATCGACATACCTTTCTCTTTTTTATTTTTCTTGGCTAATTTAATTTCTTTCTGTTTGGCTTCCTTTCGCCATAGGCGGAAAGAATCAAACACCGCCGGCCGGGCTTTCTTTTTAAATAATTTAACTTCTAAGTTATCTAGGATTTCTGTGTCGAAACTACCATTTTGGGGCCATTTTAAAACACCATCCTTCCTGGTGTATCGGATCCATACTTCATTATACGCAATGGGGCCCACGCCATGCTTCACATAAAGCTCATACGTTGGAGTTCCAATTGGAGGAACCGGACACAAATCCTCTAATCGGGAGTCCCTATTACAACCCAAACAAAACAAATTTCCAAATATACTAGAACCAGGCATCGTCGCTCACTAGTCTAGTTTCAAACTTCAAAGGATTATCGAATACGATAGTCTCGTGAATACACGAGTCCTTCGGCTTTGGCACTTGCAAGTTCCAAATCAAAGCGATCCCAAAGGGATACCAAACCAAACTAAGGACTGGGAGACGCTCCACTTATACTTAACTGAGATATCGATGACGTCACCAGAAGACTCGTTAAATCGTTTCGCTCTACCAAATCATCAAGGGTCCAAAACAGGGCGATAGTCAGGGCAGCAGTCCTTTGTAGCCGTCGGGACGCGGAGAACCTCGCAGTAAAGACTTTCGGACCACGTCGACATGCAGGGGTCGATGAAGTGGCGGCCTTCCTCCAGAATTTTCACACGAAGCTCCTCACGAACCTCTGGCTTGGACCGGTACCGCTGAAATCGACCCACGTTGGGCGCCAACTGAAGTACTGGGTTTTTCAGAACCAACCCAGCGGTGCCAGGGGACACACCCGAAGACTTCGAGTTCTTCCTGTTTCGGACCACAGAAACACAGAGTCTTCTAGGTGAAGTCAAAGATCGTATTTATTGGCTGCAGACCAATCACAGGTATCCGAGAAGTACAACACGGTGTATGTTCTCAGGAGACTGCTCCCAACCAAAAACCAGTCTTTTCTTATATACAGAATATTACGCTCTGGGCAACGCCGCCCCTATTTTACAAGTGGTCGTTCACATATTTTCGCTTCAAAGAAAGAGCACAGTCATGATGATAATCCCACATTTCAGCTCGGTCAGCACATAATTATTTACCCAGCGAGGCTCAGAACCCTCATCAGATATCAGCAGACCCCAATAAAACGGACACCTCCTCCTCGTAAAACAAGCCATAAAGTAGGAAACAGAGTCAGGTGTGAAAGGGATTAGTCAGGAGTCGCGTGGGATACACGACTTTATGATGTGTTGGGCCCTGATGCTAATCCCATAAGGCCGCAGTAAAAGGAACCGGCCGGGCAGGACTGACCTCGGGCAGCGGCGTCAGTTTGCATAGGTCACAAAGAAGTCAAAGGAAGATTGCGTGTCCTTTAGGCCTAGGCATGGCCTCAATGCGCAGCCTATGTGAGGGCAACCACAAAATGGTTACCCTTTTTAAATGGAACCCGAGGGTTCGACATGTAGTATCGTATACACGGTGAATTCATCGGTGAAACATGACGAAAACACTCATACATACCGCATTAGTCATTTGCGGTTCGCTGATACCAAAATCGGCAGGGTAGGACCATGCTACCAACATGGTTCCGAAATTTACAGTACCACAGAGGTGGTCTGATTTATTTGTTCTGAGAAGCATAATTTTGTGTCAAAGATGACATCCAAGTTTCTTGCTTTTTGAGCCGGCAAGGGTAAAGAGCCAAAATCCGAGGGCCACCATGATGAGTTCCAGAAGCAGGACCTCAGTTTTTTCTGAATTTAACTTCAGACAATGTATTTGCTTCCAGTTTGCAATTTGAGACCTGAGAAATGTTTTGGCTCCTCTTTAACGTCCAATTATATAGACATCACAATTTGTGTGTCATCGACGTAGGAGAATACTGTGAGACCATAACTTTGAATTAGAATAATCAGCGGGGTAACATAGATATCAAAAAGTGTGGCACTGAGGGAGGACCCCTGAGGCATCCCACAAGAAAGGGAGAAGGAAGAGGAACTGGAATCTCCCATCTCCATGAGCTGTTGCCTATCACATAGGAACGACCTCAGCAGAGCCAGTGTGCAGTTCCTAAAACCTAGCGATTGGAGCAGGTTTATGAGAAGTGAATGGTGGACCGTGTCAAAAGCTGTGAATAGATCTAATAAAATCAATGTGGCTTTGCCACTCTTGTCGATCCGGTACAGTGGTTTGCTCTGAAACCGTACTGTGAGGAATCAAGAAGCTGGTTGGCATCTAGAAATGATAATATTTCCCCATTCATTGCCTTCTCTAGGATCTTGGCCGGAAAGTGAAGACAGGATATAAGGCTATAACGTTTCACATCTTTGGGTCCAGAGAGGGTTTTCTCACCAGAGGCAGAATGGTGGCCTTTTTCCATATGGCCAGGAACTTCCCTGTGGTCAGTATCTCATTTAGTAATTCCATAAGTGGACCAGCAACTGAGCTGGAGTTCAGATTAAAGATCTGGGGGGACAGGGGTACAAGGGAGCCCCAGATGTGATGGAATTACTAAAGTTAATCACTTTTTCCTTAGTGAAAGGGGCAAACTTTTCACATTTTTGGGTGTCTGGGCGCGTAGGGAATTGTTGTGAGTCCACTTCCTCTGTAAGGTTCAGACACCCTCCTATACCGAAGGTGTTCTGGGTAAAATTAAAATCTTGAAAGATAGAATTAACTTTGGAAAAAATCTGCCAGTTTATTGCAGAAGGATTGGTCAGTCAACGACTTAACCGTTTTGAATTGCATTTTTGACTAAGCTTATCTTTTCAGTGAAGTATTTAGACTTAGCTGCTTTAATTAGTTCCTTGTACTTCACAAGTAATTTTTTATACTTAATATTTTCTTCCAGGCAATATTCATTTCTCCACCTGCGCTCTTGGAGCCTACATTTAATTTGGAAGGCTTTTAGTTCTTGTTAGTACCGTGGGGCTGATGGGTTTTTCCTATGACACTTTATAAGTTTTTCTGGTACCAGTCTAAGGACTCCTGATTCTAACCAGTGAGTATAGTTTATTGCTGCATTGTTCACATTCTCCGGTTGCAGATAGCAGGTTCAGACCACTTCTGTTTTTCCTCAGGTCCAGGAGTGTTCTGAAGTGAGTGACTGGAGATGCCTCATTTATGCCAGGCATGAGCTAACATAACACATAACACAGTGGGCATAAATGATTCCTGGTTAAGCCCTAACCAATTGGGTAAAAGTTTCCAGGGTCCACCCTTTCCCCTTTGGGCATTTTCAATATGGCAGAAGTTTTTTAGCCACACTAAAATTGGGCTCTGATGGTTGGCTGTGTGTGTGTGAGGAGGGTACTATGGACATCCTAGTGTCCTCCCACATTTAACACTCAAATCCAGTTGGGGAAGTCACTGTCACCCAATAAACCTGGAGACAGAGATCTGGTAGAACAAAAGCAGGGGTTTCCATAACCAGACAGTGGACACACAAGAATTGTTGGCACAGTTTACCTTCTAGTGCACCTCCACTGTTACATGTAAACCCAGAAGACCTGTTAATTAGGATTTGACATTGAAGCAAGAAGACACTATATTGTCAAAAGTAATGCTCACACTCCCATCCTGCATAATATGTCGGGTTCAGAGGAGTAATCTCTCCCCATTCAGGTCAGCCTATTGTTTGCTCCTGTGAAGCACTTCATACATTTTACACACCTATTTAAATGCTAATTAGTGACTGGCAGAGGTGGGAGAGCAAATACAAATTTAGCCTCCAGGATCTTCGGGCAGTGAAAAGGTATCTTTCTAGAATTTCAATTTCCTTTCTATTTATTAAAACTCTGACTTCACCATTGAATCAGACTTTTAATAACTATTAAAAATAGTTGTTTAATTATTTTTCTAGCTAGTCTCATTCCCGAGATACAGTATTAGAATTTATTATGTGTAGATTAGTAGTCTACATAGGACAGCTAGGCTTGTCTCCTTGAAAAATAGCTTTTGGGTGTTAGTCACTGCAAGGACATGTGAACATTACATTTCTACATGTCCTACTTTTAAATACCATGCACCCAGTGGTTGAAGTGCATTTAAATGTAGGGGAACTGTGATGCTGAGTGCAATAGGGGCAGGGTGAGTGGGGGCATGGCTAAAAAAACTAAATATTTTGTTTAACTTTTTTCAGTCTTCGACCTTTAGGTAACTATATATAAAATAATGTACAGCTTAAATGAAAAATAAATACAAGTTATGTTAATCAGTGGAAAATGCACTTTTGTACATCACAAAACCTCTTTTAGTTACTGTACTGCAGAGGTCTGTGTCTGTAACCAGAGAGCCACAGAATTGAATCATGGTTGGTGCAGTGGAGAATAGTGACTTGTGTATGTTTAAGGCTGCAAGGTCCAAGACTGTGAGAGAAAGCACTGTGAACATGTAAGTCATTCTTTTTCAAAGCACACACTTCACAGCTTAGCTGTTCACTCCCTTACAATAACTCTAAAAAAAAGATCTGTGCCATCAAGAAGCTTCAAGCGATCCCATCAATTAAATCCAATACCGGCTTCCAAAAACCCTTTATAATTTCAGAGTAACCGGTTGCACACATTTACATTTCTTTAAGGTCAGCGGGCACCCAGACAAGACAAGTTAAGTTGTTAAGAAAGTGGATTTCCTATAGCATTCATGCCTCAAATAGAGAAGAAAGATCAATTTTGACTTGTGGACCTGCAGTGAAAGTGCCACCAGGTCAAGGGTTCATGATGGTGAAGCCAGCTAAGGTGTCACCATCGGAAACCTAGTTGTTCCCTTCACTCGGAAGAGACGAAGAAGCCCTGTGTTTGAAGAGTGAAAGTATCACCAATTTAGGGCCGAGCTCCTGTCCTGCCAAAGTTTAAATGAGGTTCTACATTTTAATACTTTAAACTCTAGTATGTTAGGTTGAAACACTGAGTGAAGTAAACAAATCAGACCCACCAAATAAGTGGTGCACTAGCCTGCTTTATGCTGTATAATCAGGCATATTCTCCAACCAGAAGCAATGGGTAATAAAGAATACAGACGCCTCTGCCCCAGCTTCCATTCACTCTCCCATATGAAGATCAGTGTCTCTAGCAACTTCTGACCACAAGGAAACACTGTACTGCGCAAGCAGCTTGATCTGAAGAGGACATTTAATGTTAAAAGATGTGAATTTCTTCTCTACAAATAAAGCACAGGCTACATCTGTAAATACCACAATGACATTATAAAAAATACTCTGAATTGTTTACATACTTAATAATATACCTAATGTTCCAATACTTTATTTACCACTTTTTGTTATACAGTCTTTGGCCAGTTTTAGGGACTCCAGTTGTTGGCTGTGACCATTCACAGAGGCAGGAACTCCTCGCTGCTGAGGCTGAAGGAAGATATCCAGGGTGCCAAGTCAAACAGGCTCCACAGGAAGAGACCCAGCAGTCCATCCAGGCCTGGTGTCGCGCTCTCATACAGCAGGCCATGAGGCATGCCCCCGACGTGAACCTGGTGGTAGGCACTGAGCCAGCAGAAGGCCACAGAGAGCAGAAACATGTTGAGCAGCACGACCAGTACCAGCATCCTGACCCAGGTCACAGGAGGGAGAGAAGAGCACCTGTGGGCCAGAGGCAGTGAGGAAACAAGGAAAGTTTCTAAGTCAACTAATTGTACATTCCACATTTATCCCAAGCCCCTCTGAATAGTCCCTCTTTATTAATTTCAGCCCGCAGAGTCTTTAGCAGAGTCTTAGTATTGTGCTATTCTGTTCCCTACCCAAACTTGGGCTATTCTTATGTGCTGCAAATAAACGTTGTTACTACTACCCAATTTAATGGTACTCGTGGCACATTAAGTTGGCCTTACCGGAATTCAACAGCGGATATCAGTAGCGAGGGTTCAACCCACAGAACCATCTTGCTGGCATAAAATGAGCAGGAGGCCAAAATGTTTTTAAAGTAGGCTGCGCATTGGCCTACAGAAAGGCCCGCCAGCTAACTTCCCAGAAGCCCCGTTGGTGTAATACGTCAGAGTTTCCAAAGCGAGTTTTGCCGCTGGAACACAGAACTTCCGGCGACCGGCCACGTGCTTCCTGCTTGATTCATTGCCCCACCTCCTGGTTTGTTATCCCTTCTTAAACAGTGCTGAATCACCAAACAACACCTCTTGATTATTCCTGCCTCACACCTACCTTGTTAGATTTGAGAGACCTGGCGGTACTGTGAGCCGTGGAGGCGCGGACCCCTGTGTCCCTCCACGTCAGTCTTATAGGTCTGAACACAGGCTACACTGCACAGAGATGTCCTGAGGGCGGATCCATGTTAGGTTTTCAAGCTAGCCACTCAATCTGTAAATGAGTTCCAGTAAACCTAATATATGTCCATTTATTTTACATGGGTATTCTGAAAATCTGGCATGGTCCAGCTCTCCTGGCCCTATGTTGAATACTGCAGCTCTAGCATGTGTACTTGGCATTGGCCTTGTTAATCTCAGTAGAATTCTGTATTTTTCATTCCCCTGGAGAGTCCTACCTCCATAATGGGTTCCATGTAGTCCTGGGTCCTCTGTGACGCATTCCGCCTCCCAGCACCTTTTGTAAATTAGAAGTAAACTGGGGTTAAAATCTCGTGGTTCTTTCACACTGTCAGATAAAATGTCTAAAAAAACACGAATTCAAGTGCGGGGGAGGGGAGGAGGGGGTAGGCATTTAAAAAAAAAACTTGATTTGAGCACAGCCCAATCTTCATTCACTACCTGCAATAAAGAATAAAGCACGTCTTGCAACACAAAAATAATGCTATTCACCATGTCAGCCGGGGCCCTCTTCAAAGTACAGACTGATGAATGGATGTGCCTGTGACAGCAGCAAAAGAAAAAGGGGAGAATGTCAGTGTTGGTGTCTGCACAGGGCATTAAGAGAAAGAGCTTTAGTAATCATTGCACACAATTATCTTTCCCAGAATACTCTTGGAAATTGACCAGCAGCAACTGGGGCACATCACCAATCAATCTTACGCACCTTACCTTAGCTGCAAACGAAAGTTACGTCTTAAAATACATCAGAAGACTAGAGCGAGCCAAGACACGTGGAATCAGCCAGTATTGCCATGGAGAAGCTTCAGCAGATTATACATAAATATGATAAAGTTGTACTTTAGCTCTGCGGGGTATTCAGGCACAGTCGAAGAGCATTAAACAATTCATTAGAGATTTCCTAAAGGAAATATGGCATTTGTATCGGCCAGGAAGGTGCACACGAACGGTCTTCACACAGGACCGCTTCAGTGATGGGATGAAACAAACAACAAAGCACTGGCTGAGGAAGTCAGTGTTTATCTTCCTTTGGCAGCCAGCCTGGCCAGTCAGGTGGTCTGAAACTTCTGAATGGCTTTGTTCCCCTTCATTCTCCCCGAGGGGCGTGATGCCCCTAGTCTTGAGCATGCTGCCCTGCAGGTCATTCTGAAATGTGGATTCACGGGTGTGGAAGGCCCCTGTTGCCTTGGAAGATGACCAAAAAACAGGAAATTGGGGGAATGGCTCTCCCTGTAGCAGTGGCATTTCTGCAGCATCACAGCACGGGGGTGGCTGCCTTCCCAAACCCAACAGGCTTATCTGGTTTTGGAGCAGGGGGCAGGAGATGCATAGGTGGAGGCTGGTGCATCGAAAAGGACATCAGCCCTGCATAATGGAGACCACCATCTTGAACAGCACACACAAATGTGGAGTTCAGTGGACTCCACCATTCATCTGTCTACAGACATGCATAAGTGCCTTCCATGTGTGTCCCAGGCACAAAGAAGCCAAAGGACACTAGTTATGGGTGAGGGAACAGAACGTGATCTGGAGATAACTTGCCCCAAAGAAGTGCCGAGACCTGTGCCCCCGACTAGACTCTTATGCTGCCACCTCTACCAGTCGATTATAGCCTGGTAAAGGGGCCACTGGTGGCCCTTGGAAAGAGAAGTGTACTTTGGGTGCGCCCTTCTGCATCAGTCGAGCTTTGACAGGGTACCTCTAGTGGGCTTGCAGGACTGGACAGCTCACTGAGAGAAAAGTGCACTCAGCTGGTCAGAAAATGTACAAGGGCGAACCAGAAAGAGAAATTTCAACCCAATGGCTCCAAACATGATGCAAACAGGATGCTTAAAAAATAATGATTCTAGGGCAGAGTCGTGAAGCGGACCTGCATAGCTGCATTCTGAAGCTGCTCCATGGGGGACCTCGCGGGCAGGGATTCTTGCAGTCGAAGTTGGAACTGAGGAAACCCACTGGTACAACACAATGTGGTGTCAGAAGAGCAGCAGTGGAGACAGTGAAAGGTGGTGCCAGGGACCGCGGCAAGGTAATATCCTCATGGTAGGTGGATGCCAAGATTGCGCCTGCCATAACTGAGAACTGCGAGTGAGGGCCGAAGGTGACTGTGACGAGAAGAGTGACGCAAAGAATCAGGCGCCTCCAGGCTACTGCCAGGTCCAGTACCCTGCAGTGAATGATCCCCCCTATGGGGGTGATCCCATGGAGGGGGACAGGAAGAAAAGAGCGTGGGACCTAATCTTGAAATGCCCTTGCAGTGAGTAAAACGCGGCGGGCTCAAGGCAAACAAAAGGAGTTCAGGGGACAGCAGATGGGCGCTATGAAGAGAGGGGACATTAATTTGAAGTTTCAGGAACCCAGAGGAGCACAAACCTCCAGCGCAGACAGCATATGACATAAAGCGAGCAAAACAGATGTAATCCTGGTTGGCGCTGGCAGGCCCTGAAGAGACATTGTATGCTGTAAAAGTAAACTCTAAAATCACCTGCTGGGATGCATGGTTGGTGGCCAAGCTGACTATGAGAGAGCTGCTATGTGGAAATAACTGATGATCTGGGACTATGAATAAGCCAGTAAACTGGGAGGCACCCCAATAAAAGTGACAGAGACAAACTTGTCCATACATCACAAGAAACATACACATAAGACAGTCACAGGCTTTTTTATCTACTCAAACAGGAATAATCAAGGGGGAGGAGAGTGCTCGGGACCGAGGAGATCCCTGCATAACAAGACACAGGTGAACCTACAAAACTGGTCTTGACAAACGTTGAACTATGCTGTAACCTTTATTTTATTTATCTGGTTACTTTATCCCTAGCTGCTCAGCCAGTGTGAATGTGATGCATGAAATGTTGGTGTGAGAGTCTTGAATGGAATGTTTGGGTGCCTGGATGTTTGAGTGTGTCAGTTGGAGTATATGGGCTGAGCAGCAGGCAGACTGATCTTGGTGGGGCTGCATCTCTACAACTCAAATACCTGTAACTGAACTTAATAAACCTACTTGAAACTACACTCTGGCTACGGACCTCATCACTACAGATTTTGGAGACGAGGCTCCTTGCCAGCCAGCTTGCAATCTTTTAAAGTGAATTGCGAGATGATCTGAAGACCGATATCACAGGGAACTTGCTGTTTTTACAGTCAGAATCGGGGGTTAGAGGGGAGCAGATAAAGATACAACTGACTCAGCTGGTACCAAAGTTGTTGAGGTGGAAGGACAAAAACAGACGAAGGAGGAGGAAAGCACACATATAGAAGAAACACTACTCTGCAAGCACAAAATTATGTAATTACCTCGAAAACCGTACACATAGAGAGAACATTAGAGTGTTAGGCCTCCAGGAGAGTGCTGAAGCCTTGGGCTTAGAAAAATTCATGAAAAATCTCTTCCCTGCCTTACTAGGTGAAAGCCAGAGTCAAATCACATTGGACAGAGTACATAGAGTCTGGCTGTGAAGAAGAGGAGAACTAATTAGACCATGTGATATATTGGCGAAATTTCACACGTTCCAAGTCAAAGGTCAAAGAGAAAGTGCTGGAAACAGCAAGGGAAAGGGGCCAGGTAAGACACAATGGTTTTGA
The DNA here is from genome assembly GCF_964204655.1 of Triturus cristatus. Lineage (NCBI taxonomy): Eukaryota > Metazoa > Chordata > Amphibia > Caudata > Salamandridae > Triturus > Triturus cristatus. The sequence continues at coordinate 82,400,891 of NC_140586.1, read as the reverse complement.
TTACTCTCTATTTCAGGCCATTGCCCCTCCATGCTTTCCAGATGACAACAATTCCAGCCGATAACTGAGAAGTTACAATAATGCAAGGCACGCTACCTCGGGCTGTTTCCTTTTGGTATCGCCTTTGAATTTGAGAACAAGGGCAAGGCAGTTGCAGCACAAATCATGGGTGTTGAACTTAAAGACTAGACGGTGGTTGCCTCGAATCCCTTGTCAGAGAAAGCAAGGGGAGATCAAGCTAGGGACACAGAATGGATATTGCCGCGTTGATAGTGACACTGAGGAGCGCGACATAATGAGCGGTCCAGAGAAGAAACTTGAAGTTGAAGAGAATATGGCGAAGGAACCATCTCGCTACCACAGATTGAGCAAAAAGTCAAAAAGAGACAGGAGAAAAACCTAAACACACATGAGAGAAAGTAAATGCAACCAAGCCACATTGTTGGAAGGGGGGCCCCACCTACAAGACAAATATATAAAAAAATACCACATACCAAGGGGGTTACACACAAGGAGGCCTCTGATTTAGAAACCTTAATGACAGAAGGTGACGCAAAAGCGGACATTTAAACGTTGAAAACAAATAAGGCACCAGGCCCGATGGCTCCATGGGAGGGTTTTACAAGTCCTTTGCTGGATTATTATCACATTTATTGGTGAGGGTATTCAACTCATTCTTAAAAAACGGAAAGGTGATGCCCATCATGACTGAAGCCTCTAAATCTCTAATACATAAACAGGGGGAGGATCCTGGGAGCTGCTCATCGCATAGACATATGGCTCTCATAAATTTCAGTGTGAAAATCTTTACAAAGATACTAGCAATAAGATTGTAAAACATACTTCCAGATCTCATTCACCCTAAGCAATCAGGAATTATAAAACACTGCAAAACCAGGACAATATTAGGAGGGTGTTCCACCTGGTTGAGAAAGCAAAAAAGAAAGTTACATCAGCGATTGCAGTTGCGATAAAAAGCTTTCAGGTGGGCCTAGAAGGGGAGGCCCTGGTCTGAACTTCATGACAGTGGTGCCAGCAGGAGACCAAACACCCACATCAAGGTTTGTACTTCATGGAGGGATGTCCCAGCCATTTATATTGGGGAGGGAGACACTCCCTGTCCACTAATTTGTTTGCCTTAAGCACTGCACCATTAGTGAATTAGCAAAAGAGAAGACAAGGGGATTACAGGCTTGCAGTTTGGCCGGGACTAGCACAAGAGTGTGCTGCTTGCAGGCAATGTACTCCTAACCCTGATAGACCCAGTGACATCCCTGCCTTGATTATAGTCCCAATTGGAAGGCTTTTTGGGCATGATTCACAAACATAAATTCACACATTTGTGTAAGTTTACTACTTTTTGTAATCATAAACTAGGTGTGGGGTTTTACGACTCTACACTCCCTATAGTTATGTGTGCAGAGTTCTTTGCTGCACCCGGAGACTCCACAATCGGGGCAGACAACTTCACACACAAAGGTATAGGGAGTGCGGAGTCATAAAACTCCACATGTAGTTTGTGAGTACCAAAAAGTAGTACATTAACATAAGATGTAACTTTACCTTTGTGAATCAGGCCCTGAGAGTTTCACAGGGTTTAAAATAAATGCAACTAAAACTGAGATACTGAAGTTGACACATCCACAATTAGAGGTAGACAAAATTAAGGAGTGCACAAGTTGTAAATAGTCCTCAAGAGGCATTACTTATCTGAGGAGAAGATGACATCAAATGTTCTAGATTTATATAGAGCCAATCTGGTTCCCCTCCTGACAGAGGACCTTCGGAGGTGGGCGGACCTGCCCTTATCATGGCTGGGCAAGATCAATTGCATTAAAATGAACATACTCCCAAGGGGACTTTGACTATTTCCGCCTGTAACCACAATGATACCATGGTGACACCAGAAAACAATTTATCTACCTTAAAGAATACGATCTTGAAATACATCTAGGGAGGAGGGAGACCACGGATTTTGTATAAAATATTGTGCCACCTTCACAAGGGGGAGGGCTGACTCTACACGTTACGTGGAAGAATCACAGGACCAAACCCCAACCCGGATATACTGGCTATTGGTTCTGTGGGACTCATTCAAATATCCACAAGAGGTAAAATTATATATCAATGTTTAAATATCTTGCAAAACCACTTTTTTATTATTCTTTTGCAACAGGTGATAGAAAATATATCATTAAGTTGCAGACAGTGCAGTGCTCATTAGTGCTATGGTGCAAAGGTTAAAAATATGATGCATATATACAACGTGGGTATCCAATCATTCCAAATAATCAGTCTAACCTAAATATTGATTCCAATTACAAAATTGCTGTTAATGTTCCCCATGTAATTATTAACGCTTCTACCTACACAATAATTAGAGTAGGTCTCATCAGGACAGATAACCCATCTGACCCAGCGCCTCTCAGTTGTGTATATCTCGCCTGTAAAGGTTTTCAATTGGTGTTAAATAACTTCCTTTCCGGCGGTGGGCTAAAAAGGCCTCGCTGTATGCAGACTAAGAGACTACGGTGTGTCATGTCCACTCAGTCAAAAGATACAAGTCATGATGAGACCTACTATAATTATTGTGTGGGTCGAAACATGAACAATGGACTGATTATTTTGAATGGTTGGATACCCACGATGTATATGTATTCCATCCACAACTCCTTGGCGGCTCAAGATGCGGAAGGGCACAGGAGTCCTCAAAGCCCACTAGCTCGCCCTTGGTTTTTGACTATGCAGAGATTTGTAGGGTAGGTTTGTAATGGTAGGCCCACCCCCACCTGGAATAGTTCAGTAATATTACCAATCTTTAAAAAAGGGTATAAACCTCAGCCTAAGAATTATAGGCCAATATTGCTTTTAGATTCCACTGTCAAATCATGGGGCAAATTTTACCACATAGGCTGGAGGACTGGGTGGTGGAGAATGCTATCTTAACTAACACCCAATATGATTTTAATAAAGGCTTGAGTACCATAGATCAATGCCTTTGTTTGAGTTTAGTGATTGGTAAACACATGGCAGCTAAAAAGGGTTCTATCTATCTATCTTTTATGGACCTTACAGCAGCTTTTCAGTGCGTGCCACACTCTAAGTTATGGTCCATTATGAGGGAGATGGGTGTGGATCAGGGCATTATTTCTTTTATTCGACAACTCTATAAGGATTCCACTGCGACTGTCCACTTTTGTAAGGACGGTAAATGTGTGGAAACCTTTAGGATCAAAAGAGGAGTAAGACACGGATGTGTCCTTGCCCCATGTTTTTTCTCTTTATATATTCAAAGAGTTGACAAACTTTTACAATGGAAAGCAAAGGACATACCTTATATTGAGACCCATCCTCTCCACATTCTTTTATACGCTGATGATGCGGTTCTTGTGGTCAGAAAAAGGGAGAGGTCTACATAGTTTAATTAATGATTTTATAGATTTTATGCACGAGTAAAACATTCACAATGATCTGTGGGGCAAGATCAACCCAAAGACCCTCTCATTCTGTTAACAACTCAAAGGTTTCCGAGGTGGCCCCCTTCTTTTATTTAGGTATCCTTTTTGATAACAAACTGAAGTGGAAATCGATTTTTTTAAATAGGATAGCTCTTCTCGAAAAGTCAATCACTGGCTTGTATGGATTTTGTAACAGGTTGGGCTCTAAACCATAAAGGAGTTGTTGGAGCTTTACTTTGGCAAAAGTGTTACTATTGCTATGTATGGGGCAGGTACCTGGGGAATAATAGATGTACATAGGCCGCAATAAGTAGAAAATAATTATTTGACGAATGCCTTGCCAGTTCCCAGAAGTTGTGCCAATGCTATCTGCCATGCAGAATTGGGGAATCTGTATTTTGAGGATATAATTAAATTATCTCCCTTGTTATTATGGCACTCTATCTGGGCATGGGAAGAGACCGTCCTTAACAAACTGGTTATAAAAGATTGACTTCGACTACATGCAGCCTTAGACATCCCTTGGTTTGCATACGCGAAGGCAGCCTCAGAGCTAATAGGGCACCCAGGCCTATTTGATTCCCCAGAGTGCTGCCCCTTATTTGAAAAGGGTTATATAAAACAACCATTTTATCAAAATACCTCGGTGAAGACAGCAGTGCTTAATTTGTAAAATATTAAGTGCCAGGGCTCTGACCAGGAGGCCACTGCAGCTTGCACCACCCATTGCCCCTGTCATTGCTGCCAAAACAACTACTAATCATCTCTCTCGCATGTAAATGCGACAGTTTGGATATTTCAGGTCCCCAAAGCTAAAGGAATGGCTGAGGAGGCAGGTATTAGTCATTTTTTAATGTATATTGTTTTCCTTAACAACTGTTATACTGCTCATCTCTAAAGTACATGAGCAGAGCCACCTTGTGGCAGACTGCCCTAAGTGTGGTGTTGACAATTAGGTGCCGAGCACCGGAAACCAATTAAGTGCCGGTGCTCAGCTCCGGCTCAAATTAAGCACTGGAAGACAGCATCTCTAGATAATCTTGAATCGACGGTGTGCACATATAATCTGGTACACATTTACAAGGGCCTCCAACATTATCTTTCTTTTATTCTCAACAGACAGCAGCACTTTGTACTCACCAGATCTTGTTTTAATCTATTACCACTCCTGTTGGGATTTCCAAAAAACAGTTGCACTTTAAAGAATTTGGGCCCCTGTCCATGCAATGACAAGTCTGTCCAGTGGACTTCGCATATTATGTTTTTCTGACCCTTTTATCAGCTACCTAGAAGAAAGTTTTTGTTGCCACTTCTCAAAGAATTTAATTTGGCCAATTCAGACATGCCCTGCTGTTTTTTATAACAGTTACAGAGTCCTCTGTGGCCTCTTTTATATGGCAAATAGTTAAGTTAAGGAAGTGTACAATAATGTGAGACCACAATGTATCTTGTATACTGAATATTGTACAGTTGTTCTAATTTAATTGTTTGGATGGGTTGTTATTTATTTGCTAGTTTGCACTGTGTACTTTTTGCTTTTATGCTACAGAAATGTAGCGAATAAAGTTATACTTGACTTAACTGCCAGCTTGGCCACCATATAGTGATATGGCAGGTGGAGGTGCAGTCAAGGCGACTGAGTGAATTACTCCATCACCCTGCCAGCAATATTTCCATCCACCAATATATAAATTGTCCCCTAAGCAAGAAGGTAAAATCTTTGACTGAGACAAATCTGGTTGGTGTATCCGATTTACGCTTCTTCACAATTGATATGAAATCGCACATAGGCGCCAGTCTGTAGCAACCATCGACTCTCATTGGCGCTTAGTGCTTTGATGAGCCACTCTCACTTAAAACTCTAAAAACATTGGAGTTTTGTTGTGTTGGTGGTATTTTGTTTACTCAATTTTAATCTATTTTTCGAATTCGGTTTGGAATTTTTATTGTATGGTGTTTGGACTATATAGCTGTTTTGGTACTGCATAATTGCATTACATATTGCCCTAGGTTAAGCCTGTCTGCTCTGTGCATTTGCTATGGGGAATTGAGCGCATGTTAATTTTAGTGACTTTGGTGTTGCCCTTGCCAAGTTACTGACATTAATGAAATTAATAATCCAATTTCTTAGAGACCCAAACACACTATTTGTTAGAATGCCCCAAAGACAATCCCAGTTACAATACCCAAATCACAATGGTACTTAGAATAACCCAAGAGGAAATGATTCTTAGAAGCCGCAAACGTTAAGCTCTTCTCGAAAAGTCAATCACTGGCTTGCATGGATTTTGTAACAGGTTGGGCTCTAAACCATAAAGGAGTTGTTGGAGCTTTACTTTAGCAAAAGTGTTACTATTGCTATGTATGGGGCAGGTATCTGGGGGAATAATAGATGTACATAGGCCGCAATAAGTAGAAAATAATTATTTGACGAATGCCTTGCCAGTTCCCAGAAGTTGTGCCAATGCTATCTGCCATGCAGAATTGGGGAATCTGTATTTTGAGGATATAATTAAATTATCCCCCTTGTTATCATGGCACTCTATCTGGGCATGGGAAGAGACCGTCCTTAACAAACTGGTTATAAAAGATTGACTTCGACTACATGCATCCTTAGACATCCCTTGGTTTGCATACGCGAAGGCGGCCTCAGAGCTAATAGGGCACCCAGGCCTATTTGATTCCCCAGAGTGCTGCCCCTTATTTGAAAAGGGTTATATAAAACAACCATTTTATCAAAATACCTCGGTGAAGACAGCAGTGCTTAATTTGTAAAATATTAAGTGCCAGGGCTCTGACCAGGAGGCCACTGCAGCTTGCACCACCCATTGCCCCTGTCATTGCTGTCAAAACAACTACTAATCATCTCTCTCGCATGTAAATGCGACAGTTTGGATATTTCAGGTCCCCAAAGCTAAAGGAATGGCTGAGGAGGCAGGTAGTAGTAATTTTTTAATGTAGATTGTTTTCCTTAACAACTGTTATACTGCTCATCTCTAAAGTACATGAGCAGCGCCACCTTGTGGCAGACTGCCCTAAGTGTGGTGTTGACAATTAGGTGCCGGTGCCGAGCACCGGAAACCAATTAAATGCTAGTGCTCAGCTCCGGCTCAAATTAAGCACTGGAAGACAGCATCTCTAGATAATCTTGAATCGACGGTGTGCACATATAATCTGGTACACATTTACAAGGGCCTCCAACATTATCTTTCTTTTATTCTCAACAGACAGCAGCACTTTGTACTCACCAGATCTTGTTTTAATCTATTACCACTCCTGTTGGGATTTCCAAAAAACAGTTGCACTTTAAAGAACTTGGGCCCCTGTCCATGCAATGACAAGTCTGTCCAGTGGACTTCGCATATTATGTTTTTCTGACCCTTTTATCAGCTACCTAGAAGAAAGTTTTTGATGCCACTTCTCAAAGAATTTAATTTGGCCAATTCAGACATGCCCTGCTGTTTTTTATAACACTTACAGAGTCCTCTGTGGCCTCTTTCATATGGCAAATAGTTAAGTTAAGGAAGTGTACAATAATGTGAGACCACAATATATCTTGTATTCTGAATTTTGTACAGTTGTTCTAATTTAATTGTTTGGATGGGTTGTTATTTATTTGCTAGTTTGCACTGTGTACTTTTTGCTTTTATGCTACAGAAATGTAGCGAATAAAGTTATACTTGACTTAACTGCCAGCTTGGCCACCATATAGTGATATGGCAGGTGGAGGTGCAGTCAAGGCGACTGAGTGAATTACTCCATCGCCCTGCCAGCAATATTTCCATCCGCCAATATATAAATTGTCCCCTAAGCAAGAAGGTAAAATCTTTGACTGAGACAAATCCGGTTGGTGTATCCGATTTACGCTTCTTCACAATTGATATGAAATCACACATAGGCGCCAGTCTGTAGCAACCATCGACTCTCATTGGCGCTTAGTGCTTTGAGGAGCCACTCTCACTTAAAACTCTAAAAATATTGGAATTTTGTTGTGTTGGTGAAATTTTGTTTACTCAATTTTAATCTATTTTTCGAATTCGGTTTGGGATTTTTATTGTATGGTGTTTGGACTATATAGCTGTTTTGGTACTGCATAATTGCATTACATATTGCCCTAGGTTAAGCCTGTCTGCTCTGTGCATTTGCTATGGGGGATTGAGCGCATGTTAATTTTAGTGACTTTGGTGTTGCCCTTGCCAAGTTACTGACATTAATGAAATTAATAATCCAATTTCTTAGAGACCCAAACACACTATTTGTTAGAATGCCCCAATGACAATCCCAGTTACAATACCCAAAGCACAATGGTACTTAGAATAACCCAAGAGGAAATGATTCTTAAAAGCCGCAAACGTTAAGCCTCTCAGAACACCCCCAAAATTAAGATTCTCTGCAGACTAAAACACAATGATTGGTCAAATGTACTAAACACAATGATTGTTCAAATGCGACAAACACAAAGATTCTGACATTGCCCCAAACACAACGATCTTATAATGCCCCAAACGCAATGATTATTTGAATACCCCAAACTCAATGATTCTTATTATGTTCAAAAACACGATTCTTTTCCTGTTTGTCACGGGTACATTATGTGGTGAACAGATCACTATTGGTAGCATTTATTCCCTCCACCATTAGGTGCCACATTTATTGACAACTTATTCGGGGTCTGGAGTTCCCTTCTGGTGGGCTTGACCCTGATGGGAGGAGACTGGAACGCTACCATGGGGCCGTTGGACCGCCAGCGCATCCTCGATTCCCCACAGCCCTTGGGACCGACCAAATTGTTTACTCTGGTGTCTACGATGGACCGGGCTGACATTTGGCGGGAGTTTCACCCTACTGAGCGTGCATACACATATCTCTCGATGGTCCATGGGTCGCAGTCCCGCCTGGGCTATTTTCTTGTTCCCCGGGTTTTTCTACACAGATTCTTGGCAATACAACATAGACCTCGCGGTCTCTCTGATCATTCCCCGGTTACAATGCAATTCCACACATGCTCCCGCAGGCCCCCATTCCGCTGACAAATGTCCCGTGGCACCTCCGCAGTCCGGCCTATCAGGATATGCTCAACACTTCGATCGTTATGTATTTAGCTGACAATGGCCCCTCTGCCCCTTCGAACACTGTCCTCTGAGAAGCCCTCAAGCCGACGGTCCGGGGCTGTGAAATAAGCTATAGCACACACGAGAAACGAGCACGTCGTGAGCAACTTGACGCCATAGAAACATGCCAGGCGTCCCTATCTTCCCAACTCAGTGCTAATCCCTGCCCCATCATTCGCCGTAATTTAGTCCTTGCGCAGCAAGAACTGCGCCAATACCTATTGGGCGAGGCCAAAGAGATCTGGGAGGCATCACAACATCGGATTTATCAGTGGGGGGGATAAGTCCAGTAAAATGCTCCACAGACTGTGCCAAGCAGACGGCACCCCTGCCGTTACGCCCACTATTCGTGGCATTGACGGGTCTTTATACACGTGGCCAGAGGGGGTAGCCGATGCCTTTGCAATACATTTTACGTCCCTCTACGCCAGGCAGGAGCAAATCTCTGCTGAACTCATCGCGGAATTTGTTAGAGACATTCCACCTCGTAGACTCCCCGACTCCGTTCGGGACCGTCTAGAGACTCCAATAACGGTAGAAGAATTGACTGGTGCCCTCAACGCGCTCCGACCAGGTCGCGCCCCGGGCCCCAATGGTTTCCCCCAGGGAATTCCTCCGATCCCATATGCCCCTTCTAGGGCCCCATTTATTGGCTACCATTCTGGACGCTTCAGACCAGGCATGGTTACCAAGCGACTGGCGTCACGCGGAGATAGTGCTCTTTCTCAAACCGGGCCGACCACCTGAGGACTCATCTTCTTTTTTTTTTTTTTTATATTTTTATTAAAGTTTTCCATCAGCGCAGTGAAACCAACTACAGAGAAGAATAAAGAGGACTCAATCCTCAATGCACATATCAGGAGAAATCCGTGCGTCCCCCGCTGCCCCCCTAAGCCCCCAACCTGAGGACTCATCTTCTTATCGCCCAATTTCCCTTATAAATTTTGAACCCAAATTGTTAGGGAAAGTTTTTGCTGACCGTCTTAGGGTGTGCATTACCGATTTGATACATCCCGATCAGTCGGGATTTATGCCACAGCGGGCTACTAGACATAATATCAGGAGAGTCCATAATGCCATCGCTGCGGCCCCCATTCTAGGCCCTCCAGCTGCCCTCCCATTAGCCGACATCGACAAAGCATTAGACTCGCTAAGCTGGGTCTATCTTTTCCAACTGCTCGAGGCAATTAACTTTGGACCCCGCTTCCTGGCATATATACGCCTACTATATACGGAGTTGACAGCATCGATCCAAATTGCAGGACACGATCCCGCCCATTCTCGATCCGGAGGGGCACCCGTCAGGGATGCCGACTATCCCCATTATTGTTTGCTTTGGTGGTTGAGCCCCTGGCGGCTTGGGTCAGAAGTGACCCGGTGCTCAGATGATTTGATTGGTCCCATTCAAGATCTGATCGCATAGCATTATATGCGGATGATGTTCTCTTTTTTATGACTGACCTGTGGTACTCTGGACCCCGGATATTGGAAATTCTCAGAGTATTTGGGAGCACCACCGGCCTTCACGCCAATCCAGCCAAATCTATCCTCTTCCCAGTGTGTGGACGTCAAGGCCGCGAATCGTGGGCCGCGCAGCTGTCTAGAGCCACAGATGGTTTCAAGTATCTGGGGATTTTCATTTCCCCATGTCCCAAGATCTCTTGGACTCATAATATAACCCCACTGCTGATCAGTCTCAAAAATGAAATGGCAATATGGTCTGCTCTCCCGTTATCCCTTTATGGGCGCTCAGCCATCTTTAAAATGGTTTCCCTGCCTCGAATTCTATATCGCCTCCAAAATTTCTCTTATCCTATCTCTCGTGCGTGGTTTGCTCAGGTAAACGCAATACAAAATAAATTCCTTTGGGGCGGTGGAGTTGTTCGCGTGGCGCTCCGCACTTGTGCGCAATCTACGTGTTGTGGGGGGATTGCGGCTGCTGATATTTATTCCTACTATGTCGCGTCTCACATCCTTGTAATTAATGAACTATGGTATAATTCCCCCACTGACCCGGTATATGCCGTAGAACATGCCGCAGTGGAGCACGTCCCCCTTCTCCATTTATTATACAGTTACACAAAGCTGGACCATTGGGTTGGAAAGGGTGACTGACTTGACAGACCCCCCCCTGTGGCAAGGTACGTACCTCAGGACTGCTAGCACACTGAGCGGGTTCCGGGGATGGGACTTGGTAGGGATATCGACCCTTGGCGATGTGTGGAGGGGCGCCACTCTTAAATCATTTCAGCAACTACAGACTGAGTTCAGCCTTCACAAATCACAATTTTTTAAATATCTACAGCTCCGACACGCACTCACCCCCCAGATCCGAAATGTGGAGTCCCTCCCAGAGTTTCAGCCCTTAGAGGGACGCCTGTTGATGGGAGACCGTGGACTGCACAAAATTAGACAAATATACCAAACTTTGACAACACACACTCCCACCACGCTCGATAAGACCCGACTGGCCTGGCTGGCCGATATTCCAGAATTGACTGATGATGACTGGGCAGAGGCGAATGCCAGCCCCAGGGGCGCGGCGGTCTCCACGCGTTATCGGCTCATTCAATTCAAATACCTACACAGAGTTTATTACACAAGAGTACGACTGTGGCGAATGGGAGTTATTCAATCACCAGTATATTTGAGGTGTGGCAGAGATGAGGGGTCCTTTTTCCACACGGTATGGGCTTACACTGCCTTACAGCCCTTTTGGAATAGAGTTCGGTCATGTCTTAGCGAGGTATTGGGGTGGGTGCTCCCATCGGACCTACGACTGTTTCTGTTGCATTCTACTGATGACATTGGGGGGAACCGATACAAGCAACATCTACTGTTCCTCGAACTTACTATTGCCAAACGTGACATTGCACAGAGATGGAAGGCATCCTCTCCTCCGATTATCAGTAAATGGAAGACCGAATTAGATATGTGTATGGGAGCTGAAATTGCTGTGTTCGAAGCCAGGGGCTGCCCACGGAAACATCGCAAGATATGGTCACGGTGGGCGACATATCGTGGAATCGACTTGCCCCCTCTACCTGAGGAGGACATCTGAGCGGGATCCGCCATCCTCTGTCAAGGGTCCCCCAAGTTCTTACTGCTTGCCTGTTCTACTATTTCACTGGACTGAGCTTTCCATATCTGCTGTATTCTGTACTGTATCCCGAAACTTTCCCACTGCCTGCATATTGTTTCGATTTTTATTTCACCTGCATGTTCCACAAGGACTGTTTGTTTTTATGGAAATGGTTATTGATGCGCATATTGTCCGAATGCTTCAACGAGCTAATACAAGATCACTGCTTGTTGTTTTGCAAAATGACCAAATAAAACTTGTTGTTAAAAAAAAAAAACACGATTCTTTGAGTGCTCTAGGCAAGGCAACTCCCACAATGTAGCAAACATGTTAGCCCTCTGAATGTCCTAGACTTGACAACTCCCAGAGCACAGCATATGTGGCACTTCCCACAATGCACATGGGTTGACATCACTCCAGACTGCAGCAAAGATGAGGCTTACAGCTATGCCGCAGCTATGTCATGACCCAAAGGAACCCAAATATGAAAACGTTCACAGGTATGAGACTTCCTAAAATGCCATATACGTGACCCATCCCAGAACGCCCAAGACATGCCCCTTCCTGCAATGAAAAAGAATGGTACCCCTCAAGTGCCTTAGGCATGACCTCTCCAGGAACGCCTTAAACATGAGACCTCCCACAGTACACAAGAATAGCAACACCAGAATGGCCAGGCACCACATGCCCCAATGCCCTAGACATAATATCACAGGCATGTCTTACAATGTTCCCTGCACGACACTGACAAATACTGTCCTTGGCATAACAGATTCCAAAATAGCCAGACATGAAACATCCCAGAATGGCCTCAAGCACCACGCTCCTTAGAACTTTAGAGGCATGCTGCCTTCCATAACAACGCAGGCACACTTACATGGCCATTTCCTGCTCCTTGTCTGCCACCTCATCCATCAGAAAAGAGATATTCCTGCGAAGAACCTGTTGGATATCAGTGAAAAGTCTCATTCCAAAAAGCTTGCATCAACAAACTCTTTTCAAATGATAGTTATGGTTACAGGCATGGAGGCAATACAAGCAGATAATGACGTTGTTGCTAGTTCTCTTATCTTGCAACATCTCATGTTAGGAAGATAATTAACTCATTATTTTTTGGGGGGGGGGGGGAGTTTTATATAGCACAAACTCGACCAGAAGGTATCAGAGCATTTTACACGAGCACCAGTTGCGTTACAGAGGGACACAGTCATTTTGTTAGGCTTGGGGAGATTAAATGATTTGCCCAGAATCACAGGATGGAAGCAGTCGAGACACAAATGGAAGCAGTCGAGACAGAAACCCGGTGCCCTAGCTTCGAGGTGGGCCACATCCTTGGAAAGTTGACAAGGGAGAGGGTTCAGCCAGCTCATATTGGGGCGGTATGTCCTGCTCTCTAGTATGATCTTCGTGAGACAGGGGCATGAACAATGGTGGATGATCTGCCAATGAAGTCCTGGACTCAACAGTTGGCCCTGGGTCTCATTTGGCAATAAGGGGGAAACTTCCATTGAGAATCCATGCTTCTGGTGATACTGTTCAAAGTACACGATAGACAAAGGCATGCACTCTGATTACACCCAGGGCTTCACTGTTTTTATGTTCGTGGACAAACCTTGTATTCATGTCCACTATGTATACATGCCGTGGTCATGTTTGTGAACCTGCATTTGCCCAGATCTTACATACACAGTGGGTCCCAAATGGTCGTTTTAACTAACAGTATGCTAATGTCACCTTTGCCAAGGTTGGGCTTTACAATAAAAATTAAGGGATGTTCACCGAAAATTACCTGGAGCAAGACCCCTGACCTTCTGGTCAGATTTCTGCTTTCCCTGCGCACAGCTCCACTGTGTGTTATCTCATTCCTGCATCCCGGCTGACTGTGGTTCGAGGCCTGTGCCTCGCCCGCTCCTGTCTCTTCCATCAGTGCCCTGTTTTGTTGCCCTTGACCTGGATGAACGCCGCCTCTCGACCTGACATCACGATCACTATCCCCGAAGACTACAAATTCATCCGGAAGGACCGCCCCAAACGCCCTGGAGGGGGCCTCACCATCGCTCACAAGTCCAACCACCGCCTGAGCACCCACACTGACGGGCCCACAAACCTGATGGAACACCTCCACTTCAAGATACAGACCAACCTGTCCACCACCCTCCGAGGCACCCTCATCTACAGACCCCCAAGACCCTGCGCACCTTTCTCTGACTCCATCATTGACATCAGCACCCCGCAAGCCATCACCTCTACTGACTACACCCTGCTGGGAGACCTCAACTTCCACCTCGACAACCTCCAAGACCTCTACTGCGCCTCCCTCCTGGACAACCTCCATAACATCGGACTCAAACAGATCTAACCAGAATCAACACACTCAGCAGGACACACCCTCAACCCCATCTTCACAGCAGGAAACTCCATCACCTTCAGCCACACCTCCGAACTCCCTTGGACAGACCATCGTTGGGTCCACTTCACCTTCAAAGCTAACATCACTCGCAAACGTTCTTACTAGCTCCAGCGCAGGAATTGGAACAAGATCTCCAATGACCAGTTCACCGCCTCCCTCAGCAGCTCAACTCCCACTGCTACAGACGACGACGCAATCACCACCGCCCGTAACCTACACAACTGGATCACCGACTGCGCCAACACCATCACCCCCTCAAGAAAACATCCATCGCCACGCCAAGAAAGCCAGTTGGTTCTCCACCAAACTCTGAGAATCTAGACAAACCTGCGGATGCCTCAAAAAGCTATGGAGGAACTCCAAAACCACAGATGACTTCAAAGCAGTCACCACCACAAACCACAAACTCATCAGGCCCTCAAGGAAGAAAGCACTCCAGGACAGAATCTCCACCCACGCATATAACAGCAAGGTAATCTTCGGCATCATCAAAGAGTTTGCCCAACCCAACAGTGAGACTACAAGCATCCCACTCTCCCAGGACCTCTGCAACAGACTCAGCGCTTTCTTCCATCTCAAAATCAAGACCATCCAGGGCAATTTTGATGACAACAAACTCCACACAGAACCCACAGCCGCCATTCCACACAACAGTCACTAGACACTCAACAGCTGAACTGCCCTCAGGATTGAAGACACACTGAAGACTATTAAGTCACCCACTCTGGGGCCCCCATGGACCCATGCCCAAACCACATCTACCACAGAGTCGCAGACATCATCACCCCTGTGCTTCGACTAATCATTTAACCGCTCCTTCGAAAACGCCTCCTTCCCCAATGACTGGAAACAGGCTGAGATCAACCCTCTCCTGGAAAAACCCTCAGCGGACCCCACCGACCGTATGAACCACAGACCGTTCTCATTCTCCCGTACCCGGCGAAAGTCATGGAAAAAGCTGTCAACAGTCAACTCACCTCCTTCATAGAAGAAAACAGCATCCTCGACTCCTCCCAATCAAGCTTCAGGAAGAATCATAGTACCGAAACCGCCCTTCTCACCATGAAAGACGATGTGCGCTCCCTCCTCGACCGAGGAGAAACTGTGGCCCTCATCCTCCTGGACCTCTCCGCTGCCTTCGACACAGTGTCACACCGCACCCTAGCCCGCAGACTCCATGACGCAGGTATCCGGAATGAGGCCCTCGACTGGATCTGTTCATTTCTCTCCGGCAGAACTCCCCCCTTTCTTCTGGGAACCTACAGCGACCACCTGCGGGGTCCCACAAGGATCCTCCAACAGCCCCACCCTGTTCAACGTCTACTTGACCCGCTCACATCCATCGGCAGATCACACGGACTCAACATCGTATCATACGCTGCCGACACCCAAATCACCCTCTCCCTATCCAACGAACCCAACATCTCCAAACACAACTTTCAAGAAGGAATTAAAGCAGTCGCCAAGTGGTTGAAGAACAGCTGCCTACAACTAAACACGGACAAAACCGAAGAACTCATTATGGGCCCACACCCCGATGCCTGGAACGACACCTGGGGGCCCCTTCCCTCGGTAACCCACCCTCCCCCACGGACCATGCGTGCAACCTCAGAATCATCCTGGACTCCGAACTCAAGATGGATTGCCAGATCAACGCTGTCACCTCTTTCTGATATCATATCCTCCCCATCTCTGAAAGACCTTCAAATGGATTCCCCTTGAACACAGGAAAACAGTCACCCACGCCCTCATCAGCAGCAGACTGGACTACGGCACTGCACTCTACGCTGGGATCAACAAGAACCTCACCCGCAAACTCCAGAACATCCAGAACCTCGCCACCAGGCTAGTCATCAACCTACTGTGCCACTGCCACACCAGCCAACATCTACAGACAGTACACTGGCTCTCCATTGAGAAGAGATTCACCTTAAAGCTTCTCTCCCACGCCCACAATGCCCTCCACAACACTGGACCAGCCTACATAAACCTCTGCCTCTCGTTCCACGCACCCCAAAGATCCCTCCGCTCAGCCCAGCTCTCCCTTGCAACTGAACCCCACATCAAGAAGAACAGAACAGGAGGACGCTCCTTCTCCTTCTTTGGGGCCAAGGCATGGAACACCCTCCCTCCCCACCACTGATAGACACCTTCACTTGCCAAGTTCTTGAAGGGACTCAAGACCTGGCTCTTCGACAAAGCACTGTAACACCCTGAAGCTTCGCATCTCCCAACCCCAGCGCCTTGAGACCCTTTTGGGTGAGTAGTCGGGCTTAACAAACCCATGATTGATTGATAGATCGGTGGAATACCTGGCACACATTTCCAGGTACCCTGCCTGCATGACAGTCGGGTTTCATGGTTAAGCTATAGCCAATTTACAAGGACAGAAGAGAGAAAGTAAAGCAAACTGGGCAAGAAGGTCGCCCTACCAGTAATCACCACATGTCATGAGCCCACCTACAATATGTTGTTTCGCCTCTGACTCCCAGTCACAGGCATGCCACATACCTCCATTCTGCAAGTGTATTCCTCAATGGCCCTCTCCAGCTCCTCTGTGTAACTTTGTTTCTGAAAATGAAAGAAGAATGAGGTTTTTAATTTAACTGTACTATTTTATAGTTAATTGTTGTTGGCCTATTGTGTATCTAACTGAAATTTCCCACTCAATGAAATATCTAACTGGATTACACCATTCTATTTTGAAGTTCAGTGAATGTAACTTAGGGGCTCATTACGGTGGTGGATGGACTTGAGTCCGTCCGCCATCGTTGCGGGGCTTGGGACTGGCTGCCTGTAAGGTGGCGGTCCTGCACGTGAGATTACGATTCGACTGCCACGGTGGGGGTTGCATTGTGTATCTCTAACACTGCGGCGGGTGCTGCTGGCTGCAGAACCTGCCGTAATGTTCGAAATGCACTGTTTGCATTTCCCTGCACTACGTGGCAGGAACCACGCGGTGCCTGCCACCTGGTGCAGGGAAATGTAGGGGGGTACCATAGATGCCTCCCCAGTGCAAAACTAAAGTTCCTCTGCACAAGGAGGGCCTGCAACGGGCCCCCAAAGTACATCCTGCCAGCCTTTCCATGGTGGTTTCACCCTCATGGAAAGGCTGGCGGGGATGCAGCATCGTAATATGGCGGGCGGTGCCTGCCAGGCACCGCCACCATTCTACTGATGCGCTGCGGTCCGACAGGTAATCCTAATGATTGCTGCTGTTGGACCCGTGGCGGACAGACTTTCCTTCCACCACGCACGCCGCCCGCCATTGTAATCTGGCAGGCGGGATTTGGCCGCATGATTGCGGTGAATACGCCACAGGCAGGCTGCCGGTAGCAGATTCACAGCAATCGTAATGACCCCCTTAGTCCTTTGACACTGGTCTATAGTTATTTAAGTCAGCAGTAATATTCTATGTAGGTCTACAGTGTCTAAACAGACTACATAAACCATTCTTTATTGAGCTAAAGTATGCTGAATTAGACTGCACCATTCTACTTTAGTCTGTAGTGGAAGTAACTGGAATGCACCATTGTAAAATAGTCTATCATGTGTCTAATTGGATAGTGATATTATATGTTAGTCTACACTGTATGTGCATAACCTTTGGTACCTATTTGGAATATACTATTTAAGATTAGTCTAAGATGTATCTAAATGGACACTACCACCCTTTGTTAGTCGGTAATGTGTTTACTAGGACTATACAATTTTATGTTAATCTACATTGTATTTAACTGCACCATCTATATTGCATACAATTGAGCAGTTGTTTTTTATGTTAGTTTACTGTCTATTTGATTGTCCTCTACAGTGTAGCTGGACTAAACGTTTCCATTTTGCACTTACAGGATGTGAAAATGGACCTCACCATTCCTTGTAATTAGCAGACTATGCCAACGGGTGTGTAACGGATACTGCATTGTGCGTTAAATAAGTTACCTTTTTTCGTAGTCTCACTTTCACTTCTTCTCTTAACTTCTCTCTCTTCAGAATTTTCTAAGTAACAGAGAGATTAAATGTAGTATTAACGGGAGCAATCGTTCTACAGAACAGGTTAACATACATGCGCCACGCGCTATGTAATAATATATGCACTATGCCCTGCGTGTGATATTTCATATTCAGGGATTGGGCATTATTTGGGCTTAGCAATATTCCGAGCAGCAACGTTAAATGAGGCCAGTTAAGAATAAGGAATGGGCATTACATAGGGACGTTGATATACATTTACTAGCCATTCACTCTGAAGAGTCCACCACCCCTAAGCTGTTTTCAAAGACTCTTCTGTAAACCCCTCCCTCTCCAAAACCCCTTCCTGTTTTTGTTTTTGCTTGCAGCCTGTGTAGGAAGCTTTCTCTCTATATGGTGTACTAAAAAGAAGTGCATAATGCAGAGAGTCCAGTGGTTCCGCAGTTAGCTTACAGAGGCTAAAATAGATAATACTAACACTCTCTTTTGTGGTAGTGTGGGCAAGCAGTTAGGCTTATCAGAGGGTAGTGCTAAGCATTTTTGTACTCACAGAGGCGATAAATGAGACACACACTCAAATAATAAATCCATGACCAAATTAGAAAAATAAAACTTCTTTTTATATATGTTTCAAAACCAAGAACTTGTTCAAAGGTAAGTACTGTTTTCGATAGCAATGTGTTCAGGTAAGAAAAGCTTTAAACGTTGTGCGCCTTCATGCACAATACAATCCTATCGAAGGAAAAGTCAGAGATGCATAAAGGTAGGTACATTCGGATTCTGGGGTTCACCTTCAGGGTGTGGTGTTGTAGTGGGCCAAGGCCCAAAGTGCTACCAGCAGTTCTTCGGGAACTGCACAGGGTCCTGGTGAAGTTGATAGCTGGCGCTATGGAGAAGGGGAACCACCCAAAAATAGGCCACATTGGGGGACTTGGGGACAAGTCAGAGAGATACCAAACGGGGGTTTGGGTTGCAAGGGGTCTTGGAGCATGGAGGCGCAACGGGTTCATCAGGACCCGTTGGGTGCTCGGGTGCAGAGTGGTTAGGTCGGCTGGGCTGGTTGAGCAAACATGATCCTCGCAGTCAGGGACAAACAGCTGGAAGGGCCAAATCAAGGTTGCTGGGCCACTCACACAGTGGGTATGGCTGCTTGGTCCTGGTGCATCGGAATCCGGACTGGACTCTCACTGTTGGTGTTTGGGGCAGGGCGTCTGCTACCCCAGGGGTTGATGCTGAACAGTTTTGGTCGGTCCTGGTGTCTCCACACTCGGTGGGGAGACAGATCTGACCTTCCAGAGCTTGTGTACCTTCTCCTGGCAATCTGTGGCGTCGGTCGGGCTGGGGAGCTGCAGGGCAGTGGACCAGACTCTACTGGTCGGTGCCTGCAGGCTGCTGGGGAATAGTTCCTCTAATACAAGGGAGACTGTAGATAATTTTTGAAGTGCTGGCAGGCTACCTAAGGCTTTGGTAGTTCTCTATCTCACAGAAGAGTCACCCTGTTGCTATTGTCGAGAGAGGGCTGAAGACAGGCAGGGTTTCACACAAACAGTCCACAGTTCTGCTGCAGTTCTCGCTAGGCAGTGACTCTTCTTCATCCTTCTTCTCTTGATCCATCAAATCTGAGTTCTTAGGTTCAGGGGTGTCACCTAAATACTCAATTTAGAGAACTTTATGGGGAGTGTAAGGTAGTATGAATGAATGAATGAAAAGCAATTTATATCGCGCAAACTAAGCCCGAAGGCATCAAGGCGCCTACCAATATAATAAGAAACACAGAGGCCAGCTCACGGATATGCCATAACAAATAGCCAGGTCTTTAAAGCTTTCCTGAACAGGGGGACTGATGGTTGAGCTCTAATTTCCATGGGGAGAGCAATCCAAAGCTTGGGCGCTAAATAGGAAAAAGACCTTCCTCCCCACCTAGTTCTCCTGAAATGAGGCACCAGTAGCAATTTATTTTCAGAGGAGCGAAGATTTCTAGAGGGGACATAGGGAACTAAGAGATCCCTGATCCCTCTCGCTCCTTGGCCCAATGTGGCCCCATATGTTAGACTAAGGATCTTAAAAGTGATCCTAGCCGAAATAGGGAGCCAATGTAGGCTCTTTCTAGCAGCAGTAGCCGAAGAGAGCCTCGAGGCGTCCGTCACAAATTTGGCAGCCGCATTCTGACCAGTTTGTAGTCGCTGCACCAGACCCTTGTCTAGACCAGAGTAAAGAGCAATGCAATAGTCAAGCCGTGAGGACACCAAGGCTATCACAACTTGTTTGCGTGCAGAAGGAGCAAGATAATGTTTTATTTTTCTTAGGATTTTAATGATGCCCCAACAGGTCGACACTGTTCTATTTACCTGTAGGTTCATGGAGAGCGAAGGATCAATCAGGACACCCAGATTACGAGCTGAGTGAGTGGGGGTAGGACACAATCCCAAAGAGGGAGGCCACCACTCATCCGACCAAAGGTCACTCCTACCACCAAAGACAAGAACCTCCGTTTTTTCACCATTCAGCTTTAAGGAATTACAAATCATCCATTTAGAGACTGCCTCCATGCAGTTTCTAAAGCTGAGAGCAGAGGAATCGTCCGGGTGTGAGAGGGACACCAGGATCTGGGTATCGTCTGCATAGGAGACTACCTCCATCCCGTAAGATCTTATTAGTTTGGCAAGTGGGGCCACATAGATATTAAAGAGGGTAGGACTAAGAGCCGAGCCCTGTGGGACCCCACATTGGACGGGCAGGGATGGAGATAGAAATTCGCCCAATTTGACCCTCTGTTCTCTCTGATCCAGAAAAGAAGCCAAAAGGCTCAAGGCCGATCCTTCCACCCCAATCTCCCTCAGACGAGCTGTCAAAGTCACAGGGGATAGGGTGTCGAAGGCTGCTGTAAGGTCTAATAGGACCAGAAAAGTAGTATGGCCCTGGTCCACCTCCATGCGGATATTATTTACCACAACTGTGAGAGCTGACTCTGTACTATGGGACCTCCGAAAGCCATGTTGAGCCGGATCGAGTAGCTCATGCGCATCTAAAAAAGCCATCAGATGTTCATTAAGATGGGTTTCGAGCATTTTGGCAGGTGCCGGAAGCAACGAGATGGGACGAAAGTTCTTCAGAGTTTCAGGATCAAGGGAGGGCTTTTTTAAAAGAGGCTTGACCACCGCCCTCTTCCACACGGCCGGGTAAACACCCTCATATATTGCCCTGTTCATAATATCAAGAAGAGGGGGCAGTAAAGCATCCCTACAATCCTTAAAAACTTTGAGAGGGCCAGGGTCCAAAGGTGAGCCCGATCTGGTATTACTGAGCAACATATCCAGTTGGGTTATGTCAAGCGGAAGAAAGCTAGACAGACTAGCCTTAACAGTCCAATTCTCACTTTCAGCCCCCGAGATAGCAGGAGTAAAGGGGGGGGGCAAAGAGGCCCTTTGCAGTTCCAGAGCGGAATAAATATCAGCAATTTTGGCGTGAAAGAACTGGGCAATCCTATCGCAGAGATCTTGAGAACTGACAGTAGGATTGGGAGTTTGCAAGGAACACAGGGAGTCAACAATTCGAAATAGGTCTCTGGGGGACGTAAGAGAGGTAGTTAGTTTAGCGAAGTAATCCTGCTTTTGTTTGATTACCTCCGCTTTATACCTTTTAAGAGAAAGTTTATGTTTTCCCTTTCTGTAAAGTCCCAGCTCGCCCTCCACAGCCTCTCCTGTTTCCTACAGTCCTGCCTCAAACGTCTCAGGGGTTCAGTAAACCAGGGGGCGGATGGACTCTTTCTGGCCGAGTAGCGTAATGTGACGGGGGCCAAAGTGTCAACTGCCCCACTAAAAAAGGAGTCAAATTCAAAGGCCGCCAAGTTGACATCTCCAAGATTAGCAATTTTACTATTGGGAATCAGCGGCGCCAGGGTCTCATTCGAAATCGCCCTAAGATTTCGTTTAGGTTCTCTTCTGCTATGGCTGAAGGACCTAGAGATGGCAGGGGGACCCTGAAACTCCAAAGGAACGGCCAGATGGTCGGACCAGACCAAAGGAATGGGTTGACCCGTCGAATCCCTAGGGTCGTTCGAAAAGACCCCATCCAGGATGTGACCCGCCCGATGAGTGGGCCATTTGATCAGTTGCTTAAAGCCACACGCGGACATAGAATCCAGAAGGGAGAGGGAATCCTTGGAATCGAAATTTTCCAAATGAAAATTGAAGTCCCCAAGGATCGTCATGTGTTCACAACCAAAATAAGGTTCTAAGATATTAAGCAGTTTCTGACTAAAGGCAGTTCTGGGTCCGGGGGGTCTATAAATCAAAATACCTGCGAAGGGGAGAGAAAGAGCAGAAGTAATCACAAAATGTAAGGCCTGAAAAGGATCTGAAGGAGCAGAAAGTGGAGTGGTATGGCAGGAATGGGAGACTTGATGTAAAATCCCCAGCCCACCCCCTCTGCGCCCC
This sequence comes from Triturus cristatus, assembly GCF_964204655.1. Classification (NCBI taxonomy): domain Eukaryota; kingdom Metazoa; phylum Chordata; class Amphibia; order Caudata; family Salamandridae; genus Triturus; species Triturus cristatus. Next base: position 82,378,422 of record NC_140586.1, on the reverse strand, counting down.
ACACGATCTAGTCTTCCAAGAGCATAGCCTTCGGGGATGGCGTCTATAAGGTCCGGGCCGGAAGAGTCCGAAGCCCAGGTTGCGGTTAGAAATACCCAAGAGGGTTTTAAACTTGACACAAACTCATTAAAAGCTATATTATTTTTCACTAGTGATCTAACATTGATCAGAAGGCCCCGCTCAATATTAGCCGTAGAGGGTGTTTTGAGCGTGGTAATGGAACTAGTAAGGGGGCCTGCCGCAGGTGGCAGCGAGCGCAATGGCAAATAACAATCACAGCCCGGGGAGTTCAAAAACGCTTCCGGGGCAAAAGAGTGATGACAATGTGAGCGAGGGGGTCTGAGAGCAACTAAATCTTTGTACGTATAGGAATGATATGTATATCTGATATTGCGAGAAGTGAGCAAGATTCTTGCCGGACCATCCTCCGGCACGTCCTTGGCGCGGACGAGCGCAGACTGGCTAGACTTTGGCGCGACTCCGGCACGCGAGGAGCGCACCCACTGCGCGTAAACGCTGCGCGCAAACGTCATTAGACAATCAGCTATCCATCTTTAGGGTGTCGACACCAGTGCTTTAAATGGAAAAAAATAAGTGCAGGTACTCACCAAATTGAGATGTGGTCTAGGGGGCAGGGTTTAGGGCGGGGCTATGGGGGCGGGGCTACTGGCAATGCTAAGGGACCTGGCTAGAGGCATACATTTAATTTGACTGAGATTCAATTGATACGCAGATGTGCATAATGACACTGAGATGCAAAACATATATTCACCTGAGCCACTCAATGCAAATTTGATTGTAATCTAGCCTGAGAACAATTTGATTACGCTTCCCTAAATAGGCCAACAATCTTCTCAGCAGCTAAGTCTACTCACAAAACCCAGCAAAAAGCGAGGAAAGCAGATTAAATCGGTGTAATTGTCCTATTACAGGGTCGCCCCTTAGGCTGTAGTGTCTCTGCCTTCTCAGAAGAAAAAGAGTGGGTGCCAAAAATAATACTGTTGGACTACAGCACTCGGTTTTCACCATCTCCGCGCAAGTTACAGGGGAATCTTGGGGAACAAAGAGATAAACCATCTTGGTCAGAATATCAAGGAAGCTTCTTGTATTGAAAAAGTTCACAAAAGTACAGCATTTAGGCTAATAAAGTACTAGTTTTGAAAATCCAAAGGACTTTGGTTTAAAATTCTATGTGCTTTATGGTACAGACTGCCAACTCATGGTCATAGAGAATTGTTCTGAACACAACCTCTTTTCCCACAAGTTTTAAATTCAGCTCGGAGTATTTCTTACTGAACAAGAACATTTTTGCTTCTGGTTGTAATGCCCCCTGCACCCTTCACATCCAACGGGCATGACAACGGACAATGGGTTTCAAATGTGCCACGACTCTCCATTTCCGTGAAGCACTCTGATCGAGTGCTAATCTCCCCTCCTGCTGGCATAGCAGAATACGGCAGCATTTGTTTGGAGTCCGATAAAGGAGGAAGGTGGTGATAGTGACGATGTAGCTGGTGGAAATCAAGGCTTAGTAATGTGGGCAGACTCCCTTTATCGGACTACAAACAAATGCAGCTGTATTCTGCAATGCCAGCAGGAAGACTTCTTTAGGTTTACGCAAGTCACGAGACATGCCTTTTAGCCGTCCCTGCTCACAAATATACAGCTCTATTAACTTCACTGCATGAGTGGACACTGTGTAAATAATCACAGTGTGATTTGGGCTCTCCCAAACGTCCTGCCAGCTCTGAATGAATGCATACCGGCCGCTTCTTAACTGACACATTGTTTAGGGAGATTAGCACTCGATCAGAGTGCTTCACGAAAACGGACTGAAAACGTCAGCTGTGTCCAGCTTCTTTTTTTGTATATGCTAAATTTCACTGAGCTTGGCTTGATGCCCCATGAGTACCGGTACTCTCTTTGTACAAAGAGAAGTTCCGGTACTCAAGCGCCGAAAATTTAGAAGTGCCGGTACTTAGTACCGGTGAGTACCGGCCCATTTAAAGCACTGGTCGACACTCTCTATATGACCACTTCCTGTGGGAAGTGGGCATGGCCCTGACCTTAGAATGCTATTTCCATCCAAAACAAGATGGAGGAATCTGGAAAGTGGGACACACATCTGCTGGCAAAGCCCTAGGGATTGTGCTGGCTGAATGTGGGCAAACCTCCTAATCTTACTAATTTTCCCACCTGTCTTGCCACCAAAAATGGTAGCAGGACAGGGGGTTGGGCATCTCCACTAAATTGAGAGGCCTGGGTTGCATAACAAAGGTGACAGGGCCTTTGAAGCTTCCTGCCCTGAAATGCACATCCTGCATGGAGGAGGTGTGAACACCCCCGCCCAGAGCAGGCTTATTTCTAGGCCTCTGAGAGCGAAGGCACCTCAGGAGGTCAGAAACCTGTAAGTGGTGGCTGGCTAGTCAAGACCAGTCAGACTAGAAGACGGTAGGTTTTCAGAGGCATCTCTAAAGTGACCTCTGATTTCATTCCTTAATAAATCCACCACTGGCATTAGTGTGGGTTTATCAATGTGAGGTGTTTGGTACCTAACACCTTGCGGTACAGTGAAGCTATCATGTAGCTGGGGAACTCGTAATCATGAGTGTCCAGCCCACGTACTTGTCATGGCTTTCCTGTGCACTTGTAATATTTAAGGTTTTGCTTGGATGTCACAGGGACGCATACACTCACACAGATATGCCCAAACATGGGGTATTGTGCACCCTGCCTTAGGGCTGTAAGGTCTGCTGTAGGGGTGACTTACCTATACCACATGCACTACTTTGCCGGCATGGCACACATGGGTGTGCACCATGTCGACTCTTTGCTTTTTTCTGCACCAAGTCACGCAGGCTGCGATGGCAGTTTGCATGAGCTTGGAGAGGGGCCCCTTGGTGTGGCACAATTTGTGCTATAGCCCTTAGGGACTCTCGTTAGTTCCAAGGCCCTAGGTACTAGGTGTTCCACTTACTAGGGAGTTAAAGGGATCCTAAAGAGTGCCACTTATGGAACAATGGTACAGTTTAGGGAAAGAACACTGGTACTGGGGACCCGGTTAGCAGGAACCCAGTACACTTTCAGTCAAAGTTGCACCAGATACCAGACAAAAAGTGGCTGATACTGCAACAGAGTACAGTTTCCTATTGTATGGGCTGTGGGAGGCTGTACTGGCACTTCCCTGTAGAATGTTTGCATGGTAGTTCAGGTAGGTATTTCTTTAAACCAATGTAAATTTTCCAGTTTGGGGGCCCGGGATTATGGTTTGATTTAGTCCCGTTCAGTACATGAAGAAAATATCACCTCTGACGTTTAACTGCCTTTGGGAAGTCCGGCTGCTCTAGCGCTACTTCCCAAGTTTTGATTTACAGTATGGTGGTGAGCGGTGGTACCACCACCCTCCCTAGGCCACTTATTTTTATTCGTTTGTGGCGGCACAGGCGCCGCTCATTTAATCTACAGTACATATTCAATGTGAGACCCCCTATGCCATGGATTTGTTACAAGACTTTTATAGGCTGCCTGATTATTACGCTCCTGCTCTTACCAACAAGCATTAGTTATTGTTTAAAAAATTATTTTTGTGTCCTCACACGTCTATACTTGCAAACTTACATACATTTAAATCAGAAGATCCAATTGAATGTTGACCTGATCAACACACAAAAACATTGCAATCAAGAAATGTTCTTTCTTGTGGACATGTGGTCTGTCCACATGTATTCGCATTAATATGCAAAATGTAATGACACTAATGACACTTTGACTAAGCAATCAAACAAATTGAATGACTGTCCAACATATACAATTGCACATTCAGATAGTGCTTCCTATCTATGTCAACAAAAATAAGTGTCTAAATACATATTCACATAGTACTTTCTTCAACAGAGATAAGTGACCAACATAAATTAATTTTGACACAGAGGATACATTATTGTCCTCCTAATGTGTGGATGTGAACATACCATGAGGCCCTACATGGTTGCGGCACAATGCTTCACCGGTATTCAGTTGTCTGAGAGGAATGAATCCTCTTAGCTTCTGTCCTTTGGCTATTATATATAGGGTGGGATGTTTGACAGCCTAAACGTCTGCCATGGCTTCTGCTAGCTCTGGCTGCTGGCACCACTTACACCTCAAGGGCTGGAAAGTCAAGGCAGCTCAGAAAAATTGTGTCCTAAGAATGCCTTTTTCAGTAGTAGGCTTTTTGGCAAATAAATGGAGGAAGTGCTTAAAAAGTCATAACCACACAACCTTTCTGCCACAGGGAGACATTTTGGGGCGAAGTGAAGAAAAAGCCTGAGCGTTATAGGGGGAAGAGGTTTCTGAAGTGTGTCAGAGCAGACCAACTCATCCAAATGGAGGGAGTTAATGGCGGTTTGGAGGACTCTACAGTTCTTTGTGAATCAACTAAGGGGGTTAGTCAGTTGCGATATGCACAGACAACTGGGGAGCAATGTCATACTGAACTACCAGTTCAGGACCGGCTCCACTTCCCTAAATTTGTTAGCTCACCTTATCAGTTTGTGGGGTGGGAGAACAATCTGCAGAATATCCAGTCTGGGCACATCAAAGAGGGTTTCAACTTTTCTGATTCGAGTATTTCCATCCTCCAAGGACTTTGTTCTCAGCCCTCTGGTATTTCAGAATATTTGCAATTTGCAAAAGGTGGGGAATCCCCATGGTGGACATGATCACCTCTCGCCTCAACTCCCAGTTACCTCGATTTATGTAGAGATTCCAGGATCAGGAGCCGGTGGGCATGGACGCCTTGATGAACCCTTGGCAAGCCAGCCTTCTGTATGCCTTTCCTCTGATATCCCTAATCCCAAGGATCTTTACAAGGCTTCAGAGAGGACAACAGAGATGATCATGGTCCTTCCATTTTGGGTAAGGAGACCATGGTTCCCCCTGCTTAGGCCGCTGACAGAAGAAGACAAGCTGATTCTTCATCTGTTCCCATCCCCTCTGGGTTAACCTCTTCTTCCACTACAAACCCTAACCCGATTAAGAATGATTGAGACTTTTGTGTTAGAGGTTGAGAGGGAGGGTCTGTTGAATAAGGGTCTCTCATTATTAGTCTCTTATTCTCTTCAGGTGAAAGAAAGTTCACAAATAAAAGTTATGAACATCATTGGACTTCATTTGATGCTTGATGCAGAGCAGCTCTTTATCCCCAGTTTAAGGCCCTTCTTCTGACATTATTCAATTCCTCCAGGAGTCTGAGATCCTTTCCCTTCTTTGGACCCCTCTCTAGTGCTGCCTCGCCTCCAGAAACATCCTTATGAGCCTTTAGAGGAGGTGTCTGAGTAGTTTCTCATCCTGAAAGTGTTCTTTCTGGTTCCGCTACCCACCGCAAGGAGGTTAGAGGAGCTATATAGTTTTGTATGTAGTCACTCTTATTTGAAGATTTTTGATGACAGAATAGTTATTTCTTTTAATCCAAAACTTTTGGCAAATGTTAATACTGCCTTCCACAGGGACCAGCTGATAATCCTCCCTGCATTGCAACAGGAGGGGAATACACCGATCCATTATTGCACCTCTGGGACATTGTAAGGGTCCTTAAAATGTATCTCTTAAGGACAACAAGGTTTAGAAACTCTCAAAGTCTATTCATTAATTTTGGCCCTATGACCAGAGAATAGAAACTTCGTCTTCCACTCTGGCCGGATGGGTGAATATGGTTATTTTCTCAAGATATCAGGTGGAATGTAAGGAAATGCTGGGTAGTACCAAAGTACATTCTACTAGGGATATTCCAGCTTTATGGGCCGACTGAGCAGGTGTTTCTATCTGGGACATTTGTAGAGCCGCTAGTTGGTCCTCCTCTTCAACTTTTGTGCCATACTACAGACTGAAATTTGCTCAAGGTTCTGAGTTATCCTTTGCTTCTCGGCTAATTATAGGATTGATGTCTACTTAGGAATCCTATAGTTTCATTTAGTCCCTAGTGGCACATGATTGTAATTTTCTTTTTGCTTGTGTTTCTATATGTTGGTATGGTGTGAGGCCAAATTAAAGCACAAGTCTGGTTAAGATTAGTACAGGGATTGAATGACAGTGAAAGTCTTCACTAAGGTGTACAGTTTTGAAGTTTTTTGGGGGCTGATGAAGAGGTTATTGTTTTGGCATACCATCAATAGTAACGAATGGGATGAGGATGGAAGAAGAAGAGGTGATGCGCAGATTAATTACCTGTAATCTTCAATACTCCGATTCTTCCTTACTCATCTTATTACTTATGACTCCCTACATTCCACCCTGTTCCTTCATCAGCATTTGCATAGAGCTTGATATAAACAGGAAGGGTTTGGTTGAGGGAGGGATGTATGGGTGGTCCTTTGAACTCTAATAAAGTTAAAACAGCTTACCAGTGGTAGATTCTACAGAGTGAAGATGCACTTTCACTCCAATAGTAGGTTATGGGACGAGTAAGGAAGAATCGGAGTAATGAAGATTACTGGTAAGTAATCGAGGCATTATATCTGGGATTATCAAGCACAGTAAAAGGCCAAGTATATGGGACAAGTAAGGGAGGTCTTGGACCCATGATCTAGGTTCACAGGTCCAAGACCCCGAAGTCCGAAACGCATTGGGTAGCGTTGTTTCACAGATAAAATAAACACTCTTCAAAAGTACTTGACCCGCCATGTGTTTTTCTTTAGATTTGGTGGACAAACTAAATCAGAAGATTTTCGCAGAGATTGGCGGTATAGGGGATCACTTTCCCCGTAGTGGGCTACCCATTGCAAGCAGGCTTGGGCTGCAGCGATTGTTAAAGTGGATATATGGATATATATATATATATATATATATATATAATATATATATCTATAGATATATGGATATATGGAGACATATATATATATATATATATATTACCTACTGGCGGTCGCCAGTAGGTAGTTATAGTTAGGACCACGTTTCCATAGGAAATCTGCAACATTCTATTTTGAATAACTTTGGCGCCGGTCGACGAATCCTCGCGAATTTTTCAAAATAGGTGGGGCGCTACGCTCCGCTCCTACCCTGAAAGTCTCGGGGGGATTCGTCAAGCGGGGGCTGAGATAAAAGGGGGGTCCCAAAACGCGTTTTTCCCATGCATTTTTCCATAGGACCTTTAGACAGGGCTACAGCCCGAACGGCTGAACAGAATTTAATGAAATTTGGCAGAGAGGTAGTCCCCAGGTCAAGGAAGTGCCTTTTGTAGGTTTGGTGTAAATCTGTTCAGTAGATTCTGAGAAAATAGCCTTTAAATCAATATATATATCTGAGCCAGCTTACGGTGCGCTTACGGTGCGCTTACCGTACGCGTACGGTGACGTGCGCGAGCGCGATTCTGATTGGCCCTTAGATCTTAGTAAACATTCGAATCGGTCTAAACCAGGAAGCGGCGTCCGCCATTTTCTCTCTCGCACTCTGACAGGGGGTTTAAAAACAAAGCGAAAAAACATGTAAAGGGGCTGTTTAGACAGCTCCCAAGCACCTAGCCATGTCGAGGGAGTCCCCAACGATCCCCCAAGTGAAAAAAAGCAATTTTAATTTTTTCGAAAATTTCGCCGATTACGCTTACCATACGCGTACGGTAGCTAATATTAAAAAAAAATAATAATATCCACATTCTCCCCACCCCGTGTGCAACAGGTGCCCATAGGGCACCAGTTGTCCATGGCTTATGTATACATTACAAAACATATATTTTACCTGTCACAACGATGCTCATCATATGTTTCCTCCATGTGCGCACGGTGCGCGAAGCGCATCGTGCGTTCAGGGCCCATCTAGCGTAACGTGGACACGCGGTGCGCAAAGTGCACCGCGTGCTCACTGTGCGCGCACGGTGCGCGAAGCGCACCGTGCGCGCACGGAACGAACTGCGTTAAGTGGGCGCGCACGCCACAAATGGCGTAAAGTAACTTAGCATTTAAAAAAACGTACAAATTCACTGAAAAAACCATAGGTTTCACACACGTTATAGTTAGGAATTAGCATTTAAAAAACCTTGCAAATTCACTGAAAAAACCATAGGTTTCACACATGTTATAGTTAGCTGGACATTTTACTGATAAAAAACCAATGAAATTCCCCCGTTATAGTTACTGTAGGCAACTATAACTCACGCGACCGTAATCCTCTGCTGATGACATATGTGTCTTTATGAAAAAAAAATATTTGTAATACATGTATAGCTAAAATTTAATGGAAGAAGACATGGGCAAATAAGTGTCTAAATACAGTATTAGCATCAGCAGAGGATTACGGTCGCGTGAGTTATAGTTGCCTACAGTAACTATAACGGGGGAATTTCATTGGTTTTTTATCAGTAAAATGTCCAGCTAACTATAACATGTGTGAAACCTATGGTTTTTTCAGTGAATATATATATATATATATCCTTCGATTGTTGCCCTGAAATTGAAAACGCACTCCGTGAAGGCGGGATACAAATCCTTTTATTGCACAACTCGGCATCCCACATCAAGTACACTCTGCCGACGCGTTTCGAGAGAACATGTCCCTTCTTCTTGGGCTGTTTTGCCTTTCATATTTAATTGTTCCTCTCAGGTGAGTATTAACTGTTTTGAGGCATTGTGGGATTAGTAGTGCAATCCTCTGGTGGATATTGAGTCCGTAGCAGTCTTTGTTCACTAAGCAATTTTACACCCTCCAGTGGGCCCCAGTGTGGCATCCGAGTTGTAATTAGCTCCCTTCACGCCGTTATTGCCGCCCAGTAAGTTTCCGGGCTCAGCGAAAACCCATTCACTTCGGGAGCGGTGCAGTCTACTAATCCCACAATGCCTCAAAACAGTTAATACTCACCTGAGAGGAACAATTAAATATGAAAGGCAAATCACGGGGATTAGTGAACTGAGTCTGCGCAGTACACAGCCCAAGAAGAAGGGACATGTTGTCTCGAAACGCGTCGGCAGAGTGTACTTGATGTGGGATGCCGAGTTGTGCAATAAAAGGATTTGTATCCCGCCTTCACGGAGTGCGTTTTCAATTTCAGGGCAACAATCGAAGGATGTAATTCGCGGCGGCCCGGCTGCGGAAGACTGCACCGCTCCCGAAGTGAATGGGTTTTCGCTGAGCCCGGGAACTTACTGGGCGGCAATAACGGCGTGAAGGGAGCTAATTACAACTCGGATGCCACACTGGGGCCCACTGGAGGGTGTAAAATTGCTTAGTGAACAAAGACTGCTACGGACTCAATATCCACCAGAGGATTGCACTACTAATCCCACAATGCCTCAAAACAGTTAATACTCACCTGAGAGGAACAATTAAATATGAAAGGCAAATTACGGGGATTAGTGAACTGAGTCTGCGCAGTACACAGCCCAAGAAGAAGGGACATGTTGTCTCGAAACGCGTCGGCAGAGTGTACTTGATGTGGGATGCCGAGTTGTGCAATAAAAGGATTTGTATCCCGCCTTCAAGGAGTGCGTTTTCAATTTCAGGGCAACAATCGAAGGATGTAATTCGTGGCAGCCCGGCTGCGGAAGACTGCACCGCTCCCGAAGTGAATGGGTTTTCGCTGAGCCCGGGAACTTACTGGGCGGCAATAACGGCGTGAAGGGAGCTAATTACAAGTCGGATGCCACACTGGGGCCCACTGGAGGGTGTAAAATTGCTTAGTGAACAAAGACTGCTACGGACTCAATATCCACCAGAGGATTGCACTACTAATCCCACAATGCCTCAAAACAGTTAATACTCACCTGAGATGAACAATTAAATATGAAAGGCAAATCACGGGGATTAGTGAACTGAGTCTGCGCAGTACACAGCCCAAGAAGAAGGGACATGTTGTCTCGAAACGCGTCGGCAGAGTGTACTTGATGTGGGATGCCGAGTTGTGCAATAAAAGGATTTGTATCCCGCCTTCACGGAGTGCGTTTTCAATTTCAGGGCAACAATCGAAGGATGTAATTCGCGGCGGCCCGGCTGCGGAAGACTGCACCGCTCCCGAAGTGAATGGGTTTTCGCTGAGCCCGGGAACTTACTGGGCGGCAATAACGGCGTGAAGGGAGCTAATTACAACTCGGATGCCACACTGGGGCCCAATGGAGGGTGTAAAATTGCTTAGTGAACAAAGACTGCTACGGACTCAATATCCACCAGAGGATTGCACTACTAATCCCACAATGCCTCAAAACAGTTAATACTCACCTGAGAGGAACAATTAAATATGAAAGGCAAATCACGGGGATTAGTGAACTGAGTCTGCGCAGTACACAGCCCAAGAAGAAGGGACATGTTGTCTCGAAACGCGTCGGCAGAGTGTACTTGATGTGGGATGCCGAGTTGTGCAATAAAAGGATTTGTATCCCGCCTTCACGGAGTGCGTGTTCAATTTCAGGGCAACAATCGAAGGATATATATATATATATATATATATATATATAAATATATATATATATATATATATATATATACATATATATATATATTCACTGAAAAAACCATAGGTTTCACACATGTTATAGTTAGCGGAAATTTTACTGATAAAAAACCAATGAAATTCCCCCGTTATAGTTAGTGCAGGAAACTATAACTCACGCGACCGCAATCCTCTGCTGATGCTAATACTGTATTTAGACACTTATTTGCCCATGTCTTCTTCCATAAATTTTTAGCTATACATATATTACAAATATTTTTTTTTCATAAAGACACATATGTCATCAGCAGAAGATTGCGGTCGCGTGAGTTATAGTTTCCTGCACTAACTATAACGGGGGAATTTCATTGGTTTTTTATCAGTAAAATTTCCACTAACTATAACATGTGTGAAACCTATGGTTTTTTCAGTGAATTTGCAAGGTTTTTTAAATGCTAATTCCTAACTATAACGTGTGTGAAACCTATGGTTTTTTCAGTGAATTTGTACGGTTTTTTAAATGCTAAGTTACTTTACGCCATTCGTGGCGTGCGCGCCCACTTAACGCAGTTCGTTCAGTGCGCGCACAGTGAACACGCGGTGCGCTTTGCGCACCGCGCGCCCACTTTACGCAGTTAGTGCCGTGCACGCACGGTGGGCACGCGGTGCGCTACGCGCACCGCGTGCCCACGTTACGCTAGATGGGCCATGTACGCACGATGCGCTTTGCGCACCGTGCACACATGGAGAACATATTATGCGCTTCCTTGTGATAGGTAATCTGTTGAAATTTTTTGGGGAAATGCTGTGGTCTTATATGCCATGCACAAATGGTGGCCTTCGGTCACCATTTGCACACGGGGTGGAGAGAGTGTGGATTTTTTTTTTTAAAAATGTTTTACCGTACGCGTACGGTAAGCGTAATCGGCGAAATTTTCGAAAAATAAAAAATTACCGTTTTTGGCCTTGGGGGATCTTTGAAGACTCAACTAACATGGTTATGTGCATGAGCGCTGTCTAAACAGCCCCTTTATATGTTTTTGGCATTTGTTTATCAGCTCCCCCCTCAGAGTGCGAGAGAGAAAATGGCGGCCGCCGCTTCCTGGTTTCGACCGATTCGAATGTTTACTAAGATCTAAGGGCCAATCAGAATCGCGCTCGCGCACGCCACCGTACGCGTACGGTAAGCGCACCGTAAGCGCACCGTAAGCTGGCTCAGATATATATATTGATTTAAATGCTATTTTCTCAGAATCTACTGAACAGATTTACACCAAACCTACAAAAGGCACTTCCTTGACCTGAGGACTACCTCTCTGCCAAATTTCAAGTAATTCTGTTCAGCCGTTCGGGCTGTAGCTGTGTCTAAAGGTCCTATGGAAAAATGCATGGGAAAAACGCGTTTTGGGACCCCCCTTTTATCTCAGCCCCCGCTTGACGAATCCCCCCGAGACTTTCAGGGTAGGAGCGGAGCGTAGCGTCCCACCTATTTTGAAAAATTTGCAAGGATTCGTCGACCGGCGCAAAAGTTATTCAAAATAGAATGTTGCGGATTTCCTATGGAAACGTGGTCCTAACTATAACTACCTACTGGCGACCGCCAGTAGGTAATATATATATATATATATATATATATATATATATACACACACACACACGCATTCACATAGAGCACGTCACCCAGTCATCAATCTGTGGGCAAGTTTCAAGGAAAGATAATATATGAAAATGCCACTGTACACAATATAAGTCTGATGGCCGTGACATTCAAGTTAAAAGAAGATTTTTCAATTAAAAATAAATCCCTAATTTGTTGAAATGACATTAAAAGCTAAAGAACTTGGAAACAACATTACACCAATGAAGCTAGTGCCCTATAGCAAAGAATCGCAGCCGAGCGCCAGTAAATCTGCAAAACTACTTGTTTGTCTGCACTGATTAATTGTCTTGATTTCCAATGGTAGAAGAAGAGATACATAGTTTATAAGAGCAGGACATAATTGAAGGAATTCTGAGACCCCATTGTGGCAGTACAAAAACAGAGACAGATGCAGTTTGTATCTGTGCAGTTCTGAGAACATCAGACAACAAGCATTAAAAATGCAATAGGCCTCGCCTTTTATTAACTTCAAACCATTTGCTTTGCCATACAATAACATTAGCAAAGCAAACAGCTTTAACTTAATCAAAGGCGAGACCTATTGCATTTTCAATGCTTGTTTTTACATACAATTTGTAATATCAAGTTTATAAGCAGAATCAACGTTGGTGGGTAAGAAAATAAAAGTAGCTACAGATAAAGTTAGTGCCCTCAGAGCAAGCACGTTTGCAAAGTAGAAAATCTGGTATTAGCACTCATGTCTCCTGTTTTGAAAACTGACCAAAGTCACTATGCCACGTACCCTGTCCTACACATACATGTGATAAAGTACTGCGTAGATACATTACAAAGACATTGCACATCAAGGAGGAAATCACCAGATAGATTGATTAACCCAAAGGCTGAGTTTTATATCTTCAGGGAACTCTAAGGTGACTTGCAATATTATTTTAACATACTGTATGGGTTATTTTATTCCTTTTGATACATGGCTATACTATTACTCTGTCATGAGCTGCCAATAAATCTTTAGGCTCATGCTCTTTCTGAAAAAGGGATATTTAAAGTTGTAGGAATGTTTAACAGCTGTGAAATCTGTACTGTACGCATTAACATCACAATATGTCAATTGAAGTTTGTTGAAAACATAATTTAAGCATTTTGACGCAAGTCACTATCAAAACAGCTTTTTGGTTTACAACGTACAGATAGATTCCTATTCTTTAATTGTTAACTTCTGCCATCCAATAAACATACATTCTTCTATGTCTCCTTAAAAGACAGTAACAGCATTGTCAGGGAAAGAAAAATAGAAACGCTATGTAAAGTTTCTCTTGCTAATAACTGTTTCAGTGCCAGTTGGAGCTGACTGTTTGCTAGTGAAGCCTCTTTTTTCCAGTACCTTCTGGCCTTGGCAGTATATTATGAAGTTGGTCGTGGTAGTATTATTCGTAAGGCGCTTATGCTGGAAAGAAAGCATTCACCGCTTACAAATTCATAATGATTCAAAAAAGGAATTTAATTCCATCAAGTATATAGGCATTAATTGCAATATAACATCAAAGCATTAATGAGTGGCATTAAATTTGCTCCAAATAAAGGTAGTGCATTCAGTATTTACAGTGCTCTTGTCGTGAAGGAGAGGAAAGGTAGGGTCAATGGTAGTGAATCGGTGAGTGAGGGACAGGGTAAAGGTATAGTGACATATATACATTTGTAGTTGCAAGGAACTGAACCTTTCCGGCCTAGTATAGGTCAGTTGTTCCTATGTTTACACATCGTGAGCGTCTCAGCCAGCAGAAGGAGATCCTGATACCGATTAATCCGATACAGTGGGAGAATCAATACCCGCTAGCCATGTCATAAACATTGGAGCAACTCCAAAGCCCACGAGGGAACGAACGTTGACCGTCCTTCCCCACACGAGTGCTCTTCCTAGCCTGATCCTGATGAAGACCCCACTATGAGGAGCAAATCACCATCTTAGAATAGGGGTCGAAACGTAGATAATCTACTATCTCTCTACAAGCTCAAAGAACAGAATAATTGTAATAAATTGTATTTTTGAGCTATGTGTAAACATGGGAACAACTGACCTATACTAGGCCGGAAAGGTTCAGTTCCTTGCAACAACAAATGTATATATGTCACTATACCTTTACCCTGTCCCTCACTCACCGATTCACTACCATTGACCCTACCCTTCCTCTCCTTCACGACAAGAGCACTGTAAATACTGAATGCACTACCTTTATATGGAGCAACTTTAATGCCACTCATTAATGCTTTGATGTTATATTGCATTTAATGCCTTTATACTTGATGGAATTAAATTCCTTTTTTGAATCATTATGAATTTGTAAGCGGTGAATGCTTTCTTTCCAGCATAAGCGCTTTACGAAAAATACTACCACAACCAACTTCATAATATACTGTATTATTGACCCAGGGACGGGTAGGTTTTTTTGGTCTAACCCCTTTAAAACTCGACACCTTCTGGCCTTGGCAGCAGGTATGTTAACGTCACAAATGAACGTTAATAAATGATTACATGAAAGACGCATAATCACAACTAGGTTGTGATAAGAAAATTAGAGACAGCGTTTTTAACCTGGGATTACAGGCTCCTCTGAATAGTATATTTATAGTTACTGACAAGAATAAAGGCATCTCAGTACAGGCTTTTATTGTGACAAACTGCTGCAATTAATCAGCTGCAATAAATCCTTTTTTTGCTGTTTGATACAATACAGAGTGAAGAACATGTGCACCAGTAGTCAGTGTAATATCACCAGTATTTCACTTTACAGTGAAAGAAAGCTCAAGTATGGCACACGGATGATTATGTCATGAACGTTTTATTACAGCCACTCAAATATAAATGTAAACAACCGTCATTTTAAAAAAAAATTCGCTATGAGTGGTTCGATGGCAGAAGCACACCTAGCGGGTACCATCAACGTATGGTGTGCTGAAAGGTTATAAAGAAGATCATTATAATTTGGAGAAAGCAAGACTGTCCCAAGTGTAAAGTAAGCAAAAAAGAATTTGCTATGTTCCTTCCTTCCTTTTTATTGTTATTAGGGCTGAACTGACTCAGGCCGGTCACTATTCCTACAGGCATCACTGAGGCGGCCCTGACAGGGAGAAAACATGGCACGTTGGAGTTTGCGTGAAAAAAGATGGGGAGGGAACGGAGCCAGTGTATACACGCCAACAGCAGCGATGGAGGATGCTGATCATGTACAGAAGGCAGCGCAGCTGATGAGGATGCTGCTGAGCATGTGTAGCAGAGATGGGGGGGTTCGGCGGCTGTTCTTGGAAACACGAGGGCATATATATACAGAGAGGCGAAAGAGAGCATGCCACACCTCAGACTCTCGACTGGATGCTGGAGATTACAAGCATTGGCATAGCTGGGCGGCTGCAAAACGGAGTCTCAGAAGTCTCATGGCTGGACCCGAGAGTGCAACTGCCGGGACGGCGTTGGCTTCACCACCGAATTGCATCCGGAGATAGTGGAGTTCCCGAAGTCAGTTGACAAAGCGTAGTGGTGTACCAGAATGAGGGCTCCTGGGGGCGCCACTCGCAGAGTGTGCACCCCCGGGCAGCTTCGGGCACATGGTATGGCCGAGGCAGGTAGGCAACGCTGATTGGTCGGCGCTTCGGTAGCGCGAGTCTAACATTCCAGAGCATTCTGTGTAGGCGCCTGGAGTGTATGACAGGAAGGTCGACGAATTTTGTGGGTCGTGTGAGGCGCTTTTGAGGGTAATTAATAAGTTCGTTTTTCGTAATGGAGTCATCCGCTTCAGTGAAGGAGGCGCTGCGGGTGCTATACGAGGCAGGCAGGGAGGATTTGTTGATTCCTGGTGTGCTCAGTGAGGCGTGGGTTGGGTTAGAGCAGCGGGGGCGGCAGGCTTCAAAAGGCGTTTCCGCCGCTGTCGCCGCATGCATTTCCAGCGAGGGTTCACCTGAAGTGGTGGGAAGCGTCTCGAGCGCTTTGAAGCAAAACTCACCCCCTCCTCGTCAGCCGCCTCACAGGTCAGCCTCTGCTCCTGCCCCAGTCATGTTTTTAAGGAGGGGGAGGGGCCGCCCACGCACTCGGGCAAGGTCCTCTCAGGCTCATGTGGGGAGAGATATGGTTACAAAAAGAGCCAGAGTTAGAGCGAAGGGCTCGCTGGGTAAAGAGAATGTCGCAAGGGCTCCACCAAGTGGCCAAAATGTGAATAGGCCTGTTTTAAAGGAGCACAATTGTAAGCAAGGCAGTGGCACTAATGTTGTTGCAGTGAATAGGGGAAAGGAGGATGAAATAGCAGAAGTGTCCTCACGGGACAGGGATTTGTTGCCGGTTATTGCCAGTAGTCAAGGCGACACCATCCCGGGGGGGCACAAATCCCATATGGAGCAAGTTGCGCTTTCTCCTTTGCCTAGGCCAATTTTTGGTACCGGGGGGGAGCCGGAGGAGTGTTTTATGAAGGACATGCCTGCCCCTTCTCAGTCAGAATTGCATGGTATAAGTGACTTTACGCAATTCACGAACGCTCCACAGTCTGGGCGGTTGGGGCAATGGGTTTGGATACCTCAAGAAATTAAGGACAAAGATAGGTTGCTGAAACTCAGTCACAGGGGTTCATCTTTTGCTGCGAGTTCAAGCGGCTCGCAGTCCAACGTGGGCAAACCACTGCCAGTCACAAGAAAGGGCAGTAGAAACGCTAATATCAGGCTTCACACGTCCTGCAACGCCAGAAGTATGGAGGAGGGAGATTTGTCAACGAATTTTCCCACACCGCTGGACCATTCAAGAGCTGCAATTTTTAAGAAGGCTGTGAATTGGAGGGAGTTTGATGGGGGTATAGGTGATGGGGCGCAGCCAGGTTGCAGTGGTAGGGACGGGAATACAAGCAGGGAAGGGGTGGTAGTTTCCGAGCAGATTATGGATGACGACGATTCTGTGGAAGAAGGGGAAATTTTGGAAAGGGCAAATCTACGAGAAGGTCATCAACAGGTTTGGGAAACTGCAAAAGGGGGGGGTTCTACTAAAGATTTGTCTAGATTTTATTTTTCGCAGAACGCATTAAGCGAGGGCACACAGTGCAGATCCATCCCAAGGCATCGTAGGGGAGCAACGAACAGATCAACGACCGAGGAACAAGGGCAAACTCAGTCAGGTGAGGTGCATGCGCTTTTGCCTCCAAAACGTACAAGGGTCGATAAGGGAGTGGGTACTGATTTTCAGCACAATGTTGCGATCAATGTGGGGAAAAATGCACAGGGTGGCGGCGAAGAGCAGCCTTCGGTTAGTAACTCCAAAGGTACGGTGAGTTCAGAGGATAAGCAAAAATCAGAGTCAGATGACAAATCTGCATCAAGGTTCAAACGTTTACCATATATGGGTTTTTCCATGCCCCTGGGAGCACATTTGAATAAGTCCACTAAAGAAAAGATATGGAGGGGGGATTTTGTTGACGTTTTTAAACTGCTTCACAGGGAAATTCAGGCGAAGGAGGGTTCAAAAGAAGAAGCATGGGAGTTGTCTAGAAGGCCCAGGGTACCCACAAACATAGATTCTTGGACCTCTGCCTTCCTTATATTTGCCAGTGTTTACTGCGAGAAATTCCCGGATAGATCAGTGTCCCTTTTTAAATACCTCGATACAATCAGGAAGGCGGCCTCAGAATTCGGGGGATACTCGTGGTTGCATTATGATGAGGAATTTAGGGCCAGACTAGGGTTAATGCCGGATAAACCATGGGGGGAGGTTGATAATGAGCTCTGGATACAATGGATGTATCCTCAGCGGCCCCCTCCTTCCATGCACACGGCCAGTGGTCTAGCCGTTGCGTATCGGCCCTTTCAGAATAGACCCACCCTGGGGGGGGTGGGTAATGGGAACAAGCAGCAGTCAGCCATTTCCGGGGCATGCTGGAATTTTAACAAAGGGTTCTGTACAAGGAACCCCTGCAAGTACAAGCACGAGTGCTCAAAGTGCGGAGGCAGGCACGCAGTCTTGCAGTGTTTTGGAGAGCAGGCGAACTGGGGAAACAGTTTTTCAAATAGGGGCAGAGGTTTCTCGTTCCAGTCTGGAAACAAGGGCTTCTACACCAATCAAGGTGGACAACCTATGTAATTGGTTACGTTTTTACCCCAACTCTCAGGAGGCAGCGCTGTTAGCATGGGGCTTTAAGGAGGGCTTCAAGTT
The DNA here is from genome assembly GCF_964204655.1 of Triturus cristatus. NCBI lineage: Eukaryota > Metazoa > Chordata > Amphibia > Caudata > Salamandridae > Triturus > Triturus cristatus. Next base: position 82,360,230 of record NC_140586.1, on the reverse strand, counting down.
AGGTTATCAAGGCCCACGCTGTCGACGATTTGCCCTGAATTTAAAATCCGCCAATGCTTTCCCTCAGGTGGTAAGAGAAAAATTGATGACGGAAGTCCGGGAGGGAAGGATGGCAGGGCCTTTTGATTCATGGCCCCTGGATGATCTCATTGTGTCACCTCTGGGCGTTGTTCCAAAAAAGACTGCTGGAGAGTTCAGGATGATTCAGCATCTCTCGTGGCCTTCAGGTGGCTCCATAAATGATTTTATATCCAGGGACGATGCTATGGTGCAATTCTCAACTATAGACTCAGCTTTTCAGATGATCAGGAGGTCAGGGGAGCATTCGCAGTTAGCAAAATGCGACATCAAATCAGCCTTTAGACTCCTGCCAGTTCACCCTTCTGATTTTTCTTTGCTGGGAATCTTTTTTGAGGGAAGTTTCTTTGTTGACAAATCCCTTCCTATGGGTTGCGCCATATCATGCAGATTATTTGAAGCTTTTAGCTCCTTTCTGCAGTGGTGCTTTTCTTTTATCACAGGACACACCGGGGTAACACATTACCTAGATGATTTTTTGTTCATAGGCTCAGCCAATTCTCAGCAATGCAAAAAAGCTATACACGAGTTTGAAAGGCTGGCTCATGAGTTGGGGGTACCCTTAGCTGAGGATAAAACAGAGGGCCCCGCTTGTTGCCTTACATATTTGGGCATTGAAATTGATACCTCTGAAATGCAGGCCAGATTACCTCGGAAAAAGATTCAAGAAATAGCTAAACTTTTGGACCACGCATGCTCAGCAGCGAAACTAACGTTGTGGGAAGCCCAAAGCTTATTAGGCCACCTAAATTTTGCATGCAAGGTTATTCGTGCAGGCAGATCCTTTTGCAGGCGTTTGGGTTTCTCCATGTCAGGCCTGAAGCTCCCTCACCACAGGGTTAGAGTAACGGCTCAGATGCGAGCAGATTTTGAGGTTTGGTCGATTTTTCTGGCAGAGTTCAATGGCATAACAATCTGGTCACTAGAAGAAGATTTTAACTGGGAAATGCAACTTTTTTCCGATGCTTCTGGAGCCAATGGTTTTGGCCTTTTCTGGGAGGGAAAATGGTGTGCCGAACGATGGCCGGCTAGTTGGGTCGCCCAAAAGAAGAGCATAGCCTTCCTGGAATTTTTTCCTTTAATAGTGGCTCTAACTGTTTGGGGAAAGAAATTGGCCAACAGGACAGTTTTATTCAACGTTGACAATAAAACAGTGGTCGATCTGATCAACAGTCAGAAACCTAAAGATAAGCCTTTGTTGAAATTGTTGCAGATGTTTATGTTAGGCTGTCTTAAACATAACATTATTTTCAAAGTAAGGCACATTTCCGGTATCTCAAATAACATCGCGGATGCCCTATCTCGATTTCAGTGGGAGAGATTCCGTGGCTTGGCGCCAGGAGCAGACAGGCGGAAGACTCCAATACCCGACGAGATATGGAATCTGGTGGTGTGAATGTGTACCATCTCATCGAGCTCTCTTTAGCAAAGAGTACAAAGCTGGCTTACAGGAGAGCTTGGCTGGAGTTTCTTGACTCAGGTGCTGCATGTAGGAGTTTTGATGGGTTGGGGTTAGAGCAGCGACGAAAGGATGTGGTGCATTTCATTACGCTCAATATCAGTAAAGGCATTTCTTCCACCACTATAGCCGGTAAGCTAGCCGGTATTTCATTTTACGGTAAATTTTTCTGGGGCTACGAACCGTCAGCAGGCGAGATGGGTAGAAGAATTCTTCAGGGATGGGCTAAGACAAAAAAGAGAGGTGCATACAGGAGAGATCCTATATCCCTGCAATTGTTGCATAGAATAGTCTCTGTATTACAAGAAGTTTGTTTTTCTGTTTTTGAATTCCGGCTATTCAAATTGTGCATGGTCTGGCTCTTTTTTGGGGCTTTTAGAGTTTCGGAGTTGTTAGGGAGTGTAGCGAGCAGCGACATACCAAAAGAAAACATATCCTTGCGGCAATCCGACATAGAGATTTTTCTTCAACACTCTAAAACAGACCAAATGGGCAGGGGTGCTAAAATAATACTACAGGAGGTGGGCGGCTTGTTATGCCCTGTGCAAGCTTGGCTAGATTTTTTGTCAGTAGGCGGGGCAAGTTCAAAGTTTGTATTTAGGCATCGGAATGGGTCACAGCTAACTGCTTTTCAATTGTTGTCTGTTTTACGAAAGGCTTTGTCAAGATTGGGCAAAGATCCAACCAGTTTTGGTACCCATTCTTTTCGTATTGGGGCAGCATCGGAAGCAGTTCGCTGGGGTTTTGCTATTAATGATGTCAAAAAATTGGGACGCTGGTCATCCGATTGCTGCCTTCGCTACATTAGACAGTTAGATCAGGACAGTTAATGTCGCGGAATATTAATTGTTTTTTCATTTTAGGTTGGGCTGCCATCTTGGAAAAACGTCAGCCAAGAGTCTGGATGGTCGGTCATTCCTTCATCAAATGGGCAGCTAAACAAGCCGAAAAACGGCACTTTGGAAAAAATTTAGGTTTTTCTTCAGAGGAAGTGCTGCTCTGCTGGTGGGGAAAAAGTGGCATGAGATGGGGGCAGTTTTTACCTTTGATGAGCGAGTTATCTGCAAACAGCAAACCTGATGTGATAATTTTGCACCTGGGGGAAAACGATTTGGTACAGTTGTCAGGTTTGTGTCTTTTAATGGAAATGAAAACTGACTTGGAACTCTTTTTGAACACTTGGCCTCATGCACAGCTGGTTTTGACTGCTTTAATGCCTCGCAGGGTTTGGAGAGGGGCGGACAGATTTACTGCCATGGAACGGGCGAGGAAAAAAGTCAACCGCGGCATGCAGCGTTTCTGTATCCTTAACAATATTCATTGGCTTGTGCATAGTGAGATAACCAAAGATGACTATCAATTTTTCAGGCATGATGGGGTACACTTATCTTTCATTGGCAATGAGATTTATATTCTGAATATACGAGAAATGATTTTGAAGATTTTGAACGCAAAAACATGGTGTTGAGTTATGCTGTTGAAGCGGCAGCATCTGTTTTTTCAGTTTATGCAATACTTAACTGTTTTTAGAAGGAAAATTTTTTCTAGTTCCAATATAATCAATTATCGTCTCCATTTCTCCTTCCACCTCACCCCCCCCCCGCCCCTCCCCCCCTCTCCCTTTTTTCCCCTCCCTCCCATAGGATTATTTCATGAATTCGCTGTATTTATTGCAGTTTTTCTGGGTGCTTACGCCGCCCAGCCTTAGTGGATGGTGGTAGTTTTTTCTGGTTAAGAAAATGTTGCTATTGTTTTCCACTGTTTGGCGACAGTATGTATGTGTATATACATATATATATATATATGAATATATATATATTTATGTGTATTTTTAATTATATATATATGTTCTTCTGTTTCTTGCACATGGTGCTTGTTGATTTTCTCGTAATAAATGTTTTTCCCAGTTGTAGCGGCTGGGGAGCTCAGGTATATTTTGGATCGTTTTTGAATACATTTGCCATTTCAAATGTTGTCAAGTGAGATTTTTGAGCGGGAGGGGGGGACAGGAAAAACACCTGTGGAAGGGTTTTTCCTGGTGGCAGAGTGGAGGAGATCAAGACAGGCAGGAAAGTTTGGGGGCGTTAGGGATAGCTTCGGACAGAGGAAAGCAAGGGAGAGAAATTGGAGGCAAGAGTTAGGCAGGAGATGGAGTTAGGGGTTTCTGGGAGGAGGATTAGGCCGAGCAAGGTGGGGTGGTAGTTGTACGGGGATATTGCTTAGGGGCGGGGGGTGTTAGTTCGGATTATGTTTGATTAGGACCTGTTTCTTTGCCTACCTGTCCAATAAAGCGGCCTTTTACCCCACTTTGAGTCTTGGTCATGATTATTGCCCGATGAGGGCTCCTGGGGGCGCCACTCGCAGAGTGTGCACCCCCGGGCAGCTTCGGGCACATGGTATGGCCGAGGCAGGTAGGCAACGCTGATTGGTCGGCGCTTCGGTAGCGCGAGTCTAACATTCCAGAGCATTCTGTGTAGGCGCCTGGAGTGTATGACAGGAAGGTCGACGAATTTTGTCCCACCCTCCCCACCCAAAGAGAGAAAGGTGAAAGGGAGAGAGAAAGGGGAGAAAGGAAAAAAGGAAAAAGAAGGAGAAGGGGAAAGGAAAAAAAAAAAAAAAAAAAAAAAAAAGCGCCATGAGTAACGCTTTGTCTGGGAGGTTGTCGCTTGGACAGGTGGCAGAGTGGAGGAGATCAAGACAGGCAGGAAAGTTTGGGGGCGTTAGGGATAGCTTCGGACAGAGGAAAGCAAGGGAGAGAAATTGGAGGCAAGAGTTAGGCAGGAGATGGAGTTAGGGGTTTCTGGGAGGAGGATTAGGCCGAGCAAGGTGGGGTGGTAGTTGTACGGGGATATTGCTTAGGGGCGGGGGGTGTTAGTTCGGATTATGTTTGATTAGGACCTGTTTCTTTGCCTACCTGTCCAATAAAGCGGCCTTTTACCCCACTTTGAGTCTTGGTCATGATTATTGCCCGAAGCTTGGGCTCACAGATCACAGATGTGGTGCCTGCCGCCCCGCCCCCCCCCCGAGATTCCACGAGGTGGAAGAGAAAGGTTAGAGTGCTCTTGTGTGTAACCAGACACGCAGAATGCAGCTGGTGAGGGCGACTGCTCACTCCCAGACTGATTATTTGTTAACAAGCTGCTAATGTAAACAAGCGCGGCCCGTCATGGGGGGGACAGAAGATGTGCACGCAGGGACAGCCTTTACTGGCGGCGGAAAAAAAGTCCCCAGTGTATCACGCCGCCAGTAAAGCATCCAATCCCCGCGTGCGCATCTTTTGTCTCGTTTGTCTCCCGCGTGCACGCTGGAATCGTATCGATTCCAAAAGGCCTCTGCATGGCACAGCAGTGCATGCGCTGCTTTCGACAGGACGAGACCTAAAAAGACAGAAGGAAAACGAGAGTAGATGGAATGAGCAGTTTGAATGAAGCTGTTGTCTGTTCAAAATTAGACTTTTGAAAAGAATATCATCAACTTGAGTTAGATGAGCAATGAGGTATGTCACTGTTTACTCAACACGTTTAGGCCTTTTCACTTCGAAGTGCAAGTGGGTGAATTTTGCAAAATCGTCAACAGTGGAAATCTTTCAAGGAATAACTAGAAAAACGATATATGCCAGGAAAAAAACGGTTTAAATTGCACCGATGAATCTTTATATTTGGACTGAGTCCGAAAGATCACGATGACACTCTGGATGAAGTATGTAAGAGGCTTGTAGATGCTGGCCTCGTATTCACTGCAGATAAGTGTGAATTTGATAGAAATAAGGTTACATTTGTTGGACACATACTTCCAAGCAAAGAAATGCAATCAGATCTGGATAAAGTTGATTTAATTTGTACAACAAAAGTATCTGGTGATGTATTTGCAGTATGATACTCTTTATGAATGGCAAGTAATTACGAACAATGCATGCCACATTTTGTCCATACTGCTGCATTACATGAGTTAACAAAAAAAGGCCGTTTTCAAGTGGACGGACGAATGAGATGATGTGTTCAATAAAACAGAGGAGGAAGTTTCACCTGTGAAACACATGACCTATTTGGATCTTCAATGATGCACAGAATTATTGTGGGTGCAAGCCCTATTATTTTAGGTGCCCACATCAGGCAAGGATTCTCCAAGATACATAATCTCATACACAAATTTACATTTAGCAGAAGTGGGAAAGGCCTATTCTTAAGCAGAACAATATGAGAGTTTACCTGTGGTTTGGGTTCGTGAGCCTCAGCACCTATTTCTGTAATGCAAGCCATTTACATGGTTCGCAAGTCATCATGTACTGCTCACAATAACAGTAGAAAACCGAAATTACAACCGAGAATCGAAAGATGTGGAATCAGATTACAAGATTACTCACAAAAGAGCAAGGATTACAACCCAGCAGATTTAATTTCAAGCCGTTCGATGCCCACCTCCGGAGAAAACACTTTATCTACCGAAAATTTAAATTGTATTGCAAGACAATTAACACTAGAAAGAATAACAGAGGAAGAATTAGAGAGAGCTACAAAGGAAGGCACCACTATAGAAGAAGCTATCAAAACTAGTCAATAAAATAAAAAGAAGCGCGAGGACTCTGCAATTAGATTGCAAAAAGTGCTAAAAAGTACTAAACCGCTAGTTTATAAACAAATACAGTGTGGACCGAGAACGTCAACAAAACAGCTATTGTTAGCAGGGGCCGGAATTGGGACACCAGAAACATTACGAAAAAGAGTGGTTCAAATTGCTTGTAATGGTCACAGGGGTCACACAACTACAAAAAAAGTATAAGAGTAAATGCAGATTACGTGGCACCAATCTGAATGTTACACAACTTTTGAGCGATTTCACCTATCAGAACGAGAAAATAACCATTTGAACTAATGTTTGGGTGTGTTAGCCAGACACATTCAGTGCTGTGTGCATCCAGATTATACAGTGATTCTAAAAAAATGACCATATAGTAAAGCAAAAAATGAAAGCCGATGCTGATGCTCATCATTATGAAAGGAGTCAACTGCCAGACCCAGGGTGTGGGCCTTTGCCAAAACAACCTCGGTTAAGAAAGGCCGATGCTCCTTTTCGAGGTAAACTGCTGCAAGCAGATCAAAATAAAAGAACCATGTTATCCTCAAATGACAGACAGAGGTCAAAACCAGGAACATGTCTCATTTTAAACTCGTAGTTCAATAAACCCTCTTCGAACTCGGAATGTTTCAAGGAAGCATTGACAGAAGATAAAAAAAAAAAGCTAATGGGAAATCCGAGTGAAGTTTCTTCACAAGTTTTGAAAATTCTAATGACACAATAGGGGTGTTCATGGTCAATGGCTGCAATCGGCACGTCTGTTTGCAAATCCACAAGGGTTATAGGGCGACCACAATGTTTAAGAGAACAAATGTGATGATGTTCACTGGAGAATAACAGTAGTTCTGTAGTGTTTGTTTTCTTTCTTTATTTCGTTTCTTCTTTTCTTCTTTCTCCTTTGTCTGAGCTTTTCTTAATATTTTGTAATTTTATAATTCATACAACTTGTTATTTTGAGAAAGGAGATGTAATGTCTTGTCCACTATTCACACCGAATGTGGTCTCTTTAAGTGAACGTTCGGTAGCCATTAACGTGTTGTAGATGTTATTAATAAAATGTTGATTTTTAAGTGTTTGTTTAGTTAAGATGATGGCGGAGGCAGCCTGAGGGTGCAATGCTGAACTTTACGTATGAGCAAATATACCTTGTCAAACCTAGCTCAATATTTGTCTTTGCACGTGCTTTGAGAGGCATCCACACATAAGACCTCATAGCATACATGCCTTGGACCCAAGTTCATCGTTGTTGGGTCCCGCAACTTTGTTGTTTTGCTCCCTTTTTGGTTCCTTTGATTCTCTGAGCTTTTCTCTGGATTACACTTTGGTACTGTTTACTGACCGGTTGAGATGCCTACAATAGATGTAAATCAGAGAAATTCCTCTTCCTAATCCAAATTGTACCTTTTCGGGACTTTGCCCTTTCAGACAAAGGTATACGTGTGGATCCTAGGAAAGAATGGCCTAGACCTCACACGTGATGGACATACATTGGTTTTTGAGTTTTGGTAATTGTATTTCATTGAATCGTTTATTACTTCCAGAAATAGATTTCCATTTTACTGGGGAACAACTCAACAAGAAGCATTTGACAAACTGAAAACCTCTTTCACTACTGATCCCATTTTAAGGCCCCCTTCCTTGTGGAAACTGATGCCTTTTCCTTTGCTCTAGGAAGCATACTAACACAAAGTGGTCTGGTGACCAGTAACACTGTAAGGAATAAGGGAGTTAAGCGAAATTGGGGATTCACTTCTGGGATTGGTGGTCATAGAATATGGTCAGGATTGTATGGAGGATTGTGGAGGATCAGCCGTTGGTGGTTGGGGCATCAGAAACATCACTGATGGAGGGACTTCCCGGTTATGAATGGTAGCACGGATCCACTAGCGGTGTACTTCCCTTAAAAATGATGTTTTTGTTTTTTGCGTTGATCAAGTTAATTCAACATTGTTGCCTCCCTCACCTCTGTTATTCTTCCCTACTCTGTTCCCTCGGTCCGTGACGGTATAGCTTTATTATTGACCTGTTCTCTAGATAATGAATTGGTACTGTTCACTGACTGGTTGCCTGAAACCTGACTTGCCTCTTCGAATACTATTTGGTTGTGTTTGCTAAATGGTTGCTTGAACTCTGTCTTGCCTCTGGATGACGCATTGGTATTGCTTGCTGTGCTTGTTCTCCTTCTTGTTCCCCCGAATCCCAGTTTTGGTATCTAACCAACATTGTTGTTATTGGATTCCTTAATTTGTAGCTTGTGGCTTGTGTTATCTGTGACCCTCCATTATGAAGCTGGTAAGCTGGTAGCTAGACCATGGCCCACCCGCTGGGGTCCCTGAGTTGGCTGCCTGCGTCGGCATGTAAGTGCTGGGGGGGGAGGGGTGCTGGTGATACCTGCACCAGCCGCAGGTAGGCAGGGGGGGTGGGCAATTCCAGCTCTGCCACTTGGGTAAGCATATTGAACACTTCATTTTCTAAACATATTCTAATGGTTATACAACATAGTAAATCTTTGTGCTATTTAACTTCGGGAAACTGTTCGCATTCACCTTTGAAAACTTCAATGAGAAACCTCTTAAGTAAGAGAGACGTGTGGTAATGAAACCAAGCTATTCCAGATGTCTCTATTCTCTCTCATGCCCATTCCCCTTCGCCACCCATGTTTAGTTCTACTGTTTGTGTGTGCCTACACAAGGGTGGAGCTACATTCTGGGGAGTGGGGCAGGTTGTCTTTAGACTCTGTTGATCAAGACCTATGGATTTTGACAAGTCCATGTAATATATAGAGACTGGGCTTTGCCAAGTACCTATAATCGTGCTAGAAAAACTATACGTGGACCAGTTAGCATAGAGGGACAGGGAATGTGAAAGCACAAAGTTCTGGTCCAAGCACGGCGATGGTTAATACACAGCCACTGAGGGGTTATAGAACAATTATTTCCACCTGATACAATTTCTAGCCAGCAACCCGTGGCCCACACACCTCTTGTATGTCCTATCTTCCTCTGCTCGTCAGTACTCTTCATCATGCACCATTGCACCCCTAGTCCCTGATCCCCCTTTTACTTCTGCATCCATGCTGTCACCCACCCAAATTAATTTCACCCCCGCAGCTCCTCCTCTCAATGTTTCTCCGCTTCTGTTGGTCTGTCGCACTGCTCCATTCAGATATTCCCTCCACAACATGATCTCTCTGATTCCCACCCAACTTACATCATCCCCTCATGCTGCCATTTCCTCCCTTAACCCGAAGCCCTGACCCCCACCCTCATCTGCAACCTCCCCACCTGGCACCCTTCCCTCATCCCAAGATACCTCTAGTGCATCCGTGAACACCTTCAATTCCATGAGTCGCTGTTTCTCTAACCTCACTTCTCGGCGCTTGGCGAAAACCTTAAAAAGGTAGCAAACAAAATTAGAGGACTGAGGAGATCTATGACCATGCCTGAGCCCCCATTGGCATGGCATAAACACACAAATGCACAGAGACAAAAGAAAAATACAAACTCTAACAAATTTAGAATTGCTTAAGTTGCACACTGTAAGCTACAAAGTGTGTAGTGAGAAAAGCATTTAGTTCAAAACATTCAATTTGAAAAACATTTAGTAAGAAAAAGATAGTTTGAATAAAATGCAGTTTGGACTTTGGCCATTGCCACAAATTAACTATACAAACACTAGACTGTAACACTCATGCTGGCTATTTGTGCTCAGCTGTGGTGTGGTGCAGGAAAGGTAATGACTCAAGTTGAAGTTATGGCCAGACCCGAGAATTAAAAAAGTTTTGCAAAATATATAGATTATTAGCTATTTTTACCTAAAATGTCCCACTAAAAGTTCTGAATTACATACATTAAAAAAATAACTCTTTGGATTTGCAACCTTGATTTGGCCAGTCAAAATGTATTTTAAAAATAATAAGACTGTATCAATCAACAAAAACTACTGGTTAAAAATATCAAAAATACCCCCAACCTGAAAGAAAAAGAGTTAATCATTTTTAGGTCTTAAGGATCAGAGCCTAGGTTTAATAATTGTCAGTCAGCATTGCAAATGGGATGTAGTACCCCCTGCCATATATTATAAAAATATTGCAAGTCACTGAGGAGTTCCATGACCATAGAGGAACGAGACTAAAGGAACTCCGAAGTTACAATATCCTTAATCATGTATGGTAGGGGGTGCGTTATTTCTTATAATACAAGGTCACATTTCCCACAAAACACTTAAATCCGTGATGCGTAGCTCTTTCATAGGAAGGAGAAAGCATGTTTGCACACATCAAGAATAAAAAGCAGAATCTCTAGTGCAAAATGAAACACATCAAAATAGCTGTTAGGTATTTGTTGCAAAAAGATATTAGATACACTTTAGTGCAAGTCAGTTTTTTTTAAAGGCACAGTAAAACATGCAGAAAGATTCTAACTTTTCTAGAATTATTCAAGGAGTGCAAAATATAAAGATGTTGCCATAAATATATCCTTTCTTCATGTACAGCTATAAAAGCACAGTAGAAGAAAAAAAAGCAAAGTTTTATTGTATTCCTTAAACAGCTGCTTCAATTGACCTGAGGTGCTTTTCCCCTCAGCTGCTGGTTCTGGCAGCAGGAATTGTGAGGTCAGAACTCAACTGTAATAAGATATTAGAGTTGAGATCTGACTGATTTCTTTAAGATCGGCAACTGTGTGCGTCACAAGTTGCCAATTATAAAGAAATTAGAGCCACGCTTTTATACAGGGATTGCAGGGTCTGGGCCTCAATGACACACAATTGATGGACGGAATGCAGAACAAATCGAAACATTCACGCCCAGTCAAGAGATCTGGCTTAAATCCATCATTCTTTTGCTCACCATGCCACCCCAGGTTAGACCTGGCCATATGCAAATCAGTCTTGACCCTGTGCCTCATGGGAACAGTTCAGCCCGAACTGCCAACCCAGTTCCTCCCTGGACCAGAAAGAAGCATCCTAGGACCGGTTTCGGGGTTTCACCCCACTTCAGCCAGGATAGCTTGATTCCAGTGGCACGGTGAGCCCAGGACCCACGTCTGGGCATAGCTGGCGCACATAGGGCGAGAAAGCAAAAGACACACAATTGATGGACGGAATGCAGAACAAATCGAAACATTCACCCCCAGTCAAGAGATCTGGGTTAAATCCATCATTCTTTTGCTCACCATGCCACCCCAGTTTAGACCAGACCATATGCAAATCAGTCTTGACCCAGTGACTCATGGGAACAGTCCAGCCCGAACTGCCAAGCGAGGTCCTCCCTGGACCAGAAACAAGCATCTTAGGACTGGTTTCGGAGTTTCACCCCTCTTCAGCCAGGGTAGCTTGATTCCAGTGGCACGGTGAGCCCAGGACCCACGTCTGGGCATACCTGGCGCACATAGGGCAAGAAAGCAAAAGACACACAATTGATGGAGGGAATGCAGAACAAATCGAAACATTCACCCCCAGTCAAGAGATCTGGGTTAAATCCATCATTCTTTTGCTCACCATGCCACCCCAGTTTAGACCTGGCCATATGCAAATCAGTCTTGACCCTGTGCCTCATGGGAACAGTCCAGCCCGAACTGCCAAGCCAGGTCCTCTCTGGGTCCCGTGCTCTCCATGCCACTGGAATCAAGCTATCCTGGCTGAAGAGGGGTGAAACCCTGAAACCGGTCCTAGGATGCTTGTTTCCAGTCCAGGGAAGACCTGGCTTGGCAGTTCGGGCTGGACTGTACCCATGAGGAACAGGGTCAAGACTGATTTGCATATGGCTGGGTTCAAACAGGAACGGCATGGTGAGCAAAAAAACGATGGATTTAGGCCCAGATCTCTGTACTGGGGTGAATGTATGACATTGTTCTGCATTCTGTCCATCAACTTGTTTTTGCATTTGTCATCCCGAGTGGGAAGGGTATGCCCAGACGTGGGTCCCGTGCACTCTATGCCACTGGAATCAAGCTATCCTGGCTGAAGAGGGGTGAAACCCCGAAACCGGTCCTAGGATGCTTGTTTCCAGTCCAGGGAGGACCTGGCTTGGCAGTTCGGGCTGGACTGTACCCATGAGGCACAGGGTCAAGACTGATTTGCATATGGCTGGGTTCAAACTGGAATGGCATGGTGAGCAAGAAAACAATGGATTTAGGCCCAGATCCCTGTACTGGGGTGAATGTATGACATTGTTCTGCATTCTGTCCATCAACTGTTGTTTTTGCATTTGTCACCCCGAGTGGGAAGGGTATGCCCAGACGTGGGTCCCGTGCTCTCCATGCCAGTGGAATCAAGCTATCCTGGCTGAAGAGGGGTGAAACCCCGAAACCGGTCCTAGGATGCTTGTTTCCAGTCCAGGGAGGACCTGGCTTGGCAGTTCGGGCTGGAATGTACCCATGAGGCACAGGGTCAAGACTGATTTGCATATGGCTGGGTTCAAACTGGAACGGCATGGTGAGCAAAAAAAGATGGATTTAGGCCCAGATCTCTGTACTGGGGTGAATGCATGACATTGTTCTGCATTCTGTCCATCAACTGTTGTTTTTGTATTTGTCACCCCGAGTGGGAAGGGTATGCCCAGACGTGGGTCTCGAGCTCTCCATGCCACTGGAATCAAGTTATCCTGGCTGAAGAGGGGCGAAACCCTGTTTCAAGCTCAACAAGATTAAAAGAATAACATTCTTAATATAAGACTCCTATATAGTGCTGATTCGAAAATGACTAGAAAACCTCAAGTTACAGAACAATTCATGAACCGTTCTCTTACAATAGTGCTTCCATAGATAAAATAATCAAAAATACTCTAAAAACAGTACCCACTGCATGTTAATAAGCTTTTACTTAAAATCCTGAGATACATCTCCAAATCTATCGATCAGGTCTATGAAATCTTATTTCATAATGCAATAAAAATTCATTGCCCCCCCTCATGTGTTAACACTTCCAAATATGAGAGGGATTTCCTTTTAGAGATGGCAGATGCAATAAGGTAGAGACCAAATAGCATATGTACTTCATCAGTCATCATGAGGCTGCTATGTTCAAGCTGTGCTGAAAGAACAAGGACATATCACTGAGCCACTAGAGATACATAGAGGGACGCGGGAGGGCTGTTCACTCTCCCCACTGCTGTTTGTGTGGGCCATAGGCTGCTGGCTCAGGGAACAGCACAGAGGAAAGCAGCCCCAGAAAGGCAAGATACTGATGTCAATGTATACTGGTGACATACTGCAATTCATATGGATCTCTGTGCAAAATCTGTCTCCTATAAACAGAGACATAATTGAGTCTGGAATGGACTCTGGAATAAGAACAAACTGGGAAAAGTTGAAGATGCCACAACTATCACCTGGCACAGACAAAACTGAGATAGGTTTCCCATTACAATGATGTGAAGATCCGATTAGACACCTTGGCATTAGGATCCACAGAGATCACAACACAACCGTCACAGCAAATTGTTATTCAGTGCTTGAAAAGCTCCCCTGCCAATTAGGTGGATTTGTTTGACATTATCCATGGTAGGCAGGACTGCACTAATCAAAATGATAATCCTACCTAAATGTCTACATCTGACTACCAGTGTCCTGGCTGCATCCCTATATCTGTTTGCCAATATGCGGGTTTCAATGTCGTTTTTCCTAAGGCTTTGTTCCATACTCTTTTGTTCCGTATGGGCAGGTAAACAGCCAAGCATACAATGGGACATTATGAAGCTCAAAACTTTCTTTTGAGAACTTTGGGTTTCATGTCCCAAAGTTTAGATCTACAACATTTAGGACACTAAGCCCAGTTCCCCTCAAAAGGGAGCTTCATAACATCCCGAATTGCCCAGTTTGCGGCAATCTGATATCCTGCAAAGACTAATACACCACATACTATAGGTGAGAGGAAACAGATGACAGGGGGCACACATACTGACTGCCAAAACTAAGAAGCGGAATATTAACTGGGGAGAATATTGGGAAACACTCAGATTGACTTGCTAGTGAAATCTATGGCACATAATCCACTGTTTACCCTGACAGGGATTAAATATGAGATAGATTCTTAATGAAAAGCTGATTGTTCAACAAATGGGTCAATTGTACAGAGGTGGCAAATACCCAACAATAGAGCAACATAAGGAGGACAGTGCCAATACTATGGTAGATCCATTTACAGATTTCAGTATAAAGCACATGTGTGACGCTGGACATTCTCTATTGACCCCCTGCCTTTTACAATGAAGACTAAAATCATACAGATACAAGGCACCAGACGGTGAGTGACAAAGCTAGGTGATAGTGTAGAGTATGCACAAACCGATATGAAACATCAAGGCAATGACAGCATGGGAAATAGATGTAGGGGAAGAGATTCCATATAACTATTGCAAATACTACTGTGATCAAACTGCAGCTCTCCCAGTTAGGTACCATTTGCTGCACTTTAAATTTCTGCACCAAGCACAGACCCCTGCAGCCTTGGCTAAGCTTCACCTCCTACTTAGCCCAAGATATCATAGAAGACAAGATAGGCATGCTGACTTTCTCCATGTGGCTTGGAATTGCCTGAGCGTACTTTATTACTGATTTTGAAAGTTGTAAGCTTAGCAATTTTGCAAAGTCAAGGATTGATGGTTGACAGATGGGGTCGTTGGCATTAGTCAGGATTGTACTGAGGTAGTTGGAAGGTAGGATCCGAAGGAATTCAGTCTTTAGTGGGATCATTTGGAGGTGATACTGGGACACTGGTATGAGATCTCTGACTTGTTTAGAAGGGTAGTCAACAACTCCATGCAGAGGTTGAATAGGGTGAGAGAGCGGGTGGGGCCTTGAAGACACCTTGATGGAGTGGCATGTTGCAAGAGATGGAGTTGAGGAATTAATGAATTGGAAGTGATCGCTTAGATATGAGGCGAACCAGTTGAGTGCAGACCCTCTCAGTCTCATTCTGGTTGCTACGATTTGAGGAGAGTGAAATAGTTGACTGTGTCATGAGAATGAAAGATACTTGTTTAAGGTTTTCTTGGCTAGACCCTTTGTTTTTTTTAAACAAAATTTGGGGTTACCTGGCCAATTTCAGATAAAGATTTACTAATAGGTTTAGTCCAGAAAGATTCAAAGGCTGACCTCAAGTTCTTTATTTCGGAAGAGAGGATGAGATCTGAGAAAAGAGATGTTTTCAATTTGGAGATGATTTTGCTCAGTTGGGTTCCAAAACTACTTTGTGATTACCAAAATCAACTGACACCTGGTCAGAACTCAAAGTGGCTAGAGTAAATGGAGAATCAGTGACAGAGATTTCAATTTTCCCAATTTAGTCTTTAAAAACTATGGCAAAGTTCTCACTGATTCTCACTGATTCCATTGTGTTTGCAATATAGAAGTGTGATTGAGGAGGCCCTGGTTGATTATCTATCTATGTCAAATAGTTTTCAGGTCAATTTTTTGCTAGGTTAATATCTGATAAAATATGAGGCTTTGGCTTCAAATATGATTTTTATTTGTTTTTTATTTTCCTGTGTTGGAGTTTCTCTAGGTTGCTAATGGTATGACATTATCGCCATCTGCTTTCGGCTAATCTCATGACCTTTCTGTCAAAGTTTAGCTGTTTCTTGAACTATTATGTGGTGGCTTCAATTTTAGTTGCTTCAGTTTTAAAGGGACGGTCTCACCAATGATTGTGGACGAAGAGTTCAGAATTTGATGGGTCATGGTTTCTACCCATTGAGATGATGAGATGTTAGACAGTGATTTGGATATGTTGGTATGTAAATTCTCTGAGTTGATAATAGAAAAGTCTCTGACCCGTTGTTTGTGGTGTTGATCCGGGCCCTTCATAATCATTTTATAGGCGATAATGGAATTAGCAAGTGGTCTGAAAAATCTACTGGAACTGGTGTTTGTGGTTCAATGTTTGTTAGCAATCACAAGGTATTGTGCTTTTCACATGGGTAGGAGAGATGGATCGTTGGGAGAGGTTGTTGTCGCTTATGAAGCTGCTCAGTTATGAGGCATATGAGTTGTTAATTGCATCTCAGTGCAAGTTAAAGTCACAGAGGAAGATGTGGTTAAGCTGAGCATGATAGTGATTGAAGGGTGAGGTCTGTCTCATATTCTATGACAGCGAGGTTGTCTCCAGGAGGTAGATTAGGTGGAACTTGGTAGGAGTAGTCTGTGTAATGGATTTCAATTGAGAGGCATTGAAAAGTGTGGACTTTGATATTTTTTATTGTTATGCATTTAAATGAACTTCTATAGGATGATTGCCATTCCACCTTCAATGTGTTCAATCCTGTCTTGGCAAAGGATGGAGTATTCTAGAGGAACCAGGACCCGTAGTAGTGGCTGAGAAGCTTTTCATGACCTAGGTCTCTGTGAGGAATTGTCAAGGCTTATGGCTGTGATGAGTTTAGATATTTTAATCCTGTGCTTTGCCATAAACCTGCAGATGTGCAGCAGGTATCTGAGGGAGGATTGTGAATAGTGACTGGAGGGAGCTAAAGTATGAATTTTGATGAGGTTGTTTAGCTTGGATTCTCTTTTGTTGCTGGGCTGGCGATTCCTCCTTTGGCTAGACGCGGTAGGTGTACTGTGAATCATTTGGCCGTGTCTCTGGCAAGGTTTATTGCAATATTATATTACAATAAATTTAATGGCTTCTTCACTGATGTCCTGTGTCGATCTCTTGGGTCTTGGTTCCTTGTCTCTGGGAGTAGAGATGATGTGTGTACTGACAGAATGGCAGCAAAATGGGGGGATGAACGGATCAGTAGATTGTACGGCTGAGCACATCATTTCACATTAGCGGAAAGAAGGATAATGCTCATCTTGGGCTTGAGGGCATCCCAATTGTTGGGAGGGTAGGAGTCCATGGTGAGTTTAGGTAGTTTGATTTTATTGAGGGAGAAAGTAAGCTGAGAGTATGGGGGATAGCTGCTCTAGTGTTTTTATACAATTTGAACGCTGTTTTAAGCAGCTGGGAGCGTGAAGAATGGTTGAATGAAAACGGATGGAGGAGGATCACAAATGTAGTCTCCCGGGTCTGCGGGAATATTTACACTCATTGGAGCTGTGGTAAAGCTTTAGCAATTTGTACTCTGCCTCACTAAACATTATGTGAAAAGAGGAGACAGAGAAGTTGGCGAGTACATGAAGAAGGTGAGTCTAGTGCAGGCGTGAGCAAGAATGTATCAACTTTGCTGACTCTTTTCTGGTCTTCACAGATGCAATGTGCCAACTTCCTAAAGAAAGTGAAAGTAAAGGCCTGCAAAGAGCAGCAGGACTAGACATCAAATAGCACGCAGGTTCTCCTCATTGAGAAGCAACATGGCTGCCCGAGCAGCCATCAAGCACTTCATGGTTCACCCGGCCTCTCTGCAGGAGCACCGTCCAGAGAACAAAGGTAAAGCACCTGGGCACTGTGTACGCAATACCAGTCACTAATATCGCTGAGCAGGCGGAGCAGCCTCCATTGCCATGCAAGCGCTGTGTTTTTATGTTACAACTAGTTTAATGGTGGGTATCAGCTTTACTAGAGACGGAGTTATTTAATGGCCTTGGCTCTTACACCCATTCCTAGACCAGCATTATGTAATGTAGTTTCTATGTTTGGTGTCCTGTTGTGAAGCAGCATTTCTAGTACTAACGTGGCAAGGCCAGATTTCTGCTTCAGCCTTAATCTTTCATTCCCTCTCTGTTTCATACCCTCTTGTTTACCATCCTTCCTGTACTCCTTTCCCTTTCACCCACCATCATACTTATTCATTCTTCTTCTATATATAGTAATCTCCTCCACTCTCTTCCTTCACTCCCTCTGATTCCATCTCCTTTCTCTCTGCCTTCCTCTTACCCCTCATTCTACCATCACAGCACTCATCGGACTCTTTTTTTCTGTTTCTCCTTTTCCTTTCTCTTGCTATCAATTTTAAGTCTAGCCTACCAGGCACATCTGGTTGCAAAAGACATTGTGGGCTTATCAAGGGCATGGTCGGTCTTGCAGGCCGCCCATTGCTAATCCTTGGTTGGCTTTACTGTCACTCGAATGCGCCTGCTCCAGGTTTAATATCTTGCCTTGTCCATCTATTGTGTCTATCCCTCAACTAGAGCATAAATAATTTACTTGTGTCCTTTCACTGTTCATTTTTAGGAAACAACTTTTTTATTTTTTATTAAGCACCCCACAAGAATGCATGTGTTTTCCAGCTGTCTCCCAAGTGTGCTTTCCTTCACCTCTCTGCGATTCATGTTGCGCTCTCTCACATGTATGCTTTCCCCATACGTGCTTCTCCCCCTCAGCTCCCTGTTGCTCTCACCCATTTGCTTTACTCGCGCCCCACACTCCACGTTGTTCCCTCTCTCATCTGTTTGCTTTTCTCCGACACACACCTGCTCCACCTTTCTACTGGTGTGTTATCCTCTCCTGTACCTCTCTCTTCCTTCTGTAAGCATATCATCTCACTTCCCCTCGCCTCCTTCCACATCACTCTTACTGACTTTTTTTTCCCTTTGCCTCACCCAGGTCTTCTTCCCCATCTTTTTCTTGCTCTCTCACATACTCCCTTATTTTCGATCCCATGTAAGTCTCTCTGTGTTCCCATCTCTCTCCCTACTTTGTTAAAGCTCCCCCACCAGAACAATTCTCACACCTTTCCTCTCCTATCCTTAACCTTCCCTCCCCTACCCTCCTACGCCCCTCTATTGTCGCCCCCACACACATTTACCAACTGCTCAGCCCCGAAGGAAAATGTGTGTTAAACCCCTTGAAATACAGAATACCATACAGTTATTCCACATTCTGAGGGGAATAACTGTACAGTAGTGATCGGGTGGTGCTACACGGTAATGGTAATTATGTTTGTGGACTTTGCAACCCTCCAGTACCATGTGTCTCTTAATAGGAGCGCACAATGTGCAAGAAACCGAAGAACCAACTCGGAAGGTGATGTTCTATGATCTGCAGTTCACTAGCATTTGGAAGGATGGGAGTCCGAGCCCCCTCTCTCGGGATTCAAACTCGTGATCCGCACATCACCGCATTTCTTAGTGCCAAGCCCCCAATTCAGTGAGCTATCCAGCTGGCACAATGGACGGTTTCCTTGCCCGCGACAAACTGTTGTGGCCATGTATCTCCTGTGTAATACTTTAGCTTTTCCAAACTGAAGGTCTCGTGGCTATTAAATAATAATCATCTTTTTTAATGGTGCTTGTTCTGGCGATCGTGGAAGCTAAGTCATACATGTTGTATTTAGATCATAATAATTAATGGTTACAGGCTACAGCAGGTGCGTGATGTCCTACAGGGCTGTGAGAGATTTGAGATCATGAAAGAAGGCCTGCCCTCGGATTGGGCCGCACCAATGAAGAAGTGCATCATGGGGAATATCCCGTTCCCCTTAAAGCAGCCCTTGACTACCTTGCCACCTCTGGTCACCTGAAAGTGACTGCTGCCCCAGGCCCCCAGCCCTCCCAGCTTCCAGGACGGTTGGCCCAAGCCGGGTGAGACTTACCTTCTTCTTGAAGAGCAGAATGGTGTGCCTCAGCTTCCAATTTGCCCGTTCCTACAGCAAAATGTAAAAGAATTTAAGTAAATGGGGGGATTTCTGGTTTTTAGCAGATACAGGAGTAAAACACTGACATTTCCTTTATGACTGTCTGCATAAGAACACATTTAACATAGGTGAATGCAATATGATCGAATATAGGTGAAGTCAATAAAATTTCAGTTAGTATAAATTGAGATCTATTAATATAAGTTGCCTTAGCATACGTTAACTAGGCATCTGCTGTGGTAACATGTTAAGCAATAGAAGCTACCCTTAATAGGGGCAGTTATAAAACAGAAAGGTGAGTGCATCTAAAAATGTAAGGTACAAATACTATAATAACATATGCTAAAATATGTTAACACAAATAGCCTAGGTTAATATAACATATTTTAAATTGATCTAAACGTTGATTACATTGATAGTAATGATGGAGCAAGGTTTCGTATAAAAAGAGATTTGCTCGTATGCAATCCTCTCGAATAACCTGTAACATTATAACCTACCTGTTTGTGAGTACTAACTTAACATCACATTTTACATATTGTTTTTAGGGGAAGCTTTTCTATGTGCTTCACTAATAAATAACCCGAGTGTCCTTAAAATGGCCACCCAAAACACGGGAACTCTTCTGCGCATGCATCTACTACACCTACGTAGTATGACGTCTTCTCTAGCTTGGTGGGAAATCTTTGCAGCTGCGCAATAGCTTTTAACATGGCTGCTCGAAAACCTTGCATTAACGCACATGCCGTGCTGAAACTAACCTATGCAAGTTTTACTAAGCTATTAATGCAAAAGTTATATTAAGTAAATGGGGTTAGAGTAGAAGTAAGTGGTTTTCAGTGAATTCATTTAATTTTGTATTCTAACATGTTCTTTTCTGACTTTATTAACAGCTCGCATTTGGGCCTTGGAGGGTGACCGATGTCCCTATCCTTTGCGACAACTACGCATGTGCGCAACATCCTTGTTCTGAAACGAAAATCATTGAATGACTGCCCATGTGCTCAGCAAGGACATGGGAAGATCAACTCCTGATCCTATGTGAGGAAGAACCCGAAACATTGTATTACAGATTTATCGAACCACATATGAAATGCTTGTGGGAATAAAGCTTGTGGGTATTACAATTAAGGGGGGTGGGATAGGCAATAGAACCAAAGAAGATTATTGCACTTAGTATGGTGTGATGTCCTCACCCCATTGCCTGGCCCAATCAAATTGAGGAGTGTACATGGAATTGAAACATTTGGGGGTGGATCATACATTTGAATTGGTATAACAGAGGTAAGTTCAAGTTAGTAAGATACACTTGACCCACTTGATGCCGATGCTATGCTGAGATGCCCGATTTTGCTGCAAATTGATTGAAGAATCCAACACTAGGAAAAGATCGCAGAACAATGAGGAGGCACATCTAGGAAGGGGTCCGGACGAGCCCGAGCCGGAGAGAGTAGCACCAGAGAGGGGTGTAACGCTGGCATTACACTAGAAGAGGTCACCTTCCCGGACCTGAACCTGTCCTGAATCCTTGACACTCTGATGTCTAGGTCCTCACACCATTCTAGGTAAATATAGTTCTGTGGGGTTGTGCTTCGTATGTTGCTCTCTGTTCTTTCTCTCCTCAGGTACTGTCATCAATGAGATTAATTAATGTGAATTGAATTATAAACTAAATGAACTACTTTCCCTGATGGAGAATCCTAATGTGTTTACATGTATTTGATATGACTCACAAAATTATTAATTCAGATAAAGCCTTTAAAACTCCTACTGAGTCTGTGGTTCTTTGAATAAAAGTTGAATGTATTGTTATTACTATTATCGTTTCCTCCCTATTCTAATCTACTACTAGATCTTTCGACAGGTACATTTACTTAGGAGACAGGGCTGGTAAGAATACCGGTGTAAAGGCTCTCTAAGGTAAATCAAAATTGATGACCAGCGGACATTTGCTAGCTCATTGAATGTATGCAGTGCTTTAAATGGGCCGGTACTCACCGGTACTTAGTGCCGGCACTTCTTAGATTTATCACTCGGAGTACCGGCACTTCTCTACTGCCGAGAAGAGTACCGGTACTCATGAAACGCTGGCGACCTTTTTTTGATCACTAAGGCACTTCTATAGACCTGTGCGGAGCCCAGCTGAACAATTCAGCGTGGGCTCATTTGCATACCATCTCGGTGTTCAGACATCGAGGCAGCCCAGTGATAGCGTAATTAAGAAAGCCATGGGAGGTAACCAGGTTCAAATGGCTTTAAAGCGTACAGATTCTTTTGTTAAGTGTCTGCTTATGTTTGCTTGCCTGTGATTGTTGAGAAAAATGAGAGAAGGGAGGGGGAGGGGGGAGACAATAGAGACACTCTTGGAAGTTATATTAGCGGAAATGTGTGGAATGTTTTGTCGGTGCATGTCTGCTTGTTTCTTTCTGTGTCACTCGAGAACAGCAAAAATTTATGTTGCACATTTTACAAACCAAAGAAAAGTTGAAATATCGCCGCGTTTGGGTTTCGTGTTTTTTGTTATAAGTAAACAAACCTGCTTTGTTCATGGAAAGACATTTCCCATGTGTTTTGGTATGTGCTGCAAGTAGTATCGAAGTCAATAAGTATCGGCATGTCTTGCCCTAAGCCCCGCCCCCAAGCCCCGCCCACTCACCACATTTAAATGAGTGCCTGCACTATTTTACCCCCATTTAAAGCACTGAATGTATGAATGTATATGGGCCTAAATGAGTGTTGTGTGTATGCATGTATAGAGCTGGTAAACTCCGCTGCATCAGTAATGACGTTGCTACTGGTTACCATAATTTAATTTAATGTGCTCATATAGGTTAAGTCAATGCACTTTCAGTTACAATAAATTAAAATATGTTGATATGATTCCATTAATGAAGTTAATTTAATACATGTTAAGTTGATATCAGTTAATTTAATTGAATGCAAGTTTATTTATTAAGAAGACGTGAAAGAAAGATGAGTTACTATGGAATAATTTAAGATAAGATATGTTAGGGTACGAAAGGTTACACTAACATTATTATAAGTAAATATAAATTAAATTAACAAGGGGTAAATCAAAATGTAGGTCTGTGATCTACAAGAAAACGACTGTCGTAGGACACAGAAGACCATTTGCCCACAGCAGACGTCAACAGCATAGGGGGTCTGTTGTTGCTGCGAAGCAGGGTCACTTTCAGTGCTATGCTGTGGCCCCAGGGTGACACTGCCGTACCAGTGTCTGCTCCCATGGGGAGCAATGCATTACTGTGACAACCTTCCTGTACAAAGACAATAATTGATGGCATTTTCCTTTTCCTATGCATAATGCAGAAGGCAGCGGCATAGAAAGAGGATAAAAACTAGGAGAAATAAAAGTATTTCTCCTCATTGCACCAGTCTTACGTCTCTCCTGTGGAGGCATAGGAATCTGACGTATTCCCAGGTTCACGATTTCTCATAAATATGGGAATGCTTCAGATTCCATGGGTGTTGCGTGGGAACACCCATAGTAACACCCATGGAAGAGCCCTCTCACAAAGTGTTCTGCGTGAAAGGGGCACTTATTTACAAGGCATGAAAAGCCACGTAAAATGGCTTTGCGTGGTCTTGTACATATACTGCACATTGATCCAGCGGAGTGTCCAAAAAGTGTCGCTCTGGTGGCGCAAAAGTTCTGCTTGGGCCTCGTAAATGGGGCTCTGTGTTCCTTCAAGACCTCAGCCAATCTCCTTCTGCTAGTGGCCACTGGGTACCCCAGCCACATGTTTGTCTGTTTGCTCCCTATGGACCCCAGCTAATACCATGCCATACCTAAACACTGACACTAGGTGGCACTGCTGCACCTGTGTCTGTTTGTCTGTCTCCTGCCTCACCGAGAGGCCCTGGCCGCTCAACTACCTACTAACTCGGGTCAACATTGACTGCTGGAAGAGTATCGGCAAAAGAGTTCCAGCTTATGCTGTTTCTCCTGAATTGTATAGAGATCCCTTATAGAGAGCACATGAAAATACTGAATTATCTATTCCCACTTCAGGTAAGGCCATTGTTATTACCCAATTCAGTTGTACTCATTGTATCGACCTCAGGAAGATTAAGGGCTGAATCCATCACCAAAACTGAACCTATTAATTGCAGGTTACACAAGGAAGCCTGCAACTGGCCCTCTATCCACTGAAAGTACAGATAACTAATACAGCCACAGAAAGTTAGTCCCAAGAAAAGGGCAGTGCACCCGAGTACACCATCACTCCATGGCCCCCTTCAAACGTGCTTCCTCAGTAAAACAGAACTTAAGTGATCAAGCAAGCCCTCACCTGCCTCTGTACTTCCTGCTCCATGCGTTGGTTCTCGCGGCGACTCTTCCACAGCGCGTGCGCCAGCTCTTCCTGGACCTCTTTCAAATAATCATTATCGTTTTGGCATGGAGCCAAGCTGTCGGTCAAAGATAAACCAGATACTGGTCAGTTAGGCGCTCCAAGATGGCGGCCCAATTACAAGTGCATTCGGCGACCCATGGCTCCGTTAGGTGCATTTTGAGAGAGACCCATTTGCGACCACAAAAAAGCCTTTTCTACTGTGCAAAGCCCAAAATGCAATTCAGTAACTTATTACCGAACCGTAATTTGGGTTTTGCGATGCGGTATTTGGAAGGGGCGGGTTTAGAGCATCACTTCCTAACAGCATTTCACAGTGTAATGTACGAATGTTTTGCGACGAAATTTGGTTGCAAAACATTTCCATTTTACAGCCAAATCAAAGTTGGTGGTAGCCCATTCGCAAATAGGAAGAGGTCCCCAAGTGACCCTTTCCTTGTGAGAATGGTTGAATAAATATTTTTTGAGAGCAGGAAGTGCTCCGATGCACTTTACCGTTTAATTGTTTTCCTTTTAAACGCATCCCGTTTTCCTTTCAGGAAAATGGGCTGCATTTAAAAAAAATTCTGCTTCATTTAAAAGCAATCACAAACATGGTGTCCTACTGACCCCAGCAGGCCACCATCCCTCTGATGGCAGCGAATCCCAGTGGGTTGCAAATTGCGATCTACCTCATTAATATGCATAAGGTAGGGCTCTTTGCGACCCACTAGGAATCGCTAATGAAACTCAAAAGAGTTTCCCACATTAGGAATAGCAATTTCCTAATTGCAATTCGCAGGAAATCGCAATTAGGAAATTGCTATTCCTAATCTTCGTACATTATGTCCTAGATCCCTTTTGGACGGTCAATTTGCTATGAAGGGCATGACATTGAGGACCGCTGAAACTTGATTTACCCTGCTTTGCATGCATCTATATTGTTTTACTGGCATGTTATGTTTAAAAAGGGTATATAGGAAGTGCTTTAAATGGACAAAATAAGTGCAGGTACTCATCAAAAGGAGGGATAGACTGGGGGTGGAGTTTGGGGCGGGCATAAGGGCGGCGCAAAAGGCGGATCAAAGGGGCGGGGCTTCGTTTTTGACCCTTTTCAAGATTTTATGCAAGAAATCTGCATGCATTGTTAGAATAACAGATGCATCTCTCCATTAGCTTTTTTACACTAATAACCATTGATATAGAACTTACCAATCAGTGTTTATTACCACCCAAAGTAACCCATTTACTTCAACCTTAAAAAATTAAAAGATTATCGAAAAACAAGTAAGGTTCTATATATCAGCCTTGTTGTTGAATGCAGGTCGTTGCTGTAGCGGCACAATTAACTAAGATATATGGCAAGGATGTTAACTTGTGACCTACAGGGAAGACATGGATCTATGCAACAAAAGCAGTATCCCACGTAGCTATCTACATAAATAAATAAAAATAAAAAATCTCTGATCTACATGTTGCATGCTGTGCTTTCCAGCAGGCACAATGACCCTCTATGCAATTTTATGGTGAGTGCATTACCCACCAGAGTTATTCATTTTATTGCTACTCATGGTGTCCCAATCTTTCTTACGTAAGAGAGAGGCCCCGGATTCCTGTTTCTTATGATTAGTGAATGTGCTTAGTTGCAAAAATGCAAGCATTCGTTCTCGGCACTAGTGGAAACCAGAGTTGCTTTCCAAGGGACATACTTTGTGTAACTTCAGTAAGCTGCATATTCTCTCTTGCTGCCACAGGATGAGGACTGTTGACCCAGAGACAAAATTGCTGCTGGTGGTTCAACCTCTCAACATTCCATTTTACGTGGTTGAAAAGAAGTGGTGGACAGAGTAAACATGTTGCACATGTAATATTAGATGATTAAAGGTATCTGCTGGGTTATCTGAATACACTTTTTAATTAAAATATACGCATTATGTTTAACACAGCACACATGATGAAATAAACATCTCTGTTGGATAATTTGAATTGCTTTAAAATCTTTTGTTGACATTACTTTGCAGTATTTAGTGCGAGCCCAGGTATGTTAATTTAGATAACTTATATTTTATGCCTCATATACTTAATATAGTAAATGTCAAATGTATTCTTGCATTTTAAACTGTCGATGAAATAAATATTTGAAAAAAGCAACAGACATTGACATCACATTACAAATTGCAAGAGGGTCTGTCTGAATCGAAATATGGCCACTGACATGAAGTCACGGTCAAGAGATAGGGTTTATTACAAATGACATTTGTTTTCTGTGTTGTACCAAAATAACTTGTATAAAGGACCACCTGGGGGTCCAAAATAGGAGAAAAAATTCAGTTTTCCTGTTTTTGGCGTCTAATCAGTGTGCAATACATTACAACCATGAGTGCGAGTTACATGCATGTACCTAGTCATGAATTACATTTTTGGCTTTTGATAGAAATACAGCTGTATACTTCCTTGTGGCGTGTAAGCCCAGACGGGTTAGCGTGAGAGAGCTAGCTGCAAGCATCTCTGTTCATATCACATTTTCACTGGCTTCCCTCCTTCTCTTCCGTTCAAGGTCGATGAACAGGGATCATTGAGTTTGGCAACGAGATCCCATATTATTTACACATGCAAGGAGGCAATTTAGTTGTAGACCGAAGGTTAGAGATAGTGAATGCAAGTGCAAACTTGAACACTTTTGTTCTGTTGAGGCTTCTTGAAAATACCCACAACAGGCACCCGTAACTTGAAAAAATGCTTCTATATTTTTTGTAGATGCACACTATCGAGCATTTAACTTTTACATAGAAGATTAAGCAGCTATCGAACTGTGTTGCATGCAGACTACCGAATATAGATATGCCATGAGGACTTTACCGTTACTCGATTCCTGCAATACTTAAGCGGTATAATACGGGTGATCTTTTGGATATATAATAAGAATTTTAAGCACTGATGTCGTTCATATAAGTTTATACTCTGGTCGGTCATTCCTATTTGACGTTCTAGTGCACACTCTAGAAACTTGTAGTGAGCCCTGACGAAGTTCCCAAGGCTCAGGGGAACGAAACGCGTTGGCTGTGTGCCTGTCTTTTAAACAAGACTACGAATAAAGAAGAAACTTTTTCTACTACAGGTGTTGGTTCTTGCATTACTCGTGATAGAGTGCACCTTCCTTCTTTTGCGGACTAACTTTTACATAGTGCTCAACATCTTGTCTTGGGATAGATGTACTGGTGAATTTTTGTTTAAAAGTCTAATGGCAGCAGTTTACATATAGTGGTTTCTGCAACAGAAGTGTCACTGCAGCCCTGTGTTACCTCCAGGGGCGTAACACAGGCCCCCCAGGCAGCCCCCACGAGGGGGGGGTGGCAAGCTCCAGGGGGCCCCCTCGGCACTGCACTCTGGCCGGACAGCTCTTGATTGAGCCCGGAGGGGGCCCCTCTATGTACCGTGGCCCTCTCACCTTCGTTACACCAGTGCCGTGAACAATGCCTTTCACACCCTCCTCGCCCATTAAGTTTTACAGCCTCCTGTCTACGCCCGCTGTGTAAGAACAAAGAATAAACTCCGTGAAGCCACACCTCTGCTTTGATGACTTCCAGAGCAGTACAGGCAGATCACTGTGGACTGGTGACAAGAGCAGCTGTCTTTTGGCCCAGCCCAGGCTTCCACGGTGACTAATAGCTGCTGCCGAGGTGATCGATGAACGGAGCGACATCTGCGTCAAAGCCAGGCCCTCGTGAGTACCGGCACTGTCCTTGATCGAGGAAAAGTGCCAGTACTCAATGGGGGAAAATGAAAAGGTGCCGGTACTCAGTACCGGTGAGTACCTGCCCATTTAAAGCACTATAGGGATTAACAAGCTTGGTTGCTCAATGGATTTTTTATTATTTGTGTGATTAGGGTAGGCCGATGAGTAACTTTATATTATCTTGGTGGTGTCAATAATGATTTTATTTTAATCGTTCTAATGTTTCACCTATTTTTATAGTGTTTTGTGTATTGCAATTTTTTTTATAAGCGTCGCACTAGATTTAATAAAATAAAAGTAGCTTGCAAGACTCTTAAGAGTTAACAGTTTGTCCGGCTGTCTTTCCATCAACCATTGTGGCCGAATTTCCGTGAACGCAGAGCTACAAAATCTGTCACATCTACAGAGATTCGCCAGGGAGGTTTCCTCGCTAAAGCGAAAATCAGGCTACGTCTGTACTGGTGAACTGTCCACCCCACATGTGCGCACTTCAGGTAGACCTGCAAAGTCGACAGCATTGTCAGTAATGGCATGTCTGCAGCCCCAGCAAAACACACAAGATGATGGACGGAATGTTGCACATTGGCAAAACATTCACACCCAGTCACAGATCTGGGTTTAATTCATAGTTATTTTGCTCACCACGCCACCTCAGTTCAGACATGGCCATATGCAAATCAGTCTTTATCCTGTGCCTCATGGGGACAGTCCAGCCCGAACTGCCAAGCCATGTCTTCCCTAGACCGGAATCAAGCATCCTAGGACCGGTTTCGGGGTTTCACCCCTATTCAGCCAGGATAGCTTGACTCCAGTGGCGTAGTGAGCACTGGACCCACGTCCGGGCATACCCTTCCCACATAGGGCAAACAGCAAAACACACAAGATGATGGACGGAGTGTTGCACATTGGCAAAACATTCACCCCCAGTCACAGATCTGGGTTTAATCCATCGCTATTTTGCTCACCACGCCACCCCAGTTCAGACATGGCCATATGCAAATCAGTCTTGACCCTGTGCCTCATGGGAACAGTCCAGCCCGAACTGCCAAGCCATGTCTTCCCTGGACCGCAATCAAGCATCCTAGGACCGGATTTGGGGTTTCACCCCTCTTCAGCCAGGATAGTTTGTCCAGTGGCGTAGTGAGCACGGGACCCACGTCTGGGCATACCCTTACCACATAGTGCAAACAGCAAAACACACAAGATGATGGACGGAATGTTGCACATTGGCAAAACATTCACCCCCCAGTCACAGATCTGGGTTTAATCCATCGTTATTTTGCTCTCCAGGCCACCCCAGTTCAGACATGGCCATATGCAAATCAGTCTTGACCCTGTGCCTCATGGGAACAGTCCAGCCCGAACTGCCAAGCCATGTTTTCCCTGGACCGGAATCAAGCATCCTAGGACTGGTTTCGGGGTTTCACCCCTCTTCAGCCAGGATAGCTTGACTCCAGTGGCGTAGTGAGCATGGGACACACATCTGGGCATACCCTTCCCACATAGGGCAAACAGCAAAACACACAAGATGATGGACGGAATGTTGCACATTGGCAAAACATTCACCCCCAGTCACAGATCTGGGTTTAATCCATCGTTATTTTGCTCACCAAGCCTCCCCAGTTCAGACATGGCCATATGCAAATCAGTCTTGACCCTGTGCCTCATGGGAACAGTTGAGCCCGAACTGCCAAGCCATGTCTTCCCTGGACCAGAATCAAGCATCCTAGGACCGGTTTCGGGGTTTCACCCCTCTTCAGCCAGGATAGCTTGACTCCAGTGGCGTAGTGAGCACGGGACCCACGTTTGGACATACCCTTCCCACATAGGGCAAACAGCAAAACACACAAGATGAGGGACGGAATGTTGCACATTGGCAAAACATTCACCCCCAGTCACAGATCTGTGTTTAATCCATCATTATTTTGCTCACCACGCCACCCCAGTTCAGACATGGCCATATGCAAATCAGTCTTGACCCTGTGCCTCATGGGAACAGTCCAGCCCGAACTGCCAAGCCATGTCTTCCCTGGACCGCAATCAAGCATCCTAGGACAGGTTCCGGGGTTTCACCCCTCTTCAGCCAGGATAGCGTGACTCCAGTGGCGTAGTGAGCACGGGACCTACGTCTGGGCATACCCTTCCCACATAGGGCAAACAGCAAAACACACAAGATGATGGACGGAATGTTGCACATTGGCAAAACATTCACCCCCAGTCACAGATCTGGGTTTAATCCATTGTTATTTTGCTCACCACGCCACCCCAGGTCAGACATGGCCATATGCAAATCAGTCTTGACCCTGTGCCTCATGGGAACAGTCCAGACCGAACTGCCAAGCCATGTCTTCCCTGGACCGGAATCAAGCATCCTAGGACTGGTTTCGGGGTTTCACCCCTCTTCATCCAGGATAGCTTGACTCCAGTGGCGTAATGAGCATGGGACCCACGTCTGGGCATACCCTTTCCACATAGGGCAAACAGCAAAACACACAAGATGATGGACGTAATGTTGCACATTGGCAAAACATTCAAACCCAGTCACATATCTGGGTTTAATCCATCGTTGTTTTGCTCCCCACGCTCCCCAGTTCAAACATGGCCATATGCAAATCAGTCTTGACCCTGTGCCCTGTACCCTGTACCCTGTGCCTCATGGCGGCAGTCAGTAGCGCTGTCGGCACCTAGTCATGGGGACACTGGGACTTTTCTATAGATATATAGGATGCCATCCAAAGGGTAAGGAGTACAATCTTACGATTTGGAATATATGTTTATCTAATCTAGATCTGGATTAGAGCACTAGCCTGGGAGGTACTACTGGAAGGCGTGAAAAATTCTGACCCTGAAGTGGAATTCGCCACCTCAGAGGGAATATCTGGACAGGGGAGCCCTGGGAGGCGAGAGCGGGAAGAGGGAATGGCGCTAGAGGAGAGGAGTCCATAATAGAAAAGTCCCCCAAGATCGATGAGGAGGGCCTCTATGTTACGGATGTACAGGGCACAAGATTTCAGTACAACTCAGAAAGATGCAGCATGATATCAGAGGAAGCAGAAGCGAAGGGAAGCGGGGGATGTTGGGGAAAAGTTGGGAGGGGGGATAATGCCTATACAGATGTAGACTAGACAGTGACTCTAAGACTAATTATCAAATGTCGCTGAAGTGTAAGGGTACATTATGCAATTAACAGATATGTGATAAAAGAGAGATATAAAGGGACTGGAAGATATAAATGTATTGCTGAAATTGCAGATGAAAGGTTGATTATAAAAGGCAATAAAATATGTTTTTTAAAAAAAATCTAATCTAGATCTGGATTGTCCGCTTTATAAGGCCCAACCAGACTTGGCAGTTCGGGCTGGAGTGTTCCCATGAGGAG
This sequence comes from Triturus cristatus, assembly GCF_964204655.1. Classification (NCBI taxonomy): domain Eukaryota; kingdom Metazoa; phylum Chordata; class Amphibia; order Caudata; family Salamandridae; genus Triturus; species Triturus cristatus. The sequence continues at coordinate 82,329,135 of NC_140586.1, read as the reverse complement.
CAGAGTCAAGACTGATTTACATAAGGCTGGGTCCAAACTGAGGCGACATGGTGAGCAAAAGAACAATGGGTTGGAGTGCTACCCGAGCTATTGCGCAACGGCGGTGCCTCCAATAGGGCGCAGGAGGGCGCAGGAAATCACCCTCCCTGCTGACAGCACAGCAAACATGAAAATTAAAACAGTAAAACATTATTTTATTCCCTTTTATTTTTCAGTGCAGCTGCCAGCCCGAGCCAACTGCTGTAGAGGGGCCAGCAATGCTGACTGGCCAGCAGGGGAAGAGGAATGGTGCACACCTAAAGTTTAAATTGGGCATGTAACTTTGGCCGGCTGTCTTGCAACGGCCAGCCTGACATGCACACTTTAACCCTCTCCACCCAAGCTGTCTTAGACAGCTGGGTGGAGAGCAGGCACATGCCTCTAGTGACTGCAGGAGCCCTGAGCCGACCTGCTCCAACCAGTCCTGGCAGTGCTCTCATGCTAGTTAACAGCATGAGAGCAGCATGTGGATTGGATGAGGGAGTTGGCTCAGAGACCCCTTGCTGCCAAACTGCAGGACCAGAGAGGACGGGAGTAGGTAAGTATGTTTTTTGTTTCTTTTAACTTATTGTACTGTTTAATTTATTTTTACACACTGCCAGGCAGCGTGAGAAACTCGTGCTGCGTTCAGCCTCCACTCCAGAGCTCTTAATTGTGTCCCGTTATAAACACTGTTGATAACAGACCACGATTGAGAGCTTTGGTGTTTCACCTAAGGGCATTCAGGAGTGTCCGCCTAATCGCCTAACTACATTAAAAGGGGATCAGCCGGCACTGATTGCCAGTGGTTAGACTTCACTCAATCAATCATTATTTATAAAGCGCGGCTCTTCACCCCTGAGGATATCCGGGCGCTGAGGTCTTGCTGGTCTTAGTTGAAAAGCCAGGTCTTGAGTCCCCTTCTGAATTCCGCCAGGGAAGGGGATTTTCACAGGTGGAGGGGTAGGTCATTCCAGGCCTTGGTGGCGAGGTAGGAGAAGGAACGACCTCCGCTGTGGCTTTGGCGAATGCGGGGGGTATGTGTGCAAGGCCTAGGGAGGCGGAGCGCAGGTGTCTGGCTGGTTGGTGGAAGTTCAGGCAGTGGTTCTTGTATGCTGGTCGTGTAAGGCTTTGTAGGCGTGTGTCTGGATCTTGAACTAGCATCACTTCTGGAGGGGGAGCCAATGGAGGTTCCTGAGGTGGGGAGTAATGCAGATCTATTTGGGGAGGTTGAGGATGAGTCTGGCTGCTGCGTTGTGTGTGGTCTGGAGTCTCTTGAGGAGTTGAGCGGTGGATACTGGTGTACGGCGTGTTTCCCTAGTCTAGCCTGCTGGTGATGAGAGCCTGAGTGACAGTCTTTCTGGTGTTGATGAGGATCGATCTGAAGATTTTTCAGAGCATGCAGAGGGTTTAAAGCAGAAGGAAGCGCCTGCATTGATTTGGCGCTTCATGGTGCGTTTACTGTCGAGGATGATGCCAAGGTTGCGTGCGTGATCTGTTGGTGTGGGTCTGAGCTCGGGAGGCCTCCAGGTGTTATCCCACGAGGAAAAGTTCTTCTCAAAGATCAGCACTTCTGTCTTGTCCATGTTGAGCTCCAGGTAGTTGGTACTCATCCAGTCGGAAACGTTTGTCATGGCATTGCGGTAGTTTGCTCTAGTGGCAGAGGGGTCTTTAGTGAGCGAGAGGATAAGTTAGGTGTTGTCTGCTTAGGCTATGATGTTGAGTCTGTGGGTTCTGACGAGGTCGGCGAGGGGTGTCATGTAGGTGGGGCTGAGGGACGATCCTAGGGGTATGCAGCAGATGATGCTTTTGGGTTCTGAGGGGAATGGTGATAGGCGGAGTCTCTGAGTTTGTCCTCTGAGAAAGGATGTGATCCATTTGAGGGCGTCTCCCTGGATGCCGATGCAGTTGAGCCTTTTGATGAGAGTGTAGTGGGATACGGTGTTGAATTCCATGATGAGATCGAGGAAGATCAGGGCTCCTGTTTCACCCCAGTCAAGGAGGGATCTAATGTCATTGGTGGGAGCGATCAGGGCGGTCTCAGTGCTGTGGTCAGTGCAGAAATCAGATTGGGAGGCGTCAAGCAGGTTGTTTTTTTCTAGGTGTTCCGTGATCTGGTGGTTGATCGCCTTCTCCAGGACTTTGATGGGGAACTAGAGCAGAAAGATGTAGTGGTAGTTTTTGAGTTCACTGGGGTCGTTGGAGAGTTTCTTCAGGAGGGGTATGACTTCTGCGTGTTTCCATCTGTTGAGGAAGGCAGTCATGGTGATGGAAGTCTTGAGGATGTTGGTGAGTTCTGCACTGATTTCTTTGGTTCCAAGGTTTTTCTTCAACCTGTGGGGGAGGGATTCATGGGGGCTCTGGAGTGGATCGAGGACATGAAGTCTAGGGTGGTCTGCATGGTGAGTGGATTCTATGTGGTGATCGTGTGGCTGGCATCCGTAGGTCGGAGGAGGTTGCTGAGGTCGAAGTCGGTGGGTTGGCAGTTGAAGTTATTGTAGATGGTGAATATCTTGTTGTGGAAGTGGTCCGACAGGGTGTCTCAGAGTTCTCAGGAAGGTCAGATCATGTTCTTGGTGGCTGACAGGCGGGAGAACTCTCTAATAGTGAAGAGTATTTTAGTGAGGTTGGTGCTTGTTTCAATGCAGTCTGTGAGGTCGTCTCTTTTAGTATCTTTGATGCGTTAGTGGTATTTGTTGAGGGCTGAATTGTAGGTGGTTCAGTCGGTGGGGTCTTTGGTTGCGCGACATAATTTTACTAGTTGTTTCCAGTTGCATTTGATGGTTCTGAATTCTGGTGTGTACCAGCTGGTTTGTCTTGAGGATCTTCTAGTTTTGTCTGTCTCATGAGGGTGACTGTCTGCACATTTGGTGAGCCAGTCAGAGAAATTCTGGACTGCCTGTTCCAGATTTGATGATGCATCGGGCTGGAAGTTGTTGAGGGCCTCTGTCCACTTGGTCTCAGTCCCTTTCTTCCAGTTGTGGTGGGAGGAGTTAGGGCCTGGTGGTGACTGGGGAGCCTGCGATGGTAAAGTGGACGATGGCTAAGTCGGTCCAGGTGAGTTCGGTGACATGGCTGTACTTGACTATGTCACTGGGTTTGAAGATAGAGTCCAGCATTTGTCCTGCCCTGTGTGTGGGTTCAGTGACCAGTTGGGTGAGGCCGATGTTGCTCATGCTTTCCAAGAGATTGGTGGAGTTCCTGTCATTGGGGTCATCGAGGTGGAAGCTGAGGTCGCCGAGAAGGATGTAGTGCTTAGAGTCGATAGCTAGGGGGACGATGAATTCGGGGAGATGTTGTCGCACAATCCAGGTCGTAGTCCTGGGGGTCTGTAGGCAAGTGTGCCTCTGATGGTCATTCTGGAGTCAGTTTGAAGCTGGAATTTGAGGTGTTCCATGATTGGTGTGGTGTTGTCTTCGGTGGTGGTGCATAAGAGAGTTTTCTTGTGGGAGAATGCAATGCCTCCTCCATCTTTGTTGGTGCAGTCTCAGTGTATCATCTTATAGCCATTGGGCGTTGCGGTGGCAATGTCAGGGGTTGAGGAGGGGTTGAGCCATATCTCTGTGATGAAGATCACGTTGGGCTGAGGGTGGTGATGGTATCCCAGATTTCTGTAGCGTGTTTGCAGAGGGACCGGGCGTCGAGCAGGATGTACTTAAGCAGTCCTGGGGTATTCGTAGTCTCCTGGGTGGGTGTGGCGAGGATTACTGTGTGGGTGAGAGGTCCAGCATTGCAGGTGAAGCAGCAGCACAGGCAGGTGAAGGTTCCTTCTGTTGATAAGGGAAACGTAATGCAGCAGTTGTTTTTGCAGCGTTTGGGGTCCAGGAGCTCAGCACTGGAGTATTGTGGGCAGCCAGAAGGCCAGGGTTCCTGATGCTGGGTGCGGTCCAGGCACGGACAAGTGCAGACAGGCTTGGTTTTGGCGTGTCAGTGGTGCCTGCTGTCCGCAGCCACACTATGGCCTCCATTAAGTAGGTCCTGGGGGGAGGGAGGGGCGCTGAGTGGGGGGAGGTGAAAGTTTGAACGGCGGGAAAGCGAGCTGTGAAGCAGGCCGGCTAGCGGTGAGAATTCAGTGAATAAAATGAAAATAAAGTGAAATAACATAAACAGTTATAAAAGCAATGATAGAACAACAGTATTGACAGTATGTGGCTAACTAACCAGGAAATAAAAGGCAGTACTGAGCAGAGGGATACAACAGGCAAAGGTCATTCTGACCCCGAGCAGTTCATGCAGCAGAGCTTATTATCATAAAGGTGGAAGCGGCAGGCTGCGGCAAGCAGGGGCGAGAGAAGCGAGTGGCACACAGAGGCAGTGTCAGGGAGAACCGCTCGATGTATCGAGGGGGAGCAGGCACAAGAACCTGCCTATTGCAAGCAGCCTCCCATCACCTTTTGTGTGTTTCATCTACCACCCTAACTGCGTGGATCTTGTGCTCGCTGTGTCACTAAAACCAAGCTGTATCTGACTGCTGAGCCCACAACTAGAGTGGAACCAGTCCTGGGTTGCATGTGTTTTGGTTCAGAGAGGACCTGGCTTGGCAGTTTAGAATGGATTGTTCCTATGAAGAGCAGGGTCAAGAATGATTTGCAAATGGCTGGGCCCAAACTGAAGTGGCTTGGTGAGCACAAGAAAGATGGGTTGGAGTGCTACCCCAAGCTGTTGCCAGTGGTTTGACTTATTGCAAGCAGCCTCCCATCACCTTTTGTGTGTTCCAGGTACCGCCTTAAATGGCTTTGATATGACCAGATATGGGTCCCGTGCTCACTGGAACCAAGCTGTACCCGGCTGATGATCCTATAATTAGGGCAAAACCAATCCGGGGTTGCTTGTGTTCCAGTTCAGGGAGGACCTGACTTGGCAGTTCAGGCTAGACTGTTCCCATGAAGAGCAGGGTCAAATCTGATTTGCATATGGCTGTATCCAAACTGAGGTGGCATAGTGAGCAAAAGAACGATGGGTTGGGGTACTTCCCCGAGCTTTTGCCAGTGGTTAGACTTATTGCAAGCAGCCTCTCATCCCCTTTTGTGTTTTGAGAGAAAAAAGTCCCTCTGCCCTGTGTTAAGGAAGCATAGGATTAGAGGATGTAATGATGCACGAGACACTTTATGTTCTTTGAAGCACTTTGACATTGCCATTGGAAATTAAGTTTGGCTTATACAGGCAAGATCTTTTTACTAAGGTGTTTTTTTCTCCTAAATAATGGATATAATTCAGACGTTTTGTATTGATTTCAATATTTGTCAAATATTGTATGTAGTTGTAGGAATGCCTAGTTTGTAGGAAAACATTGTGTGACCAGGATATAAAGGTTTCAACTTTTGTATATTGTCAACATTTTTAATATTTTGTATAACATGGATGCTGTTTTGTTTGCACTATTGCGATTGTATAAGAATAAATTCTTGAAAATTAAGAAATTAATGTAGTGGGTTGGGAGCTTCCAGCATTTTAGGGACACGGTATGCATCTTTCTGTTCCAGCCCACCACCCTTTCCATGGAGGTCTGTCATGGAGTAAACCTGCCAGAAAAAGGCGGAGTACGATTCGCCATGGGCTGGGACGACGGTCCACCATATATGATGGCTTCAGCTCAAACCTTGGGCCTTAAACCTCGGAACTGATGGAGTCCCTGCAAGCAGTATGTCCGCCACCTGGGAACACTGGGGAGGGGATGTGGTCTGACGGCTAGATTGCCGACTTTGGAGCTGGGAAACCAAGCTTCGAGCCTCGGGGTCAACTCCACATCCTGTGATTCTGGGCAAATCAATTTATCTCCCTGTGCCTACCCAAAAAATAAATGTGTCCTTGTGTAACGTAACCGGTGCTCATGTAAAGCGCTCCAATACCTTCGGGTCGAGTTCGCGCTATATAAATCTGCAAAAAAAACCCCACTAAATAGGGTTACACTGCTGGAGATGTAGAAGTTGGATCCGCCATTTTACGCAAATTATCGTTGACTACCATCTTCTAAATCAGGTCTACAGTGTAAACCCCCCCAAAAAAAACATTTGTAATGAGTTGGTTTGGATGCAAATAACCCTATTTAAATTCTGCGTAATCCAAGCTCGCCCCGACAGGGTATCACAGGCATAATTAGGGTGCAGTGGGCCATTCCCAGCCTTGGTCCCTGGCAGAGACGTTTTAATGCATGGGCAATGTGGGCTCTGGCCCAGGGCCCCAGCCTTTCAGGGGGGGCCCCTGACACAGTCAGCTCAGTTCTCCACAGTTTTGCCCTAATGACCTTGAATATTTCTTAAACAGATTGTTTTAAATACTGTTTTCCTTTAATTTCTTTTTTATGTACCTGATATGTGAGAGTCTAGTACAGCCATTTTGCAGAGAAATGATTCTTTGAGATCAAAACAAGGCCTAACATATAAGAAATGGGAGAGCGTCACAGAGATTATTTGCAGTAATATTGGTGAGCTGCTGCTGTGTTACAATATTGAAAACACACATAACTATCCCTGAATATTAGATGTAAACACATTTAGGGCCTTATTTATGAGAAGTGAGGCATCGCTGTGTGAAAACAGGGATGGGTCACTTCTTAGTGTGCCCTCCTTGCGACATGATGGAAGCGTCATATTTACTGTATAATGCATCATGTCGCAAGGAGTTACAGATACGTCAGTATTTCTGACGTATCTGTAGGCACAAAAGTGATGCATTGTTTGGGGTGTGTCTGAAAATAAATGCAACTTCAGCAATGTGTCCTTTCACGTGGGGCACGCCCCATGTGAAAGGGCCTGCATCAGTCTTACGCCTGCTGTGAAGCAGGTGTAAGATATTGACACAATGGCGTCCTAGAAGTGGCTCACTGAGTTCTCATAGATTTCAATGCACAACTACTACAAGGCTTTTTGCGGGGGAACACCCACCCTGCATACATTATACCTGGCGCAGGTATAATGTGGTGCAGGGGTTTACAGAGTGAAGCATCTGCCTAGATGTGTCACTTTGTAAATAGGGCGCAACATTGCACATTTTTTACGCTGCCGGTGCATCACAAAACGTGACGCACCGGCGGCATAAAAGTGAAGCAAGGCCTTATAAATAAGGCCCTTAGATGCACTGTCAGGAACCTAATGAAATGAAATAGTGTATTTAATAAAGCGTGTAGCTACTCAGACTACAGTGTCTTGGCACGTGACAGTGGGAGGAAAACGTGCATAAAAGACCCATGAGTTATTAAAAAGCCAGGTTTTTAAGTTCTTCCTGAAAGAGAGTAGGTATGTGGTTCGTCTCAGAGACTCAGGGAGTCTATTCCACAATTTTGCACCTAGAAAGCCGAGGGATCTGCCTCCAGTGCGGGCACGCCATAGTTTAGGCACGATGGCCAGGTTGGCATTGGAAGATCTTAGGGGTCTAGATGTTGTGTAGCGATTAACACGCTTATTTAGGTAGCTGGCTCCTAAGCCGTGGAATGCTTTAAAGAAGATGGTCATCGCTTTGAAGTCGATACGTTCTTTTATACGGATACAGTGTAGAAACTTAAGAATAGGGGTCATACTAGATCTGGGTTTTGGTCTCAGGATGGCTCTGGCCATCGCGTTTTGTACCACTTGTAGGCGCTGGATAAGGGATTTGGGGAGACCAAGGTACAAGCTGTTGACATAGTCAAGCTTTGATGTTACCAGGCACTTCACCACGATCTTTCTGCTCTCAAGCGGTAACAGTGGAAGGAATTTTTTTAGCATCGGAGTATGCCAAAGCAAGTGCCAGTTAGATTTTGGATTTGAAAGCTCATGGATAGTGTCTTGTCTATGACAATTCCTACGTTTTTGACTTTCTCCTTTTCGGCAAGTAGGGGCGGCAGATCTTTTGGCCACCAAGACCTCCAGTCAGGCGTTTCTGGATTAACAAAGAAAACAACTTCAGTTTTGTCAGGATTGCACTTCAGCTGATTGATCTTAAGCCAGTTAAAAACCTTTGTGAGGCAAGACCTAATCATTGCCCCGTCAAAGTCGGTTTCTTTTTCAAATGTATAATTCAGCTGAGTGTCATCAGCGTAGGAAACAATTTTGGCGCCCACTTCCTCTACCAGAAATGCAAGGGGGGATAGATATATATTAAAAAGGATAGGACGGAGATTGGAGCCCTGAGGGACACCTACATTCATGGCCGGAACCGGGGATTAGAAAGGGGGAGCCAGATGTCCTGAGATCTATTTGCCAAGAAGGATGACATCCATGTTAAGGCAGTCCCCCCCCCCAGGCTGATGTTAGCAAGTCTCTCCAGGAGCCGCTCATGTGGGACTGTATCGAAGACCGGCGACAGATTGAGCAGTATCAGAACAGCCTTGCCTTCCTGGTCCAGCTTACCTTTGTGAAATTCAGTCACTTCCAGCAGAGCAGACACCGTACTGTAGTTAGCCCTAAAACCGGATTGGGACTCATGAAGGAGCTTCCCATCTTCAATGTGTTTTTGGAGGGCCTTGTTTACATGCTTCTTTGATACTTTGGAGAGGACCGGAAGAAGGGAGATTGGCCTGTAGTTGGCAGGGTCCATCGGTTTGGCGTTAGCCTTTTTTATCAGTGAAAGAATCTTAGCATTCTTCCATAATTTCGCCATGTTGCCTGAGGGGAGGGAAGCATTAAAGGGCTGGTTTACCGTTGGGTTTATGGTGGGAGCTAATAGGTTCAGGATATTCACTGGACATGGGTCGGGAGGAGAGCCAGACCTAATATTTTGGAGAAGGGTCAAAGACTCTTCAAGCTGAAACTCATGGAAAGCTAGTAAAGATGGAGGACCCAAGAGGTGAAATTTACCAGTAGAACTAAGGTAGAAGGTCAGTTCTTCTTCTGAGATGTTAGTGATGGCTTGTTGGATCACAGAGATCTTTCTGTTGAAGAATTGAGCTATTTGCTGAGACCATTCTTCGGAACATGACCCTTCCTTTGTGCCGGCTTTCGGGGCGGTACAGGATTTAACTATGCTAAAGATTTCCATACTCTTATTTTGGACATTTTCTATCTTGGTTTGAAAGAAGTTTTTCTTGGCTGCCTTCACGAGAATGTAATTAACTTTTATGGTGTCTTTATACACCTTCCTGTCCTCAGGTAGATAGGATTTACGCCATTTCCATTCCATTTTTCTACAGTTTCTTTTGCTAGATCTGAGGGAATCGTTAAACCTTAGAGCTGGTGGGGCCGACCTCTTTGAGGAGCAGGAAACAATCGGTACCGCAGCACCAATGTTGGTTCGGAGCCATGCAACTATTGAGAAGGCGTCCGAGTCTGGGCAGCCAGATAGCTCCGGTGATCAACGACCGAGGGCGTCTGCTAACATCGGGATAGATATTTTATGGAACGTCCTGTAATTAGGGACCCTCTGCCCTGCATTTGCCTGAGGGGCTGTGGCAGAGTTGGGAATGACAAATTTTAATAGGAAGTGGTCAGACCAGGTAATAGGAGGAGGTAGGCTTACTGATATGTCAAAGTTGTGAAAGATTTGGTCTAGGGTATGGCCCTTCTAATGGGTGGCCGAAGAAACAGATGGAAACATGTTCCAGGCCTGCTGCGTCTCCAACAAGGAAATTGTTGAGGGTCTTTTCCATTGTCCATATGTATATTGAAATCTCCCAGAATAAGGCAGTTGTTGTATTTTAAGGCCAAAGAGGTGGTGGCTGTATTAAGTGTAGTAATAAAAATTTAAATTGCACCGGGAGGTCTGTAAATCAGAAAACCAGCTATGCTATGATGGGGGGATAAGGTACAGCGGAAGCCTAAGGACTCTGTGCCCGCAATGTTTTCCATCGGAATGGGAGAGTTGTCTCGTTTTTGATTGTAAATGATGACGACACCGCTCCCCTTCCCACTCGGTCGGTCCCTCCTAAGGATTTTATAACCCGTAGGGATGGCCGAGGTGATAGTAGGGTTGGAGGCTTCAGACAGGCAGGTCTCAGTGAGAAATAAAAGATCAGGCTGGTCGTCTAGAAGTAGGTCATAAATGTGTGGTTCATTCTTTTGCATAGAGCAACAATTTAAAAGGGTGGCCTTTAAGTCCTCTGTTTTCTTATTGTTTTTACACTTATTGTTGCGTGAGAGGATCTTGGGTGTGAGTTTCCTGGGCTGGAGGAGAGAACAGTTGCACTTATTGCATCGAAAGTCTACCTCCAAGCTTGGATCAGTCTCTGTACACTGACATAATGGTAGCCGCCTAAGGCTAAGCAGTTTTTTCCTATTGTAATTTAATGGAAGAAACTCACCGGAGGGGAACTGGGCAGCATGGCCGGCACAGGACGCCTCTGGGACGCTGACGGGCTTGCCTTTGGCGCGCCAGCAGCGTGCCCGCTGCACGCTTCCATTTGCATCTGGAATATATAGGCTAATGCCTATGATACAAACTGGATTGCTAATGCAGCTGAGGAAGCAGAAACTGCGTGGGCGGAAGTGAGGAGCCCGATAGTAGCCCCAGCCGTCCGCACAATCGGCGTATCAGCCACGGCGGACCAGGACTGGAGGAAAATTGAGATGCGAATCGGAGCAGCTAAGGAGGTGTAGGCAAGCAGAATCAAGTAAAGTGCAAGTGCGCGAAGGTAGGAGAAATTGTTAAAAAGCACAATGTAATTCAGCCATACATATACAATTTAAAAAGTATTAAAAACCTAGTAGCAGGGCAAGAAGCACGAAATCCTACCACTGTCAGCTGCGCGCGTCTGTTTACATCGGGAATTTATAGGCTAATGCCTATGATGCAAACTGGATCGCTAACGCAGCTGAGGAAGAAGAAACTGCATGGGAAATGGACCAAATTGCATCATATATTCAAAGCTGTTCTGAACAGGGGCCCCCAAAATATGTTTGGCCCTGGGCCCCCAAAATCCTTAAGATGTCCCTGGTCCCTGGTGCTATTGCCACGCCACTGGCAGTTCGCCACGGAGGGAGAGAAGCCTTTTTAGGTCTCGCGCCTGGCGATGCAGTGCGCAGCACTGCTTGCGCAGCGAGAGTCCTTTTGTCCAGGGTTCGGAAAACGACCCTGGAATTGCACACGCTCGCGTGTGTGTTTTTACTTTCCTGTTCTGTTATTGGCCTTGGCGTGCGTGTTTGTTCCTTAGACTGCACGCAATTGGCCAAAGGCGGGCGCATTGCTCCGCCCATGGCCTATTGGTGTCTATTACGCGCTTGGTGCGCGTAAGAGACACCAATAGGCCATGTGGTTTCAATTATCGTGCCCAGACACAGGCACGATAATTGAAAGCACATGGCTCGCAGTGGCGCGCGCGCGCGCACCACTCGCGGGCCTTCTACCATGTGGCTTCAGACTGAAGGAGAGGAGTATGTAAAGTTGAGGTAAAAGACAGATACCTGCATGGCTTTGTGCGTCCCGAGCCGGGGGGGGGGGGGAGAATGGCGCCCAGCAGACCCTCACTGCAGAGTAGCAGAACCAACGCTGTGCCAGCAGCCCCCTACCACCGACCAAGCCCACCAGAGGCGTCGCACATCGTGCAGGCACACACCGGAGGCAGTAAAGCGCCCCCAACTCTCACCCGAAACCCTCTTGTCTCACACCACATAGGCAGAGGGGCAACAACCCTCCTTTACCAATACGCCGCCCCAACGCCACTGACCCTTGCCACTCCGTAACTCCCCTCCCCAACACACACACGCAGGCACCACATGGACAGTCTGCATTTCGGTAAAATGTACGGCTCCTCCCGTCCGCAGCCCCCGACGAGAACATATGTGGGGGAGGGGGTGGCAGTGCTGCCAGCCTGCTCGCCTTCTGTGGGTGCTGACCCCCTTTTGTTGGCACCGCGGGCTGGTGGGTGCGTAGAAAGCCCTCTTCTCCCTGAAGGTCGGGGCATTGTCCCACGCCCACCCCCTGCACCCCGGAGGCTCACCTTACTGCATGGTCCAGAGGGGCTCTCCCTGCCACCCTCTCACTCCGCTCGCTGCTGCCTCCTCATCGCCATCTTGTGAGCTGTGATGTGGGTGCTGCTCACCCCTGACCCCCATTTGAATAGGATCCAAATGAGTAGGCGAGGGAAGCCGGGCTGCCTGCACAGCACGCGCTGCCCGCCGCCTGCAGTGTGCTGCGGGCACTGCAGGGGAGGTCTGGGCAGAGGTGCTGCAGGCACTGCCCGCCTCCTGCTGGTAATGAATGAGTGGTACTACCGGGGAGCAGCACGCTGGCCGCCTTCTGCGGGTACTGGGGAGCCCAGGGCAGAGGGAGCATAAGGTGAGAAAGAGCTACTGCAGTCTCTATCCAGCCACTGACGTGTGCTCCAGACTCTAGTGCCTAGTGCAGCCTCCCGGCACTTGCAGCCTCCTGCGGTGTGTTGTAAGGTCGGCAAGGTGGGTGCGCTGTAGGCACTGCATGGGTGTCAGTGGAGAAGCAGTGCACTAACCACCTCTTACAGTGTTCTGTAAGCCCTGTCATGCGAGGGCTGGCGGTCTGCTTCGTGCACTGCACGTCTCCTGCCCAGCCCATGCAGACGGTGCCTGCTGCCCACCTCCTACAGTCTGATGCAAGCACTGCAGCTGAGAATATAGGTGTCAAGTAGCCTCAAGTTGTTTGTTACACTTTCTGTCAGTCCAACAACACTTTCCATGATGTAGTTTTAAGCGGATTATTACAATGTCGAAAGCAAAACCCCGAGTCCCATAATGCAACATGCTGAAAGTGTAAAGGTGCTGACATCTGAACGCCTTGGTCCAGGATGGCGCAATGCAGTGTGGTGTGCCACTTATTCAAGGGGCCTATTCCACACCACAATCGTCACAGGCTGCGTCACAGCTCAAACAGGAGCATTTTTTAGTATTATTATCATTTCTTTTGCTAGTGTAGGCAACTTCCGGACGATCTGAAGAGTTATCAGAGGCCGGGCACCTGACAATTTCTACTCAATAAAAGATGCACAAATTTAATTTTTCAAACAAGGTGGCACTGCGTACTGAGTAGTTCCTTTCATTGGTGTCAGTCACAATATTCAAGTTACTCAATTGGTGGGGGTCATTGGAGTCCTAGCATACAATTTAAGAGTGACATGGATAAAACCCTCTCGGTGCGCATGCGCAGTAGTGGTGTCGCTGTGTGACACACCCCACGTGTGTACCGTTACACTCTTGCGCAGTGATGCACTTTAGTGTGTAGACACTGCTGTGTGATGCGCGGCATGTTGGAGGCCCTCCTATGGATGTGTGATGCACACCTGTGTGTGCGTGTGTACGCGTGTGTGCGCATACACAATCCTGGTGTTTTGTGACATTCTTTATGTGTGCCCCATTGCTGTGTAATACATATTATGGTGCCCGCGTGTGATGCGTACTTGTGCACTGATGCGTGCGTGTGCACGCCCGTGAGCGTCCGATAACGTGACCTGTGCAGACTTTTCTGCACCTTTAGGCTCGACGAGAAATGACATACGGCAGCTGTGGTGGTGGACGACGTATTTATTGTTGGCAGCGGTGATGTGTGAGGCAGTGGGGGCTCTGTGTGTGTGGCCGTGTGCTGCAATGTGTCAGCAGTATTGAGCTTGGACGTTGTGATTTACGTGGAAGTAGTGGTGTGAGTTCGGCAGTATGTGCATGTGTTTGTGTGTGTGATGTGCTATGTGTGAGTGTGGCGCTGTCTGAGGTAGTGGTGTTATGTGGGGAGGGGGGAACAACCTTTACAACGAAACTTTGACAACGCGTGCAGTTACATCGCGGATTTTACAACGAACCGATGTAACCACGCGATGCCATTACAACGCAAGTCTTTATATCGACTTGTGCTAGATGGCGTGCTAACATTACAAATAGTGTAGTTTACTATCCCAACACCTTCCCTACTGTTAAGTGGACTGGAGTTGGAATAGTAAATTACGCTTTTCTAATGTTAGCACGCCATCTAGCGCAAGTCGATGTAAAGACTTGCGTTGTAATGGCATCGCGTGGTTACATCGGTTTGTTGTAAAAACCGCGATGTAACTGCACGCGTTGTAAACACACGCGTTGTTACGTCATACATCCGTGGGGAGGCAATAGCACTGTGGTTTGCAATGGTGGAAGAGATTGTGTGTGTGTCAATGGGTACCATGCGTGCTTATGTAACTTGTGCTCTGTGTGGCAGCTGCGGCAGTGGGACTGTATGAGGCAGTGATGCTGTGTGGGGGATTGAGTGGCAGTGGTGGAGGTAGATCTCTGTGTGTGTTTGTCAATGGTGCAGTGTACGACAGTGGTAGTGCTGAGGCAGTGGTGGAAGTGGCTCTGGGTGTGTGGTTGTCAGTGCTACAGCTCGCTTGTCTCCTAGGCTGACTCATTCTCATCCTCTCCCCTGCTTCTTATTTGATGGAGTGTGCCTTTTAACTCTCCAGCTGGCTCGTCTTCTTCAGTGCCTGCTCCTTCGCCCTGCTTATTATTGTGGTGAATGTGCTTTTTAACAACTTCGAGAAGGACTTGCACACAGCTGCGGCTCGCTCGTCTCCTTGGGTGCCTCCTCTCAGTATGTCCAGCATAAAGGAGCAACCTAGCTTGGTGCCATGTGACTTGCAGCCAATCGGGGAGAGTCTCTTCTTTAATGCTCAGCCATCGCGCAAGGCGACTGACAAATAATTACCAACGTGCTTCAGCTCGCAGTGTGCACTATGCATGAGTACTCATTCACCTCTTGAATTTGTTTTAGTTTATTGTTATTACCCTAGGGTACCTCTGGGGTTAGGGTTAATACGCTAGCAAGATTGCTTAGTCTTAGTGCCTACTGCAGAAATCTGTGTATGACCTGCAGGGGTCTAGGCGGAATCTTAGCACGTCGTCCTAAACATTCATCTTTCCAATGTCGGTACATTGTTCAGGGCTCTCCACTGAATAATAGAAATGCTGAATAAATATGTTTTATATGAAGAACTTTGGATTACACGATAGTAATATAGTTGATTTCCTCCTGTGTGGCAGCATATATCCCTGTTTGTGCAGACTTTGACTGTCTGGTTGGCTGAGATAATAGGAAACAAGTAATACTGGTGTTGATGACAAATTAGCTGCAAGCACATTGGGGGAAGCATTTGCAATGCAATAAGTCCAGCATTTGCAAGAGTTTAAGCTATTAGGATTCCAAATGTCAGTGTCTTTTATTTAGGTTTTAAAACCTAAAACATAAATAAAAGGCATTGTCATTTGCAATGTCAATAGCTCAAACTCGCGTTAATGCGAGACCTATTGCATTGCAAATGCTTGTTTTATATGTGACTAGAGCTCTGACCTTCCTACCCTGTGTTACGTTTTTATTATATTAGTCGTGTACAACAGTTTTCACCTTTTGGAGAATTTGCTTGCATTTTGTTTGTTTTAATTCCTGTTGTAATTTTCGCAGCTGTGTATATTCCGTACAGGACTGCATGGCAAAAGAAAGACGTCTTTTGGTGGTGGTGAGATGCTTCATGGGGTATGTGACGTCATGCATTTCATGCCATAACTGCTTCTTCGGATCAGCCCCCATACAAGTTCTCTTAATCCTCACAAACCAACCATTAACTCTCACCTTCTCTTCACCAACCGAAGGCCCTTGTACTCGGACACCAGGCGGGAAAAAGTGGCTTCGCCCAAGGCGGCCCTGGCGATCACCTGCTGGATGTCCTCTTCTAGGCGCGCATTGTCCTTCACATAGTGCCTGCCAAGGGGAGAGGAGATGCCAATGATCAGCGTTTTAAAGTAGCCCCTTATAAACGGCGTCTGCCCAGTGTTTGGGCTTCCCACGTGACCATAACATGGGGGGCTGGGGCCGAGGGGAGGGCCAAAGTCTGGATGGGCCCAGTACTTAATTTGCAAAACATTAAGTGCCATGGACCAGGGTATTTCTCATGGGGCAACTGCGGTTGGTGCAACCCGCATATTACTTTCTACTACAGGTTCAGGTCCGAATTTTATACATTTTTATAAAGATAAATTAAACAAATAAATGTTCCACTAATCAACTTTATTTTTAAATTACAGACACAGCGCCATCATGTGGTGGATTCTCATTAGTAGGGGTTGGTGTTTAAAATAAGTGCCGGAAAACACTGGCCCAAATTAAGCACTGGCTGGGCCTGCGGGGGCAGACTCACTGCTAATAAACACAAGGTAGAGTTGGAGACCTTGCAGCACCTGCATGTCCAGGGCAAGTACAGGGGTGGGGGATGTGTGGCCTGAAATGGCCCAGCACTTTGCAGGTGCATGTTTCACTGTAGCTACTCTAAACAACGCAAATATCCTGGTCACTTACATGCGATGTTCGATAACCCGCATCCTCTGCCAGCTAAACAGCGGCCTCCTCTCACCTGCGGACACACAGCGACAAGACAGAGAGGGAATGTGTTGCATTACACGATAGGACAGAGATGGAGTACCACTTATAATCACTAACATAAGCGGGTTCATTATAGCACTGCACCCTAGTACCTTGTGTCAGGAGCTCCTTGGAGGAGAACAGGGCCTTTCCTCTACGATTTCTACCTCCAATGGCCTCCAGCAGGGATGTTTGCCCGCCCATTTATTGTTTTCCTTATATATTTATGATTTGCCTCAGGCGTCATCTGACTGCCCCCAAAAGGGGATAGCACGACTGCCTCCTTACTATATGCAGATGACATTGTAATTGTTGTTCTCACTCCTAAGGGCTTACAAAACTGTCGGATTTGCCTCCAAGAGAACACAAGTTGCCACTTCTTAAAAATAAATGCTTCAAAAAGTAAAGTCCTGCTTTTTAAAAACAAAAGATATAGGAAGGAATTAGGTTTAAATGGGAGGAAAGTAGTGAAAACCTGGAAGTTGGAAAAACCTAAACCTATCTGAGGAATATCTTCTCCAGTAATTTAAATGAAAACTAACACATAGAACATATTTCAAGTAAGGCAGTTCCTCATATCAATGTCCTTAGGGCATTTTATAACGCTTTAGGACGTAGGTATTTTGTTCACTTAATTGGTCTACCTCAGTGGCATAGCTCAATATGATGGAGCCCCCCTGCAGAATGTTATGGGGGACCCCGGTATCTCCCGGATTGCACGGATATTTAATGCTCTTGGGCTCAATGGGGTCCCCTAAACGGTTGCCCCCACCACGCTGCAGTGGGCCTGCTGGGAAATCAAAGTGGCTATCCCAAGCATTTAACTATTTCTTATTCCATGCCATTGCACGCATTCTGCAAGGCATGCAAGGGTGAGGGCCCCCCTCCAAAATACTGTCCCTCCCTTAACGTGGGGGGCCTTGTTACGCCCCTGGTCTACCCCCTAAAAGTTCCTCCTACTTTTACATGCCACAGAAATAACTGAAGTGTAAAACTGAGATTTTAAGGATGTAACCGAAGACCACATTTTTCACAAACTGTGAAATTTGAATACACCTTCAGCTACTCAGGCCATTAGGTTAGAACTTGGTTTGATTGGTACTTATGTACAGGTGTTAGCTGCAGTACTTTGTTAGGGGGGTCACTGTTTACTCCTGAGTCAAAAGAACACCTTGAGGAATTTAATGTGTCTATGAATTCTTATAGGAAAATGGAAAATAGTTTAAAAAAAAAAAATTGCTCACGCACTGAAGATGTTTCAGATACAACAGGATAGTTTCGAGGGTATGCCCTTTGTGCATTTAAAACGTTTGCTAAAAACACTAATGGGCAGCATTAGCTCTGGGATAGATATTTGTTGCTGTTCTAACAAGCATTGTTAAATGCATTGGGTTTTTGCATGGTGAACAGTTGTGCAATGTAAGCTACTGAAACTCCATGCAAGTGTTAATACTTGTTTATTGAGAAAGCCAATATATTGTGCAGTAACTGGTGGTAATATAATGTGGGGAGATTAGGTAAAGGGCAGAGGTTAAAGTAAAACAAGCTCACGTTCTGCACAAAACACCAGGCAGTTTGACAGGCAAACGAGACAATAACTGAGGCAGATGGGTGTAAAGTTGCATTTCAAATGTGTCACTGTTTGTTCTGCATGGACTGTCAAGCATGGATATCGAGGAAATTGTGTAGCCACACTGGACATTACGTGAAGTCAGCGGATGGGCATCTCTATACAAATGCTGTGTCTGGAGCGCAGTCTGGAAGACATTTGAAATGTAAACGTATTGAATCAGTACACTGTCTCTGCAAAAACCTTCTCGGGATCATTTGGGTTGAGCACAACAATGCCGCACAAACTCAAGACACAATGGCAACTTTAATCTTAGCTCCATCCTGTTTCTGTGTAACAATTCATATTGTAACCGTCACTTCTTAGTTGAAAACATAACATAGTAATAATTACACAAACTTGTTAAAAGAGACTCAAACATCCACGACGGGAACCCTTGATCACATTTCTACATCACTAAATACAAAAAAAGTACTTTGGTTTGGGTATCACTGCGCATAAATGCTTTTCAAAACGAGATGAAATTATAGAAGTAAACAGAATGTGAATTTAAGTGCAATGTGAAATATGAGCAGTCAGAAACCAAACTCCTATTCACATAGTCTCGTCAAAGGCCTTAAAAGCTTTTTTCTCCGCATAAGACCCGAACTGTGGCTAAACCATTTTGACAAAGTTCGGGGTAGTGGGTACATGAGACAGAAGAGCAGCCTTCGCAAAAGATCTGCTCACGGACACAACCAACACAAGGTGGGTATATAATTAGAGTGAAGTCTGTCCAATGGGGACATGCACTAGAAAATCAAAGAGTTAATGTGGATATAATGAGTAATAGTACGGAGGTAGCAAGATCATGGCTATGAAATGAAGACCTAACTGTAATCAATCGAGAATGACTTGAAAAACGGCACATGGAATCCAATTTAGGCAGATACATGGCCAGAGGAATGGGGAGAGGGGCCCTAGATGATAAAAGTGGTCCCAGCTACGTGAAGAACCTGTGAACAATGGACAAGAAACAATAGGGGAGGGGAGTGGCAGGGGGGCGGATGGGCCAGAAAAAGACTCAGCATGCAACAAGGTGAACAAGCGTACCTGCTTGATGGGAGGGATTATGCCCAACACTGGTAAGTATGGTGCAATGGCGATACCATCAATAATCGTGGAGGTTGCACTCTGCATGGTAATGTGACTGGGGAAAGAAGGGGGGGAATCAGTGAGAATTGAGACCAGTCAATTGGACAGAGCACATGAGGGCAAAGAAGAATGCACTCACCTGGGAGCCACAGCGAGCGGTCAATGTTCAATGTGTGTATCCGGTCCATTCATGAATTATCTTTACCAAGAGTCATACTGAAAGTGTTTTTCATAGTTTGTTAATTGAAATTAGGATTCTTCAAAGTGGGTTCTCGTTTATAGAAGTATTCTTCATTTCCACAGTGCATAAACACATCTATACATGTGTATATAAACATGCGTCCTTTCCTGCCAAGATGAAGCAAGACATTGGCAACTGAGGGCAGATTAATAAAAGAGAAACTGAATGTGTGGGCATGCGTCTTAAGAATGAGAGTGCGCAGCATATGAAACATGCCAACAGCCAAAACGGGGGGAAGAAAGTGGCCGACATATTGGAAAGGGACCGCAATGGACCTGAAATGCCCAAAGGGAATAAGGGTGTAGGCCCAACGCATAGGGGACAGTTAAGGAAAATAAGGAAATATATGCAGACCAAACTAAAGGTGCTGCATATACTCAGTGCAGTCTGCACATGCGCGCTACTGAGGAGGGCACAGTGGTCACCATGACGACTCGGCATGCGCAATTGAGAAAAGTTGTCCATAAAGAGAGGAAAAGTAATTGCCGATGGTGAAGAAAGATTGGCGGTTATACATAAGGTAGAAACTATGGCAAAGGAAGCTGGGCACACAGCAAGACTGATGTGAAACAAAGAAAACAATTATGCGATGTAAAGCACAATGAATGTGAGCCAGTGACAGAAACTAGTCCTACAAAGCGGATGAAAACAGTACTTGGGCCACGGGAGACTGATAAGAGCTAACACACAAGGAATAACATGAAATAATGTGTGTCAGCAAATAGAAATGTAGGAAATGTAAGTGGAAAGCACACAAACCAATAAAAAGCAAGGGCGGGATGTGAAGCTCCTTGTAAGATTTATATTAAACACAATAGATTTCACAAGCACAGCGCAATCGCTGTGCAGGCAAAACCTAAAAAGGAAAAACATAAATTATCTGTCGCATCTCATGCGTTTAAAAGATCACAACCAGTTTTAACATGGAATTTAGACCTTTAAAATGTGTAATGGGTGCTTGGTAAATGTACCAGTTGAGGAAAGAATTTGTGGTTTATATAATGATGGTATTCAAGATTTAAATAATGTATTTTTTGTATTCCCTGCTCTGCATTCCCAGAAATGAAATGTACCTTTTTTTTGCAAAGGTTTTATAAATTAACATTGAAGTGTATTAATTGATTGTGTATGATTTGTGTAAATCTCAGGAGATCCAAGCCTTATAATAAAACTTGAACTTGAAGACGGGAAACTGTGACATTTGCCCAAGATCACACAGCACTTTAGGAAACAATCAGCAGGGTCACAACCCCACAAGATGTTTCATGATTGTTTGAATCAAAATCGGCTTGCGTGACTGAAAAATCTTGAATTTTCAGAGCTCGACGTTGGCATATGTCAGGATTTGCCTCTCTTTGCATCTGTTCATTCTTAGTCAAATCAGAAGACTAGTCTGTTGCATATGCTTTATGCTCCTTTACCAATTCAATTATTACTATTTTATTTAGTGCTAATTTGTACTCTGCAACCACATCACTTGACAGATTGGAGTGGGAATAGTAAATGTGATCCCATAAACGTCCAACACTTTCCCGCCTGTTACTTACGTTGGAATTAGAATAACATATAAAGAACTTTAAAAAAAAGTTGTCTTTTTTGTTGCTTTTATATTAATTGTTTTTTAAATGCATTTGATATATGTTTTAACATTTTTTTTAATTATTCTATTTTATTAAGAACAAGAGAAAACTTATGTTCACAACACAATAGATGCAGCAATGAACACACTTCTTGTCAACCATGTGAAGAATACAGACAATGATGAAGTCGATGGTGCGGAAAACACAGTTAATCAAGCACAACCATGATACATCGAACAGTTGCAGAGTATCAATATAAGCATGAACAAACCCCAAATGCACCTTAGCCCCAACCCCCATCTTCTATCCTGACCATTTGATCATTCATCATGGTAGTCGCACCAGCTGCCCCACACCTTGTCCCATATTTTAGGACAGCCTCTGTTTTGATAGACCACTCATTCTGCTCTCTGACCCCAGTCAAGACTTTCAATCCCCTAATCGATGAGGCCCCCCCCCTAACCCAGGTACGCACTATATTGCGCTTGGCCACAATTGTTGAAGTTGTCAGCCAGATCCTTTGGTATCTCGGCCAAACCTGTTCCCCTGAAACATTCAAAATTAGCAGTTTAACCACCAAGGGAACCGCCTGGCCCACGACATCAGACATAACCTGTGTAACATTTGCCCAGAATAGTTGTATCAATGTGCACGCCCACAGGATTTGGAAGAAGATGCCTGCATGCTCACAAACAGGGCTGCGTGTCTCCGTTCCCATTTTGTGAAGAAGAACCGTGGAATAGTATGCCCTGTGGAGTATCCAGAGTTGGATTAGTCTATAACGTGCCCGTATTGCAACCTTCTTGGGGCTTTGGAAAGCTTCCACCCAGTAGTCCTCATCTAGTGTCCCTATGTCCCTCTCCCATGCCTAACCCAAGGCAGTAAGCAGTTTGGGGAATTGTTCATAATTTTCTTGTATATGTTTTTAATTGTATTAATTTAATTTTCTAATGTTTACATATTGTTTTATTTTTTAAAGTATATATATTATTTTATATTAACAGTTAAAACTATTTTTATGTATTTATTTGTAATTATATAATTATTGTGAACTTTAATATTGTACATAAGTAACACATAATGATACACTATTAGTATGTCACAATATTTTTGTAGGCGATAGTTATTCATACAACCATATGTCATTGTGGAGCTTTGTCAGAGGTCTTCTAGCTCACAACCCAAGCTTTTCAATCAAGCTTTGAGACAGGGCCATTTCGCGTCATCTGGCATTCTTGGGATTGTCAGGTTCATTTATCTTGGAGTCCTGCATTAGTGTAGCCACTTTGCTTCATGTGTTCAGGCCACTGTGCTTCTAGTACTGGCCTTTTCATTTACATATCAGTAGTGTGTAGCTTCGCTTACTTTGTTTGGAGGCATCCTCGCGCTGTAGCCAGCGCGAAAGTGTCTCTCTCTCTATTGTTGTTTAAACATGGTTCCACGATCGGGCTCTCTTCTTTGCGTGCCAGGATTCTGTCAACGTTAATCAGTTGGCGGAGATCCTGGTACGCCGCGGGAGTGCTTGTAGTAACTTGGTATTCTGAGTTAGTTTGGAACACTCATTGTGGAATTTGTTTGCATCATATAGAATCTGTATAAAAGGTAGAATCTTAGAATGTACAAGGACTCTGCTTAGGATCCAGTCAAGACATGCCAGCACCCTTTTATCCTATGCACTACTAATCATAAATAAAGAAGATTGCTCCCTGATTGAGTCTCGGCGGCTTTACTACAATTTTGGCGACGGGCTGGGCACAGTCTCTTCACATGTGGAGTGTGTCAGCAACCAAGTCGTTTCATTGGATGCCATTTCGGAACGGGATGAAAAGACAGAAAAGGAAAGGAAAAGAAAACGGAGACTAAAAACCACCCGCGAGTGACCTGATTTTACCAGTGGTCTTGCGTGAGGGTGAGCTACGTGGATTTATTGGTTTCAGACATCTTTCCCAGTAAGTGTTGCGCCGCGTATGCAGGCCGTACTTAGGGTTGGGCAACTGACTTACTTTTAAACCCCGCAGTCAGCGTGCTCTGCTTTTCCGAAGTCATTTCAAACCCCGCAACCAGCACGTTCTCTTCCCATGGTCCCGATGTGTTTGTGACGACGAAGACGCTTTCGCACTGACGCCACTCACGGAGGGTCAGCTGATGTCAGCGCGCAGTTAGGGTCTCGCACGTCGGCCATTTTGAAAACGCTGACTACCAATGTAACAGTGCATCGGCAGTAGATTTACTCCGGAGTTGCACTTCTCCAACTGTTCGACGAACTTCGATCCTGAAATTAAGGGTATCATTATTATTTTTTTTTCTTCTTTCATTGCTACATTGTTTTACTGCCTGTACACTGCTGATCGTAAGGGTGCTGGGCTAAGTACATTCATCGGTCAACAGCTGCTTTTTGAGCCAACATTGGGAATACACTGTGTATTCATCAGTTCTTTTCCTAGGAGCATCTTACTAGTACTAATACTACTGCAATTTACAAGACATTTGTTCAAGTCTGCTTTTTCTTCATTTGCTATTTAATTCATATCCTAGCCATGTCTACTACCACTGGCACAAGTACAACATCGGGTGATCTTGTTGCTGCTCCATGCACATTAACACCCTAGAGAATTTTTAGCAGTACCAGGAGAACCACCAGTGGCGTGGATAGACTGGAAGGGAGTACTTTCTAAACTATACTGTAAACATGGAGGATTCCAGTGGAACTTTTTCTCCTGAAAGAAAAAATGAGTACTTATGTATTGTTTAGGTCCCGAAGGTTTGCGGGTCTACAATGAATTACAAAAGCATGAAAGGGGTGGGGGAGATATGGATGTGTTTAAATCTGCAATCTTAGATGTAGATGATAATTTTTCTCCCACAGTATGCATAGTTGTAACTAGACACAATTTATTTCAGAGAAAGCAAGATAAACACGAGAATATTGAAGAATATATGTCAGCATTAAAAAAAAATTGCTAGCAAGTGTAAATTTGCTCAGTTACATGACAAATTGGTCAGGGATCAAATTGTCATGTACACAAAAAATAAGAACTTACAGGATAAGTTATGGGTTGAAGGTGAAGGTAGCCTAAAGGACATTATTGCCATGGTTAAGAAAGCTGAATTGTCAGAACGCTGTGCAAAAGCTAGTTTATCTGTTGACAAAAAGGATGTTGAGGTGGTGAACAAGATCTCTGAAGGAAAAATGAGTCTAAAAAATTAGAGATCCTAAAGCAGATGGCAAGAAAAAAGAAAAAGTTGAACCCAGGAGAATAGGAAATTTGGTATGTTATAGATGTGGTAGTTGCTTTAATTCTGCTAACTTTGACAGGTGTCCTGCAAGATCTTCGAAATGTCTTGAGTGTGGCATTGTTGGTCACTTTGCAAAGGCTTGCAGAAGAAAAGCCAGCAAAAAAAACAGGGGTAAAGTAGCATGTGTACAAGAAAATGAACAGTACAGTGATTCGACATCAAGTGATGAAGAGCCTCAAACTCATTTCAACAAAAAGAAACATATTCTATTGAATATTTCTGATAATTCCTCCACTAAACCCATTTGTCAAGTCTCCTTGGGTGGTGTTCTTGTTCAGTTGGCTGCCGATTCAGGTTCACCATACAGTATCATCTCCAAACACGTTTGGGAGGAATTATTCATTTCATGTATTGGTAGTGGGTTAGAACCTAGCGACATTGCTCCTGAAAGCTACACAGGAGAGAGGATTGTTATTCTAGGTTTCAGAGTACTTGTTTTTCGATTCAAAGGTAGACACGCTACAGGCAAATTATATGTTGCTAAAGAAGGACCTTCAGTCCTAGGATGGAAGAACTAGAAGAATCTTAACATTATCCTTGATCCTAACAGCAAAGAGCAGGTTCTTATTTTATGCGACAGCGAAAGCACGAAAATATGGGTACTAGAAGAGTTTTCCACTGTTTTTTCCGCTCAAATGGGTTAGCTTAAAGGATATACGCACAAAATTCTACTGAAGGAAGGTGCCGTGCCCAAAATACACAAAGCACGCAACATACCTTTCATTGTTAGAAATGAAGTTAAACTTGAACTGGGCAAATTACTGGAAAACAATGTAATTGAGACTGTTGAAGCTGCAGAATGGGTTTCTCCATTGGTCGTGGCTCGTAAGGCCAATGGAAAAGCCCGTTTATGTATTGATTTGAGATACTTAAATAATAACATTCTATTGGATCAATTTCCACTTCCTAGAATTGATGAGATGTTGTCCCTTACACGCAATGCCAAAGCGTTCTCTACATTAGATCTATCCTCTGCATACCATCAGGTGGTTCTTGACCTTGAAAGTAGACATCTGACCACGTTTTGCACTCCCTTTGGATGTTTCAGATTCAAATGCATGCCTTTCGGACAGCACTCGGTCATTGGTGCTTCATTTTCTTGAAATAAAACCTTTTTACTTACCTTGGAGTCTCACCGCCTCCTCCTTACTTCAATATCGTTGCGATCAGATGGTGTTTTCCAACGTGTTCAATAAAAGCAAAGTAATAATTCAACCATAAGAATGGGCTGCCAAATGAAAGCCTAAAACTGAAAATGTGATCGCTTTACGACATTGTGCCCAGTGTCAATCCTACTCCTGTGGTTTGACTATCATTCACTCAGGTTTCTGATATTTTCCAGAGGTTTTGTAGTATTTCCCAGGTGATTGTTGGTAGTGTCATTGGGGCTCCTGTAGCCTGTTTAGTCATGCTTCCAGTGGCGGCTGGCATGCAAGGAGGGTGGTGAGGGCTGGGGGACAAAAATAAAATTAAAAATGAAGGATAAAATAATAATTTCACTTACCTTTCTGGCGCAACATCCTCCTCGCTTGGGTCTTCTCCAGGCAGGCAGGCTCCAATGCGGGACCCCGGGAACTGCAATAACCAATCCTGGTGTTGCTCTCATGCAGCATAAAAGAAGCACCAGGATTGGGGGAGCGGACTTCTTTGGTGCTCCCAAGAACACTGGAGCCCTATGCTGTCTCTTACCCAGGTGTCTAAGACAGCTGGGTAAGAGAGATTTAAAATGCACATGTCTGGCTTGCTGTCCCAAGACGGTCTACCAAAAAGACATGCACACTTTAAATTTGAAGTGTCCTGCCCATCATTGCTTTCTGCTGCTGCCTGATTGGCAGCAGCAGAAAGCCCTGCCTCCATCCTGTCACTTGGCTCTGGACGGGGTTATGAAAAATAAAATGTGTTAATAAATAAACTTTATTACTATTTTATTTTTCCATCTCTGGGGGCAATTTGTTAGTGGGGCAACGCTCCTCCACCTTAATGTAGGACCCGGCTCTGCATGCTTCATTGGAATATGCCTCTTAGCGTGGGTAATCTCTGATAGTGTTCATCACAATCGACTCTTGGCCTCTTAGGGATCAGCAGCTGGGCTGGTGATATGAGTCTGTTATTTTTGGGAGGGTTCCTCACACTTTGGTCCAGACCCTGCACTGCACAAAAAGTCCAAAGCTAGCACATTCCTTTCTTAACATACCTATTAGACTGGAGAACAGCGTGCTCTTGCTTCCATGCCACACAAGAGGCCCAGGGTGATGTCAGACTGCAGAGAACACAGCCTTATTCTGTGCTTTTGTGAGGTCATCAAACATGTCATGTTCACTGCCTGCTTTCTCATAAGTAAACTTAAGGGCACAGTAGCATTTTCACAAGGGCAAGCTCCTTAAATGTAGGATTATATATCAGAAGGATAACTTACATTTAGGAAGCACACTCTAAAATTGTAGACCAGGGGCGAGACAGCCTTGCCAGCTAAGCATCTCACTGTGGTCTGAGCTTCTGATCTTACACACGTTCAGTGAACCTTAAAATCAGACAACAAACTCAGGGAAGCGTAAACCAAGACAATACACACATCCAAAGAAGTTGTAGGAGCTTTTGTTTGGTTAAATCAAAATATGCTTGATTAATAGTGTACAGAGCAATTAATCTAAACTTACATTTACATGTGTATACTGATGTGGAGCCATTACAAACTAATTTGTTTCAACTTGTTAAAGTGTTTTTTCTGACTTAAGCTAACTAAGCCTCAGTCGACATGATCATGTCCAAACTGGATGTCCCATCATCATGTTTATTCTCTATTTATATTTCTGTCTGACACTACGTGCAGCAACATGTGGATTTGTTTATTTCTGAATGACACTGTTCTCAAAGAGTGCCTACTATAACATACATATCCTCAAGAAACTTCTGCTTGCACGTGATATTGCATAAATTCACAGTGTTTCACTGTTGTTTATGTAACTAATTTGTTCTTCCACCTCCAGATGCTATTAGGTAATCAATACTCTTGTAGTGGGTTAGTGCTAAGGTGATAATTATATATGATGATTCACAATTCTGTAATTTGATTTTTGAAAATGTAATTCTGCGCTCACACCATGATGATCTTATGGAGAAATGGCTATATAAACCATTGCATTTGGGTGTGAGCCAGATCTTTTTGGTCTCTACTAGGAATGCTGCCTGATTTCTTACTGATTTTCCTGCACATTTGAGACTTAGACTATTTCTGATTCTATTATTCTGCAGTGTGATTATGGGACATCAAATGTATCAACAAAAGGCAGTATAAATCCTCACCTTACATTATACGGTAGTTGTCAGGCCAAATTGCTTAATTTAGTAATAAAACAGATGCAGGACTATATCCATTTTTACATCCTGCAATAACCACATATGAAAATCTATTTAGGTGGTATAAAGGATTAAAATGGTGTTCAATTTTGAATTTGCAAGTTGTCAAAACGTTATATATACATTTTGTGAGCATTCTACATTCATTTATTGAGCATTCCACAAGCAACCACAGAAAAGGATCACCATTATCTCTTGAAACCACATTACCGTGAGAAAGCCCGATAGGGTTTAATCATTAGACTTTTTTCTCCCTTACATACCGGGGGAGTTACACCAGTTCTGGATGACATAGAGGAACAGCAAAAAGGAAGAGTTCTGATTTATGCACTGTCATGCACGAAAATCTTGGGAAGGCCTGAGAACTATTTGAGGTCTAAAGAAATGTTAGCTCAAGGCCTGTCCACAAGATATTGGGTTATCGTCATGTTACATGTCGGTAAATGCATCAAACTATTGCTAATATGTTATCATACCAGATTCTCCATCGGGGGGAGGGGGAGAAAAGGGAAAATAGTTGTTATAGTTTAATCACAAGTACCAACATATTGATGTAAGTTATATGATGGGCCTGACTACTGATGCTGTAAAATCCATTAAAATGTTTTTAAAAATTAGACTTTTTACTCCCTTGAGTATGAATGGGCAGTAATTTTGCTAACGATTTCTACAACCCATGATAGGATTCCCACTTCCCTGATCAATATATTATTTTTATTATGCTGAAACATTATTGGTATATACAATGCAACAGTCACGCACCATAGAGTTAGGTGGACAGATTCCTATATAGTTGTGGCTTTATCTTTTGTTTAAACAGTATCATGTTATTTGAAGATAACTATCTCCCCCACATAGGTGGTATCTACAGAATTACAGTTCCAAATCAATATATTAGAATTAAGACTCTAACTTGGCTGATAAAGTGAACTCTAATTACAAGAAATATGTTCCCAATGTATCTTGAACTCACGGGGAAAATGAATTTCCTCAAAGTCCGCTTAGTTCCAAACAGGGCGGGTTAGCTTCGGGTGCCATTTTGATTTTTCCATTTCTATTCTTATGAAAAAAAGTTCACCAAACCTCCGACCATGGGGGGAATCCTGGAAACAGAAGTCTTTAAACAAAAGAGAATACTAGTCATTAAAAAGATTTATTTTTGTATGACGCAGTACCGGAGATTCAGTAAGATTAAACAATGTCAATAATGCCAGTTTGAATGCTGTGTCTGCTAGGTCTACCATGTTGATTTTTTGTTTCTTAAAAAAAGCACACTAATTAATCAGCAAATAACATTTATTAGATTAGTCTGGGAATGAACCACTTATGTTTTAGTTAGACAGGTAGGGTATGCGAACTCTTTCTGTTCACATCTAGATTGTAGCACATTTCTATGGCGCTAAACTAGATTTATTGCCACAGTTGAAACTAGATGCATATTTTTAGTGTTAATTCTAATGATTTACAAAGTAAGAAATAGGATGAATCAATCAGATCATATAATTTTTGTAATCGGGAGCAGAGCTTAGGAACATCAACCTGAGTATTCCCAACCCGACGATTACCCCACAGTTAGTGACAGACCTCTTTGGATGATGCTGCGGTTCGTCCACTTGTCCCTCGCATCATTAAGGCTCTAGCTGGACCTCATGGAGGGAAGTGCGATAATTTCACTGTATGCATGCTCTAATCCTCCTTTTTCTCCCCAGGTATCTGCTCGATATAACTTGGCATGGGTCCCAGCACGTGTGTAGCTCCGTGAGTGCGGGTTCCTACAGGATCTGCATAGGCACCGCCCACCCTGCAGATACTGCAATGTATAACCGCTTGGAATTAGTACGTTGTAATATAGGTTTGAACCAACGTAGTTTGTTGGCCCTAGTATTGGGTTTTATGGTTCATGGGAAGTTAATTGGTTCCTGGTCCAGCTGGTCTTACCTGGCATTTTGCATTCCACCCATATATCCTGGGCAATTCTCGATATTGACTTGATCCGATATGGCGGGGTTGGGTAAATATAAAATACTGACATGGAATGTGCGGGCATGGGGTCTGTCCACAAACGACACAGGATTCTTGCCCAACTAAATAGGCGGAAAGTCCAACTAGCTCTCATTCAGGAAACACACTTAATGGATTCGGAAGTCAGTAAACTGCGCAAAAAATGGAAGGGACAGATTTTTAATACTTCTTACTCAGCCTTTGCAAGGGGCTCGCTTATTTGGTTTCGGAACGGGTTCCCTTTGTGCTGACTGAACAACAGATAGACATGGCCGGGCGTTATGTACTCTTGCTGGGTAAGTTAGATTGGGCCCCTATAGTTATCTGTGGCGTGTATGCCCCCAATTATGAGCAGAATCATTTTCTCAGTACATTAAACACATCATTAATGGATTGGGTAGGGTGCCCCTGGGTTGTTGGCGGAGACTTTAATTCTGTCTTAGATGTCAGCTTACATCGCTCCCACACCCCGCTCCGAGGTGCTACAACCACCAAAAACGCAGACTTCCTACAAGCTTGGGCAGTGGGTTGGATAATACAAGACGCATGGCGTACACTACATCCCAATAGCAGGGAATACTCATTTTACTCCCCCCCACATCAATTACACACCAGGAAAGACAGAGTCTTTTGTTCTTTGCCCCTGCTGTCCCAGATTGTTGAGTCTACCTACCTTGGAAAGACCCTGTCTGATCATAACCCACTTGAAATTTTTCCGGGATGGGGGAGGTTCCCACCCTGGTTCCAACCTGGCATCTCTGGCCGCTATCTCTCGAGGACCAGGTTTTTAGAGACACATTGGGCACAGCCATTACTAATTATTTCTCAGTAAACGACAATTCTGCCTCCTCCCGCTTGATTGAATGGGATGCATTTAAATCAGTGATTAGAGGCACGGCAATAGGGGCTACCGTGGGTCCCGGCAGGAAACACACAAGCGCTTATCCGCAGTGGAGAACTCTCTTCACAACTTGGAGACCGCAGCTATTACTAATCCTCTCAGCAGGCGCAGCTCCAAGAAGCCAGAATTAAACACGCAGAACTTCTTGAGTGACTTCGCCTAATTGACTATAGCGGATACACGCAGCGTAGTCATAAAGATGCAGATAAATCAGGGACGCTATTGGCTCATCTCATACAGGATGGTAACTCCCTGGTCCCGATAACGGCAATCTCCCTTCCGGATGGCGCCGTTGTCTCCACTCAAGCAGACATCAACATGGCGTTCTGTACATACTACAGTAACCTGTATAGCGCCCCAGCGGCTGCTTCCCCCGATCACCTGGCGGTCTTCTTTGAGGACCTCACATTCCCTACATGAACTACAGATGATCAATCAGATTTGGAAGCCCCTATTACTCAACTTGATATTAAGGCAGCCATCAAAGAACTCCCCAGAAACAAAACTCCCGGTCTGAATGGGTTACCTGCAGAGTTCAGGGTATTGCCCCCTCTCATTGCTCTCCACGGAGTACAAAATACTCAACAAAATCCTGGCCAGGCGCCTCCTTTCCTACCTCCCAAAGCTTATCCACACTGACCAATGCGGTTTTATACCGGGTCGTAATACGTCCTTAAATGTCAGACAACTCCACTATATAATGGAAGCTGCGGCAGACCTTTCTCGTACATTCGGGTGCATATCTCTTGATATGCGCCAAGCGTTTGACCTATATGTTGTCTGCCATGGCAAGTTTGGTATCCCCAAGTGTTACTTGCAATGGGTTGAATTATTGTATTCTGCTCCTACAGCACGGACCAGGGCTGGCTCTCATATCTCTTCGGCATATCCGATAACCAGGGGTACACGTCAAGGATGTCCCTTGTTGCCGTTGCTGTTTGTGTTAGCATTATAACCCCTTCTGATTAAACTTCGCTGTGAGGCCATGAACCGGGGCATTGCACTCCATAACACCACACACTTAGTGTCCGCATATGCGGATGACATTATTTTATATCTAAATGATCTTACTACCAACCTGGAACCTGCCCGGCTATATTTCAACACTTTGAACAAATATCGGGAGTG
Organism: Triturus cristatus; assembly: GCF_964204655.1. NCBI lineage: Eukaryota > Metazoa > Chordata > Amphibia > Caudata > Salamandridae > Triturus > Triturus cristatus. Next base: position 82,297,654 of record NC_140586.1, on the reverse strand, counting down.
GCTATTAATGAAACTAAATCCTATGCTTTCTACATACGATATCGGGCTACCTCGGAGGCTGTGCGTTTTGGTAACTTATTATTGACTACCGTCCCAGACACCTTTAAGTATCTAGGTGTACAAATATATAGATCCTCCGAGGACCTTATAGATGGCAATTTGCTGAAGGCTTTTACATCCCTCTGAAGCCAGGTCTCCTTTTGGACCTCGCTACCCCTGTCGGTGATGGGTAGAATTTCCATTTCTAAAATGGTGATGCTTCCTTGTCTCCTCTATTTCTTCACTAACCTGCCGATCACTATCCCGACACACATTTTTCGTACACTAGACACGCTCCGGTTAGAATTCATATGGGGCAAATGGCGTAGGAGGGTCAGCCTTGCCAAGTTACAGCTACGACCTGAGGAAGGAGGACTTGCAGCCCCGGATTTCCGAGCTTATTGCATGGCCAGCCAACTGCAGTGGTTATCTTATTGGCTAGCGGCATGGCACTTTCAGGAAATTGGCTACACGTCTCAGCGTCTTGACCGGGGTCTCCTTCATAGTTCACTCCTACCGCAAATTAGGGTTCCATCCACAGCCCCCCCGCTTAAAACTGCATTATTGTACTGGAAGAAGGCATTCCAATACCCCCCCATACTCCCCCAATATTCCCTTGCTGGGGATACCTACTACTACTGGTTTAATCTCGAAGAGGGCTTTCTCCTTGTGGGATCAGAAAGGTGTATTGACCATTGGAGCATTATTCACTGAGGGCACACTAGCAGATTACCATAACTTTGTCCGCACTCAGGGGATCCCCCCCGACACTTTTTCTATTACACGCAGCTGTTTCTCACTACATCAAACGCTGATGGTCCCCTGACGGGATTGAACCCCCTAATCATGAACTAATATACGCAACACATCTCATGGGAAGGGGACGCCACCTCATCCGCTGGCTATATAGAGGTATTCAAGCTCACTCAGGGATTCCGTAACTGACACTCCGTGTTAAATGGTCACTAGAGCTGGGACAAGAATTGTCGGACAAGGACTGGTCCACTGTTCTAGAATTTCCTAAGAAAGTGTCACACACTGCTAAATTTAAATACATACAGTACAGGATCGTACACAGGGCATACCTCACACCACATCACCTTAATTGTATGTTTTATAACACACAACTCACCTTCCCTAGGTGTCAGGCAGAAGATGCAGACCTACTCCACATGCTGTGGGGGTGCCCGCATTTACGCATATTCTGGCAAACTGTTGGATACATGGTGCAGGAGGTCACTAGAATGACTGTTTGGTCTTCGGCAGAAAGCTGTCTGCTGGTTCTGCATAAATGACCCAAGGAGCGGAAGGTCCAATATAAATTTGCTGACTTGGCTGTGCTTATAGCAAAGTGTGCCATCACAATGCTGTGGAAATCTGCTCCCCCCTACACCTCTCCTATGGCAGACAGAAATGGTCCACTGGGGCACTGCGGAGAGTATGATTATTAGACAGGAGAAATTTAGAGGACTACGTAAGGGCCCTATCTCTCTAGATTTTTTTTTTTTGCATCTTTTATATAGAGCGAACTCAACCCGAAGGTATTGGAGCGCTGTACATGAACACCGTATTTACATTACATATTCAGGCACGGGGAGATTAAGTGATTTGCCCAGTATCACAGGATGTGGACGCAACCTTGAGGCTCGAACCCTGGTTTCCTGCACCAAAGTCGGCAGTTTAAGCCGACGGACCACATCCTCTCCTAGATTGGGACCATATGCTTGAAACATTCAAAGCCATTGATATGCTGACCCCTCCAACATCGCAGAGCGGTCCTGGCCCAACCCTCCATTCCACATCCCCAAGAGCTGAACTGCTTGCTTCCTGATAGTACCGTTCCCCCTTATCTCTCGGAAGACCTAGAGATCTATACATATGTATGCTGTGAAACGATCTGTTATTTAATGTGCAGATACAAGCTTTATTCATCTTACGCTGTAAGTTAGTGGACCAGGAACTGGAGAGGGGGTGGGGGGTAGTCTTTTGTTTTTGTATTAAGTTTATAAAGTTTAGCTTGTTAGATATTCATGGGCCTGCTAGGACTCTGATACCTCGCTATTTTATTGATATGTCCTGATTTTTCTGCTTCTTAGATAATGTAGCAATGTCTTGATATGTGTTGTTGGATACGGCTGTCCACATTATCTTTTACATTTTGGGAATAATATGTGCACTCATGTTTGATACCTTTTCATTCTTAGCACCCACTTGCTTAGGGAATGTACCGCATTTACTATGCTATTTGAAAACTCAATAAAATTGTGTTTAAAAAAAAAAAAATACCTGAGTATGCCCACATTTATACTGGGAATACGGGCGACGGGCATTACACCGGTTGGGCAAATACCATTCCATATATATTCTGTATAATATTAGGGGATCAAAAAAAAATACAGTTTGTCCATATCAAGGGTATAAAAAAAACCTTTATATAATGCCCGGTAATTTAAATGTATCTTGTAACACGATTAGCGCTTCGAGGGTCCGTCAAATGTCTATTTCAATAGAATTGCTAAGCATTATCTGTGAGTATCTTGCCTTAAAACATCTGACTGCGTCTGCCCAACTGATGCTTAAGTAGGGCTCGAACCCTGTCCATCGAAATCTTTAGATACCCTATTTAACCAAAAGAACCACAAGTGGCGTAGCTTGGTCACTAAGATTGGAGGAGTGCGGGGTGGGTGCGCTTCAGATTTTCCAACAATCACTCTGGAAAGAATGTGCGTTTATGTCTGTGTGTATGTAAAACTTCATTGTGAAATCCGATGGACACCTCACCATACCAGCACCTCTACCCACATATTTACCAGAAAATACATTTATTAGGGCGGTGTAACACCCCAAACTCCACTTCTGAAGCTACTTTCCTGCAAACCACCTATTACGTTCAACCCCTTGACTATTAGAACCTACAGTTTAACTTTCTACCAGAATTTAGGATTGTGAGAAATTACTCAGGTGTAGTTTACAGTAAAGTATACGGGGGCCAGATGTACAAAGCGCTGGTTGTAAAATACTGGTCGCAATAACAAACCTAGGGGCTTACAATAAACTGGTGGAGAGCGATGTAGCTCCAAAATTGCGAATGCCACGCTCCGTCAGGTAAAAAATGTAGGGATGCACGGCATTCACAAGAATGTGGTGCACCCTTGTGTTTCCCCTAGCGCTGGTGCCAAATCTAGCTGCCTAGCAGACACCCTTGCACCATAGTGCAAGGGTGTCTGCGTTGCAGGGAATGATTGTTTATGTGCAGGAAGGTGTCCCTTCCTGCACATAAACAATCACTAATGGCGATTTGTAACTTCTATGTGTGCTGCTTTGTGCAGCACAAATAGAAATTGCAAATCATCATTCTTTAATGATTGTTTATGTGCAGGATGAGACACCTTCCTGCACATAAACAATAACTAGTGGTGTTTTGCTCTTTCTATGTATGCTGCAGAATGCAGCACAAATAGAAACAGAAAAAACTAGGAGAAATTAATAATTTCTCCTCATTTGGCCAGGTTAAGACCAGGTTTTCCCTGGTCTTATTTTTGGCGTTGCCCCTTATTTACGCCACACTTGTAAATAGGGGGCAGCGTCAAAAGCAATGGGTGTTGCAGCAGAATGCCCACTGCAAACCCCATTGCACGCCCCTTTTTCATGCTAAATGCTGCGTTAAAAGGGCCTTATTTACAAGGCGGTGTTAAGCCACGTTACGCGGCTTAACGGCACCTTGTAAATAGGACGAAGGGCATGTCGCCACCAGAACACCATAAAAAGTGTCGTTCTGGTGGCGATAAGCCCTTGTAAATATGCCCCCTAGACTGTGCCCTTCTGCTCCGGACAGCTTGAATGTAAACACCCGTGTGAAAGGGACATTATCTGTCCTATTGTTGGGCACATCTGCCGAAGTCTTTGCCTGTGGGTGCTCGAGGCTGTCCGAGATACGCTAGTCTGCTGTTCATTATTCCCTTCTTCTGGTGTGCGGAGTTCTTAAACCCACCAATTACATTTCCTTATCCCAGTGCCAATGTCTCTGACTTCTTCCATGTCTTCGACTGTGAATACCTAGTGTATTTCATTATATGTTTTTTTTTTGTTCCAATGTTCATGTGTCCCAGTTTCCAATGCTGAATTTGCCTGCCCCAGTCCTTGTGTCTATCTATCCCATTGTCCATCTGTCTTGGTGAGTTTGTCTCCATGTCACTCTTTTGTCTCATCTGTTCCAATGCTCATATTTTCTTTGCTGGTCTGTCTGTTTTTTAGAAGGTACAAAACTGTTCTAATGGCTTTTATCTTACTCTACATCTGCGTCTTACCATTTGGGTTCTAGATTTCCTGTTTCCTTGCCCCACTGTCCATGCCTCCATGATCCATTGCCCTTGTCTCACTGCTCTGGCATCAACGTTGCCCAATCCCATTGTCTATGTCTTCATCTTGATGTCCTGTTGGGTCGCTTTCCCCTTTGCTTATGTTTTCCACCATATCTTGATTGTCTTTATCCCAATGTCCTTTTCTCCTGGTACATCTTGTAAATTTGGGGATGCACCAAAATCCATGGGTCTTGCATGGGAATGCCCATGGAAAGCCTCCCTAATGCAGAGTGAGGCAACACAGTGATTTGGCTTTGCATGGCCTCATAGATATGGTTTGAAGGTGTGCGCCGCCGTTGCATCACTAAAAGTGACACAACGGCAGCACAAGCCTCTCATAAATATTGCCCCTTAGGGTCTTGCCTTCTGTGTGTATCCTTGTCTCCCTGCACCAGTGTCTCCATCACTTTATCCCTTTTTCTGTGTCTTCCTGTCCTGCTGTCATTATCCCACTGTTATATTGTTTCTCTTCCCTGTCCTACTGTTCATGCCACTCAGTTCCTCGACTCTTTGTCCTGGTGTTCATGTTACCATTCTACTGTGTTTTTCTTCCAGTCCACATTCGTGTCTCCCTGCAACCTTGTCACTCTGTCTATACCTGTGTCTGTGTTGCCTCTTGGACAGCAGTAGAATTTCAAATCAGTCTCTTGCTGGGAGGTTGTTGACTGAGTTAAGGCTCGCTGCTCACATCTATGCGCTCGGCAGGACACAAGTCAAGTTTAATCATAGGCTGGAGCTGGAAGTGGGCGAGCCCTGTGCCCTGCTGCTGAGGCGTGTAACTCCTCCCCTTCCTCTCATTGTGTGAGGCTGCTTACGGGTCATGGACAGCCGCGAGCAGTGACCCCTGAGCCGCGAGCCGCAATGAAGGGCGCAGCGGCGCAAGGAGGATAACAGCGGAACCCACTGTAAAGTAATCCCACAAGGAGACTACATCTATTCCAAGGATTGTCTGACCCCCATTAGGACATGGAAGACATGGACATGGTAACGAACTGGCCCTGAGATAAGAGGTAACCAGGTGCTGAGCAGGAACTCTTCATGGCCACCACAGCTGATGTCAAAGCCCGAGGAGGCTCTTAGGGGAGGAAAAGGGCATACTCTGTTTGGATACTGGATAGGTGTCCCTGTGCGGCTTTTTTTATGGAGGCTCTGTGGCTGCAAGTGAAAAGTAGCCTGGAAAATAGCCTCTGTTTATATGGTGTCCATACAGCAGAACTGCAGTGCCCTACAGTGATCTATAGTGCAGGAGTGAGAGTTACTCATTCTGGAGGTTGGGATTGTGAAGTATGCGGCAGATGGTCCTGAGAAGATCAGTAGTAGGAGCAAAAGCTTCAGCTAGGGCCCCCATGCCTCCAGCATGTACCCAAAAGGCTAATAGAAAAGCAGCGCAATCTCGAATTCTTGCAGCCAGGAAGAGGAAGAGCCATTCAGAAGGCGAGTGGGGCGGCGAATACTGCAATGGATCTTGTATTCCCTGGTTCCTCTCTCCCGGCACGGACTTCCTCAGGGACTTCCTCAGGGTCCTCACCAGAAATCGATACCAGCAGTAGTGGCCCGAGGCGAGGGTGCTGCGGTCTCAGACAGGATCCAGAAGGCATTGTGCGTGGATGTTCCATGGCCCTCCAGCATTCAGCAAGAGACCGACGGGGTGCAAGTGAGGTTAGGGCTGCGCAAATGGCTATAAGAAAAGTAACTGAGGTGAATAACAAGATGGGAGGGGCGGGCAACCCCCTAAAGACTACCCTGTATTTTCTAAAAATCGTTAGACAACCCAAATGGACACCAATTGCTTCCTGTTGACTGGACACCACCTGGAGTGATCGCTCTGGAAATTGTATCTGGTAATAATCTGGATCAGAGAGGGCAGTCTGTCCAAGGCAAAGGTCTAGCTGTGCCTATACAGTCTGTTCAAGGGAAAGGTCTGGATGCCCCTACACATGAACCTGAGATACCAGGCGGCTCAGGGTTATCGTTTCCCTCAGTATCCCACAATCTCCTGATGAAACCCAGGGCCGAAGAGCTGGAGTTGTCTAGTCTGCAGGGGACTGGAAGCAGGACTGTCTTGTAAGGGGAAAGCGCCAATATGAGCCATCCTCCACTGGTCTTGACGCACCAAATGCAACAGCTTTTCGAGACTATTTTGGTAGAAATACGCAACTGTAAAACCTCTCAGGCCCAAGAGCTTTCTCTATTACACCAGAATTAGATAACATTGAGAATATGGTACAGCAAATACCAGAGCGATTTAAACAGTTGGAGCAACGTGTAGCTGACATTGAGGACCACTCCCTGTCATGTGACTCTGATATTGCCTCTCTCCAGAAAAAGCTACAAGCCTCACAGTTAAAGATGGATGAGATGGACAATTACACTAGACGATCAAATTTGCGCTTTACAGGGATTCCGGAGGATAGTGAATGCCTCAATTGTCATCCTTTGGTTTACATGGAGTTGCTGATTAGAGAACATATACTTGAGAAAGCACCAGGGGCCCTTACTATAATGAGGGCCCATAGAGTCCCCTCCCAGAAACTTCCGGGAGCCAAGTATCCCAGAACGATGATTGTGAATTTCTCAGATTACTGCATTAGAGAAGCTATTTTAACTAAGGCGATTCAAAAGAGGGATATTGTTCTACCCGATGGAGCCAAAGTGTGAGTGTTCTCTGACATGCCAGCGTCAGCAGCACGTGGACGAAGGGACTTTGTGGGCATGATGATTCAAGTCAAGAGTGCAGGATCACAGGTTTCTATTATCCAGCAGTCCAAAATGAAAGATTTATGGGGAGGAAAGTTCCATATTTGCTCCATTCTTGATGAAGCTCAAGAACTGCTACAAAAGATTTCCCAAGCAAGTGAAAAATAGTGAAATGAGTGGTATCTGAGCAGAGTGCGATCTTCAGATCTTTGGGTCAGTATATAGCTATGGGAATCTGAAATATATTCAAGCTTGTTTTTTTTGTATGCTCATTTGCAAGTGGTGTATGCAAGTGGTAAAGGCTCAGTCACTTGCACTTGGTACTCTGTGTACTTTGCACTTTATGCACTGTGTCCACTTTACCTGTGCGCACTTTTACTACTGCATGTTGTTCTCCTCTATGGGGATAATGTATTGGGTACAGCTGCTATTATTCTCTCTTGTTATAGGTATTTAGCACCAGAAAACTAGACCACACTTTGCACTTTACGCATGGTGCTCACTTTCACTATTGCACTTTATTTTCTTTCCCCTATGAGGGAGGAATGGTATTTACCATGCAGGATTGGACAAAGTCTGTAGCAACCTCTTCTTGAATAAGTAATGGATACCGTAAAGATGATTTGTTCTTTACGTATTATCCATTTTCTGATATTAAAATTAGTTGAATATCAGTTTTTTTTGTGTGTGTTTTTTTTGCATGAAATGAGCTGTCTTTTCCTATCTTAAGGAGTTTTAGGCTTGGGCCAATAAAACCAGTTCCAGCTGGTCCGGTGGACACTTAAAGCACAAGCACTTTTTGTTGATAGTTGCACTTTATCCAGGAGATACTCCGGGGGTTAAAAGTCATACGATCTACAGCACGGAGGGGGAGGGGGGAATGACGTGCGACCAGGTGCCAGGACAAGGCGCCTTCCTTTGCTGGGTGGGCTGAGGAAACGAGGTAAGAGCTACCCCCTTCCTGAGGTAGCTTTGGGAGGGAAGGGGCGGTGGGCTTGGGGGATGAAGCATTACAGAAGAAATGGGCGGGGGGATAGCAGGCAAGTAATGGACAAGAAACAGGATTGTAATATAACCAAGTTCAGGGGTCAAGGGGATATGCTGTGTATTTTATATCACTAAGGGGTTACAGGTAACTTCAACACAGGAGACGGTACAAATTGAAGTATGGCAAAGGAGAGAGCATAATGTGACTTTGTTGGTTATGTTAAGGTGCTATGTTTTATTCTGAAGAATATCACAACCACTAAAGATAATATCATGCAATGTAAATGGCTTTTTATATGTACAGAAAAGAGGAGCAATGTTAAACTGGTTGGGCTCATTTTCCCCACACGTGATCTTTCTACAAGAGACACACCTTAAGTCCAACTCCCGTTACTTATCACTCCCCAGGAAGTATGCTCAGATGTACTGTGCTTCGGCACATACTGCGGTTCGGGAGTGGGTATCTAACTTTCATCTGCGTTAGACTGGGAGGTGGGAAAGGTGATTCGGGAAGAAGGAGCAAGATGGATTGGATTCAAGTCTCAGTTAATGGGGTAGGCCTTGTGTTGTTGAACTACTATGAGCCAATTTTCGTCGATATTAAGGCCTTGAAACAGATATACGATTTGTTGATAAATGCCCATGGCTCTATAGTTATGGGAGATGATTTTAATTTTATACAAGATCTAGGCCTACATACATCCAATAAGGGTAAACAGCAATGAAAACCAAAGACGGCTAGATTATTAAGAATCATGAAAGAAGATTTTGCCCTACTAGATCCATGGCGGCTCGACCACCCAGGCTTTACTCAGTTTACACGCTACTCAGCTAGATTTAAAACAGCTTCACGATAGGAATTTTTCTTGATGAATAAACAACTTGTAAGAGGGGAATCCGTCATTTTTTCCAATTCGTTTTCAGACCATTCTTTAGTCTCCTTGTAATATATTTACCCACCGCTAAAAAAAATAATATCAGGTGGTACTTTGATAAGCATTGCTCTCAGATCCAATATGGATCTCCAAAACTTGTGAGTTTATACAACGGTTTTATAAGGAGAATATTACAAAAGCATCAGGTTTTATGGTCTGGGAAGCATTTAAGGCCTCTTTTCGGGGACGGGTGATTCCATATAGGGCTAATCGTTATAAACTTAGGCAACATAAGATCGAAGGACTCCAGAATCCTATAGATCGAGCTAGAGGAGATCTTATGTCCAGGCCCCCAGGAGATCCTGAGAAGGAGGTTCTTCAGCAGGAATTACTAAAGTCAAAAGAGCAATTAAAAAATGTTTTTATTCTCGAAGAGATCTCTGGCAGCAAAGCATTTCAACAGAAAGTATACGAAGAAAGTCAGCAGATAGGAAAATGTTTAGCCTGGTCAACTAAAACACAACAGAATAGGCACCTAATTCCACAAATAAGAGACCCCAGCACTGCGAGTCTGGTTAGTGATAAAGATAGAATTGCCGAAATGTTTGTGTCTCACGTGAAGAAAATCTATGCGGAGACCAAGCTAGTCAACATTCAGGCCCTTGAGGATTATTTTACTACAGTTCAGTTACCCATAATTACTAAGGATGATTGTAAGGCTCTGAATGAACCAATTACATCTGCAGAACTAAGGGAAATTGTAAAAGGAATGGCTAGTGCTAAGGCACGTGGCAATGAAAGAATACCGATTGAAGTCTATAAGCTGTTCTTAGATGAACTCTCTCCTTTTTTCGTATTCCTGTACAATCAGATTATGGATGGGTTGCATGTTTCTGACAGATTTAAGGAATCAGTTGTGATTACTATCCTGAAGAAGGATAAGGACTCTAATGACTGGAGCTCCTATCGCCCAATAAGACTATTACATGTAGACTACAAGCTTTTTATGAAACTTTGGGCGAATTGGATCTCAGGGTGTGCACAACAGGTGATACATGCGTACCAAACAGGGTTTCTGCCCGGTAGATCGATGGCTGTGAATCCTTTTTATTATTATTCAAGCTACCGAAGGTAGAGTGGCTATCTTAATGATGGATGCAGAAAAGGAATTCGATCTGGTGGATTGGCAGGCCCTTTTTTATTTTAGGGAAGTTTGGTTTTCCACTCTGCCTGATAGAGATGTTAAGAGGAATTTATAAGGGGGCAATTGCAAAAATAATCATAAACTTGGATCAGGCGGGTGAACTGGTGATAAGGCTGGGTACTAGACAGGGTTGACCCCTCTGCCCCCTTCTATTTTCTCTTTTTATTGAGCCACTGGATAAAGATCCGCTCTAACACATCAATTCTGGCTCCCCTAACAGGAATCGCAAAAATTAAGCTATTTGCCGATGATATGATTTTATATCTGAACCCAGACGAGGCAAACATCCAGTCCGCGATCGAGGAAATCCAGGTTTTACAGAGCTGGGGGTGTATAAGGTTAACCAGTCCAAAATGGAGCTTCTTTTATTCAACTTGCATAGAGGCTGATCTTCCTGAAGGGCTAAAATATCTGCCATTATGACCTATCAGATATTTGGACCTATACGTTACAGCTGATTTTTCTCAATTGTTTCATCTAAATTATGTAAATCCGCTTAATAAAATAAAAAACCTCTTAGAAATATGGTCGCTTTTACCTCTGTCCATAGTAGGTTGAGTTTCCCTAGTAAAAATGTCTATACTTCTCTTGCTGATATTTCTGTTTCTAAATATTCTTTTAAAAATACCAATCTCATATTTTAATGCAGTGGATAAAGTAATCTGTGAGTTTTTATGTGCAAAAAAAACTTTGGGTCAAGCTATCTATTTCACAATTAGATGTAGAGCAGGGGGATCTTGCACTACCTCACTCATCTACTTATTATCAAGCTACATTAGTTAGTTTACTAACTCAGCTAGCGGCTCCTTCCTCGAAATTTGACAATTTTGTATTAAGTCTTATGCGAACAGAAAGTGCAATTAAGCTACCAGCATTTTTGCGCACTACAAAATGACCTAACAAGGCAAGATATAAGGTTGTGAATATAATTGTAAATCGTATGCAGCGGTTCTATAAAACTTACAATGTTCCAACATACTACGCATACACCTCTCTCCAGGACTGGGAGCTATGGGGTCTCCAGATTTCACAAAAGGGACTGCAGTCCTGCAATAATCTAGGTTTTTGTAAACTAGGTGATTTCTATAACTGTGCCAATCTGATAGCTTTGGAATCATTTGTATTGCAATTTGAACCTTAAAGTCGAAATCTCTGGTTCAGTTTTAGGCAGATAAAATGCTTTCTTACAATAAGTACAACATAATTAATGAGAGGGAAATCATAATACTAAAAGCAGCCTTTGAGTTGAACCTAAGAGGTGTTGGAAATTGGTATCAGGTACTGCGCCAGGGTATGAATAAAAGTCTTGTTGAGGCAATGCTTCCAAAAATTGCTAAGGAAACTATTTGTTGGTTTAACATTCAGGAATGGCAACAAGTGTGCGAGTTTGTGAATAAAGCTCTGAGGGTGGCCAACTTCAAAATAATGTCCTTTCTTTCAAGGTTATTGGTGTATTATACTCCACTCAGACTACATAAATGGTTTCCATCAATCCCAAATGAATGTTTTAGATGCAATTGGGGGGGGGGGGCAGGTGGCTGGATACATATATTTTTTACATGTCCTAGACTGCAACACTTTTGGGAGGAGGTGTTTAGGTTTATAAATGGTTCTATGTCTAAGGTTATCCTACCATCAACGTCGCTGGCCCTATTTGGTTTTTCTCGCGCAGGCAACTACCAAAATATAGGCAATACTTTGTTTTCATAGCTATAGCGGTAGCCAGATCCTTGGTGTTGCAAAACTGGAGATCACCGAGGGTACCTATAATGGGACAGTGGCTTCCTAAGTTAGACCGGACCTACCAATTTGAAGAGGCTTATGCAAAAAGGGTAGGGGCACTTTGCAGATTTAGGACGACTTGGGAGGGCTATGTTCTGGTCACACATGCAAATGAGAATGTGTAAAGCAGGCTATCCTTTGTGTAATGAAAAATGAGGGCTTTTAATCCATAAAGTTTTTGTTTTAACTGTTAAATCGAAGCCAGTCTGCAGCAATATTTTTGGTACTTTTTTATCTGTATTTTATGTAATCCATGTTTTGTTATATAGAATGCTGGTTATATATTATGTAAAATAGAATATGAATGTATGCTATTTATTGGCTAATGAAATGTGAGATTGGGTATTATGAAAGGTTGTCTTTTTAATGTACCATGATTATTATGTATGCTATTCACGCTCAATAAAAACTAAAGATAAAAAAAAGTTTAATCATGTGCCATTAAATTGAGCAATATTTACTTCGTCATTTGTAGTGCCTAGAAACATCAGAAGCGTATTATGAAGCGCTACATACAAGATGTTATTAGTATGATTACTATTTATCTTACAAAATAAAAGATGAGTTGCCAGTGGTCAACATTCAGATTTCGCCTTGCTTTGCACCGATTGGAAATGTCAGGCTTGCCTCACCCTCTGTTGAATTCTATCAAGGCCAACTCAGCCTCCCATCCTTCTAAGGCTGACAGATTGAGTCTCATTTAATGAAATAACAATAACACCTGATAATTGCAGCACCTAGAAGTGGCAAGCAGGAGTCTTATCTGAAGCAATATAAACGAAAAATAATTATTAAACAACAGTGGAAACTCAGATTGACGTTTGTCACACAAACTATAAACGGATTGAACGAGGGGGGGTGATATATTTTGGGAGGCTTGTTGAAATTAGTTTACCAGCACAACATCCAAACATCAGTACACTACTTTGAGAGCCCACACCAGTGCCAGTGAGGCAAGGAGCAGAGAGCAAAGAGTACCGGGGCAAGATTGAGAGCGTCCGAGTGCCTTTCAAGGTCCGCCATAGTGCCCCCATAGCTGCCCCCCGATCCGCTAGAGCGGCTCGGATCTGAGCAGCGGAGCGTCCAGCAAAGCAGCAAAGCGGCCGTTGTGCCAGTTCTTGCCTGTACTTGCGGTACCACGCGGCACCTTGGAGACCCCAAGGAGACCCCCCCAGATATCGGGGACATCGAGGGGTAGTCTCACATTGACCGCACGCACGCTGACTACGGCCTCACAGCTGGGAGGAGGTCGCCAACTGCTAAACTTTCGCCAAACTTTAAATCGGTCCTCTGCCCCTGCTCCAGCCCAGTAACTTGGCTTCGCACCCCGGCCGAACCCCCCCCCCCCCCCCCCTCACAGAAGGGGGGCCCAAACAGCTTCGGCCCAGCCATGGATAATTGAGCAGCGGAGAGCGACTGAGTGCGGCGGAATCCCCACAGCAGAGCACTGGAAATCGTGCCACCCAAAGCTTAATTACACCAGCGGGAGAGCTTGGCAAGGCACAGGTGAGCACGGCCGCCATTTAGGCCGCGGTGAGTGTGTGCCCCCGGGGGCCTTCACGGAGTCAGGTGCAGGTGCAGCTGTGATCCACCCTGCGATCCACCCTGTGAGCCCCACCTGCCCGCCCTGTCTCCCACCATCAGCTGCACTGCTCCCTGCCTTTCCGCCCCCGTTTGGGAGAGGACAGTGGTGCACTGGAGGCATTGTGCATAACCACGGCCACGCCAAGGGACTCCTAAAGACCCCAGTCTTGCAACACTCTCGCAATACTTCAGTGTCAACGTAAGGAGTGCTCGCCCCCTCAGCATTCGCAACAGCACAGAGTGGTAAGAGCTGTAAGTGAACTACTCGAGCAATTGGACAACTGGGCAGCAGGAGGGGCACCCTCAGTGTTTCACCTAGCCAATGGGTCCCAAAAGAAAAGGCCGAGTGCACACCACCCCGGATGAAACCCTCAAAAGTAACTCCTCTAACAAGGGGATCACAAGGAATACAAGGAGCAAATCACTCACAGACAGCCCAAAGGAAACATCGCAAGACGCCGCACAAAGAGGTGCGATTAGATACTTTTTCAGGAAAAATGATACCCCCCAACATCGATCATGGGACCACCCAGGGCGCACTACCTTACGCCCCGAGCCTGGCTCAAGACAGCAGCCCCAAAAGGCTGGGCAGACTACCCCCCGAGCACACCCGCAAATGCATGGAGGGCCTCCCCCTTGTGAGGAGTCCAGGAACCAGATGGAAATGGCAGGCGCAGTCCGTGAGCAACCCGATCCACTGCAGCTTAATGGTCTATCTAAGTGGCAAACCCCTCTTCAACTTTCAGACACGGGGCGAGACACCACAATTACTAAGACCCACGAAACAGTTTTGACTAAAGATCTCTCTACAGCAGTGACTAAGGCGCAAATTCACCACTTTAAAGCCCACGGCCCAGACATTCGGAGCACTGAGATCGAAGATAAATCTATGAGCCTGCGGTCTCAGCCAGCTACCGAGGGTCTAGAGTCCCCTGTGGGAGAGGACCTTACAGCTTCATTCCTCCATAATCTTGGCCAAAAGATTGAAAGAACTTTAGAATTAACCCCAAATCTGCTGCTGCCTTCAACACCCTCATGGGGCACCAATTTAATAGTAGACCACAAACTCTGCAATGTTAGTGCATATGCGGATCTGGAGAAAACTCCCCTGACTGAGATAAACTGCACCACCAATAAAGCTCTTTTGTGGCAATCATCCAAAATGGAAGTTCAAATAGACCTTCTACAAGCCATTGCAGCCGGCCTAGTCAACATAAGTGTTAGAACTGGCCATTTCTGGTTGGCTAGGGCTTGCGCCAAAGCCAGGCAGAAACCACCACTCTAGTCAGGGCAAGGAAGTTACACGCCAAAGATAACCCCTGCTCACCCCCTTGGTAGCTTGGCACGAGCAGTCAGGCTTATCTCTGAGGCAATGTGTAAAACGTTTGCGCGCGCACCCAGCAACAACACCCAAGGCCCACCACAAAAGAAACTCCACACAAGGTATTCTATAAAAATAGCCTTTGTATTATACAAAACACATTAGATAAAAACACACACTTTACAATGTGCCAACAGGCACTGGCAGAATTTACAAGGGATATGTACAAGACAGGGCCACCTGGACCACTGTCAGGAATAAGCACTTTTTGTAGAAATAATACTTTAGGAATAATACTTTAGAACATAGCGCCTACAATCACTGTAGCACTAAATGGAAAATGTAGCACACAACCAGTAGCCACTGGTAACAGGTAAGTCTCACCTACGCAACCCTAACCACCTTAGGAAAATATCGCGCAGGGAACTAGGACCTCACTAGCACCACCTGTACTAGGAGAATACAACCACCTAAGTATCACAATACCTGTAAGGGTAAACGCACATTACACATGATGCATCACAACACATTCAGAGGTGTATGGAAGGAAAACACATGATGCACGAAATACATTCAGGGGTGTAAGAACAAGGCACATGACGCATAAAATAGATTCAGAGGTGCAGGTAGGAACAACAGCGCAAAACTCCTACATGAGCCACCACCTGTGGCAGTCCCTGGGCCAACTGGCCTGGTAGGGGCTAGGACGCCCTGTGTTCAGCAAAGTCAGGGGCAAGCCTGAGCAGGAGGTACAGTCCAAAACTCGGAGGGCCACAACCTAAACGTTGCAGCTGCCCACTAAGTGCTGGGCAGCTGTAGGAAGGAGCGTGGGCACCACTGTGCCCTTTAAAACGAATCCGCCTCTCTCGTGGAGCCTCTCCTGGGCTCTAGCCAAACGAACTGCCCCCTACGTTGGAGCCTTCGTGGGCTCTTCTAACAATATGCCCCCGTGGAGCCTCGGGGCTCTACACAGCAACGACAGCCTCCTAGAGCCTCACAGGCTCGAGAAATAATGCCCCTGTGGAGCCTCGGGGCTCTAAACAGCAACGGCAGCCTCCGAGAGCCTCTCAGGCTCGAGAAATAATGCCCCCAACGTTGGAGCGACCCCATAGGCGGGGGCCGCTCGAGGAGTCAGCCGGTCTGGGACCGGCACCCACAGCGCATGAACGGAGTCCCCCAGCCCTTCCCTACTCACCGGGCTGTTCTCCGGGGACTCCGCTCCTCTCCGGGCCGGAAGGCGGCTTCTCTTCTCCGGGCCGCGGGGCGCAGGGTAGGCTCCTGCCTGCTCCGGGGCTTGCAATGCAGCGCGAGTCCTTCGTGGGAGGCGGGGTAGGCTCCCGCCCTCCTACTTCCAGTCCTGGGTGTCCCGGTCAGCGCTGCCTGGCTTCCGGTACGATCCGGGCTGCAGCGGTGATCGTCTCGGCAATAAGAGGGGTGGGCTCCCTCGGTAAATGCAATCTTCGGCGGGGTGGGCACCCGCCGCAGCAATAATCAAATAAGTGGGGTGGGCACCCGCCGACAAGCACCCAAATACTGGGTAGGCTCCCGTCACCAGCAGCACACGGGGTGGGCACCCGTTGTCATAAACAAAGCGCTCCTGGCGCCGAGGGCAAGTCCAGCGCTTCCAGGCGCTGGAGGCTGTAGTGGAGCGCCAAGTATAACGCTCCTTGACGCTGGGGTCCCAACAAAGCGCTCCTGGCGCTATAAAGCAAATAAAAGCGCTCCCAGGCGCTTAGGGATAGCAAGTCCAGCCAAAAAGTCTCCAAAAGCAGGGGGGCAAAGACTGGGCCCAGGGGCCAGCTCACAGGGCCCTCCAGCAGGGAGGCAGTCCCCAGTGGCGGTCTCTCCTGGCGCCCAGCAGCAGCAGGCCCCCTTCAGATTAAGATCCTGGAAGAGCAAATTGTAAGGGGACACAGCCCCTTTTTATACAGTAAAACCCTTTGTCTTCAAGGTGCAGGGAAGGGGCGAACCAGCTACAACTGGTTCCTGAGCACTTTGTTTTGCTCAGCCCCTCTCCCTATTCAGTGGACAGGCCAGGGTCATCAGTCGCACCCCAGGGGCCGGAGCCAGCATTGTGTAAGGAAAGCCCTGCCCTATTCAGGACCCAGGTGTACTCCTCCCACCCATCTAGCTGCTGATCTCCCCATTCACCACTGGGTGACTCATCCTGACTCTGGGGAATCCCTAGCCCGTCACATGACCTCAACCAGCCAATCGCCAGACAAGGCACACATTTCATACTGCACACTGAAGTGCCCACTTCTAGAAGTGGCACCTCCACACTAGGTACATGCACGCCGCACACATCATCGCGCAGCATTCACTCACACGAGTCCGCACATACCAAACTCGAGCCTGCACACCCCACGCATCAGGAACTACCAGGACACATACATTCCCCCATGCATTCCTATGGGAGGGCAGGCCAACCTCACTACACGCACGCACTTTACCCTGGGATACAGTGGTAAAGTGCGCAGAACCCACAAATCACTACACCAGATCACAATAAAAAGCAAAAAGTTTCGGGGGTGAACCTGCCTGAAGGGCCAAGTCCAACACAACCCCCTTCCAGCCAAAACGCAGGGGAGACCAATCACCACCATGATGGTCTTACCTGCTTGGGGCGATAAAACATGGACGCAGGCCCGCAACGGCAGGGACACTCTCCGGTTTTACGCCACTCTGAATTCACGGTGTTCCCTCTGAAAAAACTCGGCGGACCAACTGGGCTACCCCCCTGGTACTCCTCAGCTGTCCGTGGCCAGGACCAGGCCCTAGGCCATCTAGGCGCCACTGGTCCTTGTCTAACCGTAGAGTGGGAGGTAGTAACCCCTGGCACATAGCAGCCATTCTCCACTCTACCCCTCATCAGGGCAGTTCTAAACTGCCACTGATCCTCCAGCCTAGGGTCTGTACCCTCAAGCTGACCAAAGGTCACGGGAGAGGCTCTCCTCCCCCTACCTCTTCTTCTAGGGTTCCGCCCTCTCCTCCTCTGAGAGGCGACCCCGTAATGCAATTCACCTACCAGCTCAGGACTCCTCCCTGAGAACTGGTCTCCCAACCTAGGGTTTAACCCCTCAGGTTGCACCGGGGTCAGAGGTGGGCTCTCCCACCCTCTGCACCCCCTTCCAGAGTCCTGCTCCCTACCAACTGGGGCGGTACCTCTGGAAGAAGAACCGGTCAGGACACTGGTTACAGTCGTCCTACCCTTTAGGTCAGGCTGATCCTGAACCTGGCCTCCCAACCTCTGGTCTAGAACCTTTGGTGGAATAATTGCCTGGCACTCGAGGACTTCTGGGGACTTACACACCACCCCCTGAGGCTGACACATGATCCATGTGTCGTGTGACTGTCTGTCTGGCGCAGATCTCCCGTCCCCTGTCCACCTGACAGTGCGCGAAGATCCCCCAGAACAGAAGTGGTGTCACCATGGTCACTACACGGGATCCTAGCCCAACTAGGTAGTCCCTGATCCACTGGCTCTTCCCCTGGGGAACTCATCCCCCACTCATTCCTCATGCTGGACTCCTGTACCCTCCCTACCGGAGCTGTACTGCCAGACTCTAGAACCACAGGAGCCCTGGTTACAGGCGCTCCAGGTCCTCTACTCACTAGGTGATCTTCCTCAAATGGGCTAACAGGACAGCCTAGGTCCCCAACTTGGTGTTCCCTCATGAAACCATCCAAGTCCTGAGGCAGGGTTTCGTACGTCTGGGGACCCTCGGTCACCCACTTACTCCCGCTCCACTGAGCCAGGCCGTAAGCCCCTACACCCTCCTCGCTATCCTGGGACCTAGCTGGGCTACACTGAGCCTCTCCCACCACGCTGGGCTGGAAGATACCTGAACCACTACTTTTGGATTCACTCCCTAATGACTCCAGAGAACCTTTAGCGCTTTCCCAGCGCTCTGCTTCCTCTGCCAGCTCAAGTGGCGCAGACAATCCACACCCCAACAGGTGTTGGCGCAACCCTGGAGAACAACTACGGAGCATCTGCTCTTTGACAACCAGACCATACATGGCGGAATAACTGCGTTTCGGGCTAAGACCCGCCCAATCGTCTAGTGCCTCCTCACATTCACCCAAAAACTCGTCCCAAGCCTGGTGAGACAGCTTCCTACTGCCCCTGAATTTCAACCTTAACTCCTCCTCCTGGGAAACAGGTACCAGACTGGGGGAACTGGGAATGGGACGTCCTGCACTGGACCCTATATCGCTGCCACCACTAGACTCAACCCTCCCTGGGGAGCCCAGAAAACTAAGACTGCGCGCAGGGGATAGTCTACTCTCCAGAGCTGATTTCTCCCTGGTGAAGGCCCTCTCAGCCTCCTCTTTCCTGTCCTGCGCTAAGACCCTCTCGGTCTCCAGCTTTTTCTCCTCTATATTCAGCTGCGCCATCCCCCGGGCATGCTCTAACCTGAGCTTCTCCATGGCCAGCTGATGCTCCCTTTCTTCCCTCCTATCTACCCACTCCTCTGGGGACAGGGAAAGGGATGGGGTGCTGCTCCTGACACTGGACCCAGCAAGGGACTCCCTATCTATGGGGTCTTCTCTCTCTACTGGCGACCCTGTCAGGTAACCTTCCTCCTCTTCAGATTCCTCAGGGCTCCCCTCAGACCCACTAACCTCTCGGCGTGCGGCCCGGGCCCTATCTTCCTCACTGCGCTCTCGCTCCCACTCATCCTTTTGCCATAGGATCAGGTTGTCCCTCAGTTTGGACTGGGTATCTAACTCACCCACCTCTATGTCTCTCTCTTCACAGAACCTTACCAACTCCGCCCTACTGTATCTAAACAGACCACAGAAATTAAAAGCTGGCTCCATTTTGGCGGACGTTCTCAAGAAGAGTTTAACACAAGGAACCTGGGTGTCTGAGCTAACACAGGAGTACATAATTCACAAAGGACACCTTTAGGAGAGGAAATAATGGAACTTCAAAAACAATAATCCCCAAAATGTGATTATCTAAAATGCAGAGTTTTGTGGTGCAGCCAGTCGCTGCTGCGGTACGGCGCAAACGCAAGTCCAAATCCCACCGCTGATCACCAATGTTAGAACTGGCGATTTCTGGTTGGCTAGGGCTTGCGCCAAAGCCAGGCAGAAACCACCACTCTAGTCAGGGCAAGGAAGTTACACGCCAAAGATAACCCCTGCTCACCCCCTTGGTAGCTTGGCACGAGCAGTCAGGCTTATCTCTGAGGCAATGTGTAAAACGTTTGCGCGCGCACCCAGCAACAACACCCAAGGCCCACCACAAAAGAAACTCCACACAAGGTATTCTATAAAAATAGCCTTTGTATTATACAAAACACATTAGATAAAAACACACACTTTACAATGTGCCAACAGGCACGGGCAGAATTTACAAGGGATATGTACAAGACAGGGCCACCTGGACCACTGTCAGGAATAAGCACTTTTTGTAGAAATAATACTTTAGGAATAATACTTTAGAACATAGCGCCTACAATCACTGTAGCACTAAATGGAAAATGTAGCACACAACCAGTAGCCACTGGTAACAGGTAAGTCTCACCTACGCAACCCTAACCACCTTAGGAAAATATCGCACAGGGAACTAGGACCTCACTAGCACCACCTGTACTAGGAGAATACAACCACCTAAGTATCACAATACCTGTAGGGGTAAACGCACATTACACATGATGCATCACAACACATTCAGAGGTGTAGGGAAGGAAAACACATGATGCACAAAATACATTCAGCGGTGTAAGAACAAGGCACATGACGCATAAAATACATTCAGAGGTGCAGGTAGGAACAACAGCGCAAAACTCCACATGAGCCACCACCTGTGGCAGTCCCTGGGCCAACTGGCCTGGTAGGGGCTAGGACGCCCTGTGTTCAGCAAAGTCAGGGGCAAGCCTGAGCAGGAGGCACAGTCCAAAACTCGGAGGGCCACAACCTAAACGTTGCAGCTGCCCACTAAGTGCTGGGCAGCTGTAGGAAGGAGCGGGGCACCACTGTGCCCTTTAAAACGAATCCGCCTCTCTCGTGGAGCCTCTCCTGGGCTCTAGCCAAACGAACTGCCCCCTACGTTGGAGCCTTCGTGGGCTCTTCTAACAATATGCCCCCGTGGAGCCTCGGGGCTCTACACAGCAACGACAGCCTCCTAGAGCCTCACAGGCTCGAGAAATAATGCCCTTGTGGAGCCTCGGGGCTCTAAACAGCAACGGCAGCCTCCGAGAGCCTCTCAGGCTCAAGAAATAATGCCCCCAACGTTGGAGTGACCCCATAGGCGGGGGCCGCTCGAGGAGTCAGCCGGTCTGGGACCGGCACCCACAGCGCATGAACGGAGTCCCCCAGCCCTTCCCTACTCACCGGGCTGTTCTCCGGGGACTCCGCTCCTCTCCGGGCCGGAAGGCGGCTTCTCTTCTCCGGGCCCCGGGGCGCAGGGTAGGCTCCTGCCTGCTCCGGGGCTTGCAATGCAGCGCGAGTCCTTCGTGGGAGGCGGGGTAGGCTCCCGCCCTCCTACTTCCGGTCCTGGGTGTCCCGGTCAGCGCTGCCTGGCTTCCGGTACGATCCGGGCTGCAGCGGTGATCGTCTTGGCGATAAGAGGGGTGGGCTCCCTCGGTAAATGCAATCTTCGGCGGGGTGGGCACCCGCCGCAGCAATAATCAAATAAGCGGGGTGGGCACCCGCCGACAAGCACCCAAATACGGGGTAGGCTCCCGTCACCAGCAGCACACAGGGTGGGCACCCGTTGTCATAAACAAAGCGCTCCTGGCGCCGAGGGCAAGTCCAGCGCTTCCAGGTGCTGGAGGCTGTAGTGGAGCGCCAAGTATCACGCTCCTTGACGCTGGGGTCCCAACAAAGCGCCCCTGGCGCTATAAAGCAAATAAAAGCGCTCCCAGGCGCTTAGGGATAGCAAGTCCAGCCAAAAAGTCTCCAAAAGCAGGGGGGCAAAGACTGGGCCCAGGGGCCAGCTCACAGGGCCCTCCAGCAAGGAGGCAGTCCCCAGTGGCGGTCTCTCCTGGCGCCCAGCAGCAGCAGGCCCCCCTCAGATTAAGATCCTGGAAGAACAAATTGTAAGGGGACACAGCCCCTTTTTATACAGTAAAACCCTTTGTCTTCAAGGTGCAGGGAAGGGGCGAACCAGCTACAACTGGTTCCTGAGCACTTTGTTTTGCTCAGCCCCTCTCCCTATTCAGTGGACAGGCCAGGGTCATCAGTCGCACCCCAGGGGCCGGAGCCAGCATTGTGTAAGGAAAGCCCTGCCCTATTCAGGACCCAGGTGTACTCCTCCCACCCATCTAGCTGCTGATCTCCCCATTCACCACTGGGTGACTCATCCTGACTCTGGGGAATCCCTAGCCCGTCACATGACCTCAACCAGCCAATCGCCAGACAAGGCACACATTTCATACTGCACACTGAAGTGCCCACTTCTAGAAGTGGCACCTCCACACTAGGTACATGCACGCCGCACACATCATCGCGCAGCATTCACTCACACGAGTCCGCACATACCAAACTCGAGCCTGCACACCCCACGGATCAGGAACTACCAGGACACATACATTCCCCCATGCATTCCTATGGGAGGGCAGGCCAACTTCACTACACGCACGCACTTTACCCTGGGATACAGTGGTAGAGTGCGCAGAACCCACAAATCACTACACCAGATCACAATAAAAAGCAAAAAGTTTCGGGGGTGAACCTGCCTGAAGGGCCAAGTCCAACACAACCCCCTTCCAGCCAAAACGCAGGGGAGACCAATCACCACCATGATGGTCTTACCTGCTTGGGGCGATAAAACATGGACGCAGGCCCACAACGGCAGGGACACTCTCCGGTTTTACGCCACTCTGAATTCACGGTGTTCCCTCTGAAAAAACTCGGCGGACCAACTGGGCTACCCCCCTGGTACTCCTCAGCTGTCCGTGGCCAGGACCAGGCCCTAGGCCATCTAGGCGCCACTGGTCCTTGCCTAACCGTAGAGTGGGGGGTAGTAACCCCTGGCACATAGCAGCCATTCTCCACTCTACCCCTCATCAGGGCAGTTCTAAACTGCCACTGATCCTCCAGCCTAGGGTCTGTACCCTCAAGCTGACCAAAAGTCACGGGAGAGGCTCTCCTCCCCCTACCTCTTCTTCTAGGGTTCCGCCCTCTCCTCCTCTGAGAGGCGACCCCGTAATGCAATTCACCTACCAGCTCAGGACTCCTCCCTGAGAACTGGTCTCCCAACCTAGGGTTTAACCCCTCAGGTTGCACCGGGGTCAGAGGTGGGCTCTCCCACCCTCTGCACCCCCTTCCAGAGTCCTGCTCCCTACCAACTGGGGCGGTACCTCTGGAAGAAGAACCGGTCAGGACACTGGTTACAGTCGTCCTACCCTTTAGGTCAGGCTGATCCTGAACCTGGCCTCCCAACCTCTGGTCTAGAACCTTTGGTGGAATAATTGCCTGGCACTCCAGGACTTCTGGGGACTTACACACCACCCCCCTGAGGCTGACACATGATCCATGTGTCGTGTGACTGTCTGTCTGGCACAGATCTCCCGTCCCCTGTCCACCTGACAGTGCGCGAAGATCCCCCAGAACAGAAGTGGTGTCACCATGGTCACTACACGGGATCCTAGCCCAACTAGGTAGTCCCTGACCCACTGGCTCTTCCCCTGGGGAACTCATCCCCCACTCATTCCTCATGCTGGACTCCTGTACCCTCCCTACCGGAGCTGTACTGCCAGACTCTAGAACCACAGGAGCCCTGGTTACAGGCGCTCCAGGTCCTCTACTCACTAGGTGATCTTCCTCAAATGGGCTAACAGGACAGCCTAGGTCTTCAACTTGGTGTTCCCTCATGAAACCATCCAAGTCCTGAGGCAGGGTTTCGTACGTCTGGGGACCCTCGGTCACCCACTTACTCCCGCTCCACTGAGCCAGGCCGTAAGCCCCTACACCCTCCTCGCTATCCTGGGACCTAGCTGGGCTACACTGAGCCTCTCCCACCACGCTGGGCTGGAAGATACCTGAACCACTACTTTTGGATTCACTCCCTAATGACTCCAGAGAACCTTTAGCGCTTTCCCAGCGCTCTGCTTCCTCTGCCAGCTCAAGTGGCGCAGACAATCCACACCCCAACAGGTGTTGGCGCAACCCTGGAGAACAACTACGGAGCATCTGCTCTTTGACAACCAGACCATACATGGCGGAATAACTGCGTTTCGGGCTAAGACCCGCCCAATCGTCTAGTGCCTCCTCACATTCACCCAAAAACTCGTCCCAAGCCTGGTGAGACAGCTTCCTACTGCCCCTGAATTTCAACCTTAACTCCTCCTCCTGGGAAACAGGTACCAGACTGGGGGAACTGGGAATGGGACGTCCTGCACTGGACCCTATATCGCTGCCACCACTAGACTCAACCCTCCCTGGGGAGCCCAGAAAACTAAGACTGCGCGCAGGGGATAGTCTACTCTCCAGAGCTGATTTCTCCCTGGTGAAGGCCCTCTCAGCCTCCTCTATCCTGTCCTGCGCTAAGACCCTCTCGGTCTCCAGCTTTTTCTCCTCTATATTCAGCTGCGCCATCCCCCGGGCATGCTCTAACCTGAGCTTCTCCATGGCCAGCTGATGCTCCCTTTCTTCCCTCCTATCTACTCACTCCTCTGGGGACAGGGAAAGGGATGGGGTGCTGCTCCTGACACTGGACCCAGCAAGGGACTCCCTATCTATGGGGTCTTCTCTCTCTACTGGCGACCCTGTCAGGTAACCTTCCTCCTCTTCAGATTCCTCAGGGCTCCCCTCAGACCCACTAACCTCTCGGCGTGCGGCCCGGGCCCTATCTTCCTCACTGCGCTCTCGCTCCCACTCATCCTTTTGCCATAGGATCAGGTTGTCCCTCAGTTTGGACTGGGTATCTAACTCACCCACCTCTATGTCTCTCTCTTCACAGAACCTTACCAACTCCGCCCTACTGTATCTAAACAGACCACAGAAATTAAAAGCTGGCTCCATTTTGGCGGACGTTCTCAAGAAGAGTTTAACACAAGGAACCTGGGTGTCTGAGCTAACACAGGAGTACATAATTCACAAAGGACACCTTTAGGAGAGGAAATAATGGAACTTCAAAAACAATAATCCCCAAAATGTGATTATCTAAAATGCAGAGTTTTGTGGTGCAGCCAGTCGCTGCTGCGGTACGGCGCAAACGCAAGTCCAAATCCCACCGCTGATCACCAATGTTAGAACTGGCGATTTCTGGTTGGCTAGGGCTTGCGCCAAAGCCAGGCAGAAACCACCACTCTAGTCAGGGCAAGGAAGTTACACGCCAAAGATAACCCCTGCTCACCCCCTTGGTAGCTTGGCACGAGCAGTCAGGCTTATCTCTGAGGCAATGTGTAAAACGTTTGCGCGCGCGCACCCAGCAACAACACCCAAGGCCCACCACAAAAGAAACTCCACACAAGGTATTCTATAAAAATAGCCTTTGTATTATACAAAACACATTAGATAAAAACACACACTTTACAATGTGCCAACAGGCACGGGCAGAATTTACAAGGGATATGTACAAGACAGGGCCACCTGGACCACTGTCAGGAATAAGCACTTTTTGTAGAAATAATACTTTAGGAATAATACTTTAGAACATAGCGCCTACAATCACTGTAGCACTAAATGGAAAATGTAGCACACAACCAGTAGCCACTGGTAACAGGTAAGTCTCACCTACGCAACCCTAACCACCTTAGGAAAATATCGCACAGGGAACTAGGACCTCACTAGCACCACCTGTACTAGGAGAATACAACCACCTAAGTATCACAATACCTGTAGGGGTAAACGCACATTACACATGATGCATCACAACACATTCAGAGGTGTAGGGAAGGAAAACACATGATGCACAAAATACATTCAGGGGTGTAAGAACAAGGCACATGACGCATAAAATACATTCAGAGGTGCAGGTAGGAACAACAGCGCAAAACTCCACATGAGCCACCACCTGTGGCAGTCCCTGGGCCAACTGGCCTGGTAGGGGCTAGGACGCCCTGTGTTCAGCAAAGTCAGGGGCAAGCCTGAGCAGGAGGCACAGTCCAAAACTCGGAGGGCCACAACCTAAACGTTGCAGCTGCCCACTAAGTGCTGGGCAGCTGTAGGAAGGAGCGGGGCACCACTGTGCCCTTTAAAACGAATCCGCCTCTCTCGTGGAGCCTCTCCTGGGCTCTAGCCAAACGAACTGCCCCCTACGTTGGAGCCTTCGTGGGCTCTTCTAACAATATGCCCCCGTGGAGCCTCGGGGCTCTACACAGCAACGACAGCCTCCTAGAGCCTCACAGGCTCGAGAAATAATGCCCTCGTGGAGCCTCGGGGCTCTAAACAGCAACGGCAGCCTCCGAGAGCCTCTCAGGCTCAAGAAATAATGCCCCCAACGTTGGAGTGACCCCATAGGCGGGGGCCGCTCGAGGAGTCAGCCGGTCTGGGACCGGCACCCACAGCGCATGAACGGAGTCCCCCAGCCCTTCCGTACTCACCGGGCTGTTCTCCGGGGACTCCGCTCCTCTCCGGGCCGGAAGGCGGCTTCTCTTCTCCGGGCCCCGGGGCGCAGGGTAGGCTCCTGCCTGCTCCGGGGCTTGCAATGCAGCGCGAGTCCTTCGTGGGAGGCGGGGTAGGCTCCCGCCCTCCTACTTCCGGTCCTGGGTGTCCCGGTCAGCGCTGCCTGGCTTCCGGGCTGCAGCGGTGATCGTCTTGGCGATAAGAGGGGTGGGCTCCCTCGGTAAATGCAATCTTCGGCGGGGTGGGCACCCGCCGCAGCAATAATCAAATAAGCGGGGTGGGCACCCGCCGACAAGCACCCAAATACGGGGTAGGCTCCCGTCACCAGCAGCACACAGGGTGGGCACCCGTTGTCATAAACAAAGCGCTCCTGGCGCTGAGGGCAAGTCCAGCGCTTCCAGGTGCTGGAGGCTGTAGTGGAGCGCCAAGTATCACGCTCCTTGACGCTGGGGTCCCAACAAAGCGCTCCTGGCGCTATAAAGCAAATAAAAGCGCTCCCAGGCGCTTAGGGATAGCAAGTCCAGCCAAAAAGTCTCCAAAAGCAGGGGGGCAAAAACTGGGCCCAGGGGCCAGCTCACAGGGCCCTCCAGCAGGGAGGCAGTCCCCAGTGGCGGTCTCTCCTGGCGCCCAGCAGCAGCAGGCCCCCCTCAGATTAAGATCCTGGAAGAACAAATTGTAAGGGGACACAGCCCCTTTTTATACAGTAAAACCCTTTGTCTTCAAGGTGCAGGGAAGGGGCGAACCAGCTACAACTGGTTCCTGAGCACTTTGTTTTGCTCAGCCCCTCTCCCTATTCAGTGGACAGGCCAGGGTCATCAGTCGCACCCCAGGGGCCGGAGCCAGCATTGTGTAAGGAAAGCCCTGCCCTATTCAGGACCCAGGTGTACTCCTCCCACCCATCTAGCTGCTGATCTCCCCATTCACCACTGGGTGACTCATCCTGACTCTGGGGAATCCCTAGCCCGTCACATGACCTCAACCAGCCAATCGCCAGACACGGCACACATTTCATACTGCACACTGAAGTGCCCACTTCTAGAAGTGGCACTTCCACACTAGGTACATTCACGCCGCACACATCATCGCGCAGCATTCACTCACACGAGTCCGCACATACCAAACTCGAGCCTGCACACCCCACGCATCAGGAACTACCAGGACACATACATTCCCCCATGCATTCCTATGGGAGGGCAGGCCAACCTCACTACACGCACGCACTTTACCCTGGGATACAGTGGTAAAGTGCGCAGAACCCACAAATCACTACACCAGATCACAATAAAAAGCAAAAAGTTTCGGGGGTGAACCTGCCTGAAGGGCCAAGTCCAACACAACCCCCTTCCAGCCAAAACGCAGGGGAGACCAATCACCACCGTGATGGTCTTACCTGCTTGGGGCGATAAAACACGGACGCAGGCCCGCAACGGCAGGGACACTCTCCGGTTTTACGCCACTCTGAATTCACGGTGTTCCCTCTGAAAAAACTCGGCGGACCAACTGGGCTACCCCCCTGGTACTCCTCAGCTGTCCGTGGCCAGGACCAGGCCCTAGGCCATCTAGGCGCCACTGGTCCTTGCCTAACTGTAGAATGGGGGGTAGTAACCCCTGGCACATAGCAGCCATTCTCCACTCTACCCCTCATCAGGGCAGTTCTAAACTGCCACTGATCCTCCAGCCTAGGGTCTGTACCCTCAAGCTGACCAAAAGTCACGGGAGAGGCTCTCCTCCCCCTACCTCTTCTTCTAGGGTTCCGCCCTCTCCTCCTCTGAGAGGCGACCCCGTAATGCAATTCACCTACCAGCTCAGGACTCCTCCCTGAGAACTGGTCTCCCAACCTAGGGTTTAACCCCTCAGGTTGCACCGGGGTCAGAGGTGGGCTCTCCCACCCTCTGCACCCCCTTCCAGAGTCCTGCTCCCTACCAACTGGGGCGGTACCTCTGGAAGAAGAACCGGTCAGGACACTGGTTACAGTCGTCCTACCCTTCAGGTCAGGCTGATCCTGAACCTGGCCTCCCAACCTCTGGTCTAGAACCTTTGGTGGAATAATTGCCTGGCACTCCAGGACTTCTGGGGACTTACACACCACCCCCTTGAGGCTGACACATGATCCATGTGTCGTGTGACTGTCTGTCTGGCGCAGATCTCCCGTCCCCTGTCCACCTGACAGTGCGCGAAGATCCCCCAGAACAGAAGTGGTGTCACCATGGTCACTACACGGGATCCTAGCCCAACTAGGTAGTCCCTGACCCACTGGCTCTTCCCCTGGGGAACTAATTCCCCACTCATTCCTCATGCTGGACTCCTGTACCCTCCCTACCGGAGCTGTACTGCCAGACTCTAGAACCACAGGAGCCCTGGTTACAGGCGCTCCAGGTCCTCTACTCACTAGGTGATCTTCCTCAAATGGGCTAACAGGACAGCCTAGGTCCCCAACTTGGTGTTCCCTCATGAAACCATCCAAGTCCTGAGGCAGGGTTTCGTACGTCTGGGGACCCTCGGTCACCCACTTACTCCCGCTCCACTGAGCCAGGCCATAAGCCCCTACACCCTCCTCGCTATCCTGGGACCTAGCTGGGCTACACTGAGCCTCTCCCACCACGCTGGGCTGGAAGATACCTGAACCACTACTTTTGGATTCACTCCCTAATGACTCCAGAGAACCTTTAGCGCTTTCCCAGCGCTCTGCTTCCTCTGCCAGCTCAAGTGGCGCAGACAATCCACACCCCAACAGGTGTTGGCGCAACCCTGGAGAACAACTACGGAGCATCTGCTCTTTGACAACCAGACCATACTTGGCGGAATAACTGCGTTTCGGGCTAAGACCCGCCCAATCGTCTAGTGCCTCCTCACATTCACCCAAAAACTCGTCCCAAGCCTGGTGAGACAGCTTCCTACTGCCCCTGAATTTCAACCTTAACTCCTCCTCCTGGGAAACAGGTACCAGACTGGGGGAACTGGGAATGGGACGTCCTGCACTGGACCCTATATCGCTGCCACCACTGGACTCAACCCTCCCTGGGGAGCCCAGAAAACTAAGACTGCGCGCAGGGGATAGTCTACTCTCCAGAGCTGATTTCTCCCTGGTGAAGGCCCTCTCAGTCTCCTCTATCCTCTCCTGCGCTAAGACCCTCTCGGTCTCCAGCTTTTTCTCCTCTATATTCAGCTGCGCCATCCCCCGGGCATGCTCTAACCTGAGCTTCTCCATGGCCAGCTGATGCTCCCTTTCTTCCCTCCTATCTACCCACTCCTCTGGGGACAGGGAAAGGGATGGGGTGCTGCTCCTGACACTGGACCCAGCAAGGGACTCCCTATCTATGGGGTCCCGTCTTCTCTCTCTACTGGCGACCCTGTCAGGTAACCTTCCTCCTCTTCAGATTCCTCAGGGCTCCCCTCAGACCCACTACCCTCTCGGCGTGCGGCCCGGGCCCTATCTTCCTCACTGCGCTCTCGCTCCCACTCATCCTTTTGCCATAGGGTCAGGTTGTCCCTCAGTTTGGACTGGGTATCTAACTCACCCACCTCTATGTCTCTCTCTTCACAGAACCTTACCAACTCCGCCCTACTGTATCTAAACAGACCACAGAAATTAAAAGCTGGCTCCATTTTGGCGGACGTTCTCAAGAAGAGTTTAACACAAGGAACCTGGGTGTCTGAGCTAACACAGGAGTACATAATTCACAAAGGACACCTTTAGGAGAGGAAATAATGGAACTTCAAAAACAATAATCCCCAAAATGTGATTATCTAAAATGCAGAGTTTTGTGGTGCAGCCAGTCGCTGCTGCGGTATGGCGCAAACGCAAGTCCAAATCCCACCGCTGATCACCAATGTTAGAACTGGCGATTTCTGGTTGGCTAGGGCTTGCGCCAAAGCCATGCAGAAACCACCACTCTAGTCAGGGCAAGGAAGTTACACGCCAAAGATAACCCCTGCTCACCCCCTTGGTAGCTTGGCACGAGCAGTCAGGCTTATCTCTGAGGCAATGTGTAAAACGTTTGCGCGCGCACCCAGCAACAACACCCAAGGCCCACCACAAAAGAAACTCCACACAAGGTATTCTATAAAAATAGCCTTTGTATTATACAAAACACATTAGATAAAAACACACACTTTACAATGTGCCAACAGGCACGGGCAGAATTTACAAGGGATATGTACAAGACAGGGCCACCTGGACCACTGTCAGGAATAAGCACTTTTTGTAGAAATAATACTTTAGGAATAATACTTTAGAACATAGCGCCTACAATCACTGTAGCACTAAATGGAAAATGTAGCACACAACCAGTAGCCACTGGTAACAGGTAAGTCTCACCTACGCAACCCTAACCACCTTAGGAAAATATCGCACAGGGAACTAGGACCTCACTAGCACCACCTGTACTAGGAGAATACAACCACCTAAGTATCACAATACCTGTAGGGGTAAACGCACATTACACATGATGCATCACAACACATTCAGAGGTGTAGGGAAGGAAAACACATGATGCACAAAATACATTCAGCGGTGTAAGAACAAGGCACATGACGCATAAAATAGATTCAGAGGTGCAGGTAGGAACAACAGCGCAAAACTCCACATGAGCCACCACCTGTGGCAGTCCCTGGGCCAACTGGCCTGGTAGGGGCTAGGACGCCCTGTGTTCAGCAAAGTCAGGGTCAAGCATGAGCAGGAGGCACAGTCCAAAACTCGGAGGGCCACAACCAAAACGTTGCAGCTGCCCACTAAGTGCTGGGCAGCTGTAGGAAGGAGCGTGGGCACCACTGTGCCCTTTAAAACGAATCCGCCTCTCTCGTGGAGCCTCTCCTGGGCTCTAGCCAAACGAACTGCCCCCTACGTTGGAGCCTTCGTGGGCTCTTCTAACAATATGCCCCCGTGGAGCCTCGGGGCTCTACACAGCAACGACAGCCTCCTAGAGCCTCACAGGCTCGAGAAATAATGCCCCGTGGAGCCTCGGGGCTCTAAACAGCAACGGCAGCCTCCGAGAGCCTCTCAGGCTCGAGAAATAATGCCCCCAACGTTGGAGCGACCCCATAGGCGGGGGCCGCTCGAGGAGTCAGCCGGTCTGGGACCGGCACCCACAGCGCATGAACGGAGTCCCCCAGCCCTTCCCTACTCACCGGGCTGTTCTCCGGGGACTCCGCTCCTCTCCGGGCCGGAAGGCGGCTTCTCTTCTCCGGGCCCCGGGGCGCAGGGTAGGCTCCTGCCTGCTCCGGGGCTTGCAATGCAGCGCGAGTCCTTCGTGGGAGGCGGGGTAGGCTCCCGCCCTCCTACTTCCGGTCCTGGGTGTCCCGGTCAGCGCTGCCTGGCTTCCGGTACGATCCGGGCTGCAGCGGTGATCGTCTCGGCGATAAGAGGGGTGGGCTCCTTCAGTAAATGCAGTCTTCGGCGGGGTGGGCACCCGCCGCAGCAAAAATCAAATAAGCGGGGTGGGCACCCGCCGACAAGCACCCAAATACGGGGTAGGCTCCCGGCAGCACACGGGGTGGGCACCCGTTGTCATAAACAAAGCGCTCCTGGCGCCGAGGGCAAGTCCAGCGCTTTCAGGCGCTGGAGGCTGTAGTGGAGCGCCAAGTATCACGCTCCTTGATGCTGGGGTCCCAACAAAGTGCTCCTGGCGCTATAAAGCAAATAAAAGCGCTCCCAGGCGCTTAGGGATAGCAAGTCCAGCCAAAAAGTCTCCAAAAGCAGGGGGGCAAAGACTGGGCCCAGGGGCCAGCTCACAGGGCCCTCCAGCAGGGAGGCAGTCCCCAGTGGCGGTCTCTCCTGGCGCCCAGCAGCAGCAGGCCCCCCTCAGATTAAGATCCTGGAAGAACAAATTGTAAGGGGACACAGCCCCTTTTTATACAGTAAAACCCTTTGTCTTCAAGGTAGGGAAGGGGCGAACCAGCTACAACTGGTTCCTGAGCACTTTGTTTTGCTCAGCCCCTCTCCCTATTCAGTGGACAGGCCAGGGTCATCAGTCGCACCCCAGGGGCCGGAGCCAGCATTGTGTAAGGAAAGCCCTGCCCTATTCAGGACCCAGGTGTACTCCTCCCACCCATCTAACTGCTGATATCCCCATTCACCACTGGGTGACTCATCCTGACTCTGGGGAATCCCTAGCCCGTCACATGACCTCAACCAGCCAATCGCCAGACAAGGCACACATTTCATACTGCACACTGAAGTGCCCACTTCTAGAAGTGGCACTTCCACACTAGGTACATGCACGCCGCACACATCATCGCGCAGCATTCACTCACACGAGTCCGCACATACCAAACTCGAGCCTGCACACCCCACGCATCAGGAACTACCAGGACACATACATTCCCCCATGCATTCCTATGGGAGGGCAGGCCAACCTCACTACACGCACGCACTTTACCCTGGGATACAGTGGTAAAGTGCGCAGAACCCACAAATCACTACACCAGATCACAATAAAAAGCAAAAAGTTTTGGGGGTGAACCTGCCTGAAGGGCCAAGTCCAACAATAAGCTCCAGGGTGGAGGAACTAGACAACAGGTTCGCCCAGTACCATGTCTCCAACCTGGGGGACTGCTCCTGTTGCTGCTCAATCCTCATGAAGAAATGGGCCCCTCTCCCCGAGGTCCTAGCAGACATAGTAGAGATAGTTAAAGGACGCAGGGAGGCATTGAGTACAAACAGCACAGATGACAGGGTGTCGTCTAACTGCAATATCCAGGGAGCAAGACAGTTAGTAGAGCCCCGACAGGGACCGGAACCAATGACACCAGCTGAACAGGGCAAAAGAACATCATACACGACTGTGAACTCTGCCAGCAGTGCTAAAACAGCGCAAGGCACACCATGCATAAACCGTGGGAGCAGCAGGGGGAGAGATGCCTCGGCCCTAGACTTGCAGGAACATACCCTCAGCACAACGGCCGCACAAGAACCTACTCTTTCAAGGCGAGCAAAAAAGAACCTGAAGAAACAACTGAAAAAAACAAAGTCAAGAGGGAGACAACTGCAACTGCTGAAGAGCGACCACCCACCCCTGCAAGGGGACACCAACACAACTCAGCCCTACCCAATGTTCATTGCTAAAAACTGGCGCAAAAAGGTCTCCCCAGCTGCTCTGCCTCCGGATAACCAGCAAATACAAACAATATCACAGAGCGCCTTAACCGCGAAGGACCAAAAGCCATCAGCAAGGCCAGACCAGCCAATAGGCAACGATCCAACAGCGAGAATAAGTTTGGCACCTCTTGAAGCAAGCCCCAAGTTAGCGACGGCTACAACAGAGCTGCAACCAATGGATTTAGACCCATTTCAGCTAAAACCTGGACACCAGTCTGGTGCTAGGGGCATCCAAGGCTACAATAAACGGTCCCAAGTAGGATACTCTACAACCAAACAAGGAAGCAAAAATATAGGATCAATCTTGGCAGAGCCCGCCCCACGAAGGGGCAAAGTGGGCCAAACTCCGAGCTCACCAATAGTAGTCCAAGAGGTAATCCTCTCCGCGAGGTATTTTAGCACGGGACAGCACGACATCTTGAACAGGAGTAACATCCTCTGGCCACCCTAGAACAGATACAAACGGGTGACTTAGAATGGGTGAAATTCTTGAGCATGAAGGGGGACACACACAGTGACTCAACAGTGGTGGGCCTGAAGCATATAAAAATACAACAAGCAATTGTGAACAACTCTACACAACTCGCCGCATGGGGCATTGACGTCCAGATGCTGCCGCACCCAAAATACCCACATGTTTTGGTTGCCGGATAATAGGGGAAAGGCCCCGAGGTCGATCCTGCATAGGACAAAGAGTTTGGGTTCCCCGGGTGGAACTCGGATGGGCCCTAGGGACCCAATGGGCATCAGGATCTCATGCCAAAATAACCATTGGGACATTTGTGCAGGCCCGTCTGCTCCGGACTTACCCAATATCTCAAGTGGATGGCATCAGTATTACTAAATGCGGTGAAACCCAGCCCAGCAGGGGAGCGGCGAGGAGCATTCCACAAGCAGCAATTAACTTTTATTTCCTTGAATATAGCAGGGATCAGTAAAATCAGTGAAAATGAAAACTTGAAGCAGTTCCTGGAAACTGGTGATATACTTTTTCTCCAAGAGACCTGGGCTTTGTCCAGTACTCTACTGGCAAAGTATTACGAACACTTTATCTCAGCCACAAAAAAGAACCTATTTGGCCTACCGGCCGGCGGTCTATCAGTTTTTATAAAGCATGAAAGTGCCCTTGAAGCTACAAACATCAACTTAAATTAACCCGGATTGCAAGCTCTGCACATCAAAGGCCTGAACCTCAATTCACACCCAATACTCCTTCTAATAATAAACTATTACATCAATCCGGCGCAGATCACCACGAAAGAGAAGTTGGAGGAATTGTCAGGGAAACTAGATGACCTCTTATTCAAATATAAATCAAACCAGGTTATCCTAGCCGGGGATTTTAACCTGAGGGATCTTGATATAACCAAACCCCCTCCCCAGGGATCAGGCAGGGTAGCACCCTTTTTCAACTTCCTTAACAATCATAAACTGATCTCAACTCACGCACTGAAAAAAGCCCACTTGAAGTCCTGGGTTCCTCTCCCTACCTTTAGGGACATCTCAAGAATTGACTACATCATGGCCAGCAAAGCGATGGTGGCCAGATTGGATGACTTTGAAGTCGAAAATAGGACGGAAAGTGACAACAGCCCATTAAGAGCGATCTTCCAGCTGAATGTTCCGTCGGCCATCCGCCACCAAACCATTGGCATGTCAAGAGGGGACGAAAACCAGTTTCTTGAGGAGGATCAAATGGTCAGACAAGATAGGCAACACGCTCCAAACATGGCTGGATCAGAAACAGGAAGGCAGTCTGTCCTCGTCACTTTCACCCATAAAGGACTGGGAGTATATTGTGGAGGACCTACAAGCAAAGCTTGGAAACTCCCAGCCACAACCACTCAGGCCCAAAGGGCAACGGAGATGCAGTAGTACTGGGCCAAACAAAGACATATACGATTGCAAACGGCTCCTGCGTAAGGCCCTCGCAAAAAAGAAAAGAGGAGGCAGACCATCGGAGGGACCGTCGGCTGCATCGTTGAGGGCAGCCCTAAGGAAGAAACTATGGGAACACAAAAATGCCGTCATGAAAAGGAAATGGCTCAAAGTCTTCTCCCTGCTTAAACAGAATAATCCAGTGCAACTGTGGAGACATATAAACCAGCTGAGCAGCAGAGGACTCTCAAGAGAAAACGGAGTAGAAGAAAAAGACTGGCGGATCCATGTCAAGCAGCTATACGCAATTGCCCCCCCATACAAAGACAGCACAGAAGGGGCCAGCTGTGGGGCGGGCCGAGTGAGGCAATCTAAAACAAAGCCAGGAGATACGGTCGCTAGCCCAGGTAACCCGCCCATGGGTAACAGATATCTGGCCGAAGCACACTGTACACTACCAGCCCAGATAAACCCCCAAATGGTCATGAAGACCTTTAAAAACATGAAGAATGATGGGGCCCCTGGGCCCAATGGGATTCCAGCACCAGTCTTCAAAAAGGCCCCCGACTTCTGGGCAGCAGTGCTAACTCCACTGTATAACTACACTTTCTCGACAGCCATAACCCCTGACTCTTGGAGGGGCTCCATTTTGGTCCCTATTTTCAAATAAAGGATTATAGGCTCATCGCCCTACTTGACCTTGAGGCGAAGGCTTATGCCCGCCTAATATTGAAGGACTTGGAGACGTGGGTGAAAGAGAACAGTATTATACCTTTCT
The DNA here is from genome assembly GCF_964204655.1 of Triturus cristatus. NCBI lineage: Eukaryota > Metazoa > Chordata > Amphibia > Caudata > Salamandridae > Triturus > Triturus cristatus. The sequence continues at coordinate 82,261,526 of NC_140586.1, read as the reverse complement.
ACCAGACTGGCTTTAGGTCACAGTCATCGACCATGGATAATGTTCTGGCTCTAGCACACTTATTAGCCCAGGCAAACCTGAAGAACCACCCTCCACTTTTCTGCTGCTTCGTGCATTATAGAACACCCTTCGACAAAGTTGTTTGTAGAAGATTATGGTGGAAGTTAGAAAAATGGGGCATTCCACCAAACCTAATGAAGGCAATTAGATCGCTATATGAAGACACCTGGGTACGGGTTAAAACCAGCGCCTGCACAGTGTCCCCTAAAATAACCAAAGAGAACGGGCTGAATCAAGGATGCATGTTGGCCCCCATCCTTTTTAATTTATACACAGCGGATCTGGGGGAAGCCCTAAAAGGAGCCTGTCTAGTAGCACCAAGACTAGGAAGTATGAGGCTGCCGGTGTTACAATACGCCGATGATACAGCCATAATGGACCACACTAAGGTGGGCCTGCAAAGAGCTCTAAATTAACTAAATCGCTTCAATAACATCAACAACTTGACAGTAAATCAAGGAAAGACTATGGTCGTTATCTTTGGGACTTACCATCTGAAAAAGAAAGCACAATGGCAAATGGGTAATCTGCAAATTAACACGTTGGCTCCATACAATTACTTAGGGGTTTGGTAGACGAAACGGGCTAAGGTGAATGCCCACCTGAAACATCTGACCTTCAAGGCTAACAAGGTCACACACCTACTAAAGCAATTAAGCCACCACCTGATCAGTCCGACTGCTGGCCCAATACTGAAAGTTTTAAAAGCAAAACTTCTACCAGCAATAAGTTATGGTCAGCTGGCCTTCCCCGGGTTACAGTACGCCTTCCTTAACTCAGTTCAAGCCAAAGCATACAAAACAGTGCTCCATATTCCGAGTTCAGCAAGGAAAGCAAGGCTAAGGCTGGAGCAAGGCGTGGCAAGGCCAGACTTAACGTGCATGGGAGAGATTATAAAGCTCTATCTAAGGATATTAAGGGCCCCAGCTAACTCACTAAAACACCAACTGAGATCCATTTTCGAAGAGCCATGCACGAACTGGCACACTAGCCAAGAAAAAGCGATAAAAACACTGAAGATTGTGGAAGAGAGCATACTGCGGCCGGATATCCCCCTGAATGCTTGGAAAAGAGCCATAAACAAACAAGTGCGTGAAATCTCATTTGATCTCGACCGCAAATCTCTCCATTCAAGTTCCCACTTAGAGCCGCTGAACAGCTCTTATACGGCAGGCAAAGCTCAGCCCTACTTAAGTGAGGCTCTCACTCCATTGGCCCGAAGTAAAATTCTTTTTATGAGATTAACCACTCTAGGAATTGTTCAACCCCGCATGGGCCCGAAGGGGGCAAGCTATAAACTGCAGACTGTACCCCTACACGAGGGAATCGTGGCTGCATCTTCTATACTGTTGCCCCAATCTTATCAACGAACGTCGGCGACTACTGCGCCGATCTGTACCATCAATGGAATAAAGTCCGGCAGTGATGCGTCAGCCATGTGCTTTTCCCCCTCTAACAAGACGACCCTAGCAAGACTGGGGAAATGTATCCATCACATCAGGACAGCCCTAAAAGCTGCTAATGAATACCATAAAACCATGGCGAAGAGCACTGTAAACCCAGCGGAAGAAAGCTGAGGGGGTCTCCATCGAGCACTGACGCCGTTCGCACTTCCAGCACCCCCTCAAGGACAGCGCCTCATAGGATGACTAACTAGAGTGTCAAGGGTAACGTGTCACAGCTTTGCAATGCAACCCATTCTCATGGACCAATGGGGGATTCTTGATCGTGCATAAGGCAGCACGTCCAAGATTACAAAATCTGGTGAAGGCTGATCGTGCTGGTACTGGGGAGGGGCGGCAGACTTTACTTATCACAAATTGAAGTTTTTATCATTGTTTTAGCTTTAATAGGCCGATTGTTTTTACTGTAATGATTTTAATTAATTGTACAGTTAATAAATTCATTCATTCATAGCCCACATCACAGATACAAACAGGACTTTGAGTGGGGAGGGTCCTGTCGGGTTCAGAATTACTTTGAAACGGGTCCTAATAAGGGCTTAAATTCATGCAATTAACTGTACAAGCAAAAAAAAAAAAACTACGCAGTAATGACTTAAAACCCTCTGGTAATTAATCTCACGAATCAGTTCCCGTTTTACTTTATCTTGCATTCCCTACGCCATTTTGCTTTTTCCAGCTGTTGTGTTTCTGTAGTTATTTTCCATGCAACAGAACTCTTGTATAACGCATACTGTGAATGAGACTTCAGGTTGAGAGTTGGCATTCATGATTGGGCCGATTAAAAGCTGTGGACCTGAGGCTCGGTGGGGTACCACAGATCAGATTGGTGTTCAGACTACAGACACCGACAATCCTTGGCCTCACTTTAGACCGATGGTCCCTTATGTGCAAATTGCAATTGTGACTTTATGAGGAAGAGTGTAACGCAGGTACACAGCTACCGAAATACTGACAGCGACAATGGGAAAATAAAATGCGCTACTTAGGCATGAATAGTTGGGTTGTGTGTGAGTGTGCGTGCGCTCGTTCCTGCGTGTGGTGGATAATTGCATAGGATTAAGGGAGGTACATGCAGAAGAAGAGAGTGAACAGATGGTGCTGAAGAGGAAAGAGAGGACATGAAAGATATGCAGAAAGAGGATTTCAGAATGTGTGGATAAAAGGGCGTTTTCTTTAAAAACGCTAACATGCATTGGCAAAGACAAACGTTCTGTCTTTTAAGGCATAGGTCCGTTATATTACATGTCTGGATACAACTAAAACCTCACAGAAGCACATACATACCGGCCAGGTGGCACTCCGTGTGATTCACCGGATAGGAGTTTACATGTTTTAAGCCATTTTCTCATTGTATAGGCCGCGCTCTTTGGAAACATTCCAAGTTTTGTTTCTTTTGTCGTGCTCCCTTTAAAGTCACCTGCCCCCGACCGACACATACATTATTCATCACATTTAAAGCGCTGGATTTGATACATCCACTTCTAAACAGCCTGGGGTGTTACTCAGAAAGGCGCCACTCAGTATTAATGGAGGGATATGTGAATGCAAGTCAATAGTGAGGGAAACCAGTGCATGCTGTCTGTGGCAGCGGGAAACTTGCCAGCCAATGAAGGAAGTCTACGTTAACAGGCAATATAGACAGAAAAGAACAATTATCCCCAAAAAAACAATCAGGCACCATCATCTCTTATCCTGCAGCGCCACCCAGTGGCCAAATCGCAAGTTGCAGTAACGTCGTAAGAAAATGTAATGTCTGATGTAGGTTCTCAGGCTTAAATGAAGATGGCCGTTGACAATGTGGCTCTTGTAAAGGAACGAACAGATATGCAATACACGGTCATGCACGCATACGTGCAGATAGGTTAAGACTGCCCGGCCCCTACTGGCCAATCTGACAGCGTCAGAAAGGCCAGTCTGACTGCTCTGCGTGTGTGCGTATTTTTGGGCCGTTTGTGGGCCTGTTTTATAGTCTCGAGGCCGAGGGCCGGTTTTTAGGTCTCGCCTGAGACAGCGCTTTAGCGCTGCTCTGGCGAGACTTATAGTAAGCGAGTTTTGGAAGTGCAAACGAGTGCTTTCAGGCCTCCAAATACAGTGCATGTGCGCCGGGCGCGCGCACCATTTGGAGGCCTGAAAGCACTCGTTTGCTTTCACTTTCGCGGGCCGCACGGAGATCGCGATTGCGATCAGTTTCACACAGCGCGCTCACCATTTGGCAGCCTGCGTGTACATTTCGCTGGCGCTTTGATGTTCTCAGTGAGCCGGGCGGCCACAGCGAACATCAAAGCGCCCGCGAAATGTACACGCCATTTGCCACCCCATACCCATAGTTTTGACTCATTCAGGCATTTCCATCCATCACTGTTTTGCTTTCCTGCTAATGGAAATATGTCATATATGCGTGGTTACTAATGTGCTGATCTTTATATTTATTGCACTTTTTTAAATAAAACATGCCCAGAATATTTTTTTCTTGCCGAGAGAACTATGAGGCTGTAAAATGCAAACAATAAAGTTAATTTGGATTGGATTATATGGTGCACTTTTAACACACTCCATGGCTGGGTTAATCGCGTCTGTCCTCTTGAAAGATCTGTCCTGCGGGTTAGAGCAGGGTCTGCCTAGCAGTCATTACAGAAGGGAGTGAATCATTGACAGAACAGGAGGCCACTCCAGAGAGTGCTGCAATGTGAACAGAACCCGCCCTCACTCGGGCGCTTGACTACAAAATTAAAGATTGGGAAATGTATGTTAATTCGAGAGTGCGTCGATGTCCAGCTGCTTTCCTCAGCGCAGGATGAAAGTGAGCCATATTTAATTTGCGGTCTCTCAGTGTTTCGATTTACGATCAGCTAAATAGACTCCTTCTTTGTTTGATTAACCGAGAGTTGCACGGGCCCTCCTCACAGCTTCTGCTCCCTAAGCCCTGTGGTGCAGTACACTGCCGGATAATGAAGCAAGTGAGAAGGTCCAAAATTAGCGGACCTTTGCTCATTGGAGGTTTTTTTGACTTAGAAGCAAGTCTAAGAGCATCTAGAGAAACAAGCAGTTGCAATGTTCAGCTGTCTGCGGTTCATTGTTGGTTGTTGTCTATGATTTGAAGTACATAAAAACATGACAATTAGTACTTGCGTGTATATTAATTTTAAAGGTATCTTCACGCACAATGCACGTGGTCTAGGCAGCTACAGTTACTTGATGTTTCGTAGTGACCTTTGTTGCCTTAAGAACTTTAGCGTCCTGCTGTCATTAATTTGCATCCCACAGATGCTGCAGACAAATAGATTCCAATCTTTCTCGGTCGGCTTGTTTACGCTTAATTAGCCTGGCCTGGTTTCCTTTCTAAAGTGTCGGAAAATTCACAGCAACGCACACTTCATCAGACCTTTATTCATAAAACATACGTAGATCTATTACATTATTTTAACCCCATTACAAAAGCAACGTGCAAGGTATTTTCTAAATATTTGTAGCGTATTTTTACAATTTTGTTTGCTAATATTTAACGCTACTAATTTTGGTTGTGTGTAGTTGCAAACATGTGGCTACAGTTGTTCTGTTCGCACGTATCTCCTGCCGATAATTAACGGAATTTTTTATTCTTTTGTTTGTTGCGTGTGATTAATTTAGCACAAAACAAGTCCATCTGAGCGCGTTATTTACTTTTTAAATGTACCCTTATCGTACATTTTGTGGCCAGGGTTTTTATTAGGAGGCTGCTTTCTAAATACAATTTTGGGTGTTAGCCTGCCTAAAAAACAAAATAGAAACTGTATTATTGGGGAGGGCACGTTTAAATGCAAACAATGAGAAATTCAGCACTTGCGGTTAACTAAATTTCAAAAGCAACTTCTTTCTTAATGTACGTGTACTTAGCCAGCTGCAGTTCCTTGTTTTTTTGGGCTTAGCTACAGCCGCTTTTACAGTGCTGGTTACAGCTGCTTTTATACAGCTTAATTTGTGACAGGATACGTGCCGGGGCTCTTATTAGGTGGCAGATTTTAAAGGAATTTTTTTGTGTTAGCCTGCCTAAGAAACATCCTAGAAACTGTACAATTCTGGAGGGCATGTTCCTTCAAGGCAAAAAAATGAGACACTCAGCACTCGTGTTTATTTTACTGTAAGAGGCAACTTCACTTACAATGCACCTATGTCCAGCCAGCTGCAGTTCCTTGTTGTTTGTGGCTTAGCTACAACCGCATTCACAGTGCTGGTTACAGCCGCTTTCCAACAGCTTAATTTGTGATGAAAGAGGTGCTGGGGCTCTTATTAGGTGGCACAGCCGCATTCACAGTGTTGTTACAGCCGCTTTTCCACAGCCTAATTTGTGATGAAAGAGGTGCCGGGTCTCTTATTAGGCAGCACTTTTTCTATTTAAACAAGCATTTGCAATGCAATAGGTCTCGCATTTACAAAAGTTTAAGCTATTGGCATTGTTCATGACAATGCCTTTTTTATCTATTTTATAAAACAAACACATAAATAAATGCCATTATCATTTAAAATGCCAATAGCTAGTGTTGCATTATTATTAGCAATGCCAACTGCTCACACTTTTATAATGCGAGACCTATTGCATTGCAAATGCTTGTTACTGTTGATTTCCCTGATATTACCATGAACATTTTCTGCAGCAAGCATAAATGCACGCAGTCTCCTATAAACAGGACCTCTGGAATAATGCAATTGTGCGGCCACAGTGATCTTTGCATAAGTATATTTGCCACATAATACATCATCTGCCCCATAATCTGCAGATTTTAACCCCCAAAAATGTTGTTTCTAGCTCAAACATATCAGAAGTTAGTAAACATGTAGCAACACATGCTGCCACGCAGTCGAAGGCCCTTTGCAAAGGCTGACTGGTCACCTTTCTGGTAGATCATTACATAAAGCAGACTGTACAAGAGGTGAATACAGCAGTAAAAATAGTTTAGGTAGTGTAGATGTCTGTGCCAAGAGTTGATTGCAATGTCTTAGCTAAAATATCGTTGGAGGAGAAAGGTTATCAGGTCCGCTTTGAAGTCGCCAGGGAGGTGTCTGTGTGTAGATTTGAAGGTAATGATTTCCAGACTTTGGTTGCGCTACCCAAGAAGAATTGTGCCATCAGTCATTCCTTTTTAAAGGACGGGGGTTCTAGCAGCATTGCTTTGGAGTTTCGCAATGGTCTGGCACCGCAGATAGCTTGAGTTTGTCTGCAGGTAACATGGAGTGGATGTGAGCAGAGCTTTATGGGTCATGCAGGCAGTCTTGTAAATAGTCCTGGCAACCATTGGAGAGTGACAAGCATAGGTGTCATGTGGTCATTCCTTTTGGCTTCATAGACAAACTGTGCTGCCGATTGTAAAATTGTTTTCACAGGGATGTGGGTTTTGGGGAGACTAGCTAAGAGAGAGTTCAATAGTTTATTCTGAAGAACACCAGTTTATGAGCAGATTTTAGATCTTGCTCTAGAATGTACTAGCAAACTCCCCACAGAAGACGTAGTTGAAAGCGCATGTTTTTGGGCATGCTGTCGCTTCGAAAATGCAGGTTGAGCCTTTTGTCTAGGATGACTCCTAGAGATTTGGCACTGTTAACAATGTTAGGTTTACTGTTAAGGATGTTGTGTGTGTCCATCCAGGATTGCAAAGGAAGTGATGATTTCGAAGGGTAGATGAGGAAAAAAATAAGTTTTAGAAGGGTCTAGCATTAGGTGATGAGAGGTAATCTAGTCATGAACAGAGTTAAGTGTGGTAACAAGATGTGAGATCTAGTTTTGTGAGATATTGTATTCTGCATATTGATCCTTGCCTTCTTAAGGAGGACTCCTAGTGGCTCAATGTAAACATTAAATAGGACCGGGGCAAGGATGGACTCAGGGGACCCTTTGTCCAACCACAATCGGTGAAAAGAAAGGGTCATCAATTTTTATCCTTTGCGACCAGACCATGAGCAATGACGTGAAACATTTAAAGAGCATGTCATCTATGTCCATTCGATTTTTAAGCATGTCTAGAAGCGTGTGGTGGTTAACCACGTCGAAGGCCAATGATAGTTTGAGAAGAATCAGGAGGCAGGGGTTTTCAGAGTCTACAATTCAAAGAGCATCATCGACCACTTGATGGATGTGGGTGTATAAGGGTTGCTATCAGTTCTGACATGATCGAAGAGTTGCTTCAGTCTGTTCTTGGCTGAGCCCAGCAGGGATCGGAAGTGGTGGATTTCTCCCAAAAGATCTGGTTTTTGTAGATGGGCCTAGTTTCTGTGAGGCAAGTGTGGTTAGTGGTGGAGGGCGACCTTTTCCATTTCTTTTCTTCTCTAAGATTCTTAAGGCTTTCCTTTCCTCATATAGGGCCTTGTTGAACCATGGTGCTGGTGGTTTTAGGTCGTTTTTTTGTTGTTTTGGAGTGGAGCTACATCAAGCACATCAGAGAGGCATTCAAAGCTGTGGGAGGTCAAGTCATTCACATTTGTTGTTGGGCCGATGGAGGGTAGTATCTTCTGGGCAGTGTTGCTAAGAGTATGATATCTATGTTCCTAGTGTCTCAAAAACAGTTAGTTGCTTTCTTCAGTTGACACATATCACCCATTATCACGGTAAGAGAGAGATGAAGGTAATAAGGAAGTCATCAAACCAGTGTCCCGACATGGCATCATTCAGTGGGCGCATCTCTTTCTTGGAGATTTTTAGGTCTATTAAGAACATATAGGCATCATCACAGCCGTTGCAAGGCAATATGACCCTCATGTAAATGGCTGCTACTCTGTACGCCTATACGTATCAGCAAATGTTTTCAGCACTTTTTTGTGCCGTGAAATGGAATTAAACTAAGTTATGTCATTATTCCAAGTCAACTTGATATAAAAGTTGTCAATCCACTGAGCTCACGGGTGGCACACAGTGGAGCTGCCAGCATGCATTGTTGAGTGGCGTAACGAAACTTGAAGGGGACCCCCTGCAAAGTACATGAAGGGGCCCCACTCTGGACTCATTCGGGAGCTCTCAGGCCAGGTTACTGTGCTGAGGCCCCCCCTGGAGCCATTGTAGCAAGGGTGACCAGATTTTGAAAATCAAAACCAGTGCATTTTGCAGAAATAGGACTACAATTTTTCATCAACCAAGGGACAGAAAAAAATCCTTAAATAACAGCAACATAGAAACACAGACGAGACACTAAGAGAATAAATTAAATGCAGCTTTTAAACTCCGTATAAGGGGTTTTAATTTAATAGCTTTCTAATAAGAGCTGCTAACTAGTCCTGCCTTGAAACACACACAAATGTGTCTCCCTCTGTTTTTAGTCAACCCTCTCTGAAAACCGAGATATGCACTAAATTTGCAGAAATCTGCAGGGGCAGCTGGTGAAAAACCAGGACTACCCAGCATATCGGGGATGCCTGGTCACCCTAAATGTAGCTTCCAAATAAAGCTCATGGAAGCACACAACTCTGCTCCTGCAGGAAGTATGCTCAACTCACATGAGGGCCCTGCTGATGTCCAGCAAGAATCTAAATAAGGTCTTGCAAAGAACCTTTCTGTTCTGCCCTTCTAACCTGTCTGTTAACTACCTTCTCCCATCTCGAACGCAGCCCTGTTCACCCACTCACAGGAAAAGCGGCAGTTCACACTAACACTACATATCCAGGTAGCACACATACTTAACTCAGGAGAGGAAAGCATTTAAGGGTTAAAATTATGGAATATATTTTGCTGTTTTTGGAAGCCTATTTTTTCAAAGTAGATGGTGCCATGACAAAAAACAAAGGTTGGGCGAGCTGCCAGGTGAAGTCACCTACAGTAACTTTCAATTCTGAAAAGAAAAGAAAATGGCTGAATCCAGTGCTTAATTTGTGGGGGGGGGGGGAAAGTGGCAGGGCTCGTCAGGAGGCCACAGCAGCTTGCACCAGCTATTGGTCCCACTAGCACTGCCAATGACAGTACTGTCACTACTAGCCATCACACTCATACAAGTGTGACAATTCAGACATAAAATGTACATTAAAATGACTAATACATGCCGCTCAAGCTATTCTTTTAGCTTTGGTTGGCAGGAACAAGTTATTTTAATGTTTATTTAATTATTATACAACAGCTGTTCCTCTCTCAACACTACCCTACACAAATACACAAATTGGCCTGTAGCTTTCTTCTGAGCAGCAAGTAAAGTGCACTGCATCCCCCCAAAAAACTATTGTCTCCAGATTACTGATTTATTTCACAGTTCAACCAGAAACCCAGAAGCTAATTTTCTTCTTGGTTCTAGGGCCCATCACACACTGGCTCCCCACTGCACACTTCCATGTTTTTTGAAGGTCTCCATTGGGAACTAGTAACTAGGCTGTTTCACTGCCGTCCATCTCTAGCACCACCAGCCCCAATCAAACTTCTTCCATTCCCCCAAGCCTCTTTAGATTAATGTTTTATATGCTTTTACGGGGACTGCCTTTAAAATGTGGGCTGAGCCGCGCGTGCCGTTTCCTCACAAGTGGAACCACGCTTGCCTTAACCACGCATATGCAGTCTAGATGCGCGGATGGGGGGGCACAGGAGGAGGAAGGATCGAGAGAGGACGCAGTCTGGTAAGTGTGGCTGATGCCGTGTGTTGGGTGGTGGGGGTAATTTTTAGGGCTGTGTGGGTCGGGATTGTTTACAGGGGAGGGGCCAGGTTTTAGGGCTAAGGGCGGGGGGCTGGTCCAGGGTAGTTTTTCGAAAGTGATGGCAAGCTTTAGGGCTCAGGGTGGAGGAGTTAGGAACAGTTTTCAGGGCTGGGGCAGTTCTAGGGCTCAAGGGTGGGTCTTGGGTAGTTTTTAGTACGTGGGGCCGGGTTTTAGGGTGAAGGGCGAAGGGGCTGGGGTGTGATCTTTACCATGTATTTCCCTTTACCAGTCATGCCTTTACCATGCAATTTTGTGGTGAAGAAATGCGTTAAGAAACATTAGGTGTGGGGGCAGCATGGTAGAGGCATGCGTGGTTTGGCCCTGCGTGCGTTTGTCATACAACCGTTTTTAACTGTCTTTTCTCCTGTATGATTTTGATCATGTAGTGCCTTTTGTCTCTCTCCCCCTCCAAACAGCAATAACCCTGAGCACTGTTCTTCTCTAAACCACCACCCTGCCTCTTCCTTTTCCACTTGTAAGCTTCACAATCTCCCTTCATGTTCTTTTGAACTTTTAGCCATCACCACACGCACGTATATTTTATAACATTCACATACTGTTTATTTTCCTGGGCTTTTCTTTCACCATTTGTTGATTATGTACTGTACCAATTACACTTCATCCTACAAGCCCTTACAAAAAAATACAAAGTACGCTCTTTCACGGCTGGGTCCTTTTCTATTAAAATACAATCTTCTTAGCCATCCCTCAATAGTAAACATACCACTCTGTCTTCCTCTCACTTCCCTAGTCTATGCAACAACACTAACTGCGCTCTAGCTTCCTTTTCTGCAGAATGTGCAGTTGCACTGTGCACCAAAAGCATTTGAGCCCAAATTACTGCATTCATTCACCATACAGACAGGACCCCAGTAGGTCCTTTCCTTCTTTGCACTACAGCCCATGACACACTGACTATATCACTTCATGAATCTTTTTTAATTTGGTTAAGAGTTTCCTTTATAAACTGTTTCTACAAAATAAACCATACATTTTATAAACATTTCTAAATTTTAAAATCAGTACAAAGCTTTCAAACACCATAAAATGTTTCTGCTTTTAATTTTTTTAATGTTTTTTTACATTTTTCAAACAATACTTTACAAACAAACATTACTAGAGCCAACAGATTGGCACTCGCATTGTAATGGCGAGACCTATTGCCTTTGCCAATGCTTGATGTTTCTTTGTTTAAATGATATTTTTCTTCTGTTGACATGTTGGTGTGGTTTGTGTTGAAAGAGTAGTTGCAGCATTCCTTGTTATTTCAGTGCCCGAAATGCTCAAACTGTATCTCGAGGCCACAAGTAGGCTTCTGATTAGAACTTCAAGAACATTCAATGTATTGCTTTTTTTTTTTAGAACATATTTTATTGGTTTTATAAATACAGTACAGGGTATTTGAGCATTATGCGACAACACATCTTAATATCAAACATCATATATCGACATTATTACTCAGTTCCCTATGTGCGTCCTGAATCAAGGAAGTTCCCCCATACATTAGCTCTATTCGAAATATAACTCTAACGATGCCTAGCAGTTGTACATATTTAAGATCCTGGTTGTGCATCTACTTGATGTATCCATGCGTATGTCAATAGACTTTCTATCCTCGTATCTATGTTTTCTCCTCGGTAGCTAGTTGAACTTCTGCCTCGTTATGCGTATCCAGGGGTATATTTCTATAGGTGGCCCACCTTGCCCAAATTTTGGTATGTTTTTGGTGGCATCCCGAGCTATGAAAACAGGAAGTTCCACTTCCATAATGAAATCCATACCTGCTTTCCATAGCACCACTCGGGCGGGGTCTCTGCTTTCCACTGTTTGGCAATGTCCCGCTTTGCTAGGGTGAGACCTAGGAACAACAAATGTCTTTTGTACCTGTTTCCTCCTAACGTGTCTGTGCAATAGCATTCATTTCGGAGATCTCGGTATGTCCCAAGCCAGTACCTCAGTCAGGCAGTTTAATAACCCCCGGCAGAAGCGTTCTAGGACTGGACATGACCATACTGTGTGTATGAAGGTACCTTCTTCCACATGGCATCAAAGACAAAGTGGAGACGTAATTAGTCCCGCCCTCCATAGCCGATGTCTGGTGTAGTACACCTGTACAAGTATTTGAAATGGATGAGGCGAAGTCGAATCAAGACCGCTGCCTCGCGAGGTGACTGGAGAGCCTCGGTCCAGTCATCGTTAATTCGATCCCAGTTTTTGAATCCCTGTAGGTCAGTGACCTGCAGGAGCAAACTATTTTTGCCAGAGTGGAGTGGCTTGTGTTAGGAGCCCCCACCAACCAATTCTACGGAAGGTCTGTTGTCAGGTCATAATCACCACCCTCATCACCGGGGGAAGATCTTTGGGGTCGGTCCTACTATATAGGAATGAATGTATAGAGGGCTCCCTCATGATCCACTGTTTGAGCCTGAATGCTGGGTCCTCTTTGGACCCATACCACCATTCATTCAGAATCTGCAGTTGTGCAGCGGCGTGGTAGGACTGCATGTCTGCTGCGATACCCCCGCAATAAGTGGATTGTGCACAGGTACGTAGGGCCACCCTTGCCGTACCGTTCCCCTCCCCCCCCCACAGAAAGTGTCCCAGCATTGTGTTGACTTGATGGAACCAGGGTAGGGGGACTGAATATGGGTAAGATTGTAGCTGGGATAACAGTTTGGACGTAGAGACCATATTAAAAATAGCATATCTTCCATACAGCAACAGAGAAAGTGTCGACCAGTTTTTAGGTCTCGCCTAACGTTGCAGCGCACATGCGCAACACGCTCTACGAGGCTTCTGGTAATCAAGCCAATTTCAGAACTGGAGTCTAGGCTCCGCCCCTTCTTTCCATTGGCTTGCGTCATCGTGTATGCTAAACCCTGGCTTTCTATTGTCCATGAGGCTTTTTAGTCCCTCCTTGTTACCGCCTTGTCTCCTTTTGGCCCCGCCCACCCAGACAGGATCCTTTACTCGCGGTGTGAAACAGTGTCTTTTAATTCGCCGCTAAGCACTTTTTTTCTTCTATTAGCAGAATGGCAACGTCCTGCAGAAGAGCCCTGGCAACGCCCTGCAGAGGAGCCCTCCATTGTGCACTCTTATGTAATGTCGGCTGTGTTACATTTATCACGTGTGCTCAAACTATGATTGTAGCGTCTTTCTTTTTTGTTGTTTTTGATAGGTCTGCAACTATCAAATGTCCGCCAACCGCACGTTTTAATTAAAGTGTGTTCAAAGTTGGCAGCTGGGCATGGAGACCAGCAGCCCGCAATGGCCCATGGACAGTGACTGGAGCTGGTGAGCTGAGACCGGGCTCTCTGTCTCTTGCACCGCTGTGTTCTGTCTCACGCCGAGGCGGCTCGCCACCCTCCCGGCCGTGGCTTCATCCTCCGTGCTGGTTCCTGTGCCTGACACCTCCTGGGCTGAGTCGTTGCTAGAGCAGAGCCTGACAGCCAGCAGTGCCTCAGCCGTCCTACCCCCAGCCCACTCCCGCATCTTTAAGATCATCGTCATCGGAAACTCCAATGTGGGGAAAACCTGCCTGACTTACTGCTTCTGCAGGGGCCGCTTCCCCAGCGCACAAAGGCCACTATTGGTGTGGACTTCCGGGAGCGCACAGAAGACATCTCTGGCGAGAGAATCAAGGTGAGTTCGTGGATCAACATGGCTCTAGGAGGGTAGAGGTGGGTGAGGCTGAAGTATCAATAACTACCAATCCACTCAACCACTTTCAAATAAAGGGATAATGAAAGTAGCAGCACCTGCTGCACATTGGCATCAACCCACATTGTCGCTTCTCCATTCTCAAAGTTTCTGATTTGTTTTTATTTTTTCAAAATAAGGCACCTATGGATACCGGTGCGCCCACGGGCACCACTGCAGTAACACAACTGAGCCTCATTTTATGTACAGAAAAGCTTGCAAAATATAAACGAATGTCAATGCCATTTTTGAGTTCAGTGCGTTTATTTATACTTGGGTACTAATACAATTAGAAAGGTTGGACATCACGTATTTGTATGAAAAGTATGTAAGGAGAAGAAAGGAAAGAGTTGCGCATAGGAACGTAGAATGAATGGATAATAGGAACAGACAGACCTCTGTCAGTGTGAGCCATGTTAATAATTAATAGAAACTCTAGGCCAAGTCCTCTTCAGTATTTGGCTTTGTCCGCTAATCTTTTCCCACACTAGGAAAGGTTACAAATTTATTCCATGCAAAGGCATAATTGCAACTTTTTCTTTGGAAAGGTGGGGTAGAAAAAAAAAGATCTTATTTTTTTAATGTAAAATATTTCAAAGTGAATGTATTTGAAGTCGCTTTGATGTTTGTGCATCAGATGTGTTACCTGTGTGGTTGCAGCCCTCGTGTGTTGCAGTTGTCCCAAACCCTGCCCATCCTCCCTCTAGTTGTCCGTGCCTTCTTTACCCCCACCCTCCCTCTCATTGTGCCTTTTTTAGCGCCCCCCCCACCCTCCCTTCTCATTGTCCGTGCCTTCTCCCCCCCCTCCCAGTGTTTGTGATGCCCACCATTCGCAATATACAATAGGTCTAGCATTTACACGAGTTTGAGCTATTGGGATTGTAAATGACAATGCCTTTTATTTATGTTTTGGTCTTTAGAATATAAATAAAACGCATTGTCATTTACAATGCCAATAGCTTAAACCCACGTAAATGCGAGACCTTTTGCATTGCAAATGCTTGTTAATCTCGGTCTTCATCTTTTCGGTTGTTGCTACAAGATTACGTTCCCAGGATATGGTTTGATCATCTGTTATATAAACTCTCAGGTACATGAAGCCTCATGCAACCATTGCAAGTTCATTGGACCACTGAGTGCTCCCCATCGATCCTCTGAGCGGCCACAGCAATGATTTAGAGACATTCATATACAAGACCGAAGTTTCCCCGAAGACACGCATGATCTGTAGTATTCTAGGGCCAGATTGATGTGGATCCATCATAAAAAACAGGATGTCGTCCGCATATAATGCAATACGATCGGAGATTTCAGGGGTCCATTCAAAGCCCCGGTAGAGTGCATCCTTTCTCACCCAAATTGCCAGGGGCTCAATGGCCAGAGCAAAGAGCAATGGGGAGAGGGGGAACCCCTGTCGGGTTCCCTGCTGAATCGTGCTGATGTCGCCCCTGAAACCCGGATTGAGGCCATAAGGGCTGTATAAAATAGTCTGGTTAATGCTATAGATCTAGGCCCCATGTTTAAATGTCACAATAACATGAACATGTAGGTCCAGCTAACTGAATCGAATGCCTTGTCCATATCCACTAGTAGTAAGGCTGCTGGCCTGTCAAATCTATCAACAACGGCTATTGCATTATAAGCTCTCCGTATATTATGTCACGTCGTATGTTGTGGCTTGAAACCGGCCTGGTCTGGATGGATCAAGGCTGGGAAGTGTGGAATCAGCCTATTCACCAATATCTTAGCGAGTATCTTGGCTTCAATATTTAATAAAGATATGGGCCTATAGGATGCGCATAATTCGAGTGGGCGACCCGGTTTCGGAAAGACCACTAACTCAGCATGTCTCCAGGCTGGAGGCAGACATTTGGCCACCAGGGCCTCCTTTAGCGTTGCAAGGTACTGCAGGCCCAGAGTCGTTATATGCATTTTGAAGAATTCAGTAGGGAATCCGTTTGGTCCTGGTGATCTGCCAGAAGCTAACCCCATAACCGCTGAAGTTAACTCCTCTAGTGTGATGCGGCTGTCTAGGTCTTCGCGCACAGCAGCTGTCAGTGGTCGGGGTGGTATATCCCTAAAGAAGTCTTCGATCTGGGGCTCTGAGAGGACTTTCAATGTATTATTTTAATTTGACTGAATACTGAGGTAATTTTCACACTGAAAAATAAAAGACTTGATTGCGAGCAGCACCAAAGAGGGCAGAAGGACTTTTGACTTGCTTTCAGATATCAATAACATGCTGCACTGTAAGCAGAATTCGAGAGTGTATATGTGAGAACATGCATGCACATCTTTAACTTACAACTAGAGGTGGGCGCAATCTTTCATTCTGCCCGTGGCGCTTGGGGAATTTTGGTCACGCCCTGCAAGTTTTCAACGAGTTACTTCGGCCGAAGTTCTGGCTAAATTCTGCCAATCACCCGGTGGCGGAACTTTTCTCCCACAAGACTCCAGAAAATGCGAACTGGCAAGTAAAGTTTGGCATCCCCTAGTACGATTTTCTAATGCAGATGGTTGCGGTTAGAGAGCTGCCGTTTTTAGTAGATTTGTTGCCACTTAAGTGAATTTTCTACTCGAGCAGCAACAAAATGAACTTCAATGTCCTTGAGCTCTTGTATGCATGGTGCTGTTCACGAAGATTTTTCAGCACTGCTCGTGAAACCGCCTCTAAATTGCAGCACAAGCTGCATATTTTCCACCCACTGACAGAACTCCATATAATCTTGGAGTTTTTATGCAACTCCGCAAAATTCTGCAACGTGAAACTCCACGAGTTCTGCCTACTCCTTCCTACAACACCGATGAAACCATTGGATTCCACATTACTGTGTCACTGCAGCTAAATTTCATGCTAGAAGCAGGACACTTTAATTGTAGCATTTGTATAGAGACTTTATACCCTAGAGGTTGTCACTAAGCACTCAGATTTTCATCAGTTCCTGGGTGCCCATTCGGAGGTGTGTGGTTGGAATTGTGTTGAATATAGACTGTCCTATGAAAAAAGTTAGTTG
The DNA here is from genome assembly GCF_964204655.1 of Triturus cristatus. Taxonomy (NCBI): domain Eukaryota; kingdom Metazoa; phylum Chordata; class Amphibia; order Caudata; family Salamandridae; genus Triturus; species Triturus cristatus. The sequence goes on along the minus strand of NC_140586.1, from coordinate 82,244,650 downwards.
AGGTGAGAGAGGTTTGAAAACATGCTCCGAACATGATACAGCATACATACGCATGAAGTGTTGAAGCAAGCATGAGACAAGTTGCAGTCAAGCATACCAACCTACCAGTGTTCAATGATAAATGTAAATTGTCTGTGTTTATGGCGATGGAAGAGGCTAGTCGTTACTGCTTTCCAAACTGAAAGTGATTCTTAGTAATCTATTGTGGCTAGCATCGAATTCTCCTGAATTTGGCTCTCTAGACAGAGTAGGTTAGAGTGGTCCAGTCCTATGGGTTGCTTAGTGGTCTATACAATGTGCTTTAAAAAGAACCATCTAGCCACTCAAAGCCAGAGTAGGGGAGAAAATGGCAAGATGTAAAGTAGGCCCGCCTTAGTAGATTGAGAATATGTCTGGTAGGATATTCTAAAATGAATGAATGTCTATGTGCGCAATAAATGTGGGAAAGTAAGAAGGCGATCAAGGCTCGAACCTTTTGTTGGAAACCTTGGCATGGGAAAATGATTCAAAAACATTGCATGATGTGGAAGTTCCATTTAGCCACTTGATGGGCTAAGAGATAGTTTAGAGTCCTTGATTACCCCAAAAGTCCTCACTTCATCAGAGTATAGTTGCAGGGGTGAGAAATATTTTAAACTACTTGTCCAAGGGACAGAATCCTTCATAAATCCACTGGTCGCATTTGATGCCAAAATGAAGTGACAAATTAGGCCAGCATTCATATTTCAGAGTTTTAGTAATATCCTATCTGATTATGCCAGGGTTCATGTTATGTCAGGGTTGAGTTTCTAGCATTAGACAACATTTCTGATCATGCTGAACATACCAGTGCTCTATTTCTGTTAACTATTCGAATATTGGCAAGTTTTGCTTATGACTGCCATGTGTTATGGGCAGCTTTTTCATCACAGTAGAACTTTGATTATGCCAACGCTTTTGTTATGTAAAAGATCTGATTACAGAAAAGTTCAGGATATATCATTGTTCTAACTGTACCATTGCTCTATCTTACTTTAGTTTTTTAAAAGTCGATTTGCGAAATTATTTGGCCAATTTACTTTTAAGCATTCAGCCGATCTCCCAAAATGTTAATGTAAATAATCCTGGTTTATATTTTATGGTCTAGTGTTTGACCTTCTCCACTTGGCCTCATTTATTCTTGGGTATACCAGTTCTTCTCACTGTGTATCAGTTCCCTGGTTTGACATAATTGTGAGCATATACCAAGCACTACAATGTAGATCAATGACTGATTTCAGTGGCGGCTGGAATCTACCGGGGGTGGGGGGGACAGGAGGGTGTGCGGATGACGCGCGCAAAATAAAATTAAAAAATCTTACCGTACAACGTCTTCGGCTCCGGAGCTCTTCTTTCTCAGACACCCACAGGAACTGGATGCTGGAACTCCCTTAACCAATCCTGGTGCTGCTCTCATGCTGTGAGATCAGCGCCAGGACTGGTGGGAGCGGCCTTACTCGGCATTCCACAGTTCCCTGGAGGCCTGCACTTACTTTAACCCAATTGTCTTAAAACAGCTGGGTTAGAGGTTTCAAAGTGCGCCGGCCCACCTTCCTCCCTGCTGCTGTCACACAGCAGTGGCCTCGCCCTCATCCCGACGCTCTCTGTTCAGGACGGGGGATAACAAATAAAATCGTAGTAAATTACCATTTTTTGGTCTCGCCTATGCAGTGCACATGCACTGCATAGGAGACCTTTAGCCGTCGTGCAGCTCTTTTTCAAAACACATACTCTTGCTTGTGGCGGCATACGCCTTGCGGGAGTGCGCAGTGGCGCGCCACAAGTATGTGCTTTGAAAATTAACAGACTGCTCTCCCAAGCGCGAGCTTCTTTCCTGGCCACTCACTTTTTGCTCGCACTTAGTGTTTAACTTTAAGCACGAGGCGCGCGCTTGTGTTTAACATGTTTTTGATGCCGCACAATGCACCCTGAGCCATGTTCTTTACTATTTTGCTTTCAAATTGTATTCGCTGCCATTTGTGTCACATTTAAAATGCTAACAGTATAGAATTTCATTTACAAAATCGGGAGTTTGCACTGGAAATTTAATTTGACTTATTCCTTCTGCCCTTTCCTATCTCCAGGCCAATATTATGCTAGTCATTCCGCGAGAGTAATACATAATGAATGGCGTCATTAATGTTGTCAAGGTCCGTGGGGGTCTGTCGGTTAACGGATAGGCGTCGGCAGGAAGGGGCAGGCACCTGACTCCGCTTAATGTTCCATGAAAAAATAATCAGACAGTGCGGTGTAATTACGGAGCAGGCGATGGCTTGCCGGCGAACTTGGGAGTTTCCTAAATATTTTTTTAATTAGACGCCACGCGTCTGTAATTTACCCGGCATAGATGTGAACCAAGTTTAAATGCACAAATATAATAGCCGAAAAAGAAAGGCGGTAATAACACACAGAGGGTGGCGTTAAACAGTTGGCCGCATTGATATGTTTTAAATTGAATGACTTTCGTTTCCTTCAATACACGTAGTCAGATTTGAATATTCAAGCGTAGTTATTTAATCATGCGGTGTACAATTTCATAAACAAATTCATTGTAACAAAGTCTTCTGTATTCACACTTGATAGCTGAACCCATAGGTGGTTCGTGGTGCTGGGGTCACAGGGTTATTAGTCCCCAATGCATTTCGGGGCGTGCCCTTCTTCAGGGGGTTCTCCCTGTTAACAGAAATGCGATCTCTTACTAACGTCAGAGCTAGAATGTGCAAACTAAAAAGTAAAACAGGCCTGTAGTGTGTTACACATGCAGTAAAAGGACTGGCGTGTATACGTGTTGTTCTCACATCAGTTTCGCTAGGAAAGTGAAATACGTGAGGTAACTAAATATGCAGTTACTTTGTCAAAAACGTAAAACATCGTTCAGTTGTTAGCACCAAAATAAAATTAAATAAAATACACCGGCGGTTTGTGCTGCCTTTCCTAATTACGTTTGCGTGGTCAGATGACCAGAATTAACATGCGAGAAACCTAAAAGTAAAACTACGGTGCTGTTCTCTAGCTTCATCAGAAAATCAGTCGTGCCCTGTAGATAAGCTGGTTACCTCAATCTACACCAAAAGCACTGATAGAAACAATCTGCTTCACTTTTCAAGTTTCCACCAAATGAGTTTGAAACAACATTTACTATACTCACAACTACTTAGAATCAGGAGAATATCGTCTACTGAAGAACTGTATCAGGAAAATATAGACAAAGTGATGACGAAATTCAGACAACGAGCATATCCAGACGCTATTTTACATCAAGCTAGTGAAAGAGCATCTAAAATAATCAGACATGAACTGTTGAAAGGCAAGAACCCAGACGTACAACAAGAACGAAATGTATTTGTGGAAAGTATTCAACGAAAAGTCAAAAAATCAAACATATCAAAAAATATTGGCCAATGTTACAAGCTGAAACAGACTTTAATGGCATCTTTGATCAAAGCCCAATATTTGCATACCAACTCACCACAAACCTACAACAAATGTTAAAGCGAAAAAAGAAAACTTCAAAAGATGAATACAAGGGCACTATCCCATGTTTGAATTGCGGGAATTGCAACAATATCATAAAAGGCACCACCTTGAGAAATCCGACACAGGATATTCCGATCAATTTATATGTTACAGCGACCTGTGATACAAATTTCGTGGTGTACCTTTTAAAGTGTCCTTGTGGACTCACCTATGTGGGAAAAACTGAACGAAAAATGAAGACTCGCATGACAGAACACAAGAGCAATATAAGACTAAATAACCCCAAATCGGCCGTTGCAGTACATTTCAATAAACTCAAACACAATATCAGTCAGCTCCGGTTTCTAATTTTGGAACAAGTCCAAGCTCAAGAAGGGCGAGACAACAGAAAATTCCTTCTACAAAGAGAACTATTTTGGATTTATAAATTGGATTCATTACATCCAAAAGGTCTGAATGACCGTGTGGAATTTAATTGCTATCTTTAATTAAGTACATGGTTCTTGCAGTTACCCTACCTCATATTTCTCTGCTAGCATGCATACCAGATGATATGTAGTGAAATGTAGCTTCTGTTAATAAGGATTATGTTTACCATCTTGCTTATAACACTTTACGCATTTTTTATAACAAACGAGACTTCATTTACAGGTTTTTTGCATCAGTAATTTGCATTAATATATTGTGTTATCCATCGGTGACAATTCTTTATTTACATTGACTTCGTAGGCAGTAACATAGCACTTAATTTCAGGGTCTATCTTCTATGTTTATGATGTGGGTACACGAACGCTATTTCATGCACTTCCGGGTTAGATATTCGTCACTTCCGAAGTTTGAACATGGTACGCGGGAGAAAGTTTGCCGTTCGGCGGGTGTAATCAGGTCAGACCGCTTAGACTATTGTAATCGCTAATTGTAGTCGAAATGTAGTATGATCACTACCGCGAACGATTATTGCACTATACACTTGGGTGTATTTTTTTTTCTCTACGGACGAAAATTCTGCTTTCATTTCACCACAACAATACGCGTTGGGGAGAACTTTGAGAATTGCACACCAATTACGTAAGGATGTTTTATCATTTGGCACCGTAGTTTTACTTTTAGGTTTCTCGCATGTTAATTCTGGTCATCTGAGCACGCAAATATAATTAGGAAAGGCAGCACAAACCGCGGATGTATTTTTATTTAATTTTATTTCGGTTCTAACAACTGAACGATGTTTTACGTTTTTGACAAAGTAACTGCACATTTAGTTACCTCACGTATTTCACTTTCCTAGCGAATCTGATGTGAGAACAACACGTATACGCGCCAGTCCTTTTACTGCATGTGTAACACACTACAAACCCGTTTTACTTTTTAGTTTGCGCATTCTAGCTCGGACGCTAGTAAGAGATCGCATTTCTGTTTACAGGGAGAACCCCCTGAAGAAGGGCACGCCCCGAAATGCATTGGGGACTAATAACCCTGTGACCCCAGCACCACGAACCACCTATGGGTTCAGCTATCAAGTGTGAATACAGAAGACTTTGTTACAATGAATTTGTTTATGAAATTGTACACCGCATGATTAAATAACTATGCTGAAAAATATTCAATTCTGACTACGTGTATTGAAGGAAACGAAAGTCAAGTGGAGTGCTATATGGGATATACTTTCCAGGGGTGAAGGATCAACTCTCTATATACATGGACGTCTCTTTGATCAGGAGATAGGATCCCAGAGCACCCGAAGAGTTTTAAAGCTAGTTTAATTATAAGGATTAATAAGGAGTGCGAGCGACATTAGAAGCTTTATATTAAATTGAATGACTACATGGATGGAACATTTAATGTTCATATCATGTTATTATACCATTGCAGTTATGTTGTTTTCATTTCCTTTGAGACCATATTGAAATGCGGTTGTCGGCCATTTTTTTAATTTTATTTTATATAAGACAGTGCTTTTCTTGTACGCCAAAGATCTGCCAATGTAATGTTTTTACTTATTCCAGTGATACATTCTGATTCTGCTAAAACACATCATTATTATTGGTACAATCAAAATGTCAACAAACAGGATCTGTGGAGTAGCAAGGGCGCCATATGCACTAACACAAGCAAGGGAAGTGTGGACCCTACTTCCTGAATGGGCAGTAAAACACAGCCATTGTTTAGGTGCATCGGATCCTCACACCCAATATTTGATATTGCCAACATTTGCAGTTGTTCCGTAGGTGCTACAACAGTGTTAGTAATTTAGGATTAGAATGTTACTTTTTTCTAAAAGGCCTTTATGCGGAGCAATTTCTATACACAAATATTATTAATAAATCAGAACAGATCCACATTTTATCCAGTTTGAAAGAATGAGTGGTTGAGTTGACTCAACAAGTTTTGAACCTGTGACACACAGAATACACAAATGTGGACACATCCACACGCACGCACATTCATTCATTCATTCTCTCTCACTCACTCACTCACTCTGATCCCCCATTAAGTCACATTTTGTGACAGCAAATCAAATGGAAGATCATCCCACAATGGGGTGGCACCAGACAGTCCCTCAACCAGTTCCTGGTAAGGGCTTTTCAAAATGTTGTGGCCTCCGCAGAATCATGAGTGCTGCTAAAGAGGATCTCTTTCCTTAAGAGATCTTTTAAGGCACTTAAGTGGCACTTAGGTGGAGGACTTGCCTGAGCCGGTGGACCACAACCTAAACCTATAAATAAGCATTGGCAAAGCCAATAGGTTTGGTCTATGCAAGATCTATTGGCTTTGTCAATGTTTTTTTTTTTTTTTAACATGTTGCACAGCAGCGTGGGCTACTGCACAACGTTGCTTGAAGTAAACAAGCATTGGCATAGCCAATAGGTCTCGCCTTTGGGACCTTATAAGTATTTAGCTATGCAGCACAATATCATTGGTACAACAGCATCAACTGTTGCATGGCTAAACACTTATAAGGTCTCAAAGGCGAGACCTATTGGCTATGTGTTAGAAGGTGGTTCTGACACTATGGGCCGCCCGGATTTTTCACTTTTTGAGCACCTAATTGTTGAGCTTTTACTGTGGGGGAGCCTCATAAGCTGGGACTCACCCACAGTGAACTCAGGATGTAAGAGACTGCATGGGGATTTTACTGGTGTTCCCCTGGCCTGACCAGGCCACTGCGCAGCAGCTGGAGTAAGGGACACCGGGCTGGTTACATGCAGACACATGTGTACACACGTGTACGGGCTGCGCAGGGGAGATTCCTAGCGTGCGCAGTCCAGGAGCAGCTACAAAGTGAATGGTGTGGCAGGACTTATGCAGTATTGGGTGGTGACGTGGAATAGGCTTTATACCCCGGAAAGAAACATGCCAGGGAAAGTCAGTGTGTTTTACTGCGTTTTACTTCATTATTCCCCTATGGGAATGTGGGGCCCATGGCTAGATTAGCTTCCGTTAGGCCTACATATTCCAGACACGCACTTAAGTCCAATGTAGCGAATGTGAAAATAAGTATTCTGCAGAGTCCAAAGTCATATTTGTACTGCTTTTGGGTCATCCAGAACTGTCATATTTCTCTGAGCCAGCCATGACCAGACCCAGGCTGAGGGCTGACCTCAGCTGGATGGATTGATAAACTTTCTTCCACAAGCGAGGGCCTCCTCTCCACGAAGAGAAGTTGGGAGGGGCTACAGACTCATCCATCACTAGGTGCCAGGCACCAGGCTGCACCATGGAGGGAAGGCAGCGTGGGGGGGGGGGGGGGAGAAAAGGTGCTTCCGAGACATGTGGCAGAAACACTGGACGATGCAATTTTTAACAAACCCAGAGGCAGGACAAGGAGGGAGCAGGGGCAGGAAAGTGATGTGTCGCTGTATGATAGGACCAACAGGGACTTCCTGCCAGCCCCCTACTCAACTTTTAAAAAGTGCTTGCACAGGAAGAGAAGCTCTCTGGGGTGTGGTCTGCTGAGGGTGAAGGTGCTGGAGCCTGGTGCAATGGGCAGTTGGAAGGAGAGACCCCCTGACTGCCCCCAGGACCCTATCAGCACCAGAAGAAGAGCCCAGGACTGGTGCCCAGAAGCAGGGGCCTCTGCGCAGGGAGAAGAGAGGCCCAGAAGGAGAGTCTGGCGAAAAATGTGTAAGGAGATGTCTTAAGCCAAGTGGGGCTATGTTGCCAGACAGTCCTGCTAGGGTGTCTGGCTGTATATGCGCAATCCTGTGATTTCATCTGTGATGCCCTTAGAGGCTGTAATTGCAATGCATTCAAATGATCAACCGAGGTGATGAGTACTGTCATTCTAAAGTGTGCGTAAACATGGATTCTTGCTGCTGCACTTAGGTGAAGACCCCAGACTGCTAGCCCTTAAGATATAGAGGTGCATACTTTATGGTCAGTAGGGGATGCTCAGTCAGGGTCATGTGTCACCAAGGCAGGTTTACCCCTTTTTAAGGCTTGTTGAGGTAACTGGGTGGGTCGCCACTGGGATGGTGCCAGTGCGCAGGGCCTTCGCTCCAGGTTATGTTCAACTAACTGCATTGGGGGCAAGTTGATGTGCATACATGGGAGTGGTGGCACTAGACCCCACCCCCCCCTGCGGGAGGGGTGGAGATGTTATGCAATGTCACAAAGTAATTCCAACAGCTTATGTATATTTGTAAATTGGTGCATAGTATTGAGTGGTGTGTGTGTTTAATAAATGTACTCTTACTTTTATAAAGCAAAGTACAGACTGGACAATCAACTATTGAGTGTTATTTTTGTGCACCTGCAAATGGTGATTACTAGCCCACACCACCTCCCTTGAGTAAGCCTCAGACTGCTCTGCAACGCTACCCTCTGAGAGTCAGGCGCTACAATTGGGTGTTTGGTTCCCAGTGAAGGACAAATGTAGTCATGTTATTTGTGCAGACCTCACAGATGCTGCCTCGTTTTCCAACACTATGCCAATGCCTGGTTTGAAAATTTCTGGGCTTTGAAGGGGGAGTTAAGTGGGGCAACGCTCCTCCGCTCCAACGGAGGAGCTGCCCCTGACTGATTTACATTTTACAACTAGATAAACCATGTAAAATCTTGCTAGAGTGAAAATGTTATGGGCCCACTTCTCAAAAGCAATTTACACGTGAGTGTGGCTTACACATGCAAACATTGGTTTTGCATTCATAAAAGGATTTGCTCACATGTAGTTTTTTGAGTGAAAAAAATCTGCTTGCAGGCCTTGGAAGCAGGTGAGAAGTGGTAATTACAGTGCTGGAATGCCTTACCAGTTTGTGAACACCCAGAAACTTGCATAATGAATACCCTCAAACAACCCCTTTCCAACCCCTTCTCTCATTGGAAAAGGTTGTAAATGTAGTCCCGACAGGCTTTTATACAGGAGTTTGAGGAATGACTTGTGTTCATTGCAGATGGTTTTTATGAACTGGAGTGAGATTAGGTGATGGTTGGTGACTGTGATAGGATTGCAGTCAGTTATTATGAGTGGATTTGGAGAGGCAGTATTGCATCAAGTGCATTTGCGGATGCCCAGGGGCTGGACAACCAAGGGACCTGAATCCTCACCTAATAAGTCCCCAGTCCCCTGGGCAAGGGCCCAATATATCTGGGGGTGCACATAAGGCGGGTATTCTGATTGGAACCTGGGATTGCACAGAAGAATGGGAATCTTTGTCATGCAAACCCGTAATGACGAGTTCAAGTCACCCAGTAATTCCAAATTGTGCGAAGTGTCTGTAGAGTAGGAGGAAGATGCCAGTGAAGGCTTTGGATTAGGAGTATTGGATGAATAGTGATTCACATTCACCAGCTTCAAAATTCTCTAACCATTCATCAGTAGAGTTTTTTGCAGACTAAGACTAGTCCACTTACAGTATTCTTTGGTAAACATTTTGTTCTAGGTAATCAAATACCCAGCAGAAACAGTTCCATTAATAGGGGGTAGTGCATCACCACTCAGCCAAGCTTTTGTCAAAAAATGTAGACCAGAAATGTTTCCAGACCACCGATGATTTCTCAGCCAATCGCAAAAGCAGGGCATGCTCTAGGGCAGTGCAACTGGTGCCACCACATTGGGCGTGGACTTCGGGGACTGTTTTTAAAAATATATTATGGATTTAATAGCATCTGCTGCAGTGCTACTCGCCTCCAGCAATTTACTGGCAACAATAAAAATGTCAAAATAACTGGTGATTAATGGACCTGCTGGAGAGAGATGAGATTTGTCTAGTGAAACGTTTGACTCATCAAAAAGTAGGGTTAATGTGCCTGCTGCAAAGCACGTGTACCATGCAGATCACTAAGTGCATATAATGCAAATAGGTTAGTGCAGTGGTTCCCAAACTGTGTGCTGTGGCTCCCTGGGGAGCCGTCAAACCTAGCCAGGGGAGCCGCGCACCAACCACTTCAGTGCATTTAATTTTGAAGGGTCTGTTGGCTTCAGTTAAACTAATTAGACTTAAACACATGATGTCGATTATTTGTAAGTGACATGCCTAAAGCTGTAAACGTAGTGCTTAACTGATGGCATGTCGAGGGAGATAACTTCCATATTTCACTAGACCCCCACGTTCTAACACTTCCAAAGTAAGTGGACGATATCTTATTTATTTTGTTAGACTCGTTGATAGTTTCATTTTTTCCCAAATGCATTTTACATCAACGCAAGTTATCAGGAAAGGACAATTGTCCTGCCTATTAAACACACAATGGGTCCGATTACAATGTCGGTCGGAAAATCTTCCGACCAAATCGGTTTCGGAAATGGTTTCCGACCGAATCTGGTTCTGCGAGTCCGACCGACCGATTACGTTGCTTCCCAACATCGTTCGGTTGGACTCGCATTGACTTCAATGGGAGCCTGTGTTCCGAATGAGAACACAAGCTCCCATTGAAAAAAGGGCTAGTTGGGGAAAACCTTTCACCCTGTGGCAGGAACTTCATGGTGTCTGCCCCACATTGCATGGTTGCAAAGGAGGCACCCATGAGTACCCCCACGGGCCCCAACGGAGGCCTACAGGTGCAGTGGGGCCTGCTACAGGCCTCCAAAGTCAGATTCCGCCAGCAGCTTCTTGTCAGACAAACCAATTCGGAACGGCTGTCAGAATCAGCCATCATAATAGCTTGGTCGGAAACTGTGTCCATTGAGCTGTATGATTCAGCTCCGAATGACTCGGGCTGTCGGAATGCCGATCGGAACGGAATCGGACAGCCCGAACGGTTTCCCTGCATCGTAATCGGTCAGAAATGTATCCGATTCGGTCAGAAACATAGGTTCCGAATCGGATTCAGAGAATTCGAATCCCGTTCAGAGCCTTTGTGACCGGCATCATAATCAGTCACTAAGTATTATTAAGTATTGACATTTGTACTTGAATCATAGGTACTTCCAGTACACATTTTTTCTTTCAGTACACACATTTACAGGCAGGCCTGCTCTCTTCTTGAGCACACGAAAGTAAAACACCATATACAGCATAATGCCAACATTTGGAAGCAAGAAAGAGGGAAGTTTAAAAAATATATATCTTAGGAATTTATTTTACTTGCATTGATTAGGAGGCAATTTTAGGGAGGAGACAGCAAAAATAAAGCTGTATGTGGTTTCGAAAATTGTGAGTCACCCTGCTGAAATCGGTGTGTTGGCACGTATGACCTGGGTAGAAATGTAATTGCATGCAAATATTCTTCAAGTGCAGAAACACTATGGCATTGAGGCCTACATGCATAGGGGTGCTATCTAGCACTGAAAGTGGGATAAAGAGGTTTGAGAGGGTACTCTAAAAAAGGCATGAGCAAAGAAGTGCAACTAGGAATATTTAGTTAGAGTCTCCGCCTTAGTAACACGAAACACCCAGCGTATATGATTATAGTACCGTCATCAGCTTCATCCTAATTATTTTCAAGGAGAAAAATGCGAGTACTCCTGAAGCCGGGCTTACATCCACCCCACCCTCCAAAAAAAGTAACAGTGGGGAGCCACAAGCAATGGCCAATGGGTCAAGGGAGCCACGGGCCGAAAATTTTTGGGAACCACTTGGTTAGTGTTTTACTGCTTTTGACAGAGAGATCCTGTGTCACTTGCAGTTTATAAGTTAAAATCCTAAAATAGAACATTGAGATATTACCTATCATCAAAGAGCTGCATGCAGAAATGTGAGTGAGATAGCGTGGTTATGAAAACTTGAGAGGCACTGTTAAATGGTGGCAGTGAGGGAATCCGTGGAGAAGGCGGTCCGGGGCGCCAACAAACATTGTCACACCGGGCGCCACCAACACTAAAGCCGTCCCTGTTGCAAAGCCACCAATTCCACTTACAACACAGAGGCCCTTACTACTACGTATCAATAAGGTCCGCATTAAAAAATACCACCTCCTGCATTCATGATGCCAAAAATGAATATGAAATAAGGGGTCTGTTTAACCAAGGAATAAGATATTGCTGTTAGCAGTCATTTTTAAATATAGTACATATTTATCAATAATTTAGGAACTTGAAGCACTTGTTTAATTTGCACAGTTCTGAGGGGTTCAAGTAAATTTTAAAGTTCATGAAAATGTTAATGAGGAGGCCTGCTGGACAGAGAAGGATCCGAGTCACCCATCAAGTGTTGCCAGAGAAAGTCTGTCTGTCCATTTCCTGAAGAAAAGATTCTGCGGGCTGTCTTACTGTGAATGGTGCCTCTGTGTGTGGTGAGCTCCAGTTGTATATGTTCTCCAGGTTATTAATAAGAAGTCCCTTTACAATGTTTCCAGAGTGGATGTTCTGTGACGCGTCTTTCCGCCCCCAATCCTCCTCTGTTCAATCATCCTTTTCATTCAGCCTTGCAATTGTACTGCTCAATTTTTTCACAGCTTTCCCCTCCCTTCAGATCTTTTTCTGCTCTTGTGATGCTAATGTCAACATGTATGTGAGACAGGGAGGGCATTAATTTCCTGTTCCAATTAACCCAACGGAATGGATTTTTAACAACAAAAACTTAAAGCCAACCCACCCCTACTCCCGCTTACTAAATCAGACAGGTAATAACATGGAACCTGCAATGACAGTATGATAACATGTGCCTCATGCAGCGGGTGAGACTGGTTATCAGGACCACTAGGATTCACAGAGCGTATAGCACTGTGGATGAGATATGTTGGTCTTCTTGATTGTTGAGTGACGGCCTAAACCACAACTGATTTTACTTGGATACCTGGCAGGTCAGCACCTCCCTTGAAGCAATCGTAAAGGATGAAGAGTACATTGCAAAGCTTCGCTGGAGCTTTTTAGCTTGCACAAGGTGTGCTGATTTTCAATGGGACGAGAGCAGAGGCAACACAAAAAAACACTTCAAAGCTCAGAAGGAAATCCTAAAGCGAGCACCACCTTCCAATGAGACACCATGGAGCGATTATCTGGGGACTGATACATGGCCCTAATACATCAGGCCACAGACAAGTTGAAAAGCAACATTAGAAGCATCATGACCACCTCAGAAACTAATACAATGAAATACATTTTCAACACAGGCTAAAGCCTATAGCAGGGAGCTCTCAAAAGCTATAGTACATGTAAGAAGTGAGCTTGACATTTTGCAGATACTTTTTTTTTTTTAATCAGCTTTCGAGACAACTCTCAACTTGTCTTATATGAGAAATCCCTATCATCTCAAATCAATTCTGTGATGGGTTAATCTTGTGCTCTGAAGAAACTTTTAGAAGCATTTCCTCAAATTTCTAGTAGTGCCTTATGTTCACAGGAGTTAGATGTGATTATTAGACGAGTTCATGCAAGTGGAAATATGGGATAAGTGGGTAGGGGAAGTTAGATATGGCTAGATTGCAAGGAGAGGTTCCACAGAGAATTTGTGATTTATGCGAAAGGGAGAAAATATGCTAGGAAAGGTCAGATATTATTGGAATGATGACTCGGAATGAGAGTTTATGATTTGTAAACAGAGGTATGGTTAGTTTACTGAAATACAGTAGAGATAAAGGCAGGCACAGTGTGGATTTAAAAAAGAATATTAATCCCATAGAAAGGAAGGGGAGAGAATAATTCCTTGTTTCAAATAAGTAGCAGTATTTCATGCCAGGTTTTAAGTGTATGGTGCTGTAATGATATTGTGAAAGGATGCAATCTGATTAGAAAGAAAAGTTGAAAATCGATTACCTATGGGCAGGTGATATTAGTGGTTGCATCTTTGGTTGCTCTGTTTGGCTGTTGCTGGTGTTCATACAATACATCTGTTTTTACATAGATATTGAAAGTTATTTACATTGTTGACTTTGCACAATATTGTGAGGCACAAGTTATGGTCAGGGCCACTGGAATAATGTGATTTCTCGGCCAAAACATTTTTTTCTGTTAAATATGGACTTTGCGCATTTGCCACATAATCCATCATCTACTGCATAATCTGCAGATTATAGTCAAAAATGTTGTTTCTAATTCAAATGGATCAAAAGTTACAAAACAAATCAGGAACTTTGCTGCACAGAGTAAGGCCTGTCGCAAAGATGAAGTAGGGATCTCTTATACTTATTGCTGTATTTGGGTGCTAGACTGCTACCAATGAAGGGAAATATTTGCCTAGATTTTATTAATGTGTAAAAATCACAAAATAATTATGCAATCTATCACAAATTGTGCCGAATTATGCCGCAAAGTTTGACCTTACTTGGCACAATTCAGTAAACCCTGCTGCATAATTTGGTCCTCTCCTTCCACATAATACCTATGTTTCTGGTTATGATGCATGTCCAGATAGCACATTCTTTAGATTTGCTTAGTAAGATTTTGGGGAGTGGACAATCTCGGAGATGTGCAATGACCTTTCAGATATGTATTTGTTTGAGACAGATGGATGGGTGGTGTGCTTGTAGGGGTTGTTTAAGAGGATTTTGTTGATTTAGCTCTTTCTTAATCATAGAGAATCCTGGGTGGTATCTGTCTGTAGCCAGAATTGAGCTCATGTAGATTTTGTTTGGGGTCATATTGGGACTAACTAGGCTTTAACCATCCTTCTGAGCTCTAAGTGATTCTTATTGGCTCGGACAGAATCCCTTAGTTTTGCGGCTTTAGGGGAGAAAATAGTGCCACCAATAGTTTTCCTAATATAAATAGGATTTGAGAAGCGCGGTGCCAGGTTGGAGCGCAAGTTCCTGAGTCAGGAGCATTTTATTATTTTCCCTGTCCTTTGCCATTTATAGCTGTGTTTGTGATTCATGGTAGTTTGAAAGGATCTTCTTGAAGTTGGGAACCAGTGTTGAGCCAACAGAACTGGAGAGATGTGGGTTCATATATTTACATTTAGATGTAGTCTTGCTGTTGAGTTTTGGTTTCTTAGTAGCCTTTTGACAGTTGAGAGTGGAATGTTGTGGTATAGTCCGTTAGTGTAATCTAGTTTGGAGAGTCGGATGTTCCTTGTACTTTCTAAGAAAATCAAAATGTGGAAAGATGCTTCCAGAGTTGGGACTTACCTTCAACTTGGGTGTTCATAGGACGTGTAAAGTGAAGGAAGAGTCCCAAGAATTCACCTATCTTCAGCTATTTTTGGCAGGGATCCCATATCATCTGGTCAAAAAGATAATTAGAATGTTTCCATTCTTCACCAGTCAGTATTTTAGTTTTTTAAGCATATAGCTTGATGTTACGTCACATCATCCATTGTTTGATGGCAATGAGGCAGGTGTTACATTTTGATGTTCCTATGCCCTTATGGTTTCTCAGTTTGAGAGTTCTGTGTGTTGTCTGGATAGTTGTTTGAAAAAGAGTTCAAAAAGCTTTCGTTTGGTTTCATGTATGTGTCAATAGATAGGGGTGAGGACAGATCCTTGAGATAGCTTCCGTTATTCAGGTAAGAGGATGTTCAGATGGGTAGCTGTCTGTACTTCTAGTTATTAGTAGGTCTTCAAATTCAGAGGTTGTCATTTCCTGGAAAGCCGATATAGAGGGACATTGATTTGGCTGTATAACATGGGAGCAGTTATTTCTCTTGGTTGTTAGATAAAAAAACATCACTGTGGCTGATAGGTTTAGTTTTGTGGCAGACCCTTTTGCCCTTTTTTCAGGCCCCAACAGGCAGCAACCTTAACCTGACAACCTTTACCTGGATACCCGGTCTGAACACCATAAAGGGTCTGTTTGATTAACCCTGTGGTTAGGTAGGTGACCCGGGTCAATGGGCACACTGCCCTAGATATTCATAGGAGTCCAACCCCTAAACCCTAGCTTTCGGAACCGGAGTGAAAAAGGGGCAGGTAAGCAGCTGCTCAGCTAATAGTCTGCTAGGTTACAGACTGGCCCAATGAACTTTTCTGCTCCGGGTCAGCTCGGCAGGTAAGGCCAAAACTACTAACTTGAAATGCTAACACACACTCTAAAATTCTTCTCTAAACACCCCTAAAATGTGATCTACGCACGGTCAGATCAGTGGCATGGCAGGAAGGGGGGGTGGCATGAGTTTTGGGGGCCACAGCCTCTCCCTCAGCTCTTACATGCAGGCCGCAATGGGGCAGCAGACGCAGGATTCATTCACCAGCACCCCCTGCCCCTGCTTTTAGGGCTGCCGCGGGGTGGCAAAGGCTGGGACCGCCACATACAGCAAAAGGCCTAGCTATGCCAACGAGTCAGATACACAATTCAACACAGGCAAAACGGATTAAGCAGCTTCTACACACAAACTATGTTTTTTCTTTGTCTGCTTTTTTGTCACTTTAGTATAGATTTCGAAAGGAAGCCCTCCTGATCAGTCACACACACAGACAACAGATACAAATTAAAATGGCACAGCAAAAAAACCCACCTGCTCTTACCAGCTTTGCTTTCTGGGTTGCTCAGACCTCATAGAAGCCGAAGGAAACCAAATAAAGATGGCTAACCCTGGTTCCTCTTTCCAAAAACGTAAGTGTCTTTACAAGGTGGGGGGGGGGGGGGGGCCTGTTCAAGTGACTCTGCACCAGCCCCACCACTTAGCCCGAAGCTGTATTAAGAGGGGGCAGGGTGTTGCTGATCAGTCTCCATGGTTACATACTGGACCAATACACTTTTCAGTTCTTGCTCAACATTGCAGGTATGGACAAATCTACTCACTTGGAATGCTATAATGCACTTTTAAAATCTTCTCCAAGCACCCCTAAAACAATTTGCTATACAGAGTCAAACACAATTAAAACATAGGCAAAACAGAGCAAACATCTCTACACAACCCATGATTCAAACTTGCACTTTGTTAAAGTCCTTTAATACTGCCTGTTTCACTCCAAGATCGTTGTGAGTAAAATCCGTTTGAAGTTACTACAAAGGTTCGAAGATTTTGCTTAACAGGGAGTAAGAATTCTAACATTTGAGGGTAATGGACGACAGGACATAGCAAAACAGTGGCGATCACCTGAGGGACCTCTGCATAGTAGGTGGAAAAAAGCTGTCGAGAAATGCAATTTGACAAAAGGGCCTGCTTTGGATACAGAAGAAAGATGTGGCATAAAGAGAAAACCAACAGCAGACAACTATAGTAACAACCTTCATGAACGACGAGCAACACCCGGTCTTTGAACAAGATTTAGAAGCTTGCGAAATAGGTGACATGGGTTTGCAGCTCGCTGCCTTACAGGTCAATGACCAGGCCAGGGCAAAGGGAAACAACTGGGGAGCCTCAAAGCACACGAGTGGGGGTGTTTGACTGCACACTGCAACAGCGAAACTAATGTAGCACTGTTTTTGTAACTGTTAACACTTAAAATTAAGAGCGGCCTGGAAAATGGAAATGAGCGAACACGTGCCTTTTCTGTCAGGAACCATTGTTGGAAAAATGTACTTTGTAAAGCTGCAGATTATGATTGCGCCAAACGTGCTTTCGATCAAAAGTTAGTAACATTTAAAGAGACAAAAAAGGAAACCTTTAAGGGTAATGCAAGAATTAAAGGTCGTCGGCCTTCAGTGACTAGGGCTTGGCCAGACTTTGGACTGTACTACTGTTTTTGCTTCTCAGTAAACACCAGAGATGAGGCCATTTTGCAAACCGCGCAATTTTAATCAGAGAGGCTTCTGCATTTTACATTTTTTAAACTGTTAGTAGGCTCAAAGTAAGAGTCAACGATATCTCTCCAGGACATCAACCAGCAGAAAGCCACCCTACCTTATTCATCCAATTTACATAAAAATACAAAAAAGTGGCTCTCACTTCTGTCCCAGATCCATCATAGATAATGCATCCGGCAAAGACCCACCAGGACAAAAGACCAGCACAGCTGATCGAACCAGCATGTCCACGTTGTTTTTTGCTGTAATCAAAAATTAAAGTCAAGAAAGTTCAGACTTGTGGGCAATCGTTTCTACCCACAATTCCCCAGTTTCGAACATATAGTTATTCTGAACTTGAAAATAAATATTTAAGCAGCACAAAAAAACCCTCCAACAATCCAGAAGAAGATCACGAGCATTCTGGAAGTGCCTTCTTTGGCAAAGACTTCTAGACCAACGAAAAAGCAGCTGCCGAAAAGAAATGTACAGGTAACTCAGGTACGACTATCAAGTGACATTACTATGGGCATCAGCTGCAAGAGAGGAGGTTTTTCAGGTAACATAAGGACAGGGGCAACCAACAATGTGTACACAGGCATTACCAGGACATCAACTGCGAGAGGGGTCGCTGTAAGTAACATAGTGACAGGGTCTTAATCAATAGACCCACATTACCTAGAACATCAATATAATCCATGTTCAGACCCATGCTGTGCGGTTCCCACTAAACAACCACTTAACAGGTACAGACATCCAAAACTTCAGCCGGCTCAGAGGGTGCACTCAACAGATGACACTACATTTCTGTAACCCCAGTTCAAGACCTTCTAAAAAAGAAAACTAAAACAAGTAGGCTCCAGTTGAGATCCTCGCTTAGAGTTTCCTAGTTGTGAAATTTGGAGTGCATCTAACAGCTTAATCAATATGTGTGTTGGGAAGGCCTGGCACCTTGGCACCCCAGCTCTGCTAGAAGTGTCTCTTCATGTGAAGCGCCAAGTGGTCCGATCGCGAGAAGGTGCGGTAGCACTGATGGCAGATGAATGGACGGTAGCCCGTATGCTTGCGAAAGTGGCGAGTAAGTTCATCAGAGCGGGCAAACCTCCATCCGCATCCTTCCCAATGGCAAGGGTATGGCTTCTCTCCTAGACAAGGCAGAAAAACAAAATATAGTCACAGCTGGGTGGAACAGAGATGCATGACCTATTACTGCAAGAGCTGGATCCTGTGGGGTAGTTTAAAGGTAGTATATTAAGATGTCCCTTGCTGAAAAGAAACCCAAAAAGTAGAATTTTGTAATTTTCCATGATGGCATATAGAATGGGAGTAATTCCAGTCCGTGGAGGATGTGGATGAAGATGGACCCTTAAAATGCAATTACAAAGGAGTATTGTTCGTAATATTTAGCACATAAATAGCGCACTATCTGCCATTCATATAATCTTGCGTATTTGAGGCCTGGCTACAAAAAGAATATAATAACCTGTTGAACAATTTCTCTCTTAAGGAATTTAGCAGGGAGTATAAAAAGGTTTAGCACATGGTAGTTAATATTTCCAGGTAAAAATATATTCCCCTTTTTCTGACTTGGTAGCATAAGAGGATAAGTGAAAGTTCAATTGATAGAAATAAGAGTATCAAGTTGCTAGTTGTAAGAAGAAGCAAAGCAGAGTTGCACAGTTTTTAATCATACAGAAGAACCATTTTTTACATTTAAGCAGGCTAAGGATAGCAAACATTTGATGTGGATTCCTGCCCGCATTTCAGGTTGAATAGTGGTGCTGCCGTTTTAATTGGTCACTCTCAGTACTGGTAAAATATAGGTTCTCCAGTCTTCCTAGTCATGAGGTGGCCTTTAATTATTAAGGTCGAAATGCATCAACTTTAGTTTTGGAGGAGTTTTACAAAATAAAACGAGCCTTGAATAACACGGTCACAAGAAGTAGTATAAGGGGTAGTTGCCCCAGGACTCACTTTGATTGGAGGACTACCTCCTAGTGGGATGCAAGCTGGACTGAATATGCAACCCTGGCTTGCTTACAATAATAAGGAAGCAAGGAGACATACATAAATGGACAATTAACTTTCCCGTAATTTTAGGGGTATTTGCCCTAATGTAGGAGTGTTGATGGTCAGTGGCGTAGGAAGGGGGGGTGGGTGTGGGCCGCCCCAGGTATCATCACTGAGGGGGGTGACAAAATGGCAACAATATGTGTTTTAAAAACATATTTTTGCCATTTTGTCAAGCTGGGGGTGAAAAGAAACTTCCCGCATTGGGTACCACCTGACCTTGCTACGCCACTGTTGATGGTTTGCCTTTGTACGTGTAAATTGTGTTATTTGATTTTTTTGTACCAGAGATCCCAAATATATTGGAATGTTATCAGATGCACAGGCAGACTTATCTAATTAACTGTAAATGAAATAGATAATTGATTGAATTTGAAAACCCTGTGGAAATTATTTCATGGTTGTATAAATGTTATAGCATTTTTCCTACAGTATACCGCGTTCCTTGTTTTGACTATGGGCACTTTAGAGCCTACCCTAGTGGTGACTTGTATGTATTAAAAGGGAATGTTTAGGCCTGACAAAGGGTTTATCTTGCCAGATCAAAATGGTAGTTTAAAACTGTACACACAGACTGCAATGGCAGACCTGAGACATGTTTACAAAAGGCTAGCTAAGTAGGTGGCACAAACAGTGCTGTAGGCTCACTAGTAGCATTTAATTTACAGGCCCTGGGTACATGTATTACCATTTTACTAGGGATTTACAAGTAAATTAAATGTACCAAATTGCATGTAAGCCAATTTTACCATGTTTCAAGGAAAGAACACAAGTCCTTTAACACTGGTTAGCAGTGGTAAAGCGTGCAGAGTCTTAAAACCCAACAAAAACGGGTTCAGAGGGGTAAAGTCAAAATGTGTGGGGATGACCCTACAGAAAGGGCCAAATCCAACACATTCCATGTGCTTGTAATGTGTGTTTAGGTGCCATTGGTGTGCAGCATGTGTGGCAGTAGGACTGTGTGGTTACAGTCGGACTACTGGGGTCCATTTTGGATAGCTCCCAGATTAGCACGGCACAATATGAAGGGGGGGGGGGGGGAGGAGGACAGCTTCCCCCAGACAGTGGAAGTATATGGCCTACATTCCTGTAGCTGGAGGGTGGAGATCCAGACACTGAAGTGAAGGAGGATGGAGTCAAGCCTACCCTTAGAGATTCAATAAAGATCCAGCTAGCAAAATACTGTTAAATAGTTCTTCCTGAGCACTGCCATTTGTAGATCATAGTGAAGAAAGTGTGACTGACTGCAGGTCCGTTGTTCAAGATAAGGACTTTCTAGGCAATCCCTGCCCTTTAGTCTGTCATTAATTACTGCACCAGGAGGGCTGATGACAGCCAGGAGCAGAGACTTCAGACTTGATTGTGCCCTTGTCTTGGATACTCTTGCCCGGAGCCAGCATCATTGCTAACTGCTTTGATGGACATCACCTTGCACAAAAGCTGTTGTCTGGAAATCTGCCAGAAAGAGACATATGGAAGAGAACCAACCCAAACAGGTTCTGAGACTTCAGGCAGGGGTTCAACAACCCTGGGCTAGAAAATAAGTGTTAAGGTGGGATCCAGGCCACCCCTCTTTGTTCTAGTTAAGTCATTTGTGACCAAGGCAGTGAGTGCTCGATGGACTGCTGTGTAATAAGAGCAAGTGTTCACATGACATCTAGTCCCTCAGAGGTGAGGGGCATCACCTCAAGTCTGCATGCTCTGCTGGAGGAACCGAGGCCCGGCCTAGAAGTTTGTCTGAGGAGAGGGAGGTGAGTGTCTGGGCTGCTGGAAGGGAGACCACCCAGGAGAAATCCAGCATATCCTGGTCAGGAGACATACCCAGAAGAAGCGGACTGCCAAAAGGGAGCAAAGCCAGAAGCTATCTTATTGTGAAGGGGTACCCTATCTCCCCAAGAGGTTCTTGCTGTGATCTACACCAAGACCTAATGAACAATAATCATCATGAGACTGGTGATGCCACTGCCGACATCAGAAACAAACATCCCTCTTCGCCACCGATACTCGAGCACTGATTGACCAGAAGGCCCCTACAGCCGAAGAAGTACACCCTCTTCACCACAGATACTAAAGCACTGATTAACCAGAAGGCCCCTACAGCCAAATACATAAACCAGTTAATCTCCTAACCCAGAGGTTGCACTTACCATGTCCAAGCATCCATCTACACATAGCCTGGGAGGTCAGTATTGCCTAAGAGAAGTCTTGCCACGTGAGCCCGCTGCGCTGCCTCATTTTAGCAGATGGTGTTCCACATCAAGTTGTCTTTGTGGCCCCTACAATTACAGAGTTGCTGTAGGAGTGAGAAAGCTGAAAATATGCCTGCACCACCATAATGGCACCTCCAGTAAACAAGATAATAGCAGAGTTTAACAGCGAGTCAACATTAGACAATGCGCAGAGAACAAGGCCAAATTAACCTGATATTTTCAATCAGGTAAACCTGAAACACTGAAAGCTGCTTGAACTGATTTACACATGCCAGCAGTGGTACACGTTTGAGTATACTGCACTGGTGCCTAATCAATGCCTATGCTATGTACCAGAGGCTGTAGATAACGAAGACTACTATAGCAGCGGGAGAGCATCGAATGGGTGTGGCGCCTCACTTTAGATCATTAATAAGTTTGCAAGCCTGTAACAGATAACCCTATAGAATTTGGTAATATTTCGTTTTACGGTGACAGTAAATTATTTTCTTTTAACGAAACTATCAGCACTGGATGGACAGACACTAGGTTATTGTGTCAGTTGGTTGATTGTTGAGTTTTGAGCTCTTATCTCCCCCCCCCCCCCCCCCAGTAACTCCTCGTGAAGCCTTTGACACGGGAGAAGACAACATGCTATTTTCAATATAAATTCTTAGGATGATGGGAATCTTTCTGGTCTAGAAGATACACATTGCTACAACTTGGGAGACTAATATACACATACAGAGCTGTACCCAACAAAGCTGGATGGGCTATGCGGATTACAGAGCTTATGTCTAGGCCTGGGTGGGCTCAAGAGATCATGCTGGGATACAGAGCCTGAACCTCTACAGCTTCACAGGTTTTGATGATTGATGCAATGAAACAGTTTTCCCCTCTAAATCTGCAGTAGCAGAAGATTAGCAGGTTTTCATGTACAAGTTTGACAGAGTGCTTATAAAACAAATGAGATCTCTACATTTTATAGGTTTGCGCCGATTCTCTCCTAAATGGTCACACCATCATGTGCTCTTATTTCTAGACAATTAATTTCCTTGTTTTTCTCATGCATAACATTGTTCCAGGCTAATATCTTTCAATGGAAACTTCAAATGGGACCAGCTCTGAATATCAGTGAGCCCTCATTAAAAGAATGAACGCTTGAGAAGCTAGGGACTGCTGGAGAGGAAGGGGACTTTGGTAAAAGTCTATGCCACAATTTCAACTACACTCATCCCCTATATTAGGCCTGATACGACCTCGAGGATCAGCAGGTATATTTTTTATCCGTACCTGTGTGGGTGCGCACATGCGCTTTTAAATGCGAACTCTTTGTGTAGGTCTTGCCACAGCCAGGATGGGAGCATTTGTGGCTTGGTGTCTGCTTACAGGGCCACCTCTTGCTTTTTAGAGGCTTCACCTCCTCTGTGCTGGTCGCTTTAGGGTCAACTCCTGTAGGTATAGACCAGTCGATCTTAGATGAAGTTGTAGGTGGTGGGACCCTTCGCTCTGACTGGTCCACCTGAAAGTGGGCCTTATACTGGCTGTGGGCAGTGCTGTTGGTGTTTGGGTGCAGCGAGGACTGGGACACTGGGAGCTTAAGTTGGACATCAGTCTTTAGGTATGGGTCCAGGTGCACTCCGGAGCAAGCCTCATCCACCATCACAGACGCGCCAAGTGGGTTGGCGTAGGTGCTGCATGAAAAGTGGCATCGATGCATCCAGGTCACATGCCTGTATCCCATTCTCACGATTTCCCAGGACGGAAAGTGCAAATGGGCAACATTCAGCTTCCCCAATTCTGTCTCACTTCGGAGTGGGCAGCAGTTCTGGTGACCTCTGAAAGGCTCCAGATAACTAGTGAAGGGATTCTCATCCTCAAAGAGCTTTGCACAAGGCATCTGCACATGAGCAGGAAAAAGACTTGGAGCCCCATCCGTTGCCAAAATACCACCCTCTGGGCTGGAGGGTGCAGATGTGGCGATGTAGTTGAAGTCCGAACCCTGGTGCACTTGGGGGATTACATGTTGCAGAGTCCCAGTTGCATGCAGGATTACCGAGGCCTCAGGCAGCTCATGGGCCCCACAGCACGCTGAACCTTCCTGTGCTACCACAGAGCTAGCACACCTTGTCAACAAGAACTCCAGATCCCAGTCGTCATCTTCCTGTTTATCCTCCACAGGTAAGGCACTCATCGATGCTGGGTATGGAGCAGATGCGCAGTCACCAAAATGATTTTCAGTTGGCATCTTCGGGCTTTCTTCATCCTTGCACCACTGCAGGCAAAAACAAGGAAGGGTATGAGTGATAGAGGCACTTGCTCAATACAAGATCATCCCTCTCAAATACTTGACTGAGAAGCAATAAACACCTACCATCATGATGTAAAGAGTCCTTTATGATGACCTGTTTAGCCGAATATTAGCCCCTAACATTTCTAGCCTCAAAAGAACATACAGCAAAGAAGAACAAGGAGAAAAGGAAACCAGCAGAAGCCCATGTGAAATTTACCTTCAGTTCAGGTAGAATCAAGGGCATGAAACACTCGAACACTAGAAAGGTTGGAGTCAATGGCCTCATGAATGAAAGCAGAAGGCGAGATTACAGACGAATTACTCACAGCTATTTTTTTTTTACCTTTTTAAAAACTGTGTAAACATTTTATGAGAGACACATGAGAAACAGGATTATTACTGTCCAGATGCGACTGGACTAGGGCATTTGTCACTAGACTGTAGAACTGGTGCTCAATACATGGGAGTCGTTTTTTTTCAGAATACCAAGTTGTAGAAAACAGCTGTTGGTAACTCTGGCTGCTTGAATGTCAAGATACAATGTTAAATCAATGTGGATTTCCAAATTCGAAGTTGATTTATGTGGAATGGGGGTAGAAAGAAATATAGTGTGTGGCCTAGGAGGGTTGAGCTCAGGTTAGTGTAATGAATAGTGACAAGGGGTGCGATGATTCCTTGAGATGGGCAGTCACCCACCTCAAATCATATTTCAATTTTTTGAATGCTCTATAAGTGGGGCTTGCATTTAAATCCCCCAAAACATTGATTAATCACCTTATTGGACTTAGATGGCCAATTGTTTGCTAATTTCTTGCTCAACAAGCAATCTGAATGTGCACATGAAAGAGGTTTGCTAAAGTCCACTCAAACTGGTTTTCATACTTCGTGCTCTGCCATTGATAAAGTTATGGCACTAAACATTCTAGTCAGTCACCACCATCAATATAGACGGAGCAAACTTGATCTGCTGTGTAGACTACTCTTCGGCTTTTGATAAAGTAGACTGGACTCACTTATGGCTAAAACTGCAATGGGGGGAGGGAGGGGGTTGTTTGTTGAAAAAACACTGTGGTGATTTTTGATTGAATTTCAAATATAGCTACTAGGGTGCTAATCAAATTATCTAGCTGGAGAGACTCTCTGCGAAGATTTAGCACAGCCAGTGGTCTGGAACGGGAATGTCACCTCTTTTATTCTCACTTCATATGGAAGATCTTCCAGAATTTGTGGGCAATGCTTTTGGCCTAGCCCCGAAATTTGAAGGCAAAATAAACAAAAACAATTGGCGTACGCTGATGACTTAATTTTTTCAATGACTCCGATTAGGTTGCAAAGTCAATTAAGCTGGCATGTGCAATAATATAATAAAAGATTGTAATACATTTTGATAAGGATAAAGGTTGTGTCTTGGTTGTAAAAAAACATGGCTTTGATAAGGGAAACTAATGCGGCAATCTTCAATCATGTCACTAGTTTACCTTATCTGGGTCTCATTATTGATAATGGAGCAAAATGGCATTTACATTTTGCTAATCTGAAGTACACAAGTGGGGAAATCATTTTTGCCATTAAGAGGTTTTCGAACAAATATGATGGTAGAGCTACTGGTCCATCAATTGATGTGCTTACACAAAAAACAGTTTTGTTTATGGGTCTATAGCTCTCGCCTTACTTTAGATATTGTAATGAATGTGCTTTTCACAAAAAGGACACATCCAAACCCTGCACTCCCGCCTGGGAGGCAAATTTACCACTGCACCTTTAAATAATATACCCTTTTGAGCATGTAATAAGTGTGCTTTTCTCTAAAAGGACACACCCAAACCCTGCACTCCCACCTGGGAGGCAAAAAGACAAATTCAGGTGCTTTTTAGAATAACACACACAAGTTTATTAATGCAATGTTTAAAAAGGTAGGCCAAATATATCAGTAAATGCAGATTGTCAGGTATCAAACACTTTTAAATGAACAAGTAAAATAAAATGCAGTATATACACAAATAGCAAAGAGTAGAAAATATATACAAAATGGTTAGGAACACCTCACCAATTGAATTTGCATCATCCTTGCCAACTCAAGCTTGGGAAGCCCATCAAAAGCCCAGGAAGGAGTTTCAATCAGGACTCAAGTTCTGTCACCTCCACAGCACTATTCTGTGGTGAACTTCCACCTGGCCCCGGAAGGCTCCCAGCTTAAATATCATTACTAAACGCAAGGCGAAGCTTCTAGAAAACCTCGCCCCCTTCTCATTGGTAAAAAAAACAAGCTGGCAGTACCAGTCTGTGTCAAGGCCAAGACAGAGGCTGGCCAAGCTCCCGTATTTTGACTTTGAGGCAGAGTCGCACATTCTACAGATAATATACAGTTCACTCTGGTCAGTGAAGAGCAAAAAACAAGTGAGGAGCATAAAGAACTTGAATACGAATCGCAAGCACTGCTGTGCACGCAGAAGTTAGGCAAAGTCAGAAAACAAGATGACATGAGGCCATGTCAAAGCCAATAGTAAGAGCTCATAATTCTCACCAATGTACAACACAAGGCACGCGTGCATCACTGCCCACAACACTGCACTTCGAAACCAAAGAGTACATTCCACACCTCTCTCTCCCCCTCACGCTTTCAAATGCACATCCCACACCTTCTATTCTTGGCAAGCCTATTCTACTCCGTGACAGCTCCCACTGTAAGACAGCAATATTACAAGACAGAAGAGAAGCGGTCATATGCAGGACCGTCTCATATATCCAGACTAGGGTATAATAACACACTAAAGTCAGTTAAAATGGTGGTAGTTGAAGGTCATCATAGGGTGCCAAACCACAAGAGTGGCTGTTTCACTACAGATATTAAACCTTGATCCGATTTTCTTGCAATCTGTTTGTTTGCTGCTAAAATTATGATCACCAACTCTTCAGTGTGGATTCAAGCTGGGTTTATCCTCAGTGCAGACTTTACATAAGCACCAGTTCATTATTTTTGTGACTCTGCTTGTGCCAACCAAAATACTTCAAATCACTGCTTTGCATGGAAGCATGCTCCTGTTTGGACTGTGAGAAATACAATTAACGTGATAATCAGCGGCTATCAACTGCCATCTTTAGAGGGTATGGCCAATCTGTCTTCTCCTGTCTGGAATATTTTTTAAAGACAACTATAAAACGCAGGTTTATGAATTAGATTTATAGTCTTCCCTGAATTATAAATGTATTGGCTACACTCAAGATCCGCAGCAGGGCATCGACAGACGACGGAATAGGTCAAATAAATAAATAAAACCTTTTCCGTCATCTGTAGACTTCCCACCCTGCCCCTCTCTACAGCGCTTTCCTGCACTGGCCGCGACTGCTCAAGACTCTCATATGAGGAAATGACTTGATTCCAACTTAACGATTAAGATAATTAATTTTTGCGCTATATATAACCAACTCTACTACTTTTGAAAAGAAAACAACTGTCTGATATTTATTGAAAATGGAAGCAGAGCAATTCCCAAAGCTACGCTTTTGCTTTTTAATTTAGTTAGTTATCAATACTTACAAGTTGTTTATGGACTTTCTAAGACAAGTGAAAATTCTTTACTCGATGGATGAAAAGGATATTATTCAATAATAGTTTTTTTCTGTATTTTATCTTGAATCAGATTATGTTGACTCTTTACTTTGATTGTCAACGGTTTTTTTTATACAATAAAGAGGACTACTTTTGCAAGTCACTAGGGACCAACTCATAAGCACATGCCTTAGTGCTACTACACTGCTTAGATCATACCTATGTCTGCCTGTGGCGTTTGTTCCTCAGTGTTGTCAATGTTTTCTAGTTGGGCAGGTGACATATACTCTTCTATGACCTGTATTTAGGCATGCATGTTATGTCCTTTAGTTTGAGTGCACTGTTTCAAGATCTTCTTAACTAAGTGCAAATGCTGGGCATTTCCGTTGAAAAACATGAGGTGCTGATTAGCTGAAAGCCTAGGTTTCTGCTGACCTCTAAGTTACCTGATAAGCTTGCATCTTGTTTATTTGTTTCCGCTGCCATGCCATGTAATTAAAGGCATCCATTCCCTGCCCCAGGCCCCAGCCAGATACAGCCTTCAAATTTCAAAGAAACACTGCATAATCTTTGGGAAGGCTCCAGTTCCTAATGTGTTTGTTTACTCATCCTTCTATTTCCTGCCCCAGTCTCCAGTCAGAGACAACCTTCTAATTGACAGGAGGCTTAGCAATCTTCAAGAAGGCTCCAAATTAACACCTGAGTGACAGACTATAAATAAGACTTTAAAATTCAGTCCCCTGCTTGACTTCTTCGATAGGTCTTGAGAGAGAGCTGTGCCTCACTCCAGGGCAGTACTTGGGTTTGGGCCCTACCACCTGTGACAAGAATAACCTGGACATCTTCGCCTGGAATCTGGGGGCCAGTAACCCATTCATCCCTTCGGGACAGCTTCCAACAATCTTCAACCTTGGAACCTGGTCGATCAGCCGGCGCGGCAGTGCTCCTATCGCCTTGACTACGACCAGCTCTTCGCCATTTAATGCCCCAACTATTCCAGCGCTTACACAGATTAGGTTAGTGCACTAACCAGGTACATCTAGTTTTGGTGTACCCTTTTTCATCAAGGACACTTTAGCAATTTGAGTTTGAATAAGAAAGCCTTGGCTTAAGGAAAAGTAACCACTTTAAGGTCCAATAAAGATTTCAGAATCATCCGAGAAGAGACACTAAAGGATACACACTCAGCGCCGGGGTCAGGGGTCAAGGGCCCTTCCCATGGTCTCAAATTTCTTGTAGTAATTCTTGTTTGGTATGTTTAATTAAGGACTCACACCTCAGGCTGGTTGCAAAGCATTCATGTACGGTTACCTGAAATGATTGTGTTCTTGTTGCATACTTCCCCCTGACTGCGGGAGTGCGCCTTGTCACTAGAACTTGAGGGGTCCTGCTCAGATGGATTAAAATCCACTGGTCATCATTTTCACAGGCAACTCCAGGTTCACAAAAACCATCACTCGCTCTCTCCAATCGCCCTTGCCCCAGGGTTAGTCACTGGTACGAGTCATCTCTTCTGGTATTAAGGATTAATCTCAAGGGGAAGTGGTGGAAGATCTTCGCTTCTGCATGAGCCCAGGGAATTCAAGTGAGTGGCCCTTGGTGTGACAGCTTACTGTCAAGAGAACCAGATATGAATCTTACTGACACCAAATACACTTTAGCACAGCCTGAATGGGCCCACACTCTCCTAAATTGAGGGAAGGTAGTTGCTGCACTAGGGACCTGCCAAATTACAAGAAAGTCAGAAAATTGTCTTTTTTTACGATGGGTTGAGGAGTTCTCGAAAAGGTAAAATGTTATTTCGCTTGGAGTGCCAAAAGTCCTGACTGAGTGTTCAGAGAAGTGCAGCAGGTCTGGCACCAACTGCAGAGTTAAGACTAGCAAGCCCAGTAAAGATGGACGGTACTTTTTGGAGGAAATGTTTATTGAGAGCAGGTTTAAAAGGACTGTAAACACTTTTGTGAGAAGTTTAGCGGCTTTAGGGGACATAAGAATATGAAAGAAACTAAAAGGGGGAAGAAAATACACTTCTAGATCCTGGTCAATGACTGTTACATCTTCAACCAGCTCTACCAGCCAAAATGATCACATGTTCCTTCTCAGGAAGCTGCCACGAGACCCAAAAACCACAGTTACCTGCAGCAGCAGAGCAAACTGCCCTCACACAAAGAACTGGTTGTTCAAATAAAGTAGCAGTGTAAGAGTACATCACAGTGCAAGCCTCTCTCATACACAGAACAGGTACTTCACATCTAGCAACAGCAAGGTTGGCAAGCTACCCTCAAACACAGATGCTTTCCAGGACAATTCAGTGCAAGCTTCATTTGTACAGAACGGAAGCTGCACAGCAGCAGCATGGCAAGCCACTGTTGCACAAAGTACAGCACCATGAAAAGCACAAGCTTCTCTCACACCTCAAAGTATACCACATACAAAAGGCAGAGCACGTTTACTCACAATACTGAAATTGATTTTATTCAACACTAATATTGACCGGTGGGCTAGGCTAGATTACTTAACCCCTTCAGCGCTGGGCGAATTCCGCCGCGGTGCTGAAGGGTTCGAGCGCGGGCGGGCTCATGACGGAACGGTTCCGTCATGAGCACAGCTCAACCGTGGCTCATGACGGAACCGTTCCGTCATGAGCATGGAAGGGGTTAATGTTCCAAGGAATATTCATCATCAAGATATCTTTATTTCGGCAATTTGCCTTAAAAAGTACATAAAAAAATAAATATATATACAGACAAACTTGGCACAGAATGAAATATATCATTACAATACATTAAGTAATACATAGTCCCCTTCTCCTGTTCCACATTGCAAAGAGGAATTTAGAAACTGCAAAAACTATACATTCAGATGTGTCTGTTTTTAAAATTCTAAAAGCATGGCTACATTGCCGAAAACCCATGTTTTTGCAGATAGGCACTATCCACTGCTTCCTAGCTTTTGTGTATGCAGGGCAGAAAAATAATACATGGAGCTCATCCTCTTTAACACAACTACAGCCAGGGCAGGTCTCAAGAGAATTTGATGCCCAGCTGCTAGTGAAAGCTCGCAGAGGTAGTGTGCCGTATCTCCATTGCAAATAAAGTTTTCTTGATGGTATAGGATAAATAATATCCATAAAATTCTCAAATTGATAAAAATCCTTGACACTTAAAAAAGATTTAGTTAAAACTCCAATATTAGGGGCAGTCTGCACTCTGTTTTGTTTCTCAGCCACATAGATCTTAGTGAGCATCTTCCGTGAGATCATCTTGCAGCTTAGTTCCGGTTCATACCACATGCCATCCAGCCCGAGTTTGATGCACTGGGATTTTATAAACACAAACCAAGGGATTTTTGGTACACAGTTGCTTGCCAGAATTTCCTTCAGCTCTAATCTATAATACAATAATTCTGGTGTAGTCCACAGCCTGTGCCAGTACCTAAGGGGCTTCAAAGCTAGTTCATCATCCATCGACCTCAGATTCAGATCCATCCTCAGAGGATGCATCGGAGTACTCTGTGGAAGTGATAGTAACTGTCTGATGAACTTGTTTTCAATTTTAAGAAGTTCCAGCCCAGGTAGGTGCCCCCAAAGTTCTGCTCCATATAGAATTGCTGCCCTGGCCTGGCTCTTATATACTTCAAGCGGGGGTTTAATTGGTTTGTATGTGGACGTGTTGGAAAACTTAAGGATACCCCCAACATACTGGGCTAATTTCAGCTGCGCCTTGGCAATTTGTGGAGCCCATGAAAGATTTTCGCTCAGCGTTACTCCTAAATAATCAAAAGTTTTTACCCTTTCTAGCTTTGATGAATCAAGTTTAGGGTTTGGCCGTGTGGAAGGTGAAGGATTAAACACCATATACTTTGTTTTGTTCACATTAATTTCCAGGCCTCGACCTCTACAGAAGTCCTCGAAACTGTCAAGGACACGCTGAATTCCCATTGGTGATTTGGAAAGTAGCAGGGTGTCATCCGCAAACATAATTGCTGGCACCCTGCTACCTGCCAGAATTGGGGCGTCGTTGTTAAGGGCGCTATTAAGATGGGAAATCACACCATTGACATATAGGCAGAACAGGGTGGGTGCTAGAACGCACCCCTGTCTCACCCCTCTGCCAATGGGGAACTTAGAGGTTAAAGCCCCGTTCTTCCCATGACGCACCTGGGCAAAATTGCCCTCATGCAACTTGATCAGTATTGTCAGGATTGGTAGGGGTACCCCCAGACTGACCAACACGCCCCAAAGTTTCCCTCGGGGTACTAAATCGAAAGCGGAGCGGAGGTCCACGAATACCATGTAGAGGCTGCCACCCTCAATCTTTGCTGTTTTCCAGAATAGTAATAACAAGCGAAAGATTTGGTCCATGGTAGAGGTGTTCCTCCTAAACCCCGCTTGGTATTGGCTCAGTATAGCGTGCTCCTCCATCCAGTCCTCAAGTCGTTCAAGGATGAGCCGCGCAAAGATTTTTTGCGGGACATCTATGAGGCTGATGGGTCTGTAATTAGCCGGTAGCAAGGGGGAACCCTTCTTGAAGATGGGAACAATTTCTGCGCCCAACCAAGTGCAGGGCACGTTCATTCCTCTCAAGATTGCATTAAATAAAATGCATAGGTATGGTCCCCAGATCTCCATTTGGTGTTTAAAGAGGTCTCCCGGCAATTTGTCTAGCCCAGGGGCCTTGCTAGGTGGAATTTTCGAAATGGCATTAACAACTTCCTCAGGCGAAAACTGTATGCAATCATAGGAGTCATTCAGTGCTGATAGTGCCGGATATGTGTCCATATCAACTTCGATGGCATACAGGGCTCTAAAGTGGTCTTCCCAGATACTAGCCTCTATATTAGGCTCAGTGGCCGGTTTAGGATCCCCACTTCCTGTGTTGATTATAGACCAAAATTTACGGGCATCTCTCTGTTCTAGGGCGCATGACAGATCGGTCCATTTTGCATGGTCCCAATCCTGTTTGGCCAGCTTCAGCATAGCTTTATAATGAGTTCTCTTGGCGGCGATAAGGATCTTATCGTTGCCTTGCTTTACAGCCCGAATCAACTCTTTTTTTGCCAGGCGACAAGCATCATTATACCAAGAGGAAAGGGGGGTCCTATTCTTTCTTTTGGTTGCTACTGGATTAAACATATCTGACAAGATACTAACGAGATTCGTATGCAGGGCCTGCAGTTTGATATTAAAATCTGGAGAAGGTTCTTGGGTTATTAAAACATCTAATTCGATAAAACACGGCAAGACTGAATTATACAATCTTGCCAGGTCCTCAGGGGATGCCTCCACCTTGTCCCACTTGACCCTGCGCCGGTCATTGGTTAGGACTAACCTGTCTACTCGGGCATCTCTGGGTCCTAAATCCTTCAGTTGTGTGACCGGAGAAGCCAGCTCCAGCCTCAGCAAATTGTGATCACTGTCGTCCCTTGCAATAATCTCGAGGTCGATAACCTTTGACCACGACTGTGTCCGAACCATAATGTAGTCTAGACGCGATTCGTGGCCCTTTTTGTTGTATGTGCACCTGGAAGGAGTATCTGAATTGGTGCGTCCGTTACAAGCCCTGATTGAGTGGCTTAGTGTGAGGGCCGTTATTTGGACCGCTAGAGGGGACCAGGACCTGATGTGAGGAGATTGGACTTGCGGAATGGACCAGTAATCATCCTCAGTTGCAAGTGCACCATGGTCCATCCCCGGTAAGGGTTCAAAGTGGCAGTTAAAATCTCCTGCTACTAGTAAGGACACATCCGTAGGGATGGAGTACAGAAAATTTGATAGTTCGTCGACCGTAGTAGACTCACTAGATAGGCTGACAGGCCTCGAGTAAACATTCACAACAGCCAGCTTGAAATTATTGGGCCATTTCAGGATTACACACTGTATATCGTCCGAGTGTGTGCTAACAGACTCGGCTGAACAGCCCAAGTGAGTTGCCACCCATATGGTAAGACCCCCAGACGGTCGACCCTTACCCCCCCATTGTGCAGGTACATGAAAACCCGCAAATCCCATTCTCCTTTCCTCAGTTCTTGCCCAGGTCTCCTGGAATAGACATATGTCCATTCCATCGATAAACGTTCCCCATTCACCGCTCACTACTTTACTATGTAGGCCCGCAACATTCCAAGACGCAATTACCGTGGATTCAGTGTTCATAGATACCCTGGTATTACAGTCGCTCCTAATTGTAACAGTACTGTCACATAGGTGCGGCTCTATAACCTCTTGCACGTCTGGACGCCTAGCATCAGATGTAACCTCTTGAAGTTCAGGAGGGAGTTCAGCAGTATGGGTGTGTTTCTCTATGATAGTGGTTGAGAGCCCATCTATTGTTGATTGGCCTTCAGCTTCATTGACAACCCGACTTTTGCTGTTATTCTGAGTTTGCGCCGCTCCCATTACCCGATCAAGTCAATCCACTTGGTCCAGACAGCTGTATCTGTTTTGTGTTAATATTTTAGGGGGTGCTGGTGGATGGTCAAATGGAGCCCTTGGTGGCCTTGCTCCTCCTCTATGTTGTACTAATGTCCAGCCATTCTCCCTAGCATCCCAGCGGGTCGGTGGGTAAAAGTAAGACAGCGGGTGAGTTTGGATCAGTGCACCCTGTCCCTGGTACCTCCAATTGTAGATATATTCAGCAGTTCGGGGGTCTTTAAAGTTTACTAGAATACAATCACCTTTGATGTTTTTTGGGCCATGACCCACCCACGATGCTCTGCGTACCATAAGGATTTCGCTAGTGATGCGTTCGGGAAGTGGTCGGTATTTGTTAAGCCAATCTATTACTTTATTTTTGAGGGAGGGGTATGATTCTATGGTTGAGATTGGGAGCTCGGGGACTCCAACCAAAATTGCCACATAAGGGCTACATTCTGGTGGCAAATCTATGGTACGTTCCTTGGGGAGATGCCCCTTGCTCTCCATCTGATCACCCTTCCCTTCATTTGTGTTGGCATCCCCCTTCCCCATTTGAGTGGTTGGGATAGTGGCTGGGTTTGTTGCTGTTGGTATTTTTGGAGGGACAGGTGTGTTGTTAATTGGATCTAAGTCAGACTGGAGACACCCATTTTTGGCAGGAAGAGGGCATGGATTAGGTATATTTGGAATTAGCTTGCTCTGTGTATCCAACGCCACCTGTTCTAGCCGTAAAAGCTGCTGCTCAATACGAGACAATCTCAATTCCAGGGGATTAATAATAGCACTCAGAAGAGCAGTTATAGTGGCATTTATCTCTGCTGAGGTGTCATGTATCTCACGTGGGGTTTCACTACTAATGGGAGTTGCTGCCCTAGTTCCTAAGGGTATAGGTGGGCCCTGGACTAAAGCAGCTGCGTGTTGGGCTGTTATAGTTGAGTCAGTTATCATCTGAGTACCCGTATGACCTTTGGCAAATTTCGCTTTTTTTCCCCCCGCTCTCGACACCGTAGTCAATTTTCTTTTTGGCATCGCTCCCTCACGTCTTCCTAGCAACTGGGGGAGACTTAACCTCTCAGGGGAGCTTAGCATTGTTGACGCTAAAGTAGAATCTAGGGCTTGCTCAGATGGGAGGGGCTGCAATAGATCTGAACTGCAGGATGCATTGTCCATGCATGAGGGGCAATTATCTGGTGTTACTCTGCTAGGAGCATTTGGAGAGCCTACATTAGCAATATGACCCAAAGAGGATCTTTTTGCAAACGCTAAGTCTTGGGAGACTCTTCTTTCCATTAATATTATCCCCTGGTCTATTACGGAATTTGCTCTTGTTATAAAATTGTCCAGAGTTCCTGTTAATACAGTCCTGCTTCTGGTTGATGGTGCAGCCATGGTGCGGTAATCAAGGAGCAAAAATAACAGTACTTACAATCCTCCTCGAAGCCGATACAGCAAGCAGTATCAGGGATGACAGAGGGGTGGCCCGGTCCGGTCTTGATCGTGCTTGAACGGGCTTAAACGGGCCCGCCCTTGGCCCGGGCTTCGCCCGGGCGCCGCCCGGGCGCCGCCCGCGCGCGTCCCGCGCTGCGGGAGGTGCTTCGGCCAGATAAGGCCCACCAGCGAGGTCACGTGATACGTGACAGCGTCAAACGCGCTAAGGCTTCTGGGGGGTGTAGTTCGTGCCTCGCGCTGCCGTTCCCCTCACGGCGTTTCTGGGCAAAGTGATGAGGAAATAAGATGGTCAAGGCAAGATCAGCATGACAGCCGTTTCCCTCACGGCGGATGTAGGTTCGTGAAGGAATATTAAAAACAGGAATCTTTCCTGAAAGCAAGCTATTATAAAGCCCCTTTTTAAAAAGATGGGGCTGTCCACAAAACTACATCTTTTTAAATAATGTTGGGACTTCTGAAAGAACGGACTGTAGTAAAGTCCCAGTTGAACAGAGAGGCTTCCAGGATGGATAATCCATTCTAGAGGATTGCTTCAGTCTTTGGTCATTAGCGCAAAAGTCTGTTGAGAAAAGGGAAAAAATATTTTGTTGCTTTGTAGACTTCTGTTCTGCATTTGATTTAGTGGACCTCAAACTGTTGTGGAAAATACTAAAAAACAAAACAAAAATAATCGAAATCCCTAATGGCCTCCTTTTCATTCTTCAGGATTCTCATAGATGGAACTAGGTATGAGTTGAAGTAGATATGCAAGGAGCGTTGGCTCGTAAAATATCGATATGAATGGAATGCGACAGGGATGTGTGTCGCCTCTTGTACTTGTTATCACTGTTCCCTGTGTTGCTGCAATTCGTTTGTTACTAGAGCGTAGCTGATTGTGTGCCTTAGTGAAAGTGTTTGTGTTAATTGCAGCGCATCACGGGCCTTACAATTAACCCCTTCAGTGCCACGCCCTTTCCCCGCCCTGTGCCGGGCATTACATTAGCGGGCGGGGTTCATGACGAGATAGTCTCGTCATGGGCACAGCGCAACCGTGCTCCATGACGAGACCATCTCGTCATGGGCACTGAAGAGGTTAACATGAATGCTTTGACAAAGGCACACAATCTGCCCTGCAGCTGCGCGCTCTATTAACAAATATAATCCAGCAAGTGCCAGAGCCACTTGCTGCTGAACTCGGGTTCAGGCTGCCGTGACACTTACCTGACACTTTTGTTCTCGTCCACTGTAGTTTCTTCCTCTGCCTCCCGCACAAGGAAATTACACTTTTTTTCGCGCTCACGTTTTTAAAGCGGCAGCATGAACGGTCTCTCGCAGGATGTGCTGTGTGCGTGCACGCTTCACACACGACACTGCGCGCTTGGGGTGAAATAAGTGCACGCACCTTACAGGGAACAGTGGTTGGGAGAGATATTTGTCGCTGCACCCACACACGCAGCCGGTTCCTGGCACACATAGCCTTGGCTGCAGTGCACAGAGACCGCACACGGAGGAAAAAAGTTTGAGGGAACATTGCCTGCTGTACGCAGATGATCTTGATATTATGGATCAGACAGAAATAGGTCGTCAGAGGAAACTACAGGTGCTTTATATGTATGGCATTAAGAAAATACACAATAAATATAGATAAAACAAAAGTAATGGCATTTGGGAAAGGAAATCCGATTTACATACAGCACCTACGTAATTTAAAAATAGAGGTAGTAAATAAGTATAAATATCTTGGGTTGTGGTTCGAGAAGAAACTGCAGTGGAGGGACAACAGTGTATTATTAACAGCAAGAGCACTTTCCTCTGTGTGGACTTAAAAAATTCAGTAAATGTTATGGTGGACCATCCCTAAGACTGGTTTTATCAGTGTAATATGCTAGGATTCGTCCACCATTTCAATATTTTGCAGAATTACTGTTTAGGTCAACTTGACTGGGATTCTAAAGAAGGTACATGCCGAAAGGGTCTGCTATCGCTACCACATGGTCAGCAACGATTCAGGCTATATAAATAGAAGCTGACTTAACAGCCTGGAACTATTTAAGCTGTGTCCATGAAATTAGATTTTGGGCTTCGATGGAAATTGAAGCAAATCAAACACTCGCCACTCTTTGCCCAAAAGAAATTGTACAGCGTGAATTGAAGTGGGCACGAGAAGTCAGAAGGATACTTTTTAGGTCTCGCCTGAGCTAGCGCATGTGCTGCTCCAGAGAGAAATTTAGTAAGCGGGTTTTCGAAGTGCTACCCACATGCTTTTTCCAACCACCAGCTTGCGGTTACGTGCACAGCTGCCATCTGGCTCTATCACGTTAATCCGATCGCGATAACTTCGGCGAGCGTGCGCGCACACAACTCCTAGGCTTCTTTTCACGCACGCACCACTCGCGTGCTTGTTTTCCTTTCACTTTCGCTTTCACGGCCACGCAGCCGTTACTTTTACAACTGCGCGGCCAATGCTAGTTTCCTCTAGTGATACAGTCCTTCAGGTCATCCTACAGAAAACGCGCAATCGAATGGCTCCTTAGGACCTTGTGCTGTTGAAATTACGCCGGCTTTCTTTTATGTTTTTTGATTTTGACTCTGCTCGACGACAAAAATATTGAATATTATGGTGTTTGCATCTTTAAGCATCTCTGGATTTCGTGGGATAAACTAGTCCACTAAACAACGCCAGGTTATGTTTCCTGACGCCCGTTTTCGAGCTGTGTACTTCTGTTTACCTCTTTTCCAGAATGCCAGCCCTTTCAGTCCTCCTCCCGTGCACACACATGGCAAGGTGGGCATGTGAGACACGTGTGCGGCAAGACCCAAGCCCCTTCCTCGCCATCCATCTTCCTGTGTTAACAGCACACCCTGCTGTCCTCCGTTGGAAGTGTAGGTGTTGCCGTAGTAGCTCAATTAGTCACTCTTTCTTTCCCGTTAACAATTCCATCTCGTTGCCTCCTGGCATCTGTTTTTTTAAACACCTGTGCAGACGCGGTCCAGATTACAATTCAGCATCCAGGCCGGCGACAGGCAAAAGGCATGAGAGAAATAAAGAATGGCACAGAGCAAAGCAGGCTTGAATGTATAAATAGGACAAGCACTTATCCTCCAAACTCCATTGTGCGTCGGGAGCGAGTGCTGCCTTCTAGCACACCTTGCCTCACTTTTATTATACATTTTTCCAGCTGTTGGTTCGTCTAAAGTTCGTGTATACTCAGAAGACCCACAGGACCCTCTATTCTATGCCCCTAAAATTTTCAAACAAGATCCCTCTTCGGTTATGATTTTTTCCTCTTCCTCTTGAGCAAAATCGAGACACTTCTCTTCCCACATCAACGCGTTGAATCCAAATCATAGTCTCACTGACCACTATCTCCCCTCCCAAACAATACTGAAACCCCCTTCTTCTACCTAAGCTAGTGTGACCAGACATCTCCATGTCCCCTGGACACCATCTTTCCATTTCACAACTTTGCTTTTACATAATAAGTGCACCCTGCAAGTTGTAGTCTTGATTCGTTTTATGAGCCAATTCAACCAACACACCTGATAAAAAACAAGCATTTGCAATGCAATAGGTCTCGCATTTATAAGAGTTTGAGCTATTGGCATTGTAAAATTACCATGCCTTTTATTTATGTTTTGGTTTTAAAACAAATAAAAGGCATTGTCATTTACAATGTCAGTAGCATAAACTCGCATAAAAGCAGTGTGTGGAGTGCAGCAGTGTGCGGCGTGCAGCAGTGTGCTGCGTGCAGCAGTGAGTAATGCAGCAGTGTGCAGCGGCGAGCGGCGTGCAGCAGTGTGCGGCGTGCAGCGGTGTGCGGCGTGCAGCGGCGTGCAACAGTGTGCGGCGTGCAACAGTGTGCGGCGTGCAACAGTGAGTACTGCAGCAGTGTGCAGCGGTGAGCAGCAGTGTGCGGCGTGCAGCAGTGTGCGGCGTGCAACAGTGTGCGGCGTGCAACAGTGTGCGGCGTGCAACAGTTGTGCAGCAGTGAGTAATGCAGCAGTGTACGGCGTGCAGCAGTGTGCAGCAGTGTTTCATGTAGCATTGTGCGGTGTGCAGCAGTGTGTGGCGTGCAGCAGTGTGCGGCGTGCAGCAGTGTGCAGCAGTGTGGGGCGTGCAGCAGTGTGGGGCGTGCAGCAGTGTGCGGCGTGCAGCAGTGTGTAATGCGGCAGTGTGTGGCGTGCGGTAGTGTGCGGCATGCAGCAGTGCGTGGCGTGGTTTATAAACAACAAGAAAAGCGGACATCAAAGGATGGGTGGGAGGGAACGAGCATATGGGGTGCGAGTTATAACGAAAGTTAATTGTTGTAAAAGGGGATGCAGGAAGTGAGGCCGAGTGCGCGCTGGCGAAAGCAGTCTGCTGCTTTCAAGTCCGATGCCAGCTTCGCGCTTGAATGCCTCACTTGCACTGGCCATAAACCACATTCCTAAGGTCTTGTGCCCCTTACTAAATCTCTCTGAATGCGTGAGGCGGCGCACGCGCACGAAGTAGCTGGTGGCAGATGGAATACACGTGGTTGTGCACCTAACCGCCACCCGATCCGCCTGGGAAGCCATTGGGAGCATTTTGTGAAGCCCCTACATAAGTCTCGCTGAGGTATCGCTTACGCGATAGCCAGGCGAGACCTAATAATTTGCACAAGCAAAGTCCAGGAATGGAAAAATGGTGTCCCGGTGACATGAAGCCATCTGGTTACCCTAATCTAAGCCCCATCTTGTTACAGCCACCAATCTTATAGCCGAACCGCCCCCTATTTGTACAGTGCATGGGATTAATATTGAACAATGAAACTGGTGTAGAAGTGCAGGAACATTGGTCCACCGTCTGTTCTATTTCTTTCTTGCATGTTTGTTACTACAGTTTGTGTTGTGAAATATGGCCAGAATATTCTTTTTTTGCACCCTACGGTTAGGACAAAAAAAAATTGTCACAAGCTTTGAAAACATGACAAACCATATTTATGACATCTGTAGTAATTTGAATGCCTCCAGTGTAAAATAGGACTCTCAATAGAAATATATGGTTAATTAAAGAAAAACACACAGACACCTCTTTTAGTTAGGAAGTATGTTCTGCACTGCAGGAGATTACATCAGCTAACGAAAAAGACAGGCCAATGCAAAGACACGCCCCCTTCCACCTACACCGCCAATGAAAACAGCAGATAACACATTATCCAATGGCAAGAGTTAAACCCAACTCCTAAAGCATTATGCTCCATCTCCTGCTAAGGTTACCACAAAGCTGCAGTCTTATACGAAGCATCCAAATGAATCCCGTTATTAGGTACCCAAAGCAGGTGGCATTAATAAAGCCCACAAATGTCATTTATTAACCAACCTAAACAAGTTGAGGGTGAAAGGTTGCAACTTTGTGTGTGAAACTGTTACGCAAATCACAGGATTATTCTCATAAAACGCATGAATGTATCAAACTCAGAAGGCTGAAGGTCTAAATTGTCCTAAATGTGCTCCAACCTTGTGACCTGCCAATCATAGCAGGTATAGACAGCAAGTGTTCAACAAAGTAAATCAAATACTGTCTTTTTCCAAATACTGTAGTATTTGAGTAAGACTATTCCAGTCCCTAGAAGCTATAGGAATGCCTTTGGTGGCAGGTATAGCTCATTTTTAATGTATATAGCATTTAAAAACAACTATTCTTATGCTCATCTAAAATGTGCAGCGCCACCATGTGGCAGGCTGTCATAAGTGCTGGTGTTGATAATCAAGTGATGGTTCCGGGTACCCAGAACAACCGGCTCAAATTAAGCACGGACTGTCAGCGATGTAGGTGTAAACAGCAGGTTTTCTGGGGGGGTTGTTTTGTTTTTTACTTTCTGAACAATCCAAAAGCTGCAAGGATAATTTACGCAGCAGAGTGTCTAAAGCTACATGAAAGTTTAAATTAGTGCCTGATTTTTCTGGGCCTAGGCTTCGCATTCCAACATTCAGAACTAAGCACTAACAATAACATGATGTGACTTGCAATTCATTTATTTGGTTATAAACAGGCCAGTGGAATTATACGATTCTGAGGCATAGTTTTCCACACAATTATGGATTTTCCACGATAGTCCATAATCCATTATTTGCAGAATATCTTAAGATTTAAACAAAAATAAATAATTTGTTCCCAGCTCAAACGGAACAAACGTCACTACAAACAAAGATTGGCTGGTCACCTTTCAGTTCCGTATTGATGTTTTTGGGTGTTAATTTGATACTAACTAGGTGAAACCTTTCCTCATACAGTGTTAACATGAATAAATAAGCATTGGCATAGCCAATAGGTCTCGCGTTTGGGACCTTATAAGTGTTTAGCCATCAATCAATCAGTACATTTATAGAGCGCGCACTACTCACCCGCGAAGGGTTTCAAGGCCCGGGGGGGGGGGGGCTGCTACTGCTCGAACAGCCAGGTCTTGAGGTGTGTCCTGAAGGTGAGAAGGTCTTGGGGCATGTTGTTGCACCAAGGATATTGTGCTGCATAACTAAATACTTATAAGGTCCCAAAAGCGAGACCTATTGGCTATGCCAATGCTTGTTGTCTTATATAGTAAGTTATGAATAATTAGTATAAACACAGACCTACAAGTAACTATGTCTAAAACAGAGCTTTGACTACAAACTAAACCAAGGGCCTGGGAAAACCATCAGAGACTTGAGTGGAAAAGCATCAGCTCATTTTAGAGGCGTGCTTGACTAAGTAGGGAGGTGCTTCCATATATAGCTGCCATACCCACTATAGTAGTGAGACAAGCAGTCCTAAAGTTTCGAGCTGTGACGAATCCGTTTCTCTTGTGCTCTTCAGTAAAGAACGCTATTCTGGATAACGAAAACGATTGTAGATGTGCTTTGAACGTAAAATGTAACTGTTTACACGTTATTAGATTGGATGCGGGTACTGCTGGTGCGAAAAAACAATTTTAAGGCCAATTCTCATCAAGTGTGGTATTTTAGATAGAAGACACGCGTCTGAATTTTTAAAGGATATGAGCAATTAAGATGTGGCCTGTGTAATAGGAGCTTTTTATTAGTTGTTGATGACTTTAAAAAAAGTTTATTGATACATGTGTTTATATATGGTATGTATGTTAGCAGTTTTAAAGAGTACGGTCTAAATAAACATATCTTTGACTGACTGACAGGGGCAGAAGTAGTTCATATGAAGTTCAGGGAAGGATACCCTCACAGAACAGGGGGAGAAGGCGCTATACTGGGCTGAATACGGATTAGACGGGCGTCCTTTCAGCCACATCTGGCGTTAGTAATCAGGTGCGTCACAGGTTGAGGCGCTGTTACTCATAGGTGGGGCAGTCGCTCAGCGCAGAGAAACCCTTCGGTGTTAATGCAACGAGTATCCCTATAAAGCCGTAAGGGACCCTCATATCTCTCGAGTTCGGGGTATAAATACTGTGCATCTCAAACCCATTCCTAGTAAGTTATCGATTGTGACCGTCTATAATGTATCGGAATGTATTTATATAGAAAGCGCAAACTGCACCATGGACGTCTTAAGTCTGTCGCTCCTGCACTCTCAGTGGCCTCCTCACGCTGGCGTAACTAAATTTGAGGAGCTCCCTCCGTAACTCACTCGGGAGCTCTCAGGTCAGGGGACTGTGCAGAGGGACAGCTGAAGGGGGGGGGGGGGGGGTTGCACGGCGTGGGGCTCTGTTATGCCACTGCCTCCTCACTTGTGTCTGGGGCGTCTCATTCTGGTAACATCTACCGAAACTACACCAAATCGCAACCACCCTGCAGGCACAGGCGCGTTGCTTCTTCAGTAAGATTGGGGGGCAGGGGTAGTATCACACCTCAAACACCCCCTTGAAGAAACGCACCTCGCTGCAGGCTTACAAACCACAAAACGTTGCCCGATTCTGCAGCGTTTGTGGTGAAATCTCACCAAACAAACCGCTGACGTTGATACTAGTTACCGTTACGGAGTCTGTACAGCACCATTTACACCAAACTGGACATTTCTTGGCGCTTACTAGGAGTCTGGAGTGCCAACATACCTATAAATCCACTATTGATTAAATAATAACCTTTTCGGAATCCGACAAAGGGCGTTGTTAACTTGTTTACGCAAAACACGCGGAGTGTATTCGAAAACCTGGCGCTGCAAAGGAAAAGCTGTGCGTGAGGTGACCCTCCCCTTCCTCCAACCCTGTCTTACCTGGAGGAGCTCGGACTGCCTCGCCCGGAAGTGGATGAAATTGGCCAGGGTATGGATTGGGGGAAGTGCTGTCTCTGCACCTGCCATAGTGCGATATGCAGGTGATTTTCCGATTTCGATTAAATAAGAATTTTTGGGTGGTCTCTGGAATACCTCTTCCCGCCCTTTCTATTTGGAGGTTCAAGTGTTTGTTCTCCAACATCATTCGGTATTTATTCGTCCATTAACAACTAAATCAGACTTTTTTTTTACATCTTTGTCTAATCTATGAGGTCTTTTCGGTTCCTCTTCTGTCTGATTTTCTCTCAATTAATTCGCTTCACATCTTTTTCAAAATTATTTTTATAGGTTTCCTTTTCTGTTGAGCTTTCCTGCTTTCGTTCATACGCTCCTCCACTCTTCCCATTTTTATTTCCCTCTTCTCTTCGCTCCCAGTGAAAGCTGCCAAGTTTTCCAAGTCCACGCGTGACTAGTTAGGCCTCTCTCGTTTTTCCCCCCTAACAATTCTGGGATATGTAGTCTTATTTGCCCAAGTATAAAACCATGACTACAAGTCCCACAATTCAAATACAATTTTTAAAAAACGGGACCAACCCAACAAGTCATGCATAGACTTAGACAACTTGACAGTTAGGCCCCCTTTGCCCTGTTTCTCACTTACACAAATGTATTACGTTTCCGTTTTCTTAAAGAAACATATTCGGTTCCAACTCCACTTTCTAAGTCTTTGACCAGAAGCCAAACATCTCTCTTTGGACAGCATC
The DNA here is from genome assembly GCF_964204655.1 of Triturus cristatus. Lineage (NCBI taxonomy): Eukaryota > Metazoa > Chordata > Amphibia > Caudata > Salamandridae > Triturus > Triturus cristatus. The sequence goes on along the minus strand of NC_140586.1, from coordinate 82,200,283 downwards.
GTGCTCTCCAATGGGTTAGCACAATAGCGGCCAGTTTTCCTTCGAGAAGCGTCTGTTGTTGTTTTTTTCCCCTTAATCTTAAAGATAAAGCTCATTTTGTTAAAAGTTAGGCCTTTGAACATTTAATAACAAGCATTTGCAATGCAATAGGTATCGCAATTGCGAGATTTTGAGCTAATGGCATTATAAATGACAATGCCTTTTATTTGTGTTTAAAAAACCTGCAATAATAAAAGGCATTGTCATTTACAATACCAATAGGTCAAAGTTTCTAAAATGCGAGACCTATTGCATTGCAAACGCATGTTGTTTACAAGCGGCCCATTCTGCGTTTTCACTAGAGACCACTTACCTTTCTTTAGACGAGTTATGTCTAAAGAAAGGTCCGCGGCCGCTATTGAAGTGAAAGCGTGGTATGGTGCGCTTATACCAAAAAAAGCATTTGTTTGTCAAATTGACAAACAAATTCTTTTTTTTGTAAAAGCGCCCTGTGAAAGTGCAAAATTGAATACTCTAAAAAAAGCAGTTTGCAATTTGTTGCAAAATAATTTTAGACTCAGTACAATGTAAATTAGATTAAATAGGCTGTAGCTCAGAATGATTAGTAACATACAGAGAGATTCTTTTTTTCCTGTCATCAAGATGTGTGCAAAATATAAACATCTTGCTATAAATCTCTTCTTTCTGATCACTGTTCATTTTAGAAAACCAGGTTAATTTTAGAAAAACAGATCAACAGATCATAAGAATGAAAAGCCAGTTCTTTTCTTTGTTAAAAATTCAGCTCTAATAATGCTCTATGACCTGACTTCACTTTGGCTGCTGACTCTGGCTGCAGGTATTATGACGTCACAAATGAATTGTAATACGTTATTACAGTTGAGCAGCTATGTGGTTTTCTTATTAGAGGTAAATACATATGTCACAACTCAAAAGTATGTTTGCAGCCGTAACAGTTTGGTTTTGATGATAGGAAACAGGTACCTCATCAAAATGACAAGCCAGAGGTCATTAGAGGAGTCAGAAGGGCAACTGCCTTTCACTTTCAGTGACAGCTGATGCTCTGTAACCGGATGAGAGTCCAAACTAATATCTGCTTTGTAAGAGGGGTCTCCTAAGGGGTCTCCTAAGGGCAAATAGGACAGCAGTGGTACATTTTCTGCAGGGATGGTGTCCAGTATGTCGGAGATAGTATCTACAAAGTAACTGTGAAGGTTGTTGAGTGTTTGTGAAGGTGTCACTTTGGAATGGAAGGCTGGCGGAGACGGCTCTTCCTTTATTACGTGGAAAAGTTTAGTAGAGAGGCTAGGAGCTTTTGTTAAGCATTCAGAGTACGATAAAGCTATAGCTTCCCTAAGTTTTGCTTTACTGGACTTGGATTTGGTCACATAGAAGCAGGGAACGTGGAAGTACTAGGGGCGTACTCCGTAATCTGCTCTCAGATCTCAGCAGATCTTCGGTGTCCTGTTAAAACAATGGAGAAGGCTGAGTTGGGATGGTTTGACAAAAACTTTTCATTGGCCAATAGAAAGCTGAGGGCGGCCTTGAGCAGTAGCCCTCCGAATCGGTCTAATATAGCCCAACTTAGGAAAGAATATACTAAAACTTTGGAAACCAGGAAAAAGGAGATCCGGGAGGACGCGTGGGAAGAACTCTCTTCCGTTGACGTCCTTTGTAATAGTGCAAAGTTCTGGTCCGTTGTTAATAAACCTTTTTTTCGTGATCCCTGTAATAACCAATTAGATTGCGGTATTGGGGTACACCAGTGGCACTCTCACTTCAAGTCAGTCTACGAAGTGGGTATGAATGGTGGATCGAATACCCCCTTCCCACTGTGAAACAATATACTTTATTGGTAACCAAGGGCGAGGTGGTTGAGGCCATCGGCAAGATGACGAGCAACAAGGCTCCAGGACCCGATGGCGTCCCATCGGACCTTTTTAAATCAGATATTGAGACCTGGTCCACAGTTTTAACGAATATTTTTAACAGGGTCTGTGTCGCAGGCATTCCGGACACTTGGTCCGAGTCTGTGATCATACCTATTTTTAAAAAGGGTAATAGAGGGGACCCTTGTTGTTACCGCCCTATCTCCCTTATTGATTCCGCAGTAAAAGTCCTGGGGCGAGTAGTCTTGGGCAAAATAACAGGATGGTTGGAGGATACCAACACCCTTTCGTGCCTACAATATGGGTTTCGAAAGGGTCGGGGCACCAGAGACCAAAGCCTGAATCTTTACCTTTTAATAGGTAAATATACCATAGCCAAGAAAGGGACGTTATATCTTGCCTTTATGGACTTATCCTCGGCCTTCGACCGAGTGAATCGGTCGAAATTGTGGGAACTTCTTCTCAAGCATGGAGTAGATGAAAACCTTGTCTATTTTTTAGCAGATCTTCACAGAGATCTTTCTGCTACTGTTAGATTCGACCGTTTGGGCAACTGTACTGGCAAGATCGGAATCTCTAATGGTGTTAGGCAGGGCTGTATCCTAGCTCCCCTGCTTTTTACACTTTACATCAACGACCTAGCCACTGCTTTAACTGAGACATGTAAGGATATTCCTAGGGCAGGGAAGTACCATATTCCTGCATTATTATATGCAGACGATGCTGCACTGTTAGCGCGTACGGCAGTAGGGCTTCAAAGTCTTTTAGATACATTTACTGATTTTATGAAAAGACTTGATTTAAGCGTGAATTTCGCCAAATCTCATGTTATGACTGTAGGTTGTAAACCTAAGAAAACTAAGACTATGCTTTGTGAGGGCCATGTCTTATCTAGAATTACCAGTTTTCCATACTTGGGGGTTATTTTCGATGATAAGTCATCATGGGCCCCTCAATTAGCTGCAAAACGAAATGCTTTTGCCAGATCAATTATAGGTGTGTTGGACTTTGCTCGTAAACTGGGGGTGAAACCTATGCAAACTATATTGAATATTTATGCAGCTAAATGTATTTCTATAGCCATGTATGGTGCGGACCTGTGGGGATTTAAAAATGTAAAGGAACTTCAGGTGGTAGAGGACAAGTTTCTTAAATCTATTCTATCACTTCCCCAGGCAACCTCCGGTTATATTGTCCATCAAGAATGTGGGGTTGGTTATTTAACTGACCGGATAGCATTAGCCCCTCTATTAAAATGGTTATCAATCTGGCAAAATCCGGAACTTGAGTTAAACCGTGAAATTATAAAAGATTGTTTATCGCTCGAGTTCGGAAAGGCTATCCCTTGGTTGCGCTATGTTAAGAACCTAACTAACGAAATAGGTCGCCCAGATATATTTGATAACCCTAACAATTTATCAAAGGGAGATATAAAATGGGTAAAAGATACACATAAGCATAGAACAACCTTAGCCAGAGAAGAGAAGGAGTTAATAAAACCTACAGTAAAGGCCCACCAGCTATTAATAACTACAGGCAGCATAGAACCCTACTTGACCATAGTGAACAACATGAATCATCGCTTTTTATTGACCAGGTTTAGACTGAACAAATACCATATTTTGCTTACTGATTCTGTTGGTTGGATGAAGGACAGGGACTTGGAGATCTGTTCTTGTGACAGATTCTCCCTTAAGGATACTGCTCATTTTCTCTTTTTTTGCAAACATTTGTCCCCTCTCCGTAAAAAGTTCATCATCCCACTTATTAAGAACAAAGGATTTAGACAAGTCAAACCTGCTCTTCTGTATCTCCAGCTGCTAGGTACTACTTGGGAGATTTTTAACATAGCAAATTTTTTGGCTATTGCGATGAGATTAAGGAAAAAAATCAAGTGGATATAGTGTTGTTTATAACTTATCGTGAATTTTGACTAAATTTGACCAAGTCTTATTTTTAGTATTGTTTTAAAACCATTTGTAAATGCTTATTTTTATTTATTGTATACATATGTGATGTTTTGCACTTTTATGGTTCTTGATATGAGCCGAATAAAGTAATTTTGACTGACTGACTGGTCACATAGTGTTTCCACGATTTCCTTTTTGCTTTACCCCCAGAGTTTGATTTCTTAATTCTGAGGAGTACGAGTGATTAACTCTACTTTTGTGATCGATCATTTCTTTTTCCCTTTGGGAGATTCACTTAGTACCAAGGATATTGCATTTTTTTTGGGGGGGTGGAGGGATCTGTGGCAGCAGGGGGGAGTCATCCCGTTTGTGGACCTACGGCAGGATTACCACATGGCATCCACAGAGTCCTACAGATATCTCCAAATCCGCCAAACACTTCAAGCAGCGATACAGAAAGAGGAAGAACTCTCCGAGACCTATCCACTGGAGGATCGCCTCCTTGACGAACACATGCCCATCACACAATTTCACTCACTTATAAGAAGTTGCTACACCCCAGACTTGATACACTGGTTCGACTGCGGGAGAGGTGGGACAGGGACCTGGGAGGGATGGAGGATGAGGACTGGCTGGAGGTGCTGGTGTCGCCTTGAGAAGTGGCCATTAGGGCCAGATTTCGCCTTGTACAATTAAAAAATCTACATTGAAACTACTACGCCTGCACCAACCTGGCGCAAATGGGCAGGGCGACCTCCTCTCTGTGTCATCAGAGTAGTAATCAGAATGGGACATTTTTCCACATGATCTGGGAATGTGCCATTCAGAACTTTTTGGTATTCCGTGATTTCTTTTTTAAATGAGGTATGTGGGAGAGGCAGGGTGGCCTCAGCGAAATGGTGTTTGCTCAATGTATGGAAGGCCATAGACTTTACCCGTATGGACCAAATATTCATGAATGTGGGGTTGATGGTGGCAAAACGTAATATCGCACCTGAATGGAGGGCCAGCCAGGGGCCCTGAGTGGAGGCCTGAAAAAAGATATGGATTGGTGCATGCTAGCGGAAAGAGTCATCTACGAAGAAAGGGGCTGCCCCGGGAAATGGGTCAAGATTTGGGGGAAGTGGAATGACTTTAGAGGCGGATTATGTACTATGCCATTCTCTCCTGATGTCAGTGCCCTAGGCTTAGGACCACTCACATACAATGGCCCCTGATCCCCTGCAGAGGGGTGGGAACCGGGCTGGAAAGCACTGTATGACCTTCATACACCACTGATTACCAAATTGTGCTGTGCTGTTGTGTTGATTCATTTTTCAATAGAAAGATATATATATATATAAAAAGGATATTGCAGTTTTGAAAGAAGTCAACCTATTATCAATGGTGGTATCTACATGGGACAGTAAACAATAGCATAATGACCTAACCTAGGCAGGTACCATTCAGTCTATGTTCATTTTTCCCCAGTTATATGCAACATAGTATCTGGCAAGCTATGGCATTTGGGCCATCCTGGGACATGAATATTGATAGGTACCCTGAAATTATCCTTCCAGGCACCGGGAACTGGTTTTCCGACAGAAAAACAGTTGTAGTCACTCTCTTTTTGAGGGTTACAATTCGGTTTTTGCTGCCTGCAATCCTTCAGGTCAGGTCGTCAAAGAGAGCTTCCATTTTTATCATCCTAGTCACACTCAAGTGTCCATAATGAGTGTTTCACCTCGTGTCAGATGGACAGCCCTTGTGCTGTCCTCATTTTTTTCATGTCAATTCGGGCATTTGTTGATGGGGATTTCTGGTGACAGAAATCATGTTTGTCCCTAATAGTTCTAGATATTTGCTCCTTGGGGAGCATAATGTACTGTTGCTGGGTTTGACAACCGTTACAGAAGTGGCCACATATGAGATCTCTGGGCCAGGCAGGAGGCTCAACTGATGCCCCTTCTCAGTATATTTAAGTGGTTAATAGGTTCTGGGCTCTCCACCTCTTAGCTTGTCTCAGGCGGTATACCTAAAGTATCCACCCTGGTGGTGCATCTAGCACTTTCCATTGCCACACCAGTCGATGGAATGCAGGAATCCAGTCAGGCCAGTAAACTGAAAGGACTAGGAGTCCACGGGTCTGGAACTGGCTACCCCGATCCAGTCCATAATTGGCTTGGGAAGCTTCCGCAGCTTCTGCTTGATGGGTGTCACCCTTGGAACTCCACAAGGGTGCTTCTGTTGACTAGGTGCACCTCCTTGGAACCACCTTGATTGCTTTTGGGTGGGTCAGCACTCAGCTTCTCACAAGATCAGGCCCTTGTGTGCCCAATCGGTCTGAAATAAATTATCTATCCGTGCTACCATTTGTCCCTGGACTCAGACTCAACCTACGCTGGGTTACCTCAGGTCTGCTTACATCCGATTCAGTCCCAAAGTGGGAGAATCATGGGAGTCTTTGGAAAAATACAAACCATCTCGTAGCTAGCCCCATCCCCCAAACATACTCATTTAGATTTAGTTTAAACAACATACCTGTGTACCATCAAAGTAAATTTGAAGTTATACATGTACAATTGCTGCAACAAATGTACGTTTTGACCAATTAACATGCAAGTAGAGATTCAAATGCATAATCGTACTGTGGATGCATTACATTTACAGGAGTCAACTTTTTTTTTTGCAGTTTTATATGGCGCAAACTCGATCCGAAGGTATAAGAGGGCTTTACATGAGCACGAGTTGCATTACATACAGACACATTCATTTTTGTTTTTTAGGCATGGGGAGATTAAGTGATTTGACCAGAGTCACAGGATGTTTGAGCCTCAACTCGAACCTGGTTCCCCAGATTCAAAGTCGGCGGCTCTAGTAATTTAGCCACATGTTCGACATGAACATATCATAAAAAACCATATTCATGCAGAAAAAATCTAATCTTGAATGCATATTCACTATCTACAGACATAAAAAGAAGTTTCCAATGGAACTTGATGGTACAATGTGTGCAGCCAGAAACAATACAAAGAATATCAGTGCAAAACATGTATTTTTGTCTGTGATGCTCTGGCTAATACCTAACCCAGGAAAAAGGGCCAAATGTGCCAATACCATGTGCAATATGGCATTATTGTGTGCCCATTGTTGATAACCCTGTACTGTGTCTATATATCACTCAATATGCTTTTCAATAAATTCATTGTGGTATCATATACAACTCATAACTAATTCTGAATGATCACTAATACTACACAACACACTATATATGTATTGTTGAGCAAAAATTCCTGTTTGTTGTACACTATAACTCATTATTTTTAAAAGCACCTTACATATATGCTTTAATGCTTTTGAGACTCTTTTTCGTTTAGATTTTGCAGTCTGTGTCCATTGTAACTTTAACTTTTATTAACACATTTGTTTTTTTCATTTTACAAATAAATAATACCTTGTGTTTGATACTTTCTACAGCAGATTTAGCAGCACTGTAATACCAATTTCCCTACTGTCATCTCAGTGGTACTCATGTTGTCAATGCCCTGCAGGGATTTAATCTGTGCTGTGCAATTTTCACATAGGTCCCTGCAGAAGGCAGAGTACTGGTGCATAAATACATACACACATTAAAACTAATTTCTATCCTGTGCATTGTAGTGTCTTGTGTATTATAGAACATGCGACACCTATGGTCCCTAACGGACTACATAGTCTAGTGACGTAAGTGATTGGGTGTGGTTGATAAAATTCATGATGCAGTACGTTTCAGCAATCAGTTACTCTCTGAGAAATAAAGACGTGTAATACTGAGTTCCGTGTGTGGGGTAATTCATTTACATGTTACAGGGCGGACGAGGATGTCACAACTGGCGACGAGAGAGGGGAAACATAAACTCCACAATCCGAAGAGTCAAAAGTGCTGTCCCAGAGAGTTTGCTGAAGCCCAGCAAACTGCTTGTGCGTGCCACGTGCGCCCCAGTCTAAGTAAAGAATCGACGGTTGGCGTATGTGGAGTCAAAGCGCAACTCTAGCTAATACAAGACCTTCGAAGAAAGAGAAGGACACATAGAATGTTTCATTTATCGTCTGTCAGAAAATTGTTAATACGGCTGAGATAAGAAGAGTGACGCCACAAACTAACACAGAGCCATCATTCATACAGTGTGGAAACATCAAAGGCAGTACCAATCAGGTACTGAAAGTGCAACAAACAGCTACAGGATTCTTGGAGGGGATGCAAATAAACACAAAGGCATGCTAAAGGCAGTGAAAACCAGGTACAATGCAGAACAGTGAAGAACAAGAGCAAGAGACAAAACCGCTGCTCACCGCCAAAGGAAAGGATGGCACCTCATCATCTCCGGTTGGGCACGATGGTCCAAACACTAGTCAGTGGGCTGATGCTTGCAGCGGTGACATCGGGCCAGAAGACGCTGAAGGGCAAGTGCGGCGAACAGCATATAATCTAGGCAGCATATGAAAAAACAGCACAGAGTATGATGCCACCGCTTTCTTAAAATCACCATCTTTATTTAATATCACCAAAAAGCGTAGTCTTGGTGCCCGATGGTCTGCCTGGATCGAAACCTTTGATTTCATTGATGCACTAGAAAAAACCAATGACAAAAAGATCATCAAATATCTTAAGAACATAGTGGAAGAAGGAGTAAAAGAAGCGATAAAGAACAGACTATCTTACCATGATATCAAGGTGTCATTGAACATTTAGTTCAATTCAATTCCAATGCCGAATGTTGACTATGAAAGCTACATCTTCAATCAGGAGAGACAGAGGGATTGTGAAAAGATACATACATTTGTTTGAGGACTTGAAATGCTCATCAAACACTGTAAATTCAATAAATGTAATGACAAAGAAGCCATTCGTCTCAGAGTCATAGATGGTTGCCTGTCTGATTCCTTCAGATGCCAAATGCTCAGTTTGGAGCCTGTACTCATGGCGACCAGAGCTTAAGAACGTGATGAAAAACAAGCCGCTGACATGGAGGCCGGAGGAGCCCAGAGTGAATTGACATTGAGTATGAAAAGGTAGAAAAAACACAAAGTTGAAGGCCGCAAAGTGATGTCTACGAAGAAAAAGAAGCTGTGTTTTCAATGTGGATTTCTCTTTCCACATCAGGGTGAATGTCCTGCCATTGGGCAGGTATCTAAAGGCTGCAGGAAAAAGAAGCATTTTGTAACAGTTTGTAAATCGAGAGAAAAAGTGAGTGCGTCACGTTGGGAAAACAAAATGGCTGGCAGCAAGTTCCAGAAGTGTTGCAGTCGCTCCCACCGAAGTAAACAGTAACATTATTTGAGACAAATAGAAACTGAAAGATGCCATTTGTCATCTAATTATTCGTCAAGGGGTTCTTCAACGTCACTGTTCTGCGACAGTGAAGAAGATGGGTGAGTAATGTCAATACTGACTACTGTAAGACGTGCGCATGTAGGTTAGGTTTCTTGCAAGGAAGAATGGAAGTCAGTTAAGGATTGACAAGTGAAATCACAGAATTCATTTGGACATTGTCCCAAAATAAAATTGAAGGTTAATGGTTGCAATATACCGTTTATCATGGACAGTGGTGCGTCGATAAATATCATGCCAGACGAAAAGTGCCATGAACTGTCTCACCTCATCGAAAACCCAAGTATACAAGTAGGCAGCCTCAACACCATTGCAAAATCAAAGTTTATTTATGACGACTATGAAACATAAAAAGATGAAGGTACAAGCCCCAATTCATGTCCTTCAGGTCACTTCATCGAGTGCCTGTCTACCCAGTTTCATTACTGCTGCTGGTATGGGACTCATTTCTATGAATTACAATATCAATGCTCATCACAACATAGTGAATCAGTTTCCGTAATTTTTTCATGGATTAGACAATGAAAGTGCAGCTCCACATTAATGAGGATATTTGTCCTGTTGCTCAATTACATCATCGAATTGCATTTCATTTACTAGAGGCTGTTGAAAAAGAAATTGAGACTTTGCGAAAACATGATTTCACTGAGCACTCTACTGGTCCCACGCCATGGGTGTCGCCGATAGTGGTGGTATCAAAAAGGACAGCGGAGCGTCTGTGCGAATTTGTATTGACATGGGTCAAGCGGACAAGGCAATCCAAAGAGAATGACGTCCAGGTCTGCACATTGCCGATATGATTACCCATTTGAACGGTGCCAAAGTCTTTTTGCAAATTGATCTGAGCAAAGGATATTATCAGCTCAAATTGGTTTGTTCAGATACAAAATATTGAGTGTCAGAGTGTCTTCAGCTGCTATTCTAAGATGTAATTTGTCACATTATACAGCCTTTCATGCATGCTTTCAATCACAGTGATGATATATTAGTATTTGGGGCCACACAAAAGGAACAAGATAGAGTCCTTAGCCAAGTGTAACGTCTACTTGCGGATGAAGGTCTTAAGTTGAATGCTGAAAAGTGCAACTTCACAAAATAAAAGTAAAATTGGGCCACATTTTATTGGGGGGGGGGGAATTACTCCAGATCCAGCCCAGGTTCAGGCTTTATCCACCTCCCCTCCACCAGATGTAAATATGCTGCATTCTTTTCTTGGTATGGCCAGCTACTGTTCCAGGTACATCCATGACTTTGCTACAGTGAGTGCGCCATTGAGAGAGTTAACGAAACATAATGTTTAATTTCAGTGGTTACAGTAGTGTGATCAAACCTTCAAGACAATCAAGTAATGCTCCTAAAATGGCCTACTTTGATGCATAGTGGACATGCAAATGCATGGAGACCGTACTGTAGCTTATGCCAGCCAGAGTTTGTCACGGACTGAACAAGCTTACTCGCAACCTAAAAAAGAAAGCCTAGCTGTCTGTAGTGAAAGAGCCACTCTTGTGGTTTGGTATCCCTATGATGACCTTCAACTACCACCATTTTAACTGACTTTAGTGTGTTATTTTACCCTAGCCTTGATGTAGGACGGTCCTGCATAAGCCTGCTTCCCTTCTTTCCTGTAATCTTGCTGTATTTTAGTGGGAGCTGTCACGGAGTGGAACAGTTTTGCCAAGAGCAAAAAGTGTGGGATGTGCATTTGAAGGCGTGAGAGAGAGAGAGGTGAAATGTGCTTTTTGGTCCCGAAGTGCAGTTTTGTGGGCGGTGGTGCACACATCTGCTCGGTGTTGTGCATTGGTGAGAATTATAATGAGTTCTTACTATTGGCTTTGACATGGCTTCATGTCATCTTGCTTTCTAACTTTACCTTGCTTCAAGCACTTCTGCGTGCACAGTGGTGCTTGCAAGTTGTTTTGGTTATGAGAATTAAGAGTGCTTACTATTGGCTTTGACATGGCCTCATGTTATCTTGCTTTCTGACTTTGACTATTGGCTTTGAAGTGGCCTAATTTCATCTTGTTTTCTGACTTTGCCTTGCTTGTTAATTATGAGTTCTTACTATTGGCTTCGACATGGCCTTATTTCATCTTGTTTTCTGGCTTTATCTTGCTGCTCGCACGTAGCTGCGAAGTGGGGAGGCAGGTGTCTGTTCTTCACCTGTCTTTCGCTCTTCACTGACCATAGTGAACTGGATATTATCTGTAGAATGTGCAACTCTGCCTCAAAGTCAAAATATGGGAGCTTGGCCAGCCTCCTTCTTGGCCTTGACACACCCTGGTACAGCCAGCTTGGTTCTTTCTCATGAGAAGGTGTCGAGGTTTTCTAGAAGCTTTGTCTTACGTTTAGTAATAATATTTAAGCTCAGAATTTTCAGGGGCCAGGTGGAAGTTCACCACAGAATAGACGTATTGCTGTGGAGGTGACAGAACTTGGGTCCTGACTGAACTCCTTCCTGGGCTGTTGAAAGGACTTCCCCAGCTAGAGTTGGCAAGGATGTTGCAGAATCTGTCGGTGAGGTGTTCCTAACCATTTATATGTATATATTTTCTAATCTTTGCTATTTGTATATATATACTGCATTTTATTCTAATTGTTTATTGTAGTTAATTGACCATTTAGGAGTCTGCAATTACTGATATATTCGGCCTGCCCTTTTAAAATATTGCATTAATAAATTTGTGTGTCAGTTTAAATGCACCAGAATTTGTCTTCTTGCCTCGCCTTTGGGAGTGCTGTGCAAAATGTGTGATCTAAAGGTGCAGTGGTACATTTGCCTCTCTATAGGGGAGTGCAGAGTTTGGGTGTGGTTTATTGGTGAGAAGTCACATTCATTACACTGTCATGAGGGGTTGGGAACATTTTCATGTGTTTTTGTATGGGAAGTATTTTACGTTGGTTATTGATCACCAAGCACTATTCACTATATTTGGCAAGCCAACAGCCAAGAAGCCCCCTTGCATTCAGAGGTGGGGGCTGCGACTACAAGAGTATGACTACACTATTGTGCATCGGCCGGGAAAACATCAAAACCCTGCAGACTACTTTTCTCAAGTGCCTATACAGTGTCAGGGTACCCCTTTTAAAATGGCCGAGGCCTACACTAACTTTATTGTGAGTTCCAGCACACTCCTGCAGTTGTGTCCATGGAGTAAATAAGTGCTGCTACCAATGCAGATCGAATATGCTCATCCTCAAAGACATTATTATGCATCAATCCTGTAGAACACATGCTCAACCTCTTGATAATGACAGTGAATATCAGAAATTCAGGAATGTGTGTGATAAACTGTCAGTTACACAAGACGGGATTATCTTGCCAGGGTTGAGAATTGTAATTCCTGAAAGTCTATGACAGCAAGTCATTGAAGTGGTACATGAGGGACATCATGGAATTGTCACCAATAAGCCAGCACTCCGGAACAGTGTTTGGTTCCCTCAACTTGATGAGTGAGTTGAGAAGAGAGCTCCAGGATTATCATTTATATAACTGTTTATCTCCTAAAACAACACAGCATCCTTTGAATATGTTGGATATTCCAAAACATGTTTGGGAGAAAGTTGCAGTTGACTTATTTGGACCTCTTGAAAATGGCCATTACCTCATGGTAATCATAGATGACTACTCCCGGTTTCCTCTGGTTGAAGACCTTTCATTAGTCACTAATGATCGAGTAATTGAAAGACTAGAAGGCATATTTGCAACATGGGGTGTTCCATCCATTCTAAAATCTGACAGTAGGCCACAATTCAATGATCCGGAATTCAAAGACTTTCTTACTCATTTGAACAGTGTGAGGTTTTGCAAGGATCGAGTTCCACAATTGAAGTGACTAGCATGTCTTTTATTTATTTCTATACATAGCGTCTATCAAAAGCCTGAGTTCAACACACAGATAATGCCTCTTATCCGTTGTAGGTATTCTTCGTCTCGAGCTCCGAGTTTCGCTCTCTTCCTTCTTCCTGTCTCGGGGATTGGTTTGTCCTTGGAGAAAGAGAAGTGCAGTATATGGTAAATGAGACTATCTGAGCCTATCACCTTGGGGAAGGGAGTGAAGGATCACCAACTGCTTCGGACCTGGGTCTAGAGACGTGAGGTAGTGCAGGGAGCGGTGGTCGGATAGGCAGGAGTCGTGAGTGCTTGCCAGCTAATCGCCGACTTTCTCCCTCCTCCCAGCCCACCCTGAGTGCTGCTCATGTACCTGTGTAAGCCACGCTCCTCTAGGAGCGTGGCGGGGCGAAGCGTGGAAACAGCGGTCTCCTGGCTCTCCCGGTTTCTCAGCTCCTATGTGTTTCGCGGTCAAGACCAGGAGCGGAGTTCCCTCATCTGGCATCTTCGTCTCGTCCTTCGGAAAAGCCTGGTCGGCGTCTTCCTCTCTCCAGCGTCTTTCGGGTTATGTCGTTTCAAATCCTGATTCGGGACTACCCCCTCCAGTCATTGGCTCTTTGGTAGTAACGAAGGGTCCGTGGGCGGAGTCCTCTGATGAGAGTTCCCAATTAAAGGAGCCTTGTCGGTAGGAAGCAGGCTGTATCGCAGGTACGGTGCTCCAAGACACAGTCCAGTTCGATGGATCATCTTGCTGTGAAAAGAGGAGAGGATCTGTTTCGTGAGGTGCATGTCACCAATCAGCCATGCTGTCAGTTACTGCCCGGGGGACATGTGGTCCATGACAAACAGCAAATCGCGTATGGCCACAGGCTAATGGCGTTGTTAAACATTTTATGAGCACTCTTAAGAAGTCTGTCCAGAACGCTGTCCTAGAGGGACTGGAGCTCAAGTCAACTCTTAATTCTACTCTTCATGCCTACAGATCTATCCCCCATTCTACAACCAGCGAAAGCCTGGACACCCTGTTGTGTAGGAGAGCCATGGTTACCAAGCTGTCCCGGTGGATCATGGAAAAAACAATTGATGCCAAGAAATTTGACTCACTGATTCAGCTCACAAGTCCAGAATGAATACATATGCAGTCAAGCGTTGATGTGCTCTGGATGGTACATTTCAAAAGGGGATCATGTTCTTGTCAGGCAGGGGCGAAAATGCAAATCTGATGCTCCATTCGATGCCGATCCATTGCAAGTTGTCACTAGTGAGGGACACATCATGGCTGCTCACCATCCTGCAAAGTCCATTATGAGGGATTCCTCACATTCCAAGTACCTGCCTCGGAGTTTTTCAGCTCCAGACTTTCTGAGTGAGACTTAGTCATCAGAGGGCCAGGAGAGCCAAAGGACTGCTGCAGTGTCTAGATCACCAGTGCCTGCTGCAGTTGTTACTATTGTCTCCTCAGCCTCACACCACAAGAGTGGTTTGAGCGCCTCGATAACTCATTGAGGCACTTTGATGTATATATTTTTTGTTTATTTGTACTTTTTATTTAATAAAGGGGGAGATGTAGTATCTTGTGTAATATAGAGCACGGGACCCATATGGTCCCTAATGGACTCTGTAGTCTAGTGATGTAAGTGATTGGGTGTGAATAATAAAATTCATGATACAGTAAGTTTCAGTTACCGGTTACACTCTGAGAAATAAAAAAGTGTAATACTAAGCTCCGTGTGTGGTGTGATGAATTTACAGACTACCAGGCTGGGGGGGACACCACAACTGACATAACAGTTAGTTAAATGCTTTCTACTGAAACATGCAATGATCTGTAGGTCAGATAGTGCTTCATTCATTTGAACTTGTGGTTTCCTGTGCATTTCACAAGCAGTTAATTGTCAGCACCTGCACTTAAGACAGTCTATCACATGACGGTGCTCTTTGTCTAATTTAGAGATGAACACACTAACAGTAGTTTTTTTAATTACATTTACATTAAAATGGCTAATACCTGCTACCCATGCCATTCTTATGGCTTTGGGGGCCTGGAATAGTTTGAATTGTCACACTTGTAGGAGTGTGATAGTTAGTAGTTGTGTTGATAGAACTGTTAGGGGCAATATGTGGTGCAAGCTTCAGTGGTCACCTGACAAGGGACCTGGCACTTATGTTTTTTTTCAAGGTAAGCACTGAGGTCAGAGGTTTGAGTCCAAGCAAAGCAACTTTCCATCTTTGTGACATAGGTAAATTGAGAATTATTACACTGTATGATCGTAAACAAATGAAGGTTCCAGCACTTAGTTAGGAATGGCAAAAGTGAAATATGAAACTTGGAAAATAAAAATTCCAACAAGAAACATTAATTTAATGCTATGTCCCAATGTAACATTTTGTTTGCTTAGTTTACATTTTTGTTGCAAGTTCGAAGTCGAAATAACTTTATTTCGGTTCTAGGAACGATACAAGTTTGACAGATAAAACATTACAGTTTAATAGATTTTTAACACATTTGGGAAACATTACAATAAAGTTTAGGGAAGAAAAAAGTTCAGAAAATTCAGACAGTTAAAAAAGCAATACATAAAAAAGATAATTTAGAATGGCAGAATATTTCACAGATTCATAAAATCCCAATAGCATGAGTTTAAACAATAAAAGATAGCAATGCTCTTGTTCAGCTTTTACAACTCATAATGCTTTCTAATAGCTATTGCGACTTTGATATAGTTATATACCGCAGTGCAGATAACAGAGGTGGCCAAAGAGTGCAAGAAGTTAAAACCATCAATATATGTGCAAGGACGGATTTCCCTTAAAAGTGGAACTAAAAATTGCCTTGCCTCTTTATAGAGGGGGCAAAATAGGAGAAAGAGCATTGTGCTCTGGGCTGCCATATTGTCACACGGACAGGGTGATGAGATTAGCAGCCCACCCTGATTGACACGGAAATGCAGCCCACCCTGATTGACACGGAAATGCCACTAAAAAGTGCATAAGCAAAATCTAGTTAAGAGAAATCTGATCTGGACATTGGTAGTGAAGGTTAGATAAAATTGCTGCTGAATGGGGAACGAACTTAAGGGGCCCATCTCCTCTTTTTGCAAGTAACGCCTATTGGCTCTAGAGTGATGTGCCTCTTTGATGATGACTTTAACATTTGTGGGGATACTTTCAGGGTTATCATAGAGATGCCCCGAGCCTATCTCATGAAGTTCACCTCTTACGAATCAGAGCCATGGGATCAATAAGGTATTCATCAGAAAGCCATATTTTAGCCCATCGGAGCAGAGGGGCGATACCTATGCAGTCCTCTATAAAATTTAACCCCAAATCTTAATGACAACGCAGTCTGGGGGCACTTTCTGGGGTCATCAATAACCTTTTTATAAATGTGTTTTCCAAAACTTGTAGTTGGCGGCTATGATGGTAACCCCACACCTCGGCCCCATAAGTTGCCACAAACACTTAGCTTTGTAAAGAGTAACTAACTCTCTCACAGGCTTTTGGCCTAGTTTACATGCGAAGCGAAAAAGCCCCTCCACAGCCCTACTTGTATGTTGCACCCTTGCTGTTATAAGTGGGTCCCAGTTCATCAAATTATTAAATAAGTTCCCTAAATAGGTAAAATTGTTCAGCATATCTATTCTTTTGCCCCTTACAGCAAAGTTTAAGATTTAATAAAATTGACTTTTAAATCAAGTGACGACATAAAATCAGTAAAAGCATTAAGCAATTTTTGAAGGCCGTTTGCTGTCATTGCCATTAGCACTGTGTCTTCCGTGTATGATAGTAGTGGGACAGGTTTGCCACCAATTCGGGGAAAATCTATTTCCTTGTCCAATAAAAAGGCCTCTAGGCCGTTTGTATAGATTAAAAAAAGAAAAGGCGCTAAGATGTACCTGTGCCACACACCTTCTGTAGAAACAATCGACTTCGTCCTTTCCCCTTGGGTGCCATATCTTATAGCAAATGTAGTGTTGGTGTGTAACCTGCATAAGAGGTAAATCAGAGCTTCCTCAACGCCCATTTTCCCCATTAGTGCCCATAGTTTCTCACGGTTTACGGTATCAAAGGCACTGGACAAGTCCATGAAGGCCAGGTGGATAGAACCCTTCCTAGCCTTAATGTACTTGCCAATGATCAAGGACAGGTTGAGACATTGCTCGGTGGTACCCAGCCCCAACCTAAAGCCGTATTGTGTTTTAGACAAGACCCCTTTAGTGGCTGCCTAAGTCTCTAGTCGGGCAAGGATTACCCTCCCCTGTACCTTTGCTATAAGAGAAATTGGCCTATAACAAGCCGGGTCACTTCTATTACCATTTTTAGGTCTCGCCTAAGCCAGCGCATGCGCTGCACTGGCGAGACATTTCGTAAGCCGCTTTTGGAAGTGCTTCCAAAGCGGCCACTAGCTTGCGGCCACGCGCACAAGCGCGCGCGCCACGCTCTGCCTCTCCAATAACATCTGCGCGCGCATCCCTTGTTTACTTTCACTTTCGCGCACAGCGCGAGTGCCGTGATTATAGCAAAACGAAAGAAATAGATGTTTATTTCTATTTCTTTACTTTTACTATAATCGCGGCATCGGCGCTTTACTTTTAACATTAAAATAAAGCGCGGGTGCCGCGATTATAGCAATAGTGAAGAAATAGAAAAAAACATCTATTTTTTTACTTTTGCTATAATCGCGGCACAAGCGCGGGTGCCGCGATTATATCAAAGAGAGCCATAGCCAAACCATTATTTTTAGAGGTTTGTCCATAGCCCTGCTCTCCCAATACTGCCCCAGACCACTCCTGTACAAGCAAGCACCCAGCAAGTTCGTTGATGTCCCCCTCGCCCCCAAGATACCGCCAGACCACTCCTGTGGAAGCAGGCCCATGACTGCCCCATTTATTTATCATGGCAAATGCCTGGTCGCTCCAATACTAACAGTGCCTTGCAAACAATTTATCACTCCCACTGTCGCAGTGCAGCTCCCTTACAAAGAAAGCATCCGGCACACACTCCAGCCCACATACTGTCGCTGCGCTGGTCCCATACAAACAGCACCATGTGAGCCCTAAAAAGCCCCAAACTTAAACAGCTGCCACGCAGCTCCTGTACAAACGGCACCTGGCGAGCACTTTCCAGCAACCCCGCTCAAACCCATAATGCCATTGTGCTGCTCCTGTACATACAGAACCCGGCGAGCACTTTGAAACTTCCTAACTCCATGCTGATGTCAGTTCGCTCCTGTGGAAGCAGAGTGCCCATCGAATGTCTGAGAGAGACCACATCGGCTAAGTGATGTAAAAACGAGCACCCTAATCATTAAAATTATTTTTTCAAACCTGTAATGTCTCCAGGCAGACGCATGCGCATGCGCAAAATTAACAATGCTTTCTATTTTGATTATTCACTGATATGTGTATGTTAAGTGTGTGTCTGATCTGCAAGATGACCTTGGTTTAAAAGGTCCACAGCCAGACTAGCACAACAAACAGGAGAAAGGAGTCTGACGATAGCTGCACACGTTTGCGTTTTCCGCATATGGTGTGTAGTGGTTAAGTTTGTGCCGTACTTTTGTGATTGCGTGTGGGCTTTATCTGTGCTCATGAATGTGTGTTTTTATGTCTACGTGCACGAGTGTACATAAAAGACCGTGAAACAAAACACCTTTTTTAGTACAGTTAATGCACATTCCAGAGAGCAACAGATGTGCACATCATATTATAAGTCACTGGAGTTTTACGCCGATGACACACAAATTATCGTCTCAATCTCGTGATGTAAATGAAACAGCAGATAGGTTCTGTAACTGCACAGAAGAAGTGCGAAGGTGGATGAAGGGAAACTGCCTGAAAATAAACTCAGGCAAGCCCAAGGGTCTCCTTTTTGGAAACAACCCTGCCTTTTGGTCCCATACCTGGAGGCCACAAAATGTGGGGACACCAACCTCGGTGAAAAACGTTAAAAACCTGGGCAATATATTTGACGACAACCTGACTTTCCTTTCGGAGCTCAGGTGAACGCGCTCACCTCACCCAACTACAACAAGGCTACAACTCCTCCAATCACAAGCATTGGCATAGCAAATAGGTCTCGCTTTTGGGACCTTATAAGTATTTAGTTATGCAGCACAATATCCTTGGTGCAACAACATCAACTGTTGCATGGCTAAACACTTATAAGGTCCCAAAACGAGCCCTATTGACTATGCCAATGCTTGTTAAAAACTGGAACCACGATGGCCTCCTTCCAAGTTGCTGGAATGGGGCCAATGACTATTGCTTTAAAGACGTTTTCAATAAAGGTGTCCACAAATTGGGATTTCTTTTAAACAGATCTAGTGGAACCCCAACAGGGTCAGGGGCTTTCAAACAAATTCCCTTCACTAGAGCCTCCTCCACCTCAGCTACTGAGATGGATAAACTTAGTTGGGAAGCTGCAGTTAAATCTTGGGGCAAATCCCCAATATTCTCCTCTAACTGCTTCTGATGCAGGTTAAATATAGCAGAGAAGTGGGATTTCCAAACATCCCTCAAAATCGATGAGTCCATCCATCTCACATCTTCCTTAAATAGTGGGCAGTTAATAATATCCCAAAAGCTTTGTGTCTTTGAGGGTGCTTGCTCTTTCCAGATCTTCCCACGCCAGTCTCCTCAATACCTCTTTTCTTTTCTCAAATATGGTTTCGTATATTATACTTGCATTTTTAATATGATGTCTATCACAAGGGATAACATGAAGGGCCATTTTAAGGTTCTTTTGGGCCTTTGTACATTCAGAGTTAAACCATCGGGCCTCCTGGGGTTCATTGCTATGGGCGGGTCTAGTTAGTCTCTTGGTTAAATCCGAGCAAAGCAGCTCAAATGTCTGGACAACCTCACATGGGGGGAGTCTTGCTGTAGGCACCTCACAATTGGGTGATAATTTGCTATGATAGTTTCTTCCTCAAACTGAGGGGGATTTATCTTGCCCCAGTTTAATCTTACCCCTTTATTTGTATTATATTGGATCAAGCGGTCGTCGCCTTTCCCTACCTGGGCTGTTACACTGAACGATACAGTGAGGGGATTGTAATCACTAGCATTATTAGGTTCCACTTCAAAATCGGTGACAAGCAAAATGAACTTTCTAGAAATAAACATATAATCAATGGAACTTTCCCTGCCGCCACCAACAAAAGAAGGACACTGGGGTAAGGAACTACAGATCAGGTTATCAATAAGCCCCAGGGCATTCCCAATAATGATGGAATTTAAAGCTTGCAAGTTCCAAAAGACTGCACACATAAAACAAACCACTGCTAAAGTTCACATTTTAATTTCATCCCTGCCTTTCGTTACATTTGTTTTGGAAGGTAAACACCCTGCCAAGAAGTTTCTTCCATATCCATGTGTCACGGGGCCACTGGGTCGTGTGGCCCCATGTGTGAAGCTACTTGTCCTTTTCACCCACAGGGATGGGACGGCCCCTATAACTACGATCCCGACCCGTCAGAGGTGGAGTTTGCCCCGGTGACGTCACCAGTGACCGACCAATCCCACGCCTCGCTGGTCGTAAAGAAGGAGGACGCGGAAGACGCCAGCGCGAAAGCCGGGAGAGCAGTAGGTGAAGAGGTACAGGAGAACGAAGCCGGAGGAGTGCAGCGAAGCGAGGAGCGGAGCAAGACCACGTCAACGGAGGATGAGTCCAGGGAGACATAGCAGGTGGAGAATCCGGGCGGCCAACGACACCGCGTAGCGCCCAGCCACACTTCAGGAGAAGTGTGGCTGCAACAGGTACGGAGAAAACTCCGGGGCATAATACACAGCACGGGAGGGAATGGATAGGGGTTAGCGGGAGGTCACTTGGGACCGCAGCCTTTTCTTTAGTTCCACTCGGTGGTGGCCGGTGAATGCGTTGAAACCCCCTCACTCCCTTCCCTGTTATCCGCTGTAAGCGAGGGACATAACACTAAAATCCCCTTCTCATCTTTCTTTCTGGGCGCGGAGTCTTGCATCCGGAGAGAGGAGACAGGACGACGAATGGTACCACAGAAGAACACAGCAGAGGAATGAACACCATCGCCTGTTGTATAAAGGAGAAATAAAGAACCCCGATAGTAACAACTCTCGATTCCGCCTACTTATTCCGATCTGTCCCCCCTGCCCGACCCTGACAAGTGGCGAGCCAGATAGGAGAACGCCATCTGTTACAAGATGGAAGCCTTAATCATGCAGATGAGAGAAGGACAGGCCAAACTCGAATGGGCTATGGAAAAAACCTTGAGTCAAGCTGAACAGGATCGAGCAGTCTTTACATCTGCTTTACAGACTCAGTTGAACAACATCGTCGCTCTGGCTGAAGGACAGTCTCAACTCATAGCAGCACTGGGGCAACCACGGACTGCCGCTCCCCCTGGTGCCGTCGTCCCCCTCCAAAAGTATGTCCCAGGTGACGACCCCATGTCCTTTTTTTTAAATTTTGAAAGGGCAGCAAGGGCAAGTACATGGCCCGGGGAACGGTGGCCGTTTTATTTGGCCCCCCTTTTGTCAGGAGGAACCCAAGCCGCTTATCAGATGGCCAACAGAGACGGGACTGCCACTTACGGACACATAAAGCAATTTATCCTAGACAGGCTGGGGGTAGACGACGAAAGCCACCGTATACGGTTCCGACAGGAGAGAGGGTTGTCAGGGGACACCCCAAAAGCTCTTTTCTTTAAGATCAAGGACGCTGCCGATAGGTGGCTGAAGCCCCTAGAATCAACGATGGAGGAAGTCATGAATAAGCTATATTTGGAGCAATTTCTCGAGGCCTTGCCATATGGGACTCAACGATGGCTCCGCCAACATGCCGGACTGTCTGTAGAACAGGCCATCGACTTGGCCAACTCCTATGCCAGAGCACAGTCCAGTAACTTGAGCAGGGAACGGGAGAAGTCGGGTAAGGGTCCTCAACCGTCCCCCAGGCAGGACAAAAGACTCGGAAAACCGTCCCTTGAGCCCCCTCCCAGGATACGGTATAACAAACCGGAGACTCTAGCCCCTTCCAGACCACAGTGTTATGAGTGTGGCGAATGGGGACACATAGCCCGGCATTGTCGAAGGAGGAAAGAAAAAGGGGAGGAGGAACCCATGGAAGTCGGCTATATGCCCCGAGCCCTCATGTATGCTCAAGAAACTGGACCCACATTTTTTGTAAGTGTGACGATGGACGGCAGGCACGTAAGAGCTCTGTTGGATTCAGGGTGTCGTCATTCAGTGGTTAGAGAACGCCTTGTTTCCCTCTCCTCCATCATACCGGGACGTACCGTAGGGATCAAATGTGTACATGGAGATGTCAGGAACTTACCCGTAGCTAGAGTCCTCATAAAAGGCCCGAGAGGGGGAGGGAACCGGTGTATATTAGGTGTCCTCCCTGAGTTGCCTGAACCGCTTATCCTAGGCGCTGACATTCCCTGTTTTTCCACCCTAATGTTAGAAACCTTACGTACGACTGACGGGGCGACCAAGCAGTCCCCAGCCCTCTTAGCAGCAGAGCCGTGGGCCAGTGATACACATTTTAGGATCGCCCAGCTGAACGACGCCAGTCTTGCTTAAGCCTGGCAGAATGCCCAGGCCAACAAAACCAACCCCCAGAGGGTTTATTCTGGGTTTATTGAGCAAAACGGACTACTATATCGGCTAGGAAGTGAGAAAGCCCAACCCCAGTTGATTGTACCCACTGATTTTAGGGATTAAGTCATGTTTTATGCGCATGCCCATATCTTGGCAGGTCATTCGGGGGCCGAGAAAACCACTGACTCCATCATACAGAATTTTTTTTGGCCCGGCATATACGCTCAAGTAAGGAAATATTGCCAAGAATGCGACATATGCCAAAAACGGAATCCCTACATTCTCCCTAAGGTCCCCTTGGTACCCATGCCTATCATAGGAAAACCATTTGATCGACTGGGGGTTGACATCATAGGTCCCCTTCCTAAATCGTCCAGAGGGTTCCAATACGCCATGGTCATCGTCGATTACGCCACCCGATATCCGGAGGCGTTTCCCTTACGATCAGCTACCTCCAATGCCATAGCTCAACGGTTGGTCGAAGTATTTTCTCGGATGGGGTTTCCGAGGGAACTAATTACAGACCAGGGTACTCCATTCGTATCACGTCTGATGAACCAAGTATGTAAACTGCTCCACGTGAAACATCTACGCACGTCGGTTTACCATCCTCAAACCGACGGATTGGTAGAGCGTTACAACGGCTCCCTGAAGTTGACACTAAAAAAACTCCTAACGGGGGATGGAAAGCAGTGGGACCAGCTGCTTCCCCTGGCTTTGTTTGTTCTGCAAAGCCAGGTGTAAATCAGTTTGGGGTCCTCCCAGTTCGAGCTTCTTTTTGGTAGAAAACCCCGCACCCTCCTTGAGATCACTAAGGATAGTTGGGAACGAAAAGGGGCCATAGACTCCCAAGACCTGATTGACTACACACGAAACCTCAAGACCAGACTGCATAAATTAAGGACTCTCGCTCATAAGTCATTATAGAAGGCCCAACACAAACAAAAGACCTTTTATGATAGGGGGAAGAAATGGAGGGAATTAGATGTGGGAGATTGGGCTCTCATCCTCTTGCCCTCCTCGACCCACAAGCTTAAGAAGGAGTGGCAAGGACCATATCCCATTCAGCGAAAGATAGGGAAAACCTCCTATGTATTACAACTTTCCCCCTCACGTACCCAAACCTACCACATAAACATACTGAAGAAGTGGTTAGGCCCAATCCCCCGCGTATAACATAGGGTAGCCACCGTGGCCCCGGTGGTAACAACCGTAGGTGATACCCTCATAAACCCCGACTTAGACAAAGAGAAGAAGGAAGAGGTACTGTCCGTCCTTTTTGAATCCCAGACAGTATTTTCAGATCAACCTGGGAGAACCACACTAGCCACTCACTACATTCCTACTGAAAAAGGGGTAGTCGTAAAACAAAAACCCTACCGGGTCCCCGAAGCCCGTCGCATTACACTTAAAAAGGAAGTAGACCAGATGCTTGCATCGGGTATTATCGTACCCTCAAAAAGCAACTGGTCTTCTCCTGTGGTTCTTGTACCAAAAACCGACGGAACCACGAGATTCTGTATTGACTTCCGTGCGGTTAACCGGGTCTCTAAACAAGACGGATACCCATTACCCCGGGTAGACGAGCTAATAGAACGCCTTGGTGAGGCTCGCTATATAACAACCATCGACCTCACCAAGGGGTATTGGCAGGTTCCCCTCCACCCTCCCGACCAGGAAAAAACAGCATTTGCAACCCCTGATGGCCTCTTCCACTTTACAGTTCTCCCTTTTGGATTACATGGGGCCCCGGCGACCTTCCAGCGCCTCATGGACACTCTCTTAACACCCCACCTTAGATATGCTTCAGCGTATTTGGACGACATTGTCGTATTTAGTCCATCTTGGAACGAGCATATGCAACACCTGAAAAAAATCCTACGAGCCCTTCAAGACGCAGGGTTACATATTAATGCTAAGAAGTCTAGGTTCGCCTTCACTCGTGTCAATTATTTAGGATATGTTCTCGGCGAAGGCCGTATTTTTCCCCAACAAGAGAAGGTGAAGGCTATACGCTCCCAGTCTTTCCCTACGACAAAAAGAGATCTAAGGGCCTTCCTGGGACTGGTGGGATACTACCGCCGGTTTATACCCCACTTCGCCAGTATTTCTGCTCCTCTCACTGATCTCCTAAAGAAATCGGCTCTCTCATCCCACCTCGACCAACCCTCCCCCTGGTACAGTCCGCCTTTCAGACCCTCAAAACGGCATTGACGACAACGCCCATCTTGGTCACTCCGGACTTTACCAAACCCTTCCTCTTACAAACTGATGCGTCAGGGGTCGGACTGGGCGCCGTTCTATCCCAGCTAGATGAGGAAAACAGAGAGCGACCCATCCTCTATCTAAGCCGTAAGCTGTTCCCCAGGGAAACCGCATATCCCACCATTGAAAAAGAGTGCCTGGCCCTCAAATGGGGAATTGACAAACTGCGGTACTACCTAGAGGGACGTCGATTCACCCTTTTCACTGATCATGCCCCCCTTTCTTGGCTACAGCGGAACAAAGGTCGCAATGACCGCATCCTGCGTTGGTTTTTGGCCCTTCAGCCCTATGACTTTGTCGTTCACCATCGGAAGGGCTCCGATCAGACAAACGCCGACTATTTGTCCCGCTACCCCCTTTCCCCCGAGCGGGGAAAGCCAGGGGAGGAGATTTGTCACGGGGCCACTGGGTCGTGTGGCCCCATGTGTGAAGCTACTTGTCCTTTTCACCCACAGGGATGGGACGGCCCCTTTAACTACGATCCCGACCCGTCAGAGGTGGAGTTTGCCCCGGTGACGTCACCAGTGACCGACCAATCCCACGCCTCGCTGGTCGTAAAGAAGGTGGACGCGGAAGACGCCAGAGCGAAAGCCAGGAGAGCAGTAGGTGAAGAGGTACAGGAGAACGAAGCCGGAGGAGTGCAGCGAAGCGAGGAGCGGAGCAAGACCACGTCAACGGAGGACGAGTCCAGGGAGACATCGCAGGTGGAGAAGCTGGGAGGCCAACGACACCGCGTAGCGCCCAGCCACACTTCAGGAGAAGTGTGGCTGCAACAGGTACGGAGAAAACTCCGGGGCATAATACACAGCACGGGAGGGAATGGATAGGGGTTAGCGGTAGGTCACTTGGGACCGCAGCCTTTTCTTTAGTTCCACTCGGTGGTGGCCGGTGAATGCGTTGAAACCCCCTCACTCCCTTCCCTGTTATCCGCTGTAAGCGAGGGACATAACACTAAAATCCCCTTCTCATCTCTCTTTCTGGGCGCGTAGTCTTGCATCCGGAGAGAGGAGACAGGACGACGAATCGTACCACAGAAGAACACAGCAGAGGAATGAACACCATCGCCTGTTGTATAAAGGAGAAATAAAGAACCCCGATAGTAACAACTATCGATTCCGCCTACTTATTCCGATCTGTCCCCCCTGCCCGACCCTGACGGGCTACACCATGTCCGAGTCTCTTACTTACATAATAATGAGGCTAGCATTCAATCTTTTGTTGTTGGTGGTATGTTTTGTGACACACCTGTTGGTTTTTTTGTGAGTGACTAAGATGGTCTGTGAAAACCTCAGCTTTCACGCCTAACCCCAGACACTCAGCTTTGACAAAAGGGGAACTATTAGGAAGGAAATAAATCTGCAGCAATTAAAATAGAGTAAATAGATCTATGTGAATGGGGGCACATGTAACTGTAAACAGCCTTAATAATAGCAAAGATCCTGCAAGATGTGTATTGAGTAATCTGGCCAGACGTTGTTGTCTTGTCTAGAAAAAGAGGTCTTGATGGGATCATTTCTTCTTGTAAATGTTTACATCAACACAGATAACCTACATAAAGACAATCATGTCAATTATTTTATGTGTTAAATCTACAAGATAGATTTCCCAGGATACTCTTAGTAGTCACCAGTGATTTTAACTCAAATTTATCAAAGGGGAAACGGTGGATAATGTTTTGGAACAACAGAACTGTTATTGGGTCATCCTGGCTCAGGCATACTCGTCTTTTATTGGCAGTCAAGCTTGGATCCGAATGGCCTAAATTCCTTTCATAGGTTAGGCCTATGATCATTGATCTAACGCCATTCACCTATGATCATACTGTGCAACTGACGCACATCAGTCAGCACAGAATATTCATTCTTGATTTTACATTTGCATCCCATCCAGTTATTTCAGATTGTCACCAAATACAAAATCATATTGAAAATGGTGGGAAGACTAACCCATCAGGGATTAATTCTCTCCACAATCCTAAGCTCAAATGAGTAGCCAGGAATTTAAGATGCAAAAAATGCTCCTGCAAAGAGGTTAAAGGAGGGTGCGCCTCACTGGAAAATCAGGAGTAAACATTAAAAGAACTTAGGCACACATATAAGAAAGCTGTATGCGGGTGTTAAAAGGAAAGCTAGTAATAAAAGATGGATTGAATAGAATTGATGGTATTTTACCAGTACAAAAGATCATAATGTTCCCATTACACTCTGGCATAAGCATATTACCTCACTTTACGTTACGTCTTCAGAGGAACATGGATCACTCAGTATTCCGGGTGAAGACCAGCAGTATGGGTGATCGTGGAAAGGGTGTTCGCGTTCATGAGAAGTGCAGGTCAGGTGGGCCTTGGGACCAAATGGCATGCCTGGCTGCCCTTTTTAAACTATTCAGTTTTGGGCAGCATGTTTAATCTCTTTGTTTAATGGATGCTGTCATACCAAGGGGACACTGGACTCCTGGCACGGGTCTATTGTCCTGCACCCTCTCTATGAAAAAAGGTTGCTGCAAAGATCCCAACAGTTACAGAATGATCATGTTTATTGAGATAGATGCTAAACTTTATGCCTCATTATTAGAACATCTCAAGGAATAGGCCAATGAGAAACAACGCATCCCATGGTTTCAGACCAGGTTTTGTGATGGATGAGGCACCACAGATAACACCCTAGGTCCTTCGATGCTGGTGGAAACTCACACCACTCCAGGTAGCTCCTCCCGGCATACCTGCTTCGTAAGACTTTCAAACTACATTTGATAGTATTAAAAAAATCTTGTATGGAGCAACCTGCAGAGATGGGGAGTTCCCTAACTACTACTAAGGGTCATACTGTGATTGTACCATGTGACCTGGGTGTGTGTCAGATTAAGGAAGGTTAATCACATCTCAGACCCAATAAATACAAATTGGGACCTACACAGGGCTGTGTATTGCCATCCACACTTTTTAATCTGTATGTGGCAGTACTTGGGATAGCTCTATTAGCTTTCATTAATGACAGGTGTTATCTCCCAAAGCTATGAAGAATGCCTGTTCCAATCTTGCAATATGCCTAGATAAGGTTGGCTTTGGTCTCCAACATCTGCCAACGGCCTTGAAGTCTTACTGCATGAGAAAAATATTTTTAGTAAATATTTCAAAAACAAACATTGTTATATTTGGCAAACGGTCAGAAAAGACTGTCACTTGGAAATCCCAGAGATCTTCTATTCCTAAAGCTACAGTACATACATTTCTTGGAATATGGCTTCTTGAGAGAGGTGGCCGCCATCTGCATCTCTCAGCCCTAAAAGCAAAATCAGTGTTGCCCTCTTTTCACTACATTATTTTATCAAGCAAACTTGCTGGCCCCTCCATCACTTCAGTTTTAGAAATTATAAAAGCTGAACTTCTTCCTGCACTGGTTTTTGGAAACAAAACATTTCATGGTACATTATCATGCTGTTTAAATATAGCTCAATATAATCTATTTAGGTGCCGACTTTGTATTCCCTCCTTATCATCCCAAGGCAAATTACACTAGAAAATTGTCCTGTTACATCAACACCTGGCAGGTGAGTCAACCCTACTTCTGTGTTGGTACAGAAACAAACATGCTACGGATGACTATCAAATTATTGCGATGGAAAGAGGTAAATGGCCCAAAGGTAAGTTGCCCAAGACAACTTAGGGATGGAGCCAAGGACCCCCATACAGTCGCTTTAAAAGTATTTTGAAAGGGGAGGTAAGATACTTATTTTTTAAATCAGACCTTTTAATGTTTAACACTTGAAAATTGTTTAACCTGATAGGGAATTCTTATAGAAAAGCAGGATTTCAATTTTACTTAACCTTTGCATTAAAAAAGGCCTGATTCATCCGTCCATGTGGGCCCAGAAAGTGGAGAGTCAGTGCAGGCAATTTCAAACATCACTTTGTCATTTTTTATGGGTTTAATTTTGTCTGCCTGCGTAAACACTTTGACGCTTTTGCACATTTGGAGCACCTATGTTTATATCAAATGAAATATTGTTATTAGTATTTGCTTAAAATACTTGCTATTTAATGAGCCACCTAGACCTATGTGTTTTTGGATTCATTCTTGTATAAAGAAATTATATTTTGGGTGGTGTAAACGTAACAAACATTTTTCATCTGACAGAACCATTTGTTTCTGTAATATATGATGCCCAGGTTCTGAGGAACACATGGTCAACCCATTGATGTTTAATGTGCAAAGTAACCCTGGGTGTAGTACTACGCTACGCTTGCGGAGCGTGCGTAGTTTGCGCTACTAAGCACATTGCACGTAGCACAGTGCAAAAACGCATAGCGGGCATTTTTTGCTTGCTCCTAGTCCTCAACGTCAAGTTGGTGACCGCGAGCGAGCAAAATCAACATCCCGGCGAGATTCTCAACGCGGGGAGGTCAGGTTTCTCATTGTGAGTGGTCGCGTATGCTCGCGACGAGAAACTACCAGTCCGTGTTGAGAAAGCTGCCGCTAGAGTACAAATCTACACGAGCGGCAGAAAACGACCGCTTGCACTGTGCAAGATGCCGTTTGCAATGATTGCACAGTGCGGACAAGCATCCGGCACTGTGCAATCAGTGCGAACAGCATTTCCCTACCGCACTACGCAGTTCGCGTAGCGCGAAGTGCACTTTGCGTAGCTACGCGTAGCACTACTAAGCAAACTACATCCAGGGTTAGTGCAAAGTCATTTTGGGGCAGCTTTAGCAGCACCTTGAGACCCTCACGAGTGAGTAGCAAGCTTTAATACATGCCTGATTGATTGATTGTCTCTGTTATTTGACACGCGCAGATCCATTGCCGTTTTTTTTAAAAACAGATTTTATTTGTCAAATAGCACATACGAAGCAGAGCTCTGTGATCCAAAAACTTCTGCATAATAAGTTTACATCATCATGACTTTGACAAAAACATAATAAAGGTAAATTGGAAAGCAATGCAGATGAAATAAATCAACAAAGAAACCATAACACAACAACACCCCCCCGGCACATTAAAGTCTACCCCAGAGCAGCACAATATTAGAAAATGAACCTACATCAATAACTGCAGCACGCTATTACACATGAAACTACGTCTTGCACCAGTTAAAAGGAAATTAGGCTGGGTCGAGGGTCCCTGCCGTAAAGGCGGGTTCCAGCTGCAAGACTCGATTGTCCGTTTATCGCTTCCAAATTTTAAACTGTTTGTGTGGGCACCCCCTTGCTGTAAAAATGGGGATCTTCAAACCCATGCAAAAGTCCAGACCATTCTTCCATGCGGTCACTGAGGGCGCTGCCGGTGCCCTCCATGACCTTGCGATATCTCTTTTGGCCAGAGTAAACTCCAGTAGCATAAGATGACGTTTGTATATGTTGCCCCCCACCCCTTCCATAATATGTAAGATTACCAACTTCGGCGAACGGGGAAGATCCCAGCCCAATACCTCCGAGAGGCAGGTCATTAACTCCCCTCCAAAATCGTATCAGGGCAGAGCAGTGCCAGACCGTATGCATCAGGGGGCCCTCTTCCCTCTCACACCTGAGACATATAGGGGTGGCCACCAATCCTGCCCTCCACAATCTAACCCTGGTGAAATATACCCTATGAAGGTACTTGAACTGGATAAGGCGCAAGCGTACTGCTATTGCAGCCCCCGCGGGGAGGCCAGTGCCTCCGTCCAGTCCTCCCCCTCCAGCGGGCCAACATCGCCCTCCCAGGCCTCTCTGAGCTTCTGTAGTGTGGAGGAGCTATCGGTAACCAGGGATTGGTAGATTTTATAAATGTTATGGTCTTGGAGATCTCCCATAAACACCTTAGCCTCAATCTGGCTAAACTCAGCAAGCGACTCTAACCCCTCCAGACTAGGTGAGATAGCATGCCGGAACTGAAGATATCTATAAAATTGGGTTTTCGGCATTTGAAAGTCCTTCTATAGGTCTTGAAAGGACTTCAGGACCGGCCCCCGCATTACATCCTCCAGGGTAGAGATACCAATGTTATCCCAACCACGGAACCTAGATAGAGTAGCCAACCGAGGCAACTGTCCATTGTTCCACAGGGGAGCCTCCCTCGTAAGCCTATTCCACCACCCCATCTTCCAAAGGGCATGCCTCCAAATTTGAAAACTTACCCTCTTAACTCACGGCAAATAGTTGCGCAGCGGTGCAGTGTATAGTATAGTATGCAAAGTGGAATCTCCCATACACCTTCATTCAACTGCATAGGCCGGGTCGGCCCTATGCCCGTACCACCATTCATTTAAGACAAGCAGATGCGAGGCCATATAGTACGACAGGATGTCGAAGGTCGCCAGCCCCCTGCAGTACGTAGATTGGAAACATGTCCATAACGCTACTTTGGCCACAGCACCGGCCCACATAAACTGTACCAAGGCCGCATTGCCTTGCAGGAACCATCTGGAAGGAATCGGATAGGGGTGATTTTGCAAGTGATATTGTAAGCAGGGGAGCGAGACCATCTTGAAGATGGATGATCTACCATAGATGGACAAGGGCATATGGGACCAGGTCTTAAGGACCTCCCGTACATTCTGTCCCAAGACACTCTAGGCGAGTCCGAAAAGAATACTCGCAAATACTTCATCCCCCCCTGTAGCCACCCGAACCCACGAGGCCCAGAAGCCCAGAGATCCATTGCCATTTTGCAACGGAATTGGCTTGGAAGTATGAATGGCGTTTTAGTGCCCACACTCTTTTTATCGTATTAAGAATAACATGCTTATAGTGGGGATCATGCATGATTTTCCCTTGTAACCCACTGGCCACTCGATATTCCAATTTATATTTGACGTTTTTGTTGTACCTTTTTAAATTATCTATGTTATTACTTTTGTCGTTGGACCCATATTTAATGTCTATTTGTATCATAATGGTTTTCATTAACCACACAATAAACATATTAGTGGTATTATTATTAATCTGTGTTCAAAATAGTGATTCCTCATGGCGATGCCAGTTAAAAGTCTCAAAAGGTGGCAAATGCTGTATAAAGGCCACCAGGAT
The DNA here is from genome assembly GCF_964204655.1 of Triturus cristatus. Taxonomy (NCBI): domain Eukaryota; kingdom Metazoa; phylum Chordata; class Amphibia; order Caudata; family Salamandridae; genus Triturus; species Triturus cristatus. The sequence goes on along the minus strand of NC_140586.1, from coordinate 82,168,450 downwards.
TCGCTACACAAAAGAACTTGCTTTTTTGAACGTTTTTCTTTGTTTCAAACTACCACACAGCATCAGTTGGGAGACGGTGGGGCAGGGGAGAAACCCCAGATCAGTGATGTTAATCTTCGCACCAGCTTCCTTCTGAATTTGTCAAAGTATCCTGATGGCACAGCTAACATTATTGGCTAGTGGCACATTTCTCTGCAGAACTGAAAGAACCGCACACCTTCAGCTGTATTGCAAGCTTCATGTTTTCCTAAAAAATCATAATAAACATTAATACATGTATGTATAAAAACGGGGGCTTTCGTTCAACCTTCATCCTTTGGTATGTTAAAGTATTATTCATATATGTCTTTTCACCCTCCACAGCATTCAGCCACTGGCTCCCTGCACCATAAGTGACAACGTTGTGTTTGTGCAACGTGTGCCTAAGAAGGAATCTACTTGGGTATTATGGCTGGTAGGCCAGCTTCTATTTCATCTTTCATGTTTGGTTTTAATTTATTTTGGAGATGGGTCATTTCTTTTTTTTTTTTGCATACACATGGATGCCATGTTTAGACGGCTGAGCTATGCAAAAAAGTGATGGGTGGAATGCTTGAAGTAATGTCACCCACTGGTAATTACGCTGGCCTGCAATGCAGCCCATCCTGTCCAGAACTATGGTCTTGAGTGCAGCCCCAAGCGATCGCCAGTGGCTGTGATTAACTGGAACATTCCTTCCATCATCTTGTTTTTGTATGTTTATATGACAGCATTTTGTGCTTTTTATTATTTGCATTCTTCTAATTCATATTACATTGGTAAAAAAACAATCGCTTAAAAACCGCTGCAGGCTTTCCAAATCCAAACCTATCGTTTTGCTAATCTTAGTTATGATTTGATCTTCGTGTGACTTACGGGACTGGCTGGTAAGTGTTTGTCTAACAGGTTTTCAAAAACATGTCTAGATCACACACACATTTTCAGAATAACCATACAACTATGTAAATCAGAACATTTTGATTTGATGAATGCAAATGTATGTTATGAGACTATACTGAAAATCTGGCCTTGATCATTCCTTCCGTACCTACGTTTTATACCCCTAGTATAACGCTTTCAAAAGAACTTCTTAGGACCCTGCAGGTAAGGCCCTTGCCTAGATTACATGTTGCTCATTGATGGAAGCTATTTTCGTGGAATTTGATGGATCTTTATGCATTAATACAAGATTCATGACAATGATTGAGTGAAGATAAAGGTATGGTTGTTCTGTACTAGATAATGTAACTACTCATTGTAGTATTTTCAGTATCAGCACCGTGCAGAGCAACCACGTTTTCCAGTCCCATGCACGAGAAGCTTTTGCAGCTCTGGCTGTTGTGTTGCATGCTAGGATTTTCAGTCCTAACCTATTACAAATCCCGGACCACAAATCTCAGAATTGACAGAAAATGGCTAGAATGCATAAAAATAATCCCTCTCTCAGTGTTTGTGAGTGTCAGTGTTTACACCCCCTTGCTTCAAAATCCATAATTTTCTGTCCCATTGTCGATTGGTGAAGGACTGTAGTCAGGGCACAAGTCGATGGTACACGTAGATAGACGGCGTCTAACCACTATTTTTACAGGGTGGACACCATCTACCCTGCCATGAGGTTGGGCCCTACAGAAATGTGCTAAACTTGTCCTGGTGTAATTTTCAGACACCAGGACATTTTCAGCAGCACCTGCACGTTTTCTTCTTTAGTTCTGAACAGCAACATACGGGCAGAAAAGAGGGATCCAGCAGCGCTGAGCGCCCATAAGAAAAGCCAAAGTTAAGGGGCCACCAGGCCTACTTTTCTTGGAGTATCCTAGCTGGGAGCTACCGGGAGCCCACACCTAGAAGCAATGGAGGGTAAATAAAGACTCATAGCTTGTTTTCACATCTACTTAAGAGATGCATGCTTTTGACTTTGTTCAGTCCCTATATTTAAGAGATATGCATGCACTGTAAGAATATCAGATGTGTTGGTCTGTCCCAGTATTTACACAATTAACAATTTAAATGCCACTATTTTGTTTCATTTATTTTATAGTGCTTTAGCACTACTCATCCCAATGCAGGGTGTCAGAGCGCTTTATATCACATGTACATTGACAATAAATTATTTATGTGTAAATCAATGTACAGGATGTGTCACATAAGACAGTGAGGGTCTCAAGTTGTTGGAGCCACATGTCCTTCATAGCTCAGTGTGCTATATTAGATGGGTTGCAATTTATGAACAGCAAGTAACAAAGGGATCTCTGTGTTAAAAGCAGTAACCCACTTACCCATGTACATAAAATACAAATCTTTCATTGACATGTTACATAATGTGCTTTCAAGGAGATATATTAACCCTTTATACTACTTTGAATCAAAACTGGGACTAGGCAAAACACAGATCTCTCCAGCAAATACCTTATCCTCCAGAATTATCTTACCATTATTATTATTCCCTGAGATGTAGCTGTCACACAAAGATCTTTGTAGCAGGTGGCTCAACCCCCTAATTTGTTAAATATTTTAATGCACACAAATGTACTCATGATAGACCTGATAAACTTATGCAAGGTCTTAAGATCTGATGTCACTTTCTGTGATGTTATGGGTTGTGCTGCTACTTCCTGTAATGCAACAAGCGATGTCACGTGCTGTGATGTCACATGCCATGATGTTCATTCCATACTATATAACTTGGTTAGTCCCACCCACTTCTTTTCTAGGACTTGTGTCCTGACTGTAGTGGTGCTGTTTATAAAGCGTGGCTAATCACCCGATAGGGTCTGGAGGCTTATTCGAACAGTCAGCTCTTGAGGGCCATTCGGGATTCCGGAAGTAAGGTGATGGTCCGGATGTGAGAAGTTGGCCTGATATATGCTGTCCACTAGTTATAGTGGGCACCCGGTATCAGTCTAAACAACCCCTTATTGGTTATAGGTTAAAGACAACCTTTATTGAAAGCTATACTAGTGGTGGCTATGGAGAGCAGCCTTCAGGCTAAGTCTTGAGCAGAGAGTCGAAGGTCCAGGATTCAGCTTCAGCGTTTCGTCCAGGGTAATCTAAAGTCCTAAGGACAGGGGTCCCATACTTATACTAAGGTAGGGGGTTGGACATACTCTGGGAACCCACCTATGGGAGGGTTTGGAAAGATGGGTGGCTACACCCATTTCCTTTGTCCAGTTTCGCACCAGAGCAGGGGCTGGAAGCCCCTGAACCAGTTTGAGCTGGACTATGCACAGGGACACCAAATGTGTCCCCAGTGCAGGACTTCAAAGCACTCAGAGAGTGCTCCACTCAGCCCCAATACACATAAGCCTGTCTGGGAGGTGGTTACACCTCCCTGTGACAGGAAATCTATTGTCCAGGCCTCCCCTGCCGGAGTTTCAGTCAGCAGCAGGAGGCCAGACTGGTGTCTGTGGCTGCAGCATCCATTTTGTGATGCCAGGGCTCTATTAAGTTTCTACCGGGTATACCAGTGCTGTCATGTCTCTCCCTCTAGAAGGGTGGGATCATACTCCCACACCAGTTACTTGTGTGGGGGTAGGATTCCAAGGTGTTTGACACCAAACACGACATGTTTCCGTGCAGCCAGTCCAAAGTTAGCATTTACCGTTTGGTTATAATGCACTTAAGAGTATATGGTCAGGCTGCACTACCAACAGCATCAGAGAAGGGTCTCCCCGAACGCTGCAGAGGGGCTCTGCTCATGCAGGGGCACCCTCTCACATAGGAGCCAAGCACTGTGCCTTCAGTATTGATAAGGCCTGCCATAGGAGTGACTTATAGGTTTATATATGGGTATATGGTGAGATATAGTGAACCTATATCTCAGTAAGGGGTGCATGCACCACCTTACCCAGGCTGCAGTAGCAGACCTGTGGTGTCATTTTGGGTGGCTTCCCAGGGGTGGCATAATACATGCTTCAGCCCCTGGTAGGCCTCTGGGGTACCTATGCCCTGGGTACATAGTGTACCATATACTAGGGGCTTACAAGGACACCTCAGATCCAATCTGTAATGTACCTAAAGTATATGGAATCATTTTAGAGAGGAAGCAGCTAGGCTGGGGCCCTGAATAGCAGGGTCCCAGCCAGACTAAAGTCGAAAAACAGTGAAACACCAGCAAAAAGTGGGGGTAAACATGTGAAGCAGATCCTACTCTCCTACACTGGAGTTGCGAGGTGGGGCTGTTCTAGCCCTTTTCTGCAATGTGGGAGAAGGAGAGTCCTCCACTTCTGGTTCGCTAGATGCAGGAAGAATGAGCACATGAGAGACAGGCAGAACATATTCTTCTCAAAACATAATTTTTTTTAAAGTTTCCACCTGAGACAAAGGAAAACTGGTGGGATGGGCAGTTCTGGCTACTAAGAAGGCTAAATTTGCACTGAGTATGGAAATGCATTGTGTAAATTCCTTATGTGAAAATCTAGGCTGACTTGCACACAATCTTTATAAAACAAAAAATAACATGGTACAGATTGGCCCTAAAGGTTTTCAAGAAATTCTATCAAGCAGATAGTGGTTGACAAGTTTGTCTCTTGGGATACATGCTCATATTTGAGAGATGCCATATTTGCCTTTTTAGGTCGAGCCTAGACAGCGCGTGTGCCGTCTCGGATAGTCTGTTGTATGTACTTTGAGGGCTTGAACTCCACCCATCGCTTTACTTTTGTCTAATTGATGTCTTTTAAAATTCATTGCTTGCCCATTGCCCCATGACTCTTTGGCTTCCACTATTTTTTATTTTGCTTTCTGTTCAGAATTTTTTTTTAAAAGTCCTGAACAGCTCCTCCCACATGCGAACGTGTTGTGGGTGGCTACGTTTGTGCCTTTATCTTGTGGACTAAGCTGTAATGATAGAGGCTGGTTCCTCACGTGCGGTTGTGTACGGTGTTTGTCAAATGTGAAAGTGAGAGCACTTGTTTATTATTTTATTTTGTTTAATGTAAGGTTACGTTTGTGTTTGTTTTTTCAAACATATTCTTCGATGGAATCATTCTTCTATATGTTCTGTGCATCTTTGTTGTACGCAGTGTTTTGTTTGTGAGTCTTTTTTTGACAATAGAATATTAGACGGAATAACTCTTTTGTGTAAATTACGTGTGTTCCTGTTTATGTATTGTTTTGTTTGGCTCAGTTTCCTTAAAAATTATTTTTTGTGATTTGAAATCGGGTGTCTTACTACTAAAATAAGATAAATTTTGTCGCCGTACAAAAAGGAGAATAATCACATTTCAATATGTTTTGTCCAATAATATTTTAGGCAGTGTTTTCTTAAAATGTTAATTTCTCAGTGTAAAATGCACCTGGCCCCTCCCGAATCCCAAGTGAGCACGCCTAGGAGCTTTGTGGTGGTATTTGGGCTCCCACATCACCACCTGAAATAGCAGCCGCGGTGTAGCAGTTCAGTGGTTCCATGAGTTCACCAAGCCGCTGGTGAGTATAGTAGGCAAGGCAACGCGTTATCTAGCGTGCGCCGCCATTATGGCGGTCGCACCAAACCCCGGCAGTGAACCGGAAGCACTTTAAGTGCTTCCGGTTCACACGACCACCGGACGTTGGTGAAGACTGGTTTAGACCAGCCTGCCTGGTGGTCCCACTGCCCCCTCTTAAAAGGGGGCGGTGGGTGCAGGAACAGTCTCTTGTACCTCGCGCCCCCCACTGGAACGCACCCGGGCCATCGGCGGACCCTAACTTGTTTTTTCCTCTTTTGTTCCCACTGCAGATCACGGATGACCGAGGAGGCGACCTACGGTTCGTTGCCTTTTTGGGGGATTATTGGCGGAGAGGAACGGGTCGGCTGTAATCAGCGAGGGGACCGGAAGCAGCGGAGGAGTTGACTGCTGGGCGTCTGAAACTTATTGTGAACGGAGGTGGCGAGCGTGACCGGCTTAAGGAGAGGAGTCCGCTGTGGGGCGATCAGCTGTGTGTGAGGTAACCGGTGCTTGTGTGAGGCGCACCAATGTCTTTTGCGTTTCGTGCGCTATAGAAAGGACTGCACTCTCCCTCGAGTCAGCTGGTTATATTTATATACTCCGCTAGCGGGCTGTGGCCATAGATATAATTTAGCTCCCGGGGTCCCACAGCGTGGGTGGCCCGGCTGGGAAGGTGCGAGTAGCAGTGCTGCGTCACCGGCCGAGCACCATGATTGCCGCAGCCAGCACCGCCCGCAATCTAGTGTGTGAGGCTGAGCAGCATTAGTCCGCAAGTCCTTCTTCACAAGATTTAACTCCCCACGCCTATGTCGGGCTGTACATCAATATTATGTACCTGTAGTGGTGAAGTGTTGATACTTAGTTGCTTTTGCAAGCAGTGCCATGGTTTTTGATGGAATACTTAACTGCCGGAAGGCTGTGGAGAGGCAGTGCAAATTATACACATGATGTACATATGAATATGAATATCTTTAAACATGGAGACGCAATATTGTTCAGTATAGACCCAAGGCTGAATGTTTCTGCTGCTATGGTAGATAGCAGTCATAAATCTATTCCTTCAGGTTCCGAGGCAGTGCTAATTATACACATGGTATACATGTGAATGTCTTTAAACATGGAGACGCACTATTGTTCAATATATACTGTAATGTCCCGTGTCTAATCAATCCACGCAGAGTTATGGTTGGGGTTTGTAACATTTGATGTTTGGTGTATTGGGGCTCAGTGGGTCTTGCTGTTAATGTGGTAGCATGTATTATGTGGTGCTGATATCTCTGTGAGAATGGAGACCGGGCACTTTTAAGAGGACTAGCTAAGTAATGTGTTAGCCACCAGGGTCTGATGTGCCTACAGGCTAAAGACTGATGAACGCCAAGTTGACATCGGGATATCAGATTGCCAGAAACAAATCATCAAATTTGTGACATGTCCAGATGGTCTTTATCTAGAACGGGGTTATGGGCGCATACCTACTCTGTACATGTCAGTTCATATGCTCTATCAGTTTCATTCTGTATGTGCACCTCCAGGCATGGTCTGAGGTTGAGTTAGAATGATTGCCTACTGCTGGTGAAAAAAAAAAAATTGGCTCATTCAACAAGACCCTTTAGTCTTTAAGAAGAAAGTAAAATCGTGCACTCTGGGGCAGTTCTTGAATCGCTGCGTAAATACTGACAGTGGCAATCATTTTTAGGAGAATCATTTATATTGTCTTTAAACTCTTCTGATTCCAAATAAGAGAAAGATGTTATTTGATGACCTTTTAATTCTTGCTCATTGGTTCCTAATTGGCCAAAGTTATTAACATCTGGAGAGATATTGAGATGTATTAAATATATTGTTAAGTCCTTGCTGTTGTTGATGGGCATGCGCATGCCAAATTATAGAAAATCACCATTGCTGTGGATTGATAGTTAATGTGTAGCGATTCTCACTTGGTGGGCCAAACAACTTTGGCGGCTTTAACTATGAAGGGAGCTATGGTGTGTTTGTGCATGATTTCTCCCCAACTTAGTACACTACGTGACTTTCCATTACTGGGGAATGCCAACAGGCTGCGACTCATGACTTGTTAATGGCTTTCCTTTAAGTGTGATGGATGCGCTAATGTTTGTTATGTACAAAAGGTTAATTTTCCGGAATGGTGTCTTTTCCTTGTCTCAATTACCTCACGATACGCCGTGTTATTTACCTGTTACTCAGGTTTAACGCCACAGAAACGAGCCATGCGAGCAACCTGGGGGTGCACCCAGCGTGGTACGGCAGCGAAAGTATTTAGGGCATGCAGTAAATTGTGTCAACTGCAGCAAATTATGATTAGCGTCTCGAATTAGACTTCGGAGGTCAGTTACTGGGCAAGGCCTACAACCTACAAGTGGGGAGGGCCTTGGAACAGGGGCCAATGGCACCATGGTAGGGGGCGTGGTAGACGGGGGGGGGCTACACAAGATCAAGATGGGCCATCTTCTGACTACTCAGAGGTGGGGAAGCAGTGACAAACGGTTGGGCATATAGTCTACATGGCGGTAAACTGTATAGGGAACACAGCAAGCCTTCAGTAATGTTTTCTCAATGTTCCTCACTTAATGGAACTGGTACTATGCTAGGCGTTCTCGTTGAAAGTCTGATTTCAATGTACCTTATGGAACTGTTCCTCATGTCAATGCAACTGGTGAGATGCTAGGCGCTCTTAATTGGAAATATGGTTTCAATGTTCTTCACGTAATCAAACTGGTGCTATGCTAGGCGCTCTCATTGGAAGTCCGATCTCAATGTTCCTTATGTGATGCAACTGAGGCTATCCTAAGCAGTCAGATTTGAAAGTCTGATTTCAATGTGAAGTCTAAAAGCCATGCTTCAGGTCAGCCAGCCATTCGCATGCTGAAGACCATTCATGCTTAAAGTACGCTCGGGCCGGTTCCCAAGAAACACAAGGTATACATTCGGTATGTTACCCGTTATTCTTATTTGTAGTTCCACAAACAAATCCTTGCGGAAGCAAACATTTTCCTGCTTGCTAGAGAGGGATGACAGCCTGGTTGGCTCGTTCGAATTTTCAAGCCACATTTTATGGTAGAATTAACTTGTGGAGTGAGAATGTGTCTGGTCAATCTGAGCGCGAGGAACGCAATGTTACGCAGCCACGGAGTGAAAATTTGTTGCCACCGGAATGCACAAACCATTGACGTTTTGTCAGGTTGAAACATGACTGCCCTACTGTTGGCGTCACATCAAGGCACTCCAAACCATGATGATGTCACATCAATATATTTCAAGTCTTTGTCAGTCTTGCGAGGCGCTTGCCTCTGTGATGTCACTTATGTACATTATCAGAACTTGCGATGTCACATCAATACATCACAGGCCTTGTTGTCACTCATTCGAGAGTGCCTATACACGCGTGTGCTGTTACACATATGAATTAGGAGTCTGTGTCCAATAGCATCTATACACCCATCGCAGGTACACGTATGCATTAGAGGCTTGTTATGTCGCACCTGTATGCTTGTACACGTATTCAATATATACCTATGGTTTGTCACACAGTAACTATGCACTCTTGTGCTCGTATACTTATGAATAATAATGTATGGTGTCACACAGTACCTCTGCACCTTTGGGCATGAATGTTTATGCATTGGATGTCCGTGTGGTGTCACACAGTACCTATCCAGCCTTGTGAAATCAAACATTATGTGCCTGTGGTTCTCCACACAGTTCATACGCACCCTTGTGCTCGTACACTTATAATAATATTGTTTTGTATCGCACAGTACCTCTGCACCCTTGTGCCTGAACGCTTATGCATTGGACGTCTGTGTTATGTCACACGGTACCTATGCACCCTTGTGCTTGGCAATCAAGCGTTATATGCCTGTGGTTCATCACACAGTACCTACGCACCCTAGTGCTCGTACACTTATAATAATGTATTGTGTTACACAGTACCTCTGCACTCTTGTGCCTGAACGCCTATGCATTGGATGTCTGTGTTGTGTAACACTGTATCTATGCACCTTTGGGCCTGTACAATTAAGCATTATATTACTGTGTTTTGTCACACTGTATCTACTCCCTGGGTGCTGGGGCACATTGATGCATTAGATGCCTAGGTCGTATCACACAGTACCTATGCACCCTGTGCTTGTACACTTTTTACACTAGATACGTATGGGGTGCCACACAGTACCTATGCATCGGTTGGCTACCGCATTTGATGTCTAGGTTGTGTCACACAGTATCTATGCACCCAGACGGTTTGGGTGGTAAGGGGGGGTATAGTCTCATGACGTAGTCAACGGGCCTGGCATGCAAACTGTATCTCTTATCCGAAGGCTAAGAGCACTAATCATCTGTGTTTTTTATGTTCCTTTATGTATGGTGGATCCATGAATGTGATACCGGTGAGGTGATCCACACCGCAACGACGGCAAGACGTGGACAAGAAGTGGGGGACCGGAGGATCCAGAATGGGTGTGGCAAGTGGTGGTAATACGTGCTGGCCCGTGGCCAGACTAGAGGCCTTTATGGCACAGCGGACGTGGGCCACGTCAGGGCTACTTCTGCTACATGGCGATGGTTCACTCCTCACTATCTTTCACTTCAAAAGAATCATGGATCTGGCCATGCAAGACGCCGGGTTGGATGGCAGTGGCAATGGGTCTAAGGGAGGAGCAGGTTAAGAGGATCGGTAGGTGGTCCTCTAACTGCTATAAGCGCTATGTGTGGCTGCCATGCTCTAGCCCATTGGTTTTGTTTCATGTGAATTGCAGGTTTCTTTATCCTGGGACTCAGGGAGAAGTTTGCATCAGTACACTGTTACATAGTATCATGTGCAGTAGTGTAGGTTTTTTAGCCTGTCAGTAGGGCAATACACTGACGGATTTTCTATTTTCACATTGGCTTGCACCTTCTTCATCCTGTGACTCAGGGGGGAAGTCTGCATCAGTCCACAATCACAAAGGGAGGATACTCAAGGAGACGGCTGTCAATAGTCCACGAAAGAAGCACAGGAGCTCACGAGGCCAGGGAGAGTAAGTTGGGAACAAGAATACAGTTTCATGGACAGGGCGGACCGTGTGTGGTACAATTCAGGGAGCTGGTAAACCGCGCCTTAAAAGAAAGTAAGGGACCACCAGCAATCTGGATCCTGCATCTAGTGGGTAACAACCAGGCTCGCCTGGGACGAAGGGTTTTAGTTGAGGAGCTGCTCACTGAGGTGGGATGGTTGGCGAAGAGGTGCCCCAATGCTAGGATCGTCTGGTCCCACATGATCCCAAAGGTTCCAATGGAGAGGGGGTGGGTCAGTGCGAGCGTTGAATCACGCGGTAAAGCGGATCAACAATAAGTTTGATAAGCTGTTCAGGAACTCGAAACTAAAGTCAATAGGACATGGGTACATCCGGGTGATCAGTTCTTTTTTGCAAGACGGGGTTCACTTATCATCCAAAGGGAATCAGGCATTAATGGAGGACATCTTAGCATGGTTGGAGAGCACGAGACACAGGGCATGACCTCCTAGTGAGTGCAGGGGGAGGCCAGATAGTCGGGCAACTATGCTGGCCTGTGGCGGTAAGGTCATGGTTGGTAAGCATAGTCTTCGGCCCTTAGCGGTCAGTAGGCTGTAGGGGTGCGGGGGCCAGGGGAGTCACTCTTTCCAGTAGGCCAGTGGCTACCCTCGCATGCGCATCAGGGCGCAAGTATGCAGAATTGAAGCCCCTGTTGATGGAGTTTAAGGCTTAGGGCGTAGGGGGGGCCCGGGGGAAAGTATCCGTCCGATAAGCTATCCGTCCGATAAGCTGTACCCCCTACGCAAGCTAACTCTGGTGGAGTAGTATTTGTAGTTCTACCGGGATCTGGGGCTGCCAGTCATTGACCTTGCCGTAGGCTCTAGAGGGGACATGCAGAAAGTAAAGTATCTACTTTTGTAGATTACGTTAGGAGTGGAATTTGTATTAGAGCATGTTAAGGTTAGACAAGTGACATGTATCTATCAATGTATCTGGAATTTCTGAGTGAAGTGTACATAATAAAATAAAACATTTATAATCAATGTTTTTAATATGTAATAAATACGGCCGGGGGTCACTCCCCCTAATCCAAGAACAGTGTGGTTTGAAATCCTTGTCCTGGGGGGGGTACCCATCCATCTAAGGGCGGATTTGGGGGTTTCTTCGTTAAAAGGGGTCTTAGGCAAGTACCAGGCCATATGGAATGGATGCATGGTGTGTATAAGAAAGTGGTGAACTGCCCAGCTCGGCCCTGCAGAAAATATTCACCATAGACAGTGTGGAGGCGCAGGCTCTTAGTATCCGCTCTTTTGTGCACCACACATGGTCTCTGGAAGGCCTGTTTAAGGAGGTTGCCTTGGCTCTTCATCTCTGCTAAACACCAAATACCGCCAAGTTACGTTATACCTTTTTAAAACGAACAAACATCCTTAGCCGGGCAAATATCTCTTGTACAGAAAAGGTCTGTTTGGTTACATCTCTGTGGAGCCATCTAATCCCTCGATGTCGCAATACTTGGGGTTTATTTAAGGGAGCCAATCTGCAGAGGTTGTATGATGGTACAACACTAGTATACGCATTACATGCCTTTAAAACGCATTTGTTACCCAGTATTTGCTTTTTCCTCGCATGCCATTTCCATGCATTACTAAGGTAAGTTTAAACATATATGTATATATTTATTTTGCATCTTTTTTGGGGGGTGACCCCCCAACCCCCCATACTTACCTTACATGCGTGGTAAAAGCCTATACGTGCTAAACAAATGCGAAGTAGCACATGCGTGGTGAAGGCACTGCGATGTAAAAATCGCGTTCCAAAGACGGTTTCCCCTCTGCAGACCTAATGTGTACTCGGTTATTGAAGCATTCTTGTTGCTCGCCATAATGTGGAGCAGTGCACAACACTTAATGGAGCAGTTACCAGGTTTTTTTGTCCTACTTTTTGTGCCTGGGGCATAACGCAAACACTGGGTGGCACTACTGCACTTTTATAATAATTGCCTAGTGTTTTGGGAACAAAGGTTACGGTATAGGGACCCGACAAATATTTTTAAAAAACACCTTGCATGCTAAGGCGGTGGAGTGGCAATGTTTGAACTGGCTAAGCGTGGCCTGCACTTGTGATTATATAAGTTGTACTGCTCCATCATGCCAGAGAACTTTGTAGCGTAGCGTTGATTAGATCTATAGTTTGCAATTGTGCATGTTTTCTGCATATAATTAAAGCCCCTTCCTGCTATCTGCACTGTCTGACTGTCCACCAGTTTTGACCAGGTGACTGAGAAGATCTCAGTTAAACACTTGTATACTAAAGACATAGTTATACATGTAGTGCTTCATTATCGCGTATAAAAGCACTTCCAGATATATAACTTCAGACTACCAGTTGTACAAAAAAAAACCTCTAAATAAGTATTTCGCAGTGCTATAATGAGCTCATTAGTGTCAAAGCTTCTTTGTTAAAAAAACAAAACACTTTTTTGTATTTAAGAGACTTTATCATGTGTTTATTAAATAGCTCGGAAGCCCATTCTTGGGTGTGTGTGGCCGTTCACCAGTGGCACGTGAAGTAACAGTAGATGTTTAGCACACACAATAATGTGCTCCATGGCTAAATACTTATAATGTTCCAGAGGCGAGACCTTTTGGCTATGCCAATGCTTGTTTTAATAAAGCAAGACACGTATTTTAATTTTTATGAAACAGCAAAAACTTTTTGGGAGTTTGTAAATCTCGTGCTAGCAGGAAAAGCAGTATATGCTTTGCATTGGTCAAAAAAAGTATTACGTGCAAAGTGAACGAATACACACTAAGTGAGTTACTTGGCACTGTGAGACATTTTAAACAGCCCTCTTACTTTCTAAATATAGTTAACCAGCTGTGTACGCCACTTACCCTCTGAGAAAATCCACAAACCAACACACACCCCCGATGAGAACCAATCACATTACTCCCCTAATAACAACATCAGGTGCGAGGAAGGTATTGCTGACGCTTCCAACAAGGTACATGGCAAGCGAGGGCTGCCATGCTAGTTGTGGCATAGACCAACAGCATTATCAGTGGCAATGCTTGTTGTGCGAGAGAGCATAGGTGGGTGAACCGCTGTGCAGAGTGTGGCCGCTGCATACATGCAGTTACATTGAATCGACAATGTTCCTTAAAGTAGTACAGGAAGCGTATGCGCTTCTGTGATAGTTTGTAAAACATTACAAATTCCCCCAAAAATTGTAAAGCTGTTTTAAAGTGGTGTAATTTAGCTTCTCGGTGCTGTTCTTAATGCTGTTGCCCTCACCCAGGCTGTGACGTTTCCCAGACAAAGGCGTGAAAACCTCGCCCAGGTCAAATTTTAACTTGGCATTCTAGGACTTAAAACCTCATTTTAGCTCATTAAAAAAAATCTACAACCCCCAGAATGCACATGAAGTACTTGGACAAGATGAGTAAGACATTTTAGAGCTCAAGCCTCAGAACGCTGCTACAGTTTAAAACAGAACAAACAAAATAACTAACGATTCCTAGCTTTTAAACTTACAACACATTCTAGATTCATTGCCTATGTTTACAATTTTGCAGGAGAAACCAGTCCAAAGATGAATCTAATGTATACAAATGTCACACGTGACACGGCCTCTTTGACAGATCGCGGCAGGCGTATGTTTCATTTTCTTGACATCTCAGGGGAGGGTACAGCGCGCAAATTCTCGACATACTGCCAGAACAGCCGAAAGACAGCAGCTCGCGTTTACGAGCCGTCTACCGGGGAGGATCTTCTTGCCGCACTCAATATGGCGGTTGTAGTTGCCTCCCTGGAGTGACTGACGTCACTAGAAAGAGCCGTACGCTGCGATTCAATCTCCTGTCACTGTTACTTAAGAGTTCAGGAGGCATCGGAGCTGTGTTTACAGGTGAGAAGACCCCGTGCCTCTTTGCAAAGCGTTCTGGACTCTTAAGTCAAGGGAAATATGTAATGTACCAATCGGAGAGGGTTACGGCCTTAGCTGAACCCTGTGATTCTTGGCAAATCACCTAATCTCCCCGTGCTCACAAAAATGAATGTGTACTTGTGTAATAAAACTGGTGCTCATGTCTACCTTCGGGACGAGTTTCCGACCATAAAAAACTGTAAAAAAAAAAAAAAAAAAGCAGACTAGCAGAGGCAATTTGGGGTCTGTAGTTCACACTGTAAGCGACATTTGGGGAGCTAAGTTTTGTCTAGTTAGAAACTTGCATTCGGGCATATTTAATCCTTTAACGACAAACCGTTTTATCTGCAATCATTTCAAAGTAAAAGTAGTATTATCGTTCTTGCATACTTTTGTCTACAGGAAAATGGGGGATATGAGAAATAACCGTTGGAGTGTATTTTTCCTACTTAACCTACATTGAATCAGAGTTAATTTAAGTCGGGAGACGGCTCAAATAAAGCCATTCTGGCTTCTAAAATCAGGAGTTTCTCGCCTGAATCGGGTCTGTTGGCATGTATGTGTCAGATCTGTAGAGAAAATTTTAGGGTGGTCTGCAGCAGGCTCTGCTCTAGAAATCTTGAACTGGGAGAGGTATTAAAACGACTGGGTGGGTCATGAAGGTGCATGGTGAAAGTGTGCAGAAATCAACAAATGTTTTTGGTAGATCTGCTATTGGTAAATTGGGTACAGTAGGGGCGTCTTTGAAGTGAATGTTACATTTTTTTGGGATCTAATGCAATCGCTGTTGACCATGCCAGTGCCATTTTATTGACTTTTAACTATATTCCAATGAGAGTTTTGGCTTTTGCTGCAGCAGGAGTGTCATTGCATACCTTGATGTTCAGTTTTGGGTGAGTGGTAGTCATGTGCTAAGGGATTCTGGAACAAACATTACACATTGAGCTTTCTTTTTATCCAAAAACTTTGATATAAAATACACAAAAAGCATAAAATGACAAGAACCCCATGTCTTTAAGAAAACTCATAAACATGCCTCCTCGGTATATTGTCTGGAGGGATACTTTCATGGACAGTTGCTTCAAAATCAAATTCATAATGGTATTGCCCATTTCCAATCCCATCCAAAAACTATGCCCCTTACTGTACCAGACAGAGGATAATCATGAGGGAGAGTGACGGAGATGTAAAGATCGACAGTAGCTGCTCTGGACTGGGGATTTTGCTGATTTCTCCTTCAGTAGGAAGGGAGCGTTGATTGCAGCCAGGAGATCCTTAGTGGTTGGAGAAGTTAAGGAAGCTTCTTCAGTGGCATAGCTATCAATAGTGGAGCAGGTGCAGTGTCACCAGAATCCAGAAGAGTTAGGGGCTGACTGCGCCCAAGCTCTGTCATACATTATCCTACCATCAGATTGAGGGCACATATTCCCTGCTTGCACTAGGGCCTATGACACTCTTGCTACACCACAAATCCTCTCAAGGGAACAGAGGAGCCAGGAAAGTGGTGCAGGTAGGCTTTGTGTTTGTAGCACAGCACTTTTATGTAGATTTGTTTAAAAAAAGGCATTTAACCAAAAACATGGAATCAAGCGGTTACATTTGTGCAAAAGATAACATTACATTGAATAAGCCTTGTGACTATTTGTTGGACTTGGCCCTTTTTGCAGGGTCATCCCTGAACTTTTTGCCTTCCTCCTGTATTTTTTCAGACCTGTTGTTGGCTGTTTTATGACTCTGGGCACTTTACCACTGCTGATCAGTGCTAAAGTGCATAAGCGCTCCTTATTGTAAATTGATGTATGGATTAGTGATTCCATGATTGGCAGATTTGGTTTACCTGTCAGACCCCAGTACAGTGCACCAGGAGTGCCCAGGGCTGGTAATCCAAATGCTGCTAGTGGGCTTGCAGCACTGGTTGTGCCATCCACAGAAGCAGCCTGTAAAAGTGTGTCTCAGGTCTGCCATTGCAGAGCCTGTGTGCAGTCTGGTACTGCCATGCTGACTGGGCAAGCGCACCCACTTGCCAGTCCCTAAACATTCCCTTTTCTTCATATCAGACACCCCTATGGTAGGCCTAAGGGCAGGGTGCATTGTAAGGATAAGGTAGGACATGCCCTGGTGTGTGTGGCATGTCCTAATAGTGAATTAAAGCCATTTTTGGTTTTCACTATTGCAAGGCTACTTGTTCCCCATAGGCCAGAATGGGCAGTTTGATTATTACATCTTATAATCCTAACTGACTCAGGGAACATGGTAGAAATTCGAGTTTAGTATGCCTGAATTTAGAATGATAAAATGCATCTTTTAGTGAAGTTGGTTTTAACATTCTGTGTTTGAAAATACCACTTTTAGAAAGTAGGTATTTTCTTGTCTAACCATCCAAGCCTGCCTCTGCTGGGTTGTGTATTCCTTGTCTGGAGTTGAGTGACAGGGGCTGGGGAAATTCCAGGAGACAGGGTGAGTCAGCACGGGGCTGAATAGAGAGATCTGCATCTAGATGGGTGGGAGGAGTTGCACCTGAGGGCTGTGCCTTCCCTCCACAATGCTGGCTCCACCTCCTGTGGTGCGTCTGATGCCTCTGCCCTGCACTCTGAAAGGAAAGAAAGAGTCTTGTCAACAAAGTGCTTCAGGACTGACCAGAACTGGTTTGGACTAGGCAAAGGCCTCTCTGCCTTCAGAGAACAAAGAGAAACTGGGTATAAATATTGGGACCCAAACCCAAGAACTTTATATCACTTTGGGAACCAAGAAGAAACCTTTGCTGAGGAGCGGAACCAGAGAGACTGAGGAGAGACTATCCCTAAGCTTGAGGGATTGGCCTGCAATCGTTGCCCGACTGCCAAAGAGAGGAGAAAAGGAACTTTGTGTACTTTATTCAACTTGTGAAGGATCTCCAAGGGCTTGAGAAAAGAGCTTGCCTCCTGCTGAAGTCTCAGGGGCAACAGACTTCACCCACCAGCTCCCCAAGAGTCCTTTGGAAGTGCCTGCTGTTTTGCGAGGCTTTCCGAGGGACTGCGTGTCTCAAGGAGCTGGAAGCGCGACTCACGAGCAAGAAGCATGTTGCCGCACTGCCGCTGTCGCATCACAACGAGAAACCGCCTCGCATCGCCGGAGAACAGGATCGACGTTGCAGCAGATGCCGACGCATCACCGGGAAGCGTGTCGCAGGGCCTGTCGCGGCTTGCATCGTTGTTAAAGCAGCTAGCATCGCTGGGGAGAAGGATCGACGTCGCATCAGACGTCGCCGCATCACCGGAAAGCGTGTAGCAGGGCCTGTTGCGGCTCGTATCGTTGCCGAAGCGTCTCGCATCATCGGAGAAGAGGATCGGCGTCGCAGCAGACGCCGCCGCATCACCGAGAAGCGTGTCGCAGGGCCTGTTGCGGTCTGCATCGTGTCGCATCAAGAAGAAGACGCTATCTTTGTTTCATTGCACCGGATCTTCATCGTATCACGGCGTTGCGGGCCGCTTCTCCACAGAAGCGCAGTAAGAAAATGACGCATCACCGTTCCTGTGTGTAAGGAACTGATGCATCACCTTCCCTGCAACACTTTCATTGTATAGCGTTACGCATCCAAAGGTACATTGAACTCAAAGTGTCGCATTTTAACATATAAAGAGAAATAAGCTAATTCTACCATTTTAAGTACAGTATTGTGGATTTTTGTTGTTTGTGGTCGTGATAAGTCTATATAAAGCATACTTTTTTTTTTTTTTTATATTTTTTATTATTCCTTAATATAACATTAACAAGGCGGCACATGAATGAATCAAACAAACAGTTAGACATTCCTTCTTACATTTAACGTGTTTGGCACATCCACCAATTGAGTTGTAAACTTAAGTCATCTGTGTGTCGTCACATATATGTACGTAATACCTCACATGCAAATCACAGTATTATATTACAGAGATATCCTTCATAATGGTCCTTCTGGGTCTTGTGGTATAAGTGGTAAGGTGCATAGCTCCCCCTGTATATGTTCCACCCTTTCCACAGCCGTATCCACTTTTTCGGGCACCCCCTGCGTACATATACAGTCTTTTCAGCTACCATAGCTATATCCATGTCTTTACACCATTCTGTGAGTGTAGGGGCGGCCGCTGCACCCCAGTGTCTTGCGATTTTCTTTTTTGCCATCATCATTCCTAAGGTTGCCCATATCTGTCTTGTGAGGTTAAGGTCTGTGGGTTCCCATATGTTTAGAAGGCAGCGCTTGGGTTCAGGCAGGACTGGGCTACCACTGAATCGTGTGATTTTTCCCATTACCAATCTCCATTATTTCACTATCGCAGGGCACTGCCAGATAGTGTGGAAAAAAGTGACGGGCACCCCACACCCCCTCAAGCAAAGTGGAGTGTCCGTTCTCCCCATTTGGTGGAGTGTCAGTCGTGTATAGTACACTCTATGTAGGATCTTAAGTTGTATCAGATGAAGTCTAGATGGGATTGCCACTTCCCTGGGTGAGGCTAATGCATCCTGCCAGTCTGAGTCGTCAAGGTCTCCCAGTTCCGCGACCCATTTATCACGGAGCTTTTTCATGGGGTCAGGTGCTTTGTTAATGATTTTTCGATACGTCATGGAAATTGCCTTTTTAGGTCTCGCGAGCCAAAGGCTCGAAGAGACATTTTATATGTGGGATTTTCAAAGTGCTACCCAGTCTTTTGGCTGGCCTAAACCTTGAGTGCACGAGATCACATGCATGTGCACAGCTGCTCCTCTGCTCATTGCATTCCCCCCTCCCTTCTCACCCAGCCCTTTGAGGCTCTGCTCCATTACTTTCACTTTCGCCGCTTTGACCCTTGCATTCCCCCCTCCCTTCTCACCCAGCCCTTTGATGCTCTGCTCGCATCTCCCTCCTCCCTGGGCGTGAAGGGAGACAGAGCCATCCTGCTTGATTAATGGCTTTGCATTCCCATGTGTTCCCGTAGTAAACATGCCCGAGGCGCCAGCCGAGCACAAGGCTCACGGAGACATTCTCTTTACCCTTGTTTATGGATAGCAACCGTGGAAGTCTAGCCTGTGCCGCATTTGTGATTACCTTTTATGGGATCACCACCTGTGATTGGCTTTTTTTTAGTTTGTAGCTTGTTACTTCAAGCGATTTGCGATTTCTTTGCACCCTCACTTCTCTACCTTTTGCCTGATGCCATATTTCTGCCCCCTCTAATTTCAGGTAATGCTGTTTCCGCCACTGTGTGACCCTTACCCTCTCCCCGCCCTTCTCCATTATTTTACTTTACACAGCGGGTTTGAAGTGTTTGCCCCACTCGCTCAGACTCTGCCGCCAGTTCACAGATACTCTGCCTGAACCCTCTCTACTGTTCGACTCTCTTCCTGCTGCTCACCCCACAACCCCTGAACCCTCTCAACTGTTCGGAACTCTTCCTGCTGCTCACCCCACAACCCCTGGTCACCTTTCTACTGCCGTGTTGTTGTGAGCCAGATATAACAGCGGACGCTGATTGCCTCCACAGCACACATGGCGCTGACGGCTCCGCGTTCCATTCACTTTCAAAGTGGCCTCACGCTGCGCTCTTCACCCACCAGGCAACATCTTCCTTGCGTCACCGCAGACAGAAGCCAGACGCAGCGTTGGCCCTGCTCCAGCAGGATCAATCTGGTTCGAAGTGCCACGTTCTCGAGGGAATACAGGTTCAGACCATTTTGACCACAGATTATTATTACATAGTTTTTTTGCTAAATTGACCCTATTCTTTATCAATCCTTCCGAGATTATGCCTGTGGCAAACAGTAGATTTCAACGCCTCGTCAGGAGAAAAAAGCGTTATATAAAAAAAAAAACGCACAAAACCTATATTTTTCTGCAATTTACAATCATTTTAATGTACCCTATACTTCCCTACCACCACATTCTTTATCTCATAATCGTTATAGGCCTGGGTAACAGGATCATATACGCTCAGTCAGATTCGTCTCGTAGATTTTGGATGCTTCTATTCATTGGCGAAACACACTACGAATACGAAGCGAGTTTACTGATCACATGCTGCTGGCGGAGGTACTGGGTGACATGAGGGCTGGCTTGGCCCAACCAGACTCGAAATACACATGCGCGTAAACACACACTATATATGCAGACAAATCATTGAGTGTAGTGAAGTATGAGTGTAGTGAAGTATGTATCTACTATTCTAACTCCACAGGCGCAGTGATACCGGGATAGGTTGTTGCGTGGGACACAGTAAATATCGCTGTGCTTTTAATTTCTGATACACCCGCTCCAAAATACCTACACACTCTTTGAGGACTGGTCCTCACAGGACTTATGTCCTCACATCGATGGCATTTCTCTAACTTTGTCAGGGTTTACTAACACTTAAAAAATACACAGACACACACACCCCAGCCACACTGCTTCTGTATACATCTACAGAACGTGTACCGTGTGTATGAGGAAGTCTTCACTTGTGTTCTACCTCTTGTGAGTTTGAGGGGTACTTTGACACCTACCCTGGCCTGTTATTTGTGTTAGAATAATTGCACTGCTGCTGCCTATAAACAGCAGCAGTGCAAGCCTTCTAACACAAATTCATGGACGCAATATTTTCATGAAGCTTCGTTAAAACCATCTAGCTACACAAAAGCAAATATAAATGGCGCTGGCCATGCTTGTTATCGCATACAATCAGATTTTTTTTCATGAGGAAAACAAACACTGCTTGCTTCATTGTTGACCCGTTTACAAAAGACATGAACATAACACATTTTTCTTTACCTTATGGAATGCTGCAGGACCGGTTATCAAAAGTACCACAGTTACCAATACCACTGAAAATGTACGTTCAGTCACTTATCTTCTAAAGATTGGACTTTTGGCTGTGCAAGAAGGATATCTTAACTTGCCCTCATTCACAATTTGTGCTCGGTTTGATGTATTTTACTTGGTATGCACACTCGGTTTACTGTCCGACTGGACCTGTCCCCTTATTTTTACAGGGCACATAAAGCAGGACTCCGTCTCTTAATTCCTTACATACTAAGCTGTTTTGGGTGATAATGATGCTAAATTCACGATTCGTGATTAGATTAAATAGACTTCATAACCACATTCCTGGGCTAACTCTGCCGGAGACCTGCAGAGGTTTGTTTAGCAGCAGTAACCAGTGTTTCACCTGACGAAGCTGCCAAGCGTCTGGTTTTGATATCTCTGGGCCACCGTTGTGGAGCGTTGGGTGGAACCACAGTGGGGTCATTGGACTCCAGCGCAGGGGGAGGGACTGCAAAAGGGCCACGTAAGATATGCCTCTTACGATTGGGAGCTTTGATAGGCCCTGGCCTCTGAGTTCATGGTTCAGCTAGACTGTTTTCCGAGCCTCTGGATGCTTGTCAAGTCAGTCTTTGTCCTTGAGATATCTCTTTTAAAATGGGGCATTTGTTTGTGCCCGTTTTGGCAAGGATTTCACAAAATATCACTTTTGTTTTTGTGTTCTCTTGAAACACTAGACGTTTCAAGAGAAAACTAAAAAAACAAGCATTTTCAATGCCCTAGTTCTCGCATTTACGCGAGTTTGAGCTACTGGCATTGTACATGACAACGCCTTTTATTTAGGTTTTGGTTTTTAAAACATAAATAAAAGGCATTATCATTTACAATGCCAATAGCTTAAACTCATGTAAATGCGAGACCTATTGCATTGCAAATGCTTGTTGTCCATATGTTCCGTAAGTAACCTGTCTTCTAATGGCGATGCCTCGGGTAAGTGGGTGGCGGGCGGGATTGCTGCCTCAAAGGCATGCTTTATTTGATAATATCGGAAACGCTCCATTGGTGCCATCCCATATTTGGATTGGAGTTGATCAAATGTAATCCTCTTCCCCCGTACCCAGAGGTCCCCGACCTTGGAGATGCCAATAGCATCCCATTGATGGAATCCCTTGCTCTTGCTCAGTCTACCCAGTCTTTCCGTGACCCAAAGTGGTGTGCCCTGTGTGATTTTGTTGTGCCAGCCCAGTTTTTTATGTACTGTTTGCCATATTTGCAGGGTGTGTTTCGTCGGACCCAGCAGGGCCTGCAGCTTGCCGTAGATTGCACGATACGGACCTTCGTCTCCCATTCCTACCCTATCCAGCTCGTAAGCCGGGTCTGTGTGAGGGACATGCAGCCAGTTGTTTATTACCATTAGTTGGGATGCCCAATAGTAGGTCTGGATATTAGGGAGCGCAATTCCACCATCATACCATGTTCGACACAGTTTAACCATTGCTATGTGAGCTGGCTTGTTATCCCAGAGGAGCTTAGTGACCTCTGCTTCTATAGCTCGTAAGTAGGATGGGGGAATCCGGATAGGGGTATTTTGGAGGGCGTACAGAAAACGTGGCAGCGCCATCATTTTAAAGAGCGCCGCCCTACCTAAGAGTGTTAACGGTAGCGATTGCCAGTGCTTAGTGTCTCGCTGCAGCCGTGGCAGTGGGGCGTGTAGATTGAGGGCTGTGAATATCTCGGGGCTGTGCGTTATATGTATCCATAGGTATTTAAAGTGATCTGTCACTATTTTAACGTTGCAGCCAGCTGGTAGTCGTGGTGGGGGGCCATGTAGAACATAGAGCACGGATTTCGCCCAATTGATTGTGTAGCCTGAGAATCTCCCATAGGATTCACAGATATCTAGGAGGCACGACAAGGATCCGCTCGGAGAGGGCTGGTATAGGAGAATATCGTCTGCTTACAGCGATATACGGTCTTCATAGTCGACAGTCCATCGGAGCCCACGAATGAGCGGGTCCTGCCGTACCCATGCTGCCAGGGGCTCTAGTATAAGGGCGAAGAGCAGTGGCGATAGTGGGCAGCCCTGTCGTGTGCCTCGATGCAGTGAAAATTCTCTGGAGATGCGGCCGTTCGTCACCACGTGCGCCAGGGGATTAGTGTAAAGGAGTTGTATCCAGGAGCAGAACGTGGGGCCAAATCCTAGCTTTTTGAGGACAGCAAATAGGAAAGGCCACTCGACCGTATCGAAGGCCATTCTTGCATCCAGTGAGAGTATAATGGTGTCCTCTTGAATCGTGTGTCTGCGCCCCATAACTCCGTGGAGGCGTCGTAGGTTTAGGGCCGTATTCCTCCCTGGCATGAAGCCCGATTGGTCTGGGTGTATTAATTTGGCTAGATACGGTGTGAGTCGGTTGGCCAAGGTTTTGGCCAAGATTTGGGCTTCCGCATTTATCAGGGATATAGGCCTGTAGGAGGTGCAGTCTCTCTGGGGTTTCCCGGGTTTGCAGATGGCCACTATAGTTGCTAAGCGCTGGTCTCGTGGTAGTTCTCCTGCTTCCAGACCCGTCTCAAGCACCGTTAATAGATGTGGTGCCAAGGTTGTAGCGTTAAGTTTAAACCACTCTATGGGGATTCCGTTGGGGCCGAGGGCCTTCCCAGACTGAATTTTATGAAATGCTAAGGCCAATTCGTCTGCCGTAAGCTTTGCTTCTAGGAGCTGAGACTCCTCCGCTAGTTTAGGAAGACGTCTGTCCCGGAGGAAGCCATCCAACTCCGCCTGTGTGTGTGAATGTGCGGAGGCATAGACTTGTTCGTAATGGTGTGCTAGGAGATCTACCAACTCTTGTGGGTTCTGCGTGGTAGCTCCCGTAGGCAGGCTGAGTTCTGCCACCCATCTGTCCGCTTTCTCGCGTTTATCAAGCCAGGTCAGCAGTTTGCCCGCTTTGTCGCCCATTTCATATATTGTATGCTGCGTTGCCGATAGTCGTGACTTAGTTTCTTCCCATAAATGGTCTTTGTATTCTTGTTTTTTGAGCAGTAATCTATGTGTGACATCGTCAGAAGGGTCTGGTCCCAGATTCTTTTCTAGATCATCAATCTCTCGCTCAAGTGTCTCCATTCGCTGGGTTTTATCTCTCTTGTGTTGTGTTATGAGTGAGATTGCCTGCCCCCGGAATACAGTTTTATATGCCTCCCACAGGGTAAGCGGTGAGGGGACTGAGGTTTCGTTTTCGTTAAAGTAGTGCATGGTAGCATCTAATAGTCCCTTTGTTATTTCTGGGTTTGTCAAATATCCGGGGTAAATCGGGTACGTTCTAAGTTTAGCTGTTGTTTGCCATGTGTAATTAGTACTAAGTGGGGAATGGTCGGAGATGCCTCTCGGCAGGTGGGAGATCTCCAAGAAGTGAGCTATTTCACCCGCCGGTGCCAGTATGTGATCTATTCGAGAGAAGCTGTTATGGGCGCCCGAGTGGTATGTGTATTGGCGCGCCTGCGGATAACGGTGCCTCCAGACATCCACAAGGCCCAGTGTCTCCATGAAGTCCGTAAGCGCCGAGTGTGCCCTATGCTGGTGTCGCGGGGGTGTGCGGTCGATGGTGTCGTTTAGCGTAGCGTTGAGATCCCCGCCTATAATTAAATTGCCCTGGGGGAGCTGTAGTAAGAACTCTCCTAGCGCCGGGTATGTCACTGAGTGAAGCGCTGGGGGGAGTTAAACGGAGACTACATTAAGTAGACGGCCCTCCCATTGGCATGTCAGTGCCGCGAACCGGCCCTGGTCATCTGTATATGTCTTTTTGACTACGATTGGGTACTGTTTTTCGATGAGAATCCCCACCCCGCGAGAGCCGGTCGTGAACTCTGAGTGGACCGCTAGTTTGAAGCCCCATCTGTCAAGTGCTTTACATGTCGTCCCCGTCAGGTGAGTCTCTTGTATCATTGTTATCGCTGGTGCCTTACACTTTAGGTATTGGAGGACTAATGCACGTTTCAGCTTGTCTCGGAGGCGTTAACATTCCAGGAAATCATGGGCAGGGTTTGCATGCGCATTCGGTCTTGCTGAGGTGCGTCAGGAGTAGTGAGCATGTGCGGTAATGACGGTGCTTAATTTACGGTCTAGGTAACAGTGGAATTCCGGTAAAGTTGCCAACATAAGCTGATAGTGTGCCTGAAAACATGACAGTACAATCAAATAAACCAAACTAAAACTTCCCTTATTAACCCTGGATCCCTCCCCCTCCCTGCTTCCCTGCAAGACGGTATAGAAACTTCCCGCCACCCCAACTTTGCAGAGGGCCTAAATCCCTTTACCCAACACATCTGTAGGGGGAGAGGAGCGTCCACCAGATGTCCCCGTTTATGGGCCGCATCACAGGATTAATGTCCCAATTTGCCTGTTATGATGAGTTCGTAAGTGGATGGAGAGTGTCTTTGTTTCACCGCTTTTGTCTCACATATCGAGGCGCGGCTGCAGTCAGTTTCAACTGGGTTCGGTCTTTGCTGACTTAGTGTTCATTTACTGCGCGCTTGTCCGGTTTGTCGCCTCTTGGGTTTCATCATTGAGTCTGAACTTGGCTGTCGTACTAGACTTGGGACCACACCCTACTCCGGGAGTGTCCAGAATTCAGAGCGAGGTCTGCTGTATGGCAGCCTAGCTGCTCACCGCTGTTGCCCGTTCCGTTCAGTCGTGAGGTTGTGTCCCTGGCGGTGGGTGGCCATGCCGTTTTTGTCTCGTCCGAAGCCGTTACGGCTGGAGACTCGCCGCCAGCCCTCTAGCCATTCCTGTGCCTCCTCAGGTGTGGTGAAGAACCATGTTTTGCCTTCTGCCTCCACTCTCAACTTAGCCGGGAACATCATGGAATATTTGAAGTCTCGGCTCTTGAGTTCTTGCTTTATGGCCAGGAAATTCCGTCGCTGTTTGGCAACAGACGCGGTGTAGTCCGGAAATATGGAGATCACCGTGTGCTGGTACCTTAAGGGGGGTGCCGCCCTTGCTGTCTGCAGGATGAGATCCCGGTCACGAAAGTTGAAGAGCCTCGCTAGAATTGGTCGGGGGAGGGGTCACCCGGTCGCGGCTTGCCCCCAGGAACGCAGTGAGCCCGCTCCACCGAGAAGTAGTTGGAGTGTCCTCTTGGCTGCAAGTGATTCTTAATCAAGTCCTCCACAAATAGATCCATGGCAGGACCCCCCGTTCCCTCCGGCACACCTACGATGCGGATGTTGTTGCGACGGGAGCGATCTTCGAAATCATCCAGCTTTGCCGCCATTTGTTTGTTGTCCAACTCAAGCTGCTTCATTTGGTTCTTCAGTATACGTGTGTCTGCGCTTAACTCTGTCGTCGTCTTTTCCGCTTCCGTCACTCGCGAGCTAAGGTTGCGAAAGTCAGCGCGTATGAGTGACAATTCGGTAGTGACTGTATCTATGCGGGATTCCAGTGACGCATGGACCTTGTTGAGCGTAGCCATAATGTCTTGCAAGGTAATATCATTTGCTGGTGTGGGGCCTTTACTTGCTGCGTCGTCCGCAGCAGCCCCCCTCGGGTCAGTAGACTCGCTCTTGGAGTATGCATATTTCTCCAGTCTGTTCTGTTGGATCCCTCTTTGGCCCCGGCCCCCCATGGTGCCCTGACCAGGAGCACCAGGCTTTGTTCACCAGGAAACAGCAGGTGATATTTACCGCCGCCTGCCATCGCCTTTCTATCTGGCGCGCGGCCTGTCGGGTTTCTCACCAGCCGTAGGGTGTCACTGATGCCAAGGGGGGGGGACGTTCTCAGCTGCGTCTGAGTAGTATGTCGCCTTCGACAGTCACTGGTGGTATTACACGGATCTTGTCGCCTACTGTGTGGTGGTTGCTTCCAGCAGGTTCGCCGGACACTTGGAGCGGGGGCTCTCTCAGGCCCAGAGACACCCCACCGCCGCTGCTGTCATTCTATGATGTATGGGGGTGGGGGCCGGGTAGTAGACGCCCTGGACAGTCCCTGGCGTTATTGAGCGGAGCTTGTCGCCTGTAGTGTGGTGGCTGCTGCCAGCGGGGCCACCCGACACTCAAAACGGGGTCTCCCTCAGGCCCAGAGGCCCCCTCTTGTTGCTGCAAGAATACTTATTTTTGATATAAAACTTGTGTGGTATCCATCTGTAGTGTTGTCACTTGATTACTGTATGTATTCACAAATGCTTTACACACTGCCTCTGAGATAAGCCTGTCTGCTCGTGCCAAGCTACCAAGGGGGTGAGCAGGGGTTATTTTAGGAGTGTACCCCCTTACCCTGACTAGACGCAAGGGCCCCTACTTGGACAAAGGTACCTACCTCTGCCAACTAGAGACCTCCAAATCTAATACTATTGAGATTGTTTCTTTGTGAAAAGTCGTTGTAACATGCAATCTGTGGATGCTGTTTCTTTCAAGTAATTTTCATACAACTGCAGAAGTTGTATTATAAATAGTTGCAACAAGCCTGTAGTCATGGCTGCTTACACCTCCGGTGCTCACGGTGCAGATTCTGGAAGCCAAATCAAAGACTTTCACAAAAGAAGAATTGTTAGAACACCAAGATTAATAATAATAAATGTCTTTATTCATGCCAAAGCTAGACACGTTTCAGCTGGTAAATATAGATAT
Organism: Triturus cristatus; assembly: GCF_964204655.1. Taxonomy (NCBI): domain Eukaryota; kingdom Metazoa; phylum Chordata; class Amphibia; order Caudata; family Salamandridae; genus Triturus; species Triturus cristatus. The sequence continues at coordinate 82,140,724 of NC_140586.1, read as the reverse complement.
ATCTCTAAAGAGAGCAACAATGAGTCCAACTTTCAGTACCTTTTATTTAGAAGTTTAGTTTAATAATTGCACACTTGGTTTGTTTTTATTTGTTTTTATTTCTCCTTCTATTAACTCTATTACTCACCCTATATCCGAAGGCTCCAAAAATCTTCTTTCTGTACTATGAGGCGTAGACCCAGGACACGGAACCAATATCGGCCTTCGTGGACCGGACAGGATGCTCTCTGCTTGTTAGCCTCAAACAACAAACATAGAGAGAATCTCTATGAGGTTACGTCCTCTTTAATTCATCAGAAATTCACCAACCCCTGTGAAAACTAGTGAGCTTGCAAAAATGAACAAAACAATGTAATGTTGCATGACCTTTTCCCTTCCGCAGCTTTTCTCAGAGTTTCCCTTTGTAATAGATAGCTTCCTAAGATAGACCCCACCACCCAAGAATGCCCAGCATGGCACTTGCCTGTAGCCACGGCTCGATGACGGAGCTGTGGTGTCCTGGCGTTCCTTGCCTTCAGGCCCTGGGGTTGAGGGGTGGCCTCTGGAGTGTTCTTTGGGCTCTGGTGTCCTTCCCTCAGGGTCTCTTTCTCCCGTGCTCATTCTCCTTCTTGTGGTGACCTGGACTCCCACGTCTGGTGCTCCTTTACTGGCGCCTCGGTCTCCTGCATTCAGTGCTCCTTTGCTGACGTCTCGACCTCTCTTTCCCCCATGCACTCCACTGTGCTTCTTTTCATGCGGCTCGACTGTCTCTCTGTCTTCTCCCTCTTTCGATTACTGATGTCAGGGATCCTGGAGACCCGTCATCTGGAATGCTCCGTAGAGCTTTTCCTGGGTCTAGTTTGTCAGCCATATTGGGAGGGAACTCGTTGACTATATTACAATACCTGGGAAGAGTGGGCTGGTAAGCCAGGTAGGGGGATGGGGTGTAGGAGGAAGGCGGCAGTCCGATGGGCGTGCCGGAAGGCTCCAGGTAAGGGAAGAAAGGCGTGACAGAATATCTGCGTGCCAACATCGCCTTTGGTGGCCTGATCATACGGAACATGCCACGCATTTTCCTAGAGGATATGGTCTTCAGGAGGGAATGGTCCCTGAAGGCATGAAAATGCACCTGGGATTGGCTTAGTCTAATCATCAATACTGCCAAACGATTGGCTGATGATGTCCTCATTAAGATCATTTTGGCAGAAAATTCCCTAAAAACTAGGATACAAATTACAGCATACAAGAACAAACTAGCGGAAATAAACACTGAAATCAGTGAGAACAGGGATTATCTACTCAAACAGAAGATAAACAAACTACAGAAGGATATCAAAAAGTTCGACAAAGAACAAGTCTACCCCTACTTAAAAGAGGACTATGCAGGCACCAGCGATGTGTCATCCGATGAGAACAGCACATCAAGGACACAATATTCTTCATCCAACAGCAACTCCAGCTTTGGCAGCAGGGGATATGACGACACCTGCAGGAACGCACAACCATCACCACTGATGGGCTACGACGCACCACCTTACCAAGGCACCCCTAATGGCTGGCACACATACTAGATGTACCCTGCGGTACCACCACATGCCTTCCCCCAACACTAATTCCCCCTTCCTTTGTTGGCAGAGAATGGGCCAGAGGGAGAGGAAAAAGAAGAGGCGCGTCGCAGAAGCACGTCCGGTGGTAAACACCAGACACAGAGTCCTCCAGACAGACCAGGAGCCAGACAGCCTGCAAGAAAAACTGATCGTCAATTTGGCTTTCCCTGAGCCTCGCAATACCCATTACTGTGTTTACCTGATCACATTCCCTTGTCAGAAAAGATATGTGGGTATGATGACCAGGGCTGCCAAGATTAGAATTACAGAACACAGCAGTAACATCAGATGCTGTAGGTCCACATCGAGAATGCTCTCTCACTACATTGAGATGAACCACACATCTGTCGTCATACGATGGACAATACTTGAATCCTACATCAATATTAACCAGCATGCTCTCTTCAGCAAAGAACAACGCTGGGTATTCTGCCTATCCACACACCTCACAGGACTCAACAATGACATTCCATGGCCTGAGGTAGTACGCTGACTCTCCTTCTCACAGCCCGAAATATACTACAGCTGCACCCATATCGCACTAGCCCAGGCGCGCAACACCCATTGGGCTCACCGGACTTCAGCCCCCCCGTCGTGTGTGACAGCCCGGCTGAGACAGCCTCGCGGGCTGGCGTCCGTCTAATTGCAGCCGCACCTGAGTACTTCATGGGTGTTTAAAAGACCATTTACTCGTTAATGAGGCTTTTGTTGTGTTTTCACCCCTTCTTACAGCCATTCTGCCTATGGCTGGAAGACTTAGAACCCCCCCCCCCCCCCAAATCTTTGTCAGCCCCCCCCCCCCCGAAATGTGGCTCTAGTTGCCTGCATGCACTAGCACATGTATCTGGCAGCGGTCGAAGGTAGCCTAGCAGTGTCTGTCTGACTTGAGCCAATACCAGCTTTTCCCCTAGTATCAGTTTAGGGTAACTTAGCTGGGCTTGTCCCACCCAACCTATATGAATCAGCTAATTTTTCTTCTTTACCCCCGCTACAACCCCTCGAGTCTCTGGGGTAACATGATTGCCATGGCACTTTTTGAGCCCAAGGTTCCTCCTCCTCTGCCCCCCCCCCCCTTATCATTTTTCTCCCTTTAGTTGCAATTTGCATCTAGGTCCCTTCTCACCTGGCTCTCAGGGGGCCTCTTACTGCCCCTGTAGACTTCCTTTGAGCCCTCAGTCCCCATATCCCACCCCTCCCGCCCCCTCTTCTCCATTGCTTGGCGCCTCATTCAGCATTTGTTGGGCACCTCAGACACGCATGTCTCCCAGCATTATCCCCCCTGTTACCCGGTTCTCCCCTCCGATGTGATCATAGTTTCTTTGGGCTCTGTCAACCTTTCCATTTCCTCTTAGTTCCTTTCCAAGATGGTGCTTCCATTCTCCCACTCTCCCCCGACCCAATATGGCACCCATTTTCACCGCCTTGTGTATATACGAGAATCTTGTCTCGCTGCATGCCTTTACGCCCCACACGGTAAAAAACTGCTTCCTCTACTTCCTGACATCCCCCTCGATGTCCAGACGTGGGTAGGTCCCACGTGCAGGAGTACCTGAAACTCAGTAAGTACGCGCTCTACCCCACGTTTCTATCTTCCTCTGGCCGCCTTTGCTTGCCACTACTTTCCCTACACCTTGGCAGGGTTTCTTACTGCCATGGCAAGACGGACCATGATCCAGTCATTAGCCCTCCCTGGCCCGAATCTACTGGGACGTTAGACACTTTGCCACACATTGACTCCTTAGCCATGCCTTTCATCACACACGTCGCGACTACACACATCCCCTGCATAGCCATCAACAGGCAAGGGGCCCCCGTGTGTTGCACGCGCTCTCTCCATTTTTTTCTCCTCTGTCTCGTTTCTTTCCCTCTCCCCCTTGCCCTCTAGACTCGGCACACTCCTGGTCGGGTCGACTTCCCACTGCCCTGCTAATTGGTCCCGCACCTCGTGATTGAAATTCAAGGACCTTGTTTCTCTCCCTCAGCCCACCTCTCTGGGACCTTTCTCGCCATCACAGGTATTTCGCCCATTTCCCTCACCACCCTACCTACCGTGACATGACATTACCATATGGTGACACCTCTAATACCCTTACCCAGTTGGGTCCCTTACATGCCGCTAGAGCCCATTGATGCCCATACCTTTCTGGCACCTATGCGACTTGACACAATAGTCTCGCTCCTTTTTAATATTCTCTATGTACTTTCATGCAATAGGTTGTTCGCCCTCGCCAGTGTGCAAGTGTCTTGAACGTCCAGGTTGGGGTCTAACTACATCCCCTTCTAGGTCAGTCTGCTTCCCACTTTTCAAGACAGATCTGCCATGGGACACTGTTGCAGCGGTAGCACTCTACCAGCCCCCACAGGCTGATCCCAAATACCCAAACACAGAACGACAGCATGATTCTGACCCATGTTGCGCATGATCGCCCATACATATGTCTGAATGTTTTTCACCTTGACCACAGGTTTGGAATGTCACCTATGATAATGTAAAACCAAAGGGGATGATGGACGGAGTGTTGAACATTGCACGCACTCACCCCCAGTCAACTGATCTGGGTTTAATCCATCATCATTCTTTGGCTCACTCCGCCACCCCACTTCAGACATGGGCATATGCAAATCAGTCTGACCCTGTGCCTCATGGGAACAGTCCAGCCCGAACTGTCAAGCCATGTCTTCCCTGGACCGGAAACAAGTATGCTGGGACCGGTTTCTGGCTAATCAGCCGTCATAAGCCAGGCTAGCTTGAATCCAGTGGCAAAGTGAGCAAGGGACCCACGTCTGGGCATACCCTGCCAACTTAGGGCGAACAAAGCAAAATCAAAGGGGAAGATGGACGGAGTGTTAAACATTGCAAGCACTCACCCCCAGTCAACTGATCTGGGTTTAATCCATCATCATTCTTTAGCTCACTCCGCCACCCCAGTTCAGACATGGCCATATGCAAATCAGTCTGACCCTGTGCCTCATGGGAACAGTCCAGCCCGAACTGCCTAGCCATGTCTTCCCTGGACCGGAAACAAGCATCCTGGGACCGGTTTCTGGCTCATCAGCCAGGCTAGCTTGAATCCAGTGGCAAAGTGAGTAAGGGACCCACGTCTGGGCATACCGTGCCTTACTAGCAAAACAAACACCTTATTGCCCTACTTGCACAATGAAGGAAAATACATGAGTCTACCGAAGCGGTGTGCTAGTTCCTAGAACTATGACAGCCGGATGCTCCATTCAAACCAATGCCAACTTATTAGATCAAGTAGATGGGTAACCATACATGTTAGGGTCTTACATTATACATGCTAACCTGCAGCTTTATAGGGCAATAATGAGAACAAAGTGAAATACATTGATTGGCCATCTCTAACCAAACAACAGCCCTCCCATCCCCACCAAAAGCCACATGCACAATTCACCCTCAATTCAGCCACATCAAAATACCCTATCCCCCTTCACCACCCCCTTACTAAAGGCTAAAGGACATTAAGTAAAAATAAACATAACTAAAAAGTCTAGTTCCCGGAACAAAAATAACTTTAACATCTTTGACCTGTCCTCACAAACAACACTGAACCTCATGTTAATTTCAGAAACATGGCTCATGAAAGATTTTGCAGCCATATGCCACAAAGCCATGCCTCCTAATTTTCACATCATTAGCAAAACTGAAGGAGACCTAGCTACCATCCATAAAAAAACCACTACAAATAATCATTGAAAATCTCACCATGGGCGGCTGTGAATCCTTAATGATAAGATGTCACCACACTCCAACTATTACCAATTATTTGTGCCTAATATATAGATCACCACACAGTGATGCCAACTTTAAATATGTCCTACTTGATAACAAACACCCATCAGGAACAGCCAAACCTATACATTCTAGGAGACCTCAACATAAGGTTTGACAAAAAAAATCTAACCACAACCACAGCTATCACAACCAACCTTGAAGCCTTTAATGTACAACAAATCGCTTGTGGCCCAACTCACTGCATGAGAGACACAGTAGATGTCATGTTTACCTATGATAATGTTTCACCTATGATTATGTGTGTGTCTAAGCAACTGCTTTTATCTGGATTCCCACATGTCATGTGTTGGGGCACAGGTTCCTCCAATGCTTTATAATGTGATTACTTACCCCTGTTTTGTAACTTTCTTCCCCCTCCAGGTAATTTTTAGAAGGTAGACAGTTTTTTACACTCACTTCCCACTAGCGCCCTGGATTACGACATGAATTCTGACCTTAGGGACGGCATCTCCCAGTCCACCTTTTTGACCGTTCCATTCTAAGAATAGATGAGGATACCCCTGGTCCTGATGAAATGCTATTAATCCTGCTGGAGAATTTAGGCATGAAACATGTCAACCATTTGACCACTTCCACCATTCACTAATCACCTTGAGCTGCAGCAGCTTTAATTATACTCGCCAGCCACGACTCTCACAGTCGGTTGTTTTTATCCAAAGCATCAGTATCTAGCGGATAAAATTATTTTTGGACACTTACAGCTATTTTTGGACACACTCTAACTCCCACTCTACTCATCTCACATACGCTTCCGTCCCTCATATTCTAGGGCCTCACCACAACAAACAGACAAAGCCTTCGGCAAAGAGCCCCCCTGTAGGGCCCACTGGCCATTCCAGCGCCAGCCCAATTAGGAGCTGCCCTATGATGAAGTATGACACCTCTCGGGGTGTGTGAGGGCCCTTGCTCCTTATAGGAGCTATCCCATTCCTGCCTTTCCTCCCTTACCTGGAGCCTTCCGGCACGCCCATCGGACCGCCGCCCTCCCACTACCTCCTCCTTCCAACTGGCCCCCCAGCCCACTCTTCCCAGGAACTGCATACCACTTGTTTCACTTCTATGCTTAGGAGCATGTATGCTGGACCTACCAAGCCCCGTCCCTCCTATTGTGATTATATTACAATACCCCCCTTTCCAGGGGTGGCCGATTGGGCTAGTCCGTTAGGGGTTCTCTGGACAGTTAGTCTACATTCTCTTGTGAACGTCCTGGCCGGTGGTTTACCTGAAATAAAAAAAGGTTGTAAGGCCAGGAACCATCTTAACATCCTAGTATTTGTGTCCTTATTCCTAGCCTACCAGACGAGTGGAGCAGGTCAGTAAGCAAAGTAAAACTGCCCATTTAATAGCTTAGTATTCTTTCTCGATTGTAGGGTACTTTTGTTCTCGGGCCATCAATTTCCTGCTAATATAAACTATTGGATGAAGATTCCCGTCACTGTCAGGCTGAGATAACACTGCGCCTAAACTTTTCCCTGAGGCGTCAGTTTGGAGGACAAAGGTTTGCTGAAAGTTGGGACATCTTAATACACGTTCTTTACACATAATAGCCTTTAAATGGTTAAAACTCTCTTGCTCTGTGTCAGACCAACAAGTTATTTTGTTAGGGTGAAGGTTTCTCAATAAGTCTGTGAGAGGAGCAGCCAAATCAGCAAAATGTGAAGTAAACCATCTATAAAAAATCCACTAATCCCAAGAAGGAGCACATTTCTTTCTTGGTGGTGGGCCTAGGGATATCTTTAATTTCCTGCACCTTCTCTTCTTGGGGCCAGATAGTACCTGCTTGGATTTGATATCCTAGATATTTTATGGAGTTTGTGGCAAGGTTACATTTTTTGGGTTAGCTGTGAGACCTGCATCTAGTAGAGAAGAAAACAACGAGCATAACTGCTCTAGATGAGATTCCCAAGTGGGACTATAAACCACAATGTCGTCTAGGTAGGCTGCTGCATAGGCATTGTGAGGTTTTAAAAGCTTATTATCAGCCCCTGGAAGGTGGAAGGGGCACCATGTAGGCCGAAAGTTAACACTTTAACATGATATAAGCCAGAAGGGGTGGAGAAGGCGGTCTTCTCTTTTGCATCTTTAGTCAAGTCGATTTGCCAGTTGCCCTAATCTCTCTATCAATGTATCTATCCTAAGCATGGGATATGGGTCAAATTTGGAAATGCTGTTCAATTGCCTAAAATCTATTCAGAAGCATATCAAACCATCCGGTTTTGGCACTAGAACGATTGGGGAACAACAATCACTAGTCAAGGGCTCAATTATATCCCCTTGCAGTATATTAATGACCTCCCGTTCCTTGCCTCAGAAATACTGTATGGCTTCAGTCTAACTACTTAATTTGTTTCAGCGATTATGTGATGTTGAGTTAAATTGGCTCTCCCTGGTCTCCCCTAAAACAATTCAGAAAACCTATGAAGAAGGTCATTTAACTGTTTCCTTTGCTCTTAATTGAGCTTGGATCCGATCTTTTTTTTTTATGCCTTCTGGTGTATTTGTGGGGCAAAATTCTATATCCAGGAGTACTGAGTCTTTTATTAATAATGCTTGGTTCCCCAAGTAACCCATATCTTCAGATTGGTTCCACTTCTTTAGTAAGTTGATGTGGTATACCTCACTGTCCGTTCCTTTGTAAGGTACATCAACCTTATAGGAGACGGGGGTAACCTGTTTAATTATTTAATAGGGACCTGGCCATTGAGCTAATAGTTTATTATCTGAGGAGGGTAACAAGATGAAAACCTCCTCACCAGGTAACAGAGATAGGGTTTTGGCAGCTTTGTTGTATTTCTTTTTAGGTCGAGCCTAGAGCCAGCGCCAATTCCCTGCTCTGCGAGACTTATTGTAGAGGAGAAGGGATTAGAAGCCCCGCCCACTCCTCACCCATATTTGCCATTGGCTAGTGTCATTTTCCGTCCTAAATGCTGGCTTCTGATTAATCAGTAGATTTGTTAATCCCTCCTTAGTATCGCCTCTTCTTCATTAGTCACCTCCCATGGCGACTGGCCCCTTTACTTCGGTTGTTACACAGTAGTGTTATTTAGACTGTGAGCACTATTTTCTTTAATGAGGTTTTCCTTCTGCAGGCACAACATGCTTTGGTGCCTTCTTTCCCCCACCCTCCCTCCTGTTGTTGTGCCTTCTTTCCCCTGCCCTCCCTCCCGTTGTCTGTGCCTTCTACCCCCGCCCGCCCTGTGTCCGTGCCTTCGCCCCCGCCTGCCCATTGTCCGTGCCTTCTCACCCCCTCCTGCCCTCCTTCTCGTTGTCTGTGCCTTCTCCCCCCCAGCAGCCCTCGCGCTGTCCGTGCCTTCTCCCCCCCGCCTGCCCGCCCTCCCGTTGTCCTGTGATGCCTACCATTTGCAATGCAATAGATCTCGCGTAAATGCGAGAACTATTGCATTGCAAATGCTTGTTTTGATTAGCTTGGGATTTCTCTAGGTTCATCCTCATCTCTTCCCACAAAGAATGCACCCCAGTTTTCAGCTTAAAAACATAATCTAGCAAATTATGGCTTTCATCCTGCTCCTCCTTCCAGTGTTTTGCAACAATATCAAGAACGGTATGTGGTAGTCTGCCAAATAGTAACTCAAAAGGTGAAAATCCAGTAGAAGATTGTTCATGGATGCGTATCGCAAACAGTACCAAAGGTAATTATCCCAGTCCTTCCCGGAGTTGGCGACCAATTAAAACAAAATAAATCATTTTGATGGTTCTGTTATATCTTTCTACTAAATCATCAGTTTGCAGGTGGTAAACTGAAGTCCTGATTTGTTGTATTCCTAACACCTTACAGACTTGGGCCATCAAGCGAGACATGAAAGGAGTACCCTGGTCTGTGAGTATCTCATTCGGGAAGCCCACACTTGAGAAAACCTCTATCATGGCCTGTGCGATTACCTGAGTTGTCATGCTAGTTAGGCGTATTGCCTCAGGATACCTGGTACCAGAATGTATTGATATCCCCGGGAGGAGGGTACCAGCGTTCCCACTAGATCCATCCCTACCCTGGTAAAGGGAATACCTATAATGAGGTGTGGTCTTAAGGCTACTCTCCTGTCAGTTGAAGGATTTACTAACTGGCATTTCTCGCATTCTTCACAAAATCTCCTGATGTCAGTGAAAGTCCCTGGCCAATAGAACCTTCTAAGTAGATATTCTTCAGTTTTCTCCCAACCATAATCTTCCCCGCCAACTTGACTCTGGGCCAGATGAAGAACTTTTTTTTCTAAAGACCCCAGGGACAATAAGTTGATGACATCTTTTCTTATTTTTCTCTGTACTCCGATATAAAAGTTCCTTTTGTATGAAAAATTGTGGTCCTACCTTTCGTGGGTTTTCCTCAGCTGCATAAGTCCATGCATTAGACAGGGTTGGGTCCTCTTGTTGGGCTTCCCTAAAACTGCACCAGTGTTCCCATTCATCGTCTTTAGAGAGAAAACCAGGTTCAGAGGATTTGGTCAAGAGAAAGATTTGTTTTTGTGGTATTTCTCTAATTTAGTCAATCTGGGTTTTTTCTTACCCTCCTCCATAACATTGCTATAAAACGGGCCTCTTTCAACCAGCAGGAATGTGCCAGCTCTTCCCCAGCCATCACCAGGATGTTGTGGAAGTCAGTACAATCAGTTCCAACTGTTAGATCTGTTCCTAAGGTACTAGTTCAACATCCTAGTCTTCCTTGGTGCCTCCCAATTCCACAGTTACCTTACCACTGCATACTCTCTAGTGTCTCCATGTACACAGGTTATAAGAACCTTCTTTTCTCTCTGAATTAGTTGGGGATCCACCAAATCAGGGTTCACCACTGAATATCTACACCCTGAATCCACCAAGGCTATTCTCGTTTTCCCATTAACTTTAATTTTAAGCATATAACTACGCTTATCTGGTCCACCCATACACAGCGCTTGTCCTCTGATAACACCTACTTCTATAGGTTCAGAAGAAGGAGGTTTTTGGGGACAATTCTGAGCAATATGTCCCCATTTAGCACAGTTATGACACTGAGGTCTCTATCCAACCTCTCTACCTGGGCCCTTCACTGTGGTCTTTTTTGACTTTATTACTCTCCCCTATATCTGGATGTTCCAAAAATCCTCTTGCTGTTCCATGATGTGTAGACTGAGGAAGCTGAACCAATATCGCCCTTCGTGGACCAGAAAGGATGCTCTCCACTTTTTAGCCTCAAACAACAAACAGAGTGAAGCTCTATGAGGTTGCGTGCTCTTTTATTCATCAGACATTCACCAACCCCGTGTGAAAACTAGTGAGCATGTGAAAAAGAACAAAAAAAATGTGTTGCTGCGTGACCTTTTCCCTTCCACAGCTCTTCTCATTTCACATTTTTAATAGATAACTTCCTTAGATGGACCCCACCACCTCCACAAGAATGCCCAGTGTGACACTTGCATATAGCCACGGCTTGATGACGGAGTCATGGTGTCCTGGCATTCCTCGCCTCCTGGCTCCGGGGTTGAGGAACGGCCTCTGGAGTGCAATTGGGGCTCTGGTGTCTCCGTACTCAACACTCGCTCCGGGTGTCCCGCCTGCGGCGTCTCGGTCTCTTGTGCTCGCTCTCCTTCTTGTGGCAACCTGGACTCCCACGTCCGGTGCTCCTTTACTGGTGCCTCGATCTCCCGCATTCGGTGCTCATCTGCTGCTGTCTCGGCCTCTCACTCCTCCGTTAAGTCCACTGCGCTCCTTTCCATCCATCTCGACTCTCTCTCAGTCACCTCCCAGCTCTGACGTCAGGGTTCCTTGAGACCCGGCATCTGGAATGTTCCGTAGAGCTTTTCCTGGGTCTAGTTTGTCGAGCATATTGGGAGGGAACTCGTCGACTATAATACAATGTCCATGGAGACTTCAAACAGCCCCGCATTCGCGGGAAGGAAGGAAGTGGCACAGCTTCGTCTTCTATGAACAATGCTTTTTATTCTCTTTTCTCCAGTGCAGAGATTAGTCCTACGCGTTTCGGCCGTAGCCTTCAACAGGGTCATAGAGTTGCTTTGTGCAGAGTGTACATTTATAGGGAAAATTCAAAATTTGCGAACATACGTGACAAGAATTTTCAATTATATTAAGGACAAGGAGGCGAGGATTATGCTTTCTCATTTCTTTACTAGAAATGCTCAGCAGCCAATAAAAACACAGTATATGAAAAGAAAACGACAATACCCATAAACACAAGGGTATGACGTGAACAACCATAGAGACCATAGTATAAAAGGTCATGTAGAAAGTACAACATCCTCTTTCTTTGGTGAGGAGAACAGTTCAAATAAAATAATAAGTTCAAGAACCACGATGACCATCAGGGAGAAACAACCATCAGCAACGGCAGAAGTCCATATGGAAGAACGCAGCACTGGAAGGCCACAGGACCCTGGAAACAGAAGAACATCGGATGCAGGAGAAACCAGATGGAACAGTAACACCGTCACTTCGAGTCAGAACCTGAAAAGAGACAGACTGCCGTAATACACATCCAATATATAGTATAAACACAATAGAGGGGGGATTAGAGACAACAATGAATTATAAGAAATATAATGCATATTCAAAAGCAACAGTATAAATGCAAAATATGTACATAACAAAACAATGGGTGAGATAATCCTCGCCTCCTTGTCCTTAATAGAATTGAAAATTCTTGTCACGTATGTTCGCAAATTTTGAATTCTATGTCAGGACAGGAGGCTCCGATTATGCTTGTTCAAAGCTTATCCACCAGTACTGAAGCAATATGATCAATTGGCTTGTAATAGAAGGTTTTAAACATAGAATCAGAAGACCAATCTGCGGCCTTCATAATGTCAAACAAAGTAACACCCATCGAGAATGCTTCAGAAGCCATAGCCCCCCGTGCCGAATGAGCACCAAAAATGGAAACATCAATGCCGGCCTCAGACATAAGCCAGCGAACCCAACGAGCTGGGGTAACAGGGCGAAAAGGCTTCTGCAAAGGAATCAACAGTTGACCCTGCATATCTGAACGTAAAGGAGCAGTACATACCTCATAATCCTTGACGCATTGGATTACACAAAGGTTGGGATGGTTAGGAAAAGAAGGATAGGTAATCAAGGAAGTATTTGTTTTGGTACGTCGGGAAAGACGAAAAGTGACACCCTCAGGGGTAAAACTGCGACCTGCCAAGTCCAATGCACGAACATCAGACACCCGACTGCAAGAAACTAGGCATAACAACATGGTCAGTTTGGCTGAAAATTTTTTGCGGGAAAGCAAAGAATTGGAAGGCCAGGCTTCCAAAAACTTCAAGACAACGGATACATCCCATAAAGACGCGTATTTAGGACATGGGGGAGTCGCCAGACGTATACTCTTAAGCAATTTAGTAATCAAAGGGTGTTCACCCGCGGGTTTACCATCAAGAGGAATATGGCCTGCCGAAATGGAACGGAAATTATTAACCGTCCGATAAGCCAAACCGGAGGAAGCAAGAGACACTAAAAAGTTAATAATTAGAGATACATTCGCTGCAGCGGGATCAGCTTCCCGTTGAACACACCAATCACACCATCGTCTCCAAGAGCCTGAGTAGCGTTTGTGAGTGTTGGGTGCCCAAGATCCACTGATAAATTTGCAAGCGTCTCGTGAAAGGCCTGGGACCGTCCAACGGTCCCCGAAAGTCGCCAAGCCAGAAGACGGAGAGAGCCTGACTGGATCAGGGGATGCGGATTGCCGAGAGGGTCCAGCAAGAGATTCCACTTCTGGGGAAGAAGGATCGGCACTGCACAACACATTTCCAGGAGAACTGGGAACCAAGCTTGAGCCCTCCACAGAGGAGCAATCAGAATCAGCTCTGACTGATAACGCTTTGTGCAAGCCAGTACTCTCGGAATCATCATGAACGGGGGAAAGGCGTAGCACAGAAGGGGAGGCCAGATTTGGAGAAATGCGTCCGTGGCCAGGGCTTCCGGATCCGGCCTCCAGCTGAAGAACCGAGGAAGCTGAGTGTCGAGGCGAGAGGCAAACAGGTCGATGTGACACTGGCCCCAAACCCGATGGAGAGAGCGGAAAATGCGAGGATGAAGCCTCCAATCGCTGTAATCCCGAAGGTGACGCGAATGCCAGTCCACAATCTGATTGTTGCGGCCGGGAAGATACTCGGCAATAACAGTGATCTTCTTCTGCAGACAAAAGTGCCAAAAATCTTTGGCGATTTCCGCTAATATCTTGGATCTCGTGCCGCCCAACTTGTTGACATAACGAACCGCGGACACATTGTCCATGCGGAGAAGAATACAACAATTGGACCGAAGGGGAGTGAAGCAACGGATCGTAAAGGACCCCGCCAGGAGTTCCAGACAATTGATGTGGAGAGACAACTCCTGAGGGGACCACCGACGCCCCGTTGATATTGGACCGCACCGGGCTCCCCAACCCCAAAGGCTGGCATCGGACTCTATCACCATCTCCGGGGAAGGACCGAACAGGGCTCGCCCATTCCAGGCCTCCATGTGGTCCAACCACCACTGCATCTCGCACCTCGCCTCCTCTGAAAGAGGAATTTGATCGGAATAGCGAAGGTCGTTCTGGAGATGACGGATCTTCAACCGTTGTAACGCTCTGTAATGCAGAGGACCCGGAAAATGCCTGAATTGAAGACGCCAAAAGACCGACGACACGAGCTATAGATCTCAATGATACAATCTGTTTGGAGATAATCGAAACCAACTCCCTTTTGATGTAGCGAATCTTTTGATTGGGTAAAAGAAACTGACAGGTCAGAGAATTGACTTGGAAGCCTAGAAAGTCTATCACCTGAGATGGGATGAGAACAGATTTCTGAGGATTCACAAGAAATCCCAGGGATTGTAAAAGGTCGATCGTCCATTCGAGATGCAAAATCGGTTTGTGTGGACAATCTGCCATGATCAGAATGTCGTCCAAATAAATAATCATGCGGAGACCCCGAGCGCGTAAGCATTCCACCACGGGCTTCAGAAGCTTCGTGAAGCACCAGGGTGCCGACGAGAGGCCGAACGGAAGGACCTTGTATTCGAACCAGTCCCCTTGCCATTGGAACTGGAGAAACCGACGATGTGGACTGAAGATTGGAATCGACAAATAGGCATCTTTGAGATCTAGGCGAACCATCCAATCTCCCTCTCTGAGAAGATCTCGCAAAATATGGATCCCTTCCATCTTGAAATGGCGGTAAACCACTCCTCCGTTGAACTCCTTTAGATTGAGGACCAAACGGGATCCGCCCCCTCGTTTCTGTACCAGAAACACCGTGCTCACAAAACTGCTTGGATGACGGGTAGTTCGAAGAATAACCCCTTTTGCAAGAAGGGAGTCTATTTCTGTTGAAATGATCTCCCGATCTTGAAGAGAGAAGAACAACGGGGTTGGAAGGAGGGTTTGAGGCTTGGGCTGATAAAACTCTATCTTGTAACCTTGAACAGTGTCCAGCACCCAAGCATCGTTGGAGATTAACTACCAATTGTGGAGAAAAAATTGGAGCCTTCCCCCCAAAACCACTTCGGAAAATGGAATCAACCTCACCTGAATTGTTGGAGTCTTGGTGACCTTCTTGGTGTCCTCCGAGGCGACCCTTCCGGAATTGTCCTTTCCCTTTGCGAGAGGGATAGAAGCTGGAACGGGTGGTGAAGCCGGAGTCCTGACCACCCCCTCTGTGGGACTGGAATCCTCTCTGGGAATTCTGCTGAGATCCCCGGCCGAACAAACGTCCCCTAAGACGTCCGGCCTTTGCAAAAACCGTCCGAAACGCCCGCCGCAGCGAGGCTTGGGCCTTGTCAAGGCCACTGAAAGTGGCCACAAAATGGGTAAGCTCCTTCAGGAACGGCTGACCAAATAAGAGCCCCTGAGCCAAGGGGCCGGATTCTGAAGATGAGAGTTCCGCCAGCTTAGGATCAAGTCGGAGAAGAATGGAGCGGCGTCGCTCACAAGAAATCGCGCAATTGGCATTGCCCAACTGACAAATGGCCCGCTGGGACCACTCAATGAGTTCGTCCGGATTACCAAGAGCTGAAGACTCTTTGGCAAGAACGCCCAAATCTAAAATCTTAGTGAGCAGGCCCAATAAATCCAACAATTTATCTTGGCAGGAACGCCAAGACCTGTCAAGACCTTTCTTGGGGTCTCTGGTGTACTTTCTAAGATACGTGACCATAGTAGGATCCACCTCCGGGGTCTCGGCCAAATGGTCCGCCAAATCAGGACGTGGACACTCCGATCACAGGCGGGCCCTGACATCTTTTTCAAAAGGCTGGCGAATATGAGCCTGCACATATTCCGCCACTGCTGGAGATGGCAACCAAGAGGAAGAATGTGGATGCACAATATCAGAGGGATCAAAAGTGAGAATGGGAGGATGAGCGGGGGCGTCCACGAAGTGCTCCTTACGAGCCTTTTTTCGTGGAGGAGGTTCAAACTCAGAAGAAGTGGAGGAATGAGCTTTGTCAGCATCGGTATCAAGGAGGGATAAAAACGAGGTCCCAGCCGACCCCTTAGCAGTAGCCGTGTCCGAAGACAGTGTTTTGGCCAACTTCTGAAAATCAGACTTATGAGGATTGACAGGGGATTTAGATGCACGAGCAGCCGGTAACCAACCCTCTTGCTGTGCGTAGAGAGATAAATGCTTTAAGGGATTAATAGCGCGAACAAGCGCCTTATTAACGGACTGCTGTACCCCCTGATCCAGCGCCTCCACCAAATCGTGCTCCAAAGAGCCAGAAGGATCCTCATCATAGTAATAGTCATCCTCATAGTAATCCTCCATTATGACACAAAGTGTAACAAGATACAATGCCCACAGGAATGACAACAATCAATAATGGCCAAAGGCACAATGCAGGGGGAGTGAAAAAACCCCACAGCAAACCAACAGTGCAGACTAGATAATCTGAGCACTCTATTAAAAAAAATTTTAAAGGTGGAGGGAGGGCTTGCTGACTGAAAAACGATCACTCTAGGCAAAGCCTATGATCAATTATACAGCCCAAAAGATATAAATTGCTAATGGGCGTAAGAAGGGGCGAATACACAGGCTGTGGGCTCTGGGCGCAAAGCGACCGTTCTGTCAGGAGATAACACCCGTTTCTGATGTTAAAAATGGCCGCCGCGCATGCGCAGTAACGACCGCCCGGTATTCTAAACATACGGAGCACTCGCAAAGCTAGCACGAGCCTCCCAGCCCCTTTCTCCCTCTCCACAATGAGAATACTGGGGCGCGAAGCGCCCGTCCCCGGGAAGGTGCAAACCTCCCGCTCCCCGCACTAACGACAGCGGCGAGCGAAGACCAAAAACCCGTTACGGTAACCATAGAAACGGTACACAACAGCGTGAAACACGCGGAACGAATACGCTCGCATCAATAAAGCATGCACAAAATTGCAACAGTAACACAAGCGTATGAATAAAAAAGGAATAAACACTTAACTGGCTGCGGAGCAGCAAAGAAAGAGGATGTTGTACTTTCTACATGACCTTTTATACTATGGTCTCTATGGTTGTTGACGTCATACCCTTGTGTTTATGGGTATTGTAGTTTTCTTTTCATATACTGTGTTTTTATTGGCTGCTGAGCATTTCTAGTAAAGAAATGAGAAAGCATAATCGGAGCCTCCTGTCCTGACATAGAATCCTTTACCTCACCACCTTTTTGTTAAAAAATAACAACTAGACTGCTCACATGTTTTTTTAGTCCTACAATATTATGGGGCATTTTGACCTCCATTTTCTCTGTCACATTATAAACTGTTAAAGAGTTCTCACATGGCGTACTCTACTCCTGTGGATAGGGAGTATCAATCAGTGAAAATACAGGAAACATTTCATCAACACATCGGACTACTTTGCGTTCATTCTTCATTTCATATAATCCTTATTCAAATACTCATCAAGTCAAATATGCATAAAGCTCTGATCTAAGTAAAGCATCATAAGAGGACTCATATGTCCATTGTATTCCATTGAGGAATTTTCATGCATGCAACCAGGAACTAAGAACAAATAATGGTGCATTTGATACTGTGTCTCATCCTAGGTTACTTGGTAGGCAGCATGAGATTGGTATTCATGGAACAGCGCTATAAGAGCTTGCTGATTTCCTCTCCAACAGGCTCAAACTGTTATTTTGGGGCCTATAAGTCTTGTACCATGACGTTTTTCAAGGTGGTACCTCAGGGCTCATGTCTCAGCCCTACACTTTTTAACATTTATGTTGCCCCTCCTTGCCAAAATTGTCAGAGCCTTCGGCTTTGATATTACATCATACGCGGACGACACGCAGCTGCTAATCTCCCTGGACAAAAATCTGGTCAAAACTAAATAATCTTTTTTTCCGCTGGGATGAAGACAATAGCTACCTAGATGACTGTAAACTGTCTCCAGTTTAATGCAGCAAAAACAGAGATTATGCTGTTTGGAAATGCTCAACCGCCCTGGGAGCATGAATGGTGGCCTCCAGAACTTGGAATGGCCCCTTCACCTAAACTAGTTAAAAACTTGAGAGTCCGGATGGATCAATCTCTTACCATGAAAGAACAGATTTTGTCCATTGTTGGCTCATGCTTCCACATGATGCTTTTGCTCAGAAGAGTCTTTCCTTTATTACCATTCAAAGCAAGGAAAACTTGTGTCCAGGCATTGGTCATCAGCTGTCTAGATTATGGTAATGAACTCTTGGCCTCAGCAAACGAGACATTGCTATCTAAACTTCAGGTGGTACAGAACACCGCCACCTGTCTCATTTATTATCTCCCCTTGGAGCTGCATCTACCCCACTTCTGCATGCATTACACTGGCTACCAGTGAGGTCTGCTATCTAACTCACAAAGTACTATTTGGGGGAAGGGCCTACCTATTTATCTTCAAAGCTTACTCGCTAGTCCCTCTCAAGACTTTTAAGATCTTGCGACAAAGCTCTGCTCACGGTTATGACGTTACTGCGACAATAACCCCGATATAACCACTGGTGTGATTTTAGTGACAAGGCTTTGAATAAATGCCAATATCTTTGATATTACTCATATGCAATGGCGGCTGCTCCAATTTTGTGATGGTGGGGCAACGCCGTAGGAAGTACGTGGGGGTGAGGGGAAAATAATAATTTTTAAAAACCAACGTACCTGCTCCTGTGCCCGCCGCCTCAGTGCTCCTCTTCAGACACTGGTCACGGTATAAAGGCTCCCAAGAAGCAATCACGGCACTGCTCTCATGTTTGTAATACCAGCATGAGATCCACGCTTTGATTGGCCTGAGAGGGCTGATTTGACGCTCTCTCAGGCCCAGGGAGCCTGGGGCTTTTCTCCAACCTGGCTATTGCAACATAGCTGGGTTGGAGAAACATGAGTACGTATGTCTGTTTGGCCGGCCTGAGACAGCCGGCCTGAGACAGCCGGCCAAACAGATATGCGCACTTACTAGTGCCCAACAGTCCTCCTGTAGCATGACGCTCAGTAGGATGGCCAGCCGCCACCCTAACTTTGGTTGGGAATACTGAAAATAAAATTTTAATAAAGTGGTTTTATTCTCATTTTATTTTTCAGTAGGGTGACGCCAGTTTGTCATGTCCTGTTTTGTGCAAAGTGCTAATGCAGGACCAACGCACGGTTTATTAGGTACCTTTATTGACAATCTCAGAGCATCGTGCGATATACGCATACAGGACTTCAGATTTTGTGAAAGTGCTAATACATGCATTATAAAACACTTTACCAGTCTCAGAGCAATGTGCAATATAAGCAAACAGTACTCCAAAGTTTCTTAACGTGCAAGTGCTAGCATTATCACACATTTGCCCAGACATCTCCCCTGTCACTGTGCAAAACATGCGAATGGTACTCCAGTTTACCATTGTAGGAAGCTGAGTACTTGTTGCAGTGCCCCCGCCCCCTTTTTGTCGGTATTTGATGCAACTTTGATTGAAGTGTACTGGGTTTCTGATAACCAGGTTCCCAGTACCAGTGTTCTTTCCCAAAACTGTACAGTTGTTCCCCCAATTGGCAAAACCTTTAGCACCCTCTGTAAGTTCCTAGTAAATGGTGCATTGGTACCTAGGGCTTGAGGTGCTAAAGAGGGTCCCTAAGGGCAGAAGCACAAATTGTGCCACTCCAAGGGACCTCTCACCAAGCACATGCAAGACTGCCATTGCAGGCTTCGTGTCTTGGTGTAGACCAAATTGAAAACACATGTCACACATCCCTATGTGTCATGTCCCTAACACTGCATGTAATAATTTAAGTCATCCCTACAGCAGGCCTGACAACCCTAAGGCAGGGTGCTGAATATTACATGTGAGGGCATACCTGCATGAGCAGATATGCCCCTGTGCTGGTCAGATCTATTAGTGTAAGTGAGCAGGGAAGACATTTTCAAACATGTGCACGACACTGGGGAAAATGAGTACCGAAACTACATGATGGCTTCACTAAAAATAGGGATGTTTGGGTATCAAACATCTCGTATTGGTAAACTCACACTAATTCCAGTGTAGGATGTACCAATGCATGCACTCAGAGGCCACCTTAGAGGTGCCCCCTGAAAACCTAACAGCCTCTGGTGTCCTTGCTGACTGGTTTCTGACAGCCTGCCACCGAGACGCTGTTGTGACCTCCTAGTGGGACAGACTTTTGCTCTCAGGAGACACAGAACAAAAGCCTGTCCAGGAAGAGGGTGTAACACCTCCCCTGCCACAGTATGACCTGCTGATTAGCCTCCTTGGGCCTGCGAGCTTCAAATAAGCTGCTGCCTTTAGAATGTGAATCTGGCTCTCCTCAAAGGAGATTAAGCCACCCCCCCCCTGTCCAGAGCCCCCTTGGCACCTGGACAGGTGGGAAAATTAGCTAGTCAGGAAGGCGTGCCACCTCCTGGCTAGTACCACCCCTAAGGTGGGCTACTGTGAGGTGGACACGATTTTTCAGCATTAGACATCTTTCTGATGGCATACTTAGGAATTCTGGGATAGGGTTATGCACACTTCTCGCAGGAAGTGGTCATATAGGGGGTCTAGTGACCACAGGGATTAGTAGCCCTTTGGCTACGACACTACACCCCCCTAAATTCAGTATTTAGGGGAGTCCCTGCCACCAGAGAATCAGATCCTGACTACCTAATAAGAGAGAGGACACTGAAGAGCCGCAAAAGCTGAGAAGAGAGAAGAAATAGATGACCTGGTACCAAACCCTGCCGGCCTGTCTGCATCACTCATAAAAAACGGTGCCAAAGTCAACTAGTCCCACAACTGTGGCTACAGAAACTTGGAAGACTACCTGCCTTAAAAAAAGACTCAATACCTCCTGTGATCAGCGGACTTGTTCCAAAGAACTCCAAAGGAGAAGACTTTGAGGCCTCTGGAACCGCCAAAACCTGACACAAGAGGTAACCATTGCACCTGTTAACCTTCGGCCCGAGTTGAAGTGGACCAACTGACATCACCTGCAGCCTCTGCCCGCAGGTCCCCTCCACCGCGACTGCTCCTGGTAAGAAAACCAGATGCCGCCTCAAGACACCTCTGGACCCGTTGCTCCCAGGCCACTGAGAAATGGACCTCAGGTGCCCCTACGTCCTGATCATTGCAAGCCTTAAACTCTCATGTTGGTTCAACCCGACTGGCTTCCTGGCCAGAACCTGCAGCCTCCTTTTACAGTGACCGATCCCCATTGAAACGGATTGGGCTTCCAACGCTAATTTGCATCGTGCACCCGGCCGCCCTTGTGCCACTGGTGGTGTTCTGCTGGTGCTGCCTTGGACCTTACCCACCCCTCCTCTTAACTCCTGTAGATTGGTCCTGTAAGTCGATGTACTGTAGCGGTTTGCAGAACTTGTTCTTCCTTCCATTGGATAACATTTCAGAACTCAAAAACTGCATTGTGTCCGCTTTTTGAGCTGAAAAGAATTTATATTTGAAAATGTACTTACCTGAACGATTTTCTTCTGATGCCTAAACATATATAAAGATACTTGCTTTTTTATTAATTGGTGTGGATCTCCTTCTTGAGTTGTGTTGTCATTTATTGATCATTGTGTGTATTTGCAAATGTCTTGCACTCCGCTGTGTTAAACACAAATTGATGATGGACGGAGCGCTGAAACTTTTCCGACACTCACCCCCAGTCACAGATCTGGGGGTGAGTGTCACAGATCTTGGCCACCCCAGTTCAGACCCAGCTATATTCAAATCAGTCTAGAACAGTCCAGCCCCAACTGCCAAGCCAGGTCTTCCCTGGACCGGAAACAAGCATCCTGGGACTGGTTTCGGGGTAACACCCCATATCAGCCAGGCTAGCTTGAATCCAGTGCCAAAGTGAGCAAGGGACCCACGTCTGGACATACCCTACCAACTAAGGGCAAACAAAGCAAACACAAAGAGATGATGGAAGGAGCACTGAAACTTTTCTGACATTCACCCCCAGTCACAGCTCTGGGTTGAATCCATCATCATTCTTTAGCTCACTTCAGTACCATCTTGACCCTGTGCCTCATGGGAACAGTCCAGCCCGAATTGCCAAACCAGGTTTTCTCTGGACCGGAAACAAGCATTCCTGGGACACCCCTCATCAGCCACTGTTTTAAGCCTAAGGCTGCTCGACCACACTACCCCCTAACACAGCACTTTGAGATTGCATAGCAAGCCTTGTCCGGTCGTAAGGGAACCACTGGACTCTTTGCAGGGTATATCAATTTTTTGTTATATCACGTAAAAAGTCAGTCACCTAAACCCATAAAGTTGTTTCCTTCAAATGCCTGTCTCAGAAAAAAAATATGTATATATCCCGAAGGCCAAGTGGTTTATATATGTCACCAGAACCCAGAGATGACAAAATAGGACCCTATTTCACATGGTACCCATTATGTGTTCCTAGGTCTCGCCTGTGACAGTGCATGCTCTCGCTTGCGAGAGACAGTGTATACATAAATGGCTTGCAGCTCACCTATTGCTTACCATTTGTTGGTTTCATTGTCACTCTTATTTGCTGTCTTTTAATTTGCCAGTGCATGCTGGCTGCACTTCCTCTTCCTTCGCCTGGATAAGGACCAAGTACTGATTGGTTCAGCTTTATTGCTGTTGTCCCGCTGATCGTGCTGTGATTGAGGTACTATTTATATTTGTTCTTCTTCCCCAGTCCTCCTTGTTGAACTTCTTGTAGCAGTTTTACTATTCCACATGCGCTTCAAAAAAGCCCTTTTACCCTTTGAAATAGATGTTTATTGTGACAACAGATATTATCTGGTTCCAAATCTATTTTCACTAAGACATAGACATGGGTGCAATTGCTTTCTTTATGTGATAGGATTATTTGCCAAATGTCATATTTTTTTTCACACATGGGGAGATTAACTGACTTGCTCAGAATCACTGGAATGTTGTGCCAGCACCCAGACTGGAACCAGGTTCCCCCATTCAAATGTAGACTGGTTTGTCCATTAAGCCATTATGTTGATTTATATAGCGCATTATTCACCCAAGAGGGTATCCAGGAGATTGTGCAAGTGTATAATCACTAAGGTCCTTATACGAAGAGCCATGTCTTCAGCTTCTTGCGGAACTACAGAAGTTAGGAGGAGGGTCTGATGTGTTGAGGGAAGTAGTTCCATGTCTTGTGTGCAATGTAAGAGATTAAGCAATCTCCAGTTTTGCTTTTGCAGATGCAGAGTGTGTGTGAGAGTGAGGCAGAGCATAGGTGTCTGATGGGTTGGTGAACGTGTATGTGGCTGTTCAGGTCCTGTATTGTGTAGGGCTTTGTACTTGTGTGTGAGAAGTTTGAATTGGCTGCACTTGTTAATAGGGAGCCAGTGAAGCTTTCTGCGGTAAGGTGTGATGTGGGTGAGGCGTCTGAGGTCGAGTACGAGTCTTGCGGCGGGGTTCTGGATGGTTTGGAGTCTATGTAGGAGTTGTATGGATATTCCGGCGTAGAGAGTGTTGCAGTAGTCCAGTCTAGTGGTAATGAGTGCATTGAGTGATGGTCCGTCTGATGTTCTAAGGTTACTATTTGGAGATCTTTTACAGTATGCGTAGGATGTGGATGCAGGATGTGCAGACTGCGTTGACTTTAGCCGTCATGTTGAGCTTGTCATCTAGGATGATCCCTAGATTGTTTTTATGTTTTGTGGGTGTGAGTGTTGGTCCTAGCTCTGACAGCCACTGGGTGGAGCTCCAATGGGGAGGTCTTGTTGCTGAAGACCAGTACTTCTGTCTTGTCTGAGTTGCCAAGCACTTTGATAGATAGCTGGGCCTCTGGGACACAGCATATGCTTACATTGAAAGAGATTCCTTTGATCACAATGCAATAATAATAATTGACATCTTCTGCTTACTTTTGATTCATATTGCTATCTATAGAGCGCTTTGCATAGCACCAGTTGCGTTACATGAGGACACATTTTGTTGTTGTTTTTGTTAGGCACGGGGAGAGTAAGTGATTTGCCCAGAATCACAGGATGTTCAGCATCATTGCTGAGACTCAAACCCAGTTCCCCAGATTCGAGGTCGACCGCCCTAGGCGTTGGGCCAATTCCTCTCCCAATCAACTCACAGATTCATAACCTTCCACTAAAAAAGACAAAACAACAAAAATTATAATAACTACAGTATATGAAAAGTGTACATTGTTTACAAATGCCTTCTAATACCAGAATAAACCCCCTTCCAGAAACCCTACATGCACAAAACAATCATTGGCAAAGCCATCATTTTTCACTACAGATTTACAAAAATGGGCCTTCATAACTAGTGAAATGTTTTGACAGTTCACTTAGCTATTTCAATGTTGTATTTAGAAAAAAGCCTGACATCTTACAGCCTTTCATTTAACATGCTGTGCACAGTTCACTTTACAAAATCCTCTACCTTAAGTCACATAAAGAAAAATACATGTAGGAAGACAAACTGACTTTTGACCTCCGTCTCTGAAAGCCTGCAAATGTGACAAGTTAACAAGATTTAAAGGCATTTTTATTGCTCTTGCACTTCGTGAGTAAATAAATATGTCTTTAAATCTTATCTTGTCAAATTTTCTCTGCTTTCAGAGAGGGCATAAGTCAGTTTGTCTTCCTACATTTACTTTTTTTCTGAATGAAGTTAGAGGATTTTCAACTTGCCAGAAAAGGTGAATAGTCCCTAAAAATAGCTCGTCCTGAATAAATCTTGCTCGACAATGCGAAAAGATTTTTGGAGCCCTGAAAAGTATCATCCCTAGGAAATATACTTGTGAAGAGTCATTTACCAACAAGGAAAAAACATAACAACTGGTTGCAGACACCTGGCTTTTGGAAAGGCACAAACTGCAAAGTGTACAAACACAGAATTAACAAAACATCATATAAACTACACAATGGTAAAGAACAGAAATCATGGAACATATAACCTATTAAACCAATTATGTAGTTTATGTCCTACAATGCATGTGTGGAAAATCATATGTAGGAAGTACTACAAACAAGGTAAAACTGAGAACCTTACAACACTTATGTTGAATAAAAATCAGGACTCAACCTATCCAATTGCCAAGTACTTTTGGGAAAGACATGAAGGGAAGAAACAAGATTTGACCTATTTTGGGAATAAACACAACGGAGCTTGAGAACGAGGGGTATTCGAGAACTGAACCTAAGATGGATGGAATCAAGACCGATTATATCCATGGGTACTGAAACCCCTCTTTGCCACAATTTTGATGCTGAATTACATGTCCATATTTGAGAATAAGACTTTGTGGATGTATTGATTATATCATTTTAACAGACGTTATTCTGAAGCCCCTCTCGGCCACAATTTGGATGCTGAATTACATGTCCATCTTTGAGAATACGACTTTATAGATGTATTGATGATATAATTTCAACGGAAGTTATTCTCGCTCAAACTTTAGATATTGGATCTTTTTAGGAGCCTGATAACTGATATTAGATATTGGCGAACCAGAAAATTGCAACATTGCTGTTTGCCGATGATACCCTTTTGGCATCTAAAACTCCCATGGGCCTCTAAAAGCTTTTTGATCAATTTAAGGATTTTTGCGATATGAGAGGTTTGGTTATCAACACTGCCAAAACTAAGTTGATGATGTTGAATCTCCGCAGAACCTTCAAACAAAATTTGGTGTTGGATAATGTTCCATTGGAGAGTGGTTGGCTCCTTTGAGTATTTGCGCATAAAGCTATCAGATAGTATGACATGAAATAATCATTTAGATAAGGCGACCCTGAAATTCTCACAGCTAACCGGGGCCTTGCTGAGGGAGATTTGCCTATCGTACGCCAAGCCTGTAGCTCCAGCTCTCAAACTCTATAGTGCTAAGGTAGTGAGCAGTGTTCTTTATGGGGCAGAATTGTGGGGTGTAGCAGACGCAAGCAAGCTAACCACTGTGGAAAACAAGTTTCTTAGGAGTCTGGTATCCCTCCCTCCGAGCACGCCCCTTCTCCCCTTGAAAATGGACCTGGGAGTTAGGTCAATTATCGACCAAGCGAGACTACGCCCATTGCTCTTTTGGTACTGACTGGTTACTACCCCTGATTTGGCCCTTTATGCTGCTGCTTTTAATAAAGTTTCTGCCCTAGATAGAAATAAAAAAATCGGGTGGATTAAATCTGTGAATACCATCCGGGCAGCAATTGGTCTCCCAAATGAACTTGTTGGTCCCCAGCCCCTGCATACAAATGACAAAATAAAACTCCAATATTGGTCATGGGTAGAGCAGATAAATTATTTGAAAATCCGCCATGGTAGCCTGACTGGTGCTTTTTTAGATATTAAAACTGTTAAATGTCTTGCGAGCTACTTTGATATTATTAAGGAGCTTGGGGACAGGAAACTGTATAGTCAGTTTAGATACGGCTGTCTACCCATTAACGCTTTTACCACTTCTTGGCAGAATAATAACAGCCAGCCCAAGGGCTGTCCCTCTTGCCCAAATCCAAACGAAACCGTTGGCCAGGTATTTTTTGCATGTCCTGCGTATGCAAGACCAAGAAGGAACTGGTTGGCTCCTGTATGTAGACAGTTGGGGACCCACAGTCATTATGAAGCCCTTCGTATCTTAAAATCAGATACAAGATCACTATTTGTGTGTGCAGTCGTAAAATTTATTGGCCAGTTTTGGGCTATTAAGCGGAGGCTACTGACTACCCCCTCAAGTGTTATGATCCAACTGCAGATTAACAACTGTGACAACTGTCATTTAAACAAATGCACTTGCACTTTAGTTTTTATCCTAGCAATTCTTAACACTGATTTTAAACAGTGAGTTATGTTCCCTGTTGATCTTTTTCGTGTTTATAAGACTGTATCTTGGATTTTTTTTGACTCCTTAGAATCTGGTGTACGTAATTTTTTTCTCATTCTTTGTACTAATTCTATTTCGAGCGCTATTGATAAGAAGTTATATGTTTGTATCCTTTATGGTATCATAAACCGAAATAACGATTTTATGAATGAATGGATATTAGGTCTTTACCATGTCACTTTATCTCCCCCTTTTATATCTTCACCACTCCTCTAACAACTTCCCCTGTATTTATTCCTACATTGTTCGAATTTGCATATACCCTCATAATCTCCACATAAAATAGGATTGATATGGTTTTCTTTTTAAGTTAAGGTAGCCTGAATAAATCTTGAACTTTAGAAGGTCATGTATGAAAGAAGTAACAGTCCATCCATGACAGCCATAGTCCACTGCACTCACATTTTAACAATCTTAATGGGAATTATGTAGTAAGACCGACCTCTTTTTGAGCACCTTAATGATAGATGCATTCTTTTAATGAACAATCGAAGGTAATAAACTCAATGTAGAGTATAATTCTAGAAGGGATTTGTTAACTGAGCTACTTAGCACTTTAGAAGGTCATGGGGGTAAGAAGTGATAGTCCACAGTCATCTGCATTTGCACTTTGTTAAGCCAACAGAAAATGCTGCAGTAGACACACCTCTTCTTTGGAGCACTTTATTGACATATGCACTTTCTTAAGGAATAATGGAAGACCATGAATTCAATGGAGAGTAGAATATCTAGAAGGGTCCAACAGAAAATAATGCATTTGTGAGATTTTTTTTAGATAACAATCAACAACTCTATACATAGATTGGGGATGTGAGGTTGACCCCCCTCTTTAATATAAACAATGAGCTTTTTATGCATATATACAGCCTATGGGATTGAACTGAATTTTCTAATTGTACTTAACATTTAGAACAGTAACTGACTATATAATTGATGGCTACTTGAACATTTTTAAAATTGACAATGATAGTTCAGTCACAAAGTGAATAAAATCGGGGGCGTGGCTGAGCGGTGAAGAGAAATGGCCGTCGCTTAGCGGAGCTCTGTGAAGCCCGTCTCTCTCCCGAATATCTGGCAATCTTATCCGTTACCCTGTAAGGGGATCTAGTCATCGGAAGACGTCCGGTGCCCTCTCCCGTAACTGTGGGGTCTGTCGATCATCTGGGGGCCCTAGATAGCGCCCATTCTGGAGTGCGGCCTGCTGCGGGTCTGCGGGCCGGACCTCGCGTGGGAGCCGGGGTGGCGTGCGTGCCCACGTACTCGGAGTGGCTGGGCCGCTGGCCCTGGGACTGCCGCGCTGCCCTGCCCTTGAATACAGGCAAGTGGTGATTCCTGCTCTAGGTGCTGCCCGGAGGACGGGGGAACTACGACACTGCACATAGGGAGTGGGAACCCCGCTCCGCTCTGCATCGCAAAGCACCGTGCATTGGAAGGACGTGGCGCTTTGAAACACCGTCACTCTAACCCTGCTGGGGGAGGCTCCAGCGGCCGAATCCACCCCAGTGAGCTGCAGCCATAAATAGTGCTCACGGGCAGAGAGTTGAAAATAGCCTAAGACTGCCAGGCTCTATCGGATCAATTCTCCACTGATATTGAAGAGACAGAGTCCATATCCCCCAGTATAACGCTTGGCCACTGCATTCTTGGTTGTCATTCCAGCCACTCTTGACACGGCCTGGCAGGGTGCGTGAGGTACTAGGCTTGGGTACAGACGCCTCCAATGCGATAGTGGAGTGGCGAGAGCCCCTGTCTACACATGGTCTCTCCTGGGAGGAGTTGGGCCCCCAGGTGCGGTATCGGCGGAACAGTCCAGTGTGAGGCATTGGTGACTTAACGCCCGGTGAGGGTACAGAGGAGGCATACAGTGATCTGGCCCTGCCACATCCTCTTCGTTACTGACGTGCTTGGGGCACCTGGGAGGAGGCAAAATGTTGTCCACGAGAGGCAACAAGCCCATACAGCAAAACAGACTGGACCAGTACACTCTCCCCAAGACGTCCCTACCAGATCCCTCACCCATTGAATAAAGCGCTGGAATACAGGAAACGGCAGACCCAGAGCCTACCCTCAAGGATGTTATGGGGGCCATAGCCGGGATTAAGACCTCGCTGGAACAAAAGATGGACACCATCACCGTAGAAGTCAACCTGCTACGAGCGGATCTTAATAAGAATAGCGAACGAGTCAAGCAGGTGGAAATCACCGCCACTAGCCTAGTGGAGGACACTTCCCAGCTACAAACAGAGGTGAAAGACTTAAAAGACTTTTTGGAAATTCGCGTAAGCTAAGCTGGACGACTATGAAGGGCGCCTACGATGCAACAACGTGCGTATTTTGGGAGTTACAGAGAAATCAGAGGGCCAGGCGACTGATCTTTTATTTGAAGATCTCATCCTGAACCACCTACAACCCAAGGGACTGGGAAAGTTCTTTGTCATAGAGAGGGCCCACAGGGTTCCTGGGGGTCGCCCGAAACCGGGAGCCCCTCCTCGCCCAATCCTGGCCAGAATCCTCAACTTTCGAGACCGCGACGGTATACTTCAGCATGCCAGAGCGGGTCCCCCGCTCCGCTATGAGAACGCAGATATAACCTTTTTTCCGGATTTCACCCAAATGGTTCAGAGGCAACGTCGATCCTTCCTGGTAATCAAGAAAACATTGAGAGACAAGGGGTACAAGTACGCTATGCCGTTTCCGGCCAGACTCCGGGTGGAGGCCGAAGGTAGGGCCTGGTTCTTTTACCCCCCGAAGTCAGCAGCGGACTGGTTGGAGAGCCGCTGAACATGCTACAGATGGGGTGAACTTTCTTTGGATTGGGCAAGCGATGGCCAACAGAAGTAGGTGATGGACCAGGTCTGCATGTAAAGTAAGCTTGGTCAGGGAGGGAGCGTGGGGTGGACACCGGAGAGCACCATTGGACAAATATGTGAGACAAGAATCTCTTAGATGTATAGACTTGCGCAAATTCTGGTTGTCGCAAAAGGGTCCATATTACAGTAATGCCTGAGGGGAAGAGGAGGGGACAGAGGATCATGCACCCCATTTTTGTACATTTAGTTAACGTTCTGGGCGACAGGCACTCTGCAAGTTGAATCATGCGCAGTTTGAAGCCCAGAGTGCAGGGACGCAGGGAGGGGGGGCGGTTGGGGAGGGGTATTGTTTTTGTTAGATGTTAAGTTTAGAGTAACACTCGTCATGTTAACAGCACCAAAATGTAATGTAACAGGAGAACAGTGCACAAACATAGTTCTAGATGGGTACGCAGTGGGACACAGGGATTAAGATCCTCAGCTGGAACGTCAACGGGCTTGGCGATAAAGTAAAACGTAGTGTGGTTCATCGGTATGTAAAGAGACAAGCCCCGGATGTTATCCTGTTATAAGAAACACATCTAGTGGGGAACACCTGTAAGGCAATGAACAGGGGGGGTACAAACTGGTGGCACACGCGGGCTTCACGACCGGCTCGAGAGGAGTAGGCATTATGGTCAGGAACTCGTTCCCCTTCACTATGCAATCCACATGGCCGGATGATCGAGGTAGATATATAGGAATCTCAGGCCTCTGGGAGGGTAGAGCTGCAACATTAGTTTCGGTCTACATACCCCCGGGCTTCCAGGGAGACACATTCAAAGAATGGGGAGCGATCCTATTATCGCTCCCAGAAGGCCTACTCATGGTGTGGGGGGGACTTCAATGCAGTGGTCTCGGGAGAGATGGATCGGCACCCACCGCGAGACATTAGACCCGCACATAGATGGCTGCCCGAATTTCTTTTTCGGGGGCCCATCGTATTCTCTCCCGCATCGACTATATACTGGTTCCGGCGTCCCAGGCACTTAATATCCGTGAAATCCGACACCTAGCTAGGGGTATATCAGATTACTCACCGATTTGGGTACATGTAGTCATGGGCCAAATGAGAATTGGGAAAGTAGCTCCCATCAATCCGTGGTATCTCCGAGACCCGGAAACCAGAAAGGATCTAATCCAGGTCACTGACCATTATTTTCAAGAGAATGAGAGAACGGTGGACTCCGCACAAACGTTGTGGGAGGCTTACAAATCAGTAATCCGCGGGCAGGCCCTGTCTTTGATAGCCGGCAAGAAGAAAGATAGGCAAAAAGATATGGTGCAAGGAGAGGACGCGGTACATCGCTTGGAAGAAGAACTACACGGGGCAGTAACCCCTGAGAAACTGCATTTACTGCATCTAAAACAAGATGAATTTAAGGCCTTGGCAACAGATAGAGCTAGGGTTCAGGGTACGGAAACACAAAGTAGAGTATACAAGCATGCTGACAAGGCGGGGAAGTTGATAGCGTGGTTGAACAAGAAGGAATGGGCCAGTCGTCTAGTGCCTGAACTGAGGGAAGGGGATACTGTCCCTGGTACTGATCCTCAGGAAATTGCTAAGCGATTTGCTGATTATTATCAGACAGTGTCCCGCACGAACGGACGGTACGCTGAAGAAGACTCTCGCGCGTTAATCCATGACATCACACTTCCCACCCTGACGGATGGAAACCGTGATTATCTTGGGGCTGACTTGTCGGACGACGAAACAGCCCAGGCTATACCGTCTCTGCAATCGGGGAAGGCCTCGGGTCCCAATGGCTTACCCATCGTGCTCTACAAGCTCCGACCAGACAACATAGCCCCATACCTTCGCTCAATGTTTATGGATAGCAGAGAGAGGGGGATGCTCCCGGCTGATCAAAGGATAGCGAACATAGTGGTCATTCACAAAGAAGGCAAACCCAAAACGAATTGTGCCTCGTATAGGCCGATATCCCTTCTTAACGCGGAACCCAAGATCCTGGCAAAACTACTGGCAATTCGTTTAGTAAAAGTGATAGACAGCTTAGTACATCCCGATCAGTCAGGCTTTATGCCACATCGGAACACTGCCTTAAATCTGCGCAGAGTGCACGGGGTGCTGGGAAGAGTTGCCACCATCCAGGAGCCCGCGATCCTGGTTTCCCTGGATGCCACCATGGCCTTCGTCATGGTGAAATGGCCGTACCTTTTTGAAGTACTTGACAAGATGGGTTTTGGGCCCAATTTTATTAGCTGGGTTAGACTACTGTACTCGAAACCCATGGCACAAGTAGTAGTGAACAATAGAAAATCTGAAGTATTTTAATTAAGCCGTGGAACACGGCAGGGATGCCCCTTGTCCCCGCTCCTGTTTGCCCTGGCTCTGGAACCCCTAGCCGTGTGGATTCGCAAGGTTCTGGTTATTCGCGGTCTGCGCTGGTCCCCGGGGTGGGAAGATAGGATCTCTCTATATGCGGACGATATTCTGCTCTACCTGGCTTCCCCGAAAGCGTCCTTGGTGTGCACACAGGATATTTTGGCAGTGTTTGGCAGGTACTCGGGATTCATAATAAACTGGACCAAGTCCATCATTTACGTCCTTCGGGGGGAAATACCTATCTTACCAAGGAATTGCCCGATCCAGATAACAACAGAGGGTTTTAGATATCTCGGCATATTCATCTCGCTGAATCCTGCACTCCGCTTCACCTGGAACATCAAGCCCCCTATGCAAAGATTGAAACAAGATATAGAGAACTGGAAGTCTTTGCCGCTCTCATTGCTGGGCAAAGCCACCCTCTTTAAAATGATGGCGCTACCACGCTTCCTGTATGCCCTCCAGAACTCGTTAGACCC
Organism: Triturus cristatus; assembly: GCF_964204655.1. Classification (NCBI taxonomy): domain Eukaryota; kingdom Metazoa; phylum Chordata; class Amphibia; order Caudata; family Salamandridae; genus Triturus; species Triturus cristatus. Next base: position 82,108,379 of record NC_140586.1, on the reverse strand, counting down.
AGTCCCCAAATCACATTTTCAAGAAATTGAGAGACTCCAGAGAGACCTATTGTGGGAAGGAAAACCTAGAATTGTCCTGTCTAAACTCACCCTCAATTGGTACAATGGTGGCATCGGCCTCCCAGATATCAAAAAATATTACTGGGCGTCCCATCTAGCAGCCATAAATCAGGGGTCCTATGGCCGTCTCGACGACCCGGGGTACGCTATGGATAGATGGATCCTTACGGGAGGGAACTACAATAGAGCACTCTACTCTAGACCCCGTAAATATTCCTTAACAAATCCAACCTCTTACTCGGTTCACGTTTGGCATATTGTAAACAAGAATTTGGGCTGGGACCGCAGGCTCACGCTGGCAACCCCCTTGTGGGATTCCGAGAAACTGGGAAACTTGTGGCGTAGCCAGGGATTTGACAAGTGGGACCTTATCGGAATCTCCCAGATCAAGGATCTTTGGGTCAAATATGATAGTTTTGTTTGCCTTCCTCCAACAGCAATATAGTCTAGCAGACACTGAATGCTTTAGGTATCTCCAGGTCCGTAATGCCCTCCGGACCCATCTTACTGGGGGAACTTCCCTCCCGGATGCCTCCCCTTTGGAGGATAGGTTATTGGACGGTCACCTGCCCGAAAAGGCCATCCCTGATTTATAAAAAATGAATCAATAATCTGGAAGACCCACTTCAGTCACTTAAAGAGAAATGGATAAGAGACGGACTTCAGCTTGACGAGGAGGATTGGAGGGAAGCAGTTTCCTCCCCGAGGGAGGTGGAAATTCAGGCTAGACTGCGATTAGTTCAACTCATGATTCTCCACAGAATCTACATAACGGGGCTGTGTCTGGTGCGTATGGGTAGAGCAGAAAGTGGGGAATGCAGGCGAAAATGTGGGTGTGAAGGCACCTTCATAAATATAATATGGGAATGTGACCAAATACAAACTTATTGGCGTGCTATTCACCGCGTCCTCAGTGAGGTGCTCGAAGTTGAGTTGCTTCCGGAGGCACGTAAGTGCATCCTGAACATATGGGAACCAACAGACCTTACCTCCTACTCAAAGCTCTGGGCCACTCTAGCTGTAATGATTGCTAAAAGAAACATCGTACAACACTGGGGAGCCCTTCAACCACTTGGGGTAGAACACTGGAAAGAAGACCTAGACTGGTGTATGTTCAGAGAAAAGTCAGTCTATATAGCCAGGGGGTGTCCCAGGAAATGGAACAGGGTCTGGGGGCCTTGGAACTCCTACCGTGGCGAAATTTGTACCCCGCCTATACGTATGAATGTAGATGATAGCCTCACACCCCACTAACTGTCCCATGCTGTACACTGCGAATTGAATCTATGTAATTCGGAAACTTAATTGTTTGGAACGTCTCCTCTGTATGTTAAGAATGATATGATGTGCTGACAATACTTAATAAAAAAAATTCTCTATGACAGTGGATAAATTAACAATTATTATGTACTTTCCAATGAGGAAGAAATCATAGAAAAAATGATGAAAACATATATGTTGGGTACACTCATTAAGGTATGAAGAGTAAAAATGGTGGCATGCTTAGAGATGTAACTTTGAGAGCATGAACGCTCTAGATGCTTTTAATGAACACTGTTGTTGGACATACCCATGGGGCTTTAAATGGAGTGTTTACACGCTAGGACTCTATGGTCCAGCTGAAGGCATAAACGCCGAAACGCGTCATCCTTCTTACCTTGAGCAGACACGGAAGGTGATTTATATGGTGAAATAAACAAGTTATTTTTACTTCTGTTGTGTGCCGCTTCCTTCTCTGTGCTGTAGAAATTTCTTTCCAATTTACTGATAAGGGGTTCCCAAAATTCCTCGTAACCTAGTGCTTCATCAAATAGTTTCCTCTAATAGCATAAATCGGCTGTAGCCGCCCGTCAGTAAAATTACCCAGGTACTTTTACTGACAGGGGGCTACAACCGAATTACGGGGACTTTTGGGAACCCCTTGTCAGGAAATTGGAAAGAAATTTCTTTGGAACAAATTCTATAAAGCACTGAAGAAGTGAAACTTTCGCGAAACACGTGTTGGCTTGGCTGTTTATACCACTGCATGTTGATGAAGATTTTTAATTAAGTATTTGATGTTTTTTTGATACGAATATCATACAAACGAAAGATGAACTGTTTCAAGTGTTCGTAAGAAGGACGTGCAATAAAAATTATCTATATGAACATTTAAGATGCAAAGTGTGTTTTTCTCAGTGCATGGTCAAGTGTATGGAATATTCCCTGAAAGGAAAAAGGGAACTGAGAACTAGCGCTGGGCAATTTCTCTACTTATATATATATATATATATATATATATATATATATACACATATATATATATATATATATATATATCACTGAAAAAACCATAGGTTTCACACACGTTATAGTTAGGAATTAGCATTTAAAAAACCTTGCAAATTCACTTAAAAAACCATAGGTTTCACACATGTTATAGTTAGCTGGACATTTCACTCATAAAAAACCAATGAAATTCCCCCGTTATAGTTACTGCAGGCAACTATAACTCACGCGACCGTAATCCTCTGCTGATGCTAATACTGTATTTAGACACTTATTTACCCATGTCTTCTTCCATTAATCTTTAGCTATACATATATTACAAATATTTATTTTTCAGAAAGACACATATGTCATCAGTGATGTAATATCTGACGTCATCAGCAGAGGATTGCGGTCGCGTGAGTTATAGTTGCCTGCAGTAACTATAACGGGGGAATTTCATTGGTTTTTTATGAGTGAAATGTCCAGCTAACTATAACATGTGTGAAACCTATGGTTTTTTAAGTGAATTTGCAAGGTTTTTTAAATGCTAATTCCTAACTATAACGTGTGTGAAACCTATGGTTTTTTCAGTGAATTTGTACGGTTTTTTAAATGCTAATTTATGTATTTTTTTTATATATTTATTTTACAATAAACTACGTATTAAAAATTCTTTTTTTTTTTTTTTTTGGTTTTCACCCTGCGAATTATTTATTTTTTTTGTAAAAAAAAAATTTTTTTTTGTGTTTTTCAGGGTGCGCGCACTGTGCGCGCACCCCCGCGATTTAAAAAAAAAAAAAAATTTTTTTTGCCTTCGGGGTCCTTCAGGGACCCCCTGACAAAGTCTAGGGGGTCAGGAACTCTCTACCCTGCCCCCTTTTCACGTTCGCCACCTTCCTTTTTCACTCTCGCACTGAAAACAAACAAAATGGCGGCCGACACTTCCTGATTTCGACCGATTCGAACGTTGACTAACATGTAACCACCAATCAGAATTACGCTCGCGCACGTTAGGGTGCTCGCACGGTGCTCGCACGGTGCGCGCACCCTGCGCGCATATAGATATATATATGCTTTTAAATGCTATTTTCTCCGGAAATACTGAACAGCTTTACACCAGACCTGCAAAAGGCACTTCCTTGACCTTATGGCTACCTCTCTGCCAAATTTCAAGTAATTCTGTTCAGCCGTTCGGGCTGTAGCTGTGTCTAAAGGTCCTATGGAAAAATGCATGGGAAAAACGCGTTTTGGGACCCCCCTTTTATCTCCGCCCCCGCTTGACGAATCCCCCCGAGACTTTCAGGGTAGGAGCGGAGCGTAGCGCCCCACCTATTTTGAAAAATTTGCGAGGATTCGTCGACCGGCGCCAAAGTTATTCAAAATAGAATGTTGCGGATTTCCTATGAAAACGTGGTCCTAACTATAACTACCTACTGGCGACCGCCAGTAGGTAATATATATATATATATATATATATATATATATATATATATATATATTTATCCTTTTCTCTCTCAGACATTAGATCCCATTTGGGACTGTGAAAGGGCAAGAAACATTTTAACATCAATCCTATCCATATGAACATCATCTCTCTTTAATAAACAAAGGCTCTTGCATATTAAAAATTATTTTGAAAGTTTTTTTTAGTTAATTTGAATCACATTCATACATCTTTAAAGCTGGTCTACACTCTATACATAGGTAGACCCCTTGGCCAGACAACAAAATATCTCTGGCAAAAAAGCCTACCACCCCCGCCCCCGCCCCCGAGGGACCCATATGGCATCGTAGCGCCAGCCCCACAAGGAATATACGCCAAATGAGGAAGCATACCACCAAATTGGTGGATGAGGGCATTTGCTTCTAAACAGCTGCCCTGTTTCTGACCCTAAAAAGGTCAGTCATAAGAGACAACCAGGACCCTCTTGTCTTCGGAACTGTACACCTCATAGATACTCGGAGAGATGTGATAGAATTAGAATGAGTTGGGTAGTTGCAGATTTTTGGGGGGTTTCATTGATGATGCCTCGCATAAGAAAGACTCTTAAAATATCGAACCATAATGTACATACAGTGACATATTGCGTACAGCTCTGTATTGGTGTAAAAAATGTAGAACAGACAATTGCCAACATTGCTGCTTGGGGAAAATAAACTATAACAAACATAGTGGATTTTTTTAAAGCATACATTTTGTTCAAGGGCAAAAATATGAAGACAATTGATTTTGCAGGGAACAGTAAGAAGAAATGGGTTCAATTCTTCAGACTAAAGGCCTGATTATGAGTTTGGTGATGTCAGTGCGGGTGCCACTCCACTGCCCAGCTCCCATACCGCAAAACTCCACCGCTGGCCGCCCGCCGGATTCCACGTCCGGGCAGGCTGTCCTGCGGTAGCTTGCCCACTGCGCTGCCTTTCAAAGGCTCATAGGAGAGTCTTAGAAAGGCAGTGCCGTGGACCGCCACAGCATGTTCCAGCACAGCATGGACTGTAAAGTCCATGCCATGCAGGAACTGGGGCTGGGAAAGACAGGAGGGTACACCATGTGCCCCGTGCACCGAGGCACTAGGGGGCCCGATACAGTTTTCTCAGTGCCACCCTTTTCATAGGGGGCTTACTGTCATGAAAAGAGGGCAGTGAGGAAACTAATAATATGCTTGGAGGTGCAGCAGCTGCACCGCCAGCATATTGTAGCCTCAGACTAATGCAAGACCGGCAGGGATTGCGAATCCCTGGCGGTAGCAGCGGTCCTATAGCGGTTCAACAGCCAAAGTCATAATACGGCAGTCGGCCGGTTGGCCGGTGATTGCCGCACCGCCAACATGGCTTTGGTGGTCCATCGGACCACCAAACTCATAATCAGGCCCTAATTTTGAGGCCAAGTCAGCTTTTATCCTCTTTCACTGAGCAAGGGGCAACAATGTTACTGCACAGCCTGATTACAGTTTAAAATACGTGCTCTGGGTGATCGATTAGTAAGTTTTGATTTGTAAAGTACATTTATTTAGCTATTGTGATGCTGTGTTAGTAATTTGTTTCCACCTTTGATTTGTCTTTCTGATCCACTGTCATTACTTAGCTGGTTCCCAGAGACTTCCTTGCAATTAAGTTATCCTTATCCTGGTTGTAGGATGACTGAATACCTGAGTAACGTGACCGTGATGGAGAATCTAGTTGTGTAGTTGTGGAACTGGAAAATTACTCACCAGTGTTGATTTTTAGGTCACGCAGAACTGCAAGCTAATTCAATGCAATGTAACGGAGCCAGCTATTGGAAATAAGGGTTAAGAGACAGATCACCTGAGGTCTACATAGAAAAGATAATTGATGGGAGAAACTCCGGCTTGTGAACCCTGGACCTTATCAGTCTACTGTGGGGTTGTGCAGTTGTGGATTTTACTACTGTCAGGCCAACGGTAACACCAGTAATAATCTGAATTTATGCACGCACCTCATGGATCACTTCTAATCATTCACTATGTACGTCAGGTGCATGGTTAAAAATAAACTTAAAGTCAAAGTCTGCCTGCAGTTTGAGCTCTTCTGTTTTCTTCAAACAGAGGTTGGATGAGAAAGGGTAGTTATTGAAGGAAACTTTATGACAAATGCTTTTTTGAATTCGAGTTCCGTTAGTGTATCTCAAGCCTATCCTGCAGCACCTTCTAATATGCAATCACAGCTCCACCAAATTACCTCACTTGTAGCTGGCAAGAGAAAAGCATTTCCTCTCCCACTTGCAGACACAGATGGCTGTTTGTAAATTGGAGTTAGTGAAGGTAATGGGCCGAATACTGTTAAACAGATTGGAAAACTGGGCTTGGGAGAAATGGATCCTGGCGGAGGTACAATATGGTTACAGGAAAGGCAGAGGGACCATGGATCAATGCCTAAACTTGCCACTTCTTGCAGGGAAGTACACACAGGCCAAGCCAGAAAATCTTTATATGGCATTAATGGATCTCTTTGCCGCATTTGACTGTGTTAATCAAAACAAATTGTGGCAAGTCATTGCGCAAATGGGGGTGGAGGTGGCAATAATTTGTTTTATAAGACAATTATATGCAGGCGCTTCAGCGAAGGTTTGCCATGGTAGGCTGGGTGAATGCACCAGATCTTTTAACATCACAAACGGCGTAAGGCAGAGCTGTGTACTTGCGCCCTTCCTATTTTCACTGTTTACCAACAAGCTAAATGACTTCTTTGTAGGAAAAATAATAGATACCCTGAGCACAAGTAACACACAATTTCCCATTCTGCTGCACGCAGATGTTGCGGTCCTCCTAGCAGGAACCCCCTTAGCTTTTCAAAAGTGTATCTCTAACTATGTAATTTTTATGGAAAATCTCGACATACATGTGAATAAAGCGAAGTCTTTTATTATGTGTATGGGAAAAAGTAAAAAGAAAGGAAACTATGCAATCAACATAGTAGCTAATTTTTCATATTTAGGAATCATTTTTGATAATAACTTAGATTGGAAAATGATGGTGTCCTCGAGGGCGTCACAGATTAACAAAAGCAAGCTGCAATCTTTAAGTTTGCAACGTCTCCGGGTAATAAACCAATACCAGAGATGGTCAAAATGTATCTGGCAAAAATTGTATCAGTGGCTACATATGGAGCAGCAGTATAGGGTATATCCAATATGGATTCCCTTAAAAAAATAGAGGATAGGCTTACTAAAAGGCTACTGTCTGTTCCCAAGGCATGCAATAATGCAATCACACACAAAGAATTAGGTTTACCCTATATCTCTGATACAAATATATTGGCCCCTCTGTTACTTAGGCTGTCAATCTGGAGACGGTACAGATAAAGCAATGCATTTTAAATGATGTGATGAAATTGGCTTATGAGCATAAAATAACGTGATTAAAGTATATAAGGTGTACTCTGGTCTCTCTGGGGTTGGGGGCCTTGTATGACCACCCAATGCAATGTGAAACTTTCTCAGAGAAATGCACACAAGAAAGAGAGCACAAGATTAAAGTCAAAACCACAGTATCTGCATATAACAAGAGACCCTCTTTAGCGCATGGGCTTCCTTCATTTCTTGGCTGTGTGACTAATAATCGTCATAATTTCCTTTTAATAAGGTTTAGGTTGGGATATGTAATGATAATGCTGGGATATCCAGCGAATGTGTTTGCCTGTATAATTATACCTCTGCACTGTGTGCCATATTACAACTAGAGACCCCGTATGTTAGCCTGGCGGTGGCCTCCTTCCTCTGTGCAGCTTTCAAAACCCACAGACTAGCAAACATCTGATTAAATGTTTAATCACTTATAATATGCACAATATGAATAATTCTAAAAATATATTAAGATACAGATGAATAAGTAATATGATATACATATGTGTTTTTATCTACATTGTGATTAACATTTCTCTTTTAAGACAATTTTATGATAACTTATTGACATGTCTGTATATTTTTATCGGAACATTTTATGCATTTGGCTTTACATGCGAAATAAAGTATTAATTGAATTGAGTTAGTGAATAAACAGGGGTCTAGTTTATGTGAGGTCTGAAACTGGTCTGCAGCCTGCAGCATAGTTTTCCCAGAAATGTATGCCCCTGGGGGCAGCATATTGTTATGGTAGGTCAAGAACAGATACTCTTCAACAAGAAAAAAATGGTATGCTATATTTGCCACTACAAAGATGGGCATAATACAAACAAATGTCAGAATTGTTGATACATTATGTGACAAATCCATCTTACAAAACGTCTTTACCTCTTGCAGGAACGTAAAAAACATGGCACTGCCAGTGGCGACATGGAGGTTCCTGAACAGAGCCCGCTGCAGTGGGGTAATGATGGGTTACACTCGGACTCAGAGTACTGCTGCCAGTCAGAAAGGTAAGGAGCAGTGTGCCAGCAGTTAGCGATTGTGTTTTCATGTTGCCTGTCAGCCTCTCTTTTAGTACATTAGTCTCATCTTCTATGGGAGAACCAGTGTTCTTCTGGAAGCTGAGGGAGGAATAGGAATATGGCCCATCTCCTGTTTTTATGTGTGATGTACAAAGAAATTTGTCACGCAAACCTGATGTAATAAAAATAAATCAATAGAAATTACACACATAGTGTGGCTTTGGGTCAGCCCTCTTCATCTATTGATCTGTTCTAATGACATTCATGTTTTCCTTCCTCCCATAGCAGTATTCAGCGTTGTCCAGTAGGTCAGTCCACTTCAGCTATTGTCTGCATTTTTGAGTCACTGCATTTAGCTTGATCACAAGTGCACATCCATCTAGAAAATGGTGTGCTTCAATGTCACTGTCGGTTTGCCAACTTGGTGGACTGCTGCTGACTCCTTTTTAAGGTCTAGCCTCCCAGACATAGCAGTTGTTTAGTTGCGAAAGACAGATTATGGGCTTAGAAGGAACATCAGGGGATTGGAGCCCGCCCTTTGCTTACCATTGGTTAGCTTTCCTGTCATTCTCATTTGCCTCATTCGCATTTGTATCCCAGCTTGTCAATCTTGTATTTGTCCCTCCCTTGGAGCATAGCCTCTTTACCATCTCTTTTCATTGGCTGGCTTCTATTTTTTCACTTTTTGATTTTCATGAATTACATTTTTCTTTTGGTTAAGCATTCCATGAGAGTGCATGTGTTTTCCAGCATTCTCCCTTGTGTACTTCTCTCCCCTGCGTACTTCTCCCCTCTGCAATCCATGTTGCACTCTGCCCATGTGCTTCTCTCTGTCCCCTCGTATTGTGCTTGCTCTTGTGTCCTCTCCCCGTTATTTTCTCACCTGTGTACTTCTGACCCCCTGCTCCATACTGCTCTCACCTGTTGCTGCTCCTCCACACCCCGCCCACTGTGTTGCTTCCTAGACACATCCTCCTTCTCTGTCTCCTACTGCTTCTCCCCTCCACCCCCGTAAAGGTTCCCACACCTATGCCCTCTTTGTTGCCCTCCTAATCACAATACAAACAAGCATTGGCATAGCCAATAGGTCTCGCTTTTCGGACCTTATAAGTATTTAGTTATGCAGCAAAATATCCTTGGTGCAACAACATCAACTGTTGCATGGCTAAACACTTATAAGGTCCCAAAGGCGAGACCTATTGGCTATGCCAATGCTTATTTTTATCAGTGTGTGTCTCCGGGTGAGCTAATCCAGTGTGTGTGGTTTATGCCGGACCACACTAGGAGCACCCTATGAATAATGCACTGTTTACAGTCTGTCTGGCTGCACTGAACAGAATGCATGTATAAAAAGGATAACAAAAAGTTGAGTACTATCATAGTTCTTCAACATCGTGACAGCTTTATTCTAACTAACGACACTGTATATTAATGTCCCCCTAACATAAAAGGGTGCATGTGTTGCAGTGTTTATATAAACACACACAGGTGAGTGGTGTCACTGGGTAGTGCAGACCTTTAGGGTACTTGGTAAATAGCAGGAAGAACTAGTACGCAAGACTCCCTTGAAGGGTTCTACGCTGATTTAAGTACATGCCCTTGTGTCATATCAGAGAATACAGCTCCAACGCAAGCACACAAGGGTTTGTAGGAATGATACACACTCAGACGAGTATATAAAGTTCCTTTATTCTCAGCTCTGTCTCCTACATTCCACTGCATGCAAGCAGCAACACCACAACGTTCATACTCAATCCCAGAATTCGAGCAAGACTCAGGGTCCAGGGAATTTGGGCCTCAGAGTGCACCTAGTGTGGGCTGCGGAATTACTTGAGGAGCATGAATACTGTTCGCGCAAACCAGTTGCGTAACACAAAGTGACGGGGCTCCCCCTTCAGATTGTGAGGAGGGTCCCCTGAGTCTACGATAACGCACAAATATTTATTGATCTTTGCCTGATTGCAGGAACCTGAACGGCTGGGGGCCACCTGCTCTGTCCAGGCACAAACCTTTGATTTCCTCACATTTGCGCATGCTTCAGTGCATCATTGTAGTTTGTTGGGCTCGGACCTCTAGTTACCGCTATATTGTTCTTGTCAAGATGCCTTGTACGGGGCCCACCATGGAGTAGACGGCCTTTGAAGGTCTCATGATAGGGTTCTTTCTGTATTTCATCGGTTTGCAGCTTTGCTGTTATCCATGAACTGGAATCTCTCAATGGGACTTAAAATTCAATGTATCCCCCTCCCCCCGATGTCACTGCGTCTAAAGGAATGTGACGAGATAAGAACATGATTTACAGCCTTTTACAACGCCGCTCGGAGTAAGTCAGGTGAAAGCGTTTTGATATACAATTTATGGTATTAAAGAAAAGTCACTCGTCTTCAACAAATGCCGCTCGTTTTACACAACTGCCTAGAGGCTGATGCTATACGCTGCTCTCTTAGGAAATAACCACTAACATAACTAGACCATACACAGGAAATGAACAGGCTGTATGCGATATGTACAAGAAATTGATAAGAATGCATGTGTACAACGTTTACAGAGTTTTTACAAAGTGTATGTCAAACCTAGGTAAAATAACAAAACGTAGATGCTTAAAAGCATCAAATACGGGAGTGAGTCCAAAGCGTACGCGCACATTAAACAGTCACTTGTCAACAAAGGACTGAAAGGCGTATCTGACGAGCAAGTAGGATGTATTTTAATTGTAAATTTGGTGGGCCACATTAAGTCAGGCTGAACTTACTAGTGATTAAGAAATATTGGTAATTATGTTTTATGTGATCGAAACGATGGCAGTGGTGCAGAGCACCCATGAAAATGCACTAAAGTGTTCCTGCAAAAACACAGGATGAACTAAGGAAGTCCATATTCAAAGAGAATTTTTTTTTTCAAAAAAGGCAAACCAACGACAGTAAGATGTTCAAATCTAAAATATCTAGGTAAGCAGATGTCACACAGGGGTGAGTGTGCAAAGTTAGAAAAGCCGGCGTACAGCAGGTTTTGCATAAATTACAAGCACATACATGGACGGTTTCTGAAGTACTCCTGTGTTATCCACTGACAGCACACCAAAAAAAAAGTTATACAAAGCGCAGTAGCCTTGAATCGGGCACACGCATGCGCCATGTAGATAAACGTTAAGCATGCGGCCGCCATGTTGAAAGCGCGACGGCCATGAAATAGGAACCGTGCTGATCAAATAAATGGCGCGTGGCCTCCTGATGTGGCCGCAATTGTGACACATAAAAGCGGGCAGTTAAAAGTTAGGCACTCTGCCTCCTGAAGCGGCAGCCATGCTGAAACATGAAGCGCAGCATCCGTGAAGTAAGAAAGGCAACATGCACAGCGTGTGTTCCGAATGAGTCAACTGGCGAGCAAGCGAGCTTCAGTCTTACTAGTAGACAGAAACGAGAACACAGGGACACGAGCAAGATGACAGGGGTGCTGCTGTTGGCACTACCTTAATGCACACAGCTCCGTGCACCCCTTAGAATATCGGAGTCCCTTGCCCCTTGAGCTAAAGGCTCGCTCTGCCTCCTCTCCGATGCAGAATGTCAGGTGGCAACAGCCCACAAATCACAATACACTACCAAGCCCGAAACAGGCTATCACAGCCTGATACTAACTGTCTAGACTGCACCCATCGACTGTTTGAAGTAGGATGGCTCGGACAAAGAGATGTGCGGAATCCGCAGCCAATCAGCGGTTTGAATTTCTCTGCGGCATATTTGGATTGGTTAAGCTGTCCCCAATGATCCAACCCTAGGCCAACTTACACATATGCTGCACCTCTGAGTCCAAGACGACCCGTCCATGTTTTGTGTCCTGGGATTGGTTGTTATGCGAGCCGTACCCACTAACATTGAGAACAAATGACGTCCGTGGAAAGGTTAAACGGGAGACAGGCATTTGACTGAAATCACGGATGGTCCTTGTAAGTAGCGGACAGGTGTTTCATTTTAAATTAACCCATTTTAAGCAAAATAATTTGAAAACAGTGCAGATGTCTACCCCATTGACAGTATTATTCAGCACTTCACATTCAATTAATCATTCGACATGGACAAGTGGGAGCGGCAGGGAGTGCATGCTGCAAAGTCACCTATGTTGTTCCGCTTGCCTGTGGCATGGGGGAGATCAGGGAATTTACAATTTGGACTGTTGGACTGCATGAGGAGGGGGGTGGGAATAAAGTCAACATAGACAACGGGGGACTTCAACATAAATGGGAATGCAGCGATCAGGAAGAGGATGTCTAACAAAGCACAAACACGACTGTGCGGTGGCAGTCATGCTGATTATAATATGAATATACTCCTTGGAAAATGCAAGGGCAGCATCTGTGAAGCGAGCGCCGTGATGAACGGGAGTTGTGTGCGCGCGCGTACACAAAGTGAAAGTGATCGTGGGGGAAAAATGCTACCGCCGGCCACAGCGCATGGTGCGCGCGCAGCAGTAATCACGCCATATGGCGCCTCTGCTCAAGCACGCACCCACGCACATGCACTGCAAGCTGTGGCCGGCGGTAGCATTTTTTGAAGCCCTTACTTAAAGTCTCGCCAGACCAGCGCAAGCGCTGGGTCAGGCGAGACCTAAAAACACTTTAACACATTTTTTCCCATTTATATGCTGATCCAACTCGGATTGGAAGCAAACCTTCATATTTTTTTACATTTATTTTGCCATGCACGCACATCATTGGGGAAGCTGTACAGCATAGTTAAAAAATATTGACAAAGCCAATAAGTCTCAAAGGCTTTGCCAATGCTTATATACTTCTATTCCTGGACTACATATTCCCATCAACTTTGGATGCCGCCATGTTTACTTTTTTAACTTTTCTTTTTTAAATTGCTATAGCATATGTTTGTTGGTGGAAAAAAACATTGCACTGTTGCCAAGGCCCGACTTATTGGCTTTGCCAATGCTTTTTTGTTTGTTTGTTTTTTGGTTACATGGTTTCCCCTGATTACTGTGCCCTGGACGTACTAGGAATGAAGAGCAACTCAGTTAAAAACATGCAGTATTAAGCATTTGGAAATATACTTATTTTGTCGAGGTTTAATGCTGAATCTCATGCACGGTTCACTTTAGTTATAACATACTTTTTTTGTCAAAGAGAGGTACATTATACGAAAGATGGGACGTTACAATATTTAAAATACAGTCTATTATTTTAAAGTTTTGAACGACGCCTCCTTTAGTAACTTGGGGAGGTAGCAAGTTGTGCACCAGAATTGCTTTGTATCTCATATGGGCAGACACGTTTCCTATGTTTAAGAACTGTAGACCTGTGTCCTTTTATTAAGTCACAGTATTAGTGAGGGAGCACTGCACATACATGTTGTGAAAGGTAATTCATTTTGCTTTTTTATGCTCTGTAGGAAATGTTCTCCGCAAGACCTTCTTTATCTTGTTGTGTGTCAATATTTTTAGGTCTGTTTTTTTGTGTTAAGACTTCTTTTCGTACTCAGAGAGGGTAAAACCTCATGAATCTGCAATCCACAAAACCAGCATCTCTCTGCCCATGAACCATGCAAGAAGAATAACACGTACACTAACTAAAAGCTTTTATGCCTAAACATAAATGCGTTATAATACTGTACACCCACCCATTTCTTCCAATAATACCCCCAACCCTTAAAGAAGTTCAGAAATTAACTGTTCCCATAATGAGTTGTTTGAAAAAAAGGTAAAAAATAAAATGTTGTCACTGGCCTTTGAATCTTCTCTAATTGTTCGAAAGTACGTTATTATCCCCCATTTGTGTCATAGCATAACATATGTTTGAATTATTATTTTGCTCGTCGGGTTAATGGGGAGAAAATGTTGTGTTTCTTTTGGGCTTGGGTGCACTGACTTTTCCCCTGTATTTGTACATAAATAAGTTGGAATGTAAGTTGGAATTGTCATTGATTGAAAATTATATCAGGCCATTTATATTTCCTTTTATGAAGTATTATATATGGTTTAACGCAACCTTTGACTACTTTAGAACATTTCAGTTTAGAATTCCTTCTACGAGTGATTTGAGTGTGTGATTGAAATTTATTTCACCCAAATTCAAACCAATGATATGTAGACAGTTGCAGTTGGATAAATAGTGTATATTTCAGTAGAAGGTAGGTGAAATGTAAGGACTGATAAACAAGACACATCTTTACAATCGCCCTATGTACATTTTTCCATATTCTGGTGGCAGTGTATGGCGCCCTCAAAAAACAAAAACAAAAAATCACCACATATGTTACCTTTCCATCACTGCCTCGTAGACTAAAAAATGGAGACACCTTTAAGCTGAAGACCAACATCTTCAAGAAGTTCTACCATCCTGATTTTTCTATCAACCGATATTTATCTTGGGAGCATACATCGATGCAAAATACAAATCAATTTTTGGAGGGTTTGAGCTCTTGGTAGTAGGAGAGAGGATGTCTAGCACATTACCGGGAGCCTGGCTGAAATTTCACATTGGACTTGAAAGTACCCCCGGTCATGTTCAAACTTAAAACAAATTTAGTTTGACATGAAAGGCCCTATTGTGTTTATTTATATTTTACATTTTGAACGTGTTTTGACTTTATTATGGGTGAGATGCGATTACTTAATTGAGATCCTAGTTCTCTTCCGGGGTTATCTTCACTTAAGTCGTAAACACTAAATAGTTCTGCCCACAAGCAGGATTCCTAAGGCCATTAAAAAAAATAATAACAAATAAGAAAAAGTTATTTACTTGTAACTACAGCTCTCCAGCACTGGTATTTTTAATAGTCACATGCGTGAATTATTCCTGCTAGGCATGATGTCTGCATGTATCCCCTGGTGCGTTTGTATCACTTGTGAATGCACAGTTTACAGGTGCAATTAGATCTTCAGTGGCAGCAAGTCAGCAATCTTTGAGACAAGCCTGCACTGATAACTTCACTCATAAAGAAAGACCTGTTGTAATGGATGCTGCAAGACGGTCTTTGAAGAACAAGATCTGTACGTTCAGAACCCACAGCTTCATTTGACAACGGATGCCTTCCTAAAAAGGTGGAACACTCATCTTCAGGAGCTGGCAACAAGTGCAATTTGAAACCAACAAGAGGAGTCTCTCCACATGAATGTATTAACATTAGGAGCAGGAAGATTGATTTTGAGAGCCTTCCTGCCACATGTTCAGAATCAAGAAGTATTTATAAGAACAGAGAGAATGACAGCTGTACATTATAGGATCTCAAATCATGTAATAAGAAGCACAACACCTGTTGGGTAATGCTAGTCTGGAACCTACTCCTGAGGCGGAAGCCGGGAGCGCTTGTCATTGTTTTAAATTTGTATTTTGGTATCTTGATATACCAGTTCTGTGTTCTCCATATCTTGCTCTGTACTCACCTACTCCCTGTCTCTCGGACCGCGCAGCCGATTAAGGCGCTGTCGCGGGGCCAGAGATTGGTTTGCCGCCATTGTTGGGGAATCCCTGGGCTGAGGACATGCCCACTACCGCTAGGCCACGCCCCCTCAGGCTCTATTTCAACGATGTGCCTGTCCCGGCCACGCAGCGGGCGCGCCGCCAGCGCGCCAAAGGCACGCTAAAGGCAAGCCCGTCTGCGCCCGTCCGCGCCTGGCCGGGCCCTGGGGGCCTGCACCCTGCCTGCTCCTTTATATATTCACCTACTCAACTGCTGGCCTGCCACGACGCCTGGCCCATCAGCCCTCTTACCCATGCCAAGATCAACTCTCTAGATATTGCACGACCTGTCCATATTGATCCTTCTAACCCCATACTTACGCCCCACGCCATGCTTTCATGCCCTACCTCTCTCTCTCTCTCTTCTAAATCATCGGTTTGCCCCCCTCATTTGGTCTCGATTTCCCTCCTTAATACCCGTTCTGCCGTCAAGCACCAATTGGAGCTTTTCGACTTTCTTAATACTTTCAGCCCTGAGATTCTGTGTCTAACTGAAACCTGGTATACTGCCGACTCCCTACCTGATGTTCTCACCTCTCTCCCAGACTCCTATTATATCCTCCGTGCTGATCGCCCTGAGGATAAGATGGGCGGTGGAGTGGCTATGATTGTGCGTTCTAACCTTCTATTTCAACCTCTTCCTCACCTCCCTGTTCCATCTGTCGACCTTTTGGTGGTACGTTCTACCAATCTCACGATCCCTCTTACTGTTGTATTGCTCTATCGTCCCCCTCAATCTATGTCTCACTTTATCTCAGCCATACAGGACCTTCTAGCCACCCTGGTCGTTAATAACTCCTCTCTTCTGTTATTAGGTGATTTTAATTTTTGGCCAGGGGACCCGTATGAAGACTTTATGTCTAAAGATTTTTCCGACACCCTCCATAGCATTAATTTCATCCCTCGTATTTTTGTTCCCACTCACATCCACGGTCACACTCTCGACCAAGTCTGGACTGTTAATCTACCCATCTCCACACCTAACATATCCCCTTGTGTCTGGTCTGATCATTTTTTGATCACTTTCTCCGCTTCTTTGGCAGAGGTCAACCTTCCCTCCTGCCCAAAAAACACCTATGCTGGTAACTGGAATAGAGTAGATATGGTCACCCTAGGTCTTTCTTTAGCCTCTTCGGCTCCTACCCTGACTGATCTTCCCCTAAATAAGCAGGTAGCCCTTATTAATCTTTGGCTCTCTGAAGCCTGCAATCAGATCGCTCCACTCAGACGTGTCGGAATTCGCCGCCCTCACGATGCCAATAGATGGTTTTCTAATACCCTTAAATCTCAGAAACTTGCACTCCGTCAGGCGGAGTGCCATTGGCGCCGCAAATATTGTCCCGATTCCAAGCTTCATTATCTGATCCTTCTGCAGGCGTACAAAAAGTCCATTCTCTTTGCCAAGCAGGAATATTTCTCTCAGAAAATTCATCTGGCAGTTAATAAACCTAAGGAGATTTTTACAATTGTGCACGAACTTTCTGCCTCTGATAGAGCTGCTTCTAGGCCCATTCTCTCCCAAACCCTGTGCAATGCTCTCAATGATTTCTTCATTGAGAAGATTGCCATCATAAAACAGAACATCCCCTTGGCACCCACCTTCTTTACCTGTCCCCCTCGACCCCCGCCATCCTCCTTCATTGACCAATTTCCCTTGATCTCTGAAGAGACCTTCCGCACTCTCCTGGGTAAAGTCACTTCGGGCTCCCCCGCCGATCTTTGCCCGGCATACATCTTAAGAGATATTTTCTCCCGTTGTCCGGCCCCTCCTATTACCCTTCTTAATACCTCCATCACTCTCGGTATTGTACCTGATTCGTTCAAATTTGCCACTGTTATTCCCATCCTCAAAAAGCCCGGTGCTGATTCTGCTGTTCCTTCAAACTTCAGACCCATCTCATTGTTGCCACTCTTAAGCAAAATTTTGGAGAGTCATATCACCACTTCACTCTCCAACCACATTGAAGTTCATCACCTCCTAGCAACTAATCAGGCTGGCTTTCGGCTGGCTCATTCTACGGAATCTGTTGTTCTCTCTGTAGTAGATGAGCTCAGGCGCAGCGCCGATACCAACTCCCCCCAGGCCCTAGTCCTCCTCGATCTCTGTGCCGCCTTTGACACGGTCGATCATACCATCCTTCTCGACCGTGTCGGGGGCGCCGGCCTGCGGGGTTCGGCTCTGGCCTGGCTCGCCTCCTTCTTAACCGGCCGCACTCAGGCTGTTCGCCTGGAGGGTTTTCTTGCTCCCATCAACTCCGTCATCTGCGGAGTACCCCAGGGCTCTTCACTATCTCCCCTTTTGTTTAATCTCTACATTCACCTCCTCATTGTTGCTTTACAGGATATGGAGGTCACGGCGTTTAATTACGCGGATGACCTCCAGCTCATTTTCAATCTTTCTCCCTCCCCTGATTCCATCTTTAAGGTGCACTCTACTCTTACGTTCATATTCAACTGGATGAATTTCAACCAATTGAAATTGAACCCCGATAAGACCGAGTTGGTCCTCTTCCTCGGTCCTTCCAACCCCTGGTCTTCTGCTTTCTGGCCCCCTATCCTTGGTTCCCCTCCATTACCCTCAGCCTCTGTGAAAACCCTGGGCATTAAAGTTAGTCAAGACCTCTCCATGCGCCCTCAGATTAGCTCTGTAGTCTCCTCGTGTTTCTTGGCCCTTAGAACCATTCGCAAAATCTCACGTTACTTCTCCGTTGAAGCTCTTAAACTCCTCATTTTAGCACTCATCTCGTCCCGCCTGGATTACGGCAATGCCCTTTACGTCGGCATTCCCACTTATGAATGTCGTCGTCTGCAGCTCATCCAGAACCAAGCGGCCCGCCTTATCTACAGGCTTCCTAAATCTAGTCACATTACTCCTGTATTACGGACTCTGCACTGGCTTCCCATCAGGGAACGCTCACTCTTCAAAATAGGCTGCTTGACTTTCATGTCCCTTACTGGTACTGCCCCTGCTTTTGTCAGATCTAAAATAATTGAATACAAAATGCCCACTCTTCGCAAGCAAATGATGGTGAGCGCAAATCCAGGGAAAGCTGTTTCCATTGCATGGTTTGGGATATTTGCCTACACTCTTCTGCCAATCCCAGTGATCACTAGGATCCTGTGCAAGGTCAAATGGGAATGCTGCTACCTCATTGTAGTGGCTCTGCTGTGAGCTAGACAGTTCTGGTAAACAAATCTGTGGGACCTATTGGTGGACAAACCTACCCATTTCAAGGTAGATTCCTATCTCCTTACGAAAGACCTTGCCAGTTGTTACATCACAACCCACCTCCATCCACTTAACTGACTGGCTTCTTCAGACATAGAATTTGTGTGACCCTTGACCCTGCTTAGGCAGGTCGCTCCCCACGCCGAAACAGCACTACCTGTTGTGCCCCAGCTGCAGCTCGCTGCCGCTGCTCTGACCACGAGTTCGAGGCCCTCCACCACCCGAAGGCTACCACCTGCATCTCATCCCTGGTGGCCAGTGGTAGGCCGTAGGTTTTTTACTTGTATCTGCACTGTGTTTTGTTTTTATTGTTTTCTGCTTGTTCTGTTTACTTGCACTGTATTTGGTAATTTGCTCTTGTGATCGTTTATTCTTTCCCCTTCTCCTCTGCCTTTTTTGCCTTCTGTTTCCCTTAGCCGTTCCCCCCTCACGTTTTCCCGTCGCTGTGTCCCCTGAGGCTCGCCCATTCCTCAGCTCCCCACTCCCAGCTGCTCCTCCCACCTCCCCTTCTTATGGCGGCTGCTGTGCGGCCGACGCGCCAAAGGCGCGCCAAAGGCGCGCCTAAGGCAAGCCCGTCTGCGCCCGTCCGCGCCTGGACCGCGCCCAGCGCCAGAAACCCTGGCCCCCGCGAACGCCACGACACCCGACTCTGCTACGACGCCAGCACCCTCCACGCACTCAACACCGGACGAGAACACGCCTGCTTCCAGGCTGCCCCAAAGTGCACCAAAGGACCCTTCTCCTGCCGGAACTGCAGCTTCACCAGCACCAGAGCCGCCAATACGCCAACCAGGACTGGACTCAACCACCTCCGCTGCATACTCCTGAACACCTGCTCCGTACGCAAACACGCCGTCGAACTCTGGGACCTGCTCGACACGTCCTCCCCGGACGTCGCCTTCCTGACAGAGACTGGCTGAACGACTCCTCGGCACCCGACATCGCCATAGCCATCCCGGACGGCAACAAGATCACCTGCAGAGACCGCATCAATGAAGTTGGAGGAGGAATCGCTATTGTCCACAAGTCCACCCTCAAGGTTTCCACCAATTCTGACGACACACTCAGCACCGCCGAACACCTGCACTTCCAGATCCACACCGACCTCAACACCACCCTCAGAGGAACCCTCGTCTACAGACCCCCAGGACCCCGAGCACAGTTCAGGGACCTGAACTTCCACCTCGAGAACAACAACGACACCAACTCCACCACCCTGATCGACAACCTAGCCAACCTCGGACTCGAACAACTCATCACAACACCCACCCACTCCGCCGGCCACACGCTCGACCCCATGTTCTCCGCAAGCCCCCATGTCCCCTTCAACCACACCACCGAACTCCACTGGACCGACCATCGCTGCATCCACTTCACCTTCCGGAAACCCAACACGCACCACCGCACTCAACAGATGCCTCACCGCTGCTAGAGCAAAGTCACCGAAGACCAGCTAACCACCACCCTCGCCCAGAGCCCACCCGCCGACCCCGACGCCCGCAACCTCAGACAGTGGATCGACGACTGCGCCAACACCCTCGCCCCGCTCAAGACTCCCTCCAACAGTCACACCAGCAAGAGAGCCAGCTGATTCACTGACGACCTCCAGGCCTCCAAGCAAACCTGCCGAAAGCTGGAGAAGAACTGGCTCCGTGAACGAACACCCGACAGCTACGCAGCCCACAAGAACGCCACCCGGAGACACCATCACCTCATCAGATCAGCCAAAAGAGCCTCCTTCAAAGACCACCTAGACAACAATGCACACAACAGCAAAGAGCTCTTCAACATCGTGAAGGAACTCACCAACCCCAGCTCCAACACCAATGACATCCCACCTTCGCAAGACCTGTACGACTCACTGGCCACCTTCTTCCATCTCAAGATCGCAGACATCCACGACAGCTTCAACGTCACGACTGCCCCGACAACCATTGAGACCTCCGCCCCCACGACCACCATCCGCACCAACCGCCTGCTCTCCTGGACCAACATCAACGACGACGACACCATCAAGATCATGAACACCATCCACTCCGGATCTCCATCAGACCCTTGCCCACACCACATCTTCAACAAAGCCAGCACTGCCATCGCACCCCATGTCCGGAAAGCCATCAACATCTCCTTCGAGACAACAACCTTCCCGGAGAGCTGGAAACGCCGAGATTAACACCTTACTCAAGAAACCCAAGGCAGACCCCAAGGACCTCAAGAACTTCCGGCCCATCTCCCTGCTCCCATTCCCGGCAAAGGTCATCGAGAAGACCGTCAACAAACAACCTACTACCTCGAGGAGAACAGCATCCTGGACCCGTCCCAGTCCGGGTTCCGCTGCAACCACAGCACCGAAACTGCCTTCATCGCCGCCACCGATGACATCGGGACCCTGCTAGACAACGGAGAAACCGCGGCCCTCATCCTCCTGGACCTGTCAGCCGCCTTCGACACGGTCTGCTACCGCACACTATGCACACGCCTCCACGACGCCAAGATCAAAGAGAAGGCCCTGGACTGGACCACCTCCTTCCTCTCCGGCAGAACACAGAGCGTCCGCCTCCCCCCCTTCCGCTCCAAAGCCACCGAGATCATCTGCGGCATCCCCCAGGGCTCGTCCCTCAGCCCAACGCTGTTCAACATCTACTTGGCACCGCTCGCCCACGTCGCCTGACTGCACGACCTCAACATCATCTCCTACGCCGATGACACCCAGCTGATCCTCTCCCTCACTAAGATCCCTCACACCACCAAAACCAACCTCCACGAAGGAATGAAGGCCGTCGCCGAATGGATGAGGAACAGCCGACTGAAGCTTAACTCGGACAAGACGGAGGTCCTCATCCTCGGATCCACCCCTTGGGCCAGGAACGACTCCTGGTGGCCGACCGCACTGAGAACAGCTCCAACACCCACCGACCACGCACGCAACCTAGGGGTCATCCTCGACTCCACCCTCTCCATGACTAAGCAGGTCAACGCCGTCTCTTCCTCCTGCTTCAACACCCTCCGCATGCTCCGCAAGATGTACAAGTGGATCCCCACCGAAACGAGAAGAACGGTCACCCAGGCCCTCGTCAGCAGGAGGTTGGACTATGGAAACGCCCTCTACGCAGGAGCCTCGGCCAAACTCCTGAAACGGCTTCAACTCATCCAGAACGCATCTGCACGCCTGATCCTCGACATCCCTCGCCGCAGCCACATCACACCCCTCCTGAGAGACCTGCACTGGCTCCCCGTCAACAAGAGGATAACCTTCAAGCTCCTCACCCATGCACACAAGGCACTCCACAACACCGGACCAGCATACCTCAACAGACGACTCAGCTTCTACACCCCCACACGCCAGCTCTGCTCCGCCAACTTCGCCCTCGCCACAGTCCTCTGCATCCGAAGAGTGACCTCCGGTGGCAGATCGTTCTCCCACCTCGCCGCCAAGATCTGGAACACCCTCCCCATCCACCTACGGCAGACCCAAGACCTGCTGACCTTCAGAAGACTCCTCAAGTCATTGCTTTTCGAGCAGTAGCAGCTTTCCCCACCCTCCAGCGCCTTGAGACCCTCACAGGTAAGTAGTGCTCTTTACAAATGCTATGATTGATTGATTGAATATACCTCCATAATGACTTAATATATTGCTAGCTGCAAGGAATGATTCTATGAATAAAACACATTCACTGAAGTGGAAAAGATTCTGCATCTGGGCAGACACACACAAATTGAGTCCACTCCACAAGAGTACAGTGGTTTCCTTGCCATTTCTACTCCAACTAACTTAATGAGGATTTTTTCTTTTTACAATTTAATAGTAGTTAATTTGGCAGCCTTATCCAGTATCTTACTAATATTATCGAAACAGGCTGTCTTTACTTCAAGAATAGTAAAGAGATATATGAAGAGGTTAGTCAGACTTTTCCTTGCACTAATCAAACAATTCCTGGGAGCAGAGCACTGAATAGGGTCCTCTAATGAGAAGTTTTTTCGAAGCGCTATACAAATCTTCAAGTCAGATGCTTTCATGGAAGACTGCTTTACAGCTGAAATAACCTCTGCAGACATTCTCTAAAGACAAGGTTACCTTACCCACCAATCTGTGTTTCATTCCAAAAGTTCCTTCGAAATTCTAACAAAAAGAAAAGATTAATTTGCCAACATTTTTCGCTCAACCTTCGACGATAGAGGAAAGTGCACTGCATACTTTAGACATTAAACAATGTTTAAAATTCTACATAGATGAAACCATTCAACTCCATAAGTCCAGCTACTTGTTGTAAAATTTTGCAACAGTTTGTAAGTTGGACCAACTTTCTGAATCATTTTGCAACAAGACTAACAGTGCTCCTATTTAAAAACAGGTCATCTCACACTGGATTTTTTCCTGCATCACTTTCTGTCATTCCAAGGATGGTCACCTTCAATTACAAAAGGTGGAAACTCACTTGATGAGAGTCATGGCTGCCACTATGGCTTTCTTTGCTGGTGCCACTTACATACATAAATAAACCTACAACATGGGGATTTATGCACACATTTAAGAAGCACTACTTCTTGAACAGCCAGTCTTGATCAGATACAGCGGTAGGACAGGCGGTGCTATGGAGTCTATTTCATTAAGTTAATACTCATTTGTGCCTATTCCTTATTTTTGATAAAATGCACTGCTTTTTGTAATCTGCAGGTTTCTGAAAATCTACTCACCCACTCGCTGTGGTGAGTCAGATTTTATCAGGGCGAGCTATTTTTAGCATCTACTGGTCGGGTTTGGGGAGTGAACTTAAGTTAGAAGAAACTATTGTTCTGTTCATTCAGAAAGTGAATGAGCAATAAAGATGCCTTTAAATCTTGTTTTTATTTTGACACATTTGCTGTCTGTTCAAGGACAGAGTCAAATGTAATTTTGTCTTTTTCCTAATTTGTTTCTTGTCTTATCCTGGAAAATGGTGTTTACTTCTCTTTCTCTTATTACAATTAGAGGTTTTTATCAAGTGAGCTGTCGGACAATCATTGTGAAACAAAAGGCTGTAAGATGTCAGTTTTTTTTCCTAACAGACAACATTTAAACAGCTTGCAAAAGAATAGTACAAGAATTTCAAAATATATCAGGCATTACGAAGGAACATTTTTTTGTAATTCAGAAGTGTAATGCAAACAAAGATTTAAATAGGAGCAAAACAAATCTGAACACTTTGCTTGGTGATGTGCAAATGACACATTTCTGCAGAAACTCAATTTACAAACTTTATACACTATATCATTTTATCAGTAAAACCAGCTGTCAGTGGGAAATGTTGTGGCCATTTCACTGAAAAATCTACTGATTGCAAATAAGTGTGCCACCACTTCATGCTTCAAGTATGTGATAGTTTTTAAACATGATTTTAGAAACATTCCTGCCCCCCCCCCCGCCCTGATGACAATGCAGTTAATGAACTAAGAGGGAAGTCAGCGGTCAAGTGTATCCTATATGTGGCTAGATTTGTATTACATATGGAGCAAAAGTTTAATAAATTAAATCAAACAAAAGTGTTTTTTTGCACAGCAGACATGCTGAACTCACATATTTTAAGGTGCTTTCATATGTGATAAAGAAGAAATTGACCTCAGTGAATAAAAATATTTGCCCAGGATCACATAATATGAGACCAGTTTATGGGTTAAGTTAAAATCTTAACACTTTTCTGATATCCATCATATTAAGAACCTTTTTTTCCACCACATAATTTTATTGTTGACAGCCGAGACAGTCCTGGTACAGCCAGGATTACCGATAATACACAATAATTGACAGTAATGCTGATATCAACATTTTCAATATTGAGATAACACACTTTAGAAATGAGGGGTATCTGAACGAAAAACTTGATAACAAAGAGTAGTGCCATGTCCAAAATATAGAGTCTGAAACATGTAGCCCCAGCCACCCAATTTGAAAAGAAACATAATCATAGTCCAGGCTGCCCCACAAGCTTGTCATCCTGGCAGCTCCCCGATACCAGAAACTGGAGGGACAGGCTCCAGATAAAGCCCCCGATAATCTGCCCACCTCCTCCATATTTTGAGATGTTTCTGAGGGCACTCCCTCGCCTTGTAAACAGGTATCTCCAGACCCATAGAGAAATCTAGGCCCTTCTTCCATACTACAACCGATGGTGGGGACACATCCTTCCAAGCCCTGGCAATATCGCGCTTAGCTAGGTTTAGGCCAAAGAACAACAAGTGGTGCTTTTACCTACTGCCCCCTATTCCTCTGTAATATGCAGAATGACCAGGTGGGCGAAAGCGGAAAATCTCATCCCAGTACTTCCGAAAGGCATGTGATCACCCCCCGCCAAAACCTCAACAGCTCTGTGCACTGCCACACCGTGTGTATGAAAGTGCCCACTGCAGCCCCACATCGTAGACAGTGGGGGGAAGCCCACCAGAGCCTATGTCTAGTGAAGAAGACCCAATGGAGGTATTTAAACTGAATAAGTCTGAAATGTGCCACAATAGCCAGACTGCGTGGGGACTCCAACGCCTCCACCCAATCGTCATCATCCATGGGGCCCAAATCCAGCTGCCACGCGTCTCGTGTTTTATTCAGTGTAGTGGGGCCATTGTTCACAAGCGTGCGGTATATCTTAGTTATCTTATGGTCGCCCAATTCCCCCATAAAGACATTGGCCTCAATGGGTTTAAAGTCAGGTATGTCTTCTTGATGGGCTATGTAGGGGTAGAAGGCATGTCGGAATTGGAGGTACCTATAAAATTGCGAACGGGGCATGGCATATTCTGTTTGGAGTTCCTGGAAGGACTTTAAGTTCCGACCATGCAAGAGCACCCCAACCCTGTTGATCCTAATGGCCTCCCAACCCCAGGACACGGACAGCAGTGACCACTGTGGCAATAGGCCGGTATGCCATAGGGTAGTTTCCTTTGTCAATCTACCCTACCATCCCATACCACACAGCGCCCGCCTCCAAGTCAGAAACACTGTCCTGGTCGCAGGCGGTTACATTCTAAGTGTTGGGCCAGAGTATAGGATCATATGTAGTGGCATGGTGTCCATCAGCCAATTTTCAACCGTGTATGCTTGGTCTCGTCGGTCTCCTTACCACCAGTTGTTAAGAATAAGGAGATGTGAGGCGGCATGGTGTGCCTGGATATCAGGGGTCGCCATACCCCCGCAATACTTAGACTGGAAGCAGGTCCTTAAAGCCACCACCCCCAGAGAAAGCGGGTAAGTATTGCATTCATTTGTCGGAACCAGGTGGGCAGTATCCGGTATGGGTGGGTCTGAAGCTGATACAAAAGACGGGGTAAAGAGACCATCTTAAATACGGCAGATCTACCAAACAGAGATAATGGTAAGTGCGACCATGAGCGTACCTGTTCCCTAGTCTCTGTCCATAGTGGGGCTAGATTTCTGTCCCATGAAGTGGACTGGGAAGCTGACAGAAACACCCCAAGATATTTAAACCCATCAGGGACCACCGTCACCTCCTGTGTCCATCCGGCCAGTTGCCCCCCCCCCCCCCCCACGCAAGGGCCAGAGGAAGGATTTACCCTTATTCATATATAGAAGCTGGAGGTCTCGCCAAAGTTTTGCATTATCCTTAGCAGTCGTGGGCCAGTTCTGTTGGGCTGCATGTCAAAGAAAAGCACAGAGCGCTATGCGGTCTGAAACCTCTCGTGACCACTCGATGCCACGGACCTGAGCATCAATCCTTACCCAAGGTGCCAGCTGCTCCATGGCTAGTGCGAAGAGGTAGGGGGACAAGGGGCACCCCTGTCGGGTTCCCCGCCCGACAGAAAAAGTTTGTGAGATGGAATCGGTCACCCGGACTAAGGCAGTAATGTTGGTATATAAAAGATGAATAAATGTAAGGAGGCGAGGGCCAATGTTCAGGCGAGTCAGCAATGCAAAGAGGTCGGTCCAGCTGAGTGAGTCGAAAGCTTTGTCAGTGTCCGCAAGGATAAGTGCTGCCGGTCCATCCAGGCGGTCCATGGCCACGATGGCATTATGCATACAGCAAATATTATGCCATGTGGCACGACTGGCTTGAAGCCGACCTGGTCAGGATGGATCAACTCTGTAGTATACGAGATGAGACAGTTGGCAATTACCTTAGCTAGGAGTTTGGCCTCGACATTGAGAAGGGAGATTGGGCGGTATGAGGAGTGAAGTTCAGGTGGTCGGCCCAGCTTTAAGAAAACGGCTATCTCTGTGTGTCTCCCGTCATGTGGGAGGCAACCTCTGTCTACTGCGGCATTGAGGGCACCCAGATATGGAGCTATCACTTGAGATTGGTACTTTTTGTGGAACTCGCATGGGAAGCTGTTGGCCGGGTGCTTTACCCGATTGCATATCTATCCAGACATTTTGTATCTCCTCGACTGTCAGTGGATCGTCGAGGGCCTTGCGCACCGAGTTAGACAAGGTCTGCAGAGGCAGGTCCGCGAGTAACCGATGGACAACATTTGCCGGTAGAGTATCCCGGGGGGCATAAAGATCTGTGAATTATTTGCCAAAGCTTGCCGCAGTTTGCGATGGGTCTGTGAGTATCCCCCCGTCTGGGCCACGTATACCTGGAACAGTCTGTGGGCATGGAATCTGTTGACAGAGGGTATGGAGTAGGGCGCTAGACTTATCGCCCCATTGATGAATCCGACTACGAGTAGCGAGCCAATACATTTTAGCTTCATCCAGCAATTCACTGGCATGTGTTTGTTGAGTACTAAGCAGTTGTCGGCGTGCCGCGCTCCCATCTTCCTCCCTGCTTCTGCGCTCTAAGTCAACCAACGGGCCTCAGTGTGTAACAGCTTCTCACGGGGTTGTTCACGTCCTGAAGCGCAGAAAGCAATATCCACCCCCCTGAGTGTAGGTTTCATAGCCTCCCATAGGGTTGCGGGGGATTCGTCTGAACCCGCATTGTAGGAAAGATAATCTGTGATGGCCGTGTGCATGTGCAGCCTATACTGCTCATCCTGCAACAGCCATGGCGAAAGCCGCCAGCGAAACAGGGAGCGCCGGGGGTCAAGACTCAGCTGTAGCGACACGGGAGAATGATCGGATAGGCCCCTGGGCAGGATTTCAGCATACAATATTCTGTGGGTGTGGGGTGCAGATATAAATATGTAATCCAGGCGGGAGAAGGACTCCTGCACTCCTGAAAAATGTGTATTTGTGTTCTGCAGGGTGTAGCATCCTCCAGGTGTCAACCCATCTCCAGAGTCAATTACAGCAGTCTCGACTCTCGCATATCAATCAGTCGCCCCGAGCTGCACCATCTGTCTCCTATAGAGCATAGTACATCATTCTAGTCTCCCCCGGCTATCGTCAGGCCAGGTGGGATCCCCGTCCAAGCGCTCCACAAGGGTCCAGGCAAGGGGGGGAGGGGCGTAGACACAGCAAAGGATGAAGGGTTCACCATACAGGACACCAGAATCTACGATGTATCTGCCCTGGAGATCAGACCATGTCTTATTGTGAACATATGGAACGCTGTGGTGGATAAGGATCGCTACACAGCGGGAGCCTCTACTGAACCCAGAGAGGAAGGTTTGGGCATATCTGAATTGTGCCAAGCATGGTGTCTTAGTACCCATTAGATGAGTTTCTTGTAAAAGCAGTACTTCCGCCTTGTAACGTTTATTTTGTCGTAGTATGGCCCCACATTTGATCTTATCGAGAGGGCCGCGGACATTCCAGCTAATGACCGGAATCTGTCATGGTTGATGGCATGTATGATATATGGATAGGTACAGATACATGGGTGACCTGGTCTACCTGGAACTATGTATGTAGTAAATGGTGGTGGCACTAAAAACAAACAAGAACTCCCAATAACCACCCAGCCCTCAAACTATGTATGTAGTAAATGGTGGTGGCAATAAAAACAAACAAGAACTCCCAATAACCCCCCAGCCCTCCCTCCCTTCACAATACCTCATGAACATTGAAGTACCTATTGCGGCATGATGAGTATCCCACTCCCAACGGGGGTAGAATCAGCACTCAGCCAATGGATCCCCGATG
Source organism: Triturus cristatus (assembly GCF_964204655.1). NCBI lineage: Eukaryota > Metazoa > Chordata > Amphibia > Caudata > Salamandridae > Triturus > Triturus cristatus. Next base: position 82,079,480 of record NC_140586.1, on the reverse strand, counting down.
AACGTCCCTTGCACATGAAAGCGTCCAAACAATGAGGGAATATATGTACAGCAATAGCCCCAGTGTTTTTGCCGTCTAGATTGGTAAGTATCTATGCAAATCTTTGCGGGATAGCAGTTAGGGTGCTGCTGGCTCCTGCTGGTCATCTGTCAATGCGCCTTCTGGATTTGCTGCGGGGTTTGGATCTTTTCTTGGAACGCGATCGGCGGCGTTGCTTATCCATGGTCCTGGGGAATTCACGACTGAGCCCCTCAGATGAGGAGTCTGAGTATGGGGCTTAAGCTTCACAACTTCATCCGTCCAGTGAAACACCTCCTCCAGTATTTAAAAAAGGTGTGTCCGTGATTGGTAGGATACCCTCAATCAGGCCGGATACAACAGGGAGTACTGGATCTTTAGGCCTCAGAGGCGGGCCTTGGCCTCCACAAAGGACTGTCGGCGCTGCTGCACCAGTTTAGTGTAATCCAGGAAAATCATAATGTGATGGGAGGTGTGAGTGAGGGTTACCTTTAGCCTGGCCTGTTGTAGCATAGCATCTCTATCCTTATAATTGAGGAGTCTAGCTATAATTGGCTTGGGGCGGGCACCAGGTGGTGGTTTCTGCAATAGCACCTGGTGTGCACGTTCAATTTTAAAGCATGGAGACAATGTATTGGGTGGAAGCCAGTCTGTGAGCCATTTGGTGAGGAAGTCCTCCGCACTACTACCTTCGCAACCCTTGGGGAATCGCACAAAATGGAGGTTGTTCCTGCGAGCACGTCCCTCTGCATCTTCTATGCACGTTGCTAGGCCCTTCGTGAGTGTCTCCAGGGTAGCTACTTTTGTTTGTAGAGTATTCACCGTGTCTTCCACTGTTGAGATCCGAGACTCCGACTCAGTAATGCGTTGCACCACGTTTCTAAGATCCTGCCGGAGCAGCATAACATCCAAGCCCACAGCACCGATCTTGGCCTCAAGCATTTCTCGGGAATGTGTGATCGCTGCAAGCAGTGCAGCATTGTCGGGCATAATTGCTGCCTAGTCGCCCTGAGCAGGTGACAGAGCCACAGTGCCAGTATATTTATCCATCGTAATTTGCTTTGAGTTTGGGCTGGGCAGTTTATTTTTGGCCATTCTATATGAGTGTTAAGGAGAATGTCTTACAGGTGCGAATCCAAGCATCCTCCAGTACCCCACTTTTACGCGGGTTGATATCTCCGGCCTAATAGTCCAACAGAGTGGCCGGGGACAGCAGCTGGGAGAGGGTACTGCACCCACAAGCTGCACTGAGACCTAGTCCAACCGCTTCTGTGAGCCGGGCACCCTCACTGCCCCCCTAGCGGGAACCGTCACACATCCTCATGCCTTCACTGCCCCAGCAAGTGGATCAAGAAGAAAACAGTTGTAGGTTATCACAGGATAGCTTTGGGAAGGTTCAGAGGCCCAGGTTTCATCTTCCACAAGGGATGCCCATCGCAGTGTGTGATGCTGCAAAGAGGGAGCTGGGGGGAACGGTACACCTCTTCCTCGGCCCTCGATCGGCTGATGACCAGGCCACACCGATCCACGTGAGTCTAGTTCAGGTCTCCCCCGTTGGGGTCACAGTCCTGCAGGCCTACACCAGAGTCGCAGGCAGGGCTCCTCAGAACCCCCCAGACCACGCAGGACACAGGGCGGGAGTGCCGCAGCCCGACATGGCGGCGAGGCCTCAAGGGTGTACAGCATTCAGGGCTGTCGCATCCGTGGGCGCAACTACAGTGATGCAGCGGACGGGAAGGACCACCTCTCTCGCCCATCGCAATGCGGGCTCCAGGGCGGCCCGACTCTAACCGCGCCGCGGCTTAGGAACCTTTTATGATGTAAAGTTAATTAGAGAATAAACAGATTAACATTCAAGTCTGAAATTCACTTGGGAAGGAAGCCTGGATGAGTTCTCATAACCGTTCTTTTCTCATGAAAAACCGTATATGGTTTTTGAGAGCAAAAATGTTTGCATTTTGCTAACACTACATGCTGAAGTGATCACCACAATAAGGGTAGCTTTCAAGGTAAGATGCTGTAATTAAGCTTAATGGATAGTTCGAAAATAGGTGGTACTTAAGCCATGAGAGTACTGTATGGTATCTCTCTGCAATCCTGATTGGAGGAAATATTTTTTGATTAAAAAAAAAATAATAATAAATTATTAGTTACAAAGGCCTGAAGAGAGATTATGGAGGAAGTTTCTAAACACTCCGCTGCAGATGCATCTCGTTTTAAAAGTCTACCGGCCTGACTTTGTCTACAATTGAAACTCTTTTCTACTCACCAGATGTCACCCTAGTGGATGGATGTCTATGCAGTCTTGAGGCAGCGTTCGATAACCATATTACATGACCTGACAAGTCAGGTTGCCAATTGCAGCAGTGGTGTCTATTTGAAGTGATACTCTAACTTAGCAAAAAAAAAGAGATACTGTTTTTTTTAGTTAATTTGACCATTGGTAACAACTCAGAGTGCAGTCTATGTTTTTAGGCTAAGCTGTGCAATTATCAAAGTGGGCCAACCATATGGCATAGACAATCTAAGAATGGGGGTAAGCCATCGGATCCATAGCAGACTTTCAGATAATCACTCTCTATGTAAGTGTTTTCCACTTAGGTTTCTTGTATGCATGAGCAAAGGGAGGATTTTCAGTCCAATAGGAAAATATAGGCCATGTTCAGGTCATTTTTAATAATTTGCTACTGCACTACGAATAGTGGTATAGCTGCAGTCTTACATTGCAATATAGAAGTACTGGCCCTGGGTTTATGTAAATATATCTGGTTTTATAAAACATTTATCTTGTTGCAAAAACTCTCAACATAACTTAACATGATGTGGACATCCTGATGGTCTTCCACAGACTGAGCACTCCTAGACCTACTGTTGATGCCCCTGCTTCACAATATAGATTGCTAGTTTGCTGAATGTCTGTGATCATGATGCCAAAATCTGAGAGGGGGGGACAAGGAGCTGTTAGAAAAAGGTCCTTAACCAATGCTCCTAAAGGTAATGCATAAACACTATTGATGGTGTCAGTTCCTAAACAAGGGAAAAGAAGGAATACAGCAATCTTATTAGCTGTTGTCGGTGTAAGGTGTCTCCAAAGTAGGTTTGAGTGTGCAGAGAGGAGAGAAGGTACTCCTATATGTAAATCGTTGTGCCCTCACGCACCCTTGCGAGTGTCTAGCATCATCTTTGGGCAATGCTCCTCGTGAGGGTGGCGCTGCAGTCTCTCACGGGCCCTACTTGAGTGCTCTCTGGCGGAGATCTTCTAGGAGTTGCCGTATTTGTGCATGTTGGTGTGTGGGTCCGGAGGTGATAGTGGGTGACAATTAAAAAAAACCAGTGGGTACCCTGATCAGTTTATTCGGAGACACCTTACACCGACAACAGCTAATAAGATTGCTGTATTCCTTCTTTAGGAACTGATACCATCAATAGTGTTTATGTGATCATGATGCCCCTTTAGAAATCTCTCTCATTGGCTGACAAAGCTGAAGTTAAAGTGGCACCTATCTGACTGTAACTTAAATTACGAGTTTTTGCCAGGAATCATTGAAGCTTGTGCATTCATTCTGAGAGCACAACACTTGATAACAAGTTGGGGATGGTGAGTTTACAGCATTCAGATTTGTTATGGAAATGGATGTTTTCTACTGCAAAACTAATTTAAAGAAAACCTATAAACCTATATAATTGAATATCAGACAGGTGGAATGAATACGTCTCAATTTTTTACACTTAATAGACTTTGTCATTAAAGAATTAACTAAAAACATGGTGTGTTCTTTTATACAGAGGCCCCATCTATAACTCCTGCAAAAGCCACTAAAGGTATGGATCTTCTGTTTTCATTGTCTTTGTTTAAGAAGTTGATAAATAGCATATATTCAGCCATATTTTAATGGCCACATTTGTGTGTAACTGTGATGCTGGTTGCTTAGACCTCAAGGGAGGTGGGGATTGAGTTGATCACCTTGAGCCGTGTCTCTTAAAACAGAACCGTTAACGTTAATTGCTTCAAACAGATGTGTTTAGTGGTGTAGCAATGACACTTCTCACCTGCGTTCTTCTTAATATAGAATAATTTAACATACAATGTGGAAGGTAATCTCTAAGGAAAGGGGACATACATTTTTTACAAACTTGAAACATGTTGTTCCCTACTACTACATTTTTGTCATCTGCTTGATTGCCTAGTGTAGTGGGTTCAAAGGAATGGGCAGGACCGCCGATCTGTTTATACTAATTAGGCTTTATTTAAATTGGAAACGTCTTCTTTCTAAAATCCGAGTTCAAACAACAGTCAGGGTGATAGAGAAACAAGTCCTTCTGTTAGATGTAATTTAGGCAAGGTCTTCCTCCAAGTCTTCGGATAGACGATGGGGCTCTTCACTTCTCCCGGGTCAGGTGGTCGCTCCCGTGACACAGTGGAAAGAAAGAACGGATTTCGGTGAGTGTACTGTATTTCAAGTGCCCAAAGAAACGGGGAGGGTAGTGAGGGAAACCGCGTAGTGAGACACGTCTACGGCAAAAAATGAAAAGGACGTGCTAGTGCAGGGAAGTGTACGTTTTCTGTGAAGGGGTATGAAGGGGCTCTGTCTCTTACTCGTCGGACCTCACCCGCCTCCCTACCCAGCCCGCATGCTTCCCACATACCTGGGATAGCCACGCTCCTCCTGGAGCGCGGCGGGGCGTACGTGGTCTTGGAAATCTCCCGGTTAAGGTGACCGCTCTGTGTCCTGGCCGGCATCTTCGATGGTCGCTGCCAAACCGTCTGGGCTTTGGTCTCCTCTCTGCTCCTCGTCCTTTGCTTCCTCCCGTTCTCCACTGCTCTCGCTTGTCTCGCGTCCTCCGGCGGTGTACCATACACTCTTCCTGGTCTCGTCCGATCTTATTGGCCTCCACCACTCCGCGTCAGCACAGGGGGCGGGGTCTTCAGTTGGTGTGCTTCTGTTAAAGGGATAGTTCCCCTGTCGTACAGAGGGTGGGCATGCGAGGGGTTTCCAACCTTCCTGTTGTGATAGAAGAAGAGGTTGTTTTGTAGCAGGATCATTCCTCCAAAACAGTTCACTATAGTCCCCTGGCTGGTCCGCCCCGTGACATACCTCCTCCCCTGGATTCTCCCGCTCTGGGAGAGGGAACACCCTGGACAGGTAGTCTGCACTACCGTTATCTACCCCTTTCCTGTGTTTCACTGTGAAGGTGAAGGGTTGTAGGGAGAGAAACCAACGGAGAACCCTGGGGTTGTTCGCTTTGTTTCAGCTCATCCATTGCAGGGGAGTGTGGTCAGTGTACAAAGTGAAGGGATGACCCTCCAAGTAGTACCTCAGTTTATCTACCGCCCATTTAACTGCCAGATACTCCCTCTCTATGGTAGGGTACTTTGTTTCTCTGGGGAACAATTTCCTGCTGATGTATAGGATAGGATGGTCAGCCCCGTCAGAAGACAGCTGTGAGAAGACAGCCCCTATCCCGTAACTGGAAGCGTCGGTGTGTAGGAGAAAAGGTTTAGTGAAATCAGGGGATACCAGAACCGGGCTGGAAGTAATGGCTTTTTTTAAAGACACAATTGCCTCAATCATCACTTTGGTGGGATGGAGCAGCACCTTGGGACTCAGGTCTTTCCGTAGGGTGTTGGTGAGGGGGGCAGCAACCTCTGAGAATTGTGGGATAAAACGCCTGTAGTATCCAATTAACCCCAAGAATGCCCGCATCTCTCGTTTAGTCCTGGGAAAAGGGGTATTGGTTATGTCCTTGATTTTTTCGTCTTGGGGGGGCGATCAACCCATGACCCAGCACATACCCCAAGTATTTCACTTTTTGGTACCTCACTCGTGATTTTTTTGCATTCACGTGTAATCCAGCTTTTTGTAGGGCTCGCACTATTGTCTGAAGATGTTCCAAGTGGGTTTTCCAGTCCGGGCTGAACACGACAATGTCGTCCAAATATGTGGATGAAAAGGACTGATACCCCTGTAAAACGGTGTTCATTAGCCGCTGAAACGTAGCGGGGGCCCCGTGTAACCCGAACGGGAGTACATTGAACTGGTACAAACCATCGGGGGTGGAGAAGGCCGTTTTCTTCCTGTCTTCTTCCCGAAAGGGTACTTGCCAGTACCCTTTCGTTAAGTCCAACGTGGTGATATGCTTGGCGTCTCCGAGTTTTTCTATTAATTCGTCAATGCGAGGAATAGGAAAAGCATCAAAAGAGGAGATCTCATTAAGGGCTCGGAAGTCCATACAAAAACGCCTGCTTCCATCAGGTTTTGGTACCATCACGATTGGGATGACCATTCGCTTCGGGACGGTCGAATCACTCCTATTTGCAACATATTGTGTACTTCCTTTTGAATGGCGGCCCTCCTAGCTGCAGGAATACGAAAGGGTCGTTGTTTGATGATCTTCCCCGTCGGTGATTCGATCCTGTGCTCTGCTAGGGTGGTCCTCCTGGGTTTATCTGAAAATATAGAGGTAAATGGAGACAGTGTCTGTTGCAAGGTCTTCTTTTCTTCAGGACCGAGCTCCTCATTGATCACCAGATATTTAATGGTGCTGGGGTCCGCGTCAAGAGTGGGTAGCGTGAGGAGGGCGGCCTTAGGCACCGGGCCCAACCACTTCTTCAGGAGGTTAACATGGTATGTTTGGATGCGGTTCGGGCATACTTGTAATCTGTATGTAGTTTTACCGATGGTTTCCACTATCTTATACGGACCTTTCCATTCGGCCTGGAACTTGCTGGAGACGGGGAGTAAGACTAATACCCAATCGTGCAATTCAAACCTCCTCCACCTTTTCCCCTTGTCATAATAGAGTTTTTGTTTTCTCTGAGGTTTCTCTAGGTTGGAGTATGCCAAGTCTCTCAGCTTTCCGAGTTTTGTTTTTAGCTTCTGGGCGTATTCGAGCATGTCTCGCGTTTCTGTCATGCCTTCTTTCTCCCAGGCTTCTTTTGTTATTTCCAAGAGACTCCGTGGCTGTCGTCCATACAGCATTTTGAATGCTGAACAGCCAAGACTGCTTTGTACTTGTCCTCGTATCACATAGAGGGCCAGAGGCAGTATCTGATCCCATTCTCTGCCGTTTAGCGCCAACATCTTGTTCAACGGGGACTTTACGTGCCGTTGTACCGCTCGACGAGTCCGTCCGTTTGCGGGTGATAAACAGACGTTTTGATGTGGCGGAGGTCTAGGAGATCGCATACTTCTTTCATCAGACGTGACATGAAGGGTGTGCCCTAATCCGCCAGGATCTCCCTGGGAAAGCCCACCCCAGAAAAACTTCCAATAGTTTCTCAGAGATGTTACGAGTGGTTGCCGAACTCAGGGGATAAGCCTCGGGGTACCGGGTTGCATAGTCTACTATCACTAGGGTGTAGATGTTTCCTTTTTTTGTGCGAGGTAGGGGTCCAATGAGATCCATCCCTATACGTTCAAAGGGGTTGCCTACAATGGGAAGGGGTTGTAGAGGCACGGCTGGGGGTCTGTGTGTGTTTCTTTCTTGGCAGACCTCACATGTCTGACAATAAAGTTTTATGTCTCGGTAAATCCCTGGCCAAAAGAAGTGGCGTGTTATGTTTTGGGTGGTCTTTTCAACCCCGACATGCCCTGCAGTGAGATGAGAGTGTGAGAAGAAGAGAATTTGCTCTCGGAACGACAGAGGGACTAGCAACTGTTGTGGTTCGTTGGGGCTGGCCTGCCTGTACAGGAGTCCACCCTTAATGAGGAATCTGGGGAACACGACCGGGTGCTTATCTTGGGTGGAGTGTGCCTGCTCCCAGGCGTTGAATAAGGTGGCATCATTAGCTTGGGCGAACTGAAAACTTTTATCCCCTATCCAAGGCTCAATGGTTGTGAGTTCTGAGATCGTTTTGCCTTTCCCCCTTCTAGTTCCCTTTTTCTGTTCTGACTGAAAGCAGCCTGGTGAAACAAGTCGAGAAACTCAGGAACATCAGTGCCTAATATCAGTTCCTCTGGAAGTCCCTCCATCGCGCTCACTCTGACCTGGTAAGATAGCCCTGTCTCAAGCGTTACCTGTATAGTAGCAAGGGGATATGGTTTTACGTCCCCGTGTACACACCGTATGTATACCGTGGTGTCTGGCTGTAGCTGACTGGGCGGTACCAGAGTTCTCTGAATGACTGATTGTCTGCACCCAGAATCTAACAGGGCTTTGAGGGTCTTTCCATTCACTTGTACACTTACGTGAAAGGCGTTCCCTAGTTCTGCTGTGTACAGGACAGACCTTGGCATGTACCCCACCTCCATGGGTTCTTCCACGGTTCTCTTCCTGGGACAGAAGTGGGCTATATGTCCCCATTCCCCACAATTGAAACACTGGGGGCTCTTAATGCTCGTTACTTCAGGCATTCCCATTTTGTGCTTCGGGGTGTCGGGAACAGGACGGTGCTTCTTTTCCATTTTCGTGTGATCATCCGGATTGCGTTTTCGGCGTTCCCCACTGCGATACATGGTTGTGCTTGTGAAAAGGAATTGGCCATCTCTATGGCTTGCTCGGTGGTTAGGCGCGTGTGTTGGCGCCACCATTTCTGTGTATGGTAGGGAAGAGCATCCAGGTATTGCTCCAGGTATATCTTATCCATAATTTCCTCCTTGGAACTAACAGCAAGGGTTAACCATTTATCAGCGGCCATTTTAAGCCGAAGAACAGGGTTTTAGGATTCTCCCCTGGGCTCCCTTTTCTTTTCGGAACCTTACTCTATAGGCTTCCGAATCCAGCCCCAAGTGATCCAGGATTACTGCTTTTATAATCCCATAAGGGGTGTCACCGGTGGGGTTGGCTACTTGGTATGCAGCCTGGGCCTCTCCTGTTAACAGGGGGGCCAGAAAGAAAGGCCACTTCTCCGTGGGCCACCCACAGGCCCTAGCAGCACGCTCAAAATTCAGCAAAAAGGCGTCCGGGTCCTCCCCGGCCACGTACTTCTGTAGTGCTATTCCTGAGGGCTGATGTGGCGTCATACGGGGCTCTGGTAATAGGGGTGTGGGCTGTTCTGTCATCACCTTTTGCAGTCCATCTATCTGTCTGGTGATGGTGTCTTTGAATACCTCTCGGTCTGCTTCAACGGCTTTCATCTACCGTTCTACGGCCCAACTGAGTTTATCCTGTCCCTCCACAAGGTGTTGAATCAAAGCCTCCATCTTTGTTGCTCAGATGGCTACTTTTATCCCACTTCTGACACCAGTGTAGTGGGTTCAAAGGAATGGGCAGGACCGCCGATCTATTTATACTAATTAGGCTTTATTTAAATTGAAAACGTCTTCTTTCTAAGATCCGAGTTCAAACAACAGTCTGGGGGATAGAGAAACAAGTCCTTCTGTTAGATGTAACTTAGGCAAGGTCTTCCTCCAAGTCTTCGGATAGACGATGGGGCTCTTCACTTCTCCCGGGTCAAGTGGCCGCTCCCGTGACACAGAGGAAAGAAAGAATGGATTTCGGTGAGTGTACTGTATTTCAAGTGCCCAAAGAAACGGGGAGGGTAGTGAGGGAAACCGCGTAGTGAGACACGTCTACGGCAAAAAATGAAAAGGACGTGCTAGTGCTAGTGCAGGGAAGGGTACGTTTTCTGTGAAGGGGTAGGAAGGGGCTCTGTTCCTTACTCGTCAGACCTCACCCGCCTCCATACCCAGCCCGCAAACTTCCCACGTACCTGGGATAGCCACGCTCCTCCTGGAGCGCGGCGGGGCGGAACATGGTCTAGGAAATCTCCCGGTTCAGGTGACCACTCTGCGTCCCGGCCGGCGTCTTCGATGGTCACTGTCAAACCGTCTGGGCTTAGGTCTCCTCTCTGCTCCGCGTCCTTTGCTTCCTCCCGTTCTCCACTGCTCTCGCATCTTCCGGCGGTGTACCACACATTATTCCTGGTCTCGTCCGATCTTATTGGCCTCCACCACTCCGCGTCAGCACAGGGGGTGGGGTTTTCAGTTGGTGTGCTTCTGTTAAAGGGATAGTTCCCCTGTCGTACAGAGGGTGGGCATGCGAGGGGTTTCCAATCTTCCTGTTGTGATAGAAGAAGAGGTTGTTTTGAAGCAGGATCATTCCTCCAAAACAGTTCACTATAGTCCCCTGGCTGGTCCGCCCCGTGACACCTAGAGTTATTTTAGCACATATTATTTGTAAAGCTTTGTAAGTATTTTTATTAGTTAATGTGAAATCCATTTTGTTAACTGCCTGAAGCATTAGCAATGCAATAGGTCTCGCATTTGTGAAAGCTAGAGCTCTTGAAGCTGAAAATGACAATGCTTTTTACTTTATTTTTTTATATGCAGTAGAATGGTGATATTTGCATAGCGCTATTGCTATTCGTAGGACCTTGCGGCACTGGAGAACCAGAAAATGGGAAATAGGTTATGAGGGAGGGGAGACGAGTAATATGCTGACTGGAAAAAACAAGTAACAACTATGGTATTATATGCGCCTGAAGCCACAAACTTTTAAACAGGACTATGTATTTGACAAACCTGAGGCATAATCCACAGCCTACTGCATAATCTCAGATTACAACAACAAACACATAGTAGCTCAAACAAAATCAACAAAAAAATAATTTGCAATGCAATAGGTCTCGCATTTACGTGAGTTTAAGCTTTTGGCATTGTAAATGACAATGGCAATTATTTTTGTTTTTTAAAATATAAATAATAGGCATTGTCATTTACAATGCCAATAGCTTAAACACACGTAAATGCGAGACCTATTGCATTGTAAATGCTTGTTTTTCTTGGAGTCCTTAGAAAACAATCGGTGATGGCACCACGTACCTGCATGCTTCGTCCAGGAAGCGTTTCTTACTCCCAACTTTATTTAGAGTTACAAACACATTACACCAAACTATCACCCAATGGGTGGCTATTGCATAATATGAAAACAGTTAGCAGTGTTAACTGGTGGGGTGGGAAATACAGCCCCATCTATTGCAGGTTTCACGTGAGAGTAAAAAAAATAAACAAATATATATAAAAACATATCTAGATGAATGTAATAATGGATGTGGCAAACGGCAATCCAGACTTTTGAAAGTGCGTTTAAAGCTCTGGGGTCTCCACGTGCTCCTAGTGCTTCCGCGTTTCATTGGCTGAAATCTTGGCACAGCGCACTCCCTCGGGTACAGTCCCTGCTTCCCTACACCGTTGAGCCAGCCAGAGCCCCTCGCTCGCATTTTTAACAAGTAATACTCATAAAACTACAAAGTGCAATTATTAAAACCCAATTAATCAAACCATTAACCACGGGCCCGCCCACATAAGAGAGGGGAAAATTCATTTAAACTAACAGGCATTCTTCAACATAAATTGAAGCGCTTCATTCTCACATAAAAACAGATCGCTTTACTGAGTACCACTGACACAGTCTGACCTACTATTAAAGAGATGATTTACTTGTGATCGCTGATTTTACTTGCACTACTAAGTCTTCTCACACACATGTTCACGGGCCTGCTCTCGGGGTGATAGACATGCTTGTTCTCAAGATAATCACCGTGCAATAGAATGACTATGCTTCCTTAAAACAGCAGAAAGGGATCTCTACTTACAGCTAACCTCTGTCAAACTGCACTTCCTCAGTCTGTGTACAGACTTCAGCTTCACTTCCCAGTGCAGCTTTGATTTGCTCTGCAACCCTCACACAGATAAAAGGTTGCGTGAGATAGGCTGCCTGTCCGTTACATGTTTTCACGACCAATACCGACATGTTCCTGGGCAGATCCTCTGTAAGCTTGAATTTACATCAGGCGCTTAGTTTCACTTTTACCTTGAACACTCCAATTAAGATGAAAAGGAATTATGTGAACAGCGGAGCTGCAGGTTCAACTAATTGGTTTGCCTTTTTAACTCATCATGTTTAAAAGACTGAATGAAAATTAATTTGCCTTCCTAGGGCTAGTTTCCTTGGTTCCGCTGTTACTGATAATTATAAAAGTTGCAATAAAGCAGTTTTTGTTGTCAGTGACCCTCAAAGTAAACGCTTTATTTTCGGCGCCTGCGTTTGGCATGCTAGCCTGTATTTTTGACCAGCAAAACGTTTTTTTCTATCGGGTTAAGTAGTTTAAAAACACCTTTGAGTCACGAGGATGATACAGTGCTTGTGAATCAGACACATCAGGCGATCCTTTCAATATGCAAGACGCCATTTAAGGAAGTGGCAGTGAAAATAAAAGGCTGATTTGTTCTGCTGGGTACTGCCCATACCCCATCGCACTTTCCTTTTATTATGCTGCAAAATGGTGCTGACTCACCCAGAGACTAAAGCGCAGGTGCCGCGATCATACCGATTTTGCATGCTGTTCTCAGGGAGAGAGTCAGAGACAGAAGAGTGTGGAAACTGTCGTCATTACGCTACCGCCACACAGAGAGAACCAGATCGCAGAAGAACATACACTGCCAAAAGTAAACAAAGTGAAGAGACGCAGCATGCATGAGCTGCAATGCTAGAGAGTGGGCGGGGCCTAATGCCGACAGGGCGGACACCAACCCCGCTTCCACAGAACCCGGAAACAGAAGCAACGACAATAGAGCTCGCCTAGGCGAAGCAGCGCATGCGCTGCATTCGCAGGCGAGACCTAAAAAGGAAGTGGCATCGGCTTGTGGACAGGAAGTGAGGTATCTAGATCTATTACAGTGAAAAAAGTTCACAGAAAAATGTTCCATTTCCTCGGTGGAAATAACAGTAAAGGGCAGCCTTTTATATTGATCCTTTGTTTCTGGAACGTTAACACTGCACTCCAAAGTTGGGATAGTCTTCAGAATGGTGTACAACATAAAAAAGAATTTGATACAAACCTTCTCTCCCTCCTTTGGATAATGAACTCAGTAACTATGACATCCCATAAATGCGCAGCAGCAACAAACAATGGACGAAATGCTGAATGAATCAAACATTCACTCCCAGTCAAGAGACCCGGGATAAATCCATCATTCTTTTGCTTACTATGCTACCCCAGTTTGGACCCAGCCATATGCAAATCAGTCTTGACCCTGCTCCTCATGGGGACAGTCCAGCCCGAAATGCCAAGCCGTGTCCTCCCTGGAATGGAAACAAGCATCCTGGGACTGGTTTCGGGGTAACATCCCTCATCAGCCTGGGGAGATTGTTTGACATTGTTCAGCATTCTGTCCATCAGTTGTTGTTTTGGCATTTATCACAGAAATGCTGTCATGCTATTTCGTGTCAAACCATGTCTTAGTTGTATCGTTGGTTAGACAGTCCACTTATATCATAAGTAGGAGATACACCGGTATGCATAGTCCAGCGCTAAGCTCAAATCATCACAGCCAGTAACCCTTATGGCTTACAGAATACAAGTACAACTCCACTTAGACCATATTTCGGAAAAAAAACATTCAGTTGGTATAAATGAGAAAAACAATAAAGATACCAACGTTTACACAAAAATTGTGATTTTATCACAAGAAATTAAGATTAAAATGTTATTAAAAACAGTCTTATTCCTAAAGTTACTGAGGATCTGCTTCTACAAACAGGTATTAGGACAGTGTCTTTAACATTGTGTTGATGAAGTCCACACAAATCAGAACACATTTCAGAATTTCAATTTATATGATTATAATCCACCTCAAACTACTGTATCTCAAACCGTTCTCCTTCAGGTCCACACAATCTTCTTTTACAGTATTCTTAACTTTGCACTCCTTGAGGTCAGCACACATCCAAATACTTATCAAAGGACATGATCATATTGCAATACAGAACCCCTCATAGATCGAACTAGAACATGTTTTGCGACATCAAGCTTTTTTTCATGGAATATTTGAGTGCTTGTATTCTTTGCAGAGAAATTAATTCAAGACGCTAATACTAATATGATGAAAATAGGTGCCTAAAAAAGTAGTTGAACGTGGACTCTATTTGACTTAATACATTTAGATTTTTAGAGCCTATATATAAGAGAGAGCCACGAAGAAGTAGCAGGATGCCGCGAAATGTGTTGGCTCTATCAATGAGTGGCTCTGTGTTGCTCTACAATCATGGTATTTGATAAGTACTTGGGTATGTTGTGACTTCAAGGAACCCAAAGCTAAGAATATTGTTTAATCACCATGTCAACCTGAACACTTTGGCTTGATCTATAGTAGTTTGATGTATGATCATATAATTTGACATTTTGAAATGCATTCTGATTTATGTGTTTAGATTATTATCTAACTAGCAGTCTTGTAGATGGAGATCTTTAGTACCTTCAGGAATAAGATTGTTTTAAATACATTTTTTATCTTAAATTATTGTGAATAAAAAACATTTTTGTGTATTATTTTGGTTTTCTTTAAGGAAATAAGCTTCACTTGGAAGTATTAGTGTTAATGTGTTTGGTTCCCTACCCTTGAAAAAAGGTTGTTGCTTCAAAGACATATGCAGCTATACCCTAGAGGACGGCAATCACATGCAGTCACACTTACCAGAGAAACAGAAAATGGTATTTTAAAAGACAACCTTTAGGAATATTTTATTAACTTAATCCTGGATGCGATCTTGCATTCGGACATTACAACATGGCATGAATGTCAGTTATGGGGCCTAATCAATAAGAGCACATCCTTCACTCAAGATTTCACTTATTTCTATTCTTCAATCTATGATACAGGACTACATGAGTCCCATCCTGAAGCTCTCTACATATTTTACAATAAGCATATAGCCCAGAAGCTCCGAATGCTGGACATGGAGTCAAAGTTTAAATACATTCCTCTTCTTTTCCTGCAGAACGAGTTCGCTTTGATTGGCGTGATCCATTGCTGTTGGAAAGTCAGCTAACTGATGAGGAGGTCATGATCCGGGACACGTTTCGCAGCTACTGCCAGCAGAAACTCATGCCACGCATACTTATGGCCAATCGCAACGAAGGTACAGAGAAAAACAGACAGCTTTGTTTATGTTACATCACATGTAACTGATCGGAGCTTCGCACTGTGTTTGTAGGAGGTGTAGCTGTAGATCACAGGCTTTGCATACTCCCGCCATCTTGTGTTGGGTGCAGACATTGAAAGTTGTTTTTCTTTGAAGTACAAGTTTTGGTCTTGTGATAACTTATGATTGCTCCCTGAAGCTCAAAACGTACCAGGCACAGTCCACCTCAGATTGTTTTTTTTTTCTCGTCATCAGATTCAGATATATTTCTCTAGACCCCGGATTGTCAAACTGCAGTCAATAGGCATTCAGTTACAGGGAGTGGAATCTACACAGAAAGGAAAGAACCAGTACAACTGATGATGCTTCGAATTCGTCTGGGACGAGAAGGTTTCTCTTGGTGTCAGGTCATATAAGATTAAGTTGTGGATAGGTGGATTATGGAGAATTCAATTTTGACCCCAGTGTAACTTTTAAGTCCCCGTAGTCAGACCATTACTGGGTTTCCAATTTTTGCTTACCTTGGGACCATGAAGAATTGACTTTTTCGGCGTATCAGGCCTTCAATAATGAAAAAGCTTCTTACTCCAGTTGAGGATGTCGGTGGGTGAATTGTAGGATGTAGTGTCAGGATCCTACAAGCCTGGCACCGGTCTTTCTTGCCAAAGAAATGGACGGGACCTACTCAGAAGGGGAAGGCTATTTCTGAATTTTATGGGAGGAGTCTCCAACCAGACTGAAGTCTCAAAACCCTCTGCTCATTTGACAACGAGGAACAGTAGCCTTCGAGGACTTGGAACAAACCTGCATCCAGGATACAGACTGCACAGAAGATACTGATACCTCACCCACCATGCTCTGGCGCTCAGCCAAACAACAACAATCTTGAGTTCACCCTCAGCACATCTCTCAAGGGAGTCAGGCTTTGAGCCCAGAAATAAGGTTAGTAGTTGGCTGCGGTCACTACCCACAAGCACGCTTGGAACCAAGAGCACATTTAGACTCTCCAGGTTTCGGGCCAAACACGCACCGTGAACCCATTTCAGCACTGAGCATGAAAGCCTTCTCAACCACAAGGCATCATAGCCAGTTGAAAAAAGGATTTCATTGCCAGCCTCAATGCCAAGTCACACGACACTGGTCATCGAGCTTCTGGAACAGCCTGACAGTAGGCAAAGGAAAGTCTATATAAGACAAATGGAGCAGGTATATTATGTTACTGGCAAATGCGATTGTCCTTGGCGCACCTGTCCCTGACTCCTGGAAAGGTGCGGAGATCATCCCAGTGTATAAAAAGACGACAGGAAATTACAGGCCTATTAGCCTAATTGACTCCATACAAAAGGTGGTTGCTCGCCTTGTCTTCGCTAAGGTCTAGGAGTGGTTAGATGACAACGACATCCTCACTCCACTACAGGTGGGTTTCCGGGAACATACTAGCACCATAGATCAGGTCTTTCGTTTTATTTCAATACACTGGCTAGACCTTAAGTCAGCCTTCGACCTGGTCTCACGTATAAAATCTTAAATGGTGCTACAGGAGCTGGGGATGCCCACGGAGTTGCTGTCCATTATTGTCTGTCTCCACAAAGACAATTTCGTACAAATACGCTGGGGCTCGCAGGGGAAGGTAACAAACTTTTCCCATAGAGAAGGGAGTGCGCCAAGGATGTGTTATGGCCCCTACACTATGTTCCCTTTTTATTAATGGCATTGCAAAGTTTTTAACCACCATTACCACTGATACACCGGTATTAGCAGGAAATAAGATTCCCCATCCTAATGTTCGCTGACGACACGCTCATCATTTCTAAAACTCCAAGCGGTCTCCAGCGTGCGTTGTCACTCTGAAGATTTCTGCTCAATAAGGGGCTTGAAATTTAATGTTGCAAAGACCAAGTTCATGACCTTTAAACAGCATAAAACTTTCAGGGGTGGTATACATTTTGAGAGGATGCCACTAGAACAGGTAGATGCATTTACTTCCTGGGACTTATCTTGCAGAAAGACCTGAGATGCCATATTGACACTAAGACATTAAAACATCGTCAACTAGCTGGTGCCCTACAGAACGAGTTTAAAACCTCCCTGACCTAGCCAAACCATCTGGTACTACAGATTTATAATATGAAAGTAGTGAGTTTGGTTTTAAGAGGCGGAACATTGGGGCTTTGAGAACCTTACCCAGTTAGCCATTGCAGAGAATAGGTTTCTCTGAACGATCACCAGCCTACCTCGAAGTACCCCGGTATTGCCGCTGTTGAACGACTTAGGCAAGAAAGCATTGGTCGATCTAGCTAGGTTACGCACCATTCTGTATTGGCGGAGAATCTGGTGTACACCAGAACTTGCAATGTATGCAGCTGGTCTCAGGGACATAATTAAGGCAGACAGCTTTCACAAAATTAGCTGGTTACGTGAGATCAGAGACTCCCTGTTCAGCATGGGTGTACCGAATCTGTGGGAAAATCCATCTAATACTCAGTTTCCATCAAAAGCCACGTTAAAGGAAAGATTCTGAGATCTGGTGATTCAAAATACACTCAGGACAAGCGATAGCACCACGCTGACAGGGGGGCTTCTTAGCATTTAAATCTTGGGTAAGCTTAGAGCACTATGGGGATGTAATATCAAAGCCCTTTTTTTATTTCAAATCGTTTTATTGACTTACAAGAAATAACAAATAATAAGAACAGCAATAATAATAATAATAATAAGTCAAATCAATCAAACAGGGGAAAACAGATACAAAGACAAAGTAAATAATAATAAATAAAAGAAACTATAAATTGCTCAAGTGCCCAACTAAGGTATTCGCAGTTAATTCGTAAAAGACATAGAGACAAATGGACCAGCACAGTTCACCATGGGAGTTCAAGGGAGTATAGAGTACAGTATATAGCACAAGTTACATACTACGCAGCTATGAAGGCAAGAATTACAATACAGTACAGGAGATTTTCACGGCGGGTCGTATGAGAATGATGAGGCATCAAGGGACTTCCAGAGTTTCCTGTGGGTTTTACGCCATGGAGAGGTATGGAGTGCGGTATTGTCTGCTCCTCTGAGGTAATATAGCCATTCTTGCCACATTCTAAAAGAAACATCGTTGGTGTTTTTCCACTTACACAGTACAATTTCACAGGCTAAGGTGAGCATGAGGCCTAGCAGGTATCGGTCATTTACATTATTGAATTTAGGGTCCAGGGCACCTAATATATTATATGAAAATAATCTTGGATGTGCTATGTTGAAAGTGTTACTTATACATTCGTAAACCTTGTCCCAGTATGTTTGTAGGGTAGGGCAAGAGAAGAGCATGTGGGAGAGGTTACCAACGTCAGCTTTACAGTTCCAGCATGCTGGTTCTCACTTAGATGGAGTTTAAAAATGATCTTGGGTGTCCAGTATGTCCTATTTATTAGCATAAGTTTGGTTTGCGACAGTATTGGAGATATTTTATTTGAAAATGGTGTGATATCTAAGCCCTTTGACCGCAAACTTTATTTCCAATTCAGAGTGTGATCCTTACCATTAAAGTCATTCACTGCAAAATGGGCTGCAGCAGGTGATAGCAAATGTCCCATTTGCATGGATCAAGAAGAAACACATTCACGCATAATGTTTGTTTGCCTAACCTACGCTGGCCACCGTAAAGCATGCCTCGCTGAAACCTGTAGGAATTTGGGCACCAGTCAATGTAGTGTCACCTTGAGAATATTGCGAATAGATCAATCCCCCTGTTATGCCATCCCAGTAGCCAAGTTCTTGAGCTGGATGTGGAGAATTAGGTCTCACACACACACACTGTCTGTGGTTGTCTGTGGTTCTGATGTTGGCCATTTATTTTTGTGCTTTTGGCCATTTAAAATTTTTATAATGTGCTTATTATTATTTTCTCACAATCCCTACTGCTGCTACAAGAACTTGGCCTTTTAATTTTATCATGATGAATTTATCCTACTCTGAGTGCTTGTTCACGTTTTTAAATATTTAAAAATTTTAAATATTAGAATGTATCATGTTTATAAATATATTTTATCTTTTCTAACAATGCTTTTATGACATGTATTGTCGAATAAAGCTTATTTTGAATTGAATTGAAAGTCTATATCCACCCCACATCTGCGAAGAGTCTGACGCAACCTCCACAAGAGGAAGGCGATGCTATGCCTGGAAAGAAAAAAATACTTACATTTTGAGGAGCCTATCTGTGAAGAGCTCAAACTGTTGTCTAAAAGGCCAGGAAGCAGACATTCCCTAATGGGACAAGAGATGCACCACCTGCAGACAAGGAGAGAATCAAGATAGATACTGCCGGTAAATGTTTTTGTAGGTGCTGCAACACATAGTATATGGGCAGTTCTGTGGGCCTCCTCTCAAGCTAAGACAGGTATCATTGGGAGGAAACATTTAGCAGGGGAAACTCATCTCCAGTGCAAATACCCACTGTGCATTGAATGCTGCAGACACAGCATCAAGGGGGATAAACATGTGGCATCCCTAGAAGGCATGCCTGGCTCCTAGTGTCCAGATTTCATCCTGAAATCTAAAGCGCATCATCAACGTCCCATTTGATTTCAAACACCTGTTGGGGACACAGTTAGGTCCTATGATGGGAAAAAATCAACAAGGGCACAGACATAGCGAAAGTCAAGAGAGCACTCCAAGTGAAAACTGGCAAAACTGGATTTCAGCTACAAAAGCTACAATGCGGTGCAAAAGTTGCAGCAACAGAGCCACATTCTGGCTTCCAGCAGCATCAGCCTTTTCAGGAGAAACCAACTCAAAAAGCCTACATCTCCAGAAGCTTTAAGGGCAAGGACAGAGCAAAAGGCAGAGGCGAACCAGAAAGAGGCATCTCCTCCTCCAAGCAGTGACTTATCCACCATTTCCCCCAATCACACATCTGTCAGGGAAAGAATCAGTGGCCCTTTCCACACTGGGAGGAAATAATCACATTCAAATGGGTCCTATCCATTTTCAAGCAAGCATGCAGCTTTGAGTTTCACACCACCTTACCAAACATCCCACCTCACAGTCAGTCAGTCAGTCAGGAACATCAAAAACGTCTGCAAAAGAATGTCCAAGCACTTCTCAGCAAGGGTGCAACTAAACTGTTTCCTTCACTTCAGCGGAGTCAGGGATTATATTCTCTATTGTTCCTCATCCCAAAGAAGGAAGACACCCTGAGGCCTGTCCTTGAATGCATCCCACAACTGTTGGATCACTTCAAAAGAACCATCCTAAAGGACACCATTCTACTGCAGTGCACAGGAGATCATATGATCACATGGCGACACTCGATCTCAGGGTCGCCTACTTTTACGTCTCGATTCCTCCAGCATATTATTCATACCTCAGGTTTGTGGTAAGTGACAACACTACCAGTTCAAGTTCTACCATGTGGAGTCACAACAGCCGTAAGAGATGTGTAGCGGTCATCACACCAGATCTGCAATACAACTTCATTTATGCCTTTGCGTATCTGGACAACTGATTGAAAAAAGCACAGCTGTTACCAGCAATGCTTAGCACACACTCAAGACCTAAACCAAACAAAGGCTTGGGTCCTATGTCTACCTGGGCTGGACCACCCTATTATATAAAACAGACAAGTGACCAGATAGATTATTGCATAATCATTATTCATTAATCAGCACTTAGACAGTCAATTCCAAGTGCAAATGATTTATTTCACATTGGTTGAACACGTTAAACATGAAAGACCCCTTCATGTTGGTTACACTGATGTGACAACTTTTTAGAGTATAGTACCTGCTAATCTGTGAAGCTCCCATGTGATTCTCTATCCATGGTGTAGCTTTGCATTCATTAATCCGACTGTGGGGGCAAAAATACAATGATGTTACGAGGATGGGAAAAGGAGTTATATTTTCCTCAAGTAATGCGTTTGTTGTCTGACTGGGGACGTACCTTCCATGTGACAGTATAGGTAGAATTCTCAGTTAATGGAAGACTGCTGTCGACAGGAACGTGCAGGTATAATGATCGATGATACCCTGTTACGAAAAGAAGAGGGGAGCTGTTGTAAAACTTGAAATGTAAATGTCTGCAAGCTTGTATACAGGCCCCGCGGCTGGAGCAAATTCGTTTGCATGCCTAAGTGGTCCAGTTACACATTATACGCAGCCAAAGCGGATCTCAGACCTGCATTATTCGCTTCCTGCAGCACGAAGGTACTGAGTCGGTAAGCTCGGCTAGAGCGTGTCAAACTTGCCTTCTTTTTTTTGATGGAATCCGGCTTTTCGTCTACTCAATTTGTGAACATGTCTTCCGTGGAATGCAATTCAGGCAAAAGGGAAGTGACAAACGAGTTTTTTTTAAAAGATCCTGAATCAGGGGGAACCAGAAGTAAGACACAAACTGGAGTTGGAACGCCCAGTTGCATTGTCGGGGATGTCGTTTTTTACAGATGAACAATTTTCGAAAGTTCATTTAAACCCCGAATCGCAGTGTCAAATTTTAAGATGAGGAAAGCCTCTTTTTGGGACAGCTGTGTGGACGGATTGCCCCCTCTCAGCGATGGTCTGACAGCTGCCATAACAGTCCATTTGAAGTCATGTTGTGTATGATTCATTTGGATGAAGTGCTCTACCAAAGGGGCAGAAGCTGTTTTATTCTGGATCGATGTTGGACTTACCGTTGACGTACCTCCTGACTTGTTTTGCCGATGTAAACTTTGTTGCATGGACACACGATTCCGTATACGACATTTTTAGATTTACAATTGGTAAAATCATTATGTCTCCAAAATGTTTTACCATCAGTAAAGAGGGTTCCTTCTATGGTTGAGCCACATGCTGAACATGTACCACATTTATGATGCCCCTGTACTGGTTGAAGATTGAACAGGGTGCTTAGTTGTTTTTCTTCATGAGGACTGCGGCTATGCTGGTGATTTGTTGGCCAATGCTGCGAGTCTTTTTAAGGGCAAACAATGGTGGGCCGACGTCCGGAATGGCCCCCTCGACCAAATGCTAATTGCTGCGAATGATCTTCTTCACTGGCTGGGTATGCGGTCCAAATGTGGAGACGCAGACAATACGTTGTGTAGGTGGTTTGAATTTCTTTGTCAGGAGATGTTCCCTGGGTGTCCATCGTGCTCTTTTCAGTGAATGTCTCAGTAGCTTACGGGGATATCCTCTTTCCATAAGTTTAGTGAGCATGACTTCTGCGTGTAGTTCAAAGTCCTCTATTCTGGAGCAATTCTGCCGGATTCTTAAAAATTGTCCATATGGTAGGTTGTTTTTTAGGCTTCTGGGGTGGTAATTGCGGAAATATAGAGCATTGTTCTTATCTGTCGGTTTAGTGTGCAGAGTAGTCATGAGTCCATCTGTTGTGGATTTGACCTCAATGTCCAGAAAGGATAGATTCTTGGAACTGTAGGATAAGCTGAATTTGATTTCCGGGCTGCGGTTATTAAGCCACTCATGAAACTCCATCAATGTTGTTGTCGAGCCTTCCCAAATACACCACACATCGTCGATGTATCGTAGCCATTGCTTGATATGTGCACTGTATGGATTGTTCTGATGTACAAATCTTTGTTCATATTGAGCCATGTACAAAACGGCCATCTCTGGTGCAAAGGGACAGCCCATGGCGGTCCCTTTCACTTGTAGGAAGGATTCATCTTCAAATTTGAAAAAATTGCGGCAGAGTGAAATCGAGGCGAGCTTTAAGATCAAATCTGTAGGGACACGGTGTGGTCTAGGTCTTGTTTCAAGATATACTTCCATTGCATCCAACCCATCTTGTTGGGGAATTTGTGCATATAAATATGTTACATCCATCGTCACCAGGACATGGGTATCAGGGTCGAAAGGAAAACTTTCCACTTTATTAATAAAGTCCATGGTGTCACACAGATAGGAGGGGACCTCTGACACCAGTGGTTTTAAGACCACAGCCTCAAATTTGGATACAGGTTCCAAGATTGAATCACAACCGGATACGATCGGACGACCCGGTAGTGTGGATGCATCTTTATGAACCTTGGGTAAGAAATACAGGTGTGGTGTACGAGGGTGTTTCTTCATCAGGTACTCTGATTCTTTAGGCCCCAAGATACCCTGTTCTTTCGCTTCTGAGACTATCAGGGATATTTCTTGCATGATGTCTTTAGAGGGATCTTGCGAGATCTGTCAATACCATTGTTGGTTATACACATGACTCCTGCCCTCTGTCTGGTAGGCTTCTTTGGACCATAGGACTACTGCCCCACCTTTATCCGCCAGTCTAATAATCACAACTTGTTGATCCCTTAATGTTTTGATAGCTTCTTTCTGAGCCCGCGACAATTTTTTGTTATATATGGTCTCTTCTTTTCCAATGAGTTGAGTGAAGATAGCACAGTGTGTTCAAAAGACTAAGGGCCATATGTAGGTAGCTAAATACCGGTTGGTAACGGCCGAAATTCGGTAAATATCCCGTTACCGACCGGTATTTAGTCAAGTGAGATGTAGGAGGCCAAAAACCAGTTTTCGGTAAATATGAATCGGTAAATACCGATTCATAATTACCGAATTCTAAAGTACCGATTCATATTTACCGAATACATATTTTCCGAATCGGTAAATATGAAGTGGTAAAACGAGAAAAGATATGTAGGTAAATTCGGTATTTAAGAAATCCATGAAATTCGGTAATTAAGAGTCGGTAATTAACACAGATTGAAAGCAGGTGGTAAGCATCAACAGTGCATATAAGCAATCCCAAAATGCAACAGCATGGACAACATGGCCGCTCTGTATGTCATTGCAAGGCGCCTATGTCTACAGGCAGCAGGTCTGAGGATTTGGAGACGGGAGGAACGCATTTACAGACAGCGCATCACACTCTTTCAACAGACTGAGGCAGAGATACATGAAAGGTACAGGCTACACCCACAAACCATCATGGACCTGATAAGGGACCTGCACCCACTCCTGGACCAGCCAACAAGAAGGGCGCATGCCATACCACCACATGTGCAGGTTCTCTGCAGCCTACATCTACTCGCATCTGGCAGTTACCAGGGGGTGATCGCTGCGGTGGGCGGTGTATCCCAGAGTTGCCTGTCCCGTTTCTTCAGGAAGTTCCTGGATGCCATGATGCAGAGAATGCACCACTACATCAGCTTCCCAAACACACAGGCTGAACTGCAGAAAACCAAAACAGACTTTTATCACATGGCACAGTTCCCCCATGTCATAGGCTGTATTGATGGCACACACATTCCAATCTGCCCACCAGCTGCCACTGAGCACATCTACAGGAACAGAAAGTCCACCCACTCCATAAATGTGCAGGTAATCTGCGATGCAGGGAACATCATCACTGATATCGTAGCTAAGTTTCCTGGGAGCACCCACGACTCCTTCATCTTCCAGAACAGTGGGATCTACACGCGACTGCTTGCGGGAGAATTTGGAGAAGGATACCTGCTAGGTAAGTAACAGTGACGCTCCATTCTACTAAGTGCAAATCATCGTGTATTGAGGCATGTGACTGATGGTTCTCTCATACTCACCTAGGCGACAGTGCATATGCCGTGCGGTCATTCATCCTCACTCCCTACCTACACCCATCAACCCAGAGTGAGAGACGATATACCGTGGCACACAAATCTACACGCAACGTGGTGGAGCGCACGTTTGGACTATTGAAAAGCAGGTTCTGCTGCCTCCACAAAAGCGGAGGCGCACGCCAGTACACACCCATCATCTGCTGCAAGATCATTGCCACTTGTGCAATGCTGCACAACCTTGCCACGAAGAGAGGTACAGAGGTGGAACTAACAGATTTTGAGGACAATGAGGATGAGTCAGGACAGCCAGAGGCCAACGCAGCTGGAGTGCCAACAGCAACAGATGGGAGAGAGAGACGGGCAGAGATCACATGCAACTATTTCTGAGTAAGTAAGGGGACACAGCCAGTTGTTGGATGTCATGACGTAGTTTAATAATGCGGCACTACGCCACAACACCAAGAAAAAGCCATTCTGTCAACATTGTGTAATGACTACTTGCAAGTCCAGGGTTACTACACCCAATTGTCTTAGGCTATGCCGTGCAGCATTACTGTTTGCGGCCACGCACTACAGTGTGGGATGCCACGGATTGTGTATCCTAACTAGTGGCAGCCCCATGCCGCCTGCTGCTCCTCCGTGTATCTGGGACCGGGGGGGTAATGCTGCTCCTGCTGCTGGTTTCTATGCTTTCCACAGCATCTCCAGCACCAGTTGTGGCCGCCTGGCTTGTCAGTGGCACTTCCAGTGCACTGGTGACCTGCACCATCCCCCTTGAAACGTCATTGCTGCAGTGTGTCAGGCCCTCCTGCATAGCCACAGAGTGCCTGCAGAGCAGCGAAGTGGCAGTTGCCAGCCGGTTGAGTGCCCTGGTATGAGTATCTCTCCTCTGCCGTTCCCGGCGCCGTGCAGCTCTGTCCGCATCATACTTGCTGCACAACAGCATGACGGACTGGGACATGTCCCGCATGCCCGCAGCCATCTCACTCATCCCCACCGCCATAGCGCTGATGCCCCTGTCCATGTTTTCAAATGTAGCTTTCAGTCCCCGCATTTGGCGCTGAACTGACATCATTGCCTTTGTTTGTAGGCGCTGTATCTTTAACATGGTGCCCTCGAGCCCCGAGAACACCCCATGGCTCTCATCGTGTGCTGGTGGACTCTGCACCCGAGACCTGCGGCGCCGTCTGGCACCTGTGTGTGCTCCCTCTGAGGTGGAGGGCACAGTGGCATGGCTCCCATCCTGGGGCACAGTGGTTGGCTCCGGGCCCCTGCAGTCGTCAGATGAGGACTCTAACACTCGCAACCTGGAAGCAGCACGCCTCCTCGACCTCACCAATGCAGGCGGTGATGATGCCGGTGATTCCAGCATGAGTGGTGATGCTGGCTGTGGTGGTGATGCTGGCTGTGGTGGTGATTCTGGCTGTGGTGGTGATGCTGGCTGTGGTGGTGAGGCTGCATGTGGTACTGATCTCTGGGCAGAACTTGTGCTGGTCAACCCTGAACTGTCTTGCCGGTGTGCCCTCTCTCCTGTTGCATGTGCAGTCCTGCCCAATGTATCATCTGTGGACAGAAATGCAACATCAGCTCAGTGTACCTGAAGCCCTGCATTGCAAGCATCACAATACATTTCTGTAACACTCTCACATTGTCCTCTGTCTGCTTTTCGCTAATGTGTGTACCATGCCTTGTTGTTCTGTGCTATTGAGTTCATGGTTGGGGTTTCCCAGACTACATCTCCCATAATGCATTGCCAGTATGCACTAACACATGGACTGGAGTGGGATACTCATTTCACAATTGGGGATGTGGGATAGGGGTAGGGGGGGCAACATTGCTGTGCATGCGTCTTACCTTGTTGGGTGGCGGCTCTGGGAGAGCTGTCGGCATCCCCAAGCCCCACGACACTCTCGGGCGCTATTGTGGACTCCACCAGCTCCTCCAGTTCGGTAAGGGCAGGTGCCCTGTTCCTTCCACCTCCTGTCCGGCTGGCCTCCTTCTGCAGTTCCCCCATCTTCCTCTTCGTGACGATCCTTAGGTCGTACCAGCGCTTTTTCAGCACCTCAGTGTCCCTGGGGGTCACTCCAATAGCATTGACCTGCGCCTGGATTCCCAGCCATATGTTACGCTTCTCCGACTCAGGCACTTGCAGGGACTGCTTCCCAAACAGCTTCTGGTGCTGCTTGACCACCTCCTCCACTAGTACCTGCAGTTCCTTAGTGCTAAATTTCTGCTTTCTCCTCCTTTCCCCTCCATCTCTCTGTGTCTCCTGGCTGGACATTGTGAGTTTGAGCTGCACAATCAGGCACTGGCTCGCTGCCTCTCCTCTGCACTCCCAGCCTCTCCAGAGTCTGATGATTGTGT
Organism: Triturus cristatus; assembly: GCF_964204655.1. Classification (NCBI taxonomy): domain Eukaryota; kingdom Metazoa; phylum Chordata; class Amphibia; order Caudata; family Salamandridae; genus Triturus; species Triturus cristatus. Next base: position 82,052,701 of record NC_140586.1, on the reverse strand, counting down.
GCACCTGCCTGGGTGTGGCCACTTCCTGGTTGGGTGGGGTTTGGTTGCACAGGATTGGCTGATTCATCCAGTCATGTGTTTTTGTATTTCCGATTCGGTAACTACCGATTCGGTATTTACCGATTCGGTAAATACCACTTCGGTATTTACCGATTCGGTAAATAACACTTCGGTATTTACCGAATCGGTAAATTCCGATTCTTGAATACCGATTGTTACCGAATCGGTAATTATTACCGAATGATTACCTACATATAACTTACCGATTCATAAATACCGATTCGGTAAAAATTGGTATTTATGAATCGGTAAAATACATTTACCTACATATGGCCCATAATATCTCTGGGGATACTGTGCGGTGGAGGGCAAAAGGTGGATCTGTTCCGTATAATCCTGAAGCTTCCATTTGCATTGTGTTGTCTCTATCTTTGAAAAAGGATCCTAATCGAATTTTTCGAAAGAGCTCCATGACTTCCATCTTGACCCTAGTAAAATCCAATATGACTCCAGGGACGTAAGAGAGACCAAATTCAAGCACATCTATTTCTTCTTTTGACAGGCATCTGTTTGTTAAGTTCATGATCGGCGATTTGTCCAGGATTTGTAGTGTTGTCTCCGTGTTGTCCTCTCCCGTTGTTGGGGTTTGAATCTGCCACAGGCTTGCTGTTGGCCTTGTCCTAAAAAAGGCCTCTTCTGTTGATTCCTATTGGAGCGGCCTTTGCCTGGGTCTGAGTCCGCTGTAGATTCAGATGATGAAGTGTGAGAGAAAGTCAGAAACTTCTTCTTCGATCTACCTTGGTAGCCTGACAGGAACCTGGTGGATTCAGGTCTGGTGGAAAAATCGTCTTTGAGATATGGATAAACTATCTCGATGTTAAAGGCCTTTCTGTCCTTTTCAAATTTATTGATCTTAAAATTGATGGTGTGATCTTTGAACGTTGCTATCTCCTTGGCGATTTTGTCTAAAAGTGTCTTAGCTTCAGACACAGTATGACTGTCTTTTATCGATTGCAGTTGTTCTTCAATTTCTTCCACTTCCTTCTTACAAATCCTTTGGGCCGTTTCCATCGTATGGACCATCTGGCCTCTGCTACACTTCGTGCTGATGTAACTGAACCCTTTCTTGTATACTGACTGGGTCCTCGGTAAAAATGACCGGGACGTTCTTTATTTGGAGTCCCCAAGGGATAGTACCAGCTTTTAAGTTTTCTACTAGAAAGTGTCACAAAAGCCCTAAGAGATGTGTAGTGGTTATCACACCAGATATGAAATACAACTTCATTTATGCCTTTGCGTATCTGGACAACTGAATGAAAAAAGCACAGCAGTTACCAGCAATGCTTAGCACACACTCAAAGCACCATGTCACTATTGTACAAGTTAAGGTTGACAGTCAATGCCAAAAAATCACATCTCTGCCGGCAGAAATTCCAACCCTTCTTAGGGGTGGGATTAACCTTCAGTATATGCAAAAACTATCACAAGCAGGAGAAGGTCATGGCATTTCATAGACCCCTTCCCCTTTATCACAGCCAGGTCATTTATCAGTAAAACAAAATCATGAAATTGTGGGACATGAAGGCTTTGTGCGTGCTTGTTGGTAGAACAACAAGAACGTGTCACTGGGCTTATTGTTTGTAGACCCTCAACAACAGGTAACTAGCACCACAGATGCCTCACTTGAAGGGTGTGGAGTGCATCTAGACAGTCTCGTAATTCAAGATGCCTAGATGCACGGAGACCTTACCAGATAGATAAGGGCCTTACCGGACGATATGCAGATTAATGAATCCGCATAAAATAGTTTAGGCATATGATTAATGCAAATTAATCTGCAACACCTGGCTTCCTATCCTAGCATCATTTGGACTCGGAGGGGGTACAATGCATGGGGGAAATGTGACTCATGATTGTGGTAAATGTGGTCTTCTTTTATGGTTGGAAATGTTAAAAATTGCAATAAAAAGAAATTTAAAAAAAGATACTTGAATGGGATGGCATCAGAAAAAGCATAGCAATTTCTTTGAGTTAAAGCAGTCCAAATAGAACTCAGAAAGTTCTCATTAACAGATTGAATCAGAACATTCTTCTACACAGATTTGCAACAAGACTGTTCTATTGAAGACGGACGACATGATTGCAATATACTACATCAAAAAACAGGGAGGCCCTCGCAAATCTCAACTGTCATCATTGGCATAGCTGATTTGCCATTGAGAAAATCATCATCAAACACTGCTCCCAGAGGAACATTTGACGGGGTGAAGAATGAACTCGCAGTATAACAAAAAAGTATCCCACCAGAGTTAAAGGGGGATTTTGCCTAAAATGCACAGGACACAGTATAGGGGGGTGGATGGTCACCCCTCGTGGGTATGCTAGCTCTGCATGACTTGTGCAAGGAAGGAAAAATCCTTTTGATATATAACCCTCACTCACCCTAGTGGTGTCATGCTTCATCATCGGGTTCACCCTGACTCCTAGAGGTCAGAGTGGTTTCAACCGTATTTCAGGGAGCACTTAATAGATGGGTGACCAGGGGGCTTAACTAGAGATCAACATCCCTCACCTTCTCCTAGGTATCCCTTTATTAGTGGAGCTGGTGGGGAGACTAAAATAATAACACACGGGTAATGTGGACTATTATGTTCCTATGACCCTTATTTTTAGACCAGCATATTTCAGCCCTACTCTAAGGCTTATCAAGGTCCGGGGCTTTTATCAGGGTATCAGAACAATGCCTCCCTGGTAAATAGGTCATATTCACATCTGGTAGATTAATGTCACGTAAATGTGAAGGGGCAGTAATAGTACTTGCCCGTTAGTAGTTGTTGCTACAAATCACCTGCAATAGAAACTTTATGGCAGGTGTATTGTCGGGTTCACTCATTACATTTGTGCAGGTTGAAGACATGTATACAAACTGTAATTCAAAAGGAAGCATATACAACCCACTGTATCCCGGTTTAAAACCATGTCTCTGTTGCAGACAATCATTCTAATCACATGTGTATATCCATCTTAGTAACGGTAAACATGTAATTCTTATCATGACTCAGTTCATTCATTCATTCAGCTACACGAGTAGTGTGGGTCTTCTGTAATGGAACAATATATTAATTACTTCAGTAATTTTAGTTCGATATTCGGTTCTCAAGTGTTATGTATAAGGTAAGGAAGTAAACACACCTCCCATACTAAAGCGAACACCATGGTGTGTGGCAAATACCCAAATGTATTGAATGTTCAGGCACCTCGGGAGCGAGGGTGGGCCTCCCTATAGTCAAACACTGTTGGTAGAGGTGTTTGGGGAAGGGATAGAAGTGGCATAAATTAGAGCCGGAGTGCCGATAGAATCTTACCTCCTGGGTTGCGAGCGGCTGTAAACAGACTGGTCGAGTCCGGTCAGGTCTCACTTACTTCGTCAAGGGAACAGCCCCGGCAAATAGACTAAGCTGCCCTCCGTGTCTCCCGGCTTACGATGGTAAAGAGTCGGGAGGCACCAGGTATTTTTGTAGCCACGTTGGTCTGTAACTGCAGGTCTGTGCCGCACCACATGATCGGTGGGCAGTGTAGGCCTGCGTTCTACGTAGAGTTGGACTGCATCTGGAGCCCGTTGCTTAATGGGAAATGTAGTTAAAGTGTATAAAGGTGTCCGAGTAGGAGTCAGAGTATGTTGTATAGCACAACTTTATTTAAACACCAGAACAATGGTTATTATTTAATAATACTAGGCATGCGTACGGGGCAGATCAATAACTGTGGCATTAAGGTGATAAGGACAGCTGGGGCCAAAAAAGGTCAGCAGTTACGCAAATGCCTATTAGATTTCTAATGTTGGTTTAATAGCAGAATGTTAGAAGCGTAAGTTAAAGTGCTATAGAGTGTGAATAAATGAAAAAAGGCACAAGAGTACTACGGTCATTAGTAGGACCCCTCCTTGTAGGTGTAATAGGAGACTCGTGTTCTTAAATGGAAGCTTGGCACTAGAAGCTAGAGGATGCGGGGAGGTTTAGTCAGGTGCACACTATTGTCATAGGTGAAATGCATCATATAGGTATAATTGACATAGCTGGGTCTGTTAGCTCAGTGGACTAAAGCAGCCACTGCAGGGGCCTGTTTTTGACCTCATGGTCACAGGTTCATATCCCGGTGGGTTCACTCAGCCTCTCATCCATCTGAGGTCGATAAAATGAGTACCATTGAGTTGGGTAACAATAAACATCTGTTATTCAGCGCCAAGACACGTACGGGTAATCGTGCGCTTTACAAATACACCTGTTATGTTATGTTATACATATTGGACACTACATTGGAGTTTTCTATTAGGTTAGACTAATTACAGTCATTATGTTGGGGGCTGGATCGTGTGGGAAAGTAAAGACATGGGGACAATATTGGACATAGGCGAAATACATCCTATAGAAGTCCTAAGGTGAAGTATGTACCTACATAGTCCTCATTTATTAGGATCCTAAATAGGTATATACTATTTTGTTAAGGTCCATCCAGTCAGTGTATCCAGAAGCAGTGTATTTAGTTTGGAATGCTCCTGGTGAGTGATTCCCTATTTGCCTGGTAGTCTATTTAAACAGTAACACATATATCAAACTTGGTATATGTATACCGGGGTTTATATCGGTTAGTATCTCATTTGTCCCCATGGGATTTCATCATTCAATCCAGATGTGTTGGTCTTTGGATTGTACACCCTGCGTTGTTCCTTGGTCAGTAGTTTCTTTGTCAGGGCCCTGATATTGTCCATTCTTTCTATTTATTGTCCAATTTACATCCATATTATAAAATAAAGGAGAGGGGCCCAATACCACAAAAGGGGGTAGAGCACCAAATAGACTAAAGTCAAGAAAAATGTCCCCCTTTTGGCACATATACACTTCTACACACTCATTCACATGTAGAGACAATCAGTCACCAGAACAAGACACCAAAGTCTAAACCCAATCAGATAATCACATGAATAATATCCATGTATTTTATTAAAATTGACAATGTAATTTCGACACAATAGCAAATATTATACAAAAGAATAAAAAAGTTTAAAACACAAATGAATAATCAGTACAATAATTGCTCAACAGTAAAAGACAATAAAAAACAATACACAATAATAAAAAAACAAAAAGGTAGGGAGAGCATGTAAGAAAGTTATTTTCTTATCCACTGGAATAGGAAGACATTAGATCCAGATCAGCTGTTCCCCTAAACAGTTATACACCTTCTTGATTCTCCGGAGAACAAATGTCACTACAATCTATAGTCTGCCTTCTAAGCCTTGCGTTGACGCGTTTCGGTGGAAGTCAAGAAATTAAGGACCACCTTCTTCAGGACAAATATAACAATCTCCCGTAGAATGAATGTACAATCTTTTCAGTTGGACGATACAACCACATTAATAGGTATTCAGAGGTCCTTGCACCATCGTGTCAAAGGATAAAGGTCATTCTGTAAAGTCGTATTACAATTGACCCATAGATCTGCCAGCCTGTAGTCTTGTGACATAAAAATCCGAATTTAGGAAAGTATAGTCTTTATAAATAAAGTCGTTTCAATGTATTCCTTTTCTATTTTTTCAATTCCAAATGAAGGACAGCTGAAGCAGAATTACTTCAATCACATAGTCCATTTCTCAAATATCGACATCTCATTAAGAATTATTTCCTTTTTGTTTCTCTCTCAACGAGCATAAAAGCCTCGTACTAGTCTCTGGATCAAAATAACTTTCTTACATGCTCTCCCTACCTTTTTGTTTTTTTATTATTGTGTATTGTTTTTTATTGTATTTTACTGTTGAGCAATTATTGTACTGAATATTTATTTGTGTTTTAAACTTTTTTATTCTTTTGCATAATATTTGCTATCGTGTCGAAATTACATTGTCAATTTTAATATAATACATGGATATTATTCATGTGATTATCTGATTGGGTTTAGACTTTGGTGTCTTGTTCTGGTGACTGATTGTCTCTACATGTGAATGAGTGTGTAGAAGTGTATATGTGCCAAAAGGGGGACATTTTTCTTGACTTTAGTCCATTTACATCCATGTCAGTGTGTCCTTTTTCCAGGAACTGTGCTGTCAATTTGGTGGAGGATCTCTTGCATCTTATAGTGTTCATTAATCCTGATTTAGATTTTTCTTGCAGTCATCTCTATATATAAAAAATTACAGGGGCACGTGATAGTATATATATCTCGTTATTGCTGTTGCAATTTTTATGCTGTCTCTGTTCGTGTGGGGTAGGGAGTCCCAGGTCGATGTATTTGGATTGTCTGGTAAATGGACATGCTGTACACGAGCCACAGGGGTAATGTCTCATGAAACATGTTTGGTTCCAAAGAGTCAGTTGCTGATCAGGTTGTACTGTGAACCAACAAATCCCTGATGCTTTTGTTTTTTCTAAAAGGAAGAAGTGGAGGCTTGTAGGTAAGGTTATTTGATCTAAGAACCCTTCAGTTTTCTTTTTATTATTCGCTTGACTATGCTGAAACAGGAATTATATGTCGTAACGCATATCAGTGAGTCAGTCACTTCCTTTTTATTGGTGTCAAGCAATGCTGCTGGAGTATTCCATGCTCTTTTCTGTGCCTGTTGAATGATCTTTGTGGGGTATTCCTTTTCTTTGAGTCTCTCCGTGACCTTCTTTGGTTTTTTATTTTTTTTACTGAGTTTTATATAGAGCAAACTTGACCCGAATCTCGGGTATCAGAGCGTTTTACATAGCACCAATTGCATGACATGAGGACACATTCATTTTTTGTTAGGCACAGGGAGATTAAGTGATTTGCCCAGAATCACAGGATGTTCAACGTCATTGCCGAGACTCGAACCCTGGTCCCCTGATTCGAGGCCCTAGCCGTTAGGCCAACTCCTCTCCCCATTCTTCCTTGAAGTCTCGTAAGTCTGAACAGTTTCTCCTCATGCGGAGGAAATGTCCTATAGGGAGATTTCCTCTTAGTGACCGCGGGTGGGCACTGTTGAAAGGAGAAACTGTTGGGGGAGATCCTCGCACACGTACATTTACTACTAACAGTAACTGTAAGAGCGATCAGAGGGAGTGGCTGGAAAAAAGAGACATTCATACTACCAAATGGGAGGGTTTTTTTCAGGGAGGAATAAGGAGCGGTTTAGGGTGGGCTTTAAGGGAACATGCACCCCACCTACAAAAGATTTAGCCCATTGTTGGTCACAAACTGTCCTTCCTTAGTTAGTGTTGCCATAAAGGGACCCAAAACATTAGTAACGTAGTCCAGCTCCAGGCAGGAGTAAGTCCATTGCCAAACATGGCCAGTCATTGGTCATTCAACACCCTCCATAGGAAATAATGGAGGTAGAGAATTAAAATAAACCCCAAAGGAAATTATGTTAAAGTATTTAAAATAGTTAAGAATGTAAATAAATCTATTTTAATGTTTTTAAAAAAACTGCACACAAAACGTTTGTATTATCCATTTTAACACCCTTTTTCATTTATATATTAATGTGACATTCTTTAATAAAATATAATTAAATTAAATGTATTTTAATTAATTCTATACATCACTTGTAATAATTATTAATGCATAATAATACATTTATTTTTTAATTTCAGGTAGGAATTTATTGTTTAATTTAAAGTTTAGAAATTGATGTAATTCAAAATTAAGTTAGAACTTTATGTTGTTCTACATTTGAAATAAGTACATACAATTAATTGACATTACTATTCAACATACAAAATATTATTTGCCAATATTTTTACTATTCTTTTGAGTTAAATACACATTTTTACTTTTCCCTATGCTTTACCATAGAGTGACTCTACAGTCAATGTAGAGATATCCCCGTGCTAGATTATAAGGAACATTAAAAAAAGTTTATTAAACTTTAGAATTAGTACAAATATTTTTACTTTAAATATTAATATAAGAACATTTACATGTTTATAGTCTCGAATAAAATAAAAAAGCTACAGCAGTATTACCTTAATGTTTAATAATCTGTAATACAAGTATTAAAGGTAATGTAATTAACAAATGTTATGTTAATTTATTAATTTAAATATATTTTATAACTAATAAATGTCTTATTTTTAGATTTTTTTAACATTAAATTATATTTATTTATATTCTTAACTTTTAAATAATTTAATATAACTTTATTTCCTATGGGTTTTTATTTTAAGTTCCTTCCTCCATTATTTTTTCTGGGCGGGTGTCACAGTACCAGTGGTTGGCCATGTGTGGTGCTGGAATTACTACTATTTCTTTTTTTGACAGTAGTAATTTACACATGCACGTTTGGCTCTGCCCCCTTTTTAAAGTTCTAAAGACTTGTAAGTCTACTCTTTTGAGTAACTTCACATTTGGGTTTTGAGAACACCAAAAGAAAGCTACTCAAAAGTGTAAAAGTAAGTTACACATGTAAATTACTCACAAGTGTAAATTACCTTTGTGAATTGCCTTGAAGGTCTGTCTGCAGAAGAAAAGTGAAGGCCTTGCTAACTTTAAGGACTTTTTCAGGGCTGGATGACTCACACTGATCTGCAGCATATTGATATGATATTTTTTTCCTAGGGGAGACTACAAACCCTTAGACTCCTGGACAGTAATATTGTACATGTGAGCTCCCCAGCAGTTCACAGTTGTTTAAGATGGTACTTGAGAACAGAAAGTGACTCTAGCAAGTAGATTAATTCTCTGTCACCACCACCTCAGAGACCGCAAAGCAAGTACCTGAATACATTCATTTTGTCAAACCAATCCCCTGACTTCTCACAAATCGGCAGACATTTTGTATGTTGAGAGGAATCCCAGACGAGAGAAATGCCCAAAGCCATGGAGCCCAGAACAGACTGCACAGAAGACTAGGTCCGACAAAGTTGAAGACCTTTCCGCCCAATAGAAAGACACAACTCTTGCGATAGAGACACCCTTTTCCTTTGTCCAGCTCCAATCATACACTGTATATACCGTATTGGCTCTTGTGTTGATTTTCTGACATTGAGAAGAAGAGCAAGATCACGGAGAAGGTCTAACATCATATGTGTGTGTGACTACTTTATTGAGTTATTTCATTTTTGCCTACAAAAATATTGACTCCAGAATACTGACTTCCTCTAAATTGTCAAGAGAAATGTAATAGGTAACTATAAATGTAATTTTCTTAATTAGACATTTACGTACCTTGACAATGTACGTGCCAAGGTATGCTGATGTGAATACCTAGCTATAAATTCATACCTTCACCATAAAACATTTTAGTAGTCTGGATTCAATATATCTGTAAGTCAAATTTTAAAAAAAGTTTGATACTTTGACAGGCAACCATCATCAACTTTTCTTTAACAAAAGGATGTAGCCTTACGGCTAGAGTGGTCGACCTCAAAGCTGGGGAACCGGATTAGAGTCTGGGCAACGACGCTCAACATCCTGTGATTCTGGGCAAATCACTTAATCTCCCCGTGCTTATCAAAAATGAATGTGTCCATCTATAATGAAACTGGCGCTCATGTAAAGCGCTCTGATACCCGATGTCTCGGGTCTAGTTTGCGTTATATAAAAAAACATTTTTTTTAAAAAGGTGCCAAATGTACAAAGATTCCATTCTCAAAAAGCTGTCGCAAAGTTGCGCACAAACCTTTTGCAAATGGAATCTGATTTTTGGGAACTAACTCATATTATATTAGGTCAGTTTGCAAAATCACTATTCCCAGGAGGGTGCAGAACAGTCTGTCTTAATTAATATTCATTAGGGAGATTGCAGTTTGTGACCCCTGTCGCTGCCTGCAAACACTGGGATGGGAGCCTCCAAGGGACAGCCAGAAGAGCCTCCCTGGGAAAGGATGCCCACACCATATTATCTGAAGAGTTGTCTCTCACCCCGGTAGACATACACGCGCCCACTGATTCCATTACTAATGTTGGAAATTTTGCACTCACTATAGCTCAGGTGCATGATAAAACACATGTAGCTCAATCAGCCAACCCTAAGGTAGATTCTGAACTGGCCTCGTTACCCGTAAAATCGGCACGAAAATTTAAAAAAGCACTCCGGAGACATAGGAAGAAGGAAAACCAAATTAAAGTAGCAACCACTAAACATAAAAAGGGTTCCTCTACGGGGGACATAGGGACAGTGATACCTATATCGATCAACCCCATTACTCTCTCTGTAGATCACATAGATTTACCTAATTCCGGGGTTGTGGAGGATGTGGGGGATCTCCTGGCTAGTCCTTGTTTGGATGATCATCCCTTCAGTACGCCTGAAAAATACTGCGAGTTCTTGCCAAGTTTTTCTGCCAGCAGTGATGGAGGGGGTCATCATATTATCCGGGATTTTCTCCTGCGTCTTCCTCTTCCTCAAAAGATACGTCCTCACATAAAGTTAATCGCAAACAAAGAGGGGGAGGTCCACCGTTAGAGCAGCAAACAGAAAACTCTCAGAGGAACTTATATCCAACTTTGAGGATCGCGAATGATCCATCAAGTCCCCGAGAGGCTATCTGCCACGCTATCAACGAGGGGGACCTCTTGGGAAAAATTGAGCACCTGGTTAAACTTTCAATGCAGCCCCTCTTTGAAAAAATTATGATGATTAATACGCACCTGGACCTGATTGAGAAGAAAGTAGAAGAAAACTCATCTTCACTTTCTGGCTTGGCGAGTAACTTAGGCAATATGATCCCTAGTAAAACCTCTGTAAAAGCTTCGACAGTTCTAACACCAGCCCCATCATGTTCTGTGACCACTTTTAAACCTACCCAGAGTAGTCAAACTCAATCTTGTCCTTCTCAAACCAAGGAGACAACCGCCCCCTTGCCGATAAAAAAAGTCCGTCGACGAAACCTCATAGTAAAGCAGGAGATTTAACAATGGTTAACCTGAATTTGGAAGGAAACCCAGTACCCTCACAACATAAGGCTATTAAGGCCAACAAGGACAGGGAGGTAGGAATTACAAGTAATAAAACTTGGCATCCTTATAGTACTGTAGATTTACCCCCGGATCTGCCACCTATGTGATTGTTATGGCGGGCGTCCCGGAGCTCTCCTCTGAAAACAAGGAAGATCATCAAGCTCTAAGGAATAAAGTCATTTATTGGCTGAGCAATAATAGACCTTTGCCCGCCCACATAAATGGGGAAATTTTACACGTTAGGCGTTGCAACTGGGTGGGGGCCCGCCCCAAAGATAAAACAGGAGATGTGATCATTGTAAATTTTAAAGATCATAGAGCCGTTAGGCACATTGGGGACTGGTTTGATCCAAGTAGCAATGACTCCATTTCCACTCATTAACTAAATTATTTTTACCCATATGTTCTAGCCCAACGTCGCAAGAACCATGAGGCAAAAAGGCATGATCTCAGTCGGACCCCACTGTTGCAACCAGTTAACTTTTCTAATTCCCATTCTAGGCAGCGCTTTCCTTGCATGAGAGGCCCGAACTATGGTGACAACTTCCTGTGGGCTAACAGAGGCATGGTCCCATTTGCTTATAATATACCAACCTATAATCAGTTTGAGGTCTTTACGGGCCTTGATTGTGTGGATTGACACAAGAAGGATACCCGCGATAGACCATCGCTAGCATTAGGGGGGCCTGCCAACATTGTTAGTGAAAATATAGATGTACTGAGGCCACTGGTCTCCATTGAGGGCAGTTTACAAATACAAACTGTTCTCAGTGCGACCAATACTGATACTGGGACAAATTGTTGCAAGGTAGTAAGTATATTCGATGTTAAGGATGGGGGAAATAACGAAGGCTTTCGCCATAAGCTAACTGGAAAGGCAATGGATAAAGGACACCGATGTGACCTTGGGGTCAACGAAATAAGGAAAACCTGCACATTCCTTTTTTGGAATGTGGCAGGTCTAAAGGAGAGAATAAATAACCCATCTTGGGAAACTGTCACAGAAGGACATGATATAATGGCCTTTCAGGAAACCTGGTCTATAGATCCAGTACACTTTAATGGTTACAAAAGTTTTTTTACTCCGGCAGAGGGTAGCCAACATGGAAGAGCCAAGGGTGGTTTACTCACCCTGGTTTCGAATCAGCTTAAATGCGCTAAGATTCAGTTTACCCCTAAAACTAATTTTTATCAACTAATTACCCTAAGAAACAAGAAGGGGTTTAGTATCGTTCTTATAAATTTTTATAACAATATTCCTAGGAAAGAAATCCCTAGCATCTTAATAATGCTGAGGGAGGATATACAACATGAAACAGATAAAATTGGCAGGGAGCTCATGATCTTATGGGGAGGGGATTTTAATTGTAAACTCTTGTGAGAAAGTGGGTTTCTGTTGCAGTAACCCCCCCTTTTTTTGCCTAATAGCTGATGCACTTTTCCTTGTTGTGCCCTGGGCTCCTGCCAATCAGGTGCCCAGGGCCTATGTTCCTTCCTTAAAACACACAAACTCCCAATTGGCAAACCCTGGCCACATGTCAGCCCCTGGTAAATGGTACCCTAGGTACCCAGGGCCCTGTGACCAGGGAAGGCCTCTAAGGGCTGCAGCACTCATTGTGCCACCCTTAGAGGCCCTGTACCCTTACACACACACACTGCCTTTGCAGGCTGAGTGTCTGGGTGCAGGACAAAACAAAGAGTCGACATGGCACACATCTCTGTGTGCCATGCCCATTACCTATACTGCCAAGGCATATGTCAGCCACCCCTCTGGCTGGGTGCCTTATGCCTATGGTGTGGGCACAGGAGCAGGAGCCCTGTGCCCCTACAGTACCCAGGTCCATTCCTGGGCACTGTAAGTACAGTGCTGCCTTTTACAAGTACATGGTGCTGAGAGCTCGTCAAACACGAGCTCCACAGCACCATAATGGCAACACTGAAGACTGGTAAGTTTGGTATCAAACTTCTCAGCACATTAAACCCACACTGATGCCAGTGTGGGATTTAATGTACTAAGCACCCCAGAGGGCATCTTAGAGATGCCCCCTTACAGCTAACCTACAATCCACGTCTGCTCTGAGGCTGCCCAGGCTGCCACACAGCAGACACGTTGCTGGACCCCTGGGTGGGAGAGCCCCTGCTCTCCCGGGCCTGCAGCAATGCACATCCTGGGTGAGGTGAGAAATCTCCTCCCCCAGGATGAGCAAAGGGAAGCTTCAAAGGCATGCCGCCAGTTGGAGTTTCCCCAGGCCACTGCAACCCCCCACTCTGGCAGGAAGCTTGGCCGGAAACCCCATACAAGGACAGGGGATGTGCCAGCCTGCCCACCCCACCCCTCAGGTGGGGGAGGCGAGGTGAAGCACATCTCCGGGCTCTCGCCATCTTGAAGATGGGAGGCCCTACCCTATCAGGATTAGGCTACTGCCCTCCTCCCACAGGAGAGAGGCAGGATAGGGGGTGTACCCACCCCAGGACAAGGACCCATTGGTCCCTGGCCTTCACCTACCTGTAACGCCCCTAAATCTAGTATTTAGGGGCCCCCTGAACCTTCCTTCCCCAGATTCCAGATAGAAACCTACAAGAAGAGCAAGAAGAAAAAAGACCTGCCCTGCAGCTGCTAAAAAGAGGAAGACACCAACTGCTTTGGCCCCAGCCCTACCGGCCTGTCGACCCTCGAACCTGCTCCTGCTCCAGCGCGGCATCTCTTGTGGCCAGCAACCTCAAAAACCCCGGAGGACCTGGCTACCTTTGAACTCTGATTCCCTGGGACTCCCATGAGTAGAGGCTCTACTCGAGAAACCTATTCCTAACTCCTGGCAGCAGCCCGGAACCGCGGACCCAACACACTCTGCACCAGCCAAGCCTGGCCAGTGCCGGAGTGGACAAAGACCCTGAGGACGACCCCACGGCGACTGTGACCCCGAGTCCGGCACCCAAGGACCCCCCTCGACATCCTGGACGAAGCCTGCAGCCTCAGAACCGAGTGCCACCCCAGCCGCGATCAACCAGAGGGTAAGATTCCCGACGTCAAAAGGCACCCCTGCACCCGGCGCCCTGCGGCCCCCTGTGCCCAATCCCGGGGTACCCACCTAACCTACAACTACCCAACTTACCCCTCGAAGTGGTGGTGGCACCGGAAACATCCTCGTCCCCGAGCCTGCAGCCTTTTTCCAAACCGGAACATTCCCATTGATTTCCATTGAGCGCCCGAAGGCTCAAAAGCACCCTGCACCCAGCCGCCCGAGTGGCCCTGGCAGTGCACTCTCTACACTAACTTACTTCCCCACTTGCCCTGAGTAAGTGACCAGGAGCCCAGCTCCCACAGACGCGTGGCTTGCCAGACAGCAGCCACCAACTAAGGCCCCCCTATCCCTCATAGGATAACATTGGGCCTAACTCACTCTGCACCCGGCCGGCCGGAAACCGCTGAGGGTGAACCAACTGTACCTACCTGACACTGGGGGACCCCTGAGTCTATGCCCGGAATTTCAACTCTGCCAGTCGAGTACTTACCCTTAAACCGCTAACTTCATTTTCCTCATAGGGTAACATTGACTGGCTTTTTCTTCAAAAATCTTCTAAGTGTGAACTTTTCAAAACTGTAAAAATTCACCAAAAATCAGCCAAGTGACAAAAACGAATTTACTCACCTGTTCCTGGGTGAGCTCCCAGTGCTGGATCTTGGCGCCCAGCCCTGACCCTGAAAAGTACTCACAACTATACTTACCTCTAACTCATTTTTCTCCCATAGGAAACCATTGTCTGCTTTTCTGTGAAATTTCTTCTAAGTGTCTATTTTTGCAAATTTGAAATATTCTTTTAAAATCGTACCATTTCTGCAAACGAAATTGCTTACCTGTTTTTGATAAGGACCCCAGTCCTGGGTCCAGGCACCCAGTCCTGGATTACTAAAGTAACGATAAAGTACTCTACCTGCAATGTGAATTTCTTGCCATAGAGATCCATTGAATGTTTTCTTTGAAATATTTTCTAAGTGCTCACTTTTGAAATAGCTAAATATTATTTAAAAATCATTACAGTTATTAAGTCGACTTTCATCACTTGATTCTGAATACTGACCCAAGGCTGGTTCTAGGAGCCAGACCTGGAATTCCAAAAGTAATCTGAAAAGTAATTTATTACAAATAACCTGAATGTACCATTGAGCTCAATGCATTGTGATGTTTATGAAATAGGATTGTTTATTGCAACCAACTGTGACTGTTTACAAAAACTCATTGCTTAAGATAAAAAGTATTTATATGCAACCTCTCATTCTGAGAAAGTATATTTTTATCCCCTTTGTGGTTCTAAAAATAAAACAAGCATATATTTTATATATATAAATCATTGGCCTAGAGTTCAGTTATTGAGTGTGTGAAACCATTTGCTGACTGAGTGTGTACAATAAATGCTTTACACTGTCCTCTGGTACTGCCTTACTGCTCGACCAAGCTACCACTTTTGAGAGTAAGGTCATACCTAACTTTGACCTCTATCAGCCTCTGGGGGACTGTGGACTCTGTACACCCTGTACCTATTAGGGAACAGTATATACAGAGCCACTTTCTCACAACTCTGCCCTAGGGGTAATCAGGGCATCTGCGGTTTAACAATCGAGCAGGAGACAAATCCATCTCATTTTAACCATTCCTTGCTTGGGGATTTATTAAATGACATACTGTTTATGTATGACTTGGGTTATGTAAATGAAATTGCGCTGAAACCTACTGCCTTTGTCCCTACATTTATTGGTAGAGGAGCTCAGTCTACAATTGATTTTATTATCGTCTCAAATAATTGTAATTACAAGATTCTTAACTCAAACATTTTGGACCTACCATTAAGTGATCATCTGCCCCAAATAATGGAGGTTGAAAACCCTTTTTTCAATCGGCTTGAAGATGTACCCACCACGTGCACTGTCCCCGACGTAGTCTTAGGTAAACAGAATGGCTATAACTTTAAGTGGAGTAAGGTGGTCCCGGAAATGTTTTTGGGTAAGCTGTTGAACGCTTGCCCAAACAGTTTCTCCACCTGTTTGGATGAAAAGTCTAACAATGAGTTGATAATTGAGCATTTTAATATAATAGCTTCCACAATAAAGGATAATCTGTGGGTGGAGGTTAGGAAGAGGACTAAGGGTAAGAAAAGTTGGTTTGACAATCTTTGTACCCAGTCTCTTACCGACCTTAAACGCGCAATTCATAGGACACCTCGAAATCCCACAGAAATAAGAGGCTGTAGGAAAAAATATAACGAAGCCTTAAAAAATAGGAAAAATACTATTAAAAAAGAGGCCCTGGTAGCTTTATGTGAAGCATCACAACTAAAGGATGCATCTGCATTCTGGAGGGACGTAAATACCCCGTTCCTCTACGATAATTCCAAAGCGCGTATAGAGATCGCCATCGCGGAGGAGGACTGGGTGGAGCATTTTTCATCTCTTTACAAGACACAAGACGCATGTCATAGTATAGATTCTCCAGTAAGGGCTATTGTGGATGTGGAGACTGAACGACTCATTGTGACCTTGGAGGAAGTCACTGCGGGTCTGAAAGCTATGAAGGGTGGCAAGGCGGCAGGGCCGGACGGGATCCCCGTAGATCTGTTTAAAGCAAATATTGAGGTCTGGGGCCCATTGCTGGTACAGGTTTTTAATGCGGCACTAGAAAGGGGCCTAAATCCGTCCTGGCTCACCTCGATCATTGTACCCATTTACAAGAAGGGAGACAGACAAAGTTGTGCCTGTTATAGACCCATCTCCCTCCTGGACTCATCCATAAAAATCCTGGGGAGAATCGTCCTGGCAAGATTACAAAGCTGGATCGAGGAAAATGATTTGATGAGTGATTTGCAATATGGATTCCAAAAGGGCATTGGCACAATCGAACAATGTCTAAATTTAATGATCCTTCAATCAAAGTATATAAGGATAAAGGGCGAACGTCTGTATCTCACGTTCGTGGACCTTTCTTCGGCGTTCGATTGTGTATCACATGCCAAGTTATGGGCAATCTTGAAAGAAATGGGTGTGGAAGATCCCATTGTCTGCTTTCTTAAAGACCTATATTCTGGGGCCACAGCATCGGTCCGTTATGGTATTGGGGGTCAGTGCACTAGAAGGTTTGACGTGGGTCGGGGTGTGCGCCAGGGCTGCGTCCTGGCCCCCTTCCTATTCTTGCTTTACATAAATGGTTTGGAGTGCCACCTATTGCAGGAGTGTGGGGTCATGCCTAAGGTCGGGAGGAGGTCTGTCCCTGCGCTCCTGTCTGCGGATGATGCGGTCCTGATGGCCCGTACCCCCATGGCACTACAAAATCTGGTCAAATCATTTGAGACCTTTATGTCTAGAATAGACTTGAAGGTGAATTGCAGTAAAACCTTCTCTATGTACTGTGGTAATGGTCCTGGAAAGCAGAAAAAAAGAATGTTTTTGAATAACGTTCCTCTGGAAATTGTCCCTACTTTTTCTTATCTTGGAGTCTTGTTCCATGACACTGGGGCATGGTCTAGTGCGGTTAAGGCCAGAACCTTTTTGTTCCAAAAAACTATAATGGCCCTGAAAAACTTTATTAAAAAACTGGGTAAGAAACCGACAAAAGAAATTTTAACAATATATAAAGCTACATGCACCTCGGTAGCTATGTATGGCTCGGCTCTGTGGGGGTATTCCAATATTGACTTAATTCAAAAAGCTGAGAATAGGTTCTTGAGGTACATCCTGACAGTCCCTCAAAGTGTCGCGACATACATATGTCACACTGAATTGGGCTTATCTTATATATCTGATACGATCAGAATTCAACCAATACTTTTGTGGCATAGGGTATGGACAACAAGGAAGTGTGTTATGAATCGGGCCATCCTACAGGATGTTTTAACCCTGGATAATGTGGGTAGATCTGATTGGCTAAATTATGTCAAGAACTTTATGGTTAATATTGGATGCCAACAATATTATGAATACCCACTTTCAATGGTTAGTATATCTAGAAACCTATTGTCTAAGCTATGTATGGAATACCTCGAAGACATAAGAAGACAAGAGGAAGCGAAGAAAAAGTCAGTAACTTTGCACCTCTGTCTGTTAACTCATTCTAAAATACAGCCTTACTTAACTTTGCCGTTGTCTAATTATGATAAATTTCTCTTGACTCGTTTTAGATTAAATATTATGTTTAGACTCCTGACCTTGCCAGAAATGAACTTATGGTCGTTTAATCTGCCCCTCTGTCCGTGTGATGACTCATCGTTCCAATCAGATATTCATATTTTATTTTTTTGTGAATTCTATACTCTACCTCGTAGGCAGTTCATTATACAATTCCTCAAAGAACTGAAATTAAACAAATGTCGTCCAGCTTTTTTAGAATTTCAACGAATGGATACTGTTCTAACTGTTACCGTAATTTTAAGCTTTTTTAAAAAAAAATTTAAACTTCGGAAAACAATTGGGCTTGGATGAAATATAATATGTCCCGTTGTTTTTCTTTTTAACATTTTCCCTGTGTAAATTTGTAATCTGATGTTGTTGCTTTCATGGTTTTGGTTTTTTTTAAACCGAATAAAGTTTTTCTTGATCTTGATCTTGATTAGAAATGGTACTTTTGTAGCTTCAAATCCTGTGAGTCTGGAAATCACATTGGGACTGCAAAAAGGCTTAGTCATCTAGCCCTAAAAGCCTTGACAGGTTAGTCATTTAAATATGGGTCAATGAAAACTCCTGTTCTGCAAAGAAAAGCTGGTTCTACCGCCGATCATTTGAAAAAAGCCCTGGAGGTAGTCTTCTGGCCAAAGGGAAGTACTCTTTACTAGTAATGATTCTGCTAACTCTGACCCCCCCCCCCCCCCTCTAAAAATCCTGTTTTCGCAAATTTTGACATGAAAATATACCTCCTAGAGCACACGTTCTTTCCCCCAACTAAAGTGTGTGTGTGGGGGGGAATTTGACGAAGCACCAACATCCTGAATTCCTTTTTTACTCACTAGTTCACTCTTTTGGGTTTGTAACTCCGAATCTGAGCCCTTCTTTTTGATCAAGAAGTAGTGTTAAACTCCACTGCCCCACTGGTGTTTTGATAGTAGCTCTATTATTCTTAAAAGTTAAAGTTCTTAAATAGTCAGGGTCAGTTTGCACTTTTTTACTGTGAGATGTATTATTGCTTCTTGTCCTCCATTAATTTTTACTCTAAAATGTTAGTTCAGTTGGGCTGGCAGATATAAAAACAAATCATAACTAACTGTGCATGTTTTATAATTAGATATTATATTTGAAAACAAGACTTTTTAAATGTGATCTAGGATGCCACAAGTACACGGAATAGTCCTTTTACAAATATGAGTGTGAGTACTTAAAAGTACATCTTTATTCCTCTGAATGCGTTGCATATGTCTGTAGTTAGATATTATATTTGAAAACAATATTTTAAAAAAACAAATATGAACTAGGAATCCACCAGTACACCGAAAAAGTCTGCCTTTTATGAATATCTGGGTGAGTACTTAAAAGTACATCCTTGTTCCATCTCTTGTGGTCCATATGCCTGTCCATAAATTGTAATGTTTTACATTGTGGGAAAATGTTTTTTAATTTGTGTTTTATTAAATATTTCAGTCTTTCATCGTGATATCATTTCTGAACTTGGCGAGCTTGGAGTCTTAGGATCCACCATTAAAGGTAAGACATATTACAAATGAAAACAGATATTTCCAAGTGGAGACTTCATAGTTGTTAAGCAGAGGGGAAAAGGCAGTCCCTTTGTCCATCGGGCAATGGTCTGTCTGTACCCAGAAGACGTAAGCTGCAAACGTCAATAGTAGAGATAATCACTTGTGGGTGACTGCCAAGTCGGTGAACCAGACAAGCACTATAGCCATTATTGGTAGGTGCTCGCTACATCATTAGAGGAATGCAAACAACCTAGTAAATTTCCTCTAGGGTCCCATGATATTCCTGGGGTTGAAAAAAGCATCCAGACTACGTCAGCCCACCACTCAACTAAATGACTACAACCACTCAACTGTTAGTTTGTAGAAGTGGAGCACGTCACATCATACCACAGGAGGAGAAGATTACTTTAGGCTTAGCTTGCCAGACCATGACAGCATTGCGAGAAAACAGTTACTTAGGGTGTACCTAGTAAGAGATCATCAACGTAAGGAGATCACCAAATCTTCCTTTGCATCTAGGAGCAGATACTCATTCTAACGGGCGGAAATCACCGCAACCATGGCGTAACATTTTCTTACCACATCACTGTGAAAAGAGAACAGCTCTAACTGTTGTATGTAAAAATATGTCTTAAGGGCTGATTCCTTTTGTTTTTCCTTTGTTCCTTTACTTTAAGGGTATGGATGTGCTGGGACCTCGTATGTCGCCTACGGTTTACTTGCCCGGGAAGTCGAGAGAGTGGACAGTAGCTACCGATCAGTGATGAGCGTCCAGTCCTCCCTGGTCATGCACCCGATTTATGCCTATGGAACGGAAGAGCAGAAGCAGAAATATCTCCCCAAGTTAGGTGAGGGAGGAAATGTTTTCCGTCCTGTGGTGGGCTGTTAGTTTATCTATATTTGTATAGTTCTTTCTACTGCTTTTGTTCACCCACGCACATGGGCATCATTTTAATGCAGTGCTGGGATATCCATCAATCAGTTGAGTATGGTTGCATTTGGTTGTTATTAGTGCAGTGACGATGTATTATTTTCTTAAAGAAATATGTGAACAGCTTATATATTCTCACTATTATGTCCTCTGAGGGTAGAATATATATATGGACTGCATTGTTACTCATGGAGGGTATGAATATGCATAACTCCCAATTCCTATATTGTGGCATTTGTATGAGAAAGAAGATGAATCCATTTGGTTCATTTAGATCCTGCCTGAGAGTTTGAAATTCTAGTTTCCCTACCAAAATCCCGCTTCCAAGGCCACAATTAAGTTTTTTTATGGTTGATGTTATTTATTAAAAAGTTTTAAATTCTAGAATGGGTGGCATGATCAGTACCTTGGCAAGATGCCCAACAGCTGCCTGATGCCAATTCCCCCCCCCCCCCCGGTACCCCCCGCCCCACAAGTATATTAGCGTCCGCTCCATAGTACTTTGCTTTGGGACTACACACACTTCATCAATTGAAGCTTGCCTGGTCCTGCGGTATGGCTCGTACTTGAATAGTGCAGTACCTTACACGAGGGCCCGTGTTGGGTCCTGTGGGAGTACTGCGTATGATTTATTTTCGTGTGCTTTTTTGCCCCTGGGTGGGGGGTCTCTGTGGGTCACCCCTTGAGTGCTAGGGGTGAGGGTATCCCTATCCATTCTCATATCCTATGTGTTCAAAATAATTTATTGGATTTTGTGATAAACAAGGACAATACAGAAAAGAGTACCGATAAAAGTACCTTGAAGAATCTGTCTATCAAGAACAATAAATATGAAAATAAGAGGTACAATATAGTGAGAAGAATAACAAATTATAAAAGGAAGGGGAGAAACAGAAAATAATGTTATTATATGACACCATTTATAATTAATAGAGAAAATAAAACTATAGGTAAGAAGCAATATAATCATCAATCGGTTGCCAAAATAAATGATATGAAGGACTATTATGTACAATGCCAGACAAAGATAAATTAGCACCTCTTCAAGTAAAAATAATCCATGTCCACCAAACATGACACGATAGTAAAGATACATCTTTCCAACATGCAGTAATATACTTTAAAGCAGCCAACAATAAAAAAATTAATAGTTTACAGTTTAAATCAGACTATTTTGTAGAAAGAGCACTGGATTTGCAAATCAAAATATTAAATTAAAGCGTTTCAGAAAAATGTAATTTTTTTTATGACATCCCAAACTTCCTTCCAAAATGAATGAACAAAATTACATAAAAAATCATATGTTTTAACGTGCCTGGATATAATTTACAATGCCAACAATTCAAATTGGGTAAAAGCTTAGCTTGAAATGACGTTAACGGAGTCCATAAGCAGTTAAAAACAATACAAGAATTTGTTTGATATAGTGATACAGGTAACCAACCGGAAATATTATTTAACCATATTTTCTTCCATATATCATGAGAGAAAGATGTTGAAAGTTCATCATTCCAAAATGATTAAATCAACTCAATATTGTTACCTCGAAAAGTATTCAGGTGTTTATTAATTAATGAGACGGCATGAGATGAAGATACTGCATGAATATAAATTGTGGAATCTGAAGTAATTTTTATTGGGGAATTATTAGGAAAGGAATCTAGAAGAGAATTACATAAAATTTAATTTTAAAATAGATCAGAAGGATAAGCTACATTTATGACATATTTCATTAAATAATAAGAAATTATTATTATGGTAAATATCCTTTAAGTAAAAAATACCAGCTTTGATCCAGGAATTCAAATATTTTACTGATCGAGATAATTTTAATTTAGGATTATGCCATAATGACATATCAAAAGAATAGGAAATAGTTGATAGGAAAAGAGCATCTAAACCACAAAAGATTAACTTTGTAGATTTCAAAATAGTAGAATTCTTAAGCAATATTGATTCATTAGACATCGTTAATAAGGTATGTAAGGGGAATGGCTTTATCAAATTCTTTTCTATAAGAAGCCAGGTAGGGAGATTATGAAGGTGGGAATGATTAAACCAAAGAGAACTTTGTTTTAATATAAACACTTTATGATAATTAAAGAAATCAGGGACACCAAGCCCTCCATTACATTTAGCTATTTTTATTTTTTGTAACCTATACGAGATGTTTTATTATTCCAAAGAAATTGAGAAAAATGTCGATCAATTGTCTTATAAAACTGTATAGGAAATTAACTGGGAATCATAGCTAGGGAATAGAAGATTTTGGGGGCAATTACCATTTTTATTGAGTCAATTTTTCCCACCATGACAGATGTAGTGCAGACCATTTGAAGAATCTTTCTTTAAAATAGTTTACAAAACATTAGCAATTTAATGTGATTGTTTTTTTTACAGAACTAGTACACTGGATCCCGAGGTATTTAATTTCATCCCTTTGCCAAATTATTTCCTGTAAAGGTAACTTTTCAGGTGTACAAAGAGAATTTAAAGGAAAAAATTCTGTTTTGTTAGCATTTAATTCATAACCTGAAACCTGCAAATATAATGAAATAATATCTATTAATGGAGGGAATGAGGATTCTTGAGTGCTAATAAATAAAAAGAATATCATCCGCATATGCTAATGTTTTAATAGTAACATCCTTAATATTAATACAAGTGATATCAATATGAAAACAAGTTACTTACCTGTAACTACAGTTATCCAGTATTGGTATCTTTCATAGATTCACATGCCTGAATCATTCCCCGTCGCCGAGGCGGGAGTCCCCGGTAAATAAAAAAGTAGTGCCAAAATGCTAGTAGTAGTAGTAGGCCCAAAGAAAAGGCCAAAAGCCTGTATCTTAGCAGCCTATCTACCTCATTATGCAAAAAGAACCAAGAATTTGGTAACAACCAATCAGACACCAGCACCCTTCTAGAACCCTCTCAGCAGAGCCAGTTCTCCTCAGATTTTCGTAGCACAAGTGGGAAGTGAACGTCCTAAATTATATAGGGGAGGAGGGTGTGTGCATGTGAATCTATGAAAGATACCAATACTGGATAACTGTAGTTACAGGTAAGTAACTTGTTTTCTTATCCAGTATTGGGGTATCTTTCATAGATTCACATGCCTGAATCAGAATAGCGAGCAGTATACCAAGTATACAGTCGTTTGCGGATGGCGGGAGACTAGTGCTGATACTCCCTAATTGCATCCACAGCTTGTTAACAAGAGGTATAAGAAAAGATCTTAAAATTCGAAATATGTAATCTATAAAGAGAAAAAGCATGTAAAAAGGAAAGCAAATCATTATTGTAACACATTGCATTGTTATACTAAAGATATCAACATCTTACATATTAAAATATGAAAAAAGGGTACCTGAAGGTATCTCAAAGAAACAGATGTCGTAGTACAGCTTGCCCAACTGCTGCATCATCACGATGCGTAGATTGGAGGCAGTAATGTCTGGTAAAAGTGTGGACATTTTTCCATGTCGCAGCACGGCAGATATTTTCTAGAGTCACACCAGCAAACAATGCTGTAGACGCTGCTACTGTCCTTGTGGAATGGGCCTTGGGTTTCCTCAACAAAGGCCTGTGAGCCTTGTCATGGCAGAAAAGTATTGTAGATGCTATCCATCTGGCAATGGTGGATTTTGTAACCGCCTTTCCCAGAGTAGTTTGGCCATAAGCCACGAATAATTGATCGGACTTTCTAAGGTTCTTTGTTTTCAGAAGATAGAATTTAAGACATCTCTTGATATCGAGAGAATGTAAGGCTCGTTCCACTGGGGTGGATGGATTAGGAAAGAAAGTTTTTAACGTCACTGGTTCATTAAGATGAAACTGTGAAGGCACCTTAGGGATAAACGTTGGATTAGTTCGGAGGTGCACGTAGTCTTGAGTGAAGTGTAGAAAAGGTTCCTTTACAGTAAACGCCTGAATTTCACTCACTCGTCGAGCTGATGTTAAAGCCAGAAGTAAAGCAACCTTCCAGGTAAGGAATTTTAGGTCAGCCTTGTGGATGGGCTCGAATGGATGCTTCATTAATTGCATTAAGACTGTGTTGAGTTCCGATTCCGGTGGCGGAAGTCTGACCGGAGGAAACTCTCGGAATAGTCCTTTCATAAACTGTTTAATTAAAGAGGATTAACAAAGAGAAGGGCCATGAGCACCCCTTCTGAATCTGGAAAGTGCAGCTAAGTGGACCTTGACTGAAGGGAAAGAAAGTCCAGATCTTGCCAGGTGTAACAAGTAAGGAAGGATCTTTTCTGCAGGATCGTCCACCGGGTGCACCTGGTTTGCTTCACACCAGCAGCAAAACCGTTTCCATTTTAGACGGTAAGTTTTTATCGTGCTCTGAGCTCGTGATTTTGTTAATATATCCCTACAGTCTTGAGGGATATCCAGGTCCTTAAACTCTAAGAAGTCAGGAGCCATGCGTGTAAATGTAGGGACTGAGGGTCCGGGTGGAGAACCTGACCTCTGTTCCTTGACAGCATTGTGGGCGTCGGGTGAAGACGGATCGGCTGGTCCTGTGATAGCAATAGGAGCTCCTGAAACCAGTATTGGCGTGGCCATCTGGGTGCAATCAAGATGAGACGACGCCCTCCAACTTCATCTTGCGTATGACCCTCGGTATCAGGGGTATCGGGGGAAAAGCGTAAGCACAAATCCCTGACCATCGCATGGACAGGGCATTCCCCCTTGAGCCCTGTTGAGGGTATCTGCTGGCATAGAAGCGGCATTTCTTGTTCTCCTTCGTGGCGAACAAATCCAGCGGTGGTGTTCCCCAAGCTCTGAATATTCTGAGCACCTGAGCTTGCTCTAGCTCCCATTCGTGGCAATCTGATTGGGATCTGCTGAGCGTGTCCGCTAATGTATTGCAGAGACCTCTGACATGTTCTGCTCTGAGGGTTATGTTGTGGAGTGTGACCCATTCCCACAACTCCTGAGCTTCCGTGGACAAAGTTGCTGATCTTGTTCCTCCTTGTTTGTTCACGTAGAACATGCTGGTGGTATTGTCGGTTCGAATCAGAACCGAAGAACCTGCAATCCTTGGAAGGAAAGCTTGCAGAGACAGGAAAATTGCTCGCAATTCCAGACTGTTGATGTGTTTGTTTTTGTACTCTGGGGACCACTTCCCCTGTATCTGTAAATCTTGGAGATGACCTCCCCATCCTTCCATGGAAGCATCGGTAGTGAGGACAAAGTCTGGAATCTTCTGAATGAAAGTAAGCCCTTCTGATAAGTTGGGAATATGGGACCACCAACGTAGAGCGCTCTTCATGCCTGAAGTGACTCTGATGATGTCGTCGAAGGAGCCCATCACCTGCTGCCACTGAAGGTGTAACTCCTCCTGCAAGGGTCCCATGCGGAGCCGCGCCAGAGGAACGAGGTGTATTGCAGAGGAGCACATCCCTAGGAGCGACGCGAACATCCGGACAGAAACTGACTTTCTTTTGGAAATTCGGATTGCTAAGTTTTGAAGACGAACCTGCCGTTCGTGAGATAAGAATGCCTTGCAGCGGACGGTATCTAACAGCGCGCCCAGAAAAGGAAGGATCTGCCTTGGTTGTAATTGAGATTTGCTCCTGTTGATCGTAAGCCCCAGAGAATGGAACAGACGAAGAGATGTTGTCACGGCAGTCTTGACTGATCTTTCCGAAGGACCCTTTATTAACCAGTCGTCTAAATACGGAAAGACTTGGATTCCTTGGGAGCGCAACACTGCTGCCACTGGAGCTAGGCACTTCGTAAAGATCCTTGGGGCAGATTTTAACCCAAACGGGAGCACCTTGAACTGGTAATGGGCGACAGCCACTGTGAAGCGAAGATACTTGCGATGCTTCGGATGAATTGGGATGTGAAAGTAAGCGTCTTCCATATCTAAGGAAGCTAGAAAATCTCCCTCGTTGAGGCAACCTAGAATTTCCGCCAGAGTGACCATGCGAAATCCCTGCTTCTTGAGGAATCTGTTCAGATTGCGAAGGTCTAAGATTGGGCGCCACTCCCCTGATTTCTTCTTGATGAGAAAAAAGCGGGAATAGAAACCTGTCCCCTTTTGAAGCGCAGGAACCTTCTCGATTGCGTTCTTGAGGAGCATCGTTAAAGCTTCCTTGAATAGTAAGTGAAGACGAGGGGGAGGGGGTCCCTTGGGTGGTTTGTTGGGTGGTTTGGTGACAAACTCTAAGGTATGACCGTTGTGAACCAGGTCCAGAACCCACTGGTCCGACGTAATTTCTTGCCACTTGGTCGCAAAAGTTGAAATTTTCGCACCCACAGGGAGGGGAAAAGGAGTGGAAGGCGCCCTGCAGAAATCATTGCTTCCGTGAGATGTCTCTTCCCTGATTCTGCGATCTTTTTCGTCCGCCTTGACGAGAGAAACCAGATGTATTGGTCTGTCTGTAGGAAGACTGATATGATTGCCGATACTGAGGCTGGTACCTATTTTGTTGGGTATGATAACTTCCTCTGGATGAAAATCCACGGCCCCTTGCTCCTCTGAAGGTACCTCTTTTGTATTGCAAGGAGCCCAACGATCTTGCAGTATCAGTATCCGTTTTAATTGCTTGGAGTGCGTCATCTATGTGTTTTCCAAACAATGATTCGCCATCATAGGCCATGTCCAATATTTTTGTCTGGACTTCTGGTCTGAACGTGGTAGCTTTCAGTCAACCCTGGCGCCTAAGAACCGCAGCCCCAGCGAAAGTTAGTATTCACAATATCCAGTGCGCAGTCGATAGTCTCTGAGGCTGCACGCTCACCCTCCAACAAAATCTTTCGAGCATCTTGCCTGTTATCCTCTGGGATGAGCTCGATAAAGCTTGCCATTTCTGACCACATCTGGCGGTCATAACGCCCTATTATCGCTAGGGAGTTGGCTGCCCTGATGGAAGCAGCTGCCATAGTTGAAATTTTTTTCCCAATTAGATCCAGTCGGCGTCCTTCCCTATCCGGTGGTGTAGTGACCGGTGCTGCCGGATTCTTAGACTTTTGTTGGGCTGCCTGAGTTATAACCGAGTCTGGACACGGTTGGCCAATGAGACAAGAGGGACTGTCGGCTGGAGCACGGTATTTTTTGTCAATCCGTGGAATCACCGCTGGTACTGATGCCGGGTTTTTCATGATTTTAACCCCTTCTTTCCAAATATAGTCAATGATAGGGATAGCTCTCGTAACCTTGCTTGACTCTTCTTTAAAGTCATGCAGAAAACAGTCAGACTGCTCAATGGTGACCGGCAAGTTGAACCTGGTCGCAGCACGCTGCATAAGGTTATGGAACCCCCCTATATCTTCTGGAGGCGAATCAGATGGTAGAGGGGTAGGTGGCGAAGGCATAGGGATTATATATGAATCCCAAGGGTCGGCTGGGTCTGGCAGCTCGCCCTCTTCGTATTCCTCCTCCGAGGTTGTATCTTGATGCGGGTCCTGTGGAGGATCAGGCAGTTGAGGCATTGGGGCTGGACCCTCAGGCAGAGGCAATGGGTCCGGCTGCGGCGCAGTCTGTGGAACCTGTGGAACGTTTGGCTGCGGTGGAAAACGCTGCTTATAATCTGCAAGCATGGCTTGTAGGTCTTGTATTAAAGTAGGAGGCAGATGTGACATCTCGTTCCTACGAGGTTGTGTGTAGCAGGGTCTATGATGCGGAACGACTATGTCTTCCTGATAGTAATGCCCTTGATAATTGTCATCTTCCTCATCATCATCGTCCTCCTGACATTTGTTGTGCAGTTCCGAAGGATGGCGAGCAATCCCAAATGGCCCTTCGTCCTCGTCGTCCGCATAATCATCATCGTCACACTGCACATAAGTTTCCAGGAGATGCGAGGGAGTAAGCGGTGAAATGTCCTGCCTTTGAAAAGACTTTAGTTGAAAAGTCCTGGTGGAAACTGGAGTAGAGGCCATCGTCGACGAGGTCGTCGTCGACGGGGCTGTGGTAGACGGGATCGTCGACGGGATCGTAGACGGTGCCATCGTCGTCGACGGAGCCGTCGTCGACGGGCTCAACGTCGACGGAGCCGTCGTCGACGGGCTCAACGTCGACGAGCTCTTCGTCGACGGGCTCGACGTCGACGGGGTCTTCGTCGATGGAATCTTCGTCGACGAGCTCTTCGTCGACGAGCTCTTCGTCGACGGGATCTTCGTCGACGGGATCTTCGTCGACGGGATCTTCTTCGACGATGGAATCTTCGTCGACGAACTCTTCGTCGACGAACTCTTCGTCGACGAGCTCGACGTCGACAGGCTTTTAAATGGCGGAATCGTCGACGGCGGTACTGCTGACTTCGTCGACGAGGACTTCGTCGACGACACCTCGACGGCGGGCTTCTTTGTGAGGATAGTAATCTTCGTAAACATAATAGGAGAGGTAAGTGCCGTCGTCATGAAGGTTTGTGTCAATGAAGAAGCAGACGAGGTGACAGAAACTGAAGATTGAGAGTAAGCCAAAGATTTTGAAAGGCTTTTACTCACAGTTTGTGTGCTAGTCTTGACTGTAGAATCCTGAGGAGAGTGCGCATCAGAAGTAGAATGATGCGATTTCTGACGCTTCTTCCCTTCGCTGGAAGAGCTATCCTGCGATCTAGCTCTCTTGCTAGAAGTAGAGGCTTTGTCATCCTCCTCAGCCGAAGAGGATTTAAGCCACAAAAGCACTCTCGCCTCCCTATCCCCAAGAGTTTTTGTAGGGAAGGTGCGGCAAATCTTGCAATCTTTTGCCTCATGTTTAGGGTAGAGGCAGTAGATGCAGTCCACATGTTGATCATCAACATGGACTCTCTTCTTGGTGCAGGGCCTGCAGGACTTAAACAAGGCCTTCTTGTCTGACATGCTGAAGCAAGTTGAAAGAAAACTGAGAGGCACTAAGGGAGACTCCCTTCCACACGACGTGCGGTGAAAATCTAAGGAGAACTGGCTCTGCTGAGAGGGTTCTAGAAGGGTGCTGGTGTCTGATTGGTTGTTACCAAATTCTTGGTTCTTTTTGCATAATGAGGTAGATAGGCTGCTAAGATACAGGCTTTTGGCCTTTTCTTTGGGCCTACTACTAGCATTTTGGCACTACTTTTTTATTTACCGGGGACTCCCGCCTCGGCGACGGGGAATGATTCAGGCATGTGAATCTATGAAAGATACCCCAATACTGGATAACTACTCTTACACAAACTTAAGGAATGTGCGGAAGGTCAACCGGGGCATCTAGCTGTGGCTTGATGTATGGTCTAGTGATTTCATCACAAACCGGGATCGTTGGTTGTCTTAACTACTGCCACAGGTGTTTTGGCATCATAATATTGCTCTGTCCACAAACTATTGTTGGGGCGATACATTTTATACTATATTTTACTCTATTTGTAATTAAAGACTTTATAGTCTATTAGAGCATGTTATTCGATGTTTTAATATACAAACTCATGCCGATCCTATTGTGGTTCTTCTACACTAATGTCAGTTTAATTTGCTATAACTTTTAATTGATTGTAATGTCTTTTATGATTTTTATAATCGAAATAAAGACTAATGAAATGATATCAATAAATGTTCAAATAGTAGTAAGCAAGGGTTCAATAACTAGGAGGAATAACAATGGTGACAAGGGTCACCCTTGTCTAGTACCTCGAAAAAGAAAAAAAACTGATTAGAAATTTGACCATTAATGAATAGGCGAGCCTAAGGACTAAAATAGAGAGCCGATATCATGCGAATAAATAGATCACCAAAATTAAATGCAGAGAATGTATGAAATAAAAATTGCCAATGGACTTTACCAACGGCTTTTTCAGCATCCAATGCCAGCACTTCAGATGGTAACGATAAAGAGGACCATTGTTCAATAGCATGTTGTAAAATTCTAGTGTTATTAACTGAATATCTATTTTTCATGAAACCAGAATGATCAGGATGAATAAGGGAATCCGATACTGAAGTGTCTGGTTGCAAGAATTTTAGCGTAGAGTTTACAATCTTGATTTATTAGGGAAATGGGGCGATAATTTGATACAATGGCCGGGTCTTTGTTAGGTTTTGGAAGAACTATAATCAAAGCTTCCATAAAGGAACCAGAAGTTGAACCTGAGGCATTAAAAACTGTAAAAAGTTTAAACAAATGAGGAATAACTTGTGAGGAAAATTATTTATAAAATTCAGGAGGATTTCCATCTGGACCTGGAGATTTACCCTGTTTAAGGGATTTTAATAGCCAATTCAATTTCTTCCATACTGATGGGAGAGTCTAATTTGTCTTTGTTTCATTGCGAAGCTTTAGGTAATCCACATTCATGTAAAAAGGAGTCAATCAGGGAGGTTTTTTTTACGTTGGGTTTATTGTATAAAGTTGAGTAATAATTCAAAAATTAGTTAACAATATCCTTTTGGGATAATGCAGTCTTTCCACTGGAACCATGGATTGAATTGATTGAGGTTTTATTTTTTTTATACGTAAATAGTTTGCCAAGAGCCTTCCAAATCTATTAGCATTAAAGCAAAATTTAGCTTTAGTATTAGAAAGTTATATACTAGCTCTTTTGCTTAATATGGAGTTAAACTCATGACGCAGCTTTTGCATTTTTATTTTAATTTGAGGATCATTAGATGTTATGAAAAGTCTTTCAAATTTCGCTATTTGTTTGTCTAAGTCTTTCATTTTAGATTTGAAAGATTTATTTTCATGAGCCATAATAAAGATGGATGTCCCACTGATATATGCCAGGAAGGTATCCCATGTAGTTACTAAGGATGTTGAGCCTTCTGGGTTAAAATCAAAATGATCCTGAAGTGCTGATAACATTTTTGGTTTATTATATTCACTAAGAACAGTACGAGTATTCATACGCCATCTGGATTGAGCTTGAGAGTCTAACCCAAGTTGTAAGGTCATAGAAATAAGAACGTGGTCAGAAATATCAATATTATGGCTATGTGGAGTAGTAACTGAGTGAATTAAGTGACGAGAAACCAAACAATAATCTAATCTTGAGTGAGAGTTATGACGGTTTGAAAAAAAAGTAAAAATGTTCTCAGTAGGGTAATACAGCCGCCCAATATCAACCAACTTAGTTAATTTAAAAAAATACTTAAGTGCTAAAAAAGCTCTGGGCGGTCTGTATTTAGTTGGGATATTCTGGCTAACAAGGGATCACATATAAGGTTAAAATCTCCTCCAACAATAGTTGGTACATTGCCTAATTTGAGCACTTCTGTAGTAAGAAGAGACCAAAAATTGGGGTCATCAGTGGTCAGACCATAAACATTAATTAAAAACATAACTGTATCTTGAATTTTGAGTTTCACTATAATATACCGACCTTCGGAATCTGAAGATTTGCTCAGTATTTGAAAATTTAGGTGTTTTGCAAAAAGGATAGCAACACCATTTTTCCTATGAACAGCAGGAGAAGATATAACAGTACCAACCCATTTTTTTCATATAATCTAAAACTGTATAATATTTGTGCGTCTCTTGCAAAAAACAAATGTCCGCCTTATATCATTATAAATAATTTAAAATGTTGATACATTTCACAGGATGTCTTAAACCTTTAACATTTAAGGATATAATGTTAATATTAGTGAAATTAGCCATGTTGAAAAAAAGAAAATGTAGAGCATGCAGAGAAGAGAGAAGAGATGCAAAAAAAAAATTAAAACAGGAAGAGATGAAAAGTAGCTCTAATAATGAACAACAATAAAAAAGGAAAAATAAAGATACATACAAACATAAAAAAGGACAACATTTAAACATTAATAACATTGTAGAAACACACACACGTTTAGTAAGCATGACCGTACCAATAGTGCCCTGCAAAACATTTTACAAATAGGTTAGCCGGAAAAAAAACATAAAATGTAATATTCAGGTAGCAGCTTCTTGTGTATCCATGGAAATCTGTGGTTGCTGATCCAAAAAATGACAAAGGTCTTCAGGGCGTTGAAAGGACTTTGAGAAACCGTCTTTCCAAAGCTTTATTATTCTGAATTTCAATTGCATTATCAGATGTTTTCATAGATAGACTAGCCATTTATTTTCTTATTTTTTATTTCGGAGGCAATAGTATCTGTGCTGGAACAAATAGCTTGAATTTCATCCAATAGTAGAGCCAAAGAAGGTTCATTAGATTGCACCAATTTTGATATAACTGGAGGTGGAGGAATATTTTGCTTCCTTTTATTATGTTGAACCTGTGTGTTTTTGCCCGCCATATTTCCTTAAATTAAAATTCTGCAGTGGAATGTACTATAAATTGCAGAAAATAAGTATAGCAAGATAAATCTGACCGTGGGAGTGACTCAGCCACAGCCTCGCCCATTCCTGAATGTATCTCCGTCAGTACCTGCTCCAGAAGACCAGTGGGGAAGCTGAAAATCAAATGAATACCTTCTGCCGTGCAAAAAGGGCAACCATGCACCTTACTGGGAAGCAGAGGCTTCAGTAAGCTGCTACCTTCAATTTAAGGTAAAAAACAGCATATTATCTTTACATTTTTACGGAAATCGGGCAGATGCGATGAGGAGCTCACGATGGGGGGGGGGGTTTGCATATTTGCCCGCGCAAATCCCTCCATTCCCATTTCCTGTAATCGCGCCCACAACATTGTGCGATAAATTGCAGCCAGGCAATCAGATTGCTCTGTAGCAAGCGACTGGAACAGGTCCAGTGATACCAAAAAGGCAGATAAGAGAAAAAACGCTCTTGGCCAATTACCGGCCCTTATGTTTTTTAAATGTATGGTATCGCAGGCCAACTATGCAGATACCACTATATTTTTAGCACCTTCATGACCACCCGAGCACCTCTTTACACTCAAATTTCTAGAGAAAGGCTGAACAAACAGATTTAAGCCAAATAATTAAAAGCATGCTTTCTGAGTAAAGCTCTGACCTTTTCCCAAATTTGGATAATTCCATTCAGCCATTTTTTTCTGTATCAATCCCCAAAATTTCCAATAGGAATCTACATAGGATGGCAGTGTTTTGTCACGGCCCCCCCACCCCACCCCTCTGTTTGTTGTCCGCCAGTTCATCCTAAAACTTTCCAGAATGGAGTTTAGGTGTATGAACTTTTTTGGGAAACTTTCATGCAGATTCATCAAAGGGCGCTAAGTTATTAGCAAAACAAAAAAGTGCTGTTCCTGTAGAAACTCTCACCTATCTATGACTACACAGTGGCAACCGCCACTGTGTAACATATATGTGTATATATATATATATATATATATATATTTTGATGAAATGTCTCTTTATCGTTCTCTTGTCTGAACAAAGACACAGCGAACCCAGGTATGGTGCAATTCATTTATTTTGAACCCCTGCACCCAGCCATAACGCGTTTCAGCCCTCGTGGGGCCTTGATCACATGACACATTAAGGGGGCAGACATAACCTTTTTAAAGTGACAGCACAGCAAGTAGTGACGATAAGATGATAGATATAGTGAAAATACTTTCATTACTCTGCTTAGTAGCTGTTGATGGTAATGCATTATGATGTAAACAATCCCAACACATGATGTGTGCAAAATGAGCAATTTGCAATCCAATAAATATAAATAAAGAAATAAATATTAAATATATAAATATAAAAATGCAAATACTCGATGTTAGAATCAAATGTTTCAGATAAGATGGTAAAAAATTGCTTTAAGAAAGAAGTAAAACCAATGTAAACTCTTTTTTATCACGTTAAAAGCATATTACTCATCCTACTTGATCCTGGTATGCGTACATCGTCTTGCCCAATTTAGACAATTCACACATGATTCATGATATTGCCCAAGTGGGCGCAAGTAATGATCACTGTATGTCTGAAATAAAGTGCAAGTGCAAATAACATATCACCTAATGAACCCATGGGATTCACATGTGCAAAATCGTGCAAAATGATAAAAACCAAACTGGTTAAAACCAATTCATAACAAGGCAGCGACGAATATTAAGACAGTTTGAACAGACCACTAACTTCATAGATATGTGAAAAAATCCTCACTGGAGTTTAAACCATTGGGAGTCTTAGAGTCTAACTCCAGAATATATATATATACACACTATCTATTGCGCTCTCGCTCTCTCTCTCTCTCTTCCTCATGTATTGGAGCACTTTCAAAAGACAATCCAAGGGATGATTGTCTGAATTTCAAACTGTTTCTAATTTTAAAAGTCCATTCTCAAAACTACACTGCAGCACTTAAACTATAAACCTCTGCCTAACAAGTAATGAGGGAAAAATCAGTCTTATAGTCTTACATTGTAAGAGTTAAAATAAAAAGAGCACCTCGTACCGCTAAGCTCCAAGAGCTTCCAATACGCATGATGCTTTGTAATGGGGAATTGCCTTACAGAATCTGTTTTCTCTGAGGATCTTCACTTAGATTATATTTCTTTTTGATTTTCTCTCAACTTTTTGCATCTTAGAAGTCGTGCAAAATGTTTTCTGGCTTTTTCATGTCAACTTGCCTTCACTATTTGTGGAATGCCCATCATGAGGAATAAAACAAGGCTTCCTCAGACCCATACCAAGTATGTGTGTTTTGTTTTCCAACTTCCTATTCCATAAAGGAATGCAAATTCTGTGTGCAGATGTCAAAAAGGACCCTGGAAAATCGGGAAGGCAACCGTCTTTAAGTAATTAGGAATACCTGAAACCAAAAGAAAAGAAAAAGCTGACAATATCTCCAGGGAAATCTCTGCTTCCACTGTGATGATGTCTGCGACACCAGTGTACTCTCGCAAAAGGAGATCTAGGGACAGGAAATCAAAAAGAGACGGAAGAAGAAGACCCTGTTATTAACATTGCTCCTTGTTGCCATAAAACGCTTTCACATTTGCAAAAACCTCAGCCCAACATTCATGCCGTTGAAAACAGGCTCAGTGTCGAATCACCCCCATTGACACTGTTTAAGTATGTTCTCAACATTGAGGCATTTGAAGCTAAAGATGGCATCACATTTGCATCAATTCCCTCGACATTGTCACACTATTCGTGTTCTCTAGAAAATGGTCTGGTGGTTGAAGAAGAGTGTCATGTAGAGGAGCTTGCAGACAGGGGTAGGTTCTGGACCTGGGAAAGAATCATTTGCCTTTAGCTCGGTTGAGTGTTTATCGTTAATTATGAGTTTAAAGATGGCACTGTTAGAAAGTTAAAAGATTGAAGGTATTTCAAACTTTTCACAAGCCTTCCTAATTTACGTAATTTTTATGAAAGGTTTGAAGGATATTAGGTGTTTTCAAAAGTTGGTGTTTTTTTGGTATAATTAGCGTAGCTTTTTTGCATGTTGCTACAGACAACTCCGGCTACTTGTTTCAGACAGGACAGCATTGTATGCTATACTACACAGCCACCCTGTGCTCATGAGTAGATGAATTTATTGTCAATCTGCTTTTTATTGGTGGCTTTCCTCACTATTAAGTGTTTTGTTCCCCACATGGAGCATAGTTTGTTTACCCTTGTTTCTGACTGGCTACCGTGTAGCCATCCATAGCCATTCACTCCTACTCCCAAGGAACTACTTTTTTTAAATTTCAGTATCTGCTTAGTACTCCATGGGAGTGCATGTCTTGGTTTTCAGACCATGCTTGCAGGCTTTACTTTTATTTATGCTCTTCTCACCCAACTTTCTGCTCCCGTCCTGCCGCAGAAGCTTTTTGGCAGCATGCCAGATGCTGGCTTTGGTGAGGCCCTGAATGTCCTCCTTATCTCGTTTCTTTCCTCCCACCCTACCTCCTGACTCTTCTTTGCAGAACACCATATGGTGGAGAGCAGCCTTGGTGATGTCCTGGGTGTTGTCTCGTTTCATTGTCAATTGCCGCCCCTCTCCCTGGTGGTAGCCACAATGAGCTTTGCCCGTGCTGGAGGATTTTTACCTCCACTGGCATTAACACAACAAGTGTTTTCATTGCTTTATATACTTTTAACATGGCCTGTTGGGCATTGGGAAAATTCCTCATGTCACTTGCTCTACAATAGCAAAGCCAGACCGACTGCCTTAGCCAATGCTTGTTTCCCCCCGTACAGACAGGCCCAGACAGAGTACTTTTTGTTATCTTTTTGTAATTAAAAGGGTCAGTTGGCCCTTCAGTGAAATGAAAGATCTAATGGATTTAGGAGAACCTGTGGACTTGTGCCTTTTTCTTCAAGTCCTCTTCTAGTTGTTGTTTACTCAAATTCCAGTTTCTTTTTTTAGCTGTTTGTGCAGCTATTCATTGACATCTAATAATTGCTTTACAGGCATCCTCTAAAGTGCTAGGTTGGACCTCTCGAGTCTCATTGCCTCCAAAGTAATCAACAATATCCCACCCTCAATGCTTGAGTTACCACTTTATCCTTCAAGAATGATTTGGCAAATCTCCAATTGTCCCTTTTGTTAGGCCTCAGACCCAGGTTGACCTCCCATTTAAGCATGGCATGATCTGAGAGTGCTATCCCCCCATTTCTATCCTGATCTCTGCCAGGAATAAGGATTGGAAGTCTTGTGTCAAATCTGTTTATGAATATGATCTATTGACTTTCAAAAAATATTAAAATTCCCGCTCTTGTTGGTGCATTTCACACCAGATGTCCAATAAACTTTGTTCCTGCTGTTTTCTACTTTTTGTTTTTTTTCATTGCATCTTGACGGTACTTCTCCTGTGGTCTATTGAGCTTGGCCTCTTTCCTGGCAAACATTCGGTCCATACGTGTTTAGAAAAGATATTACTTTCACACCTAGTTCACATGATACATGGACGAAGTTCCTGTCTTTAGAGTCTACTGTGACCTTGTTTGCTGCTTAATCAAGATGAGTGGAGTGCCTCCATAACCCCACATTTCTTAGCTCTGTTTTTTCAAAACATTGGGAGGAATATAGCTTATATCGAATTTTGGTGACATCACATTAATGAGACAGTATCCCTGGAGGCAAATTATATGTGAAAGTTCAGATTTGTATTGATCTAACAGGCAAATTTAAACCTTTAACATTCCAAGTTACTATCTTCACCATGGTAGCATCTCACTAGGATCCTCATAAAGCACTGTTGTACTAAGCCCTGAGAAATGATTGCTAACTGTGTCTGTCTGTTTCTCTACAGTAAAGCTCAGATTCTGCTGAAGAACTCCCTCTCATTCCCCTCTACCTTTGAACTGCCCCAAAATATACAGAACAATCTGAGTCTCGAAAGTGGGACAACTCTCATGGGAAGCGATTAGGTACATCCTTGAAGTATATGTGAAACACACCGTGGCAGAGCTTTCTCCGTGGGACTTCCACTTTCCACCTTCCCGCCCCCAAATGGCAAGCTATTGCATTAATTATGTACAGCCTATGCCTTTAATCGCTAAACAACTATAAAAGCTTTATTTTTCCACTACTAGTCAGTGATCATATGTGGACAGTCATGATTTCAGATCTTCCGTGTGGTTCTGCTTGGTGGACATAGCTTCTCTCATCTCTCCTGCCGTTTCCATGTCCTTTGTGACTGCTGAGACACTGACAGCGGAGTACTATCTTTCTTTCCCAGAGACTCAAGTCCTTCAACTACTGTGCAATTTTTTTGATCCTTAGAATCAAATTTGGAACCTTAATACTAACGTAAAAGACTATGTACATCTAGGATGTCTCTTGCAGAGTTCCAACTTGATGGGAATCATTGTGTACCGTTCATTAAGAGTAATCTTGGAACAGATCTGGCACATCCTTAAAGCTGAAGTCCTCTGATCTCCCCACCTCTGTAATAATTTTGTGTTACAGCCTGAATGATCATTATTTCGCCAATGTGTCTCGGGTGGGGTTTGGGACGGGGCAAGAAACGACAGGGGGAAGCAACATGGGAGGGGGTCTGGTCAAGCAACAACAGCGGGAATGGTGGAAGCATTGACTGGGTATGGAAGCATGGCGAGGGGAGAACAGGTGAATCAACAACGCAGAAGGGGGACGGGGCAAGCAATGATGTTGGGACAACAAACTGTGAGGGGGTGGGGCAAGCAACGGCACAGAGCAGGTGGAGGAAGGCAACATGAAGGACAGGGGGAGGAAGGTGGGGGGAAGGGGCAAGAAACATGACGGACGGGAGGAGAGTGGAAGGCTGACAGACAGGAGGGAGAGGGCCTGCAAGCATATGCACTGCTGGAAGTAAAAGGAAAAAGTAGCTCAGGACCAAAAGGAGGAGCAGCGGGAAAGACACTCACTGGACACTGAAGCAGTATTTGGCCATGCTCCAGGAAAGGGACAAACACATGAAGAGGAAGTGAAGCGGACACGGCCTAAGCAAAGAGAAGCAACAAAATGAGAGTGACAATGAAGCCAACCAATGATAAGCAATGGGCAGGCTTTAAGACCTTTTTAAGCTAACAAAATG
The DNA here is from genome assembly GCF_964204655.1 of Triturus cristatus. NCBI lineage: Eukaryota > Metazoa > Chordata > Amphibia > Caudata > Salamandridae > Triturus > Triturus cristatus. The sequence goes on along the minus strand of NC_140586.1, from coordinate 82,013,863 downwards.
TTTCACTCGTGAAGACCTAAAAAGGACAGACACATTACATAAGCCATTGGTGCTCTTCAGTCTCCATCACCTAGGGTCTCTTCGCGCAGGCAACAATATAAGGTAGGCTCCAAAGCTGCTTCGCCGGACCCTACCTCCCTCAAACCAGAAGCAGCAGGAGTCATACCACCATCAGGCAGCATGAGGGTATACCATGGGTGCCTAGAGGGGCAACAATAACAGGGGGCAGCGGCAAAGGAGGTTCCAGAAAAGGGGCCTCCACCTCTAAACACTGACTCACACCCTCTGCACCCCTATCACACAGCACATGTCTGTGGGGAGGCTGCAGGAATTCCTCCCTTGTTGGCAGTAAATACTACAGACCAGTGATTGTTAGCAGTGGTTCGCCACAGCTACTTCCTGGAACCTCTCACACCCCCTTCCAACATCCCCTCTGCACCCACACCCTCAGCAGTGATCACTTCATTTGTCTGCAGAAATACATACATGCTCTTCTCATGAAAGAGGCCATAGAGCCATTGTCACCTTACCAGCGGGGTGAGGGGGTCTACTCTCTTTACTTCCCCATCCCCAAGAAGGACAGCTTCCTCAGATCCATCATGGACCTCAGGCCCCTTAATCGCTACATTCTATCTAAACACTTCATATGGTGAAGTTCAGAATGTCATCCCTATAGTGCAACAAGGTCGCACCAGACCTCAAGCACGCCTACTTCCATATCCCCTTCCAACCCATCCACTGTTAATCTCAGCTTCATGGTAGGTAGTCATCACTACCAGTTCAGGGTACTCCCCTTTGCATCACCACTGCTTCAAGGGTTTTGACCAGATGCCTAACTGGAGGAGCTCCCTACTTAAGAACAGGGAATATACACATTTCCCCCTACTATGACAATTGGCTGATCAAGAACGCAAACAAGCAGGGGTGCCTAACCAGTAGTTGTGCTACCATCACACTCTTACACAGCCTTGGGTTCACAATAAATGTACCAGCCCTTTTGATCGGCTGTGCTAAACTCATTCACAGACAAAGTCTACCCAAGTCTCTGCAGTGTTGGAACAGTAGCAATCTGTTGCAGAACCGTCCCTTCCTAGAACCCATTTCGCTGGTCACCATCACCATGGATGCCTCTCAAGCCAGCTGGAGAGCACACCTCGAACACAAGATCAGACAAGCCATATGGGCTCCTCATCAGCTTCTTGCCATACACCTCGCGCTGAAAGACTTTCTTCCCCTCTCTCAGTGCAAGGTAGTTCTAATCAAAACAGACAACATGGTAACCATGCACTACCTCCAGAAATAGGGCATTACTCACTCAACTGGTTAGGGATCTGTGCTTACTTTTTCTGCCTCTCCCACTCCATCCTTTAGTGGTACAGAAGAAGTTGCTCTCAGACTGTTCTCCTCGTAGCCATAGCCTGGGCAAAATAGCTCTGGTAATCAGCGCTACTTGAGGCTTCTTTACATGCCTGAAGTTCTCACAGAAGTCAAATGCAGATCAGACTTCTTTACCCCAAACAGTTCAATCAAGCGATCTGACACTTGAGGTCCTAGAGTTTGCCTACCACTGTCTTCCATAAGAATGCATGGACATCCTACTGGAATCCTTCATGCCTACCACACAAGCCTGTTACGCATGAAAGTGGAAGAGATTTGTCCATTACTGCATCCCCAAACACCTAGATCTCTTAATTCTCTCCGTCCAGGACATTTATTGCTATCTGCTTTACCTGCAGAAGTCAGGGCTTGCCTATAATCATATATGGCTCTATTTAGTAGCCATAGCTGTTTACATGTAAAACGGAGCATTCCACCCTTTTCCGCTTACCAGTCATTAAAACCTTCATGGTGGGACTCAAAGTAATAATCTCTCCCAGAATTCCCCTGCACTAGTCTGGAACTTTAATATTGTCATCACTAGACTCATGGGAATACTTTATGAGCCGCTGCACTGTTGTCCCCTACAATACCTCTCCTGGAAGGTAATTTGTCTTGTGGCTATAGCATCTCTTTTTTTTTTTAACAATTCTTTTTATTGGCATTTATTATTACAGTTGTTACACATATGTATTTGTCTGCATTAACATGTTACATGTGTATCCAATCAGCTATTATCATTATAGGCATGTACAATTACTACAAGTTCATGTAGATGCTGTATGCGCTATAGCCGGTGTTTGCCAAGTAAAGAAAAACCGGGGGGAAAATCAAATTAGGGGTCGTCATGGAGTTTTAGGTGGTACAGCCAGACTAGGGCACGCATGGTTCCTCAAGTATCTGAGCGGCGGCAAAGTTGTATCTCACTATGAAGAAGATGGGCGTGCAGGCGGACACGCGGAGTAGGTGAGTGGGTCGGGGTGGTGGGGGTGGGAGACCAGCAGGCCCCAGGTAGGCATGAATTATCAGGAGGGGGCTCCAGCTGTGTGGGCTCGCATAGGAGACAGCAGTGTGGCGTAGGGGGATGTCGCGCTCGTGATCGAGTCATCCTGGGACTGAGACTGTTTGAATTGGTGTAGCAGGAGCGCCCATTCCAGCGAAATTGGGTTTTTTCGTATGCCTTTCACTTCCTCCTCCCGCAGGGCATCCTCTTCGGCTGCAGCCCATTTGAGCACCGCCCCCGCCCATGCTGCAATCGAGGGGCCTGAAGGGGAGCGCCAATGCATAGCTATGCAGCGTTTAGCTAGTAGGTGGGCTAAGGAGACAAACCGTATGGGCAGTTTGTGACGTTTCCTCCGACCGATTATACCCAGTGCGCAACACTCCCATGTGGCCAGATGGGGAAGTGTGGCTATAGCATCTCTTAGACGTATTTGTCAGCTGCAAGCCATCACACTACAAGAGCCCTTCTTTCAGGTTCATTTAGATAGGGTGATACTCTGGATGTACAAAGTATTTGTATAGCGCACACCTAGCCAAAATGCAGCTGTATAAGGTCAAAGACGAGCATCAGGTCAATGAAAGATCGTTGATGTAGCTGGGTTGCTAATGGTTAATGAATTGTGAAGGAGTCTTCTTTAAAGAGGTGAGTGTTGAACTCTTTTCTAAGTAGGAGCAGCGTTGGGATGGTCCTCATAGATACTGGGATGTTGTTCCAGATTGTGGGTGCATAGATGAAAAAGGCCTGCTGTTGTGTTCTCTTTTTTACACTTCCTAAGATGCACTCCAGTGGTGTTCTGGCTGTGGATGTGCCGAGAACCACCAGAGGTGGTGAGCTTGTCTGCGATATAAGCTGGGTGATGCGCTTTCTAAATGATGCAGCTCGTTTTGAAGATGAGAAGGCTGGCAAGGGGACATAGTAGACTATCAGGATGGGGGTAAAGTGATCATATTTCTTCAGGCCCTGATGAGATGTACTGTATGGTGAAGGGTGCCTTAAGGGGTGCCAGTGTGGAACCTGGAAGGCAATGAAGCAGGGTGTTATGACCATAAAGATGTAAGAGTGCAAGGATTTGAACAATAGCTCTAAAGTCGCTTATTGGAAGAAATGGTTTCACTTTCTTTAGATGAGAAAGCTGGTACCAGACTGTCTTTGTCTCTCGGTGAGGTTGGTGTCCAAGGTGAATCCAAGTGACTTGGCATTTGGTGAACGTTGGAGTTCAATGCTCATGTTATTGAGCCAGCTTTGTGCAGTTTCTTGTTTGTTATTTTTGGCATATAACAGGAATTATGTCTTCGTTTGAGCTGAGCTTCAGGTAGGCGCTGGACATCCAGGTCTGGATGATGTGCAGGCAGTGTTTGAGGCATTGGCTATCTGAAGCAGATTTTCAAGTCGAGTTGTATATCATCATCATATTGGTGAATCTTGAGGGCGTTATCTATGAGTAGAGCACCAAAGCGTCTCCCTGAAGATTTTGAAGATGACAGAAGAAAAAATGAGTCCCTGGGGGACTACACAGGTAATACAGATATTTTGGGTCCCTAGAAGTGGCCATCTGAACATACTGTTGTCCTTTGGAAAGGTACGAGGCAAACCAGTGAAGGGCAATGGTGGTGAATCCCATTCGAAACTCTAGGGTGCATAGAGGGTGAGAAAAGTGTATCAAGGAGAACCAGGAGCTGTTCTATAATGTATCCACTGCCTTGCACATCATCGGATGAGAGCATCTCCTTAGAGTCTGTCGGCCCACTAAAGTCTGTTGCGAGCACATCACCAAGGGCCATGCACATTGAGAAGGAAGATTCCCAGTCACAACAGACACTAAGATGGTAGACAATCACAAGCAACAAGAAAGGTACCATACTGTAAAAGCCGTTTTTACACATATGGTATGTGTATTTTTGTAATGTGTATGTTAGCTCCACAACATTTACAGTTGCTGTAAAGGTAGCAGCTGCTTATGGTGGATGGCTGTGGTACACACGGGCAGGATTGATATTTGCCGTGATATATGATACTTTAACAGGATAATTTCAGGACTTTTAAGATTTTGCGAATTTAATGTGCCCCCATGTAAGTGTTTATAGTAAATTTCAAGAGTTTTCAATGATGTGCCTTTATGAAGTTATAAACCGCACTACTTTCATCGCCTGGTTACAATTATACTGCACACAATACAAATAAAGCACTTAAAATGCTTCATAGCTCTGCACACCACAAGATCTGAACGGCTGGCTAGATCGCTGTTTTGTCTGAAGCATGCAAAAGCAAAGAGAATCTTGTTTCTTAGAAAATCTTTGACCGAAAGAACAAAAAGTTACTGACTTTTAATCATAGTATCACTTCATTGGAATCCTCCTTAAAATTCAATCCAGTAGAATACGTCCGCCTGCATTCAGGCATCCTGCAACATTTTTATAGTATATAATCTATAACTTTAAATGGTAGAAATCTGGCATTTGTTTAAATGCAGATACTCATTCAGCGTTCTAAGGATTTATTTCCAGATTTACAAATGTTTGATCTTTTTATTCTGGTTGGCAAAGAAAATAAGATTGCGGTATAACCCCTCACCTTTACGCCTATTTTTCAGAAATAGGTTACTAATTTGGAAAGTGGGGTGGGAGGGGGGCCTTACCAACTTAATAAAGACATCTCAGTTAAATCTCAGTACAAATATCAATGAAACTTTGATCAGTCCCTTGTAACTATGACACAAGCAGCAGATAGTTCTCCAGGTAAATGCAGTTACATTTAAGCAGTACCCACAGTTTTTGTGTTAAATGTTATCTGTATTTGGTAGTAAGGCAAAGGATAAAACAAATACATACCAATATGGGGATAAATAAAGGAGAGAAAATATTCAGAAGAGAAAGAATGATGATTTGTTACATGGTGAGAGGGAGTATCAGCCCATGCATGCAGCTTATGTTTTGCTGGAGTTATAAGGCATAGAAAACAGAATAATGAACATCGAAACTTAAGCTGCAGTACCAACAATTGTAAAGTCAAGAACTCAACTCCATAAAATTCCCCAACAATCTTGAAGAAGAGAAAAATGTAATTAGCAAAAACACACCAAAACAATACAAATTAGATAAACAGAACCAGAGATATAAATATTTAAGACAAAAAGAACATAAAAATGTAAAGCACCAAGGTAAAGTTTCAGTTTGTGGTTGACTGGGAATGAAGAGCGATTTCAGACAGACTGCAGTGGGGCAGAGGTCGAATACACAAGGCATGTCACCTCAGGCAAAGTTTTTACCTGCAGATTTACGGACCTGTTTGATGTTTGGCAGTCAGGATGCTTCATAACAAATGTGACAAATATCCTGTCCGCCTTATTATAAGTGCCATAGGCTATAATCTACTTGTAATATAGTGGATGGGAAATCCGCCATGTTTCTGACAGAGTATCTTGTGCACCAAACTCTAAATAAGGCCCCTAGTAATATTTCTGAAACGATTTATATTGGAGCGTAGTCTTTAAACAAAAAAATTGTTCCAGCTTTGGTGCTCTTGAAACTTGTCTAGGAAACTCATTACTAATCGGATTCCCCTAAATTACATGAAGCCATTGTAAAAGTGGTGCTAAATGCACTACCCAAGTTGGTTATTGGCACTAGAAAATGTGAGCGTTATCTCACCAATCCAATCTGAACTGGATGCCTTTTGAGGCAATAAGCACCTGTAAGCTAGCCTGCAGCACCAATAAGGCACTCCATTTGGGTTCCCTTTCCTATCTAGCCCAGAAACTGTCTATCTCTGAGGGGCCAGTGCAGACTCGGTAGCTTGGATTGCCTCCTTTGTTAAATTCTTCTTTCAAAAAGACAAAGACACTTAAGCAGCCTTTCTCTGACAGTGCTCCTTTGGTCTAGAATTCTGTCTCTCCATATATTGAGACCTTATCTTCCTGTGATAACATTTAAAAGGTTAAAATATCTGTTGCTGCAACTTCACATCACAACCTGCATGACATATAGGCGTGATGGTTGCGCTTTGACCAGGAAACTCTACATCCGTAATTCTTAATGGATTTACAATTGTTTTATTAGGTAATAAGTTAACAACTCCTTGCTAATGTTTTATGCTAAGGGTAGCACCCACTAACAAGACCTGTATGACATGTATTCTCTCTCAATTGTAACCCAAAACTGGTTCTTTGACTTCTTGTCACCCATTGGAACAAGTCCATTCTATAAAAAACAGTTAATAGGGGAATAGGAGGAAATTGTACCGACTGATTCATCGGAATTGCATCATTGTCCCGGTCTCTTGAAAACAGGACGTGATGCCTAAATGTTTTGGTCTGTGACCTATAATTCTACTTAAGCAGATTACCACTCAATACAGATACTTTGAACGATGCTGTTGATGACCCATTTGTGATTTTATTGATATAGTGCACTGACTGCATCTGCCTGAAAGTTCTCTACCCCAGGCAGATGTATTACCTTTACCAATAATTACTTCAAAGAAACCACCTTCATATCCGCAGGGCTTCTGTTGACAGTGTTCAGGCCCGGATAACCCTTTGTTTATTAAAGTAGTATATGGTGTTAATATCTATCTGAATCAAATCCTACTGATAATCAGATAGGATAAGAAAGGCTTAAGGACTAAGTGGATTGATGTGATATTGACCTTCTCTGTCTGACAGGAAGTCTTGTAGCACCAGGAGACTCAGGTGTGCCCTCCCACCGCCAGTGGTGAAGATTTGAAACCAAGTGCATATCCATATTGCACAGTTTTCAGCTCCGATTTGCCTTTAGTTATTCTTTGCCACTCTTCACAACAGTTAATTCCACCTTGCCCAGTGGAATCGCGCACTGTGGAAATGAAGTGGAGTAGTCAGTGCCTTAAGCTGGCTGCAGTTATTCCTGAAGAGGACTACTGTTGGTGAAATCCTTTGCCCCTGGTGATTTTTTCTGGGACGGCATAGCAGGGAGCCTGCAAATTTGTGCTGTAGGTGCAGGATAAATGGTATCACGGGATGTGAGGAACAGCTGGACATGAAAAAGGTGCAGCTTCCCTAATTGGCTTGGAGCGGTCATCAGAGGCGTATAAGTACTGGCCTCCACAGCCAAATACTTTGTTAATTGATTCAACTCAGCACTGAGAATGTTCTGTGCACCAGGAAAGAAGAGCACAGAAAAGCACTGAAGAGCCGGGATTGGAACGTCTGCTAGAGTTGCCACTCTCCCTACAGCCTGGGCCTGAGTCTGAGAAAACCTACAGGATCGCCTAGAGAACTGAAGAAAGCCCCCCTGCCTTCACAAGATGCTGGACTGTGCCTTCCAGAAGGAAACAACTGATACAAAGGAAGAGTTAAAAGGCCCAGCTGACCATGTAGAATTGTAAATGCATGGGCGGACAGGTGGTTGGGAGGGCAGTTCAACAGACGGAAAGTTCCCATAAGTCTGGCGGTCGGCCCGATCCGGCCCAGCAGAGCTAGCAGGATAAAAAACAAACAAGCATTTACAATGCAATGGTCTCGGCATTGTTAAAGTTAAAGCTATTGGCATTGCTCATGACATTATTTTTGTTTATGTTTTTGTTTTTAAAACATTTAAAGAAACGGCATTGTTATTTACAATGTCAAAAGCTTAATCACTCTCAAATGCGAGACCTATTGCATTTGCACCCACACAGAGCCACCCACATAGAGCAACCCACACACAAATCGAGCCACCCATAGAGCCACCCACAGAACCACCTCCACACACACAGTTACCCACACACAGACAGACCCACCACGCATAGAGCCACCTACAAAAAAAGCCACCCACACACAGAGCCACACACACAGAGCCACCCACACACGCAGACCCTTCCCCACACACAGAGCCACCCACACACACACACACACAGAGCCACCCACACACACACACAGAGCCACCCCCACACACACACACACACAGCCATCCCCACACAGAGCCCTGACAGGAAGGCAGGGTAATGCTGGCCTGGCAGGCTGTGTGGTCGGAAGTTTCAAGACTGGAGATAGTCGTGTTCTGTATTCACCACTGTGATGAGGAGGGGTTAGGAGTGCTCAGAATAAGGGAAGTACTTCAACTCAAACCCCGAAGGAGAGGCACATAAAAGTGTGCCTTGTGGGTACCGCAGCCACAGAGTTCTGCATTAGAAGGGCAATGTCAGACATTCTGTTAAGCTTGGTCTTCCAGAGTTTGCAGGACTGCCTCACGGAATCTTACAAAAAGGATTAACACACAAATCCCCTTTTTTAGTGGCAGGTCGACGCCCCTACCAGCCGAAGCCCTTCCTGCACGTCCAATTTGCTCACACCGGAGCAGGTGCCCAGAAGCCCTTTCGCTACTGTCGGGCACATCTCAGATGGCAGCCGCTCACCTGCCTCCAACATGCAAGTCACCAATGTATAATAAAGATCTGTGCTAAAACTCTTTATACTGGGCTCTAGGTTTAATAAAAACATTTCGCTAAGAGAATAGAAAAATATAATCATTCACACATGACTTGCACGGCTACCCTTTTTAATTCAGATACTTCCAGCAGCTTTAATCCTCGACTCTGATTGTTTGAATAAGTAGAAGTTTGTATTCCCTTCAAAAGACAAGAGGAAAGAAAATGACTTGTCATACCTGACTGCCCCAGTAATATAAAATCCAATTGTGAAGAAGAGGAGATAAGGGCAGATCTTGGGTAGAAGCGTAAAAAACTTCATTACATTGACAGTCAATACAGAGTATGTATATTGGCAAATGTGTGCTGAGCAAAAAAATAAGGTTTCAACATTAGCCCGAACGTCCTCGAACGTGCCGTACATGCATCTGCCCTCACTCTCATGTTCAAATAAAAAATGTTTGTTTTGTTTGAAGCTAACCGCATCACAATGTGGTGTTGTCTGCAGTTATTAACGACCACATTAATTGAATCGCCCTAATCTACGTCCTTTGTGATCTGCATCCACCCACGGCAACTTATATCACACCATACACCAGGACAGAACACACAATATAAACAGACACACTATCTGAATTCCTCTACACAACAAATCAATGCACAGCATCATTTCAGTGTTACAAAAACGTGCCACGCCACAACTCATTGAAAAGTACCCCATCCTGATCACAACAGACACAGCTAAAATCCACGTTCACTTCACCATTTCCTTTGGCTAAAACATTCCACCTTATGGCACTAAATAAAGATCAATTTAGCATATTGTCACAACACACTGTGATATAAAACCTCATACTGTTAACGCAATCATTTTACATCTGCAACACCAAATCGCTAGTTTTAGTGGTACGTCTACACCCTCATGATCTGCCCTTCTTAAGCCCACAACACACCACGCTGTGTGTGTTACCCACATAAGAAAGAAAACACACCGCCTCTTCACGGCACTCACCCTGCCACCAGAATGATGACCCGGAGAGGGTCCCTCGCTACTGTCAGAAGGATCAGGGAGAAGGCGGGTCCGAAGGCAATGAAAGTGCAGCCGAAGAACATGGCGGCCCCCATTTTGCCGGACGGACCCTTACAAAGCCCGACCGGGTCGGCCGCCTCCGACGAACCCCACAGATCAAAATACTAGGGCCACCCGGCGGAGATAGGTGCCATGGAAACAAGTGTAGGGCCACTGCGAACCAGCTGGCAAAATGATAACCACGACTGCCACAAAAGAATAGGCTATGGAAACCAAAGAAGGACCAAAGAAAATAAACTAATGGAAACTATAAAAATACGAACACTGTGTGTAAAATAGCGTCTGAAAACACAACTGGCTCTTGTTAAATACGTGAGCTACTTCCTAGCTCTTGTCTCCGATGGACAGTGGCAACTCGTGTTACAAGAATGGCCTAGCTTTAATCTCAGAGAGACGCGGAGTGCTGCCCTGACAATGTGCATTAGATATTTGTACTATGTTACCAGCTCAACAATAGCAGTGTGATGGTGCATACAAGTTTAAGGGCTCAATAACACGAAACGTACAATTCTTAAGAGGGTGGGTCACGGGAGAATAAATTAATTACAGAATTATCCAACCCAAGAACACGTCCAAAAGAATAAATAAATGTCTTTCGGTGTGTGTAACCTGCAAGTAACCTTTAATGAACACTTTTGAAAGCATTAGCAAACAGCTGTAATAATGTACGATATTTAACTGCAAGGATCTCCCTGCTGGTGGTCTTCAACTCATCTCATTGCTTAGCAGTCGCAGGTCTTTCCATAAAAAACAATGATTTTTCGCAACATTGTCGACAACAAAGTGAACTAACCGGTTCCCTGTGTGTGTACGCTGTTGGTGGTTTCAGTTGCGGCTGCGTGCCGCGGCTGTCAGCGTGCCATGCTTGTCCCACACCCCTGCACACACCCTGATAGGGGACAGAGAGAGGCCGGAGCTAGCAGAGCAGCCGCCGCTCGCACCTCAGAGAGGATTCCAGTCCGAGGAAGCCCGGTCTAGTCCAGCCGAGGGGAGAGGGGCCGGAACAACGCAGCCCCAGTGCTGCGAGGGGGGAGAGCGCGGCGCACCATGAAAGGCATGCGGGACCCCAAGAACATTTTGAGCGGGTTTCTGCACCCCTCAAAGAGCGAGGACACACGAGAGGGCGCCACCCACGAGATTCGTAGGTGCTCCGCTATTCTAGGCTTTGCAGTGTTATGGCTAAGTGTGCGCGTGCACACTCTGAGTGCTCGCACGGATTCAGCAGCAGGGACGGGTCCTCGGAGGGTGGGCCGGCGTTGGCTCGGAGGCTGGGCCTCTACGACATGCGGCCGGGCTGTGAGTGGCTTGGATTATGGGCCTCGGAGACAGGCGGCCGGCCTGCGGTTGGTTGGAAGCGGCGCTTGGTTAATGCCTCAGAGAAAGGCATGGCGCCGCGGAACGGTAGATGAGGGCGGAGGAGAGGGCAGGAGCCAAGAGCAGGGGGAGAGGACGAGCACACCACTGCCTTTCTCCGAGGTTAATGCCTCAGAGAAACGCAGCGTCGTTTTCGGATTCGGGGCGTGTTTTTCTTTTTCTCTCCTCTTGCCATTGGCTGGAAGAGAGAAAAACACGCCCAGAGAAAAGTATCGAAAAAACACGCCCCCGAATCCGAAAAGGACGGTGCTTGTTTTGCGAGACAAACCTCTTCTCCAATGGCTGGCCAGCATTTAAGAGGCCAGCCAATGGAGAAGAGGAGAGAAGAGGGGCGGGTTCAAGCCCCTCTTCTCCAAGTCATTAAATCTCGCAAGCGAGACTGCGCAAGCGCAGCCTTCGCTAGCCGAGACCTAAAAACCTAGGGAGGGGCTGCTTCAACACTTTCACAAGTCCAGGAGGGTGAGCCACCATCATCTCTGACCCTCCCGTGCGGTGCCTGTACCTTCTTCCTTTTTCGCTGATGTGGGTCTTTGAGACTGTTGAAAAACACCCCTGCTGCCACCTGCCGCGGGCAGCAAGTAGCTAGGGGAGGTCTGCCTGAATCCAGAGCCATTTGAACTAAGCCTTACGGTTCTCGTGAAAATGTCAGTTACAATTAAATGTCCCCTTTCCCTCCAACTGCACTTATGGCCTGGCCCTACCTGTATACCCGTATCCAAACCTTTATTTTTAGAGACATGACGACAGAGCATGTGAAATGAACCAAGAAGATGTGAATCATCTTTCATAAAATAACATTGGCAGCCGGCCTCAATGTTAATCTGTTGTTTACACTTGGCACGAGAGAGCTATAATAACCATTGGAATTGAGTCTCCAGTCAAAAAAGTGTAAAGTGCTTCTGCTTTTCGGTGTGTGTTCTATTTTTAATTGTGCTATAATTCACTTATATGTAGTAAAGCCATTTACTTTTGAGTAGTTACAAACTGACCGGGCACTCCTGTTCCTGACTGCTATTTACAGTGTTACACTGTTTCGAACCCCACACCACCTGCTGGAGTAAACCCTGCCTACTTGATCCCTCTGCCATGCAGTTTACTCTGAGCAAGTCAAATGCTAAAAGGGAGTATTTAGTAATTCAGTCAACAGTGTTGTGGCCTTAGGAAACCAGCCGTAAGCAACAGTATACCTAACAGAGTCTGCCTGGTAACCTCTGACCGCTTTAGGACCTCTATAAAGGCCTCACACCTGAGAACATGGTGATATTTATGCAGATTGTGTCTACCAGTCATCCAGAGTTCTGTAATCCCTCTGTTTATGTATTAACACAAAAATACAGATAGTTTTACGAATCTGCACAATCTTAGGTATACATTTACATGCAGGTAAGTTGAGCCTGGACCGTTTCTAGATTCATCACGCGAGAAGGAGGTATCAAGGGGTTCCAGAAGTCACATTTCCAATTCCTAAAGGAAATTCTGCACTCCGCTACGACAAAACTGCTTAAAGGAATCGAACAAAAACTGGCACGAAGATGATGCTTTTGTCTATGCTTGATTTGGCGTAAAACCATTCAGTGCTACATGAGAACATTATCCAAAAACAACAATTGATGGACAGAATGCAGAACAATGTCATACATTCACCCCAGTACAGAGATCTGGGCCTAAATCCATCGTTTTTTTGCTCACCATGCCATTCCAGTTTGAACCCAGCCATATGCAAATCAGTCTTGACCCTGTGCCTCATGGGAACAGTCCAGCCCGAACTGCCAAGCCAGGTCCTCCCTGGACTGGAAACAAGCATCCTAGGACCGGTTTCAGGATTACACCCCTCTTCAGCCAGGATAGCTTGATTCCAGGGGCATGGAGAGCACGGGACTCACGTCTGAGCATACCCGTCCCACTCGGGGTGACAAATGCAAAAACAACAATTGATGGACAGAATGCAGAACAATGTCATACATTCACCCCAGTACAGAGATCTGGGCCTAAATCCATCGTTTTTTTGCTCACCATGCCATTCCAATTTGAACCCAGCCATATGCAAATCAGTCTTGACCCTGTGCCTCATGGGAACAGTCCAGCCCGAACTGCCAAGCCAGGTCCTCCCTGGACTGGAAACAAGCATCCTAGGACCGGTTTCAGGGTTTCACCCCTCTTCAGCTAGGATAGCTTGATTCCAGGGGCATGGAGAGCACGGGACTCACGTCTGAGCATACCCGTCCCACTTGGGGTGACAAATGCAAAAACAATTGATGGACAGAATGCAGAACAATGTCATACATTCACCCCAGTACAGAGATCTGGGCATAAATCCATCGTTTTTTTGCTCACCATGCCATTCCAGTTTGAACCCAGCCATATGCAAATCAGTCTTGACCATGTGCCTCATGGGAACAGTCCAGCCCGAACTGCCAAGCCAGGTCCTCCCTGGACTGGAAACAAGCATCCTAGGACCGGTTCAGGGTTTCACCCCTCTTCAGCCAGGATAGCTTGATTCCAGGGGCATGGAGAGCACGGGACTCACGTCTGAGCATACCCGTCCCACTCGGGGTGACAAATGCAAAAACAACAATTGATGGACAGAATGCAGAACAATGTCATACATTCACCCCAGTACAGAGATCTGGGCCTAAATCCATCGTTTTTTTGCTCACCATGCCATTCCAGTTTGAACCCAGCCATATGCAATTCAGTCTTGACCCTGTGCCTCATGGGAACAGTCCAGCCCGAACTGCCAAGCCAGGTCCTTTCTGGACTGGAAACAAGCATCCTAGGACCGGTTTCAGGGTTTCACCCCTCTTCAGCCAGGATAGCTTGATTCCAGGGGCATGGAGAGCACGGGACTCACGTCTGAGCATACCCGTCCCACTCGGGGTGACAAATGCAAAAACAACAATTTCCGGTCCAGGGAAGGCATGGCTTGGCAGTTCGGGCTGGACTGTTCCCATGAGGCACAGGGTCAGACTGATTTGCATATGGCCATGTCTGAACAGGGGTGGCAGAGTGGGCTAAAGAACGGTGATGGATCAAGCCCAGATCTGTTGACTGGGTGTGAGTGTTTGATTGGTTCTGATGCTCCGTCCATCACCACCCCCTTTTGTACCGCTTTGTTCGCCATAAGTTGGCAGGGTATGCTCAGACGTTGAGTCCCTTGCTCACTTTGCCACTGGATTCAAGCTAGCCTGGCTGAAGACGGCTGAAATGCCAGAAACCGGTCCTAGGAAGCTTGTTTCCGGTCCAGGGAAGGCATGGCTTGGCAGTTCGGGATGGACTGTTCCCATGAGGCACAGGGTCCGACTGATTTGCATATGGCCATCTCTGAACTGGGGTGGCAGAGTGTTCTAAAGAACGGTGATGGATCAAACCCAGATCTGTTGACTGGGTGTGAGTGTTTGATTGGTTCTGATGCTCCGTCCATCACCAACCCCTTTGGTACCACATGAGAACATTAAGCAAGAAAATTTTAGAGATAATTTACAAGGTGGGGTTGTGAATTTATTTCATAAACTGACATTTTAATCTGAGCTTCCAATGTGACTGAGAAGATGGATTACTTTAGTTCGGCAGCCATAACCTGGTGTTCACAAACTAGTTCTTCTTTTTCACAAATCTTGCAGCAAAAAACATATTGCTGGAACCAAATGGGTTTAAGTGGAGTCCACTCAAGCTCCAGTAAACACATACTCTGGAGGGCTACACATTCCTATTGTGTCTGCATAACTAAAGTCAAAGGTAAGACTTGGGGGTCTGTGAACCACCTAAAATAGAAACAATCGTTCGGCACTAAGGGAATCAAAATAATGAAACATGGAGGAACTGAGAAAGGGGGAAAATCTTGCAACAAATAAAGGAATACTGGGTTCCTATTAATACTTGGGTCAGAGGCACTGGACAGGGGCCTTGTCCAAGGCCACATCCTGCATAATCTGCCCAGAGCTAGACCCAGTAAGCAGGGTATAGGACATGGTCTTTGAAAAGAGCCTTGGTGGCTGTGCCCAGCAGGCCTTGAGCTGCAAGAATGAGAAGAGAGCTTAGCCAAATGTCCTACAGCAGCGGTTGTATGACACAACCATGCATGCCTAAACCACGCATGCCTTAACCACGCGGTCTTTACAATGACTGCATCTTTACCACGCATACCTTTACAACGAGTTTGATTGTAAAGGCATGACTAGTAAAGGTTTATGTGTGGTAAAGATCCCACCAAGCCCCCCTGCCCTGAGCCCTAAAATTCATCCCTCCTGTGTTGTAATCTGTCTGCCCCAACCCTATTAACTACACTGAGCCCTAAAACCCGGCCCCCCAGGCCAAAGAAATCTCCAGGTAGTTGATGTGACAGCCCGGTATTGTGGGGTCCACCTGCCCTGAACAGTCATGTGGTGGAAGTGAGCTTCCCACCCTGAGAGTGAGGCATCAGTAGTAATGGTAACTTGTGGAATGGGGTTGAGTAAAGGCCTGCTGAGCAACAAGTTGTTGCTGTTCCACCATAGGAGAGCACGCTGAGATTTTGCCTTTACCAACTCCACATCCTCCCACTGACCCTCTACTAGTGACCATTGCTTCGTGAGGCACTCTTGAATTGGGCACATGTGCAGCCCGGCATGCAGCATTACTGTAGAGCTAGAATCTATCCTCCCAAAAAATGTTATTACCGTTCTTACAGTAAGAGGTCATCCTGTCTGAAAAAGAGGTAGCCGCTTTAGGAATGCCAGCGCCTTCTTCTGGTTGGGGTATGGTTTCGGTGACAAGGTCCAAGGACAGCCAGTTTTGCCAGTAAGTTCACTTATATTTTATTGTGCATTGGACAATTGTTTTTTATGAGATAAAACTGCTACTATAGTAGGAAAATGTGATGCCAAGCATCGACAAAGATGATGTTGCCAGAAATTTTTATTTGAGGTTACACATGAAACACCTGACCAGAACTAGAAGAGCACTGACCCAGCCAACCCTCTGGTTACATGACACACAGAAAAGAAACAAACTACTCACATCACACAAGACTCCAACAAGTCACTACACACGTGCTATTAACCAGAAGGTATTTATCTAATACTCTGCCTGCGTCACAAAAAAGGCTTTCTATGCAAATCACTGTTAGTAAGTTGTTTGTGTTTCTTCTTTTAGCCAAAGGAGAAATGCTTGGCTGCTTCGGTCTGACGGAGCCAAATCATGGCAGTGATCCGAGTAGTATGGAGACAAAGGCACGATACAATCCCACTAGCGGCACCTACACACTCAACGGCTCCAAGACCTGGTAAGAGAGAGTCATATACCTGCTGAGGCCACTGTCAAGGCATTTCCCCAATAAACTCTCATGCACTCATTCCACTCCTCCTCCAGTATGTTCATAGGCCACACCTGTGGTATGCTTTGCTGCATTTGCGCACACAATAGTTGGTGCCAGAACTAACATCTGTCGCTCCCAAACTTTCTTAGATCACTTGCTTTTTGCCCCTGTTGCCATCCCTGGGTCCATTCAGCGTTCCCTCTGGGGAAAGAAGCATCCACCATTTGTCCAGTCCAGCCATGTCCCAATCCATGAAAAACGTTCAGTTTATACATTAGCAAGCAAGCCTAGAACTGAATTGCTTTAGGCTGTGTGAAGCTTGAGCTACATACTGTCACAAAAAGTGAGCAGAAAATAAATCGATTTGGTACAACTAGTCAGAAGGTTTGTGGCAAAGTAAGTTATAACACAGTTCTAACATTTGCTGTCACGTTCTGTGACATTTTGTTTCAGTGTAACATTGGTCTCCTTAAACATTAAAACACAAATGCAGTTATTGCTCCTTGAGATCATTATGTACCAAAACCTGTTTAGCTCTAGACACTTTGTCACAGCATTTATGGATGAAGGACAGAACGAACCACCAATGGGTCACTGTACAGGTGTGGGTTGGGGCTGTTAATAGTTTATCATTTAAGGATAAATATGGTGTTCAGTGATAGCTACTGGTCACATTTCAATCTATCAGTCAATTCCATTTATTCGGGGACAAACCACTTAAACCCATACAAATTAAAAACACATCAATATGTACAACATTAAAACAAACCATAAATACATATATGAAAAATAGGTCTCAATAAAATATACATAATAATATAATTCATTTCTTATAATAGCATTTCGAATATGACACATTGAGGTTAAAAACCTTAATACACTATATACAGTGGATTCACAAGTTTCAGTTCCTACAATTCTCAACGCAAATTTGTATTGGGATCCTCTAGCTGTGTGCAAATTGGAACAATCCATTTTTTGAGAGCAACAGAAATAGTAAATCTACGAGAGTCTCAGAATCTGAGTTACAAGCTGGACAAATAATTATGGGAGCTTTTGGCCATTTACTGCAAAATGTGTTTATGGTCAAAGTTCCATATCTGATCTTGAAGTACAGGGACTTGGCAAGATGTAGGGTAATAGAATCTTAAAAACGCAATAATTTACACCACAGAGTGCAACAAGCCATATCGCATACTTATCAGAATTTGTTCTCGTGTATATAACCAGTTCTTTTCTTTAATCTGAGCTTTAGAAATAAGATAAACCTCTCTTGGGGACTTACACAAATCACCTAAGCCAAGAAAAAGTAAGTTCAGTTTGTACCAATTTCTGCCAGGGTATGCTACCATTACCATCCAGGATCAGCATCTCTTATAAAGCCTTTCTATGCATAGTCGGCTCCTGCATATACCATAATCTTTCCCAATAAAACAATGGCTCGCTGTAGGATTGGGTTTATATCCATATCTATGTTTGGTGTAATGGCGAACTCTGGGGTATCTTAAGAAGAGCCGTTAAAAATTTCCTGTTCATTATAGTCATTCTTGGAACATTCTGATGGCGCAACATCATATAAAACAGCCCACACAGATTGCATTTTATATGTATGTAAAGCTGGGGGTTGCAGACTTGGAGTGCATCTGTGGGTCCTCAATATGCCAATATATTGCAACAGCTTTAGAGCACTTTTTATTATCTGCAAATTCCATGTCATATTGTCAGACAATGTAATGCCAAGTAGTCAAAAGTCTTCACCCTTTCTATTTTGTCTCCATCCAAAGTAGGTACAACTCAGTAACCCCTATGAAGATTTAATGTCAAAAATGTGGTTTTAGCAACATTAACCTCCAACCGCCTATGTATGCAGAAGACAGTGAAGTGGTGTCTTGGAGATCAATAACATGTCATCTGCGAACAAAGGTGTTGAAACCAAGGATTTACATAATTTTAGTGCGTTATTACAACAATCGCTTAAAAAATCCGCTACTCCATTTATATAGGGTGTAAACAACGTTCAGGCAAGTACCCAACTTTGGTGTACCCCCTTGTCCTTTAACTCGCCCAGGTGATCCCTCCTCACTTGTGCATATGTTTCTTCAAACAGTTTTATTAAAATGGACAACAGATTTTCCTGGACCCATTACCTTGAAGATAGGCCAAAGATTGGGACGAGTTACCTGGTCAAAAGTTGACCTAAGATCGACAAAGCCAACATAAATGACCATTCCCCAATACAACAGTCTTCCAATAAATTAGGGAAAATCTAAGAAACCTGATCAATAATGCTGACCCTTTTTTTGAAGCCTGCTTGGAGATGAGATAGGATATTATTCTCTTCAATCCAATCATGTAGCTTCTGGAGAATCTATCTACAGATGAGTTTCTGTGTACTAGCAATAAGGCTTATAGGCAGATAATTACTCAGACATTCCCTTGATCCCTTTTTAAAAAACAGAAATATTTCAGCTCTTGCTCAAGTTTCTGGTAACTCAGTTCCTGTCAGTACAGAATTAAAAACTTTGTTAAGATAGGGACCCCAGGAACAAGGCTCCAACATGAATAAGTCACATGGAATTTTGTTGGGGTCAGGAGCTTTATTTAATTCAGTGGCCTTATCGCTTGAAGAGTCTCTGCTAGGGAAAAAGTTAACAGTTCAATATGACTGGAAGGGTATTAGCACATCGGGCTTTTCTGGATGGAGTTGATTCATAGTTTTAGAATACAAGTTGGTAAAATGGTCAACCCAGGTTTTTGGCTTAATGAAATAATTCGCGGTGGTGTGATCATAGCAGCTACCATGGGCGGCTATATGCCAAAATAACCTGGCGTCTTTAGCATTCAGTGCAATGGTAAGGTTGAGCCACCTGTTATCTTTCAACTCTCTTTTAGCTCTACCTAGGACCCTCTTGTATTTGTTCGTGGCAGCTCTTACACTAACACTGTTTCGAGTGATTGTAGTCTTTAGGTCCCCATTTGCCACATTACAATCCTCATTGAACCAAAAACTACTCTTTGAGTTATGGTGAGCTGGTCTTATTTCTCTACTGAAACATTTTCCCAGTGGTTTAAATAGATGAACATGTGCTCGAACAACATTGATGGAGTTATCGAGTGTATGTGTTATGGGATCGAAACTATCGGCCACTTTCCTGCTTATATATTGGCTAACATATCGGGTTGCTGCAATAGAGAGCTCCATTTTACATTATGCCTGTTTGAGACAATCAACTCTGATACAGCTGGTTTTCCCCAAGTTCCTTGCATAAAGGAGAAAAGGCATTCATAGTCAGATGGAGAGCATTATGGTCGCTATCATTGCGTTTTACAATTACCATGTCAATTAATGCTTTCCAAAGCCTAAGGTCCAATAGGAAATAATCGATTCGACTGGATTGGTTTAAACTGTAATATGTATGTTTTCTAATCCTGCCAGAATGCGTATGCTCATTGCAGACCCTAAACCCTAGAGATAAAGTAAGTGCATTCAGTTGAATAGCCATTGATGTCCATTGCTTAATGGGTGCTAGGTCTAAATCCGGTCTAGCCCACAGCTCCTCTTCAATGTCCATATTAGAGCAAACAGTGATGACCAAAGGTTCTAAAGCTGTATTGAAGTCACCAGAAATTATAAGAGGTGGACTATCATCAATTTTTTCAATCAAAAATTCAAGCTGTCTTAGAGTTTGAGAGCCATTTATTTCCCCTCTGGAAGTACGACTGTAAACTTTAAAGATGACACAGTGTTGCCCTGTGCTAGAGGTTAATTTGATGCCAATATGTCTGTTGAAATTGTTTTTAAAAAATTTGACCACACAATTTAAAGGGATTTCAATCCATAAGGCCCCGAAATGCCAACCCATCCCCTTTCTTTGTGCATGTACACTGTAATTCATGTAACTTGGCCAAAAATAAAGTGTCAAACACCAGGTCTCCTGAAATAGGCAAATATCACATTTGTTTATAAAGGCGCCCCATTCCAGGTCATACATCTTTGGAAGAAGCTCTGCACTTTACCAAGAAGGGATATTCATCTGATTGGGGACAGTTGCCATCACAGTTTAGGCGATATTCTGTTCCCCAGGCAACATAATGCTTGTCCCACTGAAAACCTGTGTGTAATTGAACCGTTGCCGTTCATCTCTGTCAAGTTCGATGAAATTATAAATTGGCCCCGCACTGTCAATTTCCTTCATTTGGGTCACATTTCTATCCATGGAGGGCTGGCTCAGCCATTCCACTCTACCAAAAGCTGAATCTTCCTTTCTTCCAGTATTTGACCCAGAATACCAGGGACTATTTTGTTTGGTACTAACAGTACCCCCAGGCTCAGGAGGCGGTATTTAAACTGGATCGGGCTGCTACTGGAAATACTGGCGCGTAGATCCAGACCCACCAGGCCATCACCTAAGGTCCCTTCAGCAAGAAGTAGTTCTATATTGTCATACATCCTTCCTGAGGTAGGATGTCAGAATGCTGTCAAAATTTCAGAGTGAATAACGTAGTGACAGTGACGTACACCCCGCATCCATTGAATAAATGTATCAATTAGTGAGCTTTCATCCTCCCTCGCTGAATGAGGTAATTTGGGAGCATTGATTAAGAACTCTGTTTTACTGTTGGCATTACAAAAGGACATAAACTCACTTCTAGAAATAGTACGATTAAAATTGCTATGCTGGGTGGGTCTGACAGTTGACATTCCAACTGAACTCTGTGCAGGAGGGACAGTGTGGCTATTATGATAGAGTGGGACTGTGTGCCTACAAGCACTAAATAACCTGTTCGCATTGCTAAGCAATCCTGTGGATGCATGGTCGTAGATGAGTAATGGTCTCAACTGGCACGCTGATGAAGGCCCTTTGACTGATTAGCATTTGTAGGTTCGCCTGCGGGAGCCCTCCTTAGGTTGTTACACCTTGAGATTTTGAGGTAGCATGTAAAGCTGGACAGCTTTTTGTGTGGGAAAATCAAGTGATAGACTGCTTGGTGCCGCTTTCAAAGGCAACAACTGTTTTAGTTGCTTGATCCAGTTGGCAACCTATAAGGATAATATTAGTTTTAGATCTTTTATCTCCTGTTTTAGTTCCATAATTAGTGCTATCATTGTGCTCTCAGGGCGCTTGCCATCAGCCCTCTTCTCACAATTCCCTTTTGCAACTCGCTTGCTTGCTACCTCATTGGGCCCACCCACTGACTGTAAAGGTGTGAAACTGCTCCAGCAGATGGCATTAACTTCTCGATGGATAATGCTCTGGGATGACCCATATTGGATGTCCCTATCCCCCAAAGTGAATAAATCAACGGTGGAACCCCCCAGGTCTACGGACTTCGCTAAATTGGTGGGGGAATAAGTGGTAAAGCTTCTTACTTGAATGTTACTACTATCTTAGGTTGTTTTTTTCTCTGATGCTTTGAAAGATCTTTTTCACAGTTATTTATTGACTCCACTTCATCAATTAATACCTCAATTACCTCTAATGTGCAGCTGACCGGTTGCGCTTTAGATTATTTTTTCAATGTATTTATCCCTTGCAGGAGCTCACCAGCTTTTCTTTTTCCCCATCTCAAGACTAAGGACTTTTGCAGAATGACAAATCAGTGGTACATACAATAGTGCTTTAATTTTGGGCCATAATAAGTGATAAGCTTCAACTTAGAGGCGTCTAGATAGATGAAAAACAAATTTAAGACTTCCCCAAGGAAAATATTTCCATATACATTTCAGCAACTACCGACCTACCAAATATAACCCCTGGCCGTAGTTTGTTTCAAGTGTTCAGTTCTCACAACAAACACATGGGACAATTCACGCACGTCTAGAGTGCAGGAGCCAAGAGAGGGGACCCGGCCACTTCTGGCGATGACGGTCGAAGAAAGATGGGCCTGTCATTGGCCCAGTTGCGTCCCACCCTGCAGAGATGTTGAAGGTGCTTCTTAGCGATGCAGGTCATAGGGCCCACCGCCTCCTCCATGCCTCAAAGAATTCTGGGGATTGGAGTCCCTTGGACCCAAGCAGTCTCTTGTGTCTCGTGCAGCAGGGATGTTGAAAGCGCTTTATAGCCAATACAGATCAGAGGACTAACCTCCTCCTCCTCAATGCCGCAAATAATTCTGGGGATTGGGGTCCCTTGGTTCCAAGCAGTCTCTCTTATTTATAAATCTGTTTATTGAAGTTTAATGAAGCGTACAGTACATTATGAAGCCAGAACAACTTACATTTATATTTGTACCGTTGTTATTTACCCAGGCGAGTGTACATTGATTGATGAGGAGAGGATACACCTCCTAATCTCATGTCGGTATTGGAGGCCTCTCAACTGTGGCGGCAACTATAAAGTCGCTTTTGGTGTCACACAAAAGGAGACAACCCTGATTAAAGAGCACTAGCACTCCACCCACTCTCCCCCAGTATGTCTCCATAACCAGTTAGCAAACCATGGAATAACAGGGGCAGGACTTCAAATGCCCAACCAAAATAGCAACAGCAGCAAAGTCCGAACTTTATTCTAGTATCACCTGTCCATGTCCCTTAGGTCGTCCCCCCATCCCGGTGCCCCACATAAAAACTGTTTCACAGACAATGTCACATTTGCTTGACTGGTGCCAGGCCCCCCTAGGAAAGCGCCCTCGTCACGCACCTGACAAGACACTGCTGGATCCCCATCTAGTCGCATCATGGTCTGCAAAAGCGCCTCCCACTGAGCTGCTATGGGCGTCTTCCTGAGGCCTAGCGTTTCCTCCCTCAGGAGGGCCGTGCCCTCCGCCTTAGCCCATACCAGGAATTAACCTCGCCATGCCCGTGCGTGTCGTGAATCAGCCGCTTTCCAGCGTTTAGTGAGCAGCCGCTTTGCCACCACTAACCCCAGGTCGATGAACCGAGAGGTGACTTTCATGGAAGGACTTCTGTGGGAGAGGTGTAACAGGTAGGTTGGCCATTCGGACGGGATATTGCGACCTGTGCACGCGCAGAGCGCCTCTCGCACTGCCTGCCAGTACGGACACAATACGGGACAGCTCCACAACATATGGATTAGGCTGGCATCTAGCTCCGCACAGCGGGGGCAGCCCGCATCTGTACGATGGAAGTATCTGTTGATAGATTCGGGTGTGAGGTATGCTCTATGTAAGATGAAGAATTGTATTTGGCGGAAAAGCATGTTCCTGGGGATCCTCGTCGGGCCCTGCAGCGCCCTGTCCCATTCCTTGTCGGCCATGGGCCGGGCCAGGTCCGCCTCCCACTTACGACGCATCGGGGCCAGACTGATCGCCGCATGTGTGTGCAGGGAGGCCACAAACCACCGAACCAGATGTCTCCCCCGTCCCATTACATGGAGATATTGCATCGTAAGATGTTGTTCCGGTTCCTCCCTGAGATCTCCCCAACAGCTCGTGAGCGTCGCCATCAAAGACCGGTGACGAAGAAAGTGGCCGGGAGCCAGCCCCGTCTCCTCCGCTAGGGCGGCGAATGAGAGGAGGGCACCCTCCCGGTAAAGATCCCCCAGCGTTTGTATGTCTACAGCGCTCCAGTCCGCAAGTTACTAAGCACCCCGCCCGCTAGGAGAACCTTCGAGTGGTATGGCCGGGGCGTAAGGAGTCCGGGCCCGGGTGAGGTAGAGGCTACGGCAGTAGCATTTGTAGGCCACCACCACGAGAAGGGGCACAGGCCTCGACACTTTCGCGGCCGGGTGGAAAAGCTTGATGATGTCAACTAAAGGGAGGAGGGGTGCAGCAGTCGCAGTATCATCACGCCCTCTGTCTGCCAACCACCGGGCTATCCACTGTAGCTGCGCAGCCAGGTAATAATGCTCAAAGCACGCCATTGCATGTCCCCCCTGGTCGGTGGGGAGGTACAGCTTGAGCAATGCAACTCTGTGGCGTGCGTTACCCCATAGAAAGTCCCGAAGTGACCGCGCAAGGGCTGCGAAAAAAGATGCCGGAATATAAATGGGTAGGTTGGCGAAGTAGTACAGGAGTCGGGGTAAAATCACCATTTTGACTAAGGCGACTCGGCCTGTGACCGTGAGGGGAAGGGTACCCCAGAACCGCATCTGAGTCTTGACTGCTGCCACGGCCCTGCCCAGATTGCCCTCCACAAGATCCGCCGGCTGACGATATATCTGGATACCCAGATAACGGAAGATATCCGGCCGCCATTGGACCTGCACGCCCCCAAGATGATAGTTCGGGTCTTGAGTGTCGGCTCGAAACACATATAGACAGGACTTAGCGGCGTTCACCCGGAGGCCTGAGAGAGCAGCGAAGTAGAGTAGAATGTGCTCCAGTTTGGCCGGGATGTGAGCCACATCTCTAACAAAGACCAGCAGGTCATCCGCATAAAGCGATACCTGATGCGTCGCATCACCCAGAGGGATGCCATCAGTCGGCTCCCTACGGAGCGTGGCGGCGAGGGGCTCTATTGCTAGCGCAAACAGAGGGGTGAGAGCGGGCACCCCTGTCTGGTGCCATGGCAGATTGGGATGGCATCGGAGATGTACGGCCCGGTTCTCACTCTCACCGTGGGATCCTTGTAAAGGAGGGCTGCCAGCTGGAGGAACCCGAGGCCCAACCCGTAGTGCGACAATGCCGCCACCAGGTATCCCCACTCTAGACAGTCGAAGGCCTTTTCAAGATCTAGAACCAGGCAGCCCGCCCTAGGCCATCGTTGAACACTGTCAGTAGCCACCCGGAAAAACCGCCACAAATTAAGGGAGGTGCTGCGCTTAGGCACGAAATCATTTTGGTCGGCGTGCACCAACACCGGCACCATTGGCGCCAGATGCTCCGCCAGCACCTTAGCCAAGATTTTGTAGTCCGCATTGAGCAGGGCAAGGGGGTGGTATGACCCCAGATTGGTGGGATCCCGCCTGGGCTTGAGCAGAAATACCAGATAGGCCTCTCGCATGGAAGCGGGCAAGGTATGTTCTTCGAGAGCGGCCAGATAAAGAGCGTGCAGTTTGGGTACTAGTGACTCCCGATAGGTCTTGTAGTATTCCGCTGGGAGCCCATCAGGTCCCGGCACCCTCCCAGAGGCCAAAGAGGTGACCGCCTCTCCGATCTGTTCCACGGTGAGGGGGCACTCGAGTGACTCTTGATACTCATCTGGAACCGTGGGCAGACAGGCAGCCTCAAGGAACCGATCCAGGTCCTGCGCCTGCCGGCGTCCCGCCGAACGGTACAGGGTCGCGTAGTGTTCCGTCATTGCCTGATGTATCTCCCACTGCGTGTATACGAGTGACCCATCGGGCCCGCGAATAGCATCTATCGGAGCATAACATAAGCAGTCTCCTGTCTGAGCAGCCAGGCCAGCAACCGCCCGCCCTGTCCGACGTGGCATGAATTCGAGCCCCGAGTGAGCCGCATAGTTGTGACAACGCAAGCGCTCCAGCAGCTCAGCGTGGCGCACTCAAAGCCGCGCTAGCCGGGCCGTGTCTCGACCTCCGCCCTCACCGTGTTGTTTGCACGAGAGTAGGCGAGATTCCAGGCTAGTGAGCGACAGTGCAAGCCGCTTACGAATGTTCCACTCCGTGCCCAGACAATGCCCCCTGATAGTGGACTTATGGGCGTCCCACTCTGTCAGTTCACTGCTCGCTGTCCCCTCATTCAGTTCAAAGAACTGCTCTATTGCTGTGCCTAGGGATGCACGAAATTCTGCATCCTCCAGGGCCGCTGGTTGGAGGTGCCACGTGGGGACTGGGGGACGGCCGGGGTTCCATCTGAGACGCAATCTGAGAGGGTTATGGTCGGAGTGTGTCTGACCCAGATATTCTGCCTGGTCTATCAGGGGAATCAGAGAATGGGATCCCACCACCCTGTCGAGACGCACATGAAGGTCATGCACCTCCGAATAGTACGAGTAGATGCGGTCGTCGGGATGCAAACTGCGCCACATATCGAACAATGCTCAGTGCAACATCCAGTTGGTGAGGGTCCGCGCGTTCGAAACCGCCTGTGTGTTGCAGAGGGGCGGGAAGGACCGATCAAGGTGTATGTCAAGGACTGAGTTGAAGTCCCCTCCCAGTAGCCAGGGAAGGCCCGCATATGGTGCCAACACTGTGGACAAATGGGCAAGAAATGACGGTTGCTCGACGTTTTGGGGCATATAAGGAGCCTAGTAATATGTGTTGGCCATTGAGCCTCCCGCGCGCTAATGTGTATCGCCCTTCCGGGTCATCTACTACTTCTGTGCATGTAAGCGGTGTGCCCGCCCTCACCCAGATCGATGTGCCTCGGGCGTGTGCGGATTATGTGGTCCCAAAGAGCTGACCCCTCCAGCGGGCACGCTGTGTCATGTGAGTCTCTTGGAGGAAGGCTATGGCCGCCTTATGTCTTTGCAGATAAGCAAAAATGGAATAGCGACACACTGGCGTGTGCATACCCCGTATGTTCCATGTGATTACGTTGGTGGTGGCCATCTAAAGCAATTAAGGGCTGTATAGGCGACGGGGCCGGGTTCCGATCGGCCGGTGGAGGGGACATAGGCTCTAGGTGTCATGCCGGTGTGCTGCAACAAAGAACAGAACAAAGGAACGTTTGTGTGCTGCCGAGCACACGAAATGGGAATCGAGAACTGTGTAACTACCAGGGCAAATCCCCGAACGGGCATTCGTCCAAACTGCAAGCTAAACGCTTATGGTGTGAAACTAAGCCAGGTAATTGCTAACGGGTGCGCGGCGTGGCTATAGCTGACGTAAGCTGCTCCTCTACCGCATTACCCCTGCATTCACTATGGGTGCCTTCTGTGATGCGAGTTTAACTGAGTGTGGGCAAATGGCCTAGCTGTGTCCATCTACACCGCCTGCCGCAGATCCCGCGTGGCGCATGACCCCCCCCCTGAGCAGGACTTCCCACCACCCCGCTCGCACGAGGTGACCAAGCAAACTTAACGGCGCCAGCACACAACACTGCACCATAGCATACATGGGAGCCTGTAAGCAATCAGTCACCATGACACATTGTCTATCGCATGTCGACATGTGTGCCAGCGGGCGCTGCCACCTCGCTGCCCTTGGCTCACACGATCTGGTCGGCAGTCTGGGGTGTTACCAGCGGCATAAGTTGATCTTCTGAGAGCATGGTGGACGGAGAAGACAATCTGCTGGTCTCGGGTTCACTATGTCCGTGAACTTCCGCTTCGCCCTGGCTACTCGTAGACCCAAGGGTTGCCACCGCCTCCAGGGCTCCCTGACGCTCCAGTCGCATCCTCTCCGGACTGGGCGCTACAACAGGGCCCGGCCCCGCATCCCTGCGGGATCCCCTCCGCCGCCGCCGCCGTGGTCTCCTCTCCTGTCGGCCACCAACTCCTGGGTCTAGGAGCCTCCATCCCCCGCACTGCCCCGTCTCCTCCAGCCAGTCCCAAACATCCGAGGGGGCGTCGAAGAAGCGAGTCCCCTCGTTCGTGACCACCCGGAGACACGACGGGAACAGCAGGGAGTATGGGATCTCCAGGTCGCGCAGCTGGCGCTTCACTGCCAGATAGCTGCTCCTCCGCTTCTGCACTGCTGCCGTGTAGTCCGGGAAGAACATCACCTGCCCATTTCCCACTGTGATGGTGCCCAACTTCCTGGTCTCGCGAAGCACCACGTCCCTGTCTCGGTAATTGAGGAGTCTGAAAAGGAAGGAACGGCCTGGGTTCCGCACCGGGACCCTGTGCGCCCGCTCCACCACGAACTGTGGGGAGAGCACCCCCGGGGGGAGCATGTCCCGGAGCCACCCCTCAACACCCTCAACATACTGTTCCGGATGCCGTCCCTCCTCGTCCTCCAGTAATCCCACCACTCGGACATTGTTGCGCCGGGAGCGACCTTCTGCGTCCTCGGCGCAGTCCTCCAGGGCATGGACGCGGTCTATCAGATCTTGCAGGGCTATAGTGTGATTGCTCACCACCGGCTGGATATCCTGGAGCGTTTGGCGTTGTTGGGACACTGTTTCCACCAACTTGCGGTGGTCCGCATGGAGAAGGGTGAAGTCCATCGTAACTTTGTCAATCCGGGACTCCAAGGAGGCCTTTGTCTGTTCCAAGGTAGAGCCAATTCGTTCCACTGCCGCTAGCACTGTGTCCAGTTTTGCCGCAAGTGGCGCCGCCTGAGGCTCCGCATTTCTGTCGTGGTGTCTCGGTGCGGGACCCGGGCCTTCCGCCTGCGACCGGCCCTCCTTCAACGTGTTTCGCAGCCGGCCCATGACCAATTGCTGTGCTGAAGGCATCCGCTGGCAACCCTGGCACTAGACGGGTGACTCGAGCCCAGAACCCTAGTCCACCGTAATATGAGAGAGTTGACACCACGTTCCCTCCGCTAGTGTGGGGAGGAGGGAGGGGGGAGAGGGAGAGCAAGTACCCTCCTGATAGTGGCTACGGCCACCGTCCAGGAGACACCAGCTTTCTGCTACTTCCAGGCTCCGGAGGCCACCAGGACCGTCTTGTGTCACCCCCACGATGCACCAGGATCGCCCGCCGGGCACCTCTCCCCCACCTTGACGTCGACGTCCCTCATTGATCAGTTCTGGCGATTGTCTGCCGCCGCTGCCTACGGCTGCCGCTCCTGGGCCACCGTCAACTGATGGGCACCGCCCCGGCACTACAGGCGCAGTACAGACAGCAACACGGCCCAAACGGCATTCCAGCCCCAACTATGTCAGGGCGCTCCACACAGTTCGCACCGTTAGGGAAACTCCCTCCGCAAAGAGCCCCCACTGGCCCGCCACCGCCCGCACCTGCAGCCCAGTCCTCGTCTCTCCCGCCCTCTCAGCTCTGCACTGGGTGCGAATGGCCTCAGGCACCACCGCTACGCGCCAATACCTCCGGTGTACGCAGCAGGCCTAGGTGCTCTCCTCATTCCAGCACCAGGACAGCCCCCTCCTCCCTCCGCAGCCGCTCACCCCACTGTCCGAGTCCAGACCATCCACTATAAACTGACCAGGCCTCAGGCTGCGGGCCCCGCAAGTCCTAGGCCCCCGCGTCGCTACTGCGGGTCTCAGGGCAGTCTAGTACACCACAGTCTGCCTCGCTGACCTCCACCGGGCCCGCAGCTCCACTGCTGCACACAGAGAGGTCCGCCTCACTCTCTAGGCCGCCCCGTTGCGCCCATCGGGCCCTTAGAGCCTTTCCAGGCGGCCCCGTCAGGCGATCAGGCAGGTCCTGAGTTGAGGCGCTCCATGCGGCCTTACAGATATATCAGGCAGCACCCCGGAGAGCCCACAGCAGGTCCGCTTCACAGTAGCGCCACAAAAGTGCGTGCTCTGCAGCACCGCCGGCAGACTGCGGCCGCTTCCGCGCCCTCCTCGCACTCACCACTCCATTGAGCTCGTCTCGCAGGCCGTAGCGCCTCCGGCAGGCCACGGACGAACAAGCCTGCCTCACACCACTACCGCTGATACTGGCCGCCACACTGGAGAGGCCCGGCGCCGTCCCGCTTCTTCTGCCACGGAGATCCCGACCAGCGCAGCCTGGTCACCTTGTGGCGAGCCGCGGGCTGGAGTACCCGCTTTAGCCGATCGCGGCTCACCGGCCGCTCCGCCTCCCTCACCGGCACCAGCTTCAGCGCTGCATAGCTGGAGCAGCAGGCGGTCGTGTCCATCAAGTTTCGTTGTGGGGTGGCAGGAAGCCTGAGTTTTGCGACTGGCGGTGTCTGGCGTTGTGAATTAACCCAGTTGGCAGGATAATTGCCAGGGTGATGGCACCGGGCAGCAGGAGCTTCACCTACGCGCGACCATCTTGAAAGCGCGCCACCTAGTGCCCTCGTCCCAAGCAGTCTCTCTTGTCACATGGCTATCTGCTTACAGTGGACTTAGAGTACGCCTATTGCTTACCATTGATTGACTTCAATGTCACTCTCATTTGCTTGCTTCTTATTCGTTAGCTTGTGTGGTTTCTTCTACTGTTTGCCTCTCTCCTGGCGCATAGATACATTACTTGTGTCCTTCCACTGCTCACTTTCCAGACATTTGTTTTTGTTTGAGTATTCTACAAGAGGGCACATTTTCCTGCTGTATCCCCAGAGTGCTTCTCTTCCCCGTCATGCACTCGTTGTGCTTCTCCTGTGCCCGCTCCTGTTGCTCTATTATCCATTTACTTTTCTTTCTCCGTTCCATGTTGCCGACTCCCAGTTAGTTTGATTCTCCCTGCGCCCACAGTGTTACTTAAGCCCTGCCCTATGTTGCTTCCTTCCAAACCCATGCTCTGTAATTCCAATTCGTCTTTCTCTTGCTCCCCACGTTGCTGTCTCGCCAGTGTTTCTTCTTTGCCCATGACGCCCACAGAAGCTGAGGATATTTGAATCTGCTTCAACATGGAGCAAATGACCTGCACAATTTTTGGACCAACTTCACCTGGGGACTAATACTACAGCTCCATTTCTAAAGAGGTGCGGAAGCACCCAGAACCCTTGGACCTGCAATCACGGCCTGGGGTGTCACAGTGAAGAAGGCCAGTCCCTCTACTTCCTTTCACTGAAGTGTACAACTTACCTGTCTGATACATAACACCAATTGTGCTCCCGCCCTCCCAGAGACGCTCGGAATAAGTGCTGCAGAGGAGCAAAACGTTTGCTCCTTGTTTGTGCTACACAGTTTTTAAATTTGACTCCAAAGTTTTACAGCATCTCAGTTTTTAGTTTTCACACATGAGGCAGCTTTAGCTGTCTGTATGCAAAAGCCTATTGTGGACCACAGTGCTTAAAGTAGTACTAGAGACGTGGGCGGAAATCTCTAAGATACTTGGCCTAAGTAATTAAGGGTGTTGCTTAAAATATGTTAACCACAGTCCTCTGCTCACACAGCATGCTCCCTGACTAGCTAGCATTTAGATGCCCCATTGTGGCTATGACATCTAAACATATCACACAACAAGCAAATGCATAAAACAAGCTAGACCTTCTTGCTTTGTGAGTGCTGGTTAGTAATTCTATATAAATGAGTAAAAGCAAGGATTTGGTTATAAATAACATTGATAATTACAAGTGGTACCTGTAGGAGAGTAGGGTCTGCAATCCTATGATCACCCAGATTTTTTGCTTTTGCTTCATTGGTTTACGACTTTCTCCGGCTGTGGGCCTGCCAATCAGACCCACAGCCTAGCTGTTCTCTCTCAAAATTAACACACATGTACGTTAGGTGCATCCACTAATTGGAACTGGGCCACCTTGTCAGTCCCTGTCTCAGCATACCACAGGTATCCAGGGCATCGGTGTACCCAGGGCCTACCAGGGGCTGAAGCATGTATTATGCCACCCCTGGAATGGCCGCCCAAATCTGACACAACTGGCTGCACGACAGCTGGGGCCACGTGGTGTAATCACCCGTTGCTGTAGGTGTAGTATTCCTACACCTAAACCCTAAAATGGACACATGGATTCCTATCAGTCACTCCTATAGCAGGCCTTATCGATCCTGAAGGCAGAGTGCAGGGAATCATGTGGGACGGTGCTCTGGCGCGAGCTGAGCCCGTCGACGGCTTGCGGAACCAAGTCCTAATAGCCGTTCCATGGTGACGCGGGCCAACTACTTTTAATGCATTATAATCCTTGCGGTTATTTGCTAACTTTGGCATCGCATCACCTATACATGTCGAGTAAGGTGTCATACGAATGGGAATACGAACCCCTCGCCAGTCCTGGTGACGGGGTTAGCATTCCCCCCTTTTAGAGGGACACGACATGGAAGTAACCTTGAACCCCGGTTAAAGTTGACTCAGGCCTCAGCATCACAAAATGGATGCTGCCACCAGACACAAGTCTGACCTCCTGCTGCTGGGGGACCTTCCAGCAAGGGGAGCTTGGACAAAGGGTTTCCTGTCGAGGGCGGTGTTAGCACCGTCCCAGACAGGGTTTGTGTATCCCAGGTAGGCAGGGCTGAAAGGAAGGTGATTGCAAGTGGCACCCCGGTGCTCACTGTGCATAGCCCGGCTCAAACCAGTTTCGGGGGCACACCAGCCCCTGAGCTGGCGCGAAGCCGGACAAAGGTTAGGGGTGTAACCACCCCCCTCCTGGCTCCACCCATAGGTAGAACCTAGTCACGGGCCAGCCCCTTTTCTTAGAATAAAGGTAGGAGCGAGTCCCCTTCCCAAATTGGATAATCAGATAATCGGATAACTCCGAATCACGAACTACTTTCCACGAAAGGAACTCTTGACTATTTCTGAAGACTCTCCCTTGTGGCTAAGGAGTAGCCACCCTGCACCAGCAGGCACCATCTAAGCGCTTGCGGTTTGCTGTAAGTCTCTCCTACGGATCAAGACTGCCCAGCTCTACGAGACCCGAGTTCCCTGCCATCTCTGACCTTTTACCTCCCTCATCAGCTCAGCTGAGAGTCGTAGGTGTGACGAGACCTGCGGGACCGGCTATCTTCAGAACCTGCACGACGCTTATCTAGCACGCCCACCGAGGGACCCTCGAGTGAGTGCACCTAGGGTTTGAGAAGCCCTAACCCTGAGCAGCTCCAGCATCGAAGTCTGCCTCCCCAGCATCCCCGAGATCTGCGTGGGGGCCCTTCCGCTCCTTGTTGCTCACCGCGTTGTTCGACCACTTGCCGACCGGCTTGTGGCCCTCTTCACGACGCACCACGATTGTTTCATCACTAGTCTGGTTGCTCCAGACTGGCTCTTGCTCCCCTTCAACAGAGGAGTACCACGGACCCTCCTGGTCCACTCCCGACGCCATCTTGACTCCCCCGCTTGGGTTGCCACTGCCAAGATCCGCTGCCCCTTCCTGGGCCCAGCATCATCGACAGCAGACACCTTCGTGGGACAGCTCGCCCTCCATCCTGGTCGCCGCCGCGCCTCCTGGTCCGAGGAACAGCCGAGTCCGACGTCACCCACTCACCTGGTCGAGGTGACTTCAGCCGGTACCCTCCTGGTACCCACACGATCGCTGGCTAGCGGTTGAGAACTGAGTCCCCTCTGCTTTCAGGTTTTCCTTCACCACCGATCCAGGCTTGGATCGCTCTGAACATCGTCACTGGTCGCCTGCCAGCAACTTCTTCTTTCAGGCTCCTGAGACTACACGAGGACTCCCGACATCTTGACGAACTTCACGCAGCCGCAGCCTCCGGGCTAGGTAACTCGAGCATCTCGGTGCTCCATCGCAGGTTCGCTCTACAAGTGTCCAGTTCCTTTTTCGTTTAGTCCCACTGATCGGATCACTCCGGAATCAGTATCTCCAGACTCTAACCATTCGCATTTCACTGTTAGTGTAGATGGTTTCTCGTGCCCCTCGGGCATTTGTGTAAATTGTGCAACTGAAGTATTTTCCTAAGAGTTTTGTAGTGTGCTTAGCTCCCTGACTCATAAAGAGCCAGGGTAGTCTTGTTATAAATAAATATCCTTTTATTTTCATAACAACTTGTGTGGTGTCCTTTCACTTGGTGTTCAAGGGGTATATGTGATGGTAAACAGCTGGCTTAACACGCCCTCTAGAGTTTAGCCTAAAGACTGCTCGTATCCACGCTACTAGGATAGCTGGTCTAAAAGGTTGACTTACAACCAATCATCAATGAGGGTCGTTTGGAATGATACACAGTGATCACTAGAATAGTGAGCACTACATATCAGGCCAACTTCTCACATTGGTGAGCAGCGGTTGGGATTTGAGCTTGCTGTTGTTTTACCACACACGTATCCTAAGAATATCGCAGTGAAAGATCACATAAGTACCCAGGTACATATAACTTAACTTAGAATACTCCGAGTTCTACTGAACCGGCTGTTGTAGTGTAACAGGGCTTAGCACACCCTGACTACAACTCTTAGCAAGGGATCAGTAGGTAAACCCATAGTGTAGGTAGGTGCAACACTTACACCTCACTAGAAAAGCATGTCGGTCCACGGAGAGTCTGCAGGGACTCCCTTAGTGGTCAGTGACCCTCCACAGGTCGTGTCACGATATGCAACTCTTAGCTTCAAGGAGATGCGACAACTGTGTGCCTCCAGGAAGCTAAACCAGGGTTCTAACCCTACCATCGCAATACTGATAGGTCTCTTAGAGGCGTACGATGCTAGGAGGTCCTCTAACCCAGGTCCCCCCAGTGCAGATGGGAACATGCCTCCCTTAGAGGGAACCCTCGGTGACCCGGACCTCGACCCTCACACAGAGGAGGAGGACGAGGACGAGTTATCGGGAGACGAGGCAGACAAAGGTCCAGTGGTAGTCGGCAGGCTTACAAGGACCAACTTAAGCAGGCATGAGAATGGAACTGGGGGAGCCCCGGGCCCACGCTCAAGCAGGCTTAACCTTGGGAACGGACGAGCTAGGTCTCTCTCCAGAGGCTCTGGCAGATCGGTTCATACACATGTCTCTCAGGCACCTTCTCAGAGAGGAATGACTTCCCCTCAGAGGAGGGAGCATGAAGCGAAGATGCGGGAGGTCAATCTGAGGATCGAGCGGGAAGAACTTGCCCTCGCCAAAGAAAGACTTGCCTTAGCCCGAGAGCAGAAATTAAGTGGGTTAGATCCCACTGGTGGCAGCATTCTCAATAGAGAGAAAGACAGGGGTATAGACACTAGACACCTGAGTAAAATCGTGCCCCCCTTTAAACAAGGGGACGACATCCACAAGTGGATAACTGCCTTGGAGAGGGCCTGCACTGTCCAGTGCGTCCCCCCAAGTCAGTGGGCAGCTATACTGTGGCTTTCCTTTGAAGGTAAAGGAAGGGACAAGCTCCTCACTACAAGAGCTGAGGATGCTAACAACTACCAAGTCCTGAAGAACACACTGATTGATGGGTTCGGCTTAACCACGGAACAGTACCGGGTGCTGTTCCGGGACACCCAGAAAATTCAGTCTCAGGATTGGGCTGACTTTGTCGATTGTGCCACTAAGGCTTTGGAAGGCTGGTTGCTGGGTAGCAAGGTTACTGATTACACAGGATTGTACAATCTTATCATGCGAGAACAGATTTTAAACAACTGTCAGAACCAATTGTTGCATCAGCACCTTGTCGACTCGGATCTGACCTCTCCCCAAGAATTGGGAAAGAAGGCAGACAGATGGGTCAGAACAAGGGTCAAGCAGAACCAGAATCAGAACCAGGGTGGTCAGAAGAAAGCAGACCAAAAGGGTAACAAGAACGAACAAAATGACCAGAAGTCTTCGACAGGTCCCCAACAAACCAAAGAGGGTGGGGGTCAGGCTTCACAGAAGAAGAAGACTCAAGAAGGCCAGTCAAAAAGGTGGTGCCAATACTGTAAAAGTAAGACTCACTGGTTTAGTGAGTGCACCAAGAAAGGAGGGCAAACTCCTACCACTGCAGCCCCTAAGGCACCTGCGCCCCCTAGTACAGTCAGCAGTGGTAGTGCGCCTCCCAAGGCATTAGTTGGGTTAACCTTGGGAACCGAGGGGAGTGACGACTTAGTCGGCACGCTCACTCAGGCCGTCCTTGTCTGTACAGGGGATATGGATATGTCCCCTGATGCCAGTCCCAATACTTTGGGCAAATACAGGCAGACACCTTTGATAAATGGGAGAGTGGCTCAGGTCTACAGGGACACGTGTGCCAGTGTCACCATGGTGACGCCTAACTTCGTGGACCCTGGACAGATCATGCTCGGTACCAGTTACCTAGTGACCAATGCCAGCAACGTCACTACCAATCACAGTATGGCAGTTGTTGATTTCTCCTGGGGAGGGGTAAGTGGCCCGAAAAAGGTTGTGGTTAGTTCAGACCTCCCCGTAGAATGTCTGTTGGGCAATGATTTGGAAACGTCACAATGGTCAGAAGTGGAGCAGAGGACTCACATGGAAATGTTAGGTTTGCCAGCACATGTCCTTGCTGTGACCAGGTCACAGGCCAAAAGATGCCCCACTGAACAGGTGCTGGATCCTGGAAGAACGGACCAGACACCTTCCAAGAAAAGGAGCAGTAAGGGTAAGGCTTCGCCTTCCCCCTTGCCCCAGGTCGTGGATCAAGTCTCCGAGGAGGCTGACCTTAAAGAACTGAGGGAAACTGAGCCGCAAGAGCTTGAACCTGGTCAGGTTGAGTTTCTGGGCTCAGGGGGACCCTCCAGGGAAGACCTGGGGAAGGCACAGTTAGACTGCCCCTCACTTGAACCCCTCAGACAGCAGGCCGCTGCTGAGGCTGCAGGGAACGCCACAGGTACCCACAAAGTGTACTGGGACGATGGACTCCTGTACTCTGAGGCAAGAGACCCCAAACCTGGTGCGACCAGGAGGCTGGTCATCCCCTTGTCTCTGAGAGGTTTCCTTCTCACCTTGGCCCACGAGATTCCCCTTGCAGGTCACTTAGGCCAGAATAAGACTTGGGACAGAATTGTTCCACACTTTCACTGGCCCCACATGTCCGAAGATACGAAGGAGTTTTGCCGCTCCTGTGTCACTTGCCAAGCCAGTGGTAAGTCAGGTGGCACGACAAAGGCCCCCCTCATACCACTACCAGTGGTGGGGGTACCCTTTGAACGAGTGGGGATCGACATTGTCGGACCAATGGAACCCCAGACAGCATCAGGGCACAAGTTCATACTGGTGGTGGTGGACCACGCCACCAGGTATCCTGAAGCTATTCCCCTTAGGACCACTACAGCACCTGTGGTGGCACGGGCCCTGCTTGGAGTGTTCTCCAGAGTGGGCTTCCCTAAGGAGGTCGTCTCAGACAGAGGTGCAAACTTCATGTCGGGATATCTGACTGCTATGTGGAAGGAATGTGGTGTCAACTACAAGTTCACCACACCCTATCACCCACAATGCAATGGGCTGGTTGAGAGATTCAACCGGACCCTAAAAGGGATGATTCACGGACTACCTGAAAAGCTTCGGCGGAGATGGGATGTCCTGATACCCTGCCTCTTGTTCGCCTACAGAGAGGTCCCGCAGAAGGGGGTTGGCTACAGCCCTTTTGAGCTTCTGTTCGGACATCCTGTAAGGGGACCCCTTTGTTTGGTAAAGGAAGGATGGGAGAGACCTCTCAGAAAGCCGGCATCAAACATTGTGGACTATGTGCTCGGTCTCCGCTCGCGGATGGCGGAGTACATGGAAAAGGCGTCTAAAAACCTTGAGGCGAGCCAAGAATTACAGAAAGCTTGGCACGACCAAAAGGCTGTCCTGACTGTGTACCAGCCTGGACAGAAGGTGTGGGTGCTGGAGCCAGTGGCCCCAGCAGCACTCAAAGACAAATGGTCTGGGCCCCACACGATCATTGAGCAAAAGGGAGAGGTCACCTACCTGGTAGACCTGGGAACTCCCCGGAGCCCCCACAGGGTGCTCCACGTAAACAGGCTCAAGGCATATGTCGACAGGGAGGGCATGGGCTTGCTCATGGCCACAGATGAGGGACAGGAGGAGGAGAGTGACCCTCTCCCAGACCTGCTCTCTCAGAACCCTGACGATGGATCAGTAGATGGTGTTGTCTTTTGTGGCAGCCTCTCTGGACATCAACAAGAGGATTGTAAACAGGTTCTTCAATC
Source organism: Triturus cristatus (assembly GCF_964204655.1). Taxonomy (NCBI): domain Eukaryota; kingdom Metazoa; phylum Chordata; class Amphibia; order Caudata; family Salamandridae; genus Triturus; species Triturus cristatus. The sequence continues at coordinate 81,975,939 of NC_140586.1, read as the reverse complement.
CTTTCGACATATGTTCTCTCTGACACCCAGTCAGACCAAGTGGTGTACCCACGAGGTCGACACTGGGGACAGTCTGCCCGTAAAGAGTAAAATCTATCGGCAACCTGATCATGTCAGAGACTGCATCAAGACAGAGGTGCAGAAAATGTTGGAGCTGGGAGTCATTGAACCCTCGGACAGCCCCTGGGCTAGCCCCGTAGTGCTCGTGCCGAAACCTCACACCCAGGGCGGTAAGAAAGAGATGAGGTTTTGCGTGGACTACAGAGGTCTCAATGCGGTCACTAAGACCGACGCCCACCCGATACCAAGAGCAGACGAACTTATCGACCGGTTGGCCTCGGCCAACTACTTAAGTACGTTTGACCTGACAGCTGGGTATTGGCAAATCAGGTTAGCTGAGGAGGCCAAGCCCAAAACAGCATTTTCTACCCCGGGTGGGCATTATCAGTTCGTGGTAATGCCCTTTGGTTTGAAAAATGCACCTGCCACCTTCCAAAGGCTGGTGAATCGCGTTCTCACTGGGTTGGACGACTTCTGTGCGGCGTATCTGGACGATATCGCTGTCTTTAGCTCCACCTGGGAGGATCACCTGGTCCACCTGAGGAAAGTGTTAGAGGCCCTGCAGAAGGCAGGCCTCACTATCAAGGCCACCAAGTGCCAGATAGGGCAGACACAGGTTGTATACCTGGGCCACCTTGTAGGTGGAGGCCAGGTTCAACCATTGGAGAGCAAAATACAGGCCATCCAGGACTGGGCTCCTCCAACCACCCAGACTCAGGTTCGAGCTTTCTTGGGCCTGACTGGTTATTACCGGAAATTTGTCAGAAATTATGGATCCATTGTGACCCCGCTAAACGACCTGACAAGTAAAAAGATGCCAAAAAAAGTTCAGTGGACAGCAAGCTGTCAGAAGGCATTCGATGACCTAAAGCAGGCCATGTGCACAGCACCTATCCTAAAGAGTCCAGACTACTCCAAACCATTCATTGTCCAAACAGACGCTTCGGAGCTGGGTGTGGGAGCTGTTCTATCGCAACTGAATTTTGATGGTCATGACCAGCCCATAGCTTTTATTAGCAGGAGGCTGACCCCCAGAGAGAAGAATTGGTCAGCTATTGAGAGGGAGGCCTTTGCTGTGGTTTGGGCCCTGAAGAAGTTGAGGCCATACTTGTTTGGCACTCACTTCAAGATTCAGACCGACCATAAGCCCCTCTTGTGGCTAAATCAAATGAAGGGTGAAAACCCCAAACTACTTAGGTGGTCCATTTCCCTACAGGGTATGGACTTCACAGTGGAGCATAGACCTGGCACTGATCATGGCAATGCAGATGGGCTCTCCAGGTATTTCCACTTAGAGCAAGAAGACTCACCTGGTCAAGGTTAGCTTATTGTCCCGAAGTTTGGGGGGGGGTCATGTAGGAGAGTAGGGTCTGCAATCCTATGATCACCCAGATTTTTTGCTTTTGCTTCATTGGTTTACGACTTTCTCCGGCTGTGGGCCTGCCAATCAGACCCACAGCCTAGCTGTTCTCTCTCAAAATTAACACACATGTACGTTAGGTGCATCCACTAATTGGAACTGGGCCACCTTGTCAGTCCCTGTCTCAGCATACCACAGGTATCCAGGGCATCGGTGTACCCAGGGCCTACCAGGGGCTGAAGCATGTATTATGCCACCCCTGGAATGGCCGCCCAAATCTGACACAACTGGCTGCACGACAGCTGGGGCCACGTGGTGTAATCACCCGTTGCTGTAGGTGTAGTATTCCTACACCTAAACCCTAAAATGGACACATGGATTCCTATCAGTCACTCCTATAGCAGGCCTTATCGATCCTGAAGGCAGAGTGCAGGGAATCATGTGGGACGGTGCTCTGGCGCGAGCTGAGCCCGTCGACGGCTTGCGGAACCAAGTCCTAATAGCCGTTCCATGGTGACGCGGGCCAACTACTTTTAATGCATTATAATCCTTGCGGTTATTTGCTAACTTTGGCATCGCATCACCTATACATGTCGAGTAAGGTGTCATACGAATGGGAATACGAACCCCTCGCCAGTCCTGGTGACGGGGTTAGCATTCCCCCCTTTTAGAGGGACACGACATGGAAGTAACCTTGAACCCCGGTTAAAGTTGACTCAGGCCTCAGCATCACAAAATGGATGCTGCCACCAGACACAAGTCTGACCTCCTGCTGCTGGGGGACCTTCCAGCAAGGGGAGCTTGGACAAAGGGTTTCCTGTCGAGGGCGGTGTTAGCACCGTCCCAGACAGGGTTTGTGTATCCCAGGTAGGCAGGGCTGAAAGGAAGGTGATTGCAAGTGGCACCCCGGTGCTCACTGTGCATAGCCCGGCTCAAACCAGTTTCGGGGGCACACCAGCCCCTGAGCTGGCGCGAAGCCGGACAAAGGTTAGGGGTGTAACCACCCCCCTCCTGGCTCCACCCATAGGTAGAACCTAGTCACGGGCCAGCCCCTTTTCTTAGAATAAAGGTAGGAGCGAGTCCCCTTCCCAAATTGGATAATCAGATAATCGGATAACTCCGAATCACGAACTACTTTCCACGAAAGGAACTCTTGACTATTTCTGAAGACTCTCCCTTGTGGCTAAGGAGTAGCCACCCTGCACCAGCAGGCACCATCTAAGCGCTTGCGGTTTGCTGTAAGTCTCTCCTACGGATCAAGACTGCCCAGCTCGACGAGACCCGAGTTCCCTGCCATCTCTGACCTTTTACCTCCCTCATCAGCTCAGCTGAGAGTCGTAGGTGTGACGAGACCTGCGGGACCGGCTATCTTCAGAACCTGCACGACGCTTATCTAGCACGCCCACCGAGGGACCCTCGAGTGAGTGCACCTAGGGTTTGAGAAGCCCTAACCCTGAGCAGCTCCAGCATCGAAGTCTGCCTCCCCAGCATCCCCGAGATCTGCGTGGGGGCCCTTCCGCTCCTTGTTGCTCACCGCGTTGTTCGACCACTTGCCGACCGGCTTGTGGCCCTCTTCACGACGCACCACGATTGTTTCATCACTAGTCTGGTTGCTCCAGACTGGCTCTTGCTCCCCTTCAACAGAGGAGTACCACGGACCCTCCTGGTCCACTCCCGACGCCATCTTGACTCCCCCGCTTGGGTTGCCACTGCCAAGATCCGCTGCCCCTTCCTGGGCCCAGCATCATCGACAGCAGACACCTTCGTGGGACAGCTCGCCCTCCATCCTGGTCGCCGCCGCGCCTCCTGGTCCGAGGAACAGCCGAGTCCGACGTCACCCACTCACCTGGTCGAGGTGACTTCAGCCGGTACCCTCCTGGTACCCACACGATCGCTGGCTAGCGGTTGAGAACTGAGTCCCCTCTGCTTTCAGGTTTTCCTTCACCACCGATCCAGGCTTGGATCGCTCTGAACATCGTCACTGGTCGCCTGCCAGCAACTTCTTCTTTCAGGCTCCTGAGACTACACGAGGACTCCCGACATCTTGACGAACTTCACGCAGCCGCAGCCTCCGGGCTAGGTAACTCGAGCATCTCGGTGCTCCATCGCAGGTTCGCTCTACAAGTGTCCAGTTCCTTTTTCGTTTAGTCCCACTGATCGGATCACTCCGGAATCAGTATCTCCAGACTCTAACCATTCGCATTTCACTGTTAGTGTAGATGGTTTCTCGTGCCCCTCGGGCATTTGTGTAAATTGTGCAACTGAAGTATTTTCCTAAGAGTTTTGTAGTGTGCTTAGCTCCCTGACTCATAAAGAGCCAGGGTAGTCTTGTTATAAATAAATATCCTTTTATTTTCATAACAACTTGTGTGGTGTCCTTTCACTTGGTGTTCAAGGGGTATATGTGATGGTAAACAGCTGGCTTAACACGCCCTCTAGAGTTTAGCCTAAAGACTGCTCGTATCCACGCTACTAGGATAGCTGGTCTAAAAGGTTGACTTACAACCAATCATCAATGAGGGTCGTTTGGAATGATACACAGTGATCACTAGAATAGTGAGCACTACATATCAGGCCAACTTCTCACAGTACCTATATGTCCATTACTATGTATGCACTGGAGAGAGGCCAAGGATTGGATGAGCACATAATCTGAACACAGTTATGGCCCACTGACTGTCACTGATTTCAGCCTCATATCCAAAGCTCTCAATCGTGCCTCATTATGAACCCCCCGAATCCCTCCCCTAACCAGAATTTACCCGGACACCTAAATGTGGCTCAGTTCACATGTCCCATATACACAGTGAAAAACCCAATAGATCAATCATTTTAGAGCCGAGACCGCTTGGCTTCGCCAATACTTTTTAGTGTTAATTACAATTAGAATGCAAAATTGCAGAGAGTTTACAAGTCTTTACTTACATAAAATATGCAATATAGGTGCAGTAACATTCCTCAAACCATTGACAAAGCTAATAGGTTGGGAAGGCAAGACCTACTGGCTTTGCCAATGCTTGTTTTAAAAAAAGGTTTAAAAAATCATAGTGCTTAAATCTGATTTGTTGTCTAACCTTTATTTTATGTGCGCTCAATCTTGTTTAATTTTTTTTTTTTTTAAATGTCTTTATTTGCATTAAAAAAAATATGACTTTACAAATCTTTGCTCGATCGACATGTTGCATACTCGTTTTGACATATGACAATATTACTGCTTTTTACTGATCCAAGTCCATATACAGCAGATACTGGTAGTTCAACAGATACACTAATAATGCATCAGTAAGCAGGTACACATATTTATATGAAACATTTAATAATAGAAACAAATACTTTTGAGATAACTCTCCCCACCCATACCCACACCCCCTTAGCCTTCCATCTAGACATCAGTCATCAGGTATACAATCTGGATTTAGAGCTGGCTGGTCATTAGACACAGTTAATTGTCCTGTAGGATAAGTGCCAGGCTACTGGGTAGGTCAGGAAACCTATGCGGCCAGGGATCATTATTTGGAAACAGAGTTTTGGAATTGTCATTTGTGGTGTAGTGAAATAGTGTTTTTAATCGCTGGCATCTTCCTCCATTAGAGCAGCCAGAGCTTGTGCCATTACTCCCCAAGAAGTAAATCGTCTGTCAACTTGTCATCTTGTGTCGTCCGGGTCACGAGGGCCTCTTCCGCACCTACCTATTCTAGCAAGTCATTGTTCCAAACCTGTGTTGTAGGGGGTCTGTTACTCAGTCATTCTATTGCAATACATCTCTTGGCCACTACAAGGCCTAGTGTTGCAAACCGTCTGCTTAATTTCTTTTTGGGATTCTCCGGGATCAGGCTCAACAGACATTGTTTCATATTACTAGGGATCTCCCACCCCGTGATGGTTTTGATATGGGACAACACCTCTGCCCAGTACATGGTAATGGCCCTGCAGCACCACACAACATGAAAAAAGGCAGCATTGGCGCAACCGGTTGTATGACAGAACCACATATGTGATTGTATTGCATGACTTAACAATGTGGTCAATACTACGACCCCAACTTTACCACACATGCCTTTACAACAAATTCTGTATATGCGTGGTAAAGATCACACACCAACCCCCACCCTGAGCCCTAAAATCCTGCCTCCAGCCCTGCAAACAACCCTGCCTCCAGCCCTAAAACTTACCCAGGCCCCCCGTCCTGATCCCTAAAACCTGGCACCAGCCCTAAAACTTTCCCGACCCCAGCCCCCATGCCTGAGCCCTAAACCCTAAAACCAGGCCTAACAACTGCCCTGACAGTCCTGCCCTGAGCCCTAAACCCCGGCCCCCAGCTCTAAAAACAACACCGACTCCAGCCTCTGCCCTGAGTCCTAAAACCGACCCCCAGCCCTAAAACTACCCTTTCCCCGCCCTGAGCCCTAAAACCCTACCTAAAGCCCTAAAACCCTACTTACCAAGCCACGTCCCAATCCTTCCTGTCCCGATCCTTCCTGTTTCTCCTTCCAATCTCCTTGCCAATAGAGCGCATACTGCCTTTACCACGCATATGTGTAGTCAAGGCATATGTGTGGTAAATGCAAAGCATGGTAAAGCTTGCAGGGTAACAGAACGCGTGTTTCCATCCGCATTGTAAATGCAGTTTTCCGGCGCTAGCACATGCAGAAGATCGATTAGGATATATAGCGTGCAGTCTCCTTGGGGATAGGTAGGAGAGGTGTACGTAATTATATTGTATTCGTTTTAACTGAGTGTTTATGGAGACCCTACGTACAGCCTATTGGAGTTTGGGTCATTCCCTGGATGTCAGTGGTCCCACGCAGGCCAAATATCCTCTAGCCGGAGTGGCACTACTTGTTGATCCATCTTAAGTGCCCAATATATGTGCTTTATATGTGTACGGCTTCCAGCTTAGAAAAGTATGGTAACCATGATCAGAGTAAGTACTGGGGCCTCTGGAAATGACGGCCTTACCTGCCTAGCCGTTGCTGCTTTTTTTACATACTGTAGAAATTGCCCTTGTCCAAGTCCAAATGATAACGTGGCATCTTGTATAGTAATAAAATGCCCCCGAGTAGAAGTCAGAAAGCATAAGACATCCTCCCTCCTTCCATTTATTAGTTAACATAGTCTGGGTGATCTGACCAGAGGGACGTATGGCCCATATATCTAAGTCTGTGGTATAAGGTGCCTGTTGTAGCCTGCTGTAAAGTCCTTTCCCAAAGTTGGCATAGCAGCTGGATCACATGGAGCATTGAATCCGGGACATGTCTGCGTCTCATCAGCAGCGCACTCAATTGGTGCCCATCATGCGTGCCCACTAGAAGGGACCTCTCCCAGTTATCAAACCAATGAATAGCATGCTGAAGGTGTGTCGCTAAGTGATATAGCTCTAGCTAAGCAATATAGCTCTAGGTCTATGACTTCCATGCAGCCCTTTCACCCATTCTTAATTGAGGGTGGCCACACTAACCCAGCACCTTTTCCGAGTGTGGAACCTCATACATGGCTCCCTGGCAATCTTGTTTTATATGGAAACTGGGTAGGGGGAGATAAAAAGATGTTCATCGGATCACACAGTTGTGCTCACTGGGGATAAGAACAATGGGCCCCAGGATTCAAAGTAGATAACTTAGCCACTAGACCGCATCTTCTCCTTACATACCTCGCTTTTCTGAAAACAATTCCCAAAGGAAATGCAGAGTAGTGTAAAGTGGGGGACCTCTGTGTGCATGGTGTTGAACTGTGAGACTGTGCTGCAGGAAGAAGTGAGGTGTTTGGTAACCAGTGTTAGGAGCTACCTTGTTGTCATTGACTGTTGACATATCATGTTGAACATGAGTTGCACCAGTAAGCTGATGGTTCTTTGTCTCTTTCTCCATTTCAGGATCACCAACTCTCCAATGGCGGATCTCTGTGTAGTGTGGGCTGTGTGTGAAGATGGTAAAGTGCGGGGATTCATCCTGGAAAAGGGAATGAAAGGGCTTTCCACCCCCAAAATCGAGGGAAAGTTCTCCCTGAGAGCTTCTGCCACAGGCATGATATTGATGGAAGATGTAGAAGTGCCGGAGGCAAACCTGCTGCCCCACGTGGTCGGGCTTGCCGTAAGTTAAACTTTTGTACCACAGCCTAAACAAACTTCTTTTGACTCTTAAATTATTTTTAGTATGCTTTTATGGTTGTACATTTCACACCGAATAAAGCTGATTTGACTTGACTCTTAAATTTTCATCTGTCATCTCACAGAGTTTAAAATCTAATGTATTAAGAAATTCGAACGTTCTCTAAGTTTACAGTGATCTTACAGACTCAGTGCTCAGACAAATGTCAGTTCTGGAATGATGTGATGTGGCTTACTGTTTTGGAGGTTGGGATGGTAGTTGAAAGTACAGTCCCTCAAGATTCCCACCTAATCCTTAGAGATAAGGATGACCTGAGGCAAAGAATACCAAATACTGTTTCCAACATAGGATGTGCAGACTGGAAAACAGCAGGTGGATCAGTACTAAGCAAGGGTGAGGAATGGAACTATGGAAAAGCAGGTAAAGGGTAGCTAAAAGATAATTACAGGAGGAGGAAGCAAACTAGAGTGGAGAAAGACTGCTTCTTAACACATGCTAGGACTGTTCTGATAAATTTATTTCAGGAACGGCAGAAGGGAAACAAAAAGACCTTCCTCTGGGTATACAGTATTTTGGGCTTATCCAGTGCTCTTCCTATAGGCAGAGGTATCAGAGATAGACCCAATATATTAAAGGACACCAACGGATGGCCCTGTACCATTATACTCAACACTACCTCCATTCTGCGCAAAAGCCTGCCTTGGAAAACGGAATCTTTATTGGCTTCTGCAATGCAGCATTTGGTCATTGTCACCCTGCACTGTGCATAGATTTTCCCTTGCCTCTGGCTGCCACAATGCTGAGTGCAAGAGCCTTTCCACAGCCTTCCTGGGTAAGGCATCAGATGACTAAGCCTTCAACGACAAGCAAGAGCATCCATTTTGATAGTAGACAAATGGACGTTCGGGGATTTGGAGACTATGTGTGTCAGACAGTTGTGCTACTTTAGAGATTCTGGACTGCTGATAGTAGAACAATCTTTTAAGTAACACAAACAGAAGAACAATTTTTTAGACTGCACAAAATGTAGATTCGGGTCTCAGACAGGAGATATTTCTTCTGGTTCATGCAGCTGGGGTTGGCATTCAAGGATTACAGATTTCACATGCTCATGTATCAGACAACAGAGTTATTTCAGCAGAACTGAGCTAACGTTCAGGTAACACTGATCACTCAGACGCACTCCTTGCATAACAGAACAAGTTACTTACCTTCGGTAACACATTATCTGGTAGAGACTCTATCTAGCTGCAGAGTCCTTACCTTTGAATTTTCCAGGCATCAGGCTGGATCCGGAAATGTTTGCTGAGCAATACCACTTGCGCGCGGCATCGAGTGTCTCCATTCAGCTCCGCGTGACGTCGGCATCGGTTATGACGTCGCAGTGCCTATATAGGCACCACCCAGGTGCGCGGACGTCAGTACTTTTTGTACTTTCCACGCCAGAAGTGCAGAGCCATGAAGTAACTGACGTAGTCATGTGCAAGACTAGGGCCCTGAAAAGGGGAACAACCCTAGCACTACATTATCAGCCCGCAAAGAGGGGATGCATGGGTGGGGCTGTAAGGAATCTGCACCTAGATAGTCTCTACCAGATAATGCGTTTACTGAAGGTAAGTAACTTGTTCATTTGATAGAGACTTCTAGCTGCAGATTCCTTACCTTTGAATCAGATACCCGAGCCATACCATCCCGGCGGTGAGTTGCGGACTCAATATCCTAGACTAAGAAGTCTAGCAGGACTGAACGGTCAAAATGTCCATCCCTGCTCACCTGACCATCAAGACAGTAATGTTTTGCAAACGTGTGCAAAGAAGCCCACATAGCTGCCTGACAGATGTCTTGGACTGGGACAACCCGAGCATAGGCCACAGCCGCAGCCTTTCCCTTGGTGGAATAGGCCCTTAATCCCTCAGGGGGCTGCTTCTTCGCCAAGGCATAACAGATCTTGATGCAGAGAACGACCCAGTGAGAGATGGTCCTTTTCTGCACTGCCCTTCCCTTCTTTGCTCCCTCATACCCCACAAAGAGTTGGTCAACCACCCGGAACTCTTTAGTGCGGTCAATGTAGAACGACAACGCTCTTTGTGGGGTAGAGACGCTCCTCCTCCTTAGAGGGATGTGGGGGAGCAAAGAAGGTGGCAAATTGATGGACTGACCCAGATGGAACGGGGTCACAACCTGGTGCGAAGCACCACCTTGTCCTGAAAGGACATAAGATAAGGAGGCAAGCTGGATAACGCCTACAACTCACTAACCCTCCTGTCCGATATAATTGCCACTAAGAAGGCTGTTTTGATGGTCAATAGCTGGATGGGACTATTGTGCAAAGGCTCAAAGGGAGCACACATCATGTAGGTGAGGACCAAATTAAGGTCCCACTGCGGCATAATAAAGGGCATGGGTGTAAATAAGTGAGCCAACCTTTTTAGAAATCTATTTACAATAGGAGACTTAAAGAGAGAAGGCTGGTCTGGCATCCGCAAAAAAGCAGACAGAGCAGAAAAGTAACCCTTGAGAGTTCCCAAGGTAGAGCCCTGCTGGGCAAGGGTTAGAATGAATAAAAGGACAGTAGAAAGAGGAGCAGAAAGAGGGTCAATGGACCTTTCTGGCAGTATAATACACATTTTTGCCAATGGCAAGAGTGTGTCGTCTTTGTGGATGGCCGCCTGTCCGCCAGAATAACATTAAAGACTTCGGGAGGAAGGTCAAAAGCTATCAACGGTCACTGCTCAATCTCCACGCATGGAGGCGCAGAGTTGACTGGTTCGAGTGGAGCAACCTCCCCTGCTGCTGCGATAAAAGATCCTCCCGAAGGGGCAGCCTGATCGAAGGATCGATACTCATAAGCTCTGAACCAGACTTTCCTTGCCTAGTCCGGATCCACAAGAATAACTTGGGCCGGTCGCTCCCGATCTTCAGAACTCTGGGTAGGAGTGGTATGGGCGGAAAGGCCTATAACAGGCCTGAGCTCTACTGCGACGAAAAGAGTCGCTGAGTGATAGCTGCCTTGGAAACTCCACTGCGCAGTACTGCTGACACTGCGCGTTCTCTTCGGAGGCAAACAAATCTAACCAGGGTTCTCCCCACTGCTGAAAGAGACCATGCGCCACCTCCGACGGAGACGCCATTTGCGATCCGCTAGGCATCGACAGCTGAGTTCGATCGCCCTGGTGTTCAGAGAACCTGCCAGGTGTCGAACCACCAGGGTTACACCCTGCTGTTCCAGCCATGTCCAGAGACGCAGGGTCTCTCGAAAAAGGGTCCATCACCCCACCCCGCCTTGCTTGTTGCAGTACCACATGGCGGTGTTGTTGTCCGTGAACACCTGCACAAGCTTCCCCTTGACAGACGGTAGAAATACTTTCAATGCCAAATGAATTAATCCGAGCTCCAATAAATGTATGTGGAGCTCCGACTCCGCTGTAGACCAGTGTCCCCTGATCTCCCCATCTCCCAGATGGCCATCCCCTCCCAGAAGTGACGCATCTGTCACAACCGTGAGATCTGGTTGGGGAAGCTAGAGGGGTCTGCCATTGACCAATTCGCGGTTTGTTAACCACCACTGCAGATCATTTGCAGTTCCTTCCGAGATCTGAACCATGTCGGTGAGATTTGCCCGATGCTGTGCTCATTGGAACTTCAAGTCCCACTGCAGAGCCCACATACGCCATCTTGCATGTCATACCAACAGGATGCAGGAGGCCATGAGACCCAATAGCCTCAGAGTCAGTCTCACCGAAATCCAGGATAGAGGCTGAAATATCGGAATCATAGCCTGAATACCCTGGACTCACTGCTCGGGAGGATAAGCCCGAAACTGCACTGTGTTCAGAACAGCTCTGACAAAAGGAAGCATCTGAGAAGGAGTCAGGTGTGACTTTGGCACGTTTGTAGAGAACCCCAGCGAATGCAGGAGGTTCGTAGCAGTCTGAAAATGGGTGACGACTGCCTGGGACGAGGACGCCTTCAACAGCCAGTCGTCGAGGTAGGGGAAGACCTACACCCCTAACCTGTGCAGATGTGCTGCAAGCACTGCAATCACCTTGGTGAACAACTGGTAAGGCTGAAGGGGAGCACGGTAAACTGAAAGTGCTCACGGCCTACCTTGAACCGCAGGTAACGCCTGTGGCCCGGCAGGATGGGAATGTGAAAATACGCATGCTGCAGGTCCAACGCTACCACCCAGTCCTCCTGGTGTAGGGCAGACAAGACCTGAGCCAGAGTGAGCATTTTGAATTTCTCTTTTTTGAGGAAGAGATTGACAGTCTGAAGATCTAAAATGGGCCGTAGCCCCTTGTTCTTCTAGGGAATCAGAAAGTAGCGGGAATAACAGCCACTGCCTACTTCTGAAACTGGGTCCCCTTCTATAGCTCCCTTGGCCAAAAGAGCCGTAATTTCCTCCTTTAGCAGCTGTTCCTGACTTGGCAGAATAGAAGAAGGAAAAGAAAGGAAAGGTAGATAATAGCCCTCTTATAGGATCTGCAAGATCCACTTGTCCAATGTTATTGATCTCCAGTGAAGATGATGACGAATTCTCCCACCAACTGGAGTAGTGTGATCCTCCAGAACCAGCCTAGGAGTGCTTGGAGGCTGCGGCTTATGGGGGTAGTTTGGTAGACGACTTCTGGCCTCCATTCCGTGATCGGAATCGACCGCATCCACGCACAGCTTGGGCAGTCTGAGTGGGACAGTGGCTGGGATAGGGCTGACACGGCTGGAAACCCCTTCCGTTGTCACGAAAGGGGCAAACGGAAGACTGGCCACGATGAATGAAGGAAAGGCCCAAGGATCTGGCCGTAGCACGAGAGTCCTTGAACCTGACCGGGCCGAGTCTGCCTTTTCCCCAAAAAGGCAAGTTCCATCAAAGGGCATGTCCATCAAATTGGCTTAGACATCGCCCGAGCAGCCAGTAGTACGTAGCCAGGCGTGGGGTCTCAGGGCCACGGTCGCTGAAATCGATCTGCCCAGCGAATCGGTTGTATCTAACCCACACGTATTGCGAATTTTGCTGCATCCCTCCCGTCCTTCACAGCTTTGGAGAGCACAGCCCCGGCCTCCTCCGGGACTTGTGGCAGCACTTGTACAACCATCTCCCAAAGGTAATGGGAGAAACAGCCCAATAAACATGCAGTATTCACCGACAGCAATGCCAGGCTGGAGGAAGAAAACATCTTCTTCCCAAGTGAATCCAGCCTTTTGGATTTCCTATCCGAAGGCACAGAAGGGAATGCGCCTTGGGATATAGAAGCCTGCACCACCAAACTCTCTGGGGTGGGGTGTTGGCTGAGGAACTTTGGGTCGTCCGGAGCTGGGAGATGGCGCCGTGCAATCATCCTATTCACAGGAGCCCCTATGCTAGGTTTGGACCAAGTTCCTAGAAGGACGTCAGTGAGTGCTTCATTAAAGGGCAACAGGGGTTCGGAAGTGGAAGCCCCAGGTTGAAGCACCTCAGTCAGGAGATTAGTCCTGACCTGCACCGAGGGCAGCTCTAGTCCGAGCACCTCGGCTGCCCTCTTTACCACCATGTTTGTCAACCAAAGAAGGCTTGGGTCCTTATGCTACCTGAACTGGACCACTACAAATATCTATAAACACAATTTATCCAGTGAGCATAATTTATATGAATTGCTACACAAAACGAGTCTTTGTCACTGATTCAGAAGCCTGTGTGATTTATTTCACTTTTCTTATTTTACTTTAAGAAAGACGAGATAATTACATTTTAGTCATGTCATCTAATCGGGCAACACTTCTTTTTACAAATTCTGTAACAAACACAATACTAAAGTACATAATAGACAAATCAATAAACATAACAAGACTCAGATTTGACGTATAAAGACATAATGAGACATGTAAGACCAGTCCCTTACTACATTGAAAAACACTCGGCGGACAAATGAAATTCACCGACAAATGTCTTTTGTAACCCTGCCAGTGTTTGTGGCTCTGGGAATTATAGTTTCTTTAGGAGGTGTTGTCAATCAGAGGGAGGTGTTGGTGCAAAGGTTTCCTCGTGGCACACCCTGTATGTGTGTTATCCCAAAAGCTGCTGTCGACGCGTTTCAAACCCCATCTTATTGGGGGGTTCTCCTGGACCTGGACTTTGTTGTATCCACGACCTGGACTTGGTTGTATCCACTGAAAAAAAATGAATGAATTTTTTTTTGTTTATTCTACCTTTAAGATCTCCTGTTCCAATGTTTCACTAATTCAACTACTAAAATACCTTATATTTGCTCAAAATGTGAGAGGTCTGTGGTTATCCTCAGAGTTAGTTCTGACCATCTCTTATCATATCTTATCTTTACCACCATGGCATAGGACGCTCCCTCCTCCGTAGCCACTGAAGGTGGAGAGAGCATGCCATTATCTGGGGGAAGTATCCAGACCTCTGGCCTCCCCAAGTTCTCAAAACCAGTCCAAATTCTCCTCAGACACATCCTGGTTCTCAAGAGAGCCCCCGGACCCCTCCCATTCCTCTCCTGAGCCTAGCATGGCTTCAAAGTGCTCAGACAACAACATAGAACCTCTGGGTTCTGTCGACTTCGGAATCAGTGTCGATTAACGCCATTCAGGCTCCGTGTCATTGGGTCTGAGGATAGGGCTTGCGCCACTGACGGGCATCGGCGACTTCGCAGGCACCGTCTTCGGGTTTGACGCCAGGGAAGGTTGTGTTGACAAGATCGGTGTCGAATCGGATCCCGCAGGCCCCACCAGCATCGTGGCTGGAGCCCAATGGAGCCTCTTCCGACCCCGCGGTGCCCGAATGCTCGCCAGCAGGGTAGTTCCGCTGTAATACGTGGTGCATGGCCTCGTAAAAGCTTTTCATTTGAGCGGGAGTCACTTCGGCTCCTGGAAAGTGGGGGAGGCACGAAGTCGACCTTGGCTCCAGCTCCGCGGAACCGTGCCTAGAGCATCGGTGCTCCTTACCTCTCTCGACGACGGACGCCAGTTGAGGTGAAGACGAAGTCCGCTTGGCCTTCTTCTTCTTCTTGTACCTCTTCCCAAAGTGTCCCAAGGACCTTGAATGAGAGAAAGAGGACTTAGGGCTTCAGGAGCTGTCCCACAACCACATCTTCTTAAAACGGGATCGTGACCTCCTCGGAGTAACGCTTGACGGTGTTGACTGTCGGGCCGTGAATAGTTAATTGCTCGCTCCCTCAAGGTCTTCGGAGCCATCGCCCGACAGTCTGAACACGACTTTGTGTCGTGGTTGCGCTCGAGTCACCAAAACATACGCGGTGGGGATCAGTAACCAACATCATTGGGGAACAAGTCCCACATGGTTTGAAACCTCCCTTCCTCTAAGACATCCCTCGCACACGAAGTCAGATTCCAAAAATTTCAACAAAAGCCCAGAAAAGGCCTGCCAAAAAGCGGCAGAGGGGTAGCTCTTCCCTGATCGGCGCTTAACTGGCGCGTAAAGAAAGAAACAAGTTACTTATCTGTAACTACAGTTATCCATTATTGGTATCCTTCATAGATTCACATGCCTGAATCATTCCCCGTCGTCGTAGTGGGAGTCCCATGGTACATATATAACAAAGTAGTAAGAAGTAAATATTACATTTCCATAGGCTATTATGGTAGCAACCATATACTCTATAGCCTATTAGTCCCCTTTTACAAAAAGGACCAAACTGAAACCTCAGCCAATCAGCAACCAGCACCCTCTAGAACCTTCCCAAGAGAGGCTGTGTCCCTCAGATTTTCTAGCACGAGTGAAGTTAGTACTGTATCCTAGAGGTGCCTCTCCGGGGAGGAGGGTGGGTTGCATGTGAATCTATGAAAGATACCAATACTGGATAACTGTAGTTACAGGTAAGTAACTTGTTTCTTATCCAGTATTGGGGTATCTTTCATAGATTCACATGTCTGAATCAGAATAGTAAGCAGTTCCTTATCTGCATTTATATATGTAAATGTGCTAGTGAACAAGGGCAGTCCGCCCGAAACGCGTATGGCGCTTTTGATGTGGAGGTGCAATTTGCTATGTTGTGCATACCTACAATAAAGAGAGGTTTTCCTGCCGCTGAAGTTGCCGTTCTCGAAGCAAGGTCTTTTCTTCTTTATGTAATTAACAGTGGCGAGATCCTCGTCGTGAGAATGCCCCCCGCGCAGCATGCGGGCCACGGCACCTGTATTGAAGTGCCACGTGGAGCTGAAGACCGACTATTGTGGGATAGGAAATTGTGCAGAACATTGCGAGTTTATCTCCATACCACCCCACCATGGGAATGATGTTTTTACGGACACAGTATTAACTACATATCACTTTGAGAAAAAATGCCATTATGGTAAATAAACTGCAAAACCCAGAATGCACTTGCGGAATGAGGGCGGCGGCAAAGATTTATAAAGCGCAGCTGTGGTGATCTGTAAATGTGCCAGTGAACAAGGGCAGTCCGCCCGAAACGCGTATGGCGCTTTTGATGTGGAGGTGCAATTTGCTATGTTGTGCATACCTACAATAAAGAGAGGTTTTCCTGCAGCTGAAGCTGCCGTTCTCGAAGCAAGGTCTTTTCTTCTTTATGGAATTAACAGCGGCGAGATCCTCGTCGCGAGAATGCCCCCCGCGCAGCATGCGGGCCACGGCACCTGAATCGAAGTGCCACGTGGAGCTGAGGACCGACTATTGTGGGATAGGAAATTGTGCAGAACATTGCGAGTTTATCTCCATACCACCCCACCATGGGAATGATGTTTTTACGAACACAGTATCAACTGCATATCACTTTGAGAAAAAATGCCATTATGGTAAATAAACTGCAAAACCCAGCATGCACTTGCGGAATGAGGGCGGCGGCAAAGATTTATAAAGCGCAGCTGTGGTGATCTGTAAATGTGCCAGTGAACAAGGGCAGTCCGCCCGAAACGCGTATGGCGCTTTTGATGTGGAGGTGCAATTTGCTATGTTGTGCATACCTACAATAAAGAGAGGTTTTCCTGCAGCTGAAGTTGCCGTTCTCGAAGCAAGGTCTTTTCTTCTTTATGGAATTAACAGCGGCGAGATCCTCGTCGCGAGAATGCCCCCCGCGCAGCATGCGGGCAACGGCACCTGAATTGAAGTGCCACGTGGAGCTGAGGAACGACTATTGTGGGATAGGAAATTGTGCAGAACATTGCGAGTTTATCTCCATACCACCCCACCATGGGAATTATGTTTTTACGGACACAGTATCAACTGCATATCACTTTGAGAAAAAATGCCATTATGGTAAATAAACTGCAAAACCCAGAATGCACTTGCGGAATGAGGGCGGCGGCAAAGATTTATAAAGCGCAGCTGTGGTGATCTGTAAATGTGCCAGTGAACAAGAGCAGTCCGCCCGAAACGCGTTTGGAGGTGCAATTTGCTATGTTGTGCATACCTACAATAAAGAGAGGTTTTCGTGCAGCTGAAGTTGCCGTTCTCGAAGCAAGGTCTTTTCTTCTTTATGATATATATATATATATATCAGACCGAGTGCCAAAAACTTTGACTTGGAGTGCTGGATGTCTATTTCGAGAAAGAATGGAGTATTCCTATAATTGATTTTATATATATATATATATATATATATATATATACACACACACACATACATGTAAACATATGCATGAATATGCATAAAATGTAGATGTATGTATGTTCGTCAGCGAATAGCACCCTTGCAGACGGTGGGTAGTGCTATAATACTCTTACATGAAATATCAATCCAAAGATCAAAGATTAGAACGTGAAACCGTGCATAGAATATGTGCAGTATAACAAGCAAAGTAGAAAAACAAATATGCATAGATACATTTAAGAGATATAGACTGCATCCAAGACATCAACTAATAAAACCTCTACTGAAAGAGGCTTACCTTAAGAAAATAGGTTCCTCAACACTGCCTGTCCCACCGATGCGTCAGCACGTTGTGATGATTCCAGGCAGTAATGATGCGCAAACGTGTGCGTCGTTTTCCATGTCGCAGCTCTGCAGATTTTTTCAAGTGGCACTACGGCAAATAGAGCAGTTGATGCTGAAACTGCTCTAGTGGAGTGCGGTCTCACAGTTCTTGATAATGGTTTCCCATCCTTGTCATGGCAAAATTGAATTGTGCTCGCTATCCACTTGGCTATGGTAGCTTTAGAGACTGCAGTGCCTTGACAGCTTTGCCCATAAGCTATGAACAATTGATTTGATTTCCTTATGTCTTTAGTTCTTTGCAAATAAAATTCAAGACATCTCTTTAGGTCTAGAGTGTGTAGCGCTCTTTCCGCAGGCATGGAGGGGTTAGGGAAGAAAGTCCTCAGAATGACTCGCTCATTCAAATGGATTTGCGTAGGAACTTTAGGGATGAACTTAGGGTTCGTCCTCCGAATGACCATTTGATCCGTGAAGCGCAAGAACGGATGGGATATGGTGAAGCCCTGTATTTCACTAACCCTTCTTGTCGAAGTAAGTGCTAGCAGAAGGGCGACTTTCCAGGTCAAGTACTTCAATTCTGCCTTGTGAAAGAGCTCGAATGGTTGTTTTAGCAACTGAGACAACACCACATTAAGCTGCCATTCCGGAGGTGGAGCTTTGATGGGCGGAAAAGCTCTAAACAGTGCTTTCATAAATTGCTTTATGACTCTTGATGACCATATAGATGGAGTATTTGGCGATCGTCTATATCTTGATATAGCAGCCAGGTGAACTCGGACTGATGAGTGTGCAAGACCAGATTTTGCTAAAGAAAGCAAATAAGGCAGGACCTCCTCTGGAGCAGAGAGAAATTGATATATCTCCTTGTGTTTGCACCATACACAGAAACGTTTCCACTTAAGCCTGTAAGTCTTTTTGGTGCTTTCAGCCCTAGATTTGCTAATTATGTTTTCGCAGTCTTGCGCAATGTTCAAATCTCTAAATTCAAAGAGTTCAGGAGCCAAGCATGCAGTTGCAGAGAAGCTGGCTCTGGGTGACGCACTTGGCCCTTGTTCTTTGTCAACAGCGTTGGTGTTGGCAACAGACTGATGGGCTGAGATTCCGACAGAAGGAGGAGTTCCGTGTACCAATGCTGTCTGGGCCACCTGGGGGCTTTCAGCAGAATGCCGCAACGTTCCCATTTCAGCTTCGTGAGTACCCTGGGTATCAGAGGAATGGGGGGAAAAGCGTATGCATAGATTCCTGACCAGCGTATCAAAAGAGCATTCCCCCGTAAGTTTGGGAGAGGGAATCTGCTTGCGAAGAATCGGCATTTGGAATTGAGCTGGGTCGCAAATAGGTCCAGCGCCGGTTTCCTCCAGAGTGCAAATATCTCGTCCAGCTGTGCTTGTTCCAGCTCCCATTCGTGACAGCTGTCGCTCGTTCTGCTCAAGGTATCCGCCCAGGGATTCCGGAGACCCGAGACATGTTCTGCTGTCAAGGAAATGTGGTGGAGTGTCGTCAGCCAGTTCCACAACTGCTGCGCGTCCTGTGACCGAGTTAGAGATTTTGTGCCTCCTTGTTTGTTGATATAAAACATGCTTGTGGTATTGTCCGTCTGGATCAACACCGACGACCCTTGTAATCGAAAAAGGAAAGCCCGAAGAGATATGAAAATGGCTTTCAGTTCCAGTCTGTTTATGTGCATCTGCCTCTGAGCCAAGGACCACTTCCCTTGCACTTGCAGGTCCTGCAAGTGTCCTCCCCAGCCTTCCATAGAAGCATCTGTTGTTACTACGTAATCTGGGATGACTGGAAGAAAAGACTGGCCTTGGGACAGATGTGAAGTCTGAGTCCACCACCTTAGGGCCTCCTTCATCCGAGAAGTGACGTTGATTACGTCGTCGAAGGAACCTGAGGTTTGAATCCATTGACATTGCAATTCCTCTTGAAGAGGCCTCATGTGCAATCGAGTTAGCGGCACAAGATCTATTGCGGAAGAGAGCATTCCCAGTAGAGATTTGAACACTCTCACAGAAATGCACTTTTTTCTGTACAGCTTGAGTGCTAATGCTCGTAACCTTTATTGCCTTTCCCCGGAAAGGAAAGCTTTGTTCTGGATGGTGTCCAGCTTGGCCCCCAGAAATGTTGTTATCCGATTTGGGAAAATTGAAGATTTCTGAAAATTGACTAAGAAACCCAGTTTGTGAAAAAGAGTGAGGCAATCGTTTGTTGTATTCTCCACTAGGCGAGAAGATGGTGCCTTTAGCGGCCAGTCGTCGAGGTAAGGGAATACCTGATGACCTTTGCTTCTGAAGGCTGCTGACACTGGAGTAAGGAATTTTGTGAACGTCCGTAGGGCCGTTTTGAGGCCTAATGGAAGGACTCGGAATTGATAGTGGGTACCAGCCACATTGAAGTATGCATCCTCGTGATCCAATGAAGTCATGAAATCGCCACTGTTGAGGCGTCGTAGGATGTCTGAAAGAGTAACCTTCCTGTATGTTTGACTCTTTAGAAATTTGTTCAATTTTCAGAGGTCTAGGATAGGCCTCCACTCTTCCGACTTTTTGCGAATGAGAAAGAAGCAGAAATAAAAGCCTTTCCTCCTTTGGGAAAAACGGACCTTTTCTATTGCCCCTTTCTGAAGCATGACACGTGCTTCTTTTTTGAGTAAGCGAAGGTGAGGGGGGTGCGATCTTCTGGGAGGGGTATTGGGAGGTTGTTGGATGAATTCCAGTGTGTGGCTATAAGTGATGAGATCCAGGACCCACTTGTCTGAAGTGATGTCTCGCCACTGGTCGATATGATCGGAGATTGTCGCACCATTCGGCGGGAAATGAAAAACAGCTGGTACCCTGTTGCAATCAATGCAGCCGGTGTCACAGCCTTGGTATCCCGGCTTTCGCTTTGAGCCTTGCCTGGAGAAACCAGCTGTATTCGCTTGGCGGTAGGATTGCTGCTGATATCCCCGATGGTATTGTGGCTGGTAGGTCTGATAGGACCCCTATAATTGGAGAAGCCCCTACCTCGGGCTCCTCGAAAGGGCACCTTGCGGTACTGCAGGGTTCCAAGCGCCTTAGCAGTGTCAGTATCTTTCTTAATGGCGTTAAGCGCCTCATCAATATGGTTGCCTCATAGGCTGTCACCATCATTGGCCATTTCCAAGATCTTGGTCTGAACTTCCGGGCAGAAATTTGTTGCCTTTAACCACCCTTGACGCCTTAAAATGGCAGCACCAGCTAACTGCCT
Source organism: Triturus cristatus (assembly GCF_964204655.1). Taxonomy (NCBI): domain Eukaryota; kingdom Metazoa; phylum Chordata; class Amphibia; order Caudata; family Salamandridae; genus Triturus; species Triturus cristatus. Next base: position 81,955,279 of record NC_140586.1, on the reverse strand, counting down.
GAAACCAGTTGTGGCAATGTCCACAGCAATGTCAATAATTTTTGACGTTGCTCTCTCTTCTTCCGTGAGTATTTTAAGAAACTCTTCCGTGCTATCTTCCGGAATGACATCCTTCATTGAACCGATGTCGGACCACATTTGTCTATCATAATGGGCTAAAATGGCTAAAGTGTTAGCCGCCCTAACTGAGACTGCTGCCATTGATGAGAATATTGAAAATTGAATCAAGGCATCGGCCTTCCTTGTCTCTGAGCCGCCTGAGAGATCACCAAGTCTGGTTTAGGGTGACTTGTAAGACACGCAGGAGAGCCCTCCGGTGCTCTATAATTTTTATCCAACTTTGGCAGCACAGGAACCACGGAAGCTGGTGCCTTCATGACCTTGATTCCTTCTTGCCAAATATGATCAATGATGGGTATTGATCTGACAGTCTTTCTTGCCTGGTCCTTAAAATCATAAAGGAAACAGTCCAATTGATGCAAAATTGTTGGAAGATGAAACCGGTTAGCGGCTCTGTCCATAATATTATGGAATCCTCCGATATCCTCCGGGGGTGAGTCCGAAGGGTGATGAGGCGATGGAGATGGCGTTGGCGCTATGTAGTCATCCCACTCATCCGCTGGTGGAGGAGGGTCTGGCATCTCTCCTTCTTCCTGCTCTTCCTCGGATGTAGTAGGGTCTTCTACGGGAGGAAGAGGAGTCATGGGACATGGTGCCATCCCAAGAGTGACAGGAGGTGGAGGCAGCGGTACTTGAGGAACTACCTGCGGAGGTGGAGGAGGTACGACAACATCCTCTTAAGGAGGAAACCTTCTCTTATAGTCTGCCAACATATTCTGAAGGTCTAGAATTAACGCTGGAGGAAACTGCGCAGACTGCTGTCTAGGCTGCTCAAAATATTGTTGGTACTGAACAGGAGGGGCCGGATACTGCTGGTAATACTGTTCTTCATACTCATATTCATCATCCGAATCCTCAACATCCAAAAGATGGCTGGGACGTAGCGGAGAAATGTTTGGTGTCCTGAATTGAGGTTGTGCAGATTGCTGGAACGGGGTTGACGGATCTGCATAATAAACTGGATTTTTCGAGGTTAGTGTTGTCATCGACGGAGAAATTCTCGTCGTCGACGGGGCCGTCATCGATGGTAAACCAGTGATGGTCGACAGTACTGTCACAGCCGGTGGGATTGCCATTGGTGGAACATATCCAGTCAATGACCGTGTTGTCGTCGACGGTGGTATTGTCGTCGTTGACGATGGTGTAGTTGTCGACCGTTTCATCGTCATCGACGATGGTATCGTCGTCGACGGTTTCGTTGTCGGATGTCTCATCGTCGACGGTGGTGTCATCGTCTATGTCTTCGTCGACGACAGCTTCGCTGACGATGAGGTCTTTGCTCTCGTCGACGGTGTAGTCGTCAACGATAAAGGTAGCGTTGACGGTATGCATCTTTTATACTTGCCGTCGATGTTGTAAACGCCTTCGACGATTTCGACGACGAGAGAGTCACAGTAGTCATTGTCGAAGTAGAAACAGGCGTCAACGGTGAACTTGACCCCGAAGAAGACTTGTGGCCAGTTTTACATTTGGAATGGCTAGAAGACTCTGGTTTTGCCTTTGACGTTCCTGGAGTCTGAGGGGATCCAATCTCTGAGGAGATCTTGGGCTGTTTCTCCTTTTTAAGAGATTCCTTAGCCACATGAGAAACTTTAGAATGTTTCCTTCTCTCTTCAGGCTGACCCTCAGGCGACCTGGGCCTCTTGAGTGACATAGAGGACGTGTCGCTCTTTTTTAGCCATATTCGAAGTCTTCCTTCTCTATCCGTCAAGGTCTTGGTTGAGAAGGTGAGGCAAATCTTGCATTGTTTTGTCTCATGGCTGGGATAGAGACAATATATACAATCCTTGTGTGTATCGTCCACATGCACCCTCTTCTTCCCACAGGATTTACAGGCTCTAAATAATCCTTTTTTATCAAACATTCTTCTTAAAGAAATCTAAAAGAGACATCTGAGAAACTGAAGAAAACTGAGCAGAGCTCAGTGAAAATCTGAGGGACTCAGCCTCTCTTGGGAAGGTTCTAGAGGTTGCTGGTTGCTGATTGGCTGATTTTTCAGTTTGGACCTTTTTGTAAAAGGAGACTGATAGGCTATAGAGTATATGGTTGCTGCCATAATAGCCTATGGAAATGTAATATTTACTTCTTACAACGACGACGGGGAATGATTCAGGCATGTGAATCTATGAAAGATACCCCAATACTGGATAAAGAACTGACGTCTGCGCGCCTGGGTGGCACCTATATAGGCACTACGACGTCATAACCGATGCTACCGACGACGTTACGCAGAGCTGAAGAGAGCCACCCGACGCCACGCGCAAGGGGTATTGCTCAGCAAAAGTTTCTGTATCCAGCCTGACGCCTGGGAAATTCAAAGGTAAGGAATCTGCAGCTAGAAGTCTCTATCAGATCTGTTTTTATAGGTCAAGCATGAGAGAGAGCCAAGAGATGACCTAGATCGCACAGAACCACATCTCCAACATCATAGATATATTTAGTGATACAGTGAGCTTTCAGGATTAGGCTTCAGATACAATAGCTATCTTTCAGTTTGCATCACTGTGGGAGCCTACAGCACTACCTAGAATAGCTAACTTTCATTTTACATATCTCTTTAAAAAGCTTGGGCACGGAGTTAGGGGCCATAGCGGGCCCCCCCTTTCCCCTTGGGCCTCGGACATGGGCCCTGGGGGGCATTTATGGTGCCCTCTACATATCCCAGCACCCTGTGGCAGACACCGCATGGTGCCTGCAACATAGTGCAGGGATATGTAACATGTAATTTCATTGTACTGCCGTGGGTGGGTGCTGCAGACCGCAGCACCCTCCGCAATACAATGAATAGACATTGCAACTGCGTGGTGGCGGGCCCCATTCCGAATGGCTGGTGGACGGGCGGACGTCCGTTTGTCTGCCATCCTAATGAGACTCGTAGTGCTTAGACAGCAAATCAGATCCTCGGGTAAAGGACCTCACAGAATCAGACGCCAAACAACGTAGAGTTATCCTTCAAGTTATTCAGAGTTTTACATTCATTTCTTAACCAGAAGGGTTTAACCCTAGTCTTACATAAAAGCTGAGGTCCAATACGGCATATCACATCCCTCCAGTTATACAGGTACAGAATTCAACTCGTGTTTAATGCTTTGTCTTTAATCAACAGGACTAACAGTAGTCTTTTTGTCCAAAGACCCCCTTATGGAAAAGTTACTTACCGGTCATCTAGTTTTACTTCTTGGGAATCTCCATTGAAATCACAAGCTCTGACTAGTTCATCCATGAACAGAGTTCTGCAACACTTTAACAAAATATTTACAACAGGTACTTTTCTTAGATCACCGGGTAGGAGAGAACACATTCCAAAACAGGCCTCCAAATGCCGTTGTATGTTAAAGACCTACATTTTCAGCACTGGAGTGTAGCAAGCCATCCTTAATTTACCAGATCATTTTGTTGGTTCACGAGGAATTCGCCGTGACCTATAAGACTCAGCGGTTTCTTTGTTACTGATACCCATGATTGAATATTCTTGCAAAAATGGAAATTGAGGGTACAAATGTCAATATTTACTCAGCTTTGAAATCAAAATATTAGAATCTTATTGTAGCGGGTGCGAGGGAAACACGGAGGCAAACTTGTAATGATACTCTTGCTTTAATGGTTGTACAACCTTCTTTAAGTGTCGGACAGGGCGATAGTATGGCAAGGGAAAATCGGTTTCCGGTTCTGTAGGCGTCCGTACTCTCCGGGTTGGTTTTCCTCGCCCGGGATGCTCCAGATTGTTGTTCCCACCGGGAATATGGTCCCTCCGGCCAATCTCAGGGTGAAGACCGAAACAAAAGAGAAGGGAGACTGAGGTCAGTGTAGTGTTCACTTCACTCTGTTACGAGGGCAAGGGAGTGAGGAGTCACACGGTGCTATATACAGTAGACCTAGGTGACGGAAAGTGAGGGAAAAGGGTTCTGTGAGGTGCGGTTCCTCCAAGTGTTAGTGCCTTTTCTTAAAGCCCCAAGCAGAGATTCGAGCGCGTACCTGCTGGTGCCACGCTTCTCCGGAAACGTGGCGGGGCGGGTCACAGGGTCGTTGGCCTCCTGCCGCTGGATCCGTTGGGGTCTCCGCTCCGTAGCTTCCTCCTTCACTCCTCTCGAACTCAGGTCTCTCGTCCGGGTGTTCCTTCGTCGCTCCTTCTTCCTCCTCGGGGTTCGTGCCGTCCTCCGTCTCCGCTCTTCCGGCATATGAACTCCTCCTGCCGTCTTCGTCATACGGGTGGGCGGAGCCGTCGGCCCAGTTAAAGAAACACTATCCACTTTGTTCTACCTGGTTCCGGGTGCAAGGCTCAGGCTTCCAAGTGTTCGTATGCTGGAGAGACAGAGGGGAGAGGTAAACATTCCCACAGTCAGTCTTTAGAGGTGGGCTCGCAGCGTTGTCTAGGGGGTTCTCAGTGTCACCTCGTTGGCTCTCCTCGTCACACACCACCCCCCCTGGATTCTCCCGCTCGGGGAGAGGAAATCGGGAGAGGAAGTCTGCGCTGCCATTGTCTACCCCTTTTCTGTGTTGTACGGTAAAGGCAAACGGTTGGAGAGTCAAAAACCACCGCAAGACCCGGGGATTGAGAGACTTGTTGCGGCTCATCCACTGTAGTGGAGAATGGTCGGTATAAAGGATGAAGGGGTGGCCCTCTAGATAATACCGTAGCTTGTCCACGGCCCACTTGATTGCTAGGCATTCCTTCTCAATTGTGGGATACTTAACCTCCCTAGGGAATAGTTTTCTACTAATGTAGAGGATAGGGTGTTCTTACCCGTCTGCTGATACCTGGGACAATACTGCTTCCCCCCCATGGTCCGATGCATCCGTGTGTAGGATGAACGGTCTAGAGAAATCGGGGGAGGCCAATACCGGGTTGGTGGTGATTACCCTCTTCAAGGTGTGGAAGGCGTTCCAAATGGCTGGAGAGGGGTGGTGAAAGGTCTGGGGTCGAGAGTCTTTCTTTAACGTGTCCGTTAAGGGAGCTGCGATATCCGAGAAGGAGGGAATAAACCTCCTATAATACCCTATGAGGCCTAAGAAGGCTCTCATGTCCTTTTTATTGGCAGGAAATGGGGTCTCGGAGATGGCTCGCACCTTTTCTATCTGTGGCTCTATCACCCCGTGCCCCAAGAGGTACCCTAGGTACTTTACTTTATGGTAGCCTATTCTTGACTTTTTGGCATTGATATGTAATCCGGCTTCTCTAAGGGCCTTCAGTACCAGGGACAGGTGTGTGAGGTGGCTCTCCCAACACGGGCTGAAGATGATGATATCATCTAAGTACGCCGATGTAAAGTGTTGATGTTCTCTTAACACCTCATTCATCAGCCGTTGGAAAGTCGCTGGAGCGCCATGAAGTCCAAAAGGCAACACGTTAAATTCGAACAATCCATCAGGTGTAGTAAACGCCGTTTTCTTCCGGTCTTCGTCTCTTAAGGGAACCTGCCAATAGCCTTTGGTCAGGTCCAGGGTGGTTATATATTTGGCTTCTCCAAGTTTCTCAATTAATTTGTCAATCCGTGGAATCGGATAGGCATCGAATGATGATATTTGGTTCAAAGCGCGGAAGTCCATGCAGAACCTCGTGCTTCCATCAGGCTTCGGGACCATGACGATGGGAGAAGACCACTCGCTTCTTGATGGTCGGATTATGCCGAGCCGGAGCATTTCCTGGACTTCCCTCTGAACGTCTGGTCGTTTGGCGGCTGGTATCCTGTATGGCCTTTTCTTAACAACTGCCCCGGCGGGAGTATCGATCCTATGTTCAATCATTGATGTTCGCCCCGGAATGTCGGAGAACAATGGAGAGAACGGCATTAGGGTCACCCGCAGGCTCTCACTTTCTTGTTGTCGGAGCTCGTCATTGATCACTAGGTCGTTTATCGTGGAGGTAGTAGGTCCCCAAGTGGGTACAGTTAAGTGGGCGTTCTGTGGGGGTTTGCCTATCCATTTCTTTAAAAGGTTGATGTGGTACACCTGTGTCTTTCCCGGGGATATCTGTAACTTGTAGCTGGTCTTTCCGATAGTTGCAACGACTCTGTAAGACCCTGCCCGCTCTGTTTGGAACCTTCGGGTGGGGGAGGGCAGTAGGACTAAGGCCCACTCGTCGACACTCAGGGTTCTCCATTTCTTTCCCTTGTCGTAATGGTGTTGTTGTCTTTTCTGGCTCTGTTCCAACGTGGCATAGGCCAACGCTCTCAGTTTCCCCAATTTGTTTTTTAACGTTTGGGTGTATTCGAGGACACTTTGTTCTTCTCCTGTATCGTTTTCCCAGGCTTCCTTGGTCATTTCCAGAAGAGTTCGTGGTTGTCGGCCGTATAGCATCTCGAACGAGGAGCAGCCAAGGCTGCTCTGTGTTTGTCCTCGTATGACGTAGAGAGCCAACGGTAACATTAGGTCCCACTCTTTCCCACTGACGGCTAGCATTTTTTTGAGGGTGTTCTTTAGGGTTCCGTTGTATCGCTCCACGAGTCCGTCGGTTTGTGGGTGATACACCGATGTTCTGATATGTCGGAGATCCACCAAGCGACACACTTCTTTCATTAGCCGGGAAACGAAAGGGGTACCTTGGTCCGTTAAGATTTCCTTCGGAAAACCGACTCGTGAAAACAGCTCTATGATTTTATCAGCAATGGCTCGGGAGGTAGGGACTCTCAGGGAAAAAGCTTCGGGGAATCTGGTGGCATAGTCTACAATAACTAGGGCGTATTGATTACCTTTTCTTGTCTTAGGCAATGGCCCTATTAGGTCTAGGCCTACTCTCTCAAAAGGGGTCCCTATGATGGGGAGAGGTTGTAGAGGCACTGCAGGTGGTCGACGTAGGTTTTTCTTTTGGCACAAGTCACAGGACATGCAATGTCATTTGATATCCTTATAGATTCCGGGCCAGTAAAAATGTCGCAACACGTTCTGAGTGGTTTTTTCGCTGCCCATGTGTCCAGCCAGTAAATGGGAATGTGAATAAAACAGTATTTGTTCCCGAAAGGCTACAGGTACCAAGAGTTGTAAAGGGTCTTCCTGAGTTCCCTGTCTGTACAACAGACCTCTTTGTATAAGAAAGCGAGGAAATCTGGGGTTGGGGTCATCCTGTGTGTGGTGGGCCTGTTCCCAGGCGTTGTACAGGGTGGAATCGTTAGACTGGGCGAACTTGAAATTCCTATCGTCTACCCAAGGTTCTGGGGTTATGTATGCCGGGTGTGTCTGTCTCTCTTCCCTCTTTGTCCCCTCACCCGGGGTCTGGTGCTTTAGGTATCGTGAGAAAAGCTCCAGAAACTCGGGATTATCGGTCCCTATTATGAGCTCTTCGGGCAGAGTGTCTAATATTCCTACCCTAACCAGATCCTTGGGGCCCCCAGGGATCTCAAGGCCGACTACAGCCATCGGGTAGGGTCGTACGTCCCCATGGACACATTTGATGTATACGATTTTCTCAGGAATTACTTGTCTTGACTCAACCCACTCCCCTTGTATCACGGACTGTTTACACCCCGAATCTAGGAGGGCTTGTATGGTTCTCCCATTTACCCGAACACTTACATGGTAGGCACTCCCTAATTCGGCAGTGTACAATACCGGTTTAGGAACATAGCCGACCTCCATGGGTTCATCAGGCGGCCTTCTGTGGGGACACAACCGGGCAATATGTCCCCAGGTCCCACACTCAAAGCATTGAGGACCTTTGAATGGAGGAACTGCTGGTTTCAGCGGTCGGTGGGGATACGGTACAGTCTGGGTACGTGGTTTTCTCTCGCCTTTAGAAGTGTCTGATCTGGCGGTTTTGTCTGCCTCCCAGGGCAGGGTTCGGGGCTGCGCCCGGGCAAATGAGGATGCCAGTTCGATGGCTTGCGCGGTTGTTAGCCGTGGGTGCTGCCTAAGCCATCTTTGGGTGTTCAAGGGTAATGCCTCGAGGTATTGTTCAAGATAGATCTTGTCCATTATTTCCTCCTTGGTACTAGTGGCGGGGACAAGCCATTTGTCGGCAGCCATTTTAAGCTTGAAGAACAGAGTTTTTGGGTTATCCCCAGCAGCACCCCTCTCTTTGCGAAACCTCACTCGGTAGGCTTCCGCATCTAAACCCAGGTGGTCCAAGATAATCGTTTTTATGTCGGCGTAGGGGGCTTGACCGGTAATGTTGGCTACTTGGTATGCTGCCTGGGCCTCACCCGACTGCAGAGGAGCCAGAAAGAACGGCCACTTCTCAAGGGGCCAACCACATGCCAAGGCGGCCCTCTCGAAGTTAAGAAGAAATGAATCCGGGTCTTCCCCAGCCACGTATTTCTGGAGTGATATCCCGGTAGGGCCAGGAAGTGGGTTCCGGATCGCAGGAATCGGTGCTGTGGGGTGTACCCCAATCTGGGTCTGTAACCCCTCCAGTTGGGCGGAAATAGTGGATTTAAAAGTCTCTCGATCAGCTTGCGCGGACGCAAGATGCTGCTCCACCACCCACCCTAGCTGTTCCTGTCCTTTGACTAGATGTTGTAACAGTTCATCCATCTTTGCTGTACAGATGGGACTCTCTACTTTGCCGGCATTCTCCACCACTTGTAGCGGGTGCGAGGGAAACACGGAGGCAAACTCGTAATGATACTCTTGTTTTAATGGTTGTACAACCTTCTTTAAGTGTCGGACAGGGCGATAGTATGGCAAGGGAAAATCGGTTTCCGGTTCTGTAGGCGTCCGTACTCTCCGGGTTGGTTTTCCTCGCCCGGGATGCTCCAGATTGTTGCTCCCACCGGGAATATGGTCCCTCCGGCCAATCTCAGGGTGAAGACCGAAACAAAAGAGAAGGGAGACTGAGGTCAGTGTAGTGTTCACTTCACACTGTTACGAGGGCAAGGGAGTGAGGAGTCACACGGTGCTATATACAGTAGACCTAGGTGACGGAAAGTGAGGGAAAGGGGTTCTGTGAGGTGCGGTTCCTAGAAGTGTTAGTGCCTTTTCTTAAAGCCCCAAGCAGAGATTCGAGCGCGTACCTGCTGGTGCCACGCTTCTCCGGAAACGTGGCGGGGCGGGTCACAGGGTCGTTGGCCTCCTGGCGCTGGATCCGTTGGGGTCTCCGCTCCGTAGCTTTCTCCTTCACTCCTCTCGAGCTCAGGTCTCTCGTCCAGGTGTTCCTTCGTCACTCCTTCTTCCTCCTCGGGGTTCGTGCCGTCCTCCGTCTCCGCTCTTCCGGCATATGAACTCCTCCTGCCGTCTTCGTCATACGGGTGGGCGGAGCCGTCGGATACGTCGGCCCAGTTAAAGAAACACTGTCCACTTTGTTCTACCTGGTTCCGGGTGCAAGGCTCAGGCTTCCAAGTGTTCGTATGCTGGAGAGACAGAGGTAAACATTCCCACAGTCAGTCTTTAGAGGTGGGCTCGCAGCGTTGTCTAGGGGGTTCTCAGTGTCACCTCGTTGGCTCTCCTCGTCACACTTATATTGTCCGAATTTCACATATTTTCTTTTTTTTAAAAAGGCTGTTACTTAAAAAACAAAACAGACTAGGATAAGAAAACTTGAAGGAAAACTCTTTCACAAGCTTTGTATTATAAGCAAAGAGGAGCAGTGTGTTTAGATAGACTGCCGCCCATAACGTTTGGATAACTGAGGCTACTCCTCCTAAGGGAGCACATACCACCAGTATGCTTTCATGAATAATCAGTGTCAGTTGTACAGGGACATATGATCCTATCAAAGCACAAACATTTTCATTTCTTCCATAGGGAGGAGGGTTGTTTATGATTTTAATGGAGATTCCCCGTAAGGAGAGTTAGGATTAGAAGGAAGTAACTGTGGAATGACCTTCTGGTATCTGTCTTGCATATCTTTGTAATGGGGGTTGTGAGAAGTTGGCCTGATGTATGATGTCACTAGTTCTAGTGTGCACCTTTTATCAGTCCAAACAACCCTTATGGTGATTGGTTGTAAAGTCAACTTTATAGACCAGCTATCCTAGTGGTAGCATGGACAAGAGCAGTCTTAGGCTAAACTCTGAATGGCATGTGAAGCCAGCTGTGATACCATATATAACCCCTTGAATACCAAATGAAAGGACACCACAACAGATATATATATAAAATAAAGTGTATTTATTCTAGTCAAACCCTCAGCACTCTTTATGAGATTCGAGGTAAGTACAACACAGTCTTATTCAAGCATACATTAAGTCACACAGGTAAGTAATACAGTTAGGCCCTAGGGGCCACGCAAACCATATACTAAAGAAGTGGTATAAGGACCACTGTCACGGAAATAGAATAGGCCTAGGGATTCGCTGGGGCTACACTACACTACCAACAGTTAGGAAGTGGGAGGCCCACGGGATTCAGGTGCAGAGTGGAAACACTCACGCGTAATGCGTATAATCAATAGAAATAGTACAGTTCTGAAATAAACAGTTTTAGGACACTTCTGGTATAGCTAGAAAGTCGAGACTCGGAAGCTAGACCCTAGGATAGTCAATACCCTTGTGAGCACCGGAGTACCCAAGTTACCTAGCCCACGGGCTGTGGGTGCATAGGTGTGAACTTGCGTCGGGTTTCGTCGTGGACTTCTATGGATGCCTGAAGGAAAGTTGCTGACAGGCAGTCAGTGCAGAGTGTCCGGTGGATCCCAAGGCCGAGATCAAGAAGGAAGGATACCTGCAAGCAGAAGGGACAGAGTCTGGGTCACTAGCCAGTGACCACGTGGAACCAGGAAGGAACGAGGCGATGTCGTGAAGATTGCAGGTGAAGAGGTGAAGCTTGTCGCAGCAGCCACGGGTACCAGGGGACGTCGAGGGCGACCAGGACCAGGAGGCGAGCTGTTCCACGAAGGCTCTTGCTGTCGGCGGCGTCGAAGTCGAACTAGGACTCACCAAGCCTTGGCAAGCGGAACCCATGAAGAATGGAGGACTTGCTTCTGGTGCAGACCAGGAAGTTCTGGGGTGCTTCTCTTTGGCAGAGGAGCAGGAGCCAGTCTGGAGGAGCCAAACCAGTAGTAAAGATTCAAAGGTGTGTCGTCGCACAGGCCGCTAGCCAACGGGCAAGCAACCGGACAGACGCGGCAAGCAGGAAAATGCAGAAGGGCCCCACGCAGGACTCGTGGAGTGTGGGGGGCTGATATTCGGTGCAGATGGTGCTTGGGGCTTCTCAATCCCCGGTGCACAACTTCGAGGGTACCTCAGAAGCTTCGCTGGAAGATACTCGCCACTTTTCCCAGGTAGCCGGTCCCACGTCTCTCGTCGCCTCCACGGATCTCAGCTCGGCTGTGGATGTGGATCAGGGTCGGAGAAGTCTGGAAGTCAAGGCTCTGGTCAGGCTCTGCAGTCGGTCCCTCGTAGAACTTCAGCAAAGGGTAAGTCTCTTGATGGTGCCTGTTGGCACAGGGTAGCCACTCCTTGGCCACAAGGGAGATTCTTCAGTCTTCTTCTTTCGTCGAATGTCGAAGGTCCAGAGTTTCTGTTCAAGTTGCAGGTTCAGAATAATCTAATCTCCTGGGGCCCGGCTACCACTCTTATACTAATCTGGGGGACTGGGTTGCCTGCTAGGTCCAGCCTTATGGGTGGGACCTGGGAGGGGGGTGGTTACACCCCCTTCCCTTTGTCCAGTTTCGCGCCAGGACTGGGGCTGGAGTGCCCCAGCACCGGTTTGAACTGGACTATGCATGGGACACCTTGTGTGCCCCAGGCAGTGTCTCGTTTCTTTCATCCCTCCCTGCCCCAATACACTAAGGCCTGTCTGGGGTGGTGCTCGCACCTCCCAAGGCAGGAAACCTATTGTCCAAGCCTCCCTTGCCGGGATCACCTCCAGCAGCAGGAGGTCAGACTTGTGTCGTGGCAGCAGCATCCATTTTGTGATGCTGGGGCTCTGGTTAACTTTAACCGGGTAAGTAGGTTTCAACATGTCTTCTCCCTCTAGAAGGGAGGGATAATATCCTCATCACCAGAAATGGGATGGGGGTATTATTCCAAAGGGTTAGACACCTTACACGACATGTTTTGATAAAGCCAAACCATAGTTAACTTAACCGTTTAAGATTATAAGGCACTTTAAGAGTATATGGTAGGCTATATCATAGAACAGCTATAAGGACATGGTTCCGAAAGCTGCAGACAGGCTCAGCTCATGCTAGAGCACCATCTCACATGTTACCAAGCACTCTGCCTCCAGGATTGTTGAGGCCTGCCATAGGAGTGGCTGATAGGTACACATGTGTCTATATATAAGGTAGGTATAGGAATACTACACCTAAGCAAGGAGTGATTACACGACCTTGCCCCAGCTGAGTGATCAGCCAGTTGTGTCATAATGGAAGGCCAGGCCAGGGGTGGCATAATACATGCTGCAGCCCCTGGTAAGCCTAGGGTACACCTATGCCCTGGGTACCTAAGGTACACTGTACAGGGGCCAATAAGGTGATCCTATCCAAATGGGTTATGCACCTAAAGCACATAGTATTAATTTAGAGAGAGAACAGCAGGGCTGTGGGTCTGATTAGCAGGCCCACAGCCACATCTAAGTCGAAAACCAGTAAAGCAAAAAGTGGGGGTGAACATAGAAAGCAGACCCTACTCTCCTACAGGGGTCTTTATTAGGAAAGAAGTAGTTGCCGTTGTACCTTTAGTGGGGTAATGTTTTGATTTACATACTAGGATTTTATTTCATTTTTTATAAAAAAAGAAAAACTTTACAAGACTGTCCCCTAGAAAGCAACTGTTCAAACAGGCCTGTATTTACGAACTAATTCCTGGCTGTTCGAATGTTTTTAGTCTTTTGTAGGTAAAATGTTAGCATTCTGCAAACATATAATGTGTACAAAGATATTTCTGCTGTAGAGGAGGGATTTTGAAAGAAGGTTGGAAGTGAAATAGACTGATTACTATACAAATCTGACACTACACTGGAAAGCAAACTCGGGTGCATTCTCCTGACCACCTTATTCTTATACAGAGTGGGGTTTTCGGGACTGTGTGTGCTGGGGTAATTGTTCCCTGTTCTTTTTTGAGACATGCTGTAAGAGAGCATTTTGGATAGACTCAAAAAGATGCCTACTATTTTTCAAAGAACTACATTAAGTTCCCTGGAAGAAGGTGGTCCCTTAACTGGTGGGAATATGTTTTTCATCCCCTCTGGCAAAACCTTAATGACAAGGACTCAAATGAAACGTGTGAAGCATATTTTTTAATAAGAAGTAATGGCACTGATTTGGCCAAGAAATGTAGATGTCTGGGGCGGGGGACACACTTCATTATGTCATTGGCTGGGGTTAATAACCTTTTTTATTTGATCAATTTAAAATTGCAATAAAAAATATATGCAAGCTTACAGAATGACACAGCAAATGAAGCATTAAAGGTACATGCATTTAAGAAATACTAAACAAATTAAGAGTCAACTATCTTAATCCATAGGCACTGCTGACTGCGGGGAATCTTATTTAAAAGCTCCGCAGATTCTTTAGTACCTCTTCCAGCTGCCTCTAGCCTGTGACATGTGCCAGTCAACTGTATGAGTTTCATTTGGCCCTTTCCACCAATTTCAAAATGTCCATGACTCCTTTTTCCATGTCCTGTCGATTATGTTCTTGGCAACTGTAACAACTATAATATCATAGGATTGTAGTTGTCACAGAAAAGAATGGCAACAGAGTTTACCCTATAGCTACTTCTGGTCATTTGATTGAATACAAAGAGGATAGTGTCTTTTCAAAATATCTGCTGTACTGGAAATGTAGCAGACGTGCAGACCCTGTCGGCTGCCACACGGAGGGCCCCGAAACTGATGTTCTTCATTAGGCAATTCATATAAAAGTTAAAAAGTGGCCGGTCCTATAAGGCCCTAAGTGACAGGCTTAGGAGCTCTATGCACATTCAACCAGGCTTCCCTTATGTTGCTTTGATAGTTTGGTGTCCATATCAAATTTAGCACCTTCTCTACCCAGCTTGTCAAGTTATCTGGCCTTTCCTGTGCAGTTACATACGTTTGAAATATTTAAAAGAGCTAGATTTTAAAGTGCTTGTATTCTCTTAATTGAATCAAGTGCATCCATATGCTTGGGAAAAAGTTGCCTTTACTCCAGACTTGAACTACCTGTCAGTAAATGCAATATGCGTTGTCAAAGATTGTTGGCATGCCCATAGGCCCCTAGAGAATGCTAGTTGCGTGCACCCAGCAGTATTTTGAAAATGTTCTTGAAGTTGCCCGCCCCCTCCACCCCACACACTAATTTCTGAATTTAAATAAGGAAAATCAGCACCCCGGGATAAAATGACATACTCCCCATCGTGCCTCAGAGTTCCCTCTCATAATGATACACATGGACTCCAAATGATTCTGAGCATATCGCTGCCGTCCACACAGTCTATCACAAAGCATATTATCGCGCTGTTATATTTCCCCATGTCGGACAGTATTTAGTATCACTTTAAACAATAACATGGGCACTTCATAAATTGTAAATCAATCTATTGGTTCCTAATCGATATATAGTGCTTAATGTCCACATCATGCACATTCTCTCTTATTGTCCTTCTAAGCATCTATCATTAAGCACTAATAAACAACTCCAAGATGCCTGTCAATGTTCATGTTCTGAACCAGATCATATTTAGCAAAATACATGTTTCATGTTTGTCATAAAACAACCTAAATATGTGAAACTCTGTGGTACGTCGACATGGCAGCCCTTCACCCATAAGGTTACCTCCTCCCATTACAGGTAATTATACTAACAGTTCCAGTTTGGTGTCTGATTGCTCCCTGCTGGACAAACCCTAATCCATAACTGAAAAGCAGTAATGTGTGCTACACCGCCTGATTCATCAGTCAACCTTAGACCTGCCCTATTGGGTTTTCATTTTGGCTTTCTGAACTCTCACTAGCTCAGTGCCTGTCACCTGTGCTGTATTGCGGAATCTTGTCTGCCCTTTATAAGTCACTTTCAATCTGGCAGGGTCTTGCAAACTCGCATCTATGTGTAGTATCATGCACTTGTAAGTCGTATCTCTCAGGCATCAGCGTTTCTCTATAGTAATGTGTGAAAGGTCCAAGCTAAACAAGAAAGAAATATTGTATACAGCTGCTGGATTGTGGGGACCTGCCTTCGTAGACAAAATGTCCCAAAGACCTGTACAATCATGCATATTGTTGATTAGCGGCTTTTAGTGTCCACAATGGAAGCTGATGGGCTCTCTGTGTTTCTTCACACAAGTTGTAATCCTTCTGTTAAAGAAAGGTTTATTTGGGGAACCATCTGTGTAGCCTAGGGGATAGCAGGGCTGGGGGTGGCAGCTATCTTTTTCGCTTCATTGAGGTATTCTTCAATATCTGTAACACCAACTGTTGGCCTTTTTTGGAAATGCCAACCAAGAAGCAGATTTTGCTGAGACGACCGTCTCAAAATTGTTGGAAGTCTCCTCATTCAGCTGGGAATATCCGTGCCAAAACAGATTTTAGCTGCCATCCAGTCGTTGCAAAATTCTGTGATAGTCCATCTTTTGATTTACCTGGTGCTCTCAAACCATCTGCCTGAAGCGCTACCAGCTCAGTGTCTGTTATTAAGATTCGTGTGCCATGTTTATCAGTTACTTCTGCAACTTGCCAGACTTGAGCTATAGTAACCGTACCTATGGTTAAAGTCTAGGCTATATTCAGTGAGCATAGTTGTAAAGGCTGTGTTGAATATTAGGTCAGGGTGGGGGGAAAAATACACTTTCCACTGCACCTTCCCTATCCATTCGTGTTTGGGGCACAAGTTAGATACTGTATGAGTCTGAGTATTTTATTTTAGGAGTTGGAATAATCTTGTATGGTAGTGGGGATCGGGCACTAAAATTTGCTTGAATCATTTAATTCTGAGACTATTCTGATGAGGCAATGCCTGATCTATTCATCTGAAAGAGACAGTTAGTTCTTTTTTATGTGCCATAATGTTGGGTTAGTTAGCCTTGGGTGAACTTTTAAACTCGGTATTCCGATGGTTGCTTAGGTGTATAATTAGTGGTCTCCTAACAATAAAGGACTCGTATTTTCAAGATTGGACTCGTATGATGTGACTGGTCGATAAGGAGTGGTTGGCTTCAAATGGAGAATTAGGGTGCATATTTATTCTCCAATTAGTCCTCATTGAAAGATTATGAGGTACCTATCTCCCTCCTGTTGGCCCATATTAGTTTTTGTTGTGTTTGTTATTTTTTAGAATGGAAGTAATTGGTCTACTGGGATGTGCTCACAGAAAGCCATCAAGGTACAAGCACAGGACGCTTTGGAAGGACACTAAATTAAAGCTTTGTGGTTCAGAGTTCTATTATTGAAAGATAAGTGACTGCACATGACAGCCTTGAAGATCAGGGTCCACAATTTCCTTAGGTGGGAGGATGCTAACATAGTAGTTATGTTGAAAAGGTATGTCAATTGGCTCAAATGAGTTATATATGATTACACCCCACAGCAAAGTAAAGAATGTATTAGGTATGTTTGCTGGTCCATAAACCTGATGTTTGCATTGGTGGACAGTTTGGCAGCTACCTCCTGAGCAGGAGAAAAGTGGGTGAGAAGCTGGTGGTGTGGTTGGTACCCTACGTTGTGAGACATACCAAACTTGACTGCTCCAAGGTATATGGACCTCTTCAACTGTAACGTTGAGGGACTTTTGGGAATGGTTTCTTGATTTGGACATGTGGAGGGAGTTGCATAAAATGAACAAGGCTACATTTTCCCTCGATTCCTCTCGAGGGTACGTCACATCGTATTTTCTGGAAGGTCCTGACATCCATTGGAGAAATTAAAGGTTATACTATCCCTGATACCCATGTGCTGATTGTTCTAGGTCTGAAATACTCTCAGTCACAAGAGATAGGGCCTTTGAAATCATTTGATAGCACTAGTCTCTGTCAGTAACATTAATGTTGGCTAGATATTGGAAAAGGGTGGAGGCCACAATGCTGAAAATTGTTCTCTTTAAGGTGTAGGTCATGGCGAAACTTGTGATAGCAAGGGAAGTACTTAGTAGTATGGCTGCTGATACTTGATTACAGGGCAAGGCACTGAGATTGAGTGTGTTAAGACATTTTTATTGAATACTCTAGGGCAATAATTATTTGGAGATGTTATCCAGGTATTTTTGGTTTTGGAGAAGGTTGGTCTATCCCAAAAGGCTCTAAGATGATTGGTCTTTGTTCACCAATATTTATATCTTTTTTTCTTTTTCTTCATCTTGTACGACAAGCCCCTTTATTTCCAGAGGGTGCTGGTACCTACTGTTACCATTTCCATCACGAATCATGAGAGGTGCTGTATTACTGCCCCAGGTGTACTTGAGTGTAGTAATGCTGTATCGTTTACAGGGAACAAATCCTCAGGGGCACAGCTGGATGACTATGTCGATGGTAATAGCAATGGGGTTACAATTTGGAAGGGGGAAATCTGTGCTGCAGCGCCAATTTTGGGAAAATATTCTATAGGGGATTGTATTGTGGTTAATTATCAATGCCTCGGGTATCAGTACTACCATGTGCAATATTCCCACCTCTCAGTTTGGAGCAACTTGAAATGAGGCCTGGAATTTAGTGATTCTAGGTACACTTTCAGCAGAACTCGATTGGGTGCTGGCAAGGAGGGAATAAGAGAATGTATTTGGAGGGGGAAATGGTCGTGGATTCTGTCATGTGGAGGTCTCTGTGTAGCAGCACATGTAAACTGTTTGTAGAGAGAATTTTTTTTAGTACTCTTGGTCCATTACCCTAATAACCTTTTATTAACAAACATGCATGTCTTCGACATCAGGGCTACTGATTAGGAACATAAACCTTGAATCTTGGCTGGTCTGTTGATTCTTTTCAGTTCTTGTGAATGGTGTGTACTGCACTTGTTTGTAAGGTCACTAGTTCCAGTTGTTTTTCATTTCTGTGTAGTGTAATAGCATGTAAGAAAGGTATCAAGTCTTTTTCCAGTTGTCTGCTCAACGTATTTCCAGTGGTATGCACTCATTTCGTGGTATCCACAGCATACCCATGGGTAAGACGTCAAGTTCATTACTAGTGGCAAATGCGGGTACTATTTGCTAATGTCTCCAGTGCATTGCATAGTGTAATCAATTTTAAGGTCTCTCGTATATTATCTATTTGTTCAGACAGTAAAGTCCTTGCTGAGGTATTTTTCTTATTTCCACAGGGTCCCTTTGGTTGCCTGAATAATGCCCGCTATGGTATTTCCTGGGGGGCACTTGGCGCTGCAGAGTTCTGTCTGCACGCAGCGAGGCAGTACACCTTAGACAGGTAAAAAAAAAAAAAGAGGCGGCATTTCATTTATTGAGGATTCCTTCATTCATGGATTTGTTTGGGACAGAGGTGAACTAGATTTGTCTGGTATCTTTTATGCAGTTTCTTGTTCTGCATTACACCATCTGTAATATTCAATTTTTTTTAAATATCAGAACTTCTCAAGATGCTTAATGCAGTGCACTGTCACTGCTAGCTGAGGCTCCTGAATTTAATGCGGGCCGGGGAATCTGTCCTGATGTCTCAAAGGTGTGCTGTGTGTCCTTTAATTTCACAGGGGTTGCTTTCACACAAGACATGCACTGTCAACAAATAATGACATACTAACCCTAAAACACTGTAGATGTCCAGTGTAATGACTCCAGCTGCCATTCCCTTTTAACTGCTCGGACACTAGTTTAGTATACATATGGCAATATTGCCACAGGGGGAATGCTAGATTTAAATGGAGTATGAAAATGCATGACCTGTGCAGTCATTGAGGGATTTCCTGGTACATAATTCTTCAGTGATGATGCAGCAGTGATCGTAGAATATGTCTTCTAGGATCCAGTTTGGCGTACCCCTAGCAAGAAACCAGCTCATCCAGAAAAAGCTGGCAGATATGCTGACAGAGATCACGATCGGCCTCCAAGCCTGCTTGCAGCTGGGACGTCTGAAGGATGAAGAGAAGTATGCTCTTTTTGTGTAGTAATATAATGTCTGCACTCTATACAGTCATAAAGCTTTAATGTGTATGTGTGTGTGTGTATGTGTATATATATGTGTGTGTGTATATATATATATAATTTATATATATATATATATATTTTTTTTTTTTAAGGAAGCTTGCTGAAGTCTGGTATTTGCATTCAGTAAGCCCCCCAGAAGATGAGAAGCAGGCGAGGGTCCATTTTGGATGCAGGATAGATTGTTGACTTGTACAAGCATAGCCCTTGTGAACTGGTGATGATGCGCAGTGCATGTGCTTTTGCAATGAAACTTTCTGTGCCCATCCAGGTGGCTGTTGTGTTGGGTTATCTGTTTACTCCCTTCTGCTACCTCATTCCAGGGCCACACCAGAAATGATCTCCATGCTGAAGAGGAATTCATGCGGAAAGTCCCTGGACATTGCTCGGCAAGCCCGGGACATGCTCGGTGGTAACGGAATCTCAGACGAGTATCATGTAATCAGGCATGTCATGAACCTAGAAGCAGTTAACACTTATGAAGGTATGTCATGTGTCTGAAAGCTGAATCCTGGACATTCATCTGAATGTCAGCAATATGGGGTTGTGAGGAAGTCTCTAGTTTTCACAACAAATGCA
Source organism: Triturus cristatus (assembly GCF_964204655.1). Classification (NCBI taxonomy): domain Eukaryota; kingdom Metazoa; phylum Chordata; class Amphibia; order Caudata; family Salamandridae; genus Triturus; species Triturus cristatus. Next base: position 81,935,643 of record NC_140586.1, on the reverse strand, counting down.
CTTACCTTCCTATGGCCCTTCACTCATACTTTCTAGAAAATTGGGCAACCTGCCATCCTCAATAAAACTAGCTGCTCCTGAGCAATGGCGCAAACCTCTGTCAAGGAGGGGTGGTCTGTATCTAGTGCCCTCCACTTCTCTTTCGGAAGCACTCAGACAGGAAAGGTTGCAGCAGTGTCTCTCGTGGAAAGAAGGAATACAAGGGCAAAATTGAAAAACCTGCACTAGCTTGCAGCAGAGCCGAGCACAAACCATGAATGTCTCCTTGCCATACATACATCTTGGGCAGAAAGAGGAATACTTTAGCTTAGAGATAAACAATGGTATGGGTATTTAAAAATAAAACAAGCTTATCCAACATCACAAAACTTGTCCTCACCAAAGTTGGCTTTCGTGGTAAGATTGTGCCACATCTTTTTGAATTTTCTTCCCAGGCAAAGGGAACATTTAAAGTATTGGATTTGCTAATATCAATAAAAAGCATGGCCTTTGGATTATGCCTACTAGCTGGGCTACTGAATAAGAGAAATTCTGACTTTGCCCACTACTGCCTACTTATTACAAATATCATGAGAAGCCTCTATTGTAGTGGAGTGATTCTGTATGCATAGGTGTCAGGCTAGTTTGTAAAAACTAACGCTAGTAATGTTTCGTTTAACTGCAAGTAACATTTACTAGACTCTGTATATTTTCTCCCCAGGTTACATCACTGCCGAAGCTTAATAGATGAGCAGCCTCACTCTATTCAGTTAGTCTCGATTTTCCATACACTGTGATAGATTTTTGGTAGAGCGTTCAAACATTTGCCATAATATCCCCCCAAATGCTGTAGCGCTTTAAACATATATCTCAAAATAATGTTTTTGAAATGTCTTTGTTAGTTACTTTGGAAATGTGCAACTTTTATCTTGAAGGGAAAAAGTTATGCCAAAATCAGGTAAACCTGGACCATAAGCAAGTGTCCATTCCTCTTAAAAACTTCGAGTACAATCAAAAAAAGCATAGTTATCTGCTTTGTTTAAAGAACTCAAGCACACACCAGCGTGCTCTGTATGTTGTTGTATTATGTCCAGGTACTGTGATGTAGTTAGCTGAAGTTTAAAATATTCAATTAACAAGGAATAAAAAATAACCAGTTGGTAATTTTCTTGTATTTTTGTTTTTTTACTCCCAGGGACCCATGATGTGCACGCACTGATCCTTGGGAGGGCGATCACAGGCCTGCAGGCGTTCACAGTTGAAAAATAATAATTTTGAACAGCAATTTTTGATGGATCATGAGATCACGGTTTTTGCATCAGTCAAGTTTTTGCACCCAAGCAGGACAAAGACTATGCTGTCCTCTAAATTGTTCAACAGTAGGATGAAGCACAAGCTGTTTCTGTGAATTATTCAACGCCTCACATCGATGATGTGCAAAACCAGCAACTGTCCCCTCTATGACCTTGGTTCACTTATCTTTGTCAGGTGCAATAACATTTCGAGAGGCTTTCAGATCTTGGAAATAAATGTGGGTCAGCATAAATTGGCTTTTGGGTTGACCACTTTTGGGGGAAACTTGTGAATACTGACTGGATTATCAACAAGAACTCTTTGACTCTACATTACTTACATCTAGAAGTCTGGTGAGTGGTAATAATGTACAGAGAAACCTTTGCATCTAAAAGCCACGCTGCAATTATTAATTATTGCAAAAAGGCTCAAGTGGTTGAAAATGTAACAGTCATTTCCAAATAAAACAGTTTTACCTTGTCTTTCTTTAGGCCAAGTGATGCATTCTGCAGCAATCCTTATTTCGAGATTACCTGTTTTGCCACAGGTGGTCAGTTCAAGATGGTGGGTTATAGGAGTGGAAGAATAAATGATTACTTTGAGTCCTGCATTGTACAGTCGTCATTATAGTCATGAACTTTAATATAATTCAGTGGTGCATGCAGGGACCTCGAAAGACTATATCCTCAGGGAGAGAGTGTGTGTAGGTTGCCGCTCAGGAATATGAGACCTGTAGCACGTGAGGGGTCGAGCGCAAATGTCAGTCAAGCACCCTGCGCATAATCGGCAGACCACAAGAATAGAGGCTCACTCAGGATGTACCTGTGTGCTCACATGTACCTGTGAACAAGACCACACTGTTGGACGAAACACGTCTTGTTGAAGTAAAGTTGGTCCACGTATCCTGAGTGAGCGTCTATTCTTGTTATCTATGTGTTCAAAGCATGTGAGCTGTAGATTACATGCTTTGCATACTCCTGCCATCTAGTGTTGGGTCTGGATGGTTGCAAGTTGTTTTTGTTCGAAGAAGTCTTTTCCAGTTACAAGGTAGGTGACTCCGCCTTTCGGTGATATTGCGCATGGGCATCGGCTTCATTGTCAGATTGTTTTTTTCCGCCATCGGGTTCGGGCGGGTATTGCTGGGCTCTGCTTCAGAATCGATCCTCGGTTTCCCCCTTGGTGCGTACGTCTCTCTACCTCAATGTTATTGTTTTTGAATGCGCTTTCTCTTTCCGCGGTTCGAAACGAATTTCAAGAAACTTCGTCATTTCGATCGGAACATCTGCGGGCGGCCTTCCGGCCCATTCGCATCCGTTCAGCTCCTCGTCGATGGAACGGGCTCAATTTAAATCCTGTCCCCTCTGCCACTCGAAATATCCACATACGGACTCTCATAAGGTGTGTAATATGTGCTTGTTCCCCAAGCACAATGAGCAAGACTGTGATGCGTGCCGATCCTTCAGATCAAAGAAAACTCTCTGTGATCGTCAGGCTCGACGTCGAGAGATGCAGCGGTTAGATGTCACACCGGACATCTTCGGTGAAGACTCCGAACAAGAAGAGGTATCAGTGGCAGAGGAGTAGCTGACTGCAGCTGCGTCTGACTCTGGATCAGACTTACAGATCGACCTCGAGGACGACAATGAAGTAGACGGGAGTACCAAAGTCACCTTCTCCGCCCCCCCTCCCTCCCTCCAACCGTCCCTTAGAAATCTAAGGCTTCGGCACCATCTCCGCCTCAAGGCCAAGGTTGGCACTGAGAAGAGTTTTCCAACGATCCGCCTCATATCTCTGCACTGAAACACTCTGAAAAGCCTTCCAGCTCATGACCCAGTCAGCCAAAGCCCACTTCCGAGCCAAAATCTTTGAGCTCTAAAGCCAAAATGGGTTCTGAACCCAAACCTTCGGAACCGAAATCTTCGACACCGAAACTCAAGAAACATTCCTCGTAGTTGAAACCCTCGGCACAGAAAGGACATTCCGGCTCAGCTCCGAAAGCTTTGGTGTCGAAAAGCAAAGACTTGCCTACAACACATCTGGATCCAAACATAGACACTGTACCTCCTAAACTGGATCCAAAACAGAAAAAAACTGTACATTCACCCTGACCCAGGGCATATCCATGCTAAAACACCATCTAGGCACAAGCTTTCTGATGGTCTTAGCCCATGCAAAATTCCTCAGAAGAAACAAAGTGTAGGCACTAGTCCTTTCCATACACTACCAGCTCCTCTTCCTCCCTCTCCACCACAGCTTGATCCATTACAGATTACACCTAATCAGTCTCCTCTACCTCATTTTCACAGAGGTAACACTGACGATGACGATGCTCTATTACCACATCCTTGGAGTGAATACACAGCAGATCCTCCAAAGGATTCAGACCCAGACCTTTATCCTGCCAGGCCATCTCCACCTGATGACAATCTGTCATACCAACAGCTTATCGCTAGTGCAGCAGAATACCATGGGATGGAGCTACATAAAGAGTCTTTAGATTAAGATTTTCTCTTTGACACTCTAGGATCACATAAATCCAGTCAAACACTGCCTGTGCTCAAGGGTATGTTAAGATGAAAGATTTTGTCCGTGCCAGAATCCTGACTCCTAGAGTAGATAAAAAATATAAATCCTCCCCCACAGGACCTATTTTTATTAAGAGTCAGTCACCACTTGACTCTTTAGTGGTGTCAAATGCTAGAAAGAGAGCTAACTCTCAAGAATCTGGGGCTGCCCCTCCCCCAGATAAAGAATCAAAGCTTATCGATGCTTCGGACAAATGTGTAGCTGCGCAAGCAGCTTATCAATGGCGTATTGCTAATACGTAGGGCTTACTAGCTAAATACGATAGAGTCCACTAGGACGAGATGGAACAGTTACTTCAGTTTCTCTCAAAGGAGCATAAGGCAAAGGCTCAGGATTTAGTCCAAGAAGGCAAACTAATTTCTAATGCCTGTATCAGATGTGCTCCAGATTCAGCTGACACCACAGCTAGAGAGGTAAATACTAGCATCTTACTACGACAACATGCATGGTTACGGATATCAGGATTCAAACCTGAAGTCCAACAATCCATCCTGAATATACCTTTTGATAAAAACATCTTTTTGGCCCTGAACACGATCTAGCGCTCAAAAAAATGAAAAAGGACACCGATGTAGCAAAATTAATGGGAGCGCTTCAATCTCCCTCAAATAGAGGTTCCTTTTGGCACTCTTTGTATTTAGGAGGGTCCAAGTCCACAGGCACTGACCAGAACACTTCCTCCTACAAAGGAAATTTCCAATCATCTTTACAAAAGGATTTTTCAGAGGAGGTTATAGGGGAAATAGTCCTAGTGTTGCAGGGATTCTGCACATATACAGAACTATGCGCAGGAAAACAGGACCTCAGTGAATAGGGGTGTACCAACCTACCATATTAGTACCCAAAATCCCAAACCGACTAGCTATAATGTCTCATTGGTTCTCCGACTAACAGCGAAGCTACCAATGATTAGACAACCCAGAACACGACACTCCCGACTCTCTCAGGAATCGCGGGAGCCAGACAACTCTTTTGCTCACTCACTCATACTTGTCCACAATGAGACTAATCAGAGATGCGGTATAGTTTAAAATGTTTATTTTAACTAACTCGCTCTATGGTACAGTATACATGCCATTACTAGCAGCAAAATGCATAAACACAATATAGTCAGCATTGTCACAATTCCATAGAATACAAACGGGATATTATTTTATAAAGACAGTGGAAAAGGGGTAAAAGACCTAGCCACCCTCCCTGTGGTAAGAATTAGTTTATTATAAAAAAAGAAGACCTCTGGGCTTTGTCAGCAGACCCCATACCTCAAGACCTAGATGAAAGGTTCACATCTCAGGACAAGCACAGCTCTTCTCTCTGGAAAGGTGTCCCTCCAAGTGCCCCAGCAACATGTTTCGCTTGCAATATTAAAGCCTATGATTTCCAGTAGTGCAGCTGTGTGTAGCATGTTATGTCTAGGTGCGAGGGACTGACCAGAACAGAATTACTAGGGGCATTGTTGATCGACCTTGTACATCGTGTGCAGACTAAACCTCAGAGCACGGCAGAGAACGCGAAAAGCAGACAGTTCTCATGTGAAAAGGGCACAAACATAGTCTTGCAAAATATATGCATGCAGTGTCGTGTGCAAAAGCAGTCTCATGGCAGCGAAGCTCATGCTAACTTAGCAGATGTCGACAATGAACTCACAAGCTATACTACACCCTCCCCCTGGTAAGTCAATTGTATGTAAACATAGGATGAAAACAGAGTTCAAAAAGTGCAAGCAGAGTTCAAAAGCGTCTATCGGTTCAAAAATTAAAACGTAGAGAGCAATGGAGAAGGTGAGAGAGGGGGAAAAAAAACATTAAGGAGGAAAACATACTGTTTAAGTCATGCATCTGAAAGCCACGAACCTGTGAGATGCTTAAGGTGCATTTGAGAGTCTAATCCATCAGAGTGTAGGTGCCAAAAATTGCAACACCTTCCAGAAGGGCATCATTGTCGTTTGTCTGAAAAAGGGATGCCATCCAATTTAGTCAATTGAACGAACAAGTGTGCTCCACATAGTCGGGTGCCTCCATTAGCATCGCTGGATAACTTGCGTGATATTCAATATAACTCTGAAGTAGGAGATTCTGTGCAGCTTCACAGATATCCCAGTGAGCCAAACTTCCAAGTGCAGCCGCTAGCGCCATTAAGTCAATTCCAGAACAGTCCTGCTCATGGGCCACCAAGGGACCCATCAGCTGGTCGAAATCCAGGTCCAGACATGACGCATTGCAAAGGCATAAATCCAACGCCCATGTAAACTGACATCTTGAGCATGTAAAGACTGGTTGCACGCAAGTGAAGTACACAAAACGGAAGGACAACCCATAAGACACACTGAGTGTTGCTAGTGGTAGTGTACCGAAGCATCCATGCATACGGTCACGGAGCAGTTGCAGCCGACCCGGTCTGTACAGTACCACAAGAGGAGCAGCCATTGCGCAGCAGACCCAGTAGAAACAGGATTATTAATCGGTGACACACATGTCTCAATCACTCCTTGATACTCCAACTCAGTTAGAACATCAGAAACAGCACTTTTGACTTCTCACCGGATGGGGGGGTTGAGGTTGAGGCATAGACAGCAATGGAATCTCATGTGGCGGAGAATCTTTTTCCCAGCCCACTTGATTACGGTACACTGCCGGCGCCAGGGCCAAAGCCCACTCAGCTGCAAAGGCCTCTGCATGCTCCCTGGGAACATAATGCGAAAAACTTGGAAGTATCATGTCTTCCTCCCTTGATGCGGCCAGACAAAAGGTGGGGGCCAATCTGCCTCTGCTAACAAAATGTCATAGGAAGCGGTGAGATTCTCCCCAAAAATCCCAGTGATTACACGCTCACTGTCACCTTCAATGTGAAAAACTATGTTATACAGCCTATCCAGGGGTGCAACCCGGGTGTCAGCTGTCTCTACAGTAATAAAAGTTTCAGTTGCTGTCGCCTCCAGACAAGGACGTAGTGCCTCCCCCACTATGGTAACTTCTGCAGCGCTATCGAGCAGAATCACTGCCCAAGTCCAATCCAGCAGTCGGGTTCTCACCGTCTGAGGCATATCTCGCTGTCAAAGCGGCAACCTTTTTCTTTTGAAACGGGGCATGGAAGTGTGGTAGCTCCTCGTTTCCCCTTGCCGTCAAACTGACGAGGCTGATCACGTCCCTGTGGCGCAGGATGACTCTTGCCATGATCCTGGCGATCCCCACCACCGACCTGAGAGCCAGATGTGTCCTGTGAAGAACGAGGAGAATGCTGATCAGGGACTTGAAATCTATCAGAAGTCTTCATTTTAGCGCAGTTGCACAAGTCATAAGTACGCTTAGAAGTGTCAGGTGTCGGTGATCCAGCACGCGAACCCTGCTTCTGTTGGTGCTGCCTCAGTTTTTTATTTTTCCAGCTCTTTTTAGGAAAGACTGGACGCCCACCTTTATCAGACTGAGCTTTCTGTTGTGTTTGAGATTGTGTTCGCGTTTGAGTAAAAGGTTTAACTCCCAAACTATTCCGGCCTATTGTTTTATAAGCCTTTGCAATAATCTTCGGTAATTCGCGTGGTTTGTCTGCATCAGGGACAGCCTCCAAGCTGTTAGCGACTTGAAAGCTTACTGCATCGCCCTTGACATTGGCAAGGATCATATCAGCAACCACGTCGAACACTCCCGCCAGTCTCATCCCCAGCTCTACAGCCGCTTCTGCACTGTGTTCATCTTGAACACGTTTAATCATAGATGGGAGTACAGTCATAGAGGGAGTGCCAAAATACTTTGAATATACGGCTGCAAACACCTTGCCCCAGGTAATACAATCAGCCACCTCAGGAAGTAAGTCTTTAGGCAAACTTATCGTCAATATCCTGTGTTTCTCCACAGGACTTGTATTGGGAAAAACAGCCTCTAGCTCTCCAAATTTCTCAGCAAGCCAATAAGGTAAATCGTCCTTATTTTGTGGGCGCTTGCCCATTACGGACTTAACCATGACGGGGCTGATGGTTATACCAGCAGGTTCAGCAGGCTGCGCAGCAACACCGGTGGTCCCACCTGGTAGTTGCGCGTCATGAACTGTATAACAACTCTATGCACGCATATTAAAGAAGTATGTAATACGCGTAGTTCTGGCAGTGTAGCCGTTGTCAGGCCACGCGGGTGTGGGCTATACCCAGCCAAAAAGAGCCATGTGGCCCCATCTATTGATAAAGGGCCTAAATGGACCGGTGTGAGTGGGTGAGGAAGGGCGCCATGAAACCAAATTTGGTGTTGCCAAGCTGTGAGCGGAACCTCTAGGGTCCGATAGGGCTGATACGCATTAGGAACAGCCGAAGCAGTGTAGTCATAAAACAGATTATCTGCTCCGTCCACCGCCGGAAAGGTGACCCAAGAGTAAAACACTTCGAAGCGGTATGCTGGATCCGCTTCTACTACAAGAATCAGTGCGACACCAGCATCCGGGATTTGATTTATAAAGCGCCCGAATCATCCAACCGGGGTATCTCCGCGCTAGGACTGCTGTTGCCAACCAGGGAGTGATAATTCAGAACAGTAGGGTTTTCAGCAATTTTCTTAATACCAGGAAATCAGTGCATTGGCGCAGTTGGATAGGGAGTTGGTTCCAGTATAGGGGGGCTAGATGGGAAAAGGCTTTGCCTCCCATGCAAGCTTTTTTGAAGCGTGGGATGTGCAGCAATGCTTTGGACCCTGACCGGAGTGACCTGGATGGCTGGTATCTGACAAATTTGTCAGCTAGATAGCTGGGACCTAGGTCATGTAAGGATTTGTAGGCCATGCAACAGATCTTAAATGGTATCCTTTTTCGAAGTGGGAGTCAATGTAGCTTTTATAAGGGAAAAGAGGCTGTTCTGGGCGGGGCCTTGGCAACCAGGCGGGCCACAGTGTTCTGGACCACCTGCAATTTGTTCACGGAACTCTCCTTAGCTGAAATAAGCAAAGCGTTGCAATAGTCCTGGCGGGTAAGCACCAATGCCTGGATTAGAGTCTTCTGCGTTTGGGATGGCAAAAGGGGAAACACTCTTCGTAGAAGGCTCAGTGTATGGAAGCAAACCGTAGAAGTGGCGTGCTCCTCTAGGGTTAGTTTTTGATCTATCCAAACCCCCAGATTTTTTACCACTAGTTTAGGGGTTGGGGCAGAGCCTAGGTCCTCGGGCCACCATTCAGGGGACCATCTTGTTGCCGCGTCTCCGAACAACCTCATGTAGAGTCAAATACGCCCTGAGTGCTGAGCGACTGTGTTGTGGAATATTAAGGGCCGTCACGGAAAGCAAAGAAGAACAACTTAATAAGCGGCAGCATAACAATAGGTTAATAATAAAGAGAAAAACCTTTTTTAAACTTCAAGCTTGAAAGAACCTATAAACACATCAATATAGGAGGTCACACCATCACAGCTGTCTCCGGAAGCAGAAGTGAGGGTATTGTGGACAAGCACTACTTAAGCGTCTCACAGATAAGAACCAGACTAAATGTTGGCGGCACCATGTTGCAGGGATTCTGCACATATACAGAACTATGCGTTGGAAAACAAGACCTCAGTGAATAGGGGTGTACCAACCTACCACATTAGTACCCAAAATCACAAACCGAGTAGCTATAGTGTCTCATTCGTTCTCCGACTAACAGCAAAGCTACCAATGATTAGACAACCCAGAACACGACACTCCCGACTCTCTCAGGAATCGCGGGAGCCAGACAACTCTTTTGCTCACTCACTCATACTTGTCCACAATGAGACTAATCAGAGATGCGGTATAGTTTAAAATGTTTATTTTAACTAACTCGCTCTATGGTACAGTATACATGCCATTACTAGCAGCAAAATGCATAAACACAATATTGTCAGCATTGTCACAATTCCATAGAATACAAACGGGGATATCATTTTATATAGACAGTGGGAAAAGGCTAAACGACCTAGCCACCCACGCCGTGGTAAGAAATAGTTTATTATAAAAAATAAGACCTCTGGGATTTGTCAGCAGACCCCATACCTCAAGGCCTAGATCAAAGGTTCATATCTCAGGACAAGCACAGCTCTTCTCTCTGGAAAGGTGTCTCTCCAAGTGCCCCAGCAACATGTTTCGCTTGCAATATTAAAGCCTATGATTTCCAGTAGTGCAGCTGTGTGTAGCATGTTATGTCTAGGTGCGAGGGACTGACCAGAACAGAATAACAAGTGGCATTGTTGATCGACCTTGTACATCGTGTGCAGACTAAACATATTGTCAGAGCACTTTCACATGGTAATTCTTCAACAAGTACTTCCCCTCTTGCCGCAGGGCGACATTATGTCTACTCTAGATCTAAATACCCCTACTTTCATATTCCAATTCATCCTGCTCATCGCAAATACCTCAGGTTTCTGATAGCAGGCGAACATTACCATTTCAAGGTACTTCCATTTGGCGTCACCACAGCCCCCAGAGTGTTCACCAAAGGTCTTGCAGTAGTAGCCGCTCATCTCAGAAAACAAAGTGTACGTCTTCCCTTACCTGGACGACTGGCTTATCAAAGCGGGCACTTACCAGAACTTTATACTACACACTCAGACGATACACCTACTTCATCAGTTGGGTTTCACAATAAATGCACAAAAATCTCACCTGTGTCTGGCAGAAGTGCAATGTTATCTGTGAGTTTCCCTCAACACTCTCAAAGTTCTAGCCACTTCCAATGTAGCCAAGATTCACGATATTCAGGCCACAATATTAAAATTTCAACCCAATCAATCATTACCGGGCAGAGTCTTCATGCAACTGCTGGGAATGATGGCATCCTGCATTGCAATCGTACCTCATGCAAGGCTTCACATGCATCCTCTGCAAGAACGTTTAGCGCGTCCGTGGAATCAATCATATGGTCTATTAACCGAGCTAGTGTTGGTAGACAGCTGCACCGATCGCTCAGTGGTGGAACCCTCAAAACATATCAAAAGGGTGGCCTTTCATAGACCCGATTCCACAGACTATACTGACAGCAGACACATCTTTAACAGGTTGGGGTGCCCATCCTCAACATTACACAGTACAAGGCTGTGGTTGCACAATCACAAACGTCTCTACATCAACTACCTGGAACTTCTAACAGTGTTCCTAGCACTCAAAGCTTGTCTCACCCAACTTGTAGGCAAGACTGTCTTTGTTCGCACGGACAACATGACAGCAATGTACTACCTACAGAAACAGGGAGGGGCACACTCTCCAGCTGTCGCGTCTTGCGCAAAGCTTTTGGAATTGGGCGATTCACCACAAAATCTATCTCCTAGCAGCACACCTTCCAGGAGTAGAGAATCAAATTGCAGACCTGCTCAGCAGACACAGGCAGCAACTAGACGAGTGGGAACTTCATCCCCAAGTTCATTTTCCCTACTTTCAAAAATGGGGATTTCCACAGATAGATCTGTTTGCCACAGAATACAACGCAAAATGCCCAAACTTTGCATCCAGGTTCCCACACCCAGCATCCAAAGGCAATGCTCTATGGATGAATTGGTCAGGGATATTTGCTTATGCTTTTCCGCCACTTCCACTAATTCCATTACTGGTTGGGAAGCTCAGACAAACGTCCCTCACACTGATCTTAGTAGCCTCCACATGGGCTGGTCAACCTTGGTACACCACCCTGTTAGAACTCTCAGTGGTTTCACATTAAAAGCTACATCTCAGACCCTGTCTCCTCACTCAGAGCCATGGTGAAATCAGACATCCAAATCCCAAAGAAAGAGTTTGGTTATTTGCAGCTACCACCAGACTGTATGAATATAGTGCAGCGGCCAGAGCAGCTGACTTCGGAGCACAGGGTTCACGGTTAGATCCCCGGCGGCAGCTCAGCTCAGCACCATGTGACTCTGGCCAGTAGCTCACCTAATTTCCACAACGGCTCCCAGCGCCCTAAGACCCGTAAGGGTGAGTAGTTTGCACTTTACAAATACGGATTTATTTATTTAAGAGGCTAGAAAGCCTACTACTAGAGCATGTTATGCAGCAAAATGGAAACGATTTGTTGTCTATTGTAACAACAACATCACTCCACTTGATGCTTCTGTACAGAACATCATTTGTTATCTGTTGCATTTACAGCAATGTGGATTAGCTTACCCGTCCCTTTGTTTACATCTAGCAGCCATTGCTGCATACTTGCCGTTCGCAGTCGGAGGGAGCCTGGTGTGCACTTGTACTGAACTGGTATCGCTTTCTGTGGCATACGCTCTGGCGAAGAGAGCGGAACTTTGGCCCTGTGTACAGATTGTGGGAGGATTATCCGGACGGGACTGCGAGGACCAGCAGCCCCGTAACCACGCTCAGCTGTGCCCTCTTCCCGCCCCTGCTGACCTTTGAGCATTCTTAACGACTCACGGCCCCCGCTTCGCGGGAGCCGTTCGCAGTCGGAGGGAGCCTGGTGTGCACTTGTACTGGACTGGTATCGCTTTCTGTGGCATACGCTCTGGCGAAGAGAGCGGAACTTTGGCCCTGTGTACAGATTGTGGGAGGATTATCCGGACGGGACTGCGAGGACCAGCAGCCCCGTAATCACGCTCAGCTGTGCCCTCTTCCCGCCCCTGCTGACCTTTGAGCATTCTTAACGACTCACGGCCCCCGCTTCGCGGGAGCCGTTCGCAGTCGGAGGGAGCCTGGTGTGCACTTGTACTGAACTGGTATCGCTTTCTGTGGCATACGCTCTGGCGAAGAGAGCGGAAATTTGGCCCTGTGTACAGATTGTGGGAGGATTATCCGGACGGGACTGCGAGGACCAGCAGCCCCGTAATCACGCTCAGCTGTGCCCTCTTCCCGCCCCTGCTGACCTTTGAGCATTCTTAACGACTCACGGCCCCCGCTTCGCGGGAGCCGTTCGCAGTCGGAGGGAGCCTGGTGTGCACTTGTACTGAACTGGTATCGCTTTCTGTGGCATACGCTCTGGCGAAGAGAGCGGAACTTTGGCCCTGTGTACAGATTGTGGGAGGATTATCCGGACGGGACTGCGAAGACCAGCAGCCCCCTAACCACGCTCAGCTGTGCCCTCTTACCGCCCCTGCTGACCTTTGAGCATTCTTAACGACTCACGGCCCCCGCTTCGCGGGAGCCGTTCGCAGTCGGAGGGAGCCTGGTGTGCACTTGTACTGAACTGGTATCGCTTTCTGTGGCATACGCTCTGGCGAAGAGACCGGAACTTTGGCCCTGTGTACAGATTGTGGGAGGATTATCCGGACGGAACTGCGAGGACCAGCAGCCCCGTAACCACGCTCAGCTGTGCCCTCTTCCCGCCCCTACTGTTCCCTGTATAAAAGCAACAAAGCATCCCACTACGCGGTCACGCGCGGTCGCGTGCCGGGAGAAGCCCAGGACAAGGGCGGGACCGTTTGTGGCCGGGACGGGCCACCCCCATTGATTATTATCCATTCTGTGACATTTATCTCTTCTGTGGCTTTGCTACTCTACTGGTCTAATTGCAGATGGGTAAAATGGGCAGGGTAACTCCTGCAATACCTCCCCATGTCTTAAAACAAAGAGAAACGTCAAATCAATCATTACCTAGTCTGACAGCAATTGATCGTATGCTGCAGAAAACTATTGGAGTGGTGGCCACTGCCATAGAAAATACTGAACGCCGCCTCTCCCTCCCTGCTGGCACTTTTCCCCCTCCACTTTTGGTCAATACTTCATCTCTTACTATTAATTTGCAGGATTCGATTTTGGCCCCATCCTTTGTTGCACTCCCAGGATCTTATCCTATTTTTACAACCCAGGGTGTAGTTTCTACTTCAGATAATGTTCCCCCTCAATCTTTATCAGTTCAATCTAGGTTATCACTGACTCCCACCACCTTCTTGACTGCACCTCCCCCTGATTCCTTAGCTCAGATAGGGGAATCCTCTGATAATTCTATTTGCCAAATACCGACAACTCCAATCTTGGTTTCCCCTTTGTCGCTAAGTCCGGATACGCACATTCCGAGGGTAACAACAAGAGGGCAGAAGGCTAGAAGCAGTTTAAAACAAACCAATAGAGACGGAGAAAATGTAAAAAATGTAAAAAAAATCAAAGTGCCTTAATGGTGGTCGTACTTATAAGAAAGCTGTTCCTAAACCTCCTTCTATAATAAGTAAAAACGTTGATAATAACTCACGTAAGTCAGCTTCTACATTAGTTCACGAAAATGGCCCTCGTGTTTCACCAGTAGAGCAACCACCTAGTCTTTTGCCCACTTCTTTATCTAATGATGGGCTTTTTGAAAAAATTTAACTTCTTATGAAGTCCCTATTGGCTCCATTACAAGAAAGGGTAAAACGCCTAGGAGAGAAAATAGACAACATGGAAACAGCCACGAAAGATTCCTTTACTATCCAAGGGGACCTGCTAAACAGAATACATTCAAAATGTTTTCCTACATCTCCAAACCTCAGGCCTAAAATAATTGGATCTGATAACAACAGACAGTTGCCAACTGCACCTAGGCCTGCAATAGCTATTACACCAGCGATTGCAGATCCTACTGTTAAGCCTCCTTTGGAGGCACCAGGGGTGCTTAAACTCTCGGAAAAAGTGGGGGGTGACTCATGTAGGGATTTTGAACCTGTAAGTCAAATGATAGATACTTCAGCTCCCCCTAGGGATCGCCCTACGTTAGCCGCGTCAAAGATGTCACTCTGATATATTGATCTACCCCCACAATCACTAGCATATACTATAGTTTTAGTTGATGTTCCAGAGCTACCATTAGGGAAAGTAGAGACCTTCCCCGAGCTAAGAAATAAAGTCGCATTTTGGTTGAATAAGAATAGGCCGCTCCCGTTAAACATTTCTGGGGAGATATTGTTTTCTAGAAGGATAAGCTGGCTGGGTCGTAGAAGAAAGGACACGATGGGGGATTGTATCGTTGTAAACTTTAGGGACAGGCGAGTTTTTCGTCATATACGTAATTGTCCTCCTTATAGTGCTAATACTGATATTCAAGTCAGGGATTTGACCTTTTTTTACCCCCAACTTCTGCATTGTCTGCTATCTAACCCCCCTAGGGTTTTACCAACTGTAGATCGGGCGACAGGGACTGAATTACGATACAACATCCCGACTTTCAATCACTTTGAACAGCTTTCTGAACTGGAGAGAGTGGATTGACTCCAATCGGAGGGTTTGATACCAAAGTCTGACAATACCCTACTAACTCCGGTATGCTTCTAGATGATTTGCCCCGGGATGGTCTTGTGATTGAAGACACCTTCTCACACGTCACCCAAATTCCCAGCCATGAGGTTTCCTCAGGAATAGCTTTGAAACCTTCGACTAACAAGGATGACCCTTTACTTAAAATACTTTTATGGAACGTGGCCGGTCTCAGATCAAAGGCCAACAATGATGTCTGGCTTGCATTTATATGCAGCTTTGACATCTTGTGTTTCCAGGAAACATGGGCTCCATCTGAAATTCACTTCGAGGGCTTTAAGACCTATTTTTCTCCAGCACTATCTTCTTCCTCTGGCAGGGCAAAGGGCGGCTTGTCTATTTTCGTATCAAATATCCCCTGATTTTCATCAATAGTTCCACTAAAATTGGCCACAAACTTTCAAATTCTTATTCTTCATCTGAACAACAATAAGGCTATAGTACTTGTGAATTTCTACAATAATCTTTCTGTGGATGAACTTATGAAGGCAATAAATGAAATATATCATTGCCTCCAAGAATTATCCATAAAAGCTCACAAGGAATTAGTTTTAATATGGGGTGGAGATTTCAACCAATATTTATGCACTGAGAGTGGGAAATTAGTCTGTGGAATCGAGGATGAAAATGGTGATCCAATAACTCACTTTTCTCATACTCTACCTGGGCAATCTCTGAATGAGATTCTGTGTGGTTTAGACCTTGCACTTGTAAATGATATGGTGAATCCTCCTATTCCTGTAGTTCCAACTTTTGTTGGTAGAGGCAGGCCAACCACAATTGATTTTATTTTTTCTTCTACGGCAGCGGCTAATGACTTATCCACTTGTAAAACCCACGATATTGCCATCAGCGATCATTATCCAATTAGTCTCACACTAAAAATGCCCAAGAAACATGAGAGGCTTAACACTGAGGCGACGTTAGCTCAAAACAACTTAACAATAGATAGACTAAACGGATATTCTTTAAGGTGGGAAAAAGTGGATCCGAAGGGAATTACAGCATCTTTAGTTGCAAGAATGACCCCAGCGATAATTGATTGCCTTGATCCTGCTACTTCTCATGAGGGAATTATGGAAAACTTTGCTCTGTTGCTGGTAGCAATAAAGGAAACTTTATTTGTAGAACTCAAGAATAGTAAAACCAAACCAAGGGGATGGTTTGACTCTTCTTGTACCAAAGCCTACCAGAGCTTGAAAGTAGCCCTCCACAACAAGATAAGAGATTGAAAGGAGATTGCAGCCCTTAGAAACAACTATAAGCAGGCTCTAAAGCGCCGGAAGGACGATTTGAAAAAAGATCTCTGGGACCAATTGCACAAAACATGCGCCTTCAGAGATAGGGCTGCCTTTTGGAAGGTTGTGAAGTCCCCATTTTTAACGGAATCATCTTTAAAACCTAGTGTCGAAGGTGGCGATTGATGAACAAACATGGCTTGACTATTTTGAGCGAATATTCAGCCTTTCTCCAACCACCACACTCTTAACTTCTCCTAGGTCAAATAAAGCTGCTTTCCCTTTGTCAATTAATATCTCTCATGAGGAGGTGGAGCACGCCCTAATGGCTAGCAAAAATGGTAAAGCTCCGGGCCCCGATGGGGTCCCAGTTGATTTTTTCAAATTTACTATGGACCTGTGGTCCCCAATTTTAACCAGGGTCCTTCAGGCATTGGGTCCTATAGATTCTTGGTCCCAATCAACTCTTGTCCCTATCTTTAAAAAAGGGGACCGCCATTTGCCTTCTTGCTACCGAACAATTTCCCTATTAGATTCGCTAGGGAAAGTCGCTGGGCGTGTCATTCTGGAGCGGCTTCAGCATTGGGCTCTTGATAATAAAGCTCTTTCCGATCTCCAGTTTGGGTTTCGTGAGGGTCTGGGTACCATCGAGCAAGCCCTCAATTTATCTTTAATAATAGGTAAATATGTGAGTGCAAAAGGGGGAGCACTTTATTTAGCATATGTGGACCTTTCTGCAGCATTCAACTGCGTCAACCACACCAAGCTGTGGGATATTTTAGAGAACATGGGTATAGAGGCACCTCTTATAACTTTTCTGCGTGAACTATACTCAGACGCCACAGCTCGTGTGAGATATGGACTGGGGGGTGAGGTGACAAAGTCTTTTAGAGTGGAGCGCGGTGTAAGGCAGGGTTGTGTCCTGGCGCCTTTTTTATTTAACCTATATACCAACGGCTTGGAAAAAGTCATGTTAACAGGGGCACAGGACATTCCCTGTATAAACAACCGCCATATACCGGCCCCACTGTATGCTGACGATGCTGTAATCCTAGCACGCACTCCTAATGAATTAGTGTGCTCTCACGAAATATCATGCTTTTATGGCCAATCTTGACCTAAAGATCAATATCAAAAAAACTTTTGTGATGTCTATAGGGTCAAGGAAAAAGAATAAAAAGACCTTTATTGTCGATAACCACAAAGTAGAGAGCACCTCTTTGTATCCATATTTGGGCATAGTATTCAATCATAAATGCTCATGGAAAAGTGCTATTGAGTCTAGGAAACTCACCTTTGTAAGAACTACAGCTGCCCTAGTAAATGTTGCCAATAAGTTAGGCAGACGACCAACGGTCGAACTCCTGGAGATCTACAAGGCAAAATGTATAGGTAGTATAGGCTGGGCATGGGTGATCAGGAATAAAATGCTGGCGGGATAACCATCCCGATATTCTGTAATGTCAATCTTTCTGCAAATGCCTTTATTTATTGTCTTAAATTATTTTTTAATATGTTATTTGTAAACTGTGTATATATATAAATTTTGTATGCTTTTATGACAATCGTCGAATAAAGCTTTCTTGACTTGACTTGTATAGGTAGTGTTATTTATGGGGCTGGTATATGGGGTTATGCTAAAGTCGAGGAGGTCCAAAGGGTGGAGAATAGCTTTCTAAGATTTCTTCTGGCCATCCCGCGGGCCACATCGACCTATGTCTGTCATTTAGAACTGGGTCTGCCCTATCTTACAGACCTGATTAGGATTCAACCCCTATTATTATGGCATCGCATTTGGACATCTAACGCCACTACTCTCTCTCAAGGGTTCATTAAGGACTGTATAGCCTTAGACCGTGCACATAAGATTGGATGGATCTCTTATATAAAGAGATTCCTCGATGATTTGGGAATGGCACGTTTTTTTCATTCTCCCCTGACAATAGTAGAATTACCGAGGAAACAATTTAAAAAGCTGTGTATGGTTCACCTAGAATCCTTGAGAATGTCTAATGAGTTTGTTAAACCAACTGTACAACACTTGTTGTTGGTCCAAACGACCCTGTCAATTTCAGCCCTATTTAACATTTAACTGTACGGATTTTGAGAGACTTCTCTTAACAAAATTTAGACTAAAAATTTTCCATCATTTGGTCACGTTTTCAAAATCTAATATCTGGGAAAAATCACTCCAAGTCTGCCCTTGTGATGAGAGCTCTTCTCAATCTACGATCCACATAGTATTGTTCTGTAAATTCTACCAGGATATGCGGAAACGTTGGCTTACCCCGATTTTAAAGATCTGGGGTTTCCGCAGATGTCGCCCTGCTTTTTTGGATCTTCAACACCTGGATACTGAGCCATCTGCCAAATCGATAGTTACTTTTTTGAAACTAGTCCTGAGGCATAGGCAGAACTTGTAGATACTATTTATCCTGTCTACCCCAACAATGAAATCTTTGTTGATGAGTCTTTTTGTACTTTTATAAAAGGGAAAGGTCTGCTAGTGATGTTTTTGTATTGTGGCAAGTTTGTTTATTTCTTGCTGTTTTTTAATATGTATTGGCTATATTGTTTTACTTTTTATTTGCAAACTGTATTGCTTTGTACTTTTATGGTTGTTTACTTTCAGCCGAATAAAGTTTGTTTTGATTTGATTACTTGCAAAATAGACACCACTCATCTCTGTTCAGAGTACCAGTGATTAAAGCCTTCATGGAAGGTTTAAAAAGGGTGATACCACCAAGAATTCCCCCTGCTCTAGAGTGGAACTTAAACACAGTCCTTACAGGGCTAATGGGTCCACCTTTTGAACCAATGCATAAATGTCAGTTACAGTTCTTATCATGGAAAGTTGCTTTCCTCATAGCGATAACCTCACTAAGGAGAGTTGGTGAACTTTGGAATTAACTATACAAGTCTTTCTTTCAACTTCACGAGGATAGAGTGGTTCTTTGTACCAATCCTACATTTCTCCCTAAAGTAGTTTATGCTTTTCATATCGATCAATCGGTTGAGTTACCTGTGTTCTTTCCTCAACCTGATTCTGTAGCAAAAAGAGCCCTACACACACTTGATGTTAGACGTGCTTACTTTACTATATAGAAAGAATATATTTAAGTCAGGGATTGCAAGATGGATTGTAAAATGTATCCAAACATGTTATATTAAAGCTAAGAGAACTTTGTTAGTTCCCCTAGAGCGCATCCTACTCACAAAATAGGGGCTACTATGGCTACTATTCCTATAGCTGATATAGGCAGCAACATGGTCCACACCGCATACATTAACCAAACACTATTGTGTAGATGTGTTAGCAAGACAACAGGCAAATGTAGGCCAAGCAGTACTTAAAACACTGTTTCAAACAACTACAACCACTACAGGTTAACCACCGCTTTGGAGCTTACTTCTATATAGTCTATGCAAAGCATGTAATCTACAGCTCACATGCCTCGAACGGATGTTACTTACCCAGTAAGCATCTGTTCTTGGCATGTAGAGCTGTAGATTCAAATGCGCCCACCCACCTCCCCGGCTACCTTTGAAAAAGAGCTTAGGCTCGACGAGATGCGACGACAGCGGCCTTGGCAGCGGCACTCTTCTCCGACGTTTGCGAGACGCTTCTGCTCGATGCGATGCTGCAGCGGCCTCACCCCTTTACGCGATGCGACGACAGCAGCTCCGACGGCGGCACGCTTCTCCGTGGATGCAAGGTGCTTTTCTTGATGCGGTGCAGTGCGACAACTACGATGGCTGCGATGGCGAAACGCTTCTTCCTCGATGCGAGACTCTTCTCTTGATGCAGTGCAATGCGTCAGCTACGATGGCTGCGATGGCAACACGCTCCTTCGGCGTTGCGAGATACTTCCGGAATGATGCGAGACGCTTCCGCTCGATGCGATGCTGCAGCGGCGACACCCCTTGCGGGATGCGACGACAACAGCTCCGGCGGCGGCATGCTTCTCCTTCTTGAGTCGTGCTTCCAGCTCCTTGCGACACGCAGTCCCTCAGAAGGCCCAACAACAGCAGCAGGCACTTCCAAAGAACTCTGGAGAGCTGGGGGGTGAAGTCCACTGGTCCTGGGACTTCGTTCAGGGGGCAAGCTCAGCACAAGCCCTTGGAGATCTTTTAGGGAAGAGTTAAGAACAATGGTTCAAGTATGGCCCAAAGGGATCCGATAGAAAAGGTGACCCAAGCAGGGTCACTTGTTTTTTAAGAGAAGTGAAATCAAATCCGTAGGGAGCAGGAGACAAAGTACATAAAGGGTCATGTAGGTCAAAAGAAAACAGGTATTTATTTAAACAAAGTCAATTTTAGAATGCTCACATAATAAGAAAGTGTGGTGTGAAATAGTGATAGTAGTTTTAAAAAGACATCGCATTGACAACAATATAGTTGTTGAATTCCATAATTGATCTTTACAACTTATAAGGAATTCATGTTGTGGGGTGGTCGACGGCGTTTCGAACCCAATTATTGGGGTTCATCTTCAGGACAGTGGTGAGCATGTATTTTGAAGTTAAACTGCCCGTAAAGTTCCTAGAGTCTCCAAAGTGGGAGGCAGGGGCTTCAAAGGTTAATGATTTGAAAACAAGCAGCTTGGCAGTACATAGATCCGCCTGGAGAATATAATTTTCTTTAGAGGGGCGACAGGGCAGTGAATGGGAGCCTGAGGCCAAGCAGTCAGAGACGTCCTGCAGCTGTTGGGGCTGGCTGATGAATGCCGCATTCATCAGCCAGCCCCAACAGCTGCAGGACGTCAATGCAATGTCTTTTTAAAACTACTATCACTATTTCACACCATGCTTTCTTATTATGTGAGCATTCTAAAATTGACTTTGTTTAAATAAATACCTGTTTTCTTTTGACCTACATGACCCTTTATGTACTTTGTCTCCTGCTCCCTACGGAATTGATTTCACTTCTCTTAAAAAACAAGTGACCCTGCTTGGGTCACCTTTTCTATCGGACCCTTTTGGGCCATACTTGAACCATTGTTCTTAACTCTTCATTATCACCCCAGGTTCACATATCGGGGTACCCTTGTCTCCAAAAACCTTGGAGATCTTTTAAGCACAAGTTGAAATAAAGTCTTTGTAGTCTTTCTCCTCTCCTTCCAGCAGCAAGGCAACCACTGCAGTCCAATCCCCAGGTCAGGGACAGTACTCCTCCTTACAGCTTTCCCAGTTCCTTCTCCTCAGGCAGAGGTTCTTCTTGTCAAGCAGGATCTAATTTCTTGGGAGCAGGGTCCCAATACTTTATACCCCTAATTCCTTTGTTCCTCTGGGGTAGAGGGGCCTTTGCCCAGTCCAAACCAGTTCTTGAGCACTTTGTTGACATGACTCTGCCTTTCTATTCAGGGTGCAGGGCAGAGACATCAGCCGCTCCACAGGAGGTGGAGCCAGCATTGTGGTGGCAGAGCACAGCCCTATTCAGAGTCCAGGTGCACTCCTCCCACCCATCTGGATGTCAATCTCTCTATTCACCAACAGGCTACCTAGCCCTGCCCCTCTGGGTTTCCCCAGCCCTGTCACTCACACAAACCCGACAGGCAGATACACATCATAGCAGAGGCGGGCTGAAATGGTTAGGCAAGCAAATACCAAAATTCTAAAAGTGGTATTTGCAAACACAGAATATTAAAATAAACTTTACTAAAAGATGTATTTTATTATCCTGAGTTCAGGCATACTAAACTTGATTTTCTACCATGTTCCCTGGGTCTGTTATGATCATAAGATGTAACAATTCTAACAGCCTATTCTGGCCTATGGGAACAGGTAGCCTTGCAATAGTGAAAAACAAAAATGGCTGTAATTCACTATTAGGACATGCCACACACATCAGGGCTTGTCCTACCTTATGCTTACAATGCACCCTGCCCTTGGGCCTACCATAGGGGTATGGCATACCTTAG
Organism: Triturus cristatus; assembly: GCF_964204655.1. Lineage (NCBI taxonomy): Eukaryota > Metazoa > Chordata > Amphibia > Caudata > Salamandridae > Triturus > Triturus cristatus. The sequence goes on along the minus strand of NC_140586.1, from coordinate 81,913,478 downwards.
ACACATTTTACTAGGCCGCTTCTGTGGGTGGCACAACTAGTGCTGCAAGCCCACCAGCAGCATTTGTATTTACAAGCCCTGGGCACTCCTGGTGCACTTTACTGGTGTCTGACAGTAAACCAAATAAGCCAATCATGGAATCCAACCAACACCTACATTTTAAATAGGGAGCACTTGCACTGTGGCACTGGTTGGCAGTGGCACAGTGCTCTGAGCGGCCAACACCATAAAAACACATGAGGCACAGCGACAAAAAGTGGAAGGGAGACTCGCGCCAAGGTGCCAGGTCTAACACGTGTCCCCTCCAGCTGAAAAGTGGGGAGAACTACCCTACCCCAGGGAGTTCCTCATCACTAAGGCGGAAAAATCTGGACAGACCGTCAGCATTGGCGTGATCTGTACCAGGGCGATGTTCCACTGTGAAATCCATACCGTGTAGGGAAATGGACCACCTCAACAGCTTTGGATTCTCACCCCTCATATGCATCAACCATCTGAGGGGCCTGTGGTCTGTCTGAACCCGGAAGTGAGACCCAAACAGTTAGGGTCTTAACTTCTTCAGTGCCCAGACCACAGCAAATGCCTCACGCTCAATAGCACTCCATCTCTGTTCCAGTGGTAGTAACCTCCTGCTAATAAAGGCTACAGGTTGATCTAGGCCCTCTTCATTAATCTGTGAAAGAACAGCCCCCACACCATGCTCTGAAGCGTCTGTCTGAACGATAAACTCTTTGGAGAAGTTGGGAGCCAAAAGCACGGGCGCCGTGCACATAGCAGCTTTCAGGGCCTCAAAAGACTTCTGACAGGTGTCAGTCCAATTCACCTACCTGGGCTGCTTCCTTGAAGTCAGCGCTGTCAAGTGGGCAACAATGTTGCCATACCCCTTGACAAACCTCCTGTAGTACCCGGTGAGACCTAGGAAGGCTCTCACCTCTGTCTGGGTTTTGGGCGACTCCCAATTCAGGATGGTTTCTATCTTGGGTTGAAGGGGTGCCACCTGGCCACTCCCAATTTGGTGCCCCAAGTACACCACTGAACCCTGCCCGATCTGGCACTTACTCGCCTTGATCGTGAGGCCTGCCCTCCGCAGCGCCATCAACACTTCCCAGAGGTGGTGCAGGTGTTCCACCCACGTGGAGCTGAACACTGCGATGTCATCCAGGTAGGCTGCACTGAACGAATCCAGCCCAACCAACACCTGGTTGACCAACCTCTGGAAGGTGGCAGGGGCATTTTTCATCCCAAAGGGCATAACCTGGAACTGGTAATGCCCATCAGGGGTGGAAAATGCTGACCTCTCTTTGGCCCCATCGGTCAAGGCGATCTGCCAATACCCAGACGTCAAATCAAACGTGCTGAGGTAGTTGGCAGCCCCTAGCCGATCTATGAGCTCATCAGCTCTGGGGATGGGGTGTGCGTCAGTCCTGGTGACCGAATTGAGTCCTCTGTAGTCCACACAGAACCGGAGTTCGGGTGTGGCTCCCGTCGCTGCAGCCTTTGGGACCAAGACCACTGGGCTGGCCCAAGGACTGCTTGAGGACTCAATTACCCCAAGGGCAACCATCTTGGAGACCTCCTCCTTGATGCAGGCCCTTACCCTGTCAGTCACCCTGTAGGCCTTGTGCCGCACAGGTCTACTATCCCCAGTGTCCACATCATGGACACACCAATCAGTGACACCGGGAATCAGGGAAAACAGGTCAGAGAATTGTCCCAGTAACTGGTGACAATCGTTCTGTTGCTCAGGGGTCAGGGTGGAAGAGAGGATGACACCATCCACTGACCCATCTTGCTCCTTGGCTGACAGGAGGTCAGGAAGAGGCTCGGTCTCCTCCTCCATCCCAGCATCTGTCGCTAAGAGCATGCCCACTTGGGACCTCTCCAAGTGGGGCTTGAGGCGGTTGACATGAAAGACCCTCAAGGGGTTCCTTGGAGACCGCAAGTTCACCAAATAGGTGACTTCAGGTCCACCACGTAGGTAACAGGACTCTTGCGCTCCACCACCTCAAAGGGACTGGTCCACTTATCCTGGAGCGCACAGGGCTCCACTGGGGCCAAGACCCATACCTTCTGTCCAGGCTGAAGCTCTACCAGAGTAGCATTCTGGTCGTACCACCGCTTCATCTCCTCCTGGCTTGCTTCCAGGTTTGCCTCAGCAAGTTCCCTGAAACGCCTAGTCTGGTTCCTGAAGGCCAGCATGTAGCTATATACATTCTGGGGAGATTTCCTGGGAGATTGCTCCCAGCCTTCCTTGACCAGACTTAGAGGTCCTCTCACTGGGTGTCCGTGCAGAAGCTCAAAGGGGCTGAACCCTAGAGACTTCTGTGGCACCTCTCTGTAAGCAAAGAGAAGGCATGGTAAGAGGAGGTCCCACTTACGCCTCATGGGTTCCTCAAGACCCATTATCATGCCCTTTAGGGTTCGGTTGAATCTCTCAACCAACCCGTTTCCTTGGGGGTGGTAAGGTGTGGTGAACTTGTAGGTTACACCACACTCTTGCCAAAAGGATTTCATATATTTAGATATGAAATTGGTACCCCGGTCAGACACCACCTCTAGAGGGAATCCCACTTGGGAGAAAATTCCCATCAGCGCACATCCCACCACGGGGGCCGTCACTGTCCTCAGAGGGATGGCTTCCGGGTACCGGGTGGCATGGTCCACCAGGACCAGGATGAACCTATTGCCCATCGCTGTCCTGGGGTCCAGTGGCCCTACAATGTCAATCCCCACTCGCTGGAATGGGGTACCGACCACAGGGAATGGCTGGAGTGGAGCCTTCTGCTTCCTTCCACTCTTCCCACTTGCCTGGCAAGTCTGACAGGTCTTGCAGTGAGTGTCTGAACTACTGCGCATTTGGGGCCAAAAGAAGTGGGTGACAAGCCTTTCAAAGATCTTGTCCTGCCCCAAATGTCCTGCCAATGGCACATCGTGAGCCAGCCCCAGTAGGAAGGCTCTGAAGCGCTGGGGTAACACCAGCACACGGGCTGACCCAGGCTCAGCAACCTTAGGCTCAGAATACAGGAGGTCGTTCTCCCAGTAAATGAAATGTGTTCCAGACTGATCACCGTTGGCCTGGTCTGCAGCCTGCTGCCGCATACCCACGAGAGAAGGGCACTCTTTCTGCTCCCTGCAGAATTCCTCCCTGGAGGGTCCTCCTTCTTGCTGCCAATGGGTCAGCTCAGGCAGGTCCCCCAGTTCAGCTATCTGTTCCCCTGCTTTCTCCTGGACCGTGGGAACTTCAGGGGCCGGTTTCCCACGCCCCCTGCCTCTTCTCCCTAAGGCCGGTTCCTGGGCCTCCCTCTCAGGCTCCAGGTCCTCTTGAGCACCTCTACTCGCTGTCAAGGACCGTGTGGTGACACACGCCCAATCTGGCATACCCAACATCTCCAGGTGAGCACTCCGCTCCACCTTAGCCCAAGGTGAGCTCTCCAGATCGTTCCCTAACAGACAGTCTACAGGCATGGCGGGCCTCACAGCTACCTGAAGAGTACCAGAGACCCCCCCCCCCCCCCACTCAAAGGGAACCTGAGCCACCGGACAGTGACTCTCGGTGTTGTCGGCGGCAACAACCGGATAGAATGCTCCTGGGACAACCTGCTCCTGAGACACCAGGTGGCGCTTGACAGCCATCACACTGGCTCCTGTGTCTCTGAGAGCTTCCACCCTATGGCCATATATGGTCACCCACTGCCTGTATTTTTTAGTGTTCTCAGGCAGCTGGGTTTTGGGGACTACTTCACGGTCTCCTAATGAGACCAGGGACATTTCTACTGAACCCCACCCACCTTGGACACCCATCTCTTCACCCAGGGCTACACTAGCCGTCTGCCGGGGGGTTGCACCAGGGGGTGCTGGTTTACCAAACTGGCGACACTTGGGATCATTGGCAAAATGACCCAGCTCACCACATCTGTAACAGGTTGGGGGCCCTCTTTGAACAGGGGTACCTGTCGGGGCCCCAGTCGGTTTCTGGGGTGGGGGAGGCTGAGAACCTTTCCCTTGGGGATTACTTTGGGGCCTCCTCTGGAACTCCCTCTGTTTACCCTTGTCCCCCCTGCTCTTCTGCTGGGGACCCTGCCCACCTTTGGCGGAGTCTCCCACGGGACCCTTGTGGACCCTGGTACTGACCCAGCGGTCCGCCTCCTCAGCAAGCTTCCTAGGGTTAGTCAGCCTACTATCAATCAGGTGTTGGCGTAGCTCAGGAAAACAATTACTGGACAAGTGCTCCCATGCCATTAACCCCTTCGCTGCAAGGCCTTTTCCCCCTTCTGTGCCAAGCCTTTTTTTGGCTATTTGGGGTAGTGCGCGATGAGGCCCCTGTAACTTTTTGACCACATAAGGTATCCACGCCAAATTTGCGTCCTTTTCTTCCAACATCATGGGGATTCTAAAGGTACTCAGGGTTTGTGGATTCCCCTGGAGGGGTCACAGAAATGAGCCAAAATACACTCACATTTTTTTTTTTTCGGAAAAATGGGAAAAACGGGCTGCAAATCAAAGCATCTGGGTTTTTCCCTGCAAATGTTATCAAAAAAGGGTTTGTGGGGTTGAAATCACCATTTTCACAGCTTTTCGGGGATACCAGACTTTTGTCAGAAACCCAACAATTTCTTACACAGTTTTGTCATTTTTCTGGGACATAGCCTATTTTTGCTATTTTTTGTGCTTTTGACCTCCTTCCAGTTAATGGTAGAAATGGGTACAAAAGCAATAATGGATCCTGGAAAGCTATACATTTTAGAGAAGTAGACAATATTCTGAATTCAGCAAGGGGTCATTTGTGTAGATCCATCAAGGTTTCTTTATAGAAACTAACAGTTAAATTTCGGATAAATTGAAAATTAGTTGAAAAAAAGAGCCTTTTGTGTCAACGTTTTCACCTGTAACTTCTTCTAATTATGACAGCTCTTTGAAAGCAATATACCATTACATCCGCTGGACATTACTGGTTGTGGGGATATATAGGACTTGTAGGTTCACCAAGAACCCGACGAACCCAGAGCCAAAAACTGAGCAGCAACTTGCAATGGTTTTTTATTATGTACCGGGTATATAGTAATTGTTCTGTAAAAATGTGTACATGGAAAAATCGGTCTGAAAGACACCTATGTATTTCTGAAATGGGAACAAAATATAGAGTTTAGAAACAGTAGATATTGGCATATCTCTGAAATTGGGAATACTCATACCAGCATGAGAATTAGCAGTCATTTTTTAGAATGACTTCTTTTTTACACAATATCTTTCATTTGGAAGGCAGAAATGCATCAAAAGTAAATAGATAATAACAGTTCCTTCACAAATCTGAATTACCCTAAGTCTCCCGATAAAAATGGTACCTTACTTGTGTGGGTAGGCATAGTGCCCGCGACAGGAAACGGCGCAAAACGCAACGTGGTCACAACTCAATATCGCAGTGAAAAATTACCCTTAATTGGCAAAGTGCCTAGCTCTAGTTTTTGAACCCTAGCTCTGCGGGCACCTCAGGAAACCTAGCAAACCTATACATTTTTTAAAACTAGACACCCAGGGAAATCCAGGATGGGGTGACTTGACTGCCTCCCACCAGGGTCTGTTACCCAGAATCCCTTGCAAACCTCAAAAATTGTCAAAAAAACCACATTTTCCCCACATTTCTCTCGTGGAAAGTTCGGGAATTTGCCTGGATCCACAAATTTCCACCCACCCCGCGTTCCCCACAGTCTTACAAGAAAAACGGTACCTCACTTGTGTGGTTTGGCCTAGTGCCCGCGACAGGAAACGGCGCAAAACGCAACACGTTCACACCTCAATTTCGCAGTGAAAAATGACCCTTTTTTGGCAAACTGTCTAGCTGTAGTTTTTGAAGCCTAGCTCTGCGGGCACCTTGGGAAACCTAGCAAACCTATACATTTTTGAAAACTAGACACCCAGGGGAATCCAGGATGGGGTGACTTGACTGCCTCCCACCAGGGTCTGTTACCCAGAATCCCTTGCAAACCTAAAAAATTGTCAAAAAATACACATTTTCTCCACATTTCTGTCGTGGAAAGTTCCGGAATCTGCGTGGATCCACAAATTTCCACCCACCCCACGTTCCCCAAAGTCTTACGAGAAAAACGGTACCTCACTTGTGTGGGTCAGCCTAGTGCCCGCGACAGGAAACGGCGCAAAACGCAACGTGGTCACACCTCAATTTCGCAGTGAAAAATGACCCTTTTTTGGCCAAATGTCTAGCTGTAGTTTTTGAACCCTAGCTCTGCGGGCACCTTGGGAAACCTAGCAAACCTATACATTTTAGGTCTCGCCTGAGCCAGCGCTTTAGCGCTGCTCTAGCGAGAGCTTTTGTAAAAGGGGGATCTGGAAGTGCAAACTAGTGCTTTTCAGGCCTCCAAATACAGTGCATGTGCGCCGGGCGCGCGCACCATTTGGCAGCCTGAAAAGCACTGCCTGATCACTTTCGCGGCCGCTTTGATGTCCTCAGTGAGCCGCGCGGCCACTGAGGACATCAAAGCGGCCGCGAAAGTGCACACCATTTGCCACCCCCTTCCTGCTTGTTTTTTACTGCCTTAAGGCCCACGCGTTTTAAGACCCGCAAAGAAGTCCTTACTCACTGGGAAAGAGGAAAAGGAAGCTTGAGAAAGCCCTTCCCGTAAACTGTGATGTCATCAGCTAAGAAAAGCGCTTCAAACGAGCTTTCATTAGAAAAGAAAGGGTGTCTCGTTTCTATCATTAGGTTGATAGATTTGCACCACATTCTTTACCATTTCAAAGGTTATGGTGTTCTGGTGGGAGGATGATTCACTTGTTTTTGTCCCAAGCCTCAAATTTTGCAGTGGCACGTAGCTATGAGCAAGTTGAAATTCTTACTTTGTCAGAATTATAAATGAAAGGCTGCGAATACTTGACAACTAAATTCTTAACTTTAGAAACTATAGAACACAGTCTACTGACACTGTCAGGATCCTGAAGCTCTCTAAGCATTAACTGTCAAAAGATAGACCTCTCGATGTAGTCTCTTTTCTAACGTCTAGTATTCGACTATCCAGTGCACTGAAGACACTGATCAAAACATTCTACAGATGTGAACAAGCATTTGTTTTTAAACGGACTAAATGAAAACAAAACGAATTGAAATTCAATCCCTGCCAGGCTCGTCTACCTTTTTGTGATGGCGAGCTATGTGCTAACCATTAATTAAGGTGTTGCTGTGTTCTTGGAACTAATCCTGCTAGACTCTCAACTTACTACCAACGAATTGTAAACAACTCATCCAGCAAACTGTTTTCATTCTACAAGAAAGCAAACAAGCATTTGCAATGCAATAGGTCTCTCATTCACACAATTTGATCTATTGGCATTGTAAATGGCAATGCCTTTTATTTAGGTTTTGGTTTTTAAAACTTAAATAAAAGGCATTGTCATTTACAATGCCAATAGCTTAAACTCGCGTAAATGCAAGACCTATTGGCTATGCCAATGCTTGTTGAAAACTAGACACCCAGGGGAATCCAGGATGGGGTGACTTGACTGCCTCCCACCAGGGTCTGTTACCCAGAATCCCTTCCAAACTTCAAAAATTGTTTAAAAAAACCCACATTTTCCCCACATTTATGTGGTGGAAAGTTCCGGAATCTGCGTGGATCCACAAATTTCCACCCACCCCGCTTTCCCCAAAGTCTTACGAGAAAAATGGTACCTCACTTGTGTGGGTCGGCCTAGTGCCCGCGACTGGAAACTGCGCAAAACGCAACGTGGTCACACCTCAATTGTGCAGTGAAAAATGACCCTTTTTTTGGCTAAAATGTCTAGCTGTAGTTTTTGAACCCTAGGGCACCTTGGGAAACCTAGCAAACCTATACATTTTTGAAAACTAGACACCCAGGGGAATCCAGGATGGGGTGACTTGACTGCCTCCCACCAGGGTCTGTTTCCCAGAATCCCTTGCAAACCTAAAAAATTCTCCAAAAAAACGCATTTTCCCCACATTTCTGTCGTGGAAAGTTCCGGAATCTGCGTGGATCCACAAATTTCCACCCACCACGCGTTCCCCAAAGTCTTCCGAGAAAAACGGTACCTCACTTGTGTGGGTCGACCTAGTGCCCGCGACAGGAAACGGCGCAAAACGCAACGTGTTCACACCTCAATTTCGCAGTGAAAAATTACCATTTTTTGGCAAAATTTCTAGCTGTAGTTTTTGAACCCTAGCTCTGCGGGCACCTTGGGAAACCTAGCAAACCTATACATTTTTAAAAACTAGACACCCAGGGGAATCCAGGATGGGGTGACTTGACTGCCTCCCACCAGGGTCTGTTACCCAGAATTCCTTGCAAACCTACAAAATTGTCCAAAAAAACACATTTTCCCCACATTTCTGTCGTGGAAAGTTCCGGAATCTGCGTGGATCCACAAATTTCCACCCACCACGCTTTCCCCAAAGTCTTACGAGAGAAACGGTACCTCACTTGTGTGGGTCGGCCTAGTGCCCGCAACAGGAAACGGCGCAAAACGCAACGTGGTCACTCCTCAATTTCGCAGTGAAAAATGACCCTTTTTTGGCCAAATGTCTAGCTGTAGTTTTTGAACCCTAGCTCTGCGGGCACCTTGGGAAACCTAGCAAACCTATACATTTTTGAAAACTAGACACCCAGGGGAATCCAGGATGGGGTGACTTGACTGCCTCCCACCAGGGTCTGTTACCCAGACTCCCTTGCAAACCTCAAAAATTGTCAAAAAAACCACATTTTCCCCACATTTCTGTCGTGGAAAGTTCCGGAATCTGCGTGGATCCACAAATTTCCACCCACCCCGCGTTCCCCAAAGTCTTACGAGAAAAACTGTACCTCACTTGTGTGGGTCGGCCTAGTGCCCGCAACACGAAACGGCGCAAAACGCAACGGGGTCACACCTCAATTTCGCAGTGAAAAATGACCCTTTTTTGGCAAAATGTCTAGCTGTAGTTTTTTAACCCTAGCTCTGTGGGCACCTTGGGAAACCTAGCAAACCTATACATTTTTGAAAACTAGACACCCAGGGGAATCCAGGATGGGGTGACTTGACTGCCTCCCACCAGGGTCTGTTACCCAGAATCCCTTGCAAACCTCAAAAATTGTCAAACAAAACACATTTTCCCCACATTTCTGTCGTGGAAAGTTCCGGAATCTGCGTTGATCCACACATTTCCACCCACCCCGCGTTCCCAAGTCTTACGAGAAAAACGGTACCTCACTTGTAGGGGTCGGCCTAGTGCCCGCGACAGGAAACGCCGCAAAACGCAACGTGGTCACACCCCAATTTCGCAGTGAAAAATGACCCTTTTTTGGCAAAATGTCTAGCTGTAGTTTTTGGACCCTAGCTCTGCGGGCACCTTGGCAGACCCTCCAGGAAATCGGCAGTTTTGTAAAAATGCCGTGATTTTTACAAAACTGCCCGCGAAATTTGGTCGGTCGGTCAGCTCTTGGAAGGAGGCCCCTTTTAGGTCTGTGTTGACAGTACAGCTCTGCTCTAGTGGTTGAGAAGTACATGCTTCTGTATCAGAGATATGCCTTTCTAATGTTTCCGGAGCTAGGGGTAGGTCTCTTTTTAGCAGAACTCAAACTCGCCCGACCTGCTGGAATGTCGACCCCCACGTGTCTATTCCTGCACGTCGCCCTCGTGGGGAACAGGGGGCGACTTCAGTCCTAGAAGTAACCTCACCCCCCCCCGTGAAAATATGGTAGGACTGGAAAAGAGAGATTTCTGACAGCCTGAGCATCCTGTGGGGGAGCAGTCGATGGTGGTGTGTGGAGGGGAGGGGCGCCTAGACAGGGGCGCCTAGACAGAGCAGCAGCAACGTGTATTTGGGAACCAAAAAGGTAATTCGGCCACTCTACAAGGTTTAGCAGAACAAGTGCTACATTTGAAAGAGTGCGACATGACGCAATGGTGTCTAAATTCAGTGAGCTAAGATGTGCAAGATCAGACGTGCATCAGTTTCATAGTTGTTTGTCAATATGTGCACGCTCACCTTGACACAATTCTCCTTTCAGCACTGATTGTGGTTTTAAAATACAGGTTTGCCTCATGCAGTGTCCAATTAAACGCGGCTGCTTTCACTAGCAGGCTTCTCCGAGAAATAAAGTAGCCATTTGATCCTGTCTGGATGTTCTGGAAGGGCAGGAGGGGCACCTAAAACATGTGTATGTGAAATCCTCTGTATTCCTTTTTACCATGGAAACGATGCCTCTGTTTGCCCTATTGCACTAAGCAGTCAGGAATAATTTAGACGGCTCTGAAATACCAAATGGCCGGAGTACACCACCTCTATTTTATCTGAATTTACTTTTAGAGAGTTTCCCTTCATCCAGCGACTGCGCATGAGACAGGGTCAGAGGTTTACCTGCTTCTACACCAGGAGGAGGCCACAGAGGGTCTTCAACCCCCACCAGCACCCACAGAACTGTTACTCCAGCCCTAAAAATTTTATTTTTTAAAACATGTAGTACCTTGTTTTTTAGTATCGTAATTACGTTTTTCTCTGTCCCCTCGAAATTGCAGGGCACACAATGGTCTCTACAACAGGTATCTTAACTCTGTAAGATATTTAAAAATGCAGCCTCTATGTAACCAATTGAGTAACCTAGAACAGATTTACAGTCACATTTGTCATCTGTTACCAATATCTTTGCAGCAAATTTACAAATAGAAATATTATGTTGCAACCATTGTTGCAGGGCATCAGTGGCACCCTCAATTGGCAAAAGAGGGTGCCTAAGGAAGAGGTGTCCTGCCTCGGATCCCTAGGCAGCGGTGCCCCAATAGGGGTGCATACATGGCACTACAATATCCTAGGGATAAATACAGCTCTCTCCCACGAGGTTAGGACTGGAGCTGTGCTTCCGTAGAGCTACAGACACTTTAAACATGCCTATTTCAAAGTGGAATACTCTGCTAAAACAGCTTCCACTAATTTCAGGCTGAAAATGAATGATTATGAGTAAAATAAAGTGCCGCACAAATGCCGCTAAATTTCCATATTTGTGCCGCTAACTTTGCTAATCCATGCCACAATATCCTGGGGGGTGTTCCTTGGGAACCCTAGCAAACCTATACATTTTTGAAAACTAGACACCCGGGGGCTTCCAGGGAGGTATGGCTTGGGTGGATCCCCCAACGTTTCCTTACCCAGAATCCCCTGCAGACCTCAATTTCAGCTGAAAAAATCACATTTTTCACACATTTTTGTGTGGGAAAGTTGTGGCATCACCGGGCTCACTCAAATTTCCCACCACCCAACGTTCCCCCGGGTCTCTCGGTAAAAATGGTGCCTCACTTTTGTGGGAGGCCCAAGTACCCGCGACAGGCAAGGGCCCAAAACGTAGTGATACGACATCAACATTGCCGATCCAAAAAATGTTTTGGGCCCTTGGCTGTCACGGGTACTTGGGCCTCCCACACAAGTGAGGCACCATTTTTACCAGGGGACCCGGGGGAACGCTGGGTGGTGGGAAATTTGAGTGAGCCCGGTGATGCCACAACTTTCCCACACAACAATGTGTGAAAAATGTTATTTTTTCAGCTGAAATTGAGGTTTGCAGGGGATTCTGGGTAAGGAAACGTTGGGGGATCCACGCAAGCCATACCTCCCTGGAAGCCCCCGGGTGTCTAGTTTTCATAAATGTATGGGTTTGGTAGGTTTCCCTAGATGGCCGCCGAGCACCGGGCCAAAAACCCAAGTGACCCCCCTTGCAAAACCAGGTGGTTTTAAAATAGGCAATTTTGATGTCGCCTCACTACGTTTTGGGCCCTTGCCTGTCGCGGGTACTTGGGCCTCCCACACAAGTGAGGCACCATTTTTACCGGGAGACCCGGGGGAACGCTGGGTGGTGGGAAATTTGAGTGAGCCCGGTGATGCCACAACTTTCCCACACAAAAATGTGTGAAATATTTGATTTTTTCAGCTAAAATTGAGGTAAGGAAACGTTGGGGGATCCACGCAAGCCATACCTCCCTGGAAGCCCCCGGGTGTCTAGTTTTCAGAAATGTATGGGTTTGTTAGGTTTCCCTAGATGGCCGCCGAGCACCGGGCCAAAAACCCAGGTGACCCCCCTTGCAAAACCAGGTGGTTTTAAGATAGGCAATTTTGATGTCGCCTCACTACGTTTTGGGCCCTTGCCTGTCGCGGGTACTTGGGCCTCCCACATAAGTGAGGCACCATTTTTACCGGGAGACCCGGGGGAACGCTGGGTGGTGGGAAATTTGAGTGAGCCCGGTGATGCCACAACTTTCCCACACAAAAATGTGTGAAAAATTTGATTTTTTCAGCTAAAATTGAGGTTTGCAGGGGATTCTGGGTAAGGAAACGTTGGGGGATCCACGCAAGCCATACCTCCCTGGAAGCCCCCGGGTGTCTAGTTTTCAGAAATGTATGGGTTTGGCAGGTTTCCCTAGATGGCCGCCGAGCACCGGGCCAAAAACCCAGGTGACCCCCCTTGCAAAACCAGGTGGTTATGAGATAGGCAATTTTGATGTCGCCTCACTACGTTTTGGGCCCATGCCCATGCATTTTAGCTGAAAAAATCAAATTTTTCACACATTTTTGTGTGGGAAAGTTGTGGCATCACCGGGCTCACTCAAATTTCCCACCACCCAGCGTTCCCCCGGGTCTCCCGGTAAAAATGGTGCCTCACTTGTGTGGGAGGCCCAAGTACCCGCGACAGGCAAGGGCCCAAAACGTAGTGAGGCGACATCAAAATTGCCTATCTTAAAACCACCTGGTTTTGCAAGGGGGGTCACTTGGGTTTTTGGCCCGGTGCTCGGCGGCCATCTAGGGAAACCTACCAAACCCATACATTTCTGAAAACTAGACACCCGGGGGCTTCCAGGGAGGTATGGCTTGCGTGGATCCCCCAACGTTTCCTTACCCAGAATCCCCTGCAAACCTCAATTTCAGCTGAAAAAATAACATTTTTCACACATTGTTGTGTGGGAAAGTTGTGGCATCACCGGGCTCACTCAAATTTCCCACCACCCAGCGTTCCCCCGGGTCCCCTGGTAAAAATGGTGCCTCACTTGTGTGGGAGGCCCAAGTACCCGTGACAGGCAAGGGCCCAAAACATTTTTTGGATCGGCAATGTTGATGTCGCCTCACTACGTTTTGGGCCCATGCCTGTCGCGGGTAGTTGGGCCTCCCACACAAGTGAGGCACCATTTTTACCGGGAGACCCGGGGGAACGCTGGGTGGTGGGAAATTTGAGTGAGCCCGGTGATGCCACAACTTTCCCACACAAAAATGTGTGAAAAAAGTGATTTTTTCAGCTAAAATTGAGGTTTGCAGGGAATTCTGGGTAAGGAAACGTTGGGGGATCCACGCTAGCCATACTTCCCTGGAAGCCCCCGGGTGTCTAGTTTTCAGAAATGTATGGGTTTGGTAGGTTTCCCTAGATGGCCGCCGAGTACGGGCCAAAAAGACAGTTGACCCCCTTGCAAAACCAGATCGTTTTGACATCATTCGTTTTTGGTTTCTACAGCGTGAGAATTTCGGCACAATATTGCAAGGAAAATGTGACAGACATTTTGAGGTTTGCAGGTCATTGTGGATAAAATTACTTTTTGGAATTCACAAGAGAGACATCACCATGAACTCCCATGGGTTTACGACAATATCTACAGTTGGTGGGTTATTCTTACATGGAACATACACCTTGGCAGAGAAACTAAAAAGACAAAGATTCCTGCACAGCCATCTATTCCTCAAACACACACACATACTGGTTGGATTTGGCACGAGGGCGAGTGATGGTTCAGTATATTAAATTTTATTAACAAGAGATTTCACAAAAATGAAATGCACTGTCAATAATTAAATGGAGAAAAAACTGAACCAATGACTCGCATCTCGTGAGCTGTAAAGCCACGGCAAGGCACCAACCGCTTTACAGGCCATTCACAAACCTTTCATACGTGATACAAACAAGACCATTCACACCACCAGGCACAAAACCAACATATCACAACATTCACAAAAAGGGACAAGGTACACCCTGCTTCAGAAAGACAAAAAAATAAAAATTTTACTGCACAGCCATCTAATCCTAAAGCACACACACATACTGGTTGGATTTGGCACGAGGGTGAGTAATGGTTCAGTATATACAATTGTATTAGCAAGTGATTTCACAAAAATGAAATGCACTATTAATAATTGAAAGGACGAGAAACTGAACCATTGACTCACAGCTCGTGAGCTGTAAAGCCACGACAAGGCACCAACCTCTATACAGGCCATTCATACACCTTTCATACATGTGACACATACAAAACATTCACGCCGCCAGCCGCGGGCCCATCACATTACAACACTCACACCAGCAGACAGCGCCATTCAAGGGCCCATCCCTTCCACACGCCCACATTCCTGACACAGCAACTACACAAACTGATGGATTGCGTGGAGTGGTGCTCAGCTAGCAGTGTGTTTAGTGACCAGCAGCAAGTCACTACTCACACACCGCCAGCCGAGCGCCAGTCCACACACACTGCCAGCCAAGCGCCAGTGCACGCACACCACCAGTCCACGCACACCGCCAGCCAAGTACCAGTCCTCGCACACCGCTAGCCAAGCACCATTCCACGCACACCGCCAACCAAGTGCCAGTCCACATACACCGCCATCACATTTAGGATTTTTTAGACAAAAATAAAAACACAAACAAATCGCAAATAGATACAAATCTACAAACACAAAATCAGAAACTAAATACATTGCACTAACGCCAACCTTGAAACAAAATCAAATTTTTCAAATAATACAGACCAGGCAGTTCACTTCACCACTCATGAATGCTCCCAAAAATTATTTTGCGTGTGGTACGCTCTAAAACAAGCAGGGACACACAGCCCAGGTTTAGAAGGACAGTCGGGGCAGTACATACGAATCTCCTTCCGCGTACCTCTTCGCCAACAGACTCTACATCTCCTACAGGGAAAATCTTTTGAGGGCGTGGGAGGAATGAGATCAGGAAAGTGGCGATCTCTCAATCTAGCAACATCCTCCACCACTCCAAATATAGGAACACTTGCCTGTTCCACAACAACAAGGCTAGCTATCACAGAGTGCTGAAACTGAAGAAATGTCAACTTTGACGCAGGAGAACACTCCTTGAACACAATAAAAGCATTGAAATTTGCTAATTCGAAGAAATGGATGGCCAACTTCATATACCAAACATAAGCCTTCCGAATAGCAGAGTAAGGTTCCAACCTCTGATCTACTCTGTCAACACCACCCATGTGCTTATTGTAGTCTAGAATGCACACAGGTTTGCGCACTTCAGCAACCTGACCCCAAACAGCCACAGGTGAAGTACTCTCATCATGGATGGTAGTCAGCATGTACACATCCCTCCTGTCCACAAATTTTATAGCTAGTAGTTCATCACTACGCAAGGGACTGCACTGCCCCCTCTGAAGCTTTTTGCAAACAAGCTCTTTCGGATAACCTTTACGGTTAGAGCGGATTGTGCCACATGCAAAAGTGTCCACTTTATACAATTCCTTAAATAATTGCACAGCAGTATAGAAGTTATCAAGGTACAAATGGTGGCCTCTGTTAAACAGTCTTCTAGCAAGATCCCACACAATTTTCTCTGAAACTCCAAAAGTGGACGGACAACCTGGGGGGTCAATAGTAGAATCTCTACCAGTGTATACACGAAAATTAAAAACATATCCTGTCCTACTCTCAGACAACATATACAGCTTAATTCCATAGCGTGCCCTCTTGCTAGGGATGTACTGCCTAAAAACCAAACGGCCCTTGAACAAGACCAAAGACTCATCAATAGATATTTCTTTCCCTGGAGTATAGATCTCAGAAAATCGATCAAGAACGGGCCGAATCTTAAAAAGAAGGTCACAGTCAGGGTGATCTCGTGGCAACGCCATAGAATTATCAACAAAATGCAGCATACGTAGCAAAAGTAAATACCGATTACGAGTCATAACTGCAGGAAATATGGCAGTTGCCAACAAGGGGCTAGTAGACCAATATGAAGCCAAGGTTGGCTTCCTTAACACACCCATCAATAAAGTCAAACCCAAAAACTTCTTAATCTCTTCCAGATATGTGGGAGTCCACCGGGTAGCTCTAGACTGGGGCCTAAGTTTGTCACTGTTGTCCCTCAAAAACTGTTCAGCATACAAATTCGTCTGCTCAACAATCTCACCCAAAAAAACATCATCCATAAACAACTGAAAAAACTGTATAGGCAAAAAGAGTTCACAATCCACTGTACACCCTGCATCACCGCTAACGGCAGGCAACACCGGCTGCACCATGTTTGGATCAACCCAAAGTCCAGCACTTCCAGTAGGAAGCCTAGCAGCCTCAGACTGCAATCCAGATGCCTCTTGCACCATCGGCACAGCAGTCTCCTCCTCTAAGACAGGCACTTCATCCGCACTGAGAGATGCTTCATCCACACCAAGAGTACCTTCATCTGCACTGAGAGTACCTTCATCATCCGATGATTTCATGTGGAGAGAAAACTCACTGCCAGAATCTTCCCCTCCCTCCTCTCCCTCAGACACACTGTCAGTCTCATAATCATGCTTAGAGGAAGATTCAAGAAGCATACCGACCACCTGTTGAGCAGTCATTCTACGGCTAGCCATAATGCTTACTAAAAAAGGTAACTTGTCAAACAAGTCATCAACAACAAAAAAACTTTGTAAAATAAGTAATAAACAAAATGCACCTTTATCAAAAACACATATATACTCCAAAACAATACCACTCACTTGCCAGAGGCAGCTAAACTTCTCACCACCACCTACTCTGCACAGACACAGTATGGATCAACAATATCCCACTAAAAAAGAAAGAGAAAAGAAATTACACATAAGACTATGCAAAACACATCGCAAAGAATTTCATGCTCAAACCACTAACTAAATATGCTGCCATTGGGGGCGAAGCTTGGCTCGCAACAAGAATGGCTGCCTGAGCCCGGAGCTCCGACTCGCAGCCTGACGATCCGCCCATTATCCTGCCCTTTGCTGCCTGCATACTAAGCCCCGTCAGAGATTTGTGAATCGGAGCATGAGCGCTGTCTCGGGCTGTGACTCCGGGCCCGGGAGGTGCCGCCATGGTGGTGAAATCGCGGACAGAGAGTTGCGCACCGCTGGGCCTTGGATCCCCGGCGGTTACGTTGGCTGCGGCCGACCTTACGTCGATCTGCGTGCGGCCTGCGTCAGGGGGAGGAGCCGGCCTTGCGGGCCGCCATCGCGACTCCGACGCGGGATGCCGAACCGCTGAGAACGAGGAGCGGTGTGAAAGGGGAGAGCCCTTCTACAGCGGCTGGAACGGCCTGAATTAAGTGACACAGGCGGCCCCCTTGGGGATTACATTGATTACAGTCCGGAGGGGCAGAAGAATGCAGCGCTGACGCAGGTCCTGCTGCGGTGAGAGACTCGGGTGCAGCTAGGAGGAGTGAGCGCCTGAGGCAGCTCGAGGCGACCCTGGGGCAAACACGACGCACACTGCTTTTGCGGACGCAGTGCTCGCCCGGTCGGGGTGCGGAACAGTGCCAGAGAGAGCAAGGTGGTGGTGACTGGCGAGACAGGTGGCTGCAGGGTGTGGCGGACTGCGGACTGGCAGCGCCGATGAGCTTGGCCGGACAGCGGCGGTGCTGCACGACCGGATCGGTCGCATTTAGCTGGCGGCAAAGTGAGAGTCGCTGCAGGGAGGCATATGGTGTGCGACTGGATGCCCACACAGATCGCAGAGATCGGCATTGACTACTGCAGACGGTGAGAGCCTGAGGCGACTAACGCGCACCGGCTGGCGCAGGCTTGCAGGGCTTGCGCCGGACTGACCCTGCAATTAGATACTGGGTGCAGTTGTGGAGGAGACACAGGGGACGCAACACCTAAGCTTTGTGCTGCTGGAGATGGCCGGAGATAGCTAAGAAGGGAGCTGCGGGGTGCGTATATTGCCCCTGGTTCACTGGGGGTGCCACGTGACCCGAGCTGCGCTGCAGGCCGAGATACAGCTCACAGGCGTCCATCATCATGGGCAAGACAGATAAGTCTCAGCCGAAACTGTCGTTTGAGCAGAAACGTGCCAAGACTCAGACGCCGACGGCGGATGATGCGGGTGGTGCAGCGGCCCCGCCGACGGAAGAACAGGATTTGCGTGGTCTACTGCTATCCATGGGGAAGGGTTTGTAGTCTGGCATCACTTCACTGGGCACCAAGATCGACGCGCTATCCTATAGAATGGATCGCATGGGGGAACGGCTAGACAAGCACGCGGAGAGACTTGACCAGTCGGAACAGCGCCTTGTGGAGGTGGAAGAGGCGCAGTCCTCGCTTGACTCGGACCACAAGCAACTTAGCCGCCTCATGCAGGTGCTGCAGGACAAGACCGAGGATTTGGAGGCGCGCACGCATCGCTGTAATCCGCGGCGGCCAATTATAGCGAAACTATTGAACTACAGCGACAGAGATGCGGCCCTGCGATTGGCACGTGAAAAAAAGACACTAGTGTATGAAGGTTCGAATATTTCGCTCTACCCGGACTCTACCCGGACTTCACAGCTAAAGTGCAAGAGGCGAGACGACAGTTTGTCCCTGCTAAAAAACAGCTCCGTGAACTGGGCTTGGACTACGCGATGTTGTACCCTGCTAAGCTCCGGGTTAACCGACAGGGGAAGTCGCATATATTCACGAACCCAAAAGCACTACACAGAGCGTTGAAGGACTGGCAGAGGGAAAGCCGGGGCAGTCCGGAGAAGCACCAGCGGAGTGCGGAGACGGAGAGCACGCTGGAGCTGCAGGAGTGAAGTTGCTGTGCTCGCCAGCATTGTATCTGACTGTTCGGTTATGCGGCAGGAATGTATAGTGAACCCTATGGGAAGGTACTATGGGTGCTGGGAATGTCCGGCGGAGCCGGGAGGACAGATTGAGGTAATACTGTGGCATGATAAGAGCTATGCTCTCCTAGCTCCAGCCTGTTATGTAGCTCAGTGGGCTGAGGTGACCGGGTGGCTCCAGCCAGGGGCGGTTTTTTTGTTATTTGGGGGTAACAATTTTTCTTTTTTACCTTGCTGGCTGAATAAAAGAGGGTAGAGAGCGCGGCGAGTGCAGGAGTGGGTTTCAGGCGACGCCAAGCGGAGAGCTGCGACTGGAGTCAGATGAGGCGGCAGGGCTACGATGGGTTTGCTGCGGGGGGACGCCGGGCGGGCGGTTATGGCAATAGTTGATATATATTACAGATTGAGCGATCTCCACCTGCGAGTGTAGTCCACCCTTTTCCTTGGGGTTAAGTTGCTTGGGGCTGGGAGATGGGTGGGGAGGGTAAGCCTTTGATAGGGCGCGGCAGGGCCAAGTTGGGGGGGGTCTGCTGTGGGGGGGGGGTGATGGGGTTGTATTTAGTTGTTTTTTTGATGTCGAGGTTGAACTGTCGATTAGCTTTACATAGGTCCCATCCACGTAACTGTCACATGCGACTCACATTTGCAGGCAATAATTACCATGGCGGGGATAGACATGGCAAGTAACGCTACACAGAACGGGGTACACGCCTTTCTGAGAGTGATGACCTGGAATGTCAGGGGACTCAATGACCACCGGAAGCTACGTAAGGTGTTGCACTACCTCACTCGCCATAATGTAGACATTGCTTTCCTCCAGGAGTCGCACCTCCCCTGCGGTAGTCAGATGCGACGTATGAAAGGGCTGCTGGGGAGTTCGCATGCGGACGGCTTTACTACCCATGCCAGAGGGGTGATAACTTGGTTTAACCCTAAGCTGGGAGGCAAGGCACAACTGCTTTATGCGGATGGTGGGGGCCGGTTTGTATTGTCGCGATATCAGGGGAAGGGACTTGATTTATTACTGGTTAACGTCTACGGCCCCAACTATGACTGCCCTGAGTTTTACTCGGAGCTTGCAAAAAGAGTCAAGGACTTTGGTTCAACCTCCATGCTGTGGTGGGGGGGGGGGGGGGGGGATTTTAATACGGTTATGAATCCCGGTCTTGACAGATCGGGTGGCCCAACCAGACTGCAGACTGCTGCTGCTAAGACAATCGGGCGGGAGATGCTCTGTATGGCCCTTTCAGACGTGTGGAGGGCACTCAACCCAGAGGAGGGGGGCTTCACGCACTATTCTGCTTATCATAATCTACACACCCGTATCGATCATTGGCTGGCGTCTTCTGGACTCATGGCGCAGGTCCGCGCGTGCCAGGTGCTGCCGCGCACCCTGTCGGATCACTCTCCCCTGTTGCTCACGTTGGCTACGCCTAGTAAGACTATGCCACCTTTCGGGTGGCGGTTCCCCCAATATTCCCTCCTCGACCCCTTGTTTAAAGAAGAGCTAGCAGAGGAGATCACAACGTTCTTTGACAACAATTTAGGTTCAGTGGACAGCTTCCAAACGGTGTGGAAAACATTTAAAGTTTACATCAGAGGGGTGGCAATCGCGAAGCATTCTGGGGTGCTGCGTTCTATTCGGCGGAGGTTGGCATCGTTGGAGAGCAGGTTACGGGATGTGGAAATGGCGCAGCAGTCGGACGCATCTGATGACATTACAGACCAGCTGAAGGCGCTGCTTGCAGAATTCCACGAGGCTGCTGATACGGAATTACTGCATTTAGGGAAGTACGCCACTGCCAGAGTATATGGGGAGGGTGAGAGGCCCAGTTCAGTGCTGGCTAATATATTAAAAGCGCGCAGATGCAGGGCGGCGGTCACTAAAATCCGATCGGACGGTGGGGTAATACTGACTGAGGAGGCGGACATTGCCGCGCGCTTTCAGTCCTACTACGCTAACCTCTATGCAGCTAAACAGGCTAATATGGACGAAAGCATACAGGACTATTTGGATCATATCCAGTTACCCTTCCTCTCTAATGAGCACAGGGAGTTTTTAGCCCTACCTATTGAGAAGGACGAAATCCTTAAGGCACTGGCGGGTATGAAGGCAAACAGCGCCCCTGGCGCGGACGGTCTCACGGTGGCTTTCTACCGCTCCTTTATTGATCTATTGCTCCCGCACCTCTCTACGCTTTTCGGCGACCTGTGCGTGACCGGCCGCATGCCTCCCTCCATGAGGGAGGCGATTCTGGTAGCTATCCCCAAGCCTGGTAAAGACCTGGAGGAGTGCAGTTCGTATCGACCGCTATCGTTGCTTAACGTCGATACTAAACTATTTGCGAAGGTGTTGGCCACGCGGCTTGCGCTGCTCACTTCGGAGCTGGTGGCTCCGGAGCAGGCAAGGTTTGTGCCGGGCAGAAACCTCACGTATAACCTGCGGACGGTGTTTGGCGTCATGCAGCACGTTCGACAAGACTCGAGGGCTCTTGCAGTTTTCCTTGATATGGAGAGAGCCTTCGACTCGGTGGAGTGGCCCTTTATGCGACAGGTCCTGACCAAGATGGGATTGGGCCCGGTTTTTCTGCAGATGATAGGAGTGCTGTATACGGGCCTTACCGCGCGGATTAGATTGGGGGATCTGGTTACGGACGCTATACCGATTTCCAGAGGGACGCGCCAGGACTGCCCCCTTTCCCCCATACTTTACTTTCTAGTGGCGGAACCACTGGCGCGGGCCCTGCGTGAGTACCACAGCCTGAGAGGCGTTAGCTTTCCATCGTATCGTATAGTGGTCTCCACGTATGCAGACGACACTTTGCTCTATGTCCAGGAGCCGGAGAGTAACTTAGCACCGGTGTTGCGGGAGTTGGTGTAGTTTGGGGCGCTGTCCGGGCTACAGGTTAACTGGAACAAGTCCATTGCATTCCCGTTGACGTCGTCCACTGCTCCGTTTGAAATGGAGTATCCACTGCAGTGGTCGGACGATTCGGTCAGATACCTAGGGATACAATTACACAGGGATTCTGAGGTGGTCTTCACTGAGAACTATGGGAGGGCCATTCACAAACTGGAGGAAGATGTGGAGAGGTGGATTGGCCTCCCCCTGTCACTTATGGGTCGTATCTCCATCGCCAAAATGGTGGTACTGCCTCGTTTTTTGTTTTTGTTCTCCAACATTCCAATAGTTCTGCCACGTACTTTCTTCGCCAGGTTGAATAGGTCTCTGTTACGGTTGGCATGGGCAGGGAAGCAAGCCAGGGTGCGCTGGAGCGTCCTAACGCTGCCATACCACATGGGGGGCCTTGGGGCGCCTGACATGGAACTATACTACAGGATCGCACAGGGAGCGCAGGCGCATGCCTGGGTACACGGCGATGACACGATCCCCTACCTCAAACTTGAGAGATTGTTTGCGGCGCCTCTCCCGTTACCCGCGGTCATGTTTGAGTCGGCCGATCGCAGAACTGGCATCTTAGATTCACTAAACGCTACTCGGCATGCTTGGAATTGGCTGCTTAGGCAGACTGCGGGAGCATTGTTATACTCGCCGGCCATGTCCCTCGAGTGGGCAGTGTGGCTGTCCCCTTGCAGGGATGGTAGCGTCGTGCGGTCCCTGCGGGGATTAGGCATACGCTTGATGGGAGACTTGTTTGAGAATGGTGTGGCTAAAACATGGGACGAGGTGGCGTCAATGTCGGAGAACTGCACCCCATTACAGCGATTCCAATTTCACAGGGTCAGAGGCGCATGGCGACAGCATCTAGGTGAGGATATGGCTGAACCCCCTGAGGTTCTGGAATTAACGTATTTACTTAAGCATAAAAGCCCTCGCGGGCTGATGTCTAGGCTATATAGTATAGCTATGTCGCAGAGATCCCAGAACTATACTAAAGCTCGTTGGGCCTGGCAAAGGGACCTGGGCACAGTGATAGATGATGCCACGTGGTCGTACTGCTGTGCCGGTATACGTCGGATATCACTGCATGGCAAGCATAGACTTATACACTTCAAGTTCATAAATAGAACATACTACACGCCAGAAAGACTGCATAGATATGGTCTGCGGGAGGGCTCGACTTGTGAGAGGTGCGCACACCCAGCTGCAGACTTCATGCACTTGGCGTGGTACTGCCCCGGCGTGGGCAAATTCTGGGAAGCGATATTCCGTCAGATTGGAGAGATAGCTGACTTGGAATTAACTCTGGATCCTGCAGTTGCACTGCTGGGACACTCGAGAGGGCTTCCTAAGGCAGCACGTAGACTAGTAGACATGGGCATGCTGATTGCCAAGCGCAGGGTAGCTATATGTTGGATGCGGGGCCCCTTGCCTACGTTGGCGCAGTGGAAAAAAAACGTGCTCTATTGCTGCACACAGACGGAGACGTACAGTGAGCTGCTGCCCCGAGAAGCAGACCAAAGAATTTCTGGGGATTGTATGTTGAATACCTTAAGAGGGGTGGCACGGGGGAGAAGTCTGGGGCTGGGGATGAAGAATTGCCGTCTCTGAGCGCGGATGGCGCTGGTGCGAATTGAGTCGAGAACTAATGCAGCTGGTGGAGCCCAATTCATTGATATATACGAGGGGGCGTGCGCTCCACGGTACAGTTTGAGAAGTAGTGCACATAAGAGACCACCCGGCAACATTAAACTGTGAGCGTATTGGCTGGGCGTAGTGGGCTGGTTAGAGAGCGTGACATGTACAGGCACTGAGTGTGTGGGTGGGACCTTGGGAGCGGCTGACAGGATCCTACGACAGGAATGGGTGGGGGGGGTGTTGATGTTTAGTTTTTTCTGATGTTTAAGTAGAAAACTTTGCAGTCCCTAAATGGGATCAGAATATATGGACGGGCGAGATGGGCTACACTTTTTGATAGAGTTGCCAATTTACTGCAGAATAAGACAGTGATACCCAGCCCCCGGGATGTGGGATAAGCTGTGTTGTGAAGTGCTTATTAGAAATGAAACGGCCAGCCTCCGGGTTGTAGGCGAGCAGTGGTGTATGCCTGTGTTATTGTTCATTAATAAAAAAATAAAAAAATATGCTGCCATTATGACATCACTTACAAACAAATTCATTCAAACATTACAATATTACTCATTTGGAGTAAATACAACAAAAACCAAATTCTTACCAAAACAATGCAACTACACAAAACTGCAGAACAACCACTGTCGAAACCAGAAACAAAAGCTTTAGACTAGAATAAAAAGGAGAAAAAAACATTAATGTCACATATGCATATAATGCTCTAGACCATCACGTACTGCGCAAAATGTATTGCTTGAACCTCCCACTTTCAAGAAGGAAAGATCGATGGCCCAATCCTTTACAGGCAACGCGGCGAGAATCTGGAACTCAGCCTCAGCTCCGGACCACCCCCTCTTCCCAGTCCTTCAAAACTGACCTCAAAGTTCTCCTCCTGCAAAGACACTTCCAAACTTAATTCACGCCCTCTCTATTGTCTGAAGGAAGTCTTTACATTATAGGAAATTCTGATCTCCATGCCTATAGAAGTGCCTTCCCAGTGTGCTCCTGTGTTTTGAGTGTCTGCCATTTATTGCACTTTTATACCTCTACTTGTACTTTGTACTCTTTTGTAACTTGCACACATGTCACTTTTCCTCTTGTAACGTATTGTTTGCTACCTCTTGTATTTTGTTTGCTTTTGATACATGCACAATTACCACCATTGCCTCATGTAACGTAACGTTTGCTCTTGTTTTCTGAGTGTCTGCCATTTATTGCAGTATTTTACCTCTACTTGTATTTTGTACTCTTTTGTAACATGCACACATCACTTTTTCCTCTTGTAACGTATCTTCTGCTACCTCTTTGATTTTGTTTGCACTTTAAAATATTTTAAAAATAATGTGGCCATAAGGGGAGCGACCCTTGCCTAAGGCGCCGCTCCCACAAACAACCCCAAACCTAAAAAACGAGAAAAAAAAAACCTGGCGCTAGTGGCCAATCCTGCTGCACGATCGTGCAGCAGGAATGCATAAAAGAGACATCGGGGCAGAGGCGTAGCTAGAGCTTGTGGCGCCCGGGGCTAGCTCTCAGATTGCCGCCCCTGGGGAGGGGGGTTGCTGGGGAAAAAGGATGGCGACCACTTGAAAGAGGTCCGAGAGACACTTAGTATCGCCGCTAATAGTTACGTCGATCATGCAAGTTACATGCACATACATGACACGGTCCAAGGCTACACAGTTGAATACACCGGTGACTGGCAGTACAAAAGAGAACACACAGACTGCATGATCTATCTGGGGACTCAGAAAAACCGCATGTGACATCCATCAGAGAGCTGCGTGAATAATTACCTGGTAATCCCCTCCGCACAATGCAAACATGCACATACATGACACTGTTCAGGGATCCATCATCTACAGCTGACATTAAATGACCATTTATCATGGTCCCCCCCATTAAAGCAGTGCACTTTGTGATCTGCATGGTACATGTTCTTTACAGCAGGCACATTAACCCTCTGTGCTACCTTTCCAGGAGTCAACCCTTCCACTAGACAAAACACCATATCTCTCTAGGAACAACATTAATCACCAAAGTTATCATGACATTTTTATTGTTTCTGAAAACTGCTGGAGGCCAGGAAGGATGCAGCAAGTTTTTTTCAAACCATAATATACTTGCAAACACTACGCACCCACCCGAAATAGGTACCCAGTGAGGTCACACCGTTCGCATCACCCTAACCTGCTCAAGGTTCATGTGACCTCAGTGACAGAGTCACAGCGACTGGATCACTGTTGCTCTAGGGTGTCCTGCTTCGTAGGCCTGCCCGCAAGACTGGAGATGGATTGTGGTGGACAGGCCTTCAAGGTTAACCCACAATAGACACCACTAGGGTACACCTGCTTGTGCTAAGACATCAAGCCTTTTAAAGTCTAGTGGGACCTTCTACGGTCTAGCATTGGAATGTGCTCCCTCAGTAGAGTGGTCTGGTGGACTGGTCATGAAGGCTGAACCCGGTTCCCCAGTTCCAAATTCGACAGCTCTGACCATAGTGCCACATCCTCTCCCCCACTGAACACCATACTTCCCCACTGAGAGAAACTTGCACTGCCTTCAGCTATAACCTAATTGTGCCCGCTATAAACACTTGGGTGTGGCTCAAAACAAATTATGCACTTGATAAGAGTAATATACTGCCTAAAAAAAAAAGTAAAAGCAACCACTCATAGGGAATGCAAGATTAAGTAAAGCATGTGAAATGTAAGCAGAAACAACATGGTTACCTTAACGATCTCTCACTCACTATTCAGAAATCAGCGAGTGGTTTTACCAGAAAAGTTATGGACATGACTACAGGGTCCTGAAAAGAACCGTTTCAATGTCCATTGCTTATATCCTTACAAAACGTAAGCAGTATGGTATAAAAGGACCACATCCATAAACACAGAGCCATGGTACACATTGTGTTTTCCAATCCACCCATCAACCAGGTATTGCAGTACCTTCATAGTACACTTTCCCACCTGGGAACCACAATGCTGTTCAAAGAAAGACGAGAAAACGAAAGTAGTGCTTCACTGGCAAACTCTGTAAAGTGAGGCTGATGTATTTGGATGTAAATAAAACCAATCTGGCCACTTTGCAACCCCTCTGTCTTGCTTTATTTAGTTCTGTATCTATTTTTCATATTTAAAACCTTATATTTCTCTCCATCACGCTGCCCTTTGGAATAGAAAAATGTGAGAAAAAGGGCATTTCTCGCAAGAGTGTGTTTCTTTTTTGGATCCATTTCACAGGGAAGCAACTGTAATAAAGCAGAACTGAGCCGAGCGTAATCTGAATGCCTTTGTCCTCCCCCAACATTGTGCCCACACCGCCCCACCCTACCTAAGCCACCGATCGTGGAAATCCCCCCACCCCAGCCCCAAAACCCACCTTTCCTCTCCGACGCGCAGGAAGCAAATGGCTTCCTGCGCGACGCAGAACAAAGGGGAAACCTCCAATGACGTCAGCGCGGCTCGCGCGCTGACGTCATTGATGACGCGGGGGCGGGGGGAGGCAGGGGAAGGTCTTCCCCTGCCTTCCCAGTAAAAAAAAAAAGGATCGACCACTCACGGGGGGAGCGCCAGCGCTTCCCCCGTTTGTGGGTGTCATGACGTGCTGGACTCGTCATGGGCACAGCGCGACTGTGCTCCATGACGAGTCCAGCACGTCATGGACACAGAAGGGGTTAAATCAAGAAGCCCTTGAAAATTATTAACCTTGCTACCCTTCACCCAACCATCCAGTGCTCTGCAAAAAAAGTCACATACTCCACATACGTACTATTGGGAATCTTAGTGCAACCCCATAACCTCTGTCTATACATTTCAGGGGTTAACCCACACCTAGCCATTAAAGCATCCTTCATATGGGGGTAAGAGTTATGCGAATCTGAGGGCAAATCTAGCAGTGTGTCCCGCCCTTCACTGAAGAACCGCCCCCACAACCCCGCTCCCCAATCCTTCTCAGGGACCCGGTGGGAGGACATGGCTACTTCGAAGGCTTTGAACCACTGCCCTATGTCATCATTTTAAAAAAAATTCCTTCACTACATCTTCGGGTATGTACACTCTGGACTCTGCCTGCACTGGGGGTGTGCTGCCACCAGAGGGAGTGCTTCCCAAGCCCTGGGCTTTCAACTCCAGCTATTTGCTAGTATGACGAGCAGTGTCGCGACCCACTACGTAAATTATTTAAAGCTCTTTCGAGAGACTTTGGGCTGACGAGCCTGGTGTCTGCACCTGCGCGCCTTGAAAGGTACTTTACCTATATATTTTGGCAGTCTACTCGGCACCCCGCATACCTACCTGCTCCCTGCTGACGAGAGGCAATTACCTCGAAACACGTGTCCAGGGATGGCATTATTTCACATACTCGTGGCATAGGCGTACTCACCGCTGCCACTACATTATCCAGAATTCTTTGGGGTTATTTGCTAGTATGACGAGCAGTGTCGCGACCCACTACGTAAATTATTTAAAGCTCTTTCGAGCGACTTTGGGCTGACGAGCCTGGTGTCTGCACCTGCGCGCCTTGAAAGGTACTTTACATATATATTTTGGCAGTCTACTCGGCACCCCGCATACCTACCTGCTCCCTGCTGACGAGAGGCAATTACCTCGAAACACGTGTCCAGGGATGGCATTATTTCACATACTCGTGGCATAGGCGTACTCACCGCTGCCACTACATTATCCAGAATTCTTTGGGGTTATTTGCTAGTATGACGAGCAGTGTCGCGACCCACTACGTAAATTATTTAAAGCTCTTTCGAGCGACTTTGGGCTGACGAGCCTGGTGTCTGCACCTGCGCGCCTTGAAAGGTACTTTACCTATATATTTTGGCAGTCTACTCGGCACCCCGCATACCTACCTGCTCCCTGCTGACGAGAGGCAATTACCTCGAAACACGTGTCCAGGGATGGCATTATTTCACATACTCGTGGCATAGGCGTACTCACCGCTGCCACTACATTATCCAGAATTCTTTGGGGTTATTTGCTAGTATGACGAGCAGTGTCGCGACCCACTACGTAAATTATTTAAAGCTCTTTCGAGCGACTTTGGGCTGACGAGCCTGGTGTCTGCACCTGCGCGCCTTGAAAGGTACTTTACCTATATATTTTGGCAGTCTACTCGGCACCCCGCATACCTACCTGCTCCCTGCTGACGAGAGGCAATTACCTCGAAACACGTGTCCAGGGATGGCATTATTTCACATACTCGTGGCATAGGCGTACTCACCGCTGCCACTACATTATCCAGAATTCTTTGGGGTTATTTGCTAGTATGACGAGCAGTGTCGCGACCCACTACGTAAATTATTTAAAGCTCTTTCGAGCGACTTTGGGCTGACGAGCCTGGTGTCTGCACCTGCGCGCCTTGAAAGGTACTTTACATATATATTTTGGCAGTCTACTCGGCACCCCGCATACCTACCTGCTCCCTGCTGACGAGAGGCAATTACCTCGAAACACGTGTCCAGGGATGGCATTATTTCACATACTCGTGGCATAGGCGTACTCACCGCTGCCACTACATTATCCAGAATTCTTTGGGGTTATTTGCTAGTATGACGAGCAGTGTCGCGACCCACTACGTAAATTATTTAAAGCTCTTTCGAGCGACTTTGGGCTGACGAGCCTGGTGTCTGCACCTGCGCGCCTTGAAAGGTACTTTACCTATATATTTTGGCAGTCTACTCGGCACCCCGCATACCTACCTGCTCCCTGCTGACGAGAGGCAATTACCTCGAAACACGTGTCCAGGGATGGCATTATTTCACATACTCGTGGCATAGCCGTACTCACCGCTGCCACTACATTATCCAGAATTCTTTGGGGTTATTTGCTAGTATGACGAGCAGTGTCGCGACCCACTACGTAAATTATTTAAAGCTCTTTCGAGCGACTTTGGGCTGACGAGCCTGGTGTCTGCACCTGCGCGCCTTGAAAGGTACTTTACATATATATTTTGGCAGTCTACTCGGCACCCCGCATACCTACCTGCTCCCTGCTGACGAGAGGCAATTACCTCGAAACACGTGTCCAGGGATGGCATTATTTCACATACTCGTGGCATAGGCGTACTCACTGCTGCCACTACATTATCCAGAATTCTTTGGGGTTATTTGCTAGTATGACGAGCAGTGTCGCGACCCACTACGTAAATTATTTAAAGCTCTTTCGAGCGACTTTGGGCTGACGAGCCTGGTGTCTGCACCTGCGCGCCTTGAAAGGTACTTTACCTATATATTTTGGCAGTCTACTCGGCACCCCGCATACCTACCTGCTCCCTGCTGACGAGAGGCAATTACCTCGAAACACGTGTCCAGGGATGGCATTATTTCACATACTCGTGGCATAGGCGTACTCACCGCTGCCACTACATTATCCAGAATTCTTTGGGGTTATTTGCGAGTATGACGAGCAGTGTCGCGACCCACTACGTAAATTATTTAAAGCTCTTTCGAGCGACTTTGGGCTGACGAGCCTGGTGTCTGCACCTGCGCGCCTTGAAAGGTACTTTACCTATATATTTTGGCAGTCTACTCGGCACCCCGCATACCTACTTGCTCCCTGCTGACGAGAGGCAATTACCTCGAAACACGTGTCCAGGGATGGCATTATTTCACATACTCGTGGCATAGGCGTACTCACCGCTGCCACTACATTATCCAGAATTCTTTGGGGTTATTTGCTAGTATGACGAGCAGTGTCGCGACCCACTACGTAACTTATTTAAAGCTCTTTCGAGCGACTTTGGGCTGACGAGCCTGGTGTCTGCACCTGCGCGCCTTGAAAGGTACTTTACATATATATTTTGGCAGTCTACTCGGCACCCCGCATACCTACCTGCTCCCTGCTGACGAGAGGCAATTACCTCGAAACACGTGTCCAGGGATGGCATTATTTCACATACTCGTGGCATAGGCGTACTCACCGCTGCCACTACATTATCCAGAATTCTTTGGGGTTATTTGCTAGTATGACGAGCAGTGTCGCGACCCACTACGTAAATTATTTAAAGCTCTTTCGAGCGACTTTGGGCTGACGAGCCTGGTGTCTGCACCTGCGCGCCTTGAAAGGTACTTTACCTATATATTTTGGCAGTCTACTCGGCACCCCGCATACCTACCTGCTCCCTGCTGACGAGAGGCAATTACCTCGAAACACGTGTCCAGGGATGGCATTATTTCACATACTCGTGGCATAGGCGTACTCACCGCTGCCACTACATTATCCAGAATTCTTTGGGGTTATTTGCTAGTATGACGAGCAGTGTCGCGACCCACTACGTAAATTATTTAAAGCTCTTTCGAGCGACTTTGAGCTGACGAGCCTGGTGTCTGCACCTGCGCGCCTTGAAAGGTACTTTACCTATATATTTTGGCAGTCTACTCGGCACCCCGCATACCTACCTGCTCCCTGCTGACGAGAGGCAATTAACTCGAAACACGTGTCCAGGGATGGCATTATTTCACATACACGTGGCATAGGCGTACTCACCGCTGCCACTACATTATCCAGAATTCTTTGGGGTTATTTGCTAGTATGACGAGCAGTGTCGCGACCCACTACGTAAATTATTTAAAGCTCTTTCGAGCGACTTTTGGCTGACGAGCCTGGTGTCTGCACCTGCGCGCCTTGAAAGGTACTTTACCTATATATTTTGGCAGTCTACTCGGCACCCCGCATACCTACCTGCTCCCTGCTGACGAGAGGCAATTATCTCGAAACACGTGTCCAGGGATGGCATTATTTCACATACTCGTGGCATAGGCGTACTCACCGCTGCCACTACATTATCCAGAATTCTTTGGGGTTATTTGCTAGTATGACGAGCAGTGTCGCGACCCACTACGTAAATTATTTAAAGCTCTTTCGAGCGACTTTGGGCTGACGAGCCTGGTGTCTGCACCTGCGCGCCTTGAAAGGTACTTTACCTATATATTTTGGCAGTCTACTCGGCACCCCGCATACCTACCTGCTCCCTGCTGACGAGAGGCAATTACCTCGAAACACGTGTCCAGGGATGGCATTATTTCACATACTCGTGGCATAGGCGTACTCACCGCTGCCACTACATTATCCAGAATTCTTTGGGGTTATTTGCTAGTATGACGAGCAGTGTCGCGACCCACTACGTAAATTATTTAAAGCTCTTTCGAGCGACTTTGGGCTGACGAGCCTGGTGTCTGCACCTGCGCGCCTTGAAAGGTACTTTACCTATATATTTTGGCAGTCTACTCGGCACCCCGCATACCTACCCGCTCCCTGCTGACGAGAGGCAATTACCTCGAAACACGTGTCCAGGGATGGCATTATTTCACATACTCGTGGCATAGGCGTACTCACCGCTGCCACTACATTATCCAGAATTCTTTGGGGTTATTTGCTAGTATGACGAGCAGTGTCGCGACCCACTACGTAAATTATTTAAAGCTCTTTCGAGCGACTTTGGGCTGACGAGCCTGGTGTCTGCACCTGCGCGCCTTGAAAGGTACTTTACCTATATATTTTGGCAGTCTACTCGGCACCCCGCATACCTACCTGCTCCCTGCTGACGAGAGGCAATTACCTCGAAACACGTGTCCAGGGATGGCATTATTTCACATACTCGTGGCATAGGCGTACTCACCGCTGCCACTACATTATCCAGAATTCTTTGGGGTTATTTGCTAGTATGACGAGCAGTGTCACGACCCACTACGTAAATTATTTAAAGCTCTTTCGAGCGACTTTGGGCTGACGAGCCTGGTGTCTGCACCTGCGCGCCTTGAAAGGTACTTTACCTATATATTTTGGCAGTCTACTCGGCACCCCGCATACCTACCTGCTCCCTGCTGACGAGAGGCAATTACCTCGAAACACGTGTCCAGGGATGAATGAATGAATGAAGAAGGTATTTAGTAGAGCGCACTGTGGCCAAGCGGCTTCCTGGCGCTAAAACCTGATCAAGACTCACATAAATCCAACCGAAGAATTAGGGAGAAAAAGCCTGAGAGAAAAGGAAGGTCTTTAAAGCTTTGCGAAAATGGGAATAAATGGGGATAGAGCGAATAGAGAGAGGAAGACTGTTCCAGAGCTGGGGGGCCAAAACCGAAAAGCGAGTGCCCCCGGTTCTGGATTTGCGGAAGCGAGGGATGTACAGGAGAGACAGAGAAGAAGAACGAAGGGTGCGACAAGGGGCATAGGAAGAGATGAGAGAGGTGATGAAAAGAGGAGCAGAACGGGAATGAGCCTGAAAGGCTAGACAGGCCAATTTAAAAAATGATCGGAAGTGGACGGGAAGCCAGTGAAGGGATTTGAGTACAGGAGTGATGTGAGAAGATTTGGGAAGGGAAAAGATGAGGCGGGCAGCTTGGTTTTGAATGGCCTGGAGTCGGCGAGATTGAGAGGCAGGGACGCCTACATACAGGCCATTACCGTAGTCAATGCGGGAGATGACAAGAGCCAAGACTATAGTTTTGAGGGCATCAATAGAAAAGAACCGTGAGATCTTCCGGATGAGACGGAGGGACAAAAAACAAGAAGATACAACGGAGCTGATCTGACTATGCATCGAAAGGTCATGACTGACTTTGATGCCAAGGGTGCGGACAGAGGAAACGGGTGAGGGAGGGGGACCGGAAGAGAGGGGCCAATGTGCAGGGGACCAGGGATTAGAGGGGCCACCCGTGAGGACAAGTTCCGTCTTGTCAGGGTTGAGTTTCAGATGATTGGCGCTCATCCACTCAGAAATGAAAACTAAAGTGGAACAAAATTTGGGAAGGGAGTCAGGAGAGGAGGACAAATCAAAGATGAGCTGAAGGTCATCGGCATAGTTATATACAGAGACCCCCTGCTCAAGAAGGGAAGTGATGAGGGGTTGGATGTAAAGATTGAAGAGTAGGGGGGAAAGAGAGGAGCCTTGGGGAACACCACAGGTAACCGGGCGGGAAGGGGCCGAAAAGCCAGAGAGATGGACCGCCTGGGACCTGTCCTGAAGAAAGGACGCAATCCAGGAGAAGGCCACACCCCGAATGCCAGCTGATCTGACACGGTCGAGAAGGATGGAGTGGTCGACCGTGTCAAATGCAGCGGACAAATCGAGGAGGACCAAGGCTTGGGGGAGTTTGAGATCAGCTTTCCCCTTAAGCTCATCCAGGACCGCGAGGACCACCACCTCCGTGGAATGGCCCGGACGGAATCCGGCCTGGTGAGATGCCAGCAGGCCATTCTGCTCGACATAAGAAGAGAGACAGGAGGTGACATGTGCTTCAAGAATTTTACCAAGATATGGGAGAAGGGAAATGGGGCGAAAGTTGGAAAGAAGAGAGGGATCCAAACCAGTTTTTTTAAGGATAGGAAGGACAATAGCAGATTTGAAAGAGGAAGGGACAGAACCCAAAGCCAAAGAAGAATTGAGAAGAGTAAGAGGGGGAACAGGGCAGCTGGTGAATAGAATGTTGAGAATGCGGGCTGGCGCACAATCGGCAGGAGAACCTGACCTGACTTTGGCCAGGAGTTTAGAAAATAATTCAGGAGAAATAGGAGGAAAGGAGACAAAAGAAGAGAGAGGAGGGGGGGGGAGAAGAGAGCAGGCAAGGTTGGGGGACAGAGGGGATGTTGGCTTTGATCTTCAAGATTTTGTCAATGAAAAAATCATTGAGTGAGAAACAAAGGGTTTGTGAGGGAACGGGGCCGGGGGTAGAGCGATCGGAAGTGGCTAGGGCGTGAACCAGGGAAAATATTTCCCGAGGTTTATTGGCAGCCAAAGCCACTCTCCCAGTAAAGTAAGAGGTTTTGGCAGCAGTGATCGCTCTTTTGTATTTTGTGAGAAGTGATTTGTATTTGACGCGTCGAGAAGGACTGTAGTTGCGTCTCCAAAGGCGTTCCGACCGCCTGAGATCGAGTTTGAGCGCTTTAAGCTCAGGAGAGAACCATTTATGAGCGTCGTGGGGGCGGACCGTTTTGACCTTTCTGAACGGAGCAACTAGGTCGCAAGCAGAAGCGAGCCAAGTGCGAACGGTCTCAGCTTGGAAATCAAGAGAGAGATCGTTAAGAGCCGGAACAGAAGAGGCCAAAGTGAGCGTGAGGGCGTCGAGATCAATCGAGTTCCAGTTACGGGCTAAAAGATTTTTAGGAAGGGGGGGCTTAGCAGCCATGCCCAGTAAAATGGAAAACGAGATATTAAAATGATCCGACCAAACACAGGGGGAAATATGGAGAGAAGAAATATTAGAACAGGTAGACCAGATTTGGTCTAAGGTGTGGCCCCGAACATGGGTGGGAGCTGTGACATAGGGTGTAAAGTTGAGGCAATGAAGGGTGGCAGAAAAATCTTTAGAGACAGGGTCTTCCCTAATATCGCCTGGCCAGAAGTTAAAATCGCCGAGCAAAAGGACCGAGGAGTTATTGACCACCAAGGTGGCCAGAAGGTCCTGGAGGGAAGGAACAAAGGAAGGCATAGGTTGGGGGGTGCGGTACACGAGAACCACAGTGAGAGGCACCGAGAGATTAAGTGAGCGGGCCACCAGGTAGTCCACATTGGGTATAAGAGGATGAGTGAGGATTTGGAATTTAAGAGAGGAGCGAATGAGCATCGCCACTCCTCCGCCGGCTTTGCCTGCCGGGCGATCGGCTCGAAGGGCATAGTGAGAGTCGGGGAGGATGGCCAAGAGATCAGGGAGGGAGTCAGTAGAAAACCATGTTTCGGTCAGACAGAGAATGTCAAGGGAGTTTGAAGTCAAAAGATTAAAGAGGGCCGTCTGATGCTTGACCGCAGAACGGGTATTGAGAAGATGGACAGAAGCAGTGGTGGGAGTAGAATGAGAGGTGAACACGTTGGGGATGGGGCAGGGAGTGATGGGTACCGGATAGGAAGGGGGAGAGGAGAGAATACCATGTGAGTCGAGAAGCTGGAGGAGAGAGGGAGGCGGGGGAAGAGAAGACGATAGCGCTATGAGCTGGGCGGCCGAGTACGCCACTACAGGGGCAGAGTGTGAAGCCCCTGGTCCCGGCCCGTCGCGGACGGGCGCAGACGGGCTTAACTTAGGCGCAACTTCGGCGCGCCTTCGTCGCGCCCGCTGCGCTCGTCCGCTGCGCTGCCGAGGATAGGTGGCCATGTTATAGGGGCACATGAAGGAAAAAGGTCAGTGGGCGTGGCAGGGAGGGAGGAGCCAAACAACAGCGACGCGGCGCCCGGACCCGGCCAAGATGGAGGACCAGCCCGTCCCGCACCGAGAAGCAGGGATGGCATTATTTCACATACTCGTGGCATAGGCGTACTCACCGCTGCCACTACATTATCCAGAATTCTTTGGGGTTATTTGCTAGTATGACGAGCAGTGTCGCGACCCACTACGTAAATTATTTAAAGCTCTTTCGAGCGACTTTGGGCTGACGAGCCTGGTGTCTGCACCTGCGCGCCTTGAAAGGTACTTTACCTATATATTTTGGCAGTCTACTCGGCACCCCGCATACCTACCTGCTCCCTGCTGACGAGAGGCAATTACCTCGAAACACGTGTCCAGGGATGGCATTATTTCACATACTCGTGGCATAGGCGTACTCACCGCTGCCACTACATTATCCAGAATTCTTTGGGGTTATTTGCTAGTATGACGAGCAGTGTCGCGACCCACTACGTAAATTTTTCAACTCCAGCTCCCTCATTTTCATCTCATGTTCCATTTGGCTTTTTCTCTCTTCCATTTCCAGCCTTTTTTGCTCCATTGCCAGTTGTCCATTTAGTTTCGCCATCTCTATCTCATGAGCTCTGGTTTCCTTCCTGTCTGCCAACTCCTCTGGAGATAGACTTTTACTAGAAACACTGCTACCTGCAGGGGAAGGGGTTCTCCTTCCTCTTGGACCCACTGGCCCATCCAGCTGCTCCTCTGCATTATTATCATCAGTGGCATTCCTTGCTTCTACCCAGGCCCTAAGCGCCTTGTAGAACTCTGCCTTGTTTTTACATCCAGTAGTGCAAACATTAAATTTCTTGCAAAAGAATTTCAGCTGTGATAACTTGTAGCTTTCCAGTTTCTCTTCTTCCCATTCAAATTCAGTATTAACAGAGACTATGGATGCTGCTTTCTCCACCATGGTTAAGCTTGGCAGTGCTCAAAAATAGACAGTCCCAAAAGAAATCTACCAACAAGTATTGGTTGCGTTTAAGGTCTGCACTCACTAAGTTGTGTTCACCAATTACTGTACATGAGTCACAAATGCAAGTCCAGAATCCTCACCGCTGACCACCAATGTTAGAATCCGGGTTCTCTGGTTGGCACAGGTAGGTACTTGTGACAAGCAGGGAACCTTTCCTCTAGTCAGGGTAAGGGGTTACACTCCTAAAATAACCCCTGCTCACCCTCTAGGTAGCTTGGCGCGAGCAGACAAGGCTTATCTCAGGGCGTTATAGGTTAAGCATTTGTGAACACATACAGTAACCAAGTGACAACACTACAGATGGACACCACACAGGCTTTTATATTAAAAATAAGGATTCTTTATATAGAGTTACCTCAAGACCATTAAACGACAAAAATACACAATACTGTTACTTTAGATGGTAGAAGTTTGCTTAGTTCTCTTAAGTTCTTAAATGCGACACTTTAAGTCAATGTACCTTAGATGCGACACGCAGGGCAACAAAAGTGTTGCAACGATGCTGATGCGATGAGGTTTTTGGTGCAAAGAAATAAAGACGTGAAGATCTTCCAGATGCGTTACGCTTTTCCGATGTTGTGAGAAGACTCGTCTCGATGCGTCGGCTACAGCGGCGTCACCCCTTTACATGATGCGACGACAGCGCCCTTGGCAGCGGCACTCTTCTCCGACGTTTGCGAGACGCTTCCGCTCGATGCGAAGCTGCAGCGGCGACACCCCTTTACGCGATGCGACGACAGCAGCTTCGACGGCGGCACGCTTCTCCGTGGATGCGAGGCGCTTTTCTTGATGCGGTGCAATGCGTCCGCTACGATGGCTGCGATGGCGACATGCTCCTTCGGCGTTGCGAGATACTTCCGGAATGATGCGAGATGCTTCCGCTCGATGCGATGCTGCAGCGGCGACACCCCTTGCGAGATGCGACGACAACAGCTCCGACGGCGGCACGCTTCTCCTTCTTGAGTCGTGCTTCCAGCTCCTTGCGACACGCAGTCCCTCAGAAGGCCCAACAACAGCAGCAGGCACTTCCAAAGAACTCTGGGGAGCTGGGGGGTGAAGTCCACTGGTCCTGGGACTTTGTTCAGGGGGCAAGCTCAGCACAAGCCCTTGGAGATTTTTTAAGCACAAGTTGAAATAAAGTATTTGTAGTCTTTCTCCTCTCCTTCCAGCAGCAAGGCAACCACTGCAGGCCAATCCCCCAGGTCAGGGACAGTACTCCTCCTTACAGCTTTCCCAGTTCCTTCTCCTCAGGCAGAGGTTCTTCTTGTCAAGCGGGATCTAATTTCTTGGGAGCAGGGTCCCAATACTTATACCCCTAATTCCTTTGTTCCTCTGGGGTAGAGGGGCCTTTGCCCAGTCCAAACCAGTTCTTGAGCACTTTGTTGACATGACTCTGCCTTTCTATTCAGGGTGCAGGGCAGAGACATCGCCCGCTCCACAGGAGGTGGAGCCAGCATTGTGGTGGCAGAGCACAGCCCTATTCAGAGTCCAGGTGCACTCCTCCCACCCATCTGGATGTCAATCTCTCTATTCACCACCAGGCTACCTAGCCCTGCCCCTCTGGGTTTCCCCAGCCCTGTCACTCACACAAACCAGACAGGCAGATACACATCATAGCAGAGGCGGGCTGAAATGGTTAGGCAAGCAAATACCAACTTTCTAAAAGTGGTATTTGCAAACACAGAATATTAAAATAAACTTTACTAAAAGATGTATTTTATTATCCTGAGTTCAGGCATACTAAACTCGATTTTCTACCATGTTCCCTGGGTCTGTTATGATCATAGGATGTAACAATTCTAACAGCCCATTCTGGCCTATGGGAACAGGTAGCCTTGCAATAGTGAAAAACGAAAATGGCTGTAATTCACTATTAGGACATGCCACACACATCAGGGCTTGTCCTACCTTATGCTTACAATGCACCCTGCCCTTGGGCCTACCATAGGGGTGACTAATATGAAGTTAAGGGAAGGTTTAGGGGCTGGGAAGTGGGTGCACTTGCCCAGTCAGCATGACAGTACCAGACTGCACGCAGGTTCTGCAATGGCAGACCTTAGACACATTTTACTAGGCCGCTTCTGTGGGTGGCACAACCAGTGCTGCAAGCCCACCAGCAGCATTTGTATTCAGAAGCCCTGGGCACTCCTGGCGCACTTTACTGGGGTCTGACAGTCAACCAAATAAGCCAATCATGGAATCCAACCAACACATACATTTTAAATAGGGAGCACTTGCACTGTGGCACTGGTTGGCAGTGGCACAGTGCTCTGAGCGCCCAACACCATAAAAACACATGAGGCACAGCGACAAAAAGTGGAAGGGAGACTCACGCCAAGGTGCCAGGTCTAACAATAACAAATATCAGTTAATTCCTTTGTTTATTTTTTCTGAGAGGCTTTAACCCCTTCGCTGCGGCGGGAATTCCGCCGCAGCGCTGGGGGGTGTGGGGGGGCAGCGCGGTGGCGCTGTGCTCATGACGGAGCCACTCCGTCATGAGTCACGGTTGAGCTGTGCTCATGACGGAGTGGTTCCGTCATGACTCCGCCCAGTTGCATTGTCCCTCCGCACAGGCGGGGAAACAGCGCCGCGTGGGCAGAGCGCCCGCCAACGGTCGCGGCATGACGGAACCGCTCCGTCATGAGCACACGGCAACCGTGGCTCATGACGGAGCGGTTCCGTCATGAGAGGGGAAGGGGTTAAATAGCGCCGAACAATACATTTTGAGTAACGATGTTTAGACAAAGGCAACACCAGGGCTTTAAATGGGCCGGGTCCCTTCGGGTCTGAGACCCGGTAGTGATTTAAAACAGACATTGAATCATTTTGGGCGCTGTATTCATGTCCTTAACGTTTCATGCATAAAAACACTGATCTGTTTCTGAACAATGAGTGTAAACAACGTTGAGGTAATCCATGTCGTTCCTGCTGATGTTTCCCATGCTTTACTTAATCTTGCACTCTCTGTGACTTTTTTTTTTGCAGTTTAT
Organism: Triturus cristatus; assembly: GCF_964204655.1. Taxonomy (NCBI): domain Eukaryota; kingdom Metazoa; phylum Chordata; class Amphibia; order Caudata; family Salamandridae; genus Triturus; species Triturus cristatus. The sequence continues at coordinate 81,873,979 of NC_140586.1, read as the reverse complement.
TACTCGTATAGTGCATAATTTGAATTGAGTCGCATCCAGGTTTTTTATAAGAAGGCACACTTGAGTTGTGAATGAAGGTACTGCGAGTTTCTCCCATTGCCTGTCAATGGGGCAAAGGTGTCCGAATACTTGGCCATCCAGTCCTTGGCCTCTCTGTAAAGCGCACAGAGCAATGGTCACGTATGCCAGTTGCAGTTGTTTTTCTATGCAAATGTGTGGGTAGGGTGGCAATCTACGTAATGTTTAAGCAATGGCCTTAATTATATACACCCTGAACCTTTCAGAGATCCCCATCCCCCCCTTTTTTTTTTATCCCACTTAAAGCCCTGGGCAACACAACAAAAGAACAAGTAGCAAAAAGGCTCACAATCATAAAGAGAGTTCTACAACCTGGGCCAGAACCTAGCGGACATCAGAGCACCGTGTATTAATTCTTAGATAACAAAACACAGTGTAAAGCAACACAACTGGCCTTTGCTCAGACAGCGCTCTGGGCGAAACCAGATTTGAGGCCCGCTCCCACTCGTCCTCTTTAATTGTCTATTTGTCCCGGGGGGTGAGCCTAGCTCGCTGATGCTAAAGTCCAGCACTGGGCTCCTGGAGATATTAGCATTGACTGACTGCGATATTATCTCCAAAATCCGAGGTCTGTGATATCCAAATCGTACAGCTGGAAGGACAACAATGACTCTAGATCACCATGTCACCGGTTAATGAGAAAGCAGACAAGTATGTGGTTTGCGCGCTCAGTCTCGGAAATTTTTATGAGACCATGCAAATGGCTAAAATGTGTCATACAAATGCAGGTAAAATACTAAACGAAAACAAATAATCCGTGCACTTGTATTCATAGATTCTGAAATGAAATTCTGTTTAATAATTAGAAAGGGGTAATGAAAATCTTAAATAGTATCAGGCGCGCAACACCCATTGAACTCAAAGGGCTTCAGACCCCCCCCCCCCCGTCGTATGTGGCAGCCCGGGATGAGACACCTTCCCGGGCAAAAAAGCAGCCGCACCCGAGCACTTCACAGGTCTTTAAAAGACCATTTGCATGTTAATGAGGCCTCGCTGTTGTTACAACCCTTCTAAGAGAGCCCCTGCAGCGCCACTCTGCCTATTGCTTAAAGTTCAGCCCCCCCCCCCGAAATTTTTGTTCAGCCCCCCCCCCCCCCCCCCCCCGAAATTTGGCTCTAGTTGCGCCTCTGAATAGTATAACCCTCGCATGTACCATCGACAATCAGAAAGGATTAGAGGTTCACGTATAACAAAAAATAACATGCTTCCAAAGACAGCTGAGGTATGTTTTTTTGCCGTTTTATATAGCGTGAATTTAGCCCAAGGCCATAAGAGCGCTTTAAATGCGTACCGAATTGCATTACAAGCGGTCGGATTATTATCTTTCTTTTTTAGGCATTGGGGAGATTAAGTGATTTTCCCAGAATCACAGGTTGTTGAACCGACGACGCGACTCCAACCTGGTTCCCCAGGTGCAAAGTTGTCTCTTCTGGCCGTTAGGCAACATCTCCTCCGTGTCGATGTAAAAACATTAGTGGAGGGAAATTCAAGTAAACCATCAAGGTTCACTAAAATTTGTAGCACGTGGCAATGTGCCGTTAGTCTCCATCCATGATGGGTAAAAATACTGAAGAACAACAAGCATCAACCGGTGGAGCCTGAGAGCCCAGATTGAACACAGTCCCATAGGTATGATCATGATAGTATGTGAGGTCTTGAGGAGTTAGACGCAGGTGGAGCAAAACATTTCTTTAACGTCTTAGCCACAGATTCTTGACTATTTCTTCGAACTCTTCATAGGCACACTGGTAGGACAAGTTTAAGGATTATTTTAGGAAGCACAAGTAAAATGCACAAGTGCCACACAATAACTAAAGGAAAAGACCCACCAGCATTTGTGAAGTGAAGAAAAGATGCTCATTCACTTTTCCACAAAAGGCAGGCAGAGTTGTCCGACAGTGAGAAAACGTCATCATAATTCCACTTCACATAATTACACTACACGTCACACCACATATTTGCACTCCACGCAACACACTTCCATGGTAGAATTCCACGCAATGCCACATAATTCCACTCCATGGTATGTAATTCCGTACCACATGAACCCACTCCTCTGCACATAAATCTACTCCACATAATTGCACTACATGCCACATAATTTCACTCGGCAATATACCACCCGAGCCACATAATTCCAGTCCACAGATTACCAATCCACTCCATGCCACATAATTCCACTCCACATTTCCAAACATCTCCATATCGCATTATCCCACTCTACGCAACATAATTCCACTCCATGCCACACAATTTCACACCACATTATTCCACTTCACATAATTCCATGACATGCCACATAATTCCTCTACACTCAATACCACATAATTCTACTCCACACAATTCCACTCAACCAAACACAATTCCACGCCACATAATTTTATTCCACACCACAACTCCACATAATTGCACTCCACTGTACACTTCTGCACTTAACGCCACTAGACTTTACGCCACTGCACTCAACCGGCTGCACTCAATACCATTGGAGGCTACACCACTCTACTCTATGCAATACTACTTTATGCTACAGCACTCTATCTCATTAACCTCTATGCAACTCTACACCACTGTACGCAGTACATTTTATTCCACTATTCTCTATGCCAATGCACTCTTCACAACTATAATCCATTTGGCCCCAATTTACTCTGCCACTTCACTCTACCCCAGTCTACTCTGCACCACTGCACTCAACAGCACTGTCCTCTGCACCCACCCACACTCTATGCCACTACAGTCTATAACACTCTACGACCTGCACTCTATGCCACTAGACTCTGCACTGCTCTACTCTAGTCTATGCGACTGCGCTCTACTCTGCACCATTCAAATCTACGTCACCTCACTCAACTCTGTACCACTCTACTGTACTCTTAAAATTGTAATTCTTAACTGACACCATCACTCACACCTTAATAAATAATAAAACAATAATGAGCATTTCATAGCAGTTTATATATATATTTTTAATATACTGTACAACCACAGTGCTCTATAACACACCTAAAATAGATTAAACCGTAGCTTTCACAGAGGCGCGACCTATTGGCTTTGCCAATGCTTATATTATTTAGCTTTATGGGATTCAAAGGCATTCCTTATAGTTCACTTATAAATATTAAAAATGTGAGGTTTGGACTTGAAAAAAGGGTTTATTTTGCGATGTCGATTTGGCACTTTTGCTTAAAAGCTGCCAGACTAAGCTACAGTGGCAGCCCTAGAGCTATGTTTCACTTTGTCACTGCAGTGTGGCACAGTTAAGTGTTGCAGTCCAGTAGTGACATTTAACCTACTAGCCCTGTGTACACATTGTACGATATACTAGGGAATTATAAGCGAGTTAAATATGCCATTCATGTATTAGTTAATTGCACATACATTTTGAAGTGTCAGAGCATATGCACTGGGGCCTGGTCAGCAGGGCACAGTTCACATATGAGTTGAAAACCAGCAGAATTCAGCAAAAAGTGGCGGTGACCCTGTAACAAAAAAAGCATTTCCTCACAGCTAGGTGCTGCAAAAAAGCCAATGTGACTTCTTGAAAGGAGATAGGACTATGATGTCTCTATTGACAGGAGATACACACCAATTTAGAAAAATTACAGGGATTTTAATATCATACAATATCAATCAAGCTTTATTCGATTATAAAATTATCATAAAAGCACATTAAAACAATAAAAACTCATGTTACAAGTATAAGTAAGAGACCACAAGATTATGGAATAAGTTATACAATGCAAATTCTCACATGAGGATAGTCTTTCTACAGTTGAAGACAGACTTTAAAAACAGCGTAATAGATACAATTACAAGTTCTTCCCCAAGGGATTGCATGCCTATGAACGCAGGACGGCATTGTCTCAGACTTAGTGTTCTAAGCACCGGAAGTATCCACCTTTTCCTCTGGACTGTATAAAATTTGCAAAAGAATAAAACATGCATGGTGGATATTGCTGACAAATCGTCACATGGGCAATTGGATAGCTGTCTGGACCAATCATTATTTACTGGAAAGCTAAATAACCTATGGACAATGCCCATCCTAAAGCGTGTTAATAAAAATCTTTCAAAGTCAGAGGCTACATAAATGAAATATGGCTGCATCTTAAAAGTAGTCGAAGTGTTTTGGTGGGCAAGAACTGAGATTTCTAGGATCTCTGTATTTAATCTAATATTTTCAAGGTATTGCATACAACTAAGTTTAAAAACATTCCTATTTACTTTGGTCAAGGTGATGGGGTTATCAAAATATTCTTGATGGCCTAATTTACATAGAAATTCCTTAACATACTTGAGCCAACCTATATGTGATACCCCGTCTAACCCACAACAGTCGCTGATCATTTGACGATTTAAAATGGTCTGCTCTGTAGTCCATATGTGATGTCAGAGAAGGATTGGTCGCTAAGTAAGGTATACCTAATTCCGAGTGGCAATTAAAAGTAGAGACGCTGACCGGCACACCAAGCAGGTGTATAAGAAATCTATTTTCGGCCTCCTGCAGAGATGTCACATCTGCATGTCCCCAGATACCCGCTTCATAGGTCGCTATTGCGACGCATTTAGATTTGTAAATTTGAAGTAATTCTGAGGGGGGGCGTCTACCCAATTTCCTGCTAAAATTAACCAAGGCTACCAGTGCCTTTGAGAATAACAATCTCCTTAGGTTAACAGCCTGTGTCCACGTGCCAGTGCGATCAAATAAGACCCCCCAAGTATGAGAAAGTGTTAGCGCAATCTAGCCGATTCTTCTCTAAGAAGAAAGGGCGACACTTTTTGCTCTCCAGGCCACATTTTAAAATAAATGTTTTGGAGGTATTAACTGTGAGACCCAGGTTGGACATGAAATTCGCAAAACTGAATAATAGCTTCTGAAGACTATTCGGAGTGCGGGCCATAAGCACTGCGTCATCAGCATACATAAGCACATGGAGTGAGCGCTTCCCTACTGCAGGGAGGTCCTCGCACTCATCTTTCAAAACCGGATCTAGGTTGTTGATGTACAAGGTGAAAAGAAAAAGTGCCAGGACACAACCCTGCCTTACTCCTCTTCCGACGGTAAAGGAATTGGTGCACTCACCCCCTATTCCAAATCGAACCCTGGCCCTAGCCCCTATATAAAATTGTCTCATTAAGGAGATTAGGGCTGGTTCCATTCCCATCCTCTCCAGAATCGGCCAGAGTTTATTGTGAATGACGCAGTCAAAGGCCACAGACAAATCCACAAAGGCCAAGTAGAGAGGGCCCCTTTTGGCCATAGTATATTTGGCAATAGTTATTTCTAAATTTAGGCACTGATCTATAGTACCCAGGCCCTTGCGGAACCCATATTGTATGTTGCTGATGATAGAATGATCGTCTGCCCAGTCCTGCATTCTAGAAAGGAGTACTCTTCCGATTATTTTGACCGTGGAGTCTAAAAGCGAGATAGGCCTATAGCCTGCTGGGTTATGCCTATCACCCTTTTAAAAAATCGGAACCAATATTGATTCACTCCAGGTGGGGATAAGGCTGGTCGAAATGCACGCGTTAATGGCTTGTGTTCAAATGGGTCCCCAGGAAGCTATGTTATATTTAAAAAGGTCCACAGGAAAGCCATCTGGCCCTGGGGCCTTACCAATCCTGCTCCTTGCAATTGCCTCCTCAATTTCGTTAAGATCCAGTTGGAGGTGCGAATGGTGATTTACAGTCTGGGGTTCTACCCTGTCCCCCGCCAAGTCGCTACTACTTGGTCCAGGGCAGGGTGTAGAATATAATTTGGAAAAATGGTCAACCCATTCGCCCTTGGTGACCGCTATCTCTATGGTTGCCCTCCCTGCATTGACTAGAAAGGGAGCATTGACCGCTTTCCAGAACGCTGAAGAGTCTTTCATTTCTGATGCAGCTCGCAGGGAATTCCATGCCTCATCCTTTAAACATTTTTTCCTCGCTTTTAAGGCACATCTATATGCCCTTCTGGCTTCTTTTATTTCTTCGTGATTTTTAACCTTTCTATGAAGTGCAAGTTTAAGTTTGTAGTGGGCTTTAGAGCAACTGGAATCAAACCATCCTTTCTTTTGAGGGATTTTCTTACTTGGGTTTACATGAAGGGTATTACCAATGAATTCTGCTATGACAGAAAAACCCTCCACTATATCCAACGGGGAATAGCCATCTCCTAACATTTTTTAATAGCTTCACTACAATTGGAAATCACCTTACTCATAAATGAATCTGGATCTATTTTTTTCCAACTCAGCGCATAACCATTTTGTCTGGCCAATGTAACCTCATTGACAAGGTAAGTAGAAGGGGCCTTCCCTTTAACTAGTCTGTGATCAACCTTGACTCCAATGCTCTGCGGGAAATGATCACTAAGAGAGGTGTCATGGTTTTAAAAGTTTATGACTAGGGCATATCTAGACGAAATTAGGAGAAAATCAATGGTGGAAGACAGCCCCCGTCCATTAAACGTTGGACTGAATCGGACCCGGGTACTGCATAAATTATTTGCGAAACCCATGTCTCCTGTAAGCATTATATCATTTATAATATCACCGGGACCAGAGTGATTAAAATGAGCGGAACTAATATCTTTGTTATATCCAAAGCCACAGACCCCAGTATCCCAGTATTGGCATAAATTAATGTTGAAATCTCCACCCCAAATTATAAAAAGATCTTTAGAGGAGGCTGCCTGGATCTTGGTAATATGAAGGGATATAGCCCCCAACACTCCTGCCAGCTCTTCACGTGGGGCATTATTGTAAAAATTCACCATAACTTTGCCAGTTGTTTTACCCAAATCCGTCCCAATTATTTGAAAATAATGATCAGCAGTCAATGTTGCAATATTCCCCAGATTTAAGTGGTATGCTACATAGGTGCACCGACCCCCAATTGCTCTCCTATGTAGTGATGCAACTGCAGGCAAGTGAAAGGTTTTGAAGAACAAGATACTTACCTCCGGTAACAATGTATCTGTAAGAAACATTAGTTAGTTAGATTCCTCACCTTAGAATATCCCCAGGCGTCAGGCTGGATCCGGAAAGATTTTTCGTCAGCAATACCCCTTGCGCGTCGCTAGGCGTCGTCTGCGGCTCCACGTCCGTCGTCGGCGTCGTGCGCCGGAATGACGTCGTCGGAGTACTTAGATGCCGCCCTCGCGCGCTGACGTCTGTTCTTGTACATAGCTTTCCGCGCCAGGAACGCAGAGCCATGCAAGAGACCGACACTGGTGCCAAAAAAGTCTAGGGCCCTGAAAAGGATAACCTTAACCCTAGATGTCGGTTCGCAGAACGGGGAAGATGGGTGGGTCGGTGAGGAATCTAACTAACTAATGTTTCTTACAGATACATCGTTACCGAAGGTAAGTAACTTGTTCATCTGAAAGAAACACGTTAGTTAGATTCCTCACCTTAGAATAGATACCCTAGCAAAACCAACCCCGGTGGTGGGTCTGTGAACCAAGATCACACCAGAAAGTCCTGGAGAACAGAACGGCCAAAGAAGCCGTCTCTCCGAACTTGGCTGTGCAGGCAATAATGCTTGGCAAACGTGTGCAGTGAGGCCCACGTTGCTGCCTGACAGATGTCCTGCAAGGGGACTCCCCGACCCAGGGCAGTTGTCACCGCCGTGGCCCGAGTGGAATGGGCCCTCAGCCCAACAGGAGGTTCCTTTTTAGCTAAGGAGTAACAAGCTTTGATGCACAAAACGACCCACCGAGAGATGGTCCGCTTGTGCACCGCCCGCCCCTTCTTAGTGCCCACGTAGCCAACAAAGAGTTGGTCATCCACCCGGAACTGTTTTGTGCAGTCCAGATAGAAGGAGAGCGCACGTTTTGGGTCCAGACGGTCGAGCCTCTCTTCCTCTTTCGAGGGATGCGGAGGCAGAAAGAAGGTGGGCAGCGTAACTGACTGCCCGATGTGAAAGGCAGTCACAACCTTAGGAAGGAAGGAAGGGCGAGTGCGGAGCACAACCTTGTCTGGATGGATAGAAAGGAAAGGAGGCATCGAAGAGAGAGCCTGGAGCTCACTCACCCTTCTAGCAGAGGTGATGGCTACCAGGAAAGCAGTCTTAAGCGTCAACAGACGAAGAGGGCAATTATGATGTGGCTCAAAGGGAGCGCACATCAGATATGTCAAAACAAGATTCAAATCCCACTGAGGCATTACGAAAGGGACAGGAGGAAACGTGAGTAATGCCCTTAAGGAATCGAGAAACAACAGGGGATTTGAAAAGAGAAGGCTGATCAGGAAGCCGGAGGAAGGCAGAGATAGCAGAAAGATAACCTTTAAGAGTGCCCAGAGCAGAGCCCTGCTGGGCCAAAGAAAGAATGAAGAGAAGAACCTCAGAAAGAGGGGCGGAAAAGAGATCCACAGCCTTTGCTGTGCACCATGCCACAAATTTGTTCCACCTGCAGGCGTATACCGTTTTAGTGGAGGGACGCCTGGCTGCCAGAATCACATTGCAGACTTCAGGAGGCCAGTCAAATGGCATCAACTGTCGCCGCTCAATCTCCACGCATGGAGGTGGAGACTGGACAGGTTCAGGTGGAGGACCGTCCCCTGCTGCTGCGACAGAAGGTCCTCCTGAAAAGGCAGTCGTATCGGGGGACTGATTGACAGACTGAGTAGCTCGGGATACCAATACCTTCGTGCCCAATCCGGAGCCACCACGATGACTTGGGCCCGGTCGCGTCTGATCTTCTTCAGCACTCTGGGCAGGAGTGGTATAGGCGGAAAGGCGTACAACAGACCGCAACTCCACTCGTGACCTAAAGCGTCCCCGAGCGAGTGCCGCCTTGGAAACTCCAACGCGCAGAACTGCTGACATTGCGCGTTCTCTTCTGTGGCACATAGATCTAACCAAGGCTCTCCTCACTGCCGAAAGAGGCCTTGCGCCACGTCCGAGTTTAGACGCCATTCGTGATCCATCATGCACCGGCGGCTGAGTTCATCTGCTCTGGCGTTCAGAGAGCCCGCCAGATGTTGAACCACCAGGGTGATGCCCTGATGTTCCAGCCATGTCCAGAGGCGCAGAGCCTCCTGACAAAGGGTCCACGACCCCACCTCGCCCTGTTTGTTGCAATACCACATGGCGGTGGGGTCCGTGAACACCTGCACCACACTTCCCCGGACAACGGGAAGGAATGCCTTCAGTGCAAGTCGGATCGCTCTCAGCTCCAAAAGGTTGATATGGAGCTGAGACTCCGCCGGAGACCAGAGTCCTCTGATCTCCGCCTCCCCCATGTGGCCCCCCCATCCCAGGAGGGACGCATCCGTCACCACTACGTGCTCCGGATGGGATAGGGAGAGGGATCTGCCGCTGACCCAATCGCGGTTCGTGAGCCACCACTGCAACTGCTGTGCGGTGCCCTCCGAGATCAAGACATGGTCGGACAGGTTGTCCCGATGCTGGGCCCACTGAAACTTCAGGTCCCGCATTCGCCACCTGGCGTGATGCACTAACAGGATGCAGGAGGCCATCAGACCCAGAAGCCGCAGCACCAACCTGACCGAAACCCGGGATTGAGGCTGAAAGATGGGAATCAGAGCCTGAATATCCCGGACCCGCTGCTCTGGAGGATAAGCCCGGAACTGCGCCGAGTCTAGAACCGCCCGATGAAAAGGAGCTTCTGGGAGGGACTCAGATGCGACTTTGGCACGTTGATGGAGAACCCCAGCAAATGCAGGAGGTCGGCCGTAGTCTGGAGGTGGGAGACGGCTTGCTGGGGCGAGCCCGCCTTCAACAGCCAGTTGTCGAGATAGGGGAAGACTGGAACCCCTAATCTGCGCAGGTGAGCTGCGACCACCGCCATCACTTTCGTGAACACCCGAGGGGCACTGGTGAGGCCGAAGGGCAGCACAGTAAACTGAAAATGCTCCTGACCCACCGTGAGCCGCAGGTAACGCCGGTGGGCCGACAGGACAGGGATGTGAAAATAAGCGTCCTGCAAGTCCAACGCTACCATCCAGTCTCCAGGGTCTAGGGCAGCCAGAACCTGAGCTAAGGTGAGCATCTTGAACCTCTCCTTCCAGAGGAAGGCGTTGACGCTCCTGAGGTCCAAGATAGGGCGTAGGCCCCCTTTGCCCTTCTTGGGAACCAGAAAGTAGTGGGAATAACAACCACGGCCTACTTCTGGACCAGGAACGCGCTCGACGGCCCCTTTGGCCAAGAGGGCCGCATCTTCCTCCCGTAGAAGATTCAAGTGATCCCCCGACATGCGGTGGCACTGCTGGAGGGGTCGTCTCGAAGGGGAGGGAGTAGCCCCTTCGGACGATTTGCAGCACCCATCTGTCCGAAGTGATGGAACGCCAGTGGGGCAGGTGATGGTGAACTCTGCCGCCCACTGGTGTGGAATGGGCCTGAAAGCACGGACTAGGAAGGCTTTGAGGCGGATGCTGCTGGGGTGGATGTGGATGGACCGGCACGTTGACCCCCTGTACCGCCTCGGCGGAATCCACGTCCGCGTGGAGGCTGGGTCTGCGGCCTGTGGCTAGGCGGACGTGAGGGGGCGTCCCTTCCTTGGCCACGAAAGGGGCAAAAAGCGGAAGTTTGCGGGCACGGGCCGAGAGACCCAAGGACTTGGCCGTAGCCCTGGAGTCCTTAAAGTGCTCCAGCGCACTGTCCGCTTTGTCGCCAAAGAGGCGATCACCATCAAAGGGCATGTCCATGAGGGTGCTCTGGACATCCCCGGAAAAAGACGTGGACCGCAACCAGGCGTGACGACGAAGAGCCACCATGGACGGCATTGCCCTGCCAAGTGAGTCCGTCGTGTCCAAACCACATCGGATGGCATACCGCGCTGCGTCCCGCCCGTTGGCAAGAGCCTGGGCGAGCCGTGTCCGGGCCTCCTCCGGGCACAGGGGCAGCACATCCTCCACCGTATCCCGCAGAGAGTGGGAGTAACGGTCCAAGAGACAAGCGGTGTTAATCGACCGCAGCCCTAAACTAAGGGAGGAGAACAGCTTTTTGCCAAACTGCTCCAGTCTCTTGGATTCCCGATCCGGGGGAGCGGACGGGAAGGAGGTCTGGGAAGTAGAGGCCTGGATAACCAGGCTCTCAGGGGTGGGGTGTTGGGACAGAAAACAGGGGTCGCCCGGTGCAGGGCGGTGGCGTCAGGCCACCTTCCGATCCACAGGAGGTACTGTGGAGGGCTTGGCCCAGGTGCTCTTGAGAACGTCCATCAGTGCTTCGCTAAATGGCAGCAGAGGCTCAGAGGAGCTTGCTGACGGTTGGACCACTTCAGTGAGGAGGTTAGTCCTCACGGCCACAGTAGGCAGCTCCAGCCCGAGGGCCTCGGCCGCCTTACGCAACGCCACTGAAAAGGTAGCACCTTCCTCCGAAGCCACGGTCGGAGGAGAGATGAAGCCAGTGTCAGGGGAGGTGTCAAGGCCACTGGCATCCCCCAGCTCATCTGCCCAGTCCTGTGATAACTGGCCCTGGCGGGCCAGAGGTACAGACCCCTCCCAGTCGCCACCGTCATCCGATTCCTGATAAACAGGGGGAATGATCGGAGCCGGACGGAAGATGAAATGGTCACCCATCGTCGTCGGATGCGGCGCCGCACCGGCGCCGGACCCGGACCGGGGCTAAACTGGGGAACGGCGTCGTCCGGAGACGGCACCGGGTGCGGACCGGTGTCGACGCCGGCGGAGGGGGCGTCGTGAGGTCGACCGGCATCGACTGAGATCCAGGCCTTGATCCCACGGGGACCTGCTGCGTTGGGACCAAAGTTGACGACGGTGCCGGGGCCGGAGCCACCGGCTTGCTAGGCCTCCCAGTCGAGCCTGCGGGGCCCGAAGGCGCACCGGCAATGTTGTCTCTTGGACTTCTTACTATGCTTCGACTTACCCGAAGACTTGGATCCCGACGATCGGTGGTGGTGGCTGCGGCTCCGCGACCGGTCCTTGGACCTCCTCCTGGACAGGGACCGTGAACGGCGCAGAGCCGAGTGTCGGAGCTCGAGAAGCTTAGCCTTCGAGGTCAAGGCCCGACAGTCGGGGCACGACTCTGCGTCGTGGTCGGCCCCAAGGCAGTAAAGGCACCGGCGATGGTGGTCCGTTACCGACATCAGTCGGTGACAGGAGTCACAGGCTTTAAAACCAGGCATCCTACCGGCACCAGTTCAAGTCGACGAGTAGACAAAAGAGTCTCAAAAAAGTTTTAGTCAAAAAGTGACTAAAGGGGTAAGCTCTTCCCTGATCGGCGCTGTCTGGTGCGGAAAAAAGAAGAACTGACGTCAGCGCGCGAAGGCGGCGTCTAAGTACTCCGACGACGTCATTCCGGCGCACGATGCCGACGACGGACGCGGAGCCGCAGACGACGCCTAGCGACTCGCAAGGGGTATTGCTGACGAAAAATCTTTCCGGATCCAGCCTGATGCCTGGGGATATTCTAAGGTGAGGAATCTAACTAACGTGTTTCTTTCAGATACCGTTAATATGAATCGGGTCTTCCACCCATGTCTCCTGTAAGCATAATACATCAAACCCAAGTTCAAACTCTGTCCACTGTGGGTTCACAATCTTTGGCTTTAGGCCAGCAATATTCCAGAACAAGAAGTGACAAGTGCTGTCTTTAATGATTCCCTTTGCATCCCTCGAGCTTGTTCCAGATGCAGTAACAGTGCCAACTTCAGAGGGAGCTATTGAACTATTGTCTAAACTATGTGCAAAAGGGGCAGCTGGAATTGGGATATTACCTATGGGCTCGTCATCTGTACTCATTAGGGAAGGAGGAATATGGTTCCTGTGGTCGTCTGCTGGGTCAAGCTCTGAGACTAATGGTACACTTCCTATAATATTTGCATGACCCAGCTTGGTTACTCTCTGGGCTAATGGTCTCATATTTATAATAGCCAGCATGCTTGGCAGGTTTGATCCCTGGGTGGCCATGGGGAGTCAATCCACCTGCTCTAAGTGAGAGAGGAGGTCATAACAGTTTTGGACTGGGACATTATATAATGGTAACTGATTTGTTAAGTGCTCCTGATCACATGAGTATGAGCGATTATAATGGGAACGTTGATAGAAGAAACCCAGGGGAACCACATTAATGTCATGCGAGGAGATAGAATAGATTCCAACCCTGGTCAAAATATGCTGTACCAACTGTATTGACTTAAAAGTCAAGATCACACAGTCCCCTGACATAGACTTCCATCCCTTCCCTAACCAACTGACCCTTCTGGCCATTTTAAAGTTAGTAAAAAGACTATCTGTAAAGCCAGTTTTAGAGCCTACCCAAAATAATGATTTATTCCTTAATATGTCCCAATGCTCTACAGCCCACGCAGGTAGTCGTGGTACATTGGCCAGAATGACTGTATATAGGGTCACAGCTGGAGGAAGGTCCAGGACGGTCATGGACGGATCAATTACTTGGTTATAAATAGGAGCTAAAATACTGGGGACAGGGCGATCGGGAACTCCTGAGTGATTTATCTGTTGGTGGCCTGACTTGAGGCCGGCATCAGGGCAATGGGAAAAACCCTTGTTGAAGATGGTTTGGACGGGCTTGGAAATTCCCTGCAGGGTATCTATGGATGGAATCATTGGATTGGTGCTTAAATTTATGCTGCTAGTTGGCTGATTATGACTTTTTAAGGTCACACAATTACTGGGAATAATGACACCCTTAGGAGACGAATTATTGACGTGCCCGTCTAAGGCAGGATCCCTATGGTGGATTGCATTGTGACCTTCAGAGATAAAAGGCTGGCGGGTTTCTAGGCGAGTCGACAATAAGTCTTACAGGGTGCCGACTCTACTGATAAGATTAGATAAAGTTTCTCGCAAGTAAGAATCCAATGTATCAAACTTGCTATTTAACATCGCCAGTTCTTTTGGAGTGTTATATGTCGGGCCTTTGTTTGTGTTGCCATTACGGCCTTGTGTCTCAGATGCTGGTTTAACCTTTTTTGCAGTTTTGTCCCGTGCAGTACATGGCGCGGAGCTGTTAGTGGTGATTCTATCCTCAGGCTGGCTATGAGGGATGTTAGTAGGATTGATGGTATTCCTCAAACGTTTGGTCGGAGTTTGGGAGTCACCATCTAGGTCGAAGTCGCATATAGAAATGTGTTCTGAGAGGTTCAATACGCATCCATTAGTATTTGCACTAGGCTTCGGGGACTCTATAGCAACTGGTGTGTGGGTGAGAGTCTCTTTCCCAGTATCATTCCCTACGTCCAAACCAGATCTTTCAGTGTTCATGGCCTCCTCCACGGAAGAGATCTGTTGCTCTGTCGCCCCCATGGCTCCAGTCCAGTATTTTAAGAGGGACTGGCGACTCCCCCCTCCCCGCCCTCCTTCTGGGAGTGTTTTTGGCACATGGTTTTCCTTTTCCCCATGGGTAGATATTTACCAACAATTTGGCTCAGATATTAATAGAGAGGGGAAGACCAAGGCCACCAGATTATGGTACAGGGTAACACCCAGCGGCACAAACTCACCCTGCTCTTACAGCTGGCGTTATGAAGCAACAGACACTGTGGGATTGGCGTGGGCAGTCACACGTTGCTCGTCCTTGGCAGCACAGCACAGCCAAGAGCCGTGGCCCAGCCCAGCCTACTCCGGCCTATGACGAGCTAAGACGGACCCGTCTTGGCCCGGTCTTTGCCTAGGCCGAGCCCCGGCACGCCCCGCGTGCGCCCCGTGATGCGTGACCTGCTCTGTGGCTTTCAAGGTTCAGCCCGCCTCCAGGGACAGTCTGTAAAAAGCGGTGTGCTTTCCCATCAGGGCTCAGGGCAAAATCGTGCTCTCCCAGTGCAGAGAGGTCTCCCGCGCTGCTGGACCTGCTGTGTGGCTTTCAAGGTTCCGCCTGCCTCCAGGGACAGTCTGTAAAGTGCGGTGTGCTTTCCCAGCAGGGCTCAGGGCAAAATCATGCTCTCCCGGTGCAGAGAGGTCTCCCGCACTGCGTGACTTGCTCTGTGGCTTTCAAGGTTCCGTCCGCCTCCAGGGACAGTCTGTAAAGTGCAGTGTGCTTTCCCAGCAAGGCTCAGGGCAAAATCGTTCTCTCCCTGTGCAGAGAGGTCTGGCAGTGAGCCTGTAACAAAAAGAGCATTTCCTCACAGCTAGGTGCTGCAAAAAACCAATGTGACTTCTTGACAGGAGATAGGACTATGATCTTTCTATTGACAGGAGATCCACACCAATTTAGAAAAATTACAGGTATTTTAATATATATTTTGATACCAAGATCTTCATGAATAGGTAAGTACTTTTTCGGAATAGACTTTCTACAGTTTTAGCAAAGTTAACCGCCAGTGCGTTTTACGCGTAATGCTTTCCTATGGGAGAGAGAACATTCACTGCAGACATATAATTGCAATACTTTTCTGTGGGAGCCCTTTTGGTCGTGAGGTGGTAAAGGGACAGGTACCAAAGTTCCAAGAGCATATCAGTCTCATATGCCCTGATGAGTCTGGTAGCAGATGTGCTGGACGGGTTGGTAGCCATGCGTGCTACGTGGTAGAAAGAAGGGGGGCCACTTTGAAAAAGGTTGCAAAGGGGGTCTTGGGGACACGTCCGGGAGGTCTGAACGGGGGGCTCTGGTCGATAGGGTCCTGGGAGCACTGGGGAGCAGTCAGTTGCCTTAGGCCTGAACTGGGAAGCTCAGGTGCAGAGTGTTTGTGGCTGGCTGGCTCTCGTGCGTCAAGGCGCTCACTGTTGCTGGTCTGGACCTGAAAGGGGGACAAGATCAGGATGGCTGGGCAGCTCTCGGTGCTGGCCTCTGTGGTGCTGATGTACTTCGTCGGCTGGTCGTCTGTGATGTTGTTTGAGTCAGGGTTGGACTTTAAAAAAGCTTTAGTCTTGGCTAGGGGTCCGATACCCTAGGTATTGGTGCAGGAAGGCTCGTGGAGATCTAGGCATCTTCAGACTTGGCAGGAAGACGGATCTGACCTCCTAGAGTGTGGCAACCTTCTCCTGGGCAGCTACTGCTCAATGGACCCGGTGGACAGCAGCTTCTTTAAACCAGACTTTGCGGTTGGTGGCTGCAGGGTAGTATCTCCTCTATCCGAAGGGAGATGCGGGTCTTTGCAATTGTCAAGTTTCTGTACGGCAGGCAGGGTTTGGCGCCAGAAGTCCACAGCAGACTTCAGTTCTTGCAGGGATCTCCCCTTCAGTGTCCTCTTCTTCTTTGTAGTCAGTGGAATCTGAAGTTCTGGATTCAGGGGGCCCGTCTAAATACTAAATTTAGGGGCATTAGCGGAGTGAAGAGTAGTAGCCAAATGGTTACCTACCCTTGGGGTCACTACACCCCCTATATGACCAATTCCAGTGGGAAGTGGGCATAACACTGTCCCAGTTTCCTAAATTCTGCCATCACCAAGATCAAAGAATTTTCTTCTAGCGGGACACACCAGGTAGCTCACCCTAGGGGTGGATCTGACCTGGATGCGCTCCACACCTACTCACATACTAATTTCCCACATGTCCTGGTTCTGAATGGGCCTCGGGGCAGGGGGTGGCATCTCCTAGGTCTGGGGGATACCGGGGTCGCATATCAAAGGCGGCAGAGCCTCTGGCCTTGGTATGCTGATTGTTAGCCATCCTGTTTGGAGGAGGTGTAAATACCTCTTGCCAGAGCAGGCATTGTTTCTGACCTCTGAGAGCGGGCCTCTCACCTCCTAGGGGATCATAAGCGCGTCTGTGGTGGTAGGCTGGACCGTAGTAGTCAGCCAGCACACCAGTGGACTAGTAGGTTTCAGGGGGTACCTCTCAGCTACCCTGCGGATACATGTATTACTAAATCCATAACTGGAATCACTGTAGGTTTATTAATACAATATGGGACTGATAGTTTGTCTCCCTGAGGAGGGTGGAGCCAAGCTTTTGGCTGTTCATAAGTTGGTTTCCCAAACGTTTTACCTTTTCTCTTGGAGGATTGGAACATCATTCCAGGCTCCAACTCCTCTTTTTCACCGTGGGCTTTGCTTTGTGCTCTGGTTTTCACACACACCCATTCAGGTAGTCCCATTATGGCTGCATGGGACTTCAGCTCTACCTCAGCCCAAGCTGAGGACTCCAGATCATTTTTCTAGCAGACAGGCTACAGGAATTGCAGAGGATGCGACCACCTTCTTTCGGCCACTAACCCCTCCCCATTCTAAGGACACTATTGCCATGGGATGGACCTATGTTTGGTTATCAGCATTTATGAATGGATAGGTTTCTCCAGTCAAGTACTGCTCTGGGGATATCAGGTTTTTTTGTCACCATGGTGATAGTTGCACCTGTATTCCCCAGGGCTTCCATTCTAACCTCACTGATATGTGGCTGTTGTCTGTATTTTCCCAGGTTACTGGGCCAGACAGCCAGGGCAGCAGCATCCACCCCACCCTCTGAGCCTAAAGTGGCTTCAGCGTGATCTCTGACGTAGTCAGGGCACACCAATGATCCCATCTGGAGAGTTACCACTGTAGTAGGAACTACAGGTGCACTAGGGGGGTGCCTTTTTGGGACAGTTAGGGTCTCCAGTTGGTCTTAGAATAAAAGCACCAAGCCTTGTTGGGATCCCATTGTTTACCCTTGTAGTGTGTAATGTCTCTGAGCCCACCCTCCTGAACAGGGTTTTGGGGGCCTTTAGAGGACTTTGTTTTTTTCTTTAGACTGGCTACTCTCTTTCCCTTGAGAGGATTAACAACCCCTTTCTGTTGGTCAGCCCCTCCATGTCAGTCTTCTTTCCCAATTGTTGGGGAGAGACTGGAACTCGGTCTACCAAGTACTGATGCAGTTTTTCGGAAACAGTTACTTAACAAATGCTCTTTCATAATTAAATTAATAAAAATCCATCATAGTCTTGTACCTGGTTACCTTTCAACCAGACACCTAGTGTTTTGATTGAGAAGTCAACAAAATCTACGTCTGACTCGAGGTTTTGTGAGTGGTGAGTCCAAATCCCTAAATCAGGATATGCTTCATGAGATCATAGGACTCAGCATCTTCTTCATGAGTGTCAGGAGTATATTCCTGCACTTTCCTGAGAACAGATCCCAGAGTAGAGAGCGCCAATAATTTTGGTTGAGTTTTCTCATTTTACAAGCCCTCTCATAGGCTGTAAACCAGAGGTCTTAAAACCGGGGAAGGGGGGGGGGGGACCCCCTTGTGGGTTCATGGCTGTTTTGCTAGGAGAATGCAAATGCCTTTTTAAGTACATGTGAATAAAGATGACCTGGAAGCACAACTTTGTTTATTTTTTGCGTTTCCAGGCTGTCTTCATTTATGACAGTTGAAGGTTCAAAAAAAGTAAGGCAGTTGTGATTCTGAGCCCTGGGATTGGCGAGGTCAATGGCTTGGCAATAAACAACAAAATATTTTATAAGTATTTTGTTGCATTTACATTTTCATATCAACTGCCTAATAAATAAAATAAATAATGCACACACTTAAAAGTGTAAAATTAGGTGTAAAATAAATGCACATTAAACTAATTGATTGGAAATGAACTCTCACATTATAAAACTTTGTTAACGTGATCACTGCAGATGTTTGTGAGACCAGAGAGTCACAGAACTGAATCCTGGTTGGTGCATGTTAGAAATGGGGGTCTCTAGTTGGCAGCGGTAGGTACCTCACACCAAATAGGGACCCTTGCTTCTAGTCAGAGTAACAAAGATTCACGCTTGTCGATAACCTCTGCTCACTCCCTCTGTAGCTTGGCTCGAGCAGACAGGCTTATCTTCAAATGCAATGCATGAAGTATTTGTACCAGCACTCCCAGTAATATAGCGATAGTACCACAAATGGACTCCACACCAGTTTAGATAAATTAAATCTTTACTAAACTTTTAACCAGGCCAACATGGCAAAAAGAGTTCACATAAATAAGGTTACTTGGTTGAAAGGTTCTTCTTAGAAAGCTTGTTGCGAATCAAGATTACGTAGTAGAAACAGGTAGCTCCCCTGGGGCTACCTCTGCGTCAACAACACCCACAAAGTCCAAACTTCAACACTGTCTGCGATACTTGCAGCGGCAGGTGCAGAGTCACACGGACCCTTGGCAACAGTACCTTGGACAGAGATGGTGATGACGATGCACAGCGTCAGGGGAGAGCGATGTTGTCTCCGGCAAATTGCGACGTCGGCGGTTCCTTTGGGAATGAGCAGTAGATACTGCTCCTCTCGTGCTTACACAGCTCCTCGGTGACAGAAAGGCCTTACTCGCAGCTTCAGGCCCTCCTCACAACTGGAACTCCCAGCAGGGAAGTCCAGGGGTGCTGACGGTGAAGTCCTTTTGGGCCTTGGACTTCGTAACAGGAGACCAGCTCTACTCTGGTCCTTGGAGACGCTTCTCCTTCATCCGGACACTGTACTTCAGCAAAAGTCTGTCTTCAAGATGTGGACCCAACTCACAGCTGAGTCCCTTTGTCCGCTCTTAAGTGGCAACAACAAACTGCAGGCCGACTCCAGCCACACAGCAAAGGCAGTCTTCTCCTGAATCTCTTCAGCTGTTCCTCTTCGGCAGGGATTCCTCTCGATCACGAAGGTAGTCAATTCGGACTTGTCTAATTCTCTGGGGTTTCGGTTGGTGAACTTATAGCCCATAAAGGCTTTGATCTCTTTGTGTGAGGGGTCCAGGACCCAGCTCGAACCAGTTACGGGTGCCTTCAGCCAGGACACGTCTTCGTCTCTTTGTGCAGGTGTGCCAGGGTCCTCAGATGCACCACAGGAGGTGGAGCCAGCTCTGTGGAAGGCAGGCACAGCCCTATTCAGGCCCGGGCACTGCTCCTCCCACCACTCTAGGTTTCGATCGGCCTATTCAGCCCACCACCGGCTCATCCGGCCCTCCCAGGGATCACGCACATCACGCCAGACCCTGTCACTCACAAACCCAGACGGTCAATACACAGAACAGGCCGAGTCACATGGAAACACAGAATTCAAAAACCATCCAGCCTAAAAGATGCGTTATCGAATCCTGAGTTCAGGGGTACCAGACTCCGACTCCGTATCTCGCGCCTATGGGAAGATAGGCGGGTATCCATGATACGCAGCCTTCCCCATTCTTACCTATCGGGCAAGATAGCCCCTCAATAGTGAAAGATCATTTGGCAGTCTTTCACTACCTGGACATGTCACCCACACTAGGACATGTCCTGCCTTCCTCATGCACTGCACCCTGCCCAGGGGGGTACCTCGGGCCGGCTATAGGGGAGGACTAACATGCACGAGAAGGGAAGGTCAGGCCTGGCAGGTGTGGACACCGGCCAGGTCGTCGGTGCAGTGGACAGACTGCGCACGGGCACAGCGGTGGCCGGCCCGAGACATTGTTTCCACGCTATTCGTGTGGGGGGTACAACCAGTGCTGCAAGCCCACTAGTAGCATTTGAGTTATCAGCCCTGGCACCTGTAGTGCACGCTACTAGGGGCCTACAGATAACACAAATCTGCCTATTGTGGATAATCAATCACATACTATTTCTCCAGTGAGCACTCGCACTTTGGCACTGATCAGCAGTGGCAAAGTGCCCGAAGCGTCTAAACTAGCAAAAACGTTATCCGGCACAGTGTCAAAAATACAGGAGGAAGGGGCAAAAAGTGAGGGGTAACCACGACAAAAGATGCCAAGTCTAACAGTGTAGTGCATAATAATTTTGAGTTTGTGATCAGGGCCACTGTAATTATGCGTCAGAGGAGCACCAAATTATATAGCAGGGCTTACTAAATTTAGCGGCAAGAAAAGACAAATCATGCAATATAATGTGGCATATCTTTTGCTAGTATTACGTAATTATTTTGACAGTTTTTCAACTGGAAGAACTATCTGGACAAAGATTTCACTTCACCTCAGTAGTCCCAATTTAACCGCCACAAAAAAGAATAAGCAACTATAGGATGACCAGTTACCGTTTGCGAAGGGCTTCCACTGTGCGCAAACACATCACTACTTTCCTAGTATCTTTTGATAAGTTTGAGCTAGAAAATAAATAGTTTTTGTTAAATTCTGCATATTATACTGCAGATGGTGGATTATGTGGCAAATGCAGCGGCTGCAGAATGCAGAAAATCCATAACTATGTGAAAAATGCAGCGGCTGCAGAATCACATAATTTCAGTAGCCCTCTATGACATAAAACAAATGCTTTTAAAGAATACATATAAGTAATAGCTAACCAGACTGTACCTAGTGCAGGTATTATTTTTTATAAGTCAATTAAAAGGACACTTTCCAAAACTCAGCATCCTTACATTACCTTTAAAAAAGAATTAATTCTTGTCATCATGATGCTTCAAGTGACTCCATAAATTAAATCACTTTAGACCCCCACCTTTAAATATCACACAGCGGTATCCCCAGGTTCCCATTAACAAATATGGGATGGTTGTTTTTAACAAAAAGTATGGGAACAGTTTTTGTAAAATTAAAAAAACATGGGCGCCTCAGTCATCATACACCCTGCTAACTTTGGCCTCTGTTTACATGCAGATATCCTTTCATGTGAGTTGAGAAGGTCGAAGAGAGGAGGCCAAAAGGGTCATTTTCAGAGGCCTGACCGTCCGGACCCCTGAGTTTCTGGGTAATGGCCCAGGAGAAAGAGTAATGGAGTGAAATCCACGGTAGAGTCAAAGAGATGGCCCAGAGGAGCCGGCACTACGTGGAATTGAATGTTTTTGTTTGTAAATGAGACCGCTCCCCCCCCCCCCCCCCCCCCTCCTCAGAGAAGGTGTTGGAAACTGCACCCCAATAATGGGTGAAGTACTAGCACAAAGGGGAGGGAAGCCATTTTCTGTGTTAGTACTGGGGCACAGATTACAAGCAACCAGAGATGGGGTGTTGATTTTTTTCCTCCTTTTTTATAAACAATGGGGCAGACACTCTGGTCTCAGGGCTAGAAATAATGGCCAGTGGAACGAGCAGAGGAGTAGGCATCATTAGCGCTGCAGGCGCGGTGGCACCAGGACCCAGAAGTGTGAGGGCCCAACTAAACCCCTATTATGGCTGCTTTGCTCATTCGTTTCTTGCATTAGAGGTCAGTGAACTCTTGTGCCAGTATTGCTTTCAGCATCGGATCAATGGCTCAAGAATGGATAATTGAAGAAGAGGAGACACCTTAGCATTAGGCTTCAGGGAGATGGCAGAAAGGAGGATGGAAGGAGGACTTTAAAAAGGGGCAGATGAGGCTTTCCGCTTCGCAAGGTAGTAGGTCTCGGTAATGAAGCAAGCGAAGTGGCACTGGAGCCCTAGAGTGTGAAGGGCCCACTACTTCACAATTAAGACTGTCGTATATTTTACAATAAGACGTGTGGGGAGCATTATGGATGAGGTGGGCCACATGTGGGTTCTCATTTTTACTGAAAGGGACAGACAATCTGTTTCAAGAATGGAGTGATGGGCAGATGTGGTAGGGAAGGGGTGAGAGATGTCAACCTAGACTTTAAGGAACAGGTGCAGAAAGTCGCAGGTACCTGCTACGGCCTTCTGCGGATGATCAGGAAAATTCTCCCCATTCTTCCTTTCCTGGCCAGAGGACTGTTGGTACAAGCGCTAATCCTATCAAGGTTGGACTATGCGGATGCTATATATCTTGGAGTTCTGCTGTCCACCACTAAAGTACTACAGACTGTGCAAAATTGTGCAGCACGGCTTCTATTGAATGTCCCGAAACGTACCTCAGCCAAATCTGCCTTATCCTCATTGCATTGGCTTCCTATCCAGGAAAGGATTCAATTTAAGACCATGTGGATCGCACATAAATCATTGTCAGGAAAAGGATCTCGGCTGATCCAGGCTATGGTTCACCCTTATCAACCTAAAAGAGCTTTAAGATCAGAGGGTAAACATCTATTAATAGTTCCAAAAGTTAAACGAACCAGATGTGGAGGCCGTATGTTCTCATACTGTATTGCCAAGCTCTGGAATCAGTTCCCTCTCCATATTCGTTCTCAACCTAACCACTGTCACTTTCGCAAACAGTTAAAAACCTTTCTTTTCCCGTGCTATGTTATGAATTCGATCTAGAGTCTTCTTAGCGCGGGGATGCCTTCGGGTAACCAGGCGCTTTACAAATGTTTCTTCATTCATTCATTCAAGGGGTGAAAGAGGCAGAGGGAATAGCCTACTATTCAGGGCTGCAGCTATCATTAGTGCAGAAGGCGCAGTTGCATTAGGACCCAGGAGCATGAGGACCTCAATTAATGAGAGTAGTGTTTTTTGTCTAGGTCAGTTTTTTATGTGTTTGCTCTTTTATGTCTCACATTTAGTGTGGAGTATGAGCTACTAAAAAAGTGCTCCTGATGTTATCTCATTAGCCCCACACCCTGCGCTCAGCCCTAACGCTCCCACTTACCCAAGACTTCCCATAAAGTTTTGGAGGGGGACCCGACTTCAAAATATTAGGGGGGGGGGGAGGGGGGCTTGGAGCAACAAAAGTTTGAAGACCTCTGATGTGAACCATTTTAGGGTCAAAGGTTTCCTCTCTCTTTCTATTTATTAGTTTGCTGCCACCATTCATGGGTGCACGACCCATCTCAGCCTTCTCCCTTTCTATGGCCAGTCCTACAGGGCTATCCTAAGGGCAGGTCTTTCAAGAAGAATTTCATCCTCAGCAAGTTCTTCATCGAACCCTGAGTGGCCTGATATCTCCTCAGTAGAGGAAGGCACTCTAGGCACAGTTCCTCGATTGTTGGGTACAGGGACCACAACCTCTCTTTCTAGGGGATGAGGTTCAAGCTCATCCTCACTCTCACCATATCCACCTTTGTCCTCAGGAAAAGTGGCGTCATCCCATGGATGGGCCACATCAAACTCTGCCAAAAGCATTTGAAGTGTTGTAGTGGTAGGGTGTGAGCCATTTCTAATGTTAAAATTCTTACAAAGGGCTCTTAACTGCTGTTAGCTAAGCAGCAGGTAAGGGGCCAGGTTGAGTATCTGAGCCACGCCCACGTCCCCTGTAGAGCTCATTGTTTCCTAAAGGTGGGACCTTTTTAGAAAAATGACAGAAATTCTAAAATAGATTTTTAGGCCTAACTATTAGTATGCTTTTTAAATTCTAAACAGTTTGGAATGGTGGACTTAAAACAAGGCCCTAACTGTTATTTTTGAACAATTCAGAAAAAAAATCAAATTCAATAAAAAAACATTTTTTTAAGCTAAAGACAATTTTGGATTCCTTAGGGAAATCACTTATTAACAGAGTGGTACAGCAAATGTCAAGTCTTGTATCCCAAAGCTGCACCACCAACATAGGAAGCTGGCTCTTTATATAGTGTACCAAAAAAAGGTATGCTGTGTAAAGAGTCCAGGTATCCCTAATGAGTGGACCGGGGCTTGCTCTAGCAATCCCAAGGCGCTTTTTCTTGGTTAGTGTGGTCGAGCAGCCTCAGGCTTATCAGAGAGGGGCGTCAGATACTTTCTGCACACACAGTCATAAAAATGCACACACTCAAAAAGGAGATCCATACCAATTTAGAAAAATAACAGGTATTTTTATATATATTTTGAAACCAAGAACTTCGCAAATAGGTGAGTGCTTTTTCAGACTAGACATTTTACAGTTTTGGCATTGTTAACCAACAGTGCGTTTCTATACGTAATGCTTTCCTATGGGAGAAAGAACATTCACTGCATACATATACGTGCAATACTTTTCCACGGGACCCCTTTCGGTCATGAGGTGGTACAGGGACAAGGACCAAAGTTTCACCAGCAGACTAGTCTTATATGCCCTGGTGAGTCTGGGTGCAGAGGTGCTGGACAGGTTGATAGCCATCCATACTATGCGGTAGAAAGGAGGGGGGCACTTGGAAATAGGTTGCAAAGGGAGACTTGGGGACAAGTCTGGGAGCTCCGAATGGGGGCTTGGGTCATGAGGGTCCTGGGAGCAGTTGGTTTCTTTAGGTTCAGGCTGGGCAGCTCGGGTGCAGAGTGTTTGTGGCCAGCTGGCTCTTGTGCGTCAAGGTGCTCACTGTTGTTGGCCAGGACGTGCAAGGGGGACAAAATCAGGACAGCTGGGCCACTCTTGGTGCTGACGTCCCTTGTCAGCTGGTCATCCGTGATGTAGTTGGAGTACTGACTGGACTTTCAACAAGCTTTGGTCGCGCAAGGGGTCAGGTTCCCTGGGTATTGGTGCAGAAAGGCTTGTGGAGGTCCTGGGGTCTTCAGGCTTGGCAGGAAGAAGTATCTGACCGCCTCGAGTGTGCTGACCTTCTCCTGGGTGGCTACTGCTCGGTGAACCCAGTGTACAACAGCTTCTTTTAACCGGACTTCACAGTTGGTGCCTGCAGGCTGCAGGGGAGTAACTCCTCTAAGTAAGGGAGATGCTGGCTGCTTGGCGAAGTGCTAACAGCCCTCCAGGGCTTGTGGAGGATCCACAGCTGCAGGACGAGTCAGGTCTTTGCAATTGTCAAGCTTCTGTGTGGCAGGCAGGGTTTGGTGCCAAAAGTCCACAGCAGACCAGTTCTTGCAGGGATTGACTCTTCAGTGTCCTCTTCTTCATTGTAGTCAGTGGAATCTGAAATTCTGGATTCAGGGGGCCACCTAAATACTAAATTTAGGGGAGTGAGGGTAGTGAAAAGTAGTAGCCAATGGGCTACCTACCCTTGGGGTGACTACCCTCCCCCCCCCAATATGTACAACTTCCTGTGGGAAGTGGGCATAACCCTGTCACAGTTTTCTAAATTCTGCCATCACCAATATGGCAGAATTTTCCTAGAGTGGGGAACATCAGGCAGCTCATCTTAGGGGTGGGTCTGACCTGGCCGTGCTCCAGGTCTACTCACATGCTAATTTCCTGCCTGTCCCGGTGCCAAATGGGCCTCAGGGCAGGGGGTGGCATCTCCCAGGTCTGGGGATGCCGGGGTCGGATATGAAAGGTGGAAGAGGCCTTTGAAGCCTCCGATCCTGGTATCCTGATTGCTAGCCATCCTTTTCGGAGGGAGTGTAAACCACTCCTGCCAGAGTAGGCATTGTTCCCGACCTCTGAGAGTGGGGCTCTCACCTCTTAGAAGGTCAGAAGCGTGTCTGTGGTGGCAGGCTGAACTGTAGCAGTCAGCCAGCACACCAGTGGACTAGTAGGTTTCAGGGGGTCCCTCTAAGGTACCTCTGTGTGCATGTATTAATAAATCCATCACTGGAATCACTGTGGGTTTATTAATACAAGATGTTTAATATCAAACATGATTGGTTTCAGTGAAACCGTCATATAGCTGAAGAACTTGTACTCATCAGTGTCCAGTACATGTACTTAAGATTGTTACCCTGTACACTGGCAATGTCTATGTCCACACAGGTAATATAATGCATCCTTCCTTAAGGCAGTGTGTGCAGGCATAGCACACGGGAGGTGTGCCATGTTGTGTTTTCACTTTTGTCTGCACCATGTCACGCGGCCTCCATTGGCACTTTGCATGAGTGTGGTGAGGGGTCTCTTACACAATACATGCTGCAGCCCTGGGGAACCCTCTTTAGTACCTATGCCCTTGGTACAAGGGGTACCATCTACTAAGAAATTACAGGGGTGCTAAAGGTATTGCCAATTCGTGAACAATTGTACAATTTTAGGGAAAGAGATCTGACACTGGGAATCTGGTTAGCATGAACCTAGTGCACTTCTGTCAAAATTGCATCAATTACCAGGCAAAAAGTGGGGGTGACCATGTCAAAAAGGGGCACTTTCCTCCCATGGTCCACTCTGAACCGCAGGTAACGCCTGTGGATAGGCAGGATGGGGATGTGGAAGTATGCAACCTGCAAGTCTAATGCTATCATCCAGTTTCCTGGATCCAAGGCAGAAAAGACGTAAGCGCGCATGAGCATTTTGAATTTCTCCTTGTGGAAGAAATTGAGTGGGAGCGGGTCTAGGATAGGACAAAGGCCTCTGTCCTTCTTGGCACCCTCTCCATAGCTCTCTTAGCCAGAGTACTTTCACTTCCTGGCGGAGCACGGAAAAATGGTCCTCCCATCAGCCTGTTGCTGGCAGGTTACCTGGATGGAGGGGTAGTCTTGAAGAAGAGAGAGTAGCCCCTCTGGGCAATCTGCAGAACCCATCTGTCTGGTGTACTAGAACTGCGGTTGGGCAGGTGATGTTGTATCCTGCCTCCCACTGGGTGCCTATGAAGGTAAGGGGACAAATGATAAGGGTTTTGAGGTTGTGGCCTCCAAACTGGCTTGACCCACGAGGCCTGTGGGTACTGTGTCCTTGGCCATGTAGAAGCTGAGAAGCTTGCGCGCCACGGTGGCTGGGTATAGACACAGCTGGAAGCCCTTTCCATGTCCATTAAAGGAACAATTTGGCAGTGGCGAGAGGCCATGGAAAGGCCCAAGGACCTGGCCAAAGCCCTACTGTCCTTAAAGCACTCTAGAGCTGAATCCAACTTGTCTCCGTAGACACGGAAGCCATCAGATGGCATGTCCATAAGGGACGCTTGGACATCCCCTGAAAAACAATTGCCCTTAGCCAGGTGTGGCGCCATTAGATCACTGTCGATGAAATTGTTCTGTCCAGCAAGTTATTAGTATCCAGTCCACGATGGCTAGTGAACTCAGCTGCATCTCTGCCGGCTGCAACAGCCGGGGAGAGTATGGTCCGGGCCTCCTCTGGTACCCTGGGCAACACCAGTGCAACCAAGTCCCATTAAGTATGGGAGTAATGGCCCAAAAGGTATGCAGTGTTCACGGACCGCAATGCAGGCTGGTGGAAGAAAAAATCTTCTTTCCCAAGTATCCAGCCCTTAAATTTCCTATCTGGTGAGGCGGTAGGGAATGTGCTAGGATTTACATGGTAGGTAGAAACTTGGACCACCGAGCTCTCTGGTGTAGGGTGTTGTGTGAGGAAATTAGGGTCCTCTGGGGCAGGGCAGTGGCTGTGGGCAATGTCCTGTTCACAAAAGCCCCTGTGCTGGGCCTGGACCAGGTCCAAAGCAGGGCATCAGTAAGGGCTTCATTGAAAGGAGAAGCGTGTCTGAGGAGGTCATTCTTAGCTGAAGTACCTCTGTTCAGCTTGACTGCCACTGCGGGTATGCTGAGGTCCAAGACCTTGGCCACCCTCCACACCACCATTGCAAAGGACGCTCTTTCCTCCGTTGCCACTGTGGGGCGAGTCAAGTTCAATGGCCTCTGCCAATCCTCACACCAGTCCATCTGTGGATCTGAGGGCTCGTATTCCTCAGGGTCCAGCGCGCCCTCCCAAGCCTCCCCAAGTCCTAGCCCACAGGAATAGGGCTGATTCTCTGGCCTGAAAGGCATGACTCCAGTCGCCGCCGGACAGCGCCCCTCTGGCTCTGTGTCGGAGTCGCGGATCAGAATGGGGACGCATTGGTGACACCTGGAGCGTCGGCATCAAGGCCAGGGAAGGTTGAGGTGGTACGACCGGTCTGGATTCATCTGTGGATCCAAGGGAACTGACTGGCACCAGAGTCGCCGGTGTGGAACCAGTAGGGGGCCACTCCCAAACCCGCGGCACACAAAGGTGCGACAGTTGGAGAGAGGCGCTCAAATATGAGGAGCATGGCCTAATAAAACTTGTGGAGTTGAGCAGGGGCTGCTCCAGCTCCCGGAAAATATTGGAACTGCAGAGCCGACCCAGGAACTGGTTCAACCACAGAGCCAGGCCTTGAGTGTCAAAGCTCCCTCGTCTCATTGGTCAACGGATGAGGTAAAGTCAAAGACCTCTTTAACTTCTTACTTTTTTTTTCTTTTTGTGGTACTTATTTGAGTGGCCTGCTCCCTCAAAGCCTTGGGTGCACGGCGCAGGTCTTCTCGTCATGGTTGCGTTACAAGCACCAGAGGCCTATAAGGTGCAGGTCCGTCATCAACAACTATTGATGACAGGCACCGCAGGTCTTGAAGCTGGTCTTTCTTGTGGACATCCCTGCCACACCAGGAGAAGAGCTCTCCCCCAAAAACATTTCTCCAAAAAAACTTCGACAAAATATCGAAACATTGAAAAAAGACAGTCAAAAAGTGACTGAAGGGCTAGCTCTCTCCAGATCTGCGCTGACTATCGTGGAAAGAAAAGATCTGACGTCAGAGCGCTGGGGTGGCACATATATAGGCACCTCACACGTCACATCCAGTCGGACGATTCCGACAACGCCACGCAGAGCGGATCGATGCCACCTACCGGTTCGCAGGGGCACTGTTTACAAAAACATTTCTAGATCCAGTCTGATGCCTAGGGCTAATTCTAAGGTAAGGAATATGCGAATAGAAGTCTTTATCAGATGTAGTGGTCGCGGCCTTAGCTCGGGTTGAATAAGCCTACAAACCTTCAGAGTGTTGCTTCTTGGCCAATGCATAGCAGATCTTATTGCAGAGTACAATTCATCTGGAGATTGTTCATTTCTACACTGCTTTCCCTTTTTTTTTGTTGCTCCACCCGGCTATCTTTTATGCCGTCAATGTAGAACAAAAATATTGTTTTTGGATCCAGGTAGTGAAGTCTCTTTCTTCCTTGGTAGGGTGAGGAGGAGCACAGAAGTTCGGCAATGTGATGTTCTGACTCACATGGAAGTGTTTTTACTACTTTTGGCAGAAAGGAAGCATGGGTACAAAGGACCAGTTTGTCTGTGGAAAAAAGGTAGTGTATATGGGGTTAACAGAGAGGGCCTGTAGTTCGCCAACATTCCTTGCCGATGTTATGGCTACCTAGAAGACTGTTTTGATGGTAGGTCTTGGAGAACAGCTCCACATTTGCTCAAAGGGAGAACACATAAGAAAAGTGAGGTTTAAATTTAGGTCCCACTGAGGCGTAATAAACAGAGTAGGGAGAAACAAATGTTGAAGGCCTTAAAGAAAACGTGTTACAGGTATTTTGTACAGACAGGGTTGATCCGACAACTGCAAAAAAGCTGATATGGCCGAAAGCTACACTTTAGCTATGCCCAAAGCAAGGCCTTGCTGGGCCAAGGACAATATAGACAAAAGAACTTCGGACAAGGTTGCAGACAGAGGGTCAATCAAATTTTACAGTACACTAAGCAACAAATTTGTCCCATCAGCAGGTGTATACAGTCTTCGTCGAGGGACGCCTGGCTGCCACGATGACCTTACATAATTCCGGAGGCAGATCAAACACTCTTGGCTATAGCAGCTCAATCTCCATGCATGCAGGTACAGAGTGTGCAGGTTTGGGTACAGAACTCTGCCCTGCTGCTGCAACAGGAGATCCTGAAGAGGCAGCCTGATTGGAGAACAGAGACTGATGCTCAGGAGTTCAGTATACCATACTCTGTGCCCAATTTGGAGCCATTAAGCTGACTTGGTGCCGGTCGGTCCTGATCTTCAGAACGCAGGGCAGGAGTGGTATTAGCAAGAAGGCATACAGGAGTCCTGAGCTCCATTTGAGACTAAATGCGTCTCTGAGCAAGAGCCGCCTTGGCAACTCCAACTTGCAGAAGTGCTTACATTGCGTGTTCTCAGGGGTGGCAACTAGATCTAACCAAGTTTCTCCCCAATTGTTGAAGAAGCCTTAGACCACCTCTGAGTGACAACACCATTTGTGATCCAAGAGGCATCGCTGGCTGAGTTTGTCTGACCTGGTTTTTAGGGATCCTGCCACGTGCTGTATGACTGGGAAAATGTCCTGATGTTCCAGCCATGTCCAGAGGTGTAGAGCCTCCTGGCACAGGGTCCAGGACCCCACTACGCTCCAGTACTACATGGCAGTGGTACTGTCCAGCGGAAGTAGACCCCTTGATAAATGAAAGGAAGGTGTCAGAACCCCTTTCAAAGAGCCACAGGGCACGCAGGGGCTACTGGGCCCAACAGGGGTGGTTGAGGCCTTTTACTCCTGATATCTCGGGGCCCAACCTACTATGGATCTTCAGCAACAGGGCCACTTACCCCTTCTGTACTTCACTCACAGTGGTAGTTGTGGAAACGCAGTCAAAGACTCCCTCGGGAGGGGATAAGGGTAGATACAGGTGAATGAACACCACTCATAACTCAAACTGCCCACAGTACCAACAACAAATCAATGCCCAGTCAAACACGTACTTTTATAAGAAAATGAAGACTTTTATTTCCAACTCTACACATTCAAAGGAATAACTACATTGATGAGCAACAATACAATCCCCTAAAGGTAGGGGCTCTAGTAGTTGTCAGGCAAATCCATGCCCCATCCTCTTCCTAATAACATGGTCAGGTTATTTCCCATTCACTGTTGGTTTCATCCAAGGAATGCTCACTAATAGGCCGTACTCAATAGTTCTCCTTTGACGAGTGGCAGTCAACACAATAAAGAGGTGGTGAGGCAGATGGAGGGAGCGCGGGAAGGGAAGCATGCATGGGGGGGTTAATAATAAAATTAATAAAAAAATAAACACTTACCTGGAGCTGCCACCCACCTCATTCTTCCTGGTCCCAGCAAGCACTGGAGCCGCGTCACAGATTCCCTGTGCACCATGCTGCTCTCATAGTGTGAGAGCAGCGTGGGGACTGGCCTGAGCAGGCTGGAAAAACACTCTGCTCAGACTGGGGAGTCTGTGGGGTTTCTCCAGCCCGCTGTTCAATGCAGCCGGGCTAGAGAAACCTAAGTGTGCACGTGTGGTTTGTTGACCAGAAACGGCCAGCCAAACACATATGCGCACCTAGGGAGTGCACATAGCACTCCTCCCCCCATGCCTCACTCCTCGTGTAAGCTGACTGTGAGCCGGCAAATGAAAAATAAAACAATGCTAGAACATGGTTTTATATTTCATTTGTTGGCTCTTAGACATGCAGGGGGGCAACGCTTCTCCGCCATTGCGGAAGAGACGCCGCAGCCTTTGACTCTATAGGAATTACTCAAAAGTATCTATGGGGCCACAGCACCAAGTCCCCCGGGGCCCCACAGGCCCAGTTTTAGTCTTACCCGTACCAGTGGTATGAAGGTTTTTCAGCTGTGCAGTGAGGGCCCTCTCTGTGAGCGCTCACACACCCTGATCTTGTTCGGCGAAGTCAGGCTGCTCGCGGTACACATGGCGGCACCTGGCAGGTGCAAGCTATCCCACGAGCAGCACTGCTTGCTTATCCCAGCATTTGGAGCTGCTCCCGGTCCGCAAAGATGAGGTATGTCACTCTTTCCATCCCTGGAGGAGGGCGGGATATTTGGGAGGATTCGATCCCCCACCTGCAGCGACTGGAGCCCAGCAAAGGTGTGACGTCCCTGGTGGCGTCCTTCATGGTCCTTGGGGGAATCAGTCAGTCGCAGGTCTTTGTGGGTGGGTCACAGCCACAACCTTCCATCCAGATAATGGCCCGAACTTCTGGCAATTATGGTACCAGCAGCCGGCATACGGGGTTGTCACAGCTCTTTCACCCCTGGGTCTCCTGCTGCGCCGACAAGCTGGCACCCCTCCGCCATCCCGCCAAACAACGCCCTTTGAAGGCAGCCTGGTTCACCACAGAACTCCAAGAAGCCAGACGCCTAGAGAAAACCTGGCGAAACCACAAAACAACGGAAGCACGGAACAACCACAAGAGCGCCCTGAAGGAATACCACCAGCACATAAGAGACACCAAACGGACCTTCATCAAGGAACTGTTTAACTTCATACAGCAGTTCACAAAGCCCACCTGCGAAGCCACGGACGTCCCTCCTTCCCAGGAACTCTGCGACAAGCTCAGCTCCTACTTCCATCTGAAGATCAAGGCCCTCTACGACAACTTCAACGAACCAGCACCGGACACTACCCCCCTACCCACCGCCGCTGATAAGCCGCCCATCACGTCCTGGAATCCCGCAACCGACGAACTCCTCACCGTGACCATGAAGAAAACTCACTCAGGAGCCCCCACAGACCCCTGCCTACCGCACATAGTACCCGAACTAGGACGGACGATCAACACCTCCCTCAGATCCGGCATCTGCCCAGATGACTGGAAACGAGCGGAGGTGAAACCCCTCCTCAAGAAACCAACGCCCGACCCAACGGACCTGAAAAACTACCGGTCCAACTCTCTCCTCCCCTTTGCGGCCAAAGTCACGGAAAGACTCGTGAACGCCCAGTTGACTGCCTTCATTGAAGAGAATTCCATCCTTGACGACTCCCAATCCAGATTTCGCAGCAACCACAGCACCAAGACCGCCCTCCTCACCGCCACTGACGACATCCGCATGCTACTAGACCAGGGACACACTGCAGCCCTCATCCTTCTAGACCTCTCCGCAACCTTCGACACCATCTCACATCGCACGCTCGCAGCCAGACTTCACGACGCGGGGATACAAGGAGCCACTCTCGACTGGATCCAATCCTTCCACTCTGGCAGAACCCAGAGGATTCGACTCCCTCCCTTCCTCTCCGAACCCACGGAAATCAACTGCGGAGTACCATAGGGATCATCACTCATCCCCACGCTCTTCAACATCTACATGGCCCCCCTCACCGCCATCGTCAGACAGCATGGGCTCAGCATCGTATCCTACGCCGACACCCAGCTCATCCTCTCACTTACGAACAATCCCGAAGACACCAGACTCTTCTTCCAGGAAGGAATGAAGAATGTGGCAGCCTGGATGCAAGACAGCTGTTTGAAGCTCAACTCAGATAAGACCGAGGTCCTCATTCTCGGACCCTGCACCTCGGCCTGGGACAACACCTGGTGGCCCCCCGGCCTCGGGGACCCACCCACCCCGACCAACCACGCTCAGAACCTCAGCATCATCCTTGACTCCTCCCTCTCCATGAACCGCCAGATCAACGCCGTCGCTTCCACTAGTTTCAACTGCCTTCGCATCCTCCCTAAGGCCTTCAAATGGATCCCCCCGACTGCAGAAAGACCATCACACACGCACTCATAACCAGCAGACTGGACTACGGCAACGCCCTCTATGCCGGAATCAACAGAACTCTTCTACACAAACTTCAAACCATCCAGAACGCCGCCACCAGACTCGTCCTCAGGACACCGTGCCACGAACACATGACCCATCACCTACGGGGCCTCCACTGGCTCCTCGTCGAGAAGAGGGTCACCTTCAAACTTCTCACCCACGCCTACAAATCCCTCAACAACATCAGACCCAAATACCTCAACAAGAGAGTATCCTTCCATGTACCCAAGAGGAGCCTCCGCCCCGCCGACCTCACCTTGGCCGAGGTCCCCCGCATCTGCAGAACCAAAACCAGCGGGAGACCTTTCTTCTACATCGCTGCCAAGACCTGGAACAAGCTCCCTGTGAACATCAGACGCTCCCTGACCCTGCACACGTTCAGGAAGGACCTCAAGACCTGGCTCTTCGAATGATCCGGAGCCGCTCCCACCCCCACCCCTCCCACCCAGCGCCTTGAGACCCTGAGATTTATTGATTGAATGGTTGAGTCGAGGCGCTCACCCTCACCACTGCGTCTCTTTCTGGCACATGGGGTCGCCGATTAGGTAGACACAAGTTTCACCGCTTTGGCAGCAAATAGTTCAAATATGGCCCCTTCTGGCATACGGGGTCACCGTAATGAAGAGGTGTGAGCTGGTGCTTCCAGCACGCCGCTCACTACATGCCTCAGGTCATGATGGCCCTCTCCTGGCATACAGGAGTTACTGGATTGCTCTTGAAAACAGGCAGTGACCTGATTGGTGCACAGTCGTTACCTCATAATGTGCTCACTGAGTCCTTTGGGTAGGGTTCCCCACTGGACCTTGATGCCTCCAACGCTGTCCTCTACCTCACAGGGCCTTTTGATCTTGGCAAGCTGGCAGGCGCTGGTGCTCTACGCTCCAGCACAGGTGATCTTGGTTTTCCTGGGAGTTGTCCCCTCACCTAGCAGAGAGACTAGCAGGTCTTTGCCCCCGGTCCTGGTCACAGGCAGAAGCCTTTCAGAGCTTCCCCTTCTCACACAGCCCGTCTGGCTGCTTGGTAGATGACACATTTTGGCACCTCAACCTCCCCTTCTTATAGTCCCTTTCCACACACCAAATGTGATTTAGGGTCGAGTTTATGAAGTTTTAAGTTGGGGTTCTGCTTCTTTTGAAGTGTACATTTTACCTTTCCTTTTTCACTCATGGAAGGCTGTCTGTCATAGCAGTAAAGATTCCAAAGTTCGTAGACCCACAACACAGTTCGTGGGAGTGGCCAGAGTTCATGCTTAGAAGTCAGCCACAGTGATATGTGCATCAAAGGGTTGACCCCGAGCTCCCAGCCATACTCTTTATGCTTCCCTTATCAGCACCATCTCTTTTGAAATATGTGTCCAGGCCCCTTCCTTGTGATTTACAACTGAATGAAAAATCATCCTTTTGAAGTGTAAAGGGTAGTCTCTTGCTCCTGTGTGTGTCCCACCCAGCTCACAGGAATGCAGCAATACATAAATCTGTCTGGGAGGGGAATTCTATACTCCTCATGTCTTTACCAGGCAGGCCTGGGCTTCCTAAAATGGAAACCAAAGTCCACCATGTAATGTACCATTGCAGGCACATTTCAGTGTACATTTGCAGCATACTTATTGTCGAGGACTGTTACCTCCATGCATTGTACCATTACAGATACACACATTCAGTCTGTGCACGATGTTCAGTACTGTAGCTTTTTTGTGTTGTACCAGGGTGTACTATTTGCAAACACACACACTGCCAGCACACACACTTCATGTACTTCACACAAATATACATACAACCAGCATATGCTTCCGTTGTGCATGCACGGCACAGCACTACTTCTCCTATGTAATGTATTCCTAGCAGGCATACATACATCCAGCGCAGAATAACTACTCCTGCGCTCCACATCTTACCTGATGTAGGCCAAGGGTGAGTTAAGCTCACAGCAGCTGAACTTTCAAAAAGGTGAGCGAGTTACACAGGATAAAAAGTTCACTACTACTGATCACTGCACAGTATGCTGCCAACACCACACTTGTGCTGCCTTACTCTTGGTGAAGGCAATAGCCTTCCACCTATATGAGGGTAGTGCTTTGGGTGCCCCTTCTTAATCCAGCAAGACAGCGAACAGTGTGTCAGACCTATGTCATGGCACACACACATGATCTGTGTGTACCGCTCACAAAATATCAACATTAGGTATCCAGACAACAGTACAGTTGGGCACTCAGGGCCGGGATGCATGTCTCTTACTATGAAGAGGGCTTTTCCATCCCAACAGAAGACTTTCAATGCCAAGAATATCGCTCTCAACTCCAAGAGGTATGTGGGGAGCTGAGACTCTGCCGGAACCAGAGTCCTGTGACCTCCTCTCCCAGATGACGCCCCAACCCATGCATGTTTGCCATGCGGGACTAATTGACGGATAAGAAAGATATCAGCGGATCCAAGTGGTTTGGTACCGCTGGTCTAGAACCACCACCGTGGAAACATTCAGCCGAAGTGAGCACCTGAGACTACATTAAGGTTTCCGGACCATTTTATGACGTAGGGTCCAAACGCTACAAACTTTAACGTCCAATCATCTCGCAGGACCCCATGACCAGACCTGAACATGGAACAAGAAATCAGCTTGACAAACCGAATAAGGCGCAGACAAAACATCTAACAGAACATGTCCACAAAACCACCTGCCCTGAAGAAGACATTCCCCAAAACAAACCACAGGCCCATCTTTGAAGGTCGAAACGCGTCGGCGCAGATACAAAAGTGGCCAGGAGCGACCATAAATTGATGCACCGGTGCACAATATTAGTGCACTAGAAAAGATGGAATCCGGGATCCCATCCTGGTGTAAACTTATGCTCTGACCCCAATTATAATAGGGGTCAGTAGTAGAGTTTCTCACTACACATAAAAGGACGCAAGTGGCAGAGATCCC
The DNA here is from genome assembly GCF_964204655.1 of Triturus cristatus. Lineage (NCBI taxonomy): Eukaryota > Metazoa > Chordata > Amphibia > Caudata > Salamandridae > Triturus > Triturus cristatus. The sequence goes on along the minus strand of NC_140586.1, from coordinate 81,837,231 downwards.
AATGACAACAATTTTCAGGACACCAGACAGGCACCTGTATATGTTCTGTTGCATGCCCACAAACTAATCCATGAACTGTATTTAGGATGTGGTGATATTTTTTGCTGTATATTAATTGTCTTTTGGATTAATCCTTTACATGTATCCAAGAAATGGTGTCATGTCAGTTTTGTTTTTCATATACGTTTTATCTCTTGTTATTGTGTCTGTAAATGTATAGCACATTCTCTTTAAAAAACTTTTTTCTTAAAAAAAGCACACAAAAAAATGCTACGATTCATGAAAAGCTTCAGTGATTCATTTCAAACAAATGACACAAAAGTCACACATACAGGCGTGATACATAGGAGTGCATAACCCGGGTGAAAGATTGAAATAATAGTAGGTCAAATCAAAGACAATAGAGGTAAAAAAAAGGTTTCTTCTATTTAAGTGGAATTTGATTGATGGTCTGGGAGGCACTACCCCAATTTTGATCTTTTAACCCCAAAGTGACGCATCTGTATCCAGTAGCCTCTGTGTCAGTCTCACCGAAATCCAGGATAGAGGATGAAACATAGGAATCATAGCCTGAATATCCTTGACTCGCTACTCATTAGGATAGATGTGGAAGTGTACTGTGTCCAGAATGGCTCTGATGAAAGGCAGCGTATAACAGGGAGTCATGTGCGACTTTGGCACGTTGATAGAGAATGCCCCCAACGAATGCAGGAGATCTTCTGTTGCCTGGAGGTTGGTTTTGACTGCCTGAGGCAAGCTCACCTTTAACAACCAGCCATGGAAGTAAGAGAGGACTAGCACCTCTATCCTCCGCAAGTGGGCTACAACCACAGCTATCTTTTTTGTGAACACCCGAGAGGTGCTGGTAAGGCCAAAAGGGAGCACAGCAAACTGGAAATGATCTTGACCCACCATGACCCGCGGGTAACACCTGTGGGCTGGCAGGATGGAAATATGTGTCCTGTAAATCCAGTGCTACTATCCAGTCTCTGGGATCCAGGGCAGACAGGACCTGAGCCACAGTGAGTTTTTGAACTTATTCTTTTTTCAGGAAGTACTTGAAAAGTCGTAGGATTAGAATAGTATGGAGGCCTCCATTTTTTTGGGGCACCAGAAAGTGGCAGGAATAGCAAACATGACCCATTTCTGATGTTAACACCCTCTCAATGGCTCCTTTAGCCAAAATAGCTCATACTTACTGTCACAGGAGAGAAAGGTGGTCTTCCATCAGCCCATCTGAGGACAAGGACATGGGCGATATGGTTTCTGTAAAAGGAAGGGCATAATCTTGCTGAACAATCTGAAGCACCCATTTAGACCGTGTTATTATTTGCCACTGGGACAGGTAGTGCCAGATCCTGGGCCAACTGACTTCCCCATATGATGTGAGGGTGTAGTAAAAGGGCTTTGAGACTGAGTCTGCTGGGGTGGCAAACTGGGGAGACCTCTGGCCATGGGTCCCACGAGGTCTGTGGAAGCCCCGTCCGCAGCCACAAAAGGACTGAGGAGCATGTTGGCCTTGGTGGCTACGGGTGAAAAGATACAACTGGTATCCCACACTATAGCCATTGAAAGAGCGAAAGGTGGAATGCAGCTGTCGCAGGGACATGGTGAGCCCCAATGACCTAGCAGTGGCCCTGCTCTCCTCAAAACGCTCAAGCACCGAATCCTCCTTGTCGCCAAATAGTGCGTGCCATCGAAGGGCATGTCCATTAGGGATGCCTGGACATCCCCCAAAAAGCAAGTTGATCTCAACTAGCATGGCGTTTAAATGCCACCGAAGAAGAAATGGCTCTGCCCAGCGAGTTGGCCGTATTCAGTTTGCAGCTTATGATGAACTTTACTGCCTCTCTGCCATCAGCAGTTGCTTGCGGGAGTAGGGTTTGATTCTCCTCCGAGAACATGGGCAGCAGTTGCACAACCGAATTAGTCCCAATAACCACACAATTTTCACAGACGGAAGTGCAAGGCTGTGGAAGAGAAAATCTTCATCACAAAGGTATCCTTCCTTTTGAATTCCGTATCTGGTGGTGTGGGAGGGATCTTGACTGGGTTAACCTTGGATGTAGAGACCTGGATCATGAAGCTCTCAGGGGTGGGGTGGTGGGTGAGAAAGGCTGGATCCCCAGGAGTGGGGCGATGGTCCTGTGAACAGGAATGCCTGTGCAAGGCTTCGCCCTGGCTCAGAGCTAGACATCAGTGAAGTCTTTACTAAAGGGGAGTAGTCATTCTGAGGGTGGATACCCAGGGTTGAAGCACCAAGGGTAGCTGGACGTCCAAAAAAATAAGGCTCTGTCTTTGAACCAGACTGTCTGGGTCTGGTCGGTGCTGATGTCTGGCTCCATATCGGAGTCGGGAATCATGATGTGATAGGCGGTGCCGGGAATGGCGCCACTGGAACGCACCCAAGTGGAGGTTGTGGATTTGAGACTGTGGTCTGTCTGGATCCAGGAACGGTTCCATAGGGCCTGACTGGCACTGGGGGAGACCCTACCAGTGGAAACCCACTCTGGGGCCCGAATGCACTCAAGAGGGGTTTGGCTGCCCCGAAAAGAAAAAAATAGTTCAACGCCTCATAACATTCTTTATGCTGACCCAGAGTCTGACTCCTGGAAACTTGTAGAGGCGTGGCGTGTACTCAGGCTCAGGCTGTCCAGGAATGACATGGGAGCAGTACCTTGACTTGTGGTCTTGTTCCCACTCCTTGTACGGTGACTTGGGTAGACAAGTAGAGGAACGATTTGATTTCTTTTTGTGCTTCTGAACTGACGAAGTTCCGGATTGCAACGATGACCAACGCGAATGATGACCAAGGCAAACGACTCAGAGAGCAGTTCTGGGATCTACCTTGCGACCTGGACCTACAGAGGTGTGGAATCGTGTGCCGAGCGTGCAGGAGCTTCATGGCTCATTCTCAGATAGCCTCCAGATTCATGTTCATGCAATCCGAGCAGGCCCTGGCGTCGTTGTCCGTGTCCAGGCACCAAAGGTAAACCAAGTGGTGTGGTGTGGTGCGGTGGGGGTTGGTCTATGCAAGGCTTAAATCCCACAGGTTTATTTGGAGACATTTTCCAAAAAAGGGACTGCTCAGAAAAAAATTCCAGACCCAGTCTGACACCTGCGGAATATTCTAAGGTAAGGAATCAGGGCCGGACTGGCCGTAGCGGGCACTGGCTGTTTTCTCGGTGGGCTGGGAGCTAGTTTTGCAGCAGTAAAACAAAATTACATTAAAAAAAAAACCACTTAGCTGTAGGCCAGCTGGCTGGCCAGCAACTGCCTCTCGGTCCTCTTCGGCCCCTTAACAGCAGGAACCAGGAAGCACACAGGCTCCCAGACTCCCCCAGCCAATCACAACGCTGCCTTACAGCAGCGTTGTGATTGGTCTGAGTGCTGTGGTTTGGCGCTCAGAGAGGGAGTGGGAGCCTGTGCGTGTCCTCCACCCAGTGAAAGTGGGTAGGAAAACACTGCTTGCATGTAACAGCACCATTACCCCATAGCGTCTTGGTAGTTGTAGTTAAGTTTTCGCACTAAGTCCATATTATTTTTCAAGTAATATCGTCTTTCGAAAATGCATCTCTAGACACCAGTGTTTCGGGATCCCTCCCTCATCAGTAGAGAATATTTACCGGTTGCTGGACATGCTGCCAATTCTCTCCGCTATAATTTCACTCATAGCATGCAGGCGTTCCAATGCTCATCAGCTGAGGGGAGGCTCATGAAAGCTTTTGATCGGTGAAAGTGGGTAGGAACACCCTGCTTGCATGAAACAGCGCCATCGCCCCATAGCATCTTGCTATTGAAGGGGGGGAGAGAGACTGTTTTAATATTGATGCTCAGACCACCTTTTTAATCTTAACGAATTATTGATTGCTTTTTGCCGAATTTGCACTGTGTTTTTAATGTGGGTAATCTGTTTCGTCACCGCTGCTTAGCGCAGAGCCCATTTCGGAGCAAGCTCATTCCGAATTGAGTCAGCGCTCTAGCTCTCAGGTCGCACACTATAAAACACGCAATGACGCGACCGCGCACCTGATTGAAGGGGGGAGAGAGACTGTTTTAATATTGATGCTCAGACCACCTTTTTAATCTTAACGAATTATTGATTGCTTTTTGCCGAATTTGCACTGTGTTTTTAACGTGGGTAATCTGTTTTGTCACCGCTGCTTAGCGCGGAGCCCATTTCGGAGCAAGCTCATTCCGAAGTGAGTCAGCGCTCTAGCTCTCAGGTCGCACACTATAAAACACGCAATGACGCGACCGCGCACCTGATTGAAGGGGGGAGAGAGACTGTTTTAATATTGATGCTCAGACCACCTTTTTAATCTTAACGAATTATTGATTGCTTTTTGCCGAATTTGCACTGTGTTTTTAACGTGGGTAATCTGTTTTGTCACCGCTGCTTAGCGCGGAGCCCATTTCGGAGCAAGCTTATTCCGAATTGAGTCAGCGCTCTAGCTCTCAGGTCGCACACTATAAAACACGCAATGACGCGACCGCGCACCTGATTGAAGGGGGGAGAGAGACTGTTTTAATATTGATGCTCAGACCACCTTTTTAATCTTAACGAATTATTGATTGCTTTTTGCCGAATTTGCACTGTGTTTTTAACGTGGGTAATCTGTTTTGTCACCGCTGCTTAGCACGGAGCCCATTTCGGAGCAAGCTCATTCCGAATTGAGTCAGCGCTCTAGCTCTCAGGTCGCACACTATAAAACACGCAATGACGCGACCGCGCACCTGATTGAAGGGGGGAGAGAGACTGTTTTAATATTGATGCTCAGACCACCTTTTTAATCTTAACGAATTATTGATTGCTTTTTGCCGAATTTGCACTGTGTTTTTAACGTGGGTAATCTGTTTTGTCACCGCTGCTTAGCGCGGAGCCCATTTCGGAGCAAGCTCATTCCGAATTGAGTCAGCGCTCTAGCTCTCCGGTCGCACACTATAAAACACGCAATGACGCGACCGCGCACCTGATTGAAGGGGGGAGAGAGACTGTTTTAATATTGATGCTCAGACCACCTTTTTAATCTTAACGAATTATTGATTGCTTTTTGCCGAATTTGCACTGTGTTTTTAACGTGGGTAATCTGTTTTGTCACCGCTGCTTGGCGCGGAGCCCATTTCGGAGCAAGCTCATTCCGAATTGAGTCAGCGCTCTAGCTCTCAGGTCGCACACTGTAAAACACGCAAAGACGCGACCGTGCAGCGGACGCGCACAGCGGGCGCGCCGGTGGCGCGCCGAAGGCAAGACCGTCTGCGCCCGTCCGCGCCAAGATCGCGGCCAGCGCCATGGGCCGTACGGTCGGTGACAGACTCAGGTATCAGCCGGACGAACTACTGGCCTTAAACACTGCTACGTGTCAGCGGCCGACTCTCCTGCTCGACCATGATGCAGTAGGTCCTGATTGCTGCTCAATGTGCGGCCTGAAGACGGTTTTTATTACGCCTCATGGTATCTCCACCCCTTTGTACCACTCTGGCCTCAGACCTCTTACCCAATGTTCTGATCAGACGGCTCCCTTTGAAAGGAACTTCAGTTCTGCTAATATCGCAAAATCTTCCAACGAGTTGCACTGTATTCTCCTTAACACAATGTCAATGGCAAAGCATAAGTATGAACTTGAGGATCTCATCTCAGCCACCAGTTCTGACTTGGTCTTTCTCACAGAAACCTGGTCATCGGTCACCTCTGCCCCAGATTGGAACAGTGCTATCCCCCAGGGATACACACTGGCGCAAGTAGACCGGACAGGATCGGTCGGAGGGGGTATTGCGCTTATCTATCGCTCCCACCTCAAAATTTCTTTTAAACAAGAATCCTCATTAGAGGCCGAAGCCATGTCATTCATTATAAAATTCAACAATGTGGAACTTCTATCCGGTCTACTGGTCTATCGACCCCCTGGAGCAAGAGCTCCTTTTACAAAATCTTTACAGACCTTTCTTAAATCGTGCTATGATACCACAACACTTACAGTCCTAGGTGACTTCAACTTCCACCTAGATGACCTTACCAATTCAGACTCATCTAACCTTATTGACATCATGGCAGGATATGGACTTTGTCAAATTATAACACAACCCACTCACTTAGCAGGTCATACACTAGATGGAATTTTCACCAATAATGATAGGCTTGCAGTAAAAGATATTCAACGGGTCCCTTGGACGGACCACGCAGTAATCCTTTTTAAGGTGAACCTCCATCTACCCACAACGGGACGGAAATCTCGCCCTCGGCTGGTTAACACCCGCCCTTGGAAGGATATCCAAGGCATCGAACAAGCTGAAGCTTTGCTAGATGGTTCTCCCCACCCTAAGGATAGCAATGGCGGGGCCACTAAATTTGATTCCTGGATCAGTAAGACAATAGACAAACTAGCCCCAGTGAAACCCACCCAGCCAAAAAAACGACTATTGACGTCACCCTGGTATACACCAGAGCTGAAACTTGCTAAAATCAAATGTAGACGGCAGGAACGTCTTTGGAGATCAGATTACAGTCCTGCATTAAAGAAGGAATATAATCATACTTTGAATCTGTATAAGTCCCTTATAAAACAAGCCAAAATCACATACTTTACTAACAAAATTCAAGAGGCTAATAGTTCCTCGAAGGAACTCTTCAAAATAGTGACATTATTATCTAAGAGTCCCAACGATTCCATTTTCTGTCCTGATCAAAAAGTCGTTGATAATCTCGCCCTTTTCTTTCAACGCAAGATCCAAGATGTCTATAAGGAACTCCAGGAGTTACAATCTGATCCTGGGAATAACATAGGCCATCCCTTGGAGGTCCCCATATCGCCCAACAGCCTGTCCCAATTCTCTCCTCTTAGTGAGGAACAGGTCAGTGACATACTACTCCAAATAAAATCAGGTTCTCCCCTAGATCCCTGCCCTCCTCGCATTTACCACTTGGCCCCTACGGTAATAAGTGCATCTCTGACTCCCTTGCTAAACGAGATCATTCGCTCAGGTGTCTTCCCTTCAACTTGGAAAAAGGCTTGTATAAGGCCTATTCTTAAGAAGCCTTCACTTGACCCTCAGGTCACTAAACATTATCGCCCTATATCCTGTCTTCCACTGCCCGCCAAAGTTTTAGAAAAAGTGATCAATCAGGAGCTAATGCAATTCATCGAGACTAATAGCTCCTTGGACACCACACAACATGGTTTCAGACCACGCCATTCCACTGAATCTGCCTTAATAATGGCTACAGAGGAAATCCGTAGAGCCATGGACAGTGGGGGCAGGGCCACTCTTGTCCTACTCGACCTAACGGCGGCGTTTGACACCGTCAATCATGGAGTTTTACATGATAGATTGTTCCAGCTAGGCATAAAGGACTCTGCTCTGGCGCTCCTTCACTCTTTTCTCGAGTCCAGATCTCAGCAGATCCACTGGGATGGTCTCCAGTCTGAAGAACTCTCTCTTCCCTGTGGTGTTCCTCAGGGATCAGCATTATCCCCCACATTGTTCAATCTATATGTAACTCCACTAGCTAACCTAATAAAGGATCATGGGCTAAATCTGGTTTCTTACGCTGACGACACACAATTAGTGGTGTCCCTGTCGCAAAGTGTTGAAGTTACTGCAGAGAAATTTAGAACTTGCCTCTCTAGAGTGATGAGTTGGATGAGTCTGAATTTCCTCAAACTTAACACTGAGAAGACGGAGGTGATAGAATTTGGTCACAAGCCGTCCATCTGGAACCATCTTTGGTGGCCGTCTGAAGCGGGCACCTGTCCAGTTCCCGCAGTAAAGAACCTAGGTTTCCTGATGGACAAAGACCTCTCACTGACGCTCCAAGTCAATCAGGTGACCTCGGCCTGTTTCCTGATGATCAAAATACTTCGGAAGATCCTACCTTTTATCCCGTTTACCTTACGGAAAACAGTAGTGGGGGCCTTAGTCCTCTCCCGCATAGACTACTGCAATGCATTATATGCTGGGATAGGGGAGCGACAGCTCTCAAAGCTTCAATCCCTGCAAAATGCGGCTGTCAGAGTTCTGCTCGATCTCCCGAAGCATCATCCCACATCTTCTTACATGAGGAGACTCCATTGGCTTCCTGTGCGTAACAGGATCCAATTTAAGACCTTATGTCTAGTGCATAAAGCTGTACATGGAGGAGGGGCTGACGACATGAAGTCCCGTTTTCCTACCTATGCCCCCTCTCGCACACTCAGATCCTCTACTATGGGCCTAGTTTGCCCATCAAAATTTAAGAGGTCCCGATGGGGAGGCAGGGCCTTCTCGTTCCAGGCAGCAAGATTATGGAACACCCTACCAACAGCACTTCGATTGGGAACAAACATGATCCCGTTCAGAAAGGCCTTGAAAACCTGGCTGTTCACCAATTCTTAGTCCAGCTCCACCTCACCCCTTCTATCACAGCGCCAAGATGCCTCGGCATAAGTGTGCTTAATAAATAACTCAGTCAGTCAGTCAGTCTAGTTGTAGTTCAATTTTCACACAAAGTCCATATTATTTTTCAGCTAATAAAGTCTTTTGAAATCATATCTTTTAGACACCAGTGTTTCGTGATTCTCCCCTCATCAGTAGAGAATATTTACAGGTTGCTAGACATGCTGCCAATTTTCTCATGTATAATTCCACTCATAGCGTGCAGGCGTTCCAAAGCTCGTCAGCTTAGAGGCGGCTCAATAGAGCCTTTTATCATTGAAACCGTCATGCACACTTTAAAGTGTGCTTATCACAAATCCCTCCCCCTGGCCTCTACTCTGGCCAGCCCAGCCCCACCCAACCCGCACCTAAGCAGGAAACAGAAAACTAAAATGATAATAACATTAGTTATTATCATTTTAGTTTTCCTTTTAAAACTACTCGCAGAGCAGTGGGGCGACGCTCCTCCACCTCAGCTGAGGAGCCGCCGCTGCACCAGTGTGACCCTATTTTTACATAAAGGTAACATCACCAACTTAATTTTCATAGAAATACGCACTCTGCTGACGTGTATTTGTATTCAGTTCTGAGTTACTACAATGATGAACATTAAAAAACACTGTGTACTCAACATGGGAGTATTCTACTTATAATAATTCCATTCTATACTATCACCTCACTGATAAAGTGTGAAATATTTGATATATTCTTTTTTATAAAAATGTATATCTGTTTTGTGACTAGATCTCTTATATGATACCTACTTCAGATTTACCAGCTGTTTACAGTCAGGGTTTTCTAATTCAGCTAATGTTGAATATTATCGTTATAAAGCTACATATTTGCTTTACACTGTCTTTTATGTTTTGAATTAGAGCCTCTCATGAGAGGCAACATGAGAAGAGAAAGATTATGCATATGAAGTGGTTTCTTACCTGTAATCCCAGTTCTCTCTCAGGGGAATCTCCTTTGAAATCATAAGCACTAAACAGTCCCGCCCACATGCTGGGATCCCAGAGCACTTTTCTATATTATGTCTTCTTACGGGTAGTGTAGCAAAAGTATTTGGCAGCAGCAGACAAAAGCGTATACCACCCAATCTCTCTGATTATTTCTGACACTAAAATATATAAGACTGGCGAAACAATTGGTCAATGTGATCTCAGTTCTGATGCCCTGAGGCCCAAAATGTTTAGGCCAACAGGGGATGGGGGAGGGGATACAAGGCATAACCCAAGGAAAATCCACTGGGCTATAGCCTATGCACACAATATAACCAGGCTGGCAGGGAGTTTGCCAATTGACTTTGAAAAATGTTTTGTAAACTGGAAAGGATAAATTACTTGCCTGTAATCCTAGTTCTCTTCCAGGGGATACTCATCAAAGTCATAAGCACTGAATAATTCCCACCCACGCGCAGGATCCGGGAGCATATATAAAAATACATATTTATGTTTATGTTTAGACAAACAAGTACAAAGTACTTACAAAACATACATATATACATGTATACATACATAAAAATGCAGCCTAATGTACTTCAGAGAGGCAAATATGACAAAATTACATGGGTTTTTTAGAAAGAGAAAATAATCTCTAATATAAACACTGCAACAGAGTACATACACTGTTATAGTGTTCCAACACAGCCCTTTATCTTCAGAAAAAGGCAAGTAATAGCAGGCAATTAGCTCATAGGCTGCAAACGTCACAGTATCAAAAAAACTGGCACCCTGTTACGAAGTCACCCACCTGTACTCCGGTTTGTTCCTCCGTTGAGTTGCTTGTTCCCAACTCCCTCTGAAGCCCACCTAAGCAACAAGATTTTAGAAACTTGTAACCCAGTTGGACTCCCGAGGGGGGAAGGGGGAATTTGGAAGGGAGAGAGAGAAAAACACTGGATTGCGTCTTGGATTTTCTACTGGACCGGTAGAGGATGATGCTGACTTTCTATGGCTTATGTCTTGCAGGTTCTTGTTATCAATTTAACACAAAGACACATGTAATTCTTTGCATTGCACACAACCTCTACGACATTTAAATATCTGGTCACATTCTTATGATACCATAACATGTAAAGTTTCAGCATATCCCTTTTTAGGTCTGTTCGTGATTCTTTTGTTCTAATAGTATTTCTTATGCTGACCTAAAATGAATACTTAACAGAGATAACCATACAATCCTAATAAACATATATGTATTATCAATCTTGTTGCGCATAAATTGTTCAGTTCTGTAGCGCAATCTCAAGAAAGAATATTGTCCTCTTTATGCCGCAGGTTGGCTCAAAAGATTTCTCAATAGTTCAAAAGGTTTTCTTGCACCAAACTCGTAATCACTCAGAAGAGTTTTTAAATCAACTTGCTGCTCGAGAGGTTTGTTTTTTGAAGTGCTGTCTGAAGATTAATACCTTCGTTCTGTTTGGTTGAAGAATTGCTGATTACAAATTGTCTTTGCTTAGCTATGAATAAATAATAGTCTCTTACCTCGCCTTCTTCATTGTAATTACCCGAGAGAAGACGTGGTCGCTAAGCGTTGATTGCCTTTGTTATTCTTGTTGCCAGGATACCGATGCACGTGAAAGCAGAGAAGATCGACGCCAGAACGGAAGAAGATCCAGCCGGACCTCTTCCTCGTAAACCCTCGCAGGAAATGACGAAGCGCTGAAGAAGCCTGGAGCCGAGACGGAGTCAGGTCGGTGTTGCCTGCAGGAAGCGAAGCGGGGAAGGTAAGAAGGCGGGGGTTTAAATACTGACTGAGGGTGTGCGCGAAGTCTCTCGAATAACGTGCCCTGGGTGTGCCTGCTCATTACCATACACATGGGCGCCTTCAGTTAAAACGTGTAGCACTGACACGCTCTCCATGCAAACTGTCTTTCAGTTAACACGTGTATGCCAACTGTCTTTCTACTAACACGTGTAGCGCTGAAATGCTCAGAATGAAGGCTGTACAATGAAAAGACTATGACACGTGTAGAGCACGAGCCTGATTGCCGAGGTTAAACATAAGGCTGATTTACAGAATACAACAAATTGAAAAAAGCATATCAAGGAAAAAACAAACATTGGTACTTTCACTAAGCGTAACTTGTACATATTTACAAGAGTTAAGCCTGTAGTTCAAGTTTTCATAACAGTTCTCCCCCCCAAAGGTCGTCTTATTGGGCGGGGTTTATCTGGGTAGAGGGCATGAAAGGAACGAACAAGTCGCGGAGCGTTCACATGAACATCAGGTTCCCAAGATCTTTCTGATGGTTCATAACCTTTCCAATCAATCAAGTAATGTAAACGGCCTCCAATGCGTTTTGAATCCAGAATGCGGTTAACCTCATATTCTTCATGATCCCCCACTATTACTGGTGGAGGTGGATTATCCTGCCGGGTGGTAGGGTCAAATGGTTTTACGAGAGAAACATGGAACACAGGATGGATTACAAAATCTTTTGGTAAGGTTAACTTCACAGAAACTGGATTCACAATTTTTGCTATTGGATATGGCCCAATATATCTAGGTTTTAATTTCTTGGGACTATCCATCTGGATATTTTTAGTTGAAAGCCAAACAAGATCTCCTTCTTGATACGGAGGAGCAGATTTTCTATGTTTATCTACAGACAATTTCATTTTCATTTTGTGTTTTGCTAGCGTTTGTTTTGCTACATCTTGTAACTTTTTTAATTTTAATAAACGCTCAGTAACTGCTGGTACATCATCTTTTACATTGGGAGACATTGTTGGAAGAGATCGTGGATGGTCGCCAGTAAGGAAATAAAAAGGCGAACAACCAATGGCTGCATGATAGCTGTTGTTGTAAGAAAATTCAGCTAAAGATAACACCTCATCCCAGCTTGCTGATACAGAAGAAGTTAAGCAGCGTAGAGTTTGTTCTAGATACTGATTCAATTTTTCAGTCTGGCCATCTGTCTGCGGGTGAAATGCTGAGGACAGCGCTACTTCAATTCCCAAATGTTTACATAAGTGTTTCCAGAATTTAGAAATAAATTGAGGGCCCCTGTCGGACACAATTTTACTGGGCAAACCATGTAGTTTTACAATGTGAGTAACAAAAATATCACTGAATTCGCTAGCATTTGGTAACTTAGGTAAAGGAATGAAATGTCCCATCTTTGATAATTGATCCACAACCACTAAAACTGTTGTATAAGAGTGTGAAGTAGGTAGATCAGTAATGAAATCAAGACTAATGGTATGCCAGGGTGATGGAGGTATTGGCAATGGTTGCAAAAGACCGGCTGGCGAGTGATGATCAGATTTTTGTCTAGCACATACCGGACATGATTTGACGTAGTGTTGAATATCTTTACTAATATTGTTCCACCAAAAGTGTCTCTGGCACAACTCCAATGTTTTATATATTCCAGGATGACCTGCTAAACTGGAATCATGATTCCAGTTTAATACCTGTTGCCTTAATTCTCCTGGAGGAACAAACAGTTTCTTGTTATGTAGGAAATAACCTTCATGTATGGAGTTCTTTTTATTAGAAAGCCAATCTTGTTGATCCAGAGTCTGGTACCTCTGTTTCAATTGAGTCAAAAAGGTGTCAGCTTGTGTTATTGCGACTATTTTTTCAGAAGGTATGATAGTCTGGGCCTGTATTTTATCCTCTGATTTATTACAAACTAACCTAGAAAGTGTATCTGAAAGTAGTTGTTTCTCCCCTGGACGATATGTGATAATGAAATCAAATTCACTGAAAAACTGTAACCAGCGCATTTGTCTAGGGGTTAAGGCTTTTACTGTGGTAAAAAATTGTAGATTTTTATGATCTGAAAATATCGTGATGGTATGTTTGGCCCCTAGTAAATGATGTCTCCATTCGAGAAACACAGCCTTGATTGCCAACAACTCCCTTTCAGCAATAGTATAATTTTGCTCAGCTGGTAAAAGTTTACGAGAGTAAAAGGCAATTGGATGTAACTGACCTGTTGTTGAATCTTTCTGCATTAAAACTCCCCCTAATGCTGTTTGGGAAGCATCAGCTTCTACAAAAAATGGTTTGTCGGGGTCAGGATGAATCAGAAGTGGAGCAGACGTGAAAGCCTTTTTTAGAGCAACAAAAGCTTTTTCGGCTTCCGAAGACCATTGGAATTTTGCCCCTTTTCGAAGCAATTGGGTGATGGGAGTTACAATCTCTGAAAAGTTGGAAATGAAACGCCGATAAAAATTGGCGAATCCCAATACCCGTTGAATCTCTTTTACAGATGTTGGAGTTGGCCAATTTAAAATGGCTTCTACCTTCTTTTTATCCATTGTAATGCCATCTGGAGAAAGCCAATAACCAAGAAATTCTACCTTGAAGTGTAAGGCTCTGAATTCTGCTCTAGGTCTTTCGTTTTTACGTTCACCTAATCTATGATCTAACTTTACCACTAAGTCAAGGAATTCTGTGTAATCTTGGGGAAGGTCTACTATGTGTGCCAATGAATCCTTGAGGTCATCTCTAAGACCTCGGTAAAAAAGAGAAACTCTTTTATTTTCTGGCCAATGTGTCTCAGAAAGTAAACGATTAAATGTAGTTACATAAGTGACGAGATCTTTTGAGCCCTGACGAAGGTTCAATAACTCATTGTCGGAAGCATGAATAAACACATGTTTAGCAAACAATCCTGACATAGCCAACTTAAAAGCGTGTAAGTTATGCAATAAGGGGTCATCAGCATCAACCAAAGGCATAGCCCAGTTAGCTGCCACTCCTCCCAAATAAGAGATAATGAAGGCTACCTTGGACGTATCTGTGGTAAAAATCTGGGGTTTACATAAAAAGTGCAGTTGACATTGGCTCATGAACGTAGAGAAGCGACTGCTATCCCCCGTGAAACGTTCAGGATTAGCTAAAGGAACCGGGTTAGGTGAAACAACAGTGACCTGAAGGTTTTGATCAGAATTAGCTCCTGGAGTGTGAACAGGAGTATTAACATGCGGGGTAAATTTGGATGGAGCAATAAGTGGTTTTCCAGGAGCTCGCCAACTGGTAAAACCCTCCCTGGTCCTATCAAGTTCTGACCTTAATGTCTCATTTTCCTGTCTTAGCTCTTGCATTTCGCTAGTTAACCTTCGAACCAATAAGGTTAGTTGGGAAACATCGAGATCATTGGTTTCGCACTCCATTATGCAACTCAACGAAGGAACGAGTGTTGTAGGCTTCGCTTTCTGTTACGAAGTCACCCACCTGTACTCCGGTTTGTTCCTCCGTTGAGTTGCTTGTTCCCAACTCCCTCTGAAGCCCACCTAAGCAACAAGATTTTAGAAACTTGTAACCCAGTTGGACTCCCGAGGGGGGAAGGGGGAATTTGGAAGGGAGAGAGAGAAAAACACTGGATTGCGTCTTGGATTTTCTACTGGACCGGTAGAGGATGATGCTGACTTTCTATGGCTTATGTCTTGCAGGTTCTTGTTATCAATTTAACACAAAGACACATGTAATTCTTTGCATTGCACACAACCTCTACGACATTTAAATATCTGGTCACATTCTTATGATACCATAACATGTAAAGTTTCAGCATATCCCTTTTTAGGTCTGTTCGTGATTCTTTTGTTCTAATAGTATTTCTTATGCTGACCTAAAATGAATACTTAACAGAGATAACCATACAATCCTAATAAACATATATGTATTATCAATCTTGTTGCGCATAAATTGTTCAGTTCTGTAGCGCAATCTCAAGAAAGAATATTGTCCTCTTTATGCCGCAGGTTGGCTCAAAAGATTTCTCAATAGTTCAAAAGGTTTTCTTGCACCAAACTCGTAATCACTCAGAAGAGTTTTTAAATCAACTTGCTGCTCGAGAGGTTTGTTTTTTGAAGTGCTGTCTGAAGATTAATACCTTCGTTCTGTTTGGTTGAAGAATTGCTGATTACAAATTGTCTTTGCTTAGCTATGAATAAATAATAGTCTCTTACCTCGCCTTCTTCATTGTAATTACCCGAGAGAAGACGTGGTCGCTAAGCGTTGATTGCCTTTGTTATTCTTGTTGCCAGGATACCGATGCACGTGAAAGCAGAGAAGATCGACGCCAGAACGGAAGAAGATCCAGCCGGACCTCTTCCTCGTAAACCCTCGCAGGAAATGACGAAGCGCTGAAGAAGCCTGGAGCCGAGACGGAGTCAGGTCGGTGTTGCCTGCAGGAAGCGAAGCGGGGAAGGTAAGAAGGCGGGGGTTTAAATACTGACTGAGGGTGTGCGCGAAGTCTCTCGAATAACGTGCCCTGGGTGTGCCTGCTCATTACCATACACATGGGCGCCTTCAGTTAAAACGTGTAGCACTGACACGCTCTCCATGCAAACTGTCTTTCAGTTAACACGTGTATGCCAACTGTCTTTCTACTAACACGTGTAGCGCTGAAATGCTCAGAATGAAGGCTGTACAATGAAAAGACTATGACACGTGTAGAGCACGAGCCTGATTGCCGAGGTTAAACATAAGGCTGATTTACAGAATACAACAAATTGAAAAAAGCATATCAAGGAAAAAACAAACATTGGTACTTTCACTAAGCGTAACTTGTACATATTTACAAGAGTTAAGCCTGTAGTTCAAGTTTTCATAACACACCCTGCCTTTAGGGATTCCAAGAACCTGGACACTGTGCCTTTAAGGCCTCCAGGAGCCCCCTGCTCCCATCATGCACCACAGGTGACAGTTAGGTCAGTTCTTTTTTACAGTGTACAAACATAAATGAATCATGTCAGAAAACGCAGAAACAATACTATACTGTCAATACTCATCCAGGGAGGCGAGAGGGTTGCTTATGACTTTGATGAGTATACCCCTGGAAGAGAATTAGGATTACAGGTAAGTAACTTATCCTTCTCTTCCAGGGGATACTCATCAATAGTCATAAGCACTGAATAGAATAGCAAGCCCATACTCACTTTCCCGCGGCCGAGCAACAGTATAAATACAGCACATTTAAACATTTCAAGGATGACCAAACACATTTCTTAACGAGACTTGCCCAAACTGGGCATCCACCTGTGTGTCAGAGTCTAAACAATAATGGCGAGAGAAAGTTTGCACTGATCGCCATGTAGCAGCCTTACAAATCTCTGCAATAGGTACATTCCTAAGAAGAGCTGTGGTTGATGCTTTCTCCTGGTAGAATGGGCCTTTGGTTTACCCGGGAGAGCTCTGATAGCTAGTTGATGGGCCAACAATATACAGGACACTATCCACCTAGAGATAGACCTTTTGGAAGCTGCAAAACCTGTGTTCATGGAACCATAATTTATAAACAGACAATCTGACTTTCTGAGGGTCTTTGTTTTGTCTAAATAGAACTTCAGAACCCTCTTTAGGTCCAAAGAATGAAGGGACCTTTCGGGAGCATTTGAAGGATTCAGAAAGAATGTGGGGAGTGTGATAGTCTGATTCATATGAAAATCTAAGACCACCTTAGGCAAGAAACTCGGATGTGTTTTTAAAACCACTCTGTTTGCATGATAGACAAGGTAGGGCTCTTTACAGCACAACGCCTGGATCTCACTCTGCTAGCCGAGGTGATAGCCACTAGAAAAGGGGCTTTCCATGTCAAATGTTGTAAAGAAGCTTTGTGAATAGTTTCAAAGGGAGGCCCCATCAGTTTAGTTAAAACAACGTTGAGCTCCCAAGGTGGAGAAGGAGACCTGATTAGTGGATAAACTTTTTTTAATCCCTCAAGAAAATCTTTGACCACAGGAATCTTGAAAAAGGAAACCTGAGTTGGGAACTTTGTATATGCTGTGATAGCTGCAAGATGGACTTTAATAGCGGAAAACTTAAGACCAGATTTGGCCAAATGCAGCAAATACGGTAAAATCACCTATTCTTGAACCCAGACGGGATCATGTCCATTGTTCATGCACCATAGGTAGAAACGCTCCCACTTGAAAGCGTATGATTGTCTGGTGGAAGGTCTCTTGGTTTCTTTTAGAATGTTCATACATTCCGAAGTCAAATGAAGGTCCGTATTGGAGGACTTCAGGAGCCATGCTGTCAATCAGAGGGATGAAAGATTGGGGTGAAACACCTTCCCTCCGTTCTTGGATAGCAAGTCTGGGCGGCATGGCAACCTCTTTTGTGGAACTTCTGATAGTTGAAGAAGGTCCGGGTACCACCACTGGCGAGGCTATTCTGGGGCTATCAGAATCATTCTGGTGTTGGACCTGTAGAACTTGTTGATCACTTTGGAAATCAACGGAATTGGTGGAAAGGCGTACAGTAATCTCTGAGACCATTTTATCAAAAGGGCATTCCCTCGAGAGCCTGGTTGGTGAAATCTTGATGTGAAGACAGGGCATTTCGCGTTCACCGCGTCTGCAA
The DNA here is from genome assembly GCF_964204655.1 of Triturus cristatus. Classification (NCBI taxonomy): domain Eukaryota; kingdom Metazoa; phylum Chordata; class Amphibia; order Caudata; family Salamandridae; genus Triturus; species Triturus cristatus. The sequence continues at coordinate 81,819,495 of NC_140586.1, read as the reverse complement.
ACAGGTCGATGTCGGGTACTCCCCAATTATGAAAAATGCTTTGAGTTACTTCGTTGTTGAGAACCCAGTCGTGAGCTTAGACGAAGTCTCTGCTTAGCGCGTCCGCCTGGACAGTGAGAGTTCCTGGGAGATGACTCGCCACAGTGGTCAAATCTCTTGCGAGAAGCCATTTCCAGATGGTCTGAGACTCTAGAGAAAGACGTCTCGATGGAGTACCCCCCTGCTTGTTCAAATAATGCATAGTCGTTTGGTTGTCCATTTGAACCAGAAGGGCATGAGACTGGAACAAGGGCTACAGAGATTTGAGAGCTAGGTTTACAGCTCTCAGCTCTAAGAGGTTGATATGATAACCTTGTTCTGTCTCTGACCAGAGACCCTGAACTTGGGGAGAACCCATATGAACACCCCATCCTTGGAGTGACGCATCCGGGACTATCGTCTGGGTAGGAGGGTGCAGGTGAAAAGTAACTCCTTTCATTAGATTGGATCTCTTCATCCACCATCTGATCGAATCCTTGGCCGATTGGGGGCCGTCACATGGGCCTCCCAGCGCCCCGATATCTGCATCCATTGGTCCTCCAGAGATTGTTGCAGAGAACGCATGTTTAACCTGGCGTTTGGTACGATGAAGCTGCATGATGCCATTGATCCCAGCAGCGACGACACCTGTCTGACTGTGCGACGTTGCGTGATGAGAAGATTGTGACATCTCTCACGGATTGAGAATAACCTCTCCTCCAAAGGACACACGCTTGCCTTTGTGGTATCGAGGGAGGCACCCAGGTAGTGAATTCTCTGTGTCTGTGTTAGAACCGGCGGTCTCTAGTTGGCAGAGGTATACACTTCTGACGAATAGGGACCCACCTTCTCTAGTCAGGGCAAGGGGATTACACACTCAGATAACCCCTGCTTACCCCCTTGGTAGCTTGGCAGAGCAGACAGGCTTATCTCAGAGGCAGTGTGTTAAGCATTTATGACCACATACAGTAATAAAGTGAATACACTACAAATGGACACAACACAGGAGTTATTATAAAAATAGTATTTTTATATAAGGCTTAGCACAAGACCAAATAACGACAAAAATATACCACAATCTTAATAAATACTCTTTGGAAGGAAAAATAATAGTTGAGGTAAAGTTTCTTCTTAGGAAATAGTTCTTTAGCAACAAAAGTAAGTATTCTTCTGAAACACAGTTCTTGGCAACAATGTGACCCCCACAGGAGTCACACGACGTCGAGTTTACGATATTCCCAAGTTTCGGCGTCGACTGCGAGGAGCGCTACATCGAGCCTGGAGTTGCAACAGAACCCACAAACACCGTACGTTTGGAAATGAAGAAAACGATGATCCACGGCGTCGAGATGTCGGCGTCGAGGTCGGCGTTGATCGTGCCTCGGATTCGGGTCGATCCGCAGCGGCGTCGAGAGGTGTCGGGCCGGAGAAGCGCTCACAGCGTCGAGAAGGGCGTCGAGTCGATGCGATCAGCAGCGGCGTCGAGACGGGGTCGCTTAGAGCTGGAGCCGATACTCACTACTCAGTGGCGTCGATACCGGCGTCAAGACGGGGTCACTTGGAGCTGGAGCCGATACTCACTACTCCTGGTGTCGCTACTGGCGTCGATCGGGCCCGGCGGCCGGCATCGAAGACTCGGAACACTGGAGCCGTTACTCACGATGTCAAGCTGGATTCGGCGGCGTCGGCGGCGTCGAGACTGCAGATTTCCCCTGTGCACTGGAAATAACACTTTCCAGCAACCAGCAATTCAGTAGAGGGTGAAGTCCTTTGGCCCTGTGACTTCAACAGGAGGCTGGCACTCTTCCAGCCCTTGGAGATTTTCTAGCAAGCTTTTGAGAGTACACACCAAGTTCCTCTCTCCTTGTTCCTTGGCAAAAATAAAGAAGCAGCTTCAGGTTCCCCCCAGCAAACAGCACACTGGCAGAAGGGGAAGGCAAGTCCTTAGATCAGCAGGCTTCTTGTCCTTGGTAGAGGTTTCCTTGTCAGAAGTGATCTGAGTTCTTTGGTTCAGGGGTCCTTCTTTTATACCCCTTTTCTGCTTTGTTCCCTTTGTCCAAGCAGGGAGATTCCCCCCATCCCAGGTTTGTTGTGGGTGTTGCCAGGCAGAGGCACCTAGCCTGTTCACTGAGCAGGGCAGGGTCATCAGCCGCCCAGCAGGAGGCGGAGCCAGTATTGTCACTGGCAGGAGCAGGGCTATCAGTCGCCCGGCAGGAGGTGGAGCCAGCATTGTGTCAGGCAGGGCAGGCTATCAGGGACTACTCTTCCCCCACTCTAAGTGCAGATGCCTCATTCACCCCACACTGACTCATTCAGACATCTGGAGCCACCCAGCCCCTGACACACACACCAAACCAGCAGAGACCGGTGGATAGTTGGACAAGAAAATAGCCACTTTCTAAAAGGGCTATTTTCAAACACAGAATTTAAAAACCATCCATCCTAAAGGGTGTGTTATGAAATTCTGAGTTCAGGGATACTAAACCCGACCTGCTACCATGCTCCCTGAGTCAGATAGATTATAATGGAGTTAATAATCAGTCTGCCCATTCTGGCCTAAGGGAGGCAGGTAGTCCTTCAATAGTGAAAAACGAAAATGGCTGTAATTCACTATTAGGTCATGCCACACACATCAGGGCATGACCTACCTTTTACCAACAATGCACCCAGCCCTAGGGCCTACCAAAGATGTGTCTGAAATGTGGCAAAGTGAAGGTTTTAGAGACTGGCAAGTAGGTTTCCTTGCCAAGTCGACATGGCAGTCAGGGACTGCACGCAGGCTCTGCGGTGGCAGGCCTGGGACACATTTTATAAGCTGCTTCTGTGGGTGGCACAACCAGTGCTGCAAGCCCACCAGCAGCAGTTAACTTACATGCCCTTGGCACACGCGGTGCACTAGACTAGGGTCTGAACAGTAAGTCAACCAAGCCAATCATGGTAATACCAATCAATGTATCAATTTAACATAGGGAGCACTTGCACTGTGGCACTGATCAGCAGTGGCACAGTGCCCAAAGCAATATTCCAGCAAAAATATCGTAAACAGAGGAGGCCAACAGAAAAAAATGGAGGAGAGACTCATACCAATGATGCCAGGTCTAACAGTCGGGTTGAAGATCGATTTCTTGTAGTTGACATGAAGACCCAACCTGTTCAGTAGCTGAAGACAGTATGAGAGATGACTCTGAAGCAGATCAGGTGACGAGCTCTTCAAGAGCCAGTTGTTCAGGTAAGGATATATGAATATCCTTTGCTTGCGAAGGAAAGCTGCTACCACTGCCATGCATTTCAAAGACGTTTGGGGGCTGATTTGAGCCCGAACGGGAGAACCTTGAATTGGAAGTGCTGGGATGACACTTGAAATCCTAAAAATTTGCGATGCTTCTTGGAAACTGGAACATGGAAGAATGCGTCCTGTAGATCTATAGAACACATCCCGTCTCCTTGATGCAATTGAGGGAAGATTTGGTGCAGCTCCAACATCCAAAACTTTTCTTTGCGGATGAATTTGTTCTGGAGAATTCCGAGCACGGAACTCTGGGTGGGACCTTCCAGTGTTGTATACTTTCAAGCCATCTTGAAAATATATTAATAGGAGGAGTCTTTTCTCTGGAAACCGGAGATCCCTCCGGCATAACCTGAATGATGTTAATGCCAGGCGAAGATGAACCTTCCCTCGACGTCAAACATATGGTTCTCGACGTCGACCTTGGCTTTTGTACAGTTCCTGACAGTATGGTGAGATCTTTCTCCCACGAACGCTGCCTCGACGTCGACCCGGACTGGGCCACCATTAACGTCGACCGCTGTTGCGGAGACACACTTGAGGATTCGCACCTATATGCCGATGCCCTCGACATCGGCCTCTTCAAAGACGAACGAGGAGTTCTCGACATCGATCGTCTATAGGCTTGTGGTGTCTTCGACATCGACTTTCTCAACGGTGATCAAGCCCTCGACGTCGACCGTCTATGGGTCCGCGAGTGTTTACTCGTCGTCAACCCTCTCGACGCCGACCTTCGAGAAGGAGGCGGAGATCTCGATGTTGATCGGTGCCGTGACGTCGACAAATGCTTCGACGTCGACTTAGATCTTTCACGTTCAACATACTTCGAGCCTGAAGTATGCCTCGAAAAAGATAGAAAATGAATACCAGCAGTACAAAATGTCAAATGAAGTTGAAGTAAATCAATTCCTGACTAGAAATAGTAAAAAAACTGATGAGCTCAAGCTCCAGGATCCTCACAGAAGGAGCCGGAAAAAAGAACTGACCTAACTGTCACATGTGGTGCATGATGGGAGTAGGGGGCTCCTGGAAGTTTTCAAGGCACGGTATCCTGGTTCTTGGAATCCTTAAAGGCAGGGTGCCAGTTTTTTTGATACTGTGACGTTTTTTCTTCTATGCAGCCTATGAGCAAATTGCCTGCTATAACTTGCCTTTTTACTGAAAATAAAGGGCTGTGTTGGAACACTATTACAGTGTATGTTCTCTGTTGCAGTGTTTATATTAGAGATTATTTTCTCTTTCTAAAAAAACCCATGTAATTTTGGCATATTAGCCTATTTGAAGTACATTAGGCTGCATTTTTATGTATGTATACATGTATATATGTATGTTTTGGAAGTACTCTGTACTTATTTGTCTAAACATACATATATGTATTTTTTATATATGCTCCGGGATCCTGCACGTGGGCGGGGATTATTCAGTGCTTATGACTATTGATGAGTATCCCCTGGAAAAGAACTGTATATTCAGGATACTGGAACGATCTAACTGGCCCGTCTTGTGAAAATACATTAAACTCATAAATAGGAATCAGACAGCAGAGGTTTGTGTGAATGATGTTGGTGAATAACATTCACCATTGAGATAGGGGAGCAACAGGGGTGCCCATGCTCGCAACTGCTTTTTGCCCTGGCAATAGAACCGCTGGTAATCTGGATTCATTTGGATGGACTAGTGCAGGGTCTGGATTGGAGGAATGGGACACAATGACCGTGTTTAGCTATATGAGGACAATATATTAACCTATGTCCTAAAATGGTCTAGCCAGAGGCTGTTTGAAATTCTGGGACCATTTTGGGGAAATGTTTAGGTTATTGATTAACTGGGACAGTTCACATATATACCCATAAAAGTTGGAGAATCGACTGTAAATTGGCAAAAACATCTTGTCATTGCCACAACCAGTTTAAAAAACCTAGGACTACATATTACGCATGACGTTCAACAGGCATGGGAAATAAATCTGTGTCCATCAATCACTGAAACATGCACAGTTTGAGACACTAGAATTCCCTGTCCCTTTTGCACTTTTTCAAATGGTCTCATTGCCCAAATAATTATACATATTGAAAAATTATCCATACCTAATACCAAAACGGTTCTTCCAGATCATAAGGGATGAAGCTAGGGCCTTCATATGGGCTTGTAAAACAGCCAGGCGTGTTCACCAAATGCATTAATCATGGTATATGTGGAACGAGCAAATGACAGACACTTCACTAAATTACTGGGAGGTTCTAATGACCATACTGAACTAATGTTTGTATGGGAGAAGGGACAATCCACACAACAGAGTGGAAAAAGTGCAACTGATGCACACTGCATTCCTACATGCACTATATGAAGGCTGTGCAAATGACCACTTACCTAGAGCAGGATGGAAAGGGAAAATAACCTGCAAAACTCAATTGTGGCAAGTGGCATAGCTCAAACACATCAACAGCCTTGCATGATTCACAAAATGGGACTCTGTACATATTTTCATAGTCAGGACGTTTTGAATACAGACCATATGAAGTATTTTGCAGAGATGATGGAACCATTTTAGTTACACAAAAAGCAATTTTAAATATTTTTCCATCTCTGGCAATTCATATCATGCAGCGTTAAGCTAGTGGATGGCAGCCTGGACCATAGCCCTTAGGACAATAAAAGCCTTATGGGGCCCACAGAGGGTGGGTGAGAACCCCATCTCACAAATACATCACATTCTGGTTAACAATGGCCTGGACAAAATGACTACACTCAAACTGGCATGAGTGGCAGATATTGGACAGTTATATGGAGATGACAGGCAAGAGGTCAAAATGGTGCCACAAATGACAGCGATATCTGCAACGCTTAGACTCCTACAGTTCAAATACACACAGAGTGTACTACACACCTGAGTGATTATGGAGAATGGGTAATTGTCCCGAAGGAGCTGAGATGCAAAACAAACACGGGTGGCTTCATCCATATGGTATGGACATGTTCTACCATAAATGCATAATGGACAATCATCACACACACCCTAAAAGATGTCACACTATTCCTGGTACATTTGCTATCAAAACTGATATTGCTGGGGGTGATGGAGGTGGAGGAGGGCTAACCTCAATACATGAAGATACTGAATAGACTGGACTGCTCGATAGCTAAGAAGAATACAACCAAGCACTGGCTATCACCAACAGTGTGGGTATGGAGGCAAGGCATAGATAGGTGTGGGGTAACATATGAAACAGTTTACAAAGGTAGGGGCTGTTCTCCCAAGTATATCAAAATCTGGGACCGTGGATGTTGTTTGTGGCCTTATGTCTAAAGAAAGATACATGCATGTTGTTGCACATACGGAAAAGGAACTTTGGGCCTTATTTATATGTTAGCGGCGAGAAAACTCCATGCAACAGAGTTGCCTCCGCATCAACATGATGGCCCACCCTCCCATTTTAAATTTGCACAGTCCACAGTTTGACGGCTGAGACTACTCAGTCTCTGCTGTGGGCAAATCCTCCAATGGCCAGACGGAGAAATGGCTGTCAATGGTTTGGCTGTATGTCCGTCCACCTAATTCAGATGGCCATTTTTCAATACCTATCACCACCAGGAAAATACTCCCATGGCAAGGGTGGCATCGTTTGTTATATTTTCAAATAGAAAATCCCGCTTTTGGGGGAAAAAATATGTTTTTGGACATATGGTTCAGTCGTGTTGACGGAGCTGTCTGTCAAACTTACAGTGGATTTTCAGCAACCGCTGTGATAATAAATCCTGACGATGTTTGAAATGTCTGCTGGGCCAGAGGCATTTCAAATTTTGGCAAAAATTATCCTGGTGCCTTTAAGTTGATTATAAAAATCAGTATACAAACGTAGGGGCTGTTTTCCCAAGTATATCAAGATCTTGGACCGTGGATGTCATTTATGGCCTTAATGTCTAAAGATAGCTATATGAATGTAGGTGCACATACGGATATGGAACATTGGGCCTTATTTATATATTAGTGGTGAGGAAACTCCATAGCAACAGAGTTCCCTCCGCATCAACATAATGGTCCACCCGACCATTTTACATTTGAGCAGACCACAGTTTGACAGCCGAGACTACTCAGTCTCTGCCATGGGCAAATCCTCCATTGGCCAGACAGAGAAAGGGCTGTCGAAGGTTTAGCTGTATGTCCGCCCACTAAATTTAGATGGCTATTTTTCAATACCCATCACCATCAGGAAAATACTCCCATGGCAAGGGTGGCATTGTTTGTTATATTTTCAAATAGAAAATCCCACTTTTGGGGAAAAAATATTCGTTTTTGGACGTATGGCTTCGACGTGTTGACGGAGCTGTCTGTCAAACTTACAGTGCATTTCCAGGAACCGCTAGGATGGTGAATCCTGACGATGCTTGAAATGTCTGCTGGGCCAGTGGACATTTCAAATTTTGGCAAAAATGATCCTGATCCCTTTAAGTTGATTATGAAAAGTAATGCAAAAATGATTGGAACTGTGTACACTTTAATGAGTTATGCTATATTGGTTTGTTTATATGACTAAAAGCAATAAAAATAATTATATATAAAAAGGGAATGGCATGTTTGATTGATATCGAGGGACTTTAAACGTTAGAACAGATCAAAGCAGACTCAGGCATACCAGAGCAAGAAAGACATAGATATCTACAAATTTGTCATTGTTTGTCACGTGGTGCTCTTAAAAGATCACAAGTCATGCCTTGACACCCTTTGAGAAATGGCTGACAACTAAAAGCAGGGAGAATTGTACACTATCCAAAATATACCAACACTTGAGAGGAGGTGACAACGAGGCGAAAACATCAGGTCAGATGAGATGGGGGAGAGAGATGGGGCAAAGCCTCACATCAACAGAATAGTCCTCGGTCTACCAGAGGGCAAGAGTCACCTTCACCGGCGACTCCATCAAAGAAACACTAATTTAAAATAAAACTGTATCAGTATTATACACCAGAGGCTCCATGAATGAGATAATACAAGATCGAAGGACTAATGGCGAGATTGTGGTGGTAAAGGCATGCTTATTCACCTACTTTGGCACTGCTCAAAGCTCAGGAAATATTGGGCCGGGGTATTAGATGACACTGACTCTATGTTCGAAACCAAGATATTGAGCTTTCTCACCTATATTGTATTGGGATACCAGACCGCTTCACCTACCCTCTCAGGTCACCAATGGGGAGAATCATACAGCTTTATTGATTGCAACAAAGCATTCTATTTTGACTGCAAGGAAGATGGTTGTATGATAGAACCAAGTATGCCTAAACCACGCATGCCCTAACAACGCGGTCTGAACTACGACCGTGTTTCCACCACACATGCCTTCACTACGCATGCCGTTACCACGAATTTCATTGTGAGAGCATGTTTGCTAAAGGGTGGTAAATTGCATATCCTAGCCCACCTGCCCCACGCCCTAACACCCGATATCCCTGTAATCCACCCTGACCCAGCCTTTAAAACTACCCTGACCCTAAGCCCTAACACTCGGTCCCTGCCCTAAAAACTACCCCGCCCGAGCCCTAAAACCAACCCCGTCCTGCCCTTGAAACTACCCCTTCCCCTCCTCCCGCCCTGAGACCTAAAACCATGCCAGAAACTACCCCAGCCCCACCCCACCGCCCTGAGCCCTAAAATTGCCCCCCTCCCTGCCCTTAAAAATACCCCTGTCCCTTCCCCCCTGCCTGAGGCCTAAAATCCTGCCCCAGCCCTTACAACTGCCCCGACAACCCCCGTCCTGAGCCCTAAAACTCTGCCCCTACCAAAAAAACTACTCAGACCCCCCACCCTGAGCCCTAAAACCAACCCCACCCCTACAAACTACCCCCACCTCCCAAAACCCTGCCCCACTTACCTGATCGCATCCGGAGCTTCCTGTTCCTCTCCCCACCCACACAGACATCTAGACCACTATCTGCCTTAACCATACATATGGTTAAGGCAGATGCTGAGATAAGGCAAGCGTTGTTCCGCTTGCAGGGAAACGGCACATGCGCTGTAAAGGCCATTTCCCAAGGAAGACAGCACGAGTGCCGGATCATAACTCCTGGATACATAAAGGGGCATATTTACAAAGGGATTGTGGCACTGGAACCTCACTTTTACCAACGTTCCGGTGGCACAATGCCCTGCACCATATTCACAAAGTGGCGTTAAGCCACTTTTCGTGGCTTAACGCCACTTTGTAAGTGTGGTATCCTTTCACACAGATATCTGCATCAAAGGGGCATGCAATGGGTGTTGCTGTGGGCGTTCCACAGCAACACCTTTTGCTTTTTGATGCTGCCCCTGATTTACAAGGATGTGTAAAAATGAGGGAGCGCCAAAACTTATGCCATGCAATTGCAGGCGTTAGAATGGCGCAATGAGGAGAAATACTTTTATTTTTCCTTGTTTTGCTTTTTCTATGTGTGCTTCAGAATGCAGCACACATAGACAGAGCAGAACACCATTAATTATTGTTTAGGTGCAGGAAGGTGTCCCTTCCTGCACAAACACTCATTAAATACTGGCGATTTGCTACTTCTATATGTGCTGCAGAATGCATCATACATAGAAGTAGCAAATCGCCATTATTGATTGTTTATATACAAGAAGGGACACCTTCCTGCACATAAACAATCATTCCCTGCAATGCAGGTACCCTTGCACTATGGCGCAAGAGTGCCTATGTTGGTGCTAGGCAGCTATTTTTTGCGCCAGCACTAGGGAAAACACAGGGGTGCGCCGTTTTGTTGTACATACAGCTCATCCATACATTTTGGAAATAGTGGAGCGCGGTGCTGCTCAATTTGCCGCTTCTCCAAGCTCTACCATTTCCTTGTAAATATGCTCCAAAGATTGGACATTCTGGCGACGGAGAAAGTTACTATGACCCTAGAACAGGGTAAAGACTTTGAAGCTTTATGGAGATCCTGCCTATCGTTTCTTTTAACTGAATCCAGGGAACTTTTATGTCCCAGATACCTTAGGGTCCTTTGGTTACTGGCCCTGACAATGGGAGTCACTGGGGGGGGGGGGGGGGGGGGGGGGAATGGGCAATAGCTCTGGTGAGTCAGTGTCGGGATTTGTTCTGGAAAACAGTGGAAAAATCTGCGTGATGAAGTCAACAAATTATCAATAACTCACTCACGTTAAGGTGGAAAGGTGGCCTTTGGTAACCAAACTGTGAATAGCTATGTTTGGCCAACGGTGTTGGGAGGTGGGGAGCTTAAGGGGTAGGTGGGATTTGTTCTTTTAATTAAAGATAATTTGTTAATTAAACTCAAACTTGGATCTGACAATCATACTAATGAGGATCCCTGTCAGGCAATGATTGTACGCAGGAGTAAATGTCAAATAATAACAATAAAAAGAATTGTTTAAAAAATTAGTTTGTTTAAGTGAAAATTCAATGGGACCTTGGGCAAGAACATAAGGTTGGTACGCAAGTTGACCTTGCCCTTCGTAGAACAGAGGTAAAGATTTACTATGGTGATGGGAGACCCAGCAGCAGTGCGATATTCCATGAGATGTATTTTGGAAGTGCTCTATTGATTAGCTCAAAAGGAGACGGTGTTAACAATTTAACTTCCATGGCAAACGAGGGCACCTCATGCGAGGGAAAACCCTAGAAAATCCCCTCATAAGTTGTTTGATGACTCTTTGGGAGAGTAATGATGATAATTCATCAGTTCCTCTAAATCTCAAGATTGGGGCCAAATTAACTCTGACTGATGAGCATCTGAAACACGTTTTGGCCACTTCATGGGTTGTAATAATATCAGATTGAGCCCTCTGTACTTACACACATATTGAAGCACTTCTCTTTAGCATTAGAAGTCTTTATTAACTCAGGTGGTTGTGATTGCTTCAGTACCTCCCTCAATCAGCTGCGATGTTGAGATGACAGAACTTTAAGTGGTCACGAACCAAGCTGTCAGGCTGAGTGACTTTATACTGTGGTGAAGGATCTTGCCCACTGTATCTGGAAAAGAGTTTGCCATGGATCTTTATCCTGTACTGGTGTTCAACATGACAGTCTGATAGGCTGCTGTACCAGAACTGGTGCTGCAACACTGGGACAGTCAGAATCGACGTATAGTGATTCGTATTAGACTTCCTCAGCACGCTGAGAATGGGGGGAAACTGCAGAAAGACATAGGCAAAGATGTTCGATCATGCCAATCCCTTGTGGTGTAATACTGTCATTTATTTTTCCGCAGGGTGGCAAATAGGTCTAGAGTTGGAGGACTCTATTTTTGGAAGACATAATGCAGTTGATCTAGGTGGAGCTCCTATCTGAGAGGGAGTGCATCTGCCTCGTCGTTCTGGACTCCTGGTAGACATCACACTGCAATTTTACATATTTTTCTACCGCCCAGTCCCGCCTCCTCTGGCAGAGAACAAGATCTCGTTCCTCTATGATTGGCGATGTAGTACATCAAGATTGTGTTGTCTGACCTGATCAACACAGCTTGGCCCAAAAGTCTCTGCAGGAATGCTTGTAGAACCGGCCTGATGGGCGACGGCTCAAAGATATTTACATCTTGTGTCTTTTCCTCTACCAAGCAGAGGACTGCACGTGGGGCCCATCCTTCCATGAATTAATTTGTTGTCATCACTATTCTGTCCATAGCAGGAAGGAATAGAAGGGCTACATTGAAGGTCCCTGGGAATCTCTGCCACTTCTGGATATCAGTTCTGTAATGTTTCAATCACCTGCCGCTCTCCTCCACTGGCTTGGAGGCAAGGTCTTTTATTCGTCCGATAAAGCCCTGACGAGCCAGTCAATCCCTTGGTGTCCTTGCCTGTGTAACAAGGTGACCATGGGGGACATATACTTTGTGGCTAGCTGAGAAGCTGACTTCAGTTCAAAAGCAAGCGCTTTGATTTTGTAGTGCTGACCCGCCATGGAGAATTAGAGATATACTGACTGTGGTTCAAGTGTATTGAGCGATACAAATAAGTGCTCTGAACGTTCACGTAGATAAGAACTCTCCTTCCTGAAGCATCAGAACAACTTCCTGCAAGTCTGAGCATCCACCAGAAGTATTTGTTCAAGCACTTGAAACTATTGAAGCGCTCCACTCCCAGAAAAAAACTGGAATAGAATCCCAGATTGCTTTGGCATTTTGGGACTTTCTCAATTCATCCTTTTAGAAGGAGAAGAGTGTATTGTTGCATTTCTCTCAAGTGCAGATGATGCTTCTTCCTGGGTGGATGATTTTGTGGCTTTTCTATAAATTCCAGAGTGTACCCAGACTTAACTGTTTGGAACACAACAGGAAATTCTTTGCCCTATAGATGCATAAAGTCTGCTCGGGTGTGCGAAGGAGTTAAGGGTGGGGTGGGGTAGGGAGGTTAGTCAGGCTTGCTTTTAGTTAGCTTGGGAGCAACTGAGTAGAGCCTCTCTTATAATATAGCCTTTACATTGGCCTCGGTTGGAGGAGTAACCTGGGTCGTATCTGTCTTCTCTGGAAGGGTAATATTGTCGTACTTAACCCCCATTCTGTTTGAAGCCTCCTCTATAGGCCGTAAAGCGTCTGAGCCCATAAAAGTATGTGAAAGGAACACGTCTGTTTTGCATTACTCCAAGGCATCGTGCCAAATTGGTTGGTGTCCTTTTATATACTCTGCAATGATTAACCACATGCTTGCCAAATATGGTTTGTTCATCCTTAGGCATCTCAAGAGTCTTGCCTGCCTTTTGGGACAGAAGTACGTGGACACAAGCGAACCTTGTCATATGAGTACTGCTGCTCCTGCTGGATGGTTGCACACCAGAATTCCAGACATTCATTGCTATATCTTTGTTGGAAACTGATGCAATGGCCCTTTCTCTTTCAATCGCTTTAGCCTCTTCTCTTCTGTGCTCAGGGATTAGATCTATGAGAGATTACGTTGTGTGCCACATTTGGTGGTCGAAGCAGTCTAATATGGCTAAGGCATTTGCTGCCTCCAACTGACCCTGCGGCATAGATTATTAATCATCTCCCATCTGGAGGGGCAAACGCCTGGAGCAAGGTTAGTTTCTGGCCATTTCTGAGCTGCTGCACTAAAGGAATCTGGCCAGGGATGATAGGTAAAAATGCCAGAGCCAGCTGCGGTTCCCTGTACTTCTTTTCGCAGTACCATATTATTGCTTGCACCATAACATACGTTTGGGTTGCTCTTTACAGATATGATCCAGTCTAAGATTTGATTCTGAGCTTTTTCTTGGCTGTACTTTAAAGTCATATAAAAAAGCACTGCTGCTCCACTGAGGACATCGGGAGGTCAAACTTCATCACTGCTCATTCTAGCAAGACATGGAAACGGGCAAGGTATTCTGGTGGAGAGTCTGGTAGCAGGGGGGTTCATATCACTTTTTTTTTTAAAGGCAGTCTCTCCAATCCTCCTCATCTTTGTGATCGCCCTCATCATCAGCCCTTCATCCGTGACTTAACCCTCCTTCTCGGATAGGTAAGATTCCTGATCGACATCAGGAGAATCCTATTCCACCTTGTCCCTGGGTGTTGGGGCTACAGGGAGTGGAGCCAAGGTTGGCTTTAGAGAATGTGTTGGTCGGAGAAGGCAGCTGTGGTTGTGGCTGCAGCAGAGTAGTGGGTTGGCATTGATGGAAGCAGCTGAGATGGCGCTGCAGTTGATCCTGTTCAGAGAACCAAGCAGAGGGTAGGCAAGTGGCAGACTTTGGAAAGTTCTTTTTTTCACTTAAGAAATTCTTTATTGATTTCGTTTAAAATAACAAAACCAGATACATCAACAATAGCCATCATCAAACATGTCAGAGAGTGTCAGCCTGTACAGCATATGCAAATCTAAACCGCAGCATTATACCCTAATCGATTACCTTCATGAACATAAAATGAAATACCAAATCAGCCCCCTGACATTCAAAAAGGTAACTCCCCACCCCACAGAAACAAATTAGTCATCATTTGAGGTGGCAGCGTCCTTTTCATCCGTTGAGTGCATTCGAGAGCATCCAGGGTGCATGAAGACGGCAAGGAGCTCCGCCCACACCCCCATTTCGTCCCTCACCTTATCATTGTGTCTGCACTTCTTCAGCTGTACCCCCTCTGCCACTGCCCATACAGCAGGATCGGTTTGGGAAGGCGGACATTGGCCGATGGGCCTGCGCCTCATGATCTTGCAAGGGCGGTGTCTAGAAGAAGTAGAGTTATCCCCCTCCAGGCCATCACTTTTAGACCATGGGGAAGGGGGAGGGGAGAAAGGAGGGTGTGTTGTATGCAGAAGCCTCACATGGGGGAGGTGATTTTTGACTATTCTCACCGAATCCCCCACCCCCAATTCCCCCTGAGCAGCAGCAATGTGCTTTTTGATTGGCACCTCCCTTACCAGCTAAATGTCCTGAGGCTATAATGGGTTGGGGAGGGGGTAAGAGAAGTGGCTTCCTTAGCAGCCACATGCTGTTACTTCACCCCAGTTTCGTTTAGGCCCTGTTGGGGGTGAAGAGAGGGTTGCATGTAATTGAATGAGGCGCCATGGTCAGAGCTACAGACGCGTTGAAACTGGGTTCGAGTTCCAGCGTCAGCTAAACATCCTTTGATTCTCGGCACATCACCTAATCGCCATACTGAAAATGAAAATGAATTTGTAATGTAACTGGTGCTCATGTCTCCAATGACTTTGGGCTGATTTCACACTATACAAAACTATAACAAAAAAATAACCAGTCAGATTCCAGTGCGACTAACCAGATGTGGAATGTGGGCCACATTTTTGAGAGTGCCTGGACCTATTTGTGATTCCAATCCTACCCTGCCATTCAGCCACATTCGCCACCCAACGCTCCACACTGGGACCCATCAGCCCCATCGAAGTGATGGGCACCCAGCGTTTAGCCAGTAGCAGCAACAAATTCAAGAACTTAAACACCATTCTGCTGGTTCCGCATTAAAAGGCATCCGCACCACTGCCGTCACCCGAGCCACCTCACTTAGCCAGAACGAATACACAGCTGGGCTGGGCAAGTCCACGCCAAATGTACAAGAGGACACAGGGGCCTGGCATCTCTGACAACTAAGCAACCTACTTGGGTCCATTTAATGTAGGAGCACTGGCATCATGTACGTGTGGTGTAGGAAATGAAAGTGTTTAAGGTTTAATCTGCCATTGCCTGATATAGACTCCACAAGCACACACATTCTTGCCCATTGTGCATCCTCAATATTTATCACCAGATCACTATCCCATGCCCCCCGGGCAGGGAATGCAATACACAAACGATCTGCTTTCATGGCTTTGTATAGGTGAGAGACCAAGTGGCAGTCCCCTCCCAATTCTAACAAGCTCCGAAAAGTGAATGAAGGGACTGGAGCTGCGGGGAAGGAAGGCCATATATCCTAGACTATAGTACTAACACTAGCATGTTGCAGGAACTGTATCAACCATATGTGAAAAGAAAACGAGTTACTTACCTGTAACTTCAGTTATCCAGTACTGGTATCTTTCATAGATTCACATGCTTGAATCATCCCCGCCGTCGAGGTGGGAGTCTCATGGTATAATAAAATAAATATATATAACAGTAGTAAAACATATTACAATAGGCATAATGGACTATACAGTCACTGTAGTAGCCCGTCCTTGTCCTTTTGTAAAACAGAACCAAAGTTGAACCACAGCCAATCAGGCTCTAGCACCCTCTAGAACACTCCACAAAGAGGCAAGTCCCTCAGATTTTCGAACACAAGTGAAAGCAAGTATAATAAGCAATAAGGGAAGCATCTCCGGGGAGGAGGGTGGATCACATGTGAATCTATGAACGATACTAATACTGGATACCTGAAGTTACAGGTAAGTAACTCGTTTTCTAATCCAGTATTGGATCTTTCATAGATTCACATGCTTGAATCAGAATAGTTAGCAGTTAAAGAATGGAATTTTAGTGGATGGTGGGTATCACACGAATGACATTTAGATACCTCGTAAAAAGAAATACATCAACATATCTACAAAATATGCAATTAGCATTTAATAAATAATCACCTCCAAACAGAGGTTTACCTTACTAGACAAGGTTGCGTAAAACTGCTTGTCCTACAGCTGATTCTGCTTCTGTAGCCAAATTCAAGCAGTAATGCCGTGTAAATGTATGTACATTTTTCCAAGTTGCAGCACAGCAGATTTTATCTAATGGAACGCCAGCAAAAAGCGCTTCTGACGATGACACTGGTCTTGTGGAAGGAGTTTTAGGTTTTACAGAAAGAGGACTTCCTGCTTTAGAATGGCAAAATTGAATAGCTGATGCAATCCACCTTGCAATTGTTGCCTTAGTCACTGCTGTAGCTGGTTTTTGTCCACCATATGACACAAAAAGTTGATCCGACTTTTGAATGGACTTAGTATGTGACAGATACAATTTTAGACATCTCTTTACATCCAGAGTGTGAAGAGCCTTCTCAGCCGGGGAAGTAGAACTGGGAAAGAATTTACGCAGAATAATAGGATCATTAAGATGGAAAGACGATGGAATCTTAGGAATAAAGGTAGGATTAGTTCTGAGGAGAACGTAGTCATTGGTAAACTGAAGACATGGCTGTTTAATAGTTAATGCCTGTATTTCGCTGACTCTCCTGGCGGAAGTAAGAGCCAACAAAAGAGCAATTTTCCAGGAGATATATTTAAGCTCAGCTCTGTGAATTGGTTTGAAGGGATGCTTCATGAGCTGCGCTAGAACCAGACTATGTCTCCATTCAGGAGGAAGAGCTCTAACAGGAGGAAAAACTCTGAAGAGACCTTTCTTAAATTGCTTGACCAATCGGCTAGAGCAAAGAGATGGCCACCAGAGGAACGCCTGTACTTACAGATGGCGGCCGGATGTAATTTGATAGACGTGAACATTAGGCCAGATTTAGCCAGTGAAAGCAGATAAGGAAGAATGTTGTCTGGAGAACACTCAAGAGGATGCTCATTATTATTAAGGCACAAAGAACAAAAACGTTTTCACTTAAGAGAGTAGGTCCTAATGGTGCATGGTGCTCTAGCTTTAGCAAGTATGTCTCTATAGTCCTGAGGCAAATATAATTCTTTGAATTCAGAAAGTTCAGTAGCCAGGCGTGTAGTTGCAGCGGGGCTGGATGTGGATGGAGATTCTGGCCCTTGCTCAATGTCTTATCAAAAAAAGGGGGGAAATAGAGGTTGATGGTTAGGTTCACCCTCCAGCAGTATATGTATCAAAGAACAACCTGAACTAGTCAAGTAAAAGAACCTAACCTAGGGGGATGGGAGGTGTCAGAAAACAAATTGATTCTGGAATACACCAAATATAGAAAAAGGAAAAGATTGTCCTTTTCTTGAGTCCCCTCACTCACCAGGGTTTCCCCACGGTGACATGCTTCATCATTGGGGTCCTCCCAGTCCTCTACGGACTGAGACGTGCTGCGACTTGTGAATTACGTAGGAGCACTAAAAAATCAGACTATGTGTAGTGCAAGTGAAAGAGTGGAGTAGAATTTAAAATTAATCAGCTAGTGGGCCAAATAAACTTTATTGATGCTCTAAGCTGAAAAAGTTAAAAATGGGGTGATATGCTGAGGTCCCTAGTTATAATGAATAGGTGTGTCTAGCATATGGTCTGGTCAACTAGTTTCGAGCTTCCCCAGCTCTTCGTCAGGACAACACCGGGACCAGCCCAGTGAGACAGTGCCACTCCTAGTTAACCTAAATAAGGTGCAAAATGTGAGACGCTGCAACTGTAAGGCATGCGTAACATATGATACATACGTAATGTACGTCAGACGAAATCTGTGGGATGTAATAAGACACATATTAATGGGAAAAAAGTTGTTCATAAGTACTATTATCCTTAATAATTGTGAGCACACTACACCCAAGTGTTCAATCACTTCAGCCTCTGATGTGCCTCGTTGTGGGTTTTTTATAAAAAAGAGAAAGGAAACAGAGGAATGTTAAATTGCTATCTCCATGCCGGCGTTATTGTGCTGAAAAGTGATTGTGATTTAACACAATATCCATATTAAACTAACATGTCTGACACAACATGAAACACACATACACAAACATATAGATGACATAAATAAGCATTACATACTTTTTAAAAGACATTAATATGCCTCATGGTCAACGGAGGGGCAGTGGCGATCTAGTACATCTAAAGAAAAAATGTAAAGGTTGCCGTTAAAAGCTGTGGTGTGCTTCGTGGTAAATGTTCGCCCTTTTTGGACAGAGAAACGGAAAAGATCGATGTTCTCCGTAAAGCGGGTGGGATGGAATGGAAAGGCTATCCCAGAGCGCTCACTTACTTGTACACGGACAGCCACGCTTCTGAACACCTACTTGGGCCAACACCTACCGGACCGCATTCTGGCGTGTCTCCGGTGTGGGTACTAGCAAAGCCGAGCAAGAGGCTATACACCAACTTTCAAACAACAAAGACCTAACTATAAAACCAGCTGACAAGGGTGGGGCAATAGTTCTACAAAACACCCCCGACTATCAAAAAGAACGCCTACGGCTGTTGGCAGATGAACGTAATTATCTGGTAATACACCAAGACCCCACAGAACGTCTACGGATTGAGATTGCCAGTCTGGTGGAGGAATCCTTGGCAAATGAGTGGATCAGTAAAAAAGAAGCGGATTTTTTGGCAAACAGAAAACCCATAGTCCCTTATTTTTACACGATTCCCAAAATACACAAGTCAATGGAGGCGCCCCCTGGTAGACCAATAGTATCAGGCATAGGTTCTATTTTGGAACCTTGATCTAAGTTTGCAGACGCATTCTTAAGACCCTTGGTCCAAGCCACTGAAACATACCTACAGGACACGAAGGCAGTCCTTAGTTTAATTAAGGACCCTAAGTTCAATCCTACAACCAGTATACTGATCAGTTTAGATGTGGAGAGCCTCTACACTAGTCTGCCACACCAAGACACCTTGGACATCCTGGAGGAAGTACATTTTCTAAGCAACTGGGACTACCATACACCCAGACATGTGGTTCTTGAATGTTGTCGCCTGGCTTTAACTGAAAACTTTTTCCAATTCAATGACACTTTGTACAAACAAACCCACGGTACCAGCATGGGAAGTACATTCGCGCCGAGCTTAGCAGGACTCTACGTATACCACCTTGAGAAACAAAAGATTCTCCATCAGCACAACCCACACATCAACCATATTAAATTATGGAAAAGGTATATAGATGATGTGCTCTTGATTTGGGAGGGGAACGAAGAAGAAGCAGAGTTCTTCCTGATTTGGCTAAACCAACAAGATCCTTTTTTGAAATTCACTTCCACTATGAGTAAGTCCAGTCTGGTCTTTCTTGATTTAAACATAATAGCACATGAAGGACGTGTAAGAACAATTGTTACTTACCTGTAAACAGGTGGTTCTCCAGTATTGGTGTCTTTCATAGATTCACATGCTTGAATATTCCCCGTCGTCGGAGTGGGAGTCCCACGGTAAATAATATAGCAATATATACAGTGATAATATATATATATATATCCCTATACATACGTAATTATATAAAAACAGAGATATAAGCATGTAGAAACCTAAAGAATGTCCCTATATGAAATTTCCATAGAGATACATGGAAAGAGAAAAAAAGACATTCGTAGTCTATCTCTGTCATTATGTTAGTCCAAACTACGGCCAATCAGGCGCCAGCTCCTCTCTAGAACCTTCTCCTCAGAGCTCCTCACCTCAGATTTTCGTAGCACCAAAGTCACTTTTAGAGTGTATGAGGAGAAGAGAGCCTCTGAAGGGAGGAGGGAGGGTCGCATGTGAATCTATGAAAGACACCAATACTGGAGAACCACCTGTTTACAGGTAAGTAACAATTGTTCTTCTCCAGTATTGGGGTGTCTTTCATAGATTCACATGCTTGAATATAGAATAGCTAGCAGTAACAATCATTATTGTTTCCATGATCACACAGCTTCGAAATTGTAATGACAATCAATCTTCTTATGCATATGACAGTACTGAATAACTGTAACCGTATAAATGCATCATTATGTCAATTATAAATGGAAACAATATGGAGGAGGGAAGGAAGAGGCTCACCTTATTTAAAAAGATTGCGTAGCACTGCCTGTCCTACTGCAGCGTCCTCTTCGCTTAAAGTTGCCAAGCAGTAGTGCTTAGTAAACGTGTGTCTGGTCGACCACGTAGCTGCTCTGCAGATGTGTTGCAAAGGTACTCCAGCAAATAAGGCGGTAGATGATGATACTGCCCTAGTGGAGTGTGCTCTCACTGAAGACTGTAGGGGTTTGTTTGCTCTTTGGTGGCAGAAAACAATAGCCGCCGAAATCCAGCGTGCAATCGTCGGTTTAGTAACCTGACGTCCTTTATGACAACGTCCATATGCTATAAAAAGTTGATCGGATTTTCGAAACGAAGTTGTCCTACTGATGTAGAACTTTAGGCATCGCTTCACGTCCAAAGAATGCAATCTTTGCTCTGCAGGTGTCTGAGGATTGGCAAAAAAGGTCTTTAATATTACTGGCTCATTAATATGAAAATCAGTAGGCACCTTGGGTAGAAATGATGGATTGGTGCGTAACACTACAGCATCCGGTTTGAACTGCAGGAACGGAGGTTTGATGGTAAAAGCATGAATGTCACTGACACGACGTGAAGACGTTAATGCCAGAAGTAGTGCGACCTTCCAAGTAAGATATTTTAAGTCTGCCTTGTGAATGGGCTCGAATGGAGGTCTCATCAATTGCGCCAACACAACGTTAAGATGCCACAACGGAGGAGGGCGCCGAATTGGCGGGAATTTCCGCTCTGTAGGATTGTTGCTGTTGATAGCCATATCTATTTTGGTAATTCCGGGGTTGATATCTTTGGTAGGTACCTCGAAAGAAATAAGATCTTCTGCCACGGGCGCCTCGAAAGGGTGTCTTTCTGTACAGAAGAGTACCCAAGGCTTTAGCTGTGTCCGTGTCCTTTTTAATTTCCTGTAAGGTATCGTTGATGTGTTTGCCAAACAGCGCATCCCCATCGAATGGCATATCTAGTATCTTGCTCTGTACATCAGGACGAAAGGTGGTAGACTTGAGCCATCCCTGTCGACGGAGAACTGCTGCCCCAGCCAGTTGACGAAAACCTAGAGAAACCAAATCCATAGAGATGTCTATTATCTTGGATGCTGCCCTCCCTCCATCAAGGAGAATTTTTCTCGCCTCCTGCTTCTTATCAACCAGCAACAATTCGAGGTACGGAGCAACATCAGACCACATTTGGCGGTCGTACCATCCCAGAATTGCCAAGGAATTCGCAGCCTGCACAGAAGTACCCGCCATGGTGGTGAATCTTTTCCATACATTATCTAGTCTCCTTCCATCCTTATCAGGTGGTGAAGTTATTGGCGATGAAGGATTTCTGGATCTGTGCTGAGCAGCTTGGTTCATCCTGGAATCTGGCCTAGGTTGTCCGAATAGGCATGCACGGGCATCGTTTGGGGCCCTATACTTTTTGTCAATTCTAGGAAGAATTGCAGGCACAGAAAAATGATTTTTCATAATTTTAACGCCCTCTTCCCAAATATGGTCAGTGATGGGAATAGCGCGGACCAATTCCCTGTTCTGGTCCTTAAAGTCATATAAAAAGCAGTTGGTCTGCTTAACAGACATAGGAAGGTGGGAACGGTTTGCCACTCTTTTTATGATGGCATGAAAACTTCCAATGTCCTCCGGAGGAGAATCGGTTGCCTGAGGAGCCGGTGGGGATGGTGTTGGGATTAAGTAATCCTCCCACTCATCGACAGTAGTAGGTATCTTAGGGAGTTCACCTTCCTCAGAGACTGTATCGTCGTCATCATCTTGCACTCCTGGATCTTGTGGTGCAGGCAAAATATCTTGAGCTTCTGTAATCGAGGGTCCTGCTGTATGGACAGCAGGCGGAGGAGCGAGTTGTCTGTGAACAGAATCTGCCGCAATAGGAAAACAAGTATGGTAGTCCTGCAGCATTGCTGTCAAGTCCTGCACTAATGCCACAGGCATTTGAACCATAGGTTCTTGACGAGGCAACAAAACTTGAGGCCTTTGCATAGGTTGATAATGTTCATAATACTCCTCCTCATCGTCCTGTTCTTGGTACTTTACATGAAGTTGAGAGAGGCTGCGAGCTGGACTGAACAGCCCATCATCTTCAGATTTCTCAAAAAAAATGGCCAGGAGGTAAAGGAGATATATATGAAGGGTCTTGGAAAAAACCTCTCGTCGACGGGACCGTGGACGAGAACCTGGATGACCATACAGGTGTCAATTGCAAGGAAGTAAGTCTTCTCCGCATACGCGTCGACAAGATGACCGTTGACGGTGACACAGATCTAGTTGAAGCTGACATGACCGTAGTCAACTTTGAAGTAGTCGTCGATGTAGTGGTCGTCGTCGCTGGAGGAGGCGTTGATGAGGGAGGGACCGTCAATGCTGTCAACGGTACCATCGACAGTGCCGTCGCCAACTGCAAAGAGATTTTCGTTGACGATGGTACAGTCTTCGTCGATGGTTCCGTCGATGAAGTAAGCTCGACGAAGGTGGCGGTTTTATCGCCGACGATGCCTTTTTCGACGACGAGGAGGCTCTGACTGAATTTGAGGCTGTTTGAAGGCAGCTTTCTGAGGTGTTTTTGAGGTTGTTGTTTCTTCAGATTTTTCCTCAGAAGAGAATGTCAGCTTCCCTTTTTTAGCGGTAGAGTGCATAGTCTCATGATGGGACTTTTTGGATGACTTTCCAAGTGTCTCAGGAGATTCCTCAGATCTGTTCCTCTTCTTAGCCAGCTGGACTGATGCCTGAGAACAGCGACTGCCTTCATCCTCCGACACCACAGAGGATTTAGATTTTCGCTTCTCCAGCCAAATAAGCAATCTGCCTTCCCTGTCCTTTAAGGTTTTAGATGAAAAGGTCCAGCAAAACCTACAGTCCTTGACTTTATGAGCAGGTTAAAGGCAATAAATACACTCCTTGTGGGAGTGTAGTCTCTTGTTACCACAAGAGCCACAAGGCAAGAATAAACCTTTTTTAGAAGTATCAGATATAATGTACTCACGAAATCCAAGAGAAGTAGCAAAAAACTGAGCAGAGCTCAGGAAGACTCCCTGTTACACAATGTGGGGTAGAAAATCTGAGGGACTTGCCTCATTGTGGAGTGTTCTAGAGGGTGCTAGAGCCTGATTGGCTGTGTTTCAACTTTGGTTCTTTTTTACAAAAGGACAAGGACGGGTTACTACAGTGACTGTACAGTCCATAATAGCCTACTGTAATATGTTTTACTACTGTTATATATATTTATTTTAATATACCGTGAGACTCCCACCTCGACGG
The DNA here is from genome assembly GCF_964204655.1 of Triturus cristatus. Taxonomy (NCBI): domain Eukaryota; kingdom Metazoa; phylum Chordata; class Amphibia; order Caudata; family Salamandridae; genus Triturus; species Triturus cristatus. Next base: position 81,795,865 of record NC_140586.1, on the reverse strand, counting down.
CTGATAATGATTCAAGCATGTGAATCTATGAAAGATCCAATACTGGGTAACTGTCTTGTGCCGCATCAAACATGATAAACTCTTCATTGGGAAACAAGTCCCATAACGTCTCGGAACCAGCCTCCTACCAGGTAAACACATCCACAGACTCCACCAACATGTTGGATCTGGTAGGCCAAGTAATATTGGTCCAAATTGGGAACAGACAGCCCACCCTCCTCCAGTGGCTTAAACAGAAAGTCCCTCACCATTCTACTCCAACCCCGTGTCCATATCAGCGCGGTAAGTAGGAAGTGCAACCTTATGAAACACTGCATGAGGAAGAGTGTCAAATGAGCATTGCATACCACCTTGGAAACGGCCACCAGGCCCATGAGGGAGAGAGAACGGGAATTCCATAACTGCAATGAGGACCGGAGGCCCTCAGTAACTCACCCAATGTTATACTGCAAGCGTTTCTGCGGCGTGTGGGCCACCATCACCCACACGTATCAGAACCTATCAGTCTCCCAACGGATGGGAAATTCATGCAATGTGTCCGAATCACGGACGACTAGGGTCCCCATAGGATACACCAACGATTTCCAGTGATTAATCTTAAGACCAGAGAGCTCCCTAAAAGCATCCAGGTAGCTCAACAGAAGGGGAAAAGACCGCCTAGGGGCTGAGAGATAGAAAAGGGTATCATCAGCATATACGGACACCAGGTGATTAACCCTCCCAAACCTGATCTCCCATCCAGACATAACCTCTCGGATCTAAAGAATATGCCACGTTATATCGCATTCTTTTTCACTGCATGCCATTACAACGCGGTCATTACAAAGACCATGTTGTTACACCGCATGCCATTATAACGCAAGTCGGAACAACGACTTGCTGTAGGGGGGTGCTGGATGTTGGAATAGTATAATTTACTATTCCAACTCCAATCTGTGCAACAGTAGCTAAGGTGTTGGATTTTAAATCCAACACCTTCTGACCTCTGCAGACCCTGCGTTGTAATAGCATGAAATGTAACAACGTAGTCGTTGTAATGACCGCATTGTAATGGCATGCGTTGTGTTGCATGCGTGGTAAACAATGTTTGCCGATCTAACTGATCAGTGGCTCCAGGCGATGGCAAAATGGAGGGTGACATCAGACAGCCCTGACGCATGCCCATGTCAGCACCCATGGATGAGAGCATAAATTACTCATTTGACCCTAGCTGTGGGACCAGTGTACAGGAGATGCACCCAGGCTCAAAAGTACCTACAGAACCCCATTGCCTCCAACACCCGCATAAGGTAGTGCTAGTTGACCGGGTCAAAAGCTTTGACAATGCCAATGGAGACAACAGCCTGTAACTCCTCCCTACCCTCCACCTCATACAGGATGTGCATTAGCTGCTGTAAGTTCATGGTGGTACTACGATCGGATATGAAACTACAATGGTCTTCGTGATTCAACTGCAAGATCACCAGACGCAACCGAAGGGACAGTGCCTTGCAAAGCATTTTTGTATCCATATTGATCTTCATAAGCGGTCGATAGGCAGGCAGGTCCTATTCAGCCAAACTGGGCTTCAGCATTATAGATATGCAGCCTTCCTGCATGGATGGAGGGAGCCCACCAGAGTTCCTGGCCACCAAGTACACCTCCAGTAATCATTGAATAAGAATGGGGTTAAAAGCCTGATTAAATTCAGCGGGGAAACCATCACTGCCCAGTGCTTTCCCCTTGGGCAATTGCCCAAGTGCTATCCAGATCTCTTTCGGGGTGAGATCTGCCTCCAGATCTTGAACAGCAGCCATACCCAGCTGCAGGAGCGGCAAGAAGGTCAGAAAAGTGTTAATGTGCTCCGGATCAGGCAGATGCATATTATGATACACCTGCCCCAAATGAGAGTTAAGGACATCCACTATGCCCCCATGTGTGGAAACTTTCTGCCCCTGAAGGCACTTATGAAGTACAGGGTGGAGGGAAGATTCCCGCCTAAGGATCCAGGCCAACCGGCCCGAGCGCTCTCCCTCCCAAATGGAGAAGTTGGCGATATGATGTTAAGGTGTATTTCTCCAGCCTGTCCCTTGCATCTGCAACCTGACGTTAAACCAGTAACTGTCCTCTCTGTCCCTTCTCATCATCAGGAGGAAGCAGCTGAATATATCCAAAGCATCCTCCTTCTGAATGAGTTCGGCCTGCAGAGTACGCCTAACCCCACAGGAAAGGCCTATACAATGCTCCCTGATCACAGTCTTCATTGCCTCCCACTTGGTCGACCGACGACGTGTGAAGATCATTTAATCTCGAAGAAATCAGCCAGCTCGCCCACCACTGCTTCCCTGCCCTCAGTATCCTGCATGACCTCAGGTGGGAGCCTTCAGGTTAATGGCGACCGAGCACCGCCTCCCCCACACTCAATCTCGCAGGGGACAGGGGAATGGTCAGACAAGTAGCAGGGCAGGTGTGTCACTATCACTACTCTAGAACCCAGTAGTGAGGCAGTTCGCAAAATACGATCTAGTCTACTGTAGGTACTGTGTGTCTGAGAATAAGTGTATTCCCTCGAAGAAAAGCCCTCCACATATCGCAGAGCCCCAAGTGAGCAATGACTTCCTGGAGTGAGAAAGTCATTCTAGGCTTATTATTATGACGAGGAGGGTGCCTATCGAGATCAACATCTAGTATATAGTTAGAGGTCCCCCCGCCCACAGAACTCAAGATTCTAATGCAGGTTAGAGGACGTGCTGCACGATATAAGGACCTCTCATCAATGTTGAGCCCATACATATTGACAATGGCGACATCTACCCTATCAACTCAGTGTCGTCGCAGTCCTCCTCTCTTCACCCAAGGCCCCCACCCGAAGTTTCAGTCCACCCGAGAGCCGTCCCAACAGGGCCCCTGGCGTCGCCCCTAAGTCTCCAGCCCTCAGGGCGCCCCAGCCTCTATCGCCACGGAAAGGAAGGCCACGTGGTTGACAGAGCCCGCAGGCGAAGATCATCAAAAGCCCCTAATCAGTCTCCTCCAGTCGCCCAGGCATGCCCACGTCCCAAAGAATTGGCGGGTGCGGCTCGGGCAGCCGGTCCAAGTCCTGCAGCTTCAACGGGGGACGTTCTCGATAACTCACAGGCCCCCGAGTGGGACCACTATGAGACAGCGCAGGCTTCCCCCGGCAGTCCCCAGCAGGTCAGGGTAGCACAGTGTCACCAAACCCCAGACAACACGGTCTACAGTCCTCACTCCGCACCCAGCTCCGGCTCCTCGGCTGCAGCAGGGGGTCGCACCTCCCCCGAAAGCAGCAATGTGGGGAAGAAGGAGCACAGACAGGTGCTACTATTTAGTGCACACTACGGTAGGATGATGCAGGATTTAACAGCGAGGAGACCCAGCTCATTAAGAGTACGTCCGGTCGGCCATCATAGCTGGCCACCCACCAGTCACCCTTTGGGAAGTTTGTTATCTTTTGCAGTGTAGACATGAAGGCAACTGGTGTATGTTTGCAGGAGGTTTACTGTGATGGTGCCAGAGCATTTGAGAAGGTCCACAGCTTCCAGGCAGACCTTCAGATGGGAATATTTAGGGCTCAAAAACACAAAAGATATTGAACATTTTAAAACGTTCTGTAAATGTGAAAGAATTTGAAAACTACAGGCTAAAAATTAAGTAGCCTCAGATAGATTTGTTGGAGCAGTGCAATTGCATCATAAACAGAATATAGTATGGACCATGAGTGGCTTCAATTATATTTAAAAAAGCGCCAACCTTTACATTCAAATTTAATGTTCATGAATTAATTATAAATATTTCATTATTTGTTTATTTGTTTGCTGAATGTTTGTTTCGGTATTTTCATGTATTGTTTTACGGTTCAAATCATCGAAAATGCCTGGGCCAGGGTTCCCAGCTTCCAGTAATGATCAAGTGGGGGTGCCTGGATTCCAATAATGATTCAGTGGGGTCCACAGAAGTCAAAAGATTTAAGAACCACTAATATATGTCATATACAAAGAATTGTCTTAGTCTTTGATATCAGTGTCTCGCTCAGATTCCAAGAAATGTACCAGCAATTAAGCAGATACCCTGGAATGGTAAATGATAATAGGCCAGTTGTGCTTCCAAAGCTGGTAGAATAGGCAATTCTGTTATCGACGATGACATCTGAAATGTCGATGATATGGTTGTCAACAATGTGGTTATCATCAACGTCGTAGTCAGAGTCGAAAGGAATGCGACTATGACAAGGATCTGGTTGGCGGTGGTGTCTTCGTCGACAAGGGTATGACTGTTAACATGTCATCATCAGTGGTGTCAACAGGAACTTGATGGACAACCAAGGGACACTGCCTCAAGACTTGCCGTCATCGATAGGATGGTCGTCAACAACAATTGCTTTTTAGTCAACTACGAAAGGGTTTTCATCACTGACAATTTAGGATGGACTTCTGACTTGAGGATCAGAGAAGCTGGACCTTTGACACTTTTCAGCGCAGGTTATTCCTCACCTTTTTAATGCCTTCTCTGATGAACTCTTGATCTTGTCTTTGAAGTAGGTGGATGCAGATGCTTTTAAAGAAAAGCCTAGCCAAGGAAGCGTCACATACTTCCTATTTTTGTTCCGCTTTTGTGGAGGAGCAATTTTCACTGAACCATCCCCAGAAGATGGTATATTCACTTCTCCACATGACGAAAAGCAAATATACTTTGCCTATCCCTAAGTGTTTTGCAGGTAAATGTCTTAGAAAATGTCACAGCGAGATGCCTTGCATAATAATAAATACAGCAATTGTGCAAACTATCATTGTAAATCTTTTGTCAGAGTCTCACCAGAATTTATAAGACAATTTGTTCCTTCTCTTCCATAGGGACTGTTGAGAGTGTATATCGGGGCCAGATGATGGAAAAACCTAGAAACCCCCTAAAACAACTCAAATCTTGTAGAAGTTAAAGTTAGGGTTGGCTGAAGTTCAGGGAAGGCCAAGAAGAAGTCAATATCTAGCAAATATAAGGTCAAAACATTAGGTAAGAGCAAAGCTCCTCTCTGGAACTCCCTCACACACAATGTGCGCAGGAAATCTGAGCTATAGTGGCCTCTAGGGGAAGTAGAGAGCTCAGCGCTCCCACATCATAAGCTGAAGTGTCGGCTGCATCAAATAAGGTGGATGCACCACTAAAAACACTATTTTTGGGGCGATGCTATTTTAACACTGTTTGCCGCTATTTAAAGTTACCGGGGATTACCAGACAGGGGAATGCTTCAAACTTGTGATTCTATTAAAGATTCAATATTGGAGAATTTTGTAGAATCCAGACACTGACTGAGAGGAACAGTCCAAACAGTCCACAACAGGAAATATTTCAACCTTTGAAGCATCCAATGCAGATAGGATTAATTGTTGTATGCATACCAATGGTCTTTCCCATTAACCCATACTCAAACTGGTCCTCCAAAATCAAACGTAGGCACCAAACCACATCATTACTGTATTGTTTTAATTTGACAATATTACTCAGTTGTATCAAAAAGGTTTATCTCCTCCCTGTCCTATTCCCTTCTCACAAAGCCAAATTTGCAAAGTAGTCCCGTTTCAGTTAGTACATACCATCTCTATGTGGGCACGACTCAAACAATTATGGCTCTCTTAAAACTGACATTCTGGAAAACATACAACTAAGATTGATCAGGCAAGTGGGAAAGAATTTAGGTTAATGTCAGTGTATAATTTTAGAAACAAAACAAAGAATCCGTGAAAAATATATTTAGCAGACTCCAGCATTGATCTAAACCACATTTTATTTTTTATAACATCACAGAACCATTTACAGCTCATCAAACTTTGGCACTTTAACATAGCATCGCATTGAGGTGACCAACAGCATCCCTTTGAGTTGACCAAATAAAGACAGTGCAAAACTCAAATCTGTTCAAGACCTACATCATAATCCAACATGCCAACAAGATTTGCATGTGTTACTAGCTCAGCTTGATCAACGTTTGGCTTTAGCTCAGCTCCTCTACAACCACGTCCTTTATTAAAAGCCACCATCCTTACTTTACCATTCTTTTGTTTTGTTATGGGTGCATCTCAGCCACAAGTAATCCATTGCACCTCTAAATCCTGATTGGCTTTGTCGAGGGTTGCATGAACACGTGTTCATCTGCCTTGTAGCACAGAAGTATCTGAGACATAGATAAATTGCTCTAAAGATAAAATAAAACAAAAAGCACTATGTTTATTGAATATGCCTTTTGCATATAAAAGTTCGCAAATAATGATCCTACTCAAAGTTTCAGCATGTTTCCATTACAATAATACATAAACTATTTAGTCAAGACCCATTTGATTTTAACCTATGTATATAGGGAAGCAATAGCTTATATTTCAGAAAAATGACATCATGTCTTAGTGACCCATTTGAACAGATGACTTAAAAATATTGAACGACATGTACTGTAGTCAATCTCTTTTGAACTCCTATATCAATGACCATATAATTCTCATTTCTGCTTTTTACTTGATTTTCATATAACTCTCATCTGGTTGTTCCAAATCAAGGCCTTTTTTTATGGTGTATTGCTCCCTCTCCACGCATCAAGTTGACACCCACCCTAATTCTGTAATTCACCGTCCTGATCCCTAATTAAATAAGTGGGACAGCTGACTTTTAATTCCAAACTAGTACGCAAGTTTCTTCTCTACGTATATTTATGCACTACCCTTTGTCACTTAAGCACCCACCATTTTACATATAATAAAAGTATTATAAAAAACAACGTTAAAATCACATATGCATGTGTTGAATTGTCCTGCTCTGTGCCGTGACTCCTGCCCATACCTCCATTTGCTGTACAGAATTGTATAATAAATGTTCTTTTAACTCACAGCGCTCCAAGACCCGTTTGGGTCTGGTCCACACTTTAAACACAAAGCTTAATTAAATAAAAAATACGAACAACGTTACACATGAGATTTAACAACTTCAACTTTTCTTTGCCACAATAAAACTAGAATTAATAAATCTTACTCTGATAAAGGGAGATCTGTTTGCTTGCCATTCATTAAAAGGGTATAACTTGCAAAGGCATTAAATGCGTTTGAGGTACAGATTTATTATCCCAATGAAATCCTACCTTTGGCCAAGACAGCCACTTTTTTAAACAAGCATTGAAAATGCAATAGGCCTCGCCCTTTATTAAGTTAAAGCCATTTGCTTTGCTAATGGTATTATATAGCAAAGCAAATGGCTTTAACTTAATAAAAGGCGAGGCCTATTGCATTTTCAATGCTTGTTCTAGACTCACAAACTCTCTCCAGTTTTTTTTCGGGCTCTTGTCATCTCTTGTATTAGTTCCCTCCTCCCCTTTCCACCATCTGCACCTTTTTCTGGAATGATCCACAACACAAAAACGGCTAAAACTCGCCAGCCTCGCAACAGCGCCTAGAAGCCGTCTCTTGTCAATACTGCGCTGTGCAAAACAATATGTCAAATATGAACTTTCCCTGTGTGATTAGCGGAGTTTTGTTATGTAGAGTGCGTGTTTCTTCTGTACCTTGTATACCTGCAACATCGCTGGCGAGATAGGACACCGAGGCCTATTCACAAAGACATTTTAAGGTACCATGGTCTTTACGTCTCTGATACTCTTTTACGAGCTCTTGCACGGGTTTGGAATTGGGCCCATAACATTTAAAATATTCATATACAATTAGTACAAAGGAATGTGCCTCCTTTCCACTGTTACTAATGGTGAGTTGGAGGGGTTGGGGCAGCGTCACATGGGCACGCAGGAGTACGTCAAGGCATACTCCTGCAGTACCGCACCCTTACGCCTAAATGCTTTTATGAATTGACCCAGTGAATTCAGTGCCAGAATGCCATTTTTCCAAGGTTGGTGAAGCGAGTCCCATTAAATTGGGTAATAGTAACATATGATATTGACAGCTCCTAGAAACGACAAAGGGTCAGTGTTGAGCGCTATATTACAAACTAGCGGTGACAGGAAAGGTCATTAGTGTGTAACAGGCTGGGTTCTCTTCTGATAAAACAAACGTTGACAACACCAAGCGTGCTGCTAATAGTGACCCGTAGAGAGAGTGTATATTTTCGATTTCTCTTCTTTTTAAACACCGCCATCGATAAATAAACGATTCTGCTTTTAGAAATTAATTGAACTTACATTTTCCATGTGCCCAGCGCATCTGTACACGCTCCAACTGTGTGTGTGTTCGGGAGGAGGGGGGGCGGCGGCTGTTTAGAGAGGCCGCTTTGAACCTGGAGCCTTTAGTCTGTATTAAAGGCTCCTTCTCCTAAGGGTGTGAGGACGAAGTTCATTTTTGCTTAATTACAATGAACAGAGGGAAAGTGGTGCAGGGATGCGTCGGGGGCCGGTTGACAAGGCCCGGCATAAATTTCGATCTCGGCGTGTGATCCTGGGCGCATTGTTGAGCACCCACAGTATCGAGGGAGAGGAATTCGGCCGGGAGTGACGCAGCTGAGGGGGAGGGGGGGCATGGGGGTGCTGCAAGGTCTGAGGCAAAGGAGCGCCGAGGTGCGCTGGGGGGAGGCGTAAGGATGGGCAGCAAAAGGTCGGGTTACGAGGTAAGGCGGGGAAGCAGGCCTCGCAGGGGGAGGGTTGTTGGCAGCGGCAGGCCACGCATGAAAGATTTTCTTGCCTTTATGGGGCCATGTGTTTGAAACACATGGCCCCTTAAAGATAAGAAAACCTTTTACCACAGACGTAAAGGAACCAAGCCAGTCCAACTGGGACGGCTCTAAAAGAGAAAAGTGTACATCACTAGACGCTCTTTTCCAATGGCTGGCCAGTATTTAGAATAAACGGTGATGCCAGCCAATGGAAAAGAGGGGCGGGGCTTAAAGCCCACTAGAGAAATCTCTTCAAATCATTAAATCTCGCCAGCGAGACTGCGCATGTCTGCGCAGTCTTACGCCAGGCGAGACCTAAAAAACAATAGTGTCTCAGTTGAAAGATCTGTGTAGCAAAAGAAATATGAGCAAGTTTCCCCCATTTACAGTCAAAAAGAAAAAAGGCAACACCCAGAAAAGCAATATTAGCAAGCATTTGTAATGTAATGCAATAGGTCTCGCATTTCTGAAAGTTTGAGCTATTCGTGTTGCATTATTATTTGCAAAGCCAATAGGTCAAACTTTCAGTAATGCGAGACCTATTGCTTTGCAAATGCTTGTGTGATCTAATCTTAACTCCGGGATCCCATGACGTTCTTCAGCAGGCCAATATACACTGGGAGTGATCCAAGCACTGAAAGACGGGACCGATGCACAATACTAACTAACCAGAGAAAAAGTATTTTAAAAATAAGCCCAACTAATCAATCAAATGCGGTGGGCGTGTTCAAAGTCCCCGGTAGCCCATATACCGAATACAACATGCCTCACAGAGCAGCGCAGCCGCTGCCCAGGCTCGGCCTAAAAAAGTACCTCTGAAAGTGAACCACCAGTGGAAAGGACAAACACACAAAGAGAAAGTGAAACCAGCCCATGCTGACTAATCAAAAGCAAGAAAAGTCAAAGAGAGCAATGATGAAGTTAACCAATCGTAAGCAATGGGCAGGCTCTAACCTTTAATCTACAACAAAATGCCTTTCCTAGCACTAGCTCATGAGCTGCCTCAGGCGGGCCCTAAATAAATATCCATTAGCACAGAAGATTCCATTCTCCCTGTGCGGAGTTCTAAGATGCACTTATTTATTAGGCAGTAGTGTACCTCATATTATACAAAGGTGTGAGATTTATGGGACCATGAGGATTCACCCACTGTAGAAAAGTGGGTTTCTGTTGCAGTAACCCCCCCACACACGATTTCTGATGCACTTGGACTTGATGTGCCCTGGGACCCTGCCAATCAGGTTCCCAGGGCCTGTGTTCTTTCCCAAAACTGTACCTTTGTACCTACCCCCAATTGGCACCTCTCTGGCCACATGTAAGTCCCTTGTAAAAGGTACCATGGGTACCTAGGGCACTGTGACCAGAGAAGGCCTCTGAGGGCTGCAGCACCTATTCTACCATCATTAGAATTCCAGTACCTTAACACACACACACTTCGACTGCAGGCTGCATGTTTGGTGCAGAGAAAAGTGAAGAATCGACATGGCACACATACCTGTGTGCCATGCCTGCAACCCACTGCTTATGGTATAGGTAAGACACCCCTCTAGCTGGGTGCACTATACCACTGGTGAGGGTACAGTTGCATGAGGCGGACACCTCCTCTGAGGTTGTTGTGCTCTCTACAAATGTCCATTGATTGATTGATTGACTGATTGATTGATGAGCACTGTACCGCTACAGTGTCTAAGTCCATTCTTAGACACTGTAGGTGCAGTAAAGCCACAAAGAGTATATGGTCTGGTAGTTTGTCATTACAAACTTTACTGAATTCTAGGAAGTTTGGTAGCAAACTTCTCAGCATAATAAACCCACTCTGATGTCACTGTGGGATTTATTATACAATGCACTCAGAGGGCATTTCAGATGCACCCTGAAAAACAACCAGTCTCTGGTGGGATCCCTGACTGGTAGACACCAGCCTGCCACCACAAGACAAGTTTCAGGACTCCTGGGGTGGGAGCCTTCACTCCCTGGGCCCAGAAACAAAGCCTTTCCTGGGCAGAGGTGTGCACACCTTCCCAGGTCAGGAAGAGCCATGTGTGGCAGGGGAGCTTCAAAGGCCGTGCAGCCTTTGCAATGCGGCCCCCAGCCTCTCCTGCTATCTGGAGCAGGCCCCCTTCCTGTCTCACCCCTTTTTCAGCTGGAGGACAGACAGGGGAAATTAGAGCAGCCCAGAAGGTGTGTCCACCTCTGCCAACCCCACCCCTCAGGTGGGAGAGGCAAGGTGAAGCCCACTCTTCAGTGCCCGCCATCTTACAGATGGAAGGCACTCTCAAATCAGGATAAAGGATTTTGCCTACTTCCCCACGTAGGGTGAGCATACCAAGGGTGTAGTCACCCTAAGGTCAGTAGCCCATTGGCTACTACCTCGAGACCCCCTAAAATCTGCCCAAATATAGTATTTAGGGGGCAGCTGTGAGCTCAGAAGGCAGATTCCCGCAACCTTCGAAGAAGAAGGACAAAGGAAGATGCACAGCAGAGGAGACTGCAGAGAAGAACTGACTGGGCCGCAGCCCTACTGGCCCATCTACACTTTCCAGAGATCTTGCACCAAAAGCCGCCTTGTCCTGTAGCCAACAACCTCCGGAACCTCTGGGAGGACTGACTGCCTTCAACAAAGACCGGATCCCCTGGGAACAGCGGCTCTGTTCTAAAGAATCTCTAAAGAGAGACTCCGTGCCTGCTGAAGACAAGGAAACCCAACACCAGGAACCACCCCTGCACCCGTTGCCTACTGCTCGAGTACGAGTGGCCCACCGGTCACAGCGAGGTCCCCCAGCGCTCCAGAGTCCGAGTCCACTGTGGGTTGACCCCTCCAGGACATCCCTGACGTTTCCTGCAGCCTCTGCACAGAGACCCCTCCTATCGCAAGTGGCCCACTAAGGTGATATCCGACCTCAAAAGGCACCCCTGCATCCATCTGTCCTGCGCCCTGGAGAAGAGGACTTAAGGTGCACCTACGTTCCCGAGCCCTCAAGCTTACCTGCCCAGCTGTTGGTTCTTCCCAGAAGACTTCCTGGACTGAGCCTGCAGCCAAAATCTAAAACCGGCAACTCCTACTGAAAACAACAGGGCACCCAATGCCAAATCAGCACTCAGCCCCTGTGCCGCTGCAGGTGCTCCTTGTGTGCTTACTCTGACCCCCCTTTGCCCAGAGCTTAACCCTAGGAGCTTTGCTCCCTCAACTCAGTGGCTTGCACGAGAGCAGCCACCAACCAATGGCTTCCTAGCCCCAGAGGCTAGCATTGGGCCTCAGCACTCTGCACCCGTCCGGCCTAGTGCTGCTGAGGGTGCTTTTTGAAAGCATCCTTGACCTTGGGGGAACACTTGTTCTAACCCCAGAAACTCAACCCCAAAGACCGATTGCTTACCTGCAAACCGATAGCCTAATTTTTCTCCATAAGATTGCACTGACCGTTTTCCTATGAAAAAGTTCAGGAATGCATTGACTGTTTTCCTCTGAAAAAGTTCCAAGTAAAGCCTTACTCTTTGCACACACAACCAAAAATAGAAAGTAAGATGTTATCTACTTACACCTCTGTAAGCCTTTGGCGATCCACGGGACTCTGTGCACACTATACCTTACTTTGGTATAGTATATACAGAGCCAGCTTCCTACATTGGTAGATCAGCGGTGGGGTCTACAACTTTGCATTTGTTGGACTGACTTGGTCAACACTTGATCACAGGACAGAAATTGTCTTTAAAATTCTAAATTTTTGGAACTGACAATTTGTCTAAATTTTTAAAAGTCTGGTAAGGGCCTTGGTTAAGTCCCTTTAGTATTTTTTAGAAAATACTCATCATAGTTAAGGGTAAGAGGGTTTGGAAATTTTTCTTAGGTCTCTTAAAAAACTCCCAGCTATTAGTGAAAAAATGCCAAGTGACATAGAGAATGTGGTCGAGGAGCTCGACCTCACCCCTTACCTCAGTCTAGAGATGGGAGAGTTAAGGTCTCTATGCAAACTCAGTTCAGTTCAGTTCAATTAACTTTATTCGATTCAAAAGAATCATAAAAGTTTACAAGAAATTCATACATTCATTTTAAAATACAAAATGTTTTAAAATACAGAAAGTTTTAGCAGACAATGCACAAAAGTTAGCACCAAGATAGATAAAAAAACAATAAAACTATTCATAATTCACCCCCGGAAACATGGGAAGATATGGGGAAAATGGGCCATATACAGGGGTGTGGACCTGCCACAACTTGCTCCAGACGATTCAGGGGATCCCATAGAACGCCTGTTGAGACAGGAGAGATAAATACAAGGTGTGGGGTGACTGTGTACAAACATATTAGGATGATAGCAATGATGCCATCCCGGAAACGGATGGGACTACGTGTTGACACGGGGTGGGTGTGGGAGTCTGAAGTTTGCAGACTAGGGGTTGGGGGCGGTAAATCAGCACAATGTGTACCCTGGGGGATGTACTTGCACCATAATCACTGGATAACTGTGCTGGTTGTTCGTTTAATAAAATCAATAAAATATGTTGTTAAAAAAAAAACTATTCATAATTCATATCGTTTCCTAATTAAAAGAGCAATTCTAATAAAACTGAGCACAGAGCTACAAATAGTGATAGTTGATAATGACCTCAAATGTTCGAAACCTTCTTTGTAAGTACAGGGACGAATATCCTGTAAAATTGGTTTAATGAAATGGGCTCATGGGTCTTTGTAAAGTGAACAAAAAAGCATAAAATGCATTGTGCTCTGTTGGGCTGCATTATTACATGGGCAGGGAGGAAGTCTCTCACACCAACCCCCCTGTTTCGGAAAAGCCACAAGAAAGTGCAGTACATTTAAACGAAATCTCGTCATTAAAAAACACCAATGAACCCGAGTGGTAAAAGACAAGTAGAATTGTTGTTGTTTCAAAGCTACATATTCCACTGTATTACTATCCTGTCTAGACAAACTTAAAACAGTATGAAATGCATTCTTAATGACCATCTTCATATTAGGTTGGATAGACTCCGGGTTTTCATAAAAATTATCAAGGCCTATCTTATGAAAAGTTTCCTTGACATAGCGTAACCATGGAACTGCCATTGCATTGTCAAGGTTCATGCAGTCTCTTAAAATGCCTCTTGAAAATAACAGATCTTCTGAGGTCCAAATTTTCCCCCATAAAAGCAATGGTGAAATATGGTTTCTGTCACTCACATATTCTAAACCCACATCAGAATGGCAGAATAATGTTTGAGAACTGCTGGGGATAGATAGGAGGCGTTTTATAAATGTATTCTCCAATATTTGAATCTGGGCACTTTTATGGTATCCCCATACCCCTGCCCCATAGGTGGCTACTGACAGGCATTTGGATTTGTACAGTATTTTCATTTCAGCTATCGGCTTATGGCCAAGTTAAATGGCAAATCGAAAAAGCCCCCCTATGGTTCTACTAGTTTGTTGCAATCTAGATGTAATCAAGTGATCCCAGCTCAACTTTTTATTAAAAAGATTCCCCAAATAAGTGAAATTTGATACTTTATCAATAGCTGTATCGTGGACCATATAATTACGCGTTTTAGTTTTATTTGGGCCACACACCATGATAAAAGATTTACTAAAGTTGCCCTTAAGATCCAATCCTGACATGAACTAATTAAAAGCATTCAAACATTTTTGTAAGCTGTTTGCCGTTAAAGTCATCAGCACTGTGTCGTCCGCATAGGACAATAAGGGTACCTGTTTGCCATCTATTCTTGGAAAGTCCAATCTTTGTTGTAATAAAAAATGTTCCAGACCATTTGTATATATTAAGAATAGGAATGGAGCCAATATACAGCCCTGGCGTACGCCCTCAGTTGAGGCAATTGGCTTGGTCTTTTCGCCACCTGGGCCATACCGGATGGCTACAGAGGTATCTGCATGCAATCTACGCAGCAGGGTGACAAAGCGGTCCCTCAAATCCCATAGTGTCCATTAATGCCCACAGCTTTGATCGACACACACAAGTCCATGAATGCAAACTCAAAAACCTTGTAATGTGGTTCCATCCCTCCAAGCAGAATCTCCAGGAGCTCTTTGCAGGGTATGCTAAGGACCACTCATCTGAAAGAAGTGAGGATTTCTCAGATGGGGAAGGAAGTGGGGGAGATTAGGATAAGGTCTAACGCCCATTACTTCCTAGGGAGGGCAGATTTCCTGTGCCCCTGACTCCAATAATACTACTCACAGCACCAAGATCCCACACAGGTGGATCAGGTCCTTCTGAGATCACTGAGGACAGGCTCAATGAAGAAACCAACCTTTCAATATGGTTGGCCAAAAGATTAGACCTAGAGACCAGACTTCTCGCTCTAGAAAAAGAATGAGCAGAGATGGGCCTAGTTCCCATCAGAGGTGGCAACAACTTAATAAATAGGGACAGAGAGCAATCTTATGATCCCAAAATCCCCAAAGGGATTGTTTCCAAATTTGAGGATGGTGATAACATTACCAAGTGGTTCACAGCCTTTGAGAGGGCTTGTGAAGCCAGGATGGTGAGGATGTCTAACTGGGGAGCATTCCTTTGGGAACTGTTCTCTAGTAAGTGCAGAGACAAACTTCTGACCCTTAGTGGGGCAGAAGCAGATTCCTATGAACTACGATGTAGATTACTCAATGAAAACACTTTTTTTTAATGAAAGAACACATATTAAGTAATTGCACTTATGAAAAGTTGCATCAGTATCTGATAGACCTAGGTCCAATTTCTACCCAAGAACTGGGAAAGAAGGCAGACCACTGTGTCAAGACAGGGGTGACCAGGACGTCCACCGGGGATGACCAAAAGAAAGGGGTTGCAAAACCTCCCCAGAGGAAAGGCAGTGAGCATCTTAAAGGTAAAAGTAAGGAGTCCCAGGTAGCCCCCCAAAACCTGTCCAGGAGGGTGGGCCCAAAGACACTTTACAACCTATAACTGGGTACCAAGGTAAAAATTGGGATCCCAACAAGGTATGGTGTCACAACTGTCAAAAGACAGGACATTACATCAAGGACCCTAGTTGTCCTAAAAACCAAGCCCCTAGTGTAGCTCCAGGGGTTTCCAGTGTGGCCTATGGGTAGTCCCTCAGATGAGGAAGTCCAAATATCCCCCAACTGGAAAATGGGCCAACAGGTGAGCTGGAGACTCCAGAGGGGAGAAGACACTTCCACCACCTTCTGGTGAATGAATCCCAACCACTGCCCTCAGAGATACCTGTGTCAGTCACACGATGGTGCACGGCAGGCTGGTACTCTCAAACCAGTATGTCTCAGGGCAAGGATAAGGGCTGTTCCAGGGGAGGTCCAGGGGAGATCACTGTTAGACCTGTGGCTGTAGTGCCCTTGGAAATAGCTAGGCCCCTTAGTTGGAGGAAGGTGGTAGTCCATAAAGACCTTCCACTTGATTGTCTCCTTGGTAATGACCATTCAGAGATTGGTCTGAGACAGAGTGGGGTACTGGCCCAAGGCCAGTCCCCACCAAAGGATCCTGGGAAGGCCGACCCTGCAGTTAGTGCAGATAAGCCCCCCAAGAAAAAGAAGAGACAGTGTAGGGAAGGTGGACAACTATTAGCCACAGTTCCAGAATGCCAGGGAGATTCTACGCTAATAAAAGAGAACTCCAAAGTTGGCACTGGTGAAGTCTTCCCTAGCCCATAAAAATACCTGACTAGTCAGGCAACTGTCCAGCCTGAGTTGGTGGCTCTTCATCTGACAGAACAGAGGGTGGAAAAAGGGTGTTCACTGCCAAGTGTAGTGGCCCTCTACCATAAACAGCAGACAGGCCCCCAGAACCCAAAGAGGCCAGTAAGTTAGACCATCCACCTGCCAGTGAAGAGCTAAAGGTGTGGTTCTGGGCACTGATAGCTGCCAGTGGCCTCTGCAGGGTGTTAGCATTCATGGCAGCACTGTCCTTGGCATCGTGGTCTAGCCCCATGCCAAATATGCAAGTTAGGCCCCCTGCCCATATTGGTCATGGTGGGGTTAAGCAAGGTGTGGGTAACCTCTGTGGGTAAGCTGTGTTTTGCCCTAGCTAAGTTAGAATTTGCAGAGGTAGGCACCTCTGAACCAAAACTAAAAAGGTGGAGTAAAGACACTAAAGAGCTAGGAAAGGAGCATTGGGAATTAGGTCCTAAAACTGTTGAGGAGGGCCAGCACCGCAAAGGGACTGACCTGGACAGAAGGATGTAAGGCAGAGTAGGCCCTGCAACTTTCAAACCACTTCCTCTTCTCTTCCTCGCCTGAAAGACAAGAAAGACTCTCTACGGTTTGGCTGAGTATCCTGGCCTATGGGGTGGAGGGGGCTTGTGTATTAAAGTGGGTTTCTGTTGCAGCAGCCCCCCCTCCCCCAAAACGCTTTGGCAGCTTTCTGATGCACTTTGACTTGAACTGTCCTGGGTCCCTGCCAATCAGGATCCCAGGGCCTCTGTTCTTTCCCAAAACTGTACCTTTGTACCCCCAATTGGCACCTCTCTGGCCACATGTAAGTTCCTAGTGAAAGGTACCATGGGTATCAAGGGCCCTGTGACCAGGGAAGGCCTCTAAGGGCTGCAGCACATATTGTGCCACTCTTAGAGGTCCTGTACCTTAACACACACACTGCCATTGCAGGCTGAGTATTTTCTGGATCTAGAGAAAAGTGAAGAGTCGACATGGCACCCATACCTGTGTGCCATGCCTGCAACCCAATGCTCATGATATAGGTAAGACACCATTCTAGCTGGTTGCACTATACCACCGGTGAGGGTACAGTTGCATAGCACTGTACCCCTACAGTGTCTAAGTCCATTCTTAGACATTGTAAGTGCAGTAATGCCATAAAGAATATATAGTCTGGGAGTTTGTCATTACGAACTCCACAGCACCATTAATGGTTTTACTGAATTCTGGGAAGTTTGGTAGCAAACTTCTCAGCATAATAAACCCACACTGATGCCAGTATGGAATTTATTATACAATGCCCTCAGAAGGCATCTCAGAGATGCCCCCTGAAAAACAACCAGCCATCACAAGACAAGGTTCAGGACCCCTGCGGTGGAAGGAAGCCTTTGCTCCCTGGGCCCAGAAACAAAGCCTTTCCTGGGCGGAGGTGTTCACACCTTCCCAGGTCTGGAAGAGCCACGTGTGGCAGGGGAGCTTCAAAGGCCTTGCACAGCATTAGTAACTTGACCGCCAGCCTCTCCTGCTATCAGGAGCAGGCCCCATTCCTGTCTCCTCTCTTCGGTGGGCGGACAGGCGTGAAAAATTAGAACACCCCAGGTGTGCCCACCTTCAATGTTTACTTGACACCCCTTGCCACGTTCACAGAGTCGTTTGGTGCTAAGGTCATCTTGAATGCAGATGACACGCAGCTGCTGTTTACATGCGAGAAAGACATGGACTTAGATGAGAAGAAATCTCTTGTTGTCTCACCACAGTCTTTCAATGGTTGGAGTTGCATCATCTGAGATGCAACCGGGATAAAACAGAGATTGTGACCTTTGGGGCTGTCCCTCACAACTTTGTGGAAGACTGCTGGCCAAATAATCTTACACACCCGGGCCCCCTGCAAAACTGTGTCAAGAATCTCGGTATCAAAATTGACACCGTCCTCTCCTTCCTCCTGCAGATCCAAGCCCTGGCAGGGTCTTGCTTCAGCGTGCTTCGCATGCTGAAAAACGTTCTACCGCTCCTATCTGAGGCGGCAGGTAGAAAGGTAGTGCAGGCCCTGTTTACATCTAGACACGACTATGGGAATGCACTGTATTTGGGCCTCCCTGACGACCTCCTCAATAGACTTCAGGTGGTACAGAACTCTGCAGCAGGACTGTTGCTTAGACTCCCTCCGAGGTCCCACATGACTCCTCACCTAAGGGCCCTCCACTGGTTCCCGATGAAACAGAGGGTTGCGTTCAAAGCTATGGTCCTCATGCACATGTCCTTGAACGGGGCAGGGCCATCATATCTCAGAGAGAATTAGTTCTTACACTCCCGCTCGCACCCTCCGCTCTTCCTCGGCATGCATGGCAAAGGTGCCCCAAATTAATTGCCTCAGAATGTGTGGGAGATCCTTTTCCTATCTAGGACCCCCCTCTTGGAACAGACTCCCATTCAACCTGAGGCTGATAGAAAGCCTTGCCTGTTTAAGAAGAAGCTCAAAACCCACCTTTTTAACAACTAAAAACCTGCATGCGACTCTCCTCTCCCTCTGCCAGCACAGGGGCACTCCTTTGAGAAGCCGCGTGCTTTATAAATGTTTCTAACATAACATAACACCTCTGCCAACCCCACCCCTCAGGTGGGGGAGGCGAGGTGAAGCACACTCCTCAGTGCCCGGGATCTTGCAGATGGCAGGACTCTTCAATCAGGATAAAGGTTTGTTCCCACTCCCCTACGTGGGGTGAGCACACCAATGGTGTAGTCACCCTAAGGTCAGGAGCCCATTGGCTACTACCTCGAGACCCCTAAAACGGCCCCTAAATATAGTATTTAGGGGGCAGCCCTGAACCCAGAAGGCAGATTCACGCAACCTACGAAAAAGAAAAATAAAGGAGGACGCATAGCAGAGGAGACTGCAGAGAAGAACTGACTTGGCCCCAGCCCTACTAGCCCGTCTGCAGTTTCCAGAGATCCTGTGCCAAAAGTCGCCTTGTCCTGCAGCCAGCAACCTCCAGAAACCCTGGAAGGACTGAATGCCTTCAACAAAGACCAGATCTCTTGCGGCCAGCAGCTCTGTTCAAAAGAATCTCTAAAGAAAGACTCCAAGCCTGCTGAAGACAAAGAAACCCGATACCTGGAACCACCCCTGCACCGGTCGCCTATGGCCCGAGTCAGAGTGGCCCACCAGTCCCAGCGAAGTCCTCCAGTGCTCCAGAGTCAGAGTTCACCATGGGTTTACCCCTCCAGGACTCCCCGATGTCTCATGCAGCCTCTGCATGGAGACACCCCGACTGCCCGGTAAGGTGAAATCTACCTTCAAAGGTCACCCCTGCATCCAGCCGTCCTGTGCCCTGGAGAAGAGGACCTGAGGTGCACCTTTGTCCCCGAGCACTCCAACTTACCAGCCCAGGTGTTGGTTCCTCCCGGAAGACTTCCTGGACCAAGCCTGCAGCCAAAATCAAAAAACGGCAACTCCCATTGAAAACAGCAGGGCACCCAACGCCAAATCAGCACTCTGCACCCGTCCGCCCCTGTGCCGCTGTGGGTGCATCCTGTGTGCTAACTCGGACCCTGGTTTGCCCAGAACTTCACCCTAGAAGCTTTGTTCCCTAAACCCAGTGGCTTGCACGAGAGCAGCCACCAACAGACGGCACCCTAGCCTCATAGGCTAACATTGGGACTCAGCACTCTGCACCCGGCCGCCCTAGTGCCACTGAGTGTGCTTTTTGAGTGCATCCTTGACCCTGGGGTAACCCTTGTTCTAACCCCAGAAACTCAAAGACCAATTGCTTACCTGCAAATCGATAACCTTATTTTCTCCATTGGATTGCATTGACTGTTTTCCTCTGAAAAAGTTCTTGATTGCATTGACTGTTTTCCTCTGAAAAAGTTTCAAGTGTTGAGTTGTGTTTGTATGGAAACCTAAGCAACTGTGTTTTAATGCCAAACAGTATTACTTACCTTTATCTAGGAAATGTCCCAGTGTGATATCTAGGCATATCACACTGAGTAGAAAAAGTAATCCAAACAGTACTCTGAAGAGTAATCTGAAAAGTAATCGCAAAGTAATTACAAATACCTAGTGTCCTGAAATATTTTACAAACCTGTAACAAAGTCAATTTCATCCAGCGTGCTTGTTTTGAGCAATCTGTCTTGAAAAGTGCAATTCCGCTTACTTGTACCAAGTCCTGCTTGGTTCTACAAATTAAATACAACTAAATAAATATTTGATACAAACAGCTAGTCTGAGTTCAGTCTTTGAGTGTGTGACATCATTTCTTGCCGTAGTGTGTATTATAAATGATTTACACTACCCTCTGATAAAGCCTTACTGCTCGCCTACACTACCACAAATAGAGAGTAAGGTATTATCTACCTTTACCTCTGTAAGCCTTTGGGGATCCACTGGACTTTGTGCACACTATACCTTACTTTGGTATAGTACATACAGAACCAGCTTCATACACCCACCATCTGCATTGACGAAGGTTCATGTACACACATCTCCGAGGCTTACAAGGCTTATTTGTTTGGGGGTGCCACTTGCTAAGAGTCATACTCCCTCGCTTTGTTGGCTGTATTATACATTTGACAACTAGATTACCAGCCGAACAGGGCAGGCACCATTTAGGTTTAAATCAACATTTTGCTGATTTTCATTATGGCAGGTTTATGAGAGTTAATGAGCTGCGCCCATGGGTCTTGCAAAGAACAGGCATGCTGTGGGGTAGAATAGGCTTCCATTGTAACCTGTAAACCCCCCAATGTATGCAGACCAATAGGGCCCCCTCTTCTGGGAACAGCAGTAGTGTGTAGGATGGGTGCTGCAGCAAGGTGAGAGGCAGCCACCTCTGGACGGGGCAGCAAATTGTTACTTCACCAATGGCACCAAAATCCTTGTTCTGTCCATGGACAAGTAGATAAAATACCTTCCACAGCTCTACTGAGCTGTCTGTTTCTGCTACTCCGAGTTCCCGGCAGAAATCACACTGCCCGGTAGGAAAATGCTTGGAGTAGCATTATGTTTCGTAATGCCACTATAACTGTTTTGTCTACCCAAGCAGTAATCTTTATCACCTGCCTCAGCAGATGGAAAATATTATGTAATGGGGACTAAGAAGTTAGCTCTACAGTGAGTCTGGTGCACTTTTTTAATCATGAAGAAGCCTTCTGCAGACCTGCACTACCCAAGGAGCCTTTTTCATTTTGTCTCCTAAAAGAGGAGCTCCATAGGTGGAGTTTTTTTCCATTTTCTTTGGAGTAGGAGCCTCTAACTGTATTCCCTGGTAGCACTGACTGCTCTCCCCAAAAGGAAGAGGTCTTTTTAGGTGCGACTTGACAGCTATTACCAATTCTTCAAAATATGGATAAAGTGGTCTCAGCTTCAACCAGAAGAGTATTTTCTCTCACTTCATAATACTGGCTGTCTGGTGTATCGCTCCATCTCCTATTGAGTGCTTAGGCTTGTTTAAATTTCAAAAGTACGCAGAATTATCACCTAATAATGAATTTATTTACTAGTGGAATTTTATATAGAAAACAATTTTTTTTGTTTTGCTTATTTTCATTGCAGCAGAATACTTTTTTTGTTGTTGTTAATTTTCAATATCCAAGACAAATCTATAAGTTTTGTAAATGCTCATTTGGTGTAGAAATGCAATGAAACAGCATACTTTTATGAAACATT
Source organism: Triturus cristatus (assembly GCF_964204655.1). Taxonomy (NCBI): domain Eukaryota; kingdom Metazoa; phylum Chordata; class Amphibia; order Caudata; family Salamandridae; genus Triturus; species Triturus cristatus. Next base: position 81,773,932 of record NC_140586.1, on the reverse strand, counting down.
CTTTAATACAAACATAACTTATTTCTAAATACAAATGGTAGTTAATACATGGAAGTTACTTTGACACCTGTTGTGTAAAACACCTGTCACAGTCAATGGTTAGCAGTGGTAGAGAGGGCCCAGGATACATCACAGGATAGAAATTACAATGGGAGGCCTGTAATCTTAAAGAAAGCTGGCACATGGACTATCGACAGCGAAGATGTCTGACTGCAAAACCCTCAACCTACACGGTTGACCATGACACTCTGATACAAAGACTCTACCAAACCGGCATTGAGGGGACTGCTCTAGACTGGATCACATCCTACCTTCCCAACAGAACTAATGTCATCTATCTCCCCCTTTCTCTTCCAAACCATACTTAACGAAAGCAGGGGTCCTTCAAGACCCTATCATCTCACCCATGCTTTTCAACATCTTCATGAAGTTATTACTGGCACTGATCAATCAATTTCACCTCACGTGCTATAACAATGCATATGACACACAAATACTCCTTTAACTGAATGCCCCAAAGACATTGGAAAGTCGCCATTGTTAAGTTTTCTCAGAGCTGTGGATCAATGGATGACTTGGAGCCATCTCAAATTGAATGCTTCCTAAAAGGAAACACTCACATGTGACAATTAGACAAATTATGACCCACTCGCCGCCTGGCCTAATGATCTGGGAACACCTCCTAAAGTATTAAAAGAAGTAAGAAACCTTGGAATGACCATGGACTCCAAGCTATCAATCAATGCCCATGTGGACAAACTAGCAAAATCAAGCTTTGTTACTAACAAAACTCTGCAATGAATATTCCCCCATCTGGGATTTCCACACAAGGTGCAGGCTACCATCTCTCTTGTTCTGTCCAAACTCAATTACGCCAATAGCCTCTACCACGGATCACCTTTAACGACTATGAAAAGACTACAACAGATTCAGAACTCGGCTGCCAGACTACTCTTACATATAAAGCCACATGACCACATCTCCCCTGCCTTGATCCGGAAATTTTTCAGCAGTACCTCTGCGTACCAGGGAACGGCGGCATACGGCTCAGCGTTGACGTGGCCTCTCCGGTCATGGCGTCAGTGGAGCCATATAAGTACCCTTCGGTGCGCGTACGTCAGTTTTTTCTGTGAAACCTTCTGCGCCAGAACGCAGAGCCACTATAGAAACTAGTTGTGGAAGCAGTGTGCCAAAAAGATCAAAACTCTTTGAAACATTAACAAAGAAGAAACATCAAATGGCATGTTAAAACCAGACCTGTTTTTCAAAAAGAAAACCCCAAAGGAATCAACAAAACACAGCGAAATGTGAAACCCTGTGTCATGGTGAATAACCCTCATGTAAGGGAAGATAACCTTAAACTTTATAATCCATTCATCAGTGGTAATAAATGGCATGGTAATAGCAAAACAAAACCTATAAAAACAACTACAAGCTGTTTGTTGAATCACAACAGTACGTGACATATTGATAGTGCCAATAGAAGGTATGATGATACCAAACAAAGACTTTCAAAGAAAGAACAAATTAATCAATACGGTCCACTGGTGTACAATCCAGTGTGAAAGAGAAAACACATACCTAAAAATACAGGCAATATATAACCTCCAAACAGATGCAAAAAGCAATGTGAGAGAACAACAAGAAGAGCTTCTTTTAAAGCCTAATAACTCCGACCATAAATAGTATGACTGAAAACAGGTAAGGAAACTGCAGCTAGAAGTCTCCATCAGATCAGCCGTGGCCATGCAGGTAAGAGCGATGGGGCCGGTTGGGAGGGGTGGGGGGGGAGGAGTGGGGGGGGGGTATTTCGATGGACGATGATGAGAGAAAATTATTTATTTATTTAATTTTACCTCGTCATCATCCGTCGAAATCCCACCCCAGCCGGCTGCATCAGATTGCTTCCGACACTACCGATCACACAGCATAAGATACAGAGTTCATCCCATATGTTCTAGGAATGAACAAATGAATTAAATATCCCCTCACAGAGGAGAAGGCAACTTATTTGTGTCTTCCAAAGAATACACCATAAAATCAGAGTTTACTCTCACAATTTTAAATAAACTATTGACCCCACACGGGATCGCACTCGCGACCTTGGCATTATTAGCACCACCCTCTAACCAACTGAGCTAACCGGCCTACGTCCAAAATGTGGCGCACATAAAATAAAAATATAGATATGCAGTCCGCTGAGAAGAAGAAAGCAACCCGCACCATAAAAAACAGAGTCTAAGAGGACTTTAATGAAAGATGAACCACAAGAACATGTATTCAAAAGAATACATAACATAGGGCCTGAATCTATCAGCGCCATAATAAATATGAACACCACAAGAGTAGTGAGAACATTCTACTCTGATTACTCTAACGAGTAAGAACAGAGCGTCCCTATATACAAGACTTACCACTGGCATACCAACATGTCCCAATGAGAGACAAAGAAAAGTAAAAACCATGCACATTTTAGCATACTGAACTACTTCAAAGAAGCCTGCGTCAGTAAATTTTCCATAAAAGAAGACACGTCTCCTGACAATAACCTCTTGAGCACAAAGCTCATGCTCAGAGGCCAAGGGACAAAGGGAAACCTCCCTCTGTCATCTACATCAAAACCAGCCTACAAAACGGAAACAATGGTACTGAGAATAAAATATCTGCTCTCGCAGGACACCAAGTGGTCAAACCAATAATGTACATGTAAAATGCCCTAACAAAGCTTACTCACTTATAAAGAAAAAACCTGCATCTCAAGTATAAAGCCAAGTTACACCAGTAACAAACAACAAAAAGCTATGACTCTGAAGACCTCTGTCTTTCACGGAAGCGTCTTAATGAGGCACCAGCTTGACTCCCAATAAGATGGACACCTTCAAATGGCATGTCGACCAAAGTCCACTGGACAGCCTCCAAGAAACCGGAAGTTGCCAACCAAGTCCGACACCTTAATGTTATTGCTGATGCCATAGCGTGTCCTACAGAGTCTGTAGTGTCCATACCACACCTTATCGTAAGCCTAGCAGCCTACTGACCATCTTTAATCAAATCACCAATCTCCAAGCGGAGGTTATACGGAAGAAATGGTAACACATTTTGTAGTGAATCCCATAAAGCACGGGAATATCGCCCCGGCACACAAGACGTATTTGTGGATCTCAGGGCTGAGCTTGCCGATGCAAAGATGTGTTTACTACATGCATATGGTTTTTATTGTAAATATATTTTTTTTGTGTGTATTTTTTTTTAATGCATATTTCTATATTGCCACTTGTTGTATATAATGATGGTTTTTTTATCGATGAACCAAATATGTACGTACTTTTATGATATTTTATATCGAATAAAGTATATATACACATACACATACATGCATCACGACTCCTAGACGCCTTACCCACTGGAGTCTTAGGAACAGAATCTACATTCTGTGAAGAAGTCGCAACCTGAGTCACTAATCTAAGGGCGGAAGGGTGTTTATGAAGACGAACTGGGTCCCCAGGCACAGGCAGGTGTCTATGTCCAGTATCTTGGTCCAGGGAGGCCCCCGACTCAGGCTTGGCCCAAGTACCTAATGCAATATCAACAAGCATTGGCATAGCCAATAGGTCTCGCTTTTGGGACCTTCTAAGTATTTAGTTAAGCAGCACAATATCCTTGGTGCAACCACATCAACTGTTGTGTGGCTAAATACTTATAAGGTCTGAAAGGCGAGACCTATTGGCTATGCTAATGCTTGGAGTGGTTGTGTGTGGTTGTGTGTATGTGGTTGTGCGTGTGTGGTTGTGTGTGTGTGGTTGTGTGTGTGTGTGTGGTTGTGGTTGTGGGTGTGGTTGTGGGCGCAGATGTGGGTGTGTGTGTGGATGTGTGGTTGTGTGTGTGGTTGTATGTGGGGTTGTATGTGTGGTTGTGGTTGTGTGTGTGATTGTGTGTGGTTGTGTGTGTGTGTGGTTGTGTGTGTGGTTGTGTGTGTGGTTGTGTGTGGTTTTATGGGTGGTTGTGTGGGTGGTTGTGTGTGTGGTTGTGTGTGTGTGGTTGTGTGTGTGGTTGTGTGGTTGTATGTGGGGTTGTGGTTGTGTGTGTAATTGTGTGTGGTTGTGTGTGGTTTTATGGGTGGTTGTGTGTGTGGTTGTATGTGTGGTTGTGTGTGTGTGGTTGTGTGTGTGGTTGTGTGTGTGGTTGTGTGTGGTTGTGTGTGTGTGTGGTGTGTGTGGTTGTGTGTATGTGGTTGTATCTGTGTGTGTGGTTGTGTGTGTGGTTGTGTGTGCATGTGTGGTTGTGTGTGTTGTGTGTGTGGTTGGTGTTGTGTGTGTGGTTGTGTGTGTGTGTCTGGTTGTGGTTGTGTGTGGTTGTGGGTGTGGTTGTGTGTGGTTGTGTATGTGTGGTTGTGGGTGTGTTTGGTTGTGTGTGGTTGTGTGAGTGTGGTTGTGTGTGTGGTCTTGTGTGTGGTTGTGTGGCTGGGTGTGGTTGTGTGTGGTTGTGTGTGGTTGTACGTGTGTGTGTGGTTGTGGGTGTGGTTGTGTGTGTGGTTGTGTGTGGTTGTGGGTGTGTGTGTGGTTGTGTGTATGTGTGTGGTTGTGTGTGTGGTTGTGTGTGGTTGTATGTGTGGTTGTGTGTGTGTGGTTGTGTGTGGTTGTATGTGTGGTTGTGTGTGTGTGGTTGTGTGTGGTTGTGCGTGTGGTTGTGTGTGTGGTTGTGGGTGTGGTTGTGTGTGTGTGGTTGTGTGTGTGTGGTTGTGTGTGTTTGTGTGTGTGGTTGTGTGTGGTTGTGTGTGTGGTTGTGAGTGTGTGTGTGTGTGGTTGTGGGTGTGGTTGTGGATGTGGTTGAGTAGTTGTACGTGTGTGTGGTTGTGGGTGTGGTTGTACGAGTGTGTGTGTGGTTGTGTGTGTGGTTGTGTGTGGTTGTGTGGTTGTGTGTGTGTGGCTGTGGGTGTGGTTGTGTGTGTGTGTCGTTGTGTGTGGTTGCGTGTGTGTGTGGTTGTATGTCTGGTTGTGTGTGTGTGGGTGTGGTTGTGCGTGTGGTTGTGGTTGTGTGTGTGGTTATGGTTGTGTGTGGTTGTGTGTGTGGTTGTGTGTGTGACAGTAATACTAAAAGCATCTCAAAATAAAGGAACACAAACATGGAGTTTGTGGAAAGACAAAGCACGTTGTAAGTCAAACGGGCGCAGCAAAGCATTAACACAACAACAAAACAAACAAGATCACTTAGCGAAGACTGAGTGCTGATAATGGATACACACAGCCCATCATCTTAAGAGTTCGATTGCAGCCAATGTGCACTCAAACCTGCCCCATCCTTGTGAGTTGCACCCCATATTTCATGAGTTGTAACTGCTGCACCCACCATAGCGCTTTGAGATCTAAAGCGCTACATAGGTCTAATCGATTAACCAGTCGCCAACATGCTGTGCTTTTAAAGAGAATGTGCCAAAAGTTTCCAGCTTCCTCATCATGTCCTCATGAAAGCGCCAACGAAAGGATTCCCTGAATGGTGCAACGGACATGAAGCAGCCGCCGCGATCAGAAATAAACACTGTGAACGTTGTCCAGTTTCACAGTAACATTTCCTTAAGGTTCTTTAAGTCACAAAACAGTAATACTAAAAGCATCACAAAATAAAGGAACACAAACATCGAGTTTGTGGAAAGAGAAAGCACATTGTAAGTCAAACGGGCGCAGCAAAGCATTAACACAACATGTTCTTTGATGTTTGATGTTCTTTGAACGAGAACATCAAAGGGGCGCCGCGAAAGTGATCGTGGGCGAAAGTGAAAGTTATCGCTGGTGCTTAATGAGCATGACGAGGTTTGCCAGCCTCTGCTCCTAAGCTTGCGCCCACGCACATGCACTGTAGCTCTAGGCTGGCCATGGTAGCATTTTTTGAGCCCTCACAAAAAGTCTCGCAGACCAGCGCATGCGCTGGGTCAGGCGAGACCTAAAAAGGGGCCTTCCCAAACGAAAGGACAGGTTCTTTCCCTGTCTGTCCCTGAAAAAGGACCTCAATCAAAGGGTCTGTGGACCTTTTCACCGTAGGAAGTGACACGTTTAAAACTGTAGCCACTTTCCTTATCATGTATGCAAAGGAGGAATTTGCCTCCGTAGCAAGGCCAGGGTGAGAAAGCAACCTTGAAGCTGATGAAGAATCCAGGCCACTATCCTCTCCCAGAGCAGACAACTAGCTCATCTCCATCTGAGGCACATTAATGTCCGAAATGGCTAAAGGGCCCTGCCTCAAACGACACAGGCTGTCTTTCCACAAACTCTTCCTGAGAAGGAATTAAAACCTGCATATTCTCCTCCGTCTGAATAGTCGACTTCGCATCCGACGTTGTACAAAGCCTACTTCGACCGACGCCGCGGTCAGTGTTGACCAGTGCCAAAGGGGTGCCAGTCGACGCCGACCGGCGCTGACCCCTCGCCTCAAGTGGCTAAACCGTCACCGAGAGCAAACCCTCCGACGATGACCCACTCACCTCCTTGGGGCCTAAAGGCGCTCCAGGGGGGGATGGGGTACCAAAGATAAGGTGCAAGGAATTATAATATTCCCTCATCTGAGCCAACGACGCCCCGGCTCCTGGGAACATGGGAAGACGTTGTGCGGCGTCTTGTACGGCCTCTTCAACTGTCAAACGGGAGGGGCCATGGGAGATGGAGTCTCTACGCGGTTAAGTCTGAGAATGCCGCAACTTCACCCGCTTACCTTTTGACTTCCCCGGAGAACGATGTCCTCCAGAACGGCGTAGGCTCCTAGATCGAACCCGCAAATGCTCTTCCAGAGACGATGAAGACCGAGGTTGGGAAGCCTCTGAGGATCGTGACACTTGCTCCGCTCTATCAACTTAGAACGCCGCTCCTTTAACAACTTCAGTTTTAGTTTCTGTCAGGAGCCACACTCCTTGATGTCGTGGTGCTCGTCTAAACACCACATACAAATTGTATGCGGGTACGTCACCAACAAATGTCTGCTACAAGACTCACAAGGTTAGAAAGCTGTAGACATTAGGCAAAGGCACACTCTTCCACCGACACAGTGTCGAAGCAGGTCAAAACATCGACCCAAGGAACCGCTTCTCCTGATCCATGTTACAGCGTAGATAAGAAGAAACTGACGTCAACATGCTGGAGGGGACTTATATGGCTCCACTGACGTCATGACCGGAGTCAATGTAATTGCGGAGCCGTACGATGCCGTCCCCCGGCGCGCAGACGTACTGCTGAAAAATATCCCGCTCAAGACTGGCGCCTGGGGAGAATTCAATAGTTAAGGAATCTGCAGCTAGATATCTCTATCAGATGTACCTTCCATGTACTTCTGGCACAAGTTACTACTTGTGTAACGATATATCTGTAAGAGACATTAGGTAGTGATAAATTCCTTACCTTAGAATATCCCCAGGCGTCAGACTGGGTCGGGAAAGTTTTGCTAGCAGTACCCCTGCGCGTCAGTAGGTGGCGTCGTGCAGCTCTGCGTCCATCACTGGCGTCGTAAGCACTGAGATGACGTCACGGAGACTACTTAGGCGCCACCCATGCGTGCTGACGTCAGTTCTGTACACGACTTTTCGCGCCAGAAACGCAGAGCCATGCAAGAAACTGACCACTGGTGCCAAGAAACTAGGGCCCTGAAATGGATGACCTTAACCCTAGAAATCAGTTCGCAGAACGGGGAGGATGGGTGGGGCGGTAAGGAATCTATCACTAACTAATGTCTCTTTCAGATATATCGTTACACAAGTAGTAACTTGAGCATCTCAAAGAGACACTTTAGTGATAGATTCCTTACCTTAGAATAGATACCCCAGCAATACCAACCCCGGTGGTGGGTCTGCGAATAGATTACACCAGAAAGTCACGAAGAACAGAACGGCCAAAGTAGCCGTCTCTCCGGACCTGACTGTCAAGGCAGTAATGCTTGGTAAACGTGTGCAGCGAGGCCCACGTAGCTGCCTGACAAATGTCCTGCAAGGGGACACCGCATCCCAAGGCAGTAGTGGCTGCCATCGCCCCGGTTGAATGGGCACGCAGCCCCACAGGAGGCTCCTTCCTAGCCAACGAGTAACAGGCCTTGATGCAGAGAACGACCCACCGAGAGATGGTCCGCTTGTGCACAGCCCGACCTCTTTTGGCACCCACGTAGCCAACAAAGAGCTGGTCATCCACCCGGAACTGTCGTGTGCGCTGCAGGTAGAACGAGAGCGCACGTTTTGGGTCCAGACGGTGGAGCCTCTCTTCCTCTTTCGAAGGATGCGGAGGCGGAAAGAAGGTGGGCAAAGTGATGGTCTGCCCGATGTGGAAGGGCGCGACAACCTTTGGCAAGAAAGAAGAACAGGTCCTTAAAACCACCTTGTCCGGATGAACAGAAAGGAAAGGAGGTTTGGAAGAAAGAGCCTGGAGCTCACTCACTCTTCTGGCAGAGGTGATAGCTACCAGGAAGGCCGTCTTCAGAGTGAGAAGACACAAAGGACAGGTATAAAGGGGCTCGAAGGGAGCGCACATCAGATATGTCAAGACAAGGTTTAAGTCCCATTGAGGCATTATGAACGTCACAGGAGGAAACGTGTGCGTAATGCCTTTTAGGAAACGGTTGACAACCGAAGACTTAAAAAGAGAAGGCTGATCTGGAAGCCTTAAAAAGGCGGAGATGGACGAAAGATAGCCTTTGATAGTGCCCAGAGCAGAGCCCTGCTGGGCCAAAGAAAGAAGAAACAGAAGGACTTCAGAAAGAGGGGCAGAGAGGGGATCCCCAGCCTTAGCTGTGCACCATGCCACAAACTTGTTCCACCTGCAGGCATGTACCATTTTAGTGGAGGGAATGACATCTCAGACTTCGGGAGGAAGATCGAAGGCTGTCAACTGTCGCCGTTCAATCTCCACGCATGGAGGTGGAGGCTGGACAGGTTCGGGTGGAGGACCGTCCCAAGCTGCTACAACAGAAGATCCTCCCCGAAGAGGCAGACGGATCGGGGGTCGATCGCCATGCTGAGTATCTCGGGATACCAGTATCTTCGTGCCCAATCCGGAGCCACAAGAACGACTTGGGCCCGGTCGCGCCGAATCTTCTTCAGCACTCTGGGCAGAAGGGGTATAGGCGGAAAGGCATACAACAGACCGCATACAACAGACGAAAAGCGTCGCCGAGCGAGTGCTGCCTTGGAAATTCCAACGTGCAGAACTGATGACATTGCGCGTTCTTTTCGGTGGCGAATAGATCTAACCAAGGCTCTCCCCACTGCTGAAAGAGACCTTGCACCACATCCGAGTTCAGATGCCATTTGTGATCCATCAAGCACTGGCGGCTGAGTTTGTCTGCCCTGGCGTTCAGAGAACCTGCCAGGTGTTGAACCACCAAGGTGATGCCTTGATGTTACAGCCATGTCCAGAGGCGCAGAGCCTCCCGACATAGAGTCCAGGACCCCACCCCGTCCTGTTTGTTGCAATACCACATGGTGGTGGTGTTGTCCGTGAACACCTGCACCACACTTCCCCGGACAGAGGGAAGGAATGCCTTCAGTGCAAGTCGGATCGTCCGAAGCTCCAAAAGGTTGATATGGAGCCGGGACTCTGCCGGAGACCAGAGTCCTCTGATCTCCGCCTCTCCCAAGTGGCCTCCCCATCCCAGGAGGGACGCATCTCTCACCACTGTGTGCTCCGGTTGGGGAAGGGAGAGGGATCTGCCATTGAACCAATCCCGATTCATAAGCCACCACTGCAATTGTCGTTCAGTGCCCTCTGAGATCTGGACAAAATCGAACAGGTTGCCCTGATGCTGCGCCCACTGGAACTTCAGGTCCCACTGCAGAGCCCGCATATGCCACCTGGCATGTGGCACCAGCAGGATGCAGGAGGCCATCAGGCCCAGGAGCCGGAGGGTCATCCTGACTGAAACCCGGGATAGAGGCTGAAAGATCAGAATCATAGCCTGAACATCCCGGACTCGCTGCTCGGGAGGATAAACCCGAAACTGCGTCAAATCCTGAAGGGGAACTTCTGAGAGGGACTCAGGTGCAACTTCGGCACGTTGATGGAGAACCCCAGCAAATGCAGGAGGTCGGCCGTAGTCTGAAGGTGGTTGACGACTGCCTGGAGCGAGCCCGCCTTCAGCAACCAGTCGTCGCGGTAAGGGAAGACGGACACCCCTGACCTGCGCAGGTGAGCTGCGACCACCGCCATCACCTTTGTGAACATCCGAGGGGCGCTGGTAAAGCCGAACGGGAGCACGGCAAACTGAAAATGCTCCTGGCCTACCGTGAACCGCAGGTAACGCCGGTGAGCCGGCAGGACGGGGATGTGAAAATATGCGTCCTGCAAGTCCAACACTACCATCCAGTCTCCAGGGTCGAGGGCAGCCAAGACCTGAGCCAGAGTCAGCATTTTGAACTTCTCCTTCCGGAGGAAGCGGTTGACGTTCCGGAGGTCCAAGATGGGACGCAGACCCCCTTTGTCCTTCTTGGGGAGCAGAAAGTAGTGGGAATAACAACCACTCCCTACTTACGGCCCAGGAACGCACTTGATGGCCCCCTTGGCCAAGAGAGCCGTAACTTCCTGCTGGAGAGTTGCCAAGTGTTTCCGTGACATGCTATGGTATCGAGGTGACATGGCTGGAGGGGTGGACTGAAAGGGAAGGGAGTAACCCTTGCGGATGATCTGCAGCACCCACTTGTCCGATGTGATAGCGTGCCAGTGGGGGAGGTGATGGCGGATCCTGCCACCCACTGGTGTGGGGTGCTCCACAAAGCTCGGATTAGGAAGGTTTGGAGGTAGAAGCAGCGGGGGTGGAGGTGGACTGACCCCCACAGTGATTCCCAGACCGCCCCCTGCAGAAGCCGCATCCGCGCTGAGGCTGGTTCTGCACAGGCTTGCTGAAGGAATGTGCCTGGGCGCCTCTGCCGTGGCCACGAAAGGAAGAACAAGAGCGATTTCTACGACTGTGGCGCTTCGCCGCCACAGTCGTAGAAATCGCTCTACCCAGTGAGTCCACGGTGTCCAACCCACACCGAATGGCGAACTTAGCCGCATCCTTACCCTCAGCAACAGCTTGGGGCAGCACAGCTTGGGTCTCCTCAGGACACTAAGGCAACACCTGTGCAACTGTATCCCACACCGCATGGTAATAGCGGCCCAATAGGCATGCAGTGTTCACCGACCGCAGCCCCAAGCTGGCCAAAGAGAACAACCACTTACTGAACTGCTCCAGCTTATTAGAGTCCTTGTCCGGCGAAGCTGTGGGAAAGGCACTCTGAGATGTCGAGGCCTGGATGACCTGGCTCTCAGGCGTTGGATGAGTGGTCAGAAAAGCGGGGTCACCAGGTGCCGGGCGGTGACGCTTGGCGACATTCTTATCCACAGGGACCCCTGTGGCTGGTCGCGACCATGTGCCCAACAAGACTTCAGTGAGGGTGTCGTTAAATGGTAGCAGGGGCTCCGACGAAGTGGACGCCTTCTGCAGCACTTCACTGAGGAGATTAGTTTTGAGGGCCACCGTAGGGAGACCAAGGTTGAGGAACTCAGCAGCCCGACGGAGCACCATTGTGTAGGAGGCGCCCTCCTCCATGGTAGGTGGGGGAGAGGCAAACCCCGGGTCAGAGGAGACATCGAGGTCACCGGCATCCTCTAAGGCATCTGCCCAGTCCTGCTCGGAGTCACACTGACGGGCAAGAGGGTCCTCGGACCCCTCCCAGTCGTCCCCCACCTCCGCCGCCTGCGAAACAGACCGCGGCGGCAGAGCAGGAGCCGGAGAAGGAACAAACGGCGTCGGAAACGGTGCCGAGAACGGCGCAGGGAGCGGCGCCGGCTGGGGCAGAGCCGGCGCTGCGTCCCAATGCGGATCCAAGGTAGGAACAAAATGGTCCTTGAACCTGGGCAAAGGAGGGACAAATGGCACCCACTGCGGCGCTGGAGGCGGAGCCAAGGGTGGAGCTGGGGTTGGAACCGGCAGTGCTGGACCTTGTGGCGCCATGGCCGGAACCAACGGTGCAGGATCCTGTGGTGCCGAAGCTGGATCCGCCGGCGCTGCCGGCGGCCCAACAGGATCTGGACACGGGAACGTGGGGCCTGAAGGTGCACCGGTGGGAGCCCGAGGCCTAAAGAGGCAGTCCATGGTAGCAAGAAATTCTTGCATCTGTGCAGGAGTCGCCGACGGACCCGGGTTAGGTGGGTAGGCCGCGGGACTCCCGGGCTTCGAAGGAGCCGCAGGGGCAGAACCCATGTCCCCCTCGTCCGCATCTGGGGACCGACGGGGGACGTCGGAGAGCGAACACGCTCTTCTTTGACTTCTTTTTGTGTCGTCTCTTACCCGAATCCGAGGGTGAAGACTTGGAGCCCGAGGAGCGATGACTGCGGCCCCGCGAGCGTTCCCTGGAATGGCCCCTGGACCGGGAATGGCACTGGGACGAGTGCCGGACATCCAGCAGCTTCCGCGCCGCTTCCTCAAGGCCTTCGGGGCAATGGCCCGATAGTCCCGACAGGACCGGGAGTCGTGGTCGGTCTCCAGGCAGTAGAGGCAAACATCGTGGGGGTCCGCCACCGACATATTGCAACGGCAGGCCCCACAAGACTTAAATCCAGGCATCCCTACGTGCACCAAGGAAACCAAAATTGTACAGGAGACAAAAGTCTCAAAAAGGGTAGTCAAAAAGTGACTAAGGTACGTGCTCTAACCGGATCTGCGCTTTCTGGTGCGGAAAAAGAAAGAACTGACGTCAGCGCGCATGGGTGGCGCCTAAGTAGTCTCCGTGACGTCATCTCGGCGCGTACGACGCCAGCGACAGACGCGGAGCCGCACGACGCCACCTACTGACACGCAGGGGCACTGCTAGCAAAACTTTCTGGATCCAGTCTGACGCCTGGGGATATTCTAAGGTAAGGAATCTATCACTAACGTGTCTCTTTCAGATTATCTATATATGTATTACTTTTCTTCTAATTCAGCATATCCAATGCACTACCCCATTTCTCACCCTATATCGCTCTCAATATATCTTCTACTTCAACTCTCTGACTCATCTCAAACCTCATTCTACTACTCTTTCCAATGACCTACCCTATTTCTCACCCTATAACTCTATGAATATATCCTCTATCTCCAGTCTCTCATTCATTCAAAACCCCATACCAATACTATGATCCCAAAAATAACCTTTTCTAGACTCTTCCCTCCTCTACCCCTCCTTGCTTCATTTCATACCTCTTTTACTATTCAGATCTCCCAAACCAGCCTTTCTAAACCCTTACCTCTGACTCTTTCCCCTCCACACTATTTAATCACCGATTCCTCTCTAAAATATCACCAGGTGCCAGACTGAATCTGGAGAACTCTTTAGAAAGGCTCCTACATGGCACTAGGAGGTGTTGTGTGGCTCAATGTTGACTCCAAACCGTGCACATCAGTGCCACACCGGTACGCTGATATCAGTTTATTGTATCTTTTTTCCCTCTGCACCCTCAGACACAGAGCATATTACCTGGGACAGTTTTCTGATCTTTCATTTTGGGTCCTTTTTCGATTTTAAGGAACCAACTCCACTCCAACTCCACTCCACAGAATGGGGAGATGGGAGGGCAGGGATTCATCTGCAATTAGATAGAGCATCCACTAGAAAGAGTGTTTTCAAAGGTAAGCAACTTGTTCTTCTGATGGATACCTCACCTTTAGAATGGATACCATACCAGTAACATTCAAAGGTCGAGGGTCTGGGTAGGAGACTCATACCAAAAAGTGCTGCAGAACTGTGTGGGCGAAGTGACTTTCCTGCCAGACCTGTCAAGGCACTAGTATTTCATGAACTGATTAATTGACAACAACTTAGCATCCTGCCAGTTTTCTGGAACAGATCCCCCCTCTCGCCAAAGCCTTTGTAGCAGTCTGAGCCCTTGTAGAATGGGCCCACATGCCTTCAGGAGGCTGCTTCTTGGCCAGTGTATAGCATATTTTGATGTAGAGGACTATCTACCTTGAGAGCTCCCTTTATACCACCTTATGTTTTCTTACACCAGAAAACCCCTACAAGCAACTTACCACCAGTGTGTGTGTGTGTGTGTGGGTGTGTGTGTGGTTGTGCGTGTGGTTGTGGTTGTGTGTGTGGTTATGGTTGTCTGTGGTTGTGTGTGTGACAGTAATACTAAAAGCATCTCAAAATAAAGGAACACAAACATGGAGTTTGTGGAAAGACAAAGCACGTTGTAAGTCAAACGGGCGCAGCAAAGCTTTAACACAACAACAAAACAAACAAGATCACTTAGCGAAGACTGAGTGCTGATAATGGATACACACAGCCCATCATCTTAAGAGTTCGATTGCAGCCAATGTGCACTCAAACCTGCCCCTTCCTTGTGAGTTGCACCCCATATTTCATGAGTTGTAACTGCTGCACCCACCATAGCGCTTTGAGATCTAAAGCGCTACATAGGTCTAATCGATTAACCAGTCGCCAACATGCTGTGCTTTTAAAGAGAATGTGCCAAAAGTTTCCAGCTTCCTCATCATGTCCTCATGAAAGCGCCAACGAAAGGATTCCCTGAATGGTGCAACGGACATGAAGCAGCCGCCGCGATCAGAAATAAACACTGTGAACGTTGTCCAGTTTCACAGTAACATTTCCTTAATGTTCTTTAAGTCACAAAACAGTAATACTAAAAGCATCACAAAATAAAGGAACACAAACATCGAGTTTGTGGAAAGAGAAAGCACATTGTAAGTCAAACGGGCGCAGCAAAGCATTAACACAACATGTTCTTTGATGTTTGATGTTCTTTGAACGAGAACAAAAAAGGGGCGCCGCGAAAGTGATCGTGGGCGAAAGTGAAAGTTATCGCTGGTGCTTAATGAGCATGACGAGGTTTGCCAGCCTCTGCTCCTAAGCGTGCGCCCACGCACATGCACTGTAGCTCTAGGCTGGCCATGGTAGCATTTTTTGAGCCCTCACAAAAAGTCTCGCAGAACAGCGCATGCGCTGGGTCAGGCGAGACCTAAAAAGGGGCCTTCCCAAACGAAAGGACAGGTTCTTTCCCTGTCTGTCCCTGAAAAAGGACCTCAATCAAAGGGTCTGTGGACCTTTTCAATGTAGGAAGTGACACGTTTAAAACTGTAGCCACTTTCCTTATCATGTATGCAAAGGAGGAATTTGCCTCCGTAGCAAGGCCAGGGTGAGAAAGCAACCTTGAAGCTGATGAAGAATCCAGGCCACTATCCTCTCCCAGAGCAGACAACTAGCTCATCTCCATCTGAGGCACATTAATGTCCGAAATGGCTAAAGGGCCCTGCCTCAATCGACACAGGCTGTCTTTCCACAAACTCTTCCTGAGAAGGAATTAAAACCTGCATATTCTCCTCCGTCTGAATAGTCGACTTCGCATCCGACGTTGTACAAAGCCTACTTCGACCAACGCCGCGGTCAGTGTTGCCCAGTGCCAAAGGGGTGCCAGTCGACGCCGACCGGCGCTGACCCCTCGCCTCAAGTGGCTAAACCGTCACCGAGAGCAAACCCTCCGACGTTGACCCACTCACCTCCTTGGGGCCTAAAGGCGCTCCAGGGGGGGATGGGGTACCAAAGATGAGGTGCAAGGAATTATAATATTCCCTAATCTGAGCCAACGACGCCCCGGCTCCTGGGAACATGGGAAGACGCGGAGCGGCGTATTGTACGGCCTCTTCAACTGTCAAACGGGAGGGGCCATGGGAGATGGAGTCTCTACGCGGTTAAGTCTGAGAATGCCGCAACTTCACCCGCTTACCTATTGACTTCCCCGGAGAACGATGTCCTCCAGACCGGCTTAGGCTCCTAGATCGACCCCGCAAATGCTCTTCCAGAGACGATGAAGACCGAGGATGGGAAGCCTCTGAGGATCGTGACACTTGCTCCGCTCTATCAACTTAGAACGCCGCTCCTTTAACAACTTCAGTTTTAGTTTCTGGCAGGAGCCACACTCCTTGATGTCGTGGTGCTCGTCTAAACACCACATACAAATTGTATGCGGGTACGTCACCAACAAATGTCTGCTACAAGACTCACAAGGTTAGAAAGCTGTAGACATTAGGCAAAGGCACACTCTTCCACCGACACAGTGTCGAAGCAGGTCAAAACATCGACCCAAGGAACCGCTTCTCCTGATCCATGTTACAGCGTAGATAAGAAGAAACTGACGTCAACATGCTGGAGGGGACTTATATGGCTCCACTGACGTCATGACCGGAGTCAATGTAATTGCGGAGCCGTACGATGCCGTCCCCCGGCGCGCAGACGTACTGCTGAAAAATATCCCGATCAAGACTGGCGCCTGGGGAGAATTCAATAGTTAAGGAATCTGCAGCTAGATATCTCTATCAGATGTACCTTCCATGTACTTCTGGCACAAGTTACTACTTGTGTAACGATATATCTGTAAGAGACATTAGGTAGTGATAAATTCCTTACCTTAGAATATCCCCAGGCGTCAGACTGGGTCGGGAAAGTTTTGCTAGCAGTACCCCTGCGCGTCAGTAGGTGGCGTCGTGCAGCTCCGCGTCCATCACTGGCGTCGTAAGCACTGAGATGACGTCACGGAGACTACTTAGGCGCCACCCATGCGTGCTGACGTCAGTTCTGTACACGACTTTTCGCGCCAGAAACGCAGAGCCATGCAAGAAACTGACCACTGGTGCCAAGAAACTAGGGCCCTGAAATGGATGACCTTAACCCTAGAAATCAGTTCGCAGAACGGGGAGGATGGGTGGGGCGGTAAGGAATCTATCACTAACTAATGTCTCTTTCAGATATATCGTTACACAAGTAGTAACTTGAGCATCTGAAAGAGACACTTTAGTGATAGATTCCTTACCTTAGAATAGATACCCCAGTAATACCAACCCCGGTGGTGGGTCTGCGAATAGATTACACCAGAAAGTCACGAAGAACAGAACGGCCAAAGTAGCAGTCTCTCCGGACCTGACTGTCAAGGCGGTAATGCTTGGTAAACGTGTGCAGCGAGGCCCACGTAGCTGCCTGACAAATGTCCTGCAAGGGGACACCGCATCCCAAGGCAGTAGTGGCTGCCATCGCCCCGGTTGAATGGGCACGCAGCCCCACAGGAGGCTCCTTCCTAGCCAACGAGTAACAGGCCTTGATGCAGAGAACGACCCACCGAGAGATGGTCCGCTTGTGCACAGCCCGACCTCTTTTGGCACCCACATAGCCAACAAAGAGCTGGTCATCCACCCGGAATTGTCGTGTGCGCTGCAGGTAGAACGAGAGCGCACGTTTTGGGTCCAGACGGTGGAGCCTCTCTTCCTCTTTCGAAGGATGCGGAGGCGGAAAGAAGGTGGGCAAAGTGATGGTCTGCCCGATGTGGAAGGGCGCGACAACCTTTGGCAAGAAAGAAGAACAGGTCCTTAACACCACCTTGTCCGGATGAACAGAAAGGAAAGGAGGTTTGGAAGAAAGAGCCTGGAGCTCACTCACTCTTCTGGCAGAGGTGATAGCTACCAGGAAGGCCGTCTTTAGAGTGAGAAGACACAAAGGACAGGTATGAAGGGGCTCGAAGGGAGCGCACATCAGATATGTCAAGACAAGGTTTAAGTCCCATTGAGGCATTATGAACGTCACGGGAGGAAACGTGTGCGTAATGCCTTTTAGGAAACGGTTGACAACCGAAGACTTAAAAAGAGAAGGCTGATCTGGAAGCCTTAAAAAGGCGGAGATGGACGAAAGATAACCTTTGATAGTGCCCAGAGCAGAGCCCTGCTGGGCCAAAGAAAGAAGAAACAGAAGGACTTCAGAAAGAGGGGCAGAGAGGGGATCCCCAGCCTTAGCTGTGCACCATGCCACAAACTTATTCCACCTGCAGGCATATACCATTTTAGTGGAGGGAAGCCTGGCTGCCAGAATGACATCCCAGACTTCGGGAGGAAGATCGAAGGCTGTCAACTGTCGCCGTTCAATCTCCACGCATGGAGGTGGAGGCTGGACAGGTTCGGGTGGAGGACCGTCCCAAGCTGCTGCAACAGAAGATCCTCCCCGAAGAGGCAGACGGATCGGGGGTCGATCGCCATGCTGAGTATCTCGGGATACCAGTATCTTCGTGCCCAATCCGGAGCCACAAGGACGACTTGGGCCCGGTCGCGCCGAATCTTCTTCAGCACTCTGGGCAGAAGGGGTATAGGCGGAAAGGAATACAACAGACCGCATACAACAGACGAAAAGCGTCGCCGAGTGAGTGCTGCCTTGGAAATTCCAACGTGCAGAACTGATGACATTGCGCGTTCTCTTCGGTGGCGAATAGATCTAACCAAGGCTCTCCCCACTGCTGAAAGAGACCTTGCACCACATCCGAGTTCAGATGCCATTTGTGATCCATCAAGCACCGGCGGCTGAGTTTGTCTGCCCTGGCGTTCAGAGAACCTGCCAGGTGTTGAACCACCAAGGTGATGCCTTGATGTTACAGCCATGTCCAGAGGCGCAGAGCCTCCCGACATAGAGTCCAGGACCCCACCCCGTCCTGTTTGTTGCAATACCACATGGCGGTGGTGTTGTCCGTGAACACCTGCACCACACTTCCGCGGACAGAGGGAAGGAATGCCTTCAGTGCAAGTCGGATCGTACGAAGCTCCAAAAGGTTGATATGGAGCCGGGACTCTGCCGGAGACCAGAGTCCTCTGATCTCCGCCTCTCCCAAGTGGCCTCCCCATCCCAGGAGGGACGCATCTCTCACCACTGTGTGCTCCGGTTGGGGAAGGGAGAGGGATCTGCCATTGAACCAATCCCGATTCATAAGCCATCACTGCAATTGTCGTTCAGTGCCCTCTGAGATCTGGACAAGATCGAACAGGTTGCCCTGATGCTGTGCCCACTGGAACTTCAGGTCCCACTGCAGAGCCCGCATATGCCACCTGGCATGTGGCACCAGCAGGATGCAGGAGGCCATCAGGCCCAGGAGCCAGAGGGTCATCCTGACTGAAACCCGGGATAGAGGCTGAAAGATCAGAATCATAGCCTGAACATCCCGGACTCGCTGCTCGGGAGGATAAACACGAAACTGCGTCAAATCCTGAAGGGGAACTATTGAGAGGGACTCAGGTGCAACTTCGGCACGTTGATGGAGAACCCCAGCAAATGCAGGAGGTCGGCCGTAGTCTGAAGGTGGTTGACGACTGCCTGGAGCGAGCCCGCCTTCAGCAACCAGTCGTCGCGGTAAGGGAAGACGGACACCCCTGACCTGCGCAGGTGAGCTGCGACCACCGCCATCACCTTCGTGAACATCTGAGGGGCGCGGGTAAAGCCGAACGGGAGCACGGCAAACTGAAAATGCTCCTGGCCTACCGTGAACCGCAGGTAACGCCGGTGAGCCGGCAGGACGGGGATGTGAAAATATGCGTCCTGCAAGTCCAACACTACCATCCAGTCTCCAGGGTCGAGGGCAGCCAAGACCTGAGCCAGAGTCAGCATTTTGAACTTCTCCTTCCAGAGGAAGCGGTTGACGTTGCGCAGGTCCAAGATGGGATGCAGACCCCCTTTGTCCTTCTTGGGGAGCAGAAAGTAGTGGGAATAACAACCACTCCCTACTTACGGCCCAGGAACGCACTTGATGGCCCCCTTGGCCAAGAGAGCCGTAACTTCCTGCTGGAGAGTTGCCAAGTGTTTCCGTGACATGCTATGGTATCGAGGTGACATGGCTGGAGGGGTGGACTGAAAGGGAAGGGAGTAACCCTTGCGGATGATCTGCAGCACCCACTTGTCCGATGTGATAGCGTGCCAGTGGGGGAGGTGATGGCGGATCCTGCCACCCACTGGTGTGGGGTGCTCCACAAAGCTCGGATTAGGAAGGTTTGGAGGTAGAAGCAGCGGGGGTGGAGGTGGACTGACCCCCACAGTGATTCCCAGACCCACCCCTGCAGAAGCCGCATCCGCGCTGAGGCTGGTTCTGCACAGGCTTGCTGAAGGAATGTGCCTGGGCGCCTCTGCCGTGGCCACGAAAGGAAGAAAAAGAGCGATTTCTACGATTGTGGCGCTTCGCCGCCACAGTCGTAGAAATCGCTCTACCCAGTGAGTCCACGGTGTCCAACCCACACCGAATGGCGAACTTAGCCGCATCCTTACCCTCAGCAACAGCTTGGGACAGCACAGCTTGGGTCTCCTCAGGACACTGAGGCAACACCTGTGCAACTGTATCCCACACCGCATGGTAATAGCGGCCCAATAGGCATGCAGTGTTCACCGACCGCAGCCCCAAGCTGGCCAAAGAGAACAACCGCTTACTGAACTGCTCCAGCTTATTAGAGTCCTTGTCCGGCGAAGCTGTGGGAAAGGCACTCTGAGATGTCGAGGCCTGGATGACCTGGCTCTCAGGCGTTGGATGAGTGGTCAGAAAAGCGGGGTCACCAGGTGCCGGGCGGTGACGCTTGGCGAGATTGTTATCCACAGGGACCCCTGTGGCTGGCCGCGACCATGTGCCCAACAAGACTTCAGTGAGGGTGTCGTTAAATGGTAGCAGGGGCTCCGACGAAGTGGACGCCTTCTGGAGCACTTCACTGAGTAGATTAGTTTTGAGGGCCACCGTAGGGAGACCAAGGTTGAGGACCTCAGCAGCCCGACGGAGCACCATTGTGTAGGAGGCGCCCTCCTCCATGGTAGGTGGGGGAGAGGCAAACCCCGGGTCAGAGGAGACATCGAGGTCACCGGCATCCTCTAAGTCATCTGCCCAGTCCTGCTCGGAGTCACACTGACGGGCAAGAGGGTCCTCGGACCCCTCCCAGTCGTCCCCCACCTCCGCCGCCTGCGAAACAGACCGCGGCGGCAGAGCAGGAGCCGGAGAAGGAACAAACGGCGTCGGAAACGGTGCCGAGAACGGCGCAGGGAGCGGCGCCGGCTGGGGCAGAGCCGGCGCCGCGTCCCAATGCGGATCCAAGGTAGGAACAAAATGGTCCTTGAACCTGGGCAAAGGAGGGACAAATGGCACCCACTGCGGCGCTGGAGGCGGAGCCAAGGGTGGAGCTGGGGTCGGAACCGGCAGTGCTGGACCTTGTGGCGCCATGGCCGGAACCAACGGTGCAGGATCCTGTGGTGCCGAAGCTGGATCCGCCGGCGCCGCCGGCGGCCTAAAAGGATCTGGACACGGGAACGTGGGGCCTGAAGGCGCACCGGCGGGAGCCCGAGGCCTAAAGAGGCGGTCCATGGTAGGAAGAAATTGTTGCATCTGTGCAGGAGTCGCCGACGGACCCGGGTTAGGTGGGTAGGCCGCGGGACTCCCGGGCTTTGAAGGAGCCGCAGGGGCAGAACCCATGTCCCCCTCGTCCGCATCTGGGGACCGACGGGGGGACGTCGGAGACCGAACACGCTCTTCTTCGACTTCTTTTTGTGTCGTCTCTTACCCGAATCCGAGGGTGAAGACTTAGAGCCCGAGGAGCGACGACTGCGGCCCCGTGAGCGTTCCCTGGAATGGCCTCTGGACTGGGAATGGCACTGGGACGAGTGCCGGACCTCCAGCAGCTTCCGCGCCGCTTCCTCAAGGCCTTCGGGGCAATGGCCCGATAGTCCCGACAGGACCGGGAGTCGTGGTCGGTCTCCAGGCAGTAGAGGCAGACATCGTGGGGGTCCGCCACCGACATATTGCAACGGCAGGCCCCACAAGACTTAAATCCAGGCATCCCTACGTGCACCAAGGAAACCAAAATTGTACAGGAGACAAAAGTCTCAAAAAGGGTAGTCAAAAAGTGACTAAGGTACGTGCTCTAACCGGATCTGCGCTTTCTGGTGCGGAAAAAGAAAGAACTGACGTCAGCGCGCATGGGTGGCGCCTAAGTAGTCTCCGTGACGTCATCTCGGCGCTTACGACGCCAGCGACAGACGCGGAGCCGCACGACGCCACCTACTGACACGCAGGGGTACTGCTAGCAAAACTTTCTGGATCCAGTCTGACGCCTGGGGATATTCTAAGGTAAGGAATCTATCACTAACGTGTCTCTTTCAGATTATCTATATATGTATTACTTTTCTTCTAATTCTAATTCAGCATATCCCATTTCTCACCCTATATCGCTCTCAATATATCTTCTACTTCAACTCTCTGACTCATCTCAAACCTCATTCTACTACTCTTTCCAATGACCTACCCTATTTCTCACCCTATAACTCTATCAATATATCCTCTATCTCCAGTCTCTCATTCATTCAAAACCCCATACCAATACTATGATCCCCAAAATAACCTTTTCTAGACTCTTCCCTCCTCTACCCCTCCTTGCTTCATTTCATACCTCTTTTACTATTCAGATCTCCCAAGCCAGCCTTTCTAAACCCTTACCTCTGACTCTTTCCCCTCCAAACTATTTAATCACCGATTCCTCTCTAAAATATCACCAGGTGCCAGACTGAATCTGGAGAACTCTTTTGAAAGGCTCCTACATGGCACTAGGAGGTGTTGTGGGGCTCAATGTTGACTCCAAACCGTGCACATCAGTGCCACACCGGTACGCTGATATCAGTTTATTGTATCTTTTTTCCCTCTGCACCCTCAGACACAGAGCATATTATCTGGGACAGTTTTCTGATCTTTCATTTTGGGACTTTTTTCGATTTTAAGGAACCAACTCCACTCCAACTCCACTCCACAGAATGGGGAGATGGGAGGGCAGGGATTCATCTGCAATTAGATAGAGCATCCACTAGAAAGAGTGTTTACAAAGGTAAGCAACTTGTTCTTCTGATGGATACCTCACCTTTAGAATGGATACCATACCAGTAACATTCAAAGGTCGAGGGTCTGGGTAGGAGACTCATACCAAAAAGTGCTGCAGAACTGTGTGGGCGAAGTGACTTTCCTGCCAGACCTGTCAAGGCACTAGTATTTCATGAACTGATTAATTGACAACAACTTAGCATCCTGCCAGTTTTCTGGAACAGATCCGCCCTATCGCCAAAGCCTTTGTAGCAGTCTGAGCCCTTGTGGAATGGGCCCACATGCCTTCAGGAGGCTGCTTCTTGGCCAGTGTATAGCATATTTTGATGTAGAGGACTATCTACCTTGAGAGCCCCCTTTATACCACCTTACGTTTTCTTACACCAGAAAACCCCTACAAGCAACTTACCACCACACAAAGGTCCTTTTTGTATGGTAAATGTAAAACCCGAGTTCCCTCTTAGGGTTCAAGCAGTGGAATCTCTCTTCTTTCAAGGGGTAAGGTGGGGCAAAAAAAACACTGGGAGAGTGATCAACTGGCCAAGGTGGAAGGGACCAATTGGTCTGTAAGGAAGGCGTTGTAGGGCGATTGCACCGAAAGCACCTACAGTTCACTCACTTAGCATGCTTGCGTAATCCCAACAAGAAAGACAGTTTTAATTGTCAAAAGCCTTAAGGAACCACTCTGCATATGCTCAAATGGTGTGTATATGAGAAATGTCAAGATCAAGTTCAGTTCACAGTGGGGCTTAACAAATGGTTTTGGGTAAACATCTGAATCAAACCTTATATAAAATGCATCCCAATCAGTGACTTAAGCAAACGAGGTTGGTCAGGTAAACACAGAAAGGCTAAAAAGGCTGATAAATAACCTATTACGGTGTTACCATAAGGCGCCACTAGACTAAAGAAAGAAGAAACAAAAATAAAAAAAATCAGGAAGTTTGGTGTGTAAGGGGTTCAGTGTTTCGGGCACCACACCAGGCAAAAAACAAAATGAAGCAGTGTAGATTGACTTTATGTAAGGGAAACAGGCGGCAAGAATGGGATCTACCAGTTGGCAGTTCAAATTCATTTAGCTACCGCCACTCAATCTCTACACATGCGGTTGTAGGTTGTGAAGCTTCAGATAGAGGACCCTGCCCTGCTTCCAAGACAGGAGTTCCTCTCGAAGTGGAAGTCTGACCGGAGGACAAATGCTTAAGAACTTTGAGTACCGCGGTCTCCTGGCCCAGTCTCTCTTTATCTCTCAGAACTCCAGTCAGGAGAAGTAGCAGTGAAAATTGATACAACAATCCAGATGGAATGGGTCTCTGAATGAGTGCCTTGGAGGACGCTCAAGTGAGTAAATGTGTTGATAATGAGCATTGTTGAAGGTGATGAATAGATCTAAACAGGTCGTACCACACGGCTCGAAGAGTCCCTTCGACACCTTGGGATAAAGAAGCCACTTGTGATCTATCAGACGACACCTGCTCAGTTCGTCTGCTCTGGAATTTAAAGTTTCTCTGAGGTGGCTGATGACCAGAAAGATGTTTTGGCTGTCCAGTCACATCCGAAGATGTAGCCCCTTCGGAACCCACTCTGTCTTCCTTGTGCAGTACCACAAGCCAGTCGTATTGTCCATAACTCCTGCCCTAGAATCCCTTTCATGGAGCAAGATTAAGACTACCACCCTATACTTCGGGAGACAGATTTAGAGTTGGCTCTTCACTAGAGACCACAGACGTCTGCAACCCACCTCTCCCAGGAAGCAACACCAACCCGGAAGAGATGCATCTGTCACCACTGTAAACTCTGGGTGAGAGAGAGACAGCAGATTTCTGCATGCAGGGATGGCTTCCATCAGCCATCACTACATATCTAGTGCTATGTCCCTTGAGATCTGAATTAAATTGTACAGGCATTCCTGCTTGATGCTGGGCCCACTGGAATTTTAGGCTCCACTGCAGGGCAATATGTTTCACCTGCCACTCAGTATGAGGAGGACACACCAAGCTAGGAGACCAAGAAGCGTCAGAGCTCCTCACCAAAATACAGGACAGATCCTGAAACATAGGGACAATATCTGGAATGTCCCAGACTGGCTGCAGAGGAGCAAACGCCCTGAACGCCAAAATGTCCAGAATCGCTGCAATGAATGGAAGTCTCTGTGCTGCGATCACGTGAGGCTTCAGCTGTTGATGGTGAAATCCAACAATGTCAGGAGTTCAGCCATCATCTGAAGGTGATCTATGACTGACAGAGCAAGATCGCTTTTCACAGCCAGTTGTCGAGGAAAGGAAAAACATGTCTACCAATCTCAGAAGATGGGCAGCAACCACTAACATCACCTTCATGAACACCCAAGGAGCAGATGTAGGGCCAAAGGGTGCCATGGCAAATTGAAAGTGTCCCTGGCTCACCTTGAACTAAAGATAACACCTGTGGGACTGCAAGAAGGGTATGTGAAAACAAGTGTTTTGCAAGTTCAAGGATGCCATCCAGTCGCCTGGGACGAGAGTTGACAGGATCAGCGTCATCTTGAGCAGTGTCTCTACTGGTGGGGAAATTACTTGCTGGTGTCAATAGCCCTAAAGATCATGGTGTAGCACAACTATCCTTGAATCGTTCCAGTGTCGAATCAACTTTTTCACCAAACAGGCCCGAGCCCGTGATAAAAAAGACTTGCATGTCTGCAGAAAACCCGGTTGATCGCATCCATGAGTGCCTTCTAAGCAGGTGTCAATAGCTCTGTCAATGCAGTCTGTAGTGTCCAGACTGGCTTGAAGCACCGTTGACCACTGTGTACAGTTTGGATCAGTGTAGTTGGCCATGTTCCATGTTATGTGGGTAGACCTCATCAAAAGGTAAGCTGCATTAATAGATATGAGTGCCAAACTGGCAGAAAAAAACATTCGCTCTGAAAGCATCAATTATTTTCAATTCCCTAACTAAAGGATCGTTCAGAAATGAATTTGGATTAACCTTACTTATAGAACAATCAGGCACTCCATGTAGGTTACTTACTTAGGAAGTATGGGTCATCGAGAGCTGGCGTACGTCGCATAGCAACTGGTCAACTGACTGACAGGCATAAGAATGTTGTAGACCACGTAGCCATAAGTGCATCAGGAAGGGTTTCATTAAATGGCACTAGTGTCTCAGATTATGCTAGCTCTGCTTGTAGAATCTCAATTAATAGAGTTTTTGTCCCCATAGTGAGCCACCGCAATTCTGGTACTTTAGATGCCATCCAAACCAACCCTGCAATGAAGCGCAATATCGGGTGAATCCTCTGCTGGTATCGGTGTCAGGGCGGAGGTACCGTATTGGACTCTTGCTGTATAATCTCTGGTTACCATTTTATAATTTCACAGCTTAGCATAGGCTGACATTGGGTTGGGTTCAGAGATCAGAGTTTGGATCGGATCATAGATTGGTACCAGTGGATGTCATGTAAGAGAGCTGGTAAGGAAGGAACTGGCAGGGACTGGGGAAGTTAGTGGCAGAGTTGCAAAAGATTCAATGGCAGGCTCTGTGGTGTTAAACAACATTGCAAGTCGGCCTGCTGGCAGACGTCTGACTGGAGACTCCTGCAACTTCTTGGGGCCCGAAGATACATCTGACAGAGAGGGAATCATGCCAATGATCCACAGCATTGTAGCGCGGCGGGGCCTGGGAATCACTAGGCCGCAGCAGCGCGGAATGATGTACACGAGACTCTCACTTTCACTCTCGTGGCCGGAAGACCCCGAGCGGTCTCCGGCCGTTTATTTATCCCCTCGGGTCGAGCCCGCCCCGAGGGGTGCGTGGATGCATGAAAATGGCAACATTGTAGTAGAGAGCCCGAGTGGCACTCTACATCCCTCCTTCCTTTCGGTTCCAGACCATCAAGTCCTCCCAGTTCGTGGAGACGTATATACAAAGTCTCTCAGTCTCTGACTTGGCACAGGATTCGGCCGGAGACCATACTTCTGGCTCCGGGAACTGGGACCGGCCAGAGCACTGGACGGGACACTCTCGGATGACTCAGTTGCTGTGTTTTGACGAGTTGACCTGGCAGCGTCGACACAAATTTGGCTAACTTGCCGGGGTGTCTCCGGTGGGGTGCTCCCCATGCTGGGTGAGGCAGGAGGGGAGAAGCTCGGAAGGGCGTCCTGGTAGTTGGATGCTTCTTGGTCTAGCTCCCTCTCAGCCGTCTTCTTGAAACTGGACACATTCCTCGTTACGGAGTGCTGCCCCTTTTGAGCAGTGATCATGGTTCCTTGAACACCTACAACGGTCCATACTTCTGGCTCGTAGGGCGTCCGGAACTTCCACCCGGGGTATCGGTCTTTGATCACTACCCGGTCTCCTACTCTTAACTGAGGTTCTTGTGCCCTTCTGGCTTCGCTGGCCTTCCGATTTGTTGTCTCCCTCCTTGCTTGGACCGCTTCATCGTCCCGCTCCACGGGCACCCACGTCGGGTCTGACGGGATACTGTCTCATGGGGCCCGCTTGAACAGTAGATGAGCCGGAGCACACTTGGTTGTGCTGTGAGGGGTCTGTCGATACACTCCAAGGAATTGGTCAAGAGCTGTCTCAGCGTCTCCTCCTTCATCCACAGCGATGCGCAGCGCTCGGTTGAGTGTTAGCATCAGACGTTCCACTTCCCCGTTAGCCTGTGGCCATAGCGGGGTGGTCTTCCGATGGCGAATCGCCTTGTTCTCAAGATATTCCTGGAACTCTCGACCCTGGAACGGAGGTCGATTGTCGGACTTCACTTCTTCAGGCAGCCCCATCACTGCAAAAGTCTTGTCAAGGACCCTCTTCACCTGGGGAAATGCCGTTGACGTCACTACTTCGACGATGGGGAACTCTGAAAATGAGTCAACCATAACCAGCATGTGACGTCCATCTGGGAAGCTCCCAAAGTCGAGGCTGATGTGTGTCCAGGGGGTCTTGCTTGGTTCTTCAGTGATCGCAGGTGCAGGTGCAGGATCTCCTCCAGTGATCATGCAGGCATGGCATTGCCTCACCATCTCCTCCACCAGGAAGTCCATTACGGGGACCAGACCTTGCTGCGCAGCCTGGCCTTTGTCTTCGCCATCCCTTGGTGGCCAACATGTGCCAGTGTGAGGACCCGTTTCAGCAACTTCTCTGGGACTACGATCAGGTGTCCTTCTTAACACAACTCCTTGTTCCCCCATACTGAGTTCATGGCAGACTAGCCAGAGCTGTTGTCGGGCATGGCTAACTTCGGGTCGGAGGACGCGGGCTCCATCCATGAAGTGTGTCCATCCATTGCTCTCTAGAGCCTCTCTCACTCGGGACAGAGTGGGGTCTTCCTGGGTGGCCCGGGCAATTTCTTTGAGCGTCATGGCTGTGGGACACGCCACTTGCGACACCATGTTTACGAACGCCTCCGTGTTGCACACATCCGTCTATTGATCTGAGGACGACGTCGATTCAGGGTGCCGGGAAAGATAATCAGCCGGGTTGTGGGCCCCAGGACGGTAGATGATCTTGAAGTTGTAGGACTGTAGCTGAACTGCCCATCGTTCGATTCTCGGGGGCGCCAGCCGGGCTGAGCCTGCTTAAGGCGGAAGTAGGGGCTTGTGGTCAGTCACAACATGAAACCCCTGGTCGCACAGATACAGATGGAAATGTTGGCACGCCCACTTGATGACCAATGCCTCCCTCTCGATTTGAGTGTATCTGGTCTCCGTGTCGGTGAGGGCTTTACTCGCGTAGGCCACCGGTCTCCAGGTCTCAGGTCCATGTTCCTGAAGGAGGACTGCTCCCAGGCCCACAGGGCTGGAGTCGACGACCAGTTCCGTGCGCCGCCTTGGATGGAAGTAGGCCATCACTGTATTGTCTAGCAGCCCCACTTTAATGTCGTTGAACGCCTTGTTAGCAGCCGCAGTTCACTCCCATTTGTGATCATGGCGTGTGAGGGTCCGGAGCGGTTCCGACATGGCAGCCAGGTTTGGAATGAACCGCCCACAGTAGGTGGCCATGCCAAGAAAACTCCTCACCCTGGTGGGGTTCTTCGGTGTGCTGGCGTGGATGGCTGCGGCCTTCTTGGGGTCCAGAAGGAGCCCCTCTCGGGTGAAGGTGTACCCGAATAAGTCAACCGTTTCTTGGTAGAACGAACACTGGCTCGGAGATGACGGTGGTGGTCTTCGAGCGTGTTCGAGAACACTAGTATAGCATCACTAAGATTGATTACGCCTTGCAGCCCCGACAGTGCTTCCCTGATGGCATTCTGGAAGACTTCAGCTGCCGATGATACTCCGAAGCTGAGCCTCTTATACCTTCGGAGACCAACATGCGTCGAGAAGGTGGTGATATACCTGCTCTTGAGCTCCAGTTCCAGCTGATGGTAGCCGGCATTCAGGTCTAGCTTGGAGAACCACCTGGCTCCATTGAGGTCTGCAACTATGTCATCCATTGTGGGAGTGATGTGGGGTTCCCTCTTCACGGCCGTGTTTGGCAGCCTCATGTCAACGCAGAGCCGGATGGCTCCAGGCTGCTTGGGTTTGGGAGCCACGACCAGCGGGGACACCCACGGGGTTGGGCCGGAGACCTTTTCAATCACATCGAGATCTTCAAGCTTTTTCAGTTCTTCCTCCACTTGCGGGCAAAGATTGAATGGCACCCTCCCGTGTCTGAGAGCCACAGGTCTTACAGAGGGGTCGATGTGGAGTTTGAACTTCTTGCCCTTGAGCTTCCCTAGTCCTTTGAAGAGAGCTGGGAATTCCCTCAACATCGCTTCAGCGTAAGAGACGTGAACTTGGTTGGCAAAGAAAACTAGTCCCAGGTCCTCAGCCGTGTGGCAACTGAGCAGTGTCCCCTTTCTTCCCTCGGTGATGTGGAACCTGGTCTTAGTGGCGTAGCTTCCGCTCGTGACTTTGGCCTGAATGACTCCTCGGAGAGGAAGCGGATCCGTCCCTCCGTATGTATAGATGCGGGCCTTGGAGGGCGCAAGCGGGGGTCGAGGTGACAGTCGATCATATTGCTCAGAGTCCATCACATTGACGGACGCGCTGGTGTCGATGAGGGCTTGTACATCAGTGCCTTCAACTGAGACCGAGCACATGGGAGGTGGCCTTCGGAGACAGTCCGTTCTACTGACGTACGACACCACAAACACTTCCTCGTCATCATCTTCTTACACTGGGCGTCGTTCCTGCGGCTGGTCCTCATTGGTTGCTGGCGAATCGTCGAGAGAGATCTGGCGAACCCGTTGTGGCATGCCTCTGAACCTTGATGAGGGTTGTCTGAACCGTCCACCGCGGCACACCTTAGCATAGTGGTTCAGCCTGCCACAGCGGGAGCACGTCTTCTCTTTTGCCCCACAGGCGGCCGTTGCGGGGTGATCTTCTCCACAGTATCCGCACGGTCCTCCTGGTGACGGCCTGGGTGCTTGTCGAGTTGCGGTGGGGCGTCTTTGGATTGCTTCCACCCTCCCCTCTTTGATCGGCGGATGCCTGAGCGCGTGTGAGGCAACAACGGGCGTGTGCATGGCGGCTTCCATCTCCTCGGCTCGAATGTCCGACAGCTCATGGGAGCGGGCCAGAACCAGGATATCGTCCAGGAAGATCCCTGGCTGACGAAGGATCAGCATCCGCAGGAGTTTGGAGCGTATCTCCTCCCGGTGGTCTGTGAACGTGCACGTGCTGGCTAGCCGGCTTAGTCGTGCATAGAACATGTCGACAGACTCCGAGTCCAACTGCCACGCCCTTCTGAATTTAAATTTTTCAAAATCGGGGTTGAGTTGAGGGTCAAAGTGCCTGTTGAGCGCGGCGACCGCCGCATCGTAGTCGTCGTCATTTCCTGTGTTGGGAAGTGTCTCGAAGAAGTCGTAGATCTCCGCATCTCCATAATAGATGAGAAGGGGCCGTTTCACAGTGCCGTCCGTTTCCCTTGTCCCTTTGGGTAGTGGTTGAGTCGTCCAACCCATGCCTTCTACCGTGGTGCAGCTGTGGCTGGGTCTAATGCTTCACTGAAGGGGGGGGGGGGGGTAGAGGTGCAACTGCCATGTGGCTGTGTCCTGGGGGAGGCGCATTGGCACCCCCTTGTGGATTATTTGTTCCATCCTGCTGGGCAGCAGTGCCAGCTGTCGGCGGGTTGCTCATGGTGGCTGGGTGCGCGTGCTAGCGCGAGGCAGCGTGCCACTGACTGCCTTGTGGCTACACGTGTGTGCGTGGGAGGCGATGTGCCCTCTGGCGCTATCCTGTGGTGGAAGAGAGGTGTGGGCGTAGGCCATTAAAAGTGGACGTTGCACGTTGGCGAGCGTGCATGCGTAATTCAAACAATTCTGATCTGGTCTCGGGATCTCTCGATCTAGTTTACCCGTCCTGCTGAAGGAGAATCTCTTTCATTCCGCTTTTATTTGACTAGCGGATACTAGTGCCTCGCTTCATTTCTAGACCCCCGGTGATCTGCTTGTGTTGCGGGGGTTGTTTCCGTTCAACTGGCTTTCGGAGGAGAGTTCAGAGCCTTGCTTGAGGGACATAGGTCTGATTGTTATTCAGCTACTACCATCAAAGGGAGCGCTGGATTTCTAAGCGCACTGTGGTATATTCCGGTGTAAGGTTGGTTTGGACAATTCAATGGCTGCCAGAGGTACTCGACTACCAATGATTGCTGTGAGGTAAAAGCAGCGTTTCCTGTTTCAGGCAGAGTCACGGTAGGATGCAAATTGACATTCTTTACCTTCATCGAGATAGGTTATGTAATAATAACCTGGGATCGTTTTGCTTTTCGTGTTATCATTGACTTGTCATTTAAATATCAGTTACATTTTGGAAAACACAGGAGCAGGAGTCTTAATAATCCTATGGAATAGACACTGAATCAATTAATTCAAGCGACAAATCTTTATTGACTGTTCATTTCCTCTGAAGTGCAAATCTTCTTTACTTTTTGAAGGCTTCTGGTTTTCTTTGTTTCATTTCACATTTTTATTTGTGGGAATGTATACAAACGGCATGAGTGAATGTTTTCAGTTATTTTAGTCATGTCATAATGTGAGGAATTTAATGTCTCAGTTTTCTGGTTTTGAAGGAATGAGGAAGTAACTGTAAAGGAGGGCCGTCAAGAAGAAGTACGTAGGTTATGTTTTATTCAGATAACAGCAAGTGGGACAGCACAGAACAGGTCCTTCGCAGAGGACCACAATCTCCAACTGACCAATTCCCCACATTCTAATTGGAACCATAACTGTGTGGCAACCTGTTGCCATAGGTCCATGACAACAGTGCACCACACACCTTCCCCCTTTATAGATTCACAACAAGAAATTTAACAGACACTAACACAGGTGTGGGAAGAGGGAAACATGATCGGGGTACAAGGAGGGAAGAAGGAAAAGGAACAGGTGGAATAAAGGTGAACTGAAGGTCAAATGTTGAACAACACCTTAATGCATAGTAACATAATCTGTTAATTTTATAGGCATGGTTACCACTCTACCTGACCTGGTAACACTGCTATTACCTACAACAACAGGTGTAACAACCTCCGCGAACACACCCCCAGAAGGTATATTCTCTGTACTCACCGGTAACTCAGCAACTGGAGAATCAGAAGATGCAGAGGAAGCAGAGGAAGAAGAAGTAGAAGGAAAAGAAGAAGAAGCGCAAGGAAATCACCCGGAATCGCCTTCTCCCATTAATTCAACAGACAATTTTTGGAAGCACCAGTTAAATTATTGTGCTAAGACAAAATACTGTTACATTTAGAAAGTTTGCTGAGATACCAAACTCTTCCAACTCTCAGCGTAGCACACCTCCATAACTTCAAACAAAGTAGAAAAATGGCTGTCCCCCTTACGTACTTTACCACACAGCTTGAAACGCACTGAATCCCCCTTGTTAAGGACAAATTCCTTGACTTTGTTCCTCTCATCATAGTAAGTCTTATAGACTTCATGTGCTCTTTCTAAATTGTTTCTCAGAACCACAGGCGACCATTTGGTTTAGTATTTTTTGAGACATCCACACAACATTGTCTTTGATGTAAGGCTCTCTCCATCTCAAAGTTTTGAAAAGACTATATCCAGTGACAGTATGCGGAATTCTATATGCCCAAACAATTTTGATCAGTTCCACTTCCCATTTCTTCCTGGCATTAATGGCGCTGTTCAACAACTCCGTTGCAAGCTAAGTGGTAAACAGGAGTTTTCCTTTCCTTAATGCCATTCATAGACAAAAAATTGCAAAACAATTCAGCTGTAAACTGCGGACCATTGTCGCTCAAGAGGGATTTAGAAATCCCCTCTCTTAGAACAACGCTCATGGAATCTACAGTTTCCAAGACTTTAATGTTCTGGCCATTTAGAGAATAAGTCAAACAACAGCACAATGCTTTTTTGCAATCCCCTCTTTATCCAAGGTAGGGCCCAAAACATCAATAGACAAATTGTTCCACGGTCCTGAAGGTAACTCAACATCCCCTAAAAGTGGTCTAAGCATATTCCGAGACTTGCCAGCAGATGCACAATGAGCGCAATTCCTCACAAACCTTTCCATTTCTGTGTCAATACCAGGCCACCAATACCCAGATTTGACCCTTTGCTTTGATTTAACAATGCCCAAATGAAGGGGGGCGTGGCCTGCGGCCGACTGGAATGGCCGCACACTAGCGTGGCTCCGTAGCCTCACCTAACATCCGATCAACTATCCTGGCGTAACTTGTGCAAATTTGGTCCTTGGTAGCGGAGACACTAGCACCCATCACTGGGGGGGGGGGGGGGGGGGGGGGGGAGTGGAGCTGAAATTCTGGCTGGAAGCTCCCTTGGAGCTCGAGGGGTGCCAGCCACGGAGGCGAGGAGAAGGAGTCAAGATGGCGGCATGAACTGCATCGGCATCCGCTGATTGAAGGTCCTGGCCGCAGCGGGAGACTCCTGGTGCACGGTGCTCTGGGAGGAAAGGAACAAGTGTTCAGACCCTGGCACGCCAAGCGGCCGGTAAGATCGGGGACAGCGAGGGGCAGGAGACACTCGAACTCAAGCTTGAAGGGCCGAGGAGTAACAGTGCACAGTGAACGGGCCGCAACTGCGTGGTGTGGACCTGTGGAGAGACGAACGGCTGCGTGAAGGCGGCGGTAGTTCTCGGCGGGGGGGACTGAGGTGCTCGTGCCCAGAACCGGTGGCTGGAACATTAATATCACTGGGAGGAGGAGATTACCTGGCAGCGTTTGCCTGGGAGATTCCTGGTGTGCCTCTCAGCAGCTTAAACAGTCTAAAGTCACGAGACTGCAATTATCGGGCTGAGGCATAGTGTTTGATCAGCGCCCATAGACCTGAGGCATTGAGGCGCAGCCGGAGTTGAAGCTGCCTGCGGCGGGGGGCCGGGGGCTGCCTGGGAGTGGGGAGCTCCGCACTCCAAAGGGCTACCAGATTCTGACCTGTGCTGCTGCCTGCACCCCTGTGGGCCATAGAAGTGAGCCACTGTGTCGAGCTAGTAGTTGCTGCAGCTGGAAGTATCTACGTGACAAAAGACATAGTCAAGGGAGTACTCCCTCCTGCGCTCACGACATTGAGATACGGGGGCGGGGCTCCGAGGTGGCGTGCCTGGAAAGCCGACAGGCCACTGGGGGTGTCATCTCCTGGGCAGGCGGCGGTGAGTAACAGGTCTGCCCCTGGATACCTAGCTGCATCGTCTTTGTTGCTGGCAGCCATGGTAGGAGGGAAGGGAACGAAGTCGGCAGGGCAGAGTAAACTGGCAAAGTTCGCATGGGTTAAATCCGAGGAGGGCCCGACAGCGCGCAACCGGCGGCTCCAAACCAGCGAGAATCCCCCCAAGCAAGTCAAGACCTGACGCTTCAGGACATCATGGTGGCGATCACAGGAGTACGTACTTCTCTTGAGTCCCGTCTCGATACAGTAAATATCGAGGTCTCCCTCATCAGGGCAGATCTCCGAAATCTGGACACTAGGGTGAAAGAAGTAGAGGGTGCGACCGCAGAACTCACTAAAGACACCTCTACAATTAAAAAGCAGGTCCTCCGACTGCAAGACAAACAGACAAAAGTGGAACTGCATCTTTTAGGAGTGCCGAAGCGCGCAGAAGGCCCTACCATGGATCTGTTAACCGAAGAGACTCTCCAATTATTTCTCTGTGGAGCGGGCTCATCGTGTTCCAGGGGGAATGCCACAGCCAAGGGCACCCCCTCGACCGATAATAGCCAGAATTTTCAACTTCAGAGATCGAGACGTTATACTTCTGGCGGCACGAGCCAACCCGCCACTCAAGCTGGACAACAGTGTGATCTCATTCTTTTCTGATTTTACCACAAAAGTCCAAGCTCAACGCCGAAGTTTTTTGGCAGTTAAGAAAGCGTTGCAAGAGAAAGAGGTGAAATATGCCATGATGTTTCCGGCGAAGTTACGTGTTGAAGCGGACGGAAAGGCCTGGTACTTCTCCACATCGGAGGAAGTATGGGACTGGATAGACGGCTGGAGGAGAGTAGGGAAACCGCAGAGGGAACGAAATGGAGGACCACGAAATAACATACCGGAGCACCTCAGGGACCGCACAATCCCTCACCCAACTCGGAAACAGACTCGACAACTCGTAGTTTTTGAAAGAAGACAAGCCCTGGTTCGAAAGGCGAACTTTGAAGACCATAGATAAGTGATTTTGGGAGACTCTGGCACCATCTACAGACGTGGGAGGGGCCTGCTTAGTGTTCTGATTGGGCTCCAAGGGTAGGGACATATACTCCTAGTGTCGAGAAGAATGGTAACATTGGTCCAAGGGGCGAAGGTTGGAGAGAGAGACAAGGGTCTCCCCACGCAATATATGTTTCAGTATAATGTGCGCAGAACTAGGTGGGTGGGGCTGAGAGCTGTAGACCAGACACCCTTAACTGGAAGGAGGGGTTACAGGCACTCTGCCATGTTGGGGCGTGGGTAGTTTTTTAATCCACGGGCAGGGAGTGGGGAGGCGGGGGTTGGGTGGAGGGGGGGGTTTGTTTTGTTTATATAATTCAAGTTTGCGGTTTGAAATACTTGCATTAACCACATACAACACTCCTTTGAATTCACAAATCACAGAGAGTCTTGAGTCATATCTGACGCTGGACATTAATGCTTACCTTAAAGGGAAAACAGTCATGGACCCTGCTGTTGATTATGAGCAAATTTGTCTGTACCGGTGTGGGCGGGGGTGGACAGGACCGCAAGATGTAAAAGTAGAGCCCTGGGGAGACGACGACTGCTCCAGTCCTTTAGCCCAATACACGTATGACATAGGCTAAGACACAAACGACACTCTCCGTGCTCACCTGGAATGTGAATGGGATGGGGGACAAAATCAAGCGGGGTATCGTACTGCAATATCTTAAAAGACAGGCCCCAGACATAGTGTTGTTGCAGGAGACACACCTGGTGGGCAACAAAAGCAAAGCCCTCTCACGGTGGGGATATAAGCTACTGACACACGCTGACTACACTTCTGGATCCCGGGGGACAGGTATCGTATTTAAAAAAACATCTGGCACCCACACCGACGCACACCTGGGCGGATCCCAGGGGTAGATTTACGGTCCTAGAGGCACAGTGGGAAGGAAGGGCACTCAATGTGGTCTCAATATACCTCCCGCCGGCACTTGGTAAGGATGCGTTGGCAGACCTGGGGAAGATACTAGTAGACCTCCCCATGGGCACTCTATCTTGGGAGGTGACTTCAACATGACAATGGATGACCGTAGGGACAGACTTCCACAACGATCAGTGACACGACCCCAAACACAACTGGAGGAGTTTACCGCAGCTCTGTGTCTAATTGATATATGGCGTTTGCTGCAGCCGGACGGCACCCAGCCCACATACTATTCAAATGCACACAAGAGCTCCTCCCGTATTGACTACTTTTTTACGTATTCGGCCACAATCGGTCACTTCCAGAATCCCCATGCTCTGCCGAGGGGGATATCCGACCACTCCCCGGTATGGGTCCAACTTACATATTTTCATCGCGGATCACGAACCACCATAGTTCTCAGCCCGTGGTTGCTAAAAAATCCCCGATATAAAAGAGGAGCTACTCACACAGACAGCTAAGTACTTTAAGGAAAACGTTGGGTCGGTAGACTCGGCGCAGACCGTATGGGAGGCCTTTAAAGTGGTACTGAAATGGCAGGCGTTGGCACTCAAAGTGGGATACATTAAAAAAAGACAGCAGCAGATCACGCAATTAGAAAGTGAACTCCAGCTATTGGAGGAAGAAAGTATCAAAACTCCCTCGGACGCAGCTATGTATCGCCTGACGCTTAAACAGTCAGAATATAGGATCTTGGCGAGAGAGCATATGAAAACCAAACTCCTTCATACCCAACACAAGCTCTACGAGCTAGGGGTTAGAGTGGGTAAACTGCTGGCACGGCTGGAGAAGAGGGAACAGAGCGACAGTTGGGTGACCCAGTTGGATCTCAAAGATGGGTCGCAGGTTTCCAACCACAAAGATATAGCTGATGCATTCACTGACCACTTGGAACGCATCTACACCCCCTCCACCACATACACGGCGGAAGACTCCCGCCAGCTACTATTAGATAGTACTCTGCTTACACTCTCCGAAGCCGACAGAGATGCTCTCGACGAGGTACTGACGGACGATGAAATCCTAAAGGTCATAAACAATGTCCAGTCAGGAAAAACTATGGGGCCCAATGGACTGCCCATAGAGTTTTTGAAAACGGTCACCTCTCAGGCTGCGCCCCACCTGCGAGCTATGTACGAAGAAAGCTATGAGAAGGGGATTCTGCCGGATGACCAGCGGCTTGCGTCAATAGTAGTTATCCGTAAGCCGGGGAAACCCGCCGACGAATACAGCTCATATCGGCCAATTTCTTTACTCAATGCAGAAGCGAAAATCCCGGCGAAACTGTTGGCCTTACGCTTGGTCTCAGTCATCCCATAGCTGGTCCATCCGGACCAATCAGGCTTTATGCCAGGGAGAAATACAGCACTTAATATC
This sequence comes from Triturus cristatus, assembly GCF_964204655.1. Lineage (NCBI taxonomy): Eukaryota > Metazoa > Chordata > Amphibia > Caudata > Salamandridae > Triturus > Triturus cristatus. Next base: position 81,736,335 of record NC_140586.1, on the reverse strand, counting down.
CGGCGCCTCCATAACGTGCTCGCACTTCGGGAATATATAGAGGAACAAGCAGTGATACTTTCCTCGAGGCCTCAATGGCGTTCGATTCTATCGAATGGCCGTATCTATTTGAAGTCCTGAAGCACCTGGGCTTTGGCCCGAAATTTCTGGGCTGGGTACGGCTGCTGTATACGGGCCTGCAAGACCAAGTGCGTGTCAACAACTACATGTCGCGAACCTCCTCACTAAAAAGGGACACGCGGCAGGGCTGTCCCCTCTCATCAAATATATTCACCAACTTTGGGAAATACTCGGTGAATGCGATTAAATGGAGTAAGTTGGTGCTATTTGTCTTCCGGGGCTAGGTTCCCCGGCTTCCCACTGGGTGTAAGGTGGAGGTGGCCCTTGACGGTTTTCGATACCTGGGGTTTTTCATAACTCCGGACCCCCGACTCTTCTATGAACGCAATCTGGCTGCTCCCTTAGACAGGCTGCGCAACGATGTTAGGCACTGGCGGTCCTTGCCCCTATCGTTAGTAGGTCGAGCTGCTCTATTTAAGATGTTGGCCCTCCCACGTTTCCTTTATATCCAGCAAAATTGCCCCAACAGAGTCCCAGATGCGTATTTCGCAGGGATAGAGAGTGAGGTCCGGACGCTAGTATGGGACGGCGGATCCCTGCGTATAGCAATTGGTAAGTTAACCAAAGGGTGGTACTACGGGGGATTGCCCTCCCAGACATAAGACTCTACTACTGGGCAGCGCAGTTAATGGTGGTAAACCACTGGATATATCGCTCCCCTGTGGATCCGGCCCATCAGCTGGACAGATATCAAATGGGTAATGAGGGATATATTGGGGCGCTGTATTCGAAGGCCTGGAAAGGTAAATACTTCAGCCCCACAGCACACACAGTCGTAATTTGGCACCAGGCTAACACCCGCTTGGGCTGGGCCAATGTACTGACCAAAGCCACACCGCTCTGGTCTACCCAACGACTGGGATTACTGTGTCATCAGCCTGGGTTAGATAAGTGGGACACCATCGGAATCTCCGTAACTGGTGACTTGGTAAAGAAGGGCAAAATCCTGAAATTTGGTGAATTAAGAAACAATATGCTATGGCTCCGGGGGAGGTTTTCAGGTACATACAGATTCGACATGCCCTTACCACAGCTCTGCCCAACATGAGTGACTTACCAGAGTCTTCCCCCTTGGAGGATCGGCTGCTAGATGGGCCGCTGCTCACTAAAGCCACGTCACTCGCATATAAAAAACTGTGCAACAGCCTACCAGACACATTTCACAGACTCCGGGGGAAGTGGTAGATTGACCTCGGACCAATTGACGATTAGGACTGGCAGGCGGCACTGATGTCCCCGAGGGAGGCGGCCATCACCCTTCGTTTCCGACTAATCCAACTAAAGATCCTACATAGATCATATTTCACCAGGATAACACTGGCAAAGATAGGCTCGAGACCTGACGTGCTCTGCCTACGTGGCTGTCACCAGACCGCAACCTTTTACCATACAATTTGGGACTGTCCAGTGGTAAGACCCATTTGGGAGGGGGCCACAGGACAAGGAACTCACCCTTACACCACGACTGGGCCTTCTTAGCATCTGGGAACAGACTGACCTCACAGAAGTGGAACAGCAACTAACCACACTGGGACACACCCTAGTCAAGAGTGAAATTGCAAAAAAGTGGGGAGTGGGGGATAGGCCCTCCCATCGAATGTGGGAAAAGGAGGTAGATAAATGTATGATAGCTGAGAAGGAGGTATTCAAATTGAGAGGGTGCCCAAAGAAATGGGACAGAAAATGGGGCAAATGGAATGTTCATAGGGGCGACATATGTATTTCCCCATCGGTGAAAATGGAAATGCAGCGCACCGAAGGGCAGATACTGGAGTTACCGTGAATGCGCCAGGTTTATTCTTCACAATGGTTCAATGTACTATATAACCTGCCACACTGTTGATCAAGTACTGTATGTGACTTTTAGCACTGTAATCAATAAAAATATGTTATATAAAAAAAAAAACAATGCCCAAATGCCCCTCGTGGTTTAAATCCAAGATTTTCACATGCAAATTAATGGGAGGAACAATCCTGTTACCACATACAATGAAACCTAAATCCAACACAGATAACTCCTCTTTCAACTCCCAGAAACTCTTGCACCCCTCCCCGACGTCACACTTTTTGGGCCACCCAACCAAAACATATTCCTTAACTTTGTCCAAACACTCATCGTCAGCATATCTAGATTGCCAATCCTCCAACATAATAGCTTGCTTGGCAGACTCCGACTCAACGCACGCCATGCTGCAATCCTCCCAAACATTCACTTTTTCTTCACCTTCCAGAATGCCAACCGGTGACCTGCTCAAGAAATACGCCACCACATTCTTCCTGCCTAGTAAATATATAACCTCATAAGCATAATCCAATACATTCAGTGACATGCTTGCTATGCGTGGAGTAGCTCTCCCCACACCCTTTGTAGTCAACACCTTAACTAACAGCTTGTGGTCCGTGCATATGGTAAACTTGGTCCCTCATAAATACTGTCTGAATTTCTTAGTAGCTCATACACATGCTAGCATTTCTTTCTCATTCAATGGGTATTTAGATTCAGGCTCAGTGGGAGAACTTGAAGCAAATGAAATGGTACTCTCATTCTCATCCACCGATACCTGGGACAAAACTGCTCCTAACTGTAGGAGAGTAGGGTCTGCTTTCTATGTTCACCCCCACTTTTTGTTTTTGCTTTACTGGTTTTCGACTTAGATGTGGCTGTGGGCCTGCTAATCAGACCCACAGCCCTGCTGTTCTCTCTCTAAATTAATACTATGTACTTTAGGTGCATAACCCATTTGGATAGGATCACCTTATTGGCCCCTGTATAGTGTACCTTAGGTACCCAGGGCATAGGTGTACCCTAGGCCTACCAGGGGCTGCAGCATGTATTATGCCACCCCTGGCCTGGCCTTCCATTATGACACAACTGGCTGATCACTCAGCTGGGGCAAGGTAGTGTAATCACCCCTTGCTTAGGTGTAGTATTCCTATACCTACCTTATATATAGACACATGTGTACCTATCAGCCACTCCTATGGCAGGCCTTAACAATCCTGGAGGCAGAGTGCTTGGTAACATGTGAGATTGTGGTCTAGCATGAGCTGAGCCTGTCTGCAGCTTTCGGAACCATGTCCTTATAGCTGTTCTATGATATAGCCTACCATATACTCTTAAAGTGCCTTATAATCTTAAACGGTTATGGTAACTATGGTTTGGCTTTATCAAAACATGTCGTGTAAGGTGTAATAATACCCCCATCCCATTTCTGGTGATGAGGATATTATCCCTCCCTTCTAGAGGGAGAAGACATGTTGAAACCTACTTACCCGGTTAAAGTTAACCAGAGCCCCAGCATCACAAAATGGATGCTGCTGTCACGACACAAGTCTGACCTCCTGCTGCTGGGAGTGATCCCGGCATGGGAGGCTCAGACAATAGGTTTCCTGCCTTGGGAGGTGCGAGCACCACCCCAGACAGGCCTTAGTGTATTGGGGCAGGGAGGGATGAAAGAAACGAGACACTGCCTGGGGCACACAAGGTGTCCCATGCATAGTCCAGTTCAAACCGGTGCTGGGGCACTCCAGCCCCAGTCCTGGCGCGAAACTGGACAAAGGGAAGGGGGTGTAACCACCCCCCTCCCCGGTCCCACACATAAGGCGTGACCTAGCAGGCAACTCAGCCCCCCAGATTAGTATAAGTGTGGTAGCTGGGCCCCAGGAGATTAGATTATCCTGAACCTCCAACTTGAACAGAAACTCTGGACCATCGACATTCGACGAAAGAAGAAGACTGAAGAATCTCCCTTGTGGCCAAGGAGTGGCTACCCTGTGCAAACAGGCACCATCAAGAGACTTACCCTTTGCTTTGCTGAAGTTCTACGAGGGACCGACTGCAGAGCCCGACCAGAGCCTTGACTTCCAGACTTCTCCGACCCTGATCCACATCCACAGCCGAGCTGAGATCCGTGGAGGCGACGAGAGACGTGGGACAGGCTACCTGGGAAAAGTGGCGAGTATCTTCCAGCGCAGCTTCTGAGGTACCCTCGAAGTTGTGCACCGGGGATTGAGAAGCCCCAACCCCAAGCACCATCTGCACCGAAGATCAGCCCCCCACACTCCACGAGTCCTGCGTGGGGCCCTTCTGCATTTTCCTGCTTGCCGCGTCTGTCCGGTTGCTTGCCCGTTGGCTAGCGGCCTTTGCGATGACACACCTTTGAATCTTCACTGCTGGTTTGGCTCCTCCAGACTGGCTCCTGCTCCTCTGCCAAAGAGAAGCAACCCAGACCTTCCTGGTCTGCACCAGAAGCAAGTCCTCCATTCGTCGTGGGTTCCGCTTGCCAAGGCTTGGTGAGTCCCAGTTCGACTTCGACGTCGCCGACAGCAAGAGTCTTCGTGGGACAGCTCGCCTCCTGGTCCTGGTTGTCCTCGACGCCTCCTGGTACCCGTGGCTGCTGCGACAAGCTTCACCTCTTCGCCTGCAATCTTCACGACATCGCCTGGTTCCTTCCTGGTTCCACGTGGTCACTGGCTAGTGACCCAGACTCTGTCCCTTCTGCTTGCAGGTATCCTCTCTTCTTGATCCCGGCCTTGGGATCCACCGGACACTCTGCACTGACTGCCTGTCAGCTACTTTCCTTCAGGCATCCATAGAAGTCCACGACGAAACCCGACGCAAGTTCACACCTATGCACCCGCAGCCCGTGGGCTAGGTAACTTGGGCACTCCGGTGCTCACAAGGGTATTGACTATCCTAGGGTCTAGTTTCCGAGTCTCGACTTTCTAGCTACTCCAGAAGTGTCCTAAAACTGCTTATTTCTAACTGCTAGTGATTCTATCGACTTTTACGCATTACGCGTGAGTGTTTCCACTCTGCACCTGAATCCCGTGGGCCTCCCACTTCCTAACTGTTGGTAGGGTAGTGTAGCCCCAGCGATTCCCTAGGCCTAGGCCTATTCTATTTCCGTGACAGTGGTCCTTATACCACTTCTTTAGTATATGGTTTGCGTGGCCCCTAGGGCCTAACTGTATTACTTACCTGTGTGACTTAATGTATGCTTAAATAAGACTGTGTTGTACTTACCTCGAATCTCATAAAGAGTGCTGAGGGTTTGACTAGAATAAATACACTTTATTTTATATATATATCTGTTGTGGTGTCCTTTCATTTGGTATTCAAGGGATTATATATGGTATCACAGCTGGCTTCACATGCCATTCAGAGTTTAGCCTAAGACTGCTCTTGTCCATGCTACCACTAGGATAGCTGGTCTATAAGGTTGACTTTACAACCAATCACCATAAGGGTTGTTTGGACTGATATAAGGTGTACACTAGAACTAGTGACATCATACATCAGGCCAACTTCTCACACTAACCCCTTACCACTTGCATCCGTGGTTAAAAATGTGGGAGACTTGGTGTCAAAACCTTTCAACGGAACAGCATTACAAATATATTTTTTAACAACTATGAATTCGTTCTGCAAATCTTCATTCCAAGCAAACTCTTGACGCACCTTCAGCAGTTGTCTAATACCAAACGTCTTTTCAGCGAAGTCCTTAACAAATTTTGAGTAGAACTCAGCTAAACCTAGGAAGGATCGTACTTCATCCTTAGTACTAGGAGCTGAACTTTCTCAATTGCCTTAATGGTATCACTTTTGGGAAACATACCCTTGTCACTCACTTCGTGTCCTAGGTAAGAGATGGAGTGTCTGCAAAATTTACATTTCTCTAGTCCATCTGCGGGTCCACTGTCTCTCAGCTTAACCAAGACTGAATACAAAGTAGCATTGCATTCCTTCTTACTATAGGTGAATGACCAATCATTCACCAATAATCTGGGAGCAATAACTCTTGTTACCACAAATTGTTTGTTGCCAGCAATATGTTAAGGAAACACACAGAATTATCATCGTAAAGAAGAATTTATGAAGCTACAATAAATTCTATATTTTGATTACAGATTAACTTGTTTCACCTTGATCAAATTTGGATCACTCCATTCATTGGATATTTGGCAGTGCATTTGGGGGACACCGCCCCTGGGGTGGTGCTTTTTTACACCTTCGTACCCTTTCCCATAATAAGAATATCGTCTTGGAAGTACGTCACTTGGGGAATGTCCTTGAGGAGGCAGTGCATCAACCATTGAAATACGGTTGCAGCAAAAGCAAGCCCAAAAGGCATGCGTATGAACCTGAAACACCCCATGGGTGTTACAAAGGCAGGAAGATTTTTACTTTCAGGATGCAATTCTATTTGGTGGTATGCCGAAGATAAATCTATGGTTGAAAACTGTTTGACTCCCTTGGTAAGACTTTGCAACTCATTCATCTTAGGCAAGGGAAACGTGTCCACCTCTATCCTCTTGTTTAAGTCCCTTAAATCGATGCATAGCCTGATCTTCCCTTTACCCTTCTGAGCCACGACCAAGGAAGCAAGCCATTCTGAGCATTCCACTGGTTCAATAAACCCCTTTCTTAACAACCCTTCAAGTTCTTCTGGGACTTTTTGCCTGACGCTAAAAGGAATGTTTCAAGCCTTGTGACAAATAGGTGCTACCCCCTTCTTGAGCACAATACGATGTACAAAGTCCTCAAGTTTGTCTACTGTGCCTGAGAATACTCTCCAAGATAGGTGCATTTTAACTCCTCTACAGTATTGTGTTTAAGAGCATCCAACAAAAGGACTTGGTCAATTCCATTGGGATTGAGAACTATTCCAAGAGCTTTCTGGTCTACCCAAATAAGGACAGAAGGTCCCAATTCTGCAACATACAATTTGCTCATGGTACACCTGCCTTTAAATTCGAAGTTAAGTTCGCTAACGCCCAACATAGGTATCTCCTGTACAGTAAAAGTGACTGGATGTATGTCTGACTCAGTTAAACATCCACCCAAGGTTGGTATGAATTTTATTTGCCATATGCTTTAATTTATGATGGTATATGGCGAACCAGAGTCAGTCACTATGGCTGTCTCAAAACCTTCAATCAACATTTCACACATAGGTTTGGATTTGGAACATCATCTAAATTAAGAACTGGGACTTCAGTGCACAACACACTTCCAGATTCAAGGATATCTTCGTCTGATTGTTCGAAATCAGATTTCTCTGCAATTAATTTTACCACACAACGTTTTTTAATTTTCCTTCTGCATACCTTTGTGAAGTGCCCAATGATACAGTAATAAAAACACTTCGCTTGTGAAGCAGGACACCCCTTGTCCTTAGCAGGGTGCTCCTTGCTGCCACACCTATAACAATACCATTTTTTTTCTCTAGAAAATTCTTTCATTTTTCTTTTAAATGCTGCAGATTCCTTGCTTTTGCCCTTATTGGTGACTTTACAGACTGCCCCACCACAGTTGCTGCCCAATTCAGAATTTGGTGTGGAATTCACTGCTGCTTTAGCACACCTCCTCGACATTTCACTTTTTTTTAGCAATCACAATGATGTCCTTAAGAGGTGCATCATGCTTCACCCATAGTCTCTCCTGAAGGTTCGAGTCATTGGTGTGCATACTGATTTGGTATCTCACAAGTTCATTGTGTAGACCGCCAAATTTGCAGGAAATGGCCAATCTATTGGGCCCTGAAACGTAGTCATCAATAGGTTCTGTCTTGCCTTGTTTCCTTTGAAAGAAATTGAATCTGTCTATGGCTGCACAAACAGTGGGTTGATACTAGTTGTCCAAATCCTCCAATGCATTTAAAAATACATTCTGCCCTGTACCTGATCTAGTTTCTGTTTCCATCTGATTAAAGACAACCCTTCTGGACCCACATTATGTAAAAAAAAAATATTCCTTTCAGGTGAAAACTCATCAACTCCTTCTTCCTCAATGGCACTGATGTAATTGAGAAAGGACTCCTTCCATTCTGGCCATTTCAAGGGTGGTTCTCCTCGAGCTAGCAGAAAGGGCAAGGGTGGAGTCAGCGAGAAGGTCCGAGCACACATTTTTGTAAGGGTACACTCACGTAAAACTGTATAAATTCTTCCCAAATACCCCAAAATCTGCCAGAAGAGGAAACAGAAACAAAAGAAAAACAATGCTGGCAGAACACAGAATGTTTTTATTTTACACAGTAGTGCATAAGGGTTGAATTGGTATGGCTAGAGGTGTGCACATCACCGTATATTTAAAATGACACGCTAGAAGTTGAAAAGCGGTTGCTTAAAGGTGTGCATATCACCATATAATTAAAATGACACACTAGAAGTGGAAAGGTGGTACAGTATGTGCAAGTGCACACATGTGTGCATGTCACCGAGTAAGTATGCTCAAGGAAATGGCCGCTAAATGTAATACATATGCCAGCAGGTGTGCACATCACCGAATGTTAATATAGGTGTGCAAAGCGCCGGTTACATTGCGCCGTAACCCACAAACGAAGTGCATTCCAGTGTGGTTGTACAGCTGCCGTAGCTTTAGCTCATAACCCGAGAGACAGCAGTATGCCGGGTGACGATACAAACAGGAGTCAGATGGGATGTATGCTGACGTCAGGGCCGACTTGCTAGGCAGTGCTGAATAATGGCTACCTCACGTGCTGTCCCTGCTGCGCTGCTCAGGTTAGCAGGAAACAGTTGGCGGTCAGGGATAAATCCCTTAAACCTGGGGCTGTCAACAAGGTACAACTCCCCAGGGCTATCACTGTGCTCTTCTGACCCGACACACCGTACTGTAATATTGTGGCAGCTGTAATTCCGTCCGTGCTGGCAAGCAGGAAATCCGTGCTGGCATGCAGGAACAGGAGACGTCTTGTTGAGATGGCGCTGCTGCAGGTAAGTCTAGGCAAGTCTGGTCATCGCCAAAATGTAAAGGAGGGTCGGCAAGAAGAAGTAGGTAAGTTATATTTTATTCAGATAACAGCAAGTGGGAGAGCACAGGAAGAAAACAAGTTACTTACTTGTAACTTTGGTTCTCCAGTATTGGTAACTTTCATAGATTCTCATAGCTTGTATCATTCTCCGTTGTCGGAATGGGAGCCTCGGTAAATAAAAAAATAACATAGCAGTAGGTACAAAAGAGAAAGAAAGGCCTCAGCTCATTTTGTAGCATATCCCCCTCTTTTTGTAAAAGAGACATGTAACAACCAATCAGATTAGCCTCAACCTCTAGAACCTTCCTGAGAGAGCCTCAGAGCCTCAGATTTTTGTAGCCGTTGTGTAACAGTAACTACATTTGCTGAAGGCAGATCTTTCCTAGGGGAGGAGGCTGGGCGCATGGGAATCTATGAAAGTTACCAATACTGGAGAACCAAAGTTACAGGTAAGTAAATTGTTTTCTTACTCCAGTATTGGAACTTTCATAGATTCCCATAGCTTGTATCAGAGTAGCTAGCAGTTAGCAATAAACCACATTTTGTGACATAAATACTGAAATAACTCTGTATCCATACTTTCATAAGAAGTAAACAGACATTGAAACATTAGTCAGTAAATATTAACCCCTTCCATGCTGCGCAAATTCCGCCGCTGTGCTGACGGAATCTTGCGCGGGCGTGGTCATGACGGAACGGTTCCGTCATGAGCACAGCTCAACCGTGGCTCATGACGGAACCGTTCCGTCATGAGCACCGAAGGGGTTAACAGATACAAAATGTGCAATAGCAGGAAGGAGGGATAGAAGGTAAAGCTCACCTCTTATTGGAAGAGATTCCTCAGGACTGCTTGTCCCACTGCCGCCTCACTCCGTGTGGAAGAGTCCAAGCAGTAGTGCTTTGTTAAAGTATGGGCACTGCTCCATGTAGCTGCCCTACAAATGTCCTTGATAGGAACTCCAGCGAAGAGAGCAGCAGATGATGAAACTGATCTTGTGGAGTGAGCCCGTACACGTCCTTCTAGCGGCTTACCCGCCACTTGGTGACAGTAGTGAATTGCGCTGGCAATCCAAAGTGAAATTCATTGCTTTGAAAGGGGAAAACCTTTTCGAGGAGCACCAAAAGCGACAAAGAGTTGCGTAGATTTCCTGAAATCCTTTGTGCGCTGAAGATAACATTTCAGACATCTCTGGACATCCAAGTAATGAAGAGACCTTTCTGCTGGCGTCGTAGGTCGAGGGAAAAAAGATTTTAGAACGACAGGTTAATTCAAATGGAAATCCGAAGGGACCTTTGGAATAAATTTCGGATTCGTTCTTAGAATCAGAATGTCGTTTTTCAACTGTAAAAAAGGTTCCTTCATCGTGAGAGCTTGAAGTTCTCCAACTCTCCTGGCTGACGTTAAGGCTAGAAGGAGGGCCACCTTCCATGACAGAAATTTAAGATCCGCTCTATGAATAGGCTCAAACGGAGGTCTCATGAGATGAGCAAGAACCAAGTTGAGTTGCCACATTGGAGGCGAAGGTCGAACTGGAGGGAAAACTCTAAAGAGTCCTTTCAGGAATTGTTTGACAATCCCTGCAGACCAGAGGTAAGGGCCAGAGGCTGTTTGTCTGAATCTAGAGATGGCCGCCAGATGTACCTTGTGGAAGAATGTGCAAGACCTGACTTGGCCAGAGATAGAATGTAGGACAATATTTGATGAGGAGCAGAAGAGAACGGATGAAGGTTTTTCTCGGTGGCACCACAAACTGAAACGTTTCCATTTTGAGCGATAGGTCTTATTTGTACTTGGTGCACGGGCTTGAGCTAAAACCTCTTTACATTCTTTTTTTTTTTTTTTTAGCATTTTCAGCAATTTACATAACAATACAACCAACGAAATAAAACAGGCCAGTCATTGTTACATCATGGTAGCATCTGTGATATGTCAGATGATAGATATTAATGCACTAGGTAATGGTTGGGCCTGTGAGCTCTGCTTTGAGGTACACGCACCTTAAAATATCCTCTTCGGGTTCGGGGATGTTCAACTATCATCTACATGTATGCATACATTAAAGCAGTCATATCGTTACGAGTCCCAATTCGGCCACAGTTGCCTTCTTTCAGCATTGAGGGTAAACAACTCCAGCCCAACTTCCAAATATCCACCACGTATCAACATTTTATAGCCCGGAGTTTACATGCCCACAACACTGTCCAGTATAGCCTCCTCCCGCCGCTCCCGAGCCCACTGCACAAAGGGTTCCCAAATGTCACGAGGACGGGAGGTCGGAGGCATCAATTCCCAGAACGTAGTTAGCTGTGAGTGTCCATAGACCGCATCCTCCAACCAACCCTGTACCAAAGGTACCCCACTCCTACCCCAGCACTTCACCACCTGTCTTTTAGCGAAAAGGAAAAGTAGAGCATGCAATTTACGCAATTTAGGCGGGGTATCCTTAACATACCCCAGAATACCCAGCTCCGGGGATGGGGCGTCAGTCCGTCCCACAATCTGATTAGTCAATGAAAAAATTTGAGACCAGAAGCCTCCAAGTTTCGGGCAGGCCCATGCCATATGCAAAAAAGAAGTGGGCGAGTGTCTGCATCGCCAACAGCCAGCATCCTCTCTAAGCCCCATCTTATGCAGACGAATCGGTGTCCTATAAAGTCTGTGCAAATATTTAAAATGTATTAGTCTCAATCTGTAATTTGGAGAGAGGTCCGTCAGCTGTCCACAACTAAAAACCCACTGTTCCTCCGTCAGCGGGGGATGAAGCTCCTCATTCCAGTGCTGAAGCGACTGGGGTTGAACCACCGGCGCCGTGTTCTGCATTTGTCTATATATCCTGGTGACTAACCTACGCGGGGATGAGGAGCCCACAACGTTCTCCAGTGCTGGAAAGGTCGGAGGAGCCAGCGGAAATGCCCCGCTAAGCGCACGGCAAGTCGCCTGTAGTTTATGATACAAAAACAGTTCTCAAAAGGATACTTTCTGCCCCTCTTCCACCACCGGAGGGGGCATAAATCGGTTGTCCGGAAACAAGTCAGCAAACATGCGGAGGCGCATCTTCCGCACCAGTGACACACCCACTCCTCCTGCAATACATGGCAGCATCGGATTCTGTGTCAGCGACATAGATGGAGCAAACAGAATCGGTACACTCGCCCTCTTGCACAATTCCTCCCAGACCCATCGCAGCATCTCGGCAGAATCTACGTCTCCCCTCGGACGTCGTGCCCTTCCACAAATGGCCACATTCAACGGGACTGGCACCATACTATCTTGCTCTACAGCCACATGAGGCTGAAAGGGAGTGGGGTGGATCCAAAAGTGTAGAAATTGAGCTTGTGCACATAGTGCGTATAAGCGCATATCAGGAGCACCCAGTCCACCCTGCTTCAGTGGTAAAGTTAGCATATCCCAGGATGTCCGTGCTTGGCCGCCAGCCCAGGCCAACTCAATCAACTGAGAGCGTAGCGTTGCGAAAAAATGTGACGTGAGTGGGATTGGAATGTTTGTAAATAAATATAACATTTTTGGCAGTACGACCATTTTAATCAAAGCGATCCTACCCGTAAGTGACAGAGGCAGTCTCGCCCATATCTTCACCTTCTCCTCCAGCCAAATGACCGCTCGTCCATAGTTCAAATTCCAAATCTTCTGAGGGTGACGACACAGCCAAATTCCCAGATATTTAACCACCTCCGCCTCCCACCTCAGGGGGTACTCAGAGGGGACCTTCGGGGTACTGTCCATCAAAGAAAATATCACCGACTTTGACCAGTTGACGGAGATCCCCGCCAACCCCTCAAATCGCGCAGCACTGGGTCTAGGCTTTCCTCCGGGTTCAGGAGGTAGAACGTCACATCGTCCGCATATAGCGATATTAACAAGCTTCTGGTACTGAATCCTTTACCCCGCGCTGTGTGGTGCTGCCTATCTCGAGCAGCCAGTGGCTCCATAGCTATTGCGAATAGCAGCGGGGAGAGGGGGCACCCCTGTCGCGTACCACGCGATATAGGAAATGGCTCGGAAATCATTCAATTTACCCTGACCCGGGCACTCGGCATGGTGTATAACAGACTGATTTTTTTAATAAGGAGCGGGCTAAATCCTATTCGACTCAGTATAGTAAATAAGTATGGCCATTTAAGAGTGTCAAAGGCCTTAGTGGCGTCAATAAATACTACCGCTGCGTGTACTTCAGGGCGCAAATAATGCAAGGTGGAGAAGATCGTGCGTAGATTGTGCGACGTTGATCGCCCCGGAATAAACCAGGATTGATCAGGAAGTGCTATCAGGGGCAGCATAGGCTGTACTCTGTTAGCTATTAGTTTGGCCAAAATTTTCACATCAACATTTATTAGTGAGAGAGGTCTATAGAGTCCATTTCCGTCGCTGGCTTGTCAGACTTCAACAATGTAATTATCAATGCCTCACGCATTGTTGCAGGCAACCTTCCCACCTCTAGGGCCTCCTCATAGACCGCCAGCAGTTTGGGAGCTAGTTCCTCAGCATACGCCTTGTAGAAAGCTGTGGTCAGACCATCTGGGCCAGGGGCTTTATCCAGTGGCAGACTCTTGATTACTTGGGCAACATCCCCAGCATCGATCGGAAGGGCCATATATTCCCTATGGGAGTTATTAAACCAAACCAGCGCGATGGAGTCCAAAAAATCCTCCATCCCTTCCGGGCATTTATCTTGAGTGGCCGTATAGAGGCCGGAATAGAAATCCGAAAAGGCACTTAGAGTTTCACTTTGGCCTCTGACCGTTTCGCCCGATTTAGTGTGTAGTTCATGAATGTACGTCTCTGATCTGGGCGGTCGTATCATAGTAGCCAGCGTACAACCAGGCCTATCTCCCTCCCCATACCGTCTAGCCTCCGCATACTTGCCCAAAAATGTCACCTCCCGGTGCGCTTCTTCGGCATAATCCAATAGCTTAGCTTTCAGCAAGCCAGCAGTGTCTGAGTTGCCTGTCTCACAGAATTGATTTTCAAGTGCTTTTATGCTAGCTTCTAGTGTTGTGAGTGTACCCCGTATAGCCTTTAGCACTCCCGCTTGGCGGGCTATGCATTGGCCCCTAATGACCGCTTTAAATGCCTCCCAAAGGGAGGATTCAGTAGACACCGACCCAGTATTCAATGCAAAATAGTCGATAATATTATTCCTGATCTTCTCTTTAAAAACCTCATCCGATAGGGAGTGGGGTGGGAGACGCCACGAAAAGGCGCGTCGAGGCAAATCCGGGATCGACAAATGTAACATGCTAGGGGCATGATCTGACAAGGAACGGGGCATATGCCTCACGTCCCTAGTCCACATGGCAACATCCCGGGATACCAACCAATAGTCCAAACGGGACCACGCATTTCGGTGCTCCGAGATACAGGTACCCTCCCTCGCCGCAACATGCCTGCTTCGCCATATATCAACCAATCCTCCATCTGATATAATTGCTTTCAGGGCCGTGCCAGCCATTGGATGTAAGGCTCTAGTAGCCCTGCGCCTGTCAGCCGAGTCGTCAAGGACAGCATTGAAGTCGCCCCCCCAGATTATGGTACCGCAGCCAGTCGCTCTAGTCATTGCCCAGACCTTATGGAAGAACTCAGGAGAGGCAACATTTGGGCCGTATACAGCCACGAGGACCACAGATATTCCACACAAAATCCCCAGAGCCAAAACAAACCGTCCCTCTGTATCAACCCTTCCTTCCAGTCCAACCCTCGTCTAATCAACACAGCCACTCCCCTAGCATAATTAGAGTATATGGCAGAGTAAACATGACCCCATCTATTATGTCTAAGGCGTGGAGATGGGGCGGTGTTCAAATGTGTTTCCTGCAGGAGGCATATATCAATCTTGTGACGAGTTAAATAAGCTTGCACCAGTCTGGACTTTCTACCATCAGTCAGTCCCCGAACATTCCAGGTTAAACAGTTCAGGACATTAGTGGAGCTGCGTGTGTCACCTGCATTTAACATCTACCTAGTGATAGAACCAACAAAGCCCACATGACACAAATTTGACATCATCCTCATATCTATCAAATCTTATACTGGCTAGAACCAACAAAACACATTCCGCCCACCACCCACTCCAACCCCCCAATCAGGTTGTAGATTACCCACCCCTAAACAGAACATATACAGCCAGAAAAAGAGGGAGCCTTCCCGCGGGGGCGTAACTATTCTGGCGACTACCCCATATAAAACAGGGTGGCCAGAAAATCTGCAGAGGGCTCAACCCGCCCAAGACCACATTAATAAGAAAAAATTAGTCACAACGTGGTGGTAACACATGAAGGAGAAATGTACATCCACAACAATAAAGTACAGCGTCAGTGTAAAGCACCATGACATAGCTAGTGGACAGTCTATACAGTATCCCCAGTCAATCATTGTCACTTAGCCAGCCGCCGGCTGCTTCCGCACCCTCTGCATGCTTCTTGGGTTTTCTGCCTCCGACATGCTTGGCAAATTTTAACGCAGATTTGGCGTCCGCGAAGAAATGAGTGGTGCCTTCAAAAGACACCTTGAGCGTAGCCGGGTATAACAAAGAGTATGGGATCTGTGCCTGCAGAAGCATTCGCTTAGCCGGGAGGAACTCTCTTCTCGCCGCCTGCACCGCCGGAGTGAAATCCGGATAAAACGAAATATTGTTTCCCTTGTGCGTGATGGTACCCTTCTCTCTTGCTAACCGCAGGATCAGATCCCTGTCCTGGTAGCACAGAATTCTGGCAATAATAGGCCTGGGTGGTGCCCCGACCAGTGGTTTCTGGCCCAGCGATCTGTGAGCTCTCTCCACCGCAAAGACTTTTGAGAGGTGCGGGTCAAAGAGCTCATGTAACAGTTCCGTGACGTAGGTTTCCATTCTGGATATAGCAGTCGTCTCCGGAATGCCCGTTACGCGGATGTTGTTGCGTCGCGATCTTGCCTCAAAATCGTCATTTTTAGCTCTAATGACTCCTAGAAGTTTATCCATATGTAATAATTGTTCCTTGGTTTCCACCTAGAATTCGTGGAGCTCTGTGGAACAATTTTCAAGTGTGTCTAGGGGTGTCTCGTGCGTGGCCACCTGCGACTTGACAGAGTCCAACTGTGACGTGAGGGTATCCAATTTCGTGTCAATGTTGCGGAGGCTAGATCTCATTTCCAGCATAAGGGTCCTCAAATCTTCCCCCCTGTCCTCTGCATTGGATTCGCGTTGACTCTCAGCAGGGGTCTCGGGTTCTGAATCAGTATGTCGCGTGGCACGTTTGTGGTCGAAAGTCAGTTTTGGTTGCTTAGCGTCCTGTTTCCCCATTGTGGCAACGATGTCGGTCGCGACACACAAAAGGAAGGAGGGCCTCTAGCTTACCACCTCCCTGTAGGCACGGGGGGCCAATCTCGATCCAACCACCTCTTCTACACGTTCATACCTTCTCTACTCCGCCTCCACGTGCGTGGCCGCAGTCCACCACCAGCGCTCCGTGAGGTATATAGATCAGGGCTCTCGTCGGAATGCCAACCACCGCAGCTACACCTTCAGCGCACAGCCGCGAACCAGAGGGAGGGGCGCGAGGGAGCCGGATCATACACAGAGCAACTCAAAGTTTCCAGGTCCCACCACCTCCACCCTCTCCCAAGGTGCGACCTCCGTTGCAAGCCTGGTCAGACCACAGCTAAGGCAGCCACCGACAGCTTATTTTCATATGTGCCCCAGTAGCTTCTCAAAACGTTCCGTATGAGGACCCTCCACTGCACCACAACAACAGCCGACTGTAGCGGCTTCGGTCTCCAGCCTCCCCCAGGCACTGCACATCCAGTGACACTTCCAATGAATGAAACAACGCTGGTCATTTACAGCACATTCATCCGTAGTCTCATGAGGGGTAATCAGGCAGCCACTTGGCCCTGCGCAGCTCCAACAGCCAGGGCATGTAGGGCGAGCTTTCACAACCTTCTCCCCCCCCCCACATCCAGGGGGAGTCAGGGGGCATAGGAGACTGTCCAGGCCTCATGGTTCCCAGGCGGGGAGGGCGCGTGCCAATACTCACCCCCCCAGCTCCACACAAGAGACTTCAGATCCTCACCCCTCGGAATTGTGCCATGCAACCTCCTCACTGCAGCCGGATCAGCCTGTAGTACCTCCACCACCTCCACGCACGATGACGGTCCCCTCCACACCCGTCACGGGCGCCGATCAACCGGGGCTCCACACAGCGGCAGTCCTAGCCCGGCTCAGGAAGCGCCTACAACCCCTCACGCAGCGGCGCCGACATACCTGAGCCGGCGATCGACACTCTGCTTCCGCACCGCCTATGGAGGACACAGCGCATTTCCGAGTCTGCGTCACATCAGCGCCCGCCTCGTAAAGGTCGGATACGACGGCCTTCACCGCACAGGCTCCACCACAGGTCCGCGATCCGGGTCACCGCAACCGAGCCTCACCAACGCGCCCGTCTATTCACCTCCTCCGGCCAGGCTCGGTCACAGCGGCGGAGGAGGCCCCTCCTCCTCGATCTGAGGCCCTGCACAACGCGGCATCCACGGGCTCAAGTTGAGTTCCCCGCTCCAGCACTCTGAGGCAGTCCGCGGCCTCCTCCCGGCTCCGGGGTGATCCGGAGTACAGCGCAGCCCCCGGGTCGGTGACTCTTCGGATTTTCGCCCACTAGCACACCACGTCCTCCGACATCCTTGCCTGGGGTCCGGGCGAGTAAGAGGCACTCCAAAGTGCAGGATAACTGTAGGATATTGTTCCGGCTGGCGGAGCACACTTAGAAAGGGGCCATTCCGCTGCTCAGCAGGCCACGCCCCCCCAACCTCTTTACATTCTTGAGGGATATTTAAACTCTGGAATTCTCGGTGCTCAGGAGTCACGCTGTCAACTGAAGTGAGCTCGGATCCGGATGCACTACTTGGCCCTGGGACATTGTCAATAGAGAAGGAATGGGACGCAGGTGAACCGGCTGATCTTGAGAGAGTAGGAGAAGCTCTGTGAACCAGAACAGGCGGGCCACGCCGGTGCTATTAGAATCATTGTGCAGGGTTCCGTTTTGAGTTTTCTGAGTAATCTTGGAATCAGGGGAATTGGCGGAAAGGCGTAAATGACCAGGCCATCGAAAGAGCATTCCCCAACGATCCTCGATGGTGATCCCTGCTTGCATAAAACCGGCATTTCCTGTTGTCTGGGGTAGCAAACAGGTCTATGGACGGAGTGCCTCAACGTGCGAAAACACTGTAGAGAGTGTCCAGATCTAGCTCCCACTCGTGACAGACCGACTTCAGACGACTCAATGTATCTGCTGTCGTGTTGAGGGTACCTGGTAGATGTTCTGCTGAGAGAGCGATTTTTTGAAGAATTGTCCATTCCCAGATCTCTTGGGCCTCCTTGGAAAGAAGTTGAGATCTCGTTCCACCTTGTTTGTTCACATAATGCATGGCCGTCGTGTTGTCTGTACGGACCAAGACGGTGGAGTTCCGAATCCTCGGAAGGAAAGCCTGTAAAGCCAAACGAATCGCCTTGAGCTCCAGAAGATTGATGTGGAGAGTGCGTTGTTCAGGTGTCCAGTGACCGCTTACTTGAAGGTCTTGCAAAACCGTTCCCCAGCCTTCCAGCAAGGCATCCGTGGTCAGTATCAAAGGAGCTGGAGCAACCTTGAAAGTGAGACCTTTCGAGATATTGTCTTAGATCGTCCACCAGTTGACTGCCTCTCTCATAAGACGAGTGACTATTATCTTGTCGTCGAACGTGCCTTGCGCCTGGCGCCATTGCATGTCCAGTTGTTCCTGTAAGGGGCGCATACGAAGTCTGCAATGCGGAATTAAGGGAATGTAGGATGAAATCGATCCTAGGAGATATTTGTACAGACGGACAAACAGAGATCGTCTTCTTTGCAATTAACGGGCGGAAAGAATAAGCCTTTTCTGTCTTTCCTCTGATGGGAAAGCTTTGCAACAAGTTGTTTCCAGAATGGACCCTAGAAACTTGGCCGACCTGGATGGAAGAAGGACTGACTTCTTTTTGTTGAGCTGAAGACCCAGATGATTGAAAAGCTGAATGCAACTTTCGACTGCCCTTGTAGTTGCTTGAGAAGATGGAGCTTTTATCAACCAATCGTCCAGGTAGGGAAAAACCTGTAGAGACTGTCTTCTGAGAAACGCTGCAACTGGGGCCAATACCTTTGTGAATATCCATGGAGTGGATCTGAGTCCGAAAGGCAGGATCTTGAACTGAAAGTGGCTCTTGGCTACTGTGAAGCTTAGAAATCTCCTGTGGGCTGGGTGGAGAGGAACATGGAAGTATGCGTCCTCGAGATCCAGAGTTGCCATGTAATCGCCTGGATTCAGGAGACGCAAGATATCCTGAAGAGATACCATCCGAAACAAGAGTTTTATGAGATAGGTGTTGAGCTCCCTCAGGTCTAAGATAGGGCGCCATTTTTCCTCCGTCTTGTGAACCAAGAAAAACCTGGAATAGAACCCTTTTCCTCGTTGGGATAGAGGTACTGGCTCTATCGCTCCTTTGATGAGCAGTTGATGAGCTTCGAGACGTAGAAGATGTAGATGTTTTGATTCAGTGGCACGGGGGGCTCTGGAAGGTGGAGATGTTGAAACTAATGTGTGGCCAAACCGGATGACCTACCGATCTGATGTTATGATCTTCCAGCCGTGGAGCTATTGTGATATCCTGCCCCCCACTGATGTTACCGGGGGTGAAGGAACAGTAGGCAGAGCGGGGAAGCCGCTATTGGCGTTTAGAGGTATCTCTTCCCTGACGCCCCGTCGTCCTCTTGAAGGCTGGCGAGAGAAAGACGCCAAATGGCCTTGGCGTTGAGAGTACTAAGGTTTGTACGACTGTGAAGAATGTGAATAGGAGGAGTAGCGCTGTTGGTATCCTCCTCTGTATGTAGAAAAACCTTTTGCTCTTGCACCCCGGAAAGGCACTTCGCGGTATTGCAATGTCCCCAGGGACCTTGCCGTTTCTGTGTCTTTTTTGATGTCCTGTAGAGCGTCGTCCACATGCTTCCCAAAAAGCATGTCTCCATCAAATGGCAAATCTAAGATTTTATTTTGAACTTCAGTGCAAAACCAGGTAGCCCGAAGCCAGCCTTGCCGTCTTAGAACAGCTGAACCTGCCAAGGCGCGAAAAGCAGTGGTGGCAACGTCCATTGCGCAATCGATGATTTCTGAAGAAGACCGCTCTCCTTCCTCCAGGATCTTCTTCGCGTCAGCCTTGGAACCATCTGGCAGTTGATCCAAAAATGGAGATAAATCGTACCACATTTGGCGATCATATCGTCCCAAAATTGCTAGTGCATTGGCAGCTCTAACAAGGAGGCTGGACATAGAGGAAAACCTCTTCCCCACATTGTCTAGGCGCCTACCCTCCTTATCCGGTAGTGTGGTAAGGGGCGCCGATGGATTCTTTGACTTTCTTTGAGCTGCCTGCGAGATAACAGAATCCGGCTTCGGTTAACCCAGCAGGCAAGCCGGACTATTGACAGGAGCCTTATATTTTTTTTCCAGCTGCGGAAGAACAGGGATGACGGTGACTGGAGACTGCATCACCTTTATTCCCTCACTCCATACATGCTCCACAATCGGGATGGAATGGATGGATTTTCTGTAAGTCTCCTTAAAATCATAAAGAAAGCACTCCGATTGTATAATTGGAATGAGAAGGCCAAACCTCTTGGAAGCTCTTTCCATAAGATTATGGAAACCTCCGAAGTCTGCTGGAGGAGAATCTATAGGATCCGGTGATGGCGAAGCAGGATCCGGAATGATATATTCATCCCATTCTCTATCCGTATTCGGGACCTGTTCAACATTCTGATCATTATCTGATGAATCATCATCATCATGCACAGTGACGATATTCTGGCGACCTTCTATTGGTTCTGGCTCCGGAGGTTGAGATAATTGAGGAGCCACTGTAGCCGAAGAATACGTCGGAGGTGGTGGTGGCGGCGGTTGCATTGATAACTGATCAGAGGTTTGAGATGGAAATCTCCTCTTATAATCTAACAGCATGATTTGTAAGTCACTAATAAGTGAAGACGGCATGGCCACCATACCCTGTTGTGTTTGCTCTCGAGGTCTATCTCGTGGAGGGTACTGTTGTTGTTCCAAGTAATAATCGTCAGAATCCGAGTCGTGGTATTTTACTTGAAGTTGGGATGGACTGTACACATCCCCATAAGGACCTTCTTCTTCCTCTGAATATTCCTCGTCCAAGAGCAATGCCGGAGGTAATGGTGTCACTCTACGCCAGAGGTCTTCAAACTTTCGGATGCCGAGACCCCCCTGTCAACATTTTCAGGTGCGAGGACCCCCTCCTGACAAAAATTTCTAAACCTGTAGGCAGGGCTACTGGAATTATGAGGCAGATGAGGACCAAATTACGCGACAGGTTTGACTAAATTGTGTGGGAAGAAAATGTAAATAAAATTATGTTATGCCGCGTATTTTGGAATAGCATTGCTTCATTATTTTGACATTTTTTACACACAGTAACACTGAGGAAAGATTTCACCACATCAGTACCAGTTTATAACCAAAATACAGCAATTAACATCAGAAAGATGTCTAGTCAACATTTGTGAAGGGCCTTAAACTCCACAGGAATACGTGCTGCCACATTAGAAGCTCACCTGGCCATGAGCAGCAGGGGTCCCTTAAAACCCTGGCGGCCATGTGCAGTTAAGCAGTTTACCCATGCTGCTTTCCTCTCATCCCCTCCCTTCCATCCCTCTCTTCTCTCGTCTCCCAACCCTGGATCCCTCTTTCACTTTGCAGGCCATTTTCTTTCACCCCTTTTTACAACTTCTGAACTCTCCCCATGCAACCTCTCACTTCACCTTTAATCACCCCTTGCCATTCTGTATTTTCACTGTCCTCATCTCTAACAGACTCAAGCATTTATCTCATCGCCTCTCTGGCCCCATCACCTCTCGTGCCCCTCAGCACTTCTCATTCACCTCAAGTCTCTCCATTCACATTTGTGTCTATTTGTATCTTACAACTCTCCAGTCCCCCCATTTATCTTTCACATCTCCACTTTGTTCTTCCACACTTTCTTGAACCAACGTCCCTCTCCCCTGTTACCTCAGCACCAGTGCCTAATTTGAGCAGGTGGTTTCCGGTGCTCCGCACTGGCACCTAACTGTGCGCACTGGCACTATTACAGACTTCCACATGGTGGCTCTGTCTGTGTAATTTAGAGATGAGCTGTTTATTAATTCAATACACATTAAAAACGATAAATTCCTGACACCCGTGCCATTCTTATAGCTTTGGGGGCTTGAAATAGTCTGAATAGTCACACTTGTACAAGTGTTATGGTTGGTAGTTGCATAGGTATTGTCATTGGCAGCGCAGGCCTGGCAATGGGTGGCTGGTTAAAGTTGCAGTGACCTACTGGTGAGGGCCCTGACACATGTTTTATTACAAATTAATCACTGCTCAGCACCCACCCCAGTACTCCCTCTCTTCCCCTATCGCTGCTGTCCCTCACCCATGTCGCATCAAATTATCTTTTTAGGTCACAGATCATCTCTCAGCTATCTTCTCTCACGGTTTAACAGTAGCCCTCACCTTTTGCTCACACTCACTTCTTGCGTGTCCGCACTTCCCTTCAGCACTTCACATCTCTCCTCATCCCTGACCTCTTCAATTGAATTCTCTCACTCATTTGCCGTCCTCTCTCATCCTCTCTCTCTCCTCACGGAGCATACGGGTCGGACCGGTATGCTCCTCTCTGCCTGTGCCACTCTGCTTATTGTTACTGAATTCAGGAAGGCATGAATTGTCTGTGTCACTGTTTTGGTGCAGACCGCGCAGTTATGGAACTTGCACCCTCTGTTGCTTCGCTCCACCAAGAATCTACATCTAAATCTGCATATTCATCAAACTCCAGCTCTGGTCCAGGCAGCACAACAAGGATTGGTCCCAGAGCAGGAGTGGGCAAAAAGCCTGGATTCTTGGCTCTGCCAATGCCGTAGGTTAACAAACGGTTCCCTAAGCCTACATACTCAGTGCTTTAACATTTTTACAACTCCAGCACATCCACAGGACCAAATTCTCACGAGTTGGAGTGCCGAGATGCAATGGGACTTGTATATAGTGTTTTTATAAGATAAATTATTCTTATAATAGAAATTGGCAAAAGTGGAAAACACTTTGTGTGCAGAAAAAAAACATTTAAGATATATGAAGCCCTGGGAATTAGTTGAAAGGTGGGATATTGGTGCTTTACAAATACACAGATAAATTGTTTCATTAAGGGACAACTTGCTTATGGGCTGTTTTCAGACAAGCAGTATCAAAAAACACCATGTAAAATAAGTGTTACTGCACAAGATCCCTGCTAAAATGCCCCTCTCTTTAATGACCTCAGATAAAGGAAAATTTGTGCAATCCCTCCGTGATTTGCCCACGAGACTTGAAGTCTGTATGAACATTTATTCACTTATTTGTACAGCGCTATTCCACCCTTCTGTCACTTCTGAGCGCTAGGGCGTTAAACGATTTTTTGTTCTTGGGTAATTTCATTTGTTGTTGAACTGTGACATTCTTAACTTCCTGGAGTTTTATTCACAGCTGAGTTTCGTAGAACTGTTTAAATGTAAGGAATAGGCAGAGTGGGGGCCCAGGGGGTACTGGAACAAGAAGAAAAAAAATAAGCCTCGGTAAGCAGTTTACAAAGGCATGTAAATATGCAAATGGTCTTTAACGACTTGTCAAAAACTCGGGCGTGTCGGAGATAAGACTCCAGACACTGCCCAGCCGAGCCCACAGCTACAGCAGCCCGGGCTGAGACACACGACGGGAGGAGGGGGGCTGACGCCCTTGTAGTTCCATGGGCCTGGGCAGAAGTGTGACTGGGAAAGCGCGACCCCCTTTGTATCACTCCACGCCCCCCCTGGGGGTCGCGCCCCACAGTTTGAAGACCCCTGCTCTACACGGAGATGTCATTTCCGGTGTGATTTGGCGTCTTTTTATTGAAATTTGAACTTTCTGTATCGTCGACGAGGTCGTCGTTGAAGGAATCGTCAACAGAGAATGGATCGTCGACGGCGATGGGCTGATCGTCGACGGTACCATCGACGATCTCGTCGTCAGTACCATCGTAGATGTTGTCATTGACATCGTCGCCGTCGTCTTCGCCGCCGTCGACATGATCGTCGGCGTCATCATCGTCGACATCGAGGTTGTTAACATCGTCGACGACATTGTGACAGGTACCTGTAGCGTTGACGAAGTCGTCGGCGGCGAAGCTCTCGACGACGGGCCCGTCGACCGAGCTGGAATCGACGCCTGGTGAATGTTAGATGCCGTCGTCGATGTACCTGATATTGTCGTCGTCGACCGACGGATTTTCTTCTCAGATTTTCCCTCCTGATGTACAGATGTTGGTTTCTTGAAAAGTTTTGCCTTTTCAGATGGTGGAGAGGAAACATAAGGTCCATGGCTCACCTTCTGAGTAGAAAGTACCTCAGGAACTAGTCCCTCCCTCTCCTTTACACCTCGGTGAGGAGATTTTTTGGGACTGGGCCTGTCAGACCTATCAGAGGTCTTTTGTAAGGCCTTAGTAGGAGGTTCAGTCGAAGTTGAAGGGGAAGACCTACCCCTCTTTTTAGACCTCCTTGAAGATGTAGCTGTGGAGGAATCTTCACTGTCACTGGATATTACTTCCTTACGTGACTTTATCTTCTGTAACCAGGTCAATAGACGTCCTTCCCTGTCTCTCAGAGTCTCTGTAGAAAAGGTCCTGCAGATCTTACAATCAGTGGCGTTGTGATCAGGGTACAAGCAATAAATGCAGTCTTTATGCTTGTCCTCAATGTAAAGTCTTTTTTTAGAACAGGTAGCACAGGCTTTAAATGATGTCGTGTTTAAAAGTAAAAATAACAAGATAGGAAAGAATACATCGTTACCTTATGAATGCGTGTTTTGTACTTCCTGAAGGTACCCAACGGCACAAATGGAACTTATTTCTAAAGTAACAAGATAAAACAGGGTGTATAAAGGATTAGAGGCGCCTTACTTCTGTGCGGAGCGTTGTACCTCTATCGGACCACCTTTTGTATTCCAACATTGTGGAGACCATATCAGCATAGGGCCACAACCGGCATTGGTGGGTTTTGGTCATTCGTTATCTGTTACTGAGTGTATTGTGCGCACACATCGGCTATGCACTTACGCATTATCCAGATGCAACTATCTCACAACACTCCTTACTAACTGCACCTTGAAGCGGTTACAGAAACGCCCTATATTGTGAGAACATACGACATTAGAGCGCTATTTTTAATGAAACAAACGTTTTTTGCTTCACATTGAGTCCCTCTATCTTCACGTAGCCGCCCTCCTTTCTCGCGCCATTTGCCCGAAATGAGTAACCCATTAGTTCACGAAGCTAACAACCTCACTACATGTTGACCACAACAGCAGCTCCATAAGTGAGTCACTTGAGACATAAAGTATGATCTATACAGTGTATTTATGCAATTAGGATTATCCAAACGCAATTGTTCTTCCTTTTCCATTAGGTACAGATACCACGGATCTGACTTCTTAAACACAATTAGTGGATAACTTCCACTACATAAGGAGCCACAACGCGCCTCCTTTTATTAGATCGGTCCTGACGAAAGCCTTTAGACTACCACAGAAGTCTGAAACATGTTGACCCTCGACATTTGATAGTACGGTAGACCAGTAACTCGGTCTTCATCCGCACTCCAACTTTTAATTTCTCTTATCAATATTCTTCAAATAAAGATTCATCAGAAAAAACGATTTAAAGAATTTTAACCCCACTACACCTGAGCACTATCACACCCTCTCCTATTTTATGCCTGGACGCTACTGTACAACCAGTTGGTCTTCCTCCCGGCGGAGGTCAGCACACATACAAACAAAAGACCCTATGATGATGCTGTACTAGTACACTCAAGCGGTGACCCAGTATATACCGCCTTTCGCACCTGTGTACAGTTATGAGGGTTCTTTTATGACGGAGCCAAGACCAGAAAGACCCTGGCTACACAGGACAAGTGGTCCATTCTTCATTGATTTTTTGCATTAACTATTGGAAGCCGAATGGATCACAGCTTCTTCTTCCCCCCATTGATTATATTGTTATTGACTCCCTTAGCACAACATGCGGTAGAAAATCTGAGGCTCTCTCAGGAAGGTTCTAGGGGGTGAGGCTAATCTGATTGGTTGTTACATGTTTTTTGGTCTCATTTACAAAAAGAGGGGGATAGGCTACAAAATGAGATGAGGCCTAGGCCTTTCTTTCTCTTTTGTACCTACTGCTATGTTATTTTTTTATTTACCGAGGCTCCCATTCCGACGACGGGGAATGATACAAGCTATGGGAATCTATGAAAGTTCCAATACTGGAGTAACAGGTCCTACGCAGAGGACCGCAATCTCCAACTGACCAATTCCCCACATTTTAATTGGCACCATGACTGCGTGGCATCCTGTTGCCAAAGTTCCATGGCAACAGGACACCACACACCTTCCCCCTTTATATATTCACAACAAGAAGTTTAACAGAAACTATCACAGGTGTGGGACGAGGGAAACATGATCGGAGTACAAGGAGGGAAGAAGGAAAAGGAACAGGAAGCCTTTTGGGTAACCTAATTTTGATTGAAGCCCATTGGAGGGCGATATAAGCCAATGAGAGACTTGTAGTAACCGTATCCGGCCAAGTGAGAGCCCGTGAACAAGGAGATTGAATCTCCGAAACGCGTAGGGCTGTGGAAGGAATACCTGGCTGTACTCACCGCTTGCCACAAATAAAGAATCCTGCTCGAGGCAGGAATCACCTGAAAGCTGTGTGCATCTTCATGTGTGGGCGCATTTTGGATGAAGACATATATATATAATAAAAAAGCAAATGCAGCCTTTCATACCTAGAGCTGAATTATGCTGTAAGGACGCCCCTGTATATCATAAACAATACATTAAAAACCATGGAAAAACAACAGCAAAGCATGTTTGTAAACTGTTGTAATGCTTAGCACTTAGCACAATCTCTCAGATAGGACTGAAAGCATTGACAGCTCACAGGCTGCATTGCAGAAAAACATAGCCTAGAAAGGCTGAAAAGCTAACTCATAGCAACATAAAAATAAACTGGCACCGTGCCTTTAATGCAGCCATGACCCCTAGCTTCCCATTATGCCTCAGGGGTGACAGTTAGGTCAGTTGTTCTTCGCGGTGACTTAAAAGCCATGACACAAAGAGTTGACAATTCCTTAAAAACAAGGTTCCTTTGCCCGGGGAGGCGGAAGGGTTGCTTATGACTTTTGTGAGAAGTTGGCCTGGCATATGCTGGTCACTAGTTATAGTGGCCACCTTGCACCAGTCCAATTCGACTCTTAAGGTGATAGGTTAAAGACAACCTTTAAAGAAAGCTATCCTAGTGGTAGCTGTGGAGAGCAGCCTTCAGGCTAAGTCTTGAAGGAGTGTTAAGCTTATTGTTTTACCATAGATAACCTCTTGAATGACCAAATGAAAGAGTAGTCCACACAGGTATATCTATAAAATATATTTATTTATTCTAAACAGAATCCCACAAGTCTCTTTATGAGGCTAGAGGTAAAGTTACAATTCAAACAAGCATTTATAGATACAATAAATAGCACTGGAATCACAGGGCCCCGGGGGGGGGGGGGGACCAAACCATATATTAAAAAAGTGGTATAAGAACCACGACAATTCTACAGACAATGCCTAGGGCATTTAGGATCGCTGGCCCCTTAAGAATCCAGCCCAAGTGATGAGGAAGAGGACCCACGGGAGGCACGTGCAGTGGTAATAGCTCCTATCGGGATCTCTATTAGAGCCTATGGAGAATGTCGCGGTTTGATTTTAACAGATTAAAAACACTTCTAGCAGGAGTTCAAAGGTAAAAACTTAGAGTTAAGCTTTTGAGGAGCCCACTACCACGAGAGTACCGAGGCACCACTGTTACCTGCCCCAGGGAAGCCGGGTGCATAGGTCGTTTTCGATGTCGGGTCGCGGGCTGATTTTCAATGGGAAAATGTACAAAACTGCTGCTAGCCAAAAGTGTCGATGATGTCGTGAAGAATGAAGTTGTAGATCTTGTAGAGGAGAACCTAAAAGCAGAGGGGACAGAGTCTGGGTCACGGCACAGTGACCAGGGAGCTCAAGAAAAAAGAGCCCTTCAATGTCGGGTGCTTCAAGTGGAAAAGGTGTAGCTTGGATCTGCAGCCACGGGCTCCGGGAGGCTTCAAGGAAGGCCAGCTTCTGGAGGGCGACTGTCCCACAAAAGATGAGGGTCGCTGCGGTGTTAGTGTCCGGATTGGATCCACTAAGCCTTGGCAACCGCAACCCACACAAGATGAACAAATCTGCTACTGGTGCAGACCCACGAGATCTGTGCAAGGTCTCCTTCGAGGAGACTGTAGAGCAAGCCTGGAGCAATCAGGGGAACTCTTAAAAGTAAAGATTGACCTCCGCTAGGGCCCACAAGTCGAGAGACAAGGGACCGCGGGAGGCAGCAATTTGGAGAGCGTAAAAGGGTGCCCACGGGCCACAGGAGTGGGCTAGGGCGCTGATCTTTGGCACAGTTGCTGCTGAGAGGTTGGCTCAATATTAGGCCAAAGCACAACTTCCCCACTGGTCAGGGCTGTGTGCTACGCAAGAGGTGGCTGGTGTCCTGGGGTATTGGGGATCTCGGCACCCACGCGGTCCACGGTGCTCAGACTTGCTGGGCACACTCACTGGCCTCTGGGATGCTAGGAAACCCACCTCAAGGTTGAGAGGAGTCGTCGATGTGAGAAGTTGGCCTGATGTATGATGTCACTAGTTCTAGTGCACACCTTATATCAGTCCAAACAACCCTTATGGTGATTGGTTGTAAAGTCAACCTTATAGACCAGCTATCCTAGTGGTAGCATGGACAAGAGCAGTCTTAGGCTAAACTCTGAATGGCATGTGAAGCCAGCTGTGATACCATATATAATCCCTTGAATACCAAATGAAAGGACACCACAACAGATATATATATAAAATAAAGTGTATTTATTCTAGTCAAACCCTCAGCACTCTTTATGAGATTAGAGGTAAGTACAACACAGTCTTATTCAAGCATACATTAAGTCACACAGGTAAGTAATACAGTTAGGCCCTAGGGGCCACGCAAACCATATACTAAAGAAGTGGTATAAGGACCACTGTCACGGAAATAGAATAGGCCTAGGCCTAGGGAATCGCTGGGGCTACACTACACTAGCAACAGTTAGGAAGTGGGAGGCCCACGGGATTCAGGTGCAGAGTGGAAACACTCACGCGTAATGCGTAAAAGTCTATAGAATTACTAGCAGTTAGAAATTAACAGTTTAGGACACTTCTGAAGCAGCTAGAGAGTCGAGACTCGGAAACTAGACCCTAGGATAGTCACTACCCTTGTGAGCACCGAAGTACCCAAGTTACCTAGCCCACGGGCTGCGGGTGCTTAGGTGTGAACTTGCGTCGGGTTTCGTCGTGGACTTCTATGGATGCCTGAAGGAAAGTTGCTGACAGGCAGTCAGTGAAGAGTGTCCGGTGGATCCCAAGGCTGGGATCAAGAAGAGAGGATACCTGCAAGCAGAAGGGACAGAGTCAAGGTCACTAGCCAGTGACCACGTGGAACCAGGAAGGAACCAGGCGATGTCGTGAAGATTGCAGGTGGAAGGTGAAGCTTGTCGCTGCAGCCACGGGTACCAGGAGACGTCGAGGACGACCAGGACCAGGAGGCGAGCTGTCCCACGAAGGCTCTTGCTGTCGGCGGCGTTGAAGTCGTACTAGGACTCACCAAGCCTTGGCAAGCGGAACCCACGAAGAACAGAGGACTTGCTTCTGGTGCAGACCAGGAAGGTCTGGGGTGCTTCTCTTTTGCCAAGAAGCGGGAGCCAGTCTGGAGGAGCCAAACCAGCAGTGAAGATTTCAAGGTGTGTCGTCACAAAGGCCGCTAGCCAACGGGCAAGCAACCGGACAGACGCGGCAAGCAGGAAAATGCAGAAGGGCCCCACGCAGGACTCGTGGAGTGTGGGGGGCTGATCTTCGGTGCAGATGGTGCTTGGGGTTGGGGCTTCTCAATCCCCGGTGCACAACTTCGAGGGTGCCTCAGAAGCTGCGCTGGAAGATACTCGCCACTTTTCCCAGGTAGCCGGTCCCACGTCTCTCGTCGCCTCCACGGATCTCAGCTCGGCTGTGGATGTGGATCAGGGTCGGAGAAGTCTGGAAGTCAAGGCTCTGGTCGGGCTCTGCAGTCGGTCCCTCGTAGAACTTCAGCAAAGCAAAGGGTAGTCTCTTGATGGTGCCTGTTTGCACAGGGTAGCCACTCCTTGGCCACAAGGGAGATTCTTCAGTCTTCTTCTTTCGTCGAATGTCGAAGGTCCAGAGTTTCTGTTCAAGTTGCAGGTTCAGGATAATCTAATCTCCTGGGGCCCAGCTACCACTCTTATACTAATCTGGGGGGCTGGGTTGCCTGCTAGGTCACGCCTTATGGGTGGGACCTGGGAGGGGGGTGGTTACACCCCCTTCCCTTTGTCCAGTTTCGCGCCAGGACTGGGGCTGGAGTGCCCCAGCACCGGTTTGAACTGGACTATGTACGGGACACCTTGTGTGCCCCAGGCATGTCTCATTCTTTTCATCCCTCCCTGCCCCAATACACTAAGGCCTGTCTGGGGTGGTGCTCGCACCTCCCAAGGCAGGAAACCTATTGTCCAAGCCTCCCTTGCCGGGATCACTCCCAGCAGCAGGAGGTCAGACTCGTGTCTGTGGCAGCAGCATCCATTTTGTGATGCTGGGGCTCTGGTTAACTTTAACCGGGTAAGTAGGTTACAACATGTCTTCTCCCTCTAGAAGGGAGGGATAATATCCTCATCCCCAGAAATGGGATGGGGGTATTATTCCAAAGTGTTAGACACCTTACACGACATGTTTTGATAAAGCCAAACCATAGTTACCATAACCGTTTAAGATTATAAGGCACTTTAAGAGTATATGGAAGGCTATATCATAGAACAGTTATAAGGACATGGTTCCGAAAGCTGCAGACAGGCTCAGCTCATGCTAGAGCACCATCTCACATGTTACCAAGCACTCTGCCTCCAGGATTGTTAAGGCCTGCCATAGGAGTGGCTGATAGGTACACATGTGTCTATATGTAAGTTAGGTATAGGAATACTACACCTAAGCAAGGAGTGATTACACGACCTTGCCCCAGCTGAGTGATCAGCCAGTTGTGTCATAATGGAAGGCCAGGCCAGGGGTGGCATAATACATGCTGCAGCCAGTGGTAGGCCTAGGGTACACCTATGCCCTGGGTACCTAAGGTACACTGTACAGGGGGCAATAAGGTGATCCTATCCAAATGGGTTATGCACCTAAAGTACATAGTATCAATTTAGAGACAGAACAGCAGGGTTGTGGGTCTGATTAGCAGGCCCACAGCCACATCTAAGTCGAAAACCAGTAAAGCAAAAGCAAAAAGTGGGGATGAACATAGAAAGCAGACCCTACTCTCCTACAGTCGATGTCCGAAGGAGCAGCGAAGTTCCAACCGGGTCACTTGCAGTGTTTCAGGTGCCTGCCAAGCAGGGGGGTAACTCCCAAGGGAGATTTCTTCAGTCAGCTGGGCAGCAGCTCGTCGAAGGTCAGGTCTGTGAAGTCCAAGATTAATCTGAGGCTCTGGGGACACAGTATTCACCTTTATCCAAGAGACTAGGGGAGGGTCCAGATCAGAGCCCACCGATGAGAGTTGAGGCGGGAAAGGGTGGCTACACCCTCTCCCCTTTGTGTGTTTCCCACCTGGGTGAGGGGCAGGATGCACCTGAACCGGTTCCAGGCGGTGTATGCAGAATGTAGGCGCTGTAGCAGCCTACGTGCAACTCTGAAAGGCATCCTACGGTGCACCCACCCAGTTCCAATCCACATAGCCTGTCTGGGAAGGTGCTGGCACCTCCCTGCAACAGGATCCCTATTGTCCAGCTGCCGAGGCTGGAGTTTTGCCCAGCAACAGGCAGCCAGAGTCGTGTGGGTGGCGAGTAGCATCTATTTTGGGATACGTGTGCACTTTTAAATTGGTGTCTAAATTCTGCCGCTTTTCCCATATCGCCCCTCTAGCAGGGGGGAATCATGCCCTCATGCCCATGGCTGGACTGGTGGTATGATTCCTACATGGTTGACACCAAACACGATATGGTTCTGTGTAGCCATACTCAAGTTATCACGCTATCGCGATATACTTATAATGCGGTTAAGAGTATATGGTATGGCTACACTACAAACAACCCAGCAATGATTTTTACAAGGGTTGCAGAGGGGCCCTACTCAGGTAGGGGTCCCCCCTCACACATATCTCAGCACCCTGCCTTGTAGGATTAGCAATGCCTGCTTGAGGGGTGACCAATGAGAATACATGTGTTGTACATAGGTGGGATACAGGGTACCTGTATCCCTGTAAGGGGGTGCAAGCACCACCTTACCCAGACTAGAGTAGTGGTATGGCTGTCCCAGGGTGGCACAATAACACACCCTTTCTGTGTAGGGCCGCCGCCACCACCGCCATGCACCTGGTAAACACTCGTGGGGCAGATTTCAGCCCGAAGGGCAAGACCTTGAACTGGTAGTGTTTGCTGCCGACCACCTAGGTATTTGCGATGACGTGGAACAATAGGTATGTGGAAGTACGCATCTTGGAGGTCCATCAAACACATCCAATCTCCTGTCTGCAGATGTGGACATATTTGATGAAGCGCCAACATGCAAAACTTCTCCTTCAAGATGACTTTGTTCAGCGATCGAAGGTCCAGGATAGGTCTGAATTTGTGCTCTTGGTCTCTTTTTGGCACAAGAAAGTACCTGGAATAAACTCCTTTACCTCGCTGAGCAGGAGGAACCTCTACTATGGCCTTTTTCGCAGAAGGGTTACCACTTCCTGTCGAAGTAACTTTAGCTGGTGAGGACGAGTTCTTTTCAGAGGAATGTCCTTTGGAGACACACGAAAATGTAGTCCGTATCCATTGCGTAGTATACTGAGCACCCAACGATCTTTTGTTATGCTGCACCACTCTCTCAGATGATGTGAAACACTTCCTCCCACTGGAGTGGGCAACGGCGCCAGAGGAAGCTCTTGCTCATTGCTTCCCTGCTGATCTAGCCGTGGTAGCGGACTGCTGCTGATGACCTCCTCTACCTCTGTTTGACTTACAGCTTTGGAACTGTGACTTTCCTTGACTTTAGTTTTGGGACCACTGAGGGGTTTGAACCCTCTGTTGGTAGCCCTTGCGCTGCTTGGGTCTGTATCTCCGCTTGAACTCTTTTTTCTTGTCTAATCCCACTGCCTTGAGGGTGTCTAACACAGCTTTCATCCTAGCCATCTCCTCATCGGTATGGGTGCCAACCAGGGAGGAGCCAGAAAAAGGGAGGTTAAGGATCCTCTGTTGTGCATCTGGCTTAAGAGCTGTTAGTCTTAACCAGGCAGACCTCCTAGCGCAAATCCAATGCACATAAGAATGCGCCAACAGCGTAGCACCATCCGCTGCCGTGCTAATCATTTGGTTGGCTACAAGGGATCCTTCCTTGATAACCTCCTCAAAATCCCTTTGATCTTCTTTAAGAAAGTTTTTCCATGAAACGGCCCAATGAGCCCCATAAGGCTCTGTCGTAGAGGCCTAATAAGGCTGCTGCGCTAGATACTTTTAGCGATGATGCTGCAGACCCCCAAACCTTCTGTCCCCAAGAGTCCTGGGACCTACTTTCTTTGTCCAGGGGGACCAACGTAGTTGCAGTCACTGCATGCGTTTTTCTTGCCGCCGCGACGATAACAGAGTCCGCAGGCGGATCTGATTTCAAGAATACAGGGTCCGTTTCAGCGGGCTTGTATTTCTTCTGAATTCTAGTCGGTGCAGCTTTAATTGTAGAGGGAGCTAGGAAAATGTCCATCACCGGTTCCAGAAGCCCAGGAACCAGAGGCAGCAACGGTCGAGATGCAGATCTCTGATGCAGTGTCTCAAAAATCACCGTTGTTGCAACCTGAGGAGTCGACATCTCAATGTTCAGCTTCTGAGCCCCTCTCTGAAGCACCTCATGCTACGTATTTATGTCATCTATCGGAGACACTCTTGATTGAGGACTATCCGATAGGGTGGGTGAATAGTCCCTTTTAGAGGAGCGGGTGGAGGAGGAAGACCATGTAGGAGACCATCTCCTTTTGTGATGGGAAGCAGAAGGTCTGCGCTCTCATGATCTGCCAGTACGGTCTTGACGTCTAGCTGAAGGTGATCTATCCACCTCTTGCACCAATCTTTGTAGAGGCGATCTGTGGATCGGACTGGTGTATTCCTCCTCTCGGCAAGATGCTCCTGCCGGATTCTTACTCCAGTGATGAATGGGAAGAAGCCATCTTGGAGATAAGTGAACAGAAGGGGAAGCCCTCCTGTGATGTGAAAGAGATCTTTGTCGCGACCTCCCTGAATGTCGCTCTGGGGAAGCAGATGGTGAATGCGTTGGAAGGGCGTCTCAAGGAATGAGAGGATGAGTGCCGTGTCGCTGATTCTGTCACTAAAACTACCGAACCTTCTCCAGACCTCACTGATGTGGGTCTCGACATCGAGCGTATGACCTGCTCTGACGGAGTCCGTCTCGACGCCGACCTTGACCTCCTTTTCGACGTCGATTTTCGGCCAGGTGTTGGAACCGATTTCGACGTCGACTCTCTGTTCTTCGACGTCGAATGCCTCGCAGACGACGTCGGAGTACTTCTGCGCCTCGACACCGATCGTCGTCGGGTTGACGATGGTGAAGGGCTTCTGCGCCTCTATGCCGAACGTTGCTAGGTTGACGACAGCGGAGAGCTTCCGATCCTCGACGCCGCCCGTTGCCGCGTTGACGACGGCAGAGGGCTTCTGATCCTCGACGCCGATCGTTGCTAGGTTGACGACGGCGGAGGATTCTTGCCCCTCGCCGCCGGTCGTCGTTGGATTGACGACGGCAGTGGGCTTCCGATCCTCGACACCGATCGCGGTGGAGGACTTCTGCTCTTCAACGCTGATCGTCGCCGAGTTGACGACGGATGTGGACTTCTGCTCCTCAACGCCGATCGTCGCCGAGTTGACGACGGCGGAGGCTCATGACTCTTCGACGGCGAATGAAGTGACGCACCTGTATGTCGACGTTCTCTCGACGGCGAGCCTGCCGTCGAAGTTCTTTTCTTGGACGTATGTCCCACCAGTGGTAGTTTTCTCAGTGCCGAGCCTGACGCTGAAGAGGAAGAGCGAGGAATCTTGCTTCTAGAAGAAGATCTGGCCCTCTTAGAGCCTTTCTCACCAGTGACCTGCCTCTGGAACATGATTTATCCTTTTCTGTCAGCCCATAAAGACGGCTATGTTCTCTGTCTTTTAGAGTTCTGTTAGATAAAGACTGGCAATGAGGACAAGTCTTGGGGCCATGGTCCTTAGGTAGACAAAGAATACAGACTGCATGAGAGTCTGACATGGCCTTTTTTCCACAAGAAGGGCAGGGGTCAAAAAGAGATGGCTATTTTGGAGTGGAAAAAATGCCAAAATCTGTCAGAAAAAGACAGCACCTTACTTGACAAGTTGAAAAACGTCGAAGTAAGACAAATTTTTCCAGAAAACTGAAGATTATTTCTGACTAAAATCAGAAAGAAGCGGAGCTGTGTAACCAGCCGGAAAGAACAACTGACTTAACTGTCACCCCTGAGGCATGATGGGAAGCTAAGGGTCATGGCTGCCTTAAAGGCACAGTGCCAATTTATTTCTATGTTGCTATGAGTTAGCTTTTCAGCCTTTCTAGGCTATGTTTTTCTGCAATGCCGCCTGTGAGCTGTCAATGCTTTCAGTCCTATCTGAGAGATTGTGCTAAGTGCTAAGCATTAAAACGATTTTCAAACATGCTTTGCTGTGGTTTTTCCCTGGTTTTTAATGTATTGTTTATGATATACAGGGGAGTCCTTACAGCATTATTCAGCTCTAGTTATGAAAGGCTGCATTTGCTTTTTTATTATATATATATGTATATATATATATGGAGATACATATATGTTTGTCACATATATGATTGTGTTTCCGGGGTCCCGCGCATGGGCGGGAATATTCAAGTGCTTATGACTATTGATGAGGATCCCCTGGAAGAGAATGTATTTTATGAGGTAATGGAGTTTTCATTCATTAGTGAGACTTTATGAGAGTAGTCATAATCTTGTTGGTAATTATTCTTTTTCTTCTGTCAGATAATAATCCGTCTTCCTCGCTGTTTCCTTCCTAATCCCTTTCCCCCGCGTGATCACCCTAACACTCCGTTAATTCTGGTATACGGAATTGGGGGTATCAAGAGGTGGACCTATTTGTGCATCGTTCGGATCCTGAGGACTTATCTTCTGCGCACATCGCGTGGAAGTCTGACAGAATTATGCACCCATGAAATCATCTCTTCCCTATCAGTTCGACCTACAAACATGGCCACCATGAATGATGTCCTTCAGGCATTAGACGCGGTACAGCAGGAGTTAATCAATTTTCGGGCTGAAACCGCTGCCCTTAAGGATAAGTTAGAGAAATTGCAGAGAAACCCATTTGATGCTTCTCAGATATAGGTTTATGTACCCCGCAGACTCCGTTAACCTTCCCAGAGAGGTTTACAGGTGACCAACACAAGGTACAAGTTTTCTTAACACAGATCTTGTTACATTTTTCATGTAAACCAGCTGCATTCCCAAATAATCATTCAAGAGTAGCGTTTGCAATATC
Organism: Triturus cristatus; assembly: GCF_964204655.1. Lineage (NCBI taxonomy): Eukaryota > Metazoa > Chordata > Amphibia > Caudata > Salamandridae > Triturus > Triturus cristatus. The sequence goes on along the minus strand of NC_140586.1, from coordinate 81,699,664 downwards.
ATATTTACCAGGGGACGCGGCTAATTGGGTCGTCCCGTTAGTAAAAAACAATGATCCAGTTTTATCAGATTGGAACGCTTTCCGTTTCCAATTCAAACAAGTGTTCCATAGAAGGGCTACCACGTTTAGCACTGATAGAGAACTTCTAGAATTGCGACAGGGCAAAAACAACCTCATTACATATATGACTTCCTTTAATCGGTTAGTAGCGGAGGTGGCCTGGCCCGAAGAAAAAAGGAAGTCTTTGTATTAACAAGGTCTTAAAGATAACATGAGGACTTGTGGCTCAGATAGAGCCTCAGCCAGTAAATTGTACGGATTTAATGAATCTGACATTAAGACTTGATCACAGAGAGGAGGAGCCTAGCACGCAACCAAGATGGCCGCGTAGGTGCGAGGCTCCCGAGGACCTCCGCGACCTCCTGCATTAATCCTGACTATATCCTGTCCTAGATGAGGGGACTGTGTTTGTGAGCCCGAGCTGAGGTGACACCCGTTTTCCGTTTCCAAATCGGACCTCGGACACCGGCGGGAGCACCGATTGAGGTTTGCGGCCTTCTCCACGCCGGCCCCCCGGATTGGAGTAGTGGGGCGATCCGGAGACAAAGTGAACAACAGCGGCGGGCAAGGCTGGGCGACTCGCGTACCCCGCACTTTCACTTTCGCTTTTGCGCCCTCCTTGCTGACGGGCGAGGTAGGGTTGCGGGGCGGTGTGCGGTGGTGTGGCCTTGCCCGGGTGCCCGGCCGACCCGCTGTCTGTGATCCGGCCTGCGGACCTGTGGTCGCCCCCCCCCCGGAGCCCGTGAACTGGTTTGTCGGCCCTTTCGAGGAGATTGGCACGATTTGGGGACTGCAACCATGTCCACAAAGCAAGATGGCGACCGGGCAAAGGTGAAATCGACCCGCCGTGGCACGGCCCATCAGTCCAACAACATGGACCGCTACACCCTCCAGAAGGGATCTCCTGAGGCACCGCGTACGTCCCCTGCGGGCCCGACTGATGCTCCTGCTCTGCCCGCGGATCTGACCCTCCGAGACGTCATGGGCGCCATCGCCGAGATGAAGGCCTCGGTGGACCAGCGCTTTGACACTCTGGCGCAGAAGATAGACTCGGTCCTCGTGGATGTGGGCCTGGTAAGGGCCGATTTGTCCAAAACGAATGACCGGGTCGACTCTTTGGTCCACACTACCTCGGGCCTCACTACGGACGTGGCGGCCCTCCAAAAGGAGGTGCGCCGGCTTGGCCAGGCGAGCGCCCTGATGGATCGTCGACTGGAGGATTCCGAGGGTCGGGCCCGGAGGAACAATGTCTGCATTATTGGGGTGCCGGAGGGACGAGAGGAGGAGGCGGCGGATCTGTTTGTGGAGGACTTGATTCTCACCCATCTCCAGCCCCGGGGGCTGAGTAAACTCTTTGCGGTGGAACGTGCCCACAGGGTCCCCGGAGGAAGACCTAAGGCCGGAGCCCCGCCGAGGCCTCTCATTGCCCGGATTTTCAATTTTCGGGACAGGGACGCTATCCTGCAGACTTCTAGGCTACAAGGACCGGTCAGACTCGACAACATGGACGTCAATTTCTACCCTGATTTTACTCCGGCGGTCCAAAAGCAGAGACTGAGTTTTCTCGGAGTTAAACGTCGCCTACGGGACCTGAACCTTAAGTACGCAATGCTTTTTCCAGCTAAGCTGAGGGTAGAGGTGGATGGCCGCACGCACTTTTTTGATCGTCCCGAGGCGGCCGGGGACTGGTTGGACACTTTGCCCGGGGATCGGGGTCAGGGGGGTGGGGGGGTACGGTTGGTGGGGAGGGCCCGCCGGATCAGGACTGAGGGACAAATAGTAGGCCTTGCTCGGGACAATATTATTGTTATCATTGACTGCTCGTGTATGTTCCCCTCCTGTGGAGGTTGTGCGGGGTTCCTTGGGGGCTTTCCCTCCTCCTCTGGGGGACTAGTTAGTTTTTTCATCTATGGGGCGACAGGCACACTGCACTTTGGGGGGGCTGTCTGGGTTCATGCAGGGGTGCAGGGAGGGGGGAGTTCTGTTGGGACGGGTGGGTTGGGGTGGGGTGTTGTTCGTTTTTACCGCAAGGCAAACCCTTTACTGTGTTGGTGTTTTTGAGGTGCTCTTGGGGGGACAAATGATGGCTTCTGTATGTGATGGGGGGTAGGGACTTGACTCTGTTGTCGTGGAACGTTAATGGACTGGGGGATAGGATTAAGCGAGGTGTGGTCCTGCAGTATCTGAAACGAATTTCTCCAGATGTGGTCTTTCTGCAGGAGACACACCTTATTGGTAATTCCTTTTATGCCATGAATCGGCGGGGCTATCGCTTGGTGGCCCACTCGGGCTTCACGTCAGGCTCGCGGGGGGTGGGCATCATGGTTAAGAACTCGCTCCCGCTGGAAATAGATGAGGTGCGCCATGATGAGAGGGGACGCTACACGGTCTTGGTGGGGAGAATGGAGGGCAAAGTAGTCGTTTTTGTATCAGTGTACGTCCCACCGGGGTTACAATCTACCACTTTTGCGGACCTGGGGCGCCTCCTCCTTGACCTCCCGGGGGGGCTTCTGGTGGTTGGGGGAGACTTCAATGCGGTGGCTTCTGGGACTATGGATCGTTACCCCCCTAGGGACCTCCCCCGGGCACAGGCGTGGCTGCCCGGCCTCTTAGATACATTGGGATTGGTAGACTGCTGGCGACTAAAACATCCCGCGCAGCTGCAGTACACCTTTCATTCGGGTGCCCATGGTAGCCTCTCGCGGCTTGATCATGTCCTTGTCCCTGCGGCCTATGCTGGGAGAGTGGGAGAGGTGCGCCATCTGGCGCGGGGTATTTCAGATCACTCCCCGCTCCTGTTGCATTTTGATGTCTTCCCGAGGGGGGAGGGTAGGGTAGCCCCAATCAATGCATGGTACCTGCGCGACCCCACTATTCGTGCCGACTTGATTAAATCCTTGCAGCGGTATTTTGAGGAGAATGTGGGGTCTGTCCCCTCGGCTATCTCCCTGTGGGAAGCCTTCAAGACAGTTCTTAGAGGGGAGGCCCTCTCCTCTATCTCCCATGCCCGGAGGCGCGAACAGGAGGAGGTGACCCGGGTGGAAGCCGAAATTACTGAACTAGAGGGTGACCTGGGGAGTGGGGTGACGGATGCCACACTACATGTTCTACACCTTAAGCAGGCGGCCTATAGGGCCCTCGTCACGAAGGCGGCCAGGGGCCTCAGTAGAGAGCAACAGGGGCGACTGTATGATGTGGGTGATAAGGCTGGTAAATTGATTGCGTGGTTGGATAAAAAGGAGAGAGCGAATCGTGTGGTCCCGCTGATCGAGAGAATGGATGGTGTACGTGTCACCGAGCCAGAAGACATTGTCTCTTGCTTCGCGGATTATTTCCGCGAGGTATATTCCCCGGTTTCTCCCTGCTCGGAGGAGGATTCCCATGCCCTGCTTCGGGACATCGCGCTGCCCTCCCTTTCGGTGGAGGACAGGGAGTCGTTGGAGGCTGCTCCCACCTCGGATGAAATTGCCCTTGCCATACGCTCGGTCGCATCTGGCAAGGCCATGGGCCCAAACGGCATCCCTATCGAGCTGTATAAGCTGCGACCGGATGTGCTGGCACCCCACCTTCGCGCGATGTTCCTGGCGGCCCACTCGCGGGGCTCCCTCCCGCCGGACCAGCGTCTGGCTACAATCGTAGTGATCCACAAGGAGGGGAGACCCCGAGAACGGGTCACATCCTATAGGCCTATCTCGCTCTTGAATGCGGAGCCCAAAATCCTCGCCAAGGTGCTCGCCAACCGGCTGGTCGGTGTGGTGGGCGATCTGGTCCACCAAGACCAGTCCGGCTTTATACCCCATCGCAACACGGCCCTTAATCTGCGGCGCCTGCACGGGGTGCTCGCGCGTGTTCCGTTTGTGCGGGAGCCGGCCATCTTGGCGTCCCTAGACGCCACCATGGCGTTTGATACACTCGAGTGGCCATACATTTGGGCGATGCTGGCGAAATTTGGATTTGGACCGGGATTCATCAGCTGGGTCAAATTGTTGTATTCGGGCCCATTGGCGCAGGTGGTGGTGAATGGGCGAGTCTCGGCCCCATTCGCGCTGGGACGAGGCACGCGACAGGGTTGCCCCTTGTCGCCTCTCCTGTTTGCACTGGCCTTGGAACCCCTGGCGGAGTGGCTGCGGTGGCACCCTTCCATCCGTGGTCTCCGTTGGATCCCCGAGTATGAGGACCGCGTGTCCCTATACGCTGACGATATCCTTTTGTACCTCGCCTCCCCGCGTAAATCACTGATTGTCCTGGTTGATGTTTTGCGCTCATTCGGCCGCAACTCAGGCCTTGTCATCAACTGGGCTAAATCATGTGTGTATGTGCTTTCCGGGGAGGCTACCGTCCTCCCGCGGGACTGTCCGATCCAGATTGCCTCTCAGGGGTTCCGGTACCTGGGTATCTATATCACTCTGGACCCGGAGGCCCGCTACGAGCGGAATTTGCTTCCCCCCCTCCAGCGCTTGAAGGAGGACGTCGCGCGTTGGCGGCGCCTGCCGCTTTCGCCGCTTGGCCGGGCGGCATTGTACGCTCTCCAGAACACTATGGACTTGGTCCCGGCGCGCTACTTCCGTGAGGTGGAGAGTCTACAGCGTCGCTTGTTCTGGGACGGGAGGCCGCGTATTGCCTTGGCGAAGTTGACGCTCCCGTGGTACGACGGGGGGGTTTCCCTCCCGGATATTAAACGGTATTACTGGGCCTCCCAGCTAGCTGCAATTAATCATGGCCTTTACGGGCCCGCCTTGAACCCGGCATTTGAAATGGACAAGATGCTCCTGCCTGGTGGCGACTACAATCGAGCGCTCTACTCTGGCGCGCCCGACCCCCGCCTGACGGGACCTACGCGTGTCATGGTGCGAGTATGGCACGCGGCTAACGCAGCTATGGGGTGGAAGGACCGTTTGACCCGGGCGTCACCGCTGTATGCGTCCGAGAGGTTGGGCTCCCTGTGGACCTCGAAGGGCTTCGAGAAGTGGGACACGATCTGCATCAGTACAGTGGGGGACCTCTGGACGAGGGGGGGATTTAAAACATTCAAGATGCTGCAGACGGAGTTTCAGCTGCAGGGCAGCGAATACTTTCGGTACCTGCAGGTCCGCCACGCACTGGGCTCCGTCTTCCCAGACGTCGCCTCCATTCCGGAGTCATCCCCCCTGGAGGATAGAGTGCTGGATGGCCATGTTCCGGACAGCACGATCTCCCTCATATACAAAAAACTGATTAATGATCGCTCGGGCTTGCTGACTGGCCTCCGCGAGGCCTGGGTTGCCGATGGGCTGGAGTTGGACAACGAGGACTGGATTTCCGCGGTGGCCTCTCCGAAGGAGGTGGCCATACCGGCTCGCCTTCGCTTCGTCCAGCTAAAGATCCTCCACCGGGTTTACATGACGGGGCCAAGGCTTCTGCGTATGGGCTATGCCGAGGATGGGCTGTGTAAGCGTGGGTGTGGTGCTTTGGCGACTTTTTTGCATATTCTGTGGGAGTGCCCGAAGGTGGAGCGATTCTGGCGTGGTGTGCATGAGGTCCTGCGAGTGGTTACGCGTGTCGCGCTGTTGCCTGAAGCGAGGAGATGCTTGCTGAATGTGTGGGAACCAACTGACTACTCGGTTCCGCAGACACGATGGGTGACTCTGGGATATATGATAGCTAAGCGTGACATCGCGCAGCTGTGGGGGTCCCAGAGGCCCCCGGCGGTGTCGGCCTGGAAAGAACACATGGATTGGTGCATGTTCCGAGGAAAGGTGGTGTACGTGGCGAGAGGTAAGCCTGGGGCGTGGGTGAAAGTTTGGGGCCCCTGGAACGCCTACCGCGGGGGTATTTGTGAGCCACCACTGCTGCCGGCTGCCTCGCCAGCTCCGTCCCCCTAGTTGACCCCCTCCCCCGGCCCCGGGCACAGGGTCCCCCAGTCCCTGCTCTCTTCCTGTTCCCCTCTTTAGATTCTTGTGGATGGTTGGGGTCCCCCACTTACGGAGCACGTGCTGTCACTTCGGATTGCGGGTTGCCTTGCGGGTGTGGTTTTTGTGTGTTGTTGTGTTCTTATAAAATGAAACCGTATTGCGGGCTCGGAGTTATGTGGCCCACGTCGTTGATACCTCCTGATCTACCTCTCTGCAACGCCAAGAGCCTTTTTTGTATGTATGTCATATGCTCCTGTCACTCTAGCGGCCGGCCGGAAGGTTGTAGGCCCATACTTGTATATATTTGAAGACTGCAATAAACGGTTTCAAAAAAAGAAGAAAAAAAAAAAAAAAAAAAAAAAAAGACTTGATCACAGACTGACAGACAGAGCAGGAGAGAGAAAAAAGAAAAGGTCCGTGGGTCGTTGCGATAGAAGTTACTGCAAGCTGGCAGCGAATAGTGAGAATCATGCTGAACCTATGGAATTAGGAGCAATTAGAGCACCTCTCTCTAAGGATGAAAGAGAGTCTCACAGACTCAATGGTCAATGCATGTATTGTGGAAAAAAGGACACTACGTCTGGGAGTATCCCACCAAACCCAAAACACGGTCTTCGCCCTATATGAACAAGAAACTTGCGGTATCCGTTTTACCATCAAAGACTATAACTAGTAAACCTTCCGTGTCAGACCCAGAATCAGAGTGCAAAGTACCTTCTCTTTCCTCAAATCCTACAGAGGAAACCGAGTGACACATATTGGTTCCAATGATGTTGCAGTTAGAAGAAAAACAGCATCAAGTAGAAGAGATGACAGACTCCGGGGCTACGGGAATTTTTATAGATTTAGGGTTGGTGCAGAAGTTGTCTCTAACCAAAGTCCCACGAACATTCCCAGAAAAGATGTAACTGTTGATGGCAAATCGTTGAAGTTTGGTCCCATAACAGAACAAACAGCGCCAGTCACACTTATGGTGAGGGATAGCATGCATCAACATGTAGAAATCATTTCTTTGAATATCATAGAAGCCTCACAGTATGACATCATTTTTGGCATTCCTTGGATTCGACTTCATAATCCCACCATTGACTGGAAAAGTAAGTCCATACAATTCCTTTCAGAGGAATGCCAGTTTCGATGCATACAGGATTCCCCAGCACATTTATTAGCATCAGTTCAACCTTTTCAGTGTTACCCAGTTGTTATGCAGCGTATTGAGATGTATTTAACAAAAATCAGGCAGAAAAATTGCCCCCGCATAGGGAGTATGATTGTCAAATAGATATGGTGCCCGTTGCTACTCTTCCTTCTTTTAGGGTATATGCCTTTTCAGAACCCGAAACACAAGATTTGACAGAGTATCTAGATCATTACTCCTCTATAAGGTTTATAAGACCTTCCCATTCTCCTGCTGCTTCTCCCCTTTTTTTATATCTCCAAGGCTAATGGAGAGTTACGTACCTGCATAGACTTTTGCATGTTACACAAAAATACCATCAAAAACAGGTACCCTCCCCCTTTACTTTCTGTTCTCTTGGAACTAGTTAAAGGAGCAAACATTTATACAAAATTGGATCTCAGGGTAGCATATCATTTGCTACGAATGAGAGTAGGAGATGAATAGAAGACTGCTTCTAAGAAGAGATATGGGCTATTTGAGTATGCAGTCATGCCGTTTGGCCTGTGCAATGCCCCAGCTGCATTTCAGCATTTGTTTTACGATGTCTTGATGGAATATCTGGATAAATTCGTAGTTGTGTATACAGACAACATTCTGATATACTCAGCTAATGAGGAAGAACACAAGTCACATGTGGTGTTGCTTCTGAAGAAATTAAGAGAACATCACTTGTTTTGTAAATTAAGTAAGTGTGAGTTTCACGTTTAGGCGGTGGAGTTTCTGGGGGTCATGTTGTGCTCCTTAGGTTGTCGTATGGCTGGGAGAAAAGTAAAAGCGGTGCAAGAATGGCCTGAGCCTCATAGTGTGAAAGATGTACAATGCTTTTTGGGGTTCGCTAACTATTTATCGGAGATTCATTCACCATTTCTCTCAGGTAGTAGCACCAATCACTAGATTGTTAGGAAAAGGTGTCCCTTTTTTTGGACCCTTGATACCACACAAGCCTTTGTTTTTCTAAAAGGGTGTTCACCTCAGCTCCTGTACTGAGCCATACCAATCCTGAGGCACCTCTCATAGTGGAAGCTGTTGCCTCTAATGTGGAGGTAGGAGCCGTTTTGTCCCAAAGAGACTGTACTACAGGACAGCTTCATCCGATAGCTTACCTGTCTAAAAACACTCAATACCGCTGAAATAAACTACACCATAGCCGAGAAGGAACTGTTGGCTATTAGGCGTTCCTTCCAGGAATGGAGACAATATCTGTCGGGGGCTCGGCACATGGTCAAAGTATACACCAACCACAATAATCTACACTTTATGAAAACAGCGAGACAATTGACTCAAAGACAGTTGCGATGGATGCTGTTTTTTGCCGACTTCAATTTTGTAGTCACTTACCATCCTGGTACTGAGAATAGAAAGGCGGATGCCTTATCTAAATGATCTATCAATGACAACTTACAGGAAGCAACCATGGAAACCATCATCCATCCCTCCAAAGTGCTGTGTGTACTCACCATAGAAAATTTTCTGGATGCAGTTAAACAGGCAAAAAAGTCTTCCACTTGGGATCTATGGGTTAAACAAGGCAATCATTGGAGTCTCAAACAAGGTTTTTACCCGCTAGAGAAACGCAACTGAAATCCTTCAAGTGGTGTCACGAATCAAAAATGGCAGGACACCCTGGATATAAAAAAATACAATTGAGCTTATTGAGCATTATTTTTATTGGAAATCCATGAGGGCTGACGTACAATCCTGGATAAATGATTGTGGAGTATGTGCTAGGGCCAAGGCTAGTAATTCAAGAACCACTGGACAATTGATTCCAATGCTAACCCCATATCATCCATGGAAAAGCATAAGCCTAGACTTCAACACTGGATTACCAAAAAATCAGGGTCATACAGCCATTTTAGTGGTGGTAGGCAGTCTCCCAATGATGGGACATTTCATCCCATGTGGTAACCTACCCACGGTAGGACAAACAGTCCATCTACTATTGACAAACGTGGTTCGTTTGCATGGATTGCCAGAGGTTATAATCTTAGACAGAGGTCCTCAATTTACGTCACGGTTTCGGCAAACATGGTGTAAAACCCTACAGATCTCTTCAGCTCTGTCTACAAGCTTTCATCCACAAACCAATGGGCAAACCAAAAGGCTCAATCAAACTCTTAAGAAATATCTACGATGTTATGCCGAAGAGGCTGAACGCTCATGGGTATCTTTGTCATGGTTGACTGAACTGTCTTATAACAATGTTGTGCATAGTGCTATTGGTGTTTCTCCATAGTTTGCTAACTAGGTTTTCACCCTCAAATTCTTCTAATTAATATTCCTTTGACACAAGTGCAACAGCCGTCTGTAAGTGCTCATATTAAAGACATAAAGAACATACATGAAAAAATACAAGTCCACTTAAAGCAAACAAAAGAACAATATAAAAGGTGGGCCGATAAACATCGTAAGGAAGGGCCAAAGTTCCAAGTCGGTGACAAAGTGTGGTTATCTACCAAAAACATACGTTTCAAACTGCATAGTGTATTCCATCCTAAATACATCGGCCCCTACGCTGTGCTCAAACAAATAAACCCTGTGGTTTACAAATTAAAGCTCCCTATCACCATGAGAATACACCCTACGTTTCACTGTAGTCTGCTAAAGCCAGCAGGAAAACCTAGATGTAGAGCAGTCCCACCAGTCATGAAGGGTGGTCATTTGGAATATATTAAATGTGAAGCATCAAGGACTCTCAGTATCTGAACTGTCAATTATGATACTTGGTTTCATAGAAAGGTTATACTACAGATGATGATTCTTTGGAACCCAGCTCCAATGTGCATGCTCCAAGAGCTGTGAAATCCTTCCATTTGACGCACCCCTCAACACCGGGTTCTAGAAGGTGCTTGGGAGGGGGTTGTACTTTCAGGAATCTGAAGCGGGAGCCTTCCAAGACAGACATAAGTAAATCAGTAATGTACTTCAAACCATAAAGTTTCCTTTGGTTCTATTCGTTTTTACGAATATAAGAACTACGCCTCCCATGAAGCAATGGGAGTTCTTGTAGTTCTGATACGGCATGTCCTGGGCCATTAAAAATGGACGTGACACGTCAGCGAGCGTGCGTAATTCAAACAATTCTGCAACTTCTTGGGGCCCGAAGATACATCTGACGGAAAGGGAATCATGCCAAAGATCCATAGCATGGCCCCTCTAAAGGCAGCTATTTGCTGCATGGCTGACCAAGGCCCAGAGAATTTGGGTGCCCCAGTATCAAGTGCCGGATCAGTTTGGGTTCAGCCAACACTGAGGGAGTGAAATCCTTATTTTGACGCCCTTGTATGTTTTCACTAGACTTCGAGTGGTGGGATGAGGTTGAAACCCACTTGGCTTTTTTGTGCTTGTGTCAATACTTATACTGGGACCTACCGGAAGAGTCTGACTTGACCTTACCAGAAAACTTTGAGCAAGAAGTGGTGTCACGAATCTGAAGCGAGGCGCCTTCGAAGACAGGCATAAGTAAATCAGTGATGTACTTCAAACCGTAAAGTTTCCTTTGGTTCTTTTTGTTTTTACGAATACAAGAAGTACACCTCCCATGAAGCAATTGGAATTCTTGTAGTTCTGAAACGGCACGTCCTAGGCCAATAAAAACGGACGTTGCAGGTTGGCGAGCGTGCATAATTCAAACAATTCTGTTCTGGTCTCGGGATCTCTCGATCTAGTTTACCCGTCCTGCTGGAGGAGAATCTCTTTCATTCCACTTTTATTTCACTAGCGGATACTAGTGCCTCGCTTCATTTCTAGACCCCGATGCTGTTGTGGGGGTTGTTTCCGTTCAACTCGCTCTCGGAGGAGAGTTCACAGTCTTGCTTGGGGGACAGAGGTCTCGTTGTTATTCAGCAACTACCATCAAAGGGAGCGCTGGATTTCTAAGCGCACTATGGTATATTCCGGTGTAAGGTTGGTTTGGACAATTCAATGGCTGCCAGAGGTACTCGACTACCGACGATTGCTGTGAGGTAACAGCAGTTGTTTTCCTGTTTCAGGCAAAGTCATGGTAGAATGCAAATTGACATTCTTTACCTTCATCGAGATAGGTTATGTAATAATAACCTGGGATCATTCTGCTTTTCGTGTTTTTATTGTCATATAAATATCACCTTTATTACCTTTTGGAAAACAGAGGAGCAGGAGCCTTACTAATCCTATGGAATAGACACTCAATCAATTTATTCAAGAGACAAAACTTTGACTACTCCTTTTTCTCTGAAGTGCAAATCTGCTGTACTTTTTGAAGACTTCTCGTTTCCTTTATTTCATTTCACATTTTTATTTTTGGGTATGCTTACAAAAGGCATAAGTGATTGTTTTCAGTTTTTAAGTCATGTCATAATCAGAGGAATCTAATGTCTCTCTGTTTTCTGGTTTTGAAGGAATGAGGAAGTAGCCTTTTGGGAAACATCATTTACAGTATGGAAGAAGTGGGATAAGAATGTGTTTTTTATGAGGTAATGGAGTTTTCATTCATTAGTGAAACTTTATGAGAGCAGTCAAATCTTGTTGGTAATTATTCTTTTTCTTCTTTCAGGTGTTATTCCTTCTTACTTTCCTAATCCATTACCCCCGCTTGATCACCCTAACACTCCGTTAATTCTAGTATACATAATTGAGGGTATCAAGAGGGGACCTATTTGTGCATCGTTCGGATCCTGAAGAGTTATCTTCTGCGAACATCGCATGAAAGTCTGACAAGTGGATTATTTGTGGGAGTGGCCTCAAGCTTGGGACAATGATTAGGCCTATGACTTGTGCTTCGACTGCGGCCTCTTCTTGTGTTCAGCAATGTAGAGTGTGGTCTCCTGGTTCTGCATTCCCTCGGAGTGTACAATACCACACCTGTTGCACAACTCAGAGTCATATCCGGAGCCCAAGCCCCACAGACATACCTTGTGACATGTGTTTCCTGCAATGTTGGCACAGCTTGAATGCTGTCATTTCAGTGGAAAAATTGTTCACTAGCACACTGAGACAAGTTTTAGGAGCAATCAGAAGAGCAAAAAAGGTTGTAGCGGAGTTCCATGTCACACTGAAAGGAGCAGAAAGAAAGGAAATAAAGTCAGTGCACCGGGGTGGCGCTTTATATGCTGTTCTGTTCAGTCGCTTCCAGGACAGTACCATGTCACTGCTGAGCCACAGAGCACCACCGATCAGCACGTAGGAGCATTATCAAAGAATTCTCCGGATGTTCTCTGGTGCTTGGGGATGTTCTAAAAGCGAGGAATCTGCAGTTAGAATTATCCATCAGAATTGGTATGTTAGTCAAGGACACTTACTGCTTTCTTAGTTATACATAAAACACCACAGTTGACAGAATATTTTTTTCATATAACATATCTTGAAAAGGCTAACATATTTTAATAAAACTTTTATGGCTGTATTTCTGCTTACACACAGCATTTACTTCTTGTTATCTCATAGAAGAAGGGTGTACAAGTCCTATGGTGCCATTCATTCTCTAGGATTATGACTGTGGATTCAAAGGTACCACCAGAGACAAGAAGACAATCATGGGTCTAGCCTACCCTCACCGCTCAGAGCTCTGGCTGCACGCAAAGGTCCTTGTACACTGTGACCACAGTGTGGCACACCTGTTTCAGCTCGGTCTCCAGTTGACTGATTCGTTCCAGGATCTCGGGGAGCTCCTGCAGCTTGTCCTGAAGCAACTTGTTGTTATGATCATACAGCTCATACATTTTTTCCTCCAGTCTCTGAGCCAGGTCATTCACCTAGTAAAAGATGGGAAAATTTAAAAAATGAATGACTTGAATTTTGTGTTCCGTTGTATTCTTCTCACACTCTTTTCAGCATTCATTTGCAGCTCAATCAGTATCACTGCACTGAATGTTTTTAATATAAATACTACCGACATCAAAGTACTATTTACAGGTTTAAATGAATAGTGTATAAAGGAAGCTTGAAAATAATAAGTTACCATAAAGACCAAGTTACTTACCTGTACACTGTGGTTCTCCAGTTCGGATATGAAAATAAGTTACTTATCTATAACATGCTTCAATGATTCCTCGTTGCCGAAGGGGAGTCTCACTGTACAATAATAAAGCAGTATTTATCATTATCAAGGGCTAGAATGGCAATGAACAATCACTTTTAATAGCTTATCTATGTCCTTTTTTTTTTTTAAAGGGCAAACTTGAACTGTAACCAATCAGGGGATAGCACCCTGTAGAACATTCTCCAGAGGCTGAGGCCCTCAGGTTTTCAAAGCACAAGTGGGAAAAAAATCCCAAGCTATAAGGGGAGCCTCTCAGTGGAGGAGGGTGGGCTGCATTTGAATCTATGAAAGATACCAATATTGGAGAACTACAGTTACAGTTAAGTAACTTATTTTCTTCTCCAGATCTTTCATAGATTCACATGCTTGAATCAGAACAGCAAGCCGTTAATGTATTTGTATACTTTACAGTATTAGCACAAATAGCAGATGGTAGGTAGAAACATATACATAACATATTCCTATGCAATTAAAAAAACCATATATGCTTATACACATGTACCCATCTATATATATATATAAATATATATCCTTTCCAAACAAAGCTCCTTCCGATCTCTGGGGCCTGAAGACAGGTGGTGCGTTATGCCGGCAGAGTGCGCCGGTCAACAGTACACCAATAAATCCAAGTAAGACGCACACTCAGGGAAGATATTGCTCAGTAGATGGCTTTACTTTCTAGTTACGCGTTTCGACTTCAAGAGTCTTGATCACACACTGTGTGACTTGCCAACTTCGCTAACATATGCAATGCCAGAAGCAAACAAAGGACAACATTGGTCCATGAAGTTACATTGTGGGTTTCCATGGCAGACATCTTGCAGTAGGTTGCATCACATACATACAGTGCCTGCTCACATGTCTAACAGCCCCTAATTACACTTATTGCATTGCAAATCATTTAGACATTAAGTACATGCTGTTAGCAACCTCTCCCCATCTTGGAATAGTGCATATAGCAGATTGTATAGCTACTGTTTCATAATGTCCATCGCAAAGCAACTCATAACAAATATGCTGAATATTGCACATTTTATCACAATATGTAACCACCCTAGTGGCAACAATTACATAATGTCAATCTAGAAAGGGAACAATCATATAAGTTGTACTGTGAGTTTTTTTCCCCTAAAAATATGAGATTGCCCCGGAGATATTGACGTGCACCATCGATGAGGGACTCTCTAGCCAAGAGTAGCCCTGAGTTTATTCCCACACAAACATGGCTATCAAATAAAACAGGGTTCTTCAAGTGTAACTCTTGTTGGGCTTGCAAATTCGGTGTCAATACATCTAAATACAAAACTGCATTCAGTCTGAAACCTATCAAGATCAAGGGACATTACACATTTTGCACTGAATTTGCAGTTTACATCTTAGAATGTTCCTTTGGGCTCAAATATGTAGGCAGTACTAAGCTCCAAGTTTTTAACAGGATTTTACAGAATTTGAGGGCAGTGGTCAATCCTGTGGCCTGACATTTTAAGCTAGTACACCAAAACAATGTGAATGAGCTCAAATATTTTGTAAGGGGCTGTCCCTATATCACAGTGAGGGGTTAATCAAGAAAGACGTCTCAGACAGCTGAAGTCCCATTTCATCCTCGCACTGGATACCAAAATGCCTAATGGTTTAAATACCAGTGAGGACCTTCATAATTTTTTGTAATGTTAACTGGAGTCTTTTAGAGTGAGTAATACATGTTCACCGTACCTTTCTCTCATTTGTACTCTCTTGGTTTATGTAGGTTATCTATGTTGTTGTATATTCTCTGTAATTATCAATACCATCATCGATAGAGTTTCTGTACTTGCAAAGTGCACAGTTTTTTTGCGGTTGCAATATCAGTGATTTTCAATCTAGGTAGTATTCGATTTTTCCATCTCACTGTAACATTTTTTGACATTTCAGCATCAGATAGGAGGTTTATTTTTAAGCTTCTGGGCAGTTTCTTGTTTTTATTTGTTGTTACATTTCTATGGACAACACCTTAGCACTTTATTATATAGCACTTTAGCGTGGTGACATTATTCTAGCACTTGCACTTTATTGCTATGTTCCATGGCATTTTAGATACCGATTAAATATTATACAAGTGTGTGAGAAGTTGGCCTGGCATATGCTGTTCCTAGTTATAGGGACACCTTGCACCAGTCCAATTCGACTCCTATTGATGATAGGTTTAAGACAACCTTTAAAGAAAGCTATCCTAGTGGTAGCTGTGGAGAGCAGCTTTCAGGCTAAGTCTTGAAGGAGTGTTAAGCTTATTTTTTTACCATAATAACCTCTTGAATAACCAAATGAAAGAGTAGCCCACACAGGTATATATATAAAATATATGTATTTATTCTAGACAGAATCCCACAGTCACTTTATGTGGCTAGTGGCAAAGTTACACTTCAAACAAGCATTTATAAACACAATAAATAGCACAGAAATCAATGGGCCCCAGGGGGGGACCAAACCATATACTAAAATAGTGGTATAAGAACCACGACAATTCTACAGGCAATGCCTAGGGCATTCAGGATCGCTGGCCCCTTAAGAATCCACCCACAGTTAAGAGGAAGGGGACCCACGGGGGGCGTGTGCAGTGCGAGAAGTTGCTATCGGGATCGCAATGTTAGCCTATGGAGAATGTCGCGGTTGAATAATTAAGGTTTAAGGACACTTCTAACAACAGTACAAAGTTAAGGCTTGAGACTTAAGGCTTTGGAGAGCCCACCACCACGGAAGTACCGAAGTACCACTGTTACCTGCCCCAGGGAAGCCGGGTGCATAGGTCGATTCTGGTGTCGGGTCGCGGGCTGATTTTCTATGGAAAAGGAGTCCAAACTGCTGCTAGCTGGAAGTGTCGCTGAAGTCGTGAAGATTAAAGTTGAAGAAAAGACAAAGATGAACCTGAAAGCAGAGGGGACAGAGTCTGGGTCACAGCACAGTGACCAGGGAGCTCACAGGAAGGAGCTCGTGGATGTCGGGTGCTTCAGGTGTGGAAGGTACAGCTGGGCTCTGCAGTCACGGGCTCCGGGAGGCTTCAAGGAAGGCCAGCTTCTGGAGGGCGACTGTCCCACGTCGGCTGAGGGTCGCTGCGGTGTTAGTGTCCCGATTGGATCCACTAAGCATTGGCAACCGCAACCCACGCAAGATGAACAAAGCAGCTGCTGGTGCAGACCCACGAGGTCTGAGGGTGCTCTCCTGTGCAGGGAGCGTAGAGCAGGCCTGGAGCAACCAGGGGAACTCTTAGAAAAGAAGATTGTCCTCCGTCAGGGCCCACAAGTCGAGAGACAAGGGACCGCGGAAGGCAGCAAAATGGAGTGCGTAAAAGGGCTCCCACGGGCCACCGGAGCGGGCCAGGGAGCTGAGAGTCGGCACAAATGCTGCTTGAAGGTTGGCTCAAGAATGGGCCAAAGCACAACTTCCCCACTGGTCGGGGTCGTGTGCTGGACAAGAGGTGGCCGGTGTCTCGGGGTATGCGGGGATCTCGACACCCACGTGGTCCAGGGTGCTCAGACTTGCTGGGCACACTCACAGGACGCTGGGATGCACTGGAGACCCACCTCGAGGTTGCTGGAAGGCGTCGAAGGTCGTGAGAGCAACGAAGTTCCAACCGGGTATCTTGTAGTCTTTTAGGTGCCTGCCAAGCAGGGGGATAACTCCTTTATCCCAAGGGAGATTTCTTCAATCAGCTGGGCAGCAGCTCGTCGAAGGTCAGTTCTGTGAAGTCCTGTACGAATCTAAGGCTCTAGGGCAAAGTTATTCCCATATATCCCCAAGATTAGGGGATGGTCCAAAATAGAGCCTACCAATCACAGTAGAGGCGGGAAAGGGTGGCTACACCCACTCCCCTTTGTGTGTTTCCCGCCTGGGCGAGGGGCAGGATGCCCCTGAACCGGTTCCAGGCGGTGTATGCAGAATTGGGGCTCTGCAGCTGCCTACGTGCAACTCTGAAAGGACATTTGGTGCACCCACCCTGTTCCAATCCACATATCCTGTCTGGGGAGGTGCTGGCACCTCCCTGCCACAGGAGCCCTATTGTCCAGATGGCGAGGCTGGGGTTTTCCCCAGCAACAGCCAGCCAGAGTCGTGTAGGTGGCGAACAGTAGCCATTTTGTGGTACATGTGCACTTTTAAATTGGTGTCCAAATTCTACCGCTTTTCCCATATCACCCTCCTAGCAAGGGGGAATCGTGCCCCCATGCCCATGGCTGGACTGGGGGTATGATTCCTTCATGTTTGACACCAAACACGATATGGTTCTGTGTAGCCATTCCTAAGTTACAGCGATGACGCAATAACTTATAATGCGGTTAAGAGTATATGGTATGGCTACACTACAAACAACCCAGTAACGATTTTACGAAGGTTGCAGAGAGGTCCTACTCACGTAGGGGTCCCCCCTCACACATACCTCAGCACCCAGCCCTGTAGGATTACCAGGGCCTGCCATAGGGGTGACCTATGAGAGTATATGTGTTGTAATGGTATGGGACATAGGGTACCTACATCCCTGTAAGGGGTGCTAGCACCACCTTACCCAGGCTACAGTAGTGGCCTGGTGGTGTCAGTTTGGGTGGCTGTCCCAGGGTGGCACAATAAGTGCTGCAGCCCTGGTAGGCCTACTGGGGGACCCATGCCCTGGGTACCTAGGGTACCATCTACAAGGGACTGGTAGGGCATGCCCAGCATCCAATTATGTTTGTACCTAGAGTACTCACAACAGTTTTAGGGAGAAAGCAGATAGGCTGGGGTCCTGGATAGCAGGATCCCAGCCAGACTAGTAAAAAACCACTTAAATACCAGGCAAAAAGTTGGGGGCAACCATTAGTCAGATTCCACTCTCCTACAAAGTGCATGTCTTCAATGTTGTCTTTGTTCGTTAAATCTATTTTCAGTACACCAGCATCTGAGTCGAATGAGTATAATCAATTGTTTAAGCGTGTTTTCTCCATTTAGGTACAAGTTATCAACATCGATCTAACTATTAGTTGTTATTTAAGCACTAGCACTTTGATATTGAAGCACTAGCACTTTAAGAGTTTATCAATGTACTGTGACATTTATCAATACTTCCTTGTCCTGTTAACACGCTTTATTATCTATGCATTATTCGATAACTTTGACAATGTTGCAAGCCTTTGATTTCAGTCTGGTGTCAATAATTTGCTAAGTCAACTGCCATGTGATTTTACTTTGATAACATACATTTTATAGTAATTTTATAATATTTTATTTCCATCATGAGTATTGACTCAAGAGTCTGATGTCTATATCTATGAACATTGCTTATTTTGTTGCACACATTGGTGGTTGTTTTTTCACTATTGAGGGCCATATGGCAACGTGTCATGTGATCAAGACCGCGCTCTGATGGTCTAAACGCGTCATGGCAGGCACTAGCCTGGAATAGACTATGTGCCCAGAAAGAAAATAAAGCACTTTTGAACATCATTACCTTGGTGTCTGGTGGTCATAGTTAGGACCCAGTTTCCATTGGAAGAGCTTTTTTTGATTTGTCAATAACTTTGGCACTATTTGACGTATGTTCGCGAAACTTTCAAATCTAATGGGTTAGTGATGTCAGCTGCAGTCTTGAACATTTTGGAGTGATCTGTCTAGTGGGAGCCGAGAAAAGGGGGGGGTCCCAAAGCCCCTTTTCTCCATGTTAATTTCCGTTGGAAACTTTAGACACGGCTACAGCCCAAACTGTTAAATGGAATTACACCAAATTTGGCATAAGGGTAGATCTTGGTCCAGAGAGCACTCTTTTTTTTAAATGATGTAAATCCGATCAGTAGTTTCTGAGAAATGTAAAGATTTCTCAGATGTACAACTGTGGCCGTGGTGGATCCGCGAACTCTCCCGATCTTGTGCCTGAGATCTGACTGGCTGCCAACACTTCAAACCAGGAAGTGTTGGCAGCCATCTTGTGACTTGGTTGAACGGAGTCACAAGCAAAAACGTAAAAAAAAAGAGAAAAGGGGTAGGGTAGTAACAAAAAAATGTTTTTTTAAATATATTGGCGGTAGTCGCGGTGGATCTGCAAATCCGGCTGAAATATTTTTTTAAACAAAGCGCAGACTCCTGCGCTTTGCTTAATGTTGGCCCCCGGTTGAGCCACGTCCTGGGGCAATAAAAAAAAATGATGGGGTTCCCACGTGGGCCCCCCGCAATCCTGGGGACCGCCACTTTCCTGGGGCTGATTTACTGAAATGCAGGGAGCCACGCCCCCCCCCCACAGCAACCCCAGGAACGGCCACCTCCCTGGGGCTCTGCAGAAGATGGTAGGGGGTCCGCACAGCCGCCCTCCAGGAGTCTTGCATGGTTTTGGGACCGCCACCCCTCAGGACCAGCTCCAGCAATGTCCTGGGGTGCCTACCCCAGGCACATTGCAGTTTGCTATGGGATGGCGGGAGCAGTGCTCCCATCATCCCATAGCAAACAAGGGTGCTCCGCTTTGAACAAGCAAGAGAAATTTTGCTCTTGCTTGTTCAAAGCGGAGCACACTTTGCTTTTTACACTCAGGGAGATGCATGTCAGCATGACTCTGGGTGTAAAAGGCAATGCCGGCTCCTGCAGGAGGCGGGAGTCGGCCGGGACCATAGGGGCATTCAGGTTCCACCCGCAGTCCCCAATCAGATGGCCATGCCCCAGGGTATGGGGTCCCGGGGCCGAAATTGGCCTCAGGAGGGGGGCCGTGCAGCCCCCTTCCTTTAAAAAAAAATATATATACATAAAAAGGGGCAGGCCCCGGGGGATCAGGGCCATGCAGCCCCCATCCTGAAAAATAGGAAGAATACAAAAATAAAAAGTCGGCAAATTGCTGAGGCCCTGTCCCCTTTTTCCACAACTCTGCAAACGCGCCTCCTGGCCCGTTGCTGGTTGGGGATGAAGTCCCCTTGGTTGGTGAGGGTCCTTAAGGGCCAACAAGGCCTCCTGTTACATCCAGTAAGCCTCACACAGTGGGATCGCTGAGAGGTGGTAGGAGGCCACACCCCTTTCTCCACCAGTCTGCAAACGTGCCTCTTGCAGCACTGCTGGTGGGGGGATGAGGTCTCCTTGCCTCCTGGGGCCTCAGGACTAAAGTGGACGTCATCCCTCAAGCAGCAGTGTGCTAGGAGGTGCACTTGCAGAGTGGTGGAGAAAGGGGGCGTGGCCACCAAAAAAACTCTTCGCAAACCCACTCTGTGGGACTTGCTGGAGGTAACAGGAGGGGTAGTGGAACCCCAATGACCCTCAATAGCCAAGGGGACTTCATCTCCCTACAAGTAGTGTGCAACGAGGCACGTTTGCAGAGTGGTAGAGCATGGCCTCCTACGATGTCTCAGCAATCCTGCTGTGTGGGACTTACTAGAGCTAACAGGAGGGATAATTGGGCCCCAAGGACGTTCTTGGGGGCCAACTATTCCTCCTGTTATCTCCAATAATTCCAACATAGAGGGATCGCTAACTGGTCTTCTGAGGCCACTCCCCCTTTCTCCACCACTCTGGAAACGTGGTTCGTGGCGCACTACTGCTTGGAGGATGAAGTCTACTTTACTCCTGAGACACCTTGGGGGCCAAAAAGCCCTCCTGGTACATCCTGTAAGTCTTACACAGTGAGATTCCTGAGAGCTGATCAGAGGCCCAGCTCCCTTTCTCCACAGCTCTACAAACACAACTACTAGTTAGCTAAGTTAACTATAACTCGCGCACCCTCAATGCACTGCTTATGACCTCACATATTACATCACTCATGACATGGTCAGTGACATCACTGATGACATCTAAAATTACATCACTGATAACATCATCCACAGACTCTCTGATGCAGCTACTCACACCCCCATGTAACCTTTCATACAGGCACTGCAACTTCCACACTATCATTCTCGAAACCATTGACACACTCATACCAGTACTTACATACCCACTTACTGATTCATAGGTCTACACACACATCCACTCAGTCACCCATACAGCTACTTGTACACCAACTCACTCACTAATACAGCCACTGATATATCCACTCATACAGCCACTCACACACTGTCAGTCACTCATAGAGCTACTCACACACCTACTCAATTACCTAGAGTCAATCTGACAGCCATTTACTTACCTATAAAGTTATACACACACACCCACTCACTTATGCATATCAATACTAATCAATCAATCAATCAGGGATTTTTAGAGCCCACTACTCACCTCTAAGGATCTCACTGCGCTGGAGGAGGTGGGATTCGGGAAGCTCGGTCATTCGAACAGCCAGGTCTTGAGGCTCTTCCTGAATGCTTCCAATGTGGGGCTTTGTCTGATGCTGAGGGGGAGTTTGTTCCAGGTCTTGGCTGCGATGTAGGAGAAGGATCTCCCTCCCATTCTGGCTCTGTGGATGCAGGGGATTTCGGCCAAGACTAGGTCAGCAGAGCGGAGGTTTCTCTTGGGGACGTAGAAGGAGATTCGTTCGTTGAGGTATTGGGGTCCGGTGTTGTGGAGGGTTTTGTAGGCGTGTGTCAGTAGCTTGAAGGTCAATCTCTTTTCAATGGGGAGCCAGTGGAGGTCTCGTAGGTGCTGGGTGATGTGGTCTTGTCGTGGGATGCTGAGGACGAGTCTGGCTGCAGCACGGACAGTCTGGAGTTTGTGGAGTAGGGATTCGTTGATTATGGCGTAGAGGGCGTTCCCGTAGTCCAGTCTGCTGGTGATTAGTGCGTGGGTGAAGGTCTTCCTGGATTTGGGGGAGATCCATTTGAACGTCTTGTGGAGTATGTAGAGGGTGTTGAAGCATGTGGAGGATACGGCGTTGATCTGTCGGTTCATGGTGAGGGAGGTGTCAAGCATGATGCCGAGGTTGCGGGTGTGGTCCGTGGGAGTGGAGGGGATTCCGAGGGCGGGGGGCCACCAGGTGTCGTCCCACACGGAGGGGTGGATCTGAAGATGAGGACTTCCGTTTACTCTGAGTTGAGCTTCAGACAGCTGCTACTCATCCATGTTGCGATGACCTTCATTCCTCTCTGGAAGTTGTGCCTGGCGATGTCGGATTCCTTGGTGAGGGAGAGGATGAGCTGGGTGTCGTCGGTGTAGGATACTACGTTGAGTCCGTGTTTTCTAATGATGGTTGCAAGGGGGTCCATGTAGATGTTGAAGAGCGTGGGGCTGAGGGAGGATCCATGAGGTACTCCGCATCTGATCTCTGTGGGTTCGTAGAGGAAGGGGGGAGTCTCATTCTTTGAGTTCAGCCGGTGAGAAAGGAGCGGATCCAGTCTAGGGCAGTTCCCTGTATGCTGGTGTCATGCAGTCTGGCAGCTAGTGTGCGGTGGGAGACGGTGTAGAAGGTTGCTGAAAGGTCTAGTAGAATGAGGGCTGATCGAGGAGTGTGCGTATGTCGTCCGTGGCGTCTAGGAGGGTGGTCTTAGTGCTGTGGTTGCTGCGGAAGCCGGACTGAGACATGTCGAGGATGTCATTGGATTCTATGAAGTTTGTTAGCTGAATGTTGACCATCTTCTCGGGCGAAGGTGAGGAGGGAGATGGGCCTGTAGTTCTTGAGGTCCGTCGGGTCTGTGGAAGTCTTCTTGAGGAGGGGTTTGACTTCTGCGCATTTCCAGTTGTCAAGGAACGTGCCAGTTTCGAGGGTGCAGTTGATTGTCCGTCATAGTTCTGGTGCGATGGCGGAGGCGGTCCTGTGGTAGATGTGCGGCGGTCAGCGGCCAGTGGGTGCTTCTCATGGTCTTTGCAGTGTCTTCTGTGGGGACAGGGGTCCATGCGAGGATGGTCGGCTGAGTGGAGTTGCTGGTAGAAGGTGTTGGGTCAGTGCCTTGGTTCTGTTAGTCGAAGTTGTCGTAGAGTGTTCTGATCTTGTGGTAGAAGAAAGAGGCAAGTTTTTTGCAGAGGTCCTGGGAGGGAGGGACGTCAGAGGTTTTGCTGGGGGGGTCTGGTGAATTCTTGTATGATGTTGAAGAGTTCCTTGGAGTTGCAGGAATTGGAGAGGATTCTGTTCTGGATGAAGTTCCTTTTCATAGATCTGATGAGTTGGTGGTGTGCTGTAGTGGCGGTCCTATAGGTGGTGCGTGCTTCTGGGGTTTCGCTGTTCCTCCTCGCCTTCTTGAGTCTTCGGCACAAGCGCTTGGATTCTCGGAGGTCCGTGGTGAACCAGGTGGCTTCCGTGGAGTGTTGTCTGTCAGAGTTCTGGAGGGGTGCGAGCGAGTTGGTGCAGTCGGCGATCCATTTGTGGAGTTCGTTGGCCGCAGAGTTGGTGTCGATCATGGTGGGGGAGGAGAGCGGCTGAAGGGGGAGGCGAGGTGTGCTTCGGTGATCTTGCTCCAGTTTCTGAATGGGGACGTGGTGTTGGCTTGTGAGCGGTGGGGTTCGAGAAGGAGACGTGAAAGCAGTGGTGGTCCGTCCAGAGGGGGTGCGTGGTGTGGCTGAAGCGAAATTTGATTCCTCTGGTGAAGATGGGGTTGAGGGTGTGTCCCGCCTTGTGGGTGGGGGTGGTGATGAATTGCTTCAATCCGATGTTGGCGAGGTTGTCTAGGAGGGCGATGGAGTTGGGGTCGCTGTGGTTGACAAGGTGGAAATTCAGGTCTCCGAGCAGTACGTAGTCCATGGAGGCAAGGGCGTGTGGCGCGATGTAGTCTACGATGGTGTTAGTGAACAGAGTGCGGGGTCTGGGAGGTCTGTGGGCGAGGGTTCCACATAGGATTGTTCTGGGGTTGATCTGGAAGTGAATGTGTTCCATAGGGGGCGAGGAGTCGTTTGAGGTGGAGGTTGTCAGTCGTAGGGCGCTTTTGTAGATGATGGCGAGGCCTCATCCAGGGTAGTTGGGGCAGTCTTTCCTCTGGATTTTGTACCTGTCGGGGATGCGGTTGCGATGTCGGGTGCAGAGCTGGCGTTGATCCAGGTCTCTGTGAGGAAGGTGACGTTGGGCGAGAGGGTGTTGAGGAGGTCCCAAATTTCAGCTGCGTGTCTGTGCAGGGAGCATACGTTGAGAAGGATGCAGCTCAGGGGTTTGGGTGTGCTGGCGTCCAGTGAGGTGGCGGTAGCTGTAGGGGTCCTGAGGTGGGTGAAGGTGCGTCTGCAGTGTTGGCAGGAGAACGGGCCTTGGGTGATGTTCGGCGTTGAGAGCTGGCAGTTGTTGTTGCGTCCAGGGTTGAGTGCGTGGAGGGTTGCTGAGTCGTAGCGGCGGTGCATTGGAGGACTAGGGTTCCTGCACTGGTCACGGTTGGGCGCAGACGGGTGGCGCGCCCGCTGCGCACGGCCACCCCATTAAGTAGGGGTCGGTGGGAGGGAGAGCAACTGGGAGGCGGGAGTGGGAACAGGCGGTGGGGGAGGGCCACAGACATTCAGACAACTTACACAGCGACCCATACATTCACTGAGACACCTAATCACTCATTTATACAGTCACACACACACTAAATCATCCATACAGGCACTCATACACCCACAGATTCATCAGTACATCTTGGTGTATATATATATTTAACACTCATAAACGTTTTAGAAACACTCACAGTTACGTATGATGTCATCAGTGATGTCACTGACCATGTGAAGTCATAAGCAGTTCATTGCGGGGAGCGAGTTATAGTTAACTCAGCTAACTATAACAGCTAAATTTCTCTGGTTTTATACGAGTGAAATCCAACTCTAACTATAATGTCCTTATAACCTTTGTTTTTTTCAGTAAATTTTTTAGGTTTTTAAAATGCTAACTCCTAACTATAACATCTCTGTAACCTTTGGGTTTTTCAATGAATATATATATATATATATCTACTTAATCCAATGTCGATAGACAAAAGTTCTTCGAGCCTAAGTCCATGAAAGCGTGGAAACTTTATTCAAAACATAAGCAAGTAAACGCCTCTAATTGCAACAAGACTGGAGTGCGACATCCCTTTGTTTAATCATATATATTATCTACTGGCGGTCGCCAGTAGATAGTTATAGTTAGGACCGTGTTTCCATAGGAAATCCGCAACATTCTATTTGGAATAACTTTGGCGCCGGTTGACGAATCCTCGCGAAATTTTCAAAATAGGTGGGGCGCTCCGCTCCGCTCCTACCCTGAAAGTCTCGGGGGAATTCGTCAAGCGGGGGCTGAGAAAAAAGGGGGGTCCCAAAACGCGTTTTCCCCATGCATTTTCCCATAGGACCTTTAGGCTGATCTACAGCCCGAACGGCTGAACAGAATTACTTGAAATTTGGCAGAGAGGTAGTCCTCAGGTCAGAGATGTGCCTTTTGCAGGTCTGGTGTAAATCTGTTCAGTAGGTCCTGAGAAAATAGCATTTAAATCAATATATATATCTGTAAGCGCGCTCCGTGCGCTTACGGTAAGCTTACCGTACGCGTACGGTGCCGTGCGCGAGCTCAATTCTGATTGGTGGTTACATGACTGTAAACATTCGAATCGGTCGAAATCAGAAAGTGTCGGCCGCCATTTTCTGTCTCTCGCACTGAAAAACAAAGGTGGATAACGTGAAAAGGGGGCAACGAAGAGAGTTGCAGACCCCCTAGCGTTTGTCAGGGGGTCCACGAAGGACCAAAAAGTACGAAAAATACATTTAATATTTTTTTTAAAAAATCGCGGAGTGCGCGTACGGTAAGCTTACCGTACGCGCACGGCAAAAAAACAAATAAAAAAAAAAACGAAATAACAATCACATTTATTAAATAAATTGAAGGACCCGCAAGGGAGAAAAAAAAATTGTTACTGTGTAAAAAAAGGCGAGGCGCGCACGGTATGAACTGCGCAACGTGGGCGTTCGGTGCGCAAAGCGCACCGAGTGCCCACAGCGTGCGCAAGGTGCGCGAAGCGCACCGTGCGCGCAAGGTGTGCGCACGGTGAAAAACCAGAAAAAAAAATAAAAAATAAATACATAACTTAGCATTTAAAAAAACGTACAAATTCACTGAAAAAACCATAGGTTTCACACACGTTATAGTTAGGAATTAGCATTTAAAAAACCTTGCAAATTCACTTAACAAACCATAGGTTTCACACATGTTATAGTTAGCTGTACATTTCACTCGTAAAAAACCAATGAAATTCCACGTTATAGTTAGATCAGGTAACTATAACTTGCGCGACCGCAATCCACAATGTGTCATTTCAGATGTCATCATTGATGTGAAGAGTGATGTCACTGACCATGTCATGAGTGATGTAATATGTGACGTCATCAGCAGTTTATTGTGGGCGCGCAAGTTATAGTTACCTGATCTAACTATAACGTGGAATTTCATTGGTTTTTTACGAGTGAAATGTACAGCTAACTATAACATGTGTGAAACCTATGTTTTTTTAAGTGAATTTGCAAGGTTTTTTAAATGCTAATTCCTAACTATAACGTGTGTGAAACCTATGGTTTTTTCAGTGAATATATATATATATATATATACACACACACACACATATATATATATATATATATATATATATATATATATATTTTGTTTGCATAAATATAGAATCAAACACATTGAACCCAAAGAGGCTCACATTAAAGAAGTAAATGGCGTAAAACAACATGTACAACTGCTGCATCACTACGCTGTGCCGATTCCAGGCAATAATGCTGCACAAATGTATTATGCACACTCTTCGAGGTTGAAGCACAACATACTTTCTCCAGAGGCACTCGCGCAAACAAAGCAGTTGAGCGGATACTGTCCTAGTTGAATGTGCCCTGGTTTTTGTTGTCAACGGTTTGCTCGCCTTCGAGAGGCAAAAACAGGATTGCGTTGAGATCCATAGAGCAATGGTTGCTTTTGTGATTGCAGAACCCTTATGAGTGTGTGCATAAGAGACCAACAGCAGGTCAGATTTTCTCAGCTGTTTAGTGGGATGTAGGTAAAACTTTACACATCGATTAATATCTAGCATATGGAGAGATCTTTCCGCTGGTGAGGTTGGATTCGGGAAGAAAATCCGTAATATAAAAGGCTCATTGAGGTGAAGGTCAGAAGGGTCTCAGGAACTCATTTTGGATTGATTCTAAGAATGACAGAATCAACAGCGAAGTGCAAGAAGGTTTCTTGATTTGTGAGGACCTGTATCTCACTCATCCTTCTGGCTGAAGTGAGCGCTAGCTACAATGCGACATTCCATGTGAGACATTTGAGGTCTGCTGTGTGTATGGGTTAGAATGGACTCTCCATGAGTTGAAAAAGAACTACATTCAAGCGCCAGTCCGGGGGAGGAGCCATTACTGAAGGAAAAACTCTGAATTATACTGTAGGAGGCTGGCTCAGTACATAGTGTCCACCTATGGTGAGGCACTGTGCACTGAGTCCAGCCAGCCCTTAGAGATATTGTTTAGGTCCCTGAAAACTAAAGCTCTCAATGGGTAGCTGTGGAGAGCAGCTAAGGCTGATTTAGGAGGGAGTAAAACAGTTGTATGTACCACTATGTTGGTAGCTTTTCACACAAGAATGAACCACAGCAGGTGAGTAGAAAAATACTTTATATTTATCACTAGACACTAACTTCGTATATCTCCTACCCACAGATATCAATTGCACACAAAGAATACTTAGAAATGCAGTAAACAGCATAGGAAAGCACATAGGGCCCAACCGGGGGGGTGGGGGTGGGGGCAAAACATATACTAAAATAGTGAGATGAGAGGTGAGTACCAAACCGGGACTATTACACAAGGTTGGAGGACCCCAGGGAAAACAAGGAGCTACCTAAGGTGAGTAGCCAGGGACCCTAAGGCGCCCAGGTGCTGAGTGCTTACACCGGGTCAGATGTCCATAGGACAACACAGGGTAAGTCGCTGTTGGAAAATTAGAGTTCTAGGACCCTTCCCAAAGGACCCTGAAGGAATCACTTGGATCAAGGAAGGTTGAAGAGTCATCCCACCCGTGGATACCCAGAAGATACCGGTACCTGCACCAGGGTGCCCGGATGCATAGGGGTGAAGTTGTGTCAGAAACCTTAGCAGATGCCAATGGAGGGTCATGGAAGTACAGATGCTACAGCGTCTCATGGGCCAGGCTGGTGGAACCAGTACAAAAAATCTAGACGAGAAGAACCTGAAAGCAGAGGGGACAGAGTCCAAACCACCCCGTAGATGACCAGGAGTCACAGGAGCACAATACCAGTTCTGGTTGAAGGTTCTTGGTATAGCACGGAGTAGAAGAAACAGCAACTGTGGAGACCAGGTGGCATTTTAGGAGCCCAGGAGCCTTTCATGAGCCGTCCTACGCCGGTTGACGTGTGCAGGAAGGTCAGTGGCCTGCAGGACCACCAACAAGCCTTGACAAACGCAAACTACACTACACGGGAGGAGATGCTTGGTTGCAGACCAGTAAGGTTTGAGGGATAAACCCATCAAGGGTAAGTCAGTACCAAATATATGTCATTACTACGCAAGCTTTACATCGCATGCCATTACAGCGCGGTTGTTGTAACATCGTGAAACATTACCTCGCAAGTCGTTACAACGACTTACTGTAGGGGGCGCGCTGGAATTAGGAATAGTATAATTTACTATTCCTACTCCAGTTTGTGCAACAGCAGGGAAGGTGTTGGATTGAATCCAACACCTTCTGCCCCCTACAGCAAGTCGTTTTAACAAACTTGCGATGTAATGGTTGGCAATGTAACAAAGCGGTTGTATTAACGACCGCGTTGTAATGGCATGCAATGTAAAGCATGTGATGTAAACACTGTTTCCCATCAGGACCGGCTGTCAGCACGATAGAGAGCCAGAAGGAATCGGTGGAGCCCCCTTGACTACCCTCTGGCAGCAGGCACAGGCGGTCGCAAGGAAGCCCCAGCAGTACACAGGAGATAAAGGCCCACGATGCAGAGGATGCAGGCAGAGCAACGTGCTTGGAGCTGTGTAGTGCTGGAGGCAGGGGCTACTTGGAGCTTGAAGATCTTCGTTAGAGGGAGCCAACAAGCTTTGGTAATGAAAAACAGACGCGATGCACAGGGAGGTGATCCAAGTTGGCTAGAGAGGGATTACAGTCTCCCAACTTGCACAGAAGACTGGTCAGGCCTCTAGAGAACCAACAGACTACCACCTGTGTTGCAGAGCTGGACGATGTCTGTGAGACAACAGGATCAGCAAACCGGTCATTGACGTTGAGGTGCCTGCAGATGCAGGAGAGTGACCCATTCCTTCAGGCTAGGATGCAGGCTGAGTCCTTGGTGACTCGGAGGATGCACGGCCATGGAGTTGCAGATTATTGGAAACGGACAGGGACGAAAATGCATCAGGATTCTTCCTACCGGGAACAGTCTTGTTGGGGGTCCTGGCTTGAAGAACCGCAGATTTCCAGTGTCCACCAGCAGAAGAGTCTTTGAACAATCTTCAGGGACAGGCAGTCGATTCCAGAAGTTGTTCTCGGGACGAATCTAAGGACCCACCCTCAGGCAAGTCCTTAACCCTAAAAAGGGGAAGAACCTCCTCTCTGGTGACCCACCTATCGGAGGGGGGGGGGGGTGGTGTCCTAGGCAGTCAGATGCTCCCAGGGCCCAAGATTCAACATAGCAGAATCAAGTGGCCACTTGGAGGAGCTCTGGGCACCTCTCTAGGCAGGAGCTGGACAGGGGGTGGTCACTCTTTGTGTAGTTTCGTGCCAGAGCGGGAGCCAAGGGCTCCTTAGCTGGGCAAAACTGGTTTATGCATGGAGGGTACCAAATGTGCCCTTCAATGCAGTCTGATGATGCTCGGATGTGCCCCCAAACTACCTAATTCTACACAAGAGGTAGTTACACCTCTCCTTCGCAGAAAATCGTTTGTTCAGCTTTCCCTGTCAAAGTAAAGCTCATCAGCAGGGAGGCAGAATACTGTCTAGGGTCTTCTGCAGCGCAGGTTGACAGTCAGACCCTGTAAGGCTACACACATAGGTATTGGGGGTCCTCTAAGGAGCCCCCAGTACACGGTATCATACAACTAACACTGGAATTGGTGTAGTTGCATGATTCCAACATGTTTGATACCAAAAATGACCAGGTTCGGGGCAGCCATTATGTAGTTAGACATCTCGACTTGCCAGTGTCCACTACATACCTTATAATGGCTGTCCCGCACTTACAAAGCCCAGAAAATGTAGCGTTTGTAGGGGTACCTCTGCTCATTCAGGGGTACCTGAACACTCAGAACCGTGCACCCTGACCTTGGACTGAAGGGCCTACCTTAGGGGTGACATAGGTTTTAAGTGCAGTGACCAAGATATAAGGAAAACCTTACATCTGAAGTGAAATGCAATGGCATTTCTGCAGACGCAGTTTGCATGGGCTCCTATGGGTGGCATTATACATGCTGCAGCCCATGGGAGAATCCTGCTGTACCAATACCCTGGGTACTTCCGGACCATATATATAAGGAACTTACAATGGTACTCCAGTATGCTAATTGTGGGATGTACAAAGAACTTACCACAGAATTTAGAGGAGAGAGCACTGTCACTGGGGTCATGGTTAGCAGGATCCCAGTGAACTAGAGTCAAAACACACACCAGGCAACAAGTGGGGTTATCTATGCCATAAAGATCCTACGTTCATGAACTGTTTGAGGATTCTGTTCGAGCACAAATAGAGTGAATGCGAGGAACGCCTATATCTAGATGTTGCAGTGAGATGTACCTTGATAGAGTCATGCATTACACCAGCCCAGAGTGAGTTATGCTGCCTAGGCCACCCGGGAGCTATTAGGATTAAGGGACACCAATACGGTTTCATCTTGCTGTGAACATTTGGTATTAAAGGTATAGTAGGAAAAATGTAGGCATAGAACCCAGATCATCTGATCGAAAATGGATTTCCCTACAATCCTGAATGTGGATGCCAACTTGCATATACTTGGAGATGAGGTGGGTGCCTTCTTATTGGTGAAGTGGTGGGAGGAATCTGGGTGAACCCCAACATGTGATCCTATGTGATGAGATCTCAGACCCATTTGTTTGAGGTAATCTTATGCCATAGATGAGAATTATTTAAAAAACATTCTCCCACAGGATGGAATGTTGAAGGGGACCTAACCAGTCCTACAACCTTGTCATAGTTTTCTGCCAGTGATTCCTTCCTGCGCTGCCTTCCTTATCCTTGGTGGTTGTTTGCAGTAGGTTGCCACCTGGTAAGCTGGCGTAAAGGGCTGCTGAGAGGACTGATAAGTCTGATGGCTCTGGTATCTTCTACAAACAGAGCTTTATCATCGTATGGCATATCTAACATTTTGCATCTCAGGTCTAAATGTTGTGGCATTTAACATACTTTGGCGTCCAAGGACTGCTGACCATGCCAGTTGTCGGGATCCTATTGAAACTAAATCCATAGCACAGTTTATGATTTCGATGAGGAGTTTTCTCCCTCATGCAGAATCTGTTTTTTTTTTTTTGCTTCTGCCCATTTGTCTTCCGGCAGTAATTTCATGTATGCCATTAATTACATTTGACCAAATTTGCCAGTGATACCTGCCTAGTATTGCCAATGAATCGGTCGTCCATACAGCAGTACCAGACATGGTTGAGAATCTCTCTCCAGTGTTATCAAGGCATCCACTTTGCTTGTCAGGCGGGATCGTGATTGGCGTGGAAGGGTTCTTTGAACAACGGTGAGCCGCTTATGTGATGACCAAGTTGGATTTGGGTGTTCACCAGATATGGTGGTGAGTCTTCAGGTGCTTTGTATTTCTTATTGATTCTTGGTAGGACTTTTGTGTGATTACAGTTCCTCCCAGATATAATCAACAATTTGAATAGCTCTCAAAGCCTGTTTGTTATTGGAGGTTGGAAGCGTTTGCCCACCCGTTCCATGAGGGTGTGGAAACTATCAAAATCATCTGGACGGAAATCCACCAGTTGAGGTGCCGGAGGTGAAGGTGTTGGTATTAAATAATCATCCAATTTAATGGGAACAATCATTGTGAATATTACCTTCCCTCTATCATCACCCAAGGTGAACAGGTCGTTCCGAGGAAGTTCAGCAATATTTGACATGGGGTCATTCTTGTAGTGGCAGGAGCATCAGAGGATGCGGACATTTCGGAGATGATGTAACCTTGCAGGCTTAGGAAAGTGTTTGTAGTAATCCTGTAACATGCCCTGTAAGTCTGGTACTAGAGCTACAGGGACATGACCCATGCCCTCTGAAGTTGGAGGCGAAGCGAAGTGTTGAAAGTGCTCCACATATTTCCTCCCCATATATTGCTGCCTGTTGTAGACATGCTCATAGCAGTCCCCATCATCCTTGACATTAACTTATGACGGACTGTGTGGTTTCTTTGGCCTCTGTTGATGACTACGGTGCCTTTGTCGTTGTTTGTACTGTCAACAAGATTGTAGTCAATGAGGATTTTGTTGTAGACGAGGTCGTCGTAGACGAGTTAGACAAGGCCGTTGTAGACGAATTAGATGAGGCCATCGTAGACGCTGCCATCGTAGACAAGGTTATCATAGATGAGGCCATCTTAGACGACCGTAATAGACAAGGCCATCATCAATGACCGCTGCAGACGACCGTCATAGACGAGGTTATAATAGATGAGGTTATCGTAAAGAGGTAATCGTAGACAAGGCTATCGTATACGAGGCTATCATAGATGAGGCTATTGTAGATGAGGTTATCATAGATGAGGTTATCGTAGACAGCCGTCGTTGACGAGGTTATCGTAGATGAGGCCGTCATAGATGATGCCATCATTGACGAGATTCTGATGGCGGTTTTGCCGTAGACGCCTCATTGTCAGGTTATGATTCACCATGACTGGCTTCTGAAGAGTATTTCCCTGATGCAGTGTCAGGGCTGAGAAGTGCCTTTTGAAGACTCATGAGGAGTCCTTTTTATGGCTTTTCTTTGCGCTTCTGGAGGCCCTTGGCATGACCTCTCCCTTTGACCTTTCCTTTGAACTGAAGGAATCTTCACTGTCCTACTCATCAGAACTGACAGATTTAAGTTTCTATAGCCACAATAATAGCCTAACCTCTCTATAGGTGAGAGTTTTAGAGGAAAAGGTTAGACATATTTTGTAGGCCTTTACCTTGTGGGTAGGATGAAAATAGTAAATACACTGCTAATGTCTTCAGGGTGTAATCTCTCCTTTTTTCTGCTGCTCTGACAAATTAGTGCCAGGGTCAGAGAAATGAAAAGGAAATATAATCTTAGATGATCCAAAAAGAAGAAATAGCTGAGGAAACTGAGCCAAGCTCAGGGAGACGCCCTTCACACAACGTGCAGTGGAGAATCTGAGGGACTCAGCCTCTCTTGAGAGTGTTCTACAGGGTGCTATTGCCTGATTGGTTATAGTTCAAGTTTGGTCATTTGTTTAAAAAAAGGAAACAGGCTAGTAAAGTGATTGTTCATTGCCATTATAGCCCATCATACACACTGCTTTGTTACAGTACCGTGGAACTTCCATTTCGAATACGGGGAATGATTCAAGCATGTGAATCTATGAAAGATCCAATACTTGAGAACTTTCATAGATTCACATGCTTGAATCTTCCCCATCATCATGGTGAGAGTCCCATGGCAACAATAATATAAAAAATGTTAAAGCATTAGCCTTAAAACCCCATGGTAGTCAATTCACATTGCTTTAAAACATCTACACTTCAACCAATCAGAGCAGGGACCCTGAAGCACTCATCCCCTGCAGAGCCACCATATCTCAGATTTCAAGAACAAGTGTACAGTAAGAGAAAATAAGAGGTATTAATAATGGTGAGCCTTAACGGGGAGGAGGGAGGGTCGCATGTGAATCTAAGAAACATATCAATACTAGATAACCACAGTGTACAGGTAAGTAACTTGTTATTTCTCCAGTATTGTATCTTCCATAGATTCACATGCTTGAATCAGACTAGCAGAGTACCAAAGGAAGAATGGCAAACCATCTCACCATGAAAAACCAAACTAGTATAGTAATCCTAATAAAATGACAGATAATATCACACAATGATACGATAACCATTACTTGACAAGCTCATAATAAAGGTAAAAGATAATGAATTATAGAGAGAAAGAGAGAGAGAGAGATTTGACATCATAATAAACCTGTATGAACAAAATCCAAATGCTGCATACCTTATGAAACAAACGTCTGAGTGCAGCTTGTCTGACCGGCCACATCTGCGTTCCTCCATAAATCCAGGCAGTAGTTCTGTGTGAAGGTATGGGCATTAACCCACGTTGCCGCCCTGCAGATGTCAGGCAGTGGCACACCTGCAAACAAGACTGTAGAAGCTGCAACCTTTCGGGTAGAAGGTACCTTTACTTTCACAGATAGTGGTCTTCCAGCCTTCTCATAGCAGAAAGTTATAGTAGCAGACACCCAGCGAGCAATGCTTGCCCGCGACAAAGCTCGTCCTTTTCCTGGTGATGCAAAATAAATCAGGGGTTGGTCTGACTTTCTGAAAGTTTTTGTTCTTTCCAGGTAGAACTTTAAACAACGTCTGACGTTCAGAGAGTACAAGGCCCTCTCTGTACGTGATGTTGGTTTACAGAAGAAAGTTGGTAAAATGACAGGCTCATTTAGGTGGAAAGATGTTGGCACCTTTGGGATGATTTAGGATTAGACTGAAGGATGACTCTATCCTCATGAAATTGCAAATAAGGCCCTTGAACTGTAAAAGCTAACTTATCCTTCTAGCAGAGTAATAGCCAAGAGTAAGACAACTTTCCAAGAGAGACATTTCAAGTCAGCTTTGTGTCCGTTCGAAAGGAGATCTCATAAGCTGGGATAAGACTGTGTTCAGCTGCCACAGCACAGGAGGAGGCTTAATTGGAGGGTAGACCCGGAAAAGGCCCTTCATGAAGTACTTTACCATAAACCATACAATTAGACCATAAAGACAATACACTTAGACCGTAAAGACAATTGCCCAGAATGCTTCCTGACTCTAGAAACGGCTGTAAGATTAACTTTAATAGATGAGGGAGGGAGTCCTGATATTGTTAGTTGCAGCAGATTAGGGAGAGTCTGCTCTGGTGTAGACAAGAGAGGAAGGCAAGGCTGAGAAGCACACCACGAGACAAACCTTTTCCACTTTGCAGAGTAGCATTTGTTTGTAGAAGGAGCGCAAGCATTTTGGAGAATAGAAGCTCACTCCTCAGGGAGACCTAGAGTTCTGATCTCAGTGTCGTGAGGAGTCAAGCTGATAAATTAAGAGAACAGATTTGTGGTTGTACAATCTGCCCCTCGTTCATCGACAAGAGAACCTTTGCTGGCTGGAACAGTATATATGAGAACTCTGATAGGCGAAGAAACTCAGTGAACCAATACTGCCTTGGCCCCGCTGGGGCTTTGAGTAGGAGATGGCAAGGTTCCCCCTTCATTTTGTGTATAGCTTTGGGAATGAGTGGAAATGGAGGGAACGCATATGCAAACATTCCTGTCCATGAGAAATGGAAGGAGTTTCCCCAAGAACCCTGTTGAGGGTAACTGCTGGCATACAAGCTGCACTTCTTGTTGTGACGAGTGACAAAAACATCCAGGTTTCGAGAACCCCAATGGTGAAAAACCTTTCTTAACTGCTGTTGGTTGAGCAGACCACTTATGGCATTGCTTTGTCTATCCTGCTTGGGGTATACGCCCATTCATTCTGTACCCCTGGGACACTTTCTATTCTTAAGGAAATGTTGTTGGCTAGTAACCACTTGGTAACGGACCTGCGAGCCAAACTCAACCCAAAGGGGGGGGCTTGAACTGGTAATGGCCGCCTGCCACCTTGAATGTTTGAAATTTTGTGGGCTTCGGACGTATTGGGGTATGGAAATATTCGTCCAGCAGATTCAGGAAGGTAATGTAGTCCCCCATCTCACCCAGTTGCGATTCTCCTGCAGGGATAACATCCTGAAGGGCTGTGTCTTGATGAATTTGTTTAAGAGTCTCAGATCCATCACATGAAGTACTTTACCATAAACCATACAATTAGACCATAAAGACAATACACTTAGACCGTAAAGACAATTGCCCAGAATGCTTCCTGACTCTAGAAACTGCTGTAAGATTAACTTTAATAGATGAGGGAGGGAGTCCTGATATTGTTAGTTGCAGCAGATAAGGGAGAGTCTGCTCTGGTGTAGACAAGAGAGGAAGGCAAGGCTGAGAAGCACACCACGAGACAAACCTTTTCCACTTTGCAGAGTAGCATTTGTTTGTAGAAGGAGCGCAAGCATTTTGGAGAATAGAAGCTCACTCCTCAGGGAGACCTAGAGTTCTGATCTCAGTGTCGTGAGGAGTCAAGCTAATAAATTAAGAGAACAGATTTGTGGTTGTACAATCTGCCCCTCGTTCATCGACAAGAGAACCTTTGCTGGCTGGAACAGTATATATGAGAACTCTGATAGGCGAAGAAACTCAGTGAACCAATACTGCCTTGGCCCCGCTGGGGCTTTGAGTAGGAGATGGCAAGGTTCCCCCTTCATTTTGTGTATAGCTTTGGGAATGAGTGGAAATGGAGGGAACGCATATGCAAACATTCCTGTCCATGAGAAATGGAAGGAGTTTCCCCAAGAACCCTGTTGAGGGTAACTGCTGGCATACAAGCTGCACTTCTTGTTGTGACGAGTGACAAAAACATCCAGGTTTCGAGAACCCCAATGGTGAAAAACCTTTCTTAACTGCTGTTGGTTGAGCAGACCACTTATGGCATTGCTTTGTCTATCCTGCTTGGGGTATACGCCCATTCATTCTGTACCCCTGGGACACTTTCTATTCTTAAGGAAATGTTGTTGGCTAGTAACCACTTGGTAACGGACCTGCGAGCCAAACTCAACCCAAAGGGGGGGGCTTGAACTGGTAATGGCCGCCTGCCACCTTGAATGTTTGAAATTTTGTGGGCTTCGGACGTATTGGGGTATGGAAATATTCGTCCAGCAGATTCAGGAAGGTAATGTAGTCCCCCATCTCACCCAGTTGCAGGATCTCCTGCAGGGATAACATCCTGAAGGGCTGTGTCTTGATGAATTTGTTTAAGAGTCTCAGATCCATCACTTGCTTCAACTTTTCCGACTCCTTTCTGATGAGGAAAAAGTTGGAATAAAATCCCTTATTGCGTCGACTTAACAAGACTGCATCTATTGTGTTCTTGGATAGAAGCGATCAAATTTCTTCCTTTAGTATGGAAAGATGGCAATGCGATGATCTGAACGCAGGGAGATTGGGAGGTTTTTTAACAAATTCCAGTGTGTGACCATGTTAGATTACGTTTAATATTCATGTCGGAAGAGATGAACTTGCAGTGATTGAAGAATTTGGAAAGGAGATTGCCGAATTGAAGTGGGACTAAGGTGGCAGGTGCCTGCGTCATATCATTGCCTCCTGGAACTATCATGAGACTATCCTCCAGCCGAAGGATGTTGATGCACTGGTTGCCTATAGTAGGCAGACACTGCAGTTGACCTGTAGGATTG
The DNA here is from genome assembly GCF_964204655.1 of Triturus cristatus. Lineage (NCBI taxonomy): Eukaryota > Metazoa > Chordata > Amphibia > Caudata > Salamandridae > Triturus > Triturus cristatus. The sequence continues at coordinate 81,662,167 of NC_140586.1, read as the reverse complement.
TTGCGCCAAATACAGGGCTTGAAAACCCTGATGCGGATACGGTTGATACCTGGTCTGTTGCAATGGTGGTCGTGAATCAAATTAGCCTGTGCCTATGCCACATGAAGACTGGAATCGTCTTTGCTGCAAACTGCCAAGTGAATGATGTAGGAAGCTGGATCTTTATATAGTATACCAAAAAGAGGTATACTGTTTAAAGAGTCCAGGTATCTCTTACTCAATAAGGAGATCCACACCAACTTATAAAACTAACATGTATCTTTATATAGGTTTAGGCGACAGAATCAATATGATCAGGTAAGTAAGTTTCGAAATAGAAGTATTTGCAGTTTTCAAAAGTCAACACAATTTGGCGGCAATTTTATCCTATGGAGGGAAAACAAATACTGCATACAAGTTCTTCACAGCGACTTACGAGACCAATTTCCAGCAGTTAAGGTGAGTATAGGGCAAGGTCCAAGGCAGCACCAACAAGTCACTTGGGGCGGCACTGGGGGGGCTGGGTGCAGGGGTGCAATACAGCGTCGGGTGCCCAATGTTAGTCAATGGGGATCGGTTCGGTTGTAGAGGCTGCAGGTTTGGACTGGGAGACCAGTCAAGCTGAACCAACATGTGGGCTCAGGTTTCACAATGCTCTGGGACGTGGGGAAACCTTTGGTCCTCTTCTCCTCAGGCCAGGGCGACCGGGTGAAGAGGTGTCTTGAGGCATCGGTTTTTGTCACTGGAGACACTCACGGTACATGGGGCCTGCACAAAGAGGCTGCAGGGGGTATCAGGAAGACCACAGCAGGGAAACCCAAGGTGGGCTTCGAGTCTGGAGGGTCTTGGGGCCACACTGGCACTGCTGGCCCACTTCAACTCAGGATATGAGGCAAGGGTGAAGTGGTGCTCTCTGGCATCGCGTTTGTGGCAGTCCAGAGCCCTCGCAGCTCTTTTGGGGTGCCTGCAGGATGCAGGAAAGTAGCTCTGCCACTGCACAGGAGGTCCTGGGTCTTGGGTAAAGGCTGGAAGTCCTCCCCCGGCTTTTGAAGGCACAGGAAGCTAGCTGTAGGACAAGTCATCTTTGGCGCAACTGTCATGGACAGCAGGCAGAACCGGCAGGGTTGGCGTCAAGGCAGTTGCTGGTCTTCTGTTCTTTCTTTTTGTGACTCTTCAGCATTTGTCTTCTTCTTTCAGGTCGGCAGATTCTGATGTTCTGGTGCCAGGGGTTCCCCTAAATACTAGATTTAGGGGTGGTTGGGGAGTGTAGGTTGTAGCCAATGGGCTACTTACCCCTCGGGTCACTACACACCTCTATGACTAATTCCTGTGTCCCAGAGTGTGCCCCGGAGCATGTCCCAGAGTTCCTAATTCTGCCATCACAAAGATGGCAGACTCTGAAATTTCATGTCCACATCATATAGCTCACCTAAGGGGTGGAACTAGCCTGAAGGTGAGCAAGCCTCTCTGACTACTAATTTCCCTGCCTGTCACGATGCCACCCACCCCTCTGCTTGACCTGCACCACATGGGCCCTGGTAAGGAAAGGGTGGCATCCCTCTAAGGGAAAGCCGTATTCACATACCAAAGACGGCAAGCTCTTAGGAGCCCCATGCCATGAAATGCAAATTTACATGTCATCCTGCTGGAAGGCGGTGTAAAACACCCTCTTCCAGAGCCATATTTGTTCTTGATCTCCTGAAAGCATTAGCCCTTACCCCTGGAGGTCAGAAACTCGTCTGTGGTGGCAGGCTGCTCAGGACCAGTCAGTCAGCACACTAGTACTTGGTAGGTTTTCGGGGGCACCTCTAAGGTGCCCTCTTGGTGCATGTATTAATGAACAAGTTACTTACCTTCGGTAACAATATATCTGTAAGAAACATTAGTTAGTTATAGATTCCTTAACTTAGAATTACCCCCAGGCGTCAGCCTGGATCCGGAAAGTTTTTTCGTCAGCAGTACCTCTGCGTGTCGGAAGGTGGCGTCGGTCGGCTAAGTGTCCGCCGTCGGCGTCGTGGTTGCCGGGATGACGTCGCAGCAGCTACTTAGACGCCGCCCATGCACGCTGACGTCAGTTATGTACACAACTTTCCGCGCCAGAAACGCAGAGCCATGCAAGCTACTGACCACTGGTGCACAAAACTAGGGCCCTGAAAGGGTGTCCTTAACCCTAGAAATCAGTTCGCAGAACGGGGAGGATGGGTGGGGCGGTTAGGAATCTATAACTAACTAATGTTTCTTACAGATATATCGTTACCTAAGGGAAGTAACTTGTTCATCTGAAAGAAATAAGTTGGTTATAGATTCCTTACCTTAGAATTGATACCCCAGCAATACAAACCCCGGTGGTGAGTCTGCGAACCAAGATCACACCAGAAAGTCACCTCCGGACTTGGCTGTCCAGGCAGTAGTGTTTTGTAAACATGTGCAGCGATGCCCGCGTGGCCGCCTGACAGATGTCATTTAGAGGAACTCCTCTTCCTAAGGCAGTAGTGGCTGCCGTCGCCCTGGTGGAATGGGCTCATAGCCTGACCGGAGGCTCCTTTTTAGCCAGAGAATAGCATGCCTTAATACACAAAACAACCCACAGAGAAATGGTGCGTTTGTGTACGGCCAGACATTTCTTGGCGCCCACGTAGCCAACAAAGAGTTGGTCATCCACCCGGAACTGTTTTGTGCGATCCAGATAGAAAGAGAGCGCGCGCTTTGGGTCCAGACGGTGGAGCCTCTCTTACTCCTTCGAAGGATGCGGAGGCGGAAAAACAGTGGGCAAAGTAATGGTCTGCCTGATGTGGAAGGCAGAGACCACCTTAGGAAGGAAGGATGGACGGGTCCTGAGAACCACCTTGTCCGGATTGATAGACAGGAAAGGAGGTTTGGAAGAAAGGGCCTGGAGCTCACTCACCCTTCTAGCAGAAGTGATGGCCACCAGGAAAGCAGTTTTAAGAGTCAAGAGTCGTAAAGGATAGTTATGAAGCAGCTCAAAGATAGCGCACATTAAATAAGTAAGAACAAGATTCAAGTCCCACTGAGGTATAATAAAGGGTATTGGAGGAAAGATGCATTAAGCCTTTTAAGAAACGGTTAACTACCGGGGACTTGAAAAGAGAAGGTTGATCTGGCAGCCGAAGGAAAGCAGAGATGGCTGAAAGATAGCCCTTGATAGTGCCCAGAGCAGAGCCCTGCTGGGCTAAAGAAAGAAGGAACAAGAGAACTTCAGAAAGAGGGGCAGAAAGGGGACTCACAGCCTTTGCTGTGCACCATGCCACACACGTGTTCCACCGGCAGGCGTATACCGTCTCAGTGGAGGGACGCCTGGCTGCCAAGATTACGTCACAAACTTCGGGAGGCAGGTCGAAAGATGTCAACTGCCGCCGCTCAATCTCCATGCAAGGAGGTGGAGACTGGACAGGTTCGGGTGGAGGACCGTCCCCTGCTGCTGCAAGAGAAGATCCTCCCGAAGAGGCAGTCTGATCGGAGGATCGATGGCCATGTTGAGCAGCTCGGGATACCAGAGTCTTCGTGCCCAATCCGGAGCCACCAGAATGACTTGGGCACCGTCGCGCCTGATCTTCTTCAGCACAGTGGGCAGAAGTGGTATAGGTGGAAAGGCGCACAACAGACAACTCCACTCGCGAAGAAAAGCGTCGCATAGCATGTGCCGCCTTGGAAATTCCAACGGGCAAAATTGCTGACATTGCGCGTTCGCTTCGGTGGCAAATAGATCTAACCAAGGCTCTCCCTACTGTCGAAAGAGACCTTGCACCACCTCCGAATGAAGACGCCATTCATGATTCATCATGCACCTGCGGCTGAGTTCGTCCGCCCTGGCGTTCAGGGTACCTGCCAGGTGTTGAACCACCAGGGATATGCCCTGATGTTCCAGCCATGTCCAGAGGCGGAGGGCCTCCTGACATAGGGTCCACGACCCCATCCCGCCCTGTTTGTTGCAGTACCACATGGCGGTGGTGTTGTCCGTGAACACCTGCACTACTCAGCCCCGGACAGAGGGAAGGAATGCTTTCAGTGCAAGACGAATCGCCCGAAGCACCAGAAGGATCTCCGCCTCTCCCATGTGGCCACCCCATCCCAGAAGGGACGCATCCGTCACCACTGTGTGCCCTGGTTGGGGAAGTGAGAGGGATCTGCCGTTGACCCAATCCTGGTTTGTGAGTCACCACTGCAATTGCCGTGCAGTGCCCTCCGAGATCTGGATGTAATCGGCCAGATTCCCATGATGCTGCGCCCACTGGAACTTCAGGTTACACTGCAGATCCCGCATATACCACCTGGCATGATCGACCAGCAGGATGCAGGAGGCCATGAGGCCCAGCAGCCTCGGGGTCAATCTGACCGAAACCCGGGACAGAGGCTGAAAGATCGGCATCATAGCCTGAATATCCTGGACTCGCTGTTCGGGAGGATAGAACCGAAACCGCGTCGTGTCTAGAACCGCTCCGATGAAGAGGAGCTTCTGAGAGGGAAACAGGTGTGACTTCGGCTCATTGATGGAAAACCCCAGCAAATGCTGGAGGTCGGCCATAGTCTGGAGGCGGGAGACGACAGCCAGTCGTCGAGATAGGGGAAGACTGACACCACTGATCTGCGCAGATGAGCTGCGACCACTACCATCACTTTCGTGAACACCCTAGGGGTTCTGGTAAGGCCAAAGGGGAGCACGGCAAACTGGAAATGCTTGTGGCCTCCCGTGAACCGCAGGTAACGCCAGTGGGCCGGCAGGACAGTGATGTGGAAATAAGCGTCCTGCAGGTCCAACACTACCATCCAGTCTTCCGGGTCGAGGGCAGACAAGACCTGAGCAAGCGTCAACATTTTCAACTTCTCCTTCCGGAGGAAGCGGTTGACATCCCCGAGATCCAAGATAGGGCGCAGGCTCTTGCCTTCTTGGGGAACAGAAAGTTGTGGGAGTAACAACCACGACCTACTTCTGGGACAGGAATGCACTCGATGGCTCCCTTGGCCAACAGAGCCGTAACTTCCTGCTGGAGAAGGGCCAGATGAAACCTCAACATGCGGTGGTATTGAGGCGGCATGGCTGGAGGGTTAGTCTCGAAGGGGAGAGAGTAGCCCCTTCGGACTATTTGCAAAACCCACCTGTCCGACGTGATGGTGCGCCAGTGGGGGAGGTGATGGCGGATCCTGCCGCCCATTGGCGTTTGATGGGCCTGAAAGGTCGGACTAGGAGGGTTTGGAGGCTGCTGTAGAGGAGAGGTTGGTGGACTGGCCCACCCGCTGGCACCCGGAACCACCACGGTTGTTTCCACGCCCCCGATTGCGCGAAGGTTGGGTAACTCGCCGCGGCCTGTGGCTCTGGGAGGGACGTAGCGGGGCACCCCTTCCGTAGCCACGAAAGGGGCAAAAAGCAAACATAAGGGCGGGTGGATAAGCCCAAGGACGTGGCCGTAGCCCGTGAGTCCTTGAAACGCTCTATAGCGTTGTCTGCTTAGTGGCCAAAAAGGCTACGGCCATCAAAGGGCATGGTCATGAAAGTGTTCTGACATCCCCTGAAAAGCCAGTTAACCTCATCCAAGCATAGCGACGAGCGCTACTGACGATGAAATGGTCCTGCCCAGAGTCGGCGGTGTCCAGCCCACAACGTATTGTAAACTTTGCTGCATCCCTTCTGGCGGCAATAGCCTGGAAGAACATTGTCCGGGCCTCCTCAGAACACTGATGCAGCACTTGCGCCACCGTATCCCACACAGAGTGGGAATAACGACCCAAGAGACAAGCGGTGTTTATGGACCGCAGTCCTAAGCTGGCAGAAGAGAACATTTTCTTTCCAAGATGGTCAAGCTTCTTGGATTCCCTTTCCAGTGGAGCGGTAGGGAAGGCACTTTTGGAAGTGGAGGCTTGGACAACCAAGCTCTCTGGGGTGGGGTGTTGGGAAAGGAAAGTGGGGTGGCCCGGAGCCGGGCGGTGGCATCGGGCAATCATCCTGTCCACTGCAGCCCCCGTGCTGGGCCTGGACCACAGGCCCAAAAGGATGTCGGTGAGGGCCTCATTAAACGGAAGCAAGGGCTCCGAAGAGCTCGCAGCCGGCTGAAGCACCTCTGTCAGGAGGTAAGCCCTGACCGCCACCGTAGGAAGCTCGAGGTTGAGAGCCTCGGCTGCCCTATGCAACACCACTGCATACGACGCTCCCTCCTCTGTAGCCACGACAGGAGACAACATGCCAAGGTCACAGGAAGTGTTGAGACCACTGGCATTCCCCAGATCCTCTCTCCAGTCCTGGTCGGAACCTAGCTGGTCAGTTAAAGGGTCACCTTACCCCTCCCAGTCCTCCTCCTCATCGTCTGGATGCCGCTCAGGTTGAAATGAGGCTCCAGGAATGAACAGGGGCACAAAAATGCCACTCGGCGCCGTGTCCGGAGTTCACATCGTGATGGAGCCCGGGGTCAACGCCGGCCAGCGGGCCGACTGGCGTCGAACGCGGTAGTGGTGCCATCGGAAGCGGCGCCGGTGGAGGCATAACAAGGTCTACCAGTCCTGGATCCAAAGGGGGCCCACGGCACCAGGGCCTGAGCCGCCGGCAGTGAAGACCTAGGCCCCCCAACCGAGTCCGTGGGGCACGAAGGTGCGCCAGCGGGGTTGGTCCGCCCAAAGATGGCATGCATCGCCTCGTAGAACGTATGAAGCTGGGCGGGAGTCACTCCAGGTCCCGGAAAGGGAGGGAAACCCGGAGTCAACTCCTCGGGCTCGGCACGCAGAGCCGCGGGAGGGGCACCACCCATGTGCCTCGTCGGATCGCCCAACCGACGAGAAGTCGAAGAGCGACAATGCTTCTTTGACTTCTTCTTATGCTTCGACTTACCTGACCCAAGGGCGAAGACTTCAAAGATTTGGAACCGGAATTGTGATGGCTCCGCAACCGGTCCCTTGACCTCCCTCTCAACTAGGACCTCCAACGGCACAGAGGCGACTGCCGGTGCTCAAGCAGCTTTCGGGACCGCTCCGCAAAGCCTTAGGCGCCATCGACCGGCAGTCGGAGCACAACTTGGGGTCGTGGTCGCACTCCAGGCAAAAAAGACACACGCAATGCGGATCCATCACCGACATCATGCAATGACAGGAACAGCAGGCCTTGAAACCGGCCATCCCTCGTGCACCGTCAGAGTCGATGACTCGAAAAAGAATTCGACAAAAATTAGTCAAAAAATGACTAAGGTACCGCTCTTCACAGATCTGTGCTGGCTGGTGCAGAAAATGAAAGAACTGACGTCAGCGTGCGAGGGCGGCGTCTAAGTAGCTGCTGTGACGTCATCCCAGCGACCACGACGCCGATGACAGATGCAGAGCCGACCAACGCCACCTTCACATGCGCAGAGGTACTGCTGACAAAAAAACGTTCCCGATCCAGTCTGATGCCTGGGGAAAATTCTAAGGTAAGGAATCTATAATTAACGCGTTTCTTCGAGATAAATTAATCACTGGAATCCTCAGTGTGGGTTCCTTAACACAAGATCTTTGATACCAAACACCCTTGGTTTCAGGGAAGTCATCATGTAGCAGTGTCCAGCACATGTACTCGGGGGCGTGGCCGCCATTCATGGCCGTGCTGAAGTGATCCGGATTGGCTCCGCGTCGAGCCTTACATCTAGTGGCTTTGAAGCGTGTCCCACAAAATGAAATTGGGGTGCAGCCCAAGGCATGGATGCGCTACCACTGGAGGACACTCTGCCGTCTGAAATTGTGGCGCAGAAGCGACAACACAGCGGTGGGATGAACCCCGCCTGGAAGCAGCGGAGCAAAAGAAAATGGCGCCGGACCCTGACGCTCTTGATGGCCCTGCCGGACTGGCTCCCACTAGAGACGTGGGTGGACGGTCCTGCGATTCACGATCCGCTGTGTGGCTCTGCTCCCCAGTGGTGGGAGCCTGAAGGCGAAGCTGGCACCTGGTGAGGTTTGGCCCTGAGCGAGACCTGCTATTGGGCCCTCGAACTGGGTGCGGCCGCAACAGAGGAGGTCTCACTGCCGCCTATCTTATACAGGTGGGAGAGCGCACTTGGGTCTGGGGGGGTAGGGCCCACCCCCGAGAAATTTACTGCGGCCTCGCCACTGGGCTCCCGAAAGAGCAGATTGGGGGTGGCCTACACGCGACGTCGCAAGGTTGCCTGGGTCCAAGATGGCGCCTGGAGGTGCGGCGGAGAAAAGGGAGCTTTAAGCCTGTGGCTGAGCCTCCACCTAGAGCCGGTGAAAGCACGCAATTGGTCAAAATGAGGCAGGGCGCTCCCCCGGGATCGCGCCACAGCTCTAGCACTGGACCTCACGGGAGCGGAAAGGGGGGATACCTCCCCAGACCTAAAGGTAGTTGCCTGACTTCAAGATGATGCATGGTGGGCCTGTGGTGAGACGAGAATCTGGAGCACATGGCTGACCCGGAGGCAAGAGCTGTTTATCTAAAGGGCTGCAGACCCTGAGGTGGTGCGGTCACGGAAGACAACCTGTCATAAGTCGGATGAAGAGGAGCTACTGTAAGCCTGAGGGTGCTTTGCAGGGACAAACCGTAGCGGCCTGGCGCAAGCCCTGTTATATGGACCCCTCCAATGCTGTTCCCGCTTGTTGACTCCAGGCGCCCCCCCCCCCCCTATTTTAGCCTCTGTCTGTCCTGTCCAGGAGAAACACGCCAGCAAGAGACACAGTCCATATGCCACCAAAAAAGACTCAAACTAATAGAGTCTCCAGCTACTTTGCCCCAACGAAGCCCCAACCGGAAAAGGAGGGTCGGGGCGAATTGTGCGACGGACAGCATGGCGTTAACCATAGGTGACCTGCTGGCAACTTTGCGGGAGTTCAAGAAGGAACTCAGGGAAGACATAAAGACCGATATTGGCGCTTCATTCGAGGCTTGACGATCGGAGATGGGGTTGAAGCTGGTGTCGCTCCAGGCTGATGTGGACTCGGCGGGGGCCTGTACTCTAGTCCTCGAAGCGAAATGCCAGGAGTTTGAAGGGCAAATGAAGCCTCTGAAGGAAGGTACTGCCAACCCTTTATACCCAAAAGCACTCTACCTTGCTGAAGTACGAGGACCTAGAGAATCGCTCTCGCAGAGATAACATATGAGTGAGGGGCCTGGAGGAGGGAAGCCAGGGACCCGACCTCGAAGCCTTCATGGTGGGTCTCTTCTCCAGTGTTCTGGGTGATAAATTCCCAGAAGTTCAATTGGAACGAGTCCACAAAGTGGGCCAGCGTATTCAGGGGGATAACAGGCGACCACAAGTCATCTTGGCCAAATTCAGCTCCTTTAAAAAAAAAACAGGTCCTACGGAAAGCTAGAAGCAGTGATGTTGTCACCTTTCAGGGGGCCACATGCTCACTCTTCCAAGATGTAATGTAGTGAGGACTCCCTTAATACGTACATGCATTGTTAAGTTAGCATAACCACGTTAGATGTTAGAAAGCCATCTTGCTGCTTTTGCGCACGACCCTGCGTTTACATGTTATTGTTTAAACAGACTGCTGACTCGCGCTTTGCCTCACACGAGAGCAATCTGTTGTTACCATCCCGAGCTCTGCGCAGCGACCTTGGTCTGTACATGGTGTGACAAAACAGTCTGGGTTGTTAGACAATGCATGTTTTCCACGCTAGGTTGATCGACTCACTATTTAGCCATAACACACAGGCAGCTGCGAATACCTGAAAGCTGGTGCTTTTAATATTGCAGACATCATGTTTAATATTCAGACCGAAGACGAGCCTTCCTGCGAGAAGACTCCTGATGCTCCTGTGATGTGATTTCACTAAGCTGATCTTTGAGGTATGGGGTCCCCTATTCAAGCCTAAGAGACCTTCTATTAGCATAATAATAATATTAGCTTCTTAGTAAAGGGAAGGTGGTAGTATCCACTGTCATTTATAACATGATCACTCCTTTTATATTCCATGGTATTGTAACGATGCTGATGGTTTTAATTATAATCATTTGTCTGCTTGTATTAGCCAAAGTACTGCATCTTAGGACACGTGGTTTATAAAATAAACTCTTTTTATTTTCACCGTGTCTCTGTTTATTTGTTTGTTGTGGACTGATGTGAGAATAATATACGAACAGGTATTTCCGATTCCCACCATTCCTGAGTATGTACTGAGTCGCTTGTTCTGGGTTGTCTTTTCATTGGGACCGCCGAGCTAAATCTCGGATAACGAATGGGACACTTATGCTAGCCGGATACTGGGTTCTGAGGTGAGTTTCTGGTACACCACAATTCACTGAGGTCCTGGGGTTCTTCGCATAGTTCTGTGTATAAGCAGAATCCCTGCAACAGTAACTCAAGCCACGTTGGCATGCAGACAGCAGTTCAGACCGCTCACGTGGCACTAAGGGAACGGCACATTAAATATCGATGGACATATCCCTTTGGCATTGCCTTCGCACTCTGTAATAAACAACATCACTTTACTGAAGTGGAGGGGGCAGTGTCTCTACTTGGACTTGATTGATCTTCGCCCCAATTGTCGATGACATCGGGGAGGTAAGGCCTGGCTCAGCCAACAGAGCGAAGCTCCCCGAGCCCCTGGTAGACACCAAAAAAGAGCGGCAGGTCGACGAGACGCTGATCCTCACTGGCACTTGGACTCAAAGTCTTCTAATTTTTAAACCTCTCCCCTCCATCCTGTTGTACACTTGAGATGTCTGACTGGAAGCAGACGTGACTTTGTTGGGGGGTACCCTAGGGGTTGGGGGCAGGGGGTGCAAGTTGATAATGCACTGGGGATCTTTTCTACTATAGGTCAAGAGACTTTTTCGCTCTCTCTTGTTCAGAGGGAGCAAATTCTGAGAAACTAAGTGTTCAAACAAGTATACATGCGGGGCTCTGGGCGTGGTACTGGACTCGCCCCTAGAGTCACTAACAGTGAGATCTTTCGATCGCTTTGGAGTCTCTTTTGTTAAACGTTTTGGGTTATGTTCTGTGGTTTTGTGTTTCCAGTGGCATTGACTTGGTGTCGCAGCTGACCAGATTGGGGAGGGGGGCCGAACGGAGGATTGGGGTAGGGAGCCGGGGGCTCGGGGTGTTTCTATGCTACATAAGATGTGTTCCCCACTACCGTCTTAATGCCAATCAACTGTATGTCCTGGAACGTTAGGGGACTAAATTCCCCTAACAAGAGGCAACGCCTATGGAAATTCCTAGGGGACCATCATGTCCGTATAGTGGCCCTTAAGGAAAACCACTGAAAGAGAGGCGAGGACCTTAGCTTGCGTCACCAAAGCTATCCTTTGATATTTCGGTCCTCGACAACTATTAAACAGAACGCAGATGCTCTACTTCTCCATTCTTCCATCCACTTTCAACTCCATGACTCAAAGGCTGACAAAATCAGGAGATTTCTTATGATCAAGGGAATTCTGTTGGGGTCGCCCGTGCACTATAGCCACGGTCTAAGCCCCCAACTCTGGCCAGTTAGACTTTCTCCCCTCATTCTTAGCAACGCTAGAAAGCTTTGTGAAAGGGGACATTCTTTTATTGGGAGATTTTATTCTTATCTGGGACCCTATCGTAGATACTACTCAGTCACACAGAGCAGCGGCAGGAGTTTTTAGTAAGTCCCTTAAATCTTCAATACAATGCCTGGGGCTGATAGATAGCTGGAGGGCCCTCAATCCCTCAACACTTGACAACTCCTTCTTCTCCCACTCGCATAGGTTATACTCTAGGATAGATCATATCTTCATCAGTCAGGCGCTCTGTCAGACAATAGCGGGCACTCAGTTGTACCCTATTTGTCTCTCAGATCACGCACCTACGGAACATTTGCTTGATTGGCCCATGCCCCCTTCCAAGCTTACAAGATGGTTCTTTCCCAACATCCTTGTCAGGGATCAGCTTCTTCGAGATTACTAGAGGAAATCGATCTAAGACTTCTTCGCCAATAATGATCCCAAAGACACCTCTCAACTGACAAATTGGGACGCCTTTAAGGCGGTGAAAAGGGGTAAATGCATTGCCTTAGCCTCTGCTCTGAGGAAACAACAAACTGGGGAGTGGGTGGCCCTGGAGGGGTAGTTGCGGGCCGCTGAACAGACACATAAGGAAGCCCATCTGTAAAAACCTTAAGGAAAGGGACTGCTCTCAAAGGGAAACTGCAGGCAATATACATGAATAGGGCGGGAAAATGATTTTACGCCTTCAAGCACGAGGACACGATGAAAACAACAAAATTGGCCCCCAGCTGGCGCCTCAACTTAGAGCCAAACAAGAGAAGGAATATCAAACAAATAGTTGACGCCTCAGGCGCCATACATTACAGTGAGGAGGGGAAGGCGAGCGCTTTCTGCGCTTTCTATAGCTCTCTTTACACAGCAGACCCCTTATCAGGACGGGATCAATCCTGCTACCTAGACTCACTAGAACTCCAACAGGTGTCCCATCCTGCCACCGACACTCTCAGTCAGACCATATCAAGAGAGGAAGTTCAAAAGGCGATAGATGCGCTAAAACTCCAGAAGTTTCTGGGCCTGATGGGTTCAGCGCCCAGTTCTACCGAACGTTCGCAGCGGAGCTCACCGCACAACTGACGGCACTCTTCAACAAAATAGCAACCTCCCAACGAGTCTCCCCCTCGATGGGGGAAGCGTTAATCACCCTAATCCCCAAACCTGGGAAGAATCCCCAAGAATGTGACTCATATGGGCCTATTGCGCTCTTAAACCTAGACGCGAAAATTTATACCAAGATTTTGGTCAGCAAACTAGAAGACATTCTACCACACCTGATCCACCCAGACCAATCAGGTTTCATTAAGGGGTGCCAAACCCATGATAATTTGCAAAGGATTATTCATTTAATCATTAAGGTATGGAAGAAACATGTCCCAGCGGCCTTACTTTCATTTGATGTAGAGAAGGCCTTCGATGTGTCAATTGGACCTTCGTATTGTGCACTCTACAGCGTTTTGGGTTTGGTATGGTTTTCCTGGGCATTGTGCAGGTCAACTATTCTTCCCTCAGGTCCTAAGTTCTGGTCAACAGGGTGGCCTCGGATTTTTTTAACTTATCTCATGGCACTCGTCAGGGCTGCCCCCTCTCCCCTATGCTATTCGCCCTCTGCATCGAACCTCTGGCGGCGTGTATTAGAGCCAACCCAGAAATTCATGGGATTAAATTCGGCACAGACGAGCATAAAACTCCCTTTTTGTGAACGATTTCCTGCTTCCCATCACTGAGCCTCACTTATCCCTCCCGGCTGTATGGTCTGAACTTAATACATTTGAAAAGGCTTCAAAGTCAACCTCTCTAAATCATTCTTACTCAACCCGAGAATGCTTCCCCATTCCGATGCGCCTATAAAGCAATCACCTATTTGAGCATCAAACGTACCCCATATCCAACAGATGTCTATAAAGCCAACTCTCCCCCTACTGCGGCAGCCTAAAGACGATTTTAAAAAATTGGGCCTCAACATATACAACCTGGATATGTCGTATAAACGCGAAGAAAATGAATGTGCTGCTGAGAGGCAAGATGGCCGCTGACCAGACGTAGCAAGAAGTCGCAGATTTCTCTCCCCCCTTCCTTTGCTCTAGTGGGGATGTAAAGGATGTTGTTTGATTCCCTTTTGCTAAAACAATTGCCTGCCTGGGCACACGAGCACGATCTTTTGTGGTATTGGCATCGTCAAGTCGCTCCGTTGGCATTATTCGTGCATCGCAGGATTGGTCGTGCATTGACGCTGCTTCGACGGAGGAGTGCTGATGGTAGTATGGCGCAGAGGGTACCTAAACAACAGAAGGAGCAGATGGATCAGAAGGATGTTAGCGAGACTAAGGACACGCAGAAGGACACGGCGGCACCGGCTACGTCCCTGCGAGGTGTAGGGCAGCCCCGCAGAGTGATCTCTAAAAAACTGGACGAGTCAGGGGACACTGGTAGTGGCGGTACCGTTCTTACTGGCGGTAATAAGGATACCGGCACAACTCGGAAAACCACCAAGACAGGACAGGATGGCGGCAATAAACCCAGAGAAAACACACTGCGGCAGCCTACCTTGCTTCAATCCTTCTCCGCGATGTCGGCAGACCCCGTGGGAGCCTCTGCAACGGAGAACGCTGGAAATCCTGAAACTCCACTATGCGAGGATACAATGTTGCAGCCTCATCCCGAGTCTTCTGATAGACGAAGGGAAGTCGAGCGGCGAGCTCATGGATGGAATAGGCAGACCGCGAGTGAAGGACATACGGAGTCTGGAGGTAGGAAGCGCTGCTCTTAGCGATTTGGATATAAACACTGTGAAAGATAATGTTTGGGGCACTGAGTTGGATATTGGGGAGGTGGCGGGTGAGAATGATCCTGCTAGTGTAAAACCGACCAACCAGGCAGTAATTCCTTCAGTAAACCCTCCAGCAGCCCTAGGGGTGGCAATCCCAAAGCAGACACAAGGACCTAGCCATTCTAAGGCAATCACTGGCTCACCCGATGGGGATCGTTTTTTCTCCCTTAATGATGACACAGACTCATCTCTTTCAAGTGAGGGAAGTCTATCTAGTGACTCAGACTCAGTGGAGAGCTCATTGGTGCAGAGGGCGCCCGCTGTCCATAAGAATACTCACCAGAAGAACCGGCCCAAATCAAACTCCAATGCAGGGAGAAGCAAGGTCAGAGAGCCGGAGAGCAAAACAGGCAACAAAGAAAACACAGGGCTCTCTCAGAAAGATGAATAAATGATACGAGGATATGGCGGAGAGGGTTACTCATGTGGAGGAAAGAACGGGAAGACTAGAGGATGATGTTAGTAAATGGCAGACATTCAAAGAAGCACAAGTGAAGGTGGTGGAGGATGTCCAATGGAAGCTTGAGGATTTTGAGAACCGCCAGAGGCGGAATACCATTAGGTTACTGGGGGTGGCTGAAGGTCAGGACACCAGGTCTTTTGTCATTACCTTGCTGAAAGGGGCTTTTCCCGAGATGGCTTCCTGGAACTGGGAGAAGGAGGTGCAGAGAGCACACCGGTTCCCCCTGACCCAAAAGAAAGTGCAAGGGGCATCTCAGGTTGACCTAGGGCAATTCTTGTGTACGTTGGCAACTACATTCTCAGACAGGAAATCATGGACAAGGCAAAGCTGGATGCCAGACGGTCATTCGATGGTACTTCATTTTTCGCCCGCCCAGATTTTTGCCACGCCACTGTGGAAAGGAGATGGAGGCTGAGACAGTTGATAGCTCCATTTCAGTGATTTGGTTGTGAGGCCTATTTATTGTATCCAGCACGGCTTAAAGTTATAGTCAAAGGACAAGTTAGAATGTTTTTTATGAGATTAAAGCTCAACTCTATTTGGCAGAATTGCAGGAACAGAAGGGGAGCTAAGGGTGGGGTACTGCCGGGAACCAGGGTTAGTCACGAGTTGGCATTTGAGATCTCGGGGGGCATAAAGGGTGGACACATGGGGAAGGGGGGGTTGTGATTTGCTGCGGGCTCAAGCTCACATAGGTCATCATTGGCCTATTTGCCCGTAAAGGGGGAGGGGGGTCTGGACGGGAGGGATCTGAGGGGTGGGGGAGCCTGGGGGGGTTCAAGGGCGTATTTGGTACAGCACAGCATGGCATCTGAGATGTATGGGTGGACACAGGAGTGGTAGTAAACAGTTAAAAAATAAAGTAACAGGGAGTTCAGAATGGAGGAAGAGGAATTTGAGTACTAAATTAGTGGACAACTGGTTGGGACAGGTTTTTGATGTTTTTTATAATGAGTATACGGATCGCCTCGCTTAATGTGTGTGGGTTGAATGATTTTCTGAAAAGACAACGAGTTTTAGCCACTTTAAGATCCATGCGACTGGATTTCATATGCCTGCAAGAGACGCATTTGGAGGGGACAAGGGGGTAACTTTTGGAGCAGTTGGTGTTCTATTTGATTGCACATACGAAGCAGGGGGCCAAGACTAGAGGGGTTGCTATACTCTCTAGAAGAAATTATGTTATGGTTAAGAGAAAAATGGAAGATCAATGGGGCAGATGGGTCATGGTGGAATGTATGATAAATGGTGAAACGGTTACTTTAGGTTCAGTATATGGATCTACTGAGAATGATCCAGATATATTTGAATTTCTAGACCTAGAGTTAGCTTCATGGCCCATACCTGTTATCCTCTGTGGAGATTTCAATGTAAATGGGACAGGGGAGCTGGCTACGGAAGCAGGACATCGTTATGTGGGTCGTAAGAAAAGAACATGTCGAGCAATTGTTAGCCTGGCTCAGAATAATTCCTTAATAGATGTATGGGCACGTCTGAAGCCACATGATCCTGGTAGCACTTACTATTCCGCTCCACATAAGGTCTGTGTTGGGCTTGACTATTTTTTCATATCAAATTCCTTGTTGTCGAGAAGTCAGATTGAGAAATTACCTCGGATCATTTCTAACCATAACCCGATAGTGTTAACATTAGAAGTTACAAGGGCGGTCAGGTGTGAGTGGATATGGACTTTCGAGAGAGGAATACTTAAAGATGAAAGTTATGTCCAACATATGAAGGATTGGATAGTAGGCTATTGGGATATCAATAGAGGTAGCACTTCTTCAGGGGTAACCTGGGATGCTTTTCGCGGGGAGACTCTGAGCTTTAGCTTATATAGACAAAAGCAGGATGAGTTAAGAACTAAGAAGTTGTCCAAAGCAGTCGCCGATGCAGAGGAGGAATTGAATTCAGCAATTATCTTAGGGGCACCTCTGGACCAGACGCTCCTCAAAGTTACATGGGCAAAGACTGACGCAGAGGAGAGCATAGCTAGCAAAGCGGCTGCTACTTTTTTGGCAAGAAAGGAGCAATGTCATGAATTAAGTGAGCGTGTTGGGCGTACTCTAGCGGTGCGCACAAGACAGAAAGTGGCCTTGGGAGAAGTCAAGGGGATTTCGGATGGAAAGGGGGGGACAGTCATTGACCCGGATGGGATCCGAGAGGTTTTTAGGCAATTCTACGCTATGTTGTATAGTGAGGATCAGCCGAAGGACCTATCGGATATCCAATGGTATCTTAGGGATTTCACAGCTCCTTTGCTTTCCGAAGCAGATAGGGAGGCACTCGATGCACCCTTGGCTCCTGAAGAGATAATTACGGCGATGAACAGTCTCCCGTCGGGTAAAGCTGCGGGCCCTGATCAGATCCCCATTGAATTTTATAAAGTTTTCCACAAGGCAATCAGTTTAGATTTGATAGATACAGTACTGCAGGCTCAAATAGGAAATTCGGTTCCAACTTCTTGGGCAGGCGCTGATATAGTGGGCATTTTAAAAAAAAAGGCATATCACCTACAGAACCAAGGTCTTATAGACCAATAACTCTGATGAACTCTGACGCAAAAATTTTCTCCAAGGCCATGACTCTTAGGCTTTGTAAGGTTATAGGTAAACTGGTCAGTCCTACTCAACATAGTTTTAACCCGGGGAGAGGCACTACGCAGCACGTTCGCAAGGTCATCACCCTTTTCAATGCTACAGAAGTCTCAGGAGATCCCATGGCGGTTATGTTGCTGGCCGCTGAAAAGGCATTTGATCGGGTCTCTTGGGACTACCTTTGGATGGCCTTGAAGTGATGTGGTATTGGGGAGGGATTTATTAATGCAGTCCAAGCTCTCTATAAAGCTCCTACAGCCCAATTTAGAGTTAATGGAGGATATACGGCACACTTGCAAATCAAGTACAGCACATGTAAAGGGTGCCCATATTCGCCGCTATTATTTGCGGTATATATCGATCCATTCATTCGTAAACTGGAAGTAAATTATAGGATTCCCCCTATAATGGCTCAAGGACAAGATTTTAAAATTTTAGCGTACGCAGACGACGTTGCTATAGTGACCCCATCACCCCTGCAAGCGCAATAGCTGTAGTGGAATCTGAAGCCCTGGCATTTGGTCAGGTGTCAGGATATGCGCTAAATGGGCCTAAGACCTTGATAATTAAGAATGAGGGGGTAGTGTGCAACGATACACGAGTCGTTGACTACGCTGTATACTTAGGGATCAATATCTCGGTGGACTTGGATAAGACTGTGGATAGAAACATCGAGCCTATAATATCTAAGGCCAAAAAGGATCTGGATAGAATGCATAACCATCCATCTCCTTAGTAGGGTGGTGTAACGTAATAAAAATGATTCTGTTGCCCAAGTTTCTTCATTTTTTGGGGGAAATTCCACTTGTATTTGAGACTAAATGGTTTTCGGCATTGGAGCATTTGATCAACAGATTTATTTGGGCACATGGGAAAACCAGGAGGGCTTTTAAGTCTTTATCTAGGGCTAGGGGAGATTGGGCTCTCCCTGATTTTAAGATGTATTACTGGGCGGCAGCCCTTCAGTATATGGGTGGGCTGTTAGGAGGGGAAGCGTCTGATCCGCAGGTTAAACTAGGATCGATAGATATATACTCTATATTGATTGGTGGGGAGGCAGAGAACTGCTTCCTAAAGTATACTGATCCTAGTTACTTTAAAAGAACCAGGTTCAAGACCTTGATGGCTGCTTATAAAGTTTGGGCGTCGTTCCGGAAAAAATGTGGACTTGGTAGGTTTAATGCCTATACTTGATTAGTTAGGAATCCAATTCACCCAGTGGAAATATTTGCAGATTCAGTAATGGTAGACTGGGGATGACGGGGATGACGGGGAGTCCGGAAAATGGGCGATCTGATGGGGTCTACAAATTCTGAGATTCTCAGTAAATAAACAGGGTGGGCCCGCTGGGTTTGGTAAAAATAAGATATTGGATGTCATCGAGGGCGGTATAGATTGTACTATACGAAGGTTCTATGCTGAGCTGTCTGCAATGAAAGAGGACGATCTTGGAAAATATGGGAACAAGTGGGCAGACAAGCTCGGGATAGATCAAGACTCATTAGAGTGAGGACGGACTATCTTGTGCTCTGCAGGACTACAGGCCCAGCAATATAAAACAATCTACTCCTTGTATTATACACCGGCAAGGATAGCACAGAGGGGAGGAACCACGGGTACTAGATGTCCGCGATGTGATACCTCAGATGCAGAAATAGTTTACATTTTTGCATCCTGTCCGCAGTTACTACTACGGAGAGCTATACAATCTTTTCTTGATAGAACCTTAGGAATTAAGATTTCTCTCACATCGTCTTTGATATTACTAGGAGTAAATGGTGAAGATATTCAATGCCCTTCGCAATATTTTCTATTTGTGGCCATGTCGGTTTTGCGTATCGGTATTCTGAGAAGGTGGCCTGATATATGCTGTCCACTAGTTCTAGTGGGCACCTTGTATCACTCCAAACAACCCCTTATGGTGATAGGTTAAAGACAACCTTTATTGAACGCTATCCTAGTGGTAGCTATGAAGAGCAGCCTTCAGGCTAAGTCTTGAAGGAATGTAAACCAGCTTGTTTTACCAGTCTATAATCTCTTGAATGATCAAATGAAAGGACAACCACACCAGGTATATATTCAAAATATATGTATTTAAGATAAAACACACCCCTCTGGTCTCTTTATGAGACTGGAGTTCGAAGTACTTAGTTTACAAGTGAGCAAGCATCAGTAATAGCACAAATACACGTTTGGGCCCTAGGGGCGTACCAAACCATATACCAAAAAAAGTGGTATGAGAACCACGACTGAACTAGACACAAGGCCTAGAGCCTGTAGAATCGTTGGGACCCCAAGGAACCACCCAAGGTAGTGACACAGGGGACCCACGGGGACTGTATGCAGTGTGTGAACACAACAGCGGGTTCCCGTTATCTTCTATGGGCAATGTCGCGGTTGGAAATTTAAAGATTAGGGAAACTTCTAATCGAGTCAGAACCAACCCTTTTGGACTTAAGAAGTTCTAGGGCTAGCACCCACGGGAGCACCGGAGTACTCGAGTTACCTCACCCAGGGAAGCCGGGTGCATAGGTGTCTTTTGGTGTCGGGTCGCGTCGTCGATTTCAATGGAAGCCTGAAAAGAACTGTTGCTGCCGTGAAGAGGAGAAGGGTCCGAAGAGATCCAAGCCCAGATCTAGGAAGGAAGGAACCTGAAAGCAGAGGGGACAGAGTCTGGGTCACTTGCGAGTGACCAAGGGCAGGATGGACCAATGCCCACAGATGTCGGGTGCTTCAGGTGAGTTAATGGGTGTCTTGACTCTTCAGCCACGAGGTCCAGGAGGCGTCGGCGAAGTCCACGAGCCAGATTCGAGCTGTCCCACAAAGTCTGTTGAGTGCATCGGTGTCGGCGACCAGAATGGACCCAACAAGCATTGGCAACGGCAAGTCACTGGAATTCAGACCAGCGGTGCAGACCAGCAAGGTCTGAGGGACTCACCCAGCTAGGGTAAGTCGGGGCACATCTGGAGCAACCAGGAAAGCCCAAGCAGAAGAGGAGTTGCCTTCGTGGGGACCTGCTAGCCAACGAGCTAGTGATCGCAAAGGAGCCTCGAGCGGTCGCACTTGATCTAGCACACGGGTCACTCGTGGAGTGGAGGCCAGCAATCTTCGGTGCAGAAGGTGCTCAAGGCTGGGGCTACTCAGAGCCCAAAGCACAACTTTGAGGAGGACCAGGAAGATAGTGTTGCTGCAAAAGTTCACGGTGTCCAGGGATCAAGGTTCCACATCACCCACGATAGCCACGGGCCTTAGCTTTGCTGTGGACTCAGGGTAGCCTCGGGGAAGTCTGGAAATCTACCTCTGGTGATGCAAAGACTTTGGCGTCCGGCGGGAGCTTCATCGATGCAGACCTGTCAGTTGCTTCTTTGGTGCCTGCCAAGCAGGGGAGTCGCTCCTTGACCCCAAGGGAGATTTCTTCAGTTTGCTAGTCAGGATAGAACGTCGAAGGTCCAGGATGTACGTTGCAGAGTTTTGTCCAGGGTAATCTAAAGTCCTAGGGACTGGATTCCTATAGTTATACTAAGTTTAGGGGCTGGACTAACTCTAAGGCCCCACCTATGGGTGGGTTTGGAAAGAGGGGTGGTTACACCCATTTCCTTTGTCCAGTTTCGTGCCAGCCAATAACCAAAGGAAATGATGGACGAAGTGTTGAACATTGCAAGCACTCACCCCCAGTCAACTGATCTGGGTTTAATCCATCACCGTTCTTTAGCCCACTCTGCCACCCCAGTTCAGACATGGCCATATGCAAATTAGTCTGACCCTGTGCCTCATGGGAACAGTCCAGCCGAACTGCCAAGCTATGTCTTCCCTGGACCGGAAACAAGCTTCCTAGGACCGGTTTCTGGCATTTCAGCCGTCTTCAGCCAGGCTTGCTTGAATCCAGTGGCAAAGTGAGCAAGGGACTCACGTCTGAGCATACCCTGCCAACTTATGGCGAACAAAGCAATAACCAAAGGAAATGATGGACGGAGTGTTGAACATTGCAAGCACTCACCCCCAGTCAACTGATCTGGGTTTAATCCATCACCGTTCTTTAGCCCACTCTGCCACCCCAGTTCAGACATGGCCATATGTAAATCAGTCTGACCTTGTGCCTCATGGGAACAGTCCAGCCCGAACTGCCAAGCCATGTCTTCCCTGGACCGGAAACAAGCTTCCTAGGACCGGTTTCTGGCATTTCAGCCGTCTTCAGCCAGGCTTGCTTGAATCCAGTGGCAAAGTGAGCAAGGGACTCACGTCTGAGCATACCCTGCCAACTTATGGCGAACAAAGCAATAACCAAAGGAAATGATAGACGGAGTGTTGAACATTGCAAGCACTCACCCCCAGTCAACTGATCTGGGTTTAATCCATCACCGTTCTTTAGCCCACTCTGCCACCCCAGTTCAGACATGGCCATATGCAAATCAGCCTGACCCTGTGCCTCATGGGAACAGTACAGCCCGAACTGCCAAGCCATGTCTTCCCTGGACTGGAAACAAGCTTCCTAGGACCGGTTTCTGGCATTTCAGACGTCTTCAGCCAGGCTTGCTTGAATCCAGTGGCAAAGTGAGCAAGGGACTCACGTCTGGGCATACCCTGCTAACTTATGGCGAACAAAGCAATAACCAAAGGAAATGATGGACAGAGTGTTGAACATTGCAAGCACTCACCCCCAGTCAACTGATCTGGGTTTAATCCATCACCGTTCTTTAGCCCACTCTGCCAACCCAGTTCAGACATGGCCATATGCAAATCAGTCTGACCCTGTGCCTCATGGGAACAGTCCAGCCCGAACTGCCAAGCCATGTCTTCCCTGGACCGGAAACAAGCTTCCTAGGACCGGTTTCTGGCATTTCAGCCGTCTTCAGCCAGGCTTGCTTGAATCCAGTGGCAAAGTGAGCAAGGGACTCACGTCTGAGCATACCCTGCCAACTTATGGCGCCAGAGCAGGGGCAAGTAGCCCCTGCAACCGGTTTGAACTGGACTATGCACAGGGACACCAAATGTGCCCCCAGTGCCGGACTTCAAAGCACCAGAGAGTGCTCCCGCCCAGCCCCAATACACATCTGCCTGTCTGGGTAGGTGGTTACACCCCTCTTCGACAGGAAACCTATTGTCCAGGCCTCCCCTGCCGGAGTTTCGGTCAGCAGCAGGTGGCCATACCGGTGTCTGTGGCAGAGGCATCCATTTTGTGATGCCAGGGCTCAGGAAAGTCATACCGGGTTTGACCAATGTGAACATGTCTTTCCCTCTAGAAGGGTGGAATGCTACCCCTGCCGCCAGAACTGGCGGGGGGGGGTCGTAGTCCAAAGCGCTTGACACCGAAGACGACATGTTTTGATGCAGTCATTCAAAAGTAAGCATTTACCGCAAGGTTATAATGCACTTAAGAGTATATGGTATGGCTGTATCACAGAACAGCCATAGGGAAAGATTTCCGAGAACTGCAGAGAGGCTCACCCCATGCTTGGGCACCCTCTCACACACAACCAAGCACTCTGCCTTCAGGATTTTCAAGGCCTGCCATAGGAGTGACTTATAGGTTTATATGTGTCTGTATAGATATGTGGATATAGGTAGCTGTTAGACCTGGCACCTTGGCGTGAGTCTCCCTTCCACTTTTTGTGGCTGTGCCTCATGTGTTTTGCTGGTGTTAGCTGCTCAGAGCACTGTGCCACTGCCAACCAGTGCCACAGTGCAAGTGCTCCCTATTTAAAATGTATATGTTGGTTGGATTCCATGATTGGCTTATTTGGTTTACTGTCAGACCCCAGTAAAGTGCACCAGGAGTGCCCAGAGCTTGTAAATACAAATGCTGCTGGTGGGCTTGCAGCACTGGTTGTGCCATCCACAGAAGCGGCCTAGTAAAATGTGTCTAAGGTCTGCCATTGCAGAACCTGCGTGCAGTCTGGTACTGTCATGCTGACTGGGCAAGTGCACCCACTTCCTAGTCCCTAAACCTTCCCTTAACTTCATATTAGTCACCCCTATTGTAGGCCCAAGGGCAGGGTGCATTGTAAGCATAAGGTAGGACAAGCCCTGATGTGTGTGGCATGTCCTAATAGTGAATTACAGCCATTTTCGTTTTTCACTATTGCAAGGCTACCTGTTCCCATAGGCCAGAATGGGCTGTTAGAATTGTTACATCCTATGATCCTAACAGACCCAGGGTACATGGTAGAAAATCGAGTTTAGTATGCCTGAACTCAGAAAAATAAAATACATATTTTAGTAAAGTTTATTTTAATATTCTGTGTTTGCAAATACCACTTTTAGAAAGTTGATATTTGCTTGCCTAACCATTTCAGCCCGCCTCTGCTATGATGTGTATCTGCCTGTCTGGTTTGTGTGAGTGACAGGGCTGGGGAACCCCAGAGGGGCAGGGCTAGGTAACCTGGTGGTGAATAGAGAGATTGACATCCAGATGGGTGGGAGGAGTGCACCTGGACTCTGAATAGGGCTGTGCTCTGCCACCACAATGCTGGCTCCAACTCCTGTGGAGCGGCTGATGTCTCTGCCCTGCACCCTGAATAGAAAGTCAGAGTCATGTCAACAAAGTGCTCAGGAACTGGTTTGGACTGGGCAAAGGCCCCTCTACCCCAGAGGAACAAAGGAATTAGGGGTATAATTATTGGGACCCTGCTTCCAAGAAATTAGATCCTGCTTGACAAGAAGAACCTCTGCCTGAGGAGAAGGAACCGGGAAAGCTGTAAGGAGGAGTACTGTCCCTGACCTGGGGGATTGGCCTGCATTGGTTGCCTTGCTGCTGAAAGGAGAGGAGAAAGACTACAAAGACTTTATTTCAACGTGTGCTTAAAAGATCTCCAAGGGCTTGTGCTGAGCTTGCCCCCTGAACGAAGTCCCAGGACCAGTGGACTTCACCCCCCAGCTCCCCAGAGTTCTTTGGAAGTGCCTGCTGCTGTTGTTGGGCCTTCTGAGGGACTGTGTGTCGCAAGGAGCTGGAAGCGCGACCAAGAAGGAGAAGCGTGCCGCCATCGGAACTGCTGTCGTCGCATCACGTAAAGGGTGTCGCCGCTGCAGCATCGCACCGAGCGGAAGCGTCTCGCATCGTCCAGGAAGTGTCTCGCAACGCCGAAGAAGTGTGTCGCCATCGCAGCCATCGTAGCTGACGCATCGCACCGCATCAAGAGAAGAGTCTCGCATCGAGGAAGAAGCATGTCGCCATCGCAGCCATCGTAGCAGTCGCATTGCACTGCATCAAGAAAAGCGCCTCGCATCCACGGAGAAGCGTGCCGCCGTCGGAGCTGCTGTCGTCGCATCGCGTAAAGGGGTGTCGCCGCTGCAGCATCGCATCGAGCGGAAGCGTCTCGCAAACGTCGGAGAAGAGTGCCGCTGCCAAGGCCGCTGTCGTCGCATCGCGTAAAGGGTGACGCCGCTGTAGCTGACGCATCGAGTGGAGTCTTCTCGCAACATCGGAGAAGCGTAACACATCTGGAAGATCTACACGTCTTTATTTCTTTGCCCCAAAAACTTCATCGCATCAGCATCGTTGCAACACTTTCGTTGCCCTGCGTGTCGCATCTAAGGTACATTGACTTAAAGTGTCGCATTTAAGAACTTAAGAGAACTAAGCAAAATTTCTACCATCTAAAGTAACAGTATTGTGTATTTTTGTCGTTTAATGGTCTTGTGGTAACTCTATATAAAGAATCCTTATTTTTAATATAAAAACCTGTGTGGTGTCCATTTGTAGTGTTGTCACTTGGTTACTGTATGTGTTCACAAATGCTTAACCTATAACGCTCTGAGATAAGCCTTGTCTGCTCGCGCCAAGCTACCTAGAGGGTGAGCGGGGGTTATTTTAGGAGTGTAATCCCTTACCCTGACTAGAGGAAAGGTTCCCTGCTTGTTCCAGGTACCAACCTGTGCCAACCAGAGAACCCGGATTCTAACAGTAGCCTATACCACTGTAAGGGGTGCAAGCACACCCTTACCCAGGCTGCAGTAGCAGACCTGTGGTGCCATTTTGGAGTGCTTCCCAGGGGTGGCATAATACATGCTTCAGCCTCTGGTAGGCCTCTGAGGTACCTATGCCCTAGGTACATAGTATACCATATACTAGGGGCTTATAAGGCACTCCAGAATCCAATTAGATATGTACCTAATGTACATGCAAACCATTTTAGAGAGGAAGCAGCTAGGTTGTGGTCCTGATTAGCAGGGCCACAGCCAGACTAAGGTCGAAAAACAGTGAAATACCAGCAAAAAGTGGGGGTACCCATGTGAAGCAGATCCTACTCTCCAACACAACCCCCCTCCCCCCCCCCCCAAATGCAGGGACATTAAACTAACCTTGACCAGTTGAGTTTTCATGTTCTAAGTGGAAATACCTAGAGAGTCCATCTGCATTGGCATGGTTCCTCCCAGGTCTATGTTCCACTGTAAAGTCCATCCCCTGTAGGAAAATGGACCACCTAATCAGTTTGTGGTTTTCACCCTTCATTAGTTTTAGCCATAAGAGGGGCTTATGGTCTGTCTGAACAAGGAAGTGAGTACCAAACAAGTATGGCCTCAACTTCTTCAGAGCCCAAACCACAGCAAAGGCCTCCGTCTCAATGGCTGACCAACGTTTCTCTCTAGGGGTCAGCCTTCTGCTTATGAAATCTACTGGCTGATCCTGACCTTCTTCATTCAATTGTGACAGTACAGCCCCTACCCCAATTCAGATGCATCTGTTTGAACAATGAACTTCTTGGAGTAGTCAGGACTCTGCAGAATGGGAGCAGTGCACATGGCCTGCTTCAGATCATCAAATGCCTTTTGACAGCTAGCTGTCCACTGAACCTTTTGAAGTTAAGTCATTCAAGGGTGTCACTATTGATCCATACCCTTTGACAAATCTCCTATAGTACCCAGTCAGGCCTAAGAAGGCTCTCACCTGAGTCTGGGTAGTTGGACCAACCCAGTCCATTATGGTCTGGATTTTGCTCTGTAATGGTTGAACCTGGCCTCCAACTACAAGGTGGTCCAGGTACACAACCTGACTCTGCCCTATCTGGCACTTAGTAGCCTTGATAGTTAGGCCTGCGTTTTGCAGGGCCTCCAAAACATTCCTTAGGTGGACCAGGTGATCCTCCCAGGTGGAGCTAAAGACAGCAATATCATCCAGATATGCTGCACTAAAGGCTTCCAGGCCTGTGAGAACTGTATTCACCAACCTTTGGAAAGTGGCAGGTGCATTTTTCAGACCAAAGGGCATTACCACAAATTGATAGTGCCCACTAGGGGTAGAAAATGCTGTCTCTGGCTTTGCATCATCAGCCAATCTGATCTGCCAGTAGCCAGATGTCAAGTCAAATGTGCTGAGGTACTTGGCTGAGGCCAAAGTATCTATGAGCTCATCTGCCCTTGGTATTGGATGGGCATCAGTCCTAGTGACTGCATTGAGACCCCTGTAGTCCACACAAAACCTCATCTCTCTTTTCCCACCACTGGTGTGAGGTTTTGGTACAAGGACCACTGGACTCGCCCAAGGGCTATCTGAGGGTTCAATAACTCCCATAGCCAACATTTTCTGGACTTCTGATATGGTCAGGTTGCCTATAAATCGTATTTTTAATAGGCAGACTGTCCCCAGTGTCCACTTCATGAGTGCACCAGGTAGTCTGACTTGGAGTCAGTGAGAACATGTGTCTGAACTGATTGAGCACCTGTCTGCAATCAGTTTGCTGCTGGGCAGTGAGGCTGCCTGCCAAGGCTACACCATCAACTGACCCATCATCAGGGTTCTGTGAGAGGAGGTCAGGGAGTGGGTCACTCTCTTCCTCCTGTCCCTAATCAGTAGCCATGAGCACGCCCATGTCAGCCCTGTCCACATATGGCTTAAGCCTGTTGACATGGAGAACCCTGTTGGGACTCTTGGGAGTTCCTAGGTCCACTAAATAAGTAACCTCTCCCTTCTGTTCAACAATAGTGTGGGGTCCACACCACTAGTCTTGGAGAGCTGCTGGGGCCACAGGCTCCAACACCCACACTTTCTGTCCTGGCTGGTAAACAGTCAGTACAGCCTTTTGGTCATGCCGGCATTTTTGCAGTTCCTGGCTAGCCTCAAGGTTTTAATTTGCCTTTTTCATGTACTCAGCCATCCTGGAGCGGAGACCAAGTACATAGTCCACTATGTCTTGTATGGGGGGCTTGAGAGGTAACTCCCATCCTTCCTTCACCAAACACAATGGACCCCTGACAGGGTGACCAAACAAAAGTTCAAATGGGCTGTAGCCAACCCCCTTTTGAGGCACCTCCCTGTATGCAAATAAAAGGCAGGGCAAGAGCAGGTTCCATTTTCACCTAAGCTTCTCTGGGAGTCCTTTGATCATGCCCTTTAAGGTTTTTTTGAATCTCTCAACTAAACCATTGCATTGTGGGTGATAGGGTGTGATGAACTTGTAGTTCACTCCACACTCCTTCCACATAGCAGTCAAGTAACTAGACATGAAGTTTGCACCCCTGTCAGACACTACCTCCTTAGGAAAGTCTACTTTTGAGAACACACTCAAGAGAGCCCTTGCCACCACAGGTGCTGTAGTGGTCTTTAGGGGAATTGCCTCTGGGTACCTGGTGGCATGATCCACCACCACCAGTATAAATCTGTGCCCAGATGCTGTTTGAGGATCCATGGGACCAACAATGTAAATCCCAACCCTCTCAAAGGGAACCCACACCACAGGTAGTGGTATCTGGGGGGCCTTTGTAGTGCCACCTGTTTTGCCAATGGCTTGGCAGGTTACACAGGAGCGACAAAACTCCTTTGTGTCTTCAGACATGTGGGGCCAGTGAAAGTGAGGAACAATTCTGTCCCAAGTCTTGTTCTGGCCTAGGTGTCCTGCTAGGGGAATATCATGGGCTAGTGTCAATAGGAAACCCCTAAACTTCAGAGGTATAACCAACCTCCTGGATGCACCAGGCTTGGGGTCTCTACTCTCTGAGCATAGGAGTCCATCATCCAAATAAACTTTATGGGTGCCACTAGCATTCCCAGCAGCCTCATCAGCAGCTTGCTGTCTGAGGGGTTCAAGAGAGGGGCAGGTTTTCTGGCTCAGATCAGACCTGGAAGGGCCTCCTGTCCCCAAGAACTCAATCTAATCAGGTTCAAGCTCCTCTGGGACAGTTCCTTCTTCAGGCTCAAGATCATCTCCCTGAGGAGACTGATCAGCATTCTGAGTCAGGTGGGAAGGCTCTGCCTTAACCCTACTGCTCCTCCTCTTGTGAGGCACCTGGTCCATTATTCCAGAATCCAGGGCCTGTCCAGTGTTAGACATTTTAGCCTGTGACCTAGTCACAGCAAAGACATGTGAAGGGATCCCTAACATTTCTGCATGTGTCCTGCGCTCCACTTCTGCCCAAGCTGAAGTCTCTAGATCATTGCCAAGCAAGCACTGTACTGGTAGGTCTGCACTTACCACAACCTTCTTAAGGCCAGTTACCCCTCCCCATGAGAAGTTAACAACTGCTAGAGAATGGTCTGTTCTGACATTGCTAGCATTGGTCACTTGGTACATTTCCCCAAGTATAATCTGCCCAGGATCCACAAGATCTGTTGTCACCATTGTGACACTTGCCCCTGTGTCCCTGAATGCCCAAGCTTCTACTCCATTTATTAAAGGCTGCTGTCTGTATTTGCCCAGGTTACTGGGACTCACAAAAGGGGACATATCCATGCCCCCATCACTGACAAGCACAGCCTGAGTTGGTACTCTGACTATGCCAGAGTCCATCTCAGAACCCAGGCTCAACCCTAATACACCCTTATTCTGTGTCTTCCCACCACCAATTGTAACTGCACTAGGGGGAGCAGGTGCCTTAGGGGCATTGGTGGTGGCTGGAGTATTTTCTTTGGCCTTGGTGCAGTCACTAGTCCAGTGAGTTTTCTGTTTACAGATTTTGCACCAAGGTTTCTTTTGGCCTTTCCCTTTGTTAGCCTGTGAATCCCCACCAGAAGAAGATTGTTGTGGCCCTTGTGAAGACTTCTGGTCTTTACCCTTGTCCCCACCCTTATCAGAGTTTTTGGAATCTTGCTTCTTTGGGTCACCACCTTGGTTCTGTACCTTCTGCCTCACCTTGGTTCTGACACATTTGTCTGCCTTCTTTCCCAATTCTTGGGGAGAGGTCAGATCAGAGTCTACCAGGTACTGGTACAACAGCTGATTTCGACAGTTATTAAGAATCTGCTCCCTCATTATCAGATCGTACAATCCTTTGAAGTCACACACTTTACTGCCCAATAACCAACCTTACAGAGCTTTAGCAGCACAGTCAACAAAGTCAACCCAGTCTTGAATTTGTGCTTTTTGGGTGTCTCTGAACTTTAACCTGTATTGTTCAGTGGTTAGGCCAAACCCATCTATTAGTGCACTTTTCAAGATCAGCATCCTCTTCTCTTACAGTGAGGAGCTTAGCAGGGCCACAGCCAGACTAAGGTCGAAAAACAGTGAAACACCAGCAAAAAGTGGGGGTACCCATGTGAAGCAGATCCTACTCTCCTACATGTATTGCAACAGCATGGCTAGATAAAGCACCTCCAACTTTCCAACAATGGCTTGCTAGATTGATCTCTGTTTATAATCTTGACAAGGGGATCTATGCGAAGAAGGGCAAAAGAGGGAGAATCCTCGGGAAACGAATCTGGGAACCCATTATAAGTTGGAAGGAGAATTTGTAATGTTTTTAAGTTATGCCTTCTCTCCTATAATTTGGAGAATCAACTCTCATGATTAATGTGGATGTTAATTCTATAGCACCTACTGACCAGGCCGCGCCTTTCAAGGTGGCTATCTCTCCCAGATATCCGTCTGTACTACAGAGCTGCACAACTCCGTGTCCTGGCAGAGTGGTCCCTTAAAGTCTCAGACAAACACTGGCTCCATATGGACCGGCATGTCGCGGGACAAACCATATCGGATCTGCTCTGGAAACCAAAACAAGACAGGCCCAAAAATGTTTATCTTAGCATCCCCACAGCCACTACTCTTGAAGCATGGGATGTAGCCACCGAGACACTACCCTGGACGACCTTCCTATCTCCTTAACACCCCCATTCATTTTAATCCCGCTTTCCCCCGGCAATAACAAAGGGTCCCTTTGACAGATGGAGGAAGGGCAGGTGCCTCATGTTATCGGATCTCTTTCCTTGAGGACAACTGCGGCCCTTCACCAACTGCGCCGCTGCCTTTAATCTACCGCCCTCAGAAGAATTCCAGTATCTCAAGTTAAAACATTGGGTAGAGCAACCCCAGATGTGGAAGGCCCCTACCAGAGATCGGCTTCCAATAGAGAGATTTGTTCAGGCTGGAGGCATGACAATGAATTGTATTTCATTTCTCTATGCTCTCCTGCTCACGGGTGGGCCCCCTCAGGTCCCACAACATAGAAAGTTTTGGGACGCCCTTCTGCCTTCCCCATCACAGAGAAACAATGGAGTTCCCTCCATAAAGACATTGCAAAATACAACCGGTCCATGTTTTTAAGGGAAGCTCATTACAAACTCATGTTCGACTGGTATCTACACCCACAGAGACTACACACTGTTTCCAAACTCTTCAGACAGATGTTGGCAGGGTTGTGGGTTCTTTGGCGACTTCCATCATATATGGTGGGACTGTCCCTCCAGTCAACCCTTCCTGAAGGAAATTATCACTCAGATCAAACAGATACTGGGATACCCCATCCCTGAATCCCTAGAGCATGTTCTTTTAGGGGTGCGGGACCCCTGCCTGAAGTACCAAACCCAGGGGGACCGCTCCATCATGTGGTTATGCCTGGGAGCAGCCAAAATGGCAGTTGCAGCAGCATAAAGGAGAAAAAAAGGAAGGCCCCCTCTCTCACCTATTCGCATACCCTACAGTGGCGAGCCCTGGCCCTGGCCCTGGAATGAATGACAGATATCATAGCAGACTACCGCAAGGGCTTTGATTATATATGGAGTCCACTAGTGAGTTATCTGTCGGAAGGCTTGCCACTTTTTGCCTGTGGTCCTCGTCTAAAAGCCCTTCACCTCTTTCAAACATAACTGGCTGATCCCAGCTGTGGTTTCAGTTGGAGTATTGGCGTATGGGGCTCTCACGGTCCCCCAGGTGCGTCCCCCTCGCTCGTCCCTGGCCGGAGGGTTCAGACCCTGCCAGTCTCTAGCGATGATCTCTGTCTGTTCCCTGCTCTCCTCAATCCCTTTATGGTCAAGTATAATGGACTCCACGGGACTGTTTGTTTAATTTGTTTCACATTTCATTTATGTAGTTAGCGCTCGATCATGGCGCCTGGGCGCACGAGATATGTAGACTGTATGATCATATGTACGATGTGACAATGGGGTGTTTGTGTCTAGAAACGCCTATGGTTATGCCAAGAACCTGTGGAAAAACTGTGTATTATCTATAGATATCTGATGATTTTGGCACATGTTAGAGCTTGGTCGAGCCTCAAATGTTGTTATAAATTGTTGAAACCAATAAAAGATTTTGACAAAAAATGGCTCTACTGGTCACTTCTACTGGTAGTAATTGAACTGGTCAGCACAGGGGCATTTCTGTTCATGTAGTTTGTCCACACATGCAGTATAGTGCACCCTGCCTTAGGGCTGTAAGGCCTGCTCTAGGTGTTGCAAGCAGTGTCTTCTGTCATGACACACAGGGCCATTTCATGTTAACACTTTTATCTACATCAAGACACGTAGCCTGCAATGGTAGTCTACATGAGTTAGGTATGGGGTCCCTTAGGGTAGCACAATACATGCTACAGCCCTTAGGGAGCGTCTTTGGTACCCATACCCTAGGTCCCTGGGGTACCATTTACTAGGGACTTATGCGTGCCAAAGGTATTGCCAATTGGAGCAACAATTGTACAGTTTATGGAAAGAGATCTGGCACTGGGTGTAGGAAGGTGGATATCTGACTATGGTTACCCTCAACTTTTTGCCTAGTGTCTAGCTGGTTTTCGACTTAGATGCGGCTGTGGGCATGCTAATCAGACCCACAGCCCGGCTGTTCTCTCTCTAAATTCATACTATGTACTTCAGGTACATAACCCAATTGGTAAGGATCACCGTATTGGCCCCTGTACAGTGTACCCTAGGTACCCAGGGCATGGGTGTACCCTAGGCCTACCAGGGGCTGCAGCATGTATTTGCCACCCCTGGCCTGGCCTTACAATCAGACATAACTGGCTGATCACTCAGCTGGGGCAGGGTCGTGTAATCACCCCTTGCTTAGATATAGTATACCTATATCTACACTCACAATAGACACATGTGTACCTATCAGCCACTCCTATGGCAGGCCTTAACAATCCTGGAGGCAGAGTGCTTGGCAACATGTGAGATGGTGCTCTAGCATGAGCTGAGCCTGTCTGCAGCTTTCGGAACCGTGTCCTTATAGCTGTTCTATGATATCGCCTACCATATACTTTTAAAGTGCCTTATAATCCTCGCGGTTATGGTAACTATGGTTTGGCTTTATCAAAACATGTCGTGTAAGGTGTCTAACACTTTGGAATACTACCCCCATACCATTCCTAGCGATGAGGATAGTATTCCCCCCTTCTAGAGGGAGAGACATGTTAAAATCCTACTTTGTTGTTTAACTCTGACTAAAGCCTCAGCATCACAAAATGGATGCTGCTGCCACAGACACGAGTCTGACCTCCTGCAGCTGGGAGCCCTCCCAGCCAGGGAGGCCTGGAAAATAGGGTTCCTGCTTGGGGAGGTGCTAGCACCTCCCCAGACGGACTTTAGTGTATTGGGGCAGGGAGGGCTGAAAGGAATGAGACATGCCTGGGGCACACAAGGTGTCCCATGCATAGTCCAGTTCAAACCGGTACTGGGGCACTCCAGCCCCAGCTCCGGCGCGAAACTGGACAAAGGAAAGGGGGTGTATCCACCCCCCTTCCTGGTCCCACCCATAGGAGGGACCTTGCAGGTAGCCCAGCCCACTAGCCTAGTATATTAGAAGGTAGCTGAGCCCTGCAGAATTAGATTACCCTGAAAATCTGCAACTGGAACAGAAACTCTGGACCTTCGACATTCGACCTCAGGAAGAAGACTGAAGAATCACCCTTGTGGCCAAGGAGTGACCACCCTGGGCAACCAGGCACCATCCAGCGACCGCTGCTTGCTTTGCGACTGATCCTACGAGGGACGACTGCAGAGACTGACCAGCGCCGTAACTTCCAGACACCTCTGAACCAGATCCACATCTACAGCAAAGCTGAGACCCGTGGAGGCGACGAGGGACGTGGGACCGGCGACTTGGGAAAAGTGGCTAGTAACTGACTAGCGCGACTTCTGAGACTTCCTCGAGGCTGTGCTTGGGGAATTGAGAAGCCCCAATCCCGAGCACCATCTGCAAAGAAAATCAGCTCCCCACACTTCACGTGTTCTGCGTGGGGCCCTTCTGCACCTGAGTTGCTTGACGTGTTGTCCGGTTGCTGGCCCGTTGGCTAGTGACCCCTGTGACGACGAACCTTCAATTTTGCCTTGCTGGTCCGGCTCCTCCAGACGGGCACTCGCTCCCCTGTGAAAGGGAAGCACCCCAGACCTTCCTGGTCTGCACCAGAAGCAAGTCCTCCATCCTGCGCGGGTTATTGTATTGTATTGTATTGTATAAAGTTCTTCTATAGCGCTTTCTGTCACCCTACGCTTGCCAAGGCTTGTTGGGTCCTAACTCGACATCGACGCCGCCGACAGCAAGAGCCTTTGTGGGACAGCTCGCCTCCTGGTTCTGGTCGTCCTCGACACCTCCTGGTACCCGTGGCTGCTGCGACAAGTTTCACCTCTTCACCTGCATCTTCACGACATCGCCTGGTTCCTTCCTGGTTCCTTCCCGGCTCCTGGCTGGTGACCTAGACTCTGTCCCTTCTGCTTGCAGGTATCCTCCTTCTTGATTCCATCCTTGGAATCCACCGGACACTCTTCACTGACTGCCTGTCAGCAACTTTTCTTCAGGCATCCATAGGAGTCAACGACGAAACCCGACGCAAGTTCACACCTATGCACCCGCAGCCCGTGGGCTAGGTAACTTGAGTACTCCGGTGCTCACAAGGGTATTCACTATCCTAGGGTCTAGTTTCCAAGTCTCTGACTCCTAGCTCCTTCCGAAGTGTCCTAAAACTCTTAAATTCTAAACATTACTATTTCTATCGACTTTTACGCATTACGCGTGAGTGTTTCCACTCTGCACCTGAATCCCGTGGGCCTCCCACTTCCTAACCATGGGTAGTATAGTGTAGCCCCAGCGATTCCCTAGGCCTAGGCCTAACCTGTGTTCGTGACAGTGGTCCTTATACCACTTACTTAGTATATGGTTTGCGTGGCCCCTAGGGCCTAACTGTATTACTTACC
Organism: Triturus cristatus; assembly: GCF_964204655.1. Classification (NCBI taxonomy): domain Eukaryota; kingdom Metazoa; phylum Chordata; class Amphibia; order Caudata; family Salamandridae; genus Triturus; species Triturus cristatus. The sequence continues at coordinate 81,627,507 of NC_140586.1, read as the reverse complement.
TGTGTGACTTATGTATGCTTAAATAAGATTGTGTTGTACTTACCTCGAATCTCATAAAGAGTGCTGAGGGTATTTTAACTAGAATAAATACATTCTATTTTTATATATATCTATTGTGGTGTCCTTTCATTTGGTATTCAAGGTATTACAAATGGTATAACAGCTGGCTTCACATGCCATACAGAGTGTAGCCTAAGATTGCTCTTGTCCATGCTACCACTAGGATAGCTGGTCTATAAGGTTGACTTTAGAACCAATCACCATAAGGGTTGTTTCGACTGATACAAGGTGTACACTAGAACTAGTGACATCATATATCAGGCCAACTTCTCACATTGGTGAGCAGCGGTTGGGATCTGAACTTGCTGTTGTTAATACCATTGTAATCTTGAGATACTAAATTGAAAGATCACAAGGATATTGTCAGGTACATATAACATAGCTTATAAATACTTAACTTCTACTGAACTTAGTTGTTGTAGGTTGAAGGGCCTAGCACACCCTGACTACAACTACTAGAGAGGTTTTAGTAGGTACAACTAGTGTAGATAGGTGCACACACCGCACCCTCACTAGATCATGTCTCTGAGAGGAGATCAAGATGATACTCTCTCAGGGGAGGGATATCCTAAAAAGATACCCTCCAGATATGATACCCTAACTTTTCAGGAGATGAGACAATTGTGTACCTCCAGAAAGTTAAAACAGGGTTCAAACCCTACCCTCATTTATCTAGTGGAGCTCTTAGAAGAGTATGATACTCAGAAAGCCTCCCAGGATGGTGCCCTAGGTACCAATGAGGGTCTGCCCTCTGCAGAAGACTCCCCTCACCATACTGATCAAGATGGGTCAGAAGGGACTTCAGAAGATGAGGTAGACAGCCAGGTCCAAGTTAGGAGACTTAGCCAGGCTAACTTAAGCCTACATGGGAGAATGAATGGGGTCCCCCCATTCAGACCCTCAAGTGGACTTAACCAGAGAGGTAGGAGAGGAAGATCCCCTTCAAGGGAATCTATCCACTCCCATGTCTCTAATAGCTCCAATGCCTCTTCTCATAGGGGAATGACTTCTCCACAGAGAAAAGAGCATCAGGCCAGAATGAGGGAAGCCAATCTGAGGATTGAAAGGGAAGAACTTGCCCTTACCAAGGAGAAGCTTGCTCTGGCCAGAGAGCAAAAGTTAAGTGGGTTAGATCCCACTGGTGGCAGCAATATCCCTAAGGATAGAGACAGGACCTATGACAATAGAAACCTGAGCAAGATTGTCCCTCCCTACAAGAATGGGGATGACATCCACAAGTGGATGACTTCTTTGGAGAGGGCCTGCAAAGTACAGCAGGAACCCCAGAGTCAGTGGGCAGCTATCTTGTGGCTCTCCTTTTCTGACAAAGGTAGAGACAAGCTCCTCACAGTTAGTGATGAGGATGCTAACAATTACAAAGTCCTGAAGAGTGCTCTGATAGATGGGGTTGGCTTAACCACTGAGCAATATAGGTTGTTGTTCAGAGACACCCAGAAGACACAGACACAGGACTGGTCTGATTTTGTGGATTGTGCCACTAAGGCTTTGGAAGGTTGGTTAAAAGGCAGCAAGGTGCAGGACTATGCAGGATTGTACAACTTGATTATGAGGGAGCAGATCCTTAGTAATTGCCAAAACCAGCTTCTCCATCATCACCTGGTAGACTCAGATTTGACCTCTCCCCAAGAATTGGGAAAGAGGGCAGATAAATGGGTCAGGACCAGGATTAGGCCTAAAAATCAGGGCGGTGACCAAAAGAAAGATACCACCAAGCCTCAAGAGAAGGGTGGGGATAAAACAAAAGAGAAATCTTGCTCAGGGCCCCAAAACTTCACACAGGGTGGTGGGTCCCAAGCTCCCTCCTCTACCACAGTTAAAAAGCCTTACTGCCATGAATGTAAAGTTCCTGGACATTGGAAAACTGACAGCAGTTGCCCAAAGGCTAAAAACAAAACTATTCCTCCAATTACTCCTGTAACACCACCTATTACTGTCAGCAGTAATCCCCCAGGTGGTGGGAGTGCCCCCAAAAATTTGGTTGGGTTTTCTTGGGGAACACAGGTGGACCCTGGCTTAGCCAAGTCCCCTACAGTAGCTACTCTTGTCTGTGATGGTGGCATGGGGTTTGCCAACTTCACTGCCTGTCCCAACACTTTGGGTAGGTACAGACAGGAGCCCTACATCAATGGTAGAAAAGCTGAGGCCTACAGAGACACTGGAGCTAGCATCACTATGGTGACTCACAGACTAGTTCCCTCTGAGCAGCTTTTGCCTGGTTTCTCATACCAGGTAACTAACATTGATGGCAAACAGAACAGTCATCCCATGGCAGAGGTATGTCTCAGCTGGGGAGGTGTCACTGGCCCTAAGAGGGTGGCAGTGTCCCCAACCTTGCCTGTAGACTGCATACTGGGGAATGACTTAGAACTCTCAGCTTGGGCTGGAGTTGAACAAGACACCCATTCTAAAATGGTAGGCCTTTCACAAAAGGGTAGTGGGGTTGTGCCAGCCACAACCCCTGTCCAAATAGATTTCCTCCCTGCAAAGGTTGGAAGGGCAGTGGTAGCCACAGCCCAGGCAGAGACAGACTTCCCTGTAGAGATTGGCAGAGCTGTGACAGTCACAGCTCAAACCCAAACTGAGTGCCGCCCTGAAAAGGTTGGCAGGGCTGTAATGGTCTCAGCCCATACTCAGACTGACATAGGTGTAGTGAAGCCTGAAACTATGGATCACTCCACACAAACAGAGAGTAGTGGGGAGGAAGAAAAGTCTCCCTCTCCCCAGACCTTAGGAAAAGGTCAGCCTCCTCAGGGATCTGACCTCACCCCTTGTGAAGGAACTGCCCCAGAGGTAGCCAGGCCTGGCCTGGCAGAGCCTCTGATGTCAGTGGACCCTTCCAAGGTGGGACCCAGTCTGGTGCAGGTAGCCTGCCTCTCTCTACCCTGCCTCAGTCAGCCCAGGGCTGCAGAGGTCAGGGAGGCCAGTGGACCCCAAGAGGGCCCCTGTCCACAAGAACCCCCCCCCCCATCAAATGAATGAGGATTGCCTGGATAGTAGCCCTAGCCAGGTGATGGTTAAAAACATTCCTGAGGGATCTCCTTTACAGGTAGTTAGGGACCTCCCCCAGAGGGATTCTTTTGGGCACAGGCAAACATGGGACCTTAGGGCCCCAAACCTGACCTGTCCCTCCAGTAAGCCCACAAAAGGGACCCAGCCTCCAGCTTAGGTAGCCAGAGGCTGACCCTGAGAGCACAGTGCAACTCAGTTAAAGAAAGAAAGGCATCCATGGAGGGGGATGATTGGAGGAAGCTGAGGCCTCACTTTGAGGACACTCACTTCAGTACTCCATCTCAACCCCAGCCTTTTACTTAGCAAAGACACACCAAAGGTAGAGATTCCGTATGGTGGAGACCCTATGATACATTTAGGGTGAGGGGTTGCTTAGTGGACCATGAGACAGGGGGTAACCATGCCAGTGCTGGTTCTTCCTTATATGGCCACTTAGGCAATGTAGGCTTACCTGGACAAGGACAGCCTTATCTCCTTTCGTTGGGGGCGGGGGGGGGGGTTGTGTAGGAAGGTGGATATCTGACTATGGTTACCCCCAACATTTTGCCTAGTGTCTAGCTGGTTTTTGACTTAGATGTGGCTGTGGGCCTGCTAATCAGACCTACAGCTCGGCTGTTCTCTCTCTAAATTCATACTATGTACTTCAGGTACATAACCCAATTGGTAAGGATCACCTTATTGGCCCCTGTACAGTGTACCCTAGGTACCCAGGGCATGGGTGTACCCTAGGCCCACCAGGGGCTGCAGCATGTATTATGCCACCCCTGGCCTGGCCTTACAATCAGACACAACTGGCTGATCACTCAGCTGGGGCAGGGTCGTGTAATCACCCCTTGCTTATATATAGTATACCTATATCTACACTAACAATAGACACATGTGTACATATCAGCCACTCCTATGGCAGGCCTTAACAATCCTGGAGGCAGAGTGCTTGGTAACATTTGAGATGGTGCTCTAGCATGAGCTGAGCCTGTCTGCAGCTTTCGGAACCATGTCCTTATAGCTGTTCTATGATATCGCCTACCATATACTCTTAAAGTGCCTTATAATCCTCGCGATTATGGTAACTATGGTTTGGCTTTATCAAAACATGTCGTGTAAGGTGTCTAACACTTTGGAATACTACCCCCATACCATTCCTGGCGATGAGGATAGTATTCCCCCCTTCTAGAGGGAGAGACATGTTAAAATCCTACTTTGCTGTTTAACTCTGACTAAAGCCTCAGCATCACAAAATGGATGCTGCTGACACAGACACGAGTCTGACCTCCTGCAGCTGGGAGCCCTCCCAGCCAGGGAGGCCTGGACAATAGGGCTCCTGCTTGGGGAGGTGCTAGCACCTCCCCAGACGGACTTTAGTGTATTGGGGCAGGGAGGGCTGAAAGGAATGAGACATGCCTGGGGCACACAAGGTGTCCCATGCATAGTCCAGTTCAAACCGGTACTGGGGCACTCCAGCCCCAGCTCCGGCGCGAAACTGGACAAAGGAAAGGGGGTGTATCCACCCCCCTTCCTGGTCCCACCCATAGGAGGGACCTTGCAGGTAGCCCAGCCCACTAGCCTAGTATATTAGAAGGTAGCTGAGCCCTGCAGAATTAGATTACCCTGAAAATCTGCAACTTGAACAGAAACTCTGGACCTTCGACATTCGACCTCAGGAAGAAGACTGAAGAATCTCCCTTGTGGCCAAGGAGTGACCACCCTGGGCAACCAGGCACCATCCAGCGACCGCTGCTTGCTTTGCGACTGATCCTGCGAGGGACAACTGCAGAGACTGACCAGCGCCGTGACTTCCAGACACCTCTGAACCAGATCCACATCTACAGCAAAGCTGAGACCCGTGGAGGCGACGAGGGACGTGGGACCGGCGACTTGGGAAAAGTGGCTAGTAACTGACTAGCGCAACTTCTGAGACTTCCTCGAGGCTGTGCTTGGGGAATTGAGAAGCCCCAATCCCGAGCACCATCTGCAAAGAAGATCAGCTCCCCACACTTCACGTGTTCTGCGTGGGGCCCTTCTGCACCTGAGTTGCTCGACGTGTTGTCCGGTTGCTGGTCCGTTGGCTAGTGACCCCTGTGACGACGAACCTTCAATTTTGCCTTGCTGGTCCGGCTCCTCCAGACTGGCACTCGCTCCCCTGTGAAAGGGAAGCACCCCAGACCTTCCTGGTCTGCACCAGAAGCAAGTCCTCCATCCTGCGTGGGTTACGCTTGCCAAGGCTTGTTGGGTCCTAAATCGACATCGACGCCGCCGACAGCAAGAGCCTTTGTGGGACAGCTTGCCTCCTGGTTCTGGTTGTCCTCGACGCCTCCTGGTACCCGTGGCTGCTGCGACAAGCTTCACCTCTTCACCTGCATCTTCACGACATCGCCTGGTTCCTTCCTTGCTCCTGGCTGGTGACCTAGACTCTGTCCCTTCTGCTTGCAGGTATCCTCCTTCTTGATTCCATCCTTGGAATCCACCGGACACTCTTCACTGACTGCCTGTCAGCAACTTTTCTTCAGGCATCCATAGGAGTCAACGACGAAACCTGACGCAAGTTCACACCTATGCACCCGCAGCCCGAGGGCTAGGTAACTTGAGGACTCCGGTGCTCACAAGGGTATTGACTATCCTAGGGTCTAGTTTCCAAGTCTCTAACTCCTAGCTCCTTCCGAAGTGTCCTAAAACTCTTAAATTCTAAACATTACTATTTCTATCGACTTTTACGCATTACGCGTGAGTGTTTTCACTCTGCACCTGAATCCCGTGGGCCTCCCACTTCCTAACCATTGGTAGTATAGTGTAGCCCCAGCGATTCCCTAGGCCTAGGCCTAAAGTGTGTTCGTGACAGTGGTCCTTATACCACTTACTTAGTATATGGTTTGCGTGGCCCCTAGGGCCTAACTGTATTACTTACCTGTGTGACTTATGTATGATTAAATAAGATTGTGTTGTACTTACCTCGAATCTCATAAAGAGTGCTGAGGTTATTTTAACTAGAATAAATACATTCTTTTTTTATATATATCTATTGTGGCGTCCTTTCATTTGGTATTCAAGGGATTACAAATGGTATAACAGCTGGCTTCACATGCCATACAGAGTTTAGCCTAAGACTGCTCTTGTCCATGCTACCACTAGGATAGCTGGTCTATAAGGTTGACTTTACAACCAATCACCATAAGGGCTGTTTGGACTGATACAAGGTGTGCACTAGAACTAGTGACATCATATATCAGGCCAACTTCTCACACTGGGGACCTAGATAGCAGAAAAGCATGCACTTCCAGTCAAAATTGTATTGAATCCCAAGCAAGAAGTAGGGTGGCCATGTCAAACAGGGGCACTTTCTAACAAATGAGCAGTCTCAGCGTACAATTTTATGGACTGTATGGCATCGTCCACATGCTTTCCAAACAGGTTCTCCCTGTTAAGGGGCAGATCAAGGATATTTGATTGTACCTCTAGGGTAAGCGCTGTCGCTTTCAGCCACCCTTGGCGATGTAAAACCGCCACCCTTGCCATCTGGAGAAAGGCTGTGGATGAAATGTCCATGTCTATGTCAATTTTTTTTTAAGAGGTCTTTTCTCTTTCCGTCAGGAATTCTTGGTCTTCTTTTTTCTTGTCCTCTGGGAGATACTCTAAGAACAGTGACATGTCAGACAAAATCTGACAGTTGTATCTCTCAAGGATGGCAGAGTGTTGGAAGCTGTAATAGAAGTCGCTACCATGGCAGAGAATCTCATGCCAATGTTGTCCAGTCTGCCGCCTTCCTCATCAGGAGGTGCCGTGCATGGCAATGATGGATCTTTTCCCTGTTGTTGAGCCGCCTGCATTATGACGGAGTCTGGTCTAGGCTGACCAATAAGGCAAGTTGGAGAATTATCCGGAGCTTTGTAATTCTTGCCAAGCTTCGGGACGACCGACGCCACTGAAGCTGGTGTCTTCAACAGTTTTAATCCCCCCTGACAAATAAAATCCACAATAGGGGTAGATCTTGCTGTGTGCTGGGCGTCCACTTTAAAGTCAAATAGAAAGCACTCAGTTTGTTTTGCTGGAAGAGGAAGATCACAGCATCTGGACGTTCTGTCTAGTATATAATAGAGGCCACCAATATAGGCTGGCAACGAATTCGCCAGAGGAGGAGTAGGTGAGGCTGACATTGGGGCCACGTAATCATCCCCTTCAGGATGATACCCTGAATCAAGTTGAATTTCCCCTTCCTCAGGCTGCTGATCACAGTCACTGTCAGCTAAGGTGTCTCTTATGGTAATACTTGGCAGCACAGATCTTTCTCATTGTGGCCTGGGAGGGCTCCTTGGATTAGAGGCAATCTCCAGAACGTCCTGTTTTACAGGTCATTGTTGTGCCTGGGTCATTGGCGTCTGGGAACCTGTTGTAATAATCATTTATCATCATGCGCAAGTTGGTTGACCAATGACACAGTGATTACGATATAATGTCTTTATACATGATGTTGCTCTTCTTCCAGTTCCTCGTATGGATGATGCTCCTGAAATGTATTGTACTCCTGAGTTGACTGATGGCCCCTGTCAGAGAAAGAAAAGATGCACTCCAGATATGTAGGCTGATCTTGGTCTGCCTCACCAGTCTCAGTTTCCTGACCCTTTCATTTGAGCTGAGAAGGGCTATATGCTTGACCAAAAAGACTTTAATCGCCCGATTCCAGCATTTACAGCACGTCTATTGGTGGCAAAAGAGAATATTGAGAAATGTCCTGTGGCATAGATGATGCTATGCCCTTGCTAGAAATATACAAAATTTATTTTTGCTGCAGTTCATGGGGTCATCGACCGCGGTGTCGACAATTTAGACCTAGATGGAATCCTCGTATACAGAAGGTGATCGGATGAGGCTGATGGCGTTGACATAGCTTTTGACGAAGTCCATGCTGTCGGAGACGGTCTCAATGATGAAGATGATGCCGTTGTCAGAGTCTTTATCGACGACAAAGAAACGGTCGTCATTCTGGTAGTCGCCATAGTCACAGGCATAAGATGGGATACCTGAGACGATGTAGAAGTCGACGACGGGGTGATCTTCGTCGGCGGATCCGTCAACAGGCAAGTTTTCTTTATCAACAACTCCTTGAATGGAGTAGTAGGAGATTATGAAGGTGAGATGACCAGTCTTCCATGAGAGGGAAAATGTCCAGCTGGGTCTTTGCTTCACGCCCTGTCAATACTGGTCTCCCTACTATGAGACTTAGCTCTCTTAGAGTCTCTGCCAGATGAGGGGGAATGCTCCTCTTTTCTCTTTTTGAGGAGGAATGTCCCATTTCCTCACACTCACAGTCTGAATCAAATGTGCTTTCTTTTTCTGTAGCCAAAGGAGCAGCCTGGCATCATGATCCTTGAGGTTCTTAGCTGAGAAAGTGCAGAAGTATTTGCACTCCTCAGGCTTGTGCTAAGGATACAGACAGTATAAGCATTCCTTGTGGGGGTCTTCTGAGAAGAGCCTTGATTTCCCACAGGACTTGCAAGGTCTTTAAAGCTTTTGTTTTGGAACTCTCAGACATGTTGAAAATAGGCAAAACAATCCCATACTGTACTTCAGATGTTTTCTGGCGGTTTGGAGACTAACTGGATAGCTGTCAGGGCAAACGTTGATCTGTGAAACACTGTAATTTATCAGAGCTCAGAGAGACTCCCTAACAAACAAAGGCACAGCTAATTCTCAAAAATATCATGGAATGTCGTGCAGCAGCCAAAAATAAGGTGTCGAGTGACAGGGAGGGAGCAGGAGAGTGCCATATCTACAAAGATATGGCTGTCTCCTCCCCTCTCCCTAGTGCTGGGGCAGATTTCAGCTGCTGTGTGCCAGACACATACCATAGCACCATTGTGCTAGTGTGCGTGTCCGAGTCTACCATAGGTTTTGAACCCTTCCAGAACAAAATACTATGCTTAGACACACGCTAAAACTTTTCCTACTTTGTATTTGTGTTGCACGGTGCAGCACGCATGCAAAGTCTTAAAAGAAAGGAGTAATAAAAACATTTCTCCTTTTTACATCTCTTTTCAAATGGCATTTCCTTTTGGCGCTAAACCCTGTCTACAATTGTTTGTAGGAAGGGTTTTGCATCAAAAGGCATGGGTGGTTACATGGGAACACCCATGTATCACCCATGTAACTCCCCCTTGGCGCCAAGTACCGCAAAGCAGTGCTTCGCGCTGCTTTTGCATTACTTTTACAGTACTTTCCAGTGCAAAACTTGTTTTGCACTGGAAAGTAAATTAGGAAAAAAACATTTTGTGCTGATTAGCGTCACTTTTGTGAAGCTAATCCAGCGCAAAATGTTTGTGAATCTGCCCCGATAGGCTGTCTAAAAGGATAAGTTACTTACCTGTAATCCTAGTTCTCTTCCAGGGGTATCCTCATCAAAGTCATAAGCACTGAATATTCCCGCCCATGTGCGGGAACCCCGGAAATAATAAAATTATATATGAAAATCACATATATATACAGCTCTGTATATGTATAAACATATATTATTTTTTCCAAGCCAATGCAGCCCCCATAGTAGGCTAGACAATGTAGATATAAATATCCAATAACACACCATAGGTATAATAATACACCTAAATCTCTTTTTTTTTTTAATGAGGTAAAAACTCATGAGACAGAAAAGAAAACACTGTGCAAAACACAGATCCACAAAACATTGCTAGCCTGCAGGCTGCATTGCAATACAATACCATAGAGACTGAAAAGCCTTGTACAGGTAAAAACTGGCACCGTGCCGTTAAGGCAGCCCTGACTCCAATATTCCATCATGCCTCAGGGGTGACAGTTGGGTCAGTTGTCCTTTGCGGGACCGTAGTCCTAAACACAAAGATATACTTCGTCCATATTTAATAATACAGTCCTCTCATTTGCCTGGGGAGGCGGGTGGGTTGCTTATGACTTTGATGAGGATACCCCTGGAAGAGAACTAGGATTACAGGTAAGTAACTTATCCTTCTCTTCCAGGGGATCCTCATCAATAGTCATAAGCACTGAATAGAATAGCAAGCCCATCTTCCACTGCAGGCAAATGAGAACTGCACTATACATTGAAGATAACAACCAAAATAATCAGTTGTTGAACAGATTCCTAAAGGAGGCTTGCCCTACTTGAGTGTCTGCTCTGGTGTCCGAGTCCAGACAATAATGTCTCGTGAAAGTATGGACAGATCTCCAAGTAGCTGCTTTACAGATCTCGGAGAGTGGGACATTAATGAGAAACGCAGCAGTAGCCGCTTTCCCTCGTGTGGAATGTGCCTTAGGTAGAGGCCACAACGGTTTCTGAGCTAGTTGGTAAGCTAACTTAATGCTTGACACAATCCATCTGGCAATAGAACGTTTAGATGCTGCAAAACCTGTACGGACAGCACCATAGTTTACAACCAATTGGTCAGACTTTCTGACCGCCTTAGTTCTATCTAGGTAAAATTTGAGAACTCGTTTAATATCCAAAGAATGCAACGCCCTTCTCAGCTGGCGAGGAGGGGTTGGGAAAGAAAGTTGGTAGTGAGATAGACTGATTCACATGAAAATCGGACACCACCTTAGGTAAAAATGAAGGATGAGTTCTCATCACCACCCTATTAAGGTGAAAAACCGTGTAGGGTTCTTTTGAGCAGAGGGCCTGTATTTCACTCACCCTACGTGCTGAGGTGATAGCTACCATGAAGGCTGCTTTCCACGTAAGGTGCTGTAATGTAGCCTTATGTATGGGTTCGAAAGGTGGACTCATAAGCTTTGAATGAACCAGGTTCAGCTCCCAAGGAGGCGAGGGAGGACTCACTGGGGGGTAAACCTTTTTGAGTCCCTGCAAAAAATCTTTTACCACTTGAATCTTAAAGAACGAATGCTGAGATGGAGAGCGCCTATAGGCCGTAATGGCCGCCAGGTGCACTTTGATGGAGGAGAATTTCAACCCCACCCTTTCTAAGTAAAGCAGATAGGGGAATATTACTTCCTCTTGACATTTCGTAGGATTATATTGATTCTGTATACACCATAAATAAAATCTATTCCACTTACAGAAGTATGAGTGTCTTGTAGAAGGCCTCCTAGCTTCCTTCAATATGGTCATACATTCCTGAGGAAGGTTTAAATGGCCATACTGGAGGACTTCAGGAGCCATGCTGTTAAGCTCAGCGAGGGAAGGTTGGGATGGTAAATCCTCCCCTGCATCTTGGTTAGCAAGTCCGGTCTGCACGGCAGACGCTTGTGCGGCCGGATCGATAGGTGAAGGAGATCTGGGTACCACCACTGCCTCTGCATTTCAGAAAGGACATAAAGCCTAATCCTCTCCCTTTCTTTCAAAGTCCTCTTAGAAAGGTCCTTACAATGTTGACAGGAAGCAGGAGAATGAGTGTCCCGTAAACAGATGATACACACATCGTGAGTATCTGAAGGAGCCTTCTTTTTGCCACAGGATGGACAGGGCATGAACAAGGAAGGCCTTTTCTGACAAAAAAAAGTTTTGAAATCTGTCAGCAAAACAGGAAAAATGCTTCACCAAAAGGAAATAATTAAGAGGAAGCAAAAAATTCACTAGAAAACAAGCAAATCTTGACTAGAAAGTCAAAACTGAAGAGAGCTGAACTCCAGGGTCCTAACTGAAGGAGCCGGAAAGAACAACTGACCCAACTGTCACCCCTGAGGCATGATGGGATATTGGAGTCAGGGCTGCCTTAAAGGACAGGTGCCAGTTTTTACCTGTACAAGGCTTTTCAGTCTCTATGTTATTGTATTGCAATGCAGCCTGTAGGCTAGCAATGTTTTGTGGATCTGTGTTTTGCACAGTGTTTTCTTTTCTGTCTCATGAGTTTTTACCTCATTAAAAAAAAAAAAGAGATTTAGGTGTATTATTATACCTATGGTGTGTTATTGGATATTTATATCTACATTGTCTAGCCTACTATGGGGGCTGCATTGGCTTGGAAAAAATAATATATGTTTATACATATACAGAGCTGTATGTATATGTGATTTTCATATATAATTTTATTATTTCCGGGGTTCCCGCACATGGGCGGGAATATTCAGTGCTTATGACTATTGATGAGGATCCCCTGGAAGAGAATCTGAGGTATAGTGGCTCCGCAGGGGAGTGCTTCAGGATCTCTGCTCTGATTGGTTAAATTTGGTTGTTTTAAAACAAAATGAATTGGCTACCAATGTCTATTGTTTTCTATGAGGTTTATAGGCCAATACTGTAACACTGCTTATATTACTGTTACAGTGGGACTCCCATCATGACGACGGCGAAGATTCAAGCATGTGAATCTATGAAAGATGCAATATTAGAGAACCTATGTTAAAGGAGACTGTGACACTCTTAGTCCTTGAAGTTTTCACCTATTATCAATTTGGACCGGCCTGTAACTACTGCTAAAGCTTTAATAAAAAATCATTGTCAATGCGGTACTAAGCATGCATGCCTAGCTGCCATTGTGAGCTAAATGAGTCTTTCTTTAATTGTTTTTACTGCAGATTTGGAATTCTATAATGTTGCTATTTTGTACCAGCATCAACAATCAATACAATTACATTAAAAGAAAAGGGACAACTGGTTCCTAGAACCTTAAAACTATTCCTTAATTGGGGCATGTTGTGGCTTTCAAAACTGGACCAAGGTACTGCACTCTAGCAAGCATTGACAAAGCCAATACGTCTCTCCTTTAGAAACTATTGATATTGCCAAAGCACAATGCGTTTTCTGATGCTGTACAGCATTGGCAAAACAAAGAGGGAAAAGTAAAGTGTAAAAACGTTTGCTGGTGTCGTTCTTCTGTAGGAACAAGCATGAGTCATCATGTATGCACGCCCTACAGAATGACCTGGGTGCCATTTTCCTTTTTTTTGTATTTACAAGATGGTAGGCGCCAATTGAGTTAGTAACTAAAAAGTGTCTTTTTTTGTCAAAAAGAGGGCAACAAAGGAGAGTGTGGGGGACGGGTGGTGTTAGAAGGTGGAGAAAAGCAGCACATAAGGGAAAAGCCACACAAATGGCAGACGAGAAGCATATTATGTCACAGGGTTTGGTGGGGAGAAGTACACAAGAGAGAGCAAGAAACACCCAAAGGAGGACAACATGAGGGTGGAGGAGAAGCAAATGAGGCAGAGAGCACATCAGAGCGTTGGGGACAGGTATTTGGTGGAGCGAGAAGCACACAAAAGAGAGAGCTGGAAAACTCATAAACCTTCATGTTTCCTAAAAGCGAGCAGTGAAAGAATACAAGTCAGTCAGTCAAATGGATGGTAAACGGTCTATGATACTGAAATTGAGTAGGAAACCATGGAATAAGAAGCAAGCAAATACAACTGCCGATAAAGCCAACCGCTTGTAAGCAGTGGCTGCCTCTAAGCCCACTGTAAATTCACAATAGGTCTTTCTAATTCAAACAGCTTCCACTGTCAATCAACCAATCAATCAATCAGTCAGAATTTGTAGAGCGCTGCTAATCACCTGTGAGGGTATCAAGGAGCTAGGTTACTGGGCTCAGTTGATAAACGAGGTCTTCAGTCTCTTCCTGAATTCTGCCATTGAGGGTGATGTCCAGAGGTGGAGGGGGAGGCCGTTCCAGGATTTGGTGGTGTTGCTTCGGCAGATGCGTGGTGTCTGTGAGGGGGAGGGATGCAGAGCAAAGGTCTCTGGATGGTTGGTCGAAGTTCAGGCTGTATGCTGGTCCTAGGTTGTGGAGGGCTTTGGAGGTGTGTGTCAGTATTCTTGAATTGGCATCTTATCCGGACAGGGATCCAGTGGAGGTTCCTAAGGTGTGGAGTGATATGGGTTCGTTTGGGCAGGTTGAGGATGAGTCTGGCTGCTAAGTTCTGTATCGTTTGAAGTCTTCTCATGAGTTTGCTGGTGGTTTCTGGGTACAGTGCATTGCTATAGTCCAGCCGGCTGGTTATTAGGGCTTGAGTGACGGTTTTCCTTGAGCCGGTGGGGAGCCATTTAAAGATTCTTCGGAGCATGCAGAGGGTGTGGAAGCAGTTGGAGGAGACTGCGTTCATGTGTTGTTTCATGGTGAGTTGGCTGTCCAGGATGTTGTCAAGGTTACGGGCGTGGACTATCGGTGTGAGAGTGGGTCCCAGTTTGGTGGGCCACCAGGTGTCGTTCCGGGGGGGGGGGGGGGGGGGGGGGGGTTGGCACATTGTTTCCAAAGATCAGCAATTCAGTTTTGTCAGTGTTGAGCTTCAGACAGTTGGCCTTCACCCAAGTCTTCATGCAATTTTGGAAGTTTTCCCTTCTGGTAGGTGACCCAAACCTCTTTGCCACTTTTTTGCCTTGTGTAGAATCTTAGCACACTTACCCACCCTAGTACACTGTTATTCTCTTGATAGAAATATGCTCAAATAATGTGAGCATCAAATCAAATACAGTCAAATATTAATTTAAGCCAGTCTGCACAATTCTATGAAGCAGAAAACAAGCATGGGCATTTAATGTATCCCATTAAAAAGGCCGGGGGCCACGGTAAAGAAAAAATGTATTCTTCTAAAGGGAGAAAATGGACAGACTGTCTGAGCATTTTCAGTTTGAACACATTTGCTTCAGCTGCACTGAAAGCAATAAGATACTTTGGAGCACGAGTTATGGTTTGAAGAAAATAACTTTCAGATGCCATTGGATTAAAAGGGGTTAAATCACACCAAATTCTTCCACTCCTCATCGTGGGTAGTAAGTGAGATATAAATGCAATGAAAGTGCCATACGTTGTATGTCTGCATCTCAATGAGATCGCCATCACAGAGTAAATTGAAAACTGCACTGAAGTCTTCTAGGCACCTTCCTGAGCAGCATGCAGCAAGAGGCTGATTCAAGTATGGGACTAGAGTCCAACACGAGCCAGGCAAGCTTGATCTCTGCAGGGTCAGCCATACATTCAGAGAGCAAGGTGATGGGTTTTAAATTGCACAGATGCATCAGGAGAGGCAACTCCACGATAACCAAGTGAAATAAAAATCATAGCATTGCCACCGCTAGCCCTTTGAGGATATGAGGACCCTTAAAATTGTAAAAATGCAATGCATGCAACAACATAAAGGGCAGTGACACTCTTTGTGGCTAAAATATGTCGCAGATTTATTGATAACACAGGTTGAGTTAGCTTACGGGCAATCCAAGGGTCAATGTGAGATCCTTGAACAGCCTACACCCATCCTGAGAAAGCTAGAGCTCTCCTGTTGGTGTTTTCATCACCATTGCACTTAGATTATTTACAGCTTGTTCATTTAAAGTGGGTTGACACTCTACTCTTTACTTTTGTGTCATGCTCCTGATAAGTCAGAGTGAGACCATGGCCAGTCTCCACAGTTGCTCAGGATCTCAACTGTACCTTGAGGGATTAAAAAGCGTTGCAGTATCATCCCAGGCGCAGGCGCGGCTCCTTAATGACTCCCAGTGAAACTGAGGAATTGTTTTTTAGCACAAGATCCGCTATCTGGAGGCTGTTTTAGTTGTTTACAGCTTTAGGATTGCTCTGTAACTCTGCCAAGCCTCTGGGATGGCACTTGGCAATATTCAAGGCCCCCATCTGCGCTCACCTCATATCACCATTAAGAACAGCCGTCCCTTTTCAGGGCATCACTAATGTTTAGCAGGAGAATGTCTGTACCCACAGTGGGCAAGTGTACCTTATCTGGTGCAGAATTACCGCTTGGATGTCTACGTATCATGCTATGTCTGAGGAAGCCTAATCCATGCTGCACTGTAAAGTTCGGTTGGGACAGATTAATTCTCCGACCTGGGCATTTCAATAGCCTCAGGTGATATAGCTCCCTGCTACACCCTGCAAGGGATGATTTCCAACCAAACTATCTTGCTGCTTCCCATTAGGGAGGCCATCTTGGTAAGACTTTGTTTCTTGGCATGCTTATAGGGGCCCCTCCCACAGAAGGTAAGATCATTAACCCCCTGTTGGATTATCAGAATGTCTGGCTTAATCCCTCTCTTCCCAAGCAGCTGGAAAAACATAGGTTCTAGCATGGCCCATCTCATTCCTCGGCTTCCCATCCAGGACAATTCAACGTTACTGAAACTGTGGTTCCAACTTTTCACTCTGGCCTGCTGTTCCGCTCTGGCCACAAAGGAGTGGCATATCACCTATACTGTTTTAATTCCTAAATAAAACAAGAAGGTACGCATTACCTCATACTTTATTAACATCTGTGATTACACTCAATTTGTCATGTTCCACTGCTATTAGCTAGACATAAACAATGTTCGGCACAGGAGTCAAATATTCTCTAACGTAGGACCTCCCTGTAACACATACCCAAGCCCACTTCTTTAGGCAGAGCCAAAATTCACAACAAATGTTGAACGGTATTTTGGAGGACCTATTGCCAGTGGTGATGCTTGTGAAGTACTTGTTTGAGTGAGTAGCGACTCTGCTCTTTGTGTAAGGATGGCTTGCCTCAGCAAGCTGTGTTGTGTGTTATGAGTGTGCGGCCCCTTCTTGAAAATGTTTGGAATGAGCTCAATTTGGTTTGTTGTCGTCATTGTGTTCTGCAGATGCCATTGGAAGAATTACACTTTAAATTTTGAAGAATTAATAAATAATAATACATGAATAAAAATATGGTTTGATCAGAAATACTAGTAACAATGTACATTCGTTTTTACATAGGAAAAGTGCAACTTTTGAAAAATGTCAAGAAGAATGTGTGTTTTAATTAAACAGTGCTGTGTATTTCTGTGCTTAGAAAGACACATATTTTAAAAGTGCATGTAGGAATGTGCTTGCTTTCTCTATGAAAAAGAAGGGGAGAGAGACCAGAGCGGACGAAAGAGTGTTTATTTCTGGCAGGCTTGCTCTGGCGCTTCGACCTTGGTAGACATTCCAAAGGAGGGGACCAGAGTGTAGAGAGAGAGGGGAGGCTCTGCTTAATATTTTTGGCAAAAGACCAGGCAGGTTCTATAAAGCCATAAGAGAGAAGGAGGGGCAGCAGCGCCTGTGGGCCATGTGCAGCTCCTGACACAGAGAGCAGCTTTGCCATGCATGCAGAATAATGATTTCAATTTAAGGTTGCTGTGCCAGGGCCAGATGAGGAGGCAATAAAATAAAGTTTGCATTAATGTGCCATCATGTTAAACAGCACAATAGCTAAAGGAATTGGTAGTTGGTTATTAGATTAATGTTTTCTAGTTAGCTCAATGTGCTTGTACAGCAAAATTTACAAAGTGGCACAGTCCAATAGTATTGGACATGGCCTCCTTGGTGTGGTTTGCCCTAGTTATTTACCTCCTACAAGTCTGTCCGTGCCCAGCTGCGAAAAGGGGTGAGTATTGTCGACAGGAGGTCACCTGCTTAAGTTATCTACTGTCGAAGAAGGGTATGAGACTAGCTCCTGGGCAAATTAAGGGTAAGCAAAATTAAGTAACACATTGTGTTTTTTTGGTTTTGTGCATGGTATATGTATTATTGTGTCCTTTTTTCTTGGTTTATGTGCCTATTATGTGTATTATTGTGAGCTATTCTGCGTGGAAAGTACGCAGGGCAGTTTGTTGTTGTGTTCTCTCTCTCTCTCTCTCTCTCTCTGAAGCCTGCCTGAGTTGTCTAGGAATGGCCAATGGACAATCGGTTGGGCTCGCTTTAGTCATTCATTTCACAGGATGCTGTGAATATGTTTTTGAATAAATAGAGATAAAGCACCTCACCAGTGCACGTCTAATTGGCTATTACGTAATACTGTTTGAACAAATTGTTAGAATTAACTAAATGAATAAATAAATATGCCATTTTACTGTCCCTCCTTTCTGTAAACTGATGAAATTGGAATTGGATAAAGATGAAAGGATGGGTAGAATAGACTGATTTTCCCTTATTTGACCTTTAAGGAGAACTATATGTTGGTGGTTTTTGTTCCAAATTCCCAGGTGGCAACACCATTATTGTTGATGTTATTGCAGCACTACATAAGTCGCAGAGGCATCACAAGTCCCTTATCAGTTAGTCTATGTAATTGAGCTGACATCCCTTGCTAGAGCTGGTGAATAGATTTCTTCCCTGAATATGATATTATATGGCCCGGATCGTGAAAAGTATGATGCATATGGTTCACAATGCTAGGAAAGATGCCCATATGCCCTTAGCACACATTTTTAAGAACAAAATGTTCTTTGCTTGTTTTCTTGTCTTCCACAAAGTTCTGCTGGAAAATTCATGTACCTACTAGGTTATGTTTAATTTATCAGTTATTCATGCAATATGGATCTCTGTTACAGTCACAGTTTTAGAGTTTCCCGCTACACCTATAATATGAGAGCATGGTCATAAGAGTAAAACATGGAAAATAATTTTAGAGGTGTCTGCAGTTTTGCACAATAGAGAAGGTTCACAAAGTAGAAGCTGTATCGTGATTTCTATGACTTATAAGCACAAGTTTGTTAAACGAATAGTTGTTTTGAAATTCCTTTTTTTTTTTAGGTTCTTCAGAAGAATAATATAGGGGAGTTTCTGAAATTGAATATCCTCTTCTGATTGATTATTTGTATGTTGTGTCTAAAGATTTCCGTTCTGTTCACTAACAGATATCTGCTGCCCTACAACCATTGTCAGAGGGGCCAGGATATCAGATCCAACCAGGGGACTAAGTGCAAGTCTAATTTGGAGCTGAGGTGAAGGGACCCAGCCCAGGTGTTGCTGGCCACTATAACAGCGGTGAAGGTGGAAGGCTGGAAGAAACGTGTACCCCTACCACTGTCGGATAATTCTTGGGTGAAAGACGGGGTCACAAATCAGAACTGAGAGCTGATTCCTCGCTTTGTTCCTTTTTTTTATGCCTAGCTAAGAGACGTACAGACCGATAACAAGAGCAAGGAGGTTTTGCCTGAGGGGAACCCTCTGAAACAAGGGTTGCTTCAGATACTCCAGTTTCTGTGCATCAGGCCTCTGAGTCCCGGTCCCCAAGTGAATGCAAGTCTGTCATTTGTTTCTGATAAGGAGGTGCCTGGGCACACTAGGTACAATCTGTGGCCCCGACGAAAGAACAGTGCGCCAGCAGGGCAACACAGGAGTTAGGGAAGGGCTAGAGTTTAGGGTACAGGTGCTGTGTCTTTGGTGCCTGTTAGATTAGAGTGAAAAATGGCCTGATGCCCTGTCCTTAGCATTGCTCTCTATTAGATCGATACCCCATACTCGATCCGGCCTTACACCTTATGAGGTTGTTTTTGGCAGACCCATGAATATTTGGGGGTCCCAAAGCCACGCCCTAAACATGATGTTCCCCAGGTGTTCATGAGTGACTACTTGTCACAGTTGACTGACCGCTTGCTTTCTATTCATCAACAGCTCCGAGAAGCTCTTCCTGACAGGTCGCAAGGTGATGGTCATGATCTACGGCCCGGTGACCAGGTGATGGTGAAGGTGTTCCAGAGGTCGAGCAGCCTGGAACCTCGGTGGCGGGGACCTGAGCAAGTTCTTCTGGCGACCAGAACTGCAGTCTGAGTGACCAATCAGAAGAACTGGGTCCATTCCACCCACTTTAAGAAGGTGCTGCGCTGAAAGATCACCGGGATATCCTGGACACCGAGAAAGGCTGAGCTGCGTCACCTGAAGGATCTGAGGAAGTCTTCCCAGACCACACGATTCCTGGTACATCTCGATATCAGCTGCGACCCCGGAAGAAGGACACTTTGTTGCTGAAAAAGACTGTTTGAGCCACTGTCCTGGGTTAGTGAAAGTCTCAGTAGCAAAGGGGTGGACTCTTTTAGTGATACTCGTTTCATCCTCAGTGAAGAAACCAACGGCTGCCCAGGACCTTAGGGCCCCATCTGCTTTGTTGTTCAACGTCGAGTTGAACATGTCTACGGAGAAGAAATCAACTGCTGCAAGAGTCTGTGATCGAAAGACTATGTTCATTAGTGGACTCACTTCAATTATTGTTCTGATCGCTGTAATAAAGCGCCCGTTCGCGTCCCGGGCGCTTTAGGGGCGCCTCTGGCCACTCACCTGGTTGATAACCATGAGGATTGTAATAACTCACCGTACCGTACGGAGGACGATGCTCAACTTCGACTATGTCCTTCATCGTACAAAAATCTTTCTTGTGGCCTACTGAATGTTCGCTCTCTCGTGAAACATCATGCGGAGATAGCCCTTTTATTAGAATCCTTACATCTGGATATACTATTTGTAACGGAAACATGGACTACGGCGGACTGTGGGTTGGAACTCGGTTGGGCTTGCCCACCGGGCTATCTTATTAGACACATACCTCGAGCCTCTGGCAGGGGAGGTGGAGTAGGTTATATTTTTAAAGATTCGATCTCCCTGGTGGAATTAGCAGTAAAGGAAGTGGTAGGATTTGAGCTCATGGGCTTTTCTATCATGGCCCAGGGTGGCACCTTGATTACAGGGTTGTTATGTTATAGACCTCCCTCCTCGACCACAACCTCTCTTCAGTCATTGGTTGATTTAATTTACGATCTTTCAAATTCCCACGCTAAATTTCTAATATTGGGAGATTTTAACCTCTGGCCTTCCGGCCCTCAAGATCTGGCCTACAGAGAGCTCTGCCAATCGTGTAGTAACATTCAACTCACACAGCTGGTTTCATCACCCATGCATGTTAAGGGACACATGTTAGATCTGATCTTCGCCGAGAAGGATTTGGTGGTAGTGAAAGAGATCCTGGAGCAGGGCTGGACAGATCACTCTTTGATTAATATGTCCATTGTTTTGCCTGGGCCGCTAAAATCAACTAACCCAAGTGGCTTTAAATTTAATCGTCAATGGGCTCGTCTTCTTAGAGAGCCAATTCGCCCTATTTTATTGCCCAGGGGTTTCCAGGTGGAGGAGAGTGTAGATAAGAGCTATACTGCACTTTGTCAGCAAATTTCGACATCCCTAGACGAACTGGTCCCTCTACGGAGGGTGAGGGAGAGACCTAGAGTGACTAACGCCTGGTTTAATGACGATCTCAGACAGCATAAGATCTGCTGCAAACAGGCTGAGCGTACTTGGAGGAGAGGATATAAGGAGTCGGACAGGGCAGCGTATAAAGTGGCCCTACAGGTATATAAGACTCAACTAAGAAGTGCTAAAGCAAAGTTCTTAGAAGATACCTTGGAAAAGGCCACAAATAAACCGCAAACCCTATTCAAGCTGGTTAATAACTTATCTAATCCATCTTGTACAGCTCCAGCTATTCCGACCTCTCAAGATCTGTGTGACTCTCTGGCCGTTGCATTAGAGGAGAAAATTAGGACCATCCTGAATGGACTCTCAGTGCCCGGACAGCTGGCGTCGCCGCTACCTCCTTCCCTGGAATCCCTCGGCCACTCGGCGCCTCTTCTGGATAGCAATAGGGTAGATACTTTTTGTTTGCCTTGCTTTCCCATTCCTTCACCAGAAGAATTTGGTGCCTTGGCCAATGGAGTGTCTTCGGGCTCACCACTGGATCCAATGCCTCATAAGATCTGGAAGGCATTTCAAGATGAGCTGTTCCCTCCACTCTACTGCATTTGCTGTCAGTCACTGACGACGGCGACAGTTCCAGTTAGTTGGAAAGTGGCAATAGTAACTCCACTATTAAAGAAGGCTTCTTTAGATCCATCATGCCCGGCCAACTATAGGCCCATCTCGCTTTTACCTTTTGTGATAAAGGTCCTCGAGAGATGGGTCACAAGAGCCTTGTCCAACTATCTGGAAATAAACTCTTGCCTAGGCACAGCTCAATTTGGCTTCAGACCGGCCCACGGTACTGAGACCGCATTGGTTACCGTGTTGGATGATCTACGAACGCGTGTCGACAGGGGCAGGTCAGTCTTTCTGGTGCTGCTCGACATGTCGGCCGCGTTCGACACGGTTGACCATGCGGTTCTCTTGGAGCGTCTCCAAAGTGTGGGAGTAACCAATCTAGCCCTAAGCTGGTTAACGTCCTATCTCAGTGACAGACAGCAAGCTGTGGCTTTACCACCATTTCGATCAGCCACTCGACAGGTGAATCAGGGTGTTCCTCAAGGGTCGGCGATTAGTCCGATCCTGTTTAATTTATATCTTCGACCCCTTATAGAACTTATTAAGTCATTCGGCATATCAGTCATCAATTATGCCGATGACACTCAACTGATTTTTTCATTTGAGGGTAGTGAGTCGGTCTCGAAAGACACTTTTCATCAGTGTATGTCGGCCACAGCTGAATGGCTGCGAGCTAACTCACTCCAGTTCAATGGGTCAAAAACGGAGGTTCTCCATTGCTCTCCTGATCGCCTCCCTCGTGCGTTGCCTGACGACTTTTGGCCACCTTCTATTCCGGGTTCGGTGGAAGGAGCTAAATCAGCTCGTAACTTAGGAGTGGTATTTGAACCTGACCTACAGCTGGATGGTTCAGTAAATAAGACCGCAGCGACCTGTATGGGCCTGCTCCGCGCCCTGCGCAAAATTTTGCCAATACTCCCCCCAGGTGTCAGAGCAGAGGTAGTGCGTAGTATCATACTCAGTAGGTTAGACTACTGCAACGCACTACTTCTAGGAGCTCCTAAAAAATTGATCCTTAAGTTGCAGAGGATCCAGAACATGGCTGCGAAACTGGCCTTGTCGCGACCACGCTCTGCTTCTTCTTCTGCAGCTTTAGCTGATCTACATTGGTTGCCGGTACAGCAGAGGATCGCGTTCAAGGCGTTATGTCTGGTATTTAGAGCGTTGCATGGACTCGGACCAACTCCACTCCAGGGTCTGTTTTCATGGTACCAAGCTGCCCGACCTCTGAGATCCTCATCGGCGTTCCTGGTGCGGATTCCAAGGATCACTAGAGCGAGGATAGGTGGCCGTGCTTTTAGCTATACGGCCGCCTCACTATGGAACTCCCTCCCTCTGGCGCTGAGGGGTAATCAAGATCTGCTTTCCTTTAAAAGGGATCTTAAGACCTATCTGTTCCCAAGAGCAATGTAAAATATTCTTTCCGATGGTTTAATAGGGTCTCAGCGCCAGGATACCCTTTGGGTGACAGCTGCGCTTAATAAGAAATAAATACAATACAATACAATACAATACAATAACATGGGTGGTAGAGGGAGTAGCTCCTGCTCGAAATCTACTGACTGCTACTGCTCCTGTCCCCATTGAACACCACTATTTCACTCTTCCCTATCATGAGCAGCAGCACAGGATGTCCTATCTCAACAATACGTTCATTCAGATGTTGCATCACACCCACAATGCTACGAACATTACCAACTGTTAGGTGTGTGGAATGATGCCAGTTCATCAGAAAAAGGGAGGAATGCCTTTTATTCCTTTGCCGTTTTCACACAATGGCTCTTGCAGGGCCTGGTTTGCGCTGCTGTGGGCTACTCATGTTGCTAACATTACTGACTTTGGTGTAGGAAGACTTTGGGCCTCATGTAGGTAAATAAATTTTACCGGTTCTTAAATACCGAGCCGTACCGAATCGGTAAATTAGAATCGGTAAGTTACATGTAGGTAAAAATTCGGTAACAGTTACCGATTCGGTAACAGTCGGTAAATACGAATCGGAATTCACCGATTCGGTAAATACCGAGGTGATAATTACCGAATCGGAAAATACCGAGGTGGTATCTACCGAATCGGAAAATACCGAGGTGGTATCTACCGAATCGGAAAATACCGAATCGGTACGTACGGATTCGGTAAATAACATCACATGACTTGACGAAACAGCTAATCCTGTGCAACGACAGCCCACCCAACCAGGAACTGCCCACACCCAGGCAGGTGTACACAATTAGCCGAAGTGGCCACACCCAGGCAGGTGTACATAATTAGCCGACCCTGGAGAGGCTCGGAGTGCAGAGGTGAGGCAGGGAGCAGTTGCATGTGCGAGCGGGAAACGAACAGCATGTCCAGCCAGAGCACACAGAAAGACGGAGGGGAAAGGAGGAGGAAGCTCAAATTCAGCCCCAAGGAACTCCAGGTGCTGGTGGAGGAGGTGGTGAAGCAGCACCAGAAGCTGTTTGGGAGGCAATCCCTGCAAGTGCCTGAGGCCGAAAAGCGCAACATATGGCTGGCCATCCAGGCGCAGGTCAATGCTGTGGGAGTGACCCACAGGGAAATTGAGGTCCTCAAAAAGCGCTGGTATGACCTGAGGATTGTGACCAAGGGGAAGATGGGCGACATCCAGAAGGAGGCCAGCCAGACCGGAGGTGGAACCAACAGGGCACCTGCCCTCACCGAACTGGAGGAGCTGGTGGCGGCCACACTCGAGCAAGAGAGCGTCGTGGGTCTTGGGGACGCCGACAGCTCTGCCAGAGCCGCAACACACCAAGGTAAGACGAAAGCACAGCAATGTAGCCGCCCCTACCCCTATCCCACATCCCCCATTGTGACACGAGAATCACACTGCAGTCCACACGTGTCAGTGCAGACAGGCAATGCATTCCGGGAGATGTAGTCAGGGCAACACTAACCATGACGTAAATGTCACAGGGCAACAAGGCATGTCACGCACTCGAGGCACAAGGAGACAGAGGACAGATTGGAATGTGAAATGATTTATTGTGACGCTTGCAATGCAGCCCTTCGGGGACACTGAGCCAATGTTGTTTTTCTGTCCACAGATGTGACATCATGCAGTACAGGGCATGCTGCAGGGGAGACGGCACACCGGCCACAAAAATCACCTCTAGCCAGCACGAGTGCAGACCAGGGAGCAGGCCCACTTGCAGCCGCACCACCTACGCAGCCAGCCTCGCCGCACACAGAGCCAGCATCACCTCACCGAGAGCCAGCATCACCACCACCAGAGCCAGCATCGCCACTCATGTTCGATTCACCGGCCACATCTCCGCTTGCAGGTGTGAGAATGAGGAGGCGTCCAGCAGCCAGGCTACGAGCCTTAGACACCTCGTCAGACGACAGCATGGGCCCAGAAGACCGCACCGGGCCCCAGGAAGGGAGCCATCCCACTGTGCCCCAAACATCACAGGCAGCACAGACGGGAGCAAGAGGGCGCCGCAGGTCGCGTGTCCAGAGTCCACCAGCACCCACTGACGGCCATGGTGTCTTCTTGGGGCTCGAGGGCCAAATGTTGAAGCAACAGCGCCTGCAATCAAAGGCAGTAATGTCAGTCCAGAGGCACATGCGGGTGATGAGGACAAGCTTAGTCAACATGGACACAAACATTGGCGGCATGGCTGCGGGCATTCGGGACATGTCCCAGTCAATCCAGCAGTTGTGCAGCAAATTAGATGCTGACATCGAAGCACGGCGCCGGGAACGCCAGAGAAGGGACACTACCAGCAGGGCACTCAACCGTCTGGCAACTGCGACTTCCCTACTTTGCCGGCGCTCTGTGACGATGCAGGAGGGCCTAACACAGTGCTGCAGCGACCTGTCACGGGGGATGGTGCAGGTGACAAGTGCACTAGGGGTGCTATTGACAAGTCAGGCGTCGACAACTGCTGCAGGGGATGCTGCGGAGAGCATCGACACCAGCAGCAGCATCACACCCCCCGTCCCCGAAGCACGCAGGAGCAGCAGGCGGCTTGGGGTTGGCTCTAGTGAGGATGCACAGGCCGTGCAATCCACCACTGCAGCGCGTATGCGCAAACATTGATGTGGCCCTGCTTATCCACTTGCCATTGGGTGACGTAACCCTGGACATACTCATTGTATAGATGGCATATTGCCAGATTGGCCTGTTCATGTGTTCATGGCGTGGTGCCACATTAAACTACGTCATGACTTCTCACGACTCGCTGTGTCCCCTCACTTACTCAGAAATAGTTGCATGTGATCTCTGCCCGTCTCTCTCTCCCATCGATTGCAGTTGGCACTCTAGCTGCGCTGCCCTCTGGCTGGCCTGACTCATCCTCGTTGTCCTCAAAATATGTTAGTTCCACATCTGTACCTTTTTTCGTGGCAAGGTTGTGCAGCATTGCACAAGTGGCAATTATCTTGCAGCAGGTGATGGGTTTGTACTGGCGTGCGCCTCCGCTCTTGTGGAGGCAGCGGAACCTGCTCTTCAGCAGTCCAAACGTGCGCTCCACCACATTGCGTGTAGATTTGTGGGCCACGTTGTATCGTCTCTCACTCTGGGTTGCTGGGTGTAGGTAGGGAGTGAGGATGAATGAACGGCATGCATATGCACTGTCGCCTGGATGAGTAAAAGGGAACCATCAGTTACATGCCTCTATACACTCTGATTTGCAGGTTTCAAGGGGCGTCACTGTTACTTACCCAGCAGGTATCCCTCTCCGAATTCTCCGGCTCTCAGTCGTGTGTAGATCCCACTATTCTGGAAGATGTAAGAGTCGTGGGTGCTCCCAGGAAACTTTGCAACAATATCTGTGATGATGTTCCCTGCATCACAGATCACCTGCACATTGATGGAGTGGGTGGACTTCCTGTTCCTGTAGATGTGCTCTGTATCAGCTGGTGGACAGATTGGGATGTGTGTACCATCAATACAGCCGATGACATGGGGGAACTGTGCCATGTGATAAAAGTCTGTTTTTGTTTTCTGCAGTGCAGCCTGTGTGTTTGGGAAGCTGATGTAGTGGTGCATTCTCTGCATCATGGCATCCAGGAACTTCCTGAAGAAACGTGACAGGCAACTCTGGGATACCCCACCCACCGCAGCTATCACCACCTGATAACTGCCGGATGCCAACAGATGTAGGCTGCAGAGCACCTGCACATGTGGGGGTATGGCGTGCGCCCTTCTTATTGGCTGGTCCAGGAGTGGGTGAAGGTCCCTGATTAAGTCCATGATGGTTTCGGGGTGTAGCCTGTACCTCTCATGTATCTCTGCATCAGTCAGCTGGAATAGTGTGATGCGCTGTCTGTAGATTTGTTCCTCCCGTCGCCACACCCTCAGTCCTGCTGCCTGTAGACGTAGGCGCCTTGCAATGACGTACATGGCGGCCATGTTGTCCACGCTGTTGCATTTTGGGATTGCTTATGTGCATTGTTGATGGTTACCACCTGCTTTCCATCCGTGTTAATTACCGGCTCTTATTTACCGATTTTCCTGGATTTCTTAATTACCGACTGCTCCTACATGTCATTTTCAATTTTTACCACTTCATATTTACCACTTCATATTTACCGATTCGTTAATAATGTATTCGGTAAATATGAATCGGTATTTTAGAATTCGGTAACTATGAATCGGTATTTACCGCCTCATATTTACCGAAAAGTGGTTTTTGGACTCCTACATCTCACTTGTCTGAATACCGGTCGGTAACGGCATATTTACCGAAAATCGGCCGTTACCGACCGGTATTTGGCTACCTACATGAGGCCCTTAATGCCCAACTAAGAACAATAGTTACTTACCTGTAATCTGTGGTTCTCCAGTATTGGTATCTTTCATAGATTCACATGCCTGAATCATTCCCCATCGTCGGAATGGGAGTCCCACGGTACATAAAAATAGCAATAAACATGCATATAGAAACCATACCATAGGTAACCTAGAACCAGGAAGTAAAGTAGCTAGGAATCAAAAGAAAAATCCTCCGCTTCCATGACTCGTCCAAGTCGTTATATATAGTCCAAACTACAGCCAATCAGGCGACAGCACCCTCCAGAATGTTCTCCTCAGAGGCTCAGGCTCTCAGATCTTCTAGCACAAGTGTGATCCAGAGTGACAAGAGCATAGAAGAGCCTCTGAGGGGAGGTGGGTGGGTTGCATGTGAATCTATGAAAGATACCAATACTGGAGAACCACAGATTACAGGTAAGTAACCATTGTTCTTCTCCAGTATTGGGGTATCTTTCATAGATTCACATGCCTGAATCAGAATAGAAAGCAGTAAATCCATAATAATAATTGTGAGATTATGATCACAACATAAACATATGCATAACAGAAGCAATATGTAATTACAGATATAAATAAATAAATATATATATATATATATATATATATATACACACACACACATATATATATATATATATATATATATATATATATATATATATATATTACCTACTGGCGGTCGCCAGTAGGTAGTTATAGTTAGGACCCCTTTTCCATAGGAAATCCGCAACATTCTATTTTGAATAACTTTGGCGCCGGTCGATGAATCCTCGCGAATTTCTCAAAATAGGTGGGGCGCTACGCTCCGCTCCTACCCTGAAAGTCTCGGGGGGATTCGTCAAGCGGGGGCTGAGATAAAAGGGGGGTCCCAAAACGCGTTTTTCCCATGCATTTTTCCATAGGACCTTTAGAACGAGCTACAGCCCGAACGGCTGAACAGAATTACTAGAAATTTGGCAGAGAGGTAGTCCGTAGGTCAAGGAAGTGCCTTTTGTAGGTTTGGTGTAAATCTGTTCAGTAGATTCTGAGAAAATAGCCTTTAAATCAATATATATATCTGAGCCCGCTTACGGTACGCTTACCGTACGCTTACCGTACGCGTACGGTGGCGTGCGCGAGCGCGATTCTGATTGGCTCTTAGATCTTAGTAAACATTCGAATCGGCCGAAACCAGGAAGCGGCGTCCGCCATTTTGTCTCTCGCACTGAGTGTTATTTATCAAACATGATGCCCAAAAACATGTTACGGGGCTGTTTTGACAACTCCCTCCCACATAGTCATGTTGAGGGAGTCCCCAAACATCCCCCAAGAGCAAAAACGGTTTTATTTTTTTTTCGGCAATTTCGCCGAGTACGCTTACCGTACGCTTACCGTAAGCGTACGGTAAAAAATAGAAATAAAAAAAACACTATCCACACTTACCCCACCCCCTGTGCTTTTGGTGGCCGTTGGCCACCAAATGTACAGGGCTTATTACATCAGTAAAAAAACTATATTTTGGCAACATGAAATTATAAAATCGAAATAAAAAAAACACTATCCACATTGACCCCACCCCCTGTGCTTTTGGTGGCCGAAGGCCACCAAATGTACAGGGCTTATTAAAGTTGATAAAAACCGTGCACGGAACGCACTGCGTTAAGTGGGCGCGCACGCCTCGAATGGCGTAAAGTAACTTAGCATTTAAAAAACCGTACAAATTCACTGAAAAAACCATAGGTTTCACACACGTTATAGTTAGGAATTAGCATTTAAAAAACCTTGCAAATTCACTGAAAAAACCATAGGTTTCACACATGTTATAGTTAGCGGAAATTTTACTGATAAAAAACCAATGAAATTGCCCCGTTATAGTTAGTGCTGGCAACTATAACTCACGCGACCGCAATCTTCTGCTGATGACATATGTGTCTTTATAAAAAAAAATATTTGTAATATATGTATAGCTAAAAATGTATGGAAGAAGACATGGGCAAATAAGTGTCTAAATACAGTATTAGCATCAGCAGAGGATTGCGGTGTCTACTGGAGGAGAGTCGACCGGAGCAGGAGTAGAAGGAGACGGAGTTTGTATCTGATAGTGTAACGACAAATTTAGATCTCCCCTGGACCAAGGAATGTACCGTCACTTTCCCAGGGAGAGAATGTCAGTTCCAAACTTATGGAATATAACATATACACAGCACTTCCTAAGGTGGGCAAACTTTCAACACTCCCCCAAAGGCAAGGCAAGAAAACAATATATACACAGACTTTGCACATCACTTGCCAGGATTAGACCAACTTCCTATAACACAATTACCTGCTAGAAGGGAATTCACCCATCCTTCTACAACAGAATACTTGGCCAAGAAGAGTCCACACCTCCTGCTACAAGGAAAAGACGAATTGGTATATCTGGGATGTATTTATTAGTAAATAGCACCACACAGTAAGCCAAATGCACCTAACATAGCAGACTCTAACATATCAATAGTATGATTGAAACACAATCAATGCAAAAATATATATATGTAGAAATATATATGTATGGATATAAGAATAAGAAATAGGAAGGAAAGGAGAGAATCAGTAAAGAATCAAGAGACAGTTAGTAGCAGAGACACCTCACCTAATGCTCCATCATTTCACCCCACTTAGTTCAAGGGGAGTCCATTGCTTGAACCGGGCGAAAGCTCAGAGGTGACACCACTTTCCGTGACAACACGTCTGCTCCACGGATGAACTCCCACCAGGCCAGTGTAGACTCCCCTTTTTAATACACATTCAAAGACAGCGAAGCTTCTAGCAAGCTCCGCCCCTAGTTCTCATGAGAGCCCGTACCAGCCTGCTTCAAGGTCAGAGCAACGGTTGATCAGGCCCTTGCTATGACTACAAGACAGACCATGTACATTCCTCTGATAAGAACCAGTTCTCTCTAGTCAGAAAAATGCAAAAAACAGGAGAGAGCAGAACATGCCCTCTTCTTCGTGCAGGCACAGAAAATGGCTTCAGCATGAAAATGGAGTTAGTTAAGCCATGCACACAAAGGCCCAAAGCAACATGGAATCAGAAAAGCAAGGATGACATAAAACCATGTCAAAGGAGCACCTATAATTCTCATCCACACAACTTACAAGCACCACTGTGCACACAGAAAAGTTTGAAGCAAGGTAAAGTCAGAAGGCAGAATGACATTAGACCACGTCAAAGTCAATAGGTCAAAATCATAATTCACCTAACCCAAATAACATTATACACTTAATCCCTCAGTATACAACATTGAGCACATGTGTGCACCACCACCCACAAGACTGCACCTCAACATCCCATACCTTCTATTCTTGGAAAGACTATTCCACTAAAAGGCAGAAGAAAAGCAGGCATATGCAAACCCATCCTACATTAAGGCTAAGGTAACATAACACACTTAAGTCAGTACAAAATGGTGGTGGTTGAGGGTCATCATAGGGTGTCAGACCACAAAAGTGGCTCATTCACCACAGATAGTCATCCCATTCCGTAAGGAGTGATCTGTCATCCAATTCTCCTTCCTCCCCATCGTTGTCCGTGGTGTGAACGTCCTGAGAATGATGCGAAGGTACCGGAGAATTTGGTCTGAGCTACCTCAATGCTGATGAAGATTGAGGAACGGGTGTAGGTGGTATAGAAGAGGCCGATTCAGATGGTTGGGAAACGGCGATAATAATCGCCCAACATGTACTGTAGATTATTTAGAAGAGCCAAAGGCATTTGGGCCGTAGGGATTGGATCTGGAGCCGAAAGTACAGTCTCCGGGCAATAATCATCTTCTTGATCCACATCTTGATATTTAATGAAGAGCTCAGAAGGGCAGTTCGAAACCTATCACCCTCATCCGATTCTTCATCATCTTCTCCATATTCCAGCAACTGGTCTGGTAACACAAGAGGAACCTTAGTAAGGGAGGTGTGAATTGGAGAGAGGACCTCCAAGGAAGTTCCACGTCCTTGTAGCAAAAAAGGCGCTGCCGTCAATGGAGGCAACTGCGTAGACGGTGTCGTAGACGATGTAGAAGATGCTGTGGGCGTAGAGGACGACCAAACCTGAAGAGGTGTGCATGAAGACAGTTGTAGCGTTGACGAGGTAGCTATCGACGAAGTAGTCGTCGAAGAGGCGGGCGTCGACGAGGCAATCGTCGATGACACTCTTCTAATCTTCGTCGTCGAAGGAACGTCAACGGTAGACTTCACAGCTTTCGTAAACGGGACTGGTCTCATGGCAACGGATACCAGCGTCGATGGTGAGGATGCCGACGACATTATCATCTGAGGCTTCGGCGACAAGAAAGTAGTAGTCAACGTTGTTGTCGCGGCGACGGTAGGCGTAGTCGACGAAGACATCGTCGTCGAGCTCGTCGACGAGGGACTCCGTTTCTGAGGTAAATCTCTGTCAGAAACTTGTTTTGAAGCCTGAGACTTCACAGTCTTTCTCGGGGGCTTAGATGGCATAGTTTTACTCTTAGAAGGTGGAGGAGCCTTTCTTGAAGTAGAAGGCAGCTCAGCACTCTTAGAGGTGTGCTGTTTTTTCGACACCTTAGCCCCAGAAATCCGAGTCAGCAGTCCTCTTTCTAGAAGAAGTAGTCTTAACAGAGGCAATACTTCCAACTTCAGATAAGGGATTGGCCTGATCTTTAATCTTCTGTAGCCACAGAAGCAGACTTCCCTCTTTGTCCCTTAGAATCTTTTGTGGGAAAGTTCTGCAGATCTCTCACCTGGTGGTCAGGATACAAGCAGTAAATGCACTTCTTGTGGGGGTCTTCTGAAAACAGCCGGAGCTTCCCACAATATTCACAAGGTCGAAAGAGAGATTTCCTTGAAGTAGACATCATAAAATGAAAAATTCCTGCAGAAACCTGAGAAGTACTGAGCAGAGCTCAGGGAGACTCCCTTCACACGACGTGCGGTAGAAAATCTGAGAGCCTGAGCCTCTGAGGAGAACATTCTGGAGGGTGCTGTCACCTGATTGGCTGTAGTTTGGACTATATATAACGACTTGGGCAAGTCATGGAAGTGGAGGATTTTTCTTTTGATTCCTAGCTACTTTACTTCCTGGTTCTAGGTTACCTATGGTATGGTTTCTATATGCATGTTTATTGCTATTTTTTTGTACCGTGGGACTCCCATTCCGACGACGGGGAATGATTCAGGCATGTGAATCTATGAAAGATACCCCAATACTGGAGAAACAGAGCTTGCTACCCTGATGGGGAAGGAGATCCACAAGCTAAAGGAACTGTATGGGAAAAGGAGGAGTATCGCCGAGGAAATTTCTCCACACACTGTGTTTTCCCTAACACTTGAACTGCCAAGGATAATGGACCTTCTGTTATAGCTGTTACTAGAGCTCGAGCAGACCTTTGTGTGAACAGTATTGACGGTATTCCTGTGGGGAAAAGTGATTGTACTCTGATGTTAAATATTACTGGAGCGAACAATAGTAGTTTTATGTCATCACACAACATCTATTTCATTTGGGGAAGTAAAGGGTATTACCACCTACCTATTGGGTAGTCCGGAAGCTGCTCCGTGTCCTTTTTGCTACCACCTGTGTTTTTGGCTCCTGCATCCTACCATAAAGACTATATAAACTGTTTAATGACATTTCTAAAAACCGATTAAAAAGGACAATAATTCATGATGATAATCTGAAACTGAGGAGGTTGCGATGACAACCCTCTCTTGCCTCAGGTAGAGACATTCAATTTGTATCTGTCTGGCTGCCATCTACAAGTGTGCTTAATCACGAATGGCACATGGTTCTCTCTCACAGAAGAAAGTATGTATCATGAAGCTGCTCCATAAGTGTCTGCATTGTGAGGTTACTCCTCCTCCTGACCATTTCACTGGTGTATGATGACCTGGTCCAATGCCCTACTTATACAGGATGATTTCTGATTTAACTGCCCAGCTTACCTGCAAGTATATCTGGTTAATGCGAACACCCTCATTAGCAGCTGGCACACTTTGGTTCAGTAACAAGGGGTTTTGCTTTCTTCCCAACAGTGGATACAATGGCAACCATTTTCTATTGGAATTCCAGTTTCTCACTAATTTATAACTAGTTCAACTGTATGTTTCCCTTAATTCTCAACAACCAAATCTTACACATAATAACATCAGTGATGTGTTGACTGAAATGGGAATCCAAGCACAATTTGAGCACCACAAGGCAGTATCCAATTCCCTACAAAGATTGTGATGCATACCGTCATTTGAAAATCAGGCTTTGACAGAATGAACTTAAACATTAACTTTGCTACCTTCCTCATCATTTTACCTTCCTCATCATTTTCTGTCACAAAACACTGCCCATGAAATCCTCATGCACTCATTGGCTAACATTGCCACAATACAAAGCAAAAATTGCAGTGTTACTAGCATAACTGCTACAAAATAAAATTGCAGCATTACCACCATTGCCAGATTTCTACCAGAAGATGCGATGTCAGCCCTCCTTTCTGATCAGGGTCTGAACATTACAGAATCAGATGCTAAATTCTTGTAATACACTGCAACAAACCTTGCAGCCAAACCTTTGGAGATTCAAATTTGCAGCCTATCCCATGGGGATTCATTGAACTTTGTCAGAAACTACACACACTTCCAGCTTCCTGATTCTTGTCACAAGAAGCAATGGCAATAATCTTTGTAGATTGGGTATGAACACAACACAGAATCACCTGCGCCTTCTTTGCAGTTTACTGCACCAAACCTTGCACACTGTAATTCCACAATCCAGTGAATGTCGCTGTAACCATGTGTACATTCTTTGTAATGTGTCACCATTGCCTAACACACAATACCTTGGTAATTCCATGGTCAACAGTGGGAATTAAATATACTCCAGCCATAAGGGCATTAACCAATCCTTCCCAGAGGGTGGGATGGCAACACTTCTGAGGTTCTCGTTTGATCATACAATGTATACCCAGATAAATGTGTACCCACTTGCAATTACTACAGCCAACAGTCAAAAAGCTTTTGGGGATACAATGATTGCCCTTGATAACAAATGACACTTCCTGCAACAAGAGCATAAAGTGTATTGCACCCGATGATATGACAACCCTTCTTTGTGGTTTAGAATCACATAAACTCCATGTAATGGTTATGTTGTGGATTGCAGTCAAAGAAGTCAAATACATAAAGGATCTGAAACCCAATAGTGAATGGCTGTATCACACGACAAACACTCCAAAGTGTGCTAGAAAAAGGGACTTTGTTATGTAGCCCAAAATACTGGTTAAATTGGTAATAAAAACAAAAGTTGGCGCTAGTTAAATGCTCCATGGGAATTCATCTTAAGCACTGCAACTAAAGCAAATTTGAAAATTAGCATAGAGGAATACATTCTTGCACCAAAATGCCCTCTGACAACGTATTCAATTGTGCAAAAC
The DNA here is from genome assembly GCF_964204655.1 of Triturus cristatus. Lineage (NCBI taxonomy): Eukaryota > Metazoa > Chordata > Amphibia > Caudata > Salamandridae > Triturus > Triturus cristatus. The sequence goes on along the minus strand of NC_140586.1, from coordinate 81,592,739 downwards.
CAAATCGCTGTTCGAATACAATTATACAGTGCGAGATAAGTAGTCTAATCGAATTGTGCACTGCAAAGCGATGCAGTTTTCTCGGGTCCCAACATTCATCTTAATTCTGTAATTGCTCGGCATCTGCCCTAGTGGGATGTAATGCTATTTTTTATATATATATATTGGGGCCTATGTACTGTCCTGTTAATACATTTTCGTACAATCAAACAAGAATTGATGTTTTTAAGTTTATTCGGAAAGTGAAGCTGATCAAATATTTCCAATTGAACAAACCTCCAATTCCCTCCAACATGCCATCGCGCGTGTTTGCTCCTGACATCAATTTACAGGTTAAAGACATCCCAACTCTACAGGCATTACCATAACTGTCAAATGACGAAAGTACAGTAAGTGAAACAACACAACAAGCAATGGCTGGAATGGGCATTAACATCAACAGAGCAGCACCTAGCCCCTTCCGCCCTCCATCCACATTCTTACCACTCATGCCAACAGATGCGGTGGATATTTTAAATGATAGAGTAGTGGAGGAATTAGAAGGTCTTAATAGAACTATGATGACATACCAACATCTCAGGAATTGCAAACAGGCCCGATTCTATATCTTAATTAACAAGCTGAAGAATAATCGTGACATCATTGTGAGCAAATCCGACAAGGGCTGAAATGTCGTATTATGGCCGAAGAATCAATATCTGGCAGAAGCCAATCGTCAGTTGTCAGATATCCTGTGTTATAGGAAAACATCTAAACAGGAAATATGTTTGGTTCATGATAAAGTGACACAACATCTGGCACAATGGAAGAGGCAGGGTCTGTTAACTAAGGATGAATTCAATTTCTTGAAAGTGGATCATCCTGTCACTCCTATCCTCTATTTCCTTCATAAAGTACACAAAAAGGTAGTCCCATCATCTCGGCCCGGAAAAGCTTGATGGAAATAATTTCAAAATATGTGTACTATTTTTTACAGCCTCATGTCGTCACCTTATCATCCTTTGTAAAATACACTTCCGACTTCCTGAGAAAAATCAAAGATGTCGTTTGGCAACCGAGTTTATTGCTTGTAGTTATGGATATAGAATCTTTGTACACAGGCATAAATCATTCTGATGGATTAGCAGCAGTTAAATACTATTTGAACAAAGAGCTATCTATATGAAAGAACACAATTGCATGTTAATCAGAATGATAGAGCTTTGCCTGTTCAATAGCTACATTTTGTTCAATAAGGAAGCTTATCAACAGCTGAGAGGTGTTGCGATGGGGGCATGATTCTCCCCAAGCTATTCATGTCTCCATGTTGGCTGGTGGGAAGAGCATGTCCTTAGGACTAAGCACAGGATGGAGTGGGAATTACATGTTAAGCATTATTGGCGATATATCAACAAATGTGTTTAATTTGGGATGGTAGTAGAGAGACAGCAACAGAATTTGTGACATCTATTAACTCTAATGCACAAAACCTGAGATTCATGGCCACTATTAGGGACAAGAATGTTGAATTTTTAGACATTCTTCTTTATGTAAGTGAGGGTCGGAGCCATACAAAGTTGCACCGAAAACAAACTGCGGGCAACTCAATTTTGCACGCTGAGAGTTCGCACACCCGCCACCTAATCCAGAGCATACCGTATGGTGAGTTTGTGAGAATTCGCCGTATCTGTAGTCTTCAAACTGATTCACAGGAATGCCACCATAATGCGTTTTGCCGTTTTTTAAGCCGGGGCTATCATAGGTCCATGTTGGTTCGGGCCTTGAATAAAGCAAATGAACATACAAGGGAGGAGCTACTAATACCTATAAGAGATCGTGTCATAGCTCCCATCCCTCCAATTGAAGCAGCTGATAGTGACAAACGTAACATCAGACTTATTACTACATTTAGCCATCAGGAGCGTAAAATCCGCAAAATAATATATTCTCAATGGCCCATAGTTTTAACGGAAGTAACGCTAAAACCGATATTGCCAACATTGCCTGCCATCACATTCAGGAGGGCACCCTCTATGAGGAATGCCTTAGTAAAATCAAGTCCTGAGATTACACCCAAAGATATGTGGTTGGCTAAAACCGTTTTTTAAAAATGCAACTTGTGTCGCGCATGCACTTTTGCGACTAATGCATCACATTATGTGACAGCATTTAGTGATAAAATGATCCTGGTTAAGGAACATTTAACATGTTGCACTGAGTTTGCAATTTACATTGCACCTGTGGCCTGGAATATATAGGGAGCACTAAGCTCCCTGTACATAAACAGATTTTACAACACATCAGGGCAATTGTTAATTCAGACCCGAATTATCCACCAGAATAAACTCAAGGATTTGGAGTATTCTGTGTTAGGGGCAGTTCCCATTCCCGGCTGGAGTGGGAACCGAGATAAAAGCCTGCGCCAATTAGAAACTCATTTCATTATTGCCCTTGATACTAAGGTGCCCAAAGGCCTTAACACTGGTGAGGACAAGCACAATTTCGTTAGTTGAACCTGTATCAGTAAGCTCACACTCTGCAATGATATAAAAATGGCTTTGAGGTTTCTCAAGTTGGTGGAAATGATGATAAAATCATGTCTTGTGTTTGCGTTTGTGAGTAGTAAGCTTTTATATCTCTTTATATATATCATATTATTAGCATTTGTACCTTTTTAGTATTATTCAGGTTTGGATAATAAGTAATGCTCCTATAGAAATTGTAAATTGCACAATATTTTTTGGCACTGGTTATTTGGTTTTTGCACTTAGCACGGCACTTTATAAATACAGACTGCTTTAGAGAGAGAACTATGACTCCAGGTTATACTGCTGTGTGAAGAAAATGAACTTGCTGTGAAATAATATTATGTGTACTCGCTGCTCTTTACAATGATTTATGGTGTATTAATAATTTGGACCAGAATGAAAGTGTCGGTTCGCTATTTTAAAGTAATGCACTAACGCACATGCTGTGCTGAAACTAACCCATGGAAGTTCTACTAAGCCATTAATGCAAAAGATGTATTAAGTAAATGGGGTTAGTGTAGAAGTAAGTGGTATACAGTGAATTCATTTAAGTTTGTATTCTAATGTGTTCTTCTTTGACTTTATTAATAGTTCCCATTTGGGCCTTGGAGGGTGACCGCATCTCTGTTTCCATTTGACTTCAACACATGCGTAAAAACGTCTGCTTGCTCTGAACAAGTGAACTAAAATTGACCGGCTGCCAAACTCAAGCCCAGCAAAGACATGGGAACTCAACTTTTGACCCTACAAGATGAAGGGGAAGAAACATTGTAAATTAGACTTACCGATCCACATATGAAATATCTGTGGGAATAAAGCTTGTGGGTATTAAAATTAAGGGGCGGGAAATTAGACAATAGACTAAAGAGAAGTATTGCACTTGGTATGGTGTGATGTCCTCACCCCACTGCTTGGCCCAATCAAAATTGCGGGTGAACATGGAATTGAAACATTTTTGGGGTGGATCATACACTTGAATTTGGTATAACAGAGGTAAGTTATAGTTAGTTAGACACACTTAATGCTGAGATGCTGATGCTATCCTGAGATGCTGCCCGATTTTGCTGCAATCTGACTGAAGAATCCAACACTAGGGAAAATTCGGGGAACAACCGAGGAGGCACATCTAGGAAGGGGTCCGGACGAGCCCAAGCCGGAGAGAGTAGCACCAGAGAGGGGTGTAACGCTGGCGTTACATTAGAAGAGGTCACCTTTCCCTGTCCTGAATCTGTCCTGAAACCATGACTCTCTGATGTTGGGGTACTCACACCATTCTAGGTAAATATATCTGTAGGGTAAATGCTCCATACTTGTTCTTTCTCTCCTCAGGTGCTGTCATTGCAAGAATGTATTAATGCAAACTGATTATAAGCTAACTGTACTATTTTTCCTGATGAAGACTTCTGGTATATTCATGTGTATGTTGATTTGACTCACAAAATTATTAATTCAGATAAACTTTTAAAACTCCTTCTGAGTCTGTGGTTCTTTAAATAAGGATAAATGCATCATTGTCTTTCCTCCCTATTATACTCTACTACTAGATCTTATCGAAACGTTCATTTACTCAGGAGACAGGAATGGTAAGAATACTAGTGTAAAGGTTTCCTTGGGTAAAATAATATTGATGTCCAGTGGATATTTACCAGCTCATTGCGTGTATGAATGTATATGGGCCCAAATGAGTGTTGTGTGTATGAATGTGTAGAGCTGGTAAACTCTGCTGCATCAGTTTTTCTTGGTAGCAGAGGATGGTTTCTATAGTTAGTTAGGTGAGGAGTGTATTTGAAATTTGAATTATTGATTTATGTTTTAACCAAAACCCGTTATGTATTGTTTTACGTTGTCTGGAAATTCCCTGGGAATATTGAATAGCGGGTGGTGAATGAAAGCCACACTGCAGTGAGGTTATTGGTCTGGATCGAGAAAGTGCTGAAAGTTACGCAGGACTGGAAGCACTAAGTTAGGGAAAATGTCTGTATGTTAGTGAGAATAATTGGTAGCGAGGAGTTCGCTGGTGAAATTTTGGTATTATATCACCTAGAAAGCGTAATACTGAAGGAGTTGGAGGTTCTCTGATGCATGTGTGAAGAGCGGCGGAAAGGTTTTACTCGTAGTGTGTGAAGAGTAAGCGGAAGGGTTTACTCGCAGTGAAATAAATCTTACTATTCTTTGAATTAGTGGGTCAGACACAATAGCGAGTGTTTCGTTGTTAATTAAAGAAAATTGTGTGAAAAGTTTGTGAGAAAATAAGTTTTCGCATTACCTTGTGAAGGAGGGGTCAGTTGCGGGTGCTGCACTGACGTCACTGAGAGCCGCGCTGGGATTGGTTGGAACAGCGGGCGTGTAGTTGATGCAAAATTGTAAAGGAGGGGTCAGTTGCAAGGAGTGATACTGACGTCACAGAAAAAGCCACGCAAGCATTGGCTGAGTGAGCGAGCAGAGTAGAAGTTGATTGGACTTCAGACTAGAAAACACGCTGGTATTGGAGAATTTTAGAATTAAAGAAAGCATCTGATTGGCTGATAAAATAGAGATCCCGAGAATAATAATAGATAGTGGAATTTGCATGTACGATCCAACTTTAACAGGGACTCGACCAGATAGAAGATTTGTAGGGTTTGCTTACGAGCAGTAGCTTAACCAGCACAAGTACGCAATGTATGGAGAAAAGAGAAAAATGACTTTCATGCAAAAAGTTAAGAATTTTTAAAAAAAGGACTAACCCATTAAGAGTAGAGAGGGGATTCTCATTCCTCCTCCAAATACGCCTGCATCATACATGATGGTGGAGAGAGGCTATCATACTTGTGTGTGGTTAGAAAATTGGGTATAATACACAAAGGATGATGGTATATTAGCATTTCCTGAGTACGGAATCTTTAATGGAAGAAAATTGTACAATTTAAGAACATGAATGAATGAATTAGAACCTAGACCTAGATTGACTCAATATGAAGCTTTAGAAGACTGGGAAATGGAAGCCTTTGTGTGTGACAGACCACGAAGTAACATGACTCTAAGCAAATATTATTCAAAATTTTCCCGAGAGACTAGAGATAGTCAAATGAAACAATGGAGACAGGCCATGGTGGCAGAAGGCTTATATCCTGTATTAACAACAGAAGAGCAGATGGGAAGTAAATGTACAGAGAAGACCAAGCACTTAACCATGATTGATAGCGGAGAAACAGAAGAAGGGTATCTAGATGACGTATTGATGAAAAGTCCTCCACCGTATAATGATGGATTCAATAAAATGACCCCTAGTGCCCCGATGATAGGAACACCTTTGATTCCACAGATAGTACATGACACCGCAGACAGGGTACTTCAAGAAAAGGAAAAGGAAGCCATAAATAAAAATAGAGATGAATTGATTCAGAGGATAGCTCAGCTAAACGCACATCCTGAAGCATTGACCATACCAGTTACCATAGGTCCGGTAGTTCCATTATATGGAGAAAAATCAAATTGTCCTAAAGTTCCTGTAATGCCTACTCCCAGTATAGAACCTAGAAAAGAAAGGGTAATAATAGATGATCAAGCAAGCAAATGTGAATCAGTAATATCATTGATGGATTTGCCTATGCGGAAGCCAATGACGGAAACTCCGAAAATAAATTTGCCCTGTTGTTCAAAGGAAGTTAGATTAGAAACATCATCAGGAACCAGAAGTGCCACAATAGTAACTCCAGAAGATATAGAGAAATGGTCTCAAGAGATAGAAAAGCCAAAGTCTCAGCCAAAGATACTAGACATTTTCAAATTGAGAGTAGAATTGGAAGAAATGGTTGCTGGAAATGTGGGTCTCGACATATTAAACACATACAGTGAGGAAGAATTACTGTTTATTTGTAGAAGCATTACACAAAATACAAAGGCATTCCATGAGAAACTGACAAATTTGGCAATGGGAATTGACATAGGGAAATCAAAGGTGTTGCAGAAACCCTATTGAGCAGAATTTTCTGATAAAGATTTGGAAAACATAAATGTGTCTGGAAGAAAGTTGCAGATCAGAGAGTTGTTATTTCTGTTGCAAACGTGGGGAGATCTTGAAAGATGGAAAGTTAGATGGGCAAAGAAAAAGGAAGAAGAACAGGTAAATCGAACGACATCTGAATATGTCATGAGAGAAACAGAAAAGGCTGAGAGGTTGTACCCGATGAGAGAAGTACCCGGAGGGAGGTTTGTACATGTGCCATGGACTAGACAGGATATTTTGTCTTTTACAAATGATTTCCCAAAGTTGAGAGAAAAACCAGTAGAGTAGTACAGACAAGTTGAGAGGTTTGTGAAAGTTTCAAAGGTTTTGTTGAAGGATCTGGATAGTCTGTTTGACATAGTAGTACCTGCAGATTTGTGGACAGAGTGTAAGATTACTGTGGATTGGCCTAGTGAGGAATATCCAAGAGACGCAAAAACAAGAGCCCCGTCAGTGGATTAATGAAAAAGTATCATCAGATAATCACCTTTCTAAAGAGTAAAATTCCCCCGAAACAAACCGATTGGTTAAAGATAGACAGAACAACTCAAGAAAAGGATGAGTCTGTACAAGCCTACTACGAACGTCTGTTGCAGGTGTTCAAACAGTATAGTGGGTTTGAAAGTTTAGACAACAAAGATATGACTCATTTTTTGTATCGATTTGTGTCTGGGTTGAGATTGGATATATGTCAAATGATTAAGCAGCATATGCTGTGCTGGCAGTCAAAGCCCATCAACAAAATTTTAAAATATGCTAAATATTGTGGGGACGAAATTGATAACAAGCGAAAAGCTTTAGAAGAAAAAGTAATGTGGGCTCAAGTAAAATTAGCTGAACAGCAAGAGCTCCAACTAAATAAGCAGTCAGAAAGTGAAGGAAGAGCACAAGGTCAAAGTGACAATAATGGGGGAAAGCCACGGGGAAGATTAAATCGGGAAGAGGCAAAAAAAAAGAATCCCTTGTCACAGGTGCAGGAAGTTGGGGCATTGGAAGAACGAGTGTAAAGCCATACAAGTTATTAACGCCCAAATCAAGATTTTAAATCCACAGACACAGAATGAGGTGTTAACGAGTCATCAGCAACAGGGTATGGATCTTCAGAGTCAATTGCCACCTGCCCCTAAATCAAATTTTGTGAGTCAAGCCAAGTACAGTGTGGGCGCCGGATTTCCAGAAGAAAGTGGTAAGACATTTTTTGTAACATCTCAGTTTCTTTTGCAGGACCCAGTGATTGAGTAAGGTCAGGAATGACGGTGCCCGAGGGGGGAGGAAGGGGAGTGCGTACTTGGCGCATCCCTACCGGTTGATCAGTCAGGGCCTTACATAGAGGGTAAAGTAAAGGGAAATGATATTAGCTTCTTGTTAGATACTGGCGCTACCAGGTCTACTGTGAGAACAGCAGACATTCCTAACCTGCCCCTCTCTGGAGAGAACATACAAGTTGTAGGTGTTTTTTTAAACAAACGGATTAGCACTCCAATCACAGAACCCATGGAGGTGCGAATTGGTAATTTTAAAGAAATGCATAAGTTTGTGGTCTGCTACTCAAGCCCTGTAAACTTGCTTGGAAGAGACCTGTTGTGCAAAATGAATTGCACTATATTTTGCACACCGGATGGTGTTGCAATACAAACCCCAGATGAAGATGGAGTTTACAAGTTCATGTTAGCTAAACAGGGAACATGAGTAAATGAATTATATTCAATGATGACGCAAAATGAATTACCTGCAGAAGTAAAACTGACTGTAAATGCAGAAATATGGGATTGTACTGGGAAAGAAATAGGATAAATGGCAAATGTAGATCCCGTAAAAGTGACTGTGAAAGAAGGTGCTGTTTACGCGAACACCCGACAATACAAAATGAGTCCAGAAGTAAAGGCAGGTGTCGCAACAGAGCTAGAGCGATTGATCGAACAAGGTATCCTGGAAGAAATAATGAGTAGCCCTTGTAACTCACTCATAATTGGCATTAAGAAACCTAATGGGAAATATAGGGTGGTTCAATACCTCAGAAAAATTAACAAGATTGTTGTACCAAGCTGTCCAGTAGTGCTTAATCCAGCTGTGATTCTTTATCAGATACCATGGAAAGAAGGAAGGTTCACAGTAATCGATTTATGTCATGCATTCTTTTCTATTCCATTGCATCCAGATAGCAAATTTTTATTTTTGTTCAAATTTGAAGAGCATGTTTGTCTGGGATCGTGTGCCTCAAGGGCACACTAAAAGTCCTTCAATCTTTAATCAGATTCTTAAAAGAAGCCTTGAATCTTTTGTATTGCCCAGAGATTCAGTCCTGGTGCAGTATATTGACGACCTGTTGGTGGCGTCAAACACAGGAGAGGACTGTGTTACTGATTCAATTGCATTGTTAAATCATTTGGCAAAAGGTGGACATAAATTGTCCCCTGAAAAAATCCAGTTTTGTAAAAATTCAGTTAAATACTTGGGACATCAAATAGAAAGAGGAGTTAGAAGGGTGACCTCTGAAAGAATCAGAATAATAAGACAAATGCAGTTGCCACGAACCCAAAAAGAAATAAGAATGTTCCTTGGAGTTGTAGGATATTGTAGACAGTGGATTGTAGGATTTGCTTTACTAGCCAAACCTTTGATACAAATGACCAGAAAGAGAGCAAAGGATCCTATAGAATGGGATGAGGAAAGTATAGGATCTTTTAGGATATTGCGTGAATGTTTGTGTGAAGCACCTGCTTTGGGCATGCCCGACTATTCAAAAGAATTCGCATTATTCTACTATGAGCGGGGTAATTGTGCGCTTTCAGTTCTGACACAGAGACACGGATTAATGAGGAGGCCAGTGGAATATTTTTCTGCTACTTTGGATCCTGTGGCCTGTGCATTATCAGGTTGCCTGAAAGCTGTTGCTGCAACCTGTGTAAGCATAGAACAGAGTGAGTCATTTGTGATGGGACATCCTGTCAAGGTGTATGTTCCTCATGCAGTGGTGATTTTACTGACCAGGACCCGATCACAGTACCTAACTCCCAGTATGCTGACAAAATATGAAAGGATAATACTTGGAGCTGAAAATGTGACAATAATGAGGTGTACTCTTCTTAATCCAGCTACCTTACTATCTGATCCTTATGCAGAGGAAGTGAGAGATGAGGTTGAGCATGAATGTATTGACGTGACTGAACTTAGCACCAAACCTCGTCCTGACATACAAGAGGAGCCTTTGAAAAATGCAGAGCACGAGCTGTTTGTAGACGGCTCATGCATGAGACATGAGGATTGAGTGCCGCTTACGCTGTATGTACATTAACTGGAATAGTCGAAGCATCCTATTTACCAGAGGTCAGATCTGCACAAGTCGCTGAATCGATAGCTTTAATTGAAGCATGCAAAATTGGGAAAAATTGGAGAGTAACAATATTTACTGACAGTCAATATGGTTGTGCATGATTGTGGCCAACTGTGGATCCAGAGGAATTTCCTGACTTTATCAGGGACTCTATTAAAAATTGAATTTTTGTGAAAGAATTACTGGAGGCAATTCAATTACCAAAAGAGGTAGCCGTGGTTAAGTGTGCTGCTCACCAATCAGGAAATGACTATGTGACAGCCGGTAACCGATATGCTGACCAGGTTGCCCAACATTGTGCAAGGCATAAGATTGCCTTAAACCAGAAAATCGAAACTTGTGGAATCAGCTGCCAAATTATGCTACTTGCAGGAGTGGGGACCTGGGAGGAGGTGAAAGGTCTGCAGGATGCAGTAGACATGAGAGAAAGGGAAGAGTGGGTGAAAATAGGATGTCAAAGAAGGGCAGAAGATGGTGTGTGGGTTTGATATGATGGCAGACCAGTCATGCCAGACAGCATGCTTGCGCCAATGGCTAGAATGTACCATGGAGACACACATGTGGGCAGGGACGCAATGATTCGACTCTTCAGACAAGATTGGTTTAACGCAAAGTTCAGGAATGTAGTAGAGAGCCTTTGCCAGAGATGTTTAATATGTCAACAAATGAACCCTGGCAGGAAAACTGTGGTCTGCATGGGAAGGATTGGAAAGGCAGAGGGACCTTTTGTGAGACTCCAGTTAGATTTCATTCAACTGCCTGCTTGTCGAGGGTTAAAATATGTACTTGTCATAGTTTGTTTATTTTCAAAGTGGGTGGAAGCATACCCGACCCGAAGAAATGACAGCTTGACAGTGGCCAAACTTTTAAGAGAACTCATTCCTAGATTTGGTTTTCCAGTAACGACTGAATTAGTTACAGGGTCTCATTTTAATAATGAAATAATTCGACTAATTTGTGAAGCATTCAAAGTCGAACAGAAATTGCACTGCGCTTACCATCCAGAGGCTTCTGGAGTGGTAGAACAATTGAATGGCACAATCAAGTCACGACTCGGAACGGTGTGTGCATCCACCCCACTGGAATGGCCTGATGCTTTGCCTCGTGTTCTGATGGGACTCAGAAGTATTCCAGACAGAAATACTGGATTGAGTCCCCATGAAATACTCATGGGAAGAGCAATGAGACAAGCATGTGTACCAGGACACAAGCTGTTGAATATAACTGATGACTTGGTTTTGGAGTATTGCAAAGCGTTGGCTGACAGAGTGCGTTATATCTCTCATCAGGTTGGGGAAGACGCTTTCAACAGACAGCTGAGCCACTCACATGATCTGAATCCCGGTGACTGAGTAGTTGTGAAGAATCACACTCGAGAATCGTGACTAGCACCAAGGTGGGATAAACTGCATCAAGTTATTCTGACTACCTCAACAGCTGTAAAATGTGCAGGATTGCCTAAATGGATTCATGCAAGCCATACAAAAAGGGTCCCAGCTCCTGAAGAAGAAGAGTTACAGTTGAAACCAGAACTCGTGGTGCTGAAGTTTGTGCAGCTGAAGAACTTCCTATAGAAGATCCTGAAGCAGCTGCCCAAGGTCAACCGAGCACTTATCAAGATGAGTGGATCCCAGTGTTGGACATACCTGAAGTATTTATAAGAACTAGAAGTCTAACACAGTTAGATAGACAGGAGGAGAGTGAGGACCAGATAGGTATAGAATAAGTCGCTCAGGAAAGTAGGGACACAACTGTTAGGGAACCCGAGCAGGAACAGATAAGGAGAGAACAATATACTCAGACAGAAGAAACTCAAAGCACTGTTCCGGAGTCTGAGGAGGGACAGTCAGGACTTAGAGAAACCGTTCAGGCAGAAGAAGGTAAAGACTTGAAGAATTGAAGAGAAATATCTACAAAAGAATGAAAGGATCACAATTTAAGAAAGATAAAGGAAGGAATAAAAGATTTGAAGAAATTGAAATGGTAGAATGCTAAACTTGGCATCTGGTTTAATAGAATTTAGTGATGGCATAAAATACTATCAGAGAGGGGATTGATGGAGCAAGGTTTTGCATGAAAGAAACGTGCTCGTATGCAATCCTCTCGAATAACCTGTAACACTATAATCAACCTGTCTGTGAGAACTAACAGCACACTACATTCAACATGTTGTATCTAGGGGACGCTTGTCTATGTGTCTTACTAATGAATAACCCAAGTGTCCTAAAATGGCTGCCAAAACGCGGGAACTCTTCTACGCATGCATCTACTACATCTACGTAGTATGACGTTTTCTGTTGCTTGGGGGGGAACTTTGCAGCTGCGCAGTAGCTTCTAAAATGTCCGCTTTAAAGTAATGCACTAACGCACATGCTGTGCTGAAACTAAGCCATGCAAGTTCTACTAAGCTATTAATGCAAAAGATTTATTAAGTAAATGGGGTTAGGGTAGAAGTAAGTGGTATACAGTGAATTCATTTAAGTTTGTATTCTAATGTGTTCTTCTTTGACTTTATTAATAGTTCCCATTTGGGCCTTGGGGGTGACCGGGTCTCTGTTTCCATGTGACTTCTACACATGTGTAAAAATGTCTGCTTGCTCTGAACAAGTGGATTAAAATTGACTGGCTGCCAAACTCAAGCCCAGCAAGGACATGGGAACTTAACTTTTGACCCTACAAGAGGAAGGAGAAGAAACATTGTAAATTAGACTTACCGATTCACAAATGAAATATCTGTGGGAATAAAGCTTGTGGGTATTAAAATTAAGGGGCGGGGACTTAGACAATAGACTAAAGAGAAGTATTGCACTTGGTATGGTGTGATGTCCTCACCCCACTGCTTGGCCCAATCAAAATTGTGGGTGAATATGGAATTGAAACAATTTGGGGGTGGATCATACACTTGAATTTGGTATAACAGAGGTAAGTTATAGTTAGTTAGACACACTTGATGCTGAGATGCTGCCCGATTTTGCTGCAATTTGACTGAAGAATCCAACACTAGGAAAAATTCGAGGAACAACCAAGGAGGCACATCTAGGAAGGGGTCCGGACGAGCCTGAGCCGGAGAAAGTAGCACCAGAGAGGGGTGTAACGCTGGCGATATATTAGAAGAGGTCACCTTTCCCTGTCCTGAAACCTTGACTCTCTGATGTCGGGGTCCTCACGCCATTCTAGGTAAATATATCTTTAGGGTATGTGCTCCGTACTTGCTATCTGTTCTTTCTCTCCTCAGGTGCTGTCATTGCAAGAATTTATTAATGCAAACTGATTATAAGCTAACTGTACTATTTTTCCTGATGGAGACTTCTGGTATATTCATGTGTATGTTGATTTGACTCACAAAATTATTAATTCAGATAAACTTTTAAAACTCCTTCTGAGTCTGTGGTTCTTTAAATAAAGATAAATGCATTATTGTCTTTCCTCCCTATTCTAATCTACTACTAGATCTTATCGAAACGTTCATTTACTCAAGAGACAGGAATGGTAAGAATACTGGTGTAAAGGTTTCCTTGCGTAAAATAAAATTGATGTCCTGTGGATATTTACTAGCTCATTGCGTGTATGAATGTATATGGGCCCAAATGAGTGTTGTGTGTATGAATGTGTAGAGCTGGTAAACTCCGCTGCCATGTGGCACGTCATGTGGTCAAGCTCGCATGAGGCGGGCGAAACGCGTGATGGCAGGCACTATGCCTGAACAGCTATGGAGTTTATTATTTTAATGTGTGAATAAAAACCACAGCACTGCGAATTACAACATTGGAGTTGTTTGAATTTTTTGGAGGCGCATAAGAGGTCTGTGCCTGGAGGTCCCGGTGAGCTACTAGCAGGCCAGAATTATATATATATATATATATATATATATATATTACCTACTGGCGGTCGCCAGTAGGCAGTTATAGTTAGGACCCTGTTTCCATAGGAAAACCGCAACATTCTATTTTGAATAACTTTGGCGCCGGTCGATGAATCCTCGCGAAATTTTCAAAACTAATGGGGCGCTACGCTCCGCTCCTACCCTGAAAGTCTCGGGGGGATTCGTCAAGCGGGGGCTGAGAAAAAAACGCGTTTTCCCCATGCATTTTTCCATAGGACCTTTAGACACAGCTACAGCCCGAACGGCTGAACAGAGTTATTTGAAATTTGGCAGAGAGGTAGTCTACAGGTCAAGGAAGTGCCTTTTGTAGGTCTGGTGTAAATCTGTTCAGTAGTTCCTGAGAAAATAGCCTTTAAATCAATATATATATCTGTGGCAGCTTACGGTGCGCTTACCGTGCGCTTACGGTAAGCTTACCGTACGCGTACGGTGCCGTGCGCGAGCGCGATTCTGATTGGCTGTTAGATCTTAGTAAACATTCGAATCGGTCGAAACCAGGAAGTGTCGGCCGCCATTTTCTCTCTCGCACTCTGAGGGGGGGGGGAGGAAAATCAAAGTCGGAAAACATTAAAAGAGGCTTGCTAGACAGCTCCCAACCACCTAGTCATGGTTATGGTGTCCCAAAAGAACCCACAAGGCCAAAAATTAATTTTTTTTTATTTTTGAAAAATCGCCGATTACGCTTACCGTACGCGTACGATAAAAACTAAATAAAAAAAAAGCAATATCCACGTTTTCCCCACCCCGTGTGCAAAAGGTGCCCGAATGGCACCTTGTGTGCATGGCATATTTTTTTGCAGATCAATCAATACATAACCTTTAACAACGATGCGCCTAATACGGCCTCTGTGTGCGGACGGTGCGCGAAGCGCATCGTGCGTACATTGCCCATCTAGCGTAACGTGGGCACGCGGTGCGCGTACTAACTGCGTAAAGTGGGCGCACCGTGCGCGCACGGAACGAACTGCGTAAAGTGGGCGCGCACGCCACGAACGGCGTAAAGTAACTTAGCATTTAAAAAACCGTACAAATTCACTGAAAAAACCCATAGGTTTCACACACGTTATAGTTAGGAATTAGCATTTAAAAAACCTTGCAAATTCACTGAAAAAACCATAGGTTTCACACAAGTTATAGTTAGCGGACATTTTACTGATAAAAAACCATTGAAATTCCCCCGTTATAGTTAGTGCAGGCAACTATAACTCACGCGACCGCAATCCTCTGCTGATGACATATGTGTCTTTATGAAAAAAAAATATTTGTAATATATGTATAGCTAAAAATTTATGGAAGAAGACATGGGTAAATAAGTGTCTAAATACAGTATTAGCATCAGCAGAGGATTGCGGTCGCGTGAGTTATAGTTGCCTGCACTAACTATAACGGGGGAATTTCAATGGTTTTTTATCAGTAAAATGTCCGCTAACTATAACTTGTGTGAAACCTATGGTTTTTTCAGTGAATTTGCATATATATATATATATATATATATATATATATATAACCTACTGGCGGTCGCCAGTAGGCAGTTATAGTTTGGACCTAGTTACCATAGGAAAAGCACAACATTCTATTCCCAATAACTTTGGCACCGACTGACGAATCTTCGCAAAATTTTCAAAACTCGTGGGGCGCTCCGGTCCGCTCCTATCTTGAAAGTTTCGGGGTGATTCGGCAAGCCGGTGCT
The DNA here is from genome assembly GCF_964204655.1 of Triturus cristatus. Lineage (NCBI taxonomy): Eukaryota > Metazoa > Chordata > Amphibia > Caudata > Salamandridae > Triturus > Triturus cristatus. The sequence goes on along the minus strand of NC_140586.1, from coordinate 81,577,337 downwards.
GAGAAAAAAGAGGGGGTCACAAAACATGTTTTCCCCATGCAATTTTCCATAGGAACCTTTAGTCGCAGCTACAGCCAGAACTGCTGAACGGAATTACACCAAATTTGGCAAAAAGGAAGCCCTTGGTTCAGAGTCGTGCATTTTAGTTAAATGGTGTAAATCCGTTCAGTAGTTTTTAAAATATTAATGGAAAAAGAAATATATATATCTGGGCGGAGCCTAACCACACATCTCATCGTGAGATCTGATTGGCTGTCAGCACTTCATCCAAGAAATGTTGGCAGCCATCTTGGGACCAATATATATGATAGCACCTCGTTAAAAAGCATTGTAGTTAATAGAAGGTTTTAAGACTTTAGTTACATTATAAATCATTTGTTGATGGTACCATACTCATTTTAGGAATTGTGGTGTGTTCTAAGGTGATTTTACCATGTGAAAAAGCCTTCAAGTGGAATATCATGAATCATGTTTGAGAGAAAACTATTTTCTCATGCTTTTCCCACAGAGGTTTGGAAGGTGATCTATAAGCTAAACTGAGAGCATATTTTCTGTAAATTCACATTATATTTCTCAGTCATGTGAGAATGAAGTCTGACATTCTCAGTAAAACATGTACAGCCAACAAGGGCAGAGACTGTCAGTTGATTCCTTTGTGTTCTACTGCAGCTTCCCAGAGTGTTCTAAAGAACAACTAGAGCGCTAACAGTCCTACTTATGACAAACGTATTGCACACCTGAAGCCATCTTGATTGGAATAAAGTGGTAACTCTTAAAACATTTAATTTTGGGGCGCTAGAGGGCGCACGGCAAGATGGCGCCTGCTAAGACGGCTCCGCTGGTCGGTGACAGGAAACGGCATAATGTAGCAACATGCGGGGATCCTAGTGGCATGAAAACGGCATCCTGAGACGTCGGAACGACTGGGCATGCCGGGGAACGGCTGAGGTGACCTGCAGCTACGGAGAAAAGGTGCCACGCAACGATTTGCACTCCGGGCTAACACTGCCGGCTCGGAGTCAGGCAAGATGGCGGCGCCCGGTGCGGCTATCGGACTGAAATGGGACCGTCGGGCATGAGCTGCAGGGGCGGAACGGCTGCATGCGATGATAATAGAAGTGCCCTGGAAGCGGAGGTGGTCACTAACGCAGACGCTGAGAAGCGGCCCCGAGGAAGAACGCTGGTGAGAGCGCGGCAGTGTGGACGGCGCCGGACGCAAAATGGCGCCCACCATCGCGGCGATTGTTGACCCACGGCAGAAAGCGAGTGCGTACTTGCGCACGGCATTCGACCTGCGATTGCTGCATGGCATGTAAGAGACGACACATGCTCTTGGTGATGCGATCGGAAGACAGGTGCTACTGGAGAACGGCTGGACTTGGCGCCGCGGCTTGTGCGTAGACTGCTGGGCTATTGACAGGCTGAGCCGGGAGGTGCTGGTGAGAGCGGCTCCGGCGACCAGGCGTACCGGACTGGTGGAAGGTGCAGTGGGCGCCTGAGGAGACGAACTGCGCACTCGGCTGCCCTCGCAGCGCTGTCGGAGCTGGCGACGCGGCAGTGGCGTATGGGTCGAGGTGGCACTACCCGCAGCAAAAGATATAGAAGTGGAGCGGCGGTGCAGGGCCCGGGGCAGTATCCCGCAAGGTAAAGAGCACGTGTGAAGTGGCTCAGCGGGCACGTGGCGAGGACCGACGCAATGGGAAAGCACGATCGAGCCCAGTCTAAACTACATTTCGAAGCAAAAAAATCTGCAACAGCGCTGTCGGAGACACCGGAGCAGGTTACGGAGGCTGTGCAGGTGGCACCAGTGGGTATGGAGGGCGCCCTGCAGGCTATACAGCAAAGCTTGCAGGACATTCATGGCAAGCTCGACTCCATTACTTTGCAGGTGGACAACATGGCGGCTAAGCTGGATGGGCACGGGGAGAGACTGGTGGAAGCTGAGACTCGTATCTCAGCGGTGGAAGACGAATCGCACGCCACGGCCCGAAAATGTACAGACATGGAACGGCTACTAGATGTTATTAAAAACAAGGCGGAGGATTTGGAAGCGCATTCCTGCCGCAATAACGTAAGAATCACAGGCATTCCGGAATCCACGAACATAGCAAAGATGGAAACCTATGTGGAGGAATTGATCAAGAACGTGTTCGGAACGGAGTCCCTCTCCCCCATCTTCCTGGTGGAACGCGCGCACAGAACATTAGCCCCGAGGCCAAAACCTGGCTTGTCTCCGAGACCTATAGTGGCGCGGATCATTAACTATCGAGACCGCGACGCTATCCTCCGCATGGCCCGAGACAAGCGCAAGGTCAGCTATCAAGGAAACCAGCTGGAGTTCTACCCGGACTTCACGGTGTCGGTCCAGATGGCGCGTAAAGAGTTCAATCCGGTCAAAAAGAAACTCCGAGAGCTGCAAATTGAGTATGCTATGCTATACCCAGCACGACTGAAGGTAACCTATGACGGGAAAACTGCACTTCTCCAGACGCCTAGGGATGCCCAAGACTTTATCAAGCGGATCACTAATAGGCGTAAGGAGCAACGATGCGCAGATCAAGGCATGGACTCGAACTGAGGTTTGATGAGAGGGAAAGTGCCGTATATGTGATTGAGGACATTAAAGGCCACAGCTGGGGCTGGTGCAGCGGGGGTTGTGTTGGGCGCTGCTGATGCTGCGCAGGGGGTAATGGCTGCAGGAGGTTGGTTCACACTGGGGGCGGTATGAACGATGTCACGCGCGCGGGAGGTAAACTGTTGACTATGCCGCCCATCTGGTGGACACGAGCTATCTACCACAATCTCCAGGGAACAACGCTGTGGGTGAGATGACGGGAGGAATGTTGGAAATGATGGGCCAGGCGACATAATGGCGCACTGTACACTGGATCACCACATAAAACGTCACTGTTGGGATTTGTGCATGTTGTTCTACCTAAGTAGGGGGGTGCTAGGATCTTGCGTGTATTCCGAATGTTCCACCGACCACATCCATTAGATTGGATGAAAGTGTGCGCTCTTGGTGGATCCCTCACACGGGTGTTCCCCAAACCAAGTTGGGTTGAGATGTTACATTGTAATGGGGAGTGACTTTGGCAGAGTTGGGTTGCTGAAGTGGGTGGGGGGTGGTTGGGGGGGCGTTGGGGATCGTTCAGTAGGTTGCGGTACGAAAGGGGCATTTCGGATGCACAGGGTGGTATTGAGGCACGAAAACGGAAGGGGACTGTATGGGTTGCATGTAGTAGCAGTTGCTGTCAGCCAATTGCCGTTGTTCTGCGAGACAATCAGGTGAAAGATGGGAGATAGTACGTTACGTAATAAGCGATTGTCATTACTGACATGGAATGTGCGTGGGCTGAACAACCCCAAGAAAATAAGACATGTATTGGCATATCTAGACCGTCATAACATTGATATTGCTATGTTGCAGGAGACGCACATCACACCAGCAGCACCTATGTTCATTGGGAGTCGATGGGCGGAGACAGTGCATGGCTCTTCGTACTCCTCGTACTCTAGAGGAGTCATGATTTTGATAAGAAAAGGGGTACAGTTTGATGTGGAAAATACGTTTAAGGATGAGGTAGGACGCTTCGTTCTGGTAACGGGGAGATTGCGGGGACATAAAGTAGCATTGGTTAACACATACGGTCCAAATGTGGACGACCCGGACTTCTATAATACGGTGTGGAATCAGCTTGGTGAACTACCTGATATTCCATTGATCTGGGAGGGAGAGATTTCAACATAGCGCTGCAGGATGGGCTGGACAGGTCGGGCAGCGCGACTGAACCCCATACAAGGGCTAGGAGAAAATTGCAGGCTATAATGGCTGATAGGGGCCTTGAAGATATATGGCGGACAAGGAACCTGGAGAGTAGAGAGGCGACACATACGACAGCGGGTAGTAATAGCTGGTCCAGGATAGATTATTGGTTGGGGTCTGCGGAAGCACTCCTATGGACCAGATCCGTGTGCCATTTGCCTAGGACCCTATCGGATCATAATCCGGTCAAACTAACAGTTGAAATGCCGGATTATGTACCCCCCCCCCGTTTAGTTGGAGTTTTAATGCAAGGGCACTGACTGACCCATTATATACTGACGCAATAAGCACGGCCATTACGCAGTATTTTGAACTGAATGCGCCCACAACGGAAAACCCCGGGTTGCTGTGGGAAGCGTTTAAAGCTACCATTAGGGGGATTTGTATTGGCACTAGTGCTGGCATACTGAAAGATATCCGTCAGCAGTTGATGAGACGGGAGGAGAAAATTAGAATATTAGAGCGAGAATATGAGCGTACACAAAATACTAAACTGCTAGGCGACATAAGACACATAATATCTGAGTACCAAACATTCGCAGAGGACGAGCTCAAGTACATATTGAAACGCCAGGTAGCCAGGGCATATGGGGAAGGTGGTAGACCGGGTAAAACTCTAGCAGCAAAAATTTGTGCGGGGAAGGTGCCACAGATAGTAAGAGGGGTGCGTAATGAACAGGGGGACATGCAATATGGAGCGCAGGATATCCTCAGGGAATTTAGCGCTACATATGGAAAATTGTATGAGTCGCAGCAGACAGCATCGGAAGAGGAGATTGGGGATTATCTAGAGGAGGTAGCGATAGCATGGCTGTCTAATGCACATAGAGAGTACTTAGCGGAACCTATTACAGTGGAGGAGGTGACGGAGGTGATTAAGTCACTGCCGAATGGGAAAACACCGGGCCCGGATGGATTCACGGGCGAATTTTACAAAGCATTCATTGACCAATTGGCACCTCATTTGGTTGGGATGTACGGGCATGCTCACGAACAGATGTTGCTCCCACCCACGCTTCGTGAAGCACTTACCATTGCGCTATTGAAACCAAATAAGGACCCTGAGAGCTGCGAGTCTTATAGACCTCTGTCCCTAATTAATGTTGACGCGAAGATTCTCGCCAAACTCTTGGCTAAAAGGCTCCAACCGCTAATGACCCGGTTGATATTGCTGGACCAGTCAGGATTTATACCCACCAGATCCCCAACGCACAACACACGAACGCTGTTTGCATTGTCACACTATTTACAGCCGTCGACTAAAGCAGCTGCGGTCCTCCTGGACGCTGCGAAAGCATTTGATTCACTAGAATGGCCATATCTACACAAGGTACTATGCCGGATGGGATTTCCATTGCGATTTCTGCAATGGATACAGCTACTATACACGGCCCCAACGGCACGTGTTAGAGTAAACAGATATGTATCCGGACCGATACCTATTGGAAGGGGAACGCGGCAGGGTTGCCCGCTGTCCCCCTTGCTATCCGCCTGGAACCATTGGCGTGTAAAATACGGCAGGGGCATCACTACTCAGCGCTGCAGTTTCCTCAACGGCCGCTCCATATATCGTTATATGCAGACGATATGTCGCTGTATGTGCGCGATCCAGAGGTGAATTTAAATGCATTACTGCGGGAGTATGTTAGGTTTGCGCAGACGTCCGGGATAAACATTAATTGGGCAAAGTCGGTCGCGGTCCCATTGTCGGACACTACCCTCCCACACCAGTTGGACTATCCAATTGAATGGCAAACAGACCCGGTGCGTTATCTGGGAGTATCATAGAGACCCAGAGGTGGTGATTCGCGCCAACTATGGTAGGGCAATCGGAGCGCTAGAAGGGAAAATAGATAGATGGATAAAGCTGCCACTATCGCTGGCAGATAGAATGGCCATTGTTAAGATGGTCGTCTTACCCAAACTCTTGTATTTATTCAATAATATACCGATACAGCCGCCGGCAGAGGTGTTCCGTAGAATATCAGCGATAGTACTTAGATTGATTTGGCGGGTAAACCAGCCAGGATTGAATTGCGAGCATTGACGCTACCGTATGCTCAGGGAGGGTTTAGAGTGCCGGATTTTCTGTTAGATTATCTGTGCGCACAAGCGCAATTTGCGCACTATTGGTACCACCCCATCCCGTTCCTGACGCATACTGCCATAGAGGAGGGGGACGCGGCGCCAGTTCCACTGCGGGCAATTATTACGCATGTGCGCGCTCCGAAGCATAAGCGAGATATAAATACAATAGATACGACAAATAAGGCGTGGCGAGTAATGGGGAAAAAAAGCACACAAATTGCCATTATACGCGCCAGCTCTACCGTTATTACACCATCCAGAACTGTTGGTAACGCAGGAGAAGGTGGGGATGGGACTTTTGCGGCAGGTCGGCATAACCACAATGGGGGATCTGTTTAATAATGGGACGTTTCAGGCACTGAGCGAGCTTACATTTATTAGTAACCAAATGTTGCTGTTCAAGTTCACATATTACAGATTGCAGAGTGCACTGCGGAAACTTTATCGTTCGTTTCCTGAGGAACCGTCACCGCTGCTAGCTTTGCAGTTTGTGATAACAACGCCCACTGCTGCTAAATTGGTGTCGAGGCTATATGGTAAACTGCAGGAGGACATAGCGGGCAATACGCATAAATCAATGGGAAAATGGAATAGTGTATTAGCTGAACCGCTGACGCTGGAAGAATGGGAGATAGCCTGTTCATTGACTGAATTGCTAACACCAAATGTTAATCTTAGAATGCTGCACTACAAATATCTGCACCAGACCTATTATACACCGGCTAGACTTTGCAAGTATGGTTTAAGGGAAGACTCGCGCTGCTGCCGATGGGGGGCGGAGGGGGCAGATTTCAGTCACTTGGCTTGGAGATGTGTGGCAGTGGCGGAATACTGGGTAACGGTGGTGAGGATGGTGGGCGAGATGGTGGGGCTGGAGCTGGAATGTTCAGAAAAGACATGTTTACTGGGAATTCTGCCTGAATTGCGATCTATAAAACGTAAATTTGCTGTGATAGCACTATTGTTGGCCAAAAGGCGAATATCGCTCTGTTGGAATAGTAAACTAGCCCCTACGATTAAGCAATGGATTACGGACTTAACATTTTGCAGAGACACTCTCAAAACGTATGAGGAGGAGCTTCCTGGAGGGTCGAGGCCTCGAGACTATTGGGTGTACTTAATTGACTATCTACGACTTTATCAGATTGAGTGATAATGTATTGCTACATATGTGTAGTAAGGCTGCTTATTTTTATTGCGTCGCTGGTTACCAGGTGACGGTGGCGACCTAGAGAACGGATGCTACTGTATCATGACCTACTTGTTCTTTGTATGTTGAAATGTTGACTGCATTTCCAAAATGTTAATAAAAAAATAAATTAAAAAAAACATTTAATTTAAAAAGGAACAAAATGAGGGGGTTCATTTTGCCATAGAAAGTATGATTAGTGCTGCAGAAAGAAAAATTAGGGCACATTTTGAGTGACTTCTCAAATCCTCTTTTATTTCATTAAGAAATTCTGACATGCAGACTGAAACATGCACTTTCAATACCAGCTGCAGACTTCCCTCGTGAGCAGTAGCTTTACTACAGTGATCTAATGAGCAACTAGAGTGCTAACATGCTGTATTTATGGCAAATGTGTGACACATCTGAATGCCTTCTTGATGGATTCAAAGTAAAAAACTGAAACTATTTCCTACTGAGGAGACTGTACTAAATGAGGAAATTAGGAAACTTCATAACAAATAAGTCTCCCAAGATGGCCACCAGAGACAAAAGAGCCCAAATGCAGCACAAATATCATCCAGATATAGCGCACGTATAGCTCAATGACAGAATGTCCCAGAGTGTTCTTAAGAACAACTAGAGCGCTTACTGCCTTACTTATGACAAAAATATGGCACACCTGAAGCCATCTTGATTGGAATAAACTGGTAACATGACCTACTTGTTCTTTGTATGTTGAAATGTTGACTGCATTTCCAAAATGTTAATAAAAAAATAAATTTAAAAAAACATTTAATTTAAAAAGGAACACAATGAGGGGGTTCATTTTGCCATAGAAATTATGATTAGTGCTGAAGAATGAAAAATTAGGGCACATTTTGAGTGACTTCTCAAATCCTCTTCTATTTCATTAAAAAATTCTGACATGCAGACTGAAACATGCACTTTTAATACCAGTGGCAGACTTCCGTGGTAAGCAGTAGCTTTACTACAGTGATCTAATGAGCAACTAGAGCGCTAACATTCAGAATTTATGGCAAATGTGTGACATATCTGAATATCTTCTTGATGGAATCAAAGTAAAAAATTGAAAGCATTTCCTACTGAGGAGACTGCAGTAAATGAGGAAATTAGGAAACTTCATAACAAATAAATCTCCCAAGATGGCCACCAGAGAAAAAAGAGCCCAAATGTAGCACAAATATCACCCAGATGTAGCCCACATGTAGCCCAATGACAGAAGTGTGCAAAACACTTTTTATTTTTTGTGTTTTTGCAGATTTATATAGTGCAGACTTGTCAGGTATTGGAGTGCTTTACATGAGCATTGGTCACATCACACAAGAACAAATTAATTTTGGTTGTAGACATGGGGAGATTAAGTGATTTGACCAGAATCACAGAATGTCGAGCTGAAGCAGAAACTCCAACCTGGTTCCCCAGTTGCAAAGTCTGCAGCTCTGGAAGTAACACCACATCCTCTCCCCTAAGTGCAACATTTAATCAAGTGGTCAACTGGATGAAAAAACATAAAGCAAACAAATAATTTAAAAGTGCTTTGTCGCTATTTGAAAACTCAGAAAATATGTCCTCATTTTAGTTTTTTAGAGCACTAACCATAATTCTGATGCAAATAAGACCCTCTCATATTTTGAATTTCTAAGAGAAATGCTCTTGGTATTACAGTTTTGATTACATCAAGATGACGTCAGGCGTTCCACACTTTTGTAATAAATATAGAATGTTAGCAATCTAGTTGTTCATTAGGATACTGTTGAGAGGCAGAGGCCAGAGGCACGGACTCTGAAAATTGAAGACAGGTAGGAGGGTGCAGAGGCAACAATTTGACCACACTGGGCAGGCAGGAAGGGCAGTGGCAGCACAACAGACTATGGAGGGCAGTGGAAAGGGGGGCAGGGGCAACAAACAAACAATACAGGACTGGCAAGAGAGGCTGTGGCAATATAATAGACCATTGTGGGCAGAAGGAAGAGGCAGTGGTAGTACAACCATACATGCCAACAGACCCGATTCAGCCAGGAAACGTCCAATGTTTTTAAGCCCAAATGGGCTTTATTTGATCTGTCTCCTGTCTACAATCTCCTCTTTTTCAATGTAAGTCAAAGGGGAACATCAATACCCCAGTTTTTTTTCAAAATCTCCGTCTTACCAAGTTCAAAATGTTAGCAAGTATGGTACATTGGATCATGGAAGGCAGGAGGAATTGGGGTAGGGACATGGACTCGGATAACAGAGGACAGGAGGGACATGGAGAGGTGCACCAAATTGACAATACAGGGCAGGCATCAGGGTTTGCAGCAGCACAATACACCACACAGGGCATGCGGGATGGGAGTGCAGCACAACAATCCATAGAAAGCAATAGGGAGGGGACAGGACCATGCACATGGACAACAGAGAACAGAGGGGAAAGAGGCAATGGTAGCTAGCTGACCATAATGGACAGACAGGAGAGAAAGCTGCAGCATATCAGACCATAAAGGGCAGGAGGGACGGATCAGGGGCATTACAATGGAACAGACAAGCCAAGAGGGAGGGAATAGGGGTCTGCACATGGAAACAGAGGGCTGGGGGCAAGGGGCAAGGCAGGAGCAGCAAGATGACCATGGTGGTCAGGCAGGGTGGGCACTAGAAGCAAGACACACCATGGAGAGCAACAGTGAGACTATGATGGCATACACACAGACCATGGAGGGAAGGTGGGAGGGGGTCAGGGGCAGGTAGCTGACCACACAGGGAAGGCGGGAGGGTCGTGGCAGCACAGAAGACCATGCATGGCAAGCGGGAGGGTTAGTGGCAGCACAATGGCTATGATGGGCAAGAAGGAGGGTGCAGGGGCATGCACAAAGGACCGTGGAGGATAGAAGGGAGGGTCAGGACCTGGGCACAGACAAGAGAGTTCAGGGGAAGGGGCCTCACAACAGACCACGCGGAGCAGGCAGGAGGAGCAGTTGCAGCACAACAGACCAGGGAGGGCAGAAGGGTGTGGCAGTAAATTGGACCATGGAGGACAGAAGGAAGGGGATAGGGGCATGGAATGTGGACAGGCACGGTGGAGGTGGCAGGGACAGGTTACAGTCATCTGACAATGCTATGCTGGTGGGAGGGGAGTGGCAGCTCAACAGAACACTCAGAGTAGATAGGAGTGGCAGGTCCATGGAATATGGTGGGCAAAAAGGATGGAGCAGGGGCATGCACAAAGGCATCGGAGGGCAGGGGGAAGGAGAATAGGGGCAGCAAGCTAAGCACAGACGCTAAGCAGGAGGTCAATGATGGGGCATAGCATTGGGCAATGGAGGGCAGGTAGAGTGGACTGGTACATCATGCTAAATGGAGGGCAGTGGCAGCACATCAGACCATGCATGGCAGGAGGGAGGAGGCTAGTCCATGGAGTGATTCAGACAACAGAGGATAGGGAGGAGGTGGATGGGGCAGCAAGCTAACTGTTCACAGTAGGCGGGAAGGCCAGTGGCAGAACAACGGCCACACAGGGCTGTAATAAGGGAGCAGGCACATGGACTTGGACAATGGATGGCTAGGAGGAGGGAAGGCAGGAGCAGCAAGCGTGGGTGGGCGCAGCACTATGCCAGGCCCTGCTTCCAACCCCCCACCATCCATTGTGATATGCATCTTACTTAACGTTAAAAAAAAACTAGAAATGTGCTGAAAAAAACAAAGATTACAGGAACGGTATAGTTAGACTCAGATTTCACTCATAAACAACCAGTGAAATTCAGCAGTTATAGTTACCTGAGCTAACTATAACTTATGCCCCCGCAATGTTCTGCTTATGACCTCAGACATTACATCATTCATGACATGGTCAGTTACATCACTCATGACATCTCAAATGAGCTGTGAATGGAATGGAACTATAATCGCTAGAACTTTATTTAGGGATAGTGTGTGTATATTAACACCCCTTTTTTCCTTTTCTTTCGTGTAAGAACCATTATAATACACATTGTGCGCAGATTAATATGGCCGATAGCCTTTCACTTTAAAGTAATGTGTAGTCCGTTGTTTATGTTGATGTTTGCAATTCTAAGTATGTTTATTATGAATAAGTCACGTTGACGAACATACAGGTATGGCAGTCACGGGGCAAGATATGCTGAAATGACATTGTGTGCATATTAACACTTGTTTTCTTTTCTTTATTGTAACAATTCCTCACTTTTCACATCGTGACCAGGCCAATATGGCCGCCAGCTTTTTGGTTAAAGTAATTTGTAGTCCTTTGTTAATGTTGGCAACTGGAGGCATTTGTACATTTAAATAAGGATGCTACAATGACGTCTTGTATCGTTATCAAGGTTCGGACGAGCCGAAACGCGTGGATCACGTCCTTTGCAGATTAAATACTTCCAAACTACAACCTGAGTGCGGGTTCCTTCCTTGTAAGAGTGAGAGGAGATTAAATACATATATATAAAATTCACTGAAAAAACACAAGTTTCAGGGACATTATAGTTAGAAATTAGCATTTAAAAAACCTCAGAAATTCACTGAAAAAACCACAGGTTTCATGAACGTCATAGTTAGTTGGACATTTCACACGTACAAAACAAGAGAAATTCGGCCGTCATAGTTAGTTGTGCTAACTATAACTCGCGCCCCTGCAATGCACTGCTGATGACGTCACCTATTACATCACTCATGACATGGTCAGTGACATCACTGATGACATCTCAAATGACATCACTGATGACATAATCTACGTGATCATCTGATGCACCTCCTCACACCCTAAAATACAGACTACCATTCTCGAAACCATAGACACACCAATTCTAGTACAGCTACAATATTCTGTGCACTATGCATGCAGACCTCTAATCAGCTATATAGCATTGATACAGTCTTTTAAATACTCAGTTCGTACCTATGCAGTCTAGGAATCCTTCTGTCTGTCCCATGCACTTGTCCATGCACCCATCCATCACTATGTACATATCCTATCACTCTGCCAATACCTAAGCACTTATACATTTAGCATGCACTCTCTTTGCAGCACTGAAATTACTCCAGTTATTAGTCATATACTTAAGGAATGGCCTAGCCACTAACCCAAGTACAGGTACAATGTTTTGTACACTATGCATGCAGATCTCTAACAAGCTACATACTATTAATACGCTCTTCTAAATATCCAGTTAATACCGATGCAGTGTTGGAATCCTTCTGTCTGTGCCATGTATTTCTTCAATCACCCATCCAGCACTATCTACGTATCCTATCACTCCGCCAATACCTAAGCACTTATAAATTCAACATGTACTCTCTTTGCAGCACTGAAATTATTCCAGTTATTTGTCAGGTACCTAAGAAATGGCCTAGCCAGAAAAACTAGTAGAGCTACAACATTCTGTGTACTATGCATGCAGACCTCTAATCAGCTATATAGCATTGATACAGTCTTTTAAATACTCAGTTAGTACCTATACAGTCTAGGAATCCTTCTGTCTGTCCCATGCAGTTCTCCATTCATCCATCCAGCATTATCTACGTATCCTATCACTTCACCAATATCTAAGCACTTATAAATTGAGCATGCACTCTCTTTGCAGCACTGAAATTACTCCAGTTATTAGTCATATACTCAAAGAATGACCTAGACACTAATACAAGTGCAGGTACAATATTTTGTACACTATGCATGCAGACCTTTAACCAGCTACATACTATTGATACGCTCTTCTAAATATCCAGTTAGTACCTCTGCAGTATAGGAATCGTCTTGTCTGTCCCATGCATTTCTCCAATCACCCATCCAGCACTAGCTACTTATCCTATTATTCCACCAATACCTAAGCACTTATAATAACTGAAAATAATGTTTAGCATGTTTTGATATGTACTACTGTCAAGGTAAGATTAAGTAATCCAAACACTATCAATGCACAACTACATTCAGCTGTGCACTATATATATAAACCTCTAACCAGCTACTTAGTAAAGTACTATCCATGCAACCTAGGAATCCTCCTGTCTGTCCCATGCACTTCTCCAATCACCCATCCAGCACTATCTATGTATCTTATCACTCCGCAATACCTAAGCACTTATAAATTCAACATGTACTCTCTTTGCATACTGAAATTATTCTAGTTACTAGTCATGTACCTAAGGAATGGCCTAGCCAGTAAAACTAGTACAGCTACAATATTCTGTGCACCATGCATGCAGACTTCTAATCAGCTACATAGCTTTGATACAGTCTTTTAAATACTCAGTTAGTACCTATGCAGTCTAAGAATCCTTCTGTCTGTCCCATGCACTTCTCCATTCAACCATCCAGCACTATCTGCGTATCCTATCACTCCACCAATACCTAAGCACTTATAAATTCAGCACGCACTTTCTTTGCAACACTGAAATTACTCCAGTTATTAGTCTATACTTAAGGAATGGCCTAGCCACTAACACAAGTGCAGGTACAATATTTTGTACACTATGCATGCACACCTCTAACCAGCTACAAACTATTAATACGCTCTTCTAAATACCCAGTTAGTACCTATGCAGTGTAGGAATCATCCTGTCTGTCCCATGCATTTCTCCATTGAACCATCCAGCACTATCTACGTATCCTATCTGTAGGAACCTGGGGTCACCAGGCCCTATAGGCGGTAACGTGGCGCGAGCCGGTCGGGCAACCAGAGGGCTATGTGTTAAGCAACCATACACCACATGCTTCTCATGGACTAGGGACACACACAATAAGGGACGCCACATAGTTGAAATTATGCAAATACTTCAAGTTTATCCAAGTAGGGCTGGTTAGATGCAGTTCAAGAGATAACAGTGTCATGCATGAGTTGTAATACAGACATTAAGCATACACAGGCCATACATGAGAGATGAATGCAGTTCCTAATCTAGACATGCGTTTCATGGATATGGCTAGGCACAGGTGATTCTAGCGCTGCGCGCGTTAAGCAAGGTTTCTCTGAACGGGGCATCTAGCACAGAACAATACTCGTGATGGGTGACACTGGATACTTCAACACGGAGCCTGTAAAACGAAGCGCTCCTTGTAATCAGTGACACGTAACCCTTTGAAGTAGAGCATATAAACTAAGCGCTACTCGTAGTCACGGACAGGCACTACGATCGAGCAGAGCACATGAAGCAACGCGCTTCTCGTAATCACGGGCATGTAATACGTTCAGGCCAAACATATGAAGCAATGCGCTTCTCGTAATCACAGGCATATAATACTTTCAGGCAAAACATATAAAGCAATGCGCTTCTCGTAATCACGGGCATGTAATACTTTCAGGTAAAGCATATAAAGTAATGTGCTTCTCGTAATCACGGGCATGTAATACTTTCAGGTAAAGCATATAAAGTAATGTGCTTCTCGTAATCACGGGCATGTAATACTTTCAGGCAAAGCATATAAAGTAATGTGCTTTTCGTAATCACGGGCATGTAATACTTTCAGGCAAAGCATATAAAGCAACGCTCTACTCTTAATCACGGGCATGTAATACTTTCAGGCAAAATCTATAAAGCTTCACGTTCACAGTCACTGGCTCCTGGGACGGTGAAACGGAGCAGGGGAAGCCAAGCGCAGCCCGTAATCCAGGCTAGTCAGTTTCTCTAGAGTGGAGCTTTCAGCGGAGAGCGCCACCAGACTCGAGGAGCAAGTCTCGGGGTGCCAGTGCAGTTCGTGAGGCACCGCGCTCAGTTACGCTGAAGTGGGCACACAGAAAGGATCCCTCGGCGGGGTCTCTCCGTCGCGCAGGCAAGGGGGGGGAACTCCCACGGAGGGGACAACCCGGGCCGGGTGCGGTGAGGTTCCCAGACCAGCAGGGGGCGCACCAAGGGGAATCCCAGCCTCCGGGCTTACCTCCGTCTCGGCGTCAGCAGGCGTCCGCCCTCACGACGCTGGGGGAACTCGGCCCCGATCTTGCGCTTCTCCTCACACGGCTGCGACGGCAGCAGCGGGGCCCCGGGCTTCTCCTGGGCCTCGCGACACAGCAGGGCACTTCTCCAGGCCGCGGCGGTGAGTGCGCTGGCTTCGTCGACGCCGGGGGGGGGGGCTCAAATTAAGGATGGGGGTAAAGTGCTCAGCGGGGCACCCTGCCGGGGGTCCCAGACCAGGGCAGGGAGCGCGGGGGTCACAGCGCTAGTACCTGGTCGATCCCCGGTGGCTTGGCAATCGATTTAGCATTTAGTTCGATAGGTCCGCTTGGACACGCAGTCTCAGCTCTGGCATTCAAGGCTTACAACTCGCTCTTGTCATGCAGTCTCAGTTCTTGAAGTTAAGTTTCAGTTCTCAGTTGACAGATGAAGTCTTTTGGCGCAGATGTATCTGGCGCCCTTAAGGGGTTCTGTTACTGGGGGTAGGAATGGAGAGGGCGACTAGATCCTTCCTAGTCAGGCTGGCAGAGAGTCTCTGGGTCCTCCTACTACTGGGCAAGATCAGTGGGATTCACAGGGCACCTCACTCACTTAAGAGGCAGTACCTAAATCCTGTCACTCTCAGAGGCATAAGTCCCTGGCTAGGCCCTACCGCCTACACTCCTGGTGGATTCTTCCAGCTCTGCTTCACCCCAATGGCCAACTCACCACAAAAGTTTCCCTCCCACTCTTAAGTAGCCCTAGGTCAGGTGACCTCTAGCCAAGGCGGCAAAAGTAAAACCCCACCTCCCTTCTAGAAGGTTCCAGCATCTTCCAGGAGCTTCCCCACTCTACCTATGGGACAAAAAGGAGGGCTGGTGTCGCAACATTGTTGTGGGTCCCAGCCAGCTCCTGGCAGCTAGGGTGCTACTATGAAAAACGACCACCCTGCAGTAGCAGGGGTCTGTGGCAGCCATCTTGGGCGAAGTAAGCACCTGCATCTTAACACTACAAAAAGGAAAAAAATCAGGGAAAAAGGGACAAGTCCAACATAACCCCCTTCCAGCCGAAAGCCAGGGTAGACTGATCAATGCCTTGATGGTCTTCCCTGCTTGGGGCGAGAAAAGGTGGACGCAGGCCCGCAACGGCAGGAGCACCCGCAGGTTCTCCTCCGCTCTGGAACCCGATGGTTCCCTAACAAACCTTCCTGGACCAACGAAACCACCCCACTGGGGCTCCCTAGCTAGTTGTGGCCAGGACCGGCCCCTGGGCCGTCCAGATGTCTCTGGCCCGGGTGATCTCGCGGAGTGGGGGGCAGTAGCCCCAGGCCTGTAGTGCCCGTTGACCACTCCGGTCCTCCTCCTTGCAGTCCTAAACTGCCTCTGGTCCTTCCACCTGGGGTCCACATCCTTAGGCTGACCAGCCTTCAGGGGCGAGGCTCTCCTCCCCCTAACTCTCCTTCTGGGGTTCCTCACCCTACCCTGCGAGGCACCCTCAAACCACCACTGTCTCCTCAGTACAGGGCCTTGACCCTTCAACTGATTCGTCAACCTAGGGTCTAAACCCTTAGGCCGAGCTGGTGCCCTAGGCGAGACCTTCCTCCCTCTGCACCCCCTTCCAGATTTCAGCACCCTCCTAACGGGAAAAGTACCCCTGGAAGTCAATTTCGGGGGGACCCTGTTAGCAGAGGCCCCACCCGCCAGGTCAGGCAACCCCTGAACCTGGCACCCCAGCCCAGGATCTAAACCCTGCAACTGGGCCAACCCCAGAACCTCAGGAGTGCTGGTTACAGTCACCCTGGGTCCTCCTGACACTAGGGGCTCCCCTGCACTGGATGGCCCATCGGGACAGCCTAGGCTCCCAACCTGGGGCTCCCTTGCGGAACTCTCAAGGCCCTGAGACTGCGGTTGGGGCACCTCGGGACACCTCTCCGTCTCACGCCTTCCTATAGATAGGTCGTGAGGCCCTACAACCCTCTCTCCCTGGGACCTAGCTGGGCTATCTGGCACTTCTCCCACCTCGCTGGGTTGGGAGATCCCTGCACCACCCCCTTCAGGGTCACCCACCAATGCCTCCTCAGACACCCTGGTGATGTCATCCTGGGGTAAATAAACTTCTAGCTCCTGTGGAGCTTCCGGTATGCTGCCACCAGTGTCCTCACTGGACACATTCATCTGGAGGGCACGCAGCTCCAACTCCTTCATCCGAAGCTCGTGCGCCATCCTCTTCTCCTCCATTGCCCATTCCAATTTTGCTAATTCCTTTTCCTGTTCCAATCTGGCCCTTTCCCTTTCTTTCTCCTGCTCTAATTTGGCCAGTTCCCATTTTAATCGCCTCTCTTCCCTCCTGTCCTCGTACTCTTCTGGAGACGCGCTCCTCCTGGACCCTGTCCTACTACTGGCCCCAGAACGTCTTCCTGGGGGCACATTCTCAGACATGTCTACATTCAAGATGTCTAGGACTTCCTGGGCGCTCTCCCCCTGAGGTGCCTCTGGCGCTTCCTGTCCCTCATCCCCTCTCCCTTCTGGGTGGGCTTCTACCCATGCCCTAATGGCGGTACGGAGTTCCGGCCCTTTTGCCTTCCGCATCCCGGGCACCCCCATCTCCTGCGCAAACTCCCTTAGTTGCTTCACGGTGTACCCCTCGAGGTCCGCTAGCCGGGATTCCATTCTGGCAGGTGGGGACCTAGACACTAAGGAGACAATTCCTAGGGTGTAGGCAACAGTCAATAGCTAACCAGGCTTCTTGTACTCTCTACCTGGACAGTGGAACCAATAATCCAGCAACCAATGGTTTTTGAGCTCTGGAACAAAAACATAGGATAGGCGTTTAATTGTGGCACCCTTCGCCTCACGGAAGGGTGCTGTATGGTCACAGGTCCCAAGGATCCCACCGCTGGCCAACAATGTAGGAACCTGGAGTCACCAGGCCCTATAGGCGGTAACGTGGTGCAAGCCTGTCGGGCAACCAGAGGGCTATGTGTTAAGCAACCATACACCACACGCTTCTCATGGACTAGGGACCCACACAATAAGGGACGTCACACAGTTGAAATTATGCAAATACTTCAAGTTTATCCAAGTAGGGCTGGTTAGATGCAGTTCAAGAGATAACAGTGTCATGCATGAGTTGTAATACAGACATTAAGCATACACAGGCCATACATGAGAGATGAATGCAGTTCCTAATCTAGACATGCGGTTCATGGATATGGCTAGGCACAGGTGATTCTAGCGCTGCGCGCGTTAAGCAAGGTTTCTCTGAACGGGGCATCTAGCACAGAACAATACTCGTGATGGGTGACACTGGATACTTCAACACGGAGCCTGTAGAACGAAGCGCTCCTTGTAATCAGTGACACGTAACCCTTTGAAGTAGAGCATATAAACTAAGCGCTACTCGTAGTCACGGACAGGCACTACGATCGAGCAGAGCACATGAAGCAACGCGCTTCTCGTAATCATGGGCATGTAATACGTTCAGGCCAAACATGTGAAGCAATGCGCTTCTCGTAATCACAGGCATATAATACTTTCAGGCAAAACATATAAAGCAATGCGCTTCTCGTAATCACGGGCATGTAATACTTTCAGGTAAAGCATATAAAGTAATGTGCTTCTCGTAATCACGGGCATGTAATACTTTCAGGTAAAGCATATAAAGTAATGTGCTTCTCGTAATCACGGGCATGTAATACTTTCAGGCAAAGCATATAAAGTAATGTGCTTCTCGTAATCACGGGCATGTAATACTTTCAGGCAAAGCATATAAAGCAACGCTCTACTCTTAATCACGGGCATGTAATACTTTCAGGCAAAATCTATAAAGCTTCACGTTCACAGTCACTGGCTCCTGGGACGGTGAAACGGAGCAGGGGAAGCCAAGCGCCGCCCGTAATCCAGGCTAGTCAGTTTCTCTAGAGTGGAGCTTTCAGCGGAGAGCGCCACCAGACTCGAGGAGCAAGTCTCGGGGTGCCGGTGCAGTTCGTGAGGCACCGCGCTCAGTTACGCTGAAGTGGGCACACAGAAAGGATCCCTCGGCGGGGTCTCTCCGTCGCGCAGGCAAGGGGGGGGGAACTCCCATGGAGGGGACAACCCGGGCCGGGTGCGGTGAGGTTCCCAGACCAGCAGGGGGCGCACCAAGGGGAACCCCGGCCTCCGGGCTTACCTCCGTCTCGGCGTCAGCAGGCGTCCGCCCTCACGACGCTGGGGGAACTCGGCCCCGATCTTGCGCTTCACCTCACACGGCTGCGACGGCAGCGGCGGGGCCCCGGGCTTCTCCTGGGCCTCGCGACACAGCACGGCACTTCTCCAGGCCTCCAGGCCGCGGCGGTGAGTGCGCTGGCTTCGTCGACGCCGGGGGGTGCTCAAATTAAGGATGGGGGTAAAGTGCTCAGCGGAGCACGCTGCCGCGGGTCCCAGACCAGGGCAGGGAGCGCGGGGGTCACAGCGCTAGTACCTGGTCGATCCCCGGTGGCTTGGCAATCAATTTAGCATTTAGTTCGATAGGTCAGCTTGGACACGCAGTCTCAGCTCTGGCATTCAAGGCTTACAACTCGCTCTTGTCATGCAGTCTCAGTTCTTGAAGTTAAGTTTCAGTTCTCAGTTGACAGATGAAGTCTTTTGGCGCAGATGTATCTGGCGCCCTTAAGGGGTTCTGTTACTGGGGGTAGGAATGGAGAGGGCGACTAGATCCTTCCTAGTCAGGCTGGCAGAGAGTCTCTGGGTCCTCCTACTACTGGGCAAGATCAGTGGGATTCACAGGGCACCTCACTCAATTAAGAGGCAGTACCTAAATCCTGTCACTCTCAGAGGCATACGTCCCTGGCTAGGCCCTACCGCCTACACTCCTGGTGGATTCTTCCAGCTCTGCTTCACCCCAATGGCCAACTCACCACAAAAGTTTCCCTCCCACTCTTAAGTAGCCCTAGGTCAGGTGACCTCTAGCCAAGGCGGCAAAAGTAAAACCCCACCTCCCTTCTAGAAGGTTCCAGCATCTTCCAGGAGCTTCCCCACTCTACCTATGGGACAAAAAGGCGGGCTGGTGTCGCAACATTGTTGTGGGTCCCAGCCAGCTCCTGGCAGCTAGGGTGCTACTATGAAAAACGACCACCCTGCAGTAGCAGGGGTCTGTGGCAGCCATCTTGGGCGAAGTAAGCACCTGCACCTTAACACTACAAAAAGGAAAAAAATCAGGGAAAAAGGGCCAAGTCCAACACTATCACTCTGCCAATACCTAAGCACTAATAAATTTAGCATGCACTCTCTTTGCAACACTGAAATTACTCCAGTTATTAGTCATATCCTTAAGGAATGGCGTAGTCAAAAACACAAGTGCAGGTACAATATTTTGTACACTATACATGCACACCTCTAACCAGCTACAAACTATTAATACGCTCTTCTAAATACCCAGTTAGTACCTATGCAGTGTAGGAATCCTCCTGTCTGTCCCATGCATTTCTCCATTCAACCATCCAGCACTATCTACGTATCCTATCACTCTGCCAATACCTAAACACTAATAAATTTAGCATGCACTCTCTTTGCAACACTGAAATTACTCCAGTTATTAGTCATATACTTAAGGAATGGCGTAGTCAAAAACACAAGTGCAGGTACAATATTTTGTACACTATGCATGCACACCTCTAACCAGCTACAAACTATTAATAAGCTCTTCTAAATACCCAGTTAGTACCTAGGCAGTGTAGGAATCCTCCTGTCTGTCCCATGCATTTCTCCATTCACCCATCCAGCACTATCTACGTATCCTATCACTCCACCAATACCTAAGCACTTATAAATTCAGCACGCACTTTCTTTGAAACATTGAAATTACTCCAGTTATTAGTCTATACTTAAGGAATTGCGTGGTCAAAAACACAAGTGCAGGTACAATATTTTGTACACTATGCATGCACACCTCTAACCAGCTAAAAACTATTGATATGCTCTTCTGAATACCAAGTTAGTACCTATGCAGTGTAGGAATCCTCCTGTCTTTCCCATGCATTTCTCCAATCACCCATCCAGCACTATCTACTTATTCTATTACTCCACCAATACCTAAGCACTTATAAATTCACTCTACACTCTGTTTGTAATACTGTAATTAGTCTACTTACTAGTCATGAACTTATGGAATGGCCTAGCTACTAACACAAGTACATCTATAATATTTTGTGCACTATCCAAGCAGACCTCTGTCTAGCTACATACTATTGATACACTCTTCAAAATACACAGTTAGTACTCATGCAGTGTAGGAATCGTCCAGTCTGTCCCATGCACTTCTTTAATCACTTATCTACCACTAGCTACTTATCCTATCACTCCACCAATACGTAAGCACTTATACATTAAGTGTTCACTCTGTTTGCAGCATTGTCATCATTCCAGTTACTAGTGGTATTCTTATAAAATGACCTAGGCCCCAACACAAGTACACATAAAATATTCTGTGCATAATCCCTACAAATCTCTAAGCAGATACATACTATTGGTCCACTCCATTAAATACTTAAGTAGTACCCATGCAGCGTAGGATACCTCCTGTCAGTCTCATGCAATTCTTCAATCACCCATCCAGCACTATGTTCTTATTGTATCAGTCTACCAATACCTAAGCACTTATGGGGCAGATTTACAAGCACCCTGCGCCACCAGTACGTCACTTTTTGTAACATAGTGATGGCGCCAGGCACTCCTTCATATTTACAAGGAGAGGAAAAGCCACCCTGCGTGGTTTTTCCTGTCCTTGTAAATACGACACCTTCATACACAGAACTTTGCGTTGAAGGGGCGTCCCATAGGTGTTGCTGTGGGTGTTCCCACGCAACACCCATAGAACAAGACACATCTCCAGATTTATGAGAAATCGTAAATCTGGAGATGTGTGTGAATGCTGCGCCATCCTAGAGTTGGTGTAGCAAGGCGCAACAAGGAGAATTGTTTTCATTTCTCCTCATTTTTTCCTCTTTCAATGCATGCTGCATTCCACAGCATACATTGTAAGAGGAAAATGCCTTTACTGATTGTTTTTGTGTAGGAAGGTGTCCCCTCCTGCACAAAAACAATCTCCAGACGACACAGACATCCTTCCACCATGGTGCAAGGGTGCCTGTGTCACCGCATGGCTGCAGTTTGTGCAGCAGTGCAGAGGGAAGCACAGAGTTGCAACATATTCATGTACATATGTCACATCTCTGTGCTTCGGAAGTGCCACAGTGCAGTGCACCTAAAGAACTTGCACTGTCACGCTGCAGTACTTCCTCATAAATCTTCACCTATAAATTCACCATACACTACTAATGCATTCTTTCAGTCAATCATGCTGTATACATATATTCAACCAAACTTTCACACATTACCTTGCAATTATAGTTCTTTCTTTAACCAGATAAGGTAGTTCTGATAAGAACTTTTTTTTTCTTCTTTTTTCTTTTGTATTTTAGTTTATTTTTTTTAACAATTTTTTTTTTGGGGTGTTTTTTCAAAAAATGAACAAAAAAAACCTGAATAAAACAGGAAACATTTGGAATTATCATTCCAAAAACAAAAAAATTAACAAAGATGGTTGCGTTGCGCAGCACAAACTGCATCCACTGACTGCTCACCGAAGCATATAAGTTTCTTACACTTCACGCAGTGTTGCTCGAGAAACGCGAATTCTGGCCTAATGTCCATTGCAGGTGTTCCTGAGGATGCTCCAGATGTACTTGCCACAGCAGGTGAGGGGTTCAAAGCAGCTCGCCTCATTTCCTCCCGAGCAAGATTGAGAGGATGTGTGGTCCGGAGATGCTTGTACATAAAAGCACTGCCACAAGAGTCTTTTTTTCACAGGACTCGGTCACAAATTTTGCACGTCACCTTTCTCGCATTTACTTTCTTCTCTCCAGGTGGAAAAGTGAAGAATTTCCACACAACAGATTCCTGCCTCTGTGGACGTGGTGCCTCATGCAAGAATTCTTCTTCAGAAGATACTTCCTCCTGCTGCTGCTGCTGTCCAGATGCCATTTTATTTGATATTTTTTTAAAACACCATAAAAAACAAGCAAAAAGGGTTCTTGTAGGAAAAGAGATGTCTCTCTAAAGATGCTCCAACAAAAATGATTAAAATGGGTGGGGTCCATCAATAGTAACAGTGGGAAATGTTATGAACCAATGAAATCTTTTTTTTTGAGGTCACATGGGATCTGCGCACTCTGCGCTCACAAAGCACACACCCGACGCGACTTCGCTAAAATATATTTAAAAATAATATAAGTTTATTATAAGTACAAATATATTATTTTTATGAATATCTTAGATAGTCTCTTGCCCTAATATGTATATTAAACACACATACTTATGATTTTAGAACATAAAAAAAATTCGCGGGAGTCGCACATCCAGCGCGCCCCAGCACGTATATGACATCACGCGGGACCCGCCACCGCGCAAGCGTCGCGTACAGTAATGTGCATGTGTCGCGAATGCGCGGGAACAGGAGTCGCGGACTGGTCGCATACCAATCGTGCACATCACATAATATTAAATGTATATGATGTAACTGGAAAACACGCAGCCGTTGCACACCGTACGCGGATCCTTCATGACGTTTCTAAAATGGCGACTAAAATCCGCGCACCTACCATGATGTGTAGGCTTTGGGTGCGCGACTCCAAAAAAAAATTGGAATTTAAAAAAAAAAAAGAAAATAATATAAATATATTTTTAAAAACAAAATAATTAAACAATATTTCAGTTTTCATTTTTTTAATTTTTTTTGTTGCAAAGTTCAGAAAAATATGTTATTTAATGAATAAAATGTTTATAAATAAACAGTTAAAAAACTGTAGAAAATCAGTACAAAAAATAGATTTAACTACTTTTACGCTTAAAAATTTGCATTTAAAAAATCTTTGAAATTCACTGAAAAAAACATAGGTTTCAGAGACGTTATAGTTAGAAATTAGCATTTAAAAAAGCTTTGAAATTCACTGAAAAAACCATAGGTTTCAGAGATGTTATAGTTAGAAATTAGCATTTAAAAAAACCTTAGAAATTCACAGAAAAAAACCATAGGTTCCAGGGGTGTTATAGTTAGCTGGACATTTCACTCATACAAAACCATAGAAATTCCTCCGTTATAGTTAGTTCTGCTAACTATAACTCGCGCGCCGGCAATGCACTGCTGATGATGTCACATAATACATCATTCATGACATGGTCAATGACACCACTGATGACATCACTGATGACATATCCAATGACATCACTGATGACATCATCCATGTGACAATCTGATACACCTCATCATACATTAGTATAACCTTTCATCACTCACTCTAAAATACAGAGTACCATATTTGAAACCGTTGACATACCAATACCAGTTACTACATACCCACTCACTGATTCCTAAGTCTACACACACAACTACCCATTCAACAACAGAATCACTTATACATGCCGTCACTAATTACACTATCAAATACACTTATACACATATATGGACATTGACACATCAGCAGTCATCTTAGTCGGTTATGCAGTCATCCTACTCACTCATGAAAAAAATTAATCACACTTACATTTACTCACTTACACAATTATACACACAACACCTCATTTATTCAAACACATAGTAACTCATAGTCAATATGTTCAAAAATCACCATTACAATTATACACTCATTCATATAGTTACTCTCACAATCACTGACTCTTACACATACGTATTTATATACACCAACTCTCACATACAATGGCTTTTATTTTTTTACTTTGTTGAAGATGTACAACTAAAACATATATTCGCTCACCAACACACAAATAAATACACTCAGTCACCCAAACAACTGTTTCCACATGCACTCTTAAACCTATACACCTAGTCAATCAACCATTCACACATCTATGCATAGAGTTACACACACCAAATACAACCACACACAAACTCAGTGTCCCATACAAATACTCAACCAACTAATCAATAACTAATATACACACTCATGTAGTTAGTGACCAACTGATGCAGCATGTTATACAACAACAGAGACAGTCATGCACACATTCACAGTTTAGTTACTAATCCATGTATTACGTGAGACACTTTTAATTACTCACTTAAACAGACAGTCATACAGCTACTAAATCCTCCATCCAGACAGTTATATATCCACTCAATCTTCAATACAGATTGGTATATATATAATACATATTTAAATTTCAAACTAAACCACATTCACTGGATGATGTCATCAGTGATGTCATTTGAGATGTCATCAGTGATGTCACTGACCATGTCATGAATGATGTAATATGTGACATCATCAGCAGTGCATTGCGGGCGCGTGAGTTATAGTTAGCAGAAATAACTATAACGGAGGAATTTCTATGGTTTTGTATGAGTGAAATGTCCGGCTAACTATAACACCCCTGAAACCTATGGTTTTTTCTGTGAATATATATATAGATATAAATATATATATATATGGATATATATATAGATATGTGTGTGTGTGTGTTTATTTTTTTAACGCTGCTTGCCAAAGAGACCTTACCCTGCCAGTCGACCATTTATAAACCCCATGGCCTTACTCCACCCTGCTTGTCGCACAGGGGACTAAAATAGAGGGGTGACCAGCAATCTCCACATACTGTGGCCCTATGTGCTCAGCTATCATCCAAGCAGGGGAGCAACACTAGGATGCTGTCCCCTCCATGTCGCCGTGCGTGAGATGTGGCCAGCTGCAAAATGTGCTGTTAGGCACACACAAAAAACATTTTCATCATTATACATCTGAGAGGGTTTGGCAAATTGCACTCTACGACAAAATACAAGTCTGGAAAATCTTTCATTTCTAATACGTTTTGGTATTGTTGAGTTCTGTTAAGGAATCATAGTACTGAAATGTTTAGCTTTTGCATTTTGAAAGTATCAACATGTCTTTGCCTCACTAAAGCAACAATCTCCACCAGTAGGGACTGCTACCGGGCGAGGGTGGTAGGGTGGGGGGGGGAGGGGGGCGGCACAGGGGGGTTAATCAATTAAAAATAAAAACACTTACCATAGAACGGCCGGCCGGACGCAGCTTCCCCTGCGTCCTCTTCCTTCTACCTCTGCTGTCATGCCGGCAGCAGGAAGCACACGGCACACAGGCTCCCCTGAGCCACTCACCACGCTGCAATGCAGTGTTGTGATTGGTCTGGGCACCGTGGATCGGCATTCAAACTCGAACAGGGAGCCTGTGCATGTTCCTGACCAGGTTGTGTAATGCAGGCTGGTAAGAACATGCAAAGTACGCATGAACTGTTTGGTCAGCCAAGAGGACCGGCCAAACTGGTCATGCCCACTTTGGTAGTGCAAACCACTCCTACCCCTGTGCTGCCCTACACTGCACACATGCAATAGGAAAAATAAAATGACAATAACGATTCATTATTGTCATTTTATTTTTCCTTTTTGCGCAGTGGGGCAAGGCTCCTCCGGCTTAGCGGAGGAGCCGCCACTGATCTCCACATTGGACTTGGAACTGTGCTGTGTGAGAGGAAATCTGCACAACATTGCATGATGTGATATAATATGACATAAAGATTGTAAAGACACATGATCCGCATTAAAGTAATAAGAAACCATAAAATAAAGCAACACAGCCACAAACAGGACTGCAGTGAGTTCTGCTTGGCACACACTAAGGTCACAAAGGGTATCTGTGTTTCTTTGCTAGCAGCTATTTGTCTGTTTGTTTTTCTTCATACTCCAGGACACAAATGGTTTACTCCAGAAGGTTCTTCTTAGAAGAATTTGGTGCACTTGACTAATGTCAGAACGATTCATCTTTACGCAGCCCACCTCCGAGACAAGTCTGCCCTTGCTTTGTTTTTCTGATTTGAATTGTAGAAACTGTCCATGGGCTTGTTTCATTCATTCTAGCAGAGAGCAGTTCAAGATGCACAAATATAAAAAACAAATGACTCTGCTGGGCACACATGAAGGAGCAGCCCCCAGTGGGAAATCGTCCATATCAATATTACACCTCTACAATATTACACCTCTGCAACCGCCTGAAATCCATATTATACAGCAAACAGAATATAATATTCACCCGATTAATTATATCATATTTCAAAACCAATATCATACATGACATTAATATACCATGAAGCAAAACAAATGATTAACAGCAGAATACTTTACTTAATGAATGCTATGAATAACACATGTTGTAGATTGAATAAAACATATACTATCATGAATATAGCCCTCCCTGGAAACAATATAGGAAGCACTGAAACAAATATGACTTACATTAAGAAGAATAAAACACATGAAGAAGTGACTGATTTGTGTTAAGAGACATATGACATGTTGAAATGAATATGATGCACTGAAATGAATATAACCCTCAATGAAATGAATATGATACATTAAAATAAATATATCGCATTTTGAAATTATTATAACACAAGTTGAGAAGAATATGACAAACCTTGAAATGAGCATTACACAGTTTGTAATATTAGACTGGTGTTGAAATTAATATGATTCACATTGAAATGAATACAAAGCATATTAAAATTAATATAACACGACACACTTGAAAATGCCCATAGAGGAATATGAAATGCACATGCATTGAAATCAATTTGAAATGCATTAAGAGAAAAACAACACACCTTTGAATTAGTATGGCATGAGCAGAAATTATTGTGCGATGCACTGAATTCATATGAAAGAAAATATGACCATTAATAAAATCAATATGATCTATACTTATGGTAATATGACATGGGGTTAAATGAATATGACTAACTTTAAAGGAATATGACATGCATTAAAATAAATATAGCTTATGCTGATATGAATGACATGAGGTGAAAGTAATAGGACCTCTTTAAAAAGAATTTGACACGCCTTAAAATTATAATGGCCTACACTGAATTGAATATAATATTTGCTGAAACAAAAAGGGTAATCATTAAAATTAATATGATACATTTTGAAGTGAAAATAACATACATTGAAATGAATATGACATGTTAAAATGAATATAGAACCTGCTGAAATGTATATGGTCCAGGTCAAAATTAATATATTGTGCTTTAAAATAAATAAGACAATAATATGAAATCCTCTGAGATAAATATGGCATGCAATGAAATGAATAAGGCACATATTGAAATAAATATGACCCATGTTCAAATAAATATTGGAATGATGACATGCTTTAAAATGAATGTGAAGTGTTAAAATGTGTATTACATGCAGTGAAATGTATGACATGTGCCTAAATTAATGTAACGTACTGAAAAGATATTAAATCCTTTTAAATTGCAACACATGGAGATGCAGCATGAAGACGTTCTGCTACAAGGACAGGTAGTATAAAGAGTTGGGGCACAAATCCAGATACAGACTATGGAGCACATTACAATCTGGGTGAAACAGTACCTCTGCATGGTTTCAGGTGGTAAAACCACTCAGCACTGTTACAAGTAATGCAGGGTCAGATTTAAAAGTATCATTTCAAGTTGCTGATGAAGCTGTCCGATAGGTGGAAATACCACTGAACAGTTTCAATTGCTCAGAGTTGCTGATATATCATGGCAAATGAGAAAAATGTGCCCAGAAATAACATTCCAAAGCCAAATATACACAAATCTCCACACACATAGCTACACTAACAGGAAAACAAATCTACCCAGAACATGGCTTCTGGGTGAGAACATCATAAACCAGACCTCGCACGATATAGATGAGATGTGAAATATTGTTTTGTTAAGAAATGTGTGAACATACAGTTCTATATTCAAGAAAAACCCCTCCAGAACCACCCAATAAATAAAAATAACTATAACATCCATACGTCTGGCAACTTTAATCTACCTCCCATGGTAACTCCCACTATCCCATCTCAGCACAGTGGTATATTACCACCACTTACCCCAGCCAAATCAAGAAAATAATCTCATAAATACGCACTCTATACCTGCAGCTAGCTCATTTCTAAGTGCAATCCTAACCCCAACTATATAACTACCAAAGCAGAGAAGAAAACAAGTTACTTACCTGTAACTACAGTTATCCAGTATTGGAATCTTTCATAGATTCACATGCCTGAATCATTCCCCGTCACCGAGATGGGAGTCCCACGATAAAATACAAAAGTAGTGCCATAAGTAATAAATAGGCCAAAAGAGACCAAAGGCTATATCTTAGTAGCCTATCTACGTCCTTATATGAAAAGGACCAAATATCAGCTCCAACCAATCAGCTATCGGCACCCTCTAGAATACTCCCAACAGAAGCAGTTCTCCTCAGATTTTCCAAGCACAAGTGGGAAGAAAATACCCCCAAAATCACTGAGAACTGGTTCCACGGGGAGGAGGGTGGGTGCATGTGAATCTATGAAAGATGCCAATACAGGATAACTGTAGTTACAGGTAAGTAACTTGTTTTCTTATCCTGTATTGGGGTATCTTTCATAGATTCACATGCCTGAATCAGAATAGCAAGCAGTACCCCAATTGTACTGTCGTTTGCGGATGGTGGGAGACATGCAATTTTAAAAACTCCCAATATACATCCATAATCTTGAAACATTGCAATGACAAAGCATTAAAGCAATAATCATACAGTGGATATCAGCATGAGCAACGTATAAAATTACGAAACATAGGAGCATGAACACTGTAAGCATTGGAACAGTAAAGAAAGCTAAAAATAAACAAGCATTAAGGAAAAGTGAAGAATCTGACCTTAGTGAAAGAGATGGCGCAAAACAGCTTGTCCAACCGCTGTATCCTCCTTTTGTGCAGATTGGAGGCAGTAGTGTCTTGTGAACGTGTGGACATTCTTCCATGTCGCAGCACGGCATATCTTGTCCAATGTAACTCCAGCAAACAAAGCTGTAGATGCAGCAACAGTTCTGATGGAATGAGCTTTAGCCTTCACCTTGAGAGGTTTGTTGGCTTTCTCATGGCAGAATTGAATGGTAGATGCGACCCATCTGGCTATTGTGGCTTTTGTTAACAGCTGTTCCCTGTTTCCCTTGACCATAGGCCACTAAGAGTTGATCCGTCTTCCTAATATCCTTTGTCTTTTGAAGATAAAACTTCAAACACCTCTTTACATCCAATGAATGTAAGGTCCTTTCAGCTGGACTGGATGGATTCGGGAAGAAAGTTTGTAGCATTACTGGCTCATTCAAGTGAAATTGCGTAGGTACCTTCGGAATAAATTTAGGATTTGTCCGCAGGATTACATAGTCCTGTGTAAAGCGTAAGAACGGTTCTTTAATAGTATAAGCCTGATTCTCACTAACCCTCCTTGCAGAAGAAAGAGCCAGTAAGAGGGCTAATTTCCATGTGAGGTATTTTAGTTCTGCTTTATGGACTGGTTCAAATGGTCTTCTCATCAGTTGTGCTAAAACCACATTGAGTTCCCACTCCGGAGGAGGTGAACGCACAGGAGGGAGAGTGATTTTAGGCCAAACTGGAGCACCTTGAATTGATAGCGGGTGCTAGCCACTGTGAATTGTAGATATTTTCAATGTTTTGGATGGATACGGATATGAAAGTATGCGTCTTCCATGTCCAGAGAAGTCATGAAATCCCCTTCGTTTAAGCATCCCAGAATATTGGAAAGTGTTACCATCCGGAATGTTTTCTTTTTGAGAAACTTGTTGAGTTTGCGGGGATCCAGAATCAGTCGTCATTCTCCTGACTTCTTTTTGATTAGGAAGAAACGAGAATAAAAACCTGTTCCTTTCTGTTTTGATGGTACTTCTTCTATCGCTTCCTTGAGGAGCATGATCCAGACTTCTTTGCGCAATAAGTGAAGACGAGGGGTGGGGGACCCCTGGGAGGAGTAGTAGGTGGTTTCTGAACAAATTCCAGTGTGTGGCCTTTGGTGGCTAGGTCCAGTACCCAGCGGTCTGAAGTGATCTCGTGCTACCCTGTGCACAAGCAGAAATGTTCGCACCCACGGATAGGGAGTCACAGCCTAGTTGCTGTGTTCGCTTCCAGCCACCTTGGCGAGAGAAACCAGCCGTCGATGACTGACGATAAGACGATTGGTTGTACGATTGGTGATATTGAGGTTGGTATTGACGATACTGTTGATTCGACTGATAGCCGCCCCAATATGTAGTGAATCCTCGCCCTCTGGCTCCTCTGAATGGTATACGTCTATATTGTAGAGCACCTAAATATTTTGCGGTGTCTGAGTCATTTTTGATTGCCAAAAGAGCGTAATCACTATGTTTCTCATCAGTTGTGCTAAAACCACATTGAGTTCCCACTCCGGAGGAGGTGAACGCACAGGAGGGAGAGTGTGAAAAAGTCTTCACATTAACTGTTTTACAAGAGATGATGAACATAAAGAAAAAAGCTGCGGGGATTTCCCGTATCTGGAAAGAGCATTCAGGTGAACTCTGACTGACGAAAAAGTGAGTCCAGACCTGGCCAGTGAGAGTAAATAGGGTAAAATCTGTTCAGCAGGGGCTTGAACTGTATGAACTTTATTGGTTTCACACCAACAACAAAATCTTTTCCATTTTAAACTATACGTCTTGACAGTGCTTTCAGCACGGGATTTAAACAGTATGTCTCGACAGTCCTGTGAAATATTGAGATTTTTGAACTCTAGGAATTCAGGAGCCATGCGTACAAGTGCAGGGATTGGGGATCCGGATGGACTATCTGACCCCTGTTCCGTGATAACATGGTCGTTGTTGGATGAAGGCGAATAGGTCTGTCCTGTGACAACAGAAGAAGCTCCTGGAACCAATACTGTCTGGGCCAACGGGGTGCAATAAGAATCAGGCGGCAGCCCTCCAGTTTCAACTTCTTGAGCATCTTGGAGATAAATGGAATGGGGGAAAAGCGTAGACATAGATCCCAGACCATCTCATTGGAAGGGCATTCCCCCTTGACCCCGACTGAGGGAACCTGCTGGCGTAATATTGGCATTACTTGTTCTCCTGCGACTCAAACAGATCCAGAGCTGGTTTGCCCCATGTCCGAAAGATCTTGTTCACCCGAGTTTGTTCTAACTCCCACTCGTGGCAGCCGGATTGAGACCTGCTTAGTGAATCTGCCAGGGTATTGTCCAGACCCTTGATATGTTCGGCCTTCAAGGATATTCTGTGGAACGTTGTCCATTCCCACAATTCTTGCGCTTCCTGGGAAAGAGTCACGGACTTTGTTCCTCCTTGCTTGTTTATGTAGTACATGCTGGTCGTATTGTCGGTACGGACCAGCACTGAGGAACCCGCTATCCTTGGAAGAAAAGCTTGAAGAGACAAAAATATGGCCTGAAGCTCCAAACTGTTGATATGTTGCTGCTTCTGTATCTGAGACCACTTTCCCTGGATTTGCAAATCTTGCAGATGACCTCCCCATCCTTCCATGGAAGCATCTGTTGTCAACACAAAATCCGGGATGTTTTGCAGAAAGGTGAGACCTTGGGCAAGATTTGCTGTTTGAGACCATCAACGGAATGCGTCTACCATACGTGCAGTTATTTGAATAAAAGCCCAATGCTTGTTGCCATTGTTTCTGTAACTCTTCTTGAAAAGGTCTCATCTTGAGCCGTGCTAAAGGGATCAAGTTGATTGCTGAAGAGCACATCCCTAGGAGCGATTTGAATGTTCGGACAGAAACTGACATTCTATTTGAAATGGTTGTCGTTAATTTTTGGAGGCGCACTTGACGGTCTTGAGACAAGAATGCTTTGCACTGGACGGTGTCCAGAGATGTGCCTAGGAATAAGATTTTCTGAGTTGGCCGCAAATTCAATTTGCCCTTGTTCATTGTGAGCCCCAGCATATTGAACAGATGGAGACAAGTTGTTGTAGCAAAATTGGCTTTCTGCTCCGTTGGAGCTTTGAGCAGCCAATCGTCGAGGTATGGGAAAACTTGGATCCCCCAGGATCGTAAAGTCGCTGCTACTGGTGCCAAGCACTTGGTGAAAATCTGTGGCGCTGATTTTAGGCCAAACTGGAGCACCTTGAATTGATAGCGGGTGCTAGCCACTGTGAATTGTAGATATTTTCAATGTTTTGGATGGATACGGATATGAAAGTATGCGTCTTCCATGTCCAGAGAAGTCATGAAATCCCCTTCGTTTAAGCATCCCAGAATATTGGAAAGTGTTACCATCCGGAATGTTTTCTTTTTGAGAAACTTGTTGAGTTTGCGGGGATCCAGAATCAGTCGTCATTCTCCTGACTTCTTTTTGATTAGGAAGAAACGAGAATAAAAACCTGTTCCTTTCTGTTTTGATGGTACTTCTTCTATCGCTTCCTTGAGGAGCATGATCCAGACTTCTTTGCGCAATAAGTGAAGACGAGGGGTGGGGGACCCCTGGGAGGAGTAGTAGGTGGTTTCTGAACAAATTCCAGTGTGTGGCCTTTGGTGGCTAGGTCCAGTACCCAGCGGTCTGAAGTGATCTCGTGCTACCGCTGTGCACAAGCAGAAATGTTCGCACCCACGGATAGGGAGTCACAGCCTAGTTGCTGTGTTCGCTTCCAGCCACCTTGGCGAGAGAAACCAGCCGTCGATGACTGACGATAAGACGATTGGTTGTACGATTGGTGATATTGAGGTTGGTATTGACGATACTGTTGATTCGACTGATAGCCGCCCCAATATGTAGTGAATCCTCGCCCTCTGGCTCCTCTGAATGGTATACGTCTATATTGTAGAGCACCTAAATATTTTGCGGTGTCTGAGTCATTTTTGATTGCCAAAAGAGCGTAATCACTATGTTTCCCAAACAGTGAATCCCCATCATAAGCCATGTCCAGGATCTTCGTCTGAACTTCGGGTCTAAAAGTAGTCGCTTTACGCCAACCCTGGGGTGGGGGAATCATATCGCCCAACGCCCGAACCATGTTGATGTTTATGATGGGCAAGAAGATTTAATGTCTAGTTTGTCCAACGGACAAGTAGACATTAAATTGCGTAAATAATAAATATCGGAGCTGTGGGCACTCTGGGGCGCACAGCCAATCCAAAATCACGACAGAAACTCAGAAAACCTTTCGAGGCCTCTGATCGTCATGAGCACTGGATCGCGCTCCCCTCCCCTGCGTCGCAATCATGTTACCAGGCACAGGAACAATCTGTGCCCCTGCCTCTTTTAAACTTGAATTGAGCGCTGTCAGCAACTCAGCATTTCCTCACGCGAGTTAACCCCAGAGGGGCCTGAGGTACCAGCTGCTGCAAATGGGTTTCTTCCCCCCACCCTGTCACTTCTAATAATCTGTGCTTTGACGAGAGCACCAAGACGCAGCCGTGCAAGAGACTTGACAGTGAGTGTCAGATACCAGTGGGGAGGGCCGGGATTGTAACAATGTTAATTGTGAGGCTGCATAGTCCCGAGGCAGGTGAGTGTCTACTGTGAGCATTCATGAGTGTGTTACATCGGACTGTTCTGCCAGAGGTGTATGCGTGCCACCTGTCAGCGTGGGAGACTTTGTGTGTCACTTCTTTGTTTGTGAACTGTGACTCATTTGGCTTGTTTTTCGATAGTTTTCAGGAAACACTGGCAGGTCAACTGGGAGGTCCACTCGTTCCGTCAGGATCACAAATTGCCTGAAGAGAAATTCAGGTTTAGAAGTTTTTTTAACGCAGTTATCAATTTTGACACTGGACTACATACCTTGCCAGTGAAACTGAAGACTGTTCAAAAGAATGTTTTGTGTGGTCTCTATGGTTGTGTGGGCGACTGTGCATGTATTTTGGGATAGTTTAAGATGAGTGGGTCTATGTATGAGGAATTGGTGATGTCTAGAGTATATTTTTATTATTAGATGGGTTCCGGGGTGAAACTGAATTAAGACTATTGGTTATCTCAGTCTGGGGGTGGGCTTAGGGGCACTCTGCAGAAGAAAAAATAGAATGTTTGAGCATTGCCGAAGATCATGAAATGCAGGGCATCTCAATGCCTCAGAAAAGCTGCACATGAAAAACCAGGAAAACATTGCTTCAATGCAACACACTTTCAGCATTCACTTGTAAGACACTTGAGAGGGGGTGAGGGAGGAGAGGGGTTTTCATTCTTGTCATTTCGTCCTCTGCCCTTTGTAATTTGCTCCGGTACTGTCCTCATTCTAGGGATTGGATGTAGGTTCCTGTATTTTTTTGTCTTCTCGTCCCCTTAACTCTGTGTGGCCCTGTGCTCTGAGATCTGGCCCCTTCCGCACCCTCTACATTGCTGAATGGGTATAAAGGATACATGACAATCTCCATGTTGTGCTCAAACACGAAATTCAGTTTTAACAGGGCCTACACTTTCCAGCTGTCTCTCTGACACGGTCTCTAAAGCAGCCAGGGCATGCACTGCGGTTTCACTTAAACTGCCTGTCCCTGATAACCTTGTGCATCAGACACTGGCGGTATCTGAAATGCAAGTGCAGATGCACGGCCACTCTATTTATCTAGTGCTACAGCAGAGTACTGGCCCGAAACCCCATTGCTTCTGCACCAATTAGAACAAATATGCAGTTGATGCACACATGTGCAAGGATTTTTCGGCCAGTTCCTGATGACTTTGTCTTCCTCTCAACTGAAAAGAAACGCTGTGCTCTGAACCTGGGCCCTTTCAACTTTAGAATGTAGTAGCTTGTTAAGAGCTGGGCTAGTGGTGGGATGGTAAGAACCAGTCTATGGTTTGTGCGAGAAGAACACACACCAGTAAGATAGCGCAGCCTATGAGTGCACCTACTGCCTAATTTTTGTGCTGTGCACTCTTAAGTGCAGGTCGTAGAACCTTTACACCCCATCACTTATCCTTCACTATGCGTAACACAGCACCTGCAGGAATGGGAATACAGGGTGCATGAGCAAGAAAAAAAGCTCAGTGCGTTCACACACCTGCTGCCACCATAGATGTAATTGCTTAGTTCACCCGCACTCTAGCATGGTGCTCCAACATTCCTAATGTCTTCTTTCTCTGCCTTTGTCCAAAAATATGGGATGTGATCTGGTTGCAGTAGCACTTCAGCTAAAGGCTCACTCCCAAAGTGTGTTTGTCAGTTATTAAGACCTAACTGATTCCTAGATTACTACGGATCTATATTTTAGCAATCTACCCCCAAACCGTTTCTGGCTAAAGATGTACCCGGTGAGAAAAAAAACAGTAGCACATTTGTGCGTTATTGTATTTACGTATTATCTGTAATGAAGGGTGGGGCAATTACTGGAGGGTCTTTTGCCTGCAACCATTAGCAGTAGGTGCTGTATACATTGCTTTATGTTCCAGTTATTAATTCGGGGTGTTAACTTTATTTGCAGTCAGTGCAAGGTGTGCGTTTCCATTTTGTCTGAAGTGGTGGGTAGGTTCAGGTTGAGAGGAGTTGTAGATTTTCCTTCATTGCTAAACAATCAAATGCACTATACATACTGGGTCGTGTGTATTTGAAGACCTTTACACCTCTTATGGCTAGGGCTAGAAAACAGGGAGAGATGGGCTTTGACATGTTGGCATTTGTGCAGTGCTTTGGTCCGTGCCCTAAGTATGGTTTTGGTGTACCCCCTGCTCCCTTCCTCTTACAGCCTTTTTTGGTCCTTCAGGGAAATACTAGATGCGAGTCTGTCTGCAGAAGGAGTTAGATGATGGTCAGAGACCACAATAACAGAGAAATAAAAACCAGTACAAGCACTTTTGGATGTTTGTTCAGCTGAACAGTTAATATTGGATTTCGACATCCTGGTAACTGAAGCTTAAATCATCTTAATTCGTCAAATTTACCTTGAATATCCATCAGGCCAGGAAAGGGTTTCCAACTCTACTGTGATTGAGCCCAGGTGTCCTTGCTAGGTGTGACATGGAATGCTGAGTCTTTCCAGTGACTCACTACCCTTCCATCACAATGATCCTTAGCCCTCCACTTCTAGATTGACTGTTTCTTTAACTTAGCTGTCCTTCCCTTTGCTGTGAGAAGGGAATGTAGTTTTATTTGTTGCTATGTAAGTGTGAGTGTGTGTGTGTGTCATATGTTCTACATAACATTTGTTCTGAGTTAGACAAACTTGCACATGCACTGCCCCCCAATATCAGTGAAGCCTCCACTTCTGCTTCTGCCATTACTACACGGGTACTGTGAAGAGAACCTTGCACTTACACTGCCAGTTTTGTATATGATTCTTGTGTGGGAGAAGAATGTGCAGATGTTGCCTTGCATACACCATAATATACCCACCCTACACCTGCCCAGGAGTGTTAAAGGAGAAATTGATTCAACTTCCCCATTAAAAGTATAGAAACTCTGACAAGAATCCTGGATACGGTCTAAGTGAGCCACAGTACCTCTGCTACGTGATTTTGCTGCTCCATGAAGAGTTGATAAGCTTGGCCAAGAAGTGCAGTTATTCCCATCCACACATGTTTATCAGAACATCTCTTGCATATTTTTGAAGCAGGAGAGCTATGAGTTGGCCATACGAAGGAGAAACCCCTTCTGTCCTACAGGTTCATATTCCGACACAGTCATCCCCAAAGACAGCAAGAGATTGAGTCAATTACCAGTCTGCACTCTGTCTTTAGATATCATTTCTTTACTATGAAAGTCTGTCACAGACAAACCTGCTGATATGTGGGTGCAGTGTACAATGACATCTTCACACATGCTGTACAACTAGCCAGTTCAACATTTGCATATAAGTGTGCATCACCATTCACTGCATAAATGAACTGCCATTTGAAATATGTATTGCACATATGTTGCACTGATTGCAGTACAGGCTCTCTGTGTGCAGACCTAGCTTAGTGATTTATACAGTAGATAGGGCAAGCAGATATTTACAGAGGGCAAGTAGATTTCTGTAACATCTTGTCCCTTGCCCAAGTAGCCTTTTTAAACATTTCCACACCCCTGCTTGTGTTGGCGATGTCCAACGCACAGTCAATTGTTTCGGAGGCAGCTCGCTCACCTTCTAATAAAATCTTCTGGGCCTCCTCTCTTTGATTTTCTGGGATAAGATCAATCAATCCCGCTATATCGAACCACATTTGGTGGTCATAACGGCCAATGATTGCCAAGGCATTTGCAGCTCTAATTGATGCTGCAGCCATAGAAGAGAATTTCTTCCCCAAAAGGTCCATACGACATCCCTCTTTGTCTGGAGGAGTGGTAATAGGTGTTGCAGGGCTTTTCGAACGCCGCTGTGCAGCCTGAGATATGACCGAATCTGGCCTTGGGTGACCTATGAGGCAAGATGGACTGTTCTCTGGAGCGCAGTATTTTTTCTGTATACGAGGTCGCACCGCCGTTATGGATGCTGGCGTCTTAATGATTTTCACGCCCTCTTGCCAGATGTAATCGATGATTGGAATAGAGCGTATGATCTTTCTAGTATCCTCCTTGAAGGTATGTAAAAAACTGTTTATTTGACAGTAATAGGTAGCTGAAACCTAGTGGCTGCTCTCTGCATCAAATTATGAAATCTTCCGATGTCTTCAGGAGGAGAATCAGAGGGAAAGTGCGGAGGCGGAGATGGTTTTCCGATGATATAATTGTCCCAGGGATCTGGAGCATTTGCCAGGTTAAGTAATTCGCCTTCCTCAACTTGTTCATCCGAGGAGGAAGTGTCTTGGTGTCCAGTGTCAGGTGGACCTTGTACCGGAGCAGGTGTACTAGGTAGAGTAGGCTCTGGTACTGGAACAGGAACCTCTACTTGCAGAAGTGGGCTCTCTGTCGGAATTTGTTGCGGAGCAAATCTCTGGCGATAATCTGCCAACATAGCCTGCAGGTCTTGAATAAGTGCTGGAGGAAGATGAACCATTTCCCTCTGACGAGATTCCTGCCTGTGATGGAAGTGATATGTATGACGTGGAGCCATATATTGCTCATGATAGTAAGGCTCCTCCTAGTAATTATCGTCCTCATCAGTGTCTTGGCTCGTAACGTTGAGCTCAGATGGACTATGAGCCACTCTGTATGGATCCTCCTCCTCCTCATCATCATAATCCTTGTCCTCTATGAAGCCCTCTAACAGGTGGGATGGTTGTAGAGGAGACATTTTACTATAGTCCTGAAAAGGCTGTTGAAAAGGCCTATGAAATGTCTTTATTTGAGAAACTCTCGTCGACTGGGGCGTCGATGGTGCGGAAATAAGAATGGTAGGAAGGTCTCTCGTCGACGGTCCTGTCGTTGACGGTGGTAGGATAACAGGCACATTCATAGACGACGTTGTCTGCGGGCTGGTCGTCGACTGGCTCGTAGTCGGCGGTGCCATCGGCGATGTCTCTCCCGTCTACAGTGTCGTCGTCGACGGCGACATTGTAATCTTCGTCGGCGGTAGCCTCGTCGATGGTTTCTTCGCCGATGGACTTCGACGATGGTCTCGTCAAAATAGAAATCCTCGTCTTCTAAATAGTCGCCGTCGACGATGGCGTCGATGACGTAACACATATCGTCAACGATGAGGTAAAACCCTTCGTCGACACAGATTATTTTTGTATTTTACTTACAGAGTCTGAGGAAGATGATCTTGGACGCTCTGCGAGTGGAGTAGAAGGCGGAGACGACGCTGGCTCAGAGGAGTGTTTAGAACTCCTCTCTTTGCGAACAGATTTATCCTTGGAAGTTTTAAGATGTTTCCTTCCCTCACCTGAGGAGCCTTCTTGAGATCTAGCCCTCTTGCTAGATGTGGAAGCTCGGTCCTCTTCCTCAGCCGAAGAAGGAGGATGTTCTTTAGACTTGAGCCATGAGAGTAATCTTGCCTCTCTCTCCCTTAGAGTCTTGCTGGGAAAGGTATGGCAGATTTTACAGTCTTTAGCCTCATGTTTGGGGTAAAGGCAATAAAGACAATCTTTATGAAGATCATCAACATGGACTCTCTTCTTCCAACAGGTCCTGCAGGAGCGGAAGAGGCCCTTCTTGTCAGACATACTTGCTTGAAGAGCTGAAGAGAAGGAAACCGAGTAGCACTCAGGGAGATTCCCTTCCACACGACGTGCAGTGAAAATCTGAGAACTGCTTCTGTTGGGAGAGTTCTAGAGTGTGCTGATAGCTGACTGGTTGGAGCTAACTTTTGGTCCTTTTATATCATGACATACATAGGCTACTAAGATATAGCCTTTGTCCTCTTTTGGCCTATTTATTACTTATGGCACTACTTTTGTATTTTACCATGGGACTCCCATCTCGGCGACGGGGAATGATTCAGGCATGTGAATCTATGAAAGATACCCCAATACTGGATAATGAGGATTATTTTCTGGATTTCTTGACCAGGATCTGACCAGCCTCAGAAATCCCAACAATTCCTGAAATCAGAAGGACCTGAGTACATTTCTCCAAATTCAACTTTCTGCTCAAAGCAGGTGGTAACCTTTGCACACCACTAGAGGAACACTATCACGCCCCTCCAAATTGTGACAGCACCCAATCACAATATTCAAACATCCATGTCAACAGTCAAATTCATGTGGCATACCCACTCTCAATTTTGCCTGTTTCAAAAGACATCGCATGAACACCATGCAAATCGCATTGCCTCTGTAGTTATCCATTCATCTGGCACATCATCTTATCATCTTCTTCATAGTCCTCCTTCCTCTATGATGACATCAGCTGCAGATTGCAGAATGTGAGTAGGTGAGGTAAAGGAAACAGTGACTGCAGTTGGGGCCCGATAGTAGTAGATGCATTTTATAACACTGAAGTGGTGGTCAACACCAGGGCATGGGGGGTGTCTTCAACTACTGTGAACCTAATGCATGTTGGTACAGTGCCTAAAGGCAACGAGGTAGGAGGGCTAATTATGGATTGGTTGGAGTTGCAGGTGTAGTGCAGGTGGTGCAGAGCTGAGTGGTAGTGATTATTTAAAGACATGAAACTAGCAACTCAGGAAATGCAATGGTTATGATGACAATATGCAATACGAGATGTCTGACAATAATTTACATCTAAGCAATGTTTATTTTGCTACCACCTTGAGATTCAGCACCCAACATTTCAATGGACTGTCATCTATAGGCCTTACCTCGCATTTTTTACATAGGTGATATCTTCTCAGACGTACACTGTTGGCTTATGTTCCCATCCTTTATAACAGATGGTGCCATTTAAGCACTGCACTGAGACGTAGAGAGGAACTGGCAGCAGGTAACTCAAAACGTCTCCTCTAACACCGTGACAATGGAAGGTTGCAAGAAGAGGTTTAAGATCTCGAACCTTGGGTCCAGATCCTCCTCTCAAACCTGAGAGTCTTGCAACTGAGGGAGAAGCTGCAGCAGGGTTAAACTTGACTCCCTTGAAGGATCAGATTCATATGTTAATAAACCTGAACAGTATTGAGGGCATACCGGGTGGGGTTAAGCAAGAGGAAATGAGGATCTATGGGAGTGCCTGATATAAGAGCACTATGCCTTTACTTGTGAAGTACCGGGTTTTTAGAACCCAGCGGTGCAGGGGAACACACCCTAAGACTTCGGGTTCTTCCTGTTTCAGACCTACAGAAACACAGAGTCTTCTAGATGAAATCAAAGATCGTATTTATTGGCTGCAGACCAATCACAGGTATCCGAGAAGTACAACACGATGTATGTTCTCAGGAGACTGCTCCCGAACCAAAAACAAGTCTTTACTTATATACACAAAATTACGCTTGGGGGCAACACCGCCCCTATTTTACAAGTGGTCATTCACATATTTTAGTTTCAAAGAAACAGCAGAGCCATAATGACAATCCCACATTTCAGTTCATTAAGCATACAGTCATTTTACCCAGCAAGGCTCAGAACCCTCATCAGATGACAGCGGACCCCAATAAAACGGGCACCTCCTGCTCGTAAAACAAACCATAAAGTAGGAAACAGAGTCAGGTGTGAAATAGCTTAGTCAGAGATCGTGTGCGAACATGGACTTTATGATGGGTCGAGCCCTGATGCTAATCACATTAGGCCGCGAGAAAAGGAACTGGCCGGACAGGATTGACCTCGGGCAGCGGAGTCAGTTTACACAGGTCAGAGAGAAGTCACAGAAGGTGTACGTGTCCCTTAGGCCTAGGCATGGCCTTAGTGCGCAGCCTATGTGAGGGCAACCAAAAAATGGCTACTGTTCTAAAATGGAACCCAAGGGTTCAATATGTGGTATCGTATGCACGGTGAATTCATCAGTGAAACATGACGAAAACACTCATACATACCGCATTTGACATTTGCGGTTCGCTGATACTGAAGTCGGCATGGTAGGGCCATGCTTCCAACACGGTTCCGAAATTTACAGTACCACAGACCCTCCTTTTGCCCTTACATAGGCAATAACTATACTAATCTGAGTCCGTGTCTATGTTCATAAAGTCATGGAGATGTTGCTGTAGCATCATCCTATTGCTTAGCTCGTCCCTTGATACAGGTTTCCTTACACATGATGTAACACAGAGGCTACACATTACAGGAGCACACTGTATACATAGACAGAACAGGAAAAGAATGGCTAAGATCGTTCCAATGACTATTAGAATCTTCCATCCCCAAGCTGATATCAGTTCCCAGAACCACCCCATTACCGACCAATCCCCTTTATCTACGTGGATAGATTCGGAAATTTTATGCAGTTTGGAGATGGCCTGATAAATTGCCGGAGCGTTATCTGGTATGAAAATACAACAGCTTGATTGGATAACAATACATACCCCACCACGATCTGCAAGTATGACATCTAGAACCATACGGTTTTGCAACGTCATGAGGCGATCCGCTTGGAGCTCAGCTGTCAAATTACCAAGGGCACCGGCCGTTACATTAACAGTGGTTTCAACTACATGAGTCAGTTGTCTCAGGTTCCTACTATTGACCATTGGTCCCCAAAACGGCAGGAAACCCAGGAAAAAGTCTCCCGCTTCCTGACCGGCAGTATCCTCCTTACTAACAACGCCTCTCACAACTCTGGTCTTGTGATAATCAGAGGCAGCAGTAAATGTCGGCGGCAGCAAATTTGCAACATAACACGTGCCCGAGAAATCAGGGGGCAACCATGTATATGCTCGATCATTGCAAACAAAGTATGTACCCTTGGCAGCCAAAAACGCAGGGGAGAACTGTGATGGGAAAGTGTACGTTTCAGCACAGTCACTCTTCCCTAGTTGAGCTCTTGGATTTTGTCCATTGCCTTGTAAACAAAGGCGACCCATGTGTGGTACAACCCAAATTGGGGATGAACTTTTGCGCTGTTTCTCGCCCAAACTAATGCTATACCCCGTCGCGTTCCAACCTACATAAGCTCGCAACTCATCCTTGGGAATAGATGTATATGCATCGATATCTCTACTCATATCTGCAACTCCTCTCATCAAGGCTTTATTGTTCGAGTTAAGTCTAGTGGAACGCGGTGGTCGCGGGGAGTAGGTTTCAAGCGCAAAAAGAAACATAGTCTGGAATGCCCATGATGAACCATTATAGCTAAACGGCAACACTAGATATGGGATACCCTTATCAATGGTATGCGGCATCAAACCACACACCCAGCAATTCGTTGTGTTCATAACTAGTTGGTGCTGGTGCAGGAGTTGAACAAATGAATTGTTTACAAATTCAGAACGTCTAGCTTGTTCGTGTTCAGGCAGAGGGTGAAAAGAGTGTGGAAAAATAGTAGGAGGAGGTGTGGGCTGTACAGTGGGTACAAATGGCACTTGGAAAGACAATAATACACAACCTACAGAAAACATCATTATGCTAGATAGTACAAACAGACATAATACTACAAAACGTTTGCTATTCATTATTTTACATATTCTGCTCTTAAAACTTATTTCCTCAGCGGGTCTCTTCATCTCGAGAAACTCCATCCTCTAACCGTGCTGTTCGCGGCGGATGAGTATCTTCTGCTAA
This sequence comes from Triturus cristatus, assembly GCF_964204655.1. Taxonomy (NCBI): domain Eukaryota; kingdom Metazoa; phylum Chordata; class Amphibia; order Caudata; family Salamandridae; genus Triturus; species Triturus cristatus. The sequence goes on along the minus strand of NC_140586.1, from coordinate 81,533,547 downwards.
GGAGTACACCTGTCAGTTCAGGGAACGCCCTAGACCAACCAGAACCGTTGACCTAACGTCTCCGGCTTGTACCCCAAAGTCTTGACGCCACGACCCTACAGCTAAACCCAGATGGTGGTTCAAAAAATAAAAAATAGAAAAGTTTCTCAGATGAGAGAGCTGCGCTATCCAAAAATATCAAAGGAAAATAATTTTTATTTGTCCATAGTCCTTGGCCTCAAATTATACCTGTTTTTCCCAGGTACTGTCTGGTCTTGAAACAAGAGTTCAGGCTCTGTGGTGTCCAATCGAATTGACGGCGATATAGCTTCTTGCAGAATGTCGTCACTTTCTTGCTCTGAAATTGTTCCTTTTACACGTGCATCACTAAAAGGCACAAAACGAGGCACAGTTTCAGCCTCAGAGTCAGCGATCCCCTCCTGGACCCACCGATCATACGGTAGGGGCAAAGGGATCCTCTTGCAATGTATGCCGTGTATCCAATTCTTTTTCCCTTTCACTCGAACCGCTGATCTTGTCGATAGAAGGACGAGGTGGGGGCCGATCCAACGGGGCTCATCATTTTTCGTACGTTGAAAATTCTTAATCAGCACCCACGATCCAGGATTAATAGGGTGTCCTGGCGCTTCAGAGGCCTGGGGCAGAGTATCGTGAACCTGTTGGTGTAAGACACGCAATTTAGCCGTCAATTCATACAGATAATCAAGCAGTACTGGATGTTCGATTTCACTAAATTTTGTTGGTCTTGGCACACCCCATACATTGGCCGGGCATCCAAATACTATTTCGTAGGGACTAAGTCCCACTCGCGAATGCACAGTCATTCTTGTGGATAGGAGTGCTAAGGGCAGAGCGTCAGGCCATTTAAGACCGGAGCTCGCCTGAATTTTGGCCAACTTAAGTTTCAAAGTGCCATTGTAGCACTCTACTAATCCAGCTGATTGGGGGTGATTTGCAGCGTGGAACTTCTGCTTAATGCCTAGTCCCTCACATACATCCTTCATCACTCGACCTACAAATTCACTCCCGTTATCACTCCATACCATCCTTGGCATTCCGAACCTAGGGAAAAATTCTTTGACAAGGGCTTTAGCTGTGGATAAGGCCGTATTGTCTTTTAGGGGATATGCTTCTATCCATTTTGAAAAAGCGCAAACAACAACCAGTACATATTTCAAATTGTTGCACCTTTCCATGTGGATGAAATCTAGTTGCAGAACCTCAAATGGGTATGATGGAGGTGCAAAATGACCAGCTGGAGTTGGGGTTCCCCTACCAGGATTGTATTTCAAACATACCATGCACTTTTTGACCACATTCTCCGCACACTTGGGAATTCCAGCATTCTGCCATACTGGAGCCAACAACTTACAAATCCCTTTCACACTGATATGTGCCATTCCATGTGCCATCGTAACCACTGGAAGCACATATGCATCAGGTAACAACCATCGCCGGTGTTCTGACAAATCAACCCAACAACCATTTTCATCCAATTCACGCTTACTTTCTTTCCACATACTCAATTCTTTCTCTGTGGCTTCAGCTTGAAGGGACTTCACACTCTCTATCGTGTCTTCACACATTCCAACATCACCAACCCATCTTGCAGGGCCTGCAACATACATTCGGGTTGTCACATCTTTTGCTGTTTCTTTCGCAGTCTCGTCAGCAAATGCATTACCACGCCCAACATCATCGGTAACCTTCTTGTGTGCGCTGCATTTCACAATCGCGACTTGTAATGGCAAGGTCAGTAACTCAAGGAGATCATTCACTAACTGACCATTCTGAATCTTAGCTCCATGCGAAGTCAGGAACCCACGTTCTTTCCACAAACGCCCAAAACTATGGGCCACGCCAAAAGCATACTGACTGTCAGTATATATGTTCACTTTCATTCCTTTCGACAACACGCATGCTCTTGTAAGTGCAATCAATTCTGCTGCTTGGGCTGAACCATGTGGTACACGTGCAGTTTCAACAATCGTGTGCAAAGTCGTGACAGCATATGCAGCAGTCGTATCACCATTCGGAAGCTTGAAGCATGAACCATCCACCCATAAAGTACCATCACATTCAACCAGGGGAGTATCTTTAAGATTCACTCTCCCTTTTGTTTCTTCTTCTGTTCTGAACAGACAATCATGCTGTTCAACCTCATCTGTGTCTGCTGAAATTGGCAATAATGTAGCTGGATTCAACGTATTGCACCTTTTTATGTGCACATGGTTTGCTAACAGTGTCAATTCATACCCTGACAATCGAGCACTAGTTAAGTGCTGTGTCTTGGTCCTGTTTAACAACTTCTCCACTGCATGGGGAACCATTACGATCAATGTGTTATTCATCACTAATCCAGCAGACTGTCGAATAGACACAGCTGCTGCCGCTGTGGCTCTTAAACAACTTGGCAATGCCCTCGCTACCGGATCCAAAGTCGACGAAAAATACGGGCATGGACGCGGTCTGTCTTCAACAGGCTGTGTTAACACTGACAATGCGCAACCGTCCTTTTCATAAACATACAATGTAAAAGGCTTACTGTAGTCGGGGGTACCCAACACAGGAGCTGAACATAATGCCTTGCGTAATTCCCAAAAACTTTTCTGACACTCTTCAGACCATGGGACAAGATTCGGTATATCTTTATATGTTAATGCTATCAACGGTTTTGCCAGCAAAGAAAAACTCGGGATCCAGTGCCTACAGTATGAAGTAATACCCAAGAAAGCACGCACTTCTCTCTGTGTTCTTGGCACGCTCAATTGTGCAATGGCCTGAATTCTCTCTGGGGTCAGTTTCCTTCCCTCCTTCGATAAGAGATGACATAAATAGGTCACTTCTTGTCGACAATATTGCAGTTTAGAGAGAGACACTTTGTGATGAAAGGCAGACAAGTGACGCAACAATGACGATGTAGCTCCTTTACAAATCTCCTCAGTATCTGCGGCGATTAATAAGTCGTCAACATACTGAATAAGGGTAGCGCCACTAGGTAAAACAAGTGCATCAAGCTGCGCTTTTAAAGCCTGACTGTATATTGATGGACTTTCACAGTAGCCCTGTGGAGCGCGTTTAAAACGGAAGCTTCGACCTCCTAAACAAAAGCCAAAAATATCCCTGCTCTCCTCTGCAATCGGGTTACTAAAGAAAGCATTCTTTAAATCGATCACTGAGAACCAAGCAGCGGAAGCTGGGATCATAGTTAACAAGGCAGTTATATCAGGGACGACTGGAAATTGTGGCACAACTACCTTATTGACCTCTCTAAGATCGATCACAAACCTGTAAACAGGTGGCTGAGAAGGGTCAGTACGTTTTAAAACAGGCAGAACCGGACTATTGCAAACGTTGCCTCTTGTCTCTTCAATTACATCCTTCTCAATTAAATCATAGATAATTGCTAACAACGCTTTTTTACCTTCATTAGAGATCTTGTACTGGGGAATGCGTGGCAATTTAACATTGGCTTTCAAAGTGACAACATACGGCGGTATATCAAAAAGGCCCACATCATTAGGGCCAGTGGCCCAAAGGGCATCAGGAAGAGACGACAATTCAGCTGGCAGTTTATTCTTCGACAAATACATGGGAGAAATCACTTCCCTACCCAGTGTAAGTTGCACTCCCTAGGGGGAACAATATAATGTCGCATGTAATCTCTTTAACAAATCCAATCCTAACAGGTTTTCACCACATCCTGTCGTTAGGATAAGGGGTGCTTTCAGCTCACAAGGTCCAACAGAAAGGGCCATAGGACTTGAGATCGGGTTCCTAACCGGGGCGCCAGAAAAACCTACTGAAACATTCATTTCGCCAGACAAAGGCGCGCCAGGGAGTTTTGAGCGCATAATAGAACTCTTTGCAGCACCAGTATCCAGCAGAAAGGGCTCTGTTACACCCGCTGTAGTCACCTTAACATACGGTCCGCTCTGATCCACTGGCACTGAAACAACTCCCTCTCTCTGTCTATGGCTGTCCTAGTAATCATTACCTTCCGTATTATTGTCTTCTACATAATAGTCATTATTATAGTACTGCGCTGTCTTGCCAGTTGCATTGGCTTGCTGGTCAAAACTATTTATCGTATTCTGAGGCGGAAGAGGACGCGCGTTCTGGGGAACATTTCCACGCCCTCTACCTCTTGGAGCTTGCTGGCCACCTCTACCTTTTGCGCCATAAGCATTATTCGTGCGCTGCAACAATCTAAGACAATTATTTTTAAAATGACCTTCCTCCTTGCAATATGAACACTGATTGGGACCTATAGGGACACGTGGTTGATAATACCCATACATTTGCTGATTATTCTGAAACTGTTGGGGTTGCTGATAGATACCCTGGGTTTGCCTATAATTATTCTGACCTCCACGTGGCGGATAAGCCTGCTGTAAAAGAACCTTCGTTTTCAATTCTTTCGTTTTCTTGTCTGTTCTATCCTTCTCATCTTGATCCCTATTTTCGTAATACTGTGCAGTAGCCAGTATTTGCGCTGAAGAGGAAACGGCCCAAGAACTCTCCGAATCTTTTAATTTTTTACACAACTCTGGAAGCAAATTATGCACAAATTTATCAACAAATAACCGTTGGCCACCTCCTGTACTCATGTCTTGACCACTGTGGTCGATAAATGTTTCTTCAAACCTGGTGAAGAAATCGGACACTGTTTCATCTTTCTTCTGTTTGCATGCGGATAATTTATCCCAATTTACACGTATTGCGGGCATTAAAGTTTTCATATAGTTAATTATTCTACCAGGGAGTTCTGCCACCGCGGGCTCAGGCTTGGCACCACCAACCTGTCTATTGTCTGCATTAATGATATTAGCCCATGTGTCACCTAGTTCTGCAGCATGATCTGTATTACGAATCAATCCCCACAAAGGCTGTGGAACAACATTCCCGAACAACATATTTATGTCAGCTAGATTCATGACACAAGATTCTGCAGTCTGTGATAACTCCTTATAATATCCTGCGGGGTTCTTACGGGGGTCAGGCAATGTCTGTTTAAGCGCTAAAACCTCAGATCGCTTCCAGGGAACATGTACCCAAACACGCTGAAAATGAGCTGGCATAGCAGCAATACCATTAGCGGCATGAGCCGCAACAGCTTCCTTCCATGCCGGAGGGACTTCTCTCATAGGGTACTGTCGCACCTTTTTACCAGAGGAGTCAAGCCCAAACAGTGACTGAGAAGGATCCTCAATCCTAAAAGATAGCAATGTCGCAACTGCTTTCCTAACATCGGGACCCACAATCGTACCTTTTCCAAATTCAAATCGCACTTGACACAACTTCTGCGGGCTTGGGTCTAAACCATTATCTTCCAATTCCTCACATAGGAATTCACACATTTTCTCAAAAACGTATCTCTGTTTTGGTGCTTCCCACTGATGAAAAACATTCACAACAGATTCTACATCATATCTTGAAGGATAAATAATCCACCTCTGTGCCATGTGGTCCAATACTTCTTTCTCTCCACAACCAGGCAGCTGACTACACAACTGCTTACGTTGTGAACCAGGGGTCGTACTAGATGACCCAAAGAGGGGTGATATAAGACTAGTTACTGCACTAGCTATTCGTTGTCGTGCAGAAGGAGAAGTTGAGGCAAGAACCGGCGGAAAAACAGAGGGAAGAAAAACGGGTGTAGATACAGATACAGGAGTAGTAGCAGGTAGGGCACCAAGGGAGGCAGCTGATGTGCTAGGTAAAGTCGCAGGGAGCGCAGAAGAGGTAGGTAGCAAAATCGGCATCCCTTGGGAAGGCTGCGCTGCAGGGAGTGGAGCCGGCTGATGAAGAGCTGGTGGCTGCGGGAAAGCTTGCGGTGCATTAGCTGGAGGCTGTATATTTAAGGGTTGCGGGGGTGCTGTAGCATTTTGCGCATACGGGGGTGGCGTACTTAGCAAATGCGACATTAGGGGGTCTTTCTCCTTTTCTTTTAACGCATCATGCTGAAGGGGCGGCAAAACTGGGTAACATTTATCAATGACTAGTTTGCGTTGCCTGTGCAACTGCTCATTCATTTGGTCCTCTTCATTATCTTTAAACTGCAAAGCGGCTTGCATTACCGACATACCTCTCTCTTTTTTATTTTTATTTGCTAATTTAATTTATTTTTGTTTGGCTTCTTTTCGCCATAGGCGGAAAGAATCAAACATCGCCGGCCGGGCTTTCTTCTTGAATAATTTAACTTCCAGGTTATCTAGGATTTCTGTGTCGAAACTACCATTTTGGGGCCATTTTAAAACACCATCCTTCCTGGTGTTTTGGATCCATACTTCATTATACGCAATGGGGCCCACGCCATGTTTCACATAAAGCTCATAAGTTGGAGTTCCAATTGGAGGAACCGGACACGAATCCTCTAATCGGGAATCCCTTTTACAACCAAAACAAAACAAATTTCCAAATATACTAGAACCAGGCATCTTTGCTCACTAGTCTAGTTTCAAACTTCAAAGGATTATCGGATACAATAGTCTTGTGAATACACGAGTCCTCTGGCTTTGGCACTTGCAAGTCCCAAATCAAAGCGATCCCGAAGGATACCAAAATCCCGAAGGATACCAAACAAACTGGGAGGCGCTCCACTTATACTTAACTGAGGTATCGATGACTTCACCAGAAGACTCTCTCAATTATTTCGCTCTACCAAATCGTCAAGGGTCCAAAACAGGGCGATAGTCAGGGCAGCAGTCCTTCGTAGCCGTCGGGACGCGGAGAACCTCGCAGAAAAGACTTTCGGACCACGTCGACATGCAGGGGTCAATGAAGTGGCGGCCTTCCTCCAGAATTTCCACACGAAGCTCCCCACAAACCTCTGGCTTGGACCAGTACCACTGAAATCGCCCGACGTTGGGCGCCAACTGAAGTACCGGGTTTTTAGAACCCAGCGGTGCAGGGGAACACACCCTAAGACTTCGGGTTCTTCCTGTTTCAGACCTACAGAAACACAGAGTCTTCTAGATGAAATCAAAGATCGTATTTATTGGCTGCAGACCAATCACAGGTATCCGAGAAGTACAACACGATGTATGTTCTCAGGAGACTGCTCCCGAACCAAAAACAAGTCTTTACTTATATACACAAAATTACGCTTGGGGGCAACACCGCCCCTATTTTACAAGTGGTCATTCACATATTTTAGTTTCAAAGAAACAGCAGAGCCATAATGACAATCCCACATTTCAGTTCATTAAGCATACAGTCATTTTACCCAGCAAGGCTCAGAACCCTCATCAGATGACAGCGGACCTCAATAAAACGGGCACCTCCTGCTCGTAAAACAAGCCATAAAGTAGGAAACAGAGTCAGGTGTGAAATAGCTTAGTCAGAGATCGTGTGCGAACACGGACTTTATGATGGGTCGAGCCCTGATGCTAATCACATTAGGCCGCGAGAAAAGGAACTGGCCGGACAGGATTGACCTCGGGCAGCGGAGTCAGTTTGCACAGGTCAGAGAGAAGTCACAGAAGGTGTACGTGTCCCTTAGGCCTAGGCATGGCCTTAGTGCGCAGCCTATGTGAGGGCAACCAAAAAATGGCTACTGTTCTAAAATGGAACCCAAGGGTTCAATATGTGGTATCGTATGCACGGTGAATTCATCAGTGAAACATGACGAAAACACTCATACATACCGCATTTGACATTTGCGGTTCGCTGATACTGAAGTCGGCATGGTAGGGCCATGCTTCCAACACGGTTCCGAAATTTACAGTACCACACTTGCATTAACCAACACACTCCAGGTAACTATGGCCTTTGCATCAGGGAACGCCAATGCTATGGGACACGTATGACAGATTAGTAATGCAAGATTGCCCAGTGCTGGAGAGTTGCATCTAGCAGGCATTTTACAGCTGTGCTGTGATAATTTACTTTAAAACATGGAAGAAAAAGGCAAAAACTTTAAAAATCACTTAGAAAAATTAGAGGCCTTTTAAAAAAAATGTCCTTCAGAAACTCTTTTTACTTATTTTAAAGTAAATGATAGGAAAAGAAAGGGCAATGTAGCCATTTAAGGTGCCGTACTGAAAACAATGAGATTAGAACACTGCACCTTTAAGGGCACTCTGACCTCCAGTGTCCAATCTTATCCTCCAGGTGGCAGTTTACTCAGTTCCTTTTAGACTTATAAGATTTACAGGTTAATGTTATCCTAATTGTATCTCTTCCATCAGGGAGGAGGGAGGGTTGCTTATGATTTCATTGGAGATTCCCCCGAGAGAGAAGAAATGCGTTACTTACCTGCAACTGCAGTTATCCAGTATTAGGGTATCTTTCATAGATTCACATGCCTGAATCATTCCCCGTCGTCGGGATGGGAGTCCCCGGTACATAACTAAAGTAATGTCCCATAAGACATAGAGAATAATAGCCCTAAGGCCTCACATTAGTAACATATCCAGGTCCTTTTGTAATAAGGACCAAACTCTAGAGAACAACCAATCAGCTGTCACCAACCTCTGGAACCTTCCTGGAAGGAGCTCTAGTCCCTCAGATTTTTGTAAGCACAGTGCTATATAGAGGCACAACAGAGTACTAGGTGAGCCCTTCCAAGGGAGGCGGGTGGGTTGCATGTGAATCTATGAAAGATACCAATACTGGATAACTGCAGTTACAGGTAAGTAACGCATTTCTTGTCCAGTATTAGGGTATCTTTCATAGATTCACATGCCTGAATCAGAATAGAAAGCAATGATGAGCACATTTTCTTTTGTACAGAAGGCATAAATGCACCAGTTAACAAATATATCAACATTAAAATGTGGAGCAATAAATTGCAATTATAGCAAAAGTTATAGAAGTAACAGAGCAATGTGTGTCTAGAAAGAGACAGAGGTTGGTGGGAAGGAAGGAAGGCTCACCTTTTATTAAAATAGATGACGCAACACCGCCTGTATCACTGCAGCATCCTTCATCAGCTCATTATCCAAGCAATAATGCTTGGTAAATGTATGCAGCGTCTTCCATGTTGCCATTCTGCAAATGTCTGTGACAGGCACACCCGCAAACAATGCCACAGAAGTAACTGCCCTAGTGGAATGGGCAATAATTCTTGATTGTAAAGGTTGACCAGCTTGTTGGTGACAGAAGACAATAGCACCAGAAATCCATTTAGAAATACTTTGTTTTGTAAGGAGAAAACCTTTCCTAGGTAAACTGTAGGCCACGAAAAGTTGGTTGGACTTGGGGAATGCTTTTATCCTGTCAAGGTAGAATTTAAGCCAGCGTTTCAAATCCAATGAATGTAGAGTTCTTTCAGCTGCTGTCTTAGGATTTGGAAAGAAGGTCTTTAGGACAATATGTTCATTAAGGTGGAAGTCCGACGGGACTTTGGGTATAAATTTCGGATTGGTCCGAAGAATTACCCGTATCATTATTGAATTGAAGAAATGGATCTTGTATCGTGAATGCGTGAAGCTCACAGACTCGTCGTGCGTATGCAAGGGCCAGAAGAAGTGCAGTCTTCCAGGAGAGGAATTTAAGGTCAGCTCTGTATCGGCTCAAAAGGATGTCTCTTAAGTTGAGCAAGGACTGTGTTGAGCTGCCATGTTGGAGGAGGAGACTTTACAGGAGGGAAAGAACGAAATAGACCTTTGAGAAATTGTTTTGCCAGTCTATTGGACCAAAGAGAAGGTCCTGTAGAAGATCTCTTAAAACGGGAGATTGCTGCCAGGTGAACTTTGATGGAAGCGTGAGCGAGGCCTGCAGTTGCTAGATGGAGAAGGTATAGTAAAATGTCTTCCGGATAGGATGTGAGGGGATGCACCTTAGCAGATCTACACCAGATACAGAACCTTTTCCATTTGAAAGAATAAGTTCTGTTTGTACTATCAGCTCTAGCGCAAGAAAGAACTGCCCTGCAGTCTGGAGGAATGTTTAGGCCCTGAAATTCGTGGAACTAAGGAGCCAGGCCGATAATTTGAGAGATGCTGGATCCGGGTGTTGGACTTGTCCCTGGTCCATTGTGAGGAGAGATGGAAACGGTGTTAACGGAATTGGAGGCTGCAGGTAAAGGAGATGGAGTTCCGTGAACCAATGTTGGCGAGGCCATGCTAGAGCTATTAGAATCAGTGTGCAGGGCTCTGCCTTCATCTTCCTGAGGACCCTGGGAATCAGGGGAATCGGTGGAAAGGCCTAGGCAAATACGCCGAACCATGCTATTGAGAATGCATTCCCCAGAGATCCCTGTTGGGGATGCCAGCTTGTGAAGTGTTGGCATTTGGCGTTGTGCTGCGTGGCAAACAGATCCAACAGTGGTTCGCCCCACTGAGAGAAGATGCTGTTGAGAGTATCTTGGTTCAACTCCCACTCGTGGCAGGTTGTCCATAGTCTGCTTAGCGAATCTGCCAATTTATTGTCTTTTCCTGGAACATACTCCGCCCTCAGGGAAATTTTGTGTTGAAGTGACCAGTTCCAATTTTGTTTAGATTCTAGAGAGAGTGATAGCGAACGAGTTCCTCCTTGTTTGTTCAGGTAGTGCATCGTCGTAGTGTTGTCTGTTCTGACGAGCACTAGTGAACTTTTTATCCTGGGAAGGAAAGCCAACGAGCTGTTGTGATTTGATTCCAATTTTGAAGGTAGTGGGATATCTTTCCTCCTACTTTGAAGGGTGGAGATGAAACGGAGATCGGCGGTAGAGAAAAGTCATTGGCGTCGGGCGGAATCCTTCTGTCATCCAGCCCTTCCGCGAAAGGAAGACTTGTTGTATGAAGTCTGTGTCTGCTGCCTCTGTTGAAATTGTGGCCTGTATTGTTGGTTAGATGAGGAGTAGGTAGGATACCTGTACTGCTGGTAGCCTCCTCTGTAAGAAGATTGCGCTCTACCCCTTGAGTCTCGAAAAGGGGTGCTTTTATATTGAAGGGTACCAAAAGCTCTGGCTGTATCTGTATCTTTTTTGATCCCTTGGAGGGCTTCATTGATATGAGCTCCAAAAAGGAGTTGTCCATCATAAGGCATGTCAAGGATTTTGGTCTGGATCTCAGGCTGGAATGTTGTTGCCTTAAGCCATCCTTGGCGCCTTAGGACCGCCGCCCCAGCCAGTTGGTGGAAACCAATGGATGCGATGTCCATCGCACAGTCGATAATTTCAGAAGCCGATCTCTCGCCCTCCAGCAACACCTTTTTTGCTTCCTCTTTAGACTCTTGCGGCAGGGTCTCTAGGTATGGTGCAATGTCTGACCACATCTGCCTGTTGTAGCGTCCCAATAACGCCAACGAGTTAGACGCCCGTACAGTTAACGCCGACATGGAGGAAAAACGCTTTCCAATATTGTCTAAGCGCCTGCCCTCTTTATCCGGAGGTGCTGAAAGTGGGGCAGATGGGTTTTTTGATCTGCGTTGAGCTGCCTGAGTAATCACTGAATCAGGCTTGGGATGGCCTATAAGGCAGGCCGGAGCGTCGTCAGGAGCTCTATACTTTTTATCCAATCTTGGCAAGACTGGAGGAACTGTAGAAGGATTATTTAGACACCTTGATCCCAGATATAATCTATGATAGGCATAGATCTAACAGATTTTTTGAAAGGTTCCTTGAAGTCGTAAAGGAAACAGTCCTGTTGGTGAGAAGGCATTAGAAGTTTAAAACGTTGTGCTGCTCTCTCCAGGAGATTATGGAATCCTCCGATATCTTCTGGAGGCGAATCTACCTGAGGAGGTAACGGCGACGCTGAAAGAGGGATAACATAGTCGTCCCATTCGTCATGATGTGACTGAATATCCTGAATTTCCCCTTCTTCTTGTGGCTCATCCTCCTCGTCATCTGTAGAGGGGAGAGGCGGCACAGGCACTTCAATGGCAGGAGGTGGTGGAGGTGGAACTTGCGCCATCTGAGGTGGAGAGAGAACTGGAGAAGGAGACGGAGCAGAGGTAGGGAACCTCTTTCTGTAGTCTGAAATCATAAATTGCAGGTCAGAGACCAGGGCTGAAGGAAGACAAACCATCTGTGGTTGTTGATGATGGCTTTCGTCATGATAGTACGCCTGCTCATCCATATCTTGATCCTCATACCCTGAGTCCTCATGATATTTAACATTGAGTTCAGAAGGACTTCTTGCAGCCCGAAACATAATGTCCTCGTCGGAATCATCATCTTCGTCCAAAGATGAGAGGGAGGCAGAGGTTGGACCCTACTGGGTGATGTCAGGGAAGGCGTCAGCCTCTGTTTGCTGATTTTCTGTTGAAAATATGTATTTTCTGTCTTTGATTTCGGCGACGTCCACGAGGCCGTCCTCGGTATATTCGTCGTCAACGAAGAATCATCGATGGTCATACGGGGCACTGCCGCCAATGAAGGAACTCTCGTCGACGGAAGGGTCATCGACGGTACACTCTTCGTCGACGTACGTACCATCGTTGACAAAACACTCGTCGCCGTGCTCCTCGTCGAGCGAGCCATCGACGCTATCGTCAATGAAGACTTCTTGATCGTCAACGAGAAAGGGGTATGTGCCGTCGACGAAGATATCGTCGATGACGAAAAAGATGCCGACGAGACTGAAATTGTGGAAACTGTCGTCGTCGACGAAGTCACTCCAGTAGCTGTATGAGGAGATCTCGTCGTCGTCGAGGCCACCGGCGACGAGATGGTAGTCGATGGGGCTGAGGAAGGCTTTTTAAAAGTGTGTTTCACCCTCGGCGGAGGGGTCAGAGGGTCTGAAGCTGGCTTCTGCGAACTTTGAAGGGAAGGAGACTCCCTGGTAGGCAAATCCTTAATTTTTGAAGCCTCTGAAGACTTTTTGTTTGTCTTCTTTTGAGGTTGCTGTGAAGAAGGACCTGGAGAGACATCTCTGGACCTTCTTTGAGGAGTTTTAGAGGAGGATCTTGATGAGCTCTCACTCTCCTCAGAGGACAAGGGGTCTTCTTTGTCCTTAAGCCTCTGCAGCCAGGTCAAAAGCCTTCCCTCACGGTCTTTCAACGTCTTTGTAGAAAAGGTACGACATACCTTGCAGTCTTTAGGTGAGTGGTCCGGATAAAAACAGTAGAGGCAGTCCTTATGTTGGTCGGTCATCGACATGCAACCTCTTCTTCTTGCAGGTACCACAGGGCCTAAAAAGGCCTTTTTTAGGAGTGTCCGACATTAAGACAGCAAGGACTTCACTCAGACAAAGAGAATCCTGAAGAAAAAACACTTTGCGTCTAAGAAACAAGGAAAACCTGAGCAGAGCTCAGTGGAGACTCCCTTAGCACGACGTGCGGTAGAAAATCTGAGGGACTAGAGCTCCTTCCAGGAAGGTTCCAGAGGGTGGTGACAGCTGACTGGTTGTTCTCTAGAGTTTGGTCCCTCTTACAAAAGGACCTGGATATGTTACTAATGTGAGGCCTTAGGACTATTATTCTCCATGTCTTATGAGACATTACTTTACTTATGTACCGGGGACTCCCATCCCGAAGACGTGGAATGATTCAGGCATGTGAATCTATGAAAGAATCATTCTGGCCTTCGAGTGAGACAGTGCAATGATTACTGTTGGCATGAGGGGAATTAGATGAAAGGTGCAAATAAAATGTGCCTGACTAGTAGATGCATACGGCATTCCCCGTGTATGGTTGGTAAAATCTCGAGGCGCAGCCTGGACATTTTGTGTTTTCTCCGTCTGCAAAAAAGATCTATTTGAGAAAATTCTCTGTCACAAAAGATGTTGTGACACACGGGGTGATTTAGCGATTTTTGTGAATGGTTCTGCTGAGAAAATCTCCTTGAGCATTCTGGATCCGTGGAAGATGGACGGCTGTGATCCTGAGATCCCTGAAAATTAACCATTTCCACATTGTTTGTGCCTACAGAGACAGGTCTGGCTCTTGTTCCTCCCTACTTGTTTAGATAATGCACGGTTGTTGTATTGTCCATTTGAACCAGGGGGAGGTTGGTCATGAATGACGGGAGGAAAGCTTTCAGGGCTAGATGCACTGCTCTCAACTTCAGTAGGCTGATGTGGTAGGGCAGTTCCTTCGGAGACCAAATGCCTTGTATTTGAAAGTAGTCCATGTGAGCACCTCAACCTAAAAGGGAAGCATCTGTGACTATGGCATGTGTCAGGATGTTTTGATGGAAATTCATGCCTTTCAGAATGTTCTCTGAGCGGCTACACCAGCTGAGCGAATGTTTTGCATGAGTGGTTAGTGTCACTCTGTCTTCCCATATTTCTGAAAGTTGAATTCATTGAGCTTCTAGGCAATGTTGCAGAGGCTGCATATAGAGATGTGCATTTGAATACACGATGCCACTGATACTAGAAGAGAGGAGACTTGTCTCACCACTGGATGGGCTATTGTCTTCAGATGGTGACATTTCTGAAGGATAGATAATCATAGTTAGTGAATAGATTGAACTGGGATTGAGCTAGAGTTCTTGTCATTCACATGCAGTCCCAGCTGTTTGAGAGCGATAACAGTCAAAAGAAAATGTTGGCTTATTTGTTGGTACAAAGATGCCTTAATGAGCCTTCACCTAGATATGGATAGACAACAATTGTCACTCTTCCGAGGTGGACTGCCACAACCATCATGCATTTGAAGAAAGTCAGTGGTGCAAATTTGAGATTGAAATGAAGAACCTTGTATTGGTAATGATCTCTTCCTACTGTGAACCTCAGTAGTTGTCGATGTTTCTTGACTACTGTGATGTGAAAATAGGCATCTTGCAGATCTATTGAACTTTACCAATCCCCCAGATGTGGTTGAGGGTAGATTTGATGAAGAGCCAACATTCAGAATTTTTCTTTGCAAATCCACTTGTTTGCTTTTTTCAGGACTAAAATGGGCTTGTACTTGTTTTTCAGTCCTTTCTTTTTCACCAGAAAATAAAGGGAATAAATTCAGATTACGTTAAGGGAATTGGGAACTTTTTCCACAGCATGTTTTTGCCAGAGGATGGAGCATTCCTGTTTCATTTTTCCCCGGTGGAAGAGGGATGGTTTCTTCCATGGAATGGATGGTGGCAGAAGCTTGAATCTGAGACAGTAAACATGTTCTATTATATTCAGAACCCATTTGTTGGTGGTTATTATTCTACACACTTCCAGAGTGGATGTTATGCTTCCCCCTACTGGAGTGGGTACTGTCTCGAGTAGTTGGTTTGGTAAGCTGGTTATTGACCTCCTCCGCATTATGACTGATGTCTGTGCTGCCGATGTTGTTGTTGCCCCTGGAGCCAATCAGGGGTTTGAACCATCTGATGAAAATATCGGCTGTCAGAGGGTCTATAAGAATGGCTCTTATATTCTTCCTTTTTTCTAATCCCACAGCTCTGAGAGTATCCAGCTCAGTCTTCATGAGATACATCTCATCATCAGCATGAGATCCAAACAAAGTATACCCTGAAAAAGATTTAAAATATGATGCGGGCTTCTGGTTTCAACCCGTGAGTCTGATCCAAAATGAGCAACAGAGAGCTAGACTGTGACAATATCGGTGCCCTGCTAGTGTGGAGGTATCAGCTGCAGTACTGATTTGATACCATCATGCTTTCGTTGATGATTTCTTGGAAATCTTGAAATCTGTCTCTTGGGAGGTCCTCTATAAATTGTTGGATAGAGTCCCAAAGAGATCTGTCATATTGCCCCCAAAGGGCATAAACGCTATTGTCTTTCATAGTAACAGCAGAAGTATCACAAACTTTTCTTCATACAGAATCCAACTTTTTAGTATCCTTATCAGGAGTAACAGTAGATGAAGGGGCTGTGGCATGTCACTTTTGGGCAGCAGAGATCATGATTAAGTCTGGTATAGGATCTGTGCAGTGAAAAGAGGGATCCTGATCTGGAGGATTGTATTTCTTTTGAAGGCAGGAAGGAGCAGCCTTAACAGAAGAAGGTGTCAAAAATAAATCCATAGCGGGCTCCAACAGACCTTGTACTAAGATCAGCAATAGTCTAGTAGCAGACTTTGATGGAGCATGTCAAAGATTATCAATGTGGAGGCCGTGGAAGTCGGTAATACAATATTCAATTTGTTGGTGCCACTGATGAGAACCTCCTGATATCATCAACAGGAGTTAATCTAGCTGTAAGTAAATCAGTCGATGTAGGTGAGTACAGAAGTGAAGATGAAGTGGTATGATGAGATTGTCAGAATCTTGATATGTAGGAAGAATATCTTTTTCACCTTTGAGCGTGAATGCCTGGGAGAGCTCGAGCGAAGCAGACAGTGGCGAGATTTTGATCTTCACTGTGACCTTGATCTATTGCTGCAAAGTCTAGAATGACAGGAGCGAGATCTATGGTGCCTTGGGGCAGATGCCACTGGTACAGTTGACTGGTGACCTAGAAGTAGTGGCTGGCGGATTTGGTGGCAGAATTACCACTGGAATTGCTGGTTGTGCAGGAGGCGGCGGAGAAGGAGGAGGAAGAGAAAATGAAGGCGGAGGAGGAGAGGATTCTGTCAGAGCCTGAGGAGGTGTGGTGAATCCGGAATGGTGACTGAAGAAGCCAGCCTGGATGGAGGATAGGCTTTTGAATATTCTGAGTCAGATTCTGATGGAAGTCTACGAGTTCCCATGTGTGAAATCCACTCCGCCGTCTTAGTAAGAGAAGTTGAATGTTGTCTCGATGTCCAACCATGTCTCGATGTTGATGTTTCCAATGTAATATGGTGTCTTGAAGCCGAAGTATCTCCTGTCGTCGATGGTGCTCCCTTGACGTCGTATTTGCTATTGACGTAAAACCAGCTCTTGACAGCAAGTAAGAAGGTGCTGTACCTCTTCCCGATGTAGATATCCTCGACAACGAACAGGAACATCATTTTTCACCAGATCTCTTTGTGGCATTCCACACTGAGATGTTGCTAAGTAACATGTACCATGACCATGTCACATTGGAATCCCTGAGGTCATAGATTGTTGTAAATAGGAATGTTCTGTAAAGTCAGTTGTTTTAAGATATGCTGGCTGATGGATGGGATCTTCTTTCATGGAATAAACTCACTACAACTTCTTACCTGTGTATCTGATTCCTTGGATATGGAGAATACTTCACTGGCGTAGTCGGCACAGGAGTTACAGAAAGAGAAAAGAAGATCTCAACAACAATTTTGCTGGATTTAATGCTTAAAGGAGGAACTTAACTTTTGAACTCCTCTTAAAGACAATATAATATTTAAAACTGCTCTCGCATTTGAAGAAAGGTGCAGCTATTTATTAGAATCTCATTCGTCACAACGGAGAGTCATTCATCACAACGGAGAGCCCTGAGGAACTCAAAAGAAATTCTCAAGTGGTGTCTGGGTTATCGTTACATCGCTAAAGGCTGCGAGCAACGTGGGAATATCAATAAACGTTTAAACGGAACCTGTTCATCACGTAGTTGCATCGAGGACATACGTGAAGGATCGGTATTTAAGTGGTGCTTTAATTATCTATACTGCTCTGTATCCTGCGAGTAACGTGGCTGTATCGATGCATGCTTAGACTGTTCCTGTTCATTACATGGTTGCATCAGAAAGTGTGGTGAAAATTGAGAGTACTTCTACGTTATGATCGTTCCCCGGCATGTAAGGACATTTGAAACTACGTTATGTTCGTTCCCCGGCATGTGAGGACATTTGAAAATTTCAAAGATAAACATCGGTATCCAAGGTGAAGTGGCATCTGCCTACCTGGAATTTGGATTTTCATTCTGTTCGTTCCATGTTCTGCTTCTTCGTTGTCAGGGAGAAATAGATTCAGCGCATCGGGTACCTGAAGCTTCTGTCATCGTCTACGATTCGAATCTTCAGCCTCTCTCAGCGTCAGCAGTTCCTCGAACGCTCTGGAGAGTGGCATCACGCATCACGCTGCTGTTCGTTCGTGCGTGGTGGCCATCTTGATTACTGTATCCTGGCAACGACTCAGAGTTTATCGTCAAGCTACGAACAGTGAGCACGGAGTGTCAGATTCGTTTTAAAGCAAGCGAAGGAAGATTGATCATTCAACACAAGGGAGGCACATAAAAGAGACCAGTAAAATGTTCATTTTCCTCCTTATTTGAAATAGCATGTGATAAAATTCTGGGGTACTTTGAAATTTTTAAATATAAAAATTCAACAGTTTTTTGTTAGAATTGTATACTTAATATATAATATTTGGAATACACTATCTTATTTAAAAAAAAAAAAAGAGAATAAGAGAAAGAGATTAATACATACTGTTGTATACTGTATCACACACTTGACAATGTACAAAAGCTTTTAGAAAGTGCGACATTGGAGTAAAGTAGTTAATTGTATGTAACTTTGCGTTATTTACAACACTGAGGTTTACATCGGTTAAAGTTACAATATGCAAACATGCAGAATGTTACTGCTGATCCATTCTTTTTGTCGTGTCCTGGGTCACCTCCCATTAAGTGGAAAAAATGGAAGGTAGTTTTTGAGAGGTATGCCAGAGTGTGTGGACCATCTTTGAGCGCAGAAAGAAAGTCATCTCTGCTTCTGCATTGTTTAGGTTCTGAAGGTCAGGATGTATTTGATCATTTGCCAGAACTTCCAGCTTCAGAGGCGGGGAGATTGAATGATTATGAAGTATGTATTAAGAAACTTGACAAACATTATCTTCCTAAAGTCAGCACAATTCTAGAAAGATATCAATTTGCAAAAAGGATGCAATCAGCTGATGAAACCATTGAGGATTATATAACCCAACTAAGAAAACTAGCGTCATCATGCAAGTTTGACAATTTAGCTGATGAACGTATTAGGGATCAATTTATGTTTGGTTGCACCATTGAGAAAATTAGGGAGGAATTGTGGTTAAAAGATGAACCTACACTGGATGAAGTGTTAACAATTGCCAAACGAATTCTAATGTTGAATCTGTTAAAGTAGAGCCAAAAAATCGCAATAGTGAAGTGAAAAGTAATCCTGAAAAGGTGTGGTCTGAAAGAAAATGCTATAAATGTGGTAAAGCGGGACACCTAGCCAATGACAAGAAATGTCCTGCTCTCAATCAAACATGTTCCAAATATAAATTAAAGGGGTATTTCACGGCGTTATGCAAAACAAAATCTAAACCTAAGGTAAAAGAGGTTGAGATATACCAAAGGGAGTTAAGACAGTGTAGTTCGGAGGATCATGTTTGTGGGCAGATAGTAATACAGGTTGATAATAAAGGCAATACTAAATCTTGCCCTTATGATGAAATTGTAGTAGATGGAGAAAAAACTAGAGTACTATTTGATTCTGGAGCAAAGATTACTATCGTCTCTAATGAATTCTACAACTCAAAGCTCAAAGGAAAGACTAGTTTAATGAAACCAGATATCATTCCTTTGGCATATGGAGGAGAGCCAATAAAACTTCATGGATATTTTGTAGGGTTGATTGAATATAAAGACAGGATGGCATTGGGAAAAATTTACGTGTCAAAGCGGGGAGATAGTATTATTAGCTGGATTCACCAGGGTGATTTAGGAGTGTATTTAGATCCCAACGCTAATCCGTGTATACAGCTAAAGGATAGGATCCAATCAGTGGATAGGAACGCCAATGAGGAGTATGTTCAGAATTTGAAGATGGAGTTTCCAAATGTATTTAAGGAGACTTTAGGCTGTTTAAAGGGGTATCAACATAAAATTCAGTTAAAAGGTGATGCAATTCCCGTGTGTTGTAAGGTGAGAAGTGTGCCATTATCAGTTAAGGAAGACATGAAGAAGGAAATACAAAAGTTAAGCAGTTGTGGAATAATTGAGGAAGTAGAGGGATCTGAATGGTTGGCCCCGGTTGTGGCAGCACGCAAACCCAATGGCAATTTGCGTTTATGCATTGATTTAAGACAACTTAACAAAGCTGTAGTAGTGGATAGGTATCCATTGCCAAACATAACTGAATTGTTGACCTTACTCGATGGAGCTAAAGTTTTTAGCACCATAGATCTCACTTCAGCATATCACCAAATAGAGCTAGAAGAATCGTCACGGGACTACACATCCTTTGTCACGCCCTTTGGAACGTATAGGTTTAGAAGAATGCCTTTTGAATTGGTGTCTGCCTCCTCGGTGTTTCAAAGGGTGATGGAAAGGGTGTTAAAAGACTTGCCAGGGGTATGTGTATACCAGGATGACATCTTGGTGTTTGCAAAAGATGAAATGGAACATGACATTAGGTTAAAATCCGTTTTGAGGAATTTTCTGCAAATATAACCTTACGGTTAAGGTGGAAAAGTGTAAGTTTAGATCAAACACCATCAATTATCTGGGACATAGTATTTCTGGAGAAGGAGTGAAACCTAAATCTGATTAAATTGAGACTATTACGAGGATGTGTTCTCCTTCTGACAAAACTGAATTGATGAAATTTTTAGGCATGATAGAATATTATGCAAAATTTGTTATGGACTTTGCTGTGGCAACAGTGAACATGAGGCGGTTATTGAGGAAAGGTGAAGAATTTGTATGGTCAGAGCTGTGTGAGAATGAATTTATGGCCATTAAAAATAAACTTAGTCAAGCTCCTTCTTTAAAAAGTTTCAACCCTGCAAGTAAATCCATCTTGGTAACTGATGCGAGTGAAAAAGGTCTTGGAGCAGTTCTGAAGCAACATGGGATTGATGGCATGCGCATAATTATGTTTTTGTCAAGGAGTCTCAGAGATCCTGAGACACGTTATTCAGTGGTGGAAAGGGAAGCTATATCAGTATCCTGGGCTGTCAAGAAGTTAAAGAAATTTTTGTGGGGTGTAGATTTTGAAGTCCATACAGATCATAAACCCTTGATTGAAATATTCAGTAAAAAGGGATTAGACCTTATTTCGGGAAGGATAACTAAATGGATTATTGGATTACAGGAATATAATTTTAATATAAGATATATTCCTGGTATTGAGAATGGAATTGCGGATGTGCTTTCACGCTTAGTTCCAAACAGTAGTGTGCGTGAAGACTGTTCTGATGATGATGAGGATGATGAAATAGTTTGTGTAGTAGATCATGATATTATTTCAGAAGAAAGGTGGTTGAAGGAATTGAAAGAAGATGTGACATTGAGTGAAGTGACATCTTTGTTAAAAAAAGGGTGGATTTCTAGTAGAGAGGGGTCTGAAGGCACAAGATCCTTTTGGACAATACGTAATGAATTATCTGTAGATAATAACTTGCTGTTTAGGGGAACAAGATTGGTTCCTCCTGCTAGCCTTAGAAAAGAATTAATTGATCTAGTGCATGTGGCGCATTCAGGTTTGTCGAAAAGTAAAGAGAGACTTCGCATGTCATATTTGTGGCCTGGAATGGACAACATGATAGAGCGAATCATTAGGGACTGTGTTGCTTGTGCAGTGAGTGATAAAAATAAATGTGTTCATGTGCAACCTATGGTCTTGAGGAAACGCCCTAATGGTCCATGGCAGGAAATTGCTTTGGATGTTGTTGGTCCTATACATGAGAAAGGATCGCAGATTTACATTTTGGTTGTTATTGATATGTTCTCTAGGTGGCCTGAGATTTTCTTTCTATCAATGATTAATACTTCCAAGGTGATTGAATGTTTGAAAATCTTATTTGCTAGAGAAAGTTTCCCAATATCAATATTGTCGGACAATGGTGTCCAACTGGTTTCTAAGGAGATGGAACAATTTTTAAATGCTAGAGGGATTGTTCACAAGACGTCTGCTCTTTATCATCAAGAAGCCAATTGGATGGTGGAGAGATTTAATAAGGTTATTAAAGAAACCATTGCATTGGCTAAAGGTGTGGAGTTGGATTGGAAAAAACAGGTTTTGGAGAAAGTTGAAGAGTACAGATTAGCTCCTCATGCAACAACAGGGAAGTCTCCTTTTTTGTTGTTTCGTGGTAGGGTACCCAATACTAGTGTTGAACCATATTGGGTTAACAAGTATGAACTTGCTAAAGGCAAAGAGAGTGAGTGTGATGGTGAATGCATGCTGAAGCTAGAAGATGAGAAGGCTAAATCAAGAAAGGCATACTTTGATGTGAAACATGCAGTAAAGAAAACTAAGGTAAACGTTGGCGATTGGGTCAGGATTAGATGCCCTGGGTTGTTGGGAAGTTCTGTGTCAAAATTCATGAAGCCCATCAAAGTAATTAAAACATTTAATAATGCTATTCAAACGCAAGACCATTGAATTTGGAATTTGAATAGAGTTGTAGAGTGTAATAGTATGCAGAACTTAAATAAAGAGTTAGTTTCTGCTAAGGATGTGGAGGACAAGGAGTTAAACTCTCTAAGAAAGTCTTCTAGGATGGTTAAAAAACCAAGTTATCTTGCTGATTTTGTTTGAGGTAATATTTGCAATTTTATTCTAGGAAGGGTGATGATGGGTGACATTTTGGGATGCGGATAGCTTAGTTGATGTTGGGTTAGGTACAAAGGTTAAGTTGTGTTAAAATAATCTAGAGGTTATCATTATGTTAAGTTTCTTTTGGTATTTTTATTAACATGATGTGCATGTATGTTCTCTTATGAGGAAGGGAGATGTGTGGCATTCCACACTGAGATGTTGCTAAGTAACATGTACCATAACCATGTCACATTGGAATCCCTGAGGTCATAGATTGTTGTAAATAAGAATGTTCTGTAAAGTCAGTTGTTTTAAGATATGCTGGCTGATGGATGGGATCTTCTTTCATGGAATAAACTCACTACAACTTCTTACCTGTGTATCTGATTCCTTGGATATGGAGAATACTTCACTCTTCCTTTTGGATCTCCCTTCAGATGTCTCTACAGCTAGGGAATCTTGACTTTTCCAGTGCTCCACTTGGCCTTGAAGGCAAATCTTCTCTCCCTCCCTTAAAGTGCATCTGGAGAGTGTCTTGCAGTGGTGAGACGTCTTAATGTCATAAGAGTCTGGCAAACACAGGATATAGATCCTGTGCGGTTCTGTTTTTGACATATTTTGGCCACATGCTGGACATTTTGCAAAAAAAGATGGTATTTTGCGAACAAATAGATATATTTCCTTCGCCCTAAATGACGTTGAGTGAATCACTTTTTGCAAGAAAAAAGTGAAAAATTTTTGGTGAAAAAGCATTAAAAAGGCACCGCTCTGCTCCAGGATCCTGTCAGCAGGAGCCGGAAAAAAAAACTGAGTAAACAGCCACATGTGGGACAGGATCAGACACCAGAGGGCAGTGTGCCCTTAAAGGTTCACTGTTCTGTTTTTATTAATTTCAATGCTGCAGCCTAGACAGCTACTTTGCCCTTTTAGTCCCTATAATTTACTTTAAAAGAAGTAAAAGGAGATTGTGAAGATTTTTTTTTTTAAATGCTCACTTTTAATTATTCTAGACGGTTTTTATTTTTTTTTTCAGCTTGAAAATAATACAGTAGCACATACCACATAAATTTATCATGGAAATCGATATAAATGTACATTTCATATATAGCATCAAACATATGAAACAGGAGGGAGACACCGAGGTGGGACACCCCGAGCCCCTATGTCCCAGTAAAGAAAAACAAATTCGATATACCATTAGGAAAAACTGCTTATACCCATCAACTATTCAACCATTGTGTAAAAGGAGCCCATATTTGTACCCCCCTTTCACGTCTCCTTCTACCCCCCCTCATGAACACAGATGATTCCAAATTGTGGAGAGCCAAAATCCTTGCTCTCCAATTCACGAAAGTGGGAGGGGTAGGACTAATCCATTCCGATGTAATACATAGTCGTATTATAGACATAGCAATAAAGATTAAGGCTACAGTATAACTTGCTCTAACTGACTTAGCATCAGTCTCACATCCCAATATTACTAATTCTGGAGATAGAACCACCAGAATTTAAAGATTTGAATTAATAAATGTTTGGACATCTTGAAGGAACTGATCTAGTTTAGAGCAAGTAAAAAACATGTGAACATCGTTAGCTGCTACTAAACCACATCTCGAACAGCTATAACCCCCCCTACCTCCCCATTTATATATTTTAGCTGGAGTATAATAAAGATCGTATAGGGCCATATAGCTTTGTGAGCGCAGGCTCCCTGAAATTAAGACCATACTAGATAGCTCTAAGGCATGTGTAATATCCATACCCGCCTTGCCTAACTTATTTTCCCATTTAGCATTATGAAGCAGTAGATCATCAGGGAGACCTGACACTAGATTTTGATAGAGCGGCCCAATTCGTGAGTTCTTCTGAATCAAATCCATGAGTGAGTTCTTAACAAACAAAGTAGGGGTATTGTGCAAAAGTTTGACTAAATGACTTCGAACCTGTAAATATTAAAAAAATTCATGCATATCCAAAGTAAACTTATTTTTTAAAAACAGAAAGGAAGCCATACTCTCCTCATGTGCTAAATCCCCCAGGACAGCACTACCATGCAGCCTCCACCGAATTGCAATTTGGTCTTGAAAAATGGAAGGTAGCAGTCTAGCTGCCAACAAGGGGGTGTAAAAGTTGATCCTAGGCATAGACCATCTACGCCGTACCTTCCTCCAAACTGAATACATTGACAAGATAACCTTAAATTTAGTTTTTTTATAATAACTAGGTTCGACAACTGACAAATATCCCCTTAGCAGCCTCTCCTAAACCTATCTCATAGATGGAGGGTGCACGGCATGGTGGGAGTATTGCTCTGTCCCCAAAGAGTGGAACAGCAAAATGTTGAAGTAAGGCTGTATAGCAGCAAATTGGGAACAGACCACCCACCCCTATGCAGTGGTAGCTGCATCCATTTCGCTGCCCTTCGGGGCTGGCGATAGCCCCATAAAAACCTGCTACAACATCTCTCTGTACGAGCAATACTTGATTGAGCAAATTCTAACGGAATGGTCCTGAATAAATAAAAGAAATTTCGGCAAAATCAGCATCTTTAACAGATTCCTTCTTCCAAACAAAGATAGATGTAAATTGTCTAATCTTCGTAGGGTAAGGCTAATTGAATCTATAATGGGTATGATATTTATATCTACTAGCCTATCTACTGCGGCTGTTATTTTTATCCCTAGATACACTGCACCTTGAACCACTGGTGCATCAGAGGGACCCATAGCCGTAGATTGAACCACCTGAGTTTTCTGAACATTGAGTTTATAACCCGAGCAGTGACCATACAGTTCTGATAAACCTTTTATTGCTAAAAATGAAGTTGACACATCACTAGTTAACACTAAAATATCATCGGCATATGCCAGAATTTTAAATTCAAATGTATTGATCCTAGTCGGGAGTATATTCGGAGAAAGCTCAAGTTTGCACAGAAGCGGGTCTATGTACAAAGCAAACAGCAGGGGCGAGCAGGGGCAACCCTGCCTGGTGCCCCTGCTAATTTCAAAAGGTTTTGAGACCAGCCCTGCTATGGATAAAGTTGCACGGGGTGTAATATACAGTGACTGCAGGGCATGGATAAAATTTTAACAAAACCCCTTTCAATGCAGAACTTTCCACAGGAACCCCCAGGCAACCCTGTCAAACGCCTTTTCGGCGTCTAACAGGATTGCACCAAGGGGGGATCCTGTGACTTGAGCCCAATCCAGCAGTGCTATAACACGACGGACGTGATCTACCGTGTCCCTACCAGAGATAAATCCATGTTGATGGATAGAGACTAATGGGGATATCACTGATGCTAACCTTGTAGCCAAAATCTTCGCAAACATCTTATTATCCGTATTGATCAGTGATTTCGGGCGAAATGAAGCTGGGTCCAGCTCCGGCTTATCCTTCTTCTTGAAAAGAATGATAGTTGTGTAGCGCCATGAGTCTGGAATACGGCCTATTTGCGCATCTCTAAGAATTGTTAAAAAATCCTCCCGTATCTCGGAACAAAATGTAGTATAGAACTCCAAAGGGATGGCGTCCGGACCGGCCGCTTTACCCTTGGCCAATGAATTCAGTGCCAACTCCACCTCCTCCCATTCTATAGGAGCCGCCAGGATAGTATTCTGCTGATCTGTTTTTTTTGCGGTA
Source organism: Triturus cristatus (assembly GCF_964204655.1). Taxonomy (NCBI): domain Eukaryota; kingdom Metazoa; phylum Chordata; class Amphibia; order Caudata; family Salamandridae; genus Triturus; species Triturus cristatus. Next base: position 81,507,684 of record NC_140586.1, on the reverse strand, counting down.
TAGAGATCCTTGACAAAGGTACCGAACTCATAATCTAAATTAAAATCCTTAGCTTCCTCCGTATATAGAGAGCTGTAAAACTCCGAAAAAACTGTCAGGACTCCCTCTGGAGTGTCATGAATGTGGCCCTGAGTATCCTGAATCTTAACAATACGGTTAGCCAGGGCTCGCTGCTGGAGTCGTTTAGCTAGAACCCTACCAGATTGCTCGCCAAACTCAAACATCATTAGGCGGTACTGAAGGTATTTAGCTGCAAGATCCTGTCCAAAGAACTCAAGAGAGGAAGCCTTTAGACGCGCAAACTGGGTTTGACTATGAGTTAGGTGCCGGCCCTCCCTAATTGTATCAGTGAGCAGAATCTCTGCGCGGCGTAATGCGTCAACCCGCGCATTAGTCTGCTCTTGGATTTGCTTCTGGCGAAATAATGAAAAACTCTTTGTTTCACCGCGAATTGCTGCCTTGAGTGTATCCCATACTATGTAACAGGGAGCTGATCCTCTGTTGATGTTCAAAAATTCGGAAGCCCAGGGCCTCATATGATCAAGATAAAGCTGTTCTGATAAAAGTTTTCTCTCAAAGGTCCATAATCTAGGAGGCTTCACATTACAATTTAAAGTAAAGCCAATAACCAGTGGATTGTGATCGGATATGATATGGGGTAGAATCGAGATTGAGGTGGCGACTGCAAACTGATCGGACAAAAAAACATAATCCAAGCGTACCATTTTTTTGTGAGGAGCTGAAAAGTATGTATAGCCATCTAAATGCTTAAAATGATGAGACCAGAGATCAGTCATTAAATGTTCCTGAACCAGAGCTTGTAATGCCCTAAATACTCTAGGTTTCTTGCCGACATATTTTTGCCCTCCTAGAAGATTAAAGTCAGCTGCAAGATTAATATTAAAATCGTCGCAAAGACAAATTGGATGTGGCCATAAAGCTAATTCTATATTTAAATAATGTAGGACTGCAGGGTCATCCACATTTGAACCATATACTGTACTTATGGTCAATGATCTACCATTAATTAAAAGCTCCGAGATGGCCCACCGCCCCCCATTATCTTGACAGGTTCTAACACAGGTCCCCACCCCGCGCTTTGCTAGAATTGCCACCCCTCTTATCATTGAGGACTGTCGAGAGCACCCTATTAGATCAAATCCAGGGATTTTTAAATAATCTCGGTTGTTCCAGGGCACATGGGTTTCCTGCAAGCATAAGACCTCTAAATGTAAAGACTGAACAACCCTCCAGAATAAGGCTCTTTTCTTCCCATTGTTAAGACCACAAACGTTCAATGATGCTATATGAATTTTACCCAACACCATTAAGTCTTTTAACAATCAAAGCAATGACTGTGATAACGAAAACAATACCATGATGAAAACATTTCAATTTTCCAAGCTTATTTTTTTTAAAGTGCATCCTTAACCCACCCCCACCCCCGCAGCCCTCCCAAATCCCCACCCACCCTTGACACCCCCCCAACAACCCCCTCACATCCCCTCCCACCATCGTAGGCAATAGGACCGAAGTCCAAGTGATGGAAGTGCTGGTATAAGCCAACCCCCTCACCCTCCTGAAACACTGCCAACCTTAAGAATATAATAAAGGACATACCCCAAAAGATAATAAAAACTAAACCTTAACAGAGTATATTCACACAATATCATCCCCCCAGTCGAGCTTTTTTACCCCCGCCAATAATCCAAAAGAAAAAAAAAACAGGGGAAAAGCAAGAAGCTTAAATCCAAACAGGTTCGACCTACTAAATTGAATCCAGAAAAATTTTAGCCAGAATTTCAGACTCAAAAATGTTGTCTGGACTTGATAAATAACTTTAAGTTTGGCAGGGAAGAGTAGAAAGACCTGTGCACCTTTGGACTGAAAAGGGGCAATGAGCTGACGGAGCTGCCACCTCCGTTCAACCATAGCTGGACAAAAGTCCGGCCTAACAAAAAACTGACAACCCTTCCCCGACCTTTGCCTATCAGGTCTGGCTAAATCATAAATCCTTTCTCTGGCTAAAAAATTATGTACACTTACTCACTTAAATTACTCTAACGGATCAACCGTAGTTGATATGGGTGCACTTTAGTGGGGAGAGATGTGAAGGATCTAATTAGAGTAAATACCTACGTCTTCACCAGCAGGTGAGCAAGGAAAAATCTTCCTTTTTGTTTATTTACCCTCACACACCCTAGTGGTGTCATGCTTCATCATCGGGTCACCCCGACGCCTAAAAGTCGGGGTGGGCTCAACCACAGTGTTGGGAGCTCTTGATACAATACAATCCAGATAAGAACATCCTGGTCAGCCTTGACGTTGAGGCGCTATATACAAACATCCCTCAGACTGAGAGCATCAGGGTGGTTGAGGAGATCCTCAGAAAGGAAGAATGGCCATGGGCAGCGCCAATTGAATGGATCACCACCCTTATCCATTTAGCACTCACTGAAAACTTTTTTAAGTTTGAAAATCAGATATATCTACAAACTCACGGCACTTCGATGGGCAGTACATTCGCCCCAAGCCTGGCCTGTCTATATGTGGGACACTTTGAAGACCAACATATATGGACACATAACCCGTTCTCTGCCAACATACTTTGTTGGTATAGATATATTGACGACGTCTTTCTGATTTGGGAAGGAGATACCACTGGTCTGGAAACATTCAAGAAATGGATCAATAGTTTAAATCCCCATCTACATTTCACAATGACTATGAATAAAGAAAGAATATCCTTCCTAGACGTAGTCTTCACAGCTAGTGAAGGTACCCTCAAGAACTCTCTGTTTACCAAAGCTACAGATAAAAACAGCCTACTCAGGTTCGATAGCGCACATCCACGCTCATTAAGAGAGAATCTACCGGTAGGCCAATTTTTAAGGGTTCGTAGAAATTGTACTGATCTGGAAACATACAAAAAGGAAGCGACCATCCTCACTAACAAACTTAAACAAAAATTGTACCCGAGAAAGATCATAGATAAAGCTAATAAGAGAGCCCGCAATACACCAAGAGAGGCATTGCTAGAGACCCATGAAAAGAAACACTGTGACCAACTGATATGTGTTACAACATATAACACATCTTCTAATGACCTAAAGAAGATAATAAACAAAAAATGGTCCATCCTGACATCGAATACAATAACGTTTGAGAAACCTATGTTCTCATTCAAAAGGAATACAAGTCTACGAGATTTACTGGTACATACTGACACATATACACCGAAAATCACCAGTCAATCAACCCTTTGGAGTACACCTCAGGTTACGGGACACTACCCATGTGGCACATGTGTAGCATGTCCATTCACAGAACACACCAAAGAAATAAATCTGGGATTACACTCTCCATGGGAACAGAGAACTCATGCCAACTGTAACTCTGAAGCAGTGATCTATATGATCAAGTGCCCGTGCGATCTAATGTATATTGGTATGACAAGCCGAAAAGTAAAATTACGCATTAGTGAACACAGGAGCACAATAAGACGTGCAATCACAGCAACAAAATTGACTGCACACTACAATGAGAAAAAACACAAAGACACAGAGATAAAGTGGACCATCATAGAAAAGATCAAACATATAAACAACCTCCAACACAAACTCCTAGAGCGCGAACAACGTTGGGTCCACCGATTAAAAACCCATGAAAGGGGCCTTAATGATTGTATACCCTGGAACCAACTAAATAAATGAAAAAAAGATTCTTATAACTAGGCCACCTTCCTGTTACTTGTTTATTAAATACACGCCCTAATACTGCCTATACAACTTGGGGACTCTTATATGGTGGCCACATAAATACTAGTTCATATTCCCAATGATAGCATTTGTACACGTTATGCTTTTCCCAGCTTATCCTCCCTTCGTTGAAGGGCACACATATATATATAGATATATATACAACATCTTTTTTATATATATAAAGAATAATTTTTGAATCCAGCTTATCAATTCCTAGAAAAAGTAAGTTCCTTCGATAATAACACGCGGAGTATACCCAGATTAAAACTCCCCCATTGTTCCTTAAACACGAGCTGAATATGAATATATCATATGCATCACTATCGGTGATCTACCAATAAGTTCGCTGTCATTGTGTTGTTAATTTCCCCAATAATCAGCGTTCAAGTAACGACCAAAGAAGTAGGTACACCACGTGGCCTTCAACTGTGGTGTCATAACACCGTAAAATGGTTATTTTATCTCACCTTCTTTGAATTTATTTTATGCCTTGTGTCACGGAGGCAATATATGTTAGAGAATGGTACCGGTGTTTTTATATTCGTCCGCAGTGTGTAGTGGTTACAAGGAACTACATCTCCCTTGTATCCCGGTACGTGTGTAGACGTAACGACGTAATTCCCACGATCAGACGCCAACAACTATACACATAGCCGTTAACTACAGCCCGCATATGCTCTTATATTGCATTTTTTCATAACAAAATGGCAATTAAAGAGGTTTGGATAGTAGTAAAAGATTTCGATCTCCGTATTTGTCAACATATCTAACGCGGAACTACAAGCCCCATGGTTCCGTGTACGTAATTAACGTCATTCCGTATACGGATATGCGCCTATGACTGACGGCCTACCGATTTGTTTCTATGACAACTCACGGGTTTAAATACACGGTCCCTCCGCTTTTCAAAACGCGAAAGCCGGGGACCGGAGCCAAGTAGGTGTGCACGCGGGGCAGGACTTTTGATGAAGTAAGTCACAGACTGGCAACTTCCAATCCGATCGCTAATACTTTTTATCCTTCGGTTCTCTATATAGGGAATACGAGGGATTCGAACTTTTTGAGGCTAGATTATAACTACTCACCATATTTGTTAACATTTCCCTTAACCTTCTGGGGTCACGATTTTAGGGTTTGACTATAAAGCTACCCCTAGATGCTTTACGGTCCCCTGAGACACAGAAACCATTCAAGAATTGGGTAAGGGACTATGATCTTTTTGTTTATTGTTTTTTGCACAGAATCAGGAGGGATAAATTATAAATACAACATGATTACGATTACCGCTATTCTTCTCACAAACACGGTATGAATGTGGAATGAATGTGAGGCATGGAGTGTGTTACTAGTATAAGCATAGACATACTGACACAAATTAAGATCAGTTTATTGAGTACCTAAAGCCACCCCACCAATCATCTGTCACGTAACAGCATTATGTGATGATAAGCACGTGAGTGGCACAAGTTTGGAAGCAATTGATTACCACTATGTCATAGACACTTATTGGCACAAGTGGTTTATTAATTAGTTCCAGAGCACGCATTGTGGGACGAAGTCTTGAAGAAAAACATTGACATTACTATAAAATGTATGTTGTTTTTGTCTTTCCGTTTTTCTTTGTTGTCTGTCTTTTCTTTACAGATGGAGTACTATTCATGATTGGTAAATTATCAATCATCATTACAAGGAGCAGCTACTCTGCCCTTGCATCGCATACAGGATAGGGAAACCCCTTATATCCTGGTTCCTAGGGAGGCCAAAACTTAGCCCTGATGAAAGTCCAGGACCCATAAGGCCAGTATAGGACTGAAACATGTTGGCACTAGGGTCTTAGGACCATAAGATTCCTTATAAGACCCAACATTTGTTTTTTTAGTTACCCAAACAGACCCAAGAATAAAGGGAAACCGGGGATCTGTTTGAGGTATTTTAATTTATTCAGCCCCCCAGGTCACCAACTTCTATCAAGAGCTCCCAACACTGTGGTTGAGCCCACCCCGACTTTTAGGCGTCGGGGTGACCCGATGATGAAGCATGACACCACTAGGGTGTGTGAGGGTAAATAAACAAAAAGGAAGATTTTTCCTTGCTCACCTGCTGGTGAAGACGTAGGTATTTACTCTAATTAGATCCTTCACATCTCTCCCCACTAAAGTGCACCCATATCAACTACGGTTGATCCGTTAGAGTAATTTAAGTGAGTAAGTGATTATATTACAGGAGGAGTTACTCTAACTTGATATCCTCTCTACCCCTCCAGGTAATGAAAAAAAGTGTTTTTCTAATTTACCTTTAAAGTGAATATATAAAAAATTATGTAGACAAATTAAGATAGCACGGGGTCTGTTAACTGTTTGGCCCGGGCGATGTTTAGGCTTAAAGGGAAAGCGGTGGGAACGTTGGATTTCCAACTGCCAGTCCCATTCCTTGACCTCTGGAAACGCTTCAATTAATAGATCAACAACAAACTGCCGGGTATCCGATCCCTCCGTGCCCTCAGGAACCCCCAAAATTCTTAAGTTATTTCTTCGGGCCCGATTTTCCATGTCCACAAGCTTCCATTGAATATCCTCCCGCTGTGATTGAATTACATCCATAGTAGATATTTGAGTCACTAAATCGTCTTCTAAAGTAGAGATCCGGGTCTCAGCTTCAGTGACCCTAGATGCAATATCTGTGCATGTCTTAATTACTCTTCGCAATGAATTTTGGACCCTTCGGCATGCCCCCTGTGCACGGGCACTTTCCTGACGGGTCTCCTCGCGGTGTGCCATTATTGTTTGATATATTATTGACAGTGTCATTCCACCAGTAGGGGAGCCTGACTTAGGGTCAAGATCATTAGCAGCTGAATCTTTAAATTTGCCTTGCGGCCCAAACTGTGTGGAAAATGAATAATCCCAGGCCAGGGAGCCATTATTCGTGCCAGAATCTTGGGTCGCCTTACGAACCGTGGGAGGACCACCCAGGATGTCAATAGGGTTCAAAGCATCGTTGATTCGCCAATCGCCCACCTCACTGCCATCATCGTCAGACCAATCCTTGTCTAACCCATCGTCATCCGCAGAGGAACCCATATGATCAGACAGCGAATAAAAGTTATCTCCATCATTGTCACCCTCCACGTTTGAAAAACCTGAAGGTAAAAGAGGTTGCAATAGATCTGTGGAGGGGAGACAAACTGCTGCTGGTTGTGCACAAAGCGATGAGTCTAAGGAAACTACATCTCCCAGCATTCCACTGGATTGTATGCCCGGATACAGGGGAGATTCTGTACATTGCAAAATCCCTGGCATAGTGTCCACTGGCAGCCCCTCCTCCGATTGCACCGTTGAGCTTACAGAAATGCCCCCATCAAAACTTTTAGGCAAAGCTGTTATAGAGGCCGCGTTTGCTTTACCGGTGGTGGAGACTGCAGCGGTTTATGCGGAGCAGGAAGAAGGCTAGTGGACCCCCCGATAACCAGGCTCTGCGAACTTTTGTTAGTTACACTCACCCGGGGTTTAAACATTGCAGGCACCAGAACCTGGGCTGGCTTGAGTGCCTTGCCAGCCGTATTTTCTGGATGACTCCTTTTCGGGATCTCTCCTGATGGCAGTGAGTTCTGGGCAGCCGAGGACGCCGACGCCGAGATCAAGTTTGCGGCTTTCGCTGCGGCCCGGGGGAGGTTCTTTGTTTGGCTTTTGGGAGGCATCGCAGCGGCACTGAGGTAGGAACCATTCTGATAGCGCTGGAAACACTGAAGGCAGCGATGTACAAACAGCGGGCCGACTGCCGGTGAAAATCGCGCTGAGAAGATCCGGTGCAGTAAGCTACGACGGTAGCAGCGAAATCGCCAAAGCATCTCCCTTTGAAAATAGTCAGTGTGAAACGCGTTACTTACCTGTAACAGCAGTTATCCAGTATTGGTGTCTTTCATAGATTCACATGCCTGAATCATTCCCCGTCGTCGAGACGGGAGCCTCCGGTACATAAAAAAGTAATGTCCTATAGACATACATAGAGAAAAATAGGCCTAAGGGCCTCCCCTTAGTAGCCTATCCTAGTCCTTATGTAAAAAGGACCAAACTCTTAGAGCCAGCCAATCAGCTGTCGCCTCCCTCTAGAACCTTCCTGGCAGGAGCCTCAGTCCCTCAGATTTTCGTACGCACCAAGCTAGGTAGGCGTAATATAGTTAGAGAGAGACGTGAGTCCTTCCAGGGGAGGCGGGAGGGTTACATGTGAATCTATGAAAGACACCAATACTGGATAACTGCTGTTACAGGTAAGTAACGCGTTTCTTATCCAGTATTAGGGGTGTCTTTCATAGATTCACATGCCTGAATCAGAGTAGTTAGCAATACATTATGCACATTTCTGATGTAACATGCCATATAGTTATTTTAGATAATACACATATTACCATATCAGTTTGAAACATTGGCATACGTCAAAAGAGTAAATCAGCAAAGAATGTGCATACCAGGATGGCGGGATGTTGGAAGGCTCACCTCACTGGAATAGATTGCGAAGCACCGCCTGGCCCACTGCCGCATCCTTCATAAGTTCGGCATCTAGGCAGTAGTGTCTGGGGAAGGTGTGCGGTGACTTCCACGTCGCCGCTCTACAGATGTCCAAAATCGGCACTCCAGCGAACAGCGCTGCTGATGTGGACATCGCTCTGGTGGAGTGCGCTTCCACCCTGTCTCTTAAAGGCCGTCCGGCCCCGTCATGGCAGAATGCTATCGCTGAGGAGATCCACCGTGAGATGCTCTGTTTTGTTAGAGGCATACCCAGCCTTGGCCTACTGTAGGCCACAAATAGCTGTGATGACTTCCTGAAGCTCTTTGTTTTGTCTATGTAAAACTTAAGACACCTTTTGAGGTCCAGAGAGTGGAGCGTCCTTTCTGCTGCCGTGGTAGGGTTTGCAAAGAAGGAACGTAGAACCACCGGCTCGTTGAGGTGAAAGTCTGAAGGTACTTTCGGTATGAACTTGGGATTTGTCCTCAGCACCACCCTGTCCTGTTTGAACTGCATGAAGGGTTCCTGAATGGAGAGAGCTTGTAGCTCGCTGACTCTCCTGGCAGATGTTAGAGCGAGCAACAGAGCCGTTTTCCATGAGATGTACTTGATGGAAGCTCGATGAATGGGCTCAAAAGGGTGCTTCATGAGTTGGTTAAGGACCAAGTTGAGGTGCCACGTCGGTGGGACCCGTCTAGGTCTTGGGAAGGACCTAAATAGTCCCTTGAGGAACTGTTTGATAAGCCTACTGGACCAGAGAGACGGGCCTTTGTAAGTCCTGGTAAAACGTGAAATGGCCGCCAGATGCACCTTTATGGATGCGTGTGCCAATCCCGACTGCGCCAAGTGTAGTAGATATGGCAATATCTGTTCAGGTGTGATATGGAGTGGTCTCAGGACTTTCTCTAAACACCATACGCAGAAGCGTTTCCATTTGAGAGAGTAGGTTTTGTTGGTACTGTCCGCCCTCGCTTTTGCTAGCACGTCCCTGCAGTCCTGCGGGATGTTTAAATGACAGAACTCTCTGTGCTCAGGAGCCAGGCCGATAACCTGAGCGATTGCAGGTTCGGGAATTGCACCTGCCCGTTGGACATTGTCAGCAGGTTCGGGTGCTGTTTCAGACGAATCGGTGTCCTGATGGAGAGGCGATGAAGGTCCGAGAACCAGTGCTGCCTCGGCCAGAACGGGGCAATTAGGATCAGGGTACAAGGCTCCGCCTTCATCTTCCTGAGGACCCTGGAAATCATCGGGACCGGCGGAAAAGCGTACGCAAATACGCTGAACCAGCCTATGGAAAAGGCATTTCCGAGCGACCTTGGTTGGGGATGCCAGCTTGCGTAGCTTGGGCATTTGGCGTTCTCCCTGGTGGCAAACAGGTCGATTCCTGGGACTCCCCATTCTGAGAATACGTGCGTTAGCGAATTCTCGTCGAGCTCCCATTCGTGGGAGAGGGATTTCTGTCTGCTTAGGGCGTCTGCAATGGTGTTGTCCTTGCCCGGGACATAGTCCGCTCTGAGAGTGATCCCATGGAAAACAAGCCAGTTCCAGATCTTTTGCGATTCGCGTGATAGAGTGAGCGAACGCGTTCCTCCCTGTTTGTTTAGATAGTGCATCGTCGTGGTGTTGTCCGTTCTGACGAGCACCTGGGAGTTCTGGATGCGTGGTAAAAAGGCTTGCAGCGCTAGATACACAGCCCTCAACTCCAGAAGATTGATATGGAGATGTTGCTCCTGATCTGACCATTTGCCACTCACTCGGAGGTCCTGAAGGACAGCTCCCCAGCCCGCCAGAGATGCATCGGTGGTGATCACCAGTGGCGCTGCTGGAAGTAGGAACGGCAGTCCCATAGACAGATTCCTGTAATCTTTCCACCATTCGAGGCTCTTGGATATTCGCGGTGTTATCCTCACAATGTCTTCGAACGAACCCGTACTCTGAGTCCACTGGTTCGTGAGGGCTTCTTGCAATGGACGCATCCGAAGCCTGCAGTGAGGGATGAGGAGTATACAAGAAGACATCATTCCTAGGAGTGATTTGAAGGTGCGAACTCTTAGGGACTTCCTTGATGCCACCGCCGTGGCCAGAGATATTATCTTGTTTTTTCTTTCTTCTGAAGGAAATGCCCTCGCGCATTCCGTATTCAAGGTCGCCCCGAGGAAGGTGATGCTTCTTGTTGGGGACATATAGGATTTCTGAAGATTGAGAGTCAATCCTAGATGTTGGAAAAGATTGGTACAGGCGTTGGAGGATTTGGTTGCACCTGCAGCTGTGGGTGCCTTTACCAGCCAGTCGTCGAGGTAGGGGAAGACTTGGTGACCCATTTGACGCAGGAAAGCTGCCACAGGAGAAAGGCACTTGGTGAAAATCCGCGGAGCGGATTTGAGGCCAAACGGCAGGACCTTGAATTGGTAGTGCTGTCCTGCCACCTCGAAACGTAGAAATTTTCTGTGCCCCCTGAGTATCGGGATGTGATAGTAGGCATCCTGAAGATCCAAGGATGTCATGAAATCTCCTTTTTCTAGAATGCCTAGTATTTCTTGGAGCGTCACCATCCTGAACGACTGACTCTTCAGGAAAGAGTTGAGTGCCCTGAGATCTTGAATGGGCCTCCACTTCTTTTCTTTCTTGCGTATCAGAAAGAAGCGGGAATAGAATCCTTTCTCCCTCTGAGCCGATGGAACCCGCTCGATCGCTCCTTTCTTCAACATCTCCGATATTTCCCGGAGTAGCAGTCGCAGATGTTTGTGTGGGAACCTGCGGGGAGGGGTTGCAGGTGGGATGGTGGTAAATTCCAGGGAATGGCCGATTCTTAGTAGTTGGAGTACCCAGCGATCCGTGGTGATGAGGCGCCAATTTTCCAGGAAATGGGTCAATTTTCCTCCAATCTTTGATGAGGGAGATAGTAGCTAGACTGGCTGGAGTAACTGGTCACTGGCGTCCGCCGGTGCCCCTTTTCTGGTTCTTACCCCTGAAGTTAGATCTTCCATAAGAAGACTGCCGACCTTGTTGCTGCTTCTGCTGGTACTGGGTCTTATTCTGGAAGGAATACGAGGATCTATTCTGGTAGGATCCTCTGTAGGAGGACTGGCCTCTAGATTTGTTGCCCCGAAAGGACTGATTCCTTGCCTGCAAGGTTCCAAGCGCTCTAGCCGTGTCAGTGTCCTTCTTGATAGTTTGGAGCGCCTCGTCAATTTTATCTCCGAAAAGATGTTGTCCGTCGAAGGGCATGTCCAGCACCTTCGTCTGCACTTCCTGCCTGAACGATGTTGCCTTCAGCCATCCCTGCCGGCGCAGGACTGCAGCCCCAGCCAGTTGACGAAAGCCTGTCATGGCCACATCTATGGCACAATCAATGATCTCGGCCGCCGTGGTTTGGCCCTCAGAAAGTAGTGTCTTGACCTCCTCCTGAACTGCGCTTGGCAGCTCCGCTAAATATGGGGCTATATCCTCCCAAAGTTGGCGGTTATAACGCCCTAACAGGGCTATGGAGTTGGCCACCTTGATGGTCATTGCCGAAGTGGTCGAAAACCTTTTGCCAATTGTGTCCAATTTTCTGCCCTCCTTGTCCGGTGGGGCTGACAGAGGAGACGAAGGGTTACGAGAATTCTTCTGGGCCGCTTGTGTCACGACCGAATCCGGTTTCGGGTGTCCATTAAGGCAAGCTGGTGCCGTGGATGGAGCCTTGTACTTTTTATCCAGGCGTGGAACAACCGCAGGTACAGAAGCCGGCGTCAGCATTAGTTTCTTTCCCTGGTCCCAGAGAAAGTCAATAATTGGGATTGACTTCGTCGTCTTCTTCGTCTGCTCCTTGAAGTCATGCAAGAAGCACTCAGTCTCCGTCGATTCCATGACCATATGAAACCGCGTCGCTGCTCGTTCAACTATCTTATGAAAACCGCCAATATCCACTGGCGGTGAATCAGCTTGGCGCGGTTGTGGGGAAGCTGGGGAGGATGCTACATACTCCTCCTCCTCATCCTGGTCCGTCTGGTCTTCCTGGACCTCCCCCTCTTCCATCTCCTCAGCCTCCTCATCCGATGACTCTATCACCTGAGGTGGCAGTTTGTCGTGGCAGACCTGAGTAGCTGGTCGTGGTTGCTTTGGGGCTGTCGTTGGTGGATTTGTAGTAGGCACTGGGCCCCCTGTGTCCAGTGCTGGCGATTCCGGGAAACGTTGCTTGAGGTCATTAACGATCGACAGGGGAAGGCATACCATCGGGGTGACCTCCGTGCGAACCTGTTCCCGGACGGGGCGTTCCTGCCCGCTCATCTCCTCCTGTTCCTCGTCCATGCTTTGACATTTGACGTACAGCTCAGAAGGGGAAGTAGCCTGATCAAAGAGCTCTTCTTCCGACTCCTCACTCTGAAGAATCTCCATAGGCAAATTGGTTTGCACCTTACTTGGAGACGTCGTTTCCGGTGTAATTTGTGTTCTGGTCAGCTTGCCAGATCCAGAACCCTGTACAGGAACCCCTGCTGTCTTCCGTGCTGCTGTTAACGGTGGTAGGGCCATAGATGACATTCCTACTAGTTCGGATTTCTGCCCTGGCTCAGAAATACCCATGGACGACGACGACGTTCCCGTCGACGATACCGTCGTCGACGGCATGGCCTTCGCCGACGGTGTCCCCGTCGACGATATTGTCCCCGTCGACGATGTCTTCGTCGACGATGCGCTCGTCGACGATTCATTTGTCGTCGACGCCTTCGTCGTCGATGCCTTCGACGTCGACATCTTCGTCGACGATGCCTTCGTCGTCGATGCCTTCCGTCGACGGGGGGCTCCTCATCGACGATGTCGTCGTCGGGACAATCTTCGTCGTCGACGATGACTTAGACGTCGACGACGGTTTTAGCAGTATAACAGACGAGATAGGTGTACCTGCTGACGACGATGAAGGTGTGGTCGTCGTCGACGAGAAGACTGACGACGCTGTCGTTGTGGACACGGTTGTCGTCGCTGTGGAGACATGACCTGGTGCCCTTTTTTGCGCTGGTGTCGCAATTTTGCTGGCTGACAGGGTAGGTTTTTTGAAAGTCAGAGAGTCCTTGTCAGACACTGAAGATTTTGAAGATCTTGCCTCTGAAGACTTCTTGTGTGTCTTCATAGGAGGAGCGTCTGAGGGGCCAGGAGACGTAACTCTCGGCCTCTTCAGGGAGACTTCCGAGGTTCCGGAAAAGCTCGCCTCTGAGGATACCACACTCTCCCTGTCCTTGAGCCTGTCCAGCCAGATAAGCAGACGACCCTCTCTGTCTCTCAAGGTCTTGTGAGGGAAAGACCTACATATTTTACAGTCCTTAGGCACGTGGTCCGGGTAAAGACAATATAGGCAGAGGTCATGCTTGTCGTCCACATGTAACCTTTTCTTCCCACATGAAGAGCAGACCCTGAAAAGGGCTTTCTTCTGGGATTCAGACATGCCAGGAGTTGTAGAAGAAATAAACACTCACTGCAGTAATAAGAGGCCTGAAGTGGTCTGCGTTCAAGTCCTTGAAGAAGAAAGTCACCAAAAAAGTGAACAACCTGGTTTGAATGAAATCCTGAGGAGAACTCAGGCTGGAGACTCCCTAGCACAACGTGCGGTAGAAAATCTGAGGGACTGAGGCTCCTGCCAGGAAGGTTCTAGAGGGAGGCGACAGCTGATTGGCTGGCTCTAAGAGTTTGGTCCTTTTTACATAAGGACTAGGATAGGCTACTAAGGGGAGGCCCTTAGGCCTATTTTTCTCTATGTATGTCTATAGGACATTACTTTTTTATGTACCGGAGGCTCCCGTCTCGACGACGGGGAATGATTCAGGCATGTGAATCTATGAAAGACACCCCTAATACTGGATAATAGCGTATTACCCCGCACTATAGCACATACGGGTCAGCAGGTCATCCAGGAGGGAGAGAGGGAGAGGGCTAGTACCAGCTCACCCGGCCAAAGCACTGGCCGCCATCTTGCCTCTCGTCTCTAAACGGTTTTTAAAGGCTTATGTTTTTATTGTCTATGTTTAAAAGTAAATCATTGTGATTGGTAATACAGCTTTATTAAGGCTCCAACATTTACTATCTCGTCACATGTGTTTCCCAGCCTTCGAAGTAATGTGAAGAAAATGGGACTTTAAAAGAACTGCTTTGGGGTCACCGAACCTAGGCAGGACTATTCAGTGCTTATGATTATGAACGGAGATCCCTGAGAGACACACTGCCAGCTTTGTATGACTTTAAAAAAAGGCAGCTTAGTAACACATGTAGGGAAGAGAGATAGGGATGTGGGGTGCACTGCCTAGCCATATCACTGGAGCAAGATTGGGTGTTCCATAGGAGAACATTGGAATGTAATATTAAATACTAATTATGTGTCTTAGGAATGGGACTAGCTGGAGAAATGGCTAAACAAATATTTGTATTAGTTATTAAAAATCCTAGTCCACAGTGAAGTTAGATTAGTTCTAGATGTTATGTAAAAGTCACTTTTAGAAAGTCACCTTTGCCCTGTCTGAAGTCTATAAAAGCTAAATCTATATTTTACTCTCTAACTTCTGCCCCCATTAAATAGGCATGAATGAGGTCAGTCAGTCAATCAAAAAGATTGTTTATTTAGACCATAGGTCCTTAAACATATATAAACATACAAACATATCAGTTTTCCATTAAAAACCCATCTCAAGATGTAGTCTATATGACCGTATAAAACTCCAATTCCATTAAAAAATCTTCTAAAAATACGATTTATAAAAACAGGTATACATTTCATCAAAGCAATACCGGTACTAAAACTTCCGCTCTACACATTTTGAAAAACTTTTTTAACTTCAAGCATAAATTTCCCTATTGCAAATGCCACATCTAATGAGCTCATTTCAGTTAACAAATCTGCTGCCTGTACACAATTTTTGACCTCATATTTAAAAAAGATTGGCCATAGACACAGTTTTCGTGCATCAAGAACTTTAAGACAGTCTAGTAAAATGTGCAAAATATTGCATTTTGTGCCTAGGTTACAGGTACACTTCCCTTCGTGGTCTATCATAGCCCCTCTAATCCTATCATTCAAATAACATGGGTTAATTCCAATCCATACCTTTAGTAGTTCTTCTCTAAGCCAACGATTGGGAAGTATATCCATATATGGGAACAGTTAGTCATTTCATTTATTAGTCTTTATTTCGACCAAGTTGATCATAAAAGACAAGAATATTTACAACATCATATATATAAAATCCATTTCTCTTCAAGGACTTTACAAAAATATAATAATACATGTTAAAAAAACAGCAAATATCCTCTAAAAGCTGGCCAATATAAAACCCCTATAAAAAATATTTAAAAAGTACAAACTGAAAGAGAAACATTTCATATGATGGACCATGCCAGCTAACCCCTATGCAGATATACAGATGTAAAACATTTATAAATATATATAAACCATGTATGGGCTTGGCGCGCGAACAAGATGGCCGCAAGCTAGTGGATCTCCGACGCATCGGTGCCTTTATCCTGTAAAATATCCTGTCAGGGACCCCCATAGCGGCCGAAAACGATGGCGGAGATGGCTCGCTCACCCCCCGCTGCAGCGGTCTGCTGAGCGGAGCGCGAGGTTGCTGGGCGGCGGCTCGGGATCGCCCGAGGAGGGAGACCGGCGGCTGGAGAGGGGCACTGGAGCCCTGCGGCCGGCCGCACACGCTACTGTGCGCCGCGGCTTGCTGCGTGACCCCTGGGCCGTGACCGTTGGAGCGCTGGTTGTGGCGGCCTGGTGGTGCGGCGGAGCTTGGACCTCGGGAGCATACTGAGGGCGTATCGGAGGTCCGCACCGGGAGCACAAGCAGTGGAGCGGCGACGTTTGGCAGGTCAGTGGAGTGGCCGAAGGTGCGGACACAGGAGGCGGCTGATTCCCGGGTGAGGGGCCTCTTGCCTGGCCGCCGCTTGGGCGGGACGCGTCCGGAGCCTTAACGGAGGTGGGCCCTGTGGTCCGGGACCCGCCGGAGCCCAGCAGCCCGGAGGAGGCGGCGGAGGGGGCGCGCCCCCCTGCAGCGGCGATCGCGTGGCTGCCCCGGAGCGGAGACAACGGACGGGGGAGGCGGCACGGCCCCGGTGGGACCTGCAGCTTGGGAGCCTCGGCCCTTGAGGAGGTGGAAGACGAGGGATCACGACGCCCGGCGCTTGAAGCGCTGCGAGACACCCACCGACGGCGGGCACTTTCTGGCTCCCCACGTTGTGGCACCTGGATCGTGACGGCGACCACTGAGCCGGGACGGGAGGCCGCCTGGAGGTAATCGGCCGCTCCTCGGCGGGTGGCGGAGTTGGGGCACCGGCTGCGCTGACTGAGCCTGAGACATCGGGTGTGAGGCCTCGGACGTGCAGGGGTGGACCCGAGGAGGACTTCTGAGGCACCTGGTGGATGGTCTCTGGGGATCGTGTTGGTCTCGGGCCTGTAGTGCGCCGAGAGGTGCGTCGCTCGCTCCGGGGTCGCCAGGGGCCCCCGGTTGGACTTGGCCAGTTTTGCTTCTCCCCCCCCCCTCTCTCCTTCGCGGCCTTCTCCGTTGCGGTGCACTGGTGAGTGCGGTGTGGCCCTGACACGGCGGCTGGCTCTGAGGAGGAGGGGCCTGCTGCGGCTGGACCGGGCCCATCTACTGGCGGACTGGACTGCGGGCGGATGCCCACTGCACAACAGTTGGTTATGGGCCGGCTGCGCAATGCCCAGAAAGACGGCCGGGCCCCGGTGGCAGGACTGGGCCCTGCCCCGGCGCCTGGAGACCCTGAAGCGGCCCCGCCCACTGCTCTACTGGCCGCCAAGCTGGACTCGGTGCTGGCGGCTGTGGACCGGATCGGCTCCTCGCTTGAACAGACTAGGTCGTCGCTGGAAGCCCGCATTGACAAGGTCACGGTCGACTTCACGCTGCTCCACGCGGAACACCGCAAGTTGGCGGACAAGGTAGTGCAGCAGGAGCAAACTCTCCAGGAGGTGCGACCAGTTGTGTCTACTCATACAGCCGCCCTCCAGGATCTCATTGACCGCGTCCATGCATTGGAGGA
Organism: Triturus cristatus; assembly: GCF_964204655.1. NCBI lineage: Eukaryota > Metazoa > Chordata > Amphibia > Caudata > Salamandridae > Triturus > Triturus cristatus. Next base: position 81,490,399 of record NC_140586.1, on the reverse strand, counting down.
CCGCGCGGATGATGCAGAAGGGCGCTCTCGGCGCAACAACGTGCGCGTGGTGGGCCTGCCGGAGGGCGAGGAGGGGAGACAGCCGGAGCAATATGTGGAAGTGTGGCTACGCAACCTGATCGGATCGGAGAAACTCTCCCCACACTTCGTGGTGGAACGTGCCCACAGGGTCCCCACACAGAGGCCCGCCCCGGGGTCCCGACCGCGGCCCTTCCTCTTCAAACTCCTCAACTATCGGGACAGGGATGTGGTGCTCCGCGAGACCCGGGGGATAGGCGACATCACTGTTGGCGGCGGACGTGTGCATTTCTTCCCGGACTACACTGCCCTGGTGCAGAGACGCCGCAGCAACTACCTGGCGGTGAAGCGTCGCCTGCGAGAACTGGGGATGTCATATGCTCTTTTGTTCCCCTCCCGCGTGCGGGTGGCCGCCACGGATGGTGTCCGCTTCTTCGACACGCCATCTGAGGTCTGGGATTGGCTGGAGGACACGGGGCGCAGTGATGGCCGGCGGCCGCGGAGTCAGGAGGCTGCCACACCGCGCGGCAGGAGATCTCGCCAAAGGCAGGGAAGGAGGCGGCGGCACGCTGAGGGGCGGGGTCTGGGGGTGGCCCCCAGCCCAGAGAAGAGCAGACTGGAGCGACAAGATGCGCTGGCCACTCTCGGGTCGCCGGACGGCGGGAGTGGAGACGCTGTCCAAGAGCGGGGTGATGTGTTGTCCAGCGGCTCATCCTCCCCATCAACTGTGATCTCTGACGACCAGCTGTTGCCGCTGGTCACTCCGCAGACATCGGACCAAGTGATGTAGTATGAACGAAACTTTGAGAGATCTGGGGTCGCTGCTGGAGGTGCTCCTTGGGTATGGGTCCTGCAGCCCTCAGACGAACGCTTTGTGGCTCCTGACCGTGCAGTGGGCGGAGGCATGAGCTGCGGATGGGAGCACACTTGCTGCTGGAATCCCGGGGACTGACGGACCAGGTGGGCTGCGGTGGTTGCTGGACTTCCGCCCCCCTGCGATGGGGCGGCCGCCCGAGCTGGGGTTCACCTGCCTTTGTGGGTGGCGTGGTGGGGGGGGGGATCCTACACTCCCCGGGCCGGCGCTGCGCTCTGATTCTGGGGGTCCCTTCACATCACATATACACAGGCATCCCTGCAGAAGTGCACCCGCGCGGATTGAATCTCACTTGCCTGCCCCCTAGCCACAATTGGGCTTAGCTCTACTTAGTGAGCATTGTTACATGGTTTGGACGACTACCCGTAGAGGGGTTCGCCCTAACAGTTCAGTTGGCCTGTTTGGCTCGGTTTTTCGCACGGCTTCATGGTGGTGCGTAGTTGCGTTGAGGTGTTTATGTTGCAGCTTTCTACATAGTCAGGTGAAGGCCCGCCGCCCCCCGCCCTGGACGGGCGTCCCTACTCCCCTGCCACAGTCTTACCCTTAGTCCTTTCCGCATGGCTGTTACAAATGTAATTACATGGAATGTCAGGGGCATGCATACACCGGCGCGGCGATACTCAGTCTATGCATACATGCAGCGACACGCAGTGGCAATCGCTCTCCTGCAGGAGACGCACATGACGGCTGGGGAACTGGGCAGGCTGCGTGCGAGCTGGAGGGGGCAGGTATATGGCACCACGTGCTCGGCGCACGCTAGAGGCACGCTGATATGGATAAGGGCGGGTACCCCGTTTGTCTGTCTGCAGGTGCTGGTGGATCCTGGTGGGAGGTACACCTTAGTTCATGGGAAACTAGATGGCCAGCAGGTGCTACTGGGGTCTCTTTACGCGCCAAATGTGGAGCAGCGATCCTACCTGGCCAGCCTGTCGTCGGTACTGGAGCCGTTTGTCGGCCTCCCCTGGCTCTTGGGGGGAGACTTTAACTCCGTGCTGGATGTGCACATGGACTGGTCCTTTCCGCCCCTGCGGGGCACGCAGGTGGGATCGAACGCCAGGGCCCTCACCGCATGGCTGTCTCACTGGACGCTCACCGACCTGTGGCGGAATGCCCATCCGGGCGACCGCGTGTACTCCTACTACTCCGCGGTTCACGGCCTCCATGTTCGGTTGGATAGGGTGGTGGGCACCCATTCGGTGCTTCCGTGGGTGACCCGGGCGGAATACATGGGTCGGACGCACTCAGACCACAATCCACTTATACTGGGGCTTCGCTGGTGGCCCGATAGGCCCCCGGTGCCGACATGGCGTCTTCAGACAGCGGCGCTGGAGGACCCGGAATTTCGGGCCTCCCTGGGCACTGCAATCGAACAGTATTTTGATCTCAATGAGGGCTCCACGGATAGTGAGCTAATAGAGTGGGACGCGCATAAGGTGTACATCAGGGGCCATTGCATAGGTGCGACCTGGAATATTCGGAAGCAGTTGGCGGGGGCTCTCGCCTCCTTGGAATCTCGCCTCCTCTCATGGGAGGTGCGTGGTGAGGGGGGGGCTCGACGCGAGTCACCTATCTGACCTCCGGGCGCAACATGCCGATCTCCTTGAGCGGCTCCGCTGCCTTAATTATGCGGCGCACTCGGCCCGGGTACACGCTACGTCAGACAGGGCAGGGCGACTTCTGGCCTGGCTCATCCGGCAGGATGCGACCCGTACCCCCGTGGGTGCGATCACGGGGCCGGACGGAGTGCTGGTTCACACGCAGTGGGAAATCCACCGGGCGTTCACGGCACATTACACCTCTCTGTACCGGTCAACGGGCAGGAGGAGTGCGTGTGATCTGGATGAGTTCCTGGAAGCGGTGGAATTACCGGTGGTCCCGGAGGAGTACCATGCAAGCCTGGAATGCCCCCCCAAGATGGAGGAGATAGGGGACGCTATTTCCTCTTTAGCCTCAGGGAAAGCGCCGGGACCGGACGGACTCCCGGCGGAATACTACAAAACTCACCGTGAGTCCCTTATCCCTAAGCTTCATAGTCTCTACTTGGCTGCCCTAGAGGACGGCACATTGCCAGCGTCGCTGAAGGAGGCTTATCTGATCTCCCTGCTTAAGCCGGGGCGGGACGCCACGCAGCTGGGGTCCTATCGCCCGCTCGCCCTACTCAACACGGACTATAAAATATTGGCGAAGGTGCTGGCGGAGAGACTGACGCCGGTGGTGCCTACGCTGGTGCACAGCGACCAAAATGGTTTCGTGCCCAAGCGCAGCACTTCGCTTAATTTACGGCGGTTTTTTAGGGTGATGGGGGAGAGCACCCGACAATGGCCCAGGGCGGGCTGTTTGGTCCTGGACCTCGAGAAAGCCTTTGATTGCTTGGAATGGGGATACCTAGTGTCGGCACTGTCGCGGTTCAGATTGGGGCTGGGCTTCCTACAACTTGCGGCTCTGCTGTACAAAGGACCCGCGGTGCGGGTGCGCACGGGCCCATATGTCTCGGATCCCATCGTAATTGGCCGGGGCACTAGGCAGGGGTGTCCGCTGTCGCCCCTCCTGTTTGCGCTTGCAATGGAGCCGTTGGCGGCGACGCTCCGTGGGGAACTTGCGGATGGCATACCGCTGGGGGACGCAACTCACCAGGTGTCCCTTTATGCGGATGACCTCCTAGTATATGTCAGGGATGTATCTTCCATCCCTGGGGGGCTGGATCGCATCCTACACACCTTTGAGCAGCTCTCAGGCCTCCGAGTGAACGCGGCCAAATCCTGTCTGTACGCCTTTGGGGGCGACGTCCAGGACCCCGACTACTGCCTTGGAGGAGTGCGGGTACAGTGGCAGCCGGACACCTTTCGCTATCTGGGTGTCCAGATCTATCGCCGCCCGGCGGACCTGGTGGAGGGTAACCTAGGACGCGCTGTGACCGCGATCCGGACCCAGATGGCGTTTTGGAGCACGCTTACCCTTTCGGTGACTGGCCGAATAGCGCTCGTTAAAATGGTGGTACTGCCCCGTCTGCTGTACTATTTTGCCAACTTGCCGGTGTACCTACCGGTGTCCTTCTTCGCGCCCCTCACGCGCTCCCTCCGCGACTTCATATGGGGAACGGCGCGCCACAGAGTTGCGCTGCCGAAATTGTGCCTTCCCGTGGGTGGAGGCGGGCTCGGGATGCCCTGCCTGGAGCATTACTATCTGGCCGCACAGCTGCAGTGGGTGGCTCGCTGGCTGGCTGACAGGTGTCGAGAGGATACGGCGACAGCGGAGAATCCGCCGCTGTCATTAACTGAGCTCCTCAGGATTTTTCATCCGACGACGGGAGCGCTGAAGCCTGAACCGTTGCTGTTAGTGGTGGCTTGTAAAAGCTACCGAAGAAGTCTCCGGCTGACGAGGGCCACGCTCCCATACGCCCCGGCCATCCCACTGGAGGGTTCCCCTTGTGAGCGAGACACGTTGGGAGCTGCGGAGTTACGGGATTGGCACGCGGTTGATATTCACACAATGGAGGACCTATACCATGAAGGGGGCCTCTTGCCGTTTGCGACCCTTGCAGAAGAGACGGGGCTGGCGCAGGGCCAGTTTCTCCATCACCGGGCCCTGATAGAGACTCTGGTGGGTCACTGGGGGGTCCTGCAGGTGGAACCGGAGCAGCATTTAGTGCTGCAGTATCTCCATGTCATGGGCCGAGGAGGACATCTGATCAAGTGGTTCGCTGGGGCCTTGCGGATTCATGCGGCGCCGAGTCTGGGGACACTGCGCGAGAAGTGGGAGGGGGACCTTGCCCGCCCTATGGTGGACAGGGAGTGGGAGGGAGCGCTGAGGGGGCCGAGGAGGGTGCCTCGAAATATGAGATTCCGTCAAATACAGTTTTTTGTCCTACACATGGCCTACCTCACACCGGGCGCCATTAATAAGTATTTTTGCAGAACGGATGCGTGCTGCCCCCGTTGTGCGACGATTGACGCCGACCTGATCCACATGCTGTGGGGCTGCCCCACACTGCAGATATACTGGCAGGCGATACATGGGGAACTCCGCAGGTGTACGGGCCGGGAGATTCCATCTGAGTGGCCCACATACCTGCTGCATCTCTTTCCTCGACCGCCACCGGCTAAGGTGGCCTGTCGTTTCCTTGATCTGGGGATAATAGTGGCTAAGCGACTCATCACCAAGCGCTGGAAGGCAGATACTGCACCGCATGTGCGAGCGTGGCGTAGCTCTTTTATGGTGTGGGCAAGGACAGAAGAGGTGGCGCTTCGGCGGGAAGAGACACTGGGCCTTAGGACGACGCCCGTCGCCGCCCAGTGGGGGGAAATGAGGCAGACCCTGTTACAATCGGAGCAGGTGGCCCCGGGGGAGGGCAATGATGCGCTCTAGGAGCTGCATTAGGCGATGGGGCACTGTTCACCTGGTAGAGACGCCGTGCTGGTGGGTGCGACTGGCTGGCTGGCGAAGATAGTGCAAGCCGCAGATTGGATATCAGCGCCTGATCCCTTTTTGAGTGGTAGGGGCCCGGGAGGGTGGAGCCTGATGGGAGAGGGGTCAGCGGAGTGGGGGCCGACTAGACTAGAAGACGTGAGCTGCTGTTGTACATTGTTTTAGTTGTTAGACTGTTGGAAGGACAGCTGCCCAGTTACAGAATGGGGAGTATAGCACTGTTTGTATAACTATTCGGGGAAGCACTGAGAATAGCACACAATTGGCATCGACGCTGGTGAGCGGATGCTCTCCACTAGGGCTGGGGCCATAACGATACGAATGGAGATGGATTTACTTATGACCTAACAGGTTATACTTTGGGACACAACCGGTTACAGTACACCTAACGTAACGCACCATGTTTGTATCAGTTGTACATTGGCGCCTGACTAAAAGATTTATGTAACAATGCTATTTGATGAAGTATGATGTATTGTGTGGTTTTACCTGCAACGAAAACTCTAATAAACAGATTTCTAAATAAAATATATATAAACCATGTATAACAATACTAGGAAACTAAGCAGAAGACAAAGCATTGGTAATCACTGTTGCAGTCTGCTTGTTTTCATGCTGTTGTCTTATTCTCCAGGCCCATCCCAAGAACTTCGCTATGGCAATTACAATTGCCTCTAGGGTGCTAGACTTTAATATTCTTAACGCAGCAACACCTGACCTAGTGCCAAGGTTCTGGCAAATTGGTTTGAGCCATTTTCTCCATGGAGAACTATATGCTGGGCACGCAAAAAATATATGGGAGATCGTTTCATCCATACTTTGGTCGTTAGTCGTTTTGCCATGACTTAATCATAAAACATACAGAACTTTTCCCTACCAAGTATTGTCGATCCTGGTCACATTATATTTCTTTCCCTAATATCCTGAGTTCCTTCTTACTTGTGGTAGGATGAAATTACTGCTGGCCTACATCAACCCTGAATTCCCTACATGCCATAGCAACAATTTCCCTAACCCCCTTTGCCCATTTCATTTCACTTTGTAGGATCTCACATTTGCACCAATAGGATACTTTTTGATCCTCTTCACAGCCCAGGCGTTGCCAGTATCTTATTAGTGCCATACTTCCCATTTTCTCCCATGATACTATTCCCGTTTCTATTCTTATTGCCTGGATCATGGAGGTTCTGGGTAGGGACAATCATTTTTTTACACATTTCCCTTCTTCAGAATCCCACTTCCTGTTACCACTTTATATAGCAATTCAGCAGCATATAAGAACTGAGGAGGTACCAAAGCCGTGTAAACTTTCAGAACTGGTCAATCCATCATTTCTCCATAGCTGTTATTACATTTTCTCAAGCATCCAGGTGTACTTTCCACTTCATAGATTTCTCAAACCAGATTCCTCAGTATTTATATTCCTTAACAATCTGCAGTTTTATTGAGCCTAGGACCCAGCTGAAATTCTTCCTCTTTTTACCAAAATTCAGAATCTTAGTTTTTTCCAAGTTTACTGTTAATTTCTTATGGCTACAGTATTCACCAAACACTTTAAGCTTTCTTTGCGGACCTATCTCTCTTTGGTCCAAAATCACCAAATCGTCTGCATAAAGTAAGCATGCAATATGTTTCCCATGTATTTTTGGGATGGCACCCCGCACCGTTCTCAAAATGGCTGGTAAATCTGCTATGAATTAGGAGAAAAGCAACAGGGCCAAGACACACCCCTATCTTAAGCCATTTCCAATCGATATCTTCTGTGACAGTGTTCCCTGTGTCCAGAACGGCCTGGGCCCAATTCTGGCTGTGTTTGTATTATAGACAGGAGACCCTTAGGGATATCAAGGTCACTAGGCATCTCCCACAGCCGTTCACGGTCTACCAGGTCAAAGGCGGCCCAGAAGTCTACAAAATAGCAGAAAAAATTACCCTCCTGTTCCATCGACTTCCGCGCCATAGGTCATAGCGCAAAGTAATGATCAATTGTGGAGTGGCCCTCCCTAAACCCACCATGTTCTGGAGGCACAATGTGATTGTCCTCAGCCCACTCCTTAAGTTTTTCCACAATTATTTCCGCTAACACCTTTTCACTGATATCCAAGAGATATCCAAGAGATTGATTAACCTGTCATTTTTGGGTATCATTATAGCTCCTCGTTTATGGATAGGTCTGATAATTGCTCGTCTCCAATTTTCCGGCATTGTCACAGAATCAAGAATGCTATTAAACATTTTGGTGAAGAAATCTGCCCACCACTCTGGTTTTGTTCTTATAATTACTGCCGGAAGATTATCCGGGCCAGCTGCCCAGGTTAATGTTAACTTTGATATAATTTGTCTTACATTACATACTGTGAAAAGAGATCTGATATCTTGTTCCACCTCTATGCATCATGTATCTTTTTGTATTTCTTGATAAACCCCTTCCCCATATAGTTCTCCCAGGTAACTCTCCCAGGCATTGTCACCACACAGTTCATAGTCCCCTGCTTCTTACCAGAACTAGCTTCCAGAACATCTTGAACTAGCTTCCAGAACATTTTTACATTTCTTGTTTCTATAGCTTCCAGTAATCTTCCCAAGCACTTCTCTTCATATATTCTTTTGTGTTTCCTAATGAGGTTTTTATATAATTTCCTTAGTTTCTGTAGGCTAATAAACGTATATAAATTGTATTTTAATCTCAGATGTCTTTCCTTTTCTCTTATATTCAGTTTTAATTTCCTACATTCCTCATTTAACCAATTCTTGTTTTTACTCTGGGTTTCCCCTTTCTCTGACCCCTAGGGCTATTTCTTTTTAGGTCCATCCTTAAACATTGAACCTCTTCAGGAATAGCATCTTCGAACCATCCTTGATTATCAGTATTAGGAATAATCTCTAGTGTCTGGCCCTGCTGGAACACCCCTAATTTTGACATACACTCCTCTGTCAGGCAAGTGGTAAGCTGCCTGGGATAGTCCAATTGCAGAGGGATAATGGTATCTTTTTAATTATTTTTGCCTCCTGCAATCCTAAGTGCTAGAGGCCAATGGTCAATTCCCTCCTATTTCCTTACCTCAAAAGCTCTAATAAATTCAAAGTCTCATGCATGGATACAAATGTAATCTATAGGGCATAGTTGACTGCCTATCCTAAATGTGCGATTTGCTAGCTGATCTGTCTCCAGCCTTCCATATATGCAAACTAGGCCCAGTGAGCCCAGGAAGTTTCCTAGGGCTATATCTCACGTTAAGCGTCCCACCCTAGGAAAACAAGCGGGCTATATCTTGTAAGCTGCCAATAACTCTTTATAGCATCGATCGACTCTGCGGGGATCTAATTTGTGATTAAAGTCTCCCATCAGTATGAACAGATCTCTATGGTGTACCTTCATTATATCTTGCACGTCTTCTTTGAACTTTTCCAGTTCTAATTTATACTTCTTATCTCTAACCCCCTGCATATACACATTAACATTGACAATACCTTCTTACTCTGGGATGGGATCCAAAGGAGTCACTCTACTGGCCACTAGCCATTTGCACTTTACTTTCAGGGGGACCACCTTCTTGGTTATTTTTGTCTATATTAAGGTTATTTGTTCCCCAGATGCATGCCCAAATTTTTCCTTTCTAGCCATTGTATTTAATTGGACATACCCTTTAATCAGAGGGATTTTGTCGCATAGCCAGGTTTCCTGTTGGCATTTAATTTCATGACAGTTAATTAGTTTTTTTAAGTTTTCAGATTTTGATATTCTACTAAATCCATTTATATTCTAAGTAAGTATGCCCAGGCTATGCGACAACCCTCCCCTCAAATCAATTTCACTTAGCCAGCTTTATTCCTCATTTTCTGACGGTGCTAACACTTTATATCTATTTGCTAAGCTTAAACCTTCTTCAGATTTGTCCAATGCATAGGGTCTTATAACAATTTTGAGATCCTCCTTATATTCGCATCCCTGATTTATCAGCCTAATTTGTCTTGAACCTAGCCCTGTATGTTTTATCAGGAATGGTTTTTCACATATGTCTCCTTCCGGAATTTCTGGTCTGGGGGCAAATCTAATACCTTCTCTAAGTAGCTCCTTCTCTACATTTAATATTGCTGAGTTAACCAGTCGTGAATACTGTAGGAGAGTAGGGTCTGCAATCCTATGATCACCCAGATTTTTTGCTTTTGCTTCATTGGTTTATGACTTTCCCCGGCTGTGGGCCTGCCAATCAGACCCACAGCCTAGCTGTTCTCTCTCGAAATTAAACACATGTACATTAGGTGCACCCACCAATTGGAACTGGGCCGCCTTGTCAGTCCCTGTCTCAGCATACCACAGGTATCCAGGGCATCGGTGTACCCAGGACCTACCAGGGGCTGCAGCATGTATTATGCCACCCCTGGAATGGCCGCCCAAATCTGACACAACTGGCTGCACGACAGCTGGGGCAACGTGGTGTAATCACCCGTTGCTGTAGGTGTAGTATTCCTACACCTAACCCTAAAATGGACACATGGATTCCTATCAGTCACTCCTATGGCAGGCCTTATCAATCCTGAAGGCAGAGTGCAGGGAATCATGTGGGACGGTGCTCTGGCGCGAGCTGAGCCCGTCGACGGCTTGCGGAACCAAGTCCTAATAGCCGTTCCATGGTGACGCGGGCCAACTACTTTTAAATGCATTATAATCCTCGCTAACGTTGGCATCGCATCACCTACACATGTCGAGTAAGGTGTCATACGGATTGGAATACGAACCCCTCGCCAGATCTGGCGACGGGGTTAGCATTCCCCCCTTTTAGAGGGGCACGACATGGAAGTAACCTTGAACCCCGGTTAAAGTTGACTCAAGCCTCAGCATCACAAAATGGATGCTGCCACCAGACACAAGTCTGACCTCCTGCTGCTGGGAGACCTTCCAGCGAGGGGAGCTTGGACAAAGGGTTTCCTGTCGAGGGCGGTGTTAGCACCATCCCAGACAGGGTTTGTGTATCCCAGGTAGGCAGGGCTGAAAGGAAGGTGATTGCCAGTGGCACCCCGGTGCTCACTGTGCATAGCCCGGCTCAAACCAGTTTCAGGGCACACCAGCCCCTGAGCTGGGGCGAAGCCGGACAAAGGAAAGGGGTGTAACCACCCCCCTCCTGGCTCCACCCATAGGTAGAACCTAGTCACGGGCCACCCCCTTTTTTCTTAGAATAAAGGTAGGAGCGAGTCCCCTTCCCAAATTGGATAATTCTGAATCTTGAACTACTTTCCACGAAAGGAACTCTTGACTATTTCTGAAGACTCTCCCTTGTGGCTAAGGAGTAGCCACCCTGCACCAGCAGGCACCACCTAAGCGCTTGCGGTTTGCTGTAAGTCTCTCCTACGGATCAAGACTGCCCAGCTCGACGAAGCCCGAGTCCCTGCCATCTCTGACCTTTTACCTACCTCATCAGCCCAGCTGAGAGTCGTAGGTGTGACGAGACCTGCGGGACCGGCCATCTTCAGAACCTGCACGACGCTTATCTAGCACGCCCACCGAGGGACCCTCGAGTGAGTGCACCTAGGGTTTGAGAAGCCCTAACCCTGAGCAGCTCCAGCACCGAAGTCTGCCTCCCCAGCATCCCCGAGATCTGTGTGGGGGCCCTTCCGCTCCTTGCTGTTCACCGCGTTGTTCGACCACTTGCCGACCGGCTTGTGGCCCTCTTCACGACGCACCACGTTTGTTTCATCACTAGTCTGGTTGCTCCAGACTGGCTCTTGCTCCCCTTCAACAGAGGAGTACCACGGACCCTCCTGGTCCACTCCAGACGCCATCTTGACTCCACCGCGTGGGCTTGCCACTGCCAAGATCCGCTGCCCCATTCCTGGGCCCAGCATCATCGACAGCAGACACCTGCGGGGGACAGCTCGCCCTCCATCCTGGTCGCCGCCGCGCCTCCTGGTCCGAGGAACGGCCGAGTCCGACGTCATCCACTCACCTGGTCGAGGTGACTTCAGCCGGTACCCTCCTGGTGCCCACACGATCGCTGGCTAGCGGTTGAGAACTGAGTCCCCTCTGCTTTCAGGTTTCCTTCATCACCGATCCAGGTTTGGATCTCGCTGAACATCGACACTGGTCGCCTGCCAGCAACTCTTCTTTCAGGCTCCTGAGACTACAACGAGGACTTCCGACATCTTGCCGGACCTTCCACAGCCGCAGCCTCTGGGCTAGGTAACTCGAGCATTTCGGTGCTCCATCGCAGGTTCGCTTTACAAGTGTCCAGTTCCTTTTACGTTTAGTCCCACTGATCGGATCACTCCGGAATCAGTAACTTTAGACTTTCTAACTTCTCCCCTTCCACTTGCAGTGTAATGGTTTCGTGCCCTCGGGCATTTGTGTAAATTGTGCAACCAGAAGTATTTTCCTAAGAGTTTTGTATTGTGCTTAGCTCCCTGACTCATAAAGAGCCAGGGTAGTCTTGTTATAAATAAATATCCTTTATTTTCATAACAACTTGTGTGGTGTCCTTTCACTTGGTGTTCAAGGGGTATATGTGATGGTAAACAGCTGGCTTAACACGCCCTCTAGAGTTTAGCCTAAGACTGCTCGTATCCACGCTACTAGGATAGCTGGTCTATAAGGTTGACTTACAACCAATCATCAATAAGGGTTGTTTGGAATGATACACAGTGATCACTAGAATAGTGAGCACTACATATCAGGCCAACTTCTCACAAATACAACAGGACCTTTGTTGTTTCTTTTCCCATTCTATTTACAGTGAAATCCATTTGTCTAAGGTCATTAGTTCCTATGTCTCTCAGGAGTACACACTTGGAGAAGGAGAAGAGTAATTATGTCCGATTTAATGGACTTAATTTCTTTGCCTTCTTTCTTTTGTTGTGTTGATTCAAAGCATAGACGTAAGTCTTTATCTAATGATGTTTCCTTACCATTCCCTTTCTCCTTTTTTCCCTCCTTTTTCTCTTTTCTCTCATTTCTTCCCACTGATTTATTCATACCAATATCACACTCATTTGCACTCCTAAACTGTACTCTGGGGTTCTTTGAACTATTTGGAAATTTCCTTTGCTCACTACCCTTCCACTCCGTATCACTTGCATTCCCAATATCCATTTTTATCTCTTACATTGTGATCTTTTTTTTGGGGGGGGGGGGGGGGGTTTACTGCCCCGCTGTGCCCTCCTTCTATATTTGTGGTTTCTTTTAGTTTATGTTTTATATTCATATTCTGCCCCTTCCTATCCCTTTTCTCCAATCTCTTTGGCCTAGGTATGTACTGTTTATCTCTCCTTGCTTCTCCCAGTGTCTTTATAAGCATTGGATAATTTGAAATGAGGTATAACCCTACTCCCAGGAGCAAACAATAGCCTGACCTGAATGGGCAGAGGTGACTATTTCAACTTGACAGAATATGCAGGGGCGGTTCGGGGATCATCTTGACAGGTCTGTTGGGGTTTTTCATGTAACATTTGGGGCAATCTTCAAAGGAGGAAAAGAGAATGCCAAAACAATATGTGTGTATATGCTGTCTGGCTGTTGAAAGCTCAGCTTTATTTCACCAGACTCCTGTCTGAGTTTATTAGGGGTAACAGGGGCTGGTAAAAACTATAGTGTTATATGTGGAAGGACACTAGGATTACCAAAGTATACTCTATACACACACACACACACACACCCTTAGAGCCCTGGTTTAGAGTTTTCGAAGATCCAGTCATCTTCAAAATGGCCAAAGTGGGAAGGGTTATCCCTAGGAAGCTTTACTCCATTGCTTAGAGCAGTAGTTCTTAACCTAGGGGTCCGCGATGCCTACTCAGGGAGTCTGTGCCTGCTTAGAATTTTTTTTTTAAAGATTAACAAATTGTAAAAATAAAGCAGCAAATTAAAATTGAACAATGTTCTGTGAATAAAAAGAAATTTTAAATTGGGGCTAAAAATTAAGGTGTTTTTTCCAGATTGATTTATGGGAACAGTGCAAGTGCATCAAACAGAATATAGTATGGGCGATGGGTGTCCTTATATGAATTTAGAAAAGCTCCAACATTCCCATTAAAATGATTATTAGTATTTTATATTTGTGAATTAAATAAAATATTTCATAATTTGTGTATTTGATGAATGCTTGTTTCCATATTGTTTTGTGGTTCAAATTATAATTAGGCTGGGGTCCTTGGATTTCAATAATGACTCAGTGGGGGTCCCCAAATTCCAAAAATGATTTAGTGGTGGTGCCCAGAGTCCAGTAATCATTAAGCGTGTGTCTACAAAAGTAAAAGGGTTAAGAATCTCTGGCTTACAGCATCCCTAGGGGTCTTTCCCACCCACTAGTTCCTACCAGGCATTCATCTGGCAACTTCAGGAACCCACTTCAGAACATTCCTGGACCTGAGGAAGATCAGAAAAGGACTGATCCTACTATCTGAGACCCGAGAAGAGCCTAGAAGACTGGACCTGCTCTACTTCTTGTACCCGGGACAAAGAAGCAGACACCAATGGCCACAAGGCTGACCTCCAGTTAAAGTTACAAGTACACAAGAAGCTACAACAGTCCTTTTAGTGCACCTGCCCAGCAGACCAGTGGCAACTGGGCCTGGACACAACCATTCTGTTGGCCTCTGCCTGCCATCTTGTGAGCCTCTAAGTGCCACCCTGAGATTCTGGGGGGATTTGGAAGTGTGCTTCTGTGGTGGATTGGGACTTAAAGGACTAAAGTCAGAAGGTAAAATCTTTGTCCAGGATGAACCTGGTTAGTCTACACGACCCAGCGTGGTCAGCATCAAATTGCTCCTGTTCTACCATTGACTATCATTGGAACTTTTTGCTTCTGGGCACTATTTCTACTTAAAGCTTTCAAAATGTATATCTTCAGTTCTCCTTTGGGAATATTTGTCATTTTGGTGACATTTTGTTTTATTATTTTAACCCTAAATTTCTAATTAATTTTGGGATTTTTATTGTTTTGCATTTCGACTTTAATATTATAATTAGCAATTTGTAACTTCGCACAGCTACCCTGAAGGGTTTCCCGGCACAGCACAGTTGCAGATCTACTATACCACAGTGCTCAGACTCAGAATAGCCAAGTCTTCTCCATCTTCCGAAAGGTAAGAAATGACTTACAGTTCTTTAGAGTGTCTGGCAATGAGTTCCAAAGCTTAGGACCCAGATAGGCAAAGGAATGGCCTTTCATACCGGTTAAGGAAAACCTAGGAACACTAAACAGAGCTTGGGTCGAAGCCGAGTGGACTGATAAGGCGATACTTGTTCCAGAATGTAACGTGGGCCCAGGCCAAATTTCGCCTTAAACATGTAGCACAGTGCTTTAAATTCAATAATAATAATAATGATAATAAAGACATTTATGCAGTGCACAGCTACCTCAGCTGAGATGTCCCGGCGCTGGAGCGGAAAACAACAGAACAGAGCGAGCGGAATGCTAATCCCTATGCCTGAACAAACAGGTCTTCAAGGCTTTTCTGAACTCCAGTTCAGAGTTCAGCACACGTAGATGAAGAGGTCATTCCAGTGTTTGGAGGCTCCCACCTCAAACGTTCTGTCCCCAAGCCTAGTTTTGGCAAAGCGAGGGATGGAGAGGTAGCGTTTATGGTTGAACCTCAGAGATCTACCCTGCTGGTAAGGGTGAAGTCTCTTCCCCAGATTGTTAGGGCCTCTGACCTGGTAGGTCCGAAACACGAATGTGAGGGCTTTGAATTCAATTCTCTTGGCGACTGGGAGCCAATGAAGTTGTCTGAGGTGAGGAGAGATATGCTGGAGTTGAACATTACAGACCATCCTCGCGGCAGCGTTCTGCACTATCTGTAGCCTTCGGATCAAGCCGCTAGGCAGGCCCAGCTACAGTCCGTTGGCATAGTCAAGGTGCGAGGTGACCAAGGCATGCACAACCATTTTACAGGATTCCTCAGGCAGAAAGTCGACTAATTTTCTAATAGTTTTCATCTTACCGAAGCAGGCTGCAGACGCTTGCTGGACATGGACCGAAAGGGACATGTCTTTGTCCTATCGGACCCCAAGGTTCTTAACCGAATCCTTAGGCACAGGAGGAGACCCAAGTTCAGCTGGCCACCACCGGATTGCAGGGGGTAGCATAGCTTGGTTGAAAAATAGGACCTCCATTTTATCGGCATTGAACTTTAAAAAGTTGTTGTTCATCCAGCTGGCAATGCTGTTGAGACAGTCTCTGAAAGAGTAAAAGATTGACGACGACACATCTCTAAAGGAAAACATCAGTTGGGCGTCATCCGCGTAGGATATCACTTTGACCTCCATTTTTGCGATGAGATCTGCCAATGGTGTCAGATAGATGTTAAAGAGTAGTGGGCTTAGGGACGAGCCCTGAGGCCCCCCCCCCATCTGAGTGGTTTCGCGGCAGAGGTGAAAGGGTGGAGAAAGACTTGTTGGTCTCAGCTGTGGAGGTAGAAAGCGATCCAGTCCAGGACCGTCCCACGGATGCCTCTTTACTTAAGTCTATCAAGCAAGATGGGGTGAGAGACCGTGTCAAACGCCGCCGACAAATCGAGGAGTACCAGCATGGCCGCGGAGCCCCGTCCACCGCCCAGCAGATGGAATCAGCAACTTCAATCAGTGCAGATTCAGTGCTGTAGCCAGTGCGGAAGCCGGACTGCGAGTCATGCAGCAGCTCATTGGTTTCTATAAAGGCAGCCAACTGCTGATGAGCCAGTTTTTCCAGGATTTTAGCGGGGGCTGAGAGTAGAGGGATGGGCATAAAATTACTGGCAACTTCAGGGTCGGCATTGGGCTTCTTCAGGATAGGAAGTAGGAAAGCATGTTTTTAGGTGGAGGGAAAATCCCTAACCTGAGTGAGGAATTCCAGATAGAGTTGAGGGTCAGGTTGAGCCACTCTGCTAATAAACTATATTGTCGAGCTGACCAGGATTCTCCCGGTGACCCGGATTTGCATTCCCGCAGTTCCGCGAGTGATTTATCAACTCGGAACATGGAAAATTCGGTGAACATCAGCTGATACTGGGCAAGGCCGCAAGAGTCATCCTCCGCACTGAGGCAGGGAGACGCAGAGAAGGAGGCATAGATCTGAGAGGCTTTATCCTCAAAAAAGTTCGAAAGGTTGTTGCACAGTTCCAGAGAAGGAATAGCTGGATGCACTAGCGCTGTGGGGTTAGTAAAGAATTTCACAATCCTAAAAACTTCCTTAGAGAAGTTACTAGCACCGGCAATGCGAGCAGCCAGGAAATCTCTTCTTTTGATGTTGAGTAGTTTATGATATTCTTTCAGAACTATTCTGTAAATGATTTTGGCCTCAATTGCATATGACTTTCTCCACTCGCGCTCCAGTTTTTTGCAGTCGCTTTTTTTTTTAGCTCTGATGTCCTCGGAAAACCAAGGAGCTGAGGGGGTCGCTCTGGAACAGCTAACGGGTCTCTGTAGAGCGATTTTGTTGAGGGCCTCTGTGGCACAAGCATTCAAGTTCGCAATGCTGTCATCAGGGTTATTTGAACGGGGGGCTCAGAGTCCTTTAGGAGAGGGCCTAAGTACTCCGATGAGACCCTGCGCCAGTTCCTCCTCGTTTCCTTAGGGGGAGTAGTGACCCGAGCTGTGACCTTCAGGTGCAGCTGGAAGGGGACCAAATAATGGTCCGACCACATCACCTGTGTAGGTTTGTTCACTTTAACCTCCTGCAGATTAGAGCAAATTAGATCAAGCGTGTGGCCCGCTTTGTGAGTTGGGGCAGAAACCAGTTGGATCACGTTAAAGCCGGCAAGCGACTAGTTGAAATTCGCGCTATGCGAACAAGATGGGACATCAACATGCAAATTAAGGTCACCTAGGACCGTGAAGTTTGAGTAACGGGTGTAAGCCTGAGCAATATAGTCTGCAAAAATGGGTGTGGCGCTGAGTCAGCAACACGGGGGCCTGTAGAAGAGGAACCCCGGGAAGGAGGCAGTAGGGACAATTTTTTACAGAAAGGGAGTCCTTCAATACTTCCTATCTGACCATTGGTTGTGGAATGCTCCCAAATGTCAATACGTTTGGCAACCTTAAGCCAATGAATTTCCTTGAGCAAATGAGAGACTGAAACATATTTGGGTAAGTGGTAAAGGAGCCTAGCCGCGGTGTTCTGAAAAATTTGCAAGCACTGTATGGACGTCTTATCTGCGCCTAAATACAGGACATTGCTGTAGTTCAATCTGGAAATGACCAGAGCATGTATGACGGTCCTCTGAGCCGCTAAGAGAAAAAGTCACAGAACCTTCTTCAGCCTTTTAGGGACTGCAAAGGAGGTGGCAGTGACCTTAGCTATCTGCGGCTTCATAAAGCGCTTTACATCAATCAGAAAGTCCAAGTTTTTTACCTTAAAAACTGGACTGGGTAGAGTCCCTAACAATTCTGTCCAAAGAGAGGGGTTGTTGCCCAGAAACAAAACCTCAGTCTTATCACTGTTAAGTTTGGGTGAGTTTTGATTCAAGCAAGACACAATTTTTACCATAGCTCTGTCTATCATCTATTTGTGTTTGCTTTGTTCGCCCCAAGTTGGCATGGTATGCCCAGACGTGGGTCCCTTGCTCACTTTGCCACTGGATTCAAGCTAGCCTGGCTGATCAGCGCTGTTAGCCCGAAACCGGTCCCAGGATGCTTGTTTCCGGTCCAGGGAAGACATAGCTTGGCAGTTCAGGCTGGACAGTTCCCATGAGGCGCAGGGTCAAGACTGATTTGCATATAGCTGTGTCTGAACTGGGGTGGCGAAGTGAGATTAAGAACGATGATGGATTCAACCCAGATCTGGGGCTAAGTGTCTGAAAAGTTTCAGCACTCCGTCTATCATCTCCTTATGTTTGCTTTGTTCGCCCTAAGTTAGCAGGGTATGCCCAGTCGTGGGTCCCTTGCTCACTTTGCCACAGGATTCAAGCTAGCCTGGCTGATGAGGGCTGTTAGCCTGAAATCGATCCCAGGATGCTTGTTTCCAGTCCAGGGAAGACATGGCTTGGCAGTTCGGGCTGGACTGTTCTCATGAGGCACAGGGTCAAGACTGATTTGCATATAGCTGTGTCTGAACTGGGGTGGCGAAGTGAGATAAAGAACGATGATGGATTCAACCCAGATCTGTGACTGGGGGTGAGTGTCTGAAAAGTTTCAGCGCTCCGTCCATCATCTCCTTGTGTTTGCAGTTTTCATCATACCCAGGTGCAGCATGGCTCTGCACCGAAGACAAGGAAAAGATGATTTGAGTGTCATCTGCATATGAGAAAAGGGTGAGTCCAAAGCTCTCTATTAGGTTCGCCAAGGGGCTTACATAGATGTTGAACAGAAAAGGGCTTAGAATGGATTTTTCTGGGGCACCAGAAGTGAAAGCCTGTGCTTGAGACCTCCAGTTGGATGATTAAACCTGGAACGTGCGGTCCTTTAAGAAGGAGAGAAGCCACCCAAGGGCTGATCCTTCCAGGCCTATTGACTCCAGCCTATTAACCAGGATAGAGTGGGACACCCTATTGAATGCCACAAATAGTATTGAATATTACTGTTTTAGTACTGCATAAATACTTTACAAATTACCTCTAAGCTGAGCCTGTCTGCTCTGTGCCATAAATACCAGGGGGTAGGGCAAAGGATAATTTTGTGATTTTCAAGGCTGATACTGGCAGGGATTGTTGCTATTATTATTGCCACTCATGCTCAACTCAACTAATACCCCAAATTCTTACACAAAAGTCAACGGTTTCTTAATACTCTTCCCTTCATATGTAGAGTTTCTTGTCCTATTCTAGATTCTGCAATAATGTCTAGTAAAGGTCTATATTGATTTCCAAGTTGCAGCTCTGCAATAGGAACATTTCACAGCCATGAGATGGAAGCTGCCTTAGCCCTAGCAAATTGAGCTTTAGGTTTACCTGAAAGGGATTTGTTTGCTTCTTGATAACAAGTGCTTTATGCATTGTACAATCCATCTAGCAACAGATTATTTTGAGGTCGACTCTCCAGGCTTGAGTCACAAAGGTAAACTTACACTTTTGTGAAAGTTTACTCCTTTTCGGTATTCACAAACAACAACTGAACAGTAACTTTATGGCTGCTAGAATTCCGCAGTGAGGGCGGAGAACTCCACACATAAAAAAATAGGACAGGCCTAGTTTTTTATGTGAGAAGTTCTGAGCCCCAAATGCAGAGTCTCTGCAAATGTAAAGTCACTATAAATTGTAGTTCTTGAATACCAACAACGAGTAAACTTACACAAAAGTGTACGTTTACCTTTGTGTATCAGGTCCTCCTTGTCTAATGTTATATGCATATTTCCTTTGTTTTAATGAGATAACATTTTAGAACCCTTTCAATATCCAATGAGTGGAGAGATTGCTCCGGCGGAGTGAAAGGGTTTTGGGAAAAAAGTTGGTAAAGTGATAGACTGTTATTAAGAAAATCTAAAACAAACTTAGGTATGAAAGTAGGATTTGTTCTGAAAACTACTGTATTAGATTGGAAGATATTATATGGTTCCATAGCGGAGATTGGTGTATTTCGATAACTACTCTAGCAGAAGTGGTAGCGATTAAAAAGGCTGCTTTCCGAAAAAAGACAGATGTAATGTAGCTTTATGGCTGGTTTCAAAAGGAGGGCCCATTAATTTTGTGAAGACCAAATAAGGTTCCCATGAAAGGGGACAGGAAGGGATACTTTTTTCAGGCCTTCTAGAAAATCCTTAACTACTGGTAGTTTGAAGAAAGAAGCCTTAAAAGGCGTTTTCCCTTAGGCTCTAATGGACACTAGATGAACCTTTATCAAAGAGAATTGTAGTTTTGATACGGCAAATGTAATAAACACAGTATTATAACTTATTCTTACCGTAAAAAAAGATTGTGACCATTTTTTAAACACCATATGCAAAATAATTTTCATTTCATACCATATTGTCTGGTAGCAGAGCATTTAGCTTCTTTTTAAAATCTGCATGCATATAGGATGTAATCATCAGAAGCCATGCTGCCAAATTCAATTATGTCTGGCTCGAATGTAGAATGTGGCCCTAATCTGTAGTCTTGATAACAGATTGGGCTTGAGTGGAAGTTGTGTTTGTGGAGCTATCAATAAAGACATGAGATCTGTAAACCACCACCATTGGCTTGACCATTCTAGCACTATCAAGATCATCTTTCCTGGTGATCTGGACAGTTTCTGATTTATCTGAGGTATCAGGGGAAGGGGAGAAAAGGCGTACAAAAAGTCTTGTCACAAAGTTATCAAAAAGACATTGTATTGCAACCGGTGTTCCTGGATGCAAAGTCTCTGCATTGTTTGTCTTCTGCCGTAGCGAAAAGGTCTATAGATGGAGCACTATATTCTTTGAATGTGCTGTTTATAACTTATTTTCCTCCAACATTCACTTGTTAAATTTTCTTCATTGTGCTGGTTTAGAAAATCTGCTTGACAGTTTAGTACACCTGGAACATGTACGTTTATATTTATATTTCTCCTCAATACCCAATGACAGGTTGTTTGAGCTTCCAGTGATGGTGTTCTTGTTCTGGAATCTCCCTGCTTATTGATGTAAAACATGCTGGTCTTATTGTTTGTTTGAATCCTGTTTGTGGTGCTGGGTTTCAAGTACGGAAGGAATGCTTTGTGAGCTAAATGAATTGCTCTCATTTCCAATAGATTTATGTGATACGTCTGTTCCTTTTTCAACCATCGACCCTGAACATTTAAATGATCCAGATGGCCTCCCCATCCTAAGATGTTCCTTCTTTCTAAAAAGAAACCACTTACACCACCAACTGGGAGATTGTTCATTGCTGTGGAGACTGACAGGTGATCCTCAAAACTGTTGTTCTTTTGACTCCACTGGTCTTCTAGACATTGTTGTAGCAGTCTCATAAGCAATTGTGCATTTGGGTCAATGTAAATATAAGACGCCATATACACCATAAACAATGTTATGCCCCTCTTGCTGGTGGAATGGTTGTGTTCAATGGGGTGTTGCATTTCTTCCATATTGATAACACTCGGTCCTCCAAAAGATACAATCTTTTTTTTTTACTTTGTCTAGATTGGCTCCCAAATACGTTAGTCTTTGCACTGTAATAGATAATAGATATGAAGTCCCAGATGTTTTAACAGTGTGCACGTTCATATCAAATCTTGCTGCATTTTCCATTGGGATAGCGCTTTTGGAAGCCATTAATTTTTCTTTTGTTTTCTCAAGTGGGCAGCGACCACTGGTAAGCAATTTAAGAAATGTTGTGGTGCTGAATTCAGACCAAATGGTATGACTCTGTATTGGTAATGTTGTTGGCCGACCAGAAATATCAAGAATTTTCTTTGACTTGGATTTATTGGACATGGAAGTATGCATCTTGCAGGCCTATTAGACAAATCCAGCCATACTGCTGTAGGTAAGGGTCAATTAGATGTAATGTGAGCATGACAAATTAGTTTTTTGTTTTTTATGTATTTGTTTGGCAGACGTATATTCAAGATTGTTCTGATTTATTTGTTATTAAGAAGTACCTTGAATATAAGCCTTGATCACTTTGTTTGAGCAGTACTTTTTTCTATAGCTTTTTGAGACAGAAGGGTAAGTTACTTACCTGTAATCCTAGTTCTCTTCCAGGGGTATCCTCATCAAAGTCATAAGCACAGAATTATTACAACTTAAAGATTTTTTGGACTTCTTCTTATAACATCTGAGAGGAAGTTAGTATCCTGTGTTTTTCTGACTGATTTTTTTGCTATTTTGTCAGAAAAATGCCTTCTTTATTTATTCCATGTCCATCTTGTGGAAAAAAGAAGGCTGCTTCAGACACACATGAGGTGTGTATTATCTGTCTGCCGGACTCTCACTCTCCAGCAACATGCCATCTTTGTAAAGACCTTTCCAAAAGGACTTTAAAGGAGAGGGAGAGGATTAGACTGTACGGCTTAGCAGAACGGTCGACGTCGAAGCAGTTGGTCCCTGTTTGCTCCCCACCGGCGTCGGGCTCGGCGTCGAAGACTCCAGCGGCGGGATCGTCGCTGAGAGGTGAGGAGTCAAGGGGAAGTCATGCTGCAAAGAGAAAATCATCGACGACTTTAGATTCAGCGTCGAAGCGGATGCGTTCGACGTCGACGGCGTCTAAAAGATCGGCGTCGAGGACTCGGCGCCACAGTTCAACGTCGAGAAAGCATCTGTCGACGTCAAGAGAGGATCGATCGACGTCTGCACAGAGATATCGTTCGTCGTCGAGGGAAAGACATCGTTCGACGTCGAGGTCTGCGAGACATCAGTCGACGTCGCAAGAAGTACGTAGGCGATCTACACAGTCAACGTCGAGACCAAGATCGCCGTCAAAATCAAGATCGCCGTCGAGGAAACATCGTTCGTCGGCGAAGAGGCTTTCGACGTCGTCGGAGCATTCGACGTCGAGACAGAAGTCTCCGCCAAGAACGACGTCGAGGCAGACGCCTCCGTCGGAGTCGACGTCGAGGCAGGCGCCTCCGTCAAGGCCGACGTCGAGGCAGGGGCCTCCGTCGGAGTCGACGTCGAGGCAGATGCCTCCGTCAAGACCGACGTCGAGGCAGGGGTCTCCGTCGGAGTCGACGTCGAGGCAGATGCCTCCGTTGGAGTCGACGTCGAGGCAGGTGCCTCCGTCCTCACAGGTCTCCAAAGCTTTGGAGAGGTACATAAAGCCTCCGTCGAAGATAATCTCGACGTCGAGACAAGAAGCTCGGAGCCTCGAGGATTCGAGTCCAAGATCTCCGGTGATAGGCCTATCACCGTCGAGGCAGCCCTCTGTTGAGGGTACGCAGGAGGTGTCACATGTTCGCCTTACGATTCGACCAGTCTCAAGGCGCAAATCCCCTCATAGACTGATATATACAACTCCTGAGTCACCGCGTCCTATATCTATCTCGCCTTCAGGATCAGAGGGCTCAAGTTCAAGATCCGAATCACCAGAGCTTGTGCAGGAAGAGGACAATGCGGTACCTCAGAGTCCCGTAAGGGAGATGCCTCAGGACTCTGCTATGCCTGACGCAGTAAAGGCATCACTAACAAGATTAAGGGGCATGGAATTCCCAGCGATCAGACCAAGTTCTCGGGGAAGAGAATCTCGAGGTCACTCTCGAACACCAAGAAGGCGATCCAGGTCTTCCTCCCGCAGAAGAGAGTCGACCAGATCAGAGAGAAGGCGCCGTAGGACCCCTTCTACCTCCCCTTCTTCTAGATCATCCAGAAGGGATTATTCACCGACACTCTCGGAGACGCCACCCTCTCGGGTATCTCCGGTGGATGATATTTCTACGTTTCAGGAAGTGTTGTGTAGAGGAGCTGCAAAATTAAATATCCCTATGCCGGTTCAGGAGACCACTTCATCCATAATCTTTGAAACTCTTCATGAACGCACAGTGTCACGCCCGTTATTGCCGTTAGTCCCTGGTTTGTTGCAACCAGTAATGGATATTTTTCTCACGCCAGCAACCACCAAAACGGCGCCGGCGAGGATTCTAAAAAAGTAACGTCCAGCTCCGGAGGATCCTCTATTTCTAAAATCAGATCCTCCACCGGACTCTGTCATCACCGCCGCTGCCAGGAAGACACATGCAGTAGCTGGGTCTTCAACGGTGCCACCAGATAAAGACAGTAATACGCAAGACTCCTGGGGGAGGAAAGTTTTGCGGCTCAGCATCCTCAAGCTTAAAGGTGGCCAGTGCCTCAGCGCTTCTGGGGCGCTATGATAGATCATTATGGGACTCTCTTCAGAGGTTCATTGACAAAGTTCCATCAGAGGACAGACGGGACTTTGAAGAAATTTTGCATGAGGGAAGTCTGGTTTCTAACCAGGTCATAAGTGCAGCGGCGGACGGGGCAACACTGGCAGCGCATGAATATGCACACGGGATCACAGCCAGAAGATCATCTTGGCTTAGATTGACGGCCTTGAAACCGGAAGCGCAGGCAAGCATTCTAAATCTGCCTTTCTCCGGTAGTTCTCTTTTTGGGTCCCATGCAGACGAAGAAATGGCCCGTATGAAGGCAGAGCTGGAGACCATGAAAGCCGTCGGGCTTGAAAAGAGAAAAGAGTTTCGACGCCGCAAGGGAAATGACAGGCGCAATTACCAACAGAGGGTTCAAACCCCTCATTGGCAAAAGAACCAGGACCAGCAAGGTCAAAAGAAACAGCAATACCAGTCCCGCAAACCATCCAGGGGATGGAGTAACAACAGGCAGTCTAATACTGGAAACAAAGCTCCGGGGAAGCAATGAGAAGCCGCTTCCTCCGATGCTGTCCGCCGCTCCGGTGGGAGGAAGTGTTGCAAATCATCTTCCAGAGTGGCAATCCATCACAAAGGACAAGTGGGTCCTGAATATACTGCGTCATGGGTACTCGCTTCGTTTCAGAAGTCACCCCCCCTCAATTCCTCCTGTCAATTCATCCCAGCATCTGAAGCAGCTCAGAGAGGAGGTAGCGACGCTTCTACTCAAATCTGCAATAGAAAAGGTGCCCAAAAACCAAAGAGGAAAGGGAGTTTACTCCAGATACTTTCTCATTCAAAAGAGGAGTGTGAAGGCAGAGTTCAGACCCATTTTAGACCTACGGATACTGAACAAACACATAAGAAAGGAAAAATTTTGCATGCTGGCGCTCCACCAAATATATCCTCTTCTCCGGATGGGCGATTGGATGTGTTCGCTGGACCTTCAGGACGCATATTTCCATATTCCCATCCTGCGGGATCATCGAAAATTTCTCAGGTTTGTGGTAGGCAACTCTCACTATCAGTTCAAAGTCCTCCCATTTGGCCTGAAGTCAGCTCCTCGAGTATTCACAAAATGCGTGGCAGTAGTAGCGGCTGCTCTGAGGCGCGCAGGAGTCTTCGTCTATCCCTACCTAGACGACTGGCTAATAAAGGGCTCATCGCCTCAGAATGTGCGGTCACAGCTGTCGCTATGCCTGAACTTGTGTCGCAAGTTGGGTCTCAGAGTGAATGCCAAAAAGTCCAATTTTTCACCAACGCAGAGGATCCACTACCTGGGTGCAACTATAGACTCCGGAGTAGGAAAAGTGTTTCCTTCGGAGGAAAGACAGTCATCCATTATTCTAAAAGGCAGGCAGATTATAACCAACAATCTGTCGTCGGCAAGGCAAATCTCATCTCTGCTAGGGGCCATGGCATCCTGCATTTTCCTAGTGCCCAATGCCAGGCTAAGGATGCGTCCTCTCCAACAAGATCTCGAGGACAAATGGGATCAAAGGAACTCCCTGTGGGAAGAAAAAGTTTGCCTCTCCTCTGCAGCCAAGCAGTCAGTCAAGTGGTGGCTGAAGCCAATGAATCTACAAGTGGGGATCCCCTTCCATCAAGAGCCCCCAACTCAGACCTTAATCACCGACGCATCCCTTCAGGGATGGGGTGCGCATTTTGGGTCTCTGCAAACTCAGGGACAGTGGTCCAGCAGCGAGCAGTTGTACCACATCAACATGCTGGAGCTCAGGGCAGTCCACCTAGCCCTTAAAGCGTTCCTGCCTGCGATCACGACGAGTACCATTCTAGTGCAGACGGACAATACCACCACAATGTACTACCTGAACAAGCAGGGGGGTACTCGATCCAGGGCGCTCTCGCTGGAAGCTCAGTCCCTGTGGCACTGGATCCTAGCAAGGAACATCTCATTGAAAGCGGTGCACCTACCAGGAGAACTCAACGTGCAAGCGGACTTACTCAGTCGGCATTTTCAAGAACCAGAGGACTGGGTAATCTTCGGGGAATGGGGGCGTCCGCAAGTGGACCTCTTCGCGGACGAGCAAAACACAAAATGCCGAGGCTTCGCCTCAAGATACCATCGACCAGGATCCCTAGGGAATGCCCTTTTGATCAATTGGTCAATGACATTTGTGTACGCTTTTCCGCCTCTCCCACTAATCCCCAAGGTGGTGACCAAGCTGCAGAATTCTTCAGCCAAGATGATACTCATAGCACCGGACTGGCCGAGGCAGTGGTGGTACACGGATCTCCTACACATGTCGATCCGCCCCCACAAGCGGCTGCCGTGCAGGCCGGACTTGTTGTCCAAGATGCGGGGGAAGATTTACCATCCCAGCCTTCCCTCGCTGAGCTTAACAGCATGGCTCCTGAAGTCCTCCAGTATGGCCATCTGAACCTCCCTCAAGAGTGTATGTCCATACTGAAGGAAGCCAGGAGGCCTTCGACAAGACACTCCTACTTCTGTAAGTGGAAAAGGTTTTATATATGGTGTGCTCAGCATCATTATGATCCAACTAAATGCCAGGAGGATGTAATTTTGCCCTATCTTCTACATTTAGCGAGGGCAGGGTTGAAATTTTCATCCATAAAGGTTCACCTAGCAGCCATAACAGCATACAGGCGTTCGCCTTCACAGCAGTCATTTTTTAAGGTGCAGGTGGTGAAGGATTTCTTGCAAGGTCTCAAGAAAGTCTATCCCCCTGTTAGACCTCCCTCTCCTTCCTGGGAGCTAAACTTGGTTCTGTCAAGGCTCATGGGTTCTCCCTTTGAGCCTATTCATAAGGCTACCCTACAGCACCTCACATGGAAGACAGCCTTTTTAATAGCCATCACTTCAGCACGGAGGGTCAGTGAGATACAGGCCCTCTGTTCTAAAGAACCCTACACTACGTTTCATCTCAATAGGGTAGTGATGAGAACTCATCCCTCGTTCCTTCCTAAGGTGGTATTGGAGTTTCATGTAAACCAAACCATCTCCCTACCAACCTTTTTTCCCAACCCCTCCTCTCCGGCAGTGAGGGCGTTGCATTCTCTAGATGTCAAAAGGGTCCTAAAATTCTATCTAGATAGGACTAAGAATGTCAGGAAATCTGATCAACTGTTTGTGAACTATGGGGTTGTCCGTATGGGCTTTGCTGCATCCAAACGTTCCATTGCTAGGTGGATTGTTTCATGTATTACATTGGCCTACCAACTGGCTCAGAAACCATTGGGGGCGCGCCCTAAAGCTCATTCGACAAGAGGAAAAGCGGCTACCGCTGCTTTTCTCAATAATGTCCCACTCTCCGAGATCTGCAAGGCAGCCACTTGGAGATCTGTCCACACCTTTACCAGACACTATTGTCTGGACTCGGACACCAGAGCAGACACTCAAGTAGGACAAGCCTCCTTGAGGAATCTGTTCCATACATAATCATTTTCATGATTCTCTTTCTCCATGTGTGGTACAATCTTTTTTTCATTTGCCTGCAGGTGGAAGGTGAGCTTGCTACTCTATTCAGTGCTTATGACTATTGATGAGGATCCCCTGGAAGAGAAGGGTAAGTTACTTACCTGTAATCCTAGTTCTCTTCCAGGGGTATCCTCATCAAAGTCATAAGCAACCCACCCACCTCCCCAGGCAAATGAGAAGAAGTGTATTATTCATTATGGAAAGGATATATCTTTGTGTTTAGGACTACGGTCCCGCAAAGAACAACTGACCTAACTGTCACCCCTGAGGCATGATGGGATATGGAAGCCAGGGCTGCCTTAAAGGCACGGTGCCAGTTTTTACCTATACAGGGCTTTTCAGTCTCTATGGTATTGTATTGCAATGCAGCCTGCAGGCTAGCAATGTGTTGTAGATCTGTGTTTCCCACAGTTTTCTCTTTTTTGCTTTCTCATGAGTGTTTACCTCATTAAAAAAAATAAAAAAAATAAAAAGATTTAGGTGTTTTATTATACCTATATGTATTATTGGATGTGTATTTATACATTGCCTAGCCTTCTTTTTTAGGGGCTGCATTTGCTTGGGAAAAAATAATATATGTTTATACATATACAGAGCTGTATATATGTATGTCTTTTACATATATGATTTTATTATTTCCGGGGTCCCCGCACATGGGCGGGAATATTCAGTGCTTATGACTTTGATGAGGATACCCCTGGAAGAGAACTAGGATTACAGGTAAGTAACTTACCCAACTTGTTCATACATGGTACGCCTCGTCGGATGGTATGCGCCAAAGATATGTCATGTTTCACTACTTGCTCATCATGCTTTTTCTCTTAGGTACCAGGTCTTGCTATGATGCCTCTATACACAAGGGTGGAACTGCACTGATATGTATTTCCTATCAAAGTGACATGCCTCTCGGTGATTAAGGTCTGAGTCGGGGGTTCTTGATGGAAAGGGATCCCCACTTGTAGATTCATTGGCTTCAGCCACCACTTGACTGACTGCTTGGCTGCAGAGGAAAGGCAAACTTTTTCTTCCCACAGGGAGTTCCTTTGATCCCATTTGTCCTCGAGATCTTGTTGGAGAGGACGCATCCTTAGCCTGGCATTGGGCACTAGGAAAATGCAGGATGCCATGGCCCCTAGCAGAGATGAGATTTGCCTTGCCGACGACAGATTGTTGGTTATAATCTGCCTGCCTTTTAGAATAATGGATGACTGTCTTTCCTCCGAAGGAAACACTTTTCCTACTCCGGAGTCTATAGTTGCATCCAGGTAGTGGATCCTCTGCGTTGGTGAAAAATTGGACTTTTTGGCATTCACTCTGAGACCCAATTTGCGACACAAGTTCAGGCATAGCGACAGCTGTGACCGCACATTCTGAGGCGATGAGCCCTTTATTAGCCAGTCGTCTAGGTAGGGATAGACGAAGACTCCTGCGCGCCTCAGAGCAGCCGCTACTACTGCCACGCATTTTGTGAATACTCGAGGAGCTGACTTCAGGCCAAATGGGAGGACTTTGAACTGATAGTGAGAGTTGCCTACCACACACCTGAGAAATTTTCGATGATCCCGCAGGATGGGAATATGGAAATATGCGTCCTGAAGGTCCAGCGAACACATCCAATCGCCCATCCGGAGAAGAGGATATATTTGGTGGAGCGCCAGCATGCAAAATTTTTCCTTTCTTATGTGTTTGTTCAGTATCCGTAGGTCTAAAATGGGTCTGAACTCTGCCTTCACACTCCTCTTTTGAATGAGAAAGTATCTGGAGTAAACTCCCTTTCCTCTTTGGTTTTTGGGCACCTTTTCTATTGCAGATTTGAGTAGAAGCGTCGCTACCTCCTCTCTGAGCTGCTTCAGATGCTGGGATGAATTGACAGGAGGAATTGATGGGGGGTGACTTCTGAAACGAAGCGAGTACCCATGACGCAGTATATTCAGGACCCACTTGTCCTTTGTGATGGAAGATGATTTGCAACACTTCCTCCCACCGGAGCGGTGGACAGCATCGGAGGAAGCGGCTTCTCATTGCTTCCCCGGAGCTTTGTTTCCAGTATTAGACTGCCTGTTGTTACCCCGTCCCCTGGATGGTTTGCGGGACTGGTATTGCTGTTTCTTTTGACCTTGCTGGTCCTGGTTCTTTTGCCAATGAGGGGTTTGAACCCTCTGTTGGTAATTGCGCCTGTCATTTCCCTTGCGGCGTCGAAACTCTTTTCTCTTTTCAAGCCCGACGGCTTTCATGGTCTCCAGCTCTGCCTTCATACGGGCCATTTCTTCGTCTGCATGGGACCCAAAAAGAGAACTACCAGAGAAAGGCAGATTTAGAATTCTTGCCTGCGCTTCCGGTTTCAAGGCCGTCAATCTAAGCCAAGATGATCTTCTGGCTGTGATCCCGTGTGCATATTCATGCGCTGCCAGTGTTGCCCCGTCCGCCGCTGCACTTATGACCTGGTTAGAAACCAGACTTCCCTCATGCAAAATTTCTTCAAAGTCCCGTCTGTCCTCTGATGGAACTTTGTCAATGAACCTCTGAAGAGAGTCCCATAATGATCTATCATAGCGCCCCAGAAGCGCTGAGGCACTGGCCACCTTTAAGCTTGAGGATGCTGAGCCGCAAACTTTCCTCCCCCAGGAGTCTTGCGTCTTACTGTCTTTATCTGGTGGCACCGTTGAAGACCCAGCTACTGCATGTGTCTTCCTGGCAGCGGCGGTGATGACAGAGTCCGGTGGAGGATCTGATTTTAGAAATAGAGGATCCTCCGGAGCTGGACGGTACTTTTTTAGAATCCTCGCCGGCGCCGTTTCGGTGGTTGCTGGCGTGAGAAAAATATCCATTACTGGTTGCAACAAACCAGGGACTAACGGCTATAACGGGCGTGACACTGTGCGTTCATGAAGAGTTTCAAAGATTATGGATGAAGTGGTCTCCTGAACCGGCATAGGGATATTTAATTTTGCAGCTCCTCTACACAACACTTCCTGAAACGTAGAAATATCATCCACCGTAGATACCCGAGAGGGTGGCGTCTCCGAGAGTGTCGGTGAATAATCCCTTCTGGATGATCTAGAAGAAGGGGAGGTAGAAGGGGTCCTACGGCGCCTTCTCTCTGATCTGGTCGACTCTCTTCTGCGGGAGGAAGACCTGGATCGCCTTCTTGGTGTTCGAGAGTGACCTCGAGATTCTC
The DNA here is from genome assembly GCF_964204655.1 of Triturus cristatus. Taxonomy (NCBI): domain Eukaryota; kingdom Metazoa; phylum Chordata; class Amphibia; order Caudata; family Salamandridae; genus Triturus; species Triturus cristatus. Next base: position 81,459,759 of record NC_140586.1, on the reverse strand, counting down.
TTCCCCGAGAACTTGGTCTGATCGGTCTCGCTGGGAATTCCATGCCCCTTAATCTTGTTAGTGATGCCTTTACTGCGTCAGGCATAGCAGAGTCCTGAGGCATCTCCCTTACGGGACTCTGAGGTACCGCATTGTCCTCTTCCTGCACAAGCTCTGGTGATTCGGATCTTGAACTTGAGCCCTCTGATCCTGAAGGCGAGATAGATATAGGACGCGGTGACTCAGGAGTTGTATATATCAGTCTATGAGGGGATTTGCGCCTTGAGACTGGTCGAATCGTAAGGCGAACATGTGACACCTCCTGCGTACCCTCAACAGAGGGCTGCCTCGACGGTGATAGGCCTATCACCGGAGATCTTGGACTCGAATCCTCGAGGCTCCGAGCTTCTTGTCTCGGCGTCGAGATTATCTTCGACGGAGGCTTTATGTACCTCTCCAAAGCTTTGGAGACCTGTGAGGACGGAGGCACCTGCCTCGACGTCGACTCCAACGGAGGCATCTGCCTCGACGTCGACTCCGACGGAGGCCCCTGCCTCGACGTCGGTCTTGACGGAGGCATCTGCCTCGACGTCAACTCCGACGGAGGCCCCTGCCTCGACGTCGGCCTTGACGGAGGCGCCTGCCTCGACGTCGACTCCGACGGAGGCGTCTGCCTCGACGTCGTTCTTGGCGGAGACTTCTGTCTCGACGTCGAATGCTCCAACGACGTCGAAAGCCTCTTCGCCGACGAACGATGTTTCCTCGACGGCGATCTTGATTTTGACGGCGATCTTGGTCTCGACGTTGACTGTGTAGATCACCTACGTACTTCTTGCGACGTCGACTGATGTCTCGCAGACCTCGACGTCGAACGATGTCTTTCCCTCGACGACGAACGATATCTCTGTGCAGACGTCAATCGATCCTCTCTTGACGTCGACAGATGCTTTCTCGACGTTGAACTGTGGCGCCGAGTCCTCGACGCCGATCTTTTAGACGCCGTCGACGTCGAACGCATCCGCTTCGACGCTGAATCTAAAGTCGTCGATGATTTTCTCTTTGCAGCATGACTTCCCCTTGACTCCTCACCTCTCAGCGACGATCCCGCCGCTGGAGTCTTCGACGCCGAGCCCGACGCCGATGGGGAGCAAACAGGGACCAACTGCTTCGACGTCGACCGTTCTGCTAAGCCGTACAGTCTAATCCTCTCCCTCTCCTTTAAAGTCCTTTTGGAAAGGTCTTTACAAAGATGGCATGTTGCTGGAGAGTGAGAGTCCGGCAGACAGATAATACACACCTCATGTGTGTCTGAAGCAGCCTTCTTTTTTCCACAAGATGGACATGGAATAAATAAAGAAGGCATTTTTCTGACAAAATAGCAAAAAAATCAGTCAGAAAAACACAGGATACTAACTTCCTCTCAGATGTTATAAGAAGAAGTCCAAAAAATCTTTAAGTTGTAATAATTCTGTGCTTATGACTATTGATGAGGATCCCCTGGAAGAGAAGTGAGGAAGCTTTTTCCCTTAATATCCTGCTCCCTTAATATCCTTATCAGGTGTTTTTTGGTATGTTTTGGAGGTTGTAGAGGAGGCGTCATTTTGAAGTGAAGGTATTATCCTTGAGATACAATGCTTAATGCCTACTTGTCCTTGGTGACTGAGCAACACTATTCTAGATGAGGAGTTACCCTATGGTATGGGAAGCAGTGTGGGGGAGCAGGGATGGGGAGAGGAAATAGGGGGAGGGAGAGCGGTGGGTGGGGGACGTTGTCACTGTCTCCCCAGTGAGGGTCTTCCTCTTGTGGGGGTTGAATATTTTGGGATAGTGGCCAGTGAATACATCTGGCTTTTCCAATATTGTTTTTTTGTCCTTGTTTGTATTGATTATAGGGTTGATAAGGCCATTAAGGGAACTGAATAATCCCCCTTTGGTGATTTCTAATAGCTACACCATGACAGCTGCTCTTACAATTTGATTAGAACCAGGTAAACTTTCCCCCAATTGTGCTACAAAATGCTGATGAGAATGTTTTGGCAGATCATCAATGGATGTCTTCATGCAGTCCATTATTTCCCTATTATAATTGTTGTTCTATAACTAACCAATAAGGCCGTAGCACTAGGCTTTTAAAAATGAACTGCTGCTGTTCCACACACCTTTCCTGTCAAATCCCATTTCTTGCTCTCCTTCAGAGGATATTCAGAAAATTTGAGGTATTCACTGCCTGACAGATGTGACACTTATAATTTTGGGTTTTGGGTCACGTTTTAAGAATTTGGGATCCTTTTGAAGGACTTTGTATTTCTTCAAACGCCTTGGGATAGCAATTTAATTATTGCTGGTGTTAGAATATTTTCTTGTGCAATGTCTAAATACTTGGAACCAAAGGGAGGAGAGGTCTTGAAGCCACACAAGTCCGTAGTGTCCTCTAAGATAATGGACACTGCTGGTTTAGAGGTTTCAAGTGGAATATTCAGTTGTTATGCACCTCTTGCTGGGACATCATGAAATGTGTTGATGTCATCGACTGGAGAAGCATGAGTTGGAGATGCCGGCAGAGATTTAGGTGTGTACAAGGAGTGGGAAGTGTCAATGTCCGGAAATAAAGAGCATGATCTCAATGGAGTTCTGAGAATCCATTTTTCAGGGAAACTACTAGTTGGCATTATACATGGAGGCGACATAGAGGTTGTCTTTGAAACCATTCTTTGCGGGGATAAATTTAAAGGTTGAAATCTTTCTTAAAAAGGACTTTCAAATAGAATAACTGGTGTTTTAGGTACTGTCAGCAACCATTCATGTTTCGATGCTGAAGCAGGTCTTCCTTGATATGACAGTGATAAGGATCGCCGGTGGTGCTTTGACATCGGTCTGGTTTTCTATGTCCATTCTTTTGACATCAACAATGTCTCCTGACATGAAGAGCACTGCTCAGTCTCAATGCCTGTGATTGTTGACCTCACCTCCGACACTGAGCATGTTTGGGCCAATGCCCTTGATGTTAAACCACTTGCCGTCAATCTTGAATGACGCCGGGAGCAGCAACATCGACGGTGTACACTTCACTGTTTCTCTGAGGATCTCCCTCTGGAGGAGTTCTTTTCGGATCACAATTGTTCTGGTAAGAGACTTCTCAGAGGTTGTCTTTTCCTGTCTCTTCTGTTCTTCTGATTTCTTGTTTGCAAGCATTCCTCGAAGTTGGATGCCTTCCCTGTCCTAATGAGTGCGCTTAGACATTTTTGGGCAGATATTGCAGCCCTTAACAGAAAGAGATGCAGATAGACACACTACACAACCTTATGAGGGTCCAAGATCCTTTTTCCTTGTCACTGGAGGGGCACTTCTCAAATAGAGAAGGCATAATGAAATGAAAAAACATTTTATCACTTGACAGCCAGATTTTAAAGACATCAGCTGAAATTTTGCCTAAAAGACAAATATTCTCTCAAAAACTGAAGTTTTAACACCACACATATGCACTCAGATCCTTCTCACTAGAGCCAGAAAAAAGGGTGAGGTAAACCATCTTGAGTTCCTAAAGGCACAAGAGTCTTTTCACTCAGTTTTTACATTAGAGATCCATTATGTTACTCATTGTTCTCACTTTTTAACTTGCATTTCCAACTAAGATGTTGATATGTAGTATTAAAATGTTATCAGGATGTACCTGTTGGTTGGTCAGAAAAAATCTGCTCAGACCACTTCAGTGAGCTTCATTCTATATATAAAAGGATTTTTTACTGATATTTATTGAGTTTTCAGAATTAAATGCTGCAACATAGTCAATTTGGCATTTCATAAAGTAAATATTTCTTAAACATGTGTTATCAATTGTTTGCTTATTGTTAAATCAACGCCCGCCAATCATCACCGCAAGATTTTGCATCTTAATTTTTTTGGGACAGCTTTTTGAGATAAGCCAGACTTTTTCACTTTTTTCTCTTTCACAATCTAATAACCTCTTGCTAAAAAACAAAATATATAACTATTTAATAACCTATACAGGCAGGTGGACTATTTCTATATCGATGCTAATACAACCATCTCTTGGTGTTTACCGGTCACTTGTTTGCCGTTATTGGTCACTTATGGTGTGTTTAAATAATGTAGTGTATCTTCATAGGAACTTTACTAGGATTTGTCAATATTCCTACTTATATTTACGTATATTATTAGTAACTTATCCAATCATTGCGCTACCTAGTGTTCCATTATGCCCCTCTTCTCAGTGTAGTGTCCTGCTTTCTGCTTCTGCCCAATGTGTAACTGCCTGTCTCCATTACAGGGATATGGAAGCAGTTTTAAACTTTCCAAGACATAGTTAATGTTCTTCTGGTTAACAAAACTGAGAGATCTACAAACTTTAATTTGTCTTTCCCTTCCTTTAGAAGACTAAGAAGCCACAGCACACAGCATTCCACTCTTATCAATTATCTACAACCTATATTGTTTTTGCCCACTTCAAGGGCAGTCATAGTTTGCTGCTTGGAAAATCATACTGTTCATCCTCGGTATCATTTAAACTCTGCGAAGCATATAGAATCGTAGATGTTTAAATCTAGTGTTCCTATGTGGATATGCCACTGTGCATGCCTATTTCACATCATTGAGCCCCCTGCTTAAGTCAGTCTCCATCTTGTCTCTCAATCTATAGCGGGGCTCCTACAGATCTCTAGTAATTCCCTGTACAGGCAAGTTTTCAATAATTTCCCATTGTGTAGAAAAGGCTTATCAGCTTGTGAGTTTGAGCTTCGGTGTCTCATATACCTCATATTTTATGCAGCTCTTCTAACAGTGTCCTTTGCTTTTGTCATTTGTTAAGTCTATTGGACTTCATCAGTTAATCAAACTTTATCAAGGACTACCCCATCAAACAGATCACCTACCATAGTAATCCCCACCTCTTCTCATTTTACAGAATTATGTGCAATATAATGCCCCTAGTGTCCAGGAAGACCCACAGGAGAATCACTGCAGCGTATGGTTTCAGTTGCAGAATTGTACAAAGTGCTAACTGTACACACGCACATGCTGCCTTATGTTTGCAAGCTATCATGGGGAACTACAACCTGCTCAATATTTGACACAAAAGACATCACAAGGCGGTTGAAGGTACATGTATCACAACCTTGTGCAATACCTTGTCATGGAATGACTATTAGTTAGTCACGAAAGATGTAGGAGCCTGGACTAGACAGGCGAACCAAGCATCCATTGTACTGACATTGGACCTAAAAGACGTAAAGGACCATGCCTTCACTTGAACACTCCCCCCTAACACTATCACAGTCCCATTTTTTTGCTCTGAAATAAAAACAGAGACTGTAGAATTTTTTTGTTCCTAATGTTGACTCTTTCGCATTTCCTGGTATGGCCTACATTCTTCATGGAGCGTCCATGTCAAAACAGCTAAGTGTTTTGTGGGACCTGTGACAGTTGGAGCTGGAGCTTGAGTCTCTATACTACCTCTGCAATGACTCAGATATGTTATCAACGTTCAGACTTCAGTGAAATTACTGAAAGGCTAACTCATTATTTAAATAAATATGCTGCTGCACGGAGACTGGGCTGGTAAAATCTTTGTCTCTCTGTTAAGAAAAAAACTGGATCACTTCATATTGTATTTATTTATTTATTTATAAAGTTTTATATAGTGCGAACTTGACCCAAGAGGGTATCAGAGCGCTTTACATTTAGGATCGTTGCGTTAAAAGTTACATCAGTTACAAGAGCATAGTAATGTACAGTACACATCAACAATATTGCAAGAATTCGTAGGAGGGAGGGAAGGAAGGAGTAATAGGGGGAGACGAGGAGGAACTATGCCCAATGTCTGGCTGGGTAGGTGACTGTCAAGGGGAAAACCAGGGCCAATCTCCTCATTAGCTGTCTAGCAGCTCCACCGGGCATTAGCCATGTTGCTTATTGTATTTGTATGTATATAGCACGTACTACTCCTGATGAGGTGTTGAAGTGCTTTTCGGAAAGTAGCATGCTACTACGGAACCAAAAGGTGGACAAATTGTGAGTATGTTAGTTGGATGACTAGGATAAAGGATGGATAGAGGAGGAAAAGGTTTAGAAAGTATTATTTAGGAGTTCATAGTAGTAAAACAGATGTCTCTGTTAGTTGGATGAAGAGGATAAAGGATAGATAGAGGAGGGAAGAGTTTGGAAAGGGTTATTTGGAAGTTCATAGTAGTAAAAGAGGTTTGAGATGAGTCAGAGGGTGGAGGTAGGGGATCATTTGGAAGAGGAATAGGATGAGCCATGTAATGGGGGTTTGGTGAGGTTTGGGGGGGTTTGTTAACTTTTTTTCTCTCCAGTGGGAGGAAAATATGTAAATATATAAGTACACATAAAAGGTATATATAGATAGCCATTTTAACAAGATACGCAGATGGAAAATATTCGAGAGATATAAAATTGTATGAGCTAAAGTTCCATATGTACATGCATGGATAAATAATTACCAACTCAGGCTTTCAATTTGAGCTGTAAATGAAAGTCTTTTATTTAATTTATTACTAAGGATTTAAAAAAATAAAATATTTGTCCCCCAATATTTCAATAGTGAAGCACTTATAAATACAATTCCTATAATCATATTTACACATTGTGACAGACAGTTATGTGTTATTACAGGATATGAAACCCATTAGCGTACACTCATCATGTTATATGTTATTGACACACACACACACACACACACACACACACACACACACACACACACTGAATGGTGTAGGATCGCACTCCTTCACAATCAGTAGAGCAACCTGGCATTGATGCCTGCTTTCTCCTCTTTTGTATGCTATTGCCATGAAACCAATCATGGCACGACTGCGGCAACTGTGTGCAACCCATCCAAGCCCCTTCTCCAAACCTAAACGCCATTGCCCACTATCACTCACAATGGGGCCACTTTGCCAACATATCCTGGTGCCCCCTTTCACCCCTTCCCATTTGGCTCCAACACAGGACCTTGTACAAACACAGTTGATCATTTCATTTCACCCCACAGGTTCACTGATACACCAATGAATCTATGTCCTAGCCCTTACGACTGGGGCCAGTAGACCTCACTAGTAGGTTAGTTGCGATCATGGGTTACAAGGCTGTTTTCTGGCCCCCACGTTGGCGCTTTACTAGGTGAGAATGAGCCGGGGTGCCTTAAGATATCTTGTGTCAATATTCCCTTTTTATTCACCACTGCATCCATGATCCAAATCTACCTGCATGGGTGTATTATTGGCTCGTATTGAGGTGTTTAACTATTTATTGTGGCGATTGGCCAGCTCCTATACACACTGGCTGATAACATATTGTACCAGCCAGCCTTTGCATATCCTGGTTGACAACTATATGTGCCAGTTGACAGTAAATTACACTGTTTTAGGGTATGGTATTATTCACATTCACAAATCTACCATCTACATGAGTATATTAGGATCCCTTGGTCCAAATGAAATGCTGTGATCCTTTGGACAAAAATAGGCATGAAACATGTTGATACATTTGTTTTTCCACACACACTAACTAGCGCATGAGAGGTTCATTATGCCATGCTCTTACCTTGACTTTCTGTTTTTTAATTATAACAAAGGAACCCAGTGAATAAAGAATATATGGGGTTCCTCTAGTTATTTTTATTGACACACACTCCCTCCACTTCTACTCAAACTCCTTCACCACATGTCTCACCACTCCACTTAACTCACTCCGGCAAAGAGCCCCTTGCGTAGTTTGATGGGCATTGCAGCACCGGCCCCATGAGGAGCTGCCTGATGATGAAGCATGACACCCCCTGGGGTGTGTGAGGGCCCTTGCTCCGGAAAGGAGAACCCCCCTTCTGTAAAAACCTAAAACCTTTCTTTCCACCCCCATAGGAACTGCATACCTCTTGTTTTACAAATCTAACCTAGGGGCACGTATGCAGGACCTGCCCTAAGTACCGGTCCCTCCAGTTTCCTTGTCACGACTGCTGCAACACCATTCTGAAAGCGGGCTGAGATATACCTGTAGTCTAGATGTATGCTGACAATGTTACTATATATGTTAAAAAGTTCAAAGTCAATTTGGCACTGATACGCGCGAGTTCTCCAGATTTGGTGGACTTTAATTGGTCCAAATCTGTACTTTTCCCCTTTACCCCAGTCACATCGCGGTTTGACATAACTTCACGCTGCTGTATCTCTGCAGTTAAATACTTGTACATCAGTGTAAGTAAGGACAAGGAAGTGATATGGCAGAAGAATTATCGTAGGGCCGCTGCCTGGTTGGAAGAACGGATCCCAGGTGTACTAGGTTGCCTCTGTCTATGGCTTGTAGAATTGCCATAGCTAAAATGGGCATACTGCTCAAGTTCCTTTGTCTTTAAAATATCCCTATGCAGTTGACAAGATCCTTCTTTGACTGCCTTAAGTCTCTGCTGATCAGTTTGATTTGGGGGCAGAAACCGAGACTGGCCTGGGAGGTGGTAACTTTGCCATTTGAACAGGGTTTGAACAGGGGGGAATGCATGCTGCTGATTTTGGAACTTTACTATTACTGTGCACAGGTACAGTTTATCCATCACTGGGATCATCCTTCGCCTTTTTGTTTTTTATCACGGGGGTCTGCACTGTGTAACACATCCCAGGGGTGAGATTGACATGGTGGGATGTGCCGTTTGGGCATGGAATTGGCTACATCGAACAGCCCGGCTGCCTATTTTATACTCCTGCAGCATGTGCCTGGCAGAAAACCCAACTTTATCCCTCATATTGGATGAATCTATCTGCCTGCAGCTAAGGGTCAGGATAAAAGGAAGTGGTGGGAATCTGTACCTGACAGTACATTCATGTACTATGTAGCCTACAAATTGTCACTGACTGCATGCCACTAGATATATTTCTTTATTATCAACTGCACAACACCAATAGGGCCAGGAGCCTGCTAATCTTCAGGCTCTGGATTCCATACTGAGCTCGCTTTCACACAGGAGATTGATTACATGGCTCAATGCCACTAAGCAAGACAAGGTACCTGTTGTTGAACCTAAAGTGTATTTTGAGCGGCAGAGGAAGTTTGTTATGGATATTCCAGACTAAGAATGGTTATACTACTGCTCCCAAACTGGTACCCTTTCCCCTAACTATAGGCTAACTCTCACACAAATTAAATTTTTGCCTAGACTGTACCGCAGTCCTGTCAAGCTACTCAGAATGGGCTTTGCGGACAATGCTAGATATAAGCGATGGTGTGAGAGTGATGCAGCGTTTTGCACTGAGCCTGGTGGTGCCCTGTCATTGCTGACTATTGGGCCTTGAATTAATCGAGGAGGTAACCAAGGCCAGAATGACCAGGCATCTTATGGTGGCCTTTCTGGGCAACTTGAAGGAGGCCCCAACTAGTATACGAAAACTCACGGCCATGATGCTACTGTTGGCGAAGAGACAGGTGGCAATGCATTGGGGATGCAGTGCCACTCCCGGGTTGGATGGTGGAAAAAAGATACTGCACACTGTCAGGTACAACTGAAATACTAGTCTTTAATGCCTGTCAAAAACAAGCCAAACAATATTTGGGTCCCATTCACAACGCACCTAGCTCTGCGACATGGTCGACATCTGAATGCCTCCAGATCGAATAAATGTGCCTCACAGAGGGAAACGTTGCAGCGCTATGGAATACTGTATACCAATCCTCTATGCTATGCATTATTTGAGACCAATAGACTACTGTTCCTCTTGCTTGTATCAGATGTATACGATTGAATGTGATTTCTTTTCACCTAGTTGACATGAAGATGTACAGTATGTTGTTTGATTGTTCAATCAATCAATCAATCATTTGTAAAGCGCACAACTCACCCGTGAGGGTCTCAAGGTGCTGGGGGAGGGGGGAAGCAGCTACTGGTCATACAGCCAGGTCTTGAGGAGTCTTCTGAAAGTCAATAGCTCTTGGGTCCGTCTCAGGTGGGTGGGGAGGGTGTTCCATGTCTTGACGGAGAGGTGGTAGAATGATCTGCCGCCGGTGGTCGATCAGTGGATGCGTGGGACAGTGGCGAGGGTGAGGTCGGCGGAGCGGAGCGGAGCTGGCGGTTCGGGGTGTAGAAGGACAGTCGTTCGTTGAGGTACGCTGGTCCAGCGTTGTGGAGTGCTTTGTGAGCGTGGGTGAGGAGCTTGAAGGAGATCCTCTTGTTGACCGGCAGCAAGTGCAGGTCTCTCAGGTGGGTCGTGATGTGGCCGTGGCGGGGGAGTCCGAGGATGAGGCGTGCGGAGGCGTTCTGGATGCGTTGGAGTCTTTTCTGGAGTTTGGCCGTGGTTCCTGCGTAGAGGGCGTTGCCGTAGTCCAGTCTGCTGCTGACGAGTGCTTGGGTGACCATCTTTCTGGTGTCAGTGGGGATCCATCTGTATATCTTGCAGAGCATGCGGAGGGTATTGATGCAGGAGGAGGAGACGGCGTTCACTTGCTGGGTCATGGAGAGTGTTGAGTCCAGGATGAAACCCAGGTTGCGTGCATGTTTGGTTGGTGTCGGGGCAGTCCCAGCGCGGTCAGCCACCAGGAGTCGTCCCATGCGGAGGGGGTGGAGCCGAGGATGAGGGCCTCCGTCTTGTCTGAGTTTAGTTTCAGCCGACTCGTCTTCATCCAGTCGGCAACGGCCTTCATTCCTTCATGGAGGTTTGATTTGGCGGTTGCTTGGTCCTTGGTGAGGGAGAGGATCAGCTGGGTGTCATCGGCATACGAGATGTTGAGATGGTGTGCATCGGATGATGTTGGCGAGTGGTGTCATGTAGATGTTGAAGAGGGTTGGGCTGAGGAAAGAGCCTTGGGGCACACCGCAGGTAATCGTGGTGGCTTTGGAGCGGAAGGGGGGGGGGGGGTGGACTCTCTTGGTACTGCCAGTGAGGAAAGAGGTGATCCAGTCCAGGGCTTTGTCTTGGATCCCTGCGTTGCGGAGGCGCGTGCGCAGGGTGTGGTGGCAGACGGTGTCGAAGGCGGACGAGAGGTCCAGGAGGATGATGGCCGCGTTTTCGCCGTTGTCCAGTAGGGTTGTGATGCCGTCAGTGGCAGCAATGAGGGCGGTTTCGGTGCTATGATTGCTGCGGAAGCCGGGCTGGGAGTGGTCCAAGGTGTTCTCCTCCAGGAAGTGGGTCAGTTGTCTGTTGACCGTCTTCTCGATGACTTTCGCCGGGAACGGGAGCAGGAAGATGGGTCGGAAGTTCTTGAGGTCTTTCGGGTCTGTGTTGGGTTTCTTGAGTAGGGAGTTGACCTCGGCGTGTTTCCAGCTCTCCGGAATTGTTCTAAAAATTAAATAAATATCTTTTTTTAAGTGCTAACTGTATACAATTCAATGTTATTTACAACAGTCGGCAGAGAGATTGTGGTATACTGTGGGTCCTTAGGAACAGATGAATCAAACTAGTCTTTAGTATTTTTTACTTGAGGATTTGTGTCTCTGAAATGTGTCCGCCACTTAACCACTTCCCCTCCCAACCGAGCTGGGTTGCCAAGCAATATAGATCAAATTCTGGCGCCAATTCAACCCATTGTCTACTTTTCCCCCATATCAATTCAACCAGCAGTATATCTCTAAACAGCGATAAAACATTAGAAAAGGCAAGGAAGCATCACTATCTTAGCCAAGGTAATCTATCCAACCACCACAGCTACATCTTCCAAAAGGATAGCTGGGAAATCAGCCATAAAATCGCTGTACCCATTATCCTGTTCTATGTGTTCAAGTCTTTAATCTACACCCTAACACCCAAATAGTAAAACATCTTCAGTTCCCATTTTATATCAGGATAATCTGGTCCCATGCAGACAGGGTTCAGTGCTTAAACATGGGGAGCAAGAAGGACTTTGACCAATTCACCTGTAAGCCCACTACAATCTCAACATGTGTGAGGCTGTTACAATAGCTGAACAATCAGCTTTTACATCTTTAATGAAAAGTAACATATCATGCATAGAGTGAATCCACTTGTTCAGTGGGATACCTTGTTGTCCCCCCTCATTTAGCAGTTTAGCGAATGGCTTTATTGCAGGGCAAACAAAAGTGGCGACGGGGGCAGCCTTGCCGCATCCCTCTTGTCACATTATGCATACTAGATACTATTATGCCCAAGCAGTCCCTCATCATTGGACATACTTAAAACAGTGAGATCCGCTTTATCGTCTGTCCCAGACTGAACTTCTTCAGGCCTTGAATACATATTGGCAACTTATGTATCAAAGGCCTTCTCAATATCAAATACTAGCAGTACATAGTGAGGGCACAATACTAAGGCTTCCTCCAAGAAATTAAATCACCTCCTGATATTTTGGTAGGCTCCTCCTGATATTTAGGCAGGTAAAACGACTAAGAACTAATCTATTTGGGTCCAAGGGGACCAGCTCCTGCAGAACTGGTAGTAGTCTCCTGGCCCGTACTTTAATATTTTATAATTTGCAGTAAAGATGGAGAGGGATCTACATGACGTCACCTCCACAGTGTTTGTTTTTGGTTTGGGCAAACAGACTACCAGCGCCTCATTGATCACCTGGGGAAGATAACCTGTCTCAAAGTCTGCATTGTAAAAATATTACCAGTCGCAGTGTAAACTGGTCCAGGACATTTCAGTAGAATTCAGATGAAAGACAAGACTGTCTAAACCCTGTTTTTTCCCATCAGCCAGTTCTAAAACAGCCTCCTTCATGTCATGGGCTGTAGGGAAAATATTCTCAGATAAGTATGCCACCACTCTAGAGTGCATTTGTCACTAATACAAGGTTCAGTACTAGTCATTAAAAATATAATACTTTGTTAATTTTATGTGTGAGGAATATACCATTGTTTTCTCTAATCATAGTTATGGTAGCAATGGTCAGGTCAGTTTTAATTAGCCACCTGAGTAGTCTATTTTTCCTACTTTCCTCAGTAAGTGAAATAGTTCACAGCAGCGTAGTCCTTCATTAAAGGAGGAATGGATTTCCCTTCCTTGGATTAATCTTTCCATGTTTGTGAAGTCCTGTTATATCTCCTGTTCTAATCCAGACAGATTTATATTTAGTATATTTAACTCAAGAAATTTAGTTTTACAGCTTCCCCCCACTGCTCTGATACACTTCCCTAAAATCACCATTTTAAAGGACTCCCATTCTACCAACTAAGAGGAGGCTGCCTTTGGGGCTTTCATGAAAGTGCTGTCAATGATCTGATAGGGCTCTCCTCTACAGTAAGCTACTGGAGGTTTCACCGCCTCTTTGGATGGTGAATCATCTAGCTTATTACTCTGCAATTTCCATGTTGGAATGAAGATAGCAATATACCAAACCAGATCCCTATTAAGGAATAATAATTTTTTCCAAGAATTCATTATCATATAGCACTGCTTGTGAGGATATTGAACATACTATAAGGCTGTCTCACATGCAAGTCATGGGCCAATGAATAGAATGAGTATTCCATGTCCAAGGGGTGTCTACTTCTCCTAGAGTCCAATAGGGAAGAGCTGGTCAGCCACTCTAAGTTCCTTAGCCACTCTATCAATGGCAAAGTACGGAAATAGAGGGTGGAAGAGGTCACGAACTTTGTCTAGAACACTATTATTCTCCACTCAGGAACAATGGGAGGTGTGGTCATTGTGCTAGTTGCTGGGTCAGCAATGTGTGAAAGTCTGGTTGGTTTATATTTGGAGTATATATGCTGTCCAGTACCACTTGGCCAACATCTAGCCTCTCTTAAACAATACATATTGCCCATATTTCTCTATCAAACTGACCATCAGCCACAAAGGGGACTCCTCCTTTGACCCACACTACAACTCCACTAACATATGAAGAATAAGCAGCACACTACATTTGTTCTCTCCAGCACCTCTGTAACATTGACCCCAATGTGTTTCCTGCAGTAGGGCAATGCGGATACCCCTACGCCTCATATACTAATAGCTTTTAGCTCTCTTACATAGAGGACTCATACTCCAGATGATCCATGTCATAATCAAATATTTCTTAAGTGATGTTGCGTTGCTAATCCACTTATATGCCGCCCCCCTTACAGCCTCACCCCAACCAGTTCGGCCACACAGGATTCCAACAGACTTTAGACACCAAGTCCACCTAATTAAAACATCCATCAAATCCCCACCCAAGGACTGAAGAAGCCAAAAATAACTACAAGACATTCTTCTATCCAAATAACTATATATAATATTCTGTTATATTACATATAGGTAACATGATATAGGCCCAGGTAACTTTATTACCCTTCACCTATATTCTTCCCTACATTACACGTATAACGGTTTACAGAGACTGACCTTTTACCTAGATACAACACTGCATTCGGAACGCAGGTTTTCCCTAGTTCGAAATCTCATACATTATGCATGAGGGTTCCTGTAAGCACAGCAGGACTACTATCTCCTGTATAATATCTATGTACAAAGTTCATGCCCGACGTCATCCTTAATTCGACACAGTAATACAGCGAGGTAGGACCTCTGGGAAGACCTATGGGTGTATATATACCCCACATCTTGCTATGATAGACAAAGGAGACCAGGACTTCCCGGCCGACACACTGACCAGAGACACTGAGGCTCCTGAATGCAGACACTCCAGCTCGCAGTGGTCTAACATCCCTCGCGGGGTGTCCAACTCGAGACCAAGAGGGAGTCCCACAGTCTCTCACTTTAGGTAATGGGGTTGACTTTATCCTAGAGAGATTATTGGCTTAACACCTACACACATGCTAGGTACACTTAAGTACATCTAGTTAGGGAGATATCGTAAGAGTACGCATATTTTTATTATCATGTATGTTATGTACTTGTATGTATTCATTTTTTTTTTTTTTTTTTTGGTAAATATTTTTATTTGCATTTAAACACTCAAAAAGCAGTACAATCAACAACTATCCCTTGCCTGGGCATGTCAATATACAACTCCCATCACATAAACGTCCCATTTATGAGTCCGCAATATATGGTGTAAAGCGTTGCCCCCCAGCAACCTTGCAGGATAATCCTTGGAAGCCCGCCACCCGGCGTCCACCCATAGGCATACCATATTCTCACAGAACGCGGAGTCCCCATGCAGGAGGTACCCCCGTGTAATTGGAGCAACCAAACAAGATTCAAACAACTACCCCATGCTACAACCCTCCCCCCGACCACCTCCCTACACCCACCCCCCCCCCACCGGCATGACTGCTTGACAGGATACATGACAAGACACTCAACTCTTGGACTCTACATCCCTGACCTTCCCAACCCAGGACCACCGACCACCCAGTTGTGCTATTTCCTAATCCCAAAGCTCTTCCCTAATCAGATGCAGGGGAGGCCGGGTCCTGCCCGATCTCTGCATCAGAGGCCCCACCCCCTACAGGGTCAGCAACTTTCAAGAGTTCCACCAATACACCCCAAGCTCGGGTCGACTCCAACGCCTTGTATGTACTTGTATGTATTCATGATTAATGCCAGATGATAGAGCTCTACCATCCGTTTACTTTCATAGTGCTTCTAATCCTATATATCTACTACTGTCTAACGGTTGTTGCAGCTCATCTATTTTACACCAGAATAACAACTGTTCATTAAAGTTCATCAGTCCGACACCAATCCCACAATGTATGCTGTCCGAACGTGCAGATCCTGCATAGGTTTTATAGGATCTACACGACAATTCATGTAGTACCTTGCGCTTAATGGTCTCTGCTCAAAGGCACTAGGGGGATGCGCCATCAAGTCATAGCTTCCCTTCCAGCGTACCATGGAGCAGATGAGCTGGAGAGGGTGAAACCCTCTTCCACAATGTAGCCAGATCTATAGTCCACTCTAACCAGGGGAACATTTTCTAAGAAACAGCACAAACTATTGTATCCTAATGGGAGAACACTCAAATCTGAAATGTCAAACTCTTGTATCGTAGGAAGGAGTTCCAGTAGACGTGGTTAGGTTACAGATAAATACGTTTCTTGTTCTTAGATGATAAGTAGGTTTTCCAATAAAGATGTAGCAAAGACCCCACCAGGAGCCGCTTCCCTGCTTCCAAGTACATCATCAACAACACCAACATTCTACCCAACACCTTCACACTGGCTGAGCAGCAGAGGCAGAGAAACAGGGAAGATGCATAGTATAATACCTTAGATAACACACCTTCCCCCATTATATAATACACAAAAACATAGCAAATATAAGAAGATCACAATTATACAAAGGAAACTTGCAAGAGAAAATGTCACAAAATACAAGTAGAAAACAGCATTACATAGGAAACACAAAATACTAGAATGTAAGTAGAAAATTACAGTTACAAGAAAGAAACTTGCATAAGAAGACATCGGAAATGCAAAAATACAAACAGTATTTAGTGAAATACACAAGGCACTAAAGTTGTGACTATGCATAAAATGCAGCAAGATGCAAGGAGGAAAAGGAATACATGACAGATAAGACACACATCTCCTACCTTAGCAGAGAAAATTGAAAGCGAAAACTTTCAAAAAGAAGGAAACTGTCAGAAACACAAATGCAAAAGGAGAAAGAGACATACATAAATAAGAAAAAAGTATACCACGAAAACAAACAAGGAAAGAGTGCTCCAAATTACCACCACAACCACACCGGCTGGCCAGACTGGTGAAGAAAATGGGGAACCACGGAACAGAGCAAAAGGAAGAAGAAAGGACAAAGACTTACAACCAGACAAAAGTAAGCAACGGGTGGCTAGCACCCAAACAGAAAGTAAGCAAGGGGTGAATTACACCCAACAGGATGAGAATACACCCAACCAGAAAGCAAGCAAAGGGTGACATCCACCCAACCGGAAAGTAAGCATGGGGTGACTGGCACCCAAACGTTAAGAAATCATAAGTAGGCAACGGGTGGCTGACACCCAAACAGAAAGCAAGCAAAAGGTGACTGACACCCAACCAAGAAAGCAAACAATGGGTGGCTGACACCCAAACAGAAAGCAAACAATAGGTGACTGACACCCAACCAAGAAAGCAAGTAACGGGTGACTGACACCCAATAAGAAAGCGTGCAACGGGTGGTATACACCCAACGATAAAGCAAGGGGTATCTCCAAACAGAGCACACACAGAAGAGAGTGATCTAGATGGACCGCAAAACAGGCTGCATGTGTACCCAGTATAACCTGAAGTTCAGCACTTAAAGGTGAAGAAATAAATAAAACTGCACAGCGTCTCTACTCCGAGGGCGGTAAGGCTGTAGACAATAAAATAATGTCCCCCGAAATACCTCACATACATGGCTCCACAGACTTCAAACTGATAGTCGCAGGTTTTGAAGAAGGTGTACGCGTCACCGCGCTAGAGGAACTCACAATTAAAGCAAAATGCCACCGATGTTGATCTGTTGAAAAATTTATGAAGAATAGGAGTGCGCATAACCGCGCTGTAGCCATTCAGGTATACTGCTGGTAGAAGCTTGTAAATGTGCGCACCAACACGCTGTAAGCACTACAGAAGATGCAAGTACGTGCTGAAGAAAATCTCCGTAGGAGCCTTGTAAGCATTGCTAAGCAACGGAGTGAAGGACGCTGCACATAGGAGACGTGACATACAACACGTAAAGACGTGCGACGTCACGGAGAAGGCGCTGGTAGAAGCGTCAGTCGGGAGAATGCTGCGGCTGGAGTGTCGGCTGCGAAGGACTCCACCAAGGAACACGGTAAAGTTCTTTAGTGGAACACAGGATCTGGTTTGAAAAATGCCAGCTGAGAGCTTGCGAAGGTGTATAAACATTGAAGAGGCAAGCAAAGTGCAAGAAATAAAGTCAGTAAAACTTATGATGTGTCGACAGAGGTTCAGGGTAAAGACGTCCACAGCAACGCAAATTCTCCATAAATGTGCAGGCAAAGCGCAAGTCACGCTCAATCCTTGTGGAGAAGAACCATGAATAAGTGTCTATCAGACAGATAAAATGAAAGTATCCATAGTGAGGTTGCAGAAATTAGTAGAGTCCTTGCGGTTAGCTACTTAGCTTGTAGAGGATGTAATCAGTGGCAATAAAATTTAATTTAGGCATGAACATACACCTTGTCAATGGCAGCAGGAAACAAACGCCCTGTAAATGGCAGCGAGGTGTCAGAGGCAGCAGGAAAAAGATGCTCTGACAATGCCAGCAGGAAATATATGCCTAGTAAATAGCAGCAGGAACCATACGCCTTGTCAATGGCACCAGGGTGTCTATGGCAGCAGGAAACATATGCCCAGTAAATAGCAGCAGAAAACATACGCCCTGTAAATGGCAGCAGGAAACGGTTGTATGACTTTACAACGCATTCCGTTGTAACGCATGCCTTTACCACGAATGCGTTACAACGCGAATGCCATCACCACGCATATCCTTTACCACGAAAATGCCTTTAACATGCATACTTTTACAACGATTTTCGTTGTTAAATTATGCATGTTAATGGCATTTTCTTGTTAAAGGATATCACACTAAAAATCTACCTTTTAAATTTACCCCTGCGCGACCCCCCCCCCTCATTCCTCCTTACCTCTCCTCGATCTTCCTTGGTGACGTTCCACGTCGTTAAGAGGAAGCGGAAATGTCCTTCCGTTTCCTCTAACGACGCCGATCGCCTCCACATCTCTCTTTAAATGATGGAATCAGGTGCGTTTTTAAAATATTTTATTTTGGGGGGTGCCCCCCAAGCCCTCTTTTTTAATCCCACGCTTTTTTTGGGGGAGGGGAGACCCCCCTTTTTTTACTTTTAACTTTAGCACACATGCCTTTACTACGAATTTCGTAGTAAAGGTATGCGTGGTAAAGGCTTTTCGTTGTAACCACGCATGCGTTGTAATGCATGCGTGGTTATGGTTATGCGTGGAAACAGCCGCGTTGTAGTGGCCGTTTCCCCAGGAAACAGGCAGCAGGAAACATATGCCCAGTAAATAGCAGCAGGAAACATACGCCCTGTCAGTGGGCTGTCCGGTGAAACTGGACACTAGTGGGGCGGGTGGGCGTGAAATCCTTAAGTAGGTTCTTTTTTAAGTAAAATCTTGAATAAAAGTTCCTTATGAAGCTTGAAATAAGTCCTCATGTGTAGTTTTAATCCCACCCTCGTCGCCAATTTATGTTGTATCGTAGGAAGTAGACGTGGTTAGGTTACAGATGAATACGTTTATTGTTCTTAGATGATAAGTAGGTTTTCACGTAAAGATGTAGAAAAGGCTTTACTATGAGCAGCCTCCCTGCTGCTCAGCCCAGGATCCAAATGACACTCCACCTCACAGCAATCCACAAATTCCAATGACATCACCATCCACACTAACATTCTACCCAACATATTCACACTTGTTGAGCAGCAGAAGCAGAGAAAAAGGGAAGATGCATAGTATAAAACCTTAGATATAACACAAACTTTATCTGAACCAGTCACTATCAATATTGTTTTATTGTCCCCCATGGCCAAGATATACCTTTCTTAAGTCACAACAATTCCCATGTAGAAGGAGGCGTAATCTTGGGGAAGCACTCTTCTTTGATCCATGGTCCTCCAGATGGTGTATCTCAGTCTATATATTTTTCAAATCCGTATACTCATAACTGGGAGATTTTGTCTCCTTACTGATCCCTTCAGCTGCAGGCAATGCCAATAGTTTGTCCACTTGTGATTGACCCTGGCGAAGTAGTGGAGGTGTTCTTGGGAGTATTCGTGTTTGCGTCCTGTGTGTTATCATTATCGCTGGAGCGGCTGTCAAGGTCTATGTTGTCTGGGAGGACATGTTCTATTGGCTAACCCTTGTTGTTCAGTCAAATCCTACACTATCTCCAGCTCTGTGGAAAAAAGTGATTAGCTCATTTTAAGACTAGTATAACACAACAGTATTCTAGATGTGATGAATATGTTATATGTGCAGTAATCTGTCTACTGCACATTAAACATTTTTCAGCCTTCTAAAGGAGGGCATCATTAGAATAGATGGCAAAAGTCAAAACCATTTCAGTCTTTAATAATTCACTTTTTCCTAGGTCCATAGATGGAGATTCAATTATTCTCTTGGAAAGTCTCAATACATAAGTCTACTGTAGGCTTATATTTTGTATATATTATGATATAAATGCATTACCCAAATACAGCAATATTGCACTGGGCATGGAAAAACATGCAAGTTAAGATCAGCTTAATTCTGGTGTAACTGCTGTGCAGAAAAGACTAGTAAACATTAGGGTTATCCCTAATTAATATGCCTAAAATAAAACAAATCTATGTAATATCACACAAATTAACAGTATCAACTTACTTGCTGTATCTAGGTGGTTAGCACACACGCACACATCCTCTAGAGTCTAGACCAAATATTTTTCAAACAAATTACAGTTTAGTTTGGATATATTGTACAACCAAATGAAAAGGGGGATTGTAGTAGAAACTTATACCATACCTTCAGCGTCAAACTTTCTCTGAAATTACCCAAGAGGCTCTGGTCTTTTTTGCGGTTTTCATTAATCTTGTCGATCAGTTGCTGAGCTCGGTTTTGCAAGCTTTCGATGCTGGCATCCAATGCTGCAAAGTAGTTAGCAGATTTTGTGTCCATCGCAGTCATGTTTGAGTCACCAAGAGAGGAGCTCAGTGAAGGACTGGGTGATGGTGCATTCCTGAAGCCAAAAGTATAATAGAAAAATAAATATAGACAATTGCATACCTCCTTAAAACCTAAAAATGTAAGTAAAACATGATTTCTCATTTTCCTTCCTGTGTGACCTGAGTCCTGCAACACCTTCCTAAATATAACAGAAAGACATGCTTTCAAAACAGAGTACAATCTTAGCTATTTAGTTATGGAGAAAACAATATACATTGTTAATTAAAACTTAACCCCTTCACTACCTGGCCTTTCTCCCAGTGCCACACACTTTTTTGGCTATTTAGGGTTGTTCGAGCTTTAGCCCCCATAACTTTGTGTCCACATAAGGTATCCACGCCACATTTGTGCCCTTTTCTTCCAACATGCTGAGCATTCTGGAGGTACCCAGGGTTTGCGGATTCCCCTGGAGGAGAACGAGAAATTACATAAATACATCAAAATTTGGGGGTTTTGGGGAAATATGGGGAAAAAGTGCTGCAGAAGAAAGTGTCAGTTTTGTACCCTGTAAATGGTATCAACGAAGTGTTTGTGGTGCTAAAATCATCATCTTCCCAGCTTTAACCCCTTCGATGCTCATGACGGAGCGGTTCCGTCATGAGCATCGGTTGGGCTGTGCTTATGACGGAACCGCTCCGTCATTAGCACAGCCCCTGGGGGAAGCGCTGGCGCTCCCCCCTTGGGGCATCGATCGTGCCCCCACCGATGGGGATGGCAGCGGAAGAGTTTCCGCTGCCACCCGAGCCCCCCCACGCTTCCTGGTGACGTCAGCGCGCGCCGACGTCATCAGGAAGCGCTGGGACGCCTGGAAGCCATTTGATTCCAGGCGTCCCAGCAGCATCAACAGGTATGTGGAGCTCTCCGGTGGGGACGCGGAGGCCGCGGCGGTGATTTTCAAAGTATTGAGGCATCGGGGGAGAGGAAAGAGTATTTCCTCTCCCCTGATGTCTCAATACAGGGCATTCCTGCAGCACGATCGCGCACAGCGTCGCGATCGTGCTGCAGGAATGCCACCACTAGGCACCAGGGATGCGTTTTGTGATAAAGGAAGCGACCCCTTGGGCAAGGGTCGCTTCCTATGCCCCCATTATGTGTGCAAGACTTTTCTGCCCCCTCTGGGGGCAGATCGGTTGAATTTTTTTGCCGTTTCCGCTCCCAGGGGGGGCAGAAGAGCCCACTAGACACCAGGGAACTGTCTGATAATGTAGGAAGCGACCCCTTGGGCAAGGGTCGCTTCCTGGGCCCCAAATTTTTATGAAGACTTTTCTGCCCCCTCTGGGGGCAGATCGGTTTCGTTTTTTTGCCGTTTCCGCTCCCAGGGGGGGCAGAAGAGCCCACTAGACACCAGGGATCTGTTTGATATTGTAGGAAGCGACCCCTTGGGCAAGGGTCGCTTTCCTGGGCCCCCAATTTTTATTGAAGACTTTTCTGCCTTCTCTGGGGGCAGATCGGTTTAATTTTGTTGCCGTTTCCGCTCCCAGGGGGGGCAGAAAAGCCAACTAGACACCAGGGATGTGTTTGTTATTGTAGGAAGCGACCCCTTGGGCAAGGGTCGCTTCCTGGGGGCTCAAATATTTTTCAAGACTTTTCTGCCCCCCCTGGGGGCAGATCGGTCTTTTGTGTAGCCGTTTCTGGTCCCAGGGGGGGGCAGAAGATCCCACTAGACACCAGGGATGTTATTTTTTTGCTTAAAGGAAGCGAGCACTTGGGCAAGGGTCGCTTCCTGGGGGGCCAAATTTTTTTCAAGACTTTTTTGCCCCCCCTGGGGGCAGATCGGTCTTTTGTGTAGCCGTTTCTGGTCCCAGGGGGGGCAGAAAAGCCCACTAGACACCAGGGAATTAGTGTAAATAAAAATAGAAGTGACCCCTTGCTTCCAGGGTGCAATTTTTTATAATATGTATTTGGTCCACCCGCCCCGGGACAGAGTAGCCTTTTTTTTTCCTGCTGTTTTCTGCCCCACCTGGCACACAACCCGATTGACCATTTGGGTAGTGACATAGCATGTTATAATGTTTATTGTTATATGTTTTGTGAATTGCAATTGTAATGTTTATTTTTTACTTTTTTGTTCTAGGTGAAGGCGTTTGCTCTTTTCAGTTTGCCGTTTTGTTACTGGTGGTTCTGCTGTTTGTGTAGTTTGGTAAGAGACTTTTTTGTTGTACAATGTAAATGTGTTTGATTTCTCTGCATGAGTTTTTTTTGCAAATGGTGTAATAATAGCAGTATGTTTGTTTTTTGAGTGTCAAAAACTTTTTGCATTGGTGCTCGATGTGTATTTTGTTGTCTTGTGAGTAATTTGTTTTTTTTTCTTCTTTCTAGTTGGATATCGTTGGTTTTTGCTGTGTCACTGCAGAGTTGGTTTCTGGTGAGTGCAGCTGTCTCTTGTAATTGAATTGTATAGTTTTTGAGTACATTGATCTTTGTGATAAAGGTACACATTTCTTTACTTACTTGGTTTGCACATTGTTGGTTGTTGTTGACTTGTTTGTGCAGTCTTCTATCTTAGTAAGTATAATGGCTAGCCGCAGGATTACTGCTCAGCAGGTTGTTGGTTTGCTGTTTGAGTCTTCCTCTGACCATGGTTCAGAGACTGACACTGCATCTGAGGGAGAGGAGGCAGGGGACGATTCTGGCAGTGAGTTTTCTCTCCGTATGGAGTCATCGGATGATGAAGATACTCTTAGTGCGGATGAAGTGCCAGTGTTAGAGGAGGAGACTGATGTGCCGATAGTGCGGCAAGAGGCATCTGGGCTGCAGCCTGGGGCTGCAAGGCTTCCCGTTGGTGTAGTGCGGCAAGAGGCTTCTGGGCTGCAGCCTGCGGCTGCAAGGCTTCCCGTTGGTGTAGTGCGGCAAGAGGCATCTGGGCTGCAGGCTGGGGCTGCAAGGCTTCCCTTTGACAGTGATGACCTCTGGGTTGCCCCTGGCATGGTGCAGCCGGCATTGCCAGAGTTTACTGGTGTTCCAGGGTCTAGAGTGAATACTGAAAACTTTTTGCCGGTAAATTTTTTTCAGTTGTTTATGGACGATGTGTTTTTGGCAGAGATTGTTGAGCAGACTAATTTGTATGCCGAACAGTTTTTGAGGGACAACAGTGCCAGTCTTAAGCCACACTCTAAAGCTACCCGGTGGACTCCCACAAATCTTGAAGAGATGAAGAAGTTCTTGGGTTTAACTTTGTTGATGGGCTTGCTAAGGAAGCCATCAATGTCTTCATATTGGTCTAGCAGTCCCTTGATGGCAACGTCTACTTTTCCGGCAATCATGAGTCGTGACAGGTATTTGCTTCTGCTTCGGGTGATGCATTTTGTTGATAATGGTTTAGCGTTGCCACGAGATCACCCTGATTGTGACCATCTTTTTAAGATTAGGCCTGTCCTTGATCACTTTGTTGATCGATTTTCTGAGATTTATGCCCCTGGGAAAGAAATTGCAGTGGATGAGTCTTTGGTGTTGTTCAAGGGCCGCTTGGTTTTTAGGCAATACATTCCTAGTGAGAGGGCACGCTATGGAATAAAGCTGTATATGCTGTGTGACAGTAGGACTGGATATGTGTCTAATTTCAGGGTGTACACCGGTAAGGAATCTAGGATTAACCTCCCTGGTTGTCCGTCCACTTTTGGAGTGACTGAGAAAATTGTTTGGGAACTTGGTAGATGATTTTTTAACAAAGGCCACCATTTATATGTAGATAACTTCTACACTGGTGTGCGGTTGTTCAGGAGATTGGCCAAAGTGGACACTGTTGCTTGTGGCACAATCCGCTCTTACCGTAAAGGTTTCCCGAAAGAACTTGTTTGTCAAAAGCTTGTGCGGGGACAGTGCAATGCGTTGCGTTGCCAGGAGCTTCTTGCTGTGAAGTTTTCAGACAGGAGAGATGTCTACATGCTGACTACCATCCATGATGAAAGCACTGCACCTGTGACTGTGTGGGGTCAGGTCGCTGAAGCGCACAAACCTGTGTGCATTTTAGACTATAATAGGCACATGGGTGGTGTTGACAGAGTAGATCAGAGGTTGAAACCTTACACTGCTCTTCGTAAGGCTTACATTTGGTACAAGAAGTTGGCTATCCATCTTTTCCACTTGGCAATGTTTAATGCTTTTGTTGTGTTCCAGGATTCTTGCCCTGAGTCAAAGATGACTTTTGCTAAGTTTCAGGAGTCTGTAATAGGCAGCCTTGTTGTAGTGGAACAGGCAAGTGTTCCTAGAGTTGGAGTGGTGGAGGATGTTGCTAGATTGAAAGATCGCCACTTTCCAGATCACATTCCTCCCACACCCTCAAAAGATTTTCCCAGTAGGAGATGTAGAGTCTGTTGGCGAAGAGGTACGTGGAAGGAGAGTCGTATGTACTGCCCCGACTGTCCTTCTCATCCTGCACTGTGTCTCCCTGCTTGTTTTAGAGCGTACCACACGCGAAATAATTATTGGGAGCAATCATGAGTGGTAAAGTGAACTGCCTGGTCTGTATTCTTTTTGGATAATTTGATTCTGTTTCAAGGTTGGTGTTAGTGCAATGTATTTAGTTGCTGATTTTCTGTTAGAAGATTTGTATCTATTTGCGATTTGTTTATGTTTTTATTTTTTTCTAAAAAAATCCTAAATGTGATGGCGGTGTGTGTAGGCTTGCGCTTGGCTGTTGGTGTGTGTGGACTGGCACTTGGTTGGTGGTGTGCGTGGAATGGTGCTTGGCTGGCGGTGTGCGTGGACTGGTGCGTGGCTGGTGGTGTGCGTGGACTGGTGCTTGGCTGGCGGTGTGCGTGGAATGGTGCTTGGCTGACGGTGTGCGTGGACTGGTACTTGGCTGGCGGTGTGCGTGGACTGGTGGTGTGTGCGGACTGGTGCTTGGCTGGTGGTGTCCGTGGACTGGACCTTGGCTGGTGGTGTGCGTGGACTGGTGGTGTGTGCGGACTGGTGCTTGGCTGGTGGTGTCCGTGGACTGGAGCTTGGCTGGAGGTGTGCGTGGACTGGAGCTTGGCAGGCGGTGTGCGTGGAATGGTGCTTGGCTGGCGGTGTGCGTGGACTGGTACTTGGCTGGCGGTGTGCGTGGACTGGTGGTGTGTGCCGACTGGTGCTTGGCTGGAGGTGTCCGTGGACTGGAGCTTGGCTGGCGGTGTGCGTGGATTGGCGATTGGCTGGCGGTGTGCCTGGACTGGCGCTTGGCTGGCGGTGTGCCTGGACTGGCGCTTGGCTAGCGGTGTGCGTGGACTGGCGCTCTGCTAGCGGTGTGTGTGGACTGGCGCTCTGCTAGCGGTGTGTGTGGACTGGAGCTCGGCTGGCTGTGTGTGAGTAGTGACTTTCTGCTGGTCACTACACACACTGCTGGCTGAGTGCCACTCCACGCAATCCATCAGCATGTGTAGTTGCTGTGTGTGGATTGTGGGCGTTTGAAAGTGATGGGCCCTTGAATGGCGCTGTGTGCTGGTGTGAGTTTTGTTATGTGATGGGCCCGCGGCTGGCGGTGTGAATGGTTTTGTATGTCTCACACATATGAAAGGTGTATGAATGGCCTGTAAAGAGGTTGGTGCCTTGTCGTGGCTTTACAGCTCACGAGCTGTGAGTCAATGGTTCAGTTTCTCGCCCTTTCAATTATTACCAGTGCATTCCATGTTTTGTGAAATCACTTGCTAATACAATTGTATCTACTGAACCATCACTCACCCTCGTGCCAAATCCAACCAGTATGTGTGTGTGCTTGCGGATTAGATGGCTGTGCAGTAATATTTATCTTTCTGAAGCAGGGTGTACCTTGTCCCTTTTTGGTGAATTTTGTACTGTGTTGCTTTTGTACCTGGTGGTGCGAATGGTCTTGTTTGTATCACGTATGAAAGGTGTGTGAATGGCCTGTAAAGTGGTTGGTGCCTTGACGTGGCTTTACAGCTCACGAGCTGCGAGTCATTGGTTTGGTTTTTTGTGAATTTAATTATTGACAGTGCATTTCATTTTTGTGAAATCTCTAGTTAATAAAATTTAATACACTGAACCATGACTCGCCCTCGTGCCAAATCCAACCAGTATGTGTGTATGTTTGAGGAATAGATGGTTGTGCAGCAATCTTTGTCTTTAGTTTCTCTGCCAAGGTACACTTTCCATGTAAGAATAACCCACCAACTGTAGATATTGTCGAAAACCCATGGGAGTTCATGGTGATGTCTCTCTTGTGAATTCAAAAAGTTTTTTTTATCCCCAATGTCCTGAAAACCTCAAAATGTCTGCCACATTTTCTTTGCAATTTTATTCCAAAATTCTCACGCTGTAGGAACAATAGTTAATCTGGTTTTGCAAGGGGGGTCACTTTGGTTTTTGGCCCGGTGCTCAGCGGCCATCTAGGGAAACCTACCAAACCCACGCATTTCTGAAAACTAGACACCCGGCGGCTTCCAGGGAGGTATGGCTTGCGTGGATCCCCCAACGTTTCCTTACCCAGAATCCCCTGCAAACCTCAATTTTAGCTGAAATAATTACTTTTTTCACAAATTTTGGGGTGGGAAAGTTGTGGCATCACCGGACTCACACAAATTTACCACCACCCAGCATTCCCCTAGGTCTCCCGGTAAAAATGGTGCCTCACTTGTGTGGGGGGCCCAAGTACCCGCGGCAGGCAAGGGCCCAAAATGTAGTGAGGTGACATCAAAATGGCCTATCGCAAAACCACCGGGTTTTGCAAGGGGGGTCACTTTGGTTTTTGACCCGGTGCTCGGCGGCCATCTAGGGAAACCTACCAAACCCACACACTTCTGAAAACTAGACACCCGGCGGCTTCCAGGGAGGTATGGCTTGCGTGGATCCCCCAAAGTTTCCTTACCCAGAATCCCCTGCAAACCTCAATTTTAGCTGAAAAAATCACTTTTTTCACACATTTTGGGGTGGGAAAGTTGTGGCATCACCAGCTCACACAAATTTACCACCACCCAGCGTTCCCCCAGGTCTCCCGGTAAAAATGGTGCCTCACTTGTGTGGGAGGCCCAAGTACCCGCGGCAGGCAAGGGCCCAAAATGTAGTGAGGTGACATCAAAATGGCCTATCGCAAAACCACCGGGTTTTGCAAGGGGGGTCACTTTGGTTTTTGACCCGGTGCTCGGCGGCCATCTAGGGAAACCTACCAAACCCACACATTTCTGAAAACTAGACACCCGGCGGCTTCCAGGGAGGTATGGCTTGCGTGGATCCCCCAACGTTTCCTTACCCAGAATCCCCTGCAAACCTCAATTTTAGCTGAAAAAATCACTTTTTTCACACATTTTGGGTTGGGAAAGTTGTGGCATCACCGGGCTCACACAAATTTACCACCACCCAGCGTTCCCCCAGGTCTCCGGTAAAAATGGTGCCTCACTTGTGTGGTTGGCCCAAGTACCCACGGCAGGCAAGGGCCCAAATCGTAGTGAGGTGACATCAAAATGGCCTATCGCAAAACCACCTGGTTTTGCAAGGGGGGTCACTTTGGTTTTTGACCCGGTGCTCGGCGGCCATCTAGGGAAACCTACCAAACCCACACATTTCTGAAAACTAGACACCCGGCGGCTTCCAGGGAGGTATGGCTTGCGTGGATCCCCCAACGTTTCCTTACCCAGAATCCCCTACAAACCTCAATTTTAGTTGAAAAAATAACTTTTTTCACACATTTTGGGGTGGGAAAGTTGTGGCATCACCGGGCTCACACAAATTTACCACCACCCAGCGTTCCCCCAGGTCTCCCGGTAAAAATGGTGCCTCACTTGTGTGGGAGGCCCAAGTACCCGCGGCAGGCAAGGGCCCAAAACGTAGTGAGGTGACATCAAAATGGCCTATCGCAAAACCACCTGGTTTTGCAAGGGGGGTCACTTTGGTTTTTGACCCGGTGCTCGGCGGCCATCTAGGGAAACCTACCAAACCCACACATTTCTGAAAACTAGACACCTGGCGGCTTCCAGGGAGGCACTAGGCCGACCCGCACAAGTGAGGTACCATTTTTCTCGTAGGACTTTGGGGAACGCGGGGTGGGTGGAAATGTGTGGATCCACGCAGATTCCAGAACTTTACATCACAGAAATGTGGGGAAAATGTGTTTTTTTTGTCAATTGTTTACGTTTGCAAGGGATTCTGGGTAACAGACCATGGTGGGAGGCAGTCAAGTCACCCCTTCCTGGATTCCCCTGGGTGTCTAGTTTTCAAAAACGTATAGGTTTGCTAGGTTTCCCTAGGTGCCGGCAGGGCTAGGGTTCAAAAACTACAGCTATTCACTTTGCTAAAAAAGGGTCATTTTTCACTGCAAAATTGAGGTGTGACCACGTTGCGTTTTGCGCCGTTTCCTGTCGCGGGCACTAGGCCGACCCGCACAAGTGAGGTACCATTTTTCTCGTAGGACTTTGGGGAACGCGGGGTGGGTGGAAATTTGTGGATCCACGCAGATTCCAGAACTTTACATCACAGAAATGTGGGGAAAATGTGTTTTTTTTGTCAATTTTTTACGTTTGCAAGGGATTCTGGGTAACAGACCATGGTGGGAGGCAGTCAAGTCACCCCATCCTGGATTCCCCTGGGTGTCTAGTTTTCAAAAATGTATAGGTTGGCTAGGTTTCCCTAGGTGCCGGCAGGGCTAGGGTTAAAAAACTACAGCTAGTCACTTTGCCAAAAAAGGGTCACTTTTCACTGCAAAATTGAGGTGTGACCACGTTGCGTTTTGCGCCGTTTCCTGTCGCGGGCACTAGGCCGACCCGCACAAGTGAGGTACCATTTTTCTCGTAGGACTTTGGGGAACGCGGGTTGGGTGGAAATTTGTGGATCCACGCAGATTCCAGAACTTTCCATCACAGAAATGTGGGGAAAATGTGGTTTTTTTGTCAATTTTTTACGTTTGCAAGGGATTCTGGGTAACAGACCATGGTGGGAGGCAGTCAAGTCACCCCATCCTAGATTCCCCTGGGTGTCTAGTTTTCAAAAATGTATAGGTTTGCTAGGTTTCCCTAGTTGCCGGCAGGGCTAGGGTTCAAAAACTACAGCTCGTCACTTTGCCAAAAAAGGGTCATTTTTCACTGCAAAATTGAGGTGTGACCACGTTGCGTTTTGCGCCGTTTCCTGTCGCGGGCACTAGGCCGACCCGCACAAGTGAGGTACCATTTTTCTCGTAGGACTTTGGGGAACGCAGGGTGGGTGGAAATTTGTGGATCCACGCAGATTCCAGAACTTTCCATCACAGAAATGTGGGGAAAATGTGTTTTTTTGGTCGATGTTTTACGTTTGCAAGGGATTCTGGGTAACAGACCATGGTGGGAGGCAGTCAAGTCACCCCATCCTGGATTCCCCTGGGTGTCTAGTTTTAAAAAATGTATCGGTTTGCTAGGTTTCCCTAGGCGCCGGCAGGGCTAGGGTTCAAAAACTACAGCTAGTAACTTTGCCAAAAAGGGGTCATTTTCCACTGCAAAATTGAGGTGTGACCACGTTGCGTTTTGCGCCGTTTCCTGTCGCAGGCACTATGCCGACCCGCACAAGTGAGGTACCATTTTTCTCGTAGGACTTTGGGGAACGCGGGGTGGGTGGAAATTTGTGGATCCACGCAGATTCCAGAACTTTCCATCACAGAAATGTGGGGAAAATGTGGTTTTTTTGTCAATGTTTTACGTTTGCAAGGGATTCTGGGTAACAGACCATGGTGGGAGGCAGTCAAGTCACCCCATCCTGGATTCCCCTGGGTGTTTAGTTTTCAAAAATGTATAGGTTTGCTAGGTTTCCCTAGGTGTCGGCGGGGCTAGGGTTCAAAACCTACAGCTAGACTCTTTGCAAAAAAAGTGTAAATTTTCAGTGTGAAAATGTGGTGTGTTCACCTTAGGTTTTGAGCCACTTCCTGTCGTGGGCACTATGCCTACCCACACAAGTGAGGTACCATTTATATCGGGAGACTTAGGGTAGTTCAGATTTGTAAAGCAACTGTTATTACCTATTGATTTTTGATGCATTTCTCCCTTCCAAATGAAAGACATTGTGTAAAAAAAAAGTCATTTTGAAAAATGACCAATAATTGTCATGCAAGTATGAGTATTCCCAATTTCGAAAATATCCAAATATGCACTGTTTCTAAACTCTGTAATTTGTTCCCATTTCAGAAATACATAGGTGTCTTTCATACCGATTTTTCCATGTACACATTTTCCCACAATAATTGCTATATACCCGGAACAAAAAAAAAAAACCATTACAAAATGCTGCTCAGTTTTTTACTCTGGGTTCGTTGGGCTCTTGGTGAACCTACAAGTCCTATATATCCCCACAACCAGGAAGGTCCACCGGATGTAACGGTACATTGCTTTCAAAGAGGTGTCATAATTCGAAGAAGTTACAGGTGAAAACGTTGACTCAAAAGGCTGCTTTTTTCAACAAATTTTAAATTTTTCCTATATTTACCTGTTAGTTTCTATAAAGAAACCTTGATGGATCTACACAAATGACCACTTGCTGAATTCAGAATTTTGTCTACTTCTCAAAAATGTATAGCTTTCCAGGATCCATTATTGCTTTTCTACCCATTTCTACCATTATCTGGAAGGAGGTTGAAAGCACAGAAAATAGCAAAAATAGGGTATGTCCCAGAAAAATGTCAAAACTGTGTAAAAAATGTTGGATTTCTGAGAAAAATCTGTCATTCCCTAAAAGCTGGAGAAATTGTGATTTCAGCCCCACAAACCCTTTTTTGATATCATTTGCAGAGAAAAACCCAGACGCTTTCATTTGCAGCCACTTTTCCCCATTTTTCACAAAAAAAACAACATTTTGCTGTATTTTGACTAATTTCTGGGAACTCTCTAGAAGAATCCACAAACCCTGGGTACCTTTAGAATCCCCATGATGTTGGAAGAAAAGGACGCAAATTTGGCGTGGATACCTAATGTGGTCAAAAAGTTACAGGGGCCTAAGCGCGCACTACCCCAAATAGCCCAAAAAAGGCTTCGCACAGGAGGGGAAAAGGCCTAGCAGCGAAGGGGTTAAGGAACAGGAAAACTTTTGTCAGAAAAAAAAAAAATTCTACACAGTTTTGGCATTTTTTCGGGACACAGCCTATTTTTCTTATTTTTTGTGCTTTCAACCTCCTTCCAGTTAGTAGTTGAAATGGGTGTGAAACCAATAATGGATCCCGGAAAGCTATACATTTCTGAAAGTAGACACAATTCTGAATTTAGCAAGGGGGCATTTGTATAGATCCTTCAAGGTTTTTTTTTTTTGCTAGAAAGGAACATTTTAAATAAAAGAATATTGAAATGAAGTTGAGAAAAATAGCCAATTGTGCCTAAATTTTTACTTGTAACTTCTAACTATGGTAGATGTTTGAAAGCTATATACCGTTACGTCCGCAGGACACTTCTGGTTGCGGGGGTATATGAGGCTTGGAGGATCACCAAGAACCCGAGGTACCCAGAGCCAATAACTGTGTTGCACCTTGCAATGTTTTTTCATTGTGTACCGGGTATACAGTAATTCATTTGATAAAAGTGGAAAATAGGTAGCAAGTAAACCTATGTATATCTGAAATGGGAACAAGATATGAAGTTTAGAAGCAGTGGTTATTTATTCATCTTGGATTTATACATCTCATTTTTAATCACGTTTTTTTGTCTTAATTTGCACCATTCAAATTAAATCTTTTTATATGCAGGAAATAGCTTTACATTTTAACTGTTTGACCGTACCATACTGTCATATTCTAACAACCTTAATGTAACAAATTGCATCTTCTTTTTTCTCTTTTGTAATATTGCTGAATGTGATGCTTTTACTTCTTTTTTACACACTGTCTTACATTTGGAAGGTAAACATGTATAGAAAGACAAACGGTAATAACACTTGTCCTGCTATTCTGTATTCCCCTAACTCTCCCGATAAAAATGATAACTCACTTGTGTGGGTAGGCCTAGTGTCTGCAACATGAAATGGATCAAAATGCAACGTAGACAAATCACATGTAAACAGACCCTTTTTTCGTAATGTGCCTAGCTGTGGATTTTGGGCACCTAGGAAAAAATAGCAAACCTGAACATTTTTCCCAAAAACTGGACACCCACGTGGATCCTAGCTGGGGTGACTTGTGTGGCTCTCACTATTTTCTATAACCCAGAACGCCTTGCATATCTCAAACTTTGTAAAAAAAACATTTTCCTCACATTTCTGTGATGGAAAGCTCTGGAATCTGTGGGGAGCCACAAACGTCCACCCACCAAGCATTCCCAAAAGTCTGCCGATAAAAATGGTACCTCACTTGTGTGGGTAGGCCTAGGGCCCGCAACAGGAAGTGGCCCAAAACGCAACGTGGACAAATCCCATTTTTTCCAGTGAAAACTGACCCTTTTTTTTGCAAAATCCCTTTTGAAGAGGCACGACACTTATAAATGGATTGAAGTGGGTTTATTCAGATACATGGAGCGACCCCAGAAACCCAGCCTCTCTCATCAGCAACAGCTATCTCCTCTGCTGTCTACATTCCAGAACAGCATCAGAGAGGACAGGTTGCTAGGGAGCGGACAACGTTCCAAAGCAATACATATAAATGCACAGAAAACATGTTAATGAAATAGAAGAATATAACACATCTCCCTTCTTAAGAATATTAAAAAGAAAAAAAAAACTTCACGTGAGATTAACTTTTTGAGCATATGAAATCATCATATTTTTTTGGCATTACTCTGATACGTCCAGAACCAATTCTGATTCGAGACGAGGACACATCCCCTGTGCTAGGAACTGGAACTTGTGCATCAGAATCCTGCTGAACTTTAGATGACATTGCCACTTCAGTACTAGAGCATGGCGCAACTTTTCTGGTGTTCCACCATTTCCCATCTGAAACCTTCACACTATTACCCTTCACAAGAACTACTTTCTTAGAGGATGACCATTTCAAACAACCCTTTCTTGCTTTGTCCCCCAAAAACACTCTCACAAACATGCCCTCAGTGAACAGACGTTTGGGTTTCACAATGTTCTTATTGTGCCTTTGGCAATAAGCTTTCTGGTATTTGTCCACTCTAGATTGTACACTCTTTAACCCCTACGATGCTCACGACGAGCTGGACTCGTCATGGCACACAGTGGTCGTGTGCTCATGACAAGTTCAGCTTGTCATGAAACATCGCGTCGGAAATCCCTCTGGTGCGGGCACCAGAGCGGATTTCCTTTAAGCTAAAATAGCCTCGGGAGCTGGGGAAGAGCTTCCTCAGCTCCCGAGGCCCCCACCCTGGT
Source organism: Triturus cristatus (assembly GCF_964204655.1). NCBI lineage: Eukaryota > Metazoa > Chordata > Amphibia > Caudata > Salamandridae > Triturus > Triturus cristatus. The sequence goes on along the minus strand of NC_140586.1, from coordinate 81,425,975 downwards.
TTCTCTGAAATGACGATCGGCACACACGTCGCCCTGACGTCATTTCAGTGAAACTGAAACTGAAATGAGCCAAGAGGCTCATTTCAGTTTCAGTTTCTACGTGCTCAGGGGGCTATCTCAGCCCCCTGAGCACGTGGGGTGGGGGCTGCCCAAAATGGGCTTGCCGATGCCCCCACCCCCGGCCACAAAATTAGTCTTTCTGCCCCCCCTGGGGGGCAGTAGCCCCCAATCTGCCCCCCCGGGGGGCTGAAAGCCCACTAAACGTCAGGGATTTTGTTTTTACACTATTTTTGTTTAGGGTGGAGGCTGCCCGAAACGGGCATGCCAATGCCCCACCCCCCCACCACCATTACAGCCTTTCTGCACCCCCCAGAAAGCCCACTTGACACCAGGGATTTTTTTTCGCGCACATTTTTTTAGGGTGGGGCTGCCCGAAACAGGCACACCAATGCCCCCACCACCATTACTGCCTTTCTGCCCCCCCTGGGGGGCAAAAAGCCCACTAGACGCCAGGGTTAGTTTGGGGCAAATTTGAATTAGGGTGGGGGCTGCCTAAAATGGGCATGCCCATGCCCCCACCCCCTCCCCCGCAAAACCTACAGCCTTCCTGCCCCCCCTGGGGGGCAGATAGGGCAGTAGCCCCCAATCTGCCCCCCGGGGGGGGGGGGGGAAGCCCACTAGACGCCAGGGATTTTTTGGGGCAAATTTTTATTAGAGTGGGGGCATTGGCATGCCCGTTTTTGGCAACCCCGACCCTAATTCAAATTTGCCCAAAAAAGTCCCTGGCGTCTAGTAGGCTTTCTGCTCCCCTGGGGGGCAGATGGTGGCATTAGCCCCCAATCTGCACCCCCGGGGGGGCAAAAAGCCCATTAGTCGTCAGGGATTTTTTTAAGGCAAATTTGAATTAGGGTGGGGGCTGCCCAAAACAGGCATGCCCATGCCCCCACCCCCTCCCCTGCAAAAATGACAGCCTTTCTGCCCCCCCTGGGGGGCAGATGGGGGCATTAGCCCCCAATATGCCCCCCGAGGGGCAAAAAGCCCAGTAGACGGCAGGGAATTTTTGGGCAACTTTTCATTAGGGTGGGGGCATTGGCATGCCCGTTTTGAGCAGCCCCCACCCTAATAAAAATTTGCCCAAAAAACTCCCTGGTGTCTAGTGGACTTTTAGCCCCCCCGGGGGGCAGATGGGGGCATTAGCCCCCAATCTGCCCCACGGGGGGCATAAAGGCCTCTAGATGCCAGGGTTTTTTTGGGGGCAAATTTGAATTAGAGTGGGGCAGCCCAAAATGGGCATGCCCAGGCCCCCACCCCCACAAAAATTACAGCCTTCCTGCCCCCCCTGGGGGACAGATGGGGCAGTAGCCCCCAATCTGCCCCCCGGGGGGGGCATAAAGCCCACTAGACGCCAGGGATTTTTTTGGGCAAATTTTTATTAGGGTGTGGGCATTGGCATACCCGTTTTTGGCAACCCCCACCCTAATTAAAATTTGCCCCAAAAAATCCCTGGCGTCTAGTAGGCTTTCTGCTCCCCCTGGGGGGGCAGATGGGGGCATTAACCCTGCAAAAAGCCGATCACTCGTGGATTGTTTTTAGGCAAATTTGTATTAGGGTGGGGGCTGCCCAAAACAGGCATGCCCATGCCCCCACCCCCTCCCCCGCAAAAAATGCAGCCTTCCTGCCCCCCTGGGGAGAAGATGGGGCAGTAGCCACCAATCTGCCCCCGGGGGGGGCCAAAAAACCCACTAGATGCCAGGGATTTGTTGGGGCAAATTTTTCTTAGGGTGGGGGCATTCACGTCTTATGCAACTCCCACCCTAATTAAAATTTGCTCTAAAAAATCCCTGGTGTCTAGTAGGCTTTCTGCTCCCCCGGGGGGCAGATGGGGGCATTAGCCCCCAATTTGCACCGCGGGGGGGGGCAAAAAGCCCTCTAGTTGCCAGGGATTTTTTGGGGGCAAATTTGAATTAGGGTGGGGGCTGCGCAAAACAGGCATGCTCATGCCCCCACCCCCTCCCCGGTAAAAATTACAGCCTTCCTGCCCCCCCTGGGGGGCAGATGTGGGCATCAGCAGCCAATCTGCCCCCCGGGGGGGGCAAAAAGCCCCGTAGACACCAGGGATCTTTTGGGCAAATTTTAATTAGGGTGGGGGCATTGGCATGCCTGTTTTGGGCAGCCCTCACCCTAATTAAAATTTGCCCAAAAAACTCCCTGGCATCTATTGGACTTTCAGCCCCCCCCCCCCCCCTGGGGGGCAGATGGGGGCATTAGCCCCCAACGTGCCCCACCTGGGGGGGCAAAAAGCCCACTAGATGCCAGGGTTTTTTTGGGGGCAAATTTGAATTAGAGTGGGGCTGCCCAATACGGGCATGCCCATGCCCCCACCCCCTAAACAAATAGCCACAGTGTTTCTGCCCCCCTTGGGGGCATATCAGGGCACCCCACCCCCCGATATCCCCCCCAGGGCGGCAGAAAGCAGACTAGGCACTGACTTGTTTTTAGCAATATGCCTACCTGTCGATTTTGGGCCCTAGCGCAGCCGGCACATAGGGAAACATAGCAAGCCTGTACTTTTTTAAAAACTAGACACCCAGGGGAATCCAGGATGGGGTGACTTGACTGGCTCTCACCAGGTTCTGTTACCCAGAATCCCTTGCAAACCTAATTATTTTTGAAAAAAGAACACATTTTCCTCACATTTCTGTCATGGAAAGTTCTGGAATCTGCGTGGATCCACAAAATTCCACCCATCCCACGTTCCCCAAAGCCTTCCGATAAAAACGGTGCCTCACTCGTGTTGGAGGCCCAAGTACCCGCGACAGACAGGGGCCCAAAACGTATTGAAGCGACATCAAAATTGCCTATCACGAAACAACCTGGTTTTGCAAGGGGGGTCACCTGGGTTTTTGGCACCGTGCTCGGCAGCCATCTAGGGAAACCTACCAAACCCACACATTTCTGAAAACTAGACACCCGGGGGATTCCAGGGAGGTATGACTTGCGTGGATCCCCCAAAGTTTCCTTACCCAGAATCCCCTGCAAACCTCAATTTTAGCAGAAAAAATCACTTTTTTCACATATTTCTGTGGGGGAAAGTTGTGGCATCACCGGGCTGACACAAATTTCCTACCACCCAGCGTTCCCCCAGGTCTCCCGATAAAAATGGTGCAAGTGAGGTACCATTTTTCCTGGAAGACTTTGGCGAACGCGGGGTGAGTGGAAAATTGTGGATCCACGCAGATTCCAGAACTTTCCACCACAGAAATGTGGGGAAAATGTGGTTTTTATGTCAATTTTTTAGGTTTGCAAGGGATTCTGGGTAACAGAACCTGGTGGGAGGCAGTCAAGTCACCACATCCTGGATTCACCTGGGTGTCTAGTTTTCAAAAATGTATAGGTTTGCTAGGTTTCCCTAGGTGCCGGCAGAGCTAGGGTTCAAAAACTACAGCTAGACACTTCGCAAAAAAAGGGTACATTTTCATTGTGAAAATGTGGTGGGTTCACGTTGGGTTTTGAACCATTTCCTGTTGTGGGCACTACACCTACCCACATAAGTGAGGTACCATTTTAATCGGGAGACTTAGGGTAATTCAGATTTGTAAAGCAACTGTTATTAACTATTGATTTTTGATGCATTTTTGCCTTTCAAATGAAAGACATTGTGTAAAAAAGAAGTCATTTTGAAAAATGAATGATCATTCTCATGCTAGTATGAGTATTCCCAATTTCGAAAATGTGCAAATATGTACTGTTTCTAAACTCTATAATTTGTTCTCATTTCAGAAATACATAGGTGTCTTTCATACCGATTTTTCCATGTATACATTTTCCCACAATAATTGCTATATACCCGGAACATAATAAAAAACCATTGCAAATTGCTGCTCAGTTTTTGACTCTGGGTTCGTCGGGTTCTTTGTGAACCTACAAGTCCTATATATCCCCACAACCAGGAAGGTCCAGTGGATGTACAGGTGAAAACGTTGACACAAAAGGCTGTTTTTTTCAACTAATTTTCAATTTTTCCTATATTTAACTGTTAGTTTCTATAAAGAAACCTTGATGGATTTACACAAATGACTCCTTGCTGAATTCAGAATGTTATCTACTTTTCTAAAATGTATAGCTTTCCAGGATCCATTATTGCTTTCACACCCATTTCTACCATTAACTGAAGGAGGTTGAAAGCACAAAAAATAGCAAAAATAGGCTATGTCCCAGTAAAATGCCAAAACTGTGTAAAACATGTTGGTTTTCTGACAAAAGTCTGTCATTCCCTAAAAGCTGGGAAAGTGGTGATTTCAGCCCCACAAACTCTTTTTTGATACCATTTGCAGAGAAAAACCCAGACGGTTTCATTTGCAGCCCGTTTTTCCCATTTCTCCCCCAAAAAACAAAATTTTGCAGTATTTTGGCTAATTTCTGGGATCCCTCCAGGGGAATCCACAAACCCTGGGTACCTTTACAATCCCCATGATGTTGGAAGAAAAGGACGCAAATTTGGCGTGGATACCTTATGTGGTCAAAAGGTTACAGGGGCCTAAGCGCGCACTACCCCATATAGCCAAAAAAAGGCTTAGCACAGGGGGGGGGGGGGGGAAGGCCTAGCAGCGAAGGGGTTAAATCAACCTCGTATTTCCCTGCTCTGTTCATCCAAGCTGGTACTGCCACTGAGCAAGGTATCCTGCCCTTGAGTAAAGAAAAAGGTGTCTGCTTGGTTACCGAATGAGGAGAGGTGCGATATATCCATAACATATCCTTGACCTGGCGCTTCCAACACTCACCACTCGGCAGGCTAGTTGGACACACTCAACTAGAACTCTATTAAAGCGCTCAACAAGGCCGTTGCCCCTGGGATGATAAACAGGTGTTTTAGTATGTTTGATACCCCATCTGGATAAAAATTTCTCAAACTCCTCAGAAATAAACTGAGGACCATTGTCCATGACAATCTCCGCAGGACAACCCTCTCTCCTGAAAATGTCCTCGCAAAACAAGATGACTCCAATGGATTTAACCTCTCTAACAAATGCTACCTCCGGCCACCTAGAAAAATAGTCGACCATAACTATGGCAAATCTTTCACTCACATTCAAGGTATCAAATGGTCCACAAATATCAATAGCAAGTTTATCCCAAGGATTTTTAGGTATGGGCGATGAAACAATGGTGGTTTCCTGGGAAGAATGGGTCTTGCCAGTACATGCACATGCTATGCAGTCGCGAACATATCTCTCAATTTGGATATCCATCCCAGGCCACCAAAAATCCTCTCTAATCCTCCTTTTCATGGCAGACATGCCACCATGACCCTCATGCATGATATTCAATAATCTTTCCCTCAATATCACAGGCACTACTAACCTACATCTTCTCCTCAGAAATCCATCAACCACATTTAATTCAGACCAAATTAACTTAAATGACTCCAATTCTTTGTGCAATCTCCACCCATGTTCATGTCCCAAGGCCCCCTTGATTTTGGTAAACACAAAATCATCAGTAACTGCTTTTCTCCAGTCCTCTTCATGGATGGCATTGCATACATCTTTCACTTCCGCCACCATCCATTCATCATCATCTTCCTCTTGTACATCATCCAATGGTAATCTGGATACACAATCAGCATTTACATTCTTGGCACCTGGAATATATTTTACCTCAAAAATATATTCCTGAAGACGGTACAACCACTTAGCATTCCTAGGAGTTGCTTTGCCCGCTCCTCTAGTGGAGAAAAGATCTACTAAGGGCTTGTGATCAGTACGCAACTAAAATCTAGTTCCCCACACAAACGTACGACAATATTGCACACCCCACCAGCATGCTAAAGCCTCCTTCTCAATGGTGAAATATGTGTGCTCTGCACCCTTTAACGTGCGGGAAGCAAAGGCAACTATTCTTTCATTTCCTATGTGTACCTGTATGAGCACCGCACCTAGACCATGATTGCTTGCATCAGTGGAAATGATGGTTTCATCCTTGGTATCAAATGGTTTCAAGGTGACTGCACTGGCAATGTTTTTCTTAATCGCTTCAAAATTGAGTTGACAAATTTCAGACCATTCGAATTTGACCCCTTTCTTCATCAATTTCCTCAACTCATGAACTTTTTCTGAAAAATGATGTACGAATTTAGAATAATATTCTGCAGGGCCAAGAAATGACCTGAGTTGATCTTTATCACACGGAGCAGGTGCCCTTTAGATTGCTTCAACTAAGCTTTGTTTGGGCTTAACCCCATCACATGTTAGAGTGTGACCTAGATATTCAACTTCTATCAAACCAAATTTACATTTCTCTAGAGCTATGGTGAGACCAGCATCCAAAAGCTTCTTCAATACCTCTTCCAAAATTTCATTGTGCTTGATCTTATTGCACCCCCACACTAGAACATCATCTTGGAACACCAAAACATTTTTTAAAACAGATAAAATAGCTTGAATGACTCTTTGAAATACGGCCGAAGCCGATGCCAGCCCAAAAGGCATACAAACAAATTGAAAGGCACCCTCAGGGGTGATGAAAGATGTAACATGTCTCGAATCCTCATGCAACAACACTTGGTGATAGGTGTTGGATAAATCCAACAATGTGAAATGAGTACCCCCTTTTACACTTGCTAGCATTTCACTAATGCGGGGAAGAGGATGTCGATCAATCCAGATGTTATCATTTAAGTCTCTCAAGTCAATGCACATTCTGATATTGCCATTAGGTTTTCTGGCTAAAACTATTGGACTTAACCATTCGGATGCCTCTATGGGCTCGATCACACTCTCATTGCAAAGTCTCTGCAACTCATCTTTGAGTTTGTCCCTTAATATAAACGGAACATTTCTAACTTTGTGTACTTTAGGTACCGCATCCTCCTTCAAAATGATACGGTGTTTGAACTTCTTTAAGCATCCTAGTCTTTTGCTGAACAAACCAGGGAACTTGGTAACCCAGTCAACATTGTCAGATGATGTCAATAGGACCTGTTGTGGATGATTTGGGTTCAAAACAATATCAAGGGCCCTTTGCTCCTTCCAACCCAAAAGAGATCTACCCTTGTGCACAATATACAACTTGGCAGTAGTTGTTCTGTTCAGGAAATGCATTTCTGTTTCCACATACCCCAGAACTGGTAATTTCTCACCCCAATAACCTTCAGGAATGACATCAGTAGGTTGCAAATTATCTAACTTGCCTCCTAAGCCTTCCAAAATATATTTGTCAATAATAGTGAATGGGGAATAAGAATCCGCCCAGACTTGTACGTCCTTGCCCTTGATTTTGATAACACATTTGGGAGGACGATAACTTTCATGTTTCCCCCCTTCACATTTGAGAACTTGATTAGACTCTATGACCATCACTTCCACGTCATCGTTGTCGTCATCACTGTCACATGAAATTTCTTCATTTACAGGCGGTTCAATCTGGTTTACCAAGTTTACAGACTTAGGAGAGATAGATGATTCAGAGCTTTTACACAATCTCGCAAAATGCCCAAATTTCCTACATTTATAACATCTACTTTTAACAGCAGGACAGTGATTTGCATCTGCAGTGTGTCTTAAACTACCACACCTAAAACAGGATTTGGGCTTGAATTGTTTACTTTCTGGTTTCTTTTCAGATGATAATTTTTCATCAACTTTAATACCTTTCTTGATATTGTGAACTGTTTCATCTTAACTTAATTTCTTAGTAACTGTGCTTAATTATTTTACATATCTGGAGGTATTCTCCATTCTTTTAGCCACGGAAAGGGTTTTTTCTAAAGAAGGATCTTTCATGCCAAGTAATTTTTCCTGAATTTAGAGATTGGACATTCTGTTGATAAGTTGATCTCTAATTATCTCATCTCTTATGTCACCAAATTTACATGTGACAGCCAACATTCTTAAATTGGCCACATATTGCTCAATGGTTTCCCCTGGTGTCTGTGTGCGTGAAAACGAATTTATGTCTTTCTACTACTACACTGAGTTTTTTTTCCAACATTTTCTTCAAAAGCCTTCAGAGCAATTTCATACACATCAATATTACTGTCCCCTGCCCCCTCCGTCTCTCCTTCAGTATTTTCCACAGCATTGATAGCTTCCACCATAGGTAAAGTTTTTAAAAATTCCTGCCTTCTAAACCTAAGAACTGTTTAAGAATTGCTACTTACCTTTTTGATACATACACATCTCCACCTATGGCTTCTAAATATGTCTCAAATGTCTCCTTCCAGTGTTCCCACGCCATACAAGGTTGACCTGGATTTTGTAAAAAATAAGGTGGCGCTGGAATAACTTGAGTTGTCATTGTAATGAGAAATACCCTACGTACAATAGAGATTTCTCCTTAATTGACCACAAATTCCCTGATAAATTATGACTTTGTCCAAAATACAGTAACCAGAATGCCGTAGAGAAAAAAATGTCAATATCAGGCATTTTATATTTGAAAATGTAGATATAGCACCCTTGAGAAAATGTAAAACATACTGTTCAACACGCTGAATAATATCTGGAGACTGTGCAAAATAACAAAAAGGTGTGCGTGTCAACGATGGCTTTAAAATATCGGATTCCTTTGTTGAATGTGTTTTTCTGAAGTTCTGATGTTGAGAAATAAAAGCAAATTCAAAACTAAAATGCTGTTACTGTAAAAACAAAATACTGTATGAGCTAGACTATGGAAGTTTCTATCTGAATGCACAAAGTAAACCAATCAGGGAACAGTACCAAATGACAAGATCCAGTAGATTCTTCACTTACTGGTTGCTCAATGCTGAAAATCCTGTAAAATGTCAAAAGGTGTGCGTGTCACCGTTGCAGAACGTGTAGACAAATTCTACAAACACGCTTTAAATGACGAAAATACTATCTATAGATGTGCGTGTTACTGGTGCAAAGCATGTTGTAAATTCCTTTGATACGCTTTGAATACACGAAAAACAGCTAGAACAATGTTTGGCCGGAAAAGAATAGACACAATGCTTTTCCCGGAAATGATACCCTCAATATGGCGGCACGCTGCAATTGAAAATATGTAAATTCTTAGTGTGCGAAGATTTAGCCTTCAAGATGGCGGCACGTTTCCTACGTGCGTAACGTGCGTGCTGCGTGAGCGTCAAGACGTCCGCCTGGCTTCAAAATGGCAGAACGACTATGGTAGCGCGTTGGCAACAGAACTCCCAGCAGCAATTTTCAAAAAGGCAGCAATTCGAGGAGCAAGCGAAGCGCGAGCCTTCCGACAGTTGCACTTCACAGGTAAGCTTTCCTATTTTTAGGCAAAAGATTTGGTACCTATAATCAAGGGCTGGTTGGACACTAGGCGATCCTTCAGTGTCAAACAAAATCTTCTTGCACCAAGACAAAAGACTTTCCTGGGGTCGTGTATCATCCCACTATGGTTCTAGCGATAATAAAATGTCCTCCTCCGTACGTCTCCTCTTCTTGTTGAAGGCATCCCACGCTCTTCGCCAATTTTGAAGAGGCAGGACACTTATAAATGGATTAAAGTGGGTTTATTCAGATACATGGAGCGACCCCAGAAACCCAGCCACTCTCATCAGCAACTGCTATCTCCTCTGCTGTCTACATTCCAGAACAGCATCAGAGAGGACAGGTTGCTAGGGAGCGGACACTGTTCCAAAGCAATACATATAAATGCACAGAAAACATGTTAATGTAATAGAAGAATACAACAATCTCTAGCTGTGGATTTTGGGCCCTCGCTCAGCGGCACGTAGGGAAAGCTAGCAAACCTGTACATTTTTTAAAGTTATACACCCAGGGGAATCCAGGATGGTGTGACTTGTGTAGCTCTCACCAGTTTCTGTAACCCACAATCCCATGCAAAGCTCAAATTTTGTAAAAAAAAAAATAACATTTTCCTCACATTTCTGTGCTGGGTGGTAGGAAATTTGTGTCAGCCTGGTGATCTCACAACTTTGTATACACAAAAGACTATTGAAAAACGTTTTTCATTTGCTAAAAGGGTGGAGAGGATTCTAGGTCAGAGTAATACCTCCCTATATAATCAATGTCACTATAAATTTACTCCAACTGACCAATAACCGGTCAACATCAATATACGTTGATGGAATATTATGAAGAAGCTACTGAGGGAAAATGTTAACTTCACCAATAGGTGAGCAAGGAAGCAATTCCTTTTGGTTTAGGTATCCTCACACACCCTAGTGGTGTCATGCTTCATCATCGGGTCACCCCGACGCCTAAAAGTCGGGGTGGGCTCAACCACAATGTTGGGAGCTCTTTAAAGATGTTATAGACCAGGGGGGCTAGAAAATTAAAAAACCTCAGACAGATCCCCAGTATCCCTTTATTTACGGGTCTGTCTGGGATACTAAAATATTTCAAATAGGGTCTTTGTAGGATAATTATGGTCCTATGACCCTAGTGCCAACATGTTTCAGTCCGTGTGCGGCCGTAAAGGTCCAGGACTTTCTTCAGGGCAAACAGAAGGCCACCCTGGATAACAGAGGAAGGGATTCCCTAACCTGTTTATTAACGCAAGGGCAGAGTAGCTGCTCCTTGAATAAGTGACTGATTAATTAATCTGTCATGCTTTGTATTCCATCTGAAAAAGAGAAAACAAAAGAAAACAAACAACAAACAACTTGTACTTGTGGGTTTTCTTAGTAGTCGTTCTCATATTCGTGTTTAGGATGTATAACACCTACATGTGTCAGGTGATCATAAGGCCAGGTGGTGTACAACTATCTCCATCCATGTGCCTCTCATACCTGTATCTGTACACTTAGTCAGCATGCCAGATATATTGTGCGGTGGCGAAATCGCTCGCATCCTAACTGTATCTTCATGCCAGTTAGTGTTCACTATCAATATAAAAACACTCTCCTATGTTCCACTCACACTCAACATTCTCACCATATCTGTGATTCAACATGGTACTGTCGTAACCATGCGTGATTACTAATAGAACACTGTGTGCTATTGCTGTGACATTTTACACACATGCACTCTCTCTTACCCGATTTTCGAATGGGATCCGTTTCTCAGGGGATCGTAGGGCTATTTGGGGGTAGCTCTGTAGTCACACTCTTTCGTAGGAACCCCCGAGTGTGAGGGAGAGAGGAAATATATGGAAGCAGTCTTTATAGAAATGTAGAGATACTCTGTGGATAAACATCTCTCCCTGAGAGGATGATAATCTCTAAAAGCGAAAATATTATATCCCTCTCTATCTCCCCACTTACTTCATCAAGAGTCCTGCCCCGTCTGTCCACCTACTTGGTCTCGATCCCCGACGTTTCGCGCCGTGTATCGTTTGGACGGTAGGTTTATACTTCCGCGTTTGGTGTAAGCTGACGGGATTGGTCAGTTATGTCACGTGATGTTTCACGTCAACGTATGATCCCGTCTAAGGCGGTAGTAAGGTTTTGATAATTTATGTTACTAGGTTGGCTAAATATGGAAAAAGGCATACACTTGTCCTAATATTATCTCCAACTTAAAATATATGACCCCAATCTCATTTCCAAGGGGAACAGTATGCATATATTTTTCGTGTATGTGAGACACGTGATCGGATACCTCGTCCAATCAGGTTTTGACGAAATTCGTAGTTCTAAAGCTAATGAACAAAGGGAGATGTAGTTTAATCCCTTCGGGTCGTAATAATTGCGAAGGCTGAATTTCCTGTTTATATTTATACCATGTTCCCTGAGGTTCTGTGAACGGCTATAGAGACTCAGAGACAGTTTTTGGGAGGGGTGCAGAAATACAATGTCTTATAGTACACAAATATCGTCAAGTGCACCATACAGGTATACTTGTATTTCAAAAATGATAGGGTTTGGTCGTATGGTTTTGTGGGCCTATCTTGGGGGTTTTTTTGTCTCACAAATTCAAGTTTCTACATTTAGGAATTACATGTTCCATAATACAAGGGATATCCCGGTTGATGTTGTTACATCTGGTTTTTATCAGTTCGATAGGTCTTAGATCTAAGGTGTACCCCATAATTTTAGTCACATTAGATAATCCTTAATGTGAACATGAGATCTCTACTTGTTAAGTTGATTCCAGGGTATGGAATCGTTGAGACCCGTTTCTTGGGTTTTCAACCGATAGACCCATCGCTGCTCCCTTTCTAAGAGTTTTCTTTGTTGATTACCTGTGTTTTTAATTTTCTCAAGTACAGTCCATTTTAATTCTGTATCCTTATGATTCTTTTCGTTGTAGTGTGCTGTTAGTTTAGTAGCTGTAATCGCTCTCCGTATGGTTCTCCTGTGTTCGCTAATGCGGACTTTGACTTTTCGACTAGTCATCCCAATATATATCAATCCGCATGGGCATTTTATCATGTAAATGACCGATTCGGAATTGCAATTGGTGTGTGACCTTTGCTCCCATGGTGATTGTAGGCCTAGGTCTAGGGTATTAGTGTGTTCTGTGAATGGGCATGCCACACATGAGCCGCAAGGGTAATGTCCCATGACAGGGGATGTACCCCAGAGTGTTGTCTGATTCACACTTCTAGATGTAAAAGTGTTGTTGTGTACTAGGGCATCTTTTAAACTGCAGTTCTTTTTGAATGAAAATATAGGTTTTTCAAAAGCTAATCTGTTTGATGTTAATATGGACCATTTCTTGTTTATTATTTTTTTCAATTCGTTTGATGATGAATGTAAATTGGAGGTGGGGGTTCAGGGAGTTAATCCACGTCTTGAACTTGTTGAGGTTCGTTAGGTCTCCCTTCCAGATCATAAAGACATCGTCTATGTATCTGTACCATTTGTGGATATTCTCACTAAATGGATTGTGTGTCCATATATGTTGATCTTCGAAACCGCTAACATACAGACATGCCAGACTAGGGGCGAATGTGCTGCCCATTGAAGTACCGTGTACTTGTAAATACATTTGATCCTCAAAAGTAAAGAAGTTTTCAGTCAGGGCTAGATGTATAAGGGTGATCACCCATTCAATCGGAGCTGCCCATTCCCAATCCTCTTGTACCAAAATCTCTTGGACTGCTCTAATACTTTCTGTCTGAGGTATGTTTGTATATAGAGCTTCCACGTCCAAACATACCAGAAAATTTTCCATAGGGTTGTATTCCACCTGTGTGAGAAGGTTAAAAAGATGCTTAGTATCTTGGACGTACGATTTGATCTTCTTCACCAAGGGACGTAGGAACCAGTCCGTGTATTTAGACAATGGCTCTAAAATGGAGCCAATACCGGAGACAATGGGTCTGCCCGGGGGAGGAATCTTTCCCTTGTGTATCTTGGGAATGGTATAAAACAATGGAGTTCTGGGATCTTCCTGATTCAAAAAAGCATGCTCCTTCTTAGTGATCCACTCTTGAGTGAGAGCATCTGTTGTAAGTGCCAAGATAGATGTTGTTAAACGTTGTGTTGGATCCCTGTTAATCTTTTTGTAATATCTGGTATCCGCCAGTAGATTCAAACACGCCGTTCTGTATGCGTTAGTGCTTTGAATAACGGTAGCTCCTCCCTTGTCAGCCGGTTTTATGACTATATCCGACCTGGTTTGAAGGGTTGTCAACGCCTTACGTTCTTTGTTACTTAGGTTGTTAAACCCATTTCTCTTAGGTTGTAGTGACTCAACCTCCTTAGTGACAGCCTCTTCAAACGCCAGTACTTCTGGGGGCATCATATTTGTAGGTGGAAAAAAGGTAGACTTCAGTCTTAGATCGGTGTAGGTACCATTTTCCATGGGTCTCTCTTTATCCAAAAAGAAGGTTTTCAACCGTATCTTTCTGAAAAATTCGCCCAGTTCACAGCGGAGACGGAATTTGTCCAAGTAAGTCGTTGGGACGAATCCCAATCCCTTGTTCATGACACTTTGTTTGTCTGTGGTTAGGATAACATCAGTAAGGTTAACCACTAGTCCCTCGTCTTGCTCGTGCTGGGCTGCTGGTCCCTGGTGTTGCTCCTTGTGTTCATCGTACTCCTGTCTTCTTCCCACTGGATTCTTTTGTTGCCTCTTCTTCCACGTCTCCCTCGTCTTCCGCCCTGACCTAAAAATGTTGGTTAAAGTCAGGCTGGAAGTATGGGCCTGTTGGAAACTGAGGGGGTCCATGATACTGAACTGGGCCAAAAGGTCCCGGCCAGGGATACATCTGTTGATGTCCATATCTTTGATTATAATTTCATCTGCGTGGTCTCCTTGCTTTCCCTCGCCAGCTTTTGTTCGATCCATCACTCGACCAGTCATCGTATTCGGAGTCAGATGATACTGTCTGCTTACTCCGTCCTAATCCTGAGTCAGAAGGTTCCTGACTTTTGTAGTCGTCTTTGATATATGGGTAGACCTTCTCGTGGCAGAACTTTTTCAGGTCTTTTTGTAGTTTGTTGATCTTATTCTGCATAAGGTGGTCCTTATGTTCGTTCACTTCTTTATTAACCTCTTCAAGTTTCTTTTTATAAAGGGTTAGTTTAATTTCCGTCAGCAATGAGTCCTCACTTATTTTAATTTTTATCAGTAAGGCCTCTGAAAGACGTTTGGCTGTATTTATTAATAGAATCAGCCAATCTCGTGAACATCTCCAGGCGATTAAGGACCATTCCTTCTTGAATTGTGGATCATCAAGAAATATCCTTGGTGCGTTTGTCACTAATAGTCCTGTTGGTGCAACGTTGCCACGGAGATATTCTGTCATGATTGCCCCTTGTAGAAGTATTTTCATTTGACTCCGTTTCAGTTCCTTGAGTTCGTCCCAGTTTTGGGCCTGTGTGAGGGACTGGTTGATGTTTGTGTCAGTTAGGAGGGATGGATCTGCTAATATGGCGGATGCCTCCTTATCAGAGTAGCCAATTCCGTATGATTCCGCCATTGTTACCGTTACTTGTGAGAGGTAAAATGGATGCTTTGTAGATGGTGAGACAATGTCACTTGAGAGTGATAGGTGAAGGAGAGTTAAAATACAATGATGTGTTTTATTCAGGTACTTCCTGTGAGTTATCCCTACAGCTGTGCGCTGCGCTAGTGATGGATACACAAAAGGCTATTGAAAAACGTTTTTCATTTGCCAAAAGGGTGGAGAGGATTCTAGGTCAGAGTAATACCTCCCTATATAATCAATGTCACTATAAATTTACTCCAACTGACCAATAACCGGTTAACATCAATATAAGTTGATGGAATATTATGAAGAAGCTACTGAGGGAAAATGTTAACTTCACCAATAGGTGAGCAAGGAAGCAATTCCTTTTGGTTTAGGTACCCTCACACACCCTAGTGGTGTCATGCTTCATCATCGGGTCACCCCGACGCCTAAAAGTCGGGGTGGGCTCAACCACAATGTTGGGAGCTCTTTGAAGATGTTATAGACCAGGGGGGCTAGAAAATTAAAAAACCTCAGACAGATCCCCAGTATCCCTTTATTTACGGGTCTGTCTGGGATACTAAAATATTTCAAATAGGGTCTTTGTAGGATAATTATAGTCCTATGGCCCTAGTGTCAACATGTTTCAGTCCGTGTGCGGACGTAAAGGTCCAGGACTTTCTTCAGGGTAAACAGAAGGCCACCCTGGATAACAGAGGAAGGGATTCCCTAACCAGTTTATTAACGCAAGGGCAGAGTAGCTGCTCCTTGAATAAGTGACTGATTAATTAATCTGTCATGCTTTGTATTCCATCTGAAAAAGAGAAAACAAAAGAAAACAAACAACAAACAACTTGTACTTGTGGGTTTTCTTAGTAGTCGTTCTCATATTCGTGTTTAGGATGTATAACACCTACATGTGTCAGGTGATCATAAGGCCAGGTGGTGTACAACTATCTCCATCCATGTGCCACTCATACCTGTATCTGTACACTTAGTCAGCGTGCCAGATATATTGTGCGGTGGCGAAATCGCTTGCATCCTAACTGTATCTTCATGCCAGTTAGTGTTCACTATCAATATAAAAACACTCTCCTATGTTCCACTCACACTCAACATTCTCACCATATCTGTGATTCAACATGGTACTGTCTTAACCATGCGTGATTACTAATAGAACACTGTGTGCTATTGCTGTGACATTTTACACACATGCACTCTCTCTTACCCGATTTTCGAATGGGATCCGTTTCTCAGGGGATCGTAGGGCTATTTGGGGGTAGCTCTGTAGTCACACTCTTTCGTAGGAACCCCCGAGTGTGAGGGAGAGAGGAAATATATGGAAGCAGTCTTTATAGAAATGTAGAGATACTCTGTGGATAAACATCTCTCCCTGTGAGGATGATAATCTCTACAAGCGAAAATATTAAATCCCTCTCTATCTCCCCACTTACTTCATCAAGAGTCCTGCCCCGTCTGTCCACCTACTTGGTCTCGATCCCCGGCGTTTCGCGCCGTGTATCGTTTGGACGGTAGGTTTATACTTCCGCGTTTGGTGTAAGCTGACGGGATTGGTCAGTTATGTCACGTGATGTTTCACGTCAACGTATGATCCCGTCTAAGGCGGTAGTAAGGTTTTGATAATTTATGTTATTAGGTTGGCTAAATACGGAAAAAGGCATACACTTGTCCTAATATTATCTCCAACTTAAAATATATGACCCCAATCTCATTTCCAAGGGGAACAGTATGCATATATTTTTCGTGCATGTGAGACACGTGATCGGATACCTCGTCCAATCAGGTTTTGACGAAATTCGTAGTTCTAAAGCTAATGAACAAAGGGAGATGTAGATTAATCCCTTCGGGTCGTAATAATTGCGAAGGCTGAATTTCCTGTTTATATTTATACCATGTTCCCTGAGGTTCTGTGAACGGCTATAGAGACTCAGAGACAGTTTTTGGGAGGGGTGCACCCAAAAACTGTCTCACAAATTCAAGTTTCTACATTTAGGAATTACATGTTCCATAATACAAGGGATATCCCGGTTGATGTTGTTACATCTGGTTTTTATCAGTTCGATAGGTCTTAGATCTAAGGTGTACCCTATAATTTTAGTCACATTAGATAATCCTTAATGTGATTATGGAACATGTAATTCCTAAATGTAGAAACTTTAATTTGTGAGACAAAAAAACCCCCAAGATAGGCCCACAAAACCATACGACCAAACCCTATCATTTTTGAAATACAAATATACCTGTATGGTGCACTTGACGATATTTGTGTACTATAAGACATTGTATTTCTGCACCCCTCCCAAAAACTGTCTCTGAGTCTCTATAGCCGTTCACAGAACCTCAGGGAACATGGTATAAATATAAACAGGAAATTCAGCCTTCGCAATTATTACGACCCGAAGGGATTAAACTACATCTCCCTTTGTTCATTAGCTTTAGAACTACGAATTTCGTCAAAACCTGATTGGACGAGGTATCCGATCACGTGTCTCAAATACACGAAAAATATATGCATACTGTTCCCCTTGGAAATGAGATTGGGGTCATATATTTTAAGTTGGAGATAATATTAGGACAAGTGTATGCCTTTTTCCGTATTTAGCCAACCTAGTAACATAAATTATCAAAACCTTACTACCGCCTTAGACGGGATCATACGTCGACGTGAAACATCACGTGACATAACTGACCAATCCCGTCAGCTTACACCAAACGCGGACGTATAAACCTACCGTGGATTAGTTACTTACCTGTAATCCTAGTTCTCTTCCAGGGGTATCCTCATCAAAGTCATAAGCATTAGAATATTCCCGCCCATGTGCGGGATCCCGGAAACAGTATATTATATGTGCCCCACATATACATATCCATACATATATACCTATATGTATACACAAGCAAATGCAGCCCCTAACACCCTAGAGCTGAATCATGCTGTAAGGAATTTCCACTACACATTAGAAAAATAGCATTATAAACATGAGAAACAACATTATAACTTGTTTGGAAACTGTTTTAATGCTTAGAAAACAGCAGAAATTCTTAGAAAACACTGAAAGCATAGGAAGCTCCCAGGCTGCATTGCAAATACCCAGTCTAAAAAGACTGAAAAGCTAACTCATAGCTGTATAGTAAAAACTGACACCGTGCCTTTAAGGCACACCTGACCCCCACCTTCCCATCATGCCTCAGGGGTGACAGTTAGGTCAGTTGTTCTTTGCGGAGACTGAAAAGTCATGGCACAAAGAAAATAATAACCTCTGAAAACTATCACACCTTTGCCCGGGGAGGCGGGAGGGTTGCTTATGACTTTGATGAGGATACCCCTGGAAGAGAACTAGGATTACAGGTAAGTAACTAATCCTTCTCTTCCAGGGGATCCTCATCAATAGTCATAAGCATTAGAATAGAATAGCGAGCCTCACCTCATCTCCCTGCGGGCAAAGGAAAGAAAAAAACAGAGAAGGGACAGTATGCTCAGATAGCTCAGCTACCCAAACAGGTTCCTCAAGGAGGCTTGGCCTACTTGGGCATCCGCCCTGGAATCGGATTCGAGGCAGTAGTGCCTGGTAAAAGTATGGACCGATTTCCAAGTGGCCGCCTTGCAGATCTCTGCCATAGGAACGTCATGCAGGAAAGCTACTGTGGCCGCTTTCCCCCTAGTAGAATGGGCCTTAGGGGCCAAAGGTAAGGGCCTTTTCGCCAGCTGGTAGGCTAGGGTAATGCAAGAAACAATCCATCTGGAAATGGATCGCTTAGCTGCTGGGAAGCCTGTTCTCATGGCGCCATAGTTGACAAACAGCTGGTCCGTCTTCCTAATGCCTCTGGTACTTGCCAGGTAGAATTTAAGTACCCTTTTGAGGTCTAAGGAGTGGAGCGACCGCTCAGCCGGGGTCGCTGGATTCGGGAAGAAGGATGGCAGAGAAATGGACTGATTAATATGAAAATCAGACACTACCTTAGGGAGAAAGGATGGATGTGCCCTTAAGACCACTTTGTGCTGGTGAAAAACTGTGTACGGCTCTTTAGTACACAGAGCCTGGATTTCGCTTACTCTGCGTGCCGATGTAATGGCTACCAGAAAAGCCGCCTTCCACGACAGATGCTGTAAAGAAGCTTTGTGGATCGGCTCAAAAGGTGGGCCCATCAACTTGGATAACACTAAGTTCAACTCCCACGGAGGTGAAGGGTTTCGAACAGGGGGGTAAACTTTTTTCAACCCCTGCAAGAAGTCCTTGACCACCTGCATCTGGAAAAAAGAAGGTTGACTGGGAGACCTCCTGTAAGCTGTAATGGCAGACAAATGGACCCTGATGGATGCATACTTCAAGCCTGATCTAGCTAAGTGGAGGAGGTACGGAAGGATGACGTCCTCCTGCCCCTTTGTAGGATCATGGTGATTCTCCCTACACCAAATGAAGAACCTCTTCCACTTAAACGCATAAGACGCTCTTGTGGAGGGTCGCTTCGCTTCCTTGAGAATATGCATGCAGTCAGGAGGTAGACCTAAATGTCCGTATTGCAGGACCTCAGGAGCCATGCCGTTAAGTTCAGTGAGGGAAGGTTGGGATGCAGAATCCTCCCGCCCATCTTGGACAGCAAGTCCGGCCTGCAAGGCAGCCGCCTGTGAGGTCGAACCGAGAGATGAAGAAGGTCCGGGTACCACCACTGGCGCGGCCAGTCCGGAGCTATGAGGATCATCTTCATGTCGGATCTGAGCAGCTTGGATACCACCTTCGGAATCAGAGGCAGGGGCGGAAAGGCGTAGGCAAATGTCCCTGACCAGTCCATCAAAAGAGCATTCCCCCTGGTCCCTGGACGGTGGAATCTGGACGCGAAGGCGTGGCATTTTGAATTTTCGTCGTCTGCAAACAGATCGATGTCTGGACGACCCCACCAACGGAACAGGTCCGCCACCACGTCGTCGTGCAGCACCCAGTCGGGCTGATCTTCGAAATGCCTGCTGAGTGCGTCTGCCTTGATATTCAATTCCCCTGGAAGGTGTACTGCCACCACCGAGAGGTTCCGGGCAAGCAGCCAGTGCCAGATCGCCTGCGCCTCCAGGGAGAGGGGCCGTGACCGAGTCCCGCCCTGTTTGTTCAGGTAAAACATGGTCGTGGTGTTGTCGGTCTGCACCAGGATTGAGTTGGTCTCGATTGCTGGGAGGAACGCTTTTAGAGCAAGGTGGACTGCCCGAAGCTCTAGCATATTTATGTGGTAGCCCTGTTCTTTTGCAGACCACTGACCTTGTATCTGGAGGCACCCCATGTGGGCTCCCCATCCTTGTAGCGACGCGTCTGTCACCACTGATTGCACCGGGAGTGGCTGGTGAAACGGGACTCCCACCAACAGATTGTTCTGACGAGTCCACCATGTTAGGGAAGATTTGGCTACCTGGGGGAGAGAGATCCGATCTCCCCAACGACCTGTGGACTGATCCCATTGATCCTCCAGAGCTTGCTGCAAAGGTCTCATCCGCAGCCTGGCGTGGGGAATCAGAAAAATGCAGGACGCCATGGAACCCAGCAGAGATGCTACCTGCCGAACTGACGGCCTCCGCATCTGCTGCATAAGCCTGCATTTTTTCTTCATTGAAGACAGTCTCTCCTCCGAAGGATACGCTCTTCCCACGCTTGTGTCCAGAACGGAGCCAAGGTAGTGGATGGACTGAGTAGGCCGCTGCACGGACTTCGCCATGTTGACGTGAAGGCCGAGAGCGTGCAACTGCCTTAGACAGATTTGGAAGTCTTTCTTCACCTGTTGCTGGGTTGGAGCCTTCAGTAACCAGTCGTCCAGGTACGGGTAGACGAAGAGACCCTGCTTGTGTAGGCAGGCCGCCACCACTGCCATACATTTGGTGAAGACTCGCGGGGCCGACTTGAGTCCGAATGGAAGCACTTTGTACTGGTAGTGCTTGTCTCCTACCACAAACCGCAGGTACCTGCGGTGATGCTTTGCTATTGGAATGTGAAAATACGCATCTTGGAGGTCCACCGAACACATCCAATCTCCGACTTGTAGATGTGGACATATTTGGTGAAGCGCCAACATACGGAACTTCTCCTTGACGATGACTTTGTTTAGGAGACGAAGGTCCAGAATCGGCCGAAACTTGTGCTCTTGATCTTTCTTGGGCACCAGGAAGTACCGGGAGTACACTCCTTTTCCGACCTGTGAAGGAGGAACCCTTTCTATGGCATGCTTTTGCAGAAGGGACCTCACTTCCCGCTTGAGTAGGTTTAGGTGGTGAGGACGGGACCTCTTTGGCGGGATGTCTCTGGGAAGCGCTCGAAAACGTAGCGCATATCCATGACGCAGTATATTCAGCACCCAGCGATCTTTTGTGATGCTGACCCACTCTGCTAGATGTTGCGACGCACTTCCTCCCACTGGAGTGGGCAACGGTCGTAGAGGAAGCCACAGCTCATGACTTTCCTCCTCTTGTGGCAGTGGAGGACTGTTGTTGGTGTCCACCTCTGCCTCTGCCAGACTTTCCGCCTCGAAACTGGGTTTTCCCTTGGGGTTTGCTCTGAGACCACTGAGGGGTTTGAACCCTCTGTTGAGGCCCCTTGCGTTGGGTGGGTCGAAAACGGCGCTTGAACTCCTTTTTCTTCTCCAAGCCCACGGCTTTGAGAGTGTCCAGCTCAGTTTTCATGCGCCCCATCTCCTCATCCGTGTGAGTGCCGAAGAGGGAGTTGCCAGAGAACGGGAGGTTTAAAATCCGTTGCTGTGCGTCCGGCTTGAGCCCTGTCAGACGCAACCAGGACGACCTCCTGGCGCAGACGCCGTGTGTATAAGAGTGGGCTGAGATTAGCGCACCATCCGCCGCTGTGCTAATCGACTGATTAGCCACCAGTGCCCCTTCAGTAACAATCTCCTCAAAGTCCTTTTGGTCCTCCTTGGGCAGCTTGGATTTGAAACGTTCCATCGAATCCCAGAGGGCCCTATCGTACCTGCCCAGAAGCGCCGCCGCGCTGGAGATCTTGAGGGCTGCCGCCGCCGAAGAGCAGGTCCTGCGTCCCCATGAGTCCTGGGTTCTGCTCTCCTTGTCTGGAGGGACGGAGGAGGAGGCCGACGCCGTCTGACCCTTTCTGGCAGCTGCCACTATGACGGAGTCCGCAGATGGGTCTGTCTTTACAAAGACGGGGTCAGAGGTAGCTGGCTTGTATTTTTTTAGGATACGAGCCGGAACGGCTTTGACAGTCGCCGGGGTGAGAAAAGTGTCCATGACTGGTTCCATGATTCCTGGGACCAAAGGTAGCAGCGGACGAGAGGCAGACTTTTGGTGAAGTGTTTCAAAAATCACCGAGGTTGTGACTTGGGGGACTGACATCTCAATCCCCAGCTTCAGTGCTCCTCGCTGCAACACTTCCTGGTAGGTGTTGATGTCGTCTACGGGAGAGACCCTGGACACTGGGCTGTCCGTGAGCGTGGGAGAATAGTTTCTGATGGAGGACTTGGAGGACGAGGAAGAGGACGATGATGGAGTCCTTTTGCGCTTCCGGTGATGATCACGCGCCCTTGACCCAGGTGAACGCTCCTCCCGTCTGGGGGAGCGCGATCTGCGTCGCCTGTAGTCCGGAGATCTCGGACGTGCTGGCCTGGGGGGACTAGCTCTGTCCACAGCCGCCACCAGGCGTTGCAGCGGAGAATCATGCACTGGGCTGATGTATTCCCGCATCCTCCTTGTAGGCCCTGAGTCTAGCCAATGATGTGCTGGTAGTAGCCATCTGGGCGACAGAGTAACGGTCTGAGTCTGAGGAGAAGACCTACGGGGTTGAGCTGCAGGTTCTCGTGGCTTTGCTGGTCGTGGAGAGGCCTCTGAGTGGGAGGAGGAGTGGCGAGAAGCCGACTCCGTAACCAGGACCACCGACTTGTCTGAGGCCTGTCTCGACGTCGAGCGCGGTCTTGACGACGATCCGTGGTGTCCTCTCCTGTCTCGGTGGGACTCTCTCGACGTCGAACGCCGTCTCGACGTGGATCGGCGGCCATGTTCCGTGGGCGAAGCCTGCCGCCTCGACGTCGAGCGGCGATGTGAAGCCGACGACGGAGGCTCTCTCTCCCTCGACGCCGGACGCCGCGGGGACGCCGGCGGAGATGCTGCCACTCTCGACGTCGATACCGATGCCAACCTCGACGCCGAACGCCGCTTGGAGGACGACGGCGGAGGATCCTGCTGCTTCGACGTCGAACGTCGATGAAGCCTCGACGACGGTGGGGATGGTGCCCTCGACGACGGAGGGGTGACACTCCTCGACGCCGGTCGTCGCCTGGTTGACGACGGCGGAGGGTCCCTGCTCCTCGACGCCGATCGACGTCGAGATGTCGACGGCGGAGGGTCCCTGCTCCTCGACGCCGAACGCCGCTGGGTTGGCGACGGCGGAGGCTCTCTGCTCCTCGACGCCGATCGTCGCCGGGTTGACGACGGCGGAGGCTCTCTGCTCCTCGACGCCGATCGTCGCCTGGTTGACGACGGCGGAGGTTCCCTGCTTCTCGACGCCGATCGTCGCCGGGTTGACGACGGCGGAGGGGGGGTGTCTCTCGACGCCGAACGTCGCCGGGTTGACGACGGCGGAGAGGATCTGGATCTCGACGCCGCTCTGGATCTCGACGCCGATCGTCGCCGAGTTGACGATGGCGGTCTGGACTTCGACGTCGACGTCGTACCTGCTCTCGACGGCGAGCCCGCTGTCGAGAACTTCTTTTTCGAAATATGACCTACCGGAACATCTTTTCCCAGCGCCGAGCCCGACGCTGAGGCGGAAGGACGAGAGGACTTGCTTCTAGATGATTTTTTATGCCTCTTGGAGCCCTTCCTCACCGGAGATCGGCCTCTAGATGGTTGTGCTAGGCCATAAGCGCGACTTCGCTCTCTGTCCTTCAAAGTTCTTTTGGACAGGCCCTGGCAGTGAGGACATGTGCTGGAATCATGGTCCTCCGGCAGACACAGGATACAGACCCTGTGAGAGTCAGTCGCGGCCTTTTTCTTGCCACAGGCAGGGCAAGGATCGAAAAGAGAAGGCATTTTAAGTGGAAAAAATGCCCAAATAAGCCTAAAAAAAGGCAGCCTCTTACTGACTTAGCTGTGAAACGTCGAAGTAAGGGAAAAAGAATTGAAAAAATAGACAATATTTTCTGACAAACTCAGAAAAAAGTGGAGCTCTGTTGCCAGGATCCTTCTAGAAGGAGCCGGAAAGAACAACTGACCTAACTGTCACCCCTGAGGCATGATGGGAAGGTGGGGGTCAGGTGTGCCTTAAAGGCACGGTGTCAGTTTTTACTATACAGCTATGAGTTAGCTTTTCAGTCTTTTTAGACTGGGTATTTGCAATGCAGCCTGGGAGCTTCCTATGCTTTCAGTGTTTTCTAAGAATTTCTGCTGTTTTCTAAGCATTAAAACAGTTTCCAAACAAGTTATAATGTTGTTTCTCATGTTTATAATGCTATTTTTCTAATGTGTAGTGGAAATTCCTTACAGCATGATTCAGCTCTAGGGTGTTAGGGGCTGCATTTGCTTGTGTATACATATAGGTATATATGTATGGATATGTATATGTGGGGCACATATAAT
This sequence comes from Triturus cristatus, assembly GCF_964204655.1. Taxonomy (NCBI): domain Eukaryota; kingdom Metazoa; phylum Chordata; class Amphibia; order Caudata; family Salamandridae; genus Triturus; species Triturus cristatus. The sequence continues at coordinate 81,401,566 of NC_140586.1, read as the reverse complement.
ATACTGTTTCCGGGATCCCGCACATGGGCGGGAATATTCTAATGCTTATGACTATTGATGAGGATCCCCTGGAAGAGAACCAAACGATTCACGGCGCGAAACGCCGGGGATCGAGACCAAGTAGGTGGACAGACGGGGCAGGACTCTTGATGAAGTAAGTGGGGAGATAGAGAGGGATATAATATTTTCGCTTGTAGAGATTATCATCCTCACAGGGAGAGATGTTTATCCACAGAGTATCTCTACATTTCTATAAAGACTGCTTCCATATATTTCCTCTCTCCCTCACACTCGGGGGTTCCTACGAAAGAGTGTGACTACAGAGCTACCCCCAAATAGCCCTACGATCCCCTGAGAAACGGATCCCATTCGAAAATCGGGTAAGAGAGAGTGCATGTGTGTAAAATGTCACAGCAATAGCACACAGTGTTCTATTAGTAATCACGCATGGTTAAGACAGTACCATGTTGAATCACAGATATGGTGAGAATGTTGAGTGTGAGTGGAACATAGGAGAGTGTTTTTATATTGATAGTGAACACTAACTGGCATGAAGATACAGTTAGGATGCGAGCGATTTCGCCACCGCACAATATATCTGGCAAGCTGACTAAGTGTACAGATACAGGTATGAGTGGCACATGGATGGAGATAGTTGTACACCACCTGGCCTTATGATCACCTGACACATGTAGGTGTTATACATCCTAAACACGAATATGGGAACGACTACTAAGAAAACCCACAAGTACACGTTGTTTGTTGTTTGTTTTCTTTTGTTTTCTCTTTTTCAGATGGAATACAAAGCATGACAGATTAATTAATCAGTCACTTATTCAAGGAGCAGCTACTCTGCCCTTGCGTTACTAAACAGGTTAGGGAATCCCTTCCTCTGTAATCCAGGGTGGCCTTCTGTTTGCCCTGAAGAAAGTCCTGGACCTTTACAGCCGCACACGGACTGAAACATGTTGGCACTAGGGTCATAGGACCATAATTATTCTACAAAGACCCTATTTGAAATATTTTAGTATCCCAGACAGACCCGTAAATAAAGGGATACTGGGGATCTGTCTGAGGTTTTTTAATTTTCTAGCCCCCCTGGTCTATAACATCTTCAAAGAGCTCCCAACATTGTGGTTGAGCCCACCCCGACTTTTAGGCGTCGGGGTGACCCGATGATGAAGCATGACACCACTAGGGTGTGTGAGGGTACCTAAACCAAAAGGAATTGCTTCCTTGCTCACCTATTGGTGAAGTTAACATTTTCCCTCAGTAGCTTCTTCATAATATTCCATCAACGTATATTGATGTTGACCGGTTATTGGTCAGTTGGAGTAAATTTATAGTGACATTGATCTCACAACTTTCCCACACAGAAATGTGAGAAACATTTGATTCATAAGCTACATTAGAGCTTTGCAGGGGATTCTGGATAAGAAAAGATTGGGGATCCACACAAGCTACACCTCCCTGGACTCCCCCAGGTGTCTAGTTTTCAGAAATGTTTGGGTTTCATAGGTTTCCCTAAATGGCCGCCGAACCCGGGACCAAAAATGGTGGTGACCCCCTTGAAAAAACAAGGTTGTTTTGTAATCGAACATTTTGATGCCTCCATTATAAGTTTTGGGTCCTTCTCTGCCGCGGTCACTTGCTCACCCACACAAGTGAGGTCAAATTTTTATCAGGCGACCTGTCGGAATGCTGGGTGATAGGAAATTTGTTCAGGCCCGGTGATTCCACAACTTTCCCACACAGAATTGTGAGGAAAACTGATTTATTTTTAGCTAACGTTGAGGTTTCCAGGGGATTCTGGGTAGAAAGTGTTGGGGATCCATGCAAGCCACACCTCCATGGACGCCCCCAGATTTCTACTTTTCAGAAATGTCTGGGTTTGGTAGGCTTCTCTAGATGGCTGCTCAGCCCGGGACCAAAAATGCAGGTACCTCCCTTGCAAAAACAGGTTGTTTTGTCATAGATAGGGGGCACCTGCATTTTTGGTCCGGGGCTCGGGGGCCATCTAGAGAAATCTAAAAACCCAGACATTTCTGAAACTAGACACCCAGGAGAGTCCAGGGATGTGTGGATCTCCCAACGATTTCTTACCTAGAATGCCGAGACGGTTACCCCCATGGCACACCAGCGCTGCAGCCACGGAAGTAACTGTTACGTCCATGGCACCGAACTGATTAAGTAGACACAGGAAGGATACTATAACTAATAGTTTCACTCTAACACACATACAGCCTTTATTAAAACTGTACAAACTTCACTCTTATACTGGACATGTACTAAAGCACGGCAGGAACAGAGCAAGCCAATCTCACACAAAAAACATATCCAGCTGCCAAGCAAGACGCACACACATCAGGTACAGCATGTGCACCACTACAAACTGCATAACATAAGGAGAGTTAAATAATTATTTCAACATGCGATAGACAAGCGCTGATTACCTTGCAACAGTTTCCAGACTTTACATTAGCTTTCCGTCTACTTTAATGAGCATGCTGGTCTAGCAAAGATACAAACAAACTGCTATGTCCTGTTTGAATAATGGGTAACAGGCAGGTTGGATGCAAAAACCAATCTCTTTATTAAAGTTCCGGCAGACAATATCCTTGTATGCCCCTGTCATCTCTCAGTCAATGCTAGCTAGAACGCTGAGCAGCAGAGTCACAGTCAAACTGGCGACAAAGGTGGGATGTACTAAACCCAGCTTAAGAACAGGAACCCTGTGCATCAGACTCCGTTTGGGGGGCCACTGAGAAAGCAGGGGCTATCAAGACCTCAACTGTGAGGGTTGAGGTTGTTTGCTTTTGATGTCCCAGGCTACATCCAACGAAGACTCTGCAAACTGGGCTCAGGTCAACCCTTTCAGAACTCGACTCTCAATGGTAGGAAAGGCAAGTCACAAGCCTTCTACGGAAGGTATTTTGAGGGTGCCCAGAGTTCATAATTCCACAGTCACGCAGCAGGCAATAACTGAATATCCAATCCAATGCTCATCTTTCATAAAAGAAAAGTACTTTAATGCACACTAGAGTAGTATACTACATACAAACATAGGCAAAGCAAAATTGAAAGCACTGTGCGCAGTTGGGCAGGCGTGTTCCTTTATCTGCTGCGTCTCCCCAGTTCTCCTCTTACAGTCTATGTGGTTCCCCTCTGGGATTAAGTCAATGCTGTGATTACGGCTCAGGTACAAATCTCCCCACTTTAAAGTATTTGCACTGTCTCTCATAGTGCAGTTGTTTTACTTCCTATACAGTTATGTTGCTCAGCTTTTATAATCCACGGTGGAAAAGCTCTTTCAGGCAGCGTCCCTCTTCATTTCAGAGTACCTGGTCCTTCCTGCTTCTTGGAAGAGGAGCGCTCAGCGAAACTCCATCTGTCAGCTCCTTACTGACTGCGGGCAACCGCCTGGCAGACATTCTTCAGCAGTTGAGCAGGCATTGTTAGCATTCCTTTTGGAAGGTTTATTAGCTGAAAGAAACAGGCGGCCCCATGTGGATACCGCAACTGCTCCTCCGCAATGGCAGAGGAGCGTCGCCCCACCAGCCAGCAGCCAGAAAAAAAGAGAACATAAAACTATAAGAAAACCCTTGTTTATTGTCGTTATATTTTTGCTAAGGAGCCAAGGCTTGGGGGCGAGGCCAGGGGATGACTGGCTGGTGAAGTGTTTTGCACGACTATTCAGTGTGCATGATGGTCTAGCCCACCGTTTCAGGCTGGCCAAACCGTCTTTTGCACTGAAGCTCTCTCTAACCCCAGTTGCATTGCCCAGTTGGCGAGAGCTGGCACAGGCTCCCAGTCTAACTGGGAGCGCAAATCATCAGCGCTCATGCCAATCCTGATGCTGCTTTCAACAGCATGAAAGCAGCATCAGGACTGGCTGCAGTGCTCTCTGGGAGCCTGTGCCGGCAGAAGAGAGAGGTGCGATGCTGCAGGTAAGCGCTTTTAATTGTTTTTAAATATGTTTCATCCGTTCATCCGTCCGCCTCCACCACCCCGCCTCTCCACTCTATCCACACATCACCCACTACTGCATAACCAACACTATGATATCATCACTGCTTCCTGCCAGAGTCTTTGGTTGGTGTTGTTTTCTTTCTCCTTGGTGGTTGCTTGGAGCAAGCTGCCGCTGGCGGTTTCAGATATGGTTAGTGCTGCTGGTAGGTAGACCGAAAGGGCTGCTGAAAGGGTTGGTGTGACTGATACCTCTGGTATCCTCTTTGATAAGAATAGGTACCTCTTTTGCGAGCCCCTCTAAAAGGTGTTTTTCAGAACTGCAAGTTGCCTAAGGATCTAGCGGTGTCAGTATCAGCCTTGATCACTTGTAAGGCATCGTCAACGTGTTTGCCAAACAAGTCACCGCTCTCGTAGGGTATATCTAAAAATGCTGTTTGTACCTCAGGCCAAAATATTGTAGTTGTAGCTTTGAGGCATCCCTGACGTCTAAACACCGCTGATCCTGCGAGCTGTTGGAAATCTATTAGGACTGTGTCCATCAAGCAATCTATGATCTCTGATGCGCATCTTTCCCAGTCCTGCAGAATCTCTTTTTGCTTCTGCTGTCTTGTCTTCTGGCAAGAAATCTAGATATGTGGCAATGTCAGGCATTGTTGAAATTGATGTGACAGGTTCGTTGACCGGCGCTGAGCAGCCTGCATAATAACAGAGTACGGTTTTGGATGTTCAACTAGACATGCCAGTTAGTCTTCTGGGGCTTTGCATTTGTTTCAATTCTTGGCAAAATCGCAGTAATTGTGGCTGGAGTTTTCACGATTTTAATTCCTTCCTCTTAGATATAATCAACGATAGGCATTGCTCTAACAATTTCCCTAGATTGTTCTTTAAAATCATATGGGAAACAGTCCGATTGCTCGATCATGACAGGAAGCTGGAAACACTTGCCCGATCTCTCCATTAGTTTATGGAAACTACCAATGACATCTGGTGGGGAATCCACCCGTTGTGGTGCTGGAGGAAAAGGTGTTGGGATGAGGTAATCATCTCATTTAGTAGCCACAGATTGAGTATCTTGAATTTCATCCTCCTTTCACGATCTGAGAAAGATGTGTAATTTGGAGGAGGCATGGCGATGCATGACAGTGGGGTAATTCTCTGAGTAGCAAGTGGTGGCATAAGGACAGGTGATCTAGGTGCAGGAAGTGGCAGACACATTGGTAACGACTGCGCCCCTGCCAGTGTAGGGAAACGTTTACAATAGTCCTGCAACATGCCCTGTAGATCCTGTACTAGGACTTTGGGAACCTGAATCTACACCTCAGGTGGTGGAGGAGGAGCAAAATGATGGAACTGCTCATCATAGTGCCTTGGTTTTTCGATATATTGCTGTCTCTGATATGCATGCTAATAGTCCCTTTCATCCTCATTGTCCTGGTACTTTACATGAAGTTCTGATGTTCTATGAACTGTCCAAAAGGATCCATCATCCTCTTTGTCAGACTCTTCTACAACCAGTAAGTGGCTTAGTGGCAAGGGGGACATTTTGCTAGGAGAGGTATGGTCTGGGCGCAAAATATCCTGTGCAGGTTGGTTCATTGGCATCAGTGTCTTCAATGGTAGCATCGAGGATGCAGCAGTCACACCCGGCGTCAGAATTAACATGGGTGGTTCTATGACTTCATCATCGAAGACGAAGATGTATTCTCTCCTGGATGCGCCGTCGATGGTCTCGTCAACGGCGTTGGTGTGGCCGTCAACGGTGTAGGTATGGTTGCCGTCAATGAGATTATTATCGACGACAAGATTGTCATCGTCGATGCAGTTGTTGTCGTCGTCAAGGTAGTCGTCCTTGACGATGTGGTCGTTATTGTCAAAGCAGTGGTAAGTGACGTGGTCGTCGATGTTTTCGCTCACAATGATTTTGACGCCATTACCGTCGTTGACTATGTTCTTATTATCAGTTTGTGCGTCACCATGGCTGGTTCTGAAGAGGATTTTGTAGGTTTTAGTGCCAGCATTGGAGATGGAGTTAGAAGCTCAGATCCTGCCTCAGAGGAATGTCTTTCTCTTTTTTCTTTATAAGGGATACCTTTTGAAGACCCATGGTGCGTCTTTTTAAAGGGTTTTCTGTGCTCCTATGATGACGCTTGTTGTGATCTCTCTAATTCTCTAGATTTTTCTTTGGGAGGCAAACAGAAACAACTTTTTTAGCCTTAAGTTTCTGAAGCCATAATAACAGCCTCCCGTCTCTATCTTTGAGAGTTTTGGAAGAAAATGTTCTACAAATCTCGCAGTCCTTTACCTTGTGGGCAGGGTGTAAGAAGTAGATGCACTCCTTGTGAGGATCTTCCGAGTTCAGCCTCTTCTTTTCACAGGTCCCATAAGCTCTAAACAGCTAATTTCTTGAGGGTTTTGACATGTTGATTGATGTCAGTTATTGAATAATAATGCAGCAGAACTGATTTCGATAAGCCAAATTTAGATACAAGCTGAAGAACTGAGCAGAGTTCAGGGAGACTCCCTGTCACACAACGTGCAGTGAGAGTCCAGCTGGTGTGTTTTATGAAGTCTTCTTGTCAGCTGAGCGGTAATGTTGGGAGGATGTTGTTGGAGTCCAGCTTGATGGTGATGAAGGCCTAGGTGACAGTTCTGTGTTGATCGGAGCCATTTGCTGATTTTTTTGAGGGTCTTGAGGGCATGGAAACCGGAGGTGGCAACTATATTGATTTCGCTGGTCATTGCCCGATGGTTGTCTACCACTATTCCGAAGTCCTCTGCTTAGATTGCCAGGCAGGGTGTTGGCCAGAGATCTGCTGATTACCAGGTGGAGTTCCATAGTGACGTGTACCACTACCGAATTGTCTGGGTTGAGTTTAAGACAGTTGGTCTTTATTAAACTAGCCAATTTGGACATACAAGAGGTGAAGTTGGCCTAGGTGTTTGGCGTTTCGTCCCAGAGGGAGAAGATGAGGTGGCTGTCGTCGGCATAAGGGAAGATGTTGATTCCATGGGTTTGGGTGATGTTTGCTACAAGTGCCATCTTTGGTGTACTCTGCAGATGTGGCTGGCAACAGTCGAGGTGTAGGGAGTAAGGCTGACTAACTTGTGCGGCAGTGGAGGAAGGAGCAGATCCAGCAGAGTGCGGGTCCTTTTATACTAGCTTTGTGGACGCATCAAATGAGGATGGGGTCGGAACTGGTATCAAAAGCGGTGGATAAGTCAAGTAAGAGGAGGGCTGCATTGTTGTGTCTGTCCATGATTAGTTGGATGTCAACTGCGGCGGCATGAATGTAGTCTCAGTGCTGTGGTTGGGCTTGAATCCGGATTGGGTGGGGCCTATAAGGTGGTTGTCGTTTAAGTGGTAGGCAAGTAGCTTGTTGGTGATTTTCTCAAGGACTTTTAGCAGGGTAAAGCAGTAAGGAGATTGGCAGAAGATGGCCTGCATCCTCAGGCCTGCTGAGAATTTCTTCCGGAGCGGAGAGTATTGTGACATTTATTCAGGCATCCAGGAAACTGGCTGTACAGATGGAGTTGTTCAGTATTGGGGTAAGAGCTGAGGTAATCGTTTCAGTCCTTTGGTGACGATGTGAAGGGGCCTGGATACAAATGGTGCTCCTTAGTGGATGTACAGCATGGTCACTGCCATTTCTGATGTTGCAATGGTGGGCCAGGTGGTCATGGTTAGATTCTGGGGATTTGTATCCATGGGCAGGAGAGTTACAATGGTGGATGGGGTCAGCAGGGGGTTGAATCTGTTGTAGATCCCGATACTTTTGCTGAAAAAGTGAGAGAGCTGGTGCAAAAGTCCTATGACTGGCTGATGATTGTGGAGCTTGCAGCAGGTGTGGTAAAACCATTCACGATGATGAAGATTTCCGTGGCACAGTTTGCGCTGTTACTTATGCGTTTGTTGAGTGTTGATCATCTGGATGATCAGATTTGCTGATGGTAGAATCTGAGGGCCGACTTGTAGGTGATTTGTCAGTTTCGTTGTGGGTCTGTATCCATCTGCATTCGGGTTATTAGCAGTGGCATTTGGTGAGTCTAAATTCTTCTTTCTCCCGACTCATGGCCTGGTTCTGTTGCGGCAGTGATGATATTGAGCAGAGCCAGGATGTTGGTGCATGAGATTTTAGGCGTCAAAGTAGGTGATGGATCATGCAAGGTCATTGTGGTGTTGAGATTGACAAGCTAGGAGCTCCAAAGGTCCATGTTTTCTTCCAGGATTCTGTTCCAATTTCATTGGGTGGATTTCGAGGGTGTGTTCCGTGATGGTAGGGTATGAGACGGTTGAAATTGACACAGGTGTGGTCTGTCCAGGTGAGAAGGAGGTGGAGATGTGTAATTTGGAAGCCAGCTATTTCATGCTGTTGCTGGCCTTTGTGGACATGGTGGACCACTGCATGATTTCTTTGAAGATGATGGGTCAGCAGGGCTTGTTCTGTCTTATGATCCTGTATCCGGGGGCGATCACTGCAGCGATATCAGAGAGAGCTAGGTTTCAGTCAGGAGAAGCAGGTCCCATGACAGGTTGTACTGGAAGTTGCAGACTTTGGTGGCTTTTCTGATGAGCAAGCGGGTGTTGAAGTAGGAGGGCAGGACAGGGAAGGTTGGGAGCGGTTAGGGAAGGTTGGGAATGGGTACGGCGATGGTTTGGGGCGCATGGTTATGTGTGTCAAGAGGTGAGAAGGAGGGGAGGAGGCAGTGGAGAGTGTGAGTGGGAAGAGCACAGGAGAAATGGAAGGTGGTGACGCATGAGAATACAAGTTTGGCTGAGGAGGCTCGGCAGCAGCGCTGGGAGGCAAGTCTGGGACCCAGGGTGTAGATGGTAATGGTGGAGTAGCATTTAAAGGTCTGTGGTTGTTAGGAGGGCCAGGGGTCATGGTGCTGGGTGCAGGTGGGGCGGGGCATTGACAGGAACAGACTGACTACTTTTGGTGTAGCAGCAGCGTGTCTGCACTGTGGCTGCCGTTAAGTTGGATCAGGAGAAGGGAAGTTCTGGGCGTAGTTGGCGGAGCTGAAGCAGGTGGCCGCAGTGGAGGGGACAGCAGGTGGGAGAGCAGCACAGGGGAAAAAGGTGTGAAGGCCTCAGCAGGGGAATAGGGCACAGAAGACTAGCGCAAAAAGTGATAAGACTGAAATAGTGGAAACTCAAGCAGGAAAATAGCAAAAAGAGGCAAGAAGGGCACAGAAAAAAAGGCAAAAAAGACAGAGAAAAAACAAAAGGGGCTGAGAAGCAAGCAGGAGTGAGTGTGCAATGGTGAGAAGAAACAAACAGGCAAAGAGACCGAAATCAGAGCAGAAAGTGACGGAAAAGCAGTCATAAAGCAAACCAGAAGCAGAGAATGAGTGAGCAAAGAGTAAGAGGAAAGCGGTCACAGATCAAAACAAAGGCAGAGGGAAAGAGAGAGCAGAGTGAGAGGAAAGCGGTCACAGAGAGTTTAAGAGAAAGAGTGAGAAAGAGAAACCTGATTGAAGAGGGGCGCAAGAGCATGAGGTTGGAAGCCCTGGACAGCATGGGTGCTAGGCCCACAAAGGCCAGACCTGGTCGGAGGACAAGTCACAGGTAAGTGGCGCAGGCAGGGCCAGATAGTGCCTGCTTAATGGCAGTTCCATACTGCCAAAGAACCCAGCCTATTATATTTAAAAAATCTTGGCAGTCAGTAATTTGCATTATATGGAGCCACATTAATTGTTATCTATGGCTTTCACTGTGAGCCACTAGTGTGAAGAACAGATTCTAAGTCTGGTTATTCACTGCTATGAGACAGTAACACTGGGTAACAAAAAATGCCAACACAGCGCTGGTTTTCTGCTTTGATGGAGGGGCATGGTAAAGCTTCAGAAGGGGTGGGTGTACGATGACATAGAGACTTATGGGTTGGGTGACTTGAGGCCAGTTAGTTATTGTTTTTGTATTTTGGAGATGGAAGAGAAACCATATAATGCATGGATCTACACTGCTCTTATGCCATTACAGTTCAAAGTGGGGGCTGATGATTTTGGGGAGCATCCTCCAAGAAGAAAAGTGGTTACTTACCTGTAACTATATTTCTCTAGTATTGAGATCTTTCATAGATTCAAATGCTTCAACAATTCCCTGTCGTCGAAGTGAGAGTCCCACTGTGAAAGTAGAATGCAGTACTTAAATAAAAGCTAGAGAACATTCACTTTAGTAACTTATCCCTATCATTTAAAAGAACCAAACTCCAGCCCATCGGGCTGCAGCACCCTATGATATACTCCCCTTAGAGGTTTTCTACCCTCAGATTTTCGAGCACCAGTATGAACATGACATAGCATCAGTGATAAGGTGTGCCTCTCAGGGGAGGAGAGTGAGTCACTTGTGAATCTATGAAAGATACCAATATTGAAGAACTATAAATACAGGTAAGTAACTTTTTTTCTTCTCCAATACTGGATCTTTCATAGATTCATGTGCTAGAATCCGAATACACAGCAGTTGAACATCATAATATATTTCATTATATGCAGTTATGATCAAGCATAGTCATAGAGGATGGTGGGATAGAACTTACAATGTGAGCTCACCTTTACTGGAATAGATGGTGTAATATTGTTTGTCCTACTGCAGCATCTTTCAGCAATGACGTAGTTAGGCAGTAGTGCTGCGTAAATGTGTCTCCAATTTTTCCACGTTGCGGCTTTCAAGATATCCTCTATAGACACACCAGCAAACAGAGCTGTAGACGTTGGCACATTTCTTGTGGAATGCGCTCGTACTTTACTCTGCAAAGCTCTTCCCGCTTGTTGATGACAGAACTGTCTGGCTGCAGAGAACCATCATGCTATACTTTGTTTGGAAAGTGGGAAACCTTTCCTGAGAACACCATAAGCCACTAGCAGTTGGTCCGATTTACGAAACCGCTTTGTTCTGTCTAGGTAAAATTTCCAACATTTCTTAATATCCAAAGAAAGTAAAGTCCTTTCTGCTAAATCCTTTAGATTTGGGAAGAATGTCCTCAAAATAATTGGTTCATTTAAATGAAACTCAGATGGTAGTTTCGTAATGAATTCTAGATTTGTTCTTAAGATTTCTCGATGACTTCTGATTTGCAAAAAAGGGCTCCTAAATGGTGAAAGCCTGTATTTCGCTTTCTCTCTTTGCTGCTGTTAGTGCTAACAAAAGTGCAAATTTCCATGAAAGGAATTTTATTTCTGCTTTATGAATAGGCTCAAATAGGCTTTCCATTAACTGTTAGAGTAATGCGTTCAAATGCCAAAGAAGAAGAATATGCTTTATTGAAGGGTAAACTCTATCAAGTCCTTTGAGAAACTCTTTGATCAGCCTGTTTTACCATAATGGTTATGATGCTGAAGATCTTGTGTAACACGATATGGCTGCTAAATCCACTCTAATAGTTGCATGCTTGAGATCTGCTTGTGCCAAATGTAACAATTAAGGTAGTATCTTCTCTGGTGAGGATGTTATGGGATGAATTTTTGATTTCTTATGCCATTTACAAAAAAGCTTGTATTTAAAGCCGTACGTTTTGTTTGTGCTATCTGCTCTGGCTAAAATTTCCTGACATTCTTTTGGAATGTTTAAATGTGCAAATTCATTGTGTTTAGGAGCCAAGCTGACAAGTATAAGGATTTCTGATCCGGGTGCAGTATTTGGCCTTGGTTCATTTTTAATAGAGGTGGAACTGGTTGTGATGTTTCTCTGATAGATGTAGCTCTGTGAACCAGTGTTGTTTAGGCCATTTTGGAGTTATAGGACTTATCGTGCATACTTCCCTTTTCATATTGCTGAGAAATCTCTGCAGCAGAGGTATCACAGGAAAAGCCTATGCAAAGATTCCTGACCATTCTGTTGAAAACCCATTCCCCAACGCCCCTGGTTGTGGATGCCAGCTTGACTAGAGCTGGCATTTTTAGTTTTGGAGAGTGGCAAAGAGGTCTAGGTTTGGTTTGCCCCAGCGAGCAAAAAATGCTGTTCAGGATCTCTTGGTTGATTTCCCATTCATGACAGGTGCTTCTCTTTCTGCTAAATGTGTCAACCAGAACATTGTGTCCTCCAGATATATGTTCTGCTTTTAGAGTTCTCTGATGTTGTACTGACCATTCCCATATTCTTTGTGCTTCTTGAGATAGTACCCTTTTGCTTGTTGAGGAAATACATAGTTGTGGTACTGTCTGTACGTATAAGTACCGTCGATCCTCTTTTCCTTGGGAGGAACATGTGTAAACTCAGTGCTATGGATTTGAGCTCTAGAACATTGATATGCAGGCTTAGTTGATGTGACCCCTAGTTGCCGTTGCCTTCCAGATCTTGAAGATGAGCTCCCCAACCTTCTAGGGATTCATCTGTTGTAATTACAAAATGTGATATCTGAAGTTTGAACGTCAGACACAATTACAGATTTGTATCCTTCATCCACTATGGAAGTGCTGTTCTCATCTTTGGAGTGATCTGAATTATGGCATTGAAAGATCCTAGAATTTGGATCAATTGCTTATCCAGCTCCTCCTGAAAATGGCACGTTCAAAGATGGCAAAAGGATACAAGAAGAATGCACAAAAGCATTATTCCTGATAGGGATTTGTGTTGAAATTTTTTATTAGCATTTCAGAATCATTAAACAAAAACAAGAAAACTCAAATACAAGTAATAAGGGTAAGGATCATATGATAGAGATTAAAAAGTAAATTCATATATAAAACAATATTTAATATTATGCTATCTAGGACAATAAATATATATAACAATATATAAAGGAAAGAGTGAAAAAGCATACACAATCAAGTTTTAAAAACGAAATGATAACAAATACAAACATGTTAAGAAAGTAAAAAAGGATTCCATATCTGTGAAAATAACTCTAGTTGATCTTGAATATTATATATAATCCTTTCATGCGAAGCATTTTGAATCATAGCAGATAACCAGGACTCTTGAGATGGTGGAGTGGAAGATTTCCATTGTCTTAATATACAGATTTTAGAAGTTGTGAGCGCGGTATGTAGGAAACGAGATTGTGGTTTAGAAAGAGTGGGAACATTTCTGAAATCATGTAATATAATATTAGCTGTGGAGAGGGGTAAATGCAGTGAGATAGACTTATGTAAGGTCTGACCTATGTAAGACCAATAATGTTTAACCAATGGACACGTGCAAAGAATATGAACAATATCACATCCAGAAGCATTACATCTCCAACAATTGGAATGCGGTAACAAGCCTGCCTTATATAATCTAACCGGAGACCAATGCCAGTCATGTAGAATTTTAAATAAGCAAAACTTTAAACGAGCTTCTCGAGCTCCCTTATCCAAACCATCTAGTATATTCATCCATTCCATATCTGAAAAAGAAGTCTGTAAACGTGTTTGCCATTTATGTCGGAGATCGCAGGATAATGGGTGTGAAAATAATTGAGATGTAATTGTTTTGTAGAGACCTGAAATGACACCTTTCTGTTTGCCCCAAATTTGTAAATAAAACACTATTGGTGATATAGATAATGACCAAGGTGTGGCACCAAGAGCTTTGAGAAGAGATTTTCTAAGTTGATCGTATTTGGCATGCTGCAGCGGGGGTAAGTTGAATTCATCCGTTAACTGTGATAGAGGTTTAAGATCCCCGTCATGGAGAATTTGGTCTAGTGTGAGAATGCCTGCCGATTTCCATTGAGGCCATAGAAAGCTTCTACCTTTAATGCGTATTCTGGAGTTGTTCCATATAGGAGCCTTTACATGTAAACGAGAATTAATGCCCAAGATACGATGCGCTCTTTGCCATATCTTACGCATTGCAGACAATAGGGGGTAACGTGGATCTATTCGGCTTGAACCAGATCCATATAAAACTGCAAGACCATTTGTTGCAGAGAGAAGATGTCGCTCAACATGGACCCAATGTGGTGTATTTAAATTATCTTGGAGCATGTATGAGAGCTGTGATAAATGCACGGCAATGGTATAATGTTCAATGGAGGGAAGACTGAGACCACCATAGGAATGATGAGCATTTAATTTATGTATAGCCAGACGAGGTTTAATAGAACCCCATATGAAAGATTTAATTTTGGAATCTATAAGGCGCAATGTGGATAAGGGAACATGAAGAGGAAGCATACCAAGAATATAAAGAAAGCGCGGTAACGTAACCATCTTCACAGTTTGAACTCTACCCCATAAAGACAGACCCAGCGCTTTCCATTTATCAAAATCTCGTTGCATCTGAATGATTAAAGGCCCTAAATTATCTGATACCATGGCGTCCAATCCCTTATTTACCAAGATACCTAAATATTTTAACCGAGAAGGTTGCCAATGAAATGGATATCCCTGTATCACATCCCTTGAGGTGCCATCTGAAATGGGAAGTGCTTCACTCTTATCCCAATTTATTTTATACCCAGAAAAAGAAGAAAATTCCTCTATAATTTGAAGTAACGATGGTAAAGATCTGTTTAAATCAGTAATAGTGAGCAGGATATCATCCGCATATAGATAAAGTTTAGATTCACCCACCGGTAAGGAAATACCAACCACATTGGAAGATTGCCGAATAGCGGCCGCTAAAGGTTCAATGGCTAATAAAAATAAAAGCGGGGAGAGGGGGCATCCCTGGCGGGTGCCTCACTGTATAGTAAAAGTATCGGAAGTAAATCCTCCACAATTGACCAGTGCAGTGGGTTGTTCATATAACAATTTAATCTTTCTTATAAATTGTTCTCCCAAACCAAATTTTTCTAAGATTAGGAATAAATAATCCCACTCCACTCTATCAAATGCCTTTTCAGCGTCTAATGATAATGCCAAAGCATCATCCTGTAAAGATTTAGCAGTATGCAGAGTGTGAGCTAGGGAGCGTAAATGATTTCTGGAAGATCGACCAGGTACAAAACCCACCTGGGTATTATGAATGAGAGAGGGAATAACTCTGCGCAGACGAGAAGCAAGAATACTAGCTAGAATTTTAATGTCACAGTTAAGAAGTGAAATGGGACGATAACTGCTACAAAGAAGTGGATCTTTTCCTGGTTTTGGTAAAACTGCTATTACTGCTTTATTAGATATATAACCTAAGGTGGAAGTACGTTCGGCTTCTTGAAATGCCGCATGCAAACAGTCTATAATTTTATCTCCGGACCAGCGATAAAATTCTGCTGGAAAACCATCCTCTCCTGGTGCTTTGTGATAAGGAA
The DNA here is from genome assembly GCF_964204655.1 of Triturus cristatus. Classification (NCBI taxonomy): domain Eukaryota; kingdom Metazoa; phylum Chordata; class Amphibia; order Caudata; family Salamandridae; genus Triturus; species Triturus cristatus. The sequence goes on along the minus strand of NC_140586.1, from coordinate 81,386,420 downwards.
GTTTAAGGATAGCGTGAGAAATCTCTTCTTTACTAATGTCTTCATCCAGTATGGATCTATCTTCATCAGAAAGAGATGGTAGTTCTAATCCATTTAAAAAAGACAACATTTTACCCTGATCTATATGGGCGTCTGGAGTTTATAAAGATTTATAGTATGTGGCAAATTCATTAGCAATATCCTGAGGACATGTTAACATGGAACCCTTAGAGGATTGTAAAGCGGGGATAGCCATAGCAACCTCTCTTTGCTTCAATTGTGCTGCTAGAAGTCTACCCGCTTTTTCACCCTGTTCATAATGTCTTCCTTTCATTTTTTGTAAGGCATATTCCGCCTTGGAGGTGAAAAGAGAATTTAATGCCATGCGTGATCGTTCCAGTAATTTTCGATTTTGTAAAGGAGGGCTTTTAGTATATAAACGTGTGAAATTGGTAATGTCTTGTTCCAATTGATTTTGTTTAGCAATATTTTGTTTGTTGAACTGGGCTGCATCTCGCATAAGTCTACCACGAATATCAGCTTTAGCAGCAGCCCATATGACCCTGTGAGAATCCACTGAATTTTGATTAAATGTGAGATAATCATGAAGATGTTCTTGCAATTGTTTTTTACCAAGGGGTGTTTTATGACGTTGGATGTTCATTCTCCAGGGTTTACGACCTGGTTTGGGTGTCCCAGTCTGTAGGCACAAGAGGACCGGAGAATGATCAGAGATGGATGCCTCCAAAATACAAGAATCTTGGATTGATTGGACCGTTCTTTGAGAAATTAAAAAGTAATCCAATCTTGATAAGGTGCCATGGGAGGGAGATATGAATGTATATTCAACATCATTTGGGTGTGATAAGCGCCAATGATCTATAAGGCCGTTGTCTTCAATGATATCATTCATAAGGGCTCTGTCCGCTGCATTATTCTTATCAAGAGGTCCAGTTTTGTCCAAAACTGGATCTCTCACCAGGTTCCAGTCGCCTCCGATGATGTATTGTGAGGCATCAATCTCCGACAGCAAACGATTCAAACGTAGAAAGAAATCTTTTTTAGCACCAGTAGGAGCATAAACTGAACCCACACATATATGAATATTACCAATGCACATTTTTGCAAAAACATATCTGCCTTGTAAGTCTTCCCATGTTTTAAGTACACGAACTGGTAATGTTTTTCTGATAAGGATTGCTACCCCACATTTTCGAGTAGGGCCTGCTTCTGAAGAAGACCCATTTCTGATACTACTGTGGATAACTTTACCCACCCAATCTCTACGAAGCTTTTCAGACTCGAGTGTATTTAGATGAGTCTCTTGAAGAAGAGCCACATCCACCTTTTTAGATTGTAAATAGGAAAGAACCTTCTTCCGTTTGATATAGTGTGTTAATCCATTGACATTCCAGGATATAGCAAATAAATCATGAGCAAAGACCATGTTAGAAATAAAAATAAATAAATTAAATTAAATTAAAAAAAAAAAATTTTAAAAAAAAGAGAGAGACTTGCAAAAAGATGTGATGGAAATGGATATAGAAGAGGAAAGGAAAAAAGCCACCAATAAGAAAGATAAATAAAGATAAAGTATAGAAAGCAAATAAAGAAAGATTTATAGACTACAAAAGAATAATAGAAAGAGTATAATAGAATAACAATAGACTTTTAACCGCGGGTCTGGGCGCACTATAGCACCGCTCTGGGCCGGGACTCCATTAATAAGGAAAATCCAGGGCTAGAACATTTAAAGAGAGAAAAAAGAAGGAAAAAATTTAAAGTGGCCAATAACATTGATATGAGAAGCTAGGAAAGAAAACCCTGAAAGAATAAAATAAAGTAAAAATAGAAAATATGAACTAAGCTGGTAAGGAATATAAAGGGATATAAAATCTGCCCTTTAAAGGATAGCATATTAAGAGAGCATAACATTTATATTATAACATTTTGGAAATATATTAGAAGATTTAAGTCATAGTAAACTAAATATTGATAAAGATATAGGATTTGAAATATATAAACATCTAAGAATAGGTCAAATAGTCATCATAGATAAAATAACTATATTGCATGTGATAGATAAATCATGCACTAATAACCTATAAAGGACATCATCAAGAAATATAATAGTAGTGAATAATCATAATCCATAACCTAAATAATAGCCCTAATAAAAAATAAGCATGAAAAGTTAAAACTGAGACAGTTTGATGACTAATATATGTAAAATGCTACAGAGTTGTGACTATCTATTCATGAATACAGGAAAATAAATAGAACATTCCAAAAGGACAAGAGAATTTAACCAGTAAAACAGCACAGAGATCATCTATATCTGTCAATTAGAGAGACATAAGCAAAAGTACCTGCAACCTATGGCTTAATAAGTTATATAGGAGCCATGACATCAAAATTATTTCTCATTAGAGGCAGACTTTAGAGGAGAACGGGACTTATCTCGACGTTGTTCCTGAGTTAAGGTGGAGACAGTGTTTAAGGCGGAAGATGTATCATCTTGACTGCGAATAGACCGTTCAAATTCTCTGCCTCTTTGACGGGATTCATGTAGATTGCGACGCATGTCATCCACAGATGTGGGAATAGCTTGAGGATTCCGAGAAGGAGCAGGGGTAGGAGCAGACTGCGTGTCCATGTCTTGAGATGTCATGTCAACCAAAAAACGTTGTAATTGATCTGGATTGTAGAAGTCTCTGGTGTCCCCATTCTTAGAGACTCGAAAGCGTGCTGGATCAAACAAACCATACTTAATGTCTAATTTCCTCAATTGAGGTCTCATAGAGAGAAACGCTTTCCTTCTTTCATTGGTGTCACGGGAAAAATCAGCTGCCAATCGTATTTCATAACCGTCATAAGAGTAGGAACCCTGAGTACGTGCTGCTATCAGTAGTTGTCGAACTTGCTCATGCCTTAGGAAACAAGCAATAAGGGGTCTTGCACGTGTGTCTTTACCGTGCCGTGGATGACCTAATCAATGTGCTCTCTGGATCTCAAGCGGTGGATCGAACTGTATGCCAACTAATTTAGGGAGTACATCACACAAAAAGGCTCTGGTATTCTGGCCTTCAATTTTTTCTGGAAATCCAAAAAAACGAATATTGTCTCTTCTGCTGCAGTCTTCTAAATCCACTAACTTACTACGCAGAAAAGGAAGTTCTTCATCTCTAGACTGCGTTGATGCAATTTTATTTTCAACAATTGTCAAACGTTGATCAAGACCCTCTGTTTTAGCATGGAATAGTGCTATGTCAGCTCGTATTGATTTAGTTTCTGAGGTAAGAGATGAAATGTTTATATCCATGTCTGTTAGCCGACAGCTGATTGTTGAAATTTCTTGGAAAAGACGATCCATGGCAGCATTGGATACCGCCAAGGAAGTATTATGTGCCTTATTAGAAGTTGATGCAGTGGAGTTTTTTCCAGACATCTTGCGTGGTTGTTTTAATACATCAGCAAATAAAAGTGAATGAGAAGGTGCGTTTCCACTCTTGTTATTAGACATTCACTTCTAACTTCAAATGTCGGGGAATATTTAAAACTGCAGACAAACAACCCTTCAAGTAGAGTGATCCAAAAAGCAAGATATAATCAAGTGCTACTGGAGTCAAAAAGCATTGAGGAAAATATCGCAGCAGTTTTATGTAGATTAGAAAAGTAAGCAACCAGTAAACCTGCAGCTGAAAAATCTCCTTATTTTAATGAAAATTATCATGAGAGAAATACTTAAGTTGTGAGGAGAAAAATAAATGAGGAGTTTGCGCTATATGAATAGCATTGATGCATATTGATGTACATGCAGACAGCATTAAACCTTTCAGGGAATGCTGGAAAAATCACTGCAACAATGATTTCCCTCACTTTCTTTCAGTAATAATCCTCATGTGAGAGAAAAAAAAGCAGATTGCGCAATTCTGCACTTTGATTATGTTAAGCCTCAAGTGGAGTTGTCATTCATCATATATAAAATATGAGACCGGGAATATTACATCCAGACTGAGGCCTGCAACACTTGTAGCCCAATTAGCAGGTAAGCAGTGAATATAATGTGCTATCAACTCACTTCCTTTTTTAACACATGTTTGTACACCGATTACTTTTAGCCAAAAGTAAAGCTGCCTTTTTTCATAAATAAATTTTCCATTGTTAGTCCATTTAGCAGAGGAGTCAGCAGGAATACAAGTCACACATGCTCCAGGAAACCTAAATTATTACTGGGCCCGGCAGCCATGTGTTGAAGCAATGTTTCTTATTTCACTTAAGCAGTTGAAAAAAGCTTAACCTTAACCCAGAGAACATAAATTACTGCTGGGCCTGGCAGAAGTGTATTGAAACAATGTTTCTTGCTTGAAAAGGAACTGTGGAAAAATGCTTAAAAAGGCAACTTAATAATATGAGACAGCAGAATTTCTTTAAATTGTTGTATTAGCAGTGAATTGTGAGTGGTTTTTTCCTCAGAATACAACACTTCAGTTATAGATGATTATAAAAAGGGCCGGTTTACCTCATGAAGAAAAAATGTTTTTGACCGGGAATGTTTCCTCCAGCCGGTGTCTCTGGAGTCACAGCCCAATTAGCAGTGAGGTCATCGGGAGTTCAGGTTATGCAAGCACCGGGGATCCTAGGATTCTGCAAGGCCCGGCAAGCCACAATGTATCCACACTTCAGAAAAGCCAGTTAGAGATGGTCTAGCAGGACAGAATTTTCACAGCTGACAGCTGACAGCTTCAATGTTCCGATTGCTGAGAAATGCCAAAAGAACATCCTTAGACACCTGCAAATAGATGTTCAGTCCATTTGAGTGCCGGCCCAGAGCAGAGCCTCACAGTTAGGCGGCCATCTTCCTACGTGGCCAGACCACGCCCCCCCCCCCGATAGGGATTTGAAGTTGCGAACTGAAACAGACTTTTTTCTTTGCAGCGTGCTTGCTTGCCAAAGGTTTTAACTTGGTTTGTTGTTCTTTTGTTGGGTACCCCTTGTCCTTTACAGTATCCAGAGTAGCACCTAGGAACGTTAACTTTCTGCATGGTCGAAGAACACATTTTTGATGTTTAGAGTAAGGCCTAATTTGTTGAAAAGATTCAGGCAAGCCATGGTTGATTTTTTGGCAGCCAGGTGGGAAGGTGCCTTTACTAACAAACTGTCCAGATATGGAAGATATGATGACCTTTCTGTCTTAGGGATGGAGCCACGGGAGCAAGGTATTTTGTGAAAATACCCAGTAGCTGATTTTAGGCCGAATGGAAGAACTGATAAAGGCTGCCGGCTACAACAAACCGTAAAAACGTTCTATGCTTTGGGTCAATTGTAATACAAAAGTAAGCAGCTTGGAGAGCTAGTAATGTCATATTCTCAGTATTTAGAAGCTGAAGGATGTCTTGAATCGTCACCATGCGAAATGTCTGTTTCTCTAAATATTTGTTTAGGATCCTTAAATCCAGAATAGGTCTCCATTCCCCTGACTTTTTTCTTGTCAAGAAGAATCGAGAGTAGAAGTCCCTTCCTTCCTGGTTTCAAGGGACTGTTAGAACTGGGGATCTCTAGTTGGCAGAGGTAGGTACCTTTGACCAAGTAGGGACTCTTGCTTCTAGTCAGGGTAAGGGGGCTACATTCCTAAAATAACCCCTGCTCAACCCCTTGGTAGCTTGGCACGAGCAGGCAGGCTTATCTCAGAGGCAGTGTGTAAAGCATTTGTGAACACATACAGTAATACAGCGAAAACACTACAAATGAACACCACACCAGTTTAGAAAAATAAGTAATCTTTATCTAGATTTAACACAAGACCAAATGACAAAAAATCCACAATACAGTATTCAAAAATATGACTTTCAGATGGTAGAAATAGCTTAGTTCAATGTAGATGGCAAATGCGACACTTTACTCTCAAAGTATGCATAACGCAGTACAAACAAAAGGGTCACAGGGACGGCGATGCGTCAGTTCCTTGCTTTGGGGGAGGCGGCGCACCTGTTCCTTACTGCAGCGCAAGGGAGGTGATGCGTCTGTTCCTTACCGGAGAAGAAGCAAAGCGTCCGTTTCTTACTGCGTTCCGGTTACGATGCAACAAGATGGCACCCGTCTCAATGCGATGCGACGATCCGGTGGGATGCGACAAAATGGAGTCTTTGATGCGATGCGACAAATTGGATGCAATGCGTGGACGCCCGACGGCCGTGCAGTGAAATCAGTGGTTTCTTGAGCCCCAACAGGCCCTGCGACGCGCTTCTCCGGTGATGTGACGGCAACCTCTGCGGCGGCATGATTCTCCAGGCGATGCGACACGCTTCTTCGGTGATGCGACAGTAAACAGCTGCGGTGGCGGCACGCTTCTTCGGCGATGCGACGGCAACAGCTGTGGCAGCAACACGCTTCTTCCGCGTTGCGTCGTGCTTCCAGCTCCCAGCAACACGCAGTCTCTAGAGGGCCCAAAACAACAGCAGGCACCTCTCTGCAGCTAGAATTCCCAGCTAGGAAATTCAGGGGGAGCGGGTGAAGTCTTTGTGTCCCTGAGACTTCAGAACAGGAGGCAAGCTCAGCTTCAAGCCCTTGGATATCTTCCTCAAGATGATAAAGTACACAAAGTTCAGTTTCTCCTTTCCTTGGCAATGAGTAACCACTGCGGGTCAACCCCAAACAGTCACCAGCACAGGGGCAGTCTCCTTCAGGTTTCTTGGTTTCTCTCCTTGGCAAAGGTTTGTCTTGATTCCCAGAAGTGATCTAAAGTTCTGGGCCCCAATATTTATACTACTAAAGCCTTTGTTCTCTGAAGGCAGAGCGTGTCTGTACCTAGTCAAAATCAGTTCTGTTCTACCTGGTGCAGCTTCCTGGCAAGAGGTGCAGACAGCATTGTTGAAAGCAGACCTGGCCCAGGTAGCTGAAAAGAAATCTCCTCCCCCTACTCTCTATTCTATGTAGGCTCAGGCAAGTGAAAATAAATCTCCTCCCCCTACTCTCTATTCAACCCAGGTCCTATTCAGCCCAGCCCTGACTCATCAGACTGCTGGAGCCAAAGCTCTCTCCAGCCCCCTGTCACCCACAAACTAGGCATGGAATACACAAACCTAGCAGAGGCATACTGGATGGTTGGCAAGAAAATACTTACTTTCTAAAAGTGGTTTTTTCAAACACAGAATGTAAAAGTCACCCACACTAAAAGATGCATTTTAACATTCTGAGTTCAGGCATACTAAACTAAAACTAAAAGATGTTCTAATCAAACTGCCCATTCTGGCCTATGGGAATAGATACCCTTGCAATAGTGAAAAACGGGAATTGGCTGTAATTCACTATCAGGACATGTCACACACACCTGGGCATGTCCTACCTTTCACATACAATGCACCCTGCCCATAAGTGCACCTTGGGCCTACCTTAGGGGTGACTAACTTATAGAAAAGGGAAGGTTTGGGGACTGGCAAGTGTGTGCACTTGCCAAGTCTACATGGCAGTCCCAGACTTCACACAAGCTCTGCAATGGCAGGCCTCAGCCATATTTTACAAGCTGCTTCTGTGGGTGGCACAATCAGTGCTGCAAGCCCACCAGCAGCATTTGATTTACAGGCCCTGGGCACATATGGTGCACTGTACTAGGGTCTGAAAAGTAAATAAAATAAGCCAATCATGGAGTCCCTAATCCATTACAACAATTTACAATAGGGATCACTTGCACTTTGGTACTGAACAGCAGTGGCAAATTGCCCAAAGCATCTGGACCAGAAAAAACATAGCAAAAACATAGCAGGCAACAGCAAAAAATGGAAGGGAGACCCACGCCAATGGTGCCAGGTTTAACACGTGTCCCCTCCAACTGAAATGTGGGGAGAACTACCCACCCTCTTGGGAGTTCTCTTCACTAGGTGGAAAAATCTGGACAGACCATCAGCATTGGCGTGTTCTGTACCAGGGCGGTGTTCCACCTTGAAGCCCATCCCCTGTAGGGAAATGGACCACCTCAACAGCTTTGGATTCTCACCCCTCATCTGCATCAGCCATCTGAGGAGCCTGTGGTCGGTCTGAACCCGGAAGTGAGTCCCAAACAAGTATGGTCTCAACTTCTTCAGTGCCCAGACCACAGTAAATGTCTCACGCTCAATCGCACTCTACCTCTGTACCCGTGGAAGTAACCTCCTACTAATAAAGGTGGAAGTAACCTCCTACTAATAAAGGCTACAGGCTGGTTTAGGCCCTCCTCATTCATCTGTTAAAGTACATCCCCCACACCATGCTCTGAAGCGTCTGTCTGCACAATGAAATCCTTTGAGAAGTTGGGCGCCTGAAGCGCCGTGCACATGGCAGTCTTCAAGGCATCAAAAGGTTTCTGACAGGTGTCAGTCCAGTTCACTTTCTTGGGCTGCTTCCTGGAAGTCAGCTATGTCAAGGGTGCAACAATGCTGCCATACCCCTTGACAAACCTCCTGTAGTACCCCGTGAGTCCTACAAAGACTCTCACCTCTGTCTGGGTCTTGGGGGGTTCTCAAGCCAGGATGGTATCTTGGAGACCTCCTCCTTGATGCAAGCTCTGACCCTGTCAGTCACTCTGTAAGTTTTATGTTTTACAGGAGGACTGTCCCCAGTGTCTACATCATTGACACACCACTCAGTGACACCGGGAGTCAGGGAGAACAGATCAGGAAACTGTCCCAACAGTTGGCGACAGTCATCCTGCTGCTCAGGGGTCAGGATGGAAGAGAGGTTTACACCGTCCACTGATCCATCTTGCTCATTTGCAAACAGGAGGTCAGGAAGAGGTTCAGTCTCCTCCTCCATTCCATCATCTGTTGCTAGGAGCATGCCCACTTCGGACCTCTCCAAGTGGGACTTCAGGCGGTTTACATGTAGAACCTGCAAAGGGTTCCTACGAGACCGCAAATCCACCAAGTAGGTGACATCACTCTTGCGCTCCACCACCTCAAATGGTCCGGTCCACTTATCCTGGAGCGCACAAGGCTCCACGGGGGACATGACCCATACTTTCTGTCCAGGCTGAAACTCAATCAGAGTGGCATTCTGATCATACCACCGTTTCATCTCCTCCTGGCTGGCTTCCTGATTTGCCTGAGCGAGTTGCCTGAAACTACTAGTTTGGTTTCTGAAGGCCAACATGTAGCTATATACATCCTGGGGAGGTTTATTGGGAGCTTTCTCCCAGCCTTCTTTTATCAAACTCAGAGATCCTCTTACAGGGGGACCATACAGCAGTTCAAAGGGACTGAACGCTAAGGACTTTTGTGGCACTTCCCTGTAAGCAAACAAAAGGCATGGCAAGAGGACGTCCCACTTACGCCTTATAGGTTCCTCAAGACCCATAATCATGCCTTTTAGGGTCCGGTTTATTATTTTATTTATTTAAGAGGTTTTATATAGAGATGGCCAGACCCGAGGGTATCGGAGCGCTTTACAGCAGATATAGGGGAGGAAGCACATAAAAGAGGCAAAGGGTAAATATTCGAAAGGCCCAGTGTGCTGTGCGTCATTGAGGAAGAGAGGTCCTGAGATAGCCTCGATGCGTGCACAAAGTCTTGGGCTAAACCTCCCTCCGGTAGGAGGGAACTAGGAGGGGGTAGGGTAGCAGGGATGAGGTAGGAGTGGTGGAACATTGACAAGGGTCAGTAAAGGGCAGGAAGAGATAGGTTGTGGTGGAACATTGTCAGGTGGCGGCAGAGTGCAGGCTTGTGCGTTTCGGCTGCGGTTCTCGGTTCAGGAAGGCACGGTTGAGGTAGAGGTCTTTTAGGAGTCTTTTGAATTTTATAAAGGAAGGGATAGTCCAGATATCAGCCTGGATGGAGTTCCAGATTTTGGATGCATTTCCAGCGAAGGATCGTGTAGCGTTTTTTTGTTTGCGTGTTTTCAAAGGGATGAGTAAGATGGTGTTAGAGCTCCTGAGGTTTCTTGTCTGGCCGGCTTTCTTGAGTTTGGAGGCCAGGTATTCCGGTTTCCCTGTGTGCAGGGCTTTGTGTGTAAGGCAGGCAGTTCTAAAGCTGGCACACATTTCGACTGGGGGCCATTTTAGTTCTCTGAGTGCGGGAGATAAGTGGTCATATTTCTCAACTCCGGTGACCATTCTGGCAGCAGCATTGAGAGTTGTTTTGAGTGGCGCTAGGTGGGAACAAGCTGTACCGGAGAGGACTGCGTTTCCATAGTCAAGTCTAGATAACACCAGTGATTGGGTGGCTTGTTTGAGGTCTTTGGGTGGGATGAAGGGCTTAATTTTGTTGAGAAGCTTCAGATTGAGGAAGGCACTCTTCGCGGAGATCTTAATGTGCTTGGTCGTGTTCAGTTTTGGGTCGAGGGTGATTCCTTGAGATTTTATCGAGTTAGCAAGGGTGAGATTAACGTTGAGAGCATCGATTGCTTTCAGCCACTCTATGATTTCAGGGTTTTTTTCTTTGTTGGAGATGAGGAGGATTTTGGTTTTGTCTTGATTTAGTTTAAGGTGGTTTGTTGATAGCCATTGTTGAACTTCTCTAAGAGTGTTGTTGAGTCTTATAAGGTGGTTAATGGAGGAGGTTTCTAAGTAGATTTGGGTGTCATCTGCATATAGGTGGATGGGGATGTTGGCTTTTTTGAGAATGGTTGTGAGGGGTTCCAGGTATATGTTGAACAGTTGAAGGTAGAGCACTGAGCCTTGGGGGACACCTCTGTTGACGGGGTGTAGGTTGGACATAAAGGATTTGATTTTTATCCTTTGGGAGCGGTTGTGTAAGAAGGAGGAGAATCATTGTAGGACTACCTCGTCTGCACCTACTTGGTCTTGGAGAGCCTTGATGAGTAGATTGTGATCAACCGTGTCAAAGGCCGCCGATAAGTTCAGGAGGATGAGTAGGCAGCATTGGTAAGTATCAAGGGACTTGTGGATGTCATCATACAGACATTTGTCCTTGTGTCTAGACAAGTTGTGGTTCTTATACCACTTTCTTAATATATGGTTTGGTTCGCCCCTAGGGCCTATCGTATATTGTGCTAATTTACTGTGATATTTGAAGTGTAAACATATGTGCTTCGGCCTCTAGCCTCATAAAGAGACTAGTCTGGTGTGTTTAGCAATAAATACATATATTTTATATATATCTACCTGGTGTGGTTCTCCTTTCATTTGGTAATTTGAGAGATTATAGACTGGTAAAACAAGCTGCTTTACATTCCTTCAAGACTTAGCCTGAAGGCTGCTCTCCATAGCTACCACTAGGATAGCTTTCAAATAAGGTTGTCTTTAACCTATCATCTCTAAGGGGTTGTTTGGACTGGTGCAAGGTGCCCACTATAACTAGAGGACAGCATATACCAGGCCAACTTCTCACATCCAGTTGAATCTCTCAACCAGCCCATTACCTTGGGGGTGGTAAGGAGTGGTGAACTTGTACATTACACAACACTCCTGCCATAGGGACTTCATATACTTAGATATGAAGTTGGTACCACGGTCTGACACCACCTCTCTGGGGAACCCCACACAGGAGAAAATCCCCATCAATGCACGTACCACCACGGGGGCTGTCACAGTCCAGAGAGAGATGGCTTCCGGGTACCGGGTGGCATGGTCCACCAAGACCAGGATGAACCTGTTGCCCATGACTGTCTTGGGATCCAGAAGTCCCACAATGTCAATGCCCACCCTTTCAAAGGGGGTGCTGACCACAGGAAATGGTTGGAGAGGAGCCATGTGCTTCCTCCCACTCTTACCACTTGCCGGGCAAGTCTGACAGGTTCTGCAATGAGTATCTGAACTCTTGCGCATTTGGGGCCAATAAAAGTGGGTGCAAGCCTTTCAAAGGTATTGTCTTACCCCAAATGTCCTGCTAAAGGCACATCATGAGCCAGACCCAGTAGGCAGGCTCTGAAGCGCTGGGGTACCACCAGCACACGGGTTGACCCAGGCTCAGCAACCTTAGGCTCGCTATACAGGAGACCATTCTCCCAGTAGATCCAATGTGATCCAGACTGATCACCTGCTGCCTGGTTTTTGGCCTGTTGCTGCAAACCCACAAGAGAAGGGCACTTCTTCTGCTCCTCGCAGAACTCTTCCCTGGAGGGCCCTCCTTACGGCTGCCAATGGGTCAGCTCAGGCAGGCCCCCAGTTCAGCTACTTGCTCCCCTGTAGGTTCCAGGGCATCCCCCTCAAGGTCTGCCTCCTCCTTGACCGTGGGAACTTCGGGGGCCGGTTTCCCATGCCCCCTGCCTCTTCAAGGCAGGCACCTGGGCCACTCTTTCAGGCTCCAGGTCCTCTTGAATACCCTTACTGGCTGCCATGGACCGAGTGGTCACACACGCCACCTCAGGCAGACCCAACATTTCCAAATTAGGCCTTCTCTCCACCTTAGCCCAAGGGGAGCTTTCCAAATCATTGCCTAGCAGACAGTCAACAGGCATGGCTGGCCTCACAGCTACTTGAAAGGTACCCGAGACCCTCCCCCCACTCAAAAGGAACCTGGGCCGCATTGCAGTGGCTCTCTGAGTTGTCAGCGGCAACTACGGGGTAAAATGCATGGGGGATCACCTGCTCTTCAGACACCAGCCGACAACTGACAGCTGTCCCACTGGCTCCGGTGTCATTCAGAGCCGCCACCCTATGGCCATTGATGGTCACCCACTGCCTGTATTTCTTAGTATTATCAGGTAGCTGGGTCCTATGGACCATCTCACTGTCTCCTAAAGAGACTAGGAACATCTCTGCGGGACCCCACCCACCTTGGGCACCCAACTCCTCCCCCAGGGCTACACTAGCCATCTGCCGAGGCGGTGCACTAGTGGGTGCTGCATTCGCTTTCATAGGACACTTAGGATCCCAGAAGCAGTGGCCCACCTGACCACCATTATAACATTTCCTGGGCCCCTTCTGAACAGGCTTACCTGTCGGGGCCCCTGACTTCTTCTCAGGGGGAGGCTGGGAACCCTTCCCTTGGGGATTACCTTGGGGCCCTTTCAGGAACTCCCTCTATTTACCCTTGTCCCCCCCACTCTTCTGCTGGGAACCCAGCCCACCTCTGGCGAAGTCTCCCACATGACCCTTGTGGACCCAGGTACTAACACAGCGGTCAGCCCCCTCAGCAAGCTTCCTAGAGTTAGTCAGCTTACTATCAATCAGGTGCTGGCGTAGCTATGGAAAACAATTACTGGACAAGTGCTTCCATGCAATCAAATTATAGAGCGCTTCAAAATCATTCACTTTGCTACCCTTCACCCAACCGTCCACTGCTCTGCAAAAAAAATACACATATTCCACCCAAGTACTTGACTCCAGGTTTTTACAATTTCTAAACCTTTGTCCATAAAGCTCTGGGGTCAACCTATACCTGGTCATTAAGGCTTCCTTCATGTGGACATAGGAATTCTGGTCCTCAGAGGGCAAGTCTAACAAGGTGTCCCGCCCATCACTGAGAAACCGCCCCTACAACACCGCTCCCCAATCCTTCTCAGGGACACGGTGGGAGGACATGGCCACTTCATTGGCCTTAAACCATTGCCCAATATCTTCATGCTTGTGGAACTCCTTAATTACATCCTTGGGAATAAATACTCTTGCTTCTACAGGCACGGATGGTGTACTGCCACGGGAGGGAGTAATTTCTAAACTCTTGGCTTTCAGCTCCAATTCCCTCAACATTCTCTCATGCTCTAAATGCATTCTCTTTTCTTCCAAGGCTAACTTCTTACTTTCTAATTCCATCTGACCACCCAGTTTCAGTTTGGCTAGCTCCATCTTATGCATTCTACCCCTCTCCCTGTCCTCCAGCTCTCCTGGGGACAGGCCCTTTGAAGAAACACTGCTGCCCGCCCTGGAAGGTACTTTTTCCAATGTCAGGCCCAATGGCCCATCTAGCTGCCCATTTGTATTCTCTGCCTCCTCCCTAGGCTCTTCGTGATGCTCATGAGCATTTCTAGCTTCCAACCAGGCCCTCAGCACCTTTTGAAATTCCTCCTTCTTGGTGAGGCCTTTCACAGAGATTTTAAATTATTTACAGATGGTTTTAAGCTGTGGCACAGTGTAGGTATTCACCCTCTCTTCTTCAAATTGTAGATCCATTGATGCGTTGGATGCTGTTTTGCTCATGGTAACAAGGATTGGCAGTTTTTAGCAAAAATAGAAGTCCCAAGGATAATATTCTACCAAAATGTATGTGGTCGCGTTATGGTCTGCACTTACTAGTAGTGTACACCAATCACTGTATATGAGTCACAAATGCAAGTCCAAATCCTCACCGCTGACTACCAATGTTAGAACTGTGGGTCTCAAGTTGGCAGAGGTAGGTACCTTTGACCAAGTAGGGGCCCTTGCTTCTAGTCAGGGTAAGGGGGCTACACTCCTAAAATAACCCCTGCTCACCCCCTTGGTAGCTTGGCACAAGCAGGCCGGCTTATCTCAGAGGCAGTGTGTAAATCATTTGTGAACACATACAGTAATACAGCGAAAACACTACAAATGGACACCACACCAGTTTACAAAAATAAGTAATCTTTATCTAGATTTAACACAAGACCAAAAGACAAAAAATTCACAATACAGTATTCAAAAATATGACTTTCAGATGGTAGGAATAGCTTAGTTCAATGTAGATGGTAAATGCGACACTTTACTCTCAAAGTACCTTGGATGCGTAATGCACTATAAACAAAAGGGTCGCAGGGAAGGCGATGCTTCAGTTCCTTGCTTCCGGGGAGGCGTCGCACCTGTTCCTTACTGTAACGCAGGGGAGGCGATGCGTCTGTTCCTTACCGGAGAGGAGGCGTAGCGTCTGTTTCTTACTGCGTTCCGGTTACGATGCGACAAGATGGCGCCTCGATGCGACGATCCGGTGGGATGCGACCAAATGACGTCTTTGATGCGATAACTTGGATGCGATGCGTGCACGCCTGACGGCCGTGCGGCAAAATCGGTGGTTTCTTGAGCCGCGACAGGCCCTGCGATGCGCTTCTCCAGTTATGCGATGGCAACCTCTGCGGCGGCACGCTTCTCCAGCGATGCAACACGCTTCTTCTGTGATGCGAAGGCAAACAGCTATGGCGGCGGCACGCTTATTCGGCAATGTGACGGCAACAGCTGCAGCAGCGACACACTTCTTCCTTGTTGCGTTGCGCTTCCAGCTCCCAGCGACACGCAGTCTCTAGAGGGCCCAAAACAACAGCAGGCACCTCTCTGCAGGTAGAATTCCCAGCAAGGAAATTCAGGGGGAGCTGGTGGTGAAGTCTTTGTGTCCCTGAGACTTCAGAACAGGAGGCAAGCTCAGCTTCAAGCCCTTCGAGATCTTCCTCAAGATGATAAAGTAAACACAAAGTTCCTTTTCTCCTTTCCTTGGCAATACATAACCACTGCAGGCCAACCCCAACCAGCCACCAACGCAGAGGCAGTCTCCTCTTCAGCTTTCTTGGTATCTCTCTTTGGCAAATGTTAGTCTTGATTCCCAGAAGTGATCTAAAGTTCTGGGCCCCAATATTTTTACTACTAAATCCTTTGTTCTCTGAAGGCAGAGAGTGTCTGTACCTAGTCAAAACCAGTTCTGTTCTCCCTGGTGCAGCTTCTTGGCAGGAGGTGGAGACAGCATTCTTTAAAGCAGACCTGGCCCAGGTCGCTGAAAAGAAATCTCCTCCCCCTACTTTCTATTCTATGTAGGCTCAGGCAAGTGAAAGGAAATCTCCTCTCCCTACTCTCTATTCAACCCAGGTCCTATTCAGCCCAGCCCTGACTGCTGGAGCCAAAGCCCTCTCCAGCCCCCTGTCACTCACAAACCAGACATGGAATGCACACACCTAGCAGAGGCATACTGGATGGTTATGCAATAAAATACCTACTTTCTAAAAGTGGTATTTTCAAACACAGAATGTAAAAATCACCCACACTAAAATATGTATTTTAACATTCTGAGTTCAGGCATACTAAACTTTATTTTCCTATCTTGTTCCTAGGGTCAGTTAGGATTATAAGATGTTATAATCAAACTGCCAATTCTGGCCTTGGGAACAGATACCCTTGCAATAGTGAAAAACGAAATTGGCTGTAATTCACTTTCAGGACATGCCACACACACCAGGGCATGTCCTACCTTTCACATACAATGCACCCTGCCCATAGGTGTACCTTGGGCTTACCTTAGGGGTGACTAACTTATAGAAAAGGGAAGGTTTAGGGACTGGCAAGTGTGTGCACTTGCCAAGTCTACATGGCAGTCCCAGACTTCACACAAGCTCTGCAATGGCAGGCTGAGCCATATTTTACAAGCTGCTTCTGTGGGTGGCACAATCAGTGCTGCAAGCCCACCAGCAACATTTGATTTACAGGTCCTGGGCACTCATGGTACACTGTACTAGGGTCTGACATGTAAATCAAATAAGCCAATCATGGAGTCACTAATCCATTACAACAATTTAAAATAGGGAGAACTTGCACTTTAGCACTGAACAGCAGTGGCAAAGTGCCCAAAGCATCTAGACCAGCAAAAACATAGCAAACACATAGAAGGCAACAGCAAAAATGGAAGGGAGACCCACGCCAATGGCGACAGGTCTAACAGGGACTCTTTCTATTTTTGATGAGCGTGGTTATGATTTCCAAATTCAAAACACATAAATGCTTCTGAGATGTTTTTTGAGGTTGAGTGTGGACCCAAGATGCACCGCCCATGCGCATTTGTGAGGAAGAAGTTAGCGAGGAAGCAGGAAGAGGGAGCCCCGGGACGCCGCAGCTCAGGTAAGTAATTTTCTTTACTTTTAACGTTGTAAGTAATTTTAAAAGAGGGCGGGAGGGAGGCGGGCAGCGCGTAGTGGGGCTACGCGGAGTGTGCGGGTGTGCGTAGATTTGGCCCCACTGCGTGATGCTCCGCGTAGCCCCACTATGCCCAGGGTTACAATTAAGCATGTTGGCGAATCCTCTGGCGCTTTATATTTCTTGTCCAATCGTGGAAAGATTGTCATGACCTTCACTGGATTTTTCATTGTTTGAATGCTTTCTTCCCATAAATAACCAAACATTGGAATTAATCTGATTGTTTTGCGAGAGGTTGCCATAAAATCATATAAAAAACAGTCTGATTGTTTTGTGGTTATAGGCAAATCAAATCTTTTTGATGCTCTTTCTAAAAGGTTGTAAAAGTTGGGAAAGCCCCCTATATCCTCTGGTGGAGAATCTACCAGTTGCAGCACTTGTGGAGTCTGAACTGAAATTAAATAGTCATCCCATTCAGCAGTGACATTCTGCCCTTCCGTTACCTCTCCTTCCTCTCTCTCTTTCTTCATCCGTAAACATATTATCCTCTACACAAGTAACTTTAGCTTGTGGTGTGGGTGCTTGAGAATGTAAATTATGCAGTTTGCAGGGTTGATGAATGCCCTTGAGGGGACTGAGCATTTACTAACACTTATTTAGGTGAATCTAATGCTAAAGTGTCCAGAAACCTCTTGTAATAGTCAGTATGCATGTACCTCAAGTCTGTAACTAATGCTTTTGGCACATACAACATATCTTCTTGGTATTGTTGTAGTGAATAGGACTGATAATCATCTGTATATTGTGTTTCTGGGTGTGAAGCATAATATTTCTCTACATAGTAGTTGTTTTCTTCATCATCCGGCTGGTATTTGACATGTAATTCAAAAGGACTATGTGTCACACCTAGAGGCCCACCATCATCAGAATCATATTTGTCAAGAAGATGACTTGGTGGCAGTGATGACACTTTTCATGGACATGTGGAATTCTGTATTCAAAGAAATAGAATGTTTTTCCATTTCTATTCTTCTCTTTTCTCTTGTTGACGATGTTGTCGGTATTGACTATGTTCTTAAGAGTTTTTATGTGGATGGTACTGTCTGTTTTATGGACGACAATGCCACTGTTGATGCTGTGGACACTACCTTTACCATCAACATCGTTGACATCTACTGTATTGTCGTTGACACACTGATGGTAGTCACCGCTTTCACGGTTTTTGATGATCAATGTCGTAGACAATTTTCTCGATGACAGTGGAGTCTGTCGATGATGCTGAAGTATTTTTTTTTTAATGTTAACAGCACCTTAGTAGATGGTGTGGAAGGTTCAGACGTTGATTTTCCTGATTTCTCAGATTTGTTTCAGGAAGAATCCCATTTTTTATGATTATCTGAACATTCTTCTGATGGACTTCCTTCAGGCTTTGATTTTTCTGACTTTTGTGAGGAAAACTTCTCTTTTTTAATCTTATGGAAGCGTTCTTCTGATGGACTTCACTCATTTGAAAACCCATGATGGGTCTTTTTCAAAGCCTTTTTGGTGGTTCTTGAGGCAATTAACCTTATGGCCTTTCTCTTTTTTTAACCTTTTTATAGATTTTGAAGAATCATCACTATTTTCCTCAGAAACTGGAGTATCTTTGGCTTTGAGCTTCTGAAGCCATAACAACAATCTCCCTTCTTTGTCTTTTAAGGTTTTGGATGAAAAAGTATGATATATTTTACAATACTTTAACCTGTGAGATGGGTAGAGACAGTCTATGCAGCCCTTATGTTGATCTTCAGAATTCAATGTTTTTTCCCACAGTTTCCACATGGGCTGAAAAGTACTCTTTAGTCCGTTGTGACATTATAGGTTATCAGTTTTCTCAGTAAGTAATAAACTGCTGGTAATTGCTCTCAAATTTAGGAAAGCGACAGTTAAACTGAGCAAGGCTCAGTGGAGACTCTCTTCACACAACATGAGCTAGAAAATCTGAGGAAAGGGACCCTCTGAGGAGAGTGTTCCACAGGGTGCTGCAGCCTGAAGGGCTGGACTTTGGTTCTTTTAAATGATAGGTATAAGTTACTAAAGTGTATGTTCTCTAGCCTTTCCTAGGCTATGATGGACAAGAATCATACCTTCGGTAATGCCTTATCTGGTAGAGACATGATCTAGCTGCAGATTCCTTACCTTTGAATTTCCCAGGTGTCAGGCTGGATCCGAAACACTTTTCCTTGAGCAATACCGTTGTGCACCGGTAGGTGGTGTCGGTCAACTCCGCGTGACGTTGTCGGCGTGGTCCGCGCTAGAAGCCACCTTGGCTTGCTGACGTCAGTTACTTTTCAGGAACTTCCACGCCAGGAGTACGGAGCCATGAAGTGCACAAAGAATGGTGTGTTCAGAACAACCAGGGCCTTGAAAGAGCTCAGCCCTGACCTCGAAAACCTGTTCGCAGTGCGGGGAGAATGGTTGGGTCAGTAAGGAATCTGTGGCTAGATCATGTCTCTACTAGATAAGTCATTGCCGAAGGTAAGTAACTTGTTCATTAGATAGAGACATCTTGATGCAGATTTCTTACAGTTGAATAGATACCCAAGAAATACCATCTCAGGAGAATGGGCTGCGGAAACATTTAGACCAGGAAGTCCTGCAGGACAGAGCAGCCAAAAAGGCTGTCCCTTCAGACTTGACTGTCAAGGCATTAATGTCTGGTAAACGTATGCAGGGATACTCATGTTGCTGCCTGACAAATGTTGAAGACTGGAGCTCCATTACAATGCTGTAGTAGCAGCCTGTGGTGGAATGAGCCCATAAGTCTTCAGGAGGCTGTTTTTTGTCCAGAGCATAGCAAATGTTAATGCAGAGGACGACCCATCAGGAGATAGTCCTCTTCTGCACTGCACAACCTTTCTTTGATCCAACATAGCCCACGAAGAGTTGGTTGTCCACCCAGAACTCTTTAGTGAGGTCATGGTAGAAGGACAACGCACTTTTTGGGTCCAGACAGTGGAGTCGCTCCTCCTCTTTAGAGGGGTGCCGAAGAGCATAGAAAGTGGTCAAGGTGATTGATTGCACCACGTGGAATGGTGTTACAACTTTCGGTAAGAAAGAGGCCCTAGTGTGAAGCACCAAATTATCAGAGAATGATGGTCAGGTAAGGAGGCTTGGATGACAGAGCCTGCAATTCTATCACCCTCCTGGCAGAAGTGATTGCCACTAAAAAGGCTGTTTTGATGGTAAGCAGCTGGAGGGGGCAGTTGTGCAGAGGTCCGAACAAAGCACACATCAGGAAGGTGAGAACCAAATTAAGGTCCCACTGAGGCAAGAAGTAGGAAAATTAGGTTTTGCTGCAGTACCCCAGCCCTTTGCACTTTATGCCTGGAATCTGATGCAACATTGACTGAGGGTGTACTGGGTCCCTGCTAACCATACCCCAGTATGTGTGTTCTTTTCCATAAACTATGCCATTGTTTCCACAATTGGCACACCCACGGCTCACATATAAGTCCCTTGAACTCTGAGCGAGGTTAATGTGCCCATAACTGCCAGCCTGGGTAGTAAGGCCCCGGGGCCTGATGGCATTCCGGTTGACCTATTTAAAACTAATATGGCACTGTGGGGACCACTTTTAACGCAACTCTTTAATGCATGCTGTTCTAGGGGTTTTTTATCGTCTTGGTATGAATCTACAATCGTCCTAATTTTTAAAAAGGGTGACAGGGCGAACCCAGTATGCTACTGCCCAATTTCATTACTGGATTCCACAGTTAAGATTATAGGGCGTGTGATTTTAGATAGATTACAGACGTGGGCGGGGGAACATTCCATTTTAAGTGACCTACAATACGGCTTTCGCAATGGCCTGGGCACAATTGATCAGGGCCTAAACTTACATATCTTATTAAATACACTAAAGCGAAAAGGGAAAGGCTGTTTTTAACCTTTGTTGACTTAACATCAGCATTTGATTGTGTTGTTCACGAGAAGCTTTGGGTAATTTTAGAGGGGCTGGGGGTAGACAATTCTATAATTTGCTTTCTAAGGCAGCTTTACTCGGGGGCAAGGGCCAGTTTTGGACAGGGTGGAGATTGTACCAAGAATTTTAGAGTATCAAGAGGAGTGAGGCAAGGCTGTGTCCTTGCTCCATTCCTATTCACGCTATACATAAATGACCTAGAATCCCTCTTGGTCAAGGAGTGCAGGGACTTACCATTAGTAGTAACTCGTTTTATCCCTGCACTCCTTTACGCAGATAATGCGGTCCTGATGGCCAGTACGCCCCTCGGTCTCCAAAGGGTAGTAACTTCCTTCACAAATTTTATGACTAAGCTGGGTCTCACAATCAATTGCTCAAAAACGCTCTCAATGAACTGCGGGACCGTGTCTAATAAAAAGAAAAAGAAAATTTTTATTAATAATAAGGGATTAGAGAACACTAATACTTTTTCTTATCTAGGGATTCTATTTGAACAATCAGGTTCTTGGAGTCGGGCAATTAAAGCCAGAAGGCTGCTATTTAGCAAATCATTGATGGCATTAACAAATTTTAGCAGAAAACTAGGCAGACACTCTCCTGGAGAATTGCTACGCATCTATAGGGCAAAATGCGTCACAATTGCCATTTATGGAGCGGGTATCTGGGGATATGTCAATGTCAACTCATTGCAGATAGCATAAAATATTTTTTCACGTTTCTTTTGGCAGTGCCGGACAGTACGTCAACATTCATCTGTCATACAGAACTGGGTATGCCATACTTAGAGAATGTGATTAAGATACAGCCTGTCCTCCTGTGGCACAGTGTTTGGACAACTGCTTTTAACCGCCACATTCTGAAGGATGCACTGGGAATTGATTGGGCCAAACATATAAGATGGCTAGAATATGTTAAAACATATTTACTTCAAATAGGCCACCCAGAATACTATAATGACCCCTACACTATGTGTGATGTGCCCAGGAAGGATCTTAAAGGTAGTTCTATGTTATTCCTGAGTGAAACCAGAACTATGATTGAAATGGGTAAAACTACGGTCATAGCACACCATCTTACTCTGACTTCTGCAAATACACAACCATATATTGTGTTAATTACTAGAGACTATGACAGATTTCTGCTAACACGTCTAAGACTGAACATATTGCACAGATCTCTAAGTTTCCCTGAAGTGAACGATTGGTCGAGAACACTTTGTAATTGCCCATGTGATAACGTGTCCGCCCAGTCATCTATACACATATTGGTTTTTTTGCACATTCTACTCTATACCTAGAAAAAGATGGATTTTCCCTGTGCTAAAAAGATTGGGACTGAGACGATGTCGCCCTGCATTCTTGGCGTTGCAATCTCTGGATAATGTATTCACCATTGCCTCTGTTATTGCCTTTTTAAAAAATGTTTTTAAATCTCGTACATCAATTGTGATATGACTTTTATATGTTTTTAGCACCTGTGTATAGTTTTTACCATGACTGTGGAATTTTCTTTGTGATCTATGAACTGTGCTTTTATGGTTATCTTTTTTATAGTAACCGAATAAAGTTCTTTGATTGAAGTCCCTTGTAAAAGGTACCAGAGGTACCAAGGGCGTTGTGACCATAGAGGGTCACTAAGGGCTGGAGTATGTATTATGCCACCCTAAGAGATCCCTCACCTAACACATACACACTGCCATTGCAGACTGTGTGTTTAGGTGCAGCTAAAACTGAACTGAAGAGTCAACATGGCCCACATCCCTGTGTTCAACAGTAAAAAAAATCAGGTCCAATTTAGCCTGAAATAACCTGTATGCACAGCAATTGTAATTAACATGCACAATTTATATTCATTCATCACACAAATATTGGCAATATACCTCTGTGGAAATCAACAGAAATTGCTGTTAGCATGAGCTGAATCCATCTTAGTTGTGGCAGCCATTTTTGTTAAGCCACATGGTTCTACCGTCTTCACTGTTGCTTGCTTTTCTATTCTGCTTGAGTCATCAACTGTAGTTAACTCCTTCAGTACTGAGCCAGAGCTATGTATATGCTCAGAAAGGCCTGTAGCTGCCAGAATGCACCTGTCTTAGAGTGTAATGGTCAGGCTATTCCAACTGATGTAAGCAGTTCTGTTTCTCCTCCCACCCTGCTGACTAAGTGATTTCTATCTGTCCATGTTAGTCAATAGCTATTCCTGTGTACCTCCCATTTGAGTCCCCATGCTTACTCAGCAACAAAGCCTGTATAAAAGGCCCATGGTTTCTGTATTCCATGTACTACCTCCTACAGTGGCCTGAGGGTACTGTATTGATGTAGTCCCACTCATGAGTGATTAATAAACTTGTTCTTTGATATTCCAGCTTCCGTGCCAATCTCTACTTTGTTGGTTTTTGAACCAGTGGACAGATAAGGATGAATCCCTCCACCGGTGGGCCCCTAAAAAGGCTAATTTCCATAAAATTGGCATCCAACTCGTGGGGCTCATCGGAGACGTGGCCATTCGAAGGAGTGGTCTTGACAGAGGACAGGAATCTACTGAGGAGGTACCCTGCACGAGGAGACCCTTTGTCTTTGCAGACCGACGTGTTTTTCCGTTTTTTCCCGATCTGACCTCTAGGTGGTGTCCGGTCCCGACTGAGATCTCCCTTGTTGTAAATTTTTTCAGTGACCATTAGGTCGACCCAGAGCTTGGCAGGTGGAGGTTGGAGACTTTGGTTTGATAAGGTCGCTGATGCGACACTCTTGTTTTGGATTTGCTTGGCCAAGATTCTGGTTTTGTTTGTTAGATTTACTTGTTGCAATAAGTAAAGGCAGGTAATGAGGAGATTTTTCTCTCTTTTTGAAATATTTGTGATAGGTACTATATTTGGGATAAGTACTACTTTAACTATAATATTATATGTACTATAATATTTTTGGCATGCCTGCTCTTAGCACACTTCGTGGAATGTGTTGCTGTCTTGGAGGTACCAATATGGATCTGGAAAGTAGTCAGCCGGCTCCCCTACAGGGGACACCTAATAGGTTTATGTGTATTAAATATGGTATTTCTTCCATAATGTATAGTACACTGTGGAACAAATATACGAAAAATGATCCTGATCTACGATGGCCAGTGAATGGGTCATTTGATGTTAAGAAGATTCAGTATGTTGAGCAGTGTCTGTTTAAGAGAAAGAGTCGGCAAGATATGTTTGATTGTGTACGAATGTGGGAGAAAGAGGAGAATGAGAGAGTGAGGAGAGAAGAAGCTATAGCAGAAAAAGAACAGTGCAAAACTATTTATGCAAAAGCGTTAGAACTGAAAAATAAAGAAATTAAGGAAATAAAAGAGAGAGAAGATAGGGACCGTCATTTAGAGGTAACTGGCCAGTACCCTGTTAGACGCCCCATTTATCCCATCCTTAATAGACCTTCAGATGATTCTATTTTGTTAGATAGACCTCCGCCCCCTTATAAATTCCCTAGCGCACCTGAGAATGAAGGTTCTGATGAAGAACATTTTTCTTTAGATGAAAAAGATGACGATAAGCAAACTGGGCGAACAACTCGCTCTACTTTAACCACTGAGAATAAGGCCACTCTTAGATCCGCTGCCCCAAAGGCAGTGTATGGGAATGCCTCTGCTCCAGAAATTCTAGCAAAAGTTCAGCAATGGTCAGATCTAGAGCAGTTATATTTTTTAGATACGTTCACTTGTGAAGTAATAATCAGTTTTTAGAAAACATTCTGGTGATCTAGAGCCTGCTGATATAAATTCTGATTATAAACAGTTAAGTGATGGCACCTTCCCCTCTTTAAAAATTTCCTATCTAATTAGGCGAGTGGTTAAATTACGAATAGCTGCATTAGGTCTGCAAGAAGAGATAAAGGCAGCTGGTAAAGCTACAGCTGAACAAACAGTTCAGATCCCAGCGCAACAAGAAGGAGCTACAGGGACAGATAAAGACACTAGTAATCCTGTAGTTACTGTAAAACCAATGCGTGAATCTGAGCCTTTGTATGTTCCCCCAAAGGGAACGGGGACAAGTGACGATAAAACTTCGGATAATGCGAAAGGATATTTTATTTATAATTGGGTCTATACCCCTTGGAGTAGAGCAGATGTTATGTCTCTTAAAGCTGCTTTGCCTGATCCGCGCAAAAAATCCAGCTGCTTTTTATGAGGAAGTAGAAGGAGCTATTAGTTCTTGCACTATGACATTACCTGATATTGACATGTTCTTTGGACTTATTTTACCCCCTGATATGTGGAGATCAATTCGGAAGGTAGATAATAATGTAGCTTATGGTGATACTTGGTGCTTGGGTGCATTTAGAGGAAACAGATGCCGATAAAGAGCCTGCGCAGAAACCACAACAGGTGATATTAGATCTTCCTAAAGCTATTGTAACTAAGTTGAAAACTCTTACATCCCCTAAGAAAATAGATTGGACTACATAAGCGTCTTGTAAGCAGAAAGCAGATGAGTCAGTTTCTGATTTCTTTACACAATTCAAAGAGACATTCCATGACTTTAGTGGGCAGTCATTGACAGATGACATGGGTAAGCATCTGTTTGTAGACAAGTTTGTCGCCAACATGTTGCCAGAAATAGCTAATTGCCTAAAGACCAGCGAGAGTTCATGGACTACGTCCTCCCCCGTCTCCCTTTTGACTATGGCTCAGTAATACGAGCATCAGGAATTAAAAGCAAAAGGCAATGAGGATAAAAAGGTTAAAGATTTGAAGACAAAAGTTATGTTGGCTCAGGTCTATGGTCCACCATTTAGAGGTGGTGGTAGAGGCAACGTGCGATGTATCGCCTTGGTGCACCCCCTTTCCCTCGAGCACCTTTGTCTTCTGATCAGTGTGCTTATTGTAAGGAGACAGGACATTGGCGTTTTGCTTGCCCTCTTTTGCAAGGTCAGCAGTATCAGCGGGGTAAAGGAAACATTAGAGGCCGCCCCGGGAACATAGGAAATAGGGGAGGCATGGATAATCATACTAGATTTGAGGCAGTTGAGCAAATTCAAAATTCTTTTAATACTTTTGATAGGTGCAACCAATATAAAATGTCTGATTATCCGACTGATGGTCCTAAGGATTCTGATTATGCATAGGAATGCTTAGAATGGGGTAAGGAACCAGTTGTGGTCCCAGTAGATCAGAGGGGTCTCTATGTTGATGCAAACATCTTGGGTTTTACTGATCAGTTTCTGGTAGATACAGGAGCTACTCGAAGTGCTCTATCTAAATAATTGGTTCCTAGGGCTCCCCTGTCTGTCACAACGATAACGTCGATAGGATTCGATGGGACACCTTTCCTTAGCCCACTGTCACAACCACTTGCATTTAGTCTTGATAAATTCACTGCATCATGTCCATTTTTGCTTTCCCCTAACACACCGGACAACATTGTGGGTATCGATAAGCTTAAACATTTTCATGCTACAATACGTTGTTTCCCAGAAGGTGTGCGTGTTATTTTAATTGACAACTATCCAATGGTTGAGAGGTCTTGCCTTATTAAAGAGGATATTGCTCTGGCATCGCTACCTAGTACCTTGTGGGCTACATCAGATACTGATGTGGGACAAATGGTTATCCCGCCAGTCCATGTTCAAGTGAAGGAAGGTGCTTCATTATCTCAATTGCCCCAATATAAAATATCTCGGGAAGGTGAAGAAGCATTAATACACATTGTTCAGGTTTTGATCAGAGTGGGGGTTGTGGAAGAAGTCCCCTACAATAACTGTAATAGCCCTATTATTCCTATTTTGAAAAAGGACACTGATTCTAAAGTCTATAGATTTATCATTGATTTAAAAAACGCATTTTTATCGATACCTAGTCATCCTGATAGCCGTTATTTGTTCGGCTTCACTTTGAATAATCGATCCATCAGATTTTGTAGAGCTCCACAAGGGTATACAGAGAGTCCTAGCATCTATAGACAGGCATTGAAAAGGCAGCTTGATTTTTTCCCTGTGCCAAAAGGGATGGCTCTTATTCAATATGTCGATGACATCTTGTTGGCTGCTGATACCCCTGACCAGTGAGAAGAAGGAACACTGTTATTGCTCTCATTTCTTGCATCTCATCATCACAAGGTCTCTCGGAAGAAATTGCAATATTGTAGACAGCAGGTTACCTATTTAGGTCAACTCCTGTCTAAGGAGGGACGTGCAATCACACCAGACCGCATTTAAGCTATTTTAGACACGCCTGTGACCTGTACTCAGAAGGATGTTCGTGCACTGATTGGCCTTACTTCTTTCTGTAGGCAGTGGATCCTTAACGTTTCCTATATTGTCAAGCCCTTGTTGGCCCTTTTGACTAAAGACACTCCGATGCCCCTCCCATGGACTACTGAATGTCAGAATGCTTTCCAACAGTTACGTCAAGCTCTTTGTTCTGCACCAGTATTAGGAACTCCAGACTACAGTAAGGCCTTCACACTCTATGTACACGAGAGGGACGGTTGTCCTCTCTCGGTTTTAACCCAGACACACGGTGATAAGCAGCATCCTTGTGCATATTTTTCAGCTGTCCTTGATCCAGTTGCTCGCGCGTTGCCTGGGTGTTTTCGAGCGGTAGCGGCGACAGGTGTGTCCATACGTTAGAGTGAGGGAATAGTCTTGTCACATAGATTGCTTGTGTTAGTACCCCATGTAGTTGACGCCCTGTTAAACCAGACGAAAACACAGCATTTGACTAGTGCTTGCTTGACAGGCTATGAATTAACACTTTTGGCCCCTCATATTAAATTGAAAAGATGTTTGACTTTAAATCCTGCTACACTATTGCTATTACCAGCTACTCAGTCCCAGTCACAAGAGTTGCATGACTGTATATCCCTTACTGAAGAACAAACAAAGGGTTGTGTTGACCTACAAGATACTCCCCTTTCTAGTGTTGATGGGGAATTGTGGGTTTATGGGTCCTGCTTGAAATTGTCCGATGGCACAACATCAGCTGCGTACGCAATTACAACACTTCAGACTGTAGTTGAGACAGCCCACATCCCACAGAAGTCAGCTCAGGCAGCTGAGTCGATAGAGCTAACAAGAGCATGTGAGCTTAGCACTGATCTGCTCGTTAACATCTACACTGACAGCCAATATGCTTTTGGAGTGGCTCATGATTTTGGGCTACTCTGGAAGGAAAGAGGCTTCCTTACATCACATGGGACACAAATAGTGCATGGGGAATTAGTACATAATCTCCTTACTGCCTTGACATATCCTAAGAAAGTAGCGATTGTTAAGTGTAGCGCACACAAGAAAGTGACTGACAAAGTAGGACAGGGCAATGGCTTTGCGGATCACACAGCCCGTGAGACTACAATGTAGCGAAGTACTACATCTATGTATGTGGTTAAGTCACCGGCTGGCATGATGCAAGGCAAGTAGTGCTGGAAATGCAGTGATTTGCCTCTGCTGATGAATTAGACCAATGGTCTGAGGGAACATTGGATGATGAGGGCTGTTGGAGGAATAAAGAAATGACAAAATGGAGATTACCCACAGCCTATTTACACCCCATGATTCACATGGCACATGGGCCGGCACATGTTGGAGCATCCTCAATAGTAAAGTTACTTACGCGAGTTTGTGATCATCCAGATATTGCCAGCACAGCTAAAAAGATAGTCCAGTCTTGTCTGATTTGTCTTCAGTATAATACTGGAAAGGGAACACAAACTCCCACAGGAGGATTTGCAACACCAACTGCACCTTTTGAGGTACTGCAAATGGATTATATTCAGCTTGAACGCTGTAATAACTTGAAATATGTCCTAGTAGCGGTATGTGCCTTTGGTAAATGGATAGAGGCATACGCTACGAAAGATAATACAGCTCTTACTACAGCAAAAGTGCTCCTAAAGGAGTTTTTCCCCAGATTCGGCGTTTGCCGAGTTTTGTGGCTTGACAACGGACCCCATTTCATTGGGCAAGTTGTTGAGTATGTCTTGAAAGGATTGGGAACTAAGCAGAAGTTTCATGCGGCTTTCCACCCACAATCAGCAGTGCTAGTGGAACAATACAATTCTACCCTTAAGCTTAAGTTGGCCAAAATACAGGCTTCCACATCTCTGAAATGGCCTGATGCACTGCCCTTGGCATTGCTATCCATTAGATCGGTACAACATACACGATCTGGCCTCACACCGTATGAGGTGGTTTTCAGGAGGCCAATGAATATTTGGGGGATTCCTAAGCCACACCCTATACATGATGTACCTTGTGTGTTATGAGTGACTACTTGTCTCAGTTGACTGACAGCTTGCTTTCTATTCATCAACAGGTTCGGGAGACGCTTCCAGACAGGTCGCAGGGTGAGGGCCATGATCTACGGCCAGGGGACTTTGTGGTGACAAAGTCCTTCCAGAGAGCCAGCTCCCTAGCCCTGAGGTGGCGCGGCCCTGAGCAGGTGCTCTTGGCTACCAGGACTGCAGTGCGAGTGACCAATTGGAAGAACGGGGCGCATGCAACCCATTGTCGGAAGGTTCCGCATGACCTAGTGAGCCCAGCTGTGTTGGCAGATCACTGCGACATCCTGGACACAGAGAAAGGACAAGCCACGTCACCTGAAGAACCTGAGGACGTCTTCCCGGACCATACGATCCCTGGTGCATTTCGATATCTGTTGCGACCCCGGAAGAGAGACACTTTGTTGCAACAAAAAAAAAAGAGACTGTTTGAGCCACTGTCCTGGGATAGTGAAAGCCTGAGTAGCAAAGGGGGGGACCCTTGTAGTGATACCCGTCTCAACCTCAGTGAAGAAACCAACGGCTGCCCAGAACTATAGGGCCCCATCTGCCTTGTTGATCAACGTCAAATGAACATGTCTGCGGAAAAGAAATCAACTGCTACGAGAGTCTGTGATCGAAAGACTGTGTTCATTATTGGACTTACTTCCATTGTTATCATCTTTGCTACGATAACATGGGTTGTAAAGGGAGTAACTCCTGCTCGAAATCTACTGACTGTCACTACTCCTGTTCCCATTGAGCATAAGTACTTTACTCTCCCTTATCATGAGCAGCAACACAGGATGTCCTACCTCAACAATACGTTTGTTCAAATGTTGCATCACACCCATAATACTACGAAAATCACCAACTGTTGGGTGTGTGGAATGATGTCAGCTTATCAGAAAAAGGCAGGAACTTCTTTCATTCCTCTGCCGTTTTCAGACAATGATTCTTGTAGGGCCTGGTTTGTGCTACTATGGGCATCTGAAGTTACTAACATTACTTATGCTGATGTAGGTGGCTTGAACAGTTTGTTACCCTGATGAGGAAGGAGATCCACAGGCTAAAGGAACTGTATGGGAAATGGAGGAGTATCGCCAAGGAAGCTCCTCCATGCGCTATGTTTTCCCTAACACTCGAACTGTCAAGGGTAATGGACCTCCTGTTATAGCTGTTACTAGACATCGTGCAGACCTGTGTGTGAACAGTATTGGAAGTATTCCTGTGGGGAAAAGTGACTGTACTCTGGTGTTGAATATTACTGGAGTAAACAATAGCAGTTTTATGTCATCACACAATACCTATTTTATTTGTGGAAATAAGGGATATTACTATTTATCTATTGGTTGGTCGGGAACCTGTTATGTGTCCTTTTTGCTACCACCTGTGTTTTTGGCTCCTGCATGCTATCATAAAGACTATAAATTGTACAATTACATTTCTAAGTGCCAATCAAAGAGAACAATAAATCATGATGAGGTGGATCAGACTAATACTGCACTGCAGCAATAGGTTGACTTTAATTTGGGACTGTTGCTGCGTGTATATCCCTGACCACGCCCCTTCAGTTTATGATGCAATTTCGAAGTTGCATAAAATAGCCTCTGAAATCCATCCGAATTCAGGAAGTTGGACTTTTACTGTCTGGTTTTTGACAATGATCACTACCTGGGGTTGGAAGATATTGGCAGTCCTATGTATATTTGTTGCGATCCTTTCTTCCTGCTGTTTATGTATACAATGTGGCCCGATGCTTTGTTCCCTTAGAGCTGCTACCTGTACCTCATGTATCCCAATCAAAGTACCAAAAATGTACATGCCCGACTAGTAACTGACCAAGAAATAAGAAAACTGATGCTAATCGATGTTGGTGATAATTTTCATGCTTCTTCTATTGCATAGCGAATGTCTTCAGCTAATGCTAAAAGGGCCGTATGTGGAAATCAACAGAAATTGCCGTAAACATGAGCTGAATCCATCTTAGTTGTGGCAGCCATTTTTGTTAAGCCACGTGATTCTACCGTCTTCACTGTTGCTTGCTTATATATTCTGCTTGAGTCATCAACTGTAGTTAACTCCTTCAGTACTGAGCCGGAGCTATGCATATGCTCAGAAAGGCCTGTAGCTGCTAGAATGCACCTGTTTTAGAGTGTAACTGTCAGGCTATTTCAACTGATGTAAGCAGTTCTGTTTCTCCTCCCTCCCTGCTGACTAGGTGATTTTTATCTGTCCATGTTAGTCAATAGCTATTCCTGTGTATGCCTGTACCTCCCATTTGAGTCCCCATGCTTACTCAGCAACAAAGCCTGTATAAAAGGTCCATGGTTTCTGTATTCCATATACTATCTCCTACAGTGGCCTGAGGGTACTGTATTGATGTAGTCCCACTCATGAGTGATTAATAAACTTGTTCTTTGATATTCCTGCTTCCGTGCCAATCTCTTTTTTGTTGGTTTAAGAGCCAGTGGACAGATAAGGGTGAACCCCTGCACCGGTGGGCCCCTAAAAAGGCTCATTTCCACACCTCATAGTTTCAGGAATTATTACATTACAGACAAACTTTAAAATAAACCAACTCAGTCTATCAACACAACATCAAATTGTTGATATGTAACATTAACAACATTTCTTAAATATATTTGTTTTCCATGATCCAACTGTGATCCTTTTGGTTTCTTGTGCTGCCCACCCTATGCATTTCGGGACCAAATGTCCCTTCTACAGGGGCCACTAAATAAAAAATAAGAAGAAGAAATCATGAATGTTATGTAACAAACATATCCAAAACAAAACCTCTATTTGCAATGTTACCAAGGAGGATACAAGCCAAACACCGAGTACACGGTTATAAAGGGATCCATCAAAGTGTGTGGCCTTTCCACCGTGCTTGAGACCACAACGTGCTCCATGCGCATTAAACCCATGTGTGACTTCCCATTAGAGCGTCACAATCACCAACAACGATTATGCATGCAATATGTCATGACACAGTACTCATGCCAAAAAAACTGAGTTGTCCAGATAAGATCCTAGAATCACAACATCATCTCTTAATGTTCAGTTTGCATATAAACAAAATCTACGTATGCATGCAAATCTTTGTGTACCTTCAATTGTTACAACCAGGTTACATCCAACTACCATTTGTGGACACGCCAAAAAACGTTCCTGCTCAACTGCACTTCAGTCTCCAATCTACAAGAAACAAAACTCAATGTAACGATGTCTTTCCCAACTACTGCTTTTCACACATGCTTCCACAGGGTCCTAAATGTTTTTACTTCAATGTCCGTGATAGAACCTGATTCTCATACCACACCTCAACCGTGTCATCTACCATGCCATCACCACGCTGAAGTCTCATAACCTGTTACACCGAGTCGCCATGCGTTACCCGTCGAAAACAACAACGGACTACTGCATCAACCATATAGATCAATGAAATTGCCAGCCATCTTAAGATGGTAAATAGTAATCCATCCTGTTGAAAACCTGTCAACACTGGCCAATATTCCAATCGAGAACGCATCCTGACGTCTCATTATTGATACCATAATGGTGGAACTCAGATCTACAACTGTCCCAAAACACTGTACTGTCTCCAAGAATCTAAACAGAATGGACATCATTAGAGATATAAACAGTAAACATAGTTTGTATACATGTCCATGATAAAACATATAGAGTACAAATCTACTCATACATATGACTTTTTACATGTGCATGAGTTCTCATACATGTTGATATGTATGTTTCAAACACCAGTCAGATGTATGTCAGAACTAATCTCTTAGAATCCATCTCAAAATGTCATGTTCATGTGGAGATCCCGCCTCTAGTGTTTAACTGTGCATGCACGTTCAAAGAAAACAACTCATATCTAGCTTGTCATTCAAACCCATAGGGGTCATTGTATTGAATTTCTTAATCCAATGAATCGCTCAGTGTAAGAATGTTTTATTGGGATCTACCCCAGCCTTGAATGATACAATTTCTAATACAAGAAATCGTAATTGCGCGTATATTGTGGCATTTGTTCAAGCCAGTGGACCACTAGGTTCAAAGTTTTTATTCCTGATCCCAGTAGTGCTTTTGTGCTCAGTTATCCTAGTTTTAACTTTTCTTTCTGTTTTGCCTATATATTACAGGCTACAAGGACATTGGATGCAAAAAATGATGTTCATGGTATTACAGTCGGTTGAATGGTTGAGCGTCACTGTTTCACCAGTTCTGGGAAGTGTAATGTTGTTGCTTACTATCACGTTGTTGCAGTGCACACAATTTTGACTTTTTCACATGCCCACTGAATTTCCATGATCAGTTTCAACGCTTGATGCTAATAGTTCTTTTAGTCCTGGTGTATGCAAATATTGGTTGATGGTTAAATATATAATTAAATTCATGTTCACATCCCTGTGTGCCATACTTACAAACTACTGCCTGTGGTATAGGAAAGTCACCCCTCTAGCAGGCCTGACAGCTCTAAGGCAGGGTGCAACATGTCCAGGTGAGGACATAACTGCAAGAGCAATATGCCCCTACAGTGTCTGTGCCATTCACAGACACTGTAAGTGCAGTGAAGCCATTTTGAGTACATGGGCTGGGAGTTTGTCAACATAAACTCCACAGCTCCATGATGGCTTTACTGAAGTCTGGGAGTTTGGTATCAAACTTTTCAGCATAATAAACTCACACTGATGCCAGTGTGGGATTTCTTGTAAAATGCACTCAGAGGGCATCTTAGTGATGCCCCCTGAAAAACAACCAACTCTCTAATGTACAGCTGACTGGTCCGCACCAGCCTGTCACACACAGACATGTTTCTGACTCCCTGAGTGGGACCCCATGTGCTATTATGGGTCAGGAACAAAGCATGCTTGCGGTAGAGGTGCTGCTCACCTACCCCTAAGCAGTAATAGCATTCAGGGCGGTGAGCCTCAAAGGCTTTCTGCCCCTTGTTATGCTAGCCGAGGCCTCTTCAGCCAGTGGAGATGCCTGCCACCCTGACCAAGCCCCACTTTTGGCAGCAAGGTGTGCAGAAAAATTAGTAGTCAGGAGAGGTGTGTCCCCTCTCAGCCAGGACCACCCCTAAGGTGTCCTGTGCTGAAGTGACCCCCCTCGTTTGAAAATCCTCCATGTTGGATGGAAGGATGTTAGCAATCAGGCTAGGGGATGTCCCCTCCCAAAAGGGAGGGGGCATACAAATGGTGTAGTCACCCTAAAGGTAAGTAGCACATTGGCTACTACCCACCAGTACATGTAATGCCCCTAAATTCTGTATTTAGGGGCACCCCTGAACCTTGATCCTCAGATCTGCGACGACCTAAGAAGAAAGAAGGCACCCCGGAAGTCGACCCTGCAGAGAAGGCTGAATACGACGATTGCCTTGGCCCCAGCGCTACTGGCCTGTCTCCATCTTTGAACCCAAAAGGCGACCTGTCTTGCAGCCAGCGACCTCTGAAAACACAGAGAGGACTGCTGCCTTTGAAAAAGACTACAATCTCCCGTGGACAGCGGACCTGTCCAGAAGGAAACGACTCAGGATCCGACAGGAACCGCGAAATCTATTTACAATAGGGGATTTAAATAAAGAGGTTTGGTCTGGCAGCCTCACGGAGGCAAACAAGGCCGAAAGGTACCCTCTAAGAGTGCCCAGAGCAGAGCCCTACTGAGCAAGGGGCAAAATAAAAAGTAGAACTTGAGAGAGGGAAGCAGAAAGAGGACCAATAAACCTTTCTGTACAATATTTTGCAAATTTGTTCCACCGGCAGGCATACACGGTCTTGGTGGAGGGCCGCCTAGCCGCCAAAATAACATTGCATAGTTCTGGAGGAAGGTTGAATGCTATTAACTACTGCCGCACAATCTCCACACAAGAAGGCGTGGAGTTGACCGGTTCAGGTGGAGAATCCTCCCTAGCGGCAGAAGATTTTCCCAAAGGAGCAGCCTAATCGGAGGATCGATGCTCGACTGGAGAAGCTTAGGATACCATACTCTCCATGCCCAGTCCGGAGCCACAAGAATGATTTGGGCCCGGTCCTGATCTTCTTGAGCACTCTGGGCAGGAGTGGTATGGGAGAAGAGGAGTATAAGAGGCCTGAGCTCCACTTGAGACGAAAAGCGTTGCAGAGCGACAGCCGCTTTTGAAAATTTAATGCACAAAGCAGGCTGACATTGCGCTTTTTCGGCAGAGGCAAACAGATCTAACCAATGCTCTCCTCACCGCTGAAAGACACCTTGCGCCACCTCCAGAAGGAGACTCCACTCATGATCCGCTAGGCATCGACAGCTGAGCTTGTCTGCCCTGGTATTTAGGTAACCTTCCAGGTGTTGAACCACTAGGGATATGCCTTGCTGGTTCAGCCATGTCCAGAGACACAGGGACTCTTGACAAAGGGTCCAGGACCTCACCCCACCCTGTTTCTTGCAGTACCATGGCAGTGGTGTTGTCAGTGAACACCTTAACCCGCTTTCCCTTAATGGAACGAAGAAAAGCTTTTAATGGCAAGCGAATCGGAGCTCCAGCAAGTTGATGTGGAGTCCGCATTCGGCAGGAGACCAGAATATTCTGCTCTCCACCTCTCCACATCCACTATCCCAGGAGTGACTCATCTGTCACTACTGTGTGATCTGGTTGAGGAAGGGAGAGGAATCTGCCTCTGACCCAATCGTGGTTTGTAAGCCACTACTGCAGGTCCTGTGCTCTTCCCTCCGAGACCTGGACCATGTCGGAGAGATTCCCCTGATGCTGTGCCCACTGAAACTTCAGGTTCTACTGCAGAGCCCGCATATGCCATCTGGCATGTGTATGTGTCACTAACAGGATGAAAGAGACCATGAGGCCCAGCAGCCTCAGAAACAGTCTCACTGAAATCCAGGATAGAGGCTGAAACATCGGTATCATAGCCTGAATATGCTGGACTCGCTGCTCAGGAGGATAGGATGTGTTCAGAACAGCTCCAATGAAAGGGAGCGTCTGAAAGGGAGTCAGGTGTGACTTTGGTATGTTGATAGTGAACCCCAGGGAAAGCAGGAGGTTTGCCGTGGTCTGGAGGCGGGAGACAACAGCCTGGGGTGAGCTCGCCTTCAACAGGCAGTAGTTGAGAAAGGGGAAGACTGGCAAACAGATCGGCGCAGATGAACCACCGCCATCACCGGCGTGAACACCCGAGGGGCGCTTGTAAGGCCAAAGGGAAGCACCATGAACTTAAAGTGCTTGTGGCCTACTGTAAACCGCAGCTAAGACGATGAGCAGGCAGGACAGGAATGTGAAAACAGTTGTCCTGCAAATCCAGCGCTTTCATCCAGTCTCCGGGGTCTAGGGCAGACAAGACCTGAGCAAAAGGGAGAATCTTTACCCTTTTGGGGAAGTAGTTGAGGGCTCGCCGATCTAGGATAGGACGAAAGCCCTTGTGCTTTTTCGGGACCAGAAATTAGCAGGCATAGCAACTACAGCCTACTTCTGGCACCAGAACTCTTTCTATGGCTTCCTTGGCCGAGAGAGTCCTGACTACCACCTGAAGCAAGTTCAGGTGACCCTCCGTCGGCCCGTCTTAAGTTGGAGGCATGGAGGGATGGTTGGACTCAAAGGGGAGGGAGTAATCCCTTCGGACTATCTGAAGAACCCACGAGTCTGACGTGATGTTTTGCCAGTGGTGGCTGATCCTGCCACCAACTGGCCACCCATGATCTTGAAGGGCTGGACTAGGGGTTGCACACATCCACTGTTTTGAACAGAGATTTCTAAATGCTGCTAGTGCACCACAATTACATCACAGCACTGAAAAGCATATGTTTTCACTGCTGAGAGCTAACAGCTGTCTCAGTCTATTCACACCAATAGTATTAATGTATTCCTACTGCAGAGTATGGGACTCATATACAACATAACATCGCATAAAGGTAACTGTCAGTAAACAATTCTCACAAAACGTCGACTGCCACCCTTGAATGTGAAAAACAAATTTGGGATTCCATTCTTCTTGCTGGCCTGCCTCATTAAGAGGGAGGCACACACTTTAAGAGGCTAATACCTGGAAATATACACAAATCTCTTTTAAAAGATCACCATTTTGTTCAAGTCTCTCGAATTTCACTCAAGTGGATCCTTGTGATTACTGGAAAAATTACGGTGATTGCACTGGTAAATCACTAATTCTGCTTTCAATTTGTGAGGTTTTTCGAAGAAGTCAAAAGGCTTGATGCACTGTTATTAACTAATTCCATCACCTCGTTAAACTAGACCTTACCGCATTTTGCTTTCACTGAAGGCTGGCCTGCTTCTTTCTACTTGCGAAATATGTGAGCCACTTGGTCTGTCTTGTTCCTCATCCTTGCCTCCAAATTCTGTTTCAGACATTGGAACTTTGACGTAAATAAAAAGAAAGCGCCTTGTATTATGTATTGCATATTTGTCTCGCAACTTCCTGCTACGGTCTGCATTCTCATACCAGCATTAGTGCATTAGAATGACATTTCCATTAACTCCATTATGAATAACATCTCTGTCAATGTTGGTTGCATAAATACATTCATATTTAGCTGTTCACCACAATATTAGGAACATTTTGCCAGCATTTACATCTCTCAACAGGTAGAAACCATCTACCTGAACCCACTTCAAATGTCTTCGAGTTTTGGCTCTACATTTTCTATTACTGTGAAATTGCACACTTTCCCTTTCACCTCACTGGTTTCTACTTTACCGTTCATTATTTTGCGAAAACCTTTTCCCAGTCCCCCTGCCTACGCGCTGCTCACTTTTCTACTCAGCCGTGGTTTGCCTGCTCCTATTCCATTGAATGATCCAGTTGTTAACCACTTGCCCCCATGTGCTCTCCCCTCAATGCCCATGAGTGGACTCCCTGCCTTTCTCCTTGCCCCCTTTTACCCACCCGACTAAGCACCATCTTCATTTATGGACTGAAATTAAAAAACACAGTTCAGCAAGAATACTGTACCTGACAGATTTTCATGAAGGTATGTTAGTGAGGTGCAAACTTCACAGTAAAGGACCACAAACCCAGGTAAACCAATGTTTTCTCAGTTCAGTGTTTTTGAAAGCAATGCCACTGGTAGGGCTTTTTCATAGAATCTTTTCACCGCAATATTACCATTTGCGGTCATCCAAATTTGGCATTACTGTATATTACTCGGAATTCAGAAAGGATATATGACATTGTGTCGTTCCTGAAAAAGAGTCAGAGAGCTGTACCGAGCGATCAAAAGTCATTGCAAAGCCCAAAGTTTGGTCTTTGTAATTAAATGACAATTGGAATACTTTATTTTCATTTTTAGTACAAGTGGGTAAAATAAAACAATTAACAGACATCAGCAAGCACACACCCTTACGAAGTCGACTGTTATTAAACCTTTGACCGTTCGGGTGTCTACACAGTCATGTCCCACACACTTTCCCGAATGTTTGTACAATTATTTTTTTGCAAACATTAGAAAGGCACTTCCCTTAAGGAACAAATTACTTACCTTTGATAACTCCTTATCTGGTGGAGACTCTATCTAGTCACAGATTTCTTACCGTAGAGTATTCCCCAGTAATCAAATAGATCCTGATATACCTGTGGCAGCTGCATTACTAGATGTGGCCAAAGCATTTGACTCTATTGAAAGGAGATATATATTTTTACAGTACTCAGGAGAATAGGAATGGGCAGAGACTTTGTGAAGTGGATTAAATTGTTTTATGCAGGCCCACAAGCTAGGAGAAAAGTGAATTCCATGTTGACTCCTTCATTCCTGATAAGCATAGGGATGCGCCAGGGTGTCCCGTCACTCATTATTTTTGCCAGTCCGATGGAGCCTCTGGCTTGTATACTTTGGGAATTCCACAATCACCAGGGTATACAACTGGGTAAACTACGACTATTGTTATCAATGTATGTGAATGATATTCTGCTTAGCGTAAAAAAACCAACATCAAACTTGATTCGAACCCATGAAGATGGTAATTTTGCCTAAACTCCTTTATTTATTTTTAAAAAATCCTAATTCCCCTAAATAAACCATTCTTTGCGCAACTCAAATTCCTTATGGTTAAACTGATATGGGCTGAAGGTCAGCCTAGAAGAGCCTGGTCCAAGATGCAACTGCCTATTAAACTAGGAGGGTTTACTGCCCCCAAACATGAGTTATACTACTTGGTGGCCCAGGCTCGGTTTGCCCACCACTGGATGCATAACTCATGACACACTCGGGAACCTGAACCTGGAAGAGGGTCTGGTTACCCCTGTCCCCCTATGACACACAATTCTTGTGGAAATGTACCTTTTTAGGGGTACACTGATGCAGGGTCACCCTCTTGTCCACGGGTCCAGAGACCAACAAAATAGAGATCGGCACTGAAGTAGGAAATAAATAACAAGTTTATTAAATCACTCATGAGTGGGACCACGTCCACACAACACTCTAAAGTGCTGCCTGGAGGTAGTACATTGAATTCACAGAACACAGGTCTTATATACAGGTTTTGTGCAGTGTAAGCATGTAAACAGAAACAGGAAGAACACGTTTTAGAAATAGTTATCAGCTAACAAGGACAGATGAAAAACCACATGGTCAGCAAA
Source organism: Triturus cristatus (assembly GCF_964204655.1). Classification (NCBI taxonomy): domain Eukaryota; kingdom Metazoa; phylum Chordata; class Amphibia; order Caudata; family Salamandridae; genus Triturus; species Triturus cristatus. Next base: position 81,346,935 of record NC_140586.1, on the reverse strand, counting down.
GTGGGAGGGGGCACGAAAATATTTAAGCATATCGATACCCACAATGTTGTCCAGTGTGGTAGGAGAAAGCAAAAATGGACATGCTGCAGTGAATTTATCAAGCCTGAATTCAAGTGGCTGTGAAAGTAGGCTAGGTGTAGGTGTCCCATCGAATCCTATTGATGTTATCATTGTGCCGGACAGGGCAGCCCTAGGAACAAATGTTTTAGACAGAGCACTACAGGTAGCCCCTATATCAACCAAAAGACGCTTGCATCAACATAAGGACCCATTTGATCTACTGACACCTCAAACGGTCCCTTACCCCATCCTAGGCATCCATATGCATAATCGGAATCTGCAAGAGCATCAGTAGAATAATCAGACATTTGATATTGATTTTGTCTATCAAAAGTATTAGAGTAATTTGTACTTGTTCAACTGCTTCAAATCTTGGGCGAACTCCTGTACCTCCCCTGTTTCCTGAATTCCCTGGGCGTCTTCTCATACTTCCCCTTCCCCGCTGATACTGCTGACCTCGCAAAAGGGGGCACTCCGAACGCCAATGCCCAGTCTCTTTACAATAAGCACACTGATCAGGGGACAAATTTGCTTGAGGGAGAGGGGGCACTCAAGGTGTATAGATTGCACGTTCGCCTCTTCCACCTCCCCTAAATGGTGGACCATATACTTGAGCCAACATTACTTTTATCTTTAATTCTTTAACCTTCTTATCCTCCCTGCCTTTTGCTTCCTGTTCCTGTTGCTCATAATATTGGGCCATGGTCAAAAGGGAAACTGGGGAAGACGTGGTCCAAGAACTCTTGCTGACCTTTAAGCGACTAGCTATTTCCGGTAACATATTAATGACAAATTTATCGACAACCAAATGTTTACCCTTATCATCGGCCAATGATTGACCACTAAAATCATGGAATGTCTCCTCAAATCTTGAAACGAGATCAAAAATTTACTCATCCTTTTTCTGTTTACAGGACGCTAACATAGTCCAATCTATTTTCTTAGGGGGTATGAGAGTTTTCAACTTAGTCACAATAGCTTTAGGAAGATCTATTATCTCCTTCTGAGGTTTCTGCGCAGCCTCCCTTTCCGCATCTATTCTTTCTAATTCCACCCAGGTGTCGCCAAATGCCGCATTGTCATCTATTTGACGTATTGTTCTCCAGATATCGGGGGCAAAATAAGCCCAAAGAACATATCAATATCTGGCAAGGTCATAGTGCAGGAGCTAATGGCTCCTTCCACCTCTTCATAGAAGGCGGCAGGATTTTTCCGGGGGTCGGGCAAAGTAGCTTTAAGAGCCATCACATCAGCTCTACTCCAAGGAGTGTAAAGCCAATTATATATAAAATATCCCTTTGCATCATCCGAAGTTTTATCATTATGGGTTCCCGCACCCTTCGGAGGAACATACAGGGGTGCAGCTTCACGCATAGGTTTCATAGCAGACTCACTACTTCTAGGTTTATTCGCATCCACCAAAGCATCTACTTTCTTTGCCTGAGATTGAACTACTTCTGCAACTTTATTTTTCCTAGCTAATTCTTGTTCCTTTCACAAATGCAATGTGTCATCTAGTAATTTGACCACCCGTCTAATCATATCAGGTAGGTTTGATAAAAGGAAAGTCCCAACACCTGTTTATAATCAGTACTTATATCATCTGGTTCTGTTGCATTAGAAATATGCCGCCAACCATATATTACCTCCCAAGTGAATTTTTCTACAAAAACAAAACTGTTTGGCGTCTTCCCAAGTCTGAACTGTAACTGTGAGCGCCGTTGCTGTAGTAGTCCGACGTGCTTCCTCTCTAGCAATATCCTGCAAGTTATCTTTCTTTTCCCTAGATAAAGTAGAGCGAGTCTGCCACCCAATTTGCTTATCTTTATCTTATGAAGACAAATGCTCCTTATCAAAAACCTCATCCTCAGGGGCACTTGGAGTGGGGAATTTATACGGGGGTGGGGGTCGATCTAATAGGATGCAGTCATCCTGAGGTTTATTAAGTATAGGATAAATAGGGCGCCTAATAGGGTACTGGCCATTTACCTCTAATCAACGTTCCCTATCTTCTTTTTCTATTTTTTTCCTTCTTTTATTTTTTTATTTTTATTCTAGCGCTTTTTTGATATATTGTTTTTCTTTGTTCTTTTTCAGCTATAACTTCTGCTCTCTTCACTCGCTCTCATACTTCTTTCTCCCACATACGCACACAATCAAACATATCCTGTCTATTTTTACTTTCAAATAAACACTACTCTACATATTGAACCTTTTTAAAATCAAATGACTCATTCACAGACCATTTTAGATCAGAATCTTTCTTTGTGTATTTGTTCCACAGTGTACTGTACATTATGGAAGAAATACCATATTTGACATATATGTCTTTATTAGGTGTCCCCGCGGGGGTAGCAGGCTGACCTTTTTTTTTTTCAAGCTTAATTTGGTACCACCAGAGCAGCAACACCACCTACCGAGTGGGTTGAGAACAGGCATGTTTCACCAAGAATGTGTAAAATATTATCACTTCAAAAGGACAACATTTTTTGCATAAAGTAAATGACAAATCCAAACCAAAAGACCTAGGCCAAACAAATCAAGAGTGCCGCTTCAGCGACCGTACCAAACAGAAGTCTCCAACTTCCACCTGCCAATCCCTGGTTGACCTAATGGTCATTGCAAAATTACGCCAAAGAAAACCCCAGTCGAGACCGGCACCACCTGGAGGGTCAAATCGGGAAAACCGGAAAAGTCACGTCGGCCTGCAAAGACAAAGGTTTCCTCGTGCAGTGCGCTTCCTCAGTGAAATTTCGATCTTCCATCAAGACCACTCCTTCGGGCGGCCGCATCTCCGATGGGGTCCCACGATGGGCGCCAACTGTGGAAATTTACCTTTTTAGGGATACACTGGTGCACCCTCTTGTCCACGGGTCCAGAGACCAACAACATAGAAAACGTCACCGAAGTTGGAAATAAATAACAAGTTTATTAATCACTCATGAGTGGGACCACGTTCACACAACACTCTAAAGTGCTGCCTGGAGGTAGTACATTGAATTCACAGAACACAGGTCTTATATACAGGTTTTGTGCAGTGTAAGCATGTGAACAGAAATAGGAAGAACACGTTTTAGAAATAGTTATCAGCAAACAAGGACAGATAAAAAATAACATGGTCAGCAAAGTGGGAGGTGGAGCAGGAATGCTTATGGCAGTAGTAAATGATTGACAGTTAACATCTGAGACCAGGTGTTCTGGCAGCTACAAACTCTCAGCACGTAAATTGCTTTTAGCTGAGTCAGGTAGGCAACTAAAATAGATAGCACAGGCAGGAAAAGATGAGCAGTAGAGGACGGGAGAATTACGAAGGAAAGGAAATGGACACCACAGCCAAAATGACTGTCGCTTTTGTCAAGTAAAATATTACACGTTTTCCACATTTTATTACACCATTCATGCCCTAAAGAAGAAATACATACTGTTAACCCCTTCACTGCTAGGCCTTTTTCCCTCATGTGCTAAGCCTCTTTTGGCTATTTGGGGTAGTTTGCACTTAGGCCCCTGTAACTTTTTGTCCACATAAGGTATCCACAGCATATTTGTGTCCTTTTCTTCCAACATCCTGAGGATTCTAAAGGTACCCAAAGTTTGTGGATTCCCCTTGGAGGGACTGGGAAATTAGCCAAAATACAGCAAAATGTAGTTTTTTTGTGGAGAAATGGGAAAAAAGTGCTGCAGAAGAAAGCGTCTGTTTTTTCCCCTGCAAATGGTATCAATGAAGGGTTTGCGGTGCTAAAATCACCATCTACCCAGCTTTCAGGCTCAGGCAGACTTTTGTCAGAAAACCAACAATTTCTACACAGTTTTGGCATTTTACAGGGACACACTTTTTTGTGTGCTCTCAACCACGTTCCAGTTTATGGTTGAAATGGGTGTGAAACCAATAATGGACCCTGGACAGCTATACATTTCTGAAAAGTAGACAGAACTCTGAATTCAGCATGGGGTCACTTGTGTAGATCCTTCAAGGTTTTCCTATTGAAACTAGTTTTCCTATTGAAACTAACAGTTGAAATTAAAAAATATATTGAAATTGAGTTGAAAAAACAGAGATTTGTGCCTTTGTTTTCACCTGTAACTTCTTCTAAGAATGGCAGATATTTTAAAGCCATATACCGTTATGTTCGCTGGACCTTTCTGGTTGCCAGGGTGTATAGGACTTGTAGGTTCACTAGGCACCCCAGAAACCCAGAACAATATGTCTAGCTGTGGATTTTGGACCCTAGCTCAGACGGCACCTAGGGAAACCTAGCAAACTGTACATTTGCGAAAACAAGCAACCCATGGGAATCCAGGATGGGGTGGTTTGTTTTTCTCCCACCGGGTTCTGTAACCCAGAATCCCTTGCAAACCTCAAACTTTGTAAAAAAAAAAACTAAAAAAAACCAACACATTTTCCTCACATTTCTGTGAGGGAAAGTTCTGGACTCTGCGGAGAGCCACAGATTTCCACCCACCCAGCATTCCCCCAAGTCTCCCTATACAAATGGTACATCACTTGTATGGGTAGACCTAGTGACTGCAACAGGAAATGGCTCAAAACTTACAGTGGAGACTTCAAAATTATCGATCACAAAAAAGACTTCGTTTTGCGAGGGAGTCACCTCAGTTTTTGGTTCCGGGCTCCTACCAATTCCAGAAATTTCTGTTAACCCCTTCGATGCTCATGACGGAACGGTTCCGTCATGAGCATCGGTTGGGCTGTGCTCATGACGGAACCGTTCCGTCATGAGGACAGCCCCCGGGGGAAGCGCTGGCGCTCCCCCCCTTTTGCCTCGATCTTGCCCCCCTTTACGGGGGTGGCAGCGGAAGAGCTTCCGCTGCCACCCCCGACCCCCCCCGAGCCCCCCCACGCTTTCTGATGACGTCAGCGCGCACAGCGCGCGCCGGCGTCATCAGGAAGCGTTGGACGCGCTGGAATCCATTTCTTCCAGCGCGTCCGAGGGGAGCAGAGGTAGGTGTTTGGCGTCTGGTGGGGGCCGCGGCGGTGAAATCTCTAGTATTGAGGCATCGGGGGAGAGGAAAGAGTATTTCCTCTCCCCCGATCTCTCAATACAGGGCATTCCTGCTCCACGATCGCGCACAGCGTCGCGATCGTGGAGTAGGGATGCCCCACTAGACACCAGGGATTTTGTATTTGGAGTTTGGGAAGCGACCCCTTAGGCAAGGGTCGCTTCCTTGGGCACGATTCTTTGGCAAAGTCTTTTCTGCCCCCCCTGGGGGCAGATCGGCCCGCTTTATGCGCGTTTCTGCCCCCAGGGGGGGCAGAAAAGCCCACTAGTCACCAGGGATGCTGTTTTTACTATGTAGGAAGCGACCCCTTGGGCAAGGGTCGCTTCCTTGGGGGCAAATTTTGTGGAAGTCTTTTCTGCCCCCCCTGGGGGCAGATCGGTCCGCTTTCTGCGCGTTTCTGCCCCCAGGGGGGGGCAGAAAAGCCCACTAGACACCAGGGATATTGTTTATGCTATGTAGGAAGCGACCCCTTAGGCAAGGGTCGCTTCCTTGGGGGGCCAAATAATTTGAAGACTTTTCTGCCCCCCCTGGGGGCAGATCGGTCTTCTTTCTGCCCGTTTCTCCCCCTAGGGGGGGCAGAAAAGCCCACTAGACACCAGGGATGTCTATTTCGTTATGTAGGAAGCGACCCCTTGGGCAAGGGTCGCTTCCTAGGGTGGTAAAGTGATTAGGAGACTTTTCTGCCCCCCCTGGGGGCAGATCGGTCGTCTTTCTGCCCGTTTCTGCCCCCAGGGGGGGCAGAAAAGCCCACTAGACACCAGGGATGTCTTTTTCTTTATGTAGGAAGCGACCCCTTGGGCAAGGGTCGCTTCCTTTGCGGCCTAATTTTTTAGAATACTTTTCTGCCCCCCCTGGGGGCAGATTGGTCGTCTTTCTGTCCGTTTCTGCTCTTTGGGGGGGGGCAGAAAAGCCCACTAGACACCAGGGATATAAATATTATTGTAGGAAGCGACCCCTTGGGCAAGGGTCGCTTCCTTGGGCCCCTAAAAGTTTTGAAGAATTTTCTGCCCCCTCTGTGGGCAGATCGGTTTTATTTTTTTGCCGTTTCTGCTCCCATTGGAGGCAGAAAAGCCCACTAGACACCAGGGAATTAGTTCAATTAGAAATAGAAGTGACCCCTCGCTTCCAGGGTGCAATTTGTTATATGTATTTGGCTCACCTGCCCCGGGACTGAATAGCCTTTTTTTTCCTGCTGTTTTCTGCCTGACCTGGCACACAAACCGATTGACCATTTGGGTAGTGACATGGCATGTTATAATGTTTATTGTTATATGTTTTGTGATTTCCAATTGTAATGTTTTTTTTGTTTACTGTTTTGTTCTAGGTGAAGGCTTTTCTTCTGTTCACGGTGACATTTTGGTTCTGGTGGTTTTGCTGTTTGTGTAGTTTGCTAAGAGACTGTTTTTTTGTACAATGCAAATGTGTTTGATTTCTCTGCCTGTTTTTTTTTGCAAATGGTGTAATAATAGCAGTATGTTTGGTTTTTGAGTTTCAAAAACTTTTTGCATTGGTGCATGATGTGTATTTTGTTGTCTTGTGAGTAATTTTTTTTTTTTTCTTCTTTCTAGTTTGATATCGTTGGTCTTTGCTGTGTCACTGCAGAGTTTGTTTCTGGTGAGTGTAGCTGTCTCTTTTGATTTTGGATTGTATAGTTTTTGAGTACATTGATCTTATTGATATAAGGTACACATTTCTTTACTTACTTGGTTTGCACATTGTTGGTTGTTGTTGACTTGTTTGTGCAGTCTTCCATCTTAGTAGGTATAATGGCTAGCCGCAGGATGACTGCTCAGCAGGTTGTTGGTTTGCTGTTTGAGTCTTCCTCTGATATTGGGTCAGAGACTGACTCTGCTTCTGAGGGAGAGGGGGCAGGGGACGATTCTGGCAGTGAGTTTTCTCTCCGTATGGGGTCATCGGATGATGAAGATACTCTTAGCGCGGATGAAGTGCCTGTGTTAGAGGAGGAGACTGATGTGCCGATAGTGCGGCAAGAGGCATCTGGGCTGCAGCCTGCGGCTGCAAGGCTTCCCGTTGGTGTAGTGCGGCAAGAGACATCTGGGCTGCAGGCTGGGACTGCAAGGCTTCCCGTTGGTGTAGTGCGGCAAGAGGCATCTGGGCTGCAGGCTGGGGCTGCAAGCCTTTCCGTTGGTGTAGTGCGGCAAGAGACATCTGGGCTGCAGGCTGGGGCTGCAAGTCTTCCCGTTGAAAGTGATGACCTCTGGGTTGCCCCTGGCATGGTGCAGCCGGAATTTCCTGAGTTTACTGGTGTTCCAGGGTCTAGAGTGAATACCGAGAACTTTTTGCCTGTAAATTTTTTTCAGTTGTTTATGGACGATGTGTTTTTGGCAGAGATTTTTGAGCAGACTAATTTGTATGCCGAACAGTTTTTGAGGGACAACAGTGCCAGTCTTAAGCCACACTCTAGAGCTACCCGGTGGACTCCCACAAATGTTGAAGAGATGAAGAAGTTCTTGGGTTTAACTTTTTTGATGGGCTTGCTAAGGAAGCCATCATTGGCTTCATATTGGTCTAGCAGTCCCTTGATGGCAACGTCTATTTTTCCGGCAGTCATGAGTCGTGACAGGTATTTGCTTCTGCTTCGGATGATGCACTTTGTAGATAATGGTTTAGCGTTGCCACGAGATCACCCTGATTGTGACCGTCTTTTTAAGATTAGGCCTGTCCTTGATCACTTTGTTGATCGATTTTCTGAGATTTATGCCCCTGGTAGAGAAATTGCAGTGGATGAGTCTTTGGTGTTGTTCAAGGGCCGCTTGGTTTTTAGGCAATACATTCCTAGTAAGAGGGCACGCTATGGAATAAAGCTGTATATGCTGTGTGACAGTAGGACTGGATATGTCTCTAATTTCAGGGTGTACACCGGTAAGGAATCTAGGTTTAACCTCCCTGGTTGTCCGTCCACTTTTGGAGTGACTGAGAAAATTGTTTGGGAACTTGGAAGAGGATTTTTTAACAAAGGCCACCATTTATATGTAGATAACTTCTACACTGGTGTACGGTTGTTCAGGGAATTGGCCAAAGTTGACACTTTTGCTTGTGGCACAGTCCGCTGTAACCGTAAAGGTTTTCCGAAAGAACTTGTTTGTCAAAAGCTTGTGCGGGGACAGTGCAGTGCGTTGCGTTGCCAGGAGCTTCTTGCTGTGAAGTTTACAGACAGGAGAGATGTCTACATGCTGACTTCCATCCATGATGAAAGCACTGCACCTGTGACTGTTTGGGGTCAGGTCGCTGAAGCGCGCAAACCTGTATGTGTTTTAGACTATAATAGGTACATGGGTGGTGTTGACAGAGTAGATCAGAGGTTGGAACCTTACACTGCTCTTCGTAAGGCTTACATTTGGTACAAGAAGTTGGCTATCCATCTTTTCCACTTGGCAATGTTTAATGCTTTTGTTGTGTTCCAGGATTCTTGCCCTGAGTCAAAGATGACTTTTGTTAAGTTTCAGGAGTCTGTAATAGGCAGCCTTGTTGTAGTGGAACAGGCAAGTGTTCCTAGAGTTGGACTGGTGGAGGATGTTGCTAGATTGAAAGAACGCCACTTTCCAGATCACATTCCTCCCACACCCGCAAAAGATTTTCCCAGTAGGAGATGTAGAGTCTGTTGGCGAAGAGGTTTGCGGAAGGAGTGTCGTATGTACTGCCCCGATTGTCCCTCTCATCCTGCACTGTGTCTCTCTGCTTGTTTTAGAGCGTACCACACGCGAAAAAATTTTTGGGAGGATTCTTGAGTGGTAAAGTGAACTGGCTGGTCTGTATTCTTTGGATAATTTGATTCTGTTTCAATGTTGGTGTTAGTGCAATGTATTTAGTTGCTGATTTTCTGTTAGAAGATTTGTATCTATTTGCAATTTGTTTGTGTTTTTATTTTTTTCTAAAAAAATCCAAAATGTGATGGCGGTGTGTGTAGGCTTGCGCTTGGCTGTTGGTGTGTGTGGACTGGCACTTGGTTGGTGGTGTGCGTGGAATGGTGCTTGGCTGACGGTGTGCGTGGACTGGCGGTGTGCATGGACTGGCGGTGTGCGTGGACTGGTGCGTGGCTGGTGGTGTGCGTGGAATGGTGCTTGGCTGGCGGTGTGCGTGGCTGGTGGTGTGCGTGGAATGGTGCTTGGCTGGCGGTGTGCGTGGAATGGTGCTTGGCTGGTGGTGTGCGTGGAATGGTGCTTGGCTGGCGCTGTGCGTGGACTGGTACTTGGCTGGCAGTGTGTGTGGACTGGTGGTGTGTGCGGACTGGTGTTTGGCTGGTGGTGTCCGTGGACTGGAGCTTGGCTGGTGGTGTCCGTGGACTGGAGCTTGTCTGGTGGTGTGTGTGGACTGGAGCTTGGCTGGCGGTGTGCGTGGAATGGTGCTTGTCTGGTGGTGTCCGTGGACTGGAGCTTGGCTGGCGGTGTAGGTGGATTGGCGATTGGCTGCCGGTGTGCCTGGACTGGCGATTGGATGGCGGTGTGCCTGGACTGGCGCTTGGCTAGCGGTGTGCGTGGACTGGCGTTTGGCTAGCGGTGTGTGTCGACCGGTGCTTGGCTGGCTGTGTGTGAGTAGTGACTTTCTGCTGGTCACTACACACACTGCTAGCTGAGTGCCACTCCACGCAATCCTTCTGCCTGTGTAGTTGCTGTGTCTGGATTGTGGGCGTGTGAAAGTGATGGGCCCTTGAATGGCGCTGTGTGCCGGTGTGAGTTTTGTTATGTGATGGGCCCGCGGCTGGCGGTGTGAATGGTTTTGTATGTCTCACACGTATGAAAGGTGTATGAATGGCCTGTAAAGAGGTTGGTGCCTTGTCGTGGCTTTACAGCTCACGAGCTGTGAGTCAATGGTTCAGTTTCTTGCCCTTTCAATTATTACCAGTGCATTTCATTTTTTGTGAAATCACTTGGTAATACAATTTTATCTACTGAACCATCACTCACCCTCGTGCCAAATCCAACCAGTATGTGCGTGTGCTTGCGGGTTAGATGACTGTGCAGTAATATTTGTTTTTTTGAAGCAGGGTGTACCTTGTCCCTTTTTGGTGATTTTTGTACTGTGTTGCTTTTGTACCTGGTGGTGCGAATGGTCTTGTTTGTATCACGTATGAAAGGTGTGTGAATGGCCTGTAAAGCGGTTGGTGCCTTGACGTGGCTTTACAGCTCACGAGCTGCAAGTCATTGGTTTGGTTTTTTGTGAATTTAATTATTGACAGTGCATTTCATATTTGTGAAATCTCTTGTTAATAAAATTTAATACACTGAACCATGACTTGCCCTCGTGCCAAATCCAACCAGTATGTGTGTGTGTTTGAGGAATAGATGGTTGTGCAGGAATCTTTGTTTTTTGTTTCTCTGCCAAGGTACACTTTCCATGTAAGAATAACCCACCAACTGTAGATATTGTCGAAAACCTTTGGGAGTTCATGGTGATGTCTCTCTAGTGATTTGAAAAATATTTTTTATCCCCATTGTCCTGTAAACCTCAAATTGTCTGCCACATTTTCTTTGCAGTATTATTCCTAAATTCTCACGCTGTAGTAACAATAGGTAATCTGGTTATGCAAGGGGGGTTACTTTTGTTTTTTGCCCAGGGCTCGGCGGCCATCTAGGGAAACCTTTCCAACCCACGCATTTCTGAAAAGTAGACACCCGGCGGCTTCCAGGGAGGTATGGCTTGCGTGGATCCCCCAACGTTTCCTTACCCAGAATCCCCTGCAAACCTCAATTTTTGCCCAAAAAATCACTTTTTTCACACATTTTGGGGTGGGAAAGTAGTGGCATCACCGGGCTCACACAAATTTACCACCACCCAGCGTTCCCCCAGGTCTCCCGGTAAAAATGGTGCCTCACTTGTGTGGGAGGCCCAAGTACCCGCGGCAGGCAAGGGCCCCAAAGGTAGTGAGGCCACCTCAAGATGGCCTATCGCCAAACCACCTGGTTTTGCAAGGGGGGTCACTTTGGTTTTTGGCCCGGTGCGCGGCGGCCATCTAGGGAAACCTACCAAACCCAGGCATTTTTGAAAACTAGACACCCGGCGGCTTCCAGGGAGGTATGGCTTGCGTGGATCCCCCAACGTTTCCTTACCCAGAATCCCCTGCAAACCTCAATTTTTGCCCAAAAAATCACTTTTTTCACACATTTTGGGGTGGGAAAGTAGTGGCATCACCGGGCTCACACAAATTTACCACCACCCAGCGTTCCCCCAGGTCTCCCGGTAAAAATGGTGCCTCACTTGTGTGGGAGGCCCAAGTACCCGCGGCAGGCAAGGGCCCCAAAGGTAGTGAGGCCACCTCAAGATGGCCTATCGCCAAACCACCTGGTTTTGCAAGGGGGGTCACTTTGGTTTTTGGCCCGGTGCGCGGCGGCCATCTAGGGAAACCTACCAAACCCAGGCATTTTTGAAAACTAGACACCCGGCGGCTTCCAGGGAGGTATGGCTTGCGTGGATCCCCCAACGTTTCCTTACCCAGAATCCCCTGCAAACCTCAATTTTTGCTCAAAAAATCACTTTTTTCACACATTTTGGGGTGGGAAAGTAGTGGCATCACCGGGCTCACACAAATTTACCACCACCCAGCGTTCCCCCAGGTCTCCCGGTAAAAATGGTGCCTCACTTGTGTGGGAGGCCCAAGTACCCGCGGCAGGCAAGGGCCCCAAAGGTAGTGAGGCCACCTCAAGATGGCCTATCGCCAAACCACCTGGTTTTGCAAGGGGGGTCACTTTGGTTTTTGGCCCGGTGCGCGGCGGCCATCTAGGGAAACCTACCAAACCCAGGCATTTTTGAAAACTAGACACCCGGCGGCTTCCAGGGAGGTATGGCTTGCGTGGATCCCCCAACGTTTCCTTACCCAGAATCCCCTGCAAACCTCAATTTTTGCCCAAAAAATCACTTTTTTCACACATTTTGGGGTGGGAAAGTAGTGGCATCACCGGGCTCACACAAATTTACCACCACCCAGCGTTCCCCCAGGTCTCCCGGTAAAAATGGTGCCTCACTTGTGTGGGAGGCCCAAGTACCCGCGGCAGGCAAGGGCCCCAAAGGTAGTGAGGCCACCTCAAGATGGCCTATCGCCAAACCACCTGGTTTTGCAAGGGGGGTCACTTTGGTTTTTGGCCCGGTGCGCGGCGGCCATCTAGGGAAACCTACCAAACCCAGGCATTTTTGAAAACTAGACACCCGGCGGCTTCCAGGGAGGTATGGCTTGCGTGGATCCCCCAACGTTTCCTTACCCAGAATCCCCTGCAAACCTCAATTTTTGCCCAAAAAATCACTTTTTTCACACATTTTGGGGTGGGAAAGTAGTGGCATCACCGGGCTCACACAAATTTACCACCACCCAGCGTTCCCCCAGGTCTCCCGGTAAAAATGGTGCCTCACTTGTGTGGGAGGCCCAAGTACCCGCGGCAGGCAAGGGCCCCAAAGGTAGTGAGGCCACCTCAAGATGGCCTATCGCCAAACCACCTGGTTTTGCAAGGGGGGTCACTTTGGTTTTTGGCCCGGTGCGCGGCGGCCATCTAGGGAAACCTACCAAACCCAGGCATTTTTGAAAACTAGACACCCGGCGGCTTCCAGGGAGGTATGGCTTGCGTGGATCCCCCAACGTTTCCTTACCCAGAATCCCCTGCAAACCTCAATTTTTGCCCAAAAAATCACTTTTTTCACACATTTTGGGGTGGGAAAGTAGTGGCATCACCGGGCTCACACAAATTTACCACCACCCAGCGTTCCCCCAGGTCTCCCGGTAAAAATGGTGCCTCACTTGTGTGGGAGGCCCAAGTACCCGCGGCAGGCAAGGGCCCCAAAGGTAGTGAGGCCACCTCAAGATGGCCTATCGCCAAACCACCTGGTTTTGCAAGGGGGGTCACTTTGGTTTTTGGCCCGGTGCGCGGCGGCCATCTAGGGAAACCTACCAAACCCAGGCATTTTTGAAAACTAGACACCCGGCGGCTTCCAGGGAGGTATGGCTTGCGTGGATCCCCCAACGTTTCCTTACCCAGAATCCCCTGCAAACCTCAATTTTTGCCCAAAAAATCACTTTTTTCACACATTTTGGGGTGGGAAAGTAGTGGCATCACCGGGCTCACACAAATTTACCACCACCCAGCGTTCCCCCAGGTCTCCCGGTAAAAATGGTGCCTCACTTGTGTGGGAGGCCCAAGTACCCGCGGCAGGCAAGGGCCCCAAAGGTAGTGAGGCCACCTCAAGATGGCCTATCGCCAAACCACCTGGTTTTGCAAGGGGGGTCACTTTGGTTTTTGGCCCGGTGCGCGGCGGCCATCTAGGGAAACCTACCAAACCCAGGCATTTTTGAAAACTAGACACCCGGCGGCTTCCAGGGAGGTATGGCTTGCGTGGATCCCCCAACGTTTCCTTACCCAGAATCCCCTGCAAACCTCAATTTTTGCCCATAAAATCACTTTTTTCACACATTTTGGGGTGGGAAAGTAGTGGCATCACCGGGCTCACACAAATTTACCACCACCCAGCGTTCCCCCAGGTCTCCCGGTAAAAATGGTGCCTCACTTGTGTGGGAGGCCCAAGTACCCGCGGCAGGCAAGGGCCCCAAACGTAGTGAGGCAACATCAACATTGCCTATCCCAAATGTCGCCTCACTACCTTTGGGGCCCTTGCCTGCCGCGGGTACTTGGGCCTCCCACACAAGTGAGGCACCATTTTTACCAGGAGACCTGGGGGAACGCTGGGTGGTGGTAAATTTGTGTGAGCCCGGTGATGCCACTACTTTCCCACCCCAAAATGTGTGAAAAAAGTGATTTTTTGAGCAAAAATTGAGGTTTGCAGGGGATTCTGGGTAAGGAAACGTTGGGGGATCCACGCAAGCCATACCTCCCTGGAAGCCGCCGGGTGTCTAGTTTTCAAAAATGCCTGGGTTTGGTAGGTTTCCCTAGATGGCCGCCGCGCACCGGGCCAAAAACCAAAGTGACCCCCCTTGCAAAACCAGGTGGTTTGGCGATAGGCCATCTTGAGGTGGCCTCACTACCTTTGGGGCCCTTGCCTGCCGCGGGTACTTGGGCCTCCCACACAAGTGAGGCACCATTTTTACCGGGAGACCTGGGGGAACGCTGGGTGGTGGTAAATTTGTGTGAGCCCGGTGATGCCACTACTTTCCCACCCCAAAATGTGTGAAAAAAGTGATTTTTTGAGCAAAAATTGAGGTTTGCAGGGGATTCTGGGTAAGGAAACGTTGGGGGATCCACGCAAGCCATACCTCCCTGGAAGCCGCCGGGTGTCTAGTTTTCAAAAATGCCTGGGTTTGGTAGGTTTCCCTAGATGGCCGCCGTGCACCGGGCCAAAAACCAAAGTGACCCCCCTTGCAAAACCAGGTGGCTTGGCGATAGGCCATCTTGAGGTGGCCTCACTACCTTTGGGGCCCTTGCCTGCCGCGGGTACTTGGGCCTCCCACACAAGTGAGGCACCATTTTTACCGGGAGACCTGGGGGAACGCTGGGTGGTGGTAAATTTGTGTGAGCCCGGTGATGCCACTACTTTCCCACCCCAAAATGTGTGAAAAAAGTGATTTTTTGGGCAAAAATTGAGGTTTGCAGGGGATTCTGGGTAAGGAAACGTTGGGGGATCCACGCAAGCCATACCTCCCTGGAAGCCGCCGGGTGTCTAGTTTTCAAAAATGCCTGGGTTTGGTAGGTTTCCCTAGATGGCCGCCGCGCACCGGGCCAAAAACCAAAGTGACCCCCCTTGCAAAACCAGGTGGTTTGGCGATAGGCCATCTTGAGGTGGCCTCACTACCTTTGGGGCCCTTGCCTGCCGCGGGTACTTGGGCCTCCCACACAAGTGAGGCACCATTTTTACCGGGAGACCTGGGGGAACGCTGGGTGGTGGTAAATTTGTGTGAGCCCGGTGATGCCACTACTTTCCCACCCCAAAATGTGTGAAAAAAGTGATTTTTTGGGCAAAAATTGAGGTTTGCAGGGGATTCTGGGTAAGGAAACGTTGGGGGATCCACGCAAGCCATACCTCCCTGGAAGCCGCCGGGTGTCTAGTTTTCAAAAATGCCTGGGTTTGGTAGGTTTCCCTAGATGGCCGCCGCGCACCGGGCCAAAAACCAAAGTGACCCCCCTTGCAAAACCAGGTGGTTTGGCGATAGGCCATCTTGAGGTGGCCTCACTACCTTTGGGGCCCTTGCCTGCCGCGGGTACTTGGGCCTCCCACACAAGTGAGGCACCATTTTTACCGGGAGACCTGGGGGAACGCTGGGTGGTGGTAAATTTGTGTGAGCCCGGTGATGCCACTACTTTCCCACCCCAAAATGTGTGAAAAAAGTGATTTTTTGGGCAAAAATTGAGGTTTGCAGGGGATTCTGGGTAAGGAAACGTTGGGGGATCCACGCAAGCCATACCTCCCTGGAAGCCGCCGGGTGTCTAGTTTTCAAAAATGCCTGGGTTTGGTAGGTTTCCCTAGATGGCCGCCGCGCACCGGGCCAAAAACCAAAGTGACCCCCCTTGCAAAACCAGGTGGTTTGGCGATAGGCCATCTTGAGGTGGCCTCACTACCTTTGGGGCCCTTGCCTGCCGCGGGTACTTGGGCCTCCCACACAAGTGAGGCACCATTTTTACCGGGAGACCTGGGGGAACGCTGGGTGGTGGTAAATTTGTGTGAGCCCGGTGATGCCACTACTTTCCCACCCCAAAATGTGTGAAAAAAGTGATTTTTTGAGCAAAAATTGAGGTTTGCAGGGGATTCTGGGTAAGGAAACGTTGGGGGATCCACGCAAGCCATACCTCCCTGGAAGCCGCCGGGTGTCTAGTTTTCAAAAATGCCTGGGTTTGGTAGGTTTCCCTAGATGGCCGCCGTGCACCGGGCCAAAAACCAAAGTGACCCCCCTTGCAAAACCAGGTGGTTTGGCGATAGGCCATCTTGAGGTGGCCTCACTACCTTTGGGGCCCTTGCCTGCCGCGGGTACTTGGGCCTCCCACACAAGTGAGGCACCATTTTTACCGGGAGACCTGGGGGAACGCTGGGTGGTGGTAAATTTGTGTGAGCCCGGTGATGCCACTACTTTCCCACCCCAAAATGTGTGAAAAAAGTGATTTTTTGGGCAAAAATTGAGGTTTGCAGGGGATTCTGGGTAAGGAAACGTTGGGGGATCCACGCAAGCCATACCTCCCTGGAAGCCGCCGGGTGTCTAGTTTTCAAAAATGCCTGGGTTTGGTAGGTTTCCCTAGATGGCCGCCGCGCACCGGGCCAAAAACCAAAGTGACCCCCCTTGCAAAACCAGGTGGTTTGGCGATAGGCCATCTTGAGGTGGCCTCACTACCTTTGGGGCCCTTGCCTGCCGCGGGTACTTGGGCCTCCCACACAAGTGAGGCACCATTTTTACCGGGAGACCTGGGGGAACGCTGGGTGGTGGTAAATTTGTGTGAGCCCGGTGATGCCACTACTTTCCCACCCCAAAATGTGTGAAAAAAGTGATTTTTTGGGCAAAAATTGAGGTTTGCAGGGGATTCTGGGTAAGGAAACGTTGGGGGATCCACGCAAGCCATACCTCCCTGGAAACCGCCGGGTGTCTACTTTTCAGAAATGTATAGGTTTGCTAGGTTTCCCTAGGTGCCGGCAGGGCTAGGGTACAAAATCTACAGCTAGTCACTTTGCCAAAAAAAGGGTCATTTTTCACTCCAAAACGACGTTGCGTTTTGCGCCGTTTCCTGTCGCGGGCACTAGGCCGACCCGCACAAGTGAGGTACCATTTTTCTCGCAGGACTTTGGGGAACGCGGGGTGGGTGGAAATTTGTGGATCCACGCAGATTACAGAACTTTCCATCACAGAAATGTGGGGAAAATGTGTTTTTTTTGTCAATTTTTTACGTTTGCAAGGGATTCTGGGTAACAGACCATGGTGGGAGGCAGTCAAGTCACCCCATCCTGGATTCCCCTGGGTGTCTAGTTTTCAGAAATGTATAGGTTTGCTAGGTTTCCCTAGGTGCCGGCAGGGCTAGGGTACAAAATCTACAGCTAGTCACTTTGCCAAAAAAAGGGTCATTTTTCACTCCAAAACCACGTTGCGTTTTGCGCCGTTTCCTGTCGCGGGCACTAGGCCGACCCGCACAAGTGAGGTACCATTTTTCTCGTAGGACTTTGGGGAACGCGGGGTGGGTGGAAATTTGTGGATCCACGCAGATTCCAGAACTTTCCATCACAGAAATGTGGGGAAAATGTGGGTTTTTTTTCAATTTTTTACGTTTGCAAGGGATTCTGGGTAACAGACCATGGTGGGAGGCAGTCAAGTCACCCCATCCTGGATTCCCCTGGGTGTCTAGTTTTCAAAAATGTATAGGTTTGCTAGGTTTCCCTAGGTGCCGGCAGGGCTAGGGTACAAAATCTACAGCTAGTCACTTTGCCAAAAAAAGGGTCATTTTTCACTCCAAAACCACGTTGCGTTTTACGCCGTTTCCTGTCGCGGGCACTAGGCCGACCCGCACAAGTGAGGTACCATTTTTCTCGTAGGACTTTGGGGAACGCGGGGTGGGTGGAAATTTGTGGATCCACGCAGATTCCAGAACTTTCCATCACAGAAATGTGGGGAAAATGTGTTTTTTTTGTCAATTTTTTACGTTTGCTAGGGATTCTGGGTAACAGACCATGGTGGGAGGCAGTCAAGTCACCCCATCCTGGATTCCCCTGGGTGTCTAGTTTTCAAAAATGTATAGGTTTGCTAGGTTTCCCTAGGTGCCGGCAGGGCTAGGGTACAAAATCTACAGCTAGTCACTTTGCCAAAAAAAGGGTCATTTTTCACTCCAAAACCACGTTGCGTTTTGCGCCGTTTCCTGTCGCGGGCACTAGGCCGACCCGCACAAGTGAGGTACCATTTTTCTCGTAGGACTTTGGGGAACGCGGGGTGGGTGGAAATTTGTGGATCCACGCAGATTCCAGAACTTTCCATCACAGAAATGTGGGGAAAATGTGTTTTTTTTGTCAATTTTTTACGTTTGCAAGGGATTCTGGGTAACAGACCATGGTGGGAGGCAGTCAAGTCACCCCATCCTGGATTCCCCTGGGTGTCTAGTTTTCAGAAATGTATAGGTTTGCTAGGTTTCCCTAGGTGCCGGCAGGGCTAGGGTACAAAATCTACAGCTAGTCACTTTGCCAAAAAAAGGGTCATTTTTCACTCCAAAACCACGTTGCGTTTTGCGCCGTTTCCTGTCGCGGGCACTAGGCCGACCCGCACAAGTGAGGTACCATTTTTCTCGTAGGACTTTGGGGAACGCGGGGTGGGTGGAAATTTGTGGATCCACGCAGATTCCAGAACTTTCCATCACAGAAATGTGGGGAAAATGTGTTTTTTTTGTCAATTTTTTACGTTTGCAAGGGATTCTGGGTAACAGACCATGGTGGGAGGCAGTCAAGTCACCCCATCCTGGATTCCCCTGGGTGTCTAGTTTTCAGAAATGTATAGGTTTGCTAGGTTTCCCTAGGTGCCGGCAGGGCTAGGGTACAAAATCTACAGCTAGTCACTTTGCCAAAAAAAGGGTCATTTTTCACTCCAAAACCACGTTGCGTTTTGCGCCGTTTCCTGTCGCGGGCACTAGGCCAACCCGCACAAGTGAGGTACCATTTTTCTCGTAGGACTTTGGGGAACGCGGGGTGGGTGGAAATTTGTGGATCCACGCAGATTCCAGAACTTTCCATCACAGAAATGTGGGGAAAATGTGTTTTTTTTTGTCAATTTTTTACGTTTACAAGGGATTCTGGGTAACAGACCATGGTGGGAGGCAGTCAAGTCACCCCATCCTGGATTCCCCTGGGTGTCTAGTTTTCAGAAATGTATAGGTTTGCTAGGTTTCCCTAGGTGCCGGCAGGGCTAGGGTACAAAATCTACAGCTAGTCACTTTGCCAAAAAAAGGGTCATTTTTCACTCCAAAACCACGTTGCGTTTTGCGCCGTTTCCTGTCGCGGGCACTAGGCCGACCCGCACAAGTGAGGTACCATTTTTCTCGTAGGACTTTGGGGAACGCGGGGTGGGTGGAAATTTGTGGATCCACGCAGATTCCAGAACTTTCCATCACAGAAATGTGGGGAAAATGTGTTTTGTTTTTCAATTTTTTACGTTTGCAAGGGATTCTGGGTAACAGACCATGGTGGGAGGCAGTCAAGTCACCCCATCCTGGATTCCCCTGGGTGTCTAGTTTTCAAAAATGTATAGGTTTGCTAGGTTTCCCTAGGTGCCGGCAGGGCTAGGGTACAAAATCTACAGCTAGTCACTTTGCCAAAAAAAGGGTCATTTTTCACTCCAAAACCACGTTGCGTTTTGCGCCGTTTCCTGTCGCGGGCACTAGGCCGACCCGCACAAGTGAGGTACCATTTTTCTTGTAGGACTTTGGGGAACGCGGGGTGGGTGGAAATTTGTGGATCCACGCAGATTCCAGAACTTTCCATCACAGAAATGTGGGGAAAATGTGTTTTTTTTGTCAATTTTTTACGTTTGCAAGGGATTCTGGGTAACAGACCATGGTGGGAGGCAGTCAAGTCACCCCATCCTGGATTCCCCTGGGTGTCTAGTTTTCAGAAATGTATAGGTTTGCTAGGTTTCCCTAGGTGCCGGCAGGGCTAGGGTACAAAATCTACAGCTAGTCACTTTGCCAAAAAAAGGGTCATTTTTCACTCCAAAACCACGCTGCGTTTTGCGCCGTTTCCTGTCGTGGGCACTAGGCCGACCCGCACAAGTGAGGTACCATTTTTCTCGTAGGACTTTGGGGAACGCGGGGTGGGTGGAAATTTGTGGATCCACGCAGATTCCAGAACTTTCCATCGCAGAAATGTGGGGAAAATGTGGTTTTTTTTTCAATTTTTTACGTTTGCAAGGGATTCTGGGTAACAGACCATGGTGGGAGGCAGTCAAGTCACCCCATCCTGGATTCCCCTGGGTGTCTAGTTTTCAGAAATGTATAGGTTTGCTAGGTTTCCCTAGGTGCCGGCAGGGCTAGGGTACAAAATCTACAGCTAGTCACTTTGCCAAAAAAAGGGTCATTTTTCACTCCAAAACCACGTTGCGTTTTGCGCCGTTTCCTGTCGCGGGCACTAGGCCGACCCGCACAAGTGAGGTACCATTTTTCTCGTATGACTTTGGGGAACGCGGGGTGGGTGGAAATTTGTGGATCCACGCAGATTCCAGAACTTTCCATCACAGAAATGTGGGGAAAATGTGGGTTTTTTTCAATTTTTTACGTTTGCAAGGGATTCTGGGTAACAGACCATGGTGGGAGGCAGTCAAGTCACCCCATCCTGGATTCCCCTGGGTGTCTAGTTTTCAGAAATGTATAGGTTTGCTAGGTTTCCCTAGGTGCCGGCAGGGCTAGGGTACAAAATCTACAGCTAGTCACTTTGCCAAAAAAAGGGTCATTTTTCACTCCAAAACCACGTTGCGTTTTGCGCAGTTTCCTGTCGCGGGCACTAGGCCAACCCGCACAAGTGAGGTACCATTTTTCTCGTAGGACTTTGGGGAACGCGGGGTGGGTGGAAATTTGTGGATCCACGCAGATTCCAGAACTTTCCATCACAGAAATGTGGGGAAAATGTGTTTTTTTTGTCAATTTTTTACGTTTGCAAGGGATTCTGGGTAACAGACCATGGTGGGAGGCAGTCAAGTCACCCCATCCTGGATTCCCCTGGGTGTCTAGTTTTCAGAAATGTATAGGTTTGCTAGGTTTCCCTAGGTGCCGGCAGGGCTAGGGTACAAAATCTACAGCTAGTCACTTTGCCAAAAAAAGGGTCATTTTTCACTCCAAAACCACGTTGCGTTTTGCGCCGTTTCCTGTCGCGGGCACTAGGCCGACCCGCACAAGTGAGGTACCATTTTTCTCGTATGACTTTGGGGAACGCGGGGTGGGTGGAAATTTGTGGATCCACGCAGATTCCAGAACTTTCCATCACAGAAATGTGGGGAAAATGTGGGTTTTTTTCAATTTTTTACGTTTGCAAGGGATTCTGGGTAACAGACCATGGTGGGAGGCAGTCAAGTCACCCCATCCTGGATTCCCCTGGGTGTCTAGTTTTCAGAAATGTATAGGTTTGCTAGGTTTCCCTAGGTGCCGGCAGGGCTAGGGTACAAAATCTACAGCTAGTCACTTTGCCAAAAAAAGGGTCATTTTTCACTCCAAAACCACGTTGCGTTTTGCGCAGTTTCCTGTCGCGGGCACTAGGCCAACCCGCACAAGTGAGGTACCATTTTTCTCGTAGGACTTTGGGGAACGCGGGGTGGGTGGAAATTTGTGGATCCACGCAGATTCCAGAACTTTCCATCACAGAAATGTGGGGAAAATGTGTTTTTTTTGTCAATTTTTTACGTTTGCAAGGGATTCTGGGTAACAGACCATGGTGGGAGGCAGTCAAGTCACCCCATCCTGGATTCCCCTGGGTGTCTAGTTTTCAGAAATGTATAGGTTTGCTAGGTTTCCCTAGGTGCCGGCAGGGCTAGGGTACAAAATCTACAGCTAGTCACTTTGCCAAAAAAAGGGTCATTTTTCACTCCAAAACCACGTTGCGTTTTGCGCCGTTTCCTGTCGCGGGCACTAGGCCGACCCGCACAAGTGAGGTACCATTTTTCTCGTAGGACTTTGGGGAACGCGGGGTGGGTGGAAATTTGTGGATCCACGCAGATTCCAGAACTTTCCATCACAGAAATGTGGGGAAAATGTGGGTTTTTTTTCAATTTTTTACGTTTGCAAGGGATTCTGGGTAACAGACCATGGTGGGAGGCAGTCAAGTCACCCCATCCTGGATTCCCCTGGGTGTCTAGTTTTCAAAAATGTATAGGTTTGCTAGGTTTCCCTAGGTGCCGGCAGGGCTAGGGTACAAAATCTACAGCTAGTCACTTTGCCAAAAAAAGGGTCATTTTTCACTCCAAAACCACGTTGCGTTTTGCGCCGTTTCCTGTCGCGGGCACTAGGCCGACCCGCACAAGTGAGGTACCATTTTTCTCGTAGGACTTTGGGGAACGCGGGGTGGGTGGAAATTTGTGGATCCACGCAGATTCCAGAACTTTCCATCACAGAAATGTGGGGAAAATGTGTTTTTTTTGTCAATTTTTTACGTTTGCTAGGGATTCTGGGTAACAGACCATGGTGGGAGGCAGTCAAGTCACCCCATCCTGGATTCCCCTGGGTGTCTAGTTTTCAGAAATGTATAGGTTTGCTAGGTTTCCCTAGGTGCCGGCAGGGCTAGGGTACAAAATCTACAGCTAGTCACTTTGCCAAAAAAAGGCTCATTTTTCACTCCAAAACCACGTTGCGTTTTGCGCCGTTTCCTGTCGCGGGCACTAGGCCGACCCGCACAAGTGAGGTACCATTTTTCTCGTAGGACTTTGGGGAACGCGGGGTGGGTGGAAATTTGTGGATCCACGCAGATTCCAGAACTTTCCATCACAGAAATGTGGGGAAAATGTGTTTTTTTTTTCAATTTTTTACGTTTGCAAGGGATTCTGGGTAACAGACCATGGTGGGAGGCAGTCAAGTCACCCCATCCTGGATTCCCCTGGGTGTCTAGTTTTCAAAAATGTATAGGTTTGCTAGGTTTCCCTAGGTGCCGGCAGGGCTAGGGTTCAAAAACTACAGCTAGACTCTTTGCAAAAAAAGTGTAAATTTTCATTGTGAAAATGTGGTGTGTTCACCTTAGGTTTTGAGCCACTTCCTGTCGTGGGCACTATGCCTACCCACACAAGTGAGGTACCATTTTTCTCGGGAGACTTAGGGTAGTTCAAATTTGTAAAGCAACTGTTATTACCTGTTGATTTGTGATGCATTTCTCCCTTCCAAATGAAAGACATTGTGTAAAAAAAAAGTCATTTTGAAAAATGACCAATAATTGTCATGCAAATATGAGTATTCCCAATTTCGAAAATGTGCAAATATGCACTGTTTCTGAACTCTGTAATTTGTTCCCATTTCAGAAATACATAGGTGACTTTCATACCGATTTTTCCAAGTATACATTTTCCCACAATAATTGCTATATACCCGGACCAAAAAAAAAAAACATTACAAAATGCTGCTCATTTTTCTACTCTGGGTTCGTTGGGCTCTTGATGAACCTACAAGTCCTATATGTCCCCACAACCAGGAAGGTCTACCGGATGTAACGGTACATTGCTTTCAAAGAGATGTCATAATTCGAAGAAGTTACAGGTAAAAACGTTGACTCAAGAGGCTGCTTTTTTCAACAAATTTTTAATTTCTCCTATATTTGCCTGTAAATTTCTATAAAGAAACCTTGATGGATCTACGCAAATGACCCCTTGCTGAATTCAGAATTTTGTCTACTTTTCAAAAATGTATAGCTTTCCAGGATCCATTATTGTTTTGTTACCCTTTTCTACCGTTAACTGGAAGGAGGTTGAAAGCACAAAAAATAGCAAAAATAGGGTATGTCCCAGAAAAATGCCAGAACTGTGTAAAAAATGTTGGTTTTCTAACAAAAGTCTGTCATTCCCTAAAAGCTGGAGAAATTGTGATTTCAGCCCCACAAACCCTTTTTTGATACCATTTGCAGAGAAAAACCCAGAAGCTTTCATTTGCAGCCCGTTTTTCACATTTTTCACAAAAAAAAAAAAAAATTGCTGTATTTTGACTAATTTCTGTGACCCCTCTAGGAGAATCCACAAACCCTGGGTACCTTTAGAATCCCCAAGATGTTGGAAGAAAAGGACGCAAATTTGGCGTGGATACCTAATGTGGTCAAAAAGTTACAGGGGCCTAAGCGCGCACTACCTCAAATAGCCCAAAAAGGGCTTAGCACAGGAGGGGAAAAGGCCTAGCAGCGAAGGGGTTAACTACATACCAGGGGAGTACAGGGACATATGGCTTGCTTGGATCCCCCAATGTTTTCCTAACAGAATCCCTTCCAAACCTCAAATTTTGCTAAAAACAAAATTTACCTTTTTCTTACATTTCTGTTTGGAATCACCGCGCCGGCACAAATTTCCAACCACTCAGCGTTCCCCTCTCTTTCCTGATAAAAATGATACCTCAGTTGTGTGGGTGCCCAAAGCAGAGTAAGTCTAAAAACATATAAAATGGAAAACTGAGGGAGAACCAAAGCGTGTCCATAAGGGCAATTTTAAAAAAATGTTTTTAGGCTGGCTCTGCTTTGAGCACCCACACAAGTGAGGTATCATTTTTATCAGGAGATTGAGGAGAACACTGGGTGGTAGGAAATTTGTGCCGGTGCTGTAATCCTTCATCTTTCCCACACAGACATGTGAGGAAAACGCGTCTTTTTAGCTAAATTTGAAGTTTGCAGTGGATTCTGGGTAAGAAAACACTTAAGCATCCATGCAGTGTGGGGAGACTGTCAGCCAAGCGCCAATGTCCCCACACC
Organism: Triturus cristatus; assembly: GCF_964204655.1. Lineage (NCBI taxonomy): Eukaryota > Metazoa > Chordata > Amphibia > Caudata > Salamandridae > Triturus > Triturus cristatus. The sequence goes on along the minus strand of NC_140586.1, from coordinate 81,322,533 downwards.
ACCAGCCAACTGCCAGTCCACGCACACAGCCAACCAAGCGCCATTCATGCTCACTGCCAGCCAAGCACCATCCAACGCACATAACCAGCCAAGAGCTTGTCCGCCCACACCGCCAATCAAGCGCTAGTCTACACACACAGTTACCAAACACTAGTCCACACACACCACCAGCCAAGCACAAGTCCACACACACCACCAGGAAGATATCAGTAAACACACAGCCAACCATACGCCACCACATGCAGACCATCAGCTGAACTCCAGTTCACACAAACACACACACAAAAACTTTCCCTGTTATCTAGTGGTTTTCTGCCTCCCTTGGGGGCATATGAGCCTAAACATATCCCTGATCTGCACCCAAAGGGGGCATAAACGGCTAAAGAACAAGTTACTTACCTTCGGTAACGATGTATCTGTAAGAAACATTAGTTAGTTAGATTCCTCACCTTAGAATACCCCCAGGCGTCAGGCTGGATCCGGAAAGATTTTTGTAGCAATACCCCTTGCGCGTCGCTAGGCGTCGTCTGCGGCTCCGCGTCCGTCTTCGGCGTCGTGCGGCGGAATGACGTCATCGGAGTACTTAGACGCCGCCCTCGCACGCTGACGTCAGTTCTTGTACATAGCTTTCCGCGCCAGGGACGCTGAGCCATGCAAGAGACCGACACTGGTGCCAAAAAATCTAGGGCCCTGAAAGGGAGAACCTTAACCCTAGATGTCGGTTCGCAGAACGGGGAGGCTGGGTGGGTCGGTGAGGAATCTAACTAACTAATGTTTCTTACAGATACATCGTTACCGAAGGTAAGTAACTTGTTCATCTGAAAGAAACACGTTAGTTAGATTCCTCACCTTAAAATAGATACCCCAGCAATACCAGCCCCGGTGGTGGGTCTGCGAACCAAGATCACACCAGAAAGTCCTGGAGAACAGAACAGCCAAAGTGGCCATCCCTCTGGACTTGGCTGTCCAGGCAGTAATGTCTCACAAACGTGTGCAGCGAAGCCCACGCCGCCGCCTGACAGATGTCTTGCAAGGGGACTCCCCGTCCCAGTGCAGTCGTGGCCGCTGTGGCCCGAATAGAATGGGCCCGTAGCCCAACAGGAGGAACCTTTTTCGCCAAAGAATAGCAGGTCTTAATACACAACACGACCCACCGAGAGATGGTCCGCTTGTGTACAGCTTTACCCTTCTTAGCCCCTACGTATCCAACAAAAAGTTGGTCATCCACCCGGAACTGTCTGGTGCGATCCAAATAAAAGGACAGCGCCCATTTTGGGTCCAGACGGTGGAGCCTCTCTTCATCTTTTGAAGGATGCGGAGGCGGAAAGAAGGTGGGCAGCGTGACAGATTGCCCGATGTGAAAGGGAGTCACGACTTTAGGCAGGAAAGAAGGACGTGTCCGGAGGACAACTTTGTCCGGATGAACTGAAAGGAAGGGAGGCTTGGATGACAAAGCCTGGAGCTCACTCACCCACCTAGCGGAGGTGATTGCAACCAAGAAAGCAGTTTTCAAAGTCAAAAGACGGATGGGACAGTTATGAAGGGGCTCAAAGGGAGCACACATCAGAAAAGTGAGAACAAGGTTCAAGTCCCACTGAGGCATTATGAAAGGAACAGGAGGGTACAGATGAGTAATGCCCTTGAGAAAGTGTGAAACAACAGGGGACTTGAAAAGAGAAGGCTGTTCAGGAAGCCGAAGGAAGGCGGAAATAGCAGCAAGATAACCTTTCAAGGTGCCCAGAGCAGAGCCCTGCTGGGCCAAAGAAAGAAGAAAGAGGAGAACCTCAAAAAGAGGGGCAGAAAGGGGATCCACAGCCTTTGCTGTGCACCATGCCACAAATTTGTTCCACCGGCAGGCGTATACCGTCTTTGTGGAGGGACGCCTGTCTGCCAGAATGACATCACAGACTTCAGGAGGCAAGTCAAATGGCATCAACTGCCGCCGCTCAATCTCCATGCATGTAGGTGGAGGCTGGACAGGTTCGGGTGGAGGACCGTCCCCTACTGCTGCGACAGAAGATCCTCCCGAAGAGGCAGTCGCATCGGGGGATCGATGGACATACTGAGTAGCTCGGGATACCAGTACCTTCGTGCCCAATCCGGAGCCACCAAGATGACTTGGGCCCGGTCGCATCTGATCTTCTTCAGCACCCTGGGCAGAAGTGGTATAGGCGGAAAGGCGTACAACAGACCGCAACTCCACTCGCGACGAAAAGCGTCTCCGAGCGTGTGCCGCCTTGGAAATTCCAACGCGCAGAACTGCTGACATTGCGCGATCTCTTCGGTGGCGAATAGATCTAACCAAGGCTCTCCCCACTGCAGAAAGAGACCTTGCGCCACGTCCGAGTTCAGACGCCATTCGTGATCCATCATGCACCGGCGGCTGAGTTCGTCCGCTCTGGCGTTCAGAGAGCCCGCCAGATGTTGAACCACCAGGGTGATGCCCTGGTGTTCCAGCCATGTCCAGAGGCGCAGGGCCTCCTGACAAAGGGTCCACGACCCCACCCCGCCCTGTTTGTTGCAATACCACATGGCGGTGGTGTTGTCTGTGAACACCTGCACGACAGAGGGAAGGAAGGCTTTCAGTGCAAGTCGGATCGCCCTCAGCTCCAAAAGATTGATATGGAGCCGAGTCTCCGCCGGAGACCAGAGTCCTCTGATCTCCGCGTCTCCCATATGGCCCCCCCATCCCAGGAGGGACGCATCCGTCACTACCACGTGCTCCGGTTGGGGAAGGGAGAGGGATCTGTCGCTGACCCAATCGCGATTTGTGAGCCACCACTGCAGCTGTTTCGCAGTGCCCTCCGAGATCAAAACGTGGTCGGACAGGTTCCCTTGATGCTGGGCCCACTGAAACTTCAGGTCCCACTGCAGAGCCCGCATCCGCCATCTGGCGTGAGGTACTAAAAGGATGCAGGAGGCCATCAGCCCCAGAAGCCGCAGCACCAACCTGACCGAAATCCAGGACAGAGGCCGGAAGATGGGAATCAGGGCTCGAATGTCCAGGACCCGCTGTTCCGGCGGATAGACCCGGAACTGCGCCGAATCGAGAACCGCCCCTATGAAAAGGAGCTGTTGGGAGGGACTCAGGTGCGACTTCGGCACATTGATGGAGAACCCCAGCGAATGCAGGAGGTCTGCCGTAGTCTGGAGGTGGGAGACGACTTGCTGGGGCGAGCCCGCCTTCAACAGCCAGTCGTCGAGATAGGGGAAGACTTGGACCCCTGATCTGCGCAGATGAGCTGCGACCACCGCCAACACTTTCGTGAACACCCGAGGGGCACTGGTGAGGCCGAAGGGGAGCACGGTGAACTGAGAGTGCTCCTGACCCACCGTGAACCGCAGGTAACGCCGGTGGGCCGGCAGGACGGGGATGTGGAAATAAGCGTCCTACAAGTCCAACGCTACCATCCAGTCTCCAGGGTCTAGTGCAGCAAGAACCTGAGCCAAAGTGAGCATCTTGAACCGTTCCTTCCGGAGGAAGGCGTTCACGCTTCTGAGATCCAAGATCGGGCGTAGGCCCCATTTGCCCTTCTTGGGAACCAGAAAGTAGTGGGAATAGTGTGAGAAGTTGGCCTGATGTATGATGTCACTAGTTCTAGTGTACACCTTATATCAGTCCAAACAACCCTTATGGTGATTGGTTGTAAAGTCAACCTTATAGACCAGCTATCCTAGTGGTAGCATGGACAAGAGCAGTCTTAGGCTAAACTCTGAATGGCATGTGAAGCCAGCTGTGATACCATATATAATCCCTTGAATACCAAATGAAAGGACACCACAACAGATATATATATAAAATAAAGTGTATTTATTCTAGTCAAACCCTCAGCACTCTTTATGAGATTAGAGGTAAGTACAACACAGTCTTATTTAAGCATACATTAAGTCACACAGGTAAGTAATACAGTTAGGCCCTAGGGGCCACGCAAACCATATACTAAAGAAGTGGTATAAGGACCACTGTCACGGAAATAGGATAGGCCTAGGCCTAGGGAATCGCTGGGGCTACACTACACTAGCAACAGTTAGGAAGTGGGAGGCCCACGGGATTCAGGTGCAGAGTGGAAACACTCACGCGTAATGCGTAAACGTCGATAGAATTACTAGCAGTTAGAAATTAACAGTTTAAGGACACTTCTGAAGCAGCTAGAGAGTCGAGACTCGGAAACTAGACCCTAGGATAGTCACTACCCTTGTGAGCACCGAAGTACCCAAGTTACCTAGCCCACGGGCTGCGGGTGCATAGGTGTGAACTTGCGTCGGGTTTCGTCGTGGACTTCTATGAATGCCTGAAGGAAAGTTGCTGACAGGTAGTCAGTGAAGAGTATCCGGTGGATCCCAAGGCTGGGATCAAGAAGAGAGGATACCTGCAAGCAGAAGGGACAGAGTCAAGGTCACTAGCCAGTGACCACGTGGAACCAGGAAGGAACCAGGCGATGTCGTAAAGATTGCAGGTGAAAGGTGAAGCTTGTTGCTGCAGCCACGGGTACCAGGAGACGTCGAGGACGACCAGGACCAGGAGGCGAGCTGTCCCACGAAGGCTCTTGCTGTCGGCGGCGTCGAAGTCGAACTAGGACTCACCAAGCCTTGGCAAGCGGAACCCACGAAGAACGGAGGGCTTGCTTCTGGTGCAGACCAGGAAGGTCTGGGGTGCTTCTCTTTTGCAAAGAAGCGGGAGCCAGTCTGGAGGAGCCAAACCAGCAGTGAAGATTTCAAGGTGTGTCGTCACAAAGGCCGCTAGCCAACGGGCAAGCAACCGGACAGACGCGGCAAGCAGGAAAATGCAGAAGGGCCCCACGCAGGACTCATGGAGTGTGGGGGTCTGATCTTCGGTGCAGATGGTGCTTGGGGTTGGGGCTTCTCAATCCCCGGTGCACAACTTCGAGGGTGCCTCAGAAGCTGCGCTGGAAGATACTCGCCACTTTTCCCAGGTAGCCGGTCCCACGTCTCTTGTCGCCTCCACGGATCTCAGCTCGGCTGTGGATGTGGATCAGGGTCGGAGAAGTCTGGAAGTCAAGGCTCTGGTCGGGCTCTGCAGTCGGTCCCTCGTAGAACTTCAGCAAAGCAAAGGGTAGTCTCTTGATGGTGCCTGTTTGCACTGGGTAGCCACTCCTTGGCCACAAGGGAGATTCTTCAGTCTTCTTCTTTCGTCGAATAATCTAATCTCCTGGGGCCCAGCTACCACTCTTATACTAATCTGGGGGGCTGGGTTGCCTGCTAGGTCACGCCTTATGGGTGGGACCTGAGAGGGGGGTGGTTACACCCCCTTCCCTTTGTCCAGTTTCGCGCCAGGACTGGGGCTGGAGTGTCCCAGCACCGGTTTGAACTGGACTATGCACGGGACACCTTGTGTGCCCCAGGCATGTCTCATTCTTTTCATCCCTCCCTGCCCCAATAGACTAAGGCCTGTCTGGGGTGGTGCTCGCACCTCCCAAGGCAGGAAACCTATTGTCCAAGCCTCCCTTGCCGGGATCACTCCCAGCAGCAGGAGGTCAGACTCGTGTCTGTGACAGCAGCATCCATTTTGTGATGCTGGGGCTCTGGTTAACTTTAACCGGGTAAGTAGGTTACAACATGTCTTCTCCCTCTAGAAGGGAGGGATAATATCCTCATCCCCAGAAATGGGATGGGGGTATTATTCCAAAGTGTTAGACACCTTACACGACATGTTTTGATAAAGCCAAACCATAGTTACCATAACCGTTTAAGATTATAAGGCACTTTAAGAGTATATGGTAGGCTATATCATAGAACAGCTATAAGGACATGGTTATGAAAGCTGCAGACAGGCTCAGCTCATGCTAGAGCACCATCTCACATGTTACCAAGCACTCTGCCTCCAGGATTGTTAAGGCCTGCCATAGGAGTGGCTGATAGGTACACATGTGTCTATATGTAAATTAGGTATAGGAATACTACACCTAAGCAAGGAGTGATTACACAACCTTGCCCCAGCTGAGTGATCAGCCAGTTGTGTCATAATGGAAGGCCAGGCCAGGGGTGGCATAATACATGCTGCAGCCCCTGGTAGGCCTAGGGTACACCTATGCCCTGGGTACCTAAGGTACACTGTACAGGGACCAATAAGGTGATCCTATCCAAATGGGTTATGCACCTAAAGTACATAGTATCAATTTAGAGAGAGAACAGCAGGGCTGTGGGTCTGATTAGCAGGCCCACAGCCACATCTAAGTCGAAAACCAGTAAAGCAAAAGCAAAAAGTGGGGGTGAACATAGAAAGCAGACCCTACTCTCCTACACCCCCCCCCCCCCCAAACTTAGGGACATTAAACTAACCTTGACCAGTGGAGTCTTCATGTTCTAAGTGGAAATATCTGGAGAGTCCATCTGCATTGGCATGGTCAGTCCCAGGTCTATATTCCACTGTGAAGTCCATCCCCTGTAGGGAAATGGACCACCTAAGAAGTTTGGGATTTTCACCCTTCATCTGATTTACCCACAAGAGGGGCTTATGGTCTGTCTGAATCTTGAAGTGAGTGCCAAACAGGTATGGCCTCAGCTTCTTCAGGGCCCAAACCACAGCAAAGGCCTCCCTCTCAATAGCTGACCAATGTTTCTCTCTAGGGGTCAGCCTTCTACTTATAAAAGCAATGGGCTGGTCTTGACCATCTATATTAAGTTGTGAAAGAACAGCTCCCACACCTAACTCAGAAGCATCTGTCTGGACAATGAACTCTTTGGAGTAGTCTGGACTTTTCAGAATAGGTGCACTGCACATGGCCTGCTTCAGGTCATCAAATGCTTTTTGACAGCTTACTGTCCACTGAACTTTTTTGGGCATTTTCTTGGAGGTCATGTCATTAAGTGGTGTCACAATGGACCCATAGTTCTTAACAAACTTTCTGTAGTTCCCAGTCAGGCCCAAGAAAGCTCTGACCTGAGTCTGGGTAGTTGGAGGAGTCCAGTCCTTTATGGTCTGGATCTTGCTCTCCAGTGGTTGAACCTGGCCCCCACCAACTAGGTGGCCCAGGTATACAACCTTGCTCTGCCCTATCTGGCACTTAGTGGCCTTGATAGTGAGGCCTGCCTTTTGCAGAGCCTCTAAAACATTCCTCAGGTGGACCAGGTGATCCTCCCAGGTGGAGCTAAAGACAGCAATATCACCAAGATAAGCTGCACAATAATCATCCAACCCAGTAAGGACTTGATTCACCAACCTTTGGAAAGTGGCAGGTGCATTCTTCAAACCAAAGGGCATTACCACAAATTGATAATGTCCTCCTGGGGTCGAGAAAGCAGTTTTGGCCTTTGCATTCTCAGCTAGTCTGATTTGCCAGTAGCCTGCTGTCAGGTTAAATGTGCTAAACAATTTAGCAGCTGCCAGTCTGTCAATGAGCTCATCTGCCCTAGGTATTGGGTGGGCATCTGTCCTAGTGACAGCATTGAGACCTCTGTAATCCACGCAAAACCTCATCTCTCTCTTACCATCTTGGGTGTGAGGTTTTGGCACAAGGACTACAGGACTAGCCCAAGGGCTCTCTGAAGGTTCAATGACTCCCAGCTCCAACATCTTTTGTACCTCAACTTTTATGCAGTCCCTGACACGGTCAGGTTGCCTGTAGATTTTACTCTTCACAGGCAGACTGTCACCAGTGTCCACCTCATGGGTGCACCAGTTTGTCTGACTTGGGGTCAGACAGAACATATGTCTGTAGGATTGCAGAACCTGTCTGCAGTCCTGTTGCTGATGGACAGTGAGGCTGTCAGAAAACACCACACCATCAACTGAGCCATCATCAGGGTTCTGAGTCAACAGGTCTGGGAGAGGGTCACTCTCTGCCTCCTGCCCCTCATCTGTAGCCATGAGTAAGCCCATGTCTGCCCTGTCAACACATGCCTTCAATCTGTTGACATGAAGCACCCTGTGGGGGCTTCTGGGAGTCCCAAGGTCCACCAAGTAGGTGACTTCTCCCTTTTTCTCAACAATAGTGTGGGGTCCAGACCATTTGTCTTGGAGTGCTGCTGGGGCCACTGGCTCCAACACCCACACTTTCTGCCCTGGCTGGTAAACAGTCAGCACAACCTTTTGGTCATGCCAACCTTTTTGGAGTTCTTGGCTTGCCTCAAGGGTTTTAGAAGCCTTCTTAATATACTCTGCCATCCTGGAGCGGAGACCAAGTACATAATCCACTATATCAAGTTTGGGTTGTCTGAGAGGTCTCTCCCATCCTTCCCTTACTAAACATAGGGGTCCTCTTACAGGATGCCCAAACAAAAGCTCAAAAGGGCTGTAGCCAACCCCCTTTTGTGGGACCTCTCTGTAAGCAAACAGAAGGCAGGGTAAAAGGATGTCCCATCTTCGCCTAAGCTTGTCTGGTAAACCTTTTATCATTCCCTTTAGGGTCTTGTTGAATCTCTCAACAAGCCCATTGCACTGTGGGTGATAGGGTGTGGTGAACTTGTAGTTCACACCACACTCCTTCCACATTGCAGTCAAGTATCCTGACATGAAGTTGGCACTTCTGTCAGAAATGACCTCCTTTGGAAAGCCCACTCTGGAGAATACTCCAAGCAGGGCCCTTGCCACAACAGGAGCTGTTGTGGTCCTCAGGGGAATAGCTTCTGGATACCTGGTGGCATGGTCCACTATCACCAGTATGAATCTGTGCCCAGATGCTGTTTGTGGGTCCTTTGGTCCTACAATATCTATGCCCACTCTTTCAAAGGGAACCCCCACCACAGGTAGTGGTATGAGCGGGGCCTTTGTGGTGCCACCTGATTTGCCACTGGCTTGGCAGGTGACACAGGAGCGACAAAACTCCTTGGTATCTTCTGACATATGGGGCCAGTGAAAGTGAGGGACAAGCCTGTCCCAAGTCTTGTTCTGGCCTAAGTGTCCTGCAAGGGGAATATCATGGGCCAAGGTAAGAAGGAAGCCTCTGAACTTCAGTGGTATGACCAACCTCCTGGATGCACCAGGCTTGGGGTCTCTAGCCTCTGAATACAGTAGCCCTTCATCCCAATACACTCTATGGGTACCTTGAGCATTCCCTGCAGCCTCAGCAGCAGCCTGCTGTCTGAGGGGTTCAAGAGAGGGGCAGTCTAATTGAGCCTGCCTCAGATCTGCCCTTGAAGGTCCCCCTGTCCCAAGAAACTCAACCTGATCAGGTTCAAGTTCTTCTAGGACAGTTCCTTCAGGGCTCTCAGAATCATCCTCCTGGGAGGGCTGATCCACCACCTGAGGCAGGGGGGAAGGCACAGCCTTAACCCTACTGCTCCTTCTCTTGGGTTGTGACTGGTCCATAGTTTCAGGATCCAGCACTTGTTCAGTGGTGCACTTTTTGGCCTGTGACCTGGTCACAGCAAGGACATGTGCATCTATCCCCAGCATTTCTGCATGGGTCCTATACTCCACTTCAGACCAAACTGAAGTTTCAAGATCATTGCCCAGTAAACACTCTACAGGAAGGTCTGAACTAACAACCACTTTCTTGAGGCCAGTTACCCCTCCCCAGGAGAAGTTAACAATAGCCACACTATGGGAGGTAGTGGCATTGCTAGCGTTGGTCACTAGGTAATTCTCACCTAGTATGATCTGTCCAGGGTCCACAAAGGCAGGTGTCACCATTGTGACACTAGCCCCAGTGTCCCTGTAGGCCTGAGCCATTCTTTGGTTGATAAAAGGAGTCTGTCTGTACTTGCCCAGGTTACTGGGGCCTACAGTAGAGGACAAAGCTAAGTCCCCATCACAGATCAGAACAGCCTGAGTAGTTATTCTGACTAGGCCAGAATCCTCCTCAGTTCCCAGGGTTAACCCTACTACACCCTTTTGCTGGGAACCACCACTTACAGCTGGACTAGGGGGTACAGTTGCCTTAGGGGCAATGGTGGCTGGGGGCTTATCCTTTTTGGTGCACTCACTAAACCAATGTGAGTTGGACTTACAATAGTTGCACCATGGTTTCTTTTGGCCATCTTTCTTTTTATCCTTTTTGGGACCACCCTCCCCCTGAGCCTTTTGGGGGCCTGGTGAAGACTTCTGGTCTTTTTGTTTCTGATCATTACCCTTCTGGTCTGCCTTTTTCTGATCACCGCCCTGGTTCTAGTTTTTCTGCTTAACTCTAGTCCTGACCCATCTATCTGCCTTCTTTCCCAATTCTTGGGGAGAAGTCAGATCAGAATCAATCAGGTGTTGCTGCAGTAGCTGGTTTTGACAGTTGTTAAGGATTTGTACCCTCATGATCAAATTATACAATCCTGTATAGTCCTTAACCTTACTTCCCACTAGCCAGCCTTCCAGAGCCTTAGTGGCACAATCTACAAAGTCAGTCCAATCCTGAGTCTGTGTCTTCTGGGTATCCCTGAACAACAACCTGTGTTGTTCAGTGGTTAGGCCAAACCCATCAATTAGAGCACTCTTCAGGACAGTGTAATTGTCTGCATCCTCATCGCTAACTGTGAGGAGCTTGTCTCTACCTTTCTCAGGGAAGGAGAGCCACAAGATAGCTGCCCACTGACTTTGGGGTACCTGCTGTACTTTGCAAGCTCTCTCCAAAGCAGTTATCCATTTGTGGATGTCATCCCCACACTTGTAGGGAGGGACAATCTTGCTCAGGTTTCTATTATCATAGTGCCTGTCTCTATCCTTAGTGATATTGCTGCCACCAGTGGGTTCTGACCCACTTAACTTTTGCTCTCTAGCCAGAGCAAGCTTCTCCTTGGCAAGGGCAAGTTCTTCCCTCTGAATCCTCAGATTAGCTTCCCTCATTCTGGCTTCATGCTCCTTTCTCTCAGGGGAAGTCATTCCCCTGTGAGAGGAAGCATTAGAGATGCTAGAGACATGGGAGTGGATGGATTCCCTTGAAGGGGATCTGTCTCTCCTGCTTCTCTGGGTAAGACCACTTGGGGGTCTGTATGGGGGGACCCCATGCAAACTCCCATGTAAGCTTAGGTTAGCCTGGCTAAGTCTTCCTACTTGGCCCTGGCTGTCTACCTCTTCATCTGAAGTCCCTTCTGACTCATCTGTGGTGGGTAGACCCTCCTTTGTACCTAGGGTACTGGCCTGTGAGGCCCTAAAAGTATCATACTCCTCTAGGAGTTGTACTAGCTGAAGGAGGGTAGGGTTTGCACCCTGTTTTAACTTTCTGGAGGTACACAATTGTCTCATCTCCTGAAAAGTTAGGGTATCATATCTAGAGGGGGTCTTCTTCAGACCTGCCCCTCCTGAGAGAGCATCTACTTGATCTCCTCCCAGAGACATGATCTAGTGAGGGTGTGGTGTGTGCACCTACCTACACTAGTTGTTTCTACTAAACCTCTCTGGTAGTTGTAGTCAGGGTGTGTTACTCCCTTCAACCTACAACCACTAAGTCCAGTAGGACTTAAGTATTATAATCTATGTTATATGTACCTAAACAATATCTGTGTCATCTTTCAATTTAGTATCTCAAGATTACAATGGTATTACAACAGCAAGCTCAGATCCCAACCGCTGCTCACCAATGTGAGAAGTTGGCCTGATGTATGATGTCACTAGTTCTAGTGTACACCTTATATCAGTCCAAACAACCCTTATGGTGATTGGTTGTAAAGTCAACCTTATAGACCAGCTATCCTAGTGGTAGCATGGACAAGAGCAGTCTTAGGCTAAACTCTGAATGGCATGTGAAGCCAGCTGTGATACCATATATAATCCCTTGAATACCAAATGAAAGGACACCACAACAGATATATATATAAAATAAAGTGTATTTATTCTAGTCAAACCCTCAGCACTCTTTATGAGATTAGAGGTAAGTACAACACAGTCTTATTTAAGCATACATTAAGTCACACAGGTAAGTAATACAGTTAGGCCCTCGGGGCCACGCAAACCATATACTAAAGAAGTGGTATAAGGACCACTGTCACGGAAATAGGATAGGCCTAGGCCTAGGGAATCGCTGGGGCTACACTACACTAGCAACCGTTAGGAAGTGGGAGGCCCACGGGATTCAGGTGTAGAGTGGAAACACTCACGCGTAATGCGTAAAAGTCGATAGAATTACTAGCAGTTAGAAAGTAACAGTTTAAGGACACTTCTGAAGCAGCTAGAGAGTCGAGACTCGGAAACTAGAGCCTAGGATAGTCACTACCCTTGTGAGCACCGAAGTACCCAAGTTACCTAGCCCACGGGCTGCGGGTGCATAGGTGTGAACTTGCGTCGGGTTTCGTCGTGGACTTCTATGGATGCCTGAAGGAAAGTTGCTGACAGGCAGTCAGTGAAGAGTGTCCGGTGGATCCCAAGGCTGGGATCAAGAAGAGAGGATACCTGCAAGCAGAAGGGACAGAGTCAAGGTCACTAGCCAGTGACCACGTGGAACCAGGAAGGAACCAGGCGATGTCGTGAAGATTGCAGGTGAAAGGTGAAGCTTGTTGCTGCAGCCACGGGTACCAGGAGACGTCGAGGACGACCAGGACCAGGAGGCGAGCTGTCCCACGAAGGCTCTTGCTGTCGGCGGCGTCGAAGTCGAACTAGCACTCACCAAGCCTTGGCAAGCGGAACCCACGAAGAACGGAGGACTTGCTTCTGGTGCAGACCAGGAAGGTCTGGGGTGCTTCTCTTTTGCAAAGAAGCGGGAGCCAGTCTGGAGGAGCCAAACCAGCAGTGAAGATTTCAAGGTGTGTCGTCACAAAGGCCGCTAGCCAACGGGCAAGCAACCGGACAGACGCGGCAAGCAGGAAAATGCAGAAGGGCCCCACGCAGGACTCGTGGAGTGTGGGGGGCTGATCTTCGGTGCAGATGGTGCTTGGGGTTGGGGCTTCTCAATCCCCGGTGCACAACTTCGAGGGTGCCTCAGAAGCTGCGCTGGAAGATACTCGCCACTTTTCCCAGGTAGCCGGTCCCACGTCTCTCGTCGCCTCCACGGATCTCAGCTCGGCTGTGGATGTGGATCAGGGTCGGAGAAGTCTGGAAGTCAAGGCTCTGGTCGGGCTCTGCAGTCGGTCCCTCGTAGAACTTCAGCAAAGCAAAGGGTAGTCTCTTGATGGTGCCTGTTTGCACAGGGTAGCCACTCCTTGGCCACAAGGGAGATTCTTCAGTCTTCTTCTTTCGTCGAATGTCGAAGGTCCAGAGTTTCTGTTCAAGTTGCAGGTTCAGGATAATCTAATCTCCTGGGGCCCAGCTACCACTCTTATACTAATCTGGGGGGCTGGGTTGCCTGCTAGGTCACGCCTTATGGGTGGGACCTGGGAGGGGGGTGGTTACACCCCCTTCCCTTTGTCCAGTTTCGCGCCAGGACTGGGGCTGGAGTGCCCCAGCACCGGTTTGAACTGGACTATGCACGGGACACCTTGTGTGCCCCAGGCATGTCTCATTCTTTTCATCCCTCCCTGCCCCAATACACTAAGGCCTGTCTGGGGTAGTGCTCGCACCTCCCAAGGCAGGAAACTTATTGTCCAAGCCTCCCTTGCCGGGATCACTCCCAGCAGCAGGAGGTCAGACTCGTGTCTGTGGCAGCAGCATCCATTTTGTGATGCTGGGGCTCTGGTTAACTTTAACCGGGTAAGTAGGTTACAACATGTCTTCTCCCTCTAGAAGGGAGGGATAATATCCTCATCCCTAGAAATGGAATGGGGGTATTATTCCAAAGTGTTAGACACCTTACACGACATGTTTTGATAAAGCCAAACCATAGTTACCATAACCGTTTAAGATTATAAGGCACTTTAAGAGTATATGGTAGGCTATATCATAGAACAGCTATAAGGACATGGTTCCGAAAGCTGCAGACAGGCTCAGCTCATGCTAGAGCACCATCTCACATGTTACCAAGCACTCTGCCTCCAGGATTGTTAAGGCCTGCCATAGGAGTGGCTGATAGGTACACATGTGTCTATATGTAAATTAGGTATAGGAATACTACACCTAAGCAAGGAGTGATTACACAACCTTGCCCCAGCTGAGTGATCAGCCAGTTGTGTCATAAAGGAAGGCCAGGCCAGGGGTGGCATAATACATGCTGCAGCCCCTGGTAGGCCTAGGGTACACCTATGCCCTGGGTACCTAAGGTACACTGTACAGGGACCAATAAGGTGATCCTATCCAAATGGGTTATGCACCTAAAGTACATAGTATCCATCTAGAGAGAGAACAGCAGGGCTGTGGGTCTGATTAGCAGGCCCACAGCCACATCTAAGTCGAAAACCAGTAAAGCAAAAGCAAAAAGTGGGGGTGAACATAGAAAGCAGACCCTACTCTCCTACACAAACCCCCCCCCCCCAAATCTTAGGGACATTAAACTAACCTTGACCAGTTGAGTCTTCATGTTCTAAGTGGAAATATCTGGAGAGTCCATCTGCATTGGCATGGTCAGTCCCAGGTCTATGTTCCACTGTGAAGTCCATCCCCTGTAGAGAAATGGACCACCTAAGAAGTTTGGGATTTTCACCCTTCATCTGATTTACCCACAAGAGGGGCTTATGGTCTGTCTGAATCTTGAAGTGAGTGCCAAACAGGTATGGCCTCAGCTTCTTCAGGGCCCAAACCACAGCAAAGGCCTCCCTCTCAATAGCTGACCAACGTTTCTCTCTAGGGGTCAGCCTTCTACTTATAAAAGCAATGGGCTGGTCTTGACCATCTATATTAAGTTGTGAAAGAACAGCTCCCACACCTAACTCAGAAGCATCTGTCTGGACAATGAACTCTTTGGAGTAGTCTGGACTTTTCAGAATAGGTGCACTGCACATGGCCTGCTTCAGGTCATCAAATGCTTTTTGACAGCTTACTGTCCACTGAACTTTCTTTGGCATTTTCTTGGAGGTCAAGTCATTAAGTGGTGTCACAATGGATCCATAGTTCTTAACAAACTTTCTGTAGTACCCAGTCAGGCCCAAGAAAGCTCTGACCTGAGTCTGGGTAGTTGGAGGAGTCCAGTCCTTTATGGTCTGGATCTTGCTCTCCAGTGGTTGAACCTGACCCCCACCAACTAGGTGGCCCAGGTATACAACCTTGCTCTTCCCTATCTGGCACTTAGTGGCCTTGATAGTGAGGCCTGCCTTTTGCAGGGCCTCTAAAACATTCCTCAGGTGGACCAGGTGATCCTCCCAGGTGGAGCTAAAGACAGCAATATCATCAAGATAAGCTGCACAATAATCATCCAACCCAGTAAGACTTGATTCACCAACCGTTGGAAAGTGGCAGGTGCATTCTTCAAACCAAAGGGCATTACCACAAATTGATAATGTCCTCCTGGGGTCGAGAAAACAGTTTTGGCCTTTGCATTCTCAGCTAGTCTGATTTGCCAGTAGCCTGCTGTCAGGTCAAATGTGCTAAACAATTTATAGCAGCTGCCAGTCTGTCAATGAGCTCATCTGCCCTAGGTATTGGGTGGGCATCTGTCCTAGTGACAGCATTGAGACCTCTGTAATCCACGCAAAACCTCATCTCTCTCTTACCATCTTGGGTGTGAGGTTTTGGCACAAGGACTACAGGACTAGCCCAAGGGCTCTCTGAAGGTTCAATGACTCCCAGCTCCAACATCTTTTGTACCTCAACTTTTATGCAGTCCCTGACATGGTCAGGTTGACTGTGGATTTTACTCTTCACAGGCAGACTGTCACCAGTGTCCACCTCATGGGTGCACCAGTTTGTCTGACTTGGGGTCAGACAGAACATATGTCTGTAGGATTGCAGAACCTGTCTGCAGTCCTGTTGCTGATGGACAGTGAGGCTGTCAGAAAACACCATACCATCAACTGAGCCATCACCAGGGTTCTGAGTCAACAGGTCTGGGAGAGGGTCACTCTCTGCCTCCTGCCCCTCATCTGTAGCCATGAGTAAGCCCATGTCTGCCCTGTCAACACATGCCTTCAATCTGTTGACATGAAGCACCCTGTGGGGGCTTCTGGGAGTCCCAAGGTCCACCAAGTAGGTGACTTCTCCCTTTTTCTCAACAATAGTGTGGGGTCCAGACCATTTGTCTTGGAGTGCTGCTGGGGCCACTGGCTCCAACACCCACACTTTCTGCCCTGGCTGGTAAACAGTCAGCACAGCCTTTTGGTCATGCCAACCTTTTGGAGTTCTTGGCTTGCCTCAAGGTTTTTAGAAGCCTTCTTCATATACTCTGCCATCCTGGAGCGGAGACCAAGTACATAATCCACTATATCAAGTTTGGGTTGTCTGAGAGGTCTCTCCCATCCTTCCCTTACTAAACATAGGGGTCCTCTTACAGGATGCCCAAACAAAAGCTCAAAAGGGCTGTAGCCAACCCCCTTTTGTGGGACCTCTCTGTAAGCAAACAGAAGGCAGGGTAAAAGGATGTCCCATCTTCGCCTAAGCTTGTCTGGTAAACCTTTTATCATTCCCTTTAGGGTCTTGTTGAATCTCTCAACAAGCCCATTGCACTGTGGGTGATAGGGTGTGGTAAACTTGTAGTTCACACCACACTCCTTCCACATTGCAGTCAAGTATCCTGACATGAAGTTGGCACTTCTGTCAGAAATGACCTCCTTTGGAAAGCCCACTCTGGAGAATACTCCAAGCAGGGCCCTTGCCACAACAGGAGCTGTTGTGGTCCTCAGGGGAATAGCTTCTGGATACCTGGTGGCATGGTCCACTATCACCAGTATGAATCTGTGCCCAGATGCTGTTTGTGGGTCCTTTGGTCCTACAATATCTATGCCCACTCTTTCAAAGGGAACCCCCACCACAGGTAGTGGTATGAGGGGGGCCTTTGTGGTGCCACCTGATTTGCCACTGGCTTGGCAGGTGACACAGGAGCGACAAAACTCCTTGGTATCTTCTGACATATGGGGCCAGTGAAAGTGAGGGACAAGCCTGTCCCAAGTCTT
This sequence comes from Triturus cristatus, assembly GCF_964204655.1. Taxonomy (NCBI): domain Eukaryota; kingdom Metazoa; phylum Chordata; class Amphibia; order Caudata; family Salamandridae; genus Triturus; species Triturus cristatus. The sequence continues at coordinate 81,305,739 of NC_140586.1, read as the reverse complement.
GTTCTGGCCTAAGTGTCCTGCAAGGGGAATATCACGGGCCAAGGTAAGAAGGAAGCCTCTGAACTTCAGTGGTATGACCAACCTCCTGGATGCACCAGGCTTGGGGTCTCTAGCCTCTGAATACAGTAGCCCTTCATCCCAATACACTCTATGGGTACCTTGAGCATTCCCTGCAGCCTCAGCAGCAGCCTGCTGTCTGAGGGGTTCAAGAGAGGGGCAGTCTAATTGAGCCTGCCTCAGATCTGCCCTTGAAGGTCCCCCTGTCCCAAGAAACTCAACCTGATCAGGTTCAAGTTCTTCTAGGACAGTTCCTTCAGGGCTCTCAGAATCATCCTCCTGGGAGGGCTGATCCACCACCTGAGGCAGGGGGGAAGGCACAGCCTTAACCCTACTGCTCCTTCTCTTGGGTTGTGACTGGTCCATAGTTTCAGGATCCAGCACTTGTTCAGTGGTGCACTTTTTGGCCTGTGACCTGGTCACAGCAAGGACATGTGCATCTATCCCCAGCATTTCTGCATGGGTCCTATACTCCACTTCAGACCAAACTGAAGTTTCAAGATCATTGCCCAGTAAACACTCTACAGGAAGGTCTGAACTAACAACCACTTTCTTGAGGCCAGTTACCCCTCCCCAGGAGAAGTTAACAATAGCCACACTATGGGAGGTAGTGGCATTGCTAGCGTTGGTCACTAGGTAATTCTCACCTAGTATGATCTGTCCAGGGTCCACAAAGGCAGGTGTCACCATTGTGACACTAGCCCCAGTGTCCCTGTAGGCCTGAGCCATTCTTTGGTTGATAAAAGGAGTCTGTCTGTACTTGCCCAGGTTACTGGGGCCTACAGTAGAGGACAAAGCTAAGTCCCCATCACAGATCAGAACAGCCTGAGACAACAATATAAAATCCAATTCGCTAAGCTATACAAAGTTTTAACAATAAATAATTAAAACAGTTTTAAATTGAGAATTAAACATATCAATTGACTACAGATGAAGCAAGATATTTAAAAAGAAGTGAAAGGAAATAAAACAGCTGGACAATACAGCGTCCCGGGATAGAACCCTATGAAGGTGGCACCTCTGTTCCCCGTATAACGTTACATCTTAGGGACCATGCCCATCCCAGATATTTAGCTAAGGCGATTGAGTGGACTGGAAAAGTGCTTGTGCTTAGAATCCTAACAGCGACAGCAGAACTCCTTGTGCCCAATAGTTTGCACAAAGGAGTGAGCCACCGTCGTCTGGGATTCACATAAACAGGGCAAACAAACAGAAAGTGGGCAATAGATTCTTTTGTGTCACCACAACCGGGACAAGTATCTTTGTCTGTACCAAACCACCCACTAGTTAGAGATCTGAGTGGTAAGGAACCTGCTCTAAGTTGGAAATAAAGCTTCCTGTCCCTAGGTGAGGTGATCAAATCCCAATAGGGTTCAAAAAGTGGAGTGGCCTTTGCCTCCAAAAAACAACTAGTCATCGAAGAGGAGGCAGAGTCACTCCACACCCTATGGTCTACCTTCTCCCAATAAAGCTTTTTCAAAAGCTTAATAGCGGGAAAGCTTAATAGCGGGAAAGGCAGCAATAGCGGGGTCGCTCCATAGATCTGTCAGTCCCAAATCTGCCAAAATTTCCCGGAGATTCCTGAGCCACCCTATCTTATGAAACTTGTCGGCCTGCATTACATCCATGATGCCCATTGCATATGGCCGAAGCTCAGGCGTAGTCCACAGTCTCCTCCAGTATAAGACTGGACGGAGTTTGGCCAAATCCTTGAGGGCCTTTCTTCCTAAGTCGTAGCGCAGTGGGACCAAAGGTGTGCTTTGTGGGAGACCTGTTATACAGCGAAAGAATTTGTTTTCAACAACTGTAAGAATCGATAATACGTCAAAACCCCAGAGCTCTGCCCCATACAACACTGCACTAAGGGCCTTTGCCTCATAAACCTAGAGCACGGGCTTGACCGGCTTGGTGGATGATTTTTTATGCTCTTTGGTCAATGTTCCCGTGATCTGAGAGAGCTTCAGCGTGATCTGAGAGAGCTTCAGCGCAGAAATCTCCAGGTGTCTATTCCACTTATTGTTATCTGACACGTGGATGCCCAAATAGGCAAAGTTATTTACCTCCTCGAGGACTTGGCTATTCATTGTAAGTTTGCCTGTTCTATAGCTTGGGTGCGGGTTGAATGTCATAAGCTTGGTCTTGGTCACGTTGACCTCCAGTCCATGTTTGTTACAAAAATCTTCAAAGACTTTCAAAGCCCTTTGCATGCCACTTGGAGTTTTTGATACTATAAGGGTGTCGTCGGCAAACATTAGTATTGGGATAGGGACTCCAGCCAACTTTGGAGCATCGGTACTGGTTTGGAGCATAAAGTCAACTATGCCATTAATATATAAAGAGAAGAGTGTAGGCGCCATGGCACACCCTTGGCGCACACCACGCTCTACTGGAAACTCGGGGGTTGTGTCCCCCAGGCCTCCCCACTGTATTTTGGCAAAATTAGGTTCGTGGAGCCTCCTGATTAGAGTCAGGAGTTCCATAGGAAGGCCACGTTTTGCTAGTACCCTCCACAGTTGTTCACGGGGGACAAGGTCAAAGGCTGCTCTTAGATCTACGAAAGTGACATAGAGACTGCCTTTGCCTAACGTGACTGTCTTCCAAAGCAGTTGTTCAAAGCGGAACACCTGGTCCACGGTGCTGGTAAATTTTCTGAAACCTGCTTGGAGATTAGAAAGGATCTGATTATCTTCTATCCAGACCAGTAGCTCATTCAGTACCATCCTTCCAATAACTTTTTGAATAGTATCAATAAGGCTAATAGGCCTATAGTTTCCTGGGAGGGTTTTATCACCCTTTTTGTGAATAGGAATTATGATAGCACCCCCCCACGATTTAGGTACCGGGGCACCTTCAGCCACAGCATTGGCCAGGAGAGCAATATACTTACTCCAGAGTATCTTGTTGTTAAGAAAAAGGTCAGATGGGACTCCATCTGCCCCTGGTGCCCGCCCGGCGGCTACACGAGCCAAAGCAGCTAAGACGTCCTTCGGACTAAAAGGGCCAGGTGAATAGAAAACATATGGGGTTGTCCTCAAGCAACTGTAGAGGGGGTCACGTGCGTATTGAGGTTTAAAGTACCCCAGCCAATCTTCTTGGGTGACATGATTTGAAGGTTTTTCGGGGGAACCACCTCTGTTCCACTTGATCACATTCCAGAACAGTCTGGTGTCCCTGGCATAACAAGCCTCCTTCAGATCTAACCAGAAAGATTCGTCCCATCTTTTCTTTGCTTTGTCTATACACTTCTTATACGAGGACCTGGCTAGCTGAATGTGTGCCCTGTTTCCACTAGAGACAGCTAGTGAAAGAGTACTTCTAGCGCGTTTACATTCATTATCATACCACCTCAATTGCTTGCGCAGTGGCTTATTGCCCTTATTGAGTGGTTTGAGAAAAAAACCGCGCAGGCCTTCGAAGAAGGAGTCATGTATTCTGGTAACTAGGTCACTGTTACCGTTGTCATTCAAAGCGTCCTCCAACCTCGAAATGGTTGCGGTAAGCTCATTGTCAATACTAGCAATGGTTGTGGGATTGGTCATTACCTGGGACCACTTTAACCTCCGCATGTCGTTGGACACAACACATCCACTGGAAACCATAGGTGTCTCCTCACATCTCGAATGATCTCTTCCCCACCAACTGTGGGAGACACAAATAGGATTGTGGTCGCTCTCTAATCTTATCTCGACCACCATGTCAATGAGTTTACACCACATGCTCAGTCCACAAAGCACATAATCTATCCTGCTCATTGAGCGGCCATTGTCAAAGGTTGAAGCTCCCATCCTATCCCCTGGGGTCCTACCATTCAGGGCCCTTAGGCCCCTCTCGAGGCAGAGTGTATTTACCTGCACTGCTACCGAAGACCATCTTTTAATGGGAGAGAGTGAGAGTGCTGGGATGCCCCATAAACTATCCTCTTCAGGATCAAGGCCACTTTCTAGGTCAGGATCTAATAAGGGTTCGAATGTGACATTGAAGTCTCCTGCGACAATCAAGTCTCTGTTACATGATTCAGTTTCTATAAGGCTAACCAAGGTATCCAACACCCTTGACGTTTTCCCTCTTGTGCCACGGAGGTATAGATTATAAATATCCAAACTACCCCCGTGGTCAAGAGTTAATCGTACTAATTGAATATCTGGGGAGCCCGTGTCAATCGTAACGGCGCTCGGGAATAAATCCTGGCTAGCCCAGATAATTAGTCCGCCCATTGGACGCCCGAACGGACCTTGGGTGGCTGGGACGTGAAAATTTAAATAACCCAACAGACACTGAGCCTCACAGGCCCATGTTTCCTGGAGGAGACAAACATCATATTTACTCATAAAACTAACCCATTCTGGTGAATCTAGTTTGGTCTTGATACCAGCTAGATTCCAAGACAACAGGGACCCTTGCTTAATAGTGGGTGGTGTCATGTGAGATGGAGCTATCTGGCCTTGTACCCTCCCCCTGATGCCCATTCTACAATTAGGCGGCGAAGGGGCCCTGGAGATTACAAGTGGTCCTATCAAATCTGGGGGGACAGCATCATATTCGGCCGTAAGTATGCTTTCATTGGCCCTCGACTTCTTGGGGGATAAAACATGTGTCACAGAGTGGGTTTGTCAATAATTGGAGCCCTTGTTATAGAAACATTTTAAATTGTGGGCCTCTATCCCCGTTCTTGGTCCGTATGTTGGGTACTCCGTAATAAACCTTGGTAGGCGTGCATCCTCGAAATTAACGATGATGCAGTCTCCCTGGGTGGTTTTAGGTTGGGGGCCTACCCATTGTACTCTTCTGACAAATAGAATCCACCCATTAAAATGAGTAGGGATTGGTCTGTGTATATTCAGCCAATGGCTCGTTTTGTTTTTTAATTGGTGAAAGGATTCAAATTTGCCAGTAGGGAGTTCAGGGACACCAGTTAAGATCACAACATAAGGTAGTGATTCGGGGGGAAGATGTATTTGCGTTGGGGATGCTCTGGGCGGAGTGCCTGGGGTAGGTAACTCAGTAGCTGTTCTCGTACCCACAGATTTCATAGGGTTTATAGCCGGGGCTACTTTACTTGTACAACCCTCCCGCCCGGGTAGCTGATGGATAACTGACATCCCCTCCCCCCCTTGTGACCCAGATGGCTGGCTCGTGTTTGTAACTTGTGAGGGCAGGGCTTTGTCTAAGGCTGTGCCTGCATCAGTTGTAACCGGGCGTTTGTCTGTTGGAGACGGCATGGGGTTTGTAGAACTTGCACCATAGTGGCAATTGCTTTTACCAATGTCCCTTGTGGCCAGCTTAACAACATTCTTAAGTGAACAAAAATTGTCCAGAACAGTTTGTTCAAGTTTGTCCACCTTTTCTACAACTGTTCTTATCCTTTCTAATAGAGGTAAAATTAAGGAGCGAACGGTATGTTCTAGCTGGGAAAGCATATCATTGCCATTGGGCAGGGGGGGAGAGGGTGCAGTTACATCTGCTGGTGTAGGACAGGCTGGAGAATTAAAAGAGTCAGAAGTCAAAGTATTACTAGTAGGTTTTGGAATTTTCGCCTGCCTGTCACCGTCAATTACCCCAGCCCTTTTCCTTTTGTGGTGCACTGGTCTAAAAGGTTATCCCCCTGCCCTGGTCTGCGGTCGAGTGGTTTTAGGTTTAGGTGTTACCACAGATTCCGCTGCTGAAGCCAAATCCGTCATCACTGGAGATTGTGATAACCTCCCAGGAGGTGATAGCAAATTTTCTGGAGATACAATCTCAATGTGGGAAGAGACAACCCCCCGTGTATGGTCTGTATGTTTGCTTGGTGACTTGGCAAGTGCCAACGGGCCCAGGGAAGAACGTCTAGCAAACTTAGGATCAATAGAGAGGCGCCTTTCGGTAATAGCGATTTCTTTCTCAAGTACCGAGACAGCTCGGGTGATAAATTGGTCCATGGTGCCAGACACAGTTGAAGGGACCGCAACACGTTTCCCCATTCCAGGCATTTTTCACGCGGCAAGTGGGGTCCCACAGAAAGTAACAAGATAGCGCAAATGTCAAAAGTTATGCTGCGAGTATTCCAAACGTTCGATAAATGTACTCACTGTACAGGGGGGTGGCCCAGCCCGGCCTCTTCCGGCCACAGACGGTCCCGCCCTTGTCCCGGGCTTCGCCCGGCACGTCCCGCGCGCGTCCCGCGACGCGGCCCTCAACTGTTCTTAAGTGCGCCTCCTGGCGCTGGCGCTGCGTTCAATGAGCGCGCTAGTGCTGCCGGGAGATGGAGTCCCGGGGCGGCGACGCTGACTCTGGCACGGTGTGACTCTTGGCGGTGGCGGTAACAACAATGGCGTGTACCGGAGTTTTCCAGGCTGACCAGGTAGGTTTCTCAGCTCCCCCCCGCTCTGCCGCCCTCAGCTGTTCTTAAGTGCGCCTCCTGGCGCTGGCGCTGCGTTCAATGAGCGCGCCGCCGCTAGTGCTGCCGGGAGATGGAGTCCTGGGGCGGCGACGCTGACTCTGGCACGGTGTGACTCTTGGCGGTGGCGGTAACAACAATGGCGTGTACCGGAGTTTTTCAGGCTGACCAGGTAGGTTTCTCAGCTCCCCCCCGCTCAGCCGCCCTCAGCTGTTCTTAAGTGCGCCTCCTGGCGCTGGCGCTGCGTTCAATGAGCGCGCCGCCGCTAGTGCTGCCGGGAGATGGAGTCCCGGGGCGGCGACGCTGACTCTGGCACGGTGTGACTCTTGGCGGTGGCGGTAACAACAATGGCGTGTACCGGAGTTTTCCAGGCTGACCAGGTAGGTTTCTCAGCTCAGTTGGACTTACAATAGTTGCACCATGGTTTCTTTTGGCCATCTTTCTTTTTATCCTTTTTGGGACCACCCTCCCCCTGAGCCTTTTGGGGGCCTGGTGAAGACTTCTGGTCTTTTTGTTTCTGATCATTACCCTTCTGGTCTGCCTTTTTCTGATCACCGCCCTGGTTCTGGTTTTTCTGCTTAACTCTAGTCCTGACCCATCTATCTGCCTTCTTTCCCAATTATTGGGGAGAAGTCAGATCAGAATCAATCAGGTGTTGATGCAGTAGCTGGTTTTGACAGTTGTTAAGGATTTGTTCTCTCATGATCAAATTATACAATCCTGTATAGTCCTTAACCTTAATTCCCACAAGCCAGTCTTCCAGAGCCTTAGTGGCACAATCTACAAAGTCAGTCCAGTCCTGAGTCTGTGTCTTCTGGGTATCCCTGAACAACAACCTGTATCGTTCAGTGGTTAGGCCAAACCCATCAATTAGAGCACTCTTCAGGACAGTGTAATTGTCTGCATCCTCATCACTAACTGTGAGGAGCTTGTCTCTACCTTTCTCAGAGAAGGAGAGCCACAAGATAGCTGCCCACTGGCTTTGGGGTACCTGCTGTACTTTGCAAGCTCTCTCCAAAGCAGTTATCCATTTGTGGATGTCATCCCCACACTTGTAGGGAGGGACAATCTTGCTCAGGTTTCTATTATCATAGTGCCTGTCTCTATCCTTAGGGATATTGCTGCCACCAGTGGGTTCTGGCCCACTTAACTTTTGCTCTCTAGCCAGAGCAAGCTTCTCCTTGGCAAGGGCAAATTCTTCCCTCTGAATCCTCAGATTAGCTTCCCTCATTCTGGCTTCATGCTCCTTTCTCTCAGGGGAAGTCATTCCCCTGTGAGAGGAAGCATTAGAGATGCTAGAGACATGGGAGTGAATGGATCCCCTTGAAGGGGATCTGTCTCTCCTGCTTCTCTGGGTAAGCCCACTTGGGGGTCTGTATGGGGGACCCCATGCAAACTCCCATGTAAGCTTAGGTTAGCCTGGCTAAGTCTTCCTACTTGGCCCTGGCTGTCTACCTCTTCATCTGAAGTCCCTTCTGACTCATCTGTGGTGGGTAGATCCTCCTTTGTACCTAGGGTACTGGCCTGTGAGGCCCTAAAAGTATCACACTCCTCTAGGAGTTGTACTAGCTGAAGGAGGGTAGGGTTTGCACCCTGTTTTAACTTTCTGGAGGTACACAATTGTCTCATCTCCTGAAAAGTTAGGGTATCATATCTAGAGGGGGTCTTCTTCAGACCTGCCCCTCCTGAGAGAGCATCTACTTGATCTCCTCCCAGAGACATGATCTAGTGAGGGTGTAGTGTGTGCACCTACCTACACTAGTTGTTTCTACTAAACCTCTCTGGTAGTTGTAGTCAGGGTGTGTTACTCCCTTCAACCTACAACCACTAAGTCCAGTAGGACTTAAGTATTATAATCTATGTTATATGTACCTAAACAATATCTGTGTGATCTTTCAATTTAGTATCTCAAGATTACAATGGTATTACAACAGCAAGCTCAGATCCCAACCGCTGCTCACCAATGTGAGAAGTTGGCCTGATGTATGATGTCACTAGTTCTAGTGTACACCTTATATCAGTCCAAACAACCCTTATGGTGATTGGTTGTAAAGTCAACCTTATAGACCAGCTATCCTAGTGGTAGCATGGACAAGAGCAGTCTTAGGCTAAACTCTGAATGGCATGTGAAGCCAGCTGTGATACCATATATAATCCCTTGAATACCAAATGAAAGGACACCACAACAGATATATATATAAAATAAAGTGTATTTATTCTAGTCAAACCCTCAGCACTCTTTATGAGATTAGAGGTAAGTACAACACAGTCTTATTTAAGCATACATTAAGTCACACAGGTAAGTAATACAGTTAGGCCCTAGGGGCCACGCAAACCATATACTAAAGAAGTGGTATAAGGACCACTGTCACGGAAATAGGATAGGCCTAGGCCTAGGGAATCGCTGGGGCTACACTACACTAGCAACAGTTAGGAAGTGGGAGGCCCACGGGATTCAGGTGCAGAGTGGAAACACTCACGCGTAATGCGTAAAAGTCGATAGAATTACTAGCAGTTAGAAATTAACAGTTTAAGGACACTTCTGAAGCAGCTAGAGAGTCGAGACTCGGAAACTAGACCCTAGGATAGTCACTACCCTTGTGAGCACCGAAGTACCCAAGTTACCTAGCCCACAGACTGCGGGTGCATAGGTGTGAACTTGCGTCGGGTTTCGTCGTGGACTTCTATGGATGCCTGAAGGAAAGTTGCTGACAGGCAGTCAGTGAAGAGTGTCCGGTGGATCCCAAGGCTGGGATCAAGAAGAGAGGATACCTGCAAGCAGAAGGGACAGAGTCAAGGTCACTAGCCAGTGACCACGTGGAACCAGGAAGGAACCAGGCGATGTCGTGAAGATTGCAGGTGAAAGGTGAAGCTTGTCGCTGCAGCCACGGGTACCAGGAGACGTCGAGGACGACCAGGACCAGGAGGCGAGCTGTCCCACGAAGGCTCTTGCTGTCGGCGGCGTCGAAGTCGAACTAGGACTCACCAACCCTTGGCAAGCGGAACCCACGAAGAACGGAGGACTTGCTTCTGGTGCAGACCAGGAAGGTCTGGGGTGCTTCTCTTTTGCAAAGAAGCGGGAGCCAGTCTGGAGGAGCCAAACCAGCAGTGAAGATTTCAAGGTGTGTCGTCACAAAGGCCGCTAGCCAACAGGCAAGCAACCGGACAGACGCGGCAAGCAGGAAAATGCAGAAGGGCCCCACGCAGGTCTCGTGGAGTGTGGGGGGCTGATCTTCGGTGCAGATGGTGCTTGGGGTTGGGGCTTCTCAATCCTTGGTGCACAACCTCGAGGGTGCCTCAGAAGCTGCGCTGGCAGATACTCGCCACTTTTCCCAGGTAGCCGGTCCCACGTCTCTCGTCGCCTCCACGGATCTCAGCTCGGCTGTGGATGTGGATCAGGGTCGGAGAAGTCTGGAAGTCAAGGCTCTGGTCGGGCTCTGTAGTCGGTCCCTCGTAGAACTTCAGCAAAGCAAAAGGGTAGTCTCTTGATGGTGCCTGTTTGCACAGGGTAGCCACTCCTTGGCCACAAGGGAGATTCTTCAGTCTTCTTCTTTCGTCGACTGTCGAAGGTCCAGAGTTTCTGTTCAAGCTGCAGGTTCAGGATAATCTAAGCTCCTGGGGCCCAGCTACCACTCTTATACTAATCTGGGGGGCTGGGTTGCCTGCTAGGTCACGCCTTATGGGTGGGACCTGGGAGGGGTGGTTACACCCCCTTCCCTTTGTCCAGTTTCGCGCCAGGATTGGGGCTGGAGTGCCCCAGCACCGGTTTGAACTGGACTATGCACGGGACACCTTGTGTGCCCCAGGCATGTCTCATTCTTTTCATCCCTCCCTGCCCCAATACACTAAGGCCTGTCTGGGGTGGTGCTCGCACCTCCCAAGGCAGGAAACCTATTGTCCAAGCCTCCCATGCCGGGATCACTGCCAGCAGCAGGAGGTCAGACTCGTGTCTGTGGCAGCAGCATCCATTTTGTGATGCTGGGGCTCTGGTTAACTTTAACCGGGTAAGTAGGTTACAACATGTCTTCTCCCTCTAGAAGGGAGAGATAATATCCTCATCCCCAGAAATGGGATGGGGGTATTATTCCAAAGTGTTAGACACCTTACACGACATGTTTTGATAAAGCCGAACCATAGTTACCATAACCGTTTAAGATTATAAGGCACTTTAAGAGTATATGGTAGGCTATATCATAGAACAGCTATAAGGACATGGTTCCGAAAGCTGCAGACAGGCTCAGCTCATGCTAGAGCTCCATCTCACATGTTACCAAGCACTCTGCCTCCAGGATTGTTAAGGCCTGCCATAGGAGTGGCTGATAGGTACACATGTGTCTATATGTAAGTTAGGTATAGGAATACTACACCTAAGCAAGGAGTGATTACACGACCTTGCCCCAGCTGAGTGATCAGCCAGTTGTGTCATAATGGAAGGCCAGGCCAGGGGTGGCATAATACATGCTGCAGCCCCTGGTAGGCCTAGGGTACACCTATGCCCTGGGTACCTAAGGTACACTGTACAGGGACCAATAAGGTGATCCTATCCAAATGGGTTATGCACCTAAAGTACATAGTATCAATTTAGAGAGAGAACAGCTGGGCTGTGGGTCTGATTAGCAGGCCCACAGCCACATCAAAGTCGAAAACCAGTTAAGGAAAAGCAAAAAGTGGGGGTGAACATAGAAAGCAGACCCTACTCTCCTACAAATAGCAACCACGACCTACTTCTGGACGAGGAACGCGCTCGACGGCCTCTTTGGCCAATAGGGCCGAAACCTCCTCCCGGAGAAGATGCAAATGATCCCCCGACATACGGTGGTTCTGCGGTGGCATGGCTGGAGGGGTCGTCTCGAAGGGCAGGGAGTAGCCCCTTCAGATGATTTGCAGCACCCACCTGTCCGAAGTGATGGAGCGCCAGTGAAGCAGGTGATGGCGAACTCTGCCCCCCACTGGCGTTGAATGGGCCTGAAAGCTCGGACTAGGAGGGCTTTGAGGCGGATGCTGCCGGGGTGGATGTGGACTGACCGGCACGTTGTCCTCCAGAACCGCCTCGGAGGAAACCACGTCCGCGACCGCGTGCAGGTTGGTTCTGCGGCCGGTGGCTGGGCGGATGCGAGGAGGCGCCCCTTCCTTGGCCACGAAAGGCGGAAGTTTGCGGCCGCGGGGCCGAAAGACCCAAGGACTTGGCCGTGGCCCGGGAGTCCTTGAACCGGGCCAGCGCACTGTCCGCCTTCTCGCCAAAAAGGCGAGTGCCATCGAAGGCCATGTCCATGAGGGAGCTTTGGACATCCCCTGAAAACGACGTGGACCTCAGCCAGGCGTGACGCCGAAGCGCCACCGTGGTGGAAATTGCCCGACCCAGCGAATCCGTGGTGTCTAGTCAACATCCAATGGCGTGCCGCGCTGCATCTCGCCCGTTAGCAAGTGCTTGGGTGAGTCGCTCCCGGGCCTCTTCCGGGCACAAAGGCAGCACGTCCCCCACCGCATCCCACAGCGAGTGGGAGTAACGGTCCAAAAGGCAAGCGGTATTTAAAGACCGCAGTCCCAAACACAGGGACGAGAACAGTTTCTTGCCAAACTGCTCCAACCTCACAGCCACAGCAGGCAACTCGAGCCCCAGGGCTTCGGCCGCCTTGCGCAACACCACAGAAAAGGCTGCACCTTCCTCCGATGCCACAGTCGGAGGAGAGATGAATCCAGTGTCTGGAGAGGTATCCAAACCGCTGGCATCCCCCAATTCCTCTGCCCAGTCCTGAGACAATTGGGCCTGTTCGGCCAGAGGGTCCTGAGACCCCTCCCAGTCGCCCTCATCATCCGATTCCTGGTAAACAGTAGGAATGATCGGAGCCGGACGGTGGATGAAGCGGTCACCCATCGGCGCTGGTAACGGCGTCGGACGGCGCCGTACCGGCGCCGGGTACGGAATAGGGCTAAACTGAGGCTCGACCCCGAGCGGGGTCGGCGTCGGGGGCGGAACCGGTGTCGGCGCCGGCGGAGGAGGCGTCGTGAGGTCGACCGGCGCCGGCAGAGATCCAGGCCTGGATCCCTCGGGGACCTGCGGCGTCGGGGCCGGAGCCCTCGACGGCGCCGGAGCCGCCGGCACGCGAGGTCGCCCAGTCAACGCTGCGGAGCCCGAAGGCGCGCCGGCAGGCGTCGACGGCGGAGCCAGATTCCTCATGTCCGAGAGGAAGGCACTGACCTCCGCCGGAGTCGCGTCAGTCCCAGGGACCGGAGGGTATGGGGACAAGCGCGGCTCCTGTGGCTCCGACGGAGCGGCCGGGGGTGGAACCGCCCGGACCCTCGGCCAGGTCGCGCGACCGGCGAGGGGAGTCCGAAGAGCACGGACGCCGCTTGGACTTCTTAGAGTGTTTGGAGTGACGGGACTTACCCGAAGATCCCGACGAACGATGTCGATGGCTGCGGAGCCGAGTGTCGAAGCTCGAGTAGCTTACGGGACCGCTCCCGCCTAGCCTTCGACGTCAAGGCCTGACAGTTGGGGCACGACTCCGCGTCATGGCCGGCCTCCAGGCAGTACAGGCACCGGCGATGGTGATCCGTTACCGACATCAGTCGATGACAGGCGTCACAATGCTTGAATCCAGGCATCCTACCAGCACCAGATGGCGAGTCGAGTAACCAAAAGAGGTCAAAAAGTTAGTCAAAAAGTGACTAGCGGTAAGCTCTTCCCGGATCGGCGCTTACTGGCGCGGAAAAAAGAAGAACTGATGTCAGCGCGCGAGGGCGGCGTCTAAGTACTCCGACGACGTCATTCCGGCGCACAACGCCGACGACGGACGCGGAGCCGCAGACGACGCCTAGCGACGCGCAAGGGGTATTGCTACAAAAATCTTTCCGGATCCAGCCTGACGTCTGGGGATATTCTAAGGTGAGGAATCTAACTAACGTGTTTCTTTCAGATATGTGTGCCTAAAGAAGAGGGGAGTGACTCTTGACTATGGGGCCACTTCCTGACATGCCCATAAACATATCCCTGGTGCCTAATGGGCTTTCTGCACCCCCCCCTGGGTGGGGGGGGGCAGGTAGAGTGTAATAACCACCATCTCTCCTTGGGTGGGGGGGGGGCAGAAAGACTGCACCAATCTTTTGGGATGGGTACATTGGCATGCCCATCTGGGGTGCTCCACTCCCAAACAAAGTAAAGATAGTCCCTGGTGTCTAGTCGGCTTTCTTCCCCCCAGGGAGGCAGATCGGGGCTGTTGCCCATATTAGGGGCAGAAGGACCGTGCCATTTTTTTGAGGGGGTGGGGGAATGCCCCCTCAGGGCAGCCCCCACCCCTGCACAAGGAAAAAATGAGTGCCTGGTGCCTAGTGTGCTTTCCGCCTCCCTAGGGCGGCAGATCGGGGCTATTGCCGGACTATGCCCCTCAGGGGGGCAGAAAGACTGTGTCCATATTTTATGGAGGGTGGGGGCATTTGCATGCCCATTCTGGGCAGATCCCACCCTTTCAGTAAGAAAAGAAAATAGTCCCTGGAACCTAGTGGGCTTTCTGCCCCCACCGTGGCAGATCGGGAACTATTGCCCTTATATGCACCGAGGGGGGGGGGGGGGGCAGAAAGACTGTGCCCATTTTTTGGTAGGGGGGTGGGACATTGGCATGCCCATTCTGAACAGCCCCAACCCTCTTTTATTTACAAAAAAAAGAATCCATGGTGCCCAATGGGCATGGGGGCGAGCAATGGTAATCCCTCGGGGGACAGAAGGACTGTCCCTTTTGTGTTTGGGCGGGTGAGGGCATTGGCATACCCATTCTGAGTAGCCCCCACCCCTCTTGTATTAAAAAAATAAAAATAACATCCCTGGATCCTAGTGGTCTTTCTGCCCGAGACTGTTATTATTAGGCTCTGGGGGAGTGGAGAACTGCATTGTTGCCAACATTTGAAAAAACAAAAAAAGAATTCCAGGGACAGTTTGAAGCACAGCTATCAATTACTTACTTGACAATTTACCACACCCACTGCCCCTAAGCTCCGCCCACTCCACCCACCCTACATAATTAGCATAATGTAACTCCACCTACTTAAAATACTGTCACGGATTGTCACCTGCATTATAAAATAGGCAATGTTCATATATGTTCTTGTTCATACATACGTACAGACAAGACCGATAACAACACCTTGCTAACTGAAGAAAACGATCAATCTCAAACAGCACAGTGACAGACATTACTTACTCACTCTCTCATGACCAGAAGATGGGGCCCAGTGCTAAAATCGTTTTTGGTGCCCCATGACCTCGTTCTCCGTGGCTTCCCTCACAACCACTGGCCAACAGTGCCCCTCATCTCTCCATAGTCCCTCTGTCACAAATATTTAATTTGTTTTATAGCGCTGCTCATACCAGTGCATGGTGTCAGAGCACTTAACATCACAGACACATAACACAGAGTGAATGGATCATACGTGTATAAATCAGTCTAGGAAATGTTAAATAAAACAATGAGGATTACAAGGTGTTGGACTCACATGTCACAGATAGTAGGGGGCAGTATATTTTAAGGGTGTTTGGTATGGAGAAGTAGAAACTCAGGTTTAAAATGTACCACAGTGGTCGGGGTTAGCTTTACTAATAAGAATGCTTTTGTACCCAAACTAACTCCTTTTAGCAACATTAGGTTCTGTGATATGCATGATACACAAGACTTTGCAGCAGGCACAATTAGCCCTCTGCGCTACTAGTGAGTCAAAACATGCACTAGACAAAGCTCCGATCTCTCTCCAGCAAGAATATTACACATGTTCTTGTTGAGAGCTCCCACCAAGCAAAACCCAACATAACTCCACTTTCTGAAAGCTTGAGCTGTTAAAAAAAGCTCCGGCTTGCATAAAGAGGTGTTTCATCCCTGAGGGCACCCAGAATAAAGAGGGGGGCCCGGGGAATGGTCCCGAGGGTCTAAATCAGCCCGGGGAAGGGGGCAACGTGGTCCCCACTCCCCTAATAGAAACACATTTTTAAAAAGGACAGTCCTGGGGGAAGTTGTCGGAAAACCCCGCCCCCTTTCTTAACCACTCTGCAAAGGGGCTTCCTGGAGCACAATTGGTCAAGGGATGAAGTCCCCTTGGATGCTTAGGGTCCTTGGGGGCCAACAACCCTTCCTATTACCTCCAGTAAGCCCCACACGGAGGGATTGCTGAGAGCTCATCCAAGGCCCTGCCCCCTTTCTCTACCACTCTGCAAACGCACCTCCTGGCACACTACTGGTTTGGGGATGAAGTCCCTTTGATGCTGAGGGTCCTTGACGGCCAGGAAACCCTCCGGCTACCTCCAGTAAATCAGAACAGTGGAACTGCTGAGAGATTGAGGGATGCTCCGCCCCCTTTCTCCACCACTCTGCAAACACAGCTCCTGGCGCATTATTGGTTGGAGGATTAAGTCTCATTTGATTCTGAGGATCCTTGGGGGCCAAGAACCCCTCCTGTTACCTCCAGTAAGTCCCACCCAGTGGGATTGGTGAGAGCTCATCCGAGGCCCAGCCCCCTCTCCCCACCACTCTGCAACCACGCCTTCTGGTGCACTACTGGTTGGGGGATGAAGTCCCCCTTGGATGCTGAAGGTCCTTGGGGGGGCCAAAACCCCTCCAGTAAGTCCCACACAGAGGGGTTGCTGAGAGCTAAGAGGTTACAGGGATGTTATAGTTAGTCTCAGATTTCACTCATACAAAACTAGTGAAATGCACTTCTTATGACCTCACATATTACATTACTAATGATATGGTCATTGACATCACTGATGACATTATCCACAGAGCCACTAACACACTCACTCACACTCCCATAGAACCGCTCATACACCCACTCTGACTACCACACAACCCCTCACATACCCATTCACAGACCCATACAGTACTCACAGAACCAATCACTCATCTATAGAGCCACTCATACATCAACTCACTCATATTGCCATTCACATACACAATCACTGATAAAGAAACTCACACAGCCAATCACTCATCCATACAGGTACTCACACACTCACCCATACAGCCACTCACACTGCCACTCACTATACCAATACAGCTAGTCACACATCCATTCACTTACCCATACAGCCACTGAAACTGTCACGACTTGTAATGTTCTTACCAGTTCTGGCATGTTGGAGAGGTTCTCAACTTCAGTTCTTCAGGGTTCTGGTCTGTCCGAGATAAGGGCGACCCATTCTGGTAGCCACTGTGCTGCCAACAATGAAAAGCCAGAACAGACTGTGCCTTCCAATAGGAGTCCCATAGGAAAAAGCCCCAAAGGGAAAAACCTCTGCTGAGGGCGGAGACTCCATGAACAGAAAGGAAGGAAAGAATGCAAAAAAAAGTGTAAACACGAGCAAGGAGTGAAGAACAGAAGGGAGAATTCCCAAAAGGAGTGGAAGGCTTCAAGGAATCCAAACTCGAACATGAAGCGCCAATCGGAAACAAGAGTACTCCAACACTAAGCAAAAATACACCAAGCAGGAGCAAAGGTCACCAACATGAGCGAGAACACACCAGCAGGAGCAAGGAGTGTTGCAACGCAAGGAAATGAAGGATTTAGCCTCTTAAATACTCATAGGCAGGAAGTGATGTAACAAGAAATATGCAGTTGCCATCTTGGATAGGGAAAAGGAAACATAAGGAATAGGAAAGGTCATCATCTTGGAAAGGGTGAAACAAACTATCTTCCCAAGTCCCTCTGGGAAACAGCACTGAGGACTCGTGGTAAGAAGAAGAAGTAACAAGATGTCACCAGGAGAATATACTGTGATAGTAATGTGAGTCAAAATAGAAATACTGGAAGCAGCAGCTCCCGTTTTGGAGCTGCTGTGTTCCTACTGTGTTTAACTAGCATTAAAGGGCTGCGGCATGGTGCTGCGGCGTGCCCGACTAGACATGAGCGGTGCGGAGTGAAACTGTGATGCTGGAACAGCAGGCCTTCGTTCAGCACCGCAATGTGCCCAAGAAGAAAGGGAACGCGGAGGCGTCGTGGGCTGCACTGCGGCCCGTGGTGATGAAGCAGGCAGCTCTGTGAACTGAACCATGGCCTGTGGCGCAACAGACAAAGCCTCACAATCATTCTTACAAACATTTACACATCCACAGAACCAGTTAAATACCCATTCACACATCCATACAACCATTCACACACTCCCACACAACCACTCACACAGTCTCCTATACAGCCACTCACACACACTTATTTACCTATACATACAATAAAACAGCTACTCACTCATCCATACAACCACTCACACACTCACTCCCTCACCCATGCAGCCACTCACACAGCCATTTCCTCACCTATGCTGCCACTCACACAGCCACTTACTCACCCATACAGTTACTCACATAACCACTAACACATCCTTACAGCAACTGAGACACCCACTCACACACCGATACAGCCACTCAGACATCCACTCACAGACTAATACATATAGTCACACATCCACTCAGATTAGATATGTTAGAAATAGTATGGCTAATAACTAGTACAGAAAGAATAGTAATTTAACCTATTCTGTAGCTTATTATATATTTGTAAGTCTCAGAAACATCTATGAAACACTTACAGTCACAGGATGATGTCACCAGTGATGTCATCAGGGATGTCAATTGAGATGTCATCAGTGATGTTGGAGTGATGTCACTGACCATGTTGTGAGTGATGTAATATGTGAGATCATAAGCAGTGCGTTGCGGGTGTGTACGTTATAGTTAGCTCAGGTAACTATACTATAGCTGCCGAATTTCACTGGTTTTGTATGAGTGAAATTGGAGCCCAAATATAATGCCCCGTAACCGTTGTTTTTTTCAGTGAAAAAATTAAAATATATATATCTCCAGGTTTGACCACCATCTGTGTATTTTTCTGGAAAATGACCAATGGGCTCACTACATTCAGGCCTCAAAGTCTCAGGCAGCACGATAAGGAATGCTTTATGAAATAATCCAACAACAAATTGCAATATATCCTTCCGCTCCTTCTTTGATGCCAAGAACGCTTGTTATTCCAGTGTTGTCTATTTTCCAAATCCTCCACTTTGTCCTTGATATCCTAAAAATTACTGTCAAAATACTGTCCTCTTCTAAGACCTACTCATAAATTCTAGCAGTGAACTCATCTATTTCAACAGTGTGTTGTTCTAGCTGGTTGATACAACTGAGAACAGTCTCAACTGTCTCAAAATAGTTTGAACAAATTTGAGTCGTAGCCTGTGTCGGTTTACCTTCTGCGTAGTGAAACATGGTTGCTTCTCTGAACGTTTGTATCAACTGACAGATCTCGAAGTTGGCTCCTGTCCATTTTTCTTGTTAAGCTCTGGATTACCAATGCTGAGTACTCCTCCAGATACTATGTCCTCAACTCAGTGATGATTTTCGGATGGCCCCCATATGTCTATCTGTTCGCTATTGCTTCTTTCCCCAGTAGCACAAGCTGCCACTTTAAATGTTGGGGCTGGTTGAAAGGAACACTGTCAATGTTCACCTTGATATCCTCATTAGCATTGTTATTGTTAGAATGCTCTCGTCCTGCAATTAAATTGTGCGGTATATTTATATTTGTATTGTGCTCTCCTTGATCAGATTGTGGCCTCTCTTTAATGCTCTTGCCCTCCTTTTTTTCACCCCTTTATCACAGCCAGTATATTTAATCCACCACTGTTCCAGTCCACTTGCCATACAGGCATTAGGTCTCACATTTGATGCATTGGTGCATTAGGGGCTAATCGATTTTGCTAGAGGTGAGAGCTGCAGCATGGGCCACAGTAACATCAGCATCAATTATTTGGACTTAAACATTGACCACATTATAGTCACTAATAGCTATATTTCTATCTATATTGATAGTTGTAGAGCCACATTTATGATTATTCAGAGACATCTTGACCTTCATTCCTCAATTAGGGATGAGAATGAGAGTATCTCAATTTGGCTATTTCAGCTATGTCCACTTTGTCAGTCTCTTTTCCAACACCAATCACTTTAACATCCTCAGTCAGCATGTCTTTATTTCTAACAATTATTTCCACAGTTTCGTCCTGCTCTACGCTATCCCCCATACATGGAAAAAGACGACTAGTTTTTGAATCAAAAATTAGAGGGAAGGAGAAGCAGAGGGTGATTTAGCTTCCGAGCAGTACTTGCCTATTATTCAAAAAGGTGGGGGAGAATGAACTACAGTAGGCTTAATGCCAGACTCTCAGGGATATTGTTTCGGAGACCCTGAACCACATGTGCACAATCTACGGTGTATATAATCTCCGCTTAGTGTGGTTCTGTGACTAGTGTCATCATTGGCTTCTTCACTTGAGTGTCCCATTCTCCAAATGACATCGTAATCTCCACCAGGAGGGAGATTGTCTGGATGCTGACAGTGATGAGTGAATCCTATAGGTAAATCTTTACTAAGGGAAAAAGGTATGATAGGGGTAAGACTAAAAAACAGTGCAGTGTTAAGGGGATGAGTCACTAATTCACAACATCTCATGGTCGGGTCAACATGTTTTCGCCTCGAATAGCCTTTAAGGGTCTACGCCGCGGCCTTCGTCAGGATGAAAAAAGTGTGGGGAGCCCTTATATTTTAGGGCTTTCCGTTGTTTAGTGTAGATGGGTGTACGCACTCACCCATATTCATCAGAAAACACACTTTGCTCAAGACGGAAAGTGGTTATGGCCGTCTTTGGCCTATAACTGGGAGGAAATCAAAATAAATAGCACTTATAGTTATGTACCGCTGATTCAAAAATCACCCAGTGTGCCACTTATCAAAACTGTTCAGCAGTAAATTAGCTGTTAATGGTATGATGATATATTACATGCATCAGTGAACTGAAAAGTAATGGGTACATCATAGCATTCTCTTTAAACAGACATGCATTACTCCAAGAGGTGCAGCATAGCACTCTCTCTCTCATAACTACCATTTCAGGGTTTGTCATCCAGGTGGTCAGACAAATCTCTGTTTCCCATAGAAAGGGCACCTAAGGTGCTGGCGGCAGAAAGGGCCCTGCCTCAGGAGGACATTGCACAAATTCTCAACTACTAAGACAGAGACTGTATTTAAAAAGCTGCCAGGAAGACAGCAGCAGCACACTACGAAAACCATAAAATAGCCATTTACCCGGATTATACCCAAAAAGTGCAGAAACAGAAAATCGCACTGGAAGTCAAACAGAAACTCAGGGCCATGAACTTGAAATATATGCTGCTATATCTCAGACGCCTAAGTGTAGTAGCCAATGGAAAAAACAAACTTCTTTAAATGCCACAAGGAGGTCTGGAGTTGGCTTGAGATGTTGGCCAAGCTCACACCAAGGAGGGTGGGCGGATTAATCATCTGCTCCAGACACAATGGTACTGTGGGGAGCTGACGGGCCAGCGTGGTCCCAGGGAGCCGAACCAAAGCAACTCCCCTCGCATTGTGATTCGAGACGATGGCTTCATGGGGGCTGAGAATGTGGACACGCCCATGGTGGATGTATTCAATGGACAAATGGCTCCCTCACCCTCTGCTAAGATGGAGGAAGGTCGAGCACAGCTATGGGCTGAATGATGTCACAGGGGCTGGCAGTCCATCCTACTTGTCTCACCAACCTTGACACAGACAATAAGACAGAAATTAGTGGCACATACGTTTCTCCTCAATGGAGTGGTTGGTGCTTACAATGGAGTGTGTAGAGAGGGAGGTGGGGGACAGTGCAATCTATTGAAAAGATGAGCATAGTACAGATACTCAGATTTGGCCATGGATGTGTGGTTCATACACAGAATGGGATGCATGGACTTGAACTACATTTGTAGATGGTGGAGGTTGCTGCTCCGTTGTCAACATCGTGAGTTGACTTTGTGGCAGATATTTATCTAATGGTATTGGATACAGGGAAAAATTGTGCATGTATTATATGCGTTTTTCTTGTATCAATACTTTGGTATATATGACAGTGGGAATGACCGCTAGCTGCTAGTTTCGGTTTGTCCTTTAACGCCATACTGGTGAGTTACCGGTCTAGCGTTGTCGGATTTAGACGTCGAAGATACTTAATCACGTGGAGACTCCGTCTGCAGGCATTAGAAAGCAGCATCCATTTGGTAACATCGTATGCTGACTTCCACATTCCTCCACAACGCAGTACAATCTGAGATTAGCGTTCTCTATCACGTCACCACGTAACGCGAATTCAACACCGGAATTACATTGAGTCTAAGCTCCCCCGCTATTTAAAGGTCAGTTTAGATAACGGATCACCACTGACTACCGTTTACCTTCGACTCATCACGCCGGTCGCTCGCAACATTGAGGAAACCGGGGTTATGGAAACATACAAATAAGGTAAATTAACTACAGAGGATCTAGCTTAAATATTATTAGCTTGTTTCAAACAATGTCTAAATTGCAACCAAATTTGATGCAGTATCATATACATCAGGCTTCACTTACTTTATTCGTTTTTTACTAAACATTGACAGAAAGACAATATAAAGCTGGTTAGTAACTAATCATCTACTTTAGGTCTACTTAAGAGAGGTTAGATTCCTAATTTAAAATGCAATAGTATCTTATATAATCAGTATACCCTTAATACAATAAGGCTATTAATCTATCTCTGACAGAAACTGCAGGTGTGACACTATAATGTTTTTAATAAAGATACATCTTGCCTCGAATTGCCACAAAGTTTGATACATTACCATAATTGGTTATCTGTACTATTCCTTTTTTAACCTAATTTGTTTTCACAACAATATTGAGATGACAGAGAGAGCCTTAGTAAACAAGTACCAATCTAAGATCCTTATGAGAAAACTTAGATCTCCACTTATAATGTAATAACATTGTATATAGCCGATATACTTCCTGCACAATAAGGTCATTCTATCCTTAACAGAAATTGTAGGTTGAACACCATAACATCTTAATATAATATACATTTTGCTTCTTTCTTTCATTAAGGAAAACTATTGCTTTCGTCTGGGTCCGCCATCTATGCGGCACTCCATATTTGGACATATATTGGTTAAATATACATAATATATAAATCAGGTAAATTTAGGTCATTCATTTTTTATCCTTACTTTAAGGTAAATCGGATATAGATCTAAAAATGATACAATCTTAAAATCTTTATTTGTAGATCCCTATATCCATATAATAAACGTTATTTCATACAATTCAGCACATTCGGCTGACTTCGTGACGCAATCAAGACCTTCAGATATTGTCAGGATCGTGTATAAAAGGTACTCACTATTAGAACCTAACAAGCTTTGTCTGCTGCAACTAAGGACTATAAACTGAATAATTATTAACTATATATCTACAGATTTTGAATTCCATCAGAATAACCCAGCATATAACCTTTTGGCATCCTTCATTCTTCGAAATATAGTTTAAGTAAGCATTCAAATAAATATCTGTAATCACGTTGGGTGAACATATAATCTAATACTGGAACGCTCGGTATACCCTTCTTTCCTATCACATCAGACTGTCTTTGTACTTTCTATATCTTCTCTTGGCTCTTTTTCACCCTAGATGATTATCTCTTTAATCGTTAATTATGTTTTGCTTCTTTCCCTGAATAAGGAATATGAAATGTTCTGGCTAATGATGTAACTTAAATATATTGTTTTTAAATTGATAAATGTTCATATAAACTGTTGTCTAGTATATGTTTCTTATTAATTTCAGAATTTGTGGCTTTTCCTGACGAAGGCGTATTTTACGCCGAAACATGCGTCGAAGACTAAAGATTGTGCCACGGGACTGTTGTTTTCTTTTTATCTGTACAAGAATTGTGTGTGTTTTTTTATGAGATTATTGGAACAAATGATATAATATTGTATGTTTATACTGAACAAATGTAATTTTATTTAACATTTTAGTAATAATTGATATGTGATAAATAATTAGAAAATTGCACTTTATTAACTACTCTTGTTGTTACATTGCTTTGACACATAGGATAAAGAAATGTTTTAAATGTAACCGTTGCCTAGGAAGTTACTGTCACACTGTGTATTGCCCTGTCCTAGGAATTTTATTCTTACCATATCAGGGGGTCCTAGTTATTTACGAAATATTACCCACCGCCTGTCTGTGTGGGACTGTTCTTGCTGCTTTGCATAAAGAGATATATCTGAGTTTTTATCTAACGATAGAATTGGTTGCCTACATTGAATGATCTTATCACATAGGTCTGATTTAATCAGTAATACCCTATATACATCTCTCTTACTACTCCACATTAGCTTTGTCTAATTTCTGCTTCTCTTCTTTTTTATCTTTCATCTCCTTTGTTTCCTTAGATATTATGGCCCAGTTAAAAACCTTTGGGTTTTCCGATGAGGAATTTGCCATATTGGTAGGGACCAGTAATTCTTTTGGAAGTAGCTCTAAGTCTAATATCCAATCTAATGATGACATCAATAACCTGTTGGATCTTAAAAAGAAACTCAAAAGAATGGAAGCACACGGAGAATTTATGCTGGAGTATCTTAAAGCCGGTATAATACCTCAAGGTCTACGTGTGCCGAACATTCCGGGGCTATTTATCCAATATAAAGAATTCTTACAAAAATGGAGCATGATTGCCAACAGGTGCTCAAGAGATCTGATGATATTAATAATAGAAACTTCCAGAGAATTAGCAGCAGTACTTAAAATAGATTTGAATGAATTAGAAGATAAAATTAAGAAAAATAACAGTATAGAAGAAGCCACAAAAAAACTGAAAGAGTCAAATAAAGAATTGGCTTCGTTTGCAGAATATTTAAACAAAAGAAAACTAGATAAGTTAACTAAAGATAAAAGATACTGCACATTGGAAAGAACATATCCATACTTACATGAAGACTTTTATAAACAAAATCAATACATAAATGATCAAACCTCTAGAAGACAAAAAGTTACGACTTTCTCAGATACATCTGATTCAGACAGTGAAAGCATTTCACATCAATATGAACCAACTGACACATATAATTCGTTTAACTCCAATAAAAATTCTCCCCAGTCTTTTTTAGGCCACAGAGGGACACGCAGGGGAAGACAGAGAGTCAGGTTCCAATCTCAATCTCAATCCAGAGGGAACTATCAAGGACCTCATTACCAACCAGATCCCCAATATCTATTAGAGACGAGGAACCGCCAATATTGGAAACACGGAGTGTAATCCCGATTTTCAATCTGTCCTCCCACCAACTGGACCCCCCCAGTATGAATCGTTTAGCTAAAGGTTTATCTTATGTACCACATTCTTTTGTTAACAAATTCGAACTCTATCAAGATATATTTTCCTTCTTCCGTAAAATTAGACTAAAAAATGTTTTTGACTTGAATGAAAAAAGAGAGAACAATAGTTTTCCACAAAATAGCCTGTCCTTTCCCTCAACTTTTACCCCTACATTAGAACAAGTAGGTCCAGAAGTAATAATATTTCAGCAGGTAGTTTTGAAACAATTAGAGCAAAATCTTAGATTCATACCTCAACCTATATAAAATTTAGATAAGGAAGAATTTTTAGCAATGAAAAATATGACACAAAACAAATCATTGATAATCAAATGCTGTGATAAAGGAGGAGGTATCGTAGTCCTAAACAAAGTAGACGACAAACAGAACATGCTAAAAATGTTAGAAAATCAATCCTTTTAGTGTAATGTCAAACTTAATCCTATCTCTCAGATAGAGAAAAGGATATTGGTTTTAACAAAATTTGCATTACATGAAGGATTTATTACAACTAAAGAATATGATTACCTTAACTACTCTAAAGGAAAAACTGCATGCATCTATGGCGTCCCTAAAATTCATAAAAATACAGACAATCCTCCCTACAGACCGATAGTTTCTACTATTGGTACAGTGACCGAACCACTGTCCAAATTTGTAGATAGCAAAATAAGACCCTATATATCCAAAATCAGGTCATATATACAAGACACCAGGGACATGATAAATAGAATAGAACGTTTGCCTTTTTACACCAATAATGATGTATTAGTGACTCTAGACATAGAGTCACCATACACCAATATTCCGCAACAAGATGCCATAGAGGCAACTAAATGGTTCATAGACACATTTGAAATACCGTGCTCGAAATTGTTCATAACAGAAAGCTTACAAATAATTTTAACAGAAAACATCTTTACTTTTGGAGACCATCTCTTTCGCCAAGTAAAAGGCGTTAGTATGGGAGCCTTGGTAGCACCTTCTATAGCCAACATCTATATTGCACTCTGGGAAACTAAGTTCATTCATAATGAAGTGGCACCTTTTTTCGAATCTGTCTCCCACTGGTCCAGATATATTGATGACATCTTTTTTATCTGGACTGGTGGGGAGGATACTTTATCAGAATTCCTAAAATGGTTAAACCATACAGATCCGAATCTACGATTTACGGCCAATAGTAACATCTCAGAAGTTTAATTCTTGGACATCATAGTCAGAAACCGATTAGGTAATTTAGAGGTTGACTTACACGTAAAACCTACAGCTAGGAATACATTGTTACATTTCAAAAGTTTCCATCCTAGAAGTCAAAAACAAAGCATCCCTTTCTCTCAGTTCTTAAGGGTTAGACGTAATTGCTCTAACCTGGCTGATTTAGATAAACAAGCGGTTGACATGAAAAGAACATTCTTAGAAAGAGGATATCCCCACAGACTCATCAGAGAATCCTACAAACGAGCTAGATTCTATGATAGGGACTGTCTACTTAAAACAGCAAAACACACTGAACAAAAACAACTTGTATGTATAACCAAACATTCGACGCTAAACGCAAAAGTGAAATACATAATTAACAATAATTGGCATATTTTAAACTGTGACTCAGATAAGACCAAAAAATTAGAGAAACCCCTTTATGCTTATCTCAGAAATAAGAACTTGAAAGATATCATGGTGCATTCTAGATTTGAAAGTCATATTCTGAATCAACCATTTATTCAGAAATCTTTTGATGGTGACTTTCCCATCAAGGGAACAACTAGATGCACTAAATGCAAATCTTGTGATTCTATTATACCAGGAGAAACCCTGGTTCACAATGGATTCACAATTCGGGCAACCCACATGTGGAATTGTAGAACACAAAATGTGATCTACTTAATCCTCTGTCCATGTCAACTTGGCTATGTGGGAGAAACCTCCAGAGCCATACATACCAGAACATCGTTCTGCAATAAAAATAGAAAAACTAGTGGCCCCACAGGTAAAACACTTTCTTGACCTACAACATAAACCAGAAGAACTCCGATGGCGTATCTTGGAAAAGATCAATATGCAAGAAGACAAAGGCGGCATGCAAGTCCGCAAAAAACTAGACGTTTTTTGGATCTTCTCATTAGATACTTTCCAAAAGGGTTTAAACAATGACCTACCTTGGGAAAATGCTATCATCTAATTGACCAAGTAAAACATATAGAGATTGCACTGTTCATCAACTCAATACTATTTCTGTCTAGTTATTCTGTAAGGATTAATATGTCCTATAAGTGATTACCAAATTAGACATAAAGTCCCAATAGAATAATAACAGCCACTATTTGTTCAAATAATGACTGATATTTGTATAATAGATATCTTTCCAAAGAACAAATATACAAAATAACATCATAGATATAGTTTTTCTATTTGTGCCCACCAATATAACTATCAAAATAGACAGTCTCTAGTTGTTAATGATGGTCTGACCTCTAATGCCATACCAACTTATTGACAGTTTGGCACCACCGGATTCACGTAGCGGACACATGTAGCCCCTTGAACTACATTTGTAGATGGTGGAGGTTGTTCCTCCGATGTCAACATCGTGAGTTGACTTTGTGGCAGATATTTCTCTAATGGTATTGGATACAGGGAAACATTGTGCATGTATTATATGCGTTTTTCTTGTATCAATACTTTGGTATATTTGACAGTGGGAATGACCGTTAGCTGCTAGTTTCGGTTTGTCCTTTAACGCCATACTGGTGAGCTACCGGTCTAGCGTTGTCGGATTTACACGTCGAAGATACTTAATCACGTGGAGACTCCGTCTGCAGGCATTAGAAAGCACCATCCATTTGGTAACATCGTATGCTGACTTCCGCATTCCTCCGCAACGCAGTACAATCTGAGATTAGCGTTCTCTATCACATCACCACGTAACGCGAATTCAACACCGGAATTACATTGAGTCTAAGCTTCCCCGCGATTTAAAGGGCAGTTTAGATAACGGATCACCACTGACTACCGTTTACCTTCGACTCGTCACGCCGGTCGCTCGCAACATTGAGGAAACCAGGATTATGGAATCATACAAATAAGGTAAATTAACTACAGAGGATCTAGCTTAAATATTATTAGCCTGTTTCAAACAATGTCTAAATTGCAACCAAATTTGATGCAGTATCATATACATCAGGCTTCACTTACTTTATTCGTTTTTTACTAAACATTGACAGAAAGACAATATAAAGCTGGTTAGTAACTAATCATCTACTTTAGGTCTCCTTAAGAGAGGTTAGATTCCTAATTTTAAATGCGACAGTATCTTATATAATCAGTATACCCTTAATACAATAAGGATATTAATCTATCTCTGACAGAAACTGCAGGTGTGACACTATAATGTTTTAAATAAAGATACATCTTGGCTCGAATTGCCACGAAGTTTGATACATTACCATAATTGGTTATCAGTACTATTCCTTTTTTAACCTCATTTGTTTTCACAACAATATTGAGATGACAGAGAGAGCCTTAGTAAACAAGTACCAATCTAAGATCCTTATCAGAAAACTTAGATCTCCACTTATAATGTAATACCATTGTATATAGCCAATATACCTCCTGCACAATAAGGTCATTCTATCCTTAACAGAAATTGTAGGTAGAACACCATAACATCTTAAAATAATATACATTTTGCTTCTTTCTTTCATTAGGAAAACTATTGCTTTCGTCTGGGTCCGCCATCTATGCGGCACTCCACATTTGGACATATATTGGTCAAATATACATAATATATAAATCAGGTAAATTTAGGTCATTCATTTTTTTATCCTTACTTTAAGGTGAATCGGATATAGATCTAAAAATGATAAAATCTTAAAATCTTTATTTGTAGATCCCTATATCCATATAATAAACGTTATTTCATACAATTCAGCACATTCGGCTGACTTCGTGACGCAGTCAAGACCTTCAGATATTGTCTGGATGGTGTATAAAAGGTACTCACTATTAGAACCTAACAAGCTTTGTCTGCTGCACCTAAGGACTATAAACTGAATAATTATTAACTATATATCTACAGATTTTGAATTCCATCAGAATAACCCAGCATATAAGCTTTTGGCATCCTTCATTCTTCGAAACATAGTTTAAGTAAGCATTCAAATAAATATCTGTAATCACGTTGGGTGAACATATAATCTAAAACTGGAACGCTCGGTATACCCTTCTTTCCTATCACATCCGACTGTCTTTGTACTTTCTATATCTTCTCTTGGCTCTTTTTCACCCTAGATGATTATCTCTTTAATCGTTAATTATGTTTTGCTTCTTTCCCTGAATAAGCAATATGAAATGTTCTGGCTAATGATGTAACTTAAATATATTGTTTTTAAATTGATAAATGTTCATATAAATTGTTGTCTAGTATATGTTTTTTATTAATTTCAGAATTTGTGGCTTTTCCTGACGAAGGCGTATTTTACGCCGAAACGTGCGTCGAAGACTAAAGATTGTGCCACAGGACTGTTGTTTTCTTTTTATCTGTACAAGAATTGTGTGTGTTTTTTATGAGATTATTGGAACAAATGATATAATATTGAATGTTTATACTGAACAAATGTAACTTTATTTAACATTTTGGTAATAATTGATATGTGATAAATAAATAGAAAATTGTACTTTTTTAAATACTCTTGTTGTTACATTGCTGTGACACATAGGATAAATAAATGTTTTAAATGTAACCATTGCCTAGGAAGTTACTGTCACACTGTGTATTGCCCTGTCCTAGGAATTTTATTCTTACCATATCAGGGGGTCCTAGTTATTTACGAAATATTACCCACAGCCTGTCTGTGTGGGACTGTTCTTGCTGTTTTGCATAAAGAGATATATCTGAGTTTTTATCTAATGATAGAATTGGTTGCCTACATTGAATGATCTTATCACATAGGTCTGATTTAATCAGTAATACCCTATATACATCTCTCTTACTACTCCACATTAACTTTGTCTAATTTCTGCTTCTCTTCTTTTTTATCTTTCATCTCCTTTGTTTCCTTAGATATTATGGCCCAGTTAAAAACCTTTGGGTTTTCCGATGAGGAATTTGCCATATTGGTAGGGACCAGTAATTCTTTTGGAAGTAGCTCTAAGTCTAATATTCAATCTAATGATGACATCAATAACCTGTTGGATCTTAAAAAGAAACTCAAAAGAATGGAAGCACACGCAGAATTTATGCTGGAGTATCTTAAAGCCGGTATAATACCTCAAGGTCTACGTGTGCGGAACATTCCGGGGCTATTTAACCAATATAAAGAATTCTTACAAAAATGGAGCATGATTGCCAACAGGTGCTCAAGAGATCTGATGATATTAATAATAGAAAACTTCCAGAGAATTAGCAGCAGTACTTAAAATAGATTTGAATGAATTAGAAGATAAAATTAAGAAAAATAACAGTATAGAAGAAGCCACAAAAAACTGGAAGAGTCAAATAAAGAATTGGCTTCGTTTGCAGAGTATTTAAACAAAAGAACTAAAGATAAAAGATACTGCACATTGGAAAGAACATATCCATACTTACATGAAGACTTTTATGAACAAAATCAATACATAAATGATCAAACCTCTAGAAGACAAAAAGTTACGACTTTCTCAGATACATCTGATTCAGACAGTGAAAGCATTTCACATCAATATGAACCAACTGACACATATAATTAGTTTAACTCCAATAAAAATTCTCACCAGTCTTTTTTAGGCCACAGAGGGACACGCAGGGGAAGACAGAGAGTCAGGTTCCAATCTCAAGCTCAATCCAGAGCGAACTATCAAGGACCTCATTACCAACCAGACCCCCAATATCTATTAGAGACGAGGAACCGCCAATATTGGAAACACGGAGTGTAATCCCCATTTTCAATCTGTCCTCCCACCAACTGGACCCCCCCCAGTATGAATCTTTTAGCTAAAGGTTTATCTTATGTAACACATTGTTTTGTTAACAAATTCGAACTCTATCAAGATATATTTTCCTTCTTCCGTAAAATTAGACTAAAAATGTTTTTGACTTGAATGAAGAAAGAGAGAACAATAGTTTTCCACAAAATAGCCTGTCCTTACCCTCAACCTTTACCCCTACATTAGAACAAGTAGGTCCAGAAGTATTAATATTTCAGCAGATATTTTTGAAACAATTAGAGCAAAATCTTAGATTCATACCTAAACCTATATAAAATTTAGATAAGGAAGAATTTTTAGCAATGAAAAATATGACACAAAACAAATCTTTGATAATCAAATGCTGTGATAAAGGAGGAGGTATCATAGTCCTAAACACAGTAGACTACGAACGGAACATGCTAAAAATGTTAGAAAATCAATCCTTTTATTGTAATGTCAAACTTAATCCTATCTCTCGGATAGAGAAAAGGATATTGGTTTTAACAAAATTTGCATTACATGAACGATTTATTACAACTAAAGAATATGATTACCTTAACTACTCTAAAGGAAAAACTGCATGCATCTATGGCATCCCTAAAATTCATAAAAATACAGACAATCCTCCCTACAGACCGATAGTTTCTACTATTGGTACAGTGACCGAACCACTGTCCAAATTTGTAGATAGCAAAATAAGACCCTATATATCCAAAATCAGGTCATATATACAAGACACCAGGGACATGATTAATAGAATAGAACATTTGCCTTTTAACACCAATAATGATGTATTAGTGACTCTAGTCATAGAGTCACCATACACCAATATTCCGCAACAAGATGCCATAGAGGCAATAAATGGTTCATAGATAGATTTGAAATACCGTGCTCGAAATTGTTCAGAACAGAATGCTTACAAATAATTTTAACAGAAAACATCTTTACTTTTGGAGACCATCTCTTTCGCCAAGTAAAAGGCGCTAGTATGGGAGCCTCTGTAGCATCTTCTATAGCCAACATTTACATGGCACTCTGGGAAACTAAGTTCATTCATAATGAAGTGGCACCTTTTTTCGAATCTGTCTCCCACTGGTCCAGATATATTGATGACATCTTTTTTATCTGGACTGGTGGGGAGGATACTTTATCAGAATTCCTAAAATGGTTAAACCATACAGATCCGAATCTACGATTTACGGCCAATAGTAACATCTCAGAAGTTGAATTCTTGGACATCATAATCAGAAACCGATTAGCTAATTTAGAGGTTGACTTACACGTAAAACCTACAGCTAGGAATACGTTGTTACATTTCAAAAGTTTCCATCCTAGAAGTCAAAAACAAAGCATCCCTTTCTCTCAGTTCTTAAGGGTTAGACGTAATGGTTCTAACCTGGCTGATTTAGATAAACAAGCGGTTGACATGAAAAGAAAATTCTTAGAAAGAGGATATCCCCACAAACTCATTAGAGAATCCTACAAACGAGCTAGATTCTATGATAGGGACTGTCTACTTAAAACAGCAAAACACACTGCACAAAAACAACTTGTATGTATAACCAAACATTCGACGCTAAACGCAAAAGTGAAATACATAATTAACAATAATTGGCATATTTTAAACTGTGACTCAGATAAGACCAAAAAATTAAAGAAACCCCTTTATGCTTATCGCAGAAATAAGAACTTGAAAGATATCATGGTGCACTCTAGATTTGAAAGTCATAATCTGAATCAACCATTTATTCAGAAATCTTTTGATGGTGACTTTCCCATCAAGGGAACAACTAGATGCACTAAATGCAAATCTTGTGATTCTATTATACCAGGAGAAACCCTGGTTCACAATGGATTCACAATTCGGGCAACCCACATGTGGAATTGTAGAACACAAAATGTGATCTACTTAATCCTCTGTCCATGTCAACTTGGCTATGTGGGAGAAACCTCCAGAGCCATACATACCAGAATAGCAGAACATCGTTCTGCAATAAAAACCAAAAACCTAGTGGCCCCACTGGTAAAACACTTTCTTGACCTACAACATAAACAAGAAGAACTCCGATGGCGTATCTTGGAAAAGATCAATATGCAAGAAGACAAAGGCGGCATGCAAGTCCGCAAAAAACTAGAAGTTTTTTGGATCTTCTCATTAGATACTTTCCAAAAGGGTTTAAACAATGACCTACCTTGGGAAAATGCTATCATCTAATTGACCAAATAAAACATATAGAGATTGCACTGTTCATCAACTCACTACTATTTCTGTCTGTTTATTCTGTAAGGATTAATATATCCTATAAGTGATTACCAAATTAGACATAAAGTCCCAATAGAATAATAACAGCCACTATTTGTTCAAATAATGACTGATATTTGTATAATAGATATCTTTCCAAAGAACAAATATACAAAATAACATCATAGATATAGTTTTTCTATTTTTGCCCACCAATATAAGAATATAACTATCAAAAGAGACAGTCTCTAGTTGTTAATGATGGTCTGACCTCTAATGCCATACCAACTTATTGACAGTTTGGCACTACCGGATTCACGTAGCGGACACATGTAGCCCCTTGAACTACATTTGTAGATGGTGGAGGTTGTTCCTCCGATGTCAACATCGTGGGTTGACTTTGTGGCAGATATTTCTCTAATGGTATTGGATACAGGGAAACATTGTGCATGTATTATATGCGTTTTTCTTGTATCAATACTTTGGTATATTTGACAGTGGGAATGACCGCTAGCTGCTAGTTTCGGTTTGTCCTTTAACGCCATACTGGTGAGCTACCGGTCTAGCGTTGTCGGATTTACACGCCGAAGATACTTAATCACGTGGAGACTCCGTCTGCAGGCATTAGAAAGCACCATCCATTTGGTAACATTGTATGCTGACTTCCGCATTCCTCCACAACGCAGTACAAACTGAGATTAGCGTTCTCTATCACTTCACCACGTAACGCGAATTCAACACCGGAATTACAGTGAGTCTAAGCTCCCCCGCTATTTAATGGTCAGTTTAGATAACGGATCACCACTGACTACCGTTAACCTTCGACTCGTCACGCCGGTCGCTCGCAACATTGAGGAAACCTGGATTATGGAATCATACAAATAAGGTCAGTTAACTACAGAGGATCTAGCTTAAATATTATTAGCCTGTTTCAAACAATGTCTAAATTGCAACCAAATTTGATGCAGTATCATATACATCAGGCTTCACTTACTTCATTCGTTTTTTTACTAAACATTGACAGAAAGACAATATAAAGCTGTTTAGTAAATAATCATCTACTTTAGGTCTCCTTAAGAGAGGTTAGATTCCTATGTTAAAATGCGACAGTATCTTATATAATCAGTATACCCTTAATACAATAAGGCTATTAATCTATCTCTGACAGAAACTGCAGGTGTGACACTATAATGTTTTAAATAAAGATACATCTTGCCTCGAATTGCCACAAAGTTTGATACATTACCATAATTGGTTATCAGTACTTTTCCTTTTTTAACCTCATTTGTTTTCACAACAATATTGAGATGACAGAGAGAGCCTTAGTAAACAAGTACCAATCTAAGATCCTTATCAGAAAACTTAGATCTCCACTTATAATGTAATAACATTGTATATAGCCAATACACTTCCTGCACAATAAGGTCATTCTATCCTTAACAGAAATTGTAGGTTGAACACCATAACATCTTAAAATAATATACATTTTGCTTCTTTCTTTCATTAAGGAAAACTATTGCTTTCGTCTGGGTCCGCCATCTATGTGGCACTCCACATTTGGACATATATTGGTCAAATATACATAATATATAAATCAGGTAAATTTAGGTCATTCATTTTTTATCCTTACTTTAAGGTGAATCGGATATAGATCTAAAAATGATACAATCTTAAAAACTTTATTTGTAGATCCCTATATCCATATAATAAACGTTATTTTATACAATTCAGCACATTCGGCTGACTTCGTGACGCAATCAAGACCTTCAGATATTGTCTGGATCGTGTATAAAAGGTACTCACTATTAGAACCTAACAAGCTTTGTCTGCTGCACCTAAGGACTATAAACTGAATAATTATTAACTATATATCTACAGATTTTGAATTCCATCAGAATAACCCAGCGTATAACCTTTTGGCATCCTTCATTCTTCGAAATATAGTTTAAGTAAGCATTCAAATAAATATCTGTAATCACGTTGAATGAACATATAATCTAATACTGGAACGCTCGGTATACCCTTCTTTCCTTTCACATCAGACTGTCTTTGTACTTTCTATATCTTCTCTTGGCTCTTTTTCACCCTAGATGATTATCTCTTTAATCGTTAATTATGTTTTGCTTCTTTCCCTGAATAAGGAATATGAAATGTAGGCACCATAAGCTATTCAATATGTTCTCACCTATATGTCTGGCTAATGATATGACTTAAATATATTGTTTTTAAATTGATAAATGTTCATATAAATTGGTGTCTAGTATATGTTTTTTATTAATTTCAGAATTTGTGGCTTTTCCTGACGAAGGCGTATTTTACGCCGAAACGCGCGTCGAAGGCTAAAGATTGTGCCACAGGACTGTTGTACTTTTCTTTTTATCTGTACAAGAATTGTGTGTGTTTCTTTTATAAGGTTATTGGAACAAATGATATAATAGTGTATGTTTATACTGAACAAATGTAACTTTTTAAAAACATTTTGGTAATAATTGATATGTGATAAATAAATAGAAAATTGTACTTTTTTAACTACTCTTGTTGTTATATTGCTTTGACACATAGGATAAAGAAATGTTTTAAATGTAACTGTTGCCTAGGAAGTTACTGTCACACTATGCATGGACTTAGGGTCATGCGCCTCTACTTCTATAGTTGTGTGGTA
The DNA here is from genome assembly GCF_964204655.1 of Triturus cristatus. Lineage (NCBI taxonomy): Eukaryota > Metazoa > Chordata > Amphibia > Caudata > Salamandridae > Triturus > Triturus cristatus. The sequence goes on along the minus strand of NC_140586.1, from coordinate 81,270,231 downwards.
TCTGGTTAGCGGCCCCTGCCAACGCCTCTCTTCTGGTCAACGGTCACAGGGGCTCTGGGGTGGATCAGTTCTCTTATTTATGTCATTAACAAGAATTAATAAGTTGCATATGACAAGGGGGGTGGTGGTGGGTTTGGACTGTATTTTTTTTTGTTTTTCTTTGCAGGTTCTAAACAATGGGGTGCTGTACTGGTGGCCTTGCTAAACAGAACATGAGGGTAAGCATAGTAGTTGTTGTTCCAGGTTATGCCATAATTACCTGAGAGGGTGTGGCAGGGTATTTATGTTCATACTTTCAACGGTCTGTTGCTACATGAGCAGCGGTAAGTTGTGCCACTGTCTCTCCTCTGGTCTCTTGGCATGGGTTCTCGGACTAGCCACAGTCCGGGATCCAAGGTGGCAGAACGACCGACAAATTATATACAGCAGGTTATGACAGACCAGAGATGCAACAGCTATAAGATGACCAGTTGTAACATTAGAGGCCTGGGAGGAAACACCAAACGTCATAGAGTCCTATCCTTTCTGAAGTGAAAGAACATTGATATTGCATGCCTAAAGGAGACACATCTCAATGATACCAAGGCAGCCAGGATGGGAAAAAAATGGAGCGACTGTTATATGATGTAACCTTCTCCACATACGCCAGAGGGCTCTTGATCTGGATCTCACCCGGGGGGCCTTTTGGCCTTACCTACTCTGAAGTGGACGTGGAGGGGGCGGTGTGTCCTGATACAGGGCACATTTGATGGTAAAGCGGTGAGCACTGTGAACACGTACATCCCAAATGTAGATAACAAACTTTACTTTTTCGCAATACAAAACCTCCTGTCAAACTGTTCGGACGATCCTCTCCACTGGCCAGGGGGATTTTAATTGTGCCCTTAATGGTTCTTTAGATAGAGGGGATGAACAATCTGGGATACATAGATACCTGGAGAATGCTACAACTAGACACACAAGTACATCTGCCATTCTCTACCACGTAACGCATACAGTCGCATGGAATGGATATTGGTGGTGGGCTTACACCCGGGCAGACTAAAGTCAGCGCCACACCTTGGTGGATTCTTATCTGACCACTCCCCTTTGCTGCTTGAGTGGGGCTGGGAAGCGATGCGAGGAACGGACAAAGCATGGAGAATGTTACTAGAGATGTTGACAGACGAGATACGCACGGATACGCTCTTGACCTTGACCATTTATATGGAGACTAATTGGGTGACGAGGACTACGGAGTGAGAGGTCATGAAGACTATGCTTCGTGGGGAATGTATGGGTATGGTGTAAAATGGCAAAGCTGAATGACTTGTTGGTGGATAGCCAGAGATTGAGGGAGAAAATGATGATGCGCGTGAGGAGGCAGAAGAGGCTAGACATCCGAGTGGCCAAGATATTCGTTAGGCTGGACAAATTCACACCGAAAGAATATCGGCAAGGTCTTCACAGGGAGGGGACAAACCGGGAAGACCCCTGGTATAGATTCTAAGGAGCAAAACTGAAATCCCCACTGTCCGATGACTTACACACCCCGACGGTATCTCTGCCCACACGCAGATCACGGTCTTGGAGACGTTTTGGGACCATCTAGTCCATATTTATCGAGAGGCTAGGACAGGTACAGCGGCTGCCATACGGGCATTTTTGGTCTCAATGGAGCTCCACAAGATCATGCAGGATTCGCATGATGAACTGGAGGCTGAGATTACGCTAGAGGAGCTGCAGGACACCAAAGGCTTTTTGCCCAAGGGGAAGGCCCCCCGGAAAGCGACAAGCTTACTGGTTGAACTGTAACAGACCTTCACGCCGCTGCTCTCATAGCAGTTATTTGCGGTCTATGTAGACACTAAACAAAAAAAGAATACTACCTCCCATTATGCAGGAGGAGATTATATGCATGATCAGAAAGTCGGGCGACAAATCCTCAGACCCCTCTACCTATCAGCCAACGATTATAATCAGTACTGGCGCAAAGGTCCTATGCAAAGTGCTGGCTAGCAGACAGCAGGGTGTAGTTGGTCTATTGGTTCATGAGGATCAATGCAGATTCATCCCAGGACGTAGGACCGCCATGAACCTTCACAGGCTCATGCATATACTGCATGATGTACGGGGCAGGGACGAGAAGATAGCGTTGGTTACGGTGAACCTGGAAAAAGCCTTCAACACTTTACTGTTGCTATACCTCATGGAGGTACTGAATGCCCTAGGCTTTGGCTCCTCCTTTGTAGATGGATTAAACTACTTTATGCATAGCCGAGAGCTAGGGTTATGCAGGGTCTTGGACGGCTGAAGTGTTGGTAAGGGAACCAGAGCATTGCTTTTCGCTCTAGCTTTGGAGCCACTGGCTACTAAGATAAGACGTAATATGAGTGAGCGGGGGACTGATATAGGACTAACTATGCATGTACTCTCTTTATATGCAGATGACACTCTGTTATATCTTCACTCTCCGCAACAGCCGCTAACGCAACTATTGGTCCACTTAGACTACTTTGGTGTAGCATCGGGCCTATGGGTGAACAGGATGAAGACAATACTCTTCCCACTGGGCTCATTGCTTGGGTTCCCGATGGTGCAGCTCTTGAGCCTGGGCATCAGGTGGGAGAACGGCAGATTGCGATACCTGGGTGTTATGGTCGCCGCAAGATTGACAAGCAGCATTAATATAATATGGGAAGGGTTCTGGATGATCTGGTGACAACCATTAAATTCTGGAATAATTACCCCCTTTCAGTCATACGTGGGTATTGTTCAAATGTTCCTCCTCCCACAATGTTTATATATTCTGCAAAATTTACTCTGCCTACTGAAGTCTATTGTGTTTAAGCAATTAAACAGTCTGATGGTCTCATTGGTGCGGGCCTGAAGTCATAATCGAGTTGCATTGGGCGCCCTGATACTGACTTAGGAAGGTGGAGGAGAGTCTGGCACTCTCGGACCTAGAGGTATACTACAATGCAGCGCATCTCCACACACTGCCAAGTGGCTGTTGGAAGATGACAACTGGGAGAAACAACTTTTAAGGCAGATGCATGGAGATGCTGCGTTGGAGATGCAGCTTGTGAAGGGGGCGGACTAGAGGTTGAGATTCCATGTGATAAGTAAGAACACTAAAACGTGGGAGAGGGAGGTGATCAGGGTACTGCAAAGACCGCCTTTTGAAAGGGAAATGGACATTTGGGACCCGACATCCTTCTGGGAATTTTAAAGGACGATGTTGATGGCCACCTGGAGAGACAAATGATGTTAAAAACTGGCAATATGTATCCCAGGGAGACATTCATGACCTTCCCAGATGCTAGAGAAACATTCGGGCTGGGCGCATGGCAATTTCTTAAATACGTTAAGATGGCCAGTAAGGCTTGGGAAATATGGACCTGCTTCCCAGACGTCCTGGGAAGCTCCATGGTGATGGGCATAATATTGCAGTTGTGCTCGAGTAGACACATGATCACTCAAATGTATAGGCCCTTGCTTTGAGATAAAAAGCAATCTCCAACGAGGGCAAGATCAGCATTGGAGATAGAGCTCGGGGATCAAATCTGACAGAGATTGGATTGTGGCTTGTGCTTTGGTAAAAGGGGTGTCTTGTAATTCACTCTTCAAACTGATTTATTTCCACTTTCTCCATCGCACCTACCTTAGGCTGATTATCCTAAGCAAAATATATCCAATAAAATCGGCGGCTTACCCCAGATGCCACATTCTTACATTTGACCTGGTCATGCCCTGACGCAGCACGTTTCTAGGCACTGGTCCCAGCCAGATTAGGCGAAGCCACTGGGGTGCCGTTGGCGCCTCACCACAACAATATCTGCTGGGCATCATGCAGAGACACAGGATGCTGAAGACGGGATATACGTTTTTACAGCTGGCCCTTGTGTTGGAAAAACAGCAAGTAGCCATTAGCTGGATGGGGACTTGGTACCCCAGCTGTAGGTGAAGGACATACATAACAGAGTTGTTCTTGGTTGAAGAAACCCATTTCAGGAGGGTTAGACATGCTGAAAAACTCCTGGCAGACCTGGGCAGAGGTCACCCGTGCTTTTCTCAGCATTGGGGAGGTGGCCCTCTCTGGGTGGTATGCTTGCTTGCGTTGGGGTGGGTACCACTGGTGGGGGTGGACCTCAGGGAGTCTCCCTTCATGGGAGGCCCACCGGACTGAATTTCTGTCACTGATTGTTATAACAAACCCTGCACTGCCCAAAGGGCTGTGGACGCTAGAAAATAGCTCTAGGCTGAGTTCCAGCTGATTTAACCGAGGCTGGCAATAGTAGTCTGCTACATTATGATTTCTGTTTGATATTAATTTGAGACCGTGGAGGCTGGAGGTTGAAAGTGACCACTACTGTTAAGTTATGCCTCTAATTATTCAGTGTACAACTGTCAACATGGGATATCGATAAATAAAGATATTTAAAAAAGGTTTTCAGTCGCAGGATTGGGACATCGAAGAGATTTTCAGCCCAGAATAATTTTGAAAAATGATGCTCAGGCCAAGGTAAATAAGTTAAGGAGTATCACTTTTTCACTAAGGAAAGAAGCAAGGAATTAGAGAAGTATATTCAAAGTGACATACATAAGCCAATAGAAACTTCAAACTGGATTGCCATACAACGGTAGCACAACATGGAAATTGAAAGCTCTGTATAGATCTCAGATATTTAAACAATATTATTATTGTAGATAGTTTACCTTTGCCCAAAAAATTGAAATATTTGCCATGATTAAAAATGCAAAGAATGTTTCAACTATTGACTTGAATTATAATTCATTAGCTTCACTGGCTTATAACCAGATTCCTTTTGAGCGTAGGCACACAACTGGCTTAATTACTCTGGACGAATGCTTCCAATTTAAACGTATGCTTTGCAGACTGACTTCTGCGACAGTGGTTTTTTAGAGGTTGTTTGGAACGTTTTGGGGCATCCATTTCTTCCACGATGATATTTTTTTAACGGTAAAAAAAAAGAATTTGAATATGATGAACCTTTAGAAAAAATATGAAGTTGATTGAGAGAAAAAGGTCTGACTGTTGCGTATGACATGACAGTGGAGAGTTTGACATACTTAGGGCATGAAGTCAGTGGAAACAAAAGCAAACCATGGACTCATTTGTTAGAGGCATCAAAGATGATGTAAAGACTTTTTTTAGGTATGGAAACATTTTAAGCCAAATTTGTTTTTACATTTTTCAATGAAAGCATTTCATATTAGACCATTGTTAAAATTAGAAACCAGTTTGACCGGAATAAGAACTATCAAACAGATTTTGAAAGGCTCAGGAGAGATATAGCTGAAACACCTGCACTTCAAGGATTTCATCCGAATGTCTTAAACACTGTCGCTGAATCTAGTAATTTGGAATTGATGCAGTATTAAGCCAGAAAGGTAGTGATGGCCAGGAATGGGTTATTGTCTTTGCGTCTCATTCTTGGTCACATAAGGAAAATAAATATTTTGTGAATGAATGTGAGGCTTTGGCATGTGCGTGGGCTTTAGATCACCTTAGGACATTTGTGTGAGGTACTACAGTGGAGATCAGATGTGATCATAAACCTTTAATCACATTGTTTATAAATGAAAAATTTGTGAATGTGTCAGCACGGCTAGCATGTTGATGCTCCGACAGGGTTATATGTACAGTGTTAGATAGAAATTGGGTTCCTGGTTCAATGGGGTATGAGCCCGTGTGAAGCAGCAACAACAATCCTAGTCAGGGTAAGAGTCAGGCAAACCCTAAATTAACCTGTGCTCACCCTCTGGTAGCTTGGCACAGAGCAGTCAGGCTAAACTAGAGACAATGTGTAAAGTATTTGTGCAACACTTCAAACAGTAAAAACAGTGAAAACACCGTACAAAAAGATCCGATTTCTGGTTTAGAAGTATAGAGTGTAATTTAATAAATAAAACAAGACCAAAACGACAAACATCCAATAAGTAGAACTTGAGATATTTAATTTTCGAAGTTTGTAAGTAAAATAGTACCAAGAAGCAAAAAAACGCAATTTGGGATATCTGGTTGCGCTGGACCTGGTCAAAGTCAAAAGATCAGGCACACTGTGATGGAGCGTGGGCCATCTACAGCGACACAGTTAGGCCAGCTGAACCAAAGTACATTAATCCTGGTTGCAGAACGTTGTGTGGATCCAAGGCAAGAAGCGTCGCGCAGTTGAGGCGATGTGGTGGTTCCAAAATGCAGAGAGGCTGCGGTGAGAAGCCCTATGCCTCATCGTCAAGGATCTCGTTGACGGGGCTTGCAATTTGAAGTTCGGCTGTCGAGGATGCAGTGAGCAGCTGAGGTGATACGTCGGTTCTGAGGAGCAGTGAGGCTGCAATGTGGAGTCCGGTGCCGTCGTTGAGCTGCCATTGAAGAGGGATGCGAGGACCTGGATCGGAGATGCGCTGCGCTATCAGTGATACATGGGTTCCAAAGATTGCGATGAGGACCTTCTGTGCCAGACCGAATCCACACAACTACAGCGATGCGTCGGGTCTGCTCGAGGATGTGCCGCTCAGCTGAGGAGATGCGTAGCTTCGGCTGGAGGATGAGCTGCCCAGCAGAGAGGGATGCGTTGGTTTTGCTGGGAAGCACCTTAGGCGCACATCCAAGGGACCACTTGGCAGGGTAAACTGAGGCTTCAGATCAGGAGGTCAGCCAACTAGCCCTTCGAGTCACTCTTGGTTTTGGATTTAAGTGATGATGGGCCAGTCCTCACCCATGCAAGGAGGGCAGCAGGGTAACAGTTCTTCTAGAGCAACAGTCCAGCAGAGTGGCAGTCCTTCAGAAGCACAGCAGTCCTTCTTCCTGTCCACAGGTCCAGACGTGGTGGTGTCTGAGGTCCAGAACATATACCCAGTTGTGCCTTTGAAGTGGGGGAGACTTCAAAGAACAAACCTTTGAAGAACACAGAGGTCTTTCCTTCCTGCCTGGTTCCAGACTCACTACAGGGTTGTATACAGCCCTTTATGTGTGGATAAGACACAGCCTATTTAAGTGTAAGTGAGGCTGGGTACGGTTCCTCCCTCCCATCCTGCCATGATGATCTATCTAGTCATACTTAAGCTCCTATTGTGTGTGGCTGTCTAGGGGGAATACACAAGCCCAACTGCCACCCACTCAAGAAGTGTAATCAAAGACAGGCAGTAGGCACAAAATGGCAAAAGCAAGAAAATGCCAACTCTCTAAAAGTTATATTGGTTAGGGGGTGCACTCCAGTATTTAAATTTTGAAAGAATACTTATATTTAAATGGGTACTACAGCTAGCAAGAGTGGCCAGTTCTTGCGAGGTGTATCGCAGTTAATGACAAGCTCAAAGGCTTGGATTAGCTGTGCACTGTTCACTGGTGGTTAAATCCACAAAATAATCCTTAACATATTCAAACATGAATTGATTTATTCATAATTCTTCTGTTGCATTTATATTCTGCATTTTGAAAATATGCATCACATGCATTTGCAATTTTTTATATATATATGTATATACAATCTCAATTTGTTAAATGAGTAAACAAAGTATATTTGATTAACACAAGTTAGAGATGCAATATCAATTGTACATAATTATACATCGCTGAGCACAATGTACGTAATATCTTATAGTTCGCCGTAGCATTGCCGTATGAAATTGCATACGGCAATGCTACAGCGAACTATAAGATATTACGTACATTGTGCACAGCAAGATTGAACCATATTCTATATCTTTAGAGTCAGTGAAATACACAGATTGGCACACCCTAGTAGGAGTAGTACAATATCAGATGTAGCCCCTGAAGAAGGAACAGCTCTCAGTTCCGAAATGCATTGGGCATTCATAATGAATGATGTATAATTATGTACAATTGATACTGCATCTCTAACTTGTGTTAATCAAATATACTTTGTTTACTCGTTTAACAAATTGAGATTGTATATACATATATATATAAAAAATTGCAAATGCATGTGATGCATATTTTCAAAATGCAGAATATAAATGCAACAGAAGAATTATGAATAAATCAATTCATGTTTGAATATGTTAAGGATTATTTTGTGATTTAACCACCAGTGAACAGTGCACAGCTAATCCAAGCCTCTGAGCTTGTCATTAACTGCAACTCTCTAAAAGTGCCATTTTTTAGAATTTCAATTTACAATCTGACTCCACCATAAATCAGGATTTTGTATTGTGATTCCAGAGTCACCAAACTTGAAGGGGTCGTCTATCTTTTCCCATTTGGAAATTAGACTTATAAAATGTACTAAGGCAACTCCGATATTATCCTATGGGAGAAATCAGCCTTGCTGTAGTGAAAAACACATGTAAGAATTTTTCCCTACCAGGACATGTAAAACTTAAAAGTACATGGACTGCTTTGGAAATACGCTGCAACCTGCCCTCTGGGCTATCCTGGGCCTACCCTTCGAGTGACTCACACATATTAAAAAGGAAGGTTTGGGCCAAGCAAAAGGCTTAACTTGCCAAGGCGACATGGCAGTTTAAAACTGCACACACAGGCTCTGCAAGGTCTGGCTTAAGGCATGGTTACAGGGCTGCTTAAGTGGGTGGACCAATCAGTGCTGCAAGCCCACTAATAGGATTTAAATTACAGGCCCTGGACACAGGTAGTGCATGACATTACTTAGGACTTATAAGTAAATTAAATATACCAACTGTGGATATGCCAATTAAACCATGTTATGGGGGTGACCACAAGCACTTTAGCACTGATTAGCAGTGGTAAAGTGCCTGGAATGGCATGGCGTGCAAACCAAAACAATGGATTTAACCCAGATGGGTGACAGGGGGTGAATGTTTGATTTGTTCAGCATTCCATCCATCATCTGTTCTTTTTGCTTTTGTCACTCTAAGAGGGAAGGGTATGCCCAGGCGTGGACCCCATTTTTACTGGATTCACGCCAGCCTGACTGATGAGGGGTGATACCCTGAACTCAGTCCCAGGATGCTTGTTTCACATCCAGGGAGTACCTGGCCTGGCAGTCCGGGATAGAATGTTCCCATGGGGAGCTGGGTCATAACTGATTTGCATATGGCTGGGTCCAAACTAGGGTGGAATGATGAGCAAAAAAACCGATGAATTAAACCCACATCCATGACTGAGGGTGAATGTTTGATTTCTTCAGCATTTCGTCCATCATCTTTTCTTTTTGCATTTGCCGCCCTAAGTGGGAAAGGGGTTTCCCAGACATGGTTCCCGTGCTCGCTGAACCACCAGATTCAAGCTAGCCTGGCTGATATGGGGTGATACTACGAAATCGTTCCCAGGATTATAGTTTCTGGTCCAGGGAGGACCTTGTCTGGCAGTTGGGGTTGGACTGTTCCAATGAGGAGCAGGGTCAAGACTGATTTGCATATGGCTGGCTCTATACTATAATGGTGTGGAGTGCAAAAAACGATGCATTTAACCCAGACATGTGACTGGGGGTGAATGTTTGATTTGTTCAGGATTCCGTCCCTCATCTGTTCTTTTTGCATTTGTCGCCCTAAGTGGGAAGGGGGCCCCGTGCTCAATACATCTAATAGCTACCTAGGTACCTTAAGTCCTTGTGGTAGCCCCACTGCTTTTACTTAGTCCCAGTCCTATTCCCCGAATTAAAATATTCATAGGGCTGGTGCCTATTTTAAATCACTTTGCCACCTAAAACACACACTAAGATTCACTCATTTTTTACCCACACACACTCTTCACATACAGCGATCTCAGATCAAAAGAACTCCGCTAAAGATGCCACCAGGCCCGTTGGACATTGCAGCGCCGGTCTGACGAGGAGCGCCCTATGATGAAGCATGACACCCCAACAGGTGTGTGAGGGCATTACGATCTGGAAAATAGATCCCCCTGCGACTTAAAACAGTAGGCAGACAGTGACCTTCAGTACTTCTGCCAGAATAGAGGAACTGACTCCCTTCCGTGAATCAGATGTACACATATGGGAGCATAGGAACAGGACCTCTTTAAATAATTAGCTCTTATGTACCCCTTTTGATTATACGAAAAGGCTTAACTTACCAGGTCGATATGGCAGTTTAATACTGTACGCACAGGCTCAGCAATGGCAGGCCTGAGACATGTTTACAGGTCTACCTAAGAGGGTGGCAAAATCAGTGCTGCAAGCCTAATAGTAGCATTTATTTTACAGGGCCTGGGTACAGGTTGTGCACATTACTTGGGACTTATAACAAAATTAAATATACCAATTTTGGATATGCAAATCGAACCATGTTTAGGGGAGTGAGCACAAGCACTCTAGCACTGATTAGAAGTGGTAAAGGCCACAGAGTCCTAAGGCCCAAAAAAAGCAAAAATGTAGCAAACCTGGAGGCGAGCAGGCAAACAGTTTGGGGTAAGACCACCCTAACTCTGTCAGGTATAAAATATAGGACCACATATGTTCCTGTAAAGAGGAATATTGTGCACGATTTTGTCCCGAATGCGAATACTAACGATGGAATGTGAATGTAATGAATGGATACATTATCAAAGTGCTTGGTGAATGACAACAGTCAACGAGCTATCAAAAAAGAAATGTGGGCTGTTGAGTAGAGGTGTGACAAAACCTTGTATCTGGTGAGAGTTTGTTAAGCGTGGTTGGCCAAATAAATAAATGTTAGATGTGGAGGTATGATTTCTCCGAGTGGCTGGAGAAAGTTTATATAGGTGGCCGGGTGTGGAGATTGCCATTGAGCATTTGGTAAAAAAAAAGTGTTAAATGCGAGAGGTCAGATAAGCCACTATAAACAATGTAAATGCCCATAGCTATTACAGCTTGCCCACAATTACAGGGGTGTGAAATTCCTATAGCCTGACTCCCAGTACATATTATAGTCATGTTTATTTTGTCCTTTTGACAAGTTGGCCCAATCCCCTGCAGTGCAAACCCTTTGGCTGCCAGTTTACAGTACCACATTATGGATCAGGGAAAGGTATTGTCGACAGTTAAGGTAACATTTGCGACCATAGGTTAAAGCTGTTTGATCTTGAATTTATGGTTCATTAATGCAAAGCCTGTATTAATAGGGTGAGCGCCACTAGGAAATGCTGTAGGCTCAGACTGCACTGCTAAAAGTTGTTACAGGATAAAAATGTGTATTCACATTTGCAAAGTTTAACAGTATGAGGCTACCTAAAATGCTCCCAGGATGCTCAATGATTCGATGTAAATATTTACAGAAGCTCGAAAGCAGGATTGATGAGTCTTTGCTTTCAAAATAAAATGTTCTAAAAGAAATGCAACTAGGAAACAAAAAAACATCTTGCTAAACCACTGTGAAATTTTAGTTACCATTTCTTTGAAGCTTCTTCTAGTAAAATGTGTTGATGCATGTGAGTATTCCCAAACAATATTCATAATGGAAAATTCGGTGCAACCAGTTTTAACAAGATTATGGGAAATATGAATAGAAACAATCACTGGCAAAGCCAACAAGTCTGCCTTTGATGGTCAGCCTTTTGGTTTTGTCAACGCATGTCTTGTTTCAACGTGGCTTTTGTAAAACTTTTATTGTTGTAGGAGATGCCATGCCCTTATCAGTATAACAATTATTGGCAAAAAGTAATATTATTTTTTGGTCTCAAAAAGCACATAATTCCCTGGCACTGAACAAAACTACTTTGAGTGCCAATATGCTCATTGTGAAAGAGCAGAGTGCTGTCACTCACACTAAAGCCAGCCTATGGCTAGATAGACAGATTTTTAATAAAATCAAAAAAGTTTTGGTTAACTCAAGACCTAATGAGTGGCCCAATTCTTAAATAAAGTCACACAATTGCAACCATGGTATATGCCCTTGCATTAGTACAGATGTATGGCTTTCATTCATTTATTTACAGAAGTAGACCAGAAAATAGTACTCCTTGAAATATAGTAGTGAACTGCATTTTAGCACAGGCAAATATGGATGTGTGATTTGCTCATGCAAACATCAGTTGAGAGTTCACAAGTTCACTTTTCCTCAAACGACTTTTGTCTCAATCCTGTAAGAAATGTTAATTCAGGCCTTGTCAGGAGTAAATTTTTAACCTTTCCCAGTAAAGATAAAGATTAGAGAGGAGCCGGTGAAAATCCCAAAAACATGTAAGTTAGTAGGTTGGCACAAACTCAAAAGTGCATTCCAACCATGAAACTATTAACGCTACCTCCATCCCCAGTAATGTAGATCTGTGGAAAGGTGGCAAAAGAAGAGAACTGCTAGAATTAAAACCCTTCCGTAGTAGAAGCCCTGGCATAATCAGAGAGGCTATTATCAGAGCTCTTATATAATGAGATTGCTACCATAATTTGTCGCCGAGCTACGTGCCACCAAAGGGCCAAGTGGATTTTCTTTACAGGACAAGAAGATTTATGAAGCAACCTGCCCCATGGACAAGTATATATTTAATTAAATTCCACACCCCTGCAATTACCATGGAAATGAAATGTATTGCTATGGATAGTATGGGACCTATTGGTGCAGATCAGAAGTTTGGTTTAGTAGTTATGGATTTCTTTTCTAGATGGCCCATAGTAAAAATGGCCAATACTATTGCTGCTGTGTTTGAATTTCTGAAGGAGAATTTCCTATGTAAAGCTGTACCCGTGAGCTTACTTCCAGACAATGGTGTGCAATTTGTGTCTGGTAAGACTAAAGCATCTCTTGAGAATAATGGAATCATTCAGCAGAACACTTCACTATGTAATCCCAATACCGGTGCAAGGTTTAATTAATTACTGAATGTTGTTATTCAGTTAGCCAATAGGACCGATTTAGATTGGGAATCTATGTGGTCATACAGGTCATTCGTATGTAATGCCTCTGGTGCTACTCCATTTGAGATAATGAGGGAACGCTATCCCAGGTTTAAATTCAATGAAAGATTTTAAAGCATTCGTGTCCAGAATTTTCAATTCTATCAAGGACACGCAGGCGAGGACTGTGCTTCTCTATCTTTACTGCAAAACTCACAGCAGCCAATAAAAACACAGTAAACACAAACTACATTTCCCAGAAGGCCATCAATCAATCAATCAGGGATCACTCACCTCTATATTATAGACAACCCTCGAGGACTACTCCTCTTTCTTTGCAAGTCACCAGTTCATACAGCTTAACCATGAACCCGAATATTCCAACAAATCCCACACGGCCAAAGATCCTCTAGCCCCCCCCAAACACGATTGAACGCTGGATAAAAGGAAGACAAATTAAGAAAACTTTTGCCAACATTTGAAACTGAAAACTTTGGACCATGAGCCCTGAATACACTCCACTCTGCCTTTGGTCTTAAACCTGCCACACAGAACAAAATAACTACAAAGGATGGGGGCAAAGTCATGAACAACTTAATATCATACAGTGATGAATCAATCAATTGTACAGGTGGGATAATCCTCGCCTCCATGTCCTACATTAAAAATTCTTGACGCGAATGCTTGAAAATGTTTCATTCTATGTCAGAAATGGAGGATCAGATTATGCTTGTTTAAAGCTGATCTACCACCACAGATGCACCATTTACAATAGGTATATAGTAAAAACATTTAAAAGTAGATTCTGATGACCAATCAGCTGCTCTCATAACGTCCGCCAAATGAGACCCCAACACAATGGACTTAGATGCTGTCGCTACCCTTACTGAATGCGCACCAAACACACAAATGTCCACTTCGGGTTCTGCCAGCAACCGTTTGACTCAATGAGCCAATGTGGCAGAGGCCACCAGACCAAAGGGTTTCTATAAAGCAATCAACAATTGCCTCACAGGATTACATCTGATCGATCAGGTTGCCAGTGTGTAAGCTTTAAGGCATTGAACGACACACAACTGTGGATTGTCTGGAAAAGTGAGGTAGAAAATACATTTAAAATATTTTTTTGTCCACCTGGAAAGCTGGAAAGAAAACTCCTTCTGGAGAAAATACTAGTTGCAACGTCAAGAGCTTTGACATGCGAGACTGCAGCATTAGATGAGGCAAAAAGTTTGGCCGATAACTGCTTATATGACAAAAGTGAGTTCTCTGGCCAGCTCTGTATGAATCTAAGCACCACATTGACAACAAAAGCAGAAAATAACAGGTCCTCGGAGGCTTCGAGAATGGAATGCCACACATAGCTCTGTAGACCAAGGGATGCTGTCCAAATGGGTTTACCATCCAGGGAAGTATGTCTGGTGAAAATGGCGTAGCGAAAATTATTCACAGATTGGTAAACCATACCATCTGCTGCGAGAGAAGACAGTAAGTTCACTACCTGGAATAAGTCTGCCCCCACCGGACCATGACCTTGTGGATCACACTGACAGATCCATTGATGCCATGCCAAAGCATACCACTTATAGGTGCTGGAATTCTAGTCTGCCGTCACGCTGGGATGACCTGGCAAAAGTTCTGCAATAATCAAGATCTTGCATTGCAGGCAAAAATGCCAAAATTCCTAGACAATCTCCGCCAGCATGCGAGATCTGGTGGACCCCTCTAAACTGGGGTGGCATGGTGAGCAAAAGAATGATAGATTTAACCCAGATCTCTTGACTGAGGGAGAATGTTTTGATTTGTTCTGCATTCCGTCCATCAATTGTGTGCCTTTTGCTTTCTGGCCCCCAATTTGTTGACATATCAAACAGCCGACAAGTCGTCTATTCTCAAAAGTATGCAACCAGAGAACTTCTGGGGAGACAGAGCCCTGGTGGCAAACAAACCCGCCAGGAGTGCCAGACAATTGCTATGGAGCTGGAGCTCTTCATCTGACCAACGGCCCTTGTGGAGATTGGACCGCAGCATGCTCCCTAGTCCCACCTGCTCACATCTGACTCTATGATGATGTCCGGCAGAGAACCAAAAATCACTCTCACATTCCAGGTCGCCATGTGACTCAGCCATCATTCCAGCTCAATCCTGGTTTCCTGAGACAAGGGAACTAAGGCTGAATAGGACAGTCCCTTTTGGAGGTGATGTATTTTGAGCCACTGGAGATCTCAATAATGAAGGGGAGACGAAAAAATGGCTTGAATGGAGGATGTGAGCAACACCACGATTTAAGCCACCTGTCTTAGCGATACTGCCTCCTTAAATACCAGGGACTTCAATTCTCTCTTGACTTCCTTGATGTTTTGAGGGGGAAATAATAACTGCACCGTCACTGAATCTATCTGGAAGCACAGGAATTCTATGGATTGTGAAAGAATCAACCAGATCTTCTCCAAATTCAGAAGAAATCCCAACTGTTGAGGAAGAGATATGGTCAAGGAGGTCGTCCAGATAAATTATGAGACGCAACCCCCTCAGCACGTAAGAATTCCACTAAAGGTTTCATTAATTTGGTGAAACACCAAGGGGCAGAGATAGACCAAAAGGAAGAGCAGAGTACTTGAACTGAGCATTCTGCCATCGGAACTGGAGATAACAGCGGTGGGGAGGAAAATTCTGGATGGTGAGGTAGGCATCCTTTAAGTCGAGACGGACCCTCCAGCCACCTTCTCTGAGGAGGTATCTGAGTAGGTGAATGCCCTCAATTTTTAAATGGTGATAACAAACCCAGCTGTTGAAGTCCCTAAGGTTGAGAACCAGCCTGTGACCACCACCTGCTTGGGAATCAAGAAGATTGAACTGCAAAAACATCTTGTATGCTAAGACGCAAGGGAAATGGCACCTTTGGCCAACGGACTCTGAATCTCCTTGTCTGTGACCATTTGATTTGGAAGGGAAAAAGACTGACGAAGAATAGGGACCCACTGGGATGGTGTCCCGTAAAACTCTATTTGATAACCCTAGACAGTCTGGAGGACCCAGGCATCCTGAGTTATCTGAGCCCAGTTGTGAAAAAAGAGAAATACGACCCTCAGAAATACCCGAGAGGAAGAAATCACATGTAATTGACACCTGTGCTCCTCTGTGCGTTCCAACTCGGTAGCTCTGTGGAAGCAAACTCAGGAGGGATAGTAGGTAGTCCCACCGACATAACCCTGCCACGAGGAGCTCTGGCGAACATCAAACCCATGTTGGGGGTCTCTGAAGTGGGCCCGGCCAGGCAAACAACCTTGGAGGCGCCTGGCCCTGGCAAAAAGACTGGAGTAAAAGACCTTTTTGAGGGAGCGCCTTGTCCAAGGCTGTGAAAGTATTGACAAATTTGCCCAGATCCTTACCAACGAGGAGGATGCTTGCCACAGAGCCTGATTCTGTAGAGGCTAATTCTGAAAGTTTCAGGTCTATGCACATCAGTATTCACTTTCTACGCTCCGTAGGTATGCTGCAGATAGCACTGCCCACCTGGCAAATGGCACGCTGGGCCCAACCCGCCAAGACCTTGGAATCAATGGGGTTCTCCCTTTCCATAGCGTTATCCGCTAACTCAAGGATCTTTGCTAGCCGTCCAGTAACATCTAGCCAGCAATCTTGACAAGACCACCAGGCTCTAGCAATGCCTTTTTTTTAGTGTCCTTAGATAATATTTTTAGAAGGATACCCATGTTGTTATCAACCTCAGGTGTGTCGGAGACTCTGTTTTCCAAGGTCGGGTGAGGTCATTCTATCCTGAGCCTAGCTCTTATGTCCTCATCGAACCCTGTGCTTAGGTGGGCATGTAGGTATTCAGAATCTTTGTGTTGTGCGGTCCAGTCACTAGATCTGGGGTGAACAATGTCCTCTGGGTCAAGTCAAGGAGATTTGACTGGGACAAATCCTACAAGAGGGTAGTACGGCTCCTTTTGGCCGGGACAGGAACTTAATCCGGGGGAGTGGAAGGGTCGGACTGGGGGACGCCGTCCTGGGAAAGAGGACTAGGGGGAGTGGTCGGTGACAGTAAGGGTGCTGTAAATGCGGTCCATCAAAAAGCATTGAGAGTCAAGCAAAACCATCTGTGTGGGGGAGCTTAACACCTTGGGCCTAGGAGGGGGGCTCCTGGGAGGGGCTTAAAGAGGGCTTGAGGAAGTGGTGGCAGAACAGGGGCACGCTCCACAATCATGCGCAGCTGGCGAGTAAAGGGTTAAAGGGCAACTGCAAGAGCCTTATTAACAGAATGCTCGTAAGATAAGGTTAAAGCCTCAGCTAGTTCTTCCCCCAGTCTGAATTCTATTACAGGACTGGAGGCTTCGTATTATGCTTCTCTTTCTATTTATTGCTACTCACAGCAGCCAATGAAAACTTGTATCATGTAAACAAAAACTACATTTCCCATGATGCATATGTTACATCACATCCTGCAATGCCCATAAGAGCCACCATCACCGGAACTTGTCCTCTTTCTTTGCTGCTCATGCAGGAAGTTAAGTGCTCGAGATCTTTATATTATCGTAATTGATATGTGATGCTTTATTAATTGTTACAGCAAGCGCCGCTTCATGTGTATGTATTTAAGCGGTATACATTTCATCCGCTTTGCTGTGCGAGTGTTATTTTAGCCCTCGGGGCGCTGGGACACTCCCGCTGGGAGCGTTGTTCATTTACATGTCAGGAGGCCCGCTCGGGCTTGTGTTAGGTCTGTTGGGTGCGCGTGTATTGCGCTAGTGTATGCAGGCTTCCCAGCGCGTTGCCTGCTTCGTTTTTGTTCGCGCTACAAGAGCTTTGCATAATTTATGCCCCTTCAAGTGTTTGGTACCGCTCCGCCTACGGCAGTGTTCTAAATAAATAGAAATACAGCGCAAAGGCTTCTCTTGTCGGCCGGTGCGATTGGAGCCTTTCACTTTCGGTTTTCGTCATGTTTTCACGTGCGTAGCCCAATTGGGCTATATTTTGGTAGGATTGGCTACGCATGTCGATACTGCCCGTTTTTAGTTTATTCCACCGGGGATTTCACCACTGAGCATTTCCCTACGCCTGGCTGGCTGTAAAAATGATCTGGGCCTGGAGGGAGCACACCTCCTTGGTCAATATTGGCTCTTTGGCTCCACTACGCCCTGAGGGCTGTAAGAACAGTGATACAGCTTATGCTGAGGAGCTAGGTACCTTTTCTGATTTGTGCTGTGGGTTGACTCCCCCCCTTTACTCCTCCTTACTACTTGCCTTTTGAGCAAATATATTTATAAATTTGGTTCAGCAATGGAGAATTGGGTCCATTATGAGGAGGATGATACCTTATATGAGGAGGAAGTGGGTACCCCTTCCAGTGAAGAGAACATTGTTGAGGCCCTGGATGGCTCGGTCCAAGAGTCGGTCAACAAGGCCCTGGAGAAAGCAGTTCCGGGAACTGCGCAGCAAGCGTTAGCTACTGCGTTGTAACCTATAACCAAACAACTGGAGAAGTTTTCGAAGCGCCATGGCTTCACTGCTCCGGCAGGTGCTCCCACAGGCGGCTCCCAGCCTAAGCCTTGGCCTCACTCTGCCTATTACTCTTCGCTTCCTCGTCCCGATGCTGACAAAGATAAGGTTCAGGATACCGATCCCGATACGACGAGCTCTGACACCCCAGACGAATCCCCTCCCAAGAAGAGAACGAAGAAATCGAAGAATGTGGAAGTTCCACAAGCAATCCCTACTCCATTTACATTTAACCCTGCTGACATCGTCCATCCCAAGTCATCGGATTGGCTGCCCGCCCCGAGGTGGCAGCGTATTTGCATGAAAATCTCCGCAAACGTTTTGATAAGGAGGTGCGCAACAGACTACGCTCTGAATGCCCTCGACCAGACATCTCGGATAAAGTGGCCGAAACCCCTGAAATAGACTCTAGCCTTTTGACCTTCCTAAAGAAGTTCGCGAAGGATCCCAAGAAAGGTATTGATCGCGCCTGGCGAGGGTGCCAGGATAAGCTCTTGGATGTGGTCGGCCCTCTGGCCAAGATTCTGGAGATGGCCTTGGAAGCACAGGAATCGGGGACCACAGTAGATTCCCATGTGTTGGCGGGCGGGACCCAACGAGCCATATGTCTTTTGAGTAATGCCAACTGCGCCATCTCCAAGGAGCGGCACAAATCCATACTCATGCGCATGGACTCTAACGGAGTTGGCAGCGGCAGAACCTGGTCCCCTGGCGGACGGAAACCTTTTTGGGGACCGTTTCGTCAAGGATGTGGCTAAGTATGTGGTCACATTCACGACCTTGGATAAGGCGCAGTCAGGAATAAAACGAGTCTTTCAGGCTGGGATTTTCAACAGGGCGGGCGAGGCCGGGGATGCTCGTTTGGCCGTCAGTTTTCATTTCGGTCATAGCCGAGTACATTCCGTGTCAGTCGAATGTAATGGCATACTGGAACGCACGCCATCTCAGGGATTACAGCAACTTGGCAGCTCCAACCCCAGATAGTTCAGTGGTTGCAGGAGATATGGGGACTTTGCGAGATCGACCTGTTTGCCTCCAGACTGAATCGTCAAATGACCAAGTTTTTCAGCTGGAGGCCAGATCCACTAGCTCTAGTGACAGATGCTTTTTCACAGGATTGGACTCCGAATTTGAATTATGCGTTTCCACCCTTCATTCTAATTCCCCGTGTGGTCACACAGGTGATGCGTCAGAAGGCAGAGGTGATTTTAGTAACTCCCTTGTGGAAGTCCCAGCCTTGGTTCCCGATACTGTTGGAGGCGAGTTGCGACTTCCCCAGGAGGATCCCATGGTCCTCAACGATGCTCCAGGGCCCTCATGGAGAGATGCACCCGATGGTTATAACGGGGCAATTGTCCCTGATGGCCTGGAGACTTTCCGGCAACGTTGGCAAATGCCAGGATTTTCGGAACAAGCTTCAGACTTTATCAACCAAGCTTGGGCCCCTCTACCAAGAAACCGTATTCTTCAGCTTGGAAGTGTTGGGTTTGTTGGTGCGTGGAACAACACGTGGAGCCCGTGGGGGCAGACTTACCCTCTGTTGTAAATGTTTTGTCCGAAAAGGCTTCTGAGGGTTTGGCATATCGTTCTGTCAACAATTTTCGTTCAGGCATATCGGCGGGCCACTCTCATGTTGAGGGCAAACCAGTAGGGATGCATCCTTTAATATGTAAACTCTTGAAAGGTATTAGAGTAGCTAATCCACCCAAGCCAAAGTATTCTTCCTTGTGGGATGTCTCGTTAGTTCTTTCCTTATTTAATCAATGGCCCAGCAACGATATGTTGACAAGGAAACAACTTTCTTCCAAATTGGCCATGCTGTTATGCCTGGCAGCCTGTAGACGTTCGTCGGACGTTAAAGCTCTAGACATTACAGGTAGAGTATTTACTCCTGAAGGAGTTTCTTTTAATATTACGTCCAGGACTAAAACTATGTCACGCAATGTAGACTATCACGCTTTTCTGGATAATACCAAGCTTTGTGTGGTTCAATGTCTTAAAGCCTATGAAGAATGTACCAGGTCTATTCGCCCTGATGGTGTGGTGCAATTATTAATTGCCTTGCAGAAACCCTACAAGCCTGTCACTGCGGCTACTATAGCCAGACGGTTAAAATATGTTATGCAGGAAGCAGGTATTAATACTCAAGTCTTTGGTGCACATTCTGTCCGTGGCGCCATGGCCTCTAAGACGTTCATGTTGGGTTCTACTGTTCAAGATATCATGCATTCTGCAGATTGGTCTTCTGAGTCGACTTTTAAACAGTTTTATTATATATAGAGGATATATCACCGGTGGGTGATATATCCTTTGTGGTCTTTAACCAGCGTTAAACTAGCATAATACAAAACCTCCGGTCCTGTAATAGAATAAAAAATTAGCTAGCATTCGCGCCAAGAATTTTCAATTCTATTAAGGACACAGAGGCGAGGATTATCCCACCCGGTTACATTACAGTATTGTAATTATTACCCACCCGTTTGCATTTATATTATGGTTACGCAGAAGTTACGGGTTGTTCTATCTCTCCTTCTTTCAGGGTCTGAGAAGAAGATGGATTAAGTGTAATCCTGGTTGAGACGACATACCTCCCAGCTGGTCTGTTTCTTCCACATTGGAAGCTATTGTTTGGACTTCAGTTATATTGTTGGACTTTTAAGGTTCGAAGCAAAGAAAGAGGACAAGTTCCTGTGATGGTGGCTCTTATGGGGCATTGCAGGATGTGATGTAACATATGCATCATGGTAAATGTAGTTTTTGTTTACATGATACAAATTTTCATTGGCTGCTGTGAGTAGCAATAAATAGAAAGAGAAGCATAATCCTCGCCTCCGTGTCCTTAATAGAATTGAAAATTCTTGGCGCGAATGCTAGCTAATTTTTTACTCCCCTGCAGTATAAGGCTCACCTGTTTCTCTCAAGGATCTCGGTAGGATCGACGTGGGCATACCTTTGTTGCTCATTGTCTTCGATTATAGTTCCACTTTCCCCAGATACTTTATAATTGCGTTACAGCCTTGGGCATTAATCTACTAGGCGCACACTTATTTCCCAAAATATAATCATGATGACTCCTCTTCTTGGGCAATAAAATGCAGATAAAGCTGGCACTATCTACTTATCGGCATTTGAATACCATCCACGCCTTTGGCTGTTGCGCTCTGCAAATATGCTATTTCTGAAACTATTAATTTGAATACGAATCCACGCCTTCGGCTGTCGCGCTCAGCAAATATGCTATTTCTGAAACTATTAAATATAACTCCACAAACACATATGAAAATTACAAATGCTTTGTTGAAACACCCAAAATATTCCTACGTTAATGACTTCAGTAATATACTTTTAATACATTACTTCACACCGCCTTCCACACTCTCGTGTATGTGTTTGTATAAATATATATATATATATTTATATAGAGATACACACACACATATCACACAGTTGCTTAGATAACAGCCTATTAACTAGCTAGTAATACCTCACAAGGGCCAGGAGATACCCAAATGCGTCCCTTTTGACGTTCCGAAAGGAACCGTTAATTAAACGACACCTCGAGGCAGGAAATCCGTTCACCTATGCCCTCCAACCGTATGTGTTTTTTACCTGCGCAACGGGGAATGCTCGGCTCGCGCGCACCACGTGACACGTAAGTTTTCACCGAAGCCCGCAACTCAATCACTTCCTTCCAGCTAACAGAGTCCATGCTCCTGCCCAAAGCGCGCGCACTAGCACTTCCTGCGTCGCCGCGTCTCAAATTATGACAGGTGTTGGCTGAAGCGGGAACTGGGTTTACCGTGGCTGTCTTGGTGCGAAGGAAAGGAAAACTTAAAGCACATTTCAAATCAGGTGGGAAAGAAGCGATCACCCCACGTTACTTACAGATGCAGTAGTTACGATTCGAGTTTCGAGAATAAATCGAGTTGCGATTTATTAAAATAGCACATGGGATGACTCGCATGCCACAAAACTTAAATGTTACAGGGTTGCCACCTTTCCCAGAGAAAACTACTGGCTATTTGTTCACTGTTTTTTAAGATTCTGCAAAGGCCCAAATATGATTATTATACAGAAGTATATTTAAAGTATTAATTGATGACAAGGTATTTCTGTCTTTGTTTACTGTAGTTATCTGTCAGGGATCATCAAGGCAGCTGTAGAAAACATTTAAAGTGATTTCTTCTTATATTTACGGTTAAAAAATATGTGCTGATAAGAAGAAAAAAATATAGCTGTAGGTAGTTTTCCTAATTTGTGCACCAGCCAGGACATTAAAATGCTGGTTATACCGGTAAAAAAAAAATGGCTGGGTTGCAACTCTAGTTGTATACCTCTAACCTCATCCTTCTTTTGGATCAAGCCCAACTCCAGGATTTTGGATATAAGAGTTCTATCAAGATGCAGAAATGGGCTAATGAAGGTTTATGGGGTAGCAGGGGAAAAGCACCAAAAGGTTTCAATGAGCTGACACTAATAATGTTGACATGTCTAAGAAGTGAAAGTTACTCCAATTGATGGGATCATTCTGCACCCAGTACCTAATCTGTAAACTATGAGCAGACCAGTCCGTATAATTAGTGCATATTGGTTTCAGCTGCAGGCCTTACCCAATGAGCATTGATTGGGAGTGGGGACTGGGCATGTATCCTAAGCATAGCCATACTGAGAGATTATCACAGCCAGGAGCATTTTGGCTACAGCATCCTTTCCAGTTGCTATGAATCACATGTTTGACTAATACAAATTATTCTGACACTGGGATATTTTGTCACGTAATTTGAAGAGCTCCGATGAGCTCAGCAGTTATCGTTCTTTGTATGCAAGCCAGAGTAAAAAATAATTTACTAGTGCGCTCAAAATACTTTGAGATTTGGCTGTTACCAGTGTCTACAGCCCACGAGATGAGATGGGGTCGAGAAGAGGTTACAGTTGTCATAGCTGTACCTTGGAATAGGGTATATTGTTTTTTGTCACCTGATGGTGGATGGTTCCTGGTTTCTGCAGACAGAGATAACTTTAAAATCTATGGCGTTTGCTGCCATTAAGCAGCATTGCTTAGAGGAAGGACACCCAGCCGCTTAGGGCCTACATTACAAGTGGACAAGAGATACCTTAGCCCAGTGCTGCCCAAACGTTTTAAAACCAAAACCAACTTTTTAGAATAACAAACTCTCGCAACGCACCTAGCTTTAACCCCTTGTGTGCCACGCCCTTTCCCCGCCCTGTGCCGGCCGTTGCATTAGCGGGCGGGGTTCATGGCGAGCTGGACTCGTCATGGGCACAGCGCAACCGCGGCCCATGACGAGTCCAGCTCGTCATGGTCACAGAAGGGGTTAATGGACATGAAGTGAGCGATTTTTTAATGTAACTAAAACATTGTGTGGTAGCATACTGTCATGCACAGATAGCACATTTTCCATTGAAATGGCCACTAAATTTGCAAAGATATACCGTTTTGCTGGGGAAACAATATATATATTACCTACTGGCGGTCGCCAGTAGGTAGTTATAGTTAGGACCCTGTTTCCATAGGAAAAGCGCAACATTCTATTTTGAATAACTTTGGCGCCGGTCGACGAATCCTCGCCAAATTTTCAAAATAGGTATGGCGCTGAGCTCCGCTCCTACCCTGAAAGTCTCGGGGGGATTCGTCAAGCGGGGGCTGAGATAAAAGGGGGGTCCCAAAACGCGTTTTTCCCATGCATTTTTCCATAGGACCTTTAGACACAGCTACAGCCCGAACGGCTGAACAGAGTTCCTTGAAATTTGGCAGAGAGGTAGTCCTCAGGTCAAGGAAGTGCCTTTTGTAGGTCTGGTGTAAATCTGTTCAGTAGTTCCTGAGAAAATAGCCTTTAAATCAATATATATATCTGAGCCAGCTTACGGTGCGCTTACCGTACGCGTACGGTGACGTGCGCGAGCGCGATTCTGATTGGCTGATAGATCTTAGTAAACATTCGAATCGGTCGAAACCAGGAAGCGGCGGCCGCCATTTTCTCTCTCGCACTCTGACAGGGGATTGAAAAACAAAGGGCAAAAACATGTAAAGGGGCTGTTTAGACAGCTCCCAAGCACCTAGCCATATTGAGGGAGTCCCCAACGATCCCCCAAGTGAAAAAAGGCAATTTTATTTTTTTCGAAAATTTCGTCGATTACGCTTACCGTACGCGTACGGTAATAAATAATAAAAAAAATAAAAAAATATCCACACTCTCACCACCCCATGTGCAAATGCTCCCCGAAGGGCACCATTTGTGCATGGCATATCAAAGCAAAGCAAAACATATATTTTACCTGTCACAACGATGCTCATCATATGTCCTCCATGTGCGCACGGTGCGCGAAGCGCATCGTGCGTTCATGGCCCATCTAGCGTAACGTGGGCACGCAGTGCGCACAAATTCACTGAAAAAACCATAGGTTTCACACACGTTACAGTTAGGAATTAGCATTTAAAAAACCTTGCAAATTCACTGAAAAAACCATAGGTTTCACACATGTTATAGTTAGCTGGACATTTTACTGATAAAAAACCAATGAAATTCCCCCGTTATAGTTACTGTAGGCAACTATAACTCACGCGACCGTAATGCTCTGCTGATGACATATGTGTCTTTATGAAAAAAAAATATTTGTAATATATGTATAGCTAAAATTTAATGGAAGAAGACATGGGCAAATAAGTGTCTAAATACAGTATTAGCATCAGCAGAGGATTACGGTCGCGTGAGTTATAGTTGCCTACAGTAACTATAACGGGGGAATTTCATTGGTTTTTTATCAGTAAAATGTACAGCTAACTATAACGTGTGAAACCTATGGTTTTTTCAGTGAATATATATATATATATATATATATATATATATATATATATATATATATATATATATATATATATATATATATGCACATAGTGTGAACATTGGGTTTCAGTGAATATTTATAATTAGTGCAACAGCAAGTACATCCCCACAGGAACCAAACTCACCTTGCCCCCTAAGATCAGCACTCAACAAGGCTTCCTGGCCACTAACAGGTTTTAAACAATTGGCTTCCCATCGAAGGAAGATGTATCTACAAGACTGCTTGCATCACCCATAAAGCTCTTCGTACTCATAACCACAACTACCTAGATTGCAAACTTTCCAAAGCAGTAAGAGCCAGGACTCTGAGAAGCCCCAACTTACTTATTCTCATACCTCCCATACTGAAAAAGAAATCCTCACAGACACACTCATTCTCTGGAAATGCTCCTAGGATCTGGAACTCACTCCCCAGAGGTCTCTGCTGTAACCCATCCTTTTCATGCTTCAAACGGGACCTTAAATACCTACTGCTCAACAAATAATTTAATATGCAAACAAACTGAGTTATGTTCCCAAAGATCACGCCCAATCCTACTAGACCCTTTGAGGTGGTCATTTGATTGTTTAAGCTTCTATGCTATTCACGCCATTACGTATGGTGTTCTAATGTCCTCATGTTGTAACTACCTTGACTGTACAACGTTTATCTTGGTCTGTATATATGTATGTACTTCAATTGAACGATCCTGCATTATATGTAAAATGCTCTGATACCTTCGGGTCTAGCTAGCGCTATATAAAACCTATAAATAATAATAATAAGTAAAGTGTTTTGAACGTATTAAAATATTTGTTTCCATCACGCTTCATAATTACACAAAAAGTGCTTCATTTTTGCTTTTCTAACTGCTGCATGGTTACAGTTCATTTACATATATTTACATTGTATTGTGTGTTAGAAAAAATGTCATCCTACAACAAGATTGTCACATAATTGACTTTACTTTTCTTTCTCTGACTGCAAAGTGAGAGGAGCTTGTCAACAAATCACAAATGTTAAAAAATGAGCACCAATTTGCCAGAAGATGTAGCCTGATATTTGACCTGTCCTTGAAGCACAGCAAATGTAACAAAATAAAAACAGCATTTGAAGGCCTCTTTATTTATTGCCTAGACTTTCCTGACCCACTAAAGATCGGCGTGTGACCTACAGTTTGTGAAAAAATTGCCATAGTGAGTAAGCATGGCACCCCAAGCCGTAGAGGGGTACAGCACAAGCCTAATGCCCTAGACTACCCTGCTCAGCTGAACTGGTCACCCAGCTTGACACCCCTAAGATGCCACCAAAGTCCCACTCCTCCCTCATCAACTTCGATGAATCGAGGAGTAGGAGCTGTGATAGCCCGAAACTACAGCGAGAGCATCAAAGTAAATGTTGACTAAGGAGAAGATCTACAACGGGAA
This sequence comes from Triturus cristatus, assembly GCF_964204655.1. Classification (NCBI taxonomy): domain Eukaryota; kingdom Metazoa; phylum Chordata; class Amphibia; order Caudata; family Salamandridae; genus Triturus; species Triturus cristatus. Next base: position 81,243,719 of record NC_140586.1, on the reverse strand, counting down.
ATGGGACAGTTGTAAAGCAACAATTTGGGTCCATTACAGCCTTCTGCCTTAGTGCAAGTAAGTTAAATTGAACAAAGCGTGCACTTGCTTGTAGGTTACCTGTCTGTGCCACCCTGCACAATAATGTTTTAACCCAACAGTAAGCACTTCAGGGGTCTTTAGATTTTTCTAGACTTTCCTGCTGTTTCAACAGGGATACTTTCTGATATTTATCATAATGGCGGATTTTTGTTTGCTTGGATTAAACCGCAATTAAGTTTCACTTTAAGTGTCACACATAAGACATAGAATGTCACACACATAAGCACCCTTTTACACACATAAGCAATCTGAAAACTTGGTAGCTGCACCACAAGGCGAGTCTCAAGTGCATGAACTGAGAATATAGGAGTGTTGTGATATCACAGCTACCCATAAGTGATAAAAATCAAGTTACTTTAGGTTTTGGATCAACATAATGTCCTTGCAGCAGTGTTGTTATTACCTATATTTTACTGGAATAAAATAACTATAAATTATTTGTTTTCCATAATTTGTGTTAATTACATAAGCTGTAATTCAATCAATGAGGATAGACAATAGTATTGTATAGTGTCGCATGACACAGTATTACATAATGCTATTTTGAATATGCATTTTCCTGTTTCAAAATGCATTATATGAAAAAATATAATATTTAACATGCTATGGAGTTTTGATGATTTTTACAAACCACTCTGCTGCAAGGTTGATTATCATATTACAATTAATTCCCATGCTCAAGAAATCTACTCTGGATCCTAACGATCCAAATAACTTTATACCAATCTCTAGGCTCCCTCTCCCTGCGAAAATTGCAGAGAAAATCATGAACACACAATTTAGTAGGTTCCTGCTAGAGTCGCAAGCGCTGGACCCTTCCCAGTATGGCTTCAGAGGAAGGCACAGCACCGAGTCCGCCCTCATTAGGTCCTCAGAAGAGATCAGGGCCGTACTTGACAGAGGAGACAAAGCTGTTATGATCATGTTGGATCTGTCTGCGGCCTTTGATATGGTCCATCACGGTTTGTTGATGGACCGATTGCGGGAGATTGGCATCCAGGATACCGCCTGGAAACTACTTGAATCCTTTCTCTTTAATAGAATTCAAAAGATCGCACTTGGTGAATTCTTGTCCAAACCATTGTCTCTGCCTTGTGGAGTCCCCCAGGGTTCTTCCTTGAGACCGACATTTTTTAATACCTATGTTTCATTGCTAGCTCCCCTGATTGAATCGTTTGGCTTTAGTCTGACTTCCTACGCAGACGACACCCAAATTGTGCTATCGCTGATGCCAGGATCGATGCTGGGAACAGCATCACGGCTCCACGACTGCATGTCAGACGTGGGAAGTTGGATGGCTCAAAATTGCCTTAAACTTAACTCTTGAAAAACGGAAGTCGTGTTGTTTGGCGATGACCCCAGCTTTTGGACTGCGGCCTGGTGGCTGGACTCACTGGGTCCCCTCTCCACCCCCAATAAGAAGGCAAAAATCCTAGGGATATGGTTAGATAACAAACTCAGCTTTAAAGATCAGGTGAATGCAGTGGTTTCTTCTACCTCTTACATCCTTAGAACATGCAAAAAAATAATGCCTTACCTGCCCAAAGACAGTATACAAACAGTTATCACGGCCCTTTCCATGTCCAGGCTGGATTATTGTAATAGTCTCTACATCAGCCTGCAGGAAGGGCTTATAAATAAACTGCAACTCCTACAGAATGCAGCGGCTAGACTGCTCACCGGTATACCAAAATATGCCTCTATCTCGACTGAGATCAGAAGGCTTCATGGTTGCCAATAAGGAAACGGGTCCAGTTTAAAGCCCTGTGTATTGTCTGTAAAGCCCTCCAAGGAGATGACCCGAGTTTCTGAAGCAACAATTTCATTGGTATGTACCAAAAAGATAACTACGCTCATCAGAGGCAAAAGTGGTATCGGTACCCAGGGTACGAAAAGCCAGCTGGGGGGGCAGAAGTTTTGTGGCCTCCGCAGCCAAGGCCTGGAATTGCCTTCCGCTACATCTTAGATGCATGACAAATGTAGCTACTTTTAGGAAGGCCTTAAAAACTTGGCTATTCTCTGCTTAAACTACGTTGATAGTCTCTTTGTCTTTAGGCCTCTATAGGACTTCACACAGCGCTAGGACACCTTTGGGTAGCAGTCACGCTCTATAAATACCAATAACATTAACATTGTGATTATAGAACTAGAAACATACAAATTATACATTTCTCTTGTAGAGTTTTGTATTTCCCCTGTCCTATTCCGTGCTGCTGGACGTCCAGCAGAACCACTGACTGCAGGAAATTGTTTTCACACAGGGCTGCTAGCCTTGAATGGAAGCTATAACTGGATACACTTAAATAGAATAGATACGAACATGAATAGAATCCGAATGGTATGTTTTTTCCTTTCACCTTGTTAGTTGTTTCAGTTAAACACAGAACAGAGTGATACATTACTTAGCAGACAATAACCAGTTAACTTTGTTTTGCCTGCCAGCAACTTTTTATTTAGTTATTTGATTGCCTCTTCTGAAATGTGGTAATGCCCCAGTTTCTGGAAAGGAAATCGTTATTATCCTTATTCTTAATCGTCCACGTCACAGTCATTTTATTTGAGATGAGCTCCACCTCGAGACAGGAGAAAAAAACAAAAGTGAAGGGCCAAACTCCATCTACCCATGAGGGTGCTCTAAGAACATGACCTTCCTGTCAAACTTCCAAACTGTACCAAGCCAGCTAATGGCCATCAGTCACATTAGGGTGAGTGAATCGTAATTACTGTGAAGAGGATGAGTAGGAATAAGGATAATGACAATTACCTGTGCTGGAACAGGAATGTCCACTTGGTGGTATGCAGGGGTGTTCGTTGCCCTGAGTGCCCAACTGCATGTGAAACTGGGATCCTGACTTTTCTTTTGGACCTAGCATCATGCTAATCTAGCATGAGCGCAGAGGCCTAGGCCTCTCTCTGACTATGTGATGTCCAGGAGCGATCCTGTGACCTGGAAGGGCACTTCAAGCGTGCCCTTATAGAAGACCATTTACAACTGTCTCTGGCATGGCTGTATCACATAAATCTATTATAGCAGTGGACTATGTTTTATGATTATAATGTGATTAAACCTTTATTCTGTGTCAGAGTGAATGTTGTCTACTGAGCCCTCTCCTGTAAAGTTCTGCTGTTATGTCAGACCCAGGACCTATACCCTTGGTTGCTTGGCTGTAGCATGGTACAAGATAGAGGGTGAGGACAGCCTCCACAGACAGTGGAAATGTATTTTTTGCTTACCTGTGGCTGAGAGTGGAGACCCAGACATTGAGTGAGGGGGATGGTTATCTTTAGAAGTTCCATGAAGCGTTTGTGTACAGAGCTGTTTATTAGTTCTTCCTCAGCACTGCCATTTGGTAGATGGTAAAAGTGTAGTTTCTTGTTTTAGGAAAAGAGTTCTGTCTATTTAACCCCCATGTTTTTTTTCACTTTTTGACCACCCGGTTTTGGATTTTTACTGCAAGTGACTCTCACAACCTGGGTCTCACCCACTGTAAATTCTTTGGAAATAGACTAAGGCCTTATTATAAGTGCGGCGGTCCTGGGACCGACGTACTCACAGTGGCAGTCCGATCACCACGGTCCGCCCACCGTATTACAATTGCAGTGGTCGGACTGTCAGCAGTCCGCTATGACACCGCCAGCAGCGCCAGGATCTTGGAACCCACGGTGCTGGCGGTGTGTGAAGTGGGGAGGAATGGAAGCAGTGCTGATACCGGCACCTCCGTCTATATTACGACTTGCTGTTCTGCAAGCCTTTTCATGGCGGTGATCCCGCAGTGAAAAAGCTGGTGGAAGGGTAAAGAGGGGCCCCCGGGCAAAACTGACCACGGGGGTGGGTGCAGAGGGCACATGACGTGCCTCCCCACAAGCGTTTGGTTGTGCGTTCACTGTGTGGCATGCACAACATAGTTCATGCCACACCGTTCATGGACAAGCATTTGGTGCTGTCACAGCGATGGTATGCTGTGTAGGCTCTCCTGTGAACCTTACATACTGCCGCCGTGCGAATGCCGCAGCACCGCCCACCCATGATTATATGCATAATTCGGTGGGCTCACAGCAGCCTTGGCAGTCTTCCTGGGACCGCAGCTGTGGCGGTCTTAGCCGAAGACTGCCAAAGTCGTAATAGGGCCCTAAGAGTGCTAACTGTCACTGCCTTTTAAGATAAGGTTCGCTGCTGGGCAAGAGGCTTTGGGCTGGTTACACACGAACACGTCAGCACATGTGTGCAGGCTGAGCATGTGACATTACTGGCTAGGTCAACCTGGTATCTTTGCATAGGTAGCCTATTGCAGAAGAGACCCTTCAGGGACTGGTGCTGATGCTGTGTAGGCCTTATAATGTGAGTGTGCAGATATGGTGTACAATGATAGTGATTACTGAAAAGGTAGTGTGCTCAGTGCATTATAACTTATGGGTGAAATCTGCCCCACCACAGTATCGCCATACTTAGGCCTAGACATACTGGTTAGGTATCATTTATGGGGAAATTGCTACAATAAGTACAGAACCACTGTCAGTTCTATGATATCTGGACTCCTTAATGAATTATTGTACTTCTCTGTTTAGTCATTATCTGATTCCATGCCTTTGTCGCCTTCTGCTGTGCCAAGTTAATTACTCTGCTGGCCAGCTGGAGTATTTAAGGTCTCCTCACATATTAGAGCTATTCGACAGTGCTTGGCCCAGTTTATGAGAAAGGGGGTTTTGGGGAGGAAATCTGGCATCTTAGACTCAGATGTAGACAATTTTAATAATTGGTTGATTTACTCCATAGATTGTATTCCTCCTCTTCACGTCTGCCTTCCAAAAAGGACTGAACTTACAGCTCCTCAATTTATTGTCGCATTGTGCGAAAAAAAACGCTTTTGCAAATCTCGTGAGACAAAATGGCACAAATCATATGACTTGAATGCAAAACATAGATATAAATTAGCTAGATGGAAATTTCTCAAAGCAATATTTAAGGTGCAAGGTGACTATTTCTGGGAAGATTGGCACACTGCGGACGCTCAAAGATATGGAGATGTCAACAATGGAGGATGTGTTCCCTGGAGGTCAATTCATAACTTCTGATAACATAAATGCCCGGGGCACTGTCACCGCCATGCACCCCTTTGTCTATACTAGGCTGCGCTCTGCTATGCGTGCACTTTATCCACAATTTCCTACTGAACCACAGACACTTGAAGCACTACAACTTATATACACTACCACTTCCAAAGCCAAGCTAGTCACTAGACTTTACCAGGCATCACATAGGGATGTAACTGCCGGGGGCGCATCTGTGTTGGCTAAGTGGAATGCCATGCTGCCTGATTCGCTGTCTGAAGATGATTGGTTTAACAGTTGCCACTTAACGGGTCAGCTGACGGCGAATGGTAATTTACGGTTAGTGCATTTTAAATATCTACATCAGATGTACTACACCCCAGCTCAGCTTCATAAATATGGGTTGCGGGGGGCTGACAATTGTAAATGCTGTGGCGCGCCTGGTGCCAACTTCTATCATTTAGCTTGGGAGTGCCCAAAAGTTCATGAATATTGGAGATCAGTAACACACATTTTACGCCTGATGGTTGAGGAATCTGTTGAATGCAGCCCCCAAATGTGCCTGCTGGGTGTAATCTCTAAGATTAGGACGTCCAATAAGACGTTTGTAGCCATAGCACTATTGTTGGCTAAACGCAGGGTCTCCATATGCTGGGGGGTGGGGCAGGCTTGCTCCTACCACTAAACTATGGTTGCAAGATCTGACTTACTGTCGAGATCAGCTCACATGCTATGCAGAGGAACTACCTACTACATCTAAACCACGGGACATCTGGAGGCCCCTCACGTCTTACCTACTATCGATACCTGACATCTGATGTCCGTTATGTTTTGTAAGAATGCATCACTGGACACTGCCGCGCACTGCACTTTTAATCACTGCCCTGTCTGTATGACCCTGCGCTATTGAGTTGTGCAATACTGTGATCTCTTAAATGTGATGATCTGATCTGAACATGCTGTACAAATGCTTTGATCTGGATCCTTGTCTGTTGTTCCTTATTTTTGAAAATGCATAAATAAAATATTTAAATTAAAAAAATGTGACTATTTCTCTGCGCAAATCTCCTCAGCTTCTAATGGACCATATGAACTTTAAAAAATTGTTAAATCCTTTATGTCATATGAAACAACAAATCCGATGGTCTGTTAGTTGAACAGAGAACCAGACAAACATATAACATGAAGAGTACTACACAGCAATTATGAACAAAGTAAAGAAACCCTCGTGAAAAATAGGATTTCCATCAAGAGTGGTCAGTGTCATCATTTGGATATCCTTCCTATCATCCACTGATACCTCTTGATCATAGAAGAAAACAATGTGGATTTAGGTTTCAATCAGGTCAAAAGGAAAGAAACAACAAAGAGACAAGCTCTCGAATAATCACAATCATTCAGTGATAGAATTTAGTGCAGTGCGTGCATGTGAGATTAAAAAAGGATTTAGAAGAGAAAACACTTTAATTGAAAACATCTCTTATAATCCTTATTAAAAATAGTGCAGAAGCAGCTTGAAAATATATGCTGCCTCACAATGTGGTCGACATGTTTCAGCCCTCTCAACTTCTAGTCAGGGGCTTTATTCGGGACCTTGATGAAATTTGAATTGCTACTGCATTATAAATGAAGTGAAAAAGTGATATAAATTTAAAATTCAATACAGCCTTACGAATTGCGTTCCTCTGTACAAACAGGATACAGTTGAAACCTATAACAAAAAATATATATATGCAATGTAGTACTCAAAATGAAACAGTGAGTCATGTTCCAAAACAACTTCAAAATGGTTATATATCCTGTGTAACATCTAGTATAACCTCAGTTACTCATACTGATATGATATATATAGCAAAAACTATTCAATAAACTGATTTGCTCACCCATTTTGTACAAGGATAGGACCTCACCTCACCCGGCAACAGCTCAGGTCTAGGACGCCCCGCTCTGAGCAATAAACAGAAAATAAAAAGAGAGGAAAACAGAAGAATCAAACTGTCCCCCGTATTATTACTGAAATCTGTAAATTTTACAATTATTACAATTACCCTCGCACTTTCCATTAACAAAACTGAAGTATGAATTAAATTAAAAATTAATTCAATTGATCATGGTTCTATCCAGAGTCAATAAATGAAGGCATCATTCTTTTCTTGAAAGACCGAATACCTCCTTACAGTATCTAGTGTGTCAGTTCGGTATATAGATGTATATACTCTCTCTATTGTCCATGTGTATCTTTATATTAGTTGTAGGGATAAGTCGTTATCTAACATTGTTACTTCTTATTCCTTCTGTTACCCAAGGTCCCGCATGTGCTTCCATATATAATTGCTCAATGTAATGCCTAACCACAAAGAGCAAAGACAAAGTGGGCCCTTCAAACTCAGCTAGCATATAAAATAAACTCGATAGTCTGTGCAAACATTAAGTAAGTTGTTCCAAAATCAAAACATGGTGGTATTATTGTTATGCTAAGGTAATTCATGCCACACTGTGTCTAACCCCGTGTGCTTCGTTTTCCTAGTATTAGAATGAAAACGAGATGGGAGGTGAGCACAGGACAAAATCGGGGGCCAAGACTCGGGAAGCGGCTCAGATATAAAAACCGTAAATATTATTTAACTCAGCAGTCGCTCTAACACCATGCACATTTATACTAGAAGGAGGAAGGCAAAAAGCGGGTTCGATCTTCCCTGAACAATAATACATAGTGCATGCGCGGTGCCCCAAAGAAAGGCCAGTCCTTACCTATCCATCGGTACCTCAGACTCGGACTGAGCTGAATAATGGAGGTGACGGATAGGTTGCGGGACCTTCTTTTATGTCGTACAAACCCAGCTGCAATTAATTAAGAAACACTGCGGCGTCCGGAGATGACGTGTATCCGAACTACAAAATGACGTCTATATACCCGGAAGTTGTAGTTTCTTTTGCCGGTTTTCTGCTTTCATTAACATGCTTACATTATCAAGAAGCATAATTTTTACTCTCAAACAGCTATATTCAGAATTAGAGACCACTTGTTGTATTATCGATTAACGTGTGATTATAAAACAACATGTACACAGCTTCTATATGATGAAAGGCTGACCGCGTGTGATGATCTTGGTTATAAACTACAAAGTGACATCACCCAAGGCGGAACCTGTAGTTCATTAATCGCGTGTTTATTTACGAGTTCGTGTATTAGAGATCAATATGTTCTAGACCAAGGGACCTGACTTCTGGATTATGATCATCAACTGCTAACTGACATCACCATAGCAGGAACCTGTCGTTTATTGCTCGCGTGTCTGTTTATGGGGTCATGTATAGGAACGTGTTTTTAACCAAGAAACCTGACTTGGGGATCAAATCGGCTATGCTACATACATGTCTTGATAGTTATAAAGGGACACGCATTTAACCTATATTATAAATGCATTCCTCATCCTCCACACAAGATCTTAAAGTGCTTTATTGTGTATTCATGTACACCCTGTATTAGTCATTTAGATGCATTGATGTAGTGGTCTGATAAGGCATGTTACATGTAAATACATGCATGCAGCAATACCCACTTCTGTTCTTTGATGAAGAGAAATTTAGCTATATCACTGACATGAGATGGTATTTAGGGCTTCTCAAGGACAGTCCACGTGAATTCGTCAGCCTAATGGTTCGCTTCTACGAAATGTCTTGTCAGTTTTGTGTTCGTTTTTTTACATCTAAAGGTACTCTTGTGTTCCAACATTCTAAACTTTATCTTCCATGTCGTCATGCCCACATATTGGATGCTCTATTTTTACACTTTATCAAAAGTGCATAAGACTCAACGGCCACCTCCAGGTAGACCTATAATCTCAGGGCTAGGCTCTATTTTAGAGCCTTTATCCACCTTCGTGGATCACTTTCTTAGACCCATTGTCAGAAAGATGCCTACGTATCTTCAGGATACAAAAGATGTACTACGTCTTTTGCCAAATGTTGAATTCGACACGAAGAGAGACTTTTTAGTCTCATTTGATGTCAAATCATTGTACACTTCCATTCCTCAAGATGAGACTTTGGACACTATTACATCAATATTGAATGATACTAACCTTGATTCCATCACTCCAGTCAATTTTATCATGACCCTTGCCCATCTGGCCATGAAAGAAATTTATTTTAGGTTTGAAGAGACCTTTTACCTTCAAATCTCTGGTACGAGTATGGGAAGTGTATTTGCGCCGAGTTTGGCGAATCTATACGTACATACATTTGAGCAAGAGCATGTTTTAACTCCCGATAATCCCTTCCACTAGTGTATTCGACTGTGGAAGCGATATATCGACGACGTGCTGGTTGTATGGCGTGGTGATCTCGATTCAATTCTACAGTTCCAACAATGGCTTAATACCCGGAATGATGTCTTGAAATTTACAGTTGAAGCTGACAAGAATAGAATAGCCTTTCTTGACTTGTCTATTTTTGCAACACCAACAGGGTTGGAAAGTGAACTATATCGCAAACCTATGGCCCGCAATTCCCTTTCAAGGTATGATAGCCAGCATCCCAAGGCGTTACGGGATAATTTGCCATATGGCTAATTTTTGCAGATAAGAAGGTATTGCTCTATACTAAACCAATACAAGGAACATGCAGAAAATCTGTCGCAACAACTGTCATGTAAGAAGTATCCACAAAGATTGATCAAGCGCTCATTCAAACGCGCTACTAATAACAATCGTGAGGCACTATTGGAACCACCGATTGAGAAACCACCTATGGGGCGGCTAACCTTTGTAAATACTTACAGTACTTTGGCAAATGGGATTCAGAAATGCATTCACAAACATTGGCGACTCCTGAACAGCTGTAAAGACAAAATTCTGCTCCCATTGTTTTCATTCAAAAGAGGGACCAACTTACGTGATAAATTGGTACATACTCGACCCAAAGAGAATTTTCCCAGAAAGGTTGGTACACTGTGGGATTTACCTGCGGTACAGGGACATTTTCCCTGTGGAGCTTGTGCTATATGTCCACAGACTAGACAATCAAAAACCGTTGATATAGGCACCACTAGACTGTGGGTAATAAAGACTTTCACTAATTGCAATAGTGATAACTTGGTTTATCTTTTACACTGCCCCTGCAACATCCAATATGTGGGCATGACGACACGGAAGATAAAGTTCAGAATGTTGGAACACAAGAGTACCTTTAGATGTAAAAAAACGAACACGAAACTGACAAGATATTTCGTAGAAGCGAACCATCAGGCTGACGAATTCACGTGGACTGTCCTTGAGAAAACCTACATACCATCTCATGTCAGTGATATAGCTAAATTTCTCTTCAACAAAGAACAGAAGTGGGTATTCAGGCTTCACAGTGATACGTTAGGCCTAAATGATGCCATACCGTGAACAGCTCTGTGAATTGCTGCATGTATGTATTTACATGTAACATGCCTTATCAGACCACTACATCAATGCATCTAAATGACCAATACAGGGTGTACATGAATACACAATGAAGCACTTTAAGATCTTGTGTGGAGGATAAGGAATGCATTTATAATATAGGTTAAATGCTTGTCCCTTTATAACTATCAAGACATGTATATAGTATAGCCGATTTGATCCCCAAGTCAGGTTTCTTGGTTAAAAACACGTTCCTATACATGACCCCATAAACAGACACGCGAGCAATAAACGACAGGTTCCTGCTATGGTGATGTCAGTTAGCAGTTGATGATCATAATCCAGAAGTCAGGTCCCTTGGTCTAGAACATATTGATATGTAACCATTTTGAAGTTGTTTTGGAACATGACTCACTGTTTCATTTTGAGTACTACATTGCATATATATATATTTTTTGTTATAGGTTTCAACTGTATCCTGTTTGTACAGAGGAACGCAATTCATAAGGCTGTATTGAATTTTAAATTTATATCACTTTTTCACTTCATTTATAATGCAGTAGCAGTTCAAATTTCATCAAGGTCCTGAAGAAAGCCCATGACTAGAAGTTGAGAGGGCTGAAACATGTCGACCACATTGTGAGGCAGCATATATTTTCAAGCTGCTTCTGCACTATTTTTAATAAGGATTATAAGAGATATTTTCAATTAAAGTGTTTTCTCTTCTAAATCCTTTTTTAATCTCACATGCACGCACTGCACTAAATTCTATCACTGAATGATTGTGATTATTCGAGAGCTTATCTCTTTGTTGTTTCCTTCCTTTTGACCTGATTGAAACCTAAATCCACATTGTTTTCCTCTATGATCAAGAGGTATCAGTGGATGGTAGGAAGGATATCCAAATGATGATACTGACCACTCTGGTAATTGATGGAAATCCTATTTTTCACGAGGGCCTCTTCACTTTGTTCATGATTGCTGTGTAGTACTCTTCATGTTATATGTTTGTCTGGTTCTCTGTTCAACTAACAGACCATCTGATTTGTTGTTTCATATAGTATTTTTAGGGAAAGTAATCCGATACAGGTCTATAAACATCCCTAGGACCCTTTACTACATTATCAGTTTTTTTTTGTAAGATCCTTTATGTCCCCTGATGCTATTGAAAACAAAGTTACCCCCTCTTTTAAATTAATCATGCAATGATTTATCCTAGTTTTTCTATGAGAAAATTTAGACCATCTATTCTCAGCTTACATGCCATGGTCTGGCTCCTGATACATCCAATTCAGATGAGGTCTGCACCTATTTAGGCCTTCAATTATCAAATTTTGGCAATATCTCTCTTAAGGACTCGGTAAAAAAATTCCAAGTGTAAATTAGGGTCACCTTTAGACCCGTGTCCACCTCATAATTTAAACTGAAAGGGGAGACAATAGCCTGGAATAACCCTTTCCCTATTGACAAATCTCCGGGATTCTACATTCTCCCTACATGTCAGCCTGTAAATAATTAAGATATGGGGTCACACGGGGAACAGCTTAGAGCCCTAAATTCTTTAATGTTTACCTAGATCCATTGGCAAATCTGGTTGAACCATGGGGATTTCAGGTGATATTGTATACAGATGATATTCAACTTGTTTTGTCCTTTCATGAGACTAGCAAAGATACACTGATCACCTTTACAAGCTGCCATAGAGAAGTAGCTGAATGCATGGAAAATAATTGTCTCAAATTAAACTCAGAAAAAAATGACATTTATTTTTATTTTTATTTTTTTTATGAGCGAAATGTTCCTCTAATCCCAGCGGTTAATGGCCGGAATAATTAGCTCTTCCCCACTCCCACTGCTAGGAACTTAAGAATGACATTTGAGACTGATCTTTCCTTTGAACCCCAAATTCAGAATGTCTCTTTTCTATGCTTTGCCACACTCAAATCACTAAAAGGATAGTTGCATTTAGTCCCAGACAATACACTGAAAACTATTGTTCATGCCTTGGTCACCTCCTCGTAGAATAACTCTAATGTCTTATACCAGGGCCTTCCTGCCTATTTGGTATACAGGCTGCAAGTTGTCCAAAATGTTGCAGCAAGACTGATCTTGAAAATTCCCTTTGCCCAATCAATCAGCCATCATTTGAAATAACTTAATTGGTGACTAGTCACTAAGCAGATTGAATATAGAACTCTTGTCATAAATTATAGAGCTTTTCCTCAACAAGGACCACTTTACTTAAAGAAAAGACATAGGTCTTATTGTCAAACCAGATCTCTTAGATCTAACAGTCTTCTTCTGCTGCTAGTCCTTAAAGCATGCTGAGCTAAAAGGAGAGGCAGGTCTTTCACTTACCTAGCATTCAAATTATGGAATGTCCTCTCTATTGCTCGTAGGAAAGCTCAATCAGAAACTATCTTTAAAAGGAAGGTAAAGACCTTCCTTTTAGACTAATTTCAAATTGTATTCTTCTCTTGCTGTTTTCCCTGTGTTGCTCATTCCGCTTCGTGCCAATATGCCTCTTCAGACCTCTGGAGTAAAACACAAGGGGAGGCTCCCCTTTGAAATTCTGGTGGGAAGGATCAGGCAGTTGCGCCAATTAGGGGTGGGCCAAGGCTCCCAGGTAATGTCTTTCCATAGACGATTTAAAGTTGCCATTTTTACATGTCCGAATATTATGTGCAGGAGGTTTGGGGAAGGAGTGGAGTGATGATGTTACACCCTCGGGTTTGCATAGGTGCCCACTTTCCAGGATTTTCCACCCCCACTCAAAAACCCATCACAAGTTAGAGACACTTGTGAACTCACTGCATCTGGGAACAAAGATCCCATAGGAATGCCCAGCTGGCAGAAAAAGTAACTTGACTCTCAACTGCAAGGATGGGCTGAAGGACTTTGACTCCACTTTTCACCAAGGGACTGGAAGTGTTCTCAAAGGTCCGTGGTGGTGGTGGCACCTTTATTCTTTCCGAGGGACAATAGAGAAATGGACCTGCTTGGGAAGAACCAGGAGGATTCACCTGGATCTTTTGTGGACTGGTCCTGCAGCTTGGTGACCTCTGTCGGGAGGGTTTATAGTTTCTTTACTCTGCTGCTCAATCACATGTGCCCTGCAAGACTGCCAAAGCCATTGAGCCTGAGCAGTGCAGCACAGAAGATACTCTGCTGGCGTTCTACAGAGGGGCTGCTGAAGAACCCCAGTGGTGAAGGAAGGTACAAGAAGCCTAGACAAAGGATAGGTTTCACAACTTGAGCTTTTAAACGCAAGCTTCTTAGAAAAGTAAGGTTTAACATCAAGGAGTCCTCACAAAAATGCTTATGTTGGCTACAGCTTGCCACCGGAAGCAAAATGACACCTTTCTCAAGCAAATCAGTGCTACCGGGAGAGATAAACCGAATAAAAATGCCTATTTCCCTGAGGGACTCGGACAAAAATAGCTTACTTTTAAGACACTTGGTCATGGTTGGAAGTAGTTGTAGGGTTTATTAAGATGGTAGCAACAACCCCTGCACACGTCCTTTCTCCTCAGCAACTGACTCCACTATCTCTATTGGAATCTCCATTCTAGAATCCAGTGCAGACAGCAACCCAGTTGGTAAGACACATCACATCTCCCCATTATCACAAAATATAGCAGCATTCATTAATATGAAATACAAACATTTCTTATAGCTATAATTAACTTAGACTGGAACAAAGTGGAACTCCACTAAATCAAGGCACATTGCTAGAATAAATATACTATGTGCCATTAACCTAAAATTCAAAGCTTGAGGTGTAACCCCGAATAGAAAGAATGACACTGCAGGAGTCTGGCTTAGTATATGGTGCACACTTATTTAAGTGAAGCACCCTGCACTAATCCAGACAACCCTTATGGTGATTATAGTGGTCTTAGACAACCATAGAAATCTCTGTAAGTGGTAGCTGTGGAGAGCAGCCTTCAGCCTTAGTCCACAAGGAATGTTAAGCAGCTTGTTTTACCAGATCTAAACATGTAGTGTAGATCAAATGAAAAAGAATCACATAGTGTATTCATAAAAATATGTCTATTTATTATAGAACACTCACTAACACATTGGTATATCTCCTACCCGGAGATATCACCACAAAAAAAAACAATACTTCAATTGTCAACGGGTAAGTAAGCACAATACACAGTGGTCTCCAGGGGGAGACCAAACCATATACTAAGAAAGTGAAGTGCGAATTACGGCCCAAGTCAGGACTTGGACCAGGGGACTCAGAAGAGCTGGGGGCACAAGGAACCACCCAAAGTAAGTACCCAGGAATCTCATAGAAGCTGTGTGCAGAGTGGGAACACAGCAGCGTACTCAATCAACAGGAAAGTCGCGGTGGCAGTTTTGAAGAAGAAGGACCATTCCCAGTGGACCCTGAAGAAACCATGTGGAAGAAAGAAGATTGGAGAGTCACCCCACTTGTGGATACCCCAGGATACCTATACCAGGGAAGCCGGGTGCATAGGTGCAAAGTGACGTTTGAAACCGCCGTAGCCACAGTAGAGGGCTACAGTAAAGATGCAGCTGACGAAGACTGTGTAAGAGTCCGGTGGAATCCAAGGATGGATACTTGAAGTGAAGACCCTGCACACAGAGGGGACAGAGTCTATGTCACTCGGAGATGACCAGGAGGCACGAAGAGCAATTCCCACCGATGACAGAAGATGCAGGAGTGATGACGGTGACCTTGTCTCTGAAGCTGTGAGGACCAGGAGTTGCTGTGAAAGACCAGGAGTTGTTCACAAGCTGTCCCACGTCAGAAGTCGAGAATCACGGGTACGGTGTCTGGCGGTAGCACCAACAAGCCTTGGCAGCAGCAACAGACATGGAAAACGATGAAGGAGCAACATACAGAGCTAATGGAAGGTAGTGGTGGAAAGAAGGGTCGCACATCAATAATAGGAACAATTATAAGTGGGCAATAGTGTATTAATATAGTCAAATAGCAAGAAAAGCTTTTATCGGTGCCACTTAGGGTAATAGAAATACCCCACTACCTCGGGTGTAAAAACACGAATAACAAACAGTTACTTGTGTTATAACATTCAAAGCTAATATACCCCGGCACTCACAGCATTTCATACTTCATTATTGATATAGTTTGATCGAAACTGGAACATTTTAAGATACTCTAAACACAGGAAATTTAAGTTTTTAGGGCATTCACTGATTTATTATTCTCATTGGTTTTCCTTAGTGTCAATGGTCACAAGTATGTAAATAAAATATACAAGGACTGAACAATTAATCACAAGTGATACATTCAAAGTTTAAAACTGTATATCTGTTTACTATATCAATAATGAAGTATCAAATGCTGTGAGTGCCGGGGTATATTAGCTTTGGATGAAGGAGCAACGTTGGGACCAGCAAGGTCCAAGGGACTCACCAAGTGCAGGAGAGTCCGAGCAGGCCTCGAGCAAGCAGGGGAGCTCACTGAAGCAAGAGAAGACCCTCGAAAGGACCCACAGGCCGAAGGCACAGGAGTCGCAAGAGGACCTCGAGCAGCTCACCCAAGATGAATGCTCACGGTACAGAGGATGCCGTGAGGACGAAGATCTTGACAGGAAGAGATGCTGGAGCTTCTTGTAACCCGATGATCTCTGGAGTGCAGAGCCAACAAGCCTTGGCAAAGGCAAGGTGACGAGGTGCAAAGGGGTTTGGTCCAAGCGGTTCCGACGAGGGATAATAGCCTCAAAATATCAGAGAGGACAGGTCAGGCCTCGAGGGAGTTGCAGAACCCTCACCTGTGTTGCTGAGCATTTCGAAGTCCGTGGGACATTGGGAGCTGCAGACCGGTCAGCTTCATTGTGGTGCCTGCAGATGCAGGGGAGTGGCTCCTTCACTCCAAGGGAGATTACTTAGGGTATCCTTGATGCCCACAGGTCTGTTGAAGATCCTGGAGAAGCACAGACGACGAAGAAGAGTTGCAGAACAGCGAGACCAGGAGTAGCAGGAGTCTTCCTTGATGCAGTCTCGGATCCAGGCGAAGTCCAAGTGTCCAGATGGTCAAAGAGTGATGCTGTTTCAGGCTTGAGTCTTGTCCCACAGCTAATTTGAGGACCCACCCACAGGTAAACTCTTTTCTACCCTAGGAAAGGGGTTAGGACAACTCAGGGGTCCCTCCCAGAGAAGGGGCTGGACAGAGGGGAGGATACTCCCATCTCCTTTGTCCAGTTTCACGCTAGAGTGGGAGCCTAAGACTCCTAGAATTGGTTCTAACTAGAGTATGCCAGTAGTACACCAGATGTGCCCTTCAAAGCAGTCTGGTGGCGCTGACAAGCACCCCCACCCCAGCTCAATACACTAAGTCCTGGTTGGGAGTTGGGCACACCTGTTTGTGACAGGAAACCTATTGTTCTAACTTCCCCTATTGAGCTCAGCTCAGCAGCAGGAGGGCAGAATCGTGTCTGGGGTCGGCAGCAGCACTAGCTTACTGGCAGACCCTGGAAGGCTGTTACCAGGAGTACTGGGTGCTTCCCGGAGGAGCCCCCCCCCCGAGTGCATGGATTCATATCTCCAACACCGGTAACGGTGTTGGAGGTATGATTCTAACATGTTTGATACCAAACATGACCAGGTTCGACAAAGCCAATATCTAGTTAGACATCGCGTAATGACGCATGACAGCCTGTAGTCACAGTTCGAGTGGTCTCTCATGTGTGGCATAATATATGCTGCAGTCTATGGAAGACCCCTGGTGTACCTATGCCCTGGGTACCTTAGTACCATATACTAGGGAGTTACATGGGTCCACCAGTAGCCAATTGTGGCGGTAGCAAAGTACTTACCATGTCAAATTTATGGAGGAAGCACATTGGGTGGGGTCCGGATTAGCAGGATTCCAGCCAGACTAGTAAATAAAACATACTGACACCAGCAAAAAGTGGGGTAACCATGAAAGCTGATCCTACTTTCCTACACACCACCAACATAAAACCACCAACAGGTCTTACATGCATACATAATCCTCTTGCCACTTAGGTTTTGTCTTGATACGCTTATCAGTGCTTCTTGTGGCAGTGGATTTACACTGGTCATTAAGTGCACCTCTATTTTATTTCCTTAACCATGTGTTACGTTCAAGCTTATTGCATAATTTGATTGTGGGAGGGCAGGCCAAATAAACAGATGCAGAAGCTGAATGTACTTCTTAATTATGAAAGTTTAATTTAATTTAGATAAACAGAAATGCAACATCAGGCTGATAAGGTCTCCTTTTCTTCTTTGGTTCCTTCTCTCCAATGGCACCTCCCAGAGGCCGCTCCGCTGCAACTCTCCAGAGTTGCGGCCGCACTTCCGCGTCCTCCTGCAGGCTCCACCACTCAGTATCAGTCCGTCTGGCTAGCGGAATCTCTGCGGTGTCCTATGGCTGCTCCAGGCGGGCGATGGGTGTGTGTTCTCCTCCGCGCTGGTCCTTCTTTTCTTTTTCTTCCAGGGTCAGCTCCTCCTTCTGGGTCTCTGTCCGCCAAATCTCTGCCCTCCTGCTGTAACACGTGATAGGTAGGTGTTACGGTCGGAGGGGTCATGCTTGTCCTCTTTTTCTCTTTAGAGGTGGAATCCGGTATCCGTTCATCGGAAAGTGGACTCGACTCCTTGATTGCAGGTAAGTACAAGGGGTCGGGTTTGTTTTCTTTACATCCCTCTTTCCTAGCTATCTTACTAGTAAGATCAATGTCCTGAGGGTATCTTGACAAGAAATCTACATTTACCTGTTTGGTTCCTTTTTAGTGTTGGGTGAGAAAGTGGAAAGGCTGTAGGGTCAAAAACCATCTCAACACTCTTTCATTATTTGCTTTGTTGCGGGATAGCCATTCAAGAGGGGCATGATCTGTGAATAGAGTGAACTTCCGTCCCACCAAATAATACCCCTAGGTCTCGATGGCCCACTTGATGGCTAATGCTTCCTTTTCTATGACCGCATAGTTCTTCTCCTGTGGAAAGAGTTTACGGCTTATATACATGATTATTTTTCTTCCCCTTTTGAGTTCTTTTGTGACAAGACCGCCCTAAGTCTCCTCTCTGAGGCTTCAGTCAGTAGCACAAAGGGTTGAGAATAATCCGGACTGGTTAGCACAGGTTCTGAGGAAAGGGAATTATTTAAGGTGTCAAACGCCTGTAGTATCTTGGGAGAAGGTTGCCGTAAAGCAGTTTCAGTTTTTATGGATTTTCGAAGCAAATCAGTTAGTGGGGCTGCTGTCTGAGACAAATTTGGAATAAATCATCTGATAATAACCCAGGATACCCACAAAGGCTCTTAGGTCTCATTTGGTCTTGGGAAAGGAAACGTGACAAATGCAGCTATTTTGTCGGTTGTGGGTTTGATAACTCCTTACCCTAAAAGATATCCTAAGTATTTGACATTCTGGGGCAGCTGAATGGCTTTTAGCAGGGTTAATTTTGAGGCCATGGACATCAAATGCTTGTTAAACTGCCTGTAGATGGTCCATATGCTGGTTCCATGAGTCACTATAAATGATGATGTCATCTATATAGGCTGCCGAGCAGGGCACAAGTCCTATAGAAAGAAGTGGGGAGACTGCCAACACATCACATGACGTCACAATGTGTGACATCCCACATGGCATCACAGAAGTGACCTCACTGGAAGACTCTGCATTAGGATGAGTAGCGCTATAAAAGAAATAAAATAGTGCTATTTATATTGGTATTTGTGTAAATACTGGCACAGACTATCCCATCTGACATTCTTACAGTGCGTGATCTTATATGCAGGGACTGAGAAAATAAAAAAGCATGCATCTCTTAAGTATCTGTGAAGAGATAAGAAGCTGTGTGCTTTTGTTCTCTCTCCTGTGCATTTGCATTTAGTTGAGAGGTTCCAGGCCGCCTCCTGTCCTTCCGATACTCGATCAAAAGGAGGCCTGATGGCCCCTTAACTTTTGCCTTTATCTTTGGGACAGCTGGAGGTGTGAAAAAAGCCCCCTAACTGCCGGCACGTTGCTGCTGAGAATGAACAGCTGACAACATGCAGGAGCTTCTGAACGTGTCCCGGTGTCTGAAAATGACACCGGGACAAGTTTAGCATATTTCTGTGGGGCCCAACTTCTTGGTAGGGGGACGGCGTCCACCCTGTGAAAATAGTGGGTGGACACCGTCCACCCGCGTGTATCCCCGACTCGTGCCTTGCTGCCGAGTACCTTTCATGGGGTCTGAGTATCACATTTATCATCTGCTAAAAGGTAGCAAAGGGCCCCATGCAGGCCAAAAGGCAATACAGTGAATTGATATAACCCGTCAGGAGTGGAAAAAGCGGTTTCCTCCTTGTCCTGACCTCTGAGGTAGACTTGCCAACAACCTTTGCAAAGGTCTAGTGTGTTAATATACTTTGCCTTGCCCATTCTTTCAATCATTTCATCTACACGGGGTATAGGATAGGTGTCAAATTTCAATATCTTGTTGACCTCCCAGAAGTTTGTACAGAACCTAACTGACCCATCTGGTTTAGGCACTAAAACTATGTGGGAGTTCCATTCACTTATCGACGTTTCGATGATGCCCATCTGTAGCATCTGCTGAACCTCTTGTTTGATGGTATGTCTTCCAGCTTCAGGTATACGATATGGTCATAAACTCACCTTTTCTCTGGGAAGGGTTTTAATGGCAGCCTCTCTTAAGGTGGTTCTTCCTGGGAGAAGAGAAAACACCTCTTTTGAAGATTAGAGTTTATGTGTCTATTCTTGTTTTAAGGGTTTTGGGAGATCTGGATCTATACTCTGGTCAAAGAGGGGACTGTTTTCCCAGGACACCTCCACCATTACTGGAATAGCTCCCTCCCACCTTTTTGTAGCAAGTTTATGTGATAAATTTGTGATGTTCCGCGATTAGTATCGAGCTCAATACGATACGTGACAGGAGTCACTTTCTTGAGTATTACGTAAGGGCCCTGCTACTGCCCCAGCAGCTTGTGATCAGAGGAAGTCGTCATCAGTAGGACAGGATCACCAACTACAAATGATCGGTCCTTCGTTTTCTTATCCTATTGACATTTCTGGGCTGCTAGTGCCTCTTCCATATTGATTCGGAGTATGGTCCGAATCTGACTTAAGTGGGTTTTGAGGTTGGATACATATTCCACCAGGGATTTTGCTCCATCCTTCTCATTCTCCCACTCTTCTCGGGCCATATCTAATAAGGAGCAAGGCTGTCTGCCATATAGTAGTTCAAATGAGGAATACCCAGTGCTTTTTTATACTTTGCACCAAATGGCAAATAAAGCAAGGGGTAGCATTTCCTCCCATTTTCTGTTTTCTAATTCTAGGAGTTTTTTCAACGTACACTTCAACGTAGCGTTATACCGCTCCACAAGACCATCTGTCTGTGGATGTTAGGCCGCTGTACGGATTTGTTTAATTTCCGGTTGGGCGCACATTTGTCTCATTAGTTTGGATAACGGGATACTCTGGTCGGATACTATTTCTCTTGGGAACCCTACCCTGGAAAAGATGTTCACCATGGCTTTGGCTATGTAAGAGGCATTTGAATGTCTTAAGGCCACAGCCTCAGGAAAATGGGTGGCGTAATCGACTAGGACCACAACATAACGAAACCCACTTTGAGATGGTAAGAGGGGGCCTATAATATCCATGCCGATTCGATCAAACGGTTCGTCAATGACAGGGAGAGGTTTCAGGGGCACTCCTGCAGGCTTACTATGTCTGTTCTTTTGACAAATGAAACGTTCACAACAGTATTTTGTAACCTGTTGGTGTATACCAGGCCAGTAAAATTCTCTAATATGGCTTTCTCTGTCTTCTTATTGCTAAAATGTTCGCTCAAAAGGTGAATGTGGTGCAGCGGCTGGGGGCTCCAGTAGCCCTGTTGTTGGCAGATATGGATCGTGCATTTGACTCCCTTAGCTGGCGATGTCTGTTCCTGCTGCTGAAACGCTTGAATTTTGGTCCGCGTTTGGTGCGGTCGGGGGGGGGAATCCGGGAGTTGGTGGGGGGGGGGTTCGGGGTTTGTTTTTCATATGAAGCACCTCTTCATTTATTTCTCTAATGTAAAACGTCTAAGATATTATGTTTGTAATGCTTCGGCAGGTACCTCTGGAGATTTCAGGGGCCTGCAATTTATGGGTATAGTGACGAATAAAAACTATTTAAAAAAAAAAAAAGGTGAATGTGCATGATATGAGACTTTTTTTCGAAAGGACCAGGTATCAATAACTGAGGCTTTTGAGATGACCCCACCTTACTATACAGTAGACCATTCTTAAGAAAAAACTGGGGACAAACTTGAAATGGGTCATCTTGCTCTGTAACTCTACTCCAGGCCTCCAGGAGAACAGGATCTTCTCCTTGTGCGACATGAAAGTTTCTATCTGTTACCCAGGGGACTTCATCTCTCATGACTGGCAAAATTCGAAATATTTTTCTCTCTTCCTTTCGTTTCTGTTTTCGACTTTTCCAGGCCTTAGAAGGAGGTCACTCATGATCCTCATCTTGGGCGAAGGGAGCGGTGTTCCACCACATCTCTCCTCCCTTTTGAGTTTCTTGGACCAGACCTGGAAAACTGGATAGTCATTCCCCCTGATAAATTGCTCAGGTAATCTAGATATTAGTCCTACTCTTAATGTAGATGCAGGTTCAGACTGTCGTTGGATAGAGACATCCATGGTGGGGTATCTCTTTGTATCGCCGTATACACATTGGATAGTTACATTGCCCGTAGTATGGGTTATTTCTCCTGCCAAGCTTTGAAGTCTTAGTACACTTTGCAGACAGCCTGTATCTACCAAAGCTGTCACAGGTTGTCCTTTAACAGATAGTTTGCAGTGGCAGGGAGAGGGGTCTTTTATCTTGAGTTGAACAATAGAAGGATCACACAACCCCTATGTGCATTGGTTCTTCTTTCTGTGGACAGACTCTCGCTGTGTGACCTAGGCCTCGCAATGGAAGCAATGAGGGCCAGAGGAGAGCGGCCTGAAGATAGGTGGTCTGGGCACAATGGTCTCTGGTTTCTTAATGAGAGTGGGTCTCTGCGGTTGAGGACCCCCACTTCCACCCTGTCTCATTGATGCGTTGTCACAACCTTACTGTATCTCCTGCGCCCTGCTATAAGCGTTGGCTATCTCTACAGCCATTTCCAATGTAAGAAGGGCGTGTTGACGAACCCATCTCTGTACAGGGGATGCAGGGATGACAAATATTGTCCCAAATAGATTTTCCCCATTATTTCTTCTTTGGATGTGGTAAGTGGTTTTAGCCACCTATCCGCCATGTCTTTAACTTGAAAATATATTGCCCTGAGAGTCACTTGGGCACCCTCCTTAATCTGCTGTAATCTGATCCTGTAAGTCTCATCATCGATACCTAACCGTTCGCAAAATACTCTTCTTGATTTCAGCATTTGAGGTAACTCCCTGTAGCCTGGTAGGCAGCTTGCTTGTCACCGGACAATAATGGCCCCAGATATTGTCCCCATTTATCTGCAGGCCAAGCGGCTGCCAAAGTCATCCGCTAAAAGTTCTTGAAAAAAATAAATAAAGATCTTCACCACTCACGTACTTCTGCATGACTACTGATGGTAGAGTGGTGTGGCTGCATTGTTGTCCCATGGCATCTACCAAATTTCCTATTGCTATTTCTTGTGGCTGGCTCTGACCTGTCAGGGCCTGATGTAACTTTTCCTGATCTTCTTCAGCCACTGAAAGGAACTTCTCCATTACTCTTTCCAATTTCTCCTGGCTTTCTGCATCTTCGTAATTGCACCCTACATGTCTCCGGATGCCACTTCTGGCACAATCTGTGGGAGGGCAGGCCGGGTAAACAGACGCGAAGGCTGAATGTACTTTTTAATGATGAAAGTTTAATATAATTTGGATAAACAGAAATGCAACATTAGGCTGATAAGGTATATTTTTTAGGTTTCGCCTACGCAGCGCGCATGAGTTGCATAGGAGGAGACCTTTAGTAATCGATTCACTTTTTGGGCCAAAAACGTGCATGCATTGCATTGCTTTCAATGGCAACGTGTGCACGTTTGGCGATTCCAGTGCTTAATTTGTAAAATATGAAGTGCAGGTGCTCAAATTTTTGTCGGAGGCCACACCTACTTTTCTCCGGCTCCACCCACTCCATCCACTGGCTCCACTCACTCAATTCAGAATCAAGATGGCTCAACGTAGGACTCTGAAGCAAAGCGAGTCCTGTGAGTCTCCGGTTTTGTTGCAGGCCACACTACAGAAATATTTTTTTCTATGTACAAAAATAGAGTACATTTTCACCATAACCTTGGCCTAAAAATTACAAGCATCGCTCAAAGGTGTTGAACAATCACAGACATGTAACGCCCTGTTTGGGAGCATAATAAAGGGTGAGGATTCAGCTCAAAACATATGATTCAGACAATCTCGATGCACAAATGGGTGCAATGTCTGATATTTATGTTTCTAATCTCTCTTCATTGCTTGATTTTGCTCGCTAGAAAGTGTCAGACACATTCATGGTCATTGAAATATCACTAATAATTACACTGAATTGACTGAAATTATGAAAATGGCACTTACAGCAATCTGAAACCTTGGCAGCTATGCGGCGGGCGGGTGTCAGTCTCACTGGGCGAAGGGTGCACTGCACTTCAGGGAGAGCAGATTAGGACTTCACTACATGGCAAATGAAACTCTCCAATGTGAGCCCTGCTGCCAAGAGAAGAACACTTCCTTCCAGGCCTGGCTGTTCCCTAATTACTCATCCAGCCTCTGCCTGCGAGGGAACCAAGCTGCTTCCTGCACCAGAGATTATATCCTGCTACCAATGTCTATACTTGCTGTTAAAGCCCCCTACCCGAGTTAAAAGCCCACCTCACAGGCCTATAAGGGATAGAGGGTGACTCTTTAATAAGTGGTATTGACATACACAGAAGATTAATAAAGCTGGTCGAGCATTTTGCCCCCAATGGTAATATGATATTCTAAAGTCACTGGAGCTAAAAGTCTTCCAAGGCAGTGAAAGCAGACACCTCAATCCGTCGGTCTATAGTATAGGCCCCAGGCAGGCATGCATAGGTAAATGCAGAGAACAAATTATTCGGCTGTGTCCGGCCAGTGCCTGTCGGTTGATGCCAAACTACACTCACCTGCTAAAGCCCTCAGGACCCTGCTATTCTACAGAAACCTAAAGAAATGCCTCCAGGTGGCTCCATGCAAATGAGGGAAACCTTTTTACTTTGTGCACTCTCTCTACGCGACCGCATGGAGATATCAGCGCAGTGCAAAGGAGCAGGCAGGGGCCACATTGTGTGCCTCATGTGAGGTGGCACACTGACGGTGGCGTGTGGCTACCACTTGAAAGGGGAGAAAAGGAGGTACCGTGGATGCCCCAGTCATTCCTCTCCAGGCAGGTGCAGTAACAGTTCATGTTGCAATTGCATTGTGAAAAGTGGAACAGCTACTTTAGCCAGCTGGCCCTTTTTTACACTAATGTGCTGCCTCCATAGCAGGTATGAGGTCACGGCTGCCCGGGGAGAGGGGCAGTGGCTCAGCATTAACTGTGCACTGACCAAGTCTGCATCTGGCGCACCCACTTACCGGGCTTGTTCACTGGAATATTGGGCTGCAGTTTAAGTCCCATCTGTTTCTAAGTTTATCAGATGCTGATACTCTTTTATCACTCCGTTCTGGTCTGATGCTCTTGCCAAGTAGAAAACCTGCTCTCACTGGCTATGCTGCTCTGAGTCCAGCCCCACATTACCTCTTTGAGCCACAATTGTGCATTTTCAGGTTCAATGCTGAATGACTGCTCGCAGAGGTAACTCTTGTCAGTGCTAGTAATCTTACCCTTTAGTCCAAATATAGTCAGTGTTCAGCTACTGCTTACTCACGCAGATGATGGGACTGTCACGATGCAATCTGCATGGAGCTTTCTATTCACATGAAATCTTAGCACATCTCCCGTTTATACTACCAGCTCAAAAAAAGCTCCCAACAACTGAGCAACAGTATAATGAGCAGCTAATGTTGTTCGAATTATAAAAAGTGCAAGCAGAGGTCATGAACATGGAATTAAACATGTGATCAGCAATATAAACACACAGTGTGTGAAATGGTCACGTATACGTGTGCTTTTTAAAAACTGAATTCTGTTCCTATTCAATATACGAATTTAAACGTAATTCGAAAACTCTTAACTGGAATATTAGAGCAATACATGGTTTAAGTTTGCTCGAGTTAGGAATAGGATAACAGGTGTGCCTACAAAAAAATGAATGCATACATTAACTGGTGCTCATGAAAAGCACTCCAATACCTAGTGGAAAATTTCCGATGTTGTAGATTAAGACGCAGGTGCCGAGCACCGGAAGCCACCGGCTCAAATTAAAAACTGAATATAGGTGATGTTATTAGGCATCCAGGTGGGCTCATGAAGAGGATGAAGAAAATACAGACTAGGGACAGAGAGAACCGATTTGAGGCACACATCCATTAGGGTCGGTCAGTCAGCATTCTTGAAATTCTTCCATACTCAGAGTTGGAGATATATTTACCAGCTGCCATTAAACTACTCTGACTATTGCTGCCTCCCCCCCCCCCCACTTAAAAGAAGCCTCAAATCATGGCTTTCATCTGGGTTGTTGGGCGCTTCCAGCTCGGCAGCTCCCTGTTTTGCAAGTGCGGGGCTGGGAGCAGGCCATGGATGGCAGAAATGTGACTGCGCAAACTGCCTGCGCGGTGTTGCAATGGCAGACATGCCAACCCTCCCGATTCAGGCGGGAGACTACCGATTTCAAGGCTAGTCTCCCGCCTCCTGATTCCTGCAAGCAAATACCCGATTCCTCGGGGTTTCAACTGACAGGGCTTGGTAAAGTGTAACGTGCTAATTCTTCCAGCAATAGTCAGAGTGGCGATGCAGGGGCTCTAGAAGGGGTGAAAAACCAACAAAGACTCATTAACAAGGGAATGGTCTTTTAAAGACCTGTGAAGTACTCTGGGACGGCTGTGTGTGTGCCCGGGAAGCTGTTTCAGCCCGGGCTGACACACACAAGGGGTGGGGGGAGCAGGGGTGTTGTATGCACTGCCAGCAACCTTCCAGGCCAGCGCACAACACTTGCATCACCCTCTCTCTGTCTGCCGTTGCGCTCGCTCCATGCTTTTGGAAGGTAAGAAAAAATGTGCATTTGCGTTTTAAATGTCCGGTCCTGCAGCAGCACACTTCCAAAGCCCATACATGACAGTAACCCGATTCAAGGCCTCATCATCCCGATTTTCTTTTTATCTCCCACTTTGCTCTTCTGAAATGTTGGCATGTATGCAATGGTAATGGGCTATTTATAGTACTTATGCCCGCATCCGATCGGATTGGCCTTTCCGACTAGGCCATCGCAGCACGGCACCAAAACTGAAACTGCTGTTGCGCCCACAAGAATTGCTTCAATAATATAGGTCCATTGTGTACGCCAGGGCGATTACTAACACATTCCCGTAGGGTGGGGTGGACAGTGGACTCTGTTTGTCTGTTATTTATTTTAAGCAGCACTGAGGGAGATTCTTCTTTTTTTGCTAAGATTTACTGATGATCCAGATCATCCATTCCGATTGCAGTACAACATAAACTAACGCCAGTAAATAATGTTTGTGGTTTGTGCACTGGCGCAAGATAAGAAGTTCGACAGCTGCCCCCCAACCCCCTCCCCCAGCCAAGTACACAGACGCTGGGGCAGTGCCACACCAAGAGGCGCGTTTGGCGGCCCAAGCTACGCCACAGGATGGGGTAGACAGTAACGAAAATGAGTGGCTACTACTGTCTGGTTGATAGCCATATGTTGTAGCTGTTATGCCATTTCAGCATTTTAGTGTTTTAATCTTTACGTGTTTTTAGGTGTATTACCCTGTATTCTTAGGTCCATTGTCACTTCTTCTGGCTATCCCCCTACTGCTTGCTCTTTATTTTTGAGTATGACTTCCCTAAGGTCCGGTAGGAAGATTGCTCAGAGTAGAAATGGGGGTCGTGTAACAGGGACTCTTGATAATTTTATTACAAGAGCAGCCCGGGTTCTTGAACAAGAAATTATATTAACTGAAAAAAGACTGTCCCTAGAAATCTCTGCTAAGCGATCGTCTCTTGGCAATATTTTGGCAGCCATTTCTCCTGATGGTAGGCTGCCTCAACCAGTTTTAGATAGGCCACTTAGTGACTCGCAAGGGTCGCCGGACATATCAGTACAGAGTCCGCTGGATAACATACCCGATACTATAAACATTTCTGAATCAAGCGGTCTACCCCTAAATACTAGTGTGATCCTTTCACAGCCCATTACTGTGCAGCCTTGTATTGACACTTTGAGTCTGGGCAGTAAGTCCAAGCCCATTCCTGGGAAAAGAAAACATAGGGAAGTGTTCTCCAAGGGCAGACGGGCTAAAGTGCCTAAAGTGTCTAAATTGTCCAAATCTGTAATTCAATGTGACGCTCCTAACTCTTATCTGCCCCATAGTTCAATTCTTGTTATTGGGAGTCCCAGGTCTTCTCATCCTCTCACTACTCTGCCTACTGCCAACCCCATGCCCTCTGGCTTTTCTGAGCTTGTAGAGCAACTACTTAAATCCTTTTTCCTACCCTTATATGAGAGAGTTAACAGACTCTCTACTTCCATAGGGAAAATTGAGAGTATGGTGCTTACCAACACGTCTCTATTGGAGAAGATTTTAGCGACTCCAACTAGCCCAAAGATTCCACCAACCTCCGATGTAGCAGTTAAAACGGGGATTGTTCCTAATGGTAATACTCCTTTGGCCAGCGCACCCTCCAATTCCCTTGTTCACATAGATCATGCTGTGGAGGTATCTCACCCTCATTTTAGCACTGTTATGCCAAAGGATCCAGCTTGTAAAGCTATTTCCGATAAGAGTAAAACTACAATCTGCCAGCCTATAACAGAGGGTGATGGTCATCTCTTTAATCTTCCATGTATTAACCTTCCTCCTGAGTCGCAGCCATACACTGTCATCATGGTAGGTGTTCCACGGCTCCCCCAGGCTAAGCCTGAGTCTCATAGCGAGCTGAAGAATAAAGTAATACATTGGTTAAATGGAAATTGGCCATTATCGGCTAGATTAAGTGCCGAGATTCTGACTGTTCGTAGGGTGAGTTGGGTGGGAAATAGGGCTAAGAAAGTGGAGGGAGATTGTGTGATTATAAATTTTCGGGACCCAAGGGTGGTGAGTCATATATGTTCCTACCCCAATATTTTGAGCGTCACTGGAATATCCACTCTGGATTTGTCATACTTTTATCCTCACAACCCCTGTGTTATATCCTATGACATGTCTACTGGCTGGGAAAGGGTCAATAGGAGCTTCCGTCGCCAGCCAAGATTCGATTTCCATCTTCCACTGTCTAATTTCTTTGCACCATTGAACACATTAGAAGGGGTAGATTGACTGCCATCAAATCTAATAAAAAAATATGGGTTGTGCTTATGAGGCCCTTGTTGTTCCGGGTTAGTAAGTAGGGGCGGGTCTAGGGGGGTATACATGGACTCGGGCGTCTTGTTCCCCAATTATGCTCGTGTTCTTCAAATAGTCCCCGTTACAAATTCCGATCCCTTATTACCAGTTCTGGAGTGTCCAGATATGAAGGCCACCAGTCCTGTTAACCCAAATCAATCGAGAATTGAGACGGTATTCCGTACTCGTATGTCATATAGTGACAGTCCATTGACTACATACACTAATCCCTGTGCCCCTGTGTTTGAGTGTAAGGGTCCTGGCATTACTGTTACCCATCCAGCCGTTCTGGGTTCTTTACCTGTTCCCCTGCTGACTGACTCTTCTAGCTCTCCCCTACTCACTTTGGCCTCTTGGAATATTGCTGGTCTCCGCAGTAAAATAACCAATGAAGATTGGTCTGCCTGGGTAACCACCCAAGATATCCTTGTCTTCCAGGAAACCTGGGCTGTGGACCCTATTTTTTTTTCTGGATATGTAAACTTTTATAAGGGGGCTTCCAGTGGAACAAGTGGCCAACCTTCGGGCGGTCTCTGTATATGGGTAAGGCAAACCCTCAAGTGTAGTCTTAGCGAACTGGCCATTGACAGCCCTGATATACTGATTATCTCATTGCAAATCAATGATGACCCAGATATCTTGATTATAAATGTATATAATAGGGGCCTCCCTGGTGGGCGTGGTACTAACACCTTCTTACAATTGGATGGGTTTTTGGACACCGTCAATACATGTACTAACGTGGTAATACTGGGTGACCTAAACTGCTGTTTTGAGCCTCTGCATACTGCTCGGGATTCACTCACATTGGAAGTGGATGCGATCTTGAACATCCCTCCTCTTGATCTCCCCCCTATCAAGAGGTGGACCGAATCAGCTATCCAGTGGATGAGCTTATGTATGGAGCGCGGTTATAGGGCTGCCAACGGACGGACCCCGTCCGATAAAAATGGCAAGATGACTTTTTCCGACGGTCGACGTTGTAGTAGCAGAATCGATTATGCCCTAATCAAAGTGGAGTTTTGGCCCACACTTTGTGATATGGTGGTTTTAGACCGCCCAGAGAGTGATCATAACCCATTAGTTTTGAGTTGTATATTTTCCCTAGCCCATAGAAATAAACCCTCAGAGATAGTGACTGCTGATGCACTCCTCACTAACAACCAACGGAGAGTGCGCTGGGAAAAGGTTGCCATCGACAGTGTTGTACTATCTGAGATCAGCTCTAAGGTTTTTTGTGCATTGAAGGACTTAAAGGCTCTTCGGAGCCCTGAGGATGTTGTCGGTGAGTCCACCCAAATACATGAAAATCTATTCTATGGCCTCAAGTCTCTTTTTTCCAAACCTTGCAAGGCCAAGAAATCACTTACCTTAAAACCAAATTCTTGGTATAATAAAGCTTGCCGTGAGTCTATAGCAAACTGAAATCTGCTATTACTACTAGAAACCAGGTTGCCATTAGACTAGCCAGAAAAAACTACAGCAAGGCTAAAGTCATGGCCAAACAAGATTGGGACAATGACCATTGGAATGACCTTTTGGCTGCTAGTAAACATAGGAATTTAACCTTGTTTTGGCATATTGTTAAGTGGGGCAATTCTCCGAGCACTCAGGTCCCTACTAATCATGTACTCCCGGACATCTGGGTGTCGCATTTTGAATCTCAGTTTTCGGATACCAACTTGGCTGAGGGGATCGCCCCCCCATTAACCAGGGATTTGTCCACCTCCCTGACTTTTAAATTTGATTGTGAAGAGGTTGTGTCGGCTCTAAGTAGGGTACCTAGTGGTAAGGCACCAGGCATAGATTGTGTTCCCGCGGACCTCTTCAAATCCGACCTTGGCAACTGGGTGCCTTACATCGCACTCATAGCAAATGCTGTAGCTAAGGGGGCTGCCATTCCGGATTCTTGGAGGGGCGCTGAGATTCTGCCCATCTTTAAAAAAAGTGACCGCTCCTGCCCGGGGAACTACCGCCCGATTAGTCTAATTGACTCTGTTCAAAAAATTATTGCAAGAATGATCCTGGCAAGAATCCAGCTCTGGATCGAGCAGGAGGATATCATCTCGCCCCTGCAGGCCGGTTTCAGATCTTGCACAAGCACCATCGACCAGGCGTTCAAGTTTCAACTGATCGTCTGGAAAACGGTTTATCTATGTGGTGGTACACAATATGCTGCCTTTGTAGATCTGCGGTCAGCATTTGACTTAGTCAATAGGACTAAACTTTGGGGTGCATTAGAGGAGCTAGGGATGCCGCCAGATCTCTTGAACATCGTCATCAGGTTGCATGAAAACAACTTTGCACAAGTTCGATGGGGGAAACAGGGGCAGGTTACCAACAGATTCAAAGTTAGTAGGGGTGTCAGGCAAGGGTGCGTCCTTGCGCCTACTCTATTTCTGTTATTCATAAATAGAGCTGTGCAGTACTTTTCATCTACACCTACGGACGCCCCCATGTTGGGAGGTACTAAAATTCCACTCCTCATGTTTGCCGATGACACCCTACTCCTATCCCAGACTTTGTCTGGGTTACAGGTGGCTTTGAATGTATTTGTCAACTTTTGCTCCGACTTTGACCTGTCAGTAAATGTTTCAAAAACCAAATACATGGTCTTTAATAAAGGGAGACGTGTGAAAGGCCATGTGTCCATGAATAACAATTTACTCGAACGAACTAATGTCATGACTTATTTGGGGGTGGTTTTTGAAAATAAGTTGGACTGGAGGCCGCAAATAGATGTTTTAACTCTTAAATTTGCCCAGCTTTCTGGGTGCCTGATTAAAGAACAAAAGCAATCCCAGTCGAAAATGATAGGCCCTCCCATTAAAATCTATAACGCAAGGGTTAATTCAGCGATTCTATACGGCGCTGAACTTTGGGGTTTTGCTGATCTTTCCCCCTTGGTTAAGGCACAACGTAAATTTCTCAGAATGCTTACGGGCCTCCCCTGTTCTAACCCAGTGAAACCGCTCCTGCTGGACCTTGGCTGCCATTCCTTTGACGACATTGCTAGGTTTAAACCACTGGCCTTCTGGAGGAGACTATGGACGGTCCCGGAGTTAGGCCCCTATGCTAAGGCATTTCTCGATGTCCGGTCCATTATGGGAGCCGGTAACATTACCTGGTTCAGGCAAGTTAGTCAACTTTTGGAATCTATGGGTCTGGGAATTTTATGGACCAACCCGGCTACTAACCCTTTTCCCCCCAAGAAACATTTTAAAAGCCTTTATTGGTCAATGGTGCTACAAAAACATTTATCCTTAGTTCCAGCTGAGTCCTTGTCAGGCAGGTTTCTAGAGCATAAAAACACCCCTCTGCTAGAAGCCTACTGGGACATTATTACCAGGCCCAGAGACAGGAAACTATACCACCAATTTAGAGTTGGCACCTTACCGACTAAATCGTTTACAAAAAAATGGAAGGGTGCAACCTGTGATTCTTGTAGCTGGTGTACTGATTGTGCTGATTCAGTTGGGCACATATTTTTTGTTTGCCCGGCCTATGCTGCCCCCCGGGCTAAGTGGCTTAAACCTTTATGTCGCACATTGGGAACTAGACAGGGGTTTGTAGCCCTAAAAATTCTGAGATTTGATACTGGTGAATGTGTTGTAGTTGCTGTGGCTAAATTTCTGGCCTGGGTATGG
The DNA here is from genome assembly GCF_964204655.1 of Triturus cristatus. Taxonomy (NCBI): domain Eukaryota; kingdom Metazoa; phylum Chordata; class Amphibia; order Caudata; family Salamandridae; genus Triturus; species Triturus cristatus. The sequence continues at coordinate 81,211,062 of NC_140586.1, read as the reverse complement.
TTTATTAGAAACAGGAGTCATTAGATTTTTGTGTTATTTACGAACTTATTCTAATTGTGTAAATTGGATTTGTTGTATTACTCAGTATGTTTGCACTTTTATTCTGTAATTGTCTTTCTTGATGAAATATATCGATAATAAAGACTAATGAAATGAAATGAAATGTTGTTTAATTTACTTTATAATACTGCTAAATTTAGTAGTACTTACAGTTACGGTGGTGGGCTGGGGCACACTGCCTTATAGCCAGTTTATTTACTGATTTAAGCTGGCCTGCCTGGGCCTGGTGCTACACTGCCTGCCCTCAATGTCCTCGTGCTGCGGCCGCTGCCTAGAATGATGACTCGGTGAGGTGTGCCGGGGCGTGGCAATTCTGAATAAAATCTGCGCACGCTGCCGCACGTCCCTACCCCCGAACAACCCAATCCAGCCCAATGCCCCAATCTCAATGTCCCGCCCACCGGCACAACAGTACACTAAACTAAGGGGCGCGGCTCGGCGGCCGTCAATGCCATCATATTAGATTTTTTAATCTTCTGTTCTGTCACTTTGCCGAATCAATGGCTCAGGTCTCTGGCTCTCACAGCCTCCGCAACACTCATCTTCATCGGGACTCGGGAACAGAGTTGGGACTCTCGAGTCGGACTCGGGAGCAATCAAAAACAACACTGCGCCAAGTCAGTACTGGAGTGAGTTTAGCTTTATCGCAGACTCGTACACCCGGCTCTGATAATTAAGTGCCGGTGCTAAGCACCGGAAAGCACCGGCACAAATTAAGCACTGGCCCTATGCCAGTGGTGAGGGTACAGGTGCGTGAGCCCTGTGGCCCTACAGTGCCCAAGTCCATTCCTGGGCACTGTAAGTGCAGTGTTGCCATTAAGAGTATATGGTGCTGGGAGTTTGTCATTACGAACTCCACATCACCATAATGGCTACACTGAAGACTGGGAAGTTTGGTATCAAACTTCTCAGCACATTAAACCTGCACTGATGCTAGTGTGGGATTTAATGTAAAATGCACGACAGAGGGCATCTTAGAGATGCCCCCTGAAATTCGACCAACTTCTAGTGACCTGACTGAGTGGCTGCTTAGGCTGCCACCACCAGACATGTTTCTGGACCCCTGGGTGGAGAGCCTTTCACTCTCGGGGGCCTGAAACAATGCACATCCTGGGACGAAGTGCCAAGCCTCCTCCCCCAGGATGGGCAGGGTTCACAAAGGAGAAGCTTCAAAGGCATGCCGCCTTTGTGAGCCTCTCCAGACCAATTGCTGCTTTCAGCAACTGGTCCTCACTGGTTCTACCCCCCACTTTGGGCGGGAGAACCGGCGGAAAAGAAGTGAGGAAGGGAGGTGTGCCCACCTTCGCCAACTCCACCCCTCAGGTGGGGGAGGCGAGGTGAAGCACAACCTCGAGCCCCCGCCATCTTGAGGATGGGGGGACCTAGCCAACCAGGGACAGGCTTCTGCCCCCCTCCCACAGGAGAGTGTCAGAATAGGGGGTGTGCCCACCCCAGGGAGGGGACCTCTTGGTCCCTGCCCTTTACCTACCTGTAACGCCCCTAAATTTAGTATTTAGGGGGCACCCTGAATCTTGCTTCCTCACATTAAGAAACCACAAGAAAAGAAGATAAGAAGAAGGACCGAAGAGCCATGCAGAGCTAGCAAGACGACAACGCCCACTGACTTGGCCCCAGCCCTAGAGGCTTGTCTCCCCTCGAACCTGCTCCTGCGAAACCCCGGCGTGTCCTGCAGCCAGCATCATCAAGAACCCCGGAGGACCTGTCTGCCTTCACTTCAAGAACTGAATCTCCCGTGAACAACGGACTTGTTCAAACTGCAGCTTCTGGCTCCGGCCGGATACCGCGAATCCAGCACACTCTGCACCCGCCGACCTCGGCCCGAGCTCGAGTGAAACAACATCCCGAGGAGGTCACCCCGACGACCATGACCTGAGATCCGGCGACTCCTGACCTGCCTCAAGCCTCCAGACAACGCCTGCAGCCTCAATCCAGAGGACACCCCCCTACCACGACCAGAGCGGGTAAGAAAATCTGACTCTAAAAGGCACCTCTGCCCCCGACGCCCCACGGCCTTGTGTGCCCCAACCAACGGTGCCTAACCAAGACAAGACATCCCAACTTACCCCTCGAAGTGGTGGTCGCACCAAGAAGATCATCGTCCCTGAGTCTGCAGCGTTTCTTCCAACCGGAGCTTCCCCAGAGAAAACAACAGGGCGCCCGACGTCGAAACAGCACTCTGCATCCAGGTGCTGCTGAGGGTGCACTTTTTGTGCCTACTTGTTTCACCCTTTGCCCTGACCTAAACCCTAGGAGCTTTGCTCCCACAGCCGTGTGGCCTGCTAGCCAGCAGGCACCAACCGGTGACCCCCTATCCTTCATGGGATAACATTGGGCCTCAACACTCTGCACCCGGCCGCACTAGTGCACCTGAGGGTGCAACAACAGTGCATAACTGACCCTGGGGGACCCCTGAGTCTAACCCCAGAACCTTAACTCCTACAGTAGTTTACTTACCTTCAAACCGATAACCTGTTTTTCTTCCATAGAATAACATTGATAATTTTCTTCCAAAAAGTTTTTAAGTGTGGAGTTTTGAAAACTTGAAATATTCTTTAAAAATCATAACAATAACCAAAACACATTTTCTCAACTGTATTCAGGAAATGTACCAGTGCTGAATCTAGGCATCCAGCACTGAAAAAAAAATATTGTATAAGTTACTTACTTGCAATTGTTGAAAAAGTCCATTCATTCTAATGTACTATACCTGCTAAGTGTTGCAATCTGCTACATTATCTGTAAACCAAAACCAGTATAATTTCTACTGCATATTCGAACTATATTAAAAACAAAGTATCATATTACTGCAAAGTATTTATATGCTTACCTGTACCAGGCTTGCTTGGTTCTAGAACAATAAAACAACAGTATATTTTTATACAAAAACAACTGGCCTAGAGTTCCGTTCTTGAGTGTGTGAATTCATTTGCTGACTGAGTGCGTACATCAAATGCTTATGAAGTACTGGGTATTCTAGACCCAGCGGTGCAGGGGCACACACCCTATGACTTCTGGGTTCACCCTGTTCCGGACCTACGGAAACACAGAGTCTTCTGGGTGAAGTCAAAGAATCGTTTATTGGCTGCAGACCAATGACAGGTATCCTAGAAGTACAACAGCGTGTATGTTCTCAGGAGACTGCTGAAAATCATAGGAATGGACTTCATCTTAAATACCCTTTTTCCTGCCTCAAGCATACATTCCTAGGTTTTATGATACGGCAATATGCAAGTGTACATTACAAAGAAAAGGCAGAGTCATGATGACCATCCCACATTCCAGTTCGGCCAGCCCACAATGATTTACACAACAAGGTTCAGATCCCACATTACATGTAAACAGATCCCCCCAATAAACATGAGCATCTCCTGTTTTGGGAACCAAGTCATAAAGCAGGAACAGCCAGGTGCGAAAGAGATTAGCCAGGGGCTTGTGTAGAATGAAAGGGTTTTATGACGGGTCAAGCCCTGATGCTAATCACAGGTGGAGAGAGGAAGGGGAGCTCGTGAGACCAGTTTGACCCGGGGCAGCAGAGCCAGCTGCCCAGGTCACAGAGAAGTCAGAGAAGAAGCCCATGTACTGTGAGGCCCGTATTTGCTCCATTATAGCCTATGTGAGGGCAATGACAAGATGGCCACTGCTTTCAAAATGGAACCCGCGTAGTGCAGCAGAATAACGTGTACACAGTGCATTCATAGCTAGAACGACACATAAAGCACTCGTACGTGCCGCATTTACCATTTGCGGTTCGCTAATACCAGGATAGACAGGGGTAGGGCCCTGTTCCCTACGTGGTCCCGAATATTAAAGTACGACAGACCCTCCTTTTGCCCTTACATAGGCAATCACTACACTCATCTTAATCCGAGTCTAGGTCAATGTTCACGAAGTCATGGAGATGTTGCTGTAGCATCATCCTATTACTTAGCTTGTCCCTCGATACAGGTTTCCTTGTACATAAGGTAGCACAGAGGCCACATATCGCAGGAGCACACTGTATACACAGACAGAACAGGAAAAGAATGGCTAAGATCATTCCAATGACCATCAGAACTTTCCAACCCCAGGCAGATATCAGTTCCCAGAACCACCCCACCAGTGACCAATCTCCCTTATCCACGTGTATGGATTCAGATATTTTATGGAGTTTGGAGATGGCTTGATACACTGTTGGAGCATTATCTGGTATGAAAATGCAGCAACTGGATTGGATAACCCTGCATACCCCACCGCGGTCTGCAAGGATAACGTCTAGAACCATGCGGTTCTGCAAAGTCATAAGGCGATCCGCTTGGAGCTCAGCTGTCAAATTACCAAGGGCACCAGCCGTTACATTAACGGTGGATTCAACCACACGAGTCAGCTGTCTCAGGTTCCTACTATTGACCATAGGTCCCCAAAACGGCAGGAAACCCAAGAAGAAGTCTCCTGCTTCCTGACCGGCAGTGTCCTCCTTACTAATCACACCTCTCACAACTCTGGTCTTGTGGTAGTCGGAGGCGGCAGTAAATGTAGGCGGTAGCAGATTCGCAATATAACATGTGCCCGAGAAATCAGGGGGCAACCATGTATATGCTCGATCATGACAGATGAAATATGTACCCTTGGCAGTTAAAAACGCAGGGGAAAACTGTGACGGGAACGTGTACGTTTCAGTACAGTCACTTCTTCCCAGTTGAGCTCTAGGGTTCTGACCATTACCCTGTAAGCAGAACCGACCCATGTGGGGTACGACCCAGATTGGAGATGAGATTTTTCGCTGTCTTTCACCCAGACTAATACTATACCCCGTCGCGTTCCATCCTACATAAGGTCTCAACTCTTCTTTGGGAATGGATGAGTATGCATCAATATCCCTACTCATATCGGCAATTCCTCTCACTAAGGCTTTATTGTTTGTACCAGGTCTGATGGAACGCGGTTGGCGAGGGGAGTATGTCTCTAGGGCGTAGAGAAACATGGTCTGGAATGCCCATGACGATCCATTATAACTATATGGCAGCACCAAATAAGGAATACCCTTGTTAATGGTATGTGGCATTAACCCACAGACCCAGCAATTGGTCGTATTCACTACTAGTTGGTGCTGGTGCAAGAGTTGGATAAACGAGTTATTTACGAACTCTGATCGTCTGGTCTGTTCGTGTTCAGGCAAAGGGTGAAAAGAGTGAGAGGAGGCAGTAGAAAGAGGTATAGGCTGTTCAGTGGGTGCAATGGGCTTTTGAGTGGAGAAAAACACAAATCCTATAATAAACATCATAATACTACACAGTGTAAAAAGGCACAAAAAGACAAAACATTTACTTTTTACAATTCTACACATTCTGGTTTTAAAGTTCATTTCCTCAATCGGTCTCTCCATCTTAAAAAACTCCATCCTCTACTCGGGCCGCTCGCGGCGGATGAGTTTCTTCTGCTAAGGAGTACGCCTGTCAGTCCAGGGAAACGCCCTAGACCAACCAGAACCGTTGACCTAACGTCTTCGGCCTGTACCCCAAAGTCTTGGCACCGCGACCCTGCGGCAGAACCCGGATGGTGGTTCGAAAAACAAAAATCAAGAAAGTCCTTCAGATGGGAGAGCAAAGAGTGTCCAAAAAGGAAATAGTAAGGAAATCTTTATTTGTCCATGGGCCTTGGTCTCAAATTATAGCGGAGATGGCCAGGTGCCGTTTGGTCTTGGAACAAAAGTTCAGGCTCAGTGGTGTCCAGTCGATTTGATGGTGGCACAGCTTCCTGCAGAATATTGTCACTCTCTTGGACTGAAGCTGTGTCTTTTAGGCGTGCGTCACTGAATGGTACAAAATGAGGTACAGTGTCTGTCTCAGTGTCGGCGATACCCTCCTTGACCCACTGGTCATATGGCAGAGGCAAGGGGACTATTTTGCAGTGGGTACCATGTATCCAATGCTTCCTTCCTTTTACTCGCACCGCTGATCTCGTCGACAGGAGCACAAGATGAGGGCCGATCCAGCGAGGCTCGTCGTTGCCTTTACGCTGGAAATTCCGGACCAGGACCCACGAACCAGGGTTGATAGGGTGTCCAGGAGGTTCAGAAGCTTGGGGAAGAGTATCATGTACCTGTTGGTGCAAAACACGCAGTTTAACAGTCAAATCATACAGGTAATCGAGCAGTACTGGATGCTCAATCTCACTGAACTTCGTAGGCCTTGGCACACCCCATACGTTGGCCGGGCGGCCAAAGACTACTTCATAGGGACTAAGTCCCACTCGTGAGTGTATGGTCATTCTGGTGGACAGGAGTGCTAAAGGCAGGGCGTCAGGCCATTTAAGACCAGTGCTCGCCTGGATTTTGGCTAACTTGAGCTTTAAGGCTCCATTGTAGCGCTCTACTAGTCCAGCTGATTGGGGGTGATTTGCAGCGTGGAATTTCTGCCTTATGCCTAAACCTTCACATACGTTCTTCATCACTTTACCCACAAACTCACTTCCATTATCACACCACACCATTCTCGGCATTCCAAACCTAGGGAAAAACTCTTTCACAAGGGCTTTGGCTGTGGATAGGGCAGTGTTATCTTTCAGAGGATAAGCCTCTACCCATTTGGAAAAAACACAAACAACCACCAATACATATTTTAGGTTGTTGCACCTATCCATGTGAATAAAGTCCAGCTGCAAAACTTCGAATGGACATGATGGGGGTGCAAAGTGACCGGCCGGAGTTGGGGTTCCCCTACCAGGGTTGTACTTCAAGCATACTATGCAATTCTTGACCACATTCTCTGCACACTTGGGAATCCCAGCATTCTGCCATACTGGAGCCAACAACTTACAGATACCTTTCGTACTGATATGTGCCATTCCATGCGCCATAGTAACCACTGGAAGCACATATGCATCAGGCAACAACCATCGCTTATGTTCTGTCAGATCAATCCAACAACCATTCTCGTCCAACTTACCCATACTCTCTCTCCACTTGCTTAACTCTTCCTCTGTGGCTTCAGCCTGAAGCGACTTCACACTCTCTATTGTGTTCTCACACATTCCAACATCATTAACCCATCTTGCGGGGCCTGCAACATACATTCTAGTCTTCACATTCTGTGCTGTTTCTTTCGCGGTCTCATCAGCAAACGCATTCCCACGTCTAACATCATCTGTAACTTTCCTGTGCGCACTGCATTTCATGATCGCAACTTGCAACGGTAGGGTCAGTGACTCAAGGAGATCATTCACCAACTTGCCATTCTGAATTTTAGCTCCATGTGACGTCAGGAACCCACGCTCTTTCCACAATCGTCCAAAATTATGAGCCACGCCAAAGGCGTACTGGCTATCTGTGTATATATTAACTCTCATTCCTTCAGACAACACGCATGCTCTCGTGAGGGCAATTAATTCTGCTGCTTGGGCCGAATTATGTGGCACTCGTGCAGTTTCCACGACCGTGTGTAAAGTCGTGATAGCATATGCAGCAGTCGTGTCACCATTAGGGAGTTTGAAACATGACCCATCTACCCATAAAGTACCATCACACTCAGTCAGGGGAGTATCTTTTAAATCTACTCTCCCTTTCGTCTCTTCTTCTGTTCTGAACAGACAATCATGTTGCTCAATCTCATCTGAATCTGCTGGAATTGGCAATAACGTAGCTGGATTCAGCGTATTACATCTTTTTATGTGTATATGATTCGCTAACAGTGTGAGTTCATACCCTGATAATCGCGCACTAGTCAAGTGTTGTGTCTTGGTCCTATTTAATAATGTGTCTACAGCGTGTGGGACCATAACGATCAATGTGTTGTCCATTACCAGACCAGCAGATTGTCGGATAGACATTGCTGCAGCAGCTGTCGCTCTCAGACAGCTTGGCAATGCCCTCGCTACAGGGTCCAAGGTGGATGAAAAATACACGCATGGGCGCGGTCTGTCGCCAAAAGGCTGTGTTAACACTGACAACGCACATCCATCTTTCTCGTGAACATACAATGTAAAAGGCTTGCTATAGTCAGGAGTGCCCAACACAGGTGCTGAACACAATGCATTGCGCAATTCCACAAAACTTGTCTGGCACTCTTCAGACCATGGGATAGGATTCGGTGTGTCTTTGCATGTTAATGCTAATAAAGGTTTTGCCAACAAAGAAAAACTAGGAATCCAATGCCTACAGTATGAAGTAATGCCCAAGAAAGCACGCACTTCTCTCTGTGTTTTTGGCACACTCAACTGTGCAATGGCTTGGATTCTTTCTGGGGTCAGTCTCCTTCCCTCCTTCGATAAGAGATGACCTAAGTAGGTCACCTCTTGTCGACAATATTGCAGCTTAGAGAGAGACACTTTGTGATGAAAAGCGGATAAATGGCGCAACAATGACAATGTGGCTTCTTTACAGACCTTCTCAGTATCCGCGGCGATCAGTAAATCGTCCACGTACTGGATCAGGATAGCGCCACTAGGTAAAACAAGTGCATCAAGCTGCGCTTTCAAAGCCTGACTGTATATGGATGGACTCTCACAGTAGCCCTGGGGAGCGCGTTTGAAGCGAAAGCTTCGGCCTCCCAGACTAAAACCAAAAATGTCTCTGCTCTCTTCTGCAATTGGGATACTAAAGAAAGCATTCTTTAAATCGATCACTGAAAACCATGCAGCAGAGGCTGGAATCATCGTTAACAAGGCAGTTATATCGGGGACAACCGGAAACTGAGGCACAACAATCTTATTAACCTCTCTAAGATCAATCACAAATCTGTAAACAGGTGGCTGTGAAGGGTCCGTTCGTTTTAAGACAGGTAAAATCGGACTATTGCAAACGTTGCCTCTTGTCTCCTCAATCACACCCTTATTAATCAAGTCGCTGACAATGTCTAACAATGCTTTCTGCCCTTCATTAGAGATCTTGTACTGGGGAATACGTGGCAGTCTGACATTCGCCTTTAGAGTCACCACATATGGTGGTATCTCCAAGAGGCCCACATCATTGGGACCAGTAGCCCAAAGGGCATCCGGAAGGGATGACAATTCAGGTGGCATCGTGTTTTTAGACAAATACATTGGGGAAATCACTTTCTTGCCTAATGTAAGTTGTACTCCTGAAGGAGAACAATACAGTGTAGCGTGCAATCTCTTCAACAAATCTAATCCCAGCAAATTCTCACCACAACCAGTTGTCAGGATCAGGGGCGCTTTCAGCTCGCAAGGTCCAACAGAAAGTGACATGGGACTGGAAATCGGGTTCCTAACCGGGGCGCCAGAAAAACCTACTGAAACATTTATATCGCCAGACAAAGGTGCGCCAGGGAGTTTTGAATGCATGATTGAACTCTTTGCAGCACCAGTGTCTAGCAGAAAAGGCTCCGTTACATTTGCTGTAGTCACATCAACATACGGTCCACTCTGATCCACTGGCACTGAAACAACTCCCTCTCTCTGTCTATGGCTGTCCTAGTAATCACTACTTTCTGCATCACCGTCCTCCACATAATAATCATTATTGTAATACTGTGCCGTATTGCTAGTCGCGTTAGCCTGCTGATCAAAACTATTAATGGCGCTTTGGGGCGGAAGAGGACGCGCGTTCTGGGGAACACTTCCACGCCCCCTGCCTCTAGGAGCTTGCTGACCACCTCTACCTCTAGCGCCATACGTATTACCGTTCCGTTGCATTAATTTAGGGCAACTATATTTATAATGACCTTCCTCTTTGCAGTATGAACATTAGTTGGGACCCACAGGGACACGTGGTTGATAATACCCATTCATTTGCTGATTGTTCTGAAATTGTTGGGGTTGGTGATAAACACCTTGGGGTTGCCTATAATTATTCTGACCTCCACGTGGTGGATAGGCCTGCTGTAAAAGGACCTTTGTCTTTAATTCCTTCGTTTTCTTCTCCGTTCTATCTTTCTCGTCTTTATCTCTGTTTTCATAATACTGTGCAGTAGCCAGTATTTGCGCTGAAGAAGAAACAGCCCAAGAACTCTCTGAATCCTTCAACTTCTTACACAGGTCAGGAAGTAAATTCTGCACAAACTTATCCACAAATAACCGTTGGCCACCCTCAGTACTCATATCCTGCCCACTGTGGTCAATAAACGTTTCCTCAAACCTAGTAAAGAAGTCTGACACTGTCTCATCCTTCTTCTGCTTACATGCAGATAACTTGTCCCAATTTACGCGCATAGCAGGCATTAGTGTCTTCATATACGTGATGATTCTACCAGGCAGTTCAGCTACTAAAGGCTCAGGTTTCGCGCCACCAGTTTGTCTAGTATCAGCAGCAATAATGTTAGCCCATGTATCCCCTAGTTCTGCATCGTGATCTGCATTACGTATTGATCCCCATAGAGGCTGTGGAACAACATTACCAAACAACATGTCTATGTCTGCCAAATTCATAACGCATGATCCTGCTGTTTGTGACAACTCTTTATAATAACCTGCTGGGTTTTTACGGGGATCAGGCAATGTCTGCTTAAGTGCTAACACCTCAGAGCGCTTCCATGGAACATGCACCCAAACACGTTGGAAATGCGCTGGCACAGCGGGGTTATTGCCGACAGCTGCAACTGCTTCCTTCCATACCGGGGGAACTTCTCTCATAGGGTATTGTCGCGCTTTTGCCTTTTTCCCCACAAGGACCTCTTGTTCAAACAATGACTGTTGGCAATCGTCATTCCTTAAGGACAATACAACCGCAACTGCTTTATCTACTTCGCGGTCCACAATTATACCAGTTCCAAAATCGAACCTCACTCTACACAATTCCTGCGGGTTCGGATTTCTACCACTATCCTCCAATTCTTCACAGAGAATTTCGCACATTTTCTCAAACACATATCTCTGTTTCGGGGCATCCCATTGATGGAAAGTGTTAACAACCGATTCCACATCATACAGTGAAGGAAAAACGATCCATCTACGCGCCATGTGATCTATTACCTTTTTCTCATCGGGGTTAGGCAATTGGCTGCGCAACTGCTTACGCTGTACACCAGGAGTTGCACCAGATGACCCAAAGAGAGGCGACATTAATGTAGTAACCACATTAGCTAAACGCTGTCGCGCTGAAGGAGAAGCTGAGGCGGAAACAGGGGGAAAAACAGAGGGAAGAAAAGAGGATGTAGAGACAGGTACTGGAGTGGTAGAAGGAAGAGTGTTAGGGGAGGCAGTTACTGGATTAAGCAAAGTCGCAGGAAGTGCGGGGGCAGTTGGAAGCACTACCGGAGGCGCTTGAGAGGACTGCGCTACAGGAATAGGAACTGGTTGCAAAGCAACTGGCGGTTGCGGCAAGGCTTGCAGTATATGCACTGGAGGTGGCATATTTACAAGCTGGGGAGGCGCCGTGGCAGTTTGAGCATACGGGGGTGGCGAACTCAACAAATGTGACATCAGGGGATCTTTCTCCTTTTCTTCTGACTCATCCTGCTTAGAATGTGGCAAAGCTGGATAACATTTGTCAATCCCTAACTTACGCTGCCTGTGCAATTGCTCATTCATTTGCTCCTCTTCATTGTCTTTAAATTGTACAGCTGCTTGCATTACTGACATACCTCTCTCTCTCTTATTCTTTTTCGCTAGCTTAATTTCCTTCTGTTTGGCTTCCTTTCGCCATAAGCGGAAAGAGTCAAACATCGCCGGCCGGGCTTTCTTCTTAAACAATTTAATTTCCAAATTATCTAAAATATCGGTATCAAAACTACCATTTTGGGGCCATTTTAAAACACCGTCTTTCCTGGTGTAGTGGATCCACACTTCGTTATATGCAATGGGGCCTACGCCATGTTTTACATAGAGCTCATAAGTTGGAGTTCCAACCGGAGGAACCGGGCATGATTCTTCCAGCTGGAAATCTCTTCCACAACCCAAACAAAATATTCTACCAAATATTCTAGAACCAGGCATCTTCGCTCACTAGTCTAGATCCAAACGTCAAAGGATTATCGATTACGATATTCTCGTGAATACACGAGTCCTCTGGCTTTGGGGTTTGCAAACACCAAATCACCAATTACCAAATCAAACCAAACGATCCCGAGGGATACCAAAACAAATGGGAGACGCTCCACGTATACTTAACTGAATATTGCTAATCGATGGCGTCACCAGAAGACTCTCTCGATTGTTTCGCTCTCTCAAAACTCGTCAAGGGTCCAAAACAGGTCGATTAATCAGGGCAGCAGTCCTTCGTAGCCGTCGGGACGCGGAGAACCTCGCAGAAAAGACTTTCGGACCACGTCGACATGCAGGGGTCGATGAAGTGGCGGCCTTCCTCCAGAATTTCCACACGAAGCTCCTCACGAACCTCTGGCTTGGACTGGTACCGCTGAAATCGTCCCGAGTTGGGCGCCAAACTGAAGTACTGGGTATTCTAGACCCAGCGGTGCAGGGGCACACACCCTATGACTTCTGGGTTCACCCTGTTCCGGACCTACAGAAACACAGAGTCTTCTGGGTGAAGTCAAAGAATCGTTTATTGGCTGCAGACCAATGACAGGTATCCTAGAAGTACAACAGCGTGTATGTTCTCAGGAGACTGCTGAAAATCATAGGAATGGACTTCATCTTAAATACCCTTTTTCCTGCCTCAAGCATACATTCCTAGGTTTTATGATACGGCAATATGCAAGTGTACATTACAAAGAAAAGGCAGAGTCATGATGACCATCCCACATTCCAGTTCGGCCAGCCCACAATGATTTACACAACAAGGTTCAGATCCCACATTACATGTAAACAGATCCCCCCAATAAACATGAGCATCTCCTGTTTTGGGAACCAAGTCATAAAGCAGGAACAGCCAGGTGCGAAAGAGATTAGCCAGGGGCTTGTGTAGAATGAAAGGGTTTTATGACGGGTCAAGCCCTGATGCTAATCACAGGTGGAGAGAGGAAGGGGAGCTCGTGAGACCAGTTTGACCCGGGGCAGCAGAGCCAGCTGCCCAGGTCACAGAGAAGTCAGAGAAGAAGCCCATGTACTGTGAGGCCCGTATTTGCTCCATTATAGCCTATGTGAGGGCAATGACAAGATGGCCACTGCTTTCAAAATGGAACCCGCGTAGTGCAGCAGAATAACGTGTACACAGTGCATTCATAGCTAGAACGACACATAAAGCACTCGTACGTGCCGCATTTACCATTTGCGGTTCGCTAATACCAGGATAGACAGGGGTAGGGCCCTGTTCCCTACGTGGTCCCGAATATTAAAGTACGACACTTAACACTGTCCTCTGCTGCTGCCTTACTGCTCGACCAAGCTACCTCTTTAGAGAGTAAGGTTCTATCTAACTTTAACCTCTGCCTACCTTTGGGGACTCTTGGACTCTATACACACTGTACCTCACTTTGGTGCAGTATATATAGAGCCAGTTTCTTACAGCAACTACCTGAAATAGCCTGGCTCCCGGTGTATGTGCAGCAGGACCACCTTTAATCTCCCAATGTTGCGGACTCCCTGTTAGAGGGGGTCCTTATGGCCATTTTGAGGGTGGGCCTGAGGCACTCGTATGCAAAGGCTCAGGAGTCTGGTAACATCTGACCCTTTGAAGTGGTGGGTGCCCCCCCCGTGAAACATATTGGCACAGTCGTGTTTTTTTTTTTTTTGTTTTGTTTTTAATTTTCAACAAACTTTATTGGTTTCCTCAAGATCACGACATACATTATCATCAGTACACTGCATAACAAAACCATATCAACAAGTGCCTCGAAGGGACTCCAACCCAAGAAATGGCACAGTCGTGTTTGCAGTAAATGAGGTGCGTCTGAGAAGGGCTGAGCACCCGTGCACTTTTGATCGAAATGCAGGTTTTCGGGTCCAGGACGCACAAACTCCGTTGAGCAACTTTGAAAAAGCCTGATCATTGACTCCGCATTGATGAACTATGGAGCTTAGTGCCTAGGCACTGTACACACATTGGACTTAAGATATATGGCTTGAAAGGGGCTGAAGCGGCTTGGGTTGATCTGGTTATCTTCATTTCATATATAGTATTACGTTTTGTGTGTAATAAATACTTTTATTTTTTATAAATAAAACACAGACCAAATGTGGGTTGCATTCTTGAGTGATACTACTGTATTTTTTTAATTCTAGCCTACACAAACATCTTAAAAAAACCTTAGACTGTGCTTTCTTTCTGTCTTGAGAGTCAAGTGCTACTTGGTGATCAATTAGAGATGCGATAATAAGGTGTCCCCTAGAACACCTGTCTCAAACGACTTCAGTTGTCAAAAATGGTGCCCAGTAATCTCCGATTGCCCTGGTTTTCTCCGAGCCAGGCCTCACACACACCTATCCATCAATTGGCTAATCACACACCTTTCTAAGCTCACTGGTAACCAGGTGCTGCCATGCAGTCGATCAAACTGCAAGGGGAACTAGCTTGTTATGCCCCATATATGCTGCCTCAGCACTGCCACCTAAGGGGACTAACGGGTATTCATACAGAACAGTCACTGTAATCGTGAGCTTCTGGTGTTCCTAGATTGTCATGTCCTGTTTTCATATCCCCAACAGTCCAGGGGTCTCCTTTAATGCCCATGTGACACCTTAAACCCCCATTGCTGTACAAAAACTAACGAAGCAATATGACACGCACACTTTGTTGTATCTTTCGCACCACATGCTCTTTGACGAACTAGGAAGCAATATCATGTCATGTTGGGGGTCTGGCACCATTTGAGCTGAGCACGGAGCAATGTGTACATAAGCTGTGATTAAGATTCCCAGTTTTCCGCTTTTACTGATTTTTACAAATATAGACATAATGCATTATGATTCCTGTATGTGTTTATTTTTATTGCGGAAAAATGCGAAAAATGCCTTTCGATGGACTCCATGCTGCCATTAATTAATTGCATGCCATTAATTGTGCTGCTTGACAGCATGGAGAGTCGAAAACAGTATGAGATTTCCTTAAATGACTGCAGTTCGCAACATGTTTGTGCTCTGCCAACATTTTCATGTGTCCGTTATTTTTTTAAATTATATTTGGCTGCGTAACCTGATGGGCAGCAAAGTATAAGTGCTCATTTATCGGATAACTCTGGATATGTATGAATTTTTACTTCATTTATTCACAAAACAAATAGGGATAAGTATTGGTAAGATGGTTAAAAAATAAATATGGATAAATACAGACAGACATTTTCAAAAAGAAATACCATACAGACGGAAAGCTTCATAAAATAAATAACATAAAACCTAAAGCGCTAGCTACGATGCACTGGTGCAGACTGGCTGAGTCATTTTGCGCCTCAGTATTCCTTTTGTTTGGTGCCCTTGGGCCAGATGTATGACCCTTCCATTTTGCGAGTTGCAAATTGCAACATTTTGCAACTCGGAAAATGGAATGTACAACAGTGTCAGAGACGGGAAATTTTACAAGCAAACTGTACTGAAATTGATAAATTGAAAGCAGTGGAAAGAGAGCAGCAAGACAGACTTGAAAGATTGGAAAATTTCCAAAGACAGAATAATTTGAAAATCTTGAAAGTTACGGAAGGTAGAGAAGGCGACAATATCAAAGCTTACGTAGTCAAATTGATTAAGAACGGGCTACAGATGGAGGAGTCAGAAGAAGAGATAGCAAAAGATCTACAGCGTGTACATAGAGATCCGTTCAGACTCAATACTAACAGGTCCAATCCCAGGAAAACCTATTACATTTTTTAACATACACGTTAAAAGAGAAAATTCTGTCGAAAGCCTTGGGGATTAAATCAATCGAGGTAGGCGGAATTAAATATGAGATTAGGTCAGATGTTTCTATCGCTACTTCCAATAGGCAATGGGACCTGGGGCAAAGGATCGATACACTGAAAAGATTGGGCGCCTCAGCACAGCTGAGATTTCCGGCATTTCTGAAAGTGATGCTAAATAACAAGATGCACAAAAGGTGGACGACTTTATTAAAAGCCTTCATCCCGGAGGCTAGTTTCTTTTAATAAGTTAGAGGACATGCCTTTTGACTATCGTAACTATTTTACAATATCATTACATCACCATTGATTGGGCATGAAAGAACTACCCCATTTTCAGGGGGGTCAGAATAAATTTAATAAAATCTGTCGGCAAATTCACTCATGCACAATTCTATATTAGCTTCTACACGTTCGTTCTGGGGGGGACACCCATATAGCCTTGAGCCATGAAGAGTTAGGGAAGGGTTTTCCGTGGGAGGGGGGGAGTTGGGGAAGCACTGGGTGGGGAGCAGTGGGAGAAGGAACAAAAAAAAGATCCTCTACAGCCACTAAAATTTGCTTAATGCAGACATGGTGTTTGTTTTTAGCCTTTATGTGGGATGGGTGACAAGCTAGACAATATAATAAAAATTCTCTCGTGGAATGTGAATGGCCTTAGGGAACGGGGAAGACGGGCAAAAATATTACAATGTTTTAAAGATTGCCTAGATCATTATTGTGCAGGAGACACATTTGACAGAAAAGGAGGGTTTGGAGCTTTTCAAGGCTAAAAAGTGGATCTCCCAAGTAGTTTGTACAACCCAATCAGCTGTAACAAATGGGGTGGCGATTTTAGTGAAAAGAGGGGCCCAAATCAGTATAGCGGACCAGGTTTCAGACAAAGCTGGAAGATGGTTAGTTGTTAAACTGAAGATATTGGGTCATGGCTTTACTCTAGTGGGGTATTATGGCCCAAATCAAGATGATGTTTCTCCTTTAGGTGAACTGCTGGCTGAATTATTACATTCATCTGATCCCATTATTTTGGCAGGAGATTTCAATGCTGTCCTAGATCATGCCCTAGATAGAACCTCACTCAGTAGAGCACTTGTAAATCCTAGAATGTCAGGGCTTATTAAGCAAATGATGGTCCAATTGGGGCTGTGTGATATATGGCGTCAGAAGGCAGGGCCACAAAAAGTCTTTACATTTTACAACCAAAAATACAGACATCAGTCGAGGATTTATTATTTCCTCATTGACAGCAGCTTTGGAGAACTGGTTCAGCGACTTGAACATGTGGGAGTTCATCTATCAGATCACTCAGCAGTGATATTACATTTGAATATCCATGAAGGGGGCCCTCAATCTAGATGGACCTTAGATCACACGATCCTGCAGGAAGGAGTCTTAGAAGCACTGAGTAGAGAGACCGAAGAGTTCTTTGAGTTTAACTGGGGTTCGGCTGCGTCTGCAATGATCTGGGATGCTTATAAAGCCTTCTTAAGGGGAAGATTAGGGGCACTGGCCGCAGAAAAAAGGCAGAGATACTATAAAGAGATGTCTGCAGTAGAGGAGCTGGTTCGTTCTTTAGAAAAAAATCTGATTGACCCTAGGGCAGATGAAGAAGCCTGGGCAATGTTGCTACAGGAAGTGTTGGAGGCAAAATCAAACTTGGCAACAATACTACAAGATAGGGTCAGGAAAAAGTGTGAGGTCAGTCGCTTGGCTCATTTCGAATACAGTGAGGGATGTAGCAAGCTGTTGGCATGGAAGGTCAAAAGAGAGCAGGTGAGAAATAGGATAGATCAGATCAATTGCGAACACACAGGAGACATAATGAGAGATAATAAGGGTATCGAGCAGGCCTTCCACAGTTATTACAGTAAAGTTTAGCAAGAAGAGTTACAACCTACTGAAGAAGAGGTGGAAGTATGGCTGGGGCAAGGCTGTATAAACCCTCTTTCATTAGATAAGAGCAGGCAGTTGAATGGGGAAATTAATGAGAGGGAAGTAGATCTCGCATTAAGACAGGGCAAGAGAGGTAAGGCTCCTGGGCCAGATGGCTTGCCCATTGAAGTTTACAAAGCTTTGGCAAATATATTATTCCCTATTTTTTTTTTGTCCTCATCAGCCCAGTTCCACAAAAGGTAGAAGTGCCGACCTCCGGAGTCTCCCTGAAAATAGTACCATCCGGAGCCCTTTTGTTTGTTTGTCCTAAGTTGGAACACTCTATACCTTGCTTCTCATACCCCGACCATAGGTATCCTTGTCATCGACCAGACCCTCTCATCAGCCACCACCGGGGTGAACAAGCAAAAATGGTATAAAAGCCTAATCATAGGACTATTATTATAGATTTCCGCAGGAGTTTACCCAATTCTCAAAAGGAAGCCAGAATTAATTTCGCTTAAGCGTTAAAGCTCTGTCTAACATAGCTGTGTATTTTATTGCGACCAACCATTCTGCTTTGTTCGGGGGCATAGCTTTAATCCATTTTTTACATATTTCCCTGCGAGCCAACACTATTAAGTAGAAGATTATTTTTTTTTGCATTTTGTGTGAGAGTTATGGTTCGCCGGTAGCCCAAAGAATACAAGAGGTATGCTTACCTGGAGCTGTACTCCAAGTATTAGACATAATGTTTTACTCACATCCCTCCAAAAAGCTTGTAGTGCTGGGCACTCCAAGAACATATGTTCGTCATTGCTTCTTTCCTCCCCACATTTGGGACATTTCGGTATAGTACCTTTTGCAAATTTTGCCAGCTTCTTCGGTGTCCAGTAGACCCTGTGGAGTCAAAAAAGGTGGTTCCGCCTTAAATTTGCAGCACATACTGTGGAGTACAGCATGTCACAAGATACTTGCCATAAATTTGTAGACTGCTCTATTGGCAAGTTCTTTTCCCACAGCATTGCTGGCAGATTAAAGTCTCCATCCGAGCATTCCACCAGGCTCCAATACCATTTTGCCACCTCTTTTCCACAGGGTCCACCAGATTTTACTAGGGTTTCTAACACATTCGATTGTCCCGCGTTTCTCCCATCCGTGAGGCTCCAGCTTTGCATTTGAAGGTATTTAAATTTTGACAGTTTCCCCTGAGCTATCTTTTGGGCCTCCTCCCAAGAGATCAACACACCTTCATCCATCAATCGCCCCCAGGTTTTTATTCCTGCCTCTTTCAAAGGGCGTGCCAGACAGTCTTTTGACCACTCCGGAGAGCCCGGGGAGTCCCAAACCGGGGCAAGTTCGCTATAATAGCTTATGTTGGCTTCTCTCCTGATGTTGATCCAGATTATTGCAAGGCTCTGTAGAGTCTTTAATCGTACCTTTTTAAAGTATCGTGTGTCTCCATATTTTTGTATGAAATCGTGCTCACCCCCTTGTACCTCAGATAACATAGCTTTAAACATCCTTCCGGTATCTGAACTGTCTGGTTTACTTTATAGACATTTTCCTCCTTTTAATAAGAATGCCCAAGCATAATAAGACAAATATGGTAGTCGTAGGCCTCCTTTATCATATTGCCGTCTAAGCTTTTTCCAGGCAATTCTAGTCCCTTTCGACACCCAGATAAAACGACTAATTTTTTATTGCGATTTTTTAAGCCAAACTTCTTTAATGGCCATTGGGATATTTTGGAACAAAAAGGTAAACTTTGGCAAAATTGCCATTTTCCCAAGATTTACTCTGCCATAGATTGTTAACGGAAGATGAGACCAGCTGAGTAAAGGTTTCCCTACCGCCTTATTAACTTTTTGATAGTTAACTTCTGGGATTTGTTCTACTTTCTGCACAATTTGAATTCCTAGATACCTCATTTCTTCCTTAACACAGCTTGGTTGTGAGTTAATATTCAATTTCATTACAACCGTTTTGTTTTCATTAATCTCATACCCAGAAAGCTGCCCAAACCGTGCTGCCAGATCGTATACTGTGGATAATGCTGTATTAAGGTCTGAGGTGTACACTACTAAATCATCTGCATACAAACCTACTTTTTTCACCCATTCCCGATAGCTAAAAGTATGTATGCCCTTGTGACATCTCATCTTTTCGGCCCGCGGTTCAATATAAAAGTTAAAAAGCAGAGGAGATAGTGGACACCCCTGCCTAGTCCCCCTATAGATGTTAAAACTGTTGGAAATATTTCCATTCACCAAAACTCTGGCAGTAGGATTCTTGTATATAAGAGCTATTAGCTTATAAAAGTTATCCCCCAGATTAGAGAGCTGTAGAATTTCCTGCAAAAATGACCAGTTGATCCTGTCAAATGCCTTTGTTGCATCCACAGTAATGGCTGCTAAAGGTATTTTAACAGCGCCAATTAAGTTGTAGGTTAGATCTTTGATTCCTCTGCCACGCATAAAGCCCTTCTGATCCTCGTGTAACAGCGCATCCAGTACTCCATTCAGCCTATCTGCTAACACCTTCGTAAAGATTTTATAATCTGAGTTTAGTAATGAGATGGGTCTGTAGGAGTCACAACAGTTAGGTGGTTTATCCGCTTTGAGGATCAGAGTAATAATGGCGTCATTCCAAGATTGTGGGATCTCCTTACCACCCTCGAAAATCTCAGTGAACAATCTAACCATTACCGGGACTAAAAAGCTCTCCAATTTTTTATATGTCTCCGCCGGGATACCATCTGGCAATGCAGCCTTGTTCATTTTCCCTGCTTTAATAGCTCTTCTTATTTCAGAATCTAGAATTGGACTATTCAGTTCTTCCCTTTGGGGCTCAGAGAGCTTATGGGGAGCCTCTTGACCCAACCACTCTTTCACTTTCTCTCCCTGTGTAACTAGGTTTTCAGAATACACTTCCCCAAAGTGACTAATTAGGGCCTCTTCAATACCTTCCCTTGATCTAACTAAAGGCTCTGACCCATTCGACTTGAGTTCTTTTATAATATTCCTTGCTTGGTCGCTTTTTATCTTCCAGGCAAGTAACTTGCCGCAGCCTTCTCCATAATTAAAATGGGCCAGTCTACTCGCTTTCCACCTTTCCTGTACTCTTTTTTCCAGCCAGAATACCCATTAACTCCAATTTCAAGGCTTCAATAGCAGCCACCCCATCTTCTTCTGTCATATCTTGAATCCATATCTGTTGTTCTAGCACTTTAATCTTGTCTTTGATAGTAGCTATTTCTGCCCTACGTTGTTTATGTTTATAGGACTGAATAGATGTTATCCTTCCTCTTAGAAATGCTTTGTAGGCGTCCCATACTACGTCTATCTGGGCACTATATAGATTCTGTTAAAAAAAACGATGAGATTCTACCCCCAGTTCTTTCATCCTCTCCTCATCAGTCAATATGGTACAATCAATGGTCCATCTCCTTTGGCATACCGTTTTTAGTGGAACCAAAAGTAGAGATATGGCCGAGTGATCCGATAAATGAGATGCTACATGGCTGGCATCCCTAACATGGTCTTTTATAACTTGATCAATCAAGAAGAAGTCTATTCTCGACTGATGCCTATATTTTTGGTTGTTAAACGTAAAGCTCTTTAAAGACCCCTTCCTTTCCCGCCAGATATCACACCAACCTAGATTTTTAATTGAATTTATAATTAGAGAGCGTGATTTATTGTGAGTTGTAGCTCTACTTTTGGTAGAACGGTCTAGCCTTTCATCCAGCACAACGTTAAAATCTCCAGCCATTATAATAGGGTCTGGGAAGTCTAAAAGTTCTAGGAGTAGATTACTAAGTGGGGTAGGATTATCTAAATTTGGGCCATAATAGGCAACCAACGTATAGATCTGGTTATAGCATCTCATTTTGACTATTACCCATCTGCCAAGCTTATCGATTCTACTACCTTCAATAATTATTTGAGGGTTACTTTTAACAAGAATCGCCACCCCTCTTATGGTTAGTTGGTGGTCCGTACATATTACTCTCTGACTCCATCTTCTGGACTTAAAAATCTCAATGGTTTCCTTATTTGTTAAATGAGTCTCTTGTAGGATTGTGATCTGAGCAGGGGCATCGTCTATATATTGCAAGATTTTTTCCCTTTTCTGCTTCACTCTAAGGCCGTTGACGTTCCAAGATAGTACCTCAATCTGAACATCCCTACTGGTACTCATTTTCCAATCTTCACTCTCATCAACCCCTTATGGCCAGAGTTCCAGGGCATTAGAAGCGGACAACTATTTTTTTGTGTTTTTTCCCTTTGCTCCCCCACCCGTGACTGTGCTCCCCCTTTCCCTCCCTTGGAAAACCCTCCTCTTCTTCTTACTTCATAGCCTAAGCCTGAGGAGACATCCCGAGGTACGAGATCAGTATAACAAACATTACTTGGTGAAAAGAAGAACCAAAAAGTAAATATACTCAAAATAAACAACGCTACATGTGGCCACAAACGGAAGAGAAAAATCATTCCCTATTATAGTTAAAAATTGTAATGACCTGTATGTTGATGGGGCCGAAATGCCGGCCTTGTGGAAGGACGCCACCATCTCCCTAATTTTAAAGCCTGGAAAGTGCCCCAAAAATTCCGATTCATACCGGCCAATATCATTGCTAAACTGCGACTGTAAGATTTTTGCAAAAATATTGGCCGATGGGTTAAATGGGTCTATGGCGGAGCTGGTGCATGTATACCAAAAAGGGTTTATATGTGGTAGATCATTGTAAGAGCTGACATATTCATTGCTAGGCTCAAAAGACCTGGCAACTGTTTATGAGCTCCCATTGGCGGTGATAGCATTAGATGCCACTAAAGCATTCGACCGGGTCAATTGGGTCAACCTACAAGGTGTGGCAAAGTCTCTAAATCTTGGGTTTAATTTCTGTACAGCACTAGCGGGCTTTTATGCGGAGCCAAAAGCCAGAGTCCTGATCAATGGCTCTTTGACAGACCCTGTTCTTATCACCAGGGGTACGAGACAGGGCTGCCCCTTATCGCCACTTTTATTCAATCTATATATAGAGCTCCTAGCTAGGAACATCAGGGAGGATCCAGGCATTGTATCCTTTCAGTACGATGGCTGGAGTAAGAAACTGAGTCTATATGCGGAGGATATCCTAATTTACACAAGCAACCTACAAAATACCTTGCGTCGTATCATTACCTTGACGACAGAATTTGGAAAAATGTTGGGTTATGAAATTAACAAGAACAAGACGGAGGTTATGTCTTTGAACTAGGGAATAGGAGATGCCACTAGTAGAGGTGAAATGAGATATTTGGGAGTAATGATACCACAGGACATTACTAGAATAACTAAAGTAAACTTTGAAAAGGTTAAGAAAGAAGTCACTGGACTCCTAAAAATCTGGGCGCATCTTCAGCTTACCCAGTTGGGTCGTGTAAACCTAGTAAAAATGATGATCCTTCCGAAATTTACTTTTTTGTTTGACGCTATTCCCCTGCCTTTTGAAAAGGAATGGCTTAAAAAGATGCAAAGTGAGATCAGTAGTTTTATCTGGTCAAGCAAAGGGCCCAGAATAGCTTGGAAGAAATTGAGAAGGAGGATGGAGAAGGGAGGTTTAGCACTGCCAGACTTGTTGTTTTATTCATGGGCTTTTTTATTGAAGAATGGGAAAATGCTGTTGAATATATCCACACCATCCGAGATTGGGAGATTACTGGGAGTAATGGCAAGGCAGGAGTCAGGGGGCAATTTTGGTTTCATGTTTAAATATGCAGACCCCAAGTACTTTAAAAAAGTCTGGTTAAAGACCTTGAGGGGGCTGGCCGAGACTTGGTATAAGGTTAAAAAAGTTTTTAAAACACCATATTATAGTCTAATGGCTCCTATTTGGGACTCTCCTGGCTCACCGGAGTGGACAAAAGATTTACTGGTTAGACCACTGAAAGAGGCAGGTTTAACAAGATGGGACCACATAATTTGAGAAGGACACTTGATAACTTGGGAAACATGTAAACAACTATCAGATCATAAATTGTCCAGGTTCAAATATCTGCAAATGCAGAGTTGGTTCCAAGATCCAAGCACGATAATAGGAAAATCAAATGAGCTTGAAGACAGACTAATGCACGGGGCAGTACTTAAGAAGGAAAGGAACTTGCAACAATCTACTGGCTGATGGTGGAATTGGAAGATGGAGCCTTCATATTGCCAACGGATTGTGGGGAAGATGCTTGCCGAAGACTTTGCTGGAACATCAATGGCAAGTATCTATGTCTATGTTGTTTAAAACAGTTAAACCTGCACACCTGAGAAGAAATCATCTTTTCTCCATCCACAGAGCCTACTGGACTCCTCAGAGGTTGTCAAAGTTTGGGAGAGGAGGTGATGTAGCTTGCCCTAAGTTGGCAGTATGAGAGAGGATGATGTACACATGTTTGTGGATTGGCCAGAGATCCAGCCATTTTGGAAAGATGTGAGTAGGGCCTCGTCTAGTATGCTGAAGATCGATATTAAGGTAAGCGTCTTGCTTTTTATCTTTGGATGCGTGGATTCTCTGGCAAAAAGTACTCAAAATCAGGCAAGGTTGATTTTTTACTCTATACTGCTGGCATGAAGGGAAATATGTAAACAGTGGGTAGCTGCGGCCCCTCCCAGGTTTGATGATTGGGTACGCTCCATCAAATGTGTTGGGGTTTAGAAAGCATGATTTCTGGCTTCCTATTTTGAATTGGTGTGAGCAGCAGCCTTCTCTGCCTCATCTGGCTATCTGTCCTCCTTTTCCCCCCCTCTTCTCAATATGGTGGGGAAGTGGAGTGATAGAAAGGTTTCAAACAAACGAGGGCAGTAAAGGGTGAAACTCCCATCCTCTCTTCTTCCCTGCTTCCAGCACATAAGGGCATGGTACTCCATTCAAAGGTGCAAGTGGAATGGTGTTTTTAGAGGTAAATGAGGACAAAAAAAAAAAGAAAAACAGTGTCTGAGACACTATTTGCGATTCCTAATGCGGTCGCAAAACAATGGTGCATACCATTCTGACTCACTATTAGGAATGGATGTCCTTGGCACGCCCCTTCCTAATAGCGGCTTTCAAACGCTATTTTGCGAGTCAGTGACTTACAAAATAGCGTTTATACATACCACCACATATTTTTGCGGTGGCAAACGCAACGATTTCCCGTTTACAACCGCAAAAAACGGTCGCACATCTGACCCCTTGACTCTTGTGCCCAGACACGGTGAACTTACTTGTGTATCTCAGGAAGTGGGTGGGAGACAATAATGGGACTTTCTGTGACGTCGTGTGGTAGGTCGTAGAAGGGAAGCATTTCTGAGCCAGCAGTCAACAACTGAAACTACTAGATAAGGTCAGGTAGACCACCTTATGAAGAACTGGAATGTAGCTGCCCTACATAAAAATTATGCATCAAAATTAAGTTCTTAGTGAGGGACAGGCCTTTTGGGAGTCTTACATTCATAAATAATAACCTTTTATTCATGTACTAAATAAATACTTCTGGGTGTGATGTGCGGGCACGGACTAAATAGACAGAAATAAAAAAAAATCATCCTTTGTATCTCACATTTTGCTGTTTCTAAGTCTGTAATAAAATGAGAAACTGCCTTTTTAAAGTCAATAAAGGAGGTCTGAGGTTTGTTGGTAAAGGGGAAGTGAGTGTTTATCTTCTTACTGCTCTGAAGTGCACTAAATATGCCCAAGCGGCAGTGCCTGTTATTTCAGGGTGCATTTACTCTTCCCACGGTCAGACCCCCGCTCACAAGTAATCCAGTTTCTCCATAGGATCCATCCACCAAGGTTTTGATGTGATGCACTGTCGAGCACCTGCCTATTACTACAATGTAGTGAATCGCGGGGTTTCCCTGTAAATCATCGTTCACAACAAGGCCTCTGGTGAACTCTAGCCTCGTAAAGCGGATTAATACTGGTCATCCCCTTCAAGGGTGATATCCCGCCAGAAGCAGCAGCCCGCACTGACAGTGTCGCCGCCTCTTGATGTTGACGGTAATTATTGAAGCTAATCCGTCGTTGTACGGAGCCAGGAGGAACTCGGCCCCTGCCTTCCACAGGGGTCAGAAGATCCAGCCAGAACCGCTCCCTGCTCCAGCTGCCATCGACAAACACCAGAAGGGATTCCCAGCCCTCTCACCAGCGCGGGTTCATGGGCTCCCGTCCACAGACCACCTCGGCCAGCAGAAGGGACCTTCTGTTCATGAGGACGAGCGCCACGTGTCGAAACAAAGCAGAAAGTACAAAGAAGGGACATCGCAAAAGTTAAGGTACCAGCAGCGAGAAGGACTCACCAGCACAGAGATAACACAAATCACCACAGTTCCAGTATCAGGTGCTCAAAAGGATCAACAGATCTCAGGTACTGCCGGACCAGCATGTTTCTTGTCTTTTGCATGGTAGTACGCGCTTAGATTAACAGCAAATGTTCTAACACATATATTAAGGTTTCATAATATTTTCAGATAGTCTCTCCCGGCAGCTTTTTGCACTGCCTTCATTTCTACAATTCAATTGCATTTCTGCAAACTCTGCCCTATTTCCGCTGCAAGGTTTAAAATAAAAGATGTGCATCTTTCATTTCGGTTTTAACTCTCTTATGTACCGTTATCCTAAACCCATGACTGTATGCTGAGAGGGAAAAGAGGTTTTCTGTATGTATTTTTTCGATATATATTTTTTTGGGGGGGAAACGCAGGATACTGCCTCCCATCTATAACTCATTAAGCATCAATCCTACCACCCTCTTGACTGAGCCTAGGCTTAGTTAAAACGTCTTACTTCCAGATCGAGAGAACCACAAAAATGTATTTTAGGGACTGCTTACACACTCAGTTGTGTCATACTTCATCATCGGTCTCACCCTGGTCCCTATTAACCAGGGTGAGCTCAACCCTATTCCACGGAGCCCTTTAGATAGTCCTTCCGAAGGGGGTTTGAAAAAATAAAAATACCTAAAAGGCACTGTGGTATCCCCTTATTATTTGGTGCCTTTGGTATGGTTAAAAACCTACTAGTTGGCTGTATACAATAGGGAGGTTACTACCCCTGCACCCCAGTTTCTTGTTGACATGTTTCAGCGCTTTATAATGGCAGCACTATTTCCGGGTACACGTGGAGCAGTTGGGGCATAGAGTCAAACATTCAGTATGGTACCCTTAGTGTGAGTTTGACAGCGGGGACGTGCCCCAACAGTCTGTGTAGTGTTAGTATATACCAGTTAGAGCATTCATATATGCCCTTCTGGCTGGGAGACTGGCGAGCAGGCCTGGCGCGAGATTCTTGCATGAAGTGTGTGTCCAATGTTTGACACTGAATTTAGAACACAAGGGTGTGATGATGATGACAGTAGGACTATCTCGTTAATATATATGTGGTACTGAGAGAGAGCAGTCCTGATTATAGGCTGTTGTGAAGGGCTGAAACATGTCAACAATAAACTAGGGTGCACCAATAGAGTGTGGGAGGGTTCCTAAAAACGTTTTTGTGGTTCTCTCCATATAGGCTCAATCAAGAGGGTGGTAGAATACCTTGGACCTAACTTTGATGAGACGAAAGAGACTGGTTGGTAACATCAGGCAATAAGACAAAGAAGCCTTATTTGAATTTCTTCTGTGACCCGTATCCTGTTTTGGCAGTTACGTATTCGTCTTTATGTAGCATCAATAACATTTTTATTAAAACGTTTTATTCTAGAACAATGGATGTTGTGGTATGGATCAAGTGCATCGGTTGTAGGGATTTCATTGGAGAATACAGATAAGGATGTTAAAAACATTTCTAATACTAATGGGACATACAGGCTCACAAATTACATATTCACGGCACTATGGTGAGTGAGGAAGTAATCGCTTGTGTGTTTGTATTTGCAATAGGTGACATTTCAATGTTTTTTTTTAACCCTGTAATGGAGGGAGTAGCCCGAATGACTAGTGAACGGGGGTCCCAATGAATAGGGCCCAGAGGAGAGAAGGAACAGAACCCGGAGGTGCCGCTCGGTGCTTGAGTGCGACATGGCTGTGGTTTGCAGGCCTCCGCGTGTAGTGGGATATGAGAACACAGAGGCAGTTGGGGACCATGGCATTCATTTGTTTCATACAAGTGTCAATATATAAGATGATGACGTGGGAGTATGCCTGGGAAGATAGTACACGGGTTTTGTTGCAAAGCTTCGCATCTTGTCACAGTGGTGAAGGAATATTGAGAAAAACCCACTGTTACCATAGACCAGTCTGCTGACTACTAGACAATATTTGATTTTGTGCTTCAATGGCTATATTAAATATGAAGGATTCATTTTTATGAATGGGTTCAAAATAATCCCAGGGTTTCTGGCAGAGGTTGAAAACGTTGGGGTGTCAGTGGAGATGTAAACAGACTGAGTCACTTAGAAAGGTGTTTATGAGTAGGCAAAGTCATCTGTAGAGGTAAAACCGTTTCTCTAATCCTATTATTTTTTTTTTTAATAGTTTTTATTCGTCAATATACACATACATTGCAGGCCCCTGAAATCCCCAGAGGTACCTGCCGAAGCATTGCAAACATAATATCGTAGACGTTTTACATTAGAGAAATAAATGAAAAGGCGCTTCATATGAAAAACAAACCCCCGAACCCTCTAATCCTATTTAACCCCTTATTTATTTCCAGAGGCAGGGGATAGTGGTCCCTTCCCTCTACTTGCACTACCTGGAAACTCCCAATGTTATCAAAGAACCAGGCATGCAAATAGATATAATAAATTGGGCAGAGTTGCGACCCATTTTAAATGCCTTGCATGCAGGACAGTCGGGATCCCTGCGCCCATTAACACAAAATAAGCCCTTTGAGCCCAAGAATTTTCCTAATGCGATGTCACACATAGCTAATGTACCACCGGGGAAACTAGCAGTATTACACCTGGGTGGGACTGCGAGGGACGGATGTCCATCCCCGACCCCCACATTGTTTGCCTCTGGTGCCGGGAGTGGGACCACTCTATGCAAACTCCCTGTCCCCCAATCGCACCTAATCCCTAAAAAACCTTAACTCACAGCCATCCCTGTTAAGGATTTTGAGTTGGAACATAGCTGGCCTTCGTACCAAGGTGCACCTTCATGATTGGTAACTTCATAAGAGATTATGATATTCTGTTGTTGAGGAGACGTGGGATTTTCAGTCAGTGGTATTTGAGGGGGACGAGTGTTCTAGTGTGGCAGCTGATCCATCACGATACTGGCGTGCCTCCTGGGGCCTATCTATTTGGATCATTCTATCGCTGGTTGTGAGGGTCCAAGCCTTTGGAAACGCACGGAAAGGACTTTAAAGCTGTACTCACAAGGGGAACTCTTGCTTGTATTTGTATATGATTCACTTTTATAATAATGATTTTGTATAATTCCTGATTTTGTTTGAGTTCATTGAGTCATTCATATCAAACTTCAATGTTAGTAGGCACAATATACACCTGATCTTAGCACGTGATTTTAACGCTAGGCTGGGGCACAACTGTGTGTAGTGAAACCTGGAGTTTCTTGTGGGTAGCGAAGAGCCCAGAGGCAAGGAGTTAGGGACCTTTGTAGCATCCTATGATTTGAGTAATGTCATGGTTTTAGGAGGCTCCAGAGAACCCGCACATGCCCACTTATAAGGGTAGAAGCTGCGCCTCAGTAACTGATCATATTTTTATCTCCAGTGGCTTAAGTAATTCATTAGTGTATGGAAAAACAATGCAATTTTCTGAAAAAAACTATTAAAAATTGGGTTATAGTTCTGGTTCACACACACAAAACCACAGAAATTCGCCAGTTGTTATCAAAGCACACAACACACATCATAGTTCGTATCATTCAGCATGCAAAATTACCAGTGACAAAGAAACACAAAAAACAGCTATCAGAAGAACAACTGGGCAGTGCGAGTTATGCTGTGTGTTGCATGGCGTTGACAATATAACTTTCTTTGCTTTGGGCATTTGAGCCAGAACCATAATTCAGTTTTTAACTATGTTTTTTTCAATACATTTATATAGAAATGTGTCGGGTTGCTTTTATGAAATCCAGGTTGGCTTGTATGGTATTTTACCAATCCACAGCTGTAATACTGTACCTTGAGTGGCAAAAGGATTTTGTCATTTTACAGCTCGACATGAATGACACTGTGTTAATCCTATGCTTAAAAACTTTGCTAGAAAAACAGACATTCGACTATCTCCATGGGTGCTTTTATTGCACAAAATGCAGTAGTATCAAAACCCATATTTCATAGACACCCGTGAAACATGGGAAATATTTCCCCAGTCTACTGAAATATGAGTTTCACCATAATACCAGCCCCCAAGCCAGTCTGCAGAAAATTATCACTTTAAAAAGTCACTAGGATTATGTAGCAACGGAGGACCAGTTTTGCAGCAGAATTAGCTCAAATGTGCAGTAAGAAAAGGCAATGTATTCAACAATATGTGGCCCATTGCCTGTCAGTTTTTAAGTGTGATCCACTTGAGCTAGAAATAAGCTTTTTTGTTGACATCTGCAAATTATGTGGCAGGTGTGGTAAATCCATAACTGCGCAGTAAACACACACAGCCACATAATTCTGCTGGCCCTGATCACTGCCCATTGTTTTATCAACAATCTAGTCATCAAAGGGAAAAAAAGCCCTAACAATCTAATCTGTGCTCATTGTTAGCTACACCTTGAACTGAACAATTTCAACAAACTAATTTCTACGGACACAATGTGTTTATAACAATGGCAAAGGTGTTTTACAATCAAAATCTGCATTGTAATCGAATTTAAGTATTGTTCTCTTGTTTTTACTGAAGACAACCAGACATTATATTCCAGTATTTCACTTACTATTTTTAATAAACATTTCCCTTTTTGAAAAAAAAACACATTTCAAGCTAAATACTACAAAATAAACATGTAATATAAAAGCATACTTCGACTTTGTGGTTTACCATGTCCCCAGAACAGCTAGATGGATGTATAGGACCATATCACATGGTTACCCTTATTCGTTTGTATTAATTCGATATGGTTAAGGGCAAAGGCCTGCTGATCTCAAACACTAATCCTGATGGCCTAACTAGGCAACTGCCAGGGGTTTCAGATAATTAGTAGAATCTGTTCAGTGGGTTTTTACTAAGAACACTTAGTGGCCTATACCCATTCGTGTTGATCCCCAGATCTGAAGTCATAGGGTCACGCCTTTCAATCAAAACATTATAACCATGTCAATGTTCAAAACACATTTCTTTTGTGTTTTACAGGCAGATAATTATTGCTAAACACAACAGGCCAGGTGTGAAGACGAATATTTATTTTTTAACACATAAAATTAACTCTGCACAATCGGCGGTGATCTTTTATGTCAGATTAAAGTTAATCAGGAACGCCCTTTATACGCTGTCTGGCTATGAAAAGGATATTGCATCCACTTCCCTCAAGGGGCCAGTGCTAATTCAATTCCAAAACCATAGTAGTCAAACTCAATACTAGCCTTAGGTTGCAGTTTAACACTCTTCTTAACTTACAAGTCAAACCTTTTACTTTTGGTGTTACAAAGGAAAAACACCTGAGTTCTCATGGGAGTAGTAGAGGCAGAATGTGACATTTTTAAAGCCCTACACCTTACATATCCACCTCAGGCCTTGAATGACAAGCCGTGTTACCCAGATTTGGAAGCAACATTACCATCAGGGATACTCAGCTATTTGAGTCTGACAGATGAGATTGAAAATAAGAACATGGTTGCATTTGGGTATTAATGCCCCTCATTGATCATCTTCCATAAAAATCTGAAAACCTGGACATTCTGATCTTCTCTTACGTTGCTAGCCCTACCTAGTTGCCGAAGTGCTGGGAACCTATTCGCTATGCAAGATCCTATAATAATATCTGATGAATTTGTTTGGGGCATTCTCTATATAAATGTTATTGTTATTATAAGGACTGGTGGCTTTTTTTGATTACATGACGATTTCTCCTTCCTCAGGGCATGGAGCTGGCCGCCGTTGTGCAGCTGGCAAACCACACCAGTAACAACAGGACCGACCTGGCCAACCTACTCTACCAGTCTTTGTCCGCAGACACCGACACCCCACTCTACAGCGACTACAAGCCCCCACAACGCGACCTCCTCCCCTTGCCCAAAGCTGTCCTTTACCTCCTCATGGCAGTGCTGCTGGTAGTGGGAGTGGCCTATGCGATCGTGGGGCACCTGATCAAGGACCTGGCTCATGACTTCGCAGGTAGGGTGGCATAAAGGTTGCCCTATGTATAATCATCATCGAAGGGGGATTGTCCCAGAGTCATCAAATATTTTAAAACTTGCATTATTAGAGCTAGCAGTTGTTGTCACACAAAATCGGTGTAATATTGTAGAAAGAATATAGTTTTATTGATAGTAAATTGATACCCAGCTGACCTACAATCATTCCTTTAACACTTTTGGACAATACAGGGATATGGACTAAAATTATACACTCAAACAGAGACAAAATCAAGGTTTTATAGTGGTTTGCTCAAAATCAAATGCGCTATCGATACACCGGATTATGGAGAAGCAATAAAGTGTACTCTGTATAGAGGTGGTTCAATGCCATGAACGTCTTCATCTGCCATTTTGGAATGTCAGTGCTTACTGTTATCAAACGGCTACTTTGCTATTTTGACAGTGGCATTAGGTTAATCAAACATGTAGCAAATTATTTCTTGCATGCCCTTTATTGCCTTAAGTTACACAGTTCAAATAACGCACATATATGTTAAGTCTGATGTCAGAGAAGCTGTTTACTAGTCTTCTTTTGCCCAAAAAGTAGTCAAAATCGTTTCCCAGATATATATGAATTAAGCTGTGGAATTGTTGGTCCCGAGCCATCTGTTCTTTTTTTTTTCAGTTCAGAAAGAAAATTTTATTAATAGAAATAAAGGTGTCAATACAGAAGTCATAACAATAAATTCATGTCAATACAGTACAATAGGTTGCACTACACAAAGTAGAATTGGACTTATGAATAAAAAATAAACAGTTGATACATAAAAAGTGAATCGTAGAAAGTGTTGGAGTTATAAATCATCTGGGAACGTGTAAGGGGTTCAAGGGGGTTTTAAAACTTCCTGCTGAGACGGTTGTAGCTGGGAACATCGTTTGGCACATACATCAAGGTATAGTGTAACAGGGGACCACAGGTCCAAACGTTTCGCTGCCATCTGTATAGGATATACAAAAGAAGTGTCCAACCTATGATTATAGCAAACAGCATACCACCATGCCATATAAGAAATTTTTGTGAAATCCTTCCAATTAACAGTGATTTGCTGAAAGGCAGCGACTAATAACAGATCGATAATTTTAACATTAAATGTAACATTCTCCCAGCAAGGTGAAAGACTCCCTAAGAAAACATGGGTGATAGAAAATGATAGTTTAGTACCAAAAATTAGGTTGATTTGAGACCACACTTGTTTCCAGAAACTGTCTACTATTGGACACGAGAATAACATATGTAATAAGTCAGCATTTGGGGAGGAGCATGACCAACAAACATCTGAGGTATTCGCAAATCTTTTGCTTAAAGCACTCGGAGTAAATAAAAGTCTATTATAAACAAAAAACAACGTTTGTATCGTGTTAGCTGCTCTGGAGGATTTGCGCAGTTTAATCCATATATTATTCCATCAAGTTACTGGCCAAGAGAGTTGAAAATCTCACTCCCATGCTTCTTCTATTTCAGATTTCTGCCTGACAGTATCTTTATCTTGTAAATACTTGTATATAATGGAGGCTGTGGGTTTAGTTTTAAGCAGGGTATCAAGTTGTGGAGAAGGGTTCTGGAGAGTGGGAACATTAGGTGTGGCGGATAGTTGAACATACTTATCCATCACAGCCATCTTAAGTAGATTATATTTATGTATAAATGAGGCAGGTAAATTGAATAGTTGTCTAAGTGAGGGAAAAGATAAAAAGTTTGAATGTGAGAATAATTGGTGTATCCATACTAAACCTTTCTGTCGTCAGGTCTTCCAATAGATTGGTTTATTACGAATAATCAAATCCTTGTTGTGCCAAATTGTTGAATTCAGGAAATAGTCAATAGTGTTGGGGGGAGGAGGGAATGTAGAATCCAAAAGTTTAGAGGTCAATTTAATTATAGGAGTGGACACAGCCTGCGGTTTACGTGAGAAGAAAAGGTACTCAGAGAAAGAGAAAGGGGATAAAAAAAGACTCTCAATTGTGATCCATAGGGGGCAATCCTCCGAAGGGTCGAGCAACCAAAGAGAAGCTTGACGTAGGAGAAAAGCTTTCTGAGAAGCCTGAAAATCGGGAAAGTTAACTCCACCTTCTGTTTTAGGACGTGCCAATTTAGATAGAGACATTCGGGACCTCTTTGAATTCCACAAAAATGAGGAAAGAGTGGAATTGATCCTCTTAAAAAATTTAGCAGGGATAGGAACTGGAATATTAGAGATGGCGTATAAAATAATGGGTGACAGCATCATCTTTATAGTATCCAAGAGACCCCACCACGATAAGTAGAGGGGGTGCCATTTGGGCGCCAGGTCAGCAATTTTCTGTATACATTTATTCATGCATAGCGCTACCGTGTCTGATATTGAAGAGGTAACATGCAAACCTAGGTATTTAATATGGGAGGGACTCCAAGTGAAGTTTGAGGCACTAAAGTCCGCCTTAAAAGTATACTTGGTCAGGGGTAGGATCTCACATTTATCGTTATTTAACTTATAACCAGAAATTTTAGAGTAAGCTTGTGTACCTCCGCCAGAAAGGCAGGAATGGAGTCACTAGGATTGGACATAAAAAGTAAGATATCATCAGCATAAGCTGCTAGTTTAATGTGAGAGTTTGCTGTTTGAAAGCCATGTAAATTCGGATTTTGACGTAGTTTAGAAAGAAATGGCTCCAAAGCTAAGTTAAAAAGGAAAGGAGAAAGAGGGCAGCCCTGACGTACTCCTCTACCTAAATCGAAAAATGAGGAGATCAAGCCATTGGCGCAGATAGCCGCCCGTGGACTGGAATAAAGAAGAGAAATCAAGGATATAAATTTAGGCCCAAAACCAAACCATCTAAGGGTATAGAACATATAAGTCCATTCAACCCTGTCAAATGCTTTTTCAGCATCAAGTGCAATTGCCCCGAGGGAATGTTTTAAGTGTAAAGATTTAGACAGAACATTAAAAAGGAGTCTTGTATTATCAGTTATAAATCTACCCTTGACAAATCCAGATTATTCCTTACCTAATAAATCAGGCAAGTAAGAGTCTAGTCGTATGGCTAAAGCTTTGGAACATTTTTTATAATCAATGTTTACCAGGGAAATAGGTCTGTAATTTTTACAATACCTGTGATCCTTACCTTCTTTGGGTACGAGGCAGATGTGTGCTTCTGAGAAAGATCCTGAGGAACTACCTAATGTACTAAAGAGATTTATTAGAGAATGTAGTTTGGAAAAGTGCTGATAAAATTCTACTGTGAAACCATCAGGCCCCGGCGCCTTGTCTTTTTTAAGCTGCTGAAGAGCATTTGATAGTTCTTGATGTGTTAAATCGAACTCCAGAGGGGATAGATCTGGCAAAGTATGAGGAGGTCTTTGGAGATTAGAGAAAAAGTGAGATAAGGAATGATCAGAGGGTTGTGTCTCCGTGGCGTAGAGAGATTTGTAAAAGAGAGAATATTCGTGCAAAATATCGGCATCTTTGAATTTTAAATCTGAGCAATCATCGTAGATAGATTCGATATTGAGTTTGTTATGTTTAGCTTTTAAATAATTAGCCAATATTTTCCCTGCTTTGTTTTTACCCCCATAAAATTTGGCACTGGATTTTAACAAATATAGTGAGGCGTCCTCCGTTGATTTCTTATTGAATTGCAATTTGGCATTTATGAGAGCTGTGAGAGACTCCTTCGAGTGCGAGGTGTAAAAAGAGTGCTCCAGTTTTTTAATGTCCTGTAGAAGATCTTTGGTGAATTTACGGGAGATTTTTCGTCTCTTAGCAACAAAGCCAATAATAAAATCCCTCGCTGAGGCTTTGAATGCGTCCCACACAGTTGAGAGGGGCATGGAATGGGTTTGATTCAGCACAAAAAATTCATCAAAGAAGGTGATAAAGAAGGCAGTAAATTTTGGGTCCAAGAGGAGGGCATTATTAAAACGCCACCTTTTGGGACCTATAGCCTTAGGTAGAATCTCGAGGCCAATTGAAACAGGGGCATGATCTGACAATAAAATGGGACCAATCTCCGCATGTGTAAGGGTTTGTGAAATGGAATGAGAAACAAATACGTAATCAATTCTTGATTGAGTTTGATGCGATGGAGAATAAAAAGTGTACTCTCTGGTAGTTGGATTACAGAGACGCCAAGCGTCTAAAAGCTTGTGTTGAGTTATAGCTCGCACAAATGATTTCTGAGATTTGTTAGGAATATAGGAAACTTTGGAGTTCCTGTCAACAAACAGGTCAAAATTCTGGTTACAGTGGCCAGCTAAAATGAAATTGTCTTGCATGCAAAGGGTAATTTGTTTAGCCAGTGTGGACCAAAAGGAGGGTTCGCCACATGTAGGGGCATAAACATTAAGAAGGGAAACAGGAACTCCCTTCAAGGACAATTTAACATTCAACCATCTTCCATCGACATCTGAATCTTAAGCCAAAAGTAAAAGCGGGAGGGACTTGCGGCAAAGAATCATCACTCCATTTTGTTTACCATCACCTGGGGAAAAGAAGACTTCCCCCACCCAACCCCTTTTCAACTTTAATGATTCAGCATCAGAAAGGTGAGTTTCTTGCAAAAAAAACAATATCAGCATCTAGTTTGGCTAAGTGGGTCAGGATTCTTTGCCTTTTGATGGGAGAATTTAAACCCTTAACGTTCCATGTAATCAGTTTCAAAGGCATAGGTATTCAAAGACAAAACATAATGCAAACATAGAGCAGAAGTCCAATTCAATACGAGAGCAGTATAGAATAAGAAAGGGGTAGAGCAGAAAGGAAGCAATTTGTCCAATGACATAGTTAAAATGAAAAGATGAATCAAATAGCCAGAGCAGGAAAAGATAATCAGAAATCACAATAGGAAGAAGGATAAGCCAAGTGGATAGGTAATAGGGGAATGAAGAAATAGTTATGACAAAAAGAATAGTCAATAAGATTAGATAGGATGAAATGAATAGACGGGGAACACCTACTGACAAAAAACTACAAACAATCAAAGAAAAACAAAAAACAAAAAACACAAAAGAGAAGATATCTAAGGAAGGACAAAAAGAAAACATACCTACAAAAGAAGATTCAGGAATGTACGGGGGGGATGAAACCACAAGGAGTAGGCAGTGCATCTGAGGTCGGCTGAGCGGAAAGTCGGGGAGAAACCACAATACAACGGTGAAAATCTGTGAAGACAACAGAAAAAATAATCCTGTAGAGGAAACATTGAAACACATAAATATAACATATAATGGATCGGGCAAGAACAGAAGAACCAACAGTAGCGATAAACAACTAAGCATAAAAATGCAACTTCATGAGAACGGCATCAAGGAAATCAAATTCTACCGGGGAAACATTTCTGCAATCTTTAAATGTCATAAGAAGGTTGACAAAGTCTAAATAACCTGTGGAAAAAGAGAGAAGAAAAGGAAAACATTCAAGTGTTCGATGAAGAAGAAGGCCCGGAGGTGTCCATAGCAACTGTTTTGCAGGAATTAATAAAGCTTTGTAAACGGATTGGATCTTCGTATGTCGTTGTTCTATTGTTATATGTGACTTTGAAGAGGCACGGATGGAAAAGACCATATCTGGCCCCCAAGGAGAGAAGGTCAGCTCTCATATTGAGGAAAGCTTTACGCCTGTTAGCTGTAGCTTTAGCGTAGTCTTGTTGGAAAAATAATGACGATCCTGACCATGTGATCTTCGGAGAAGCTTTGACTGCTGAGATCACTTTCATCAGATCAGTATATTCCAAGAAGTATAAGATGACGCCCCTTGGTTTCTGCGAGGGATTGGCGTGGGATGGAACTCGACCCAACCTGTGAGCCCGTTGAATATTGAGTTGCATCCCTTCTGACAGGTGAAGAACTTTGGGGAGAAACGATTTAAAGAAGGCGATCGGGTCTGACCCTTCTAGTCCCTCTCCCAGGCCGTAGATGCGCACATTATTCCGTCTGTTGCGATTTTCAAGGTCCTCAACCTGTTTCTGAAGCACAGAGACCTGAGAATGTAGATGAGAAACAACTGAACAGGACTCTTGTAAAGAGGAAACGAACTGTTCAACAGCAGAAACCCTTGCATCTAGTTGGGACCAATTATCCGTTAAAATTTGCAACTTGGTATTAGTCTCTTCCATAAAAGGTCTGAGGGCCCTGATCTCCTCGAGTAGTAATTCCATCGATACAGGTGAGGTCGACTTGGGCGGCGAGGGAGGGTCTTTTTTAAGACGTTTAGTGAGAGATTTACCAGTAGCTCCAGAAGAAGGATCCATAGTTACGTTTGAGCACTGAGGCGTAGTCACTAAAGGGATGTCAAGCTTAGAAAGTTCCGTAAAAAGTTTTGAGTTCTTTATAAAAGTATGCTTCTTGGATGAAGAGATGCGCTTTCCTGTTGTTCTGCCCATAAAATGCTGATCTAAAATTCCCACCACCAGGTCACGATGAGTGCACACAGGGTGTAATCTATGAAGCGCACTGCGAAAGCACCCAATAGCTGCCACGTACACTCTTCCCAAAAATATCGATGAGATTGTGACACAAATACCCAACAACGTGCCCTGAGGTAGCGAAGAGGAGGTGTGCAATTGGTTTGAATACAAGGGCTTGCAAAGCGCATCAAAACCAAAACCAAAGAAAAAATCAGTGCGGAGAGAATATTGTAATAATTCCCAGTCAGCAACGTCAAAGCATTGATAAAAGAGCTCCACAAGGGTTTCCTCAAAGTCTCAAAATGGCCGCCGTTCTTAGTCTCCTCAGATTCCCAGCAAAACCCCAGCAGCACTCCACAGCCTCAAACCCCAATGTAATGAGGTGGATCCATGCAAAAAACAAGTGTATAAGCAAACTGGGGGCATGAGAAACAGTCAGTGAAAATTCTGAGGAGGAATTCACAAAATCCGCGATTCGCGGTAAAAATCAAAATGGCGGCCGCGAAAAGACGCGACCGGTAAAGAAGTTAAAATTCATACTTGCTGGCAAAAAATAAGGGCTTCGTGGGTGACATATCGATCCACAGGTCTTCAACTGCACAAATCTGCTGCCATTGCGTGTCAGCCCGGTCCGGAAGCGTGATTTCTCCGTAGACTACCGGAGAGCTTCACCCGAGCGCCGCCATCTCCATCGGGCGTCAAGCCACACCCCCCCCTATCTGTTCTTTTTGATGAGCTGTTGAAGGAAACAAATGGGCCAAGGCAGAAATTCCATAATGATCGACTAGACAGCTTCAGTGACACAACTGCATGCAAAGAAAGAAAAAAGTCCTCACTGAACTTTTACTGCCATACTCTATCTCTTTCATAGTTCCACATAGATTTCTAAGCTGTTTGTACAAATTGAAAAGGTTACTTAACTTCAGTAGCGCTTATTCTGATGGATACTCTATCTGATAACTGATCCCTCACCTTTTGAATCCACCAGACTGGTGGCAGAAAACGTTCAGCAATAGCTCCATCACACTGGCACATGGCACCATCATATGGCAACTGAACAGACTTTCTCCATTTCACGGATGCACCGCACATTATTCATGGAATGAGAATAAGACCAAGCGTTATCAAAGCCAATAGGTCTAGGCAATCCGAGAGCTATTGGTGTAGCCAATGTTAATATCTTTTAGCCATGTTGAATAGCAGCACGACTGCTGTTAAGCATGCCTGAGAGCAAAGTAAACAAGCATTGACATAGCCAATAGGTCTCGCCTTTGGGACCTTATAAGTATTTAGTTATGCAGCACAGTATCCTTCCTGCAAGTAACATCAACTGTTGCATGGGTAAACACTTATAAGGTCCCAAAGGCGAGACCTATTGGCTATGCCAATGCATGTTTCTTTAGCAATCATGGTCCTGCTGCCTGACTATAATCTCACTACTTTAGTGAGAATGATGTTTGAGGTTGTTTATTCCCAGTTCCTGTTTATTCAATTGCTGATTACAGTTGTATTTTTCTTTTTGCTACCAAGTG
The DNA here is from genome assembly GCF_964204655.1 of Triturus cristatus. Lineage (NCBI taxonomy): Eukaryota > Metazoa > Chordata > Amphibia > Caudata > Salamandridae > Triturus > Triturus cristatus. Next base: position 81,171,262 of record NC_140586.1, on the reverse strand, counting down.
AGGATTCCTGGCACAATTGGCTAAACTACCCCAACGACCCCAGATTGTTTATGGCGGAGGAAACTATAGAAATATGCTCATTTATTATGATATCAAGGATATCACATTTTGTACCCCCTTTGTCCTGATGACACAATTGAACATAAAGTTGTTTTATGTACATAATTTCTATAAAGTATGCCGACATCCAGATGCAAATTGTGCCTTATGTAACGTGAACTGTTTAAATAGCAAAATGCTCAACACAACAGGGCGGCAGAGACGCGGGCTGCTCAATGGGAGGCGTTTTATGTGCTCAATAAAAGAGTCTGAAACTGAGCGCCCAACAGACATGGCGGGGCGTGAGGGAGGGAGAGGGAGAGGGGGAGAGAGAGAGATAGAGAGAGAGAGAGAGAGAGAGAGAGAGAGAAAGGGAACGAGAGAGGGGGGAGAGAGTGAGAGAGGGGGAGAGAGAGCGAGAGAGAGAAAGCGAGAGAGACAGAGAGAGAGAGAAAGAGAGAGAGGGGAGAGAGAGAGCGAGAGAGGGGGGAGGGAGAGCGAGAGAGAGAAAGCGAGAGACAAAGAGAGAGAGAAAGCGAGAGGAGAGGGATAGAGCGAGAGAGAGAAAGCGAGAGACAAAGAGAGAGAGAAAGCGAGAGGAGAGGGAGAGAGAGAGAGCGAGAGAGAGAGAGAGAGAGAAAGGGAAAGAGAGAGGGGGAGAGAGTGAGAGAGGGGGAGAGAGACAGAGAGAGAGAGAAAGGGGAAGAGAGAGAGGGGAGAGAGAGCGAGAGAGGGGGGAGAGAGAGCGAGAGAGAGAAAGCGAGAGACAAAGAGAGAGAGAAAGCCAGAGGAGAGGGAGAGAGAGAGAGCGAGAGAGAGAAAGCGAGAGACAAAGAGAGAGAGAAAGCGAGAGGAGAGGGAGAGAGAGAGAGCGAGAGAGAGAGAGAGAGAGAGAGAGAGAGAGAAAGGGAAAGAGAGAGGGGGGAGAGAGTGAGAGAGGGGGAGAGAGACAGAGAGAGAGAGAAAGGGGAAGAGAGAGAGGGGAGAGAGAGCGAGAGAGGGGGGAGAGAGAGCGAGAGAGAGAAAGCGAGAGACAAAGAGAGAGAGAAAGCGAGAGGAGAGGGAGAGAGAGAGAGCGAGAGAGAGAAAGAGAAAGCGAGAGACAAAGAGAGAGAGAAAGCGAGAGGAGAGAGAGAAAGCGAGAGGAGAGGGAGAGAGCGAGAGAGAGAGCGAGAGAGAGAGAGAGATAGCCCGGGAGTGGTGCGTGGGACCTAAAAATTACTAACTTTATACAAATAAATATAACGAATCCAATGGGCAGTATATTTCTCGCTATATGGAAATTCCCGGTAATTCACCAAACATCCCACTAATGTTATGTTTGGTTGTTACCATTTATACAGCGTTAGATCGTTTGATGCTGTAACTTAGTAGCGCTGTTGACTGGCTGCAAACACGACTGTTTGATACCTTGACATATGTAGGTCTCTTCGTGTCTTTTCGACATCCACATGCGCAGGGCTTTAAGTGGGCCGGGTCCTGTCGGTTCTCAGCACCGACAGTTCTAAAAAGCAGGTGCTGAGACGCATCTCTGTCGGGCTCTCCATTTTTGCCCTCACTCTCGCTGAAAAAAATTAATCTTAAATCTGCAGCAGTGCCACCCTTCACTGCCTTTGGGGTAACTTCAAAAGCCTCATTATAGTTCTTTCACGGTCTCGTCGTTTCAGAACTGAAGCCTTCTCAGTGTTCTATACAACGAAGCCAACATAACCAGATCCTTGCAGTTCCCATAGAATGATTTGGCTAACTTCTTTAAGGTCAAATCAGCTAAAAGCTAGCAAATCTTTAGAACACCTTACTCTCTAGATTCCCCCTCAGCTACTGAGGGACATGAAAGACTGTCACAGGCACATATTCTCTGTACTTTCACTCCTGTTAGTGAACAACCAGTCTTCAACAGTCTGGTAACAGCGAAATCTAGACCGACCACCTAAGGTGGAAAGGACCCAACAATTTGTTAGCCAAGTCCTTGTTCTGGTATAAAATAGCACGCAAGCTGGGCACACGCACCGCAGCCTGCTCTTTCCACTGAGAATTAGTTTGGCACTCGCGTGTCGGACCAAGAGGCAGGTTTTGGTATCCTTGATCAAAGCATGATGCCTGGGTATAAATATATAGATCACTTTATGGGATCCACAGTGAATCTTATTTGCAGGGTGCATTAATCATCATATATATATATATATCTATATACGATTATTTATATAGCAGTGCCGCGGTCCTTCAGGCGTTCCTGCAGTGACTGCTCACAGTGTTGTCCCCCGACGCAGCTGATACCTCAAAGCCGTGTCACTGGTGTACGGCAGAGAGTAAGGATTGCTGGGGGGATGAGTGGTTTCTCAGCTCCCCTGTTAAGGCTGAACAAGCCTGGTGGAAGGCCTCGAAACGGCATTATAGGTCTAACCGACAATGACCTATTAAAGTTGCGTTCTTCTGTTTCAGTACATTTTTATTGATCCCTCCGAACAGCAATGAGGCTTGCATTGACGGTGCTGTAGGGGTGATTGGTGGGCTAGAGAGGCCGGTTCGAGGGGCTTTGGCTGGTGCATTTGAGGGGGTTCTGGAGGGGTGGGAAAGGATGCCAATGTTGATACTATGCGGCTGGCCGAGGCCCCTGCAGGGGGCCACTAGAAGGGCCAGCACTCTAGTGTCACCTGGGCACCCCACACACCCCCACCCCCATCAGGGGCAGGGACTCTGGGTGGAGTCCCCCAGCATGGTCGCGGCATGCTAGGGGCGTCACTTCCTGGGCGCCAGGACTTGGGGGAGGGTATATATGCCTCCCCCACCATTGTAAGATATATAGGCTTTGTTGTCCAAACATCATGCTCACATTGGTCCCTGTAATGTATTTCTTATTGCAGCCCACACGCTGTTGGAACTACAATCCATGCAAGCAACCTGTGGGGCAGTTTCCCAAGCTCAAGTTGAGTTAGTTGTCTCTCTTAACTTGACGGATGTTTCATTCCTGAAAGCCCTGAACCAAAGGCCACCATCACTATTCACACTATTGCCCCCAAGCTTTCCTTCGATTCCTGGCTTCATGTATTCGAAAACAGCTGGTGTAATGTTTTCTTTCAAATCACAGTCATAGTAGCAGCTTAGTCTATACAGAAAAGCCAGCAGCCCGAGTCTTGAAGGTATTTATTATTGTGAGTTCCACGCTTAAGTCAAGAGATGCTGCTGCCTTTCATCTTTAGCCTTGCTATTCGGAAACAGCTGGTGTAATGTTTTCTTCAACTCAGTCATAGTGGCAGCTTAGTCTATACAGGAAAGTCAGCAGCCTGAGCTGTGGTGAGATAAGCGGAAGGCCTGGGTTTGTGTGTCATACACAACATCTTTAAGGTCATTGAGACGTTTTCGAACCTCATGTGTGCCTTACCCTTCCAGGTTCAGCATCATGGGTACTAGTGGGGAAATCCCGGCATATGGAATTTTGTTTCCCACAAAGGCGCAAGAACTGGTTGATATGTCGCTTACGTCATTGAATTGGATGACATCTGCATAGCAACAGATGATAGGGCATGGATGCAGGTGGCACATTTGATACTGGTGCAAGATAATTATGGTTTTACCGTAGGAAACCGGAAGGTTATGCCCAGGTTCTGTCTTTCTTTGCCACCGGTTTCCAGCACATTGATGGGAAAGTTTAATTTTACATTTACTCTGGGCAATTACAACGCAAGAAGAGGTGCTGCGAAATATTGTTGAGACTGCATAGTGCAATTGGCTACATCTGCTGGCACCATATAGAAACAGGTACCATGTACACCCGTGGGGCGTTTCTAGCTCTAAAAGGAAAGTTGAGACAACCCAGTTAAGTTTCAGTGCAAGGCCACAAAAGGGGGGGGGGGGGGGGGCGAACGGACCCATACCTTAACACAACCGAATCCGCGACTCATCCGCCACATGCGGCACTGCCCCAAGTCTCTCCCCTATACCACAATTCAATGGTACCACTACTGCCTACGCGAGCGGGGGGCCTGCCGTTGACTCAGCTCGTCTCTGCAGAATTGTCTCAGCCCATATGCATGCCGCTCTGCCTGCACCTACGCAGCTGCATTCACGCCAACAAACCCACTTCAACCCGCACCGCTTTCGGACACGGCGAGCCTGCGCTTCCCCCCCAGCGCTCTGAGGAATTATAGGTTTATTTAATGCCTTTTTTATAAAGTGCGGACTTGACCCGAAGGTGTCAGAGCGCTGTACAATAGAACCAGATACATCACATGACAGAAATGTTACAAAATAGAACGTTACAAAAATAGCAGGCCACAGCGATGTGCACACAGTGCAGGTGCTGCTGTTTCCCCAAGGCTATGCTTCCCGTGCGGGACTCAAACCTGCGACCTCAACATTACACGCAGGAACATACACAGCCTCAAACCCACTGAGCGGCCTTGTGCCTCCCACAAAATTGCCACGCACCATTATATGTGCTGCTGTTTTCCAAGGCTGAGCTTCCCGTGCGGAACTCGGAACCTACGACCTCAACATTACACGCAGGAACATACACAGCCTCCAACCCACTGAGCTGCCTTGTGCCTCCCACATTCAGAAACATACAACAGCCTCCAACCCACTGAGCTGCCTTGTGCCTCCCACAAAATTGTCGCACGTCCTCCCCTGTGGCGGCTGCGGTACAACACTTGCATCGGGCCCCTCGCTCAGGCCCGGGGCAAAGTATTGCAGCCAACTCCCTTCACTGCAAAGTGAAGCAAAGGTCCGGCATCGACTCACATCATCCAAGATGCAACACAACAAAACACCGTAATGAAACATAACCGGTCAATCAACCATCGGGGTCACCGCCGGAGTCTCTCGCGCCACGCCACCACGGCCAATTCACACTCTCCCGTGCCATGCAGAAGACCTCCTGTCCCAACAGGCAGCAAACTGCACTTCATTATACATTTTCCCATATAAGGGCGGAGAGCTGACTTGTCCCAGATATGAAAATTGCTGAGCATTCAATACCAATATACGCACGCGATTAACTTTCGGGTGAATTGTTTAAGCAGAAAGAGCATCTGAGTTTTCCAATGCGGATCGCTCGACAGCAATAGTAGGTTGCATGCAGTTATCTTACACAACAGCCGAAGATACACCGAGAGAGAGGCAGGGGTGATAATAACAGGAAGCTTAGCCGAGGCACGAACTTGGTGCCCCAGCTCCGAAGTCGGCAGCTCTGGCCGCAAGGCCACAACCTCTTCCACAAACCCTGACTCACCTTAATAACCCAGACGGCAAAGACGGCACAACGATGACCCCGGCGAGCCTGGACAACATGGGGGGCACAAAAAACCCGACGCCAGACCAGGACGATCAAAACGGCGGCGTGGTGAGGGATCTCGCGCGGCCAGGAGAGAAACAGGAAGCAGAGGGTGATCTACGGAGGCGGGAGGCATAAATAGGCCTGGCCCCGCCCAGCCCAGTGGCCCGCCTCCCCCAGCAGGGCCACTGATTGGGGCCTCCCCTCCCAAGGCGCGGCCTCACGAGAGAGGAGGAACAAAGGGGGGGGAGGCTCCGACGGGTGGCCACTAGAGGGCTGGCCTGCTAATGTCCCCCTGCGTGGGACGTGGCCAGCGGCATTCCTGTTGCTTATGTATCTTATGCAACTAAGAACTATTGGCAAAGCCAATAGTTCTGGCTTGTTGTCGGCATAATGTTACTTGGTTTATTATATGTCTGCATGCAATGACAGAAACAGCAAAATACCAGTCGGAGAGCACACTATATCTATGTTATGCACACATTTCTTCCGTAGGTGGTTTTAAGCTACGCCTTTAATTACATCGGCCACGGCCCTTTGAGTTTTTCAATCCCACTTAAAGCTCTGCAAATGTGTCACCCAAACCCATCATAGGTTCCAAATGTGTGTTTCCAGAACCAGATAATTTTCTCTAACGCCTCGAGACGTCGCCCTCTGCAATGAACATTAGGTGAATGCATGCAATCACTCACTCAACTGAAAGTCCCTCAACCTGAAAACAGACCCAAAAAGTAAGTCCATCGGCAGAACTGCACCTACGCAGCATGGGGAACCTCTACTTAAAATTATCCCGACAATATGATACTAACTGCCTCTACTCTTCAGAGCAATGAGGCACTGCCCACGTGAGTTTTGTCAAAATGAGAGCGCAGTCCAAAGAACACTTGTTCAACCGCAGAGAGTAGTTTCGGATGAAAAACTCATGTATAATTGTTTTCTTTATATTAGAGCAACACATTTTAACAGCTGCTTCCCCCAGCCGGTCTGGCCACCCTCCCCCACTCACCTTGAGGGCTAACAGCAGGAGCCACAAACGAAGGCAGAGGCGGGTAGAGCGTGTTTTCTCACCGACGAGCCTCACTCCATGCATGTCACGCGCAGCTCACATCCACGGTCGCAGCTCCGAGGGCCGCCCAGCGCCGCGCGCAGATTTGTTCCAGGTGTGGCGCGGACGCGTTCCAAGAGTGAGGAGACCCTAGTTTTGTCTAACCCAAGGTTCTAAGCACCTACTTGGTTCTATCAGTTATGTCTTTTTCCGTATTTTATTGTCTTTTCATTAGTAGCATTTTTGTCTTATTCAGTTTGGCATTTGATCGTCTTTCACTTTTCTATCGTAATCTTGATACAGAACTTCCTGAACATCCGTTTCTTCTCCAATATCGGACAAGATAACTCACAGGATTTCCTATTCTTCGTCTTCCTCAACCACTTCTTGTATAGTCACCTCTGGGTTTTCTTGGCTATCCGCCTCTTCTTTAATTTCAGGCAGGGCCACATACGTTCATTCCGGCGACTTATACTTCTGGTTCCATTTTCTCGTTCTTTTGTTTTCCTCTGCTGTAGTTATTTTCTCACTTTTCAATCTTTCTTGACTAGATACTTCATTCACCTGTTCAGCTCTTGGTGAATTCACTCTTGTCAGTCGGTATCTCAATCTCTTTATTTTGTTTGGCCAGTTTTCATCTCTTGCTGATCTTTTCGATTTATTTCCTTTATCATTCTTTTCAGCTCTCCATGCTCTCTTTTTCAGTACTCGACCTTCTGGTACCTCTTCATCACTATCCTCTGTTTCTGTTACAACTTGCTTTTTGCTTTCAGCTGTTCTTCTTTCCACCACTTCTTTTATTTTCCCTACTTCTGTCCCTCCTCATGGTTCTTGCACACAATCTTCCTGCTGACTAACTATCCCTTCTTCTAACTGGATGTTCGAATTCCCTACAACTCCTCGAGGGTCTTCCGCAAGAATCTTTCCCTCACTTTCTGTATCTGGCACCTGTTCATCTACTTTTGTTATTTCAGGTGGAATTTCTCTCAGCTTTCCATCAGGAACTTCCTTATCAACAATTTATTTGATTGTTTCTTCACTGATTTTCTCTTTTCTCCAATGTACCTGTGCTTGTTCAGTCTCTGAGTCTGAGCTGGTATCAGAAATCTGTAATTTTCTTCTCAAGGGAATATTTTCTGGGGCAACAGTCAAATTTGGTTCTGATTCCCCACTTTCAGGATTTTCTCTTGTTCTTGTTTCCTCATCATCCAATTCAGAACTAGTCTCTGACTCTTCAAAATATTCTCCTTCCTTGTTATCCACTGGATTTGGGAATCTCAATGTGTGACTAGCATGAATCCAGTTCTTCATTCCAAAACACTTCACAGCTGTTGTTGTGGTCAAAATCACCTGTCGTGGTTTTCCCCAACGTGGGACCAGACAGTTCCTTCTTCTGTGTACTTTAATTCTCACCCAGTCTCCTGGGCTCAGGTCATGAGCTTGCTTCTTTTCAAGGGTGGTTGCATCCGATCCAACCTGATGAAACACAAAATGAACTGCGTCAGCCAGCCCCTTACAGTAATCCAACACCAAGTCATCAGTTATAGGCAACAGCTTGTTGACTGCTCTTCCCATGACAATTTCATGGGGACTCAGACCTGTGTTCCTATCTGGAATAGATCTAATAGTCATGAGTACTAGAGGCAAGACATCAGGCCATTTCAAACCTGTGGCTAAACACATTTTTCCCAATCAGTTTTTAATGGTGCTATTCATTTGTTCCACCACACCAGACGCCTCTTGGCGATAGGCACAATGTAGTTTCTGTTGTACATTCAATGCTTCACAAATCAATTTCATGATCTCATTATGCAAATGTTTTCCTCTATCGGATTCAATTGTGACTGGGAACCCGAATCTAGGGATGAATTCCCTCAAAAGCAGTTTTGCTACTGTGATTCCATCACTTCTTCTTGTGGGATATGCTTCTACCCATCTAGAAAACAAACAGACCATCACTAGAACATACCTCAACCTGTTACAGGGAGGCATTTCAATGAAATCAATCTGCATTCCGGTGAAAGGCCCTCCTTCTCGACCTATCGTTCCTAGACTTACCACTGTTTTCCTTCCAGGATTGAACTGCTGACATATAAGGCATCTTTGACAAAGGCTCTCAGCTACAAGTCTGAATTTTGCATTATACCATGTTTGTTTAAATGACCTAATCATCGCGTCTCTCCCTATGTGTGCTTGTCCATGATAAATCCGTGCCATGGCAGACACCATGCTATCAGGCATGACTGGTCTTCCATCTCGATATACCCACACATGATCTGTTTCCCTTGGTGCACATCCTGCTTTTACCCATTGTCTCATTTCCTCATCTCCTGCTTCTTCCTGCAATTGCCTCACTTCCTCCCAGGTACTCACAACGTTAGTAAACAGTAGGGGGCAAGAATTCATTTCCCTTTCTTTCGCCCTATTGATCGGATTCTGATTACGAGCACAATATTGAGCCATATCGTTGGCGTACTTATTACCAACTGCGACATAGTCTCCCGTCTGAACATGTGCAGCACACTTCACAACGGCCAATTGCTTAGGCAGCTGTATCGCCTCAAGCAACTTCCCAACCACTTCAGCATTCTTTATAGGAGTTTCACTTGAAGTCAGAAATCCCCTCTACAGCCATATCTGACCGAAGTCATGCACAACACGAAAGCCATACTGACTATCAGTTATCACAGTCACTCTCACATTCTTTCCCAACTTGCATGCTCTAGTTAAGGCTACAAGTTCAGCAACCTGGGCTGATTTTACTCCCTTCAGGTAAGATGCTTCCATTACTGCTGCAACTGTGCATACTGCATATGCTGCACTTAGAATTCCTTCGTCTGTTCTCAAGTATGACCCATCCACAAACATCACAAAGTCACTTTCTGACAATGGTACATCTTTTATATCAGGACGTGATTTGGTACAGAAATCGAGTACATCCAAACAATCATGATCCACTTCGTCTCTGACTTCTTCATTCTCAGCATCAGGCAGTAACGTTGAAGGATTCACATTCAAGCATCTCACAAGGCTCACATTCGTTGCACCTAATATGCCTTCTCATATTTAGTCAGCCGGCTATGTGTCATGAACTGAGTGCGACTCCTTGTTAAAAGGATTGCCACATCATGAGGTACAAACACTCGCACAGGATATCCCATCACAATTCCTTCACTCTGTTCCAGACTCTTACAAGTAGCAGCTACTGCTTTCAAACAACCTGGCAATGCTACAGCTACAGGGTCTAGCATAGCTGAAAAATATGCAATTGGTCTTTTCAACTTTCCATGTTTCTGTATTAATACAGAGAGTGCACATCCATTCCTCTCACTGCAGTACAACTCAAATTCCTTATCATAACCAGGCATTCCTAATGCTGGTGCTTCACACAAACTGTCTCTCAATTGTTTAAAAGCTGCTAGTTCTTCCTTATTTAAGTCAATGTGGTCTTTTACATCACATCTCGTCAGGCGTACCAAAGGTTTTGCAATCAGGGAAAAGTTACTTATCCACTGATGACAATATCCAACCATTCCAAGAAACATTCTCACCTCTCTTTGCGTCATTGGAGCTCTCATTCCTTTTATTATCTTGATTCTGTCTGTAGTTATCTTCCTCAGTCCTTTTTCAATTCTGTGGCCTAAATATTGTACTTCTTTCTGACAAAATTGTAATTTCGATGGGGATACCTTGAGTCCTCCATCTGCCAAATGATTTAGCAATGCTATGGTGTCCATTATACAAGAATCTCGAGTATTTGACGCCACAAGTAGGTCGTCAATATATTGAACTAGCACTGAATTTTCGTGCATTTCTAGGTCTTCTAAGGACTTTTTCAAAACGGAAAGCAAACATTTGCTAGATATCCTGATGCAATGGGATGGAAAAGAAAGTGTGACAAAGATCAATCACTGTGTACCATTCTGCATCATGTGGAATTTGATACAAAATCACAGATGGATTCGGTACAATAGGACATGACACAACAATTTTGTTTATCTTTCTCAAATCTTGCACTATTCTGAACTTTCCATTAGGCTTTTTCAGTCCAATAATTGGTGAATTACATGGACTACTCATTATTTCTCTCAAAATACCTTGTTTAACCATTTTCTCAATTATAGGAGTAACTCCTTCAATTATCTCGGGTGTCAATCTATATTGTGGAACATTTGGGTAGCTTATTCCTTCTTTCACTGTTATTTTTACAGGATCCACATTTTTCATTAATCTTACATCTTCTCCTGTGAAATCCCAGACTTCTGCTTTTACTGTCTGTTTCAATTCTTTTGGTAGTTCGTCAGGGTTGAATACAGCAAAGGCTTCAGTAATCTTAGTTTCCATATTAGCCATAGTCATTTTATACAGTACGTCTTCATCAGGGGTCTCAAATGCTATACCATCAGGGGTACAAAATATGGTGCAATTCATCTTGCACAGTAAGTCTCTGCCTAACAAATTTACAGGACTTGAATCGCACACAACAAAGCGGTGCATTTCGGAAAATTTCCCTAATATTTATTTTTGCTGGTTCTGTGAGATACGTTTTAATCTGTCTGTTGGATACTCCAACCACTTGGATTGTTTCGTCCGAGAGAGGAAGATTCTTAACATCAGCTGACCTAACAGTTGATCGAGTAGCACCAGTATCCACTAGGAAAGTAATATTTTCATAATTTACCTTTCCGTCCACAAAAGGGCCTGTCTGGTCTACTTCTAGAGTTGCGTCAAGTACGCACTCTTCTTCCTCCCTTCGGCACCGTCAGTAACCTTCTTCTGACTCACTCTCATCGCGTTGAAGCCAATACTGCGAAACAGCGCTAGCGCGCGGCAGCTTGTTTACCTGTTCTTCGTTGTAGAATCCTGTCTCATTACTGTATTTCTGTGAATTTACGCTCTGTGGAAAAGGCGGTTTTGGCGCCGGATGTATGACGTTACAACGCACACTTTTACAACGCATGCACTTACAACGCATTTTTTACAACGCATAATCCATTACAACGCATGACATTACAACGCATGACACTACAACGCATTTTTAAAAAATACCTTTACAACGCATTACCATTACAACGCATACTACCTTTACAACGCATACCATTACAACGCATAATATTAAATTACATTTAAGGTAAGTATTAGATAGTATGGGGGTAAAAATTACTATTCTAACTCCAGGGGGTGCAACAGTAGGGTAAGTGTTGGATAGTGTAGGGGTAAAAATTACTATTCTAACTCCAGTGGGTGCAACAGTAGGGTAAGTGTTGGATAGTGTAGGGGTAAAAATTACTATTCTAACTCCAGGGGGTGCAACAGTAGGGTAAGTGTTGGATAGTATAGGGGTAAAAATTACTATTCTAACTCCAGGGGGTGCAACAGTAGGGTAAGTGTTGGATAGTGTAGGGGTAAAAATTACTATTCTAACTCCAGGGGGTGCAACAGTAGGGTAAGTGTTGGATAGTGTAGGGGTAAAAATTACTATTCTAACTCCAGGGGGTGCAACAGTAGGGTAAGTGTTGGATAGTATAGGGGTAAAAATTACTATTCTAACTCCAGGGGGTGCAACAGTAGGGTAAGTGTTGCATAGTATAGGGGTAAAAATTACTATTCTAACTCCAGGGGGTGCATCAGTAGGGTAAGTGTTGGATAGTATAGGGGTAAAAATTACTATTCTAACTCCAGGGGGTGCATCAGTAGGGTAAGTGTTGGATAGTATAGGGGTAAAAATTACTATTCTAACTCCAGGGGGTGCATCAGTAGGGTAAGTGTTGGATAGTATAGGGGTAAAAATTACTATTCTAACTCCAGGGGGTGCATCAGTAGGGTAAGTGTTGGATAGTATAGGGGTAAAAATTACTATTCTAACTCCAGGGGGTGCAACAGTAGGGTAAGTGTTGGATAGTATAGGGGTAAAAATTACTATTCTAACTCCAGGGGGTGCATCAGTAGGGTAAGTGTTGGATAGTATAAGGGTAAAAATTACTATTCTAACTCCAGGGGGTGCATCAGTAGGGTAAGTGTTGGATAGTATAGTGTAATATTATGCGTTGTAATGGTATGCGTTGTAATGGTAGTATGCGTTGTAATGGAATGCGTTGTAAAGGTAGTTTTTAAAAATGCGTTGTAGTGTCATGCGTTGTAATATCATGCGTTGTAATGGATTATGCGTTGTAAAAAATGCGTTGTAATGGTAGTGCGTTGTAAAAGTTGCGTTGTAAAGGTTGTTCCCCTTTGGCGCCTGATTCTGTTGGGTAACAACCTGCTGCTGTCGCTGCGGTTGACAACTCACCTCTTTCTGCACCTGCGGATTCAATGATGCATTATCACTATTAGTATTCGGGGGAAATTTACACTCGGATTTCAGTGCCCTATTCTTCCGCAATTATGACATGGCCATTTCTTTTTGGCTTCTTCTATATTGAATTGTCCCTTTCCTTTTTCAGCATTAAATTTAGGTTTTGGTCCTGCACTATTTGCTTGTTCAATCGGCTGAGCTTCCTGTCTTTCTGCCACTTTTACCTGTGCCCACATAGCATTTTCTTTTAACTTTCGCTGCTTGGCTTCAATTTCATCACTAAAATATTTTGCATGTCTTAGTACTTCATCTATTTTCTTATTTTGCAATCCGCTGTATGCTGTTTAATCATTTCACTGATTTATAGACGTAGACCATATACAAATCTGTATACAAAATGACTTAAGTCCTTTTCACTTAAATATTCATCACCACTAAACTGTTTAAAGGCAAGGATCAACCTCTCATAGTATGCGTGTACTGACTCCTTAGTCTCCTGATGAGTTTGGTCTATTTTTACCCAATCAGTCTCTTTAGGGGGGTACCTTGTTTTCAGGAAAACAATTACTTGTTCATATTTTTTCATGACTTCCGGGTCAGGGACTCCTGTTTTTAGATCCCTAGGGTATTCTTGTGTAGGCCAATTTATCATCAATTTGCACTCTGTCCATAGATCTGCTGGTACTATTATGTCAAATAGACTATTTAGATCAATCCACAAAACTTTAGATAATTTTACAAACCTATCCACTTGCCTATACCACTCGATTGGCTTTTCGCGTAGTCGAGGGAAATCATTTGTAAATGACAAAATATCTTGCCTAGTCCAAGGAACATGTACATATCCTCCTCCTGGAATTTCTCTCATGGGACATTCTGTCACTACCTTTTCTTTTTCTCTTACGGGAAAAGCTGCAAATGTTTTATCTGAGGCATCATCTTGTTTTCTAAACCATCCACTTTTCCATTTATCTACATCTCCCCATTTTCTCAACAAAATGATTATGTCTTTAATCTGAGTTATTCTTCCTTTGGTGTTCAGAGTTTCAATATCTTTTTCAGAAAAATCTACTCTGTAGGGTTTTTGTAAGGCTTTTACTCTTTCCATGTCTATACCCATTTCATTTGCCACTTCTTCTAGTCTTTCATGCAGACTCTTTGCTCTCCATATTATGCTTTTGCATAGAAATAGTAATTCTTCATCCTGATAATTTTTTAGCTTTTCTGTGGGGATAGTCCCTACTATTAATTCTTCCAAAGCCATCCTTAGCTTGGCCACATCTATAGATTGGGATTCTCTGTTTTTCTCTCTGTAAACTTCTTAACCATTCGCTTAATTCTTCTGAAGTAGGACCTACTGGTTTCTCCTCATTACTTCGTTCTGGGTCTCTTGGAGTTTCTGATACAGATTCTGTAGTCATTATCAGTCTTTCCACTAAACCTGGATTTGCTGTCAAATTTTTAGGCGAACTCTGTTCTGATGAACTTACTTTTTGTCTCCATGGGTTCTCGTCTGAACTTTTTCTTGGTCTCTCAATCTGTCTATTACTGTTATAAGGGACCGTTAGACAATGCTCATTATCTTTCTGTTTATCAAAAATAGGCATTACAGGACCTATAGTTACGGAAACAGTCACGGCTTCTAAGATTTTAGTCAATTCCCTAATCTTTTCAGTTAACTCTAAAGTGGTTTTTGCTAATTCTGTTGAATTTTCATTACTCATTTTACCATTCTGTTTCCTCTCTATCTCTCTGAAAGAATTATTTCTCCCTATCTCTTGGGGTACTGATTCAACTTTTATGTTTCGCAAAGTCTCTCTCATTGGGGCACTTGGTGTCAACATGTCAGAATCTGGTTGATACGGGGGTGGATTTTTATAAAACATGTCGTCAAGAACATCATCCTCCGATTCATGCACTCCATACCCTCCCAATTCTATATTCTGTCTCTTTTCTGTACATTTCCTTCCGCTAACTTCAGCATGTCTCACAGGAAACAAACCATCAGTCATATTTGCACTTCGCCATCTCCTCATTCTGTCATCATGATTCTCCTGTCCATGTGATCTACCAAACATGTATCTATACCTTCCGCCACTCCTCTGTCGCTCCCTGTCATGCATCTCATCTTCCTATTCAGTCAATGCTTCGAACTGTGTTGGCCTAGGTCTCGGTTCTAGATTCATCATTCTCTCTCTCAAATTTCTTAAAACTGCTAAATTAAATGAACCATGTTCTGGAAATGTCAAAACTCCATCATCTTTCGTATACTTTGCCCAATTGTCCAACCAAATACAAGTATGATATCCGTATTTCGCAACCATAAAGGATGCGGGCGATTTCGGTGGAGGAAGCAACTGTCCCTCTCTAGTCTTAATTGGTTTGTCCTTTTTAAATAAACTCTTGTTTTTCCAAACCAGGACTTTTTCTCTTTTTCTGGTGGATCGTAATACATCATTTTGTCTTCCGTGTTATCGCTAGATTTTCTCTACGACTATTCTGTTGTCTTAGCCAATCGTACCGCGACTCACACTAAAGCACCAATCAGGAGCGTCTTCGTCACCCTGTAATTCTCCACTCCTAGCGCGGTGTACACTAACGCACCAATCAGGAGCGTCTACGTTCCTACTGACTAGCCAATCCCAGCGCGGTCTTTCTGACATCAGCTTTTCTCGCTACTCCTGCTTCTGCTGACCCCTCCTTGACAACATTTTCTCGGTAAGCTCCTTACGCTCTTTTAACTTACAAATCTGTTAGTAACGACATAAAAACACCACCATTATTTGTTTCGCTAACCAAAGAATAGTTAATGACCTTTCTTACAAGAATTCCGTCTTTCCCGAGAGCAGAACTTACCTCTGCCTTACTACGGAATCGTTACTTCCGTTGATAAAGTAGCACATCCCTCTACCTTACCCTTCTAACAAGCATCAGCTAACCGTTTCTCCAGAGTTAAGACACCTAGTTGGAGACGCTCTGCTCCTGAGAAATAAAACCAGAGTTTCACAATTAACCTGAATGCTATTTCATTCACGCACTTTCATACGGAAAATGTTGTTCATTCACACAGAATTCTGTCTTTCCCGAGAACAGAGAACAGTCTGTCCTACTACAGAATTATGACACACGTTAATAAAGTAGCACTTCCCTCTACTTTATCCTTCTAGCAAGCCTAGGGAACATCTATTACCTTTCCAGTGATAAGCGTAATCAGAGTGCCTTTTGGACTCCTGGTACCTAAGACCAACATTTCACAGGTGACCTTCGCTACCATACATTTCTCTTATACAGAAAATGTCCTTAATGGCAACACACAACGATGTTACCAAATTGAACCCAGACAATGCGTCGTGCAACTCCAATCGTCACACGTTTTTCTCCGTGTACCTACAGGGCAACAGCAATTCCGTCTTTCCTGAGAGCAGCACTTACCTCTGCTCTACTATGGAACCGTTACAAACTTCCGACTTCCTACATCCCAGAAGCTGTCAAACAACATAGAACTCGACGCGACTCAACATAGAGTGTTAATACATAAACCAATACTTTCCCACAATCAATAATCAATAAGCAATTTACAAGCAATAATCCCCAAACCAAAACAATAAAAACCATCATCTTGCTACCAGAAAAACTGATCCAGCGCAAAACCCTAGCAACGGGGTAATAACCCGTACCGGTATCCTCCCTGCGTCACAGACCCGACGTCACACTAACTCATTCACACATGCAGTCATTGGTGGGGCCCATAGCACCAACACTCACACGTCACTTCCACACCGGTCTGCACACACAGGAGGGATGAGTGATTCAAGCGCCGGACATGTGAGGGGAACACCTTATAACCTATAGGGAAGGAAAAGATATTTACAAAATATACATTAACGCCCTTTCGCCTACAGATCCTCAAACCTAAAACATCAAGGCACTCCTCCCACTTCGGTCGATCGGATCAAATTAGTTGGATTGGTTGATGGTGATTTAGAACCAGCTAAAACACATTTTAAGGCTTTAGATCTATCCCTTAAATGAAATTCATAACTCAAATTCTTGTTAATCAATAATTGTTTATCTAAAATTTCATAATTATTTGAATTCGCATTTGTCTCGTCAAAGTTTCAGAAAGTTTATATCAAATTTTTAGTAATCGCAGAACATCATATTTACCTAATCTGGCTATTTGGAGTCCTCTAATTCATTGGCTCAATTTCTTTGCTCAGCACGCTACAGTCCCTAAGATCGGCAAAGGACCAGAGACGTGCAAGCATCTATCAATGCCCGTGGATTTTAAGAAAAGTTCACTGTCATCAGATGATCGGGCAGCATCTGGACCTTCAAGAATTCAGGAGAATGCGCAAAACGAAGCAAAGCAAACGTAAGCGACGTGACCCAAAAGTAAGAGCGAAGCGAACGCACCCTCCCTATTCTACTACTTCTTTTATAATTCGATGAAGTCAAGAAGATACAATATAATATTTTAGGACAGTCGTGATTGGCTGGTTGAGATCGTCCGATGTCAATTTTACGTTTTCAGTTCAATGGGTGATGTCATGAGCTTGTCCAAAAGTCAGCTTGTTCCCGGTTTATTGTAAGGTTGATTGTTCTCTGAGTTTGGCAGATATCCCACTCTGTCCTTGTTCGGGTACATGGTGAACAAAGGTCGTGATGAGGTTTCGGAGAATTCTTGCGCCTGCGCAGCTCACTCCGTGCCTCGTGGGACAGTGGCCACATCGTCGTGTGGTGTAAGTGGCCATCTTGGGTTTATGCCCAAATGCTAACTTTAAGCAAAACAAACACAAAAGACTAATTAATACATAGAAATAATGAATCTAATGTTAACCCCTTACTAATCCCTCTATGTGCTTGTATTTATCTAGCGTATAGCAACATTTAAAGCCATTATATTCACCCTTTTCGGTCCTCCTCTTGGGCAACATTACAAAAGCAACATATATCATGCAGTATTCTAATTACCACATATACTACTGTTAATATGCATACAGATTTTAGTCATAAAGGTTATTTTAGCCATACAAATGCAAATCCCACGTGTAATTAGAATATTAATAATGTTGGTTAATAAACATGCAAACTCGTTTAATAATATTATAGTTAATAGATTATTTAATTAGTATTTTCATGCAGAATAGAGGAGGTATACAAAATTTTGCACTACCTGCTCCATCACTAGCAATGCCACATAGCCGAAGTTTAAAACAAGCGCGCGCTCACAAGTGGGGAAGAGTTCGACCGAGATGACGGATGCCCAGCGTTTTCCCTTGCGAGAGCGAGCGCAGTAATTGCTACCAGATGGTGCTGCTCGCTCCCGCAAGGGAATCGCCAAACGTGCACGCATTGTTATTGAAAGCAATGCAACGCATGCACGTTTTTAGGGCAAAAACTGCATCGAATCCAAGAGGTCTCCTCGCATGCGCGCTGCCTAGGCGAGACCTAAAAAGCATGCAGCCTGTAGATGTGTAGAATGGCTGTAGGTGTGAGCGTGTGAATTAACTGGGTGCGTAATAATGTTTTAATTGCAAAATCGTTGCAGCAAATAAAAAGAGTATGCCTATTTTAAAATGCATTCCAGTGTATTCAGCAAGGTACCACCTTTTTAGTTTTTGCAATTTTCTACAGCGCAAACTCGACCTGAAGGTATTGGAGCACTGTACATAAGCACCAGTTGCATTCATTAATTTTTAGTAACAGAGAAAATGTTTAGCCCAGAATCACAGGATGTTTAGCCAATACTCGAACCCAGATACCCTGCTTCAGAGTCTGCCGATCAAGCAGTAACGCCACATCCTCCCCCAGTGCTTATAAAAGGAAGCATGGGGAAAAGTAAAGAGGAAAGCTTTTAACAAACTAGGAGGCAAGCTTTTCCACTCCACACACTTATAAAAAAAATCACCCTTACATTAATGTTGTTACAATTGCAGCAGGGGCAGCAATGCCAGCTACATGGAAAGGGGCATAGATCATCCCCATCTACTAGAAGTGGAACCCAAGTACCCCCCTCAAACTATCGTCTAATTAGCCTTTAGGATAATCTCCAAAAGGTATTCTGTAAGTAAGTCCAGAAGCGGCTTTTGGACTGAATCAATGAGAATCGGATCATGCCCAACCTTCATGCAGGTTTTAGATCAAAGACTAGCTCAATTGACCAGGTATTCTGCTTCCTTTTGGTTAAGTGGATGACTGTAGATGTTGGAGAGGGAGAACTTTTTGTAGCATTCATCGACCATTGTGCTGCTTTTGATTTGGTACCAAGGAAGACGTTTTGGGCAGTCTTAAACAGAATGGGAACCCCCTATAATTTGATAAATATCATTATGTGCCTCCACGAGAATTTTGCTATGGTCCAGTGTGGTATAAAAGGAGAATTAACCCAGGTTATTCCCATTTACAAGGGTGTGCACCAGGGCTGTGTCCTAGCGCCTACTCTTTTTCTTCTCTACATAAACAACTGTGTTAAGTATTCAACCAACTGTGCCAATGACTCCCGTACTCTTACAGGAAAAAAGTCCTGGCTCCCCTTTTTGCCGATGACACTCTTCTATTGGCCACAACTAAGGTGGGCCACCAAACTCGAGTGGACAAATTTAAATTGTTCTGAATATGGTCTTGAAATAAATGCTTCAGATGACCTATTCTAGGAAGAAAAGGGTGAAAGGCATGGTTAATCTAGGATTGGATCTATTCGGGAGGGGCAGGAAGTTTGATAATTTAGGGATTCGCCAGGCCGACTTCGGCTCCTAGGCCCTTCAAATTCTTAAAAGCTCACATCTGCTAAGCCATAGAGCACGGGCAATTCTAAGATTAGCAAAAAAGGGACACTTGGTTCCCGATCCCACCCGCAATTGAAATCTTTAAGAAACAAGGTACGTGTACGGTACTATATGAAGCTAAACTAGGGGGACATTGCAACATGGGCTCCTTGGGCACCGGCAAAAAATATTTCATTAGAGGTTTAGGGAGGGGAACACCATTGGTGCCGCTAACATTGGACCTTGACACTAACACCGTCACTGAGCTGGCTCATTTGAGACCGTTACTCTATTGGGTGCGTATTTGGATCACTGATGAACTCTGCCCCTTTAGAGAGGGATTTCACTAATATTCTAAAACTGAAATCTTCAAACAAGATCAAGTTGCATTGGGTTAGGCCCAAAAGATTTCTGGGATGATCCATCATTCATCCGGGCCAATGCAGGCACTATGGTCAAATTAAGATTTTGGGAGATAGTTGCTGCCCAGAATGACATGTCTAGTCACACAGGCAGCCTCACAAGAAGCTTTTTACTATGTACAGTTGTACCCAAGGCAAAGTAATTTGTGAATTAGATTCGTCCGGTGCATGCCCACTCATTGTTTTTAAGTCTCGCCTGGCGTAGGCTGCGCAGACATGCGCAGTCTCACTGGCGAGATTTAATGAGTTAGGGTAGATTTCACTAGCAGGGTTTAAGCCCCGCCCCTCTTTTCCATTGGCTGGCGTCACTGTTTATGCTAAACGGTGGCCAGCCATTGGAAAAGAGCTTCCAGCGACGTACAGTTTTATCTTTTAGAGCCGTCCCGGTTGGACTGGCTCGCTTGGTTTACGTTTGTGGTAAAAGTTTTCTTATCTTTATGGGGCCATGTGTTTCAAGCACATGGCCCCATAAAGACAAGAAACCTTTCATGGCCGAAGGAAAGCAGGCTGCATGTTTATTTTTGCATCGTGCTTAAAGTGACACCGCGATGCAAAAATAAACAGTCGCTGACTGGCAAACGCTTTTTTTTGCGTGCGTTTTTTCCTTTTTAGGACGTGTGCCCTGGTATGAATGAATTAAGTGAAAGATGATTCGTAGCTCTTAATAAAAGTATAAAAACAAGTCGCTAACTACAATTCACAACACAGTAAGAATACTTCGATTGTTTGAAGGCTTCTGACAGCACATTTTTTCCCCACGGTCGTCATCGTGAACCAAAAATCATGCATGGCAAGCTCGGATTGGAGAGGAGTAAGCCAAAATAGAAGCGATCTGAAACAGAGCCAGTCGCATGCGCATCCTAGGCATACACACTCCCCTGCCCTCTTTGAAGTCATAGATGGCCACGCCCCCTACTGTTGTGTCATTGTGCCAAGTGTATCTTGCGCCTCAGACACTGCGCGCCGCCGCACCATGGAGGGCGCTCTGGGCCGGGCTCCGTCTGTCTGGTGCCTGCTGCTGGGTGGCCTCTGCCTGCAGCTGCTTCCCGGGAGCGCCGCTGAGCGGAAGCTGAAACTAGTGACAGTGGTGAGTGAGCGACCCCCTTGCACACTTGGCAACTCCCTCCCTAGTAACGGGACTAGGCGGTACCAGGGCAACAACAGCTCCAGGTCTGGACGCAAACACAGCTCACTAGTGCAGGGCAGCGCGTAACTGACTCACGTATGTGGATCAAAAGAAAAGCGCAGGGGGGGCAGGATGGGGTGGGGGCATATTTACAGGCCCTTCCGCTGCAGGTGCGTCATTTTGAACATGGGAAAAAGTGTCTGTTGTATATTGATTCTTCTTGTAATATGGCTGACAGTGGTCATTAGCCCTTCCTTAGTGTTCTTACCTCCTTAGCCTCCCAGAATACCTGTTAGTGTTCTAACTTGTACCAGAGTGTTCTACTCTTGTCATTTGATGGTCTGGTCAGCTGGCCAGGTGTGTTGCTCTGCTGTAACCTAATAAACCTAACTTGTAACTACTAAGAAGTGTCCTGCTGCCTACCTTACCATCTACAACATTTTGGCGACGATCTTGGCTGACCAGACCAGACAAGCAGACCAAGAAGAACAGCGCAGCACGAGCAGCACCTTGCACCAAGAACCCAAGAAGGCGTTTCACCCAACTCCGGCAAGAAGTAAGGAGTAAAGAAACCAGCCCTTCCTTAGTGTTCTTACCTCCTTAGCCTCCCAGAATACCTGAGTGTTCTAACTTGCACCAGAGTGTTCTTCTCTTGCCAGTTGATGGTCTGGTCAGCTGGCCAGGTGTGTTGCTCTGCTGTAACCTAATAAACCTAATTTGTAACTACTAAGAAGTGTCCTGCTGCCTACCTTACCATCTACAACAGTGTCGCACCTGTGGCGCAAGGGGTTTGTGAATAAGCCCTCGTGAACTGGTTTGCCTCTAAGCTCTATTCATTCTGTGAAAGTAAAATAAATTAAAACAGCTTCTTTCGAGCTGCACTTTTGGGCCAGGGCATCCCGGCTTCGAAGCAGCTGTACCGCAGTGTACACAAGACCAGAGGCGCAACTAGAGCCAAATTTCCGGGGGGGCTGAGCAAAAATGTCGGGGGGGGGCTGAACTTTAAGCAATAGGCAGAGTGGCGCTACAGGGGCTCTTAGAAGGGGTGAAACAACAGCAAGGCCTCATTAACATGCAAATGGTCTTTTAAAGACCTGTGAAGTGCTCGGGTGCGGCTGCTTTTTTGCCCGGGAAGGTGTCTCGGGCTGCCACACACGACGTGGGGGGGGGGAATGAAGCCCTGTGAGTCCAATGGGTGTTGCGCGCCTGCACCAGACTGGTTCAAAAGTGCCGCCTTTAGTAGCAGCTGTTATCTACTGCCCAGCAGGGCCACGACCGCTATTCAAAAATGTTTATTGTAATTTGAATATTTTTTTATACAGCGTTCACTACATCAGATTTGTCGTTTCGCACCACTGTAGATGACAGGATTGTTAATGACTCAATTCTGCAATAGGTTTCGAAGTGTGACATTAAACTCTGTGCACTGCAGGTTGCGCACAGACGCCAGCATTGAGTACCTAAGTCACTGACCTTTGTTACCAGATGTTGGAAAATATTGTGAATTAGGGTGCCTTAGCGCTAGTAAGTGGTGGAGCTGATTGGGAAGTGGGGGCCATGCCCCCTAGCTCTTCTTGTCCTGCTGTACCCAAGGAAGGCCCGTCTGCCTGGCGCCTAACATCAGGAACAGTGCTTGCATTTTATAATTGAAATGCAAGCGCTTTATTTGCCCAAGCAGCACCTGCAGCCTACTTTTTTTTTCAAATGAAGTGTTTACATTCCATAGTTAAATGCATCACAGATCCTGTTGCCTGGTCCGGGTTTTTTTCTGGGCGCAGTTTTGGCAACTGTGTTTTCTCTAAAGTGGATAAAGTGCAAACACCTTAAGGGCCCAGTCTGGAAGAGAAGTGCAGCCCTTGTCAATATCTTCTGTTCACTGGCCAGACATTACGTGAAGTTATTTTTCTACATTTTGGAATGCGCTAGTGCAACTAATGTACATTTCCGACCACTATAATGCATATGCTTTATTTTTTATAGCCCATCCCTTCCATGCACACTCTTGGGTAGCTTGAGAAGTACACTTTAGGAGAGCATAACATTTAGTCTATGCCCTGTCATGTGAGAGGGTTGCAGACTGTCCTAGCTTCAAAGCATACACACCTCGTTGCATTGTGGGACTTGCATTTATAATGGCAAGTACAGGACTGCAAGAATGAAAATGAACAGCTATATGAGAGGAAAAATACTGTTTCTCGCTAAAACACTCACTAAACTCAGCTTTCTGTTGTACTGTGATTCCACCGCACCAAGCTTGTCCAAATAGTAGCCCGTGAGCTACCGGTAGCTCTCCACCTACCTGTAAGTAGCCCTCCTGTGTGCTGCCCAATTTACTGAATTTAAAGCTGTTACTTGGTCGAAATAATACGTGTGTACTTGAGACAAAAATGTATGTAATTTCAGAGCTCATGAGCTGATGTTTGGAGAAAAATTGATGGATTTCCAAGATATATCCAAATTTGATATTTTAATGATAAAGCATGTGGTACTGGGGGGATTATTACCTTGGTGCCAAGGGCATTGAAGCTATGGCAGCTGTGTGATACCCATGTACATGTATGCTTGCAAACCTGCCTGATACACTGAGGTGATCACTGCTAGTGATCCTGCATATGGTGGGCACTAATGTAACTAATGTAAACATTTCTGATGGAGTCTCTATTATAATAACATTAACGAGCTCCCAGTCAACATCAGATGCTCCCCGCTCTGCACACCTTCAGGAAGAGCCTCAAGACTTGGTTCTTCGGCCTCGGCTGATCCGGAACCACATCTACCCCTTCTCCCCCCCCCCATCGCCTTTCTTGAGACCCTCGCGGGTGTGTAGCGCGCTTTATAAACCCCTGATTGATTTATTGATTGAGTATTGGTAGCTTGGCATGATTCTCATTGAATATAAGCAGCAGCGGCTCCTCCGCTATGGCAGAGGTGCTTCGTTCTCCCAAAAACATCAGGAAAGGAAAAATAAAATGACACTAGTTTTATTTTTTCTATCCTGTGGAGTCTTGGGGGGGGTGACAGCACAGAGGGGATTGATAGTGCACTCCCCCTTCACTTCGCATGACGGTTTGGCCGGCACAGACTCCCAGTCTGTCCTGGAGCCCTAATCGAGGGCGCTCAGGCCAATTCTGAAGCTGTTCTTATGTGAGAGCAGCTTCAGGATTGGCCGCATGGCATTCTGGGAGCCTGTGCCGAAGAAGAGGAGCCGAGGAGCGCGATGCAGGTCGCGGCAGGCTGAAGCTAAGTTAAAAAAAAATAGATATATAATTTTTTATTTTGCCCCCTCCCTTTGCGACCCCTCTGCTCCCCGTACCTTCCCCGCTCGCCCGCCTTACCTCTTATAGCAAACACCAGCCGCTAATGAATATAAGTAGCTCTTATTATAAAAAAGGTTGGAGACCCATGCCCTGCACCAATAAAGTGTTTATATGACTAGCACATCGAAACACTGATAGACTCTATTAAAACCCAAGTCAACGGTACTCATTGTATCTGTGTCTAAAAGATCAAAGGCTTTGCCTTAATATTAGCCCACACCTTGCACTGTGCCCTGGAGAAACAGCATTTACAAAGCTGTCATTACCACGCATTACCTTCACCATACGTCCATTACAACGCATTTGTCTCTACGAAGCATGTCTTTACCATGATCACTTTTACCACGCATTCCTTTACGACGAAAAGATAAGTGTTTCGCAGGTAAGTGTATTATATATGTTTGTGTGTGTATATATATATTCACAGAAAAAACCATAGGTTTCAGGCACGTTATAGTTAGGAATTAGCATTTAAAAAACCTCAGAAATTCACTGAAAAAACCATAGGTTTCAGGGGTGTTATAGTTAGCTGGACTTTTCACTTGTACAAAACCATTGAAATTCCCCTGTTATAGTTAGTTCAGCTAACTATAACTCGCGCGCCCGCAATGCACTGCTGATGACGTCACATATTACATCACTCATGACATGGTCAGTGACATGACTCATCATGACATCACTGATGACATCTCAAATGACATCACTGATGACATCACTGATGACATCATCCAGTGAATGTCTGTTTTTCTGAAAATTAAATATGTTTTATATATGTATATCTCAAGGTCGATGGAAGAATAAATGGGTATATAAGTGTCTAAATGGATGATTTGTTTTTGAAAAATTGATTGTGTAACTGACTGATTAAGTGTATCATAGTGAATACATGGCTTAGTGAGTAATGTTTAAATATGTAAATATCTGTATCAGTCTCTCACTTTGTGGGTTGGTGAGTAGCTACATGGGTGTCTATATAGGTTATTAGTTGGTTTTTTGAGTATCAGTCTGAGTGTCTGCATGGTTCGGTGGGGGGTATTACGTAGTGCATAGGTGCATGAATGAGTGACTCACTGTTTGTATGTGTTGAAGACAGCATGTGTGCAGGACTGTATGGGTGGATGAGTGTGTGTATGGGTGTGTTAGTGAGTGAAGGACTGTCTCAATAGTGTCTTTATGAGTAACTACATATGTTTTAAACTAGTATATGTGACTATTGGTGTATATAAGTGAGTATATGTGAGAGTGAGAGATTGAAAGAGTTCCTGTAAGAATAAGTATGTGTTTCTATAAGTGATTGTTTAAAAGACTAAGTATGTGTAAGTTTCCGTAGAAGTAAGAGTGGTGGTGTGTGTATAACTGTATATGCAAGTAAATGTATGTTTGATTCTTTATTAGCATGAGTGACTATGTGTGTGAGTAACTCTATGGATGAGTGGCATTGTGTAACAGGATGTATAGGTATATGAGTACATATGATGAGTGAGTACATGTATGACTGACTGTATAGGACAGTTGGTGAATGAGTGGATGTGTATGTGGATCTTAGAATTACTGAAGAGGTTGTTGTAACTGGTATTGGTATGTCCATTGTTTTGAAAGTTTTAGTCTCTATTTTTGAATGTGTGTATCAAAGATTATATTAGGGTGAGAGGAGGTCTGCCACTCTATCACAAGGATGATGTCATCAGTGATGTCATCAGTGATGTCATTTGAGATGTCATCAGTGATGTCATGAGTGATGTCATGAGTGATGTCACTGACCACGTCATGAGTGATGTAATATGTGACGTCATCAGCAGTGCATTGCGGGTGCGCGAGTTATAGTTAGCTGAACTAACTATAACGGGGGAATTTCAATGGTTTTGTACAAGTGAAAAGTCCAGCTAACTATAACACCCCTGAAACCTATGGTTTTTTCAGTGAATTTCTGAGGTTTTTTAAATGCTAATTCCTAACTATAACGTGCCTGAAACCTATGGTTTTTTCTGTGAATTTCAAAGGTTTTTTAAATGCTAATTTCTAAATATGCCTACAGAGATAGGACATGTGAAGAAAGAAGAAAAAATGCACAGAAAGAAAAAAAAAAGCAGAAAGAAGCAACAGAAGTCCTCAAAGACGAAGAAAAGTGCAGGAAGAAGGATAACATGCAGAAAGAACAAAAAGAAGAGCAGAAAGAATCCTTGTTGCAAAATCATCCTGTACCCTCAACTTTTTCAGACGGATACTGGTGGTAACTGAGTCTGACTAACCAGTCCTAGAGCCAGTGCTATGTTAAAAGACACTTAGAATACAGTGAAAACACCTACATACACTAGGGAACATTATGCGTTGGGGTCCCCCTGTGATTAGCATGACCTCCTCTGTAAGCCCCTAGTATATAATAGGGCAGGGGGATTAAAACTACCTCTTAAAACAGGCCACAGGGCGTTTTTGCACACGTTAACTCAGGCCCCGTCCCCTCCCTTCACCACTGTGTAAACACGCCCTGTGTCCGTTTTTAGTTGGGAGATTAAGTTCATTTGAATCCTGAGGGTCCCTAGGGTCCAACTAGCCCACTAGGTACCTCCAGTAAGTGCCACAGAGCTGCGTTGCAGAGAGGTGTAAAAAGTGGCACGGCCTGGACCACCTCTCTGCAATGCAGCTCAGTGGCGCTTACTGGAAGCACTTGGTGGGCTAGTTAGCCCTCAGGGGCCCTCAGTATTGAAGGGAAATTATATCCCCAATTTAAAACGTGCCATAGTGCGTGTTTGCACACGTCACCTCAGGCCCCGTCCCCTCCCTTCACCACTGTGTAAACGCGCCCTGTGGCTGTTCTAAGTTGAGAGATTAAGTCCTTTTGAATCCTAAGGGTCCCTAGGGTCAAACTAGACCACTAGGTACCTCCAGTAAGCGCCACAGAGCTGCGTTGCAGAGAGGTGTAAAAAGGGGCTTGGCCTCAGAACACCTGTCTGCAGCGCAGCTCCCTGGCGCATAGTTGGCCCTCAGGGACCCTCAGTATTGAAGAGGAATTAATTCCCCAACTTACAACTCGCCAGGGGGCGCGTTTGCAGAGTGCTGCAAGGAGGGGGCGTGGCCTCCGGCACGATGCCAGTCTTTTATTTATTTTAATTTTTTAAGAAGGGGGGGCTGTGTGGTTCCCCTTCTTATTCTAATTTATTGGCCCTGATGACCCCATCCCCCAGGGCCTGTCTCCTAATTATATTTTTTTGACCCCAATCCCCAGGGCCGGCCACTGTTTTTTATTATTTTTAAAAAATATATATTTATAGACACACCTAGAACATGCTGGACAAACCGTACGTACCTATCACCATGACGATTTGAGAGATATTCATTAAAAGGCGACTATGCATACAATGAATCCACGTGGAATGTATTTACACCACTAGTGAAGCTCTGACATGTCTGATGCCGTACCGTGCCTAATCCCGGTAGACACCCTTGTCGTTTATTTATACAAACATGGGTAGCTATTGACGGGCACATTTAATACACATGCACACCAAGCCATTCAAAGGGGATTCGACAAAAATTAGACCAAAACTATGTAAAAACCCCCCTCACGGTTAATAAAACACACATCCACTGCCGGATGTGTAATACTTTTTATTTTACTCTCTGGAAAGGGGACGAACATCACTTGAGAGTCACAGCGCGCTCCTGGCAGAGCCCAATGCTGTGTTACACCCACCATTGCCTGCCGAGTGCCACACACCTCTGTGTTGTATTCCACCAGCTAGTGCATATGCTATGACACTCTCTAGCCCATGTGCACTGTAACACCACCCCGTGAATATGTCATGCCACACTTGTCTTCGCACGGGTTATATTGCCCCATCTAACATGCCTTCCTCGATGCCTATGTTATAACGCACAGTGCTATGCCATACATATTACAATCTGGGATCCATATCTTTGTCACAGTGCATATGCAACGTTACACTCCCCAGCACATATTTTATATTACAACTTTAGAGACTAGTTAGGTTACACAACACTGCCCTGTGCATATTACACTCCAAGGCGCACATCGCATAGCATGCGCTAGTGCCTGTGCTATC
This sequence comes from Triturus cristatus, assembly GCF_964204655.1. Taxonomy (NCBI): domain Eukaryota; kingdom Metazoa; phylum Chordata; class Amphibia; order Caudata; family Salamandridae; genus Triturus; species Triturus cristatus. Next base: position 81,142,918 of record NC_140586.1, on the reverse strand, counting down.
TCGCGCTCTCCAATGAATCTGTCATTGCGCACAATGTATTGCATATTATATTTCACGCCCGGTTCATCTTATATCACACTTTTTGGTGCATAGTTTATACCATACACTATATCTAGTTTTCATTTTCAATCGTGCTCTCAGGACTATGTTCTATATAACACTGTGTTCACCTACCCTTTTCACGGGCATTACATTTTGCGATAGGGGGTGGAGGGTCAGGGGGTGTTTCTGCCAAGTGAACCCGGAGTCACAGTCACAAACGTCCTCTTCTTCCTGAATAAAAGTGAGATTATGCTGCATACTTGTTCATATTTTAAGTAGTTCGCACAGACACACGTTTTAAAAACAATAAAGTTCCTAATACCCGCCTTCTCTGAACAGTTAGCTTGCTGCCCCATCCCCCTCCTCCCTATCCTCTGTTGTGTGAATCCATGGACTAGCCTCCTCCCTCCTGCCATGCATGGTCTGATGTGCTGCCACTGCCCTCAATTTAGTATGATGTACCAGTCCCCACCTCCTGCCCTCCATTGCCCAATTCTATGCCCCATCATTGACCTCCTGCTTAAACTCTGTGCTTAGTTTGCTGCCCCTATTCTCCTTCCCCCTGCCCTCCGATGTCTTTGTGCATGCCCCTGCTCCATCCTTTTTACCCACCATGTTCCATGGACCTGCCAATCCTATCTACTCTGAGTGTTCTGTTGAGCCGCCACTCCCCTCCCACCTGCCCAGCATTGTCAGATGACTGTAACCTGTCCCTGCCACCTCCACCCTGCCTGTCCACATGCCATGCCCCTATCCTCTTCCTCCTGTCCTACATGGTCCATTGTACTGCCACACCCTTCTGCCCTACCTGGTCTGTTGTGCTGCAACTGCTCCTCCTGCCTGCCCCGTGCGGTCTGTTGTGAGGCCCCTTCCCCTGAACTTTCTTGTCTGTGGACAGGTCCTGACCCTCCCTCCTATCCTCCATCGTCCTTTGTGCATGCCCCTGCACCCTCCTTCTTGCCCATCATAGCCATTGTGCTGCCACTAACCCTCCCACTTGCCATGCATGGTCTTCTGTGCTGCCATGGCCCCTCCCACCTTCCCTGTGTGGTCAGTTAGCTGCCCCTGACCCCCTTCCACCTTCCCTCCATGGTCTGTGTGTATGCCATCACAGTCTCACTGTTGCTCTTCATGGTGTGTCTTGCTTCTAGTGCCCATCCTGCCTGACCTCAATGGCTATCTTGCTGCTCCTGCCCTGCCCCCTTGCCCCCAGCCCTCTGTTTACATGTGCAGACCCCTACTCCCTCCCTCCTGGCTTGTCTGTTCCATTGTAATGATCCTGATCCGTCCCTCTTGCCCTTTATGGTCTGTTATGCTGCAGCTTTCTCTCCTGTCTGTCCATTATGGTCCGCTAGCTGCCATTGCCTCTTGCCCCTCTGTTCTCTGTTGTCCATGTGCATGGTCCTGTCCCCTCCCTCTTGCTTTCTATGGATTGTTGTGCTGCACTCCCGTCCCGCATGCCCTGTGTGGTGTATTGTGCTGCTGCAAACCCTGATGCCTGCCCTGCAGGGTCAGTTTGGTGCACCTCTCCATGTCCCTCCTGTCCTCTGTTATCCAAGTCCATGTACCTACCCCATTTCCTTCCATGATCCAATGTACCATACTTGCGAACATTTTGAACTTGGTAAGAGGGAGATTTTGAAAAAAAAACTGTGGTATTGATTTTCCCCTTTGAGTTACATTGAAAAAGAGGAGATTGTAGACAGGAGACAGATCAAATAAAGCCCATTTGAGCTTAAAAACATTGGACGTTTCCTGGCTGAATCGGGTCTGTTGGCATGTATGGTTGTACTACCATTGCCTCTTCCTTCTGCCCACAATGGTCTATTACATTGCCACAGCCTCTCTTGCAAGTCCTGTATTGTTGGTTTGTTGCCCCTGCCCCCCTTTCCACTGCCCTCCATAGTCTGTTGTGCTGCCACGGCCCTTCCTGCCTGCTCAGTGTGGTTAAATTGTTGCCTTTGCACCCTCCAACCTGCCTTCAATTTTCAGAGTCCGTGCCCCTGGCCTCTGCCTCTCAACAGTATCCTAATGAACAACTAGATTGCTAACATTCTATATTTATTACAAAAGTGTGGAACGCCTGACGTCATCTTGATGTAATCACAACTGTAATACCTAGAGCATTTCCTTTAGAAATTACATATATGAGAGGGTCTTATTGGCATCAAAATTATGGTTAGTGCTCTAAAAGACTAAAATAAGGACATATTTTCTGAGTTTTCAAATAGCGACAAAGCACTTTTAAATTATTTGTTATCTTTATGTTTTTTTATCCAGTTGACCACTTGATTAAATGTTGCACTTAGGGGAGAGGATGTGGTGTTACTTCCAGAACTGCAGACTTTGCAACTGGGGAATCAGGTTGGAGTTTCTGCTTCAGCTCGACATTCTGTGATTCTGGTCAAATCACTTAATCTCCCCATGTCTACAACCAAAATGAATATGTTCTTGTGTGATGTAACCAATGCTCATGTAAAGCACTCCAATACCTGACAAGTCTGCACTATATAACACTGCAAAAACACAAAATAAAAAGTGTTTTGCACACTTCTGTCATTGGGCTATATTTGGGCTACATCTGGGTGATTTTGGGCTACATTTGGGCTCTTTTGTCTCCGGTGGCCATCTTGGGAGATTTATTTGTTATGAAGTTTCCTAATTTCCTCATGTACTGCAGTCTCCTCAGTAGGAAATGCTTTCAGTTTTTTACTTTGATTCCATCATGAAGGTATTCAGATATGTCACACATTTGCCATAAATTCTGAAAGTTAGCACTCTAGTTGCTCATTAGATCACTGTAGTAAAACTACTGTTCACCATGGAAGTCTGCTCCTGGTATTAAAAGTGCATGTTTCAGTCTGCATGTCAGAATTTTTTAATGAAATAGAAGAGGATTTGAGAAGTCACTCAAAATGTGCCCTCATTTTCTTTCTTCAGCATTAATCATAATTTCTATGGCAAAATGAACACCCTCATTGTGTTCCTTTTTAAATTAAATGTTTTAAGTGTTACCAGTTTATTCCAATCAAGATGGCTTCAGGTGTGCCATACTTTTGTCATAATGAAGACAGTAAGCGCTCTAGTTGTTTTTAAGAACACTCTGGGACATTCTGTCATTGGGCTATACTTGGGCTACATCTGGGTGATATTTGGGCTACATTTGGGCTCTTTTGTCTCTGGTGGCCATCTTGGGAGACTTATTTGTTATGAAGTTTCCTGATTTCCTCATTTACTGCAGTCTCCTCAGTAGGAAATACTTTCAGTTTTTTACTTTGATTCCATCAAGAAGGCATTCAGATGTGTCATACATTTGCCATAAATTCAGAATGTTAGCACTCTTTTTGCTCATTAGATCACTGTAGTAAAGCTACTGCTCACCAGGGAAAACTGCTGCTGGTATTGAAAGTTCATGTTTCAGTCTGCATGTCAGAATTTTTTAATGAAATAAAAGAGGATTTCAGAAGTCAAAATGTGCCCTAGTTTTTCTTTCTGCAGCACTAATCATACTTGTTATGGAAAAATGAACCCCCTCATTTTGTTCCTTTTTAAATTAAATGTTTTAAGAGTTACCACTTTAATCCAAGCAAGATGGCTTCAGGTGTGCCATACGTTTATCATAAGTAGGACTGTTAGCGCTGTAGTTGTTCTTTGGAACACTCTGGGAAGCTGCAGTAGAACACAAAGGAATCAACTGACAGTCTCTGCCCTTGTTGGATGTACATGTTTTACTGAGAATGTCAGACTTCATTCTCACATGACTGAGAAAGATAATGTGAATTTACAGAAAATAAGCTCTCAGTTTAGCTTATAGATCACCTTCCAAACCTCTGTGGGAAAAGCATGAGAAAATATTTTTCTCTCAATCATGATATCCCAGCAGAAGGCTTTTTCACATGGTGAAATCACCTTAGAACATACCACAATTCCTAAAATGAGTATGGTACCATCAACAAATGATTTATAATGTAACTAAAGTCTTAAAACCTTCTATTAACTGCAATACTTTTTAATGAGGTGCTATCATGTATATTGGTCCCAAGATGGCTGCCAACACTTCTTGGATGAAGTGCTGACAGCCAATCAGATCTCAGGATGAGATGTGTGGTTAGGCTCCGCCCACATATATATATGATTTTACTTTTGATTTTCTCAGGAACTACTGAACAGATTGACACCAGACCTGCAAAGGGCACTTCCCTGAGCTGAGGACTACCTCTCTGCCAAATGTCAAGTAATTCTGTTCAGCCGTTCGGGCTGTACCTTGGACTGAAGGTCCCTATGGAAAATTGCATGGGGAAAACGCGTTTTGGGACCCCCCTTTTTTCTCAGCCCCCGCTTGACAAATCCCCCCGAGACTTTCAGGGTAGGAGCGGAGCGGAGCGCCCCACCTATTTTGAACATTTCGCGAGAATTCGTCAACCGGCGCCAAAGTTATTCCAAATAGAATGTTGCGGATTTCCTATGGAAACACGGTCCTAACTATAACTATCTACTGGTCGACCGCCAGTAGATAATATATATATATACACATATACATATATATATTCACTGAAAGAAACATAGGTTTCAGAGACGTTATAGTTAGAAATTAGCATTTAAAAAACCTTAGAAATTCACCGAAAAAACATAGGTTTCAGGGGTGTTATAGTTAGCTGGCCATTTCACTCGTACAAAACCATAGAAATTCCGCCGTTATAGTTAGTTCTGCTAACTATAACTCACGCGCCCGCAAGGCACTGCTGATGATGTCACATATTGCATCATTCATGACATGGTCAGTGACATCACTGATGACATCACTGATGACATCATCCACGTGACAATCTGATACACCTCATCATACACTAGTATAACCTTTCATCACTCACTGTAAAATACCGAGTACCATCTTTGAAACCATTGACACACCAATACCAGTTACTACATACCCACTCACTGATTCCTAAGTCTACACACACAACTACCCATTCAACAACAGAATAATTTATACATGCAGTCACTAATTAATAGAACACTATCAAATGCACTTATATACATATATAGACATTGACACATCAGCAGTCATCTTAGTCGGTTATGCAGTCATCCTACTCACTCATGAAAAAAATTAATCACACTTACATTTACTCACTTACACAATTATCCAACAACACCTCATTTATTCAAACACATAGTAACTCATAGTTAATATGTAAAAAAATAACCATTACAATTATACACTCATTCATATAGTTACTCTCACAATCACTGACTCTTACACATACTTATTTATATACACCAACTCTCACATACAATGCCTTTTATTTTTTACTTTGTGGAAGATGTACAACTAAAACATATATTCGCTCACCAACACACAAATAAATACACTCAGTCACCCAAACAACTCTTTCCACATGCACTCTTAAACCTATACACCTAGTCAATCAACCATTCACACATCTATGCAGAGAGTTACGCACACCCCATCCAACCACACACACACGCACTCGGTGTCCCATACAAATACTCACCCAACTAATCAATAACTAATATACACACTCATGTAGTTAGTGGCCAGCTGATGCAGCATGTTATACAACAAAAGAGACAGTGATGCACACATTCACATAGTTTAGTTACTAATCCATGTATTAAGTGAGACACTTTTAATTACTCACTTAAACAGACAGTCAGACAGCTACTAAATCCTCCATACAGACAGTTATATATCCACTCAATCTTCAATACAGATTGGTATATATATAATATATATTTAAATTTCAAACTAAACCACATTCACTGGATGATGTCATCAGTGATGGAATTTGAGATGTCATCAGTGATGTCATCAGTAATGTCACTGACCATGTCATGAATGATGCAATATGTGACATCATCAGCAGTGCATTGCGGGCGCGCGAGTTATAGGTAGCAGTGCTAACTATAACGGAGGAATTTCTATGGTTTTGTACGAGTGAAATGGCCAGCTAACTATAACACCCCTGAAACCTATTGTTTTTTTCTGGGAATATATATATAGACATACATATGTAAACATACATATAATCTGTGTGAGAAGTTGGCCTGATATGTAGTGCTTACTATTCTAGTGATCACTGTGTATCATTCCAAACGACCCTTATTGATGATTGGTTGTAAGTCAACCTTTTAGACCAGCTATCCTAGTAGCGTGGATACGAGCAGTCTTAGGCTAAACTCTAGAGGGCGTGTTAAGCCAGCTGTTTACCATCACATATACCCCTTGAACACCAAGTGAAAGGACACCACACAAGTTGTTATGAAAATAAAAGGATATTTATTTATAACAAGACTACCCTGGCTCTTTATGAGTCAGGGAGCTAAGCACACTACAAAACTCTTAGGAAAATACTTCAGTTGCACAATTTACACAAATGCCCGAGGGGCACGAGAAACCATCTACACTAACAGTGAAATGCGAATGGTTAGAGTCTGGAGATACTGATTCCGGAGTGATCCGATCAGTGGGACTAAACGAAAAAGGAACTGGACACTTGTAGAGCGAACCTGCGATGGAGCACCGAGATGCTCGAGTTACCTAGCCCGGAGGCTGCGGCTGCGTGAAGTTCGTCAAGATGTCGGGAGTCCTCGTGTAGTCTCAGGAGCCTGAAAGAAGAAGTTGCTGGCAGGCGACCAGTGACGATGTTCAGAGCGATCCAAGCCTGGATCGGTGGTGAAGGAAAACCTGAAAGCAGAGGGGACTCAGTTCTCAACCGCTAGCCAGCGATCGTGTGGGCACCAGGAGGGTACCGGCTGAAGTCACCTCGACCAGGTGAGTGGGTGACGTCGGACTCGGCTGTTCCTCGGACCAGGAGGCGCGGCGGCGACCAGGATGGAGGGCGAGCTGTCCCACGAAGGTGTCTGCTGTCGATGATGCTGGGCCCAGGAAGGGGCAGCGGATCTTGGCAGTGGCCACCCAGGCGGGGGAGTCAAGCTGGCGTCGGGAGTGGACCAGGAGGGTCCGTGGTACTCCTCTGTTGAAGGGGAGCAAGAGCCAGTCTGGAGCAACCAGACTAGTGATGAAACAATCGTGGTGCGTCGTGAAGAGGGCCACAAGCCGGTCAGCAAGTGGTCGAACAACGCGGTGAGCAGCAAGGAGCGGAAGGGCCCCCACGCAGATCTCGGGGATGCTGGGGAGGCAGACTTCGATGCTGGAGCTGCTCAGGGTTAGGGCTTCTCAAACCCTAGGTGCACTCACTCGAGGGTCCCTCGGTGGGCGTGCTAGATAAGCGTCGTGCAGGTTCTGAAGATAGCCGGTCCCGCAGGTCTCGTCACACCTACGGCTCTCAGCTGGGCTGATGAGGTAGGTAAAAGGTCAGAGATGGCAGGGTACTCGGGTCTCGTCGAGCTGGGCAGTCTTGATCCGTAGGAGAGACTTACAGCAAACCGCAAGCGCTTAGATGGTGCCTGCTGGTGCAGGGTGGCTACTCCTTAGCCACAAGGGAGAGTCTTCAGAAATAGTCAAGAGTTCCTTTCGTGGAAAGTAGTTCGTGATTCGGAGTTATCCGATTATCTGATTATCCAATTTGGGAAGGGGACTCGCTCCTACCTTTATTCTAAGAAAAGGGGGTTGGCCCGTGACTAGGTTCTACCTATGGGTGGAGCCAGGAGGGGGGTGGTTACACCCCTATCCTTTGTCTGGCTTCGCGCCAGCTCAGGGGCTGGTGTGCCCCCGAACTGGTTTGAGCCGGGCTATGCACAGTGAGCACCGGGGTGCCACTTGCAGTCACCTTCCTTTCAGCCCTGCCTACCTGGGATACACAAACCCTGTCTGGGACGGTGCTAACACCGCCCTCGACAGGAAACCCTTTGTCCAAGCTCCCCTTGCTGGAAAGTCCCCCAGCAGCAGGAGGTCAGACTTGTGTCTGGTGGCAGCATCCATTTTGTGATGCTGAGGCTTGAGTCAACTTTAACCGGGGTTCAAGGTTACTTCCATGTCGTGTCCCTCTAAAAGGGGGGAATGCTAACCCCGTCACCAGGACTGGCGAGGGGTTCGTATTCCCATTCGTATGACACCTTACTCGACATGTATAGGTGATGCGATGCCAAAGTTAGCAAATAACCGCAAGGATTATAATGCCTTAAAAGTAGTTGGCCCGCGTCACCATGGAACGGCTATTAGGACTTGGTTCCGCAAGCCGTCGACGGGCTCAGCTCGCGCCAGAGCACCGTCCCACATGATTCCCTGCACTCTGCCTTCAGGATTGATAAGGCCTGCTATAGGAGTGACTGATAGGAATCCATGTGTCCTTTTTTAGGGTTTAGGTGTAGGAATACTACACCTACAGCAACGGGTGATTACACCACGTGGCCCCAGCTGTCGTGCAGCCAGTTGTGTCAGATTTGGGCGGCCATTCCAGGGGTGGCATAATACATGCTTCAGCCCCTGGTAGGCCCTGGGTACACCGATGCCCTGGATACCTGTGGTATGCTGAGACAGGGACTGACAAGGTGGCCCAGTTCCAATTAGTGGATGCACCTAACGTACATGTGTGTTAATTTCGAGAGAGAACAGCTAGGCTGTGGGTCTGATTGGCAGGCCCACAGCCGGAGAAAGTCGTAAACCAATGAAGCAAAAGCAAAAAATCTGGGTGATCATAGGATTGCAGACCCTACTCTCCTACATGACCCCCCCCCAAACTTTGGGACAATAAGCTAACCTTGACCAGGTGAGTCTTCTTGCTCTAAGTGGAAATACCTGGAGAGCCCATCTGCATTGCCATGATCAGTGCCAGGTCTATGCTCCACTGTGAAGTCCATCCCCTGTAGGGAAATGGACCACCTAAGTAGTTTGGGGTTTTCACCCTTCATTTGATTTAGCCACAAGAGGGGCTTATGGTCGGTCTGAATCTTGAAGTGAGTGCCAAACAAGTATGGCCTCAACTTCTTCAGGGCCCAAACCACAGCAAAGGCCTCCCTCTCAATAGCTGACCAATTCTTCTCTCTGGGGGTCAGCCTCCTGCTAATAAAAGCTATGGGCTGGTCATGACCATCAAAATTCAGTTGCGATAGAACAGCTCCCACACCCAGCTCCGAAGCGTCTGTTTGGACAATAAATGGTTTGGAGTAGTCTGGACTCTTTAGGATAGGTGCTGTGCACATGGCCTGCTTTAGGTCATCGAATGCCTTCTGACAGCTTGCTGTCCACTGAACTTTTTTTGGCATCTTTTTACTTGTCAGGTCGTTTAGCGGGGTCACAATGGATCCATAATTTCTGACAAATTTCCGGTAATAACCAGTCAGGCCCAAGAAAGCTCGAACCTGAGTCTGGGTGGTTGGAGGAGCCCAGTCCTGGATGGCCTGTATTTTGCTCTCCAATGGTTGAACCTGGCCTCCACCTACAAGGTGGCCCAGGTATACAACCTGTGTCTGCCCTATCTGGCACTTGGTGGCCTTGATAGTGAGGCCTGCCTTCTGCAGGGCCTCTAACACTTTCCTCAGGTGGACCAGGTGATCCTCCCAGGTGGAGCTAAAGACAGCGATATCGTCCAGATACGCCGCACAGAAGTCGTCCAACCCAGTGAGAACTCGATTCACCAGCCTTTGGAAGGTGGCAGGTGCATTTTTCAAACCAAAGGGCATTACCACGAACTGATAATGCCCACCCGGGGTAGAAAATGCTGTTTTGGGCTTGGCCTCCTCAGCTAACCTGATTTGCCAATACCCAGCTGTCAGGTCAAACGTACTTAAGTAGTTGGCCGAGGCCAACCGGTCGATAAGTTCGTCTGCTCTTGGTATCGGGTGGGCGTCGGTCTTAGTGACCGCATTGAGACCTCTGTAGTCCACGCAAAACCTCATCTCTTTCTTACCGCCCTGGGTGTGAGGTTTCGGCACGAGCACTACGGGACTAGCCCAGGGGCTGTCCGAGGGTTCAATGACTCCCAGCTCCAACATTTTCTGCACCTCTGTCTTGATGCAGTCTCTGACATGATCAGGTTGCCGATAGATTTTACTCTTTACGGGCAGACTGTCCCCAGTGTCGACCTCGTGGGTACACCACTTGGTCTGACTGGGTGTCAGAGAGAACATATGTCGAAAGGATTGAAGAACCTGTTTACAATCCTCTTGTTGATGTCCAGAGAGGCTGCCACAAAAGACAACACCATCTACTGATCCATCGTCAGGGTTCTGAGAGAGCAGGTCCGGGAGAGGGTCACTCTCCTCCTCCTGTCCCTCATCTGTGGCCATGAGCAAGCCCATGCCCTCCCTGTCGACATATGCCTTGAGCCTGTTTACGTGGAGCACCCTGTGGGGGCTCCGGGGAGTTCCCAGGTCTACCAGGTAGGTGACCTCTCCCTTTTGCTCAATGATCGTGTGGGGCCCAGACCATTTGTCTTTGAGTGCTGCTGGGGCCACTGGCTCCAGCACCCACACCTTCTGTCCAGGCTGATACACAGTCAGGACAGCCTTTTGGTCGTGCCAAGCTTTCTGTAATTCTTGGCTCGCCTCAAGGTTTTTAGACGCCTTTTCCATGTACTCCGCCATCCGCGAGCGGAGACCGAGCACATAGTCCACAATGTTTGATGCCGGCTTTCTGAGAGGTCTCTCCCATCCTTCCTTTACCAAACAAAGGGGTCCCCTTACAGGATGTCCGAACAGAAGCTCAAAAGGGCTGTAGCCAACCCCCTTCTGCGGGACCTCTCTGTAGGCGAACAAGAGGCAGGGTATCAGGACATCCCATCTCCGCCGAAGCTTTTCAGGTAGTCCGTGAATCATCCCTTTTAGGGTCCGGTTGAATCTCTCAACCAGCCCATTGCATTGTGGGTGATAGGGTGTGGTGAACTTGTAGTTGACACCACATTCCTTCCACATAGCAGTCAGATATCCCGACATGAAGTTTGCACCTCTGTCTGAGACGATCTCCTTAGGGAAGCCCACTCTGGAGAACACTCCAAGTAGGGCCCGTGCCACCACAGGTGCCGTAGTGGTCCTAAGGGGAATAGCTTCAGGATACCTGGTGGCGTGGTCCACCACCACCAGTATAAACTTGTGCCCTGATGCTGTCTGGGGTTCCATTGGTCCGACAATGTCGATCCCCACTCGTTCAAAGGGTACCCCCACCACTGGTAGTGGTATGAGGGGGGCCTTTGTCGTGCCACCTGACTTACCACTGGCTTGGCAAGTGACACAGGAGCGGCAAAACTCCTTCGTATCTTCGGACATGTGGGGCCAGTGAAAGTGTGGAACAATTCTGTCCCAAGTCTTATTCTGGCCTAAGTGACCTGCAAGGGGAATCTCGTGGGCCAAGGTGAGAAGGAAACCTCTCAGAGACAAGGGGATGACCAGCCTCCTGGTCGCACCAGGTTTGGGGTCTCTTGCCTCAGAGTACAGGAGTCCATCGTCCCAGTACACTTTGTGGGTACCCGTGGCGTTCCCTGCAGCCTCAGCAGCGGCCTGCTGTCTGAGGGGTTCAAGTGAGGGGCAGTCTAACTGTGCCTTCCCCAGGTCTTCCCTGGAGGGTCCCCCTGAGCCCAGAAACTCAACCTGACCAGGTTCAAGCTCTTGCGGCTCAGTTTCCCTCAGTTCTTTAAGGTCAGCCTCCTCGTAGACTTGATCCACGACCTGGGGCAAGGGGGAAGGCGAAGCCTTACCCTTACTGCTCCTTTTCTTGGAAGGTGTCTGGTCCGTTTTTCCAGGATCCAGCACCTGTTCAGTGGTGCATCTTTTGGCCTGTGACCTGGTCACAGCAAGGACATGTGCTGGCAAACCTAACATTTCCATGTGAGTCCTCTGCTCCACTTCTGACCATTGTGACGTTTCCAAATCATTGCCCAACAGACATTCTACGGGGAGGTCTGAACTAACCACAACCTTTTTCGGGCCACTTACCCCTCCCCAGGAGAAATCAACAACTGCCATACTGTGATTGGTAGTGACGTTGCTGGCATTGGTCACTAGGTAACTGGTACCTAGCATGATCTGTCCAGGGTCCACGAAGTTAGGCGTCACCATGGTGACACTGGCACACGTGTCTCTGTAGGCCTGAGCCACTTTTCCATTTATCAAAGGTGTCTGTCTGTATTTGCCCAAAGTATTGGGACTGGCATCAGGGGACATATCCATATCCCCTGTACAGACAAGGACGGCCTGAGTGAGCGTGCCGACTAAGTCGTCACTCCCCTCGGTTCCCAAGGTTAACCCAACTAATGCCTTGGGAGGCGCACTACCACTGCTGACTGTACTAGGGGGCGCAGGTGCCTTAGGGGCTGCAGTGGTAGGAGTTTGCCCTCCTTTCTTGGTGCACTCACTAAACCAGTGAGTCTTACTTTTACAGTATTGGCACCACCTTTTTGACTGGCCTTCTTGAGTCTTCTTCTTCTGTGAAGCCTGACCCCCACCCTCTTTGGTTTGTTGGGGACCTGTCGAAGACTTCTGGTCATTTTGTTCGTTCTTGTTACCCTTTTGGTCTGCTTTCTTCTGACCACCCTGGTTCTGATTCTGGTTCTGCTTGACCCTTGTTCTGACCCATCTGTCTGCCTTCTTTCCCAATTCTTGGGGAGAGGTCAGATCCGAGTCGACAAGGTGCTGATGCAACAATTGGTTCTGACAGTTGTTTAAAATCTGTTCTCGCATGATAAGATTGTACAATCCTGTGTAATCAGTAACCTTGCTACCCAGCAACCAGCCTTCCAAAGCCTTAGTGGCACAATCGACAAAGTCAGCCCAATCCTGAGACTGAATTTTCTGGGTGTCTCGGAACAGCACCCGGTACTGTTCCGTGGTTAAGCCGAACCCATCAATCAGTGTGTTCTTCAGGACTTGGTAGTTGTTAGCATCCTCAGCTCTTGTAGTGAGGAGCTTGTCCCTTCCTTTACCTTCAAAGGAAAGCCACAGTATAGCTGCCCACTGACTTGGGGGGACGCACTGGACAGTGCAGGCCCTCTCCAAGGCAGTTATCCACTTGTGGATGTCGTCCCCTTGTTTAAAGGGGGGCACTATTTTACTCAGGTGTCTAGTGTCTATACCCCTGTCTTTCTCTCTATTGAGAATGCTGCCACCAGTGGGATCTAACCCACTTAATTTCTGCTCTCGGGCTAAGGCAAGTCTTTCTTTGGCGAGGGCAAGTTCTTCCCGCTCGATCCTCAGATTGACCTCCCGCATCTTCGCTTCATGCTCCCTCCTCTGAGGGGAAGTCATTCCTCTCTGAGAAGGTGCCTGAGAGACATGTGTATGAACCGATCTGCCAGAGCCTCTGGAGAGAGACCTAGCTCGTCCGTTCCCAAGGTTAAGCCTGCTTGAGCGTGGGCCCGGGGCTCCCCCAGTTCCATTCTCATGCCTGCTTAAGTTGGTCCTTGTAAGCCTGCCGACTACCACTGGACCTTTGTCTACCTCGTCTCCCGATAACTCGTCCTCGTCCTCCTCCTCTGTGTGGAGGTCGAGGTCTGGGTCACCGAGGGTTCCCTCTAAGGGAGGCATGTTCCCATCTGCACTGGGGGGACCTGGGTTAGAGGACCTCCTAGCATCGTACGCCTCTAAGAGACCTATCAGTATTGCGATGGTAGGGTTAGAACCCTGGTTTAGCTTCCGGGAGGCACACAGTTGTCTCATCTCCTTGAAGCTAAGAGTTGCATATCGTGACACGACCTGTGGAGGGTCACTGACCACTAAGGGAGTCCCTGCAGACTCTCCGTGGACCGACATGCTTTTCTAGTGAGGTGTAAGTGTTGCACCTACCTACACTATGGGTTTACCTACTGATCCCTTGCTAAGAGTTGTAGTCAGGGTGTGCTAAGCCCTGTTACACTACAACAGCCGGTTCAGTAGAACTCGGAGTATTCTAAGTTAAGTTATATGTACCTGGGTACTTATGTGATCTTTCACTGCGATATTCTTGGGATACGTGTGTGGTAAAACAACAGCAAGCTCAAATCCCAACCGCTGCTCACCAATGTGAGAAGTTGGCCTGATATGTAGTGCTCACTATTCTAGTGATCACTGTGTATCATTCCAAACGACCCTTATTGATGATTGGTTGTAAGTCAACCTTTTAGACCAGCTATCCTAGTAGCGTGGATACGAGCAGTCTTAGGCTAAACTCTAGAGGGCGTGTTAAGCCAGCTGTTTACCATCACATATACCCCTTGAACACCAAGTGAAAGGACACCACACAAGTTGTTATGAAAATAAAAGGATATTTATTTATAACAAGACTACCCTGGCTCTTTATGAGTCAGGGAGCTAAGCACACTACAAAACTCTTAGGAAAATACTTCAGTTGCACAATTTACACAAATGCCCGAGGGGCACGAGAAACCATCTACACTAACAGTGAAATGCGAATGGTTAGAGTCTGGAGATACTGATTCTGGAGTGATCCGATCAGTGGGACTAAACGAAAAAGGAACTGGACACTTGTAGAGCGAACCTGCGATGGAGCACCGAGATGCTCGAGTTACCTAGCCCGGAGGCTGCGGCTGCGTGAAGTTCGTCAAGATGTCGGGAGTCCTCGTGTAGTCTCAGGAGCCTGAAAGAAGAAGTTGCTGGCAGGCGACCAGTGACGATGTTCAGAGCGATCCAAGCCTGGATCGGTGGTGAAGGAAAACCTGAAAGCAGAGGGGACTCAGTTCTCAACCGCTAGCCAGCGATCGTGTGGGCACCAGGAGGGTACCGGCTGAAGTCACCTCGACCAGGTGAGTGGGTGACGTCGGACTCGGCTGTTCCTCGGACCAGGAGGCGCGGCGGCGACCAGGATGGAGGGCGAGCTGTCCCACGAAGGTGTCTGCTGTCGATGATGCTGGGCCCAGGAAGGGGCAGCGGATCTTGGCAGTGGCCACCCAGGCGGGGGAGTCAAGCTGGCGTCGGGAGTGGACCAGGAGGGTCCGTGGTACTCCTCTGTTGAAGGGGAGCAAGAGCCAGTCTGGAGCAACCAGACTAGTGATGAAACAATCGTGGTGCGTCGTGAAGAGGGCCACAAGCCGGTCAGCAAGTGGTCGAACAACGCGGTGAGCAGCAAGGAGCGGAAGGGCCCCCACGCAGATCTCGGGGATGCTGGGGAGGCAGACTTCGATGCTGGAGCTGCTCAGGTTTAGGGCTTCTCAAACCCTAGGTGCACTCACTCGAGGGTCCCTCGGTGGGCGTGCTAGATAAGCGTCGTGCAGGTTCTGAAGATAGCCGGTCCCGCAGGTCTCGTCACACCTACGGCTCTCAGCTGGGCTGATGAGGTAGGTAAAAGGTCAGAGATGGCAGGGTACTCGGGTCTCGTCGAGCTGGGCAGTCTTGATCCGTAGGAGAGACTTACAGCAAACCGCAAGCGCTTAGATGGTGCCTGCTGGTGCAGGGTGGCTACTCCTTAGCCACAAGGGAGAGTCTTCAGAAATAGTCAAGAGTTCCTTTCGTGGAAAGTAGTTCGTGATTCGGAGTTATCCGATTATCTGATTATCCAATTTGGGAAGGGGACTCGCTCCTACCTTTATTCTAAGAAAAGGGGGTTGGCCCGTGACTAGGTTCTACCTATGGGTGGAGCCAGGAGGGGGGTGGTTACACCCCTATCCTTTGTCCGGCTTCGCGCCAGCTCAGGGGCTGGTGTGCCCCCGAACTGGTTTGAGCCGGGCTATGCACAGTGAGCACCGGGGTGCCACTTGCAGTCACCTTCCTTTCAGCCCTGCCTACCTGGGATACACAAACCCTGTCTGGGACGGTGCTAACACCGCCCTCGACAGGAAACCCTTTGTCCAAGCTCCCCTTGCTGGAAAGTCCCCCAGCAGCAGGAGGTCAGACTTGTGTCTGGTGGCAGCATCCATTTTGTGATGCTGAGGCTTGAGTCAACTTTAACCGGGGTTCAAGGTTACTTCCATGTCGTGTCCCTCTAAAAGGGGGGAATGCTAACCCCGTCACCAGGACTGGCGAGGGGTTCGTATTCCCATTCGTATGACACCTTACTCGACATGTATAGGTGATGCGATGCCAAAGTTAGCAAATAACCGCAAGGATTATAATGCCTTAAAAGTAGTTGGCCCGCGTCACCATGGAACGGCTATTAGGACTTGGTTCCGCAAGCCGTCGACGGGCTCAGCTCGCGCCAGAGCACCGTCCCACATGATTCCCTGCACTCTGCCTTCAGGATTGATAAGGCCTGCTATAGGAGTGACTGATAGGAATCCATGTGTCCTTTTTTAGGGTTTAGGTGTAGGAATACTACACCTACAGCAACGGGTGATTACACCACGTGGCCCCAGCTGTCGTGCAGCCAGTTGTGTCAGATTTGGGCGGCCATTCCAGGGGTGGCATAATACATGCTTCAGCCCCTGGTAGGCCCTGGGTACACCGATGCCCTGGATACCTGTGGTATGCTGAGACAGGGACTGACAAGGTGGCCCAGTTCCAATTAGTGGATGCACCTAACGTACATGTGTGTTAATTTCGAGAGAGAACAGCTAGGCTGTGGGTCTGATTGGCAGGCCCACAGCCGGAGAAAGTCGTAAACCAATGAAGCAAAAGCAAAAAATCTGGGTGATCATAGGATTGCAGACCCTACTCTCCTACAATCTGCATATCTATATAAATACAAATATAAATGCATGCATACATATACATATATGCATACATATGCATGTTATGTACATGAAAGTTTGAAAAACACTAATACAAGCAAAGCTAAAAAGCCACCTAATTACAAACAGAATTGCTTTAACTTAAACGAGGGCGAGACCTATTGCATTTTCAATGCTTGTTACAGTTTAGGTATGGGAACCTTTCAATTGCTGTGTACATCTCAACGTGGGACTCTGCCAAGCCTGGGCCCACTAATGTATGCTTCTGGATGAAACTGAGGAACATCTGACATTTTTATGCCCAAAATACGCTAAACCCAGAAGCACGGGGAAAAAGGGGAGAACACTGGCTAGGTATACAAGGCGAACTCTACTCCTTATTTCAAAATTGTCTGTGAATGACCTGTTCAGTTCAGCATATAGTCCATCTGGTGTTTCAGGAGGAGAGGAAGCCAGCCGGACAGAGTCCACAACTTATGAAGCAATTTTCTCCAAGCACACAGAAAGTAGACTGAGGTCGCGGTTTCAGATGTTCTTTATTCTGATATCTTTGTTGCTGTCCATATGCCAACACGTGTTTTGTCTACAACTGTTTGAGTCACAGCAGACTTCATCAGGGCACATGCATTAGGTCTATCAGGTACAATAATACGTCATCCAAGTAAGCCTTGACAGTATTTGGTAGAAAATCTTATGTCTGGAGTCTAATACTTTGTATCCAGGTAAGGAGTATTATAAATTTCGCATATGTGTGGAGCGAAGAATCGGTCCGCTGAGTGCACGTGGCCCAAATTCGGAGGGGTCTCCTTTATGCTGGTGCCTGGGTTTGACAAACTAAATACATACTCTTAGGATCTGTAAAAACGAATCCTCGGCTGTAAGTATGGTGGCTTTATCCAAATTTCTTAACGCAGCATGGCCTATTAGACAAAAATTAGTAGCTTAATCTTAGAGAATTCATCTGTACTGAGACTACCCATGTAGAATTTTAGGAATCTTAATTTTTTTTAAACATTCTTTTATTTGATTATTTGCTGGAATTTCAGGGTTTTATCTATTTATTATGACTGCTATGGTTTTTATGATGTCTTTTTTATATTGTTTGTTGTCTTGATGAGATTATATTTTCAATATATCAATAAACTATGACTGTATGGAAACTGCTATGTAGAAGGAACAAGTGCTCGCTATATCTTACTGTTAAACACCATCTGATTTTGCCAAACCGAATTCCAATTTCCTGTATATAAATATTTTGGAATATGTGACAAAACTGACACTGTTACTTCATGCCTCATTTACCCTATTGTTTCTTGTTTCCCAGATTGTGTATTGGGTCCTCAGGATGAACCAGCAAAACAGACCTATTTAAACAGCCCACAGCCATTAAAAGGAGTCCCTTCTTCCAGCATGCAACCCTTGCCTGGCCACAGTGAGGTCCAGGTATCAGTTGGTGAATTTCATCTTCTCCCCCAGGAGACCTAGCTCTCACCAGCTTACCCCGAAGAAGACAACGTACAGATGTTTTTTCCAGCCATCTAACAGCTCAGGTTAGGCACTGGCAGTACAAGCTGCATTCACAGACACCTTACCTGGGACCAGTGTGGCCTCTAGACAGTAGGTGATTCTGCATCTTGTTGGACATTGGAAAAGATGATACTGATGATAAAAACCAAAAATAACAGGGGAGTCCCCCTCAACATAAATAAGCCGAATTATTTGTTAATTTACCTGATTGTGTGCTCCTCGTGGCGCAATCTACTATCTAAGTACAACCAAAGAAGGACTCCATCTACTATCAACTCAGGGCAATTTTCTTCTGCCATTTCTACCCTTTCAGGATACTTAAAGTTGATTTGACTATTTATCCATTACTTCATATTTGGAGGTCTCACAAGGAAAACTGGAATAGTTTCAATTTATTTGTAAGTCTCCAAAAGAAGGTGTAATACTGATATGGTTTTGCTATCCAAACGAGACACACGCATGTTTCCCAATAGAGATGAAATGACAACTTTTATTCATCCGGTCTCAATCGTCACTGAATTGGTAGAGAGTCTATCGGATAACAACTGTCTGAAGCTTTGATGCAGTGCTAGGGTTTTGCTGCACTGTGCTATATGCAAAAGGAACAATTGATGGACTGAATGCTGAACAATGCAAATATTCACATCCACTCACAAAGATCCTACTTTTGATCACCACGCCACCCCAGGTTGGACCCAGCCATATGCAAATCAGCCTTGACCCTGTTCCTCATGAGAACAGTCCAGCCCAGGCTAGCTTGAATCCAGTGGCGCAGTGAGCACAGGTCCCACATCTGGGCATACCCTTCCCACTTAGGGCAACAAATTCAAAAGGAACAATTGATGGACGGAATGCTGAACAATGCAAACATTCACCCTTAGTCACAAAGATGTGGGTTTAATCCATCGTTCTTTTGCTCAACACGCCACCCCAGTGTGCTGTATGCATAATTCACTTATCTCGCACTATTTAGCTGCAATGCGAGGTCACCACATTTTGTGCATTTACTGTATGTCTTGTAAACAATACGACCATATACATCTACAAAATATCTCATGGGGTCCTTGTATATTTCTGAATGTTCACATCGATAAACTCAAAGTATGAGTACTGAACCACTAATACTTTTGTAAAGCTAAATACATTAACCTTGATTGTTGATGTTCAATACAGAGGATGCCTGAAATTTGCAAGTTCATATTTTGAATGCAGCTTCCTGAATGAATGCCTTTTCCTTATTGTATCAGATAAAAGATATCAAACACAAACCTAGTTTCCCTTTGAGACACCCCATGCTGCATTAGGACACCAATTGAAAACTCCAGTTTTGTAAATGTTGGTTTTTCTTTTCATGGAATGTTCCAAAAAACGATTGGGGCCCTAATCGTTTTACAGGAGCCAAACAACATATCACACAGAGTTGGCTGAGGAAGGCACCCCGATGAAAATGTGGTACTCCACTGTTCGTTTGTTCCAGCGCAAGGTAAATGATTTGCCACTGTATAAGGATCCATGAAGAACCAATAATGGACAAGAGATTGTTCGAAGGAAAACTGAATAGATTCGCAGGAAGCAAGGTCTCAGAGTAGACAAGGCGGACCAGCGGGAAAGTTCTTCAAGCTCTGGAAGACAACTAAGACGGATCATACTTAGGCAGAAGCAGGCTCACCAACCCGGAAATTGCTGCAGAAATAAAAGAGCTATCACTGTTTTGCTGATTCCATGTCTTCTGTGTGGCAGCCTGTGAGTGTGTGGGCTAGAGTGGGCCAAAGCACAGTGAGAAACAAAGAGTTCATCGAAGACCAACTGAAGAGTTGCAGGCCCAGTATCCTCCTCCTCTATAAAGTCTGAGCCAGGCAGAAAAAACAAAAAAATCAGAGCAGGGGTACAACGCAAGGGTGAATGTAACAGACAAACATCAGAGTCCATTTGTCTGTCTACAGACCCTGCTCGTTATATTTTTGTCATAGACAATACGTATGTATGCAGTCATGAGAGCAAGTGTGTGTGAATGAGCGCAAGGAGACTTCGTCCAAAACAGCATTATCAAGCTCTTTTATTTTCGAGCTAGTAAAGTGGGTGCCAAGTCATGCTTAACCCTACCTAAGAATTATTGATCATTCATAGAGAAGTCACCTCAAATGTTTTTTTAGAAGAAGCAGCTCTTCCACCTGCTTCAGTACCACAAGTGCTGAAGTGGGTATTGTGGGTGTACCTCCTGAATGCACACAATCAGCAAAGGCGTAGGTAGGCAGCTATTATTAGGTTACTTAAATGAACACACTCCAGACACAGGAAACAGGTCTGTGCAGTTCCTCTGTCGACAGTAAACTGTCCTCCAAGAGAAAGCTAAGGGCACTGGAATCACACATTGTAATTCCATTCCAATGGAACACAATGAAACGCTAAAAATACAAAACATAACACCTCTCCCCAGGGAATACACTAAAAACATGAATGCACTATATTACTAACCTACAACATATTCTTTCAACCACCCAGGTAACTCCCTTCTTTTTCCACCCCAAGCTCTTTCCATGCCCTCGAGGCAGATATCAGATTCCTGTACCACACCTCCATCTTTATCCATCACCACTTCTCCACCTTCCTCACTTAACTCCCTAGGATAAATCTGCGCATCTTCATTGCCACCTCCACCCAGTGCAGAACATGCACCTCCAACCATAGCTGGTAGCTTGTCCTCAACATCCAACCACTGAAAATCTCCACCCATCTTCACTTCCTTCTCACACAATTCTCTTGAACTCAACACTGCCCTCTTAAGGTTCCACATTTTACAACTACTCACTCTGACTGCATTCTGTAGTACTTCCACCACCTCTTCTGGTGGAAAAAACTGACACTCCCCTTTGGGAACTGTAATAGGTTTTTTCACCTGCACCCAATTCTTATCCGAACAGGTTTAACCCCATGTTTGTTATCATAGTACACCTTAACCCTCTCATGCATTTTTCAGCTTCTTTCCCACCAACTCCCGTCATCCATTGTTCCACTTCACTATCACACAACCATGCAGGGTTGTATTTGCTCCTCGGAATTATTCCTCTCATTATCACAAATGGTGACAGTCCAGTAGATGTATTTGTAGTTACTCTAAGCCCACGCTGCTTTCCTTACTTCATTCCGCCAAGCACACTGCCTTCCTACCGCAGACTGAATTACACCTACCTTTAACACATGGTTAAACCTCTCCTCCATATCGTTCTCACTGGGATTATAAAGGGAAGTGGTCTTATGCTTAAAGCCAACTCTCTCAAAGTAAGCTTTGGCTGCAATGGAGACAAACTGCACCCCATTATCATTCAAAAGCTTGGCAGGAATACCTTCTGAGAGAAATGTTTCATCCAAGAATTTCAATACTGCATTAGAGTCTGCTCTTTCCACTATATGTACAACTGGCCACCTGGAGAACAGATCAATCAGTGCAATCACATACTCCTGCAATTAACCAACAGGGCCTAACAAAACCACTACCGCACCTTCCCAGGGCTGCTTGGGAATCAAGCATTCACTCATAGGTGGTCTTAATGTGCGTAGAGACTTATCAGCCGAAGAACAACTAATGCATGCTCTCACAAACGTCTCTACAACCACATCCACTCCTGACCACCAAAACAGATCCTTCACCTCACACTTGGTTCTTACGACCCCAAAATGCCCCTCATGACAAAGTTCCATGATCAACTCCTGCAACCGATTTAAGAGGAACTATTCTGCTTCCTTTGAGAATTAAATCCTTCTCTACAGAAAGCTCAGGCCTGACTTCCCAAAACGTCCGGAAAGATTCCTCTAGCCGTTCTTTCCTTGGCCAGCCTTCACTCACGCATGCACCTTAAAGTTTCTGTAAGGCAACATCCTAGTCATGCTTCTTTAGCCAGTCTTCTTTTTTTATCACAGGTGTGCCACACTCATGCACTTCTCCAGTGGACATGGCATCTTAGACAGGCAAACCGCTACTACATTGCCCCTGCAGGGCACATACACAATGCAGTAAATATAATCCTTCCTACTCTTGGACAATCGCGCAATTTCATTACAAGACCGGAGGCTACATTATGCAGTAACTTTTATTTGCTGCCTAGACATGCAGCCCTTTAAAGTGTAACCATTACATCATAAATAAAAACATTCCAAGTAACATAACAAAGCACCATAGCAACCAGCATCTTCCTCTTTTATTCGCTGCTCATGGACAGATAAGTACAACTTCTTCTTAGCTCCTATGATTTTTATGTTATAGACTCTATTTATGCCTTTTTTAAACGCTTTTGGCATTTATATCTCTATTTATATAATAACATAGCAATCTTAGAGTCGTTTTTTAGTTGCATGTGTTTTAATTTTTGTGACAGTTTCTTGGTTTTAATTCATTTATTTGGCTTAATTAGATCGAGTCCCTTACAGGTAAGTCTTTCTACCTCCTTAGGATCCCCTTCCAATTTATGGTTGGGCCCTTTCGCACTAGTTCCCTTTGTTAGCTCTTGCGCGCATAAATTCACACATGTAACGTTTTCTTTATCGAACAAGTAAGTTATGACTCTCTTTACAAAGAACGTGATTAATATATACCGAAGTGAAGCTCCGACATACCCAAAGCTTCTGCCGGTCGGAATCCCCGCCGTTTAACTTCAAACACGGGAAGCGGGATATAAGCCTCCTTCGCTCGAGGCAAGAACATTGCCGGTCCTTTCCTCGCTGTTTAGCTTCAAATGCGGGACGCAGGATATAAGCCTCCTTCGCTCGAAGTAAGAGCATTGTTGGTACTTTCCCTTCCGGATCGGGGCCTCAACAGGAGACCCGCCCGGCAAAAATTGGGAGAAAATTATGACCCACAGAGCACAATACACGCTCTGAGGGCCCGATCCTGACTCGTGCTGTTGCGTTTCCATGGAGATGCACAGCGCGAACCCAACGGACCAAGCCAGCTATTTTCCCTCGGCTCACCGACTTCTCATTACTAAATACCATTAACAAGTCCCTTTAAAGAAGAAAAAAAAGGGAGTAATTTATTTATACTTAAAGATGTCTCAAAGTGAGTCTCAGACCAATGCCTCTATTGAAACTCTACTCACCGAAAATTCACTAATGAACCTCTTCCAGAGGCAATTAAAAACTTCTTTAAAGGAAGCTGTGGAGGCAGCACTCATTAAAAGAAAGAGAATTATTCCAGAGGATGGCGCATCACTTTCTTCTGGTGAGGAGGATCCACTCCCCAGTAAAAGCGGTAAGGCCCTAAAAAAGACAAAACATATTGAACCTCAGGGTAGCCTACGCGCTACAAAGGACAGGATTTTATTGATTGGTAGCCTGTGCACTACAAATGACCTGGGCGACCCGAGCGGCACAAAAGGAACAAGCGACCCTAATGGCGCAAAAAGCATGGGTGTCCTTCACGGCACAAAGAGACCGGGTGCCCTTCGCGGCACATTAGACCTCATCGAAGATGACGATGATTACCTGTCCCCAATTGATATTGACGATGAGGCCGATGAATATATCTTCGACCCCAAAGATCTCCGTGATGAGGATTTAGCCCAAATCTTCTAACAATTCAAACTCTATTAAAGACCCATCAGGGTCTGAGATGTTTAATCCCTCCAAGATTACCCATCCTAGAGGTTCCGACTGGTGGCCTTTAGATCATGTGGCAAAATTTATTACGGCTTGGTTTCGAAAACCACTCGAACAAGATTCTCGTAACCCCATGAGGTCCGAGTGTCCAAGACCTTTTTTAGAGAACAAAGCCGGTATGACCCCCAACTTCGACCCCGAACTACTCACCTTCCTATTTAAAACCGGGAGAGACCCTTGCAAGGGCCTGGAACGCTGCCTCAAACAGTCCCAGGATAAGCTACTTGACATTCTTGGCCCTTTGTGGTTGGAGCCAACGAGCAATCTGCCTCCTCGGGAACGCAAATGCCAACCTGACCTCCGAGAGACGTAGAGCCATCCTTATGCGCATGAATCCCAAATTGGGGGATCTAGCAAACAAAGACATCCAAGGAGACCCAAATGGCCTTCTCTTTGGAGAGACCTTTATAAAATCTCTAGGTAAATATGTCTCGACATTCTCAGCCTATAACAAGGCACAGTACAACATGAGGAGAATGTTCGGAGGAAGAATTTTTGGAAGGGCTGACAGGGGAGGACCGGCTGCCAGCCGTGATTTCAACAGGTCCTCATACCAAAATCAACGCGGTTATTCGAGATTCTACTGGGGAAACAATAATGTCTACCCCCAGAGAGGCCACAACAATCGAACACGAGGCTGAAACAGCCGAGGAGGAAGATTTCAAGGACAAGGACAACAAGGTAAAATCTTCTCTTCCTGGTCCCCCCCCCCCCCAAAAGGTAGGGGGAAGACTTTCTCTTTTCAGACACAATTGGTCATCCATAACAAACGATGCCTGGGCCCTACAGACGGTAAAGGGTTTCAGAATAGAGTTTATTACTACTCCATACCAGACCAAACAACCCAGGGAACTTACCCTAGATCAAGAACAATCCGAATTGGTAGAAGCGGAGGTGAACCAAATGCTAGCCAAAGGAGCGATTCTTATCGTCTCCAACACCGGTCCAGGGTTTGTGAGCACAATCTTTCTCGTGAAAAAGAAAGAGAAGGGTTGGCGTCCCGTTATAAATCTAAAGGATTTGAATTCCTTCCTCGTATACAGATACTTCAAAATGGAAGGGATTCATCTTCTGAGAGATATCCTCCAAGAGAAGGACTGGCTCATAAAACTAGACCTGAAGGATGCTTACTTTACAATTCCCATGGAACCAGACTCTCAGAAATGCCTAAGATTTGTATGGAGAAATATAACCTATCAATTTCGATGTCTTCCCTTTGGACTATCCTCAGCTCCTTGGTGTTCCTCCAAGATCCTGAGACCAGTGGTCTCCTCCCTGAGGAGAAGAGGAGTTCAGCTTATTATTTACTTAGACGACATCTTACTGATGTCCCAAAGCAAGGAGGAATTACTGATTCACATGAAATGGACTGTAGATCTCCTAGAGAGCCTGGGTTTCATCATCAATGTAGGGAAATCAATTATGACCCGTTCTCAAAAACTGGAGTTCCTAGGTTTCCAGGTGAACACACCTTTAGCTCAATTACAACTTCCCCAGAAGAAATTATCACAGATAAAGAAGGAAGTTTCTTATGTCCTATCCAAGGACTGATTCAGCCTGAGAGAACTTGCAAGAATAGTAGGTCTTTTATCTTCATCCATTCAGGCAATTTCACCGGGACCCTTACACTACAGGGCCTTACAGAGACTAAAATCTTTGGGTCTGAAGAAAGGTCTTTGGTATTCAGACATTGTTCCCCTGTCCCTGGAAGCACGAGAGGACCTACTATGGTGGCGCAACAACTTAGGCAGTTAGAATGGAAAAACAATTTTCGGGAACACGCCAGACCACACAATGGAATCTGACGCGAGCAACCTAGGCTGGGGTGCCAGACTAGGGAAGTTAGAAACCGGGGGGAAATGGTCCCAAAAGGAACTCTCCTTACATATAAATTGTCTGGAAGTGTTAGCCAGTCTGAACGCCCTAATGAGATTTAAGTCAGTCCTGAAAAACAGTGTAGTTCTTATCAAATTAGACAACTTTACAGCCGTATCCTACATCAACCGCTTAGGGGGAGCAAGGTCAAAGCTTCTAGCAGATCTAGCCAAGAAGATTTAGTATTTCAGCTGGAATCAAAACATAATCCTGAGAGCAGAATTCATCCCAGGTCATCTAAACACAATAGCAGATTGGAACTCAAGGTTCCTAAAAGACTCGAGCGACTGGAAACGGAACCCTTTAGTCTTCCAGAGAATTCAAAATCTTTGGGGCCCTTTTGAGATAGATCTTTTTGCCAGCAGGCTGACTTTCCAAATAGATCGCTTATTCAGCTGGAGACCAGACCCTCTAGCAATTGCAGTGGACACTCTTCTCCAACAATGGGACATTCAAAATTGTTATGTCTTCCCTCCTTTCGCACTAATCCAGAGAGTTCTCTTGAAAGTTGGAATGGAGCGTTGCCGCATTGTTCTAATTACTCCCTTTTGGAGCTCTCATATATGGTTCCCAAGCGTGATGGAGTTAGCGATAGAAATTCCACGCTTTATCCCAGGGAATTTAGACCTCCTTCATGGCTCAGAGGGAGAAGTACACCCTCTTCTCTTAGAAGAAAAAATTTACCTTCTTGCCTGGAAAATTTCAGGGGTTCAAGAAGATACTCGGGCCTTTCGGGAGAGGCTAAAAACCTTTTGGACGAATGTTGGGCTCCAGGAACAAGGAGAAGATACACCGGGGCATGGAAAAAATGGTGTAGTTGGTGCCTGGAACAGAATATGGATCCCGTGGACGCACCTGTAGTTGAAGTAGCAAACTACTTAGCAGATCTTTTAAAATCAGGTCTTTGCTATAGAACTGTTAATTGTTACAGATCTGCAATTTCTGCAGGGCATTCCTTGTTAAATGAATTCTCTATCGGTACTGACCCCTTAATACGTAGCGTGATGAAAGGAATAAGACTCCAACGTCCACCTAAGGCCAAATATGATTCATTATGGAACGTGAATCTTGTCTTTGAACTTTTTTCTTCTTGGCCTGATAATTCTTCTCTTTCAAGAAAACAACTTTCCATTAAGTTAGCTACCTTACTTTGCCTTATTTCTTTCAGACGGGTGTCTGATGTTAAAGCCTTGGAAATATCTAAAATAATTTATTCTCCTGATGGTGTATTATTTGAAATTTGGAAAAGAACCAAAACAATGTCTGAGAATATTTTCTACCCTTTCTTTTTTGACTTTCCCAAACTTTGTGTGGTAAGTTGCATGAAGGTATATGAGCAAAAAATGAGTGTTTTTAGACCCATGAATAAAAACCAGTTATTGATTTCCTTTGTTAAGCCCTATAATGCAGTCTCTTCTGCTCCTATCTCCAGATGGGTAAGAATGGTGATGCTGGAAGCAGGGATAGACCTATCCAAATTTGGTGCTCATTCTTCCTGTGGGGTTATGGCCAGCAAGGTTTTCTGGGGTGGAGGTTCACTTTCGGATATCATTAAAGCAGCAAACTGGTCTAATGCTTCCACTTTTGTTAAATTTTATCTTAAGCCTGTAGAACATGTAAGCAATGTAGCATTGCAAAGCTTTAAACTTGCATAATGTAGCCTCCGGTCTTGTAATGAAATGACGATTCTCCAATTATCATACAGAGAGAATCTTGATTTCATTAAAGACAACAGAGGCTGACATTATCCATCCCACCACCCCCTGGTGGATGTATGATCTAATGTTCTTTGATTATTCTTTTTTGTACTTGTTTGTAACATATGTGAAAAATTGTTCTACCAGTATCCTTTTCCTTTTCAGACTCCACTTCTTTGTAAATTCAGAACGTCGTTTAACATGGAAGAAGTTGTCCTAACATTTCACAGCTCTAAGAGGAAGATAGCTGGTTGCTATGGTGCTTTGTTATGTTACTTGGAATGTTTTTATTTATGATGTAATGGTTACACTTTAAAGGGCTGCATGTCTAGGCAGCAAATAAAAGTTACTGCGTAATGTCAGCCTCCGTTGTCTTTAATGAAATCAAGATTCTCTCTGTATGATAATTGGAGAATCGTCATTCTCACAGATGCGGTCACACTCCCTTCTGTAGTTATTAATTTTACTAAGGGCTTATGGTGACATTGGATCGTAATGACCCTGCCCCAGGCAAATGCTCACAAATTATCTAAGGCCCAAACACCTGCTAACATCTCCTTCTCAATGACAGGATATTTTTTCTCTGCAGGCGAGAGCGATCTTGATGCAAATAAAATTATATTCTCATTACCCTAAGCATCCCTCTGTACCAACACCGCCTCAACCCCTTATTACTGTTATCCGTGGTTATGAAACACTCAAATACAGGATCAAAACTACTCAATGCTGGTACAGTCATCATATACTGTTTGATTCAGCAAAACTTTTGCACCGCGAGTCACATACAAACTTTACATTTTTTCTTTAACAATTGCGTTATGTTGTACATCTTCTATAGAAAATTAGGAATTCATTTTGCACAGTACTCTGTCATGCCTAAGAATTACATCACTTCATCCTTACTGACTGGTGCTGGATCCCCCACAATAGCACTGATTAATGACTGTTTTGGTTTCACGCTACCTTCCCTAATCACATGCCCAAGGTACGCAATGCTCCTTTCTGAAAGCTTGCATTTGGCAAACTCCACAGTCAACCCTTTGTCCTCCAGTACACTCAAAACCTTCCTCAAACTCTCACCATGGCTACTCCTATTGTCTCCAAAAATTAAAATTTCATGCTGGAAGAACATCACCTCTTTTTCCTTCCCAAACAGCCTTACATTAGTTGTTGGAAAACGGCTTACGTTTGAATTGGTAACACCTGAAAGGTGTAATGAATGCCATGAAATTCCTGGAAGGGGGGGTCAACAAGATTCGGTGGTATGCAGATGACAGGTCTATGGTTGAAAAAAAACGTAGTTCCTTTTAGGCTTGGCACCATTTCTATAATTTTCAGTAAAGGAAAAAGATCAATAACTATGTTATTATTAAGGTGGCATAGATCCACACAGAAGCGAACCTTCCTGTTCCTGCGATGCGCAACAACCACCATAGAAAGCCATTCCAAAATCTCTATTGGTTCTATCACATCCATTGCCACCAGTTTCTCCAATTCCTTTGAAACGTTGACCCTCACCATCATCAGTACGGCCCTTAAATTATGTACTTTAGGGACAGCATCACTTTTGAGTACAATTTTATACTCAAATCCTTTCAATTTTCCCCAAATCTTCTTCCCAACTTTTGGAAACATTCCCATCATGGTGCTGCCCAATGAACTTCCCTCATCAATCACCCATACTTTTTCAGCACTGTTGGGGTCCAAGATGTAATGCCGATTTCCCGGATCGAACCATCCTAATACCAACGCTCCTTTCTTTGCTATATACAACTTCTCCCTTGTATGCTTGTTCTTAAAGGAGATGTTCAACCATCTAAGTCTAACATATCAAACTTTTATATTTATTATTTATAATCGGTGCCAATAAATATGTGCCAATCCGATCTATGAATTTCTCTCAAGGATTTCAACAAAATGTATGCAGTTCCTTGTTGTGAAAAGGGGAGAGAATATATGGTCGGTCGTAAACTGGGGAATCAGATTAGGGGATCCGATTCTTCAGGAAATAAGAGCCCTCACACACCCAGATGGGTGTCATGCTTCATCATAGGGCATGCTCCTCGTCAGACCAGTGCTGCAATGCCCTACGGGCACCCATAAGGGGGCTCCTTGCTGGATATCTTTTGCTCTAATGCCGTATGTGAAGTGTGGGTGTAGGGCTACTCGAGTATATTGGTTGAGAAGGATGTGTGTGTGTAAAAAGTGCGTATTAAAATAGACTAAGTAGTTCTCAAATGGAATTTTAATGAGCAAGACTTCTTGTCCAATTATAAATGTGGTGGCTGTCAAGAGAGACATTGATCTATGATAGCTCAAAGGGTCAACATGTTTCTTGCCATTTGTAAGTCACTACTGATCAATTGGCAATTGGTTAGGACCAATTATCTCTAACCTACACAGTGATTGGAATCTGGGGCTGTGTAATTCAAAGGATTTTCCAATCACAAATTACCCAGAATGGTGTATGTAGATGCCTTCATATAATGCTTTCTAAACACTTACCTGTAATACAAATGTTAATCATGACTCAGGCAACCTGCGTAGTACAAGTAGCCAGAAGCATATTCTCATTTTAGTGCAGCATGCATGACATTGCCCAACATGCCGCTACTGGTGTAGGTGCAATATGCACCATAAAAAACAAACCACACATAAAACAAAAAAGAGACAAATTTGCAGGTAAACCCATAGATTTCAGGCACTGTGTCCAAAGGGTAAAATGCATGTTAGTGCCCCTGACCACCATTGTAAGGCGAGTGACCAAGGAGATCCCTACTTGAAAAACGTTGGTGCATAGCTCAACCCATAGAAGGTGCAGGTCTATTCATCAGCGTCATCTTGAAATAGGGTTGATACGAAGGGATATGCAAGAACTACCATGTGTTGGAGCACTATAAGCATGGCGGTTTTGTTGATTTACTAATCAGGAGGGTCCATAGATATCGTAGATCTACTGATTCCCAGACCGTACAATGTAGGGTGACCTCAATGAATTTCAAACAAGCATTGGCATAGCCAATAGGTCTTGCCTTTGGGACCTTATAAGTGTTTAGCCATGCAACAGTTGCATAACTAAATACTTATAAGTTCCCAAAAGCGAGACCTATTGGCTATGCCAAGCGGCCGCGAAAGTGAAAGTGATCGCGATCAAACATCAAAGCGGACGCGAAAGTGAAAGTAATCGCGGTCAAGAGCGGCGCACGCGCCTGCGCACATGCCTGCGCACATGCACTGTAGGTCTAGGCAGGCCTGGTTGCACTTTTTGGAGTCCTCTCAAAAAAGTCTCGCCAGACCAGCGCATGCGCTGGGTCAGGCGAGACCTAAAAGGGCACACCCTAGGTAGCAGTTGCTTAATGTGCCACAGGGCTGGGTGGGTATTTAGAAAAAACAAGTTATGAAGTCATGTTACTGGTAGGACCAGTTGCTCTGTAGGTGCCAGAATGTCAATCTTGGCTACCAATATGTTGTATGAGCCAATAAATGTCTGGAGGTGAGACCTTAGACAAAGGTGTGAGAGCATGTTCATGGTGTAACGAGTTGCTCAGTAGGTGCCTGAATGCCAGTGTCAACTACTGATATGTAGTGCCTGGGGGAATCTACAGGCTTAAACCATTACACGCAGGTGTGGGCAGAAGGCTCAGAATTCTTTCACAGAGGGCCCCATGAGTGTTTTTAAATGACAAAGCTCGAAATGTAGGAGTAGAGTTAGTATTCCTATCCTGAATGATAGAGCAGAGAAGTCAAGTGACAGTGAAATATATGTAGGTGACCACGGGGAGCTCAATTACTCATTTCCCCCCATGGAATGCTGCCATTTAGTCCACTCACAAGAGTTGACAGACAGAAAATCCAACTCTGTTCCTTTCTAAACAGGGTATTTTTGTTTATGTGTGGAGGGGGTTCCAAGGCAGTCCACCATATAGCGTCAGGTGAATGTCCTCAGTCAGATCAGAAAATGTGTGCTCATCTTTGTATTGATTTTTTTGCAACGAATGCTGCTGCAATGTTCCGTGATTCTTACTTTGACCATTCTCGTGGTTATCCCAATAAATCTTTTATTGCAGGGGCATGTCACCATGTATATGCAGGTTTTTTTATTACAGTTGGTATGTGTTTTCTGAGTCCAGGTGTAGGTACTACCCAGGCTGACTTTTTTTGTAGTGTCCGTGAAGGCACAGACTGCGCATGAACCACAGGGGAAATGGCCAGTCACATCGTAATTTCCATTGAGGTTGTTGTTCTGATCTCGTGGGTCTGCGTGGCCTGGTATGTACAAACATATCTTTTAGATTTGAAGTGCGTTTAAAGGCAAATCTGGTTGTTGGTAGTAGTGAGAGGCTGCCTGTGTACAAGATTGCCTGTTTCCTAATAATCTTCCGCAATTTGTTGGAATCAGCTTGAAAGTTGTGACGCAAGTCAGTACATCCCCCGGTGGCTTTGTGTGTAGTTGTAAATGGGCTTACCGATTGTTATTTCTGGCTCGCTTTTTTGCTGTTCTAACACAACGTGGAGGGTACTGGCATGCCTCCAGATTGCTAGATAGAAGTTGTGCTTGTGTACTGAAGTCTCGTGTAGCACTGCAATCATGGTGTTGTCATTACAAATGGCCCATAGGAGATATTATCCCCGAGGGATTTCGGGTGGTGACGATTATGTAAAAAGAGACTGTTACAGTCAGTTGTTTTTTCTTAAGCTGTTGTCTGTAGTTTGCCATCGTGAGAAGTTGGCCTGATGTATGATGTCACTAGTTATAGTGTACACCTTATATCAGTCCAAATACCCTTATGGTGATTGGTTGTAAAGTCAACCTTATAGACCAGCTATCCTAGTGGTAGCATGGACAAGAGCAGTCTTAGGCTAAACTCTGAATGGAATGTGAAGCCAGCTGTGATACCATATATAATCCCTTGAATACCAAATGAAAGGACACCACAACAGATATATATATAAAATAAAGTGTATTTATTCTAAGAAAACCCTCAGCACTCTTTATGAGATTAGAGGTAAGTACAACACAGTCTTATTAATGCATACAGTAAGTCACACAGGTAAGTAATACAGTTAGGCCCTAGGGGCCACGCAAACCATATACTAAGTAAGTGGTATAAGAACCACTGTCACGGAAATAGAATAGGCCTAGGCCTAGGGAATCGCTGGGGCTACACTAGACTACCACAGGATAGGAAGTGGGAGGCCCACGGGATTCGTGTGCAGAGTGGAAACACTCACGCGTAATGCGTAAAAGTCACTAGCAATAGTACAGTTTAGAATTAGATAGATTTAGGACACCTCCGGAGTAGCTAGGAAGTCGAGACTTGAAACTTAGACACTAGGATAGTCACTATCCTGATGAGCACCGGAGTACCCAAGTTACCTAGCCCACAGGCTGCGGGTGCATAGGGTTGAAGTTGCGTCGGGTTTCGTCGTCGACTCCTATGGATGCCTGAAGAAAGATGCTGACAGGCAGTCAGTGAAGAGTGTCCGGTGGATCCCAAGGCTGGGATCAAGAAGAGAGGAGACCTGCAAGCAGAGGGGACAGAGTCAAGATCACTAGCCAGTGATCACGTGGAACCAGGAAGGAACCAGACGATGTCGTGAAGAGTTGCAGGTGAAGGTGAAGCTTGTCGCTGCAGCCAGGAGGACCAGGAAGCGTCGAGGACGACCAGGACCAGGAGGCGAGCTGTCCCACGAAGGCTCTTGCTGTCGGCGGCGTCGAAGCTGGGCTAGGACTCACCAGGCCTTGGCAAGCGGAACCCACGAAGAACGGAGGACTTGCTTCAGGATCAGACCAGGAAGGTCTGGGGTGCTTCTTCTTTGCAGGGAAGCAGGAGCCAGTCTGGAGGAGCCAAACCAGCGCAGAAGATTTCAGGATGCGTCGTCACAAAGGCCACTAGCCAGCGGGCAAGCAACCGGACAGACGCGGCAAGCAGGAAAATGCTGAAGGGCCCCACGCAGGACTCGTTGAGTGTGGGGGGCTGGTCTTCGGTGCAGATGGTGCTTGGGGGTGGGGCTTCTCAATCCCCGGTGCACAACTTCGAGGGTGCCTCAGAAGCTGCGCTGTAAGTTACTAGCCACTTTTCCCAGGTAGCCGGTCCCACGTCGCTCGTCGCCTCCACGGATCTCAGCTCTGCTGCAGATGTGGATGAGGGTCGGAGAAGTCTGGAAGTCGAGGCTCTGGTCGGGCTCTGCAGTCGGTTCCTCGTAGAACGTTTCACAAAGCAAAGGGTAGTCTCTTGATGGTGCCTGTTTGCACAGGGTAGCCACTCCTTGGCCACAAGGGAGATTCTTCAGTCTTCTTCTTTCGTCGAATGTCGAAGGTCCAGAGTTTCTGTTCAAGTTGCAGGTTCAGGATAATCTAAAATCTTGAGGCCCAACTCCCACTCTTATACTAATCTGGGGGGCTGGGATACCTGCTAGGTCACGCCTTATGGGTGGGACCTGGGAGGGGGTGGTTACACCCACTTCCCTTTGTCCAGTTTCGCGCCAGAGCTGGGGCTGGAGTGCCCCAGCACCGGTTTGAACTGGACTATGCAAGGAACACCTTGTGTGCCCCAGGCATGTCTCATTCCTTTCAGCCCACCCTGCCCCAATACACTAAAGGCTGTCTGGGGAGGTGCTAGCACCTCCCCAAGCAGGAAACCTATTGTCCAGGCCTCCCTGGCTGGGATCACTCCCAGCTGCAGGAGGTCAGACTTGTGTCGTGGCAGCAGCATCCATTTTGTGATGCTGAGGCTTTGGTCAGAGGTTACACAGCAAAGTAGGATTTTAACATGTCTCTCCCTCTAGAAGGGAGGGATAATATCCTCATCACCAGAAATGGTATGGGGGTATTATTCCAAAGTGTTAGACACCTTACACGACATGTTTTGATACAGCCCAACCATAGTTACCATAACCGTTTAAGATTATAAGGCACTTTAAGAGTATATGGTAGGCTATATCATAGAACAGCTATAAGGACATGGTTCCGAAAGCTGCAGACAGGCTCAGCTCATGCTAGAGCACCATCTCACATGTTACCAAGCACTCTGCCTCCAGGATTGTTAAGGCCTGCCATAGGAGTGACTGATAGGTACACATGTGTCTATATATAAGGTAGGTATAGGAATACTACACCTAAGCAAGGGGTGATTACACGACCTTGCCCCAGCTGAGTGATCAGCCAGTTGTGTCTGATTGGAAGGCCAGACCAGGGGTGGCATAATACATGCTGCAGCCCCTGGGAGGCCTAGGGTACACCTATGCCCTGGGTACCTAGGGTACACTGTACAGGGTCCAATAAGGTGATCCTTACCAATTGGTTATGTACCTAGGGTACATGGAGTCCATTTTACAGAGAGAGCAGACAGCCTGAGACCCTGAATGGCAGGATCTCAGGCCAACTAAGTCGAAAAACCAGCTAGACACTAGGCAAAAAGTTGGGGGTAACCATAGTCAGATATCCACCTTCCTACACAACCCCCCCCCAAACGACAGGAGATAAGGCTGGCCTTGACAAGGTAAGCCTCTATTGCCTGAGTGGCCATATAAGGAAGAACCAGCACTGGCATGGTTACCCCCTGTCTCATGGTCCACTAAGCAATCCCTCATCCTACAGATATCATAGGGTCTCCACCATAGGGAATCTCTACCTTTGGTGTGTCTTTGCAAAGAAAAAGGCTGGTGTTGAGATGGAGTACTGAAGTGAGTGTCCTCAAAGTGAGGCCTCAGCTTCCTCCAATCATCCTCCACCATGGATGCCTTTCTTTCTCTAACTGAGTTGCACTGTGCTCTCAGGGTCAGCCTCTGGCTACCTAAAGCTGGAGGCTGGGTCCCTTTTGTGGGCTTACTGGAGGGACAGGTCAGGTTTGGGGCCCTAAGGTCCCATGTTTGCCTGTGCCCAACAGAATCCCTCTG
Source organism: Triturus cristatus (assembly GCF_964204655.1). Classification (NCBI taxonomy): domain Eukaryota; kingdom Metazoa; phylum Chordata; class Amphibia; order Caudata; family Salamandridae; genus Triturus; species Triturus cristatus. The sequence continues at coordinate 81,107,712 of NC_140586.1, read as the reverse complement.
GGGGAGGTCCCTAACTACCTGTGAAGGGGATCCCTCAGGAATGTTTTTACCCATCACCTGGCTAGGGCAACTAACCAGGCAATCCTCATTCTTTTGAAGGGGGGGTTCTTGTGGACAGGGGCCCTCTTGGGGTCCACTGGCCTCCCTGACCTCTGCAGCCCTGGGCTGACTGAGGCAGGGTAGAGAGAGGCAGGCTACCTGCACCAGACTGGGTCCCACCTTGGAAGGGGCCACTGACATCAGAGGCTCTGCCAGGCCAGGCCTGGCTACCTCTGGGGCAGTTCCTTCACAAGGGGTGAGGTCAGATCCCTGAGGAGGCTGACCTTTTCCTAATGTCTGGGGGGAGGGAGACTTTTCTTCCTCCCCACTACTCTCTGTCTGTGTGGAGTGATCCATAGTTTCAGGCTTCACTACACCTATATCAGTCTGAGTGTGGGCTGAGACCATTACAGCCTTGCCAACCTTTTCAGGAAGGCACTCAGTTTGTGTTTGAGCTGTGACTGTCACAGCTCTGCCAGTCCCTACAGGGAAGTCTGTCTGTGCCTGGGCTGTGGCTACCACTGCCCTTCCAACCTTTTCAGGGAGGAAAGCTACTTGGACAGGGGTTGTGACTGGCACAACCCCACTACCCTTTTTGGAAAGGCCTACCATTTTGGAATGGGTGTCTTGTTCAACTCCAGCCCAAGCTGAGAGTTCTAAGTCATTCCCCAGCAAGCAGTCCACAGGCAAGGTTGGAGACACTGCCACCCTTTTAGGGCCAGTGACCCCTCCCCAGCTGAGACATACCTCTGCCATGGGATGACTGGTCTGTTTGCCATCAATGTTAGTTACCTGGTATGAGAAACCAGGCAAAAGCTGCTCAGAGGGAACTAGCCTATGGGCCACCATAGTGATGCTAGCTCCAGTGTCTCTGTAGGCCTCAGCTTTTCTACCATTGATGTAGGGTTCCTGTCTGTACCTACCCAAAGTGTTGGGACAGGCAGTGAAGTTGGCAAACCCCATGCCACCATCACAGACAAGAGTAGCTGCTGTAGGGGAATTGGCTAAGCCAGGATCCCCCTGTGTTCCCCAAGAAAACCCAACCAAATTTTTGGGGGCACTCCCACCACCTGGGGGATTACTGCTGACAGTAATAGGTGGTGTGACAGGAGTAGTTGGAGGAACAGTTTTGTTTTTAGCCTGTGGACAACTGCTGTCAGTTTTCCAATGCCCAGGAGTTTTACACACATGGCAGTAAGGCTTTTTAACTGTGGTAGAGGAGGGAGCTTGGGACCCACCACCCTGTGTGGAGTTTTGGGGCCCTGAGGAAGATTTCTCTTTTGCTTTATCCCCACCCTTCTCTTGAGGCTTGGTGGTATCTTTCTTTTGGTCACCACCCTGATTTTTAGGCCTAATCCTGGTCCTGACCCATTTATCTGCCCTCTTTCCCAATTCTTGGGGAGAGGTCAAATCTGAGTCTACCAGGTGTTGATGGAGAAGCTGGTTCTGACAATTACTAAGGATCTGCTCCCTCATAATCAAGTTGTACAATCCTGTATAGTCCTGCACCTTGCTGCCAGTTAACCAACCTTCCAAAGCCTTAGTGGCACAATCCACAAAATCAGACCAGTCCTGTGTCTGTGTCTTCTGGGTGTCTCTGAACAACAACCTATATTGCTCAGTGGTTAAGCCAAACCCATCTATCAGAGCACTCTTCAGGACTTTGTAATTGTTTGCATCCTCATCACTGACTGTGAGGAGCTTGTCTCTACCTTTATCAGAAAAGGAGAGCCACAAGATAGCTGCCCACTGACTTTGGGGTACCTGCTGTACTTTGCAGGCCCTCTCCAAAGCAGTCATCCATTTGTGGATGTCATCCCCATTCTGATATGGGGGGACTATCTTGCTTAGGTTTCTATGGTCATAAGACCTATCCCTATCTCTAGGAATGTTGCTGCCACCAGTGGGTTCTGACCCACACAATTTTTGCTCTCTAGCCAGAGCAAGCTTCTCCTTGGCAAGGGCAATTTCTTCCCTCTGAATCCTCAGATTAGCTTCCCTCATTCTGGCTTTATGCTCCTTTCTCTCAGGTGAAGTCATTCCCCTGTGAGAGGAAGCATTAGAGATGCTAGAAACCTGGGAGTGGATGGATTCCCTTGAAGGGGATCTGTCCCTCCTGCTTCTCTGTGAAAGCCTACTTGTGGGTCTGTATGGGGGGACCCCATGCAAACTCCCATGTAAACTTAGGTTAGCCTGGCTAAGTCTTCCTACTTGGCCCTGGCTGTCTACCTCTTCCTCTGAAGTCCCATCTGACTCATCTGTGGTGGGTAGACCCTTATCTACAGCTATGGCACCATCCCTGGCAGCTCTTTCAGCATCATAGGCCTCCAGAAGCTCCACTAGCTGTCTAAGGGTAGGGTTGGAACCCTGTTTTATTCCTCTGGAGGTACACAAATGTCTCATCTCCTGGAATGTGAAGGTATCATACCTAGAGGGGGTCTTCTGCAGACCTGCCCCTCCTGAGAGAGCATCTACTTGATCTCCTCCCAGAGGCATGATCTAGTGAGGGTGTGGTGTGTGCACCTACCTACACTAGTTGTTTCTACTAAACCTCTCTAGTAGTTGTAGTCAGGGTGTGTTACTCCCTTCAACCTACAACTACTAAGTCCAGTAGGACTTAAGTATAATAAACTATGTTATATGTACCTAGACAATATCTGTGTGATCTTTCAATTTAGTATCTCAAGATTACAATGGTATTACAACAGCAAGCTCAGATCCCAACCGCTGCTCACCAATGTGAGAAGTTGGCCTGATGTATGATGTCACTAGTTATAGTGTACACCTTATATCAGTCCAAATACCCTTATGGTGATTGGTTGTAAAGTCAACCTTATAGACCAGCTATCCTAGTGGTAGCATGGACAAGAGCAGTCTTAGGCTAAACTCTGAATGGCATGTGAAGCCAGCTGTGATACCATATATAATCCCTTGAATACCAAATGAAAGGACACCACAACAGATATATATATAAAATAAAGTGTATTTATTCTAAGAAAACCCTCAGCACTCTTTATGAGATTAGAGGTAAGTACAACACAGTCTTATTAATGCATACAGTAAGTCACACAGGTAAGTAATACAGTTAGGCCCTAGGGGCCACGCAAACCATATACTAAGTAAGTGGTATAAGAACCACTGTCACGGAAATAGAATAGGCCTAGGCCTAGGGAATCGCTGGGGCTACACTAGACTACCACAGGATAGGAAGTGGGAGGCCCACGGGATTCGTGTGCAGAGTGGAAACACTCACGCGTAATGCGTAAAAGTCACTAGCAATAGTACAGTTTAGAATTAGATAGATTTAGGACACCTCCGGAGTAGCTAGGAAGTCGAGACTTGAAACTTAGACACTAGGATAGTCACTATCCTGATGAGCACCGGAGTACCCAAGTTACCTAGCCCACAGGCTGCGGGTGCATAGGGTTGAAGTTGCGTCGGGTTTCGTCGTCGACTCCTATGGATGCCTGAAGAAAGATGCTGACAGGCAGTCAGTGAAGAGTGTCCGGTGGATCCCAAGGCTGGGATCAAGAAGAGAGGAGACCTGCAAGCAGAGGGGACAGAGTCAAGATCACTAGCCAGTGATCACGTGGAACCAGGAAGGAACCAGACGATGTCGTGAAGAGTTGCAGGTGAAGGTGAAGCTTGTCGCTGCAGCCAGGAGGACCAGGAAGCGTCGAGGACGACCAGGACCAGGAGGCGAGCTGTCCCACGAAGGCTCTTGCTGTCGGCGGCGTCGAAGCTGGGCTAGGACTCACCAGGCCTTGGCAAGCGGAACCCACGAAGAACGGAGGACTTGCTTCAGGATCAGACCAGGAAGGTCTGGGGTGCTTCTTCTTTGCAGGGAAGCAGGAGCCAGTCTGGAGGAGCCAAACCAGCGCAGAAGATTTCAGGATGCGTCGTCACAAAGGCCACTAGCCAGCGGGCAAGCAACCGGACAGACGCGGCAAGCAGGAAAATGCTGAAGGGCCCCACGCAGGACTCGTTGAGTGTGGGGGGCTGGTCTTCGGTGCAGATGGTGCTTGGGGGTGGGGCTTCTCAATCCCCGGTGCACAACTTCGAGGGTGCCTCAGAAGCTGCGCTGTAAGTTACTAGCCACTTTTCCCAGGTAGCCGGTCCCACGTCGCTCGTCGCCTCCACGGATCTCAGCTCTGCTGCAGATGTGGATGAGGGTCGGAGAAGTCTGGAAGTCGAGGCTCTGGTCGGGCTCTGCAGTCGGTTCCTCGTAGAACGTTTCACAAAGCAAAGGGTAGTCTCTTGATGGTGCCTGTTTGCACAGGGTAGCCACTCCTTGGCCACAAGGGAGATTCTTCAGTCTTCTTCTTTCGTCGAATGTCGAAGGTCCAGAGTTTCTGTTCAAGTTGCAGGTTCAGGATAATCTAAAATCTTGAGGCCCAACTCCCACTCTTATACTAATCTGGGGGGCTGGGATACCTGCTAGGTCACGCCTTATGGGTGGGACCTGGGAGGGGGTGGTTACACCCACTTCCCTTTGTCCAGTTTCGCGCCAGAGCTGGGGCTGGAGTGCCCCAGCACCGGTTTGAACTGGACTATGCAAGGAACACCTTGTGTGCCCCAGGCATGTCTCATTCCTTTCAGCCCACCCTGCCCCAATACACTAAAGGCTGTCTGGGGAGGTGCTAGCACCTCCCCAAGCAGGAAACCTATTGTCCAGGCCTCCCTGGCTGGGATCACTCCCAGCTGCAGGAGGTCAGACTTGTGTCGTGGCAGCAGCATCCATTTTGTGATGCTGAGGCTTTGGTCAGAGGTTACACAGCAAAGTAGGATTTTAACATGTCTCTCCCTCTAGAAGGGAGGGATAATATCCTCATCACCAGAAATGGTATGGGGGTATTATTCCAAAGTGTTAGACACCGTACACGACATGTTTTGATACAGCCCAACCATAGTTACCATAACCGTTTAAGATTATAAGGCACTTTAAGAGTATATGGTAGGCTATATCATAGAACAGCTATAAGGACATGGTTCCGAAAGCTGCAGACAGGCTCAGCTCATGCTAGAGCACCATCTCACATGTTACCAAGCACTCTGCCTCCAGGATTGTTAAGGCCTGCCATAGGAGTGACTGATAGGTACACATGTGTCTATATATAAGGTAGGTATAGGAATACTACACCTAAGCAAGGGGTGATTACACGACCTTGCCCCAGCTGAGTGATCAGCCAGTTGTGTCTGATTGGAAGGCCAGACCAGGGGTGGCATAATACATGCTGCAGCCCCTGGGAGGCCTAGGGTACACCTATGCCCTGGGTACCTAGGGTACACTGTACAGGGTCCAATAAGGTGATCCTTACCAATTGGTTATGTACCTAGGGTACATGGAGTCCATTTTACAGAGAGAGCAGACAGCCTGAGACCCTGAATGGCAGGATCTCAGGCCAACTAAGTCGAAAAACCAGCTAGACACTAGGAAAAAAGTTGGGGGTAACCATAGTCAGATATCCACCTTCCTACAGTTATCCCAATAAATCTTTTATTGCAGGGGCATGTCACCATGTATATGCAGGTTTTTTTATTACAGTTGGTATGTGTTTTCTGAGTCCAGGTGTAGGTACTACCCAGGCTGACTTTTTTTGTAGTGTCCGTGAAGGCACAGACTGCGCATGAACCACAGGGGAAATGGCCAGTCACATCGTAATTTCCATTGAGGTTGTTGTTCTGATCTCGTGGGTCTGCGTGGCCTGGTATGTACAAACATATCTTTTAGATTTGAAGTGCGTTTAAAGGCAAATCTGGTTGTTGGTAGTAGTGAGAGGCTGCCTGTGTACAAGATTGCCTGTTTCCTAATAATCTTCCGCAATTTGTTGGAATCAGCTTGAAAGTTGTGACGCAAGTCAGTACATCCCCCGGTGGCTTTGTGTGTAGTTGTAAATGGGCTTACCGATTGTTATTTCTGGCTCGCTTTTTTGCTGTTCTAACACAACGTGGAGGGTACTGGCATGCCTCCAGATTGCTAGATAGAAGTTGTGCTTGTGTACTGAAGTCTCGTGTAGCACTGCAATCATGGTGTTGTCATTACAAATGGCCCATAGGAGATATTATCCCCGAGGGATTTCGGGTGGTGACGATTATGTAAAAAGAGACTGTTACAGTCAGTTGTTTTTTCTTAAGCTGTTGTCTGTAGTTTGCCATCAATGTGAGAAGTTGGCCTGGTATATGCTGTCCACTAATTAAAGTGGGCACCTTGTACCAGTCCAAACAAACTTTATTGATGATTAGATTAAAGACAACCTTTATTGAAAGCTATCCTAGTGGTAGCTATGGAGAGCAGCCTTCAGGCTAAGTCTCGAAGGAATGTAAAGCAGCTTGGTTTACCATATTATAACCTCTTGAATGACCAAATGAAAGGAGAACCCCACAAGGTATATATATAAAATATATGTATTTATTACTAAACACTCTCTACCAACCTCTTTATGAGATTAGAGAACAAGGCACACAATATTAGTACACTAGAACAGTAAATAGCACAATATACAGTGGGCCCCAGGGGGACACCAAACCATGTATTAAGAAAGTGGTATAACAACCACAACTTGACTAGACACAGTGTCTAGAGCACGTAGAATCGCTGGGACCCCAAGGAACCACCCAAGGTAGTGACACAGGGGACCCACGGGGGACACGTGCAGTGTGAGAACGCAGCAGCGAGCTCCGTACAATCCTATGGGAAAGTCACAGTTGGAATTTTATAGCTTAAAGACACTTAGGAGAGGACTTTGAGCAAACCCTTTTAAGCTTAGAAGGTTCTAAAGCCAGCACCCACGTAAGCACCGGAGTACTCGTGTTACCTAACCCACGGAAGCCGGGTGCATAGGTGTCAAATGGTGTCGCGAATCTTCGTCGTTTCCAATGGCGATATGCTGCAAAGTGCTGCTGCCGTGAAAAGGAAAAGTATCCGGTGTGATCCAAGCCTGGATCGGAGCTGAGAAGAACCTGAAAGCAGAGGGGACAGAGTCTGGGTCACTTGCCAGTGACCAGGGGCACGATAGACGAATGCCCACCGATGTCGGGTGTTTCAGGTGCGAAGAGGTGAAGCTTGACTCTGCAGCCATGGGGACCAGGAGACGTCGACGATGACTAAGTCCCCAAGCGAGCTGTCCCATGAAGGATGTCGAGTGCTGGGGGGTCAGTGTTCGGACTGGAGACCATCAGGCCTTGGCAACTGCAACCCACGCAGTCAGAGAAAAGATGCTTCGGTGTGGATCAGCAAGGTCCTGTGGACTCCCCAAGCAAAGCGATGGAGAGTCAGGGCACGTCTGGAGCAACCAGGAAAGCCCACTGAAAGTCAAAGTACCCTTCTCAGGGACCCACAGGTCGACAGACCATGGATCGCGAAGGGACCTCAAGAGGAATCACTAAATACCAGCCCACGGTACACTCGTGGAGTGTAGGCCAGTAATCTTTGATGGAATCACTGCTCGAGGTCTGGACTACAAGTAGTCCAAAGCACAGCCTCAGGGATCGCCAAAAAGCATATGCTGCTGCAAATGTGCACGGCATCCAGGGGTTCGGGTTGCACAGTCCCCACGAGGGCTGCAGGTCTCAGGTTTGCTGAGAGCACGGGTCGGCCTCGGGGAAGCTTAGGAACACACCTCCTGTGTTGCAAAATCTTCGGAGTCCATCAGGAGCTGCATAGATGCAAACCGGTCAGATGCGTCTTTGGTGCCTGCCTTGCAGGGGAGTAACTCCTGTACTCCCAAGAGATTCTTCGGTCATCCAACGTAGAGTAGTTAGTTGAAGTACTTGGTTTCAGTAGCAGAGTTTCATCCAGTACAGAGGGGTGGCTACACCCATGTCCTTTGTCCAGTTTCGCCTCCAGAGCAGGGGCCCCTGCAAACGGTTTGAGCTAGACTCAGAGACAGTTTTTGGGAGGGGTGCAGAAATACAATGTCTTATAGTACACAAATATCGTCAAGTGCACCATATAGGTATATTTGTATTTCAAAAATGATAGGGTTTGGTCGTATGGTTTTGTGGGCCTATCTTGGGGTTTTTTTTGTCTCACAAATTCAAGTTTCTACATTTAGGAATTACATGTTCCATAATCACATTAAGGATTATCTAATGTGACTAAAATTATGGGGTACACCTTAGATCTAAGACCTATCGAACTGATAAAAACCAGATGTAACAACATCAACCGGGATATCCCTTGTATTATGGAACATGTAATTCCTAAATGTAGAAACTTGAATTTGTGAGACACAAAAACCCCCCAAGATAGGCCCACAAAACCATACGACCAAACCCTATCATTTTTGAAATACAAATATACCTGTATGGTGCACTTGACGATATTTGTGTACTATAAGACATTGTATTCCTGCACCCCTCCCAAAAACTGTCTTTGAGTCTCTATAGCCGTTCACAGAACCTCAGGGAACATGGTATAAATATAAACAGGAAATTCAGCCTTCGCAATTATTACGACCCGAAGGGATTAAACTACATCTCCCTTTGTTCATTAGCTTTAGAACTACGAATTTAGTCAAAACCTGATTGGACGAGGTATCCGATCACGTGTCTCACATACACGAAAAATATATGCATACTGTTCCCCTTGGAAATGAGATTGGGGTCATATATTTTAAGTTGGAGATAATATTAGGACAAGTGTATGCCTTTTTCCGTATTTAGCCAACCTAGTAACATAAATTATCAAAACCTTACTACCGCCTTAGACGGGATCATACGTTGACGTGAAACATCACGTGACATAACTGACCAATCCCGTCAGCTTACACCAAACGCGGAAGTATAAACCTACCGGCCAAACGATACACGGCGCGAAACGCCGGGGATAGAGACCAAGTAGGTGGACAGACGGGGCAGGACTCTTGAGGAAGTAAGTGGGGAGATAGAGAGGGATATAATATTTTCGCTTGTAGAGATTATCATCCTCACAGGGAGAGATGTTTATCCACAGAGTATCTCTACATTTCTATAAAGACTGCTTCCATATATTTCCTCTCTCCCTTACACTCGGGGGTTCCTACGAAAGAGTGTGACTATAGAGCTACCCCCAAATAGCCCTACGATCCCCTGAGAAAAGGATCCCATTCGAAAATCGGGTAAGAGAGAGTGCATGTGTGTAAAATGTCACAGCAATAGCACACAGTGTTCTATTAGTAATCACGCATGGTTAAGACAGTACCATGTTGAATCACAGATACGGTGAGAATGTTGAGTGTGAGTGGAACATAGGACAGTGTTTTTATATTGATAGTGAACACTAACTGGCATGAAGATACAGTTAGGATGCGAGCGATTTCGCCACCGCACAATATATCTGGCACGCTGACTAAGTGTACAGATACAGGTATGAGTGGCACATGGATGGAGATAGTTGTACACCACCTGGCCTTATGATCACCTGACACATGTAGGTGTTATACATCCTAAACACGAATATGGGAACGACTACTAAGAAAACCCACAAGTACAAGTTGTTTGTTGTTTGTTTTCTTTTGTTTTCTCTTTTTCAGATGGAATACAAAGCATGACAGATTAATTAATCAGTCACTTATTCAAGGAGCAGCTACTCTGCCCTTGCGTTAATAAACAGGTTAGGGAATCCCTTCCTCTGTTATCCAGGGTGGCCTTCTGTTTGCCCTGAAGAAAGTCCTGGACCTTTACGGCCGCACACGGACTGAAACATGTTGGCACTAGGGTCATAGGACCATAATTATCCTACAAAGACCCTATTTGAAATATTTTAGCATCCCAGACAGACCCGTAAATAAAGGGATACTGGGGATCTGTCTGAGGTTTTTTAATTTTCTAGCCCCCCTGGTCTATAACATCTTCAAAGAGCTCCCAACATTGTGGTTGAGCCCACCCCGACTTTTAGGCGTCGGGGTGACCCGATGATGAAGCATGACACCACTAGGGTGTGTGAGGGTACCTAAACCAAAAGGAATTGCTTCCTTGCTCACCTATTGGTGAAGTTAACATTTTCCCTCAGTAGCTTCTTCATAATATTCCATCAACGTATATTGATGTCGACCGGTTATTGGTCAGTTGGAGTAAATTTTTAGTGACATTGATCTCACAACTTTCCCACACAGAAATGTGAGAAAACTTTGATTCATAAGCTACATTAGAGCTTTGCAGGGGATTCTGGATAAGAAAAGATTGGGGATCCACACAAGCTACACCTCCCTGGACTCCTCTCAGGTTTGCTGAGAGCACGGGTCGGCCTCGGGGAAGCTTAGGAACACACCTCCTGTGTTGCAAAATCTTCGGAGTCCATCAGGAGCTGCATAGATGCAAACCGGTCAGATGCGTCTTTGGTGCCTGCCTTGCAGGGGAGTAACTCCTGTACTCCCAAGAGATTCTTCGGTCATCCAACGTAGAGTAGTTAGTTGAAGTACTTGGTTTCAGTAGCAGAGTTTCATCCAGTACAGAGGGGTGGCTACACCCATGTCCTTTGTCCAGTTTCGCCTCCAGAGCAGGGGCCCCTGCAAACGGTTTGAGCTGGACTATGCACAGGGACACCAAATGTGCCCCCAGTGCATCATCAAAGCACTCTGAGTGCACCCACCCAGCCCCAATACACTAAAGCCTGTCTGGGAGGTGATCACACCTCCCTGTGACAGGAAACCTATTGTCCAGCCGTCCCCTGCCGGAGTTTCTTCCAGCAGCAGGATGGCAGACTCGTGTCTGTGGCTGGCAGCATCCATTTTGTGATGCCAGGGTCTGTGAAGCTGGTACCGGGTGTTGACATATTTCTCCCTCTAGTAGGGTGGAATCATACCTCCCACACCAGTTACTTGTGTGGAGGTATGATTCCAAGGTGTTTGACACCAAACACGACATGTTTCCATGCAGCCGTTTTAAAGTTAGCATTTACCGCAAGGTTATAATGCACTTAGGAGTATATGGTTGGCTGCTTCACAAACAACCCCAGAATAGAGGTTCCGAAGGCTGCAGAGGGGCTCTGCTCATGCATCGGCACCCTCTCACATAAAACTCAGCACCCTGCCTTCCTGATTGATAAGGCCTGCCATAGGGGTGACTGATAGGTTTATATGTGCAGTGATATGGCTAGATATAGTGAACCTATATCTAAGTAAGGGGTGCATACACCACCTTACACAGGCTGCTGTAGCAGACCTGTTGTGTCATTTTGAATGGTCTCCCCTGAGAGGCCTCTGCGGTACCTATGCCCTAGATACATAGTATACCTATAAGGGTACCCCAGAATCCAATCTGAAGTGTACGTAAAGTACATGCAACCAATTTAGGGAGAAAGTAGATAGACTGGGGTCCTGATTAGTAGAATCCCAGTCAAACTAAGTCGAAAACCAGCAAAACACCAGGCAAAAAGTGTGGGTATCAGGGTCTTTTCGGTAGTGTCCGTCAAAAAAGACCCTCATACATCTACACAGGCCGATGGCGGTATATTTTCATTCTCCGCCTTTTGTGTACTGTTTCAGCGTCATCATTGGGTCATTTTCTTTTGTAAAATGCTGACCTCCACCTGGAGGAAGACCCGCTGGTACTGACAGTAGTGGTCAGAAATAGATGTGAAAATGTGCTCGTGATATTGTGAAAAAATTATTTAAAATCCCTATTTAACCTTCAACCTCAATGGTTTATTTGAGAGGCAGTGAATGGGAGGTTAAAAGAAAGGTGTCGTGCGTTTTGAATGAGTTACTTATCATACGCACTTCTTATGGGTCAACATGTTTCAGCCCTCTGTGTATTCTAGGGGCTTTCGTCAGGACCGAGTTTTGAGTGTGCGGAGCCTGTTTGGTTCTGCACGGAGTGGTGTACTCACCGCTCTGGGTTCAAAAGGGTCAGATCAGTAGTATCTGTACCTTATAAGCTTTAAATTGCAAAGCTTCATGGAGTCACCGGCGGGCCTCTGAATGCCGATTCCATTCAGTGTATTCACAGTGATTCACTTGTGCTGGCTCTCCCTCGGAGCACCATAGTGAGAGCCAGCAGACCCCAAGGAACCACCCAAGGTAGTGACACAGGATACCCACGGGGGACGCGTGTAGTGTGAGAACACAGCCGCGAGCTCCGTACAGTCCTATTGGAAAGTCGCGGTTGGAATTTTAAAGCTTAAGGACACTTAGGAGATGGCTTTGAGCCAACCCTTTTAAACTTAGAAGGTTCTAAGGCCAGCAACCACGTGAGCACTGGAGTACTCGTGTTACCTAACACAGGGAAGCCGGGTGCATAGGTGTCTAATGGTGTAGGGAATCTTCGTCGTTTCCAATGGCGTGATGCTGCAAAGTGCTGCTGCCGTGAAGAGGAAAAGTGTCTGAAGTGATCCAAGCCTGGATCGGAGCGGAGAAGAACCTGAAAGCAGAGGTGACAGAGTCTGGGTCACTTGCCAGTGACCAGGGGCACAATAGACGAATGCCCACCAATGTCGGGTGTTTCAGGTGAAGCTGGACTCTGCAGCCATGGGGACCAGAAGATGTCAACGACGACCAAAGTCCGCAGGCGAGCTGTCGCACGAAGGATGCAGAGTGCTGGGGGTCAGTGTCCGGATTGGAGACCAACAAGCCTTGGCAACTGCAACCCACGCGGTCAGAGAAAAGAGGCTTTGGTGTGGACCATCAAGGTCCTGTGGACTCCCCAAGCGATGGAGAGTCAGGGTACGTCTGGAGCAACCAGGAAAGCCCACTGAAAGTTAAAGTACCCTTCTCAGGGACTCACAGGTCGACGGACCAGGTTTTGCGATGGGACCTCGAGAGGAATCACTAAATACCAGCCCACAGAACACTCGTGGAGTGTAGGCCAGTAATCTTCGGTGGAATCACTGCTCGGGGTCTGGACTACAAGTAGCCCAAAGCACAGCTTCAGGGATCGCCAAAAAGCATATGCTGCTGCAAATGTGCACAGTGTCCAGGGGTTCTGGTTGCACGGTCCCCACGAGGGCAGCGGGTCTCAGGTTTGCTGAGAGCACGGGTCGGCCTCGGCAAGCTTAGGAACCCACCTCCTGTGTTGCAACGTCTTCGGAGTCCATCAGGAGCTGCGCAGATGCAAACCGGTCAGATGCGTCTTTGGTGCCTGCCTTGCAGGGAAGTAACTCCTTTACTCCAAGGGAGATTCTTTATTCATCCAACGTAGTGTAGATAGTTGAAGTATTTGGTTTCTGTAGCAGAGTTTCATCCAGGTAAATCTAAAGTCCAGTAACCAGGGGTTCCTACTTTATACCCAAGGAAGGGGTGGGACAAACTCTGGGGAACCACCTATGGGAGGGTCAGGACAGAGGGCTGGCTACACCCATGTCCTATGTCCAGTTTCGCACTCGAGCAGGGGCTGATAGCCCCTGCAACCGTTTTGAGCTGGACTATGCACAGGGACACCAAATGTGCCCCCACTGCAGACATCAAAGCACACTCAGAGTGCACCCACCCAGCCCCAATACACTAAAGCCTGTCTGGGAGGTGGTCACACCTCCCTGGGACAGGAACCCTGTTGTCCAGCCGTCCCCTGCTGGAGTTTCGTCCAGCAGCAGGAGGGCAGACTCGTGTCTGTGGCTGGCAGCATACATTTTGAGATGCCAGGGTCTGTGAAGCTGGTACCGGGTGTACCGGTGTTGTCATATTTCTCGCTCTAGTAGGGTGGAATGATACCTACCACACCAGTTACTGGTGTGGAGGTATGATTCCAAGGTGTTGACACCAAACACGACATGTTTCCATGCAGCCGTTTTAAAGTTAGTATTTACCACGAGGTTATAATGCACTTAGGAGTATATGGTTGGCTGCATCACAAACAACCCTGGAATAGAGGTTCCGAAGGCTGCAGAGGGGCTCTGCTCATGCATGGGCACCCTCTCACATAAAACCCAGCACCCTGCCTTCAGGATTGATAAGGCCTGCCATAGGGGTGACTGGTAGGTTTATATGTGCAGATATGGATAGATATAGTGAACCTATATCTAAGTAAGGGGTGCATACACCACCTTACACAGGCTGCTGTAGCAGACCTGTTGCGTCATTTTGAATGGTCTCCCAGGGGTGGCATAATACTGAGAGGCCTCTGGGGTACCTATGCCCTAGGTACATAGTATACCATATACTAGGGACTTATAAGGGTACTCAAGAATCCAATATGAAGTGTACCTAAAGTACATGCAACCAATTTAGGGAGAAAGCAGATAGACTGGGGTCCTGATTAGCAGGATCCCAGTCAAACTAAGTCGAAAACCAGCAAAACACCAGGCAAAAAGTGGGGGTAACCATGCAGTCAGATTCCACCTTCCTACAATCAACACAGCATGTCAGGTCAAGGAAAGGAAACTCTTTGTCAGGGATATTACTGGAAAAACGTAAGTAGGGGTTCAGAGTGTTCATCCATACCCTTTGTTGAAATACTTTAACTTAAATGGAGCACGTATCGTGGACCTATTAGTGCTCCTGGTGCTCTCTTTGAAAAATACGTATTTCTCTCTCCACACCTCTTCATTAACAATACTGAAGGGTGAGACGCAAACTGTTTAAATTTTGAAGTGCACCCGCCCAATGGTCATATCACACTCGGGTTTTCTCTGAACATTGTGTTCCTTGATATTTAGTACAAAGCTGTCATGCAAACTCATAACACTTTTTGGTTCTGTGGAATCCTCAACGTCACTCTCTTCTGGGCTTTTTTTGTCCTCATATGTGCACTTGACCCAACGTTTCTTCTTCCTGCAAACTTGCAAAATGGCCCACAATTCCGCATTGACTACACTTTACTATATGCCTGTTGACCTCTACTAATGCAACGGTAACATTTCCTTTCCTTCCCCAGTTTTTTCTTTGCAACCCCTCTTTTGCTCTTTCTGCGTTGTGTGTCACCTTACATACACATCCAGATTCCTTGTCTGCTTGTTTAAAAACCGTGGCACACCTTTCCGAAATCTATGCCTTGCTTACAATAGCCAAGACTTCGTCAAGCGGAGTGTCCTCATTAATCCAAAAATACTCCTGAATAGCAGGATTTTTGGCATGCATGACTAGTAGGTCTCTTATCAAGTCATCATGCAAAGTCTCAAATTTGGAATATCTTGCAAATGTTTTCAATTCTATGGCAGGACTGGAGGCTTCAGATTATGCTCATTTCTTCCTTCGCTTTATTACAATGCGAAATCCAAGCAACCAGAAAGATAACCAATAGAACATCACAACCGTAAAAAACTACAACTCCCTACAACCAGGGAGGAAGAAACAGTCCTCAGTCCTTCTATTATCTCCACCATCCGAGTTACATAGTCCCATGTCAGTCTCACTTCCTCCTCTTTCTTCGCTGCTTCGCAGCCAGTTAAAGTTGTTTTTTTCCTTTCTCCTACTATTGCTAATTGACGCTTTGTAGGTGGTTTATTGTGCCTTTGTGCTTTGCTGCACGTTGTTTACTGATTCTTCCGCGGGAGTGCTTTTCCGCTCCTTACGCGGCCGGGACCCCTGCTGGTTCGGTGCTTCCGAAGCCCGCTAGAGGGACTCGCTCGACTCGTTGCTCTCGCGGCGCTGCTCCTCTGAGAGGAGTCGTGCTGTGAGAGCGAGGAGTCCAGAGCCTTGTCTCCAGTCTGCCTAACCCAGACACCCCTGTTTATGGGTTGTATTCCTGCAGTTTTTCCTTGTTTTCGCCCCGGCGGGGATCCGTATTTTGGTGTTACTATTTGCCCGCTAAGTTCGCGCTCGAGCGCGTTGTGCACAGCTTCTGCAAGAAATTAACAGTCAGCGTGCGTGCGCCCAGTCATTTCACATGCATTACGCGTGAGACGCGCAGGGAGGCAGACAGCCCGGTCAGTATTGAGGGCTAGCGCGTCTGGGGTGAGTGCAACCCTATTGTAACCCTTTGGGTTACCCATAGTCCTGCAGTCTTTCGTCTGCCCTCATTTGTGGGGTTTTGCTCCCCATATTGATTTTGTGGTGCCCAGCTTCCGTCTAATTGAGTCTCTCCTCTTTACTTGACTCCCCACGTGTTGTGGTTTTGGGCAGTATTGTTTTATCTCGGCTATGGAAGATCAGTCCCAGTATTATGAGGAAGACGTCCAGGGGTACCTACCCTGGGATGAAGATTTTGATGAGGCGGTCGACACCTCAATCTACCGGGTGGTTAACGAGGTGGTTGGCCCTATGGAGCAACACCTCTCTGAGAAGATCGTTCAGGAGTGCGCTAAGCTGTCGGCAGCGCGAGAAGACCCTCCAGTGAATTCTATTCTGCCGTCTGGTGTGCAACCTCCACCGGCCAAGAGACAGCGGCCTGAAGGGGTGGACATCGATGCTTTTGCGCGCCTTACATCTGCGTTTTTGGCTGCAGCGCCACCACGTTCCCCAGCACCACTCCCGCCAGTCGCCCCTCAGGTTCCCCTAGATCCCCCTTCTCCCGCGACGGATGACGATGCTGCGCAAGGGGATTCTGATGACGAAGCGGGGTCTTCACGGCCTTGGCGCCCGACTGCGACCCCTTCCACCTCTATGGCGCCTGAGGACGCGGATATGCTAAACCCCGATGACATCATGGCGTTCGGCGGCCTGGGTTCCTGGCGACAAAGGGGCTAGGTTTGTCGCGGGTCGGCTCCGTAAGCCCCTTGAGAAGGAGGCTCGGGGTTGTCTGTGAGCAGAGTGCCCCAGACCCTCGTTGGACGATAAAATAGCTTGTACCCCGGAGCTGGATCCTGAGATGGCCACATTTTTGGCCAAATATGTGAAGGATCCCAGGAAAGGTATTGACAGGTCCTGGCGGTCCTGTCAGGATAAGCTCCTCGACGCCATTGGACCGATGACGAAAATTCTTGACATGGCAGAGGAAGCCAAGGTCTCCGGCTCTTCTATTTCCCCCAACGTCCTCTCAAATTAGGCACAGAGGGCTATTATCTTTCTGGGCAACGCAAATTGTGCCCTGTCCACCGAGCGTCGTCCCTCACTTTTGATTAAATTAGACCCTAAACTTGGCGATTTGGCTTCTTCGGAGGCGGGGGCTGTGGCCCAAGGGGGCCTTTTTAGCGACCCCTTTGTTAAAGAATTAGTAAAATTTGTGGCAACGTTCACTTCCCTGGACAAGGCCCAGTCCAGTATCAAAAGGGTGTTTAATCAGCGGGTTTTCCGCGGGGGCCGGGCGAGGATGGGGCCGCTCGCCCGGCCGTGGATCGCAGCATAACCCTGCTCGGGGACAAGGCTCTGGACGCGGGCAGTACAACACTACCACCAACTACACAAACTTCTACCCGATGAGAGGCCAGCATTTCAGAGGACGTGGAGGTGGACATTCCAACGGTAAGTGTGCTCCCTGCTGCAAACGTCCGCATTGGGGGGGGGGGGTCGACTGGCAGCCTTTCGAAATGCGTGGGCAAACATTACTTCAGACGCATGGGTCCTTCAGATCTTTCAGGGGTTTCATATAGAGTTTTTTGACAGCCCTCGATAGGAGCAGCCCCCTCGGCCGATCGCATTCAGCGCTCTCGAGGCACAGTTGATTGACGAGGAGGTCTCCGAGCTGCTCTGCAAAGGAGCCATCTGTCGATCAACTCTGCACCCGCACGGGTTCCTCAGCAATATCTTTCTGGTGGACAAGGCCGACTGAGGCCGGCGCACGGTTATCAACCTCAAGGATTTCAATGGGTGGTTGGTGTACCGCCATTTCAAGATGGAGGGGCTCCATCTGCTTCGCGACGGCCTCTTGCCGTCCGACTGGATGGCACGTCTGGACTTGAAAGACGCCTATCTGGTAGTCCCCCTCCATCAACCTCATCGCAGGTTCCTGCAGTTTTGTTGGGAGGGATGTGGTGTACGAATTCACCGCCCTTCCGAATTGATCAGCCCCGTGGTGTTTCACCAAGGTGCTGCATCCGGCGGTGGAGTTCCTCCACGCTCAGGGTATTCGTATGATCGTGTATTTGGACGATATACTCCTGATGGCTCAATGTCCCCGGACTCTACCCGTCCAACTGCAACAGGCGGTGTCTCTGCTGCAGGGCTTAGGTTTCATTATCAACGAGACCAAGTCGGTCCTCCAGCCTTCTCAACAGGTAACCTTTCTCGGGTTTGTGGTTGACACTGTTCAAGCAACTTTGAGTCTTCCATCTCGAAAGATGGCAAAAATTTGGCATAAATTGCGCCAGACACTCTCCAGACCCTACACCTCTTTACACCATCTGGCACGAGTGGTGGGTCTTCTCTCATCGTCAATTCAGGCAATATTCCCGGGGTCTCTACATTAGCGGGCCCTCCAGCGCCTCAAGGCATATCATCTGAGGAGGGGGAAGTCATACGATCATTTGATTCCCCTCTTGGCGGAGGCCAGGGAAGAGATCATGTGGTGGTTGTCCCACATGGAAGCTTGGAACGGACGGGCGATTTTTGGTTCGGTTCCAGACCTCATTATAGAGTCCGACGCCAGCAGGTCAGGCTGGGGGGCTCGGTGCGGGGATTTTTCCACCGGAGGAGTGTGGTCCGTAGACAAGCAGAATCTTCATATCAATTGCCTGGAGCTTCTAGC
This sequence comes from Triturus cristatus, assembly GCF_964204655.1. Classification (NCBI taxonomy): domain Eukaryota; kingdom Metazoa; phylum Chordata; class Amphibia; order Caudata; family Salamandridae; genus Triturus; species Triturus cristatus. Next base: position 81,089,199 of record NC_140586.1, on the reverse strand, counting down.
GGGCTCCTTTGCGGTCCGATGTTGGACCAAGGACAGAGTATAGTCTTGTGTCCTCCTAAAGATGGACAACGTCTCGGCGGTCCGTTACGTGAACCGATTAGGAGGTTCTCGCTCCTGTGCTTTGGCAAACTTGGCAAAGGATTTTTGGGGCTTCTGTCTGGACCACCATATCTCGGTCACAGCAGAATACCTGCCGGGCCGGAGCAATCAGATTGCGGACTGGCACTCGAGGAACCTTTACGATTCCAGTCTCTGGAAGCTGGATCCTCGGATTTTCCACGAGATCAACTCTCTTTGGGGGCCGTTTTCAGCGGACCTCTTTGCCTCCGTGTGGACCATCAGGTCCCTCGCTTCTTCAGCTGGAGACCGGACCCGATGGCAGTGGCCACGGATGCTTTTCTGCAGGACTGGACAATGGAGAGCGGTTATGCGTTTCCCCCCTTCTCTATGATAACAAGAACGGCGGCCCAGATCCATCGGCAGGCAGCGAAGGTGGTCTTGGTGACACCTTGTTGGAGGTCTCAAGTCTGGTTTCCAGTTCTGGAACTTTCTTGGGATTTTCCAATCCTACTCCCCCAATATCCTCACCTGCTTCAGAGTCCGGACGGGATGTCTCCTCACCTGATCGTGCAGGGACGACTTTGCCTCATGGTGTGGCGACTTTCAGGCAACGTTGGTCGTTGCCGGGCCTTTCGAGAACGGCTGAAAGCCTCCTGTCAAAGGCCTGGGCGGATAGTACCATGAAGCGTTATCGGTCCGCTTGGACGAGATGGGTTCATTGGTGTCTTCGACGGGAGTTGGATCCCGTGGTCGCAGGTGTCGTTCACATGTTGAATTTTCTGGCAGATCTGGTGTCTGATGGGCTGGCCTATCGTTCTATAAATGCAATCAGATCAGCGATTTCGGCGGGTCATGTTCCGTTAGACGGCAACCCAGTTGGAGAACATCCGTTAGTCTGCAGGATGTTGCGAGGTATACGGTTATCTTTGCCCCTGAACCGCGTTAATTCAGTCCTTTGGGACGTCAATTTAGTTTTGAACTTGTTTTTATCTTGGCAGCCCAATAAATATCTCTCACGAAAAGAGATGTCGTTGAAACTGGCTATGCTCTTATGCTTAATCTCATGCAGGAGAGTTTTGGACGTCCGGGCTTTGGACATTTCGGCAAGAACTTTTTCTCCTGATGGAGTAGTTTTTACAATAGGACGTCGGACTAAGTGTCTTTCTCGTACGGTTTCATACCCAGCTTTTCATGATACACCAAAATTGTGTGTGGTGGATTGTCTCAAGGCCTATGAGGACATAACCCAAGAATTCCGCCCTCCAGGCAAACGTAAACTTTTGATTGCTCTCAGGAAACTGCACAAGGCGGTGTCCTCTCCCACAATCGCAAGATGGGTGCGTTGGGTCATGCAGTAAGCGGGTATTGATACAAAGCAATTTGGTGCTAATTCCGCTAGAGGCGCTATGGCCTCGAAAGCGTTTGCGCTGGGAGCACGTCTAGAGGACTTGATGCGAGCAGCGGATTGGTCCTCGGACTCTATGTTCAAATGGTTTTATTTCAAACCGGTCCTGGATGTGGCTCATTTTGTGGTAAGTAAGCTTTGAACTAGCATAATCTGAAGCCTACGGTCCTGCCATAGAATCGGAATTTGCCAAGCAGTGCAACAGTAAGTTCCATTTCTATTAAGGACACGAGGCGAGGATTATCCCACCCGATGCACGGCAGTGCAAACCCTCCCGTATGTTGGTAAGTAATCACTTTTTGGGTTTCTGGGGAGATGAGATGTACACTGTTCAGTCTTGAGTTTACAGTTTTGATCATGTTGTTGTTAATGCTCTATTCTTTAATTATTTTCGTCCTCCTGATGTCTTCCTTGTTCTTCCAGGAAGCGATGGGTCAAAACAGGACCAGTGATTTGGCGTGACTCGCGCGAAGAAAGAGGCAGCAGTGAGACTGACATGGGACTATGTACCTCGGATGGTGGAGATAATAGAAGGACTAAGGACTGTTTCTTGCTCCCTGGTTGTAGGAAGTTGTAGTTATTTACGGTTGTGATGTTCTATTGGTTATCTTTCTGGCTGCTTGGATTTCGCATTGTAATAAAGCAAAGGAAGAAATAAGCATAATCCTTGCCTCCGTGTCCTTAATAGAATTGGAACTTACCGTCACACTGCTTGGCAAAATCCGATTCTCCCACATAGTCATCCACAGACTCCCCTTTACTCTGTTTAAGCAGGGAAAAAAAATCTCATAATGCCTATACAGATTAGGTGCAAAATACTTCTCTAAATCACGTAAAGCAGTGTCAATAACATTCATGTCACCAATAATCGTTGTTGGCATGCAACTGTATGTTTTCAAACCTACAGGACCTACGGAATGAAGGAGGAACCTTTTCTTCTGGGCCGCTGACAACTTTTTGGACTCCTCGACTGCCTCTATGTAATTGACTACATAGTCCTTCCACTCTACACACTTTAAGGATGGTTCACTACCCGAAATGCGCATGGGGTGCTTACAGAAAAGTTTAGTTGAGCCATGGTACTGTCTGTTAAAAACAAATCAATGCTCAAGTCTTATTAAGATCATAAGGTTCATTACTGACACCTTACACTTCCCCATTGAACATGCACTCAGTGTTACCAAATGTAGCTCCCCTTAGTAAAGTATCAGTTCGATGTCCTAACCTGTTTCCTGTGTACCGTTATTACACATCCTCACGAATGTGCCAATGCAGTCGGACAATTAGCCGCACTCCACCGCACACCTTTCCAAGTGTGCAAATGCTGATTAACAAACGACCACACTCCTCCAACAATGCGCTCATATTGAAGACACTCACTCCCTTATTTGGTGCCTTTTTCTTCTTGTGTTTCATTGTTCCATAATGGCCCCAAACATAAGGTCACGCAACGTGACCAGGTGCCTTACACGTGAAGTCGACCTCCGTCATGTGCATTCAATGTGTCCCAACAGTGAAGCACGCATCAGCGCGGTGGTGTTCGATGGCTGCGGGGAAAAGAACTCACCGGCTACAGTTACCACTTAAAAGTTGCCTCCGATCGCGATGCCAACAACCAGGTGCCAGTTTATTTACTCCTTGCAATGGTTGTTATTGCCACAAATTCAAGGGGTCTGGCCTTCACAATCCTTACAGTGTCAAACGTAGTTGAAGCACCATACATCCAAACCGTCTTTCAGTATTTTACCGCTGCTCCCCAAGGTGGTCTCCAGTTTGGTGAACCAAGCTCATTGCCAAATTGTCATGTGTGTACCTCCTGGTTGCACTAATCAGCACATGCGTATGCAGGCAGTTTGAATTAGGTTACTTTAATTAAGACAATCCAAAAACAGGAAGCGTGTACAGTTCCTATTCCCTCAGCAGACTGTCCTTCAACAGAATGCTAAGGGCACTGGAATCACACATTGTTATTCCATTCCAATGGAAGGCAATGAAATGCTAAGTATACAAAAATAACACTTGACCAAGTGTTCTAACTGGGCTTAGGGTTTGGTCACGGAGACTAAAAAGCCTTCTGAAAACACAGCTATAAATGCCTTTTTAATATCAGGCACATGGGGGTTGAGGAACAGTGCTAGTGTCCTAGATCAGGACAGAGGGTACAAGGGTTTAAAATCATATTAAAGGAATATTTCGAATAAACACTGATAATTTGAAAGAGAAGTCAACTTTCATATTTCGATGCCTTAGGGAAAAGGAGTCCTAATAGGGATAGATTTAGTTTGAATGTATTAAATCCAACAGGAAGCCCGTGCATGCTGTTCAAGGGTTAGAATGCCAGTTAGCAACATACCACAAAGGGACGAAATATGTGTTATAGGAGGCTGCACGAGTGGGGATGGGTTACATTCAACAGTGCACACCATATGTTTGTTAGGCGTTGCTATAAGACAGCAAAAGTCGCTGGGAAAGCAACATTTGAATGCAACCCTTAACCCGAGCTCAACCCACTTAGAACTTCAAGGAAAACATGATGTATACAAAATATCAGTAACAATATCACAAGAAGGGAGGGACTTGGAACTAGGGTTAGAAAAAAGAGGTCCTGTACCTGTGCTCCTAAGACAATATATATAGCGAAATGGTAACAGTGCCTAATGGAAAAGAGATAGGTACTCCGTAACCCTAGTGTGGTCAGGATTAAGGTATAGGTGTCTCCAAAGGATGGTTGAGTGTGCTCGTAAGTGTGAACTCCTAATGTCTTTATTGCCCTCACACAGTCTTGCAAGTGTAAAGCATCATCATGGGGCGTTGCTCCTCGTGGGGGTGGTGCTGCAGTCCCTCACGGGCTCTCAAAGAGAGCTCTTTGTTGGAGATCTTTTCATGAGGTGCCGTACTTGTGCATGTGGGTGTGTGGGTAAAGAAAGTGAGTAAGAGTGGGGTTAAAATTATCTTTAGGTACCCAAAAGGAATTTTATTAGGGGTCCATGAGGTAAGTTAAAATTAATAAGGTTTGGAGACTCTCCTTCAGACTTATACTGATCAGTTGACGGGTGTACAGGCACATCGCTGAGGACGACACGCATCCACCCTCGGCAGTCTGACTTGTCGCTGACGCGGCCCTCCGCACCATTAGGGGAGGCTTCCGGTTTTTGAGACTATGAACACTCGTGTCTCCGACGCAGAGGCGTCACCTCCTACCTGATTATGGGTGAAGTGGCAGTATAGGGTGTCTTTCCCTGACTACCACTGAATTTACTTTGTTTTTTTTCACACATTAGGTCCCGAAGAAGCGCACAAGGATCCATTAGGGACCACAAGCTTGCGCGAAACATGTCGACCATCATTCACTTTTAGCTCACCCTACACTTTCGCTTATGGTTTGAGAGCAGATGGGAACATACTAATCCCTCCCCTTATTTAGTCTGAAGGAGTGTCTCCAAACCTTAATAATTTTAACTTACCTCATGGAGCCCTAATAAAATTCCTTTTGGGTACCTAAAGGTAATTTAAACCCCACTCTTACTCACTTTCTTTACCCACACACCCACATGCATGTTTCCCACCAGGCTGCATTACACAGCCTGGTGGGGAACATGCACTGGCTGTGTACACACTCTAGAAGCTACCTTAAAGTTGTAGTTATTTACATTGTGTTACCGTGTCCCTACAAGCACTCTATAATAGGAGTGTTGGGCATATCAAAAACTGTGAAGGGCTGTCCTCACACACCTTCAAGTATCATGCTTCATCATTGGCAGCCCTGGCTCTCTAAAAACTCGGTTTGATAGAGGGCGGGCCAGCACCTGGAGACAGGGAGGCACTTCTAATCAATAAAGTGCGGTGCCATGAATATAGTGAGTGAAAAACCAATGTAGTACTCCAAATCACATTTAATCGTAGGGTGCATTACTTGGTATTAAAATGCTGGAATGTGGGAATTAGGGAAACTATTACCCCATCACCACTGTTTTCGTCAACATTTTTCTGCCTGTGGCTCTATTGAGTCCGCGGCATTCTTCAGAACGCAAGTCGGGCTCCTACTTTTGTTAATATGACACTAGATATTATCTCTTTGCTAGAGCGGCCTGTGTCTGTCTCTATCCTATGGTTGCAGTTCTGAGATACCCCAACATAGGGTCTTTAATGCCCCATGGGAGGAGAGCTGAGGGACCCCTGTAGTCACACTTGCTTCAAGGTGCGTCCCTCGCCATACACCTATGCATGTCCACTCCTGCTCCTCAACGGGGCACATTGTCGGGGAGCAGGAGCGGACGTACATAGGGGCAGTACTGTGCTTTTAAAGAGCCAATGTAAAAGAGTGTCAAAGGGCACAAATAGGTGAAATGGACACACACTGAGGGGCAGAGTGCACAGAGCAGTGCAGGTAACAGTATGAGGCTTCACATGTCTGTAGGCCCTGCTACAAGTATAAATATGCACGAGTAATGGGATTCCTACTCCAAACCCATACATCAACGATCATAAAAGGCTGCAGACAGTACTATGCACTAGAGAAAGAAAAAACTGCAAAAAATTGCAAATACAGAGAGCATACAGCAGTTGAGGTAACACACATTTTTGGAGAGATGAGCTCTCTCTTGCACCCAGGTGTAATCTTACCATTTGCACCACTCACTGTTTCTTTGCCACTGCAAGCAAATTCTGGCAGGCGATGAAGCAAGATTCACCCAGGTCTGCTGGGAGAAGGCTGAATGGGGCAATTTACATCGAATCCTGCAAGAACAACTCCCTTGGACCAGCCCTGTGACTTGTGAACACAGATTCCACATATGGTTTTTGGTTGCTACCAAGGTGGCGGTCCCAATGACCGGAATATAGTATTGGAAAATGCGGGAAGGAAAACTGTGATACAAGTTACAAAGCAAATACAAAAAACAAAAACAACAAAAAAAGACTAGAGTTTTATGCATGGGAGGGCAACCTCAAGTATTCGTAGAGTGTATCAGGTCCGAGAATCAGCTACTAGCAAATGGACAAGAGGAATTCACAGGAGATGATAGCAAAATTTTATTAGGAATAGGAAAGCCATCTGTGAAAGATAGATTGTTCCGGCTGAATAAATAATGTCTGTAGCTCATGGGGTTCACTGCGTGCAGGATGGGGTACACCGGGTGACCATGATACTTGTGGGTGCTATGTGTCCAGGCGACATATGGGGCTGTCGTAGACCATCTGCAGGTTGACCTTGTGACCCACCAGCTCCCGGATGTTGTTGATGCCATATTTGATCATCGTGGGCCTGCAAGAGAAGAGATCAGTTAGAGACAGGCAGAAGACTACCAGAGGAGAAACCTCTTCCTGCAAGTGAGCAGAGACACATGATGTTAGGGAAGCTGCTGCTCCTGGATACACTGCAGCATCCCAGCACTTGGGCACGGCTCCACAAGCGCACCATAACCCCGGCCACTAGTATTCCTTTTCAGTCGTCTTCTAGAACCAACACTGTATACTCAACAGCACCTTGATCTTCCCAGGCCTTCAATGAAGGGACACTTTTAATGAGGTTTCTCTCATTTCTAGCCTGCAGCATGCACTTGTTCTTTCAGTTCTGGGACTCCCCACCAACAATTAAACCCACATGGAGCCACCTCTACAATCCATGTTCTTGTGAGGGACCTGGCACCAAAGTAGTATTAAAACCCTTTATCGCATGAAGCATGCAAAGGGGTTTTACAGCTACCGAGCACTTTAACGTCCCCTATAAAAGGTCTGAACTAGTCAGCCCTATGGACATAAGGGAAAAAGCAGACCAGCCTCTCTGCAGGGGTTTTATTTACCCACAGGTTGGTACTGCTAGGAGGTCAGCAGACGTGGTCAAGAATTATTTCTTAGAACCTTTCTCAAGCCTGCCAGTCTTCCAATAGCAATGACAAGTTTGCAAATGTATAACATTACAATGCATGTTTTTACCACGCATGGTAAGTATTTATATTGCAAGTAAAACATTTATATTCTTTTAGTTTAATATTTTTAATTTACTCCCAATCTACCTTTATTACTAACCACCACCCCTAAATGTAATATTTAATTATTTCCTAAGATTAACTCCCTGTATGAATTGTAATTATATATATACACACATATATACACACACACACACACACACACACACACACACACACACACCCCCCAAGCATACATACACAGAGACACACACAGACACACTGCCTGCCAGGGCAAAAATCCGTATCCCAAAGGAAACAATGGTAAAGGCATGATGGTAAAGAAAGGCATGCATGGAAAAGGCGGTTTCCTCCATACGGTAGGATTCTGGGAGACTGGGCATCGTCCTGGGAAGCCTTTGGTGTAGAGTGGTGTGAAAATATAAGGAGGCAATTGGCAGGAAGGAGCATCATTCCAACTTACCTTTCTAGGGACAAACCCCATGCGATCACAGACACCCCCTCTGGTAGGCCCATGGGCAGCAGCAACTCTGGCCGGAAGACACCCGAATTACCAACCTCCACCCACTTGCGTAGTCCTGCCAGGAAGAGAGGAAACAGAACAGGTCAGAATATCTGGAGAACGAGAGTACTTCCATTAATAGGAAATAACCAGAAAAAAACTCAAATGGCTAGTGTGGGTTGAAGTGCAGTTTAAAGGTATAATCTTTCTTAAGTCCCGATATCCTGTAATGTTTAGTGTCACTTTTAAAATGTTTAGAATATTTTAAAGCAGAACCTTCTGTATATGATTTTCTACAGTCCACTGATTTGCAAGGATCCAGGTCTACTTTTCAAAAGGAAGGGGCGTGGAACTGATGGTATGTTTGCAGAGTGATGTCAGCCTGGTTTCTGCACACCTAAAATGCCATTCTGTTCAGTCATTCCAACAGGAAGTAACGAACTGTGGTATCTCTTCAGCAACATGACGTCAGATTGTCACATCCCACCTTGAGGATGGCCTTGAGACCGGGACATTACTCCAGGAACCAGATATTTCAGACCTGCAACATTCGGGGACCAGGTGCCCTTTTGAGGCATCAATCCCTTACTATCCATAACCCAAACTTTGCCACCACACCATGACCAGAATATCAGGCATTACATCATTTTAGGAACGTGAAATCACTCCCAGAATCAGACGTCAGGCTTTGACAACTATCCAGACCGCAGACGTCAGTCGGTAGCATTAACCCTGGAACTGTCATACTGACTCTCGCATCACTAACTGCAGGGACTGGACGTCAGACTATGACATCACTTCTGGAAAATGAAGTCGGACTACAACAATACTTAAGGGATCTGAAAGGCTAGGCAACAAATCAGAAAAGGGACGTAAAAACCCAGCGAAGGGAGACATCAGGTTGTAAAGTTAGAGGAAAACCAACTATTTAAATAAAATTCTGCATAGTAACTACACAAAATAAATACCATAACATGCAACATAAAACAAGAGTTAGTAAAAAGCTTTGTAAACCTAAACGAAGACATGCTCCGATTCTAAATACAAATTCAGAAACTAAACTTGAGTATGATGTATTCACAAAATGTACTCTCAATAAACACTGCGATTGAAAGACGGTAGAAGTTGGATTTTAAGAATTTCGGAAACGGGTTCACAGGTCGGCGGTCTTAGTTGAACAAACAAAAAGTCATGTCCCTGAGTAACATAGGAAAGTTCGCAAGAAAATAGAACGAGCCTCAACGCAGACTGCCTGAGAAAAAAATAAAATGTTGTTTCCTCCTTATTTTTGGGAAATGTGGCAGAGCGATTCCTAAAGGTTCCTACTTCAGAAGGAACCTCAGAACTCACCTATTCAGAACTGAACAGTGTCTGCTCCTCTCTAAGTCCATACTGACTATCCACACCCTACCTCCTTTGGTAATGTTTTTTTTAGCAGGCGTTCCTCAGAGCGCTTCGCTGCCCATGTGGCAAGGTCTGCTCTATTTAAGTTTTTTTTTTTTATTGTTTGGGCATATGAGCCTTCTACAGGTGTGTGAACTGGCACGCTGTGCGCTGGACAGATCCTGGCACACAGCTGAAACTACTGCACTGGTTACCCTAGAAGCAATGTACTATGACTGAAATAAACTGCTGAGTGAAAATTTAATAAAGTATACACAAAGTGATGAATAGAATGCTTGAACTCATCTCAGCCACTGGTAATAACTCGGGCCACATCCCAGTCCATCGTTATTTTGCACACTATGCCACCTCAGTTTGGACCCAGCTATTTGTAAATCAGTTTTGACCCTGCTCAACGGTAACAGTCCAGGCCGAACTGATGAGCCCATAATGCCTCCGCAAGACTGGTCCTCGACCTGCCAAGGCACTGCCACATCTCCCAGCACCTGCGCACACCCCACTGGCTCCCCATCGAAGCTAGTCACCTTCAAGATGATAACCCACGCCCACAAGGCCCTCCACGACACCAGACCAGCATACCTCAACAGCGGACTCAAATTCCACGCATCCCAGAGGACCCTACGATCAGCCCAGCTCTCCTACGCGTGATTCCCCACACCAGAAAGACCAGATCGGGAGACCACTCCTTCTCCTTCCTCACAGCCCGAGCCTGGAACGCCCTTCCACTACACCTCAGACAGACAACATCGCTCCCAATCTTCACAAGAAACATTAAAAACCTGGCTCTTTGACAGACCCCCCCCCCCCCCCTTGATTGCCTGGAGTCTGCTAACCCCCCCCCCCCCCCCCCCCCCCCAGCGCCTTGAGACCCTTACGGGTGAGTAGTCGCGCTTAACAAACGACTGATTGATTGATAACAAGCATGAACCGGTCCTGGGTTGCTTGTGTTTCCGGTTCAGGGAGGACCTGGCTTTGCAATTCGGGCTGCGCTGGACTGTTCCCCTAGGAGCAGGGTCAAGACTGATTTGCAGCCTGCTACAGAATACAGTTTCAATTGTAGTCGAAACCACAACTTGGTTTCAACTCTCTGAAGTCAGGATGCGCTTCCATCATTCCCCGCTGGAGGGTCTTATTCGATGGGATGGACGTTTTGTGTGTGTAATCTTTACGATATGAACGATCGAATTTGGAGTGACTTCTGGTGTGTATTTAGGATCCCTTGTGGTTTTACCAGTAGTCAGACTCAAATCATGCAGCAATAAAAAAATAAGAATAATTTCTACACCTGTCAATTATAAATCACAAAGACAGTTCTGTCTGCAGTGTCAAGTGCGGTACAGAAGGATGCTTGGCGCTCAACTGCCGGGAAGAAAAGGGAAGAAAAGACAGATGGGCGCTGTCGGCCCCAGGCACGTCCCTCAGTAATCTTGCCAGGATTAAGCAACTTTAATCCTCGTAGATCTGTGCGGAGAAACTCTCTTCCCGGAAAAGTATTTGAATGCAGCACTCTGGGCCAATAAACGAGTTTTAAATCCTAATATAGGGATTCCAGAAATAAGCAGCTAGGTTTGGATAGCGAATAAGGTAACTCACTCAAACTACTAACTGCCACTTTTAGTCTACAAAGCTTGCATCGCTAGGGTGCTCGTTTAACCGAGAGTCCACAGAGCGTGTAAGAAATGTTTGTCATACATACCCTCATTCCGAAGCTCCGCTAAAAGGGAAATTTTGCGCTTGACTGAGTTTTCTTCTAGGAACGGGGGAATAACGTGTTGCAAGTGTTTTTGTGACCGGCACTACTGTTTCAAATATTCCTCCAAGTTTTATCCGGAAGCATTTGCAGGGGTCAAAAACTTGGGAGGGAGTGCATTCAGCACCTCACCTGCATTTTAAAATCAGGCGCAAATGACATCTACACCTAATTTTAGACAGACAAAATGAAACTGATATAGGTAATAGTTGCTTACATCACTGCCATCTTGTGGACTTTAAAATTATTGCAGTTAAAATGTTCTCTCGCCTGCTTAAAACCTTAAATTGCTGTGGCTTTCCCCCTCAGTGCTGAGCCCTCAATGTGCTGCAGTTCATGCTCAAGTCTTATTTCCGCAAAAGATTGCCAGCCCAAATTTGCATCCATCCCCCCCAAACATACACACACGTTAGGGATTCCAAAGGCATCCAGAGTCTGTGGTTCCCCTTGAAGGGAACCAGGAAAATTGCAAATATGTGACTTTTTTTTTAAATATAGGAAAAAAGTGCTGTGCAATAAAAGTGTGCGTGTTTCCCCTTAAAGTGGCATCAACAAAATGTTTGCTGTGGTAAGGTGACACTCTTTCAGATACAGGGTTGTTAAAAACAATTCCACCACAAGTTTTGCAATATTCGAGGTGATGATCAATATTTTCAATTTCTATCCACTTGCCATTTGTGGGGGAATAATGTGTGAAACTCAGTGAACCTGGAAAACTATACATTAATGAAAATTAGACAAAATTCTGAATACAGGAGTAGGTCATTTGTGTAAATTGCTCATAGTTTTCCAAAAGAAACTAATTGTTGAAATAAAGGAGTATAAAATAGAAAAAGGTGACAATATAGCTGTCATTTATGGCGCCGACGCCCTACACAAGTGATATACTGTTACATCTGTCACATTCTTTCAACTGCAAAGCTATATAAGGTTAATCAGTTGTCAAAAACACAACACCCATAGCCATCAACAAACATTAGGTTTATAATGATTTTACATTATATTTCAACCATGTAACAGTTTATAAGGTAAAATCTAATAAATAAAAATAGGTATGGAGGACACTATGCATTTTATGAAATGCGCCCAAGAATCTGAATTTAAGAATAGGGGTTATTAATACCACTCTGAATTAAGGATTAGCCATAACATAAGGTGATTTAGAGGGTGTTTTCCAAATATTTTCTATTGTGCTCATGACAAATTGAAAGTCAAAAATAAATGAGGCCCTACTGTTTTGTGCATTTCCACTTTTCTCCGACTAAAAATGACACCCAGTTTGTGTGAGTGGGCCTTTCACTTGTAACAAGAAAGGTTTCAAAACAGAACATGGAAACAAAGTTTTATCCATTTGATTTCAATCATTCTGGGTGTGTGGGTAGCTGTAGTATGTGGGTCCGGGTTTGGCAGGAATCCAGTGATACCTACAGACCCCAGACACTTAGGAAAACTAGGGACCAGGAGGAGACCAGAGTTGTGTGGCTTATACAAATTTTTCTTACTCAAAAGGACCTCCAAACTTAAAAATAATTAGTCTGTACAGTTAAATAAATTTCTCTAAACTAGTATATTAAAACTTACATTAAACATTTTTTTTTTTAAACTGCTGTACAAGTCAATATATAATTCATGTTGTAATCATAAAGTGCACGTGCCAAGTCCATTATGATTTTACATTTTTCAGCCTAGAGTTTCAAGCCTTCCTTTTCCTTACCAAGCTTACACCAAACAAATACCTACTAACACTAAAAACCACTGTTTGCTTGGTATCAGATCATAATAATCTTTCTGCTTCGTGGCAGGATCTGATACCAAGCAGACGACAAATGGGTTTAATCCATTTCTTCCTACATCGCGAATAGGCTGGACAGAAAAACAATAGGTGTAATTCATTCTCTATTGCACCTGAATCGCATAATACACATCTGCCCTCCTCCGCTTCGCCTGACACCCATTTCACGGTATTTCCCTTTATCTGTAAAATACCATAACGATATTTAAGGTATAAGGATTTAGCTAGCTGCGGCTGTATTTCATCTAGGAAGGGCTCAAATTTCCAAACGGTTTTAATATGGAGGAACCGTGATGTCAATGATCCCACAGTAGAAGAATGGGATGAAAAGTTGTGTATAAAATAAAAGGTCTCCTTTAAAAGCTTTTTTGAGGTCTTAGTCAGGCCAGACGGCTTATCCCAAAATTGCCTAAGTCCCAGTTTCAAAAACCAGTTGTGTATGTGCTTTAGCCAGGTCAGGCCTATACCTTTATTGAGACCTAGGATTTCCTCAAGCCCCACTCTATAATGTGCAAGCCCATCCGTGCACCACAGGTGAACCCAGAACAGCAATGATCTTAGGTTAGCCTGGTCATCCACGCGGTGAAAGTTTAAATCCATCAGAACAGGGGTCAGAGGTGTACGTATCGGGAGGCTTAGTACTTTCCTGAGAAACTTCTTTTCACCCACCTTGAATGTATCATTCGTCTGGGGGCCCCACAGCTCTGCCCCATACAGGCTGAGACTATGTATAAAAATGGACCCCACATATCTTCTCCTGGACCTGTGAGAATCAAAAGAAGGATTGCCCTACTGTATGAAGAACCTGACAGAAGACGACCTGTTTTCCAGTGGCCAGGATGTAAGTATTCAGTGAGAGGCAGTTGATTATCTGCAAAGGGGCTGGAGGGAAAAACTAGGCGATAATCTTAGGCTTTTCTGACAGACGAAATAGCTTTTTGTAAGGATACTTAGAAACACTTGTGCATGCCATTCTTGTAAATGCTAGGCTGAATTGGGTGATTAGTACTACATAAAAACACAAACTTTGATTTGAGGGGTAACCGTACTGCTGGCATGCCAGTCTGTCCGATCATCTAGGGTGGATCAGAGGGCAGATTGCCACATCAAAAATAAATAAGCACTGTGATCATTTAAAATCTGGGCCAATGCATTCCATCTAATAGCCAGATGAATATGAGCATGTAAAGGAGACAAGGCATATGACTCTTAAAAGATTACCTAATATGCCAAAAGCAGAATGCCGATGGTTCAGCAAAAATGTGCCAATTTGCTTGCTTTCTCACTACATGATCACGGTGTGAATGCATCCTCTGTCGATTGCTTATTCGCAATTATCAAAAAGCGCCGACAAGAAAGGCTAAGATGGCACTACATGATTAGATTCTGTGACCTGCAGGTTGCACACAGACCTCTGTTGCAGGCACACTACTCGTCTGAGATACTATACTAAAAATCAACCCTGAGACTGTCATGTTACAGATGCATTAAAATCATTGCACTACATTTCCAGGAAATCAATCATACTGAAACAGGCTACTTTTTAACACAGACAGAACTTCGACCTGCATTCTGACTCGTTATTTTCTTTGCTGAATTTACTATTTAAGGCAACTGCTCCTAAACGGACTATTAAAGTTCTATGGTTTGCATTTATTTTTGTCATTAAGTCAGCTCTAATTGTACATCAATAAATGGACACCCACTGGGGTTGGGTGCACTTGGGGCAGAGGGCACTCTGGATTCAGTGCACTCAAGTATCTAAACTAGGGTTAAGCCATAGCACCTTGGTTGAAATACCAGAGGCGCTCCTTTTGCACTCCATAAACTGCATACAGCATAAGCACATTGCACCCATTTTCTCAGTTCATCATTCATCCACCCTCAATCCCCCGCACTTTTTAAAATTAGAAGCACTGGACAAACATACACCAGAGTAGAACTAAACCAACGCCAATATCCTCAAGCCCACACTCCCAAGCACATATTGCTCCACAGAAATCAGTAACCAAATCTAGCCAGCCACTAGCCAGTATAACCCATCAGTAAACAGTACAGCAGTCAGCTCTGACCTTGTTGGCCACTCTCCAACATACCTCGCAGCTAAACCATAGTAATCACAACCAAGCACAACGTCAACAGACCACGGTCTGAGCAACGAAAAACTCAAAAAACACCCAGACTCCCAAAGGGATTAAGAACGGCACAATGGAAGGAAATCATAATACAAATGCACTTAAAAGAACACAACCAAACCTCATGCTTTTTCCTAGGATGTGGGTTAAATCTTCCAAAGTATTTCTAGAAGGGGCGTCGGATTATGAGGAACATTTATTTTCCTAGTTTTATACAAACTGTACAAATGGTGCAGATAAAAAAAAAAACAGGATGTGCAAAAATCGTCATTTTCCTTGTTTTTAATTTTTACAGCACAGTTAAATAATTTTTCACTCTAATGAAACACAGCCAAACTGGAAAACCCATGCACCATTTTTATCTGCAAGTTTAAACTTTTGCGCGGCTTCCTAACGAACAACGGTATTGCACATTAAAAAGAGCCTTCACTGTTTTGCCGAGAGGTTTGTTTTATCCAGATCATTTGTTAATGTTGAAAGACAAATGTGGTACATACACTTTCACAAGGAGTCACTATTTTCAGGTAGATGTGATAAAATGAAAAAATCTTAAGTCTTCCATGAACTTATGCGAAGGTTGAAAAAAAACACTCCTTCTAACACACATGCACTTACAGACACAAAAAGATAGGCGCCTAGACATGGCAGAAAGCTGTCACCCGTCCCTCTTGCACCCCAACATTCTCAAAAGGCTGTCCACTTTCACTTGTCTTCCGTGCCCACCCACATTCCCTTTGAAAAGCTGTGGTGTTGTTACAGTAAGCATGCCTCACCTTCGTGGTAGCTGAACACCTCCATGCTGGGCTCGGTGTATGGATTGTACGCAGGCTTGAAACGTAGCTTTGTGATCCCTACCAAAAACAAAGCGGTAAATTGTTAGACAGGCCATTCTCTTGCGCTGCCAGAAATAGTTTGGATATTAAGAGACTATGCACTTCTTAAATAACACTCCACTAGGCTTTCTCACTGCCAGGGGCATTGAATGAGGCTGACATGTCCTTCATTTATAAAATTAGTGTGGGGAAAAGGCGGGAGCTCTGATAAGTGTAGACCCAATAGCTGTAATGTCATCCTTTTTAGGTTTTGCCTATTGTTTTTAATATAAACTTACAAAGGACTTACATCCTGCCTCATCTCTTTCCTGGCTTCTCATTGGTTCCTGTGCGTGCTACTTACCTTTCCCTCCATTTCTACTGGCTGTAGCATATTTTCCTGCATTTACCAATGCTTGTTCCTCGTCTGCTTCTCTTAATAGTTTCCCACCGTCGAAATACTGTTAAAATCCGCTTTGATGGAACTATATTTTAAGTTTTGCCATTTACTTTTGTAGCATATTTATTTAACAATTTTTCACCCGGAGAGATTAAGTGATTTGCATGAAATCACAGGATGTTGCAGGGTACAGCGGAGACTCAAACCAGGATCCACAGTCCTCGAGTAAGCAGCTCTGGCGCTGCGCCACATCCTATCCGCTCCCGTGTTACCTGTCGGGGATCTCTTTCCTTCTCCCAGACAATGATTGATGAAAACAGCTCTTTGTTAATTACATAGGTGAACCGGATGCATTAACACTGCTTGTTTTACTATGTAACGGTTACCTGTAAATCGATCTCTTTGACGCAAACACAACTATCTTCATCTTATGACCTGCACTTTTCCAGCATCTATGGTTCATCAACATCAGGAAATACGCAACAGGGAAGAGTTTTCACTTATTTTCTGTAGGTTTTAATGGTAAACATTAACTGAATGATTAGAGCCAGAGAGGGTGTCATATTGTGGATTAACTTCAGTTCAAGGTATTAATGATACAGTCTTAGGTCTCCCACCTTTCATTTCAAAACCGACCTTGTCTAAGGCCCAGGATCTCTGTAACAGGCAATCTCTTTATGTTAATGCCTAAAAACATTTTATCATTTTTGGAGAAGGGCTAAGAACAAATCCTGCCTTTAAACAACTTGGGTTCACCTATTGTGAAGATGATACAGGAATATTAACGCACTAGGCGACACTTAAACCAGAGCGTAACATTTAGATATTGTCTGGCACCGTTTTAAAGTACAGCTCCCTTTTTTTCTTTTGTCCCAAACTCCTTGAAATATTTACATTCGACCATGATTGGGTCCCAAGGAGCTAGTGTAGTACCCAATCAGGGAACCCTCTAAAATGTCACACTTGTTTGCTCTTGCATTGCACGCTTTTGCAGGATCCACAGCTCTAGAGTCGATCTAAAAATTAAACAGATACCACGCTCCTCTCTTATTTGAGGATGACCAATCTGGTGTGATAGCTTCTGGGAATAGCATTAGAGACGACAACAACACAACCCCCCCACCTCAAAATCCTGAAACCATGTTAATTGGCTTGTTTATAAAAGGGGACTGGTAGCCTGCCACATTGAAGGCGTCTGCACAAAGATCTACGCTGGGGGACTTGGGACATTCCAGCAAGATCCCACTCAGCGTTGGTTGTAAACCCAACGGGCACTACAGTACAGCAGAAAAACTGTACAATAAAATATCCTGATAATCCCGATAAGCAAGGCCACTGACACTCTCAAGCCCGGGAACAGGTGAAGCACCAAGGAATAACCGCCAAAGAAAGTGATCTTGGTACTGGCAGATCAACTGCTACCGGAGGCTTAGTAAACTGCAAGTGCAGAATAGAAGAAAACAAAACAGCACTGCACTGTTCGGAGGTGTCAGACCTCTGCCCGCATGCAGACAAATGTGTACATCAGGAGAATAGATAAAAGAAGAATGCCATTCGCAACAAATATATGAGGGAGGCAGAGACTGGTGACTTCGGCGCAGGTGTCCCGCCTCGCTTTAGAAAGGTGAAGGTGAAACCTATCCAATAGGAACAGAGGGAAGCACAAGGTAGAGAGAAGTTTCTGCCCACCAGCTAAATAGAATCTTCCATCTACAAAAGCTAGGGGCCTGACCAGTTTCATGGTAACTCAGGTAATCTTGTTTATGGATTGGGATGGCCTGACAATGTGGCTACTGATTTCCGTCGTGGACAGCATGCAATATCTAATAGGCCATATTCTACGGGGAGGTTTATCTTTGTTAGGAAATTGACAGCACACTTGCTGCCGTTTATTAATTGTTCACAGAATCAGTAGGAATCGCACCAACGAGGTTACAGGTCAATTAATCCTTGATTTAAAAGCCAAAGATACAAACACTGTAAATTCTACAGAGCTTATAAACATAGATGTGAGGATGCTTATCCGAATGCTACCACTGATCCTAGAAAAGACCCATAAAAACATCCGAAAGGCAACATATTTGAGCTCATGGAGATACTTGCAGTCCTTGACCCTAGACGCTGAAAAAGCATTTGACCAGGTAAGGCAACGTCTCCAGTGGGAGATCTGAGACAAAATTAGATTTGGAACAACATAGTGAAGCTGTGCCTTTGTCAACTACGAAGCACCCAGGGTGGGCATATTGGTAAATTGCAAGATATTGGATTATATCTACTTGAGATTGGACAAGCAGGGATGCCCTCTATCCTCATTGTTATACGTCTTTGCAACAAAACCCATAGCAGGTAATATTAGGCAAAACAATAGAATCATCCAGCTAGAAAATGCACAACAAAGTTATTTTATTCAGGAATCATGTGCTATTCACCCTTACTAACATAGATGCGTCCCAACACGCCTTGCTACAGCACCTAGTGGATGAGTTAAAACCTACCTTTCATTCTAATCGATACCTGGGGTAAACCCAACAACCCTTTTGTTGATGTTACTCAAGTCTAAACGGATTGAGCTGAAATGAAATACACCTAATGATCTAACTTGGTGAAAGGCTTCATTTGTCAGGCAGGAAGTAAATCATTAAAATTAATGTGTTCCCCAGACTGCTTTAACTTTTTCAAGCTATACCAATATTTTCTCCCCAGGCTGCAATTAGGGTCCTACAACAGCAAATTGATTATTTTATCTGGGATAGTGGGAAGACAAATGTAAAGAGAACAGTTGATGGACAGAATGCAGATCAATGTAATACATTCACACCAGTACAGAGATATGGGCCTAAATACATCATTTGTTTGCTCACCATGCCATTCCAGTTTGAACCCAGCCATATGCAAATCAGTCTTGACCCTGTGCCTCATGGGAACAGTCCAGCCCGAACTGCCAAGCCAGGTCCTCCCTGGACTGTAAAGACAAGACTCATAAAAAGTCAATGGTACACTGACCTGGGGGGGGCGGGAATGGCAATTCCTGACATCTAGAGATATTACAAGGCTGTACACTTGATACTGCTCCAGGATAGGACCAGATTGCGAACAGACAAAAATGGGTCTATGTGGATGAGGTAAAGGCTGAAATAACAATTTAGGATTTCATGTGGTTGCCCAAACCCTCAAGAACAGACAACCTGTACAAAAGTACTACTGCATTCAGTCTCTGACACAGGGATTTCAGTAGACGTTACCTTTAAATTGCAGAGACAATCTTGAACATTGCTCCCACAGTTCAGTTATGCTTCAGATCATCTGGCGTTTTCTCGCCTGCCAAAGCCCCAAGAGTTCCCTAAGTAGCCACCTGGTTCGAATAGTATTGCAGTTTACTTAAGTCAGCAACTGGAAGCTACGTTAGTATTCAGCGAGTGCTGAACAAAACATAACACATTCTCTGCACCACAAGTTATTAGGTGCAGGAGAGTGGGATCTGCTTCACATGTTTACCCCCACTTTTTGCTGGTGTTTCACTGGTTTTCCACTTTAGTCTGGCTGGGACCCTGCTATTCAGGGCCCCAGCCTAGCTACTTCCTCTCTAAATTGATTGCATGTACTTTAGGTACACTCCAAATTGGATTCTGGGGTCCCCTTGTGAGTCCCTAGTATATGGTAAACTATGTACCCAGGGCATAAGTACCCCAGAGGTCTACCAGGGGCCACCCCTGGAAAGCCCTCCAAAATGACACCACAGGTCTGCTACTGCAGCCTGGGTAAGGTGGTGTATACACCCCTTACTGAGGTATAGGTTCACTATACCTCACCTATCACTGCACATAGTAACCTATCAGTCACCCCTATGGCAGGCCTTATCAATCCTGAAGGCAGGGTGCTTGGTTATATGCGAGAGGGTGCCCAGTCATGAGCTGAGCCCCTCTGCAGCCTTCAGAATCTCTTCTCCGGGGTAGTCAGTGGTGCAGCCTGACCATATACTCTTAAGTGCATTATATCTTCAACGGTTAATGCTAACTTTGGACTGTCTGCACATGTCGTGTTTGGTGTCAAACACCTTGGAATTATACCCCCACATCAAATCTTGATATGAGGATATGATCCCACCCTTCTAGAGGGAGAAACATGGCAGTACTGGTATACCCGGTAGAAATCTAATAGAGCCCTGGCATCACAAAATGGATGCTGCAGCCACAGACACGGGTCTGGCCTCCTGCTGCTGACCGAAACTCCGGCAGGGGAGGCCTGGACAATAGGTTTCCTGTCACAAAGAGGTGTAACCACCTCCCAGACAGGCTTATGTGTATTGGGGCTGGGTGGGAGCACTCTGAGTTCTTTGAAGACCTGCACTTGGGGCACATTTGGTGTCCCTGTGCATAGTCCAGCTCAAACCGGTTCAGGGGCTTCCAGACCCTGCTCTGGCACGAAACTGGACAAAGGAAATGGGTGTAGCCACCCCCCTTTCCAAACCTTCCCATAGGTGGGTCCCCAGAGCTAGTCCAACCCCTTTCTTAGGTACAAGTAAGGAACCTCTGTAACCAGAACTTTAGATATCCCTGGACGAAACTCTGAAGCTGAATCCTGGAACTTCGATGCTCTACTGAAGACTAGAGGACTGAAGAAATCGCCCTTGGGGTCAAGGAGGGACAACAAAGCATTTTGCCGGTCTGCATTTCCGAAGCTCCCGCCGGACTCCGAAGTATTTACAGCCCAGGAAGAGGATTTCCAGACATCTCAGACGCCGACCCGAGTCCCCAGCAAAGCGGAGACCCGCAGCCCTCGTGAGTAGCGTGGAACCGGAACTCCTGGTCACAGTGCACTTTTGCAAGTGCATTGACTTCTCGACGTCTCTTAAAGTCATGCTTGGGGTTACTTATAGCCCCCACCTCGAGCAGAAGATCCACCGAAGATTGTCGGCCTAGTCACCCTGAGTGACCCGTGGGCCGCCATTTTGCGTTTCCTCTCGAGGTCCCTTCGCGATCCCTGGTCCGTCGACTGGTGGGTCCCTGTGAAGGTAACTTTGATTTTCCTTTGGCTTTCCTGGTTGCTCCAGACGTGCCCTGACTCCCAACCAAGTGGCGAGTCCCTCAGACCTTGCTGGTCTGCACCGAAGCATCTTTCTCCTTTCTGGGGGGGTTGCTGTTGTCAAGGCTTGTTGAAGTCCAATCCGGGCACCAACGCTGCAGCACTCGACATACTTTGTGGGACAGCTTGAATCCAGCTCCTGGTCGTCCTCGACGCCTCCTGGTCCTCGTGGCTGATGAGTCAAGCTTCACCTTCTTCACCTGAAATCACCCGACATCGGTGGGCATCTGCCTATCGTCCTCCTCGTCACTGGCAAGTGACCCCGACTCTGTCCCCTCTGCTTTCAGGTTTTTCTCGACTTCGATCCAAGCTTGGATCTCTTCGGACACTTCGCATCTTCCCGGCAGCAGCACTTCTTTGCCAGCTCCCATTGAAATAGACGACACGACCGACACCATTTGACACCTATGCACCCGGCTTCCCTGGGTGAGGTAACACGAGTACTCCGGTGCTCCCGTGGGTGTTGACCCTAGAACTTCCTAAGTCCCAAAGGGTATGGGCCTGACTCATTTCTAAGTGTCCCTAATCTTTAAAAATCTAACCGCGACTTTCCCCATAGAAGCTAACGGGAGCTTGCGGCTGTGTTCACACACTGCACACGGCCCCCGTGGGTCCCCTGTATCACTACCGTGGGTGGTTCCTTGGGGTCTCAGCGATTCTACAGGCTCTAGGCCTTGTGTCTAGTTAAGTTGTGGTTCTTATACCACTATTTTAGTATATGGTTTGGCTCGCCCCTAGGGCCTGATGTGTATCTGTGCTATTTTACTGTCATATTTGAAGTGTAACTTATGTGTTTTGACCTCTAGTCTCATAAAGAGACTAGGAGGGTGTGTTTAGAAATAAATACATATATTTTATATATATACCTGGTGTGGTGGTCTTTCATTTAGCCATTCAAGAGATTATAGACTGGTAAAACAAACTGCTTTACATTCCTTCAAGACTTAGCCTGAGGGCTGCTCTCCATAGCTACCACTAGGATAGCTTTCAATAAAGGTTGTCTTTAACCTATAACCAATAAGGGGTTGTTTGGACTGGTACAAGGTGCCCACTATAACTAGTGGACAGCATATACCAGGCCAACTTCTCACATTAGGGACTCCACAAGCTTTTACTCTGGTGCAGCTCCAGACTATATGCAACGCTTGGCAAATATGTGTCTTATCAAGTTCCCTATACAATTCATTTCCAGAATCATTGTGCCGATTTAGATTTCCTTGACAAAAGATTCTCGGAGACTGTGCATCGAGGTAGAAGTTTTTGTAGATGTAAGATGTCCTTGGAATGCTGGGTTGCGGCAGAAGGGTCTCTCAATTTATCCAAGTGTAAACTTCACTTTCATTCTTTATAGCTAAACATTAAGGTGTATCCAACAATCTCAAAAGCGCAACAGCCAAAATGGGGTGAGTGACAGTAGAGCCAGACAGTGTTTAATGTTGTTTAAGTCTTTAATAAAAAAATATTTTAACCACTTCTCCAAACTCATGGCTCCCATAAGAGCCTCTGGAATTACGCATCAGGGTAGAAGTTTTCAAGAGGGAAGATTCACTGGGAATGTGCATTCACACAGGCGATTCTGTAGGTGCAGTATTCTACGGAACTGTGGTTGGAAGTTTGAAAAAGGTAAGATTAGTGGTGCTGTGGTTGAAGGTAGAAGGTTTTCTGCAGCTACATCTTCAGCCTTTATAAGTGAGTCTCTAGGAGCAAGATCCCCTTTGCATCTTATTTTCAAGTGCCAGGTCTTTAACTCGCTGACATCACTTGTAGGTCTGAGGTTCTGCAGAGATAAAACTACCTTGGATACTGCATACATAGCAGGTTCTAATATACTCTGATCTTACGAAAAACAACACATTTTTTTAGGGGCTAAGACTTAAACCTCGAGGCTTCCCCAAGAGCACGTGGGATGGTTCTTCTCACTATCTCAAAAGCAGCAACACTGCACCCACACACTCCCCAATGTCAGACAGAGACAGTTAATTGGAGCACAGATGGTATATTACCTAACTTATTGAAGAACTCTTTCAGTATGCCCATAAGGTCACCAAGGGTCATCCCGTAGTCTGCCACCACGCCTTCAATCTGGTGAAATTCTGCCAAGTGTGTAGCATCCAATGTCTCATTGCGGAAGACCCGGTCGATGGAGAAATACTTAACAGGAGTGAAAGTTTCCTGCATTGAGAAAAAACAAGAGAACTTAATAAAAAGGATCATTAAATTTATTAAAAAAATAAAATAAAGGATTACATAACAGAAGTGCTGCACACATTTTGCTCCCTTTGCTAGGGGTAAACATCATTGTAGTCACTTTCTACCTCAACTGCGGAAATAAATAAGCTAAAATGTGCTTATCCTTCTTCTGAAACAGGGCACACTGGTAAATTAGAAATTAAAAAATAGCAGTGTAAACAAAATATCAGTAACAACATCAATATACACTACATATGTAGTATTTATGGAGATGAGCGTAGTGTAATATGCCATTTATTGCTATTATTTTGTGTGGGGAGGGTCTATGACTCAAGAGAGGTAAAGCGTCGAGTGGGTCTTTATGCACCTTCCCTTCCTCAGCAATAGTGGTAAACTGCCTAATGTACTCTGCTCATCAGCATGCATGGTTTAAGCTTTGCTGTTTTTCCATGTACTGTAGTTAAACGCAGCTCTATTTAACAATAATTGTAGAACAAGGGGTTTTGAAATATGCAGTGAAAAAGAATCACCGTTCCTAGATCTTGTGAAAAGAACCTGTGGTGTTTTCTTTGGAAAATGTTATCCTATAACAGAATATTTGAGCCATTAATCAGTGTTTTCTCAAGTATGTTAGGTTCTGCTCTAATACTAAAATATCTGAATCTGTGTAAATGTTACATATAACATGTATTATTGGGTCATATGTATTTGCACTGCACATGTGTATATCTCCCGAAATCTATATATATTTATTATACCCAGTGCCGTTTGCCACTGGATGGTTATAAATAGGATCACGTTTCCACAGGTAAAAATCTTTGGTTTGCTAGTAACTTTAGCACCATTTGTTGAATATTCAAGACCCTTTTTAAAAAACAGTCTCATCCACCTCAGCTTCTTAGAAAGATTTGAACCGTCAAGCAGGGCTGAGGAAATAGGGTTCCCAAAATGCGTTTGTCCCAAGCAATATTCCATAGGTGATACCGCAAAAACGGCAGAATAGAATTACAACAAATTTCGCAGAAAGCTATAGCTTTATTCAGTAAGCATGTTTTTTTGTGATTCGAGGTAAAGGTCAGATTTTTCAGAAATTAAGGCTTAGAATTTACTTATGTATCACACCGCGGAGCATGCGCGTATCTGACAGTTATAAAGAGAAGATTGGATTGGCTACCACCACATCAACAAAGTTGTAGCGGCGGGCATTTTAGGATTCAGGGTTAGTCTACTGTCCTCATAAAAGGTATTTAAAAAAAACCTAAAAGAACATATAGGGAGCAGATTACTGATACCCGGACCCCCCCCTAGACCTCGTACCCTAAAGTAACTATAACTCACAATGCACTGCTTGTACCCCCACATGTTACGTCACTCATGATATGTTCAATAACTGCATTGATAACATCCCTAATGACATCTGAAATAACATCATTGATGACAAAACTGTGCTTGGCGGGGTCCCGCATTATAGTTACGTTAGGGCACGAGTTCTACTTACTTCAGATAACTATAACTGGTGAATTTCAGTGGTTTTGTTAGTTTAAAATGTTATGCTTTAACTGACATTTTCATCTAACTAGAACATCCCTTTAACCTTTATTTTTTTTCCAGTGAATATATATGAGAGTGTGATAAAAAAGCCCTCCTTCAAGGACCTAATCAGAACTATTTTTCTGTTTTGTGTGGGGAGCCATATAACTTCCTGAAAACATTATTTTATAGTCAACTCTGATTTCAAGCTACGGTGCTCCTTATCTAGGGTATGGCAGGAATGTCACTATTCTGGTTAAGAGTAGGAACACACTCATCCTAGTAAAAATATCAAACAGTCATGGTACTAATCTCCCAAAGTGTGGTAGTATTCATAAAGGCAGCAGAAACAATAGTACATTAAGGCCAGTGGAATAAGGTAACTATAGGTGTTGAGGAGAGGTGGGATGGGATCACACGGTATACAGGTTTGTGCTCAGGTAGAAGTCACAAAACTACAGTACCTTATTGGGTGGGGAAAGAACAGGACTCTCAGGATGCAGACTTTTCTAAAATTAAATGAAAATGCAACAGGTCCCTCTACAGCAATTTATATCCAGAATGTGCTTCCTGTTCTCCTCCAACGCCACTCTGGTGGCTAAGGGCAGTTTAAAAAGTGAGGTATTTTAAATTAGAACAATAGTAATAAATATTTAAAAATATAATATTAGGACAATTGTGGAAAAATTTAAGAATAGAATCACATCTATTTATAGAAAAAAAACGCATAATTTTACTTAAAAAAAATAAAAGTAGCTCTTAATGTAGTGTCATATTTTGCAGTACATAGAAATTGGAACATTGGTAAAGAAACAAAGGCGATACTGACTGCCGAAATGTTGTGTGTCCCCCGAATGACTGTATTAGGGACAGATTCATGGGAGAATCTCCAGTAGAAGATCACTTGTGTCTGCACAGTCCCAATAAGAATTATCCTGGTTGTGAGACCGTGGATGTTATACAGTAGGAGAGCAGAATAGCAGAGTGTAGGGCTGGGTTGTCTTTACTTGCCAACAAGCGACTCTGTTTTTAGGTGACACAAACACACACTCTCTCAAGTCCTAGACTTAAGGTTTTCAGCAACGTAGAACTACCCCCAACCACCACTCCAATGGATGACGAATCGGAAAATGCTCAACTTATATGGCGATTTTGCCCAATCGCCAGTGCCCAGAACAGCGTACCTGCTGAGCCAGCTGATAGAGCATCCGAGCACTCACAGCTGTTGTGTGTGTGCGTAGAATGTTCTTCCGCGCTTCTTCAATAGTCCAGTTATACTTGTACCTGTCAAGTAAAAGGGACACCGAGTGAGCCTGCACATCAACTCGCTACCTTACCCACGTAACTGGTCCTTAACGTTCATTCATCCCTGCACCCCCTTAACTGCACCAACCATCTTTAACATTTTACAGACTGTGCCTGCCAACACACCATGAAACAGAACAGCTCACCTCTGAGTTACTAATAATATTGTTACTGGATTTCATTGGTTCTATATTAAACGCTTTCTGTCTGATCAATCACTACAACAACATTACAGTGTGAAAAGCCATGTCAGTTTTTTATATAGCTTTAGACAAGCACCGTTTCTTGAAGAAATTATATGGTGTTTCTTGTTTCAGCTATTTTAAGTAGAACAGTGATGGTATAAAATGGCTATGTTCCTTAGATTTTTCAAAAAAGATATTTTTGAGTAGTTGAATCAGAATGCATCAATTTATACGATATAAACAAACATTACTGTATTCACATTAAGAGGATTGGGATTCTCAAAGAAGTGGGACTTCTGAAAATCTACAGGGGGTAAGTCAAATCCGGTCCCATCCCATTCCTAAAGAAGGGCTTCAACTAGTTTGGCTTCTTGCTGGTCAACCAGAAATGTCGAATGAAAATTAAGTGGGTGCATGAGCTTCATGAAGTTGCAAAAACTATCAAGAATCGTCCCAGCTAGAAGGTGATACATCAGCTTGTCAATGACAATATCCATTTAAATGTAATGAGAGTATAAGGTTTCGGTTTACAGCCCTTGTTATCAACTTAAACCATGAAACTTCTAAAGCTGGCCAATGCATTGTAAATCTGCCTTGCCAGCCTCCAAACTGCTAATATGTTACTGTTTCCGCAGTTTTGGACACCAAGGCATCTCATCACAAAGTGATACAATCATTGTTTTAGTTAAAACAATGGGGAAGATCCACTCAATTTCTTAAGCGTTACTTAGAGCATCGCTTTTCAACCTATCTTACAGTCTGTAAAATGAGGCGGAACCATCATAAGGTTGAATGGAATTTGCCTTAATTTGCGTGCTTCACTGTTTAATTTAAACTTCCTTAAGTTGAGCAACTCATCAAAAAACATCTGGAAATGAGCACACTCGTAAGTTCCCTGCTTTTGAGCACATATTGAGAGAACCTGTTCTTTAATACGTTTTACAACCAGACTTCAGTCTAGTTTCAAATTCCCTCTCTTGTACTTTTTACCTTATCCATGCAGTTTTAGTCTGGAACTTCCATACAGCCTCATGGTAAGTCACATTGTTGATGTTTCCATTATGATTAGAGAGAGGCCCCACATGTCAGTCAGGACTTTCACAGTTTCTGAATTACATTTTGCATACTCTTTCTGAAACCTTCTTGAATGCAAGTGCCCAATCTACAAGTATCTTAATCAACAACTCTTAATGCCAATGTCAGACAATGATAGATCTCTTACTTCTTCACCACCTTCTGCTACTAGTTCCACCCCATTCTTCCTTATTTTGCTGCAGCGTATCGTTTCAACCTTCTCTTATCAATATGTGTTGCTTCATTTTCTACACATGGATAAAAGTATAATTCTAACATTTTTGTTTATGCCTAAATGCCATAAGAAGACAGTCTATGGACTTAATTTAGTTTTGCAAATGGGAGCCTTTCCATAAATCGGTTCCTACCTGGAGACAATCATTAGGGCATCAACCCCACTAAACCCACGGTTCCTAAACATAATTTAGAGGTAGGGGGACAGGTTTTCGATGATGGAGCCCATGTGCCACAGGACCATCAGTTCATGAAGGTCACAAGGCCTACCGTGTTTAGGCTGGACCCGATGATTGTTTTCATGAAGCTCTCAAGAACAACAACAAATCATCAATGGCCCCACACGCATGATAAAATCTCCCAGGCAGCACCATAACATTTTTGCTCAGAATAGCCACTGACTTTTCAAGTTTGTTTCTGCAAAAATAAAAAAAAGCCTACCCAGCATTACATATTTGACAGAAGTCCTTCCGCCAGGTTAACAGGAGCATTTTTGTACAAAATGCCGGGTCAGAGCAATGAAAAACTGAAAGTATGGTAGCTTTGCTGCTGCAGGTCAGGCAGAAGCATGGCATTCACCAGCTCAGTGGCTCAGAACCATGCCCATCCCTAAATGACTCTCTAGATCTGCAGTGCACACCTCCTGTGCAGGTTTTCCTCTCAACATAGCTAGCACACTCAGTGCTCTTTCCTACAATGATGCAAAAAGAGGTTCTTGGGACTCATAAGCTTGGAATAGTCCTTGCTGGTGGTACAGACCTATTCAAAGCTGTGAATGTAAAAATGATGTTTGAGCAGGAAAAAGTACAGTAAACTGTAGCTTTTCCTGGCTGTATCCTAGGTCTCTAGTAATATCCCCACTCCCTGCTGTGTCAGATGTTTAACATCACTTTTTCTTTTCGAGTATGCAGTTCCTGGTGCTTCCGGAGCAAGCTGGATTAATACCCCAACGTTCAACTGCATTTAACCATAGAACATTGATGGCGATTCTTCACGGAGTACATCCTTGGCAGCCTTCGGCGGGAGTACTCCCTGATGCTGAAAAAGCACTTGATTCGTTGGAGTGGCCTTTTAGGATGGAAGCGTCCCATTGACTGGGGCTTGGAAACTATTTTTTGGCACTCATTACACTATAGTACACTAAACACAAGGCCAGAGTCCAAGTGAACAAATCGTACTCTGGGTCCTTTTGTATAGGAAGAGGACCTCGCCAGGGGTGTCCCGTTTCCCCTTTGGTTTTTGCTCTGGCTATAAAGCCACTAGCATGTTGTGTGAGGGAATTGCATACTTATGCCTGTGCGGATTACGTGATATTATATGTCCAGCAGACTGAAGAGAATCTATCTCCCATCAACCCTGACACTCTAAGCTTCAGGGGATAGTCTGGGCTGCAAATTAATTGGTCCAATTCTGAGGTACTTCCAGTTACCAACTTTCTCTTTGTGCCTGTAATGGACTACCCCCTGCAGTGGAGTCCTACTGGTGTGTTGTACACAGGAGTTTGGGTTAATCACAACCACGATCTAATAAGAGGTTATTTGGACACAGCTCTGGAAAAGCAGAAAACGAAATATTGACAAATTGATTCGGCTCCCCATTTCTTTGTTGGGGAGGATCTCTCTGATTACAATGTTAGTGGTACGTAAATTTCTATATTTATTCGCAAATATACCCGTTTCTCTACCACTTCACATGGTAAATAGCTGCACCAGGTCCTTCTACGGCTAGTGTGATGCAGTGGCCAACCCGAGTACGTTGGGAGGTGTTCACAAGATTACTACAGGAAGGTAGTCTCGCTCTTCAGGACTTTCAAACATACGATCTAGTTGCACAAGCACACTACTTGAAATCGGAGCTACATATCAGGTAACAACTGGACAAGTTAAAGTTGAGCAGCTATCCCCTCACCCAGTCGATTTAAGAGAGAGTGAGGGCTCGCCTCATACAGTGAAGAATGATGTTGTCGACGTATCATGCCTGATGGGATCTAGCGAAACTACTGGTACTGGATAGGCTGCACTCACCTCTACTACCCCAAAAGATAATCCATTGCTCCCACCCACTTTGGAAAAAGTAGTCAAGGGACTGGTGCGCACAATTGGACTGACAACACTTGGCGACCTGTTTGAAGACAGCACCATTCTATCAATGCAAAGCTTCTGTCGACGCGACAGCACTACACCTCCAGCTGTGCTATGCTACCTTAAACCGCGCTCGGCAGCCACAGCAGGGCTCCCCACATTCTCCGATGTTTCCCCTGAAATGGCTCTTCTCATGGTGTAGATTGTCAGGGTTGACATGGGGCACTCAATATCCTTTTAGCAGTCCACCATCATGTCCTGTACTGCTGATACTCTCTCGGAGGCCAAACGCAGGATGAAGGATTCTTTGGGCCACTACTTCTCAATAAGATTTGGACAAACTGTTGAGCACAGGGAAAGGATTCACCACTCAACTACAAGCAGAAGCTGATAGATTTTAAATACCTCCATCAATACTACTACCCTACTGAACATATTGCTAATTTTGGTGCTGGTGAGAGGAGTACACATGTGCGAGGGGCGGCTAAGCAGGTGCAAATTTCCTACGCGTCTTGGAATTGTATTCCAGTTTTAGCAAGGAGTATTTGAGACTATAGGTGAGATGTTGAGGCCCACCCTCCTCTGATTGCTTTACTGTGCGACACTTCTGCCTTATCTACTACAATCTAGCACCTGGCATCCTTGATACTGGTCCTGGCAAAGAGATGAGTGGCTATGGTCTGGATGCAGAGAATGCTACAGACAGTAAAACACTGGCTTCAATATACATCATACTGCTAATATATGGCAGAACACTATGCAGAGGAAATACACCCCATGGTCCACCCAAAGGACATTATGGCGCACTTTCGTTCTTACCTTCCACGATTCACTTACACCGCCTACACCCTACAAGCCAAGGTCTCAACTGAACTGATATCCTGATGTACTGGATATTTATTTTTACGTGTCATAGACCTCTTCTCATATGTACTATGTCGACCTTCTCTTTTCTGTTCTGTAATCACACCCTATCGTACTTGATGTAATAAGACGCAGTGATTTTGTTTCTTGTTATACAATAAACATCTAAATTTTTTTAAAAGAATGTCCTCGTCTTCAGCAGAATTTGCAAAGCTGCGTAATATTTTTAATTCTTTAGCAAGGCTCATGATGTGCAACCTTGTCCTATACAAAAATGATGAATTGCAGTTTTGCTAAATGTTTTTGATGGACAGTTTTGCAAGGGAGAGTAAGTACCATTTATAGAGCGTAGTCACAGAGCCAACTGTTTCAAAGCACTGACTGGATGCAGCATCTTCTCCATCTGCCACACACACAAAATCCACAAAGTGAAGTGCGTTACAGTGCGCTTAAGTCAGCAGTGCAAGGGTCCCTGCTACTGCCTCTCAAGCTAAGTCTCACTCTCCGGCACGTGATGCAATATCTTACCCTTGAGAGCCATATCCTCCTTCTGAGTGAACCTTCTTCACCCTCTCCAGATATTCCATGGGGAAGTCTGTGGCATTGGCTGGATCTGGGTGTGAAGGAAATTGCGGTTAATGCAGACGTACTCCACTCTGGTGTAATCCAAAGATAATTCCCTGGGAGTTTGTGGAACTCCCCTAGAGGAACCCCCATGATGTGCATCTAGAAACCAAGCTAACACCAAGGAAATGCTCACCAAGAATGAAAAAGGTATCGTGCTGATCTCGGGCCGGATGCTGCTGAGGCTGGAACAGTGCATCAAAATTCCAGAATGAGCTCTCAATGAAGTTATTGGTAGGCATCTCTGTGAAGCTAGAAAAATAACACAAAAGCAATGGCAGACAAGTATTAGAAGAGAGAACTTCATACACAGGGAATGTTAATGAGCAAAAGCGTGATGAGTGGAGTTGGAGAGTTCTACTAATTGATAGACTTCGGTCTGATGAACCCTAACTCCCAGTGCCCAGCCACAATTTTTTACTGGCAGAGGGTGTTCAGCAGCAAACAGACAGTGGGGCAGTCAGGATGCCTTTAGAAGGAGAGAAGTAAGTCTGTGCTACCAGATAAAGGGAAATATATAAAAACCAAGCAAAAAAACCAAAATAACTTAACATTTTGCTTCTCTAATACAATCGTTTAAACCGGGCTTGGGTAACACTGGGTACTTTGCTACCCAGCTGGGCTCTGCAGACTAAAGTGCAAACCATGCAACTGCAATGGATGGGAACAAATAAAGATTCGAATGTATTGTAACCCCTCACCCCATTTCCAGAAAGATCTGCCGGAACTGGGTGCGGACTTTCAGCAGGGGGTGGAGGTGACCACACTCTGGCATGACTCCCAGGGCATCAAAGTTATACGACTTGAACTTCTTATCACGCCAGGAGCCACTGCGGAGGAAAACAATGCAGAAGAGTATGGTTCAGCAGGGTGCTGTACAGAGTATTCCCCAATAAGAGGGTCAAAATCTCCATTGGCCCCTTGATCTTCCAACTATCACCTTTTGCACTGGCTGTATACCTTCTTAACCTGTAAAATAATGAGTACCCCTCCAACCTGTACACCATCTACTAAACAGACCCACATTCCTCTAAACGTCATAAGCATTACAAATCAGAAACTAAGGCCAAACGGCTGGGGCAGAGAAGGCGCCAGCACCCCCCAGGAGCCCTGCCAATTTTAGGGCACTTCATTTCTTTTCTAAAGACAGACGGTCAATGTCCCTAATGCTCCTTGAGTTGTATCCCAATGCCTGGGGGACATTTTAGCATTTCTCCTCACTGCCTTGGTGGACCAAGAAAGTGGGCAAACATGACGCAAGAGAAGCCACCCCAAACAGGGTTGCCCCTCTGGAGCCCTCATGCCAGTAAAGCTAGCAATGGCTCTCCAGTCTGGAAACTCACCTTCACTCCAACCTCTAAATGAGGCAGGAGATGCGAAAGGTGGGTAGCTGGGATGTGACCAATGTTTTGCCAGATGCCCTGTTCATACGTCCCATAAAATGAACCCTTGAATCTCTTAATTACATACATTGCCCTGGTTGCATATTTTTACTGTGCTTACTAGCACACGCTCAACTTTCCCTTCACCAGTAGAGTGATAAACCTTGGCCAAGTCCATAGCGTGAGAAAAAAGACCAAATAATAAATGTGATCCGCTTTACAGAAAAGGTCTACATGGGCCAATGAGATGGCTACAGTTCTTAGACAGGGTAAAAATGGATGAATAAAAGTGCTCCAATATATAGAAACAGTTAGTAATGACCCCTGACAGGCTATATGTTCTCAACATTTTTTAAAGCTTGTCATTGAAAGGGTGGAGTTCTCAGAAAACGTCAGGGTTAGCATAGTATTACAGTTCTTTAAAAAGGTCAAGATTCGCAAATGCAAGGGCTACTTTTTTTGTTTATAGAAAATATTGCTAGCCAAACAAAGATTTTGATTTCTTAAGCAGTAGAGCTGGCCAATGAAAAGACTACATTTCATAGAAATGTTGGCAATTGTACTGACCATTTATTGGGGGGCGGGAGGGTAGGGGGGACGACAAAATCTCTTTTAAAAAATGAAATCCTAAATGCTGTGTGACTGGTGTCAGTTACCTCACCCCTTAATTCTGAAAGTGTTCGAGATTGGCTCTTGAATAGTCTCACCTGCTTATCATCTCTGGAGTGAGGTCAGTCTCTTGCTTGGCTACAGTGGTGCTGAAGGCACTGCCCTTCTGGATCCAATATGTCTTGATGGTTCTAGTAAGATAAAGCGGGCAGAGAAAACTCAGAAAGTCAATTCAAGAGAACAAATTGGAAAATATTCACATAGTCCAGAGACAGCATAAAAGTAAATAAAAATGTGTCAACATAATGTGGCCTTGGAACTGGAAAGAAGATAAAAGACACATGCTAACCGAAAATGGAGGGTTAGACCAAGGCGAAAGCATACGGTGCTTTGTGACAAATCAGGTCCCTCAATATGAAATCACTGGCAACAAAACCCATCAGCTCATTAACACTTCCAGGTAGCCTGCTGATGCACTTTAGAGGGTTGTGTGACAGAAACAATGTGTTACAGCGCATGCTGGTGCCACGCGGTCTTAACCACGTATTTGCCTTTACCATGAAATATGTGTTGTTAAGGCATGTATGGCAAAGACATATGCGTGGTTAAGACTTTTAAGGTAAACGCTACCCCCAACCCCTGCCCTGAGACCTAAAACTACCCCCTCCCTCCTGAAAACCAACCCCCTCGAGCCCTGAAAACTTCCCTGCTCCCAGCACTAAAAAACTACCCCGACACCCCCCAACCCTAAAAAGTATCCCGATCCCTGCCCACCACCCTGAGCCCTAAAACGGCCCCCCAAATCCCTGCTTAAGACCTAAAACTACCCCCGTGCCCTAAAAACCTCCCCGATCCACCAGCCCTGAAAACAACCCCAGCCCTAAAAACTACCCCCCAACCCTTCAAAACTATCCACACCGCCTCAAAACCTGGCCCCAGTCCCACTTACCTCCCCGTGTCCTGCCTCCTCTCCCAAACCTTCCTGCTTCCGCCCCTTCAAGGCAGCAGCTAGACCGCGCACTGCCTTAACCACGCATATGCGTGGTTATTGCAAGCGTGACAGCGCTTGCGATGTTAGAACACGCGTGGCTCTGCCCGCGTAGATCCGACCGTTTCCCACTTTGGAGCCTCAATGCAAGTATGTTTCATGTTCAGTATGTGGCACTAATATTTATAATATTGGAAAGCACAAAGGGTTCAGACATCAAAGCCCCCAGAGCTAGATGTGCATTTCAGAAGAGCTCTCCACTCGACCACTAATTCACCCTTTGTAGAGATTCTTACCCCACCATTCACTAAGTTAGCTGCAATCTATTCTTTCAGTGGGCCTGGCATTAGGTTTTCTTGTTCAGTGCAAACTCTAAATTGAAGTGCATCTTGCGTCTAGTTTTATGTTCCCATAAAACGTCCAGATTGACATCACTGGGGCGCATGCCCCTGAACAGCCAAGCATGTTTCCTAAATGGTACCCACCACTACCTGCTTTAATACAAAAGCAGGACCTCAGCACAAGTGGCCAATTGTAAGCAAGATCCAGGCACCTTTGTCTACATGTAAGGAGCATCCTCGCACACGTCTTAAATTAAGTAACTTGAATCAGGGATATTTGTTTCACAGCTTATTGTACAATTTCTGAGATAAGGGACTGCACTACTACCAAAGTATGAGCCCAACTGTTAAGAGAATTATTATAAAGATAAATAATCAACTTTATTAGGTGATAAGCATCAGAGTTTTAATAATAGGAATACCTCTACAATCATGTCAGTGGCGAGCGGTACATCACCTGTCTTTTTCACACCTTTCAGATTCTTAAGCTGGCCAGTTGATTAAGCTCCTTGCATTGCCCACCACAACCAGTTTCCCATATTACCTACAAAACAAGCTTCCCATCACAGCAACACTTGTGTTCTGTATACACTGCTAAAGGAAATTATGTCATCAAATTTTCCTCTTGTGCCAACTCTACAAACTGGCCACCAAAGCCAGCTATGCTCACTGTCTACACGCACAACTACACCACACTGCTCACCAGTAGTTATTTCTCACGCAGTCCACTCATGCTACCTTCTCACAGCAACCACACGAAGCAGTGGGTGATGCCTTTTGACAACTCATCACGCCAGTGTGGACTCTTTATTCACACTACCCATAAGTCCCAGCTCTTCACAATCTCACACAGCACATTTCCTAAAGTACTTTGCCAGCAGCGTTAATAACCTGCCCAAGAATGGGGAATCAGAGTTATGGAGTTGGGTTAGAAGAAACGTTGGTACCGGATCTTGCCTACTGTTGGTATAGTACATTGCTACAATTTATAATGCCAGGTTATTAAATGTTTACTGTACAATGGATCCTTGCGATACATACTGTGAATAGCTAATGTTTGCTGTGTTTCCCTAAGCAAAGAAGAGTGATGGAACAAAGCGATGTTATTAGGCACAAATGGTTTCTTATTGCTTACACAGCGGAATGTTTGATGAGTGTGGACTTCTAAGACAACATTTATGCTGTCCCTCTTGGTACAATGCACCTAAACACAAAAATCTGCCTCACTGTGAAGGGTGGCACCAGGTAACATGGACAGAGGGATTGTGGGCCACAAAACACAAAGGACATTGATTTCAGTTGTTTATGGGCATGCAGCTGTTAGGCCATTGACAGCGCTCAGATCTCAAGGTCTGAACAGTGATCATTTAGGAGTGATCAGTTAGGAAGGGTTAGTGTTAACATACACAAACATGAATGCAAAATGCTGCAGCGGGGGGGGGGGGGAGGGGGGGGAACTGTCCATGGCTTAATGAAAAACCGTTTGCGCCAGGCAATATCCAAACACCTTCAATCTGTCTGACTCGGGCAAGTGCATCTTCAAGGAGGCCCAAACACACCACATAAACAAAACACTGCACCTCTCTTGCTGAAATCCACATAGCATGCTGCAAGTTGAAAAGAGCAGACAATCTGCAGACCAAATACCACTGCAAATATCCATACAGATACACGGAAGTATTCCTTGAGCCTCCTCCATCATCGTAAGAAAAACCTAAAAGTGAATCAGTTCACAGTGGTGCATTTAAAGAGACTACTGAATTATAAATTAAAAAAGTTTTGGGGAAATGCTCAGTCAGATGTGCAAAGGTTCTTATGCACAAAAGTGTTACTCACACTTCGCTTAGGAGCTTGCGTTTCTTCAACTCATTCTTCTCTTTCTCATCCAGGCTCTCCGCCTTGCCTTCCAGTACAAGGAGCAGCTTCTCCTTTACTGAATCCTCCACACTGTCAACCTACGGGTAGAGAGCAGAGAGGCAAGTGAGAAGAGAAAATATGAAAACAACTATTTACAACGCCAATGGGCTGGACTTTGCACACCCTTTCTCCAAAGCCCAGAAAACGACAAGACTCATCCGTCCTGGGCTTTAGAGATAGGGTTAGCTAAGCATATACTCAAGATTACATATAACGTGTACTGACTTGTATCTGTTTCTCATTTTGGAGTCTGTAAAGCGTCCACTCAGATGGAGCAGAACAACAGCGAGGCCAGTAAATACGCAGCACATGTCCATGACCCCAGACAGTACTGACCATCCCTCTTCTCAGGCAGTTATGTGCCAGTGCACCCACCACCACCAATTAAAACAGCATACAACAATGCTCAGAGTAATAATAAGCATCAATTATCACAGACAGTACATAATCCAGTGGTCCGAAGCAGTCTATGTGTCATTATATGTCTTAGTGGTTACCTAGTAGTAAATATGGCCATACACAGTTTGAAGTATTACCGGTTCCATGCAGTAACGAGCATTAATGGCCCCAAACAGAAATGGTGTGCCCTTGAGGTCAAATCTAAAAACAACCAGTGCCAGAATTTTCCCCAGTCCCGCCAGCTCTCAGAAGCTAGAGACCTACATGCGAGTGCTCCAGCCCTACTGGTCTTTCACAAGCAACTGTATCAGTAATACCAGCGTAACAAATGAACCTATCTGACATGTGAACAACTTTTGACAAGTAATAATAATGTTAGAAAGCAGCAGGCTTGACAAGAGCATGCCTCAGACCAGGTTCTACCGGCCTCTCTGAGGCACTGGTGTGATTTGGAATGGACAGGAAACCAACCATACTAGTCTCCAGGAGGCATCTACCTGTCAGTAGCTGTCCCGAACCCCACTGGAGGTAGGTCAACCACTTTTGATCTAGAAACGAAGATGTGATACACAGCACATCAGAAACATAAGGGTCTTTGCTGACACTTGGAGACTAGTTTCAAGCACAAAACTAGATCACGATCATACTCGGGTTGCTGCATCTGCCTTCCCCACAGTGGCAAGCTAACTCATAAACAGCTGCGGGAAGACACAAACTTTGCCTTAAGGGCAAAATGGAAGCAACAAATTTCCAAAGATTAAAAACAAACACAATCTCACACGACTTCCACACTGACAGCTTCGGCATACAACATTTTTTAACAGTTGGTCTGTCCGTTTTGCCTTAAGAGGTTTGTAGACGAGTGCGTTTGTTTATTACAGCACATTGCAGTTTTTTCATTTTTTCTACATAATTCAAATATCTGGTGGACTTACATTCACTAAACCCAGTAAATTAAAGGAGAATTAAGTGTGATTGTATAATGTATTCGAAAAGGTTTGCGAAGTAGAGTAACAGATGACACTATTGGGAGGATGGCACATGGAGCGCACTCACCGCCCTGAAGATCCGTGGTCCGCCTGCTGCGTTCTTATCCAATCGTATCCACTTATTAGACATGGCCTTGCTAAAGCCAACCTTTCCACTTGGCAGTTTCTAAATTCCAGGGTGTATGGAGGGGGTGAAAGGAAGAAATTAAAAACAATGAGATGGTTAATAGTAATAGAGTTGGTAGCACAGACAAATGACACAATGTCCAACCATTTTATGTTAGCAAACTTTTCCAGCAAAGTGTTAAACAGGAAACAACCTCCACCCCCAAACTGCGCAGAAACACTCCTCCGGGAGCGAGTCGTGTGCTACACCAAATACCAAAATAAATAAATAAAATATGTACAGAAGAACAAAGAATATGGTTTTTGTCCTTTCAACAAAACCTACACCAAGGGGTATAAAAGGCTTTGAGTTTTTCGAAGAACCTGTTTCAGTTTCACTACATCTCGTTTCAGCATTTGTCTAGTCCCGGTGAGCCTGGAAGGGTGGTATTCTGCAGCAAATCTTCAGTTTTTACCAAAGCTTCACAACAAAAGAGGTTTTCTGAACGGTCCCATTTATTTTATCAGATCAAGTGCATTATCAAGACGGTGACTAGCAGCTACGCCGCCACCTTCACAGAAAATAAGTGTAGGTGCGTGCTGATTATATTACACTCTCCAGGTACCCTTTTTGGTGATAACTTGGTTTGTGTTTAGTGTTCAATCAGCGTCTGGAGTAATAAGTATTCATCTGTGTTTTCCTATTGCAAGGTACCTCCTTTGAAGCTCAGAGGCTCATTCAAGGTAGGGGAGGTGTTCTCTCCTAGTACTCTAAAACCTAGAAGAACCTTCAGTTCAGATGGTCTGTATTTTATCGGTTTGTGCGTGCCAGAGTCCGAACAGTGCTCTCAAATGAGCAATCCTTCTGCAGGGCCAGCATAAAACTATATGCGGACCAACCAGACGATACTTATAAGAAACATGATGTGCAGCCTGATGCCTTGTCTACCCACTTTAACTAGTTTTGGGTTCTCACAAGTAATTGCCACTTTGGTAACTGCTTGGCTGGAGCCACAATCCTGATTAGCTAACTATTGTTTTACATTTTATCATAAGGTTAGGGTGGGATTTGTCTGTTCAACGAAATGTGCTCAT
Organism: Triturus cristatus; assembly: GCF_964204655.1. Classification (NCBI taxonomy): domain Eukaryota; kingdom Metazoa; phylum Chordata; class Amphibia; order Caudata; family Salamandridae; genus Triturus; species Triturus cristatus. The sequence goes on along the minus strand of NC_140586.1, from coordinate 81,050,018 downwards.
TTTTTCAAAATACTCGTAATTTTGTCTTCAGTTAACAACAAACAGCTCCATATTGAAATCAGGGCATAACTGTACAATCTGCCACCACTAATAAAAAGTAAATTTTTATGAAATCGTTTTTTTTCGAAACAATAGGTGTTGCTCTTCATTATTAGTTTCCAGATGCCACTTGTAGACATGCAATTAAGTAAAGCACCCATATAAAAGCTCTTCCCCAGAAATGCATTTGGGCTTTTTTGCTTGGGTCACCTTTGGTTCATTCAGACTTGTCCCTAAAGTATTATGCATTTAAAAAACATACGAAGCAAATGAACTAAAATGTATATATTTGGAATACAAATGAGCTTTCACTAATGATCGTCTTGGAAAACTGTACAACGAAGATAGTCGGATTAGATCATAGCTGTCCACTGGGAGTCAGTCTACACACTAAGTAAGGGTTGCGTGTACCAAGTCATTTTCTACAACGTCAATTCAAGAACAAGATATGAGTTACTGAACTAAGGGACACCCATTGGGCCTTTAGAATAAAGAAAGCGATGTCACAAAGCATATCAAAAAGTCAAGGTGGGAAATGAAAGGTGACAGAGGTAAGTTTCCTAGCAGATGATTGATGGATCCGCAAATTATGTCAATTGAAGGTTCCAAGCAGGAGCAACACAGACAAGCTCCAAGCAGAACCTGCCGCAAGGTTTCACTGCTTTCAAGCACCGTCATTTGGCAGTTAATCCAAATAAAGTAACAGGGAGGGAAGAGCGGCACTGCACGCATGTACAACTGGGCTTCACTACTTCACAATGAAAACCATAAACAAGAGGCAACTGCTACGGCAAGATGAGCATTCAATCAAATGAGTTTATAGCGTCATCCTTTAAGAAACGCCTTAAAAAACAGAGCTTACATACACTTTTAGCAGCAATTATCAAGAAGAGGTGTACGATTCCTATATAATACATTCATTTTCACAATATAATTTAGATATCTAGGGCCTGGAAGGGTTATTTTGAAGTCTCCGTTTACATCCCTAACCATTCATTATCCTGAAACACTTCAAGTGCAGTCTTTCAAAGACTATATTTCTTTCACTTCTGAAAATCTGCTGGCGGTCCCTTGTTGCAGACAACCCCTCTTAGATCACTGTTACTTTTTTTCTGAGGTGGCCCAATAATAAAACTCTGGGCCTCTACCACTCAAAACCGTTGGTTTTCACTGTTACTCAATCAACTGAAACCTCGGCTGTTTACAACTAGCTTTCTCTTCGCCAAAAGTTCTCATCTTGACTGAAGCCCATTTTCTCTGCTATTGCAGTCTTCCGAGATTTCTATTTAGGGTAACCGTCTGCGCTACATCATTTGGCCCTACAATTGAGTGTATAATTTTTCACAAAAATACTAACCTCCTTAGTGCTACTTTGTTGCATTTCCCGTCTGTGCAAACCTAACCCAAGAGACCCAGCATAACTCCCTGCAAAACTCCAGATAGATGGAGGAAAATCAAGGAAAATGTGGCATGCCTAACACCTAATCATGAGGCAGATTTCCTAGGTAAGCCACTAGCTACACACTGCTTTTGTTTTTATAGAAGCAACACAAAACAATTATGGACGGAATGCTGAACCTTGTCAAACATTCACCCCCAGTCACAGATCTGGGTTAAATCCATTGTTCTTTTGCTCACTACGTCACCCCAGTTTGGACATAGCCATATGCAAATCAGTCTTGAACCTGCTACCCCTGGGACTAGTGCAGCCTTAACTGCCAAGCCAGGTCCTCCCTGGAACAGAAACATGCATCCTGAGACCAGTTTCGGGCCATCACCCCTGATCAGGAAGGTTAGCTTGAATCCAGAAGCAGTGAGCACGGGACCCATGTCTGGAAATACCCTTCCCACTCAGGGCGACTATATCAACACAAAAAAAATGTTGGATGGAATGCTGAACATTGTCAAACATGCACCCCAAGTCACAGATCTAGATTAAATCCATCGGTTTTGGCGCACAATATCTGGGTCCAAACTGGCTTGGCATGGTGAGCAAAATAAATTATGGATTTAGGCCCAGATCTCTGACTGGGGTCATTATTTGACATAGTTCAACATTCCGTCCATCAATTGGTTTTTTTGCATTTGTTTTTTATAGTGCATATATTAAATTATCAATCAAATTAGCACTCAAATATATGTTGAGACATTCTTTATAGAGATCTGTAAAGCATTCTATGCATTTCGGTAGGGCTGTGCGGACTAATTTTCAACTATATTATACTAAAGATATTTATTGGACTTTTCGAAGTCGGGCTCAAAGGAGAGTCCTGTTCCCCTTTCAAATGACTCCATATCAGATATCGATTATAATAGACCGCATCCCCATAGTAAAGATTCACAGGTGATAGTCCTCCTTGACTCCTTTTTAAATACTTTAAGTCCAAGTAAGCAGGTAATCGTTGGTGGAGATCTTAACTGTCAATATGAGCCGATATTGGGCTTGGATAGCTTATTTGAAGAACAGGATACAGCTAATAATGTCCTTTCATTAGAGTCCAATAATATGGTAAACAATTCAAGGGCAGCTGTGCAGATTTTACAAATTACGGTAAACCATGAATTAAGGGCGTGCAATGGCCGTTTTCAGTCTGATAGACCAGCGGCCCCAACTTTTGGTAGGGGAAATTACAGATCTCATATAGACTTTTTAATGGTTTCTATGAATCTATGGTATCTAATAATAGATTTCAAAATAGACCATAGAACAGAGAGTGACCACTTCCCCCTCCATTTATGGTTACATTCAGAACCTTTCGCACAAAAAATAAACATGACAGACACGTTAAATGTCCCTGTAGGAGAATACCAGGTCTCCAATAATAGACGTGCCATTAAGTGGCCCCATATTTTGGCCAAAGAGGAAACGATGATAAATATATATAACTCATTTGCTGATATATTGGAGGGAAGCCATATGCTTGCCCTAGGTACCCAGGATGTCCTTAACTTACATTATAAACTTGTAGATGCACTGATTCCTCATTTAAGTAAAAGCTACAAAAAGGACCTGAGTCAGAAAGATAATCGTTTAGCGACAACAAACCAATGGTACAATAAAGATTGTCGCAATGCTAAAATTGACCTGATTCAGGCTGTAAAAGTAAAGGACGCACAGGGAATCAAAGATAGTAGACTAGCATACAAAAAGACATTGTCCCAAGCAAAAAAAGCCTGGGATGATGCTCTCTGGGATGACCTTTTAATTGCAGCCCATCAGAAAGAACAGGCCACTTTTTGGAACCTAATCTCCAAAGGGAATAAAAAAGGCAGATCATCTAGGGACATATATCTCGATGAAGAAACCTGGTGCAATCACTTCTCTAAATTATATTGCAACACAAATGAGGAGATGGCTACGGATGACATCGAGATAAGTAGATTATTTGATAATAATACCCGTCTACACTTTAGCCTTGAAGAAACTGTTGAGGCACTACAGGCTATTAAAACGGGCAAAGCACCAGGTCCCGATAAAATCCCCGGTGACTTGCTAAAGCATGATGCAGGAATTTGGGGACCCTACATTAATTTTTTATGTAACTCTATAGTGGCTGGGACACCTATTCCTGATACATGGAAAGGGGCTGAAATTGTTACAATTTTTAAGAAAGGGGATCGCTACGACCCAGCAAATTACCGCCCGATAAGTTTAATTGATCTTTTACAAAAAACTTTCGCCAGACATATTTTAAATAGACTTTTATAGTGGATAAAAGGGGAACAGATTTTAACTAAATACCAAGCAGGATTCAGGCTAAAAACCAGCACAGTAGACCAAGTATTTAGATTTATGTGTATTTGCTGGAAATATATTAATATAAGAAAGGGAAGCCTGTACGTAGCATTCATTGATCTAAGGGCTGCTTTCGACCTTGTACCCCGTAAATTACTTTGGTCCACTCTCAATGATATTGCAGTCCCCAGTGAGCTACTCAGGGAAATAATTAGACTCCACACAGGAAACTATGCTAGAGTTAGATGGGGTAAGGGAGGAGAAATCTCAAAAGAGATCCCTGTGGACCGGGGCGTCCGTCAAGGGTGTGTGCTGGCGCCCACACTCTTCTCTTTATATGTTAACAATATACCTAATTATCTAAAAGATTGTAAACATGACTCCCCGAAATTAGTAGATGAGGTAGTCACCGCACTGCTTTTTGCCGATGACACAATTCTCATCTCGCAAACCCCGCAAGGCTTACAAAACCTAGTAAACACTTTTAACAATTACTGTCTGGAAAAGGGATTAGAAATCAATTCATCCAAAACAAAGTACATGTCCATAAACCCTCAGAAATCCTTAGGAAAGAACTTGGCCTTAAATAACCAGAAGCTGGAATATGTCGAGAGTTTTAATTACCTGGGTATTATGCTGGATAGTATACCCAACTGGAAAGGGCAATTGGAAAAAAGTAATTTAATTTTAAAACAAAATTCAATGCCCATCCTAAAGGTGCACGGCAGTAGCCAATCTAAATCAATTACGCCGGCACTTGAATTATTCAAAGCAAAGGCCCAATCAGCGGCACTTTATGGCGCTGAGGTCTGGGGTTATTCCTGCAACAACACCTTCAGGAAGGAAGAGAACACCTTCATACGCAGGTTACTTAAAATACCAGTAAGAACACCGATAATTCCAGTTCTTCTGGATATCAATTTTAAAAGAACTGATCATCAAGCCACACTAAGGCCATTACTCTATTGGATTAGATTATGGACAACCCCTGAGTTGAGCGACTACAAGAATGGACTGCTAGAAATAATCAGGATCGACGAATATAAAAGTATCCCCTGGTTAAAACATATCTCCCAGTGGCTCAAAAAGCTTGGGTTTTCTCATTTTTGGGAAAACCCTCAGAATATGTTACCAACCTCAAAAAATCTTTTGAAATTTGCATTTTGGGTATACGTAAAGAACGAAGTATCCACTAGTACTACACTGGGTACACTGTCACAGAAATTCTTATCTGTTAAGGATACTCCTATATTCGAACAATTCATGGATGAGATAAGACCACCATTAGCTAAAACACTGTATCTACAATACAGATATGGAGTTTTACAGATTGCTGCAAACACTAGTAGTTGGAAGGGCAATGAAGATGAAAGTGGATTGTGCACTTTTTGTGCACAAAAAGCAAAAGAAAATGATGCACACGTACTGTTTTTCTGCCCAGCTTACAAAAAGCCAAGAGTTCGATGGATCAAACCCCTGTGTATAAATTTGGGGTTTAGGTTCTTCAAAGAGGCAGAACGTACATTCAAAGCAAATACTTCACAATTAATAGTCTTTGGTCTAAGTAGATTCTTATTCAATGTATATCTCATAAGGAATAAGAAAGGATGCAAGCTATAATACTTAAAGGCTAGTTAGTTAACGTTCTTGCTTGGTTTGATATTATGAATTTTACTCCTCCCCCCTTTGTAAAATGTATTATAATAACCTTTTATATATTATCTGGCTTTTTAACTAATTTATATGTTTTTAGCACAAGCTGTGATAGAATTGAATGTGACTGACCCCCACTAATATTGCCTGGAAATTTTGGATTGTGTATCATGTTTTAATTTATGTTTGTTGCTTTTATGACAAAAAGTCGAAATAAAGCTGAAATTGATTGATTGATTGATTGATTGATATCGAACTCTGGAAATGCAAACTACAATTTAGAATATCAAAATGTCTGCGGCCTAGGTTTAATACAGAGTACTCATAAGCCCTTGTTAGCTGAATGAAAAAGAAAGTGTTTGTGTTTTGTTGCAACTCAGAGAGGGAAATCAATAAGTGGACCTTCCTCATCTTGTGCCTCAGAGTAGCCTAATTATTGGAATCGCTCAAGATCTTATTATACAAGTTTTCCAGGGTAAGAAGAGTCAGGGCGATAAACAATTATGTGTATGATAATATTTAACTAGTACCCTCAAAGCCTATTGGTCTAAGACAAATGTGCTAAACCATTCAGGGTAAGGATATTAAAGCCAGGCAAATTTAAGAAACCAATGGCTGTCTATATTGAAGGCTCTATTGACTTCAATAATGGCCTATCTTTGTTTCTAAATCAAAAAAGGTCAGATGGCAAGGGAGCCTTCATTACTGTCCGCTTTAATTTCTTGCAATGAAAATAAAGTAAGTGCAATATGAAAGAAGCCCGTGCCTTCTAAACTTTATGTGACATAGAAACAAAAAGAGGAGATAGTGAAGGTAAAGAAACCGTCAAAACAAATAGCCTTTGGATTCTAGGCACGCCCAGGGAGCACTGATGAGAAGGGTGGGGGAAAACGAGTGGGAGACAGCAGAAAAACAAAGGTGTGGGAGGAAGGAGCAACATGGGTAGGAGAAATGGAAGTATGAGATACATGAGAGACAATAGGTCTATTTGATAGCTACACAGTCAAAATCCACGCTAAAATGAAATGGGATGGCAGTGAAAAGGTTTCTAGAAAATGGAAGGCTTCTAGGAGTTGCATGTTAAATAGTGAGGGGGTGGGCTCCTAAGAGAAAGGAAGGGTGAAATGTATTCAGGACAGGGAGAAGAGTGAGGAGAGGGAGGCTACCACTTGATGAAGAAAGAAGCTCATGGATGTAACGTCTCCATTCCTTACCATCAGCTCACTCTGAGCCATGCCCTCAGCAGGGATACTCTGAAATACACGGGCTTCATGACTTCCTTCATCAGCAATTTCCTTCCCTTCAGTCGTCAGCTCCCAGTGCTTGGAGGAGCGCTGCTCAGCATTGATGATCTGTAGCAGAGAAATAGGTCAACACAGAGAAGGACTGCGGAGCATCACAATTCCCATGTTCTCTTCAGTTACCTCCACTCCCTGGTACTATTCAGAAACCTCTGCTTCCTATTTTCCTCAGAATACTTCTTCTCACCCAGACCTCTCCCTCTCATGTAAAGGAATACAGCATGACAATTGTTTCCAAAGTAAAAATGTGAAATACATTATCTATTAGTCTCTCCGGCATTTGTTTCAGATTCCAGACAATTTCAATTTTCCTGCATTTGGTGTTGAAGTTAAAACCCTAAACACCTTTGTAAGATGGATGTGAGAAGTTGGCCTGGTATATGCTGACCACCAATTAAAGTGGGCACTTTGTACCAGTGCAAACAACCCTTATTGATGATTAGGTTAAAGACAACCTGTATTGAAAGCTATCCTAGTGGTAGCTATGGAGAGCAGCCTTCAGGCTAAGTCTCGAAGGAATGTAAAGCAGCTTGGTGTACCAGATTATAACCTCCTGAATGACCAAATGAAAGAAGAACCACACAAGGAATATATAAAATATTGGTATTTATTACTAAACACTCTCTACTAACCTCTTTATGAGATTAGAGAACAAAGCACACAATATTAAATCACTAGACCGACAGTAAATAGCACAATACACAGTGGGCTCCAGGGGGAGACCAAACCATATAATTAGAAAGTGGTATAACACCCACAAGTTGACTAGACACAGTGCCTAGAGCACGCAGAATCGCTGGGACCCCAAGGAACCACCCAAGGTAGTAACAAAGGGGACCCACAGAGGACGGGTGCAGTGTGTGAACACAGGCGCGAGCGCCGTACAACTCTATGGGAAAGTCGTGGTTGGAATTTTTCAAGATTAAGGACACTTCGGAGAGGACTTTAAGCAAACCCAGTTAAACATAGAAGGTTCTAAGGCCAAAACCCTTGAGAGTACCGAGATATCCGTGTTACCTATCCCAGAGGAGCAGGGTGCATAGGGGTCAAGTGATGTCGAAAACCTTCGTAGTTTTCAATAGCGTGATGCGGAAAAGTGCTGCTGCCGTGCAGATGAAGTGTCCGGTGTGATCCAAGCCTGGATCGGAGCGGAGAATAACCTGAAAGCAGAGGGGACAGAGTCTGGGTCACTTCACAGTGACCAGGGGCACGATAGACAAATGCCCACCGATGTCGGTTGTTTCAGGGGAGAATAGGTGAAGCTTGACTCTGCAGCCACGGGGACCAGGAGACGCCGATGACGACCAAAGTCTGGAGGTGAGCTGTCCCACGAAGAATGTCGAGTGCTGGGGGGTCAGTGTCCAGATTGAACACCAACAAGCCTTGTCAACTGCAACCCACGCGGGCAGAGGAAAGATGCTTCGGTGAGGACCAGCAAAGTCCTGGGGACTCCCCAAGCTACGGAGAGTCAGGGCACATCTGGAGCAACCAGGAAAGCCCACGGAAAGTCAAAGTTTCCTTCACAGGGACCCACAGGTCAACGGACCAGGGATCGCGAAGAGACCTCGAGCTGAATCACTAAATACCAGCCCACAGAACACTTGTGGAGTGTAGGCCGGAAATCTCCAGTAGAATTACTGCTCGGGGTCAGGACTACAAGTTGGCCAAAGCACAGCCTCAGGAATTGCCAAAAGTATATGCTGCTGCAAATGTACGAGGTGCACAGGGGTTCGGGTTGCACGGTCCCCACGAGGGATACGGACCTCAGAATTGCTGAGAGCACAGATCAACCTCAGAGACCTCGGGAACCCACCTCCTGTGTTGCAGAAATCTTCGGAGTCCTCATGGGGCTCGGGAGATGCACACCGGTGAGATGCGTTTCAAGTGCCTGCCTTGCAGGGGAGTAACTCCTTTACTCCAAGGGAGATTACTCAGTCATCCAGCGTCGTGCAGATTGTGGAAGTACTTGGTTTCTGTAGCAGAGTTTAGTCCAGGTAAAATCTAAAGTCCTGTTGTCAGGGGTTCCTACTTTATACCCAAGGAAGGGGTGGGACAAACTCTGGGGACCCACCAATGGGAGGGTCAGGACAGAGGGGTGGCTACACCCATGTCCTTTGTCCAGTTTCGCGCCAGAGCAGGAGCAAATGGCTCCTGCAACCAGTTTGAGCTGGACTATGCACAGGGACACCAAACATGCCCCCAGTGCAGACATCAAAGCACTCTCAGAGTGCACCCACCCATGCCCAATACACTAAAGCATGTCTGGGAGGTGGTGACACCTCCCTGTGACAGGATGCCTATTGTCAAGCCTTCCCCTGCTCGAGCTTGGCTCACCAGCAGGAGGGCAGACTTGTGTCTATGGCTGGCAGCATTCATTTTGTGATGCCAGGGTCGAGAAAGCTGGTACCGGGTGTACCGCTGTTGTCCTATTTCTCCCTCTAGGACGGTGGAATCATACCTCTCCCGCCAGTTATTGGCGGGGAGGTATGATTCCAAGGTGTTTGACACCAAACACGACATGTTTCCATGTGGCCGTTTTAAAGTTAGCCTTTACAGCGATGTTATAATGCACTTAAGTATATATGGTTGGCTGCATCGCAAACAACCCGGGAATATAGGTTCCGAAGGCTGCAGAGGGGCTCTGCTCATGCGGGAGCACCCTCTCACATAAAACCCAGAACCCTACCTTCAGGATTGATCAGGCCTGCTATAGGGGTTACTGATTGATAGGTTTATATGTGCAGTGATATAGGATATAGTGAACCTATATCTAAATAAGGGGTGCATGCACCACCTTACATAGGCTGCTGTAGCAGACCTGTGGTGTCATTCGGAATGGTCTCCCAGGGGGTGGCATATTGCTGGAGCCCGAGAGGCCTCTGGGGTGCCTATGCCCTGGGTACATAGTATACCATATACTAGGAACTGATAAGGGTACCCCAGAATCCAATCTGGAGTGCACCGAAAGTACATGCAATCAATTTAGAGAAAGCAGCTAGACTGGGGTCCTGGATAGCAGGATCCCAGTCAATCTAAGTCGAAAACAGTGAAACATCAGTAAAAAGTGGGGGTAACTATAAGAAGCAGATCCTACTCTCCAACACAACCTCCCCCAAACGTAAGGACATTAAACTAACTTTGACCAGTTGAGACTTCATGTTGTAAGTGGAAATATCTGGAGAGTCCATCTGCATTTGCATAGTCACTCCCAGGTCTATGTACCACTGTATAGTCCATCCCCTGTAGGGAAATGGACCACCTCAAAAGTTTGGGGTTTTCACCCTTCATCTGTTTTAGCCATAAGAGGGGCTTATGGTCTGTCTGAACAATGAAGTGAGTGCCAAACAAGTATGGCCTCAGCTTCTTCAGAGCCCAAACCACAGCAAAGGCCTCCCTCTCAATAGCTGGCCAACGTTTCTCTCTGGGGGTCAGCCTTCTGCTAATAAAAGCTACTGGCTGATCCTGACCCTCATCATTCAATTGTGATAACACAGCCCCAACTCAGATCCATCTGTTTGGACAATGAATTGTTTGGAATAGTCAGGACTTTCCAGAAGGGGAGCAGTGCACATGGCCTGCTTCAGGTCATCCAATGCTTTTTGACAGCTACTTTCTTTGGCATTCTCTTGTAAGTTAAGTCATTCAAAGGGGTCACTATGGACCCTGACCTTTGATAAACCTCCTATAGTACCCAGTCAGGCCCAAGAAAGCTCTGACCCAAGTCTGGGTGGTTGGAGCAACCCAGTCCATGATGATCTGGATTTTGCTCTGCAATGGTTGAACCTGACCTCCACCTACAAGGTGGCCCAGGTATACAATTTGACTCTGTCCTATCTGACACTTGGTGGCCTCGATAGTGAGGCCTGCTTTCTGCAGGGCCTCCCAAACATATCTCAGGTGGACCAGGTGATCCTCCCAGGTGGAGCAAAAGACAGCAATATCATCAAGATAAGCTGCACTATAGGCGCCCATGACTGTAAGGACTTTATTCACCAACCTTTGAAAAGTGGCAGGTGCATTCTTCAAACCAAAGGGCATCACCACAAATTAGTAGTGCTAGGGGTTGAGAAAGCTGTTTTTGGCTTTGCATCCTCATCTAGTCTGATTTCCCAGTAGCCAGCTGTCAGGTCAAATGTGCTCAGAAACTTGGCTGAGGCCAAAGTATCTATAAGCTCATCTGCCCTTGGGATTGGATGGGCACCCGTCCTAGTGACTGCATTGAGACCCCTGTAGCCAACACAAAACCTCATCTCTCTCTTACCATTCTGGGTGTGAGGTTTGGGTACCAAGACTACTGGACTAGCCCAAGGGCTATCTGAGGGTTCAATCACTCCCAAATCCAACATCATCTGAACTTCAGTCCTAATGCAGTCCCTGACATGGTCAGGTTGCCTGTAAATCTCATCTTTAACAGGCAGACTGTCCCCAGTGTCCACTTCATGAGTGCACCAGGTAGTCTGACTTGGAGTCAGTGAAAACATATGTCTAAACTGAATAAGAACTTTTCTGCAATCAGTTTGCTGCTGGACAGTGAGGCTGTCTGCCAAGGCTACACTATCAACTGAACCATTATCAGGGTTCTGTGAGAGCAGGTCAGGGAGTGGATCACTCTCTTCCTCCTGTCCCTGATCAGTAGCCATGAGCAATCCCATGTCTGCCCTGTCAGCATATGGCTTGAGCCTGTTCACATGGAGCACCCTATGGGGGCTCCTGGGAGTTCTAAAGTCCACCAGGTAGGCGACCTCTCCCTTTTGCTCAATAATGGTATGAGGGCCACTCCACTTGTCTTGGAGGGCTGCCGGGGCCACAGGCTCCAACACCCATACTTTCTGTCCTGGCTGATAAACAGGCAACACAGCCTTTTGGTCATGCCAGGCCTTTCGCAATTCCCGACTAGCCTCAAAGTTTTTGGGTGCCTTCTTCATGTACTCAGCCATCCTGGAGTGGAGACCAAGTACATAGTCCACAATATCCTGTTTAGGGGGTTTGAGAGGTAACCCCCATCCCTCCTTCACTAGACACAATGGACCCCTAACTGGATGTCCATACAGAAGTTCAAAAGGGCTGTAACCAACCCCCTTCTGAGGAACGTCTCTGTAGGCAAAGAGAAGGCAGGCCAAAAGTATGTCCCATCTGCGCCTAAGCTTTTCAGGGAGACCTTTAATCATGCCCTTGAGGGTTTTGTTGAACAATTCAACTAACCCATTGCATTGTGGGTGATAAGGGGTGGTACATTTGTAATTTACTCCACACTCCTTCCACATAGCAGTCAAGTAACTAGACATGAGGTTTGCACCTCTGTCTGATACCACCTCCTTAGGAAAACCCACAGGTGCTGTGGTAGTACTAAGGGGAATTGCCTCTGGATACCTAGTGGCATGGTCCACCACCAGTATAATCTGTGCCCAGATAAAGTTTGAGGTTCTATGGGACCAACTATGTCAATCCCAACCCTCTCAAAGGGAACCCCCACCACAGGTAGTGGTATCAGGGGGGGCCTCTGTAGTACCACCTGCCTTACAACTGGCTTGACAGGTGACACAGGAGCGACAAAACTCCTTGGTGTCTTCAGACATGTGAGGCCAATGAAAGTGAGGGACAATTCTGTCCCAAGTCTTGTTTTGGCCTAGGTGACCTGCTAATGGGATGTCATGTGCCAGTGTCAATAGGAAGCCCCTAAACTTCAGAGGTATAACCAACCTCCTGGTGGCACCAGGCTTGGGGTCTCTACTATCTGAGTAAAGGAGTCCATCATCCCAGGAGATCCTATGGGACCCACTGGCACTCCCAGCTGCTCAGCAGCAGCTTGCTGTCTGAGGGGTTCAAGAGAGGGGCAGCTCAGCTGCTCCTGGCTCAGATCTGCCCTGGAAGGGTGCCCTGTCCCCAAGAACTCAACCTGATCAGGTTCAAGCTCCTCTGAGACAGTTCCTACTTCAGGACTAAGATCATCTCCCTCAAGAGACTGTTCTGTACTGAGTCAGGGGGAAAGACACTGCTTTACCCCTACTGCTCCTCCTCTTGGAAGGCGCCTGGTCCATTTTTCCGGGATCCAGGGCCTGTTAAGTGGAAGACATTTTTGCTTGTGACCTAGTCATAGCAAACACATCTGCAGGGATACCCAACATTTCTGCATGAGCCCCGAGTTCCACTTCAGTCCAAGCTTAAGTTTCTAAATCATTGCCCAACAAGCATTCAACAGGGAGGTCTGCACTTACCACAACCTTCTTAGGGCCAGTTACCCCTCCCCAGGTGAAATTAACAACTGTCAAGGAATGTTCTGTTCGGACAGTGCTAGCATTGGTCACTTGGAACATCTCACCAAGTATGATTTGCTCAGGAGCCACAAAATCTTTTATCACCATTGTCACGCTTGCTCCTGTGTCCCTGAATGCAAAGGCCTCTTTTCCATTGATCAAAGACTGCTGTCTGTATTTGCCCAGATTACTGGGACTGACAAATAAGGAGGCAATAGCCATGCCTCCATCACAGATCATTACAGCCTGAGTGGGAACTCTGACTAGGCCAGAGTCTACCTCAGATCCCAGGGTTAACCCCACTACACCCTTATTCTGAGTACCACCACTTGGAGCTGAGTCCTTGGACTTGTTACAATCACTTGTCCAATGGGTCTTCTGTTTACAGATTTGGCACCATGGCTTTTTCTTGCCTTTTCCCTTGTTGGATTGTGACTCACCAGAAGAAGATTTTTGGGGCCCTTGAGAAGACTTCTGGTCTTTACCCTTCTCCCCACCCTTATCAGAGTTTTTAGAATCTCGCTTCTTGGAGTCACCAACTTGGTTCTGAACCTTCTGCCTCACCCTGGTTCTGACCCATTTGTCTGCCTTCTGGCACAATTCTTGGGGAGAGGTCAGATCAGAGTCCACCAGGTACTGATGCAACAGCTGGTTTTGACAATTAAGGATCTGCTCTCTCATAATTAAATTGTACAATCCTTTAACACACACTTTACTGCCAAGTAACCAGCCTTCCAGAGCCTTAGTAGCACAATTTACAAAGTCAACCTCGTCTTGAGTCTGTGCCTTTTGGGTATCTCTGAACTTATTCCTGTATTGTTCAGTGGTTAAGCCAAACCCATCAATCAGAGCACTCTTCAAGACTTTGTAATTATCAGCATACTCTTCTCTAACAGTGAGGAGCTTGTCTCTACCTGTGTCTGCAAAGGAGAGCCGCAAGATTGCTGCCCACTGCTCCTGAGGGACCCTCTGTACTTTACAGGCCCTCTCCAGTGCAGTTATCCATTTGTGGATGTCATCCCCACTCTGGTAGGGAGGGACAATCTTATTCAGGTTCCTATGGTCATGAGTATGTTCTCTACCTCTAGGGACACTGTTGCTGCCACCATGGGGCTCTAGCCCCAACCTTTTTGAAGCTCTCTGAAGGTCCAGGGATTCCCTATCTAAGGCCAATTGTTCTCTCTCTCTCTCTCTCTCTTGATCCTGAGCTTAGCTCTCTCAAACTCAAGCAGTTGGCACTTCTTATCATGAGAGGACTCCCTTGTATGAGAAGCAGAGGTCCCTACAGAAATACCAGAATGATTAGATTCCTGCAAAGAAGATCTTGATCTTCTAGGTAAACTGTTAACTCTTCCAGTTGGGGTAAAGAGAGGGCCACTGAGGCCTTCTCCCTCACCTTCAGGAAGAATTGGATTGTCCAGGTTAGAATCATCTTGAATCCTCCTGGTCAGCATTGGAGTCTATGTCATAGAAGTTTTCACTTCCTGGCCTTTCCTCCTCTCTGCCCCACCCAACTTACCTGCCTCATCAGACCCTGGGGTCTTTCTGAGGTCATCTAAAAGCAAAGCCTCTATGAGGCGTTGAGTGTCTGGGTGTCTCCCTGTTTCCTAGATGTACACATAGTTCTGAATTCTTGGAATGAGAGATGGTCATACTTAGTTGGCAGAGGCCCACTGGCTTATGGCCTAGAAGACATACTAGAGTTGTGTGGTGTAGGTGCTGGAGCAGAGTTTTCTGTTTGAAAATTCGCTGGTTTTTGAAGCTCTGGCATGTCTATTTGTCATATTAATTTTCTAATTACTAATAATTAATTATTTGTCTTGTGCAAGTGTGTTTATATTAATCAATCCGTTTGTCCTAATAAGAGAGTGTTACACGTGGGTGCGCATAAATGTGCTGTTTAACAATAACGTGCGTGTTTTCATGTTTAAACGTTGCTATGTGCTGTTTATTTTTGAGCACAAAACGCTTTCCGAATTAATGCTTTTTCTATGTTGCAAGTGCTGGATAGATGCATACACATAAGGGTATTAGTGGGGTTAACACTGTTTAATCACTATGCTGTGGTAACGTTGTTTTTGTTTCTTTTAATTAAGATGGTCTATTGTGGCCTATGGTGGCCTAGTTAAAGATGGCCGATTTTGTAAGCCTGGCCTCGATTTGAAAATGGAAAACTGTGATGGAAGAGAGCCCTGCTGAATATGGTCCTGAAGTCAGCTGACCACAGTCCTTGCTTGCCTTGTGAAATTTTCCGTGAGGACATCAGCAGCCGGGGTAATCTTCGAGTGAAATGGAACGTCCTTGGCAGCCTTGGGAAAACAAAGGAGCTTTAGAGAAAGACTCTGAGCATTGGTCTCATTGCCGAGGAGAAGTAGAACTAACAAGTTACATTTGTGATTCTTGGTTCCTGTTCCGTAGCCTTTATTTTGTGATTTTTCCTGAGCGGAGATTTTCGAATGTAGCAATGTTACATCCATTCCTTCTCGCTCTGCTCAGCGGTCCAGCGGACATTACAACTTTTCTATGTATCTTTCTTTTGTTCGATTCAGTATAAGAATTGTTAGCCTAGAGAGGGTCTTCCCACTTGCCATTTGCCTTTGCCGCGTACCGAATCTGCGCTGCTGAGGATTGATGCTGAAGGGACTTCGTCTTGAGAGACTTTACCGAGAGACTTGTCCTGACCCGTTCTGACATTTAGCTAGAATAGGTAACTATGAGAAAAATGATTTATTCTGCTTGATTTTCATTTGACTAATTTTAGATAAAGCAATATAATTTGAACATGGTGTTGGATATTATTTCTTGTCAATTATTGTGTATTATATTTTGATTATTGCCGTATAGGTTGTATAGATTATGTTTATGGACAGTCTCAATAACCAGATCTTATCGACCTGATATTGATGCAGGGTGACTAGGAGTTTCCTTCCACAGGTTTATTGCTGGTAGAGTATCTGAGCGTATGTTTAGTGAAATGGGCCCTAGCGTATGACGAATGTATGTGCGTGTAACTGTGAGATTACTCTATCTGTGGTAGAGGGAATATTATACACACCCTGATCTCTATCATAGGCACCTAACTAACCTAGTGGGAGCTACTAAACTCTCTTGAGTTGGAGAACGGGTGTGCTAGACCTTTGACTTACCCACCTCTAAGTTCAGTAGAACTTACTTATTCTAGTCTTGATTTATATGTACCTAATACCTTTAGAGGTTTTCAATTAGTCACTCAATGAGATTATCTGGTAAAACAATAGCAAGCTTGAATACCAACCGCTGCACACCAATGTGAGAGGTTGGCCTGGTATATGCTGACCACCAAGTAAAGTGGGCACCTTGTACCAGTCCAAACAACCCTTATTGATGATTAGGTTAAAGACTACCTTTATTGAAAGCTATCCTAGTGGTAGCTATGGAGAGCAGCTTTCAGGCTAAGTCTCCAAAGAATGTAAAGCAGCTTGGTTTACTAGATTATAATCTCCTGAATGACCAAATGAAAGGAGAACCACACAAGGAATGCATAAAATATATGTATTTATTACTAAACACTCTCTACTAACCTCTTTATAAGATTAGAGAACAAAGCACACAATATTAAATCACTCGAACGACAGTAAATAGCACAATACACAGTGGGTTTCAGGGGGAGACCAAACCATATACTAATAAAGTGGTATAACAACCACGACTTGACTAGACACAGTACCTAGAGCACATAGTATCGCTGGGACCCCAAGGAACCACCCAAGGTAGTGACACAGGGGACCCACGAAGGACGGGTGCAGTGTGTGAACACAGGCGTGCGCTCCGTACAACTCTATGGGAAAGTTGCGGTTGGAATTTTAAAGATTAAGGACACTTCGGAGAGGGCTTTAAACAAACCCAGTTAAACATAGAAGGTTCTAAGGCCAACACCCTTGAGAGTACCGATATACCCGTCTTTCCTATCCCAGAGGAGCAGGGTGCATAGGGGTCAAGTGATGTCGGAAACCTTCGTAGTTTTCAATGGCGTGATGCGGAAAAGTGCTGCCGCCGTGCAGATGAAAAGTGTCCGGTGTGATCCAAGCCTCGATCAGAGCGGAGAAGAACCTGAAAGCAGAGGGGACCGAGTATGGGTCACTTCACAGTGACCAGGGGCACGGTAGACGAATGCCCACCGATGTCTGGTGTTTCAGGTGAGAAGAGGTGAAGCTTGACTCTGCAGCCACGGGGACCAGGAGACGTCGACGACGTCCAAAGTCCGGAGGTGAGCTGTCCCACGAAGGATGTCAAGTGCTGGGGGGGTCAGTGTCCGGATTGTACACCAACAAGCCTTGTCAACTGCAACCCACGCGGGCAGAGGAAATATACTTCGGTGAGGACCAGCAAGGTCCTGGGGACTCTCTAAGCTATGGGGAGTCAGGGCACGTCTGGAGCAACCAGGAAAGCCAACGGAAAGTCAAAGTTACCTTCACAGGGACCCACGGGTTGACGGACCAGGGATCGCGAAGGGACCTCGAGCTGCATCACTAAATACCAACCCACGGAACACTTGTGGAGTGTAGGCCGGAAATCTTCGGTGGAATTACTGCTCGGGGTCAGAACTACAAGTAGCCCAAAGCAAAGCCTCCGGGATCGCCAAAAAGCAGATGCTGCTGCAAATGTACATCGTGCACAGGGGTTTGGGTTGCACGGTCCCCACGAGGGATACGGGCCTCAGAATTGCTGAGAGCACAGATCAACCTCAGAGACCTTGGGAACCCACCTCCTGTGTTGCAGAAATCTTCAGAGTCCTCAGGAGCTCGGCAGATGCAAACCGGTCAGATGCGTTTCAGGTGTCTGCCTTGCAGGGGAGTAACTCCTTTACTCCAAGGGAGATTCTTCAGTCATCCAGCGCCATGCAGATCATCAAAGTACTTGGTTTCTGTAGCAGAGTTTAGTCCAGGTAAAATCTAAAGTCCTGTAGTCAGGGGTTCCTACTTTATACCCAAGCAAGGGGTGGGACAAACTCTGGGGACCCACCTTTGGGAGGAACAGGACAGAGGGGTGGCCTTTGTCCAGTTTTGCGCCAGAGCAGGAGCAAATGGCTTCCGCAACCGGTTTGAGCTGGACTATGCACAAGGACACCAAATGTGCCCTCAGTGCAGGAATCAAAGCACTCTCAGAGTGCACCCACCCAGCCCCAATACACTAAAGCCTATCTGGGAGGTGGTGACACCTCCCTGTGGCAGGAAGCCTATTGTCAAGCCTTCACCTGCTCGAGCTTGAATCAGCAGCAGGAGGGCAGATTTATGGCTGGCAGCATCCATTTTGTGATGCCAGGGTCGAGAAAGCTGGTACCGGGTCATATTTCTCCCTCTAGGAGGGTGGAATCAAACTTCCCCCGCCAGTTACTGGCGGGGAGGTATGATTCCAAGGTGTTTGACACCAAACACGGCATGTTTCCATGCAGCTGTTTTAAAGTTAGCATTTACGGCGAGGTTATAATGCACTTAAGTATATATGGTTGGCTGCATCACAAACAACCCCGGAATAGAGGTTTGAAAGGTTGCAGAGGGGCTCTGCTCATGCAGGAGCACTCTCTCACATAAAACCCAGCACCCTGCCTTCAGGACTGCTAAGGCCTGCTATAGGCTTGACCGATAGGTTTATATGTGCAGTGAATATAGGATATAGTGAAAACCTATATCTAAATAAGGGGTGCATGCACCACCTTACACAGGCTGCTGTAGTGTCATTTTGAATGGTCTCCCAGGGGTGGCATAATACATGCTGCAGTCCCTGAGAGGCCTCTGGTGTACCTATGCCCTGGGTACATGGTATACCATATACTAGGGACTGATAATGGTACCCCAGAATCCAATCTGGAGTGTACCTAAAGTACATGCAATCAATTTAGAGGAGAAAGCCGCTAGACTGGGGTCCTGGATAGCAGGATCCAAATCAATCGAAGTCAAAAACAGTGAAACATCATCAAAAAGTGGGGGTAACTATAAGAAGCAGACCCTACTCTCCTACAATGGACACTATGGAAGAAAAGTATCTCAGTCCCTACTTCAAATGGTCACATAGGTTACGGGTTCCATCCTCTGGGTTGTGCGTTGATTGGTGTCTGACAGTCTAGTTCTAGCATGTGGTCACTAAATCAGTATTTGGTGAGATTCAAACTGTTTTAGGATTATAGGATTAACATTTCTTCCCAGTGATATGTAACATTCTACTGCACTGTATTTCTGCAGGTGCGGATTCCAGTGCCTTGTGTGCTGCTTATCTTTAGCCTGTTATAAATATGTGAGGAACCCTTTTCTCCTCTTTATGGTTTCTTATGTAAGGATAATGTGAGGATCTATATGAATTGGCTGGATGTCAGAAAGTTGAGGGACTCTTTGGAGAGTTTAACTATTTGTTCTTTCAGTGGCTGGTAGTTACGGGCCTTTGGGTGTATTTCATAGACATGGCACCAAAATCTAAACATGTGCACCTGAAGATTACGTTATAAATAAACTCTCCCCAGTTCTAGCCTTCACTTTTGCAGTTTCGATGCACATAGAACATATCTGCAAAACTAGAAGTGCAGTTTCTGTACATAGTTTGTCCCATTCAGGACACTCATCTGTTGGTGTAAAACCGCAAACTGCATAACCATAAACGATAGGGAGAAAACTTGTGTTCCCTAAGCAGATCCTCCACCCATCCCCCTTTCCAGTCAGGCTTCACATTAATATTCAGAGGATTCCGTACCAGTAACTGTTTAATGCAAACCGCTCCTCCTTTTATTAAAACTAAATTCCCTCTACCATGCAGTCCCCTGCTTTACTCTCGTTCATAACTTTCTTCTCTTCTGTGGCATTCAACCATCGGATTTGTCGCTCTCTCCCCTCAAGACCCTTGCTTTCTTAGTCCCCTCTTCCTCCACCCTGACTCACCTCTGCTGCACAGATTTCACCTTGGGTATCAACCCATCTTCACAGATACTGCCCCAGGACCAGTCCTTTTCGCTAAAGATAACAATCAGTTCAGACACTTCCTAGTCTGTCTGCATTAATCCTTCATCCAGACATCTACCTCCACCAAGATCCTTGACTCCCTCAGAACTGAACCTTTTACCAGAGCCTCTCATCACCCAAAACTCTATACCTCACACCAGACTTACCTCCAAAATAAAGACTATTCACTCTGCCCCAAACCCTTCCCTATGATCCTAGACCTGTTGCCATACAGACCTCTAATTCCTCATATTCTCCTTCTCACTCACACCCTTCCTATTCACACAACACCTATAGTTGACAAGGTCACACCAATAATGTATAAATGCCCAAAGGTTGGGCCAGGGGGTTTTCACATTATTTACTGGATGAACGTGTGCGAGGCTTGTGTATTTCTAGGCACCTGCTTTCAGAAATACAAGGTGTGAAAGAGCGATCAGCATTTTTAAAGGGGACTGATGTGAGGTATCAGAGATATATATGGATCTAATTTAAAGCCACCTCTCATACCTTTAGAACCCAAGCAGAACATTCAAAGAAGAACATTTACTTTGCTGTAAAACTGTTCTTTTTATACAAACTCAGCAAATGTAACCCTTATTTAAAATATTATTTTATCTTTCATAAGGTCAACGCCGCAATATGTCGTAAATATGAATGTCCATGTCATTTACATTAATTAGGTACTCTTTGTATCTCCATTTGGGATGATATCTAGTTTATTACAGTGCGTAAACAATCGATAGGCCACTGCATGGCATAAATAAAAACAAGACTATAAATCTCTATATCCTTTGAATGTGGTTTACATATGAAAATATGCACCATATATAATCGCAAATCTACATACATAAATATTACACATTGCTAACTTTAAACATCACCCATGACTTTAAAGTAGATAAGATTGTGACAGAACTTCTTGTGTTCTACTGACATTGATGCACATTGCCTAGATATTTTACATCCATCTATTTATTTAGGACTTATTTTCAGGATTCAAGGGATAGCAAGCCTGGGTATCCGGCACTGGTTGGTTGGTGCTCAAAACCAATAAATAAGTTGCTTATTAACTGTTCTTGAATTAGAATGCCTTCTTTTTAGGTCTCGCCTGACCAGCGCTTTAGCGCTGCTCTGGCGAGACTTATAGTAAGCGCGTTTTGGAAGTGCAAACAGTGGCTTTGCAGGCCTCCAACTACAGTGCATGTGACCCGTCCGGGCGCGCGCACCATTTGGAGTCCTGCAGCCACTCGTTTGCTTTCACTTTCGCCGTGATGGAAACCCTTCTCCAAGCCCTGCCAAACATACCCCGTGCACCTCCTTCCAGATCTGTCCTTGCTAATAACCCGAACGCACTCGGACAATTTAAAGCAGAGTTGTATTTTTTTATTATAAATGACACGCTCCGTCAGGGCACCTCCTTCAAGATCTGTTATTGCTAATCTAATGGACTTTAATATTTGCTTCCGTTTCATCAAAAAAAAGCAAAACCATTTGGCAGCCTGCGTGCCCGACTCCACTCCCCCCTCCCACTCCCTCTTCGTCAGCTTCAGAGCACCCCGTGCACCTCCTTCCAGATCTGTCCTTGCTTATCACCCGAACGCACTCGGACAATTTAAAGCAAAGTTGTATTTTTTTATTATAAATGACACGCTCCGTCAGGGCACCTCCTTCAAGATCTGTTATTGCTAATCTAATGGACTTTAATATTTGCTTCCGTTTCTTCAAAAAAAAGGAAAACCATTTGGCAGCCTGCGTGCCCGACTCCACTCCCCCCTCCCACTCCCTCTTCGTCAGCTTCAGAGCACCCCGTGCACCTCCTTCCAGATCTGTCCTTGCTAATCACCCGAACGCACTCGGACAATTTAAAGCAAAGTTGTATTTTTTTATTATAAATGACACGCTCCGTCAGGGCACCTCCTTCAAGATCTGTTATTGCTAATCTAATGGACTTTAATATTTGCTTCCGTTTCATCAAAAAAAAGGAAAACCATTTGGCAGCCTGCGTGCCCGACTCCACTCCCCCCTCCCACTCCCTCTTCGTCAGCTTTGTTTTTTTTCCGCACATTAGAACGACTGACTCACTAACCTTCCAACCCCCCCCCCCCCCCCCCCACAAACAAACGGTTCCTTTTCCACAGCTTTCCGAGATTCCTTCGGGCGTGCAGCGACCTCCAGATTACCTCTCAGCACAGTGAGGAAAAAGGCTGCAATGTTTGTTTGGTTTTGTTTTTCGAAAAAAAAAAAATAAAGGGCCTCAGAAAAGGGTGCAAGCAGTAGGGCCAAAGTGAGAAAACATCACGTGTACCTTAACCTTTTGCCATATTTCCCACAATGGATTCGTGCCCAACAGGTTTCCAATAAAGATTACGTGCCACACACACACTTTTAGCATCTTGCAGGGATGTCTCTTTACGCGAATTCGCAGCAGTCTGTGATTGCTTGGCATGCACTTTCTCAACTTTGGTTTAGGTTTGTAAAGCCTTAGCCACGCTTACAGCGGCCCTCGCATGGCAGTCTTCCCCGCCCCCCCCCTCTCTCAGATGCTCCGACCCCTCCCATCCTGCAGGTGAAAACACGATCACACAACAGACATCAGGCGCCACAGATATCGAAACCAGACCGAGCCTTTAGGCTTGGTTAATGGCCCATTCGCAAGTGTCGGAATTACAGACAACAGGGGCGCTTGGAGAAAAAAAAAAAGAAAAACAGCCTTCCAATTGCAGTTTCCTGTTCTGATGACAATACAGGATACAGTGGCCAGATAGAAGTCTTTACAAAAGTAGATGCCGGCTCAGATAAAATGTTTTATAACACTTACGAGATTTTTCGTGGAGCAATCCAAAGAGTGCTCAATGTTTGCCGTTTAGAAGTTCATTACTACAGACAAGTTGGTTGTAGGAAAATCTACAGCAAATCCATTTTGCAGGCATTAAAACTACCTTTTTATAAATTGTTAGGCACTCTTTCGCAAATTAGGCATTTCATTCCATTACACAGGATGCAAGGTCAGAAATTGAACAACGCCCGTCGATTTCTACAGGAATAGTTCAGCTGCTTCTAGACTTGCTGTGCTGTTCGAGGCACTATGTGGGGTACCCTTATTGGATGTGAGTCTACATTAATGTCCGAGGAAATACAACGAGCCTTTATGCACTCAGGCCTCTATAGCTAACAAAGTAGGACCCTTGATGCCCCCGTTTACATGTAGGCAAGAGCGACCTTATGTTTGCGGACATGCTAATCAACCGAACGCACTCGGTCAATTTAAAGCAGAGTTGTATTTTTATTATAACTGAGAGCAGTCTTTAGTTGTTAATTTTGCTCTTAGTTTGCTTCAGACCTGTTTTTGGGGGGTTGAGGATTGTTTGTTGGCACACACCTACCTGAGGTGAAGAGTTTGGATTTTACACCCATTTTGGTCTTTGTTTCGCTTGGGATGCTTACCATGGATTTTTGCTCTCGTGGGCTGGAGCGAAACAAGAGTGTGTTTTTGGGGCATGCTTTGGATTCTGCAGATGTAAAAGCCAGAGTAGTTCACAAACAGAAGTGAGGGTGTGGAGATGGGCCTCACCCTCCACGTGTCTCTCCTCACCCTCCACACGTGTCTCTCCTCACCCTCCACACGTGTCTCTCCTCACCCTCCACACGTGTCTCTCCTCACCCTTCACACGTCTCTCTCCTCACCCTCCACACGTGTCTCCTCACCCTCCGCCTCACCCTCCACATGTGTCTCCTCCTCACCCTCCACATGTGTCTCCTCCTCACCCTCCACAGGTGTCTCCTCCTCACGCTCCACATGTGTCTCTCCTCACCCTCCACACGTGTCTCTCCTCACCCTCCACACGTGTCTCTCCTCACCCTACACGTGTCTCTCCTCACCCTCCACGTGTCTCTGCTGCACGCCTCACACTGCTGCACGCTACACACTGCTGCACGCCTCACACTGCTGCACGCCTCACACTGCTGCACGCCTCACACTGCTGCACGCCTCACACTGCTGCATGCTGCTGCACGCCACACACTGCTGCACGCCTCACACTGCTGCACGCCACACACTGCCACATACTGCTGCACGCCGCACACTGCTGCACGCCGCACACTGCTGCCCGCCGCACACTGCTGCCCGCCGCACACTGCTACACGAAACATTGCTGCACACCACACAATGCTGCACGGCACACACTGATGCAACCGGCACACTACTGCACGCCACACACTGCTGCACACTGCTGCATTACTCACTGCTACATGCTGCACGACAATGCTGCACGCCGCACACTGCTGCACGCCGCACACTGCTGCACGCCGCTGCAGGTCACAGTGCTGCATGCCGCACACTGCTACACGAAACACTGCTGCACGCCGCAACACTGCTGCACGCCGCACACTGCTACACGCCGCACACTGCTGCATGTCACACACTGATGCACGCCTCACACTGCTGCACTCCACACACTGCTTTTATGCGACTTTATGCTACTGACATTGTAAATTTCAATGCCTTATATTTGTTTTAAAACCAAAACAAAAATAAAAGTCATTGTAATTTTACAGTGCCAATAGCTCAAACTCTTATAAATGCGAGACCTATTGCATTGCAAATGCTTGTTTCCCAGGGAGTTTCTCCTTGGACCATTTTGGATGTGAGTAAGTGCATCTTGCAGGTATGCTCATCATTCTGCCTGCCAATGGAACTACTAAAATGACCTGGGCCTCGCCAATAATTTGGTAAACCTGGGTCCTGTGCAAACTTTACGCATCAAGCTCTAGCCCCATCTCCTTAAACTATTACTGACGTCTACCATCCAGACAAGTCCTTGTCTCACCTTAGGCAATTGCTTTTCACTTAAACCCGTCCTCTCTCCTAACATTCCTTCCCAAACAATTCACTTCTCTCCTCAGACTCCTCCCTTTCTCTATAGCAGTGCACCCTACCTTGTCCCATAGACACCGCCCTCCGTCACCCCTTCCACTCACCTCTCCCAAAGCCTGCAGGCTCTTCACAGCCCCCACCACCTGCTGGTGATCCAAACCCAGCTCAGCAGCCAGTCCTAGACTCTCCAGTCCCCCATCCTGGGCCTGGAGTCTTAGCAACAGCAGCTCCGGCACCCGGCTTTCCGCCATGCTAACTCAGAAAAAGACGGTGGCATGCGCACATACTGCACTGACAGGTCGCCGTACATCGCCGCCATCTTAGAACAGGATTCAGGCCTGTAAACCAACAGGAGTCTTGGGCGACAACCCGTACAAGAGTTGCATCAGAGTGTAGTCCATCTTGCAATAGGCAGGCTCCGTTCAAATGAGCCTGCTTCACCGCAATTCCAATAGAAGTTGCATCATTGTGGCGGCCACCTTGCAATAGGCGAGGTTCTCATTCAGTGTGTGAGCCGGAGCAAATGCTGCTAGCAGCCATCTTGAAATGGCAGAGTTTGTTTCACAATAGCGTTGATCACATTCATCTTTAAGGTTCATGATTCTTTATAATTGTGATCCTTATCTCCAGACTGTAATCCAATTTGTAAAGAAAACGATTTGCTTTTAGACGGCTATAAGAAGAAATCTTGTTTTTTTTGTTGCGAAAACTGTTTAAAATTTGGTTTTTACAGAGCTTCCTTTAAACTGCTCATTATCCCGTGTTGTTTCTTCTATCTGCACTCATTTACAAGAGAATGAAGAAACCCTGCAGATTATTAGAAAAATAAGCATTGACAAAGCCAATATCTTGCGGCAATCCGAGAGCTATTGGCGTTGTCAATGTGATTGTCTTACATAAGCGCATCACAATTACGAAAAGTCCTAAATAGGTAGACTGCAATGAAACACCAGTAGATTAGCAAGTGGCATGTGCATAGTTTTAGTGATCCATATTGATTTAGGGGTTTTAACAGGTGTTACCAAGAGGTGTTGTGCATGGTTTGAGAGTGGTGAGGGAATAAATATTGCACACCAGCCAAATGTCGGTTTCTCAGTTGGGACCAGGTGCACTGTAGTCCACCTCTACAGCTGGCCGTCAGTAATTACCTTCTTTGTCTAAGGGGTCCACTGTGTTGGCTGCACATGACCTCTGCTGTGGTCAGTGGGTGGTAAGGATGCAACCTTGGTTCCAGCGGAAAGTGTCAGTAGCCTATATTTATATACCATTTCAAGTGTTCCTAAAGTAACATCCCATCCCAATAGGATCATGTTGTTACACGTCCCTTTGAGGTCACTGGCACTGGAATGTGGATTATCGAAGGCGTTCTGCAGCATTGTAGCTTCCATTGGTGTAGTAGCAGGTGCAGTGGCTCCACGGCCCAGAGTCCTGAAGGACCCATTGAACCATGCTTTTTTCTGTATTTTATAATCCAAAAAGCAGCGGGAAGGCATTTCCTCTCTTCCAATGTGTGACCCATGACACACTAGTTCTCACCCTTCCATCAAAACATTACTCAGAGTATCCTGGACAGTAAGAGGAGAGATGTTGCTGATGGACAAATTAGAATGTAATATTTTCTCAACTTTTAAGGCAACAAACTCTTTCAGTGGGATGCTGAGTAACGGCTAGTGGGAGTCAGCATCCACCTAAACTGCAGCTGGGGCTCTCCAGTTCCACCAGAAGCAAGTAGGCACCCTTCCGTTAGACAGCGCTATTCTCAATCCATTTCAATCTATCCGTTTATCTCAGAGGGCTTTTTCATAAAGGCGTATTTTTGTATGGATTAAAATTGAGTCCACACTGCTTGTGCCTCTGATCTTAGGCAGGGCCGTTTGATTGTCCAATTGTCAGAAAGCTTCATGTAATATCGAATTGGACTGTACATTGTGTATGTGAGTGGAAGATCTCACATTTTAGAGTGTTTGCTATTTTATAGTAGGGTTTTCAACCTGTAAGGGTAATATCTCTCCTCTATACACCACCCTCTTCCCCCATTTTTCTTAAGAATGAACAAGCTCTGTAAATTTATGTGGCGCTAAGAAAAATGTAGAAACACAATTGAATGCGATCTACAAGGACTGCGTTTTTGATTATATGTTTTCGAGTTTGCACTATTTTGTGAAGTTAATTATATTTAATTATATTTATGTTGCACTGATTTCCTGAAAAGACATACAACGTAAACCTTAAGTCAGATCACTTCTCTTTCAGTGTTCCAAAGTGCTGCTTCTGGATCCACTAGATTTACAATCTAATCCCAGCACCCTCGCCCGATGGGAGTGTGTAATCCTATACAGATAATTTCACCTCATCATGCCATATTTTCCCATATCTTCAAAACATAGAGACATCTTTGACACTGACTGAATGTGTCTATAAATCACTGTATACATAAGTGGGCGCTTCATTGCTTGAGTGCACTCTTTGATAATGCATGCTATGGTGCTGGTCATCGGACTTCGGGTTCTAGATGTGGTTAATTGGAGACTATAATCAACAGCTCAAGCTGAGTCACACGGCACAAACTCATTGAAAACTGCTTATTACTGTAATTGTTAAACAAATTGTCCCTCTGTCCATCACCATGGAGATGATTGGACCTAATTACTTATCTAGGTTCACAAGGACACGTAACATCCATTCTCTACCCTCGGAGCATATTGGAATGGCAGCTTCCACCTCAAAACATTTCACAGGGGCATTTTACTTACTCATTCTTCAGCTATGGTCTTTTAGTAAATTAATTGGAGCTTCTTTATTAACATTAGTAGCCATTATCGCATAACATCACTAGGTGGTATTCCGACTGCATTGCTTTTCAAACTTCTTTTATTAAAAAGTTTTAAAACACGAGCGCTCGTGTAGAGTGCTAAAAACAAAGAAATAAGTAGCTCCTAAAATGGGAGCAGTGGATGGACACAAGTACTTGGTCCATCCTCTGGTGGAGGGTTAAACATAATAAGAGGCATGACGCATAAATGCCATTAACAAATGGAGACAAAGCTTTGATGATCTGGTGCCTGTCACGGAGCCTTGTGTTTTGCTTGCTGCGTACCAGGACGGTTGAAATTTAGAGTGAGGGAAGGGAATAGCGTGTGCCACATGTAGGGTTGCCACCTGGCCGGTTTTATATCGGTATGATCCAGTAGTGCAGTATTGTAAAATACAAAAATTAGGAAAATCATTTAAAGCTGGTAGTTTTTCCCTTGATTAATACGTGCTGTAAACAATAAATTCAAGAAGAAAGCACTTTTCAATATGTTCCACAGCTTAGATCCCTGGCTGATATTTATGGTAAACTAAGACAGAAAGGCCATGTTAAAAAAGATTACAGACCATTTTATAAAAGTTCTATTTAAGTATCATGTCTGGGCCTTTGCAAAATCTTAAAACGTGAAAAAATGGCCAGTATTTTTCTCTCGAAAAGGTGGGAATCCTAGCCACATGCCAACATGCCAAAGGCAGGCGAGTTCAGAGGCATGGGCATTGCTCAATGGTCAATGCTGAAAATAGAAAACAAATTAGACTGGGATCCCACAAATTGGGAATGAATTACAAGGACCAGACTCATGAAAAATGAGTCTGGCAGTCAATTTATACATTTTTGTTTTTTAAAACTGCTGCAGAGAAAGTAGGCAACAAGGACAAACGTGACAGTAAATCTGTTCTGATTTATGCAATTGGTTACAATCAGGCTGCATTTTAAAATATCTTATGGGTTTAAGATACCTGTGTTGGAGCTTGGGCCCACTCAAACATTTATCTCCAGAGTGGCGACCTTTCTAGCTGCATGAGAGGTAAAGGGAGGAAAACTATCACTTGTTAACATCTCAGTACAGTGCAATCAATGTGGTCCTGCAATAATCCACTCAACAACTTAATCTGTGTTTAGTAGGGTTTAATAATTAATTTAAAAACAAATCAAAGTGGACCAATCTCAACAGGATCATATAAAAGTACAGAAACACCAAGATAAGCCCAAATCTCCTGAAGAGATTTACCCTATATAGGACAAAGCAGACAACTAGCTCTATGAAGATGATGATGCAGGTGATCAGGAAAAATAATTGAACATTACATTTCATCAAATGATTCTCAGCCGTCGGAGTCTTCAGTAGAAGGCACTCCAACAATGGGTCAGGTAGCATAAGCCACACAAGCAGAAGTATAGGTCTGCTCTCTGTGAAAACCTAAGATGACTCTCTTTTCCCTCACTTTGTTGCAGTCAGAGTAGACAATCCCACATGAATTTCCATAGCTCTGGCACAACTGGATACTTTCACCACCTCGCCTACCGAAAATTAGCAACTTCGCTTGTCCTTGGTCATTCCTCACCCTCCCATGAGAACTCGCATTCTTGCTTGTTACCGTGCTTCTCCATGTCAACCTCGTCTTCTCATACCTTGCTATCTAAGCAAAACAAAACCCTCCTATGCTAACTAATGAGGCTTTCTCTCTCCATACCTGCAGTGGAAACAAAATACAAGTACACATATTTTACTTTGAAGGTAAATACAAATTACATGTTAGACTCTAAACGGGAGCATAGACTAAATTATTTTTTGAGGCCCACTCTAGTCAATTTAACAGTGCACAGGGTTACAGAACATGTGCACATTTCGATCCACACAATAAAGGCAGCTCCTTATTACATGTATGAATTCAGTCACAGCCGGCATAACTCGCGGGTGGGCGGGTGGGAGGGTTCACGGGGAGGGAGACGCACTGGGGAGCTGATGAAGCAGGGGAAAATACAAAACATTTTGTATCCCCTGCAAAGTTAATGACCTCATAACCTTAATTTTACTAATTATTTGAATGAATGTACTAATCAATCAATGCACCTTTAATTAGACACTACACGCGCGAAAACTAACTGGCATATGCAAAATCTAATTTACTTACAGATGTGAAATTAAACTAACATAGCTTTGTGCTTCGTGTAGAAAATAGAAGTAAAATTGCATATATTTCATGTGTAGTTAAATATATTGTGGCAAAGAATGCAGATGGTAAGTAAAATGGCTTTAAATGTTACTTAAGCTAGGTAACACCTAACACGGGTCATTAGAACGGTGGGTGATAAACAGAAGGGCTTATTTTCTATGTCTAATTTCTGCTATGTTGTTTTCACATTAGTTCCGTTCAGGCCTGCTAGGCCTCGCTGAGAAAATGGCCGCTGCCGAGAGAGAATGATCATGTGTGCTCAAGATGGCCCCAGTGCACGAGCAGAATGGAAGTTGTAGTCACGAGTGTGGCCTATGCCTGGAGTGAGAGATGTCAAGGTCGCACTGGCCTAGGACAAGAGTGGATGCCAAGATTTTTATACAAGAGCATGGGAACGGATGAGAGAAATTGGACTGCAGCATTCATTAATAATAACAGTTGTTACAAATGGTGAAACATGATAAGTCACAAGGATACATGGATATGTAATTTACGGAACCGGTTTAGGTAAGGAGGACAATGAGGTGACCATCACCACCCCTCCAATGGACCAATGGAAATTAATTACAGCCCCTAAAAAGTTTCAATTCTGGGCATAACAAGTTAGTGAAAGGGTATAAAAATTAGTGCTTGTGATGACGTTGTGGCACTTGCTTTTTCTATTCAACACAACACGCTGTCTGTTGAGACGATTTATCTCCCTGATGCTGAAAAGACTTTAACAGATTCTGAACTTCGAACTTTGATGGGAGAAAGGAACGAGGCCGTCGCGGGATTCAATCCTGGGGGGGAATACATCCGAGGAGGTTAGAGGGACAGTCAGTCAGTTTGGGAACCTATCCTATGATCTGCGGTTCATGTTCTGGTGAACCATTCTCGTCATCGCCCAAAGGCCAAGGGTAATGAGTATTTTCTGTTTCTTTTGAATCTTTAATTGAAACACTTATGAAATTAATGATTATAAATTGTCTAATAAATTTTACTTGTTCAATTTATTCAATGAATTTAGATAACATTTCATGCTAACTCAAATTGAGTCTGTGGTTATTAAAATTAAAAGTTATGATCTATAAAGGTTAACGGTTTAATTGTGATTGAGCTGGACTTAATCGCTTTCAACTGATTCCTACTAGTTGGTCCATCGACCCAATAATAACAGAGTACCTTGATGTTTAAACTGGAAAACTATAGAATTAAATGTCTATAATGTATATAGATATTATTTAGAAAAATAAAAGAAGGTACCCCATGTTGTCTTGCAGCTCGCCAGCTGTCACTTATCCGGAAAACTGAGAGAATGTGTGTTTTCGGTGTTATGGGCCCCACCGATGAATAAGTGGTGTGTGAGTTTTCCTGGGTTGGGTGACGTTGATAAAGGGTTTGCTGCATCAGAGCTCACTCGCGCGGGGGGGGTTAATTTAATAATAATAATAAAACATTAAACTTACCTTCCTGCCGACCGGGTTCCGCGTCGTCTCTGCTCCTCTCCTGCTTTCCTGCCTCCGGTAGGAACAGGAAGCAGGCAGCCAGGCTCCCAGCCCATAGCCAATCACAACGCTGCAAGCAGCATTGTGATTGGTCGGGATGCCGCCCAGCCAGGGGCCATGTTCTCCATGTGGGCTGCACTGCAGCCTGCATGGAGAAGGGCAGAGTGCACATGACTCCTCCCCTGCCCAGCCCTGCTAGCAGAGCAGCCCCACCCGCAACCAAACCCTCCTGCTTTCTCGCAGTGCGAGAAGCAGCAACATAAAATGATAGTTATTACAATTTTATGTTTCTGCTTCTTGCACTGCGAAAAAGCAGTGGGGAAACGCTCCTCCGACCTAGTGGAGAAGCCGTCCCTGTATAAATTGTAAAGAATTATGAAGATGTCATTCTAAATGCACCTGCATGAAATAAATTCTTGTTACACGTATAAATGTTTAACCATTAGTTTACACACATTCAAATTTAATAACCTTACAAAGGGACACTTTTATGTCAACTTATCCTGTCACATTAATATGTGTCACCTAAACGTTTATCAATTCTTGTTCTATACAAAAGTATGTCATGTGGAACCATTTAAATATGCAATGCTCCACTCCCTTTGGCAACGTTAATTACACAGAATATATACAAGTGACTACGCATGAACATGATGCACTGCTACGGTATCTAAGATGGGATCAAGATTGCACTTCTCCACCTGCTGCACAGATCTTTGTGCGGACAACAAATTTCAGGGGAAAAT
This sequence comes from Triturus cristatus, assembly GCF_964204655.1. NCBI lineage: Eukaryota > Metazoa > Chordata > Amphibia > Caudata > Salamandridae > Triturus > Triturus cristatus. Next base: position 81,017,972 of record NC_140586.1, on the reverse strand, counting down.
AATGATAAGATAAGCCCTGGTAGTTAACCGTTGCACCGTGGGCCGTGGTTCAGCCTGCAATGCAGCCTGCCTTACCGCCGCGGGCCGCAGCACCTCCCTCTTCCTCATGGGGATACCACAGTTCCCACTGTTGCTGTTTTGGCATTGCGGGTGTAATCTGTGATGCCTACTTCTTTTTTTGTGTTGGGCATGCCGCGTCTGAACACAGCAGCCTGTTGTAGGGTTTCAGGCATTTCAGGAATGCCCCAGCTCCAGTCTTGGAACTGCGGCTTCCAAAACTAACGCTCTGATGGAACCCTGATACTCCTACCTTATACTTAAGAGGCAATTCACAAACTTGCCGATGTTCATTTTTCTGCATTGGGGCCATCTTCTTGCCTTTCTTCTTCTCATGATTCCACAGTCTTGTTCCCAGAAGGATGTGGGAGGAGTTTTGTTAGACCATTCTAAGATGGTGACCTTGCCTATCTTTTTAAATAATTTTCCCCTATCCAAGATGGGGACTACTTACTTCCTGTTACATCACTTCCTATCACTGGGTATATAAGTGGCCAGATCTTTCATTTCCTTACGTTGCAACACTCCATGCTCTTGCTGGTGTGTCATCGCTCCTGTTGGTGCATTCTATTCCTATTTGGTGTATTTTGGCTTCCTGTTTGCGCTTCCTGTTCCTTTTTGGACTCCTTGAGTCTTTTGCTCTTGTCTGGAGTTCCTGTCTTCAGTTCCACTCTACTTGCTGGTATTCTCTTGCCTTTCTCTTGGCCTTCTACTTTCTCCTCCTTTCTGTTCCTGGAGTCTCCGCCTGCCTCAAGAGGCTTTTTGCCTTTGGGGTTTTCCTTCTTTGGAACTCCTTCTGGAAGGCACAGTCTGTTCTGGCAATACAAAGAAGAACAAAAGGTCAGGGCACTAGAAACCTGCACCAGTCAATCTCGTGTTCCATAGTGTGCCAGCAAGGGTGCGGTGCAAAGAGCCAGGGGCGTGACCTTCTTACGTCCCTATTATTTGGCAAAGCCAAAAATACAAGAAGCAGGAATGGCTCAGCACACAGCTATGATTGTATGTAACAGACAATTGTGTACGTCAATAACTGAAAATGAACAATGATACAATGTCTCCCAAAAGATTCACAATGGACTTTAGTTTCTTAATGATGTAATTTTCTTCATTCTTTTGTTCAAATTTTCTGATCTTAAAAGCACAGCATACATTTCATAGCCGACGCGGCGCGTTACGTCCCAACGGGACTTCTTCAAGGCTCAAAAAATGATGTGTGCAAAATCCAATGTGATGTTGAGTACTATATAGACAAATATTCAAAAGTCACAAATCTTAATATCACGATTCAGTCAGAAGACTCCGTTAATTCCTCAGTTGTGTCTATTAAGGTGCAGCACAATTCACATAAATGTTGAATTTCCTGTTCTCATTGATCGTGCTGGCTGCAGTGTTCTGTGTGGTGAGCTGTTACCATGCGGTGAATGGGTGGTTATCAGTGGTGTTCATTAGAGTGAGGAGGTTGGTTGGACTTCAAAGCTACAGTAGATGGGGGATAGCTTGTCATGGAAGTAGTTCGCCAGGGTTTCACAGAGTTCCTGGTCCTGGGATGGGGAGATTGTGTTCTCAGTTGCTGACAGGCAGGAGAACTCTCTGACGATGCTGAAGAGTTCCTTGCTGTGGTTGGTGCTTGCTTCAATGCGGTCTGCCAGGGTGTCTTTTTGCGTTTCCTCAAGGCATTGGTGGTATTTGTTGAGGTCAGACCTAAAGATGGCTCGGTCTGTGGGATCCTGGCTGGTGCGCTATCTTCTTTCCAGTCGTTTGCAGTTGTATTTTATAGTCCTGAGTTCTGGTGCATACCAACTGGCTGGTTTGACGGATTTCTTGGTGGCGATGAAGTTGGGATAAAATGAATTAACTATTTAGTTTATACACATTTCGTTTGATGAGTTAATGTGCTGGAACATTTTATTGTATGGGCTCTAGGTTAAAATTGATTTACATCTACTTTATACATTAAAATATTTAGAATATTTTATAATGATGAATCAGCTTTAGTAATTTTTATACTTTCCCCCAGGGAATGCTCCACCTTGAAGGCGGACCTTTTTACCTGCATGCGCTAAGTTACTAGTAGTAATGTTTTATCTGTAACTCCTGTTGTTGGAGGCTCCACCCCTGGTTTGAGTGAATGGAGACATGTAAGTCTACACTTAGGTGTAAATCTAATCTACACTTAGACATGGTGAATAGCAAATAAATGCAGGGTAGCTGTATTAGTTACATACTCATGACTAAATATACATGAGAATATTTACCTTTGTGACTAAGCTCTCATAAGATCAGCAGAAAAAGAGCTTTCAGAATTATCTCCTCTGAAATAGGTGCTTAGGCTCTGATCACATGTTAGTTTTCCTCAGTACAGCATCACATTGGGCAGATATTGTGTGCTTCCACTGAAACAGAGTCCTTGTATTGCACTTTTTGCCTTGTGGGAAAGTGCATGTTCATTAAAGTGTTTGGGGAGTTCGATTTATTCTAGCTGGCAGGTGTTAGGGTACTTCTATCTGCTAATTGATCAGTAGATTTTGTAGAACGCTTCTAGTCACCTGTGAGGGTATCCAGGCGCTGGCAGGTTCCATTTGATTTGCAAAATAGCCAAGTCTTCAGGGATTTTCGGAACTCTGGAAGAGATGGGGAGGTCTCTAGATGAAAGGGTAGCTAGTTCCATGTCTTTGCTGCTAGATAGGAGAAGGAGTCTGCATCTGATATGTCGGATGTGGGGGGCGAGGGTTAGAGAAAGGGTATTTGGGGTAATCATTTGAATGTCTTATGAAGCATGTGGAGGATGAAGAAGCAGGAGGAAGAGACAGAGTTGACATGAGCAATCATGGTTAGGTTGTTGTCCAGAATGATGCCCTGGTTCCTAGCATGGTCAGTTGGAGTAGGAGTAGGTCTGAGTTCTGAGGGCCATCAGGATGTGTCCCATGCGGAGCTTCTGTTTCCCAAAATCAGTATCTCTGTCCTGCGCGTGTTGAGATTCAGGCAGTTGTCCTTATTCGAGTTGGCAATGTCTATCATGCAGTTGTGGAAGTTGGTGATGGTGATGTCTTTGAAGAGGATGAGTTGTGTGTCATCAGCGTAGAATATGATGTGGAGTTCATGGGTTTTGGGTATGCTGGTCATAGGCATCATATAAGTGTGTAAAGGGTGGGGCTGAGCCAGGATCCTTTACTTACTCCACAGATGATTTCCTTGTGTTCAGAGGTGAGGGCAAACGTTTTGCGTTTTTCTGGTGAGGAAAGAGGCGACCCTTCTAAGAGCACCTCCTTGGATGCCTATGTTGTCCAGCCTTGTGATGAGTGTGTGGTGGGAGACCGTATCAAAGGCTGCCGAGAGGTCTAAGAGGATCAGAGTCACAGTCTCTCCTCGGTCGAGTAGGGCTCGGATGTTGGTGCTGTGGTTGCTGGAGAATCCAGATTGGGAGGAGCTGAGTAGGAGATTCCATTCCAGATATGAGGAGAGTTGTTGGTTGATGATTTTCTCAAATACTTTGGCCGAGAACAGGAGCAGGGAGATCGGTTGGTAGATGTTGAGTCTGCTGGGGTCTGCCAATGGTTTCTTTAGTAGGGCATTGACTTCTGCGTGTTTCCAGTCCTCAAGGAAGGTGGCCTTGGCAATTGAGGTGTTGTACAAGGTTGAAGATGTGGTGAAGGCATGGGTCGTTTGGGGCCCCTGAATGGACCGAGTTCATGATGAAGGCGATGTCTTGTGGGGTGAGGTGGCTCCATTCGGTTAGTCGGATGTCAGTGGAGGTAGCATGGTTGTTGTGTTGCTTGAAGACGTTGGTGACCTAGGGATGGGGTTTGAAGTTTCTGTAGATGTTGGTAATCTTGTGGAAGTTTGCAAGGTTTTTGCAGAGTTCCTGTGAGGTGGTAATGTTGTTTGTTGCAGCTGAGGGTTGGAGAATTCTTTAACGATGTTGAAGAGTTCTTTGCTGTTATTGGAGCCTGATTTGATGCGTGACACTAAGTGCTTTTTCTTCGATCCTTTCAACTGTCTGTGGTAGAGGTCGTGGTCTGTCTTGAAGGTGGTCTTGTTGGTTGTGTCCTTCCTGGTGCGCCATCTCCTTTCCAGTTGTTTACAATGTTGTTTAGTGGTTCTGTGGTCTTCAGTGTACTAGATGGCCTGCTTGGTTGACCTTCTGTGGGTATTGTTGCCAATGGGAGTGATGCTGTTGGTGCAGTTGGTGATCCAATTGCTGAAGTTTCTGACGTTCTGGTCTAGGTTTTTGGAGCAGATGTGATGGGTGATGTTGAGGGTATTGATCCATGTGTCCTTTAAGCATTTTCTCCAGCTCTGGTGGGAGGTATTGGACAGACTGGGGGCAGTGGTCCATGAGCTGGTGATTTATGTTAAAGTGAACGATGAAGTGGTAGGTCCAGGTGAGTTCCTTGGTGTGGCTGCACCTGATGCAGTTGCTAGAGGTGAATATGGAGTCTAGCCTGTAGCCTGCGGTATGAGTGAGGTTATGGCCAAGTTGGGTGAGTCTGATGTTGTTCAAGCTGTCGAGGAGGTTGGTAGTGTGGATATCATTGTGGCAGTCGAATTGAGGTCGCCGATGAAAATGTAGTTGTTGGAATCTACGCAAGGGGGGTGATGAAGTTGCAGAAGGCTGGATATGGTCCTGGAGGACAATAGGCGAGGGTGCCCCTGATGGTGGTGTTGCTGTCTGTTTGGAGTCGGAAGTTGAGAAGTTCCATGGCTGGGGCGTTGTCGTCATTTGTAGTGGTACATTGGACGGATTCCTTGTGTATGATGGCGACCTCTCTGCCATGGTTGTTGATGCGGTCACAGTGGGTGATCTTGTATCCTTCGGGTATTGTAGTGGCAATATCAGGTGTGGAAGTGGGGTTTAGCCAGGTCTCAGTGAGGGAGAGGGCGTGGGGTGTGAGGATGGAGATGAGGTCCCAAATCTCAGTCGTGTGTTTGCATAATGAGTGTGTATTGAGAATGGTGCATGCAGGTTGGTGTTTTTGTTCAGGTGGTGTCTGTGGTGTTTTTCAGCATAGGGCTGGTCGGTGGGATGGTGCCTTCTGTGGCAGGTGAAGTATCAGTTAGTGCAGGTGAAAGGTCGGCGCGGTGGCAGTGTTTGTTGGGGCGTTCGGTGTCGAGGGTGTAGAGCTTGCCCATGGTATATCTGTGGGGCGGGCGGGCAGGGGTCATGGCGGTGGGTGCAGTCCAGGCGAGGATGGGCGCAGATGGGCTTGACATTGGCAGCACAGTTGCACTGTGGCATGCATTAAGTAGGTCCTAGGGTGGCAGTGGTTTCTGTTGGTGGCAAGAACGGTGAGCGGGAAAACCCAGCCAGGAAAGCCTAAGCAGCAATGGTGTCACTGGATCAGGCTGGGATAAGCAGGAACTGGAGGCAGCAGGCAAATGGCAGCCTTGGTGCCCAGGTGCCTACTAGTGTGATTGCGCTGTGGGCTGCATTAAGTAGCTCCCGGGGTGGGTGGGGCTTTTGTTGGTGGGAAGAACATTGAGTGGGAAAACCCAGATGGGAAAACCTGGGCAGCAGCGGTGTCACTGGATCAGGCTGGAACAAGAAGGAATTAGAGGCCACAGACTAGGTGCCCAGGTGTCTATTAGTGCAGTTGTGCTGCAACTTGCATTAAGAAGGAACTGGGGTGGGCTGGACTTCTGATGGCGGGAACACCCAGGTAGCAGTGGTGTCACTGGATCTGGCCGGAACAAGCAGAAACTAGAGGCCACAGGCAAGTGGCAGGCTAGGTGCCTACTAATTCTAACACTCTAATGCTAATAAAAGCAGATTCTATCTTTCCACTGTTCCTCATGAAAATGAGAGGTACCTGCTCCATCTTCTATTATCAGTAGTTTCACTTTCTGTTCCATGACTGCATTGGCTATGTGAAGAAAATGTGTAAAAGTAATGCGATTTTGAGGTGAGTTAGCATTATATGCACAATTAAAGTTGTGAGTACAAATCTATGTTGCTTTGTTTTGCGATTACAAAATTATTTGCTTTTTGTTATTCAACACCAGAATTTCAGTAGGCTGAGAGAGTGATTTTTTATTGGACACTTCAATCAGACAATTCAAATTCTGTGCCATACTGCTGTCCTGGCTGAAACACTGGTAGGAGTGTAAGTCTCCTTTCACCACATTGTCTCATTATATTGTGAAATGCTGTTCACTAATTATAATGAAGGTGGAAGTTGTCTGGAAGGATCCTCTAGGTCAGGAGGATAGCTGCATATGTAAAGCAGAAAGAGCAAGGGTGCCTGTGATTTAAGAAAAGTACTGCTCTCACATGAAGGAGTGAGGACAGATGGGTAACATGAGACAGGCCATTTCGCTTCTGCACTGTTAGGGCAGCAACCAACCAAGTGCTTTGTCTCTGGTCCTCGCATGTGTAGGATGCTAGCTAGGGTAGGGTCTGTGCCATGACCAGACAAGGGCTCGTCCAACTGGTGCTTGTCGGCCTTTGGGAGATTAAGAAGGTCTTGAGGCACAAACCCCTGCTTAAAATGTTGGCTTCCTTGGGTCCAGCAGAAGGTGGAATTTGAACAATTGTTTAGCGTCTGCTCAGATTGCCAGCTTAGATTTCTTGTCAACTTCCTTTCTCGTTCATGGAGTGTATTTTGTTCAACAGCAGACAGTATCCATGCCTTAAGAAAAACAAGCATTTGCAATGCAATCGGTCTCGCATTTGTGAAAGTTAGAGCTATTGGTATTGCAAATGATAATGTTTTTTTCGTATGTTCATTTGCTTGCAGTGGAGTGGATGTATGTTGTTTGTAGTGATATTATGTTGTTTGTATTGGAATTGTAAATTATGGAATTGTGTGGTGTTTAGCATATTTGTGTTTTAGAATTATGTGGTATGGTGAATAGATATTGCTGAGGCTTGAGTGAAATATATTGAAAATAATATGGAGTGGGATCGGAAGTTTGAGTTTGAAATGGTGAGTGAACACTAGAGAGAGTAGTAGAAAAAAATGTGTGTGAAAAAATGAAAGAAGTATTGAGAATGTTGAAGACTTATAAAGAGGCCATGTTTGTGTGGGCAGTAGACACCAAAAGTAGAGGATGGTAGTGTGTGTTAGAGGTGCTAATTTTTAGAGAATTATTTGTCATCGAACTGCTGAAAGACATGAAGTGAACAAATATGAGAAATGATAGATTAGTGTGTGAGAGAGCGAGATAGTGTTGTGAGAGAGAGGGAGTAGTGTAAGTGCTAATTAGTTTTAGTATTTATTTGAAGCTAGAATGTGTTAGTAGGTAGTTTGGAGAGTAGAGGTGGATTTGGAGAGTTTGACGTGAGAGGGTAGTGGAATTGTAAGATGTTAGGGGGTAGTGGGCATGTGAGGTATAGATTATGGAAGTATTATTTTGGTGTTATTGTAATTGTTAGTTGTATGCTGGGATTGTGTGGTGTTTACAGTATTTGTGTTTTGGAATTATGTGGTATAGCGATTAGATAGTGCTGAGAGCTGTACTGAATATGTTGAGCACTTCACGCACCATCTCTGGCGATAGCAACTTGTGAAGAGGCCAGTCTAAAAGAGCAAATATGAGGACGAATTGAAGCAGAAAAATGCTAGAGAACTCCAGAAGACCAGCTCAAGGAGAACTTGCATCTAAACAATATTACAGGACTTTTAACAACCTCCTGCCTTGTAAAAGTATCTTTAAGGCTCTGCCACAGCCGACACAGACTCTAACTCAATACATTGATAGAATAAATAATAACTAACAAAGACCGGCTATAATAACCCACGAAAACACATCTCACCTGCCCGAATCAAAGTGCAAACAAAGCCCATCTTATTAGCACGGCTCCAACCCATTAACCCCCGTGGCAATTATTGCACCAGATTCTGCTTCACAGTGAGCTGGTTAAGGCAGTTGCTTCTCACCCTACCTAAAATCCTCATAGGGGCTTCCTTCTCACTTCACAATGTTCACATCTGTCGGCAGGCTGTCTATTTTTAACGCTACTATCCGCAGTTCCACCATCACTATGAATGTCAGTGTAAAACAGATGAGCCGTGTTCTGCATTTCAAAAAGCCACTCAGAACTTGGGTCTGTCAACTGAGCAGAGAATGAAAGACTGATTCTATAGCAAGTACTTTACACAGAAAGTGTGGTCTGGGATATTCACATAAGTAGGCCAAAAACGTCTTCATGACATTTATGACTGGGGACAGAGTCCTAAACATACTGTAGCCTGGGCAAGAAGAGCACCACAGAAATCCGAACTGAATCTTCATTCAGCATGAGACACCTCTATTGCTTTATGATGGACACAAACCAGTTAGCAGTGCTTAAGGAGTGAGACAAAAGATATCTTCAAAGAATGTGCATTTTTTTAAACTTCAGAGGAGCACTGATTCCCCATACGAAGGGAGTAGCTTGCAAGGAGTGAACACAAAAAATAAAGGCATACAGCAACCCAATTATCTATGGAACTTAGGTTGGAATGCAGGCTTTATCTCAAATTGTTTGACAAATCATTTTCTGTTAAAAGTGTGTTTATTCCAGTTGTTAACTTTGCAATTAGACATAGCACTAGTTCAAACCATGTCTTTACCTAAAAGATTTTTGAAGCATCATCCCCGGTAACGGCAGGATGTTTTGTGCTATTAATTCACTATGTAGCCTTTGTCGAATAGTGACGCATGTGCCATAATTCAACATTTTTTTTTTATATATATAATTCTTTTTATTGAAAACAAGCATTGGTTCATATAAACAATACAGAGGACACCAAAATGAAATATACAATGACGATTCGGGGGAGACAAAGATTACGTTAGGACATAACTTCACGGGGTGGAGGGAACATATGATTCAGGGCATTCAGGCGGCGTACAGATGTCACCCCGAAAACTATTCCAAGGGCTCCAGATATGTATCCACTTTTTGGGGCAACCCCTTGCAACATATACCGTCTTCTCCCGAAACATACACCAATCTAGATCTCTCTCCCATGCCTCTAGTGTATGTGGTTTTGCCGCTCCCCACAATTGAGCTATATTTCTTTTTGCAATCATAAATCCTAGGGTAGCCCATTGTGTCTGGTGCGTATTGAGGTCTGTGGGTTCCCAGATGTTAAGGAGGCAGCGCCTCGCCTCCGGTGAAAGACGGACATGTAGCACTGTGAATATTACCTTGTGTACCCTGCGCCAAAAACGGCTGACAAACTTGCACTCCCAAATTATGTGCAAAAAGGTTCCCAGGTGACCGCACCCTCTCCTACAATCCCCTCTGTCAGTAACACCCATGTGGACCAATCGCGGCCCGGTGATGTACACACGCTAAAGGATTTTTAGCTGCACCAGACGAAGGCGCGCCGGTATTGCGACCACTCTGGGAGATGATACCGCCTCCTGACAGTCTTCATCATCGATCTCAATCCCATCACTCACCCACTTCTCCTGCAGTACCTGAAGGGGGTCGGCCATATTGTTTATTAATTTTCTGTATATTAGGAAAATCGTCTTCAACTATTTTCCTTAAAGAAAATAATGATGCTATTATAATTTCACAAGCATTAATTAAACAAATATATTTGTGCCAAGGAGGATCCGAAATAGCGATGTGCGCTGCACAGTCAACTGCACACCGAGTGTAAGCCTAGACACATAGACACACTCCATGACTTATCTCTCCCTTATAAGCGTTACTAATGAAGTTGTCCAAGATCACAGTGTGCTAATGAAGATATGTTCATGTACTTTAAAAGTAAAATCAAGGCGTGGTTTGGGTTCTGAAAATAATTCGGACACAAGCAGGATAAAACCCGCTGCTATGCCCAGAGCTGCACGTACGACCCAGGTAGGAGAATTTTATGCACACCTCTGTAACTGGGACTAAAAACTGGTGATGGGAAAACATTAGACCAAGCTTTCTTTTCCAAGACAGTTGTGTTGCTCAACTGAACTATCACTGGAAAGGCCCGATTGTCTTACTAATTGGCTATTCTATCTACATACAACAATCCATCTTCACAAAGAGGCCTTAGACTTATTACCAATGCTTGTTTCGTTTTAAGTAGCTGATTTATGCATGCATGCCTGTGCAAACCTGTATGTACATTTGTGATTCGCACCAAATTCAAGACATTGAAAAAGTCTGCTGCCCTTTGAAAAAACTGAAAAGGGATTGCTTTCTACTTACAATGCATGTCATGGCTAAGCAAAAGCCCACTCTGCGTGTGTTTGCAATGATTGGTAACAATATGCCCTTCATTCAGCTGTGCCATCGAACCAGGCCCAAGAAATTGGGACTTGTTTCAAATCGATGCTTAAGGCATACAACATACACCATGTTGGACCAAACACCAATTGGAGGTGTGTGTTATGCCAACGCATTGGTATAAAACGAAAACAAATAAAGGTACTCACAAGCAGATCGAAGTGTTGTGCGGTGGGGGATAAAGCATGCTCTCAATACTACTAGCCTTGCCCCAGTTCGGTGCTGCAGAAGCCAAGCTAGTGTCATCACAAGGAGGTAGCCGACACATGGGCACTGGAGTGCCACGAGCAGAGCCCATCCGACATAGAGCTGTCGCCGCTGGTGCTGCTGAATGACAGGCCGACAGGGCTGGCCAAGGGAGAGCATCAGCAGGCAGATGCCAGGATAGAGGGCGCTGTACTAAAACATGAAGTGGGGTGCCAATGCATATTAAAGTTATACACAATAAACAAAAAGTAGTCCCCAAACCAAACACATAAAAACACTACAGCGTAAGTAATCTCTAGTTGGTCGGTGTTCCTCGTCATGTAACGGAAGTGATGTATCAGGAGCAAAAACCAATAAGGAACCAAGAAAGAAGAGCAATGCAGGAGTTAACCAATGTCAAGCGGCAGGCGGATTACACTGCTAAACTGATTACAGCAGGTCTTTCAGTCAGCGCATGCGAGCTGGCTAAGCTCGACCTAAATTAGTGCATGGCTGTTCATATCGTCAAGTACCATTCCTGACTTTTTAGCATCCTTTACCTCATTCACTCATCCTTTGCCTGGCACATGATGTCATATTAATTACTATGCCGTCTCTGATTACCCCCTTTTTTTGGTGTACATAGATACAGCATAGGCTGCTTCTATGGTTAATGATGGAGCTGTGTAGCTTCCTATATGTAGTAGTGTTTTACTCCTTATTACAATTATGATTTGCGTGTTTATCTTTCACATACCCTCACCCATCACACCACCAGGATCTGCGTCCTACAACACGATAACCACACCTCGAAGGCCTTCATGTACAACATGAAATCACATCTCACTGAGGTTAAAAACAATACTTTTCCAACTACAAACTCTATTCAGTGTACCTTTCTATCCATGTGGATGAGTTCCACATCAGGGTGGGTAGCATTATACAAATGCTACAATAAAATACAATACAGAAGGATGGTGTCTGTTATGGTGGCTAGTCATTATTCAAGGCTTGATCCGTTTACTATGAAAAGGTATGATAAAGGCAGTAAATCTTACATATTGATTGTGAAAACCATATGTTAAAAACAATACACATTTAAAGGTGGATTGTTATGATTCATATCAAAATATGCAGAGAGGTATTTGGTGACAAGGAATCTCCAGTGGTGGTTGCTCCTGGGAAGCAGTAGCAGGGTGGGGTTACATTTTTTTTTAAAGATCTCTTACCTGCCGGACGGCTGGCTAGCCAGCCGCGGCCTCTCTTCCGTCCTCTCTGTCCTCTTCCTGGGTTCTGTGAGAACAGGAAGCACCCAGGCTCCCCTAAGCCAATCACACTGCTGCACTCACTCACTCAGTCAGGGAATGGGAGCCTGGGCATGTTTGTTCTCCACCCAGGCTGTGGGTGGAGCGCATGACTGTTTGGCCAGCAAAACATTGCACACTTAGGAGGGTGCCCACCACTGCTCCACCTTGTGCTGACCAGCCCCACTCCACAAAACTGCCTCGGTACGGAAAAATAAAATGATACTAACAGCGCGTTATTATTAATTTATTTTTCCTTTATTGCCGTGCTGAAAGGCAGTGGGGCAATGCTCCTCAGCCTATAGCGCAAGAGCCGCCCCTGGAGGTTACCAAAGTCTGCAAGAACTTTGATATTGGTTTTCCTCTTCGGACAAAGCATGGCAGTTCCCAATTTGTGCGCCTCGGCACTCGTTGCGTCATCAAAACAAGCCAGGGGCGTGTAGTGTCGCGATAGTAGTACTGACGTGACACGCAATGGCGTGCGCGTCAGGTCACGTGTATCGATCCCCAATAAATATGACGTCACGCGTGCACGTAGGCAGAAGAGCCACGGCAGCAGTGACGGAGCAACAAATACATCCAAGTGTCCGGTGTCTCATTGTCCACGTGCGAGGGCCTGTGCAACAGAGGCCCGTGGTAACTGTCCCTAACGACACCACAAAGTGGCGACGAGGGTGGGCGTGCCCTCGCTATTGCTCCCTGCGTTCAGTTGGTGTGGCGGCCGGTGAGCGGTCCCCGCTCGCGGTGCTCGTGCCCCGCTGGAACGCGCTGCTGTCCCCGCGCCCCCTGGCCTGTGGCGGAAGAGCGCGGAGGCGTCGAAGCGCTCCCGGTCAGCAAGGTGAACGCGTGAGGGACGTCTGCTGCATCGGCGCCCCAGCGCGCTACTGTGAACACGTGCGCCCCGCCCCCGCTGGCCTGTGGCGCGCGGAGCGCCTTCCACACCCTGCCTCCTGCCTGAAGCTGCCTGAGTACTGGTGAGCCTTGCTTCTCGCCGCCAGCAAGTCGTGTGGTCGCGTGAGGGCCTGATTCAAGTGCTGCCTGAGGGGCAAGGAAGATCGCCACACCCAGCCTGCATGAGAGGCCCAAGTTTAATACGGGCAAAGCGCTGAATGATCCTCATATCCCTGATATACCAAGATCACCGGGGGAAGGTCACACACAGCCGGGGTGAAGGTCCTGCCACCCACGTGGGAGCCATATCTGGGAGCCATCACTGTCAAGGGTTGGAGGAGGTCTCGCCCGGCGCAAAAAGCGCACGTGACCAGGAGGTCTCGCCCGGCGCAAGCCACGCACGTGCGACATGGCAAACATCCCGCCAATTGAGCCATTCTCCGTCGAGGGGTCCCCATCAGCGGTAGCAGCCCGATGGAGAGACTGGGAGGATAGAGTGCGCATCTTCTTTGAGGCCACGAAGGTCCAAAGAGACCAAAAACGCGCAATGATAATTCACCTTGGCGGGAAGGAGATTCACAACATAGTGAAGACGCTTGCGGAAAACACCCCCAAGACGCACACGACGTTAATAGCGGCGCTCAACGAGTACTTCGAACCAATGGCAAACCGCGACTATGAACGTTTCATATTCCGCCAAGCACGCCAATTGCCGGAGGAGTCGCTCGACAAATTCTACGCTCGTCTAAAGAACCTAGCGGCCACCTGCGGGTTTCGGGATGAGACGGAGGAGATAAGAGGCCAGATAATACAAGGGTGCGCGTCCGTCAAGCTGAGGGAAAGGATCCTAGAGGAATCCGGTAAGCCCCTAGCTGATATCTTGACAATGGGCCGAACGAAGGAACTATCTAAAGCGCGCGCTGCGCACATGGAGGCGGCCCTACAAGCGCCAGTGAAGACCGAGCCGGTCAACGCAGTGGCAGTCAAGCCAAAACAGAGGTGGCCCCGACGAGGACCAGGCCCGGCCGCTCAAGAGCAACCCAAGTCCTGTGGGTATTGCGGTGGCTCGCTCCACACCCCAGCAGAGTGCCCAGCACGAGGGAGTAAGTGCAGGGGGTGTGGACGCTTCAACCACTTTGAGAAAGTGTGCCGGTCGAAGAAATTCCGAAGACCCCGCCAAGCCGTCAACACGGTTGAGGAAGGAGGCCCGGGGGCCAGTGACATGGACGATGATGAAGAGGAAGAAAAGGTAATACACAGAGTACACATGATAGGCACGGCGGCACGCCGGACTAGGAGGCTGCCGCAATGCAGCATCCGAGTAGGGTCACAGGAAGTCACGACGGTGGTAGACACAGGAGCCAGCATCAATATCATGGCCGCTGCGATGCACAGATCCATGCACCCACAGCCAGCACTCCATCCCTCGACGATCACGGTGTTCGCATACGGACAGGAGGAACCGTTAAAGGTGCGGGGAAAGTTCAGGACTGTGATATCCCATGGGACGCGGTCAATCACGTCAAATATCTATGTTACCGTAGACGGGCAAGGCATGCTCCTGGGCTGCCGAGCGGCAGAAGATCTGGGAGTGGTAACGTTCGCATTTGGGGTACACCAAGAGTCAGTACACCACACCTTGGAGGAGTTCGAGGAAATCTTTCACGGAATAGGCAAGTTCCAAGGCAAAGAGGTCCACCTACACATCGACCCCACTGTTCAGCCGATAGCACTCCGGCATCGCCGCATAGCGTTTCACCTCAGGCCACTGGTGGAAGCCGAGCTGAAGAAGCTAGAGGCGGCGGGAATCATCGAGAAAGTGTCCGGACCGACCCCGTGGGTGTCGCCAATTGTTGTAGCGAAGAAACCCAAGCAACCAGGCGCTGTCAGAATATGCGTAGACATGCGGCTCCCCAACGCTGCCATCAAAAGGGAGCGACACATCACTCCGACCATCGATGACATCGTCGGGGAAATGGCAGGCGCCAAATGGTTCTCAAAGTTGGACTTACGCTCTGGGTATCACCAACTAGTACTGGACGAAGCGTCCCGGAACATCACCACGTTCTCCACGCATGTAGGTCTAAGGCGGTACACGCGGCTGAGCTTCGGAGTGTTGAGCGCTGCTGAAGTATTCCAGAACGTGATACAAGAACTTATCGCAGGAATCCCCGGAGCGATCAACGTCAGCGATGACATCATGGTGCATGCCACGACCGTGGCGGAACACAATGAGAGGCTGGTGCAGGTGCTACGACGCATACGAGATGCAGGCCTTACACTGCATCGGGAGAAGTGCGAGTTTCTGTGTAGGAAGATCCAGTTCTTCGGCTACACCTTCTCGGCAGATGGTGTCAACCCGGATCCGGACAAGGTAAAGGACATCAAGGAAGCGGCCGCCCCCGCAAACATCACGGAGGTGCGGAGCTTTTTAGGGATGGTGAACTACTGTGGCAGGTTCATCAAGGACCTGGCGAACCTCACGGCGCCACTAAGAGAGCTCACCAAAGAGTCCACCCCCTGGACATGGAACAGTGACCAGGAGCGAGCGTTCGAAGAAATCAAACAGGCGCTCTCAGAAGCCACGACGTTGGCATTCTTCGATCCGGCCAAGCTGACACAAATTGCCGTCGACGCCGGTCCAGTCGGGTTGGGCGCAGTCCTGCTACAACGGAAGACAAGTGCCGAGGAATGGGCCCCGGTGGCATTTGCCAGCCGGTCACTTACAGAAACTGAGCAGAGATACTCACAAATAGAAAAAGAGGCGATCGCCATTCATTGGGGGTGTCGTCACTTCCACCTGTATGTCTACGGCAAACCATTTGTTGTGACCACAGACCACAAGCCACTGGTATCCCTGTTTGCGGGCACGTCCACTAAGCCGCCGCTAAGAATCGAGAAATGGATGTTGCAACTGCAAGATTATAACTGCAAGATCGAGTACCAACCGGGCGCCCGGAACCCGGCGGACTACCTATCTCGCCACCCTCGCACAGCAACTCCACAAGAGATGAAGGAAGCGGCAGAAACAGAAGAGTACGTCCGCTCCATCACTGCGCGGTCGTGTCCCAGGCCAGTGTCCATGGCCAGCCTGTCACAGGCCACCAGCGAAGATGAGTGCCTACAAAGAGCAAGAGTGGCGGTCCAAAACAACAGCTGGACCCGCGCCAGAGAGGAGTGGAAAAGTTTAACGCCTCGGGCGAAACAAATAATGGAGAGCCTATACAATGTAAGAACTGAGCTGACGGAAGACGACAGAGGATGTTTGTTGAGAGGCCACAGGTTGGTCATCCCGACGTCCCTCACCCAGAGAGTGGTGGATCTGGCCCACATTGGTCACCAAGGTATGGTCAAGACCAAGTCAAGGCTCCGAACCAAAGTGTGGTTCCCTCTCATGGACGAGATAGTGGAGGCCACCGTTCGAGAATGCCAGGCGTGTCAGGTAACGGGGGAAGTGCCACGGCCAGCCCCTGTCGTGATGGAGCCTCGCCCTAGGAGGCCCTGGTCGAAGATAAGCGTCGATTTTGGCAGCCTGCCGGACGGACGGCACACTCTGGTTGCCATAGACGATCACTCCAAGTATCCCGAAGTGGAAATACTGACTGTGTTGAGTGCCCAGGAAGTAATCCCGAAGCTTGAAAAGATCATGGCAACACACGGCATAGTCAAGGAGATCAGAACCGACAATGGGTCACCTTTTCAGAGCTAGGACTTCGCGGCGTACCTACAGACTCTAGGAGTTCATCACCGGCGAATCACCCCCCGATGGCCTCAAGCGAACGGAGAGGCTGAACGCTTCATGAGGACACTCAACAAAGTGATACGGATCGCCCACGAGAAGAACCAATCTGTGGAACTTGCAATCTTTACATTTCTCCGCAGCTATCGCCAGACGCCCCACTCTATCACGGGAGTAGCACCGGCCCATCTGCTGATGGGGCGGGTTGTCACTGACACCATACCGCACCACCCAGAATGGAAGCCCGAAGCTCCCAACGACAGTGCCATTGATGAGCACCGACGCGGGGCCTTTGCTCAAGTCGACGCCCGACGGCGGGCTGTGTCCTCACCCCTAGTCCCAGGTGACAATGTACTGATCCGAAATCGGATGCCAGGGGGCAAGTTTCGTTTGAACTTTGAACCACAACCATGGACAGTGGAGAAGGTCAGGGGCACGTGCGTGACAGCCAGGAAAGGTACCGAGAAGATAACGAGGAACATTTCATATTTCAAGAAAATCCCAGTGCCCCCTGGAACGGATGAACGACGCCCAGATGGTCCCCCGAGACACACGCCGCGAGAGGAGAGATTCTTAGAACTTGCTGAGCATGCGGACCAGGCAAGCGGAGGAGCGGACTCCCTGAGTCATGGAATTGCCGCACCGCAGCAAGGCCACCAGCCAGAGAATACGCCACCCGAGGTAGCTGGCGCGCCAGAGGCTGGAGATGGTGGCGCAGATGGTGACTCCGTGAGTAGGGGCCGGGGTATCGTTTCGGACTGTGGGGGACCGCGATATGACCTGAGGCCGCACCCTGAGCCCTCCTGTCGTTTACGAGACTACGTCAAGTAAGACTGTTTTGGTTTTTGTTTGAGAGGGTTTAGAATTGCAAATGTCTAGCGCAGGGCTGATGACTACGAAGGGACCTGCCGGTCATGTTTTAAAATGCCGTCACATGTTTTGGGTTGTTATTATTGTTTTGTGTGTTGGGGAGGAATGTAGTGTCGCGATAGTAGTACTGACGTGACACGCAATGGCGTGCGCGTCAGGTCACGTGTATCGATCCCCAATAAATATGACGTCACGCGTGCACGTAGGCAGAAGAGCCACGGCAGCAGTGACGGAGCAACAAATACATCCAAGTGTCCGGTGTCTCATTGTCCACGTGCGAGGGTCTGTGCAACAGAGGCCCGTGGTAACTGTCCCTAACGACACCACAGGGCGCCGCGAGCAGATGCGCTTTGCACATTGCATTCCTCTGGGTTGAAGGCACAGAGTTGTCTACAGTCTTTTAATGGTATTCAATAGTCGCAGTGCTAAATTCGAAAAAAATCCCGCTAGCAAAATGACTTCTCCCACAGAGAAAGTTTGGAAGATGATATAGCGCGAGTGGATTCTACTACGGATTTCGCTCCTTCTTCCGGGTATCCACACTTTTTCATTTCCTTTAACTGCTAAATTAGCCTCAGTAGTTCGCAGCTGGATTGGCAACAACGTCGAAACTCATATTCTTTCACTAGGTGGCGCTCAAACGCCACTCCGCTGAGCGCTACTGCTTTACCTGTCATCACTTCTCTCTCCACTGCAGCACTGGTCGAGCGAGACTCCTCTGCTGGTAAAGTAGTCTCGATGGACGGGAGACCTTACCAACTAGAAACTTTGTAAACCTATCCTTGAAAACAGCACTGTTGGTTCCTTGGATTGGATGCAACGATTCATAGTTATGTGAGGAATGATATTCAAGGACAGCAGTCCGGAATCACACAGGGTGCCCGCTGCCGGAAAGCCAGGCCTCAAACGCTTGAAATCCCAACCAGACCTCTCAGCTGAGGGAAATAGAAAATACCACGGACATGCTTTATTTACAGACACCTGAGCATGGCCAGCAGTTAGCTGTATGCCCCTTCCAGGGCTTTATGTGGGATGAAACAACTGGGCCGTCTCTCAAAGCGGCGTGTCCGATATAATCTGTGCTTAGGTTAGTGGGCCGCCCGACTGGTATTATTTTGCTGCTTCTGTCATTGCCTCCACATAATACATACAGCAAGTAACATCACACCTGCAACAAGCCAGGACTATTGGCTGTGTCAGAGGCTGTTAGTTGCATAAGATAAACATTCTGCATGCATACATACAGCTATGGCTTCGTTGTACTTAATATTGAAAATGCTTTAGCTCTTGTGTGAGAGGTTGCGGCGTAATGGCTTGAGCTGCCAACTTCGGAGGTGAGGAAGCTGGTTTTAGTCTCCGGTCAGCTCAACAGCATGTGTTTCTAGGCAAATCCCTTAATCGCTCGTGACTACCAAAAAAGGAATGAATATGTCCTTGTTGGTACTCATGTAAAGCACCTGGAATTTTGCAATATAGAACTGCAAAAAAATTAAAGTTACATCAAAAGCAGTGAACTGCTGCAGAGGTAAGATTTTTTTTCCATCCTGAGAGTGGGGGCGAGAATGGAGGGCCCGATAGGGACCCATCTCAGTACCTGCTTTTAAGGAGTGGCGGTGCAGAGCACCGGCAGGACCCGGCCCTACCCCAGAAGAAGAGAAGGTTTGCCCCTCCTACTGGCACTATCTGGCGCGTGCGCCATTGTGCGCCACAATCCTTTGACTTGCAATGCTCTGGCACCCAGGCAGCTGCATTAGAACCGGTCCAGCACTTAGAGAGTAGAGCATACTGATTTTTTAATTTTTTTTTTTTTAAACGTGTTTATTGTCAAATTGCACATATGTTTCAGGGCTCTACACCCCAGAGACAGCTGCAGTATCAAACTTTACGTTAGCAAAGAAGCAATCGACTTTTTAGGCAAAAAATATACCTAAGGCCCCCCCAACACCCCCCCCAGAGTCGCACAAAGTCCACAGAATGCTGTCCACTATTGTATATAGAACAGAAGAGCCTTAGCACACCCCCCCAGACCCTCCCCCACCCTGCACCAACACAAGCCCACATGTCCCAGCAATTACCCCAATGAAAGATCTTCCACAACAATTGGGGGCTCCAGCCACAGGCCTCGATAGTCCGCCCATCGTTTCCATATTTTATAGTGCTTACGTGAGCATCCCCTGGCTACAAAAATTAGCTGTTCTAGCCCCATACAAAAATCCAGTCAATTTTTCCATACTGTCACCGAAGGGGCCCGTGGGTCCTTCCACGCATTGGCTATATCACGTTTAGCCAAAGTGAGGCCCAGTAGCATAAGGTGCCTTTTATAAATATTACCCCCTATTCCCTCCATGAAGTGGAGCAGGGCGAACTGTGGTGTACGGGGGAGCTCACACCCCAAGACCTCCAACAGGCAGGAGAACACCCCCCTCCAGAAACGGTCCAGGGATAAACACCACCAAACAGTATGTACAAACGTGCCCTCCTCCCTACCACATCGCAGACACTCCGGGGAAGCAATCAACCCCGCCCTCCACAATCGAACCCATGTATAGTAGGTCCTGTGTAGGTATTTAAATTGAATGAGGCAGAGAAGCATCGCTATAGCTGCCCCCGCGGGGCGGCCAAGGCCTCCCTCCAATCCTCCTCCTCCAGTGTGCCCACGTCCTCCTTTCAAGCCCCTCAAATCCTCTGAAGTGTAGGGGAAAAATAAGTGACCCGGGATTGGTAGATCCGGGAGATCTTCTTTGTCTCCAGATCCCCCATGAAAACCTACGCTTTCAACGGGCTAAATTCAGGGAGAGATTCCAGGCCCTCTAGACTAGGGGACAGTGCATGGCGGAATTGGAGGTAGCGATAAAACTGGGACCGGGGCATACAGAATGCCGCCTGCAAATCTGAAAAGGACTTGAGTGTCGTGTCCCTCGTAACATCACCCAGGGTTGAAATACCTATACCATCCCTGCCCGGAAGCCTTGCAGGGCCGCTAGGGCGGGCAGGCACCCATTATGCCATAAAGGGGTTTCTCGAGTCAAGGTATTCCACCATCCCATGCGCCGTAGCGCCTGCCTCCAGATTTGGAACACTACCCGTGTGGCTGATGGCAACGCGCCCCATAGCGGCGCCGAGTAAAGAAATGTATGTAGCGTGTGAGGCCCCATAAGTCGGCGTTCCAACGTATATGCCGGGTCTCCCCTGTCCCCATACCACCACTCGTTAAGGACCAATAAATGTGAGGCCTGGTAATACGAGAAAATGTCCGAGGTCGCGAGTCCCCCACAGTAGGTGGATAGAAAGCATGTGCACAGCGCTACACACACTGCTCCCTCCTCCCACAGGAACTGCCCAAGCACAGAATTCACCTGCCGGAACCATCTGGGTGAGATCGGGTACAGGTGATTCTGTAGCTGGTATAGCAGCCGAGGAAGCGCTACCATCTTAAATATTGCTGATCTACCGTACAATGTCAAAGGCATACGCGCCCAGGTTTTAATATCTGCACGGACTCGCTCCCATATTGGTGCCAGGTTCCGCTCCCAGGAGATGGACGGCACGTCCGAATGGAACACCCCCAGATATTTTAGGCCCCCCACAGCCAACTGAATCGTGGACGCCCACATGCCTACTCTCACCCTGTCCCCCAGAACCCACAACGTGGACTTGCGGGGGTTCATATAGAGCCAGACATTTCCCCAAAGATCTGCATGATGCGCAGAAGCCGCAGTCCCGTTCTGTCCAAAGCCGTAAGGAAAAAGAGGACATCGTCCGCGTAGAGTGCGATCCTGTCAGACAGACCCAGAGCCCACTCAAAGCCCCTGATCTGTGCATCGATGCGCACCCACGCCGCCAGCGGCTCCATGGCCAGGGTGAATAAATACGGTGACAGGGGGCATCCCTGCCTGGTGCCCGGTTTGATAGACAAGCTGGAAGAGAACGCCCCCGCCACCCGCACCGATGCCGTCAGATCTGTATATAGAAGCATTAAGTACGACATGAAGCGTGGGCCAAGGTTAAGTCTGTGTAGTAGAGCGAACAAGTACACCCAACTTAGGAAATTGAACGCCCTGTCCATGTCAGCCAACAGGAGTGCCGCCGGCTCCCCCGTCTGTCGGATAGCCGCCATTGCCACATGCGCCCGCCTGATGTTATGTCTAGTCGCCCTCCGGGGCATAAACCCGGCCTGATCTGGGTGTACGAGTGTCGAAATGTGGGGTAGAAGGTGGTTAGCCAACGCTTTGGCCAGGATTTTGGCTTCCACATTCAAAAGAGAAATGGGGCGATAGGAGGCGTGATGCTCCGGGGGCCGGCCGGGCTTATGGAACACCACCACCTCCGCATGCCTCCAGTCCGGGGGGAGCCGGCCCTCCACCCTGGCCTCTTCCAAGACAGCCGATAGTACGGGGCCAGCTGTAAATTGTATCATTTGAAAAACTCGCTTGGGAGCCCATTGGGTCCAGGAGCCTTCCCGGAGTTGATCTCACCCAGGGCAGTGCCTAGTTCCTCGTCCGTCAAAGGTAGCTCCAGCCTATCCCGTACTTCATCTGACACCGCTTTGGGTGGCAGGTCTGCTATGAATTTGTCTATAGTAGGCTTCGGTAAACACTCCAGAGGGGCGTAGAGATCTGCATAATATGTAGCAAAACTCTCTGCTATGGCGATAGGGTCAGTAATCCGTACCCCCGCCTCGTCCAACACCCCAGGTAGGGCCTGAGAGTGAAAAGTGCCCTGACAAAGCCGATGCAGCATCTTGCCAGACTTGTCCCCCCATTGACATATCCTGCTACGCGTTGCCAGCCAGACTTGTCTGGCCTCGTCCATCAGGAGAGCAGAAAAAGACTGTTGAGCTAGAAGCAGTTGTCGCACAACCTGCCCCTCTCCTGTTTCCCAGCTCTGGCACTCAAGCGCCTCTACGTCCGTCTCGGCCCGCACCAACTCATCTTTGCGTTTCTTGCGGGCCGCCACGCACCAGGCTATGTCTACAGCCCGCAGAGTTGGCTTTAGAGCCTCCCATAATATCCCGGCATTAGAGACAGACCCCTCATTAATGGTTAAGTATTCCGGTTGGTTCAGGCACCTGCATTTTGTAAATGTTGAAAGATATAAAGCATGCCTTTTAAGTAAACGCTGCCGGATCAACTAAAAAGTAAGCTTTTCTAGCGTGGTTTCAAAGTAGCAAGGTCAACTCATCAGAATAACAAGAAAAACAAGAAAAGCCCGGCGGAGCGTGGCGCGTGCGCTTGGCGGGGGCAGGGGAGCTCATTCCAGGTGGGGGAGCGGGCCCTTTGAAGTATGCCAAACGGATTGCATAGCGGCACGATGCACGTGATTGTGCACGTGCTCGCCATGCAATCCACTTTTGGGAGCACTTTTGGGAGCCCCTTACTAGAGTCTTGCTAAGCGATCGCTTACGCGATAGCCAGGCGAGACCTAAAAATACGCGTTGTAATGGTAACGCAATGCCTTTGTATACATAGTAATGCTTTGTTCCATAGGGGGAAACACATTGGAGTTGAAACGGCATGCGGTGAAAAAACACGCGACGTAATAGTAATTGCGATGTAGAAACGACGTGGTAAAAACACACGTTGTAACCGTTTGCGATGTTGGATCATACATCCTCAACCGCCTACGCGTCCGACCTCTCCGCC
This sequence comes from Triturus cristatus, assembly GCF_964204655.1. Taxonomy (NCBI): domain Eukaryota; kingdom Metazoa; phylum Chordata; class Amphibia; order Caudata; family Salamandridae; genus Triturus; species Triturus cristatus. The sequence goes on along the minus strand of NC_140586.1, from coordinate 80,995,064 downwards.
GCCACTCCCACCATAAGCGAGCGCTCTGGCAGCCAGGAATCCCCACAGTAGGCCGCAGCTCCCGCCCCGACACTCCGCTCCTCGTCAGCATGGCCCGGCCCAGCCACCGTACTCCTTCCTTGCGGCTTGTCTCCAGCCGCTCTGCAGAGCCCCCGGGGGTCGGGCAATCACCCTACCCCCGCCGACTTCTTCGTTCACCCGGGGGGCTCCTCTAGAGAGCGTGCAGCACTCACGGGCGAGACTAGGAGTCACCCGCGGCACCCAGCTCTCGCCGGGACCATACCACGCAACGTCCCGGCTCCTGCGCAAGGCCGCCAGGCCGCTCTTCACGTGGGGCTCAGGCTCACTGCTCCCAGCTGTCTCGGGTGCCGCAATTTCGTCTCGGATAGCACCTGTAGGTGGTTGGTGCTTCAAAGTCACCGTCAGGATTACGGGGGTCAGGAGGAGTCAGGATAAGTGTAGGATAGAAATCAAGTTGGACGGAGCTCGCCTAGCACACGTCCGCCATGATGGCTTGCTAGGCCACGCCCCCTTTTTGTTTGTTTTTTAACTCTTTCTATTGTTGAGCGTACTGTTTTACTCACCCCTCCTGTCCTTGATATAGATGTATGTCTGTCGATGGAAACCCTTCCTCCTGGCCCCTGCCCGCTCTCTCTGGTCATACTCTGCCTGGTAGTCATCCTGTGTGGGCGCTCCGGTTTAGTGTGGTGTGTGGGGCCTTCCAACATGCGTATGATGCCGGGGGCTGGCCTAGGCTCACCCCTGAGAAGCTGCAGACCTCATGGGTGCTTTACCCCAACTGGCTGCATGCGAGTTAAGGTGTACTCCTAAGCCAGGAATGTTGGTGTTCGTATCACATCTCAGTGTGTTACCTACTCCGAGCATTCCTGTGCTAACTCTGCTGTCTTCACCCACTTACAGCCTACCCTGGGGAGGTGCAGACCAAACCATTCTGCGCCTGTGGAAAAAGACGGATTTTAATTTATGTGCACCAGCTCCTTCCTGCCCTCAACCTGAGCACGCCCTGGCACGCTGCATATTCAGAGTTTTTACACAAGTGACAATTCCCTTCAGCGCTGCCTACACCTTCGGGGATTTCCCTGTATGTTTTATCCACGCCTCTTGTAAATTACATATTTAAATCACTTACCCTTATGGGACATGATCATCTGTTTTATGTCAACTTAATTTTTCTGGAGTCTGGTGCCATTGTCCCGGATTAGGTATTTGCCTAGTGCAAATGCCTATGTTAGGTGAACTCTGCTCTTTATAAATGCCACCGTTTGGGGGCACAAACCTCCAAAGGGCATTGTCTGCGCTCCCTTCAGTCCAAGTAAGAGCGTTTACAAATGTCAAACATTGACTCCCTCTTACTGGCCGGTATTGCTTTTCTGCTCTCTCTCCTTGGGGTATGTGGTAAGCCTGTGGAAGTTGCTGTGCGCGCTCTGTTCTGCTTTGAGTACCGAGTAGTACTACACCTGTCTCCCTTTCTTACTAAACAAGTGTTCGGCACCTACAAGAGCAGGTCAGCAGACCTGACCCTAAGAAAACCCTATCCAATGGACAGGCAATGACAGCTCTCGACATTTATGTTCCTTCTTGAGTCAATAGTATATAAATGCATGTACAAATTATTTACATTTTGGAATTAAAAAAGCCCTTCTGTCCTTCTCTCTCTTCCCCCTGTCTCATCCCAAACCAATCTGAATACTATGACCTATCAAACTAGCACACACAACCACAACTTACAAAAAAAACTTTACTATTTCCCCTTTTCAAATCCATTCCTATCATTCTATCCCTACTCCAAACTCTGCTATACACTCATGAAATAAAGAGCACAAACCTAACACAACGAATGCACAAGAAAAATAATTGTCCTAACCTACTAACTACTAATCTTGGGTTCCAGAGAAGCGCGCGACTTGCCAAAAAGGTGCTTCAATGCCTCGTCTGGGGAAGTAAGACCTATATAAATACAATTACAATGTCAGATCAGCCCTCACGTCAGCCCTGAGAAACATGGCACATATAAACTGCTGAATTTGTTTATCGGCCAAAATTTAGGTCAAAGAGAAATCAATCATCTCCAGAAAACGTTCATCTCAATGTCATCTGATCAAAGAAATGGAACCCGCCTGTTATCAACCTAATGGAGCATTTGCAACACCCAAATGATAGCGCTGACTGCATGCAGTCATTCTTTGACTGATTAATTGAAATCAAACTGAATGACACCAATGAGAACATATCTTCTCCTCCAACATGCAGCTAGAGTTGTATAAAACAAAAAAATGGTTTTAGAAAATTCTATGTGCAGACCCCATTGTTGAAGAGTATTGTCTCTGAAATAACCAGTTAAGGTTTTTTTAATAAACAACTGTTTTATTTTTATTTTGTTACATCTATGATTATAATACTTTAATTGGCTTCATCCCAATTATTTTCACGGAGAAAATGAAAGTGGTCCCGAGGCCGGGTTTACATCCCCCCCCACCAGCCAAAAAAAGGTACTATATTGGAGAGCCGCGGCCAATGGTGAATAGGTCAAGGGAGCTTCGGGTTGAAAAAGTTTGGGAACCACTTTAGATTTGCAGTGTAATCATCCTTGTTAGGCCTCCTTAGGAAAGATAGTATTTTGCTTTGCAAACTGTAATTTTGTATACATTTGTAAGTTTATGACTTTATGCCTGATGGTTTCCTTACTGAAAGGCTCATGTTTAAAACAGAAGGTAGGCCTGAGTTGGTTATAGCGGCTAGCCGGTGATCTGGCTAAAGGCCAGATTGCCCCACTGGGAAAACGTAAATCTGATCTTAATCTGTTATTATGAAAATGCTTGACGTATACTAGCCGCGGCCACTGCAGGTAAAAGCAGTGGGGCGGTGGGGGCGGCTGAGGGGGATTTCGAGAGAAGACCACAAGGGAAAATTAAATAAATTATTAATTATCTCTCGTGGTCGTCTCTCAAAATCCCCCCCCCCCAGCCTGTCCCACCGCTCCACCGCTCTTACCTGCAGCGGCCGCGGCTGACGTATACAGTAGGCATATCTTATTTATGTTTAAAAGCATTTGTTATGGCCAAAAGGCCTTTAAGGGTGGATTGGTGGCTTACAATCAGACATTTTTCTTTATTGTAAGTGCAATTGGAAGGGAACTTTCTTACGTTTAGGGTTACAAACACTGGGTGTGTGGGAAGTTAGGTACAGATTCACTAACTTAATTGTCGTTTTTTATGATACCTTGAATGATGGCTAATCTCACGGGCGCTCTTCCGCTAAAGTGTTCCTTACCAGGCTGTTATGCACAGCCTGGTAAGGCACATGCAAAGGCTCCTTGTCCCGTGTGAGCACCGAACTAAGGCACTCAGACCAATCAGAACTCTGCATTGCCTGTGTGCTTCTGCTGAAGCTGAGGAGAAGGAGACACGACGGTGGAGAGACGGTCACAGTGGCTGCAAAGAGGTAAGTGGTTTTTTTTTATCCCTCCCAGCCCCGCCACCCCATTCCCTGCCAGCCGCTACTGGCTAATCTAACATATCTAACGGGTAAGTTTAATGATTCTCATATGATTGTTAATTTAAAGGTGCTTGAAGAATGTGCAACAACTGTTCCAATGAAATGTTTTATTAGGAGAATCCTTTGTTTTAATAACCATGCTTGATTTTTCTAAATCTGTGAATTGAAATCTGAAGTAAGGTTTCACGATTCTTTCTTAGGTTTGTGTGATAATACGTTTTCACATCAGACTAATGGCCTGATTTAGAACTCGGTGGACGGGTTACTCCGTCACAACAGTTATGGGTATCCCGTCTGCCATAAAATGAATCCCAGTACATCCAATGGGAGTTGTATTTCAGCGGACGGAATATCCGTCACTGTTGTGACAGCGTAACCCGTCCTCCGAGTTCGAAATCAGGCCCTAAGTGGATAATTGAATTACTATGACTAATTATGCTACTACATTGCTAATGTTAAATGTGGTTATATTTGCTAAAGCAGCTGTTTTTAGTTCTTAACATCCCTGAAGAAGCGACTGAATTGTGAAACAGGTGTTGGCTGTGTTTATGTACAGAAAAAAATCTATTAATTCATCTTGATGCTGATATTGGAATACAATTCATATTTGGATGACCAATGGATTGACTGCGTTGGACATTGATTTTTATCCCACACTATCAAGATATCATTTTCATATGGACAACATACCAGTGGGGTAACCAGCTTTTCTGGGAATTGAGCTCTGGGCTTATCCTGTCCCCAAAGTTTTCATAAATACAAATATATGGCAATACACTTACATAGAGAGGCTAAGTCTGCTGTCATTCACCATTGGCCTCTTCCTCTCTGCTTCCTTCCATGACAGCTGGAAGCAATGGATTAGCCCACTTCAGCCACTGGTCCTCTTGCCATGTGAATGACCGCAATATTCTGATCATGTGTGCATCTGCCTGAAAATGGCTGCTTCAGTGGCAGGGATGGTGGCTTAGTCCTTTAGGGTTCCATTGTCTTCTGTTACAGGTCCCCTTTTATTTCCTTCCTTCTCCTATTTTTATTCCAATTTTTAGAGCACTATATTGCTTCCCAAAAAGGTATTAACAGGTGTAGGAAGCTGGCTCTGTATATACCATGGGTACTCACAAACTTTCTCTCGGGGGCCAAATTTACAGTGTGGTTTGTGGCCGAGGTCCACACCGGTGGGGTCAATGGGGGAGGGGGGCGTTGCTAGAGCAACAAAAAAACTGTGACATTGAGATTGAACACAGGCCCCTGCAGCGGACGCCTTCGTCCACTGAGCCACCAGATCCGGCATACACACATCTCTCTCAATCAGTCTGTCTCCGTCTCTCTCTGTCTCCCTCCCTCTCTCTCTCTGTCTCACTCCCTCTCTCTCTCTTTCTCCCTCTCTCTGTCTCCCTCTGTCTCACTCACTCTGTCCGTCTCCCTCTCTCTCTCTCTCTCTCTCTCTGTCTCCCTCTCTGTCTCGCCCCTCTCTCTGTCTCCCTCTCTCTCTCTGTATCCCTCTTTCTGTCTCCCTCCCTCTCTCTCCCTCTGTCTCCCTCCCTCTGTCTGTCTTCATCTGTCTCCCTCTGTCTGTCTTCCTCCCTCTGTCTCCCTCTGTCTGTCGCCCTCCTCCCTCTGTCTGTCTGCCTCTGTCTCTCTCTGTCTGTCTCCCTCTCTCTGTCTCCCTCTGTCTCTATCTCTCTCCCTCTGTCTCCCTCACTCCCTCTGTCTCTCTCTCTCTCTCTGTCTCCCTCTCTCTCTCTGTCTCCCTCTCTCTGTCTCCCTCTCTCTGTCTCCCTCCCTCTCTCTCCCTCTGTCTTCCTCTGTCTGTCTTCGTCTGTCTCCCTCCCTCTGTCTCCCTCCCTCTCCCTCTGTCTGTCGCCCTCCTCCCTCTGTCTGTCTCCCTCTGTCTGTCTCCATCTGTCTCCCTCCATCTGTCTCCCTCCCTCTGTCTCCCTCCCTCTGTCTCCTTCCCTCTGTCTCTCTCCCTCTATCTCCCTCTGCCTGTCTCCCTCTGTCTGTCTCCCTCTGCCTCCCTCTGTCTCCCTCCCCCTCCCTTTCCCTCTCTCTCTGTCTCCCTCTGTCTCCCTCTCTCTGTCTCCCTCTCTCTCCCTCTGCCTCCCTCTGTCTCCCTCCCGCTTCCTCTCTCTCTGTCTCCATCTTTCTGTGTCTCCCTACTTCTCCCTCCCTCTGTCTCTCTCCCTCTCCCTCCCTCTCTCTCCCTCCCTCCCTCTCCCTCCTTCTCCCTCCCCCTCTCTCTCTCTCCCTCCCTCCCTCTCCCTCTATCTCTCCCTCCCCCTCCCCCTCTCCGTCTCCCTCTCTCTCTCTCTCTCTCTCTGCCTCCGTGTCTCTGTCTGTCTCTGTGTCTGTCTGTCTCTGTCCCTGTCCCTGTTTCTGCATCTATCTGTCTCTGTCTGTCCCTGTCTCTGTTTGTCCCTGTCTGTCCCTCCCTCTGTCTCCCTCCCTCTGTTTCCCTCCCTCTGTCTCCCTCTGTCTGTCTCCCTCTGTCTGTCTCCCTCTGTCTGTCTTAGACAAACATCAGTCTGCTATCCTCGTTCTACTTGACCTGTCGGCAGCCTTCGACACCATCTCCCATCGGATTCTCGAACGGCGACTCTGGGAGGCTGGTGTCAGGTGGCAGGCCTTGAAATGGTTCAGCAGTTACCTGAAGGATCGTAATACCATTGTCCAGATAGGAAATACCTCCTCTAGAGTACGTCCAGTAAAGATGGGTGTTCCTCAGGGCTCTATTTTTCTCCTTTTTAATCTCTACATTGCCCCCTTGGCAACAGTGATAAGAACGTATGGCTGTGATGTCATATCCTACGCTAATGATACTCAGATTCTGGTCACGCTAGGTCCTGACCCTAATGAAACTAAAAAATGCTTCATTGACTGTATGACCCATGTGGACAAATGGATGATATCGAACCATCTCCAGCTAAACGGGACCAAGTTCGAGATCATGCTCTTCGGGAAAGCGACTATCCACTGGACCCAGGACTGGTGGCCATCCAGGCTAGGTCCATGTCCCCCTCACAAGAATCTAGTCCGAAACCTAACTTTTTACCTGGACAATTGTCTGTCCATGAAGGGACATGTGAACCATATTATTGGTATCTGTTTCGGTGTAATGCGGAGCCTTCGAAAAGTTTTTAAATGGCTTCCTCTCGAGACCTGCAGACCCCTAATACAAGGTCTAATAATTAACAGGATGGATTATGGAAATGCCCTTCTGCTATCAATCAATTCCGATCTCTTAGACAGACTCCAGGTCCTTCAAAATACCACTGCTAGGCTGGTCCTTGACCGCCCCTATAGATCCTCCTCGACACATTGTCTGAACACCCTCCATTGGCTCCCTGTAAGAAAACGCTCTCTTTTTAAGACCCTATGTCTGACTCATAAGCATATGTATGATAAGGGTCCAAAGTACTGGTCGTCAAAATTACGATGGTACCAACCTGCTAGGGCATTGCGTTCTAGCAACTCTGCTCTGCTTACCCCCTTAAAAATTCGTACTGCTAGACAGGGGGGACACGCTTTCTCGTTCCTGGCCCCGGCATCTTGGAATAAAATGCCTTACGAACTTCGCAACATGTCAGACCACAGCTGTTTCCGTAAGAAGCTCAAGACCTGGCTCTTTGGAAATTAGACTTCGGTCCTGTTTTAATTTGTTTCAGAACAGCCTGCTAGCGCCATGAGACTCGCAAGAGTGATATGTGCGCGTTATAAGTACCCCTGACCTGACTTGACTTGGATGGGTCAACCCACGGTGGACTCGGACTCTGGAGCGCTGGGGAACCTCGCTGGGACCGGTGGGCCACTCGAACCCGGGCCGTAGGCAACCGGTGCAGTGGTGGTTCCAGGCGTCAGGTTTCTTTTTCCTCAGCAGGCTCGGCGTCTTTCTTTGGTGTTTCTTCTGAACAGAGCTGCTGTGCACAGGAGATCCGGTCTTTGTTGAAGGCAGTCAGTCCTCCCAGGGGTTCTGGAGGTCACTGGCTGCAGGACAAGACGCTTTTTGGTGCAGGATCTCTGCAAACACCAGACGAGCCGGTAGGGCTGGGGTCAAGTCAGTTGTTCTCTGCAGTCTCCTCTGCTGGGCATCTTCTTTTGTCCTTTTTTCTTCTTAGATTGCGGGAATCTGCTTTCTTGGTTCGGTGCTGCCCCATAAATACTGTATTTAGGAGGCGTTTTAGGGGTCTCGTGGTCAGTAGCCAATCGGCTACTGACCGTAGGGTGACAAACCCTTGATGTGCTCACCCCACATGGGGGAGTGAGCACAATCCCTAATCCTGATTGAGGAGTGCTTGCCGTCTGCAAGATGGCGGGCACTGAAGAGTGGGCTTCACCTCGCCTCCCCCACCTGAGGAGTGGAGTTGGCAGAGGTGGGCTCACCTTCTGGGCTGGCTAGTTTTTCCCGCCTGTCTTCCTGCCGAAAAGGAGGGGAGACCGGAAGGGGACCTGCTCCTGATAGCAGGAGAGGCTGGGGGTCACATTACAAAGGCTGCCAGGCCTTTGAAGCTCCCCGGCCACAGATGGCTCTTCCTGGCCTGGGGGAGGTGTGAACACTTCCGCCCAGGAAAGGCTTTGTTTCAGTGTGGCCATTATGGTGCTGTGGAGTTCGTAATGACAAGCTCCCAGCACCATATACTCTTAATGTCAGCACTGCACTTACAATGTCTAAGATTGGACTTAGACACTGTAGGGGTACAGGGTTCATGCACCTGTACCCTCACCACTGGCATAGGGCACCCATCTAGAGGGGTGACTGATCTATGCCAGTGCAGTGGGTTGTAGGCATGGCACACAAGGATGTGTGCCTTGTCGACTCTTCACTTTGTTCTGCACCAAAACACGCAGCCTGCAAAGGCAGTGTGTGTGTGTAAAGTTACAGGGCCTATTATGGAATACCCGCTGGTTTGGACAACGGACCCGGTGAAATACTTGGGGGTTTGGGTTCATTGTGACCTGGACGTTGTCATATGACAAAACTATGGGAGGGCGTGTGCCACACTAGACAAGCAAATCGACAAATGGATAGCACTGCCACTGTCCCTAGCAGACCGCATTGCAATTGTAACATGCATTGGCATAGCCAATAGGTCTCGCCTTTGGGACCTTATAAGTGTTTAGCGATGCAACAGTTAATGTTATTGCAGTAAGGATATTGTGCTGCATAACTAAATACTTATAAGGTCCCAAAGGCGAGACCTATTGGCTATGCCAATGCTTGTTACATTCGTTGTCCAGGAATCAAAAAGTGTTTTTTTCATGTTAAGCTAGGGATATAACCCTACGACGATAGGGATCCGTTTCAAGGCCAGGTTTTAATTACTGTCAGTTCTGAGTCACAGAGGGACCCGCCCCACTTAAAGCCCTGCAGTTCTCACCGTAACTAGCCTATAAGAGAGAGAGGAGAGAGAGAGAGATAGCTCTGTGTTTCTTGTGCACACGTATTTACATGAGTTCCAGCTTAGGTCTAAATCTCTCTGTGGCGAGATCTAAAAATCGGATCTGCCATTTTTGCCTTAGGTCACAAGGGCATGAAATAGAAACAACTCCAGAGGCAATATAGCTTCATGTAAGAAAATGGCAGCTTCATAGGTATCCGTACTGTGAGGTTAGATTTAGTCCGGAAGTCACAGCTTATGAATCCACCGTAGCTGCTCAACAGAAACAGAACTGTTTGATGTTGTTATTTACATACGTTCAGTAGGGTGTAAGTGTGAGAAGTTGGCCTGATGTATGATGTCACTAGTTATAGTGTACACCTTATATCAGTCCAAATACCCTTATGGTGATTGGTTGTAAAGTCAACCTTATAGACCAGCTATCCTAGTGGTAGCATGGACAAGAGCAGTCTTAGGCTAAACTCTGAATGGCATGTGAAGCCAGCTGTGATACCATATATAATCCCTTGAATACCAAATGAAAGGACACCACAACAGATATATATATAAAATAAAGTGTATTTATTCTAAGCAAACCCTCAGCACTCTTTATGAGATTAGAGGTAAGTACAACACAGTCTTATTTATGCATACATTAAGTCACACAGGTAAGTAATACAGTTAGGCCCTAGGGGCCACGCAAACCATATACTAAGTAAGTGGTATAAGAACCACTGTCACGGAAATAGAATAGGCCTAGGCCTAGGGAATCGCTGGGGCTACACTACACTAGCGTTAGTTAGGAAGTGGGAGGCCCACGGGATTCGTGTGCAGAGTGGAAACACTCACGCGTAATGCGTAAAAGTCAATAGCAATAGTACAGTTTAGAAAACGGTAGATTTAGGACACTTCCGGAGTAGCTAGGAAGTTGAGACTTGAAAACTAGACACTAGGATAGTCACTATCCTGATGAGCACCGGAGTACCCAAGTTACCTAGCCCACAGGCTGCGGGTGCATAGGGGTGAAGATGCGTCGTTTTCGTCGTCGACTCCTATGGATGCCTGAAGAAAGATGCTGACAGGCAGTCAGTGAAGAGTGTCCGGTGGATCCCAAGGCTGGGATCAAGAAGAAAGGAAACCTGCAAGCAGAAGGGACAGAGTCAAGGTCACTAGCCAGTGACCACGTGGAACCAGGAAGGAACCAGGCGATGTCGTGAAGATTTGCAGGTGAAGGTGAAGCTTGTCGCTGCAGCCAGGAGGACCAGGAAGCGTCGAGGACGACCCGGACCAGGAGGCGAGCTGTCCCACGAAGGCTCTTGCTGTCGGCGGCGTCGAAGTTGGACTAGGACTCACCAAGCCTTGGCAAGCGGAACCCACGAAGAACAAAGGACTTGCTTCTGGTGCAGACCAGGAAGGTCTGGGCTGCTTCTTCTTTGCAGAGAAGCGGGAGCCAGTCTGGAGGAGCCAAACCAGCGCAGAAGATTTCAGGGAGCGTCGTCACAAAGGCCACTAGCCAGCGGGCAAGCAACCGGACAGACGCGGCAAGCAGGAAAATGCTGAAGGGCCCCACGCAGGACTCATGGAGTGTGGGGGGCTGGTCTTCGGTGCAGATGGTGCTTGGGGTTGGGGCTTCTCAATCCCCGGTGCACAACTTCGAGGGTACCTCAGAAGCTGCGCTGTAAGTTACTAGCCACTTTTCCCAGATAGCCGGTCCCACGTCGCTCGTCGCCTCCACGGATCTCAGCTCTGCTGCAGATGTGGATGAGGGTCGGAGAAGTCTGGAAATCAAGGCTCTGGTCGGGCTCTGCAGTCGGTTCCTCGTAGAACGGTCGCAAAGCAAAGGGTAGTCTCTTGATGGTGCCTGTTTGCACAGGGTAGCCACTCCTTGGCTACAAGGGAGATTCTTCAGTCTTCTTCTTTCGTCGAATGTCGAAGGTCCAGAGTTTCTGTTCAGTTTTGCAGGTTCAGGATAATCTAAAGTCTTGAGGCCCAACTCCCACTCTTATACTAATCTGGGGGGCTGGGATACCTGCTAGGTCACGCCTTATGGGTGGGACCTGGGAGGGGGTGGTTACACCCACTTCCCTTTGTCCAGTTTCGCGCCAGAGCTGGGGCTGGAGTGCCCCAGCACCGGTTTGAACTGGACTATGCAAGGAACACCTTGTGTGCCCCAGGCATGTCTCATTCCTTTCAGCCCACCCTGCCCCAATACACTAAAGGCTGTCTGGGGAGGTGCTAGCACCTCCCCAAGCAGGAAACCTATTGTCCAGGCCTCCCTGGCTGGGATCACTCCCAGCAGCAGGAGGTCAGACTTGTGTCTGTGGCAGCAGCATCCATTTTGTGATGCTGAGGCTTTGGTCAGAGGTTACACAGCAAAGTAGGATTTTAACATGTCTCTCCCTCTAGAAGGGAGGAATAATATCCTCATCACCAGAAATGGTATGGGGGTATTATTCCAAAGTGTTAGACACCTTACACGACATGTTTTGATACAGCCCAACCATAGTTACCATAACCGTTTAAGATTATAAGGCACTTTAAGAGTATATGGTAGGCTATATCATAGAACAGCTATAAGGACATGGTTCCGAAAGCTGCAGACAGGCTCAGCTCATGCTAGAGCACCATCTCACATGTTACCAAGCACTCTGCCTCCAGGATTGTTAAGGCCTGCCATAGGAGTGACTGATAGGTACACATGTGTCTATATATAAGGGTAGATATAGGCATACTATATCTAAGCAAGGGGTGATTACACGACCTTGCCCCAGCTGAGTGATCAGCCAGTTGTGTCTGATTGGGAGGCCAGACCAGGGGTGGCATAATTCATGCTGCAGCCCCTGGGAGGCCTAGGGTACACCTATGCCCTGGGTACCTAGGGTACACTGTACAGGGTCCAATAAGGTGATCCTTACCAATTGGTTATGTACCTAGGGTACATGGAGTCCATTTTACAGAGAGAGCAGACAGCCTGAGGCCCTGAATGGCAGGATCTCAGGCCAACTAAGTCGAAAAACCAGCTAGACACTAGGCAAAAAAGTTGGGGGTAACCATAGTCAGATATCCATCTTCCTACACAACCCCCCCCCCAAACGAAAGGAGATAAGGCTGGCCTTGACAAGGTAAGCCTCTATTGCCTGAGTGGCCATATAAGGAAGAACCAGCACTGGCATGGTTACCCCCTGTCTCATGGTCCACTAAGCAATCCCTCATCCTAAAGGTATCATAGGGTCTCCACCATAGGGAATCTCTACCTTGGGTGTGTCTTGGCAAAGTAAAAGGCTGGTGTTGAGATGGAGTACTGAAGTGAGTGTCCTCAAAGTGAGGCCTCAGCTTCCTCCCATCATCCTCCACCATGGATGCCTTTCTTTCTTTCACTGAGTTGCACTGTGCTCTCAGGGTCAGCCTCTGGCTACCTAAAGCTGGAGGCTGGGTCCCTTTTGTGGGCTTACTGGAGGGACAGGTCAGGTTTGGGGCCCTAAGGTCCCATGTTTGCCTGTGCCCAACAGAATCCCTCTGGGGGGGGTCCCTAACTACCTGTAAAGGGGATCCCTCAGGAATGTTTTTACCCATCACCTGGCTAGGGCTACTAGCCAGGCAATCCTCATTCTTTTGATGGGGGGTTCTTGTGGACAGGGGCCCTCTTGGGGTCCACTGGCCTCCCTGACCTCTGCAGCCCTGGGCTGACTGAGGCAGGGTAGAGAGAGGCAGGCTACCTGCACCAGACTGGGTCCCACCTTGGAAGGGGCCACTGCCATCAGAGGCTCTGCCAGGCCAGGCCTGGCTACCTCTGGGGCAGTTCCTTCACAAGGGGTGAGGTCAGATCCCTGAGGAGGCTGACCTTTTCCTAATGTCTGGGGAGAGGGAGACTTTTCTTCCTCCCCACTACTCTCTGTTTGTGTGGAGTGATCCATAGTTTCAGGCTTCACTACACCTAGGTCAGTCTGAGTATAGGCTGAGACCATCACAGCCTTGCCAACCTTTTCAGGGAGGCACTCAGTTTGGGTTTGAGCTGTGACTGTCACAGCTCTGCCAGTCTCTACAGGGAAGTCTGTCTTTGCCTGGGCTGTGGCTACCACTGCCCTTCCAACCTTTTCAGGGAGGAAATCTACTTGGACAGGGGTTGTGGCTGGCACAACCCCACTACCCTTTTGTGAAAGGCCTACCATTTTAGAATGGGTGTCTTGTTCAACTCCAGCCCAAGCTGAGAGTTCTAAATCATTCCCCAGTAAGCAGTCTACAGGCAAGGTCGGAGACACTGCCACCCTTTTAGGGCCAGTGACCCCTCCCCAGCTGAGACATACCTCTGCCATGGGATCGTACCCAGAAAGTAGCCTTGGGCCCCCTTTCTTCAAAACCCAAACCCCTCTGGTGTGGTGTCCCTCAGGGCTCGGCCCTCAGTCCATTACTTTTTAATATTTATCTGGCTCCACTCTTTTCTCTTATTGCTAAATGGGGCGTCAAGGCGATTTCATACGCCGATGACACACAACTAATTTTCCCCTTCTCGGATGTTTCAGAGGCAGCCTTCAGCAATATGAAGGGATGCTTGCGAGATGTTGCCAATTGGATGAATGCAAACAAACTCAAACTGAATGCGAGTAAGACGGAGGTCATCTTCTTTGGCAAACATACTCGGCCCCCCCCAAGCCTGTGGTGGCCCTCCAAAATGGGTTTCCCTCCTCTATCCAGCACTAATGCGAAAAATCTGGGAGTAAGATGGGATGAGAGTCTTTCTTTCTCTCCACATATACAGCAGGTCTCTGCGTGCTGTCTCCATAAACTAAGAAACCTACGCAAATTTCTGTCCCTTCTGCCTGAAGACTGTCGCAAGACGGTGGTCCATGCTACAGTCACTTCCAGACTGGACTACGCAAACGGCCTCTACCTTGGCCTACCCAAATATCTGGTGCAACGATTGCAGATCGTGCAGAACGCGGCTGCGAGACTGCTAAAAAACATCCCTTTTAAACAGCATGTCTCTCCGCACTTGCGCGATCTGCATTGGCTCCCTGTAGCCTGCAGAATCAAGTTTAAAGCTCTAACTCTGGCGTTTAGAGCCCAAAAGGGGACCTGTCCCAACTATTTAAAGCTTAGACTCCCCAGATACTATCAGGAGAGATGCTTGCGCTCTAATTCACGACACCAGCTTTCTATCCCCCGCGCCAGGAGAGCCAGACTCGGAGGCAGATCCTTCTCTGCCTGCACGGCGACACTCTGGAACGCTCTACCGGCCAACATCCAATTGGCTCCAACGGAAGCCAGTTTTAAGAGGCAGCTAAAGACTTGGCTCTTTTCCCAGAATAACTAAACACTCCCTCCCCTTTCTCCGCCCATTCTGTCTGGAAAAATGATCACTCAGCGCCGGGACACCTCCTTGCGAGGTAGCTGTTCGCGCTATATAAATATCGGTATTATTATTATTATTATTATGACTGTTCTGTTTGCCATCAATGTTAGTTACCTGGTATGAGAAACCAGGCAAAAGCTGCTCAGAGGGAACTAGCCTATGGGCCACCATAGTGATGCTAGCTCCAGTGTCTCTGTAGGCCTCAGCTTTTCTACCATTGATGTAGGGTTCCTGTCTGTACCTACCCAAAGTGTTGGGACAGGCAGTGAAGTTGGCAAACCCCATGCCACCATCACAGACAAGAGTAGCTGCTGCAGGGGAATTGGCTAAGCCAGGATCCCCCTGTGTTCCCCAAGAAAACCCAACCAAATTTTTGGGGGCACTCCCACCACCTGGGGGATTACTGCTGACAGTAATAGGTGGTGTGACAGGAGTAGTTGGAGGAACAGTTTTGTTTTTAGCCTGTGGACAACTGCTGTCAGTTTTCCAATGCCCAGGTGTTTTACACACATGGCAGTAAGGCTTTTTAACTGTGGTAGAGGAGGGAGCTTGGGACCCACCACCCTGTGTGGAGTTTTGGGGCCCTGAGGAAGATTTCTCTTTTGCTTTATCCCCACCCTTCTCTTGAGGCTTGGTGGTATCTTTCTTTTGGTCACCACCCTGATTTTTAGGCCTAATCCTGGTCCTGACCCATTTATCTGCCCTCTTTCCCAATTCTTGGGGAGAGGTCAAATCTGAGTCTACCAGGTGTTGATGGAGAAGCTGGTTCTGACAATTATTAAGGATCTGCTCCCTCATAATCAAGTTGTACAATCCTGTATAGTCCTGCACCTTGCTGCCATTTAACCAACCTTCCAAAGCCTTAGTGGCACAATCCACAAAATCAGACCAGTCCTGTGTCTGTGTCTTCTGGGTGTCTCTGAACAACAACCTATATTGCTCAGTGGTTAAGCCAAACCCATCTATCAGAGCACTCTTCAGGACTTTGTAATTGTTTGCATCCTCATCACTGACTGTGAGGAGCTTGTCTCTACCTTTGTCAGAAAAGGAGAGCCACAAGATAGCTGCCCACTGACTTTGGGGTACCTGCTGTACTTTGCAGGCCCTCTCCAAAGCAGTCATCCATTTGTGGATGTCATCCCCATTCTGATATGGGGGGACTATCTTGCTTAGGTTTCTATGGTCATAAGACCTATCCCTATCTCTAGGGATGTTGCTGCCACCAGTGGGTTCTGACCCACACAATTTTTGCTCTCTAGCCAGAGCAAGCTTCTCCTTGGCAAGGGCAATTTCTTCCCTCTGAATCCTCAGATTAGCTTCCCTCATTCTGGCTTTATGCTCCTTTCTCTCAGGTGAAGTCATTCCCCTGTGAGAGGAAGCATTAGAGATGCTAGAGACATGGGAGTGGATGGATTCCCTTGAAGGGGATCTGTCCCTCCTGTTTCTCTGTGTAAGCCTACTTGTGGGTCCGTATGTGGGGACCCCATGCAAACTCCCATGTAAACTTAGGTTAGCCTGGCTAAGTCTTCCTACTTGGCCCTGGCTGTCTACCTCTCCATCTGAAGCCCCATCTGACTCCTCTGTGGTGGGTAGACCCTCCTCTGTGCCTAGGGCACCTGCCTGAGATGCCCTATGAGCATCATACTCCTCTAGGAGTTGTCTTAACTGAAGGAGGGTAGGGTTTGCACCCTGTTTTATTCCTCTGGAGGTACACAAGTGTCTCATCTCCTGGAATGTGAAGGTATCATATCTAGAGGGGATCTTTTGCAGACCTGATCCTCCTGAGAGAGCATCTACTTGATCTCCTCTCAGAGACATGATCTAGTGAGGGTGTGGTGTGTGCACCTACCTACACAAGTTGTATCTACTAAACCTCTCTAGTAGTTGTAGTCAGGGTGTGTTACTCCCTTCAACCTACAACTACAAAGTCCAGTAGGACTTAAGTATAATAATCTATGTTATATGTACCTAGACAATATCTGTGTGATCTTTCAATTTAGTATCTCAAGATTACAATGGTATTACAACAGCAAGCTCAGATCCCAACCGCTGCTCACCAATGTGAGAAGTTGGCCTGATGTATGATGTCACTAGTTATAGTGTACACCTTATATCAGTCCAAATACCCTTATGGTGATTGGTTGTAAAGTCAACCTTATAGACCAGCTATCCTAGTGGTAGCATGGACAAGAGCAGTCTTAGGCTAAACTCTGAATGGCATGTGAAGCCAGCTGTGATACCATATATAATCCCTTGAATACCAAATGAAAGGACACCACAACAGATATATATATAAAATAAAGTGTATTTATTCTAAGCAAACCCTCAGCACTCTTTATGAGATTAGAGGTAAGTACAACACAGTCTTATTTATGCATACATTAAGTCACACAGGTAAGTAATACAGTTAGGCCCTAGGGGCCACGCAAACCATATACTAAGTAAGTGGTAAAAGAACCACTGTCACGGAAATAGAATAGGCCTAGGCCTAGGGAATCGCTGGGGCTACACTACACTAGCGTTAGTTAGGAAGTGGGAGGCCCACGGGATTCGTGTGCAGAGTGGAAACACTCACGCGTAATGCGTAAAAGTCAATAGCAATAGTACAGTTTAGAAAACGGTAGATTTAGGACACTTCCGGAGTAGCTAGGAAGTTGAGACTTGAAAACTAGACACTAGGATAGTCACTATCCTGATGAGCACCGGAGTACCCAAGTTACCTAGCCCACAGGCTGCGGGTGCATAGGGGTGAAGATGCGTCGTTTTCGTCGTCGACTCCTATGGATGCCTGAAGAAAGATGCTGACAGGCAGTCAGTGAAGAGTGTCCGGTGGATCCCAAGGCTGGGATCAAGAAGAAAGGAAACCTGCAAGCAGAAGGGACAGAGTCAAGGTCACTAGCCAGTGACCACGTGGAACCAGGAAGGAACCAGGCGATGTCGTGAAGATTTGCAGGTGAAGGTGAAGCTTGTCGCTGCAGCCAGGAGGACCAGGAAGCGTCGAGGACGACCCGGACCAGGAGGCGAGCTGTCCCACGAAGGCTCTTGCTGTCGGCGGCGTCGAAGTTGGACTAGGACTCACCAAGCCTTGGCAAGCGGAACCCACGAAGAACAAAGGACTTGCTTCTGGTGCAGACCAGGAAGGTCTGGGGTGCTTCTTCTTTGCAGAGAAGCGGGAGCCAGTCTGGAGGAGCCAAACCAGTGCAGAAGATTTCAGGGAGCGTCGTCACAAAGGCCACTAGCCAGCGGGCAAGCAACCGGACAGACGCGGCAAGCAGGAAAATGCTGAAGGGCCCCACGCAGGACTCGTGGAGTGTGGGGGGCTGGTCTTCGGTGCAGATGGTGCTTGGGGTTGGGGCTTCTCAATCCCCGGTGCACAACTTCGAGGGTACCTCAGAAGCTGCGCTGTAAGTTACTAGCCACTTTTCCCAGATAGCCGGTCCCACGTCGCTCGTCGCCTCCACGGATCTCAGCTCTGCTGCAGATGTGGATGAGGGTCGGAGAAGTCTGGAAATCAAGGCTCTGGTCGGGCTCTGCAGTCGGTTCCTCGTAGAACGGTCGCAAAGCAAAGGGTAGTCTCTTGATGGTGCCTGTTTGCACAGGGTAGCCACTCCTTGACTACAAGGGAGATTCTTCAGTCTTCTTCTTTCGTCGAATGTCGAAGGTCCAGAGTTTCTGTTCAGTTTTGCAGGTTCAGGATAATCTAAAGTCTTGAGGCCCAACTCCCACTCTTATACTAATCTGGGGGGCTGGGATACCTGCTAGGTCACGCCTTATGGGTGGGACCTGGGAGGGGGTGGTTACACCCACTTCCCTTTGTCCAGTTTCGCGCCAGAGCTGGGGCTGGAGTGCCCCAGCACCGGTTTGAACTGGACTATGCAAGGAACACCTTGTGTGCCCCAGGCATGTCTCATTCCTTTCAGCCCACCCTGCCCCAATACACTAAAGGCTGTCTGGGGAGGTGCTAGCACCTCCCCAAGCAGGAAACCTATTGTCCAGGCCTCCTTGGCTGGTATCACTCCCAGCAGCAGGAGGTCAGACTTGTGTCTGTGGCAGCAGCATCCATTTTGTGATGCTGAGGCTTTGGTCAGAGGTTACACAGCAAAGTAGGATTTTAACATGTCTCTCCCTCTAGAAGGGAGGAATAATATCCTCATCACCAGAAATGGTATGGGGGTATTATTCCAAAGTGTTAGACACCTTACACGACATGTTTTGATACAGCCCAACCATAGTTACCATAACCGTTTAAGATTATAAGGCACTTTAAGAGTATATGGTAGGCTATATCATAGAACAGCTATAAGGACATGGTTCCGAAAGCTGCAGACAGGCTCAGCTCATGCTAGAGCACCATCTCACATGTTACCAAGCACTCTGCCTCCAGGATTGTTAAGGCCTGCCATAGGAGTGACTGATAGGTACACATGTGTCTATATATAAGGGTAGATATAGGCATACTATATCTAAGCAAGGGGTGATTACACGACCTTGCCCCAGCTGAGTGATCAGCCAGTTGTGTCTGATTGGGAGGCCAGACCAGGGGTGGCATAATACATGCTGCAGCCCCTGGGAGGCCTAGGGTACACCTATGCCCTGGGTACCTAGGGTACACTGTACAGGGTCCAATAAGGTGATCCTTACCAATTGGTTATGTACCTAGGGTACATGGAGTCCATTTTACAGAGAGAGCAGACAGCCTGAGGCCCTGAATGGCAGGATCTCAGGCCAACTAAGTCGAAAAAC
This sequence comes from Triturus cristatus, assembly GCF_964204655.1. Classification (NCBI taxonomy): domain Eukaryota; kingdom Metazoa; phylum Chordata; class Amphibia; order Caudata; family Salamandridae; genus Triturus; species Triturus cristatus. Next base: position 80,976,077 of record NC_140586.1, on the reverse strand, counting down.
CAGCTAGACACTAGGCAAAAAAGTTGGGGGTAACCATAGTCAGATATCCACCTTCCTACAGTAAGCAACCTACATTAGACATATGACATAGGAGCTTTAACGGAAGAATATATATATCTCAACTGTAGGCCGCTTTCATATGCCTTTTCCTTTACTCTCGGAAAGTGGCGTGCTCGCGATAATGTATAAAAACGTATTGGTAAGTATGAACATGTTCCGACAAAGTGTGATGAACAATCACGGCTCAAACTCATTTCGACAGATGTACATAGGTAAAAGTGGAAATATTGCCATATGACAGCTGTATCACAAATTTTGTAATAACTTTATAAATAGTGAACCACTAAGAACAAAGAAACCTGGGTCCCGATGACAGAAAGTAAAGTAAAACAAGCATTGGCCGCTTTCGCAGCGATCGCCCGGGACTGGTGCGTATAAGGGAGGTGGGTAGGGCACGTCGCGCGCACTAAGGCGAGAGAGGCACGCGGGCTGGCAAATGGTGTGCACTTTCGCGGCCGCTTTGATGTTCTCAGTGGCCGCGCGGCTCACTGAGAACATCAAAGCGGCCGCGAAAGTGATCACGCAGGCTGACAAATGGTGCGTGCGCCCGGCGCACATGCACTGTAGCTGGAGGCCTAAAAAAAGCCACTAGTTTGCACTTCCAAAACCCGCTTACTAAAACTCTCGCCAGAGCAGCGCTAAAGCGGTGGTGTTGCCTCGTTTCTTATATTTATTCGCTAATGTCCTGATAACGCTAACACACAACTTTTTTAATACGTTGCGAACTTCTCTGCTTCGACTGATCTGGGGAGGTAAACAAGCCCGGGTGGGATGGGCTACACTAATACTTGATTATGACAAAGGGGGATTTAGTACACCGGACCCATACATATATTATTGAGTGCGCAAGCGCAGTGTGCATATTTTTGGTTACATCCCCACGCCTACACCCCACATGTGGCAGTTAAAGAAGGCGATGCATACCCGACCCCTCTATGTAGTCTTTTTACTCATGCGCGACGAGGTATTTCAAAAACAGAAATTAATATGCTGGATACCACAATCGCAGCATGGCAATCAATAGGCCAACTCGCAGATAAATTGCCTACATATGCCCCAGCGCTGCCTCTAAGGCATCATGCTGCTCTATCGGTGACGCAGGAAGCAGGCCCCATACGATTACTCAGTGAGGCAGGCATAACTACAATGCAGGACCTGTATCCGAACTGCACTTTTATAACCGCTGAGGATCTCCCGTATGTCGCTAACCCTTCTTTACTTTTTCAGTTCACTATCCATAGATTGAGGCTAGCAATGCAGTCGCATTACACTACATATCCATCGGAGCCTCCTGTGCTACAGTCTTTGCAGTTGATATTGACTACACCCACAAGGGGAAAGTTAATCACAAAACTGTACAGGGCAATCAGAGCAGAGAAAATCACGGGCCAGATAGAAGTCTTGCTAGATGGAACGATAGGTTGGCCAGCCCCGTGACAGTGGCGGAATGGGAACATGTCTGCAACCTTACCAGTAAGCTTACACCGAATGGTAACCTCCGGATCATACACTTCAAGTTTCTACACCAGACATACCACACGCCCTTTTGTTTACACAAGTATGGCTTGCGAGACTCAAGTAACTGTAAACACTGTGGCCAATCGGAAGCTGATTTCATCCATCTTGCTTGGGAGTGTGGGAGGGTGGCGAGATTCTGGAGGCAGGTGGTACAACAACTATAAGAAATGTCTGGGTCGGAATTGCAATGTACACCACTGGTATGCCTATTGTATTATGTTCCTCATGTGAAAGGGGCTCTGGGAAAATTCATACGAATTGCACTATTGATGGCCAAACGTCGAGTCGCTATTAAGTGGGAGGGAATGCAGGCACCAAGGGCTGACCACTGGCTTAAAGACTTGGTATATTGCAAAGAAAATATGGAATTATATGCTGAAGAACTCCCGGCGGTGTCCAAGCCCAAAGATATATGGGAGCCCTTGCGTCAATTCCTGCAGCAAAAAGCGATGGCAGCTACAAAATCTGACTGATCCCATGCATGGAACGTTTCATCTTTCCAAATGTACACTGGAGTTCTTGATATGATATATAATGCTTTCTGTCCCCCTGTGTTGATCAATTACATATTGGTTATCTTTGTTTGACTTTAAACGAGAGCTGCTTTGCATGGTAGTGACGCTGCTTAACTTTGCTTGAAAATCAAATTTTTTTAAATTTTTTTTTAAAGGTACAGGGCCTCTAAGGGTGGCACAATAAGTGCTGCAGCCCTTAGAGGTCTTCCCTGGTCACAGTGCCCTGCGTACCTGTGGTACCATTTACCAGGGGATGACCTGTGGGCAGAGATGCCAATGGGGTTAGTTTTGGGGAAAGAACACAGGCCCTGGGATCCTGATTTGCAGGGACCCAGGGCACATCAAGTGAAAGTGCATCAGTAGTCTGGCAAAAAGTGAGAGGGTTACTGCAACAGAAACCTACTTTCCTCCAACAGGCTTTTTGCTGGGGGCTCATTTCAGATGCAGTGTGCTGCATCACCACAGCCACTGTCAGTAAACCAGGTGACCATCATGGGATGCTATTGTCCATAGTGTATCATTTGGTTTACCATTTCAAGATGGATAATGCATCAGTTCTAAATGTAGCAGTCATTCGAGAGCTTTAAAACAATAATTTGTATTATCCTAAGCATATGCCCACCTGGATTAGACAGCAGTATATTTTATTTTTATACTTTTATTTTATATTATGTTTTCTTTTTTTCTATGTTTACCTTGTCATGGCTTGCACTGCCCCCTCTGCTCCCTTCCCAATCATTTCTACTTGCACCCACGCCCCTACCCACACCCCTACCACTCTCCTCCCTTGCTCGCTGTGACACTGGATTCAAGCTAGCCTGGCTGATGAGGGGTGAAACCCCAAAACCAGTCCCAGGATGCTTGTTTCCGGTCCAGGGAAGACCTGGCCTGGTAGTTCGAGCTGGACTGTTTCCATGAGGACCAGGGTCAAGATTTATTTGCATATGGCTGGGTCCAAACTGTGGTGACATAAGTAAGCAAAAGAACAATGGATTAAACCCAGATCTGTGACTGGGGGTGAGTGGTTGAAAAGTTTCATCACTCCGTCCATCATCTTGTTGTGTTTGATTTGTTATCCCTAAGTGGCCATGGGTATGCCCAGACATGGGTCCCTTGCTCGCTGTGCCACTGGATTCAAGCTAGCCTGGTTGATGAGGGGTGAAACCCCGAAACTGGTCCCAGGTTGCTTGCTTGCGGGTCCAGGTACGACCTGGCCTGGCAATTCGGGCTGGACTGTTCCCATGGAGAGCAGGGTCAAGACTGATTTGCATATTGATGGGTCAAAACTGGGGTTGCATAGTGAGCAAAAAACGATATATATAAAGCAATATCTGAAGTCTTTTGTAAGTCGAAATGTTTCATTCACCTGCAGCACGTCTATACGCAATACTACACAAGCACATGCTTAGTGCGCTACCTGGGTAACCTGTTAGAAATGTTAATGCTGCCTAGATGTACTCCGGTTTGCTGCTTTTATAAATGTGCATACCAAGATATTGTCTTTATATTACATGAAAAGTCCTTTACAGCGGGTTTGTGATACAAACTGTAACATCGTTTAAACTCTGGTCTATAAAAAGACATGACATACCTTGTTGTGAACTGTAACACGTAGAGCTGTAATTTAAACATGGCTTGTAATGTTTTATTCATGTTTGTGAAACCATAAACAAACAATAAAAAAAATTTAAAAAAAGACCTGTGTCTGGGGGTGAGTGGTTGAAAAGTTTCAGCACTCCGTCCCTCATCTTGTGTTTGCCATGTAATATGTGGAACCAGATTTGAATCTGGCCTCATTTTAGCATTCTCTGAATCCCACCACGGAAAATCACTCAGTGCAGAAGAAAAAAGCCTTTGTCTGTTGTGAAGCGCTCCTATTTTCTTGGGCAGTGTTTGCGCTATGTATAATTACTGAAAATGAAATGTGAATTCTGCCTGTCAACGGTGATCTAACCTCATCCTCCAAGAACTAAGGACAAAGCATTAACGTTGGATGTCAAAATATGATAGCCAACTAGTAACTACATTTCATAGTGTGAAGGTGGACCAACTGGAATTAATCCAGCTTCCCTCCTTGCTCAAATTGTGTGGCCTTGGGTAAATTATTTCACCGACCTTCCTTTTTGCTCGTTATCACATATGAGGGAACATTCAAATATGTGAGTTCAGGATGTGCGCTATACATATAACTCTTTTGTTTGATTAAGTAGGCTATAAGGTTGCTCCATGTATATTAAGATTCTAGTCCGCATATAGGGTACACACTGACTGGCCTCTTAGTTCACTAACGACATTGTCATCAGGGCAGGGGTCATGAATGATTCTAAGTCAATGTAGAAACACCCCTAATGCTTCACAATTCAGTGATATCATCTAATGTAGTAAAGTGAAATTCTACTGCCTGTCAAAGAAATACACTTTTTATGAATTTTGAAGACACCATAACATATTCTAACATGATGTTTGTTGCCTGATTTACAGGCCAAATATTTTCAAGGTTCAACTCGTGCACAGACTCTTAGGGACAGACTTGGCCCTTCCTGTTAATGTGTTGGCCTGCCCACTGCTAGCCACCCAGGTGTACTAAAAGTAAAGTTTGTGAATAGCATAAAAAATCGATAAAAGTATGTTCAGGCGGAGATGTAAATCGGTGTTCCTCCTCTTAAGGATCTTGTTTTGCTGAATAGGGTCCTCGGAATTCATATTTAACACAGCAATGCCCTCTGTTTGCCTGAAGAAGCTTTTGGGAACAGTTTAGACATCTCTCAAATATGTCTGAAGTAATATCTTCTTCTATTTAGAAGTAAGATTTTGTATTTCAAAGAGAACAAAATGCTTGCATTTGCTGATTATTCCAATTTATTTACTGGCCATGTGGGTAAAATGCTAGCCACTTAGCAAACGCACATGATTATTCGGCCAGGGCGGTGATGAAAGAGTGAGACACGCTGAAGCGGACGGGGCTAGTGATAAGGAACGGACGGGTTCATTACAGAAAAAAGCGTGACTCTCTTGGTGGGTATTAGGCAACTATTGTAATCTCTTGTTCTTTCCTGTTTGCAGTTGGTATTGTGAAATATGGGGGTCTTACAACTGATGGTTGGTGGGGGAGGGCTCTTGCACAACACCTGATTCGTCACTTCTGCATATATCAGAAAATCTCCCCTCCAATCAGAGCCCCCGCTGACCCAGAGCACGCAGGACTGGTACCAGGAGGCTTTCGATCAAAGGGTTCTTGCAGATAAAAGAACCCTTTAGAGTGAGACTCCGTTAAAGGGTCTTCGTCTACCGAGATGCTCGAGACTGACTGTGCGCCCCCGATTAGTGAGGCTGGAGGCGTGACAGTCCCGTCAATATTCACAGACTTAATTAAGTCTGCGGAGAATCGGCATATGTTGCAAGTCTGGCGCCTTCAAAGGCTGTGGAGTTGGGGCAGAGTCAACAATGAAGCAGGCTGGTGTCTGCAGAGGCGGGACGGCGGAGAAGGTGTCCGTCACTTGACAGGTTTAGGCTGCAGTTTCCGGCCTCCCCGCGTAGCTGTGGCAGAACTGGTTGCACGGTATCACTGCGCTTCCAAACTCCCCGCATGTACGGAGAGGAGTCATTTACATGTCTTCCCAGTCAGTGTATACGAAAAATTGTATGGCTGAGGCACAGTCTGCACGCCAGGCCAGTACGTGCTACTAAGAGGCCAGCAGAGCTGGGTTAGAGTCAGTTCCATGTCAGGCCTAACCCTCAACAATAGCTCGCACGGGGCTAGCAGACTGGTTTGCAGGAGCATAACATTTTATGGGGCAGCAGGTATAGTGGCACCGGGGACCAGAGGTGTGAGGGACCCATTGTACCTCAACCACGTCGTCTTTTTCAGAATGCAGGTCGGCCCTATCTCCCAGATTGCATTAGGGTCTATGGCACTGATTGTTTGCACGTGACCCAATGGCTTCCTCCAGTTTCTCGTGAGGCCTGCCTCCCCACAGTTCAAAGGGTGTCCAGAAATGTGTTTAGCGGCATACCCCTTGATTAAAAATTACTTCGAGGCCAATGTGCTTGTGTATGAGAAGGTCTGTGTGCTTATTATTGATTTTGTCTAAATTGACTGACCTTCGCTCCACGCTTTTGGTCAGAGAGAGGCCCGAGGCTTGGCTTAAGGTTGCTCGTTGCAAAACATGAAACCGGTTTCTGTGGTTAAAAAACACACACGCTGTTTGCTAACACTGGCCAACGTTTATCTGCCACAGATCACAGTGCCAGAACCTTAGGGGCCCACTCTACTTCAAGATTTTTGCAATGGTGTATGGCAACTTTGTGATAGGTTTTTGCAAAAACTGAAGTACAGGCCTGTGTGCTACAAGCTGCTTCAATCGAAGGGTTATGTTTAGCCGCAAATACGGGTGCAGTCAATCACTCTCTTCTTTGTAGGACACAGGGCTTTGGGTGAGTCAATCACACTCTTCTTTGTAAGACACAGAGCTTTGGGTGAGTCAATCACACTCTTCTCTGTAGGACACAGGGCTTTGGGTGAATCAATCACACTCTTCTCTGTAGAACACAGGGCGTTGGGTGAGTCAATCACACTCTTCTCTGTAGGACACAGGGCGTTGGGTGAGTCAATCACACTCTTCTCGATAAGACACAGAGCTATCAGTGAGTCAATCACACTCTTCTCTGTAGGACACAGGGCGTTGGGTGAGTCAATCACACTCTTCTCGGTAAGACACAAAGCTATCAGTGAGTCAATCACACTCTTCTTTGTAAGACACAGAGCTATCAGTGAGTCAATCACGCTCTTCTCTGTAAGACACAGAGCTACCGGTGAGTCAATCACCCTCTTCTCTGTAGGACACAGGGCTTTGGGTCAGTCAATCACACTCTTCTCTATAAGACACAGAGCTGTATGTGAGTCAATCATGCTCTTCTTTGTAAGACACAGAGCTACTGGTGAGTCAATCACACTCTTCTCTGTAGGACACAGGGCTTTGGGTGCAGTCAATCACACTCTTCTCTGTAGGACACAGGGCTTTGGGTCAGTCAATGACACTCTTCTCTATAAGACACAGAGCTGTATGTGAGTCAATCACGCTCTTCTCTGTAAGACACAGAGCTATCAGTGAGTCAAACACACTCTTCTCTGTAAGACACAGAGCTACCGGTGAGTCAATCACACTCTTCTCTGTAGGACACAGGGCTTTGGGTCAGTCAATCACACTCTTCTCTATAAGACACAGAGCTGTATGTGAGTCAATCACGCTCTTCTCTGTAAGACACAGAGCTACCGGTGAGTCAATCACACTCTTCTCTGTAGTACACAGGGCTTTGGGTCAGTCAATCACACTCTTCTTTGTAAGACACAGAGCTATCAGTGAGTCAATCACGCTCTTCTCTGTAAGACACAGAGCTACCGGTGAGTCAATCACACTCTTCTCTGTAGGACACAGGGCTTTGGGTCAGTCAATCACACTCTTCTCTATAAGACACAGAGCTGTATGTGAGTCAATCACACTCTTCTCTGTAAGACACAGAGCTATCAGTGAGTCAGTCACACTCTTCTCTGTAAGACACAGAGCTACCGGTGTCAGGGCTCATGGGAGGAGGTCTCATGGAACACTGACGACCCGCGCGCGAGCGCAAACGAGTAGACAGACTACAATCCCCAGGAACCTCCGCGGGCGGCTGACGGCCGTGACGTCATGACGCCAAGACGCGGAAGCAGACATAGAGCTTCCGGGACCCCTGCACGGTGCCGATTACTCCATGCCGAGAGCTGCGCCGAGATCGACCAGGAGGCTGGTAAGGGTGCTGTAAGCACAGCGCTTCCTATTCCTTGGACCTCTGCTCAGCCCAGGTATTGTGGCCATTCCCTCGTTGTTATCCCGTTGCTTCGTTGGCGGATTCCCTCTGTGGGTTCCATGCGAAGCGACTATCAGTCCTCTTAGTGGGGCAAACGTAATCCCAAACCCACGAGTATACTCCCCATTCATTGTGGGGGAATCCCAAAAGGTTCCGGTTCTTCCCCTTGGAGCCGTGCACCTTAGGCGCCTTTCTCCCGCGTTGGCGAACCGGCAATTCCCAGGTTCATGCGGGGAGAAAAAGGGCGCTATGTGAGTGGTGAGAAACGCTCCATTTTCACGAGCTGCTACTCTGTACTTTATTCCCACCGACTGTTGATTCTCTAAGCAGTCGAGAACTTTGGCTATTGTGCTATTGTACTATTTGTGCCCATTACGTAATGGGCGTGTTCCAGTTGCCTGCAGCCAGGGATGTTACCAGTTCTGGAAAGGAATACCTCTGTTGAGTAGGAAATGTCCGGTTCTCTGAACACTGGTTGTTTCTAGACATTTTTCCAATGATGCAATGCTGACGTGTGCTCCTATGATTGGTGTTTGATACTTACGATTGGGGGTATTCTGCAGGCACAGAAGTTTACTGTTTTCTTTTGTATCATTCGCAGCAGGGGTTTTGTGAGTGAGCTGGAGGACCGCTCCTCCGCTCCCCTGTATTACTGTGAGACACTGAGTATATGGTATGTTCTTATCTCAACCCCGATAGCGGGGGGTGCGCATTGAGGCCCTAGTGTGGTGGAACGCTTATATAACGCTTCATATCTTTGCTCTAGATCTCAGGAAGTGCTTCCCTATGTCTTGTAGGTTCCAGCCAGAGCAGCGTGTTATTTTCCTTTACAGGTAGGGCTCGGGCACTAGGATTGGGAAGGGGTAGGGATAGAGCAGCACGACAGCGAGGGTAGGGGTGTACTGATCTCATTCTTTCTTTCTCGTTACAGATCTCCCTCCCTGCTGTCCCCATCCTTTCCTTCCCCCACTGGACCACCTCATCGAGTCTGTGAATATTGTTTCAGACCTTGAGGGTGTCGAGAGGTGGACCCCATAGAGCAACGCACAATCCTGGGGATTCGAGGCCGCGACAACCGGTGAGTCAATCACACTCTTCTCTGTAGGACACAGGGCTTTGGGTCAGTCAATCACACTCTTCTCTATAAGACACAGAGCTGTATGTGAGTCAATCACGCTCTTCTCTGTAAGACACAGAGCTACCGGTGAGTCAATCACACTCTTCTCTGTAGGACACAGGGCTTTGGGTCAGTCAATCACACTCTTCTCTATAAGACACAGAGCTGTATGTGAGTCAATCACGCTCTTCTCTGTAAGACACAGAGCTATCAGAGAGTCAATCACACTCTTCTCTGTAGGACACAGGGCTTTGGGTGAGTCAATCACACTCTTCTCTGTAGGACATAGAGCTATCAGTGAGTCAATCACACTCTTCTCTGTAGGACACAGGGCTTTGGGTCAGTCAATCACACTCTTCTCTATAAGACACAGAGCTGTATGTGAGTCAATCACACTCTTCTCTGTAAGACACAGAGCTATCAGTGAGTCAATCACGCTCTTCTCTGTAAGACACAGAGCTACCGGTGAGTAAATCGCACTCTTCTCTGTAGGACACAGGGCTTTGGGTCAGTCAATCACACTCTTCTCTATAAGACACAGAGCTGTATGTGAGTCAATCACGCTCTTCTCTGTAAGACACAGAGCTACAGGTGAGTCAATCACACGCGTCTCTGTAGGACACAGGGCTTTGGGTGCAGTCACTCACACTCTTCTCTGTAGGACACAGGGCTTTGGGTCAGTCAATCACACTCTTCTCTATAAGACACAGAGCTGTATGTGAGTCAATCACGCTCTTCTCTGTAAGACACAGAGCTATCAGACAGTCAATCACACTCTTCTCTGTAAGACACAGGGCTTTGGGTGAGTGAATCACACTCTTCTCGGTAAGACACAGAGCTACCGGTGAGTCAATCACACTCTTCTCTGTAGGACACAGGGCTTTGGGTGCAGTCAATCACACTCTTTTCTGTAGGACATGGAGCTATCAGTGAGTCAATCACACTCTTCTCTGTAGGACACAGGGCTTTGGGTCAGTCAATCACACTCTTCTCTATAAGACACAGAGCTACTGGTGAGTCAATCACGCTCTTCTCTGTAAGACACAGAGCTACCAGTGAGTCAAACACACTCTTCTCTGTAGGACACAGGGCTTTGGGTGAGTCAATCACACTCTTCTCTGTAGGACATAGGGCTTTGGGTGAGTCAATCACACTCTTCTCTATAAGACACAGAGCTGTAAGTGAGTCAATCACGCTCTTCTCTGTAAGACACAGACCTATCAGTGAGTCAGTCACACTCTTCTTTGTAAGACACAGAGCTATCAGTGAGTCAATCACACTCTTCTCTGTAAGACACAGAGCTATCAGTGAGTCAATCATACTCTTCTCTATAAGACACAGAGCTACCGGTGAGTCAATCACACTCTTCTCTGTAGGACATAGAGCTATCAGTGAGTCAATCACAGTCTTCTCTGTAGGACACAGGGCTTTGGGTGAGTCAATCACACTCCTCTCGGTAAGACACAGAGATATTACTGACTGAGTCAATCAAGCTCTTCTCTGTAAGACACAGAGCTATCAGTAAGCCAGTCACATTCTTCTCTGTAGGACACAGGGCTTTGGGTGAGTCAATCAAACCCGATTCTATAAGACATAGAGCTATCAGTGAGTAAATCACGCTCTTCTCTCTAAGACACAGAGTTATCAGTGAGTCGATCACACTCTTCTCTGTAAGACACAGAGCTATCAGTGAGTTAATTACGCTCTTCTCTGTAAGAAGCATAGCTATTGGTGAGTCAATCACACTCTTCTCTGTAGGACACAGGGCTTTGGGTGAGTCAATCACACTCTTCTCGGTAAGACACATAGCTATCAGTGGGTCAATCGCACTCTTCTCTTTAGAACACAGGGTGTAGGCTGCAGTTTCCGGCCTCCCCGCGTGGCTGTGGCAGAACTGGTTGCAAAGTATCACTGCGCTTCCAAACTCCCAGCATGGACGGAGAGGAGTCATTCGCATGTCTTCCCAGTCAGTGTATACGAAAAATTGTATGGCTGAGGCACAGTCTGCACGCCAGGCCAGTACGTGCTACTAAGAGGCCAGCAGAGCTGGGTTAGAGTCAGTTCCATGTCAGGCCTAACCCTCAACAATAGCTCGCACGGGGCTAGCAGACTGGTTTGCAGGAGCATAACATTTTATGGGGCAGCAGGTATAGTGGCACCGGGGACCAGAGGTGTGAGGGACCCATTGTACCTCAACCACGTCGTCTTTTTCAGAATGCAGGTCGGCCCTATCTCCCAGATTGCATTAGGGTCTATGGCACTGATTGTTTGCACGTGACCCAATGGCTTCCTCCAGTTTCTCGTGAGGCCTGCCTCCCCACAGTTCAAGGGGTGTCCAGAAATGTGTTTAGCGGCATACCCCTTGATTAAAAATTACTTCGAGGCCAATGTGCTTGTGTATGAGAAGGTCTGTGTGCTTATTATTGATTTTGTCTAAATTGACTGACCTTCGCTCCACGCTTTTGGTCAGAGAGAGGCCCGAGGCTTGGCTTAAGGTTGCTCGTTGCAAAACATGAAACAGGTTTCTGTGGTTAAAAAACACACACGCTGTTTGCTAACACTGGCCAACGTTTATCTGCCACAGATCACAGTGCCGAGACCTTAGGGGCCCACTCTACTTCAAGATTTTTGCAATGGTGTATGGCAACTTTGTGATAGGTTTTTGCAAAAACTGAAGTACAGGCCTGTGTGCTACAAGCTGCTTCAATCGAAGGGTTATGTTTAGCCGCAAATACGGGTGCAGTCAATCACTCTCTTCTTTGTAGGACACAGGGCTTTGGGTGAGTCAATCACACTCTTCTTTGTAAGACACAGAGCTTTGGGTGAGTCAATCACACTCTTCTCTGTAGGACACAGGGCTTTGGGTGAGTCAATCACACTCTTCTCGGTAAGACACAGAGCTATCAGTGAGTCAATCACACTCTTCTCTGTAGGACACAGGGCGTTGGGTGAGTCAATCACACTCTTCTCGATAAGACACAGAGCTATCAGTGAGTCAATCACACTCTTCTCTGTAGGACACAGGGCGTTGGGTGAGTCTGTGGTAAATATTTCTCCTTTACCGGGACTGAATTTGATACAGGAACATAATAAAATAGCTCAATGAAGTGAGAGGCAGAATCCGTGATATTAGAGTTTCAGAATGGGCTTTATTCCAATAAGCGATTATAATCGGATGCTTCAAGTTCCATCACCACGGGAGTTCAGGAAGTGAAGTACATACTTTATTGACAAGCAGTAACTTTTATAATACATACATCATAATGAAGTGAATACAGTAGGCGTAACAATTGATAAGGACATTGACGTTTTGGTGTGTGTAGCCGAAAATGGGTGTAATAATGAGTAAAAAGGAACATGATTGGCTATGATGTAATACATAGGTGGATCTATAAGATAATACTTGGCATTGATGCGCGCGCAGCAGTCTGACGTGTAATTGACGTGTAACTAGGGGGTGACGAGGACTTGACATTTAGCTCTACGTGTGGAGACAAGAAGTCTGGGGGGTCAAGTCAACCTAATCCCAAATCATATCTACATCCTATGTTTAAAGAACTATGTTATCCACAAAAGAAGGACTCTCGGACAGAATCTATTCTATACTGACTGTGCGTGCGTGTACAAGCGTCTAGGTGTCTACACTGAATGCGAGGGGGTAGGAATATTCCATGGTAACAGGGCTATGAATTACTTGCATGAGGACAGAGAAGATGGGCCTTTTTGCTTGGTAACTGGAAGAATGTTTACTTAAGCTACTAGGCAGGAATGCATCGGCTGAGGGGGAAGCAGATAATTCGAAGGTGAAATACAGTTCTTGGCAGAGAATAGGCTGATGTCAGGCTTCGTGAGCCGCGCAGAGAATGAGACAAAGTTCATGGTCACGGATGCAGGCTTGAACTGGAGCTTTCAGAGACAGAAGGCAAAAGGAGTTCGATGACAGAATCAGGGCCTACTTGCCTGAACTGTAAAATGGCATAAGTGAACCATATAAAGCCGGTGGTCTTTCATATTTAGGAATGGAATATCCAGCCCATTTATGGCGGATCTGACAGAGGACATGTTGACGGTGGACGCACATGTGTTTGCGTCATTATTACTGAAACTGGAGGGAGCATACATGTACTTGCGACATGCACATAGAACCGTTGGGGTCCAAGATAGGGGACATAACTGACCAGAAAAATCCATATTTCCTCATTCCCTCCTTGTCCCCTTCTTGCCCTTCACGAGATATCAATCTTCATCAATCCATTTATCTGTTCATATAGCATCATTTGTTCTTCTTTCTTCTTCCGGGATCTTGAATGAAAATCTTGATGTGGAATGCACGATGTGGCACACAGACCACAAATTGCTGGTCCACATTGCAGACATAGACAGCAACTGAATAGTATGAGAAGGCTTATACCTAGGAAGGATAGAACTCTCCATCCCCAGGCTTATACCGTATTCCAAAACCAACTGGACCAAGTCCAAGTGCCTGGGTTCTGGTGTATCTGGCTTACTATCTTATGAAGGCGAGTGATGGCTTTATATACGGATGGCGAATTTTCTGGTATGAATACGCAGCAACTTGATCCGATGACCCTACAAGCTCCGCCCCTATCAGCCAGGATGACGTCAAGGACAAGACGATTTTGAAGCACAACAATCCGCATAGCAGACTGTTCTTCTGTTAAATTGCCTAAGGCGGAAATAGTTTCATTCACTACTGCTTCAAGGGTTCTAGTTAATCTACGTATTAGCTTACTATTAGTAACAGTACCTATATAGGGAAAGATGCCTTTATTGAAATCTACATACTTGTCCCATGCCGTCTCAGTGTAATCGACAATGGGGAGATCTCTCCGTTCTCTATTGTGTACTAAATGAATATTTCTGTAATAATCAGGAGGAGCTAGGAAAACAGGTGGCAAAAGGAATGCTATGTAGCAGGAACCATCCCAATCTAGAGGTAGACGCATATATGCAGTCTGACCACATATAAAGTAGGAGTGGCGAGAAGTTCTGAATGAAGATTTGCCTTGATCACTGAATTCTACTGTAGTAGTGCATTTACTATGGCCCATATGTATAGAACCAACCTTTCTTACACACAATTCACCCTTTGCTGGGAATACTGACATGGTGGGTAAGACTAGCTCAATTTCGGATACGACATTTAGAATCATGAGATTAGGTGTAAAATTACCTAATCCATATACTTCATTTTCTAGATCAGTTCCTGTTCTTTTGGGGCGACCCTCCTTGTCAGGGTAGCAGACTTTGAGTAAAACTAGGTTCAGGTTTCCCCATATCCAATGGTCTTGGTAAACTGCTGTGTCTGAGTCTATGGAATTAATTAAACTGAACCATGCTCCACAGGAGCCATTATGTGTAAATGGGTGCGGAAAGAATGGCAGGACTCCTTCATAATTCTGATAGGGAGGGAGTCGGCCACACACCCAACAATTGGTGGCGTTACTAGTCTGATGGGAATGATGTAACATACTAATGAAAGTGTTATTGCGCAGCGCAAGTCTATAAGACAATTCATGCGGAGGTAAGTCACTAAAAGAATGTTCAGCAGCAACATTATAAACATGTCTAGAAATAGGGTAATATATGTGCAACAACATACTTGTAATAATTATTAAAAGACTCAATAAAAACAAGATTAATAATGTCACTATGCAGTGGCTACGCAGTGATTTACAATACGCCTGTCGTTTCAACATTTTTCCGGTATTTCCTCTACTTAGGTCCAGGGGATACATGTCAGAGACAATTCAACCGCTTCACCTTGGAGAGGACTTAAACAATCAAATTGCTCGACTTGGTGGGCCTAAGCTTCAGTTTGTAAAGTTCGCTTTCCGTTTTTTCCACCAAAGGAAGTTTTGAATCAGTCTGTGAGGGAGTGCAGGGCACAGTGTCTATATCTGAAGGTAGTCCATGAAATTTTTTTATGTGACTTGAATGAATCCAACCTTTGCGGCCCTCGATCTTCACGGCTGTTCTTGTGGTCAACAGGACCAACTTGGGTGCTTTCCACCTGGGCTCCAGTTGATTTTTTCGGTCGAAATTTCTCACAAAGACAAGATTACCCGGAACAACGTCATGGGGTTTCACCTCAGTGTTGTCGGGAAAGGCTGCAGCTACCTGTGAACGAGAAGATTGTAGTGCAGACATCAAGGAAGCCAAGTAATCTGTCAGCATATTACAGTCAATATCAGTTATTTTGCGTGGTATAGGCGTCCCCCACATATTCGGTGGTCTACCGAAGATCACCTCATACGGGGATAGCCCTGTTCTAGAGTGTGCTACCATTCTCATGTAAAAGAGTGCAACTGGTAATGCTACTATCCAGTCGACACCTTTCTCTCTGCATATTTTGGACAGTCTGATTTTCAGTGTCTGGTTATGTCTTTCTACGAGACCTGCTGCCTCGGGATGTCGGACACAGTGGAATTTCCACTGATAACCTAACAGAAGTGAAACGTGTTTCATTAATTCGGATGAGAACGGCTGGCCGTTATCTGAGTAGACAACACGTGGTAAACCGTATCGTGGGAAGAATTCTCGAACCAACTGTTTGGCAGTAGTCGGGGCAGTGTAATCTGAAACTGGGTACGCCTCTGTCCAACGGGACAGAGCGCAGACAACTACGAGAACATATTTGAATCCTCGACATCGTTCCATCTGGATATAATCCATCTGTAGGACTTCAAAAGGGTGATCAGGAGGCTGAAATCCACCCTGGTCTACGGGAACACTTTTTCCTGGGTTGAACTGGCAACAGATCATACAGGTACGGACCTTTTGTTTGGCTGCTGCTCGTAAATGCTTATTAAACCAAATGTGTTGAATGCTATCTAGCATAGCTTTTTCTCCTAGATGTGCTGGACTATGGATAGTGTTGATTACGACTTGGACCATTGAATCAGGGAGGAACCACACAGACTTTTCCTTCATCATCCATCCCTGGTCCGTTTGGATCCCTCCTAATTCAGTCCATTTCTTTATTTCGTCTGGTGTAGCATGTGTCTGTATGTCAATTACGTCAAGAGTAGGATCTTTAACTGTCATACAATGTGTCGGTGTCGGGACTATTGTCTTTGTCATATCGGGGGTTTGAATTTGAGCAGTCAGTTTAGCTGTTCTGTCGGCTAGATCATTGCCTTGGGAAATGGTATCAGTAACTTTTGTATGGGCTTTACATTTCATAATTGATATTGCAGTGGGTAGATGTATTGTATCTAATAATGCATGAATGAGGGGTCCGTGCTGAATGTGGGCACCGTGGGAAGTTAAATAACCTCTCTCTCGCCACAGCACGCCGAAGTCATGTACAACTCCGAATGCATAACGTGAATCAGTGTATATGTTGACTTTTTTATTCGTGGCTTGAATACAGGCTTGTGTCAGAGCGATGAGCTCTGCGGCTTGAGCTGACAAAGTATTTATACGATTAGTTTCAATAACTTCAGTATCGGTTGTGACTGCATAAGCGGCTACTAACTCTCCTGTACTTGTTCTCATGCATGAACCATCGACATAAAATGTCAAGTCTGGTTCTGACAATGGAACATCGGTCAAATCTTGTCTGGGTTTTGTCGTTACAGTAATGACTTCAATACAGTCATGGGTTAGTGGGTCTGTTCCGATTACTGGCAAAAGTGTGGCAGGATTCAATGTGTTACAGCGTCTTATTTCTATATGCGGCTGAAACAATGTAAGTTCATACCCTGTAAGTCGTGCTACGGTCAAGTGTTGTGTTTGTGTTCTATTTACAAGAACCTCTACTGCGTGTGGTACTTGAACTGTCAATGGATGTCCTAACACTATGGCATCGCTTTGTCTGATTGCTAAAGCTGTCGCTGCTACTGATTTCAGGCACGCAGGCAAAGCCCGAGCTACTGGATCTAATGTACTAGAAAAATAAGCACATGGTTTGTGTGCTCCTGCTTGTTCCTGTGTGAGTACTGACAAGGCAGTACCTTCGCGTTCTGTAACAAAGAGTGTAAACTGTTTTCTGTAACATGGTGTTGCTAAAACTGGTGCTTGACATAAAGCTTTCTTTAGGCTTTCAAAAGCTTGTGTATGTTCCTGAGTCCAAGGGAGAATAGTCGATGTGGCTGCCTCCTGGGTTGTCAACTGAATGAGTGGTTTTGCTAGGAATGCATATTGCGGGATCCACTGTCTACAATATGAAGTGAGGCCTATGAAAGCCCGCACCTCCTTTTGTGTCTTGGGTGTTGGCATGTTAACTATCAACTGAATGCGGTCGGGTGTAAGCTGCCTTCCCTCCTTGTCCAGCGAGTGTCCAAGATAAACAACTCGCTGGACACAGAATTGTAGCTTAGAAGGGGAAACCTTATGCCCTTTTTCGGCTAGAAATTGTAAAACTGTCAGTGATGCTTTTTCACATTCAGCTTCGCTTCTTGCGGTGATCAGCAGATCATCGACGTATTGAAACAGAGCCGTGTTAACTGGCATGTGGATACTGTCAAGTTCTCGTTTCAATGCTTGGCTATAGATGCTGGGGCTTTCTGTAAATCCTTGAGGTGCGCGTGAGAATTTAAAGCTACGTCCATTTAAACTAAATCCGAACAAATATTGGCTTTCCGGATCTATTGGGACGCTGAAAAAGGCATTCTTGAGATCGATTACAGTGAAGAATGTCGCTTCGGAATCAATAGCTGTCAGTAATGACGAGATATCTGGGACCACAGGGAATTGTGGCACAATACATTTGTTTAACTCGCGCAGGTCAATAACCAATCGATATACTGGCGGGGCCTTCGGATCTGTTCGTTTAAGAATCGGTATTATCGGTGAATTACATATATTGGAGTCTGTTTCCACAACTACTCCTTGGGCAATGAGCTCGTCAATGATTTGTAGTAAAGCCACTACAGCATCTGGTGGTAACTTGTATTGTCGCATTCGTGGTAGCACCACTCCTGCCTTTAGTGTGACTCGATATGGTGTAATATTCATGCAACCAACATCAGTAGGGCCTTGTGCCCATAGACGTGTAGGTAAAGTCTGTAGTCGGGGATCCATGTCTCTAGATACATAGTGACCTTTAAAATCACGTAAAAACAATCTTACTCCTTCCGGAGAACAACATATTATAGCTCCTAGGGCTTTTAACGTTTTTATTCCTAATAGATTTTCTGGACATGATTTAGTAAGCAGTAAATCTGTAGTTCGGGTCAGAGGTCCTATCGTGAGTGGCAGAGGCTGTGACACTTCATTAACAATAGGTTTGCCTGAAAAACCAAGGGAAATATTTTGTGAGCCTGAGAGGGGTGCCCCTGGAACTTCACTACGTTTTATAGTTGTTCGACTTGCCCCTGTATCGAGTAAAAATTTTCTATCTTGACCTAATAATTTACTATGTACATAAGGTCCTTCTTGATCTACAGGAATCTCGATAAGGGGTAAGTCAACTTCCCTCTCTAGGCTAGTTCATGCGTAACGCTGATACTCGGGATATTCATACTGTGCGGTCTGATACATTTGTCGTGTTGTTGTTTGTGTGGCAGCAACAGGTAATGGGGGTGCAGCTGGTACAAACTGTATTGGCTGTTGTGCGGCTGGCATTGCCTGGACATGCTGTATAGCTCCTTGTTCATTCTGGTCTTGTCTTAGTGGCCGTGATCTTTCTTGTGTTTTACCTATGGCGATATTATGTTTTAGAACTGGACAATCGTGTACGTAATGGCCTGGCTTTTTACAATAATTGCATGTCCCTTTTACAGGTCCTGCTGAATCGGAATGTGTCATACCCTTTTTATGTCCTTCGGCTGGGACTGTCTGGGAAACTAGCATTTTCATTTTTGTGTCTTTCATGCGTCTGTGTTCATGTTCTTGTTCCTCTTTAATTCTATTGTGGTGGTACTGTAACATTTGTAACATTTGTGTTGGAGTGTTACCTTGCCAGGTACTCTCGAATTTTAATACTCTATTCTTTACTGGAGGCAGAGCATTTTCTACTAATTTTGTTACAAACAGATGTGGGTATGATTCGCTACTTGCTTTTATGCCACTATTTATACCAAAACATTTTTCGAAACGGGCATAGTAATCACTAGTGTCTTCATCTTGCTTCTGTTTACAGGCTGAAATTGTACCCCAATCTTCCTTTTTCGTAGTTAATAATCGTGGCAGTACCTGTACTAGTAGTCCTGGTAATGCCTTAGTTTTGTCCCCAAGCCCCGAACCTGGACCTCGGGCCCTTTCTTCTGCTTCTAATGCTGACCATTCTATCTTTTGATCACCTACCTCCCACTCTTTTTCTTTGAGTTTCTCATAAATGCCAGCAGGCATCAACACCTTTAATATTGTCATAATGTCGGGGTAGGTATACTCTCCCATGAGTAACATGTCTTTAATTTCTCGGTGAAACCCCGCTGGGTCCTTGTCATGACTGGGTACTACTTTCTTCATTTCTAATAATTCTATTTTCGATATAGGCGTATATACAAATACGCGTTTAAACTCATTGTCCTCACCCTTTATTGGGTGCACTTCTCGTAAGGGATTCTGTCTATCTATGTGGTACGTAGTTCTTTCTTTGGCGGACAATGGAACATGTTCTGAACACACGAAAAGAATATACTGCTTTCTTGATTCTAGAATTTCTTTAATTAATTCAGTACCTGGACCTCTCCATTTATTCATAAGTAATTCAGTCAGTATGTCAGGCAAGGGACCAGGGTCCGAGTGCTGACTCCGATACAGTATAATGAGTTGTTGGATCATATAAATCCCAGCTAACCGTTGTTCATCTGGGGTAAGATTCAAAAATGCGCGTACTACTGTATCATCACTATATTTTCCGGGACTGTCCACCCAATGGACAGCTGCCCTGGCTAAATCTTGTTCATCCATAGAATCGAGGAAATGATAACCCCTTCGTTCTTGGAGTAGTTTGTCGGCGGTTTGGAACGAATGCTCGTTAGACCTTATATTAATTATAGGTATTTGAAAATTCCTGCTATTATCTGGACACGTCGGATGCATTGAGTCAGTATGATATCTAGTCTGATTCCTATTACAAGATCTTCCTCTACCTACATAGGCTATGGTGTCTGACTGTCCTGTGGGCAGTCCTGGCCCTTCTTCCTCGTTTTGTTCGAACTCGTCTGTCTCTAATCTCTCTTCGTGTAGGCGTTCTATTTCTTTACGGATCTTTCGGCACATGGCTATTATACAATTTTGTTTATCATGTCTCCCTTCTGATATATTCTGGCTCCATCTTGTAAGAATTCTCATGGCTTCCGGGTCTACCCCCGGTCGGTCTTGATTTCTGATCACACAGTTTATGAGGAAACGTAACAGTTCCCCCTGTATCTCTACTTTCTGGTATTCCATAGCTCTGTAAATACATTCTGGATCTCGCCCTGTTTGGACAAAATGATATAGATTATCTAGATGCGCAGTCATTCCTGGTAACTTTGCTAAATACACTGCGGCTCGTCTGATACGCAATGATGCTAGGGTCATTTCGTCCTCTTTTCCAGGCACCGGGTCATATCTACAATCTATAAGAAGTTCTTTAAGCGCACGGGCACTAAGGAGTTTGGGTGTACGTGAATGCGCTGACTCTTGAAAAGTAAGCTTATTTATTCTGGGTGGTGTAGAAAAGACATTGGCAGCTCCTCCCGCGGCTCCATCTGGGGCGTCGGGTGTAAAAGGATTCGTTGAACGTGACACAGCAACTACAGGTGTGGACATAGCCATAGAAGTAGCTGTAGGAGCGGATACAGAAACAGATGTGCTTGCCGAAACTTGTGACTCGATTTGTTGCCGTAGGGATATGGGTACTGGATCTTGGCGTTGAACCTCCCTGGTAGGCGGTCTACGTGGGGCGGAATTGGCATACTCGGGAGCTGCGTCATCTAAATAAGAGGAAAGAAAAACATCTTCTGCGGTTCTAGGATGCCCCTTAGGATGTACCTTTATTGGGAACAATGGGGTTGGCAAGTCTTTTGGCGTTTCCGGAGTAGCCTTAGGTAATCCTTCGGCCATAAGGGGATACATACCATTCATAAGGGCATTTCTTTGTCTGTCTACTTGTTCTGATTTTACTCGGATACCTTCCTCATTTAATAGATTTTCTCGAACTTTAGTGGAATTCTCTTTACTCTTCTCTTCCTGTCTACGTGCTTTTTCTGTTCGTCTATGTGATTCTTTACGCCATAATTCAACGGCGTCTTTCTGTGACTGTCTGACTTTCCTTTTCCATAACTCTTCCTCGACTTTCATGATGCACTCTGCATCCCAGGTCCCCGCTGTGGGCCACCTCTGACTTTCTGGTAATCCCTTGGTATAGTCTACCCATAGATCAAGAAATAATATGGCGTCTAATCCATGTTTATGATACATAAAATGCCCTGGGGTGTCCCTAGGAGGGATAGGGACGGCTTCTTCGAGAACCCCTTTTCTGGTAGTGATCTGTCTTAATTTCGAAAAGAGCGGCATCTTGAGAACTGACCTTATACTTGATTTTGACCTGATACTTGAATTTGAACAGACTTAATACAATAAACACGATAATGAACAGTCATTCATACCATGATATACTTAAACACTTCAAACATTTAACATTAAACCTTTAACTGGAACAACAATGATGATCGTCTGCATGACTAATCACCAAGCTTAATTCTCGACAATAACTAGACAATAACTAGACACTTCGGAATACTTGATATACTGCTAAACAGTACAGATACACTGCTAAAACAGTGCAGACCGGATTTGTGTACCCAAACCCGTCTTGACCGGCACAACCTATGTGCACGTCAGAAATGCCTCCCCAGTAATGGTACTCACCGGGTAGCTTCGGAAACGGAAGGCCTCAGTAACTTGAACTTGACTCGGATTTGGACTGGACTCAACTCGACTCGTCGGACACTGGGCTTGACGTCGGACTGGTGGGTCTCTGTATACCTCGGATCTTGCTCTCTCAGCTAGGCTCTGGTCGGGATACTTCCCACTTCTCACCGCCTCGTCTGGGTGTTGATTGCAGTCTCAGTCGCCCCCGCTTGACCGGAGGGAGATACAGGAAATCCTGCTGGTACGCGTTATTGTCCGTCCAGCTGTGGCAGGAGACCGGGCCTGCAACGCACCGCCGGCGCGTGAGATGAGAAAGTGTCCCTATTCGGGCGCCATCATGTGGTAAATATTTCTCCTTTACCGGGACTGAATTTGATACAGGAACATAATAAAATAGCTCAATGAAGTGAGAGGCAGAATCCGTGATATTAGAGTTTCAGAATGGGCTTTATTCCAATAAGCGATTATAATCGGATGCTTCAAGTTCCATCACCACGGGAGTTCAGGAAGTGAAGTACATACTTTATTGACAAGCAGTAACTTTTATAATACATACATCATAATGAAGTGAATACAGTAGGCGTAACAATTGATAAGGACATTGACGTTTTGGTGTGTGTAGCCGAAAATGGGTGTAATAATGAGTAAAAAGGAACATGATTGGCTATGATGTAATACATAGGTGGATCTATAAGATAATACTTGGCATTGATGCGCGCGCAGCAGTCTGACGTGTAATTGACGTGTAACTAGGGGGTGACGAGGACTTGACATTTAGCTCTACGTGTGGAGACAAGAAGTCTGGGGGGTCAAGTCAACCTAATCCCAAATCATATCTACATCCTATGTTTAAAGAACTATGTTATCCACAAAAGAAGGACTCTCGGACAGAATCTATTCTATACTGACTGTGCGTGCGTGTACAAGCGTCTAGGTGTCTACACTGAATGCGAGGGGGTAGGAATATTCCATGGTAACAGGGCTATGAATTACTTGCATGAGGACAGAGAAGATGGGCCTTTTTGCTTGGTAACTGGAAGAATGTTTACTTAAGCTACTAGGCAGGAATGCATCGGCTGAGGGGGAAGCAGATAATTCGAAGGTGAAATACAGTTCTTGGCAGAGAATAGGCTGATGTCAGGCTTCGTGAGCCGCGCAGAGAATGAGACAAAGTTCATGGTCACGGATGCAGGCTTGAACTGGAGCTTTCAGAGACAGAAGGCAAAAGGAGTTCGATGACAGAATCAGGGCCTACTTGCCTGAACTGTAAAATGGCATAAGTGAACCATATAAAGCCGGTGGTCTTTCATATTTAGGAATGGAATATCCAGCCCATTTATGGCGGATCTGACAGAGGACATGTTGACGGTGGACGCACATGTGTTTGCGTCATTATTACTGAAACTGGAGGGAGCATACATGTACTTGCGACATGCACATAGAACCGTTGGGGTCCAAGATAGGGGACATAACTGACCAGAAAAATCCATATTTCCTCAAGTCAATCACACTCTTCTCGGTAAGACACAGAGCTACCAGTGAGTCAATCACACTCTTCTTTGTAAGACACAGAGCTATCAGTGAGTCAATCACGCTCTTCTCTGTAAGACACAGGGCTTTGGGTCAGTCAATCACACTCTTCTCTATAAGACACAGAGCTGTATGTGAGTCAATCACGCTCTTCTCTGTAAGACACAGAGCTACCGGTGAGTCAATCACACTCTTCTCTGTAGGACACAGGGCTTTGGGTGCAGTCAATCACACTCTTCTCTTTTGGACACAGGGCTTTGGGTCAGTCAATCACACTCTTCTCTATAAGACACAGAGCTGTATGTGAGTCAATCACGCTCTTCTCTGTAAGACACAGAGCTACCGGTGAGTCAATCACACTCTTCTCTGTAGGACACAGGGCTTTGGGTGCAGTCAATCACTCTTCTCTTTTGGACACAGGGCTTTGGGTCAGTCAATCACACTCTTCTCTATAAGACACAGAGCTGTATGTGAGTCAATCACGCTCTTCTCTGTAAGACACAGAGCTATCAGTGAGTCAAACACACTCTTCTCTGTAAGACACAGAGCTACCGGTGAGTCAATCACACTCTTCTCTGTAGGACACAGGGATTTGGGTCAGTCAATCACACTCTCCTCTATAAGACACAGAGCTGTATGGGAGTCAATCACGCTCTTCTCTGTAAGACACAGAGCTACCGGTGAGTCAATCACACTCTTCTCTGTAGGACACAGGGCTTTGGGTCAGTCAATCACACTCTTCTTTGTAAGACACAGAGCTATCAGTGAGTCAATCACGCTCTTCTCTGTAAGACACAGAGCTACCGGTGAGTCAATCACACTCTTCTCTGTAGGACACAGGGCTTTGGGTCAGTCAATCACACTCTTCTCTATAAGACACAGAGCTGTATGTGAGTCAATCACACTCTTCTCTGTAAGATACAGAGCTACCGGTGTCAGGGCTCATGGGAGGAGGTCTCATGGAACACTGACGACCCGCGCGCGAGCGCAATGAGTAGACAGACTACAATCCCCAGGAACCTCCGCGGGCGGCTGATGGCCGTGACGTCATGACGCCAAGACGCGGAAGCAGACATAGAGCTTCCGGGACCCCTGCACGGTGCCGATTACTCCATGCCGAGAGCTGCGCCGAGATCGACCAGGAGGCTGGTAAGGGTGCTGTAAGCACCGCGCTTCCTATTCCTTGGACCTCTGCTCAGCCCAGGTATTGTGGCCATTCCCTCGTTGTTATCCCGTTGCTTCGTTGGCGGATTCCCTCTGTGGGTTCCATGCGAAGCGACTATCAGTCCTCTTAGTGGGGCAAACGTAATCCCAAACCCACGAGTATACTCCCCATTCATTGTGGGGGAATCCCAAAAGGTTCCGGTTCTTCCCCTTGGAGCCGTGCACCTTAGGCGCCTTTCTCCCGCGTTGGCGAACCGGCAATTCCCAGGTTCATGCGGGGTGAAAGAGGGCGCGATGTGAGTGGTGAGAAACGCTCCATTTTCACGAGCTGCTACTCTGTACTTTATTCCCACCGACTGTTGATTCTCTAAGCAGTCGAGAACTTTGGCTATTGTGCTATTGTACTATTTGTGCCCATTACGTAATGGGCGTGTTCCAGTTGCCTGCAGCCAGGGATGTTACCAGTTCTGGCAAGGAATACCTCTGTTGAGTAGGAAATGTCCGGTTCTCTGAACACTGGTTGTTTCTAGACATTTTTCCAATGATGCAATGCTGACGTGTGCTCCTATGATTGGTGTGTGATACTTACGATTGGGGGTATTCTGCAGGCACAGAAGTTTACTGTTTTCTTTTGTATCATTCGCAGCAGGGGTTTTGTGAGTGAGCTGGAGGACCGCTCTTCCGCTCCCCTGTATTACTTTGAGACACTGAGTATATGGTATGTTCTTATCTCAACCCCGATAGCGGGGGGTGCGCATTGAGGCCCTAGTGTGGTGGAACGCTTATATAACGCTTCATATCTTTGCTCTAGATCTCAGGAAGTGCTTCCCTATGTCTTGCAGGTTCCAGCCAGAGCAGCGTGTTATTTTCCTTTACAGGTAGGGCTCGGGCACTAGGATTGGGAAGGGGTAGGGATAGAGCAGCACGACAGCGAGGGTAGGGGTGTACTGATCTCATTCATTCTTTCTCGTTACAGGTCTCCCTCCGTGCTGTCCCCATCCTTTCCTTCCCCCACTGGACCACCTCATTGAGTCTGTGAATATTGTTTCAGACCTTGAGGGTGTCGAGAGGAGGACTCCATAGAGCAACGCACGATCCTGAGGATTCCAGGCCGCGACAACCGGTGAGTCAATCACACTCTTCTCTGTAGGACACAGGGCTTTGGGTCAGTCAATCACACTCTTCTCTATAAGACACAGAGCTGTATGTGAGTCAATCACGCTCTTCTCTGTAAGACACAGAGCTACCGGTGAGTCAATCACACTCTTCTCTGTAGGACACAGGGCTTTGGGTGCAGTCACTCACACTCTTCTCTGTAGGACACAGGGCTTTGGGTCAGTCAATCACACTCTTCTCTATAAGACACAGAGCTGTATGTGAATCAATCACGCTCTTCTCTGTAAGACACAGAGCTATCAGAGAGTCAATCACACTCTTCTCTGTAGGACACAGGGCTTTGGGTGAGTCAATCACACTCTTCTCAGTAAGACACAGAGCTACCGGTGAGTCAATCACACTCTTCTCTGTAGGACACAGGGCTTTGGGTGCAGTCAATCACACTCTTCTCTGTAGGACATAGAGCTATCAGTGAGTCAATCACACTCTTCTCTGTAGGACACAGGGCTTTGGGTCAGTCAATCACACTCTTCTCTATAAGACACAGAGCTGTATGTGAGTCAATCACACTCTTCTCTGTAAGACACAGAGCTATCAGTGAGTCAATCACGCTCTTCTCTGTAAGACACAGAGCTACCGGTGAGTCAATCGCACTCTTCTCTGTAGGACACAGGGCTTTGGGTCAGTCAATCACACTCTTCTCTATAAGACACAGAGCTGTATGTGAGTCAATCACGCTCTTCTCTGTAAGACACAGAGCTACCGGTGAGTCAATCACACTCTTCTCTGTAGGACACAGGGCTTTGGGTCAGTCAATCACACTCTTCTCTATAAGACACAGAGCTGTATGTGAGTCAATCACGCTCTTCTCTGTAAGACACAGAGCTATCAGACAGTCAATCACACTCTTCTCTGTAGGACACAGGGCTTTGGGTGAGTCAATCACACTCTTCTCGGTAAGACACAGAGCTACCGGTGAGTCAATCACACTCTTCTCTGTAGGACACAGGGCTTTGGGTGAGTCAATCACACTCTTCTCTGTAGGACATAGGGCTTTGGGTGAGTCAATCACACTCTTCTCTATAAGACACAGAGCTATAAGTGAGTCAATCACGCTCTTCTCTGTAAGACACAGAGCTATCAGTGAGTCAATCACACTCTTCTTTGTAAGACACAGAGCTATCAGTGAGTCAATCACACTCTTCTATGTAAGACACAGAGCTATCAGTGAGTCAATCATACTCTTCTCTATAAGACACAGAGCTACCGGTGAGTCAATCACACTCTTCTCTGTAGGACATAGAGCTATCAGTGAGTCAATCACAATCTTCTCTGTAGGACACAGGGCTTTGGGTGAGTCAATCACACTCTTCTCTATAAGACACAGAGCTATCAGTGAGTCAATCACACTCTACTCTGTAGGACACATGGCTTTGGGTGAGTCAATCACACTCTTCTCGGTAAGACACAGAGATATTACTGACTGAGTCAATCAAGCTCTTCTCTGTAAGACACAGAGCTATCAGTGAGCCAGTCACATTCTTCTCTGTAGGACACAGGGCTTTGGGTGAGTCAATCAAACCCAATTCTATAAGACATAGAGCTATCAGTGAGTAAATCACGCTCTTCTCTCTAAGACACAGAGTTATCAGTGAGTCAATCACACTCTTCTTTGTAAGACACAGAGCTATCAGTGAGTCAATTACGCTCTTCTCTGTAAGAAGCATAGCTATTGGTGAGTCAATCACACTCTTCTCTGTAGGACACAGGGCTTTGGGTCAGTCAATCACACTCTCCTCTATAAGACACAGAGCTGTATGTGAGTCAATCACGCTCTTCTCTGTAAGACACAGAGCTACCGGTGAGTCAATCACACTCTTCTCGGTAAGACACATAGCTATCAGTGGGTCAATCGCACTCTTCTCTTTAGGACACAGGGCTTTGGGTGAGTCAATCACATTCTTCTCAGTAAGACAGAGCTATCAGTGAGTCAATCACACTCTTCTCTGTAGGACACAGGGCTTTTGGTAAGTCAATCACACTCTTCTCGGTAAGACACATAGCTATCAGTGAGTCAATCAAACTCTTCTCTGTAAGAAACATAGCTATCGGTGAGTCAATCACACTCTTCTCTGTAGGACACAGAGCTCTGGGTGAGTCAATCACACTCTTCTCGGTAAGACACAGAGCTATAAGTGAGTCAATCACACTCTTCTCTGTAGGACACAGGGCTTTGGGTGAGTCAATCACACTCTTCTCGGTAAGACACAGAGCTATCAGTGAGTCAATCACACTCTTCTCTGTAGGACACAGGGCGTTGGGTGAGTCAATCACACTCTTCTCGGTAAGACACAGAGCTATCAGTGAGTCAATCACACTCTACTCTGTAAGAGCCCTCAACGCGAGTCTCACAGCAGACTTTCAACCCAATAAAAAACATGTCAGAGTTCACCCTAATCCAAATGCTCCACAGAGATATCGATGCAGTATTTTAACCCATCGAGCTTCTTACCAGGAAATACATTTTGTTTTTCGTTCATTGTTTCCCTTGACATTTTCCAACACGTTGAGCTATCGTACTGGGGCACCCTAGCGTCACCTAGCACTGCGTCTCGCATTCTGGTCGAGCAGACAATAAATACAGACAGACTCTCTTCCCAAACATGTATCTGGCCCCGCCGCACCGGCAGAGACAGCGCCCTCATGTGGATCCTGATGGTGGCACCGTGCTGTTGTTAATTTCCTGCAAAACGCTTGCCCCTGTGTCCTAAAGTGTCTCATGTCCCGACACAGCAGTCACTGAGGTGCCCTTCCGTTTCTGGTGCTTTGCGGCAGGTTTAAGATCTTATCTCGTTGCTCAAATCGGTGCAATTTCTGATATTTATGTTTCCCTCTTCTTCATTGCTTGTTTTACTCGCGAGAAAGTGTCACTCATTGTCGCTGAATGTCACTTATACTATAATTACACTGAAGTTATGAAAATGTCACAAATAAGCAATCTGAAACTTTGGCAGCTATGCCTACATTATACATGTACATCTTCTGCCGAGTTCGCATAGGGACGTGTGTCTTACTTCTTACAGACGTCTGCAGAGCATATATACTACCCCCTCTCCCCCGACATGGACATCTTTGTCGCGAATACAGAGGCTATTTTCAGAGCCGTGGCCGTGTGCCAATAGCCCTGTGTAATTTGTGTAGCAGGTGGTATGCGTGGCAAGGGTTAAACAGGTGAGTTTCTGTAATACCAGCCCAACCTCTGAGGGTCCCGCCTCCACATCCTGGACATGCTCGGTGGACAGTCGGGATTGGTTGGCGACGGTGATTTGCATTTATGCCAGCAACCGGGAGGCGAACAGGTGCTGCTTTATCCAAGCTCCCTGCCAAAAGCGTCAAAACCGACCTTTGTCAAAGCATTGAAGAGGGCCAGCCAAACAGAAAGCTCGGATCATCCAGCCAATCGGGTGCACCAGGGTGTAGCTAATGACAGAGGGTGGAGGAGCTGAGGTGGGTTGCGCAAGAGAAGAGAGGGCGGCTGCTTTTAGTGAATGAATTTTCTAATTTCATGGGTCATGGGGACAATGCGTGCTCGATTCATTAAACATGTACTGTACGTTTAACCAATGTATAACGAATAAAAAATGTTTCCATGTTTTTTTTGCGGTTTTATATAGCGCGAACTCGACCCAATGGTATTGGAGCACTGTACGTGAGCACCAGTTACATTACACAAGAAAAAAACATTTTTTTAGGCACGGGGTGTGGGATTAAGTAATTTGCTTCACGTGATATGGAACCGACACCGAGACAAAAACCTGATCTCCCAGTTCCAAAGTATGCATCTCTGGCCAAAACTCCACATCCTGTCCCCTGCTGTGTCCTACGTTTAATAAAACACGTCACCAACTTCAGCTAAGTGAAACTTTAAAAGGATGCCTGATAACCTACTGCTTTAGGTCGGCTTCAGTTTTGTGTGCTAAATTATGGCTTACATATTTATTATCCCAGTCATGCGCCCTACTGCTGTTGGGCGCATGACTGATTTCGGGGGGGGGGGGGGGGGGGGGGGGCTATGAAAAAATTTCGGGGGGGGCTGAATCTTTAAGCAATAGGCAGAGTGGAGCTGCAGGTGCACTTAGAAGGGGTGAAACAACAACAAGGCCTCATTAACATGCAAATGGTCTTTTAAAGACCTGTGAAGTGCTCGGGTGCGGCTGTGTGTGTGCCTGGGAATGTCTCGTCCCGGGCTGCCACACACGATGGGGGGGGGGGGGGGGTCTGGCTGAAGCCCTTTGAGTCCAATGGGTGTTGCGCGCCTGGAACCCATTATCAAGTGAAAGCCAGCTCTATTTGCAAAAAGAGAATTGCCAGTGACTCCCTAAAAACTGCAGTGTGCTCTGAAATACATGCCTCAGAACAACTAATGAAGTTACTGACTGCCAACACCACACTGCATTGATATGTGTGCTAGTGAAGCTGTGCACTAGTGAGGTTAAAGGTATTCTCAAAAGGTGTCCGGTAAAGTCACGAATTTATACCATGTTAACTTGTTTGGGTTTGTAACCATACTGTCACTACCCCTGGGGCCCTTGTCCACTTCCCAGTCTTTACCTTTGAGGTGATCTCCTCTCTCTGGACAGGAGAAAGATCAGGAAGTGAAAACACAAAATTCCACCCACCCATCCATCCATGTTGGTGCTATAAAACCAATATCCATCTTCCCCTTATTCTTCTTGTTTCTTTTTCCTGTCCCGTGGCTGAGACGTGGACAGGAAGGTGGCGTCCTGGCTGGGCTCAGGTCCACAGTACCTGGGATTGAATCTGTGCTGGACAGACGGGAGAATGTGGCACACATATGCTGTGACCGACAGGCGGATGGGTATCAATCTCTTTGTTGGTTCTACTAAATTGCCTACCAGGGCAGCTAGCGTCTGGTAAAGAAGGTGAAAATGTAAGTTTTATTGTTTGGCCTTGAGGAAGGTAAATGTTCCTTCTCCGCAAGCCCCCACGTCTCCTTCAACCACACCACTGAACTCCACTGGACCGACCATCGCTGCATCCACTTCACCTTCAAGAAGCCCACCACGCACCACCGCACCCAACAGATGCCTCACCGCTGCTGGAGCAAAGTCACCGAAGACCAGCTAACCACCTCCCTCGC
Organism: Triturus cristatus; assembly: GCF_964204655.1. NCBI lineage: Eukaryota > Metazoa > Chordata > Amphibia > Caudata > Salamandridae > Triturus > Triturus cristatus. Next base: position 80,945,218 of record NC_140586.1, on the reverse strand, counting down.
CCAGAGCCCACCCCCTGACCCCACCGACCCCGACACCGCCGCCCGCAACCTCAGACAGTGGATCGACAACTGCGCCAACACCCTCGCTCTGTTCAAGAAACCCTCCAACAGTCACACCAGCAAGAAAGCCAGCTGGTTCACTCAAGACCTCCTGGCCTCCAAGCAAACCTGCCAAAAACTGGAGAAGAACTGGCTCCGTGAACAAACACCGGACAGCTACGCAGGCCACAAGAACGCCACCCGCAGACACCATCACCTCATCAGATCTGCCAAAAGGGCCTCCTTCAAAGACCGCCTAGACAACAACGCACACAACAGCAAAGAGCTCTTCAACATCGTGAAGGAACTCTCCAACCCCAGCTCCAACACCAACGACGTCCCACCTTCGCAAGACCTGTGCGACTCACTGGCCACCTTCTTCCACCGCAAGATCACAGACATCCACGACAGCTTCAACGCCATGACTGCCCCGACTACCACCGAGACCTCCGCCCTCATGACCACCATCCGCACCAATTGCCTGCTCGCCTGGACCAACATCACCGACGACGACACCATCAAGATCATGAACACCATCCACTCCGGATCCCCGTCAGACCCATGCCCACACCACATCTTCAACAAAGCCAGCACAGCCATTGCACCCCGTCTCCGGAAAGTCATCAACATCTCCTTCGAGACAGCAACCTCCCGGAGAGCTGGAAGCATGCCGTCATCAACGCCTTACTCAAGAAACCCAAGGCGGACCCCAAGGACCTCAAGAACGTCCGGCCCATCTCTCTTCTCCCGTTCCCAGCGAAGGTCATCGAGAAGACCGTCAACAACAACTGACCCGCTACCTCGAGGAGAACAGCATCCTGGATGCTCCCCAGTCCGGGTCCCGCAGCAACCACAGCACCGAAACTGCCCTCATTGCCGCCACCGATGACATCAGGACCCTGCTAGACAACGGAGAAACAGCGGCCCTCATCATTCTGGACCTGTCAGCCGCCTTTGACACCGTCTGCCACCGCACACTACGAACACGCCTCCACAACGCCGGGATCCAAGAGAAGGCCCTGGACTGGACCACCTTCTTCCTCTTTGGCAGAACACAAGGCGTCTGCCTTCCCCTCTTCTGCTCCGAAGCCACCGAGAACATCTGCGGCGTACCCCAGGGCTCATCCCTCAGCCCAACGCTGTTCAACATCTACATGGCACCACTCGCCCACGTCGCCCGACTGCACGACCTCAACATCATCTCCTATGCCGATGACACCCAGCTGATCCTCTCCCTCACCAAAGGCCCCCTCACCGCCAAAACCAACCTCCATGAAGGAATGAAGGCCGTCGCCGAATGGATGAGGAATAGCCGACTGAAGCTGAACTCAGACAAGACGGAGGTCCTCATCCTCGGATCCACCCCTTCGGCCTGGGACGACTCCTGGTGGCCGACCGCACTGGGAACAGCCCCAACACCCACCGACCATGCACGCAAACTAGGGGTCCTCCTCAACTCCACCCTCTCCATGACTAAGCAGGTCAACGCCGTCTCTTCCTCCTGCTTCAACACCCTCCGCATGCTCTGCAGGATCTACAAGTGGATCCCCACCGAAACGAGAAGAACGGTCACCCAGGCCCTCATCAGCAGCAGATTGGACTACGGAAACTCACTCTACGCAGGAGCCTCGGCCAAACTCCTGAGACGGCTGCAACGCATCAAGAACGCTTCTGCACGCCTGATCCTCGACATCCCTCGCCGCAGCCACATCACACTCAACCTGAGAGACCTGCACTGGCTCCCCGTCAACAAGAGGATAACCTTCAAGCTCCTCATCCACGGACACAAGGCACTCCACAACACTGGACCAGCGTACCTCAAAAGAAGACTCAGCTTCTACACCCCCACCCGCCAGCTCCGCTCCGCCGACCTCACCCTCGCCACAGTCCCCTGCATCCGAAGAGCGGCCTCCGGTGGCAGATCATTCTCCCACCTCACCGCCAAGACCTGGAATGCCCTCTCCACTCACCTACGGCAGACCCAAGACCTGCTGACCTTCAGAGGACTCCTCAAGACCTGTCTTTTCGAGCAGTAGCAGCATTCCCCAACCCCCAGCGCCTTGAGACACTCACGGGTAAGTAGTGCACTTTACAAATGTTATGATTGATTGATTGATTGATTGATATGGAGCAGTGTTGTAGGTAGTATTGAATGAGATGATTAGTAATATGTTGTGTATATTTGAACATGAGCAGGTGTAATGAGACTACACAAGTTCTTGAGTGGAATTTGTCTGGTTGAGGTTCTGGTAGTGGCAGGTATGTCAGTTGCTGCCTGGATCTTGGATGTATTGAATGTCGTAGGCGCTCTATTTTGATGATAAAGACTTACCCGTGTTACTATGGTGGTTCTCTATCCCTTCACCACAAGCAGGAGCAGCAATGCGATGAGCACTAGCTCCTATTTTGACTCTGGCGCGCATGCGTGGTGAGCGATCTTGAGAGCCTTTAATTTATTCTCATGGGCCACACCAATGTTAGAAGGCGACCTCAGAGGGGCCCGGAGGGAGCCCTGACTGCCCTGAGACCCACCCTCGAGGTATCGTAGCCGGGCACTGGCGGGAGACTCCTCAGGGGAGGAACCTCGTATCTAGGATCGCACACTCGGCACCGCACGACAGAGAGACACCACACGAGGAGTTCTTAAGAGCAAATCTTTATCAGATCGGAGTGGTAAGATCTTTATGATCAGCAAGGCAAAATATATACAAGTAGAGCGCGGGCTCACAAAGTCTTGGAGGGGAGTTAGGAGGTAGCGGGACAGTCTTTGGGGGTATGGATCAAATGCAGGAGCGTATCCGGCGCACAGCTCACAATCCTCGAGCTGGGGGATACGCTTGTCGTCGTGGGGTCCGGCGGGACCAAGGGAGTCTGTGGGAGCCGCGAGTCACTCAGCGGGCTCGAGTACAAGTTCGGAGGTCTTACGATCTTCGGGGAGCCGCGAGTCACTCAGCAGGGCTCAAGCACAAGTTCGGAGGTCTTACGATCTTCAGGGAGCCGCGAGTCACTCAGCAGGGCTCAAGCACAAGTTCGGAGGTCTTACGATCTTCAGGGAGCCGCGAGTCACTCAGCAGGGCTCAAGCACAAGTTCGGAGGTCTTACGATCTTCAGGGAGCCGCGAGTCACTCAGCAGGGCTCATGGGTTTCCAAGGCGAATCTGCCGGACAGTCCCAGAGCACCCCTTGTTATAGGGCGACTCCTCTTTGATGTCCGGAGTCTGTGCAGGCAGGGGTCTTGTCACCTGGGGGTCGCTTGTTGGGGGTTTCCTGCCATTGTCCTTTGATCCTTTCAGGGCCGGGCCGGGAGGAGCCCCAGACACCCAGCAGGCGTGGAGCCAGCCCTCGGGGAGGCCGGCGGGTCGATCGAAACCCACCTTCCCAGGGAAGCGCAGAGGTGTGATGGAAACTGCTCCTCCCTTTCTCATCCCAAGGGGAGCGCAATGTCCTCCAGCCGGAGTGGCGCCTGTGGCTAGGGTCGCGCTGGGGCCGGGCGGCCATCTTGGTGCATGAAGTGGGCACGCGGGCCCGGGGTGGCCGAAGGAGGAAGGCCACGGACGGGGGAAGTCCGGGTCGGGTGTGTGTGTTCTGGTGGGAAGGATCGGCTAGGCCGTGGGTTCGGGGCTGGTGTGAGGTGCAGGGGTCAGGTCTGACTATGTTACGAGGGCCGGGTCTAACAGGCCAGCAAGTGTATTTTAAAATATTTAAACAGTGCTTGCTGGCCAGGTTAAGTATTGTTAGATAATTCATTGTAAATTTAGCAGTGAATTATTACATGATGGGGAAACACTAAAAAAGCAGATTCTATACAAGAACCTCTTTTGTTTGCTCAACCCCCCTTCCTAAGAAAAGGAATAGGCAGGTAGATTATTCAGAAGGCAGTTTTTTAATGGCTGAATAAGGAGGATTCTTCTAGAGATTTTTTTCCCATTCATACACCTGCTCCTTCTACAGGTGCAGATTAGAAGGACGATCTATCCCCATTGGAGGTTGGTGATGAAGTTTTAGAGCCCAGTCTCTCAGATCAAAATGGGAAATATATTGACAAAGATACGATATCTGAAACTCTAACCAGAAATTGCCAAATTATCAGATCTCCGGCGATTGAATTACCTAGCATGTTGCCTGAGACAGAATCAGGCAATTTCAGTATGCCCCCTCTATGGGTCTTGATCTACATCAGCATGTATTGGATATATATAAAGGAGAATGGAAGGACCCTGACAAGATCAATGCCCCCATATTTATGCCCGCACTGTCCATTGGAGGCGTTGGGTAAGCATATTCTGTTGTCAGTTTCAGAGGTCTCTGTGGTGGGCAGTCTGGTAATTGGAACCACTAATGCAGAAGAGACTAGTTTTAAGGATTATACTTACAAGAAAATAGACTCAGATTTAATAAGAGTTATGTGGGCGCTCATTTATCCATGAGAGCAGGAGGTTTATGGGCCTACGTATGTCAATCCATTTTACTGGATTTCAAAGAACTCTTCAAGGCAATCCAAAAGAGGTTAGAGTGTTCTATTTTCTTAGCAACACTGGAGAGACAGGCAGAGTTTTCATCTGACATCTGTTTCAATGTTATACATGCCTCAGTCCTGGCAGTAGATGCTACTGAAGCAGCCAGAGGAATCTGTTCTTGAAGGACTGCTATTCTGATGCTGCTCATAAGAGTATTGGTCTTTGAATGCATCCTGGAGGAGATAAGTTGTTTGATCAATAGTATAAGAAAAACTACAGGGTCTCTATCCAAGATCTTTGGGTTCTTCTAGTACTTCTGTGCAAACCTCTTCCAAAGCCTCAAGGCTCATCTAAAAGCTCTTCAGGTCAGCAGCAGTCTTCATTCCTTCCTCAGGAAACTATAGAAAGGGAATGGAATTTGAACAAAAGGCAAAATCACCTTGGTCAGTGAAGACATAGCACTCTTGACTGTGCCAGAGAGGTCCTAGAGAGGTGTAGTACTCAGAGTTCTTGGTCTTGGTTAGGTCATGTCCTATGTCATGTTGGAATGTTGTGGATGCAGGATTCTACCCGAGTCAGTTGCTCCGTGGCTGGCGAGGGGAGAATCACGCCACGTTATTGGTGTTCGTTAATAAAAGTATTTCACCATTATAACCTGTGTCAACATTTTGGCGTCGATCACCAGTCACATGTTGTGACTTTGACACCAGACTGCGGCATGAGCGGAGTTGGTGCTGGGGCCTTCTAAATCCCTAGGTATGAGACTGACCTGAAGGATTTCGGAGGCTGAGCTCATAAAGGAGTCAGAAGTCAGCGCTTCCAGATAAGATTGGATGCGGCAGGCCAAAATGAGTTATGGGTGCACTATGTTTCCGTATCTGCCCGCGGTACTGAGTCCTCTGCTGAACTTCTGTATGCGTCACACTACCGGCTTCATAGGGCGTGAAGACTACGCGTGTCAGCCGAAGTAAGACTGAGATCACAGTGAGTATTGGGCTTGACAGACTGGCTTGCCTGTGTTGTCTGTCCGCTCTAGCTGCTCTTTAACTCAATCCCATGCGCTAAGGCTCTTGCAATGCTTCCGTCCTGGCGCACTGGTTGTGTGCAGTTTCTTACCGTCTTGGCTTCGTGCACACTCGTAAGGAGTCTTTGGTTCCGCTCTGTGGCTGGCACTGCTCCGAAGATGGAGTGTCACTGTCCATGTGACGCATTATAGGAAAGACCCTTTGATGGTGTCTTCCTTTTGAGTAGACTGTAGTTTCATCAGAAGAAAGCAACTCGACAAGCAAGTTCCAGCAAGATATTTACCCTTTCAGAGCTCCACTGACTTTTAATTATGGTGAATTCCTCAATCGAGATTCCACCCCCTTTTCTGGCACAACAGGGTCAACCTTCCATTCAGTGGGAGGAATGGATAGACCTGTTTGATTATTATACTATTGTACTGAATTGGTTGGAATTCACTCCTGAGTGGAAGAAAGCAATGTTGTAAGGCACCATTGGCAAGGAGACTCATCATATTTTTAAATATTTACCTCAGGTGCTGGGCAGTGACAATCAGCCTGTTGAGGATGTGTTCCAGGAAGCCAAACTGCGTCTGGATATAAGGTTTGCTTAGGAGGAAAATATTGAAATGTTTCTTAAAATTTATACCAGACCTCAAATATTGATCAAATCGTTGGATGACTTAGTATCAGGCTTACACAAACTTTGTATAAAATGTAAGTTTGGTCAAAAGACCGACGAGTTGAACAGGGACCAACTTATCGTCCAGTGCCAGAGTAAAAAAACACAGGACCGTCTGTGGGCAGCAAAAAATCCTTCCTTGAAGGTGCTGCAGATCGGCGCATATAAATTCTCCCTGCTTCCACGGACAGAGTAAACCTACAGTCACACGCACATACACACATCATACGCTAGGGCCCATCACACTAAAATTCATACTATTACTCTATCCACACTAAATATAGGAGAACCAATCTGCATCTACAATGAGGTCAATGCGACCAGAAAATCATTGTCCTGAGTCATGATTTTAAAACATAGGAAATACATTTGAAACTCAATAAATGACAAGAAATGAACACCCAACACCGTAATTCAAACAAATGCTTATTTATCTAAATTAGTTCAAAATGAAAGTCAATCATTAGCGAAATCATTATTCTCATAGTTACCTATTCTAGCTAAAAGGGTCAGGACAGGGAGGAGGAGCCAAGATGGCGACCGGAGCAGTCGCTTGAGCGCCCGGCTCCGTCGGCCCTTGGCCTCGGACTATCATCCTGATTCCTATCCTTGCCGATTTTCGAGGTGCAACGCGTGCGACGACGCGCTGACTGCGCCGCCGCTTTCCCGAAGTCTTAGCCCGCCCGGATGCCGGAGTTTTTGGTGCCTTTGTTCCCCGCCCTGGACCCTTGCTCTACTGTGGCCTCGGCCGGCCCCCTGGAATCGTTGCAGTCACCGGACCCGCTGGTGCAAATCTGAGCCCGAGGTCCCGATCCCGCCTCACGCCACGCACGGTCGCCAGAAGAGCCGGGAGAGAGACGCCCGGACACCTCCTGTACCCTGCATCTGATGGGCTGGAGCCAGAGGGTAAGCCCCGGTGTGGCGGGTCTCCTACCCCGCTCTGTGGACCACGCTGTAGAAGGCTGCAGACCCCCTTCTTCTATGGTCTAGTCGGCTGCAAAGAGAGCCTGAGGGAGGGGAAGAGACTGCTGGCTTTCACCTGTTGCGGCGCAGACCTGTTGGGAATTGCCTCCTTGTCACGATCCCCCCCCTGGCCACGGTACCGTTCAACGGTAAAACATGGCGCTGATTGCCTGCTCGCTGCTGGGGGGTGATGCTCCGGTCTCGCCCGCTGCCCGCTTCGCCCTCCCTCTACCAGACTCCAGCTCCCCAGTGCCGTCCCGGATTGCTGCCGTTGGGGGGACGCAGCTTCCGCTGACATACGGCTCCGTTCTGGCTGCCCTGCGGGACTTTCGTCTGCAATTGTGTGTCGGCTTGCAAACGCTGAGTGAGCGGTTCGACTCTACACTGTCTGCTGCGGGCCGTGAGCGCCCCGTTTGTGATCAACAAGACGTGAGTCTGCCAGTGCTGTGGTCCTCCTGCGGGGAAGCAACGACTGGGTATAACGGTGCTACACTGGTGTCTGCATTTGGCTTTCCCGGCGCTCAGGATCAATCGCTCTCCTGCTCAATGGCAGATACTTTGTTTCCCCGGTCATTGCTGCCTGCTTTGTTGTTGCCTGCCTCACCGTGCCCGCAGGAGTTTCCAGCTGAACTACACCTGGCGACCTCGAGGAACTGTTCACGGTGGCCTACGACTCCTTTTATGTGGAACTCATGTACTTTACAAGCCAGGTCTGGATTTTATATGGTGTGCAAGGGGACCTCAATAGATGATCGGCGGCCATTTTGTGACTCTACTTCTCCATCTTCTCCCAAGTGGCCATATTGTCTTTGTCTGTTCGGGATGCGGGGCATTCACGAGGGGGCGGGTCTAATCGTACGCCCGCGATCGGGCCAGGGCTAGATTACTTTCTATCATCATGGCTTCACGGCCGGGCTGGACTGGGACTGGAATTGTCTACTTATGTTGTGCGCACTCGTCGCGATCTGTCTGCCTTCATTTCCGTGGTGTTACATGCTATCTTCCCACGACCGCCTTTGGGTGTAGTGGGGTTTCAGTGTGTGGAGGCTTGGTTGGCCGGTGGTGTCGGGCGCTCCTGAGGATACGTGGGCTCCTCCCCGCCTCCTTTCTTCTCTTAGTTTCTTTACTCTATTCCTACTTTCTCTCTCGTCTATATTTCGGGTTCATTGGGCGACAGGCACTATGCTGGGGGGGGGGGGTAGGCCATAGCCTCCGCATTGGTGTAGGGTGGGGGGGTAATTTACTGTTTCTTTTTTAGTTCTATGGGCCTCTTTCTTTCATGTCTCTGCGCTATACTTGTTTCGATTCGGGGTCCGGGTGTGGGGTGGATTGAGTGGGGGCGGCTTTTAGGGGGTGCGTATTTACTACTGTGATGATCCTGTTATCTAATTGCATCGCCTTACTGTATGAGATTTTCTATGGCTGTTTTAATGATGCTGCTGCTCTCCAGTGTATGAAGCCGACTTGCGGACTCGAATCTCCTTGTTTCTATCCTTTACTGACTTTTTTCCCGATAAAAATTTTTTTTTTGAAAACCTTAAAATTAACCTTCACTTCTCCTTCCCCCGGTGTCAAGGATCCCTCCAGTGTATGAATCCTGAATCGTTGCTAATCTTGACCTTGACGCACAGGGGATGTATTGTTTGTCTCTGTGCTCAACCGTATTGTGGCCGGCCTGATGGTTGTAGGCCCGTATTTGTTCTTTTACTATGCACAAATAAAGGTTTTTAAAAAAAAAAAAAAAAAAAAAAAAAAAAAGGGTCAGGACAGGTCTCTCAGTAAAGTCTCTCGAGCTGCCGTCCTTAGCAGGGGTAACATCCAAACGCGATGATCACCAGGAAAGAAAGAGTGAACGAACGAACATGGACCCTCTCTAGTCTAACATATTTATAGGGAATGTTGCGAACAAAAGTTACAAACAAAAATTAGATATCCATTGAGCCACTGAGCAGAGCGAGCAGGAAAGGAAGTCTCTCGGTTACATTTAGAAAACCTCCGCTCAGGAAAAATCACAAAAATAAAAAGACGGAAGAAGGAAACTCGAGTTTGCAAATGTATCTTTCGTAAATGTTCTTCCTTGATATCTTAGCAGAGCCACCGCAGGCTAGTTCTTGTTCATTGTGGCTTTATCTTTGTCCAAGGGCAGCTGGAAACGTTCCCAGAACTGCTGTCCTCACGGAAGATTTTCTAACCAGGCAAAGGCTGTGGTCAGGTGACTCTCGACCATATTCAGCAAGGCCTCCCATCAAAATTCATTCACTCAAGCGCAGGCTGTAAATGGCAGCCATCTTGTTTAGGCCAAAACAGACCATCTTAATTAAAAGAGATACAAAACAACGTTACCACAGCATAATGATAAAACAGTGTTAATCCCCACTAATACCCTTATGTGTATGTAATTATCTAGCCTTTTGCAACACAATAAAGCATTAGTACACGTTATTTCAAAAGCGTTTTGTGCTTTAAACAAATAGCACTTTGCAACATTCATTTAATTAAAACCGCACATTATTATTAAGCAACATATATGCATTCCCACGTGTAGTTTTCTCTCATTAGTAAGGTTGGTTAGTCCGACTTCAACAAAACAAACTATGAATTAATGATTTTAAATTAATAATTTTAGTCAAAACATATAAACGAAACTGGAGCTTAAAACTCGATAAATTTTCAACAGAAAACTCTGCTCCAGCAATCCCCCCTTTGGTGATATCTTATCACCACAAAAACCACAAAACCAACCCAAAAAACAAATTTAAGTCCCAATTTTTAGGAGAAATTGAAAATGTCTTTTATGACACAACATTAAACACCAGACTCCCTCACATCATCCCTCTTTGTCTCCAAGTAAACACTCTCCCTCAACTCTTCTAATTCTATTTCTTGTGGATCTCTCCTTGATCTCTTTTGTTTCTTTTCAGCCTTTCCTCTAATTATTCTCTTTTTCCCTCCCCTGTTTTTACAACACAAACACCCCAATCTTAGTAACAATAAAGCAACAATCACACAAGTCAATGGAAATAATATTTTACCTATAATGGTACTACCTATCTTAGCAATAAAACTCTTAACAGCAACTATCTTATTATCTATTTTAGTCCAGATACTTTCTGCTTCCAGTGGTACTAATTCTTCATGCAAATCAGTAATATTTTTGATATAGACCTTTAGGTCTTTGCTTTCATCAGGAATGTAAGTGCAACAATGTTGAACTTTCAGCATTCCACAGACCCCACCCTCCTTAGCCAATAGAATATCAAGGGCAAGTCGATTTTGCATAGACATGGCACGTACGGCAATCATCTCCGTATTCGCCAAAAGAAACCCTCCAGCGGTACTTTTCGATAAGCGATCCACCACTGTTGACAGTTTCCGAATCCCATATGCATTCAAAGAAATTCCCACTGCTGGAATTAAAGCACCAAAAATATCACCCACTATCTCTGACCAAGTTTCTCTCTTAAAACGTGTTAGTAAATTAATGTGTTCTACATCTTCTATCCTATCTATATGAAAAATCTTTGGAAAGACCAGGCCCACATAACACGTGCCATACCAATGGTCAGGCAACTTGTAATAAGCCTTGTTCCCACAAACATAATACACTCCTGGGAAAACTGGATCTTCTCCACCTTTAAAACCCCATCCTGTTGCAATGAAGTATGTATCATGACACTCACTAGTCCCAACAAAATATGTATCATATTGAGACTTCTTTCTGGTAATGCATAGTTTACCCTTCTGTGGTGCATCTAAAGCTAAAGTTGGACTAGCCCCATTCTTCAACACCTTTCCCAGAAGTCTCTCGGTTACATTTAGAAAACCTCCGCTCAGGAAAAATCACAAAAATAAAAAGACGGAAGAAGGAAACTCGAGTTTGCAAATGTATCTTTCGTAAATGTTCTTCCTTGATATCTTAGCAGAGCCACCGCAGGCTAGTTCTTGTTCATTGTGGCTTTATATTTGTCCAAGGGCAGCTGGAAACGTTCCCAGAACTGCTGTCCTCACGGAAGATTTTCTAACCAGGCAAAGGCTGTGGTCAGGTGACTCTCGACCATATTCAGCAAGGCCTCCCATCAAAATTCATTTACTCAAGCGCAGGCTGTAAATGGCAGCCATCTTGTTTAGGCCAAAACAGACCATCTTAATTAAAAGAGACACAAAACAACGTTACCACAGCATAATGATAAAACAGTGTTAATCCCCACTAATACCCTTATGTGTATGGAATTATCTAGCCTTTTGCAACACAATAAAGCATTAGTACACGTTATTTCAAAAGCGTTTTGTGCATTAAACAAATAGCACTTTGCAACATTCATTTAATTAAAACCGCACATTATTATTAAGCAACATATATGCATTCCCACGTGTAGTTTTCTCTCATTAGTAATGTTGGTTAGTCCGACTTCAACAAAACAAACTATGAATTAATGATTTTAAATTAATAATTTTAGTCAAAACATATAAACGAAACTGGAGCTTAAAACTCGATAAATTTTCAACAGAAAACTCTGCTCCAGCAAAGGAAGCCAGCTCCATTGCTAAAGTTGTTGAAGAATCGGACCGTTGTATGAAAGAGATGAGTTGGGAAGAGGCTGTAGAAGAAGAAGTTTCTGCAGTTGGGAAGAAAAAAGAAACAACTAAAGTCACATCCAGCAAATACAATAATAAAGCACAGAGAGGGGCCAGAGCCAAGGGTTGCTCCAGGTGCAGCAGAGTGTATAATACCAGAGACTCTGAGTGGTGTTTCGCTTCAAACAAGGAGTGCAGAAGATGTGCGTAGAGGACAATATGCCCAGGTTTGTAAAGAGTCTGCTAAATCCCGTGTGGCAGTTACCGATGACTTCAATTGGGAAGATTAAAATGAAGATCGGGTGTTGATGATGCTCCCTGCCTTGGAGGAAAATGTTAGAAGGATTCGACCAAAGGCATCATTCCAGATTCTGGACGGACAGGTGGAACTGATGGTGGAGTCTGGCGCTTTATATATGATAGTACCAAAGAAGATGTGGCGAATGGAGTGGCTTCATGTTACTCTTTTGCCCAAAGACATTAATACTAGAGGGTACCAGGGAGAAAAAATAGAAGTGTTGGGATATTTTTGGTCTCCCATCGGGTTTAAATCACGACAAATTGTGGGAAAAGTTTATGTGGCTGAAGGTGGTCTACCCATTTTGGGGTGGGGGCATCAGTTTGATTTGCATTTTTCTATTGATCCCTATGCTCCTGGGCAGGTGTTGTCGGTGATGGATATTACCACCGATGAGGTGTTGAGTGAAATGAAGGATGTGTTTAGTGAGAAGCTGGGAAAAATGAGGAGGTACACCCATAGACTTGTGTTAGAAAAAAGTACTATTCCTGTCAAACACAAATTAAGGAGAGTTACAGTAGTAATGAGAGGCGAGGTAAAAGAAATCTTAGATAATATACTTAGAGATGGAGTCATAGAGCTGGTTGAAGTGTCTGAGTGGGTCTCCCCAGTAGTTATTACCAAGAAGAGTGAGGCTAAGCTTAAGTTCTGTGTGGACCTTCACAGCTTAAACCAGCATGTGGTAACAGACACATTTCCACTCCCTAACATAAATGAGTTGTTGTTGCCCAAAGGTGGAAAGTACTTTTCCAAACTCGACCTGAAAGGTGCTTACAACCAGATCAAGCTACATTAGAATTCTAGGGACCTTACTGCTTTCATCACCATGGATGGTACATTTCGGTTTACGAGGATGCCGTTTGGATTATCCTCGGCTGCAAGTGTTTTTCAAAAGATTATGGCAGACGTTTTCAGTGATCTGGAAAATGTAACGTTTTTCCAAGAAGACATTCTAGTTTTTGGAGGGTCCATTCAGGAACACAATACCATCTTAAGGTCTGTGTTGGGTAGGTTAAGGGAGGCTGGTCCTGAGGAAGGAGAAATGCAAGTTCCTTGTAGAGGAAATTGAATACCATAGCCATACCCTTTGAGGGCAGGGCGTCAGACCCAAATTTGACTTGTTGGAAGCTATCAAGTTTGCACACATTCCATGTGATAAAGATCAATTAAGGTCATTTATGGGCTTGATTGAATACCATGCAAAATGTGTTTCCAACTTTGCAAACAAGACTGAAGAACTTAGAATGTTATTGCGGAATGGGTGTAGTTTCAATGGGGGGTGATGCTCAGCAAAGGGCCTTTAATATTGTAAGGAGAGATATTTGTGAGGTGGGAATTCTTGCACCTTTTGACATTAAACTTAAAATGTTTCTAACAGTAGATGCCAGTGCGTCTGGTTTTGGGGCAGTGTTATCCCAGTTGCGGGCAGGTATTGAAAAACCTATGGCTTTCGCCTCACACTCATTGACGGAATGCGAAAGAAACTATTCTGTTATAGAACACAAGGTTCTAGCAGCTGCCTGGTCTGTTGAGCATTTTAGGACCTTCCTAGGAGGTTCAACTTATTGCATACGCACTGATCACAAACCCTTGGGGAAAGTTTTGAGTCCTGGTGGTACTGGTAAGGGCTCATCTAGGCTGGCTAGACTGGCTTCCAGACTTTAGGAGTATTGTTACAACGTTGCCCACATACCAGGATGGAAGAGCGTAGAAGCTGACTGCCTTTCCCGCATGTCTTTGAAGTGTCCTGGGGACAATTGTCACAGTGGGTCTGCCTGGGATCAGGAAGGGGCTGTGGCTTCATTGTGCCATGTGGAAGAGCGAAGCAGTGGCTCGTTCTCAACAGATGAATGGTGTTTGTGCATGGATCGTGCTGCAGTCTTGAAGATTGTTGAACAAATAGTGGTGCATGGGGAGCGTAGAGAGAGCACAGTCGGTCCTTCATTGAGACCATTCATTAAGATTCTGGATTGATTAACCCTAAGTGACACAAAAGTGTGCACCACCTGAGGGTTTGAGGAGCAAAATCATTAAGTTAGCCCATCAGGGACACTTAGGTCAAATAATTACAAAAAAAGGGTGAGGGAGAATTTTGGGTGGCCCTGTATGGATGATCAGATCACGTTGTGGATTGTGGATTGTGAAGTGCGCGACAAGAGCAATAAAAAGGCTTAAGACCGTGGTCCTTACAGCACAAGGACATATCTAGGACCCTGATGCACCCTGGAGTATGGTGTCCTTAGATTTTATAGGGCCTATGCAAATGTTGGATGAGGGAACGAAGAATGCAATGGTTTTTAATGATGTGCACTCTAAATGGTTGGTGGTCAAATTTATGCAGGCTGTGACTACCAGAAGTACGGTGGAGGTGTTGAAGGAGGTGTTTCTGGAGGAGGGGTTGCCTTGTATCATTGTCACTGATAATGGAATGCAACTCATTTCACAGAAAATTAAATCCTTCCTAGATAATTGTGGCATTACCCACCATCGCACAGGAATTTACAACCCCCAAGCCAATTGGCATAGCGGAGCAGGCCAACCACTTGGTCAAGGGTACCATTTCCATAGCCCTTCAAAGTGGGAATGATGTCAGAGTAATGGTGCATGATATGGTATTGGCTCATCGCATCACAGCGCATGGTGTGACGGGTGTTTCTCCTTTCGAGAAAATGCGTGGGAGGAAGCCAGGCACGAAGTTTAATCCTGCATGGCTAACAGGTTCTTGTCATGAAAAGATTGATGGGGAGGAGAGTGGTGCCGATGGTAAGGGTGTGTGTGCGGGGGACTTGGTTAAAATTAGGCATGGCATGTTCTGCACTGGTTGTCTAAGATTTAGGGCCATTCAAAGTCAACCAAGTATTTGATAGTTATGTAATCTTGGCCAATGGTAACAAGTAGAATAAATGGAGAGTGGCGTTATACCTGAAAGGCGGAGTTGTGGACAGTAAGGTGGGTGGGCGTGACTCTTCCAGGCTGCATGGGGGCTTGACCAGTTTCATGTGGATGAGTGATGATGAGCAGACCAGCAGGAGAGACTATACCAAGGGTGACCGTAGAGAATGTGGGGCGGGAGATGCTCATCCTTTAAGTTCTGAAGGTCTTTGTGCTGCCCATGTTCCCAATTACGATGGCACCGTTTCTCATGATGAAGCAGAGATTTTCGCTCCTCCGGGCTTCGCAGGACCTCCACAGTATCTGGAAGATTATGTGCAAACAGTGTGATGGCAGTCATGGTGGGTGGGGGGCTTTATTTCCTGTGTTGTATGGGATGTATATTCCTTGTTGCAATTTCCTTTGTCTATTTTCCCTTTGTTGCCTATAGTATTGACTTATTGTATATCTTTCTTCTTTTGTTTTCAAAAATATTTTTGGGGCGTTTTTGGGTCTGTTGTTGGGTAGAAGTGTGGGGTTTTGTAGTACTCTGGATTCTTGGTCTTGGTTAGGTCATTATCCTATGGCATGTTGGAATGATGTGGGTGGGGATTCTACCCGAGTCAGTTGCTCCTTGGCTGGCAGGGGAGAATCAAATATCTTCCAAAGCCCCCTGACTCATCTAAAAGGTCTTCAGGTCATCAGCAGTCTTCAGTCCTAAGAAAACAATAGAAGGGGAATGGTAAACACCAATTTGAACAAAAGGCAAAACCACCTTGGTCAGTGAAGACACAGCACTCCTGACTGTGCCAGCGATGTCCTAGAGAGGCCAATTGGAGGAAGAATACAACATTTCATGTCGGTATGGGAGGTATCTACTTAATAATAGTCTTTACTGCGTGATTCGTCATAAAACCATTGCAATGATATACATGGTAAAATATTAGTAAAATTCATAAAATGTGCACAATAAATCGTAAACATTCAAACAGTTCCCTCCTTACAGCAAGAGGCCCATGTAATTGAGACGTTTATAGAGGGGCAAAAGGGGCGCCCTTCCTGCCCTATAGTTTGAAATGGTCTAAGATTAGCCCCATCCCCTGCCCTGTAGCCTAAAAATGGTCTAAAATTAGCCCCTGGCACAGGAAGCCAGCCGACGAAATGGTGTATGTGGCTTATGCCCTAAGAACGGGGCCTATTGCCAAGTGTTAATGCGGCTCCCAGTGGCTACAGATTTACATTAAAAAGTAACCCGTGCTGCGGACCATGTAACCAGCTAGTGTCAGTGGAGAGGATAAAGTGCAATTACGTTGCAGCAGTAAGTGCATGCACTGCAGGAAAGGAAAAAATGTAAAATCTTACTTCTCTTTGGTCACAGAATATTTGCAAGCATGCATAAGCGTTATTTAACTTTACTGATGGCCTTTATTTTTCAGTGGTCACCCCCTCAAACTCTCCTCCACTTGCTGTACCTAGTTTCTTTCTACTTTTTATTCACTTCTCTCAGAATTCACCTGCATATTCAACTACCAACTTCCATTAATTTGTTATGGGTGAGATCCAGTCTCCAAATTTTAAGCAGATTTTCTACTACTGTAAAAGGAAAACCTCCTAGTTTTTTTTAAACATGGAATTTTATAATGTATGGCTTCTTCTTTTAAAGTATTAGCCGGACCGTATACAGCCTAGCACTTTCCGTTATGTCATTTAGTTAAAAGTTATAACCAAGGTCAACTAAAAATTTAAAAATAGTAAAAGTGTAAAATAGAGAGGAACTCAAAAGTAAGGTGTCATTTGCATACATTCAGTGAATCCATAGTAAAGCACAGAAACCATGGCTGCTATGTGTGCATTACAGCGGTGGACATTAGAATTCCGCCACCGACATACATTTGTTTTTCGGGTCAGGCCATGAAGGACAGTGCCTTCAGAGTCTGAGGTTAAGGTAGAGTAAACAACATCAACTGGAAAAGTTGTGGGCTTTTTAGGTTTTGCAACAAATGTAAACAAAATATCTCTGCAATATAAGCTTTTTTCATGGTATTTGTGAGTTGTTTTTCAAAGGTAATACAGTATGTGTATAAGGTAGTTTATAGCTTTTACATAGCCGTATATCTTTTTTTTCTCATTGAATTTCATGTGTTTTATAGTTGCTTTGTAACTGCATCCATGGCTTGGTTGCAGTACCTGCATACTGTGTCAGATGGGCAGGCATGTCCTGTGACCCTGCACTGAGCAAAATACATAGGTCTCGTGCATAATAACCAACACAACCCACCACACTCCCCCATACCCCATATAATTCTGGTACACAATGCCTCTACTTACACTATTTTTGGGCCACGCAACCATTGAGCTGGGTTTGCGGTCCCAGTTTTAAGTCCATGCACCGAAAGGAACAATTTAATTACTCCAACAAGTGTGGTTTCTGGACCTGTAAAGATAATGGTATGCTTGTTTTAACAGAAAATGTCATTCTCCACCTTTTCTGAAATATGATTTGGACCGCTTTCATGCTGCGGCATGGACCCTGTGTCCCAAGCAGAGTGACAAATTCAAGTTTGCAAACCCAAAATGGCCAAATTGGCAGCCTAGATTAAAAACCAGGCTAGGAGATCTACATACACAAATACATGTATGTTTTTTTTTCCTCTTAAGCATTTCTCTAGTATTGTACAAAATATTTATACCAAAAAAGTATTCCAACTGCAGAAGTAGTGTCTTCATGCGAAATTTGTCATTGACAGTACATTCGACACTGGAGTATGAATGTGCAATGTAACTTTTGGAACGCCTCCAATTATTTTGACCACTTCATGACTCTCAATCAACTGGCACCAAATTCTGCATGATCAGTTGGACAAATATTACTTAAAGACATGCAGATCTGTCAACAGAACCAAAGTAATGCATGAAGATGACATTCCTGCGAGCAAATGAATAGAACCTTACGTACAGAGTTGCTATTGCTAATTTACTAATGAGTGGGTGCAAAAGAAACATAAATCAGAAACCATCCTGTTTGTTACATTATAAAAGCTAAAATATCGGAATTAATCCTTTCATTTTGGCAAATAATTGCATTAAAGAAAAGAAAAGATCTCTTTTGCAGTTGGTAAAAGCCATAGTCTGACTATAGCAGAAGTTGGTGGACTGGGAAATTCTAGGTGTCTTAACGAACATTTTTAGGAAACTACATTCTGAAACATGCGTAAAAATACACACATGGGAAACCGGTGGCATGTGGAATGGCTTTTTATGTGTTTAACTGATGTTTCATGCAGCACAGGCCATTCTGTTTGTTAACATGGCCACTGTTTGTGCATTTAATGCATTAGCGTGCATGATGGACACAAAAGGCCTACAAAACAGGCTAGCCTATTTTATAACAAGAGCCATTTAGTTCATGCAGACTAACAAAAGCCGTGCCCAATAGCCACGTTTTTTGATGCTCACGTTAACCTGCTAGAGAAAAGACTCTCCTATTCTATGAAGCTCGTTCATAAACACAGGAGCTGAAATGTTGTTATGAGGAGAAATAACATTGTAAGTAGTGTCTAGGCCCCCAGCGCCTAGAGACCCTTACGGGTGATTGTTTGCGCTTTACAAATGTGGATTATTATTAAAGCAAAGAGAGGAGATATAATAGTAGGGTACGGTGTAGGTTCTATACAGGGCACAAGTCCTAAAAAAAGAAGTGGGGGGACGCTCCAAGTTAGATGGTGTCACCGGAAGTGACGTCACAACAGGAAGTGACGTCACAAAAGGTGACTTGCACCATCAGACTCATTGCCTCCCCTCGCTCACCCCTTAGATGCGATTGCATCTGAGAAGCCAGCGTGTTAGCAGCGTTCTGAATGAGTTCCGATCATGACACAGAGAGGCCAAAGAGTGAATGTGTGGCTCCATTTGCTCCAGCTATCAAGCTCTCAAGTTTTCCACTGTCATGTGGGTGATGTCAGCCAGTCCTGGTTTTACAACTCTCCTTGCTTTGCGTTATGCATAATATTATAATAGTAAAAATGCAGGTAAAATTACAATCGCACGGATCTCTTGAGTCACTCGGTAAAGGGAGATAAACAGGGCGGCCGTGCGGGCAAGTAACGCCATAATTGAAATTCCAGCTTTTGGGCAGGGGGGACGGCGTCCACCCAGTAAAAATCCGGTAAAATAAGTAGGGGGACGCCGTCCACCCGCGTGGTACCCCGACTCGAGCCCTGGTTCTATATTCTGAACAGAAGTAATGTTCACTGCCCTCTTAGCAAAGTAAGAGTTGAACGTGGGCTGACCCTATCTCACTTCTTTGTAACATATACAAGATAGATATTTAAGAAACTGGTGATTGGGGCAGAGTTACTCACATGGACCAGTTGCCGGGAGATGCTGAAATATGGAGTTCCAACTTTAGGCCTGATGGCATTAAAATTTAAGCAGGTAAGAGGGCTTTATATGAGACGCCATAAATAAACTAAAACAAATACTGTAAATCAGTTGGTTATAACTTAGGGAATACATGCAGAAAGTAGTGGATAGTAAATAATCATAGAATGTAAAATACAAATGTGCGCGTGCGCAGATTTTGGGTATCAGGGTCTGGCTCCTTAATACAAACTGTAAATGGGAGTCTCTGACATATATTGTCCAGTATGCAGAACAGGGTTTAATGAAATAGACTAAAACAGTTCCTTTACAGGGGAAACAAGAGAGCCAAGGAGTGGCAAATTCAAGGTATGGATATTCTATTCTCAGCATATTATCCTGAAGATTATATATGTTTAAATGATACTATTCAGCAAACAAGGTGCTTTGGTTTTTCCAATGTGAGGGAATTAATAATTCCAATAAATTCCTGACAAAATGATTGTTCTGTTGAGAGATGGTCTCCCACCAGACGCAATAGCTTGAGGAAATACCATGGTCCCAATGATAGTCAGAATGGTAGACCTATAGACTCGTACCATTGTCTACTACAACAAAACTGAAGAAACTTCCTGTGAGAAGCAAAGATGGGGAACACCAGGAAGGTATCTTTTAAGTCTAACCATACCATGCAGCCCCCTGGTTGAAGGACATCTCTCAGTTGATGGATTACATTCATCTTGAAGTGGCTTTACACTCGTTGAATTCCTTCAAATTAATTACAGGTTTGTGCTAGTGTTGCACTGGCCTGCTGGGCAGTCTGACACTGCAGATGGGCCAGCTTTAAAGGACCAGTGTATTGATTATTTTTTGGGGCCCGTGGGCTGTCTGTAATATCCCATGTTATTTATACTGCTATGTCAATACTGTGAATAGTTAAGACTAAACTTAAGTTGTCTGATGTGGCTCCAGAGTCTCCCTTTACCATTCCCATCCTTTCATGTATGTGTGTGTACGCATGCTTCCTCACTCAAGATTATAGTACGAAGAATGCGGGGGAGAGATCAGGTGGCGGTTAAAAGTAGAATTTGTTCTGTCAAAAATTGGAGACTGATGACCAGCATTAAACCTTCTGTGGGAACTCACCGTGTCTGAGAGAATTATTACACGGCTCTTTTGGAGATGAGGATGGAGCACAATATCCGTGTTCGCCTGCCTGGTACTTGTACTGTATCCCACCATCAGTGAGTCTTTTGTTTACCAGCTTCGTCTCTGCTTTGGAAGGGCTGCCGTCTTTGCGCTTCCTGAGCTTCCTCTGCTGCGCACTACGATCCCTTGTGATTCCACCTCTTCCTCCATGGTTGCACTGCTAGTCACGCCTACTTCCTCTGCTTAGACAAACACCTGGGGAGAAGCCCTCGGATCTGACTATTGCTTGAGAGAGGAATAAATAAATGTCTAGCTATCGCGTCAAGAATTTTCAATTCTATTAAGGACACAGAGGAGAGAATTATGCTTCTCTTTCTTTAGCTACTAAAACACAGCAGCCAATGAAAACAATACACAGAAATTACTACATTCCCATGAGCACTTTAGCTCATCTTTCACCAAACAGGGCCCCCAGTCATATGTATTGCCATGAAACCATAATTCTTCTTCTGTCTTCGAAACCAACAGCTTCAACCATAAACCAAATGATATGATTCAAACGTGAGCCAACTTGGTCCAACATGACCCGATGACCAGTCCAAGCACTCGGCATTCGAACGTCAGGGAAAATCGGGAAACTCCGATCCATCCAATGGATTCAGCCAGCCAAACCTGGACACAGTCTTCACCGGTTTAGAGTCTATGCCTGCGAGACAGAAAAAATGTAATCGTAATATCCCAACTCTAAAAAGAAAATGCATTCAACAGGGAGCTAACATCAAACAGTGATATAGTTGTCATAATCACAATATGCATAAAACATTGATATATCTATCATTACATATCACAGTGTTTGCTGGTGGGATAATCCTTGCCTCTGTGTCCTCAATAGAAATTCTTGACGCGATAGCTAGAAAAAAATGTATTCTATGGCAAGACCGAAGACTTCGGATTATGCTTGTTGAAAGCTGTGCCACGACAACAGATGCAACATCTTTGTTATAAAACACTGTGAAGGTGCAGTCAGAAGACCCATCCAAACCTCCATTATAACCTCCAGTCTAGACCCTCAAGAGATCCTCGTTTGCAGGCTGTGCCCACAAGAACTGAAGGACCACATCCACATACCACAATACCAAATATTTTGGTGCAGGGGGATAACCCATTTCAACAACCCAATGGATTTTACAGATGAGAGCATGCTCCTCCGCGGGCTTACGGTCCACATGAGGGTGATCTACCAAAATGGCTGAAGGAATATTGTTAATAATCCTGTAAACTAAACCTTGAGCTGCTAGGATAGACAAAAAATGTACTACCCTCTGCACTGTGGTCCCCAAGGGATCCACACTCCGTTCACCGCAACAAGAAACCCAACCTTTCCATCCCGCAGAATATCTCTTGTGGGTACTGGGAACCCATGATTGGGATAAAAAGAACATAGCCTGCTCTGAAATTCCAGGCACTTGGCATTGTCTCCCAAAAATCTCCATGCCATGAGAAACAATTGTCCCTAGACCACTCACTGATAGGGAAGCCCCATCAGATTCAAGAGCAGGTCCAGAAAAGGGCAAATCTGTACCGATGGAGCACATGACAGGGCCATGGCCACCGGGAACCATGACTGTGCTTTCCAGCACGGGGTCACCAGAACCACTTCTACGGACTGGTGACGGATCTGGGAGCAAACCCTCTGGATCATTGCAAATGGGTAAAGGCATACCAAGCCTCCCAACCAAGATGGTAGGAAAGCATCTGAGTTCTCCGCCAGAGGATCCAACCTCCAACTGTAAAAACACGGCAGGGGAGAGTTTAGGCAAAATGCAAACAGGTCCACCACACACGGAGCCCATAAACCATTCAGAGCTTTGAAGATGTGAGGATGAAGTCTCCAGTCGCTGGAGTTTGCTTCAATGTTTGCCCAGCCTGGAATATATTCCAATGTCACTGCAATCCTGTGTTCCAGGAAATAATGCCAAAAGTCCTTGGCAATTCTTGCCAGGACACAAGAGCGAGTACCCCCCCAACTTGTTGATGTACCATATAGCTGACCAGAGACAGGTGAAGCATTTTGTCTTGTGAGGAGATAAAGTCTTCACTGCTAAGCAAACTGCAAGGAGTTCAAGACAGTTGATGTGAATCCGAAACTCCTCTGGAGACCATCTGCCTCTCGTCTTCACTGAACCACATCTCACACCTAGCCCCATCTGCTGGTATCCGACTCTATGATCACTTCTGGAACACAGGTAAACATTTCCTTGCTGTTCCAGGTGTCCATGATCCAGCCATCAGGAGATCTCCGTTCTGGCTTCCTCCGACAGAGCAATGTGTTCCGTGTAGGACAGACCCCAGCGAAGATGCAGAATTTTGAGCTGTTGAAGGGCTTAATAATTGAGAGGCCCTGGAAAAATGGCTTGAATGGAGGATGTATGAAGGCCTACCAGCCTTGTAATAAATCTGCAGCAATATTGTCTGGGACGCCAGAGCTCACCTCAATTCCTTCTTTATGGAAGCATCTTCGGAAACGGAAGTCTGAGCATGGCAGATATTGAGTCCACTTGTAACCCCAAAACCTCCGGATTCTGGGATGGGGTCAGAAGAGATTTTCCACTGTTGATTATGAAACCCAAGACTTTCAGGAGTCGGGTCGCCCAGGAGAGAAGGAGAACCGTGCCATGCTACTGGTCCATAATGAGGATGTCGTCCAGATCAATTGTACACCTCTTTCTCTGAGACATTGGACTATCGGGTGCATAAGCTCAGTGAAACACCAATGGGCCAAGGAGAGACCAAAGGGAAGAGTGGAAAACCCGTAGCACTTGTTGCACCAATAAAACTGAAGAAATATCTGAAGAGGCTGAAAAATTGGGATCGCAAATATGTGTCTTTGAAATTGAGACGCACCATCCATTTCCCTTCCTGCAGCAGATCGCAAATGAGATGGATGCCCTCCATCTTGAGATGTCGACAGACTATCCAAGAATTGAACTGACGCAGTTTGATTACCAGACATAAACCCCGCCTTTTTCTGAACTAAAACAATTGTGCTCATGAACCCCCTGGGTTGTGGTATAGTGCGAACTACCGCTCGCTTGTGGAGCAAATCCAGAATCTCCATGTGTCACGGGGTCTCTCACCTCTCCCAGAACAGCGACCCCGAGGATATAGAGGATGAACCATTCCCCGCTCATGCCGTGCCTTTACTTCTCTTGCAGCTGTCTCATCCCTTTATGGCTTCTACCATCCAAGAGAAAGGGTGTAGTGGTCCCTTAAACCCTGACAGCTTCCTGTAATTACCTCGCGCCCAGAGAGGTTACTCCATTCCGGTGTTTCGACCAATCACGGCTAAGGACAATGAAACGGGGAGTTTAAATCCCGAAAACAGCGGAAGACGGCGCGTGATTGATAGGGCGGAGTCAGCACTCGAGGAGACGCCGACAGATCCAGTGGAGAACGGCGACCCCTTTGTAACCTCCTGATGCCGATCTTTGAGGACCACCCATGTTTCCAGCAATGCCGAGACTCACAGAGCTGACCCGACTCCAGAGGAAACGAGACCACCATCCGAGGTAGCTGGGAGGACAGGAAAGACCAAGCAAAGACCCAGCACAGAAGCCAGCCACATTTCAGGAGGAGCGTGGCTCACACAGGTACGAAATTGCCTAAGGTGCCTTGGAGGGAAGTGGGTGTCTGGCGCCAGTGAAAGCAACTCCTTATAGAGGGGAGGGAAGGGTGACTAGTGTAGCCCTGACAACCCCCCCTTACACTGGTGAAGGCTTGAGAAAGGTGCAAGTATCCCATCACTCCACGTCCCGTCGCCTCATAAGCCCCCGAAAGGGTCACTCATTCCAGTCTTTCTTTATCTGAGGCACTCCTGAAGAAAAACAGAGAGAAGCTGGAGAATTCGCAACACCGGTCAAAAAGAAAGAACAAGAGAATCAATATCTTGTGCATAAACATTCCTTAACAACTACTATGAAATAAAATAGTGGAAGAAAAGAAAGTAACCAACACCTCTCATTATTTCGCAAATTTCCAACACCATGTCTATAAAAAGACTGTTGGGTTGGAAATAAAGGAGAGGAAGAGGAGGAATCTCCAGAGAAGACGTCGAATAGAATTCCAGTCGGAGCCCCTGCACTGCCTCCAGGACCTTTGCAGGGCAGGCCAATGCATGCGGCCACCAGGTCCCTGACCCATCCAAAATATCAAGAACAGCTTGATAGGGGCTCAAGCCTCCACAAAGGAGTATGTAGTTGACCGTGGTGTGAACATTTTGGGTTACTTGGAGCAACGGAATATTTGTATGATAATTAATCCTTGTAAAGCACCATAAGTGTTCAGTGTCATCAAAAATGTACTAGATGATGTCTTAGAAGAAAATGTTTTTGGGAATGAACTGGAATGCCTGAAATGATCTCTGGCATCAGGTAGCTCTGAAAGGTGGAGCATAACCTGACATACAAAAAGTGTTCAATATTCCATTGTCAGTAAGGAAGGAAATATAAGAAGCCTTTTGGCAAGCTGACGTATCATTGAACCTATTACAGCACTCCAGCAGGTATCACCAGTGGCCGTTGCTAAAAAGAACACTGGTGAAGTGAAACTATGCTTGCCACTTACTGATGATATGGTGGCCACCCTCAGTGATTACAAGGTTTTCACCATCCTCAATTTCATGGCTGCATGCCACCAGGAAGGCTTGCACAAAGACTCACTGCTTTTATCACATTTCACGAGGCATTCCAAATACCTTCTGACCTGTACTCCGCATCATCAGACTTCCAGAGGATAATGAATCAGCTTTTTGAAGGCATGGATTGATGTCCTGTTCTTTTCAACAAATGAAGAAGTACACTTGCCTATTTTGCACAAAGGACTGCAAAGAATTCATTATAGTGGACTCACATCCAGAAAAGAGAAATGCCAGTTCATGCTAATAAGTGTGGAATAACTAGGGCATGCCACCCAAGCCAACTTTGTTTTCTGTAATCACAGACACACCTAGACTGAGCAAAAAGGAGGGCTTGCCTCATCCCTAGGATTATGTGAATTATATGCTACATACCCAAAGAACTGTGCTGATATGGTAGAGCCAATGAGAAGATTGACCAAGAAAGATACCATTTTTGTGTGCAAAAAAGACTCTAAAGAAAGCATGTAGGAACTCAAAGAGCAACTTCAGTGAACTCCCTTTCTGAAGTCATTCGATGAGACACTGAAATCTGGGGTAAAGGTTGATGTGAGTGAAATCGGACTAGGAGCAGTTCTGAGTCAAATTGGTAGCAATGAGGAAAAACCGACTGCCTTTGCTTCACTTAAACTAAGAGATCCTAAGGCTAAATACTCAGTAATAGAATATGATCCTTTGGCATGCATGTGGGCTGTGACCAAGTTTAAGAGTTTTTTAAAGAGCAGAGCATCAGGGTCAGATTGGCACTGCAGGCACTCGGGCAATGGGCCGGTATCTGAGTTGCAGCTGTTGGCAATTTGTTTTTTACAGCTTGGTGGCCGATTTGTACTGTATCTGTGCTGTGCAGATGCCGCCAGAGGCCCAGTGGGGCCAGAGCGGCTTTTCTGGAGGCAGACGGTCCTCTGTTACCTCCCTCTTACCAACAAAACTGAGGTGTCATTCCCAGTCTCTCACTCTGCCGGCCCTTTAATGTATGCAGATTAAACAGGGGGCCTGAGCAGAAGTGGACTCAGTTATATTCAGGTGTGGTTCACCATTCCATTGTGAACTAATCCGTGAAAAAAAAGGTACTGGCAACATTTGCATTTTTTTTATCTCAATGAAGTCAAGAAAACTTTCCATTTTAGAGAAACCCCGCCCTCTCCTTCTTTTCATAACATTTAAAACACTTAAGCAGTGTTTTACGAAAAGGCACAATCTGCAAATGTGGGCCACGTTTTTTTAGGGTGCCCGGGCTTATTTTTTATCCCAATCCAACACGGGAAACCTTCTGTGCAAGCTCACCTTAGTTATTACACTGTCACTAGATGGAAAAAATACAAAAAACAGCCTAAACACTGGTGCATACACCAGCCCATCTTGCAGTGTCAGAGGGCCCGCCACGCAATGTTAGCACTTGTGTGTACCCTTTCATCATACACAAGAAACACTGGGATAAACACTTAATTTTTTTACTTAGCAGCAAAGAAAAAGGAGGGGCAGTCTACAGAGGGTCAGAGAGGGGTCAGAGAAGGGTGATTGATAGACTGTATTTTACTATGTTATTAGTTTTTAGCTTGAGCCTAGCGGCAGCACGCATGTTCTGCTCGCTCTGCGAGACTGCTGTAGTAGAGTATGGGAGAGAAGACGCGTCCACTCTCCTCGCATATTTTTCATTGGTTTGTGTCATTGTCTTTCATAAAGGCTGCCATCGGATTTGTTAATAGGCTTGTTAGTCCCTCCTTAGTACGGTCTTGTCTTCATTTGTACCCTCCCATGGCTACTGACCCTTTTACTTCAGTTGTTGCACGGGAAATGTTATTTAGTCTATAAGCACTATTTACTTTATTTAGTTGCTCTTACTGCAGGGTGGACATGCACTGCTTCAGCTGAAACCGCTTGTGTTTTTTTAAGTAGCACGGCCACCCCCGTATCACGGGCTCCTGCTTTCAATCACTTTAACCCAGCATTATCTTGTGTCTGTTTCAACCCCCCAAGTAAAATGGATTTAGAAATGATTAGCGAACTAAGTCATGTGAATTCCAGGTAGCACACAATCCTGTGCTAATTGGCCGAAGCTGACAAAACAGCACATCTGTGTTACATGTCATCTGTACGAAAGCCACCTGATGGGTTGTTTTCAAAAGCCTATTTTATTAACAACACCACCACCACCACTACCACCACCACCAATACCACCACCATCAATACCACCACTTACATCAATACTACCACCACTGCCAATACCACCACCAATACCACCACCAACAATACCCCCACCGCCAACACCACCACCATCAACACCACCAATACCACCACCAACACCACTACCACCACCACCAACACCACCACCAATACCACCACTACCAATACCACCACCACCACCAATACCTCCACCACCACCATCACCAATACCACCACCATTCTTGAAACATTATTATGTCGGCCTCTTCTATAAAGGAAGACCAATCCTCTGAGGCAACTTTAGAACCTAAACCAGCTATATTCCAAGAAAGAATTTTAAGTGGGCTAGGCTCAGATAGACTAGATGACCCATGGTTACCAGCTCTCTCAACAACTAGAAGAACTTTAGGGTTGACATAGTCAGCAGCAGTGATCTCAATGGATTCTCCCTGGATGGTGGATAACGGCTTTAACTTTGCAACTCCCCGACCCTCCTGCGAAAGTCAATCACAATCTTCGAGCCCAGATAGTGGTGCAAAGCGGTTTGTGGTTGGGACCCGAAGGGGTCCTACCTGTAACACCCCTCTGTCTCTTATGTGAACACCCTGCCTTCTATAACTTGACATAAGTTTACTATGGGAGTTATAAAAGGAGCTTAAGGGGCAAACGGTAATTTTAGATGAATTGCTGCCCCCTGTGTTGTTACTCAAATAGTCTAATATCATTCTGGTTACTCCCGAATTATTAAAATTAGCCACAACACAGTCATCACTCTCAGTTTTGGCAGTCGGGTCCAACAATGAGCACCGCCTCGCCATAATAAGATGCTCACTAATATCCCACTCCGGACTTACTCTTTTTTTCATTTGGGTGTTAAGCCAATGCATCACCTTCAGCATTAACTGATCCGTCGTTTCATTTTGTCCCTCTTGTACTGGGGGCACTTGTCTAAGTATTACCACCAGCGGGGCTGCTGCCGGGGGCTAATCAATAACTCCCGGCACAGAACCACGGACAAACCTAACTTGACCCAGATTATGAGACATTCATGCTTGAACGAAGTTTCCCCTTATCTGTGGTTGCCTGACCTCATGATCTCCCATTGGCCCCCTCGAACAATCATCCACAACCTTTGGGGGAGAGCAAGGTACAAACAGCGCCGACTCCCCCGACAAATCCACCGGGTCTTCACCCCCATCCTGTACACAACCAGCTAAGGAACACAAGCCCGAACCCTCTAGTAAGTTGAAGAAGCAACAAAAGGTAACGGAACAGAAGGGTTGGGCAAAGCAATTCCACCAGAAGAACTATTAATAGGGACAGGAGGAGACTGAGGGATAGTTTGAAGACCCACTGATTTTACAACCCCAGATGTTATCTTAACCTTAGCACATTGATCACAAAGCAAAAGTTTATGCTCAATCTGAACCAATTTATCCAAGATCGGATTCAACGTAAGAGTTAACATTTCCCTTAGTTTTAGTAAAAGGTGCTCCCCATTGAAACTTGACGAAATAGTACTCAACAAGGGAGGTTCAGGGTCGTTGATAGTCACATGAGGACTATCAGCTACCAAGGGAGAGGGAGGAGGCAGAGTAGTTCCAACTACAGTTTTTCCAGACCTCGAAATTTTTGCGGATTTTCCTGAATGTTGCGTCCCCCCGCGTTTCCTTTTAACATTGACAGTGTCCTTACATAAACTTAATGGCACAGTCTTTTTTTGAGACGTAGACCTCGAGGACAGCGTTTGGGCAGATGATAGTTCAGGATTCTTAGGTGATAATGCTCTTACTTTTGAGCTGGGAGCAGTAACCACATCCCCCGCTTCAAAACAAGGAGAGTGCAATGCGGGAGATACACCAACTCCTGAGGAAAGATAGGCTGTTCCTGGGTTTAAAGCAGGTGCCCTTTCAGGAGTTCTAACAGTCGTTAAAGGACCCAAGGAAGATCTTCCATTACCTTGGGGATCCAGGGACAACCGCCGCTCAGTTAAAGTTATTTCCCGTTCTAATAGGGAAGCTGCCCTTACTATAAAGTTATCCAAGGTCCCCGTGACACTCCCTCCCGCATGATGTTTTGTTGATCTTCCATCTCGCAGATTCATGATAAGGGATAGGGTGGGTGGTCAAGCCTAGATACACAACACTAAATATGGAACGAAAAAAAAGGGTGAATATGTATCGAATGATTAACAATCCTAAACAAATACAATCAGACGAGACGTGCTAAAGGTGTCCTCAAGCTATACACCAACAATACGAGGGATGGCCCAGCCCTGCCTCTACCTGTCTCGAACGGGCTCAAACGGGCCCGCCCTTGGCCCGGGCGAGCCCGCGCGCGTACCGCGCTGCGGGAGGCGCTCTCAGCTTTTGAATTTTTGAATACCACTACCACCAATACCACCACCACCAACAGCAGCACCACCAATAGCACCACCAGTACCACCACCAGTACCACCACCAATACCACCATCACCACCAGCAATACCACCACCACCAATACTACCACCACCAATATCACCACCAATACCACCACCACCAATACCAATACCACCACCACCAATACCCTCATCACCACCAATACCACCACTAATACCACCACCATCACCAATACCACCACCACCACTACCACCACCAATACCACCACCACCAATACCACCACCACCAATACCACCACCAATTCCACCACTACCACCACCACCAATACCACCTCCACCACTATCAATACCACCACCACCAATACAACCTCCACCACCACCAAAACCACCTTCACCACCCCCAACACCACCACCCCCAATACCACCTTGTCTGCCCCAATACCACCACTACTATCACCAATACCACCACCACCACTACCACCACCAATACCACCATCAATACCTCTACCACCACCAATACCACCTCCACCAATACCACCACCACCACCACCACTACCACCACCAATTTCACCTTAACCACCACCAATACCACCTACACCACCACCAATACCACTAACACCACCAATACCACCACCAACACTACCACCACCGATACCACCTCCACCATCACCAATACCACCACCACCACCAATACCGCCATCACAAATACCACCACTACCACCACCAATACCACCAATATCAATACCACCACCACCAATACCATCATCACCACCAATACCACCACCAATACCAATACCACCTCCACCAATACCACCACCACCACTACCACAACCAATACCACCTCCACCACCACCAATATCACCACCACCAATACCACTACCAATACCATCATCACAAATACCACCACTACCACCACCAATACCACCAATATCAATACCACCACCACCAATACCACCTCCACCACCAATACCACCACTAATACCACCACCACCACCAATATCACCACCAACAATACCACCATCAATACCACCACTACCACCCCCAATATCACCAGCACCAATTTTTTTTTTTTTTTTAAACAAACTTTATTAGGTCACAGAACACAATGCAGTCAATCCCCGTCCCCCATAGTCCTCCCCCCAGCCAAATCAGGACATCTTGCAATAATCACCCCGGCACATAAGCTACCTCTGTACAGCATTCACCCCAATAATGTCCGTGCTACTAGGTAGTGCATCCACAGGAGTAATCCACCATGAGTGTGCGAGACAGCTAAAACACCCCCACCCCATCTCCCAACATCCCCCCCAACGAGCCCCTCCTCCCTACCCACCCACCCAAGCCTGTCGCCCGTACCTATCAGAAGTACATGTACATCAAAACCTCAGCCACCACCCGTCGAGTCCGCCTCCCAGCAATCCCAACAGACAGTACCGCAAGAGCAGAGGGGGGAAGCCCTGTATAGTGCACTCAAGGAACCGGGGTCCCGTCATCCCCCACCGGATCACCCCCATCCCCCATAACCGAACCTTTGAACAAGTCCAGGAGAGCCATCCATGCCCGGGCCCCTTCGTGCGATCTTTCATTGTCACTGCGTCGAGCCAAGCACAATCTATAAGTCCCCTCACTTCCCGCCCATTTCTCCATTTCCCTAGCCCACCGTAAGAAATTAGGGCCCTGCCGCGCCTTCCAATGAGAAGTAATCTCCCGCTTGGCCAGGACCAGCCCTAGATCAATAAACCTACTGGTGATCTTAGTCTTTGCTGTGTGCGGAAAGCCATGTAGCAAGCAGACCCCCGGGCCTACCTCCAAGTCCCTCTCTGTCACCGTCAGGAGTAGCGTCGCCACTTCCTCCCAAAACCCTGTCACCTGCGGACAGTCCCAGAGCATGTGTAGAAAAGTCGCTCCACTATAACCACATCGGGGGCAAGCATCTGGCCCACCAAAGTACTCAGCTATCTTGTGAGGGGTAAGGTATGCCCTATGAAAGATATAAAACTGTATAAGCTGGAAGCGTGCATTTCGTGTACACTTCCAAGGACGCTCCATGATTTCCTCCCAGTTTTTGTCCGTAAGAGGCGCTCCCAGATCCGCCTCCCACTTGACGCGCAGGGCAGCCAGGGGTCGCCGCATATCACCAGTAATCCGCCTATAAAGGCAAGTCACCGCCTTATAGACACCCGCTCCCATCACTACATACTGACAGGCAAGAGATGTGTCCGGCTCCATCATCCCCTTCCGCCAGTGCTTTCTGACGGCCGCAGTCAAGGCTGCATGGAATAGGAAGTCCCCCCGCGGGAGATCATGCCGCTCCCTAAGGTCGTCAAAAGGTAGCAGGTTACCATCCTCATACAAGTCTCCCAATGTCATAACTGCCCCCTCCTCCCAGGCCAATAACCGGTTCCGGTCTCCCCCGTGGGGTAGCGCCTCACACATTCGCAACGGGATCTCGGGTGCATAGGGAATAATCACACGCGCCCTCCTAGCCAACCGCGCCCAGCATTGTCGAACCACCCTCAAGTCCGGAGGAAGTGAGGCATTCCTCATCGGCACCCGGAGCAGCACGCACGATAATTGGGACCAGCTCGGATCCGCCCCTCCCTGTTCTTCCGGACGCCTGATGTGCCCCGCCACCCACTTCATGAACCACTGGAGCTGCGCAGTATGGTAATAGGACTCCAGGTCCGGCAACGCAAGGCCTCCCTCACTCCTAGGACGCTGTAGAGTAAGCAGCGCTACCCTCCGTCTCCCCGCACCCCAGATGAACCCCGTAATCAACGAGGTCAGCTGAGCAAATAGCTTTCCCGGAATCCAGATTGGAAGAGTCCCAAAGTAATAAAGAAATCTGGGCAAAATCACCATTTTCACTAAGGCGACCCTGCCGGCCACCGACAATGGGAGAGTGCCCCAAAACTCAAAGCAGGTTTTCGCCCCTCTTATCGCTCGCCCCACGTTACCCTCTAACAAATCAGCGGGATCATGATAGATCCTGGTTCCCAAGTAAGGCAAACACCGGGATTCCCATGGGACATCCCCCTGGCGTAGCAACCCCTCTGGGCCCGTGGGAAATAGGCAAGACTTGGTCCAATTCACCCGGAGTCCCGCCACCCTCCCCAGCGTCTCCAGCAAACCCCGCGCCCCTTGTAAGGCCTCCCCAGCATTCGGCAAGAAGAGCAGTAGGTCATCCGCATATAATGCTATGTGCTGCTCTCGTCCCTCGACCAGTAGCCCTGGAAAATACCGCCCCAGCCTAGCATGAGCGGCCATGGGCTCCATTGCCAGTGCAAATAATAAGGGGGACAGCGGGCACCCCTGTCTCGTTCCCCGACCGACCGCGCATGCACTAGATATCAAGCCCCCCGTCCGCACCCTAGCAGTGGAAGCACTATAAAGAAGCGCCGTCCATTGAACAAAACGTTCCCCCATCCCAAAAGCCCTCAAGACATCAAAGAGGTAAGGCCACTCCAGGCTATCGAAAGCTTTTTCAATGTCGACCGCAAATATGCAGGCCTCCTCCTTGTCATAGGAGTCAGAACCCAAGATGCGCATCAGTCTGCGTACATTCATTGCAGTATTGCGGGTGGGAATGAACCCAGCCTGATCCTCATGGATCAGTTGCAACATATGGGGCATCAATCGACTAGCCAGGATACGACTCAAAATCTTGTAGTCGAGGTTGAGCATCGCCAGCGGCCTATATGAGGACCGTTCCCAAGCAGGTTTACCCGGCTTAAGAAGGGGAACTATGAGGGCTTCTCGCGTGGTAGCAGGGAGGGTCCCTTCTCGGCGCGCCCCATTATACAGTGCCACCAAGCAGGGTACTAGCACATCTGCATACGCTGCATAGAACTCGATGGGGAGTCCATCGGTGCCCGGGGTCTTGTTCCTAGCCATGTGCTTTATGGCACTACGTACTTCACCCGCTTCTACATCCCGACCCAGCGCCTCAGCATCTGCCGCCACAAGTTTTGGGAGCCCCGCACCCGGCAAAAATTCTGTATCTGTTGGACAACCAGGGCCCGCCCCACTCCGATATAGCTCTGCGTAGTACTGTAAGAAGTGGTCATTGATGCCTTTTTGGGTGTATAGTACCTCCGTACCCTGCCCCCTCAGTTCTGCTATCGGGGTCCCCCTGCGGGCCGGATTGGCCAGCCAGGCCAGCAATGCCCCTACCTTATCACGTTCCGCATGCGCCCTGTCCATGTAGAATATCACCAGCACCAATACGACCAATACCACCAACAACACCACCGCTACCACCACCTCCAATACCACCACCATCAATACCACCACCACTACCACCACCACCAACACCACCACCAATACCACCACTACCAATACCACCACCACCACCAATACCTCCACCACCACCATCACCAATACCACCACCATTCTTGAAACATTATTATGTCGGCCTCTTCTATAAAGGAAGACCAATCCTCTGAGGCAACTTTAGAACCTAAACCCGCTATATTCCAAGAAAGAATTTTAAGTGGGCTAGGCTCAGATAGACTAGATGACCCATGGTTACCAGCTCTCTCAACAACTAGAAGAACTTTAGGGTTGACATAGTCAGCAGCAGTGATCTCAATGGATTCTCCCTGGATGGTGGATAACGGCTTTAACTTTGCAACTCCCCGACCCTCCTGCGAAAGTCAATCACAATCTTCGAGCCCAGATAGTGGTGCAAAGCGGTTTGTGGTTGGGACCCGAAGGGGTCCTACCTGTAACACCCATCTGTCTCTTATGTGAACACCCTGCCTTCTATAACTTGACATAAATTTACTATGGGAGTTATAAAAGGAGCTTAAGGGGCAAACGGTAATTTTAGATGAATTGCTGCCCCCTGTGTTGTTACTCAAATAGTCTAATATCATACTGGTTGTGAGAAGTTGGCCTGATGTATGATGTCACTAGTTATAGTGTACACCTTATATCAGTCCAAATACCCTTATGGTGATTGGTTGTAAAGTCAACCTTATAGACCAGCTATCCTAGTGGTAGCATGGACAAGAGCAGTCTTAGGCTAAACTCTGAATGGCATGTGAAGCCAGCTGTGATACCATATGTAATCCCTTGAATACCAAATGAAAGGACACCACAACAGATATATATATAAAATAAAGTGTATTTATTCTAAGCAAACCCTCAGCACTCTTTATGAGTTTAGAGGTAAGTACAACACAGTCTTATCAATGCATACAGTAAGTCACACAGGTAAGTAATACAGTTAGGCCCTAGGGGCCACGCAAACCATATACTAAATAAGTGGTATAAGAACCACTGTCACGGAAATAGAATAGGCCTAGGCCTAGGGAATCGCTGGGGCTACACTACACTAGCGTTAGTTAGGAAGTGGGAGGCCCACGGGATTCGTGTGCAGAGTGGAAACACTCACGCGTAATGCGTAAAAGTCAATAGCAATGTTACAGTTTAGAAATAGATAGATTTAGGACACTTCCGGAGTAGCTAGGAAGTTGAGACTTGAAAACTAGACACTAGGATAGTCACTATCCTGATGAGCACCGGAGTACCCAAGTTACCTAGCCCACAGGCTGCGGGTGCATAGGGGTGAAGATGCGTCGTTTTCGTCGTCGACTCCTATGGATGCCTGAAGAAAGATGCTGACAGGCAGTCAGGGGAGAGTGTCCGGTGGATCCCAAGGCTGGGATCAAGAAGAGAAGAAACCTGCAAGCAGAAGGGACAGAGTCAAGGTCACTAGCCAGTGACCACGTGGAACCAGGAAGGAACCAGGCGATGTCGTGAAGAGTTGCAGGTGAAGGTGAAGCTTGTCGCTGCAGCCAGGAGGACCAGGAAGCGTCGAGGACGACCAGGACCAGGAGGCGAGCTGTCCCACGAAGGCTCTTGCTGTCGGCGGCGTCAAAGTTGGACTAGGACTCACCCAGCCTTGGCAAGCGGAACCCACGAAGAACAAAGGACTTGCTTCTGGTGCAGACCAGGAAGGTCTGGGGTGCTTCTTCTTTGCAGAGAAGCGGGAGCCAGTCTGGAGGAGCCAAACCAGCGCAGAAGATTTCAGGGAGCGTCGTCACAAAGGCCACTAGCCAGCGGGCAAGCAACCGGACAGACGCGGCAAGCAGGAAAATGCTGAAGGGCCCCACGCAGGACTCGTGGAGTGTGGGGGGCTGGTCTTCGGTGCAGATGGTGCTTGGGGTTGGGGCTTCTCAATCCCCGGTGCACAACTTCGAGGGTACCTCAGAAGCTGCGCTGTAAGTTACTAGCCACTTTTCCCAGGTAGCCGGTCCCACGTCGCTCGTCGCCTCCACGGATCTCAGCTCTGCTGCAGATGTGGATGAGGGTCGGAGAAGTCTGGAAATCAAGGCTCTGGTCGGGCTCTGCAGTCGGTTCCTCGTCGAACGTTTCACAAAGCAAAGGGTGGTCACTTGATGGTGCCTGTTTGCACAGGGTAGCCACTCCTTGGCTACAAGGGAGATTCTTCAGTCTTCTTCTTTCGTCGAATGTCGAAGGTCCAGAGTTTCTGTTCAAGTTTGCAGGTTCAGGATAATCTAAAGTCTTGAGGCCCAACTCCCACTCTTATACTAATCTGGGGGGCTGGGATACCTGCTAGGTCACGCCTTATGGGTGGGACCTGGGAGGGGGTGGTTACACCCACTTCCCTTTGTCCAGTTTCGCGCCAGAGCTGGGGCTGGAGTGCCCCAGCGCCGGTTTGAACTGGACTATGCAAGGAACACCTTGTGTGCCCCAGGCATGTCTCATTCCTTTCAGCCCACCCTGCCCCAATACACTAAAGGCTGTCTGGGGAGGTGCTAGCACCTCCCCAAGCAGGAAACCTATTGTCCAGGCCTCCCTGGCTGGGATCACTCCCAGCAGCAGGAGGTCAGACTTGTGTCTGTGGCAGCAGCATCCATTTTGTGATGCTGAGGCTTTGGTTAGAGATAAACAGCCAAGTAGGATTTTAACATGTCTCTCCCTCTAGAAGGGAGGAATAATATCCTCATCACCAGAAATGGTATGGGGGTATTATTCCAAAGTGTTAGACACCTTACACGACATGTTTTGATAAAGCCAAACCATAGTTACCATAACCGTTTTAAGATTATAAGGCACTTTAAGAGTATATGGTAGGCTATATCATAGAACAGCTATAAGGACATGGTTCCGAAAGCTGCAGACAGGCTCAGCTCATGCTAGAGCACCATCTCACATGTTACCAAGCACTCTGCCTCCAGGATTGTCAAGGCCTGCCATAGGAGTGACTGATAGGTACACATGTGTCTATATATAAGGTAGGTATAGGAATACTACACCTAAGCAAGGGGTGATTACACGACCTTGCCCCAGCTGAGTGATCAGCCAGTTGTGTCTGATTGGAAGGCCAGACCAGGGGTGGCATAATACATGCTGCAGCCCCTGGGAGGCCTAGGGTACACCTATGCCCTGGGTACCTAGGGTACACTGTACAGGGTCCAATAAGGTGATCCTTACCAATTGGTTATGTACCTAGGGTACATGGAGTCCATTTTAAAGAGAGAGCAGACAGCCTGAGACCCTGAATGGCAGGATCTCAGGCCAACTAAGTCGAAAAACCAGCTAGACACTAGGCAAAAAGTTGGGGGTAACCATAGTCAGATATCCACCTTCCTACACAACCCCCCCCCAAACGAAAGGAGATAAGGCTGGCCTTGACAAGGTAAGCCTCTATTGCCTGAGTGGCCATATAAGGAAGAA
The DNA here is from genome assembly GCF_964204655.1 of Triturus cristatus. Classification (NCBI taxonomy): domain Eukaryota; kingdom Metazoa; phylum Chordata; class Amphibia; order Caudata; family Salamandridae; genus Triturus; species Triturus cristatus. The sequence continues at coordinate 80,907,882 of NC_140586.1, read as the reverse complement.
CCAGCACTGGCATGGTTACCCCCTGTCTCATGGTCCACTAAGCAATCCCTCATCCTAAGGATATCATAGGGTCTCCACCATAGGGAATCTCTACCTTGGGTGTGTCTTTGCAAAGTAAAAGGCTGGTGTTGAGATGGAGTACTGAAGTGAGTGTCCTTAAAGTGAGGCCTCAGCTTCCTCCAATCATCCTCCACCATGGATGCCTTTCTTTCTCTAACTGAGTTGCACTGTGCTCTCAGGGTCAGCCTCTGGCTACCTAAAGCTGGAGGCTGGGTCCCTTTTGTGGGCTTACTGGAGGGACAGGTCAGGTTTGGGGCCCTAAGGTCCCGTGTTTGCCTGTGCCCAACAGAATCCCTCTGGGGGAAGTCCCTAACTACCTGTGAAGGGGATCCCTCAGGAATGTTTTTACCCATCACCTGGCTAGGGCAACTAACCAGGCAATCCTCATTCTTTTGATGGGGGGGTTCTTGTGGACAGGGGCCCTCTTGGGGTCCACTGGCCTCCCTGACCTCTGCAGCCCTGGGCTGACTGAGGCAGGGTAGAGAGAGGCAGGCTACCTGCACCAGACTGGGTCCCACCTTGGAAGGGGCCACTGACATCAGAGGCTCTGCCAGGCCAGGCCTGGCTACCTCTGGGGCAGTTCCTTCACAAGGGGTGAGGTCAGATCCCTGAGGAGGCTGACCTTTTCCTAATGTCTGGGGGGAGGGAGACTTTTCTTCCTCCCCACTACTCTCTGTCTGTGTGGAGTGATCCATAGTTTCAGGCTTCACTACACCTATATCAGTCTGAGTGTGGGCTGAGACCATCACAGCCTTGCCAACCTTTTCAGGAAGGCACTCAGTTTGTGTTTGAGCTGTGACTGTCACAGCTCTGCCAATTTCTACAGGGAAGTCTGTCTGTGCCTGGGCTGTGGCTACCACTGCCCTTCCAACCTTTTCAGGGAGGAAAGCTACTTGGACAGGGGTTGTGACTGGCACAACCCCACTACCCTTTTTGGAAAGGCCTACCATTTTAGAATGGGTGTCTTGTTCAACTCCAGCCCAAGCTGAGAGTTCTAAGTCATTCCCCAGTAAGCAGTCCACAGGCAAGGTTGGAGACACTGCCACCCTTTTAGGGCCAGTGACACCTCCCCAGCTGAGACATACCTCTGCCATGGGATGACTGTTCTGTTTGCCATCAATGTTAGTTACCTGGTATGAGAAACCAGGCAAAAGCTGCTCAGAGGGAACTAGCCTATGGGCCACCATAGTGATGCTAGCTCCAGTGTCTCTGTAGGCCTCAGCTTTTCTACCATTGATGTAGGGTTCCTGTCTGTACCTACCCAAAGTGTTGGGACAGGCAGTGAAGTTGGCAAACCCCATGCCACCATCACAGACAAGAGTAGCTGCTGTAGGGGAATTGGCTAAGCCAGAGTCCCCCTGTGTTCCCCAAGAAAACCCAACCAAATTTTTGGGGGCACTCCCTCCACCTGGGGGATTACTGCTGACAGTAATAGGTGGTGTGACAGGAGTAGTTGGAGGAACAGTTTTGTTTTTAGCCTGTGGACAACTGCTGTCAGTTTTCCAATGCCCAGGTGTTTTACACACATGGCAGTAAGGCTTTTTAACTGTGGTAGAGGAGGGAGCTTGGGACCCACCACCCTGTGTGGAGTTTTGGGGCCCTGAGGAAGATTTCTCTTTTGCTTTATCCCCACCCTTCTCTTGAGGCTTGGTGGTATCTTTCTTTTGGTCACCACCCTGATTTTTAGGCCTAATCCTGGTCCTGACCCATTTATCTGCCCTCTTTCCCAATTCTTGGGGAGAGGTCAAATCTGAGTCTACCAGGTGTTGATGGAGAAGCTGGTTCTGACAATTATTAAGGATCTGCTCCCTCATAATCAAGTTGTACAATCCTGTATAGTCCTGCACCTTGCTGCCATTTAACCAACCTTCCAAAGCCTTAGTGGCACAATCCACAAAATCAGACCAGTCCTGTGTCTGTGTCTTCTGGGTGTCTCTGAACAACAACCTATATTGCTCAGTGGTTAAGCCAAACCCATCTATCAGAGCACTCTTCAGGACTTTGTAATTGTTTGCATCCTCATCACTGACTGTGAGGAGCTTGTCTCTACCTTTGTCAGAAAAGGAGAGCCACAAGATAGCTGCCCACTGACTTTGGGGTACCTGCTGTACTTTGCAGGCCCTCTCCAAAGCAGTCATCCATTTGTGGATGTCATCCCCATTCTGATATGGGGGGACTATCTTGCTTAGGTTTCTATGGTCATAAGACCTATCCCTATCTCTAGGGGTGTTGCTGCCACCAGTGGGTTCTGACCCACACAATTTTTGCTCTCTAGCCAGAGCAAGCTTCTCTTTGGCAAGGGCAATTTCTTCCCTCTGAATCCTCAGATTAGCTTCCCTCATTCTGGCTTTATGCTCCTTTCTCTCAGGTGAAGTCATTCCCCTGTGAGAGGAAGCATTAGAGATGCTAGAAACATGGGAGTGGATGGATTCCCTTGAAGGGGATCTGTCCCTCCTGCTTCTCTGTGAATGCCTACTTGTGGGTCTGTATGGGGGGACCCCATGCAAACTCCCATGTAAACTTAAGTTAGCCTGGCTAAGTCTCCTTACTTGGCTCTGGCTGTCTACCTCCCCATCTGAAGTCCCATCTGACTCATCTGTGGTGGGTAGACCCTTATCTACAGCTATGGCACCATCCCTGGCAGCTCTTTCAGCATCATAGGCCTCCAGAAGCTCCACTAGCTGTCTAAGGGTAGGGTTTGCACCCTGTTTTATTCCTCTGGAGGTACACAATTGTCTCATCTCCTGGAATGTGAATGCATCATACCTAGAGGGAACCTGTCTAGGATTCTCCTCTCCTGAGGGAGCATCAGTGTGATCTCCATCCAGGGGCATGATTCTAGTGAGGGTGTGGTGTGTGCACCTACCTACACTAGTTGTATCTACTAAACCTCTCTAGTAGTTGTAGTCAGGGTGTGTTACTCCCTTCACCCTACAACTACTAAGTCCAGTAGGACTTAAGTATTATAAACTATGTTATATGTACCTAGACAATATCTGTGTGATCTTCCAATTTAGTATCTCAAGATTACAATGGTATTACAACAGCAAGCTCAGATCCCAACCGCTGCTCACCAATGTGAGAAGTTGGCCTGATGTATGATGTCACTAGTTATAGTGTACACCTTATATCAGTCCAAATACCCTTATGGTGATTGGTTGTAAAGTCAACCTTATAGACCAGCTATCCTAGTGGTAGCATGGACAAGAGCAGTCTTAGGCTAAACTCTGAATGGCATGTGAAGCCAGCTGTGATACCATATGTAATCCCTTGAATACCAAATGAAAGGACACCACAACAGATATATATATAAAATAAAGTGTATTTATTCTAAGCAAACCCTCAGCACTCTTTATGAGTTTAGAGGTAAGTACAACACAGTCTTATCAATGCATACAGTAAGTCACACAGGTAAGTAATACAGTTAGGCCCTAGGGGCCACGCAAACCATATACTAAATAAGTGGTATAAGAACCACTGTCACGGAAATAGAATAGGCCTAGGCCTAGGGAATCGCTGGGGCTACACTACACTAGAAAAACAGAGTAGGTCGCACACTGCTCGTCATACTAGCAAATAGCCCCATAGAACTCTGGATACTGTAGTGGCAGCGGAGAGTACGCCTATGCCACGAGTGTAAAAAATAATGCCATCCCTGGACACGTGTTTCGAGGTAATTGCCTCTCGTCAGCAGGGAGCAGGTAGGTGTGAGGGGTGCCAAGTAGACTGCCAAAATATTAAAGGTAAAATACCTCTCACGGCGCGCAGGTGCGGTACCAAGGCTCGTCAGCCCAACGCGCTCAAGGGAGCTTAAATACAAAAACAGAGTAGGTCGCACACTGCTCGTCATACTAGCAAATAGCCCCATAGAACTCTGGATACTGTAGTGGCAGCGGAGAGTACGCCTATGCCACGAGTGTAAAAAATAATGCCATCCCTGGACACGTGTTTCGAGGTAATTGCCTCTCGTCAGCAGGGAGCAGGTAGGTGTGAGGGGTGCCAAGTAGACTGCCAAAATATTAAAGGTAAAATACCTCTCACGGCGCGCAGGTGCGGTACCAAGGCTCGTCAGCCCAACGCGCTCAAGGGAGCTTAAATACAAAAACAGAGTAGGTCGCACACTGCTCGTCATACTAGCAAATAGCCCCATAGAACTCTGGATACTGTAGTGGCAGCGGAGAGTACGCCTATGCCACGAGTGTAAAAAATAATGCCATCCCTGGACACGTGTTTCGAGGTAATTGCCTCTCGTCAGCAGGGAGCAGGTAGGTGTGAGGGGTGCCAAGTAGACTGCCAAAATATTAAAGGTAAAATACCTCTCACGGCGCGCAGGTGCGGTACCAAGGCTCGTCAGCCCAACGCGCTCAAGGGAGCTTAAATACAAAAACAGAGTAGGTCGCACACTGCTCGTCATACTAGCAAATAGCCCCATAGAACTCTGGATACTGTAGTGGCAGCGGAGAGTACGCCTATGCCACGAGTGTAAAAAATAATGCCATCCCTGGACACGTGTTTCGAGGTAATTGCCTCTCGTCAGCAGGGAGCAGGTAGGTGTGAGGGGTGCCAAGTAGACTGCCAAAATATTAAAGGTAAAATACCTCTCACGGCGCGCAGGTGCGGTACCAAGGCTCGTCAGCCCAACGCGCTCAAGGGAGCTTAAATACAAAAACAGAGTAGGTCGCACACTGCTCGTCATACTAGCAAATAGCCCCATAGAACTCTGGATACTGTAGTGGCAGCGGAGAGTACGCCTATGCCACGAGTGTAAAAAATAATGCCATCCCTGGACACGTGTTTCGAGGTAATTGCCTCTCGTCAGCAGGGAGCAGGTAGGTGTGAGGGGTGCCAAGTAGACTGCCAAAATATTAAAGGTAAAATACCTCTCACGGCGCGCAGGTGCGGTACCAAGGCTCGTCAGCCCAACGCGCTCAAGGGAGCTTAAATACAAAAACAGAGTAGGTCGCACACTGCTCGTCATACTAGCAAATAGCCCCATAGAACTCTGGATACTGTAGTGGCAGCGGAGAGTACGCCTATGCCACGAGTGTAAAAAATAATGCCATCCCTGGACACGTGTTTCGAGGTAATTGCCTCTCGTCAGCAGGGAGCAGGTAGGTGTGAGGGGTGCCAAGTAGACTGCCAAAATATTAAAGGTAAAATACCTCTCACGGCGCGCAGGTGCGGTACCAAGGCTCGTCAGCCCAACGCGCTCAAGGGAGCTTAAATACAAAAACAGAGTAGGTCGCACACTGCTCGTCATACTAGCAAATAGCCCCATAGAACTCTGGATACTGTAGTGGCAGCGGAGAGTACGCCTATGCCACGAGTGTAAAAAATAATGCCATCCCTGGACACGTGTTTCGAGGTAATTGCCTCTCGTCAGCAGGGAGCAGGTAGGTGTGAGGGGTGCCAAGTAGACTGCCAAAATATTAAAGGTAAAATACCTCTCACGGCGCGCAGGTGCGGTACCAAGGCTCGTCAGCCCAACGCGCTCAAGGGAGCTTAAATACAAAAACAGAGTAGGTCGCACACTGCTCGTCATACTAGCAAATAGCCCCATAGAACTCTGGATACTGTAGTGGCAGCGGAGAGTACGCCTATGCCACGAGTGTAAAAAATAATGCCATCCCTGGACACGTGTTTCGAGGTAATTGCCTCTCGTCAGCAGGGAGCAGGTAGGTGTGAGGGGTGCCAAGTAGACTGCCAAAATATTAAAGGTAAAATACCTCTCACGGCGCGCAGGTGCGGTACCAAGGCTCGTCAGCCCAACGCGCTCAAGGGAGCTTAAATACAAAAACAGAGTAGGTCGCACACTGCTCGTCATACTAGCAAATAGCCCCATAGAACTCTGGATACTGTAGTGGCAGCGGAGAGTACGCCTATGCCACGAGTGTAAAAAATAATGCCATCCCTGGACACGTGTTTCGAGGTAATTGCCTCTCGTCAGCAGGGAGCAGGTAGGTGTGAGGGGTGCCAAGTAGACTGCCAAAATATTAAAGGTAAAATACCTCTCACGGCGCGCAGGTGCGGTACCAAGGCTCGTCAGCCCAACGCGCTCAAGGGAGCTTAAATACAAAAACAGAGTAGGTCGCACACTGCTCGTCATACTAGCAAATAGCCCCATAGAACTCTGGATACTGTAGTGGCAGCGGAGAGTACGCCTATGCCACGAGTGTAAAAAATAATGCCATCCCTGGACACGTGTTTCGAGGTAATTGCCTCTCGTCAGCAGGGAGCAGGTAGGTGTGAGGGGTGCCAAGTAGACTGCCAAAATATTAAAGGTAAAATACCTCTCACGGCGCGCAGGTGCGGTACCAAGGCTCGTCAGCCCAACGCGCTCAAGGGAGCTTAAATACAAAAACAGAGTAGGTCGCACACTGCTCGTCATACTAGCAAATAGCCCCATAGAACTCTGGATACTGTAGTGGCAGCGGAGAGTACGCCTATGCCACGAGTGTAAAAAATAATGCCATCCCTGGACACGTGTTTCGAGGTAATTGCCTCTCGTCAGCAGGGAGCAGGTAGGTGTGAGGGGTGCCAAGTAGACTGCCAAAATATTAAAGGTAAAATACCTCTCACGGCGCGCAGGTGCGGTACCAAGGCTCGTCAGCCCAACGCGCTCAAGGGAGCTTAAATACAAAAACAGAGTAGGTCGCACACTGCTCGTCATACTAGCAAATAGCCCCATAGAACTCTGGATACTGTAGTGGCAGCGGAGAGTACGCCTATGCCACGAGTGTAAAAAATAATGCCATCCCTGGACACGTGTTTCGAGGTAATTGCCTCTCGTCAGCAGGGAGCAGGTAGGTGTGAGGGGTGCCAAGTAGACTGCCAAAATATTAAAGGTAAAATACCTCTCACGGCGCGCAGGTGCGGTACCAAGGCTCGTCAGCCCAACGCGCTCAAGGGAGCTTAAATACAAAAACAGAGTAGGTCGCACACTGCTCGTCATACTAGCAAATAGCCCCATAGAACTCTGGATACTGTAGTGGCAGCGGAGAGTACGCCTATGCCACGAGTGTAAAAAATAATGCCATCCCTGGACACGTGTTTCGAGGTAATTGCCTCTCGTCAGCAGGGAGCAGGTAGGTGTGAGGGGTGCCAAGTAGACTGCCAAAATATTAAAGGTAAAATACCTCTCACGGCGCGCAGGTGCGGTACCAAGGCTCGTCAGCCCAACGCGCTCAAGGGAGCTTAAATACAAAAACAGAGTAGGTCGCACACTGCTCGTCATACTAGCAAATAGCCCCATAGAACTCTGGATACTGTAGTGGCAGCGGAGAGTACGCCTATGCCACGAGTGTAAAAAATAATGCCATCCCTGGACACGTGTTTCGAGGTAATTGCCTCTCGTCAGCAGGGAGCAGGTAGGTGTGAGGGGTGCCAAGTAGACTGCCAAAATATTAAAGGTAAAATACCTCTCACGGCGCGCAGGTGCGGTACCAAGGCTCGTCAGCCCAACGCGCTCAAGGGAGCTTAAATACAAAAACAGAGTAGGTCGCACACTGCTCGTCATACTAGCAAATAGCCCCATAGAACTCTGGATACTGTAGTGGCAGCGGAGAGTACGCCTATGCCACGAGTGTAAAAAATAATGCCATCCCTGGACACGTGTTTCGAGGTAATTGCCTCTCGTCAGCAGGGAGCAGGTAGGTGTGAGGGGTGCCAAGTAGACTTTTTGTTTTTGTACACTACACTAGCGTTAGTTAGGAAGTGGGAGGCCCACGGGATTCGTGTGCAGAGTGGAAACACTCACGCGTAATGCGTAAAAGTCAATAGCAATGTTACAGTTTAGAAATAGATAGATTTAGGACACTTCCGGAGTAGCTAGGAAGTTGAGACTTGAAAACTAGACACTAGGATAGTCACTATCCTGATGAGCACCGGAGTACCCAAGTTACCTAGCCCACAGGCTGCGGGTGCATAGGGGTGAAGATGCGTCATTTTCGTCGTCGACTCCTATGGATGCCTGAAGAAAGATGCTGACAGGCAGTCAGGGGAGAGTGTCCGGTGGATCCCAAGGCTGGGATCAAGAAGAGAAGAAACCTGCAAGCAGAAGGGACAGAGTCAAGGTCACTAGCCAGTGACCACGTGGAACCAGGAAGGAACCAGGCGATGTCGTGAAGAGTTGCAGGTGAAGGTGAAGCTTGTCGCTGCAGCCAGGAGGACCAGGAAGCGTCGAGGACGACCAGGACCAGGAGGCGAGCTGTCCCACGAAGGCTCTTGCTGTCGGCGGCGTCAAAGTTGGACTAGGACTCACCCAGCCTTGGCAAGCGGAACCCACGAAGAACAAAGGACTTGCTTCTGGTGCAGACCAGGAAGGTCTGGGGTGCTTCTTCTTTGCAGAGAAGCGGGAGCCAGTCTGGAGGAGCCAAACCAGCGCAGAAGATTTCAGGGAGCGTCGTCACAAAGGCCACTAGCCAGCGGGCAAGCAACCGGACAGACGCGGCAAGCAGGAAAATGCTGAAGGGCCCCACGCAGGACTCGTGGAGTGTGGGGGGCTGGTCTTCGGTGCAGATGGTGCTTGGGGTTGGGGCTTCTCAATCCCCGGTGCACAACTTCGAGGGTACCTCAGAAGCTGCGCTGTAAGTTACTAGCCACTTTTCCCAGGTAGCCGGTCCCACGTCGCTCGTCGCCTCCACGGATCTCAGCTCTGCTGCAGATGTGGATGAGGGTCGGAGAAGTCTGGAAATCAAGGCTCTGGTCGGGCTCTGCAGTCGGTTCCTCGTCGAACGTTTCACAAAGCAAAGGGTGGTCACTTGATGGTGCCTGTTTGCACAGGGTAGCCACTCCTTGGCTACAAGGGAGATTCTTCAGTCTTCTTCTTTCGTCGAATGTCGAAGGTCCAGAGTTTCTGTTCAAGTTTGCAGGTTCAGGATAATCTAAAGTCTTGAGGCCCAACTCCCACTCTTATACTAATCTGGGGGGCTGGGATACCTGCTAGGTCACGCCTTATGGGTGGGACCTGGGAGGGGGTGGTTACACCCACTTCCCTTTGTCCAGTTTCGCGCCAGAGCTGGGGCTGGAGTGCCCCAGCGCCGGTTTGAACTGGACTATGCAAGGAACACCTTGTGTGCCCCAGGCATGTCTCATTCCTTTCAGCCCACCCTGCCCCAATACACTAAAGGCTGTCTGGGGAGGTGCTAGCACCTCCCCAAGCAGGAAACCTATTGTCCAGGCCTCCCTGGCTGGGATCACTCCCAGCAGCAGGAGGTCAGACTTGTGTCTGTGGCAGCAGCATCCATTTTGTGATGCTGAGGCTTTGGTTAGAGATAAACAGCCAAGTAGGATTTTAACATGTCTCTCCCTCTAGAAGGGAGGAATAATATCCTCATCACCAGAAATGGTATGGGGGTATTATTCCAAAGTGTTAGACACCTTACACGACATGTTTTGATAAAGCCAAACCATAGTTACCATAACCGTTTTAAGATTATAAGGCACTTTAAGAGTATATGGTAGGCTATATCATAGAACAGCTATAAGGACATGGTTCCGAAAGCTGCAGACAGGCTCAGCTCATGCTAGAGCACCATCTCACATGTTACCAAGCACTCTGCCTCCAGGATTGTCAAGGCCTGCCATAGGAGTGACTGATAGGTACACATGTGTCTATATATAAGGTAGGTATAGGAATACTACACCTAAGCAAGGGGTGATTACACGACCTTGCCCCAGCTGAGTGATCAGCCAGTTGTGTCTGATTGGAAGGCCAGACCAGGGGTGGCATAATACATGCTGCAGCCCCTGGGAGGCCTAGGGTACACCTATGCCCTGGGTACCTAGGGTACACTGTACAGGGTCCAATAAGGTGATCCTTACCAATTGGTTATGTACCTAGGGTACATGGAGTCCATTTTAAAGAGAGAGCAGACAGCCTGAGACCCTGAATGGCAGGATCTCAGGCCAACTAAGTCGAAAAACCAGCTAGACACTAGGCAAAAAGTTGGGGGTAACCATAGTCAGATATCCACCTTCCTACACTGGTTACTCCCGAATTATTAAAATTAGCCACAACACAGTCACCACTCTCAGTTTTGGCAGTCGGGCCCAACAATGAGCACCGCCTCGCCATAATAAGATGCTCACTAATATCCCACTCCGGACTTACTCTTTTTTTCATTTGGGTGTTAAGCCAATGCATCACCTTCAGCATTAACTGATCCGTCATTTCATTTTGTCCCTCTTGTACTGGGGGCACTTGTCTAAGTATTACCACCAGCGGGGCTGCTGCCGGGGGCAAATCAATAACTCCCGGCACAGAACCACGGACAAACCTAACTTGACACAGATTATGAGACATTCATGCTTGAACGAAGTTTCCCCTTATCTGTGGTTGCCTGACCTCATGATCTCCCATTGGCCCCCTCGAACAATCATCCACAACCTTTGGGGGAGAGCAAGGTACAAACAGCGCCGACTCCCCCGACAAATCCACCGGGTCTTCACCCCCATCCTGTACACAACCAGCTAAGGAACACAAGCCCGAACCCTCTAGTAAGTTACTCGGCAATGAAGAAGCAACAAAAGGTAACGGAACAGAAGGGTTGGGCAAAGCAATTCCACCAGAAGAACTATTAATAGGGACAGGAGGAGACTAAGGGATAGTTTGAAGACCCACTGATTTTACAACCCCAGATGTTATCTTAACCTTAGCACATTGATCACAAAGCAAAAGTTTATGCTCAATCTGAACCAATTTATCCAAGATCGGATTCAACGTAAGAGTTACCATTTCCCTTAGTTTTAGTAAAAGGTGCTCCCCATTGATACTTTACGAAATAGTACTCAACAAGGGAGGTTCAGGGTCGTTGATAGTCACATGAGGACTATCAGCTACCAAGGGAGAGGGAGGAGGCAGAGTAGTTCCAACTACAGTTTTTCCAGACCTCGAAATTTTTGCGGATTTTCCTGAATGTTGCGTCCCCCCGCGTTTCCTTTTAACATTGACAGTGTCCTTACATAAACTTAATGGCACAGTCTTTTTTTGAGACGTAGACCTCGAGGACAGCGTTTGGGCAGATGATAGTTCAGGATTCTTAGGTGATAATGCTCTTACTTTTGAGCTGGGAGCAGTAACCACATCCCCCGCTTCAAAACAAGGAGAGTGCAATGCGGGAGATACACCAACTCCTGAGGAAAGATAGGCTGTTCCTGGGTTTAAAGCAGGTGCCCTTTCAGGAGTTCTAACAGTTGTTAAAGGACCCAAGGAAGATCTTCCATTACCTTGGGGATCCAGGGACAACCGCCGCTCAGTTAAAGTTATTTCCCGTTCTAATAGGGAAGCTGCCCTTACTATAAAGTTATCCAAGGTCCCCGTGACACTCCCTCCCGCATGATGTTTTGTTGATCTTCCATCTCGCAGATTCATGATAAGGGATAGGGTGGGTGGTCAAGCCTAGATACACAACACTAAATATGGAACGAAAAAAAAGGGTGAATATGTATCGAATGATTAACAATCCTAAACAAATACAATCAGACGAGACGTGCTAAAGGTGTCCTCAAGCTATACACCAACAATACGAGGGATGGCCCAGCCCTGCCTCTACCTGTCTCGAACGGGCTCAAACGGGCCCACCCTTGGCCCGGACGAGCCCGGGCGAGCCCGCGCGCGTCCCGCGCTGCGGGAGGCGCTCTCAGCTTTTGAATTTTTCAATACCACTACCACCAATACCACCACCACCAACAGCAGCACCACCAATAGCACCACCAGTACCACCACCACCACCAGTACCACCACCAATACCACCATCACCACCACCAATACCACCACCACCAATACTACCACCACCAATATCACCACCAATACCACCACCACCAATACCAATACCACCACCACCAATACCCTCATCACCACCAATACCACCACTAATACCACCACCAGTACCACCACCATCACCAATACCACCACCACCACTACCACCACCAATACCACCACCAATTCCACCACTACCACCACCACCAATACCACCTCCACCACCATCAATACCACCACCACCAATACAACCTCCACCACCACCAAAACCACCTTCACCACCCCCAATACCACCACCCCCAATACCACCTTGTCTGCCCCAATACCACCACTACTATCACCAATACCACCACCACCCCTACCACCACCAATACCACCATCAATACCTCTACCACCACCAATACCACCACCACCACCACCACTACCACCACCAATTTCACCTCAACCACCACCAATACCACCTACACCACCACCAATACCACTAACACCACCAATACCACCACCAACACTACCACCACCGATACCACCTCCACCATCACCAATACCACCACCACCACCACCACTACCACCACCAATTTCACCTCAACCACCACCAATACCACCTACACCACCACCAATACCACTAACACCACCAATACCACCACCAACACTACCACCACCGATACCACCTCCACCATCACCAATACCACCACCACCAATACCGCCATCACAAATACCACCACTACCACCACCAATACCACCAATATCAATACCACCACCACCAATACCATCATCACCACCAATACCACCACCAATACCACCACCAATACCAATACCACCTCCACCAATACCACCACCACCACTACCACAACCAATACCACCTCCACCACCACCAATATCACCACCACCAATACCACTACCAATACCACCATCACAAATACCACCACTACCACCACCACTACCACCAATATCAATACCACCACCACCAATACCACCACCAATACCACCTCCACCACCAATACCACCACTAATACCACCACCACCACCAATACCACCAATATCACCACCAACAATACCACCACCACCATCAATACCACCACTACCACCCCAATATCACCAGCACCAATACGACCAATACCACCAACAACACCACCGCTACCACCACCTCCAATACCACCACCATCAATACCACCACCAATACCACCACCATCAACACCACCACCATCAATACCACCACCACCAATATAACCACCACCAATACCACCACCACCAATAACAATACCACCACCACCAATACCACCACCATCAATACCACCACCAATACCACCACCAATATCACCACCACCAATACCACCACCAATACCACCACCAATACCTCCACCGCCACCAATACCACCACCATTCAATACCACTACCACCACCAATACCACCACCAACACCAATACCACCACCACCAGTACCACCACCAATACCACCACCACCAATACCACCATCACCAATACCATCACCACCAGCAATACTACCACCAATACCACCACTACCAATATCACCACCAATACCACCACCACCAATACCGATGCCACCAGCACCCATACCCTCATCACCACCAAAACCACCACTAATACCACCACCACCAATACCACCACCACTAATATCACCACCACCAGTACCACCACCATCACTAATACACCACCACTACCACCACCAATAGCACCTCCACCACCACCAATACCACCTTCACCACCCCCAATACCACCACCCCCAATACCACCACCCCCAATACCACCTTGTCTGCCCCAATACCACCACTTCTAGCACCAATACCACCACCACCACTACCACCACCAATACCACCATCAAAACCTCTCCCACCACCAATACCACCACCAATACCACCTCCACCAATACCACCACCACCACCACTACCACCACCAATTTCACCTCAACCACCACCAATACCACCTACACCACCACCAATACCACTAACACCACCAATACCACCACCAACACTACCACCACCGATACCACCTCCACCATCACCAATACCACCACCACCAATACCGCCATCACAAATACCACCACTACCACCACCAATACCACCAATATCAATACCACCGCCACCAATACCATCATCACCACCAATACCACCTCCACCAATACCACCACCACCACTACCGCAACCAATACCACCTCCACCACCACCAATATCGCCACCACCAATACCACCCACCAATACAACCTCCACCACCCCCAATACCACCTCCACGACCACCACTACCATCACCAATACCACCTCCACCACCACCAATACCACTACCAATACCACCATCACAAATACCACCACCACTACCACCAATATCAATACCACCACCACCAATACCATCATCACCACCAATATCACCACCACCACCATCAATACCACCACCACTACCACCACCACTACCACCACCAATACCACCACCACCAATACCACCAACAATACCACCACCACCAATACTACCACCACCAATACCACCACCACCAACACCACCAATACCACCATCACCAGTACCAACACCAATACCACCACCAATACCACCACCACCAATAGCCCACCACCACAACCACCAAAATCCACCACCAATACCAGCACAACCAATACCAATACCACCACCACCAATGCCAATACCGCGACCACCAATACCACTGATGGAGCAGGGTTTTTACTCCAAAACGGAATACCTGTTTCATTTTCGCATGTTATAATTAAAAGTACTACTGAATAATTATTAATGATTAATAGTTTGTCGAATGTTGACTAATCAACCTTATTAACAAGAGAATTACACGTGGTAATGCTATTGCATGGCTAAGTAACAAGTGAACTAAGTTGATGAGCAAACTGACAGAAAACGATGTTGCTTATGTGATATTATGGTGTTTTGCGCTTCTAATTAATATGCATTAATGGCTCCTGATGTCGCAAATGGCTAGATAAATACACACACATGAGGGTATTAGCAGCGGAATAACACTGTTCAATCATTTCTATGCAGTAATTATGTTTTGTGTTTCTTTGCTCTTCAGTTGACAATTGTGGCCAACTGAAAAGATGGCCACCATCTGCAGCCTGCAGTCGAGTAGATGCAATAATGAAAAAGGCTTTGCACGGACTGCGACCCTGACTTCTGGTTGAACTGAAAAGCCATGAACATGACGACAAATCCAGGCTGGCAGCCAAAAACCCCTGGATGAGAAAATTGTAGCAACTGAATAATCTGACTACATGAACTTTCGGTGGTCTCATAAAATGATACATTTTTAATCCGAAAAGAACTTCCGTGGAAGTAACAAAATTATGGACATCTGACTTTTTATTCAGAAACTTAGAATTATCAATAATGGGAAAATTCCTGAATGTTACAAGACGACAGTTTTTCCTGTTCAACGGATGTTTTAATATTCTTATTGTAACTGTTAGAATGTAAATTTCAGTATAAAAGTAAGTAGAATAGAGAGGTCTAGCGCCACTTCTTCCCGAGCTGATGATGCGAGGTCCCTACGCTGACGGAGAGGACGTTGACTCTACATGACAATAGAAGACTCTAAATCTTCTCCAGAGGACTGGTTCTGACTTAGGATCTGACATTTAGACAGAAAAGGTAAATATGAGAAAAATGAATTTGCATTTAATTGGCTTTTCTTGGAATATTAGATAAATGAACAATCTGTTTGAATTCCTGTCTCGGGTGATTATGTCTGGTCATGTTTATTTGATTTATTGTGTATTCTTTGAAATGTATTCCTCTAGATCTTCAGCAACTAGCTGGTCGCATTGACCTCAAAGTATAGGCAGATCAGATAGAGCATATGTGGAAGGTGTTTTCTCCTTTACAGGGCACGGATAGTGTGATTTAGGGTGAATGTTGGTGTAATGGGCCCCACCAGCGTATGATGTGTGTATGTGTGTGTGACTGTGAAATCATTCCGTCCGTGGAAGTAGAGGGGATTTGGAAGCTCTGATCTGCACCAGTTTCTTGGTAGCAGATTGATGGTTAGCTATTGTCTTGATCTAGCGGAATTGCGTGTATATAGGCTTGTTGATTTTGATTGATATGTGTACTAACTCTATATGTTGAAGTCGTGTTGAGTTCTATGTATTGTGAACGGCTTCTGGGATGTAGGAAGTCGGTGACAGTTCCGTAGTAGAGCAGAGGGAGTGTTGCTCTTGGAAAAAGGCGGGATTGTTGGCCCTGTATGCAGACAGGGGAAAACGTGTGACAATTGAAGTTGCGCGTCGCATTGTCTGGGTTCGACAAGGTAGCATCGCCATGTGTTGCCATTAGAAACGTATTTCTGTGTGAGAGAAGTGTATATGATAGCAAAGGTTATCTGTGAAACTCTGGTCTTAAGTCCCAGGGATCCGTAAGGTTTGCCGTTAAAGCTTACCGCTGGAGAAGTTATAGGTATTCTCGGAGCTTGTTAGAAGGACAGGGCAAAGGTAAGCGCTGCTTTGTTAACGTATGATATAATTCTGTAGTAGGACAGACTGTTCGCTGTTCTCGGGTAAGACAGAATTCTGTGTGAATGTACTACATTTTCTGGTGTGTAAGTGCGTGAATGAGAAGGCATTCTGGTTAATTGTGAAACTCTTAGGAGCATTCCGAAGGGAAACAGTTAATTGATGCTTGTTAGTAGGGTATGGTAGAGGGATGTGCTACTTTATCAACGGAAGTAACGGTTCTGTAGTAGGGCAGAGGTAAGCGCTGCTCTCGGGAAAGGCAGAATTCTCGTGGGAAAGGTCTTTTGCTGTTCTGTGGCTAGCGAAGCAGACAATGGAGATGTTTGTACGTTGTAACTAACAGACTCGTAGAAGTTGAAACAAAGTCTACCAAGTAGTCTTGTAAAGGAGGGGTAGACGAGAAGGACAGGAGACAGGAGCAGAAGCGACTGCAGCGACTGTTGACGTCAGGGAGACCGCGCTGTGATTGGACAGTGGGCTAGAACAGAGGAAGCGCAGAGATTGGTGCGTTAGTGTGAGTCGCGCTGGGATTCGCGGACTGAGTCAGTGACGTAGACGCTCCAGGATTGGTGCGTTAGTGTGAGTCGCGCTGGGATTCGCGGACTGAGTCAGTGACGTAGACGCTCCAGGATTGGTGCGTTGGTGTGAGTCGCGCTGCAATTGGACAAAAGATCGTACAGCTGTAGTAAGAGTAAACAGCTAGTGGAAAATAAGAAAGATGTATTACCATGCTGAGGAAAAGAAGAAAAAGTCCTTGCTCAGTAAGGTTAAAACCTGGTTTGACAAGGATAAAGATATAGTGACAAGGGAAGGACAGTTATTGCCCCCGATAAGAACCCCGGCATCCTTCATGGTTGCAAAGTATGGGTATCATACTTGCATTTGGTTGGACAACTGGGTGAAATACACTAAAGATGACGGAGTGTTAGCGTTCCCAGAACATGGTTCATTTAATCTGGCCATACTGAGGAACTTACGAGAGCAGATGATGAACCTAGAGCCTCGGCCTAGGCCGACGCAATTTGAGGCATTAACTGAATGGGAAGACGAAATGCATGAACGAGAAAAGCAGAGGGGTGGGGGTAGTTACAGGTACATGTTTGGGCGAAAGTATGATCGTGAAACCCATCATGACAGAATGAGAAGGTGGCGAGATGCCAGTATGACCGAGGGGTTATATCCTGTAAGAACCGCAGAGGAATCAGGAGGGAGAAAATGTACAGAGACAGCACATAATGTAGAGACCAGAAGATATGGGGCAAATGAGTCTGATGATGATATCTTAGAGGACATGCTCTACAAAAGACCACCCCTGTATAGAAGAGAACCAGAGGTAGGAACAGCAGTTAGCCCAATGAGAAACACCCTGCGGATTATAAAGACAGAGGCTACAGCCCCTGAGCTGAAAAGCGGTTGTTCTCTGGCGGAAAGAGAAAAAGAGAGAGAAAGAGAGATAGAGAGAGAAAGAGAAAGAGAAAGAGAGAGAGAGAGAGATAGAAGAAGAGAGAGAGAAAGAGAGAGAGAGAGAGAGAGAAAGAGAGTTAGAGAGAGAGAAAGAGAGATAGAGAGAGAGAATGAGTTTGAAAATGAAAAGACCAGAGAACTATCAAGAACTACATCTGAACTAACAGAGAAAATCAGGGAGCTGACTAAGAATCTTGAAGCTGTTACAGTGCCTGTGACAATAGGCCCGGTTATGCCGATTTTTGACAAGCAGAGGACGGGTGAAAAAGGTTTGACGGTGCCATCTGTGGCCAATAGGTTGATTGTACCTCCGGAACAGGCAGAAATGAGAGCGGGAGAAACACAGTGGAGAACAGGAAAAAATCAGTGGAGACATACCGTATGTGGAGGGGAAATGAGTGTGCAGACTAACTCAAGTTTGAATTCTGGATGTATGGAAGGGACCAGTGGATCAATTTTGGAACCGCAAAGGGTGGCAGAACTAGGGGGTGTGGAAAAATCTGTGATAACTGCTGAAGATTTGAATGACTGGCTGAAAACATTACAGAAAAAGGAGAAAGAGTCACAGGGGATGGATGTAGCTAGGCTATGTATGGAAATGGAAGAGTTGATAGTAGGAACCATACCTACAGAAACACTGAAGAATTATGAGGAAGGGGAGATTCTCTTTTTATGTAAGAGTATCACATGGAGAGCAAAGAACATACATGACAGGTTGAAAGGAACAGCCAGTGAAGTGGGAATTGACATGGATAAGGTGAAAGCTTTACAGAAAACATACCGAGTGGATTTTTCAGACAAAGATATTGAGAATCTGAACCATGCAGGCCGAACAGGACAGATTAAGGAAATGATTACTTTGTTAAGAAAATGGGGAAATGTAGAAAGATGGAAAGATAGATGGTATCGAAAGCGAGAGGATGGAATGGATAGAACCTACTCAGCATTTCCCCTGACAGAAAAAGAGAAGGCAGTGACAGCTTACCCCATGAGAGAGATTCCAGGAGGAGGGTACGTACATGTCCCATGGACCAGACAGGATATTTTATCATTTACGAATGATTTCCCTCGACTAAGGGAAAAGCCAGTGGAGTGGTACAGACAAGTCGACAGATTTGTAAAGCTGTCAAAAGTACTATGGATTGACCTGAATAGTCTGTTTGATATAATTGTACCAGCAGACTTGTGGGCCGAATGTAAAATAGTCATAGATTGGCCTACAAAGGAATACCCGAGAGATCCAAAAACAGGAGCTCCAGACCCGGAGGTCATGAAAAAGTATGAGCAGGTTATGGCCTTCTTGAAAAATAAAGTACCCCCCAAGGAGACAGACTGGGTTAAAATAGACCGAACACATCAGGAATTGAAAGAATCAGTTCATGCTTACTATAAAAGACTGATACTAGCTTTTAAGCAGTTCAGTGGAGATGAACACCTGGGTGACAAGGATCTGAGTCATTTTGTGTACAGATTTGTATATGGTTTGCGGCCTGAAATCAGTGAAATGATACGGCAGCATACCGTGGATTGGCAGAGTAAGAAGATTGATGAGATTTTGAGACATGCAAAATACTTCAGTGATGAGATTGAGGCAAAGCAGAGAAAGCTGAAAGAAAAGGCAATGTGGGCACAGGTGAAAGTTGCAGAAAGACAGGAAGCTCAGCTGGTTGAACAGGCCAATAACACAGGAAATAAACCCAAGTATGGTCCAGGAAAAGGGAAAGGGAACATAGATGAGGCCAAAAAGAAGTTCCCGTGTCACAACTGTGGAAAATTGGGGCATTGGAAATCCGAGTGTAAGAATCCACCGTCCACTAACGATGATAATTCATCATTGAATTCGCAGGTGCAGAGCGAGGGGTGTGGTCAGCATCGGCAACAGCAGAAGGCTGATAAGCAGCAGAATCAGGTGCCAAAACCACCCTTGCCACAGAGAAAAGGATCCCAGAAGTACAGCCAAGAATCGGGGTTCTGCGATGAAGAACAGGTAATCAGACCAAAACGCGCAAGCACTGTATCTCAGTACTGGCTGAAAAAGGAGGGAAGTGACTCTGAGGGAGACTTCTGACGGTGCCGAAGAGAGGGGGAGGAGTGCGTACTTGGCGCTACTCTGGAAATAGACCAGGCAGGACCTTTTGTAGACGGGAAAATTAATGGTGAAAGCATCACCTTCCTAGTTGATACTGGGGCTACGAGAGCAACTGTCAGGTCAGCTGATATAAAGAATCTTCCTCTCTCGGGCGAAGCAATCCAAGTGGTTGGTGTGTCCAACACACAGATCAAAACACTACTTACTGAACCAGTAAAGGTTAGAATAGGGAAATTTTCAGACATGCACCGATTTGTGGTGTGTGACACCAGTCCAGTGAACCTGTTAGGCAGGGATCTGCTGTGCAAAATGAATTGCACTATTTTCTGTACTCCAGACGGTATAACCTTTGAGACACCTGATGAGGATGTGCTATACAGAATGACCATGGATAACAGAGAATGTGAAGCTTTGGGAACGTATGCAATATTTAATCCTGATGCATTACCATCAGAGCTGAAACAGACAGTGAAAGCAGCAGTTTGGGATTTTACTGGAGAAGATGTGGGCCTGATGAGAAATGTAGATCCAGTAAAAATTACTGTAAAAGAGGGAGTGGTTTATCCAAACATACCGCAATACAGATTGACACCTGAAATAATTGTAGGGATAACACCCTTAATTGAGAAAATGATCCAGCAAGGGGTGTTAAGAGAAATATTGAGCAACCCATGTAACTCACCGATAATGGGACTGAAGAAACCTAATGGAAAGTTCAGAATAGTACAAGATTTGAGAAAGATTAACAAGATTGTTGTGCCATGTTGTCCGACTGTGCCAAATCCATCAGTGATTTTGTATCAGATTCCTCATGATGCAGAATGGTACACAGTGATTGATTTGTGTCATGCTTTCTTTTCAATCCCATTGCATCATGACAGCCAGCCAATATTCTCATTTAGATTTGGAGAGCGGATTTTGACATGGTGCCGAATCCCACAGGGGTATACAGAGAGCCCCTCAATATTTAATCAATTGCTAAAGAAATCTCTGGAAAGTCTGACAATGCCCGAAAATTCAGTTTTGGTCCAATATATTGATGACCTACTTGTGGCATCAAAAACACGTGAAGCTTGTGAAGTAGATACCATTGCATTGCTGAATCACTTGGGAGATGGAGGATTAAAGGTATCTCCAACCAAATTGCAGTTCTGTAAGAAAGAAGTCCAGTACCTAGGACAAAATATTGAGAAAGGCCTGAGAAAAGTGACTATTGACAGAATCAAAATCCTTAGGGGAATGAGAGCCCCAATGACACAAAGAGAGGTGAGAATGTTCCTGGGAATGGTGGGCTACTGTCGTCAGTGGATAAGTAATTTTTCCCTGATTGCCAAACCATTGATTAAATTGACCAAAAATGAGGTGAGGGACCCATTAGAACTAAACCCAGAAGAAATGGCTGCATTCAGAGAGCTGAAAGATCGACTTTGTGAAGCTCCCGCCCTAGGGATGCCTGATTATGAAAAAGAATTTGAATTGTACTGCAGTGAGAGAAATGGATGTTCCCTTTCAGTGTTAATCCAGAAACACGGACGTCTGAGAAGGCCAATTGCCTATTTCTCAGCAACTCTTGACCCAGTAGCTGTGGGTTTGCCAGGTTGCCTGAAAGCAGTAGCTGCTACCTGTAAAAGTTTGGAACAAAGTGAGGGAATCATAATGGGATACCCTGTACGGGTATTTGTACCTCATGATGTGGCAATCCTTTTAACAAGGAGCCGGACACAGTTCATGTCTCATAGTCGGCTGACTAAATATGAGAAAGTCATTCTTGGTGCAACCAATGTAAGTCTGGAGAGATGTGTGAATGTGAATCCAGCGACACTGTTACCTGATGCTGAATGTGTGGGAGTGAGAAATGATGTTGATCATGACTGCCTGGATGTACTTGATTACTGCACAAAACCAAGGCCAGACATAAGAGATCTGCCACTACCTGAAAGTGATCATGTGTTGTTTGTGGATGGGTCTTGTCTAAGAACAGATGAAGGAGTGTTGAGTGCTGCATATGCTGTGTGCAAAGTCTCGGAAGTTGTGGAAGCATCACCCTTGAAAGGAGTTAAATCCGCTCAGGTGGCAGAACTGGTGGCACTGACAAAGGCATGCAAGATTGGGAGGAGTGTGAGAGTGGCTGTGATGACTGACAGCCAGTATGGCTTCGGAGTTATCCATGATTTTGGCCAACTATGGCTACAAAGAGGTTTCCTGACCTCAAGTGGAACTCCCATAAAGAATGCTGAAGTGGTTGGAAAACTGCTAGAGGCGATACAGCTGCCTAAAGAACTAGCAGTTGTAAAATGTGCTGCTCATGGTCATGGTGATGATTTTGTAACAGTTGGCAATAAGTTTGCCAATGACATTGCACAATATTGTGCAAGGAACAATCACTCAATTAACAGGAGCAAGGAACGGGAAATGTCTTCTTGTTCATTAATGTTTACTAATGAGGTAGGGACATGGGAGGAAGTAAAACAGCTGCAGGATGAGGCAGAAGATGATGAAATGAGGGATTGGGTGAAGGCAGGTTGTGCACCCAGAGAAAAAGATCATGTGTGGGTCTACAGGGATGGAAGACCAGTCTTGCCTAACAGCATGCTATCAACAATGGTAAGGATGTATCATGGCCAGGGACACCTGGGGAGGGATGCTATGATAAGAGCCTTTAAGCAAACCTGGTACAGTCCAAAGTTCAGACTGATAGCAGAAAGTCTCTGTCAGAGATGTCTGATATGTCAGCAATTCAATCCTGGAAAGAAAACAGTGGTGAGTCTAGGAACAATAGGCAGAGAGGGAGGACCCTTCACAAGAATGCAGATAGATTGCATTGAAATGCCCCCAGTCAACAGGTTGAGGTATGTTCTGGTGGTGGTCTGTTTGTTCTCAAGGTGGGTGGAGGCGTACCCGACAAGGAGAAATGATGGGATAACAGTGGCCAAATTACTGTTAAGAGAGTTCATCCCAAGGTACGGGTTCCCAGTAACCATTGAATCAGACAGAGGAGGACATTTTTATAATGAAATCATGAGTCTAATTTGCGAAGCATTGAGTGTACAGCAGAAGTTGCATTGTGCTTACAGACCAGAGGCTTCTGGGGTTGTTGAGCAGATGAATGGCACTATCAAAAACAGAATTGGCAAAATGTGCTTAGCCACAGGAATGAAATGGCCCAATGTCTTGCCTCTAGTCCTGATGACCATTAGGTCTACTCCAGACAGAACAACAGGTTTGAGTCCACATGAAATTATCATGGGACGTGCTATGAGGCATGCATATGTACCAGTGAACAAGCTGATGACTATAACTGATGACATGATTTTGGATTACTGCAAAGGCCTGGCTGACGCAGTTCATTCTGTGTTTCACCAGGTTGGAGAAGACGCCACCACACTTGAAAAGAAACCAGCCCATGATCTGAGCCCAGGGGACTGGGTAAGGATAAAAGTCCACAGAAGAAGGAATTGCCTGGTTCCAAGGTGGGGAAGGCCAAGACAAGTCATCTTAATCACGACGACTGCTGTGAAGTGCGCTGGTGTGAAGAATTGGATACATGCAAGCCACACACTGAGAGTTCCAAATCCAAGAGATGGTACTGGAAAAGAATACTTTGAAGAATCAGATTCCAGTGATGATGCAGACAGTGAGGCAGTAAGAAGGAAAAAGAATCCTGAAAGTGGGGAAAGCGAATCAAGAGAAGCTTTCATTCCACCAGAAGAGGTTCTGAAGAGAACGGTGCAAACTGCAGAAGCAAGCTCAGACTCAGAAGAATTGCCTGAGGTTCCAATTGACAGTGACCAACACAAAAAGAAAGAAAGAAAAGAAAAGAACATTCCAACAGAAGAGACACCTGAGTCTCATGAAAGAATTGGACAAGTTCCACCTGAGATAAATAGTGAAGGAAAAGGGACAGACAAAGACAGAGAGGGACAGATTGCGGAAAAACCCCGAGGAGGTGTAGGGAACATCAACAACAAGCTAGGTGAAGGGACAAGTAGACAGCAAGAAGATTGCGTGTCGGAGACCCGAGGAGGGACAGAAGCAGGGAAATCTCAACTGGTGGAAAAAGAGACTGTTGGAGAGAAAGAAGTTGTTGAAGAAAAGAAAGCTGCTAATGAACCAGAAGCAATTGAAACAGAGTCTGATGAAAGTGACAATGAGATACATGGAGGACGAGTTCTGAGAAAGAGAACTTGGCTGGGAGAAAGAAACAATAAAGAAGTGAAACAAAAGAAAAATGCTAAAGGTGATCTTTGGCCAAATAAGGTAAAAAGACTGAGGTACAGACTGACACGAGTTAACTCTTCGAGAGCTGAACAAGTGAACGAAGTGTCAAGTCAAAATCCAACTAAAGAAGAAGAAGAAACAAAGATATCTGAAAGAGCCAAAAGAATAAGAAAACCCAACCAAAGGTACAAGTCACCGGAATGGATGTATGTGGCACTGCCTGAAGAAGGAGAAGAGGCGGACAGCCAAGGAAGTCCAGAGGAGGCTTTGCTGAAAGAGGTTGCTGAAGAAGAAGCTGTGGGAATCTTGAGAGTTATCTTGTCTGACATTGGAGAAGAGACGGATGTTCAGGACCTGATACTGTTCGATGATGATGAAGAGACAGTGAAAAGTGATGAAAATCCAAATTGAGTGAATCCAAGGAAAAATAACTTGGAAAAGAGAAGAAGCAGTAGTACTAAAATTAGTAGAGTTTAATAATCTGGTGGGTACTTGCTGCCCTTAAAAGTTCAGTAAAGGAGTAGAAGAGGCTAAGTCAAAAGACACGGTTCAATTAACAAAATGGCTAACACTGAGAATAAAGGTAAATGTATCTTTCTGAAAAGATGGTACAAAATGTGCTGCTGCTGTACGGGTTTATTAATGCTGCTTTGGAGCGTGCTTGCTCTATTGATTTCATTTAGAGTCACCATAGACACTTTAGAAGGTCATACTGAGAACAAGACTAATATAGGGAAGAGTCCATTAAAAGTAGTTCCGACTAGAACTAGTAATGTACATATACATAAAGATAGATCAATTAACGATTTTTCTAGTAATGTTTTTTCTAAATTGTTGTATGATTACGTAAAGACAATGGAAGTAAGGGATTGCTACGTCTGCATGCAATTACCTGCCTCTGTTTCGGAAGGAGTGACTTATCATCATCTTCCGGCTACGTATGGAATTTCCTGTAGTGTGTTGATTAGTATTTTTTATCAATTAGGGAAATTAGATTACAATATGTCTAATGTAGATAATATTCTCGGGCAGTTGCCTATGAATAAAGCACTGAATCCTGCAAAGGATGCTAACACCTTAGGTGAGATTTTTTTAGAAACCAAAGAATTAACCTTAGACTATGTTTTTAGAAATAATTTAACTTGCAAATTGAAAGGAGAAGAGAAGAATTTTCTAGACATGGTTGAGAGAAGAAGGTTGAACATGCACAAGAAAGCAGAAGGGCATAAAATGAGTGACACAATGTGGGATATTGAGAAAGAAAAGGAGTTGAAAAATGGAGAAAGTCCAACTATGGCTATAGATGCCCCACACAAGGGAAAACTGTGCATTACCAGGAAGAGATCCCAATATGATTATTATTTCATAGGGACTAGTGAGTGCCATGATACATACTTTATTGCAACCGGATGGGGATTTAGAAGAGGAGAAGATCCAGTTTTTCCGGGAGTGTATTATATTTGTGGGAACAAGGCTTATTACCGTTTGCCTGACCATTGGTTTGGTACATGTTATGTTGGCCTGGTCTTTCCAAAGATTTTTCACATGGATAGAGTAGATGATGCTGAACATTCTAACACATTAACACGCTATAGAAGAGAAACATGGACAGATTGTAGGAGATATTTTTGGAGCTTTGATTCCAGCAGTGGGAATTTCTTTAAATGCCTGTGGCATTCGGAAGCTGTCAACAGTGGTGGATCGCTTGTCAACAAGCACCGCTGGAGGCTTTCTTTTGGTAAATACAGAAATGGTTGCTTTGCGTGCTATGGCGATGCAAAATCGACTTGCCCTCGACATTCTTTTGGCAAAAGAGGGTGGAGTCTGTGGAATGCTGAAAGTTCAACATTGTGGCACTTACATTCCTGATGAAAGTAAAGATCTAAAAGTTTACATCAAAAATATTACTGATTTGCATGAAGAATTAGTACCACTGGAAGCTGAACGTATCTGGACTAAAATGGCTAATAAGATGATTGCTATTAAGAACTTTGTAGCTAAAATAGGTAGTACCATTTTTGGTAAGATATTATTTCCATTAACTTGTGTAATAGTTGCACTATTGATTCTTTGATTAGGATGTATGTGTTGTAGATATAGAAGAAATAAAAAGAAAACCGTAAAAGAAAATGTTAAAAAGAGACAAAAGAAATCAGAAAGAGATCCACAAGAAATAGAACTTGAAGAATTAAGAGAAAGCATGTTTATAGAAACTAAAAAGGAAGATGAGATGGAAACTAGGGTCTAAAACAAGAACAAGAAGACATTTCAAATTCTTCTAAAAGGGGAAACTAAATTGATTTTTTGGGTTTTGATTTTTTGTGGTGATTATATATCACCAAAGGGGGGATTGATGGAGCAGGGTTTTTACTCCAAAACGGAATACCTGTTTCATTTTCGCATGTTATAATTAAAAGTACTACTGAATAATTATTAATGATTAATAGTTTGTCGAATGTTGACTAATTAACCTTATTAACAAGAGAATTACATGTGGGAATGCTATTGCATGGCTAAATAACAAGTGAACTAAGTTGATGAGCAAACTGACAGAAAACGATGTTGCTTATGTGATGTTATGGTGTTTTGCGCTTCTAATTAATATGCATTAATGGCTCCTGATGTCGCAAATGGCTAGATAAATACACACACATAAGGGTATTAGCAGGGGAATAACACTGTTCAATCATTTCTATGCAGTAATTATGTTTTGTGTTTCTTTGCTCTTAAGTTGACAATTGTGGCCTACTGAAAAGATGGCCACCATCTGCAGCCTGCAGTCGAGTAGATGCAATAATGAAAAAGGCTTTGCACGGACTGCGACCCTGACTTCTGGTTGAACTGAAAAGCCATGAACATGACGACAAATCCAGGCTGGCAGCCAAAAACCCCTGGATGAGAAAATTGTAGCAACTGAATAATCTGACTACATGAACTTTCGGTGGTCTCATAAAATGATACATTTTTAATCCGAAAAGAACTTCCGTGGAAGTAACAAAATTATGGACATCTGACTTTTTATTCAGAAACTTAGAATTATCAATAATGGGAAAATTCCTGAATGTTACAAGACGACAGTTTTTCCTGTTCAACGGATGTTTTAATATTCTTATTGTAACTGTTAGAATGTAAATTTCAGTATAAAAGTAAGTAGAATAGAGAGGTCTAGCGCCACTTCTTCCCGAGCTGATGATGCGAGGTCCCTACGCTGACGGAGAGGACGTTGACTCTACATGACAATAGAAGACTCTAAATCTTCTCCAGAGGACCGGTTCTGACTTAGGATCTGACATTTAGACAGAATAGGTAAATATGAGAAAAATGAATTTGCATTTAATTGGCTTTTCTTGGAATATTAGATAAATGAACAATCTGTTTGAATTCCTGTCTCGGGTGATTATTTCTGGTCATGTTTATTTGATTTATTGTGTATTCTTTGAAATGTATTCCTCTAGATCTTCAGCAACTAGCTGGTCGCATTGACCTCAAAGTATAGGCAGATCAGATAGAGCATATGTGGAAGGTGTTTTCTCCTTTACAGGGCACGGATAGTGTGATTTAGGGTGAATGTTGGTGTAATGGGCCCCACCAGAGTATGATGTGTGTATGTGTGTGTGACTGTGAAATCATTCCGTCCGTGGAAGTAGAGGGGATTTGGAAGCTCTGATCTGCACCACCACCACCACCAATACCAGTACCACCATCAATACCGCCACCAATACCAATTCCAGCACCACCAATGCCATCACCAATACCACCACCACCAAAACCAATACCACCACATCAGTGCCTCTCGCTCACTAGTGATACCAGGGGCCCTGTACGAGGCCGGAGCTGCAGCCGAGACCATCCCTCCCTCCCTCCATGCCTGCCATAAAGCAAAGCCTACCCTGCACCAGGAGGTGAAGCCAGGGCCCTACTACAGCTGGAGTGTTTTTCTATTAGGCCAAAGATAGCAATGGCATTACGCAGTGCCACACTGCACACTCAAATCATGGAGAGGGCAGGTAATAGCCCACCTCCTGCTCCTCCTCCTCCTAAGCCGTGACAGTAAATCGCAGAGGAAAAGGTGTTGGAGGGCTTTGTTAGTGTTTATAGCTCGGATCATATGTAAATCTCACTTCACACTTTGTGTCCGTGTAATTTACAACACTTGCACATCTTCTTCACTGCAGTATTTATCACTACTTTGAAGACGTCGCAGGACGGTCTCTTCCTCTGATATTTACATTCTAACAAGCGGTCGAGAAGGCCCTTTATTGCAATGCAATAGGTCTCGCATTTGCGAGAGTTTAAAATATTAGTATTGTAAATGACAATCCCTTTTATTTATGTTTTAAAATCCAAAACATAAATAAAAGGCATTGTCATTTACAATGCCAATAGCTCAAACTCCTGTGAATCCGAGACCTATTGCGTTGCAAATGCTTTTTAGGTCTCGCCTACGCAGCGCGCATGCGCTGCATAGGAGGGCTTTTAGCCGTCGCTCTGGTCATTTTCAAGCACACAATCGTGCTTGTGTCATCATCCACCTTGCGGGAGCACGCAGCGGCGCGCCACAAGCACGAGTGCAGTGCTTGAAAATGAGCAGACCGCGCGCGCGCGCACGCACCACTCCCGGGCTTGTTTTGGCTGCTAACAGTCCTCAGCCTGGCACTGCAGGGTTCCGTTTAAACTCAATCACAAGTTACTTAATTGGTTTGAAGTTACAACCTTACCTCCATAGTGGTCGAACACCGTAGGGACGTACTCCTCTGGGAACACGTCATTCGCATAGCTCATCAGCAGACATGTTTTGCCAACCACGCCATCCCCTACCACCACACACTTGAGCATCTTCACAGTCCTGTTGCCGGCATCTTCCTCTCTCGTGCCCATTTCAACGACCGGCAAACTACACAGGCAGACAAGCAGCAGAGAGCTCCGTTAGCTCACCGACTGGCAAACTCCACAGGCAGACAAGCAGCAGAGAGCTCTGTTAGCTCACCGACCAGCAAACTCCACAGACAGACAAGCAGCAGAAAGCTCCTTTAGCTCACCGACTGGCAAACTCCACAGGCAGACAAGCAGCTGAGAGCTCCTTTAGCTTACCGACCAGCAAACTCCACAGGCAGACAAGCAGCAGAGAGCTCCTTTAGCTCACCGACCGGCAAACTCCACAGGCAGACAAGCAGCAGAGAGCTCCATTAGCTGTTTTTTTTTTCTTTCTTGAAAGCTCAAGAAATCACGCCAATGCCCCCATGCTGTTGCAATATCCTCTAACAATCACCACATTTTGCAAAAAAACGGGGTAATTGGCCGTTTTGTCCACATTTTTCTAAAATACAGATCCCCTTACTGGTTTGAGTCCAGAAGCTTACCTCATTCTGACAGAGATATCTTGGTATGTGTTGCAACACAGAAATACAGTTAAAAAACCATGTGAGCCTTTTTTGACTTTCCCACTTTCCTGCAGCCCAGCTACAGAAACCGAAGACTCTTGCTGCTAACCCCACCTAATTAGCCTCAGAGGTTCGGGGTCTCGCGTGGCATGGAGCATTAGTCGGCCGTAGGGATTTTTCTCTTTTTCCGGCGTGTTGTGTATGTCAGGAAATAATGAGTTTCCTGCTGAATTCCATATTAGGATCAGTGGATAGACACATCAGGACGCGCTCAGAGGAAAGAGTTCTCTACCGTCCCGTTCACACTTTTTGAGTGAACAGAACTGTGTCACCCAGCTGTCTGATGAAAAAAAGTAGCTGTAGTGCAGCTTGGTGCACTACAGCTGCTTGTGCAACTACCTCTCTCTACCTCTCTCTCTACCTCTTTCTCTCTACCTCTCTCTCTCTCTACCTCTCTCCTTCTCTCTCTACCTCTCTCTCTCTACCTCTACCTCCCTACCTCTCTCCCGCTACCTCTCTCACTACCTCTCTCTCTACCTCTCTACCTCTCTCTCTCTACCTCTCTACCTCTGTAACTCTCTCTCTGTACCTCTCTGTACCTCTCTACCTCTCTCTCTCTACCTCTCTCTATCTCTCTACCTCTCTCTACCTCTACCTCTCTCTACCTCTCTACCTCTCTCTCTACCTCTACACCTCTCTACCTCTCTCTCTCTACCTCTCTACCTCTCTCTACCTCTCTCTCTCTAACTCGCTCTACCTCTCTACCTCTACACCTCTCTACCTCTCTCTCTCTACCTCTCTACCTCTCTCTCTACCTCTCGATCTCTACCTCTCTACCTCCCTCTACCTCTCTACCTCTCTCTCTCTCTACCTCTCTCTCTACCTCTCTCTCTCTCTCTACCTCTCTACCCCTCTCTACCTCTCTCTACCTATCTCTCTCTCTACCTCTACCTCTCAACCGCTCTACACCTCTCTACCTCTCTCTACCTCTATCTCTCTACCTCTCTACCTCTCTCTACCTCTCTCTCTACCTCTCTCTCTCTACCTCTCTCTCTATACCTCTCTCTCCCTATCTACCTCTACACCTCTCTACCTCTCTCTCTATCTCTCTCTCTCTACCTCTCTCTCTCTCTACCTATCTCTCTCTCTACCTCTATTTCTCTCTCGACCTCTCTACCTCTCTACCTCTCTCTACCTCTCTACCTATCTCTCTCTACCTCTACCTCTCAACCGCTCTACACCTCTCTACCTCTATCTCTCTACCTCTTTACCTCTCTCTACCTCTCTCTCTACCTTTCTCTCTACCTATCTCTCTCTACCTCTCTCTCTACCTCTCTCTCTACCTCTCTCTCTCTACCTCTACCTCTCTACCTCTCTCTCTCTACCTGTACACCTCTCTACCTCTCTCTCTCTCTCTACCTCTCTCTCTCTCTACACCTCTCTACCTCTCTCTCTACCTCTCTCTCTCTACCTCTCAACCTCAATCTCTCTACCTCTACACCTCTCTACCTCTCTCTCTCTACCTCCCTACCTCTCTCAACCTCTCTCTCTCTACCTCTACACCTCTCTACCTCTCTCTTTACCTCTCCCTCTCTACTTCTCTCTCTCTCTACCTCTCTCTCTACCTCTCTCTCTCTCTCTACCTCTCTACCCCTCTCCTCCTCTCTACCTCTCTACCTCTCTACCTATCTACACCTCTCTACCTCTCAACCTCTCTCTACCTCTATCTCTCTACCTCTCTACGTCTTTACCTCTCTCTACCTCTCTAACTCTCTCTCTCTCTACCTCTCTCTCTCTCTCCCTCGCTCTCTACCTCTCTCTCTATACCTCTCTACCTCTCTCTCCCTCTCTACCCTTCTCTCTACATCTCTCTAACTCCCTACCTCTCTCTCTACCTCTCTGTCTCTCTACCTCTACCTCTCTCTCTCTACCTCTACCTCTCTAACTCTCTCTCTCTACCTTTCTACACCTCTCTACCTCTCTCTACCTCGCTCTATCTCTCTACCTCTCCCTACCTCTCTACCTCAATCTCTCTACCTCTACACCTCTCTCTCTCTACCTCCCTCTACCTCTCCCTCTACCTGTCTACCTCTCTCTCTCTCTACCTCTCTCTCTTTACCTATCTACATCTCTCTCTACCTCTCTCTCTACCTCTCTATTTCTCTCTCTACCTCTCTAGCCCTCTCTACCTCTGTCTCTCTCTCTACCTCTCTCTCTACCTCTCTATCTCTCTCTACCTCTCTATTTCTCTATCTACCTCTGTCTCTCTCTCTACCTCTCTGTATCTACCTCTCTCTCTACTTCTCTTCCTCTACCTCTCTCTCTACCTCTCTTCCTCTACCTCTCTCTCTACCTCTCTACACCTCTCTATCTCTCTATACCTCTCTACACCTCTCTACCTCTCACTACCTCTCTCTCTACCTCTACACCTCTCTCTCTACACATCTCTACCTCTCTCTACCTCTGTCTCTACCTCTCTCTACTTCTCTCTCTGCCTCTCTCTACCTCTCTCTCTACCGCTCTCTACCTCTCTCAAAGATGGCTGCAGCTTCTACGTGGGATATGGTGGACTAAGTGGCAGCCGGTGCCTGATAGCACTGCTTGTCCTTTAAAAAAAAAAAAACATTGGCATAGCCAATAGGTCTCCCCTTTGGGACTTCATAAGTGTTTAGTTATTCAGTACAATATCCTTGTGCAACAACATCAAGTGTTGCACGGCTAAACACTTATAAGGTCCCAAAGGCGAGACCTATTGGCTATGCCAATGCTTGTTCCTTTTGTTTCTAAGAATTGCAGTTTTGATACTGTTAAAAAGTGAACATGGGAACTGCTGCTCAGTAATAAAAGTGTAGAGAAATGGTGCATAAACATAACCTCCGGAAATGTACACAAAATCTATAACAGGAAACGTTTCACAGCAAAGAGAACCTAATTAATGACTCTTTATATTGTATCTTTGTAAGAACAAAACCTTAGGTTACTTAAAGGCAAAAGTCCGTTGCGTTAATACTTATGTTATTTTCTCTGAATATTTTTTTTACATAAAAATTCAGATGGCCAGAAAAAATCATGCACTCCCTTTCTCATTCCTTCTGAATCGTCACCCTGTCAACTAACCCTTGCGCGCGCCCTTTATCTTGCGGCGGTTGCCTATGCGCATGACAATGCAAGCGCCTCTCTAGTCTAATGACCAACTGTATCACGTGATCTCCAACTGCCTCCAGTCAGCAGAGGAAGAAGGGACTGTTCCCGTCAGCCAACCATCGCACGCCTGGTAAGAGGCTCTTGCGTGGTCGGTTCCCATTGGCTTTCCAGTCTTCCAATGGCAAGCAGCCATCTGTGGACTAGGAAAGGACGCCTGACGCCGCGTCAGGGTGTTCCTACCTTGCTGTCTATGACTGTTTCTGCATTTAACGAATCAACGGGTAAACTGCGGTGAAAGACCAATGAAACTGCCTTTCTAGGGCGGATTCGGCTTTGGATGGGTTTAGTTGCACTGTAGGAAGTTATATAAGACTGGTTCGAGTAGGCCCCGTGCTCATTCTCTTAAAGGGGTAGGTTCTTCTTCTTTGCACCGGGTGAAGCCGCCACACAGACACCACCCAGCCATGAAGACCGCATTCTGGCTCTGCGCACTGCTGGCCTTGGCCTACGCTGATCCTACCGTTTATTTCAAAGAAGAGTTCAGTGACGGAGGTGAGGAGGAAGGGGCACTTAATGAGATAAATGGTGGGCCTTTGACGGACAAGTCTGGGAGGGCTATAGGTTGTGAGACTAACCTGACAACGGTGAGGCGTACTGGTGCGTGCATCTTTAGAGCATTGGTGGAAAAAATGTCTGAATAAGAGTTCGTTCCTTGGTGAAAGACGACGTGAAAGTGGTCTAGACATGAAAAATGTCTAGAAGTATATGGGGGGGGGGGGGAGGGGTTAAAGGGATATTCGTAATAGGCAAAATGGGAGGTTCGACGAGAAAGACGAGGTTTCTGAGAACTAGAAATATAAAAAGCTATGCGGGTAATAAAATACAACATCTATCCATCTTGGGAAGTTTGAAAAGGGTGATTATCTGTCAAGATAGGCTAGGTATTAGGGCATTGCATAGGAGCCTGACTGAAGGAAAAAATGTTGTCTAATGTTGAGTATGTCAGGGATATTAACGTTGTCTGGGAAGGCACCAGGACAAGGTGAATAAGCGATGGGGGTGTTAAGCTGTAGTTTAGTCTAGGGGAGACTACAAAAAGGATAGTTGTACAGGAAAATGACACCGATGGATGACGTAGATCAAAAGGGGATGAAAGGAGTGAAGAGACTGAGAAGAATCTATATTGATAAAAAAATTGTATTTTGTAAGTTGAGCTGTCGTGGGGTGCTTATGTAGAAAACAGCGGGTGCCTTAGGTACCACGCCAGAATACGGGGCTGTCTTTTTTTTTTTTTTAGCAAATGGTATCCAAGTGATCGGTAACAAAAGGTAATGTGGTGAGGCGATGGCTACCGAGTAGTTTATAGGGATCATTATGGTGATGGTCTACATGGGTGTGACATACGTGGAAGAGGTGATCTTGACAGGCGCAAGGATGGGGACCTTTGCAGGCGTAGACACGTTTATGGAAAAGAAAAATGTTTTAGAAGAGCGTTAAATGGGCCGACGAGAACATCTTGCTATAGTAGTAGCGAGGAGCTTGGTAGACAAGGGGGACGAGAATGGTATATGGCCCGATAAAGCAGAGGGTGTTGGTTCAGAGTACAAGGGTATGGAAACTGAAAGCCGAATTGGTTATCTCAGGAGAAGCGGTTGGTATGAAGGTTGTGGTGGATGAAGTTTTGTGCTGAACACTAGCGTGGGTGGCGGCGTGTGTTGCTCCTGGATTATTAACTAACTTTAGTTTCCCTGTGGGATAATTCTGTTCAACGCCGGGAATGCCTCCTAGATTTCCATGTCTGGGTCACGGAGTAAGGGTGTGTCCTAGAAAAGGATGGCACTCCCCGCATGAATGTAAATTGAGCCCGGTCCAGTTGTCTAGATAATTGTCCACCCCAGATGGATTTTTTTGGGCTGACATTTTAGGAACGTTTGGAAAATAAATACTTCTCTGTGGGACTTCTCGATTTATTATGAATTGATGTAACACACGAAGTTTAGTTCTGGTACAGATACATTTGGATGGTGGCATCGTGCTTTCCGTATAACCCCCATTTGTTTCATGTTAACAGTAGGTCTACTAAAGAGCCACATGATGTGAATAGTCCTGCAATTTAGCGCTTGCTCTGATACCTACAGTCGAGTCTTGAACACTGACTACTTATTGTGTAAAAAAAATATATATAAGCACGTCGTTTGATAACTCGTGGTGTTTTCACTTGTATTGTCTACACATGGCAGTCCTTACTTTTGGAAATGTCCCGACATGGACCAAGTCACAGGGTATGAACTGGGCGTTTTTAAGTATTCTGTTAAGTAAGCCGTGAACGATTTGTTCAGCCCTGTGCCACTAATATAACCATAGTCAGCTTTGATATGGCATGACCTGTTGCCACGGTTATCTGGTGCTGTTTAGGATGCATCTAGCCTAAAACATTGACGGCATGACCATGTTCTTTTGTGGTTTGATATCTTTTCACATTAAATCCTTTCCATGTTGGGTACGATGCTCTTAAAAGTACAGTAATCGAGAAAACGACATGAACCGATGCCCAATAATGTGATCTTAACCATTGGGTTTCAAGAATGCTTCATTGAGTGATTGATAAGCCTTCACTCTGCCCTTTGAAAATAAAACGGCACCTTGTTGCTGGTGTTAATAATCTGCGTAGTAAGGAGTACATTTTGGCACAAATTTCAATGGGTTGTTGATGGTTTTTCTGGGGCTGTTATCTTCAACTTAATTACCTCCTCCAAGGCGAAACTTCACCTTTCAGGCTGAACTCGTGGACTCCTCAAACTGAATACGGCTCCCATCAAAACATTTTGGTTTTGGTTCACTTGAGGAAGCGGTCAGAGAGTTGCCGACAACGTATTTTTCTTGCAGCAATACAATTAGGCGGGGCAGCATTACCACGAGACACAATTTCAGTATTCACATGTTCAATACAAACGTATGTTAGGTGAACTTGGGTGACCAGAGTGAAATTTGTTCTTTCAAACTTGGTTGTCTCGTTTGATATAGTGCGATATTTTGGAGCAGGTACTACCCCAGAGGTGATTGGAGAGTTTAGAGGTCAACATTTTTCATAAAATTTTCTTTGTCCGAGTGCAAATCTTCCCTAATCTTTAATCGCCCTTTTCCTTATGCAGATGCCTGGACGTCAAGATGGGTGGAGTCGAAACACAAATCCGACTACGGCAAATTCAAGCTGAGCGCTGGCAAGTTCTACGGGAATGCTGAGAAAGATAAAGGTGAGCTCGGGCAGTAAGCACCTGGTGATTGTGCCTGGAATTTGCCTGGAGAATGGCACGATTGTCACATTTGAATGGCTAAGGAGAGTGAAGCTGGAGTTCTTAGCCATTGAGGGGTGTTGGTAATTGTTTAGAATCAAACCTATGTAGCAGTAGATATGAGGCAAAGCAAGGGGTCGTGATTTCAGAATAACA
This sequence comes from Triturus cristatus, assembly GCF_964204655.1. Lineage (NCBI taxonomy): Eukaryota > Metazoa > Chordata > Amphibia > Caudata > Salamandridae > Triturus > Triturus cristatus. The sequence continues at coordinate 80,871,839 of NC_140586.1, read as the reverse complement.
TTTGTAGATCCACTATTGTATTCACCTCCATGAATACTGAAGTTACAGGCATTTGGCTCATCGACTTCATATGAAGGCCGCTTTGTACTCATTTGACTTGCACTTTTCTGCCCTCTGCTCATTAAGGCATTGCAGTATCGTTTTATTTTCCAATTGGAGCAACAATTTAGTAAGTGAACCATACTTGTGTCCTTTAAAACACCATTCCATTCTGCTACTTGGGCACCTACAGAGCAATGCATAGGCACCGGATCATCAAGGGCAGAGTTTTTATGAATGGGGAATTACTAGAGCAGACTGACAGCTTTAATTATCTGGGCATCACATTGGGCTCCAGGTTACAGTGGAAGCCACATGTGGCCCATTTAATCTCTAAGCATGCGCAACTTTCAGGCGCATTGCTCAGAGAATTTAAGCTGTCAGCCACCAAACCCATAGCCCCAGTATTAAAAATCTATGACTCGAGAGTAAGATCTTCCATGCTGTATGGAGCTGAATTGTGGGGGATGTCTGATATAGCAGGTTTACAAAAAGCATATAATAGGTTCCTTCGCTGTATCACAGGCCTCCCACAATCTACACCATTAATACCTCTTCGCATGGATTTGGGGTGTCAGAGTCTAGAAAATATTTGTAGATTTAGACCAATTGCTTATTGGAGAAGACTGTGGGTTACCCCTGAACTGAACCACTATGCGTTGGCACTTTTGGAGACGCGTAATATGGATACAGGGGAAAAAATTCCCTGGTTCAGAAAGGTAAAAATCCTTTTAAAGTCCTTAGGAATGGGGGATCTATGGGACAATCCACAGGGAACAATAATCCCCACTAAACAGGAGTTGAAAGAGGCCTACTGGACATATATATCCTTGGTGGAATTCCAGTCACATACAAATCCTTCACATACCAAGGTTTTTTTGGAGTTGAAACATTCAATCGGGTATGAGGAGTACTGGGATCTGATCACACTGCCTCAAGATAGGAAATTATATCACCAGTTCAGGGTAGGTACTCTTCCATTGAACTCGATTACCTGCAAATGGGCATCTAACAAAAATGATCAAATGTGCCCTTTCTGTAAGATATTTCGAGAAACCATAGCACATATTTTGTTTATTTGCCCTGTATATAAGGCCCCCCGCCTAAGATGGATCAGAGCAGTTTGCATTCAGAAGGGTATAAAGACGGGGATTTCTGCACTAAGAATATTTCAATCCGATAGCTCTGAAATAATAGTGATTGCCATAGCTAAATTTCTGAAATGGATGTGGTTAATCAGAGCCGGGAAACTGAAAGCCCTTCAGTTGCCCTAAATGAAACCCGTATAATGATGGAACTTTTTTATACTCTTTTAGTATTGTTTTTATGGAAAGCAGATATTTATTTTTTTAACTGGTCGATTAGGAATACCACTTATGCAGTAAAATAAATCATGTTGCTCCTAGCATTAGTACCATGAATTCTATATGTACAGTCCAAAAAAAAAATTAGAATTGTTTAATGATGAAATGTTTTTTAAATGTGTTTTTGTAAATATTGATGAGTTTTGTTTTTAAATTGTCTTTTATGACTTGAAGTCGAAATAAAGACTGTTTGATTGATTGATTGATAAAGGTGAGCTCGGGCAGTAAGCACCTGGTGATTGTGCCTGGAATTTGCCTGGAGAATGGCACGATTGTCACATTTGAATGGCTAAGGAGAGTGAAGCTGGAGTTCTTAGCCATTGAGGGGTGTTGGTAATTGTTTAGAATCAAACCTATGTAGCAGTAGATATGAGGCAAAGCAAGGGGTCGTGATTTCAGAATAACATTTGTAGATCCACTATTGTATTCACCTCCATGAATACTGAAGTTACAGGCATTTGGCTCATCGACTTCATATGAAGGCCGCTTTGTACTCATTTGACTTGCACTTTTCTGCCCTCTGCTCATTAAGGCATTGCAGTATCGTTTTATTTTCCAATTGGAGCAACAATTTAGTAAGTGAACCATACTTGTGTCCTTTAAAACACCATTCCATTCTGCTACTTGGGCACCTACAGAGCTCTTCCAGTAAACTTACAAGACTGACCTGTATCACTAGCTGGTACTCCAGTTCTTGCACCCACATATGCTTCTACCAGTGCACCTACATTGTGAGACTCGCACAGCTGTCAATATGACTCAAAAATGGCTTGCAGAATGCGCTGACACACCCGACTCTGCCATTTCGCCTCTATTCCTTGCAGCACACACTGTCAGTAAGTTGGATGGATATTCAGTAAGCAATTTCAATGCCACGGTTCCCTTGGTAAGACACAGTTCCTTATTAATGTGTCTTCAGCGTGTATGCATGTTAGTCCTAATTCAAGTGAGTTGTACTGTTGGCATTTGTGCCCCTCATGCTTACCCCTAAACGTGATGCACGTTTTTCTTCCTCAGGACTCCAGACAAGCCAGGATGCCCGCTTCTACGCGCTGTCAGCAAATTTTGATCCGTTCAGCAACAAGGACAAGACACTTGTGATACAGTACACCGTGAAACATGAGCAGAATATTGACTGTGGTGGAGCCTATGTCAAGGTCTTCCCCTCTAGTCTGGACCAAGCCGACATGCACGGTGACTCACAGTACAACATCATGTTCGGTGAGTTCGTTTGCGTCCAGTGTATTGGCTGTATATGAGTGGTATTAAAAGTAGTCTATTTGGCATCATTAACATTTATAAGGGGGGAAAAAGCATTCAATTGGCAGTGAATCATGCTTTTGGCTAGAATTTCGAAGTTTCAGAGCTATGGCTTTGATATTTGGCTTTGATTGGTCTAACTTAATGAAGTGACCTGCAGTTCTGAGAGTTTCAGGATGTCTGAGCTTAATCTGTTAAGTCTTTAGGTGTTGCCTTTCCTTTGCTGCCTGCTTTTTGGTTTGTGGTAAGCCTTTTGCTCTCACACACTCGCACGAGGTTGGATAAGCAGTGCATACCTGAAATGGCAAACCCATGGCGTGGGTGTATTTAAATACATATAATCGTGTGTAGCTCAGGTTTGTGAAGTTTTAAAAATGTCTTCCTTTGCTACAGGGCCGGACATCTGCGGACCTCCGACCAAGAAAGTACATGTGATTTTCAACTACAAAGGCAAAAATGTGCAGATCAACAAGGACATCCGCTGCAAGGTGAGTGTTTGGGACTGTGCCCAGTACCTCATCTAGCGTTCAGTGAGGTTTGATAACCAGTGAAGGATACAAGTCCTGACATCTTACAGAGATTTGAATGCTTCTGGAAGATTTCTAAACGCGAGGCACTTTGAAGTTTGGAGGTAGTTTAAAACTATGCACATCTATGAAAGCTGTCAACCGATCAAAAGGTAGGTAACGTTTTGTTCCACATTTTTGCAAAACATTAAAAAAAATATTTTGAACTGCGCTGCCTTGAGGGCTCTCATTGCTTTGTCCTGCATGTGAAATGTGAAATGTGGAAAGGCTAATTATTGTAACTACTGACCTTGATTATTATGGGGGTAATGTATTTTTCACCAAATGTTGTAAAATTTATTTAAAGTTTACATTTAACGTGCCATGCAATCCCGGTACCTACTTTTGCGAAGGTACAGCTGAAAGCCAATTTCTAGCTATACTTTGAGTATAGAGCCGTGAGCCCTGGAGATAGTCGGAGTATAAACTCTAATCAGGATATCAAGTGTTGGTCCACAAGGTATAAAACAATAAGGTTTCATTAGAAGCATTGACTAAATAAGTACCATTTTGTATACATGTAAAAGCAACTTATCTGCATGCCAGAAAATCTAGCTTGGATACAACTCTTCACCTACGTTTGATACCCCTTCTTTGGCCATTTTAGTGCTAGAAACACAAGGTTACTGCACCCGAATTTAAACATCTGTCTACAGCAAATGCAGAAGTCTTGCGCTCCGTCACTGAGCACATGGAGCGCCTTGTATTTGAGCTACTGCACAGTAGTCTTGGCGTCACTGTGCGGCCTGAATTATTGCATACTGGTGGGTCTTGACAGATCAAATTGACATTGACTTCTTTCCCCAGTAGTGAGATACTTGAGTCTACCAAGAGACTATTGGTATCTCTGATACTGCACAACAACTCCATAGTGGATCTTATTTTCTGGGCAGCTTAGCTCTGCTTTAGCTGTGGGCGAAGAGGAAGGACATGGGCTCTGTTTTTGTTAACTATCAAAGGCTTTATAATTATGAGCTGCTTGTGTTGCATTTATACCACCCTGAGGTAGTTTCAGCAGTCGCAATCGGCATTAAAAGTAAATACAGGAGTGCAGTTGCGTTCATTTATTTTTGTAATTGTATTAGTTTTCGGCCGTGCTTCATGGTGCTTTGGAAGTGCTGTAGAGATAAAGTATGACAGCCCATTGGATACCTCGCTTGCTCAGTTACATTAAATTGCTAAACTCGCACTTGTGCCAGAAGCTCCTAACTAGTTCAAAGTGGAGCTTGTCGAGGCCACGGTTAGTAATTTCTCTTAACCTACTTGCCTTAGTTTACCAGCCTTACCAGATGACTCACCGTTAGCAGGCAAAGCGTTTTCTAGTCTTGAGAATTTATTTCGAAGCAGAAATCGTTGAATATTTGTTCTGGGTGATGCTTGTGAATACATTGAACTGAAGCTTTAGATTATTGGCTTGTAAAATGCAGGATTTCAGATGTAGTGTGGTGCCTGATAATAGTGGCTGTCTAGAACCCTTACACCCCTGCCTGATGGAACACTGGTTACAGACATCGTACTCTGCGGGTTGCGCATCTCTTGCTGATCACCCACCTTTTACCTCTTTATGGCAGGACGATCAATACACACATCTTTACACTCTCATTGTGCGCCCCGACAACACCTATGAGGTGAAAATTGACAACAGCAAGGTAGAGTCTGGCAGTCTGGAGGAGGATTGGGACTTCCTTCCCTCCAAGAAAATCAAGGACCCAGAGGCTAAGAAACCTGATGACTGGGATGAGCGCCCCAAGATTGATGACCCAGAAGACACAAAGCCAGAGGTTTGTTCCTTTATTTTCTAAACTGATCAGTCTGCATATGGAATTGTCCCCTACCAGCACCGAGATGTAACTTAAATGCACAATACATGTGCTGTGCTTGAAACGACCTTAGGGGATGGTTCTAATGTAGTGATCTTCTAAAGCAGAACTAAGTTTATGACAGTGGCAGTACTTGGCCGGAGTGTGGAGTTGACCCTTTTGCCTCCGATTTCTGCTTAGGATTGGGAAAAGCCAGAACACATTCCCGATCCTGATGCCGTGAAACCAGAAGATTGGGATGAGGAAATGGACGGCGAATGGGAGCCTCCTGTGATTCAAAACCCAGAGTACAAGGTAAACCCACCTCTCAACGTGCTTTGCTCACTCTGAGCCTTCAGACTTCGCTCTTGAGATTGTTCTTTAAATGCGTCTTTAAAAATAAAAAATAAAATAGTCCTTCGTTTATTAGTGAGTAGCCTGGACCAGATAGTATTCATGGGATGCTATCTCGAGGAACCCCTATTTTGCAGATAGTTATGCACCTTGGTCTGCTGCCCTGGAGCTGCAGGTTGTGCAGGCTTCTGGAGCCCATTGTTGTAAAATGGCAAGTGAGCATATGTGTTGCCTGCATAACAATTCTAGTGTCACTAGGGAGAAATAGGTGCGATTCAGTTATGGTCTAGTTGAATTCACACCTTGGGGTGGACTTCCACAGCTGTTGCTGTCTCCCCTAAAAGCGAATTTGAGCTTTAATATTAAGTGTTTATATTACCCAACTGTGTATTCTGTATAGAAGGATAGAGAGCTAATTTTTAGGAAATAAAGCATAGATCTCTGCAGGCGGAAGTGAATCGCTTGCTGGGCTACTGTACTGGTGACCACCTGCTTTTTTCTTCACCCCTTGCACACGGGCTGAACAGGATTATCTTTTACAGCTGGAATCAACTTTGTGAGCTGCAGGTTTCACACAGACATAATGTGAGCAGTGGGTGCTTAGCCTTTGAAAGTGTCTTACAGTGCTCAAATTTACCTGCTGGTTGCACAATATGTTCTGCAGTTGTAATGCAAATCCTAACCGAATTTGGTAAGCTGATTCAGAGTCTGGATGCTGGCCAAACTGCAGACAAGAATGGCTCGCAACCTGGTGAAACTTTGTAGCTCTTGAGCAACCTTATTAGACGCACCCTTTCACCTCCCTCTTCTGAATTTTTCCACTGTGGTGTTGAGCGCAATTCCGGCACTAGTGTTCCGTAAGACTTGATCAGAACTGACGTTTTTGAAGGTGTGTAGGTCACACACCTTGTGGGTTGTTAGTGTGTGGTGCCGACCTGTGTTTTTTTCCCCCTCCCAGGGTGAATGGAAACCCAAGCAAATCGACAACCCGGATTACAAAGGGAAGTGGGTGCATCCTGAGATCGACAATCCAGAGTACGTAGAGGAGCCCAACCTGTACCTGTATGACAGCTTTGCTACCATCGGCCTTGAACTGTGGCAGGTGAGAACGTATGCACTTTTAGCTGCACAGCCCTAGTGGGCGACTGGGAGCTGCTCCCTCAGTAGCTGAGCAAGGCATCCAGTTCCTGTCTGGGCCCATGCCAGTACTAAAACTAGTCCTTCAAAACTGCGATGACCTCAGCTGTCCACCACAGGGTTCCGGATACAGCAATTAAATGCATTCAATCCCGACCCATCTAATATTGTATTCCAGTACTGCAACCCACTGAGTGCTGTGCCAAAGTTTCATATACTTATTATGCGTCACTCCACTTTTTCCGGACTCTTCTACCAGGGCATCTCATTCTTTCCAGTGCAGAAGCTATTTACTGTTCTAGTGCTTTGACTCTTATGACTCTTACACAACCGTGAGTGCATCTCGATCCTACAGTTTTCCTCTTATTTTACTATGAAGACTACACCACTTGACCAATACGCCTCCTTTCTAAGTAGCAAACTAGCCCCAGTTGATCCCTTCTGACTGATTAATGGATGCCGGTTGCTCGCTCTGCCTGGATGCTTGTCCTTGACAATCCTTACCCGCATCAGTATGCTATATGTGGTCCAGTCACAGCCTGCATACTAACTGTTTTGTCTTTTCAGGTCAAGTCTGGTACCATCTTTGACAACTTCCTGATAACTGACTGCGAGAAGCATGCTGAGGAGTATGGCAATGAAACCTGGGGGGCAACAAAGGTAATAATCACACTTGCAGTGTGAGCGTTATTTAAAAAAAATAAAAACTCTTCTCATTAGCATTTCACATAATGTCAGCAAAGGGCCAAGATGTGACGAACTTTAGCAGTCGCACAAAAATGAACAGTGGCCTACCCAGACCAGCTTGAAAGACATGTAACTGAAGATCATCCACCTTAGAAGTGCGAGGCATGAACTAAGTATCCGAAGCAGAGTTCGAGGGGGAAAAAAAGGAAAATTGAACTTTATAGCGCTCTTCAAAAGTTTCAAAGTGAGGAGTCTGAGGCGCTTGTAGACAAGCGTCGAATGGGGGAAGGTGTCGTGCATCACTACACCAGCAGCGTTGAGTGATCTTCTGCCATATTGTGTTAATCTTATCCCAAGGCTAAGGGCAACGCTCCTAAATGCACTCTCGGCGGTTGGGGCCAGGGGGCTTTGAAAGCTATAGAGTCTGACTAATGCGCTATCAGGCACCCCCAGAGTTCCTAAACAAATTAGTCTGGCCTGGTTCTCTGATCCTTCCAGAATACAGACAGGAAAACATCAAAAGTTACTGTCATACCCAAACCAATATTGCCTCGCTACGAACTTTTCTTCTCTCTCATTAGACATAGATGGCTTTCTGAAGAGAAGCCAAGCAGATGACTTGCAACTTCAACTCTGATATCGGTAGTGACATATCGGATAGATGTTTGAGTAAGGTCTGTTTTAATCAGAGAGCATGTCTTAAGAGTGAAGTATATTGATGTATTCCGGGTTACCAATGTAGTGCCCAATTTATTATTTAATTTTCTGCATTTGTTCGCCATAAAGTTTGTGTTCATAGCATCTAGTCAGAACACAGTCCAGTGTTGATCACCATCTTTGATGGCTTCTTTATTCTTTTTCCACTAGAAGCAGAAATATACATATTACTCTGTCTTCTACGGAGCTAAATGCTTACTTCAGTCAATCAATCGGGGAGTTTAAAGCGTGCTACTTGCCTGTGAGGGTCTCAGGGCGCTGGGGGGAGGGTGGGTGTGCAGCTCCGAGTCAGCCGTAAAGCCAGGTCTTGAGGCTCTTCCTGAAGGTGTGCAGAGTAGGGGAGCATCTGATGTTGACCGGGAGCTCATTCCAGGCTTTGGCTGCGATGTAGAAGGCTCTTCCACCTGCTCTGGTCCTGCGGATGCGCGGGCTTTCTGCTAGGGCGAGGTTGGCGGAGCGGAGGTTTCTTTTGGGTATGTGGAAGGAGACTTTTGTTGAGTTATTTGGGTCCAGTGTTGTGGAGGGATTTGTAGGCGTGGGTGAGTGGCTTGAAGGTTACTCTTCTCTATGGGAAGCCAGTTGAGGTCTCTTAGGTGTTGGGTGATGTGCTCATGTCGTGGGATTCCGAGGACGAGTCTGGCTGCGGTGTTCTGGATGGTCGGGAGTTTGCGTAGCAGGGATTTGTTGATTACAGCGTAGAGGGTGTTACCGTAGTCCAGTCTGCTAGTTATGAGTGCGTGGGTGACTGTCTTTCTGGCGGGATTCACTTGGTCTTGCGGAGTGTGTTGAAGCAGGGGGAGGCGACAGTGTTGATCTGGCGGGTCATGGTGAGGGAGGAGTCTAGTATGATTGAGGTTCCGGGCATGGTCTGTGGAGGTAGGGGGGTGGCCGAGGGTGGTGGGCCACCAGGTGTTGTCCCAAGTTGAGAGGGTGGGTCCAAGGACTAGGACTTCTGAGTTAAGTTTCAGTCGTTCTTGGTTGCCCTCTGTCACTGGCTGTTTATTAAATGTTTGATTCGGTTTTTTTAGAAAAAGATTTTGACCTGAAATTTGATGTGTAAACTAAATGGAACCTAAGAATTATTTGGAGAAAAAAAATCAGTTGTCTAGATGCAGTAACTGCATTATAGGCAGTTGTTAAAATCGTAATTTCAGTGTAGCCACAAGGTATGTTAATGACTCCCGTTTGGATTTGTCATAAGTACGTTTCAGGCATGGTCCTGGCCCCAGGTGGAGCAGCGTTGGAGATTTCTAAAAGTTAAGTGACCTAAGCATGCACTTGAAGATTGTAGGTACTGCAAGTAGTACTTAGTTAAATAAAATCTGAAGCCTTCCCCTATGAACCCCAATCTCCTTTTCTTTTGTGACTAAATGATAGACTGGCCATGTAAAAAATGAAACCACGTGGGGCTGGTGCTCTGATTCCTTTTGCAATTCATGAAGCTAAAGGTAACCGGATCACTTGCTTTTACTCCAAATATTCTTTTTGAGTGACACTGCAGGTCATGTTGACTGAAGAAGCCTAATTGATAGGGTGCGAAGCCCGGGCCCTGTGCTTTGTGATATTAAAGGTACGAAGATCATGCATAACCGGAGTACTAGCTTGAGTTCTAGACAGTGAAATACTGCCTAAAACTGTTTGATAATTCTCTCCCATCATAAAGCTAAAAAAGTCGAAATCTAGGGGATTCTTTTAAAATAATGAGTATCACATTGAAAGTCTATGGCTTTGACTTTAAAAAAACTTTAGTTAAGAGAATGTTACAGAAACCTGCTGTAACATGTAATTCTGTCCCATCAGCATATACGAGAACTCATTTAAATGAAACAAAGTCTAGTTAAAATTGGAAATATGCAAGTTAGAATATGGCGCAAAGAAAAGGGACAAAATTGGGGTTAATGGTTCGGGTCAGCCTTATAGTTAGTAAAGAGACTAAGGTGTGGGATCTGCGTATGGGTCAGTTAGGGACAAGGTGAGGTCATGGTTCGGGTGTAGGGATACCTTTAGATTTGGGCATGTTTGGGATACAAGTTCATGGTAAGAGTTGGGGTAAGGAACAGCGTTGTTTGAAGGCATTTAAAAAAATAAAAGGACAAAATGCAAAACGGTAGTTACATCAACAAATACTCGTTATTAACAAAAAAGTGTTATTGAAATGTCAGTTTCCTTGCTGGATATACTGCAAATTCTGGCTTTTATTGGAATGGTTCTCACATGGAAACCAAAAAATGTACTGAGATGAAAACTTGTATTTAAACCAAGATTGTCACATTAAGGCAATGCACATATAGTTGAACAAAATAAATATATGTAGTTAGTGGTGAAATGAGCTCTCAAAACCCATGCAGGGTGCCAGGAAGTTCGAGGGACAGGTTAAGGGTTACTGTCTTCGTTCGGGCCGTTTAATACTCTAGTTTGTGCACGTGGCATGTCAAACGCGTATTCTACCATAAAGGATTCGGTCTGTGCCTAATCAATTCTGCTCCCTTTTCCTCTCCAAAAGGATGCTGAGAAGGCGATGAAAGAGCAGCAGGAAGAAGAGGACCGCAAGAAGCAGGAAGAGGAAGACAAAAAGCGCAAAGAGGAAGGCGGTGACGAGCCAGAGGAGGAAGAGGACGACGAGGACGATGCAGGCAAGGTGGATAAAGAGTTGGAGGAGGAGGAGGAGGAGGAGGAAGACGACGACGACGACGACAACGAAATCCCTAACAAGGATGAGCTCTAGGATATGTCGGTGGCACCAGGAAGCAGTCGCCACCCTGCAAAGCTTGGCTAACCAGAGAGAAGCGATGGGGGAGAACTAGTAAATGTCTCTATGAGACAAAAGAATATATTTTTTACTTTTTCCTTTTTCTGTTTTAACCCTATTCCCCGGCAGCTGCATGGCCCTTTTTTCTTTTTACCAGGTTAAAATGTTGTGTTCCTTTACTTCCCTCTCGCGTGGCTAGGAGAGGCTGTCACTCTCTGGGTGCTTATTCAGGTGACCGTGATGACCCCACTCTAAAATGAGCTAAAAAAAGAATTCTAGTTTGTGGTAAAACTTTACACCTACAGGAAAAGCCAATTGGTTTATTTTCCCTACGCTGTAATCCCGGTCCATTGTTTCTCCTACCAAGACGGGTGCCATGGCTTTAATACCTGGCTACTTAGGGGCGTTCTCAAAGAAGACAGACGGCACAGTTATAACGGGAGGCTGATTTTTGTTCTCAGGGTTTTTTGGTTTCTTTTTGAGCAAGAGTTTACAGTCCATTTGTTGGGTTTCCTTATCCTTGGCACATAGTATCTTTTTGAGATGCGCGTAAAATTTCTCACCAGTGTTTTTCACACCAACAGTATCTCATACCACAGTATTTGGGGCGTATCCCTTTGAGTGCCATTCTGTCGTATTCTGTTTTGGCATTTAAAGGCAGGCGGCAGTAGAACGTTTTTTGTGTAGACTGGGCATCAAGTGACCTCTGCTTAGTCTTCTTTGGAGTTGGTACGTCCTATTGGGTGCTCTGTTGGATAGGAAGTACGCACCTTTTGCTGCACCATCAGAAACCATCCATGCAAAACCAAAAAACCTGGGACAGCCCCAGTATTCTGTCAATTAAAAAAATATGCCTCCTAGCAGTAAAAGAGGGTCGTGGGGGAATCTGTCCCTTCCTCTACCCTCACCCCATTATGTGATGGTATGAATGAATTTTGAATGTATAAATGCCAGGAGAACATTTCTATTAAATTAATGTCCACTCTGCCTGTGTTTTGTCTGATTTGTGATAGGATTTTGTATGAATTTGAAGTGGACAACTGCTGTCATTTTATGTTCCTCTAGAAGCCTATCGATTATGTCTAATGAATATTTCTCCTCGGAAACTAGCATTGGCAAAGCAGATAGGTCTTGCTGTTAGGACCTATTTTCTATGCCACTGCCTTTTGGTCATGCTGTACAGCATCAGCAAAAATGCAATGTAGTGTGGCCAAAAGTAAAAAAAAAAAAGTCATTTTGTAGTGCACTTTTGAGCGACGTGCATGCACGTCATCACGCATGTGCACCTACAAAATATTACATGTGCCATTTATTTATTTTTTATCTATAGAGAACGATTTGTATCTCCTGTCAAATTCTAGAAAAGTTTGCAATAGGTATTTTGCAACCAGTCGGCTTGCTCTGTTGTAGGTGTAAAGTTGGTATTCTATTTATAATGTGGAGCTACTTCGAATGCAGTCTCCAAACATGCAATACGGATTCCCCTTTAGTGAGGGCTTACCATATGGTGACCAGATTCTCAAAACCTAAAACCGGGACAGGTCATAGTCATAGAAGTAGGCCTACATATCGGTAACCATTGACATGAAAGTAGGACTATTTTGACACCTGTCAAAAACGTAGAAAAAGGATTACAATGACAGCCTCCTCCACAGACCTGGATGAAGAATTACAGATGACAAATTAAAGGTCTCTTATTGGCTTTAACCTTAATTCCATTTCACCAGACTTTGCCTCAACATTTGCTATAGTTAGTGACCACCCTTGCCTTGAAATTCCAAGTTTGTGTCCCTATTAAGTAGGTCAATATACATGTGCTGTAGTCTTCAAAGTCAGATACTGCTGTTTGTAGAATACTTCTCCCCATAAAGTACTCCCCCCCCCCCCCCTACATTCAAACGCAGTTGATTGATATAAATAGTAGTTGCTTTATTTAAAAAAAACTTTCACATGTCAAGACATTGATTGAAGAATTGTATACACAGGGTAAAAATCAAGAAAGTAGGACCAAACTGAAAGACAGCTAAAAATGCTGTTTGACGTGAAAGGCCTATTGTTGCGTTGCACAGTACTTATCCAAGGAATGGATTTGCAGCAGCACTGTTTTGTTGTGCAGCAACTGATTGTGGAATTCACTGCAGCTTTGTTCAAAGTTGACCCTTTGATCAGCAATGCTTTCAGAGTCCCTAGTTCCATTCGGTTACTTTAATCAGTCCATATGTTCGTAATGGAAAAAATTTGTCAGTTTGCAAATTGGTGAAGATTTCCTGCCAACGTTCCTCTGCAGTCTTGTGAACATTCCATTCGGCAAGTCGATCTGCTATGTATTTTCTTACACATGGGATTTTTGTCAAAGCTCTATTTCATCCATCTCAAATGTGCTTGATACAGATGGTACAAGTAGCAGAGACTTCATCATTTACCCTAGACAGGCATAGTATCAAGGAGGATCCATGAAAAAGTATTAGTCAGAAAAAAATGCCCCCACTCTTCCAAGTATTAATACTGCTGTTGTAGAAAGCGCACAGTGTGAGAAGCTGGCCTGGTATATGCTGTCCACTAGTTATAGTGGGCACCTTGCACCAGTCCAAACAAACCTTATTGACGATTAGGTCCAACACAGCCTTTATTAAAAGCTATCCTAGTGGTAGCTATGGAGAGCAGCTTTCAGGCTAAGTCTTGAAGGAGTGTAAAGCAGCTTGGTTTAACAGATTATAACCTCTTGAATAACTAAATGAAAGGAGAACCACACAAGGGGGGTGTGTGTGTGTGTGTGTGTGTGTGTGTGTGTGTATATATGTATTTATTTCTAAACGCTCTCTACTAACCTCTTTAAGAGATTAGAGAGCAAGGCACACAATAATACAGTTCTAAAACGACAGTTAATAGCACAATATACAATGGGCCCCAGGGTGAGACCAAACCATATATTAAGAAAGTGGTATAAGAACCACAACTTGACTAGATACAGTGCCTAGAGCACGTAGAATCGCTGGGATCCCAAGGAACCACCCAAGGTAGTGACAGGGGACCCACGGGGGAGACATTTGCAGTGTGAACACAGCAGCGAGCTCCGTACAATCCTATGGGAAAGTCGCGGTTGGAATTTTAAAGCTTAAGGACACTTATGAGAGGACTTGGAGCAAACCCTTTCAGACTTAAAAGGTTTTAAGGTCAGCACTCACGTGAGCACCAGAGTACTCGTGTTACCTAACCCATGGAAGCCGGGTACATAGGTGTCAAATGGTGTCTGGAATCTTCGATGTAGTCAATGGAGAGTTGCTGCAAAGTACTGCTGCCGTGGAAGGGAAAAGTGTCTGGTGTGATCCAAGCCTGGATCAAAGATGTGAAGAACCTGAAAGCAGAGGGGACAGTGTCTGGGTCACTTGCCAGTGACCAGGGGCACAATAGATGAATGCCCACCGATGTCGGGTATTTCAGGTGCGATGAGGTGAAGCTGGACTCCACTGCCTGCCACGGAGACCAGGAGGCGTCGACGACTGCCACAGTCTGCAGGCGTGCTGTCCTACAAAGGATGTGGAGTCGGTGTCCGGATTGGAGACCAACAAGCCTTGGCAACTGCAACCCACGCGGTTAGAGTAAAACTGCTTCGGTGTGGACCAGCAAGTCCCGTGCCCTGACTCCATCGCTTGGGGAGTTCACGTCTGGAGCAACCAGGTAAGCTGGTTGAAAGTCAAAGTACCCTTCTCAGTGACCCACAAGTCAACGGACAAGGGATCGTGAAGGGACTTGGAGAGGAATCACTAAATACCAGCCCATGGGTCACTCGAGTGTAGGCCAGTAATCTTCGGTGGAATCACTGCTCTGGGTCGGGACTACAAGTAGCTCAAAGCACAGCCTCGGGGATTGCCAAGAAGCATATGCTGCTTGAAATGTGGACGGTGTCCAGGGGTTTGGGTTGCACAGTCCCCACGAGGATATTGGATCTCAGGGTTGCTGAGAGCACGGATCGGCCTCGGGGAAGCTTGGAAACCCACCTCCTGTGTTGCCAAGTCTTCGGAGTCCTTCAGGAGCTGCATAGTTGCAAACCGGACAGATGTGTCTTTGGTGCCTGCCTTGCAGGGGAGTAACTCCTTTACTCCAAGGGAGATTCTAAGGTCATCCGTCGTGTCAATAGTAGAAGTTCTGGGATTCTGTAGCAGAGTTTCGTCCCGGTAAATCTAAAGTCCTGTAGTCAGGGGTTCCTACTTTACACCCAAGGAAGGGGTGGGACAAACTCTGGGGACCCACCTATGGGAGGGTCGGGACAGAGGGATGGCTACACCCATGTCCTTTGTCCAGTTTTGCACCAGAGCAGGGGCGGAGTGCCCCTGCAACTGGTTTGATCTGGACTATGCACAGGGACACCAAATGAGCCCCCAGTGCAGACATCAAAGCACTCTTGGAGTGCACCCACACAGCCCCAATACACTAAAGTCTGTCTGGGAGGTGGTCACACCTCCCTGTGACAGGAAACCTATTGACCAGGCCTCCCCTGCCGCAGTTTTGTTCAGCAGCAGGAGGGCAGACTTGTATCTGTGGCTGGCAGCATCTGTTTTGTGATGCCAGGGTCTGTGAAGCTGGTACCGGGTGTACCGGTGAAGTCATGTTTCTCCGTCTAGTAGGGTGGAATCATACCTCCCCCGCCAGTTACTGGCAGAGAGGTATGATTCAAAGATGTTTGACGCCAAACAACATTTTTCTATGCAGCCATCCCAAAGTTTGCATTTACTGTGAGGTTATAACGTACTTAAGAGTATATGGTTTGGCTGCAACAAACAACCCTGGAATAAAGGTTCTGAAGGCTACAGAGGGGCTCTGCTCATGCATGGGCACCCTCTCGCATAAAACCCAGCACCCTGCCTTCAGGATTGAGAAGGCGTGTCATAGGGGTGACTGATAGGTTTATATGTGCAGTGATATGGATAGATATAGGATACCTATATCGGAGTAAGGGGTGCATACACCACCTTACACAGGCTGCTGTAGCAGACCTGTTGAGTCATTTTAAATGGTCTCCCAGGGGTGACGTAATGCATGCTGCAGCCCCTGAGAGACCTCTGGGTACCTATGCCCTGGGTATATAGGATACCATATACTAGGGACTTATAAGGGTACCCCAGAACCCAATCTCAGGTGTACCTAAAGTGCATGCAATCCATTTTAGGGAGAAAGCAGATAGACTGGGGTCCTGATTAGCAGGATCCCAGTCAAACTAAGTCGAAAACCAGCATAACACCAGGCAAAAAGTGGGGGTAACCATGAGATTCCACCTACCTACACACAGTAACGTTTTTTGTTTCTGGTGAGAGTCCTTGTTCTTTCAGGGATTTAGGAAGCTCCTTCATCCTAAGGTCCATGACAACCATGACCATTGCTGTTGAAGGATTTTCTTGGGACAAAAAAATAAGAATGTGGTCCTGGGAACAGTTATTAGAACCCTGTCAACTGCAGGAAGTAGGGAAAGCCAGCGAGTGTTGCTAGTATTTAGGAGTCATTGATCATCATCTATATCCACTAACTCGCAATTCTTTCAGTTAAGGTCCGACAGTGTGGATGTGGAAATATTTGTACAATTTTAACCCAAAAGTTTCTATATCCGTAGGCAGCCCATCAGCAGCGGTTTGCACTGCATTATGGACAATGTGCTGCACACCCTATCCCAAGTACTTTATTATGAGCAATAGTTCCTTAAGCATGCAGTGACATTGTTCTTTCTGGCTTCAACTTTTTCCCCAAAGTTTGTGTTCGTATTATCTGCACAAAACCCAATTACTTTTTAAAATTATTTACACTTTTCAAGGGCATCATACGGTTGTTCAGAGTATTGCAGATGTTTCAATGGAGTTAAACAAAAAAAAAAAGATTTCCGAACACACTCAACGTACCTGAAATATCTAATGACAATTGGTATTAATTTAACTTCTTTCTAATTGGAAACATCGATAGACATAGATATACAAATGTTTCTCAAGTAAGAATTTAGGTCAATCATTGCAAGAAGAGCCCATGCTTTTGTAATCAAGGTTTCTGACTTGGTGCGAGCACAGCAAAACTTAATTTTACAGTTTCCGAATCAATGCTGATGTACAGTCCATTGACCGAAAACTGAGGTTATGCTTAGCAAGATGATATGCTAATGTACATTCCGCAGCAACCCTACTGAGTTCAACATGTCCAGGGGCTGCCTTTCCTCAAAAAGTGGTGATGTTGCTGGTTTAAGATTTGAACCACAACTTGTTTTTTTTTTTTTTCTGTGTGTGCTCCTTTATATCATACTTTCCACCATGGCTAATGGAGAATGTAGGTTTGCAGATCTTTCAGAACATGTTGGCATCACTGTTCCCGACCTTGCTCAAAAAGGGGAAAGATCTTTGCATCTCCTTGTTGACAGAACACTTTTGCTTGGGCAGCTCTCCAGTAGGTAGTTGGCTATCCTTTCTGTTATTGAATTTAGAGAAGAATAAAGTCAGTTAACTTTGACACACATTGATTAAAAACAGTATCCTAGTTTAATGACAAAAGTGAGCCCACCTTTAAGCACCCTAGTAGCAGAACTGCGCTTCACTTGTGTACAGCAGTATTACAGTGACTTCATGGCTATTGAACCCCCTTATTAGCTATTCCAAACACATTCTTCTTTTCAAAATATTGTAATAAAGCTCCAGGAACCCAATAGTGCCTAGGAGTATGAAACATTTCAGCAGGGACCATTAATCAGCATTGTTGAGAAATACTTGCAGCAATGTCTAACTTTGATGATAAAAAAATTGGATGAAAAATGTCCAAGAAGTGATTTTAACCATTTTGCCAGCTGTGAGATCATCCTTGCCACTTGGAGATCCGTTTATCAAAGACCACAGTGCAGTAAAGTGTTAGGAGCTCAGTTTATGAACGGAACAAGCATTTTGGGATGTTACTATTGTTCAATTTGTTAGTTGCGGTATTGGTGATTAATTTAATGGTTTAAGAAGCAGTCAAATCACAGTTGATTTCCATCCAGTATACTGGTGTTACATGAGAAAAATATTGAAATACAAGCACAAAAGGAGAGGGTATGTTGAAGCTTTCTTTTAGTCTGAGGAACGCCATGCTGCTTGATCTTTTGGGTGTTTTGAGTAACTGAATTTTGAAAAAGCTTAAGTAATTCAATATTTTTTGGTATCAATTTTGAAATAGCTGAAGTTGGGTGGAAGGAGTTTCTGAAAAGGAGGTCCCAAAATGTCATGCCCAGAGCTCCAAGTCCATTAGATGGTACAGGAACATGTAACCACACATGCCACACAATGGCACCCAGAACACATTGACGCTTATAATTTTGGAATTGCATTTGCATAGTGCTTCATTCACTGCTGTCTTTCCATCTATTTCAAATCTATCTTTTGAAGTCTGTCTAGCTATCTATCTGGTTATCTGTCTATTTGCAAGGTTATCTATCTGCAAGGTCTGTCTTACTATTATTGCAAGTCTGTCTAGGTATCCATCTATTTATTCAACACTCTCCGTCTGTCTTTGTGAGCCTTTATCTGTTTTGCAAGCTTCTTACCTTTCAACATTTTCTGTCCATTTGTAGTAAACATTTACACAAGAATTCAAAAAAGCATTAGCAAAGGCAAGAGTCTGGCAGTCAACACTACATTGGTTGGCTTCTTTTTTGTTTTGTTTGGGGGTTAGTCGGACCCTTTGGATTTTACTAAAATGATGTGTATACCATAGTAACCTATAGGGGCTTTCAGCCAGACTTCATCCATAAGTCTGTTATGTCAGTCACATTTTCATCCACCCTTAGCCCACTTCCGCTGTTGTCTGATTTCATTGTGAGTTGCAACATGCTGCTTTTTCACAAGCAGCACACCCACGCACACAGTTACCTTTTGTGTCAGGGACTACATTTTGAATATGTGCCTTTTTGGATCAAAAATATATTTTTTCCCTTACTCAAGGTTTTTTCAGATTGTAGAGGGCCCATGCAGCTTCCTAAAAGAACATTTTGCAAAAATCATGACAAAAAAAAATCCATAGGCAAAAGGCTGGCAGCTCCCAGGCTTAGAGAACCAAATGTATAGCTAGGAATATATAAATTACATGCAACTTATTTTCGATAAGAGGATGAACTTTTTCAATCACACATCGAACCCTCGATAGAGGAGAAGATTATGGAATGACGGAGCACCCTGAGAAACTACCAGCAGTATGGGCGAATAATCAGATGTAAAAACCAAAGGAAATGATGGACGGGGTGTTGAACATTGCAAGCACTCACCCCCAGTCAACTGATCTGGGTTTAATCCATCACCGTTTTTTAGCCCACTCTGCCACCCCAGTTCAGACATGGCCATATGCAAATCAGTCTGACCCTGTGCCTCATGGGAACAGTCCAGATGTGCCAGAATTAATTTGTACCTGCTCAACGGCCAACCAATCACTGAGGAGCAGGTTGGAGGTGCGAGCAGAGCAGATCAAAGAGCTGAGAGGTGTGGGTGAGGGAGCCGCGGGTATCGCAAGAACCGCGGCGACGGCGCACAGGCAAACCTACGGACCAACGGAGCAGGCCGAGAGGAGCAGACACCAGTGGAGAGGAGTGGTGCGGTGCGAGGCTGCGGCTCAGCTGGGGCAGAGTGCCCACAGGTTAGTGTAAGCGGCGGTGGTGAGTGGTGAAACCTGCGGGGGCAAAGGTGAAAAGCCTAACTGCAAACCGTGATCCGCCAACCGCATTTAACCTGCATCTAATCTGCACTCAACAAACTTCCCCCCCCCCCCCCTTCAGATTTGGTCCTAGCTTCCCTAAAACATGGACTGCCCACGGATTGCCCCAGCCTTCCGCCACAAGCAACATTAGTAACACAAGGACACCTCGCATTTACCGGCATTCTACCTGTAATTTGTTTCAAGGTGCATGCCGCTCACTCTACACAGCCAGCATCTTTCCAGATTGCCCTGTTGTGTTGCCGTCTGCCTGCCCACAGAGAACGTCAGAGAACGCTGCTTGCGATGATCGAGGCCCCCCCCCCACCCCCCCCCTTGAGGCCGAGGGGATCGCGCTGCTACGGAGCACGGACGCTGGAGGATTACGGCACCAGGTAGTGCAGTTTTTACAGGGAAAGGGCAACAGGAGAAGAGAAGTCAGTTTTGGTATTCGCTCTCGGGAGCCGGAGGACCTGGCGGTCATGTGTTAATGGAGTAGGGGAAAGAGAGGTAACCCCAGTTCTTTCAGGTACCGGGGAAGCTGTACTGGAAATTGACCTCGCCCCCCCCCCCCCCCCCCCCCCTCTCTGTAAAAGGAGAGAAGTAAGAGGGAGGCCCCAAGGTCCTAAGGACATTTGGGACATTTTACGCATTTAAGCCACAAAAACCATAAATTGCAAATTCCAAGGCACTTGGTGGGCAAGGCAGGTTAGCGGCACAACAAAGGTAAGTGGATGTGGATGAATGATTATTGACCCTGAACATTCCCCCAAAAGCACATAGACTTAACTGCCTAGGGGGGTAGTAAGGGAGGGGAAAGTCAAGCGAGGAATATATAAGTCCATTCAATAGAATATACCTTTTTACGGCTGTTAGTTATGGAGCCAAAAAGAATGTTAAGAACCCGAAAAAAACAAACGGAGCGAAGCCCAGGTTGGATAGAACTACTTGGAAAATCAAAGTCTACAGAAGAGAGCCTGGAGAGTCAGGTTAGCCCCAAAGCAGGTGCCAAAACAGTACCGCAAAGGCGAAAAACTAAAAAAGCTAACAAACAAGCTATTGAAGAAATCGAGCAAGTAAATAAAGGATGTTTATCAGCCTCCAACCCCGTAAAGGATTTTTTAGGGAAATATCACAAAAGAACTGATACACCTATGAGAGCCATGGTTATGGGAGCAGCGCAGGAGATTGGAAATGGCACTGTAGAACTCGTGGAAGAACTACAGGAGACATCACTTCTGTTTAATTATTTACAAATGGGTCAAAGCCAATTGTTAATACCGCCGCGACTGTCTTCATCCCCCAGATTATTCCTGTCACAAACTCAGGGTCTCGAGACCTCAGGTCAAAGGGAAAACATCAGTGAAACGTCAAGAACTGAACGGAGTGAGGTATCAAATATATCGGCTCAACGGTCAAATGAAATTCAGCAGGATCCTTTGAGAAGCACAAGAAGCGACGACCCTGAAAGGAATAGCTTACATGATTTTGACATTTCCGCTACTCCTTCCTCTTCAATGATGGACATACTGTTGATGCTTCAGAAAACCCTGCAGGGTATTCTAGAAGTTACAATGCTAAACAATGGGGTTCTAAAAACGCAAAAAATATATTTAAAAGAGATAGAGGAGGAGCTGCAAGGAATTAGAGGACAAATGAATATATGATGAGACCGGTAGAAGATTTACAGTCTGTAGAAAAGCTAGGGAGTGCAGAAACGGTAGAACCAACCCATAATGTATATATATCTAAACGCCCGATGCTGATAAGAAGAGGAGAACTCCCCAGATATAGGTCTATGAACTATAGCTGTCAAGCTAGGTTTACAAACTATAGTGGCCAGGCCAGAAGAACACTAGGTAGAAAGCAGGGACCCAAAGGTGATCTAGGGGTAAAACAGCAGGTAAAGGAAGTTGAGAATACGCCAAATCAAGCAGTAATATTAGCATCTGATAAGTCTGCAAGAGAGAAAAGTAAGAGGAAAGGTCCCAAGGACCAAGTAAAGAAACAGATCTGTAAGGGACCAAGAAGAGAGAAAGTAGAAGTAAAACCTCCATTAAATTAAAAAAACAAATGGGGAACATGATAAATACTCCCAGAAGACCCGAACCCTTGGAAAAGCCGCTCCGCAATCAGGTAAGATAGGAGTGAAAAGCAACCAGGGGAAGGCTATATGGAAGGATAATGGACAGTTAGGTATAAAAATACCTAAGATAAAGCCAGAGCCTCTAAGTAATAAATGGCTATAATTTGAACCAGCCCAACCAGAGAAAAAGGGAAAGAAAACACGAAAGATCCAACCCTTAAATAGGTCCCAAATCCTGTTTTCCTTCTCAAAATGTCCAAGCTTGAGGGTAATAGGAACAAAAGATCTAAGACAAGTAGGCTTTGTAGAAGACACAAATCGGAAAGAAATTACAAGAGTCCTTGTTTATTCAGACTTGGTGAAAATGACAGTATGGAAAGCAGATAGCGAGCTAGTGCAGGAAGGGATACGATTACTGTCAGAGAAGGAAATGGAAAAAAAGATGCACCCAGGTAGCAATTTCTTAAATTACCATGCAGGATTTGGAAAGAGACAAGTGAGGTTAACTGAGGAAAACAGAGAGGGGGGAGGTATTCTAAATATAGTAGTGAATAATACAGAATTTGATAATACTCTGGGTAACTGGAGCCAAAGAAATAGTCCTGCATGCCCCTCCCAGTGGTATAATGAAGATTTGGCAGAGGATGGAGGTTTAAGTGAGGTAGAATAGGATGAAGGGGTGTCGCATAGCCTTAATTTCTTATCTTGGAACATAAATGGTTTGGGTGATAGAGCAAAACAGGAATGTTTAAGTAAACTACCAAAGGATGTGGAAATTATGTGTTTGCAAGAAACCTGTCTATGCGACGAAACCCCAACATTTGATGGTTTTACCCAACTGCATCGATCAGCCAGGAAAAAAAGATTTGGGCGCCCGGCGGGGGGGATTATGACTTTACTGTCTACAAAAATAGCAACGAATGTGACTCCGGTAAAAGTAAAATGTAAATGGCTTTTGGTATTTAGACTGTCATTATTGATGCTAGGGAAAAAATATGAAAATGTAATTATTATAAATGTGTATATGCAATGGGGGGACATCAAGGAGTATGAAAGTGAGTTGGAGTATTTTAAAGAAGATATAGATGTTTTATGTGAAAGGTATGAATTGGATATGTTTTTCACAATGGGGGATTTTAATCCTAAATCGAGCCCAAAGAAGGTTGATCTCTGGTATGGGGATATAATGGATGCATATGAGATAAAAAAAGCAATTTTTCCGGCCTGCGACCCCCAAAGACGGGATGAATGGCTGGGAAATCATTTAGTGTCGAAGGGCCTTTACGGTCTGAATGGTAGATTTGAATCTGATTGCCCAGCAAAGAAAACATTTAAAATAGGTACACAAAACTGCCCAATAGATTATATGTTTATGTTTGCTTGGAACTTCCCTCTAATAAAGAAATTTAGGATACTCCAGTTAGAAGGGAGTGATCATAATCCCCTGCAGCTGACAATCCAAGGTGGACGTACGAAAGCCTGTGATAAGGTAATTGAACAACAAGTTGAATACCCAAAAAGAGTAACAACTAGATTACCGGAAGAATATTTAGAAAAATTAAGGAAATTGCAACAGAAGATACCTTTAGGAGATATAGCGGGTCAAAATCTGGAATGGTACGAGGGAAAAATAGCGCAAGTAGTGCAATGTCTTCGAATTGAATTGAAGAGAAATAAAGTAAATCAACATACAATCCCAGTAAACTGCCTGAGATGGTTAACGGTAGATTGTCAGAAGAAAAAAAAGAGAGATAAGGAGAAAAATTAGAAGTAGTAAAAAATCTAACTGGAAGAAACAAAGGCATCTTGAAAAATTGAAAAAAGAATATAAAAAGTTACTTAGAAATACAAAAAGAACCTATAGAGAAAAATGCTGGGAAAATGTATTGGTGTCTATTGAAACGAAGAACCTAAGACAGTTTTGGAAACTGGTGAAAGCAGCAGAAGACCATCCTGTTGGGGCCATGAATTGTGTGATAGACGAGGCAGCATGGGAAAAGTATTTGAAGGTATTGTACGGCGTACGTAGAGAACCAGAAGAAACAGATCCAGAGCAATGGCAAGGGCTAACGGATGAATTCAAATCAGATTTCTCAGAACAAAATGTAAAAAACATCATAGCTGATTTAAAACTAACACGGGCCGCAGGGCCAGATAACCTCCCAGCAATAATAATAAAGTCAGAGATGCAGTGGTGGGCGAGTTTTTTTTCTCTGATGTTTTCGGTAATTTTAGAGGTAGGGAAAATACCCAAGAATTGGAAGGGAGCAGTAATAAGGCCAATCCATAAAAAATGTGATATGAGCGCACCACAAAACTATAGGTTAATTAACCTGCTAGATATTGGGGAAAAAGTTTTCTCAAAAATAATTCTGAATAGATTAAAGAACTGGGTGGAGGAATTCTCAATTGTACAGGGGGGCTTTAAAGAAGGACACTCCACAATCGACCACTGCTTTGCTTTATGGGCAGTGGCACGTAAGTCATTGGAACAAAATGGTAAGATGTGCTGCTGCTTTGTTGACTTTCGAGCAGCGTTCGACTCAGTTGATCGGAACTGCCTTTGGGAAACTCTAGTAAATAAAAATATCCCCGTGGGGTTGCTGAGCATAATAAAAGCGCTACATAGTGGCAATTGGGCCCAAGTAATAAGAGATACAGAGGGGTCATTGACACCAAAAATAGTAATTGAAAACGGCCTTAGACAGGGCTGTGTGTTAGCCCCCCTGCTCTTTGCAATATTTTTGGCTGACCTACCAGCAACCTTAGAGGTTGAAAGAAGTGCAAGCCCAAAAATGGATGGTAAGAAAATCTCCTGCTTGCTATATGCTGACGACCTGGTGATTTTGGACCAGACTGAAATAGGCCTTCAAAGAAAATTACATGCGTTTAGAGAATATTGTGAAGGGAAAAGTTTAATTGCAAATATGGAAAAAACAAAAATGTATTGTTTTGGAAATAAAGACACAAGCTTTAAATGGATGTTAGGAGATTTTAAACTGGAAATAGTGAATGAATATCGCTATCTGGGCGTATGGTTTGACAGGAAGTTACAATGGTATACACATTTAGAAGCTCAGAAAGCAAAGGCCGTCACGTCGATCTGTGGATTGAAGAAATTCAATCGGGACTATGGATATATGTCACATAGACCGCTGTTAAAGGCTTTTAGCTCTATGATCCCACCACAGGTATTATATGGAGTAGAGATCCTTTATCTAAGCGGTAAACAAGTTTGGGACCAAGAGGAAGGTATGTGCCTGAAAACATTGTTGGCGTTACCACGCTCTTCGATGATCCAAGCAATAGGAACCGAGATAGGTACAACTGCTTGGAGTATCGAGGCCCAAATGATTTTGGTTAGATTTTGGAAACGCCTGGATTTAGAGACAGGCCAGAAGATATCACATTGGTGTAGGAAAGAGATTATATCAAGTAGCCTAAAATGGGCGAAAGACACAAGGAAGAAATTATTACAGGCCAGTGAGAATTTAAAGGTGAAAATCACCCAGAGCCATTTGCAGGTAGAGTTCTCTAAGAAGGAGCTCATAAAATATGGACAAGAAGGCTCAAGAAGAGGAGATATGGTATACTTGGAGAAGAAAAAATCTGTGCAATTAATGAGGGATTCATGGCGAAAAGAAAATTGGTTTCCCTATCTGGAAATTTTACCAAACATGGGGTATAGACAGGAGATTTTAAGAATGAGAATAGGCATAAATCCCTGGCTGGTAAATGAGGAACTGAAAAGAAAAATGTTACATCTTGAGGGCCATTGTAAGTGTAATTTGGGCACTAAAGGCGATATATTGCACATTATTTTGGACTGTACAACGCTACTAGAACAGCGTAAATGTTCTCTCCGCCCAATATTCCTAAAATATGAAATAAGGCAAAGGAATAAGGCAGCAGAACTACTTACTGAAATGCCAAATCTTGATATAGCGATTGCAAATGGGAAATATATGAAACAAATTAAAAAAATTAATTTCCTAAGAATGATTTAGTTAAATGATTTAATGATTTTAAACTATTTTAACTTTTGTATCATGGTGCTAATAATTGTATTTTATAAGAATATTTTTATATTGTATATATTTTTTAAATGTGCTGAGCCTCCCTGAGCTGGAAAACTGGATTCATGTACTATCTATTGAAAAATTTACCAACTCCCTAACATTGATAATGTATATATTGTGATGTTTTTTAAATTGATTTCATAATTGTTTAAAGACCAAGGTCTAAATAAACATTGTTTTTTGACTGACTGACTGACATGGAACCCTGGGCAATCAAAATACTAGGGGTAGAGAAAGCAAACTTATGTCCCCCATCCAAGTTCCAATGATGTAAGTTACC
Source organism: Triturus cristatus (assembly GCF_964204655.1). Lineage (NCBI taxonomy): Eukaryota > Metazoa > Chordata > Amphibia > Caudata > Salamandridae > Triturus > Triturus cristatus. The sequence goes on along the minus strand of NC_140586.1, from coordinate 80,846,037 downwards.
ACTTCTTTAACCTTAGCAGCTATGACTTTGTTTGTTGACTACCTGTCTGTGATTGCGGGTAAGTTTTCAGTAATTCCCTGTGTGAAATTTACAACTTTTCAGTGTGCTTATGTGTGACATTTCTCTGCCTTGGGAGTGACATTTTGGGTGACACTTGACCACAGGTAGAGTAAAGCTCAATGTTCAGGTGAGAGCAAGTGTCCCCAGCAGTGTCTAATGGCCTTGCATAGGTGTAAGTGTGATTCTTTACTGCAAGATGCCAGATCATTGCCCCTATCTATGGAGAACAGACGCTGATGCACATCTGTGAGAGGCAGTTGGGCAGTCCTCTAAGTTCTGCAAAACGCTAGCCTACTTTAGGCAACGGTACTGCATTTTTACTGTAGAATTACTGATGATATCGAGGGATTCACTTCTTCTGGAATGTACATAGAATAGCAATTATCTTAATATGTTTGGAGAGCAGAGAACACCTCAAAGGCATACATGATAGCACAGAATTATTGGCACCCACTAGTGGGATCCTTAGACACCCACTTTTCCTCTTTATTCAATAGGAAATGTATTTCATTATTTCCAAGTGGACCCATTGCAGGTGTAAGATTAAGTCGTTTGTGCAGTAGCTAATTGAGCATGGTTCTGTATAGATTGAAGATTTTGGACCACGAGAGCTATGTTCATCTACCTACAAGGAGAAGTAGTGCTGTGTTTTGGCATCCTTGTACACTACTCGAATTTTTTTATTTCCGTTGACAAGGACTGACACAATGCATAGAAACACAAAAAACCGACATGGGACAACTAGATCCATACCCTCCATAAGAGTATGCATGAAATTGGTGCGCCTAAACTAATAAAAAGGTAATCGCGGTGCAGTTGTACTGACCTTTTGTAGGCCAAGTGTGAGGGAGGTTTAATAATTTAGTGTGATCTCCCTTTGAGCATTTAGTATGCAGTCAGTCATGGCCGTTCAACTCCCATTTTTATGTATTTTGGTATTTGTAGTTTTTCTTTTCTAAGTATAAATACTGGACTACAAGCACCACAATGCAAAGTGATGTCAACTAAAAAGCCTGGGATGTGTTAACGTCAAAGGCGTGTATTGCGAACAAGGCTAATAGGTTGCCCTTCGACAGTTGCTGAGAAGGGGATGAGGAAAAAGAAAGGGAGACAACAAGGACGAAATTGAGAGAAAATTAAAAATGGCAATTAAAATACTCATATTGCGAGTCTTATGCTGGCTTGCATGCTGGGAGTGCAAGTCTTGTGTGGCTTCAGAAGGATCCTGGCTGGGGCAGCTCTGATGCTGAGGCAGGGTCCCAATGGTGCTGGTAGGGCTGGGGAAACGTCATGCAGGTTGGTTTAACTTTTTGCTGCTGCAGTGGTGCTTTATTCTGTTCCACTCCCTCGCTTGCTTGAAAGGGGAGGAGGGTCACACTGGTGGCTGGCTGGATGGATCTTGCTGCAGGCGGTGAGAGCAAGGTAGTGCTGTTCACAGGTGGTTCCAACCAGCTGTTGTGCTGATGACTGGCACGATGATGATGTTGTTGGCGCTGCGTTATACAAAGAGAAGGGAAATTCGAAGAGAAAATGTCTCTTTTTGGATTTCCCTTCCCGCTACAATGCTCACCTAAGTGACATCATACCTTGACCAGCAGTGCAAAGTGAGCATGCGCACATCTATTTTACACCAGTGTACATGCTCAATCGAGATACTAGTGAAAAAACTGGACATTTCTCAGTTTTACCCGGGCACTGCACAAAAACCGGGACATTCCTTTAATTTGGAGAAAAGTTGTGGGAGCACCGGGATACTCCTCAAAAAATTGTGACTGTCTGGGGGAAAACCGGGACATCTGGTCATCCTAGCATACTAGCACAGCAGATGTCGTTTCTCCATTAAAGTAGTGACAGTATAGTGATAGTGCTCTACTCCTTTCACGACCATGAAGTCCAGGAACAGCAGAATTATCTTTCTACTCTTCAGGACTATTTACTCTTCCAGCATATTACAATCCCTCCTCTGTGGCCCTGTTCTACAAAGGTGTCCTGGTTTGGTGTCGGGACTTCTAGAACTGGAAGCATGTAAAGGGAGTCTCCTTTCCCAGAACCTCCAATCCAGACTAAGCGCAGTGGGCAAGACAGCCTTGACATGACCTTAGACTCTGGTTGTTACTAAATGAGTCCCAGATTGTGAAAAAATGTCTCTGGTTGGGAATAAGTTATAAAAGGAATCCAGATGTTTGGGACACTTTCAGCTGGGTAGGCAACTTCCACTTCTCCAAGAAGCCAATGTTCTTGGGGCATTTGTCATCTGCATAGCACCCTATAGGGAGGGCCACTGGAATTATTGTACAGCCACAGCGATTTTCGCATAATTGTAGATTTGCCACATAATCCACCATCTGCCTCATAATCTGCAGATTTTAACAAAAAAATTTATGTTCGAGTTGTGTGTGGCTGTAGATACACGTTTAGCTTAATCCTGCCATCTAGTGTTGAGCTTGGAGGTATGCAAGTTGGTTTTCTTTGAAGGAAGTCTTGTGGTGAGGTCGAATGGCTCCTCTTGCTGGTAATGCACATGCTGGTTCGGGCATGCTCCTCTGTTCTGGTACGATATCATCGCCACTTTTTTTTCTCCATACTATACAGTCTGTATTGTTTTCGATCGCAGCTTTCCTCAGTCTCCCTCATCGGTTCATCAAAGTTGACTTCTTCGGGGCAACTTGAGTCTGCTGTGGGCCTTCGCCCTTCAGGCGCACTTAATAACTTCGACGCTCCCTCCAGGCCACATTCACTTTGTGAGAATACGGGCAATTTTCCGCTTTTGTTCTTGCGAAGTTCAACTTCATACTGAGTCTTTAGAGGACAATTTTTTTATTTGAAATTCTCTCCTCCAGCCAACGCTCAGCACAATACCTGCTGATGCTGAAAGGCATGCTGTACCACAAACCAGACATATTCAAAGACCCTGTGAGGTCACGGGTCATCACACCCAGGGTAGACAAATCCAGCGACCCCATATAGATAAAGGGACAACTCCCACCGACTCATTGGTGGTTGTCATGGTATGAAAAAGGGATAACTCTGAAACATCTGGTGTGGCACCTCCACCAGATAAAGAGCAAAAATATTAATGCCGCTAGTAAGAGGGTAGCTGCCCAGTCCCCCAACCACTGGAGGATCGATAACTCATTGGTCTCCTATCCTGGTACGACAGGACCAAGTGTGATGAGATGGAGAAGCTCCTCCAACATCTCCCAGAGGAGCACAAGAAGCAGGCATATCAGGCTGCCTCCAAAAGCAAACTAATTTCAAATACTACAATTCGCTGCTCCCTCAATGCTGCTTACACCACATCTTGAGGCAATACATTCTAGTGTTCTAGTTTGGAGAAATGCCTGGTTTGGGGTATCAGGTTTTAAACCAGAAGTGCAGCAAAATCGCTTGGCTCTCGCCTTCGACAGTGAACACCTATTTTGTCCCTAGGTTGACACCATCTTAGAAAAGATAAACAAGCATTGGCATAGCCAATAGGTCTCGCCTTTGGGACCGTATAAGTGGTTAGTCATGCTGCACATTATCCTGGGTGCTCTGCCGCTGTGCAGAAATAGCGATCAGGGTCACGGTGTGGGACGGCTGATAGAGCAAAGGAAATGCAGACAACTGGAGGGGGGCGGGAGCATGGTGAACACGGTGGGAAGGGGGGGCAGGAGCAAAGTAGAAAACTGGAACCTTAAGTACAGCGGGAGGGGGGCAGGAGCAAATGCAGACAACGGGAGCAGATGAAACTCACCTGCTTCACATCACTGGCAACAGAAAACAAGCATTGGCGTAGCCAATAGGTTTCTCCTTTGGGGCCTTATAAGTGTTTAACCATGCAACAGTTAATGTTGTTGCACCAAGGATATTGTGCTGCATAACTAGATACTTATAAGGTCCCAAAAGCGAGACCTATTGGCTATGCCAATGCTTGTTTGCGACTGCGGCGTTACCACGGTCATCAAAGATACAGTACTGACAAGGCCACGGTGCCCTTTCGCATCAGTACAGTGCGTGGGCTACGACAGGGTCTTCGCACCTCGGAGTCATTAGCGAGGCTTGGTTGATTCCACAGCAGGGGTTGAGCGAGCTGGGGGGGGGGTGCTTTTCTGTGCTCCCAGTCACACCCAATGCCAATCAGTAAATCATCAAGGCCCCAGGGGGAACCTTGTGGGGATGTTAACCGTGGACAATAAACGCTCCTTCACTTTCGGTTTCAGGCTGGGTGGCAGTGATCAGGGTAGGTGACTCGGGTGGCAGTGATCAGGGTGGGTGGCAGTGCTCTGGTGGGTGAATCTGGGTGACAGTGATCGGGGTGGGTGATTCTTGGTTGACAGTGGTCAATAATGGGCGCCTCTTGGGTGGCAGTGATCAGGGTGGGTGACTCGGCTGGCAGTGATCGGGGTGGGTGAATCCTGGGTGACAGTGGTCATGAATGGGCGCCTCTTGGGTGGCAGTGATCGGGGTGGGTGACTTGGGTGGCAGTAATCGGGTGGGTGAATCTTGGTGACAGTGATCGGGGTGGGTGATTCTTGGGTGGCCGTGATAATGAATGGGCGCCTCCTGGGTGGCAGTGATAAGGCTGAGTGCCTCTTGGGTGGCAGTTATCCGAGTGGGTGGCTCACCCCAGCGTTTTCACTGCATTGTATTGTAACTGAAACGATGTTGCGCTTTCTACCCCTGAGAAGTGGGGGTGGCAATATTTCGACCCCACCTGTTTTTCCTGTAATATTTCTGATGGAGCTCCTCTGCGTGGCCTTAGGGGCAGGCTGAGGTAACTTACACAACCATGTCACTGAGCCCTCTGTCGCAATAATCGCGACAAACCCACCTGGGGTTTCTGATGAGCCAGGGCCCGTCTCGATCATCAGCCTTCCAATGCCGCATAAACCACTGTTCATCAGCCAGGTGACGTCCGCAGGGGTGCAATACTGGTACTGAACGTGAGACCCTCCAGGCTGTCTCACCCTGACGCCCCTCCTCGCTCCCCCTTCAGGGTGAGACAGCCTGGAGGGGGTGAGGCTCGGCTGTTCCAAAGGAGTGGGGGTGAGGGGTTGGTTGCTGAGACAGAGATCTGACAGGATCGGAGAACAGGTTAGCCTGACCCCACCCACCGTCGGATTGCTGAGGTCGAGGGTGGGCTCGGCTCTGCTGAGCAGAGATTATGGGGTATCCCCGGGGCAGCAGATGTCTTCTGGCCGCTGGGGGCACTGGCATACGAACAGCAAAAAATAACAGAAGAGACGTGGCCTGGCCGTGGGGATCCCTCGGTGGTCTGGGAAAGGGGGGTATATTAATGGGACATCCAGGGGTACAGCTGCGCGAGACCTGCTAGTCTGGGCCTAGTTTTAGCCTTGAACTGTTTCACCATAGCCGGGGGGAGGGGGGATTTTGCTGGGGGGACGGAACCCCATTCAGTGGGACGGGACCGCTGCACAGATGGGTGAAACAGTGAGAGGGTCCCCAGAGTTCGTGGCAAAGGGGCTTGTTTCGGGTCTTGTGTAGAGGAGGACCCCACTACCTTCAATGCCACCCAGGGCCACAGTGCCCCCCCCCACCTTTCAGGGCGCAGAAGTACCCCCTCTCCTAGGCTGCAGTGTCATCTCTGTAATACTTCTAAATGCCTAATTAGCATGGCAGCGCGATCGCGCTAAATAAACACACGGGAGCCGGTCTCATTAGATTGCACACGCGGCTCCGACTAACCAGCCGAGGCCACGCCTCTTTATTATAACTAGCTAGCGTCGGACGTCACGCGTCAGCGCTAGCGCACCTCGGCAGCGCGGAAGGCTAGAACGCCTCGCGCATGCCGAACATTACACTCCTTCCAACCTTCATAAAACATCAAGCACAACATGAAAACAAAACGATGGATCTGTTACCAGTTCGCCAGTCCTTACAGGTCACACCATATAGTCCGCCAGCTGGGATGATGGTGCCGGGTTCTTCCTCAGGTTGTAGCGGGACGGACCGCCTCTGGAAGGGACCACCTCGGGGGTTCTGCGCCTTGGGGTGTTCGGCTCGACCCGGGCTGGGGAGCTGCCAGGCGGGTTACCCCCTGGGGTGGTTGGGACGGGCTGTGCACCCCCATCCTCGCTCCGACTGTCCTCCACCTCCTGATCTTCTCTCAGCTGGTCGGGATCCGGCCTCTCAGACTCGGCCCCGGGACGCGGCGGTGTTCCTGGGTGGACTTTCTTAAAGAAGGACACATCTCGCGTGACCGTTTCCGCACCTCTTTGAGCGGTCACCATCGTGCCTGTCCGGTGGGTGACCACCCATGGTTGTGGTTCAAAAGGAAGTCTGAACTTGCTGCCTGGGTAGCGGTCCTTCACGTACACTCGATCTTGCTGCTGTATCCTGGACTCCTTAGCTCCCCTTCGCAGGCTGGCGTGGTCGTTTGAGCGCCTCCGGTTGGCTAATGTCCTCTCATTGGTGGCTTGTGCCGGAACCCAAGTAGGGTGGTGCGGGATCGTGTCGCTTACGATTCTCCCCATGGTGGCTGACCCGGGCGCTGCCTCAGTTGTGACATGGGGGGTCAGACGGTATTCCCGCAGGAAGCTGTAAATTGCTCTCTCTAGTGGAGATCCCTCAACCATAGCGATCCGAATGGTTTTATTGAGCGTCCTCATGAACCTCTCCACCTCTCCATTGGCCTGGGGCCACCGTGGTGTTATCTTGCGGTGAGTGATCCCCCAGCTCTTGAGGTACTCTGCGAACTCCTGCCCCTGGAAAGGCGGTCCATTGTCGGTCTTAACCACCCCGAATATGCCATGAGTGGCGATGGTTTTTTCAAACTTCGCGATCACCTCCATGGCTGTCTGGCTCCCCACGATTTCGACCTCTGGGTATTTGGTGAAATCGTCGATGATGACCAACGCATACCGCCCATCGGGGAGATGTCCGAAGTCGGCACTCACGCACTCCCATGGTCGCAGCGGATTGTCTTCGGTTGCCACTGGGTGAGGGCGCTCCGGCGGTCCTGCGGCTTGGCACCACGTGCAGGTTCTCACCGTCTGTTCCACCATCGCATCCATTCCTGGGAACCATACTTTGACTCGGAGCCTGCCCTTTGTCTTCACCACTCCTTGATGTCCCCTGTGGGCGAGGTCCACCGCTTGTTGAGCGAGGCTGGCCGGCATGATTAGTCTCGGACCCCGCAGAAGACATCCCTGGGCGTCAATGGACAGCTCACTTCTCACCTTCAGGAACAACTCTAGTGTTAGCTTGGCTTGGGGCGTCCTTCTGTTGAGCGAGGCTTGAATTGTCCTCCAATCCCCCGATCTGACAGCCTCCACTGCTGCTCTCACACACTCATCGCCTTCTGAGGCTTCTCTTATTGCGGCCAGGCTCATTGGGAGGGGCCGTGACCGCTCTGTCACATACCGGACGTACTCCTCTGTATCCTCGGCCTCCTCTTTCTCCTCCGTCGTGGCTTTCCGCGGGTGTCGTGACAGGTAGTCCGCCGGGTTCGTGGCCCCTGGTTTGTACTCCACCCGGTAGTCGTACCCTTGTAGCTGGAGTATCCATTTTTCAATCCGGGGTGGCGGCTTCGAGGACGACCCTTGGAAGAGAGGGATGAGTGGCTTGTGGTCGGTTGTCACCGTGAAATGATGTCCATACACATACACGTGAAAATACCGGCATGCCCAGTGGATGGCGATGGCTTCTCGTTCAATTTGAGAGTACCGCTGCTCTGTTTCGGTCAGGGACCGGCTGGCGTAGGCGATGGGGGCCCACTCCTCATTGTCCTGGAGTTGTGTCAGGACCGCTCCCAGCCCAAACGGACTCGCGTCCACTGCCACGTTGGTGAGCTTGGCCGGGTCGAAATATGAAAGGGTAGTGTCCGCGGACAGGGCCGCCTTCGTCGCTTGGAACGCCTGCTCTTGTTCCGGGCCCCACTGCCACGTGGTGGACGACTTGGTCAGCTCCCTGAGGGGTTTGGTGAGGTTGGAGAGGTCCGGAGAGGTTGGAGAGGTCCGGAATGAAACGGCCACAGAAATTGACCATGCCCAGGAAACTCCGGGCCTCCGAGATGTTCGTCGGAGCTGGGGCGTCTTGGACATCCTTCACCTTTTTCGGGTCTGGGGCCACCCCTTGGTCCGAGAATGTATACCCGAAGAAACTGATTTTATTCTGCAGGAACTGGCACTTCTCCCGGTGCAGGGTCAGGCCTGACTCCTGGATCCTCTTGAGGACCCCCCTCAACCGCTGATGGTGTTCCTCTATGGTTGACGCATATATGAGCAGATCGTCACTCACGTTGAGCACGCCAGGGAGCCCACTGAGCACCTCTCTGATGGTATTTTGGAATACCTCGGCGGCACTTGAAATGCCAAAGTTCAGGCGCCGATACCGTCTGAGGCCCACATGGGTGGAAAAAGTGGTGATGTACCTCGAGTCCGGATGGAGGGGTAGCTGGTGGTAGCCTGACCGTAGGTCCATTTTCGAGAACCACCTGGCCCCGTTCAGCTCTCCCAGGATGTCATCAATGGTGGGCGTCAGGTGTCGCTCTCTTTTGCCCGCGGCGTTGGGGAGGCGCATGTCTACACAGATGCGGACTTGTCCTGGCTGCTTCGGCTTCCTGGCGATGACGATCGGGGATACCCACGGGGTTGGCCCACTGACCTTTTCAATGATGCCTTGTCTCTCCAGGGCCTCTAGCTCCTCCTCGACCTTCTGCTGCAGGTGGAAAGCAATTTGTCGGTGCCTCAGGGCCACTGGCTGGACCGACGGGTCGATGTGTAGGGATACTTCCTTTCCTTTCAGGCATCCAATGCCGTTGAAGACTTCTCCAATTTCTTCTAGGATGGTGTCCAGTTCCTCCTCAGGACTGCCATGGCGAACGATATCAACCTCAATTCTTCGGCCGATTGCCCGCTCAGCAGCATCCCGCTGCCCTCTTCCGTGACATAGACGGTGGTGCTGATGCTCCTCTCGCCATGTTGTATCTCTGTTTGGAAGCACCCAATGAGGGGGATGGGCGTCTTCTGGCCATATGCGAACACTCTAATCTTCGCCCCTCTAAGCGGGGGTTTGGCCCGCAGTTGGTGGTAGACATTGGCGGCCATCAGCTCGATGGAGGCCCCAGTGTCAATCGTCGCCTTTACCTCTTGTTGTTGGACTAGTATGCGACATTTCGGAAGTCTGCGCTTCTTCTTCTGTGGTTGGTGGATTGCAAACACATAATGGACTGGGTATTCTTTGGTGTCGTCGTCCATGTCTTCGCTGTCTGCCTCTTCGCGTACCGCATGGGCCGCCTCCTTCTTGGCTCTGGTGGACCGGCATACCGCCGCAAAGTGGTTCATCCACCCGCAGGCGCCGCACCTTTTCCCTCTGGCCGGGTAGTCTTGCATGCGGTGGGGTTGGCCGCCACAGTACCCACAGTCTTTCTTCTTTGCCTCCGGCTGCCGTTTCCCTCCGGTTTGCCTCCCTTTTGGCCGCACTACGTTCACCGCTTCCGCCACTTGCACTTGCTCCGTCTTCACAGGGCGATGTAGGGCTGCCTCCATGTGCGAGGCTCTCGCTTGCGACAGCTCCTTTGACCGTCCGAGGGTGAGGATGTCCGCCAGGGGCTTTCCTTCTTCCTGGAGGACTGTGACACGAAGCTTAGACGAGTAGCACCCCTGTATGATCTGCCCTCGGATCTCCTCCTGCTCATCACGGAACCCACACGTGCTGGCTAGCTCCTTCAGCCTGCCATGGAACGTATCCAGAGACTCGTCCGCCTCTTGCTTGGCCTGACGGAAGATGAACCTCTCATAGTCTCTGTTCGCCATGGGCTCAAAATGGGCGTTGAGCGCGTTCAGCAGTGTGTGGTACGTCTTCGGCGTGGCTTCCACGAGCGTTTTGTAGATGCGGTGGATGTCTTTACCTCCTAGGTGGAGCAGCAGTGCTCTGCGCCTTTCCCTCGCGATGCCAGCCCCTTCGAAGTAGAATTGCAGGCGGTCTGTCCAATCCTTCCATCGCGGGGCGTGGGACGACGGGGCACCATCAACGACAAACGGCTCAATGGCGGGAATCGACGCCATCTTGGCACGTGCGCAGCACGCGGTGAACGCTGGCTTCCTCTCCTCTGCGTCGACGCCACCTGGCCTGCACTCCCTCCGGGCGTTGTTTGGTGACCTCCCTCGCGCTGCTGCACCAACCGGGGGCGCGCCTACCTCCGGACGTCGTCCGCGGGACTCTCCGGCGCTTCTGGGTCGAGGCGATCACACCTGGCATGGGCCTGGATCGGAGGAGGGCACGGTGGTCTGCAGACACCTCGTGGGGGCATGTGCGGCAGCACCTGGGCGAGACATATCCCTTCCAGGCCGTGGATTGAGGCTCCAGGGCACACACAGCAGATCTTCGGAAGGGCCCTCCTGGCACCTGCAGTGATCTTCACCAGGCCTCCCAGCAGGCTCAACCGAGACACCATGAGGGAAGCAGCATGCACAGGCTCAGGCAACCTGAGAGGACACTAGAAGCATTGTGGGGCGCCAAAATAGCACAGCAGGGCTCACTTGACCCCTCGTCGCCAGTGTAATACTTCTAAATGCCTAATTAGCATGGCAGCGCGATCGCGCTAAATAAACACACGGGAGCCGGTCTCATTAGATTGCACACGCGGCTCCGACTAACCAGCCGAGGCCACGCCTCTTTATTATAACTAGCTAGCGTCTGACGTCACGCGTCAGCGCTAGCGCACCTCGGCAGCGCGGAAGGCTAGAACGCCTCGCGCATGCCGAACATTACAGTCTCCACCTTTCCAGCACTGTGCCCCCCCCCCACGTCCCGCCTCCTGAAGGCAACCGCTCCTCCGCCCTTCCTCGTGGCAGTAGTGCTTAGTTCCTCCATCCCTTCAGTGTCCCCCCACACACACAAGGGAGCAGTGCCCCCTAGCCCTCACACCGCCTTGCCTCGCCCCAGCCCCCTCCTCCTCGCCCGGGCGGGCTGTATTCAATTGTGCTTCAGCTGCAGCTCAAAGGCGGGCATTTCTCAACTGAGAACTCCCGGGACTTACACACTCGATGCCTTCTCGCCAGGCTCCGAAACAGGGCCGTTCTGTCTTCATTTGTATGTGAGGCGGTGCCAGACTCCGCTCCCCTCCCAGATGGTCACCCGCTGCTCATGCGTGCACATCTTGCTGCATCGGAGGGTGCGCCGCGCTGCCCACACTTACCAGAGAACGTGCCATCCCACTCCAGGGTGCACCACCTTACCCTCTGATGGCATGCAGGGCGACGTGCCATCCCATGGTGAACCGCTCCATGAACTGATAGCATTCAGGGCCACACTCCATCTCAGGGTGCACCGTTACACGCGCCATCCAAGTGTGCACTGTTACACGCGCCATCCCAGGTGCACCGCTCCACGCGCTGATAGCATGCAGTGCCACTCGCCATCCCAGGGTGCACCATTCCATGCACTGACCGCATGCAGGGTCATGCACCATCCCAGGGTGCACCGTTCCTCGCGCTGGTACTGCAGCATGGCCACTCTCCATCCCAGGGTGCACCGTTCCATGCAGTGACCGCATGCAGGGTCGTGCACCATCCCAGGGTGCACCGTTCCTCGCGCTGGCACTCCAGCATGGCCACTCTCCATCCCAGGGTGCACTGTTCCATGCACTGACAGCATGCAGTGCCACACTCCATCCCAGGTTGCTCTTCTCCACGCGCTGATAGCATGCAGTGCCACACTCCATCCCAAGGTGCACCTCTCCACCCGCTGACAGCATGTGCTTTGCCACACTCCATCCCAGGATGCACCGCTCCACGGGCTGGTACTCCAGCATGGCCACTCTCTATCTCAGGGTGCGCCGTTCCACGCACCATCCCAAGGTGCACCTCTCCATGCGCTGATGGCATGCAGTGCCACTCGCCATCCCTGGGTGCACCGCTCCATGCACTGACAGCATGCAGGGCCATGCACCATTCCAGGGCCCACGACTCAGGCACTGATTTCAATAGAGGTCTGTGCACCATCCTAGGGTGCACCCGCTCCATGCACTGACAGCATGCATTGCCACGTCCCATCCTAGGGTGCTCTGTTCCACGCGCTGGCAGCATGCAGGGGGCACGACTTCAGGCTCTGATATGCACGAAGTGCCACGCTCCATCCCAGGGTGCACCGCTCCATGCACTGACAGCATGCAGAGCCACGGTCTATTCCAGGGTGCCCTTCAAATGCTTTGGATGGGGGTGCGCCTGGCGCACTCTCATGTGCCTGCGTGTTGGACACGGAATCTCCGTGCATCGCTGTAGTCTGTAGTATGCAGTGTTTGAACGAGTGGTGAATATCTGAGCAGCACACGCTGATGTGTACATTGTGAGGGGCCGCACCTGCGCAGCGCGGTGACACTACTGCTCACAAGCATCCTAACCACACCCTGGGGCCAACGGTTATGGTTATACCAAAGCGACGGCTTATGACCGTGATCGCGCCTATTACAACACTCATGACGTTCTGTGACATTGACAAGATCACTGATGACAACGGAACTGACGACAACACTGTGACTGGCCACGGCGCGAGTTATACTTGCGTGAAATAATTAGAACTCTTGATTTTCAGGGGTATTTTTAGTTTAAAACATTACATTTGATAATTTCACCTAGTTAGAATGTCACCAGCTATCCTGCAGTTCCCCTGGGGCACAAGCAGGCATCCACTTCTGTCAGGACAGATGATCGCAGCAAAAAGGCACAAGTGGACGCCTGCTTGTGCCCCGGTTGAACTGACATTAAAAAAAAAAAAACAGGCGACTAGCGGCTATGGCAACAAAATGGCGTGGGACTGTCCACTGTCCCTACGGACACGAGCATGATGTCTGCTATAATGACAAATGGCAAGAGCAGCCATGTTTGTCCATGCAGGTGCGTGCATGAAAAGCCCTCGGCAGAATCGATTACAAAAGGTACTCGCAAGTGCGAGAGCAGCGCATGCGCTGCTTTCGCCAGGCGAGACCTAAAAATGTATGGGTCTGAGCAAATCTTGTTTGGTGCAAACGGACGAAATACAGAGCGCCGAGCCGCGCTGAGTGGAGGAGGAGGAGGAGGAGGAGTGAGGTGAGGCGAGACGCAGCTCGCTTAAACAAAGGCCAGATCTTACCAGTATGTCTGTGCAGCAGGCACCCTGGATGACAACATAACTGAGCTAGAGACAAAAAAAAAATCTGCCGATTATGCCGCAGGTAATGTATTCTGTTGCAAATGCGGCAAATCTATAATTATACTAAAATCGCCGCGGCCGCACAATCGCATAATTCCAGTGGCCCTGCATTTGGGCAAATCCTCCCATCTTTAATGAGGGGATGGAACAATGAACCAGGGGTGTAAAACAAGCCCCTGTGGCGCAGGGGGCCCAACCCTTCTTGGGGGGCGGGGGGGGGGCAGCAGTAGAAGGCCAGTAAGTTGCTTGAGATATGGGAGACTGCAAGGGGAGCTTTCTTTAACCTTCTGCTACAATGAATAGCTGAAAGATGGCTATTAAAGTTTGAAGCACCATCTTTTAAGTAGCTTGTTTTGTTTAAACTAGAAACTGTGTTTTTCTTTAAATCTGGATGTCATTCAGAAGATGGCAGATTGTGGCAAGCTCAGCTTATTCATAAATATGCAGAAAATGCGGCAAACAAATAGTTGTAGTGACTGTAGCTGACACATTGCATAGAGACGCGCCACCCCCACTGTCATGTTGTTCATTCAGCACAGAACACGAGTTCATTGGATGCTCGTCCTGCACATGGGCTAGGAGGCTGGCAAGCCTCCCCTGTGGTGAGTCAATTGTGTGGAGTAGACAGTGAGGTTTACTTGGCATTTTCTCAATAATACACACATTTTTCCAGATGATGGAATGGATGATTGCGATGGAATACAGCGCCTACCCAGGGCGTTGCCTTCCAGGTGCAGTGTATGAGCCACTGTTTTGTATCGTTAGACTTGTCTTTTGCAGTGTTCGTGACGCGTTACTTGGTTCCAGTGCACAGTGGGGTGCAGTGTTGTGATGAGGGCTGCTTTACGTGGATTTGACTTTCTTGGGGCCCCCCAGTGTGTCCTTCACACTCTGCTGGCCCTTGTCACAGATCACACTGTGTTAAAGGCCCGTCGGCGCCACCCAGGCCTGTAGTTAGTTGTCTGCACTTGCAGTGTGCGTTCTTTTGAAGTTTTGGCTGCAGCTTTGCAAAGCTTGGATGTGCAGGGAGAGGCTAGAAGCTCGGCTTCTAGTGGCACCTGCCAGCTCCTTTGTTCCCCTAGGAAGGCGTCTACGGCAAGTTTTTTCCACTCTGCTGTGGGTGACTCAGAAGATCCGGGGCAGGTAACCGGTTAGCAAAGAGATGCCACCGACCGTGCAAATAAACGAAATCTGAGCCCCTGGATACGAGGCCAAAACATAAACCGAGCGCAGTGTCCCACGCAGCCAGGGCCCTCGGAAGAGCGCCCTGTGCCCGTGCCCTGTGCAATGAAGCAGTCCAGGGCCCTCTGAACAGTGTCCTGTGCTCGTGCCTGTGCAGTGAAGCAGTCCTGGGCCCTCAGAAGATGCCTGCCATCCGTGGATAAGGAGGGCACTGTGGCCGCAGTAACAAAGGGAGTGGGGGGGTCTAGATGCCTGTGACGCTGAGGGAACCACTCAAGGGGGTTTGAGTAGAGCAGGGGCACGGCTTCGAGGCTCAGTCCATGTACAGCGTTTACCTTGCGGGAGCCAGCAGCGGTGCCATCTGTTTCCAAACCGAGGGTGCGATAATTGCAAACAGATGGCGCCGCTGCTCGCTTCCGCATGGTAAACGCTGTACATGCACAAGTTCTCATTGGAAACAGTGCAGTACATGCACGAGTTTCCTATAAAGTCCGGAGTGATTCCAAGAGGTCACCTCCAAAGCAGCGCTTGCGCGCTGCGTAGGCGAGACCTAAAAATATATTCAAACGGACAAGAACATTGGGGCATTGCAAACAGTTGCAGCAGTTCCTTTCGTTGTCCCTCTTATTGTGGTGGACCTAAAACCACAACTCCTGAGGCCTACACCTCCTACCAGCATCACCAGGCACAGACCAGGGGATACTACAGAGGATCCTATAGGGGCGAAAATTCCAAAGATAGAGGCAAGGGTGGCTTCACCAAGCCCTCCACCACCACCAAACACTAATTTGCCAACTACCCCTCCCCCTGACCACAAAACACCTGTTTGAGGTTAAATGCAACGGTCTTTCCCGCCTGCTGGAATATCGCCTCTGACTAGTGGGTGTTGGACATTATCCATCATGGTTATTGTCTGGAGCTCACTTATACACCTCCAAACATTCCATCTTGCAAACACACTCACAGTTTCTCTAAGTAGTTCAGGCACTCCTCAGAAAAGGAACCATAGAACCAGTGTCAATACAACAGCAAGGCACAGGAGTCTATTCACTGTGCTTCCTTATTCCCAAAAAGGACGAGTCTCTAGGACCAATCTTGAATTTCAGACCCCTAAACAAATATTCTCTCAGAGCACTTTCACATGGTCACTTTTCAAGATATCATTCTGTTACAGCAAATGGGCAACTTCTTCGCTGCACTTGACCTACAGAACGCCAATTTTAGCTGCCCTATTCACCTGGCGCATTGCCGATATCTCAGATTTGTAATAAGCTGGCATCATTTCCAATTCAAAGTGCTTCCCTTCGGAGTCACAACCGCTCCCAGGGTCTTCTCCAATGTCTTGCACTAGTAGCTGCTCACCTGCGCAGATAAAACATACATGTCTTCCAATATCTAGACGACTGGCTCATCAAAAGCGCAACTCTGCAAAAGTGCTTCTTACACATTCAGGCCACCATAAATCTACTTTATCAACTAGGCTTTACTATCAATGCAGTCAAATCAAGCCCCTTCAAATACAACCCCTCTAGGGAGCCATCCTCGACTCACAGCGGGGGATAGCTTACCACAATGCCGCCAGGATTCAAACCTTTCAGGCATTCATATCTGTTAGAACAGGGGGTCTCTAATTGGCAGAGGTAGGTACCTTTGACCAAATAGGGACCCTTGCTTCTAAGTCAGGGAAAGGGGATTACACTACTGGATAACCCCTGCTCACCCTGTTGGTAGCTTGGCACGAGCAGACAGGCTTATCTCAGAGGCAGTGTGTTAAGCATTTGTGAACACATACAGTAATACAGTGAAAACACTACAGATGGACACCACACAGGTTT
Source organism: Triturus cristatus (assembly GCF_964204655.1). NCBI lineage: Eukaryota > Metazoa > Chordata > Amphibia > Caudata > Salamandridae > Triturus > Triturus cristatus. The sequence continues at coordinate 80,829,826 of NC_140586.1, read as the reverse complement.
TATCAAAATAAGTATTCTTTATATAGACTTAACACAAGACCACAAACGTCAAAAATCCACAATACTGTACTCAAAATTGACTTAAAGATGGTAGAGTTAACTTAGTTCAAGTTGTTGGTAAATGCGACACAGTTCTAACAAAAGTACCTGGAGGCGTAACGCAAAATAAACAAAAGGCTCGCAGCGTTTGAGATGCGTCGGTTCCTTGCTTTGGGGGAGATGATGCGTCGCGCCTCAATGCTTGCGCAGAGTAGGGGATGCATCTTGATCCTTACTGGAGAGGAGGTGATGCGTAGATTCTCGTGCTGCAGCCCGGTTGCGATGCAGCAAGATGGCGCCTCGATGCGACAATCCGGTGCGATGCGATATGATGGCGCCCTTGATGCGACGATGTGAAGACGATGCGTACACGCCCTGGCAACCTTGCGGCGACTCTGTACTTTGGAGCCACGACAGGCCCTGCGACACGCTTCTCCGATGATGCGACGGCGACCCTCACGGTTGCGATACGCTTCTCCGGTGATGCTACATCAGACAGCTGTGACGAAGGCACGCTTCTGGGAGATGCGGCGGTGGCACGCTTCTCCGGCGATGTGCTGACTACAGCTGCGGCGGCGACGACATGCTTCTTCTCGTTGCGTCGCGCTTTCAGCTCCCAGCGACCCGCAGGCTTCTGCAGATAGAATTCCCAGCAAGGAAATTCAGAGGGGAGCTGGTGGTGAAGTCTGTTGTCCCTGAGACTTCAGCAGGAGGCAAGCACAAGTTCAAGCCCTCGGAGAAATATTCTGCAAGATGATGAAGTACACACAAACGTTCCTTCTCCTCTCCTTGGTACTGAAGGCACCACTGTAGGCCAACACAGCACACTGGCAGGGGGCAGTCCACTCCTACAGCTTCCTATGGTTCTTCTCCTTGGCAGAGGTTTCTTCTTGTTGTCCCAGAAGTGATCTAAAGTCTTGGGATCTGGGTCCCCATATTTATACTACTTTTCTCTTTGTTCTCTGAAGGCAGAGAGGCCTTTGCCTAGTCCAAACCAGTTCTGGTCAGTCCTGGAGCACTTTGTCTACATGACTCCTTCTTTCCTTTCACAGTGCAGGCCAGGGACATCAGATGCACCACACGAGGTGGAGCCAGCATTGTGGAGGGAAGGCACAGCCCTATTCAGGTCCCAGGTGCAGCTCCTCCCACCCATCTACATGCAGATCTCTCTATTCAGCCCTGTGCTGTCTCACCCTCTCTCCTGGAATCCCCCAGCCCCTGTCACTCACAAAACCAGACACACAATACACAACCTAGCAGAGGCAGGCTTGGACAGTTAAGCAAGAAAATATATACTATCTAAAAGTGGTATTTTCAAACATAGAATGTTAAAACCAACTTCACTAAAAGATGTATTTTATCATTCTGAGTTCAGGCATACTAAACTCGAATTTCTACCTAGTTCCCTGAGTCAGTTAGGATTATAAGATGTAATAATCAAACTGCCCATTCTGGCTTATGGGGAACAGGTAGCCTTGCAATAGTGAAAAAGGAAAATGGCTGTAATTCACTATTAGGACATTCCACACACACAACAATGCATGTCCTACCTTATACTTACAATGCACCCTGCCCTTGGGCCTACCTTAGGGGTGTCTGATATGAAGATAAGGGAAGGTTTAGGGACTGGCAAGTGGGTGCACTTGGTCAGTCAACATGGCAGTCACAGACTGCACACAGGCTCTGCAGCTGCTTCTGTGGGTGCCACAACCAGTGCTGCACGCCCACCAGCAGCATTTGACTTACAAGCCCTGGGCACACATGGTGCACTGTACTAGGGTCTGACAAGTAAATCAAATAACCCAATCATGGAGTCACTAATTGATACATCAATTTACACAAGAGAGCATATGCACTTTAGCACTGATCAGCAGTGGTAAAGTGCCCAGAGTCATAAAACCAACAAAAACAGGTCAGACAAAATACAGGACGAAGGGAAAAAAAGTTCAGGGATGACCCTGCAAAAAGGACCAAGTCCAACAATATCCCTTTTCCAGCCGTATCGGCAGGTTACTTAAGACAGTCATGCATCTCCTTGGTATGATGGCTTCATCCATAGCCATAGTACCTCATGACAGACTAAACATGTGTCTGTTGCAAGAGTGCTTAGTGCACCAATGGACTCAAGCAGATGGTCAATTGAAAGATCTAGTGTTAGTTGGCATTCAAGTTTGCTACTCTCTGCAGTGGTGGAACACCAACAACCTCTTAAAAGGATGGCCTTCTCTGGACCAGGTTCCGCAGATACTCATAACAGATGCCCCCCTTACGGGATGGGGAGTACATTCACAAGATCTAACTGTCTAGGGACGCTGGACACCCAGCCAGAGACATTTCCATATCAAGCACCTGGAGTTGCTAGCTGTGCATCTAGCGCTCAAAGCCTTCCTTCCTCACCTAATTGGAAGGGTAGTACTGATCAAAATAGACAACATGACTGCCATATATTGTTACAAAAAATAGCAAGGGGGGCTCAAGGTCACCTCCACTGTCTTATTTAGCCCAAACAATTTGTAGCTGGGCCTTACTGTACAACATTCACTGGTTAGCAGGGTAACTCCTGGGGGTAGACAATGACTTTGTAGATCTCCTCAGCAGGAGGCGCCAACAAGTGTACGAGTGGAAAGTCCACCCAAAAGTCCTCTTTCCGTACTTTCAGCGTTGGGGTCAACCACAAATAGACCTGTTCGCCACAGCAGAAAACACAAAATATCCTAACTTCACGTTCAGGATCCCACAATCCAGGGGCAATGCACTATGGATGAGTTTGTCTTGGATATTTGCTTATGCTTTTCTGCCTTTCACACTGATTCCATTTGTAGTTCACTAACTTCAGCAGAAATCTCTCCACCTCATCCTAGTGGCTCCTAGATGGGCATGATAACCATCATTCACCACACCCCAAAAAATCTCAGTAATTCCCCAAGAGATACTCCTGAACTGGCAGGGCATTCTCACTCAGAGCCATGGAGAAGTCAGACACCCAGGTCCCTCAACCTTGTGATTTAGCTCCTGGATTCAGTTTGACTATTTAAAGTTACTACAACCTTCTATAGACATTTTGAAAGAAGCACCCAAGCACACTACTTGTGCATGTTATGCTGCTAAGTGGAAAAGATTTTTATACTACTATTCTAAAAACATGGATCCTTTAGCAACTAAAGATCAAGAGATTCTGTTACCTATTTCATTTATATACCTTTGATCTAGCTTTTACATCTGTAAGACTACACCTTGCAGCAGTAGTCACGTATTTACAAAACGGACAACCCACTTCCATATTCAGGATTCCTGTGATCAAAGCCTTCCTGGAAGGTCTTAAGAGTTATTCCTCCTAGAGTGCCACCATCTCGAATTTGGAATCTCAATATTGTATTAACGAGATTATTGGGCCCTCCATTTGAGCCCCTCTACTCCTGCCCGCTCCAATTTCTATCCTGGAAAGTAACATTCCTAGTTGCTACCACATCACTCAGATGTGTCAGTGAGCTTCAGGTATTAACTTTAGAATAATCTTTCTTCCAGCTGCAAAGAGATAAGGTGGTGCTATGTACCAATCCTAAATTCCTTCCAAAGGTGGTGTCTCAATTCCACCTTGATCAATCTATTGAAATCACAACAATTCTTAGTTGCCTTTTAAAAGCCACACAAAGAAAGGGCCATTTCTTAAACGGACATAGCATGTTTGATTTTCAAACGCATTCAGACATGCTATGCTAAAGCTATCTCTCCTAGAACTCACTCCACTTGTAAAATAGGAGCTTCAATAGCTTTCCTAGGAAATATATCCATAGCTGACATATGTAAAGCAGCTACATGGTCTACACTGCATACATTTACAAAACATTACTGTGTAGATGTGCTGGCCTGTCAGCAACCCAATGTTGAACTAGCAGTTCTATGTACATTATTCAAGACAACAGTAAGCCCCGCAGGTTTGCCACCGCTTATGGAGGAGGACTGCTTTACAGTCTATGCTAAGCATGTTTATCTACAGCCACACAAGCCTTGAACTGAAAATATTACTTGCTCAGTAACAATCTGTTTGTAGCATGTAGTGCTGTAGATTCACATGCGCTCACCCTTCTCCCCGGACACTTGTTTGTTATTTATGGATTTTCATGAATTTCCTTAGCATGGACATCACACTATACTAACCTGTACTTCAAATTCCCTCCTTCGCCTGCCTTGCGGGAAAACAATTGAGTTGACGACCATGCGCATTACCAGCAGGAGTGACTCTGCTTTGTGACTTGAAAAACTTTCTTTTAAGAAAAACAACTTGCACGCTTCTGAACCCAACACTAGATGGATGGCAGGATTATGCTAATCATGTGAATCTACAGCACTACATGCCATGAACAGATGCTTACTGGTTAAGTAACATTTTCCTTCTAGCTCAAATGGTTCAACCGTTACTAAAACGCAGGGGCAAGCGTTGCAGTGCAGCAGAAGGCCCTTTGCAAAGTATTACTGGTCCCTTTTCAGTAGCTCATTGCTATATTTAGGTGTTCAGCTAGGACTAATGAGGTGCAATTAGTTGCCAGATAGTGTTAAGTTTAAAAATGACATAACAATGAAGTAATACAATCAAAAAATGTGCTGCATAATTTGTCTTTTCTTGCAGCATAATTTTCTCCACCCTGCTGCATAATTCCAGTGGCCCAGTTTATAGGTATATTTTACATGTCAATATATCCGATTCAGACACATTGCTTCTGCTTCAGTCGAAATAGATGGGGAAATTACACTCTCCTAAGTATTTTTTTTTAACTCTCCCACTTGCCTGCTCTAAAATGTTGGCATCTATGCCCTCCAAAAGAGTGACCTTAATAGGATGACTCTTAAAATATCTGAGTTTTTGGAGGCAAGAGGTTGATAGGTATGTAGATATGACAAAAATGTTGACATGTATATAAATGCTAACATGCCCGATTCAGGCGGGAGACTCGATTTATTAAGCCAAATTGTCTTAATTGTACCTGTCTCCCACCTAAAATTTACTGTTTTAATCATACATGCCAACATTTCAGGAGAGCAAAGTGGGAGATTTAAATAAAAAATCAAAAAAAATCGGGAGAATGGGGCCTTCAATCGGGTTTCTGTCATGTATGGACTTTGGAAGTGTGCTGCTGCAGGATCGGACATTTAAAAGCAAATTCTATGGCAGTCCACGGAGGCTCCGATTATGTTTCTCTTTGCTTTACTGCAAAACACAGCAGCCAATAAAAAACAACTTTAAACTCCAGCATACCCCGGAAGTACAACCCCCTCCATAGTATGCCCCAATCACTGTCAGTACTTTAGTATAAAAAGTCTGTAGCACGACATCACTTCCTCTTTCTTTGCTGCTGCAGCAGCAGATAAGTGCTTTTCCTTACTTTTTATCTTTGTGGTGAATTGTGGGGAAGTTCTTGTTTTGTCGATTGTGCCGCTGGCTTATTGCGAGAATCAGTATTACTTTAATGTGGTGTTAATTTTGTGTGCGCTCTGTTTTCAGTTTTCACGAGGTGCTTTGTTTAGTGGCTTCGGTCCCTCTGGGGACGGCGTTTTGACTGCGCGCGTCGCTAGGTTATTTCGAGCGCTAGGGGGCGGTGGAGAAGGAGGAGGCAGACACGACACGCTCGTGCTCAGAAAGCGGTCGCGTCGTTGCCCCGGACGCTGTGTCTGTGCGCGAGAACCCGTTTTTTCCTCATTTCGAGTTGACGGCTCCTCGCGCACAGATTGCAAGGCTGCACCCATCTCTGGCCTCAGTATTTGAACGCTAACCGGAGCGTGATACCGGCATAGAGCTTTGCTCTAGGGGAGTGTAAGGGGTCTCCTTCCACCTTGAACTAGTTGGTCAGAACTTTTAGTTTACGCTCATATTGACTTTCAGTGCCAGTTTCTGACAGACCCCTGGGCTGCTCCCCCCCTAGAAGCTCCTCCAGACCTCTCTGCTTGTTGGCAATGGCGTACTACGCCGAAGAGGATGATCAGTGGGTAGAATGTGAGGCATATGAGGAATATGAGGAGCCTGAACAATTGGAGGAGAATTTGGTTGAAGCCCTGGATACCCACGTCCAGGGTTCAGTTAATAAAGCTTTAATAAAAGCACTGAAACCTTTTACTAAACCTCTACTTAAATATGGCAAGAGGAAAAGGAAGACTCAGCATAGTGACGCGGGGACTTCGCAGTCTTCTGCCAAAGTTTTGGCGCGCATGGCCAAAAACGTCATGAAAGACCATGGCTCCATGGCTTCTTATACCACGGACGACTCTTTCCCGTCTACTACAAATACCTCTGACTCGGAGGTGGAGTCGGTGAAACCTAAGAAGAAATCAAAAAAGACGGCACATACTGCTTATAAAGCCGATGATAGCCAGGCTCCCAAGAACCTTTTATTTGACCCACAGAGTCTGATACACCCTCGCTCTTCGGAGTGGGTGCCTTGCCCGGAGGTGGCCCATTATGTGGGGGTTAACCTACGGCAGGGTTTTGAGAAGGAGGTGCGCGCCACCTTAAGGTCGGAGTGCCCGAGGCCGTCGCTGACTGGAAAAGTGGCGGACACGCCAGAGTTGGATCCGAATATGGCGACATTTATGCGCAAATTCGCAAAGGACCCGAAAAAGGGTTTGGATAGGGCCTGGCGCGGATGCCAGGATAAACTTTTGGATGTTTCGGGGCCCCTTACCAAAATATTGGATGCGGCGGTCAACGCCAAAAACCAAAATGTCCCGTTGGACACTTCGGAGGTTATGGAGTGGGCCCAGCGGGCCCTGTGTTTTTTGGGCAATGCCAATGTGGCGCTGTCAACGGAAAGGAGGCGCTCCTTCCTGATGCGCATAGACTCTCAATTGGCGGAGATGGCCATGACGGAACCAGGTTCCCTGGCCAATGGCATGTTGTTCGGCGATAAATTCGTCAAAGAGATGGGCAAATACGTCGCCACGTTTTCAGCACTTGATAAGGCACAGGCTAACATCAAGAAGGTATTCCACACTGGTGTTTTTGATAGGGCCGGATGCTCCAGGGGGCGAGGGTCCGGCCGAGGTTATAACCAGACCTCCCGAGGTGCTGAACAAAGAGGCAGAGGTGGTCAGAAGTCACAGTTTTACCCCTCCCGCAATAGAGGTGGCCGAGGTCGAGGCCACAGAGGAGTCTACAGAGGACAACAAAATTCCGGAGATAGTTCCTATTCAGGTAACGATTTTGAATGCCACAGAATGCATGGTGGGAGGTCGCATTGCGTTGTTCCTTCACAGGTGGCAAGAGATTACGGTCGATCCCTGGGTGTTGCAAACAGTGCAGGGCTTCCACATAGAGTTCTAGGCCACTCCGACTCAGAGTCAGGTGCCCGGCTCCCTACATTTTTCCCTACAAGAACAGAGTTTCATCGACAGGGAAGTGGGAGCACTACTCTGAAAAGGCGCGATAGTGAGGTCTATTCCCCATCCTCGGGGTTTTGTAAGCATGATTTTCTTGGTTCCGAAGAAGGACAAAGGGTTTCACTTAGTGTTGAATCTCAGGGAGTTCAACGCTTGGGTGGTGTATCGCCACTTCAAAATGGAGGGCATCCATTTACTGAGGGACATCCTTTTAGAACAGGACTGGCTAGTTCGCTTAGACTTGAAAGACGCCTATCTGGCGGTTCCTATTTTCCCGCCACACAGAAGGTTTCTCCAGTTTCTCTGGCGCGACCAGTGGTTCGAGTTTTCCGCGATGCCCTTTGGTCTGTCTTCCGCCCCTTGGTGTTTCACCAAACTGATGAAACCGGTAGTGCAATGGTTGAGAGAACGGGGAGTACGGTTGATAATCTATCTCGACGACATTCTGATCATGGCACAGTCGAGGGAGCTCTTGATGAGACACCTGTCTTGGACGCTCCGACTGTTGCAGGAACTGGGGTTCCTATTGAATCTGGAGAAGTCGGTCCTGACTCCGTCGCAATCGATGGATTTTTTGGGCTTTCAGATCAACTCTCTCACGTGTCAGTTACTACTTCCCTTGAGGAAGCGAGTGGCAATCAGGAAGGAATTGAGGAGAGCGCTTGCCTCTCCGACTATATCATTACGAACGCTAGCTCGCCTTGTGGGCCTGTTGGCTGCGTCCATTCAGGCGATTTTTCCGGGCCCCTTGCATTACAAGGCCCTTCAGAGATTGAAAAGTTTGCATCTACGCAAGGGTCTCTCGTATGCACAACAAATAGCTCTTTCAGCGGAGGCTCGTACGGAGATCAATTGGTGGTTAGACCACATGGATGCCTGGAACGGCAGAGCCATTTTCTCCTCCAGCCCGGATGTAGTGATAGAATCTGATGCGAGTCGATGGGGCTGGGGAGCGCGTTGCGGGACCATGGAAACGGGGGGTCGTTGGTCTCAGGAGGAGCTGAAATTGCATATCAACTGCTTGGAGCTTCTGGCGGGAGCATTTGCGATTCGAACTCTGGCCCCGCAGAAGGTTTCTTGTTGCATTCTGCTCCGCATGGACAATGTGTCCGCGGTGAGATACATAAATCGACTCGGAGGGACCCGATCTCGCCTCTTGGCGGAGATAGCCAAGGACTTCTGGCACTATTGCCTGGACCATCGTCTGGTGGTGACGGCGGAATATATTCCCGGGTCATCCAACGTGATTGCCGATTGGAATTCACGACATTTGCGGGACAGCAGCGATTGGAAGCTGCATCCCAGCAGTTTCGAAGCGTTGAATCTAAAGTGGGGACCCTGTGTGTTGGACCTCTTTGCGTACAGACTCAACAGTCAGCTTCCACGGTTCTACAGTTGGCGGCCGGACCCTCTAGCGGTCGGCTCGGACGCCTTTCTTCACTCGTGGACGACGGGCACTCTATATGCCTTTCCACCATTTGCCATGATCCCGAGAGTGTTAGCACAAACTCGCAGACAGAAAGCGGAACTAGTTCTGGTTACCCCTTGTTGGAAAGCGCAGGCATGGTTCCCAACCGCCTTGACCTTGGCCTGTGCGCCTCCGGTTCGACTTCGCTCGTTTCCGGACATTCTCACGGATCCTCAGGGACTTCGCCATCCGTTAGTGTTGCAGAACCAGTTGGTTCTCATGGCCTGGAGACTTTCAGGCGTCGCTGGCAGGTGCCGGGAGTTTCGCAAGACATTCTCTTTTTCTTATCCCAGGCTTGGGCACCCTCCACACACAAGCGATACGAATCTGCTTGGAAACGATGGGTTAGTTGGTGTGGTGAGCGACAGAGTGATCCGGTGGGATCCGACATTCATCTAATTGTGAATTTTTTGTCGGAATTGGCCAAATCCGGTTTGGCATACCGGACGGTGAATAACTTTCGATCGGCAATTTCGGCGGGCCATCCGCTTGTGGAGGGCAGACCGGTGGGGGAACACCCTTTGGTTTGCAAGGTGGTGCGAGGGATTCGGTTAGTGAACCCTCCTCAACCCAAGTACACCGTACTTTGGGATGTTTCGGTGGTTTTGCGTTTTTTAAGGAACTGGCCGAATAATGAAGCCCTGTCTAGGAAACAATTATCGGCAAAATTGACAGTCTTACTGTGTCTAATCTCATGTAGACGAGTGTCGGATGTGCGGGCATTGGATTGAGCAGGTAGAGTATTTACTCCTTCGGGAGTTTCCTTTACGATTTCCAGACGGACTAAAACGCATTCTTTGTGTATTACATACCCTGCCTTTCCTCATCACAGCAAATTGTGTGTGGTCAAGTGCTTGAAGGTTTATGAGGATTGTACTAGGGAATTTAGATCTGATGTATCAGGACAATTGTTAATTGCTCTTCAGAGACCTTTTCGCCCGGTCACATCTGCAACCCTGGCCAGGTGGGTCACTTGGTTACTGGGTCTTGCGGGGGTGGATGTTTCCATTTTTGGAGCTCATTCTGTTAGGGGAGCTATGGCCTCCAAGTCTTTTGGGGCGGGTTCCCGGTTGCAAGATATCATGACTGTGGCGGACTGGTCGGCTGATTCCACATTCAAAACGTTTTATCATAAACCTATTGTGGATGTAGCTTCGGTGGTGGTGAATCAACTTTAAACTAGCATAATCGGAGCCTCCGTGGACTGCCATAGAATGAAAAATTGTCTAGCAAGCGCGACAAAGAATTTTCAATTCTATTAAGGACACGGAGGCGAGGATTATCCCACCCAAGCATTTGGAATGATGGCATTACTGTGTATTTGTTATAATGTTGTACCCACCCGGTAATCCTATAAATTGCTTTCAACGTCTTTTTGAAATGGACGTTACGATGTTAGTTTCCATTTCAGGAGAACAGACCAAGCAACCTTGAGGTTCTGGAGTTTTGGCATCGACGAGGATGACACGGCTCGGCTCATCAGGGAGACAACTCCTCTTGGCAGTGGACAGCTGACAGCGTGTCTGGAGAAGAAGTTCGAAGTTCAAGTTTGGACGCACGTCGATGGGGAAATCGGTGGTCCAGTGTTCAACGGTCAAGTTTGTGGACTGTGTTAAGTTTTTCATGCAAAGAAAGAGGAAGTGATGTCGTGCTTCGGACTTTTTATACTAAAGTACTGACAGTGATTGGGGCATACTATGGAGGGGGTTGTACTTCCGGAGTATGCTGGAGTTTAAAGTTGTTTTTTATTGGCTGCTGTGTTTTGCAGTAAAGCAAAGAGAAGCATAATCCTCGCCTCCGTGACCTTAATAGAATTGAAAATTCTTTGTCGCGCTTGCTAGACACTTTTTCATTCACGTGTTTTTTTTTATCACCTTTCAGAAGCATGGAGCGCAATGGCAGGCAGAGAAAGAGGGGGATGCAAGAGTCGTGCACTGGCCTGGCAGGTTGCGGTCAGTGCATACACCCCCGTCAGCCCAAGCTGAAACAGCTTCCGGGCACACACACAGCCGCCCCCCCCCAGTACTTCACAGGTGTTTAAAAGACCATTCGGTTGTTAATGGGGCTTTGTTGGTTTTCACCCCTTCTAGAGCCCCTGCATCGCCATTCTGACTATTGCTGGAAGAATTAGCACGTTACACATTACCAAGCCCTGTCAGCTGAAACCCCGAGGAATCGGGTTTTTGCTTGCAGGAATCGGGAGGCGGGAGACTAGCCTTCAAATCGGTAGTCTCACGCCTGAATCGGGAGTGTTGGCATGTATGGTTTTAATATTAGTCAATAGGGGAAATAAATTCTGGATTTTTTTTTCACTTATTTTCCCTCTTTCTAATTGTTGACAATGCATGTATTCATGTACGAGACTTGTAACATTCGCAGGATTTATTGCTGTTCTCAATAATTCAAGTCATGTATATCTAACCCATCTCTAGGACTTCAGCTGCTGACACTAGGCTCTTTGAACGGTTTCCCTACCCCATCCTACTCATGCGCGCATAAATGTAATAATGCTGGAAGGGGCGTGGCACCGCCTGGCCTTCGCATGGCCGCGGCTGCGACTTTCTTCGTGTGCCGCAAATGATTAAAATGGCGTCACTCCACTGGTTGAGGAAATGACAACTCTCTGCAAGCCAAGAATAGTGGTTACCGGAAGATAGCCGGCTCGCCTCCGGCCGGCGCCGGATGTGACGCCACGCCGCGGTTTGTAAGATGGCGGCGGTGTGACTCGCATGGTGCTCGCTGACCGCTTTGGAAGCTTCTCGAGCCGCCGTCATGCAGGTCACCCTCAAGACCCTGCAGCAGCAGACCTTCAAGATAGAGCTGGACCCCGAGGACACGGTGAGGGACGGAATCTCTGCCTCCTTGGCATAATATATACGTTACGGGGAGATCCCTTCTAGGCCTCATTACTATATAGTGTGCCTCAAAGTGGGAGGATCAAGGGGGCATCACGAGAATACATGAGGTTTCCATGTAAGCATGCAACTTCTTATGGTACTATTATACCCTGTTAGATTGCTGAGTGATGTACTTCCGAGTAATGCATGCGCCTGGCAGCACCTCACTTATGATGGGTGGCTTGACTATAAGTTAGTTCTAGGACCATAAAGCTATAATGTTATTCTTGACTGTTGTCATGTGACTGCTGTGAAAGTTAGGTTTAAAAAAAAATTGCAGCCAGCCAGTCTGGCACCTAGTCGCTAATTTGCATAATGTGGACGTTAATTTGTGAAGTCATTTATACCTTTTCCAAAATATTCAAGAGCTGGATTTAGAAACGTCAGTGAGCGTTCGGAGTTATTTTGGACGTAGTTGCCCTTTACCCAAATATTGTACGATCAGATTTGGAACAGTAACTCCCAGCGTCACTACAGCATCTGTTACCCAAAGGGCACAGCTTGAAAGCAAATAAGTCAAGGTATTGTATTGTATTGTAATTGCATTTATATAGCGCTTACTACCCCTGACGAGATGTCAAAGTGCTTTTTTGGTGAGTAGCACGCTACTCCGGAACCCAAGAAGGATTAATGTTGAATTAGTATAGTGAAATGTGAAAGTAAATTGAGTGGTGGATAGGTTACTCAATTATTTGGATTCAGAAGGATAGTGTAGTGATAGAAGAGGGGAAAAGGTTTGCATTTATATAGCGCTTGTTACCCCTAATGGGGTGTTGAAGCACTTTCTTGGTGAGTCGCACGCCATAAGGTAGACAGAAACAAACAAAAGTATAAACTCATGTGATTTTGCTGACATTCTTAAATACATCTTTATGCCCAGCAGCAAAATATAATTTTATAGGTAACCTATTAGACAAATTTACATGGAAGGTGAAATGAAAACGTTGTGGTCCTTGTTAAGTTTCAGTATATTGGCCCATGGCTGTGAACGTTGTGGTCCTTGTTACGTTTCAGTATATTGGCTGTGACTCACAGCCTGCCCTTTCTCAGATAGCTCCCTTAGCGGAAGAAAATGGGTTTCCTCGCTGCTGCTTATGAATCAAATGACGTGACCTGGGGCATGTTTTGTGAACACGTCAGTTACCTAGTAATTATATCAAAACAGTGGCTGGCCTTTGAATACTAGCCTCTCTGTGTCTTGCCTAACTCGTCTGATTCTCCACAGCTTGGCTCTATCACGCTGGTGCCAAGTTGGTAAGGTGGATGGGGTTATTGGTGCATGGTGGCAAGAGGGAGATGGGAGGGGAAGGAAGGTGGTTGATGGGGGTTTTTAAAACTGCACCAGCGGGAAATACATGATCAAAAGCAGTTTAATCTAAGTCATTGGAGCTAAGCGTGAGGAGGCAATGCTGTTTGCATGACTTTAATGCGGACTCCTTTCTGCGCCCCTCTGGCGATTGGTGTCCTGGGCCCAGCTCACCCGTGCCAAAAACCGGTCATGCAGTGAGTGACTGATTGAAGACCAGATTGCTGTTATTTTGAGGCTGGGCCATGTAGCTCTCCTGAATTGGTGTTGCTGTTGTGCATAGTCACTGTAAAAGGAGGGGAACAGTAGATTACGAGTCCAGCACGTCTTCCCTCGTACAAATGTATCTTAAATGTGTGTGCAGTTCAAAGAAATGTTCCACGGCATTAAATTAGATAGAATGGCAAAAATTGAGAAGGTCATTAGAGGTAAGTTAGTTGCGGAGTACCAACTCTCTCCCAAGCAGTGGCATGCTTAATCATTGGGCTGTGCTTCTTGTTGGGCTGGCTCTGCAATGTTCAACGGGCCCAGCAGGGGTCCTCATTGCCAGAGTCGTTTTCCAAATATATAATATGTCTTATATGCCTAACTCAATGTATGCAAACTAAATTAGCTTGAGGAATAAGGGAAATAAAAAAAAAATAGCGAAATGCCACCCCCAAATTTTTCTTTGAATAAAACAAAAGGTATCTTCTTGAAAATTAATGTGCCTAAAAATAGAGAGAATTGGCCACGTGTTTCTTGCCTTGTATAGTCCAATACAGGATCAGTGGCAATCCGTCGGGACCTCTAATACTTGCGTAAACTATGTGTATGTGGAGGGAATTGTCCTAGTCAGAACATGTAGCACAGCCAACTCTCTTTGGCCCAAACCTGGTAACTTTTTAGTACCATTTGCCCATACCAGGGGAGCCAGTGTTTGTGTCATGTGTGACCCGAATCTACGAAAGAAACAGGCCCCATGGAAACTCATTGAGTTTAGACTTTAATGCTGGTCATTGTTTACCACATTGTCCCAGTTATTTGCCTACCTGTCAACATGGTCCCCGGATACCATTGTAATCGGTCCTTTCATCTAGTGAGTTATAGAGGTAGTTACATTTTGAAAAGGTAAGAATATTGGCTATTAGTCAGAAAACAAGCAGAATGACAAAAAAAATCATTGAAAGTGATTTTTCAGGGAGGTAAGGAGATATAGGACATCTGAGAGAATGTGAGACCATGGACCGACCCTCCAACATGTAATCAGGAGCATTGCTAATAATTTTTACTTGGTGAGTTAATAGGCTCACTCCTGCATTTGAGGTCCAGACTGCACTTTGGAGGTGACTGCCCACTGGGACCTGGTGGGGAGGGTAGTGGTGTAGAGGACTCTTTGTGCACGAGGCCCAGCTTATGGTCTTGAAGAGTTCACACAGGAACTATGGAAAAAGGACAAAGTGCAGTGCTTCAACGGGGGAAGTTTATAGTGAAATTAATACTGGTCAGTGAGATTGACTTAATAACACACATTGCTCCCTTTTTAAAACAAGCATTTGCAATGCAGTAGGTCTCGCATTTACGAGTTTGAGCTATTTGCATTTACAGTGCCAATTGCCAATAGCTTAAACTCACAGATGCAATACCTATTGCATTGCAAATATTTTGTGTCAAAGCGCACCATGCTGTGATTTCACGTTAATGGAGGCTGCACCCCTTTCTTTAGACAAGTCTCGTCTAACGAAAGGGGCGTGGCCGACATTAAAGTGAAACCGCTGCATGGGGGCTTTGATGCATCTGGTTGACAAATAATAACTTTAATAACGGCCGCGCACCTTTCTATAGACGTCGCTTGTCTAAAGAGAGGGGTGTGGCCCCCATTAATGTGAAAGCACTTGATAGGCGCTTGTGAACATCTTTTATTTCTTTTAATAAATGAGCGCGGCCACTATACTTAAAGGAGACTGCTCTGCTAAAATAAATAAACATGGCTGTATAGTTTAAGCGTACTGTCAGTAATTATACTAAAAGTTGGCGGCGTGCTGCGACGTAGTTGGTGTAATAGGGGCAAATCACTGAACAAAACAGTGCTCACAGCCAAGAGAAAGCAGACTGTGTAACAAGACAAGTAAAAGGTCAAGTCATTATGGGAGGTTACAAATACAGACAAGGCGGTTCCAAGATGCGACTAACAAGCCTACTCAGGAATGAAAAGCAGCGATTTTGCAAGGACAGTAACGGGAGCCAATTGAAAAGATGCGGGGGTTTTGGGCGGAAATCAAGTCCCTACCTCACTACAGCATGCCTCGTAGAGCAGTGCATGCACTGCCCAGGCTCGATCTAAAACAATTTACCACGTGTTGCTATGGTCATCCTAACGAGGCAGCCCTCTTGAATAGGGACTCCAGTTATGTCTCCGCTGGGCACAGAAACTACCAAGGTTTAGTTTGCCTTTTTTTTTCTTTATCTGGTACTGGGGTGTGCCAGATCTATTTAGAAGTGCTGGGTGCATTGTTGGCGACCCTTATCGCTGTCTAAAACAGAGGGCATACTCTGTTTAGCCTGTCATCAAAACTTTGCTTTTGGAGCTGTCATCTACCGACAGCTGACAAATCTTTGACACTTGCAGGTCTAGTTTCTTTTTATTTTTTTTAGATCAGGCGTTAGGCTTTCTAAGTGGTCTTAAAAAAAAAAAAAAAAAGATGTACAGCAAGATTTATTGGACCTTGGGTCGGTTCCATTTCGCCTTTGATTTTTCATATGTTTTCATGGTTTGTGATTGTTGGGATGGGCTGCCCATCGGGACTGTGGCATTTCATTAACAGTTGCATAATACCCATTGTGTACACATTAGATGTTGATTGTGCTCAAATAGTCCTTTAGCTTGTGACATGAAACATAGCTTGCAATTTGGAGTTGGTATGTATTCTTTGATGTACTGACCTTGCTGACACAATGCCATTTAAATTGTGGATTTATAGTTTTTTTTTTTTTTAGGTCTCGCCTACCAATAACTTTTATGTGCGTATAGGTGAAAGCCTCTTGTGTTTTATTTATGTTTTAAAAAAACAAAAATAATAGGCATTGTCATTTACAATGCCAATAGCTTGAACTCGCATAAATGCGAGGCCTATTGCATTGCAAATGCTTGTTTTAAAACACTGAGTAGCTTTCATTAGCACAGGCTGAGTCAATGATGTGGAGAGAGTGGCACTGTTGATAAAGTTGTGCACTATGTATGTCGCCCATTCGTGTTGAACCAAATACCTCCTAATCCACCTATTTCATTGGAAGTATGACACTTTTATGTTACAATTCCAACTAATGGCTCAGTGAAGAAGGCAAGTGTGGTGGACGTTTTCACAGAAGCCTGAACAAATATGGCTGGGCATTCCATCTCCAGGATGCCGGCCATCTTACTCTTAATGGAGCCTTTTTACGAACGTTTCTTTTTGTGGGAGACAGGAGGGCACCGTGCATTGTGCTTTGACTGGGGTAGCGCCATTGGTGTTGTCTCTCAAATGTTCTGCAATAATAAAAAGACACAGCGGTGGCATGGAAAGAATGAACAGAAAGAGAAAAATAAAGCGTTTGTTGTTTACTTAAAAAAAATGTAACAACTATATTGCATATTAACACAGTGCCTAAATGTGTTCGTTCTGCAATATATTTTTATATTTATGCATAACACTTGCCAATAACTATCTGAAACACGTATTCACCCCTTTTCACTATTCAGCTTACCACAAGAATGCAGGGCTGCGCAAAAATTTACAGCAGTGCAAAATGTGAAATCCTGTAGTAAGAAGCACTAATCAAAAAACACATCCGAGGTGGTTGAAAGGAGTGTTTTATTCTATTCAAGAAAGGCCATTGTAATGACTGTATAAATAGCTTCGAAAAAATAAGCACCGACCGCTCAGAACACATACAATAAACTCCATCTGCCATTGTCCCCAAAAGTGCCCATACACAAAATAGTGCTGACCCCCTAGATAAATCCGACCGTGTAACGAGCCAAGTAAAAGGTCCAGTCGACATGGGTGGTAACAAATGGCGACAAGGCGGTAACAAGGAGGGACTAACAAGCCTCTTGATAAATGGCAAGCCAGCATTTACCAAGGACAATGACACCAGCCAGTGAAAAGTATGGGTGGAGAGAAGGCGAGGCCTACACAGCATACTCGACTGCTGCATGACGCGCAGAGCGGGCAGCGCATGCGCGCTGCTGCTAGGCTCGACTGAATAACTTACAGTGGGGGTATAGCCTGACCATCACTTACCGTTAGTTGGCTTTGTCATTCTCTTGTGTCTTAGTCAATGGCATGTCCTCCTCTTGTGTTTATCCCTTCACTATAGCACAGCCTCTTTACTATCTTTTTGATGGACAGATTAGTATCCTCCCAGCCTTTACATTTAGAGAGGAACTTTTTTCTTTTTCACTAAGCACTCTAGGAGTGCAACTGTTCTCTCCCACAACTGTGTATTGCATCACCCAAAGGCAAATGTGTTTTTTTAAATTTATTTTTGTATGGCTAATGCTGAACAGCATCGGCAGATTGCTATGACACAGCCAATAAATAGGTCAAAGAGGTGAAATCTATTAATTTTCCAGTGGTTATTTGTTTAGGCATTACCTGACATTTGTTTTAGAGGCTGAGGCACTCTCAATGCTATTTACTAATCGTTTAGTTAATTTAGTCTACTTTTCCGGCATTTTTTTTGTACGTATGGCTTTTAAGTTCACCAATTTCAATATAAACGTAATCTTCTGGCTTCTTTTCATAACAGATTTCAGGCTTCAAGAAATCTCCTTATCCACTCGATATTGCCAGCTAGATTTGATCAGGACGAGCAATTTTTAGAGCCAGCTGGTCTGGTCTGATGAGAAAGCTAGAGGTGTTTTGTTCATTCAGAAAATGAATGTGTAATAACTACACATTTAAATCTTGTTTTTATCTTGTCATGTTTACTGTGATTTCGAAGACAGAGGTCAGATTTCAGTTTATATTTTACAAATTACTGCTTCTTTTACCCTGGA
Source organism: Triturus cristatus (assembly GCF_964204655.1). Lineage (NCBI taxonomy): Eukaryota > Metazoa > Chordata > Amphibia > Caudata > Salamandridae > Triturus > Triturus cristatus. The sequence goes on along the minus strand of NC_140586.1, from coordinate 80,811,728 downwards.
GATTGGTATTCTCTTTTCTCTCCTGATTGCAAAGCTAGAGGACTTTGTAAAGTGAACTGTCTGACAATCGTGCTCGGCACACAACATTTAAATAGCTTGAAAATAAACTGTACATATATTTCAAAATATAGTTCAGTAGTTGGGATGGCACTTTCCCCTGTAATTCTAAAGTGAAACGGAAACAAAGATTTTAATAGGATCAAAACAAACCAGAATACTTTACTTATTGATGTGCAAATGATAAATATTTGCTGTAAGCCGATTTTCCACATATTATTGTTCGTATGCTCTATAGTTTTATCTGTAAAACTGCAAATCAGTAGGAAAGTGTGTGGCCATTTCAATGGAAAATGTGTCTTTAAATGACAGTGCGCTACCACATCAAGTTTTAGGAATATATTTATTTAAAGTGAGAGTTTTTAAAAATGAACTGAGAAATGTTCCAACCCATGCCTTGATGACAGTGCTATTAGTGAAGCATATCAGGGATACTGTTTACCCTATATGTGAACTAGATTTTATACTAATTGGAGCAAAAGTTTACTTATTAAATCAAGCAAGTTTTTTGTGAACAGCAGACAATATTTAATTGTGCTCTTGTAAGTGATAATGAAGAAAAAGGCGACTGGGTGAAATAAAATATTTGTCTAGGATCACATAATTTAAGACCATTTGATCGGTCGAAGTAGGTTATCAAAGTCACTGTACCTGCATGTCTAGTAAGGGTTATAATTTTTGAGGCCTGGACTTCTTTGAAGGTACAGTTTAACTCAGCCAATGTGTGTTTACAAAAGCCCCACTCCCAGCTTGCTTATTGTGTTTGCTTGGTTATGGGATTTTAGATCTAGGCATCTTTTTTGGGGGGGGGAGCAACATCAAGCTAGCCTGGCAGTGAAGGGGTGATACCCTGAAACCAATCCCAGGATGCTTGATTCTTGTCTAGGGAGAACCTCGCTTGGCAGTTCGGGCTGGACTGCTCCCATTAGGAGCAGGGTCAAGACTGATTTGCATATGGCTGGGTCCAAACTGGAGTTGGCAATAAAACGCTAATTAAATCTAGATCTTGGCTGGTGTGAAAGTTTGCATTGTTCAGCATTCCGTTCATATTCTGTTCTTTTTGCTTTTCTCATTGAGTGACCGCATTTTGCCTGTGCACAATATGAACGTAGACTAGAAAAACGGACACCTTCAATGCCACAGTTACTAGTACGATGCATGTTTTTTTTTCAAACATTGTTTGAAAAAACACGCTTTCAAAAACTGACATTATGAGGTGATTTTGTAATTAAGCTGGAATGTTGTGTCCATTCCATGTTATGGCGATTTCTGCGTGATGGGCTAGCGTTCTAAAGTCGGCACTTGACTACTGACTGGATGAGCGATGGCTATGCTGGCGTTGTCAGAAATAACTCTGCTCAATTTGCCTACAAGTGTTACAGTTTTGAATGGCAGCACAAAAATTTGCGTGGTGGAGCGGGTAAAGGTTCTGCACGGTTGGGTAGAATATCTGCTAGACTCCTGGATTTTTTTTTTTATATATTGCAACAGATTAAGGTTTGGAAGAATTGTCAAGCAGATTGTCAAGGCAGTCTAGAGATTAACGTGAAGTAGATGGTCCAGCTATTTTGGCAAAGGAGAGTGAAGGGAGGTTGCCTTAGTGGATGATGTTGTGGAATCTTCGGATGCTCATTGCCATATCTGTGGATGGATGGATAGAAGAGATGGAAGCTGACTCGACATTGAAAGAAGTGAAACTCTTGATTCAGTTGGGTGGCAGGATAGTAAAGTTTCGCCTTCTCTTAGACCATGTCTTAAGGTACTGGATGAATTGTCTGTGTGCAGAGAGTGTTGATGAGGGGAGATACATTGGTTCCACCTCAAGGTTTTGATATCTAAATTGATGAAGGTTGCACATAAAGGGCACTTGGGGCAAACCAAGACAATGAAAAGGTTAAATGAGTGGTGGTGGCCAGGAATGGCTGATCAAGCTGACAAGTGGGTTGAAGGGTGCGGCATGTGTAAGGAGGGAGAGAAATGGTTAAGGGTTGGTGTGGAATCCGATTTGGGATCGATTACATGGCATGGCACACTTTGAGTCTGGACTTTATTGGGCCCATGTGTGAATTGAGGGGCGATTTTAGGTTTGCATTGGTGTTAATGGATGTTGTGAGAAGTTGGCCTGGTATATGATGTTCACTAGTTAAAGTGACCACCTTGTACCATGCCAAGCAACCCTTATGGTGTGGTTGTAAGTCAACCTTTTCGGACTAGCTGCCCTAGTGGTAGCGTAGGCTAAGCAGTCTTTGAGGCTAAACTCGTGAAGCGTGTTAAGCAGGCTGTTTTACCAAATGCAACCCCCCTTTATACCAATGAAAGGACACCACACAGATATATATTGAAAATATATATGTATTTATTTCTCAAAGTATCCCCTAGACTCTTTATGAGCACAGGAGCACAAATCGTTAAACAAGAATACGTTAGAATACACAGAATTTGCACTTTATATGGATAGGCCCTGGTGGCCGCTCAAACCATATACTAAAATAGTGGTATAAGTACCACGAACAGAAAAGGGAAAAGGCCTAGGGCCTCTAGAATCGCTGGGCCTACAAGGAGCTAACTTTAGTTAGTGACCAGGAGGTCCACGGGTTGCGTGTGCAGAGCAAATAGTCACACGCGGGCTCCCATAGGTTTTCAATGGGTGCGTCAGTTACTGCAAAAAGGATCTTCCGGATGGACTATGAACTCAAGATTGGAAACACAGACACTAGAGATGATTCTCTACACTTGGGCACCGGAGTGCCAGCTTTACCTCACCCACAGGACGCGGGTGCATAGGCCTCGAAGTGCGTCGGGTTTCTTCTATCTGTTCAGTGGAGCCTGTGGACAAAGATGCTGCAGGCGGTCGGTCCGGAAGAGATGCGGTGGATCCAAGAGTGGATCGCAGTTGTAGAAGACCTGTAAGCAGAGGGGACAGTGTTCACAGTCACTAGCCAGTGACCAGCGTGGCACCAGGTGGGTACCAGGCGATGTCGGGTGCAAACAGGAAGAAAGGTGTAGCTTGTCTCTGCAGCCACGTGGTCCCGGAAGGTCGACGACGTCCAGGAGTCGGTTCACGAGCTGTCCCACGCAGGCTCTCGCTGTCGGCGGTGTTGGTGACTTGATCGAAGCAAACAAGCCTTGGCAAAAGCAATTGTTGTGGAAAACGAAATAAGCTGATGGTTCTGACCAGCAAGGTCAGAGGGACTGCTCCTTTGGAGGGGAGCAAGGGCCAGTCTGGAGCAACCCGACCAGCGGTGTATTTCTTGAAGTTTGTCGCCAAGATGGCCACTAGCCAGCGGGCCAGCAACCGGTTAGGCGCGTCGAGTGGCAAAATGCAGAAGGGCCCCACGCAGATCGTGGAGATGCTGGAGGGCTCACCTTTGGTGCAGATGCTGCTCGAGGGTTGGGCTTCTCAGATCCCAAAGCACAACTTGGAGGGAGCCTCGGTTGTTGCACTTGCAGCTTGTCGTGGTCGTTTCAAGATGGCTGGCTCCACGTGTCTCGTTGCCTCCACGGGTCTCTCTTTTTCAGGGACTGTGGATCGGGCGGTGAGAGGTCTGGAGGTCCAGGGCTTGTCAGTCTCTGGGCTCGGGCTCCGGCGGGAGGCGGCGGCAAAGCAGACGTTGATTCGCTGGATGGTGCTTGCGTTAGCAAGCTGGTCACTCCCTGACCACAGGGGAGATTGGCTTCAGTCCTCTGTGCGGCAGAGCGTCGAAGTTCCCGTCTTCTTCTTAGTTTCAAGTTGATTCCAGGATGTCTAAAGTCTTAGGACACCGCTCCTACCTTTTATTCGGATTCTAGGGGCCGGACTACCTGCTAGGTCCCTCCCTAAGGGTGGGACCAGGAAGGGGGCGGTTACACCCCCAATCCTTTGTCCAGCTCGCCCCCGGCCCGGGACTGGTGTGCCCCAGGACCGGTTTGAACTGGCATATGCACCGAGGCTCCTTGTGAGCCTCAGGCATGTCTGGTTCCTTTCAAGCCCTACCTGACCAATACACAAAACCCTGTCTGGGGTGGTGCACGCACCTCCCCTGGCAGGAAACCCTTTGTCCACACCGCCCAAGCTGGAAGGACTCCCAGCAGCAGGAGGGCAGACTTGTGTCTGTGGTGGCAGCATCCATTTTGTGGAGCTGAGGCTATGTCTGATTTTACCCGGGTTTCAGGTACTGTACATGTCGTGTCCCTCAAGAAGGGTGGAATGCTAACCCCGTCGCCAGAATTGGCGAGGGGTTAGTATTCCAATTCGTATGACACCTTACTCGACATGTTTTGATAAAGCCAAACCAAAGTTAGCATTTAACCGCGAGGTTCATAATGCACTTGAGTATATGGTATGACGATATCTGGAAACAGTAGAAGGAAGTTGTTCCGACCACTGCAGACAGGCTCAGCTCATGCCAGAGCACCATCTCACATGGAACCAAGCACTCTGCCTTCAGGATTGTTAAGGCCTGCCATAGGAGTGACTTATAGGTTAACATGTGTCCCATTTAAGGTTAGGTATAGGTATACTACACCTAAGTAAGAGGTGGTTACACCAACTTACCCCAGCTGAGTGATCAGCCAGTTGTGTCAAATTTGTTAGGCCAAGCCTGGGGTGGCATAATACATGCTTCAGCCCTTGGCAGGCCTTAGATACACCAATGCCCTGGGTACCTAGTGTACACTGGTACAGGGGCTCACAGGGTGATCCACTTCCAATTGGTTATGCACCTAGGGTGCATAGTGTAAATTTAGTAGAGAGAACAGCAGGCTGGGGGTCTGATTGGCAGGCCCACAGCCTCAATATGTCAAAAACCAGTGAAGCAAAAAGCAAAAATTTGGGGTGACCATAGGATAGCAGACCCTAATCTCCTACAGATGTTCACACATAGTGGTTGATAGTGAAGTTCATGAAAGAGATTACCACTACAGCGACCATCGCTCTGCTAAAAGAGGTCTTTAATGAGGACTAGTTTTCCTAGTTTTCCTTGTGAAGTGTGCAACATCCTGCACTGTGCACTGCTATTTAGGTAGAGTCTGGGCAGCGTATGTGCTTATCTGCGAGGTATGCTGTATTGAGGTAGGGACTTGAAGCTCCTCCCACATTTTTCATTGGAATGTCATCGTCCACTGTAAACTGTGGCTAGTAGTCCCTCCTTAGTACCACCTGCTCTCATTTTGTAACCTCCCATGGCAACACCCCCTGTTACGTATGTTGTTGCTAGGTAGGCTTTAATTGCAGCATCCAAGCACTATTTTCTCAAATAGCTTTGTCCTGCATGACACGCTCTCTCCTGCCGCTTTGTTTAATTTTTATAGCGCGCATTTGCAATGCTCTGAATAGCATTTGCGAGTCTTGAAGCTATTTGCATTGTAAATGACACTGCCTTTTATTTATCGGGTTTAATAACCCATACATAAAAGGCATTGTCATTTACAATGCCAAAAGCTCAAATTCTCGTAAATGGGAGACCTATTGCATTGCAAGTGCTTGGTTTCTGTGGAGTGGCCTTGTCGCCGATTTTCCTCCTTCACCAGTGCAAAAAGACATTGAAATAATCCAAGCCTATTGGAGAGAAACTTCTTTACACTTTTTTAAATCAACCAGTAGTTATGTGGCTCAACGGCAATGTGCCTGTACAAAACTACTGACACTGCCGGTACAAGTTTGGTGCCTCAAGGGACACCAGTGATGCGTAAACATTTTCACAGGTAGTAATAGCAACATTTCCAATGATACTGAAGTATCTTTTATAGTTTTAACGTCTTGCTTAATAACTTTGTATAAAAATCAACTATAGTGCCACACTATATCTGCAGGAGAAGTAAATAAATCTTATATACGTGGATCCAAGCCATTCATAACAAGAGCAAATATCTGTAGCGTTTGAGTCCCAGCTCAGTACAGTCATCTTAACTGTTCTAAAATAGTAAAAATGGGGGGAGCAGGTTCCAAATACAACACTCTGTAATCTGCCCACCTTTTCCAAATTTTAAAATGTGTCTGGGGGTACCCTCTCGCCCTAAAGGATTTCTAGGCCCATGGTAAAGTTTAAGTCCTTCCACACTGCCACTGACGGCGGGCATTCGTCCTTCCACGCCCTGGGAATTTCTCTCTTTGCCATGGTGAGACAGGTGACGTTTGTATCTGTTGCCGCCCAGGCCCTCGGTGAAATGTAACCTAACCAGTCGTGGAGACTGCGGGATGTCCCACCCCAGAACCTGGTTTTGTGGTTTGTAACTCACATTTTCTGACTTTGTGTTTGCTGGCCTTATTTGTTTTTAGTCTGTCCGGAGTGAGTTAGTTGATGTGCATTGAAAAGTCAGAGGTCAAATGTCCGGTTCTATCTCCTGAGGTAAATTGACGTTCTTTGACTTCAGAGTGTGAGGATTTATGTGACAATCTTGCTGGGCGTAGGAAAGTTTTTTTTTTCTTCTAGCACACAAGATTTAAATTAACTGTGCCAATATTTGTAAACTGTTTAGTTTTATTAATAAAACTGTATGTCTGTGCAAATGTAATGTTCATTTCTATTGAAAATGTGTAGTCTATAATGGCAGTGTACAACTACACCATGCATACTGCACTCACTCCACTTTACACCAATCTGCAGCACTGCACTCTACTCTGCACTGCTGCACTCTGCGCCTCTCTACTCTTCATCCCTGGACTTTATTCCAATGCACTGTAGGCCACTCCATTCTGCTCTGCACAACTCCACTCTATGCCATTCTGCAACACAACACTGTACGTCAGTGCACTCTTCTCTGTACCACTCGGCTCTACACTAGTCCACTTTACGCCACTCCATACCACTCTAACCTACTCTGCCATTAATCTACGATGCACCACTCTGCTCTGACGCAATCTACTCTAGGGCAAGGCACTCAACGTCACTGCACTCTACTTTGCTCCACTCTTATCAACGCACCTGGATTTTACAACACTGCATTGTGCGCTGCAGAATTTTATTCTGCTGCACTCTACACTACTGCATTGTACACCACTCTAGTCTGCGCCACGGCCCTCTCCTCGGGACCACTGCACTCTCCGCCACTCTACTCTGCATCACACCACTGCACTCTATGGCACACTACTCTATGCCACTCTACTCTGCACCAAAGTACTACGCCACTCTACCAGGTCTCCAAAAATCATAAAATGTTACTAGACCTGCAGGCCTAGTAACTTGAATAATCTGCTTAACCTAACTGTAATGTTCTTGACCCATAAACTGGTCTCACTGTGTCAGTCTTGGCAAATATTTTATTTCTCAGTCCACCTTTTTCTTCATTATCACATACAATAGCACTTTCCAGTTTGTGAGTTCAGCATTTCTGCGGTACCCAAAAACTATTTGGTAACAATTTTTTTTTCCCCAACAGTTTTTATGTCTATTACAATGCAGAGCTCTGTAACCCAGAGACAGACTGCCACATACAAATATTGCGTTGACTTTTAGCATATGCATTATGCAAAAACTGAAACAATAAAGAAACACCGCCCCTCTTGCACTGTCTATGCACCACACAATTAATCACACAAATTCGCCCTCACATAAGGAACATCATCCGCGGGACCCAATAGGTCCGGAACCACAACTCCTGCCCAACGTAACCCTCAACTGGCACATCCCTCACGGCAGGGGGCTCCAGGTCCAAACCCCAGTATGTCGCCCACCTCTTCCAGATCTTAAAATGCTTAAACGGGCACCCTCGTGCCTGAAAAATAGGAACCTCCAAACCCATATTGAAACCCAAACCATTTTTCCATACCGAAAGCAGGGGTGGGGCCCCAGCCTTCCACCATCAAGCAATGTCCCGTTTAGCCAGCGTAAAGCCCAGTAGCATCAGATGGCACTTATAAATATTTCCCCCCGCCCCCTCCATTATATGTAATACCACCAATTTTGTGAAGTAAGGGAGCTCCGACCTCAGCAAGGCAGGCCAGAACCGTTCGAGCCCCGCTCACTGCTAAATTGTATGAAACAGAGTACCATCTGCAGAGCCACATCTTAGGCACACTGGGGACTCGTATCAAGCCCGCCCTCCTCAGCCTAACACGTGTATAATATACTCGGTGAAGATAATTAAATTGGATAAACCGAAGGCGCATGGCAATCTCCACTCCCCTAGGGGATGCAAGCGCCTCCGTCCAGTCCTCCTCATCCAGGGGACAGAGGTCATCCTCCCTACTCTCCCTAAGGGTATTTGTCACCAAGGATTGATATATCTTGGAGATTTTATGGTCTTGGAGGTCACCCATAATTACTTTAGCTGCAACAGGACTGAACTCAGGAAGAGACTCCAATGCCGCAATGCTGGGAAGTATAGCATGTCTAAACTGCAAGTATTTGAATAATTGTGTTTTCGGCATCTGATAGTCATGCTGGAGATCCTGGAAAGATTTTAAAACCGTGCCACGCATAGCGTCCCCTAGGGTAGAGATCCCAATATTATCCCACTCACGGTACACCCCCCCCCCCCCCCCCCGCCCCCCCCAAGCCTGCAAGTTGTGGCAACCTACCATTGGACCAAAGGGGAGTCTCCCTTGTCAGCCTGCCCCACCACCCCATCCTGCGCAGGGCCTGCCTCCACACCTGGAAAACTACCCTCGTAGCGGACGACATTGTCTTGCGGATAGAAGCCGAGTATAAGACCGTGTGTAAAGAATAGGAACCTATCTCGCACCGCTCCACTGCATATGCAGGATCAGAGCGATCCCCATACCACCATTTGTTCAATATCTGGAGTTGCAAGGCCACATAATAGGACTGGACATCCGAGGTGGCTAGCCCACCACAGTACGTGGACTGAAAACATGTCCGTAGCGTGACCCTGGGTGTCCCCCCCTGCCCAAAGAAACGGACCGGAACCGAATTAACCTAGCGAAACCAAGAGGGCCTAACTGGAAATGGATGATTCTATAGCTGATAGAGCAAGTGCGTCAACGAGACCATTTTAAAGATAGCCAACCGACCAGGAAGAGAAAGGGGCATATGAGACCAAGTTTTCAATTCGTCACGCGCCCAAACCGATGCAACATTCCGGTCCCAGAACTCCCCGATAAAGCGGACAGAAAACCCCCCAGATATTTCATACCGGCCGAGGTTACCTGCTCCGCAGAGGCCCAGGTACCCAATGGTTTAATTTTAATAGACTAAATGTTTACTTTATGCATAAAACTAATTTAGCCCACATATGGGTACTCATTACCCCGGACTTTCCTCGGACTTTCCTCTGAGTTCACTAATAGCATTGCTATCAGGGCAGAGGCAGGAATGTTCCTCAGTACATCTTTAAAAGCTCACTTTTAATATATATATTGCTAAAGCGTGAGGTGGTGGTGCACTGTCGTTTACAAACAGCACATTTTCCATTGAAATGTCAAAGTTCTGATTAACATGAAGTTTTATTTATAAAACTAGATAGGGTATAAACATGAATCTGTGGAAGATGGGTTTCAGCAAACATAGTTATTATTTGCACATCACCAAGTAATGTGTTCTTATTTGTTTTCATCCCATTAAAATAATAATTTTCATCTCACAGAATTACAAACCAAGGGCGTTCAGAATTACTGAAACTTATTTTGAAATGTTTGTACAGTTCACTTTTTAGCTATATAAATGTGTTAGAATAAAACATGACATCCTACAGCCTTTCATTTCACACTTTCTGTACATTAAGTGTCTTACAGTTCACTTTAAAAATCGTCCAACTTTGCAGACGGAGAAAATTGTCGATATAAACTGACTTTTGACCTCTGTCTCTGTACACAGAATAAATGTGACAACATAAAAACACGTTTTAAAGTTATCTTTAATGCTCCTTCACTTTGTGAGTGAACAGACACCTGTTTTTGTCAGCTCGCCAGAAGGGTTGAGTTGGCCCTCAATATAGCTCGCACAGATAAAATCTGTCTTCCTATAGCGAGTAGATTAGTTGAGGCCTGTCTAGTCTGCACCACTGCACTCTACGCCACTCTACTCTGCACCACTGCACTCAACTGTGCAACACTCTAATTTACACCACTGCGTTCTAAGACTCTGCATTGTACGCCGCTGAATTCTGTGCTGCTGCACTCTGCATCACTATACTCCAACACTAAATGCCAATGCACTCTACACCAGTCCGCTAAACTCTGTTCCACTGTACAATACTCTACTTTATGCATCTCCAATACACAACTCTATGCTTCTCCACTACACCACACTCTGCCACTTCACTCTCCTCCACTCTTTGTCATGCCACTCTCCTTTATGCCACTAACTTTTAGCCATGCTGAACAGCAGCCACTGTGGTGTACTATATGGGTAAAACACATTGGCAAAGACAATTGCTCTTGCATATGCGAGACCTGTTGGCTTTGCAGTAGTCCTGCTGACTTGTAATTTCCTGTTTCAGCAGTACAAAAAGACAATACCACTTTCACCAGAAAACCGAAAGGGTTTCATTCCATTTATACTTTCTTCTACAGTGGTGTCACTGTCCTGTCGTTTAGTTGCAGGGTTGAATATTCTCGGCTCATGAAGTCACTAATTGAATCTTTGCCAACTTCACACTTCCATTTTTGTTTCGTAAATTTTTGCGAAACAGTTTCTCAGTTAATTAAAAATAAACCCATGACCAGTTTAAAGTATTAATTTTAATAGTTACAACCTCATTTTTAGCTGTATCATTTAGTCCATGATCAAATATTGGCTTTGCGCCACGTTACAGCCGTACTTTTCCTATCCACAAGCGTCGGTGCTTATTTTTTCGAAGCTATTTATACAGTCATTACAATGGCCTTTCTTGAATAGAATAAAACACTCCTTTCAACCACCTCGGATGTGTTTTTTGATTAGTGCTTCTTACTACAGGATTTCACATTTTGCACTGCTGTAAATGTTTGCGCAGCCCTGCATTCTTGTGGTAAGCTGAATAGTGAAAAGGGGTGAATACGTGTTTCAGATAGTTATTGGCAAGTGTTATGTATAAATATAAAAATATATTGCAGAACGAACACATTTAGGCACTGTGTTAATATGCAATATAGTTTTGTTACATTTTTTTTAAGTAAACGACAAACGCTTTATTTTTCTCTTTCTGTTCATTCTTTCCATACCACAGAAATGCATAGCAAGCCAAACGAAGCCCGTGGACTGTATCACAAGCTCGGATCACATTTTAGACCGATTTGTAAATTTATTACTCGTGAGTACAAGTAATGAACTCTTGAGTACAGTGACATAGAAGCAGTAGTCTGTGGTTACACTGATTCCACTTGACATTTGAGGCATGCTTATCAAAGCCATACTTGGTGGCTTTGGCAATGCTTGTTTGTTTTAGAGAAAGATATCTTTTAGCGGTCTGTTGTCTAAGTCCTATTGTGGACAGTATCAATATGAACAAGCATTGAAAATGCAATAGGTCTCGCCCTCGTTTAAGTAAAAGCAGTCTTGTTTGTAATTAGGCGGCTTTTTAGCTTCGCTTTTCAGTGTTTTTTTCAAACTTTCATGTACATAACATGCATATATGTATGCATGCATATATTTTTATTTATTAGAGGCAGAGAGCAGTAGAGGGTGAGCGCGTGGGTAGTAGAGGTAGCGGAGTGAGTACTTCATAGTAGTAGAGTGGATAGTAGTAGCGAGTAGTTCATATGTTTGTTTATGTATATTTGCATCTTTATAGATAAGATGTATATTTATTTTTATATCAAACAGCTGAATTTGTAGTTCAAAATTTGTTTATTACAATTACATGTGTAGCATTTTTATTTATTGAAGTAACTTTCCAGCGCCAGTCGAACGGAATATGGTTCTTTCACGCTGAACTGGAACTTTGACTTTGACAGAGGGGAAAGGTGTGTCTAAAACGTGAAGTATAAACGTCCAAGGGTTTGTTTCCTGTGCCAGGAGCAAGCAGTTGAGAGATCTTAAGGGCTGCGTCGAGATTTCCCAATAGACTAGAGTTTTGAAAGCCCGAGAGGATTGGGGAAGCGTCGACTCAAGCCTGGCTGGAGTATCTCTTTAAAATGTCTGTCTGCACCTTTATTTTCTGAAGACAAGTTGGTTATTTTTTTAGTGTATTGGTAGATCATAACGTTTTTCAAATTATCGTGCCCTTTTGGAACAGACTTTGTCTTGGGCAATGTGCTTAAACACTCAGGGAAGCTCTTCACAGAAAGGGCGGTGAAGAGTTTAAGGAAGCTGGCGTGAGAATAAATTGTCCACATCAATAAACTTCCCCAAAGCCTCCAAGCATTGGATGTGAAGCCCCATCCCACATACACACACAGTGCAAACAACCCCACACCCCGATACACACAGTGCACACCACCCCACATACACAGTGCACACCGCCCCACTCCCCGATACACACAGTGCACACAACCCCACAGCCCGGATACACACGGAGAACACCTCACTGTCCGTGTACATGCTGTGTAGATATGAAAGAACACACGCAAAGGTATTCGATCTACCCATGTGTCCCTCATCTATGCACTCAGACTGCCTTTCGCATTATCTACATGTCTGTCTGCCGGCCTGCATGGTGGCTTCCTGCCCGCCATCGTGCCGGTGTAACACTTAGCAAAGGGAAGGCCGTGGGCTGGAAGTATAACTTCAGTGGCCAGTGATTTAGGGCCCTGCGTCGTGGAAGCATTAATAACCCTATTTACAAGGAGCCTCAACAAAGACTGAAGCCCTGACCCCATGTACCTAAGTGAAGGTCTCATTAGCAAAACAATGCACAGCTGATGCGAGCGCCTCTCCCGCCGCAGACATCTAAGGTAATGCTGGACACGAGCAGGCGTCGAGGAGGCCAAGAACTGCAGGGGTAACGTAGAGTTCAAGTCCAAGGCTTGAAAACTGGGGTCACCTTTCCACAAGCTAGTATGCGTGGTTTAATATTGGACACAAAATTCAGCCACACAATACCATCAGACATATTGCACTCGAGGGCCACGCGTTCAGCTTTATAATTTAAATAACCATAAACCAATTTACAGTTCCTGTTATTATTTTGCACGTACACTATTGCATTTCGCTAAACAATGGTAGATAAAGACATCTTGGCTGTAAATTGTTGCACGCCGGCTTCCTTTCAACTCTGGGTCCCGTCGTGCGTGTGCACTGTTTAAAGTGAAAGCACGCCGGAGCCACAGTTGAAGGAAGCCGGCGTGAACAAGATGGCGGCGGACTGTCCACTCTCCCACGGACACGCGCATGCTGTCTGCTTTGGATAGATGGCGAGAGCAGCCATCCTTGTCCATGCAGGCTCGGGCGTGAGACCACGGGGAGAATCGATTCCAAAAGGTCCTCTCTGACGAGAGCAGCGCATGCGCTGCTTTCGCAAGGCGTGATCTAAAAACAGGCTTTGGACTTACCATCTGCTCTTAATGTTTTGGCTTTCTAGTCAACTTCATTTGCTTGCTTTGTATTCTTTAGCTTGTTTTCCTCTTTTTGTGTTTGTCCCTTCCCTGGAGCATAGCTTCTTTACTGTCCTTTTGGTTGGATGACTTTTATCCTTCCACAGCTCACATTCAAGGAACTACTTACTTATTTTTCTTTCACCACTTCATGCGAGTGCATGTTGTTGGGATGGTATAGTCTTCTGCATGGTAATAGATGTGTACCCCAGCCCTAAGTGCCCAAATGTTCTGTTGTCTGAATCCCTAATAGCAGATTTTTGTTGTCATAGGTAAACGGATTATGAGTGTGTGCTATGACATAGGTCCGTCTCATGGATTGCGGTCTTGTTGGACTGGGAGGGGCACAGAAGTGCTGTCCTCACAGGGCTCGAAAAATCCACTTGGCCATTCGCTATGGCGAGCCAGCTTTAATCAGGACGAGCTATTTTTAGGGCCTACTCGCCCATTCTGGCGAGCTGACAACAGGTGTTCTGCTTGCTCACAAAGTGAATGAGCAATAAAGATTCCTTTAAATCTTACCTTGTCATGTTTGCTTGGCTTTCAGAGACAGAGGTCAAAAGTCAGTTTGTCTTCCTACATTTGCTTTTTTTTTCTTTGACTGAAGTTAGAGGATTTTGTAAAGGGAACTGTGTGACGATTGTACTGTGCAGAGCATGTGAAATAAAAAGCTGTAAGATTTCAGGCTTTTTTTCACAACACTGAAATGGCTAATAAATGAACTGTTTAAACTTTTCAAATGTATATTTCACTAGTTATGAAGAAACATTTGTGTAATTCTGTGGTGGAAATTTTTTTATAGGATCAAAACAAATCGGAACATTTTAATTGAGGATGTGCAAATTTTGAATATTTTTGCTGAAACTCAATTTCCAAATATTGTTTATGACCTACATGGTTTTATCAGTAAAGCTACATGGTGGTGGGAATGTTGTATGGCCATTTTAATGGAAAATGTGCTATGTAAATGACAGTGCCTTACCACATCATGCTTTAGTAATATATTTATGAAAAGTGAGTTTTTAAACATGAAGTGGGAAATATTCCTGCTCCTGCCCAGATGACCATGCAATTAATGAACTAAGAGGCAATCCAGGGACCATTTGTACCCTATATGTGGGCTTGATTCTTATTATACATGGAGCAAATTTTTGGTCTAGTAAAAAAAAGTTATTTTTGTACAGCAGATATAGCAAACTTGCATATTTTAAGGTGCTTTCATGTGAGGATGAAGAAAAAGGAGGTTCTATAAGACAAAATATTTGTGTAGGATCATGCAATTTGAGACCAGTTCACAAGTCCGGTACTAATTCAGTTGGGTCAAGTAGATTATTCAAGTTCTAGACCTGCAGGTCTAGTAACATTTATATGGTGTGTTTTTTGTTGTTGTTTTTTTTCTTTCTTTTTTTAGCCCTGCCTCATAGTGGTGAAAGGCGACCGCTTTCACCAAGAGTTAAGCAGCGCAATTGCGATGGTGGCAGCATACATGTAGTGATCAATAGGAGTGAATAGGTATTTGTTACCGTATCATTGGAGTGAGACCTGAGCAGCACGCACATGGTGAGCTTGTGTGTTGGATATAGCACACCATGGCACAATACAGAAAGGAAACCGTACTGAGCAGTGCGCACAGAGTGATTGTGTGTGCTGGATTTTTCTGTTCCTGGGGTGGCACAATACATGGATGTGACGGAACCCTTGAAAGTCTGTGTATCTACTCTAAGTGCAAGTATGCCTTCAATGGTACATTACATGAAAGACCCTGGGTTCCATTTTGGGAAGTCCTGGACTGCCTGGTGAAGACGTGAGGTGGGGAATCTCTCTTCCCACCCCCAACCCCCCCCCCAACCGAGGGTGTGTGTATTGCTGCATTCCTGTGAGCTGGGTGAGAAACACTGGAGGAAGGGAGAGAGGCTCCCCCTGTACACTTCGGAAGTGTGCTGTTTGATTCATTGATAGATCACAAGGAAAGGGGATTGGACACCTCTCAAAAAGGAGATTGGGCTGATAGGGTTATCTCAAAGAGTAAGGCTGGTGGGCCGGGATTAACTTTTTGCTTTACATGTCACAGTAGCTGACCTCCATGTGTGTACTCTAGTCATTCCTATGGTTGGTGTTGTGGGACTATCAGCTATGGAATCTCTCCTGCTGTGACAGACAGCCTTTAAATAGGACTAAGATAGAGGAGCGTGTACACTTCAAAAGAAGCAGAACCCAGACTCTGAATCACATTTGGTGTCTGGAAATGGTCTATTAAGGGAAGGTTGAGTGCCCAAATTCTGTCATTTGCCAAGCAGTAAAACAGCCTGTGTGAGGAGGGTAAGCTCTGCCAGGGGACATCACCTGTGTATCCAAGACCACCAGCACCTGTCTGCTTGCCAAGACCAGTGTGCCCTGTGAGGAAGAGGGGAGATTTGGAGGGAGTGAGTTCCAGTAGGAAGACCTACAGAAAGGACTCCCGGTCTGAGGAAGCAGCAGTACACTGATCGGGTTGTTGCCCGTGTGCAAGAGTGACTAGGTGACCCCTGTATTCAAGAAGAGGACCGCCTCCTTGCGATTACAGTGCTTGCCAGAGGGGGGGCACCGTAGAAATGTCTGTGACGACAAAGTGCCAAGACTTGTGTGTGCTGTAACGGCGATCCTGTGTGCCAGGACTGTCTACTGTGGCATTGGTGCTTGCACAGGAGAGGTATACACATGACCTGCGGATGCCACTGCTACCCTGTATGCCAGATGGTGCTGCCAGTACTAAGTATATTGCCAAGCACAAGCAGTTTCCTCCGAATATTGAAGCTGTGAGCTGCAGTTCGAAATTGAGTCCCAAGACCTGAGCAACCCTGTGGATGCTGATAACACTTCGCTCCATCTCTGGAAAACACACAGGAGCATGAAGATAGGCACCCTTCCGCCAGGTGGGGAGAAGCTGAACTTACTGCACCAATGGAAGTCTGAAGCCCCTTCGATCGCTATTGAGGCTAGCAGCATCGATCAAGAGAGCCTGTACCGGTCGAGTGCTGCCACATTGCCCGCGAGCAGCCTGACTCCACTGAACAGGATCAGAGCATTGCAAGTGCCTGTGGTCGTGGTATCTGCTAAAACTCTGAATGCTTCCATGCTGCTGGAGCAGGTAAGACTTGACTCGAGCCTTTCGGGCCCCGGAGGGCGTGGTTCTGACAGTGCTGCAACACTTTTGACTATTTCCTAGGAGTCAAGGGGTAGTCTTGATTAAGGCGTACTGGTGATCATTCCATGGATGCGGCCACCAGTAAATGGGGAATAATCCCGACTACATTGCAAGGAAGAGGGCGCAGCAGGAATTTGTCAGATAAATACTAGAGCCCTGACTTCAAAAGGATTATGTTGTTTCTTAAGAATGTTGTATACTTTGAATGCAGAGAATTAAAAATAAAATACTTTTTTCATATAAAAATAAGCATTTGACTGGAAATGGATTTATTGATAGATCCAATATGCACTCAGTACTATGAGGTATGAGTCATGTTCACAAACTTTTATCTACACCCCCCCCCCCCCCCCAATACCCCTAGGGGACCTTTGCTCGTCTACAGCTACCACCGAGACTGAAGTGCAGAAGGGGTTATTGGCCCAGTTGTTCAGGATCCATAGTAGGTTGGGTCCATGGACATCAGAAGTAAAAGGCCTCAACCCCCATGGTTGGACCCAGTAGCCCATGCGTGACCCGTGACCCTCTGAAAGGGTTTCTTACATGCGTTTTGTTGCTCTCCCCCTCGTGGGTGGCTTGGCTATTCTTCTTTCTAGATCATCCGTTGTTTCCTGTATCTGTAAATTTTTTTGCTTTTAATTCTCTTGCATCAAACTTCTCCATTGCTCCTCTTCCCCCCCCCCTCACTTTTCTCACCCGTGTTCACTTTTTACCACCCTGTTCTACTCTACTCCCCATACCTCACATCATATATATATATATATATATATATATATATATATATATATATATATATATAATATATAGGCTCCAAACCGGGTTCCATGCATACGAAACAGGCACTGACTCCGTGGGATAAGTCTTTAAAGAAAATGCTTTATTTCAAAAAGCTGTGGCCCAGACGCGTTTCGGCGAACAAGTCCGCCTTGCTCACTGTGTCAGACCCAGTTACAATACACTGCTTATAAACATAATTACGTGCACATGACACATGGTACACACCCCAGGTTACTTGGCAACCGATAGAAACAATTAACATAAAAGAAATACTATTATTCAACGAGTCTTTATATATATATATATATATATATATATATATATATATATATATATATATTTCTTCTTTCTTCTTTCTTCAATTTACTGGTCCAAGATTGGCATACACCATCTTAGAAATAGTAAATAAACAAAAAGGGAGCCACATCCTACTCTAAGCTTGCATACATCATCGCACTGGGATGCTCCAGCAGTAAACTCATGAATGCGTGGTAGCATTATTGGATTTCTTTTTCTTTCGTTGCCAATACTGAGCAGAATCTGTGAAAAACATTCGCAAAGCCAGCAGGTCAGCATTTGACAACCAAACGGTGAGATCTGTTGGCTTTGCAAGTGCTTGTTTTATATTAGTACTTTATACCAACATTTACTGTATTTCTAATTGTCCCCATTTATGACAGGTAAGTGAACTAAAGACCAAGGAGAAAGTGCAGGTTTGATCATAAACTAACATGCTGGGTAAACCACGATTGCATCTCTAACCTTCTGAATTAAAAGTTTCTCCCTTTGAACTTCATTTGTGTATCTCACAGAAATTGAATTTGGATCTCCACAGTCAATACACTGATGAATTTCCCCCCATTTGAAGTGTAGAGGGTACCAGATTGCCATTCTTGGCAGGTAGAAGAGCCATGCAGCAAAATGGAGTGTTCCTTGCATCGCAACAGGAAGGAGCTTGTCTCGAATCACAGCACTTAACAGTCTTGTCTCTTCTAGGTCAAGGTCTTGAAGGAGAAGATTGAAGCAGAGAAAGGCCGAGATGCATTTCCTGTTGCTGGACAGAAGCTGATATATGCTGGGAAGATACTTAATGATGATGTTCCCATCAAGGACTACAAGATCGACGAGAAGAACTTTGTGGTAGTCATGGTGACAAAGGTAGATTGCCAACCTCCACCATCTCCTTCACACCTGTGAAAAGCATTTCACTGGCATTTAGATTAACCTTCCCTTCTAAACAACTGTCTGGTCAGTGATTTGGAACAAGTCAGCTTTTTCTTATTTCTCTTACCAAATCTTTCTCTCTTCTCTAGTGTGTAGATCCCACCCCTGCACCCCAAGACTCCTCTGCTCCTGCTGTTCAGCCTTCGAGGACGCTAGCAGCAGCCACTGCTGTAACAGCTCCTCCGGCAGGAGCAGTGGCGGCTGCAGCTGAGGAAAATGCCAAGCCTGTTGAGGAACCACCAGTCGTACCTCCTGCATCTACTGTGACCTGGTAAGCACTGTTGTGAACGAGTGAGCCAGGGGTTTGACTAAAGAATCTACATGCACAGCTTGTGGTTGAAACCAAACCAGGGGGCGGAGACATCAGTGAGTTTTATGAAGTTGACGGCAGTTATTGAGCCTAGTAGAAATGAGTGTCGCTTTAAATTCAGAAGATGCGTTCACAGCCAGATACACCAGGCTGTACTAGGCTTGGGCATGAGAGGAGCAGTCGGACACTGACTGACCAGGGTCACTTCAACCTTTCGATCCTTAGTTTAATAAGATAGCTGTGACAAGTGGGCTGGGGTGGTAGTATTCTGCATTTTGTACCAGTGAAACAGTTTGACCTTAGCCCACAATCCGTGACTGCCAAAGCGGCATGGTCCAGAATTCGTCCGAAAGTCTTGCAAGCATTCACTTCTCTGCCGTTAACTCTGGCAATATGAAGCACCGTTTGTAGGACATTGTTTGAATGTAGTTTCTTATTTTTGTGGGCTGTCTGTTGGGAATAGCTTTAGGAAGAGGTATTAGGACATGGAAAATGAGTGTTGTAGTTGTATACCCTGGCAGAAGAGTAGACTTGAGAAGAGCTGATAACTCCCGCAAGGGGAATTGAACCAGGGGTAATTTTAGACTATTCAGGGGAGCTGCTGGTACTGGCATCGGAGGAAGGTAGCAGAGTGGATCACACGCTCCATCAGGAAAAGCAAGGAAGAGGCACACAATCCTGTGTTGGTAGTGGGACTCTCTGGTAGGTCAGACCTGTTGGGGCAATAACCTAAGAGACTTTTGCTCTTCTGTAATATTTATTAACATGCTGCTACCACTTGTGGTGAGGTTAAACGTTCATCAGTGAGAAGGGCAATATTATGTATGTCAATAGTCTCCTATCTGCCATGGTTTGCTACAGTAGTGAGACCAAATTGAGTGTCTATTCTGACTCTAACCAATGCTGAGTATGTTGTTCTTACAAAGCAACAGCCATATACCATCTGCGAGGGATCACTAGCCTGTACTCCTTGTGCGGTTTGGCCTAAGAAACTCACTTGGTGTATGAAAAGTCCAGAACACTGGGCCCTGCAGGTGCCTGTATATGCAGACCATTCTGGCTTGCGAATTCCATACCCTACTTGCAGTCTAGCTAAATCCTTTGTTTTGAAACCTTCAGAATAAAAGGGTTACTGTTGTGATTAAAGCGATGACGAGGTTGCTAAAACAGACCTGTGAATACTATTTCCTTTTTTTTGTTGATTTTGCAGCTCTGTTCCCTCTTCAGGTAGTGGGGTACGGCAGGAGGATGCGGCATCTGCGCTGGGTAGGTCAAACACCCACCCCACCCCCAAACCTTTTAACTCTTACTCCTGTGCAGCACAGTGGGCTATAGCAATGTTGGTTTTTATAACATGTATTCCTAATAATGTGTATTCCTAATTAAATGTAATGAGAATGTTTCGCTGTTGTGAAACTCCATGATAGAAGAAAAGTGAAAAGATGCCCTACTTACGGAGTAATAGCAGAATGTACGCATTTTTATCTAAATGAAGAAACCGGATTAAGAAATTAGCTCCCTTTTCTTGTGGCAATGCTTGCAAAAAAAGGTGGCTGCTTTCAACTGTCTTGTGAGAATAGCTACATAAAGACATTGAAAAGGCACTGGCCCCCTCTCGCTTAAATAATAACAGCCATATATTTCTGCTGCAATCTTTAATGACATTCGAATAGAAGGAAAATCAAGTGTAGCTTAGGGATGACTGTATCCCTCGAGGAGCCTCCAAAAACTATAGTTAATGACAAAGGCAGTGTTTTCTTACAAGGCTTGTAACTAACCCTAATTTTTCTCGATCAGGACCACAGCCTAATAATTAATCTTAATAACTTGCTTGCACAAAGTGCGTAAAGTAATTTGGAAAGTTATTTTGATAATTATCTTGCTGATGCTTTAGCCATCATTTAGACAAGTTTTTCTTAAAAATCCCGTCATACTTCTGTTTTTCAAAGTTGGAGTTCATTGTGATGGCAGGTTATTTAATTTTTTTTTTACTTTTGCCCAAAAGGCACAGTTTACAATTTTCTCTTTTAATAGGCTAAGAATAATGCAGCACAATGTAAATTTAGCTGTTTGGTTACAGGTGTTTACGTGTTTCTAGACTTTTAGATTTCCATCCTGATCTTTTTAAGATTTTGTTAACAACATATCCTATAAATCATCCATCGAAGATTTCAGACTATGTATGTTCTTTGCCAAAAAAGTTAGGATGTTTTCAGAGGCAGTACAACAATGTGTGTTGGTCACCCAGTGGCTGTAAATCCCCCAAAAATCAAAAAGAATGCAATTATTTATCTGAGCAAATTAATGAGTACTTGCTTTTTATGATGAAATTTCAAGCATGATGTTTCCTAACACTCCTTAAGTATTGGAGTAGTTATTTTTTGGGGGAGATAGTTGAGAGTTCAATTTAACAAACGTAACCCATGAGGACTTAATAAACACATTAGTTTAGCAATGACAACTGCAGCACAAGAGGCGTTTTGACATTGGCATGCCTCTTTGTTATTGTCCTGCTGAAGATTGCGTGGCTGCACTGTCCTGCTGGGGTCTAACTTAATTGTCCTAATTTGGTTTTGCACGATTTGCCCCAAAACCCTGATGCCCCACCTCGAGAACTAACAAGCTACATCCTAGAAGCAGCTGCGGCAAACATATTTTCTGTTTAATTATGTATCTGAAAAGTGAGGTGCATGCTCTGCGGCAGAGCACAGACTTATCTTTCTGTAGACATCTTACCAATTGAGGTGCTTAGCTATACGTCCTACAACAGTGAAGCACATCCTGTTCATGGTAATGGTAGAATTTGATGGGGCCTCATTCACAGAGCTCCTTCTACTGCTGGTTGTGGGCTCTGTAGGCTGTTTGAGCACACACCGCTTTTCTGGTGCTTCACTGGTTGTGTGAGATGTGGATGGCGCCCCATCAAGGATGAATTATCTTTACCTCTTGGTGCTTTATACTTGGAATTGGTGTGTTTCTCCCCCCCCCCCCCTCCCCTCCCTCCCTCCAAAGCGATGTGTGGGAATCCTGACTGTTTGTCCTGAAATCCATTTGTTTTCTGAAATATTTTCTCTGCAAAGTCCAATTAGGAAGGAATATGGTTCTCCGTTATTCGTTATGCTGAAATGAATCCTTGTCTAATGATGAGGGTTTGCTGACAAATGTGCACAACAAATTTACCCTTGCTCTAGAGCAGAAATGTCCTGAATACCTTCCGATTTGCCTCAGGTTTCAAAGGTGGTATAATAACTGGCCAGGTTTATTCTATGTCATGCATGACGCCAGCTGTACACCAGACAGTAGCTGCTTCAGTCACTAGTAAGATGAGGCACATGGGCATTTCTCCTTCATGTCAAGACTGACCTTGTGCTGGCACAATCTGTCAACGTGCAGAAAGAGCATTACAGACTTGGGCGTTGCCATTGATGTCTGTTTTGCCTTGCAGTCACTGGGTCGGAGTATGAAACTATGCTGAACGAGATCATGTCGATGGGCTATGAGCGGGAGAAGGTGGTGGCAGCCCTGCGGGCAAGCTTCAACAACCCCCACCGTGCCGTGGAGTACCTGCTTACAGTAAGGGAGCTTCACATTTCCTCTAGTCACCTTGGCTTATGTGTGCTACTGTCCAGGGAAAAAACACAATGCATTTAATTAAAAATACTCGGGTACTTTTTTTTAATCGATGCCTCCTAATTATAAATTGCTTCACGCACTGTAGCAAAACTTTTGTAAACAGTGTTTTTTACATTTTTTTTATCATTTTTAAACCGGTGCTTGAGACAGTTGATGAAGCAAAAAAAAAATGGTCTTATGGTTTCTTCAAAAGGCTTTGTCTGTTGCCAGAAAGTATTGTACCCTAATCAGACCTGTTTATTTTTAAAGTAGACTATTCTTGTGCAGTCAAATCTTGCATCAAGGAGTGGTTGAATCCTCCATCTGAATGTAGCGTATAAAAGGTTTTCTGTTTTTCTAGGCTTCCCAGATGCTCTAGGTGGTTTTTTTTGTACGCTATAGTGCCAGAACTCCCTTTGAAGTATCATTGTGCTCTGCAAAAGCGCCCAATTCATCAATGTGGGTGATGTTGTATTGACTTTTTGGAGGGGGTGAGGGATGTCAACTTATGAACTTGTTGTGTGCCACCATCTGCAGGTTGCAAAACTTTTCTGAAAGTCTGGTCATGTTCAAGTTATGCCCACAGTGCTTCTCAAGGGAGGCACTGGGAAAGAGTTTAGTTGTACTTTCTGCTTTGAAACACAGACACAAACTAATCATTTAAAATGTAGGTGGTAGCTGTTCATTTTGTTTTACTGTAAGTGGTTAAAAGGATTGGTGTGGAATTCATGTAGTACTTTTACATAAATCATTTGCACATTTCGATGAGGAAATCGTAATGAATTTATTGCACTCTTAAAAGTTCTATAAGCTTGATTAAATTAATTGAATTAGTTTATGTCCATAAGTTCAATATCTGACCTGTTTTTCTTTCGTTATTTTGTAGTATAGCTTAAATGTTGAGATTTTGGAAACTATACATTTTCTGCTGTAGAAGTTTATATCGTTTTGGTACTTTATTTTACTTTGTAGGGTATTCCTGGAAGCCCAGAGCCGGAGAGTGCCCTTCCAGAGGAGACTCAGCCGGCTGCACCACCAGCTTCAGAAGGTGAGTAAGCTAGGTGCAGCAGAGGGATACACGAAGGCCAGCTCTGGCTCCAGAGGTGTAGAAGGGTGGAGGAGATTTTCTGTACCATGTGGATGCGTTCATGATGCCACTAGGGGCTTGACAAGCGGGGTGTCAGGAGGGGCACCATCTTTACCATAGGGCGACTTCTGCGTGTACAGCTCTCCTGAGTGACCAACAAAGCCATTGTTTGCCAATAGGTGCTTGGTGCATTGCCTATCAACAGAGTTGAATGTTTCTTGCCCTCAAATCCTTGGGATGGGACTGTAGAACTGGGTGAGAGGCCGGTAGAACTTTATAGGTTCCGGTGGCTGGGTATTGACTGATTACCTCCTCCAAACTCGGCTAACTCACATGTTTGTAATGTGTTAGAAGGGAGAGCTACAGGGACACCAAGAGAACAGGCCAATATCTGCCAATTATACCCCACACCTGATAGGCCTCTAATGAGAGGGTTATACATGAATCCGGAGCGACACTAGCCCATGGCACCTTTGGGTGGGAGGGTGGAGAACCAGTTACACATTGCCCAGAAAGGTCCGCCTGAAGGGGCCCAAACCATCATGCCTGTTAGTCGGGCGGCAATTATTTGCTCGTCAAACACGATCACACCTAACTTGCCACCAGAAGCTACCCCTTATGTAATAGTAATTGGAAATGTCCCTCCTCTCAGGGTCAGTTCTACTGAAAGCTTTAGCCAACTGAAGAACAAGGTTATGCATTAGTTGGATTCTAACTCAACGTTGGGGGGGGGGGGGGGGTTCATGTTGGAGGCCGGATTAATATGGTTCAAAGAGTTAATTGGATAGGTAAATCTCTCGACGGAGACTGTGTTCTATTCAATTTTAATAGGCAATCGGTGGTGGGGAGGTTCCTTGCCTCACTTGGGCACCCTAATGCTACTCAAACTCCCAACGCCATTTGTGCTCTTCCGCTAGGCTTCTTTTATAGTGCCCCGCTTATGGCACAGTATCCTCAACTAGGTCAGTGGCAGGTACCTATTTGTTGCCCTATTAGATACAGTGTGTAAAGACTAACCCGACAAACTTTCCACCTGCACTAATCAAAATTCTTTGCCCTGCCAAATTATAGATGCTTTTAGCAAAAGATTAACAGCAATTGCAGGTAACTTGAGATCTACTAGAAAGAGACCTGATCACAAACCTATTAGGTGGTTTAACTGGGATTGCTCACGTGCAAACCGGAATGTGAAGAATGCCCTCCAGACCCACCCCAGAAATGGGTACAATATTTTAACCTCGACACTTGCTTATAAGTAAGCGATAAGGAAAAGAAAGACGTAACTTCAGGGTGAAGCATGTGCAAATTTGCAACAGGCAGCTGAAACAAGGGTCGTTACCCTTGTCTGGAAAACTATAAACCAGCCCTTCCTAAAAGACTCATCAGCTCCCCGGTTAGAGGTACTAGCCCAACAGGCCGACTGGCTGAGTCGTTATGGTGGAATTTTCAACCCAGAAAATCAAGACCTGGATGCTACCCCTGAAGCAATATGCTTTGTAGTACCTTCACATCTAAAACCATTTAGTCTAAAGGAGGTTATCACCACTTTGGAAAAAATGTGCTGCTGTGAAGGCACCTGGCCCTGATGGGTTCCCAATTTACACATTTAAATCCTGCATTAATTTATAGGCCCCTATACTGACGCAAGTATGCAACGCGGCAGCCAGAGGATATCTGCCCTCCTCTTGGACAGAAAGTATTATCGTCCGATTTTAAAAAAAAAAAAAAAAAAAAAAAAAAAAAGGGGGGGGTGGGTGGGATGGGTAGGCATGTTATCGCCCAATATCCATCCTGGATTCCTCTGCGAAACTAATGTGCAGAGTCCTATTAGAAAGGTTGGAATCTTGAGTGTTGGACAATCAGATCCTAACAGATGCCAATATGGTTTTAGAAGGGATGTGGGCACAATGGAATTATATATTAACCTTCATCAGCAAATATACACTGGTGTAAGTGGGCCACATACATTTATGTTCGCTGATTTGAGCAGTTCATTTGACCTGCCAAGAAATGTCACTGGTTAAGATAGGGGCTCTGCATTTAGACAGTGAACTTTTTGTCGCAGCTATATGCACAGGGTATTCTACGGGTCAAGGAGAGAAGTTAGTTCATGTTTTAAAATAACCTGAGGAATTTCTCAAGGCTGCGTCCTTGCCCCTCTTTTATTCGCGTTTTATATTAATGGGGTAGATGAGTTTTTGCAAAAGATAAATTCAGGCAATCCAAAAGTCGTTCAACACCAGTACTCCTGTGTGCAAATGACGTATGTCTTGATATCCAGAACTGGAAATGATCTCCAGCTCTTGATAGACGGTTGCACCACGTACATGGAGGACCAGGATATGAAAATTAATTTTAAAAAAAACCTTGGCCATGACGCGTGGGAAAGGGATACCCAAGAAGAAAACCCATCATATTAATTGAGTAGCACTTGCTGCAACTGAAAGTTTTGTGTATCTAGGTGGGAATGTTTTTGCAATAGCCAATAGGGATACTTGTGTACAATCAGCAAAACTGTAATTTATTAGATCCTCAGAAGCCCTTATCTGAAAGATACTATTAGTTATGTATTCCTCACCTTCGAATTACCCCCAGGCGTCAGACTGGATCCGCAGAATTTTTCTTCAGCAGTACCCCTGCGCGTCGGTAGGTGGCGTCGGTCGACTCCACGTTCGTCGTTGGCATTGCGGTTGCCGGAATGACGTCGCGGTATCTCGTTAGATGCCGCCCCTGTGCGCTGATGTCAGTTCTTTCTTTCTCCATGCCAGCCAGCGCAGATCCGGAGGGAGCGGTACCTCGAGTCACTTTTTGACTCTGTGACTTTTTGTCGACATCTTTTCAAATTGTCACGACTCCTAGTGCACAGGGATTCCATCTCAGCGGACCGGCTTCAAGCCTTGTGGCTCCTGCCTCTAGCTGATGTCTGTGACTGACCCCCATCTTGTGTGCCTATGGTGTCTGGAGCACAACCACATCCCGAAGTCGTGCTCCGACTGCCAGGCCATGGCCCCAAAGTCTTTGCGGGAGCGGTCCCGAAAGCTTCTTGAGGCCCGGCAGTCTGCTCCATGCCACTCGAAGTCCCGGTCGAGAGGGATGTCGCAGGACCGTTCGCGGAGCCTTCACCACCACTCTTCGTCTAATTCTACGTCTTCGGGTAAGTCTAAGCATGAAAAAGCGAAGAAGCATCATCGGTCTTCACGTTCTCCCTGTCCGTCAGCTGGTGCGACGCGGGTTGTGGAACGTAGTCGCCCGGCTCTGCTCGTGGAGCCTGTTGGGTCGGCACTGAACCTCCCTTCCTTTCCGGGAGCCGGGACAACCCCTGCCCAACTTCGTAGATTTTACAAAGCCCTTCACTCCATCTTTAGGCAGCCCGACTCTGCTGGCGCACCTTTGGGCCTTGTGTACTCTGCTGGGGGTTCCACGCCCTCAATGCTGGCGGCTTCGTGCCGCAGGGATCCAGGCCTGGATTTGGATTGGTGCTGATCGATCTTACGACACCTCCTCCAGTGCCAAATCCATTGGTGACACCTCAGCCCCCTCTGACGCTGGTTGTGTCCTCAACCGACCTCAACCCCAGCCTCCCCCTCGATGTGGAGCCGGACCGGCACTTTTGTACCCCTGTTCTCCCCTGGTGTTCCCTATCGCCCTGAGTGGCTACCAGAGGAGGGCTGGGAGGGGTCAGTGGACCCTCTGGCAGACTAGTTACAAGAACCGGACTGGAGGGAGGAGTTGGGTGAGGCCAGTGATCTGGACACCTCCCCAGACCTTATCATGCTATCTCCCCCTACCGTGGCTACGGAGGAGGGTGTGTCTTATGCAGTGATGTTGCGTAGGGCGGTTGAGGCCTTGAACCTTGAGCTTCCTACGGTGGCGGTCAGGACTAGCCTCCTGACTGAGGTGCTTCAACCGGCAGCAGCCTCTTCGGAGCCCTTGCTGCCGTTCAATGAGGCCCTCACGGACATCCTTTTGGGAACATGGTCCAAGCCCAACACAGGGGCTCCTGTGGATAGGATGATTGCCCGATGCCACCGCCTGGCCCTGGGTGACTCCATTTTCCTCACCCAACACCCCACCCCACCCCCAAGAGCTTGGTGGTCCAAGCCTCAACTTCCAAGGGCGCATTTCCTACCGCACCACCCGATAGGGAATCCAAGAAGCTGGAGCATCTTGGGAAGAAAATGATTTCTTCTCCGACTGGGGTCTGTGAACACCGCATGTCTCTTGGGCTATTACTCACATTCTTTGTGGGACACGGTCGCACAGGTGCTGCCACAGTGCCAGGAGGAGGCCCGGGCTGTGCTCTCTCATTCAGTTGCTGAAGGGAGAGACGCAGCGAAGTTCGCCATACGATGTGGGTTGGACACTGTTGACTCGCTGGGTAGGACGATTTCAACATCAGTAGCCCTGAGACGCTACGCCTGGCTGAGGTCCACTGGCTTTTCGGGTGATGTCCAAGATACACTTTTGGACATGGCCGTCGCTTGTTTGGCGACAAAGCAGAAAACGCGCTAGAGCGCTTTAAGGAGTCCATGGCTATGGCCAGGTCCTTGGGCCTCGCTTCTACCTCTCTCCCGACGCAGCCTGCTTTTCGCCCCTTTTGTGGCTACGTTAGGGGTGCCCCGCCAAGTTGCGTCCAGAGACACAGGCCTACGCAAGCTGTCCAGCCTCTTCGCGGCCGGGAATGTGGGACCCACCGTTGTTGGTCTGGGGGCCAGTGGGCGGGCCAGTCCACCAGCACCCCTCTGCAGCAGCCTCAAGCCCCCCTAGTCCACCCACCAATCGCCAGTGGATGGCAGTATTCGCCATCATCTCCCCCACTGATTCAACATCATGTCGGACAGGTGGGCTTTGCAGATAGTCCGAAGGTGCTACTCCCTCCCCTTCGAGACTACCCCTCCGACATGCAATGGGATTGAGGTGGCATGGATGGAGGATCACTTGACTCTTCTCCACCAGGAAGTTACAGCTCTCTTGGCCAACGGAGCCATCGAGCGACTTTCTGCCACAGAAGTAGGTCGTGGTTTTTATTCCCACTACTTTCTGGTGCCCAAGAAGGGCAAGGACCTGCATCCTATCTTGGTTCTCAGGAATGTCAACCGCTTCCTCCGGAAGGAGAAGTTCAAAATGTTGACACTGGCTCTCCGGTCCTGTCTCTCCTTGACCCTGGAGACTGATGGTAGCATTGGACTTGCAGGACACTTATTTTCATATCCCTGTCCTACCGGCCTCCCGGCTTTACCTACGGTTGTCGGTAGGCCACGAGCACTTTCAGTTTACCGTGCTCCCCTTTGGCCTTACCAGCGCTCCTCGGGAGTTCACGAAGGTGATGGCTGTGTTAGCAGCTCATCTGCGCAGATCAGGAGTTCCAGTCTTGCCCTATTGACGACTGGCTGTTGAAGGCGGGCTTGCCCCAGGCTGTGGTCTCCCACCTTCAGACTAAGGCTGATCTCCTGCATTTGCTGGGGGTTCACCATCAATGTGTCGAAGTCATACCTGATTACCTCTCAGAAGCTCCTTTTCATCAGATCGGTTCTGGACACAGCGCCATTTCGGGCTTATCGTCCCGAGCAGCGAGTCCAGGATATTTGGGCTATGATTGCGATCTTTCAGCCTCTATCCTGGGTTTTAGTCAGACTGACCCTGAGGCAACTGGGTTTCATGGCCTCCTGCATCCTGCTGGTGGACTATGCCAGGTGGCATATGCAGGCTCTGATGTTCCAGCATCAGGGGAATCTTTCTTATTGCATCCAGATCTTGGTCGGCACTGCACACCAATGCTGTGGTGGCTAATCAACCAGGATTGGGTCAACGGCAGGTCCTTCTCCCTTCCCCAGCCGGAGTTCAGTGGTGACAGATGCATCACTTCTAGGGTGGGGCGGCCACGTGGGGGAGGCGTAGATCAGAGGCCTCTGGACTCCGGCAGAGTCCTGGCTCCACATCAATGCTCTGGAGCTTCGGACGATCCGCCTTGCACTGAAGGCATTCCTTCCTTCTGTCAAAGGGAGAGTAGTGCAGGTGTTCACGGACAACACCACCGCCATGGTGTACTGCAACAAACAGGGCAAGGTGAGGTCGTGGACCTTATGTCAGGAGGCACTTCCTCTCTGGAAGTGGCTGAAACATCAGGGCATGTCCCTGGTGATTCAACACCTGGCATGTTCTCTGAATGCCAGGGCGGACAAACTCCGCCGCCGGTACATGATGGATCACGAATGGCATCTTCACTCGGAGGTGGTGCAAGGTCTCTTTCAGCAGTGGGGAGAGCCTTGGTTGAATCTATTCGCCTCCAAAAAGAATGCGTAATGTCATTAGTTCTGCACGTTGGAATTTCTAAGGCGGCAATCGCTAGGCATTGCTTTTTGCCTATACCACTTCTGTCCAGAGTGCTGAAGATCATCAAGCGAGACTGGGCCAAGTCATTATTGTGGCCCCGGACTGGGCAAGAAAGGTCTGGTATCCTGAGCTTCTGCACGTGGCCATCGATCCTCTGATAAGACTACGCCTTCAGGAGGATCTTCTGTCACAGCAGCAGGGTATGGTCCTCCACCTGAACCTGTCTAGCCTCCACCTCCTTGCGTGGAGATTGAGTGGTGACAGTTGACAGCTTTCGACCTTCCTCCTGAAGTCTGTGATGTTATCTTGCCAGCCAGGCGTCCCTCCACCAAAACGGTATACGTCTGTAGATTAAACAAATTTGTGGCATTGTTGTGCAGCAAAGGCTGTGGATTCCCTTTCTGCCCCCTTTTCAGAGGTTCTCCTCTTCATTCTTTCTTTGGCCCAGCAGGGCTCTGCTCTGGGTACTCTAAAGGCTATCTTTCGGCCTTTCTTCGGATTCCTGATAAGCCTTCTCTTTTCAATTCACCTATTGTAAGGGAAACATCCTGAACAATGACTACGGAACAACGAGTTCCTGAGTCACGCAAGCCGAACAACGACTTGCCCGAACAAGGACTCCGCCTTAACCTTGCATGTGCTTGGTTAAGGCTGAGTCGGTCTAGTGTTCGGGCAGGGTGGAGTTCGGAGGAGTGTCGCAGAAGAACAGGTAAAAGGGGTTAATTTTCAGGGGGTGAGGGAGTTTAGGGTTAGATTTTTGGGGTTGGGGTTTAGTTTTTAGGGGGAATGGGTGTTAGTATTTATTTGTAAGTTTTGGGAATTAGATTAAAAGGTGTGGAGATGGTTTTAAGGAGGTGGGGGATCGTGATTATTTATAGGGAGGGGGAAAATAGTTTTATGGGGTTGAGTACGTTAAGGGGTGTGCGTGAGCGTATATGTTTTGTGGGGTGTGAGGTTAATCGTGTTTATTATTAGGGTGGGGGGAATTGGGGTTTGTGGGTGATCGTGTTTAATTTTAGAGTGGGGGAATTTGTTTTTAGAGGGCGGGGGTTTGGGTTTAGTATACAGGGATAGGGAGGGTTTGGGGTTCGTATTTAGGGGTTTGGGGTAGGTTTTTAGGGGGTGTGGGTGATCGTGTTTATTATTAGGGTGGGAGGAATTAGTTTAGTGTGTGTGTGGATAATCTTGTTTATTTTTAGGGTGGGAGGAATTAGTTTAGTGTGTGTGGGTAATTGTGTTTATTTTTAGGGTGGCGTTAATTGGTTTTTAAGCGGTGGGGGGGATCGGGGCAGTAGATGGAAAGCATTTTTTAACACGCATTCCTTTACTACGAAAAATCATGGGAAAGCAATGTGTGGTAAAAAAAATCGTGGTTTAGACGAGGTTGTGGTTGCGACCTTGTTGTTGGGGAAGTCGTGGTTAGCAAACTCCTAGTTCGAACATCAAACCCTATTGTAAATTGCTTTCTTAACCCCTTCGGTGCTCATGACGGAATGGTTCCGTCATGACCCACGGTTGAGCTGTGCTCATGACGGAACCATTCCGTCATGACCACGCCCGCGCAAGATTCCGCCAGCACAGCGGCGGAATCTGCGCAGCATCGAAGGGGTTAAGGGCATTACTCACTTGTTTACTCCCATTCCTTTCGTAATGCCCCAGTGGGACTTGAACCTGGTTCTGACCTACCTTATGTGCGCTCCTTTCATGCCGCTACATAACGGTCCTCTCAGACTTTTGCCACTTAAAACTGCCTTTTTGGTTGCCGTCACCTCTGCTCGCAGGGTGAGTGAGCTTCAGGCTCTTTCTTCCAAACCTCCTTTCCTCGCTGTTCATCCCCGCAAGGTTGTCCTTTGCACTAGGCCTTCTTTCCTTCCCAAAGTGGTTACCTCTATACATATAGGACAGACCATCACTTTGCCCACCTTCTTCCTGCCCCTGCATCCTTCGAAAGAGGAGGAGAGGCTCCACAATCTGGATCCAAAATGTGCACTTTGCTTCTATCTTGATCGCATAAAGCAATTCCGGATGGATGACCAGCTCTTTGTTGGCTATGTGGGCGCCAAGAAAGGTCGGGCCGTGCAAAAGCGAATCATCTTTTGATGGGTCATTCTTTGCATCAAAATCTTTTATTCCTTGACAAGGAAGGAACCTCCAGTGGGGCTGCGTGCCCATTCAACCAGGGCGATGGCAGCTACTACTGCTTTGGGATGTGGAGTCCCTCTTCATGACATCTGCCAGGCAGCCACGTGGGCTTCATTGCACACATTCACCAAACATTACTGCCTAGACAGCCAAGTCCGGAGAGACGGCTTCTCTGGCCTTTCAGTTCTCCAGGACTTTCTGGTGTGAACTTAGTTCGCAGGCCCACCTCCGGGGTTGGTATTGCTGGGCTATCTATTCTACGGTGAGGTATCCATAACTAATAGTCTCTTTCAGATGAACAAGTTACTTACCTTTGGTAACTATTTCTGATGGATACATCTGCCAGTGGATTCCTCACCTTGTGAATATCCCCTGCGCCAGCATTCCACGGAACTTTTTTCCCCAACTCTCTACGCCGACGTGCACGACGTCATAATGCATCGGCTCCGCTCGCGACTCCGTATGACGTCACCGGAGCCATAAGAGCCACGTCGGCGTGATGACGTCCGTTCCCTTTTTTCCGCGCCGTCGCCGCGCAACGCTTTTCCAGAACTCTCCTGCTACTTTGTAGTCGTGTAGTGAGTTACTGTTGAGAAATTTGCCATGTCTTCGAATAGGAAGTCGGGTTTCAAACCTTGTAGGGAATGTGGGGGCCACATGTCGATGACAGACTCCCATGAAGATCGTTTGTGGTGTCTTTCTTCTGACCACGACGTGGAGGATTGTTCCAGCTGCAGAAGGATGAATCCCAAGGCCTTGAAGGAGAGGGAGGCGAAGCTCTTCATGGCCAAGGCTAAGAAAGAGAAGAGAGGTAGGAAGGAGGAGAGATCGAGACGCGTTCTTCGAAGTCTAAGAAACACCATAAGAAAAGGAAGCATTCCTCTCGGCGCCGGCCTTCGAAGAGCAAGGCTTCGAAGTAAAGATGTGTCTTCCTCTCGATCTAAGTCTCCAGAGGGATCTCCTTTGCCGAAGCGGTCCCCGGCACAGTCACCGGTTCCAGTGGAGTCTTCTGCTTCTGAGGCCGAGCAAGAACAGGAAATAGATCCTTCTCCAGAGCCGGATGATCCTGCGGCGCCTGTTGAGGACACTACGGCTCCGGTTCCAGGTACTCCTCAGCCGGATCCGGGATCAATCCCTTATCCGCAGTTCCCGACTCCGGGTGCGGATTCGACGCATTTTCTAAATGTTATGTATGGGATTTTCCAACGGGCTGCCTTCCCATCCGGCGCACCTACTGGTCCCGTGGGTCCTATGGCATACACCCTGGGAGTGCCGCAGCATTATGCTCAGGCCCCGTTTATGCCCTTTCTGCCGATGGCGCCTTCGTGTCAGTTTCCGGTGCCGTCTGGTGATCCACCTCGACATCGATTGGATCGACCTTCTTCGGAGCCTTCCTTGTTGCCGACTCCTCCTGCTCCGCGTCCGGTGCCGCCGACTCCTCCGGCTCCACGTTCGGTTCCACCGACTCCGCGTACGGCACCGCGGGCGCCGGTTCCTCGCATCTGCTCAAGGAGAGAGGCCCTGAGAGTCTTGGAAGAGGAGTGTTATAGGGAGGAGGTGGAAGAAGGTGAGGTGGATACTTCTTCTTACGACTTTGAGGAGATTCAAGAGGCTAGCGGTCTCGATACAACTCCGGAGTGGGAGCATTCTTCCACTAGATCCTCTCCACCGCAGGAACTGGCTCCTTATCTTGTAATAAAGAAGGCCGCAGAGTTGCTGGACTTGCAGTTGCCCTCTGCTGAGTATAAACCTAACCTTCTGACGGAGGTGCTACATTCGCCTACCTCGACCAGTGAGCCTTTGTTGCCTTTTGGCTATTTTGGAGCCAGTTATGGATGTCTGGCGTAAGCCACTCTCTTTGCCGGCAGTCTCCAGACAGGTGGCAAGAAGATATAGGGTGGCTCCTGGGGATCCAGGTTTTCTTTCTTCCCACCCTTCTCCAGAGAGTCTGGTGGTACAGGCGTCCTGCTCGAGGCATGCTTCGGGAGCTTTTCCTTAGACTCCTGCGGATAGGGCGTCTAAGAAAGCGGATCAGGCGGCTAAAAATACCTTTTCTTCAGGGAGCATGGCGCTTAAATCCACTAATGCCACCTGCTTACTAGGGCGCTACGTTCATGCTCTTATGGACTCAATGAAATCTTTAGCCCCTAAGTTGCCAGAAGGTGGTAAGGCATCTTTTATGGAAGTGGTCACTGACACTCAGGCTGCTGCAAGGCAGGTAATTCAGTCGGGGCTTGATACGGCTGATTCTGTGGCAAGGATAATGGGGTCATCTATAGCCACTAGGAGGCAAGCGTGGCTTTGTTCATCTGGCTTCTCTACGGATGTTCAGGCCACCTTGGTGGATTTGCCCTTTGACGGACAAACTTTTTGGTGAAAAGGCTGATTCCGCCTTGCAGAGATTTAAAGAGAGCAGGGTGACGGCGAAATCTTTAGGTTTGCAAGCTCCTGCTAAAGGATTTGGTCTTAGGAAGTTAAGAGGCTTTGGGAGATCTTCATTTCGCTCCTTCCGGCAGCCTCCGCAGCAACTGCAGCAGCACAATCCCCTCTATAGGTCCTATAGAGGAAGACAAAGAGGACGGAGAGGTTCTGGCCACAACCCATCTTCATCTTCTGCCTCCACTGCTCCCAATGAAGCTTCAGGGAAGCAGTCCTAGGTTCCCCATCCTAGATCATGTAAGACCTGTGGGGGGTCGGGTGTCCCACTTTCTGCGAGGTTGGAAATCTGTTACAACGTACCTTTGGGTTTTAAACCTCGTGGAGACTGGGTACGCCCTTCCCTTTCGGGAGCTTCCTCCCCCTTACCCTCCTTGCCAGGGTTACTGCTCAGAAGACCATCTACTTCTGGAGAAGGAGGTGCTCGCTTTGCTTCAAAAGGGTGCGATAGAGGTGGTTCCAGAGCAGGAGTGGAGTCAGGGATGCTACTCCTGGTATTTCCTGATTACCAAGAAGGACGGCAGATTGCGTCCGATACTGGACCTCAGAGTCTTGAACTTTTACCTGAAACAGGAGAAATTCAAGATGCTGACCCTTGCGCAGGTTCTTCAAGCGTTGCAGCAAGGAGACTGGATGGTGTCGATCGACTTGCAGGACGTGTACTTCCATGTCCCAATTCTGAAGTCGCACAGGAAGTATCTCCGTTTTACGGTTGGGTCGCAGCATTACCAGTTTGCGGCCCTCCCGTTTGGTCTTACTACCGCACCTCGAGTCTTCACGAAGGTGATGGCAGTGGTGGCTGCTCATCTCAGGAGGTCGGGGATTCCGGTTTTCCCCTACCTGGACGACTGGCTTCTGAAGGCAGAGTCCCCAGAGATGGTGCAGCATCATCTGCAGGTAACATCTCAGCTGTTATTCGACTTGGGTTTTTCGATCAATGTGCCCAAATCTCACCTGGTGCCCTCTCAAAGCAACCTGTTCATAGGGTCGGTACTGCACACTACTGTGTCTCGAGCATTTCCTCCACCTCAAAGAATTCTCGACATTCAGGAGATGGTCCCTTTATTCCACAATGGAGTGGTTGTTCCAGTTCTGAAGGTCCCTCGTCTGCTCGGTCTGTTCGCTTCCTGCATTCTGTTGGTCAACCATGCACGCTGGCACATGAGGGCGCTCCAGTGGTTCCTCTGCAGGCAGTGGTATCAGCACAACGGAGATCTCAGGGAATCGATCAGGATCTCCAGAGAAGCTGCAGCGGATCTATCTTGGTGGAGCATGGGGGGCAATCTGTCTCAAGGAAAGCCCTTCCATCTACCTCCATCGGTGGCCACAGTGATAACGGATGCCTCCACCTTAGGGTGGGGTGCTCATCTGGGGGATCTGGAGATCAAGGGTCTTTGGTCTCCAGAGGAAAGGTTGCTTCACATCAACCTTCTGGAATTGCGGGCGATTCGTTTGGCACTCATGGCCTTCCTTCCTTCCCTTCACGGTCCGTCTGTTCAAGTCCTGATGGGGCAACACTACCGCGATGTGGTATGTCAACAAGCAGGGAGGAGTGGTGTCGCATTGTCTCTGCAGAGAGGCCCTGCGTCTATGGTCCTGGGCTCAGGACCATCAGATTTGTCTGATGGCACGCGACCATGGTCTCACCATGCTCTCTTACGCGGATGACACCCAATTGGTGGTGGCTCTCTCGGATGA
Organism: Triturus cristatus; assembly: GCF_964204655.1. NCBI lineage: Eukaryota > Metazoa > Chordata > Amphibia > Caudata > Salamandridae > Triturus > Triturus cristatus. The sequence goes on along the minus strand of NC_140586.1, from coordinate 80,775,478 downwards.
TCATGCTAATGGTGCCACACAGTTTCGGAAGGGTCTCGAGGCGGTTGCAGGCTGGTTGACGGAGAATTGTCTCCAGCTCAACGCCAGTAAATCCGAGGTGCTTCTGGTGGGGAAGGATAAGGGGCTTTGGAACACTCAGTAGTGGCCCCCCTCCCTGGGCCCTGCCCCTACCCCTAGGCTCTGCCCCTACCCCTAGGCTGGTGGTAAAGAACCTTGTGCTTTGGTTCGATTCTACCCTGGGTTTCCAAGAGCACACCAAAAAAATCGCAGGCACTTGCTTTGGTCTGTTACGCGGCCTAAGGCCAATTCTACGGTTCTTCGATTCGACCACACGTCAACTTATAGTCCAGGCTACCATTCTATCCAGGCTTGATTATGCGAACTCCTTGCTGCTGGGCGCCAATAAAGCGGAACTGAACCGTCTGCAGCGCGTCCAGAACACAGCTGCACGAGTATTACTCGGACTATCAAGAACGTGCTCTGGATCCGGGGCTGTTCGCCGCCTCCACTGGCTCCCTATCTCCAAGAGGGTCGAATTCAAGACCCTATGCCTCACCTTCAAAATTGTAAAGTTCTCCTCACCTGAGATCCTGTCAGGCCTGATCACTCCTTACGTCCCTGGCCGCATTTTGCGCTCATCCGAATTGATCCTGGCTTCTGTCCCCAGAGTTAAGCGATCTAGAGCTGGTGGTAAATCTTTCCGTCTCCTTGCCGCCAAGCTGTGGAACTCCCTCCCCTTGAAGATCCGCAGCTTAGATTGTCTGATATCCTTCCGTAAGGCTATCAAAACCTTCCTCTTTCCCATGGCTTAACCGTCTCTCGCTTGGAAACTGCTGTCCTCGCCGGGACGCCCCTTCGCCGGGGCAGATGTGCGCTTTATAAATGGTTTTAACATAACATAACAAATCATCTGGCCGGAGTTCTGAACGTGCGTGCAGACAGTCTTAGTTGGCAGTTCTCCGCCGACCACGAGTGGAGGCTCCATCCGGAGGTGGTTCGACACGTCTATCGGACGTGGGGGACACCTTGGGTGGACCTATTCGCCTCCCGCGAGAACGCGCACTGCCCGTCATTTTGCAGTCTCCAGTATCCGATGCAGGGAGCGTTGGGGGACGCGTTTCAGTTGAGTTGGGGCTCGCAACTCCTTTACGCGTTTCCTCCCATACCCTTGATTCCTCGGGTTCCGAGGAAGATTCGCCAAGACCGGGCCCAAGTTATATTGGTCGCCCCGGATTGGCCAAGAAGGGTGTGGTATACAGATCTTCTCCACCTCTCCTCATGTCCTCCGTTCCGTCTCCCTCTGCGGGTAGACCTCCTCTCGCAGTCTATGGGGCAGGTTCTACACCCCCACCTCCAGAGCTTACACCTTCATGCCTGGAGATTGAACGGGGCAACCTGAGTTCATTCTCTCTCCCGCCTGATGTGGTGGACGTTATTTTATCGGCCAGGCGACACTCCACCAAGTCCATTTACTCATATAGGTGGTCTAAGTTTGTTAAATGGTGTGGAGAGAGATCCATTGACCCTTTAAAAGCCCACCTTTCTGATGTGCTTCAGTTTGCTCTTTCCTTGGCTCGGCTCAGCAGGGCTGTGCTGTGGCCACGGTCAAGGGCTGTCTATCGGCCTTATTGGCTTTTTTGTCTTCCTGATCAACCGTCCTTATTTAAATCTCCTATTGTACTAAGGTTTATCAAAGGCCTTACAAACAAGTTTCCTCCTACTCCTTTTGTAATGCCATAGTGGGACCTTAATCTTGTCCTAACTTTTCTGATGGGGTCCCCGTTTGAGCCTCTTCACAGTTGTCCTCTGAGGCTGTTGTCCTTTAAGACGGTCTTTCTTGTAGCCATAACCTCGGCAAGAAGGGTGAGTGAGCTTCAAGCTCTTAGTTCTAAACCCCCTTTTTTAACATTACATGCTGAAAGGATGGTTCTTAGGACCAGGGCTGCTTTCTTGCCCAAAGTAGTTACTCCGTTTCATGTGGGGCAGTCTATTACACTCCCTGTTTTTTTATTCCCCCCCCCCCCCCCCCCCCCCCCCCATCCTTCCAAAGAGGAGGAAAGGCTTCATCGTCTGGACCCAAAAAGAGCTGTCCGCTTTTACTTGGATAGAACGAAAGACTTTCGTCTGGACGATCAGCTCTTCGTGGGTTATGTTGGACATTCTAAAGGAAGAGCGGTGCACAAGCGCACTTTATCGAGATCGATCATCCTTGCCAGCAAGATCTGCTATGCCCTGGCTGGTAAGGTTCCTCCTGAGGGTATTAGAGCTCATTCAACTAGAGCTAAATCATCTACATCTGCTTTGTCCAGCGGTGTTCCTGTGGCAAATATTTGTAAAGCCGCAACTTGGGCCTCCCTCCATACTTTCGCAAAGCATTATTGCTTGGACTCTGAGATGAGGAGGGAGGGCCACTTCGCGCGCTCTGTCTTGCAAGACTTTCTGGTATAGGAAGGTGGACACCCTCCTCCGGGAGTGGGGACTGCTGTGGGAATCTATTCACAAGGTGAGGAATCCACTGGCAGATGTATCCATCAGAAGAACAAGTTACTTACCTTCGGTAACGCTTTTCTGGTGGATACAGTATCTGCCTGTGGATTCCTCACCTGCCCACCCGCCTCCCCGTTGTCCACCTTTGTATACCTTAAAAGTTGTCTTGTTTGAGATGTTGTTATGCTTTCTGGTACATTGGTAGGAAATGCTTGTTTTATTTAGCTTTCCTTTTGTATATGTTCTATGTATATTTGATGGTATATTGTATACTTTGAATCTGTCGTTGGTCCACCTGTGCGCCTCGGGGGCACGGAAAAAATGGGTGGAACTGACGTCATCACGCCGACGTGGCTCTCTTATGGCTCTGGTGACGCCATACGGAGTCGCGAGCGGAGCCGATGCATTATGACGTCATCCACGTCGGCGTAGAGAGCTGGGGGAAAAAATTCCGTGGAATGCTGGCGCAGGGGATATTCACAAGGTGAGGAATCCACAGGCAGATACTGTATCCACCAGAAAAAGCGTTACCGAAGGTAAGTAACTTGTTCATCTGTACGAGATGTGTACTAGTTATGGATTCCTCACCGCCCCTCCCATCCTCCCCGTTCTGCGAGCTGACTTCTAGGGTAAGGGACTCCCCGTTCAGGGCCCTAGTTTTTGTGCACCAGTGGTCAGTGTCTTGCATGGCTCTATGCTTCCTGCGTGGAATGTAGCGTAAAGAACTAACGTCAGCGCGGGGGCAGCGTCTAAGTAGATACCGCAACATCATTCTGTCAACCACGACGCCAACGACTAACGCGGAGTAGACCGGCGCACAGGGGTACTGTTGAAGAAAAATTCTCTTCATCCAATCTGACACCTGGGGGTCATTCTAAGGTGAGGAATCCACAACTAATGTATGTCTCTTACAGATAGTAACTTGTTCTTTAGGTTTGCATCGAAAATTGGTAATAATCCCATTAGAGATCTGTTGACCATATATAGAAGTAAATATATTCCTAGTGTCAATTATGGAGCCCCCTTGTGAGACCTGTCAAACTGGAAATTGTTACAGACACAGGAAAATATCTTCTTATGGAGATTATTAGCTGTGCCCTGTACAACCTCCTGTTATATAGCTCACAAGGAATTGGTGGCGCCCTATTTAGTAGACTGCTTGCAGACATGTCCCATCGTACTCTGGTGAATTTAGTATCCTCGTTATTCCAGATATTATACCAAAGAGATAACAGATTTTCTTACTTTGGAATGTAGAGCAAGAATACCAAGTGTGGTATATGTAAGCAGTGCATTAAAGAAGGTGGATGGGAAATTGAGCATTGATAAGTCAGAGGGAGTACAACATTTTAGTAAGAAAGATTTTAGAAACAGTTTTAATTGGGAAAAGGATGGCTGATAGAGAAAAGAGAGTGTCAGTGTACCTCTCAGGCCCCCTACAATCAAATTCCCAGAGCTACCTCACCTTAGTATCAAATATTCACCATATATTCTATTTAACAAGACTTCGAATAGACACACTGCACTTTTTAGTTGCTTTCCCTAAGATGGGCTTTAGTTCCCCAAAGCTACCTAAATTTCCATTTGATGGCAAGTCCAAGCGGACTACATCGTATTTCTTACTCTTTTGCTTCTTTTATAGGTATCTGATAAAACAAATACTGCAGCCATTGTTTTTAAAAGAAAGAAATATTTATTATAAAGATGCTTTCAATTTTATCCATGACATTAAAAATTTGATTTTATGCTATAGAGTCTGTTTCTTATACCATCCAAAGAGGGAAACAACTGCTATACTTGGACATTTTAAGATACAAAATGATTAGCTCATTAACTTTCCTTCATCAGATGCTTCTGATAATGCCTTTTAACTCGGTGGCCATTGAGTCAACGCCTAGCTTGGTATCTGGTGTCCTGTCTGTATATCTAACGGCCCACGTTTATGAGATCATTTTTATGAATTTTAAATATGAATGTTATTGAGATCTTTGTAAATTTTATTTGTGTAATTCTTGTATGAATATTTGTATCTGAATAAAGATTGATTTCAATGTACATTTCACTGGGCTCCATGAAGCTTAAGAGTGTGTTTCTGGAATCCCATGAATACCTTAAAAATGTGATTGTTGTGTTGTATTTCTATCTCCAGTTCTACTCTCCTAATAAACTTGGACTGAACACTTACAACTGCTCGTTGTGATAGCATGTTTTAGCCACTTATAGCACAAGTGCTATAGAAATGCCATATTTTCGATGCAATCACATAACCTCACAGGCTGCACTTCATGACTGCTGCAACTCCAAGTTTGGATGCATGGCCCTACTGTAAGCGAGGAGTGTGACTTGCAGAAGCCACAGGGCTTGTTCTGTAGTACTGCTGTGAGCTCAGAGTTGGGTTTACCACACTGATGTAGCTGTACAGCCTGATGCCACAGCCCAGCTGTGAGCCACAATCTTCATCTTGCAGTACTGCTGAGAGCTGTGCCTGTGGGTCTGCTGCAAGCCTGCCTGGGGTTAAAAACTAGCAGTGGGTGTAACTCGCGTAATTTTCTGTAGTGTTATTCTGCAAAATTACAGCAAAATTATGTGAGTAGCATAACATTGCATTTAGCTAAATTTTTGTGCAAAACACACCCTTGCGTCCAAAACGGGTCAGAGGATGCATTATGCGCTGAGAAAATAGCTCTAAATGCAAAGGAACCCGAACAGAGTGGACGTTTCTATTCCTATTTACGTGAACAAGGCTATTTGTATAATTTTCAGTAATTTTGAGTCACAAGAGTAACACAATTAGTCTGGCATAATTAAAATGTCACCTAGTGCTAATGGAAACGTATACCCACAGTGTTGCTGAGAGCCTACAACATTGCTGTGACCCAAGAACCTCGCCCTGTTGTATCTTCTGAACCTGCAGCTTCAAATGATGGCGTCATTGCTGCTAGGATTGGAGAGGCTGGCCACCAAACAAGCAACAGGGTCGGAGCCTGATCCAAAAACGTCTATTAGAAATAAGTTCACAATGCTATCATCTGTGGGACTCCTGTAGGGTCTGCAGTGCTAGGGTTTTAAGTGAATGATTACATGTGTACATTTCTCATCTGATGCAGGAGTATGCGCTTTCAATGCTTTCTTTCAGGCTCATGCCTCTGGCCTTGCTGGCTCCTTGATCATTGGTGTTCAGGTTTTAATTTTCAATGTCCCTCACTATCCACTCCTCTGTTTTGTTGCAGGTGAAAACCCCTTGGAGTTCTTGAGGGATCAGCCCCAGTTCCAGAACATGCGCCAAGTGTTACAGCAGAATCCAGCCCTTCTGCCAGCCCTCCTTCAGCAGCTGGGGCAGGAGAATCCACAGCTTCTACAGGTGCGCACCATGGTGTGAGCCAGCTTCTCTTTAAAATCAAAGCTGTTCTGAACGGTGGGCAAGGTTAACCATTGGTTCAGAGTGGGAAATTAACTTTCAGTCTATAAAGACGAGGATATTTACCCCTGAAGTGAATGTGACGCTTTGAAAATCAATAATTTTCCTCGGTTATCCACAATGGGTACAACCCAGTTCCTTAAAAACAAACTATAGAGGGTACCGAATACATGTACTAGTGGTTCAAAAAAACAACGAAAGAAATGTCAGTTTGCAATAAATGGAAATCCTGCAAATGACAACCGTGGAGGTCATTTACCACCCAGTCTGGATTATTTTACTGCCAGGTCTTTATAATCTACATAGAGTGGTCTTTGGTGCCTCCAAGAGGAGTATTTCTTTCTCCGCTCATGCTGTCGGTGTACCATTCCATCTCATAAGAAGTCATAACATTCGAATGAACGAATGACTATATTAGATCTCCAAAAGTACAGTGAAATTGTTCTACATTTTATCATATAGGGTATTCTATGCAGAAAGCAAAAGGTTTTGTTTTATGTTCTAGTACAGCAGACTTTTTTTATTTAGCTTGAACTCCAACTGCAAGCCAAACTTTTTGGCTTTGCCAATGCTCATTTTATTTTACGTACGCTTTAGTGAACGATCTCTTCACTGGATGAAAGAAAAAAAAAACAAGAGTCACAGACAAAAGTATCTGGAAGGTAGTCACAAAAGTATCTGGAAGGGAGCAAGATGTGCAAGATGTTATTGAGCTTCCTACTGCCTTATTAATTCCAAGCTAGAAAACAACACCGGGTTGTGGCTCAAAAAAACTCAGCTGAACTGAGCCAAAAATACAAGAAAACAGAACAAACAGTTCAAGCTGAGAAATACTCAACACAATACTTTAATAGCTCCTCAAAAGAAACGAAACTGAAAAGGAGGGTTTTATGAATTTCCTTATTATTTGACGGAAATGATTTGAATTTATTTCATATTTCAAAGATAATTTTGCGCAGAGACATTTCTTTTGTTGCGCTAAGATCCTATATACAAAATTTTACATAATATATATTACAATGACATCTAACTGATGATCCCCTGGAAACAAAGAGAAAATATATGCAAACATTCATCTAACACTCATGGCCATTATACTCATGCATACACGGCAAACATACAAAAACAGTCAAGAACAAGGTCCTTGTGGCGACCTTTCTTCCCTTGTACAATTAATTACATCTCAATTTAAATGTCCAAAAACATTTCATTATTGCATTGCCCAAATGAATATAACAAATTGTTTTAAACTTCACATGAAAATAGAATTCTTTGAAAGCGGTGCGACACAAGGAAATGAGAACTGGTCGACGCGTTTCGAACCCCAGAATTATGGGTTCTCCTCGGGACCAACCAATTTCTTAGAACGTGGAAATCTATCTGCCTGACATGGATGCAAATCGTTTCCAATGCAGAGGGACTGGAGAAAGAGAAAGTGTCCTCTTTTCCGGCGGCCAATGTTTGAATACTTGTATATTTAGATAAGTTTCTCAGTCAAAATTCAAGATGCTTTTCCCGCGCCGGAAGCGGGAGTGCATTTTCCATCCGTCAGAAACCTTGTCAAACCCTCACTCGTGGTTTGACAAGGTTTCTGACGGATGGAAAATGCACTCCCGCTTCCGGCGCGGGAAAAGCATCTTGAATTTTGACTGAGAAACTTATCTAAATATACAAGTATTCAAACATTGGCCGCCGGAAAAGAGGACTCTTTCTCCAGTCCCTCTGCATTGGAAACGATTTGCATCCATGTCAGGCAGATAGATTTCCACGTTCTAAGAAATTGGTTGGTCCTGAGGAGAACCCATAATTCTGGGGTTCGAAACGCGTCGACCAGTTCTCATTTCCTTGTGTCGCACCGCTTTCAAAGAATTCTATTTTCATGTGAAGTTTAAAACAATTTGTTATATTCATTTGGGCAATGCAATAATGAAATGTTTTTGGACATTTAAATTGAGATGTAATTAATTGTACAAGGGAAGAAAGGTCGCCACAAGGACCTTGTTCTTGACTGTTTTTGTATGTTTGCCGTGTATGCATGAGTATAATGGCCATGAGTGTTAGATGAATGTTTGCATATATTTTCTCTTTGTTTCCAGGGGATCATCAGTTAGATGTCATTGTAATATGTTATGTAAAATGTTGTATATAGGATCTTAGCGCAACAAAAGAAATGTCTCTGCGCAAAATTATCTTTGAAATATGAAATAAATTCAAATCATTTCCGTCAAATAATAAGGAAATTCATGAAACCCTCCTTTTCAGTTTCGTTTCTTTTGAGGAGCTATTAAAGTATTGTGTTGAGTATTTCTCAGCTTGAACTGTTTGTTCTGTTTTTCTTTTATTAATTCCAAGCGACACCTGTTTTGATTAGCCCCATACATGAGTTTGTTTTGTGGTTTACTTAATTTAAAAATGGTCTGCCGACCCCTGTAGCCTCATGCGAACCATTGCTAAAATGTTGTTTTGGGTAGGCTCTCTACCATTATCCTAGTCGTATTGTCGCACTCATGTATGTATGCACGTGAGCCCTCAAAGGCTTAGGTTCACAAAACATTTCCCCTGTAGGGGAGAGTATAGCTACCTCCCTCGTTTTGTTTTTAAAACCTGTGAATGAGAGACCAGAAAAAGTTCATGGGTCAGTTTTGACTGGGGTGCCATCCTATGTTTTCCTGAAGCATGGTGTCTGTGTAGGTTTGACAGTGCTACTGTGGGCTCATTGGTTTGGGGTCTTGTATCGAGCTGCTACAGTTCAGCTGCAGTCGTACATCTAAGCCTATGAAGGGGAAAATTCCTTTATCTGGGAGATCTGCCATGAGCCCGGGGTCGAGCTATTCCTGTTTGTCGTTGCTCATTTCTGTTGGTCTTTGCTGATTGCAGTTTCTTTTTCTCTCTTAACAGCAAATCAGCCAGCATCAGGAACAGTTCATTCAGATGCTGAACGAACCAGTAGGAGAACTGGCTGATGTGTCTGATGTTGAAGGGGAACTGGGGGCAATTGGTGAGGAATCTTCCCAGATGAACTACATTCAAGTCACACCGCAAGAGAAGGAAGCAATAGAGAGGGTAAGAAGTTGGTGTGCTTGACATCTGCTTTAAATGGTGTACAGTTTGCTGCTGTTCTGCCTCTTTTGTTTCAGCAGTCTCTCTTTTGTGGCAATGTATTCCTGCACAATGGGTGTTGAAGGATCCCTTCTTTTTATGGTGATTGTATGTCCTTTTAGATTTTAGATGAGCAGGCTGGATTGAGGGGTAGGGTTATGGTAGTCTTCCTGAACTTCCATTCCAGGCCCTTGACCAAAATCTTTGCTACAGGTCTCTAACATCTAGTGCAGTGGGGTCCATATACCCCTGGGATTTGCAATGCCTACTCCAAGGGCCCTCAACTATTTAGTAAATTAATTTTAGCTGATGAATTATAATATACCTATCACAGAATTTTGTATCCTTCAATTTCGGTCTATTTGTTTTAAAATTGTTAGTTTTCAATTTTACTATATATATATATATATCTCCAAAAAAAAAACCCTCCGATGCAGAGAAGCAAGAGGCCACACGGGGGAATCCCAATGGAAGCCTTTTATTGGACACTGGGCATGATGCATTTCGGCGACCAATCGCCTCGTCAGATGCCTCCATAGACTGAGCATATCCATCCCCACCTTCGACTCTCCTACCGCTCTCCCATTGGTTGGAGAGCGCTGCCCCACAGTTGTTAACTTGCAAGCCTACTGTAGTCCATAGATCTTGACTACCGTACCCAGAGTTCACCTGTTGTGGGAAAGGTAATGTGTGGGGAAACAACGTGAATGTCAGTGTCCACGGGGAAAAGGTGAGTACTGTTGCGATGGTTTGCCCCGTTTAGGAATTATGTCCTCTGACTTCCTCAGGTCCCCACTGACGTTCCAGTCTCGCTTACAGGAAGTGTGTGTGTGGATGTGTGTGTGTGTGTGTGTGTGTGTGTGTGTGTGTGTGTGTGTGTAAAAATTTGGCACAGTGTTAAAACGTGAAGGAGTTTCAAACTGAAACCTAAAGACTAACTTTGTATCTTTAGCTTGACTTGTGCAAGCGGCACCAGTACAGCCACATAGTGCAATATGTTGAGTTGGTGGTCACAAATATAGCACTGGTGTGTACCAGCAAAAATAGAGCATACATTAACCTTTAGAGTGAAAACCAGCATTGGCAAATCCAATAGGGCCTGCCTTTGGAAGAGCTTTGCCAATATGTTTTAGGCATGTTGTACACCAGTGTGGCGACTTTTCAGTGTGGCTGAAAGAGAGTGATGTGGAGTGAACTGGATTGTCTTACTTGGAGTGGCGTGGCACGGTGTGGTGTAGAGCAGAATGGAGTGGCATAGCGTGCGTTGCTTTTAGTGGAGTAGTGTAGGAGCGTGAAAAGGCATAATGTGGACTTGAGTGTTGTAGAGTCGAGTAGCGTAGAGCAGAGGAGTGGCATGGAGTGGAAGGGTGGAGTTAAGTGGCATGGAGCAGCATAGAGCTAGTTGCGTAGTGATGTATAGTGGAGTAATGTTATAGAGTGACATACAGTGGAGTATTGTAGAGTGTAGCGTAGTCGTAAAGTGGAGTAGCGTGACCTAGAGTCAAGTGGTGTAAAATGCAGTGGTGCAGAGTAGATTTGCGTAGAGTGCATTGGTTTTGAGGAAAGTGGTGTAGAGTGCAGTGGCGTAGAGAAATGTGGTGTAGTGTTGAGTGCAGTGGCATACAGTAGATTGTTTGAGTAGAGTGACGTTGAGTGGTGCAGGGCAGAGTGCTGTTGAGTCCAGTGGTGCAGAATAGATTAGAGTGTCATACAGTGTATTGGTGTAGATTGGCGTAGATTTGAATAGTGAGCTGTGATAGAGAGTGCAGCCTCGTGGAGTGTTGCAGAAGTGCAGAGAACAGTGGCATAGTGTACAGTGATGTAGATTAGAAACGAGTGGCATTAAGTGTAGTGACAGAGCACAGTGGTGTAGAGTATAGTGGCACAGAGTGCAGTGTAGTTGGCATTAAGTGCAGTGGCGTAGAGTGCATGGGTTTTTGAGTAAAGTGACTTGGAGTGCAGTGGTGTAGCTTAGAGTGGAGCAGAATAGAGAGGCGGAAAGTGGTGCAGAGTAGTTGGTGTAGAGTGCAGTGGTTTAGAGTAGAGTGGCGTAATGCTCAGTGGCTTGAAGTGGAGGAGCTCAGAGTGGCGTAGAGGAGATTTGTTTCAGAGGAAAAGGAAGTGGGGTGGTGCAGGGTAGAGTGCAGTGACCTTGATTAGTGGTGTGAAGTAGTGCAGAGTAGAGTCCAGTGGCGTACAGTAGATTGTTTCATAATGGAGTGGTGTAGAGTGATGCCAGGTAGAGTACATTGGCATAGAGTGCATTGTTGCTGAGTAGAGTTGCGTTGAGTGGTGGATAGTGCAGTGCACTGTCCTAGAGTGGAGCAGTGAGTAGAGTGGTGGAGAGTGCAGTCCTGCAGTATAGAGTATTGTAGCGTGCAGTGGTATGGTGTAGAGTGGTGTAGTGTATTGGTTTTGAGTAAAGTGGTGTAGAGTACTTTGGCATGGAATGCAGTGCAGTAGAGTGCAGCATGGAGTGGCACAGTAGATAATAGTGGTGTAGAGTGGAAAGGTATTAGGTGGCATAGAGTAGATTGTTTCATTGTAGTGGCGTACTGTGCATTGGTGTAGAGTGGTGCGCAGTGGCATAGAGTTCAGTGGTGGAGAATTCAATGTTTTAGAGTGGTATAGAGAGAAGTGGTGCAGGGTAGAGTGCATTAGCATAGAGTGTAGTGCTGCAGAGTGGACTGTCGTATAGAGTGCATTGGTGTATAGTAGAGTGCATCTGCGTACAGTGGTGTAGTGTGGTGCAGATAGCGGTGACGTAGGATACATGGGTGCAGAGTAGAATAAAGTGGCTTGGAGTACAATGGTTTAGAGTGCAGTGCCGTAAAGTGTTACGGCACTGCACCCAATAGACTTACCATACATGCATTTGTCGTAGAAAGTTGCATGGTAACTAATTCCCGTGTAGAAAAGGTTGTTTCCCAGTGTGGTGTAGAGTGGAATATGCATGGTGTAGTATCTCACTGCCATTACAAACAGCACACCTTCAATTGAAATCAACGTTACATTTATCCAGACACTGTTTTAATGATCTAAGTATACAGTTCACAAACGATAATGTGTGGAAATGTCATCCCTAAGTGTATTGATGTGTTGTGATCGTTTTCAAATATGTTTCCACCAAACTTAAGAAATACCAAAATTCTGCTTTATTTGGGCCTTTCTAATTATGTAATATTGGGACAGTTCATTAGCAGACATTTAAACATTGTTGTATGCAATAAAAAAATATCATACAGCCTTCTTCAAACAATCCTTTGGAGATAGCATGATTTTTACATAAACCCTCTCACTTTGAAGCCCGAGAAAGAAAAGTAAACACCAAGCTCCCTGGAACACAGGGTACATTATTTGACCTCAGTCTTTGAATGCACAGCAAATGTGACAATATAAGAACAAGATTTAAAGGCAAGTTACAGACTTCCGTACGGGTGGAAGAATACAGAAAACAGGGTTTGAGCACTGGAAGGCATGAGCTCAAGCTGGACAGCCTAACACAAATAAAACCAGCAAATAGCCAGAAAAAGTGACTTAAAAACCACAAAGCCAATGGTGAGAAATGGCCCAAATGCATTCTCAGGGAAGCCTTCGTAATGGCCCCAAGATGTTGTTAGCATACCAGACAGCTGTGCTGTCTGAGGCTTTGACCTAATGACAAAGGGATGCGTCAGAGCAGTGATACTCCAAGTACGGCACAGGAGCCGCATGCAGCTCTTGACCTTTGCATATAGCCCCATTTGAACAGTAGCACTAGGCTGCTATTTACTTTACAAAGCACTAACATTCATAAAGATATTAAATAAAGGGCAAACTTTTATATAAGGCAAACTGAAATAAAACAGTCACACAGAAGATGTCCTGTATCACTTAACTTTAAGAACACTTTCATTTTTTAAGCCATCTTGCAACAAATGTGTAAAAATATGACAAGTCCCTTTAGAGTAAAAAAAAAAAGTGTATTAACATGCAAAAGCATTTCACTTCAGTGCATTGAAGTTTTTTTTTTTGGGTGACAATTCCCAGACATTAATTTATAAACATTCATACCTCCCTCACCCTGACGACAAACTGTGAACTAAGAGGAAAGTCAGTTGTTAGGTGCACCCTCTGGCTGTCGTGGATTGCTATTTTATATAGACAAAAATAAGCGTTTATAAAATCAAACACATTAGCAGGTTCTGAAGTCATGTATTTTGAGGTCCTCTTATATATGAAAAAGAAGCAAAGTGAAATAAAACAATTGGCTGTAAATGCACAATTTGGCCAATTGGGGAAGCAGGGATTGATCCCCGATGCAATTCCACCACCGCTGCTTCTTCTGTGCCCACTTTACACCGCCCCTGTCCGCCACATTGCTGGTATCAGTGCGGCCCTCTGTCACTCCACAGATCAAATATTTTGGCCCTTTAGAAAACGTTTGCGAATACCCATGTGCTGGATTCTGCCAATTGGCTTGCAGTTTTAGAAATAAAACCAAGCATTGAAAGCTTCCAGCTTTCTCATTAAAATATTTTGTAATTTGTTTTTCCAAACCAGGAAATTGCTTGGGCTTTGCCCCCTCTGTTGCAGCAGTGAATCATTGTGGGTCCACAGAAGTCAAAGGGTTAAAAGCCAAAGATCAAGTCGATTTTATTGAAATAGTTTTTGTGACATTCTCAGACATTGCTTTGCCCAGTAAATGTTTGATGAAAATGCTTCAGTGCAGCTCAGCAATATTAGAAGTGTTTTGTAGAAGGTAATGAGTTTGTCTTTAGGAGGGTGTAAGAGGTTATTTGGTTGAAAGATTTGCTATGATGATTTATGTAGTTGTGCTGAACCCATAAAATCATTATGGTGAGATTCACCTCAGACCTCTCGGCTGTTTGTAGCATTGCTGCGCCAAAGTGAACTTTGGCTGGTGGGTTATGGTTTAGAGTGTAAGATATGTCATAGTTTCAGCACTAAGCTCTGGAGATTGTGTGATTGTGGTCGGGTGGTGGTCAGCGGGGTGGCGTAGTGCACCAGTAAACACTGCTCTGTTTTGTTCTCTCCCCTCAGCTGAAGGCGTTGGGCTTCCCAGAGGGCTTGGTCATCCAGGCATATTTCGCATGTGAGAAGAATGAGAACTTGGCTGCCAATTTTCTCCTCAGTCAGAACTTTGATGATGAATAACAAAAGGATTTTTATATAATATATATTCATGTTTATTTAAGATGCAAAGAAAATATTACCAACTAGGAAACAGCGAAACTTTCGCCTTGAGGAAGAAGAGTATGCCACAGCCTGCCCAGGATGTTCAAGTTTCCCATTTATCACCTGAACTGTGCTTTGTCACCGTATTGACAGATTCTTGTGACACAAATATCAAGTGACTGGGGTTGCACTTTGCATAAATTGATCTGCGTAAGGAAGCGGGCTGAGGGAAAGTGAAAGGCTTTATAATGTGCAGATCTTAGAGGCACTTTGCTGCAGGGAAGATTAAATCACCGCTGCAGTAGCCAGTCAACATTTGTGGTCTGCTGCACAGTAACTTGGTCTCGGGCACCTCCGTCCTCCACCAAATTCCCCGTGTGTCGCCTCTAGCAAGGCCCTCCGTGCTACCCACCTGTATTGCGGAGGTTGTATTTTGCAGGGTGTTATTACCCCCGTAAAAACCCGAAGCAAACTTGCACCAAAGGAAACGGCCTTTCTTTTTTGTTTGCATGGTTTTTGGTTAGATGCAACAGTCCCTGGCTAACTTACAGATGGATTTTACTTCTATGTTGTGGGCTCCTTTTAGGCATCAATGAAAGCAGCCCATGTCTGTAAAGGTATGTGCCCACAGGAATCAGAGATGGCATGCTTCAATTGGGAAAAATGTGTTAAACTCAAAAAAAGAATACTTGCCTGTGCTTTTAACTCTTTCAGAAAGATAGAGCTGGAGAATGACGTCGCCATGCACAGTGTTCAATTGGCTGATGAGCCGTGCTTTTCCCAGAGTCTGCCACAGGAGGATTTGCACGTCAAATTCTATTGATGTGGGGAGGACTGAATTTCGATTGATTACTTTTAAAGTGTGTTATTCCACACCATGTGCAGCTTTTGAAGAACCGTTTATCTAGTTAAAGAAAAGAATGGCATTGTTTTCTTTTTTGCATGTGTGAAGTGTCATTGAAAGCAGATTGTCAGTGGTTGAAGAAGTAATACTGCATTTTTGAGTTGGCTGTTTCTCTTGAGCGAAGGGGGTGTGAAGAATTGCTGTCTTGCTATTTTTCTTGCCACAAAAGAAAAATAGTTTGTCATGGTCGTACTCTTAAGTGATATATTCTTCAAGATGTATTCTTGTGTGGGCGAAACAAATGTTCTTAGTTCTTCCAGGTAGTCCTAAAATGGAGACTACTTCCATATATTTTTTTAAAAAGAAGGCAGGAAACGGTGTTCCTTCATTTACAATACATCAGTAAAAACAGGATATTGCCATTTCAAGAACTCCGGAAGTAGCTTAGCAAAAGTGTATTGCCATTCAGAAATCGTATTTTCAGTGCTCCCTTACTTTAAGAAAGTCTGCTATGGTTGTTTACCCCAACTGCTCCCTTAAGTAGACGTTTTACATTTTTGTTATAATACAGTGTTTCCTTCAGCACTATGCAAGTCCTTTTCAACGTTGAACTTCCCTTGTAGATAAAAGGTTAAACCAGCAAAGTCATCAGGCCTTCCTGAGTAACACATGATTCCTGAGTTATTGGGTTTGCCTGTGCTTGTTTCCATTGGCATAGCACAAAATAATCTAGAATAGCAACCAGTGTGTCATGATACATGCGCACCGATGGGTTGTCGTTTTTAATGCTGTTTTCTAATAAGCAGACTGGACGGATTAAAGAAAGCGATGCTGTCCCTGAAAAGGAGAAAAAACGTAGCCTATGCACGCCAGCAATGAAAAGATGAGTCGCCATGGGAGAGTTGATGTAACAAATGCTTCAGAAGTGGGACAAACATAAGAATGGGGAAGAAAACCGTTGAACAGAGCTAGGCAAGATATCCAATCAATAGCAAGGTTGTATTTTACAGGGCGTTATTACCTCCGTAATAACCCCAAGTGTACTTGCACCAAAGGAAACAGCCTTTCTTTTTTTGTTTGCATAGATTCTGGCTAGATCCGTGCCTTACCTAATGATGGATTTTACTGCTACCCACTCTGTCTTATATTGTCATGTAGTTAATAGACCTTTGACAACCCATGAGACCCCACCCCCCACACACAGACGCGTGGTATTCATTCTGGATCTATGTCTTGTAGTCCATGCAGCTTTGGTTGATGTTGAGATGCGTGCTTAGAAGGCGCATCATCGAGCGTCAGAACATCAAGAAATGGGAGTACTATAGTGTGATAGCAAGGATTTTTGACATTAAAGTCTTTATCAACAGACCGTGTGTCACCGCTCTTCACTCCAGCGTTGAGATCACATTCCCCAGTGTTGTAGAGCTGCAAGTTCATCTTCTGCAGATTTTTGACGCTTCCTCTGAGATTGTCCTCCCTATTCCTGTGAATGAGGATTATACTCTAGTGATAGTTTTGCCAGACACCACTCCAGAGGCTGCATAGTCTTCTCAAACATCTGCAGCCCTGAGTCTTCGCCCTCCCACACAGCACTGCTCCTTTCCTGAGAAAGTTAGTTGTCATGCTGTAATCAAAACAGTTGCCAGGATGACCACGGAAGGATCTCCCACATTCTCCAGGAGAGCAGATTTGCTTTGAGATAGATTTCTGCCTCCTGATGCCAAATTTGCACGGTTTTCCAGGATAGTGTGATCTTTCATCTCATATCTGGACTTTAATCCATCACATGATTCTCCTGTAGATGCCCTTTTCTTGCAGAGTACACTCTGACAGAGCGGCAGAGATGCTTAGTCTTGAACTCGCTGCTCATATGGTTCAGACATCAGTGATTGTCAAAGTCCTTAAAAGGAAGTAACCTGCTAAAACCATTATTTCTCTAGTACTGTTAATTGTTTTTTGGGGTGGGGAAGGTGGTGATGGTGGTTGTGGCTATGGCTATTTTGTGGGCAAATCCATGAAGTGCTCCCCAAAATTAAAGCGCAAAAAAGCTGGCAGTAAAAGCGCCAAAAGGAAGTCCTCCTGGGGTTGAATTCTTTGCTTCGGGACCGGTTATTATTCGCAAGTTATCTGAAGTAAAAAGAAGGTAGCCATGTCTTTTCTAAAACACTGAAGTGGAAAGGGCTTCTGCTCTTCCTACCTTATAGTCACGAGAGAAGGTCAAAAGCAGGAATTCCATTCTATCCTGGACCAGAGGCCTTCAAACAAGTGGGCCAGGTGCAAGACCAGTTCAGCATGTTGGCATTACAGCTGCATATCATAGGATTTCAGGAGGTTTACATTAATTTACCAACCTGTACAAAACATGCACTAAGATTTGGTAATGCCAATAAATACGATGACTGCAGAGTACTTCGGTTTGGTCTAAAGTGGGCACCATTGCCTTTTCAAAATTTGTGGGTGAGTGTTTTTGTTGTCGTAAGGGGATATTTATTTACCTCTAACTTAAATATGGGCCGCTCTTCGCTAACTTGAATGCAAAGTTTTTCAGAGTTTAACAAGTGTTAATGGGCAATTAGAAGGATTTGGATCTCCAAGTCACAAACCTTTCTTCTAACCCAATCCATTCAATACTTAAGAACAGTGCTAGCGTCACTTAGTGCCCCAGTGTCTTGATTCACAGAAGAGGCCTTTGCCCATACACTTCAAGGGTCATCAAATTGTAATAACATGCCATCCAAAGGGCAGCAACCTATCCTTTTCACTGAACTGTCTTGTATTGAGCATTTTCCTGTTATCTGATGCCAGTTTATGCCTAGGTACTCTAACACTGTGTAGAGGGAGCAGTAGTGCCAGGGGATGGGAAATTAAGACCACAGGATATCAATGGCTTGCTAGCTGTGTGGAACCTGACCTGATATTGTCAGTACTGGAGCATGCTGAAAGAGGTATCCTTTCCACAACCTTTCATAGACAAACCATTGTAAAGGACCCTGCATTGGAAGATTGAGGATTCTGCAGGCATGACTTTTCATCATATCATCACGGAAGATTTTTGCACAAGGTGCAGCAGTCCTACACCAATGTGTTGGAGTTGAGTGACCTCAAGACTCCTTCAGTGAAGACCAATTGATCTGACACTCGCTGCTTGCAATGAATCTGGCAGTCAGCAATGTAGGCATTGTCAGGTGAAACTGGGTGTGAAAAACCTATATAAATAAGTTACTTGTACGCCATAGTTCTCCGGCATTAATGTTTTTCATAGGTTCATATGCTTGATTCTTCCCCTCTGTGAGAGTCCCATGGTGGTTAGAACAAGCAGTTAAAAGAGAGCATTGTAAAGTACAACTTTAACAAGTGACATTGCTAGCCAATTCGCATCATTTTGAAAATGAACAAATTATCCAATTCAAGAAGCAGCTCCTGAAGCACTTTTCTCAAGGGCCACCACACTTCAAATTTCTGTTTGGAGACTTTTTTGAGGTATGAAAGAAGTTGAGCTATTTAGGAGGAGTGAGGGTCGCATGTGAATCTATGAACAATATCAATGCTGGAGAACTTACAGGTAAGTAACTTGTTTTTTTTTCTCCAGTATTGAATCGTTCTTAAAGTCACATGCTTGAATCTGGGTAGCAAGCAGTTATTTAAAGTAATCAAATATAAGCTATGTGGAGGTGAGAAGTACATAACAAAATAGAATCTAGCATAAGAAAAAGCTCACCTTATTGAAAAAGATTAGGAAGGACTGCTTGACCGACAGCTGTGTTGCTGTTCATTCTTGTCCAGGCAATAATGATGTGTGAATGTATGCCTATTCTTCCATATGGCAGCTCTGCAGATGTCTGGCAGGGGCAATCCTCCATTCAAGGGGGCCGACGTAGACCACCTTCTTGTGGAATGAGCCTAGACTTTCACATCCAAATGATGTCCAGCCTTTTGATGACAAAACACTGTGGCTGGTGAAACCCATCTTGAGATACTGTTCCTTGACAAAGCATAACCTTTCCTCAGAAGCTCATAGGCATATACAAACTAATCTGACTTCTTAAGATCGTTAGTTTGCTCCATATAGAATTTTAAGCAGTTTATAATCCAACGTACCAAGTGCTCTTTCTTTTGCGCTTGAGGGATCTTGAAAGTAGGTCTTGAACGATTGGTTTATGAAGAGGAAAGTCTGAAGGAACCTTGGGAATAAAATGGGGTTTTGTCCTCAGGATGACTGTTGCATTTAAACTGTGAGTATGGCTCTTATAGTGATGGCTTTTATTTCGCTCACCCATCTAACAATAAATCTATTTTCCAGGAGAAAGATTTGAAATCTGATTTATAAATAGGTTAAAAAAAGAAGCCTCATAAATTTAAAAAGAACTGCATTCAGCAGCTAAGAGACCGGTGTATTTTGCACCAGAGTAGGTTCTGAAAAGGGTTTTCAAAATGTATTTAACAATTCTGGTGGACCAGACTCCTACCTTTCTAGTAGCTTTCTTAAAGCATGAGATTGCTGCCAGGTGAACTTTAACTGAACCGTGAGAGCAACCTGAACGAGCAGGAAGCAATAAATATAGCAATATTGTTCCAGTAGATATGTGAAAAAGTATATACCATTAGAGTAGACATGTGCAGACCAGTACACTTAGCTTTATAAGTAGCATTTGTACTTGCCTCAGAAATATCTAGTTTTGCAGCGTGAATCTTTCTGGATTCACTATGCTGTGCATTATTCCGCGATCTTGTGGTTGGGTCCGGATTCGTAGTCTTTTCTTTTTTTTTTTTTTTTTTTTTTGTAGCCCAGGTTGGCGGCGACGATCCACCATTTGGTGCACCTCCCGTGACGTCGTCGTGCTTCCTGCGGAAGTCCCACCTTTGGGGCGCCATCTTCAGATTCTTTTTTCCGCCGTTGGGTCTGGATCGTCATCGGGAAGCTCCAGAGTTACAATCGAAGGAAGAAGAAGGAAAAGTGAGTTTCGTCGATAAATAACTACGAAGATATCACAGGAAAGGAATATTTCACATCAGGAGCGCGAAGAAGGAAGTGTTCCACCTTTTTTCTTCGACGCCCTTGGAGAATGCGCACTCAGAGGCCCTGGGCGCAATGGACAAGACGCCATTCAAGTTCTGCCCTAACTGCCACCACAAGTTTGCGCAGAAGGACCAGCATCCGGTCTACAACCTCTGCCTACCGGTCGACCACCAGAGCAAGGACTGCAACGCCTGCTCAGCCTTCGCGCCGAAGACGCTCCGGGTGAGAGAACGTCAGCGAATAGCCAACGCCAGCATGGATGGCAAGGGTAATGCCCCGTCACTCTACGATCTGGGCCTCTCTACAGACGATGAGGACAACGTCGCCGAGGGACCCGAAAACTTCACGGTCGTAGAGACCGACAAGAAAAATGAAGACGAGGTAAGAGAATCGTCGAGCTCAAAACACCTGAAAATGCCTTGAAAACCCGAGGGTGACTCGAAAATCTGAGTCAAAGTCCACGAAGGGAGCCCCGGCGCCGAAAAATTCGACAACCAAGGGGGGAACCATGGACAAGAGGCCGAGCGGATCCTTCGAAAAGGACTCCCTGGTGCCGAAAGACACCGAAAGGCAAGGTTCGTCGAAGACAACCCATGAAACGGGGTGCTCGACGCAGAAGGACAGGTCGGCGTCGACGCAAGTTCTGTCGAAGAGGCCCGCGGTCGACGCCGAAAGCATCTCCGAGATGGAGAAAAAGAAGAGGCGGCTCGAGGCCGAAATGGAGAACATTCTTCAGAGGAAGAAGGAGTTAGACGCCAAGATGAAGGAATTCAAAATTCCAACGGCTCCACTGACGAACGTCGTCGAAATCGAGGACGAATTCGACAACGAGGGGCTGCCGAGAGTTCTCGAAGAGTAAGACGATACCTATTATGAAGGCGAACCAGAGGAAGAAGACCAGCAGTCGTTCTACAGCTCGGCGCCATCAACCAGCCACGACATCGAATGGCAGGATCTTGACACCGAAAACCCAGAGGAGCCCGTGGACACGTACCCTTCGAGGCCTTCTCCACCCGACGACATCGGGGTGTACAATATGGGGGTCAGGAGCGCAGCGATAGCCTTCGGCGTGAAACTGGAGGAGGAGAGGCCGAAAGCCGATTTCCTCCTCGAGACCCTGCTCCCCATCCAGACGAGGAGCCCATTCCTTCCCATGCTACAAAGTGTGATGAATCAGGGAAGAGAGGCCTTTAAGGAACCAGCGACTTGCCGTTCGATCACGCCCAGGACGGAGAAGAAGTATAAGCACTCTTCTCTGGACCCCCCCCCTTACATCAAGGGTAGTATCACGGCCGACTCCATCATAGCTTCCACGGCCAGGAGAAGGGCCAACATGCCAGCAACTTCGGGGCCACCACCGGATAAAGAAAGCAGGTGGATAGACCTCACAGGAAGAAAGGTCGAGATTAACGCCGCAATGCACTGGCGCATGGCGAATTCCAATGCACTCCTCAATAGGCACCAGTACCAGCACTGGGACGAGATGGGGGAGCTAGTAAAACACCTCCCGGAAGAATACCGCCAAAGAGCCTCCCACCTGGTGGAAGAAGGTAAAAACATCGCCAACTCTTGTATAAAGACGGCGCTGGACGGGGCAGAGACTTCGGCAAGACTAATGGCCATAGGGGTCACCGAGAGAAGACATGCATGGCTAAGAATCTCGGGATTCAAACCGGAGGTGCAGAACAACATCCTTAGCACCCCCTTCAACGGAGAGACACTGTTCGGAGCAACAGTAGACGAGAAACTCACCCAGCTGAAAAAAGAAAACGAAACGGCGAGGTCCATGGGGGCCCTACAGCTAAGAGGGATGAGGAGAGGCAATCCCTCTAGGAGACCCTACGGTCGGGGAGGAAGCCAGCAGGGAGCGTCGCACCAGACGTTCCAGCAGGGTCAGCAGGGTGATAGTCACGGACAACAAGGTCAACAGAAGCAAAACTGGCAGTACCAACCTCGGGGCCAGTCCTTTCGCGGGAGAGGGAACGGACGTGGCCAGAGGAGGAGAGGGGATGACCAACCCTCATCAAAGTGACTCAGCACGCAGGAGGACACCTACCCTCGACTTGCCCCCAAGGGTGAGGCGCAATACAGTAACATCAAGGGGGAGAGAAGATTCAAAAGCCTACGAGCATCCAACACCAGTAGGCGGAAGGCTGAGGTTCTACCTTCAGGAGTGGCGGTGTATAACCACAGACAAGTGGATACTGAACGTCATGCAATACGGATACTGCGTGGATTTGGAGAAAAGACCTCCAAACAGAAGACCAAGGGGAAGACAGAGATCGGCTCAAGAACTGGCCCTACTCAGAGAAGAAACCCTGAAACTACTAGAAAAAAGAGCCATAGAGGCAGTGCCTACCTGCACATTCCAATAAACAGAAGGCACAAGGGCCTTCTAAGGTTCAACATCGACCAGGAACTCTACCAGTTCACAACCCTGGCCTTCGGGCTAAAATCGGCGCCAAGGGTTTTTACAAAATGCCTGTCGTTGGTCGCGGCCCACCTACGAAGGCAGGGGATCCATGTCTACCCCTACCTAGACGACTGGCTGGTCAAGGCAAACTCACGCGAGAAGTGCGAGAGACACGCAACACGTGTGACAGGCACTCTGACGAACCTGGGGTTCTCGATACACTGGGGGAAGTCATCGCTGGAACCGGAGCAGGTGAACATTTTCCTGGGAGCAAAAATCAACACCCTGAACAGCACAGTGGTGCCCAGCGACAGGAGAACAGATGCCCTACTGAAGGAGACGCGTCTCTACCAGAAGGGACGAGCTCTGACAGTGAGGTCAGTGAGCAAGATGATGGGGATGATGGCGTCATGTATCCAGCTGGTGCCGAATGTACGCCTGCACATGAGACCATTCCAAGAATGGCTACAACAGCAATGGTCACAAGCAAGCGGCAGTTGGGAAGATCTAGTGGTTGTTACGCACGCAGTGCAGGAGGAGATGACTTGGTGGAACAGAGACAACATGACAGCAGGGAGAAGCCTGACACCACCAAACCCAACAATGACCATTACCACGGACGCATCGCAAAAGGGATGTGGAGCGCACATGGACAACCTCAGAGTGAGGGGTCTGTGGGCTCCAGCAGATGCGGTACGCCATATCAATTACCTCGAATTGAAAACCATCCTGCTAGCCCTGAAGGCATTCCAGAGGCACCTGTACAACCAGAGGGTGTTGGTTCAAGCAGACAACACCACGGCAATGTTCTATATCAACAAGCAGGGGGGGGGACACAGTCGTTCCCTCTCTCCTCTCTGGCACAGGAGATTTGGAGATGGGCCATACCTCTCAGGATAAATCTACTGGCAATTCACCTTCCAGGGAAGGACAATGTGGAGGCAGACTGGCTAAGCAGGCAGACCTCGGCATCACACGAGTGGGAGCTCAATGGCCAGGAAACTGAGAAGCTTTTACAGAGATGGGGAACTCCCACAATAGACCTGATTGCAACACGCCAAAATGCCAAAGCTTCGCGTCCAGGCAACCAGATCAGCAATCCCAAGGAAATGCCCTATGGATAAGCTGGTCGAGGACATTTGCCTACGCCTTTCCACCGATACCCCTGTTGCACAGAGTGCTCGACAAGTGCAGAACCAGCAACATGACTCTGATCCTAGTGGCTCCGCAGTGAGCAAGGCAGACATGGTTCTCACAAATTCAAGAAATGGCACAGGGCAATCCCCACAGGTTCGAGAGAAGAAGGGACCTGCTCTCCATGCAAAACGAAGAGGTCCTGCATCCGGAGCCAGAGAGCCTCAACCTGGCGGCATGGCTCCTGAAGACCTAGAGTTCGCTCACCTTAAATTGCCTCCTAGCACTATGCGGGTGCTACGGGAGTCGAGGACACCAACTACACGAAAATGCTACAGCGCCAAATGGCAGAGATTTACTGTGTGGTGCAGGAAGAAGGGCCTGCAAAACAGAATGACAAGAGACTCAACAGTACTGAGGTACCTCACACACCTTCTAAAGAGTAACCTCTGCTCGAGCTCCCTAAGGGTACACCTAGCGGCGATCGTAGCCTACACCAGAGGTGAGAAGGGTGGAAGTTTCTTCACTTCGCAGGTTGTGAAGAGATTCATGGAAGGAGCCAAAAGAATTGCCCCTCCTAAAAGGTTGCCGCCGCCAGCATGGAATCTCAACGTGGTACTGACGGAGCTCATGAAGGCACCGTTTGAACCCATTCACAAGGCCACACTGCAAATGTTGACGATGAAAACGGCCTTTCTGGTGGCCATAACCTCACTACGCAGGGTGAGCGAGCTTCGAGCACTAACGCTACAGGAACCCTACATTCAGATTCACAAGGACAGGGTAGTCCTGAGAACAGACCCACACTTCATGCCCAAGGTGGTGTCGGCGTTCCACATGAACCAGAGTATTCGGATACCGAGTTTCTTCCAAAACCCGACTTCGAACGCAGAAAAGGCTCTGCACACCCTCGATGCTAGAAGAGCGGTGATGCACTACATTGAGAGAACCTAGGAACTCAGGAAATCAAAGCAGTTGTTTGTATCCTTTGCTACTAGCTTCATGGGTAGACCAGTGACTAAGGGCACCATCGCTAGCTGGATTGCCCTCACTATTCAATTCTGCCACAAACAGGCTGGACAGGAGCTAGCAGAGGGGCCTCAGGCTCACTCCACAAGGAAGAAGGGGGCCACCGTTGCCTTCCTGGCGAACACGCCCATTCAGGACATATGTCTAGCGGCAACTTGGGCATCTGTGCACACGTTCACAAAACACTACTGCGTGGACATTCAGATGAACAAGGAAGCACAGGTTGGACAGAAGGTGCTTCAACACATTTTCAACGACCAACGCTCATCTACCACCCAGCCGCCAGAAAATTAGGAAAAACCGCTACAAAGTCTATGCACAGCATAGTGAATCCAGAAAGATTCACGCTGCAAAACGAATAGTTTCTTACCTGTCGGTGTAGTTTTGCAGCTCGAAGATCTTTCTGGATTCACTAGCGAACCCACCCACCTCCGCCAGTAAGATGAGGCTGGAGGAAGAGCGGGTGAAGTGGAAAACATCAGAAGGAATAAAAACGTACAGAAAATGAACTGAAGGACTAATCAATCGCCTAGGGTTAAAAAAAAAAAAAGGGAAAAAAGAACCTGAAAATGGCGCCCCAAAGGTGGGACTTCCGCAGGAAGCACGACGACGTCACGGGAGGTGCACCAAATGGTGGATCGTCGCCGCCCACCTGGGCTACAAAAAAAAAAGAAAAACAAAGAAAAGACTACGAATCCGGACCCAACCACAAGATCGTGGAATAATGCACAGCATAGTGAATCCAGAAAGATCTTCAAGCTGCAAAACTACACCGACAGGTAAGAAACTATTCGTTTCTGCTACCAGAAAGAATGCAGGTGATTATGTGGTAGCTCAAGGGCCCTGCTACACTAGATGGAGCACAGCCACCCCTACTCTGATGAGGGGCTACTGTTTCAGACATGTTAAGGACCACCACCTGGAGAGCAGTCCAAGCTTTTGCTAAGCACTATTGCGTGAAACCTGCTCCAGGATGGATATCCTTGTGGGCCAGGCTTCCTTTTGTGTTCTGTTTGCAAAATGGTTTCCTCAATGTGTCTGGTTCCACACTAATTAGCCAGGTTCTTTCTCTCTTCTACCTCTTTGGTATATTGGAGAGACTGCCTTGATGTAGAAAGTTAAATTACTTGTAATCCTACTTCTCTCGTAGGGGATCTCCATTGGTAGTCATAGGCGGTTGAATAGTTCCGCTGACATGCTGTAATCCTGGAGCACTTCTTCACAGAATATTTTCTTAAGTGTAGACGTTCGCCTTTCTTCAGGAAGGCTTGCAGAAACACTCAAAGAACATAATGTGCAGCCTAGAAAGCGGGCTACAATGAAGTACTAATTCAGATTGTACTTATAAAAGGTTTAAAATGCCAGAGTATGTATAATTTCGATGTGAAAATTTCAACTTAAATCTCTTTCACAAACCCTTTTTTTTTTGTAAAGATAGAAGATGAAGGAATGCAGGACAGTGTAGCTCATCGGCTTCAATTATGTGAGTTTTAAACAATGTCTGCGCTTTTAAGGACTAGGAGACCACCAGTATCCCATCATGCTTAGGAGGTGGCAGTTGCCTAATTTTTTTTCCCCGGCACCAGGTGTCAGGATCCTGGAGCATTAAGCTCTGCCTTTTAGGCTTTTTTTTTCCTTCAAAATTCACCTGTGGAATTTTGTTTTCTTTGATTCACTCAATGTCTTTCATCATCCGCTCACTGTTTTAAGCCTTTTCTGACAGAATTCTCAGGCATTTTGCCTGTAATTGTGTGCCCCTCTGTTTGATAAGTGCCCTGCCTGTGGGAGGAAGAAGACCAAATCAGACCTTCACAACATCTGCATTCTCTGCCTGTCATCTATGCATGTTCCTGAGCAGTGCCAACACTGCAAGCCGTTTTCTCGTTGCACCCTGAGGGAGAGAGAGAAAAATCGATCACAGTCGAAGAGAAGGTTGATGTCGAAATCCATCTCTGTCCAGGACGCAAGGGGAGACCAGCATTTGCAATGCAATAGGTCTCGCATTTACGCGAGTTTGAGCTATTACCATTGCGAATAACAATGCCTTTTATTTTTGTTTTAGTTTTAAAAACATAAAGGGCGTTGTCATTTACAATACCAATAGCTTAAACTCAAGTAACTGCAAGACCTATTGCATTGCAAATGCTTGTTCTCAGTGGCTTTGGAAAATTTAAGATTGCATATATGTGGGGTATTGAGCATTAGATACTTCTAGTTTAGTGACGTCAGATTCTTTGTAGAGAGTCACCAACATTACAAGTCGTTCTTCTTTCTGGCTGCCTGTCCATCAACACAAATAGAGTTTTACTAATATTTTATAGAGATATCATTAATAAATATCCTACTGTGCGGAGTTTGGAGACATCCTTCTGAGCAGGCTGTCTCTTATCGGTGCTTGGCTCAGTTGCTGCCTCTTGTTGTGATCTGCGACACATGTGTTACACAAAAGACATCAAGCTTGAGCTGTCTACAGTAATTAAAGGGCTGTCAACACTTACCGCAAATAACCCATAATCCTGGCTTGGCAGGCACAATAACAGCACCCCCCCCCCCCTTCTCCAGTCCCTTCCCCCAAAGCAGACCTGACAGCAACTCTCGATGCACAATTGTCTTTACACGCTATACATTTTGAAATCGTATGAATGATTCCATTTTCTAAAGCTGCCAATGTGGAATCACTCACATCAAACAGTATACGAAACCTATTTATTGTCAGTAATTATAGTAATAAAACATATGTCTTCACATTCCTAACTAGTAAAAAGTTTAAACCAGGCATTGGCATAGGCAATGGGTCTCGCCTTTGGGACCTTATAAGTGTTTAGCCATGCAGCACATTATCCCGGCTGCTGTGCCCTCTAAGCTATCTCAGGAGGAGAGAAGCCAGGGAGTGGGTGACAGGGTAGTAACAAGCAAGCAGCAAGGAGGGTGAGGGGCAGGGCAGGCAACTTCATTTGGCAAGCAATGATGCAAGGGGGAGGAGAAGCAGCAACAACGGGGAATCAAGTGAGGAGAGAAAATGAGGATCGGAGGAGCACTGAGGTGTGTTGAAAAAAAAAAAAAGGGCTGCACACACAACAAAATGTAGACACCTAAATGACTAGGTTTGAGTATTGAATTGTTGATTTTGAAATGTACCCTGGTGAGGACTTTTTTCATCCTATGCATTTATTTAAAATCACATCATCTCCCTGTGAGCTATCGGATTCGGTGTATCAGTGCTTTACCTGATTCATTGATTCATGTAGTACATGTCCATGGTCAAATTTTGTTACCACTTTAAACTTTTGTGGTCACATTTTACACAATCACATGTACTGGGGAAATAGTTGTAAACTTTGAGAAAGACTTGGGAAGAGAAGGCGAGGACTGGGGTTAGTGTACAAGGTTCGTAGCAGTGTGGTAAGAAGTGTTACACACCAGCAACATTAAGAAAAATGCACGATTATGCATGTAAAAATTGTTCACTGTCTGGGTTAACAGTAAACCCCCTTCTGTCCTCTATAAATTTCTTGAGCCCTTATAGTGCTCGTTGTGGCGCTGTATCCAGCAGTAGACAGTACTGCCTGTCATATTAATGAATCAACTGCATTAACACCAACAATCGGTAAAAAAGAAAATAGAAAGCCACTCATGCCAGCACACACCTATTGGCATAGAAAAACGTAGATACACACCCAAAGATACACAGAAAAACATACACCCAGCTAAACATATAGAAATATTTAAATAGGCACACACACAAACGACACAAAAACACAGAGGCATGAGCATATACAACCAGATACACAGACACACAGAAAGTGGGACATATATATATATATATTTTTTTATTTTTTTTAAGTCCCAGTGTAAATGTTCAATGCAATCATTGAACACACATTAAATCTATTCATTTGGTTTATATTCTATGGGTACTGTTCCTCTTGCAAGTGGAATATATGTGAAGGGCGCCTTCACCCTTTAAGGTTGTGTCCGCGATATAAAACTACTAATATATGAGGTAATGCCCAAGGCTTTAAGTGGGATGAAAAAACTGGAGAGGGTCTATCAAGGGTGTGTGGCCAATGTAATTAAGGGCGTGGCTTAAAACACATAAGCTAAAAATCTGCTTAGCATAGTGTGCCGCCCCACTTGTATTTTGCTGTTTCTGTCATTGCATCCAGATATAAAATGCATCAAGTAACATCATACCTACAACAAGTCAGGCCTATTGTTAGTGGCATAAGATAAATAAGCAGCAACTAAGGCTTGTATATAATATTGAAAAAGCTTCCACTTAAAGCCCTGGTGACACCACGACAATGTTGCTGCTCCTGAGTTTCAAAAAGAGCAGGGAAATCCAGAGAGAAAACGACTCTCTTTAAAGGATTTCCCTTCCCCCTAACAACGCTCACCTGGCATGACGTCTTGAAGTAACCGATTTACAGTGAGAAGTGAGCAGTGTGAGCAGCGCACATCGAGGTGCCTGCTGTCACTGCAGTCCCCGAAAAAACAGACCGCCTGTGCCAGGGCACAAATAGAGACCCGTCTCGAGGCCCCCTTTAAAAAAACTGCTGGTGCTCAGCACCAGTGAGAGCCGGCCCACTTAAAGCCCTGGAATTGCCAGAGAAAGAAATATTATTTGCTCTACGACAGTATTAATCCCTTCCCTCACACAACATCGGTGCCTACTGAAGAACTCCAATTGAATGTTTCTCTTTTTCAAACAGGCAGTTTACCTTTCATGTTGTAAATGCCAGCTCCTAAGTCTTCCACAGTCTTCACCCCATGTCAATTTCAAGTGTTATCAAACAGAAAATGACTACTGTCTCAGCAGTCTGCAATATAGTGGGTCCTGGCTGCTGCTTCTGTGCGCTGAACAGACACCTTTAATGGCAATTATGTATGTAAAAGACAAACATGGCGGCACGGGTGTCTCTTGTTGGAGGTTTGGTAGGAAATGGTAAAACACATGAAGCTGACATTTTTTGTGCAATGTGATATGCGGCTTCCAGTGATGGACAGCGCAAGAGAAGCTGCGTGACTCTTTCCTTTCAAAAATACATTAACACACTGCATGGAAGGCCTCTCGTGAGCTGGGGCCGCTGGAGACTGAGGTGAAGGGGGAGGCGGCAGTTATGTTCATGTTATATGATGAGCTCCACTGCAAACATGCAATGACGGACGGAGTGGGCGGTCAAGCAGCAACGTTTTTACCTGTCTCTAAGTTGGCCGCCGTTCGTGACTCAGTCACCGTGCATGCATGTCCACTCTGGTTGTCCAGTTTGAGGCCCTGTGCGTGAGAGTTGATGACGTTGATGTACTGAGGTAAAGGAAACAAGCTTACCTGACAAACATGCATGCTTTACCTATGCCTTTGTTTTAACCCACTACATTGTCTCTTCACTAATAAATGTTGTGCATAACATTCGGCTATAGGTTAAACCAGCAAATGTGCAGATTACCACAAGACTGATAGATCATATTTTGTTTTGCACAAGAGTTTATTAATTACCTTGGCAAAAAGCCTATTTCTTCTGGCAAATTTAGATAATTATTTTATACAGGCACAAATATCCATCGG
Source organism: Triturus cristatus (assembly GCF_964204655.1). NCBI lineage: Eukaryota > Metazoa > Chordata > Amphibia > Caudata > Salamandridae > Triturus > Triturus cristatus. The sequence continues at coordinate 80,745,293 of NC_140586.1, read as the reverse complement.
TGAGCATCAAAACGAATGGTTCACAAAACTACACGCATTCATTACACAAATACCAAGAAATTAATTTACGAAACAATACATATATACATACTCATGTGCAAAATATCTCAATCCAAAATCCTTTCCCCTAAAGATATATTTCATAAAAATGTACACTTCTCACTCCTAGTGATACATTAGAAGGTCGTCCTCTAGGCAAAACAAAGATATTAGTACTCCATCTTAATTTGTAATGCCAACAAACTCATGTATTGATTCCACAAATAGGTGGACTCCTCCTTCATCTATGTGTCGACGCGTTCGCGGAGCACGGTGTCGGTGTAAAGGACCAGGAAGAAATTGACCTGAGATTACTTGAAGATAATCGAAGAATACCAGGGCTCACGAGAAGACGCAAGTGTATTGAGGAGCCTGATACCGAGGAGTGGGGCCGTAGTATAAGCCGCCCGTTTTTTAAAGTGTGAGACCGGGTTGATTCGGATGAATCTACAGATTATATCCCCGTCCTGAGGAAGCCACAAAGAAAGTGGAGGCTGAAACGCGAACGCGTCGACACATGGATATTTGTGCCTGTATAAAATAATTATCTAAATTTGCCAGAAGAAATAGGCTTTATGCCAAGGTAATTAATAAACTCTTGTGCAAAACAAAATATGATCTATCCCTCTATACCATTTGTCGATATATCTTAGATGTTTCTATGCCCAGGTATAGGAGGGTCATTTGGGCATCGCCCTGATTGTTTTGATTGTTGTGATTACCACCAGACTGACAGACTTCTACGTAGAAGAAGGGGAAGGCCGGTGTGCGTGGCATTTGTGAGAGTGCACATAGTGCCGGCTGTGTTTTGTAGCGCTGACGTGGCAGCGCTCAGAGGCACTTCTATTCAGGGAGCTGCGCTGTAATCTGAGACTTTCCAGTCGGCTGAAAGGGCTAGTCACTTCTGTGACACAAGTGTCCCACGGAGGAGAAATGAAAAGTTACGCTGAAGTGTGACTCGGAGCCAGGCGGTCATGCATTAAAAGTGACGGCTGTTACGAGCTCCATTGGGTGAGGGATAATTCTTAAAAATGTTGACATTGATTCATTACATCCACTTTTCTGCTTGTTCAGCAATTCTGCCTCCTAGGAAGTGATGCTGCTCATGAATATTGAACAGCAGCTCCAATTCAGTTTCAGCTTACCCTTAGTGCTGCTGGTGCAGAGCAAGTCGGTCTCTGGCAGAGCTATGCAAGAGGCGCCACTTGAGTCCTCTAGTGGTAGGCACGGTAAAAAAAAAAAAAATTAAACAAGCGCAACCATAAATCTGGCATCGTTCTTTCTTGTTATCTTTGCTTCCTGTCCAATTCAGGGAGCGTTTGGTTCTTTCGGGTATTTTTAACGGCTGCACGTTATGAAATAAAACTTTAATTTCCCCGGCATCTGATTCGCAACTAAATAGATTGAGAGGGACAAGCCGCGTGTCATGGAAGGCAGATTGCAAATTGACCCAAAGTTTGGAATCGGGCATAAAGCAAAGATGTGGTTAATGGCAAAAAAAAAGCTGGGAACATCAACAGCACAAACTTTTCGGGACATCTCTCTGCTAACAATGTACGTTGCCTTTTGAAAACCCTTGGTGCTGCTCGCCAGGGCAAGGTTTGCAGAGGCTCCCGTGAACTGTAGTAACCCTGGGATCGGAAAAAATATCCACATTCAACGATGTGCAACGTATGAAGAGAAGTGCAAAAGGGTAGGTAGATTTCTGCAGGCACAGCTGTTTAACTGCACAGGTGTTTAAAGTCTAGACCGTTTGTTGTAAAGAGCCATAACTAAGTATAAACATTTGCGGTAAACGGAGAAGTTACTGAAATGGCGGCCGCGAAAATTAAAGTGATCAACAAGCATGTAGAAACAATCCTTGGCCGTGAAAGTCGCGTGAAAGTGATGGCAGGGACGCGCTCTGTAGTGGGGGAGGGGCAGAGCGAGGCGCTTAGGAGAGCAAGGCTTAATGAGCCATAAAAGCCACATGGCCGCAAGCTTGAGGCCAGGAAAAGATTGTGGTAGCACTTTGAAAACCCCCTTTCTAAAAGTCGAGCAAGCAGCGCATGCGCTGCTCTAGGCTCGACCTAAAAAAATATAACTTCATGCATATCAGCTGCATTTTATGGTTAAAAAAGTATAAATTCACACATATTAACAGATGTGATGAATAAAAACAATACTTGACCTCAAATATTCTCATTCCAGTGAAGAAAAAAACGATTTGACTTCAGGCATTCTAACTGTAATGAAACCTTAAAACAGATCACAATTTAGATATTAAGTCTTAGGAATACTTTAAATGCCCACTTTGGGAATTCGTGTATTTTTAAAGTTATACTTTCACACACACCAAGTGTAAGGAAGAAGTCCCGGTTTATTATTGCATCTACTTTTAGTTAATGACGGATGTCTCTTATACATTGCCTCAGTAGAGAGCCTTTGTAGAGCAAGGACGAACATTCCTAGCTGAAGGCACGCTCTATATTTGGACAGCACAGGGCCTCTTCTCAACTGTTCTCCTGACCAGTATAGTGCCTGGGGATCCCGATAAGGCCGCCTGAGTTAACCTGTTGAGCGCGTGCATATGTTTTGTCCTGCGTGCGGAGAGAGGGAGTAGAGCGCATGCATGTTTTAGCAAAGTGCGTGCATATGTTTTGTCCTGTGTGCGGAGAGAGGGAGCAAAGCGCGTGCATATGTTTTGTCCTGCGTGCGGAGAGAGGAAGCAACCGAGCAGAGCCATATGCGTCTTGTTTAACCCGTAGACGCACATCTGCTGTGTCTTCAGCTAAGCTGTTAGACAGACGTACGTGTGCACATGTCCTGTCTTGAAAGCGTGCACATATCCTGTCCCCCTTCGCCCACCGAACGGACAATAGGTCTCACCAAGGCGCTGCGTCCCTAGGCGAGACCTAAAAAAGGATGCAAATCTATTTGTCACCTGATTCAGAGTACTCAAGGGCCTACTCCTGCTTCACCGATAGCACTTTAAAGTTTTTCTCCATCTGCTCTTGCTCCTCCTCCACCACCACCACCAACGCCTCCACATCGGGCACTGCTCTTCCATTGCCAGTGCCTCCTGAAGACCCACCAAGGCCTAGATCAAGGCTCAAAACTCATCATTGGTCATGCCATTACAGGCGTCATTCAAAGTCCTCTAGGCGCTCTCGCCATCACAGTCACGTACATCATCCAGACGTCCATCACTGCACACGTCTTCTACATCAACTGAACGAAATTCACTGACACTGTCCAATTCGCCACCATCTTGCATCTCTCCAGTGGACGACATTACCACGTTCCAGGAGGTTCTGGTGAGAGGTGCTGAAAAACATAATTTTCAGAAGTCTGTCCCCCCACCTTCCGCATCTGTTATCTCTGAAACTCTACACCAGTGGTCTGCTTCAAGACCTCTGCTTCCATTGGTTCCTGGTCTTTTGGTTCCAACGATGAAACTGTTTCTGACCCCAGTCTCAAACAAAACAGCTCCTTCGAGGCTACAGAAAAAAATAAAGACCTCCTGAGCAAAATCCTCTTTTCCTCAGGTTTGATCCACCTCCTGACTTGGTGGTCATTCAAGTGGCCAAGAGGCATCATGCCACCACCCCTGCTTCTTCAGTCCCTCCTGATAAGAAGAGCAAAAAATTGGATTCTGTGGGTCACAAAGTTTGTAACACGGCCACATCTGCCATGAAAGCAGCCAATGCGACTGCCCTCCTGGGTAGATATGTTAGAGCACTCTAGGACTCTATCCACCAATTTGCAGAAGACCTTCCCAGGGACATAAGGGAAGACTTCCTGGAGATTGTGAGCGAAGACCTCATTGTGTCCAACTAAGTCATCAGCGCTGCAGCAGACTCCTCCCTGTTAGCATCACATGAATATTGTTGTGGAATTGCCTTAAGGTGTCATTCCTGGCTCTGCCTCACTTCTCTGAAACCAGAGTCACAGCAAAGGATTTAAAATCATCCTTTTTTGGAGTCTACCCTCTTTGGCAGCTGCACTGACAATGAGATGGTTTGCATGAAGTCTGAAATGGAGACTCTTAAGGCTGTCAGCCTAGAAAGACCAAAAGAATAAAGGTGTTCCTTCAGGCCTTACCAATGCTGGTTTTACCCTCGGAGGGTTTAAGCCCCTAATTGGTACCAGTGTCAACAGCAGCGATGACAATTTAGAGGGTGCTCTTCTCAACAGCCCATCCCAGGGGGTAAACCCACAACTGGCACCAAATCTTGAATCTTCCATTCCTCCTCTTTTACCAACTCCGGGGAAAGCATCACACACTTTTTAGCAGATTGGCAAAAAAAATCACAAAAGACGCCTGGGTTCTGAATATTATTCAAAATAGCTATTCTTTCAGATTCACCAGTCCTTTTCCCACCATACCACCCAAATCATCTGCATATGTTTCAGGAAGATGTCACCATCTTGCTACAGAAATGTGCAGTGGAGGTTGGTCAAGAAAAAAGACATGGAAAAATTCTGACCCATTCTCGGCTTAAAAGAAGCCAACATATGGATTCGGCGAGAGGTTTTGTATGCTGGCATTGCATCAGATCTATCCCAACTACACCAGGGGGATTGGCTCTGTTCAATAGACCTCCAGGACATTTTCATATGCCCATGGCCAAGAACAAATTGCAAGTACCTGAGGTTTTTAGTGGGGCAGGACCATTATCAATACAAGGTCCTTCCATTCGGCCTAAAGTCAGCTCGCAGAACCTTCCTGAAGTACATGGCAGTAGTTGCTGCTCATCGCAGGAGGCATTAAATCTTCATCTAGTCCTATCTAGACGATTGGTTAATCAAGGTGTCAACTTCACAGGAAGCCCAGTGACATTTCAACTGGACATGTGATGTCCTTCAATGGTTGGGTCTTCACATCACCCACAATAAGTTAATCTCCCCCCTGGTTCAGACTCTGCAATACTCAATGGCCGCAATCGACACACGACAAGCAAAACTGTCCTTCTGACGAGAGACTTACTTTGATCCATCTGAAAGGTCGCTCTCTAATGAAGCCTCTTATATCATGGTGAGGTCAGTGCTATCCTTGGCTTTATAGCCCCATGTATTTTCCTCACTCCGAAATGCATGCTTCCCTTACAGGAATGTCTGGAGGACCAGGAAACTGGGAAGACAAGATCATTCTCCCCTCTCATGTGAAGCAATCTCTGACATGTTGGTGCTCTTCGACCTACCTCCTTCAAGGGATGCCTTTCCACAACACGCTCCCTCAAACCATAGTGACGGATGCATTGATACAGAGATGGGGAGCTTGGGGGGGGGGGGGGGGGGCACGGTCCAGACCTTTATCCCACAAAGCCCAAGCAGTTTGGAATTGGCTCATAGCCAGGAACCTGTGACTCACAGCAACTCGCCTTCCAGGTGCACAAAATGTGCAGGCAGACGCCCTCAGCAGAGTTCTGCAGGAATATCATGAATGGGTCCTTCTCGATCATGTCTTGCAAGACATCTTCCGACTGTGGGGCTCTACGCACATTGACTTGTTTGCCACCGTAGAACACAAAAAATGCCAAGACTTCACCTGGAGGTACTTTTAACCAGGGACTCTGGGGAATGCCCTATGGATCGACTGGTCAGGCGAATTTCTTTACACCTTTCTACTAATCCCTCTGATCCTGGCAACCTTGCTCAACCTGTCCCACTCGAGAGCCAGACTCATCCTGATAGCCCTCAAGTTGCCACATTAATGGTGGTTCACAGACCTCCTTCACTGGTCATAGCGTCCACATCTCAAGCTGCCATGCCAACCAGACCTGCTAAGGAAGTTCGGAGGCCAGATAGTTCACTCTAGTATTTCTTTGTATTTGGCAGCATACCTCTTGAGCTAGTGTAGTATGGACACTTGAATCTGCCATAAGACTCCAGGGACATCCTCAAAGAGGCTAAACGTCCATCGACCGGTTCAGTATATGTCTTCAAGTGGAAGAGATTTTGCATTTGGTGTTCCTCCAAGAACGTAGATCCTACTACTTGCCAGGAAGATGTCATTCTTTCCTATCTTCTCTATTTGGCAAAATCTGACATGCAATTCTTCTTACAAGTCCACTTGGCTGCACTCACTGCCTACAGAAAATGTCCTTCACAATCCTCTTTTTTCAAAATACCATTGATTAAGGACTTTCTTGAAGGGCTAAACAAGATTTTCCCTCATTAGGCATCCTTCCCCACCTTGTGAGCTTAACATAGTCCTTTTACGTCTCATGCAGGTCCCTTTTGAACCTATTCATAAGGTGTCCCTAGAGCATCTTTTGTGGAAAGCAGCTTACCTCGTAGCAATTACATCAGCATGTAGGGTTAGTAAAATTCAGGTGTCATGCTCTCATGAGCCCTACACTCTCTTCCACTCTTAACAAAGTAATTATGAGGACCCACCCTCAATTCCTCCCAAATTCCTCCTATGCGCTATAGAACTGTAGAATAGAAGGTAGTGTTGGAATTTCTTGTCGGACAGTTTCAATGCCAACTTTCTTTCAGCACCTTTCAACTCTGGCTGAAAGAAGTCTTCATTTCTTGATTTGAGGTGGGCCTTGAAGTTTTATCTATGCAAAAACAACAGTTGATGGACAGAATGCAGAACAATGTCATACATTCACCCAGTACAGAGATCTGGGCCTAAATCCATCGTTTTTTTGCTCACCATGCCATTCCAGTTTGAACCCAGCCATTTGCAAATCAGTCTTGACCCTGTGCCTCATGGGAATAGTCCAGCCCGAACTGCCAAGCCAGGTTCTCCCTGGACTGGAAACAAGCATCCTAGGACCGGTTTCGGGGTTTCACCCCTCTTCAGCCAGGATAGCTTGATTTCAGTGGCATGGAGAGTACGGGGGCCAAGTCTGGGCATACCCGTCCCAATCGGGGTGACAAATGCTAAATCAACTGTTGATGGACAGAATGCAGAACAATTTCATACATTCACCCCAGTACAGAGATCTGGGTCTAAATCCATCGGTTTTTTTTTGCTCACCATGCCATTCCAGTTTGAACCCAGCCATATGCAAATCAGTTTTGACCCTTTGCCTCATGGGTACAGTCCAGCCTGAACTGCCAAGCCAGGTTCTCCCTGGACTGGAAACAAGCATCCTAGGACCGGGTTCGGGGTTTCACCCCTCTTCAGCCAGGATAGCTTGATTCCTGTGGCATGGAGAGCACGGGACCCACGTCTGGGCATACCCGTCCCACTCTGGGAGACAAATGCAAAAACAACAGTTGATGGACAGAATGCAGAACAATGTCATACATTCACCCCAGTACAGAGATCTGGGCCTATATCCATCGTTTTTATGCTCACCATGCCATTCCAGTTTGAACCCAGCCATATGCAAATCAGTCTTGACCCTGTGCCTCATGGGAACAGGCCAGCCCGAACTGCCAAGTCAGGTTCTCCCTGGACTGGACACAAGCATCCTAGGACCGGTTTCGGGGGTTTCACCCCTCTTCAGCCAAGATAGCTTGATTCCAGTGGCATGGAGAGCACGGGACCCACGTCTGGGCATACCCGTCCCACTCGGGGTGACAAATGCAAAAACAACAGTTCATGGACAGAATGCAGAACAATTTCATACATTCACCCCAGTACAGAGATCTGGGCCTAAATCCATCGTTTTTTTGCTCACCATGCCATTCCAGTTTGAACCCAGCCATATGCAAATCAGTCTTGACCCTGTGCCTCATGGGAACAGTCCAGCCCGAACTGCCAAGTCAGGTTCTCCCTGGACTGGACACAAGCATCCTAGGACCGGTTTCGGGGGTTTCACCCCTCTTCAGCCAAGATAGCTTGATTCCAGTGGCATGGAGAGCACGGGACCCACGTCTGGGCATACCCGTCCCACTCGGGGTGACAAATGCAAAAACAACAGTTGATGGACAGAATGCAGAACAATGTAATACATTTACCCCAGTACAGAGATCTGGGCCTAAATCCATCGTTTTTTTGCACACCATGCCATTCCAGTTTGAACCCAGCCATATGCAAATCAGTCTTGACCCTGTGCCTCATGGGAACAGTCCAGCCCGAACAGCCAAGCCAGGTTCTCACTGGACTGGAAACAAGCATCCTATGACCGGGTTCGGGGTTTCACCCCTCTTCAGCCAGGATAGCTTGATTCCAGTGGCATGGAGAGCACGGGACCCACGTCTGGGCATACACGTCCCACTCGGGGTAACAAATGCAAAAACAGTTGATGGACAGAATGCAGAACAATGTCATACATTCACCCCAGTACAGAGATCTGGGCCTAAATCCACAGTTTTTTTGCTCACTGTGCAATTCCAGTTTGTACCCAGCCATATGCAAATCAGTCTTGACCCTGTGCCTCATGCGAACAGTCCAGCCCGAACTGCCAAGCCAGGTTCTCCCTGGACTGGAAGCAAGCATCCTAGTACCGGGTTCGGGGTTTCACCCCACTTCAGCCAGGATAGCTTGATTCCAGTGGCATGGAGAGCACGGGACCCACGTCTGGGCATACCCGTCCCACTCGGGGTGACAAATGCAAAAACAGTTGATGCACAGAATGAAGAACAATGTAATACATTCACCCCATTACAGAGATCTGGGCCTAAATCCATAGTTATTGGCCATGTCTGAACTGGGGTGGCGGAGTGAGCTAAAGAATGATGATGGATTAAACCCAAATCAGTTGACTGGGGGTGAGTGCTTGCAAAGTTCAACACTCTGTCCATCATCCCCTTTGGTTTTGCTTTGTTCGCCCTAAGTTGGCAGGGTATGCCCAGACGTGGGTACCTTGCTCACTTTGCCACTGGATTCAAGCTAGCCTGGCTGATGACGGCTGATTAGCCAGAAACCGGTCCCAGGATGCTTGTTTCCGGTCCAGGGAAGACATGGCTTGGCAGTTCGGGCTGGACTGTTCCCATGAGGCACAGGGTCAGACTGATTTGCATATGGCCATGTCTGAACTGGGGTGGCGGAGTGAGCTAAAGAATGATGATGGATTAAACCCAGATCAGTTGACTGGGGGTGAGTGCTTGCAATGTTCAACACTCCGTCCATCATCCCCTTTGGTTTTGCTTTGTTCGCTCTAAGTTGGCAGGGTAGGCCCAGACGTGGGTCCCTTGCTCACTTTGCCACTGGATTCAAGCTAGCCTGGCTGATGACGGCTGATTAGCCAGAAACTGGTCCCAGGATGCTTGTTTCTGGTCCAGGGAAGACTTGGCTTGGCAGTTCGGGCTGGACTGTTCCCATGAGGCACAGGGTCAGACTGATTTGCATATGGCCATGTCTGAACTGGGGTGGTGGAGTGAGCTAAAGAATGATGATGGATTAAACCCAGATCAGTTGACTGGGGGTGAGTGCTTGCAATGTTCAACACTCCGTCCATCACCCCCTTTGGTTTTGCTTTGAAGTTTTATCTAGACAAGACTTGTGACATATGTAGATAGGACCAATTGTTTATAAATGATGGCCTGGTCTATACAGGTTTAGCTACTTCCAAACAACCATCTCACAATGGATAGTGTCTTGCATTCTCTTATGCAATCAAAAAGCAAACAAGACCTTATCAGCTAGACTAACTAGAAGGCTCACTCTGCTAGAGGCAAAGCAGCTGCTGGTGCTTTGATGAGAAATGTCTCTATAGCAGAGATGTGCAAAACGACTACATGGAGTTCTGTTCACACATTCAACAAGCATTGCTATTTGGATGCTCGAGCAGAGGCTCAAGTAGGACAAGTTTCCCTCAGAAATGCATTTGCTTAATTTGAGCCCATTGTCATTCCTCTGTTTGTTTTCCACCGCTCTTGGTGGGGATGGACTTGCTATTGTATTCTAATGCTATTGACGATCAATGGAGATCCCTACGAGAGAAGGATTGGTTTCTAACCTATAATTCCAGTGCTTTCATAGGCGACTCTCCATTAAACTCATAAGCGACCGACCCCCTCCCCAGTGGATATAACAGAATATATTATTGAGTTTTCCTATTATTAATGTGTTACTTCAAAAAGAACTGAGGTAACTGCACTTGCTAGGCATAATGGCATACTGGTGGTTTCTGAGTCCTGAAAGGTGCAGACACTGTTTAAAACTCACATAAAGGCAGCCTATGGGACTACACTGTCTTGCACCGTCTACCTTTACAAAAAAGGGGTTCTGAAAGAGATTTAAGCGGTGTTATGAAATTTTTGCTTCAAAATGATATGTATTCAGAGGTATTTTCACCCTATTGTAAGTTCAATCAGAAGTATTTCTCCAATGTTGCCTGTGTTCTAGGCTGCACATTATGTTCCTTCTTAAGTGTTTCTGCAGGCCGTCCTCAAGAAAAGCGAACGTCTACACTTAAGAAAATATTCCATGAAGAAGTGCTTTGAGATTCCCACATGTGGGTGGAACTATTCAAAAAGCTTATGACTTCAATAGTGATTCCCCTGCGGTAGAAGTGGAGTTGCAGGTAAGAAACAAATCCATCTCTCTGTTCTGTGAATTCACAAAAGTCCCATTTACCTTCTTATAGTGCATAATTATACTTTGTCATGGTGTCTAGTTAGAGCTTTCCCCAAGCTTGAGTTCAAAAATAAACTGCCAGATCTACTCTCTGTAGGACAAGATAGGGCAGGACAGCTTCTGGAGTTCAAAGCATGATCGGCTGTGGACCGCTAACAAATTAGTGTAGATTCTAAGTACCTATTCCCTGTTCTTGGGATCATATTGCTAATGTGGAACCTTTACACAAATGTACGCTTGCTTGCCTACATTGGGCTAGGTTTAAAAAAGGAATGCAAGTGTTGTCTGCTACAGGTGTGTTTTCTCTTTGGTCATTTCCATTTTGAGCAATTGCATTTCAAAATGTGTTTGGTGTCTTGTCCGTGTGCCACGATATTATGCTGTTCATAAATTCAGAGAGAACACCCGTGATGGAGAACTTGGAATTTTCATATTGGACCTGTGATATATTCTGATGCTAATTTAATATTCTCAGATGTCAAGCTGGGGATCTTCCAGTAAAATGTAAACATATAAAATGATTGTTTCTTTAACTGGAGTCCCACCAAAGAGATCTTAATGCTAAGTCACCTGCAGTGACACCCCCCCCCCTGGCACCTCCCTCGGATTCTTACCAGGCGTTTAGTACATTGGGGTCCTCAATGGCTCTGCTGTATACTTTTTAAAAACATTTTATTCCCTGTGAGAATTTACGTTTTTCTGGCTGCAGCCCGTTGCTTGAAGCTGGTTGTGAGAAGTTGACCTGATATATGATGTCACTAGTTCTAGTGTACACCTTGTATCAGTCCAAACAACCCTTATGGTGATTGGTTGTAAAGTCAACCTTATAGACCAGCTATCCTAGTGGTAGCATGGACAAGAGCAGTCTTAGGCTAAACTCTGTATGGCATGTGAAGCCAGCTGTTATACCATTTGCAACCCCTTGAATACCAAATGAAAGGACACCACAACAGATATATTATAAAAATAGAATGTATTTATTCTAGTCAAAATACCCTCAGCACTCTTTATGAGATTCGAGGTAAGTACAACACAGTCTTATTTAAGCATACATAAGTCACACAGGTAAGTAATACAGTTAGGCCCTAGGGGCCACGCAAACCATATACTAAGTAAGTGGTATAAGAACCACTGTCACGAACGCAGGTTAGGGTTAGGCCTAGGCCTAGGGAATCGCTGGGGCTACACTATCCTATCAGTTGCTAGGCAGTGGGAGGCCCACAGGATTCAGGTGCAGAGTGGAAACACTCACACGTAATGCGTTAAAGTCGATAAAAATAGTAGTATTTAGAAATTAAGAGTTTTAGGACACTTCGGAAGGAACTAGGAGTTAGAGACTTGGAAACTAGACACTAGGATAGTCAATACCCTTGTGAGCACCGGAGTACTCAAGTTACCTAGCCCACGGGCTGCGGGTGCATAGGTGTGAACTTGCGTCGGGTTTCGTCGTCGACTCCTATAGATGCCTGAAGAAAAGATGCTGACAGGCAGTCAGTGAAGAGTGTCCGGTGGATTCCAAGGATGGAATCAAGAAGGAGGATACCTGCAAGCAGAGGGGACAGAGTCTAGGTCACCAGCCAGGAGCTGGGAAGGAACCAGGAAGGAACCAGGCAATGTCGTGAAGATGCAGGTGAAGAGGTGAAGCTTGTTGCAGCAGCCACGGGTACCAGGAGGCGTCGAGGACGACCAGAACCAGGAGGCGAGCTGTCCCACGAGGGCTCTTGCTGTCGGCGACGTCGATGTCGAGTTGGGACACAACAAGCCTTGGCAAGCGCAACCCACGCAGGATGAAGGATTCGCTTCTGTTGCAGACCAGGAAGGCCTGAGGTGCTTCTCTTTCACGGGGAAGCAAGGGCCAGTCTGGAGGAGCCAAACCAGTGGTGGAAAGTCAAAGGTTCATCGTCGCAGAGGTCACTAGCCAACGGGCAAGCAACCGGACAGACGCGTAGAGCAGGAAAATGCAGAAGGGCCCCATACAGAACTCGTGGAGTGTGGAGGGCTGATCTTTGGTGCAGATGGTGCTCGGGGTTGGGGCTTCTCAATCCCCAGAGAACAACTTCGAGGATGCCTCAGAAGCTACGCTGGAAGCAAGTAGCCAATTTTCCCAGGTAGCCGGTCTCACTTCTCTCGTCGCCTCCACGGATCTCAGCTTTGCTGTGGATGTGGATCAGGGTCGGAGAAGTCTGGAAGTCAAGGCACTGGTCAGGCTCTGCAGTCGGTTCCTCGTAGAACGTTGAGCAAAGCAAATGGCAGGTCGCTTGATGGTGCCTGTTTGCACAGGGTGGCCACTCCTTGGCCACAAGGGAGATTCTTCAGTCTTCTTCCGTAGTCGAATGTCGAAGGTCCAGAGTTTCTGTTCAAGTTTCAGTTATCGGGATAATCCAAAGTCCTAGGGACTCAGCTCCCACTCTAATACTAATCTGGGGGGCTGGGTTACCTGCTAGGTCCCTCCTATGGGTGGGACCAGGGAGGGGCTTCCCTTTGTCCAGTTTCGCGCCAGGACTGGGGCTGGAGTGCCCCAGCACCGGTTTGAACTGGACTATGCATGGGACACCTTGTGTGCCCCAGGCAGTGTCTCGTTTCATTCATCCCTCCCTGCCCCAATACACTAAGGCCTGTCTAGGGTGGTGCTAGCACCTCCCAAGGCAGGAAACCTATTGTCCAAGCCTCCCTCGCTGGAAGGACTCCCAGCAGCAGAAGGTCAGACTTGTGTCTGTGGCAGCAGCATCCATTTTGTGATGCTGGGGCTCTGGTTAACTTTAACCGGGTAGTAGGTCTTCAACATGTCTTCTCCCTCTAGAAGGGAGGAATACTATCCTCATCGCCAGAAATGATGTGGGGGTAGTATTCCAAAGTGTTAGACACCTTACACAACATGTTTTGATAAAGCCAAACCATAGTTACCATAACCGCGAGGATTATAAGGCACTTTAAGAGTATATGGTAGGCGATATCATAGAGCAGCTATAAGGACATGGTTCTGAAAGCTGCAGACAGGCTCAGCTCATGCTAGAGCACCATCTCACATGTTACCAAGCACTCTGCCTTCAGGATTGTTAAGGCCTGCCATAGGAGTGACTGATAGGTTACCCATGTGTCTATATATAAGGTAGGTATAGGAATACTACACCTAAGCAAGGGGTGATTACACGACCTTGCCCCAGCTGAGTGATCATCCAGTTGTGTCATAATGGAAGGCCAGCCAGGGGTGGCATAATACATGCTGCAGCCCCTGGTAGGCCTAGGGTACACCTATGCCCGGGGTACCTAAGGTACACTGTACAGGGCCCTAGAAGGTGATCCTTACCAATTGGGTTATGTACCTAAAGTCCATAGTGTGAATTTAGAGAGAGAACAGCTGGGCTGTGGGTCTGATTAGCAGGCCCACAGCCACATCTAAGTCGAAAACCAGTGAAGCAAAAGCAAAAAGTGGGGGTGAACATAGAAAGCAGACCCTACTCTCCTACACAGGTGTTTCTAGTACTCTTGTTAGACTGAGCATTTTTTTACTGTTTCCATTGGAAACAAATTTGAGAAAATAGACGAGAAAAGCAAAAAAGCCTCTTCAATGCCTATGCCAGTTCTACAATAAACCCCAGCTGTTAGGGTGGGGAAGGTATAAATCCAAAGCGTTTCTCTTGCCACTAAACATCACAAACAACAAGCAGCATTGACAAAGGCAGCCGGTCTGGCCCTATTAAGCTTGTTGAATGGTTATTTTTTATTGCACACATATGCAACAAAGATAAAAGGAAACGAGACAACATCTAAACATGACAGCCATATACTTGCAAGAATAAATGTTTAAATAAAAAAAAAATAACCATTGCATACAATTTTAGTAGCGCAGTAATGGAGTTTTTTTTAGAAGGCAGTGTACTTAGAACACGTATATAATCCCTTTTTCGTTTTTCTGCACATCACAGGAATATTTGATTATTTTTGACGTTAAGGAAAAGTACTGTGGGATTTCTTTGACAGTTAAACACTCTAGAATGATTATAAAAATAAAAGGCTCAAGAATGAAAAAAACATTGACCATTTAAAGCAGGGGTCTCCAACCTTTTCTGTAGTGAGAGCTACTTCTGATCAGTGAAAATTATTGTAAGCGACTGAAGGTAACTTGCACATTGTTACCAGACGACCCCACACCCAGCTTGATTTGCTTTATGCCTAATGTCCATACTGCCAGATGCTATCGGTTGAACAAAATACTTTCACTCAAAAGGGCTCTATGACTGGGCTGCCTTGTGTGTCAAGAGAGAGGGTGGTCTTTGGGGATGTTTGAATATGTGTGCGTATAAATGGGCTATATGTGTACGGGTGACTGAGAGACTGTCTCATGTACTTGTGGCACAGGATATACCTTTCGCCATATGTGGCACCGTTACATGTCTAACACAAATGGTAGACATTTAAAGTGCAGAAAAATGTTCTGCTAAAGTGTTCAGCATATATAACATTTTTCTGCACTTTAAATTTCTCAAACTTAAAATAATGGCTGTATTTTTCACTTACAATATGGCACTGTATAGAGAAAATTACATTGAAGAGTTAACTTTGTTTATGTGGATCCATAAAACTCATCATGTAAATTTTTTCACATTTCCAAATGCCACATTTACACACACTAATCATCTTGCTCCCAGTGGCCTGTTAAACATGGTAGCAACAAAAAGAGATGACTGGGCTGTTCCTTAGGAAAGGAAAGAGGAAAGGATCACTAGGAAAAAAGGGTTAGTGCTCAATGGAGGACAACCCCTGGGTATCCAATTTGTTGGATATAATGGCCTCACACACTCTTGCGAGTGTCATGCTTCATCATCTGCAATGCTCCACGTTGGGCAGGCGGTGCAATGCCCAACGGGCTCACCTCTAAGAGGGGCTCTTTATCGGAGATCTTTTATCCAACTGCCTATGGGTGAAGTGGGGGTGAGGGGCCAGGACAGAGTAGATAGTGTGGGTGAGGATAAAATGTGGCCTAAGGTACCGGAAAGCAATTTTTATTCTGGTGGTCCTCTGCCACAAGTAAAATCAAGGATAGCTGGTGCTCATGGGGACTATGGTTTCCCAGAATGGACCAGGGCTAGAGTGCAAATGGTGTGGTCAACATGTTTCTCGCTTCTAGTACATTGACTGCGATTCTTCAGGACCTAGTAAAAAACTACAATCTACAAAACATGACCTAATGATTAGTATCAGTTTAAATACAGCACATAAGTTGTACTACCTGTATGACACTGCTCCTACCTAGAAAGTGGAGATAAAGGAGAACATTACCACAGGTAAGTAACAACATGTGACCCTGTAGTGACCGTGAACACACTGTGAAGAAGTGACATACTAGTGCAGATAGTGACTAGTATGTGATTAAAACCAAGTTAAAAACTGGTAGCATCAGTATCCATTTGAACTACTTCACGCACCCATGGAATCGGTGATACATGGCAAATCAGCTATATCCTACATGCGCTTCTTTTAGGCAGGTATGTGCATTGGGTGTCCATTGGTAATGTAGCCTCACCTCATGCTGTACACTGCAGCAGGAGAAGCAAAATGTGAATGACAATTGAACAGACCAGTGAGTGAAGAGGGCTGATCCATTGCCCTCTCTATATATGTATATATTTTTTATTTATGCTTTTGGTTTCTGGTGAGAGCTAAAGCTGTCTCAAACTCAGGGAATCATGTGGCCTATTAATCAAATATCTGCAGTTTTCATCCTCCAATATGAATAGATCTTAAAAAAATAGTATTTAGGGCAGTTCAGGGGCCAAACCAAAGGAATGAAATGCTAGCCACCTTCATCAAGATGTAAAAATAGCTATCTTTTCCTAATATTTTGATAATGATGTGATGGACTAGGTGCCTCTAGCCCTCAAGCTTATTCCTAAACTACTACATTCATGATTCAAGTGCTGTATTTAACGCATTATAATGAAAGCCCACACTATAGTATCCATTAAGTTGATCAGTTTCTTTGCCTATCTCACAATGTTGGTGTCTCGTAATGAGGATAAGCCACCCATTAACTACTTTACTTTTATTAGCTTTCTCAAACACGCTCAATGAATTAAATTGTCATGCTCTAATGATGCCGGGGCAGAAATGTTTCAGAATCGGCTTACTCATGCAATGCTTATTTATGACCGGTGTGTGCCCTGTATGGTCTTCCTCACAGTTTTAAGGGAATTGTGAACTGTAGCACTTGCACTGGACAAGTGACATAACAAAAGTAGCAAAGATTGAAAATACCTACCTTTCGTGTTCACTTCTGCAACTCCATTGAAAGATATCTACGAACCCATTCGGTATGATATTACTAGATGCTGAGAAAGCATTTGACCGAGTGAGGTGGGACTTTCTTTGGGTAGTATTATCTGCATACGGCATTAATGGTAAATTTTTACATCTAATTAAATCTTTATATCCTCATCCCACAGCTAAACTAGCCTATGCAGGACTACAATCTGATGTGTTTCCAATATTACGGGGTACCCGTCAGGGGTGCCCTCTTTCACCACTTTTATTTGCACTAGCAATAGAGCCATTCATATTAGCATTACAAAATCAACCTCGGATTATACCTTTTGTACATAACTCAAATGAACTAAAAATTACGGCATATGCTGACGATATTGCTGTATACTCAGCGGACGTTAAAACAGCACTGTATGAGGTGGTCAATGAAGCAGAAAGATATGGCTTGGTATCTGGCTATAGACTTAACATCAATAAAACCCAAATATTAATGAACTACAAAGATACCGAAATAATAACTGGGATATGCAATACGGCTACTTACCTAGGGGTTAAATTAACTACTAGAATAGATAAAATCATAGAAATAAATTATGAGACTCTTCTTAAGGAGACTGCAAAATTGCTTAAAAAATGGCACAAGGTCCCTATAGGTATTAGTGGCCGTATAAATATAATTAAAGTGAAAATACTGCCTAAATTTATCTACTTATTCCGCTCTATCCCTTTAAGACTAAGTATGTCTTTTTTTAAACGATTAGATGGAATCTGTGGCAGTTTCATATGGGGCTATAAGAAGGCTCGTGGAGCTATTCGATTACTTAAGTTACCATACAATCAAGGGGGTCTGGATTTTCCAGACTTTAAACTATCCTTTTGGGCAGCCTTTTTTAGGCGGCTACGAAGTTTAATAAACCCCGCAGGATGCAATGCACCCTTTTTTTTTCAAGTTTATGCTTGGCAAGGAACATGAAATGTTCCTATACAGAATTAATGATCCGAACTATTTCAAGCGGGTCAGATTTAAGGTCGCACGAGATATTGCAAACATATGGTGCTCCATTACTTCTAACTGCAATACATCATGTTATCATGATAAACTACCCATATGGGGCAATCCGGGTTTACCGGAAATTTTACAGGATATGGAGTGTAAACGATGGGCTAGCTTTGGCATAAAATATCTGGGTGATGTATATGACCAAAATGGGTTTATGACTTTTGAGAAAATAAAGACTATATATAAGATAACGCCGGGCATGCAATTCAAATATTTTCAAATTCGAGATTATTTTATCCGTAGCATGCAACTGACGAATATTTCAGGCTCGTTCCTATGGGAATATCTGTACAAGGATAACTTAAAATCAATAATTAGTACCGGATAAAAAATCTTATGCACATTTAAGCCAGACGATGTCATAGATTAGCTGAACGCCTGGGATACAACGTAGGGATATCAGTGACAGCTAACACTATATCACATGCTTTCTCTAGACTCAATAACTCTGTATATTCCTCTAATCTCAGGCTACAACAATTCAGAACAATCTGTCAACTATACCATACACCAGAAAGAATATCAAAGTGGTCATCCCATGGTCATTCTTGCGAACGTACAAAATGCCCAAAATGTAATTTACAGGCTGCTGATTTAAAACATATGTTCCTTTTATGTCCTTTATTAGCGAATTTCTGGTCGAAGGTAACTGAAGTGATCTCTCAGAAATTAGGGAGGGCAGTGATGTTTTCAGTAATAGAGGTACTAGTTGGAGCCCAGAGTATTATAAGCAGACATGCAGACTTAATTTCAATATTATTGGTCAGTGCAAGATTGACAATCGCTCGTGTGTGGATCTCACCAACACCCCCATCGGTCATGGAATGGTGGGGATTAGTTAAAGAAACATATGATATGGAATTAGCATTGGCTAAAACGAGAGGTGTGCGGGCACTCTGTAAACTAAATAAGATATGGGGTGTACTATTCTGAAATGTCCAAAGTATAACATGTAAATAATGCTAAAATGCCCCCCCCACCCTTTTTTTTTTTTTGCTTAATAGAGCTATACGCTCTCTTATCCTATTATTTCAGTCGTGGGGGATAATATGTATATCTGCAGATATGAAAAGTAAGATACTCCTAAAACTGATACACTTGCTTGTATTAATGTTTGTACTACTGCGTTTATGATTTCTTTAACTGAACAGTATGTATTAATTAATTCTTTTTTCATGTTGGTAATAAAGAATTAAAAAAAAAAAAAAAATGAAAGATATCTACGAAATGAGCCATCCTTTTTCCTATTCATACTATGCTACGTAATTTTTCCCTTGTATCAGGATCTGTACGGGATTATTTGAAAATGTCACAGATACTCATTTTAAGAATCCCACTGCTGATCCCTTTGTAGCCAATTCTAGACCCATACTGCTTCTACAGCTAGAATTACACAGTGCAGTGTAAACCAGCCACATTCCTCATTTATTGAAGCTACCAGAATTTCTTTACCCTTAAAAGTTTAGGTTTTCCCCCAGATTTGGCTCTGAAACATAGTAGCTGCAGCCAATTTATACTGGAGGAGAAAGCAGTCCTCATTCTTTAAGACCACTTGGCTGCTTTCAGCACAGTATCCTACAATGTCTTACTCCATCGTAACGCGAACACTCGAGTGGCAGGCACAGCCTTGATGTGGTTCTCATCTTTTCCAAAGGGTCTCCCTGCAGCTGTGACTCTAGCTGCCTTCTGCTCCTCATTCAGGGAGGTCCAATGCGGTGTTCCGCAGTGCTCTGCCCTGAGTGCCTCTCGGTTTAACCTTTCTGTCCCTCCACTTGCAGGTCTTTATGCTGACAATATTCAGAAGATCCTTAGGTTTGAGGGGGACCTTGCTTTGCAGTCCCAGTTCAGAAGATTCTGGTGCCTCCTCTACTTGATGATAATGGCCTCCGCCCCACTCCTGTTACTTCTACATGAAACTTAAGAATCATTTTTTGATGACAAACCAGAATTTGACGCTCCCATTGATAAACCCTTGCGTGTTTTTCCCAATTAGGATTATCAAGAAAATAATTCCAGTACTTTGCAGACAAAACTGGTCTGAGCCTTAATGTTTGCTGTTCCCCTGTGGCCTGGGTGCTTTTGCCCCCAGAACCCCCCCCCATGCTCTGTGTTGCTCTCTCACGTGTGCTTCTTCCCATCCCCTTGTGTGTTGCTTCTCCTCCTCTGCCAATTCTGTGGAAGTGTGCCTTCTGCCAGACACACTGGTGCAGGGTCACCCTTGGTCCACTCCCCTGTTGCTGCCCACCCTCGTGGTCTTTTTTAAATACTTAAATCAAAAAAAATTAGGGGAGGAGGTAGAAAGATCCCTCTGCCTTCAAATATTGCTTTTGTGCAACTTCTATTTAATTTACATCTTGGATCAGTAAATTTAGTCTATCTTAAGTAATTTTGTATGTGTGCATACTTAGTGATACACGTGCATACAGATGCCATCATGAATCCTCATGCCTTCAAAATGATGCGGTCCCTCCGGACATGTGTAACATAGACAATGGTTCTGTGGGTCAGATTTGTCCCAAGATCTATCCACCTAAGATAATCAGTGACATATAGGTGAAATAGTATACCAGTTTATGACACACAGGGCCACCGATCAAAATCCAATACAAAGCATTATTCACACTGTTTTACCTGCTGCTCAGCCAGTATGAGTGTGGAGTGGAATGTTGGTGTGGATGGAATGTTGGTTGTCTGTGAGTGTCAGTTGGGTATGGGCTGAGCAGCAGGGTGGCTGCTCCTGGTGGGGTTTTCCTCGTTTCTTCATGTAACATCTTAATAAAAGAACTTATCTAATCTACGCTTGGAGTCTGGACCATCATTTGGATTACAACATTTGTTGATGATCCTGAAGAAGAATCCACGTATGCCATCTAAGGGAACTTTTAAAAAAAAATTGAAACTTGACAGAAATAGAAAAGAGAAGCTCAAGGATGTTGGAAAACTGAAACGTGACAGTAACAGAAAATTGAAGCCCTACGAAGTCACAAGGTAAATGGAAATTAAAGGCATGTATTTAATGTTATCTGGCTCCTGAACCCCACCAGTGACCCTGCCATCGGTCGCCCTAAAACCCAAGTGTTCCAGATCCAGCTGTGTTAATCAAGGGCATGGTACCAGCCCCAGTGTAAGGTGTATATTTGTTCGGGGGCAAAGATTGGGACCCGTTGTGAAGTGCTGACCACGTAATGGTGTTGGGCACTGTCAGTATTCGCACTTTGAAATATGGGGATCGGAGGCAAAGATCTGGCCCCGGTGTGAAGTGTTGACGACGCAGTGCGAGGTGGTTGAGCAATGTGATAATTCACACCTTGAATCGGGGGCAAGGATCAGGTCCCAGTGTGAGGTGACCATGAGGAGTGTTGTTCGGGGGCAGAGATCGGGTTCTGGTGTTGGCTGATGGTATTTGTTTGAGATGATTTACACTTTTAATTGGCAGAGATGATATGGTGCCATGTTTCCTGCTCTGTCGTAATTAAGACATAAGGAGGTGGCTGTTTTTGGATGATTTAGTTAGGCATTGTGGTGATTCACACATTTTTTTTATTTTAATGATGACACGAGCCCGGTATTCTTTTCAAGCATTGTCTTGCAACTCTCATGCTGTACTGCATGGATGTGCCGACAGCCACCCGGCTTTGCGTCATGAACGTGCCGCCATCTTGTGGTTGCCTGAAGCACACAAAGCTTATTTAGTGTGCTGCCTATTTACGCATCCTCCGTGCTGCACCCCTTGCATCAAAGTCTTCATTACTCAAAGGTATTTACAGTAAGACTTAGTTTGTAACCTAATAGAACAGTCAAGAGCTTCAACAGCTTGACAACCAGAACGACAGTGATTATTATCTTTTTTTTCCTGGAACATGCAACTGGGTTTGTGAATGACTATCATTTACTCAGCGTGCCTACCATTTATTTTGACTCTTCAATGTGATCGGAGATAGTCGCTTAACCTTTCTGCTGATGTCTACTAACCACATTACTGATATGGGCAATAGGGTTTATTGAAAGTCGCTAGTACATTGCTGCGTGAACATGGGCAGCGCACCCGATATAACCAGAATGGTGACAGAGAGCATGTCTAAAAAAAAAAGAAAACAATAGAGAGAAAAGGAGAAAACAGTCCAGAACAGAAACCAGATTCCACAGTGAGCATAATACTGGGACAGCAAGCCCAGGAGCGAGTCAGACAACCCAGAATAGGGACAAGGGTCCCAGAAATAGGAGTGGGTCAGTGATCCCATAATGGTGACAAACGTCCGTGAACCACGAACTAGGACAGTGATTTTTGAAACTAGAGTCCAGAGTGAGCCCGGAACAGGAACAGCGATCTCAGAGGCTGGTCATGGAGTTAAAATTGGGAGGGGACAAAGGTCCCAGAATTTGAACCACGATAGAACTTGAACTACGACTGAGAGCCCAAAAACGGGGACAAAGAGCCCATGTTGGGGACAAAGGTCCCAGAAATTGAACCACAACAGTTAGCTCTAAACGGGGACAAGGGTCCCAGAAGCGGAAGATTGTTGTGTATGAGTTGGCGTTGAAGTGTTAGGCCACTCATTGTTTTGAGTCGTGTATGAGATGGCTGTGTTTTGTTAGTCACTCATTACAAGGTTTATGTTGTTGAATAACTGTGCGTGAATAAGACACCCATTGTGTCAGTGTTTGAGTTTCCCTTTTGTGGGTAAGTGAGTGTAGCTCTGTTTTATTGGTATGTTGGTTGGCGAAAGTGTGATTATATTTTGTTCTGAAGTGTGTGTAGCAGTGTTATGAGAGTGTTAGTTTGCTGATCTGTGGTGCGCATTTACGTTATGCTGTTTCCTGATACATTGCTTTGAGGTTTGTTCCCTGTGTGTCGCTCGTCGTGCTGGTCTGGCCAACTAGTATGATCCGTGGCATGTGGGGTATGGTTTATTAGGTTGGATGGTGGTTTAAATCAGGAAGAGATGTGATGTGATGTTTTGTTCAGAGTGTATTGTGGTGTGAAATCTCCAGTATAGTTCAGTGCAAGATGAGATGTAGTACAGTGTGACAGGACGTTTCTTTTAATTATTCATTGGGAGTATGATGAGATGTGGTACAGTGTGACAGGTTGTGATGTGAGACGTTCTTTTAATTATTCATTGTGGCATGAGTGTGGTCTTTCATATACCTATTTATGGATAGTTTCTGATGTATTATTGTATTGTATTTTTTTCTTATTATAAATGCATTGTATTCAATGTCTAGACGATATGTCTATATTTTATTTGCCATATGGTCATTATTTTAATTGTTTCATCTATTCTATTTCACAATGCATTTGTTCCCTGTAAAGAAGGGAGATATGTTGTACCTGCTGCTCAGCCAGTATGAGTGTGGAGTGGAATGTTGGTGTGGATGGAATGTTGGTTGTCTGTGAGTGTCAGTTGGGTATCGGCTGAGCAGCAGGGTGGCTGCTCCTGGTGGGGTTTTCCTTGTTTCTTCATGTAACATCTTAATAAAAGAATGTATCTAATCAACGCTTGGAGTCCAGACCATCATTTGGATTACAACACAAACATAATACAATATTTGATACAGTCTAGTGCAGACTACACTGTGCAAAATTCTGCTTAAATATTACATTGCATCAGATTTTGATCAGTGACCCTCTGGTTCATTCATTGTTATACTATTGTTATACTGTTTCACCTGTATGTGTCTAACTACCTTAGGTAGATAGATTAATAGACAAATTTGACCCATGGAACCATTGTCAATGTTGTTACTGATCCGGGTTCCGTACTTGGTTAAAGGTTTCATCATGTGAAATAAGTAACAGCAGACGTCTTCTTTAGGTGTAAGAGTTTATTTCCGTAGATTACTCCACCCGACACACGGAGCGACCTCTTAGCCAGCCGTCCGGATAGCAACTGACAGATGCTACTCGAACCCTACCCCGACGGACGCTCCATGGGAGAGTGTACAGAACCACATTTAAAAGAACACAGTAAAGCTACATCATAAAACAAGTATTGCGCGCTGACCGCGTGAAAGACGCCCTCAATATAGACATCATGAACAACAATATTATGCCGCTGACCGCGGCCCCCGCAGGGGGCCAATTGGCGGTCAGCGCCTTAGTGCCCCCGGGGCACCGGTCACCCCTCCCCACCCCCTCCCACAAGGGGGGGGGCGGGGACGCAGACCGGAGCCCCCCTCTTCGGGCTGGCTGGAAGTGACGCGCAATGCGTGTCACTTCCTGGCCCTGGTGTGAGGGGGAGGCTATTTAGCCTTCCCCCACCCTCCTGGCGACCTCTTTGTCGCCCACCTCGCCATTTCGCAGCATCGGTCCGTCGTCCGCGCCTTCCTCGCTGCGATTCCGGCCCCCATGCCGCTTTGGTCGTCGTCGCGCTGCGCTACTAGATCTACGGTGAGTCTTGCAGCACCCACTCCGCCCCAGCCCTGTCCCTGGGCAGTACCAGGTCGACGGGGCCCTGTGGCTAGGATGGCCACGGGCGGAGGGGGCGCAAGAGAGGGGCATGGGTAGTTTAATAGGCGGGCGCTGGCAGAAGAGATTTCGCGGGTTTTAAATATGCAAGCTGCAAAGTCATTGTGGCCGAATTGTTACGGTCGGAGACGCTTGCTCGCAGGTTCGCAGGTTCAATTTACATTGATTCTGGTTACATTGATTCTGTTTCCCGTTGCGTGCTCGGAATGTACCTTCACCCCCCCCCCCCTCGCGCATTGAGCTAGGTTTCGGGGGTCTTGGGGGCACGGTTTAAGTCATCCCCTGCTCACGCGTCGCACGCGGTGCAATTTAGTGCGGGTATGGCGATCATAAACTGTGCGGCAGAGCACACATTTTACTAATCTTGTGTCTGTCGTCTTAGTTCGTCCCTCGTGGCAGCTTCCACATCCTTTACCGTGCCGGAGATTGTTACATAGACGGCACGCGGGTAAACATTTTGAGCCTTATGGGGTCCGGATGACCTAGTAGTCGAAGGTGCTGTGCTAAGGCCACACTCATTATGGGAGGCATGGGTTCGTTGTAGCACGGATACTATTGGGGTGAATGCTGTACAGTTGTAGTTCATATGCTGGGGTGATTACTGCAATGCGTCCTGACTTGGTTGGAGGGCGGAATATCGGGGACGGGGATTGACTGCATTTTGTTCTGTGACCTAATAAAGTCTGTTTAAAAAAAAAAAAAATGGGAGGCATGGGTTCGCATCAGAGAGGAGTTGGCCTAACGGCTAGGGCGTTTGCCCTTGAATCTGGGGATCCGGATTTGCGTCTCGGTAATGACGCTGAACATCCTGCGATTCTGGGCATTTTACTTAATCTCCCCGTGCCTAACAACGTTTCGAGAGCTCAGTTGGGAGTGCGGAGGACTGTAGTGGGGAAGCGGGCATCATAAGGTCACTGGAGCATTTAATCCCCCCCCCTCCACGCTCGGTCCGCGATATTGGCGCTGGCTTGGCTAGCTCAGCTGGTTGCGCGCTCGCCACTGAGCAGTTAAATCACCGCTTCGAATCGCGAAGAGCCGACTCGGGCTACACAAACTCGACAGTCTGCTCCCACTCCCACGATAACGTGCATAAAGGGGTTAGCGGCACATCCCCCGCCCCTGGCTCTTTATGGCATGCCCACGCGCAGACAGATAATGAATGGTGGGAGCGGCCGCGCAAGGCCCGCCGGGCCATTACCGCATTCCCTGCGGCCTTGTACAGTAGAATAGGTGTGTATACGCCGGTGGGGTAGAACACCAAGCCTCGTGTCTCGGGGGCGCGTTCGCGTCATGGTGGGCCGAAATTTTAAGAGGCTTGCTGTACTTTGGTGCTGGGGCGGTATTGTGAACGTTGCAGCGCTCCATAATACCGCCGGGGCGCCCTCGCGCTCGAGAAATTACGGGCACAGAGCCCTCCTTTACACTGTACCCGACGCTTTAATTTGAACGTCGTACTGGGTAAGCGCTCTTAACACTGTAGAACCATTCCCGGCACCGCGAATCACTTAATCTCCCCGTGCCTGAATACGTATTGTAAATACGATGCTATGTACAGCGCTCCAGGACCTGCGTGTCGAGATCCCTTGGGCGAGTTGGTCCGTTAAGGCAAAAGATGGCCAATTCTTTAAATAATCCCTCCGTTGGGTCCAGGTGGGCCTTCGAGGATGTGGCCCATCGACTGCGCTGCCGCAAAAAGGGCGTGAATGTGGGCGGTGAGCTGCGGGGGGTCGCGGCAATGACAGAAACAGTTTGATGCAGGTGGCCTGCTCACCAGGCGTAGTCCAGAGGTGGCACCTTTAATACGTGTCTTGCGCAGAGAACTAATTATACAGCATGTTTAGCAGGGTAAGCAAGGGCAAGTGGGGATGCACTTTCTTTATCAGGTGCAAAGGCAATTCTGACCCCCGTGTCGCCTCCTCATGCTTGTTTTAGGGAGAAGGCATTTGCCCCCCCCCCCTCGGGTGCGCGGCCACTGGGGGCGCGGGGGGCATGCGGCGGGCCGCGTGGTCCAGGACAATGGATGCGCTGCCACCGAATGCGTGAATGCGTAATGTAAACACTGTACTAGTTGAAGCGCTTCAATGCCTTCCAGACCTCCTCCTGCCCATGCATCGGCCGCAGCGAGATAGAGGTTGGCGGCCGCAACGAACTAGGGTTCAGGGGGTTTCGCGGGCAAGGTCTAAACCTTCCCCTGCCCAAGCGTCGCCGCAGCGTGATTCAGTGTAGGGTAGAGCGCTCATTCCACACTGTATCGATCGTGTGTCCGTCGGCCTTTCGCCCGCGGGGCATACTTCTCAATGGCGGCGGCCCTCGCGAGCAAAGTAAATGAATGGGGGTGCGACGGCAAAGAAGTCGCACACCCGGCGCCGGGGGAGCCGTTAGGAGATTAGCGTCGGTTCACGGCCCTAATACACCAGCACTGCAAGGCTGGGAGCTGCCTGGGTCCCCGCGGATCGCGGGCGGTGCAACCCCCGTGGCGCTCCCTGGATAAGGTTATCGCCCCCCTCCCGTCAGCTATGATGCCGTTGAGGGCGGGGGGGGGGCGTGCAGTGGGCTGCGTGCGGTAGGCGTGGTGACCTGCAGAGGTGGGGTAGTCCGACGACTGCGAGCTGGACGCTGGTTTAGGGAAGTGAGGTTCCGCCCCTTGAGGTCGCGTCCGCATTATGCGATTGTGGGTATTACTGAACCCCGCACCTCATTGGATAATTGGTACGAATCTTGTAAGCTCCCCGTGCTTAAATGTGTAATGTAAATAAGGTGCTCATGTAAAGCGCTCCAATACCTTCGGGTCGAGTTCGCGCTATATATTTATGCAACATGTATTGCTGGCTTGCTATAAGGCGGATACATGATACAAGTGCATGCATTTTCACATTATGCGATTCGGGCATTACTAAACCCCCCGTACCTCAATGGATAATCTGGTGCGGTGCTCGCGTGATCCGGTACGGGGAGCGTGTAATATGGTACGATTCTCTTAAGCACCCCCTGCCTGAAGGTGTAATGTAATTACGGTGCTCATGTAAAGTCCTACAATACCTTCGGGTCGATTTCGCGCTATATAATATGCAACATGCATTGGCTGGCTGCCTACATGGGCAGATGCTGATGCAGGGATTGCATTGTTCACAAGAATTTTGCGCCAATACCTTCGAGTCGAATTTGCGCTATATAAATATGCAAGCTGTAATTGCTGGCTGCCGAAGAATGCGGATACATGATACATGTGTATGCATTGTTCACAAGATTTCGCTCGTGCCCATATTTGCGCGCATTAGACGATTCCGGACATTACGACACCCCCTGCACCTCAATGTGAATTTGGCAAGGCGCTCGTGTCCGGTGCTCCAATACGTTAGCGCGCATGAATGTATTAATGTCGTGGCCGAGCGGTTAAGGCGATAGGCTAGAAATCTATTGGGGTTCCCCCGCGCAGTTTCGGATCCTGCCGACTACGAAAATCTTTAAAGCCAGTGCGCTCCCACATATGCGGGTCTGACTCCGCCCCTCGCCTTTGCGTCGCGTTCCCTGCTCTCCCCGAGTATGTGTCTCTGATGTCAACGGCGCCGGGGACGGATTGAGCGACTAGCACCCCATCGCCCCACCCGGCCAGGTCTGGTCCTTCCGGCTGGGTCTGGCTGGCGTAGGGCTGACTGGCGTAGGGCTGAACAAATCTCTCTGTTCCACATCTTGAGTCCGAGTCCCCGACTACGAATGGCTGGGGGGCGCTCTCTGCCACGCGAGGCAGACAGACACGCGCTGGGACAGATCGGGCTCAGCTGCATAGCGGAAAGGACACAGGTGGCTGCGTGGGTCTGTTCACGTCCTGCAGGCTGGCAGGAAGAGCCCCAGTGCATGGCTCCTTGGTTGATTGGTCGGTATCACGGCGATGCACACACTGACAGCCCCTGCCCAGTTAGCGAACTGGGCCTGATAAATGAGGTTGTGTTGTAGTGAAGGGTGTCCATTCGCGCGCATTATGTGATTCTGGGCACTACGGCACCCCTTACACCTGAATGGGTTATTTGGTCGGTGCTCGTGTCCGGCGCTCTAATACTTTCGCGCGCATTACGGTTTAAAGGAATTTCGACATTCCACGCGCATGAAAGTGTGACACGTTGCTCGTGTCCGGCGCTCAAATGCATGCGCGCTCATTGAGTGATCCCGGGCATGACTACATCTCCCGCACCTGAACTGATTAATGTAGTACGGTGCTCGTGTCCGGTGCTCAGTTACTTTGGCGCGCAGTTGCGCTATGGACAGAGGCTTCTTTCCCCCCTCAACCGGTGTCTCAAGCAGGCATCGCCGGTGTGCGCACACGGGTTCTCGAGGGTCGCGGACCTGGCGGCTCATGATCTCACTCCCGTGCCCGAATATGTGTGTAAATATGGTGCTCATGCACAGCGCTGCTATACCTCGGGTCGAGTTCGCGCAATATAAAAGTGCTATTTACAGCAATGGTCGCGCAGTCGGATCCTGACCACACGTGACGCTTTGTAACCTAATGGGGTAGTGGGAAAAGCGCGTAGGCATGTTACTGGTTCTATCCGGAGGCGGAAGGAACAGCGACATACAGGTCAGGAGGCCCACCACTCTAAACTAAGTAAGCAAGCACATGTGTTAAGCCTCGTCCTTATTTATTTTGCCCTCGCCCCCCCCTTGCTCAGCCGACTCGAGGCCCGGGGTGGCGCGTCTGCATGTCTCCTCCAGTGGCATGTGCAGGCAGGGCCAGAGGATGCTCGGCGGCCTGGAGATAATTATGTGGGAGTAATTGAACTGGTGCTTATGCGGAAGATCCCGGCCGATTGTGCGCCAAGCAAATAACAAATATATATTCATTATATATTCACGCCACTGCCACATCTTTGCCTAGCAAGCGCGGCTTTGGTGCTGGTAACCAGGGTAGAGCCTCGGGGTTGCGTCCTGTGATTTTGAGAAAATCGCTTAATCTCCCCGTGCCTGGATAGGAAATGAAAATACTGACCATGTGCAGTCGCCGACTTTAGTGCAGGACACCAGGGTTAGGGCCTCGAGGTCGCGTCCTGTGATCCTGGGGAAACTCTTATCTTCCCGTGCCTGCATATGTATTATAAATACGGTACTCATGTGCAGCCGTCTACTCTGGCGCAAGAAACCAGGGTTCGAGCCTCGAGGTCGTGTCCAGTGATTTTGGGCAAATCACTTAATCTCTCCCTGTGCCTGAGTAGGCAATGTAAAGGCAGTCTCATGTACAGCTCTCCAATACCTTCGGGTCGAGTCCGCATGCTTTGCGGACTGAATGTCGAATCTAGAAGGTGTCGCTCCTAGTACACATGACAGGCACTAGTTTCAGGATTGCCCATGTTGCAAATGGTACGCCACCGGTTGGCACCGTGGCGATGCTGTACCAGCACTAAGCCTGAAAGTAGTGGTAAACACCACGTAGAGCCTCATGGCGTCAGGGCATTAGTGACCATGCAGCATTCGCAACATTCAGAATAGGGCCGGTAGTTGCACCAAAGTTTACGGTTGGTTCCCACAGACTTGTCTGCCCCCAAGGTTATCCTCTAGGGGTTAGAACTCGAGACTAAGGGGGCATCTCCTGCTTCGGCGTCACAAATAAGCGACAGCTATGCTGGGGTGGAGTTACCATGCAGGTCCTGCCACCAATGGGTTCCCCCCAGGTGTTGGGATCAATCTAAGTGGGAACACGAAGTCTACGGTCTTGGGAAACTTCCAGCGGTAGGGCATTTAGCAACAGATAAAGTACCAGCGTGTAGGTAACAGACATCTGCTCTCCAGCAGCACCGTGCCCTGGGAGCACGCGCGTTGCCCTAACTCTGAGGCCCACCCATAGGGGGGCCGAGTAGCAAAACAAGTAAATAGGTTCCATAGCTGGGTGAAACTGATGGAGCAGGGTTTTTACTTTTAACCCAAATACCTGTTTCATTTTCGTATGTCATTATTAAAAGTACTACTGACTAATTAGTAATTACTAAAGATTTGTGAAGTCTTGTCTAACCAACCTTATTAACAGAAGAATTACACGTGGGAATGCTATTGCATGGCTAAAATAATAAGTGAATTAAGTTGGTGAGCAAATTGACAGAATAAATATTGCTTATGTGATGTTATTGTGTTTTGCGCTTATAATTAATATGCATTAATGGCTTTTGATGTCGCAAATGGCTAAATAAATGCATACACATAAGGGTATTAGCAGGGGAATAACACTGTATAATCATTTCCATGCAGTAATTATGCTTTGTGTTTCTTTTTACTTAAGTTGACCATTGTGGCCTGCTATAAAATGGCTACCACCCGCAGCCTGCATTTGAGTAGATGAAAATTGAAAGGAGGCTTTGCGCTGACTGTGACCTTGTCCTCCAATTGAACTGAAAAGCCATGAACATGATGACAAATCTGGGAGTGATGCCAGATGCCCCTGAACGAGAAGATTTGTTGCGAATCCATAATCCGACCTGATGAACTTATAATGGTCCCATGGATGAGATACATTTTATCCTAAAGAGACATCCGTAGAAGTAACGAATTAGTTATGGACTCCTAATTTCTATTCATTATTTGAGACTATCAATACGTGAGAAAATCTATCGTTGTATCCCAATGCACCAAGACGACATAATTTCCGCCATTCGACTGTTTTTGTAAGATATGATTGCAACATTTGGAATGTAAATTTGGTATAAATATTAGTAGACTAGAGAGGTCTAGGGCCACTTCTTCCCGAACCAATGATCAGAGGTCCCGATGCTGATGGAGAGGACGGTGACTCTACATGACGGCTAGAAACTTTAACTATTGGCTGAGGACCAGTTCTGACTTAGAAAACGACTTTTAGCTAGAATAGGTAAATATGGAAAATATGATCTTGCATTTAATTGGCTTTTCTTACAATTTTAGATAAAAAATATTCTGTTTGAATTACTGTGTCGGGTGGTTATTTTATTGTCATGTTTATTGAATATATAGAGTGTTAAGTTGTTTTCACCAAATCTATAGCAACTAGTTGATGCCATTGACCTAAGGGTACATGCAGATTGGTTAGGTATATTGAAAAGTGTTTCCCCTTCTACATGGCACGGATAGAGTGGTAGGATGAATGTTGGTGTTATGGGCCCCACCAGCGTGTGATGTGTGTGTGCGCGTGTGACTGTAAATCACTCTTTCTTGGTAGCAGAATGATGGTTAACTATTGTCTTGATCTGGTGAATTTGCGTGTATATAATCTCATTGATTATTGATTGATATCGATATTTGTACTAACACTGTATGTTGAAGTCGTATTGAGTTTTATGTAGTGTGTACGGCTTCTGGGACGTAGGAAGTCGGTGACAGTTCCGTAGTAGGGCAGAGGGAAGCGCTGCTCTCGGAAGAGGCGGGATTGTTGGCCCTGTATGTAGACAGGGGAAAACATGTGACAATTGAAGTTGCGCGTCGCATTGTCTGGGTTCGATGAGGTAGCATCGCCGTATGTTGGCATTAGAAACGTATTCTTCTGTGTGAGAGAAGTGTATATGATAGCGAAAGTTATCTGTGAAGTTCTGGTCTTACGTATCAGGGGTCCTTATGGCATTCCGATAACGCTTATCACTAGAAAGGTAATAGGTATTCCCTGAGCTTGTTAGAAGGACGGAGCAGAGGTAAGCGCTGCTTTGTTAACGTGTGATATAATTCTGTAGTTGGACAGACTGTTCGCTGTTCTCGGGAAAGACAGAATTCTGTGTGAATGTACTACATTTTCTGGTGTGAAAGTGCGTGAATGAGAAGGCATTCTGGTTAATTGTGAAACACTTAGGAGCATTCCGGAGAGAACAGTTAATTGGTGCTTGTTAGAAGGGTAGAGTAGAGGGATGTGCTACTTTATCAACGGAAGTAACGATTCCGTAGTAGGGCAGAGGTAAGCGCTGCTCTCTGGAAAGGCGGAATTCTCGTGGCAAAGGTCTTTTTCTGTTCTGTGGCTAGCGAAGCAGACAATGGAGATGTTTTTTGTTGTAACTAGCAGACTCGTAGAAATTGAAACAAAGTCTACCGAGTAGTTTTGTAAAGGAGGGGTAGACGAGAGAGACAGGAGACAGGAGCAGAAGCTACTGCAGCGACTGCTGACGTCAGGAAGACCGCGCTGTGATTGGACAGTGGGCTAGAATGGTGGAAGCACGGTGATTGGTGTGCTAGTGTACGCCGCGCAAGGATTGGGGAACATACAGGGTGACGTAGACGCTCCAGGATTGGTGTGTTAGTGTGAGTCGCGCTGTAATTGGACAGGAGATCGTACAGTTGTAGAAGAGACAGGAGGGTTGCGGAAAATAAGAAAATGTATTACCACGCTGAGGAAAAGAAAAAGAAATCCTTGTTTAGTAAGGTAAAGAACTGGTTTGACAAGGATAAGGATATTGTGACTAGGGAAGGACAGTTACTTCCTCCGATAAGAACCCCCGCATCCTTCATGGTCGCGAAATATGGGTATCATACCTGTATTTGGTTAGACAACTGGGTAAAGTATACTAAAGAGGTTGGAGTTTTAGCTTTCCCGGAGCATGGCTCATTTAATCTGGCCATACTGAGAAACTTAAGGGAGAGGATGATGAGTCTAGAGCCTCGGCCTAGGCCAACACAGTTTGAGGCATTGACTGAATGGGAAGATGAAATGCATGAGCGAGAAAAGCAGAGGAGTGGAGGAAATTACAGGTATATGTTCGGGCGAAAGTATGATCGTGAAACTCATCATGACCGGATGAGAAGATGGCGAGATGCCAGTATGACGGAGGGATTATATCCTGTAAGAACTGCAGAGGAGACAGAAGGGAAAAAGTGTACAGAGAAAGAACATAATGTAGAAACAAGGAGATATGGGGCGAATGAGTCTGATGATGATGTCTTAGATGGCATGTTCTACAAAAGACCACCTCCGTATAGACGAGAACCAGAGGTAGGAACATCAGTTACCCCAATGAGAGACACCCTGCGGATTATAAAGACAGAAGTCATGACCCCTGAGTTGAAAAGTAGTAATTCTCTTGCAGAGAGAGAGAGAAAGGGAGAATGAAATTGAGGATGAAAAGACCAGAGAACTAGCAAGAACCACATTTGAATTGACAGAGAAAATCAGAGAACTGACTAAAAATCTTGAAGCAGTTACGGTGCCTGTAACAATAGGTCCGGTTATGCCTGTTTTCGAAAAGCAGAGGGTTGGTGAAGGTGGTTTGACAGTTCCATATGTAGGCAACAGATTGATTGTTCCTCCAGAGTAGGCAGAAATGAGAACGGGAGAAATTGAGGATGAAAAGACCAGAGAACTAGCAAGAACCACATTTGAATTGACAGAGAAACTCAGAGAACTGACTAAAAATCTTGAAGCAGTTACGGTGCCTGTAACAATAGGTCCGGTTATGCCTGTTTTCGAAAAGCAGAGGGTTGGTGAAGGTGGTTTGACAGTTCCATATGTAGGCAACAGATTGATTGTTCCTCCAGAGCAGGCAGAAATGAGAACGGGAGAAAATCAGTGGAGATCAGGAGAAAATCAGTGGAGACATACCATATGTGGAGGAGAGTTGAATGTGCAGACTAGCTCAGGTTTTAATTCCGGCTGTGTGGAAGGGAACAGAATGATTGGAGGATCGATCTTAGAACCACAAAGAGTGACAGAACCAGTGGGTGCAGAAAAATCCACAGGGATAACTGCTGAAGATTTGAATGATTGGCTGAAAGCTTTGCAGAGGAAAGAAAAAGAATCCCAGGGAATTGATGTAGCTAGGATACGTATGGAAATGGAGGAGCTGATTGTAGGAACAATCCCTACAGAAACGCTGAAAAATTATCAGGAGGGGGAAATACTATTCCTATGTAAGAGTATCACATGGAGAGCAAAGAACATACATGACAGGTTGAAAGGAATAGCCAGTGAAATGGGAGTCGACATGGACAAGGTAAAAGCTTTACAAAAGCCTTACCGAGTAGATTTTACAGATAAGGACATTGAGAATCTGAATAATGCAGGCCGAACAGTGCAGATTAAGGAGATGATTGCGTTGCTGCGAAAATAGGGAGATGTGGAGAGATGGAAAGATAGATGGTATAGAAAACGAGAGGATGCAGCAGACAGAACTTACTCAACATTCCCTATGAAAGAAAAGGAGAAAGCAGTGACAGCTTATCCCATGAGGGAGATTCCAGGATGAGGGTACGTACATGTCCCATGGACCAGACAAGATATTTTGTCATTTACAAATGATTTCCCTAGACTAAGAGAGAAGCCCGTCGAGTGGTATAGACAGGTTGACAGATTTGTGAAGTTGTCAAAAGTGCTGTGGATCGACCTGAATAGTCTGTTTGATATAATTGTACCAGCAGACTTATGGACAGAATGTAAGATAGTCATAGATTGGCCCACTAAAGA
This sequence comes from Triturus cristatus, assembly GCF_964204655.1. Taxonomy (NCBI): domain Eukaryota; kingdom Metazoa; phylum Chordata; class Amphibia; order Caudata; family Salamandridae; genus Triturus; species Triturus cristatus. The sequence continues at coordinate 80,710,603 of NC_140586.1, read as the reverse complement.
ATACCCGAGAGATCCAAAGACAGGAGCTCCAGACCCGGAGGTCATGAAAAAGTATGAGCAGGTTATGGCTTTCCTGAAAAATAAGGTACCCCCCAAGGAAACAGACTGGGTTAAAATAGATCGAACACATCAAGAAGTGAAGGAATCAGTCCATGCTTACTATGAAAGGCTAATACTGGCTTTCAAACAGTTCAGTGGAGATGAACATCTGGGTGACAAGGATCTGAGCCATTTTGTATATAGATTTGTGTATGGCTTGCGACCTGAAATCAGTGAAATGATAAGGCAGCATACCGTAGACTGGCAGAGCAAAAAGATTGATGAGATCCTGAGACATGCAAAATACTTCAGTGATGAGATTGAGGCAAAGCAAAGGAAACTGAAGGAAAAGGCAATGTGGGCACAGGTGAAAGTTGCAGAAAGACAGGAAGCTCAGTTGGTTGAACAAGCAAATAACCCAGGAAATAAACCCAGATTTGGCCCAGGAAAAGGGAAAGGCAATATTGAGGAAGCCAAGAAAAGGTTTCCCTGCCACAACTGTGGAAAATTAGGGCACTGGAAATCCGAGTGTAAGAATCCACCGTCTATTAATGATGACAATCCATCATTGAATTCACAGGTGCAGAGTGAGGGGTGTGGTCAGCATCAGCAACAGTAGAAGGCTGTTAAGCAGCAGAATCAGGTGCCGAAACCACCCTTGCCACAAAGAAGAGGATCCCAGAAGTACAGCCAGGATTCGGGGTTCTACGACGAAGAACAGGTAAACAAGCCAAAACGCGCAAGCGCTGTGTCACAATATTGGCTAAGGGAAGTGATTCTGAGGGAGACTTCTGACGGTGCCGAAGAGAGGAGGAAGAGTGCGTACTTGGCGCAACTCTAGAAATAGACCAGGCAGGACCTTTTGAAGATGGAAAAATCAATGGTGAAAGTGTTACTTTTCTAGTTGACACAGGAGCTACGAGATCAACTGTCAGGTCAGCTGATATAAAGAATCTTCCTCTCTCGGATGAAGCAATCCAAGTAGTTGGTGTGTCCAACACACAGATCAAAACTCATCTTACTGAACCAGTAAGGGTTAGAATAGGGAAATTCTCAGACATGCACCGATTCGTGGTGTGTGACACTAGTCCTGTGAACTTGCTAGGCAGGGATCTGCTGTGCAAGATGAATTGCACTATTTTCTGTACTCCAGATGGAATAACCTTTGAAACACCAGATGAGGATGTCCTATACAGAATGACCCTGGATAACAGGGAAAGTGAGGCTATGGGAACATATGCTGTGTGCATTACCCCCAGAATTAAAACAGACAGTAAAAGCAGCAGTTTGGGATTTTACTGGAGAAGATGTGGGCCTGATGAGAAATATAGATCCAGTAAAAATTACTGTAAAAGATGGAGTGGTTTACCCAAACATCCCGCAATACAGACTGACACCTGAAATAATTGAAGGAATAACACCCATAATTGAGAAAATGATCCAGCAGGGGGTGTTAAGAGAAATATTGAGCAGCCCATGTAATTCACCAATAATGGGACTGAAGAAACCCAATGGGAAGTTCAGAATAGTACAGGATTTCAGAAAAATTAACAAGATTGTTGTGCCATGCTGTCCCATTGTGCCAAATCCATCAGTGATTTTGTATCAGATTCCCCATGATGCAGAATGGTACACAGTAATTGATTTGTGCCATGCTTTCTTTTCAATCCCGTTGCATCACGACAGCCAGCCGATTTTTGCATTTAGATTTGGAGAGCGAATTTTTGCATGGTGCCGAATTCCACAGGGGTATACGGAGAGCCCTTCGATATTTAATCAATTGCTGAAGAAATCTCTGGAGAGTTTAACAATGCCTGAAAATTCGGTTTTGGTCCAATACATTGATGACCTGCTTGTGGCATCAAAAACACGTGAAGCCTGTGAAGTAGACACCATTGCTTTACTGAATCACTTGGCAGATGGAGGATTAAAAGTATCAATAATAACACAAATTAATGTAGGTGGAGGCCTAAGGGAAAAAATTTTTGAGTACAAAATTGTAGACCAGCAGGTTGTGATTCCCCTAAAGAACAATAATCACAACACTGAAACAACCTGGGTCTAGGGCTGAGTAAAGAAAGTACACAAATTAGCCAAGGTGAACCCCATTACAAAAGTGACAACTCTATAAGAGCCTCTCCTTAAACAGGACCCATCAATCACTTAAGGTGGTTAATTGTTATTATCATCTGGGTCTGTATGCTCCAACCTGCTGGACCAGTTCATGAAACAGTGATCCGGTCACTAGCATGGAAAAAGCAACACAGGAGGATCGTCACCTGATCCCTCACGGGTATTGTCTGGGATGAAATCTTACCCAAAGAGCAAAACGGGAGATCCTAATTTCAGCAGTAAAAATAATGATAGAGTGAATTTAAAAATGGCTAAGGATGCTCAAAGATTCTTTATTGGTAGAGGATCCTTGTCAAGGTTAAGAAGCAAAATGGCAATATGGCATAAATAATTTTGTCATTATGCTATTGTCCATAGCATGATCGGTCAACATGTTTCTGCCCACAAAAGATCAAATAGTATCAGGGCTTTCGTCAGGACCTAAATTACTGCTGTGGTTAGATGTGAAAACGTGTCAACAAAATATTCAAAAAGGGTTGTGTGAATAAACTAATCCTACCGCACCGGTCAGGTCAGGAACAATCAAAACCGGATACCTGTGGAAAAATAAAAATAAAAAGATACAATGGCCCATTGTGTACAAACATAGTCAGGGGTCATTAATCCTAAATGACCTTAAATCACGCATATATTAATGCTGAAAGGCATTCAATATGGTAAATTGAATTGCACTTACCCATATCAAGTGGGCGCTGCCCTCACCTCAACCTGGTCTCAACTCAGGGAAAGGGGCCCCGCTCTAAACATAAAAACAGTAGGAGAGAAAACAGGTAACAGCTAGTAATACCTGAAAAAACTCTCCTCTTGAAGGCATGGTGTAAAACATGAGATGCACCCAAGCAGCGCAATGGTTGGCAAAGCTGGTCAATCAAAAAGTAAGCAGGAAAAATAGGAAGTAGAGGGACCCAGACTGAGGTGCCTAATGGAGACGGTTAGGTGTTCAATACCGTGCTAACTTTATAAGTTGTTACTAGGTAAGTGGAAGAGCCACATGGAAAAGAATCTCAAAGAGACAAGCCTCTTAACAGATTTAGCAGGTCCCTAAAAGTTAAAGGTCAGAGCAGACTTAGACAGTATAAGTAGGAAAAGTAATCTCTCTACGCTATCAAGAATTTAAGACCAACGAGAGATTTAAGCAAATCAAATCAACTAGAGTGCCAAAAACCACCCAGTCCATACACAGCAAAGTATGCAGAGTAACACAGTCCAAACTCACCTGTCCGTCGGTACCCCGGGGCGGTCTATGAATCAAGACGTGAAGCCTGTGAAGTAGACACCATTGCTTTACTGAATCACTTGGCAGATGGAGGATTAAAAGTATCTCCAGCCAAATTGCAATTCTGCAAAAGAGAAGTCCAGTATCTGGGACATAATATTGAGAAAGGCCTGAGGAAAGTGACCATTGACAGGATTAAAATCATCAGCGGGATGAGAGCCCCAATGACACAAAGAGAAGTGAGAATGTTCCTAGGAATGGTTGGTTATTGTCGTCAGTGGATAAGTAACTTTTCCCTGATTGCCAAGCCACTGATTAAATTGACCAAAAGTGAGGTGAAAGACCCATTGGAATTAAACCCAGAAGAAATGGCAGCATTTAAAGAGTTAAAGAACAGGTTATGTGAAGCTCCTGCCCTAGGAATGCCAGATTACGAAAAAGAATTTGAGCTGTACTGTAGTGAGAGAAATGGATGTGCACTTTCAGTGTTAATCCAGAAACATGGACGTCTGAGGAGGCCAATTGCATACTTCTCATCAACACTAGACCCAGTAGCTGTGGGTTTACCAGGTTGCCTGAAAGCAGTAGCTGCTACATGCAGAAGTCTGGAACAAAGTGAGGGAATTATAAGGGGATATCCTGTACGGGTATTCGTACCTCATGATGTGGCAATCCTTTTTTTTTTTTTTTTTATAATCAACTTTTTATTGATTGGTAGGGAGGGACAGTCAGGCAAATTACACAGCTGTACGCCTACAACCACTGAGGCCGGCAGCAAGAACCATAGCTGTACAGTACGAATGCAAGAAGGCAAAGCAGAGCTCCCGCACCGCATATCATAGGGTCCGCAATACACGCTATTCACAAGGTCACATCCCGGTTCAGTAGGCCTTGTATCCCACCGCCCCCTTGTTCTGGGCCCGCTTTCAAGTGCGTGCAGCTTTGCCCCACCAGCTGTAGCCCAGCACAGTTTACTGCATATGTCCCGCATAAAACCCCCCACCGAATGTCTGCAGGCACAGATCTAGGAACCTAAAGATCAAATCGAGCAGGTGCAGCAGTCATTGCAGCCTAACCTTCAACAGGGGGCCCAGCTAGGCCCTGCACGAAGGGCAGTTTATCGGCCCTGCGCCCATCATTACCATGCGCAAGTCAAGTAAGCAACGCACACTGGGCCAGGCTCATACCCCCGTCATTCGCCAGGTTGCAAACCTTCCGTGCAGCGCTGTGTGGGCCTTCCTATGAACCCCATATCCCTCATAGAGTCCGGGGCTCCGGCTATGACTCATCTGTTCAATGCTATCTTGGCAGTGATGCCTCGTTCCACCTCCCTAAACCCTGAAAAGAAAACAAATCAATAACTAGGGACCGGGGGCGGGAAGAGCGGGGAGGGAATGCCGGGGGAAGGAAGAATGGATCTGACTAGGGGGCGGGGACTGCAGGACCTCTCCACCCATATTCCGTTTCCTTCTCCCAATCAAGGTGTGCTGTCCCCGTGGGGGCCCCAAGTACAGGTATAATGGCGCGCAGGGGTGTAGTGGGGGGATAGAACCATAGCGCCCCCCTCTAGAGATTGTGACCCCCTGTTGGGAGGGGCAATTGCTCTGTGGACCCCAAGTATACCCCCGGACTAGGCGGGCAGATTTCATCGTCAAATAGTTTAAGGGCCCTTAGTCGCGGCGGCTGAAGCCTAGCGTGCTCTATCCTCCCTAGGTGATCTACCAGGGGCTTCCAAAGGGTCTGAAACTTAGTGTCTCTAAATTGAAGGCGTGCCGTGAGCAGCTCCATCGCCACCACCTGCCACAATCGGGCGAACCACACATTGATAGAAGGTGTTTCTGCCTTTTTCCAATATATCGCTACTGTTTGCTTTGCTGCGCCCAGCATGTGGAGGCTCAAGTGCCAGTCACGGCCCGTCATGGCTCGCCTAGACGTAGGTCGTAGACCCAACACAACAGTGAGGGGGTCCTCCGGTAGGGAGTATCCCAGCACCCGTTTAATATGGCTCAGGACTTCCTTCCAGTATGTGGTCAGAAGCGGACACGTCCACCAAATGTGGATGAAGTCACCCAGCTCTTGGGTACAGCGCCAACAGAGCGGGGAGACACTGGGGAACATCTTCTGAAGTCGTGCCGGGGTATAGTACCACTGGGTCATCACCTTGTAGGCCGATTCCTGTTGGGGGATGCTACGGAACATTCTGGGGATGTCTCGCCAGAGCCTTGTCCACTGCGCAGGAGTGACCCCCGAGCCGGAGAGGTTCTGCCACCGCAACTGGTAAGGATGAGGGCCAAGATGCTGTGCGTGCTGGAGCACTTTGTATATGCGGGAGATTAACCCCTTGTAGGTGCCAAATGTACGCGCTAAGTGCTCGAACGGAGTGGACGGTCGTGTGGCCGCCCTCGTCAAGGCGAATCCCTGCACCCAATGTCGAAGTTATATGTATTGGTATTTGTCCTTGTCCGCTAATCCAAATTCCCGTTGGCATTGGGTAAAGGTTTTGAACTCCCCCCCCTGTAAACAGATCTCGGATCGTCCTACAACCGGATTCGGTCCAGTTCTCGAAGTAGGGCGGGTGGCACGCCGGCGGAAACTGGGGGTTGCGTGCAATAGGGGTGTGAGGGGAGGGAAAAGTAGTGAGTCCCCTACGGACCGCCACCCTGTCCCATATCTCCAGAACCGTCCTAGTGGGGATTGCCATGTACGCACTGCGGTGACGCGCCGCTCGAGGCAGCCAAGCATGATCCCAGATCGGGCGACACGTAACTGCCCTGTCCATGTGGAACCAGACTTTCTCGCTTTCCCACGCTCCCCACTCCAGAACGAAGCGGAGGTGCGACGCCCAATAGTACTCCAGGAGGTTGGGGCAGGCAAGACCCCCCCTATCCCGGGGTAGCTTCAAGATTTTATTAGAAAATCTCGGCTTCTTACCCCCCCAGATAAATGAGACCAGGTCGCGCTGCAGCCCCTGAATTTGGTGTTCCGGGATGGGCGTCGGCAGAGTTTGAAAAAGGTAGAGGATCTTTGGCAATATGGACATCTTGATTGCGTTGAGACGGCCAAGCCAGGAAAGCGGTAAGGCTTTCCAGGAGCGCAAGTCGTCCGAGATCGAGCGCTTACACTCCTGCCAGTTGGCCTGCGTCCAGGTGGCCAAGTCCGGAGTCAGGTTAAGCCCGAGATACTTTACCGATCCACTAGCCCACTGGTAAGGGGCACAGGCCCGCAACGCCGCTATCTCCTCCTCCGGGATCGTGAGGTTAAGCACCCAGGATTTAGAATGGTTAATTTTAAGCCCGGATGCACGCTCATAGGTTTGAAGCAGCGAGTGCGCTGCCGGGAGGGAGCGTAAGGGGTCTGACAACGTGAGGAGGAGGTCATCAGCGAAGAGCGCTATCTTGTGGTCACGGCCCCGCAAGGAGATGCCCGTGATGGCCGGGGACTGACGAATTAGAATAGCGAGCGGCTCCACCACTAGGGCAAATAGTAGGGGCGACAAGGGACACCCCTGCCGGGTGCCCCTGCAAATAGGGAAAGGCTGCGTTAGCTGACCGTTCACTCGCACTCTAGCTGCGGGAGAGAGGTAGGGGGCCATGATGCGCGCCTCCATTTTAGGCCCAAGCCCTATCTTCTGTAGAACTGCGCGGAGGAACGCCCAGTCCACCCGGTCGAATGCTTTTTCAGCATCGAGCGACAAAAGGCAGGCCGGGATTCCCCAATGCCTAGCCTTCCCCACAATGTGGGCTATGCGGCGTACGTTGTCCGCACCTTGACGTTGGTGAATAAACCCCACCTGGTCCGGCTCGATAAGGGTGGGCAAATGAAAGCAGAGCCGTTTGGCCAGCAGGGCTATGGGCCGGTAAGAAGAGCAAAGAGTGTGGTCTTTCCCTGGCTTCGGGATGAGGGCTATCTCCGCCATCGCCATGTCCGGGGACGGCCCCCCGGCCTCCGCAAAGGAGTTAAAGAGACGCAAGAGGTACGGTTGCAACTGCGGCAGGAAGGCTCGGAAGAACGCCACCGGGAGCCCGTCTGGCCCGGGCGTTTTACCCAACGGGAGGTCTCGCAGCGCGTGCGCCACTTCCTCCAGAGTGATGGACTCCTCCAAAGGCTCGGAGTGGTGTTTACTCAATGGCTCCCACTCGCACTCGCTCAAGGCCGCCGATATCAGTGCGGGCTCCGGGGGCTCTCCCGCATACAGAGAAGAGTAATAGTCATGAAACGCCTGAAGCTTGGCAGCTTCAGAGGTCACCCAGGCTCCCCCAGCCCCCTTCAGCTTCGAGATATGAGGCTTGGCTGCCCGCGTACGCAGGCGCTGCGCTAGGACATCACCCACTTTGTCGCCTCCATCGTAAAAGCGCTGTCGAAGAGCAAGGAGTGCCCGTTCCGCCTTGTTCGTCCTATGGACGCGGAGCTGCCCCCGGAGGACCGCCAGCCGTCTCCGATGCGCCACCAGAGGTCGGTCCTGGTCCATTTTTTCCAGTGTCTTAATTTCGCGCTCGAGCTTAATTTCGTACAGCCGGGCCTCCCGCGCACGAGCGGCGGCTATAGCGGTGAGAGTTCCCCGTATCGAGGCCTTGAAGGCATCCCATACCAGGGGGAGGGGGGTTTCCGGTATATCATTGTTATCGAAATACTCCTGGATAGCCTCCCTTATTTCTTCCCTGTCGACCGGGTCCCGCAAAACATGGTCTGGGAACCGCCAGCAACGCGTACGGGGGGAGCGCACCAAGCGCTCATGGAGCAGCAGCTCCACGTGAGCATGGTCCGAAACCGAGATACTCGAATGTGACGCCGATATCGTGTCCCTAAGCAGGGGATGGGAGACAAAGAGCATGTCGATGCGTGAGTAGGAGCGGTGTGCATGAGAGTAATACGTGTAATCCGTCAGCCCCGGGGAGTGGTAACGCCAGATATCTACCAGGCTTAAGGCAGTGAGGGATTTTTTCATTGCTGCGGACATGGCCCCCACCCCATGAAAGGCTCCTCCACAGCGATCCAGTGCCGCGTCCCACACCAGATTGAAATCACCTCCCACAATGAGGTCCGAACTCACCGGCTCAAGGTAGTCCCGGATTATCCTGCGCAGAAAGGCATCTTGGCCCTGGTTGGGGGCGTAGAGATTGCAAAGTGTAAGTGTGCGATGGCCTCTCGCTAGCTCAACCTTCAGGAATCGGCCCTCAGTGTCCCTAACCACTTTCACACCCCCCTGTGGGAAGCCCGCCCGACAGAAAATGGCCACCCCTGCCGTCTTGGTGAGTGCTGTAGACCAGAACCTATGGGGGAAATGCGGGTGGGCCATTCGAGCAACCTCAGCTTTAAGGAGATGTGTCTCCTGCAGGAAAATTATATCCGGGCCTTGCAAGAGCAAATACCTCCAAATCTGGTGCCGTTTGCTAGGCGAGTTAAGCCCCTTCACATTCAGTGAGACAACCTTCCAGGAAGGTACAGTGGACATGGTAATTGATCAGCCAGCGCAAACAAGGTCGCCAATATCCCCCAGGCCCCCAGGAACCCCCCCCCCCCGCCAGAGGGGCAAGAGAAGGAGAGGTAGGGAGGAAAGGTGAAGGGTAAGGTCGGGGGGAAGAACAGAAACAGTAAAACAGCCAACATGGCCAACGAGGCCTATTCCAGTCAAGGGAGTTGCCAGGCACAGTGGCACAGGCTATCCCGGAGATGTCACTCTCCCAAGAATAGGAGTGGGGGTCCGTCGGCACCATCACTGTACATCAAGGACACCAGGGGTAACTCCGGGCCACCGCCCCTTAGGCGAGGGCGCCGTGTCAGAGAGAGGCAGGCGTCAAGCCCACCCCACCTGGGGTGGACAGGTCGTTGAAGTGGGGGTCAAAGCAGAGAGAGAACTGGGCGAACAGACAGCAAGCCCCCCCGTCCCGGGGGCCCGCAGCAAGGACAAGCTCAGAGACATACAGAGTCATTTGGGGGCGGACTCCTGCGATCCCACTGGCGACGAGCCCCCTTCCAACGATCGGATGTGCTGTATGATGTCCTGCTTGTCCCGCGACGATCTACTGGCAGCAGGAGAGAGAGATTTCCCTGGACGGCGCACCCTGGACCAACTGGGCTTGAGCGGGACACGTGGCACCGCAGTGCGGCGCGAAGGACTGACCGGCGGGGAGTCCGGGATCTGGAGCAACTGTGCCGCTTCTCGGTATGAACGCAACACCCGGCGTCTGGACTCCCATTGGAATATGAGGGCGAAGGGATGGCCCCACTGGTAACGGATGTTAAGGTCCCTCAGCTTATCGGTGATCGGTCTGAAGTCTCTCCGACGGCGGAGGGTCGTGGGAGCCAAGTCCTGGAATAATTGGATGGAGGCCCCGTTGTACCTGATTTCGGGTTTGTCCCGAGTCGCCCTCAGAATGGCCTCCTTTTCGACGAAGAAGTGGACCCGCGTCAGGATTTCGGGTATTAGGCCAGGCCTCCCAGGTGGCCCAGAGACCCTATGCGCCCGGTCCAGGGTCGGTGGCGAGGCGTCGTCGTCCCCCCGAAGTTCATGGAGGAGGTCCGCCATGAAGGCCATGATATCATTACCCTCCGCTCCGATCGGGACGCCTCGTATGCGTATATTGTTGCGTCTCCCCCTGTTTTCCAAATCCTCCTGTCGGATCTGGAGCTCCACATGCTGTTCCTCCAGGGTCGCAATCCGCTGCCACAGGCGCTCCTGATCCTCTGTGCGGGCGTCGAGAGTCTTTTCCATATCATCCACCCTGTCCCCCAGCTCGCTCACATCTCTTCGGAGCTCCTTCACGCACGCCTGGACCTCCGTACGCAGCGAGCCAATTTCAGACTTAAGGTCCTGCATGAAGAGTGCCATGAAGGACTGCGTCACCGGCTCAGCCGAGGCCCCGGCCCCCGCCGACGAGGGGCCCGCCAACGCCGCGCCAGGCTTGGTCCAAAGGTCCTTCACCGTAGCATCCTTAGGGGCCGTCGGCGGCTCTTTCCCCGGCTTAGTGCGCGTCATTCTGCTACTCCACACCTCCTCGGTAGGGGATCCGCCGCCCCAGCCCGTCCGGCCCACTCAAGGCCCGATCTCTCCGCCACAGTCACCGTACAAGCCAGCAAACCCCCAATGGCTCTGAGGGGAATCCGCTCGCAGCCCAACGTCTACCCTCTGCTCCGGGTCTGGTCGGCAGAGGCCTAGGTCGTGGCGCCGTAGTGCGCAGGCCCCAGGGCGGGCGGCACAGGAGGCACCGGGGTCCGCACCCGCCGGGACCGCCTCAGAAGCGTGTGCACCACCAGTCACTGTGCCGGAAGGGCTCCGTCTTAGCCAGCAGCAGTCCCAGAGTCCCGGATGCCGTGTGGCCCGCCGCCCCCTCCGCAGTGTCCTCACCGCACCCCGGGGATGTCTCGGTATTCTTCTGCCGGAGGACAAGATCTCCACCGCCCACGTGGCGGGAAGCCCAGCAGCAAGCGGACCCCGTCCACCAAGGGCCCCGTCAGTTCCACACAGCTCGGTCCCTCTCCCCTCAGAGTCTTGCTGTGCGAAGCAGGGTTGGGGCGCGCAGGTAGGAGGGTGTGCTAGTCATCCGGGTGGTGGCCCCGGTCAGGGCCGAGGCAGGAGCGTTGCAACAGCAACGGATGCAGGCCAGGGTGTCTCTACATAAAGGGCCCAGTCCAGGCACTCTACTCCCAGCCCCACCCCGGCTCCGTCGTCTCCACAGCAGGCAGCGCCTCCAGCAGGTAGCGCCCCCCAAGTCGCCAGAGTAGGCCTCACCACAGCGGCAGTCGCGGTCGTCCCCGCCTCCGCAGGCCTTCCGCCCCCTCAGCACCCCGCCGAAGAGTTGTCTCGGAGCTCCGGCATCCGGCGTCCTCCTCACCTCAATCACTGCCGCTCGCCCTGCACCTCTGGAGGCCTCAGCTTCCGGCCGCCCCGGCCGCCTCTGTCACCGCTCCGCAGGCCCGGGGTCTCAAAATGGCGGGCTCGCACTCTTCAGCTAGCCCGTCCCATCAGCGCTGCAGCCCCCGCCGGACTTCAAGGGCGCCCCGCCGCCGCTTCTCGGCTCCCGCGTCGTCACCCAGAGCCTTAGGGCAGCTCCGCCAGCCGGTCCCGGCACTCGGCCACTCTGCTCCGGTCTCTCCGGGCACTTAAGATGGCGGGCTCACCCGCTGCAGCCAGGGCCTCTCCGCAGCCACGGCCGCGATCGCCGCTATCACGCAGCCCGGGACTCCTCGAGTCGACCGGAGGCAGCCCGCTCCCGTCTGCCGTCTATTCGCCCCCTCTGGAGGCGTCACCCCTGCCGCTGAGACCTCTTCTGCTGTGGATTCTTTCGGCGGTGACCCGGAGCCCCGGCAGCGCACGTCTCACGCCATTGCCAGCCTGGCCACGCCCCCCGTGGCAATCCTTTTAACAAGGAGCCGGACACAGTTCATGTCTCATAGTCGGCTGACTAAATATGAGAAAGTCATTCTTGGTGCAACAAATGTGAGCCTTGAGAGATGTGTGAATGTGAATCCAGCAACACTGTTGCCTGATGCTGAAAGTGTGGGAGTGAGAGATGAAGTTGATCATGATTGCCTGGATGTGCTTGATTACTGTACAAAACCAAGACCAGACATAAGAGATCTGCCACTGTCTGAGAGTGATCATGTGTTGTTTGTGGATGGATCTTGTTTGAGAACGGATGAAGGAACACTGAGTGCCGCATATGCTGTGTGTACAGTTTCAGGAGTTGTGGAAGCATCACCTTTGAAAGGAGTTAAATCCGCTCAGGTGGCAGAATTGGTGGCACTAACAAAGGCTTGCAAGATTGGAAGAAATGTGAGAGTGACTGTAATGACTGACAGCCAGTATGGTTTCGGAGTTGTCCATGATTTTGGCCAGTTATGGCTACAAAGAGGTTTCCTGACGTCAAGTGGAACTCCCATAAAGAATGCTGAAGTGGTTGGAAAATTGCTTGAGGCGATACAGCTACCTAAAGAACTAGCAGTTGTGAAATGTGCTGCTCATGGTCAAGGTGATGATTTTGTCACCCTTGGAAACAAATTTGCCAATGACATAGCACAGTATTGTGCAAGGAATAATCATTCCATTAACCGGAGTAAAGAAAGAGAAATGTCTTCTTGTTCCTTAATGTTTACTAATGTGGTGGGAACATGGGAAGAAGTGAAACAGTTACAGGATGAGGCAGGAGATGAGGAAATGAAAGATTGGGTGAAAGCAGGTTGTGCACTGAGGGAAAAAGACCACGTGTGGGTCTATAGGGATGGAAGACCAGTCATGCCCAATAGCATGTTGTCAACAATGGCACGGATGTATCATGGCCAGGGACACCTGGGGAGGGATGCTATGATAAGGGCCTTTAAGCAGACTTGGTACAATGCAAAATTCAGGCTGATAGCACAGAGTCTCTGCCAGAGATGCCTGATATGTCAGCAATTCAATCCTGGAAAGAGAACAGTGGTGAGCCTAGGTACAATAGGCAGGGAGGGAGGACCCTTCACAAGAATGCAGATAGATTTCATTGAAATGCCCCAAGTCAACAGATTGAGGTATGTCCTGGTGGTGGTCTGTTTGTTCTCCAGGTGGGTGGAGGCATTTCCAACCAGAAGAAATGATGGGATAACAGTGGCCAAGCTATTGTTAAGAGAATTCATCCCGAGGTATGGGTTCCCAGTGACCATTGAATCAGACAGAGGAGGACACTTTTATAATGAAATCATGGGTTTGATCTGTGAAGCATTAGGTGTACAGCAGAAGCTACATTGTGCTTACCGACCAGAGGCTTCTGGTGTGGTTGAACAAATGAATGGTACCATCAAAAACAGAATTGGCAAAATGTGCCTGGCCACAGGAATGAAATGGCCTGATGTCTTGCCTCTAGTCCTGATGACAATTAGATCTACTCCAGACAGAACAACAGGTTTGAGTCCACATGAAATTATCATGGGACGTTCTATGAGACATGCGTTTGTGCCAGTCAACAAGCTGATGACTATAACTGATGACATGATTTTGGATTACTGTAAGGGCCTGGCTGACACAGTTCATTCTGTGTTTCACCAGGTTGGAGAAGAGGCCATCACCCTTGAAAAGAAACCAGCCCATGATCTGAGCCCAGGGGACTGGGTAAGAATAAACGTTCACAGAAGAAGGAATTGCCTGGTTCCAAGGTGGGGAAGGCCAAGACAAGTCATTCTGACCACAACGACTGCTGTGAAGTGTGCTGGAGTGAAAAATTGGATACATGCAAGTCACACTCTGAGAGTTCCAAACCCAAGTGACGGCACTGGAAAAGAATACTTCGAAGAATCAGATTCCAGTCATGATGCAGACAGTGAGGCAGTAAAAAGGAAAAAGAATCCTGAAAGGGGGGAAAGTGAGTCAAGAGAAGCTTTTGTCCCACCAGAAGAAATTCTGAAAAGAACATTGCAAACTTCAGAGACAAGTCCAGAATCTGAAGAAGTGCCTGAAGTTCTAACTAACCGTGACGAACACAAAAAGAAAGAAAGAAAAGAAAAGAACATTCCAACAGAAGTGACACCTGAATCAAATGAGATAATTGGACAAGTTCCACCTGAGATAATTCTTGAAGAAGAAGGGACAGAAAAAGAAAGAGAGGGACAGATTGCGGAAAAACCCAGAGGAGGTGTAGGGAACATTGATAACAAGCTAGGTGAAGGGATAAGTAGACAGCAAGAAGACTGCGTGTCAGAGACCCGAGGAGGGACAGAAGTAGGGAGATCTAAATTGGTGGAAAAAGAGACTGTTGGAGAAAAGCAGGTTGTTGGAGAAAAGAAAACTGTTGATGAACAAGAAGCAACTGAGACAGAATCTGATGAAAGTGAAAATGAGATACATGGAGGACGAGTTCTGAGAAAGAGAACTTGGATTGGAGAGAGAAACAATAAAGAGGGAATCAAAAGAGAAATGCTAAGGGAGATCTTTGGCCCAACAAGATAAAGAGACTGAGATATCGACTGACACGAGTTAACTCCTCGAAAGCTGAACAGGTGAACGAAGTGTCAAGTCAAAACCAAACGAAAGAAGAGAAAACAAAGATATCTGAAGGAACTAAAAATCAGAAAACCAAACCAGAAGTATAAGTCACCAGAATGGACATATGTGGCACTGCCTGAACAAGGAGAAGAGGCAGATAGTCAAGGTAGTCCAGAGGAGGCTTTACTGAAAGTGGTTGAAGAAGAAGAAGCAGTGGGAATCCTGAGAGTTATCTTGTCCGACATTGGAGAAGAAACGGATGTTCAGGACCTAATACAGTTTGATGATGATGAGGAAACAGTGAAAAGTGATGAAAATCCAAATTGAGTAAATCCAAAGAAGTCATTTGAAGAAGAAAGTGAAGAAGTAAAATTAAGAACTAATAGATTGTAATAATCTGGTGGGTACTTGCTGCCCTAAAAAGTTTGGTAGTGGAGTAGAAGAGGCTAAGTCAAAAGACACGGTCAAATTCACAAGATGGCTAACACTGAGAATAATCAAAGTAGATGTACCTTCTTGAAAAGATGGTGCAAAATGTGCTGCTGCTGTACAGGATTATTAATGCTGCTTTGGAGCGTGCTTGCTCTACTGATCTCTTTTAGAGTAACGATAGACACTTTAGAAGGACATACTGAGAACAAGACTAACATAGGGAAGAGTTCACAGAAGATAGTTCCAACTAGAACTAGCAATGTAATATACATAAGGATAGGTCTATTAATGATTTTTCTAGCAATGTGTTTTCAAAATTATTGTACGAATATGTAAAGACAATGGATGTAAGGGATTGCTACGTCTGTATGCAATTACCTGCTTCTGTTTCGGAGGGAGTGACTTATCACCTCCTTCCGGCTACGTATGGAATTTCATGTAGTGTGTTGATTAGTATATTCTATCAATTAGGGAAATTAGATTATAACATGTCTAATGTAGATAATATTCTTGGGCTACTGCCTATGAATAAAGAACTGAATCCTGCTAAAGAAGCTAACACTTTAGGTGAAATTTTTATAGAAACTAGAGAATTAACATTAGAATATGTTTTTAGAAACAATTTAACATGCAGTTTGAAAGAAGAAGAGAAAACTTTCCTAGACATGGTTGAGAGTAGAAGATTGAACATGCATAAGAAAGCAGAAGGGCATAAAATGAGTGAAACAATGTGGGATATTGAGAAATAAAAAGAGTTGAAAAATGGAGCCAGTCCAACTATGGCTATAGATGCACCACAGAAAGGCAAACTATGCATTACCAGGAAGAGATCCCAGTATGATTATTATTTCATAGGGACTAGTGAGTGCCATGATACATACTTTATTGCAACCGGATGGGGATTTAGAGGAGGAGAAGATCCAGTTTTTCCGGGAGTGTATTATATTTGTGGGAACAAGGCTTATTACAGGTTGCCTGACCATTGGTTTGGCACATGTTATGTTGGCCTGGTCTTTCCAAAGATTTTTCACATGGATAGAGTAGAAAATGCTGAACATACTAATCCATTAACACGCTATAGAAGAGAAACATGGACAGAAATTGTAGGAGATATTTTTGGAGCTTTAATACCAGCAGTGGGAATTTCATTGAATGCATATGGCATTCGGAAGCTGTCAACAGTGGTGGATCGATTGTCAACAAGCACCGCTGGAGGCTTTCTTTTGGTAAATACTGAAATGGTTGCCTTACGCGCTATGGCGATGCAAAATCGACTTGCCCCTGACATTCTATTGGCAAAAGAGGGTGGAGTCTGTGGAATGCTGAAAGTTCAACATTGTTGCACTTACATTCCTGACGAAAGCAAAGATCTAAAGGTCTATATCAAAAATATTACTGATTTACATGAAGAATTAGTACCACTGGAAGCTGAAAGTATCTGGACTAAAATGGCTAATAAGATGATTGCTATTAAGAATTTTGTAGCTAAAATAGGTAGTACCATTTTTGGTAAGATATTATTTCCATTAACGTGTGTAATTGTTGCACTATTAATTCTTAGATTAGGGTGTATGTGTTGTAGATACAGAAGAAATAAAAAGAAAATAATACGAGAAAATGTTAAAAAGAGACAAAAGAAACCAGAAAGAGATAGAATTAGAAGAATTGAGGGAAAGCATGTATATAGAAACTAAAAGAGAAGATGATATGGAAACAAGGGTTTAAAAAAATGAACAAGAAGACATTTTGAATTTCTTCAAAAAGGGGAAATTAAATTGATTTTTTGGGTTTTGATTTTTGTGGTGATAATATATCACCAAAGGGGGGATTGATGGAGCAGGGTTTTTACTTTTAAACCAAATACCTGTTTCATTTTCGTATGTCATTATTAAAAGTACTACTGACTAATTAGTAATTACTAAAGATTTGTGAAGTCTTGTCTAACCAACCTTATTAACAGAAGAATTACACGTGGGAATGCTATTGCATGGCTAAAATATTAAGTGAATTAAGTTGGTGAGCAAATTGACAGAATAAATATTGCTTATGTGATGTTATTGTGTTTTGCGCTTATAATTAATATTCATTAATGGCTTTTGATGTCGCAAATGGCTAGATAAATGCATACACATAAGGGTATTAGCAGGGGAATAACACTGTATAATCATTTCCATGCAGTAATTATGCTTTGTGTTTCTTTTTACTTAAGTTGACCATTGTGGCCTGCTATAAAATGGCTACCACCCGCAGCCTGCATTTGAGTAGATGAAAATTGAAAGGAGGCTTTGCGCTGACTGTGACCTTGTCCTCCAATTGAACTGAAAAGCCATGAACATGATGACAAATCTGGGAGTGATGCCAGATGCCCCTGAACGAGAAGATTTGTTGCGAATCCATAATCCGACCTGATGAACTTATGATGGTCCCATGGATGAGATACATTTTATCCTAAAGAGACATCCGTAGAAGTAACAAATTAGTTATGGACTCCTAATTTCTATTCCTTATTTGAGACTATCAATACGTGAGAAAATCTATCGTTGTATCCCAATGTACCAAGACGACATCATTTCCGCCATTCGACTGTTTTTGTAAGATATGATTGCAACATTTGGAATGTAAATTTGGTATAAATATTAGTAGACTAGAGAGGTCTAGGGCCACTTCTTCCTGAACCAATGATCAGAGGTCCCGATGCTGACGGAGAGGACGGTGACTCTACATGACGGCTAGAAACTTTAACTATTTGCTGAGGACCAGTTCTGACTTAGAAAACAACTTTTAGCCAGAATAGGTAAATATGGAAATTATGATCTTGCATTTAATTGGCTTTTCTTACAATTTTAGATAAACAATATTCTGTTTGAATTACTGTGTCGGGTGGTTATTTTATTGTCATGTTTATTGAATATATAGAGTGTTAAGTTGTTTTCACCAAATCTATAGCAACTAGTTGATGCATTGACCTCAGGGTACATGCAGATTGGTTAGGTATATTGAAAAGTGTTTCCCCTTCTACATGGCACGGATAGAGTGGTAGGATGAATGTTGGTGTTATGGGCCCCACCAGCGTGTGATGTGTGTGTGCGCGTGTGACTGTAAATCACTCCGTCCATGGAAGTAGAGGGGATTCGGGACTCCGATCTGCACCAAAACCACTATCATTTGGAGATAGGCCCAGGTAAAATAGGGTTTCTTCATGTCTAGAGGACCATTGCGGTTGGGGGTATCCCCCAACGGAATCACTGGTCGCGTACTGCAGCTGCAGGAGACTGGGATCCTGGTTTACGGACACTTTTACCGCGCTCAGGGAGTGCTGCCAGCCTACATATGGTGCTGCTGTCCCAATAACTGGGGTGTCAGCGGGGCAAACACAAGGGGACATTATGTCAATAGAACACTTGTCACGCCCAGGGTGCATTAAATCTCTACTTCAACGGAGGAGGAATTTGGCACCGCTGGGGATGCTCTGGGTTTGTGGGGGGGGCATCCCCCCCGCCACCCTAGTACTAGGGAGCATGATGGGAGGGGCGAAGTAGGACTTAGTCAACCCTCAATGCTTGAACTTTACAGACAGCGCGCAATGCTTAAGTCAGACAGATTCCCGAAGCTGTTATGCCTAGCGCAATGCTTAAGCCAGACAGATTCCCGAAGCTGGTATGCCTAGGGGGTTTCATCACTGAGGGATCTGTAGGGGCATAATTCCTATAAAGAATAAGGGATGGTGGGCAGGGGCAAGAGTCGCCCCTTGCCCATGGTCACGCGCGGACAGCTAGGAGCACTCCTGTGCTCCAGGTTTAGCAATCAGAGGGGACTGGCCAAAGGTTAAGTAAAACCCTTCTCGCCTTAATAGCCAAAAAGGGCCGGCCCAGAATTGTGAAGAGGTGTAACCTTCCCGCAGGGGGGCGAATAGTTCTTCTTCGCAGGCCCAACAGGTCCTTTATTTCAGCAGACCCTATCCGATTGGGATGGCGTCTCGGTCTTTGGGGACATAGATGGGGCCATCTACAACACCAGGAGCTATAGCTCACTGGTAAGTCTTGGGCCTGTGGATATAAGGGATCTCACAAGGTTTGAGTCCCGCTAGCGCTGTCACACTGTCAGGAGGTGGCAGAATTTCAAACTCTTCTTTCTGCTAGGATGGTTCCCTTCCAGCTAGTTGCAGGAAGCCCTAGTTAGGAGAGGTTGCAGGTAAGACTATAGCGGTTTGGTTGGGGGCCCTGGCTGCGACGGTGAGCCGCCTCCAGGGCTGTGGCGAAGTTACAGGGCGATCTGGAAGCAGGCCGGTACAAAGGGTACCTCTGCGCGGCACCATAAGGGAGGCCTGAGCCAAAACCGAGGAGCCTCAGGGGAGGTCCCGGAAGCCGTGTCGCCGCCCCGCTAGTCCTGCGGGCGGTTGTGGGCCTGAACAACCGGGGGCTTGCTAAGCGACGCTCCGCCCCGATAGGGGGGCGTGAGTAGAAGTTACCAACGGCACGTGATCGTAGAAAGAATCACATGGATGGCAGCATCAGCGGGCATCGCTCCCGCGCTGCCCGGTTCATCAGGCGGGCAGGTGACCCAGTTGGTTGCCTGCCCTTGGATCGCCCATAAGATAACCCACCCATTACATATTCTGGAATTATGTAATAAACCTGCAGCATTGTTACCCAACACCAACTGTCTTGTGTGTGTCATTTGGGTAACCTACTATGGGGGAGGGGGGACAGCGGGTGCCCCTGGGGGTACTATGCCGCCGACCGCAGCCCCCGCAGGGGGCCAATTGGCGGTCGGCGCCTTAGTGCCCCCGGGGCACTGGTCACCCCTCCCCACCCCCTCCCACAAGGGGGGGGGGGGGGGCGGGGACGCAGACCGGAGCCCCCCTCCTCGGGCTGGCCGGAAGTGACGCGCAATGCGTGTCACTTCCTGGCCCTGGTGTGAGGGGGAGGCTATTTAGCCTTCCCCCACCCTCCTGGTGACCTCTTTGTCGCCCACCTCGCCATTTCCCTCCCTACCGCTTACCCGGCGTAGGCGTTGGGTGGGGGGGGTTTCTGAGCGTTGTAATGTTTTCTTTTTTCGTTGCAGGCGGAGTTACAGGGCGTTCTCGAAGCAGGCCGGTACAATGGGTACCTCTGCGCGGCACCATAAGGGGTGCCTGAGCCAAAACCGAGGAGCCTCAGGGGAGGTCCCGGAAGCCGTGTCGGCGCTCCGCTAGTCCTGCGGGCGGTTGTGGGCCTGAACAACCGGGGGCT
Source organism: Triturus cristatus (assembly GCF_964204655.1). NCBI lineage: Eukaryota > Metazoa > Chordata > Amphibia > Caudata > Salamandridae > Triturus > Triturus cristatus. Next base: position 80,690,601 of record NC_140586.1, on the reverse strand, counting down.
TGCTAAGCGACGGTCCGCCCCGATAGGGGGGCGTGAGTAGAAGTTACCAACGGCACGTGATCGTAGACAGAATCACATGGATGGCAGCATCAGCGGGCATCCTCCCGCGCTGCCTGGCTCATCAGGCGGGCAGGCAACCCAGTTGGTTGCCTGCCCTTGGATCGCCCATAAGATAACCCACCCATTACATATTCTGGAAGTATGTAATAAACCTGCAGCATTGTTACCCAACACCAACTGTCTTGTGTGTGTCATTTGGGTAACCTACTATGGGGGAGGGGGGACAGCGGGGTGCCCCTGGGGGTACTATGACTATTACATCATGTTTATATCTGCCGCTGCTTACGTCATTGAGCCTATTTTCTTGTTTGGTTTCCCCTGGACGGCGCTTGCTAAATCTCTTGTAATTAGCAAAAATCTTAATAGGGACTTACAGCTCCCCACGCACCCCCCCCATACTTACCATTTGTTAATTCCAATGTTGCTCTGACGAGAGAGACAGGAGACAGGAGCAGAAGCTACTGCAGCGACTGCTGACGTCAGGAAGACTGCGCTGTGATTGGACAGTGGGTTAGAATGGTGGAAGCACGGTGATTGGTGTGCTAGTGTACGCCACGCAAGGATTGGGGAACATACAGGGTGACGTAGACGCTCCAGGATTGGTGCGTTGGTGTGAGTCGTGCTGGGATTCGTGGACTGAGTCAGTGACGTAGACGCTCCAGGATTGGTGCGTTAGTGTGAGTCGCGCTGTAATTGGACAGGAGATCGTACAGTTGTAGAAGAGACAGGAGGGTTGCGGAAAATAAGAAAATGTATTACCACGCTGAGGAAAAGAAAAAGAAATCCTTGTTTAGTAAGGTTAAGAACTGGTTTGACAAGGATAAGGATATTGTGACTAGAGAAGGACAGTTACTTCCTCCGATAAGAACCCCCGCATCCTTCATGGTCGCGAAATATGGGTATCATACCTGTATTTGGTTAGACAACTGGGTAAAGTATACTAAAGAGGATGGAGTTTTAGCTTTCCCGGAGCATGGCTCATTTAATCTGGCCATACTGAGAAATTTAAGGGAGAAGATGATGAGTCTAGAGCCTCGGCCTAGGCCAACGCAGTTTGAGGCATTGACTGAATGGGAAGATTAAATGCATGAGCGAGAAAAGTAGAGGAGTGGAGGAAATTATAGGTATATGTTCGGGCGAAAGTATGATCGTGAAACTCATCATGACCGGATGAGAAGATGGCGAGATGCCAGTATGACGGAGGGATTATATCCTGTAAGGACTGCAGAGGAGACAGAAGGGAAAAAGTGTACAGAGAAAGAACATAATGTAGAAACAAGGAGATATGGGGCGAATGAGTCTGATGATGATGTCTTAGATGACATGTTCTACAAAAGACCACCCCCGTATAGACGAGAACCAGAGGTAGGAACATCAGTTACCCCAATGAGAGACACCCTGCGGATTATAAAGACAGAAGTCATGACCCCTGAGTTGAAAAGTAGTAATTCTCTTGCAGAGAGAGAGAGAGAGAGAGAAAGGGAGAATGAAATTGAGGATGAAAAGACCAGAGAACTAGCAAGAACCACATTTGAATTGACAGAGAAAATCAGAGAACTGACTAAAAATCTTGAAGCAGTTACGGTGCCTGTAACAATAGGTCCGGTTATGCCTGTTTTCGAAAAGCAGAGGGTTGGTGAAGGTGGTTTGACAGTTCCATATGTAGGCAACAGATTGATTGTTCCTCCAGAGCAGGCAGAAATGAGAACGGGAGAAAATCAGTGGAGATCAGGAGAAAATCAGTGGAGACATACCATATGTGGAGGAGAGTTGAATGTGCAGACTAACTCAGGTTTTAATTCCGGCTGTGTGGAAGGGAACAGAATGATTGGAGGATCGATCTTAGAACCACAAAGAGTGACAACACCAGTGGGTGCAGAAAAATCCACAGGGATAACTGATGAAGATTTGAATGATTAGCTGAAAACTTTGCAGAGGAAAGAAAAAGAATTCCAGGGAATTGATGTAGCTAGGATACGTATGGAAATGGAGGAGCTGATTGTAGGAACAATCCCTACAGAAACGCTGAAAAATTATCAGGAGGGGGAAATACTATTCCTATGTAAGAGTATCACATGGAGAGCAAAGAACATACATGACAGGTTGAAATGAATAGCCAGTGAAATGGGAGTCGACATGGACAAGGTAAAAGCTTTACAAAAGCCTTACCGAGTAGATTTTACAGATAAGGACATTGAGAATCTGAATAATGCAGGCCGAACAGGACAGATTAAGGAGATGATTGCGTTGCTGCGAAAATGGGGAGATGTGGAGAGATGGAAAGATAGATGTTATAGAAAACGAGAGGATGCAGCAGACAGAACTTACTCAACATTCCCTATGAAAGAAAAGGAGAAAGCAGTGACAGCTTATCCCATGAGGGAGATTCCAGGATGAGGGTACGTACATGTCCCATGGACCAGACAAGATATTTTGTCATTTACAAATGATTTCCCTCGACTAAGAGAGAAGCCTGTCGAGTGGTATCGACAGGTTGACAGATTTGTGAAGTTGTCAAAAGTGCTGTGGATCGACCCGAATAGTCTGTTTGATATAATTGTACCAGCAGACTTATGGACAGAATGTAAGATAGTCATAGATTGGCCCACTAAAGAATACCCGAGAGATCCAAAGACAGGAGCTCCAGACCCGGAGGTCATGAAAAAGTATGAGCAGGTTATGGCTTTCCTGAAAAATAAGGTAACCCCCAAGGAAACAGACTGGGTTAAAATAGATCGAACACATCAAGAAGTGAAGGAATCAGTCCATGCTTACTATGAAAGGCTAATACTGGCTTTCAAACAGTTCAGTGGAGATGAACATCTGGGTGACAAGGATCTGAGCCATTTTGTCTATAGATTTGTGTATGGCTTGCGACCTGAAATCAGTGAAATGATAAGGCAACATACCGTAGACTGGCAGAGCAAAAAGATTGATGAGATCCTGAGACATGCAAAATACTTCAGTGATGAGATTGAGGCAAAGCAAAGGAAACTGAAGGAAAAGGCAATGTGGGCACAGGTGAAAGTTGCAGAAAGACAGGAAGCTCAGTTGGTTGAACAAGCAAATAACCCAGGAAATAAACCCAGATTTGGCCCAGGAAAAGGGAAAGGCAATATTGAGGAAGCAAAGAAAAGGTTTCCCTGCCACAACTGTGGACAATTAGGGCACTGGAAATCCGAGTGTAAGAATCCACCGTCTATTAATGATGACAATCCATCATTGAATTCACAGGTGCAGAGTGAGGGGTGTGGTCAGCATCAGCAACAGCAGAAGGCTGTTAAGCAGCAGAATCAGGTGCCGAAACCACCCTTGCCACAAAGAAGAGGATCCCAGAAGTAGAGCCAGGATTCGGGGTTCTACGACGAAGAACAGGTAAACAAGCCAAAACGCGCAAGCGCTGTGTCACAATATTGGCTAAGGAATGAGGGAAGTGATTCTGAGCGAGACTTCTGACGGTGCCGAAGAGAGGAGGAAGAGTGCGTACTTGGCGCAACTCTAGAAATAGACCAGGCAGGACCTTTTGTAGATGGAAAAATCAATGGTGAAAGTGTTACTTTTCTAGTTGACACAGGAGCTACGAGATCAACTGTCAGGTCAGCTGATATAAAGAATCTTCCTCTCTCGGATGAAGCAATCCAAGTAGTTGGTGTGTCCAACACACAGATCAAAACTCATCTTACTGAACCAGTAAGGGTTAGAATAGGGAAATTCTCAGACATGCACCGATTCGTGGTGTGTGACACTAGTCCTGTGAACTTGCTAGGCAGGGATCTGCTGTGCAAGATGAATTGCACTATTTTCTGTACTCCAGATGGAATAACCTTTGAAACACCAGATGAGGATGTCCTATACAGAATGACCCTGGATAACAGGGAAAGTGAGGCTATGGGAACATATGCTGTGTTTAATCCGGATGCATTACCCCCAGAATTAAAACAGACAGTAAAAGCAGCAGTTTGGGATTTTACTGGAGAAGATGTGGGCCTGATGTGAAATATAGATCCAGTAAAAATTACTGTAAAAGATGGAGTGGTTTACCCAAACATCCCGAATACAGACTGACACCTGAAATAATTGAAGGAATAACACCCATAATTGAGAAAATGATCCAGCAGGGGGTGTTAAGAGACATATTGAGCAGCCCATGTAATTCACCAATAATGGGACTGAAGAAACCCAATGGGAAGTTCAGAATAGTACAGGATTTAAGAAAAATTAACAAGATTGTTGTGCCATGCTGTCCCATTGTGCCAAGTCCATCAGTGATTTTGTATCAGATTCCCCATGATGCAGAATGGTACACAGTAATTGATTTGTGCCATGCTTTCTTTTCAATCCCGTTGCATCACGACAGCCAGCCGATTTTTGCATTTAGATTTGGAGAGCGAATTTTTGCATGGTGCCGAATTCCACAGGGGTATACGGAGAGCCCTTCGATATTTAATCAATTGCTGAAGAAATCTCTGGACAGTTTAACAATGCCTGAAAATTCGGTTTTGGTCCAATACATTGATGACCTGCTTGTGGCATCAAAAACACGTGAAGCCTGTGAAGTAGACACCATTGCTTTACTGAATCACTTGGCAGATGGAGGATTAAAAGTATCTCCAGCCAAATTGCAATTCTGCAAAAGAGAAGTCCAGTATCTGGGACATAATATTGAGAAAGGCCTGAGGAAAGTGACCATTGACAGGATTAAAATCATCAGAGGGATGAGAGCCCCAATGACACAAAGAGAAGTGAGAATGTTCCTAGGAATGGTTGGTTATTGTCGTCAGTGGATAAGTAACTTTTCCCTGATTGCCAAGCCACTGATTAAATTGACCAAAAGTGAGGTGAAAGGCCCATTGGAATTAAACCCAGAAGAAATGGCAGCATTTAAAGAGTTAAAGAACAGGTTATGTGAAGCTCCTGCCCTAGGAATGCCAGATTACGAAAAAGAATTTGAGCTGTACTGTAGTGAGAGAAATGGATGTGCACTTTCAGTGTTTATCCAGAAACATGGACGTCTGAGGAGGCCAATTGCATACTTCTCATCAACACTTGACCCAGTAGCTGTGGGTTTACCAGGTTGCCTGAAAGCAGTAGCTGCTACATGCAGAAGTCTGGATCAAAGTGAGGGAATTATAATGGGATATCCTGTACGGGTATTCGTACCTCATGATGTGGCAATCCTTTTAACAAGGAGCCGGACACAGTTCATGTCTCATAGTCGACTGACTAAATATGAGAAAGTCATTCTTGGTGCAACAAATGTGAGCCTTGAGAGATGTGTGAATGTGAATCCAGCAACACTGTTGCCTGATGCTGAAAGTGTGGGAGTGAGAGATGAAGTTGATCATGATTGCCTGGATGTGCTTGATTACTGTACAAAACCAAGACCAGACATAAGAGATCTGCCACTGTCTGAGAGTGATCATGTGTTGTTTGTGGATGGATCTTGTTTGAGAACGGATGAAGGAACACTGAGTGCCGCATATGCTGCGTGTACAGTTTCAGGAGTTGTGGAAGCATCACCTTTGAAAGGAGTTAAATCCGCTCAGGTGGCAGAATTGGTGGCACTAACAAAGGCTTGCAAGATTGGAAGAAATGTGAGAGTGACTGTAATGACTGACAGCCAGTATGGTTTCGGAGTTGTCCATGATTTTGGCCAGTTATGGCTACAAAGAGGTTTCCTGACGTCAAGTGGAACTCCCATAAAGAATGCTGAAGTGGTTGGAAAATTGCTTGAGGCGATACAGCTACCTAAAGAACTAGCAGTTGTGAAATGTGCTGCTCATGGTCAAGGTGATGATTTTGTCACCCTTGGAAACAAATTTGCCAATGACATAGCACAGTATTGTGCAAGGAATAATCATTCCATTAACCGGAGTAAAGAAAGAGAAATGTCTTCTTGTTCCTTAATGTTTACTAATGTGGTGGGAACATGGGAAGAAGTGAAACAGTTACAGGATGAGGCAGGAGATGAGGAAATGAAAGATTGGGTGAAAGCAGGTTGTGCACTGAGGGAAAAAGACCATGTGTGGGTCTATAGGGATGGAAGACCAGTCATGCCCAATAGCATGTTGTCAACAATGGCACGGATGTATCATGGCCAGGGACACCTGGGGAGGGATGCTATGATAAGGACCTTTAAGCAGACTTGGTACAATGCAAAATTCAGGCTGATAGCACAGAGTCTCTGCCAGAGATGCCTGATATGTCAGCAATTCAATCCTGGAAAGAGAACAGTGGTGAGCCTAGGTACAATAGGCAGGGAGGGAGGACCCTTCACAAGAATGCAGATAGATTTCATTGAAATGCCCCAAGTCAACAGATTGAGGTATGTCCTGGTGGTGGTCTGTTTGTTCTCCAGGTGGGTGGAGGCATTTCCAACCAGAAGAAATGATGGGATAACAGTGGCCAAGCTATTGTTAAGAGAATTCATCCCGAGGTATGGGTTCCCAGTGACCATTGAATCAGACAGAGGAGGACACTTTTATAATGAAATCATGGGTTTGATCTGTGAAGCATTAGGTGTACAGCAGAAGCTACATTGTGCTTACCGACCAGAGGCTTCTGGTGTGGTTGAACAAATGAATGGTACCATCAAAAACAGAATTGGCAAAATGTGCCTGGCCACAGGAATGAAATGGCCTGATGTCTTGCCTCTAGTCCTGATGACAATTAGATCTACTCCAGACAGAACAACAGGTTTGAGTCCACATGAAATTATCATGGGACGTGCTATGAGACATGCGTTTGTGCCAGTCAACAAGCTGATGACTATAACTGATGACATGATTTTGGATTACTGTAAGGGCCTGGCTGACACAGTTCATTCTGTGTTTCACCAGGTTGGAGAAGAGGCCATCACCCTTGAAAAGAAACCAGCCCATGATCTGAGCCCAGGGGACTGGGTAAGAATAAACGTTCACAGAAGAAGGAATTGCCTGGTTCCAAGGTGGGGAAGGCCAAGACAAGTCATTCTGACCACAACGACTGCTGTGAAGTGTGCTGGAGTGAAAAATTGGATACATGCAAGTCACACTCTGAGAGTTCCAAACCCAAGTGACGGCACTGGAAAAGAATACTTCGAAGAATCAGATTCCAGTCATGATGCAGACAGTGAGGCAGTAAAAAGGAAAAAGAATCCTGAAAGGGGGGAAAGTGAGTCAAGAGAAGCTTTTGTCCCACCAGAAGAAATTCTGAAAAGAACATTGCAAACTTCAGAGACAAGTCCAGAATCTGAAGAAGTGCCTGAAGTTCTAACTAACCGTGACGAACACAAAAAGAAAGAAAGAAAAGAAAAGAACATTCCAACAGAAGTGACACCTGAATCAAATGAGATAATTGGACAAGTTCCACCTGAGATAATTCTTGAAGAAGAAGGGACAGAAAAAGAAAGAGAGGGACAGATTGCGGAAAAACCCAGAGGAGGGAACATTGATAACAAGCTAGGTGAAGGGATAAGTAGACAGCAAGAAGACTGCGTGTCAGAGACCCGATGAGGGACAGAAGTAGGGAGATCTAAATTGGTGGAAAAAGAGACTGTTGGAGAAAAGCAGGTTGTTGGAGAAAAGAAAACTGTTGATGAACAAGAAGCAACTGAGACAGAATCTGATGAAAGTGAAAATGAGATACATGGAGGACGAGTTCTGAGAAAGAGAACTTGGATTGGAGAGAGAAACAATAAAGAGGGAAAACAAAAGAGAAATGCTAAGGGAGATCTTTGGCCCAACAAGATAAAGAGACTGAGATATCGACTGACACGAGTTAACTCCTCGAAAGCTGAACAGGTGAACGAAGTGTCAAGTCAAAACCAAACGAAAGAAGAGGAAACAAAGATATCTGAAGGAACTAAAAGAATCAGAAAACCAAACCAGAAGTATAAGTCACCAGAATGGACGTATGTGGCACTGCCTGAACAAGGAGAAGAGGCAGATAGTCAAGGTAGTCCAGAGGAGGCTTTACTGAAAGTGGTTGAAGAAGAAGAAGCAGTGGGAATCCTGAGAGTTATCTTGTCCGACATTGGAGAAGAAACGGATGTTCAGGACCTAATACAGTTTGATGATGATGAGGAAACAGTGAAAAGTGATGAAAATCCAAATTGAGTAAATCCAAAGAAGTCATTTGAAGAAGAAAGTGAAGAAGTAAAATTAAGAACTAATAGATTGTAATAATCTGGTGGGTACTTGCTGCCCTAAAAAGTTTGGTAGTGGAGTAGAAGAGGCTAAGTCAAAAGACACGGTCAAATTAACAAGATGGCTAACACTGAGAATAATCAAAGTAGATGTACCTTCTTGAAAAGATGGTGCAAAATGTGCTGCTGCTGTACAGGATTATTAATGCTGCTTTGGAGTGTGCTTGCTCTACTGATCTCTTTTAGAGTAACAATAGACACTTTAGAAGTACATACTGAGAACAGGACTAACATAGGGAAGAGTTCACAGAAGATAGTTCCAACTAGAACTAGCAATGTATATATACATAAGGATAGGTCTATTAATGATTTTTCTAGCAATGTGTTTTCAAAATTATTGTACGAATATGTAAAGACAATGGATGTAAGGGATTGCTACGTCTGTATGCAATTACCTGCTTCTGTTTCGGAGGGAGTGACTTATCATCACCTTCCGGCTACGTATGGAATTTCATGTAGTGTGTTGATTAGTATATTCTATCAATTAGGAAAATTAGATTATAACATGTCTAATGTAGATAATATTCTTGGGCAACTGCCTATGAATAAAGAACTGAATCCTGCTAAAGAAGCTAACACTTTAGGTGAAATTTTTATAGAAACTAGAGAATTAACATTAGAATATGTTTTTAGAAACAATTTAACATGCAGTTTGAAAGAAGAAATGAAAACTTTCCTAGACATGGTTGAGAGAAGAAGATTGAACATGCATAAGAAAGCAGAAGGGCATAAAATGAGTGAAACAATGTGGGATATTGAGAAAGAAAAAGAGTTGAAAAATGGAGCCAGTCCAACTATGGCTATAGATGCACCACAGAAAGGCAAACTATGCATTACCAGGAAGAGATCCCAGTATGATTATTATTTCATAGGGACTAGTGAGTGCCATGATACATACTTTATTGCAACCGGATGGGGATTTAGAGGAGGAGAAGATCCAGTTTTTCCGGGAGTGTATTATATTTGTGGGAACAAGGCTTATTACAGGTTGCCTGACCATTGGTTTGGCACATGTTATGTTGGCCTGGTCTTTCCAAAGATTTTTCACATGGATAGAGTAGAAAATGCTGAACATACTAATCCATTAACACGCTATAGAAGAGAAACATGGACAGAAATTGTAGGAGATATTTTTGGAGCTTTAATACCAGCAGTGGGAATTTCATTGAATGCATATGGCATTCGGAAGCTGTCAACAGTGGTGGATCGCTTGTCAACAAGCACCGCTGGAGGCTTTCTTTTGGTAAATACTGAAATGGTTGCCTTACGCGCTATGGCGATGCAAAATCGACTTGCCCTTGACATTCTATTGGCAAAAGAGGGTGGAGTCTGTGGAATGCTGAAAGTTCAACATTGTTGCACTTACATTCCTGACGAAAGCAAAGATCTAAAGGTCTATATCAAAAATATTACTGATTTACATGAAGAATTAGTACCACTGGAAGCTGAAAGTATCTGGACTAAAATGGCTAATAAGATGATTGCTATTAAGAATTTTGTAGCTAAAATAGGTAGTACCATTTTTGGTAAGATATTATTTCCATTAACGTGTGTAATTGTTGCACTATTAATTCTTAGATTAGGGTGTATGTGTTGTAGATACAGAAGAAATAAAAAGGAAATAATACGAGAAAATGTTAAAAAGAGACAAAAGAAACCAGAAAGAGATCCACAAGAAATAGAATTAGAAGAATTGAGGGAAAGCATGTATATAGAAACTAAAAGAGAAGATGATATGGAAACAAGGGTTTAAAAAAATGAACAAGAAGACATTTTGAATTTCTTCAAAAAGGGGAAATTAAATTGATTTTTGGGGTTTTGATTTTTGTGGTGATAATATATCACCAAAGGGGGGATTGATGGAGCAGGGTTTTTACTTTTAAACCAAATACCTGTTTCATTTTCGTATGTCATTATTAAAAGTACTACTGACTAATTAGTAATTACTAAAGATTTGTGAAGTCTTGTCTAACCAACATTATTAACAGAAGAATTACACGTGGGAATGCTATTGCATGGCTAAAATAATAAGTGAATTAAGTTGGTGAGCAAATTGACAGAATAAATATTGCTTATGTGATGTTATTGTGTTTTGCGCTTATAATTAATATGCATTAATGGCTTTTGATGTCACAAATGGCTAGATAAATGCATACACATAAGGGTATTAGCAGGGGAATAACACTGTATAATCATTTCCATGCAGTAATTATGCTTTGTGTTTCTTTTTACTTAAGTTGATCATTGTGGCCTGCTATAAAATGGCTACCACCCGCAGCCTGCATTTGAGTAGATGAAAATTGAAAGGAGGCTTTGCGCTGACTGTGACCTTGTCCTCCAATTGAACTGAAAAGCCATGAACATGATGACAAATCTGGGAGTGATGCCAGATGCCCCTGAACGAGAAGATTTGTTGCGAATCCATAATCCGACCTGATGAACTTATAATGGTCCCATGGATGAGATACATTTTATCCTAAAGAGACATCCGTAGAAGTAACGAATTAGTTATGGACTCCTAATTTTTATTCCTTATTTGAGACTATCAATACGTGAGAAAATCTATCATTGTATCCCAATGTACCAAGACGACATAATTTCCGCCATTCGACTGTTTTTGTAAGATATGATTTCTCGCATGCACTGTGGTGATTAAGTAACCCCTAGTGAACTGAATGATTCGAGACACCTGCTGAAGCATTTAGATCACATGGCACCGTCCCTCCCTTCTATGCTTAGTTCAAAAAAACACACTCTGCTTAAGAGAACTCGAATTCCCATAATGCTTTCCCCAATATGCCACAATGATCTGAACAATATCATTCGTGCTCTCCCCAGATTCTGAAATGAAACGTGCTGACTGTCAAAAAGTAAACGTATTGTGATGACAACAATTAATCAATCATCATTATTTACACAAACTCATGAAAATAAAACAATTTTGTTGAAAAGAATCCAAGTCCAACCGTAGCTATCACATGATTCAATTACTGGAATTTCTAATGATGTCGGATCGTATCTTCATATACTCCACTCCATTGTTACGCTGTCTCCGAAGTGATATTTCTTCATGTACTCGATACTCAAAAAGTTACGTTCAACACTGGGGTGCATACCTCAAGGAGGCGAAAATATTGCTAAGCCCATGGATGAGATACATTTTATCCTAAAGAGACATCCGTAGAAGTAACGAATTAGTTATGGACTCCTAATTTCTATTCCTTATTTGAGACTATCAATACGTGAGAAAATCTATCGTTGTATCCCAATGTACCAAGACGACATAATTTCCGCCATTCGACTGTTTTTGTAAGATATGATTGCAACATTTGGAATGTAAATTTGGTATAAATATTAGTAGACTAGAGAGGTCTAGGGCCACTTCTTCCCGAACCAATGATCAGAGGTCCCGATGCTGACGGAGAGGACGGTGACTCTACATGACGGCTAGAAACTTTAACTATTTGCTGAGGACCAGTTCTGACTTAGAAAACGACTTTTAGCCAGAATAGGTAAATATGGAAAATATGATCTTGCATTTAATTGGCTTTTCTTACAATTTTAGATAAACAATATTCTGTTTGAATTACTGTGTCGGGTGGTTATTTTATTGTCATGTTTATTGAGTATATAGAGTGTTAAGTTGTTTTCACCAAATCTATAGCAACTAGTTGATGCCATTGACCTCAGGGTACATGCAGATTGGTTAGGTATATTGAAAAGTGTTTCCCCTTCTACATGGCACGGATAGAGTGGTAGGATGAATGTTGGTGTTATGGGCCCCACCAGCGTGTGATGTGTGTGTGCGCGTGTGACTGTAAATCACTCCGTCCGTGGAAGTAGAGGGGATTCGGAAGCTCCGATCTGCACCAAAACCACCATCATTTGGAGATAGGCCCAGGTAAAATAGGGTTTCTTCATGTCTAGAGGACCATTGCGGTTGGGGGTATCCCCCAACGGAATCACTGGTCGCGTACTGCAGCTGCAGGAGACTGGGATCCTGGTTTACGGACACTTTTACCGCGCTCAGGGAGTGCTGCCAGCCTACATATGGTGCTGCTGTCCCAATAACTGGGGTGTCAGCGGGGCAAACACAAGGGGACATTATGTCAATAGAACACTTGTCACGCCCAGGGTGCATTAAATCTCTTCTTCAACGGAGCAGGAATTTGGCACCGCTGGGGATGCTCTGGATTTGTGGGGGGGGCACCCCCCCCTGCCACAATAGTACTAGGGAGCATGATGGGAGGGGCGAAGTAGGACTTAGTCAACCCTCAATGCTTGAACTTTACAGACAGCGCGCAATGCTTAAGTCAGACAGATTCCCGAAGCTGTTATGCCTAGCGCAATGCTTAAGCCAGACAGATTCCCGAAGCTGGTATGCCTAGGGGGTTTCATCACTGAGGGATCTGTAGGGGCATAATTCCCATAAGGAATAAGGGATGGTGGGCAGGGGCAAGAGTCGCCCCTTGCCCATGGTCACGCGCGGACAGCTAGGAGCACTCCTGTGCTCCAGGTTTAGCAATCAGAGGGGACTGGCCAAAGGTTAAGTAAAACCCTTCTCACCTTAATAGCCAAAAAGGGCCGGCCCAGAATTGTGAAGAGGTGTAACCTTCCCGCAGGGGGGCGAATAGTTCTTGGCACATTTTCGCAGGCCCAACAGGTCCTTTATTTCAGCAGACCCTATCCGATTGGGATGGCGTCTCGGGCTTTGGGGACATAGATGGGGCCATCTACAACACCAGGAGCTATAGCTCACTGGTAAGTCTTGGGCCTGTGGATATAAGGGATCTCACAAGGTTTGAGTCCCTCTAGCGCTGTCACACTGTCAAGAGGTGGCAGAATTTCAAATTCTTCTTTCTGCTAGGATGGTTCCCTTCCAGCTAGTTGCAGGAAGCCCCTAGTTAGGAGAGGTTGCAGGTAAGACTATAGCGGTTTGGTGGGGGGCCCTGGCTGCGACGGTGAGCCGCCTCCAGGGCTGTGGCGGAGTTACAGGGCGATATGGAAGCAGGCCGGTACAAAGGGTACCTCTGCGTGGCACCATAAGGGGTGCCTGAGCCAAAATCGAGGAGCCTCAGGGGAGGTCCCGGAAGCCGTGTCGGCGCCCCGCTAGTCCTGCGGGCGGTTGTGGGCCTGAACAACCGGGGGCTTGCTAAGCGACGCTCCGCCCCGATAGGGGGGCGTGAGTAGAAGTTACCAACGGCACGTGATCGTAGAAAGAATCACATGGATGGCAGCATCAGCGGGCATCGCTCCCGCGCTGCCCGGTTCATCAGGCGGGCAGGCGACCTAGTTGGTTGCCTGCCCTTGGATCGCCCATAAGATAACCCACCCATTACATATTCTGGAATTATGTAATAAACCTGCAGCATTGTTACCCAACACCAACTGTCTTGTGTGTGTCATTTGGGTAACCTACTATGGGGGAGGGGGGACCGCGGGGTGCCCCTGGGGGTACTATGCAATTGGCGGTCGGCGCCTTAGTGCCCCCGGGGCACCGGTCACCCCTCCCCACCCCCTCCCACAAGGGGGGGGGGGCGGGGACGCAGACCGGAGCCCCCCTCCTCGGGCTGGCCGGAAGTGACGCGCAATGCGTGTCACTTCCTGGCCCTGGTGTGAGGGGGAGGCTATTTAGCCTTCCCCCACCCTCCTGGTGACCTCTTTGTCGCCCACCTCGCCATTTCCCTCCCTACCGCTTACCCGGCGTAGGCGTTGGGTGGGGGGGGTTTCTGAGCATTGTAATGTTTTCTTTTTTCGTTGCAGGCGGAGTTACAGGGCGTTCTGGAAGCAGGCCGGTACAATGGGTACCTCTGCGCGGCACCATAAGGGGTGCCTGAGCCAAAACCGAGGAGCCTCAGGGGAGGTCCCGGAAGCCGTATCGGCGCCCCGCTAGTCCTGCGGGCAGTTGTGGGCCTGAACAACCGGGGTCTTGCTAAGCGACGCTCCGCCCCGATAGGGGGGCGTGAGTAGAAGTTACCAACGGCACGTGATCGTAGAAAGAATCACATGGATGGCAGCATCAGCGGGCATCGCTCCCGCGCTGCCCGGCTCATCAGGCGGGCAGGCGACCCAGTTGGTTGCCTGCCCTTGGATCGCCCATAAGATAACCCCCCCATTACATATTCTGGAATTATGTAATAAACCTGCAGCATTGTTACCCAACACCAACTGTCTTTTGTGTGTCATTTGGGTAACCTACTATGGGGGAGGGGGGACAGCGGGGTGCCCCTGGGGGTACTATGACTATTACATCATGTTTATATCTGCCGCTGCTTACGTCATTGAGCCTATTTTCTTGTTTGGTTTCCCCTGGACGGCGCTTGCTAAATCTCTTGTAATTAGCAAAAATCTTAATAGGGATTTACAGCTCCCCACGCCCCCACCCCCCATACTTACCATTTGTTAATTCCAACATTGCTCTGTTTTACATGATTTTGATTGGTCACCACGTCTTCTGCTTTCACTTTGCATGTCTTCCTGGTCTGCTTTGCCTGTCCATGCCATGTCGTGGAGCTTAGCCCTAGTACAGCTTCCGGTCACTGGCTAGTGGCCAGTGTCCTTCCACTGGCTATGCCGCTGACCGCGGCACCCGCAGGGGGCCAATAGGCGGTCGGCGCCTTAGTGGCCCTGGGGCACAGGTCACCCCTCCCACCCCCTCCCACCGGCGTGAGTAGAATTACCAACGGCATGTGATCATAGAAAGAATCACCTGGAGGGCAGCAACGGCGGGCATCGCTCCCGCGCTGCCTGGCTCATCAGGCGGGCAGGCGACCCCGTTGGTTGCCTGTCCTTGGATCGCCCGTAAGATAACCTACCCATTACATATTCTGGAATTATGTAATAAACCTGCAGCATTGTTACCCAACACCAACTGTCTCGTGTGTGTCATTGGGTAACCTATTATGGGGGAGGGGGGACAGCTCTCTGAAGGTATTGTTTCAACATATTCTATCAAACATTCCATACGAGTGCATCTGCAGGCTGTCTTCTCTCCTCCCTGGCGTACTAACCTACCACCCATGCCGTTTATTTTAGCGAACTGCCCGCTGTTTTTAACCCACCACCAAGTCCTATTCTCTGCTCTCTGTTTTACCTACGCTCCCCAACCCACCCACCCCCCAGCTTCGGCCACCTCCTGCGCCCTCACTTGTGTCTGATGTTATTGGAGTGCTTTATATGAGCACCATTTACATTACATATAGACACTTTCATTTCGTTTTTTTTGTTTTTTTTTACACACTTTAAGTGACTGAATGAGAGGACAAGATGACGTCACTTTGTTAAACAACACAGTGCCGTTTGAAAAGAAATTTCACACAAAGTATGATTTGTCATGGTTTTTCACCATCCTGAGCCAATATTTTACATTTAAGTCCGCAGAGAGATTTATGTAATGTCCGCACCCAGGTCTCGATTATAAGCAGGGCCCCTGGAATTATGCGGCAGGGGGACATCAAATTAATTGTCATTGCTATTGTGGCAAGAAAAGGCGAATTATGCAGTAGATACTGGATTAGATGGCAAACGTGGCAAAACCATAATTATGCCAAAAAAACAGCTGCTGCAGATTTGTATAATTCCGTGTCTGCGCAATTCTTCCCTATTTCAAGGGTGAAATTCCATGAGGGGATACAACCCGGAAACGGTCATTCCAACCACCCGGAACTACCTCTTGCAATTCTGCCTAACTCGTAATCAAGCTCTCAATGGTTCTAACTTCATCAACCTCGCAGGTATGGCGGTTAATACCACTTTATTATGGGATTTCACATACAGAATGGGAAATAACTGTGAAAATAGGTATTTATAAAAGGAATTTTCCTCAGAATTTGTCTGTCAAATTTTCTTTGGCGAAATGCGTCTGTTGAAATCCCAAAGGTGTGTTTTTACTGCATTTTTTATAATCCCGATTCGGGTGGAAAATCCTGTTAAGTCAGTAATGAGGGGAAAACTACCTGCTTTGCCCGTAAGCCAGCCTGGCCAAAGTGGGATGTTCAAACATTTCAGTGGTTCGTTTCTTTGTTCCATCGGAGGCAAACTGCAGGAGTTGTGGCCAGGGTGGGCCTGGGGCAGAATCCGTGCACCCAAATAAAAGAAGTCTTATTAGCGAATCAGATAGATAAAAAAAAAGTGGCACACGTAATGACCCGTTGCATAGATGTTTCGCAAGGTACGGGAAACTGCACACATTTGTGCTTGCAACAGTTAGTGTTTGTTGTAATATCAGGTAAACCAACTGTAAAAACCGACCTACCAGGCCATAAAACAGGCCAACCGTCCTCCAAAAAACCGGCCACACGCTGACCCATCAGACCAGCCACTAGGGCTCAACCTGATTGCCCTATAGGCCAGTCTGACCCCGGTTGTGGCACACCTGCACAGGAGTGTAATTTGTTATGCGGGAGGGGCAAGCCCTTCAACCTTATGACGCAGCGACTTAAGACACGTTCCGTCTTGCCACGGCTTGTGGCATTGGAACTAGGAGTGCAGGATGCATACATGCCAACACTCCCGATTCAGGCGTGAGACTACCGATTTGAAGGCTAGTCTCCCGCCTCCCGATTCCTGCAAGCAAAAACCCGATTCCTCGGGGTTTCAGCTGACAGGGCTTGGTAATGTGTAACGTGCTAATAGTGACCACACCGTCATCCGCTTCAATCAACACACATGCACAGACGTCACCCAATGATTACACTGACACTTTCTTTGTGGGTGAAGAACTGCTGCAGTTTATTTCATACAACATAAGTATGACAATAAAAATGGGTTATCTTACGGGCGTCCAGGGCAAGCAGCCCCTAGCTGCTCCGCCCGCCTGGTGAGCCAGCACACACGGTGGGTCGATGCCCGGCAGTGTGGCACATATTTATTTTCAGATCATCCACTGTCTCCTACTCCCGCCCCTTCTGACAGGGGCGGAGCGTGTTGTGGCACACCCCCGGTTGGTCAGGTCCCCCAACCGCCCGAAGGACTAACGGGGCGCCGTCGCGGTCTTCCCAGAACCCCCTTCGGCTCCTGGACCTTGGCTCGGGCACCCTTACTGTGCCGGACAGGGGTACCCTTACTGTACCGCCTGTCGCAGAGGTACCCTTACTGTACCCGTCTGCATCCAGATCGCCCTGTAACTCCGCCTGCAACGCAAAAGAAAACATTAAAACATTCCAATAACGCGCTGTCTCCGCCACGCAGGGTAAGCGGAAAGGGTGGGAATACGCGTGTCCGAGCTGGGGCGGCGCGCAGCAAGCAGAGGAGGAACTGGGCGAGAGGGACGCCTAAGTAGGGGGGCTAGCCTCGCCCCCCACCCCCAACGGCCCGCCTCCACCTACACACTATTGGGAGGTCTCCTCCCTGGGCGTAGCCTCACGCGCGAGGCAGAAGAGGGGGAAGGCTGCGACGGGCGGCCACTAGAGAGCTGCCCTGCTGATGTCCCACTGCGTGGGACGCGGGCAGCGGCATAGTGACCACACCGTCATCCGCTTCAATCAACACACATGCACAGACGTCACCCAATGATTACACTGACACTTTCTTTGTGGGTGAAGAACTGCTGCAGGTTTATTTCATACAACATAAGTATGACAATAAAAATGGGTTATCTTACGGGCGATCCAGGGCAAGCAGCCCCTAGCTGCTCCGCCCGCCTGGTGAGCCAGCACACACGGTGGGTCGATGCATATTTATTTTCAGATCATCCACTGGGTCACGTGATCTGTCTCCTACTCCCGCCTCTTCTGACAGGGGCGGAGCGTGTTGTGGCACACCCCCGGTTGGTCAGGCCCCCCAACCGCCCGAAGGACTAAAGGGGCGCCGTCGCGGTCTTCCCAGAACCCCCTTCGGCTCCTGGACCTTGGCTCGGGCACCCTTACTGTGCCGGACAGGGGTACCCTTACTGTACCGCCTGTCGCAGAGGTACCCTTACTGTACCCATCTGCATCCAGATCGCCCTATAACTCCGCCACAGCTCTGGGGAGGCAACCGTCGCTGCCAGAGCCCCCCCTTCCTCCCTTTGCTGTTATATGTACCCTGCCCCTGCGAGCCAGCTTAATGGGCTAAATTAGGGTCCTGTCCTGTAACCCGTAAATGACGGCATAATTAGCAACATTACTCAAAAGCCCAGGGCAGACGAACAAAGGATGTCTTTTGGCCCCACTGCCGTAAGCTTAGACGTGACTGGTGTTCCTAACCTTCTAAGCGAAGCCACAGCAGATCATCCTAACGTAATTATGGGAGGATCTAGCACCTGCACATGGAGCCAGAACTGAACCATAGCTGAATTCTTCAATCCATCGATTCCCTTCATATCCTAGCACGAAGGTTTTGATTTCCACTCTATCTACAAAGGTGATGTATTGATAGCGTCATGGTTCCTGAGTTGCTGCTGCTACTGCGAGGATTGCATGATTTCTCGGCTGGGCAAAACATTTTTAACGCAACTGCTAATCGGACGCCGTTTATCATGACTCCGGGTAAAGCCAATTTGACTGACCGAACTGCCGAAGAATACATCTCTCAGCTCGGGGACCCAAATATGTGAATGTTTCCCAACTCCCTGGCTCCAAGAAAGGCTGAGCGGGAAGTGCAACACCTAAATCTGTTTCTCAGGCTGGGAGATATGGCATAGGTAACAGGCATAGGTGAATTTGGCACTAACCTGCAATCCTATTAAGATTTTCCAATTGGCCAAATTAAGTGCCTTCCTGGCTTGTAATTGCGTTCCCAACAGCACAACAAGCAGGGCGAAGGTAGCGTGTGATTCAGCCACTTTACCTACGTATATAAACACAAGCTCACATCACGGGTATATAAATTTGCTTGCTTTCACAAGGTATTATCCTATTGTTTACTGCAAACTGACCCATAACTTAGCAACATCTCCTCGTTTTAGCCTTTCTACTTGCAATTAAGTTACATTAAATTGGACGATAGAGTCTTACACTAGTCCCGCTGTCCATCCCAATCTTTTCTTGCTCTCCACTGGGACAGCGGATCCGATGAATAGAAGCTGGCTTTCGGACTTTATTGCTGCTGGAAAGGGTCAATAGGTGTGCCGACAGTCCTTGTTATACCGGTGTTGCTGTGCTATAGGTAATTCGTGTTGCCGCCATAGTGGCTTGAAAATGAAACGTCTTATTTTATCAAATGATTTGTTGTGAGCCCCAGTTATGATTTCGTTCATATCTTCATAGTTGACAGTGTCTCTATCTTGCCAATACCTGGGGCACGTCCGCCTTAAATGACGACATTACATCTGGCTTTTCGCTAGCCTTGCCCATTAACCTGTCAAATGTCTGTGGAGAGCTGCACGTCTCTGGTCATGCTCATGGTCGCTCTCTGCTCTCTCCATTATTGCTATGTAGCTGAGGGCATGCCATACACGGGTGTCTGGTTAAAGTATGCACAGGTCATTGACACTCTCCCACGTGCAGTGCTGTGACCGTTTGAAGTAGTTCATCAGATCCAGCCAGCCACCCCCCCAGGTGGAGGCTTGCACTCCCAAACTTCTGCTCGTGTAAAACCCGGCCCACCTCCAGGTCAGTGAAATTTAGTAATTCGCGACACTGACAACCCCAGGGGCCAAATACTGGGCTGTGTAAATGCGGCCCAAAACCGCCATGAACAATTGGCTTGGAGTGGATGGGCGTTGCCTAGGCTGGCTGAAGGCGAAACCTTTGACCATCACTCCTGGCAAGATGTGCCAACACAGGTAGAATAAAGAGTTATCCTGCCCTCCTCACTTCCTTTCCCAGTTCGACACAGGTCGAAGAAGAATGCCCCTTCCAGAAAGGTCACGGCCTTATCCCTGAAGCCTATCCATTCCATACAGCATTCCACCGGAAATCTACAGCATTGCTTTGTAAAGCGTTTTCTGGTTCCCCAATCATCTGTGGTCGATAAGCTTTCCCTCAGTTTGACCAAAATCTTAGCTAATCGTACGCCTGCCTAATTCCCAGGGCTGTCTGGTTTAATGCTTTCGCCTGGAATTGCACCCCCAACTGTGGCCTAACACTGAAACCTTCATCTGGCCATGGCGCCTATCAAACCACAGTGACAGCCTCTGTCACCTTCATACAATACCTAAACCAACCTCACAAGGTCGCAGAAGCTGCAAGCCAGGCTAAGTCTCGGTCAACCATGCCACTCCGTGCTTTCCCTGGCCTCCCTGTGGAACAGGGAGAATAACCTCAAAATTGCTAAGTATGATAGACAAACCCAGGCCTTCCGCCTGTCTCAAAACAGCTCATGCAGCTGCCTTCCTGTATAGACTAAGCTGCCACTATGACTGAGTTGCAGAAAATATCACACCAGCCGTTTCCTAACGCAAGGCTAAGGATGAAAGGCCGCCGCATCTCTTGACCTCAGCGTGGAACTACACAATACCTTCAAGATGTTATGTATGATACACAAACCCAAGCCCACCACTTGCCTCAACACAGCACAGGCTGCTGACTTTTCTATATACGCTAAGCCGTCACTATGACTAATTTCAGAAACCTTACCCCAGCTGTTTTTTAAATAGCAAGGCGAGGAGGAGAGACAGCAGCATCTCCTGACTCAAGCGTTGAACTTACATTAATAACATTGGTCGCTCAATTTCTGTGATACACCTTTCCACAAGCTGACCATTGCAGCATGGTTGAGACTGGGATGTAGGCTGAACCTTGACCTATTTGTACACCTGCTGCCAGGGAACATATATCTACCTATAGATCTGCCCGTATCCTGTTGCACCACTTGGGAGACACAACTTTGTCCACTCGTACCCACCGGCATGGAACTAATGCCAACGAGATTAGTGACAGTTGCACTGTTCGAGCTATAACCTGCGGCTTTATTCATGTAATCAATTAATCTGCAAAGCCTGCCATTCCGCAACTTGGGCATACACGCAACCGCCTCTAGTGTCTTGCAATACCCGCTATTCCGAATCTGGCTGACGAAAACTACCATTGGCCAAGAGCTAAACTAGTAAAAAACTATACCATATGTTTCTCAAACGCTTACCATAAACCGTAATGAGTACAGACTCGTCATAGATCACCCTGCCCCCCCCCAAACCTTTCCCAGGGAACTAGAGGGAAATGGACTCAATTGCGCAGGGCATGAAATACCAGTATAGTTTAAGGCTGCTTGGCGTGGAGAAGCACAAGCTCGGTCGAGTCAGCCAAATTTACCCTCTTTGCAACACTAATCAATGTTCTAATGATGTCTGCTTAGTGGTGTTAATGCAGCTCTAGGATGAGCGTTCGTAGCTCACGGTTGACTATGAGGGCTGTAAGATCTACATTGCAAGTGACAAAAGGGTGCCTCCTTTGAACACAGTAACCTGCTGACCTCTATACATCATACACACTCTGAAAATCTACTTGGCACACGTTCTTTGCAGCGGGCCTATTTAACCGTCTGCACTACTACACTGAAGTCAAAACCTCCACTCTACAAATTCTTGATCTTTCTCCAGGATGGTAACGGATCGCACGAGTCATCCTGACTCGTGGCACCGACATAGTGGCGTGAAAAAAGAAACCTTATTTTATCAAATAATTCGTTGTGAGCCTTAAGAATCTGGCGCTTCCTGATCACATCTGGGATGACACTATGACCTTACATCCTTTGGCGCCCGATAAATTGAGTACCATTCAATTGCGCATTAATAGAACTTGTTATGTACAGCGCGTTGTAAGTAGCGCTGGGCTCTGATTAGATGCGCTATATAACAAATAAGTTGATATTATTATCACTCGTGTTCCATTCTGGGGGCTTAATAGAACTACCATCAGGTTGTCAGGCTTGGGACACACTGCAGCTGGCCCCTACGCTACTCTGCCAGTCTCAGGCCTATGACCGCAAAGCGCAGCGACACGGGGCGAACACAGCAGATATTCTATGCGCTTACGGCTGAAAATTGTTGCATATTTATATAGCGCGAACTCGTCCCGAAGGTATGGAGCGCTTAGCGTAGCACCGTATTTACATTACACATTCTGGCATATGCTTTCCCCCCCCCTGGCTGTTAGCTCTGCTTTGTTGTTGCCTATTTATATAGCGCGAACTCTATCTGCGAGCGTATCTGCAACAATTAAACAACCCAAAAACAATGCATGTCCCGAAAACAGGGCGGCGTAGACCAAATTGTGAACATGCGTCTGGCACAAAGGTGCCCGGCGTTTGTCCCGAAAATTTTAATCTTTCTCGACCACACAGTGCATTTCAGATAAATAGAATGCTTTAGACCACACCGTAAACATCCCTGCAGTACAAGCGCCCGGAATGTGTACCGTTTGCGTTGCTGCTACGAAAACAATTGACGCCCCTGCAATTTAAGCTCGTCCCTCCGCTGAATATTAATTCTTGACCCAGAGTTCATATATTAGGCCAGGATCGACCGAGAGTTTGATGGGAGGAGCCATATAAATTGGACATGGCCCGCGTCATCAGCAATTTTACTGACACTCATTGCGTGTCGAGTAATAGAACTATCCCCATAGTGTCCGCCAGGTGGCATATATCTATCCCCAGCCGGAACCCAAAACCACGCCACTAATGCTGTGTCTCATGGTGTGCATGCCAATTTCCCCGATTCAACTAGTGCGCCGCCTTTCTTACCCTGCCCTTCGTGCTTTCTATGGGTACCTGAAATCAACAATATGGGAACGGACCAGACTGCGATTGGAACATAATGTTCACCGGGGATCATCACACGTCTATAACATGCGCGTAGTATCGATGCATCTAAGCCATAATTATTCGCATATCCAACTGTTGTTCGAGGGTTGCCTGACGTCTACAGTATATCCTACTTTAACCCCGAGGGATGTGTCCCCACCGATAAACACACAGTGACTTCACCGATAAAAGCATTACGAACAATAAAGCACAATTATACCAATACAGAATCTTTCCAATTTCCTGCAGGCTGCTTAAGGTGACCCAGGCCCCACGTGCTTTTGGAGGCTAAACATAGGAGGAGGAATTTGATGAAGCGCCTGGGAAAGGATTCTCGGAAAGCTGTGTCACCCCCAGACCTGCTCCCGCCCTGTATGTGTCCGGTGCTCACCTCCCGCACTGAATATTGAATTCGATATTTCCAGTCTTTATAAATGGTATGGTTTGTTTTCAAACAGACCGCTTCAACTGTGGGAAACACGACAAATATAAAATAAGGAAGTTTAAACACTTATATCGGCCTAATCTACTCTCACAAGTCTGGGACTGAAACAAACTCCGTCACATGATTATTTGTTGTAGCCAAGGGAGCAGATCTCCGGGTCTCTAGGAGAAGAAAAGCATCCTTAGTCATGCTAAGTACACCTTGTGCCTAACGTACCGGCCAAGCGTGACTACCTCCCCAGCACCATCCAAACCTTTTTAAGCCACAGTCAGAACCGGCGATAAAACAATACAATCCTTGAAATGTGGCTTAATCACGCCCTGGCAATCCATATGCAAACAAGCCCATTACTGCGCTTCTACAGATGAGCTCGGTGAGGTGGCTGCTCGACAGTGAAAAATGCATTCACTTTCCATACGTATATGAGAAATTGTGTTGCAGAGCACTTTGCACGACTCTGGCAAAGTGTTTCAACCCACAAAGAATTAAAATAGCTCTCCATTTACATGTCCTGGACACACAACGGGCCCCCTCCCACCACACGCAGAGCCTGACTTGATTGATAACGGAGGGGTGGGGCGGGGCATACTCACAGATGCACGTGCGCCTTTCAGCCTGGACTGCCCGGTCCAAGTTGGGTGGAGAGGCGCTGCCTCTCGGCACTGCGGAGAGTGGATACCCTTTGTGCACGCCGCGACCACAGAGGCCTCTGGTCCCCGGGCCCGGAAGCACCCACCATAAGGTTCTACGTGATTTCCAGGCATCACCAAATGAGCACGCCTTAATCTAGCAACCCGCCATCGGGCAACAAAGGACCGTGACTTCGAGAGCACGCACGCTCCGGCAACCGCGAACAGACGCGACCTCATGGGCAAGAACCCGATCCCTCGCACGCCGCACCATGCATGCCCCCCTCACACCCGCTCCGTATTGCGGCCACCGGAAGGAGGGGGGGGGAGGTGCGCCGACAGATCTCGTGTGCACCACCGGCGTGCACCACCGGCGATCTGCGGGGGGCCCAAGCAGACTCCAACTCTGCAGCGTTGGTGGGGAGGTGGGGGGGTCCCGCGGTGGTGTGGCGAGCACAGCAGGCATTATATGCGCCCAACGGCTGAAAAAGCGTTGCATCTTTATATAGCGCGAACTCGACATGAAGGCAGCGGAGCGCTTCACACGAGCACCGCATCTACACTACACATTCAGGCACGGAGGGACCACGCGACCTGCCCCAGAATCACAGGAAGCGACCCCGAGGCTCGAACCCTGGCACACAGCCCCAAAGTCGGCAGGCTAGCCGAGGCGCCACATCCCCTCCCCGATTCACCCATGGGTCTGATCATTACATACAAAGCGCGACTCTGCCGAACCGCCTTGGCGCGCACCAAACGCCCAAAGGTTCGCAACCCTGATCTGCTGCCCCAAAGGCGGCCGAGCCCCGCACCCATTCCCCCGGAGGTGGCAGGAGCGCCGCCGAGGCCCGACTCGTGGTCAGCAGCCCCCCTGACCTCGCCAAGCACGGCAGAAGAAAATACAGATGCAGCTGACTCATTCATGCAAAACAACGAGCTACCGCAAAATACCCTTACTGCAATTATCAGTGCTGCGCCGTCGCCGAGACATTGGCTCAACAGTTACAGCAGTCAACCCCTACATACTTATATAGTGCGAACTCGACCCGACGACAATGGGGCCCCCACCCCGCTCTGCACTTGCGGTGGTCATGGCACAATACGCCAATGCGCTCTGCTACTAAAACCGTTCCTCACAGCGATCAGACCCCAACAACCATGCCACAGTGCCTCCGATCCTAGCGCGTCACAATCAGCCACGATCGGTCACCGAGCCGCTACTCCCAACGACCGTACTCGAAACAGGCTCTCCTGCCACACGGTCCGCCCTCCGCCCTGCACAGCCCGCAAAAAACGGCTCTCGCCGCTATCCACAAACCTGGCAAACTTCAAGAAACTCTGCTGCCCAAAGCAACGACACTCACCGAAAACAGGCACGGACGAAAGAACCGGTGTGCAGGGCAGCGAGGAGGACGCTGGGGCGACACACGACGTGACGAACGGCGGGAATACGCGTGTCCGAGCTGGAGCGGCGCGCAGCAAGCAGAGGAGGAACTGGGCGAGAGGGACGCCTAAGTAGGGGGGCTAGCCTCGCCCCCCACCCCCAACGGCCCGCCTCCACCTACACACTATTGGGAGGTCTCCTCCCTGGGCGTAGCCTCACGCGCGAGGCAGAAGAGGGGGAAGGCTGCGACGGGCGGCCACTAGAGAGCTGCCCTGCTGATGTCCCACTGCGTGGGACGCGGGCAGCGGCATTCTTCCAGCAATAGTCAGAATGGCGATGCAGGGGCTCTAGAAAGGGTGAAAAACCAACAAAGCCCCATTAACAACCGAATGGTCTTTTAAACACCTGTGACGTACGGGGGGGGGGGGGGGCTGTGTGTGGGCCCGGAAGCTGTTTCAGCCCGGGCTGACGGGGGAGGGAGGGGGGTGTATGCACTGACCGCAACCTGCCAGGCCAGTGCACAACTCTTGCATCCCCCTCTTTCTCTGCCTGCCATTGCGCTCCATGCTTCTGAAAGGTGATAAAAAAAAAACACGTGAATTTGCTTTCAAATGTCCGATCCTGCAGCAGCACACTTCCAAAGTCCATACATGACAGAAACCCGATTGAAGGCCCCATTCTCCCGATTATTATTATTTTTTTTTTTTAAATCTCCCACTTTGCTGTTCTGAAATGTTGGCATGTATGAGGATGTGATAAATAATAAAGGGGCTTTATGTTCTTGCATAGCTGTGCCAATGCTTGTTTTATTCTTGCAACCCTTCGCCCATATCACTTTTTGGGACACCCAGGAGTGTTGGTGCTCACGGTGGAAACGTTTTCTTTGTCAATTGGCTTGGTTGGAAACGTTTTCTTTGTCAACGGGCTTGTATTGGAGTAAGTGCAGTTTTGGAAAAGTTTTTAAGGGGGAGGGAATTTGAGAAATACCAACGTATTTTTGCACGATAAGAAAGAAAGGCCCTCATAGAATGGTGAGTTATAACAATAGCTTTTATAGAGCACTTCCTAGTGTAATATGTGAGCGGTATAGCTTTTGCCATGGCTGGATATGTCGCACCCACGTACTCCCGCCGGCGGGCAGAGCGCGCATAATAAAAGGAAGGAGCGTGCCCGCTCGAGGGCAGTCAGCAGCACCCAAACCGCAGTACTGGTGTGGTGTCCCTTTTGTTGGTTTGCGCGCACCCCAGCCAGCCCGGCGCTGCAAGCCTACTATGGCTAGGATGGGGGGCTAGATACACGCTCCCGCCCCCCTTCAAGGATCGGCAGGCAGCACTACACCCACATCGGGCTGGGAGAACACGTCTGCCTGCCGCAGACCAGCCCAGACGAGAGGCGAGCACACAATCAAGGCGGTAGCCGAAGTATCCACAGTGCAGCCTCCAACTGCCGGTAAGGCGCGACCTCTGCCCCCGCAGTAAGGCTCACACATGGCAGCATCCATACGACAGGCTGCCCACGCGGCCCCAGGAAGCACCGCTAATCCAGCGATAAAGGATCGATAATTTTTTCACAAACATAGGCTCATTGACAGTACCCAACTGATCCCTTCACGCTGGGTGTCAGTGTGATGTAAGTTTAAACTCAATTTACCATAGTACCTCACAAAACTTGTATTTCCTCTCTACAACATATATTGTCTGTGTCGACGGACCAATTAGTTGATAACAATAACTATTATACTCATCTATACTATACTACTAAATAATAACAGACTCAGTGTAAATTTTATAATTTTTTTTGATAAACAATTTTATTGTTTTGAGAAAAATTACACACAACAAAAAGAAAAAGGAAGAGCTGCAAAAACACGAAGCACAGTAAATCATAGACATTAACAGGAGCATGACATCCCATGATCCCCTGCCCCATCAGGCGTACACAAGCGCAGGAGTTAAGCAAAGTATATCGGTCATTCCACAGTACCCAGCCATTTCCCCCACACCCTATGTTACTTCTTGGACATCCTCTGCGTACAGGATTTTTTCTTGGGTCGCGCACCAATCCACCCCCTTACGCCATTTCCCAGGGTCAGGTGGGTCAGGGCATTTCCATGCCGCCGCTATGTCGCGTTTGGCTACAATCATGGCTGTGTTGAAGAATATCTTTTCGTTTCTGGTCCCATCCAGCCCGTCTGTGATCCCCAGTAGGGAGTGACGTGGGTCATGGGGAACCACCCATCCCAAAACCTCCGTAAGCTCTTCTTCAATAGATCCCCAAAATCGCGCCAGGTGGGGGTGGTGCAGTTCGGGTCACTAAATCTTCCCCTGCTTCCACGGACGGAATGATTTCTCAGTCACACGCACATACACACATCACACGCTGGTGGGGCCCATTACACCAACCTTACAGAGGGATATCCAATCCCGAACTACAATCGTTCACTTAGATAGAGGAAACCACTTTACTGAATTACCCTAACAGTTCCTCCATCCGGAGGCCAATTGGATCATTTAGTTGATTTTGAATTTGATGAAACCACTTTAACTCTCATATTAATCAATGAACATTTCAAGAAAATAATCACCCGACACAGTTCTTCAAATAATGATTTACTTTATCTAATTAAAATGCAGGTTAAATCCTAATAATGCCATATTTATCTTGTGTCATATTTACCTATTCTGGCTAATTGTCGTTTTCTAAGTCAGATCTGGTCCTCAGAAAGTTCATCGGAGTTCTAAAGTCCTCGTCCTCTTCCGTCAGCATAAGGATCTCTAGCGAAGAGCAGCATAGAGTGTCGCATAGAGTAGCATCGATCAGCTAGCGGGTCCTTTCCCTCTCTAGACTACTAATATTTATACTAAAATTTACATATAACAGTAACATTTTCTTTATTCTCAGGCCACTGATTGGCTGAATTCGAATACGTCTCAATACATTAAGAAACATTTTCCAATTTTCACATGTGGACGAAGATCAACTTTAGGCGTATGGGAAAGGCTGTTCCCAGGTCAAAAATGTATCAGTCTATTGGAAATGGGTGGCTTTTGGTAGTTAATTTTTCTCATTGGCAACATTAAGTTCAGGTTCAGGGACATTGGCACCTCGCCCAGGGTAGTCATCATGGGCATGGTCGGTCTGGTCATGGAAAGGACACAAACGTAGTCAGTGCAGGCGCCTTTCTCCATTGTTCGAATGATGAGGTCATGTACTTTAGTTAGGATTCAGTCGGCGGCCATCTTTTGGTAGGCCAGAATAGTCAACTTTAAGCAAAGAAACACAAAATCGTAATTAATACATAGAAATGATTAAAACAGTGTTATTCCCTTGCTAATACCCTTATGTGTATGCATTTATCTAGCCATACGCAACATTCAAAGCCGTTAATGCTGGTTTATTTAAGCGCAAATCACATTAACATTGCCTAAGCAACACTTATCGTTTTAATATGCGTACAAACTTAGTTCACTTATTATTTTAGCCATGCAAATGCATTCCCACGTGTATTCTCTTGGTTAATAAGGTTGGTTTAGTACCATCACATCAATCAATTAATTATTAGAATTAATTATTAGTCCTTTTAATATAAACTTATATAAATGGATTGGGTATATAAAAAGAAAACATTTTACCCGCTCCATCAATCCCCCCTTTGGTGATTTTATCACCACAAACAAAACCCACAAAACAATTAATTTCCCTTTTTACAGAAATTTGAGATGTCTTCTTGCTCAATTAAAATTCTGTTTCATTTTCATCTTCTCTTTTGGTTTTGTCATACCTACTCTCCTTCCATTCTTCCAATTCTATTTCATTAAAATCTCTTTCTTGTTTCTTTTCCTTTTTTTTGTAAATTTCTCGTTTAACCTTCTTTTTTATTTCTTCTACATCTACAACACATACATCCTAATCCAAGTATTAATAATATGAAAATCACACATGTTAATGTAAATAATATTTTCCCTAATATAGTACTACCTAATTTACCTAAGAAAGCTTTTATAGCAGCCATCTTATTACTAATTCTAGTCCAGATACTTTCAACCTCCAGTGGTTTTATTTCATCATGCAATTCTGTAATATTCTTAATATAGACTTTTAGATCTCTGCTTTCATCAGGAATGTAAGTGCAACAATGTTGAACTTTCAGCATTCCACAGACTCCACCCTCTTTTGCCAATAAGATATCAAGGGCAAGTCGATTCTGCATAATCATAGCACGCATGGCAACCAGCTCAGTGTTTACCAAAAGAAATCCTCCAGCGGTGCTTGTTGACAAGCGATCCACTATGGTTGACAATTTCCGAATATTATTTGCATTCCAAGATATTCCCACTGCTGGTATCAAGGCTCCAAAAATATCACCTACAATTTCTAACCAGGTTTCTCTTCTGCTACGCATTAGTAGGTTATTTGGTCCACTATTTTCTACTCTATCCATGTGAAAGATCTTTGGAAAGACCAGGCCAACATAACATGTGCCATACCAATGGTCGGGCAACCTGTAATAAGCCTTGTTCCCACAAATATAGTACAGTCCAGGGAAAACTGGATCTTCTCCACCTCTAAATCCCCATCCGGATGCAATGAAATATGTATCATGACACTCACTTGTCCCTATATAGATATAATCATATTGGGATCTTTCCCTCATAATGCATAATTTGCCTTTCTGGGGTGAGTCTATAGCTATTGTTGGTCTAACTCCACCCGGTGTCTCCTTTTTCCCATCTATTTCCCAAATGTTTTCCCCTTCTTCATGTCCCTCTGCATTCTTGTGTATTTTTAGTCTTCTCTCTTCAACCATATCCAAAAATGTTTTCTCTTCTGTCTTCAAACTGCAAGTTAAATTGTTCCTAAAAATATATTCTAAGGTTAGTTCTTTAGTTTCTATAAAATTTCCCCTAATACATTAGCATCTTTAGCTGGATTCAATTCTTTATTCATTGGCAATCGTCCAAGAA
This sequence comes from Triturus cristatus, assembly GCF_964204655.1. Taxonomy (NCBI): domain Eukaryota; kingdom Metazoa; phylum Chordata; class Amphibia; order Caudata; family Salamandridae; genus Triturus; species Triturus cristatus. Next base: position 80,660,270 of record NC_140586.1, on the reverse strand, counting down.
TATTATCTATATTAGACAAATGATACTCTAATTTTCCTACTTGATAAAATATACTAGTTAAAACGCTACAGGTTATTCCATAAGTTGCTGGGAGGTGATGATAAGTCACCCCTTCTGAAACAGATGCAGGTAATTGCATACATACGTAGCAATCCCTTACGTCCATTGTGTTTACATATTCATACAATAATTTTGAAAAAACATTGCTAGAAAAATCAGTTATTGACCTATCCTTGTGCATATGATCAGTGCTTGTTCTAACTGGTATTACCTTTTGTGAACTTTTTACTATGTTAGTCATATTCTCAGTATGTCCTGCTAGTGTATCTAAAGTTACTTTGAAGGAGATCAAAAGAGCGAGTACGCTCCAAAGAAGCATTAATAGTCATGTACAACAACAACATGTTTTGCACCATCTTCTCATAAAGGTACATCTACCCTTGTTATTATCTATGTTAGCCATCTTGTTAGAATTAACCGTGTCTTTTGACTTAGCCTCTTCTACTCCACCTCTTGCAGCTTTCCTACAAGAGCTAAGACCTTATCAGGTGATCCAAATACTTCAATTTCTTATTCAATCCTTTATATTTCTACAAGGACCTTTTTGAAATTACTCAACTTGGCCTCTCGTCGTTTTTCACTTCTTTCTCGTCATCCACATACAGGATTTCCTGATCTTCCGCTTCTTCTCCTATATCGGATAAGATAACTCTCAGGATTTCCCCTGTTTCTTCTTCTTTTATCAATCTCAGTAAAGTCTCCTCTGGATTTCCTTGACTATCTACCTCTTCTCCTTGTTCAGGCAGTGCCACGTACGTCCATTCAGGTGACTCATACTTCTGGTTTGGTTTTCTTGGTCGTTTGTTTGCTTCTGACACTTCTGTCTCTCCCTCTTTCTCTTTATGCTGACTGGTTACTTCATTCACTTGTTCAGCTTCTGAGGGTTTGACTCGTGTCAATCGATATCTCAGTTTCTTAATTTTGTTTGTCCAAAGATCTCCTTTAGCATTTCTTCTTGTTTTGCCGTCTTTACTGTTTCTTTCCTCAATCCAAGTTCTCTTTCTTAGAACTCGACCCTCTGGTATTTCAGTTTCACTGTCCTCCGATTCTGTCTCGTTTGACTTTTCTTTTTCAGTAATCTCTTTTTCCACCTCTTGGGTTGGCCCTACTTCTGTCCCTCCTCGGGTCTCTGGCACGCAAGTTTCCTGCTGACTACTTGTCCCTTCACCTAGCTGGGTTTTGCAGTTCCCTACACCTCCTCGGGGTTTTTCCGCAATCTGTCCCGCTCTTTCTGTGACTGTCCCTTCTTCTCCTTCCAATATTTTCTCAGGTGGAACTTCTTCTATTCTCTCATTTGGTGTAAATGTTACTTCTGACTGGACATTCTTTTCTTTTCTTCTTTCTGTGTTCACCATTGGTGTTTTGTTCACCTCCAGAATCTGAAACATCTGAAATCTGCAATCTTTTCCTCAGAATTTCTTCTCTTGGAGTCTGAACTAGTCTTGGCTCATTTCCCCCCCTTTCAGGATTTTCTTTTGACTTAATATTCTCATTGCTTGACTCATCACTTGATTCTGATTCATCGAAATATTCTTTTCCAATACTGTCTGCTGGATTTGGAACCCTCAAAGTGTGACTTGCATGTATCCAATTTTTCAGTCCAGCACACTTCACAGCAGTTGGTTTCTTTTCAAATGTGGTGGCATCCGCTCCAACCTGGTGAAACACAGAATGGACTGCGTCAGCCAGGCCTTTACAGTAATCCAAAATCATGTCATCAGTTATAGTCATCAGCTTGTTGACTGGTACAAACACGTGTCTCATGGCGCGTCCCATGATGATCTCATGTGGACTCAAACCTGTAGTTCTGTCTGGAGTGGACCTAATGGTCATCAAAACTAGAGGCAAGACATCAGGCCATTTCATACCTGTGGCCAAACGCATTTTCCCTATTCTGTTTTTGATAGTACCATTCATTTGCTCGACCACACCAGAAGCCTCTGGTCGGTAGGCACAATGCAGTTTTTGTTGTACACCCAATGCTTCACAAATCAATTTCATGATCTCATTGTAGAAATGTCCTCCTCTGTCTGATTCTATGGTTATTGGGAACCCGTACCTTGGGATGAATTCTCTCAACAATAGCTTGGCCACTGTGATTCCATCATTTCTTCTGGTTGGGTATGCTTCCACCCACCTAGAGAACAGACAAACTACCACCAAAACATACCTCAGTTTGTTATAAGGGGGCATTTCAATGAAATCTACTTGCATTCTGGTGAAAGGTCCTCCCTCCCGGCCTATGGTGCCTAGACTCACCACAGTTTTCCTTCCAGGATTGTACTGTTGACATATCAGGCATCTTTGACAGAGACTTTCTGCTATCAACCTGAATTTTGGATTGTACCAGGTCTGCTTAAAAGCCCTTATCATGGCATCTCTTCCCAGATGTCCTTGGCCATGATACACCCGTGCCATGGGTGACATCATGCTATCAGGCATTACTGGTCTTCCATCTCGATAGACCCACACATGATCCTTTTCCCTGGGTGCACAACCTGCTTTTACTCACTGCTTCATTTCCTCATCAACTGCTTCATCCTGCAACTGCCTCACTTCATCCCATGTTCCCACAACGTTAGTAAACATTATGGAGCAAGAAGACATTTCCTTTTCTTTTGACCGATTGATTGAGTATTGGTTTCGGGCACAATACTGAGCCATGTCATTTGCAAAGCGATTCCCCGTAGTGATGTAATCACTACCCTGCCCATGAGCAGCACATTTCACCACAGCCAATTCTTTGGGCATTTGTATTGCCTCAAGCAATTTTCCAACCACTTCTGCATTCCTTATGGGAGTTCCACTTGAGGTCAGGAAACCTCTTTGTAGCCACAATTGGCCAAAGTCGTGGACAACTCCGAAGCCATTCTGGCTATCAGTCATCACAGTCACTCTCACATTTCTCCCAATTTTGCATGCTTTTGTCAATGCCACTATTTCTGCTACATGAGCGGATTTAACTCCTTTCAAGATTGATGCTTCTATAACTGCTGAAACTGTGCATACTGCATATGCTGCGCTCAACACTCCTTCCTCTGTTCTCAGACAGGATCCATCCACAAAAAACACATAATCACTTTCTGGCAGTGGCAGATCTCTTATGTCAGGTCGAGGTTTCGTGCAGTAGTCAAGCACATCCAGACAATCATGATCAACGTCCTCTCTTATCTCCACTCTCTCTGCATCAGGTAAAAGTGTAGCTGGATTCACATTCACACATCTTTCCAGACTCACATTGGTTGCACCTAGAATGACCTTTTCATACTTAGTCAGCCGACTGTGTGACATGAACTGTGTTCGACTCCTTGTTAAAAGGATCGCCACACTATGAGGTACAAACACTCTTACTGGATACCCCATCACGATTCCCTCACTCTGCTCTAGGCTTCGGCATGTATCCGCTACTGCTTTCAGACATCCTGGCAGACCTATCGCCACTGGATCTAACATTGACGAGAAATATGCCACTGGTCTCCTTTGCCTTCCATGTTTCTGTATTAACACTGAGAGTGCACATCTGTTTCTCTCACTACAGTATAGTTCAAATTCTTTCTCATAATCTGGCATGCCCAGAGCTGGGGCTTCACAAAGACTGTTCTTCAGCTGTTTGAATGCTGCCAATTCTTCTTTGTTTAGTTCAAGGGGGTCTTTGACCTCACTTTTTGTCAATTTTACCAATGGTTTGGCAATCAGGGAAAAGTTACTTATCCACTGACAACAGTAACCAACCATTCCTAGAAGCATTCTCACTTCTCTTTGGGTCATGGGAGCTCTTATTCCTCTAATGATTCTGATCCTGTCTATGGTTACTTTTCTCAGCCCTTTTTCGATAGTGTGACCCAAATATTGTACTTCTTTTTTACAGTATTGCAATTTTGTCGGAGATACCTTCAGTCCTCCATCTGCCAAATGATTTAACAAAGCTATGGTGTCTGTTTCACAGGCCTCACGTGTCTTTGACGCCACCAATAGGTCGTCAATATACTGGACCAAAACTGAATTTTTAGGCATGGTAAGACTTTCCATAGATTTCTTTAGCAACTGATTGAAAATGGAGGGGCTCTCTGTGTACCCCTGTGGGATTCGGCACCATGCCAAAATACGCTCTCCAAACTGAAATGCAAAAAGCGGCTGGCTGTCATGATGCAACGGAATGGAAAAGAAAGCATGACACAAATCGATTACTGTGTACCATTCTGCATCATGAGGAATCTGATACAAAATTACTGAGCGATTTGGAACAATGGGACAACATGATACAACAATCTTGTTAATCTTTCTCAAATCTTGCACAATCCTGAACTTCCCACTCGGCTTTTTCAGTCCCATTATAGGCGAATTACATGGACTGCTCAATATCTCCCTTAACACTCCTTGCTGAATCATTTTCTCAATCAAAGGGGTTACTCCTGCAATTATTTCAGGTGTCAGTCTGTATTGTGGAATGTTTGGGTAAACTGCTCCTTCCTTTACAGCGATTCTCACTGGGTCTACATTTCTCATCAGGCCTACATCTTCTCCAGTGAAATCCCAGACTGCTGCCTTCACTGTCTGTTTCAATTCTGGGGGCAATTCATCTGGATTGAATACTGCATAGGTTCCAGCAACCTCACACTCTCTGTTAGCTATGGTCATCTTATACAGAGCATCTTCATCTGGTGTTTCAAAGGCTATTCCGTCTGGTGTACTGAATATGGTGCAATTCATTTTGCACAGCAAATCCCTACCTAGTAAATTCACAGGACTGGTGTCACACACCACAAATCGATGCATGTCTGAAAATTTCCCTATTCTGACCTTTACAGGTTCAGTAAGGTACGTTCTAATCTGGGTATTTGACACACCAACTACTTGGATTGTTTCATCCGAAAGAGGAAGATTTTTCACATCTGCTGATCTGACAGTAGATCGCGTAGCTCCAGTGTCTACTAGAAAAGTAATGTTTTCATCATTAACTTTCCCATCTACAAATGGTCCTGTCTGATCTATTTCTAGAGATGTGCCAAGTACGCACCCTGCTTCCTCTTTTCGGCACCGTCAATAAATCTCCTCTGACTCACTCTCGTCATTTTGCAGCCAATATTGTGACACAGCTTTTGCGCGTTGCGGTTTGTTTACCTGTTCTTCATTGTAGAATCCCGTCTCCTTACTATATCTCTGGGCGTTCCGGCTCTGTGGTAAGGGCGGTTTTGGCACCTGATTCTGTGGATTAACAGCCTTCTGCTGTTGCGGCGGTGGGCCACTCCCCTCACACTGCACCTGTGGATTCAATGATGGATTTTCATTATTAGTACCTGGTGGATATTTACACTCTGATTTCCAGTGCCCTAATCTTCCGCAATTGTGGCATGGGAACTTCTTCTTAGCTTCTTCTATATTACCTTTTCCTTTTCCTGGGCCAAATCTTGATTTAATGCCTGGATTATTAGCTTGTTCTACCAGCTGAGCTTCCTGTCTCTCTGCAACCTTCACTTGAGCCCACATTGCCTTTGCTTTTAGTTTTCGCTGCTTTGCCTCAATCTCATCACTAAAGTATTTAGCATGCCTCAGGATCTCGTCTATTTTCTTGCTCTGCCAGTCCACAGTGTGCTGCTTAATCATGTCCCCAATTTCGGGACGCAGACCATACACAAATCTGTACACAAAATGACTCAGGTCCTTCTCTCCCAGATTGTCATCCCCACTGAACTGTTTGAAAGCTAAAATTAGCCTCTCATAGTATGCGTGAACTGACTCTTTTGCTTCTTGATGTGTTCGATCTATTTTAACCCAATCTGTTTCTTTGGGAGGCACCTTGTTCTTCAAGAACACCATAACCTGTTCATATTTCTTCATTACCTCTGGGTCTGGGGCTCCTGTTTTGGGATCTCTCGGGTATTCTTTGGTTGGCCAATCTATGACTATCTTGCATTCCGCCCACAAGTCTGCTGGCACTATTATATCAAACAGACTATTCAGATCAATCCACAGCACTTTTGACAATTTAACAAATCTGTCTACCTGTCTGTACCACTCGACCGGCTTTTCCCGTAATCGAGGGAAGTCATTTGTAAATGACAAAATGTCCTGTCTGGTCCATGGGACATGCACATATCCCCCTCCTGGAATCTCTCTCATAGGGAACTCTGTCACCACCTTGTCCTTTTCTCTCACAGGAAACGCTGGAAATGTTCTATCTGAGGGGTCATCCCGCTTTCTATACCACCTGCTTTTCCACTTGTCCACATCTCCCCATTTCCTTAACACTGTGATTATGTCCTTAATCTAGACTATTCGTCCTGCAGGGTTCAGATTTTAATATCTTTTTCTGTGAAATCCTCTCGATATGGCTTCTGTAAAGCTTTTACCTTGTCCATATCAATTCCCATTTCACTTGCTATTTCTGCTAGTCTGTCATGCAAATTCTTTGCTCTCCAGGTGACGCTTTTGCACAAAAACAATAGTTCTTCATCCTGGTAATTTTTCAGCTTTTCTGTGGGGATTGTCCCTACTATTAGCTCTTCTAGCACCATGTGTAATTTGGCTACATCAATAGTTTGGGGTTCTTTCTCTTTTCCCTGTAGACTTTTCAACCATTCACTCAAGTCATCTGATGTTATACCCACTGATTTTTCTACGTTGCCTGGTTCTGTCATTCTCTGTGGTTCTAATATTGATCCTCCTGCTAATCTGTCTCTTTCTACCAAATCAGGACTGTAAAACGGGTTGTTTGACATATTCAATCCACCTTCCCTCATGGTGTGTCTCCAAGGATTTTCCCTCGTTTTCATTTGGGGCTGTTCCGCTGGTCTACTGCTCACATACGGAACGGTTAAACCATGTTCGCTTTCTTTCTGTTTCTCAAAAATGGGCATAACAGGACCTATGGTCACAGGGACAGTAACTGCTTCCAGATTTTTCGTCAATTCTCTTATTTTCTCTGTCAACTCTAATGTGGTTTTTGCTAATTCCCTGGAATTTTCACTCTCTGCCCTGTTTTCCTTTCCCCGTTCCCTAAGAGAGTTCCTTCTCTTCACCTCTGGAGTCACAACTTCTGTCTTAATGCTTTTCAGGGTCTCCCTCACCGGTGTATCTGCGGTTGGCGTTTCTGATTCCTGCCTGTATGGAGGTGGACTTTTGTAAAACATATCATCTAGGACATCGTCGTCCGTTTCGTTTGCCCCATACCTCCGAGTTTCTACATTGTTTTTCTTTTCTAGGCATTTTCTTCCTTCACTTTCTCCTGCAGTTCTAACGGGAAACAGTCCTTCAGTCATACTAGCATCTCGCCACCTTCTCATTCGATCACAGTGAGTTTCGCGATCATTTGGCCGTCCAAACATGTATCGGTTCCTACTGCCATTTCTCTGTTTTTCTCGCTCATGCATCTCATCTTCCCACTCTGTCAACGCCTCAAACTGCGTAGGCCTAGGTCGTGGATCTAAATTCATCATCCTTTCCCTTAAATTCCTTAATATTGCCAAATTAAAGGACCCATCCTCTGGAAACGCTAAAACTCCGTCTTCCTTTGTATACTTCGCCCAATTGTCTAACCAGATGCAAGTATGGTACCCATATTTCGCAACCATGAAGGATGCGGGGGTTTTCGCTGGGGGAAGTAACTGTCCTTCCCTAGTCACTATCTCTTTGTCTTTCACAAACCAGTTCTTCATTTTACTAAATAAAGATTTTTTCTTCTTTTCGGGTGAATGATAATACATTTTCCTTTCTTTCGTGAACCCTTTAGTCTTTCCTGCAACTGTACGATCCTTAGTCCAATAGCAACGCGACTCTTACTCCTGCACCAATCCTGGCGCGTCTACGTCACTGTCACAATCTCCAATCCTTGCACGACTCACACTAACACACCACTCCTGGAGCGTCTACGTCACTGTCACAACCTCCAATCCCTGCGCGACTCACACTAACGCACCAATCCTGGAGCGTCTACGTCACTGACTAGCTGTCCAATCCCAGCGCGGTCCTCCTGACGTCAGCAGTTGCTGCAGCAGCTCCTGCTCCTGACTCCTGTCTTCAGTCTACCCCTCCTTTACAAAACTACTCGGTAGACTTTGTTTCAATTTTACAATACTTGTTAGTTACAACATACAAACATCTCCATTGTCTGCTCCGCTAACCACAGAATAGCAAATGACCTTTCCCACGAGAATTCTGTTTTCCCGAGAGCAGCGCTTACCTCTGCCCTACTACAGAATCGTTATGTCCGTTGGCAAAGTAGCGCATACCTCTACTTCACCCTTCTATCAAGCATCAATTAACTGTTTTCTCCGGAATTAAGACACATAGGTGGAAACGCAATGCTCCTGAGAAATAAAACCAGAGTTCCGCAATCAATCCGAATGCTATTCCATTCACGCACTTTTACACAATAAAATATAGTTAATTCACACAGAATCCTGCCTCTTCCAAGAACAGCGAACAGTCTGTCCTACTACAGAATTATAACATACGTTAACAAAGCAGCGCTTACCTCTACTTTGTCCTTCTAACAAGCTCAGAGAACACCTGCTACCTTTTCAGTGATAAGCGTTATCGGCATACCAATTGGTTTCCTGGTACCTAAGACCAAAATTTCACAGGTAACCCTTTGCTATCATGCACACCTTTCTCATACAGTAATATCACTAATGGTAACACTCGGCAATGCTACCGAATCGAACCCAGACAATGCGTCGTGCAACTTCAATTGTCACACGTTTCTCCCGTGTACCTACGGGCAAACACAATTCCGTCCTCCCCCAGAGCAGCACTTATCCCTGCTCTGCTACGGAACTGCTACCAGTTCCCGACTTCCTACCTCCCAGAAGCCGTACAGACGACATAGAACTCAATACAACTTCAACATATAGTGTTAGTACATATATCAATACCAATCAATAATCGATAAGCTATATACATGCCAAAATCATCAAACCAAAACAATAAAAACCATCTCTAGCTACCAGAAATACTGGTGCAGTTCGGGTCACTAAATCTTCCCCTGCTTCCACGGACGGAATGATTTCTCAGTCACACGCACATACACACATCACACGCTGGTGGGGCCCATTACACCAACATTCATTCTCATCAAACTATCCGTGCCTTACAGAGGGATATCCAATCCCGAACTACAATCGTTCACTTGGATAGAGGAAACCACTTTACTGAATTACCCTAACAGTTCCTCCATCCGGAGGCCAATTGGATCATTTAGTTGATTTTGAATTTGATGAAACCACTTTAACTCTCATATTAATCAATAAACATTTCAAGAAAATAATCACCCGACACAGTTCTTCAAATAATGATTTTCTTTATCTAATTAAAATGCAGGTTAAATCCTAATAATGCCATATTTATCTTGTGTCATATTTACCTATTCTGGCTAATTGTCGTTTTCTAAGTCAGATCTGGTCCTCAGAAAGTTCATCGGAGTTCTAAAGTCCTCGTCCTCTTCCGTCAGCATAAGGATCTCTAGCGAAGAGCAGCATAGAGTGTCGCATAGAGTAGCATCGATCAGCTAGCGGGTCCTTTCCCTCTCTAGACTACTAATATTTATACTAAAATTTACATATAACAGTAACATTTTCTTTATTCTCAGGCCACTGATTGGCTGAATTCGAATACGTCTCAATACATTAAGAAACATTTTCCAATTTTCACATGTGGACGAAGATCAACTTTAGGCGTATGGGAAAGGCTGTTCCCAGGTCAAAAATGTATCAGTCTATTGGAAATGGGTGGCTTTTGGTAGTTAATTTTTCTCATTGGCAACATTAAGTTCAGGTTCAGGGACATTGGCACCTCGCCCAGGGTAGTCATCATGGGCATGGTCGGTCCGGTCATGGAAAGGACACGAACGTAGTCAGTGCAGGCGCCTTTCTCCATTGTTCGAATGATGAGGTCATGTACTTTAGTTAGGATTCAGTCGGCGGCCATCTTTTGGTAGGCCAGAATAGTCAACTTTAAGCAAAGAAACACAAAATCGTAATTAATACATAGAAATGATTAAAGCAGTGTTATTCCCTTGCTAATACCCTTATGTGTATGCATTTATCTAGCCATACGCAACATTCAAAGCCGTTAATGCTGGTTTATTTAAGCGCAAATCACATTAACATTGCCTAAGCAACACTTATCGTTTTAATATGCGTACAAACTTAGTTCACTTATTATTTTAGCCATGCAAATGCATTCCCACGTGTATTCTCTTGGTTAATAAGGTTGGTTTAGTACCATCACATCAATCAATTAATTATTAGAATTAATTATTAGTCCTTTTAATATAAACTTATATAAATGGATTGGGTATATAAAAAGAAAACATTTTACCCGCTCCATCAGGGGCATGACCAGACCACGTGGAAAAAATCAGCTGGGGCGTGGCCACACCTAGCACAGGATGCATCTGGGCACAGGCCCGCACGGTGAAGGCACGAGGGCGTGAGGTAAGCGGCGGGCAGATAGTATAGCTGGATCAACCTAAGCTTGGCGGATGCGGTAATCGTCTTTGGTGCCATAAAGGCGTCACGCCAATCTGCCTCGTCAAGAGGGCCTACCCAATCCACCCATTGGTCCCATAACTTGTCAGCGAAGTGGGAGTGTTATTGACGAGAGTGCGGTAAATGCGGGAGATACCCCCTTTGCCCAGGTCACCCAACATAGTTTGTGCCTCGGGAGGGCTGTACTCCGAGAGCCTAGTCTCTTCTGTGATATGTGTGCGGAGGGCGTGCCACAGCTGCATGTATTTATAGAATTGGGATGGGTGAAGGGAGTAACGGGCCTGGAGTCCCTGAAATGAATGCATGTGGCCGTTGGCCCAGACATCCCCAAGTTGCGAGATTCCAATAAGGTCCCACGATTTAAACCCCTGCAGCCCACTAACCTCGTGGAGCCAAGTTCCCTGTCAGAGGGGTGAGCATTGGGTCAGCCTACGCGTACAGCGAGTGTGGCGTAGAGAAGCCTGCCAGGCTAACGGCACGGAACGTGTCGCATCAAGCAACTGAGACGGAATGGGTCCCCCGTACTTCATTGATTGGATTTTGGGTAGGCCTAGTTCGCTCAGCAAGAGCCGATAGGCGGGGTCGGACCAGCCCCCGTTGAACCAATCGTGGATTACTAGGAGACGCGCAGCCAAAAAGTAAAGATACAGATGCCTCATCCCATACCCCCATCAAAGGAGGGGATCTGGCAGGTGGTCAAGGCCAATCGCGCTCTCCCCCCACTCCAAAGAAATTTAGTAGCGAGACTATCCTAATTTCCCTGAACCAGGTTCTGAGGAAGCAGAAAGGGGCATTCTGAAGGACGTAAAGAAATCTGGGGAGGATCATCATTTTGAACAGGTCTTCCATTTTTGAAGGTCCTCCTTAGCCTTCTTTACTAATGGGGCTACATTGAGAGACCAACCCAGTTCGGTAAGAGTATTTTACTGATTGACGCCGGAGCGGTATGGTGGATTGCCAATCGTAGCAGTCCCTGGATAGGTGTAGTGGGACCAGAGCCGACTTCCCCGGGTTCAGCTGGAGAGCGGATGCTTGCCCAAAGGACTGCAAGATCTGAAGACACCGCGGCCCTGATACGGCGGGCTCGGCCAGAAAGACCAGGACATCGTCTGCGTATAGGGCAATCTTGTCCGCTTCTGTATTTGGCCATTCCCAGCCATGGACGCGATCCTCAGCCTGCACCAGAGAGGCCAGAGGCTCCATCGCCAGGGCGAAGAGCAGGGGCGAAAGAGGGCAGCCCTGCCCTGTCCCCCTGGCAATAGGGAAGGCTTCCGATAGCACCCCATTAACCAACACACACGCTCACGGGTGAGCATAAAGGAAACGGACCAGAGCCCTAAAGTGGGGCCCAAACCCCATCTCGGCCAACACGTCCATTAGGTATGCCCAATCCACCGAGTCAAAGGCTTTTTCGAAATCTATAAAAAGGAGTGCTAAGTATCGCATGAGAAGGTGCCGGTGGGCTAGAGCCAGCTGTAGCCTCCGAAGACAGTGTCTGGTCCCACGCATGGGCATAAAGCCACATTGATCTGGGTGAACCAGCAGGGACAGTCGTTGAGCGAGTATGGCGGCATACAACTTGATCACCGTGTTGATAAGGGAGATGGGGCAATAGTCCGCGCAGTGACGGGAGGGGGGCTGGGATTTCGATAGGACCACAATGGTGGCGATGTCCGTCTCGGATGGGAAGGAACCTTTCTCCAGTGCTTCCTCAAATAGATCGGCCAAGCGGGGTACAAGAGTCTCGCAATACAGCGCATAGTATTCTTGAGGAAGGCCATCTGGGCCCGGGGTCTTGCCCGACGAGATGAGGGAGATTGCTGCGTCGATTTCCTCCCGAGAAATGGGGCGGTCCAGATCCTTCTGAAGATGGAACTCAGCCGAGGGAGACGCACGTGTCCTTGCTCGAGGAAGGCAGAGAGTGATAAGCCAGGGGTCCGTGCTGCATAGAGTCGTTGGTAATAGCGGGCAAAGACGCGGGCCATCACCAGTGGAGCACTGTGCACTGCTCCCTCGTCGTCCACCACCTCCGGGATGATGCGGTTGGCCCTGGGATACGTGGCCAGACGATGCAGGATCGTACCGTTTTTATCTCCCCAGCCATATACTCTTGCCACTGATGATTTCCAAAGGAGCTTAGCGGCATCTAGGGATAGCTACCTGATCTCGGCCCGAAGGTGAGTGAGTTGTCTGACCTGGACCGCGTCGTCGGACAGGAAAAGGGAGTGCTCAAGGCGGAGCGCCTCTGCCTCTCGCGAGGTAATTTCCTGCAGCTGCGCCTGTCTCTGACTCCTAAGCTGACCCTTTGTAACACCCCGAATGGTAGCCTTCCCCACCTCCCATAAGGTACCCGGAGAAGCCACCGAACCTTCGTTGGCTAAAAAGTATTGCTTGAGCTCCACCCCCACCACCTTTTTGAATTCTCTATCCTGGAGGAACCATGCATTCATTCTCCATGTTTGGCAGGCTGAGGGGGGGGGAGCCTCTGTACTAAGAAGCAGCGGGGAGTGGTCAGAAATCCCCCTAGGAAGTATCCGGACATCTAAAATCCCAGAGCAGTCAACTGAGGGGACAAAAATCTCATCTATGCGTGCCTGCGTACGGTGAGCTGCACAGGTGTGGGTAAATTGGGTGATGCGGGGGTGCCAGGTGCGCCAAGCATCACACAGGCCCAAAGACTCGGAGCAGCTCCGTAGCTGTTTCACCTGCGCCAGTCTAGTGGTGAAGGGAGGGCCCGTCGTATCGACGTCTGGGAAGGAGACCGCATTAAAGTCGCCCCCAATGACCGTGGGGCCCAGAGGCAAAGCATTCAGGAGGGCCACAGTGTGTTTAAGGGTAACTGCAAGCATCGTGGGAGGGGAGTAGATGGACATAAGGTTGAGGGGGGAACCGGCCAGCGAGCCGCAAAGGGTCACCGATAAGCCATGAGGGTCGTGAAAAACCTGTGTGAGTACAAATGGCAGGGTGCGTTTTAGGAGGATAGCCACCCCTCGGGAAACCCTAGAGAAGCCTGAGTGCCACACTCTTTCGTACCCGTAGCGTGCCAGAAAGGGGCAACAAATACCCATCAGGTGCGTTTCTTGAAGTAAGAGAATGTCTACGCTAAGGCGCTGTGCATAGTGCAGGACTTCCGTACGTTTAAGCCGGTCCAAGAGACCATTGACATTCCACGATAAAATGTGAAGGGATGCCCTAGGAACAGTTGTGTCGGTCATGGCGGGTGGAACGTGGATCTGGGTCGTGCAACCCTACAGGGACGTGGGAGCGCGCAGGAGAGCCTGCCTCCGCACGGGTGAGCACATGCAGTGAGATCGTACCTGGCCCCTGGTGGGTCGGCGCAAGATGGTCCGTGGTAGACAACAATAAAAACAACAATATAGGGAAAAAACAGTACCAAACTTTCCCCCCTCCCTACACTTCAGGAACAGAAGTATCTGTCGACCCCCCCCATTGTAACAGTAACCAAACTAGAACGCTCGGGTTGGTTGCGTGGAGGACCCCTCCATATGAACGGATGTACCGTGGATCGGCCAATGGAACTAGGGGGTGAGCGTGAAACTACCAATGTTCAAGATCTTCATCAGGAGGGAATCCCACCTAGTGACCTAGAGGCAGCAGACCTAGCTCAGTAGAACCTCATAGAGTAGGAGTACGGGAGAGGTCTGAGTCAATCCTGGGGGAACCCTCCTGGGTCGGCTATGAGGATATCCCAGGTAGCTCGTCAACGGATCGGTGCCTGGTGCGGTACGGAGATCCCGATTGGCTGGACGAGTCTCGGAGTCCATGGGTTGCCATGCTTGGGGACCTGGATGCCGTTGCCCGAGACCGCCGAGCCCTGCGGGAGAGCGTGCGCCGCCGGCGCCCCGGCAACCGCGGCCTCACGGGTTGGGAGCCCGCGGGGCCCGGGGATGGGTCCCGCCTCTGGCGGAGGGGACGTTCTTCCGTCAGCCATGTCCATGCCGCTTGGGGCGTGTCAAAAAATTGAGCTTTGTTTTGAAAGATGACTCGGAGGCGTGCAGGGAACTGAAGCTGGTACTGTAGGCCCAGGGCGCGCAGTTTCTTTTTAACGTCCGTATAAGAACGACGGAGATCTTGCACCTCCCTGGTGTAGTCCGGGAATACCATAACAGTATGGTTTTGGAACCTGAGGGGACCATGGGCCCGAGCCGCCCGCAGAATGGCATCCCGGTCTTTAAAGTTAAGGACTTTCAGTATGATGGGGCGAGGTGGAGCTCCAGGGGGCGGCTTAGGAGTGAGAGAACGATGGGCCCTCTCAACCACGAAACAAGGAGAGAGAGCATCCTTGGGCATCCACGATGTAAACCAGGCCTCGACGAAGGTGACCACCAAATTCAACTCGACCCCTTCGGGAAACCCCACCAGGCGGAGATTATTGCGACGTGCGCAATTTTCAGCATCTTCGGCACGCCGGTGGAGTTCCTTGGTGTGGGTGCGGAGGTGAGCTTACCTGTTCCTTCAATTGTGAGATGTCGTCTTCCGCTGTGGATATACGGGATTCGGCCTCCGTGAGTCGCGCGGTGGCGTTGCAGAGATCTTGCCGGAGGAGTGAGACGTCCACCTTGATTACTTCGATCTTCCCCTCAACGGACGCCTGTGAGGCACTGATTGCCTGACGAATGGTGTTCAGATCCCTGTCCTGGGGTGGGGGGGAGCCCCGGCCGCCTGCCCAGGGGGGTCCGGGTCGGAGGTGGTGAACCGGCCCATCTTCGTCTGAGTGGGGGCCTGTGTGGGCTTGAGGCCCTTGTCCCTCCCCATAGTTGCCGGGTAATCCTACCTCCGCCGAGAGTTCGGGGACCAGGCCGGGGGACCCGGAACCGCAGACACCCCACACAAGGGCTAAGAACCTTCACCAGCCCGAAAGACCATCAGGTGGAGCTATAGGGTTACGTGGGAAGGCGTGCAGCATGGGGGGACCAGGTCCAGTGGCCGAACCAAGCGTCCCACGGCCCAGTCCGCAAGGGCAGAGATGGTGATAGGCATGCCGGTAAGGGCGCTGGTGGATGTGGGGCGGAGCCTCCTAAGGGAGGAGATGGAGGACCAACAGATCAGCAACCCAGGGGGGGCCCCGTGCGTGGTCTAGCCCGACCCCACGTCCATGGAACGCCAGGCAATCAGTCATGGGGTATGGCGTCCCTGTACCTCCCGTGTATCGCCAAGGCAGTGGAGAAGGTTGCGGCCGGCGGGAAGCACCGCCGGCGGGCAGGTTGGAAACTCCAGGGCATGCACCCGCCAGATGCTGCGCCCAGTTGTTTCTGATGGCGTTGCGGGGGCAGATCCCTGAGGAGTAGGGGGCCCCCGTATCCAGGATGCGGCGCCAGCAAAACACCCCAGGGCCTCACCGGGGAGTTCGGAGGGAGCCACGCAGGACACTGGGTACCCCGGAGGGCCAGAGGAGGGGGGTGCCGGTATCAACCCCCCAGCCCGTTGCTTGATAGTGCAGCCGAACCCCCAGGCCCACACCCCGCTCACCGGTGAAGACGGGTGGTCGGCCTCTGAAGAGTCCACGAGCCACTAGGCCGCAGGGAATTCGCCCATCCAGGGAATCAGCGTGGGCCCGGAACAGGGCAGGTGCTGGCAGATAACTCCTGAGGAGGAAAGGTGAGGGAAGAGGCGCCCGCTGCCTGACACGTACAGTCGAAGGGCCCCCCTACCAGGATGCACAGAGAGTGCCCAACACCAAGCAGGGCCCGGAGGATTGATGCGAAGGGGCCCAGGGGCTCAGAGCACCGCTACCCGGTAGCCACCGTTCCGAGGTCCTCTCTGCACTGCCAGTACCCTTCACAAAGGCCACAGTCAGAGTTCAAAGTGGAGGCAAGGGGGCGTCTAGGAGAGCCGCATGGGATGTCTGAAACAGCCCCTAACTTTAGACCTCGCGGCGCTCAAGGCCCACAGAGCCCTCGCGGTGTGACACAGCAGGCAGGCGCTGGCTCTGGGCAAAGCAGGTATGCACGGGTGTTCAGCAGGCTGGTCCCCCAATACAGCGGCAGATTGCGACGCCCAGTTCCTGTCAGGCCGCCCCCTGCCCTCGATACAGTCAGGTACAGTCAGGCACTCACCAGTGCCGGAAGAGAGTGGAGCGCCTGGGACCGCAGAGCCGATCAGAACAGCGCGGGCAGCTCCAGGAGATCTGCCGTCAGCAATACCCAGCAGGCAGTCCCGGCGTCAAAGACAATACCGGGGAGTCAGGGAATGGATGTTCAGTGCCGCTCACCGCCGCAGGCCGTCCCTTCCGATCAGCCACGGACCGGCCTTCCGTGTTAGCAGGTCGCAGCACCCGCACCACGCGGCAGCTGACCTCGGGACGCCAGGCAGCTCCAGGGCCCCGCGGCACTCACGGCTGTTCAGAGCCCGCTCTCACCTCAACGCGGCGACACCAGAGCTCAGGGCCGATCCGAGGCCCGGGGCCGATTAAGGGCCCACCACCACATGGCCGCCATCTTGTGTGGGCTTCAAGGCCGGTTCCCCAGCGGATTATGGGGCCCAGAAGCTCCCGATGTCGCGCCCAAACAGGGTTCCAGAGCCCTTGGCAGTCAGGTAAGCAGGTCTGAGGTTAAGGGATCTCTTGATGGTGCGGATGAGGAGCGGATGACGGAGGGGTCCAGAGCACTCCTAAAGTGCGACCGCCATCTTGACGCTCCCGGCCACGCCCCGTAAATTTTATAATTTTATCGTAGATTAATGCGAAGTAAAAAAAATGCTCATCAAGTACTTGTTATACAATGCAAACCATGGACACCACAGTGAAAATATATTAGCAATATACAGAAACAAACTCATAGCATAATAATGATGCATTGAAGGAGTGGACAGGCGAAGAGAGAAAAGTTTCAGAGACAAAATAAATTCGCAGATGAATATGCAAATTCGAGAATCATCTATGCCAACCCAAGTAAGGAACAGGGAAATCTACCCCTTTGGCCATAAAGGACAGCAAGGCCCTCAAAGAATCGATTTCAAAGATTAATTCAGGAATCAGGAAACAGGTAGGCCTCTATCTGGAAACAGCAAACCGATGACAGCGACGATCTACCGCTAGCTACCACCAGCCGAGCTATCTACCAACCACACTCACCAGGGCACCCCAGTTATACCATAAAACCTAAATGTCCAACCCACATTTGTTTCAGTATTCGTAAAATCTCATACTCTTATTGGCTAAGAACGGGGGTGTTCTGTAACACCACTCTCTGCGTGATCTCTAAATTAAATGTCCCTTTGTCTTGAACATTCATCATGACCACAAATTCTACCCCTGGAAACAATTTTGAACACAAACACAACACATATTTCCTGAAGAGTAATACATGTATCAATGTATCAAGTCTTTCATGCTCTCCCTGTTTGCTTCTGCCATCTCGTGAGGAAGTTGAATCGCTTCCACTTGCTTATCGAAATGTCTTCCGAAGCTTGGCAGTCAGTCAGCACACCGTGAAGGTCGGATTCATGCTTTTGCGATCTCTGCTCTCGTTTCAGAGCAAAATAATTTCTCTTTATTTCTTCTAGCAAACATTTAACCCCAAACTGGCATGCAGGAAAGTAGACCCATGCTTGTATTTTCTACAAGAATCAAACACAAACATTTATTATTTCCATGAAATGTAATTTCAAAGCGCACCATCCCAGCATTGCACTAACCCATGCACAATTCATGCTATTCCTAGCAATGTATTATTAACATGCACAAAAGCAGCATTAGTCATTATTTTTCTTAAAGCCAAACAGAATGCGGCTTAATTTTCATGCATTAGTACTCACATTAGTTTTACACATGCGCGAAAACATTTTCCCTGATTATAGTGTTTGTTAATAACATTTTCATAGCACACTGTTAATAAATGTTACTGAGGGTTCAATCCGAGCAGGTATTATTTTTGCGAAACCCTGCTCCATCACCGCCCATGCCGCATACAGGAACCACTGCAGTTAGCCCCAAAATGAGCAGACCCCGTGCGCACAATGCCATACCCACGCTGGAGGAAGGAAGAACAACACACTTCCGCCAAAGACCACCGTGGGCCCACCCATACAGCGCCACAGCGGCGGCAAGCCCCTAGGAACGTGAGCACAGGCTGCGCAACTCCCCGCCAAGGCCTACCAGCTACTTCTCCCATAAGGAAAAGAAAATGGGAGACGATACTGATGGCCAACCGGCACCGGTCCGCATTGTCACTCAGCAAGTGCCTACAGGCGTACTGTCTCCGTTTAGTGAGGCAGCTGACCCCACGACAGCGTCCCCATGGTGGAAAACGTGGCTGGGTCGCCTTGAAAATTACTTTATAGCCACTGATGGGGCCGTTAAGCGTTCGCTTTTGCTTCACTATGCAGGCGAGGAGGTCTACCTGCTATTCAAGCACTTCCCGGGCACCGGGGCCCCCGCTGACTACGACGCAGCGGTGACAGCGCCCAATGCCAATTTCGACCCTCAACTGAATCCGGACTATGGAAGATTTAAGTTGCGCCAAGCCAGACAACGGGAAGAGGAGTCTATCGACGCCTTCCACACTAGACTTAGGGAGCTAGCGAGCATGCACCTAGTCGAAGAAAGGGCTATGGAAGATATTCGAACCCAGCTCATCCAGGGAGTGCGCAGCAGGGTACTACGGGGGCTCATACTAAAGCAGCCGAACATACCCCTAAACGACATACTAGTCATGGCCAGGTCACACAACTTGTCAGCAGCACGGGCAGACGAAATGGACCTGGCGTTGACGAGCACAACGAAAAGAGCGCAACCATCAAAACCGAGAACTGATGCCGTCACGACACGAGACAAGAGGAGCAGGACACGGGACCGCCCGCCCCAGACTCCGAGAGGCCAATGCGGGTACTGTGGGCATGAGCAACATCCACCACACATGTGCCCCGCCCATGGGAAGATGTGCACCAACTGTGGAATTCCGAACCATTTCGTGTCCGTGTGCTGGCGGAAGGTTCCGCGTAGGGAGAACAGAGGAGCCAGGCCCATGCGCAAACTCGTAAGACAACTGTCGAGTGTGGCCCTGGCATCATCCCAATGGGGAAGAAAGAATGAGTGATCCGCCTACCAAGCTGAGGATTCATCCCCCGAGGACGACGAAGGAGAAACGTACCTCGTGTCATTCACGTGGGCACTAAAGAAATGAAGAAGGCCACAGCCCACGTGCACAGTAAAGATCGCCGGGTCAGAGGTGAGCGCGGTGATTGACACCAGCACGTTGGTGAATGTCATGGGGATGCAACAATATAACCGGCTGAGGCCCAAACCAGAGCTCAAACCATCCAAAAAAAAATATTTGCGTATGGGAGCGATTCACCCCTTCCACTCCAGGGCAAGATGACAGTACCAATATGAGCGGAGGACGAGATCACGACCGACATTCATGTCATCACCCAAGAGGCCGACACTCTACTGAGCAGCCATGCGGCCGAAGATCTAGGACTGGTAATGTTTGCAAGGAGTGTACAGGCAAATCAAACCAAAGAGCTACTAGACCAATTCACAAGTTTATTCCAAGGCCTAGGTCGGATTAAGAAAGCACCAGTCAAGCTACACATTAACACGTCGATCACGCCGACGGCACTACGACACAGGAGGATTCCCTTCCACCTCAGACCCCTAGTGGAACAAGAACTACAAAAACTAGAAGACCAAGGTGTCATAGAAAAGGTCTCTGGACCCACACCGTGGGTGTCCCCCATGGTGATAGCTGAGAAGCCCAAACAGCCAGGAAACATCAGGCTGTGCATAGACATGCGCCTCCCCAACAAGGCCCTCAGGCACGAACGTCACATCACACCAACGATGGATAACATAGTGGCCGACATCAACGGGTCTCGCTGGTTTTCAAAATTAGACCTGAACGCAGGTTATCATCAGCTAGTTTTAGCCAAAGAGAGCCACTACATAACCAGGTTCAGTACCCACCTTGGACTAAGGAGATATAAACGCCTCAACTTTGGGATATCGTCCGCAGCGGAGGTGTTCCAGGACGCAGTGAGGAAGATCTTAACTGGTTTGCCAGGAGTGCTGAACGTGAGTGATGATATCCTCATTCACCCGGAAACCGCTGACGAGCACTACCACCATCTGAGGGCCACACTGAAGGGGCTTCAAGACCGTGGCATCACCCTACACAGGGAAAAGTGCCTTTTCTTCCAAAAACAAATAGAATTCTTTGGCTACTTGTTTAATCAGGAAGGCATCCAAGTAGACCTGTGGAAGTTCTAAGCAATCAAGGACGCCCCAGTGACAATGTCTGAAGTACAAAGCTTCCTGGGGATGGCCACATACGGTGGCCGGTTCATCCCTGACCTGGCCACCATCGCGGAGCCACTCCGAAACGTCACCCGGGCTGACGCAATATGGAAATGGAGATCCCTGTTAGAAACAGCATTCCAGAGGATAAAGACTGCCCTCCTCGACCACACCACTCTGGTGTACTTCGACCCTGCCAAGCAGACTGAAATGCTAGTCGACGCCAGCCCCGTGGGCCTCGGGGCAGTACTAACCCAGGAGCAGGTACCTGGAAGATGGGTGGCCCTGGCATACACCAGCAAGGCACTATCACCCACTGAAAGGCGCTATGCACAAATTGAAAGGGAAGCCCTGGCCATCCGTTGGGCGTGCCGTCACTTCCATTTGTACATCTGTGGCCAGGCGTTCAGGGTCATTACTGACCACCAACCCTTAGTGTCGCTGTTCAGAGGGTCTGTACCACACCCACCTCCGAGGATCGAGCGATTGGCCATCGGACTCCAGCAATACGAAATGGTAGTGGCCTACCGCCCAGGTGCTCAAAATCCCATAGACTTCCTCTCGAGACACCCAACACCCCAAGAGGAACAAGGAGATAAATAGGTCATCGATGCACTGGAAGCCCACCTGAACATGATCTCAACGACCACGTACCCAAAAGCCCTGACATTGCCACTGGTGCAGAAGGGGATCCCTTATTGTCCAAAGTGCGAGCAGCCGTCCAA
This sequence comes from Triturus cristatus, assembly GCF_964204655.1. NCBI lineage: Eukaryota > Metazoa > Chordata > Amphibia > Caudata > Salamandridae > Triturus > Triturus cristatus. The sequence goes on along the minus strand of NC_140586.1, from coordinate 80,638,743 downwards.
GGTGGACACTTGCACCAATTCCTGCAATCGGCCAATGACTTGGCCGGGTCTGAGAAGGAAAGCCTCCTGAAGATGTGGAGGATCAGGAACCAACTGAGCGTAAACCAAGGAGGGATTCTGCTAAGAGGGTCCCGGATCGTCATACTGGCAGCTCTACAAGATCAAGCAACCCAGCTGGCCCACGGGGGAAACCAAGGAGTCGAGAAAATGAAGGCCTGGATCCGAGAAAAGGTGTAGTTTCCGGGGCTTGAGACTCAGGTGGAAGAAACCGTGAAAAGATGCCCGGCCTGCCAGTTGACCAGTGCCTCGGAGAGACCAGCGCCCGTCCAGACGGAAGAACAGGGCAAAACCACATGGGAGAAGGTGAGCATCGATTTTTTTGAGTTTCCCCGATAGTCGGACGACCGTAGTGATGATCGACACCTATTCAAAGTATCCCCTGTCGAGGTGGTCAGCTCCACCGCATTCTCCCGGGTTGCCACAGTGCTTGAGAAGACCTTTGCAATGTTCGGGTGCCCAGAGGAGATGAAGAGCGACAACAGGCCTCCCTTCCAAGGGAATGAGTTCCATAACTTCATGCAGCAACACGGCGTACGGCATCGCTGCATCTCCCCACAATGGCCGCATGCAAATGGGGAGGTTGAGAGGTTCATGAGGACCCTCAACAAGGCTTTGCGGATCGCTGTGCCAACGAATGCAGACCCTGAGCGACTTTTTTTTTTTTTTTTTTTTTAGTTTTTCAAAACCTTTATTAATGAGTTGCATCAACTTTACATCTTCACGCCTACAACCTCTCGGGCCGGCTAACTTCCATACCACTCTCTACCATCAACCTTGTAATACACAGCCATTTGCCCGACAACCCGGAGGCCCGGCGGCGGGGTGTTGCTCAATATTCCCCTTATCAGTCCAGCTCGTTGCCTATCAATCTCAGGGTCATGGCAGTACATTTGGTGCACCTTCCCACTTCTACGTTGTGTAATATCGGCAGTGTCAATCCAAGGGATGGATGCCTAACAGCCCGATGCTAAACAGAAAGTCCCATCTATTAGTCGCATGCTCGATACACAGCAGTGGCCCCCCCACAGCTCGGGAACACACGTCTGTCGGCGACTCCGCACTCTAATAGCTCCTGATCCAGCCTCTTCGGGAGTGCTCCACAGTAAAGGACTACCCTACAGTAGTCCCGTCCGTACTCCTCAACATCCAGCCAATTCGTCTCACCCCCATGAACTATCTACTACATCCCATCCGACTGTGTCTGTGCAAGTTCAGTGCCTCTCTCCCCCTCCTGGGCAGCTCACATACTGGGCAGTCCGGCCCTTCACCCTCACATCATTGGTTGTGCTGTCATAGCTGTAATGGCTCCTGCCAGAAGCATAACCCCAACATGTCACCAATCATCCACCAGTCAAGCACACCATCCCAGCAGATCCCGACACCTTGATTCTGGACCTCATGTCGCAACAGTAGGGCCAGTACCGCTTGCCTCCAGAGTTTCGTCTCCTCCCGAAAAGTTATCAGCCGCCAAATACGCCCTGAACGGGTCCCATATGTCCGTGGCTCTACTACTCACTGGTTGTGTCTCTGCATATAGTATGTTCTGTTCCTGACAATAGAGTAAATCAGCCACCCACTCCTTAAATTTCGGTGCACGGCCCCTCCCCCACCTACAGGCCACCCTCCGTTTCGCCATCAAAATTGCAATATCCCCAAATTTCCGATGCACCTTGGGTATGCTCATAGTGTAACCCAGCAGCATAGTGAGTGGATCACAGTCAACCGTGTCTCCTATCATATCCGTCAGCGCCTTGTGGACCTGCGTCCAGTATTCAGCCACTGCCGGGCATAGCCATGCCAAGTGCAAAAAAACAGCACCTTCTGAGTGACAGCGCTCACACCTGTCATTATCTGCTAGACGAAACCGCAACTTCCTCGCAGGCGTGCAATACACTCGCTGCAGAAACTTATAATGAATAATTCGTAATCTGCAGCTAGCCGATATCTGTGAGGTTAGCCCGCAGCAATACACCCACTGCGCCTCCGTTATGTCTCTCCCTAGATCCGCATTCCACTGTCTGAGCGCTCTGCACTCTCCACTTCCACTTTGTTCTCGAATACTCCGGTACAAGTGCGAAACTAGATGCCTACCCTCCGCAGACGCAAGTAGAACTTGTAAAGGCAATACAACTGCAGGTTCCTCTGGGAAATGCGGTAATACAGCTCTCAGCCCCTGCCGCAACCTAATATAATAAAAGACCTCCAACGGTGTGGGCTGCTCCCCCTGAAACCATTGTTCTTTCGTTTTGAATCGACCATTCAGGAATAGATCTCCCCAGCAGCGGACCCCCAGTCCGACGCACATCCCCTGGAACCCCCGTTCCTGCAACAAGGATAGTCCCGGGTGGTAAGCCAGCGGCAATTTTGTTGCATATAAGAACGTAAGTGCGACCTTTCGGAGGATCCGCTGCCACGCATCCATCGTGCAAGTCACTGTTGCAGCCGGCATCTCGAGCACGCTTGCTGGGCCCTGAATAATTCCTCTCAGTGGCAGCGGTCTACCTATCCAGTCTTCTACAGCCAGCTGCGGCATGAATGGCGTAGGCACAAACCAGTGGTACGCGAACTGGGCCTGAGCACTAACATAATAGGCCAAAACATCAGGGACATCAAATCCCCCTCCACCATAGGGCTGGGTAATGATTGACCATGCTAACCGTGGCTGCTTCCCAGCCCAGAACAATCTTATTAATTCTGAGCGGAGCGTCTGGAAAAAATAGGCTCCCGGGTAGTAAGGGACATTTTGGAATAAATATAGAAACCGGGGCAACACCACCATTTTAATAAGTGAGGCCCTTCCAGCCATGGTGAAGGGCAGAGATATCCAGCGCGTCACATCCTCAGTTAGTTTGGAAATGGCAGTACCATAATTTAAGCGCACCGTCTCCTCCTTAAGCCTTGATATCTGGATCCCTAAATAACGTAAATCCGAGTCACACCATTCAAGCGGGTAATCCAAGGAGAAGCGGTGCACCGCAGGAGTCAGGGGAAAAAACTGCGACTTCTTCCAATTGATTTGTATGCCAGACAGCCGACCAAACACCAAGAACTCCCGGAGCAACGGATTGAGATTCGTTAAAGGATCCACCACATATAGCGTCAAATCATCTGCATACAATGATACATCTATCTGGCGTTGGACACATTTAAAGGCGCTTTGCTTATGCAGTTGTCGGATCCGGCACTCCAATGGCTCAATCGCAATAGCGAACAATAACGGGGACAACGGGCAACCCTGTCTGGTACCTCTGGTTAGCGAGATCGGGTCCGACATGTCACCATTGATTAGAACTCTCGCCTTCGGGTCCGTATACAGCAACCGTATCCAGGCAACAAATATCTTTGGAAACCCCATTCTGTATAGAATAGCAAAGAGATAATTCCATTCAACCGAATCAAATGCTTTGGTAGCATCAAGAAATATGGCAGCCACCGGCAGTTCCGGTGCTATTGTATGCATCAGAGAGAAAAGGGTACGCAAGTTATGGGCCGTAGATCTCCCAGGGATAAACCCGGACTGGTCCGGGAGGGCTATCTTAGTCATTAATAACGATAGCCTATTGGCCAGCACCTTTGCCAACACTTTTGCGTCGCAATTGATCAGGGAAAGCGGCCTATACGCATCACAGTCAGTAGGATCCTTGCCCGGCTTCAACAACGAGGTGATCAACACCTCCCTCATGGACCCCGGCAACACTCCCACTTCCAGAGAATCCTCATAGACCTCCTTCAGTACTGGGGCCATGATATCGATATAGCTTTTATAAAATTCCGCCGGCAGCCCATCCAGGCCCGACGCCTTACCATTGCTAAGAGACATAATTGCCTCCCGGATTTCATTTAATTCAAATGGTGCACCAAGAAACCGTCTATGGTCATCACTCAACCAGCACAACGCCACATCATCCAGAAAATCCCCAAATGCAATCTCGCCATCGCCGTGTGCCGTATAAAGCTCTTTGTAGTGTGAAGTGAAGTGCCCTAAAATACCCTTGGTATCCCGAAGTGTAACCCCTTCCGACGTGCATACCTCCAATATGTGTGTCGTGTAACGCGGTTGCCGAGTAACTTCCGCCAGCGCGCGCCCTGGTCTCTCCCCCTCGCAAAATCTGCGTGCCTGCCAGTATTTGCCTCTGAATCGAGCCTCCCTATCCGCTTCCTTTTCATATTGCGTAAGCTTTTCTCTGAATTCTTTATGAATAGGGCCCATCGGCTCCCGGTTCATCCTAGTCTCCAGCCCCTTAAGTTCCACTTCCAATTTTGCAAGCGTCCCCTTTATGTCTTTCAGGACCCCAAAACTCTTTGAAATGTAATAGCCCCTGACCGTCACCTTGAATGCCTCCCAGATGGTTTCTACGCTAGCTTCCGAACCTCTGTTACGGGGAAAAAACTCTGCGATCTCCTACCCCAGCTCTGATTGAAACAGGGGATCCAGGAGGGCAGTGGGCTGCATACGCCAACGTATAGCAGCGGCCCCACAACCTGGGATTGCTACCTGAACCATAACCGGGCAATGATCCGAATACGTCCGTGGCAGATGCGTAACCCTTCCCAAATCCACCGCTATGCCCCGGGACAAAAAACAGTAATCCAACCTAGCCCATGTGTTAGCAAATGTTGTAAAGTGTGTACCCTCACGCAGCCCGGCATGTACAAGCCTCCAACTATCTATCAGGCCCCCTTCCTCCAAGACGCCTGCTAAAGCATCTTGCGCTCTTTTGTTGTACTGATGACCGTTATCCGACCTATCCAATCCCGGGGTCAGCGCCACATTAAAATCGCCACCCCATAAAATATGCATGGAGCCAGTGCTAAGTATCTTACCCCATAATTGTGTGAAAAAGGCAGGCGAATCCACATTAGGACCATAACAATTTATGATCGTGATCGTGTCAGTGCCCAGCCTGCCCCATAACAACACATATCGGCCGTCTATGTCCACATGCTCAACCAGCTTCACAAAAGGCACCGTCCTCTTGATTAATATCGCCACCCCCTAGCATACCCTGAGTAGGACGAGAAACTGCGTACTGCCGCCCATTTGCTAGCCAGTGTATAATGCGATCTGGGACTAAGGTGTGTTTCCTGCAATAATGCAATTTGTACCTGATGCTGCTCTAGATAAGCCATCACCTTTCTGCATTTTCTAGCATCATTCAATCCACGGACATTCCATGACAAAACTGTGACCCTGCCTCTTCGTGCCCTCTCGGTCATTTCTCATCCAATTCCCCCGCTCCTAGCAGCCATATGGCACCCGGTACCACCCCCTGCTCATGTACCCGTGCATTCATCAGTGCAGACCCCAGCATCCACAGAATTATACCCCCGTGAATAAGCAACGCAGCCGTCCAGTAAACTTCCAGCCCTATGTCACTTTGTGAACAAAACTCCCCGCCCAATCCCAAGACCCACTCCCCCAACACCAAACTCCAAACACCCCCTCCTGCATTGCCTCCCACGCACCCTCCCCCCACCCACTGAAGCAAACCCCAACCTGCCAGCCATGTTCCCTCCCCTTCCCTCCCACAATTGCCCCACGAACAAGGGCTAAACTGATCCCCACACCACCCCATAAACTCTAGGGTATTGCCCGTCGGGAATCACATCTAGGTGGCACCACTAATTCCCCCTCATCTACTCCAGACTTCCACCAATCCGGTAGTCGGACTCGATGACCCAGAGGGGGTGTCCGGCGTTATAATCATTGGCAACTTGAAATCCCTCCTCCAGACACTTTGCGATCTACAACCTATATAAGAGAAACATTGACATTATGTACAGAACCTCCTTCAGCATTACAAAGTGTTCAGGGCTCACGCCCATGTCCCCCGTCTCCTCAAACCTGATGAGATATGCAGCACATCGAGTCCAGTGCAATGTCCGTATCTATCAATTCCCCCATCATTCAGAGTACTTACTCGTCCCGTGGAGTCAGTGCACAATACGTATCCACCCCACTCACTGTTCTCCATCCATCCGCTCCCCGTGCAGTGGTGCCTGCTCAGCGTCCGCCTCCGCACCAGGCCTGTGATTTCGCTTGTATTGCTTGAGGAAGTCCTCTCCCCGGTGAGGAGTCGTGAAAAACCTTTGCCGGCCCTGATACGTGACCTGCAATCGAGCCTGGTATAGTAACGCATAATCCAGTTGCAAGGTTCGCAGCTTGGCCTTCACAGCTAAGAACTTCCTACGCTCCTCCTGGACTACCGGAGTGAAATCCGGAAACAACGTAAAGGAGTTACCATCATATGATAGGGGCCGTGTGCCCCGTGCCGCCCGCAGAGCTGCGTCACGATCACGATAGTTCAATAGCCGGGCAATGATGGGCCTGGGGGCCGCTCCCGGTTTTGGTCTGGGGCCTAGAGCACGGTGTGCTCTCTCCACTATAAATTGGGGGGAAAACACCTCCGAGCCAACCACCGCTAGCAACATCTTTTCCACATACTCCTCCATTTTGCCCACATTGGTCGTCTCCGGAATACCTATGATGCGGACATTATTGCGTCTACTTCTCGCCTCCAAATCCTCGTTCTTGGACGCTATGATGCGCAGCAGATTGTCCATTCTGGATAGCTGCGAGGTATGTTGCGACACTGTGTCCTCTGTATCCGATATCCGTTGTTCCGCTCCTTTCAGGCGTTCCTCGTGCGCATCCAATTTATATACTACTGCATCCATACGCGAGGATATCCTATCCACTTTGTCGGCGATCGTCGCGAAACTTTGGCGCATCTCGCGCAACACCTCCTGCAGGTTCGCCATCGCATCCGATGAGTCCCCCGCAGCTCCATTCGGTCCCTCCGGAACTTGCGACCCATCCACGGGTTTAGACCCCTTCTTGCTGGAGTCGAACGTTAGCTTAGATTGTCTCGCGTCCGTCTTGCCCATCGCGGTCAGCCAGCAGGACCCTATTTCGCACCGTTGGTAAGAACACTCAGAACAACACAAGGCAGCAAAACCCAATCTCGTCGCAATCAGCATTCAATGTCAATGGGGAGAGGAGAGTATTCCATCCTTACCATTCCACAAGCTCCGAATGTGTTCCCACTCTCAGGCCTCAGGACTCCCACCCTGTCATCAGCTCCGATACCAGGGCCAGTGTATTCAATCGCTGCCGCTTGTGACCTCAGATGAGGCGCGTTCGTTGCACGATATGTAGTGCCTCCAAGCCTCCCCGACAGCACCTTGTAGCTCCACTGCTCAGCCCCAACAGGCCTGCGCACAGAACACAGAGGGAGGCTGCGCTGACGTCTCCCACCGAGCCTCAACACACCAGCCGCAGGCAACGGCTCTCGGTGTCCCGCGGAACAATCCGGGACCGAGGCTATATGCTCTCTCCCGGCACGGCCCCTCACTCTACTCAGGCAGTTGCAGGAGTCCCAGTGTGGCCCTCTGTCACCGCCTCGGGCGTCTTCCGGGTCCCGTAGTCCACCGATCACCAGCGCCCCCACCTCTCACGCACCTCGGGGATCCTGCGCGGCACTCCAGGTCCGGCCGTGTGAGCGGCGGAAGGGGCCTCCACAGCTCCTCACCCGCGCTCCCGGCAGATGTCTACTCGTCCCCCTTGCAGCCCACAGGGTCTGGCAGCCCCCGGACAGCCGATGTCCCCGCAGCCACAGCGCCCGGCAGAACGACCGTCCCCCAGCCTCCCAGGGGGGGGGGAGGGGGGGGCGGGGAGTCTCTCCACCGACTCTGCCAGCAATACCTCTGTTCTGGGGGCCACACGCCGTCCGCCACTCCCGCGCCGTCCCTCCGGGTGCGTTGCACGCCTCTCGTGTTTCAGGGGCCTACAGCCGTTATCGCAGCCTCGGCCTCGCGTAGGATGGGCCGCCGGTGCAACGCTTCACTCTCTCCAGTCGCTCAGACCGCCAGAACTTCCGTGGCACATATCTTCTCCGGCAGAACGTCTATAGCACTGATACTCGGCCAGCCAACGCAGGACCTCACTGTCAATTGCTGCGTGCAATTTCTGCTCCTCAAGTCTCCATTTAAGGATATTAAAACGGATAAATGCCGCCGGACTGCGGGTGCCCTACACGAAGGCGACCATTCGCTAGTGCGCCACCTAGCGATCCCCCGACCCTGAGCGACACTACAACTATTTCTCTGGGAGTATAGGAGCACCCCCGACAGCACCACCCGATGGGCGGTGATGTTCAACGGGGTCTACCGAGATACACTCCCTGTCTGCCCAGGGTGGACCCCGCTTCCATACCGCGAGGAAGACGTCCTCGAGCGGAAGAAGAAGTAAAAATCTGGCCGCCAGCAGGATCTGGAGGGCAGTTCCCAGGGAAGTACGAAGAGTGGACACCGTGATCGTGAAGAACTGGAGGCCAGGGGGAAAATTCCGGACCAGGTACCAACCGGGCCACTGGACGGTGGTCGATGTGAAAGGGACCATGGTAACTGTAGCGAAGGAAGGAGAGAAAGTGACCCGGAACATCTCCTGGTTTAAAAGGGTGGCTGAACCTTCCTCCACCATGGAAGCTGATAGCACCCAAGAAAACAACGGAACAGAGCAAGAAGAACCCATTGTGAGTACTGTACTGCCAACAACCCCAGCGGCACACAGCGAGGTGTACCAGGGGCCTGAACCACCGACCCCTGGGACCTGTGTGACGGCAACAACAGCCCCTGAGCAACCAGAGTCCTGCGTTGCCGCCAGGGGTAGTCACCCCAGGTACAGACAGAGAGAACCCCAGGCCAAGTTCCCTCCTGAAAGACTGCGCCTGCCAAGTAGTGAAGCAACAGGTTTCCAGTGGAAGTAAAAAAGACTGAGTTGGGATGGGATGTAATATGTGAGCGGTCTAGCTGTTACCCCAGCCATGGCCGGATATGTTGCACCCAAGCGCTCCCGCTGGCGGGCGGATAGTGCATAATAAAAGGAAGGGGTGTGCTCGCTCAGGGGCAGTCAGCACCCAACCCGCAGTACTGGTGTGGCGTCCTTTTTGTTGGTTTGCGCGCACCCCAGCCAGCGTGCATAAAGGCCGGCGCTGCAAGTCTACACGTAGCACACATCTGCCTTTTCCACTTTTTTATTTTTTTATATTTATGTGCAGTGAACACAGAATACATAACATAGAATACAAAGATACAATGAGTAGCAACACCCCTCCCGCGCCCCCCCAGGGCTGAAAGTATCCAACAAGTGCAAAATCTTTAAAAACCTGTAAAAAAGTTAATCATTAAAGCTAAACACATGAGATAAAGTGGCCAACACCACAGCAGAATAAATATTAAACGATGTGGCTGAAAGAGCATGTGGTAAAGTGACCAGTGCAACTGTGTATCATAAAAAATAAAGAATATAGATTAATTAATAAATTTGGTTAAGGGACATAATATAAAGTGACCGGTGTGAGGGTACCTAATTAAGCAGAAAATACAGTACCTCGGCAGAGTAAATACCTCACATTTGAGTGAAAAATGGTTGCCTTATTTAGATAAAATGCTACCCTTGAGCACTATCCTCGCTTACTTCAAGATTTGGTGAATTAAGCCAGCGAGAAAGAGGCTCCCAGATGACTAATCCTCTTTTTTTTGCACGATAACCCTTTTTGGAGTAAACTGATTTTTCAAGAGAGAAAATTGAATGAAACCGAGCTAGTCATTGCGCAAACAATGGGGGATTAGGGTCTATCCAGGCAGACGCAATGCTCAGCCTGTAGGTAGCCATAGCAATGAATATTAGGGCCCCCCCATTCTTTCTGTCGATCAAGTCCTGTACGCCAAGCAGTATGATGGAGGGTGTTAATGGTACATTTTGAAGTAACACATGACCTAGGAAGGATTCAATTTTATTTAATAGCGGCTCCAATTTTACACATGTGGCAAACGTGGATTGAATGGGCGCTGAATTCATCACAGCGCGGACAATATGTGCCTTTCCCGGTCCCCCATTTTGCTATCCTGGAGGGAGTAAAATATAAAAAGAAACAGGTTTTATAAAACTGCGCTTAGAGACTAGCTGACAGCAGATCATTTTGGGCAGATTTAAGCGCCAAGGTGAAGACATTATTAGAAATGTTCAGTTTTGGCCGCCACTTAGTTGAAACTTTGGTCAAATCGTCAGGCATTAAGCTATTGAGAAAATTATAGATGATACCAATGCGTGGAGGTGTAGTTCTGCGAAGTTTCCTGATTAACTCGCAGTTAGAAAATCCTGAGGGCCCCCTGTCTTCCGTAAAAAGAAAGACTTAATAGCAAGATATTTAAAGAAGTCCCTATTATCTAAATTATAAAGGGATTGAAGTTTTTCAAAGGGCACAACCTCTTCAGATGAGCAAAGGTCGCCTAATTTCTTTACCCCCTCATCTAACCAGATTTGAAAGTACGATGATCCAAAGATATCTGGTAGATTGGGATTATTCTTGATGGGAGTATAGTCTACCGATACCTAGATTCTTGCGTATGGCGGAGAAAACCTTATATACACCTAAAAGGGTCTTACATTTGACCCTTTTATAATATCCAAATTCCAACTGTCGCCACAGGCAACCCCAAGCCTCGGGGCCAAGCAAGAGTTCGAAGGGTGAGGGTGGACCTGCAGCGAGGGTTAGAGGAGAGTCTTGCAACAGTATAAGACACGATTGTAAAACGGTGGCCCAATAATATATTTTTAGATTAGGTATGGCCCACCCCCCTCTTTCCCGGGGAAGGGACAGAAATTTATAGGCCCTCCTAGGTTGAGAGAATGCCCAAACAAACTGGGAAAATAGCCTGTCAAATCTTAAAAGTGTTGTCTTATTAAACTCCAAAGGTATAGCTCTGAACAAATACAAAGTTTAAGGAATATTTTTTTTTTTAATATATTGCAGCGACCAACGATGAAAAGGTGTAGATTGTTAAGACGGCTCAGCTTTCTTTGTCTCTGAGACAAGAGCGTCCATATTTTGGCCAACTATCAGGTCAGTATCAGCCGAGATGTCAATACCCAGGTATTTAGCTTTAGCCACGACTCTTCCATCGTTCCAGGTGACATTATTATTGATTATAATTTGGGTTTTCCCTTTGTTCAATTTATATCCTGAAATGGAGCCGAATAATTGGGCCTCAGCCTCAAATTCGGGAATGGCTTTCTTTGGATCCGAAGTAAACAGAGCCAAATCATCGGCATAGGCCATGATTTTAGTTGCTAGGCCAAATCTACTTATTGCCTGTATAGCCTGGTTTTCTTCAAGTTTTTTGATAAGGGGGTCAATGTACATGGCAAAAAGTAGTGGGGAGCAGGGACAACCTTGTCGAGTCCTACGCAAGATTTTTATTTGCTCCGTCAAAGACCCGTTAATAGACACCCTAGCCATAGGTGTGAGGTATAATGCCTTGATGGCATTAGGCCTGAAATTCATTCTCTCCATGACGCCCCAAAGAAAGTTCCAGGAGACCCGATCTAATGCTTTTTCGGCATCAAGAAGTATTACAGCCATCGGGTCTCCTGAAACCTGTGCAGTGTCAAGCATGATGACCCTCCAAATATGTTTGGTGGTACCTTTGGGGGGTATAAACCCATGCTGCCACCTGGAAACGAGGCCTTCAATCTTGGCCGAGAGTCGTGTGGCAAAAATTTTAGAATATATTTTTGAATCACCGTTAATAAGGGTGATTGGGCAATACGAACCCATTTCTGTTGGTGGTTTGTCTTTTTTAAGGAAGACAATAATCTTAGCAATGGACCAAGATTGAGGGGAGGTGGCCCCATGGAAGATTTGTGTCACTACGGCATTAAAAATATCCTTAATTTGACAAAGGAAAACCTTATAGAATTCGACTGGGATACATTAGGGCCCAGCAGCTTTCTCATCGGGTAGATTAATCAAAGCTTTGGCGATTTCGTCCCATGTTGGAGGAGCCTCAAGTTGCTCCCGCTCCTCTCTACTAAGCAATAACAGCGCAATTGGGTCCAAATAATTTTTAAGGTCAGATTGTCCATCCAATTGTGACGCCGCCGCTTCCTCCAAATATAAGCCCTGAAAAAATTTGCAGAAGGCTTTTCTTCCGGGTTTCTGGTTATCACTCCTGAGGAGGTCCTAATTTTTTTAATTTGATTAGCAGTGGTCCGTTGTCTGGTTCTCATTGCCAACTGGTGGCCAATCTTTTCACTACACTCATGCCTTTTCTCGTGCAGCAGCCCATTTGGAAGCGGCTTTCTCAGCCAAAATTGATCAGATCTCGGCCCTGGCAGCAGCCACGGCCAATTGAGCCGGATCTACCTCTCCCTTGGCTTGAACTACCGCAATAAGGTTTTCCTCTGTTTTAGCCAATTTTGCATGTAGCTCCACCAGCTGTGCCTTCTCCTGTTTATTTTTCCTCAGTGAGAATTGCAGGGTTTCACCCCGAACACAAGCTTTTAACATGTCCCAAACTACCATTTCAGGGGCTGAACCTAAGTTATTATCAAGAAAGGTCTGTATCCATCGCTTCATATGAATCTGGTAGCCCTCGTCCAGCAGGAGTGCTCTCTCAAAGCTCCAAGATGAGATTTCCTTGCGGGTGATCAAACCCCGAATATTGAGGCATAGAGGGTTATGATCGGAAAGAATGCGGGGAAGCAGGTCAATTTTGCTATTGTGGATTAAAGAAGAGGAAACCAAGAAAAAGTCCAGGCGTGCAAAAGATTTATGGGGCGCGGAAAAGAATGTGTAGCCTGGCAAAGTTGGATTTAAATAAGACCAGGCATCCACAAGCCCATGAATATGTAAAAGATTTTTAAGAGCTTGGAGCACTTTGGGTTTGTGAGTAGCCAGCCGGAATTGGGAATTTAACCCCCAGTTGCAGGGTAAATTGATATTAAGATCCCCGCATATGATGACGGGGAAGGGCCAATGTGCCAATTCTGACGAAACCCGGTCTATCACGCTAGGGTCATCCAAGACGCTCCCGTATATAGAACAAAGGGTAAAAGAAAAGGCAGGGGTTATATGGCATTCTGCAAGCACCCATCTTCCTTGGGGATCCGATTTGACTCTGGTTGGCTGAGGTAAGTAATTAAAGCGTGCTAAAATAGCAACTCCCCTCGTATGGGTCCCTTGTGATGTTCCCCCAATAACTTTATATCCCAGAGTGTTTAGAAGATGCAGCTGCGAGCATTCTATGTGTGTCCATTGGAGATAGACAATGTTGGCCCCCCAGCAACCGTAAGTTCTGGGCAACCTTCTGCGTTTTTCGATTATTATTTAACCCGCAGATATTCATAGAAATAATTTTAAGATTTGTTGTACTCATCACAATTTTAAAGAAAATCCCCCCCGTAAAAGAACATAGTGAATAAATGTGTGTAGTATACATACAATGTGCTTGCAAGGTCCCTATTATGCCCATATGTCGTATAGCCAATATAATGAATAAAACACATCAAGACACATTGAGACACCCTGAGGCCTCCCAAACTGAGCGGTTTGATAACCCGTGTCAGACTATAGAACATTTTAAATATACTTTTGGCATCGATCTGCTCATAAAAGTTGAAAATTAGACACATCAAAAAAGCAAAAACAACAGTTTTAGACTCAGCCTTCCCCCCCAGAACACCCACCCCCCCTCCCAACCTGACTCCCAAACCCCCCCACCCCCCTCCCCCCCAAAATAATTTGCAATCAGGAAAACCCTGAATGATGGAGCCTATTTTGACCCCCGCCACCCGTCCCTCGCCATATGGAGTAATCCCATGTTTAGCATGCGGCATATACTAGCGAGAAGGAACGTGAAAAGAATGACAAGTGAAAGAAAAAGGAAAAGAAAAAGAAAAAAAGAAAGAGAAAGAAAATTCAGCGTAGCTCTTATCCTGGGTCTCTTGATCGAATAACTCTTTCCTGAGGGTAGCCCAGACGTTTAAATAGAGGCTGTCTTAGTATTTAAGGTAAATTTTCAGAGATGACAGATATCTAACCAAAACAGATCGACTATAGCTATACTATAACCAAGTTGAGCCCAAATTAACATTAATTTAGCACCTTTCTGGCCTTAAGTCCAGTGAGAAACTATTGAGCCTTGATTTCTGAGGTAAAAATTCGTGAAACGCCTTTCAAGATGACCTTCAGCTTAGCAGGGTTCATGAGGAAGACCTGTGCTCCCAGCTGTTGGGATGGGGAAATTATTTGACGATGGTGCCATCTTCGCTCCACGGTGGTATGGCAAAAGTCAAGTTTGGCGAAGAAAGATACCCCATCAAAACATTTCTGAGAGTACTGTCGAGCTTGGTCAAAGATTAGCTGTCTTAATAAAAAGTTCCAGAAGAAAACCAGAAAGGCTCGAGGCTTTGTGGATTCATTAGAACTGCCACACTGTTTCTGTAGTGTGAGGGGGAAGTGGTGAGCTCGTTGGATTTCATGATCTCAGCACCATTCGGTCTGTTTGGGGAAGGCCCCCCTTTGAAGTTTTATTATATAGTGCCGAGGGTCTTCCCCCTCCACTCCTTCGGGGATCCCAAGCAGGCGGAGGTTATTTTGGCGCTGCCTGTTATCTTGTTCTTCCAACTTCCACATGACATCGGTCATGCGATCACCCTGGGAAGAACATTGACTTTTAAGCAGCACAACATCTGATTCGAGGCTATCAGTGCAGCCTTCCACCATGGTCAGTCTCTCACAGATATCAGAGCATGTTTTATTAAGCTTTCGGAGACCCCCTTGTCGTTTTTTTGCGGCAGACTTAGCCTGTTGGCTATCTACCCGGGCTTCTTCTTGGAATTGCTTAATTGAAGTTAGAATGACGGTCATCGAGGGCTCTTCGGACTGAACTTGTGGGGTGTGGGCCGTCTTAGCAGGTTCACTATTGGGGGAAAAAGAGAGATGAGACCCTGAATAGTCCCATTTGAGATGGTCTGTCTTGTCTAGCTTCTTCCCCCTGCCTTTAATCCCGTGGTGTTTTTGTTTTTGAACCGTACTTTTTCCTTTAGAGGCATTGCTGAAATTGGATTCAGAAAGGTCGCTGTCGCTTGATGAGGATGAGCTTGCTTCAGCGGGAGAATTCAAACCGTCTGAAACCGAGAAAAAGAGCTCCCCCAAAGGATCTGGAGATCCAGGATTTTGTAGCCAATGTGTACTAATATTTTTGTCTCAAAGGTATCAGTGAGCGAAGAGCCTCAGATATCGTGATCCTGGGGAATTCTTACTGCTGGAATCAAGCTAGATTCAGCACCAATCAACAGGTCTGTCTCAACCGGGGGAGCAGAAACTTCCGAATTGAGGGTCGCTTTATCAGCTATTAGAGGCCCTTGAGGTTGGGCTATCAAACCGGGCTCTATGCCGGGTAGAGAAGAAATAAGCTGTGGGTCTGGCTGTACATCAGGGAGTTTAGCCGGGCTGGCCGAGATTGATTTTGTTTAATCACTTTCTTTATTGTCATTCAAGCCATTTGTGCGTCTTCCCCCGCTGCCAGTGCCTGAATTAGTCACCAACCCCGGTACAGAGACCAGTTTGGCTACTGAGGATTGGGAGGAGCCCCCGTCCTTTGGGGGTCCCCCACCAGTAAGTTTATTTGAGTTTTTCTTAGGGCCCAAAGTCTCTCGCTTGCTTCTGGGGATTGGTTCCGCTTCCAGAGAATGGGGTGCTGCAATTGTGGGGCCGGAGCTAGGGTTTGGAGGTATTTTGCCTTTTGCCCCCCGGACCCTGTGAGACGACATGCTCCACCCATCTGTTGAAGAGCCAGCAATTAGCGCAATTGAGTCTCGTGAGGAACAGCGCCAACCCAGCAGAGAAAGCAGCCATTCAGCAAAAAGACCAAGCAGGAGGACAAGACCGCTCCAGCGCCCCAGGGAAAACAGCAACACAGTCCGAGCACCGAGGCTTGGAGCAAGGCTCCGCTCTTCGAAACGCTTACTTTCCGCTCCACGTCCTGGAGCTGTCAGGTTTCTCAGAGCTTTTCGCGGTCGCAGCCGCGAAGCTCTGCGCGGTCGGAGGAGAAATCCACAAGTGCACCCAGAGCAGCAAATCGAGGCAGACTGATCCCAACCGAGGAGTGTCTTCCAATCAGGCTGCATAGCCGATGGCCGAGAGAGTGCGTGGCGCGGGTGGCGATGAGGCAGGGAATCACACAGGCACCATCTTGCTCCCTCCGCAGAAGTGCCACTCACGTCTGCCTTTTCCAAGTGAAGTAAATAACAGGTGATAGTATTACCCACTTAAATGGTACTTACATGACCTATTAAGAAAGGAAGGTTGCGCTAGCATTACCATGGTTCAAAATGACAACATGCAAATGACACAACTTCAGTTGAAAGTGTGTAACTCACTGAGCATATGTTCTGTATTGGCATGGATTCACTTCTTGTTTGGAGAGGTCAGGTATGAAAATGTGTAATTAAAAATCGAGTAGTCCACCTCTTTAGATTGGCTCATGTAATGGCTTCAGATATATCTTGGTCATTGAAATGCTGATTATCACGCTGGCGTAGACTCCGGGGCAAATTTACAATACCCCTACGGCACTTTTACACCGCTGGAGCGTCACTTTTGTGACGCCCCAGAGGCACAGTGTGTCAGGCCCATATTTACAATGCTACGCAAAGCCACCCTGCGTGGCTTTGCATGGCCTTGTAAATATGGAGTAAGGCAATCCCTTACTCTGCGTGGTAGGATCGTTCCATGGGTGTTGCTGTGGGTGTTCCCACGCAATGCCCATCGTTTTTGACACTGCCTGAGAATTACAACATAGTGTAAATCTGGTGCAGCACCAAAACTAATGCCTTGCCAAAGCAGGCCTAATGAGGAAAAATGTTTACATTTCTCCTCGTTTTTTCCTCTTTCCACGTGTGCTGCATTCGGCAGCACACATAGAATGAAGAAGACACCTCCTTTGATTGCTTTTGTGCAGGAAGGTGTCCCTACCTGCACAAAATCAATCATGCCAACAACACAGACACCCTTGCACCATGGTGTAAGGGTGCCTGCGTTGGCGCTCGGCTGCAGTTTGTGCACCGGTGTCACCAGAAAGAACAGGAATGTGCGTTATTTTGTAGACAGGGCACATTTCTGCCCTTCTCTTTTGATGTAGGGCAGCACAGCTAGAAGGTTTGCAGCACTGCCCTATGCCAAATATTGTAAATATGCCCCTCAGAATCACCCTTCAGTGTCAAGGATGCAGGACTGCTGTCCTGGGCTTTTCATTTACTAATTGTCCGTTGTGTTAATGCATCAGCTGTGGAGAACTAGGTCCAAAACTCGCAGAATGCATTCGATTGTTAAATGAAAATACAGGGTAGGAGCACCGTTTTCTTCATGACTTGGAGTTGTCTGGTTACTTTATCAATGATACATTTGCTATAAAACCTTTATTGTTTACTGTTTTATTTTTAAATCACTTTAATTATTTTCCGCTCTGCACTGCTGTGCAGCTACCACTACCTACTTCACGTTTTATATAGTGAGCCGAATGCACAGGCACTATCATTACTTCATAAGCAAGCATTGGCCTAGCCAGTAGGTTGCACCTTTTGGACCTTATAAGTGTTTAGCCATTCAGCACTTTATTCTAGGTGCTGTGCCGCCGAGGATTGAAGAACTATACAATTACTGCACACTGGGTCATGCCGTCTGATTCCAGAATACATGCTTACCTCTAGAAACATTTATGGAAATATTCCAAGGCTTTTTAACGCGCAGACAGAAAGACAAGTGCATTGATGCAAATCAACAGCACTATAAAATTCTGTGAGACTGCATCACTAGAGTATTGAACAGCCTGAAGAATCAGTGTTAGGGGCAAGTTATGCTTAACACAATAAGATGACAGATTTAACTCACCTCCTGCTGTAAATTATGCACTGAATTTACAAAAGCTCAAATGTTTAAGCAGTGCAGGAGCCTTGCTGTATGTGAGTCCAGGCTCTCTCCGAAGCACCAGACCAGTATTGATATGTTCATGGACTGCCACCCTTTACTGCGTTGTATTACGCTTTCAAAAATAATTTGAGTGCACTACCCTGTCTCCACTTTAAATGAGGACCTGTGATGTCTGACTGAAATGTGATTTCCATGGCTCCCTCCCCACCCCATCACAAATACTCCTCGCTTTCTACACATGGACAAGATGAGGAATGCAGAGAGAGGGTAGAGTGGCAGGCATAGGATGTGGCCTTACGGACAGGGTTGCCAACTTTTGAACTTGGGATGCATGTTTGATTTCTCTTTGTCAGTGCAACACCCCGTGATTCTTGATGCAACACTTAATCTACCCATGCCTATAAAAATGAATGTAACCTTGTATAATATATCTGGTGCTCAATCTTAAGCATTCCAATGTCCCTGGCGTGCCAAGTCCGTCTATACAAACAAGTCTTCTGTCTAAAAACCAACACTGACTGACGCCTTACAAGTGACATGGGCTATCAGCCTTTTGTGTGTTCGGTTTTGCAAGGTGGCGATGGCTCCAGCGGTAAAGCATATAAACTGAGGGAACTCATGTGTAACACCAAGTAGCTTTCATATGCATGAAGGTAGTTCATAAACTGACACTTTCTCCTATGGACAAGTGACTCAAAGCAGTCTTGAAACATGCATGTGTAAATGAAGCAAACTAAAACCATTCTAATAGATTCTACTTCTACACTACGTGAGGATACCAAAACAAATAGATTATTCGAAGTAGGAGGTATGCGGCCCAATTGAATCGCGATGAGGGTATCATGGAAAAATATTGGGAATGCGTATAATATAAAGCACGCACTCCTGGTTTTGCAAGATAACAATTTATCCACGGGATTCAGAGGAGCCTGATAGCGACTACACGTTACCGCTCTACTCGTTGGTCAGCAGCAACCATGTGAACCCCCAGCTATGGAAGACAATGGTACAGCTAAACTTTCACCTCCCTCGCAGAGTCTAACTTCACTGTGCCCATTAGAATGAACCACTGCGAAAAGGAAGAGGAGGTGTAAAACTCTCGACGCAGACACATAAGAAGCCGCTGCAAAACTATGCGATGGATATAAATAGGCATTTTTGCAAGTATTAACAACATATGAGGATTGTAAACCTGCGTTAAGGTCCTATGAACCCCCTGCTACGGAATAGTGTAGCCCACTCAAAACTGTTTTGCCAAAGCAACTTCATATTACAAACAACTTTACTGAGGAATGTATCGCGGTAGAGAAGAAACAGATTTTGGGCAGAGGGGTTAAAGTGAAAAGCAGCGCCCAAGATAAGGGAGACGGGCTGAAAGACGATGCCTTTAAGCTGCCGTGAGGAACCAAACACGAGAGAAGTTTCCACAAACACAAGCAGGAAACAAAGAAAAAATGAGTGCCCAAAAACGAACACATAAGCACGAAAGCGTAAAGATACCAGTTAATAGGCAGTGCTCCATGAAAGGAAACAAAACACAAAAAGGAGGGACAAAGAGCAAAGATTAACCACAAGCAAGAAAGCATTTTTAAAGGACAATCAAAGTAACAAATAAAAGCCAATGAGTGAGCTGCAAGCCCACAAAGTGTATGCAACATGTCTCTAAGAGACAGTGCAAGCGCTGCGTAGGCTCGACCTAAAAATAAGAATAATTTATGAATAGGCTTTCCTGTTTTCAGTTTCTATTTTTGGTGAATTCTGGTGGTGTTTTTTCAGTGTTTTCCAGTGATTTCAATACCTCAAAAAACAGTGCTTTTCAGTGGTTACTCATTTTCGCGCCATAAAAAACAACTGAAACGGTGTTTTACCGGTGTTTATGGAACGCTTCGCTTTTATTATTGCTTGCTTTCTGCATTGATGCATGGTATATAGACAGTGTACGTACAGTGTATATGAGATCCAAATACATTTTTACAAGTCGAAGGTTAAGTCAGCACTTTCTGAAATTTGCCTGAAAAGGGTGGCTCTGTGCAAGGCACACCTCTTGAACTGCGGGGTACAGAGAGAACTTTTTGGAAATGAGAGATTTCTGGGGGTGTCGGGCGTTGTAGGCAAGGCAGGCAGTTCTCATAGTTCATTTAGAATCAATGTGTTGTCATTTGAAGAAAGTGAGAGCTGGGTGACATGTTCATGGTTTTGGGCACTCCTCACAAATCATGTAGCATGATGGCACGGCTCTGAGTAAAGCTAGGCTGGTTTTCACTGCTGTTTTTTTTTCCACTCTGAGATTTATATAGTGCTAACTCGACCTGAAGGTATCGAAGCGCTTCACATGAGCACCTGTTGCGTTACACAAGGGCACTTTCATTTTTGTTAGGGACGGGTAGATTACATGATTTAACCCGAATCACAGGATGTTGAGCGTCATTGCCGAGACTCGATCCCCGTTCGCCAGATTTGAGGTCCACCGCCCTAATCATTAGACTACATCCTCTCCTGCTGTTATGTTCAAGGTTTATGGAAGAGTCAATGCTTTAAGTGTTTGAGTTTGTGAAGTTGAAATCTTGCCATTGCAGTATCACAATGATTACAAAAACATGTTTTGTAAAAGAATGATAACTGGTTTGCTATTTCAGCTGCCTATCAACATGATCACTTAAATACAACCGAAGAGTGCCAACAAAGTGAGAGCAGAAAGAAGCACTACCACAAATCAAACTCCTACTCCCCTCATCTACCTCAGCCCCCGCCTGCTGGACATCAGCATCACTCTCGGCGTGAAGGATGGCCGGGTGCTCTGCAATAAGGCCAGGGAAAGACAATTTCATCTTTATTAGTTTGAGATTTCTCCTTAGTAATTAGCACACTTCAAATAATTAGCGTGCTTTACATAATAATGAAATTATGGAAATGCCAGACACTTATTCAAACAAGTCACCATTACCGAATTTTAAACTAGATAGACCTGTGGTTTTGGAGCCGTGAGAGAATGCCTTCCAGAACTAACAAGATCCTTTGAATGGTTACAAGTGAATTAGCTTAAGTAGTAAATAAAGATGGAAACGTACCCCTGTACTTGTTATGTAGACACAAGGCTCAAAGAAAAGATGCTCTCAAAGAGAGAGTAGGCGGTCAGCTATTTGAAGGGGAGGGTGTCTTGATGGATTCTATCAAGGAACAAGACCTGGTTTATAGTTTTATTGAATCTAGATGTGCTGCGTCTGTCGTTGCACCACTTCCAGACACCGAACTGGTCTTGCTGCATCCTGAAAACCCCATTAAGATCCTGGTGTATTCGGGAGGTTGTCACTTAAGAGCACATGATTCAGTTCTCTTAACCAACTACATCCATATGGCCCCACAGGACAGAGTTCGGTGTCAAAATGCAGACAAACCTGCTGTTCTCTGCTGGGAATTGAGAGCAGATCCCGTCAGACACACGTGCCCTAGTTCCCACACCCTGTCATAGGTGATCTAATGATGTCAAAATTGGTCCACCAGTTTAATTAAACCAATTTAACTTGTCTCCTCTATCTGTCAGATAAAGCTGCTTCTCCTGTGCTCATTGACTACGTTTTAGTTCTTCCATAGAGAGGAAACTCAGAATGAAAATCTGACGGGAGTGTGCTTTCTACTAATCTTCTATCTGAACATTAGCTTCAACTTCCAAATTTTCTTAAATGTGTAGAAGGGAAAATATTGGTCTATGAATTAAAGGCTGGGGCGGTCAAAATATTGTCTTTTTGTTTGGTTTTAACAAAACAATCGTTTTTTGTTTTTTTAGCAAAACAATCATTTTCATAATACAGTTGGTGACAAATATACTGTAGCTTTTGGATTTGACTTAGTATGTTGTACTATAGGAAACCTGCTGATGAGAAACATGTATGCTTTTTATTGTACCATGCAGAATTTGGTGCGTTATTCACCAAACCCTGCATGTTAGTCCCAGAAAACGTGTAATAGACCATATAAATATCAGACCCGGGTAAAGTTATTGATAATGTGTGATGAACAGCGCCTTCATTCCTTATCAGGCCCTTAGAGTTTTTCTCTGACTCTTATTTGTGGAGAGCAACACAATCCTGCCGTTTGTCTAGTCATTTCCTCTGTATTGGTGGACATGGCTTTCACTCAATCTAAGAAAGGGAACCGATATTATGGTCCTCAGGGCCAGCTATGGAACCAAAGGTTGCTACAGGTGATAGCAAACCAACCCACCACTCTTTATTTCTTTATTGATTTGGCTGAAATGCCATACAATTAATAAAAACAATTCATATAAAACAGCCAGTAAGAACACATTAAAAGAACAATTACTCGCTCAAAATTATTTGACGCAATTTATTAAAAGTGCAAGTTACAAAGTCCATGTCTTTGTCACTGACAAAGTATGCTATACAACTGCGGGCTTTTTCATAATTAGAACAGATATAAAAATGCAGAAAAAGAAAAGAGTTCAATAGTAGAAAAACAACGTCCTTCATGTTATGGAAAATACAGACAATAATGCTTACTAAACAACCAATGTTGCATACGACATACACATATTAAAAGCAACATATAACCTTGCAACAGAATTTTTTTTTTATATAGGACAGCACTTTTATTTAAATTACAAACGCTAACGCACTTTTAGTAGCTCCTGTGCTGAAGCACCATTGCTGTCCGTGTGCATGTATCCAGAAAACAAAAAACAAGTAAAACAAACTGATATGCAGCAGTGATAAAGCATAGCAGCTTTAAGTTTGGTGCAAGAATCACAACTCTTGCCATAGGAAAAACGTCTAAAATAAAGCACAAGCAAAATAAAATAACAAACTGTAGATCACCCACCTCGACTTCGTAGACTGGAACTGGTGTCCTGCACACACTGAAAGGGCATTAATTAACTGAGCTCAGCTGATACTTTTGCACTCCGAGCTCTTGCGCTATGAAAGCCATGCGCTAGCGGGTGAACAGCCCACATAGGCGTTCGGTTTGTCATGGGCAGCACGAGAGTGCGGGTGAACATCATCTGATGCCCTTTTTCTCTTTTGACTAACTTCTCTAATGGACTCGAGCAGCCTGCACTAGGGAAGAGAAAAGGCACGGCTAAAGTAATTCGACACAATGCATGCCAGCCTCGTGTACTCTTGCAGTTCCTAGGTCAGAGGTGGCGTCTTACCGAGCACAGCCTCTGGCTAGGGAAATAATACACGCAAAATACAATAGGCGGGTGGCGTGCTGAAACAAAGCGCTGTACCTGTGTACATAAAATGTATGCGGGTGGCGCCATGGTAATTAAAAATAAAAACGGGCACCGTGCTAAATGTAAAGCGCAACGCCTGTGCTACCTTTAACGTGTATGCAAAGAAACATTGAATTGAGAGCCTTGCTAAAACGAAGCCGGCACCTGTGTACATACAAGTTATGGGCGCTGAAAATAATCAGCTCCCTGCTGCAGGGCCGGCTGCCAGACGTGCCAAAACAGCAAGCAACGAAGACTGTTTCTGCGCTCAGCCCCGCACCCAGGGGCTCTGAGAAGGGGCGAAAGAACAATAAAGCCTCGTTATGTAAATGGTCCTTTTAAAGACCTGTGAAGTACTCGGGTGTGGCCGCAGTCAGACAGACGGCAGACCACAACAGCTCCTCTCCCCCGTCAACTATGAAAATCAGTGACACTCGGTTTAAACCGCGTCAGCTGATTTTCATCCGGTAGGGTACTGTCGGGCAGAGTCGGTCTAAACCGAATTCCAGACAGCCTATTTATGAAATACTCTGGTAAAGTTGGCTCAATGGACACTTGTGCCAGTGTACTCGGGTCTGATGGCTCGGTGGAAGGCACCCAGAAGAGAGATCTGGGATTGACTTTGTGATTACTTCATACAAAAAAAGATTCATCTATGGATTACTCGGGTAAGGCTAGATCAATGGGCACTTCTGTTAATGTATCTAGGTCTAGTTGCTTAATGGACGAATTTATGCACTGCAGGGATGCGTGCTTCACCTTGTGGTAACCGGTTCTACCCCCTGTGGGACCACTCAACTCACCTTTGCATCATCCTGTGGTCAACAAAATGAGTATCATTGAGTTAGGTGACTATAAACATCTGTTATTCAGTGCCAAGATACCCTAATGGTTGAAAACGTTTTACAAATGTGCATTTTTATAGGTCAAGCTTTAAGAAAAGCAGAGATGAACACAGTCTGTTCGAATTGCAGGATATTCAGTGATTATGTAAACACATTAAATTTAGATTCTGTATTCGTAAATGTATCTTATGTGGATATTCCAAAAAAGCTGGTGTGCAACCAGCCTTCATTGACCTTCTTAGTTGAGCACCAAAGGCTCAAAGCCTCAACACACTGGAATGTAATAGACCAGTTGAATGGAAGTAAATGGAATGAGTAGACCTCCCCAACCTGCTTAATTTTACTGCATCGGGAATCAGCACTGTCATGTCTCAAGACTTAGGACCTTATTTACAAGATTTTACCATAGGGCAGTGCTACAGGTCTTCCGGCCGTGCTGCCCCATGGCAAAAGAAAAGGGCAGGAATGCGAAGTATCTATTAGATATGGCGCATTCCTGTCCTTTTCCCCTGCGCTGGCGCACAGTGGGTTGCCATGCGTCAAATCAGGCACCTTTGCACCATGGTGCAAGGGTGCCTGCGTTGCAGGGATGATTGTTTTTGTGCAGGAAGGGAAACCTTCCTGCACAAAAATAATCACAAGAGGCTTTTTCCTCTTTCTATGTGTGCTGCAAAAAGCTGTGTTAAAGGAAACAAAAATGTACAAAGCAGCATGAAGCCACACAAAGTGGCTTAGTGCTGTCTGGTAAATGTGGAGCAGACCCCCTGCTCCACCGGAACATCGCAAAAAGTGACGCTCCGCTGGCGCAGCCTCATTATAAATTAGGCCTTTAGTGCCCATGAAACAACAGGATACACTAGATACACCAACACCCCTCTCTCAAGCAGTCGAACACAGTGCAAAGGCACATAGGTGGCACTTAATGCAATGACAGTGCCAAAACACCAGCGGTGGTGGAAATGATCTGCTCACGTAATTCTTGACATTTTGAGAAATTTGTACTACGCATAATTTTGGTAATCACACAACTACAAAAAATTAGCTCAGTTTTTGCTATAAGGACTGTTTGTGCACAACAGTTCTTGTAGCGGACTAGTTAGAACAAAAGTATTGCTGGAGCTATTTTTTTTCTCAAGCCTCTTCTCTTGCCCATAACTCTAGTGACTTTTGAAAGCTGGGTATGCCCCCAGGTACTCCAGAGGGCATTTCGCACAATATATCTGTAACTTTCTCGACTTTTGAGAGTTAAAAACTGTACACAATTTTATACAACTCTTTATAACACCTACAGCAGCACATCATGACATGAAGCACACCCCTCTAAATACTCACCCTTGATGCAGCAGGTCAAAAGAACACAGGAAACACACCAACCTTCACAGCAGCACTAAAGTCGGTACACTACAGAGTGAGTGTAATGTGTTACTCTTTGTCAGCAGTAAAACACAGGGGAACCCACCTCCTCTGCATAGGACTCCATACCACAAATGTTGGCATGGCAATGTCAGTAGCTAACTGGCAGTGCCTTTACAGTTAATGGTGTGCTTAGGTACTCAATAACTCATCGATACCCACGCTATCATTCATCCTTGCACTCATGTAGGCATTCATCCACTGCCTGACTCATTCTTGAATTCACCCACTCACCCATCTATAATAACAAGCATTGGCATAGCCAATAGGTCTCGCTTTTGGGACCTTATAAGTATTTAGTTATGCAGCACAATATCCTTGGTGCAACATTAACTGTTGCATGGCTAAACACTTCTAAGTTCCCAAAGGCGAGACCTATTGGCTATGCCAATGCTTTAGTTAGTTGAAGTGACTCTCACACCCTTTGAACCGCTGTGACATCAAAGGAAGTAACATTACTCTTTTAGGGTGTGGGTTAGATTCTGATATATATTTCACCGGTCCGAAATAGAGGCGGAGGCCATGCTGTTGGCCATCCGGCGGCGGAAGATCTCTCATCATATTTAGAGATCTCCCACTGCCTGGTTCTTTGTTCTGTGAAGGGGGCCATTGGTGCAGGTTTGATGATCAGGCACCATATGTAGAGTATCTGATCAAGAAAACAAACTCCCAAAGTAGGAGCATGTTCTGCCAAATTTCTGTAGAGCAGAAATCTTAATACCAATGGTACAGAAAGAGGAAAATGATAACGTTTGCAACATAAGAGAGTGCAGTTTCAATTTAATGAAGAGCACTAAAGCCCAAATTGAAGGGTAAGAGGAGGTTGCTAGCCAAGAAATGTGAAGTAAGCTGATTGGGAATTTGTAAAAAATATGTTGTGCTTTTTTTTTTAAGGGTGCTGGGATATTGAACGAGAGTTAGAGGGGCAACATTTGTTTTTGTAAGTACAGATAGTACCACGGTAGATATGAATAATGGTGGTCACGTTTCAGATAGGAAGGAGTGACTGAAAAAAGAGATAAGACAGAAAAGGATCTTGGAAGACAGTACCTAGGGTTAATTGTTTGTGGGGGAAGGAGTTTAATGGGCCAAATGATGGGTTTCCTTATTTGAGATTAGGGATAAACTCCAGATGTGAAATCGTAGAGGAATCAGACAGGACAGAGGAGAGAGGTTGCAGGTAGTGGAGCCGAAGAATGGAGAAGGTGGAGTGGTAAGTAAAGTTGTCGTAACAGTGATGATCTTGGAAAGAAGCATAATGCTAATTTTTTAGCTGAAAGTGAAAGGTGACTGACAAGTACATGTGGTGGACAGATTAAATTACTGATTGTAAGGGGCGAGTGACAAGTGTGTAGTGAGATTAGATCACTGATTGTGCATGAGAAACTTTGGCGGTGAGCAGTAGTGACAAGATGTTCTGGAAAAGAGTGTGAAGAAGGTTTTCATCAAGAAAACATCAGGCGTGACCCAAGACCGCAGAGTAGTAGAGAGTATGTGTGAAAGCAACAGTGCCTAAGAAAACATGATTAAGGGCCTTGTTGAATTGGCTAAAGTCTTTTGTGTGTTAAAGCGGAGTGTGTAGGGAAGCAGGGATGGAGTCAGAAGGATGTTATCTTTTTTTTGGAAGGGAGAAGAGGTGATAGGAATGTAGACTGACCTCAATATGCAAAAGATCAGAGAGGAAGCGATGAATGACAGGAGGAGAGAATCTTAACTTGCTCGAGATCATTATGACCATTAGTGTAGCACCAGAATACTTGAGACACAGCTCATGCTACCATCATGCATACAATGTGTCCAAGACATACATACCAAAGGCTCAACCACTTCAGTGCACAGACGTAGTATCTCCAAAGTCTCTTTTGAAGTGCCCATCAACCACTGGCCTAAAAAATGCTGGTGAAGTAAGGCGTTTAAGAAGGTGATCCTGATAGGGAAAGTGGTGAATGAACAGTTCTCTTGGGGCTGGTATAGATTTGAAATGTGTGTGACTCCATTAAAGACTATGGAGTCGTTTTGTTTGCCAGACAGGTGAAAAAAGGTAAAAATCGGATCACGCCTACCCCAAATGCTGGTGAGTTGACAGGTATGGAAGCGCAGTGCTGTCATCTGACTTTAAGATGTAGATAACAGCTCTATGTGGGTAAATACAGAGAACTGTTTTATGTCTCCAAAATGCTTTCTAACATAGAATGCCCTTTACAGAATATATACAACCTTGAGCCTGCCTGCACAGAACGTGTATCACAAATTGTACTCATTCGTGAACCCTCACCTGCGGATATTATGCAATTTAAAAATGTGCACAACCACCAGAAAACCCATTCTTCATGTCCTGTCATGGTTAGCAGCCCGTGAGTCCTTCAGGCTGTTTCTGCAACCAAAGCGTTACGCTTGCCAATCGTTTCAATCACAGATTTAGTCACCTATATATACTAAAGCAACCATAGCAAAGCTACTTCTCTACGTCGAGCGGTGCCAACTGCTAGAAGAATACAAGGGTTAATTTATATCAGAATTGCAAGATCACTCCAACCTGTGAAGAGGCGGCACCACCATCGTGGTTTAGATCACCGGTTATATCATTGCTGGTTTTCCCAACCTAAGATGGCAACCAGCAAGGAAAGACGGTGTCTACACATGCTATCCTGTAGGTTGTCACGTGGGTATAAAGCGTGTGCTTGTGGCCATCAGTGTAACCACAATCCGCCGCTCGTACTGGGCCTCGGCTATAACACAATCTGATTACACTAAATCTGCCTGGAGAATGTCTTCTCACCTGCAGCGATCCCGCATCCACAGACCACCAAGTCTTCCTGTTTTTTTCAGCGCGACATAAGCCTCACTAGCTTGAGCAAGGGCAAGTCAGCCAATGAAACAAGCACGTGAAAAGAAAAAAAAAAGGACATGGGAGGTGCGAGCGCGTGCGCGCGGCGGCAAAAGTGAAAGCAGGGGTGCGCACATACGCGCGCGACAGCAAGCATGCGAGTGGTGTGGCAAAAGTGAAAGTAATCGCGCTCCAGATGGCGCCTCGGGTGCTAAAAGCTGGCGGCTGTGCGCGTGTACGAGCACGTGCATGCAAGCGCTAGGCCAGCAAAAGCGTGTGGTATCACTTCGAAAACCTGCTTACTAAATGTCTCGCAGAGCAGCGCATACACTGGCTCAGGCGAGACCTAAAAAGCATATGCAGTGTGAATTCAAGGGTAAAAGTAGAACGAGGAAAAAATGCTGGTGTCTAAACATCTTGTGTATTTGCATGCAGTAGACAATAGATAACAAATTAAATTAAACTCTCGGGGGCCATCTTGGAAGGGTTTTGTACATGGTGTATCATCATTGTACTGACCCAAGATGCCAACATGTTGCTTCTAAACCTGGTGTTTATTTTATTTTGAAACAGTAAACAGTGATATACCATGGGCAGTAACATTCCAAGAGACCTGGCTTATTTGGAAGTAGTGGCTGTGCAGGATTCGGCTCTGCACCTGAAATGAGCAGGAAGCGAGTGGCCTAGGAGCATTACCTGGAAAATTGACTGGGACCTAAAAAAAAAACAATTATAAAGGAGGAAGAAATGAAAGCTGACATATAAAAAGAGAAAATGTACAACTAAAGAACTTTCCAATCAGCCATTAATCAATCATAACATTTATAAAGCGCGCTACATACCCGTGAGGGTCTCAAGGCGCTGGGGGGGGGGGGGGGGGGGGGGTACTGCTGCTGCTACTGGTCGAAGAGCCAGGTCTTGAGAAGTCGTCTGAAGGCTAGCAGGTTCGGGGTCTGACGTAGGTTTGTAGGGAGGGTGTTCCAGGTCTTGGCGGCGAGGTAGGAGAAGGATCTGCCGCCGCCGGTGATTTTCTGGAGGCGTGGGACTGTGGCGAGGGCGAGGTCGGCAGAGTGGAGGTTGCGGGTGGGGGTGTAGAAGCTGAGACGGTCGTTGAGATATGCTGGTCCGGTGTTGTGTAGGGCTTTGTGTGCGTGGATGAGGAGTTTGAAGGTGATCCTCTTACTGACGGGGAGCCAGTGCAGGTCTCTCAGGTGGGGGGTGATGTGGCTGCGTCTGGGGACGTCGAGGATCAGTCGTGCCGAGGCGTTCTGGATGCGTTGTAGCCGTCTCAGGAGCTTGGTTGTTGTTCCTGCGTAAAGGGCGTTCCCGTAGTCCAGTCTGCTGGTGACGAGGGCATGGGTGACGGTTTTTCTTGTGTCGGAGGGGATCCATTTGAAGATTCTGCGGAGCATCCGGAGGGTGTTGAAGCAGGACGCGGGGATGGCGTTTGTTAGAAATCAGGGGACTCTGGTTGGCGCAGGCAAGTACCAGCGACAAGCAGGGACCCTTTACCTCTAGTCAGGGCGAAGGATGACTCCTTAGAATAACCCCTGCTCACCCTCTAGGTGCGTGGCGCGAGCAGTCAAAGCTAAACTTCAGGGCGTACACGGTTAAGCACTTGCAATTATACACACAGTAAATACTTTGCATGCACCACAAACGGACACCAAGCCGGTTGTATACAAAAATAAGGCTTTTATATATTTTCAGCAGATTTAGTACAAGACCCAGTAACTGTGAAACGGTGGGGCCACGATCTCTATGAATACGGAAAGTTCTCTTTATACGGAAAGTTCTTATGCGGGCAACAAGGTGAACTGTGGGCCACCGGGAGGCACGCGTCAGACGGCAGGGAAAACAGAACGTTGCGGACCCTGGATCCGATGCGAGCTCGCGGTCGAGTTTGTAAGTACAGTACCTTGGTTTCTTTTCGTGAAGGTGGTTGCGGGACACTCAGCGGCTCTTTCAGAAGGGCGAGGCGGCGTCCGGGGCCTCCCACGCTTCACGAAGGGGGTCTGGTCCTTCAGGCTCACAGCAAGAGCGCTTTCTACGTCCGGGCCGTCCGAGGCTTGGAGATGCTCACAACGCCGATTCCGGCGGGAGGGGTGAAGGTGCGCAGCGGGCCTCTGGCGAGCGAGGTGACGGGGGCAGCCCAGCACGGCGTAGGGAGAGAGGCTGAGAGAGGCTCAGATCGAGCGAGGCTCTTCCCAAGGCAGGGGCGGCTAAGCAGTCCGGTCATGGCTCAAGGAGGGGCTGGGGGCACGAGAGTCACGGCTCTGGCGAGGGAAGGAACACCACAGTCCAGCGGCGGGCGAGTGAAGGTCAGGTTGAGCCCAATGGTCCTGGGGCTCAGTTCAGGGGGCAAGCTCGCTTCCAAGCCCTTGGAGATCGTTTCGAAAAGCACAAGTTTCTTGAAAATAAAAATAAAGCAACGTCTCTAGCAAAAGGTTCCTCTTCTCTCCTTTGGCAGCAAGGTCACCACTGCAGGCCAGTCCCCCAGGATAGGGACAGTCTTCCTCCTTACAGCTTTCCTGGCGCCTCCTCCTCAGGCAGAGATTCTTCTTGGTTCAAAGCGGATCTGATTTCTTAGGAGCAGGGCTCCTACATTTATACTACATTTCTTTTAATCTCCCAGGCCAGGGGGGCCCTTGCCTAGTTAAGTCTAGTTCTGGAGCACTTTGTTGACGCGATGCAGGCTTCTTCTTTCAGAGTGCAGGGCAGAGTCATCAGACGCTCCACAGGGGGCGGAGCCGGCATTGTGGTGGCAGAGCACAGTCCTATTCAGAGTCCAGGTGTACTCCTCCCACCCATCTACCTGTCAATCTTTCTATTCACCACCAGGCTACCTAGCCTTGCCCATCTGGGTTCCCCCAGCCCTGTACCTCACACAAGCCAGACAGCAGATACACATCACGCAGAGGCGGGCTGAAATGGTTAGGCAAGCAAAGGCCAACTTTCTAAAAGTGGCATTTGCAAACGCAGAATATTAAAATAAACCTTACGAAAAGATGTACCTTATTTTTCCGAGTTCAGGCATACTAAATTCGATCTTCTACCATGTTCCCTGGGCCTGTTAGGATCATAGGATGTAATAATCTTAACAGCCCATTCTGGCCTATGAGAACAGGGTAGCCTTACAATAGTGAAAACGGGCTGTAATTCACTATTAGGACATGCCACACACATCAGGGCTTGTCCTACCTTATGCTTACAACGCACCCTGCCCTTGGGCCTACCATAGGGGTGACTAACATGAAGTTAAGGGAAGGTTTAGGGACTGGCAAGTGTGGGCACTTGCCAGTCAGCATGTCAGTACCAGACTGCACGCAGATTCCGCAATGGCAGACCTAGACACATTTTACCAGGCCGCTTCTGTGGGTGGCACAACCAGTGCTGCAAGCCCACCAGCGGTATTTGTCTTTACACGCCCTGGCACTCCTGGTGCACTTTACTGGGGTCTGACAGTAAACCAAATAAGCCAATAATGGAATCCAACCAACATATACATTTTACAATGGGGAGAGCATATGCACTTTAGCACTGATCAGTAGTGGTAAAGTGCCCAGAGTCATAAAACAGCCAACAACAGGTCAGAAAAAATGCAGGAGGAAGGCAAAAAGTTTAGGGATGACCCTGCAAAAAGGGCCAAGTCCAACAGCGTTGACTTGCTTGGTCATGGAGAGGGCGGAGTCGAGGATGACCCCCAGGTTGCGTGCGTAGTCGGTGGGTTCTGGGGCTGTTCCTAGCGAAGTGGGCCACCAGGAGTTGTCCCAGGCTGATGGGGTTGGGCCGAGGATGAGGACCTCCGTCTTTCTGAGTTCAGCTTCAGCCTGCTGTCCTTCATCCATTCGGCGACGGCCTTCATTCCTTTGTGGAGGTTGGCTTTTGCGGTGTGGGGGTCTTCGGTGAGGGATATGATCAGGTGGGTGTCGTCGGCGTAAGTGATGATGTTGAGGCTGTGTTGTCGAGCGACGCGGGCGAGCAGTGCCATGTAGATGTTGAACAGCGTCGGGCTTAGGGAGGAACCCTGAGGGACGCCGCAGATAATCTCGGTGGTCTGGGATCGGAAGGGAGGGAGGCGGACGCTCTGGGTTCTGCCGGAGAGGAAGGATGTGGTCCAGGCCAGGGCCTTCTCCTGGATTCCGGCGTCGTGGAGGCGTGTTGCTAGGGTGCAGTGGCAGACCGTGTCAAAGGCTGCGGATAAGTCCAGGAGGATGAGGGCGGCTGTTTCTCCTTTGTCCATCAGGATCCTGATGTCGTCGGTGGCGGCGATGAGGGTGGTCTCGGTGCTGTGATTGCTCCGGAAGCCGGACTGGGATGAGTCCAGGATGTTGTTGTCTTCGAGGTAGCGGGTCAGCTGTCTGTTGACAATCTTCTCTGTGACTTTCGCCAGGAAGGGGAGCAGGGAGATGGGCCGGAAGTTTTTGAGGTCTTTGGGGTCCGCCTTGTGTTTCTTCAGAAGGGCGTTGATCTCGGCGTGCTTCCAGCTGGTCGGGAAGGATGCTGTCTCGAAGGAGATGTTGATTGTCTTCCGGAGGTGGGGTGCGATGGCTGTGCTGGCTGTGTTGAAGATGTGGTGAGGGCATGGGTCAGATGGGGATCCGGAGTGGATGGAGTTCATGGTCTTGATTGTTTCTTCGATGCTGATGTTGGACCAGGAGGTCAGGCGCCTGGTGCGTGTGGGGGCCTGCGTGCAGGTGGTCTCGACGGCTGATGTGGGGGTGTCGGAGTTGAAGCTGTCGTGGATGTCAGTGATCTTGCGGTGGAAGAAAGTGGCCAGAGAGTTGCAGAGGTCTTGTGACGGCGGAATGTCGTTTGTGTTGGAGCTGGGGTTGGAGAGTTCTTTCACGATGCTGAAGAGCTCTTTGGAGTTGTGTGCATTGTTGTTGAGGCGGTCCTTGAAGGCGGTCCTCTTGGCGATCCTGATGAGTTGGTGGTGTCTGCGGGTGGCGTTCTTGTGGGCGGTGTGGATGTCTGGTGTCCGGTCTTGGAGCCAATTTCTCTCCAGCTTCCGGCAGGTACGCTTGGCGGGCCGGAGGTCATCGGTGGACCATGCGGCTTTCTTGTTGGTGTGATTGGCTGTGGAGGTCTTGAGTGGGGCGAGGGTGTTGGCGCAGCCGCTGATCCATTGTTTGAGGTTGATGGCGGCGGTGTCAGGGTTGGTGGGGTCGGCAGGTGGTCCTAGGGCAAGTGTGGTGGTCAGTTGGTCCTTGGTGACCTTGCCCCAGCAGCGGTGTGGCAGCCGTTGGGTGCGGTGGTGTGTGGTGGGTTTCCTGAAGGTGAAGTGGACGCATCTGTGTTCGGTCCAGTAGGGTTCGGTGGTGTGGGAGTTGTCACGAGCTGTTTGAGTCCGAGGTTGGCGAGGTTGGCGATCAGGGTGGTGGAGTTGGCGACGTTGTTGTTCTCGAGGTGGAAGTTCAGGTCTCTGAGGAGGATGTAGTCTGTTGAGGCGAGGGCGTGGGTGCTGATGAGGTCGGCGAGGGTGTCGCTGAACTGCTGTCGGGGACCAGGTGGTCTGTAGACGTGTTCCTCTGAGGGTGGTGTTGGGGTTGGTGTGGATCTGGAAGTGCATGTGCTCAGCGGTGGTGAGGGTGTCGTCGGTGCTGGTCGATACTCTGAGGATGTCCTTGTGGATGATGGCGATTCCTCCTCCCACTCCGTTGGTGCAGTCTCTGCGGGAGGTCTTGTAACCCTCTGGGATGGCTATGGCGATGTCTGGCGCCGAGTTTGGTGTTCAGCCAGGTCTCCATCAGGAAGGCGACATCGGGGGCTGTTGAGTCTAGGAGGTCCCAGAGTTCGATGGCGTGCTTGCGAGCGGAGCGAGTGTTGAGGAGGATGCAGCGGAGGTGGTTGGGTTCTGGTGGAGGGTTTGGCATGCCGGATGCTTGTGAAGCTGCAGTTCCGACCGGTGAAGGGCCCTCAGGTGCGCTTCGGGGTGGCCTGGTAGCAGGGGTGGTTCCATCCGGGGTTGAGTGCGTGGAGGGTGCTGGAGTCGTAGAGCAGTCTGGTGTTATGGCGGCCTCGGGGTCCAGGGGTCCTGGCGCTGGGCGCGGTCCAGGCGCGGACGGGCGCAGACGGGCTTGCCTTTGGCGCGCCATCGGTGCACCCGCTGCGTGCGTCCTCTGCGCTTCCCTGTGGTGTCCTCCATAAATGGCCAAGTGGGAGGGAGGAGCAGCGGGGCGGCCAATGAGCGGGAAACAGAAAGCAAAGGGGGCGGGGCCGCAGGGGGGCAGCGGCGGGGATCGGGGGGCACAAAAGCGGGGGGAACCGCCAATACAGGCACAGGGGGAACACTAGGACTGAAAAACGCACTAAAGATTATACACAAGAAAAAGCAGAACACAGATCAGGCAGCACAGGGCTCACCAGCGGCGAATTCGCGGCGGCAGCGGTGAGGGGCAGAAGACACAGGCGCACACGAGGAGCCGTGCGGCGTGTGGAGCGACCGGCCCTGCGAGCAGAATCAAGGGTCACCTTAACCTTAACCTTAACCTCAAGCGCACTTATTTCCAAGTGGACGTGAATAAACATGTGATCAGGAAAATTGCTATCACTCACAGGGCAATATAGATAACGGACCCATTGTCCCATGCTGTATGATGTTATGGGCGGAAGCAAAATGTGAATGACACTCAAACACGCAAAAAGATGAGGAGGACTGGCCCAGAGCCCATCTCTATAAGTATAAATAATTATGTGTGTAGTTTTAATGAATTGTTTTGATCACAAGAGCCTGGCAGATAGTTTAAGCTGTTGATCCAGATCTAAAAATTACTTTAGTACAAAAACAGCTAAATATTGTGCATAAAATTACTAATAATTACAAAATTATAGTTGGCAAAACCATTCATAATTGCTCCTAAGAGAGCCGAACAGGGTTTCTGGCATGCCAGTCTCCTACCCCTTTCCCCCTTCCCCTCTCCAGCTTTGACTGAAGGGATAACTGTTGGACCTGGTCCTTTCTGTAGGGCCATCCCAGATTTTTGCCTTCCTCTGCTTTCCTTTGCTGAATCATTTTTGGAGAGGCTTTACCCAGTGTTATTTACACTTCAAAGGGCTTTGCCTACAGCACACACAAAGGAGCCTGACACCAAGCCAGCCCTGCCTTTTCTCAGCCTTGACAATTTGGAGCCTGGATCAGGGAAAGGGATAGAACTGACTAGAACCAGTTTTAGAGGTAGGTTAGGGAATTGCCCCACACAAAGACTGGCACCAGGTATACAAAGAGGGCGCAGGTTCAAGACTATTTGCATATGGCTGGGTCCAAACTGGAAGGGCATGGTGAGCAAAAAAACGATGGATTTAGGCCCTGATCTCTATACTGGGGTCAATGTATGACATTGTTCTGCATTCTGTCCATCAATTGTTGTTTTTGCATACAAAGAGGATCTTCAGAACTACTCATCAGAATACTCCTGGATCTCTGGAAGATTCAGAAGAAGGACTACCTTGCAGCTTGAAGGGCTGCCTTGCTGTCCAAAGAAGGGAGATTTGACCTGCTTACATTTATCCAAGACTAAAAACATATGAGCTGTACAGTTTGTTTTCAGGAGATGAAAGGTTCAGTCATTGTTTTCCAGAGCTATGCTAACATCTAATAATTAGCAAGCTCACTGGTCCCAGGGAGCTTGCCAAGGAAGCGAACCACTATCTCAGTATCAAGGCTCAAAAGAAGGTACCTGGGACAGACCCCAAGAAGGGGGTGGTTTAGTTTCCCCTAGCAGAGTGAGATGGAGGTTCTATGTGTCACAAACATGTCTCAAAATAAGATGGGGAAAGGGTTCCTTGCCCCTTCTGAGAAACAGAGAGATTCTGGCGGGCAGTGGCTAAGGGAGCCCAATTTCCAACCCCTGTGCTTTGATTTGTCTGCAAGCAGGGGGACTATATCTATCCTAAGAATCCATCCACTGGTTGGTACTCTACAGGGGTGGCTAGTGGAAGTAGTTCCCAGGAGCAAAGGGTAGACCATGCCGTAGTCTCCCCTAGTGATAGACTCAGAGGGTTGTCTCGTTATGCCTGTGTGTGGGAGTTATCACTCCCATCAGATCACTGTAATAGGGATATCTGTCACTGCTCTGAGAGTTATAGGTGCAAACCAGACCATAGTGGTGGAAAGGTTGACTTTCCCAGATCAGTACACTGGACAGGTGTGTAGGGTAACCAGGCCCCTAGGGCCAGACTTTATATGCCCTTTGTTTCTGGTGTCCCTGGAATAGGGTGGGAAGGTGACCCAGAGGAGGGTCATAGTCATTCCTGCCCGAGATGCCCATTGACTGCATTCTGGGAAATACGTTACCACCGGTGTTAGAAGAGCTGGGAGGGGTGGGAGCCCTGAAAGCCCAGGTTTCTGAGGATACTATTCCCAAAGGGAAAGTATGGATGCCCAGATAGAGGGGCAAGAGGTGGAGACAGTCCACAGTGGGAGGACCAGTGTATCGGGGAATTCCAGCTCTGACTGAAGAGCACCCAAAGAGTGACCCTGATGAGGTCACTTCTGACCTGGAGGTGCTGCCTGCACTGTAACAGAGAGAGTGGACAGGAAGCCTGCACCAGGCAGACCCTTTCATGACACATAGACAGTGTGTCACTCCTGAGGGCCTTGGTAGGTTTACCGGGAAGTCCTGGCTTACCAGGCACCTGTTCAGCCTCAAGGTACGGTCCCTGGGCTGGCAGGCCAGTTTCAGGATACCACCCCTGAACTGGTGTGAGAAGGAGAGTGGAAGTATGGTGCCTGGCTCTTGACAATGACAGCTGTCAGTGGCCTTTGTTGGTTGTTGTCCTTATGGGCAGAGTTCTCCTTGAGTTAGAAACAGAGGTCTGATCCAAGGGGTGGAATGGGTAACATCACTTTGTTAGACATGTGGTACTCTCTGATTACTCCAGTAACGTTTTGCCCCTTCTGAGGCCAGGCGTTGCAAAGAAAGTGCCAGGAGTAGCAGGGAGCAAGGTAGAGGTCACAGCTGTGACCCCTGACTACCCCCAAATGACGTCCATGCCGTTGCTATCCCTTGGGCTGGATGTTGGGCACAGGCCCATCTCCGTCAGGGTCGACATTAGCAGGGCTCGAAAAATGTACTCGACCGCTCGCAAATGCGAGTGATTTTTTTGAAGGGCGAGCCAGTTTTCAGGCCTACTTGACCGGCCTGGCGAGTGCTATCTGCCACTGCAGTAGCAGGTGAAGGCTCTAGGGGGCAGCACACACCACCTAGCATAGTGGTGGTGGTGCGGTGTGCGATGAAGGCTCTAGGGGGCAGCAGGGTACGACGCCAATCAAGTGGTGGTGCGGTGTGCGGTGAAGGCTCTAGGGGCAGCAGGGTACGACGCCAATCAAGTGCACGCACCACCTAGCATAGTGGTGGTGGTGTGGCGCGCTGCCTATCGTTTTGTGGGTCCCAGGGCCGTCAATCGTGTAGCGTGCGAAAGCGCTACCAATGACGGCCCTAGACATCATTTTGGCCTGCCCCCGCGATGTGCTGCTTAAAGTGCAGCAGTGACGCAGCACGCCACCACGCGCGCTCTTCAGTGGAGTCGGGAGTGCAGGGCGATTTGGCTTGCAGTCTAGGAGAGGTGAGTCGCAATTTTTTCCATTATGTATATATGATTATGGTGATGTTGGGGGATATAACGCAGATAGCATAAGAATTGAATGTTCAGGAAGATGTGAAATTAGATAGAGGTCTGAAACCAGCATCTAGATATGCCTCCATACTCACAAAATACAGTGATAGATTAATTTTACAATAGGGTCACACAAGATCTATACAAATTAGATCTTCACAATAAAGGCAGCAAATGTAAACATGCACAAAATCCAACTAGAATGGATAGAAAGGTTCTTAAGATTTAAAAAAAAAAACATTGCAATACGAGAGGCTGATAAAGGCAGGAACCTAGTCCTCATGAATCACAGCGATTATCTGAGGGAGATAGACAACTGCAAGATAAAGTATGGTATGGTCAGTACTGAATAACATTAATGCAAGACTGGCAGATTGCAATGAATCTTGTCTATTAACTGATTTGATTTGGAATGCAAATATTTGCTCGTCCATTGTCCCAGATATCAGTGCATATATGTATTACCTAAAATCCATAAAGAAGCCAATTTTCCCTCCCAAACAATCATATATAGTAATGGATCACCAAATGAACGAATAGCAGAATAAGTGGATGCTTTTTTACAACCATTTGTAAAAATGTCTTCCTTCTTATTCGAGAGACTGTAAAGATGTTCTATGCAAGTTGAAGGATTTTCATTGGGACAGTGATGACTTAATGGTTGTGACCATGGACGTCAAGAGCTTGCATACCTGTATAATAACTGAATGTGGTTTGAATAATCTAAAAGCATAATTTAGACAAGCATAATGCAAGCCATTTTGAGCAAACACATGTTATTAGAGATGGCCAGAATCCTACTCAATAAAATGTTTTCCTTCACAATGGAGAGTGGTATCTTAAAAAAACAAGGGACTGCCATTGGCTCCAGGTTCGCCCAGTCTTACGCAAGCCTCTTTATGGGGCTGTTTGAGGCGGAGAATGCCTGGGGCCCAGGGTCCCAGAAGTGGACTGTCAACATATTCTATGGTCAGTTTATAGACGACGTTTTAATCATTAGGGAATGGCTCTATGGGAGATCTTCTTGCCTATCATGCCTATCTGAACGATAACAGATTTAATGTTAAGTTGACGATCCAGCATCATAAATGTGAAATGGATTTTCTTGACATTAGATTATTTATAGATGGTAATGCTATACAGAGTGACATTTAAAAAAAACTGCATGCAACAGTGTGCTTCATGCCACGAGTGCCCACCCAAAGACGACCATGGAAGCAATACCATATGGGTAAATGGTCAGGGTGAGGCGCAACTGCAGTCAAAAATCCGATTTTGCTAAAAGAGTGGAGAGGATCAAAAAGGATTTCAAAGAGAGAGGTTTAAACAATGGCTGCCAAGTCAAAGCAGAAACGAGGGTCACAAAATTAAATTGAAAACAAAGCTAGGTCCTAGTTCAGAATGTAGACATGTTGGCAACAGGAGAAATCAAGAGGTTACTTTTATTACACAATACATCTATAGTAATCACATCTATGACAAATTAAGGAAGAATTGGCATATTTTAGATTCTAGAGGGCTCCCCAAAGGGATTATATCCCCAAACCCAGAGTGACATATCGTAGGGGCACTACCCTAAAACAAATACTTTGTACCAGCTATGTGAAGGGCACAGTGGAAACTAATTTTTCTAAAGTTTGGATACCTACGAAGCCCAAAGGCTTCTACATGTGTAGAATATGCTCCATCCGTCATCTGGGGTACAAAAGAAACACCAAATTCAAATACAACACAACTAGGGAATATACAATTGAATACTTTGTAAATTGTAATACTTGTTTCTCTGTATATGTAGATGGTTGTGTATATGAAATAATATGTGTGGAGCAGCATTAGATGTTTAAAATCATGAATCCCCTCCCCCTCCCCCCCTCCACAAGCGTCTCTGCCCCCTCCCTGGACCCCGGTCCCCCAAAGCGCATCCAGCTTCGGCTCCCCCTCCTCTGGGAGACAGCTTCCTTTGCTCGCTTATCCTTTTCCTTTCTGTTCCTCTATTCTTTCTGACTACTTCTTCTCTCCTTCCTACGTTACCTGTTTTTGCTCTTCTTCAATATGGCAGAAGTTTTTTAATATTATCGCAAAGTGTGGTATCTTCTCTTCATGTGCTGGGAGTTTCATTATAGCTTGGGCACTACCCATCAGGATCCTTCTGTATCCGCAACTTTTGTATTACCCCACTCTTCCCCTGGATCTCTGGAATCGGGGCTTTTGTACCTTTGTTCTCCCCCTATGCCTCTCCTAGGCCTAAGACTTTTGCTCCTGCTGTGAATGACTTGGGAGGGTCCCATGCTCTCCATCGTACTTGGTTACCATAATTGGGGGGGGGGGGAGGGTTACCCTGATGGGTCACTTTTACACTGTCTTGCTGTACCACCCTAGCTTGTGATGCATAATCGCTGTTGTTCTTACTATGCCATATGTCTCTATATGCTTGCTTTCAATAAACAGATGTTAAACAAAAAATCCTGAATACAAGAACATGTCAGAGCGATTAGACAAAAGGGCGATGAATATCCAGTGACCACATTTATACATTAATAATAATAATAATAGTATGTCAGTTTTTGTTCTTGTTTGATGCTGGGACAGGCTCCGCTCGCTCAGACTACTCAGCTGACAGACAGTGGAATCCGTCCGTAAATTATAAAGTTGTGGGCAATATTGTGAAGCACCTGAGTTGGAACCAACAATTGTGCAGGCTAGGCTTACATTAAATATTCATCTCCCTTGACCCGATAATAACTTAAGAATAGACCAAGAACCCCCTTCAGTTTAACCCCCTTTCGGAACATCGTGCTAAAGGGCTGCATTTTGACTGACTTTTTAATTATTATTTGTTCTTCTTGAAAGCGTCCGGTCCTTTTTTGTGATTTCTCATTAGTGCTGCATTTGGCCCGTGTGTTTTTAGTATTTCCCTAATCTCTTCACGATGCTTGGGCTGCACAGTAATTACGGCAAAGCGTTTTCTCCAGCAGCAGGGGCCTACAATTGTTTACAGTGCGTGCGCCCATATAGAAACTGTTTAAAAACAGGTTTGTGACGCTTTTCCGGATGAAGAGAGTCTGATTTTGGTGTTTATGCGGCGTAGGGTTCCATGTATACTTGCACTTAAACGTCCGTACTTCTGTCAGTGCAAGAGCCTTCACAAATAAAGTTAAGGTCTGTAAGTAAGGTTTGCAATAAGTAATGAAAGGTTGCGTGAATGTATCCTTTCATGTGCCACCATAACACAGAATAACATTCATTCTGCGCCTATACCCCTCCGTCGTGCAATTTTGAAGCGGCCTAATTGCTGGAGGCGTACTTTTTTGCAACTTCAAGTGACAGCAAGGTATAATTCATTACCACTCACTGGCCGTAGCTAATTCTGGGACCTTAAAGAGAGCCCCTTTCACTTGAATCTGGACAGGAGAATGGGTTATCTGAAGAAACAAAGGAAATTAAATGAAATGTCTTCCCAGAGCTTATAATAATCCTGCTTATGCAAGTTGCATTGGAACATTGTGTGGTGAATGTACTATGCTGACACTGTTTCTCGTTGCTCAAGTGGGTGTAATTTGTGAATATTTGTATGTTTCCCTCACCTTCATTGCTTGATTTTGCTCGCAAGAAAGTGTCACTCATCACCTCTAAGGTGCGGATTGTGCAGATTGTGTGACCGCTAATTACGACACCCCCAGTTTCCCCCCAAAAAGTACGTTTAGGCCCAGAGTTAGGCTTTGGGAGGGGGGAGTGAGCTTCACTATCGTAGATGTTGTTTCCGTAAAAAGATGGTGCAATTGCAGGGAACCGCCTCAGCTGCGCTGCTAGAATCCACAGGGCAGACCCCAATGTCACATTAAAACTAGACTATTGGTTTTGTCAGTGCCTATGCCAGGAGTACTTTTTGGAATGATTAAGGTTGTGTCCAGATCAGAGAGACCTGGTAGCTTTTATTTTTGCTGCGTGCTGGTTATTAGGGAGCAGGATTTTCTAATATGTGACAGTAAGTGTGCCTGACCGGAGACGTTTTAACTGCTATGTGCGTGCCTGCCTGGCTTAAGCAGTGTTGCAGCTGGCGCGCTGGTGAGCCCATGTGTCTGTGGTGGGTAAGTTGACCTTGCCTCCTTTTCTTTTGTTAGTCTTGTTGTTGGTGCATTGCTGTGATGTAAGTCCACCTTGATAGTAAGTTTATTTGTGGAGCGGAAATCCTGTCTTGGGAATTCGGAACAACTGGTGTGTCCTAGTAGTCCAGTGCCAAAATGAAAGTTGTCCCATATGAGAGCAAACTGTTAAAATGGCACAAGCGCACCTGCATCACTGAGGAGCAAATGCAGTATATTTGTGCAATTAAATTCGGCAGTCTGAGAGTGAGTTTTGTTATGAGGGCTGGGAAATTTCCATAACACTACTAACTGAGAGGAGTGAGCTTGCACAAAGCAACTCTATTATGAGTAGCAGATGTTCAGAAATTAGTTTTTGATCGTTTCGCTGACATAAAGGGCTTCAAATGCACAATTTGGCCCCATTATTTTACTGTTTTTCTTGCAGAGACCCCTGGGTGGTTTGAGCTTGCTCACTTGCATTGCCCACTGGCCAACAAATATACTGTAACCTGCCCCCTAAACAAGCATAGTCTCGCCTTTGGGACCTTATAAGTATTTATGCAGCACAATATCCTTGGTGCAACAACATCAACTTTTGCATTGGTAAAACACTTATAAGGTCCCAAAGGCGAGACCTATTGCCTATGCCAATGCTTAGACCATCTTAAAATTGTACTGAGAACTTTTGCCTTGCTTAGGGTTTGCACACCAGTTTCGCATCTATTCATTAAGAAGGGAAGCAATATTTATTAGAAAAAATGTCAAGCGTCACTCCTGTCTCGGGGATCCTGACTGTAAGTTACTCATTCTCAGTGGGTAAGGGAGCCAGTACTGTTGGTGTGTTTTTTGATGCGAGCGCTAAGACATAAGTTTAAGCTGAGTGGATTTCTTTTCAGTTCGGACTTTAGTTAAACCGTTGGGCAAGAACTTTTAATTTTACTGAAATTACAGGTATAACCCTGCCCCCATCTGCAATACATATTAGAACCAGCACTTCTCAAGAGCAGACCAGTTAGTCCCGATAGTGAGTTATTTCAGTTGAAAGCACTGGTTGTGTTGCACATCGTTCAGTACCATTGATTATTATGGCTTAGAGCGCATTCCAAATTGGGGTGCTTTTACAGATCTGATCATGCAGTATTAAGTAATTGGAGCCATGATCTTTAATTAATAATGGAAAGCAAATGTAGTTTAGTAGTTTGTACACAGACTTCATGTTATTTTAAATTAGTTACAGTCATTGTTTTTGATTCTAGCTCAGAGCGGACAGAAGCAGTGCTGGCTATCTAGTGAGGACAAGGCAGACAACAGGCAGAGAGTGCAGCTGCAATGGCAGACATCAGGTTGTGGTTGGGAAAACCCACTGGAGCTAAAACGCCACTGAATAATGCAGGAGAGAGTTCAGCAGTTGGGAAAAGGAAGTCATTAGAAGAAATCCACCAAAAGCAAAGGGAGTATGATCAAACAATAAGACAGAGAGTTGTACAACAGAAATGGCTTGAAGATTTCAAGTGGGCAGTGATTGAAGAAAAGGAAAGTAATGGAGCTGTCCTAGTCGAGACCAGTTTTAAAAAATCTCAAGTTTTGTATTGTGGAGTTTTCAGGAAATTTCCTCATCTCGCAGATACCAAGTCTTCCCTATATGTTGGTGTGACAGAAAAATTCAAAAGGGAGACGTTGGAATGGCACAACAAGAGCAAATCACATGAACAAGGCATATTACATGAAGCTGCAATTCAAACCCCACAGGAGACCTGCATAGCCAAATCGATCACAAAAATGCATGAAAAAAATATCGGGCACTTAAACATTTTATTTAATACAGCCTATTATCTTGCAAAAGCAGGTGAGGCTTTTATTAAGTTTCCAAAACTCTGCACACTTCAGAAAAAGAACAATCCTGACTGGAATTTCGAAAATTATACGAATGATCATGCATGCCCTAACTTTGTAATAGCAATTTCCGAGACCCTAAAAATGACAATTCGATCCCAGATAGAAAATGCTAGGTTCCTCAGTGTTCTGTCAGATGGGTCAACTGACAAAGGAATTCAGGAACAGGAACTGATTCGTTTGTGAAGGCACCCTTGTTACCCATCTGTGTGACATTGTCAGCATGAAAAACTCCACTGCATCCGGAGTGAAAAATGCTTTAATAGTTGGCCTGGAAAGCATGGGCATATCTCTGGATATTCTGAGCCAGAAATGCATTGGTCTGAATACAGATGGAGCTGCTCTGAACCTCTGTAGTAAATCTGGTGCTGTGAAGCAGCTACTGGACGAAGTCTCCAAACATCAAGGATGGGACAATTGCGATCACATTGCAGTTGTGCACTGTGTAGCTCACAATCTAGAGCTTGCTGTGTGTGATGTTAAAAGAAAAAGTTCATACATATCCAAATTTGAAGAGGTGCTCAAAGGATGTTTCAAACTATATTATTATTCACCTAAGCGGAGAAGGGAACTTAAAGAGATAGCTGATAATCTGGAAGAGCATTAAAACATTTTGGTGGCTTGCAGCAAATCAGATGGGTAGCAAGTCAGCACAGGGCAGTAACAGCGCTTAAGACAAACTGGGAATCTACAGTACTTCATCTTGAGCACCTTGCTACTGGTAGTGATGAATATTCAAACAAAGCCAAAGGATTGCTTCATGACATGAAATCAGAGAAGTTTCTTTATTTCTTGCACTTCATGATAGACTTCACAGAGCTGCTTCAGCAAGTGTCTA
Source organism: Triturus cristatus (assembly GCF_964204655.1). Classification (NCBI taxonomy): domain Eukaryota; kingdom Metazoa; phylum Chordata; class Amphibia; order Caudata; family Salamandridae; genus Triturus; species Triturus cristatus. Next base: position 80,594,157 of record NC_140586.1, on the reverse strand, counting down.
AGGCATTTCAACAAGAAGACAGTCTTATTTCTGAAGTTGCAAGAAGGATTGAGGTGCTTCAACAGAAGCTAATACAGCTGAAAACAAAGCCAGGAAAAGCACTAACACAATTTCAATTGCTTTTTAAAGAGGGAAATTTTGCAGGGGTCCCGTTACTAACACAGGCAAAGCCTGCTAGAAAAGGCAGCTCTAATGAAACTAGTGTCAAGGAAGACACTACTGAGTTAATAGAGAATGCTCTTTCTTTTATAAGTGACCGGTTTCTGAAGCACATCTCAGGCAAGCCACATTCTTTGTTTAACATTTTTGATTTTACTTTGTGGCCCGACTCTGTTGAAAAGATTAGAGGTTTTGGGGATCAAGAATTTGAGGACTTTGTTACATGCTACAAAAAGGTACTTACTGATGAAGAAATTCAGTCTGCCCCTGGAGAGTGGCTTAAACTGTACGTCTTTCATCGGATGACGTCGCATAAGCCTGTATCCCTCTTCACTCAGCTATTGAAAAAACGCCCAGAATAAGTTAAACATGTCCTTCCAATTTTAGAAATCATGCTTTCCATCAGTCCAACAACAGCAATATGTGAACGGGGGTTTAGCAGCATGAACCGAATAAAAAATTAGCTCCGTACGTCCCTAAAAAGTGACACCATGTCTGCTTTAATGCGAATCCAAGTAGATGGGCCGGAGTTAGACACTTTTGATCCAAACCCAGCCGTTTTGCATTGGCTTTCAGCAAATCCAGGAACAAGACATATTATGGGCCACAAACATCCTTGTCAAAACAAGACTGTTACTGAGTCAGAAGATAGCGACTGAGTTTATTGCTACTCTCTATGTTCAAATCAGCACCATTTTCCTTAAAAAGTTAGTAAATGCTGGTGCGTTGTGTTTTACCATTCACTGTTTGGTGTCTGTCAATGATACTTCTGACAATTTGCCATGGTGGAACAGCTGTTTGTCTACTTTGGAGACATGACTCACCCCAGTCACAGACCTGGGTTGAATCCATCATCGTTCTTTAGCTCACTGTTCGCCACCCCAGTTCAGGACTGGCTATATGCAAATCAGTCTTGACCATACTTCTTACAATTTGCCATGGTAGAGCAGCTGTTTGTCTACTTTGGAGACACTCACCCCCAGTCACAGACCTGGGTTGAATCCATCATCGTTCTTTAGCTCACTGTTCGCCACCCCAGTTCAGGACTGGCTATATGGAAATCAGTCTTGACCCCTGTGCCTCATGGGAACAGTCCAGCCCGAACTGCCAAGCCAATGGACTCCTGACAAAGGCCCTGGCACTTTTTTTTAATACAAATTAAGCACTGCCACAGCTACAGCAATCTAAACGAAACGTTGAGGACTTGGCAGCACAAACTGATTACAAAATGAGCTACATTCTGCCTCAAAGCTGACGGAGCGCTAATGCAAATACAAGTGGACAGCTCGAAAGTTGACACTTTCATCCCGAACAGTAGTGCTTTTGCTGAGAGGAAACACAGGACAATGACAATTACATTGACACAACCTTCCAGGTCCATGAATATGCAAAACTGTCCCTATATTTGAAAGAACAAGCACTTGATCTCTGGCCATAAATACCGATGGCTCAGTCTGTTTCAACCTCGATTGATACAAGTACATTGGTCCTGTTGCACAAAGTTATTTCAAGACAGAATAGCAAGGACAGAAGGCAGTGTTGCATATGAAGGATGCAACCCTTAGCTCAGAGCATCAGCATCTTCACTAACAAGTAAGTGCCTGATATGTTGTCATGGATGTTATTTCAGTGACATGTTAAAGTTTATGGGGTATTTTTTGCCATGTATGTTCGCAGAAACATTCACCACGGCACTTTGATACACACATCTAAGGGAGGTACTGGGTGATAAATTAATAAAATTTGCTGTTAATTTGGTTGGCCAACGTTTTCTTGGGTTGTTGGCGCTGCAAATGTTTTGAAAAAAATTCATATGCGATCAATTTGTGGGTCAAGTGCATTGATGTTAGGTCGAGTACAAAAGTCTACTCACTCGACCTGCAGGTCAAGTAAGATTTTTTTAGATTTGTCGAGCCCTGATTAGGGTGATCCTATACTGGAAAAGAATCTGGCCCACTCCGAAGCTTCGCTCCTATCAACGGCTGGAGGAAATCCATAGTCTCTCAGGTTCTAGAGATCTCCTATGGTTAAAGTACAAAAGTGAGACTCTTAGGGAGGTGGGGCATGATAGTTTGTGGGAGGACCCAGGAATGGCTTCTTCTATCACTTCCAAACCTGCTCTCAAGAATAACTACAAACAACTCAAATTGAGCTCTCTCTTATCTAGACCCTCTCATGGCTCTGACTGATGTTTTTCTCGCGAGGAAGGACGGATTTGAAGCCAAGCAGTACCTTGATGAGACCCAACCTGTCTTGGCCAAGAAGCTCTTTATTCTGTGGTTCCGCACCTGAAACAGTGGTCCACATTTTCTTTTTCTGCACTGTGTGTTCAAAGCCCAGAGTCAAATGGCTAATTCCGCTATGTCGCAATCTTGGGACCAGGCACCTTATGAAAGCCCTAAGGATTCTGAAAACTGTCACCAGCTGACCTATAGTTCTTGCCGTTTCTAGGTTTTATTTCCTTATGTGCTGTATAAGATTAAAACTTAATAAGACCTGTGATCCTGAGGTTGAGCCAGCACAATGTTAACTCCCTGTTCTTATGGTATTGTGTTGTTATTTATTTGCTTTGTCACTTTTGCGCTTTCTGCCTGTGGTGATTTCCAGTCAATTAGTACAACTTGCACAGCTTTTTATGTGATGATGGAACCCCAATTTTAGACTCTCTTCGTCTGGCTGGAGTACTGACAGTGTTGCATTTTGTTCTGTTTTTATCATGTTGTTTTTATTTCATTATGAGTCCTGTGGCAATGTGCTGGATTTTTAAATGACTGTTTCTATCATGTATTTATATATTATATTTTGATTTTCTTTGTTTTTAGTGTTCTTTTATGGCTGACTGCTGAAATAAAGATTTGAAACAAACAAAATCCCCAAGCATTTTCCATAGATTTCTTTAGACAAGGCTACTGCTGAACAGAATTACACCAAATTCAGAAGGAAGCTGGATTTTTGTACGCAGATTGTGCTTTTTGTGATTTGGTGTAAATCCATTCAGTACTTTTTGAGAAATTTAGGGGCATATTCATGAGAGCCTTGTGTCACGTTTGCACCACGCAAAGTGGTACATGCATGACGCAAGGCTCTGAGTCAGATTTATGAAACCACAGTGCGTGGCTTTAAATGGCCTCATAAATCTTGATTAAGGCAAATCGCTGCATTGCCTTACTCAGCGCAAGGGAGGCATTCAATGGGCGTTGTGGTGGATGTTCCCACCAAGTCCCATGAGTTTTGACGCAATCTACCTCAAAATCGTATGCCTCCCCAGGGCAGGTGTGCACTCTGCAGCCCATATAGAAGGAGGAAAATGCCTTTATGGATTGTTTTCATGCAGGAAGGTGCCCCTTCCTGCAAAAAAGCAATCCTGCCTACAACACAGGCCCCCTTGTACCATGGTGCAAGAGTGCCTGCATTGGCGCTAGGCTTCAGAAATGATGCCAGTGCAGGGGGAAAGGACATGAGAGCACCGTATTGGATAAATACAGTGCATTCCTGCCCTTTCACTTTGACGTAGGGCAACGCAGCAAGGTGACTTGCTGCATTGCCCAACGTCGAAACCCCATAATGATGCCATAAGGGTAAAAAAACTTTTATATTTTTGGTGTCGGGTCCACAAGAGACTTGAGAGACTCTTGCGGGAGCGCCAATTAAAAAATATTATAATTGGCCCTAGGAGAGGTATTTCCCTTGGGCAATCTAGCTTCCACAGGAGTCAGACTCCTGTGAGAGAGAATGCTCTGATTGGCTGCCAGTAACATGAGAACATTTTTGCTGTCAGCTATTACAGAACTTGGGGACTTAGTCGCTTGTCCTGAAGTAATAAAAATATATGGGGGCAGGGTAGGGAAACACTCACCCCCTAGGCGCATGGGGAGGACTCAGAGGAACTAAAGTTCCCTGGGGTATGGGGTCCCCAGGGCCAGGCACTATGGCCAACATTGCGCTTTGCATGGCCACGGGCTTTGCACAGTGTGGGGTTGGTTGGTTGAAGAGGGGGTTGGATGCAGAACCTGCAGGCAATCACCCGCTGCGCACGGCCAAAGGCAATGAGCGGCAGGGGTTGCATTTACGTACGGTAATTAGGTATTTATGTAAAAAAAACCTATACATTCACTGAAAAACCAAAGGTTAAAGTAACGTTATAGTTGCTATCCATGCCAAGCTGTAAAATTACAAAAGCCTTTTACTAATCCAGGCACAGTATTACAGCTTTGTATTGGTAAAATACCATCCAAGCTAACCCGTAAGAAATAAAAGCAACCACTTGCATGTGTTTCGCTGTCACTAAAGCTCTTCAGAGAGGTGTAGCTTTGTCGAGACACAATGCAGCACCCAGTATAAGAAAAAATCATACCCTTTCAGGCTTAGAGTACTGCATAAATTATGCATAAAAGAGGCAGGTGTGAAGTTTAGGTGGAGAGCAGCTCCTATATAGAACACCTTAAACACTAAGGGCCAGATTTAACAAAGTTTAGCATGACATTTTGTGCAACGCAAAGAGGCGCAAAGTCCCGCAGACATTTTCAATGTCACACAAAACCTGTTTTGCTCCACATTCTCATCTCAAAATAGCACTGGCGTTTTGCGTGCAAAACATGCAAATCCATGCAAAGTTGGCGTGGTTTGGTGTTTCACACAAAATTATGTCCAAACCAGCACTAATCATATTTATTAAAGTAGCACAAATCTCTGCGAGGTAGCGCATGCGGCATTTGCGCAATAAAATAGCGCAAATATAAAGCAGAGGCAAAAGAAGGCTGAGCAGTACAAGCAGAGTCCTGTGAAAGGAGCAATACTGGAGAAATTGACCAGTGGTTACCAAAATGGAGATAGTGATAGTCAGACACAGGCAACACCTCATTGCAGAAGGAAGAAAGAGACAGCGAAAGGAGAGAATATTCAACCAAAAGGTATCCTTGTTTGATCTGCGTGTGGAGGACATAATAAAAAAAATACAGATTAAGCAAGGACATGATTGTTTGTCTGCTCCAAAAAAGTGCACCAGCACTTGAAGCTACAACTACAAAATCACATGCCAAACCAGCACATGTGAAACTGATGTCTGTGCTACACCTTTTAGCCTGTGGATCCTTCCAGCATACAGTAGATGCTGTGGCTGGTGTGTCAGAGGGAGCTTTGTCAGCGTTCCTGCCCAAAGTCTTGGAAGCTATATTGAGTCTGACGCCGTAACATATCAGCTTCCCCAAATCTGTTGCAGAAATCCTGAAAGTGAAGCAAGGCTTCTACCAAGTAGCCAACTTCCCCCATGTTGTTGGTGCAATAGACTATATCCATGTCAACCTTCTCCCACCATCTGGAACTGCACATCTGTACCAAAATCGTAAGCATACTTACTCAATAAATGTGCAGGCTATTAGCAATGAAAAATACTGCTTCATCAACGTTGTGACCAAATATCCAGGTTCAGCACATGACGCCTGCATATTTCGGCCATCGAGGATCAAACAAATCATGGAAAGTGGAATATATGGACAAGGTGTACTGCTGGGTATGTATTTGTATTAGATTATACATAGTTAAAAGTACCAAAAAATACAACTTTACCACCATTTGGTCTGTATCACTGAAATAATGTATGAATAACTCATACTAAAACTAATAAAAGCATAGTGGAGACACCGGGATGTAACATCACATAATACATTGTATCTACAAGTCAGTGCATGTGTGCCTGCAATGTTGATAATGTGTCATAGATGGTGCTAACAGCAAATAATGGTCCTGGTCTGCCAATACTGTCTGGTCGTATGAGAATTAGTCACCCACATCTCTGATTGGTAAACACATGTCCACAATTATATCATACACTGTATGAAGTCACAAAAACAAAAGCTTTAAATAGACAATGTGTCACACCAACATAAATGTAACTTCATGTCTATATTGTTCCAGGTGACCAGGGATATGCACTAAGTCCATGGCTAATGACACCATTTGCCCAGCCACACAATCATGCTGAAGAGGCATACAGCACAGCCCACAGCAGGACAAGAGGAATAATAAAAAGGTGCTGTTGAATCTTAAAGTCAAGATTTAGATGCCTTGACCTATCTGGTGGGCGATTATTGTACAGGCCAACAACAGTCTGCAACATGATTGTAGTGTGTTGCATATTACACAATATTGCAATCTGAGGCATTTCGGACATGTCTGTTGATGATACAGCAAATACTGAACACATCATACCAAATATTGATGAAAGACAAAATGACGAAAAGGGCTCTAATGAAGGTCGACGCTGTAGGAATGCTATTGTTGCCAATTTCTTTACGTGAAGGAAGCAAAAGGAACTGCATGCCTGAAGAACGAATTACATCTACACACAACAAGATGTGTACTAAAGCTTGGACCTCTCATTTTACTAAGTAAAATGTATTTAGTTTGATTAGATAATGTAGTGGTGGTGTGTCAACAAGCACTTACTTGTTTTCCAGAGAACTACCAAATGTGAAGCATATGTGTTTGACGAATAAATGTACATTTAAAGATTAATCGTCAATGTGCCATCTTTCTTTGAGCGAGGATAAATAAGTAAACTGGTGTCTTTTGAAAATGTAAGTTGACTACAACAAAGTATAAGTGTAACATACCATCTCAAGATTTAGGTCAATGATTAGGCACATGGGACACATATTCCACATTTAAAAGAAATGACTTATAGCATGAAGTTTGTTGACATATATCAATTATTCCACCATGTCCCATCTAACATCTACAAGCTATTTAACAAATCATACCTGTTAAATTGTACCCAGCAGGCATACCATATTATCTGTCCAACATTATACCACAAATTAGTAACAAATTTGACAACACAACAGCCAAAGCCCAGACACAAAGCAGAATTGTTCTACTTCAAATTACAAGTACATGGAAAGCATATTTGAAATCCATAATGATCTAGTCATGTGATTTCAATGTGATGTAAAATGAATAGAAGGGCTACTAGCCTACAAAGCCAAGAGCCTAGAAAGGGTAGGGAGGATGGTAGGAAACAAAGACCCATTGTAGGACCAGCTCAAGCTGAATCTAATACACAGAACCCGGGCCTAGAGCATAGAGCAACTGGGGGGCAGGACCTAAGAACAGAGGCACTAGAGGGTAGCCCAGCCTTACCATGCATTAATCTCCCCCCTCCATGCCATATGTTCTGATCCTACCTAAAGTTCCAGAACTCAAAAAAGGACAAAGGGAATTGCACTATGAATTAAAAAACAAATGTATTTCTTGGCTGTCAAATCAACTCCAATTTTCTTATAGAGATGCAAACGAGATTTTATTCACACGCAGGGTGGGATGGGTGGGGCAAAAAATAAAAGACATACCTGGTGACATTATTGTAATCAATTTTAGAAATCCCCAGGTTGTAAGGACCCTCCTAATGCGAAACAGTCAATGACATGAAGGGGGGATTAGACCCCTTCCATTGGGGTATTTCTATCCCCCGAGATTTATCCCAGAAAGCAGCCATGGACAGTCCGTGGAGCAGGACCCAGACACCGCCCGAGCAAAATTCCAGTGTGGGGCAAGACCAATTGAATTAGTTGTTTTTTAACCTTCCACTTGTAAATAGATTTGCACCCCTAGAACAAGTTGATTGACTAAAACCATCTCAGCCATTAAAACCAGAGCCAAGTTTGCAGAGGGATTATTTGGGAAACCACCCGAATGGGAGGAAACTGTATAAGATTTCCGCTAGATCTAGACAGGAACTAATACAGGGATTAAGGAGGGCTGCCGGGGAGGAAAGTGTCCAAAATGAGGGTATGGAGGGGCCCTCTCATACCCATACCACACCAGATACATCAATGAATTCTGTGCAAACATCCAGAGCCCAGTGGCAGTCAACCACAGCAATCATACCCACTAAGTCTGATGGCAATGGGAATGGCCTTAAGCTGGCTGTAGTAGCTACTGATAACTCAAACCAGCCACCAAGAAATCTACCTAAACTTCATGTTTTATCGTAGAATATTGCGGGCCTTACCCCCAAATTAGAAAATCCAGAGTGGGGAGCCCTCATCCATGCAAATTATATCTGCATGTTTCAAGAAACAAGGGAAGGCACGCATAGACTAGGCTATGTGACCTTTTGCCTAGCAGCCACCAGTGGGGGAAGGGGTAGACCTGCGGGAGGACTTTGCACATGGATTGCCGTGCATCTGGGTTGCACTGCAAAACAGGTTGAGATATCTTCACGGGATATACTCTGTGTCATTCTGACCTTTTCCACTAAGATCAGAGTGGCTATAATTAATGTCTATTCCCGCCCAGTTAGCTATGGCCAGGAGTCGTCAACTCTTAAACAATTGTCCAGTTTTCTGCACACTATTCCAGATAATACTCCGGTGGTTCTCGCTGATGATTTCAACTGTCAGTATGAACCCCTGAAAGACATAATTGGAGGTGATGCCAATGAGGAAGACCAGCATTGGGCTATACCAGAATCGAATGCACCAGCCACTCTGGCTTGGACCCCATTGGTACTCCAAATGAAAACCCTCATACTGACCCATTGTATTAGGGCTTATAATGGGCGCACTAAATCTGATTCCCGGCAAACCGTGCCTACAATAGACCGGGCTGTTCCTCCATTTTGGATTATATCCTGTTGGACACTAAATCTTGGCACCGGGTGATTGATTTTAAGGTCATTCCCCGCCACGATAGCGACCATAATGCCTTGATTTTAGAGATTGTATTGTTTTGTCCTATGGATATTCATGCAAATCAGTATCCAATTGGATCTAGGCCACTTTTATCCAATTGTAGGAGGAGAGTCAAATGGGGGGCTCTCAGTAATTCGCAGGAAAAGATAGCATCCCCTTACGAAACTATCATCCCTTACCTTGAGGCCGCTGATCAGTTCAGGTATAATGTTGCCTCCGATACTACCTGAACAGAAATTGGGAAAAACCATTAAGGCGTAGTGTGTGACTTGACAAACTTTTTTTTCCCTTTAGTAAAAACTAAGAAAAAAGATCCCACCGGCCACCCCTGGTATAATGGTGATTGCCTAGGGGCTAAGAAAGCACTAGTGTCAGCTATACAAAACAAAGATCGCCCCATGATAAAAGACAAGCGGATAGCTCATAAAAATATAATTAACATGGCAAAAAAACAGTGGGAGGTAGACAAATGGGAAATCTTGAGATCTGCCTTATGCTCCAGAGAGGGCAAGTCGGCAATAGAACTAAATTTGGGGCCAGAAATCTGGAAGATCCATTTTGAAGCCCTCTACACAAGGGAAGACGAAGAAGCACGACAAGCTAATGAGTGCATTTCCCTGCAGTCCCATAATTCCACTGTCATTGAAATTTCCCTGAAAGACATAATGGGTGCATTGAGAAGGGTATCCCCCTCAAAGGCGCCAGGTCTAGATAAGATACTGGGTGACCTTTTACGCAACAAACCTAATATTTGGGCCCCTTACCTATGGACCCTGTTTAATGCCATCCTACATGGAATGCCGATTCCCCCGTGGTTGGGGGCGGAGATTATCCCAATTTATAAAAAGGGCTCACCACTCCTCCCCGCTAACTATCGTCCAATAAGCCTCATAGATGTTACCCCAAAAATATATGCACGAGTGCTATTGGATCGCATGGAAGGCTGGATGAAGCAGCATTCTATACTCAGTCCCTACCAAGTAGGTTTTAGAGCCAAGATGTCCACAATAGATCAGATACTCTGTCACCAGATGAAGCAGCTCTACGAAAACAACTACGCTCAAGTTAGGTACGGTAAAAACGGTGAGCTTACTGACCCCATTCCAATAGACAGAGAGGTAAGACAAGGATGTGTCCTGGTCCCGACCCTCTTTTGCTTATTTATCAATGGCCTGGTGGAGGCTCAAAATGCTGGGAGGGACATAGATGCCCCAAGGCTGGCGAACAATAGGGTTCCGGCCCTGATGTTCGCCGATGATACCCTCTTATTATCCAAGTCCCCAATGGGAATACAGAGGGCCTTGGATATCTTCCATCTATTTTGTAAAAATCGGGGTCTGTAGATCAACTCACTAAAAACAAAGGGGCAGATTTATGTTAGACTTGCGCCACTTTTACGTCCGCTGTTGCGTCACTTTTGTGACGCAGCAGCGGCGTAAACCATGCGCCATGTTGCGCCTTATTTACAACGTGACGCATCTAGGGAGATGAGTCACGTTGTAAAGCTCTGCGCTACATTAAACCTGCGTCAGGTTTAATGTATGCAGGGTGGGCGTTCCATCGGAAAAAGCCTCAGAAAAGTGACGCAGTGAAATCTACAAGATTTCACTCAGTCACTTTTCCGACACTGCTGCGTCAAAACCTTGCGCCTGCTTGAAGCAGGCGTAAGGCATGACGCAGCATGTTAGGTATGGGCAGCCCCTAAACATTGCTGGAGTTGCGTCGTGCTTGCGACGCAACTCCAGCAATGCGCCGCCCTTACGCCATCAGATGCGTCACACATCTGTTTATCCTTGCGCCACGATGCGCTGCATTGTAAATGCGGCGCATCTGTGGTGGCGCAAGGGTAAACTTGCGTGACGCATCTTTCCTGACGCATCCCTGCTGATTTGCAGGGATGCGCCAGGAAACATAAATCTGCCCCCCAATGTATGGTTTTTAATGTAGGTAACACCACGTGACCAAACCCTCTTTTAGATGGGAAACCATTAGAGAAAGTGACTGTTTTCGACTACCTAGGCCTAACACTCACTGACAAAATGGAGTGGAACGCACAAATTAAAAAGGCTAGCTTAAAGCTGGCACAGACAGACAGGGGGATAGCAAAGATGTCTAGGAAGTGTACTCATAAAATGGTTGGTCCAGCAATGGAAATTTACAACGCTCAGGGTAGGGGAGCGGCCTTGTGTGGGGCAGAAATCTGGGGCCATCGACCATCTGATTCCCTCTCAAAGAATGAGAACTCTTTTTAAGGCAGCTACTAGGTCTCCCTAAAAGCACACCACTGATGCCACTTCGTATGGACCTTGGGGTTAGCCCAATTGCAGAGGAAGCTGCCCTTAGGCCTCTTCTCTATTGGAGACGTATCTGGAGAACTCCAGGACTTGAGTTCTTTAGAGAAGAGCTAAAGGAGGTCCTAAATTTGCAGAGAGCTGGCAAAATCCCATGGCTGTCCTATATTTAAAACACCTTTGCTGCTATGAGGAGGATGGGAGACCTATGGGTTAATGCTGAAGCAACTTGCACAATAACTCCCAAGAAGGCCTTTTCAAAGATTTTTAGAGAATTTAAACTTAACCAGATAAAGGCCAATTCCGACACTGGCACATTGACCCTATCTTTTTTAGAGGCCAAAGATCAATATAAGCTAGAACCTGTTCTTGATGTCATACAGCCTCCCCTTGCAAAAAAACTGTATCTACAATTTAGGCACGGTGTACTACCACTGCGTGTATTTACAAATAAATGGGGAAACACTCTGACTCAGGGCTGTCCAATCTGTGCAGATAATCCGGAGACGGATCAACATGTACTATTTGTCTGCCCGGCATACAAGAAGGTTAGATACCGATGGTTACAACAGGTATGCCGGAATCTTGGGATAAAGCATTGTGTGGAGGCCTATAGGCTCCTAAAATACGACACTAGTCTGCCCATAGTGTATTGAGTCTTTCGTTATTTATTTTCTATGTGGTGTGTACGTTCATCCATATTAAAAACTGGGTCTATCTGATAATTTTAGCTTTTTAATGTCAATAAAACGTATTAATACTTTTTAACGACCTTTTTAAATGTTTTAAAAAACATCTAGTTCGAACCAGTACCTTTTTTACACCCATATTCAGAATTCTTTTTTAAGTACTGCAATGCACGCGCACTTTATCTTTGTAAGATTTATATGTATAAACTGTGCTGTATTCTTTTCTCTGTGCTTTTATAGCCATAAAGTCCGAAATAAAGAATTTTTTTATTGAATTGAATAGAAGGGCAGTGGAAAACAATTGCCATGTGTCTTAAGCAAGGAAGACCATTGAAGTTGCTATGAAATTGCGAAACAGCTGCCAACTGGAGATTCAAAGTGTTCATACACTGATATATCAAGCAGTGAAGAGTGAGCAAATGAACAAAACCTATCATGGAGCTGCTCTCATGTATGAAAGCAGCTCCAGGTTTAGTCAGATCAGCTTAAGGCAGTGCTCCTTTTCTAGCTAGGAGCATGTGTCTGCAGTCCTCTGGGCTGTTATACAGCTCACAGATTGCTGCGGCCTGAAGTGTGTATGTCGGGCTGGCCGTGGCAGGATCCGACATGCGCATTTTAGGCAACTGTCTGCAAGTTAGAATTCCCCTGACCCATCCTCATGCGCAAGAATGGTAATCACCATTACCATTTTATTTAATTTTTGTTTCTTGCAGCTGCTGCGTTCCCAGCAGGTTGGGTAACGCTCCTCCGCCCTAAAGGCGGAACCGCAGCTAGGCAGAAAGTAGATGCAACACATCCTTGTAGGGTCCATTTACTAGAATCTGCAAGTACAAAACCCACAAATGTTATCTGTCTGATAACATGCAAGTGGGTATTGTTGTTAGGATATTTTAGGTATATATCTTGTGTAAGCGTACATATGTTCATTTACACATTTGGCATCACATATATCTCAATTTCTACCAAGAATTATGCATGTGAAATCTTGATTCCACTTGTCGTATAACCTCTTCCTATAGTATACCTACACAATACATTGTTTAGGACTGACGTGCTCAATGTTTGCCCTTCATATTTTCTGCTTTAGAGTCTGATCATGGTGACATATGAGTACATGTGACCTTTATCATCTGTTTGACATATATAGTGAGGTTCCACTGTGGATGTACTATTGCTGTGAGTATTTTGCTATTAGATGTGTATAAATACAAGTTGCACATTCACTTGCTGGTACTTGTATTGTCCACAATCATGGCTGTATCTGGCTGTAAAGATGACGCCAGTCAACTGTGGAATGTTGAAGTATTTATTTCGCAATGCCAACACGGGGCCCAGGGGGAAAAGCCCTGGACGCAGAATCAACGTGCAGGTGGCAGGGTGATCAGCTGTCAACTGTCAACGGCAGCTGACAGCTGGTGACCTCGCTCACGGTACAGGTGCCCAGAGGTGACACCCGAGAGCGCACGCAATACAGTGTCTGCGCAGGGACACAATTGTAAAACACAACACATCTTCCTCCTGTGGAAAAAGGTGAGGGGGAAAAAGATATGAGGAAAAGAAAAGATGGAAAGAACTTATTACATGCAAACGAAATCTCTAAACCTGGTTGGTGGCCCTAACAGTCTTCCAGACCTACTGGTTGTAACAGGGTCAACATTGCATCGTTCTGGTAATGCAGGCAACATCCGTCTGACTCCTTCCCTGGTGGCGAGCAGTGGTTGTCTATCAACATTCCCGGTACTCATTCTCTCTCCATGACTACCAACTGGTCTGTCCTCTGTGTTGTCTTCACATTCAGTTTCCTCATCAGAAAAGCAAAGATGTTTCCGTTCATTTCCTCTTTTATTGTCATTTTTTCCCACCTGGAATGTGCCGGTAGTTGAGTCATTACTTTGGTGCTTAAATGGTGCAAGATTTGAGAAATGCCACACCCTTCCATCACTGAGTAGAGCAGAGTTGCAGTAGACTTCTTGTACTGTTAAAGGAGGTGTGAACTTGTCCTGTCCTTTGGCAATGTGCCCACTTCTCTTTGCTTTTACCACATCTCCTTCCTTTAGATTTACAGGCTTACTCCCGTGTTTTTTGTCATAATAGTCTTTAGCAGATGCCTGCGACTGCCGGAGTTTCTCCAAAACTCGCGGAGTTGACCAGTCTATTCTCTTGCCTGTTCTTATCCAACCCACATTGTCTCTTGACAATGGGGTCCTTCCACGCATCATGACAAAAGGACTGAGACCGGTGGATTCACATGGGGTTATTCTGTACGCCCAAACAGTCTTTAGAGTTTCCTGCTTCCAATCCAGATTGTTGCTGTTGGCTATCTTAATTACACCCTTTATGACTCTGTTAAATCTCTCCTATGCCCCATTCCCAGCAGGATGATACACTGATGTGGTCTTATGGACAATGCTGTTTTTCTTGATGTAACTTTGAAACAGATCAGAGGTAAATTGTGTGCCGTTATCGCTTACAATCTGTTTTGGCAAACCCTCACGGGTGAAGGCCTCATCCATGAACTTCACGATGTTCTTAGATATCGGATCCTTTGTGAATCTTACTTCAGGCCATTTTGTTAAATGATCAATCATGACCAACACATACCATTTTTCGTGGTTGTCTTGAATGGGACCCATCACGTCTATTCCCACTCTTTCCCATGGCATTCCTGGTATTGGTAATGGCTGCAAAGGCGGTCGGTAAGTCACTTGTGATTTGTCGGAGTTAATACACAAGGTACATTCCCTTACCGTTCTTTCTATGTCCAAATTTATGCCAGGCCACCAGTACATTTCTTTTACTCTTCCTTTAGTTTTTACAATTCCTAAATGTCCATCATGACACAACTTCAGTATTTTACTTCTTATTGTGCAAGGTGGGACATATTTTCCAATTCTTAGAACGAACATGTCTTCATATGATAATTCATTCTTTATATGCTTTGTACTCATTAGTTAGTTTTTGTTTTTGTACCCAACCATTCTTGATCATCTGTACAACGTTGCTCAGTATTTCATCTTTCTCCTGCTCCTTTAACCACTCCTCCCTGGTTATTCCGCATGTTTGATCCAAAACGCCAGCAATGGCACTCTCCTCCATTTTTGCTTCATCATCTTCACTAGCGTTACCTACAGGCATCCTACTCAAAAAATCGGCTACAACATTCTTAACTCCATGGACGTATTCAACTTCGTACATGAAATCGAATAAACGCACCGATAGTCTAGCCAGTCATGGGGACGCAGTGTATAAACCCTTTGTTGTTAGCACTTTCGTCAAAGGTTTATGATCAGTGCATAATGTCACCTTCCTACCCCATACAAAATGTCTGAAAGCCAAGGCTTCTCGTTCAATGACTGAAAAGTTTTCTTCTGCAGGGGTGAGTGAACGTGAAGCAAATGCAACAGTATATTCCTTACCTCTGGTGTCTTTTTGGGTCAGCACTGCACCTAAACCCTTGCTGCTGGCATCTGTGGTAACAAAGTTTTTCAAGGTTGAGTCAATTCCTTGAAGGGGAAGTGCAGTGCACAAGTCTACCTTCACACTTTTGAATTTTTCCTCACATTCCGCTGTCCACACAAATTTGTTCCTCATTTTAATAGGTTGTCTTAGTTCATGTGTCTTTTGTGAAATTTTTTTAATGAACTTGGAATAAAACTCCACCATTCCCAAGAATGACCTCAGCTCATCCTTGTTGGTGGGGGTGGGTGACTCTTTTATTGCCAGTAGCAGTTCTCTCTTTGGAGTTATACCGTCCCCTGTAATGCAATGACCGAGATCATTTACCGACGTACATGCAAATTTGCATTTCCGGTACTCCGCAGTTAAACCTTTGTCCTCCAGAATGCGGAGTACTTGATGTACTCTCCTGTCATGTTCCACCTTAGTTCTTCCCATGACTAAGATGTCGTCTTGGAATATTAGGATGTCTGGTACACCTTCAAATATGTTGTTCATGAGCCTCTGGAACATCGCGGCTGCAGATGCGAGGCCAAAAGGAACACGCGTGAACCTATAACATCCAAATTGTGTAACAAAAGTCGTCAGTTTCTTACTGTCACGATGAAGTGGCACTAGGTGATAAACCGACTTTAAATCTATTGTTGACAACCACTTTATTCCTTTTGTTGTTGATAACATCTCATTAATTTTTGGGAGCAGGTATTGTTCAACTACTATGCTTTTATTCAGGTCACGAAGGTCCACACAAAGTCTCATTTTGCCATCGGCTCGTTTCGCGATCACCAAGGGTGCAACCCTCTCTGACGCTTCAACCTTCTCAATTATCCCTTCTTCAAGAAGTTTATCTAGTTGGTCCTTGACCTCTTTCCTTACTGTGAAGGGTATGTTTCTCACTTTATGCACTACAGGTATATTTATTGGCTTGAGTCTTATTCTGTGTTGGTATCCAACCAATGCGCCTACTTTACTGCTAAAAATCTTTGGGTATTTTTTTTTTAGGGAACTCGCTTGGTCATCGAATTCTGTCACACTCATTACTGGGTCACTTTTTGTTGGATCTAACATTATACCCAAATGTCCTTGGTCCTTCCACCCCAAGACTGATGGACCGACCTTTGCAACATACAATTTTCCTGCGGATTCTCTGCCTTTGAATTCAAATTTTAAATCTCTGTATCCACAAACATCTATCCGCTCGCCTGTGAAAGATTTTATGATTATATCTGGCCTCTTCAAGTGACCTCCAATTATATCTCTGAACTTTTCCAACCATACTTTTTCATTTACCATCGTATAAGGCGAACCTGAGTCTGCAACGATACTCATCTCAATTTCCCCAATAGTCATATTACAAATCTGTTTCTTTGTTTTTGTTGCATTTCCGTTCTTTGTTTCTACATCTTGTTCTTCATCAATATTTAAGATAAACATGTTCATGTTTTCTTCATCTGTTTCTTCAAGTTCATACTCATCGGTTCCATCTACTATCCTTATTTGTTTAGATTTCCGTCTATTGCATGCTTTGGAAAAAAAATGACCCCTGATGCCGCAACTTGTGCATTTTGCGTCACGAGCAGGGCATTTCAAATCATTTGCTAGATGTAAACCACTGCCACATCTGTAACATTGTCCCCACTTTTGTGTTTCACTTCTTCTGAACTGTGGCTTGAATTCTTTCTGTCTCCAATTCTGGCTAGATTTCGTTTTCTGGTCGCAAACTCTGTTAATATTTTCACCATCCTTCTTGTCTTTATTTTCTGTTAGAACTGCCTTTGCGCACCGACCTGTTAGCTCTGCCTTGCGTGCTATATCGATTATATTCTGTAGAGGATACTCTCCCTTCGCCCATAAGTTGTCTTGAATATTTTCGTTCGACCCTTGCATCACAATCTGGTCTCTTATAAACTCATCATGGAGCACTCCGAATCTACAGTTTATCGCTAGATTTTTCAATACAGAGACATAGTCGTCAATAGATTCTTCTTTACCCTGTTTGCGATGAAAGAACTTATAACGATCCACACCCACACATACCGTTGGTTTGTAGTATGTGTTCAGATCGTCAATTGCATTCAAGAATACATCTCCTTCATTTTCTGCTCTCACTTTTTTGTTTATTGAATTATAAACTTTTATGCCTCCAGCCCCAAGACAATGCATTAACATCTTGTATTTTTTTTCAGGTTTCACTTCATCATCCTCCTCTAAGGTTGAAATATAACTCAAAAAATATTCTCTCAATTCCTCCCATTTTAGAGTTGGTTCTCCGCCGCCACGTAGAAACGTTTCCGGTGGAGATAAATTCCATATGCATCCTGAAGCCATTTTTACTTTCTAGATAATGGTTTATTGTTTTTTTTATTTGAAATCGCTGTGCTGCAGGTGTAACTTGATTGGAACCAATAATTGTAGAATTTGTACTTTGTAAGTGTATATTCTGTTTTTTTTTTAAACTCACTTAAGGTTCTCCGATTCTACTCTTCGATTACCATGGTTTCCAAACACATCATATTTATATTACAGGCAGTAATGTAGAAGTGTTTATTTGCACAAAGTGTACTTTTACTTTCAACTTATTTGCTGATTAACTGTTCTTTTCTTCCACTCCATGCACAGCTCAACATGTAAATATCTCAGTAATGTGCTCATAAGATTAATGCGTTAATCTCCGTGTAGAATTTCTTTTAGAACAAACGCGCTCACTCCGGGACAGATGCAGCAGGAGATACACGCGTTAAACATTAACGCGTCGTTGCTATGGCTGTGTGCTTTGTTTACATTCCTCAAAATGGCACTTACGTTCAGTGCACGTACGCTGGCACGCAGACTTTTTTTCTCTAAAATGGCCGCCACGTAGTTTCCTGTACGTGGCTGAGTCACAGGAATGACAAGGATGACGCGCCGTTCAGCTGTTCAATGTGACAGTTCAGAGTTCGTTATTTTTTCCGTTGGGCAGATTGAAGAGGAATTCTTCTTTCTCCTTTCCAGTGGTAATCTTCAGTGTACGTACTCCGTTTCCTCACAGAAATATTCTGGTATATACTACAGTTCTTTTAAGATGATCAAAGCAGTCAGTCTCAAAACTTCGTTTGACATTAATTTTCACGAAGATTTTCCTTACGTATAATAAGCTTCGAACCTGTCATGAAGAAGTGCACCGTTGTTATCCGAATTCTTCCTCTCATTTAATGACTCCGCCGGAGTGTTCAGAAATGTCTCTTTTTTCCAAGAAGTTCTTTCAAATAAACTTTTCTTTAAAATAAAATTCTAGTCGCGTGGGAGTCCCGTGTTGGCCCTCGTCGCAACTTTGTAAAGATGACGCCAGTCAACTGTGGAATGTTGAAGTATTTATTTCGCAATGCCAACACGGGGCCCAGGGGGAAAAGCCCTGGACGCAGAATCAACGTGCAGGTGGCAGGGTGATCAGCTGTCAACGGCAGCTGACAGCTGGTGACCTCGCTCACGGTACGGGTGCCCAGAGGTGACACCCGAGAGCGCACGCAATACAGTGTCTGCGCAGGGACACAATTGTAAAACACAACACTGGCCCTTCTACTCCTTTAACCAGTTCTGGTCCCATTAATGCTGAAACGTCCTCCTCCATTGATCTTAGTGGGATGTAAGTGTCCGGAACCCATTTTCTCTTTTGGGCGCCTCTTGCAGTCATGCAGCCTTTTTTTTTTTTTTTACCTCATCAACAGTTCGCACTGTTGGGGAAACTGCATTGATTATATTTTGTATTGCTCTCCATAATGCTGTTTTTTTTAGCTTGAGATAGCTTGGAATTGACAAAAAGTTGGTGCTGTTGCTTTGTTGCCTCTGCTATTAGGATCTCTACCTCTTCGGGGGTGAATTTTAATTTCCTATTTTGCCCTCCTTCCTGTGAGGATACTTGTGATGATCCTGCTGCGGTTTTTGACACGTCTTCATTGTTTATTTGGAGATCTTGTTGGCTTTGCCCTCTATGTACCATTTTGCGTTGCTTGCTCTGCTTCACGGTGTGTATTTTCACATTTGCGCTGCCGCGTTTCTTTTTTGTAAGTTAACGTGACGGTGTGACATTTTTCGTTACGTCGCAATGCTATTTTTTTTTGCGACCTTTACGCGGAACACTGGCGCTGATGCGGCGCATTTTCTTTCACGCAAAACATCGCCAGTTGAAACTTTTGTAAATCTGACCCCAAATCTTTGATATCTGCATACAGGAGTGCCTTAATATTCCTTTGGATTGTGAGGAATCATTGCTGGTGTTTCAGGGATACCGGAGCCCAACTCAGACTACCTCTGTTGACTTCGATATATATATGGGGCAAATTTACACTGTTAGAACTACCAATTCGAGTATGTTAAACCCATTGAGGCGTCTCACTACAGGGCAATACTGTGATTGAGTACAACCTTGGCTATTACTAACAGGTTGGTGTCAAAAGTTGCAGATGTCAAAGTGAAGCAAGATAATGTCTCCAGTTCGGAGGGTGCAGCCTCAGAAATAATGCGGGCGTGGGCTGCCAGCCGCTGAAAGTGCGGCAACAGCTGGTCTATTTCAGCTGATTACTTGATCAGCCAGAACGCAACAACCAGGTGGAAAACAAACAAGCATTGGCATAGCCAATAGGTCTCGCCTTTGGGACCTTATAAGTGTTTAGCTATGCAACAGTTGCATAACTAAATACTTATAAGGTCCCAAAAGCGAGACCTATTGGCTATGCAGAGCGGCCGCGAAAGTGATCGCGATCACGAATCAAAGCGGCCGTGCGGCCGCTAAAGTGAAAGTAATCGCGGTAAGAGCGGCGCGCGCCAGCGCACATGCACTGTGGCTCTAGGCTGACCTGGTAGCACTTTTTGGAGCCCTCTCAATAAGTCTCGCCAGACCAGCGCATGCGCTGGGTCAGGCGAGACCTAAAAAGCACTCAAGAGATTCAAATGCTGCTATGCCTATTGAAGGCCAACAAATTTGCTAATATGTGCCCTCTGGAGGGCGACAAAACATTTGTAAATAAACTATTGGGCCACACATACCAGCATACATTGGGAAAGACATTAGGACTCAAGGTTCAAGAACAAATGAGACTGTCAGCAGCGAGCCACCCGTGGGGATAATTAACAACTATAGATTGCACATGAAGAATTTAAATTGTGGGGAATGCTGTAAATTGACCAATCAGCAGTCCTGTTCAAAGAAGCTTTATAAGTATTATGTTGTGGTCGAAAACAGAGTTAGCGCACAGGCAGCTCTACATCTGAGAACAAGGTTCAGTCACACCGAAACGCGTTAGAAGAAAGAATTATCAATTGGATTTGCATGCTGCTTTTTAATTTTCAAATAAAGAGCCTGACTGGGGAGTGCGACTCGTCCTTCTTTTTGGTGAAGACGGGGTCGTATCATATATGTTGCCAGTAAGTAGTTATAGTTCGGAGCTAGTTTCCATAGGAAAAGCATTTTTTGTTTTTCCAATAACTTTGGTGTCGTTTGAAGAACCTTCACAATATTTTAAAAATTAGAAAGATGCTCAGTTCAGATGCTGTGTTGGAAGTTTCGCAATGATTCATCAACTGGGGGCCGAGAAAAAGGGGGGGGGGAGACAAAACACTTTTTCTCCATGCACTTTCCCATACAAACTTTGAACTCGAGTACAGAATTGCACCAAATTTGGCAGAAAGCTAGCTCTGGGTCCAGAAAAAGCCATTTTTATTATTTGGTGTAACTCTGTTCAGTAGTTTTGAAGATATTAAATGAAAAACAATGTTTGTATATCTAGAGGCGCGGACCCTCCATGAATCCTCCCGATCTCGTGCTGAGATTTGATTGGCTGTCAACATTTCAACCAGGAAGAGTTGGCACCCACTTTGGGACTTGGACTCAGCCAAGTCCCAAACAAAAAGGTAAAAAAAAGCAAAGGGGGCAGGGTAGGAATACCCTGACCCCCAAGGCCTGGTGCTGGAGTTTCCCAGGGACACTGCCTGTCCCAAAAAGCCTTTTGCAAAATGTTCACCGCAATCATAGTGATGGATTTCAAGCTTGTTTGTATTTCAGCGCCTGGGGGCGCCAGGTCCTGGGGCATTTTCAATATAATAAACTTAAGAAGGGGGCTTTATGTAAATAATGAAGGAGTGCCACACAGAGCGCCCCTCATTGTGCTCATAAGAGCCCCCATGATCACCAACTACCCAGGGCATTAATGGGTAATTAGAGCGGGACACGTGGACCCCCTCCTGTTGCACAGAGGAATACGGGGACTACCACCACCTCCAG
Source organism: Triturus cristatus (assembly GCF_964204655.1). Lineage (NCBI taxonomy): Eukaryota > Metazoa > Chordata > Amphibia > Caudata > Salamandridae > Triturus > Triturus cristatus. Next base: position 80,572,616 of record NC_140586.1, on the reverse strand, counting down.
TGTCGGCTCCTCTGCTAAGGCGTAGGAGCGTTGCCCCACTGAACAAAAGGAAAAATAAAATGATAATAACTGTTGTTATTATCATTGTATTTTCCCTATATACTTCAATGGCTCTAGGGTGGGGTGGGGCTGGCAGAGTAGGGAGAGAAGAGTGTTTTTCACTCCTGAAGTGCGCAGGACTGCTTGGCCAGCCCTCTCGGGCCACCCCAAGCAGTCCTGCGCATGTTGCATGTCCCCCACCAGGCTGCATTACACAGCCTAGTGAGGAACATGGAAACCCTCCAGTCCCCATCTGAGCGCCGATCCACAGCACTCAGACCAATCACAACGCTGCATTGCAGCATTGTGATTGGCTATGGGGAGGGTGGGGGCTTCCTGCTGCTGGCTGGGAGTGCAGGAAGATGTTGGAGGGAAGGAGGATGAAAGAGAGACGGTGGCCATTTCAGGTAAGTGTATTTATTTTGTTTGTTTTCTTTTTTTTCTCCCACCCTGCCCCCTGCACTACCACCTGGGCTCCGTAGCAGCCGCTACTGACCACCTCTCCAGGGCTTTGAAACTACATTGGAGGGGGCGACAGGAGTCCCCACATCTCCCTGGAAAGCCCCACCTCCCGTGGCAAAAAATATAAATTAAGAGGGAGGGGGACCGCGCAGCCCCCCTCTCGGGCCATATGCAGCCCCGGGGACTGCCCTCCCGCCCCCTGGGGCCGGCCCGTGCTAGCTCACTAGCACGGGCCAGTTTACTCTTGCTTGGCTGGCAGTAAGAGTAAACAGTAACTACACTCCTGGTGGGCATGAGCAGGAAAACTACTCCTGCCCGCTGGGAGCGCAGTTTTCCTCTGTTTTCCTGCCTAATGTCAAACTGAAAAGAAAACAAATCAGAATGCTGCTCCCCATATGCAGGGAGCAGCATTTGTTTCTGCTCCCTGTGTGTGAGATCAATGCCGGCTCCCGCTGGAGGCAGGGAGCCATCACGGACTGTGGGAGCATTGAGGCTCCCCCGCGTTCCCCTGCGCTGCATGCTGGGTGCCCTGGGTGGGCTCCAGGCCACCCAGGATCAAGTGGTCAGGCCCCAGGGCATGGGGTCCCCGGGTCCAAAATTGGCCTGGGGTGGGGGCCGCATGGCCCCCTCCCCTTGTTTATAGCACAAATGATCCTAACTTCATGGGCTTGGGGGAGGCAAAGCAAGTGTGTTTGCTCTTATATTCCACGTTGAAAAACGAACTGACATCCTTGAAGGAGTTGAAAAAATGTATGATCTATTGGAGCGCAATCTGATCCGTAGTGACTGTGACAAGTGGTTTCTTTCTTGCCCTCTCCTGGTGAGAGCAGATTCAATAGTTCTCCTGAGTATCCAAATGCCCCAAATCATCTGCATGCTCTAGCCATTTGGCCCCGCCCCATTTTCCTTAGTAGTATGCAAAGGTCTTGCCGCCTTTTCCCATTTTGAAGGACAGCTTACCAAAAGGCCCCTGAGCGCATTTCCTACCGATTTTGGAGACATGTTCTTGATGCAGAGAAATATGAGAACATCTCCACCAAACAAAGAAGCATTTACTTCACATAGTTAGGAGGAGGTACCTCTGTTTGGTGGAGATACACCTCTTTGTAGTCTTGTCCTCTTCTCTTGACAAGGATTCATGTTATCACAGAATTGTGGATGAAGACGCTGCAGGAACAATCATATTGCCGAAATTAAATGCACACAAAGTCATTGGAGACATTACCTCATGGTCCATTGCGCAGATGTAGTGTAGAATACACCCTGGACATTTACCCAACCAGGTAGCATGTAGTTAATAACTAGTAGAAAGTACTCCAGTTGGGTAGATATTTTGTGCAAAACTGTGGACTCTTGTTGGATAAAGGGGCAGGTGAGGTTCTGTTGTGGTCCAGTCACTCACACAGTTACTGACACTTAGACACCCACTCAAACTCCCATTCTGCCACTCTCACATCCACTCACAGACCCACACAGACACTTACACACCCATTCACAAACCGACAAAATCACTCACAGACCCCTAGTCATTCACACATCTACTGCTACAGCTACATACCCACTGAAACACCCACTCACATACCCATGCAGCCGCTGACACACCCACTGACCCACCCATACAGCTGCTCACACACTCACTTGCATATCCATACAGCCACTCACACACCCACTCACAGACCCATACAGCCACTCACAAAACCACTCATAAAACCATACAGCTACTCACACACCCACATACAGACCCATACAACCACTCACACACCCCCTTACTGACTGGAAATCCATTTACACACCCACTCAGACACCCTCAAACTACTCACACACCCAGTCATACACTCATACAGACACTTGCACAAACACTCGCAGCCCCATACAGCCACTCACACACCCAGTCCTCAACCCATACAGCAACTCACATACCCACCCTCTGACCTATACAGTCACTCACACACCCACTCTCAAAGGTTACAGTTAGGAAATAACATTTTAAAAACCTTGGAAATTCACTGAAAAAAAGGTTACAGGGATGTTATAGTTAGGAAATAGAATTTTAAAAACCCTACAAATTAACTGAAAAAAACAAAGGTTACCGAGGAGGTTATAGTTAGGCTCAGATTTCACTCGTACAAAACCAGTGAAATTCAGCAGTTACAGTTACCTGAGGTAACTATAACTTATGCCCCCGCAATGCCACTGCTTATGACCTCACATACTACACGACTCATGTCATGGTAACAGACATCACTGATGACATCTCAAATGACATCACTGATAACATCATCCACAGAACCACACACACACCAACACAACCACTCATACACCCACTCACACACCCATACAACCACTTACATACCCACTTATTCATTAATAGAGCACCTCACACACACACTCACTCACCTATACAGCCATTCACTAACCCACACACCTACTCACACAGCCACTCACTCACCCATACAGTCATTCACTCCTTCAGTTACTAATTTACCCACTTTTTCACCCATACAGCCCCTCAACTGAGCCACTCACTCACCTATATAACCACTCACACACCCACTCTCAAACCCATACAGGCACTCACACGTCTACTCACTCACCCATACAGCCACTCACACATCCACTCAGTTAACCAAACACCCACTCAAACAGCCAGTCAGTCACCCATACAGCTCACCTCTGCAGCCACTCACACATCCACATAGTCACTGATATAGCCACTCACATATTCACTCGCCCACCCATACAGCCACTCACATATTCACTCACACACCCATATAGCCACTCACCCATACAGCCACTCATATACCGACTCACGCACCAATACAGGCACTCATACAGCCATGCACTCACCCATACAGCTACTCACACACCCACTTATCCACCCATACAGCTACTCACACACCCACTTATTCACCCATATAGCCACTCACACACCCACTTGCACACCCATACAGCCACTCACACACCAACTTACACAGATGCACACAGTCACACAACCAGTCACATTATATATTTTAGAAATAGTATCACTCAATAGTGCACAAAGTATACTAATTTAACTTTTGTAGCACCTTAGTATATATGTTTAACACTCATAAACTTTTAGAAAACACTCACAATCACTGGATGATGTCATCAGTGATGTCACTGACCAAGTCATGAGTGATGTAATATGTGAGGTCATAAGCATTGTATTGCGGGGCGTAAGTTATAGTTTGCTCAGGTAACTATAACTGCTGGATTTTCACTGCTTTTGTACGAGTGAAATCTGAGCCTGTACTCTTTGTTTTTTTCAGTGAATATATATATATATATATATGCACTGAAAAAACATAGGTTTCAGGGACGTTATAGTTAGTTGGAAATTTCACTCTTACAAAACCAGAGAAATTCAGCTGTTATAGTTAGTTGAGCTAACTATAACTCGCGCCCCCACAATGCACTGCTGATGACGTCCCATATTACATCACTCATGACATGCTCAGTGACATCACTGATGACATCATCCACTGACTGAGTGTTTCTAAAAATTTCAAGAACGTTATATCTATATACACCAAGGTATATTGAAGAATGATTGGTTGTCTGAGAACCTATATGGGTGCCTGAGTGTCTGTGTGGGTGGAGGGGTGTGATTCCCTGCATGGATGTGTGAGTGGGTGATTCACTGGGTGTATGCGTTTATGAGTGTGTGTGTTAGGTAGTGTATCGGTGAGTGAGTGTACGTATAGCTGTGTTGGGGAGTGAATGGATGAGTTAGTGGTATATGTGTAAGTAACTACATATGTGAAAGGCAGCATTTGTTATGTTATGTTATGTTATTGGTTTTTATATAGCGCGACAATTACCCGGAGGCGTCCTGGCGCTGTCTAGCAGATCCTAAGAAGGCTGAGTCAAAGGCAGATGGAGGAGGAGATCAGGGTTATTCATTACGGAACAGCCACGTCTTAAGTTCCCTTCTAAAAGACAGCAAATCCGTTGCCGACCTAAGGTACAGAGGAAGTTCGTTCCATGCCTTGGCGGCCCCGCAGACAAAACTTCTGCCTCCCCAGCGAGCTTTCCTAATTCGCGGAACCTGTGCCAAATTTGCTTCTTTAGAGCGTAGGTTTCTGCCTGGCATGTACCAGTGTAATCTCTTCTTCAAGAAATCTGGGCCTAAGCCATGCAGAGCCTTAAAGGTCAGGGTCAAAGCCTTGAACTGAATGCGGCTATTGACTGGTAACCAATGCAGAGTTTTTCTTCCTGCAGACGCCGAGGCGAACCGTGAGGCGCCCGTAAGGAGGCGGACAGCAGCATTCTGTAAAATCTGAAGCTTGTTCAGTGCTCTACTTTGCGCATTTAAATACAGACCGTTACAATAATCCAGCCTGGCAAGTACCAGCCCCCTGACCACTGTGTGTCTACTGTCCGATGGAAGTAGGGGTAGCACTTTCCTCAGCATCCTAATGGTATACATGGTTTTGGGCGTCACCTCTTTAATATGAGAGTCAAAGGTTAATTTGTCGTCCAAAATTATGCCAAGGTTTTTTGCTTTGACGACCGGGAGTGGAAGCGTGCCAAGTGAGTCCGGCCAGCAGGCAGGGGTCCAGAAATTGGTAACATTTCCGAACAGAATAACCTCAGTTTTATCTGAATTTAGTTTGAGGCAGTTCTTCGCCATCCAGCTCACCACTGCTAGCATACAGTCCTGTAGGCGTTTTACCGTGTCTAGCTCGCCCTCAGGTGTCAGAGAGACCACAATTTGGGTGTCATCTGCGTAGGACGTGATTCCAAATCCATACCCGCTGATCACCGGGGCCAGAGCACTAACATAAATATTAAAAAGCGTGGGGCTAAGTGAAGACCCCTGAGGGACGCCACAAGGTGTGGCAAAAGGTCTAGAATGGAACTCCCCCAAGGTAACCACTTGTTCTCTGTCTGTGAGAAAAGATCTAATGAGGTCCCATGCTTTTCCGACAATTCCGCACGTTTTTAGGCGATTCAGAAGAATAGAGTGGTGGACGGTGTCGAACGCTGCCGACAGGTCAAGCAGAATCAGCGCTGCTTTCCCTACTGGTCCACCGCCTCTCTAATTTCTTCCGTTGCTTTGATCAAGGCAGATTCAGTACTATGACCTGGCCTAAATCCGTATTGTGTGGGGTCAAATGCTTGAGTTTCGGCTAGGAAGAGACTTAGTTGTTTATTCATGGATTTTTCTACCAATTTGGCCGGAAAGGGGAGTCTGGCGATCGGTCGGAAGCTATTGGGGTCATCTGGAGGCAGGTTGTTTTTTTTTAGAAGAGGTAGGATGGAAGCAAGCTTCCATTGCTTCGGAAATCGACCGGTTTCGAACATAAGGTTAAAAATGCTCGTAAGCTTCATTCCAATCGGACCGGATGCACGTTTTGCCACTCTGCTGGGGCAGGGATCAAAAGGGGAGCCAGAGTTAATTTCCCTCATGCCTGTTTGAATGTCTGGAAAGGAGATGGTCCGAAATTTATCGAAAGTTGGGCTGGCAGCAAGCTCAGACCCTGGGAGTCCCATCCACAGCTCCAAAGTGTCATTAGATCCCTTGTTAAAGGGCTCAAAAATGCGTTCAACCTTAGTCAAGAAAAAGTTGGCTAGCTCCTCACAGAGTTGTTGACTAGGTTGGACAGGGCTTGATTTAGGTGAGGCCAAAAGTTTGACAGTCTTGAACAGTTCTTTTGCTGAGTTTTTAGATTCTAAGATCTGAGCAGCAAAATATATTTGTTTAGCAGAGGCGATAGTCTGTTTGTAGGTATGAAGACTGGATCTATACACTTTCCGCTCGGCCTCGTTATAATTGCTCCTCCAAGCACGTTCGAGTTTCTTGCAGATTGCCTTTTGCGTGTTGGAGTATATAAGTGAGGAATGTAACAGTGAGTGATTGTAACAGTGGCTGCATGGATAAGTGTGTGCCTATGTCAGTAATTGTTGAAGACAGTACGTGTCTGTATGAATAAGTGATGTGGTGTGTGTATAACTATATAGGTGAGTAAATGGCAGTGTAATTAATTCTTTGGGTGACTGACTAGGTTTTTGAGTAACTCTTTGGGTGAGTGGTAGTGTGTGTGAGTGTCTATATGGGTGTAGGAGTGGATATATCGGGCTGGATTGATGAATAACTGTGTGTATGAGTGACTGTATGGGTTAGTGGGTGGATGTGTGTGTAGACGTATGAATCACTGAGCGAGTATGTACTAGCTGCTATTGGTGTGTCTAAGGTTTCGATATTGGTAGTCTATTTTTGAAAGGTTTTATTAGGGTGTGAGGATGTGCATCAGATGATCACGTTGATGATTTCATCAGTGATGTCATTTGAGGTGTCATCAGTGATGTCACTGATCATGTCATGAGTGATGTAATATGTGACGTCATCAGCAGTGCATTGTGGGGGTGCAAGTTAAAGTTAGCTCAACTAACTATAACAGCCGTATTTCTCTGGTTTTCTACGAGTGAAATTTCCAACTAGCTATAACGTCTCTGAAACCTACGTTTTTTTCAGTGAACTTCTAAGGTTTTTTAAAATGCTAATTTCTAACTATAACGTCCCTGAAACCTATGGTTTTTTCAGTGAATTTCAAAGGTTTTTTAAATGCTAATATCTAACTATAACATAGCAGTCGCGTTTGCAGAGTGGTGTGAAAAGGTGAGCGTGGCCTCCGAACACCTCTTAGCAATCCCACTGTGTAGGATTTACTGGAGGTAACAGGAGGGGTAGTTAGCCCCCAACGTCAACCTTGGGGGCCAACTGCCCCTCCTATTACCTCCAGTAGGTCCCATACAGTCGGATTGCTAACTTCTCATACCAGGCCACGCCCCCTTTCTCCACCACTTTGCAGACGCGTGCACTTCCTGGCACGTTCGGGGTTGGGGGATTAACGCCCCTTAAATCCTGAGGGTCCCTGGGGGCCAAGTAGCCCACCAGGTACCTCCAGTAAGCCCCACACAGCTGGATTGGTGAGAGTGGTCCGAGACAATGCCCCCTTTTTACACCACTCTGCAAACGCGCATCCTGGCGCACTGCTGCTCGGGGGATGAAGTTCACTTGTGTCTTGAGGTCCTCAGGACACAAGAGGACCTCATGACCCCAACAGCAGTGCACCAAGAGGCGGGTTTGCAGAGTGGTGTAATAAGGGGCATGGCCTCGGACCACCTCTCTGCAATCCAGATCTTTGGTGCTTACTGGGGAATACCTAGTGGGCTAGTTGGCCCCCAGGGACCCTCAGTATTCAAGGGGAATTAATTCCCCAACTTACAAGTGTGCAGGGAGGGGGCGGGACCTCCGGCGAGATACCGTTTAAAAAAAAATTATTATTTTAGAAGGGGGTCTGTGTGGCCCCCCTTGTTGTACTATTTTTGGGGCCCCTATCCCCCAGGGCCAGACCCCTTTTTTTTTTAATTCGCGGGACAGGGGCAACGTTGCCCCCCTCCCGGGCCACTTCTGGGCCCGGGGACCACATCCCCTGGGGCCTGGCCTTACCAATGGGGACCGTGGGGGGAGCCCCAATGCCCCCACGGTCCCGCCGGCTCCCCACCTCCTGCAGGAGCCGGCATTGCTTTTGCACAAGGGGAGCTGCTGACATGCAGCTCCCCTTGTGCAAAAGCAATCTGCTTTGGGTTTTGGAAGCGTCCAAAAACCAAAGCAGAGTTTGCAATGACAGGGCGGGAGCCGCGCATCTCCCGCCCTGTCATTGCAAATGGAAATGTCCCGGGGGTGGGCACCCCGGGACATTGCAGGAGCCAGGGCCATCAAGGGCTCCAGGAGGGGGGGCCGCGCTGCCCTCCTCCCTTACTGTTTAAAGCCCCGGGGAGGTGGTGGTCCCCGGGGCTCGGGGGTCCGCAACGGACCTCTGCATTTATTTAAAGAGTGTCCTGGGGAGGTGGTGGTTCCCGGAGTTTGGGGGGCCCGCGAAGCCCCCGCACATTAATAAGGATTGCCCTGGGGAGGTGGCGGTCCTCGGGCAGCGTGGGGGGCATGCATTTTAAATATAAGCCCCGTCGAGGTGGCTGTCCCCGGGGCTGCGAGCCCCCGCTACAGAATCAAGGATTGCCCCCAGGACCTGCACCAACCGGGGGCTTTAAAAAACGAAGCGCAGGAGCTAGCGCTTTGTTTTTTTAAAATTTTTGATGGGGTTCGCGCACCCAGGGCGACCAAGCTGAAAATGAAGGAAAAAAATGCTTTTTTAGGCCTGGGGGTTCAGGGTGTTCCTACCCTGCCCCCCTTTTTTTTATCTTACTGGCACCTTTTTCCCTCTCCCTTGGTCCGAGGCACAAGATGGCTGCCATCACTTCCTGGTTTGAAGTATTGGGAGCCAATCAGAGGCAAGCTCATGCTCGGGAGGGCTCAGCCAATCAGATCTCACAATTATAAAATATCGCTATCTTTAAATATCTCAAAAACTACTGAATGGAATTACACCATTAAAAAAAAGCGTGCTTTCTGGATCAAGAGCTATCTCTGCCAAATTTGGTGTCATTCCATTCAGCAGTTCAGGCTGTAGCCGTGTCTAAAGTTTCCTATGGAAATTAACATGGAGAAAACACTTTTTGGGACCCCCCTTTTTTCTCGGCCCCCCTTGACAAATCACCCCAAACCTCTCAAGACAGCAGCTGACCAGAGTGAACAATTAGTTTTGAAAATTTCGCGAAGATTCGTCAAACGACGCCAAAGTTATTGGCAAATCAAAAAAAACACTTTTCCTATGGAAACTAGGTTCTAACTATAACTACCTACTGGTGTATATATATATATATTCACTGAAAAAACCATAGGTTTCAGGGGCGTTATAGTTAGCTGGACATTTCACTCGTACAAAACCATTGAAATTCCCCCGTTATAGTTAGTTCAGCTAACTATAACTCGCGCGCCCGCAATGCACTGCTGATGACGTCACATATTAAATCACTCATGACATGGTCAGTGACATCACTGATGACATCTGAAATGACATCACTGATGACATCATCCAGTGAATGTGTGTTTTTCTGAAATTAAATATGTTTTATATATGTATATCTGAAGGTCGATGGAAGAATAAATGGGTTTATAAGTGTCTAAATGGATGATCTTTTTTTGTGTAAAATTGATTGTATAACGGACTGATTAAGTATATATTAGTGAATACATAGGTTAGTGAGTAATGTTTAAATATGTAAATATCTGTATCAGTCTCTCACTTTGTGTATAAGTGACTACATGGGTTGGTGAGTAGCTACATGAGTGTCTATATGGGTTATTACTTGGTTTTTCGACTGTCTGAGTGTCTGTATGGTTCAGTGCGGGGTATCACTTAGTGCATAGATGCATGAATGATTGAGTCACTGTTTGTATGTGTTGAAGACAGTATGTGTGCAGGACTGTATGGGTGGATGAGTGCGTGTATGGGTGTGTTAGTGAGTTAATGACTGTCTCAATAGTGTCTTTATAAGTAACTACATATATTTTAAACTAGTATATGTAAGTATTGGTGTATATAAGTGAGTATATGTGAGAGTGAGAGATTGGAAGAGTTCCTGTATGAATAAGTATGTGTTTCTATAAGTGATTGTTTAAAAGAGTAAGTATGTGTAAGTTTCTATAGAAGTAAGTGTGGTGGTGAGTGTATAACAGTTTATGCAAGTAAATGGATGTTTGATTCTTTATTAGCATGAGTGACTATGTGTGTGAGTAACTCTATGGATGAGTGCCGATGTGTAACAAGATATATAGGTGTATGAGTACATATGATGAGTGAGTACATATATGAGTGACTGTATAGGACTGTTGGTAAATGAGTGGATGTGTATGTAGATCTTGGAATTACTGAATAGGTTGTTGTAACTGGTATTGGTATGTCCATTGTTTTGAAAATTGTACTTTCTATTTTTGAATGTGTGTAGCTAAGGTTATATTCGGGTGAGAGGAGGTCTGTCACTCTATCACAAGGATGAGGTCATCAGGGATGTCATCAGTGATGTCATTTGAGATGTCATCAGTGATGTCATGAGTGATGTCACTGACCATGTCATGAGTGATGTAATATGTGACGTCATCAGCAATGCATTGCGGGCGCGTGAGTTATAGTTAGCTGAACTAACTATAATGGGGGAATTTCAGTGGTTTTGTACGAGTTAAATGTCCAGCTAACTATAACGCCCCTGAAACCTATGGTTTTTTCAGTGAATTTCTAAGGTTTTTTAAATGCCAATTCCTAACTATAAGGTGCCTGAAACCTATGTTTTTTTCAGTGAATTTTAAAGGTTTTTTAAATGCTAATTTCTAACTTTGACGTGACTGAAACCTATGGTTTTTTAAGTGAATTTCAAAGGTTTTTTAAATGCTAGTTTCTAACTATGCCTACAGAGGTAGGACATGTGAAGAAAGAAGAAAAAACGCACAGAAAGAAAAAAATGAAATTCAGAAAGAAGCAACAGAAGTCCTCAAAGACGAAGAAAAGTGCAGGAAGAAGAAAACATGCAGAAAGAACAAACATAGGAACAGAAAGAAGCCTTGTTGCAAAATCATCCTGTACCCTCAACTTTTTCAGACGGGTACTGGTGGTAACTGAGTCTGACTAACCAGTCCTAGAGCCAGTGCTATGTTAAAAGACACTTAGAATACAGTGAAAACACCTACATACACTCGGGAACACTATGCGTTGTGGTACCCCTGTGATTATCATGTCCTCCTCTGTAAGACCCTAGTACATAATAGGGCAGGGGGATTAAAACTACCTCCTAAAACGCACCACAGGGCGCGTTTCGACACTGGTGAAGGGAGGGGGTGCCTGAGGTGACATGTGTGCAAACATGCCCTGTGGCCGTTTTTAATTGGGGGTAAAGTCCCCTTGAATCCTGAGAGTCCCTAGGGTCAAACTAGCCCACTAGGTACCTCCAGTAAGCGCTGTTGCAAAGAGGTGTAAAAAGCGGCACGGTTGTAGTGAATGAGCCACTTTTGTGGTCTGACACCCTATGATGACCCTCAACCACCATCATTTTGTACTGACTTAAGTGTATTATGTTACCCTAGCCTTAATGTAGGATGGGTTTGCATATGCCTGCTTCTCTTCTGTCCTGTAATCTTGCTGTCTTTTAGTAGAATAGTCTTGCCAAGAATAGAAGGTATGGGATGTTGAGGTGCAGTGTTGTGGTTGGTGGTGCACACATGTGCTCAATGTTGTATACTGAGGGATAAAGTCTATAGTGTTATTTGGGTTATGTGAATTATGTGTTGAACTATTGCCTTTGACATGGTTTCATGTCATCCTTGCTTTTCTGATTCCATCTTTCTTTGGGCCTTTGTGTGCATGGCTTAACTAACTCCATTTTCATGACTGAAGCTATTTTTTGTGCCTGCACGAAGCTACAGAGGTGGGGAGGGCATGTTTTGCTCTTCTCTTGTTTTTCGCACTTTACTGACTAGAGAGAACTGGTTCTTATCAGAGGAATGTACATGGTCTGTCTCGGAGCCATAGCAAAGGCCTGATCAACCGATGCAGTGGCCTTGGAGCGGGCTGGTACGGGCTCTCATGAGAACGAGGGGGCGAGACTTGCTAGAAGCTTCGTTGTGTTTGAATTTGTATTAAAAAGGGGAGCCTACACTGGCTTGGTGGAAGATCACGCCGTGGAGCAGACGTGTTGTCACGGAAGAGTGGAGCTGGTGTCACCTCTGAGCTTTCACCCGGTTCAAGCAATGGACTCCCCTTGAGCAAAGTGGGGTGAAATGATGAAGCAGTAGGTGAGGTGTCTCTGCTACTAACTGTCTCTTGATTCTTTACTGATTCTTTTCTTTCCTTCTTATTTTCTGATTCTTATATCCATACATATATATTTCTACATATATATTTGCTTTGCAAGTGTATTTCAATCATACTATTGATATGTTAGAGTCTGCTATGATAGGTGCATTTGGCTTACCGTGTGGTGCTATTTAATAATAAATACATACCAGATATACCAATTCGTCTTTTCCTTGTTGCAGGAGGTATGGACCCTTCTTGGCCAAGTATTCTGTTGTAGAAGGATGGGTGAATTCCCTTCTAGCAGGTAATTGTGTTATAGGAAGTTGTTCTACTCCTGGCAAGTGATGTGCAAAGTATATTTCGCTCTAGAGAAGTGTTGTGTGTGTTACCTTGTTCTAGAGGAGACTCATGTGATATTGTTTTCTTGCCTTGCCTTTGGGGGAGTGTTGAAAGTTTGCCCACCTTAGGAAGTGCTGTGTATCATTACAACGGCCTGGACCACCTCTCTGCAACGCAGCGCAGTGGCGCTTACTGGAAGCACCTGGTGGGTTAGTTGGCCCTCAGGGGCCCTCAGGATTGAAGGGGAATTATTTCCCCAACTTAAAATGTGCCACAAGGCGTGTTTGCACACGTCACCTCAGGCCCCGTCCCTTCCCTTCCCCAGTGTGTAAACACGCCCTGTGGCCGTTTTAAGCTGGGAGATTAAGTCTCCTTGAACCCTGAGACTCCCTAGGGTCAAACTAGCCCACTAGGTACCTCTAGTAAGCGCCGTTGCAGAGAGGTGTAAAAAGTGGCACGACCTGGACCACCTCTCTGCAATTCAGCACAGTGGTGCTTACTGGAAGCGCCACAGAGCTGCGTTGCAGAGAGTTGTAAAAAGGGGCGTGGCCTCTGAACACCTCTCTGCAACGCAGCTCCCTGGCGCATACTGGAGGTACCTGGTGGGCTTTTTGGCCCTCAGGGACCCTCAGTATTGAAGGGGAATTAATTCCTCAACTTACAACTCGCCAGGGGGCGCGTTTGCACAATGGTGAAGGAAGGGGGCGGGGCCTGAGATGACATGTTTGCAAACACGCCCTGTGGCGCGTTTTAAGTTGGGGAATTAATTCCTCTTCAATCCTGAGGGTCACGGGGTGCCAACTAGCCCACCAGGTACCTCCAGTGTGTGCCAGAGAGCTGCGTTGCAGAGAGGTGTTCAGAGACCACACCCCTTTTTACAATTAGTTCCCTATCTCCAAACGCGCCAGGGAGCGTGTTTGCAGAGTGCTGCAGGGAGGGGGCGGGGCCTCCAGCGTGATGCCGGTCTTTTTTTTTTTTAGAAGGGGGGCTGTGTGGCCCCCCTTCTTTTCCTAATTTATTGGCCCTGGGGACCCCATCCCCCAGGGCCTGTTCCCTATTTAAAAAAAAAAAAATAGATTTGGAAGGGGGGCATGTGGCCCCCCTCAAGTGGCCATAATTGGCCCCGGGGACCCCAGCCCCCGGGGCATGGCCTTTTTTTTATGTAATTTAATTGGAGGGGGCCCCATACCCCGGGCCGGCCTTTCTCTTTTTCTAATTTTTTTTTTATGTATTTATAATTGGGGAGGGGGGCCGCGTGGCCCCCCTCCCGGGCCACTAATAGCCCCGGGGGATGGCCCTCTCCGTTGGGGACCGTGGGGGGTCCCCAATCTCCCCACGGTCCCAGCGGCTTCCCGCCTCCTGCGGGAGCTGGCATTGCTTTTCCTCACGGGGAGCTGCTAAGATGCAGCTCCCCGTGTGGAAAAGCAATCTGCTTTGGTATTTGGAAGAGAGAGCAGGTTTCCTGCTCTCTCTTCCAAATACCAAAGCAGAGTTTGCTATGGCAGGGCGGGAGCCGCGAGGCTCCCGCCCTGCCATAGCAAACTACAGTGTCCCGGGGGTGGGCAGCCCGGGACACTGCAGGAGCCGGCCCTGGGGGGTGGCGGTCCCCAGGGCCATGACAGGTCCCCCTCCCACCTTTTTCAAAGCCCCGGTGGGGTGATGGTCCCCGGGGGGGCTTGTGGGTCCGTCACGGACCCCCCTAATTTTAATATTTAGCGCCCCGGGGAGGTGGCGGTCCACGGGGCGTGTAGGGGGGGTTGACGTCCCACCACACAGGTTTTTTTTTATTTAAAAAAAAGAAAAACAAGCCCCGGGGGCTGGTGGTCCCCAGGGCTGCAGGGGGGCCATGAGCCCTCGCAAATATTTTAGATAAGCCCCGGGGGGTGGCGGTCCCCAGGGCTTGGGGGGCCTTTGAGCCTTCCACATATTTCATTTAGCTCATAAGCCCCTGGGGGTGGCGGTCCCTGGGGCTGGGGGCCCCCCATCACAATACAAAGTTTGCTCCCGGAATTTGGCCCACCCGGCAGCTAATTATTAACGAAGCCCTTGTGGGACCCCCTAAGCAGGCCTAGGGGGGTCAGGGTGTTTCTACCCTGCCCACTTTTGCGCATTTGTTTCACTGATTTCTTGTGCCTCGGTTCTACCGAGGCACAAGATGGCTTCCAACACTTACTGGTTTGGAGTGTTGACAGCCAATTAGCATAAAGCTCGAGATCGGGAGGGTGCGCGGATCCTGCGCGGCCATAGATATCAAAACTTTTTTAGTTTCAATTTTCTCAGCAATTACTGAAAGGATTTGCACCATTTAACAAAAAGGGATCTTTCTGAACCAAGGGCTACCTTTTTGCCAAATTTGGTGTAATTCCGTTCAGCAGTTCGGGCTGTAGCCGTGTCTAAAGTTTCCTATGGGAAATTGCATGGGGAAAACATGTTTTGAGACCCCCCTTTTTTCTCAGTCCCCCCTTGACGAATCTCCCCGAAACTTTCAAGATAGGAGCAGACCGGAGCGACCCACGAGTTTTGAAAATTTCGCGAAGATCCGTCAACCGGCGCCAAAGTTATTGGGAATAGAATGTTGCGAATTTCCTATGGAAAATAGGTCCAAACTATAACTACCTACTGGCGGCCGCCAGTAGGTTTTATATATATATATATATATATATATATATATATATATATATATATATATATATATATATATATTACCTACTGGCGGTCGCAATGCCAAAATGAAATAGCGAGGGCCCGCGGTGGCCCCTGCAGCTCCGGAGACTGCTACCTCTTTGGGGCGATGCTAATTATATGCTGGGGGCTCGTGCCCCCCCTGCATCCCTAGGTACCACCACCTCCCCGGGGCTTCTTTAATTGGACATGGGGGGGTTCCCAGCCCCCCAAGCCCCGGGGATCGCCACCTTCCCGGAGCTTTAATTGATTATGTGCGGGGGCACGTGGCCCCCCAAGCCCCGGGGACCGCCACCTTCCCGGGGCTTTAATTGATTATGCGCGGGGGCACGTGGCCCCCTGCAGCCCCGGGGACCGCCACCTCCCCAGGGCTTAAATACATGTAAATAGGTGTGGGGGGAGCTCCTGCTCCCCCACACTGCCCCGGGGACCACCTCCCCAGGGCACTAATTATTCAAAATCGGGGGTCCGTTACGGACCCTCAGCCCCGGGGACCACCATCTCCCCGGGGCTTTACAAATTGAGGGAGGGGGGACACGCGGCCCCCCCTCCTAGAGCCCTTGATGGCTCTGGGGGCCGCCACCCCCAGGGCCGGCTCCTGCAATGTCTCAGGGTGCCCACCCCCAGGACATTGCTGTTTGCGCCCGCCCTGTCATTGTAAACTCTGCTTTGCTTCATTGAAGAGAGAGCAGGAAATCCTGCTCTCGCTTCAATGAAGCAAAGCAGGATTGCTTTTGAGCAAGGAGAGCTGCATGTCAGCAGCTCCCCTTGCTCAAAAGCAATGCCGGCTCCCGCAGGAGGTGGGGAACCGGCGGGACCGTGGGGGCATTGGGGCTCCCCCCATGGTCCCCAACGAAAAGGGCCGGCCCCTGGGGATGGAGTCCCCGGGGCCTGCAGTGGCCCCCTCCCTTTTCTTAAATAAAAAAGAATATGCTGGACCCTGGGGGATGTGGTCCCTGGGGCCAAAAACGGCCTGGGGATGGGGGCCGCACAGCTCCCCTCCTCCAAAATAAAACAAGTAATGGCCAAGCCCCGAGGATGGGGTCCCCGGGGCTAATAGTGGCCAAGCGAAGGGGGGCCACGGGCCCCCCTTCCCTGTAAATATTTAAAAAAACAAGAGGCCATGCCCTGGGGATAGGGTCCCCGGGTCTAAATGTGGCCCTGGGAAGGGGGGCCACGCGGCCCCCCTTCACTTTAAGTATGCATATAAAAAGGAGGCCATGCCCCAGGACATGGGTTCCCTGGGGCCGAAATTGGCCTCGGGAGGGGGGCCGTGCGGCCTCCTCCCTGTTATTTTCTTTTAAAAAAGGGGTCAGGCCCTGGGGGATGGGGTCCCCAGGGCCCCAAAAATAGTAATAGAAGGGGGGCCACACAGCCCCCCTTCTAAAAAAAAAAAAAAGGTGCCATCACGCCGGAGGCCCCCCTCCCTGCTCTTCTCTACAAACGTGCCCCCTGGCGTGTTGTAAGATGGGAAATTAAGTCCCCATGAATACTGAGGGTCCCTGGGGGCCAACTAGCCCAACAGGTACCTCCAGTAAGCGCCACATAGCTGGTTTGCAGAGAGGTGGTCCGAGGCCACGCCCCTTTTTACGCCACTCTACAAACGCGCCTCTTGTCTCCTGAGGACCTCAGGACACAATTGGATTTCATCCCCCAAGCAGCAGTGAGCCAGGAGCCGCGTTTTCAGAGTGGTGTAAAAAGAGGGCGTGCCCTCGGACCACTCTCAGCAATCCAGGTGTGTGGTGCCTACTGGGGGTACATGGTGGACTAGTTGGCCCCCAGAGACCCTCAGGAATGACGGGGACTTAATACCCCAACTTAAAATGCGCCAGGAGGTGCGTTTGCAGAGTGGTGGAGAAAGGGGATGTGGCGTTTGTCCACCTCTCAGCAATCCCACTGTTTGGGGCTTACTGGTGTTAAGACAAATGTTCCCTCTAATTTTTTCCCTCTGTGTGCGGCACTGTAAGGTCTCTGTGCGCTGCAGCCAAGGCTGTGTGCGCCAGTAACCCGACCGCGCGTGTGGTTGCAGCAACACATATCAGTGCAGATTGTATGAGTATTCATATTAATTGCAGTGCCAGTCATGTGCTGCAATTACCATGAATACTTTCTCAGAGGCACACAATATGCCCCGCACAGGGCCGGCCTTAGCGCTGGTGGCGCCCTGTGTGAGAACGTTTGTTGGCGCACCCCAATGACCACCCCGCCAGTGATTCCCTCACTATTATCCTTAAACAGTGCCCCTCAAGGTCTCCATTACAACTCTCTCTGACATGTATTTAATTTTGTTTT
The DNA here is from genome assembly GCF_964204655.1 of Triturus cristatus. Taxonomy (NCBI): domain Eukaryota; kingdom Metazoa; phylum Chordata; class Amphibia; order Caudata; family Salamandridae; genus Triturus; species Triturus cristatus. The sequence continues at coordinate 80,555,082 of NC_140586.1, read as the reverse complement.
ATAACGTCTCTCATACCAGTGTAGGGTGTACTTTCCATTGCACACATATTAAACAGAGACAGAGACAATCAATCATTATTTTTTTTTGCAAACAGATTTTATTGAGATTTCTAACCATCACTATCACATTTATCAATACAACTTTGAATTCATTCGTCTAGTTCCTATTATGATATTGCAAAGAAATGCCCCACAGTGGTAAAACATTTATCAATGGCATCTAATAGCTTGGCTCCATCCGTTTACTACCAGGGCATCCACGGCTGACTTAACAACTTGATAATTACTCATTTGCTTAGCTGTAACTTCACGGTTCCTGTGTATCTATTCAAACTATCCCCAACAGTTCCCCCCCACCTCTTCCTCCCGCCCAGGCGTGTCACATTAGGCCCTTCATTATGCAGCCAGTACAATGGCAGAACACCACTTTTGTCCATGATCTCAGGTATAGTCTCAATGATCAACCTTACCATCAGAGGGGACACTTTAAACATGCATTCGCTGCTTTTGCTAATGTTGCACTGTTGCAGCGAACATTTCCCAGCTGCTCAGCCATCCACTACTGCACTCTTCAGGTATCAGGACATGAGGGGGGGGAAGCACGCTCCCAACCCTCATTCATGCTGCGGCTAGGCCGTACCGCACGCCAGCTCCCCCGCAAGGCCTCCCAATGGCGAATCTCTGTCTCCACAAACAGTTTGCTCCTTACTGGTCTGCAGGGAAATGAAACAACAGCTGCCGTCTAATGTATCTGCACTACGGCACACACCCAGGAGTTTCCGGTCTCAACTGGGTGCCACCTCCGACATAGGCCTCTCCGCTACTCGGCCGCGAGTGCAGTCCCTGTCTTCGCCTTGCTGTGACGGGTGTGAGGGGTCTACCAGGTCTTCCGCCAACACCTTTCAAAGTACGGCGTCTCCGCTTCCGGGCCACTCCGCTGAGTATCATGGGAGATACTCTTGGCCCTCGGTTGCTCAGGGTCCAGTCAGAACGTCGAGGGCTAGCTGCTCCTCCCCTCGTCAGCCGCCATCTTATATTGCTCCGGGCCGCTCACTCTCAGTTCATAGCCAGCCGGTTTTTCTCTGCCATGCAGCCCGCTTAGCTGCAATAATGAGAGCAACGCATTCCCAGGACAGTCCGCCATTCAGCAGGCACAAAATATATGTGCCCGGGGCTCAGGATAATCATTTACCGGGGTTATGCCGGCCGGAGCTCCGAAGCCTGCCTCCTCTCACATCGGCTCCAGGACACCCCCCCCCAACAGAGACAATCAATCATTGGTAGTAAATCAGTGTAGAAGAAATGTTACATATGACAGAGGACTGCAAGGTATAGGAGTGACATGTCATTCATACTGATAGGCAGTATAGTTTAAGAGTGCTTTGTCTAGAGAAGCACAAATTCAGAATTTAAAATGTAACATCATGGTTAGGATTTCTCTTTAATAAGAAGCACTTTGCGCCCAAATCAACCCTATTTGCAACATTAGGATTATGAATGGCTGGGGAAAAAAATCATAACGTTCCAATCTATACCTTGCAGTATGCATGAAGTTCTTTGACGACAGTTAATAGTTTACTGTTCTATATTAGGATTTTAACTTATAAACGGCAAGTAACAAAATTACCTCTCTGACATAAGTAGTAACCCACTAACTAATCTTCATTCTATGCCCTTTGTGATCTGCATGGTACACGTGCTTTGCAGCAGTTTGCAAATGTTTACTATATAATTATGGCTATGCAATATTAGCTACATAATGCATCATCTGCTGCATAATTTGACGATGTTAATCAACTACTGCATTTATGTATTACACTGGTACTAATAAGGCAAAATCTTCGCAGAGACTGTTAGCATGTGTAGAAATGTCAAAATAATAAAGTATCAGAAAATATGCTGCATTACGCTGCAGCCGTTCTTTGCTGCATAATTTAGTCAACACTGGCATAATTTTGCCCCCCATTACTGCATAATTTCAGTCCCCCAAAGCAGGCAGCACATGCTAAAAATGCATGTGCATGAAGCAGAGAGACCATGATGTTTGTGAACTTAGTTTGGTGTGCGTGCAAATCCTGCATTGCTGATCCCTGGTAAGTTGCAGCTACTACTGCTGAAACAAACCCAATAGAGGTACCAATGGATGAGGCGGACTGGCCTCAAGGGCAGGGACGACTTTAGCACTGGTGGCACCCTGTGTGACAATCTTTTTTTGGCGCCTCTCTTTCCCATGACCTCCTCCTTGGATTCTCTCACTACCATCTGGCCAAAGTGCCCCTTATCTCTCCATAGATCCTCTCTCACATGCATTTAATTTGTTTTAAAGTGCTGGTGAAGGCTGGCTTTTCTAATCCACTCAGCTATCCACATAAAATATAGATCTGTTCTTTGCAGCAGGCATATTAACCTGCTGTGCTACTTTAAGGCGAGTCAAAACTGCCACTAGACAAAACTCCATCTCAGTCTCTCTAGCAGGAACATTAATTACAAGAGTTATCATGACATTTTTATTGGTGCCTGAAAGCTGGAGGCACAAGGAACTCTGCAGCAGGTGATTTTAAATTGTAAGTTGTTGCTAAACACTGCACCCCCCCCCGAGGCCAGTGCCCCCCCCAAACAGGTCAGCACCCAGTGCCGCTGCACCGGTCGCTCCACCCTAAAGCTGGCCCGGATTCCCTCACTACCATCCTTTAACAGTGCTCCTCAAGTCTCCATTTCTCTCTCAGGTGCATTTAATTTGATGTACAGCGCCATTGATACCAGTGTAGGTTGTCAGAGCACTTTACATCACATACATTACACAGAGACAATCAATCATACATGTGTAAATCCCTGTATAGACAATATTACATAAGACAAAGGACTACAAGGTGTAGGAGTCCCATGTCAACCATACTGGTAGGCAGTATAGTTTAATAGTGGTTGGTCTGGAGAAACACAGACTCTGAATTTAGAACGCAACACCATGGTTGGGGTTTCTCTTTAATAACCAGAATTGATTTCTATCCAAATGAACCCTTTTTGCAACATTAGGATAATCAAAGACTGGGGCAAAAAACAATGCTCTAATTTATACCTTGCAGTTTCCATTCAACTCTTATATGACAGTTAATAGCTCACTGTTCTATGTTAGGATTTCAACTTATAAACTGCAAGTAACAAAAAGATCTCTCTGACAAAAGCGGTAACCCACTGACCTATTTACATTATGTGCAGTTTGTAATTTGCATGGTACATGCTCTCTGCAGCAGGCACATTAACCCTCTACGCTCCCTTTCCATGAGTCAAAACTTCCACTTGACAAAACTTCATCTCTCGCTAGGAAGAACATTAATCACTAGAATTATCATGGCATTTTTATTGTTGCCGAAAATTGCTGGAGGCCAGGAAGGAGGCAGCAAGTGCTTTTAGAAACATAATATATTTGCCCATAATCCTATGAGTTTTCAATCCTGTAGATGACTCCTTGTGAAAATAGAAAAAATACAAGTCTTTATCCTTAAACAAGTTTTATATGGGAATACTTCTCTGATTCCAGACATGTATTTTGATGACTTCTCAGACTAACCGGCTACACGAATTCTAAATTCCAACCATCTGCACAGCTGCAGCAACTATGGATCACAATTGCCTTAGCAAGGATGCTATGGACCACAAGTAACTTCAGGCGTTTACAGTGGCGGCCGCCATTTAGTCTTGGGAGAGTCCTGTGACTCCTTAGAGATAAGCTGTTATATTTGTTTCCTGGGCTTATGTTGAAACGTGCTTCACTTCTTCTGACCTTAGTGTTCTTGAAAGTCTAGCTTTCTGGCCAGTGCATCATTTTACATTTTGGTGCTCTTAGTCTCTAAGATCTCTCTAAAGCGCCTATAAAATAAAGCAATATTTGTTTAGTTATTTTTTCACATTTTGAACCTTTTATTTCTCTACGTCTCTAGGCTGCACTTTGGAATAGAAAAATGTCCGAAAAAGACATTTCCAGCAAGAGTGTTGTTCGTTTGTGGATCCATTTCACGGAGGAACAAATAAACGAAAGGAGGAAAGAGAGGGTGAGAAACTGTTTCTTGAAGTCACGGTTTCCAGTGAGTGAGAAGAAGCAAGACAGAAAGCGAGGGAGGATGAGTGAGAAAGAGAGGGGGACAGCTGTCAGCGGCAGAGCAGAGGTCGACACTGACCTTGTCTTCTCTGAGGAGGAAGGAAGAGACGTTGCCGTTCCTTCTCTGCCCGCCCGTCCGTCCCTGGATGTGTGTTTAAAATAATAAAGTAGGGGAACGGAATCAATCAAATTAAAGAAGTAGGGGCACGCCGTGCCCTGCCGATCCCGCCCACTTCGACCACTGACTTTGCATTTCTTTAGTTAAAAGGACGCGGCTGCAGGCAGATTGTATGCCTTTGTTAAAGTAATCATGTTAATTGCAGCGCGTGATGGGCGCTCCGATTAACATGAATACTTTCACAAAGGTTTACAATCTGTCCTGCAGCCGTGCCCTTTCAACTAAAGAAATGCAGCAAGTGCAGGAGGCACTTGCTACTGGACTAACCTGCTGTTGTGCGCGCCTCAAATGCCAAATTGTGTGCTCTAAGAGAGACTTGTGCGCGCGTGCCTAGGTGCGCAGCTTACTGGGAACAATGGGTAAGACATAGGCAAGTTGGCCCCTAAAGGGCCCCCAGCAGTGAAGGGGACTTCAATCCCCTTCAAAGAGCGCGCCAGGGAGCGCGTTTGCAGAGTGGTGGGCAAAGGGGGCATGGCCTGCTATGAGAACTTAGCAATCCTACTGTGTGGGACATACTGGAGGTAATAGGAGGGGTAGTTGGCACCCAAGGTTGTCGTCGGGATGGGGGATGAAGTCCAATTTACTCCTGAGGGACTTTGGGGGCCAAGAAGCCCTCTTGGTACCTCCTCTAAGTCCTATGAAGCGGAATTCCTGAGTGCTGGGCACCCTTTCCCCACCACTCTGCAAACGTGAATACTACTTAAAGAAGCATCTTTCTGCACCACTGACTTAGAGGTAGTTTTAATCCCCCTGCCCTATTACGTACTAGGGCCTTACAGAAGAGGTCATGCCAATCACAGGGGTACCCCAACGCATAGTGTTCCCTAGTGCATGTAGGTGTTTTCACTGTATTCTAAGTGTCTTTTAGCATAGCACTGGCTCTAGGCCTAGTTAGTCAGAGTCAGTAACCACCAGTACCCGTCAGCAAAAGGTTGGGGGCACAGGATGACTTTGCAACAAGGCCTCTTTCTGCTTCTCTGTTGGTTCTTTGTGCACATCTCCTGCTTCTTTCTGCACCTTTCTTTGTATTTTCAGTGAATATATATATATATCCCGCTCCTCAAATCTCCGCATTTATTACGATATATTTACAAAACGAACACGTTTCGGCATTTTACCTTTATCAATGTCGGCAGACGCCATTGTCATGGCGATATGTAACGTGATTAATTCATTCAAATTGAAAACGGACAAACATAATAACGCATTTCTTTGAGCGCCATCATGGAACATGTCAAAACTATAATAAATCATAATAAATTAATCAAACAGCCTATTAATTTCGTTATAAGCATGTTCATCATCGTTGTGGTTACTTTGCCATTACATTTCATATCAATCAATTTCTATTTGCAGTCTATATGCAATATATACAAAAATTGCGATCTCTGAGCGTGCAAGCCCTATCCTCATTATTGCCCATATATGAGGGGACAGCTGAAAAAACGTCACGTTGATTTGGGTAACATACCCAATACAGCATTAATCACATGACCTCATACCTCCTTCATCAGGTTAAATAGCCTAACGTTCTCCGAATCACCATAATAATTTGCGCCTCCTATAGGTCATGTATGCTCAGCTGTCACACCCAATCTGTACTTGTTAATGCAATCTTAAGTTCTAATCATTCTCATAACTATATAGTACATTATCCTGCCCTGGATGGGCCTACTCTGTGACCACAAACTAAGGATACTGTGCTTTTGGCCAGTAACATGTCCCTTGTGACGCTCAGATGTAGACGGTATCTCCCCACAGTCAAGTTCCTAAATGAACAGCCAGTTCTTCTCCGCTGTTCAGGCCTCCTGGAGATTTCGATCGGAGGTCTATGATAAAGCGCGATTCTAGCATACACCAGGAAGGAACAGCACTCCACAGGGCTTGCTTGAATCAGGATGTGGTTTATTCCATCATACTAACACAACGGTAAAAGAGCGTCTACGTGTTTCGGCGCGAAGTCTTTGTCACGACGCTGCCTCGCAGTTACCATTCATCTTTTAAACAGACATAACTAAACATAGAGAAAGGGATATGCGCCTATTGCATTGATTGTTTTGCCTACAATGGCGGCCATATTGTAACGTTTTATATAAGGTCAGAGAAAGTGTCAAAAAATGGTCATAATGAGTGCGAAAAAATACATTTGGATATAAAATAAGAACAATTTGTTATATCACATTCAATTCTAAATAATAACCTTAAATTCTGTATTTTTTTACAGCAATTTGTTCGAACGCCAATACCTTCTATCACATTTAATTCTAAATAATAACCTTAAATTCGGTATTTACAGCAATTTCTTTGAACGCCAATACCTTCTATCATATCTCATGCCTCATTGGGCACTTGCAATTAACAACCTTAAATTCGGTATATCTCATGCCCCATTGGGCAATCTTTCTAAACCCTCTTTGAGACTTTGGCTATATTTAATGCAACATTGGCTATTAACCTCTCCCTAATGTCCAAAACTATATATATATTATATATATATATATATACAAATATATAATGTTAGGGTTTAGGGGTGGGTAGAGTTAAAGAGAGGTAAGGAGTGAAAAAGGGGTTGTGGTGGGCTATATATATATATATATATATATATATATATATATATATATATATATATATATATATATATATATATATAATCTACTGGCGGTCGCCAGTAGATAGTTATAGTTAGGACAGAGTTCCCATAGGAAATCTGAAAATTCTATTTTGAATAACTTTGGGGCCGGTTGACGAATCCTCGCGAAATTATCAAAACTAATGGGGCGCTCCGCTCAGCTCCTACCCTGAAAGTCTCGGGGTGATTCATCAAGCGGGGGCTGAGAAAAAAGGGGGTCCCAAAACGCGTTTTCCCCATGCTTTTTCCCATAGGACCTTTAGTCGGAGGTACAGCCCGAACGGCTGAACAGAATTACTTGAAATTTGGCAAAGAGGTAGTCCTCAGGTCAGGGATGTGCCTTTTGCATATATGGTGTCAATCTGTTCAGTAGTTTCTGAGAAAATTGCAGTTAAAAGTACATAAATATCTATATGCGCGCACCGTGCGCGCACAGTGTCGTGCGCGAGTGTAATTCTGATTGGTGGTTAGATGTCAGTCAACATTCGAATCGGTCGAAATCAGGAAGTGTCGGACGCCATTTTGTGTGTGGCAGTGAAAAACAAAGGTGGAGAACGTGAAAAGGGGGCAGGGTAGAGAGTTCCTGACCCCCTAGCCTTTGTCAGGGGGTCCCTGAAGGACCCCGAAGGGTGCACGGTGTAAAACCCTTAAAAAAAAAAAAGAACATTTTAAACGAGCCATTCCATATTACAGGATACAGTCAATCTATAACTATATACATAGGTAGTTTATTGTAAAATAAATATATAAAAAATATAATAATACATACATAAATTAGCATTTAAAAAACCTTACAAATTCACTAAAAAACCATAGGTTTCACACTAGTTATAGTTAGAAATTAGCATTTAAAAAACCTTGCAAATTCACTTACAAAACCATAGTTTTCACACACGTTATAGTTAGGAATTAGCATTTTAAAAACATTGAAAATTCACTGAAAAAACCATAGGTTTCACACATGTTATAGTTAGCTGGACATTTCACTCGTAAAAAACCATTGAAATTCCCCCGTTATAGTTAGTTCAGCTACATATAACTCGCGCGACCGCAATCCACTGCTGAGGATGTCACATATTACATCACTGTATTCACTAAGATACTGTTAATAAGTCAGTTATACAATTAATTTTACAAAAAAAAATCAATTTAGACACTTATTTACCCATTTATTCTTCCATTAACCTTTAGATATACATACATAAAAATATTTATTTTTCAGAAAGACACATATTCACTGGATGATGTCATCAGTGATGTCATCAGTGATGTCATTTGAGATGTCATCAGTGATGTCATGAGTGATGTCACTGACCATGTCATGAGTGATGTAATATGTGACGTCTTCAGCAGTGGATTGCGGTCGCGCGAGTTATATTTAGCTGAACTAACTATAACGGGGAATTTCAATGGTTTTTTAAGAGTGAAATGTCCAGCTAACTATAACATTTGTGAAACCTATGGTTTTTTCAGTGAATATATATATATATACATATATATGTGTAACAGACACGTGGAGAAAACTATCCTATACATGAAACTCCTGGAGAGAAAACAGATTATATCACTATAGTCACAAATACATTTTTATACATTTGTAAATATTCCTAAATGAGTTTCAGAAAGAATTATAGTCATGATTAAAACACAGATTTACGGAAAAGCAAATTTAGCAGTTCACAGTCCCTGCTTCATGTGTGTGTGTGTGTGTATATATAAATATATATATATATATATATATATATATATATATGCAAAAAAGAAGTAGAGAACTCTGGGTAGTTCTCAAGTTTAGGTGGAAAGCAGCTCCTGTGTAGAGCACTCTCAACACCAGCGACACTCTAGATCTGCTCACCTCAAATGTCTGCTTTTCTATCAAAGTCTTTAAGCATTGGATTAGCACAGTGCTATCCACGCCGAGATAGAAATGGACAAAGTCTTTTGCCATTTCTACAGCAAAGTCTTTAAGCATAGGAGTAGCACAGTGCTGTCCTTGCCGAGCTGTAAAATGACAAAAGCCATTTACCACTCCAGGCACAATGTTACAGCTTTGAATTGGTAAAATACCAAACAAGCCAACCTGAAATGAGTAAAAGCAACCCCTGACACAGTGTTTTGCTCTAATTAGAGCTCTTCAGAGAGGTATAGCTTTGTCCAGACACAAGGGAGCACCCAGTATAAGTCAAAAAAATACCCTTTCAGGCATAGAGTGACGAATAAATTATGCAAAAAAAAAGTAGAGAACTCTGGGTAGTTCTCAAGTTTAGGTGGAAAGCAGCTCCTGTATAGAGCACTCTCAACACCAGCGACACTCTAGATCTGCTCACCTCAAATGTCTGCTTTTCTATCAAAGTCTTTAAGCATAGGATTAGCACAGTGCTATCCACGCCGAGATAGAAATGGACAAAGTCTTTTGCCATTTCTACATTTCTTGCCGAGCTGTAAAATGACAAAAGCCATTTACCACTCCAGGCACAATATTACAGCTTTGAATTGGTAAAATACCAAACAAGCCAACCTGAAATGAGTAAAAGCAACCCAACTTTTACTCATTTCAGGTTGGCTTGTTTGGTATTTTACCAATTCAAAGCTGTAATATTGTGCCTGGAGTGGTAAATGGCTCTTGTCATTTTACAGCTCGGCAAGGACAGCACTGTGCTACTCCTATGCTTAAAGACTTTGCTGTAGAAATGGCAAAAGACTTTGTTCATTTCTATCTCGGCGTGGATAGCATTGTGCTAATCCCATGCTTAAAGACTTTGATAGAAAAGCAGACATTTGAGGTGAGCAGATCTAGAGTGTCGCTGGTGTTGAGAGTGCTCTATACAGGAGCTGCTTTCCACCTAAACTTGAGAACTACCCAGAGTTCTCTACTTCTTTTTTGCATAATTTATTCGTCACTCTATGCCTAAAAGGGTATTTTTTTGACTTATACTGGGTGCTCCCTTGTGTCTGGACAAAGCTATACCTCTCTGAAGAGCTCTAATTAGAGCAAAACACTGTGTCACGGGTTGCTTTTACTAATTTCAGGTTGGCTTGTTTGGTATTTTACCAATTCAAAGCTGTAATATTGTGCCTGGAGTGGTAAATGGCTTTTGTCATTTTACAGCTCGGCAAGGACAGCACTGTGCTACTCCTATGCTTAAAGACTTTGCTGTAGAAATGGCAAAAGACTTTGTCCATTTCTATCTCGGCGTGGATAGCACTGTGCTAATCCTATGCTTAAAGACTTTGATAGAAAAGCAGACATTTGAGGTGAACAGATCTAGAGTGTCGCTGGTGTTGAGAGTGCTCTATACAGGAGCTGCTTTCCACCTAAACTTGAGAACTACCCAGAGTTCTCTACTTCTTTTTTGCATAATTTATTCGTCACTCTATGCCTGAAAGGGTATTTTTTTTATATATATATATATATATATATATGGAAACACGATTAAAATTGGTGATGATTAGCCCACTCGGGCGTAGAAAAGGAGAAGATAGGAATTGTCTTTGCTCGCACACCCACTAGGGCTGAATCAATATGGTTTTAATTTACTAGGTTTGAATTGTGATTGACCAATCATGAAATTAATACATGTTATGGAATTAATTTACAATTTGGAATATTACACTTGTATTTTCAGCTGTATTAATCTCCAGCACACAATTCATTGAAATTTAATTTGACTGTTGTAAAATAGAAGCAAAACGCCAGAAATCACTTGTTAAATCCAGTGTCATTTTACTATTCAAAGATGGCGGTTATGCTTGTTACACGAACCAGGCAGCAATGTAGTCCTTTCTTTATATTGTTTACACATTTTGTACTATATCATGTGACAAGAGCTAACATCGTATCGACCCGTGACCAAGGAACCTGTTGGTTTCGAAACGCGTCAGGAGTTGTTTGCCACAACTTGATGGAATAAAGCACGCTTAAATAACCAAATTGGGGCTCGGCGCAATCTTTTGGAAAGAAGGATTGAGTGTTTGGATATATATATATATCCAGGGTGTGATGTTAGTTTGAAGGCCCATTCAGGGCAAGATTTGTATTGTATTATATTGCAAGTAAGAATATTGTTTGCACGTTTAATAATGGCCGCCAATTCGGACTGAAGTAAGTCCTATGTTGATGTTTATGTTTCAAATGAAGTATTTATGTCCATTGAAAGCCGACGCCTCTGGCAATTGACGAAGGCGATAGCCGAAACGCGTTTTGCTGTAAGCTAATCCTTGGAAAAAACTTGGATACTGTTCCCGTGAGTGCTGGTGCCTTTGTACCCGGAGCTTTGACTGTGCGCGGTATCCGTCACCGCGCTGAGAACACCCGACCGCGAGTGAAGGGGCGTGACGGAGAGTGAGCCGGATATATATATATATATATATATATATTCACTGAAAAAACCATAGGTTTCACACACGTTATAGTTAGGAATTAGCATTTAAAAAACCTTGCAAATTCACTGAAAAAACCATAGGTTTCACACATGTTATAGTTAGCGGAAATTTTACTGATAAAAAACCAATGAAATTGCCCCGTTATAGTTAGTGCTGGCAACTATAACTCACGCGACCGCAATCCTCTGCTGATGCTAATACTGTATTTAGACACTTATTTGCCCATGTCTTCTTCCATACATTTTTAGCTGTACATATATTACAAATATTTTTTTATAAAGACACATATGTCATCAGCAGAAGATTGCGGTCGCGTGAGTTATAGTTGCCAGCACTAACTATAACGGGGCAATTTCATTGGTTTTTTATCAGTAAAATTTCCGCTAACTATAACATGTGTGAAACCTATGGTTTTTTCAGTGAATTTGCAAGGTTTTTTAAATGCTAATTCCTAACTATAACGTGTGTGAAACCTATGGTTTTTTCAGTGAATTTGTACGGTTTTTTAAATGCTAAGTTACTTTACGCCATTCGTGGCGTGCGCGCCCACTTAACGCAGTTCGTTCCGTGCGCGCACGGTGCGCTTCGCGCACCGTGCGCGCACAGTGAGCACGCGGTGCGCTTCGCGCACCGCGCACCCACTTTACGCAGTTAGTGCCGTGCCCACGTTACGCTAGATGGGCCATGTACGCACGATGCGCTTCGCGCACCGTGCGCACATGGAGGACATATTATGCGCTTCCTTGTGATAGGTAATCTGTTGAAATTTTTTGGGAAAATTTTCTGTAACTCTGATAAGCCATGCACAAATGGTGGCCTTCGGCCACCATTTGCACAAGGGGTGGAGAAAGTGTGGATAGTGTTTTTTTTATTTTTATTTTTTTACCGTACGCTTACGGTAAGCGTACGGTAAGCGTACCCCGCGAAATTGCCGAAAAAAAAATAATGCCGTTTTTGCTCTTGGGGGATGTTTGGGGACTCCCTCAACATGACTATGTGAGAGGGAGTTGTCAAAACATCCCCGTAACATGTTTTTGGCCATCATGTTTGATACATAACACTCAGTGCGGTAGACAAAATGGCGGACGCCGCTTCCTGGTTTCTGCCGATTCGAATGTTTACTAAGATCTAAGAGCCAATCAGAATCGCGCTCGCGCACGCCACCGTACGCTTACCGTAAGCGTACGGTAAGCGTACCGTAAGCGGGCTCAGATATATATATTGATTTAAAGGCTATTTTCTCAGAATCTACTGAACAGATTTACACCAAACCTACAAAAGGCACTTCCTTGACCTAGGGACTACCTCTCTGCCAAATTTCTAGTAATTCTGTTCAGCCGTTCGGGCTGTAGCTCGTTCTAAAGGTCCTATGGAAAAATGCATGGGAAAAACGCGTTTTGGGACCCCCCTTTTATCTCAGCCCCCGCTTGACGAATCCCCCCGAGACTTTCAGGGTAGGAGCGGAGCGTAGCGCCCCACCTATTTTGAGAAATTCGCGAGGATTCGTCGACCGGCGCCAAAGTTATTCAAAATAGAATGTTGAGGTTTTCCTATGGAAACGTGGTCCTAACTATAACTACCTACTGGCGACCGCCAGTAGGTAATATATATATATATATATATATATATATATATATATATATATATATATATATATATATATCACAGAACTCACTGTAGTATTCCAGAATAAACAACAGCAACCACAGACTCCAACTTGCTTCTTAAGCAGTGGTTTATTGGCAAGAATTTGGCATCTCGACGAGTTTCGGGACCCTGTCCCTTGATCACGAGACAGGGTCCCGAAACGCGTCGAGATGCCAAATTCTTGCCAATAAATCACTGCTTAAGAAGCAAGTTGGAGTCCGTGGATGCTGTTGTTTCTTCTGGAATACTACAGTGAGTTCTGTGTTATTTGGAGGCTCGCCCCCTCACCACGGACAACCGCCGTAAATGGCAAGGTCATGGCATTTTCAGTGCAGAAGCCTGTTCGTATATATATATATATATATATATACATATATATATATATATATATATATATCCACATCTCAAAGTTTCCCATTCAGGATAGCCTCACTCAGGTAGGTTAAATCTTCCGTTTTTATTTCACAGGAGCTACAGCATTGTGGAGTGAAAGCTCGCCAAAGTTCATCGCCTGACGCGTTTCATGCTGTGAGGCATTTCATCAGAGGCAAACATTTATCAGCGTGCAAACAATGGCAGTCCAATTATCTCATCACCCACCTTCCCCAGTGGGCTTCGGCTCGCGCTGAGCCTGATGGTATTTGTAGTGCCTAGTGTTGCTACAGTGAGCTGCTCCGCGCTGACAAACGTAAAAACATAAAAAAAACCCCAGTGGGTCAGGAAAGCGTCCTCTTCCTGCAATGTTGCACTTTACCACGCCTGTGACAACGACCTCCTGTCCATAGAATTGGCAGCCGTTTGACTCCAACTCGGTCCGCTCACAACGCGGCGGGGCTTCTCCTACGACCGGGACCAGCCGTCTTTAAATCCACATCTCAAAGTTTCCCATTCAGGATAGCCACACTCAGGTAGGTTAAATCTTCCATTTTTATTTCACAGGAGCTACAGCATTGTGGAGTGAAAGCTCGCCAAAGTTCATCGCCTGACGCGTTTCATGCTGTGAGGCATTTCATCAGAGGCAAACATTTATCAGCGTGCAAACAATGGCAGTCCAATTATCTCATCACCCACCTGCCCCAGTGGGCTTCGGCTCGCGCTGAGCCTGATGGTATTTGTAGTGCCTTGTGTTGCTACAGTGAGCTGCTCCGCGCTGACAAACGTAAAAACATAAAAAAACCCCAGTGGGTCAGGAAAGCGTCCTCTTCCTGCAATGTTGCACTTTACCACGCCTGTGACAACGACCTCCTGTCCATAGAATTGGCAGCCGTTTGACTCCAACTCGGTCCGCTCACAACGCGGCGGGGCTTCTCCTACGACCGGGACCAGCCGTCTTTAAATCCACATCTCAAAGTTTCCCATTCAGGATAGCCACACTCAGGTAGGTTAAATCTTCCGTTTTTATTTCACAGGAGCTACAGCATTGTGGAGTGAAAGCTCGCCAAAGTTCATCGCCATATATATATTATCTACTGGCGGTCGCCAGTAGATAGTTATAGTTAGGACCGTGTTTCCATAGGATATCCGCAACATTCTATTTGGAATAACTTTGGCGCCGATTGACGAATCCTCGCGAAATTTTCAAAATAGGTGGGGCGCTCCGCTCCGCTCCTTCCCGGAAAGTCTCGGGGGGATTCGTCAAGCGGGGGCTGAGAAAAAGGGGGGGTCCCAAAACGCGTTTTCCCCATGAATTTTTCCATAGGACCTTTAGTCCAAGCTACAGCCCGAACGGCTGAACAGAATTACTTGAAATTTGGCAGAGAGGTAGTCCTCAGTTCAGGGATGTGCCTTTTGCAGGTCTGGTGTAAATCCGTTCATTAGTTCCTGAGAAAATTGCAGTTAAAAGCATATATATATCTATAAGTGCGCACCGTGCGCGTACGGTAAGCATACCGTACGCGCACGGTGACGTGCGCGAGCGCAATTCTGATTGGTTGTTAGATGTCAGTAAACATTCAAATCGGTCGAAATCAGGAAGTGTTGGCCGCCATTTTGTCTCTCGCAGTCTGAGGCAATGAAAAACAAAGGGGGAAAACGTGAGAAGGGGGCAGGATGGACAGGTCCTGACCCCCTAGCCTTTGTCAGGGGGTCACTGAAGGACCCCCAAGGGTAAAAAAAATAATATTTTTTTTTGCGAAAAATCGCGGGGTGCGCGCACCGTACGCGCACAGCACGAACAACGCATCGTCGCACCAAGCGCCCGCAGCGCGCGCACAGTGCGCGAAGCGCACCGTGCGCGTACGGTACGCGCACGCTGAAAAAACTTTAAAAAAAAATAAAAAATACATAACTTAGCATTTAAAAAAACGTACAAATTCACTGAAAAAACCATAGGTTTCACACACGTTATAGTTAGGAATTGGCATTTAAAAAACCTTGCAAATTCACTTAAAAAACCATAGGTTTCACACATGTTATAGTTAGCTGGACATTTCACTCGTGAAAAACCATTGAAATTCCCCCGTTATAGTTAGTGCAGGCAACTGTAACTCACGCGACCGCAATCCTCTGCTGATGACGTCAGATATTACATCACTGATGACATATGTGTCTTTCTGAAAAAATATATTTGTAATATATGTATAGCTAAAAATTAATGGAAGAAGACATGGGTAAATAAGTGTCTAAATACAGTGATGTAATATCTGACGTCATCAGCAGAGGATTGCGGTCGCGTGAGTTATAGTTGCCTGCACTAACTATAACGGGGGAATTTCAATGGTTTTTCACGAGTGAAATGTCCAGCTAACTATAACATGTGTGAAACCTATGTTTTTTTAAGTGAATATATATATATATATATATATCCAAGCTCCAATCTCACCCTGACTGCTGAACTCTGGACGGGTGCTTTGGCCGCTAACGTGAAGGGTAAAATCACGGTAATAATAAAGGCTCCAACACGGCAGCACTCACGTGACACTGTTGGTTTTATTGAGCATAATGAGCAAATGCATTTCGGCGTGCTGCCTTCGTCAGTGCTCTGCTGCTGTGCACCAAAAAATAGCGTTTGTTTCAATAAAGTTCTTTTAAATGGAGATTAGAGCCATAGGCAGCAACAAAGGACTGTGGCCATTCAGTATTCCATTCCTGAAATTGCTGGTTGCCATCTTGGTATGCACTTAATGGTTTTAATCCAATCATAGACAGATCGTTTTTGTATAATTGTTAAAGTTCTTTAGTTCTCAAATGAACATATGCTGCACAGTCTCTTATGGCAGAAAACGAAATGGCCTACTTTCATTTGTGTGCTGGAAGAATCCATACTGCCCTTCGAAAAATCACTGCTATGCATCTCCAAAGGGGGGTGTGCAGCTGAACAAGCTCTCTGTCCCTTGTCACTGCTGCTGTTCTCATTTCAGCAAATCTTAAAATAGCTGGCACTGGAACCCCTTTTAGGACGCAAGCTAAATTCGGTGCCTGAATGTTACATGCACCATGCAATTGGATGTGTCTACAGACTACCGAGTGATCAGGTGTGGAAGTGCATTCCACACCTTTCAAATAAACTTCTTTCCCTTCTTTCATGCATCTGTATGTAAAGGGGAGTGACAAACTTCATGCAGGAAAGCAGTACCCAACGGTTCATATCTGCCTAGGGCATAATGTTTCATGCACAAACTGAACTTGAACAAAGGAAATGGCAAAGTGATTAACCCGTGGATAAGCCACACAGCTGAGTTCAATTCGGCCACAGAGAAAGGCAAAGGTTCTAATTTTTCAATATGCAGTAATGAGTATGTTGCATCCTTCATGGACATGAATTGCTGTTTCGCAGTCAGATTAAATGTAAGGAATAAGGAAGATGTATTCATGTAGTCCCAGGGAACTTTCCCAGCCTTTAACGTTTGCAATGTCCATGCAAACTGCATGATAGAATGCAATTGATTTTGACCATGATATAAAACAGACATATCATCCTGTATAATATCAACAACAGATGAAACAATATTATCTAATGTGTAAATTCTGGAAGAAAGGGTGTTAATGCTATTATCGATAACAGCTAGCACTTTTTCCATATTGGCTTGATCAATGGCCCTCAATCTGGAAGCTGCTTCAATTTGCGATAATTTCCAAACTTCGTTATAAACAGCATACACCTATCTTTTTTACCTGCCACCTACAGGACCTTTAACAAAATCATTCAAATCTATTTTGTAATTTAATTTTGATAAATGAAGTTTAACCGATGCCAAGGTGGAATGTTGCAGCCAATTCTGACATAACTTCCCTACAGAGTAAGTAGTAACTGAATGGGAAGTTTCAAAGCGCGGGTCTACGCGGATCTGCGTATACCCTGGTTTTAGACTCAGAAACCGGTGTTGACAGGAATCTGAGCTTATCTGCCATAGTAGCCATCCTTCATGATCAAAGTCAGAAATGTTGAAGGATGTATTAGTAATGTACGACTGCAACTCCGTAAGGGACAGATCTGTATGATTATCCCAATTAGGATAAGCACCCAGATCAGGAATAGAGGGGGAACTCAACTTTTTAGAAGTGGCCAATCCAAAGCAGGTGGTCTGAAAAATAGAAGAATTCAAAAACAACATGTGGTTTGGGATGAGGCAGGCTCGATGCAAAGCTTCTGTTCCTTGCACCTGCCACGTCTTAGAACCCCAAACAGATTTAAAATCAGTGAAATACACAAATTTTTTCACCAAAGTGTTTGAGCTGCCTTGCCAGGGCGTCAGACAATGTTCCCATTGTGTATAATTTACAAAATTCCGAAACGTATTAGCTTTATGTAGGAAATGATTGCCATAATGTTGATAGCAAAACAGTTCACCATAATTAGCAGTGTCTAAATATAAATCTTCAGCATCAAAAGCAGCATAATATTTCAAATCAGAAAACAGTGCCTCTATGGCCTGAACGTCCCAATCATCAGAACGGATGTTTTGTTTCACAACATCTCTCATAGAAACACGAAGGACATTCGGAACATTAATAACCTCAGTGGGTCCATGAATTTGAAATTTAACAGCATCCCTCACAATCCCATCTAACACAGGCCAGGGAGTGATATTCACAAAAGTCTGGTCCCTCTTCATAATGTGTGATGAGGAGTGAAGGGCCAAAGTTCCATCAATTAGTCTAATTGTAGATCTTTCCTTCAGGTAGTGTCCATTTACAAGACGAAAAAATACCACCACAAATCCAATGGACATAAACAAAAAAATACATATGAGCACCAGCCAAATATAAGTCCAAGGGGGAATTAAAAAATGTCTTTTAAACCAAACAGAAAAAATAGAAACTTTCGGTGGAGTACTGGAAGTCATAGAATCAGTGTCAAAGGTGGAATTTGACTGGTTAACTGCGGTAGGTTGTAAAACAGGCAATGTAACCTCTGTGGAATAAGCATACTCGGTATCTTCAGGTGGACCATCAGCCGGTGGTGTCAGCAAAGGATTAGTAACTGTATGCATCTCGATGGCAATATCAGGCATGGTGGAAGAAGCCGGTGCCAAAAGAGAATTTTTCAGCGTCGCAGGGCAAGAGACCGCTGGAGTCATACTAAGAAGCATCAGCCACTCGCTGTAGTTTGACATTGTCAATGGAGATGTACCTGTTATCCTTGCGACCAGGAAGTGGAGGTAAAATGACTGTTCTTGTACCCTGCACGCCAAGCACTGGAACTGGTGCACGATAAGAGGGACCAAACTCCTTCTTGTTCTCCACCTTCTCACGGACCAGGTTACCAACTCGAAGTAGCCAGCCGACTACCGGAATCTGAAGTGCAGCATCAGATGTGGAGGGCAAGTGATCCTTCGCAAGACTGTCTCTGGTCTCTTGTAGATTCTGTAGTACAGCACAGTGATCATCTACATCAAAGGGAGCGGCTGGAGCCGCCATGTCTAGACCATCAAGGTCCGGGACAAACATTTTTATGCCAAAGAGCATCATGTATGGGGTCCGCCCACTCAGAGACCTTCTAGGGAGATTATTAACTGCACGTTGTACGTTATACAGATGGGCAAACCAGTTTTGTCCAGTGCCTACAACCCTAGCTGTCAGAGATTGCTTTAAGTCACGGTTCATTCACTCCACAACACTATTACCCTCAGACCGGTATGGAGACGAAAATTTGACTTGGACTCCCAAAGATCTCATGGCTTCTTTGTACGCCTTAGAGGCGAACGCAGGGCCCTGGTCAGAATGAAAGGTACCACACCAAAAATTCCCACAAAGACACGCAAATCCCTTATGACAGTTCGAGCATCAGCACTCCTTTGTGGCTATATCCAAAGAAAACGTGTGCACGAATCCACTGCAACTAAGATATACTTGTACGCAGTATCAGAGGAGAAAGGACCGCAGTGATCTAAATAAACACACCCAAGTGGTTTATTAGATATGTACAACTGAGTTTGTGGCGGGCGCGCAGCAGTCGAAGGTTTAATCTGCTGGCAAATGTCACAATCAAGAACATAAGTGTGAGTTTGTTTATACAACCCGCGCCACCAGTAACGCTGTTGTAACAGAGTAACAGTAGCTGAAACGCCGGCATGGACAGAGGCCATCCCTTCGTGAGCCGCTGTTATCAAAGAAGGTCTGCAGTCCGCGTTGGGAATCAATCTGTCACCAACTTTGTTAATTCTCACATAGGGGACTTTATCAGGACTTAAATGATAAGAGTACCGAGAAGGGAAACCTCTAAGGTAATTACTGCCCTTCTCTGTCGCAGCAATAGCTGCCAAGATGTCATCATCGATCTTACTTTTGGATCTTGTAACTGCTGTTACTAAATATGTTGCCACTGCTGTTTTCGCTGCTTCGTCAGCTAAGCTATTGCCGACAGTATGGACACCAAATCGTTGGTGACCAAGAGTGTGAATTACATTCACAAGAGGCAGATTCAGTTTAAGTTCTGCCACTCGAACCCAAAGCATTTTATGCTTAATTGTGCTACCTTTGGAATCGCGATATTCATTTTGAGTCCAAAAGAATAGATTGTCGTTAAAAGACTGAACACAGTAAAACGAGTCACTCACTATAAGAGTAGTAACCCGAGGATCAGCAAACTCCAGTGCAAGCACCAGAGCACGAAGCTCTGCCAACTGTGCGGTACAATCACCCAATGACTGCATATGCACGACATCGGACTTGAATTCTCCATTCACCAAAGTACCCGCTACAATTGTCCAGGCCGCTGAATAGGCATGCTTCGATACCGTCGCCGGTTGCGCCGAACCGTCAGTGTAAATGACACAATGGTAATCTTCAAGCGGGCGCAAAGACAGAGGAGCTGGATGAACGAATTCATACTGCAAGTACTCCTGAGTCTGCAATGAGGCATCAAAGATATAAGTGACATCTGGCGATGTCAAAGAAGTGGCCCATTGTATCCAACGTGAATGTAAAGCTTTAGAGTTAGGTACACTGGCTTTCGTCACTGCCTCTAGAGCAGGATATGGTGTAACCACCAACATGCGTTTCCCTTGCGACAGTGCTCGTTCTTTAAGAATCGCCATCTGTACTGCAGTCAATACTTTCTCAACAGAGGAAAAGCGCAGTTCAGCCGAAGTGTACAGGTGTGATTTGTAGGCAATGGGGACGGTATCGCCCTCATTGAAAGTTAAGTACGTGAACCCCACTGCGCCCGGCACAATTCTGAAGACCAGGTTAGTGTGGTTATCACGTGTCAGTAAGTATTTCGAAGCAAGAAGATCAGCCTGCAGAGATTGCAAGATAGCTGAATGCTCTGGCAGCCAGCTCGATTTGGAAAAAGTAGGTTGTACCAAGGCATATAGCGGCTTGATACGCTGGGCATAATCGGGAATATAAGTACGACCGAAATTCAGAAAGCCCAGCAAAGACTGTAATTTTTTCAGTGTTGTAGGAGCACGCAAGCATGCGCACTTCTCCAGAAAGTGAGGAGCTAACCCTCTACCCTCATTGTTGAGCTTGTAGCCCAGAAACAACACTGTATACTCTGCAATGTGAGACTTCGCAAAGTTAAATTTGTAACCGAAGTCTGCAAACATGACAATGATGCGATCAACGCGACACAGATGCGGCCATAACTCGTCGTCCGTGAGATAGATATCATCAACATACGAGTACGCATCAGGGTCAATGCTCTCCAACAGAGAGACAACACGTGCGGCAAAGACGCCAGGGCTGTTTTTATAGCCCATGGCTAATCTCTTAAACTGTTTTTGTTTGCCGCCAGAAGTAAACGCTGTCCACTGACTACTAATAGAGGACAGGTTATGGCTGTAAAAGCCACTGGATATGTCAAGTGTGGTTTTAAACCTTTTTCTCACGAGACTATCGACAAGAGCAGAACTGTGGGTATTCTGTACCGCACATGTCCGACAGTGAGAGTTCAAATACCGGTAATCCAAAACTAGGCGGCACGACCCATCAGGCTTCGTTACAGTGAATAAAGGATTATTCATTGGGTGACACACATGTTTCAATAACTCTCTGATATTCCAATTGGTCAAGGATTTCCGCGACGTGTGATCTAGCTTCGCGACGCATGGGATATTGGGGCTGTGGCTGGGGCATAGACCGTAAAGGAATCTCATGGCTCAGAGACAGTTTATCCCACCCAACCTGAGTAAGGAGCAAGCACCTGAGCCCACTCTTCGGCAAACCTTTCCGCGTGCTCCTTTGGCACTGTGTGCGCAAAGGATGGGAGGATTACCTCCTCCTCTCTAGGAGCATCCAAAATGAAAGCCGGGGGCCAGTCTGCCTCCGCTAAGAGAATATCATAGGAAGAGGTCAGATTATCCCAAAAAATCCCTTGTATTGTGCATTGTATGTCACCTTCAGTTAAGAGGACTATGTCATATAGTCTGTCAGGGGGAGCCACTCTAGTATCAGCAGTTTCTATAGTTATGAACGTATCAGTTGCTGTCGCCTCCAGATATGGACGCAGTGCTTGCCTCACTACTGTAACCTCCGCTGCGCTGTCGAGCAGTGTTAGTGCCCATGTCAGGTTCCGAAGCTGCGTCCACACTATCTGTGGCATACCTCGTTGTTAATGCAGCAACTTTCTTCTTCTGAAACGGGGGACGTTGACGTGCAAACTCGTCCTGCTTGCCTTTACCGTCAGGCTGACTGGGTTGCTCACGTTCTTGTTGGGCACCCCGTCCTTTGCCACGTTCTCCGCCACCGGACTGTGAGGCCGATGTTTCCTGTGAAGAACGAGGAGAACGTTGTTCAGTAACCTGAAATCTATCAGGTGACCTAATACTAGTGCGATCGCGCAAATCATATGTGCGTTCACCAGTCGCCTGTATCGGGGAGGCAGGATGAGACCCCTGTTTCTGTTGCTGCTTACCCTGTTTCTTTGATTTCCAATTTTGTTTAGGAAGATTTGGACAATCGTCTTTACCAGACGAACCCACCTTAGTTTGCTGTTGTATGTCAGGAATGACAATAGTAGGCTTAATCCCCAAACTACTGCGGCCAATAGTTCTATAAGCCTCCGCAATAATTTTAGGCAACTCACGGGGCTCATCGAGTTCATCAACAAGGGCTAAACCATTAGCCACTTGAAAGTGTACCGCATCCCCCTTGAGGTTACCAAGGACGAGAGTGGCAACTACGTCGAACACGTCGACAAGCCGCATCCCCAACTCGACCACCGCCTCCGGTCCGTGTTGATCTTGATCACGTTTAATGACGGAGGGAAGCACGGCTATAGATGGGGTGCCGAAGCACTTAGAGTAAACCGCTGCAAAAACTTTCCCCCAGTTGTCACAATCGGATACTTCCGGGACTAAGTCTTTCTGCAAACTAATGGTGAGGATCCTGTGTTTCTCCACAGGAGTAGAGTGCGGAAATACTTCCTCCAGCTGGTCAAATTTCTCAGCAAGCCAATAAGGCAAATCGGTCTTATTTTGGGGGCGCTTGCCCACAACTGAACTAACCATGACGGGACTAATAACAATCCTGGCTGGGCCAGCTGGCTGACCCGCAACAACAGGTGCCCCCACCTGTACGTTGCGTGAAACGTGTTGCACTAAAGCCCGATATACCGTAATCAGGGCTGTATGTAGGACACGCAACTCATCCACCGCAACATGCAAATAACGAGTATGAGGCGTAAATCTGGCTAAGACCGTCCAAGTGGCCCCTGGAATTGATAAAGGGCCCATTCGAACCGGTGTAACCGCATGGGGAAGGGCGCCATTAAACCAAATGCGATGCTGCCAAGCAGAAATAGGAATCTCCTGTGTCCGATATGGCGTATAATTTGCTGGGAGTCGAGTGGGGGTATAGGAGTGAAACATGTTATCATCCGCATTCACCGCCGGCATAGTCACCCAAGAGTAAAACAACTCGTAGGGTATGACGCATCGGCACTCACCACAAATATAACGGCCATCCCATCATCCGGCACTCCAAACTGCGTCAAATGATGTCGCAGAGGTGTCCGGCTATGTGCTGCAATATCGACCGCCATATGGGCACAGAGAGGAAAACAATGTGTAGTAGCACAAGGGTTCAAAAAATATAAAACCTTTTTGATTAACAAGCTTGATTGAACCTATCGAACTAATAGGTAGGTTAAAACCGTCACTCCCGCATCCGGAAACAAGAGTGAGGGTGTCGTGGACTAATATAAGCACTACTAAGGCGTCTCAAATATAAAGGCTTCACGTTGGGCGCCATGTTGCAGGGATTCTGCTCATGCACAGAACTATGCACAGGAAACCAGGACCTCAGTGAATTGCGGTGTACCAAAAACTCACCTCAGTACCCAGAACCCCTATCCGACCAGCATCAGTGTCTCATTCGCTCTTCATACCATATAGAAGCTACCAATGATTAGACAACCCAGAACATGCGACTTTAGAGTACTCTCAGGAATGGTGGGAATCTGAAATACCTGTTCGTTATTATTCTCATATCAGTCCACAACAAGAGTATTCAGAGACACAGTAAAGTTTAAAATGTTTATTTTATAAACTACATGTCCTAAGATGCAGTACTTTGGCTAACATAAGCAGACAAATGATTAAAAATAAAACCATAGGCATTGTTACAATACCATAGAAAATGAAGGGAGAAATCATATTACAAATGACCGTGGAATACAACCACCCTCCCTTCAATAGTAAGCTAGTATTATTATACTAATAGAAGGTCTCTAGGTTTGAATGGGGAACCCCATACCGTAAAGATCAGCTTAGGTGAATCACATCACAGGATCAGCTTTGCTCCGCGCCTGGAAAAGTTCTTCTCCAGAATGTGTCTAGTGCATGCAAACTGCAATATTAAAGGCGCTCAACTTTCAGACATTTGCAGCTGTGTGCGTGTTATGGCTAGAGCGTGGTCCGATCAACCTGAACTCAAAAACATACATTGTTTGGTGACCCAGACTGTTTCTGCACACAATGTTCAGACCCAGGTCGCAGTGCACTTCTAGGTATGTGAACAACAGACAGTTCTCATGTGAAGAAAAGGCAAGCAAGCATTTTTCAAATGATAACATCTATCTGCAGTGTCATGTGCAAAAGCAGCAAAGTGGCAAGATGGCATTTCTAACATCTAAGACGCTTATGCTAACTTAACAATGTATGCCATCTAAAACTCAGCCTCCACTGTAGTATTCCTACTGAGGAGACTGTAGTAAATGAGGAAATTAGGAAACTTCATAACAAATAAGTCTCCCAAGATGGCCACCAGAGACAAAAGAGCCCAAATGTAGCCCAAATATCACCCAGAAGTAGCCCAAGTATAGCCCAATGACAGAATGTCCCAGAGTGTTCTAAAGAACAACTAGAGCGCTAACAGTCTTACTTATGACAAAGGTATGGCACACCTGAAGCCATCTTGATTGGAATAAAGTGGTAAGACTTAAAACATTTAATTTGCAAAGGAACAAAATGAGGGGGTTCATTTTGCCATAGAAATTATGATTAGTGCTGCAGAAAGAAAAATTAGGGCACATTTTGACTTCTCAAATCTTCTTCTATTTCATTAAAAAATTCTGACATGCAGACTGAAACATGCACTTTGAATACCAGCAGCAGACTTCTCTGGTGAGCAGTAGCTTTACTACAGTGATCGAATGAGCAACTAGAGTGCTAACATTCAGAATTTATGGCAAATGTGTGACACATATGAATGCCTCCTTGATGGAACCAAGCATTGAAAATGCAATAGGTCTCGTCCTCGTTTAAGTTAAAGCAATTCTGTTTGTAATTAGGTGGCTTTTTAGCTTTGCTTTTATTAGTGTTTTTCAAACTTTCATGTACATAACATGCATATCTATGCATATATGTATATGTATGCATGCATTTATATTTGTATTTATATAGATATGCAGATTATATATATGTTTATATATGTATGTATATATATTTACACATACATACTAATAAATGCATATGCATATATATGCATATATATATGTGGATATGTGTGCGTGTAGAGAGAGGTAGAGAGAGGTAGAGAGGTAGAGGTAGAGAGGTAGAGAGTAGTAGAGATAGAAGTAGAGAGAGGTAGAGAGTAGAGGATGAGTAATAGAGGAGAGAGTGAGTAGTAGAGAGTAGTAGAGAGTAGTAGAGAGAGTAGCAGAGAGTGAGTAGTAGAGGGTAATAGAGTGAGTAGTAGAGAGTAGTAGAGAGTGGGTAATAGAGAGTGAGTAGTAGAGAGTAGTAGAGAGTGAGTAGTAGAGTGAGTATTAGAGAGTAGTAGAGAGTTAGTAGTAGAGAGTGAGTAGCAGAGAGAGAGTAGTAGAGAGTGAGTAGTAGAGTGAGTAGTAGAGAGTAGTAGAGAGAGAGTAGTAGAGAGTGAGTAATAGAGAGTAGTAGAGAGTGAGTAGTAGAGTGACTAGTAGAGTGAGTAGTAGAGAGAAAGTAGTAGAGAGTGAGTAGTAGAGAGTGAGTAGTAGAGAGTAGTAGAGACTGAGTAGTAGAGAGTAGTAGAGAGTTAGTAGTAGAGAGTGAGTAGTAGAGTGAGTAGTAGAGAGTAGTATAGAGTGAGTAGTAGAGAGAGTAGTAGAGTAGTAGAGAGTGAGTAGTAGAAAGTGAGTAGTAGAGAGAGTAGTAGAGTAGTAGAGAGTGAGTAGTAGAGAGTGAGTAGTAGAGAGTGAATAGTAGAGAGTGAGTAGTAGAGAGAGAGTAGTGGAGAGTCAGTAGTAGAGAGTAGTAGAGTGAGTAGTAGAGAGTGAGTAGTAGAAAGTAGTAGAGAGTGAGTAGTAGAGTAGTAGCGAGTGAGTGGTAGAGAGTAGTAGAGAGTAGTAGAGTGAGTACTAGAGAGTAGTAGAGAGTGAGTAGTAGAGAGTACTAGCGAGTGAGTAGTAGAGAGAGAGTAGTAGAGAGTGAATAGTCGAGTTTAGTAGAGAGTGAGTAGTAGAGAGTGAGTAGTACAGTGAGTAGTAGAGAGTGAGTAGTAGAGAGTAGTAGAATAGTAGAGAGTGAGTAGTAGAGAGTGAGTAGTAGAGAGAGAGTAGTAGGGAGCGAGTAGTAGAGAGTGAGTAGTAGAGTAGTAGAGAGTAGTCAGTCAGTGTCAGTCAGTCAGTGTCAGTCAGTAAGTGTCAGTGTCAGTCAGCCAGTGTCAGTCAGTCAGTGTCAGTCAATCAGTGTCAGTCAGTGTCAGTTAATCAGTGTCAGTCAGTGTCAGTCAGTCAGTGTCAGTCAATCATTGTCAGTCAGTCAGTCAGTGTCAGTCAGTCAGTATCAATCAATCAGTGTCAGTCATTGTCAGTCAGTCAGTGTCAGTGTCAGTCAGTGTCAGTGTCAGTGTATCAGTGTCAGTCAGTGTCAATCAGTCAGTGTCAGTCAGTCAGTGTCAGTCAGTCAGTGTCAGCTAGAGCAGCTCTGCTGACCTGGTTCTCTGGCTCTAAATCAGCTCTGCTGACCTGGTTGTCTCCCTCTAAAGCAGCTCTGCTGACCTGGTTTCTCTGGCTCTACAGCAGGTCTGCTGACCTGGTTCTCTGGCTCTAGAGCAGCTCTGCTGACCTAGTTCTTAGGCTACAGAGCAGCTCTGCTGACCTGGTTCTCTGGCTCTAAAGCAGCTCTGCTGACCTGGTTCTATGGCTCTAAAGCAGCTCTGCTGACCTGGTTCTCTGGCTCTAGAGCAGCTCTG
The DNA here is from genome assembly GCF_964204655.1 of Triturus cristatus. Lineage (NCBI taxonomy): Eukaryota > Metazoa > Chordata > Amphibia > Caudata > Salamandridae > Triturus > Triturus cristatus. Next base: position 80,528,091 of record NC_140586.1, on the reverse strand, counting down.
CTGACCTGGTTCTCTGGCTCTAAAGCAGCTCCGCTGACCTGGTTCTCTCCCTCTAAATCAGCTCTGCTGACCTGGTTCTCTGCGTCTAGAGCAGCTCTGCTGACCTGGTTCTAAGGCTCTAAACTGGCTCTGCTGACCTGGTTCTCTGGTTCTAGAGCAGCTTTGCTGACCTGGTTTTCTGGCTCTAAAGCAGCTCTGCTGACCTGGTTCTCTCACTCTAAAGCAGGTCTGCTGACCTGGTTTCTCTGGCTCTAGAGCAGCTCTGCTGACCTAGTTCTCTGGCTCTAAAGCAGTTCTGCTGACCTGGTTCTCTCCCTCTAAAGCAGCTCTGCTGACCTGGTTCTCTGGCTCTAGAGCAGCTCTGCTGACCTGGTTCTCTGGCTCTAAAGCAGCTCCGCTGACCTGGTTCTCTCCCTCTAAATCAGCTCTGCTGACCTGGTTCTCTGCCTCTAGAGCAGCTCTGCTGACCTGGTTCTAAGGCTCGAAACTGGCTCTGCTGACCTGGTTCTCTGGTTCTAGAGCAGCTTTGCTGACCTGGTTCTCTGGCTCTAAAGCAGCTCTGCTGACCTGGTTCTCTCCCTCTAAAGCAGGTCTGCTGACCTGGTTTCTCTGGCTCTAGAGCAGCTCTGCTGACCTGGTTCTCTGGCTCTAAAGCAGTTCTGCTGACCTGGTTCTCTCCCTCTAAAGCAGCTCTGCTGACCTGGTTCTCTGCCTCTAGAGCAGCTCTGCAGACCTGGTTCTCTGGTTCTAGAGCAGCTCTGCTGACCTGGTTCTCTGGCTCTACAACGGCTCTGCTGACCTGGTTTCTCTGGATTTACAGCAGCTCTGCTGACCTGGTTCTCTGCACTCACGATGCATGCACCCGACTTCGCGAAAATATATTTCAAAATAATATAAGTTTATTATAAGTACAAATATATTATTTTTATGAATATCTTCGATAATCTCTTGCCCTAATATGTATATTAAAGACACATACATATCATTTTGGAACATAATTTTTTTTTGCGGGAGTCACGCACCCAGCGTGCCCCAGCACGTATATGACGTCACACAGGACCCGCCACCGCGCAAGCATCTCGTACCGTAATGCGCATGTGTCGCGAATGCGCGGGAGCAGGAGTCGCGGACTGGTCGCATACCAATCGCGCACATCACGTAATATTAAATGTATGTGAATTAACTGAAAAACACGCAGCCGTCGCACACCATACGCGGATCCTTCACAACTTTTCTAAAATGGCGGCTAGAATCCGCGCACCCACCGTGATGTGTACGCATGGAGTGCGCGACTCCTATTTTTTTTTTTAAAGAAAATAATATAAATATATTAAAATAAAAAATGAAAACAAAAAAAGTAATCAATATTTCTGTTTGAATTTTTGTTTTTTTGTTTTTGTTTGCAATTATCAGAAAAATATATAATGTTATTCAATGAATAAAATATTTATAAATAAACAGTTTAAAAAACTGTAGAAAATCAGTACAAAAAAATAGGTATAACTAATATCACACTTAGAAATTAGCATTTAAAAAAGCTTTGAAATTCACTGAACAAAACCATAGGTTTCAGAGATGTTATAGTTAGAAATTAGCATTTAAAAAAGCTTTGAAATTCACTGAAAAAAACATAGGTTTCAGGGGTGTTATAGTTAGCTGGCCATTTCACTCGTACAAAACCATAGAAATTCCTCCTTTATAGTTAGTTCTGCTAACTATACCTCGCGCGCCCGCAATGCACTGCTGATGATGTCACATATTGCATCATTCATGACATGGTCAGTGACTTCACTGATGACATCACTGATGACATCTCAAATGACATCACTGATGACATCACTGATGACATCATCCATGTGACAATCTGATACACCTCATCATACGCTAGTATAACCTTTCATCACTCACTTTAAAATACAGAGTACCATATTTGAAACCATTGACACACCAATACCAGTTACTACATACCCACTCACTGATTCCTAAGTCTACACACACAACTACCCATTCAACAACAGAATCATTTATACATGCAGTCACTAATTAATAGAACACTATCAAATGCACTTACACACATATATAGACATTGACACATCAGCAGTCATCTTAGTCGGTTATGCAGTCATTTTTCATTTCATAAGGCTTTATTCGGAGCAAAAGACAAGTCCATAAAAGCACAGCATAAAAAGACAACAGTATAAAACAACAGTCAAAAGCAGGAGACACAACAGTTTAAAAAGGTTAAAAAAGCATACTTTTCCTTGCATTAATTGATTTAAGGAGAAAGGTAGCTGTATAAAAACAAACGTCGGGGTGTTGTAAGTTAAAAGGCAAGCTCATGCAGTCTCGTATTGTCCTGACTCCAAATTAAGCAAACAGGGGTTTCAAATAAGCAATCCGCAGGTATTTGTACAGCTGACAGAGCAAAAGAAAGTGCACAGTGCTTTGGGGGGTGGTATTGTCACACGGACAAGGGCCAGCGGGATGTAAATGCTGAGAGGGGAAAGCAACAAGGTTGTGGACTACTCCGGTTCTAAGTCTAGCCAACACAAACCGATGTGCCTTCCAGGTCACTTGTGACAAATACGGTTGGAAACCCACAAATTCATTTAAATCGTGATAAAGAACACAGGATGAGAGTTCAGAGCTATTTTGATGCCTCCTGGTGGAAAGCTGTTGTAAAAAACAGTGCTTAAGTTCGATTTTAGACAGCTCAGTAGCCCCCCATCGATCCGCAATGATGTTAATGTTAAAGATCTCACGAAAATTATCCACAATATACTTTAACCATGGGATCTTTAAATGATGGTCCAAAGAGAGGCAATCAGAAATAATGGCTCTGCACAATGAGGTCTCTTCTTTTATCCAAATGGAACGCCATAGCATCAGTGGCCTAAGGAGGATCAAGTCGGCAAGATGGTGAATACCCAGTTCATTGTGCACTGAAGCATTAGAAACAGAGCTTGGCAGGCACAAAATTCTCTTCAAGAATACATTCTCCTCAACCTGAAGAGACCCTGCCGGGGCGTGGCCCCAAATGCCCGCTCCGTACAAGGCAATCGAGACACAACGGGACTGAAAAATTTTAAGCATGTCATGGACCCGCCTGTCTCCCAGTTTCGTAGCCATTGTTAAAATTCCATGTGCACTCCTCGCCATCTTAGCCCGGACATTCTTATGTTCATTGGCCCAAATGTTATTATTTGAAAAAGTGACCCCCAAGTACGAAAAATTGTCAACGGCCTGGACCTTCTGTCCCTCTATAAAACATGAGAACTGTTTCTTTCTGTTCCTTCGCCCGCATTCCATAACATAGGTTTTAGATTTATTTAACACTAACTTTCTGCTTTTAATGAATTGCGAAAAGCCGTCCATCGGCCGTTGAAGGCCGTTTGGGGTGCGTGAAATTAGGACCGCGTCATCCGCGTAAAGTAACACAGGGACGTTGTCCTCATTAATTTTGGGAGCATCCACTGCCAGAGATTTGAGAAAAGAATCAATCTCATTGATGAAAAGGGTAAAAAGCAGTGGGGCTAACACACATCCCTGTCTAATTCCACGCCCGATCTCAAACTTAGTTGTACATTCCCCGTTGGAACCGTAACGGACACAAGCACATAGTTTGGCATAAAGACGTGCTAGAAAGAACACAATGCCCTCGGGTGCCCCAATTTCAATTAGCTTTGCCCAGAGAATGCCATGGTCCACCAGGTCGAAGGCACTACTCAAATCCGCAAAGCAGAGATAAATAGTGCCGGTCTTTGCCAAGGTATATTTACCGATGAGCAGGTCTAAATTTAGACACTGCTCAATCGTACCACGACCCTTCCTGAACCCAAACTGGCTCTCTGCTAGAATGCCATTATCCTCCGACCATTCTTCCAACCTTACTAGAAGCACTCTACTCATTACTTTTACGGAAGAATCCAACAAGGAGATTGGACGATAGTCTTAACGTCCCCTCGGTTTCCTTTCTTAAATATTGGGATTAGGATGGATTCTTCCCAGGTAGGGGGCACCTCATTACGGACTGCTGCATTGAAAATATTAGTTAACAAAGGCCCCCATACTTCAGGGACCAATGTATAAACATCGATTGGTACCCCGTCTGGACCCTGTGCTTTTCCTCCTTTACTGACCCTTATGCTATCTAAAACCTCTTGGATGGTGATATTCAGTGGCGTATGCGGCCACCTATCCCCTATATCCCTGGATGCACTGTTCGAATCAAAGATTTTAGAAAAATGAGAGACCCACTCTTCCTTCATAACGTTGGAAGTTAATTCAGGGATTTTATCATCTTTGAGGAATGGGGAATTAACTGTTTTCCAAAACAGGGTACAATTATTCAATTCAGCAGCCAGGGTCAAATTGTCCCATGCCTCCTGTTGGAGTTCCAATTTCTTCCACTTAAGGGTTTCTTTGTATCTGGCTCTAAGATCTACAACCAAACCCTTATCTCTTGGCGTAGCTGATAAAGCTGACTTTAGTTCCTTTAGGGCCAGGGTACAAGCTGAATTGAACCACCCCCGCAGGCGTTCCTCCTTGTACTTGAGTGTACTAGTAAGCTTAGAGTCAATGACCGCATTAATACCAATAAAATACTCAATAGAGCCAGTGGTACCTTGATTATCTTCTAAGATCCCTGTAATACCTGCCAGGCAACTAGTGATGATTGAATCAGACATGATTTCAGCCTTATCCCCCTTCCACCTGAGTCTGGTGCCATTAGGGCGCACAGCCTCAATGTTGTTAACAATACACCCCGGAATGCGGGTCCCTTTGTTTTCCCATAGCATGGCCTCTACTATCAGGCAATTGTGGTCACTAAGCTGAATGTCTATAACTTTAGGTGCCATAGTACAGGCCTCAAGACTCAAGGAGATACAAATAAAATCAATAACAGAATTCGCTCCCCGGCCTGTGAAAGTTGGGCAAATCTCCTCCTGTTCATTTTTCTCGTTAACCATAATATACATGTTATGTGAGTCAAGGAGACTGTTTAAGGCATCTCCATAATAGTTATGTTGAAAATGGGTGACTCCATCTCCATGACAGTCCACTGCCCCACATACATTGACATCTGAGAGTGGGCAGGTAGTGGCGTTAAAGTCCCCTGCCATGAACAAATCAAAGATTACATTGGAATCCTTAAGGGTGTCATCCAATGCACTTGATAGTGCTCTAACCACCTGATCCCTAGTATCATCAAAAACGTTGTTATAAAAAATGTATTAAGAGAATATTCCTACCTCCTGTTTTGTGCAGCCATAAAATCTGGGAATGAACCCCAACTTGTACGTATTTTTTGACCAGCAGAGGAGTTTGGACAGAAATCAAAATCAAAAGGCCCCCCTTAGCTCTACCTGATAGGGAACCGGTAGCAGGTAGCTGGTAAGAGACAAAACCATTATATCCTTTAAAGTCCCTACACCAGGTTTCCTGTAAACAGATAATATCAAAGAGGGCTAAAAATTCAGTCCAACCCAGACAATCTGATTTGGACCTGATACCCGCAATATTCCAACTGGCAATATAACAGCTGGAAAAACCGGCGATACCTGACCCCATAAGAGAACAGTTACTACCCTGCTGGAAAATAGCGATGTTAGAAGTATCCGATAATAACTCCGGGCAACCTACTGGATCACCCTCCTTGCCCATAAGCGTACAATCTACAGTTTTCCCAGAAATGTTAACCATAGGCCCTGATATACAATCACTTTGACCCATACCAGACGAGACCTGTCTCTCCGAGATTTCTGGGGGTACCGTACACAGCTCCAGTAATGACTCCGAGCAACCTACTGGATCACCCTCCTTGTCCATAGGCGTACAGTCTACAGTTATCCCAGAAATGTTAACCATAGGCCTTGATATACAAACACTTTGTCCCATATCAGACAGAGCCTGTCTCTCCAAGGTTTCAAGGGATACCGTACACAACTCCAGTCAATCGTTTTGATCCAGCCCACTAAAGCATTGGAAACGATTAACGGTGTTCACCTGGAAACTATTTGGAAAGCTATGCAAAGCTTCTCCCCTCGTTCTCTCCCCCCCCCCGTGGTTACTAGGATGATGGCTAGTGTGTTGTCTATAGAAAAAGCCCAAAGGACGGAGTGAAATGCCCTGCTCGTTACAGGGGCGAGAAGTGGCTCGAATCAGAGCTGTCGTGGCAAGGTGTGGGTTACTGAAATTAATAATAACGCAATCCCCAGAGATGTTCTTCGGGGACGTGCCAATCCAGTTGGTTCTAGTTGTGGCCAAGATTTGGTCCGCCAGGGCCACTGGAAAGCCACACTCCCGATTGAGCCATGCCACAGTTTTGTATTTAAGGGAGTCATGTGATTCCATAGAGCGGTGAAGCCCATCCTCCCTAATTGGTGTAACGTTAGTCAGGACTGCTACATAGGGTGCGCAGTCCGGTGGGAGGTTCGGTTGAGAGAGGCCACAATTATTAGACTTCCCCCTTTCGGTAGTCTTCAACTGATTCCCCGGGACACGGGTAGTGGGGGGGTTCAAAGGGACATCACTAGAGCATAAAGGTGTTACTGCAATGACATTAATAGTGTCCCCTGTAGACGATAGTTTTGTTTTGCCAGTTACGCCCTGCTGCTCGATAACTGTTATGGGACTACTGTTTGGCTGTGCAGGAATGCTAGAGCCTGCACAGGCCACTCCAACACTGGATGTGCCTTTGTTGGATTGCACGGGCTTACTAGTCCTGCCCCCAGCCACAGCAGCCACAGTAGCTGGTTGCGGACTGTTGTTTAGTTTCAAGCCGGATTGCACCAACACACCCAATCTAATCACTTCCCTAGAAACAGCCTCGAGTTTATCCAGGAGTGGAAGGACAATTTTGTCTAACTTGGCATCAATCATACCAATAAGCAGCTCAAGCTGATCCGGAGCTAGTTTCAAGTGGGTGGAATAAACGTCCTTATGTAAACAATTTGGCTCAATGGGGCCCCCACTTGATACAGAGACAGTGTTCTTTTTACTTTTACGACCCCCCTTTTTAGACAGTACAGGTCTATTTAGATGTCTCCCTGACCTCAACACTCTATGAGTTTTGGGGGCCACGGAACCCGGGGCGTCAGAGTCATTATGGGACTCGTTTGCATCGGATTCCTCTGCATCAGATTCCCTGTGAGGGTCCTCAACGTCAACGTCAAGGATATCCTGTGATGGCTCTATTTCGTTGGTTCCCTCCCTGGTTGGACAATCCGGAGAGACCGTTACACAACTGTCATCAATGGTGGGAATCAACAAGGGGGTAGGCAAAGGGACAGGGATCTCAGCAGAGACTAGTTGGATCGTGGGGTCAGGGACACTTCCTAGACCCAGGGACAGTCTTCGTTCCTTATTAATCTTGTCTACTACTTTAACTAAGTAGTTGTCAAGTGTAGAGACAATGGGGCGGAAATTCCCGACTGACTTGGGCATGTTGCCTTGGAGAAAGGTACAAAGGTACAAAGATACAAAATAACCAGCACAGATATTACCAGATGAGAGAAAAAAAAAAAATAGATATTAAATCCGAATAGCACTTAATATGAAATGACTTAAAACAAAATTATAAAATAAACGACAACCAATATCAGACCCCTAGATTGGGAACTAGGTTTAGGGATACTGTTTTTTACCGGGAGTAGACCAATGTTCAGGCAAACGGCAGAGTCTAAGAGTCCAAATGCGCTCCAAAATTATAGAACGTGTGACGAGCAGGGGCGTGGCTAGCAGGGTGAGCAGGCCGGGTCAGACAGATCTCGCAGGGACTCCTGGACTAGCGAGTCCCTGCGGCGCTCCACCCCTGCTGCACTTGCTGAGTTTGTTTTCCGCCCCAAACACCACCGGGAATGTCCCGGTTCCACAGAACGGCACCCGCGAAGCCGCGAAGCTGCAAGGTGCTGGCTACAGAGTACCATATTTGAAACCATTGACACACCAATACCAATTACTACATACCCACTCACTGATTCCTAAGTCTACACACACAACTACCCATTCAACAACAGAATCATTTATACATGCAGTCACTAATTAATAGAACACTATCAAATGCACTTACACACATATATAGACATTGACACATCAGCAGTCATCTTCGTCGGTTATGCAGTCATCCTACTCACTCATGATTTTTTATTATCACAGTTACATTTACTCACTTACACAATTATCCTACAACACCTCATTTATTCAAACACATAGTAACTCATAGGTAATATGTTAAGAAATCACCATTACAATTATACACTCATTCATATAGTTACTCTCACAATTACTGACTCTTACACATACTTATTTATATACACCAACTCTCTCATACAATGCCTTTTATTTTTTTACTTTGTTGAAGATGTACAACTAAAACATATATTCGCTCACCAACACACAAATAAATACACTCAGTCATCCAAACAACTGTTTCCACATGCATTCTTAAACCTATACACCTAGTCAATCAACCATTCACACATCTATGCATAGAGTTACACACACCCCATCCAACCACACACAAACTCAGTGTCCCATACAAATACTCACCCAACTAATCAATAACTAATATACACACTCATGTAGTTAGTGACCAACGGATGCAGCATGTTATACAACAACAGAGACAGTGATGCACACATTCACATAGTTTAGTTACTAATCCATGTATTAAGTGAGACACTTTTAATTATTCACTTAAACAGACAGTCAGACAGCTACTAAATCCTCCATCCAGACAGTTATATATCCACTCAATCTTCAATACAGATTGGTATATATATAATACATATTTAAATTTCAAACTAAACCACATTCACTGGATGATGTCATCAGAGATGTCATTTGAGATGTTATCAGTGATGTCATCAGTGATGCCACTGACCATGTCATGAATGATGCAATATGTGACATCATCAGCAGTGCATTGGGGGCCCGCAAGTTATAGTTAGCAGAACTAGCTATAACGGAGGAATTTCTATGGATTTGTACCAGTGAAGTGGCCAGCTAACTATATATATATATATATACATATTACTCCACGGAGCGACCTTTGTTGCTGGAGTCGTGGCCCCTAGACAGGTGGTTTGTCACGCCGGATGGTCTCCCAACGAATTATTAATCCACACAAAGCTCTCTCAAGAAAGACGTACACTCGGAAAGTAAACCAGGCAGGTTTAATCAGCTCGGTTACGCGTTTCGACAGGCAAGCTGTCTTGTTCACACAGTGAAGCACACAGTGAGGAGGCATTACATAGATGATAACATAAATGAAGGGTATATACACGGCAGTAAAAACAGTGGAACTGTGTGGGCCATCACTTAATGGGCACAATGGTTACTGGCATATTGCTCGTTTCTTAGGGTTTCTGCTAGGACGTATAGTACGCAGTAGTGCATAATATTTAAACCTATGTATGTCATCCTGAGACACTTACAGTTCCAAAATCACGAGCACGTACATTAGACATGATTGTGGGGTTTTTAAAACGTGAAATCTAAGGTGGCCATGATTGGCTTGGCAAAGTAAACACATTTCATGGTATAGCACGTGTGCTTGTAAAATCAATAGCATCCTGTTACGATCAAGGTTAAGATCAAAAGTTAGTATCTCAACATTCCATAGTATATGAATTGGGAGAGGATACCTAGCGGGGGAACAGTGCCGTTACGTATTTAAGAAACGATGTACCACCTCATACTAGCCACCAAATAATTTAACTGAATATACATGCACCTTAGTGGTGTAAGTTCAAATAACAAAGGCAAAGACCTGTGCACAATTTTTAACTGAATATATATGCACCTTAGTGGTGTAAATTCACATATAGTGGCAAATACCTATACATAGAGCTGCGAACACAGGTTGTGTCATATCATAGTAGTAAATATTAACCCTAGTGGTTCATACTGCAGACAGTCTAACAATAATATTGTTTAAGCACAAAAATGTAAGCCTCCTATAGAAAAAAGTGTCATAAGTGAAAGAACAGTGGACAAATAGGATAAGGAAAATAAAAGTCTTAACTGAAGTGGACCCACAGGATGGGGAAGAAAAGGGTAGGGGGGCCAGAACGGATGAGACAGTCCGCAGATGGAACAACCCTTCCTTTTCTCCTGTGTAAAGAGAAAAGAGAAAGTGGTGTTAAAATTTGGTTTAGACATACTATTCATAGCATAGTAGAGCCTAATGATTAAAATGTAAACTATCATCATGGTACAGAATATTGCAGAAAATTACAGAAAATTGCTGGAGCGGGTTTACACAATTTAAGGCATATATTATTCATTACGTAAGTGTGTGCTCAGTTCTTCACCCAGATTATGGCCTTTAGTATTCTTAGTTTCAAGTTCAATTATCCACTTTGATTCGCGTTTTCGGAGTTGCAGAACTCTGTTGCCTCCTCTGGGGCCTTTATGAACTTCTTCAATCACGAAATAGCTAAGAAGGGAGCTATTCGAAAGATGAAATAAATCAAAATGTCTTGCAATGGGGTAGTGGGTGTCCTTTTTGTTTATGGCACGCATGTGCTCGAGCACCCTCTTCTTGGCCATAAATGTGGTACTTCCCACATGCCATAGCTTACATGGACAAGCCAGTACATATACACAGTAAGTCGTACTGCAGGTCAAGAATTGATTGATGTTTTTGGGTGATCTTTGACCTGGGATATTGATAGACTTGGTCATGTAACTGTTGCGGCAGGCTTTACAATGTCCGCAAGGATAAAAACCTTTCAAACCGTGTCCACTTGTAGAGGATTTAGGAGTTATGTCATTGTGGATGAGAATGTCCCTAAGACTACTGCCTTTTCTGTATGTGATTCTGGGTCTGTGGTGAAAGGTTTGACCAATGACGGGGTCACTGGTAAGTATATCCCATTTGTCTACAAGTATTTTTTGTATTTGTCTGGAATTCCCATTAAAGGTCAGAATTACTCTGTATTCTTCCTGTTTATCAGTGGCACTGCCATTACTGTCTTCTGTCCTGTTACTAAGTGTTTGGGCACGGTCAATTTGATTTACCCTGTTCACTGCCTTTTGGAGAACCCGCAGAGGATAGCCTCTATCCAGAAACCTCTTAACCATGATCTCTTGTTCTTGCGTAAATGCAGAGGTGGTGCTACAGTTTCTCCTCGCTCTCAGCAGTTCACCATAAGGGATACTCCACTTGAGAGTATCTGGGTGGCTGCTGAGAGCGTAAAGAAGAGTGTTCCCTGCTGTGGCTTTTCTAAACAGACTAGTCTATAGAGTGTTCCCCTGTGGTGTTATTAATAAGTCCAGGAACTCTATTGTGTGTCTACTCATGCAAATTGAGCCTGCCTAACTGTTCAACTACCTACTAAGGAAATAAGAAGTTTTTAAATTTACAAAGGCACATTTGAACTTACTATAAGGAACAATTGTACTTGCACTTGGACTCTGTGTCCCACCATGCACTAATAACTGCACATACGCATGCCCACTGGGGGCTGACATGCAAATAAAAGAAACTGGAAATATGGTAAATGCAAGTTTCGAATGGCGCTTGTTATAGCCCAGGAAGAAGAGGTTTGAATACCTTTAAACGCGTTGGCAGCAATTACTTAAAAGCGGAACAGGAAGGCAAGCTGCATAATATAGCCCTTTGGCAGAGTGTTGTCGAGTGCCGTCCCAATGCTTCATGGCACTTTGGTGGAAATATATATATATATATATATATATATATATATATATATATATATATATATATATATATATATTACCTACTGGCGGTCGCCAGTAGGTAGTTATAGTTAGGACCCCTTTTCCATAGGAAAACCTCAACATTCTATTTTGAATAACTTTGGCGCCGGTCGATGAATCCTCGCGAATTTCTCAAAATAGGTGGGGCGCTACGCTCCGCTCCTACCCTGAAAGTCTCGGGGGGATTCGTCAAGCGGGGGCTGAGATAAAAGGGGGGTCCCAAAACGCGTTTTTCCCATGCATTTTTCCATAGGACCTTTAGAACGAGCTACAGCCCGAACGGCTGAACAGAATTACTAGAAATTTGGCAGAGAGGTAGTCCCTAGGTCAAGGAAGTGCCTTTTGTAGGTTTGGTGTAAATCTGTTCAGTAGATTCTGAGAAAATAGCCTTTAAATCAATATATATATCTGAGCCCGCTTACGGTACGCTTACCGTACGCTTACCGTAAGCGTACGGTGGCGTGCGCGAGCGCGATTCTGATTGGCTCTTAGATCTTAGTAAACATTCGAATCGGCCGAAACCAGGAAGCGGCGGCCGCCATTTTGTCTCTCGCACTGAGTGTTGTTTATCAAACAAGATGGCCAAAAACATGTTACGGGGCTGTTTTGACAACTCCCTCCCACATAGTCATGTTGAGGGAGTCCCCAAACATCCCCCAAGAGCAAAAACGGTTTTATTTTTTTTTCGGCAATTTCGCCGAGTACGCTTACCGTACGCTTACCGTAAGCGTACGGTAAAAAAAAAAAAAAAAAAAAACACTATTCACACTTACCCCACCCCCTGTGCTTTTGGTGGCCGTAGGCCACCAAATGTACAGGGCTTATTAATAGGTAAAAAAAACTAAATTTTGGCAACATGAAATTATAAAATCGAAATAAAAAAAACACTATCCACATTGACCCCACCCCCTGTGCTTTTGGTGGCCGAAGGCCACCAAATGTACAGGGCTTATTAAAGTTGATAAAAACCGTGCACGGAACGAACTGCGTTAAGTGGGCGCGCACGCCTCGAATGGCGTAAAGTAACTTAGCATTTAAAAAACCGTACAAATTCACTGAAAAAACCATAGGTTTCACACACGTTATAGTTAGGAATTAGCATTTAAAAAACCTTGCAAATTCACTGAAAAAACCATAGGTTTCACACATGTTATAGTTAGCGGAAATTTTACTGATAAAAAACCAGTGAAATTGCCCCGTTATAGTTAGTGCTGGCAACTATAACTCACGCGACCGCAATCTTCTGCTGATGACATATGTGTCTTTATGAAAAAAAAATATTTGTAATATATGTATAGCTAAAAATGTATGGAAGAAGACATGGGCAAATAAGTGTCTAAATACAGTATTAGCATCAGCAGAGGATTGCGGTCGCGTGTGTTATAGTTGCCAGCACTAACTATAACGGGGCAATTTCACTGTTTTTTTATCAGTAAAATTTCCGCTAACTATAACATGTGTGAAACCTATGGTTTTTTCAGTGAATATATATATATATATATATATATATATATATGAAGCCCAGCACAACTTGTTTTTCACTCCTTACCTCTCTTTAACTCTACTCACCCCTAAACCCTAAAATGTTCATCCTTTTACCTCTACCCATCCCTAAACCCCAAGATAACTCGTATCTCCTTTTACCTCTATCCACGCTTAAACCCTAAAATTACCTTTCCTCCCTTTTACCTCTACCCGACCATGAACCCTGAAAGTATCATTACCTCGCTTAATCTCTACCTACCCCTAAATCATAAAATCACCATTACCTCCCTTTACCTCTACCACCATTGAAACCTAAAATTACCTTTGCATCCCTCTACATACCCCTAAACCCTAAAATTAACCTTCTTCCCTTTACCTCTACATAGGGGCACTTGCAAACATTTTCCCAAGTGCCACAAAGTTTAGTCTGTGATGTGACCGGGGCTGCATCGATGCCAGCAGGGTGGTGATTCAGGGTGGGTGGCGAAGTGAGCTAAAGAACGATAATTGATTCAACCCAGATCTATGACTGGGGGTGAGTGTCTGAAAAGTTTCAGCACTCCATCCATCATCTCCTTGTGTTTGGTTTGTTCACCCTAAGTTGGCAGGGTATGCCGAGATGTGGGTCCCTTGCTCACTTTGCCACTGGATTCAAGTTAGCCTGGCTGATGAGGGATGTTACCCCGAAACTGGTGGCAGGATGCTTGTTTCTGGTTCAGGGAAGACCTGACTTGGCAGTTCGGGCTGGACTGTTCCCATGAGGCACAAGGTCGAGACTGATTTGCATATAGCTGGGTCTGAACTGAGGTGGCAAAGTGAGCTAAAGAACGATGATGGATTCAACCCAGATCTGTGACTGGGGGGGGGAGTGTGAAAAGTTTCAGCACTCCGTCCATCATCTCCTTGTGTTTGCTGTATATTACAGCATGCCAGTCTTCCAGAACATAAGCAGTACAATTTCAAATACAGCATCTAGGACTGTACTATAGGAAAAAATTAGTCTGCCAGCTGTAGTGATGTGACGAAGACAGGGAAAATGCAATGTAGGGAACAGTATATGCGCTTAAGGCAACCTCAGGTGTTGGATTCGATTTTTAGTACACAATCAAACTTCAACAACAATGCGCTGTATCATCGAACTATGTCTTCCCAGTTGTGGCACTGTGAGTTTTCTGTATGGGTATTTGTCTCACGCCTTGTGACATTTCCGGGTGTCATGGAACTGAGGAGGGAATTGGAGTGCTTATAGTAAATGTTAAAGGGAGGATGGGGGGCAGGACGTAAGGATCATGCTGTGGGGGATCTGAGTGGGCCCTCAGGGACGTAGGGGTGAGTAGAACGGTGAGTTGAGGTCGCATGCGGTGTATGAGAGTGCAGCGAATCGCCCATGTTCCGAGTTTGTTTAGTAGAATATGTCGCTGATAATAAATAATTTCAGAGGGGCTGCCAGAAATCCTCATGCCTGGAGGATAGGAGCTGGAGTGTGCCGTATAGCTCACTGGTGGTGTCGCAGTAGGCCAGGCTCACGAGACAGTCTTTAACGGTGGGTAGACTCTATCACCCTAGTGAAGGGTAGTCTCCTGCCTGTAGAGCAGGAGGGCCATCGCCATGTACCGGTGGATGCCTTTTGGAGGATCCTGTACATGACCAAGCAGGGCCATAGGGGAGCCGAGTCAATGTCTGTCTCCACCATTTGAGCCAGGCAGGAAAATACCTCCGTCCAGTAGTGTGCAACATGCCTAAAAGTCCAGGTCATGTTTGCTTCCATGTCATGGCATTTGGGGCAGTCGGGACAACTGGTGTGATCAGTTCTATGGAGGTCAACCGGGGGTAACGTAAGCGCGACATAAAAACTTAAAATGGATACGTTTATGGCAGTGGTTAGGAGAGATATAGCATGTCATTAAACAGCAGACAGTCGATATTTTGTCCGTCAGGTGACAGCCTAGGTCACTTTCCCATCGGGTCCCTGGTAGATCATTTGGCCACCAGCACAGCTGGAGCTTAACTGCAATAAATTCTGAGTTTATGACTATATGCCTAATGGTTTTGCAGAATATGCTAGCTTTAATATCTTACTGGCAAAAGAGGGCAGAGTTTGCCTCATGCTTCATGTCAAGAAGTGATGCCCTTATGTACCTGATACAAATAATCAAATAAATAGTTCATTACTAAGATGTCGGACATTTCTTTTGAGATGAAGGAGATAGAGGAAACAGGTGCATAGGAACCAATAGGAAACAGATTTCTCGTGATTGGTGAGTGTTTTAGTGATATTGGTGGTGGGATTTTGAAGACAATATTAAGTCCGGGTCTAGCCAGCGCTATATAAAACTTTTCAAATAAATAAACTTAGGTACTAATCATGATTTGTGTAATATGCTTATTTCTTTTTATAAGAGGGGTAAAGAGTATTCCTGCAAAGGGTAGGTCAAAGTGCAATGGAGAGAAGCAGGTGCCTAAATCAAGAGGATGAAAGAAGAAACATGAAGGGCTTGAGCTTGAGAATAGTCACAATAAGGGTATTTGTGAATTAACCCCTTCGGTGCTCATGACGGAACGGTTCCGTCATGAGCCACGGTTGAGCTGTGCTCATGACGGAACCGTTCCGTCATGACCACGCCCGCGCAAGATTCCGTCAGCACAGCGGCGGAATCTGCGCAGCATGGAAGGGGTTAAAAAAACTAAAGGGGCCTAGACGTAAGATGGTGAAGTCAACAACTTCTTTGTAATTGAAGATTTCAGTTCATGAAGGTTTAATTTGTGTTGTCTCTCAGAATCACCAGAGGAGGGATGTGAAGGTGTTTTTTTGGTTTTATATCTTTTTGCATAAATTCGGCATTAACATGTAAACATGCGAGTATTATTAATCGTGTGTTTATTCACATTTAGCTTGCCCGTAGCTAATATAGGCCTGCATTTTAAAATGCCTAACGTTGGTCGCCATTTTGCTTCATGAGACGTGAACTTTTATTTCTAGGCAAGCTGAATGTCAATGCTGTCGAACATGGTGTTCTGTTTCTTAATTTCTCATGAGAAGAAATGTTTTCTTTTGTTGTAATCATTGCAGAATGCACAGTTGGCATTGAATCCAAGAAGACACCTGCAGAGTACAGGCTGATCCAATGTTTGTCTTTTTGTTGCAGATATATATATATATATCTTTGAAGAACGCTGAAAAAAGTTGTATTGTCGAGGATCCTGAGAACCTAATGAACTCAAGGTTGTGTCTTTTACTCTAACCTGATAGAATCATTTTATGGGAACTATGTACAAAGGAGGAAATGTTAGAATTGTGTAATTTAAGCTAGTGCAGAGTAGATCATAGTTTGGGATGCACAGAGAGAAATGCTTGTATGCAGCTTAGAGTAGAGCAGAAGTGTTAGGGTACTCTGTTTATGAGCGAACTGATTTTCTAAACTTGTCCCTTTGAGGCGACTCTCTGTTACTCCATCTGCTTCTTTTATAACTTTGATTTGATTTCAATTTCATCTTAATCGATGGATTCATATATTGGGTATTGATTGATACTAGATGATTCTGCCTTCTATAAACATTTAAACCTTAAATAAACCTTTATGGTTTGAAAATGAAATCATTCTTTGGCCTCCTTATGGGGCCTCGTGTACTTCATGTTATTTGACTGCATTGATTTGTTGATGAGACAAACTGATTGTGAACTTCAATTCATCAGACAGTGGTTTGTGGTCGTAAAATTTGTACAAAGAAAAGCGCTAACACTGGTATTTGCCTTTTTGGAATGATAGGGTATTCCTCACCAGAGGTGAGCACTCGAATCGAAAGGAAGAGCCCTAGTGAGAGACACTGGGAGCGCGCCCATGACTTTGCTGTTGTATTTAGAGGACAGGGTACATGTGCATATGGTAAGTAGAGGGGCATTCTGACTCTAAGGGACATATTTATGCACCCTATTGCGTCGTTCTTGTAGCACGCAACATGGTGCAAGAGAGAAGCAACTCAAAAACCAGATTTATGAAGCCACACAACGCCACCTTGCATGGCCCTAAGTAGCTTTATAAACCTTAAGTAAATTAACACAGCGCTAATCGCAAATAAGTCACCTTGCTGCGCTGCCCTACATTATGGGGAAAGGACAGGAATGCTCCATATTTATGGTTTTTTCGAGGCACATAAAAGGTGCAACGAGGGCCTGTAAGGTGCACACTGGCAGGTGGTGGTGTATTGAGGACGGTACAAGGGAAGTCTTTGCATTTACAGGTGAGGGAGGTACAGTTGTATTTGTGCATGCCTGGGTACTCTAGGCATGCACATGTGCATTGAAGGCACTGCATGTGTACTGAAGCCATGCACATGTGTGATCTGGGTGTGAAAATTAATACTGAGAGCATGTATAGGTGCACTGTCAGTGCATTGGGGCATTCTGGGCACACATGTGTCCTATGGACTGTAAAGATGCACTCTGGGTGCACGCAGTTTTATTGAGGACGGAATAGGTGCAACAACAGTGCAGGGCTGGTCTGGCCTATCGGGAAATAAGGCAGCACCCAACGGACTAGTCTAACAGGTCAATATATGGGTCAGGGTTTTGGCTGTTTTCTGGCCTGTTTTATAGTCTGCTGTGCCTATTTTGACTGTTGATTTCCCTGATTGTAAAACAAACATTGCCTGCAGAAAACACAAATCTATGTTGTCTTCTTCAAAACATTTATACAGTGTGTCTTCACAAGTTCAAATCTGTCCCAGTTTGCAAACATGGGCCACTTTTTTAGTTTTCTGATTCACTAATTGGGTCACTTTTATTTTGGTACCTGGGTCTATTTTCGGTCACGGTCCGAGCCTGCAAGGGTGTGCACAGGTGCATGTTGGACAAGGGTGGGTGTACTGAGGATGGAACTGTGTACTCTACACATGCACAGGTTTGTGAAGGCGGTACAAGTGCACACTGGGCGTTTGCAGATGCACTAAGGTCTGTACATTTATACTGAGAGCAGTGCAGGTGTACTGTGGGTGTGTACATGTGCACACTGGACATGCACAGGTTTATTGAGGACAGTACATATGAACTGTAAATTTATGGGTGCGCTCTGGGCACACACACATATACCGAGGGCAATACAGGTACAATACACTCACTTGGGTACTAAGCATGGTATAAGCACACTGTGGGGCATATTTACAAGGAGCTACCACCGCCGCAGCGCCATGTTTTTTTGACGCAGCGGTGGCGCGTTCAGTGCTCCATATTTACAAACACAGCCATTGGGGCAAATGCATCTGTTTGCAGAGGCCTGCGTTTCCATTATACCTGCACCAGGTATAATTTATGCAGGGTAGGCGTTCCCACTTTAAAAGCCACGTAGAAATGACGCAGTGAATTTTACAACTTTTAACTGCGTCACTCTTCGACTGGACTGCGTCTGAATCCATACGGCTTCGTAAAGCTGGCAAAGGGATTGACGCAGGGCTTTCAACAGGGGAATTGCCTCTGTGTTCTGACGCATTGCTGGAGTTGCGTCAGTCTTACGATCAACTCCAGCAAGGCGTCATTTTAGCGCCAAAAGATGCATCAGAATTTCAGACGCATGCGTGAACCCTTGCGCCATGGAGCACTGTACTGTAAATACAGTCTATTGTTAATATTGTAAATCCACATTGTATATCAATCGCATTTGCAGCAGGCACAAAAAATCTGACCGTCAATGCCGATGCGTCAGTTCTTGTAAATATGCCCCAGTGTGTGATTTTGGCACTGGGCGTGTACAAGTGTACTGAGGGCGGTGCAGGCACAGCCAGGGCGTTAATATGTGTTGAGTTCGGAACTGGCGCACTGTGAGTGTGTATGTGTACAGAGTTCGGAACTGGTGCGCTGTGAGTGTGTGAGCGCACTCCCAGCGAGCTGTGTACTGGGGGTAGTGCATGTGCCCTCTGGGCTCAGGTGTGCTGATGGTGGTGGTACAAATGCTCTGGGCACAGTCAATGTGCAAGTGCGATCTAGGCACGCACAACATTATTAAAGGTGGTAGAGGTGCACTGCGTGTAGAGGTGTGCTCAGGGCGTGCACAGGTGTATAAAGGGCGGTACATGGTCTCTGGGCGGGTACAGGTGTATTCAGGCAGGGCGGACGAGAGCCTGCTCTCAGGCAGGGCCCACGCCTCTTTCTCCCGAGCACATTCCTGTACTTGTTCCACAGCGCTGCCCCGTACTTCACTCACGCCTGCTTCGCCGGGGGCCTCTCTTTCAGAATTAGGATTTTGTCTCCCTTTATCCTGCTCCGGCCTGGGGGCCACCGGATCCTCGGCCTCGCGTGCCTCCTCCGAACCGAAGCTATACAACCGCGGACGCTTCACGACATCCCGGAGCTTCGGCCTGCGCCCGGGCCTCGGCCTGTCCACCAACCCGGGCTCGACATGGCCCAGGACGGGAGTGCAGCTGGCAGGTAAGAGGCGTGGACTGGCTCCCGTTAGTGCGAGGTGCGTGTGCGGCACCTGCTGCTCGCTTTATAATTTACAGGTATCCCTCTTACTCGCTGTACTATAACCCCGCCCTCACTTTCTTCAAGAGTATCAGCCCTCTCTCATTTTATTCTCTGTCCCCCTCCTTTTTTTCAAACGACTCCATCTCTCTTTCAGTTACCTTCTCCCGTTTCTGCTCACAACTTGCCCTTCACTCGATCTGCTTTCGCTTTGCTATTTTCTCGCACATCTGCTTTTTTTTGCACCTGTCACCCCTTGGCCGTACTGTTTGACCCCCTCCTTCGCTCTCTTTGACTTGAGTTCCTCGTTGTTCTTCCCCCCATCCCGCAAACTCTGCCCCCACCCCCACACTACCCTTTCACCCTCTACCAATAATCATAGTAGTCTTGGTTTTTCAATTCCAGTCTCCCCTACTCTCTTCTTTGCCTGTCTCCCTTCGCCGCTCTCGGTATTCCTTAACCCCATTCTCGGTGTTTCTTAACTCTTTCTATAACCTCTCTCGTTCTGTCACCGCTCCCCCCCCCCCTCTTCTCAGTGTCAGCATGCCCACCCCATGTCCTTTATTTGTAGATCATCCGTTCTGCCCGTCTGTTAGCATGTCACCACTCCTCCCTCTCAGCTTGATACCGCTTTTCACTCCCCACTCTGTTTGTCACCGCACATCTTCACCCTTCTCGTAGGTTATAAACTCTATCCCTTTCTCAGCCCGGCATGCCCTAATTGACTTTTCTCAGTGCCATCCACACTCCAAGCATGTAATCTCTCAACGTGTCGCACCTTGTACCATCATTCTCGTAATATAACAATCTCACCCCATTTTCAGGCATTCATTCACCCATTAATTTCAGATAGTAACCTCTCCTATTTGCCTGTATTATATATTCCTGCTTCCAGTGAACCCCCTCTGTTTACAGTACCCCCATCAGCCTGTTACACACTATATCCTTCTCTTTCAGCCTCCTTCTCTGTTGTCTTAACATGTCACCCCTTTGTCCCACTAGTCTCCCCCTCTCTTTTGCCCCTCCCATCTGTCTTTTTACTTCTCACTTTTTTAGTCTACCCTCTGCTTTGTTTCCAGGACAAAAGCATATCACCCCCCACCCACCCTTCCCACATGAGTTCCTTCGTGACTATAACGCCTGGGCGGTATCCCACCCCACGGCCTAGCACTCACAGTCACAGGGACCAGCGTGACGTGTCACAGAGCTGCGTTACTATATAATTTGAGTTCGTGGTGCGGGAGGACAGGCGTGTGTGTACACACAACAAAGTGTCCTGTTACCTGATACTTGCCTTGAGTGCTAACTCGTGAGCAACCAGTTGTCGGTAAACTCTGCTTGACTCGTGGCCTGGCAGAGAGAGGTGGCCAGGATTATCTGTCACGACATATCACACCCCTTGCGGCAGGGGGTAGTATACTGCAATATGCGTCCCACAGACCTGGGAGTGTGTAGCAGTGGTGCCGGAATAATTTTCAGAGTGGGGGTGCTGCCATTATTGTTACATCACCTAAATCATAGGGATTATGAAAATTCGAGCGTAGCAAATGTGCCACGCCCATTCAGCATTACAGAGGTAACGGGGTGGCATGTAGCTGGTGGTGTATTTCGGAGCAGTGTTGTGGTTCGCACTGTTATAAACAGCATATTTTCCGTTGAAATAGCCACCAAATTTGCATAGACATGCAATTTTACTGATAAAACTTTAAGGCAGGGATGTAACATATGTCCCTGCAGAGCAGGGGACCCCATCAGAAGCCCACAACTCTACAGCAGGGCCCCATTCCGCCCAAGGCCAATGAACATCTGTGAGATATGTGAGATGAGGGACCCCTCCCTTCACATTCTGCAGGGAGGCCCCATCCTTTTACGTTACACCACTTTTTAAAATAATAATAATAATCTTTATTGCTTAGTTAATAAAAACTTTTGCAATCAGCTACATCGAGCGACACATATAAGAATGCTTAATTGATCAAAACCATTACAGTCAGCTGCATGGTAGGTTACAAGTAAAAAGTGCCTAAAACAACCCTTTTTGTAAATAGAGACAGTTAAGAAAGTTTGAGTAATTACGATTCCAAAAAACTACGAGGAGTATAAAAATTGGCATTTAGTGTGTGCAGTGAAGTGCAAAAGGAGCCGCGATGAAGTGCAACATGTCACATTTGGAGTCCATTCTCCTACAAGTTCCTAGGGCAGTGCAAGTTTCTGTAAAGTTTGCTTTAAGAAACATGGCCGAGCTAGCGTGGCAGTCAGAAAGTGGTCGTCCGGAAGAATGTGTTAACTAGTTGCAATCAGCTACATCAATTTTGTGACATAGTAACCAATCCACAGTAGCACACTGTTTGTGATAAAAAAATTATATTCTCTTTTGTAGCATGATTACTTAAAATCGTTGCCTCTGTAAAGTCCATGTGACAACAGAAGAAAACAGTTTCGAATGTGCAAACGTTTAAAAAGGATATGGAGTATTATAATAAAATGGGCACTGCCGGGTTGAACACTGCCTCCATAAAGTACATGTAACGATAGGAGAAAGACAGTTTCAGATATACAAACATGTCTAAAAAGAAGCCGGGTTGTCAAGAGGTCATTGCTTAGTTTGTGGAGTAGCGTGTATCATTTCGTGAGCCTCCTTCAAAGCAAAATAGAAGATAGAAGAGACCGAAGTTTTGGCATTTATATGTTTTAACTTAGAGGTAATTATTCCTTGTTTGTTGCCAAAAGGCAATGAGACTTAAGTACGGCATGAGATGTCTTCGTCCAATCACTCCTTACTAGAATACAGCTTTTTTCCGCTTTATCCAGAAATTTAACAAGGTGACACGCTAGTTGAATATTTTTGCCGTCAAAGCATGCTTTAACCGCCTGCCTGCATGTTCTTATTCCCATTTTCTTTAAGGCAGGTTTTAAGTGGGATCTGTGCTCCTTGTCAAGTTCCATGCAGATACATATTAAATGAAGGATGTCCTCTTTTGAGACCCCACATAGGTGACTGTTAGTTATCGCTTGAGGGCGTTTCCACGGGGGCAAATGGTATTGTGATGGAAGGATGCCCAGCCTTAGTCGTAGGAACTTCTCCTTCATGATCCGTGTGAGGCCGACGCTTAGGTAACTTTGATGGAAGCTGCTGGTATAGCTTTGAATGACAATCCAGCCATGGGCCCTGTTGGTTAGTGTTGCTTTGTCCTCTGCTTGCGAGAGGATCTTTACTGATTTATTTACCAGTTGTTTGAAGTTGTTGTGCGATCCAGTGCTTTCCCAAAGATCTTGTAGTTCCAGGGTGTCTATTGAATGCTTTAGATAGCTTGCGGCTGCGCACCCATTTTTCCTTTCTAGCTCCTTCCAGAGATGGTGATCCAATGTTGTTACTTCAGCTCCCTGTATTTTATGCCAGCATTTGGAGTATGCGCCCCCCATTCTTGCTATTTTTTGGTTCCTCAGGCCAAATTCAAGCCTTATTTGTGCCTGGGATGTGTACTTTGGAAGTTTAAATATAATTCGCATTGCCCTTGCTACTATGTTGTCCAGTATACGCGCATCAGTGCCTCGTAAGCATTCACTTCTGTAGGTGATGGCCGGTATAAGTTTATGTTTAAAACGTTTTATTGAAACAAAACAAACCATGGGGGAGGGGGATAGGAGGTTAGTGTACATATAATACAATCAAAGAAAAAAGGTGCAACTCAAGAGGGTTGGCGATGGATAGCTCGATGGGCCAGGGGAAAAGCACAGTAAATGAAAGGCTAGAAATGCAAACTGTGGAATCCCTGCGTGCATATCCAACACCCCAAATCTGAGCAATGAAAACCAGCAGTAACTCGACAAAGCACAATCCACCCCCCCCCCAACCCCCATCACCCCAGTAAAGAAAGGAAGGAAGAAAAAACAATACCCCACCCCCCCCCGTCCTATGGTCCCGCGTCAGATTAGTCCTCACCAAGAAGCCCCGCACCCCCCCCCCCCCCCCGGGGCCCCCGTCTCACATGTGATCTACTCCGCCGGGATCACCGGCGGCGTCAACCTGAGAAGCCTAAGATACCTCGGACAGGTGAGCTCCCGGAATTCGGTGGACAGCAGCACTAGAAAGGGTTGCCACAGCTCTTCAAATTGGTCTATTTCCCCCGCCACCGTGAGCGACAGCTTCTCCATTCCCAGCACATGCCAAAGCCTATGCAACCAACCCGTGATGGAGGGGACAGTGGTGGTGCGCCAGTGGATAAGGATGTTCTGGACCGCAGACCCCAGCGCAATCGCGATCTGCCTGCCCCTGCGGGACTTCAGTGGGTACATTAGGTCATTGGGGAGGCCCAGCAGGACATACGCCGGGAAGCGCGGCAGCTCTATCCCAAAGTGCTTATCCACCTCGTCCAAAACTTCCTTCCAGTAAGCGGTCAGCACGGGGCAATCCCAAAGGATGTGTGAGAGGGTACCGTCCTGCCCGCAGCCCCGCCAGCACCCCTTGTCAGTGTGTTTATGCATTTCATACAGTCTCTCCGGGGTGTAGTACCAATAAGTGGACACCTTAGTAAAGGTCTCCGTAAGGCCCGTGTGATATGCGGAGTGCCGCGCCCGATACGCAATTTTGTCCCATTCCTTGTGGCTGAGTGTCCTACCCAATTCCCTGTGCCAGCGCTCCCTCCCCGGGTTGTAATAGTGAAACGGCGGGGGTTGTAGTCACTTGTACAGGTCGGTAATTAGCTTAGCGTTGGAGGTCCGGGTAGCCAGCCACCTTTCATACGGTGTAATTTGACGAGCAGCGGTGTCACGCACCTGGGGCTGGAGGGCCCAATGCCGAACCTGCATGTAGCGCAATCTGTCCAGCTCCGTCAGGCCGAACTCCTGGCGGAGTTGCTGAAACGGAATCACTCCCTCCGGGCCATAGATCTGGAAGAGCGCCCTGCAGCCCGCCTGCACCCAATGGGAGAAAACTCCCGGCTCCATCCCTGGGGAGAAATCCGGGTTGCCCACTATGGGTGTGAACGGCGAAGGGAAGGTGGTGAGGCCCCGAGCCTCACAGACTGCGTCCCACACCCGCAGGGGGACCCTCGTAACAAAAGAAGCGTAAAGGTTAGGGGGGCGGTGCGCGCGGCGCAAGAATGGAACCTCTTGTAAAGTGCGGCCCGCCACTGCCTGGTCTTGAAAGAGCCAGTGTTTGTCGGACTCCCACCTGCTCCACTCCACCAAATATCGCAGCTGTGCCGCCTGGAAGTACCTACGGAGGTCCGGAATACCGAGGCCCCCCGCCTCCGGAGCAAGCGTGGAGAGGACCCTCTTCATTCGTGGCTTGCGACCCTGCCAGACAAAGCGGGAGATGTCAGCCTGCATTTGTCGTATACAGCCCGCCGGGGGCTGGAGAGGGAGGGCCCGGAAAAGATACAGTATCTGGGGCAACACCGTCATCTTAACCGCCGCGATTCGCCCCAGCCCGGACAGTAGGCCCTTGCTCCAGCGACCAAGCTCCTCCTTAATCTTCCTGCTGAGGGAGGCATAATTGGCCGTAACCATCTCCGGTAATGTGGGCGCCAGCAGAATCCCCAGGTATGGCACCGTGGACGAGGACCACTGCATGGGGAAGAGTCGCTGAAGGTCCCTCCTGGTGTCCGCAGCCAGGGACACGTCTAACGCCACCGACTTGCTCATATTCATTTTGAAGCCGGCCACACAGGCAAAGGCGTCTAGTTCCTGGAGGCAAGCAGGCAGCGACCTCCTAGGGTCGTCCAAGGTCAACAGGACATCGTCCGCGTAGAGGCTGACAGTGTGGACATACTGGCCCATCCGGACCCCAACAGCATCCGGGTTATCGCGAATCCTCTGAGCAAACGGCTCCATGTAGAGGGCAAACAAGAGCGGCAAGAGGGGGCAGCCCTGCCTCGTGCCGCGTTCGATAGCAAATCCACCGGAGCTACACCCGTTGACCCGCACCGACGCTGAAGGATGCTTATAACAGTTGAATACCATGGTGCGGAACTTATCCCCGATTCCCAATTTCTTGAGAACCAGCTCGAGATACGGCCAGTGAACTCTGTCGAAGGCCTTCTCCGCATCAACGGACAGCAACATCCGCTCCCCCGGGATCCGCGAGGCCTTCTCCAGAACATGCGCCACCCGCTTGGTATTGTCAACCGTCTGTCTGCCGGGTACAAAGCCAGCCTGGTCCGCCTCCACCAATCCGGGGAGGTGTGGACCCAGCCTGGACGCTAGAATCCCTGTATACAACTTGAGGTCGACATTTAAGAGCGAGATGGGTTGATACGAACCGCAGAGGGCCCGGTCCTTCCCAGGTTTCGGAATTACCGCGACCGTCGCCCTCAGGAGATCCGGTGGGATAGCTCCCGGTTCGGAAAAGGAATTAAATAGCCGAGTAAGGACAGGGGCCACAGCCGTGCAAAAAGTCTTATAAAACAAAGACGTGTACCCGTCCGGACCCGGGGCCTTACCATGCTTCAGCCGCGCGATAGCGGAAATCACCTCCTCAACATGGATATCCCGCTCCAGGTGGTCCGCCTGAGCCGGATCCAGCACCGGAAGGGTCACCGACTCCAAATAGCCTTCGGCGTCCCGTGGCGAGGAGGGCTCCTCAGCATACAGCGCCTCGTAGAAGCCGCGGAAAGATTCTGCTACCTCTGCGTCCCCGGAGACGACCACCCCGTCCGTGCCCACAAGTTCCTTCACGACGCCACGCTGCTGCGTGACCCGGAGCCGGTGTGCTAGGAGCTTGCCACATTTGTCCCCCCCAGTGTAGAAGGCATGTTTCAAGCGCAAGGCGGCATACTCCGCCCTATCAAGATCCAATGCCGACAGGAGCTTCCTCGCAGCCTTCAACTGCCTCCACACCCTTGGCGCCCCCGTGCGGCGGTGGACCTGCTCAAGCTCCCGGACCTGAACAGTCAGCTCGTCCCTCTTCCGTTGCCGCTCCCTATTGTCGGCTGCGGAGATAGAGATAAATTCCCCCCGGAGGACTGCCTTCAATGCCGCCCACTGTGTCGCCTGCGAAGTGTCGGTGTTGCTATTGTGAGTTAGGTAGTCCTGTATGACCTCCCCAATGCGCTGCACTACAGACTTTTTGTGTAAAAGGGTATCCCGGAGGCGCCACACCCCCCGAGAGGGGGAGGCCGCCGGCCACTGGAAAACGCCGGTGACTGGTGAATGGTCAGACAAGGTCAGGACCCCGATGTCCGCCGCCGTGGCAGCGGCATGCATCGGTCCACTCACCAGGAGGTAGTCCAGCCGCGAGTAGGTTCGGTGTGCGTGTGAAAAGTAAGAGTAGTCCCTATCCGTGGGGTGCATGGAGCGCCAAAGGTCGTGTAAGTCCATCTCCGCAATCCGGGCCTTCCCAGCCTGGGACAGTTCCCCCGTCTGCGGGAAGCGCTGCGCCGATCTGTCCATCACAGAATCGAAGACAATATTAAGGTCTCCCCCCAAAATGACGTGGCGGTCGGGGGAAGCAGTGACCTCCACCAACACGGAGTCTAAGAAACGTTCTTGGTGGTCGTTTGGGCTATAAACGGAGCCGACCGTAAACGCTGTGCCTCCCAAGCGCATGCGATACGCAAGAAGCCTCCCCTTCTGTTTAGCACACTTATACAAAACCTCACCCCTAAAGGAGCTCGCTAGAAGAATGGCTACCCCCGCCGTCTTGTTCGCTGCCGAGGAGAAGAACTGGATAGGGAACTTAGCAGAGCGCAGCCTATGGCAATCCCGGGACAGTAAGTGGGTCTCCTGCAAAAGGCAAATGTCCGCCTGCGTCCCCTCCAGCAAAGATAAGATCGCTCTGCGCTTCACGGGGTTATTCAGACCCTGAACATTAAGGGTCACTACCTTTAGGGTCGACATTCCTCTCGGGGATCGGGTGCGCCGTGCAATGGGCAGGGGATCAGCGGGTGGGGCGCGCGGGGCAGCCGCGCAGGACAAGCCAAAACAGACCAAGCGTGGGCATGGACAACATCGGACGGGACCTCCCCAACCCCAGAACAACCCCTACACCCACCCAAAACACAACCCTGGCAACTAGCCAAACGCAAACTCAAACACCCCATTGTCCCAGTCAAGCCCCAAAACGGGCAAGTCCGTAGAAAAGAACGAAGTGGACGTCCAGCCACTCACCTCCAGCCGCTCCCCCCCGACCCCCCCGCCCCGTGCCCAGCATTTAAAGAAGCTAAAGGCATCTCCCCCCGGAGTGAGTATTAGGCCGTCAAGGCCACGCCGGTGGAGCCGGCCGAGTCCCTGGCCGCCGCCCTCAAAGCGTCGGCCATGTCCGCCCTGATGGTAGGGGAATCAGGACGCCCTGCGCTGGCCGCTGATCGTCGCCTCGCCGACCTCCGCCGGCTCCGTCTCTCCGAGGGCCTCCACGACGGTGTAGCTCCTTCCTCCTCCGCCGCCGTAAGCCCCAGGACTCCACAAATGTCCTGCAAGGAGCGTAGCTGGTGTAGCACCCCGTTCCATCGGAAGATCAGGCGGAAGGGATGACCCCAAGAGTACGGCGTCTCGTGTTCGCGCAGAAAGTCAGTGGCAATCCTGAAGGACCTGCGTTTCTGCAGCGTGATGGCGGAGAGGTCCTGGTAAAGCGCCACCGGCCGCTCCCGGAAAGTCAGGGGCTGTTTCCTGCGGGCCTCAGTCATGATGCGTTCCTTCAGCGGGAAGTCGGGCAGGAAGGCCAAAATGTCCGGTGGAGGTGCCGATGATTGGCGCTGCCGGCCAACCCTATGTGCCCTATCAATGCTAATGGGGAAGTCCGCAGCTTCCCCCAGGATCTCTCGGAACAGGTCCCGCAGGTAGCTCCCCAGATCGGACCCCTCGTCTGCAGTCAGCACACCACGCACTCGAATGTTGTTCCTCCGTGATCTGTTCTCAAGGTCCTCAGAGTGGGCCTGGAGCTCAACACACTGCTCCCGGAGGCGGAGAACGTCCTGTTGAAGATGGACTATCTCCTCCTCCCGGCGTTGGGCCTCCGTCTCCACCGTTTCAACGCGCTCGCCAAGGCCC
Source organism: Triturus cristatus (assembly GCF_964204655.1). Lineage (NCBI taxonomy): Eukaryota > Metazoa > Chordata > Amphibia > Caudata > Salamandridae > Triturus > Triturus cristatus. The sequence goes on along the minus strand of NC_140586.1, from coordinate 80,499,440 downwards.
TCCACTTCTCTGCGCACTTCCCGGACCTCGCTGGCCACCTCCCGCTTCAGTGTCTGGAAGTCCTCCCTGAGGGAGCTGAACAGTTCCTCCATAAAGGTCCTCGTGACGGGTGACTCCCCCCCAGTCACGTCCGCCGAGGCCCGGGGGGACCCCGGCGAAGGCTGTGTTCTGTCCCGCAGTTGCTGGGCCCTGCCAAGCATGTCCGGCAGGGTGCGGTCCCCCTTCTTCGAGCCTCCTCTTCCAGACATCGCAGGCACTGCGGTCGGGCACTGGTCCAGCCGCCCCAGGGATGCCCAGCTGCTGGCAAGCACTCGACGTGGGTGTCCCCCCACAAGCAGAGTCGCTGCGTCACAGGTGACAAAATGGCGGTCCAGTCCGGTCACCGCCAGCCGCGGGTGCCCATCCGAGACAGCAATGGGAGCTACAGTGGGGGGCTCCTCATCAGCGCATCCCCCAAAAAGTCAGCCCGGCAGCAGCGGCGGTCACATACATCCGCCAGCAAGGGCTCCGATGAAGGCCAACACCACTGATCCCACGGGGACAAGATGGCGGCAGGGCGGGGCAGGGCAGAACGACCAGGCCCGGCGACACCACCGGGGCCCCCAAAACGCACAGCAATCAAATAGGTTCCACCGCCGGTGTCAGGCTGTCGCACGCAGGGGCCCAGATGGTCCGACCCCAACAGAGAGTCCGCCGTACTTCGGCCAAGGGACAGGGGCCTACACAGTGCGAAGTGTCGCCGACACAGGTCTGAGTGCCAAAGCACCCGTTCTAAGTCTTCCGCACCGTCGGGTCCCCTCCCGCAGGGCTCCTTCACCCTCCGTCGAGCGACGGGCCAAATTCCCTCCAGATCGCAACTTTCAGCACCAGGCCCAGCCGAGGCGCTCGGACAGCACTCCGACGCGCTCCGCCTCTCAGGCCCTCCGTCGCTCCTCGAGCTCGATCGGACCTTTTGGGGGCTTCCCCCGAGGCGATCAGAACCAAAACGGCAACAACGTGCGCACCAGATGCTCCGCCACACTCCTCTTCCACGCTGAGCCTCAGCGGGGGGAAAAAAGCATAAGAAAAGGGCTCAAGCTTGGCCGGGCCGGAGGAGCTACGGGAGGAAGCGTCCGCTCACCCCGCCATCTTGGCCACGCCCCCGCCGGTATAAGTTTAGCTTGGATCACCTGTAGTAGAGGGGTGAAGCTACGACTAGCTGTTTTCATTTTAAGATTCCTCAATGCAACTGCTGTTGTAATTCCTCTCCTTACTGCCGATTCTTTCTGTGGCTGGAATGACCCTAGTTCGAGAGATTTAGGCCTCCTAGGTTAGGGGCATGAGAGTTGCTGTCATCTAACTTGGGTGAGAGGTCCGACATGAAGATGTTAAAAAGGGTCGGGGCTAGCACGCACCCTTGTTTGAGACCCTTGGTAGTCTGTACTTTCCTTGACAAGCTATCGCCTGATCCCAACTTGATTTGCACCCACGTGTCCGTATGTAGTAGCAGCAGCTGCGATAGTAAAATTGGTGGAATTTTTCTATTGGAAAGCTTCTCCCATAGTGTGTTTCTGTTGATGTTGTCAAAGGCGGAGGTGAAATCAATGAAGCATACATAGAGCGGGTATTTGGCCAATTAAGGGGCATCTATTAAGAGTGTTAGGGCCAAGATATTTGTTGTTGTTCCCATATGTTTGCGGAAACCTGTTTGGATGATGGGAATCACAACGTTACACCACTTGAAATCGTTTCTCAGAGTTTAGTTATCATTTGCGCATCACCAGGTAAAGGATCTTGATTTGTTTTGATTCTATTAACATCTTTGGTACCATCACCCTTCAGAATTACCCAAAAATGTGCTTCATTTATTCTTTCCTAATTGCTGATGTATTTTAACTGTGTACAATTCATTTACAGGTGTTAAGTTGTTGTTGTGTGTTAGAAAAAAACGGACATCCTACAGCCTTTGTTTTCTCTTCCTGTACCACAGCTAGATTGTCACCTTGGTCACTTTTACAAAATCCTGTACTTTGCAGTCAGAGAAATACAAGTATACACCAGTATCTGAATAAGCCGTAATTTGTCAGAAGACATAACATGACATTTGACCTTTGTCTTTGAATGCACAGAAAATGTGACAAAATAAATACAAACTCTAAAGGCATCTTTATTGATCATTCACATTCTGAACTTCAATATAGTTATTTTTGGGGTGCTGCAGCACCCCAGCACCCTTACTTTTGCTACCTATGGACAGTAGGTCTAAAACATAAAGAGTTTCTCTGATTTAAACAAAGCTTTCACCAGGTCGGAACAGAACAATGACAAGTATGGGGGAGTTGCTTGTATGGGACTGAATTTAGCTTTCTATGGACGCTAACACATGTTTTTTCCGATATGAACACTGTCTAAGTCTCTATATGGTAAGGGTTCTCTAAACCATATGATATATCACCCAGCAACCTTTATACCTCACCTGAGAAGACCACTGCTCTTCTTTCCATATTTTTTTACAGCTGCTTGAGTGTGTGTTACATAACATATGGGCGATGGATTCTGTCAGTCAGGTGTCAGGAGCATACCTGTGTGATGAAGTTGATTTGGGCAGAGACTGTAGGGCCTGCTTCAGGGCTGCCGCCATGCCACAAATCTCAGAGCACTTTTCCCGAGCGTGTGGAACCTGTAGACCTGGTGTCTTGCAAGTCATATCCAATCTGCACCCATCAGCCCTCAAGGGTTTACAAGAGAGACATCACAGGTTTTCAATACTGTGGGAAGGTGTACAGCCAAAATGCTCTTGGAATGTCATTGAACACAATAATGAGTTGATTCCAAAGAAGAAGGGTTATCTCCGAATCCAGTGACCAAAAAGAACAGCTGATTTGAAAGACCTGGCAAAAGTAGGCCCAAGAGGAAGAAATATTCAAACCCAGTGTAAGAAATAGGATTATTATTTGGGAAGGGTAACTACCCACCTCAAGGAACAATCGCATCCCTTGTCAGGATGAACCTTAAAAATCACGAAATTAACCTGAGCTCAATCCCCAGGTAGCTTTGACAAAGAGCAGACAGGCTTAATTTAGGGCAGTGTGTAAAGTATTTATACAGAACCAAAACTGTCAAAGTCCAAATGCAAAAAAATAAAAATCACAAACCAAATTACAAAAAAAGAGTAACATTTAATAAACAAAATGACACATTCAATAAAGAAAACCCAGACATATGAATCTTTAAAGTTTTAAGAAACTATAGCGTCAAAAATCACAAAGTGCGAATAACAGTCAAAGGTTATGCTAGACCGGGACTTAGGTGGAATTTGAGGATGTCTTGATAAAGCGTGACCAGGTTAGTCCTGGACAAATATCTTATCTTCTGACTTAGTACTTTAAGTCCCAATCCACCACAAGAGGACACTTTCAAAGCCCCCCAAGGACCTCAGGGGAGGCACTTGGACACCCATAGGGTGTCAGACAGAAGCCAATAGTAGGGTCCAGTCCAGGTCCAGTTGCCACTGTTCAGCTGGGTACTTCCAGGAAAAGCCCTCTTATAACTTGTTGTCTCCCTTTAGTTTGAACAGGAGGGAGGAAAGCCTTATTAACCTTGGAGTCCACTTCTTTGTCCTGTGAGTAGGTCCAGTCTTCCAGGGCTCATCTCAGGTTGTCACAGACAGTAGGTCCAGTCATCTTCTGAGCTTCCGCAGGTCCAGGAAATGTTCTGAAGTAGGTTCCTGGAGGTGCCACATTTAGGAAAAAAACCCACAAAAGAGGGTCAGAGAGCTTTTCAAGACCAGCAAGTACTTATTGCCAAATCACACAAAATTACTAAGGGTGTTTGAGATCTTGTGACCAAAGTGGCAACGTGGTGCTAACTTGGCTAGGGGAACTCTGTCTATATCCCTCCAAAAGCAATTTTCTGTTAGAACAGAAACCCTCACCCATCCTTTGGTTTTTCTTCATAAGGTTAGTTTTTAAACCATAAGCAAAGTCTATGGTAAGAACTACAACTCCCCCACAGGAGAGGAGCTCTTTGGATTTATACTCCCTATATTGGCAATGGGTGTGGGTGATGGTGCAGAGTGCAGGGATAATGAAGTGAAACATAAAACTACCTCTTGGTGGAACTAAGACTAGCTTTATTATGTCCCCAAGAAATAGGATTAGAACAAGAGATGGAGAACTTTCTTCAACCCAACCGCAAGTGAAGGGCCAACATGTTTCAGCTTTTTTGTTACCTTTAAATAGGTGTCTAGGACTTCATCAGGAACTGTTTTCTAGTCACTCTGCAAAAAAATACGAGATAGAAAGAATCAGGTAAAAGGAAGTGCAATACAACCAATGATCTAGAACTGTGGAACAGATCCACCATTGTCTGAAGCCTCAAGTTAGGATTTGGTCCTAACCCTGATGCTTCCAGGCAAGGTATAACAGGGCTCCGACTTTGCCGTCTGCTGTGACAATCCTTGCTGGATCGAGGGCTGAGTTGAGGCCCAAAACCTGCCTCTTGTGGATTCAAACAGCACGTTGCCACTTGTTTACCAGACCTTGAGTACCCTGTGTGTTTTAGTGTGATATTTATACCTTACAATAGCTGATCTGTCGAAATTACTCCTGGGCATGCTCTAACTAATTGGCTAAAAGTTCCCGGGGCCAAATCTACCGACCTTAGGCTTTTTCAACATGGCACAAGTCTTCAGTGACACAAAACGTGGGCTCTCCGGGTGTGTGTGTGTGTTTGTTGGGGGTGTACTATGGTAATTTTAGTGTCCTCCCACATCCAACACTAAAATGGAACTTGCGGCAGTCACTATACTCCCAATAAAACCAAAGACAGAAGTCTAGTAGGAAAAAAGCAGAGTCCTTCAGCAACCAGACAGTAGATCCACAAGAATCGTCTTGCTTCCTTTTCTCTCCTCCTTCACGTATGCCTGAAGAGTGATATGTGATACCAGAGACAGAAAGAGGTCTGGTAGGAAAAAACAGAGTCCTTCAGCAAACAGATAATGGATCCACACGCTTTCACTTGGCAGTCTGTTCTCTCCCCTTTCAAGTGTGCCACAAGTCTTATATGTAAACCCAGCAGATCTCTAGAGCATGATTTGACACAGTAGTATTAAAAAGGATGCCCACAGCTCCCGCATATTCAGCAGATTGCAGAATCATTATCGCTGTCAATTGAGGTCATGCTGTTGTTTGCCCCAGAGAGGCATTTCACACCTATTCAAGGCTAATTACTTTCTGGGATAAGCTGGGGAGCCAATGCAAATTAGCTACCAAGAACGTCAGACAAAGAAAGTTAACTTTCTAAAAATTACTTCTTCCTTAAAAATTGTTTACAAATCTGACTTCACCATTGAATTGACTTTATAGGTATTTGTCTAGCTACTCCCACTCTCAAAATTGAGCATTGGGATTTTTAATCTGTGCTCGTTTTCTAGATAGGACAGCTAGGCCTACCACAATGAAAATAGTGTTTGGGTGCTAGTCACTGTAAGTGCATGTTAACATTAGATTTCTAAAAGTTCTACTTTCAAGGACCATTCACCCTGCCTTGTGGCCTACATAGAGCTGAATTATCAATATTTAAAAGGAAGGCTTTGACAAGTCGAATTGCACTTTTTATAGTGCTGCAGTATTAGGCCTGAAGCGATGTTAGCACTGCCACTGTAGTGGGCAGCACAATAGTTTTTTAATTTTTTTTTTAGAGTGAGCACCCCTCTCGAATAGGATGAGTATGAGGGTGCCCTTTTGTCGTGTGCCCAGCGGGAGGCAATTTTTGTTTCTGTGTGTGTTGTAAGGTGCGTCTCTAGGATGAGCGCTATGTCGATCTGGTGTCTATCAAGATAGGCGAAGACCTGCCTGACTTTCTTGGGGTTGTTCAGCCCCCGTACATTCCATGTAACCAGTTTAGGATGACATTACTATTGTATCGGAGCGAACTGGCAGTACGCCTTTAAGCCAGTTAAGTAGTTGCGATTGTTGGTATAAAGGTGTGTGGGCGCTCGGTGACTGCAAATATAAAACCATAAAAGAATCATAAAAATGAAAGCCCCTCCTACTCTGGCAAAATAACAGTGCCAAAGCCATGCCCTTCGTGAAGGAAACATTTCTCATATAACATCAAACATTTCCGCACTCGCCAGGGAGAGCAATATATCCCAAAAAATTCAACTAAGGTTGGGGTCTAACCTGTTTGGGGGGTGCCAGAGCACTTTACCCTTCCATGGGCCAAAGGGGGCTGGAGCGTGACTGTAAGGCCCAGAACATCTGGTCCATGTTTGCAATTATGGGTGGGTGTCTTATGCACCCTTAGTTTCTGTCTCCACTCCGTATTATATCTGCACCTTTAGGAGTGACATATAGTATCTAGTGACAAATTGAAACGTATATTAACATTTCTACTACTAATACTTGTCTGATTGTGTACTTTGGTAGAGCCGGTCATTCGCCCAGGGTCGAGGAGGCATCCTTGCCTTCATCATCATTAGTGGAGGGTGGCCGCACTTTCTTTGCTTTCTTGAGATAGTCCATGACTGCCTTGGGGTTATTGAAAATGAGAGGGTGGCCATCTTGCTCCGCCCTCAAGCGTGCTGGATATAGAATGGCGTATTTTAGGCCTAGTGTCTGTAATTTCTTTTTCGCAGGTCCGAACTCTCGACGCGACATTTGTACTGACATTGTGAAGTCCAGACAGAAGGATAAATTATTTCTGTCAAATTGAATAGTACCTTTTCTCGCACAATATCCATAAAATTGTGGTTCTGTCCCTGTAATTCAAGAGTTTCGCTATTATTGGACGCGGCGGTGCTCCAGGTGGGGGCCGTGTCTGCAGGGACCGATATGCCCGCTCTATCACGAACACTGCCGATAGTTCCTCACTGCTGAAGATTTTCCTGATCATCTCCTCCACATAGTGCTCCATCCGCCCTATGTTGGTGGATTCCGGGACTCCCAGAATGCGTAAGTTGTTACAGTGTGATCGCGCCCCCAAGTCCTCATTTTTGGCTGGGATGACAGCAAGCACTTTGTCCATGTTTAGTTGTTTGTGGGTTAGCGTGTGACCATCATCTTCTGCAGTTGAGATGCGTTGCCCTGCCTCGGTGAGCCTGCCGTCCTGTTTTTCCAGCCTTGAGGCCATCTTGTCCATGTGTGTGTTGAGGGCATCTATTTTCCCGTCAATGGACAGGAGGCTCTTTTGCATGGCTTGTAGGGTGGCTTCCAGCAAGCCGCACGTCTGTGATGGTGGGTCCTGCTCCGAATCCGAGTGGGCATGCTGTGCTGGCTTGTGCATTTTTTTTGCCTCAAAGGTGAGGCACGTCTGCTGCATGTCCGTTTTCCCCATTTTTGGGTTGAGCAAAATACTTGAATGTATGGCTTCGCAATACTTTGTTTGTTTGTGTCTTTCACTTTGTGCCCTCCGTTGGACCGACCGGCTCTATTCCAACGGCACCAGCTCTAAAGAGCGATGTCGCCGAAGCCACCCGCCACCCAGGGGGGCCGCTCAATATCCGCTTTGGCTATTGAGTGTGTACACTTCTGGTTACCGCCGCAGTTAGTCACCAGGAGTTTCGCACTATATGCACTGCTTTATCCATTTATTCCAAGGTATGGGCTCACAACTAGGACTATGTTCTTAAGCACTTATTCTCTGTGCCACGAGGCGCTCTTCAATGTCAATGGCGGCAGCCAGACAACAGAAACACTGTCACATTAGTTCAATGCTGAGAGACTGTCCATGATCGGGTGGCGCCCAACCATTAGCGCGCCAAGGGTGCTTTTATATCATACAAAGGGCCCGCAAGGGTCTTGTGCTGCAGTCTTGCTGTTATTTACTGGGGGGCCTCCGTGGGGCTGGGTGTGGTCCGCTGATCACGGCCCGTTTCTTTCCACCCCCGTCGGGACCCACAGCAGGCCCTCCAAGTGATGCCTGTCAGACACAAGAGCGCAGGGAAGTCTTTAGTGGGGGGGGAGTCCCTAGCCAGGGAACCCCGCCACCCCTTAGCAGTCACCTGGCCAAACTCTGCCACCCCGTCGGGAGTCAGGGAGGCCCAGGATAGCAGCACAGTCTCACCTCGGGGGTCGCGGCGATCAGAGCTGGTGCCGATCGACCGCTCTGCTCAGCTCGCGGAGGCCCTCTGTCCGGCTGGCTCCTGGCACTCTATTGGGCACCGCCAGGACATAGGTGAGGGCCGCGGCCTCACCCCCAGGGCTGCGGCCTCCGGCTCCAGTACCAATGTCCAGGCCTCTGGGGGTCCGCCTCCAGATCAGCAGTCTCTCTGCGCTACCGCACCGGGCCACGCCCGTTCCCCGCCAGGTCCGGACAATCCGCAGGGATTCCAGGTGGCGTCCCAGTTCCGTCACAACCTCGCCCCCTCAGGTCTCGGCATCTGTCCGCCATTTTCTACAGGCTGCCTTGAATTTCGGTTTCGCCCCAGCCGCGGGTCAGACGGTTCTCTGTCGTTCTTTTTTGTCTGGATGCATACAGGGGTGGATCATAAGCATTTCTCTGTATTTTGGGCCCGTGATGCCTGCAATTGGCCCGGAGTCTTGCTGGATTTAATTACCAGCCGGCAGAGCTATTCTAGGGCGCAGCCATCTTGCCGTGAGCTCAACGGGCAGCACAAAAGGTGATGTAGTCCACTAGGGACGTAAAGTGCACCGGTTCTAAAGTCAGCAAAAATGTAGTGTCCAGCAAAATGTGAAAAATCCAGGGTGACAACACAGAAAAGGCACATTTCCTACACCCAGTTATTAAGGATAACTAAATATGCGATAGATTGAAACCAAAGATGATGGCAGTTGCTGAGCCCAAAGAATAAACCCAAAGGATGGTAAGAATCTCCAGTCAAAGATTAAACTCTATCTCTGGTTGTTGGTGTCAAACCCAAACAATGAATAAAACAAAAATGAGGGTAGTCTGAAATCCTAAACTAGAGCTAGTCACTAAGCCTAAAGGTCCAGTGTGGTCACACATAAAAAAAGACTGGCTAATCTTTTAGTCTAGAAAGGTGTAGATGAAGTACCAACCTCAAAGTATGAACACAGTGGCCACAGGTTATACCTCAAAAACTATGATAAAAACATTGATGGTAGCTGCCAAATCCAAAGAACGAACCAATAGAACGAGAACAGTTGGTGAACAAAATAATTAATTACTTAACCCTAGGACCGAACCAGAAACTAGACGGTATTTGCTGAACGCACAGAATGAGGTTAGACCCAAGTACTGCGGATAGTTGCAGACCTGAAAGACTTATAATAGTTCCCGGCCCGAATGATTTATGATAGTTCCCAAACCTAAAAATTGAACACTAGGTTTGAGGGTACTCTCTGAACCCAAAGTCCAAGGAGAGTAACTGCACCTTAAAATTAAGGTTAACAACCAAAGTCAAAAAGGAAGAGTAATCACCAAACCTAAAAATTGAACACAAGTACGGAATAGATGCCAAACTCAAACACTGTCGATAGTCGCTAAACAAAATGGCAAGTCAAAAAAGAAATAATCAGCAGACCCAAAGAATGAGAGTAGTCGCTGAATGAGGATTGTGCCGCCTGGCTAAAATAAAAGGTTGGGAGTTGTATCTTACAAAGACTAAGGGAAGTCACCGAACTGTCAAACCAAACCCTAACTCAGAGTTGTGTTATCCATCCTAAAGACAAAGGGTAGTCTCAACATGCTAAGAATTCTCTCTAAAATTAAAGAACATAAATTAATGAGCTCAATGACTGAGACCAGTCATGGAATACAAAGATCGAGGATAGTTGCCGAAGGCAAAACACAGAGTTCATAGGCCATTTGCTAGGAGGGTAATTACAGAGTCCAAAGAAGAAAGTTAGTAACCTAATTCAAGATTTGACCCACAGATTGAGACCAATATGGTCAATAAAGTGAAAGGTCGAGTCAAAAGCATGAGATTACGTACTTGCTACAACGAATGAGGTTGGTTGCCTGACACAGACATTGCAGTTGCTGATCTTAAGAAATGAGGCACATGTAGAAAAAACATTACTTTAACCATGATGTAAATCAGCCATCCTAAAGGTGGTGGCCCCTGATCTCAATAGACCGGACACAAATGTATAACCCAAAGAGGATTTCTGAACATGTTGAAAGAGTTTGTGTGCTGCCCCAAAGAGCGATGGGCCTTTGCCAGTGCCCAGAGAGCAGTGAGCTTCTAGGTCCTCCAAGTCAGTCAACTCCCCATTAAGGTGCATTGTGCTGAATGGATTTTTTTTTCAAGTCTTATAAATCATGTTGCTCCCTTCCAAAGTGAGTCTGATTATTATCTAACTCCTTGGTAGATGTGTTTTATCAATCTCATTAGGATGGAAGCCTGGACCAGCCATTTCAGGTTTCAAACCTGTAATCTGCAGGATAAATTTGGGTCTGTGTAGCAGACCTCTCAACCAACTGAGATATCTTGCTTGGATTAACAGCTTTGATTTGCAGAAATACACACGTCTGAAATAGGTCCATTTACCCTGCAAGCAATTAGAGCTGGACCGGCCATTCTGCTAACCCCCTATTTCCCATTTGACTGGAGGCTAGAGGACTGCTTTCAATGCAGGGTAGGTGTTAATGACCCAAATATGTCCTTTTTTTCCCCAGTGCTTAAATTGAGCCTGTGGTTTCCGGTGCTGGGCAATGGCCCTTAATTGTCAACAGAAGAGATTACAAACCGGCAGGTTGTATACACTGTGCACTGTGCAGGAGGTTGCTAAAAAACCCTGTTACCTTATGCAAAATTGTTATAGAACATAACAAGTGAATCGAAACATAAATAGGTTGTTTGCATTATATTTGTTTGTCAAAATATATGCATGAAATTTCCTCAATCCAAATTAATAAAACATGATAGTATCAACAGTACATGTCATGTTACTTAAATAAACATAGCATATAGTCATTACATCATGCTAGTCACATAAATCGATATACAAGACATTTGAGAGAAAGCCCGATGCATTTCGGGACTGACACGTCCCTTCGTCAGGGGCAACCTGTAGACAAAAATATCAATATTACAAACAACATCAATAATGATTTTTTTGATGTTTTTGAGGGGTGGGTACCAATGCATAAGATCACGTAGAGCTTTAATAAAGCTGTGCTTAATTGTTATGCTAATGTTATTGCTTCACCCTTGTGTGGTTAGTGATGTACTAAATTACTGGAATTAACATTTTTTGAAAAGTATGCTGTTGGTTTGTGAATAAGAAAGTTTGTGAATAAGACGTTGTCTGAAGGGCTTGACCGGTCAGAGACTGGAGAGACGAAAAGTGGAAAATTGTACCTTAGTTCTCAAAGATGTCAGGCTAGAAAAAGGTTCCAACCTGAATGCTGGAAACAAGAAAAGGTGAAAGAAAGAAGTGAAAAAATAGCTGCAATGTGAACGTAGATGCCAATGTGAAAAGAAAATAGAACTGAGCTCACCTTGAAAATGTGGGAAACAGTGGTTTCCCACTGGAAAATGGTATGGCTAGGCGATGCTAAAAAGTAAACAAATGAAAGGAAATGAACTGGTGAACTAAACGCTAAAAAGCGCTGACTCTGTGAAAATGACAATGAAAGAAAACTCACCCCGGTGGGCGTGTGAAGAGATGGCCAAAGGTACTCTATGTTGAAACGTTATTGGCAAATGACCTCATCAAATCACATCATACTGCAAACAGAGAATGACTGGTGTCAAATCAAAAGTGTCAGGTACGCATAAAGCAGGATTAAGAACAGTATTTGTGTCTAGATACTCTACCGTTTCACAAACGATTAAAAAAATTATCATTAACCGATGGGAATTACTGCAAAACGAAAAAGACTTCAACTGACTATTTCATGACAAACCCCTTTTTGCCTACACTAAAGGGAAAAATCTTCAAACGGTACTATCTTTGCCACGAACACCGAAGACCGATTAGGCACCAAAAAATGTAATAGCTGCATCCATTGCAACAATGTTATAGTTGGCAATACATTAACTCACTCTTTGTCAGGTATTAAAATCAGGCTTAATCACACGGGTGACTGCAATTCTTCTAATGTAATTTATTGTATTAAGTGCCCGTGCGGTAAAGCCTACGTGGGCAAAACTGAACGGAAAGTCAAAGTCCGAATAACTGAACACAAAAGTAAGATTAGAACTAAAACCACTACATCTAGTATAGCCACTCATTGGGATGAGGCAAAACACACAATATCACAACTGCGATTTCAAATAATTGAAAAATTAACTGTACGACCAGGCATGGACGTTACAAAAATTTTGTTCCAAAGGGAAATTTGCTGGATCAAAAAATTTAATACTATGTTCCCGGCAGGGCTCAATGATCGCTTTGACATGAGTTGCTTCTTGTAATGTATCCCTTAACAAATATCTGTTTGTATAAACACTACGCAGTTTGTAAATATCCACACTCAAGGTGGTGATCATCACTTATATTTCTTATTCTTCTCTCACATATTCATCTCTTTCTGAATATGTCCACCCCGTGTATACACCTGCTTCCACACCCATCATTATCAGTCAGTTTTTTATGCCACTGTCCCTTGCACCTCTTCCTTGCATTTAATATGCATACCATCTGCTCGTTCGCCGTATTTCTTTCTACTCCACCTTTTATTTGTGATGTTCCTCTTACATCCTCATGGCTTCTTGTTTATTTTCCAGTAGTCACCAGTCCAATTAATCTCTCGCAGTGACATGCTGTCACTTTCTTTACCATTACTTCCTATCACCAAGGAGCGATTTATTTATTTAATCATCCCATCTTAGTGATCTTCCGTCTGTATTTTCCACAATTTCGTATTTTTTCCTACTACTTTTTTTGTTCCGTTCGCGGTCATTTAATTGATCACTTAGTACACTTATCTGTATACAACATTTACATTCTCTTGCATATTTATCACTATTCCATTCTCCATTCAAAGATGACCGCCATAGCCTTTTCCATCAGTCCTTCTTTTATTTTATGTATTTTTACACGCGCATTTAAACGCGCGCCCGAATGGGTTGCATGTCGGTTCAGCTGCCATCTAGTTTTTCACCGTTACCGCGTTAAGAAAATCATCATCGGTGAGTGTTTTCCTGCCTTCATTTTGTTCTTTATCCTGCTATTATGCGTACCTGACACTTTTGATTTGACGCCAGTCATTCTCTGTTTGCAGTATGAAGTGATTTGATGAGGTCATTTGCCAATAACGTTTTCAACCTTTGGCCATCTCTTCACACGCCCACCGGGGTGAGTTTTCTTTCATTGTCATTTTCACAGAGTCAGCGCTTTTTAGCGTTTAGTTCACCAGTTCATTTCCTTTCATTTGTTTACTTTTTAGCATCGCTTAGCCATACCATTTTCCAGTGGGAAACCACTGTTTCCCACATTTTCAAGGTGAGCTCAGTTCTATTTTCTTTTCACATTGGCATCTACGTTCACATTGCAGCTATTTTTTCACTTCTTTCTTTCACCTTTTCTTGTTTCCAGCATTCAGGTTGGAACCTTTTTCTAGCCTGACATCTTTGAGATCTAAGGTACAATTTTACACTTCTCGTCTCTCCAGTCTCTGACCGGTCAAGCCCTTCACACAACGTCTTATTCACAAACTTTCTTATTCAAAAACTAACAGCATACTTTTCAAAATTGTTTAATTCCAGTAATTTAGTACATCACTAACCACACAAGGGTGAAGCAATAACATTAGCATAACAATTAAGCACAGCTTTATTAAAGCTCTACGTGATCTTATGCATTGGTACCCACATGTTGTCCCCTCAAAAACATCAAAAAAATCATTATTGTTTGTAATATTGATATTTTTGTCTACAGGTTGCCCCTGACGAAGGGACGTGCCAGTCCCGAAATGCATCGGGCTTTCTCTCAAATGTCTTGTATATTGATTTATGTGACTAGCATGATGTAATGACTATATGCTATGTTTATTTAAGTAACATGACATATACTGGTGATACTATCATGTTTTATTAATTTGGATTGAGGAAATTTCATGCATATATTTTGACGAACAAATATAATGCAAACAACCTATTTATGCTTCGATTCACTTATTATGTTCTATAACAATTTTGCATAAGGTAACAGGGTTCTTTAGCAACCCCCTGCACAGTGCACAGTGTATACAACCCTGCCAGTTTGTAATCTCTTCTTTTAGTTATAGACGCTTGACCAGACAGCAAGCGTAACACTGTTTCACCATTGTGTACAATTTGAAAATTCAGTCAATTATATTAAACAGGTGTGCGCTTCCCCCCCATATAATTCCCCTTAATTGTCAACAACAGCACTTACCAAGTTGCCACATGGTGGCTTTGTTTGTGTAATTTAAAAAGGAACAATCAATCAGTTAATCAGGTGTTTGTTAAGTGCGACTACTCACCCGAAAGGGGCTCAAGGCGCTGGGGGTGGGTGGGGGGATGGGGTTAGCAGGCTCCAGTCCATCAAGGGGGCGGTCTGTCGAAAAGCCAGGTTTTGAGGTTTCTTGCGAAGATGGGGAGCGATGTTGTCTGTCTGAGGTGGAGCGGCAGGGTGTTCCAGACTCGGGCTGCGAGGAAGGAGAAGGAGCGGCCTCCCAATCTGGTCTTTCTGGTACGGGGGACCACAGCGTAGGAGAGCTGGGCAGATCATAGGGTCCTCTGGGGTGCGTGGAATTCGAGTCGGCTGTTCAGGAATGCTGGTCCGATGTCGTGGAGGGCCTTGTGGGCATGAGTGAGCATCTTGAAGGTGACTCTAGCTTCACTGGGGAGCCAGTGGAGTGTGCGCAGGTGCTGGGAGATGTGGCAGTGTCTTGGCAGGTCGAGGACCAGTCTTGCGGCGGCGTTTTGGATGTTCTGTAGCTTGCGGTGAGGTTTTTGTTTATTCCGGCGTAGAGTGAGTTGCCATAGTCGAGTCTGCTGGTGACCAGGGCGTGAGTGACGGTCTTTCTGTGTTCGAGGGGGATCCATTTGAAGGTCTTACATAAGAGGCGGAGGGTGGGGAAGCAGGAGGACGAGATAGAGTTGATCTGGCAGCCCATTTTGAGCTCAGAGTCCAGGATTATTCCCAGGTTGCGTGCGTGGTCCGTGGGGGTGGGCGGGCTTCCGAGGGCGGGGGGCCACCAGGTGTCTTTCCATGCGTCGGGGTTTGGGCCCATGATGAGTACTTCTGTTTTGTTGGTATTTAGTTGTAGGCAGCTGTTTTTCATCCATTTGGCGACGGCTTCCATGCCTTCTCGAAAATTGTGTCTGGCGGTATTGGGTTCGTTGGATAGGGAGAGGACGAGTTGGGTGTCGTCTGCGTATGACACAATGTTGAGTCCGTAGGTTCTGATGATGGGGGCGAGCGGAGCCATGTAGACGTTGAAGAGTGTAGGGCTGAGGGAGGACCCCTGGGGGACTCTGCAGGTGGTAGGTGTAGGGTCGGAGAGGAAAAGGGGGAGTCTGACCCACTGCGTTCTGCCGGAGAGGAATGAGCTGATTCAGTTGAGGGCCTTGTCTTGGATCCCTGCGTCGTGGAGTCTGTGTATTAGGGTGCGGTGAGCGACTGTGTCGGAATGCCGCTGAGAGGTCGAGGAGGATGAGGGCGGCTGTTTCTCCTTTGTCCAGTAGGGTGCAGTTGTCGTCTGTTGCAGCAGGGAGGGCGGTTTCCGTACTGTGGTTTTTTCTGAAGCTGGATTGGGAGGAGTCGAGGATGTTGTGCTCTTCGAAGGATGTGGCCAGTTGGCTGTTGATGACTTTCTCGATGACTTTCGCTGGGAACGGGAGCAGGGAGAGGGTCTGTAGTTTCTGAGGTCGGTGGGGTCCGCCGAGGGTTTCTTCAGGAGGGATTGACCTCGGCGTGTTTCCAGTCGTCGGGGAATGTGGCGGTTGCCAGGGAGCGGTTGATGGTGTGGCAGAGCATGGGTGCGATGGTGTCGGCGGCTCTGTTGAAAATGTGGTGGGGTAGGGGTCCGTGGGGGCCCCGGAGTGGATTGACTTCATCGTCTTCAACTTCAAAGGTTGTTTAGTAATTCAATATACATAAAAAACAACCAATACTTCCCGTCCAAGCCATTCTTATAGTTTTGAGGGCCTTAAACAGGTACTGTCATTGGCAGCGCTGGCAATGGGTGGTGCAAACTGTGGTGGCCTCCTTGCAAGGCCCTGGTACTTATTTATTCATTTTTTCAAATAATGCACTGGTGTTCCTATTCTACCTGCAACTTCCTGGTGGGGTGCTGCCAGGGTGCCTTAGGTTACCACATTACTGGTGAAGGTCAACACTACGGTCTAACCGATTCGGTCTCACTGCCGGGTCGCTTGGCGTAGAGATGTCCATCCTGTTTTCCTCCGCCTTATCCAGTATTCTTCCCAGAGCTTCTCCATTCTGTGAATAGGTGAGGAGTACCTTGTGCAAGTACGCGGTATCTAGAGGGACCCGCGAATGAGAATTGATATCCCATCGCTTTCAGCCTGGGTCGTAGAGCAAGAAAACTTTTCCTGGTATCTACTGTGGTTTTGGAGTAGTCCAGTGTTATAAAATGTTGTTGTTGTTCTATATAATGTGGTTTTGTTTCCTCATAAAGGCAAGGATGATTTGTACATGCTGGTATCTTAGTGGGTTACAGACAATGGGCCTTGGATGCGGGTGGCTGACCATTCTTTTTGTTGGGGCTCTATGAGCCCTATCAAACTCCAGCGGTTTTTCGAAGATCAGACCTGTGGCTTGCTGTATCTATTTCTCTAGGAGGGTCACACACAGTGCTTGATTTGTAAAATATCAAGTTCCAGGGCTCTGACCAGGAGGCCACTGCAGCTTGCACCACCCATGACCCTTGCCATTGCTGCCAAAACAACTACTAACCATCTCTCTCGCATGTAAATGCGACAGTTCAGATTATTCCAGGTCCCCAAAGCTAAAGGAATGGCAGGGGAGGCAGGTAATAGCAATTTTAATTTATATTGCATTCCTACACAACCGTTGTTCTGCTGTTCTCTAAATTAGATGAGCAGCGCCACCATGTGGTAGACTGTTTTAATTATGGTGTTGACAATTTGGTGCCGGTGCTGAGCACCGGAAACCATTTAAGTGCCGGTGCTGAGCACTGGAAAGCACCAGCTCAAATTAAGCACTGGTCACACAATGGCTTGCTTCATCTTCGCTGCCCTCTGGCATGCCAAAAATTTGCAGGTTTCCTCTCCGATTTCTGTCTTCTAGGTCTGATAGTTGTTTTGCATATGATCTGGAGGACGTTTCAATCTTTGATATTGACTTTTGTGTGCAGGTCATATTATCCTCCAGTTGACTTATTCTGCTTTCTGCTTTGACCACCTTCTTGTTGGTCTCTTTAATTTCTAGGCGCATTGCTGAGATTTCTAAGTGCATGGAGTCAGTGTTTTCTTTTGTAGATGTTGCTAGTTCGTGAACTTCTGCTAGTTTCACTAGGATTGTTTCCATCGTTGCACGTATGTCCTGTTTGTTCTTGACCAGGGAGTCTGGGTTTGGCGGATCAGATTTGACCCTCATGAGGGTCGATTTATTTTCTTTCTTGCTCATACTATTACCGGAGATTTTCCCAACTCTAGGACTTTGCATATATTCAACCACAGGAGGGATTGTTCAGATATCAGCTTCGGGCGCCACCAGTAATAATGAGTGCTTGCTGACGAATGCCATATCTTCACTCTGAAGTTTACCTGATCAAGAGTTGTGCACTGTAACTTGACCTTTTGTAGTCCCCCTTCCGTTGCTTGCAATGATCGTCGTGCACCTGGAGGGATTGAATTCACCAGCAGTATCCAGCAACAACATTGGTGAGTGGTAACTCAATTCCAGTAGTAATTTCAGTGCCAAGGCTATAATGGTTTGATGGGTTAATGCAGCAAAGACTCCTCGCATTCCAAAGTAGTGGCCTCCCGTTGTCTTAATGTTTTGGATGCTAGAATTTTGTCAGAGCAAATGCGTAAAGCTAATGCTTAAAATTTACTCCAGCCATACTCCTCCATTGCTTCAAAAACTGGGTATTTTGTGGACCAATGCTCCAGTGGATTCGCTTAATTCGTTTGTGTGTTTCACAATTCCTGCTCCATGTTAAGGTCAGGAAGTTCACAGCTTGTCTTTGTCACAATTCAGGGGCCATTTTGGGACCAGGAACCCCTTGTGCGTTGCTGTAGACATTCAAAATGTCTCAAAATCCAGTAAATTTGTATTTTTACTTGTTATTTACCTGCGTCGATGTCTTCCTCATGTAGTTCGCTTGTTTGTAATTGGGTATGATCCTCTGTCCACCGCAAGTGATGGTCAAAAACCGTTCAAGTGTGTTTCACAATCCACACAGCATGTTAAGGACACACAGTTCACAGCTTGTCATAGTCACAATTCAAGTGCCATTTTGGAGCCAGGCACGCCACGTACGTCGCTGTAGACAATCGAAATCACTCGAATTTCCATTTATTATTCATTATTCTACCTGCACGATCCTTAGCCCCCGCAATCGCTGAGATGAGAACGACCGGGAACGGCCGGGGTAGAATTGTGGTGAGTTGCCCGGGGAGATGTTTGTTTGTCAATTTCTTCTCATCTTATTTTTAGTCTTTGTTTTCCTCAGATAGTTTTTTTGGCTCTGGTTCCATTTTTGTTTTAATATCTTGTCAAGCACCCCTGGTACTGCGGTACTGCGGTGTTGCGTTTCCTCTCTGTTAGGCTCCCCGGATGTTCTGCTTGAGGGTTTTATCCGTAATGGAGCAAGGTCTCCTGTATCAGAGTGGGAATTGCCAGTTTCCTCCTTTTTTTTTTTTTTTTAGAGCTGTAGACTCTTAAGTGATCTAGGGAGGCTCAGGGTGGTTTTCCGTGAGCACAGGTCTAAGAGGTTTCAAGTGGCCTTGTTGTTCCGTAGTATGGAGGCTCCCGCTGTTCAATGAGTCAGCAATGAAAGCCGGCGCACCTCGACGCCACAATCTAGAGGTCTTAGACCATCAGAATTTTGTTCCTTGTCGCCGCAGCATCATCTCTGGCCAAAACGGGTAGAATATTTTCCACGATTCTTCATGAAAATTCTGTTTATGCGTCCCCTTGAGGCAGAGCTACTCGCTTGCACCGTCATCTTCCTTGAGCTCTAAACCACACCCCCCTTTCATAATACTTCGAAGGAAGAAAAATACAGGCAATAAGACAACTCTCAGATAATGACAATTTAGTCATCAAACCCGCAGATAAGGGAGGAGCCGTAGTCAATCAAACAAGGGAGGCATACAAGGCGGAATGCCTCCGCCTGCTGAATGACACCAGCAACTATGAACCCCTCTCCAGAGACCCCACAGAGAGAATAAGAAGTCAAATTGGCGGGATGGTAGAAGAAGCCCTGGCCCATGACTGGATCTCCAGGAAAGAAGGTGATTTCCTGACCAACAAATATCCAGTAACCCCATATTTTTACACTATTCCCAAAATACACAAGAATCTGCACCAACCACCGGGACGCCCCATTGTCTCAGGTATAGGGTCGATTCTTGAACCACTCTCAAAGTTTGTGGATGCCTTTCTGAGACCTATCATACAAGGCACCGAAACATATCTAAAGGACACTAAAGATGTATTAAGAACATTGCAGGACATACCTTTTGACCTCCATAAACAACTATTGATTGGTTTGGGCATAGAAGGCCTCTATAGTAGCCTACCACACACAGAAACACAAGACATTCTGGAAGAAGTCCTTTTCGCAACAGATTGGGAGTATCAGACTCCATGCAACCTAGTGATGGAATTTTGCAAACTAGCCTTGACGGAGAACGTTTTCAAATTCAAAGACACCCTTTAACTACAGAAGCATGGTAGCAGCATGGGTAGCACATTTGCTCCAAGTGTGGCTGGACTATATGTACACTACCTTAAAAAACAAAAGATTTTAGCAACACTAAACCCCTACATTACTAACATTATACTTTGGAAAAGATATATTGACTACATCTTAGTAATATGGAATGGTGATGAAAAAACAGCTAACAATAGGCAGAATGACTTCCTAAAATTTACACACAGCATTTCCAGAACAGAGTTGGTATTCTTAGATTTGAACATTTTCACACAGGAAGGAGGCCTTAAAACCACAACCCATTTCAAGCCTACAGCAAAAAACGGTCTACTTCCCTTCGACAGTTTTCACCATAGACATCTGAGGGAAAACCTACTATTCGGACAATTTTTAAGACTCAGACGAAATTGTTCTGAACTTTGTGACTACAACACACAAGCTGCAGATCTGCGTTCCGAGTTAGAGGCAAGGAAATACCCACATAGAAAAGCTATGAAAAGAGCAAAAATAACAGAGAACCCCTTTAGAGCCCCCAGTACAGAAAGAAAAAGAGGTTCGCCCCATCTGTATCACCACCTATAGCTGTGTATCGAATGAGGTGAAAATATTATCAGCAAACATTGGTGAATTCTGAATGGCAGCGATACACCTGTAACGAAACCGATGTTCTCCCACAGAAGAGGCCAAAGCCTTAGGGACATGTAGGTACACACCAGATCACGCACCCCTACAGACAGGTCAATGGGAAAGAGTTTCATCACACCTCTCAACGGACACCACCCATGTGGCAACTGCAGTGTGTGCCATCTGACACAAACCAGGAAAACCATTACTTTCAATAATAACACAAATGGGAATTATGACTATTCACCAACTGCAACACGGAGAGGGTGATCTATATAATCACCTGCCCGTGTAATTTACACTATATGGGGATGATGTTGTAAAATCAAGACCAGAATCTGCGAGCCTCGTAGTAAGTTCAGATGCCAATGAACAACATCTAAAATGACCACCCATTACATGGAACACCACCATACTGTTAACGACTTACGTTGGGCAGTAATCGAACAAGTGAGTCTTAGTTGTTCGAGAAAGAACAGCGGTGGGTCTAAGACTCAAGTCACACGAGATCGGCCTGAATGAAAACATCTCCTGGGGCCAGTTTATATGACTAACCCTAGATCCACCAGTGACCACCTCAGCGCCTGAAAAGTTTTCTTGCATTGTGACCATTTCCTCATGATACTTTCATAAGCCTGGGGTCAGTTTATATGACTAACCCTATATCCATCTGTGACCACCTCAGCGCCTGAGAAGCTTTCTAACACTGTGATCATTTCCCAATGGTGTTTTTCTAAGTCTGATAGTAACAATGGATGGCCTTTATGTCTGCACCAACATCGACACACATATGTCTACAAATTAATCCACCTTGTATATACCGGTGTTGGCGATCTAGCACCAACTGACACCAGACAAAAGCAAGGTGTATTGTATCATAATTTTTATTATAACTTTATTAGAAGTTTTCAGGTTCTGCTCCAGGCGAACCCGGGTACATCCCCATTTCTTGACAACAACTTACTTTGATTATTAAAGCTTAAAAGGAAATGGTCCTAATAATTCCGCTGCTTAATTTTTTTCAGATTGTGTGGGTACTTTCCCATCGTGCATTACTAATATAGAAACATGAAAAAATGTGTTTTCCCCTGAGTAGCCCAGGTGCGAACTCAGGGACAGGGGACGCGCCTCAGCTAGGCAAAGAGAGAGCTCTTCTCTTCGAGACAGTTAGCGGTCTAGTGCCGTACCGCCCCGAGGACGCCGACATCAGCACGTCTAACACGCCACGCCCCTCCGACATCTCCGGAGCCACGGAAAAATGCGTAATCCCATAACAAGGGAGTAGCCCTGACAAAGTAAGTCCTACCATGACAAATTTCAGAATTCCGAGACTTAAGGTTTGGTGGAGCTCTCCTTCTAACTATAGGAGGTTTTCTAAACCTTTGCTGCATCTAATTGTCCTGTTTGAAATACTGTGTTTTATACTACCAGAGTATGACTACAGGCCTCCCTTCTCCCCCGGTTGGACTCATGAGACCTAACTAGGGCATATTTACATGTATGCAATGTATTGCATGCAGTATTGCTCTTTTTGGGAGCAGGTCCTGTGTGTGTGTAGGTACTGTGTGTCTAACCTAACCCTTGCATTGAAATCATTTTTCACAGTGTGCTCACATGTTCAGAGTATGAGAAATATATCACTATCCACTCACTTTAGTGCATGATGGGCAACACATAATACATTTATGAGGCCCACGGCCCATGCGTATTTTTAATGACTCGTTTTCTTTCCCAACCTTTGTAGAAAACTTAAGAACAGACTAAATAGGTGAGGTATACCTTTATTTTCATGTATTTTCATTATATCTAATTTTTCACTTTTTAAGAGATTTGATGACTGTAGGAGTGGTAACAGGGAGTAACCCCCTTAGATCCTGATGAAAAGCCTTGAGGTAGGTCTTGAAACTAGTCGACCAGTGAAACAAAGGATCAATTACCCTAATAGTTTCTCGTCATCCCCATTTTTAATCATATTGACTAGGGAATTGAATAAAATAGTCCTTTTTCCACTAGCCAGATATTTTTAACAGAGTCTCCCACGTATACGTTGGTCGTAGCACGCCTCATTCCGTAGCAGGTTAGGGATGAACCCTATGATGAAGCATGCCACCAAGGGGTTACCGTGGTGGGTGAGGGTTACATGGCGGCCATCTTGCTGGTCACCCCCCCCAAAATTATTCCAATTTACATCCAGTGTATGTAATTGTACCTCTAGTTAATCTCTGAATCTAAGGCTATTGACCCAGTCTATTACCTCTCCTCCCAGTATTGTTGCTCAAAAACCTGTTTCAAAAAACTGCTTTGCATACTAGGAAATATAAGATATATGTATGGCTGCTCTATAGTTTAATCGCCAGACATGCCTTCATTTTGCTTTGTGGGTGTTTACCGAGAGTCCCTGCCAAGAACAACATGCCATAATCTTATGTATGTCAATTCAGGCTTCTGGAATGTGTCCCTCTCTGCAATCTCTAGTCGTCAAACCAGTCCTTCTAATCATAGGAGAGGATTCCATGCTTTTGATAGCCGGTAGGAAGGGTTGCAGGACCTGCTTTATTTGTTGACGGTATTTTAAACTATAACACATCCAAGAATGAAGCGTTTTGTAGCTGCTGTCCCTTGTGTTCAGATAACAGTAGGCCGTACTTTGTCGGGAAATTGAAGTTGTTGTTTCCTTTTCCTTTCTTTGGCGATAATGCTGCTTGTACAAACAGCAAATAGTTCTTTGGGGGAGTGTTTTGTTTTTCAAATAGTTGCTTTGCTTAGAAACGAGTAAGCTGGTGAGGAGGAAATAGGACTCCATGTTGTTGACTTCTTTTAGGTTTGTGGAAATGATGCAGTCCCCATGAATTATGGAAGATAAACCATGGGAATGACATAATTCCCACCCATGTCGGCGGTTAATGTAGTACTTCTGCATAAGGCTTGTATTTGTGCTTTAGCAGTTGAATTTCCCAATCTTTTAATCCCACTGTGCGCCCCTAGCTGCCAACATTGGAAAGCGCCACTGGTCTGGAGCTACTCCATTGAAGGAAGGCAGCAGAGTGAGACGGCTCTAGGTATGTCCATCCTTGGGCACAGCCACTTCGAAGCACCTAGTGTGTGTACAGCGAATGTAGGGGATGTGGGGGGCTGGCACAACCTACGCTACGGCTGCTGAAGACGAGCAGGACAACTGGGATGGAGTTTAGGGGTAGCAGACTCCTCCTTTGTGCTCTCAGCTCCAAGACACATTAGGGTGTAAGTGTTCCTTAAATATTTCAAAATATAACATTACATAAATAGTTCCACAGACTAAAGGGGTCTCCAACCAGTAGCTCGTGAGCTACTGTAGCTCTCCAGCTACCTCTGAGTAGCTTACCTGTGTGCAGACCAGCTTATTAAATTAGAAAGCTTTTGCTTGGTTGAATCAATATACATATAAAAAAATGAGATTATACAATAATATTAGTAGCTCTCAATGCCTTTCATTGAACATAAGTAGCTCTCAGTACAGAAAAGGTTGAAGACCCCATTGGCTAGGCCAGGCCTTGGTGTGCAGGAGAGGGATGGATGGCAGTGCGCGTCCTGCAGATGGAAGAAATAAGGCTTTACAAACTGCCAGCCACTATCTGTTGACTTCACCGGTCTATCACCACCCACGGATGGGCACGGGTCACAATATCCTGGTAATGTGATGGGCACATATAGCACTCTAGTTGCCAAATGTTAAGCGGCTCTGGTGTAAAGATTTTTGAGCCCCCTTTGGGTGCCACTTTTCCTTTTGCATCAGGGACGTTTTTGATATCATGTGTTGCAATCTGATATCCTCTTGTCACCATGGGTGGTGATGACACGAGGCAGCTTTACACAAAGGGCATAGTGTGGCACCGGCCCTAAAGGGATGTAAAAATGAAGCACTAGTAAGAAGCCTGTAGACAGGACGTGACGTGTACCTATTTATTGTTGTGCTTCCCAGCAGTACATAACTTCCCAGCAGCACATAACCTCCCAGCAGTACATATCTTCGCAGCAGTACATAACTTCCCAGCTGTACATAACTTCCCAGCAGCACATAACTTCCCAGCAGCACATAACTTCCCAGCGGTACATAACTTCCTAGCATTACATAATTTCGCAGCAGTACATAACTTCCCAGCAGTACATAACTTCCCAGCAGTACATAACTTTGCAGCAGTACATAACCTTTCCCAGCAGTACATAACTTTTCCCAGCCGTACATAACTTCCCAGCAGTACATAACTTCCCAGCAGTACATAACTTCCTAGCATTACATATTTCGCAGCAGCACATAACTTCCCAGCAGCACATAACAGCACATAACTTCCCAGCCGTACATACCTTCGCAGCAGTACATACCTTCCTAGCGGTACATAACTTCCTAGCATTACATAATTTCGCAGCAGTACATAACTTCCCAGCAGCATATTGCTTCTCAGCAGCATATTACTTCTCAGCAGCACATTACTTCCCAGCAGCACATTACTTCCCAGCAGCACATTACTTCCCTGCAGCACATTACTTCCCTGCAGCACATAACTTCCCAGTAGCACATAACTTCCCAGCAGCAGTACATAACTTCCCAGCAGCAGTATATAACTTCCCAGCAGTACATAACTTTGCAGCAGTACATAACCTTTCCCAGCGGTACATAACTTTTCCCAGCTGTACATAACTTTGCAGCAGTACATAACTTCCTAGCATTACATATTTTGCAGCAGTACATAACTTCGCAGCAGCACATAACTTCCCAGCTGCACATAACAGCACATAACTTCCCAGTAGCACATAACTTCCCAGCAGCACATAACTTTGCAGGAGTACATAACCTTTCCCAGCAGTACATAACCTTTCCCAGCAGTACCTAACTTCCCAGCAGTACATAACTTTGCAGCAGTACATAATTTCCCAGCATTACATAATTTCCCAGCAGTACATAACTTCCCAGCAGCACATAACTTCACAGCAGTACATAACTAACCTTTCCCAGCAGTACATAACTTTTCCCAGCAGTACATAACTTCCCAGCAGTACATAACTTCCCAGCAGTACATAACTTCGCAGTATTACATAACTTCCCAGCATTACATAACTTCCCAGCAGTGCATCATTTCCCAGCAGTACATCATTTCCCAGCAGTACATAACTTTCGCAGCAGTACATAACTTTCGCAGCAGTACATAACTTTCGCAGCAGTACATAAATTTCCCAGCAGTACATAATTTTTGCAGCAGTACATAACTTCCCAGCATTACATAATTTCCCAGCAGTACATAACTTTTGCAGCAGTTCATAACTTCGCAGCAGTTCATAACTTCCCAGCAGTACATAACTTTCGCAGCAGTACATAACTTCGCAGCTGTACACAACTTCCCAGCAGTACATAACTTTCGCAGCTGTACACAACTTCCCAGCAGTACATAACTTCGCAGCATTACATAACTCTTCGCACCAGTACATAACTACCCAGCATTACATAACTTCCCAGCAGTACATAAGCTTTGCTTGTCTTCTCTGGAGAGAGTATTCTAGCCTCGTTCGCCTTCGGTCAGCGAGGATACTAGGACCGTGAAGGAGGCTGGAGTTCCAAAGTGCATTAGGGCCATAGAAGTGCGCTGTACAGATGCATGCAATGCAACCTATCATGTCCCCTACTGACTCCTGATGTGACCCCCTTGCCTCTCTGAGGCTGCCGCCTGTGTACAATTTACTCCCTACCTGAGTTCTGAAAACTACCCACTGTCGCCGGCCGGTACCTCTCTAAAGCCTAATTCCCAGTTCGGGGCTTGCTTCCCTCCCCTACCCACCATCATTTTGGCCCGTAAATGAATTGAGATATAACAATGTAATGTGTTGACCAGAGTAAAATAAGACACATGAAATAATGACAAAAGCATGACCATCCTGAGACTTGGGTATCTGGTCACCGAAAATGGGATGGATAACGGAATATTATCACACAGCCTTTGACTGCCTATGACATCAAAGGGTTGACGAGCCTCTCAATAGCCTTCTGTTTACTGCTGAGGAGAAAGGTGAGGTGGGATGGTGGGTAGTACAAAAACAGAACAAATCTTTGGGAGCCATTGCTGCCTTCATGGCCCCTGAGACAATGGGATAACCCAGTACCGTTTGGGGTACCAACGCACAAGCAAGGGGTATCATATGCAACTCTTAATTCACCTCCACAAAGGAGAATCCAGCCCGAAGTGAACTAACCGCCCTTCACGATAACCCTCCATCCTTTCCCGATGTCCTTAGTTGAGTTGGAATTTTAACAGTCCTTGTCACTAGATGTCACTGCACTCTTTCCACACCTTTTCGGCATACCACAATTTTCTGTCAAATATATTTACCCTTTCCCCACTAAGTCAGAAGTTGCTGAATTTGTTAAAAACCCGAGCTTCAAAGAAATGGTACACCAAAATACAAATCTCCGAGTTAAATTATGGTTGTTATTCTGTATTCAGCACCGTGTAGGTGTTGTATCCATCTTTCATGTAGGTGTGTACAGACCACAGGGGCACAGGAATCATGTTGAATGATTAATTTTTTCTTGTTGCCTCTCAGTTGCTTGTTCATGAGCGAGCTTGCCTGAACCCATGCTGTCCCTACTTAGACCAGCTATGTCTTGTTCCATCCCATACTTCTTGTCTAGTCCCTGGGACAGGGAGTGGATTCCAGTGTTCAAGCAGTGCTTAGTTTGTAAAATAATACGTGCGAGGGCCCTGACCAGGAGGCCACTGCAGCTTTCACCACCCATTGCCCTATCTTTGCAGCCAATGGCGGAACCAAAACAACTACTAACCATCTCTCTCACCTGCAAGTGTGACGGTTCCGATTATTTCAGGTCCCCAAAGCTAAAGGAATGGCTGGGAATTCAGGTATTAGTATTTTAATAATTTATATGGTATCAGCCGCGGTCCATGCAGGTATCAGGTAACAGTGGTAGGGCAGTGGGGCCAGGTAGGGGGGTATTTCAAGGGACGATGCAGAGGGAAAATTAATTATTTATTTAATTGTCCCTCAACATCGTCCCTCGAAATCCCTTCACCCGGCCACACTGCTGCTACCTGCACGGACCGCGGCTGTATTGTATTCCTAAACAACCACTGTTCTGCTCATCTCTGTGTTAGATGAGCAGCCCTGCACCGGAAACCACTGGCTCAAATTAACGATTGTGTTCAAGGAGGATTGACACCCACAAGATCCTATTGTCCTCCTTACGACATGACCTTTTCCCCATCTTTGGGAAATAAGCATTGGCAAAACCAGTAGGTATTGCCTTTGGGACTTATTGACTTTGCCAATGGTTTTAGCCAATGTTGCATATAGCTAAAAAAAAGAGAAAAAAAGCCTATGAAGAGGCTTGCCCAATCATTTTGTAGGCATGAGCGTGTTTGGTTAATGATTCAAGTTGGATTCTATTAACAAAAAGATAAAAAGTAGTGGGGGGAGCTGGAATCATGGATGGGCGGGGTTGGGGAACCAATAGGAGGGTGGGAGAAGCAACATACGGATGCAGGTGGGTAGAGCAACACGGGGCATAGGGAGGGAAGCAAATTGAGAGATGAACGTGATGTGGGGGAAGCAAAAGGATGCACGATAGAGCTGGAGGGCAGAAGCACATAGGCAAGAAATAAATGCGGGGAGAAGCATCACAGAGGAGCGCAGGGAGAAGCCCACAGGCAGTAAAAGAGCAATACGAGGGTGGCGAAGGAGGGATGAATATAAGGGAGATAGCTGGAAAACACATTCTCTCTTTTGCAGTGCGTAAACAAAAAGAAAAAAAAGTAGCACTTGAAAAGAGACCCGTGGAAGGACAGAATGCGTCCAGGCTCCATGGGGAAGACAAACTTACAAAGAGGAAGTAAAGCCCACACAAGCTAATGAATAAGAAACAAGCAAATGCAATTGACAATAGAACCAGAAATGGGTGTGCTTTAAGCCCACTGTAAGATAAAAATACGTCTCACAACAGGCAGGGCATGCGCTGTCTAGTAGGTTAGACCAAAATATTACACATCTCCAACATGATATCTCCCCCCATGCGATGACACATTTTAAAAATTGCTTTTTAATAATTGTCATTACATAGTACGTCTTTATCATAACTATGTTCACTTTTTGGTATAGTCAAACAATATCATTCTTCATTAGATCAACAAGTACACAACCAACATTATGCCCATCCAAACCAGTCCTGACCACCCTACATACTGGCATGCGTCCGTTAAGTTTACTTTAACATTCATTAAATCATTTCTCATTGTTCTATTATAAAATGCCTAATCTTCATATAATGTATCTGCTCTACTCCACTAGGCCAACCTGTTTTAATATGTGCACACAAGGGTCTTGTTGCAGTATTCTGTTATTTGGTAGTAGTCTTTGCACAAGGATGTATTTTGTTTTATGGTATGTGTTCGTTGGATTTAGATGTTAATGACATTATATTAATGTCCCAATCATTGTTTGTCGGTCTTTGCCTGTAAATCTTTGCTGTGTTTTAATAACTGTCACGTCAGCTAAGGCCAGCTTTTAGGTTTGGCTTGACATGTGCAGCTGTCTACATACCATATGTGATAAACCTAAAAAGAGCATTCAGGAGTATTACAGAAAGGGGCTTTGGCTTCACCCACATTTTGGTGGACAGCAGTACATCTTTGATTGGACAGAGGTTGTGTGCTTTCACAGAAAAATTGCTTCCCCTTCATGAAGCTGATTCTTTTTTTTTGTTTTTTTGTTTATCTACCTGCCTGAGCCAGCACCAGTATAGCTTCCTAAGCTTGAACTTTCAGGGGACACACATAGCACTGTAGCAGGGAAGAGGATGTGGCTTAACAGCTAGAAGCAGTTGACCTCAAAGCTAGGGAACCGGGTTCGAGTCTCGGCTGGAACGCTAAACCTCCTTTGATTCTGGGCAAATCATTTAATCTCCTCGTGCCTACCAAAAATGAAAGTAGCTGGTGCTCAGGTAAAGCGCTCTGATACCTTATACAAAGTTGTGCCTTTGAAGTGGGGAGAAGCTTCTAGTGGCATGCTTTTGAATTGCACAGATGTCCTAACTTACTGTCACTGGCTCCAGACTAACTACAGGGGGTATGCAGCCCTTTGTTTACTTTGTCAGGTCCGCAAAACTGCACACACAAGGTGCAATGGTGGGCCTGAGACTTGTTTAAAGTGCAACTTAAGTGGGTGGCTCTATCAGTGCTGCAGGCCCACTAATGGCATTTAATTTACAGGACCTGGGCACAAGTAGTGCTACGTCACTAGGGACTTGCAAGTAAATTAAATGTGCCAATTGGGTTTAAACCAATTCAGCACGTTATAAGGGGATGACACAAGCAATCCAGCATTGGTTAGCAGTGGTACAGTGCCCAGAGCCCTAAGGCCAACACAAATGAATTCGGCAAAAAGTAGGAGTGAAGGCATAAGGTTTGGGATGACTCTGCAGAAAGGGCCAAGTTCAACACCAACCATGAGTTTGTTGTCCCTGTGAAATACTTGCACCCCCAAATGCTTAAAGGGCTTTTTAACCGTTTTACCTCTTGAGGAGAAATTCTGTCTGTGTCTTTTGGTGCATCTGGACCTGTAAGCTCACACTCTGTTGTGTCAGCGAAGCTGTTGCAGGGGCTGGCATGATGGTAATGATTTTATGCAGCGCCAGGTGGTGTATGTAGATGGAGATTGTGAAGGCCTTTGGAATATAGTCTGTTGCCTTCAGAATTAGCCAAGCTCTCCGAGTCCGAGGTGTCTTCTTTTTTTTCTGCAGTGATGTTTTCTTGACCTTGATGTGACTGTTTCTTGTGTTGATCGGAGAGATTGTGGTGACTGCTCCCTGAGCCTGAAGAGAAGTGTAGCTGGGATGTGATAAATGGCTCCCAGAATAGTAGCAAGAATTTCTAGCTGTCACACCTCGCTGCTCTCATCCTCACTTCCATGTGATGCTTAGAGCTGGTGAATTTTGCTCTGATCTGACAGCCTCGCAGAGTTTCTCATCCTAATCTGATGATGGTTCTTCTTGTCCTTGATGGATGCCTCTTGCTCTGTCTCTTTGGGTAGTGCAAGTCTTGTCGATTTCCCTCTCTTGTGTGATGAACTCGTGCCCATCAACTCCCTTTTCTTTGTGGGGCCTTTTCTTAGGGTGTTTGTGTCGCAATGTCCAGGATTTGCTTGCATTACTAGATCTTCTTTGGTTTGTTTCTGTTTTTGACCACTCAAAACGGGTGTTGTAAGGTTCTACTTTCTTGGAATGTGTGACTGCTCGACGCCTCCTCGCATGTGTCTGTGGAGCTGCATGCCCCAAATAACAAACAGCATCTCGGTGTGTGTGCATCTCGGTTGGCCTTGTCTCTAGGTGGCCAGGTTTCAGCCTTACTCTCCTCTTGCGGTGGGTAACTAAGATGATGATATTGTGTTCTACATCTTCCATTGTGGTGTCTTCTTGCTGACCTATCTTTGCTCTCTTGGGACCTTTGCTTGACCCTGTAACCCTCTGTTTCCTCTCTGTTGCTTTTGTTTTCTTTGATGCTGTGGGAGACAATCCTACTTTTTAGGTCGAGCATGGGCAGCGAATGCGCTGCTTTGAAAGGCATGCTGTATTGAGGAATGGAATAAAAGCTCCGCCCATTTTCCGCCCATCTTTTCAATTGGCTCCTGTTACAGTCCTTTTAAAATCGTTGCTTTTCATGCGTGAATAGGCTTACTAGTCCCGCCTTGTCTGCATTTGTAACCTCCCATAACAACTGGACTTTTTACTTGTGGTCTCATACGGTCTGCTTTATCTAGTAGGTGAGCACTATTTTCTTACATGTCTTCCCCTATCCCTCCCACGACGTCACCGCCCACTTTTACATTGTTATTATTAATGTATTTGTTTCTGTCAAGTCAAGAATACTTTATTTGTACACACATAGTTTCATTTAAAAGACAGCAAGTCCACATACACAAAATTTACAAATTTTAAAATGATCACTATCAGCTGCGGACCGTAAAAAACAGTAAAAAGATCATTTAAAATATAATATATGATCTCAACAGTTCCTAGGGAGAGTAAAAACTCCATTGCCAGTCTGTAGTTCGTAATCCCTGCAGAAAGTAATAAAGGGTGAATAAACTGTCTCCTCTGGGGGGTATAAAATCTATAGAGGACCACTGACAGAATATCGAGGGTCAGAATATCGACCTACAGAAATATCGACGCAAGAATATCGATGTCCTGAATATCAAAGTCCTATCCACATAATGGTAAGTACAAGAATAGCGATAAAAAATATTGTTGTTAAAAATATTGTTTTTTTTTAATGTATAAAAAATAATGTAAAATAAAGTAAATAAAACATATAACTAAAATAAACATAGTTAAAAATATTTTAAAATGTTTAAAATTATAAGTAATACATATAATGTAAAAATCAATTAAACATATATATCTAAAAAACATAATATATGTAATTAATACTATTTATAAATAATTCTTTTAATAACTTATAAATTGTTAAAAACATATTAAAATTATAAATACATATATATATACACATACATCAATAATATAAATTAAAATTAAAAAGAGATATAACTAATTAAATCATTACAATATTTTCAATCTTGGGGGCGTGGTTTGGACGCCGGAGAAGATGGCGGCTTAGCGCGGCGCTCCTCCCGTGGACGGCGATCACGGATCGTTTTTGGGAGTAACGAGCCATGCTGTGCCGGTGAAAGTACACACAGGAGGATCGGAGGGTAGTATCTCCGCCTAGGCTGAATCTGGGTCAACTGGGTGCCTCTGAGGACGAGATCTGACTCGGAGCACTGGAGCCGGTTCCCATGCGGTAGCTGCGAGCGGCGCCTGCGGCCACGGGACCCTGCCGAACCCGGCGGATCACGCCGGTACTAACGCGAACCTGGAACTATGATCGGCGGACAGCAGAAGGGACCCTGATGCACCTAAGGACATACGGCAATCGTGAGCAATTTCTATGTTGTATTGGGGTCTGACTACGTCGATGTTTGATGTCCCAGCCATGTGGAACGCCGTGAGGTAAAATGGCGGCCGTCCCTGGGTGATTGTCAAAGCGTGTGTGCACTGGCCTGAGAGAGGTGGTCGGCATGGAAAGTAACGTCCTTGACCTGCAGGAGGGATGGTATATTCTCTATCACGCGGGCGTGTCAACCTGTACAACCTCGCATAGAGCGATTACGAGAGCCTCAGGCACACGAAACATCAAGATGGCGGCGATAGTGGCTTCTGCCGGTTTGTGAGGCCCATGTGGGTTCGGCGGAGCTATTGTATTGAGGTGGGTGACCAGCATCGGTCTGCTAATGGAGTGATGGGGAGTGCGATGTCATGGGACCAGAGCGCTACGGAAGCTACTGAGGCCGCGAATGCGACAGCAGATGTCTGGTTTCCAATGTAAAACACAGGGATGCTGCAAGAAACTCCCATGTATTTTTCGGGTGACGGCGATGGTTGTAAAGCGGCGACTAGTGGATTCTTTTAGTGTCACCACGAACAGCATCGGCTCATCTGAAGCTCGACACTGCATTTGTGCATTCAGGCTACACATGTAGGTCACTGGTCTGTAATAAGTGCACTGTAGACGGCAAGGGTGGAAGGCAAATGATCTAAGAGATGGTCTGCTGACGGATTTGCCCTCATAATGTGCTTCTGCACTATCTGCTAAGATGATGTTTGAATATGACGAGGTGGAGCTGCAGGTTGGGTTGGGCGCCCGTGGTGTGCTATGTGCCTAACTCTGCACCTGGACCCATCGACATCACTCTCTCTACGTGGTACAGGCCTAATATGGGGCACTCTAAGCTATCAACTTTCTGATCTCCCGATAGTACCGGTGACAGGCGGTGGAGGGATACCACAGCAGTATCAGAACAACATTGTATATCTAATCGGCACACGGCTGTAGGTCCGAACAGGAGGCTTTTTGCTGCTAGCTGACTGGGCCTCGATCTGATAGGGCCTTAGTGGAAATCGTATGCTGGGATCTCAAGTCCGGTAGGCGGTTCTTCGAAACGAATAAGATGGGGGACAAAGACACAAAAAATCTCAAAAGACTCAAGGCTGAACCTCCTAATCCGATCTCCCCTGTCAAAGGTAAAAAAGATGTAACAGACACGATGGACATGATACTAAATAGATTGGAAGAGGTTAGGGAGATTGCGAAAGCCACGAAAGAAGAGATTGTGGCTATCCGGAAAGACATCAGGGATACAAATGCCAGACTTACAGAATCGGAGTCAAGAATTAGTCGGCTGGAGGACACGGAGGTTGCAACATGTAGCTCACTTAAGCGCCTGCACATCTCCTCGGAGCAGATGTCAAGGAAGTTGTCGGAATTGGAGGACAGAAATCGGAGAGGGAACCTAAGGATCTTTGGAATTCCGGAGGGTTCCGAAGAGTCGTACGAGTCGTGTGTCCCATTCCTAGAGGCATGGTTTTCGCAGGCCACCAATCTCAATTTCCGTCATCCATTAGAGTTTGATAGAGCTCATAGAGTCCCTGGAAGAATTACACCGGGTCAAAAAGGCCCACGGCCTATTGTTTGTAAACCCTTACGTTATCAACACGTGGATCAAATACTGTCATTTGTGCGTAAGAACAATCATACACTTTGGAAATCCAATAAAGTTTACATATCTCAAGACTACAGCAAAGAAACTGTTGACACGAGGAAAGCCTTTCTTGCCCTACGTCCTCAGTTGAAATCGCTGGGCCATCAGTTTGGCTTTGTGGGTCCTGCAAAATTCCGGGTAGTCATCAGAGGGTCTCCACAGGTCTTCACAGATCCAGTGAAATTGGGGCGAATCCTGGAAGGCGATGTAGAACAACGTATGGAGACCTCGTCGGTGGTCTCTGCTTCCTCCTCAAAATAGGTCTCTTAAAGGACTATGGCAGTCTGTTGTGCCGATGTTACGTTGATGGCAATATAACGATGGGTCCTGACGTATTGTTGATATATTGTTGATATATTGCTGATATATTGCTGACATATTGAGGTATTACAGCGTTGGTGTTGGTCTATTGTGCTCAAGTAGAGGGTCGCACCAGACCTATTCAGACCTCTTCAGACCTCTTTTTGTACTATCACATAGAATGTGTGCAATTTGAATGCTAATCACCAATAGAATGCTACTCACCGGTCTGTAACTGATATATGAGTGGATTCCATAGCTATGGAGGTATATCTAATGTCTCCTCAAAAAAGGATCTCGCGGGTGGGGGAGCGGGGAGGCGTCATTGGGAGTGGTCCAAGTGCACTATGCCTCTGTTCGCTGGTTGTCGCTTTGATGCATGCCTCTGCTTGAGGGAAACATGTGTTACGCATAGGTTATGCATAGGTTACGCGCCATTGGGGATGATCCAAGTTTCATTTGTCCATACTCACTGGTTGTTACGTTAAGAAATGCTGCTGATTGTAAGAAGCATAGTAATTATGGGTTATGCACCAGTTATGTAATGTTTCATACAGTTGGTTAACTCCTTAATTGTTGACATGCACGAGGAACTCGTCCAAGGGAAGGATGTCATCTTTCCGAGTCACCATGTCTACTAGTTTTTCTCGGGGTGGGGATGAGGGTGAGGGTGGGTTGAGACGGAAGGGGGAGGGGGGAGGGAAGAGGGGGGCAAGGGGGGGTGAATGTCTATTTTTTGTATTTATTTCCTTTTATATCGGTTCTGTCTATGTCATGGTATGGTGCACACCTGGTCCCACGTCATTTTATTGCCAATGCCTTTGCCGATTGTTACACCAGGGCCCGGATAGAATGCGGTGCCGAACCTTTTCGGCTAACATTTTTCGGCCGACGCCAGCCTCAGTTAGTCGGACTCAGTATAATGACCCTGGTAACCCTAGTATTGTTGCTATGCTTGTGGGGGGGTTGTTGGGAAGCCTGAAGGGGGTTTACGTTTGTACACTCAGGGGTAAACTGTTAATGCTCTATCATTTTAGCTACTGATTAGATATGGTACTGTCTACGATTAATACTCCTGTAGGAATGACAGGCTTGAATCATCTGAAAATACTTTCTCTCAACGTCAAAGGCCTTAACCAGCCCGTTAAACGCCAGAAAGTGCTGGATTATGCAAGGAGGCAAAGAGGCGATATTGTCCTGCTGCAAGAATCTAAACTTGACACTCAGCAGTTTCACAGTCTCAGGAATAAATATTTTGTTGAGGTAGCGGGTTCAAGTGCGATAGGGAAGAAAAATGGGGTCCTGACACTGATTGCAAAAAAAGCTAATGTTGATCTACTTTCCTCCACTACTGACACTAAGGGACGGTGGGTGATGACCAAGTTGTTTAAAGACGATACTGAATTCTACGTCACGAATGTATATGCTCCTAATACATGTGATCTGACGTTCTGGGCCGACCTAACCAAGCAATTAGAAACTATCCCCGACTCAGCCATACACATCCTTGCAGGGGACTTCAATCTCCCATTTGATCCCATTTTAGATAGAGACTCCAGATGCTCCTTCCGGGGTAATAGATCTCATAAGGCCTTCACTAACCTGTGTTCCCGTTTCCAGCTTGTAGATACATGGAGGTTGCAGAACCCCGATGGGAGGGATTACACCTTTTATTCTCCTCCACATGATTCATTCTCTAGGATTGATTATTTATTTATCACTAAAAATGGAATTCCCAGAATAGAAGAATCTTCCATAGAACCCAGGGTTTTATCTGACCACTCATGCATCTCCCTGTCCATATCCAACGTCAAATCGTCCACCAGACAATCAATATGGAGATTTAATGAGGAGGTCCTTGAAAAGGAGCAACATAGAGTAATGTTAGAGACCGCAATTAAAGAATATTTACAGCACAATATTAGGGGGGACACTACGGACCTGACCCGTTGGGAGGCATTGAAGAGCACGATACGAGGAGTCGTAATTAAAATAAAATCGGCTATAAACAAAAACCACAACAAGGCGCTGGAGACGCTGGAGGTTGAAATTGCGGGGTTAGAGAAGAAGCACTTGTTGGATAGGAAGGAAGAAACTATGAATAAACTGGCCAACAAAAAGTACGAGTATAACAAAATAGTGAGTGAGAGAGCAGGGATTTGGCTCAATAGGAGGAAACAATTCAAATTATGTGAATCTAATAAGGCGGGGAAGAGCCTAGCCGCATACCTTAAATTCAAAATACAGAAAACTATGATAAATTCCATCAAAGATCAGGGAGGGACTACGCATTCAGATCCGGTCAAGGTGGCGGAGGTTTTTAAAAATTTCTATGAACAGCTTTACGCCAAAAATACAGAAGTTGTTGAGCCAAACATTGCTGGCTATCTGGGGGAGTGTCATCTTCCATCCCTTTCTAATATGGAGCGCGACGAGCTTAACGCCCCCATCACGCTTCAAGAAGTTGAGTCAGGCATTAAATCATTAAAATGCGGTAAGGCACCCGGGCCGGATGGGTTCACAGCCAGATTTTATAAGAGTTTCTCCTCTCTCATCTCACAACCGCTACTGAACCTATTTCAAGAAATTAGCTCTGTAGGTGAAGTGAATGGCACGCTATCTGAGGCCATCATTGCGGTACTTCCAAAGGAGGGGAAGGATCCAACTCTCCCAAAGAATTACAGGCCTATATCGCTTATAAATCTAGACTGCAAACTCCTAGCCACGATTTTAGCTAATCGACTTCAGTTGGTCCTGCCCAAACTGATACACGCTTCTCAAGCGGGCTTTTTGAAACACAGATTGTCAAGTGACAACACAAGAATACTAGCTCATGTGCTCGAAAAAGCAAAACTGTTATCTACTCCCACTGTCGCAATTACACTTGACGCCGAAAAGGCCTTCGATAGAGTCGATTGGACCTATCTGAATGCGGTCTTAAATAAATTCGACTTGGGCAATTCCTTCACGAAGATGGTGATGTCGCTATATTCCTGTCCCACTGCTAGAGTTAGGGCTGGAGGTTCACTCTCCTCTGCGTTTCAGTTGCACCAAGGCACTAGACAGGGATGTCCGCTCTCACCGTCACTGTTCCTTTTGGCCATTGAACCATTTCTGCACCACTTGAGAACTAATGAGAATATCGCTGGAATTCCATTTGGTGATTGTGTTATAAAACTGACCGCCTATGCGGATGATGTCCTAATTGTATCAGAAAGGGCGGAGGAGGCTATATCGGCCCTCATGACTACCATCGACGACTTTTCCAGGGTGTCAGGATACAAGTTGAATAAAGATAAAACTGAGGTTAAAATGTTGAACAACTTGGGAAACAGGGAAGTTATGGGGACTTCTGGCCTGACGTGGCAGCCAGGTTGCTTTAAATACTTAGGACTGGAATTTGACAAAGACCTAATCACGACACTGGGGGTTAATGAGGACCTAGTCTTGAAAAAAATAACTAAATTGCTGGAGGGATGGTCGCCGAAATTCCTTTCGTGGTGGGGTAGGGCGGAAACTCTGAAGATGATGGTGACTCCTCTGGTGAACTATCTGGCTAGTATGCTCCCGATGGTATTTTCGGAAGCCTTCTTAACAAAGGTAGGGAGGCTGTTTGGTGAGTTCCTGTGGCAGGGGAAGAAGCCTAGGATATCAATGAAAAAACTTCAGTTATCAAAGGGCAAAGGAGGCCTGGGTCTCCCTAGCTTCAGGGATTATCAGACGGCATTTCTCTGCAAACAAGGGGCACAGTGGTTTACTGAGGGGGCGGAGTATACTCCGCTGTGGATCGGTATCGAAAAATCCCTAATTGGGGACGCTCCTCTAGTGGCACTGCTCACAATGGACCTTTCTCACCTGCCTCATTCCAGATACATTCTACTCAACACCAGAAGAGCAATGTTGAGGCTTGATCAGACTCATAAAGTGGGGTTGCTTTGGAGGAAGTCTACCTTGATTTCCTTATGGTATAACCCATCCCTTAAGATGGGAGGGAAACCCATGCTGTGGGAGAGCTGGTCCAGAAATGGAATTAACCTAGTGCGGGATTTATTTGAGGGGGGATACCCGTTGCCTTTTTCTTCGCTTCAGACAACTCATAATCTGTCACCAATGGACTTCTATGATTTCTTGAAACTCAAGGTTGTTTTGTCTCCTCGCTCCCTCAGCGCGGCAGACCCTTGGCTTAAGACCCAGGTTCCACGATTTCTGAAATCAGGTCATTTTGTGTCCAAAATTTACAAGTTACTCTTACCTGAACCGAACAGGGCACATAAGAAAAATGAAGCTAAGTGGGAATCTGAGACAAACTCTACTGGTTTAGTATTTGACTGGGGCATGATACATACCACTGCCTTAACGAATAAGATCTCACCGATTTTAGCCCAAACCAAGTACATGCTCATTAATAGGACATACTGGACGCCAGAAAAACTCCATAAACTTAAGTTGAGGGACAGTCCACTTTGCTGGAACATTGACGCGGAGGTGGGAGACTTAACCCATATGTTATTTGGTTGCTCCGCGCTGGGTCCGTTCTGGAGGAAAGTGTTTGACTGTATAGATCATATACTTAATTTCAGGTCTAAAAGAGAGTTCGTCTACGTGCTCCTGGGAGTGTTGGATCAGGATTTACACAATGACAATGATCGTCAGTTGTTAGATGTTCTGCTCACTTTAGCCTGCAAGGTGGTGTTGTGTAAGTGGAAGAGCGCATCTGAGGTATCATTCAGGGTTTGGCAGGAATGGCTCTCGTTTTTAAGAGGTGCGGATAATCCGGCTCTGCACTCCTCCCCGTGGCGTGCTCCCCACAAGAGGCTATGGAAGGCCCTAGACAGATCGGCATTTTCATTTGACCCACCCTGAAGGGAGGATAGGGATAGAGAAGATAGGGCTGCACACATAGGTATAGGGCAATGGCTATCAGGGCACCCTACCGCACTAGCGCGAAGGGACAATGATGCGCTGTCAGTGGTACCATGACATATTTCAGTCTTTTAGTCTTTCAGTCCTTTTATTTTTACTTAACAGCGCATGGTATCGCTAGTCCAGGAGTTAGTCGATGCTCTCGGATGTGAGGTCCTTTCGTTCTGTTCAGTTCTAATGATCTCATTGTACCGATTGTGATGACTCTGTACTCATATGTATCTGGAATGGAGGTGTACCACCTACAGAATCACCAAGCTCAGGACTAGCGCCTTGTTATGTAACGAGATTTCATGTGTCATTTATTGTATGTCTTGTCTTTTCCATGCTTTTTGTTTTTTCAATAAAAAATGATTTGAAATAAAAAAAAAAAAACAATATTTTCAATCTTTTTAAAATACATATTGCACTACATTAACTAAAACAGTAGAGAAAATATTTGATAGCGGAGAGGATAAAATTACTATTCCTACTCCAGAGTGTGCAACAGTAGGGGAAGTGTTGGATAGCGGAGGGGTAAAAATTACTATTCCCACTCCAGAGAGTGCAACAGTTAGGAAAATGTTGGATAGCGAAGGGGTAAAAATTACTATTCCCACTCCAGTGAGTGCAACAGTAGGAAAAGTGTTGGATAGCGTAGGGGTTAAAATTACTATTCCCACTCCAGAGAGTGCAACAGTTAGGAAAATGTTGGATAGCGAAGGGGTAAAAATTACTATTCCCACTCCAGTGAGTGCAACAGTAGGAAAAGTGTTGGATAGCGTAGGGGTTAAAATTACTATTCCCACTCCAGAGAGTGCAACAGTAGAGAAAGTGTTGGATAGCGTAGGGGTAAAAATACCTATTCCCACTCCAGTGAGTGCAACAGTAGGGAGAGTTTTAGATAGCAGAGGAGTACAAATTACTATTCCCACTCCAGTGAGTGCAACAGTAGGGAAAGTATTGGATAGCGGAGATGTACAAATTACTATTCCCACTCCAGAGAGTGCAAGAGTAGGAAAAGAGTTGGATAGCGTAGGGGTAAAATTTACTATTACCACTTCCGTGAGTGCAACAGTAGGGAAAGTGTTGGATAGCAGAGGGTTACAATTTACA
The DNA here is from genome assembly GCF_964204655.1 of Triturus cristatus. Lineage (NCBI taxonomy): Eukaryota > Metazoa > Chordata > Amphibia > Caudata > Salamandridae > Triturus > Triturus cristatus. The sequence goes on along the minus strand of NC_140586.1, from coordinate 80,459,114 downwards.
TACTTATCAATTGAATAATTATTAAAAATAAATAACCAATTAATAATTAATTATTTATAAATTATTTATAAATACTAATGAATAAGTGTGAATAATTACTTTTTTATAATTAAATTACTTCCCGCACTATTCCCCTATAAACCCACAACCCAGTCATAAAAAACACAATTAATATAAATATCTATACATTAATTAATACTAATTAATACCCAAGTGTTTTAATTAATTAATAATAAATGATTTATAAATAATAAATACATATTAATAATTACTTTATTATAATTAAATTACTTCCCACCCTATTCCCCTATAAATCCACAACCCACTACAGAACAAAATTACGCAAAAATTAATTTACATAAAAATATTTACTGCTAAAAATGTAACACATACATAAAAAAACTACACTTATACCAAAAAATTACCTCACATACTTTTAACACACATACTAAAATACAGAACACTAATATAAACATTAATATTATTAACAACTATAGTTCTACAAACGATATTACTGTCTTCGATATAAAAAACCCCGATATTTCTTACCTTACTGTCGATATTCTATACCACGATATTCTTGCTGTCGATATTCTCGACCTACGATATTTAAAACTCAATATTATGGTAGGTCGAAATAAAAAACTCGATATTCTGTCTGTTCACCATCTACGGAATAGAATAAAATGCATAGTGCTTTGAGGTGAACAACTGTCACACGGACAAACAGGGAGTGAAGCAAGCCACGAACCTTGAATAGAGAAATCAGCTGAGGAATGTACAGTTTTTAAACGCAGCCTTGTCAACAGAAATGTCCTTCTTTCGTTTAAGTCAATTTGCAAGTACAGGGTAGGTTCTCTTTGTGGTTATGAAAGGCGCTCTGGCTGACCAATTCCACTACATATAGGGCCAGCCCGGACATAACTTTGATAAAACAGTGACTTTATAGTGACAGATGATACATTTTCGAATGTGTCAGGATTTGTGTAATATTCTGGGACACCCATTTTGGCAAATCTCGATTTGACATACCTAAGCCAAGATATGTCTGAGCTATTACCCAGCCTCATGCTGTCTGTCAGTATTGTTCTGCAGAGGTCAGCCACTGGGTTCTTCCAAGTTTTTAATCAGAGCAACAGCGGTTAGATTGCTATAGTCTTTCAAATAAGTCAGACCAACTTCCTCATGACAAAACAAAACAGCGGAACTCTGGGGCACTGAGAGAAGTCTTCTTAGAAACTTAGGGGCATCATTAGGATGGGCGGACAAACGTAAAAAGGGACCGCCCGCCATAAGTGCGGCGGTCCCGTGGGGGTGATTAGGATGTGCCCGCCACACTGGCGGCGCATCTTGCATTTTTAACATTGCGGCGGACGGTGCTTTCAGCATCACCCGCCGCAATTCCAAAAATGCATGTTGTGCAGTTGCATGCACAACGTGGCAGGCACCGCGTGGTGCCTGCCATGTTGTGCATGCAAATGCAGGGGGGTACCATAGGTACCCCCCATGGGCCCCCCCTAAAATCCGCAAAGGCTGCCTCCCGCCTGCATCTTGATATGGATGGCAGTGTCTAGCAGACACTGCCACCATATTAAACCCTTTTATGCCCGGTCGACTGGTCAACCGGGTGGAAAAGCGGCAGAAGGTCTTCCCGTCAGCCGCGGTACCCCCCACCATACTGATATGGCGGGGGTAATGTGTATGCGGGTGGTGTTTTATGGTGGGTGGATCGCCACCGCCGTTTGGGCGGTGGCGATCCACCCACCTTACTAATAGGCCCCTTATTCTCTACTATTTGGAGTGATTTACAATTTACGTGCCCCCACACCCCTGTCTCAAAGGTTACCACAGAAAGGCTTTTACTCTTATAAATGCATAAAATCTCCTTAGTTGGTTTAATGTCCCAGTCTTTTAGCAAACCTAAAAATAGCATCAATAGAGTTCTAAAATTGCATAATTCTGATATTTAAAACATGTTTCCAATTAAAATCTGTAATGTTTGTTTCTTAATTTGCAGCACGGTCCACTTTCACTTTAGTGGCCGCGCTTCTTTATTTAATTAATTTTGCAGTGCGGTCCGCTTTCACTTTAGCAGCTGCACTTCTTTATTTAATTAATTTGCAGGGCGGTCCGCTTTCACTTTAGCAGCTGCGCTTCTTTATTGAATTAATTTGCAGCGCGGTCTGCTTTCACTTTAGAGGCCGCACTACAGAAGCTTTCTTTCTTTATTTTTTTTACGTGAAAGTGCCCCATACCGTGCTTTCACTTTAATGTTGGCCACGCCCCTTTCTTTAGAAGCTGCTCACCATAACCTGAAAACGGGAGCAGCGTCTAATGAAATAGGCGTGTCCACCATTAAAGTGGTTGCGCATTTGCAAGAGTTTGAGCTATCGGCATTAAAAATTACAATGCCTTTTATATATGTGTTGCTTTTGAAAACACATAAATAAAAGGCATTGTCATTTACAATGCCAATAGTTTAAATTCTTGCAAATGCCAAACATATTGCATTGAAGCTGTTTGTTTGGTCTTAATTTGCTGTACTGTGTGCCACTTTGTCTTTAGCAAGCTCACAAGCTTTAGTCCCTTCGAGGATTCCGTTTAGAGTGAGTGGATTTTGAGATGTTTGTGTTGTGTAGTTAGTGATAGACCCACAGTTGAATTGTGCGCTCAAACATGAATGCATTGAAGACACAGTGATATAGTAGAATTTAAAAAGCTGTTTCTGAATAGATACCTTCAGCATTAGTTACTGATAAGGTCCATGAGTCATGATTTCATAAGTCGGACTACCCTTCCTACATGCATTTCTATGTCCTGGGTATTCTCAGTCATTTGTTTTCAGTGTACATATTTTCTTTCCGGACTGTTTTTGCTTTTTCTAATACTACTTATTTGCTATTTGTATAACATATGGCTTATGGTAATCTTATTTGTTTATTGCTTGTTTTTTTTTACACCGTGTTTAACTTGCTTTGCTATTTGTACAGCACTCTGATACTCAGATGGGTCTAGTTTGCGCTACATAAAACTCCTTAAATAAATAAATAAATAGCTTAGGGGCCTATTACGATGGCAGGCGGACACCGCATCGGGCACGGGACCGACCGCCGATATTGAGGCGGTCCCGCTATACAAATTAGGATGCACATCGCCACACTGGCGGGCGCATCCCGCATTTTTAACATTACAGCGAGCGGTGCCTGCCACCTTGTGCATGCAAATGTAGGGGGGTACCATGGGTACCCCCCAAGTGCACCACCCGCCCCCACAACACCCCGGGGGCCCGCAACGGGCCGCCAACAAAAAAGACCACATGCCTTTCCATGGCGGCGAAAGGCCAATTGCCCCCTGCTTCCTAATAAGGATGGCGGTGTCTTGCAGACACCACCACCGTATTAAAGCCCTTTTCTGCCCGGTCGCCTGTCCGACCGGCGGAAAATCGGCAGATGGTCTTTCCGTCCGCTGGGGTGCCCACCGCCATCGTAACATGGCGGGGGAAATGGTAGGTGGGCGGAGGAATATGGCGGGCGGATCGCCGACGCCAGACGGGCGGTGGCGATCCGCCCGCCATCCTAATGGTCCCCTTAATTAGCCTTACAATAAAAAGTACTAGGACTTCACCTGGCTCCTGATATGCCAAGTTGAAAATGAGTTTCTCTTGGTTCACATTTCCCTTAAAAAGTTCAAAAAGGTGTTCTTTGATGTTTTTTTTTGTATGCCTCCGTCTCATTCTCCTTTGTAGAAAATGTTCTGATTGGTCACCAGCCATCATGTCCGACTAAATGAACCAGGAGCTGAAAATTTTACTTTATGATTCTCCTGCTGCCTCAAGAAAATCATCTAGCAACTCCACCCATCTCTTGCAACTTGGTCTCAAAGATCGTGTGTCGACCTCCATGACTGGCGGAGGCACTTCGAGGCAGGGATTTGAGTTTCAGGAGCTTCCCTCCTCAGGCATTGTGTTACTTGTTATAAAGTTATTTTCTAATGTGTCAATCTGTTGTCACCACATATGGTAGTACCTCTCCCACAGTGATTAATTTGTGACAAAATGTTAGTGCCAGGGACTAAGGTATTTCTCAAGAGACCATTGCAGCTTTTACTACCCACTGTCACGGACACTTGACAATACCAATGCAACTACTAGTTATCACACCCCTAGAGTGCAACAGATTGGCACAGACTTGCTTGTATTATTGCTTTTTCACATATATTTATTGATAAATACGCTGCTTATATATGCTCACTTCAAACGTAGATTAACAGCGCCATCATGTGGTAAACTGTTATAAAAACATTAAGAGCCAGTGCTGAGTACTGGCAAACACCGTTTCTAATGAAGCACAGCACTCCCTCTTGATATCTTGTTGTGTGCTCTTCCCCAATTTAAATACTTACACAGAGTTGCTGTATTCGTTTTCACAAATGCTGTTGCTTCATTCAGGGCCATTCACCTGCCCCCATGCTGCTTGTTTGTCTCTTCTCGTGTCTCAATGGTGCTTGATTTACTTTGGAAGGATGAACAGATTTGGAGTTTGTGACTTGAGGATCACTGCATGTTTCTGTTTCAAGTGTCTACTCAGTCACTCTGACTAGAGTAGCTTAGCGAGCTCCGTCATCTGACACGTCCCTTTGCAGTTTGTTTGCAGTCATATTCTGTTATTTTACTACAGTCTTTGTTTGCCTCTGAGTGCCATGTATTATGCACAGATAGGTTGCAAAGTGTTTCGTCTGTCTGGCTTGTAGTTTGATGTTTCTACTGTTTATTATTTGCTTATTAACATTTCTTACACTCTTTTACACATTGACTTCTGCATGTTCATGTGTTTCTAGGCATAGTAATTGTTAGTCCAATAGTGTGGAAATCTACTGTATATTGCATTCTCTGGTCTACGCTTCCTCAGCTTTGTTGGTGCAGCGTCGTATTTTAATTTCTTCTGGGTCTTCTTTCTCACCCTCTGTCTTCATAGTGCTTCTTGTAGAGTAATGTGCAATTTTTGTGTTCTTATTTGGCCCATCGATTGCTAGTGTTTCCTCGTTCTCCTAGTAAAACATATTTCATTTGATGCATTTCTGTAGTACCATTTGCATTCATTGCTCTACCTTCATTGATGGTATGCCAACCACTCTTATACTGTAGTAAGACTCTCAGATGCCTGTCACATTTTCTTTCCTCTTTATTTTCTCCTTGTTACTATTGTGAATTGCACTCACAGGGTCAGCACTCAGAACCGTGCCTGACCCCCCTATGGCTGTAGTATTGTTTTCTATAATGCACCTGATTTAACCAGTGATTCCCTGTTCATTCCTATTGGTAGTAGCGGACGGCACGGTTCGGGGGTGGAGGAGCAGGGGGTGGGGGTGAGATTGAGGGGAAGTGAGTGAAAAACAAAACGTACCTTTTTGCCGCTACCTCGCCGCGTCTCCCTCCGTAGTCCCTCTCTCCGGCCTGAAACAGGAAACACACCCAGGCTCCCCATAGCCAATCACAACACTGCAATACAGCGGTGTGATTGGTCTGAGTGCTGTGGTTCGAGGATAAGAGAGGCAGTAAGAGCCTGGGCATGTTCTTCACCCTGGCTGCAATACAGCCTGGGTGGAGAACATGCAAAGTGCGCATGAATGATTGGCCGACCCAAGACGGCTGGCCAAACATTCATGCGCACTTACAAAGTGTGCTCACCACTCCCCTGCTCCTGTCATCAAAGCAGCCCCGCCCTGCAAAGCAATCAGCAGCAGGAACAAATAAAATTGATAATAACGTTGCGTTATTATCATTTTATTTTCCCTTTATTTTACTGCTAAAAATTTGTGAGGCAATGCTCCTCCGCCTTAGTGGAGGAGCCGCCACTGCCTATTGGTCTCCCTGTTGCTCAAATGGTGTACTCAATCACTTCAGTGTAGTGCCTCCATCCTGACCGATGTTGGAACAGGTTTGGGTGAGAGAGGCGCAGTAAAGACCTTTGACACTTTTGATGTGTGAAAAAGGCAGCTTTATTGAAACAGGTGTGCATCACAAAGATTCCTGGGCCTTCCTTCTTACAAAACTAAAACCTCACTATACAAAGTTTGTCACCTAATTTCCTACCCCACCCCTAAATGTCCCACCCCCACATAATGTAGGTCAGCAAGTATCTACCTCCTAACATCCAGCACTTCTGCAACTGTAACCTTTTTACTTCCTCTACAGTTTCACAGTGGATCTATTAACATCTACTAAACTTAACTTCCTGTAACATAACCTTTAACTTCCTGCCTCATTCCAGTATGAGCTTGTTCACATCCTCCCTTTCAGCCTGATTTGTCAATGGTAACACCAATAACCTTAGCTAAACCCATGCAAACTTGTTGGCCAACCATCAATCCACCGCACCTGTCTCAAAGCGACAACCATCCAATAACTTCTTAAAATCCTGCGCACCTGCTCCAAACAAACCAGCCAAACCTTAATGCGAAAAGTCACCTCTGATTTTCACAGAACCCTCTAATCATAGGGATGGGTGGGTGGGGAAAATGTTGGTCTAACGGCTCACCAGTGATGCCCTGTGTCACACCCCAGAAAATAGTTGGAGGCAGCCCAGAATGGCCTAATATATATCCTTGGGCTAAATACCTTAAAGAATGTAGCCCACATGTGCACAGTCCTCTGGACCACACAATTTCCCCCAAAACTCCAGGGGTCAGACCTCCCTTCAGTCGGTTGTCCCCCAAACCCCTATTGGGTGAGAGAGGCGCAGCAAAAGACCTGACACTTTTGATGTGTGAAAAAAGCTGCTTTTTTTAAACAGTTGAGCATCTCAAAGATTCTTGGACCTTTCAAAACTAAAACCTCACTATGCAAAGTTTTCACCCAATTTCCTCCCCCCTCCCCTAAGAGTCCTGCACCAACATAACATAACCCAGCAAGTATCTACCGCCTAACACACTGTTCTCCTGCAATTGTAACATTTTAACTTCCCCTACCATTTAACAGTGAATCTATTAACATCTACCAAACTTAACCTCCTATAACATAACCTTTAACTTCCTGTCTCATTCCAGTGTGAGCTTGTTCACACCCTCCCTTTTAGCCTGGTTCGCCTATTGCAAAAATAATAACCTTAGCTAAACCCGTGCAAACTTGTTGGCTAACCGCCACTCAGAAAAAGGTACCAGCCTGCCTTTTTCTGCAACCCCCCCCCCCCCCAACAACCTGTTTAGCTCACCGCTGCACCCTCAAGGTCCATGCTAAAAATTCATTTACCTCCAACAAACATAATTCCATCCTGTAATGGGAAAGATGTACCCCATCCCCCGTACAAACTCCACTGTATCATATCTTAGGTCGAAATGCTCTACGTGGCCTAGTCCTTCCTTCCTGCAAAATCTTCACATTGCCATATTTATCTTTCTTCTCGCCTTGTCAATAACTGTTGGCTTGCAAGCACCTCTCCAAATTCTCCTGGGAATAAACGCAGTGCAACACCACGAAGCACCTTGACCACTGTGCCTTGATCTCCCTCAAATCCTTCATCACCCGCAGCAATGACAAGCCCTTCTCCACGACTAAGTATTTTTCCCCTGAATGAACCAACAGAACACAAGGACAATTCTTCCCCTGTATAAACCTGTTCAGACAGGGCAGCAGCTTTTTCCAGTGCACCAAACCCTTCCCATACCATGCCACCGAAAGTGCACTTGCATCAAAATCCAGATTTTGATCTGGTGATTCTTTCTGGCTTGCCGGTCAGCCTATTTCATGAACAAATGCCTCACAATCCTCAACGATAAGCCAGTAGCCACTGGAACTAAACCTGAAATATAAAACAGCAGTAAGGGAAAAACACCGCAAAATACTTCCTCAACACCTGATCTGACATAACTCTTAAAACAATCTGAATGCCATCTACCCAGCCCCATAATTTCCACCCTTGACCAACCCCTCTTGCCCGCCTCTGTCGCTACCCCAGTGCGAAAGGAATGCGTGGCATCCTATATGGCTACCAACTCAAGCCTAGTGAGTGCTTTCCACAGTATTGCCAGCAGTTGGGAAGCGGTCACATGCTCGCCATCCCCGTGCCTGAAAACTTCCTCATCGCGTGACTCTCTGTGCACCTATCCTTTCCAATACCATGCTGCTGGACAGAAACCCTCCACCGGATAAACTGACAACTACCTTCATTCCCGTCGACCTCTGATCCGTTTTAGAATGTTGCATCCGTATTCCTACCCCAGACTCTTGAAACACCACTGCATCCCACAGAAGACGCCCACTCCCCCCACCCCCAACAATTCTGACACCCAGAAGGTGCCAAAAAACATCCAAGTCATCAAGGTGGCGAACAAGAGTGTTTCTCCTTCTGTACTGCAAATAGCCAGCAGAGCACAAATCACCTGTGTAAAGACGTGCCAAGCCCGTAAAGGCATCCATCTTTCTTCCCTTATTGCCTTCACTACATCTGCCTTCGGTCTCAGTCCCTCCGAAAAATTTGTGTTGCATAAATATTCAATGTCCTCCACTAGAAATGTATACTTCTCTTTACTTCAGGTTAAACCTGACTTTTCCAATCTGCTCAAAAAATTCCTTCAAAGACATTTTATGTTCTTCAATAGGTTTCCCAAAGGCTAGTATTTCGTCTCGAAAAAAATGCAACTTGTGGGAGTGATGAAAACGGTCAAGGACTTAGAGTCTGGGTGTAACTTGATTTGGTGATAAGCACTCCTCACATCAAGCTTTGAGCAGGGCTTACCCCCATTCAAACTCAGTGCCATCTCATTTGTTTTTGAAGAGGGAATCTGTTAATGACAGTATTTTGATTTAGACTGCGTAAATCAAGACAAAATCATAATTAGCAATTGGATTTTTGCGTTATCACAGTGAACCACTCGCTGCCTCAACCAATTCAAGGATGCCGCCTTAAGCATTTCAACCAACATGCCCTTGTCTTCATCTCTAGCCACTCGTGGTATCCTTCTAGCCCTATGTATGACTGGAATAGTACCCTCATTCAAAATAATTTTATGTACATAGTCCTTTAGCATACTCCACTCTTACAAAAACTCTGCCTTGGCATCTTTAATTATTTTGTTGACACTGGTGTTCTCAACAACCCTAACCTTATCATGACCCTTTGGAATAATGATTTTAAGGAGGTTGTTCTGATGAATACACCCTGAAATTGGTTGCCTGGACTTTGCCACATACATTTTGCCTTCTATTTGACTCTATCTGAATTCAATTTTTGCCCACATGTAATCAAAAGCATCGATCATCGTACCTTGATAGCCTTTGTGTTTATGCTGTTCAGTTGTAAACTTACTTTATCCTAAGTCTCTACCAACATACTCCAGGGAATGATCATAAATGTTGCTCCTGAATCCACCATCCACTCTATCTCCTCATTATTTACCACATAGGTAGTCTTTGATCTGCATCTCCATCCTACCACATCCCCGTCATCCCCTACACCATGGGTACTCACAAACTTTATCTAGAGCGCCAAATTTACAGTGTGGTTTGTGGCCGAGGGCCGCACTGGTGAGGGCGGGGTCAGGGGGGGGCGGGGCGGGGCTAGAGCAAAAAAAACGGTGACCATGAGGTTGAACACAGGCCCCTGCAGCGGACGCATTAGTCCACTGAGCCACCAGACCCGGCCTACACACATCTCTATATATATCTCTCTCTTTATCTATCTCTCTCTATCCCTCCATCTCGCTCTCTCTCTATGTCTTTCTCTCTCTCTCTCTCTCTCTCTCTCTCTCTCTCTCACTATCTCTCTCTATCTCTCTCTCTATCTTTGTCTCTCTCTCTCTATCTCTCACTCTCTATCTCTCTCTATCGCTCTATCTCTCCATCTCTCCATCTCTCTCTCTCTCTCTCTCTCTCTCTCTCTCTCTCACTATCTCTCTCTATCTCTCTCTATCTCTCTCTCTATCTTTGTCTCTCTCTCTCTCTATCTCTCACTCTCTATCTCTCTCTATCGCTCTATCTCTCCATCTCTCCATCTCTCTCTCTCTCTCTCTCTCTCTCTCTCTCTGTTTCTATCTGCCTCTGTCTCTATCTGCCTCTGTCTCTATCTGTCTCTATCTTCCTCTGTTTCTATCTGTCTCTATCTTCCTCTGTCTCTATCTATATGTATCTCTGTCTGTCTCTGTCTCTATCTGTCTCTGTCTGTCCCTGTCTCCCTCTGTCTCTGTCTTTGTCTGTCTGTCTATCTCTCTCTCTGTCTTTATCTCTGTCTGTCTATCTCTATCTCTGTTTATCTCAATCTATCTCTTTCTCTATCTGTCTCTATATGTCTCTATCTCTATCTGTCTCTGTCTCTATCTGTATGTGTCCCTATCTGTATTTGTCTCTATCTGTCTCTGTCTGTATATCTGTCTCTATCTGTCTCTGTTGTATACCGGTCTCTCTTTATCTGCCCCTGTATCTATCTGTCTCTATCTCTGTCTTTATCTGTCTCTGTCTCTATTTCTATCTGTCTTTGTCTGTCTCTGTGTCTATCTGTATTTGTCTCTGTGTCTAGCTGTCTCTGTATCTATCTGTCTCTGTCCCTGTCTCTCTCTGTCTCTATCTCTATCTCCGTCTCTATCTGCCTCTGTCTCTATCTGTCTCTGTCTCTATCTGTCTCTGTCTCTATCTGTCTCTGTCCCAAAAGGAAGCTTCTCAAAACACCCTTTAAAAGTCAGCTGTGAAAGCGCTTACAGCTGACTTTTAAAGGGCCTTTTGGGAAGCTTTCCGACGGTACCATGATGTCACAGAGGCCGGCAGTAAAAACAGAAGATGGCCGCAGGAATATACGTAGTGAATACCTATTTAATACATATTCACTACTTACACTCCTGCGGTCATCCTCAGTGTTTACTGCTAGCCTCACTGGAAACGTAGAAACGGCTCGGCAAGCCCGCCAATGAAGGCCCGCGGATCGTACTATGTGTACCATGGCCCTACACTTAACACCTTTTCTACATCCTCTACATCCTCTGCATCTTTATCAACTGAAACTACAGTCATTTGTTCTTTTCTTCTTCATAATTCTGGCGAAATGGCCCCTTTTTCCACATTTTCCAAACTCTTTATCCCATCAAATACTTTTTTCGACTCAGAATTGTGAAAATAGCTTCCATGCTTGTTGCAGGCATGAGCTCCCAAATTCCATATTCTTACACTAACCCTGCTTGAACAGGGCTTACACCTATAGGTCCCTTTTTTACCAATGTCATTCACTTCACTAATCTGAACCCCTGTTGTAGCCACATCAGAACCTTTCCTACTCTTTGAGTTCTCAATTTCCTTCATGCAAGTACTTGGCTCTTCTACTACCTTAGCTATTTCAAGAGCTTTTGTAAGAGACTGATTCCTAGTTGCCAATAATTTGTCTTGTATTTGTTTGCTTGCATGTTGTTGAACTAACTGATTTTAGGTTCTCCCGCCATTACATCATGCTGACATGTTATGGCTAGATCTCTCAACTTAACCCCTTCAGTGCCCGCCCCTTTCCCCGCCCTGTGCCGGCCGTTTCATTAGCGGGCGGGGTTTATGACGAGCTGGTCTCGTCATGGGCACAGCGCCACCGCGGCCCATGACGAGACCAGCTCGTCATGGGCATTGAAGAGGTTAAAAGCAAATTCATCAACAGTTTCCCTTTCCGATTGAGAAGAAGATTATGATGATTAATTACCAAATTCATGGATTTGGCTGATCCGTTCTCCATCCTGGCCTTAACTTCTACATAAACGTCTCGGATGTCTTGGGCTTTCTTATCTTTAGCCACGGGCAGGTACCTAAAATGTTCTGCCTTTCCTTAACAAGACCACTGATCAGTAATGCTTTCTTTCTGTGCACGTTGGATCCCCGACTATCCAAGGCCACCATGAGATATTCAAGACGTTCAATACATTTTTCTCACTTTATAGGGGTTGGCTCTGGTTTCCTTGCTGAGTGTCGCCCTGAAGGACTTTATTCCTCCTAGGATAGTTATTTGATGCCAGCAGGGGCTCTAGTGTAAAGTGGTCAGCTCTTCCTGTGTCCCAAACACACTCCTTTCACACTAACTGTTGGAAGGGAAAAGCGTCACAGCATAAAGGATGGGGTACCGTAAATGTACTGAATGTTTACGAGGTAAAGCTTGCACGACCACCTCTGGGCACCATGTGGCAAAAATATTCAAATCCAAACAGTAACTTTTTTTCCAAACGTCGGAAAGGGGCATGTGCAGGGCTTAAGCTTCTGTGCCAGAGTTCTGTGGGGGATGTGCAAGCGCTGGAGCAGATATCAGCTGAGAAGTTTAATTAGTGCTCTTATAATGGTTCGTCCAAAGTCATATAAGGCCAGAATAGCGTATGCAGTCTAGCATTCATGCTAGGGTCGGACTGGGACAGAAAATAGGCCTGGGTACCGGAATAAAAGTAGCCCTAGCCATGAATTAGATTGCTAAAAAGAGGGCCCATGTTTGCAAATTGGGGCAGTTTTGAACTTGTAGAGACAGGCGTTACAGGTGTGTTACAGGGTATGGGAGACTTCATTCATTTATGCTTGCTACAGGCAATGTTTGTGGTAATATCAGAGAAATCAACAGTAAAAACTGTCCCACCAGACCATAAAACAGGCCCACACCCAGCCAAACAAGCATTTGCAATGCAACGGTCTCGCCTTTAGGATCCTAAAAGTTTTTAGCCATGCAGCACATTATCCTGGGTGTTCTATTAACTCTTCTCATTTAGCCTTACACAACTGCTATAACCGGGTGAAAAGAGCATTTGTTCTCAGTGGGGTGCCATGGAAAGAGGTTAAGGTAACTGTTAGTCCCAAACAATAAAGTTTTACAAAAACCAATATGTATTGACAAAGCTAAAGCATTGACAAAGTCAAAAGGCTGGCAGCATAAGTCGGACCAGCTAGCTTTGCAAATGCTTGTGTTGCTTTGTCAGGGACGTGGAGCAGCAGAGGAATGTGGAGGTAAAGAACAGTGTGGTATGAAACTGAAACTGATCATGAGCAATAATTAGACTGAAACAGAAGCGTGTTCTGTAGTCGAAAGACACGAGCCGAACTTGAAATATGATCTGTGAAATAAATATGATCTGTGAAACTTGTTATGGTTTGACATCGGGCTAACCTTTGCTGGAATGTCAAGGTTGAACAAGCACTGGCAACGACATTACGTCTGGCTTTAACACCTCCAGAGTTTTCTGTTTGTATAGATTTAAGTCATCTATATGCATGAGCTGCTTGAACTCCAAGCCATACGAGAAATTGCGCAGTTGAAATAATGTTCTAACCTGTAAATGCTCTTACATTTTGCACAGTGGGGTCATGGAACCCATTCTACAAACTTCAGAATTAAAACTTGCACTGGTAGCTCTGTACAGTACAGCACCCCAAGCATTCTGAAATCTAAGCAGCTTGTTATGAGTGACGCGGTAGTTGCGAGCTTATACCGCTAAATATCGCTCGTGGAGGTCTTTGCTGAGTGTGTTATTAAGTCACAGAATAAGTGCTAACTCAAATATGCGCGTAAATCTTCTGCCATCAATTCTGTGTTGGGTGACACCACAGAGGAATAATGTGCGATGAACACAGCATGCATGCTGTTTCAAGTTACACCAAAGCGTCAGTGGGGTAACTAAATCTTAGCCTCCAACCCTCTCCCCCATGGACTGTAAGGGGGCCCTCTACAATCATCTTGCCTCACGCTGTTTTCAAACACCTTGCAAGGAAGCCAACGTGTTCTGTAGGCAGGGAGACATCACCGCATATGAAAAAACATTTCAGATGTTGTTGATTCACAAAATTGGGGTTCCAGAAGTAAAAATGATTGCTGATATGGAGAGATCCCATGGCACAGACATAGCATCCTAAGCATATCAAAGATAACAGTGAGCAACAATGCTGCCGATGTGCTATTGAAAAGTCAATTCGCAGCGCACCAATGGATGTTGTTACTGGTATTTTAACTTTCATATTTCTCAAGTCCATCATATTCCTAGTCTATGTTTCAATCAATCAACTTTACTCTGAGGTATAATATGCGTGGCAAGATTGCGTCCAAGTGAATCCACCCCTCTAACCTCTCCCACAGCCAGTCCTCGAGTTACTAAACATGTGAGGATTTTCGGAGCAGGCGTTTTGGGTCACGGCTGCCTCAGCGGACCAGTGGCACTGGCTGATTGTTCGGTGGTCGACTCTTTTGCCTCCGGTCTCTCGGCAGGGGCGTCCTTTGACTGCAATGGCGGGGCGCGGTGGCAAAGGTGCTAAACAATGGGCTGCCCTCCCGGCTCCTTCTTTATTGACGATAACTGGCCAGCCTCCCCCACGGCTTGAGACAGCAACAGGGAGTCGGACCAGTGGCACTGCGCGCTAAACGTAAACAAAGCACGTCGTGATTTACACGAGTCCTATTGCATTGAAGACACAAACAGCACCGGCTCGATTGTCCGGCTGCTTAGAAAGTGAAAGTGCGCACGGCGCGCTACACGTAAACAAAGCAGGTTGTGATTTACACGAGTCCTATTGCATTGAAGTCACAAAAAGACTTGAATGGGAGTGGGGGGGCGAGGGGAGAGAAGTCACAGACTGAGGGAGGGGGCAGGGAGGGGGCTGGGGGGAGACAGGGAAGAAAATAGTGTTAGGAGTAAAGGGACCAGTAGCCGTGGAAGGATACAAATGATGACTGAGGAGGGACCAACAAGCCTCAAATCAATCGAAAGGCAGCATTTAAGACAAAAGCCAATGGCCAGAGAGTGGGCGGAGCTTCCACAAAGCTTCCACACTACAGTGTATACTGCATGCCTCGCAAAGCGATGGCAGCACATTTGTGCTGCATCGCTAGGCGAGACCTAAAAATGGCCCACACACAGCTGTCAGAACAGCCCAATGGACACTGCCTTATTGCCCTATAGGCATAGCCCCTGGAATTATGCTGTGTGGTAGGGAAGGGTCAAAGTATGTGGTAGGTTGAGTACATTATGCAGCATAATTCAGCACATTTTGTGATAGTAATACTTAATTATGTTGTCATTTGTACACTTGTAAAAGCTATCTGTGTGTTGGCTGCACCTCATTAGTACCAGGTTAACACCCAAATATAGAAATAAACACCAGAAGGGTGGTCATTCAACCTTTGTAAAGGGCCTTTGTAAAGGGCCTTCCATTGCGCCGCTTGCTGTGTTTTTAGTAACATCTGAACTGTTTGAGCCAGAAACAGTATTTTCTTTTCTTAAAATCTGCAGATTATGCAGCAGATGAGGGATTATGTGGCAAATGCCCAAGTCTCTAATTATGCAAAATAACTCTGCAGCCACACAATCGCATGATTCTGTGACCCTGCCTATGCTGCAGTCCAACCCCGATTAATGGTATAAAAAAGTCTACGCCAACATATGTGGAGCACGAGCAGTAGGTTGTTTGAGCATCCCTTCGGGAAATGTGATTGTGGTGGCTGTCATGCTTAACCAGAGTAGGCACAGTGTATGGCGTGCAGTTCATCTTGTTACCCCACGCCTGTCCTTATTAAAGCACCCCCAGACACCAGTCACTAATTCTAAAGCTGCGGCTCGAAGTAAAATACTTTCTCTTGTCTCTCTCGTATTTCATCTCTGGTCCTTGTCCTCTGCACTCTGCACTGCAACGGGCTCGAAAGAGTCACTGACAGGGCCGGACTAGCCGTAGCGGGCTCCGGGCATTTCCCTGGTGGGCCGCCAGGGTGGGGGCCGGTTTTGGGCCCCTGGGGTGGCCGTTTTTGTTACTGGGGGCCGGCAATATCAGCCCTCAGTAGCAAAATTGGCCGAAACCGGCCCTAGCAACCAGCTCGGCTGTACCGCCCCCTAGCCCCCAAGGGTGGCCGCCCGAGCAGTTTGCCAGGGCAGGTTTCGGTTCCCAGTCCAGCCGTGGTTACTGACCAGCAGGTAAGTTGTTCTGTCAGGCTCGTCGCAAATTGAAGTAGAAGCTGAACTTCAATTGAGTAGGGAATCTGATTTATTTGACAATAATTGCAAAGTGGCACTCCGCAAAGGCAGTCAGGAGTAACTGACTTGAAAGGCGTCCTCAACATACCAGAGTACATCATATTACAAGCCCCTGGGAGGTCCATGGCCCTTTCAACCCAGTATAGCACTTTCCCTTTTTTAATTATTATTATTTTTTTAATAGCTTTATTGATTTTTTATTTCCCCCTCAAATTTGACACTATGTCACTTAACTTGGAACCTGGTTCTCTTTTCCGGATATGTCCCTCTTATCTCTAACTCTACCCCTTGATTTTCTCATGCATATCATTTTCTGCTTGCCATAAGCCACCCCAAAAGTTCCTTTCAAAAGCCTTGAGGTAATACGATTAGTCTGTTGCACAGAGTCTTTCCTTTACTCCCACTTTCGGTGCGCAAAACTTTAGTACAGGCATTGGTGATCAGTCGCCTGGACTATTGTAATGCTCTTTTAGCCGCCGCTAATGAGTCTCTACTTGATAAACTCCAAGTGGTTCAAAATACAGCAGTCCGCCTAATCCAATATTTGCCAGCCAGATCTGCTTCTACTCCCCTTGTGCATTCTCAGTCCATTGACTTCCTGTGTGCAGAAGAATCATTTTTAAGATATGCTGTATAGTGCATAAAGCGCTAAACGGCATGGGACCAAGATACCTAGCGGAGAAACTCATCCCTTAACTGCCAGGCAAACCTCTAAGATCAATGGGCAAGTCATTTTCTACTGTGCCTTGAATCAGGAAAACTTGTTTCGGGGGCAGAGCCTTCTTTTATTTGGCTCCTTGCTACTGGAACAAACTTCCTACTCATATATGGAAGTGCATTGATCACCTTTTCAGAAAACTGATCAAAATTGAACTATTCCAACACTAATGCTACCTTGCTTGTTGGTCTCTGCTGTGATGACTTACTCCTTTGGGGGTGATTCATGAGCGTTATAAGCTAAATTAACATAACAACCAAGTGAACTATAATTGAAAAAATTATACAGTAGCAAAAAACATGCAGAAAATCTGTTTTAGTGCCTCTTTCACTGTTATCGTTAGCCGTGAGGGTAGAATGTATTAAAAATAGTTGTCGATTTCTGGGTTGAATTTTCAGATGTTATATCCACACGAGTTCTTTGTCATAATTTCTTCTCTGATAAAGGAATCTTAGATTTATGGAAGCCTTCATGCCCCACAGCGCCCGCGCTTGCCCCTTGCTGTGAGACCTAGATTATCCCTAGTGCCAGCCAAGAGGCTTTAAGTGTTAGGTGTGCGCCCTCAAAAGGAACTTGTTCTTTTACCCTGGTCCGAAGCTGTTGCAGGCCCTGCTCGCACCTGGTGTACCACCCTTTGCCCTGGACTTAGGTAGCCTGCCGTTGTTTGGACAAGGGGTGGTTACCTTCTCATCGTCACTAGGAGGAAGGGATGTGCTGAAACGCCCTGTGTTTGTCCAGCATAAAAACGAGCAAATATGCTCTCAACCTTTGGAATTGTGACGTCTGGCACAACCATTATCACTGACTGGCCTTTGTACATGTCACTCACCAGAGCTACTAGGACCCTCCCCTTCAATTTTGTAAATATGTATTCTGTTCTTTTATAAACCTAATCGCTCCACTTTTTCTTATTATGTAATCTTGAGTGAATCTGTAATTTGTTAATCTGTAACTCTCACCACGAGTAACTGTTGTACTTATAAAGTAGATTTACCTACTTCCATGCTAATCTCATTCCTTATGTAATTTACTTTGCTCTATTGTAATGTGCTCTGACACCTCTTGGTAAAGTTCGCGCTATATAAAAATGCATAAATAAATAAGCTGCCAGTAGTGTGAGTGTGTATTGGGTCTTCAGAATGGAGTCTGTCTGTCCCATGGGGGACTCGAGTGATTTCCGGACAGGCTGCTGCTTGCTGTAGATAGAAGTGGTACAGGCGCTGTAAAACTGTCAGCGCTGTATCTGCTATGAAGTCTGCACATTGTAGTGTTTGTATGCATTGGGCAGAGGATGTGGTCTCATGGCTAGAGCTGCCGACTTTGGAGCTGGGAAACCAAGGTGTGTGTGTGTGTGTATATATATATATATATATATATATATATATATTCACTGAAAAAACCATAGGTTTCAGGCACGTTATAGTTAGGAATTAGCATTTAAAAAACCTTAGAAATTCACTGAAAAAACCATAGGTTTCAGGGGCGTTATAGTTAGCTGGACTTTTCACTCGTACAAAACAATTGAAATTCCCCCGTTCTAGTTAGTTCAGCTAACTATAACTCGCGCGCCCGCAATGCACTGCTGATGACGTCACATATTACATCACTCATGACATGGTCAGTGACATCACTGATGACATCACTGATGACATCTCAAATGACATCATCCAGTGAATTCATGTTTTTCTGAAAATTAAATATGTTTTATATATGTATATCTCAAGGTCGATGGAAGAATAAATGGGTATATAAGTGTCTAAATGGATGATTTGCTTTTGAAAAATTGATTGTATAACTGACTGATTAAGTGTATCTTAGTGAATCATGGCTTAGTGAGTAATGTTTAAATATGTAAATATCTGTTGTTTAAATATGTAAATATCTGTATCAGTCTCTCACTTTGTGTATAAGTGGCTGCATGGGTTGGTGAGTAGCTACATGAGTGTCTATATAGGTTATTAGTTGGTTTTTTGAGTATCAGTATGAGTGTCTGAGTGTCTGTATGGTTCGGTGGGGGGTATTACGTAGTGCATAGGTGCATGAATGAGTGACTCACTGTTTGTATGTGTTGAAGACAGCATGTGTGCAGGACTGTATGGGTGGATGAGTGTGTGCATGGGTGTGTTAGTGAGTGAATGACTGTCTCAATAGTGTATTTATGAGTAACTACATATGTTTTAAACTAATATGTGTGACTATTGGTGTATATAAGTGAGTATATGTGAGAGTGAGAGATTGGAAGAGTTCCTGTATGAATAAGTATGTGTTTCTATAAGTAATTGTTTAAAAGACTAAGTATGTGTAAGTTTCTGTAGAAGTAAGTGTGGTGGTGTGTGTATAACTGTATATGCAAGTAGATGGATGTTTGATTCTTTATTACCATGAGTGACTATGTGTGTGAGTAACTCTATGGATGAGTGGCGTTGTGTAACAGGATGTATAGGTGTATGAGTACATATGATGAGTGAGTACATGTATGAGTGACTATAGGACTGTTGGTGAATGAGTGGATGTGTATGTGGATCTTAGAATTACTGAATAGTTTGTTGTAACTGGTATTGGTATGTCCATTGTTTTGAAAGTTTTAGTTTCTATTTTTGAATGTGTGTATCAAAGGTTATATTAGGGTGAGAGGAGGTCTGCCACTCTATCACAAGGATGTCATCAGTGATGTCATTTGAGTTGTCATCAGTGATATCACTGACCATGTCATGAGTGATGTAATATGTGACGTCATCAGCAGAGCATTGCAGGCGCGCGAGTTATAGTTAGCTGAACTAACTATAACGGGGGAATTTCAATGGTTTTGTACGAGTGAAAAGTCCAGCTAACTATAACGCCCCTGAAACCTATGGTTTTTTCAGTGAATTTCTAAGGTTTTTTAAATGCTAATTCCTAACTATAACATGCCTGAAACCTATGTTTTTTTCAGTGAATTTCAAAGGTTTTTTAAATGCTAATTTCTAACTATGCCTACAGAGATAGGACATGTGAAGAAAGAAGAAAAAAACGCACAGAAAGAAAAAAAAGAAATGCAGAAAGAAGCAACAGAAGTCCTCAAAGACGAAGAAAAGTGCAGGAAGAAGGATAACCTGCAGAAAGAACAAACAGAAGAGCAGAAAGAAGCCTTGTTGCAAAATCATTCTGTACCCTCAACGTTTTCAGACGGATACTGGTGGTAACTGAGTCTGACTAACCATTCCTAGAGCCAGTGCTATGTTAAAAGACACTCAGAATACAGTGAAAACACCTACATACACTAGGTAACACTATGCGTTGGGGTCCCCCTGTGATTAGCATGACCTCCTCTGTAAGCCCCTAGTATATAATAGGGCATGGGGATTAAAACTGCCTCCTAAAACGCGCCACAGGGCGTGTTTGCACGGCACGTCACCTCAGGCCCAGTCCCCTCCCTTCACCACTGTGTAAACGCGCCCTGTGGCCGTTCTAAGTTGAGAGATTAAGTCCCCTTGAATCCTAAGGGTCCCTAGGGTCAAACTAGCCCACTAGGTACCTCCAGTAAGCGCCACAGAGCTGGGTTGCAGAGAGGTGTAAAAAGGGGCGTAGCCTCAGAACACCTGTCTGCAACGCAGCTCCCTGGCGCATACTGGAGATACCTGTTGGGCTAGTTGGACCTCAGGGACCCTCAGTATTGAAGGGGAATTAATTCCCCAACTTACAACTGGCCAGGGGGCGCGTTTGCAGAGTGCTGCATGGAGGGGGCGTGGCCTCCGGCGCAATGCCGCTCTTTTATTTATTTTATTTTTTAAGAAGGAGGGTTGTGTGGCCCCCTTCTTTTTCTAATTTATTGGCCCTGGGGACCCCATCCCCCAGGGCCTGCCCCCTAATTTATTTATTTTTTTACTTGGAAGGGGGCCGCGTGGCCCTCCTCCCAAGGCCTTAATCGGCCCCGGGGACCCCCAACCCCCAGGGCATGGCCTTTTTTTTTTTTTTATTCTTTAGGAGGGGGGTGGCGTTGCCCCCCCCCCCCTTTCAGGCCACTTATGGCCCCGGGGACCCCATCACCCGGGGCCGGCCTTTGTTTTTTATTATTTTAAAAAATATATATTTATAGAAACACCTAGGACATGCTGGACAAACCGTATGTACCTATCACCATGACGATTTTCGTGATATTCATTAAAAGGCGACTATGCATACAATGAATCTACGTGGAATGTATTTACACCGCTAGTGAAGCTCTGACGCCCTACCGTGCCTAATCCCGGCGCCCCCGCCGGTGGGTACTCTCCAAGTAGACACCGTTGTCGTTTATTTATTCAAACATGGGTAGCTATTGACTGGCACATTTAATACACACGCACACCAAGCCATTCAAAGGAGATTTGACAAAAATTCGACAAACTATGCAAGAAACCCCCCTCACGGTTAATAAAACACACATCCACCGCCGGATGGTTAATACTTTTTATTTTACTCTCTGGAAAGGAGACGAACCTCACTTGAGAGTCACAGTGCGCTCCTGGATGAGCCCAATGCTATGTTACACCCACCAGTGCCCGCAGAGTGCCACACACCTCTGTGTTGTATTCCACCAGCTAATGCGTATGCTATGACACTCTCTAGCCCATGTGCACTGTAACACCACCCCGTGAATATGTCATGCCACACTTGCCTTCGCACAGGTTATATTGCCCCATCTAACGTGCCTTCCTCGATGCCCATGTTATAACGCACAGCGCTATGCCATACACATTACAATCTGGGATCCATATCTTTGCCACAGTGCATATTCAACGTTACACTCCCCAGCACATATTTTATATTACAACTTTAGAGACTAGTTAGGTTACACAACACTGCCCTGTGCATATTACACTCCAAGGCGCATATCTCATAGCACGCGCTAGTGCCTGTGCTATCTCTCCAATGAATCTGTCACTGCGCACAATGTATTGCATATTATATTTCACGCCTTGGTTCATCTTATATCACACTTTTTGGTGTATAGTTTATACCATACACTATATCTAGTTTTCATTTTCAATCGTGCTCTCAGGACTATGTTCTATATAACACTGCGTTCACCTACCCTTTTCCCGGGCATTAGATTTTGCGATGGGGGGTGGAGGGTCAGGGGGTGTTTCTGCCAAGTGAGCCCGGAGTCACAGTCACAAACATCCTCTTCTTCCTAAATAAAAGTGAGATTATGCTGCATACTTGTTCATATTTTAAGTAGTTCGCACAGACACACATTTTAAAAACAATAACGTTCCTAATACCCACCTTCTCTGAACAGTTAGCTTGCTGCCCCATCCACCTCCTCCCTATCCTCTGTTGTCTGAATCCATGGACTAGCCTCCTCCCTCCTGCCATGCATGGTCTGATGTGCTGCCACTGCCCTCCATTTGGCATGATGTACCAGTCCACTCCTCCTGCCCTCCATTGCCCAATTCTATACCCCATCATTGACCTCCTGCTTAGCCTATGTGCTTAGCTTGCTGCCCATATTCTCCTTCCCCCTGCCCTCCGATGACTTTGTGCATGCCCCTGCACCATCCTTTTTGTCCACCATGTTCCATGGACCTGCCACTCCTATCAACTCTGAGTGTTCTGTTGAGCTGCCACTCCCCTCCCCCTGCCTAGCATTGTCAGATCACTGTAACCTGTCCCTGCCGCCTCCACCCTGCCTGTCCACATGCCATGCCCCTATCCCCTTCCTCCTGTCCTCCATGGTCCATTTTACTGCCACACCTTTCTGCCCTCCCTGGTCTGTTGTACTGCAACTGCTCCTCCTGCCTGCCCCTCGCGGTCTGTTGTGTGGCCCCTTTCCCTGAACTCTCTTGTCTGTGCCCAGGTCCCGACCCTCCCTTCAATCCACCATGGTCCTGCACCCTCCTTCTTGCCCATCATAGCCATTGTGCTGCCACTAACCCTCCTGCTTGCCATGCATGGTCTTCTGTGCTGCCACGGCCCCTCCCACCTTCCCTGTGTGGTCAGCTAGCTGCCCCTGACCCCCTCCCACCTTCCCTACATGGTCTGTGTGTATGCCATCATAGCAAAAGCCAAAGGAAATGATGGACGGAGTGTTGAACATTGCAAGCACTCACCCCCAGTCAACTGATCTGGGTTTAATCCATCACCATTCTTTAGCCCACTCTGCCACCCCAGTTCAGACATGGCCATATGCAAATCAGTCTGACCCTGTGCCTCATGGGAACAGTCCAGCCCGAACTGCCAAGCCATGTCTTCCCTGGACCGGAAACAAGCTTCCTAGGACAGGTTTCTGGCATTTCAGTTGTCTTCAGCCAGGCTCGCTTGAATCCAGTGGCAAAGTGAGCAAGGGACTCACGTCTGAGCATACCCTGCCAACTTATGGCGAACAAAGCAAAAACCAAAGGAAATGATGGACGGGGTGCTGAAACTTGCTTGTTTCCGGTCCAGGGAAGACATGGCTTGGCAGTTCGGGCTGAGTGCTTGCAATGTTCAACACTACGTCCATCATTTCCTTTGGTTTTTGCTTTGTATGCCATCATAGTCTCACTGTTGCTCTCCTTGGTGTGTCTAGTGCCCATCCTGCCTGACCTCCATGGTCATCTTGCTGCTCCTGGCCTGCCCCCTTGCCCCCAGCCCTCTGTTTCCATGTGCAGACCCCTATTCCCTCTCTCCTGGCTTGTCTGTTCCATTGTAATGCCCCTGATCCGTCCCTCCTGCCCTTTATGGTCTGTTATGCTGCAGCTTTCTCTCCTGTCTGTCCATTATGGTCAGCTAGCTACCATTGCCTCTTTCCCCTCTGTTCTCTGTTGTCCATGTGCATGGTCCTGTCCCCTCCCTATTGCTTTCTATGGATTGTTGTGCTGCACTCCCGCCCGCATGCCCTGTGTGGTGTATTGTGCTGCTGCAAACCCTGATGCCTGCCCTGTAGGGTCAGTTTGGTGCACCTCTCCATGTCCCTCCTGTCCTCTGTTATCCGAGTCCATGTCCCTATCCCAATTCCTCCTGCCTTCCATTATCCAATGTACCATACTTGCGAACATTTTGAACTTAGTAAGAGGGAGATTTTGAAAAAAAAACTGGGGTATTGATTTTCCCCTTTGAGTTACATTGAAAAAGAGGAGATTGTAGACAGGAGACAGATCAAGTAAAGCCCATTTGAGCTTAAAAACATTGGACGTTTCCTGGCTGAATCGGGTCTGTTGGCATGTATGGTTGTACTACCACTGCCTCTTCCTTCTGCCCACAATGGTCTATTATATTGCCACAGCCTCTCTTGCCAGTCCTGTATTGTTGGTTTGTTGCCCCTGCCCCCCTTTCCACTGCCCTCCATAGTCTGTTGTGCTGCCACTGCCCTTCCTGACTGCCCAGTGTGGTCAAATTGTTGCCTCTGCACCCTCCTACCTGCCTTCAATTTTTAGAGTCCGTGCCTCTGGCCTCTGCCTCTCAACAGTATCCTAATGAACAACTAGATTGCTAATATTCTATATTTATTACAAAAGTGTGGAATGCCTGACGTCATCTTGATGTAATCAAAACTGTAATACCTAGAGCATTTCCTTTAGAAAATACATATATGAGAGGGTCTTATTTGCATAAAAATTATGGTTAGTGCTCTAAAAAACTAAAATGAGGACATATTTTCTGAGTCTTCAAATAGCGACAAAGCACTTTTAAATTATTTGTTATCTTTGTTTTTTCATCCAGTTGACCACTTGATTAAATGTTGCACTTAGGGGAGAGGATGTGGTGTTACTTCCAGAGCTGCAGACTTTGCAACTGGGGAACCAGGTTGGAGTTTCTGCTTCAGCTCAACATTCTGTGATTCTGGTCAAATCACTTAATCTCCCCATGTCTACAACCAAAATGAATTTGATCTTGTGTGATGTAACCAATGCTCATGTAAAGCACTCCAATACCTGACAAGTCTGCACTATATAAAACTGCAAAAACACAAAGAATAAGTGTTTTGCACACTTCTGTCATTGGGCTACATGTGGGCTACATCTGGGTGATATTTGGGCTACATATGGGCTCTTTTGTCTCTGATGGCCATCTTGGGAGACTTATTTGTTTAGAAGTTTCCTAATTTCCTCATTTACAGCAGTCTCCTCAGTAGGAAATACTTTCAGTTTTTTACTTTGGTTCCATCAAGAAGGCATTCAGATGTGTCACACATCTGCTATAAATTCAGAATGTTAGCACTCTAGTTGCTCATTAGATCACTGTAGTAAAGCTACTGCTCACCAGGGAAGTCTGCTGCTGGTATTCAAAGTGCATGTTTCAGTCTGCATGTCAGAATTTTTTTATGAAATAGAAGAGGATTTAAGAAGTCAAAATGTACCCTAATTTTTCTTTCTGCAGCACTAATCATAATTTCTATGGCAAAATGACCCCCCTCATTTTGTTCCTTTGCAAATTAAATGTTTTAAGTGTTACCACTTTATTCCAATCAAGATGGCTTCAGGTGTGCCATACTTTTGTCAAAAGTAAGACTGTTAGCGCTCTAGTTGTTTGTTAGAACACTCTGGGACATTCTGTCATTGGGCTATACTTGGGCTACATCTGGGTGATATTTGGGCTACATTTGGGCTCTTTTGTCTCTGGTGGCCATTTTGGGAGACTTATTTGTTATGAAGTTTCCTAATTTCCTCATTTACTACAGTCTCCTCAGTAGGAAATACTTTCAGTTTTTTACTTTGATTCCATCAAGAAGGCATTCAGATGTGTCACACATTTGTCATAAATTCAGAATGTTAGCACTCTAGTTGCTCATTAGATCACTGTAGTAAAGCCACTGCTCACCAGGGAATTCTGCTGCTGGTATTGAAAGTGCATGTTTCAGTCCGCATGTCAGAATTTTTTAATGAAATAGAAGAGGATTTGAGAAGTCACTCAAAATGTGCCCTAATTTTTCTTTCTGCAGCACTAATCCTACTTTCTATGGCAAAATGTACCCCCTCATTTTGTTCCTTTTTAAATTAAATGTTTTAAGAGTTACCACTTTATTCCAATCAAGATGGCTTCAGGTGTGCAATACGTTTGTCATAAGTAGGACTGTTAGCGCTCTAGTTGTTCTTTAGAACACTCTGGGAAGCTGCAGTAGAACACAAAGGAATCAACTGACAGTCTCTGCCCTTGTTGGATGTACATGTTTTACTGAGAATGTTAGACTTCATTCTCACATGACTGAGAAAGATAATGTGAATTTACAGAAAATATGCTCTCAGTTTAGCTTATAGAACACCTTCCAAACCTCTGTGGGAAAAGCATGAGAAAATGGTTTTCTCTCAAACATGATTCATGATATCACAGCAGAAGGCTTTTTCACATGGTAAAATCACCTTAGAACATACCACAATTCCTAAAATGAGTATGGTACCATCAACAAATGATTTATAATGTAACTAAAGTCTTAAAACCTTCTATTAACTGCAATGCTTTTTAATGAGGTGCTATCATGTATATTGGTCCCAAGATGGCTGCCAACACTTCTTGGATGAAGTACTGACAGCCAATCAGATGTCACGATGAGATGTGTGGTTAGGCTCCGTCCAGATATATATGTGATTTTGATTTTCTCAGGAACTACTGAACGGATTTACACCATTTAAGCAAAAAGCACGACTCTGAACCAATGGCTACCTTTCTGCCAAATTTGGTGTAATTCCGTTCAGCAGTTCGGGCTGTAGCTGCGGCTAAAGGTCCTATGGGAAATTGCATGGAGTAAACACGTTTTGGGACCCCCCTTTTGTCTCAGCCCCTGCTACACGAATCATCCCGAGACTTTTAGGATAGGAGCGGACCAGAGCTGGCCAAAAGTTTTGAACATTTCGCGAAGATTCGTCAACTGGCGCCAAAGTTATTCCAAATAGAATGTTGCGGATTTCCTATGGAAAATAGGTCCTAACTATAACTACCTACTGGCAAACGCCAGTAGGTATTGTGTATATATATATCTATATATCTCTCTCTCTATATATATATATATATATATATATATATATATATATATATATATATATATATATTATATATATAGGTAGATATATAGATATATAGGTAGATATATAGATATATTGTTACAACACTTTTCCCAAAGGGACTTCTCACCGCACTCACAGCTCCGTACTTCTTTGCAAATAAATTATTCAACTCATCCAATTTCTGTAGTTCAAGGGTGTTTATTCACAGCATGCCAACACACCCCTACGCGTTTCAGTCTCCGCTGAGACCTTGTTTACGGGGAGAACGATAACACAAAGCAGCATTCCATTTCTGCCGTATTTAAACCACATGACATCACATCCTGTATGTAGTCTCATAGCATTATGGTAATCGTAGTCATATCAAACAGGCGCTTTGTGAGTTCTCGTTACAACCTTTAACTACATTTTCTATAAATCAGTTCTGCAATGAATTTAGTTACATTCTAGCATACGATGACTTAATCTTATGCTACTGTAATTATTTTACACACGGCTACTTATGTATCTTTGCATTCATGTTAGCACACATTTTTTATCAAAACAGATACCATCAGGATGTAGAGATTTAAACTTTAGAGATTGTAAAAATCACAGATATCAAAACCAATTTTGTTGCTAAGTAAGTTGGAATCGAACCCTCGGTTCATCCTATAGTTACAGCGCATTAGTGCGCAGCGCTATTCAAGCAAAATCACCCTCCAGTGGGAATTCCATTATATCAGGGTGCCCCTTATAGCTCTCTATCGACATTCTAATATTCCCATTGCCATTTAGCCGTACTATCTAGACTGCAATGATTTCTGCATGGTTAATTGTGTCCAAAATGAGGCCTCAATAGGAAACTTTCCCACCCCTGGTGTTCTTTCTTATTGGACAGTGTGGTTCTGTAATGGATTTCATTGTGGTTCTGCCCATAAAGAGCACAATCCTACCCTATAACCCATTTTTATCCTGCCCTCCAGTGGGCCCTTACTTCCCCGGGGTGAATCATGATTCAACATTTTAGTCACTGTGAATCCCATCCATTTGGATATCATTACAAGAGAGCATATCTAATCCTTAATCCATTCATTCCTAACCAGTGTGTGTCTACTAACTGCACTGCATGGTCATCTGTAACTTGCCCCATTTTGTTAGCCTCACCCATTGGGACTGTATTAGAATTACACGGTTATGCTATAATCTGGATCAAACTTCGTTGCACTATCTTCACACATTAAAATCAAGTACAGGGAGGCTATATAAAGGTACTCATTATACATGGCTGATGACCATTTAAAGCATTTGTATCTGACATCATTGTTCACAAGGTCCCTAACCCATTGCGATCACATCTTAGATGCAAATGTAACTCCTCATCTTGGTTGAGCCCTCTTGGGGTCCACGTTCGGAAGTTTAATATATGTTGGGATTCTTTTTGGCGCAGAATTTTTTCAGAGTGTTGTAAAAAGGGGCGTGGCCTCTGAACACCTCTCTGCAACGCAGCTCCCTGGCGCATACTGGAGGTACCTGGTGGACTAGTTGACCCCCAGGGGACCTCAGGATTGAAGAGGAATTAATTCCCCAACTTAAAATGTGCCACAGGGCGTGTTTGCACAGATGTCACCTCAGGCCCCGCCCCCTTCCTTCACCGTTGTGCAAATATTCCTCTAAAATCAGCAGAACTACGAATTCCGATTTACTCACCTGTTATCAGGAGAGAACCCCGTGCTGCATCTTTTAGCTCAGCACTGACCCTGAAAAGTAATTCTAAGCGTACTTACCTGTAACTTTTATTTCCTTCCATAGGAATCCATTGTGTGGTTTTCAGCAGAAAAGTTTCTAAGTGTCGATTTTTGAAACGTACAAATATTCCTCTAAAATCAACCGAACTACAAATTCCGATTTACTGACCTGTTATCAGGAGAGAACCCAGTGCTGCATCTTTTAGCCCAGCACTGACCCTGAAAAGTAATTCTAAGCGTACTTACCAGTAACTTGTATTTCCTTCCATAGGAATCCATTGTGTGGTTTTCAGCAGAAAAGTTTCTAAGTGTCGATTTTTGAAACGTACAAATATTCCTCTAAAATCAGACGAACTACGAATTCCGATTTATTCACCTGTTATCAGGAGAGAACCCAGTGCTGCATCTTTTAGACCAGCACTGACCCTGAAAAGTAATTCTAAGCGTACTTGCCAGTAACTTGTATTTCCTTCCATAGGAATCCATTGTGTGGTTTTCACCAGAAAAGTTTCTAAGTGTCCATTTTCACAAACTAAAAATATTCCTAAAAAATCGTCTGTATGACTTAAACACATTCTTTCAACTGTTTACAGGAGATTCACCAGTGCTGGATCCAGGATCCACCACTGAGTAAGAAAAAGTAACGATAACACTACTTACCTGCTAAGTGAATTTTCTGCCATAGGATAACATTGGTGATTCTATGTGAAAAAATTTCTAAGTGTCAACTTTTAAAATACAATAATATTCCTTAAAAATCACTACTGTAACCAAAATGCTTTTACTCAACTGTTTACAGGAGATGTCCAAGGACTGAATCTAGGATCCAGTCCTGTGGTTAGAAAAGTAATCCATAAAGTAACTAATTGCATTTGACTAGAAATTCACATTGAGCTCAATGTTGCATTGTGTTTGATATTGTGTTGCCCATTGCAACAACTGTAACTACTGTACTTAAAATTCTATTGCCTATTTGCAAAGTATTTAAACTAAAGTAATTCATTCTGAGAAAGTATATTTTGTATTGTAATGTATAATGTAATTATAATGTAATTAAAAAAATAAAATATCTAAAAATAAATAGTTTAAAAAATGTAGTAAATCAGTATAAAAAAAAATCAGTATAACAATTAATACATTAAAAATTGTCATTTACAAAACCTGTGAAATTCACTGAAAAAACCATAGGTTTCAGGCCTGATATAGTTAGGAATTCGCATTTAAAAAGCCTTTGAAATTCACTGAAAAAACCATAGGTTTCAGGCCTGATATAGTTAGGAATTAGCATTTAAAACACCTTTGAAATTCACTGAAAAAACAATAGGTTTCAGGCCTGATATAGTTAGGAATTAGCATTCAAAAAACCTTAGAAATTCACTGAAAAAAACATAGGTTTTAGGGGTGTTATAGTTAGCTGGACATTTCACTCAAACAAAACCATTGAAATTCCTCCGATATAGTTAGTTGTACTAACTACATCACACGCGCCCGCAATCCACTGCTGATGATGTCACATATTACATCATTCATGACATGGTCAGTGACATCACTTATGACATCTCAAATGACTTCACTGATAATTAGAAATGTCAAAGTGGGAAAAAAGATAGTAGAAAAAGGAAGAACAACTTATGTTGGGAGTGAAAGCCTGGAGGTTAAATATTCACTTCACTTAATTGGCCATAAATGGGTTGAATGTAAGCAATCATATTTTCAGTAACTGGCTATTTGGAATGGCAACTGCATGCCTTGTAGGGAAATCCAGTGACTTCAGAAAGGGCCATTGCATTCCAATGTGCGTTGTTGATGTGTTGTGCTTTTTTGCTCCTAGTGCTTCCTGTAAGTGGTATGGTTCACATACAGACTCCACAAATCTGTCTATGTTGAACCTGCTGTGAACACTCCACATGGTAGTTTTTGAGTTCATGGCGGCTAGGGGGTGAGTTGCCAGGCCTACTGGATCAAGAGTACACAATTGGAAACTAGACTCTTCTCCTTAAACCATCAATGCAGTCAACCACGCTATGCAGACCGCTATGCAGACATGACAGCGACTTCAAGTATCACTTCTGGCCAGTGGTCGAAGTGGGGGAAAAAAGTAGGGGAACTCTGATCGGAGAATCAGAGGGTGGGAATAACCTGAGGATTGGACCAGTGGGTGGAGTCGGAGGTGTGGCCTAAATGCCCAATACATTCCAATTTTGAGTATTTGTTTGGCATTTCACTGACCAGTTGCAGCTTATTATGTTATTTAATTCAACCAATGGATACACATGATTATTTAAGGTTTGATATGAGTTATTGACATTAAAATACATTCACAAAGTGGGATATGTTTCCAATCTCAGAATGTCCCAAATACTCTTAAAAGTGGATGTACAAGCCATTTGTTTCTGAGGCTTGGAGTTTCTGTCATCAGCACTTCTCCCTTTTTCGGCCAGAGCAGTTCAAACATGAATGGCAAAATATCCTAGTTTGAAAATGTTTTCTATACAATTATGACTCTGACACATTTGCTGCATAATCTGACAATTTTAACTAATACATTGTTTGTAGCTCAAACAGATCAAAAGTTACTTAACAATGTGACTTGTGTTGCTGCAAAGTGGACAGCTCTTTGCAAATGTTTACTGATCACCTTTCTCACTGTTGCATTCGTATGTTACACTGGTACTAATAAGGCAAACTCTATCCAGAGACTGTTAGCATGTGTAAAAATGTCAAAATATTTAAGTATCAGAAAATATACTGCATTACGCTGCAGCTTTTCTTTGCTGCATAATTTAGTCAACACTGTGGCATAATGTTGTCCTTCTTTGCTGCATAATTTCAGGGGCCCCAAAGCAGGCAGCATCTGTTAAAAGTGCTTATGCATGAAGCAGAGAGACTGTGACGTTTCTGAACTTAGTTTGGTGTGTGTGCAAATCCAGTATTGCCGATCCCTGGTGAGTTACAGCTACTACTGCTGAAACAAGCCCAATAGAGGTACCAATGAGTGAGGCGGACTGGCCTCAAGGACAGGGCCGGGTTTAGCGCTGGTGGCTCCCTGTGCAACAGTGTTTATTTTTGCCCCCTAATGACCACCTCTTTCACGGATTCCCTCACTACCACCCTTTAACAGTGCCCTTCAAGTCTCCATAACTACACTATCTCTCAGATGCAGTCAATTTAATTTACAGCACCATTCATACCAGTGAAGTGTGTCAGAGCACTTTATTACACAGAGACAATCAATTATGCGTGTGTAAATCACTTTATAGGAAATGTTACCTAAGACTAAGGACTACAAGGTGTAGGAATCACACAACAACAATAGTAGTAGGCAGTATAGTTTAATAGTGATTGGTCTGAAGAAACACATACTCAGAATTTTAAATGTAACACCATGGTTGGGGGTTCTCTTTAATAACCAGAATTGATTTCTATCCAAATTAACACTTTTTGCAACATTAGAATAATCAATGACTGGGGGAAAAAAACCATAACGCTCTAATTTATACCTTGCAGGTTGCATGCATCTCTTAGATGACAGTTAATAGCTCTCTGTTCTATATTTGTGTTTTTAACTTATAAACTGCAAATAACAAAAGGATCTCTCTGACAAAAGCAGTAACCCACTGACCTATTAATATTATGTGCACTTTGTGATCTGCATGGTACATGTTCTTTGCGGCAGGCACATTAACCCTCTGTGCTAAATTTCCATGAGTCAAAACTTCCACTAGACAAAATCTCCATCTCTCTCTAGGAAGAACATTAATCACCGAAGTTATCATGACATTTTAATTGGTGCCGAAATTTGCTGGAGCCCAGGAAGGAGTCAGCAAGCACTTTAAAACCATAATATACTTGCAAACATGTCGCCCCCACCCAAAGTCAGCGCCCGGTGCGGTCACACTGGTCGTACTGTCCTAGAGCCACCCTGCTCAAGGGTCCTGTAACCTCAGTGACAGAGTCACTGTGTCTCTAGGGTATGCTGCTTCCTAGGCCTGCCCACAAGACTGGAGGTGAACTTCAGTATGGATTGTGGTGGACAGGCCTTCAAGGTTAACCCACACTTGCCGCCTCTAGGGTGGAAGAGCCTTCTCCTACATTGCAGCCAAGACCTTGAACGAGCTCCCGATCTACATCAGACGCGCGCGCCCCCTCCCTGAACATCTTCAGGAAGACACTCAAGACCTGTCTCTTCGACTGAACGGACCTGCGAACCCCTCCCTCCTCCGCCCCCCACCCGGGCGCCTTGAGACCCCCACGGGTTACAATTCCCCTGATTGATTGATAGGGTCCACCTGCTGGTGCTAAGACACCAGGGCTTCTAAGGTCTTGTGGGGCCTTCTAAGGTCTAGCACAGGAATGTGCTCCCTCAGGAGAGTGGTCTGGTGGACTGGTCATGAAGGCTGAACCTGGTTCCCCAGTTCCATATTTGGCAGCTCTGACATTAGTGCCACATCCTCTTCCCTACTGAACACCATTCTGCCCCACTGAGAGAAACTCGCACTGCCTTCAGCTACAATCCAAATGTACCCCGCTATAAACACCTGGATGCGACTCAATTCAAATTACGCACTAGACAAGAGCAATATGCTGCTTAAAAAAAAGTAACAACATCCTCAAAAAAGCAAGCACTCATAGGGAGTGCAAGATTAAGTAAAGCATGTGAAATGTAAGCAGGAACAACATGTTTACCTTGAAACGTTTACATTCACTATTCAGAAATCAGTGAGTGCTTTAGCCTGAAAAGTTAAGGACATGACTACAGGGCCCGGAAGGGACCCATTTCAATGTCCATTTCTTATATTCTTACGAAACGTAAGCAATATGGTTTAAAAAGACCACATCCGTGTACACATTTTGTATTCCAGTCCACCCATTAATCAGGCATTGCAGTACCTCCAAGATTGGTGTCGTTCCCCACCTGGGGAAAACAATGCTGCACAAAGAAAGACAAGAAAACAAAAGTAGTGCTTCACTGGCAAACTCTGTAAAGTGACGCTGATGTGTTTGGGTGCTAATAAAATCAATCTGGCCACTTTGCGACCACTCTGTCTTGCTTTATTTAGTTATTTCTTTATTTTGAACCTTTTATTCCAGAGGCTGCCCTTTGGAATGGAAAAATTTCTGTAAAAAATCGACATTTTCAGCAAAAGTGTTTTTCTTTTTTGGATCCATTTCACAGGGGAACAAGTAAATGAAAGGAGGAACGAGAGGGTTAGAGTTGGTTCT
This sequence comes from Triturus cristatus, assembly GCF_964204655.1. Lineage (NCBI taxonomy): Eukaryota > Metazoa > Chordata > Amphibia > Caudata > Salamandridae > Triturus > Triturus cristatus. The sequence goes on along the minus strand of NC_140586.1, from coordinate 80,425,557 downwards.
TGAAGTCATGGTTTTCAGTGAGTGAGGAGGAGCTAGACGGAAAGAGAGGGAATAAGAGGAAGACAGGGGGATGGGGTAGCTGTCAGTGGCAGAGCAGAAGTGGAATCAGTCCTTGCCATCTCTGGGCAAGAAGGAAAAGTCCTTTTCCTTCTATGCCCACCCCGCCCGTCCCGATCCGCCACGAACGCAGAGCTTTATCCATAGGCCTTGGCTATTTCTGCCGCCCTGGGACGCATGTTTAAAATAAAAAAAGTAGGGGAACGGAATCTATTGAATGAAAAAAGTAGGGGCACGCCATACCCTGCCGATCCTGCCCACTTTGACCACTGCTTCTGGCACAGTAGTGTACGTCTCTCCTCGTATTACATGGGCGGCTTTGAGTTCACTGGCTTAGGCGCCTTTACAGCCCCGTCCCTTCAGATTCGTTTATGTCGTGCAGGCTCTTGCAGACCTCTCAAGAGCAATGAGTTAGCTCTCTTCTTTGAAGGAGGATCCAGGCAGCCTCTCCTGGCAGACGTGTAGAGTTTTGTCCAGGTTACTGGATACATGATAGTAGTGTGTGCTGAAGTGTGAGTCAAAAATATTACAGCTCGGTATGGAGAACATGCCATGGGGAAGCACATTCTCCTGAGCTATGCAAGAGATCTTCCCCTGTCCTAGTTGGGCACATTGCTGGATTATTTTGTGACTCATGTGCACAGTTGACACCATCACCTTACAGGTGTCACTTAGGGAAAAGGTAGAATAACAGTGAATCCCCAGTGTTTGAAAGAGTCCTCTTCAAGTCAAACATTTCTTCCTGGTCTTTGGTCAACATGTTTTGACTTGGTTTTGTGAGGTCTTCTTCAGGACTAGGTGATCTATTGTGTTGTCCCTATTTATAGTGTCTGACTGCTAGGTGTCTTAATGCATTCCTAACAAAAGTGGGCACGGATTTCCTTTTTAACTGTTGTTGAAGAAAGCTATTTTGCTGTTGGGCTGAGAATGTATTATGACTCCTCTTTTTCTAGACCCAATCTACAGTTTTTCGTTTGGGTCACTTTCACATCTTTGATCTTCCTCACACTTCTACTGTTTGCCATTTACACGTTTTTCTTTCTTTATGGGTGAGATGGATTGATAACCAAAGATCAACATTTCTTTAAAGTTTAATAAAATGAGTGCCGTTGGGTAGGCCTAGAATTTGCGACACCAAAACACCACTCAGTTGTGAGGTGGACTTATGACTAGTGAAATTAATGTGCCACTATTGTTCCTGTATTTGTGGATAGCACATTAAGTTGAGTTTAAATTTGCTCTTTGCCTTCTTGGTTGATGTCTACTGAGGGAATATTGTCCCTGCCCAAAATGTGATGCTGTTCTTAAAATTGGGGATCGCAGTACTTGAGGCTGTAGATAAATGAGAAGTGCTATCTCTCCAAAAGCCACCAGTGTACCAAAACATACAGCCTTTGTAATATGAATTTAATATGTATTCATTGTAGCACTTGTTACTAAGTCTTGTGGCTTCAAAGCTCTGTAATGATGGCCCAAAGAGTGCTTTCAAAGTGTAACACTATTGCATCTTGAAAAACACTTTTCATTTATGAAACTGAAATGCAAACTGTAGGAAGGTAGTTTCTTTCTAGTATTGTTACACCCCACGTTTTGCCTCGTATCAGTGTGTTTTTGACTTAGTTTGCTGGGATCTTGCTAAGCAGGACCCTTCATCTGTGCTTTCTTCCCTAAATTGGTTCTGGTAAGTACTTTGAACCTCCACAATTGGTTACTGGCGTACCTTTATAAGTCCCCAGTATATGGCACTGAAGTACCCAGGGCATAGGTACACCAGGGGTCTCCCATGCAGCATGTATTGTGCAACCCATGGGAGGCCACTTAAACTGTGACTAAAGGCCTGCCATTGCAGCCTGTGTGAGTTGCTGCTTGCACCTCTCACGAATGATATAAGTTTCCTTATATCTGAGGTCAATGCACTTAAAAACGATGTCTGGGCTCTGCAGTCCAGAGGGCAGGGTGCTTGGTTACAATTGCAAGAATGCATGAGCAGGACACCCCTGCAAACCCCAGAGTTGATTCTCCTAGGCTTTGCAAGTGTGGTCAACCATTTTAAGATATAGTGGACATCAGTTACTTCGAGATGTCTAACTATATGACAACTGCACCAAACCCAGTCATGATGGGTAATAAACATGTTGGAATCATACCCCAACACCGATTCCAGTGTTGGAAGTATGATCCCATGTACTGAGGGGTCCCTTAGGAGACCCCTCTGTTCTCCCAGTAACAGGCTTTCAGGGTCTGCAAGCATGCTAGTGTGGCTACTGACCACAGACACAATTCTGCCCTCCGGCTGCTGAGCCAGGCTCGAGCAGGGGAAGGTAGAACAATAGGTTTCATGTCCCAGGGAGGTGTGACCACCTCCCAGACAGGACTTAGTGTATTGGGCTGGGGTGGGGGTGCTTGCCAGTACCACCAGACTGCTTTGAAGGGCCCAGATGGTGCACTCCTTGCATACTCCAGTTTGAGCCAGTTCACTTGGTTCCAGCTCTGGAGCAAAACTGGACAAAGGACAGGGATGTATCCCCCCCTCTGTCAAGCCTGTCCTCCAGGAGGGACCCCCGAGTCGCACCAACCTTCTCCTTAGGGCACTTAAGGGCTCCCCTGTAGGTGGGTCCTCAGATTCATCGTGGGATCAGATTCAACCCTGAAACTACGTTGTTCCTCAATTGTCTGGACACTTGGACCTTCTCAAAAGTGACATTTCTCACCCAAAAAGAGCACATAATAAGGAAGATTGTCACACACAATGAAAACCACTTAAGATATTCGAAGACTGTGCAGATTCTCAGAATGTGCCCACTTAACATTTTCAAACAAAGGAAGGTTGTCATCGTTCATTATTATTCCAAACAGGTTTAGAAAAACAGTTGCTCATGGATAGGAAATACACATTTTTTCAGCACAAAAAAGTTAAAGGAATAGTGACCTTTTTTTTTTAAATAAGGCGCATGAATTTTAGAAGCCCAGTGGTATCCTAGTTCAAACAAAGCAGGATCAAAGAGAGAAAAATTAATCAGCTTACCAGCATACTTAAGGCATCAGCAGACATAAATAAAACGATTGCCAAACGGCCTTCCAGTTCCCTAAACACTTAAAGGAACTAGGCAGCTTACAATGGAGGAACGGGTGGGTAGGAAGCAATGGGGTGTAGGAGTGTCCAGTCTGCTGAGGCAGCACTCCAGCGCAGCTTGAGGAGAGCAGTGATCTGCTGGCGCTGCATGTTAAAGATATCTCAGGATTAGATACTGTAGTGTGAGCCCCGGCGGTGGCAACGAGCCTCGCTCCAAAAGTCAGCCAGAGTCACTCCCCGTCAGCTGAGAGCCGAGCGCAGCTCGCACCCCGCCACGGCACCAGGGTGGTCTGAGGACAGCAGTAAACCGAGGCTCATGCAAACGCAGTAAAGTTAAATATATTCTGAAGAAACCGCTAGCATGTAAGAGCGGAGAGTGACTGTGATCAGTTGTCCATGGGCGCCATGCTGAAACATTAAGCGCGGCACAGAGGGTGGGATGGGGTTGAGGGGCTGCGAGCCACAACGCCATTGTTAACCGCGTGCACCTGTGTTGTGAATGTAAACATGGGCGCTGTGTTAAAGATAAAGCGCGGAATGTGGTCTGAGAAAAAATGTTTTATGTATGCTGCTGTTCTGAGCGTAAGATGTTTCCCACTAGTAAAAAAAACGAAAAATGGTGCAGTGTTTGGAAAACAAAATGTTTTAGTACACCATGGTCCCTCGCGTCATGCCGTTTGAGCATTGGAAGCGGTAAAACATATGGCGTACCAGCTGGTATAAAAAAAAAGTGGTTGCGTGAGAGTGTCCTAGCTGCAACAGCTGGTAGGAGAAAGTACTTAAATATTGCCCACAGGCTGTTAATACAACCTGCAGAGTAACAACACAAGGAAAAGAGCCAGCCCTCATGAGAGATTACAAAAGTAGAAGAGGCGGTACTAAGGAGGGTCGGCTAAGCCTATTCATGAATCAAAAGCAACCATTTAGAAAGGACAGTAACAGGAACAAATTGAAAAGATTTGTTGAAAATGGGCGGAGCTTTAAGTCCATACCTGAATACAGCATGTCTTGAAGAGACGGAGCAAGCGCTGCCTAGGCGAGACCTAAAAAGCCATCCAAACATCCACTCTAAATAGAGCAGACGGTTGGATGGTGCTCATAGAATGGGACATACTCTGCCAGGCTGTAGAAGAAAGCTTTATAATGATGCAGTAAATTTTACTCCGTTGGTGTAAAACTTGCAGTCCAACCAACTCAAAATCAGGTGGGCTGACCTTAAGCTTGGCAGACACGGAACTCTGTCACCAATGCAATCCAGTATCTGTCCACAAAACTCTTAATCAGCCTCAGAGGCCCACCTAGTGCAAATCAATACTGAACCTGCTCCTCATGGGAAAAGTCCATAATGAACCTTGGTCATCTCACCCATTGACCTTGCTGCCCACTGCTTTTTTGTTAGTTGGGAAATGTGGGACTCGCACTCACTGAATCTCACTAAACTATGCCCCTCTCTCTCTCTCTCTCTCTCTCTCTCTCTCTCTCTCTCGTCCTCATCCCCTTTCTCTCTCTTGCTCCTTTCTTTCTCCTCTCATGTGCCCCCTGATCCCATGTCTCTCCCTCCCATTTTCCCCCATCATTGTCTCTTGCTCATTCAACCCCTCATCCTCCTCTCTTGCCTCCTTTGCCATTTATCTCTTACCCCCAGCTCCCCCTTGCTTCCTCCTTCATCCTCTCATGCCTCCTGATCCCCTATGTCTCCTCACCCGACCACTTCCCTCTTACCTCTTTATCCCTTCTCTTGCCTTCTCATCCAGACTTACTCTCTTACCCCTCAACCCCTCATCATGTATCACCTCCTTATCCTCTCTCTCATGCTAAATCATCCCTTTTCTCTCGTGCCTCGACATCCCTCTCTTACCCATCTCTTCTCTACTCCTGTCCAAATTTCTGTCATACTCCCCTCTCTCTTGCACCATTCTTTCTCTGCTCACTTTCTCTTGTCCAGACTTCCTTCTCTCCTTTTCAGGTTCGGACTAGCCTACAGGGCAATCAGGCAGTGCCAGATGGGCTGGTCTGTTAGATTGGTGTGTAGGCCGGTATTTTAGCAGCTTGTTCCTGTTTTATGACACAGTTGGGTCATTTTTTTATTGTTGATATTCCTGAAATTACCACAAATGTTGCCTGCTGTAAGCTCAAACCCATGCTGTCTTCCATAGCTTGAAAAACACTTATACAGCTTGTCTGTACAAGTTAAAAACTGGCCTGATTTGCCAATGTGGGATACTTTTTTAGCTATCTGGTGCGCTAATGGAGGCCACTTTCACTTTGGTGCCTGGGCCTATTTTTCGTCCCAGTCCGACCCTTCTGCCTTTCCCCTCAAACAACTCATTGCAGCTATAATACCCCCTGTATAGCAAAAGGTAGATAACTCTAAACTGAACTTCTGCATGGGTTTAAGCTATTCCTTCTAGATGAAGATTTTAAACAGCTAGACCAATTGCTGGTGCTACCAAGAGTAGACTGTGTCAACTCCCTGTTAGCCTGAATACCAAATTTGAATCCCTGTAATTCACTGTTACCCATCCATAATTGTATACGTTATTCAAGGATGTTAAAATGTAACTTCATGGGATGTCTTTAATAAATTCCAAAACTGAATAAAACGAACACAGCTCACATTGCGCCAGAAGAGCCGTATGTAAACAATGTCATCCTGTTTTCTCTGCCAATCTCAATATAGAAGTTCAGAGTTAGGGTGCATAATTCATGTTTTATTACCGTTCTAGAAGTGGGTAAAATAAATACATAAAAAGTATGGCAGCAAGGAGATCGGAGTGTGCGCTACTTGGACCCTGTACTGAAAATTAGGAGTCTTGTGCTGTTTTCAGGAGAATTGGTCTCCCAAACAGTTGCTGTCTACAACTCTGCTGGTCATGCTGGGGGTCCACTGCACATTCATTAGTGCCCTGCAGGGCCTCTCTCTCTCCACCAGGACAGACGCATAGCACCCTCATGGCAAAAAATGCCCAATGCGTCTCCTGACCTGTCTGTTTTGGACTGGGCCACTAACTCGCTAATGCGGAACGCTCCAAAAAACGCCAAGCAGAACGCTGCGGCAAAGAGGGAAGCCTCATAGGGCGAGTGGGTAACTCCTCCTAGGACGTCTAAAATGGACTGCAGGGTGGGAAAGTTGATGGGGGACCTGCTGTCTGGAATCCTGGGCTCGTCCCTGGTCCACCCTTTCAGTGCTGCCCTAATGACAAAGGACTTGGCTGGGTCCTGGCCTCCCCTCAACTTAACATCATGGCTGACTGCCGCTAAATGACCACAAACCCATAAATGGCTCATCCCCTGTTTCTTAGCCCATACCACAAACGCCTGTACCTTGCCCTCTATGGGCTGCCCGGACAGTCCCAAGGCATCCGCCACTTTGTAGAAGGAGGTCGAATGGGCTAGGTATCGTTTCCTCATACCTGGGGCTAAGGACCGTTCACCCAGTGCTCTCAACTGTTGTTCCACTCCAAAAGCCTCCAGAGGGTTGCTGGGAAGGGGGTCATCTCCGCTCTCGCCTGTGGCCAGGCCTCCCGGAAACGGAGCCACTGAAAATGAGAGAGAGCGTCAGCAGCCACGTTCTTGACCCCCTCAATATGTCTATCCCTACACTCCAGGTTGCAACGCAGGCTTGCGCCGGCTAGTTCCCTGAGCAAACAGAGCACCTGCGGGCACTTGGCTGTCTGCCCATTGATGGCCTGCACCACAGCCATGTTGTCCGACCAGAAGAGGACCTTTCTGTCTGCAGGGTCTCAGGCCACAGGTGGAGTGCAATGACAATGGGGAACAGCTCCAGGACTGTGATCTTGGCAGTGATGCCACGCTTGCGCAAGGCGTTGAGCCATTCCTATGCACACCACTGCTTGCCCAGGATTGCCCCAAAGCCCTCCCTCCCTGATGCATCCGTGAAAAGGCTGAGCTTGGGACTGTCCGCCCAGGGGGCCCTCCAGATGACGGTCCCATTGAAGTGAGACAGGAACTCCCCCCATATGACCAGGTCCTTCTTCAGGCCTGCTGTCACCCTAACCAGGTGGTGTTTCTTTTGCCGTGGCCCTGGCTAATCTTCTAGCGAACACTCTCCCCACCAGGATGACTCTGGCTGCAAAGTTGAGCTTGCACAAGAGGCATTGGATGACACCCAAAGGAGTCTTGTCTTTCCCCAGCAATGACTGGATGTCCTGTCGCAAAGCCTACACCTTCTGAGTAGGGAGTCTAGACACACCCATAACCGTGTCCAGGTCGATGCCCAAAAAAGTGAGAACCTGCGCAGGGCCTTCCGTCTTGCCAGGTGCTAACGGCACCCCAGGTGTTCGCTCATATCCTGAAAGCATTGCAACCCCCAGCTACCCTCCTGCGTACTAACACCCCCGATGAACAGGAAATTGTCAAGGTAGTGGGTCACCCCTTCCACGTTAAATCTCCCAGAAAGTGCCCACTGCAGGAATGAGCTGAATGCCTCAAAGTATGCACAGGACACAGCACACCCCATGGGCATGCACTTGTAGTAAAAGAATTCCCCTTGCCACTTGAACCCAAGGAGGTGGTGGCTCTCTGGGTGGACTGGTAGTAGGCGGAATGCTGACTCAATATCAGCCTTGGCTAACCATGCTCCCCTGCCTGCCCTCCTGACCATGTCCACCGCCATGTCGAGAGAACAGTATGAAACAGAGCAGGAACTCTCCTCGAGCCAGTGGTTCACTGAAACCCCATCCGGGTACGACAAGTGTTGGATCAACCTGAAAGCCCCTGGCTCCTTCTTAGGAACCACGCCCAAGAGAGAGACCACAAAATTCGGGAGAGGAGGATGCTGGAAGGGGCCCGCCACCCTCCCCAGGGCCGCTTCCTTCTTAATCTTGTCCCCTACAACTGGAGGACCTAAGGTTCTCAGAATCCCGGCATACCAGGGACCCCTGGTAGGGAATTCTGAAGCCTTCCAAAAACCCGTGGGCCAGTAACAATCTATCCTTGGCATTAGGATAGTCCTTTAATAAAGGTAGCAGGCTGGAAATGACAATGGGGGATGGACCTTTGTCCCGGCACTCCCCGAAGGGGCACCCGAGGTAGGCCGAGCAGGGATATCCAGGGAGGGTGGGGGGGGGGGGGAGGACCTGGCCATGGATGGCCTGGCCGGAGGCCTACTTGTCGTGTAGGGCAGGCCCCAAGGCGGGCACGCGCTTGTCGCAAGAAGAGGCTGGGTGTGTAGCGCCACACTTGCTGCAGGTGTGGGCGAATCTACAGGCCTTGCCCCAGGACCATGACCCCGCGTTGTACAGTCTGCACGTCCCACTGAAGACTCTTCTGGGTCCCTGCTTCTGCCCCCCACCACGGCCTCCCCGAAAGGGCTGCCTGAACTGACCCTTCCTGTCCTGCCTCTGGCCCTTGCTCGCCTCACCCTTCTTCACGTTAATGCTTGGCTTCTCGCTTGACTCAATCCTGCCCTTGCCCATGTGCTGGACCCAAAGACGCACCTCCAACTGGTCCTACCCCAGTTCCGGGCATATTGCCATCTTTTTCCTAAACTCACAGTCGTACTTGTACCAGCCCATACCACCGTTGGTCTCTGCCTCATCGGTGATGATGCTGGCATATTGAAACAAACCAGGCCCTTGCTTGGGGTATCGCTCCATTACTACCGCTGCCAGGATGGCGATTGCCTGCCCCCATCTCTTAATTGTTTTTTCCGGCCATAACTGGAAGCAAACCTTCTTGTCTTCTTCCTTGCCACCCATTCTCCTGGTGTCCACCCCCTCGGCCCCATGCTTCAGCAGGGTAAAAATATCGATGAACTCCCTCCTCCATATTCCTTCCTTAGCCTCAAATGGCACCTCCCACGCTAGGGAGCACCGGCCTGATATCAGGGGGGCCAATGTGACTAGTGGCACGGGCGTAGGGAGCGCAGGGTGCGACACAGCGGAGGGGGTGGGAGTAACTGGTTCTAAGGGCGCGGGTGGCGGGGTTGCGGCGGAGGCAGTTGCAATGGGGGGGAGCACTGGCTACATAGATCAGATGTGATCCCCCCTACAGCTACGGCCACCGTAGGTGTGATGTGTGTACTCAACTGCCCCGGGCTCTGGCTTAGGCCCTGTAACCCCTTGCTGCCGACTGCCATTTGGCAATTCCGCTCATCAACTACACCCCCACCTCCCCCCCCAGACGTGCGTGATCGATGGGCAACCCTGTGCCAGCGCGGGTGGTACTGTACTTGCTACCCCCATGCCACTGTTTGTGATGGAGACCACTCTGGGGTTTCTAGCCGCTAGGAGGCCAGCTCTGACCTCAACCATGAAGTCCGATAGTGTGTCCGTGAGCTTACCCAGTTCGTCATGTGTGGCAAAGCTCGTTGACGGCTTAGCGTTGACCGTGGGTACCACCGGTCCGACTGCGGGGGGAAGTGGGGCATCCGCCACCGGCATGGCCACAGTCCGCGCATTGCCGGTGGTCCGGCTCTTGGCATGCAGCGGGTCCTGGAGGTTCCTGGCATGGAATCCTCCACCAGGGACATCTGGGAGAAAAGCGGGGAGGATCCCAGGCTATTCATCTGGTCAGTTCGGAAACAGCTCACCTGGAAAAGAAATAGAACTGTAAGCCAATGACCCCGCTGGTGGTGACGATTTGACGTTCCTGTCCTGGCCCTCGATCGCTCGGTCCCCAGCCCCCGACCCCTTACTTACTCCCGCTGTTAGCTGCTGCTCTCTTGTCCTGATGGCACTGGTGTTGTAGCAGGGGGGGGGAGGGGAGGATCACGGTGGACCCTGCGTGCGGATGAAGAAGAACATTATTATCCATTCGACACCCACCGGCTACCGGGCGCAGGCACGGCGCCAATTCCCTTCCAGCCCGTCCTGACACCCTCCCCCTTTCAGTGGTGAGGCTCTTGCATCCCTCCCAGCCCTGCACCCCCGACTTGCCCAACCGCGTGCATTACCTCAGCAATCATCTCTCACAACTGGGCCTGAGCTGCACCCGCACGTCGACGTAACTCCGAGGGCACGAGTCGTGGCTGAAAAACAAACAGCGCGGCGTGAGACAGGCGGATAAACAATTTCCACATATGGCGTGCTCCCTCTGAGATGACAGATTATATGAACCTGGAGGCATCAGTGAGACCTAAAATCATGCCGGACTAAGCAGTAGAGCTGCTGACGGCACCCTCGCAGCGCGTGCGCCACACTGCGTGGCGTCTAACGCCCAACGTGTAACCTTGCCCCTTGCGGCTCCTACCCTTTACCTGCTTGTGCGTTTCCTAGCGAATCCTTAGGGGGGGGAGTGAATTGACATCTGTCCCTTGCCTGCATAGACAAAACAAAACAACATTAATACATTGTACACATCCGTGTTGTCGTATTCGAGTCATTAAGCACATCAGTTGCAAGGGCCCCTGTACTATCCCCTTACACCATCTCTCAGCATGGCCCGCATACTCCCACGCGTTGGAGTGTGACTTCGATGCTGCCTTAGCCATGCCTGTTACCATTCGAGGGACCACGCCAGGGTGGCAGCGCGACTAACTGGGCCTCCCCAGTCCGCAAAATCTCATCATCTTCTCGAACCGAAGGGAGGGTTATGTCCAGGGCAGGGTGCATGGGGACCCAGGTACCGGCCTAATTGGTCAGCGAACCACCGCGAGTTCCGACCCCAACCCCAATCCCAGCCTGGCGAAGCGTACACCCCCGCTGGTGTCACGCTGGATGAAAAGAGCCCAAATGAAGCAGCGGCTGGGGGACATTGGGCGCTAAAGAGCAGCAGCTGGGGCGGCATGTGAGACTCACCGCCAGCGGGACCACCTGGGAGGGTGCTTACGGAGATGAGGGCCAAGACACTACCTAGCGCCTGCAGCAACCGGGCTGAAGAGACAGCATGGCTAGCCCCGTGTGAATTGAAACAGAAGCGCCGGGATTTGGCAACTTGTCAGCTTTTATTTAACCTGGGTTTGAAAGGGCCAAAAGCGAAGAGTTTGCAGAAATCCATAGAACTAAGGGTGTCACTCACTCCCTTACAGTCCTCCGCTCTACCAGCTGAGCTAACAAAGGCTCAATGCTCGAACCGGGATCCTAGCCCTGCTAAGGGGGGGGGGGGGCGGTACCGTCACTCCCCTGCTTCAGCTTAATCTGCATAAAATGGGAGTAAGGGACTCAGCCCTTGACCCTACGCCCCGAGACTCGCCTGCCATTGAAGGGATTCGGGTGATGTGCAGCTCCTCACCCGGTTCCGCTGCCCGCCCGCTGCCCTATACTGGAAGGGCAATCAGGCCGTGCGGGACGCGGGACGCGGGACCGAAAGCGGCTGCCCCCACCGCCGGGAGGGCAGCTGCTCGGGGCTCCCGGTGGGGGAGCGAACCACTGGTTCATGACGTTCGTGCCTCGCAGTGCGTGCGCAGCTTGTAGACCCCCACGCTACTCGTCTGCCTCAAAACATTGATTGTTGTATTGTTTTAGAAAATAACACATGTAGTAGATGCCGGGGATTGAACCCGGGGCCTCATACATGGCAAAGCATGCACTCTCCCGCTGAGCTACATCCCCTACTCGTAAATAACTGCCAGGGCCTTACGACGCAGCGCAACGCATCCTTTGTTGGCTATTTGGCGCACTCAGCACCGCAGCCTGTTTCGGCCATGAAGCGCCCCAGGCACCGCATCATTGTTATGGCCATCGCGCAAACGGCACCACACCCGTAAGGAGCTGCGCCCACACCTCCGGGTGAGTACGATCGGGGTCAAGAAATGGTGTGCCGGGGAGGCCCAGCCCTGCCGCAACGGAGCACAGCCTCCCTGGTGTGTGTGAACCTGCCCCCTACCCTGCCCCTGCGACTCTCGCCAGGCCCTGCTCGCGGCCCACAGGAGTCGACTCGGCCAGGGGTATACCTCCACGGTTCGTTTGCCTGTGATACAACCCGTGTGGACAGGGCCCTTGTGCTAGGGTGGGGGCGGGACACGCGGGGTCAGTTATGTCGCGGTGTGTCCCACGTGCGCCAGGGCCGGCGGCAGGAACCCCAGTGGCCGGGAGCCATGCCCCCTGAAACCCCCACCGAGGCACAGCCCGAGGCACCCCAGCAGCAAGAGGGGCCAGCAGCGCTGGCGACCGACGGCGTGCTCTGTGGGCCCACACCCGGAGCCGCACCCCACTCCCCCCGACCCCGGCAGCCGCCAGCCTAAGCTGGGCTGCCCACCCTGTATACAACCCCTCAAGGGGAGATCGGGCTTGGGGTGGGTAATTGCATGCACTCACCGTGGACATGTAAGCAGCTCCCAACGACCAGACAGCAGACAGCGTGTCCAGTAGCGTGGTGTCCGCGGCGCATCCGATGCAAAAGAGGCAGCAAAATGGTGGGGGGGACTTAAGTACCCCACACCCTGCCCAGCGCACCGGACGTGACGCGGCACACCCACGACCCTGGTGGGGACTCCTCCTCAAGCCCACCCCCCCGAGGGAAGGGGGGGGAGAAAGGTGGGGGGAAGCCAGAGGCTACTATAGGGCCTCCCTCCTGAGTGGCCCCCTGCGGTGGCCTCGGGCAGCTGCAAAGTGTGGGGATTTCCTGGGTCGAGTGTAGGGCTGACATGGAGTCAGGTGCATGGGGATCCCCAACCCTTTGGAGGGGCTCCCAAACTGTTAAGGGAGCTTCCGTTCAGCCTAATGCCAATGAATGGCTGTGCAAGATGGAGATGGGATATGAGGGGAGACTCCTCACGTTCTGTATGGGAGCCCCATCATGTTGATTTACACCTCTGCATGGAGCCTCATTGAATCCAGGTGCTGCTGTATGAGGGCATTAGCTGAGCTATCTCCCTAACCTATGCTAGCTTCCCTAACTGTACGTTTTTGATTTCCTATAGTTAGAACTCAACATTGTGTATACCTCTGGCTCTAATTGCTTGGATTGCAATAAAATATAAAAAATAAACGGTTTTTGAAATAAACATTCCATCTAAAAGATGTGAGCTTTGTATGTTGAACCTTTTAGAGCTCCTCTGCTATGGTCAAAATGTTCACTTTGAAGATCATAATTACATTACATTTGATGGCTCTCTCTGAGCGACTTCAAAGAGGCCTTAATTGGCTGTGGCACATGCATACGTGTAGCTTCAAATTGGGCCATGATATTTGACAGTTTCCGGTAGTTGCAAATTTTTAGGAAATATTTGACCCTTGGTCGTATAATTTTCTGTTGCTGCAGGATAAAAAGCATCGGCTGGCTGGAAGTGTCACATATATATATATATATATTTAGTTTTATATAGCACGAAGGTATCAGAGCGCTTTACATGAGCACCAGTTACGTTACAAACGGACATATTCATTTTTGGTAGGCACTGGGAGATTAAGTGATTTGCCCAGAATCACAGTATGTGGAGCACCCCCCTGCCAAGACTAGAACCCGGTTCCCCAGTTTCAAGGTCGACTACTCTAGCTGTTGGGCCAAATCCTCTAACATATGACATGGTGCCATTTATTAGCTGTGCACACCACATACTGCATTCAATCAATCAATCAATCATATCATTTGTAAAGCGCACTACTTACCCATGAGGGTCTCAAGGCGCTGGGGGGTGGGGAATGCTGCTACTGCTCGAAAAGCCAGGTCTTGAGGAGTCCTCTGAAGGTCAGCGGGTCTTGGGTCTGCCGTAAGTGGATGGGGAGGGCGTTCCAGGTCTTGACGGCGAGGTGGGAGAACGATCTGCCGCCGGAGGTCGCTCTTCGGATGCGGGGGACTGTGGCGAGGGCGAGTTTGGCGGAACGGAGCTGGCGGGTGGGGGTGTAGAAGCTGAGTCGTCAGTTGAGGTACACTGGTCCGGTGTTGTGGAGTGCCTTGTGTGCGTGGGTGAGGAGCTTGAAGGTTATCCTCTTGTTGACGGGGAGCCAGTGCAGGTCTCTCAGGTGGAGTGTGATGTGGCTGCGGCGAGGGATGTCGAGGATCAGGCGTGCACAGGCGTTCTGGATGCATTGAAGCCGTTTCAGGAGTTTGGCCGAGGCTCCTGCATAGAGGGTGTTTAGGTAGTCCAGCCTGCTGCTGACGAGGGCCTGGGTGACCGTTCTTCTCGTTTCGGTGGAGATCCATTTGTAGATCTTGCGGAGAATGCGGAGGGTGTTGGAGCAGGAGGAAGAGACGGCATTTACCTGCTTAGTCATGGAGAGGGTGGAGTCGAGGATGACCCCTAGGTTGCGTGTGGGGTCGGTTAGTGTTGGAGCTGTTTCCAGTGCGTTCGGCCACCAGGAGTTGTCCAAGGCCAAAGGGGTGGATCCGAGGATGAGGACCTCCGTCTTGTCAGAGTTCAGCTTCAGTCGGCTGTTCCTCATCCATTCGGCGACGGCCTTCATTCCTTCGTGGAGGTTGGTTTTGGCGGTATGGGGGTCCTTGGTGAGGGAGAGGATCAGCTGGGTGTCATCGGCATAGGAGATGATGTTGAGGTCGTGTACTCGGGCGACGTGGGTGAGCGGAGCCATGTAGTTGTTAAACAGTGTTGGGCTGAGGGATGAGCCCTGGGGTACGCCGCAGATGATCTCGGTAGCTTCGGAGTGGAAGGGGGGAAGGCGGACGCTCTGTGTTCTGCCGGAGAGGAAGGAGGTGGTCCAGTCCAGAGCCTTCTCTTGGATCCCGGCGTCGTGGAGGCCTGTTCATAGTGTGCGGTGGCAGACCGTGTCAAAGGCAGCTGACAGGTCCAGGAGGATGAGGGCCGCGGTTTCTCCGTTGTCTAGCAGGGTCCTGATGTCATCGGTGGCGGCGATGAGGGCAGTTTCAGTGCTGTGGTTGCTGCGGAACCCGGACTGGGACGGGTCCAGGATGCTGTTCTCCTTGAGGTAGCGGGTCAGTTGTTTGTTGACGGTCTTCTCGATGACCTTCGCCGGGAACGGGAGCAGGGAGATGGGCCGGAAGTTCTTGAAGTCCTTGGGGTCCGCCTTGGGTTTCTTGAGTAAGGCGTTGATCTCAACGTGCTTCCAGCTCTCCGGGAAGGTTGCTGTCTCGAAGAAAATGTTGATAGTTTTCCGGAGATGGGGTGCGATGGCGGTGCTGGCTTTGTTGAAGATGTGGTGTGGGCATGGGTCTGACGGATATCCGGAGTGGATAGTGTTCATGATCTTGATGGTGTCGTCGTCGTTGATGTTGGTCCAGGAGAACCGGCGGTTGGTGCGGATGGCGGTCGTGGGGGTGGAGGTCTCAGTGGTTGTCCCGTGCTCTCCATGCCACTGGAATCAAGCTATCCTGGCTGATGAGGGGTGAAACCCCGAAACCGGTCCTAGGATGCTTGTTTCCAGTCCAGGGAGGACTAGGCTTGGGAGTTCGGGCTGGACTGTTCCCATGAGGCACAGGGTCAAGACTGATTTGCATATGGCTGGGTTCAAACTGGAACGGTATGGTGAGCAAAAAAACGATGGATTTAGGCCCAGATCTCTGTACTGGGGTGAATGTATGACATTGTTCTGCATTCTGTCCATCAACTGTTGTTTTTGCATTTGTCACCCTGAGTGGGAAGGGTATGCCCAGACGTGGGTCCCGTGCTCTCCATGCCACTGGAATCAAGCTATCCTGGCTGATGAGGGGTGACACCCCGAAACCGGTCCTAGGATGCTTGTTTCCAGTCCAGGGAGGACTAGGCTTGGCAGTTCGGGCTGGACTGTTCCCATGAGGCACAGGGTCAAGACTGATTTGCATATGGCTGGGTTCAAACTGGAATGGCATGGTGAGCAAAAAACCGATGGATTTAGGCCCAGATCTCTGTACTGGGGTGAATGTATGACATTGTTCTGCATTCTGTCCATCAACTGTTGTTTTTGCTTTTGTCACCCTGAGTGGGAAGGGTATGCCCAGACGTGGGTCGCGTGCTCTCCATGCCACTGGAATCAAGCTATCCTGGCTGATGAGGGGTGAAACCCCGAAACCGGTCCTAGGATGCTTGTTTCCAGTCCAGGGAGGACTAGGCTTGGCAGTTCGGGCTGGACTGTTCCCATGAGGCACAGGGTCAGGACTGATTTGCATATGGCTGGGTTCAAACTGGAACGGCATGGTGAGCAAAAAAACGATGGATTTAGGCCTAGATCTCTGTACTGGGGTGAATGTATGACATTGTTCTGCATTCTGTCCATCAACTGTTGTTTTTGCATTTGTCACCCTGAGTGGGAAGGGTATGCCCAGACGTGGGTCCCGTGCTCTCCATGCCACTGGAATCAAGCTATCCTGGCTGATGAGGGGTGACACCCCGAAACCGGTCCTAGGATGCTTGTTTCCAGTCCAGGGAGGACTAGGCTTGGCAGTTCGGGCTGGACTGTTCCCATGAGGCACAGGGTCAAGACTGATTTGCATATGGCTGGGTTCAAACTGGAACGGCATGGTGAGCAAAAAAACGATGGATTTAGGCCCAGATCTCTGTACTGGGGTGAATGTATGACATTGTTCTGCATTCTGTCCATCAACTGTTGTTTTTGCATTTGTCACCCTGAGTGGGAAGGGTATGCCCAGACGTGGGTCGCGTGCTCTCCATGCCACTGGAATCAAGCTATCCTGGCTGATGAGGGGTGAAACCCCGAAACCGGTCCTAGGATGCTTGTTTCCAGTCCAGGGAGGACTAGGCTTGGCAGTTCGGGCTGGACTGTTCCCATGAGGCACAGGGTCAAGACTGATTTGCATATGGCTGGGTTCAAACTGGAACGGCATGGTGTGCAAAAAAACGATGGATTTAGGCCCAGATCTCTGTACTGGGGTGAATGTATGACATTGTTCTGCATTCTGTCCATCAACTGTTGTTTTTGCATTTGTCACCCTGAGTGGGAAGGGTATGCCCAGACGTGGGTCCCGTGCTCTCCATGCCACTGGAATCAAGCTATCCTGGCTGATGAGGGGTGAAACCCCGAAACCGGTCCTAGGATGCTTGTTTCCAGTCCAGGGAGGACTAGGCTTGGCAGTTCGGGCTGGACTGTTCCCATGAGGCACAGGGTCAAGACTGATTTGCATATGGCTGGGTTCAAACTGGAACGGCATGGTGAGCAAAAAAACGATGGATTTAGGCCCAGATCTCTGTACTGGGGTGAATGTATGACATTGTTCTGCATTCTATCCATCAACTGTTGTTTTTGCATTTGTCACCCTGAGTGGGAAGGGTATGCCCAGACGTGGGTCCCGTGCTCTCCATGCCACTGGAATCAAGCTATCCTGGCTGATGAGGGGTGAAACCCCAAAACCGGTCCTAGGATGCTGGTTTCCAGTCCAGGGAGGACTAGGCTTGGCAGTTCGGGCTGGACTGTTCCCATGAGGCACAGGGTCAAGACTGATTTGCATATGGCTGGGTTCAAACTGGAACGGCATGGTGAGCAAAAAAACCATGGATTTAGGCCCAGATCTCTGTACTGGGGTGAATGTATGACATTGTTCTGCATTCTGTCCATCAACTGTTGTTTTTGCATTTGTCACCCTGAGTGGGAAGGGTATGCCCAGACGTGGGTCCCGTGCTCTCCATGCCACTGGAATCAAGCTATCCTGGCTGATGAGGGGTGAAACCCCGAAACCGGTCCTAGGATGCTTGTTTCCAGTCCAGGGAGGACTAGGCTTGGCAGTTCGGGCTGGACTGTTCCCATGAGGCACAGGGTCAAGACTGATTTGCATATGGCTGGGTTCAAACTGGAACGGCATGGTGAGCAAAAAAACGATGGATTTAGGCCCAGATCTCTGTACTGGGGTGAATGTATGACATTGTTCTGCATTCTGTCCATCAACTGTTGTTTTTGCATTTGTCACCCTGAGTGGGAAGGGTATGCCCAGACGTGGTTCCCGTGCTCTCCATGCCACTGGAATCAAGCTATCCTGGCTGATGAGGGGTGAAACCCCGAAACCGGTCCTAGGATGCTTGTTTCCAGTCCAGGGAGGACTAGGCTTGGCAGTTTGGGCTGGACTGTTCCCATGATGCACAGGGTCAAGACTGATTTGTATATGGCAGGGTTCAAACTGGAACGGCATGGTGAGCAAAAAAACGATGGATTTAGGCCCAGATCTCTGTACTGGGGTGAATGTATGACATTGTTCTGCATTCTGTCCATCAACTGTTGTTTTTGCATTTGTCACCCTGAGTGGGAAGGGTATGCCCAGACGTGGGTCCCGTGCTCTCCATGCCACTGGAATCAAGCTATCCTGGCTGATGAGGGGTGAAACCCCGAAACCGGTCCTAGGATGCTTGTTTCCAGTCCAGGGAGGACTAGGCTTGGTAGTTCGGGCTGGACTGTTCCCATGAGGCACAGGGTCAAGACTGATTTGCATATGGCTGGGTTCAAACTGGAACGGCATGGTGAGCAAAAAAACGATGGATTTAGGCCCAGATCTCTGTACTGGGGTGAATGTATGACATTGTTCTGCATTCTGTCCATCAACTGTTGTTTTTGCATTTGTCACCCTGAGTGGGAAGGGTATGCCCAGACGTGGGTCCCGTGCTCTCCATGCCACTGGAATCAAGCTATCCTGGCTGATGAGTGGTGAAACCCCAAAACCGGTCCTAGGATGCTTGTTTCCAGTCCAGGGAGGACTAGGCTTGGCAGTTCGGGCTGGACTGTTCCCATGAGGCACAGGGTCAAGACTGATTTGCATATGGCTGGGTTCAAACTGGAACGGCATGGTGAGCAAAAAAACGATGGATTTAGGCCCAGATCTCTGTACTGGGGTGAATGTATGACATTGTTCTGCATTCTGTCCATCAACTGTTGTTTTTGCATTTGTCACCCTGAGTGGAAAGGGTATGCCCAGACGTGGGTCCCGTGCTCTCCATGCCACTGGAATCAAGCTATCCTGGCTGATGAGGGGTGAAACCCCGAAACCGGTCCTAGGATGCTTGTTTCCAGTCCAGGGAGGACTAGGCTTGGCAGTTCGGGCTGGACTGTTCCCATGAGGCACAGGGTCAAGACTGATTTGCATATGGCTGGGTTCAAACTGGAACGGCATGGTGAGCAAAAAAACGATGGATTTAGGCCCAGATCTCTGTACTGGGGTGAATGTATGACATTGTTCTGCATTCTGTCCATCAACTGTTGTTTTTGCATTTGTCACCCTGAGTGGGAAGGGTATGCCCAGACGTGGGTCCCGTGCTCTCCATGCCACTGGAATCAAGCTATCCTGGCTGATGAGGGGTGAAACCCCGAAACCGGTCCTAGGATGCTTGTTTCCAGTCCAGGGAGGACTAGGCTTGGCAGTTCGGGCTGGACTGTTCCCATGAGGCACAGGGTCAAGACTGATTTGCATATGGCTGGGTTCAAACTGGAATGGCAGGGTGAGCAAAAAAACCATGGATTTAGGCCCAGATCTCTGTACTGGGGTGAATGTATGACATTGTTCTGCATTCTGTCCATCAACTGTTGTTTTTGCATTTGTCACCCTGAGTGGGAAGGGTATGCCCAGACGTGGGTCCCGTGCTCTCCATGCCACTGGAATCAAGCTATCCTGGCTGATGAGGGCTGAAACCCCGAAACCGGTCCTAGGATGCTGGTTTCCAGTCCAGGGAGGACTAGGCTTGGCAGTTCGGGCTGGACTGTTCCCATGAGGCACAGGGTCAAGACTGATTTGCATATGGCTGGGTTCAAACTGGAACGGCATGGTGAGCAAAAAAAACATGGATTTAGGCCCAGATCTCTGTACTGGGGTGAATGTATGACATTGTTCTGCATTCTGTCCATCAACTGTTGTTTTTGCATTTGTCACCCTGAGTGGGAAGGGTATGCCCAGACGTGGGTCCCGTGCTCTCCATGCCACTGGAATCAAGCTATCCTGGCTGATGAGGGGTGAAACCCCGAAACCGGTCCTAGGATGCTTGTTTCCAGTCCAGGGAGGACTAGGCTTGGCAGTTCGGGCTGGACTGTTCCCATGAGGCACAGGGTCAAGACTGATTTGCATATGGCTGGGTTCAAACTGGAACGGCATGGTGAGCAAAAAAACGATGGATTTAGGCCCAGATCTCTGTACTGGGGTGAATGTATGACATTGTTCTGCATTCTGTCCATCAACTGTTGTTTTTGCATTTGTCACCCTGAGTGGTAAGGGTATGCCCAGACGTGGTTCCCGTGCTCTCCATGCCACTGGAATCAAGCTATCCTGGCTGATGAGGGGTGAAACCCCGAAACCGGCCCTAGGATGCTTGTTTCCAGTCCAGGGAGGACTAGGCTTGGCAGTTCGGGCTGGACTGTTCCCATGAGGCACAGGGTCAAGACTGATTTGCATATGGCTGGGTTCAAACTGGAACGGCATGGTGAGCAAAAAAACGATGGATTTAGGCCCAGATCTCTGTACTGGGGTGAATGTATGACATTGTTCTGCATTCTGTCCATCAACTGTTGTTTTTGCATTTGTCGGAGAGGTCATGCCGTTGAAGTTGTCGTAGATGTCTGCGATCTTGCGATGGAAGAAGGTGGCCAGCGAGTCGCACAGGTCTTGCGAGGGTGGGATGTCGTTAGTGTTGGAGCTGGGGTTGGAGAGTTCCTTCACGATGTTGAAGAGCTCTTTGCTGTTGTGTGCGTTTTTGTCTAGGCGGTCTTTGAAGGCGGCCCTTTTGGCGGATCTGATGAGGTGTTGGTGTATGTGGGTGGCGTTCTTGTGGGCTGCGTATCTGTCCGGTGTTCGTTCACGGAGCCAGTTCTTCTCTAGCTTTCGGCAGGTTTGCTTGGAGGCCTGCAGGTCTTCAGTGAACCAACTGGCTTTCTTGCTGGTGTGACTGTTGGAGGGTTTCTTGAACGTGGCAAGAGTGTTGGCGCAGTCGTCGATCCACTGTCGATGGTCGATTGTTGCCTATAGTGTATCTGTCTTGTGAGGTAGGCTTCGAAACTGCAGCATATGTCGACTTATTTCTTGAAGGGTTCACTGACACAACATCGATGTAAAAATTATCGATGCCAAAAATACTGAGTCAAAAATATAGACAACAAAAATATTGACTCCTATACTTAAACAGGTAGGTAAAAAAATATTGACTAAAAAATATTGATGTAAAAAATATAGATTTATAGACTTTGATATAAATATAAACTAAAATAATATATATTAAATATAATTTTAGGAAAATAAAATTAATCTAATATACATTTTAATAAATTATAACAAATAAACTTAACAATGAATAAATACATCAACATAATTTATGCATATATATTTACATCTGAAAGAAACACGTTAGTTAGATTCCTCACCTTAGAATATCCCCAGGCGTCAGACTGGATCCGGAAGATTTTTCGTCAGCAATACCCCTTGCGCGTCGCTAGGCGTAGTCTGCGGCTCCGCGTCCGTCGTCGGCGTCGTGCGCCGGATGACGTCGTCGGAGTACTTAGACGCCGCCCTCGCGCGCTGACGTCAGTTCTTCTTTTTTCCGCGCCAGTAAGCGCAGATCCGGGAGAGCTACCCCTTTTAGTCTTTTTTGACTAAATCTTTTTTGATCCTTTTTGATCCTGTCAATCGACGTCTGGTGCCGGTAGGATGCCTGGGTTCAAGGCTTGCGATGATTGCCATCGACTGATGTCGGTGACCGATCACCACCGCCGGTGCCTTTACTGTTTAGGCCCCAACAACGACGCGGAGTCGTGCTCCGATTGCCAGGCCATGACTGCGAAGGCTAGGCGGGAGCGGTCCCGCAAGCTTCTCGAGCTTCGCCACTCGGCTCCGCGTCGTGCGCGATCCCGGTCCAGGAGGAGGTCCAAGGATCGCTCGCGGAGCCGCAGCCGACGCCACCATCGATCGTCGGGCTCCAAGTCGTCGGGTAAGTCCAAACACTCTAAGAAGTCCAAGAGACGACATCGCTCTTCGGACTCCCCTCGCCGGTCGCGCGACTTGGCCGAGGGTCCGGGTGGTTCCACCCCCGCGGCTCCGCCGGAGCCGCAGGCGCCGCGCAAGTCCCCATACCCACCGGTCCCTGGGACTGACGCGACGCCGGCGGAGGTCAGTGCCTTCCTCTCGGCCATGAGGAGGCTGGCCCCGCCGTCGACGCCCGCTGGCGCGCCTTCGGGCCCCGCAGACTCGACTGGGCGACCTTGCGGGCCGGCGGCTCCGGCCCCGGCGCCGTCGGAGACTCCGGTCCCGACGCCGCAGGTCCCCGCGGGGCCCATGCCTGGGCCCCCATCGACGCCGGTTGACCTAGTCACGCCTCCTCCGCTGGCGCCGACGCCTGAACCACCGACGCCGACACCACCGGTGCCCCCGATGCCGGTGCCGGCGCCGCCGCCGCCGGCACCGGATGGCGTCGAACCCCAGTTTAGCCCTGTTCCGGACCCGACGCCGTTGCGGCGTCGACCGACGCCGCGTCCGGCGCCGCTTGAGCCTCATCAGCTCTACCGTCCGGCTCCGATCCTTCCTCCTGCGTATCAGGAATCGGATGACGGGGGCGACTGGGAGGGGTATGAAGACCCTATGGCTGTTCAGTCGCAGCTTTCACAGGACTGGGCAGAGGAACTGGGGGAGGCCAGTGGGCTGGACACCTCGCCGGACACTGGATTCACTTCTCCTCCGACTGTGGCTTCGGAGGAGGGTGCAGCATTTTCTGTGGTGCTGCGAAAGGCGGCCGCGGCCCTTGGGCTTGAGCTGCCTGCCGTGGCTGTGAGGACTAACATCCTCACTGAGGTGCTTCAAACGGCCGCAAGCTCCACTGAGCCTCTGTTGCCGTTCAATGAGGCCCTCACTGACGTTCTCCAGGGCACCTGGTCCAAGCCCTCCACAGTCCCTCCTGTGGATAGGAACGTTGCCAGGCGCCACCGCCCTGCTCCGGGCGACCCCAGTTTTCTGTCCCAACACCCCACCCCCGAGAGTCTGGTTATCCAGGCCTCTACCTCCCAATCCTCCTTCCCGACCGCCCCGCCGGACCGGGATTCCAAGAGACTCGAGCAGTTTGGCAAGAAACTGTTCTCGTCCCTTAGTTTGGGCCTGCGGTCTTTGAACACCGCATGTCTCTTGGACCGTTATTCCCACTCCCTGTGGGATGCGGTGGAGGACGTGCTGCCCCTGTGTCCGGAGGAGGTCCAGACACGTCTTACCCAGGCTTTGGCCGATGGGAGGGATGCAGCACGACACGCCATACGATGTGGGCTTGACACGACGGACTCGCTAGGTAGGGCGATTTCCACCACGGTGGCGCTTCGACGTCACGCCTGGATGCGGTCCACGTCATTTTCCGGGGATGTCCAGAACACCCTCATGGACATGCCTTTTGATGGCACTCGCCTGTTTGGTGAGAAGGCGGACAGTGCGCTGAACTGCTTTAAGGACTCCCGGGCTACGGCCAAGTCCTTGGGCCTCTCGGCTCCGCGGGCGCACACCTCCGCTTTTCGCCCCTTTCGTGGCCAAGGAAGGGGTGCCTCCTCACGTCCGCCTAGCCACCAGCCGCAGAACCAACCTGCGCGCGGTAGCGGAAGTGGTTTCCGCCGAGGCGGTTCCGGAGGCCGACGCGGTCAGCCCACATCCACCCCGGCAGCATCCGCCTCAAAGCCTTCCTAGTCCGAGCTTACAGGCCCATTCCACGCCAGTCGGCGGCAGAGTTCGCCATCACCTGCTCCACTGGCGGTCCATCACATCGGACAGGTGGGTGCTGCAAATCGTCCGAAGGGGCTACTCCCTCCCCCTCGAGACGACCCCTCCAGCCATGCCACCGCAGCACCACCGTATCTCGGGGGATCATTTGAATCTTCTCCACGAGGAAGTTTCGGCCCTCTTGGCCAAAGAGGCCGTCGAGCGCGTTCCGAGCCCAGAAGTAGGTCGTGGTTGCTATTCCCACTACTTTCTGGTTCCCAAGAAGGGCAAAGGGGGCCTACGCCCTATCTTGGACCTCCGGAACGTCAATGCCTTCCTCCGGAAGGAGAGGTTCAATATGTTAACTTTGGCTCAGGTGCTGGCTGCCCTAGACCCTGGAGACTGGATGGTAGCGTTGGACTTGCAGGACGCATATTTCCACATTCCCGTCCTGCCGGCCCACCGGCGTTACCTGCGGTTCACGGTGGGCCAAGAGCACTTTCAGTTTACCGTGCTCCCCTTCGGCCTTACCAGTGCCCCTCGGGTGTTCACGAAAGTGATGGCGGTGGTCGCAGCTCATCTGCGCAGATCAGGGGTTCCAGTCTTTCCCTATCTCGACGACTGGTTGTTGAAGGCGGGCTCGCCCCGGACAGTCGTCTCCCACCTCCAGACTACGGCGGATCTCCTGCATTTGCTGGGATTTTCCATCAACGTGCCGAAGTCACACCTGAGTCCCTCTCAGAAGCTCCTCTTCATCGGAGCGGTTCTCGATTCGGCGCAGTTCCGGGTCTATCCGCCGGAACAGCGGGTCCGGGATATACAGGCCCTGATTCCCATCTTTCGGCCTCTATCCTGGGTTTCGGTCAGGCTAGTGTTGCGGCTTCTGGGGCTGATGGCCTCCTGCATCCTACTAGTGCATCACGCCAGGCGGCGCATGCGGGCTCTGCAGTGTGACCTGAAGTTTCAGTGGGCCCAGCATCACGGCAACCTGTCCGACCACGTCTTGATCTCGGAGGGCACTGCACAGCAGTTGCAGTGGTGGCTCACGGACCGCGATTGGGTCAAGGGCAAGAGCCTCTCCCTTCCCCAACCGGAGCATGTCGTAGTGACGGATGCGTCCCTCCTGGGATGGGGTGGCTATATGGGAGAGGCGGAGATCAGAGGCCTCTGGTCTCCGGCGGAGTCTCGTCTCCACATCAACCTGTTGGAGTTGAGAGCGATCCGGCTTGCACTGAAAGCCTTCCTTCCCTCTGTCAGGGGAAGTGTCGTGCAGGTGTTCACGGACAACACCACCGCCATGTGGTATTGCAACAAACAGGGCCGGGTGGGGTCGTGGACCCTTTGTCAGGAGGCTCTGCGCCTCTGGACATGGCTGGAACACCAGGGCGGGCTCTCTGAACGCCAGAGCAGACGAACTCAGCCGCCGGTGCATGATGGATCACGAATGGCGTCTGAACTCCGAAGTGGCGCAAGGTCTCTTTCAGCAGTGGGGAGAGCCTTGGTTAGATCTATTCGCCACCGAAGAGAATGCACAATGTCAGCAGTTCTGCGCGTTGGAGTTTCCAAGGCGGCACTCGCTCGGCGAGTGGAGTTGCGGTCTGTTGTACGCCTTTCCGCCTATACCACTTCTGCCCAGAGTGCTGAAGAAGATCAGGCACGACCGGGCCCAAGTCATCTTGGTGGCTCCGGATTGGGCACGAAGGTACTGGTATCCCGAGCTACTCAGTATGCTGACCGATCCTCCGATACGTCTGCCCCTTCGGGAGGATCTTCTGTCGCAGCAGCAGGGGACGGTCCTCCACCCGAACCTGTCCAGCCTCCACCTCCATGCGTGGAGATTGAGCGGCGACAGTTGATGCCATTTAACTTGCCTCCTGAAGTCTGTGATATCATTCTGGCAGCCAGGCGTCCCTCCACAAAGACGGTATACGCCTGCCGGTGGAACAAATTTGTGGCATGGTGCACAGCAAAGGCTGTGGATCCCCTTTCCGCCCCTCTTTCTGAGGTTCTCCTCTTTCTTCTTTCTTTGGCCCGGCAGGGCTCTGCCCTGGGCACCCTGAAAGGTTATCTTGCTGCCATCTCTGCCTTCTTGCGGCTTCCTGATCAGCCTTCTCTTTTCAAGTCCCCTGTTGTTACACGCTTTCTAAAAGGCATTACTCACACGTTCCCTCCTGTCCCTTTTGTAATGCCTCAGTGGGACTTGAATCTTGTTCTCACCTTTCTAATGTGTGCTCCCTTTGAGCCTCTTCATAATTGTCCTCTTCGTCTGCTGACGCTTAAGACTGCTTTTCTGGTAGCCATCACCTCGGCTAGACGGGTGAGTGAGCTCCAGGCTTTATCTTCAAAGCCTCCCTTTCTCTCTGTTCATCCGGACAAGGTTGTCCTTCGGCCTCGTCCCTCCTTTCTTCCGAAAGTGGTGACTCCATTTCATCTTGGGCAGTCTGTCACCTTGCCCACCTTCTTTCCGCCTCCGCATCCTTCCAAAGAGGAAGAGAGGCTCCACCGTCTGGACCCAAAACGTGCGCTCTCCTTTTATTTGGACCGCACAAAGCAGTTCCGGGTGGACGACCAACTTTTCGTTGGATACGTGGGTGCTAAGAAGGGGAAAGCTGTGCACAAACGGACCATCTCTCGGTGGGTCGTTTTGTGCATCAAAATTTGCTATTCCTTGGCGAAAAAGGACCCTCCTGTTGGGCTGCGCGCCCATTCTACTCGGGCCACAGCGGCTACTACTGCTTTGGGACGAGGAGTCCCTTTGCAGGACATCTGTCAGGCGGCAACGTGGGCTTCGCTACACACGTTTGCTAGACATTATTGCCTTGACAGCCAAGTCCGGAGGGATGGCTTCTTCGGCCGTTCTGTCCTCCAGGACTTTCTGGTGTGATCTTGGTTCGCAGACCCACCACCGGGGATGGTATTGCTTGGGTATCTATTCTAAGGTGAGGAATCTAACTAACGTGTTTCTTTCAGATGAACAAGTTACTTACCTTCGGTAACGATGTATCTGTAAGAAACATTAGTTAGTTAGATTCCTCACCGACCCACCCATCCTCCCCGTTCTGCGAACTGACATCTAGGGTTAAGGTTATCCTTTTCAGGCCCCTAGATTTTATTTTTGGCACCAGTGTCGGTCTTTGCATGGCTCTGCGTTCCTGGCGCGGAAATCTATGTACAAGAACTGACGTCAGCGCGCGAGTGCGGCGTCTAAGTACTCCGACGACGTCATCCGGCGCACGACGCCGACGACGGACGCGGAGCCGCAGACGACGCCTAGCGACGCGCAAGGGGTATTGCTGACGAAAAATCTTCCGGATCCAGTCTGACGCCTGGGGATATTCTA
This sequence comes from Triturus cristatus, assembly GCF_964204655.1. Classification (NCBI taxonomy): domain Eukaryota; kingdom Metazoa; phylum Chordata; class Amphibia; order Caudata; family Salamandridae; genus Triturus; species Triturus cristatus. The sequence goes on along the minus strand of NC_140586.1, from coordinate 80,398,648 downwards.
AGGTGAGGAATCTAACTAACTAATGTTTCTTACAGATACATCGTTACCGAAGGTAAGTAACTTTTTCTTTAAAACAATTAATAAACTAATATTTTAATTGTATGTTAAAAGTTTAAAATAATATAAAAAAGAACAATATATATTAATGATTTAAAAATTTTTTTTAATCTTTCATAAAATAAAAAATTAAACTATTAAAAAAATATTTAAACTTAAATTTTACAATACAATCAGTGCAACAGTAGCGAAAGTGTTGGATAGCAAAGGGGTAAAAATAACTACTCCCACTCCAGTGAGTGCAAAAGTAGGGTAAGTGTTGGATAGCGGAGAAATTAAATTTACAATTCCAAATCCAGTGAGTGCAACAGTAGGGAAAGTGTTGGATAGCGTAGGGGGAAAAATTACTATTCCTGCTTCAAAGAGTGCAACAGTAGAGAAAGTGTTGGATAGCCGAGGGGTAAAAATTACTATTGCCACTCCAAAGAGTGCAACAATAGGGAAAGTGTTGGATAGCCGAGGGGTAAAAATTACTATTGCCACTCCAAAGAGTGCAACAGTAGGGAAAGTGTTGGATAGCGGAGGGGTAAAAAAACTATTCCTACTCCAAAGACTGCAACAGTAGGATAAGTGTTGGGTAGCGGAGAGACAAAAATTACTATTCACACTCAAACAGTTAAAACAAAAATAAAAAATGATAAATGTTTTTAAAAAATCATAAAAATGAATAACCAATATTTGAAAAATGAAAAATCAAATATATTAAATATATAAAAAGAAAACATATAATATTAATTACATGTAGCAAAAACCTACAAGTAATAAATAAAATAATAATACATTTATAAAAAAATATTTTTTTAAACTAGAAAATATTTTCAAACACAAAAATGATTTAATACATAAATGTATTTATTTTATTTTGTACCCTATAGCACCACACAAATAACAAAACACTTCAACATTTTAAAATGAATTTACTTCCATAATTAACATAGTTAATAATCAATTAAAAAAATATTATTCATTAAATAAAACTATTAAACATTAATTGACTACACACACTTTAACACTATAATATCCACAACACACACCTAAATTAAACTATAAAATAACAAAACACAATTAAAACATTTTTTTAAATTCAAACTATTACTATTAACGACTAATAATAAAGTAATTATAATATATTTAATACCCGCCCTTTACCCCTTTAAAAGTAAAAACAACACACACAAAAATAAACAATTACCCAAAATAAATATCAAATAATTAACATTAATTAACAACTATATATAAATTAAATACAAATTACTTCCCACCCTTTACTCCTGTAAACACCACAACACACACCTAAAATTAATTACACAATTACCATAATTAATTACCAATTAATCAATTACAATTAACAACCAATTATTAATTAATAAATTACTTTACACATTTAACACTATAACATCTCAATTAAACAAATATTAATAAATAAAAAAATAATCAATAAATGTAATATAATTAAATTACTTCCCACCCTATTCCCCTAAAAACCCACAACCCGCTACAGAACTAAAAACGCAATATTAAAATAAAAAAAACTAATAACTACTCAAAATTTAACACGTATATTAAAAATAAAAACAATTCTTATACAAAAAACATACATCACATACATATAAAAAATATACTAAAATACATAACATTAATAAAAACTATATTTTTGCAAACGATATTAAACACTTCGATATTTTTTAAATCGATATTACCGACCACGATATTATTGACTCGATATTTGTGCAACTCGATATTTTTTACTCGATATTCTGTCTCTGCACCTTCTTGACGAAGAGCTTGCACTGCTGCTTACTTCCTGTGCTGTCATTTTTATTTTTTTTTAAACAGATTTTATTGGTCAATTTGCATATAGGTCGCAGAGCTCTGCCCTCCAGAGATCCCCGCCAAATCAAACAGAAGACATACCTTACAGCAACCAACTTTTCCCCCCCTCCCCCATAAACATCTAAGCACAACACAGTGACGTTTAACGACATTGCCCTACCCTCCACCACTCCCCCCCCCCCCCCCCAAAGGTCGCACTAGTCCATTTCCCTCCCCATGCAGCACCAAAGGAGCACTCCGCGGGTCTCACCCCAAGCCCACCACCGCCTTTGCTCCTGCCCACTCCTCCCCATAAGCCAACCTCCGGTCTTAAATGAACTGCGTAGGCTCCTCCACCACCGGAGGGTCTAGCCAGAGGCCCCTGTACTCCGCCCATCTCTTCCATATTCGATAATGTTTACGCGGGCATCCCCTGGCCACGAAGATAGGTTGTTCCAGTCCCATGCAGAAATCTAGACCATTTTTCCAGGCCGCCACAGAGGGAGCCCTCGCCGCCTTCCATGCCCTAGCAATATCTTGTTTTGCCAAAGTTAGGCCCAGGAGCAGGAGATGAAGCCTGTATATATTCCCCCCCATCCCCTCCATAACATGCAGCAGCGCCAGTTTCGGTGCCCGGATAAGTTCCCACCCCAGTACCTCTGAAAGACAAGCAAATATTCCCCTCCAGAAGCGGTCCAATGCCGCACATTGCCATACAGTGTGTATAAATGTGCCTTCCGTCCGTCCACAACGAAGACAGTCCAGAGAGGCATTCATTCCTGCCCGCCACAACCGTGTCCTAGTGTAGAACAATCTGTGTAGGTATTTGAACTGGACAAGTCGTAAGCGGATGGCTATAGCCGCCCCCCGCGGTGACGCCAGGGCCTCCGTCCAATCCTCCTCCTCCAGTCCATCAACATCCGCCTCCCAGTCCTCCCGTAGCTTCCGTAACGTAGGGGAGCAGTGTATAACCAGGGACCTATAGATGCGCAAAATCTTTTTGTCATGCAGGTCCCCCATAAAAACTCTTGCCTCAACCGGACTGAACTCTGGTATGGACTCCAAGCCCTGCAGGCTAGTAGACAGCGCATGACGCAGCTGTAGGTAACAATAGAATTGCGCCTGTGGCATATGGAACTCCTCCTGAAGATCCCTAAAAGATTTCAGGGTCGTGCCCCTCAGGACATCGCCCAGGGTGGAGATGCCTATGGCGTCCCACCCCAAAGGGCCGCCATCTGTGGCAACCGCCCATTATCCCACAGAGGAGTTTCCTGGGTCAGAACATTCCACCATCCCATGCGCCTCAGCGCCTGTCTCCAAACCGTGAACACCACTCGAGTGACTGGTGGCAGCTGACTCCGCAGGCTCCCCGAGTTTAATATTGTGTGCAGCATGTGATTCCCCATGAGATAGCGCTCCAGGGCGTACGCCGGGTCCCCCCTTTCCCCATACCACCACTCGTTGAAGATCAACAGGTGCGAGGCCTGATAATACGAGAGCAAATATGGAGACGCCAGACCCCCGCTATAAGTAGATAGGAAGCACGTATGTATGGCCACTCGCACCATCCCCCCTCCCCACAGAAACTGACTCAGTACAGAATTCACCATCCGGAACCATTTGGGCGGGATCACATAGGGATGGTTCTGTAACTGGTACAGGAGTCGGGGGAGCGCGACCATCTTAAAGATGGCCGATCGACCAAACCGCGTCAGTGGCATACGAGACCAGATCTGAATGTCCGCCCGAACACGATCCTATACCGGCGTCACATTACGCTCCCAGGCCACTGCCGGTAAATCCGAGAGCACCACCCCCAAGTATGTCAAGCCGCCTGCCGCAGACTGGACCTCGGTCGCCCACGAGCCCACCTTCGACCGACCTCCCAACACCCACAGCGTGGATTTGCGGGGATTCATATATAGACCCGACGATTCTCCAAAGATAAACATTATCTGCAGAAGCCGTGGCGCCGTCCTGTCAATTGCCGTCAGAAAAAAGAGAACGTCGTCTGCGTATAACGCTATTCTATCCGAGAGACCCGTGGCCCACTCAAATCCCCTCACCTAGGCGTCCACCCGCACCCAGGCAGCCAGAGGCTCCATGGCGAGAGCAAATAAATAGGGCGAAAGAGGGCACCCCTGCCGCGTTCCCCTCTGTATAGCAAAGGTAGAGGAGGTGGCCCCCGCCACCCGCACCGTCGTGGTCAACCCCTTGTACAGAAGTTTCACATAGGAAAGAAAGCGTGGCCCCAAATTTAGTCTAGGAAGCAGAGCAAATAGATAGACCCAGCTCAGGGAATCAAACGCCCGCCCTGTCCATGTTTGCCAATAGTTTTGCCGCCGGCTCCCCCAGCCTCTGGATCGCCGCAATCGCCACCTGCGCCCTTCTAATATTATGCCGGGTGGCCCGCTGAGGCATGAATCCCGCCTGATCCGGGTGCACGAGTGATGTGATATGAGGCAGTAGTCGATTGGCCAAGGCCTTCGCCAGAACTTTACCCTCCACATTCAAGAGAGATATGGGACAATATGAGGCGTGGTGCTCCGGGGGACGGCCGGGCTTGTGGAATACCACCACCTCTGCATGCCTCCAATCCGGAGGGAGGCGACCGCTATCCCGAGCCTCCTCCACCACCGCGCGGTTGTGTTGGGCCAACTGCGCCTGGTACCGACGGAAGAATTCACTCGGGAACCCGTTAAGGCCGGGAGCCTTCCCAGGATTAAGCTCCCCCAGGGCCGCCCCCAATTCCTCCACTGTCAACGGGGCTTCCAGCCCGTCCTGCAGCTCATCTGATAGCGCCCTGGGGGGCAGATCCACAATAAACTTCTCCACCATATCCGCCGACAGGCACACCCTGGGAGCATAAAGATCCGCAAAGTGTGCGGCAAAACTTTCAGCAATTAACACAGGGTCAGTAATTGGGTTACCCTCCGCGTCTTGTACGCCCGGTAAGGGTTGCGCGTGAAAAGTGCCCTGACACAAGCGATGCAACATCTTACTGGATTTATCCCCCCATTGGTACACTCTACTGCACTTCGCCAGCCACACCTGCCGTGCCTCATCCATCTGTAAGGCTGCGCACTCCTGTTGAGCCCACAAAAGTCTACGCACCTCCAGTGCATCCCCCGATTCTCTGCTTTGTCGCTCGAGAATTTCTATGTTCGCCTCATCCCGGATCAGCTGTTCCTTATGCTGCCTGCGAGCTGCTGCACACCACGAGATATCCACCCCTCTCAGCGTGGGCTTCATCGCCTCCCACAGAGAAGCTGCACTCGACATGGAGCCCACGTTTGCCAGCAAATACTGTGCGATGGCCTCTCCCATGTGCGCTGCATATTCCTCCTTCTGAAGATTCCACCCCGCCAGACGCCAGCGAAATGGCTGCCGTCCCCTGCCTACCTCCAAACATACGAGCACTGGGGAGTGATCTGAGAGCCCCCGTGGCAGTATCACCGCCTCCACCACCCTCCCAGCCGTGCCCCGGGGAACAAAGATGTAATCCAATCTAGAGAAGGAGTGGTGAACTGCCGACACATACGTATATTCCCGAACCGCGCCATGAGCCCGCCGCCAGGTGTCCATCCAGTCCAGGCCTGTCACAAGAGAATGTAATTTGGTAGGGAACTCTCTCCCACGACCCTCCACCCCCCTTGACCTATCCACCGTGGTGCTCATGACATCGTTCCAGTCCCCACCCACCACCGACATTACATCCGGCATATCGGCCTACAACAATTGTAGCCGCTCGATGAGATTCCACTGCAATGGGGGAGGGGCATACACGCTACCTAGGATCATAGATTCCCCACCTACCCTACCCCGGAGAAATAAGTAACGACCCTGCCCATCAACCCACTGCTGTTCGTGCGTGTATGGGACCCTCTGTGCTGTCATTTTTTACGAAGACTTGCTCCGCTATTTGCCACACTGTAAGCGCCGAAATCTCTGGGGCATGTTTACCAAGAGTTAACGCCACCAGAACATCACTTTTTGCGACATTCTGGTGGCATGTAGTGCTTTGCCTTATATACAAGGCGGCGTTTCACTTAAAATGGCTTACGTTGCCTTGTAAACAATGCCCCTATTCACACAACACTTAGCATAAAATTGTCGTGCAATGGGTGTAGCAGTGGACGTTCTGCCGCAACACCCATTGCTTTTTGATGCTGCCCCATATTTACAAGGTATGGAAATATCGCCAGGGAATACATGGTCTTAAGCAGGCGATACAAGGAGAAATGTTTCATTTCTCCTTGTATTTTGCTCTTTTAATGTTTGCTACAGCACACAAAGAAACAGCAAATCGACGGTAAAGATTGTTTATGTGCACCTTCCTGCACATAAACAATCACCTCTGCAGCGCATGCACCATTGCAACATGGCGCAAGGGTGCCTGCGCTAGTGCTAGGCAGCTTCTTTAGCACCAGCATTAGGGAAAACGCAGGGGTGCATCGTATTTTTGTAAATAAGAAGCATTTCCGCATTTTGAAACTGACAGAGTCTGGTGTTACCAATTTTGGCAAAACACTGCGTTCTGCCAGTTTCTGGTAAATATGCTCCTCTCTTTGTTAATATGCATTGATATCACCAGGTGCAGTATTTGGTGGGTGCGACATTATTGCACCATTCCAAGTTGCAGGCCAAGAAATGGGGGCTAACACTCAAACAGCATTCTATTTCCCCCATTCAAATGAGAACGGACAGTGTGTGCTACTTGCTCACATTATTTGCGCCAGGCACACAATTCACACCAGGCTTACTTGATTCATATGGTGAGTTCAAGAACCTGCTGGATGTGCTACTTAGCCAACATATATCATCATTATTTGCCACAAACTGAGGTTTGCACCTGAAACAGAATTTGCAAGTCTGCTTTAATGAAGCCCTGTTTTGTGTGACTGAGGCTTGACAGCTGCTTCCCATGCAGTACCAGATTTGGAAGGGAAGCTTGCATTGCTACTTAATTCCTGTGCTGCACCTGTTTATGAGTTGGATTGTTCCTGATAATTTCCATATTGCAAGTGCTTTGTGAAGGAGGCAGACTTAACCATGCTGAATCTAATTCATTTTAATAATGCTTGCACTAATGCTTTACTTCCTGCACTGTGGCTGTCTTGCAAGAGCGGCTTCCACAGCTGCTGCTCATACTTTTCATCTTTGGTGCCTTCTCGTATAGCTCTTGTCTTATGATGAAGGAAGTCTCAACAGTTTCTCTTGCTGTACCTGTTACCTGTTTTGTGTGATGCACTGCTACTTCCTGTTCTGTGCCTAGTTTTATGAACCAGACCTCTGCTGTTTCCTGTGCTGTAATTGTTTTGTTTGAAGGTGATTTTCATAGCTGCTGCCCATGAGGTTCCTTATTCGTGGCAGAAGACATTTTTTCGATAAATATTTTTATGCAAAAACAAGCATACAGTACAGCCAGAACACAATTCAATTTGTAGATGCAATATAGAATATCTCCTTTCCTTTCCCATGGCCAGCACCCTGCTGTCTGGGCTATGTCCCCCCCCCCCGCCTCCATCAGGACCCTTATTTAGTGTTTAGTGTCCTTTCTCCATGGTCTGAGCTCTGTCCACAGTCTGATCGAGTGTCACGGTTCGTGTCTCCTCGCAACATATCCAGTTCATGATAGGTTCACCATGCTCCTCAAACTTTATCAAACTTCTTCATCATCCCCTACTTTCAAACACCACCCTTTCTGCCTCCTTGCATATGTACATTCCCACCCTTCACTGTGCTAATGACGGAACTTATAACTGCCCCCCATATCAAGGCGAGGTCCCTCTGGGCCACCATAAACCCCAACAAGCAGAATCCCAGAGGCCAACATGGGAAGTCCACATCATTCGGAATCCTGAAGATTATCATCTGGGGCGTTCTTGGAATCACCAGTTCCATAATGGCCTCAAGTTCTGGTATCACTTCTACCCAGAACCCCTCTATCTTAGAGCATCCCCATACAGTATGTAGGAATGTTCACACCCTGTTGGCGCATCTCAAACAATTGGGGCTCGATGCTCTACCAATTTTGAATAATTTGCTGTGGTTGTACTAAATGCAATGCAATAATTTTAGCTGTACTAGTCTCAGATGAGACATCACAGCCACTTCCCTTGAGTGTACAAGGCCTGCCTCCCAGTCTATGTCCTCCATGTCCCCAATACCTGCTTTCTGCCTGGCCCTTAGGCCTCGAAGGCCGTAAGGGGCATGGTTGATCAAGGTTCCATAGAGTTGGGTGGCCACTTTCTGGGCAACTGCTCCCTGTAACACCCTGTTTTCCAGGGGAGAGTACTGCGCAACATCCCCCCCAAGTAATATATTCTTTCCAAAGTGCATGTGTCAAATGCAGATACTTATACCTCTGGGAGGGGGCCATTTGGTAATCATCCTAAAGTTGTTCACTTCCTGATGAAGAATGTCAACCAGGGTCACACTGCCTTCCAATTTCCATTTTTGAAAACCTGTGAGCTTATGGATTCCTTTTAGGATTGTACATTTCCACAGTGGGATGGCCTCATTAACTTCCCATGCCATCTAGTAGCCTTCTGTGCATCATTCCACACCTTCAAGGTCGCTTTTGTCAGCGTGGGAAAACACTTCCTCCCCTTTTTGCCATATATGTAGTGTACATACGTGTTTGTCTCCATCCGTGCCCTCTCATCACGAGTCACTGGGGCACTATGAGGGTAACCCCCAGTCATTGATGCCCTGTAGCTGCATTACCCCTATAATAGATGTCTGGCAAGGCTATTCACCCATTATACCAGGTCCTATATAAAGTCGGTAAGGTTAACTTTGCGGTGTCTCTGTCCCAAAGAAACCGTCTCAAGATAATGGGAAGTTTGTGGAAGTAAGCCTCTGGTTTTCACAAAGGGTGTGTTCTGGATCCCATACAGCAGTTTCGGTAGAGTTATTTTATATAGAGAGGCTCTTCCCAGATTTGTTAATGGCAATGTGCCCCATCTCTATGCAGCTCCACTAAATTCATCCAGCACTCTCCCTAGGGTTCTCTCCGGGAACCTCTCATTATCAGTGGGAATTTCTATGCCCAAGAATTTAAGCCTATTCCTCAAGGTTCACATCCGTCCAACCAACCCCATCCCAACCCCCCCCCCCCCCCCTGTTTCCCATTTTATATAGGGTCGATGTGTCCCAGTTGATGCGATAATGAGAGGACTTCAGTCATTGCCATTGCCAGGTCCATGAGGTAGAGTAATATGTCATCTGCGTACAGTGTGATTTTTTTTCGGGCTCCCTCACCAGTTTCGAAAACCTCAAAACATCTGCTCGACATCATACCCTGCTTGCCAGGGCTCTAGGCACAGCGCAAATAGGAGTGAGGGGAGCGGGCACCCCTGTCTCGTTTCCCTTTCCAGCTGAAATGGCTCAGACAACTCACCATTCACTCTCACGGCTGCCATAGGGGCTCCGTATTGTAGGGTGACCTATTCACAGAACTTAGGCCCAAACTCAAATCACTGCAACCTCACATAGAGATAGGACCAGTCTATAGAATCAAAGGACTACTCAGCATCTAAATAAAGTGTGGTTCTGGGGTCTTGGCTCCTCCTCATTCCATCCAACCCCACCTGAAGCCATCTGAGATTGAGGCAAGTGGCTTGGCCCAGCATAAAGCCCGTCCAAATAAAATGATAACTCTATCTAATCTAATGGCTAACATCTTGGCCAACACCTTACTCTCTGTATTGAGGAGAGAGGTAGGCCTATATGATGCACAATGATCTTTGGGTTTATTTGGCTTGGGATTCACCACAATGAGGGCATGATTCAAATCTGGTTGGAGCTGGCCTTCTCTCCTAGCTGCCTGCTGCACATTAAGAAGGTGCGGTTTGAGAAGTGGGGCAAGGTGTTTAAACAGTTCCACCAGGAGACCATTGGCCCCAAGTACCTTCCCCAAAGTCATCGCCCCCAATGTTTCTGCAATTTCCTCAATCATGGGGTCACCCCCCAGGATCTCGCAGTTGTTCACATCTAGTACTAGTAGCTGGACTTCCCCCGAAGAATGCCTCAATATCTGTGTCCGAACTATCTCACCTAGCCTTGTAGAGCAATTGGTAGTAACAAGCAAATGTCTCTGCTATGTCCTTATCCGCTTTGACTATCTCGCCTTCTTTGTTGTGCACCTCTGCCACCTATCGAGCCCTCTCTTCTCTACTACCCAACCATGCCAAGAGGTGGCCTACCTTGTCACCTGTCTTGTATAGTTTCAGCTGAGGTATTGAGCCTGCGCTGCATTGCGAGCAAGATTATGGTACTGCTCCCCAAGTGCATCCAACTGGAGGTACATCTGGGGGTCTTCTCCTTGCATCCACTCCGACTCTAACGCAGGAAGTGGTAACTCAATCTCCTGCACCTCCCTTTCTTTCTGTTGCTTCCGGCATGCTACTTCATTGCAGTGAATGATCGATATACTCTGGGAGAGATACACTGCCTCTTGTATCAATGGGATTTGCACAACCGGGAGAAAAGGATAGTTAAGCCTAGAGAGCATTTTTTTTGCAGAGTTTTATATAGCGCGAACTTGACCCGAATCCAATCAGGTATCAGAGCGCTTTACATAGCACCAGTTACTTACATGAGGACACACTTTCATTTTTTGTTAGGCACAGGGAGATTTAGTGATTTGCCCAGAATCACAGGAGGTTTAGCATCATTACCGAAACTTGAACCCACTTCCCCAGGTCCGAGGTCGAGCGCCCTAGCCGTTAGGCCAACTCCTCTCGCATTGCATGTGAACCTGACAGGAACAAAAACCGTCAGTCTCAGGGATGCTGAGCCCTCCACACATCGACGAGGCCCATGGCCCAAGCAAATAATTCCAGGTCTGTGGATCCTCTCCGAGGTAAGTCCCGCCCCCAGACCCATTCGGTGCCCCACATATTACATCATTGAAATCCCCCCTATAATATTGGAGGGCTGCATTTGAGTTTAGTAGAAGGGGTCCTAACTAGTCGAGGACCCCTCGTTGAAATCTCAGCAGCACTTAGATGTTGATAAACAAAATTGTCTTCTTGTTCCATGAACCTTGCACTGCCAAATAGCGGCCCTCTGGATCCATCTATTTACTTGTCACCTGAAAAGGTGGGTGTTTTTTTAACTAGAATTGCCACCCTTCCGGAGCCCTCCGTGTAGCCAGCAAATGCAAGTATAATATATTTACCCTTTTGGAGGCACTTGCAGGTATTTCCCATGAGATGGGTTTCTTGCAGCAACACTACATCTGGTGAGTGGGGCCGGAGATACTGTGCCATTATACCAATCACTATTGTTATCGCATTTAATATGTACATTAAACCAGCCCTCTTTTAAGCCTTATGTGAGATGAATTGTTGTAAACTATATAACTACGCTGATGACCCTAAGTTACTTTTCAGAATGGATGGTTCTCTTGTGCCCCAGAGAAACTTCCATTCTGTCATGCATTTCATCTAGGACTGGATGGGGAGCAATTTCCCAAAGCTTAATGCCTAAAAGACAAAAATTGCCATCTTGAATAACAAAACAAATACATAGCATTCCTCTGCCTGGCCTTCTGAAATGGAGAATCACCCCGACCCTAAAACTTTAGCAAAATGTTTGGGCATCATTATTGACAGTGAGCTCACCTCGAAACCTCAGGTTGGTTCTGAGGTTTCAAACTGTTTTCTGGCCTCTTAGAAAAATAAAAAAGATATTCCGGTACCTCATTCACGATGCCTTAATCATAGTGGTTATAGCATTAATTACATCTTGGCTTGACTACGCCAATTTCTTATATCTTGGCCTACCTAAAAAACAATTTTGTAGATTGCAGATTCTCCAGAACCAGTCTACTAGACTTATTTCTAAACAACCTAGGAACTGTCATATCACTTCTTTGTTAAGAGATCCTCATGGGCTCCTGCTTGGATAAATGATTATTTTCAAAGCCGGCTGCATCATATTTAAGGCTTTTTGGATTAAGGGCCCTGAATTTTTAGAAACTAGAATTGTGAAATACCTTTGTGTTCAGAGACTACGCTCCTCCTCTTCAATCTCTCCACTGTTCCAAAATTCAACCGGAAAAGGATGGGCAGTGTTAGGTTCTCTGTACAAACTCCCACAAATTGGAACAGCCTGCCTTTAATGGTATGCCTTCAATCTGATTATTTGAAATTCAGGAAAGAGCTTAAAACTTGACTGTTTGGGCATGCATATGAGACTCTATTCTTTCCTAATGTGCATTGGCTTGGCTTGGTTCCCATTCTGTTCCCTAGAAACTTTGATGAGAGTGTGCTTCACAAGATTATTTTAAAATAACATCATATAGCTATCAAAGTGCTTCTAAGAAGGTGTGGCAATTGAGAGGCGAAGGGCTTTGTGTAGGTCACTGTCCCTGAGCCTCTGTAACCCTTCTAAAAAGGACATAGCGAGGATTCAAAAGCTGCCTCTGATGTTGTGCGGAGGTTGCAAAATCCCATGAACATCAGCTGTGCTTTGCCTCCCAACTATGTGAGCTGTAAATGCTCTCCGCTGGGATTTTCAACTCACCTTCTCTGTCACTGGGTGATATTGGCTCCTCGCCATGTGACTGTGTGAAAGGAGCTTGTTTTGTGTGAAACACAGTGGTGCCGTGTATGCGGCAGGTCTGAAATGCCCGTTTACAGGCATTAACAAGGCCTAAGGCCATAATTGTGGTAGTAAATAATTTTCATAATAAATACGTCTGGCCTACTGACTATGTTGTAATTGTTTATAATAAAAAGGTTTGACCTATGGCCCCTCACATAACATTTCCTAATGAACCAGTTAGGTGTATGGAGTTTATCATTTGTTCACCGCCGTATCCAACTTAGGCTTACTATATTGAGCACAAGCTTTCCTGCAAAGGAACTATCATGTATAAAGCCATAAAATTTGAAATATGTAGACAATGAGAGTTGGCAACACAATACACACTCCTGTTGAAAGGGCCTAACAAGGATTCTCACTGTTGAAATCTTTTACCCGAGGGTTTTGTAAGAGCGGTAAACAACACCAGATGCCTTACCAATTATATGAATCCATTGGAATGTGTGCGAAGCAGTACCCATCGACAGGCGTAACATATGCTAATATCAATCCTCCTAGAAAGACTCATCTTTAACAATTAACGTTCACACCAAATAAGTCAGGCTTGTTGCTTTGGCCATAACATTTTTGTAATAAATAGATCAGACCAATGGTACCATACATAACCTTTCCCAAGGTATCAATCAGGCATATAAACTTTAGCATTGGCTTGTCCCCACACAAAACCCAAGCCTGCTGTATGCAGCATAAGCTGTGCACAAAACAACTATCTGCCTACAATCATAAAACTGCAGATTTATACAAAATTACAGCTGGCAAAACAATATGCTGATTGATTGACTGAATATACAATTTTTTCCTAAAACAACGCTGTAAGAATTCACAAAGTGCAAATCTTCTGGTGTTGAAGTAAGCTACACCAAAACCCTTGCCTACTATGGTAATTTGTGATATCCCCTGTAATAAAATTAAAAAATACTGGTCTACAAGCTTTAAAACAATGTAATGATAATCCACCTTTAAAAGCTTACTGGCTTTAACATATGCTAACCACAATAAAAAAGTCGAGTCTACTGCTATTGTTGTGACTTTTCATAATAAGCAGATTAGGCCTAGAGCATGGGTCCTCGCAAACATTTTCTCGGGCCAAAACCTTTGGTGGGTGGTGTGACGAAGGTCGCACTGATGCCGGCATGGTGGTGGTTGGGGGTTGGGCGGGGTGGTTGGAGTTAAGGTGGCTATAGGGGAAGCGAAGCATGTACATCTAGTGGCTAAATTAAATAGCACAATGTGGAACCACAAAACCTAGGATCAATATTGGCTTCCCCGCTTTACCCAAATTTTGTCATCCTAGGTCATAGTTATATTTCATTTTCCCTCCTTTTTCTTCATTCTCACATATAGGAGGACCACGAAATACAGAACGTTAGAATTTCATCCCCTGGAGGATAGACTACTAATGGGGGACTTAGGAGCCCACAAGATTCGTCAGATTTATCAGACATTAATCACCCACACCCGTACTACATTACATAAGACCAGGGAGGCATGGGAAGTAGACTTACCTGACATGACGGACGATGACTGGTCGGCTGCCCTCCCAAGCCCCCGCGGTGCGGTGGTCTCCACACGGTACCGCCTCATCCGATTAAAATATTGTTACTGTGTATATGTCACACGCTCCCGCCTATGGAGGATAGGGGTCATTCAGTCCCCCACATGCCTCAGATGCGGAGAGGCAGAGGGCACTTTCCTACACACAGTCTGGGGATGCAGCACGTTGCAGCCTGTTTGGCATAAAACTGTGTCCTGCTTAGTACAGGTCTTATCGTGGGATCTCCCTTTTGACCCTAGGTTGTTCCTGCTACATAGCACAGAAGGGATAGGCATGAATAATTACAAACAGCATTTGCTTTTCCTGGGCATCACACTTGCAAAACGTGACATTGCTCAAACCTGGAAAGGGACTTCTCCCCCAGCAATAGGTGGGTGGAAAAAGGCGATGGACAGATGCATGGGAGCAGAAATTGCGGTTTTCCAGGCCCGAGGCTGTCCTCGGAAACAAAGAAAATATGCTCCCGTTGAGCTACATACCGAGGCATTGATTTAACCCCCCCCCCCCCATCACAAACAGACCCTCTTTGGGATTGCATTACACATCTATCTGATCATTACATTGTTCAAGTCATATAACACTATCGCCCGTGTATACACATATCTAGACATCCTGCGCTGAGTGAGGTCTGTGGTAGCCTGTGTCATGTCTCAATTGTTCAGCCTGCAGGTTCCGCAAGCTATTTGGTAGTTTATGTAACTATTGGTCTTTCTGATTTGATGTGTGCTCATAATATATGCAATGGGCTTCGGCCCCTTATGTACCAAGAAATTCAATAAAATCTGTTTGAAATACATAACATCAGGATGTGCGCTGTGTACAAAGCTTTCCTGTGTTTGATTTAATAAACTATAATGTTGTTCGTGTATAATAGTAACCTGGGGCACCCAAAGGGTGCGCATAACAACTAACTTGCCTTTTAGTTCACTGTGGGCATTGTTGTCAGGGTGAGGTGTGAATCATAAATGTTTCTAAATTCATATTTCAAAACTGTCACTTCTCAGTGCACTGATATAATCTGATCTACTAATTAACTAATGTGAAACTGTCCTGCATGTTAATAAAATACACTGAATTTTGAAGAATTTATCATATTTTTACACTTTTGCTGCAATATGTCTTAATGAATGAAGGTGCTCCTAAAGTTAAGCATGGCAGGACGCCCTACTTACTTCCTTTCTTTAACTACATTTAACATTTAAATAAACACTTACAAGTTTATATAACATATTTTAATGTTAGTGCTGAGTTGATTGAACAGTAGCCTAGAGCTGCTTTTGACCAGGGGGCGCACATAAAGGTGAGAAGGGCCGCATACGGCCCCCGGGCCCACTTTGAGCATCGCTGACCTAGAGCCGTGATCAATTACTTTTTACTATAACCCACTCTGTCCTGTTGTACTGAGCATAACATTTGCCTCAATGCAAAAACACAATACGAGCATTCTCTTCAGTAGAAGTGTGCAGGTTCTGCTGAATCAAAATCAATTGCTAAAGTAATTAACATTTGGACAGAGACAACGCCCCTCTTTTAGAAGTACTTTTTAAACCCTTTTTTCTGTTGATAACATAAGGTGAGGCTACAGCTACACTGCCCAGCCAGACCTGAAAACCTGGCCAGTATGATCTGCTCATGTGAAACTTTGAAGGTCTGCAAAGTGCTAGCCAGAGAAGGCAGCATCGGCCTCTAATTGAGATTCACAATTGGTTATGAGTCCGGAATTGCTGTTGTGAGGGCTGCCCAAATAGAGGATATGGGTGTGGGCATGATAAGCCCCCTTTGTTGCACTCCCCAGTAGTATAACTTACGTTTGCCTGCTTTGATCCACAGTTGCCCCTCGTTGGACCTGGTGAGCTCCTTGGATGAGTGCATGCAGGCAGTGGAACTCTTCCTTGGCAACAAGTTCAGTGAAAGCCTGGACCGGGTTCGACCCAGGTATGTACAACCAACAAGTACACTCAAGGGGGGAGAGGCACTGGGGTTGGACTGACATTCAATTTGAGCCATGGCTCAAACTGATCCAGCAATCCAAAAATGGTCACCCTATTTATAATGGGAGTATCTTGGCACTGATATTGTCTTAGAACAAATTGATATCTCTGAGTTTAATTACTTCCTCTTCATAATTCCGTATTCTTCATTAATAAGAGAGTTGTGAATCACAATGTCTTTTTGCTGCATAATTATTTGACACATACATTCCAATCGTGATATCAAACATTTATCATTTTTATATTTACTGCCAAAGATTCAATAACTATTCTAATACATGACACACCTATATTAACATTTCCAACAAATAGACATCACGTCCCATCATTCACACATCAAACTAATTCCCTAGATAAATTCTGATTGAGGGAGCATCTATATATCACTTGGTGGCATGTCCATTAAATACATCTCACTTATACGTAGGCTTCCACCGTTCTCTCATTTCATTCATTTTTTCATAAGTTGATCAATCGACTTTGCACACCGAGTTTTGGTTCATCAGTATTAGTATTCATCAGGATAAATATGTCCTTTTCTTTGCTGTTAAAATACATGTCATTTGTTTTTTGTAGTCTTCAGTATATGCAAAGGTGCATCATCGTGTCAGTGAGGACTTCAAAACAGTGTGTGTTTTATATCTGGAATGTTGTCCATCTCATTTAGCCTAATCCCTTTTCTTCCTATGATTTCTTTTTTTGGGCTGGGGGGGGGGGGCAATATTCTTTAACCCTCTGAATTTGATCTCTTGGTCTGCTTTCTATAGATATATTTTTTATGTGTGTCTTTTAAATCCAGTTAACATGAGTAAATTGTGTGTGTTTTACACTTACTTCCTATTATTTCCTATTCTCAAAACCTCTACAATCCATTTTTTAATAAATCCTTCCTTGCCCATCAAATGTTTATTTGTCGGATGAGATTACATGACTGTTGTTCCTGCTTCTAAGTAATGGAGATCGTTTTTGTCCCCTCCTCGCTGGTTTCGAATGGAAAAAAACCTCAAATTGAACCAGCCACACGTTAGCAAGCCTGACCCTCCCAAATGAGGGGCTGAAGGAGTTTCTCCTCTTGAAAACATTGGGGGGAAACTGTGCCAAATGGTGTATTTTGAAGCACAATGTTTGCTCTGAAGGGAAACGAGTCCTTTTAAATGGCACCAGTCTAGAGCGAGCTATGTCATTCCGGTTTCAGCATCTCACATTAAGTTAGCCCTAATAAAGATCCAGTTGTATTAGTGCCCACCTAACAGTATTTAAAACACTGATTGACATGATGGTTTCCCCCACCCCCAGGACGTACAGCACAAATCGCCATGGCACTTTTTATTATTTTTTTTACTATAGTGTAATGAACACACTGCTGTGCTTGTTTCCATATGCACCAGTTCCTCATCCTAACTAGACCATGATTATCAGGCACAGTTCCTCAATGCCCTGTCTGTGAGCAGAGAGGTAACTTCGGGGGGGAGAGGGTGTTTGGGGTGTTACATACACCCCCCAAATAAATGTGTTCTGTAGTAAATAGTTGAGACTAGGTGATTTACGTCGGGTATGGTGAGATGTTTTTCCCTTTAACTTGGGATTTTCACATACACACTCGTCTGGGTTTTTTTTTAAACTTTAAAACGTTTTATTCAAATTTCAGTACAACAATACAGATCTGCATGTGTTATTGTATAATCGCAATGTCATTTCTGTACAGTCACTTATTGAACACTTCTGCTTTGATACATAGTTAATTCACATCATTACATGTCTTCACCCGAATCATTATCTTCTTCTGAGGGCGAACAGATGCTCCCTCTGTGCACGTTTCACTTTCCCCACACCCTAGCCCATTTGCGAGGGCATTTCCTATTTATGAACGTTACACTCGTCTGTTTTAAAGGTCTTAAAAAATGGTTAGTTTACAAAATATTAAGTTGCATGTACCTACTCTCAATCTTCACTGTTCTCCCTTCCTGCTGCCCCTTAAGCACTCACCCTGCCCTGCTTCTCATAGAATGTGTTCAACCATCTTACTGACCAAACTACACCCCTATATGTAAGCGTCACCTGGTGGCTTTTTTTGTACTGCCATGTGTGTAAACCTTAAGCATTGCTATGCCCCTTCCATTATATAAAGCACTAAAGAGCTTGTTATTCTGACATTGGGAGATAAGGGGGGAGGGGGGGGGGGAGCAAGCCGACACTAGACCAACTTACTGTGTGAGAAAAAGGCCGCTTTATTGAAACAGGTGCATATCACAATTTCATCCCTTGGCAACTGCTTTCCAAAACTAAAAACCTCACTATACAAGAATTTCCTGACGCCTTGTTCCTCCCCCCACCCCTACGATCCCCACATCAGATCCCCCACCCCACAAAATACAACATAACATTCCATAACCATAATAGTACCCAATCCTACACAATGTAGCATTTCCAAATCCTAACCTCCCCTGACCCTAATCCCGACCTGCCTTTGTGCTACTGTAACTAACCAACCTCTAATCTAAACTTATCCTACCTGGTTACCCTTTCCCTGCTCCTGCTCGCAAACTACCAACATATAACAAAAAACTACAGCCAATCCCGGCCAACTGTCAACCACCCCACCACCCAGAAAAAGGCGGGAGTGTAGGCGGAGACGCCGCCTCCCCCCTTTTTCTGCCCCCCCCCCCCCCCCACAACAACACCCCTACTCCCTTCTCAACGCCTATAAACACCCAGTAACCTGGCCAACACCTCCCTCAATTCCAATAGGTACAAGTCCATACCCAGATGGGATAAATGGACCCCGTCATCTCTGAAAAAATCCGGCGTGTCATACCTAATATCTTTATGCGCAATCCTGCAAATCCCCGACTGCCGACAAAATCGCATAATTTCCGTGTTCAACTTACGCCTGGCCTTGTCCGCCACACCCGGGTTAACCACCCCTCTCCAAACCCTGCGAGGAACAAACTCTGTCCAGACAATGGAACAACCAGCCCACTGAGCTTTAATCAAAGCCAAGTCTCTCTTCATGCAACGCATAAGTGCCAAGCCCGTCTCCCTGACCATGTCGTTCTCCCCTAAGTGAAGTACCAGCACATCCGGGCACCTACCAGCCACCAAAATCCCGCTGAGAACCTGTATTAGCTCGTTCCACCGCATACCACCCCTACCAAGCCAACCCACAGAAAAGAGATCTTTATTAAACCCCAAACTTTCCCCAAAATAGCTTGAGCGGGCCTGGAATTGCGCCCGTTTCACAAAAGAATGGCCGACAATCCAAATGGACATCTCCCTGGCGAGGGGACCCATCACCGAACCTGCAACGAGAAACATGAATGAACAACAGGAAAAAAGGAACAAATGCGCTATAACCCCCCAGGTACGCTGCGCACATAACGCTGATAGCAGTCCGAAGACCACCTACCCAACCTCATAATGTCCCCTCGCTCCCAGCCTCTAGAGTGAGCTTCTGAAGCTGCACCAATCCGAAACTAATGCGTCCCAAAATCCTTCCCGTCGATCCCCAGCTTACCCAGCGCTTTCCGCAGTACCGCTAAAAGCTGTGAAGCCTTGACACAGCGACCGTCTCCATGCCAAAAGACCAAACCCCCAAAGCCCCAGAAAAAGACCTCCACTTCAGACCCCACTGAGAAGGACAAACCTGTGAAGCCAGCCCCTTTTGCAAAGAACCCCATTTTCCCCTGCCCCTCTGATCCGTCTTTGCCTTCCTCAGCCATATGTGAACCCTATCGGCACTAAAAGAAACCTCCCTCCAAGACAGCCCCTGCTCCGCTTTGGTTCCCAACAATTCCGAGACCCGAAAGGCCCCGAAAAACATCCAGGACATCAGTGTGGAGAAAAGAACCACTTCCCCAACTTCAAAACACAACCCAGGCAACACCCCAAATCACCTCCTCCAACAGCTCCCATGACAAAGGATTCCGCACCTGGGTTGAAAGTCCGCATTCCTGCGCCCAACCCTCCAAAATGCGAGCCCCAAGTTCCCCCGCGGAGGGGGCATAGCCCCACAATAATTTCCCGATGAAAGCAATCCCCGCCAGTTTGCCCGCTATCGTGACCTTCGTAAGACCCTTCTCCACCAAGTCCAAGATAAACTGGAGAACTTCCTCTTGTCTAGCCGCAAAAGAGGCCCGCCGTCATGCACCAGAGTGCAGAAATTCCTCTCATGCTGCCCGATAAGCTGTTTTCGTGGAGTGAGCTAGCGAACCTAGAACCAGTTGCAACATCCTGTGTTGCCAACGTACCACAGCTGGTGCGGCATTCTGGTCGGGGTCCTCTCCGCGTCCTTGGCGAGCCCACGGAATCTCCCCCACTGTGAACGAGACAAAGCATCCGCAATGTCATTGTCCACACCCGGCACATGCACCGCTCGAAAAGCAATATCATGCTTCAAACACATCAACACGAAGACCCTCAACAACTTCAGTACCTGTTCATCTCGGGCGATTTACAATATGCACCACCGCCATATTATCAATTCGGAAGGTGACTTTCTCATGCGCCAAGAGTTCCCCCCAAAGTGTTATTGCCACCACCAGAGGGAAAAACTCCAAGAAGGCAATGCTCCTGCCCCCTTCCAACCACTCCTCAGGCCAATGCTCGGCACACCACCTCCCTTGCCAGTACAGACCAAAACCAGTACTCCCTGCTGCGTCACAACATGTCCGCCTCCATCAACAAAAGTATGCCGTTGAAATGTTGCAAAACTGCCACATCCTCAAGTCCTCCCGCACCCCGGCTGACAGACGTACATGATGATGTGGAGGCCTCTGCCCCGCAAGTGCCCTGCACAGTCACCTACAAAAAGTCCTCCCCAAACCGACCACCCGACAGGCGAAATTGAGGTGACCCAGCAGTACTTGAATGTCTTTAACCGTGACCTTCTATTTTGACAACATGATTTCCAGCAGCTCCAATATTTGCTGCTTTTTGTCTGCAGGAAGGCGTGCCTCCATCAACCGTGAATCCAACTCAATCCCTAAAAAGGACAGGGCCGTGCTGGGTCCCATAGTCTTCTCAGGTGCCAACGGCACGCCCAGTTCCCTCATGATCTCATTGAAACTGTCCAGAGCCCTCTGGCAGTCCGTGGAGCCTGAGGTGCCCACAAAAAAGAAGTCATCCAGGTAGTGCGTAACTCCTTGGTGACCCGTCCGTTCCGTAAACAACCATTGTAGGAACGTGCTGAAACACTCAAAAAGCACGCATGACATAGAGCAGCCCATCGGCAAAGCTTTGTCCACGTACCAGTGACCGCCAAATTGGATGCCCAAACGATCCCAGTCATCAGTGTGAACTGGAAGCAGCCGGAAAGCTGACTTTATGTCACACTTTGCCATCATTGCTGTTGTGCCCGTGGTCACCACCAGTGACATGGCTACATCAACAGATGAATAAGAAACTGTTGCCAGCCTTTCGTCGATGAAATCATTCACCGAACCTCCTTCAGGCCATGACAAATATTGAATGAGGCGAAACTGACCCTGCTCTTTTTTAGGCACCACTCCAATGGGTGACACAATCAAATTTGGCAACGGCCAGTCTTGAAAGGGATCCGCCATGTGGCCCTCACGCACTTCCTTATCGAGCTTGTCTTGCACTACCTGAGAGTGCTCTCTTGCCGATTTCAAATTGTCCGTCCACCTCCTCACCCTTGGTCCCTCGTACCCCAGTCTGAAACCCTCCAGAAACCCCAGTCGCAACCTCTCTCTCCGGGTACACCTGCAAGGCTGCCAACAAATTGTCAATATTAACCGGAGTACGAGTCCTTAGGCCCAGGCCCCTTAGCCCCTCGCCCCCCTCCCAGCTGCTGCTACTGCTGACTCCCTGCCTTAAAACCTCCCGTCTGCCACTGCTGGGAGCCTTGCAACTGCCCCTGGCCGCCCCAACAATTGACCACACCCGGAACAATCATGCCAGAAACGGCAGTACTCCCTTGTGCACAACCCTTTGTTATAATCCCAGCAAGCCCCTTTTGCCCCCTGCCTGCTCCCCCCACCCCCCCACGGGTGGGGCCTCCTCGAAAGGGCAGATACACAAGCGGGAGCCCGCTGGCCGTACAAAATAGTTTTTCCAGACCCCGCTAGCCCCATCGTATGTTGCCACAAATCCGTATCAAGCTCTCCCCATTTCGCCTCCGGGTCCCACGCCATGCGTGCCCGGAACTCTTCATCGTACTGCGCCCAGGCGTAGCCGCCCCCCGTAATCTGAGCCTTCCTGATCACGTCCATGTATTTAAACATGGCCACCGACCTGTCTGGGAATTTTTCGCAATACACGCTAGCGTAAATGAGAAACGCTGCCGTCCAATTCTCAAATCGTTAACGGCACCTTTGGCCTTTTAGCCAACTCGAATTCCTCCTCTTTCTAACCCTCTTTAGTTCTCACCTCCCTATGGAGGAGTTTAAGCATCTCGACATACTCCCCTTTCCAAATCCTTTCCTTGGTGGACAACATTAGATGAGCGCCCAAAGGCTTAGTAACACCCATGTATGGCAACCGTTTTATTTTCACCTCCTTACTCTCCAATTTGATCTCCCCCTCTCCCGTCTGAATCTCCACCGTCACCTTCTTGTCCATCATGCTCTCCACGTCTCTGCCCGTCTTACCTGACCCTTCGACCGCACTCTTACCTGACTCCTCCGTTCCTACCCCAACATCCACCACATAAGCACCCTTGTTCAACCTACCCCCCCACCTCCTCCCTTTCAGCCCCACCCACGCCCACCGATACCATCACGGGACGCCCGCGCAATGACCGTTTACCTGGCGCCAAGGACTCCGTCCGCCGTTCCACCCTGCGTCCTGGCCGAGATGCCGAGCTGTCCTCCCATCGCGATGTCCGACCCGTGGGCAGCGCCTGGCGTCGTGACACCTGGAAAATACTAGACACATTACTCGGCCCCCCTCTCCCTCCACGTCAACATCTCGCACCTCTCCCTCTTCCATACTATCCTCCTCATAATCTAGCTCCTCCTGCCTCACGCCCCCAGCGCTCCCCGCTGGTGGCGCAGAATGAACCCTACGAGAAAGACAAAACTCGTCCTCAGCGTCGCTCCGTCGTACGCGTTGTCCCCCGGGACGTTGCGTACCCGTGGGTGTTGGGGCCGGCGAACCCATCCCGGGCCTACTTATGCCAGTCACGCCGGGATCCCCCGCTGGTACTGGGTACGCCGCCCTAGGCTCCACCCTCCCTTCTCCTTGGTGCCACTGGGCCGCTCCCAGCCCTACCAAGTCTGGCACCCCGCGATGCTCTGGTCGTCGCTCGGCCTCCGGCAACAACAAAAGGATGGTCTGGTGTGCTCGGCCTACCTCTCTTCTCTCTCCCATCCCAACCCCTCTTACTAGCAGCCCCCAAAGTGCTCGCCACCCATGCCCGCGCTTAAGTCTACTACCTCTTCCGCGTCCACCAGGTCCCCCTCCCCGTCTCTCCACACCAAGCCCCCTGCCCCAGACCCCCCCGCCAGCTCAGCCCAGCCCCCTCCTCCTCTAGATCGCCTCCCGCCAACTGCCCCTAAAAGCCCCCCCCCTTCCCGAAACCTCGGGACCTGCCCCCAAACGAAACCCATCCTGCTCCACCGACCCCTGTGCCCCAACCCATCCTGCTCCACCGACCCCTGTGCCCCTGAAAACCCCTCCGCCCACGATGGAAAGATGTCCAAACCCACCCAATCATGTTCGCTTCCGTCCAAATCTATGAGAAGAGGTGACTCCCCCCCCATCCGCCTCACCCCCTACCCCCCCAGAGGCCCCCTCAGGCCTGCCTGCCCCTGTGCCCCCACCACTCCTACCAATTGGGCCTGCGCCCCTAGCCCAGGTACCCTACCCACTCTCCCCGCCGCGATAGAAACCTACTGCCCCCCCCCCCGCCGCCAACTGTGTATCTAACACAACTTGGCTCCCTGCACCCTCCCATGCCTCCATGACCAACCCCCCACCTGCTGCCCTAGCCGGGGCCGCTCTTCTCACATACGAGCGGCCCCTCTCAGCTTGGGAGCGCAGAGGGGAGCCACGCGACGCGCTCCACCTCCGATCCTGCCTCTGGGACACATTCACCAAGTCTGCGCCAGTATCCCCCCCGCCCCGCCTCCCCAACGTATTCCGGGTAGCGCGCTCATTTCGCACGCTGCCCCGCTGCCTCAAAGCTGCATTGGTTAGCGGGGCCACTCCACTATACGAGCGGCCCTCGCCAGGCTGCACCACACTGTTTCCCTCCTCTGGGGCCGCTCCTCTGGCATCCGAGCGGCCCCCAGTAACATGCAGGCCCGGCGGGGATACGCGTGACGCGCTCCCCTGCCGATCCGCTTTGCCCTCCGCCTTGCCGCCAGATCGCGTCACTCCCCTCGCACCTCCCTGCTGCCCCTTAAGCACTCACCCTGCCCTGCTTCTCATAGAATGTGTTCAACCATCTTACTGACCAAACTACACCCCTATATGTAAGCGTCACTTGGTGGCTTTTTTTGCACTGCCATGTGTGTAAACCTTAAGCATTGCTATGTCCCTTCCATTATATAAAGCACTAAAGAGCTTGTTATTCTGACATTATAGCCCACATTACGAGCTGTCCAGAAAATAGCCGAAATAATGGTTTCCAGCCACCAATCACACGCTGCAAGCCCTGGAATGGCCTGTTTTTTCCCACATCAGGAGTGAGGTTACTTTGTGGGTACATGGGATGGAGGGGGAGCAGGGGCGAGATGGGGGGTGTCCGGGTTCTATGGGGTGTAACCAGTCGGAGTCCAGAAGCACGGGGGTTCCTGATTCCCTGCCCTTTGCCACTGACGTTTTCCTTCTCCTAAGAGCGGGTAGAACCGTGTGCGGGAAGCAGGCCAGGTGTTTACACACCTGGCAATCCCAAGTGAAGCAACGCCAGGCACCTCTGAATAGCATAGAGGATCCCTCTCATGACTCCCAGCCCCCCCCCCACACCCACACCCACTGCACTGGTGGCGCCCTGTGCTACAATGTTAGTTGGCGCCCCCTCAATGACCACCTCTGCCACTGATTCCCTCACTACCACCATTTGACAGTGCCCCTCAATTCTCCATAACCACTGTCTCTTAGATTAATTTACTTTTATAGCACCACTCATACCAGTTTAAGATGTTAGAACACAACATCACACATGTATTGTACAGAGACAATCATACATGTGTAAATCAGTGAATAGGAAATGTTACATAAAACAGAGGCATACAAGGAGTAGGAGTCGCATGTCATCCATACTGGTAGGCTGTATAGTTTAAGAGTCTTTGGTCTGGAAAAGCACAAATTCAGAATTTAAAATGTAACACCATTGTTAGGTGTTTTCTTTAACAATAAGAATTTATTTTTTCCCAAATGAACCCCTTTTGCAATATTAGGACAACGAAAGATTGGGCAAAAATATATAGCTCTAATATGTTCCTTGCAGGTTGCATGCAGCTCTTTGATGGCTGTTAATAGCTCACTGCTCTCTATCAGGATTTTAAAACTTATAAACTGCAAGTAACAAGGGTCTCTGATGAAAGCAGTAACTCATTGACATATTTATATTATATGCACTTTGTGATCTGAAAGGGAAACGTTCTTCGCAGCAGGCATATTATCCCTCTGTGCTGTGATGAGTCAAAACGTTCACTAGAGAAAGCTCCGGGTCTCTCTCCAGGAAGAACATTAATCACCGGAGTTGTCAATTTTATTGATGGCTGAATATTGCTGGGACAATGTACGCGGTATCCGGTCTTTTAAAACGATGAACACGGCGCCCCCACCCCAAGTCAGCGATCGGTGCGATCGCACCGCCCTAGAGTCGGCCCTGCCCACACCTCCCCCACCCTCATCGAGACTACCGCTCCTTGGGACTCCCTCTTTCTGGATAATATAACGAAATGAGACAGCTGTGGACATCCTACCGTC
Organism: Triturus cristatus; assembly: GCF_964204655.1. Classification (NCBI taxonomy): domain Eukaryota; kingdom Metazoa; phylum Chordata; class Amphibia; order Caudata; family Salamandridae; genus Triturus; species Triturus cristatus. The sequence continues at coordinate 80,372,719 of NC_140586.1, read as the reverse complement.
CGATAAAAATATGAATATGGAATTTTCATCACGTTGCCGCATATTCTAAAATGTTCCTTCAAAGCGTAGGGTGACATCCCCGGCCTTGTTCCGTGACACTGACGCCTATGCAGCTGCACTTCGAGCAGTAGGCGTTCTGTGTGAAAGAAGCTTGCACCGCTACTACCGCGCGTCATACGTTCTGTGTGATGGAAGCTTGCACTAATCTGCGTGTGTTGTTCAAGCACTGTCCGAGGAAGGGACGCTTCACCTGCCAGTGCACCCTGTGCTTTTAAAGGGTGAAGAAACGTTGCACTCGGGAGTCCTGCAGCCTCGGCTGTCTGTACCTGTTTTGAGTGCGAGGGAAACGTGCCACGCGGCACTCTAGACTGTTAGAATATTGTTTGTGAGGAAAGCTTGATCTGCTCCTATTCGGACTGCTTCCGGTTCACGTTTGTGAGAGAAGAAGGCACTCCTGGTACACTGGAATTATTCTGTGTGAGGGAAGCGTGTGCTGCTAACAATGTACGTGTCGTGGGTGTAGTGAACGTTCCAGTACAGCTGCACCTCGCACTGTGTGATGTAAGCCTGGGATCTGTGTGGGCGGGCCTCTTCCCGGATGTGGGAGGCTCCTGGATCAGAAGGCCTGGCAGCGGCGGCAGCTGCCACCTGGCCATGCGCGCGCCTGCACCAGCCTTGAGGTCATCCTCTTACCTGAAGATTGTCTGTCGAGGCTACGTCTCCCTCCTTGAAGCCAGTGCGGCACTGCTTCGTTTACTCTGAATGGATCTATACGCTGTACACATTAGTACACACTAATAACACGGATTACAGCCATGTTCAGAGACTTTCTGCCACTGCCTCTCATTGATTTTGACGTTTTTTAAGACGTGGCACACACCCATAGCCTGGGTGGCTAAACGGCTTTCGTTGCAAGCTTGTTTCTCTTGTGTGGAACAGACAGGTGTCCATGTGTAATATGTGGTTGTAAATTACTTATGTTTAGAGGGGTATAAGAGTTATTTAATGTTGGTTGCTTTAAGGAATGTAGTGTGTAGAATTCTTACTAGGTCATTAGAGAATGTTGGGATTGAATTGCATAACGGACGGTGTGCTGGAAGGAGAAGGTCGTGGGTCTTTTCATCAATAAATCTCAAACTTCTTTCAAGGAAATAATCTACTTGATTTATTGGAAGAGCATTTATTACAATTAATGGCTTAGTTGAAAGGGCTAATAGATTAATTAAGGAAGGTGTTCAAACGGCGATTGCTAATAACCTTGATGTCAAAGAGTACTTACAGTTCAAAGTGTGGAATTATAATATTACACCACAGAGTACAACAGATGTAGCTCCTTTTATTTTGTTAAGAGGAAGGAAACCCATTACGGCCATTAGTCCAAATTGGTTGTTGGATAAAGTGGAACGTTATCATAAAGTAGACTTACAGAGTCTCAGAGAACGTGTCTGTGAAAAACAAGAGTGTTATAAAAAGAACTATGATTCCAGGATGCATGTTAAGGAGGGAACGTTGAGTGTGGGAGATTGGGTCCTTATCAGAAAACCGTATAGGGTAAGTAAGGGGCAGTCGAAATTCTCTGAACCTGTTAAAGTTGTAAGTATGAACAGGACAGCAGTTCTGTTGCAGGATAGGGGGTGGTGGAATTGCAATGCTTTAGTCAAAATTACTCCTAAGCAAGCTGGCATCATTTATGAAAGGGTGAAGGCATTTGGTAGCAAGATAAGACAGGATTGGTTTGACTTAGATGTTCATGCTGGTGCAGGCCGCAGTAGCCATGTACGTGATAACTTGGATCAAGGAAATGGTATGGGGAGTGGCGGTGACAATATAGTTGTTCCTTCACTGCCATCTAGTTTCCAGTCTACAGGTGGTGGAGATGCCTCTGTCAGGAGTAGTTCTAGAATTAGATCTGCTCCTATTCATTCAAGGGACTTTGTATATTATTAATGATTTGTAAATATGTATATTTCCTCTGTTTGATTTTACATCATCAAATTTTAGAGTCAATGTATTTAGTATGCATTTTTATGGTATATGTATATATTTTTGTTTGTGTGATTGCTTCTACTGCTCATTTGTTTTATGGAAAGGGGGATGTGTAATATGTGGTTGTAAATTACTTATGTTTAGAGGGGTATAAGAGTTATTTAATGTTGGTTGCTTTAAGGAATGTAGTGTGTAGAATTCTTACTAGGTCATTAGAGAATGTTGGGATTGAATTGCATAACGGACGGTGTGCTGGAAGGAGAAGGTCGTGGGTCTTTTCATCAATAAATCTCAAACTTCTTTCAAGGAAATAATCTACTTGATTTATTGGAAGAGCATTTATTACACCATGGATCATGGTGAAAGAACCCGCCTGCTGGAAAAGGCTCATCTGAGTTGGCCCGCTCCTGTTGCCTCAACACCATCCTCCATTTCCCCAAGTTCTTTAGTAGACTTCTGCAGGTGTTGCTCTAGAGTCAGGTGGTCAGCTTGTGCACCAAGAGTGATTGTGGCACAGCTTGATTGGGTATTAGGTGCCAAGCTTCAAAGCTTGTGCAGGATGGTGTACCCTACACGCCTTCTTGCGTGGTTCTTGATTCCCTAGTTCAGTCAGTCAGTTGTTTTCCCTCCATTAGTGGGTTTGGTCTTAAAGCAATGGTCCTTAGACATTGGACTTGCAAGTTCCTGTCCAGCTTGTGATTTGTTGTCTCCTTGTTAGAATGGTCTCTCATTGCCACCTCTCCGGTGCAGACTTTGTCATTGGTTCCTTTTGGCTTTCATTTCCAGGGCCAAGGAGAGCATGTACCATGCCCTTGTCTATGCCTCCATCTTGGAAATGCGGGCCATGATGACCTTTGAGCACGAGGACATTCTGCACGCCTGGCAGACTATGAAAGAAGCACAGGAGGTTTGCCAAAGGTAAGATCCATACTAATGACCCTTTTTGGACAGAATATTTTACAATCCAACCCTGCCATAGTCTCCCAAGACACATCTCTCCTCTTGGTTACTGCATTACTGCTTGATAGCATTTAAGCTGCTCTTAGGGCTTTTCATAGGCTACGTGTTTTCCCGGAGTGATGTCACGCATGTATTTGTCTTAAAGTGATGTTATATACTCATGTCCATATCATGGAATGATGTCACATGATGAGGACTACAGTGATGTATGGCACAAGATATGACTGGTAGTGTACCTGCGGTGATGTAAGATGTCAAACGTAAGTCCAGTCCTTGAGGCGAGTGCAAAGTGATGACAAACGTCTGTTAAATCACTGAATAAAACAGACAGACTTTACTCCACAAACCAACCACCAACTCCCGAAAGATAATATCCATTAATCTATGGGTCAGAACATCTTTTAATACTTGAAAATAAAACCTCTTTCTTGGCAGCACATAAGTTAAAAAGTAGTCTAAAAATTAAACCAGCTGATCAGAGCAAAATCGACCTAGGGGAAGCTCATTTTTTAAATCAAGAATTTAGATTGCTCAGTGCTATGAAGCACACAAGTCTCACAGCAGCTATTTGGACACCATGGTGATAACGTCTGGTAGATGTTATTGGTCTACTGGGTTCGCCCCAGTGTGTAGGCCTTGGGTCTCGTGGTTGGATCTGGCAGCTTTCCTGCCTCTGTTGGTGCCAGCACCCCTGACCCAAGAGATGGCGGCCCTTCTTCAATACACCAGAACCCTCCAAAGTCCCTTCTTTGTAATTTTTAATGATCAAATGTATGACCTTGCTTTGTTTTTTGTCTCTTTTTGGCCCAGGTTCCGAAAGAAGACAGCTATGGTGTCCTTTTCGAGTCTTGTTCATAAACAGAATGGCGAGTCCTTCACAGAAGGTGAGTTTGAAGCTTAGCTGTTCCTTTTGTTTGCTCAGCCAGAATGTGATTCTAGGGCCATCTTTGGACACTGGGGTGCATAAACCAGCCCTTGGATGCCACCATGTCTATACACCTACCAAAAAAAGTCCCAGAGGCCGGTTCATTTGGTTCAAAGTGCTATAATCATTTTACAATCTAGAACCACAGTTCAGATAATTAATGCTCATGCCTTAGATTCTTGAACAAATGTTGGTGGTTGACAAGCTTGTGACCGCAGTCATCTGGTGTAGGGAGACAATTGGTGTTGCCACTAGACATCAGGCCATGTGACTTTAGAGTGGCATCTGTGGTTCAGTTGAGCTTCGTCTTCATTTTTTTTTTTTAAAACATGTTTTTTATTGCAACATTGTCAGCAAAATAACCATCGGGGCAACCGGCACCCCCTACAATCTCCGATCACATTCTTCGGTTTAGCAATGCACACAGCCATTCAGCCCACATCCCGGGGGCCGGGCGGCATATATAGAGACAGTTAAGCAATGTAACACAACTATCGCCTCATAGCGGTGCCTGGATCATGCCCCATGGGAGCCTCTGCTTTTCTGTCCCAACAGCTACATTCCTCATCCAACTCAATATAGCATTACCCTCCCACCTCAGGAACTCCCTTCCCTCCCACCCCACCCCCCAACTGCTGCTGTTGTGGGCCCCTCCAGTGGTCCCTAACTCTAAGTCGTGCCATCCGTCAGGGGTTATATCTATTGTCCTCAGCCTCAAGGAACTCCGTTCTCCTCGCGCTCCCGTTCCGCCCGCTCGAGCCGGCAATCCTGCAGGGCCTGCTCGATCAGCTCCCATGCCCTTACCCACTCTAACCCCTTTTCATTGTCCGCCTTAATCGCTTGCCGCCGTCTGACTTCACTCTCGCATCTAGACCATTTTAATAACTCGGACATCCACCGCCCGATTGATGGACCCTCCCGGGACTTCCAGTGCCACGTAATCTCTCTCTGAGCCAACATAAGCCCCAAGTCAATAAATTTACTCGTCACTTTTGTCTTTGCTGTGTGAGGGAACCAGAGCAGCAGGCACGCCCCCATATCAAACTCCACCTCCCGGTCCGTTATAGTATTCAATATCTCTCCCACCTCAGTCCAGTACGACCCAAGCTTCGGGCACCCCCACAGCATATGCTCTAGTTCAGCTCCCAGTGTGAGGCAGCGCGGGCAAGCGGCCTCCTGCACCTTAAAGTACCGGCTAATCTTTCCCGGGGTCAAATACGCCCTGTGAATGATGAAGAAGTGCACCTGCTGAAAGCGGGCATTCCCGCTACCCTTCCATGTCCTCCGCATGATGTGGCTCCAGATCGTGTCCGGAATGGGTTTGCCTATGCTTTCCTCCCACCGCTCCTTTAATGCCGCTAGCGGCTCCAACCCCTCCTGCAGCAGTCTAGCCTGTAGGCATGTCACCGCCTTAATCGTTCCCGCCGCCATTGCCACGTACTGACAGGTTAGTGCCACAGAGGGCTCCTCCAGCCCCTTTCTCCAGTGTTTTTGTATTGCCGCGCTCACCGCCGCGTGCAGGAGATAACTCCCATCCGGGAGGCCAAACTGCTCCTGCAAAGCCCCGAAGGGGGCCAGCACCCCATCGATATAGAGGTCCCCCACCATCTGCAACCCCAGCTCCTCCCACTCCGCTAGCGGGGACCAGTCGCCTCCATGTGGCAGCGCCGTCAGCATCCCCAGCGGGATCTCCGGTGCATAAGGTCTCACCGTCTTTGCTCTCCGCATGCCCCTCTGCCAGCATAGCCGGAGAGTCCGCTCCTCGATGGACAAATCTCTCAGGTCTAATTTCTGTTGCATGACTATGTAAGACAGGACATGTCTCTGGATGCCCGTCCCTCGTCCCGGCTCCGGGCCCCGGAACACCCTGGCCACATTCTGTGTCAGCACTTGTAGCTGCGCCGCCAGGTAGTATAATTCAAAATCGGGGACCGCCAGTCCCCCCTCCAGTTTAGGCCGCAGCAGAACCGTCAGGGCTACCCGTCGCCGTCCCGTCCCCCATAGGAAGCTGATGATCTGCGACTTCAATTCTTTAAAGATCCTCTGCGGGATCCATATCGGCAGTGTGCGGAAGTAATAGAGCAGTCGGGGCAGAGCCACCATCTTCAGCAACGCGACCCGGCCCAGCACCGAGAGCGGGAGGGCAGCCCAGAAGGCCATGCACCCCCTCAAAGCCCTTATGCAACGCCCTACATTACCGTCCAAGAGATTTTCGACATCGTGGTATATCCGGACTCCCAGGTAAGTAAAGCATTTAGCTTCCCATACCACATCCCGAGTGGGAGGGCAATATGGGACATCTGCCCGCAGCGGGAAAACGCAGGTTTTGGTCCAGTTGACCCTGAGGCCCGAGAGCTCGCCGAAGCGCGAGAGCATCTCCACAGCCCCCTCCAAGGCGTCACCGGAGTCCTCCAGGTACAGCAGGAGGTCATCCGCGTACAGGGATATATGATGTTCCTCCTCCCCACAACGAACCCCGCCGTACACCGCTCCTGTCCGCGCTTGCGCCGCCAAAGGCTCCATCGCCAAGGCGAACAACAGGGGAGATAACGAGCAACCCTGCCGTGTGCCCCTGCGTACTGGATATGCTGCGGACACGACCGCTCCCAGCCGCACCCTGGCCGTAGCAGAGGAGTAAAGGACCCGTGTCCAACGTCCGAACCCCTCCCCCAGGCCGGACTTCTCGAGCACCGCGTCGAGGTATCCCCATTCGAGGCTATCGAAGGCCTTTTCGATGTCCACGGCGAGCACTGCCGGCCGCTGTGCTGGGTCCCAGACGCTGTCCATGATACGGACCAGGCGGCGAATATTCCAGGCTGTGCTCCTGGTGGGGATAAAACCGGCTTGGTCCCCGTGAACCAATTTGGTCATGTGCGGTAATAATCTAGTGGCTAATATGCGACTCAATATTTTGTAGTCGACCGTCAGCATAGACAAAGGTCTATATGATGTCACATCCGAGGCATCCCTGCCGGGCTTCAACAACGGCACCACCAAGGCCTCCCTCATCGACTGGGGGAGTCTCCCCAGCTCCATGGCCTCAGTGTAGACCAGCAAGAGCCTGGGCGCTAAGGCATCCACAAACTGCGCGTAGAATTCGATCGGCAGGCCATCAACCCCCGGCGTTTTGTTTCTGGCCATCTGCTTAATAGCCACCCGAATCTCCTGCAGCGTAATGGGGCCTCCCAGCACCATCGCAGTTTCCGCATCTACCCGGGGGAGGCAAAGAGTCGCCAGGTATTCAGTTATCTCGGAGTTCTCCACCCCCAACTGGCTCTCATAGAGGACCGAATAGTATGACCTGAACCGCTGGAGCACCGCCCCCTGCGAGTAAACCATCTCCCCCGTCTCCGTTCTAATACTTAGAACCGGGCAGCCCCGGGGTTCCGGGTTCGCTAGTCTAGCCAGTAGCGTTCCTACCTTGTCCCGTTCCGCATGCACTCTGACGAGATACCGCTTGTAGTCAAAGCCCCGCAGCCGCTCAGTTTCCGTCGCTACCACCTCCTTCGCCTCAAGCAGCCTGTCCTGCAACTCTGGTCGCTCAGGCCTACGCTGCTCCAGCTCCCTCAACACCCCTTCCGCCTTCTCCAGAGCCGTCAGGATAGTAGCCCTCACATTCGCAAATGTTCCCATACAAACGCCTCTGGTCACCACCTTCATGGCATCCCATTCCATCGCCCTCGTGGCCGTTGAACCCTCATTCTCCGTAAAGTACTGCTCTACGCCCCGCTTGACCGCATCACTAAACACTGGATCTTCCAATGCCTCTGGCCTCAAGCGCCATGTCGGGACCGCCGATCTCGGCCGCCGCCACTGCAACGTCAACAGCAGCGGGTTATGGTCTGATATAGTTCTAGTGAGGTACTCCGTATGGGCCATCACGGGCGCCAAGTCCCTGCTGCACAACACAGCATCTATCCTAACGTGCAGCGCGTGCAGCGCGGAGAAGAAGGAATAGTCCCTGTGTCCCGGATGTTGCTCCCTCCACACATCTCTCAGCCCCCACCTCTCCTGCCAGTCCGCCCTGTGCGCCGCTAATCGGCGCACCGGCGAGTCAGCCAACGGCGGATGCGACCGGTCCAGTGCCACATCAGTGATCGAGTTGAAGTCCCCTCCTATCAATATGGGGCCCGCCAAGAAGTGCGCCAAGGAACCCGTCAAGCTAACAAAAAAGCGGGCCTGGTCCGCGTTGGGGGCATATATACTGCATAAGGCCACATCCTGACCATAGAGCTTCCCTCTCACCACCACAAATCTACCCCCCGGATCCACCAGCTGAGTCGTGGCCTGAAATGGGATTCCTGCCCGCACCCATATCAACACTCCCCTGGCAAACGCTGAGCATGTAGTCCCAAACACCTGGCCACGCCATCTCCTCTGCAGCGCAGTGAGTTCCTGTTGAGTTAAGTGAGTTTCCTGCAGGAGTGCGATTTGTATGCCTCGCCTCACCAGATGGGCATGGACCTTGTGTCGTCTAGACATAGTGCGGAGGCCACGAACATTCCACGTGAGGCATTTCAAATTAGGTAATGTCCCCATTGCAACCAGTACCCCCCCAGCACACCAACATCCCCGGCCCACCTACAGCAGCGCAACAGAACCCCGCAACCAGAACAACCCCACAAACTCCCCCCCACCCACTCCCCAGAACAGGACCTAATAACACACTATCAGCCCCCATCCAAACCTACAACCCACCAAACCGTCCCTACTCTGTGGTCGTCTCCACAGAAAGCCTTAAGGGCCGCTCGAGGGTGGTCAGAACCGACCTAGGGCAGGCCAAGCCCCCCGCCCCGCACCCACCATCCCCCGAATGTCTCAACACCATACCTGCAAGTCCGTCGAGCACCGGGACCCCCAGTCAGACCCGGAGTCACGAATGTGGCCCCACCCTCCGCATCACCCGTTAAATAGTCCATCCGCCGTCTGTGGGGTGACCACCGGCCCCCCGGAGCTGTCAACCTCCGACATCTCTCCGCCGGACTGCCCGGCCTCCTCGCCAGAATCCGAGCCCACTGAAGTCTGCTCCCCCTGAGAGCCCGTTATGATCGCCGTTGCTGCCAGCGCCCTCCGCCTGTCGTCCGCCAACTGTCCATCCCGCTCCGCTCTCTGAAGTTTATTGCGCTTGCGGATACGTTGAGATTTCCGCACTTGGACCGGTTTCTGCCTCCCTTTGTCCTCCGTCCTACCCCGGGCCGTGCCCGCCCGATACGACTCCAGCCATGTCCACGCTTACTCAGGGGTCTGAAAGAAGTGGGTCGTCCCGCTCAGGATTACCCGCAGTTTCGCTGGGAACAGCAGGGAGTACTGTAGGCCCTCGATCCGTAGTTCCTTTTTTACGGCCAGAAAGGAAGCCCTGTTCTTCTGTACCTCCTGCGTGTAGTCTGGGAACACCGTGACCGAGCTGTTGGCCACCTGGAAGGGGCCATTTGCACGCGCCTTCTGGATCAGCAGGTCCCTATCCCTATAATGCAAAAGCCTGACCAACATGGGTCTGGGAGGGCGGCCCTGCGCCGGCGGGCGAGCCGGGACCCTATGCGCCCGCTCCAGGGAGAAGAAAGGGGAGAGGCCCTCCGGGGCCACGGTCTTCCTGAACCAGTCCTCCATGTATGCCACGGCGTCATCCCCTTCAACTTTTTCCGGCAGGCCCACCACCCTCACGTTATTTCTCCGATTGCGACCTTCGGCGTCTTCCGCTCGCCTCTCCAGCGTCGCCAAACGGCCCAGGATCTCAGCGATTTTGCGTTCTGCGGTCGCCGCCGCCGGCTTGAGCTCCCGGATCGCCACCTCGTTGTCTTTGACTCTGTCCGCCAGTTTGGCATGATCGGCCCGTAAGAGTCCCAGCCCAGTAGCCACCTGCGCTATGTCCTGATGCAAGGCCTCCTTGGTCGCTGTGATTGCCTCCAGGATCCCATCCAGCCGTTTGTTTAAGCGCCGTTCCTGCGCTGTGTCCCCCGGGTCATCTTGGGGTCCTCCATCTGCGGCCGATTCCGCCGCCCGGTCGTGCCTAGGGGGCACATGCGGCGCGACACCCCTCGTGGCCATCCCGCCCTGCACCAGCTCCAGTTCAGAGCCCCACCAGCAGGCAGATCTATTGCGCCGTCCGTCCACTCCGGGAGAGAAGAGCCAGGGTCCGGCACCCGCTCACCGTTCTCAATGTACTCCTCGGGGCGGTCCGCTCCCCCAGGGCCCGGCAGCCCAGCAGCCCAGGGTCCCTCCGCTCGTGGCCAGCAGGTCGTCCTCCCGCCAAGGCCACCCGCCACCAGCGCACGGGTCCTCCGCGGCTTCACCCAACGTCAGCACACAGCGCGGGCTCACCACCTTCCTACTCCAGGGCCGGGGTCGCTCCCGCTCAGTTCACCCCAATGGGTCAACCTCACCTCCGGGGGGAGGGCGCCTCCACGCGGTCTTCAGGCCCTCCGTTCCGCAGCGCTCCCGCAACCCAGCGCTGCTATCTCCTCAGGCCGCCATCACCATCCGCCACCACCAACGGGCGCGAGTCGCCCGGCTCCGCCGCCAGCTCCTCCGCCGCTCTCACTCTCGTCCCCTCCACAGCCCAGCTGCCGCATTCGCCAGCGGGCAGGCGCTTTGCTCCGGTGTCCAGCGCCGGCTCCGCTGTCCCCTCCGTAGTCTGTGCCGGGTGCCCCGAGGGGGGAGGGGCCAGCGGGATCCGCCGTCACCGCCGCGGCGGAGAGCGCCGCGCTCCAACACCGTGGTCCCGGAGCCCCGGGCAATAGGCGATCAGCCCCTCCCCGCTACACCATCGGCCGGCTTCTCCGCGGTCACCAGCCTCCGTCTGGGGCTGTTTACTCTTCTCCGTCTGGGGCCGCCGCCATCTTGTGCTGCATCCGCCGTTCGTCCCGCTCCGTGTCCCGGCTCTAGCACCTCGCCTGGGTCCCCGCCGTCCCGTGTGCGGCGTCCACTGTCGTCCCGGTGCCCAGCGCAGCAGGTTCGCGCCAGCTGCGGCGCGTTTTGGCCGGAGTTCAGGATAAATATCGGGGATTAGGCACGGAGCTTCAGGCTCACGCCGCCATCCCGATCGGCGTCCAAACCACGCCCCCTTGAGCTTCGTCTTCATGTGCAGAACATTAAACCAGCAGTCTCGGTTCAAGGATGGACAAAGACGCCAATGGTCATGAATCATTTCCAAAGAGATCTTCAGAGAATGGCGTTTTCTGTAGATGGTAGCGTCAAAGCAAAGTTGCCATAGGTCCTAATGCGGCCAAGGAAAGTGGGCTTTAAACACCTGTGGTTTGTTAGGGAGAGTTGGCCATATTTGAGGTATGTCAGCAGCTTTGACAAAAGCATCTTGTGCTGTGAGCCCCTCATATCCCTGTGCTCTGGCACTGCTGCATCAATGACAGCTATGCTTCTGTTACTAGAAATCTCCGGACTGAAGTGTCCAGAGACTTGGGGGTTGAGCCCCAAGATGTGTCCCTCTACGGCCATTGAGACCTCAAGAGAGTAAGACTGAGGGCCAAGGTCTGTTGAGTTTCAGAAGGTAAAAACCACAAGAGGTAATGAGATCAGACATAGGTGGAGCATGTGGGTGTACGCATTATCCCTCAAACCCTGTTAATTACAGAATATATTCTTGTTTTCAGAGGAGATTCATGCCGAGGTGTGCTACGCAGAGTGCTTGTTGCAGAGAGCCGCCCTGACCTTCCTACAGGTAACTGGAGCAGGGAAAGTCTTGGTGACCCTGGGGAGCAGGTGGTGTTCGGGGAGGTAAAATGTGTTACCATGTACCCATGGAGGAGTGTGGATATGGGGTTGTGGAAGGCTTACTGGTTGGTTCCAATGTACAGGCTGGGCATGTAAACCCCATGGTAGGAGGCAAGAGTGTTTGGAGGGCAGTAGATTTATGGAGTGCATGTTCACTCATGATCGTGATAGTGCAGTCAATGGAAATGCAGTGCTTAATTTGATACAGTGGTAGCCGGTGGGGCCATTTCGCTAGAGAGGGAAAAACACACAAATGGGAAACGAGGGACCTGCAAGAGTGAGATAAAGGGAAAGAGGGTGTCTCACAGTGGAGTAAAGAGACATGAGGTGGATTGAAGACTATGCTGCCTTTGTATTCGGTACATCGCTTCTGATCACAGCCTTGGGTCCCGGCACTGTTTTACAAATTTAGCACTGTGGAAATTTAAATATCTTGACTCGTAATACCACATGAAGGGATGACATTGAAGGGGCGGGAGTGGCACGGGGTTTGAGAGTGGCATGTTGGTGTGGATCAGCAGATAGGTGAATACATCATAGTCCTGGGAGTGAGGCACTGCGATTTTACGTAGATTTTCACCACATCGAGGGGCAGTTTCATCCCAGCACCTGTTGTAGCAGGCTAGGTTCGAAGCTATAGCTCAGCCTCATATGCTCACAACTTGCATCTTTTGGAGTGCAATGGTGTTAGACCCGTTATCGTGTTTGGTCTTCCCTCAGACATTTTGCCTTCATCCCTCCTGTGTTTTTTTATTTCGTTTTTTTTTACATTTAGGCTCTGTGCACTTTACTACTGCTAACCAGTGCTAACATGCTTATGCTCTCGCCCTAAAACATGGTACAATTGGCTTACACCTGATTAGCATATTTAATTTACTTATAAGTCTCTATTATATGGTACTAGGTGTACCTAGGGCTTGTAAATTTAAGTTGCTACGAATGGGCCGGCTGCACACATTGGTCCACCCACTTAATTACCACTTTAAAACATTTTTCAGACCTGCCATTGGAACCTATAGTTCTGTTTAAACTGCCAATTCGACCTGACAAAATAAACCCTTTGAGAATCAAAGGGAGGGAAATACGGACTGTTTTTTATCCAGGTCCAGCATACATATCCGTTAGTTAAATTCTACAAAAGTGGTATGCAGTTCCTAATATAAAAGCAGGCGAAAGTGTGTTTTGTAATGGGCTCTACACATGAGTGTGGAGTCGCAGGAATGGGGAGAAGAGACTTCTCCTCTTTGAAAAAGACCCTCACACACCCAGCCAGTTAGGTGTCTTGCTTCATCATCGGGTCTGCTCCTTATCGGGTCGGCGCTGCAATCCCCGATCGGCACCCGAGATGGGGCCTTCCTGGCGGAGATCTTTTTTCCATATGCCGGTGGGTGAAGTGCGTGTGAGGGCCCTAAATCAGTGTAGGTGATGTGTAGGGAAAAAGGTTTAAAATAGGGGAGAAGGTCCACTCAAGAAAATTTTAATGAACGTGGCCCCTACCCTAGTTAAAAATAAAACAAAGCGCGTATCTCCACTCTAAGGATGTGAAGTTTATGCGTTTGTCAGGAGGTCAGCATGTTTCTTGCCCATTAATCTATTCAATGGCAATTCGTCAGGACCAAAAGGATCTACCTACACTTTAATGGTGGTGGTCATTAATGAAATGAAGTAGACAAGTGACCACCCTTACAGCACCCAAAAAAAGTGTGGTACCTGTAGATCTAAAAACACAACCCCATTAGGGTCAGGGATGCACAGCATCAGTACCGGCTGGTGCAGACACTAGTTGGTTCCCGGGTTTCCAGGTAGGATAACCGGAAGTTCTGTCCACCGCAGGCGGCCGGACGCGGGTACTTAGACGTAAGTGGCCGGCTCCTTCACACACTGCCCGGACCGGCTGTGTGGGGGTAGGACTGCCGCCACCCGTTTCCAGAGGAACCGACACTACACTTTAGTGTCTGCACCAGCCGGTACTGATGCCGTGCATCCCTGACCCTAATGGGGTGGGTTTTTAGATCTACAGGTACCACACTTTTTTTGGGTGCTGTAAGGGTGGTCACTTGTCTATTGTCTATTTCATTAATGACCACCACCATTAAAGTGTAGGTAGATCCTTTTGGTCGTGACAAATTGCCATCTAATAGATTAATGGGCAAGAAACATGTTGACCTCCTGACAAACACATAAACTTCACATCCTTAGAGTGGAGATACGCGCTTTGTTTTATTTTTAACTAGGGTAGGGGCCACATTCATTAAAATTTTCTTGAGTGGATCTTCTCCCCTATTTTAAACCTTTTTCCCTACACATCACCATCACCTACACTGATTTAGGGCCCTCACACGCACTTCACCCACCGGCATATGGAAAAAAGATCTCCGCCCCGAAGGCCCCATCTCGGGTGCCGATCGGGGATTGCAGCGCCGACACGATAAGGAGCAGACCCGATGATGAAGCAAGACACCTAGCTGGCTGGGTGTGTGAGGGTCTTTTTCCAAGAGGAGAAGTCTCTTCTCCCCATTCCTGCGACTCCACACTCATGTGTAGAGCCCATTACAAAACACACTTTCGCCTGCTTTTATATTAGGAACTGCATACCACTTTTGTAGAAAATAAACCCTTTGCCAGGCCTAACCCTTCCTTTTTAATACATTTATGTCACCCATAAGGGAGGTCTTAAACGACCCATAGGGAAGGGTGCACTGTATTTAAAAAGTAGGACATACTTTTATAAGTTTACATGTCCTGGTAGTGAAAATCTCCTAAATATGTTTTTCACTATTGAAAGGCCTGTCTCTCCCATTGGATAATATTAGGTTACCCCTATTACAATTAATATGTGGCAACCTTTACATGGTGAGCAGATTGGGATATCAAGTTTGGACTGGAATTGTAATTCAACCTGTTCAGCAGGTTCTTTAATGTAACAGTGGATTTTAAGTCACAATTTCTGAAAATGCCACTTTTAGAAAGTCGTGATTAGAAAAAGGAGTTTGGCCCACAGGCGATTAGGTAGGCATTTTTTGTCCTAACCATTTGGTGCCTGCTCACCTGTGTCCTGGGTCACTTGTAAACATTTGGTGCCTGCTGCCTATGTCCTGGGTCGCATGACTATGAACAGCTTGTCAGTTGGCCTTTGTATATTCCTCCCAGACAGTGAGCCAAAGGAGGACTTGGTGTTGGCAGGGTGAGCCATCCTGCAGGATGGGTGGGGCGGAGCTGTTCCCTGCCCCACTTATATTTCAAATGAATATCACCAGTACACATACATAGGAAACTGACATCAGTTTCTTTTCACCCCTAGACTACTTGGATCTTTGGCAGGGGAAGGGAAGAACTTTCCAGAACCATATATGGAGGTAGCCAGTCTATCACCCCCACTTCAAGGACTGGCACAAGCTATAAATATTGAACCCTCAGCAGGACTGCCCTGCTGCTACCAGAGGACTGCCCTCCTTTTTGAGGGCCGACTTGTTGTTCAGAGGACTAGCCCACTGCCTGAAGACTGCCTTGCTGCTTGAAGGAGAGACGACCATCTCCTTGAACCCAAGACTATCACATTGAATCCAAGGGCTAGTTGGCTGGCCCCCAGTGTGTGCTACAGGGACATAACAAGCTCCAAAGACCTTGAGCCCTGCACCTGGCCTCTGCTGAAGTGAGTCCTAATCAGCCAAGTGATACCCAGAGGCCCTGGACCCTTAGAAGTAGTGTTAGAGGCTGCTCCTGCTGAACACTAAAAGGTGGGACTTAAAAAAAATGTCACCAAAAAGTGCCAGAAGAATCGATAGAAGACTAGAACCTACCTGTCAGACAATCTGCCGAAGGTGCATCGCCGGTAGGCCTGACTTCGCAGTAGCTCCTACTAAGTTCTTCTTCGCAGCACCAAATCCTGACATTCCCCCCCCCCCCCCCCCCATTGTCCTAGGCTCCACTGAGAACTTGGCCCAGCGTTCTGCGCCGAAAACTCTACTTTCTCCTGGACATTTTCATCAAAATGTCTTCTAAGTCAGAAGGTAAGCTAAGACTGGGCCTAATCCACCTCATGTACCCAAATCGTGCTCCATCATGGTCGGCCTTGACTTTTAACTTTGCCCCAGTACCACACAACCAGATACCCCTGGTTGGGGCGTGGATCTTTTAGGCGCTATTTACCACTAAAAACTTTAAAAATGTATAAGTTCCGTTCTACTGATTCGATTTATTTCGTTTTTGCATCATTTTATTTATTAAAATGCTCCCTATTTTTCAAAATTGGCGAGGGATTTTTATTGTATTGTATTTTCGCTTTAATACTGTTTTTGTGCTGCATAAGTACTTAACACAGTGCCTCTAAGTTAAGCCGGACTGCTTTTGTGCCAAGCTACCAGAGGTTTAATTTAGTGACTTTTGAGGTTCACCCTGACAAGGAATGTGGTTGTTGCTTGAGAAGGGGTTTCACCTCCCCAACCAATAACCCAGTTTCTTACAAACAGTTTGTTGCATCAACAGCAGGTAGCCTATATTTTTATATTGTGCCCGTCTCCGCACCAAAGATGGAAAGGTGCAATATAAGAATGGGCTCTCTACAAACACCATTTATATATCACAATAATCACGGTTGGCTTTAGCACGGGTGGGAAACAGCCATCACATCGCATGCGAAACAACGCATGCGATTACAATGCGGTTGTTACAATGACCGCGTTGTTACATCGCAGTACCATTACAACGCAAGTTGTTACAAAGACTTGCTCTAGGGGACGCTCAAAACTAAGGAAGAGTATAATTTACTATTCCAACACCTTCCCTAATGTTGCACACACTGGAGTTGGAATAGTAAATTATACTATTCCTAAGTCCAGTGCGCCCCCTAGAGCAAGTTGTTGTAACGACTTGTGTTGTAATGGTGATGCGAAGTAACAACGTGGTCGTTAAACGACCGCGTTGTAATCGCATGCGTTGTAAACGCCTATATTCAGCGCTGGTGGGGCCGATGTCACAATCTTTGTTGGTCCCATCATGACCTTCTCCACCGATTTCCTCACTACCACTCTCCAGTGGTGCCACTTATCTCTTCTTAGCCCATCTCTCACCTGCATTTAATTTCTTTTACTGCTATACTCATACAAATGTAGGGTGTCAGAGCACTTTACATTATAAAGAGTCATTAAGTCATACAAGTGTATAAATCAAAGTATAGGAAATGTAACATAAGTGAGGCCTACAAGGTGTAGGAGTCACGTCATTCATACTGGTAGGCATTATATTTGTAGAGTGCTTGGTCGGGAGAAGCACCAACTCAGGATTTAAAATGTAACACAATGGTTGAGGTTGCTTTTACAAATAAAAATGTATTTTTACGTAAACAAACCCCTTTTAGCAACCCTAGGATAGCAAGAGATTGGGGAAACATATGGTTTGAAGCTTATGCCTAACAGTTTACATGCAGCTCTTTGATGCCAGTTTAAAGCTCACTGTGCTTTATTAGAAGGGTTGTAACTTAAGAAATGCAAGTAACAGAAGGATCTCTGTGACAAAAGCACTGACCCACTTAGGTATCCAAATAGATTGGAATTCTGCGATCTGCATGTTACTCGTGCTTTGCAGCAGGCACATTAAGCCCCTGCGACACTTTATGATGAGTCAAAACTGCAACTAAAGAAAACTCAGATCTCTTCAAGAGGTATTTAATCACCAGAGTTATCTTAATCTTTTTATTATTCATCAGAATCGCTGGGCATATAAGGAACTCTTCAGCAGGTGCTTTTAACCCCATACGATGTTTCAAAATGCAGCGCCCCGCCTAGTTCAGCTCCCAGTGCAGTGGCACCAGTTGCACCACCCTAAATCCACCACTTCAGTTCAGTTCAATAACTTTATTCGGGTAACTTAATACTCATAAAAGCACAACAATTAATAAAAAGCAAAAACGAATAATTAGCAATACACAGTAAGCAAGCCTTTACAATAATATCTCTATAACAATTAAAACATTTCATAACATGTTAAAAGGAACTTCATTGGTAATAAATAGTTGCTATTGGTAAAAATACTGTGCCAACTAACAGTAGTGCAAAAATAGTCAATCAAATAGGGGCTCAAGGGTCGAGCATGGTATTACGTACTCTAATAGCAATTCTTAGAAAAGTGCCTATGCGAAAAATCAGCTCCTCATCTGCCAGGGAGACTAAACATGTATAGGCATTGTCCAGACTAATTGGCCTTCTCTTTTTTAAAAATGGGTTTAATAGCCACTTAGTATATTTAATATAATACTTACAAAAAAATTAAAAGTGTAAAATTGATTGACCACTCACCCCATCACAAGGACATGGTACATGGTCGAGATTGTGGTGATGACCAAGAGGGAAACATAATGCATATCTAATAATTCCTGCTCTAAGGCGAAATAATAAGCTCCTTTCCCAGTGGCTCATGTGTAGGGTGAGATATATGGGTAGAGAGTGACAGTCCTGTGCAATAGACATATATCTGAGAACAGAGGTTTTTTTAGATTCCAGGCCAATTCTTTCTTCGTTGTATAAAGCATACAACGCATCTCTGAGCACCTTTTTTGGCACAGTGTCAACTGTGGTTGGTTTTAGGAAAATATTTCCTTTGTGGACACTGCACAGGCTTTGATATACTCCACTTAACCAGGGGATTTCCATCCCTTTGTCACACAAGAGACAGTCACTGATGATCTTTCTGGTGAGGGAGGCAGCCTGATTCTTCCATATCGATAGCCAAAAGAGGGTGGGACGGGCACGGATGAAATCCGATATAAAGTTAGGGTTAAGTTCCCTATGACAAATATATTGTGGGGTGGAGATTGGGGTGCCCAATAGTTTCCTGCAAAACCTGTTTTCTTCCTGTTGGATGCCGGGACAGTCAGCAGTACCCCAAATCTCAGCCCCGTAGGTCGCGTCAGGAATGCACTGTAGTTTAAAAAAAATTTAAATGGCAGATATAGCGCCATTTGCCTTTGGGCGGGGAAGGCTAAGAATTGAATTGGTGGCCTTTGAGAACTTGCTCCTGGAGTGAGCAAAATGCTCAGTCCAGGAGCCATTCGCAGCAAAGACCAAACCAAGATATGGGAATGCGCATGTGCTTGTCAATTTCTGATTACCCACTGCAATATAACTTAGCTGTCGCTTCCCAGGGCTTAATAATAGATTCATAAATCTGTTGGGGGAAAAAGTCAAAATACTGTGACTCTATTAAAGTATGTTACTCAGACTATACTCCTTCTGATCAACATATAAAAAATATATTTTTTAATGCAGCTGTTCTCTGATGAGACACTTTGAAAGTACTCTATTGTTATGGAATTGATCATTATTAGATATATGTAGAATTTTCTCACAAAATCAATACTCTGCATTTTACTTGAAATCACTAAGCAGGGGCAAATGCCAATATTCTGGTTTTAAAAATTCTCCCATTGGGGGTGTGGCCAGCAAGAAAAAAGATGGCGGATGTACTCTGAAGGAGCTCCCGGGCAAACTCCACAATCCTCACAGTCAGTCAGCTTCCTGCAGACGTTGGTAGCCCGGAATGGCGCTCCCGCAATCTTTTTTTATTTTATTGCATTTCTTCAATGAGAACAATCAATCAGGAAGTGCGTATCAATGTCCAGTTTGTGCAGACCATACAGTGCCGTACAAATAATATATAACACTCCCAAATTCTTACAACTTAACAAAAAGCAGAGGAGCAATTCCCAAGCAAATATGCAATTATAAGCACAATTTGGTATATCTGATACATTTATCATAACAATGTTCACAGTCCATCTAATTTTTAGTGGTGTTATTTATCGAGCTACTCAATTAGCACCTAACTTCAATTTCCTCCCATGTCACCTCACCCTGGCGCTTATGTATGTTCATTCAACTACCTTCAAGGGCGTAAGTACGTAAATAGATTTTCAGCGGTTACCAGATGTTGCAAGGGCATGAAGTGGGGGTAATAATGTGGCATAGACATCACTTATGGTGTCACAGTAGCTAAGGTCCCGGAGCCAGGCCTGTATCGTTGGTGTTTGCGCTCTGCCCCAATGTAGAGAAATTTGACGTTTCGCAATGAGTATTGCAATTGCGGTGAATCTCCTAATCCCTCTATGGCCCTCCTGCAACCTTGAGGGTGTCTTCCCCTGGCAAGCACCGAGCTCCTAACCCTGCTGTGAACTCGTTGCCCTTGGCACTGGTTGGGTTGGTGAATGGGTACAGGAACCGGGCAGTAACCTCCCCCGGTGGGGAAGGTGCACCATGCGATGTCCAGAGGGGGCACCTTTGTCTGTTTGAGAGACCCCTACGCTGCTCCTCAGCTGCATGTGCTGCATAAGATGGACTGGGGGAAAGTGGGCTGAGGTATCTCTTCATGTCCGGGCATGGGGCCTGTGAATGCCAAAGTGACTGATCAGGTTTGCCCAGATAATTGCACCTGGGGAGACAACAACTGGAAGGTCATAACTCCCCATTAACATGCTCAACGCAAAGGCTCCAGGGCCCACCTAGCCGCAGTCCCTCGGGCGATCCATGCCACCCCGCCTCCTGGTGACTGTCTTGACCAACAAGGAACTTTAAATATAGACATGGATACCGCCTCATCTGCTGGCTCCCAAAATGGGGAAGGAGAAAGGACGTACCTCACATGCCCAAACCAAAATGGATTAATACACAACTGCCCCCCTTCCCCGGAGGGATCAGGAAAACAGACAACTCGCCCTCCATATAAGGGTTCCTCTGATCCAACTGACTTAAATACCATGCTGCAAGCCATCCAGGCGTGCAGAGAAGCTGTTGAAAATAAGATCGGAGAAGTGAAAGTTGATGTGTCACTTCTTCAGGACCTCTAGAACATTGCCCACGGGGTCACTGAAACAAAAGACAGAATTTCAACAGTTGAGGACGACGTCCATTTCCTTAAATCCAAAGTGATGAAACTGCTCTCTCACTGCCTCCCTCAAACGGTAAGCAGAAAATGACGGACCGCACAACATCTGTGATGCGCCGGATTCCCAGAGGACATCGAGTCGTCGGAACCTGTATCCTTCCTGAGCACCTGGCTATGAACAAGGGTGCCTGGGGATGTTTTCTTGCAGTGGTTTGTAATTGAGTAGGCAAATAGAGCCTTGGCCAAGGGCCCCCACAGGGCACCCCACCGCGTCCTCTAGTCGCCCGGATCCTTAATTAATACGACAGAGACGAAAATGTTTGAGGGGCCTGTAAAGCGGGGCATCTAACATTTCAGTCTTCCCGAATAATGATCTTTCCTGACTATACCCGTAAGAAGCAGAAACTACGAAGATCCTTTGATGAGGTAAAGCAAAAGCTTAAGGCCCTCAATCTTCAATACATACTTATCTTCCCGGTGAAACTCAAGGTGAGACACGAGGGTCGTTCTAATTTTTTTTAAACTCCGGAGGTTGCAGAAAGGCGACACTGGTAGGATCAGGGAACACACCCGAAGATGCTCTCGGAACCACGACTCCTTCAGGAGCTCCAAGTGGCAAAACCTAAGCAACAATGAAGGGTTGGGTCCTGCAGGGTGGGGGTACGCTCTCAAGACTCCCTAGCCCCACATGGCGCAGAGGGACGTCAGCCGGATGGGTTGCCCATCCTGCCAACACAATTGAGCCTCCTGGATGGTGGGCGGGGTTTGGGCTCCACACTTAACCTGACAAATGAGGAGGCCATGATCCATCATCTCTAACATATATACCGAGGCAGTGGGAAATGGGAGAGCACAACTGAAGAAAGAATAGCACTGTACGCTGGCGATATCCTCCTTTTCCTAGCTAACCCAAGTCTCACCGAACCTCGGTGCCTCTAATTCCTTGAGCTCTATGAAGGGGCCCCTGGGCTCCGAATAAACAAAAGTAAATCCTTGTTGGTTCCAATCCAGGCAGACACATCTAATACACTATGGCAATCCTCCATACACATTAAACTCTTAAGCTTCATATACCTGGAATCTACATGTCTTGACTTCCCGAATTAACTTGTAGCTCCAAAATGAAACCCCTACTATCAGCGATGGAAGCAGACCTGCAACACTGGGCAGCCCTGCCTCTCACCATATTGGGCTGTGTAGCCATCTTCAAAACGATGGTCCTCCTGAAGTGGTGGCCGGTGACTTTTCAAAGTGGTAGGGCGTAAAAGAGTATAGTGGGATGTGGTTTGTTAGAACCAACTAACCTCCAGCTAGGGAGCTGACCAAAAAAAGTGGCTTCGCAGGAGGGCACCTTGGTGTTGCAATGAAGCTGCTGGATAAAAGAGATAGGTAGAAAGAGTGCCATATTATCCAGTGCGGCGGGCAGACGAACACCTTATCAGGCAGTGGCCCTGTGCTTGAAGGGGGTCAAAGGAGGCCCACATGAAGGAAGAAAGACACTGACACTGATGTTGGTGGGGGCCATCGCGCAGATCCTCAAACAAGCACAAGCTGCACCGGCCTAACACCAGCCGTCTCCATGCTACGTGAGGAGAATGCACCCTAGTGCTTACTACCTCACCTTGACACAAGCACCTCCTGAAGGTTCCTGTCTCCCTCACCCTCGATTGTCGGAAGGCAGGAAATGGAGCCAAAGCAGGCGTCACTGCCACCTCTCTGCACTAAACAGCCAACGCATGGACTACAGCACACCTGTAGCACACTGATTATCCCCAAAATTGGAGCTGCGCAGCCGATCTCTTCTGCAGCTCAAACCCCCAGCTTCCATTATCCAATTAGGAAGCATAAACAGTACTACGGATACGAGGGAGTGGTTATATTGGTGCCACCCACTGCACTGCCTCTTACCCTGTACGCAAATAGTGCTCTGCTGACCCTGCCCTGGGCCATACCTTAAAAGCCCCATTAAAATCTAGCCTCTGCCGCATTGTGTGGCCACACCCACCTCTAATTGACGTCACTCTCCTCGCTTGGGCCTCAAGGACGAGCAATAGTCCGCGCCCGGCCAGCACATGCGCAGGAAGACTCTGATATCACCCAAGTCCTACAAAAAAACATAATCGCATTTATACAGGAACTTGAAGAAGTAAGTACTTTTATGAAGCTGCTTCATAATGTTCATTCTCTCTCTTTTGTATCCTACTGCTGCTAGTAAGGCCCCTCGCCCATTAACACCTGCCGCCACTGTCCTCCTCTAGTTTTTATACGCCCTTCAGAATCTTCTGTTGACAATCAGGGACAAATGGTTCACGGTACGGGCCTTTTTATGGGCTGACCACACACTCCGCATAGTCTGGGCCAAATCGACTTATGACAGTGGCATGGGAATGGTGGACTCCCAGTTGTATTTCAGGGCAACTCAACTGCTTGTGGTTAATGACTGGCTGACAGGAGGGTGGGACAATCCCGCTTACCCAGCCAAATTGTCCCTCCTTGGCCTTCACATGATGATGGGACTTTTGTACCGGGACCCTCTCCTACAACAACTCCCTGAGGCCACTCGTGGTCTTCCTGACATGGGTGGCCACACTGTATTTAATGGGCTGGCATAATCGGCTTACCCAGCAGACCCCCTTGTGGAAAGGACAACAACTCTATCACACCTCCAGCCTTCAAGGCTTCCATGGATGGGACAAGATAGACATTACGACCTTCCGAGACATTTGGAAGGGGTCCCACATTAGATCGTTCCAAGACATTCTGACTCAATATACCCTCTCTAAGACCCAATCCCACAAATATTTGCAACTCAGAAATGCCCTTAGCATGTACAAGGAAAGTTGCGATGAGCTCCCCATGTACAATCTGCTGAAAGCTAAGCTGCTGATGGACAAACCAGGCAGGGGTAGTGTCTCAGGCAAATACCACACCCTCATTACAATACCCTGATGTCTTAATCTCTTCGAGGCAGAAATGGGAGAAATGGGTTGCCCCCCTGGACGACCTTGACTGGAGACTGCCTCACATGACCCAGCGTGAAATTTCCATATTCTCCCAACTCTGGCTAGTCCTGCTCAACTACCTATACAGCACATATCTAACCCCCCTGAAATTATGGCACTCTGGGAAACTGCCCAGCCACACTTGCTTTGGTTGCCCCCACCACCAAGGTGATTTTTTCCCATGTGACATGGTAATGTCTCTCGAATCGGTTTACTGGAGATAGATTACTGACTCACTGACCCGGGTCCTTGGCCACTCTCTTGAACTAACACCCAAACACCCCCTCCTAGGAATCCTGGCTGATTTGGGGAACGTTAGGGGGTCGGGCAAATGATGATGCCCTTAGGCATCCCTGGTGATTAATGTTCTCTGTACATGCAAAACCTAATAAAATTGTTTATTTTAAAACATTTTACTATTATCCAGAACACAGAACCCTCTACTTAACAAATACAGACAGTGGTCTATGATCTTCAGCTTGGTGTCTGCTTACCGGCATTACAAAATTTGAAAAATACCTTGGGTGTTTGATAGTATAGATACATAGGACCTATATCATCGAGATTTACTCAGGAGAACACCTAAAAATCTGGTTTACTGTGCTTTGATGATTGGATATGAAAGAAAAAAACTGTTTCCATGTGTAAGAAGTTGGATTATTATTTGGGGGTGGCGACTGCTCACTTTAAGGAACAGTCACAACTCTTGTCATAATGAGCCATCCAAGTCACTAAATTACCCTGAGCTGGACTTCTGGAATGTATTGCACAAAGCAGGCAGGCTTAAATTCGGGCACTCGGTAAACTATTTATGCAGTACCAAAACAGTAATATAGTCAAAACACCAAACATTGGAAATCTCAAACCGAATTGGAAAAATAGAGTAAAATTGAATAAACAAAATTGCATCACAATTACAAACATTAATAAGGGGAACCAGAGATATGAGTTTTAAAGGCTTTAGGGAAAATAGCACCAAAAAGCACAAAGTGCCAATGATAATCTATGGTCGTAGTAGACTGGGACCTCGGCCTAATTTCAGGCTGGCTCTGATGAAGCGTGGCTCGGCTACAACAACCAGGTTCATCCTGGTCAAAAATGTTACCTCCTGGCATTCTCCTAAGTCCCAGTCAACCACAGGAGTACACTTCTAAAGCTCCCAGCTCCTCAGGGGAGGCGCTTAGAGACTGTGTGTCAGACAGAGCACAACAGCAGGGTTTAGTCCAGGTCCAGTTGCCACTGGTCAGCCCGTTAGTTCCAGGAAGATGCCTATTGTAGCTTGTTTCCTCAGTGTAGCCACACTGACCATTTTAGTCCACGTTTTGTCCTGTTTACAAGAGGGAGCAGGTCAATCATTCGGACCTTCTCTCGTGTCAATGACAGCAGTTCCAGTCCTCTTCTGATCTTCCACAGGTCCCGGAAGTGTTCTGAAGTGGGTGTCTTGAGGTGCCACATTTATGCATAGCCACCAGTTGTGGGTGGGAGTGATTTCTGGGCATGCCCTAACCAGTGGGGTAAACATTCCCAGGGCCAACCGTATCCACTTTTTTTAGTAGTTCTTGATTGGCTTATTGAAAAGAAGTCCAAAATACCATGTGTTAGAGCATTTTCAAGTTGCTGAAACTTCAACCACCCCAAACTTGGGCTTCAAAGGCCATACTGAGTATGTGTGGGGAGTGTACTATGGTAATCCTAGTATCCTGAAATTCAAAGGTCAAGTAGCTAAGGTTGAACCCAGTGTGCCCAGTCACCAAATAATATATCACAAATGTATACCGTTTTTGTCAACATAGTACAAGCTATTTCATGTCTCTTGTCTTCATTTATTTTTTAACATTTAAAACAAATACTGCTTCTGTTGATGTTCACAAACAAGTATTTAGCATATTGTTAGCAGATGGCAGGATTAATTGCAGTACTTTCCAAAAGTATAGAACCGCTGTTGAATCTGGCGGTGCAGAATGTAGCACACATAGAAAGAGCAAAAAACAAGGAGAAATAAAGGTATTTCTCCTCGTTGCGCCACTTTAATGCCTCTCCTAAAGAGGCATTAGAATCTGACACATTCCCAGGTTTACAAACCATTGTAAATCTGGGAATGCATCAGAATACATGGGTGGTACGTGGGAACACCAACAGCAACACCCATGGAACGCCCCTTTTACGCAGAGTAATGCGTGAAAGGGGGCCATATTTACAAGGGGAACGACCGGAACAACACAGGCAGAGCCATGCATGCCAGAACACCGGAAGCATAACCACGCTTGCCTGAACAACGCATCTGCGTTAACCACGCATGTGCATGGTTATGGCAGGTAGCGCTCTAGTGTCCAGGATGGGAAGGCAAAGCATCGGAATAGGAAGTTCCAGATGCACACAGGTAAGAGGGGCTGGGGCCGGTATTGGGGGGGTAGTTTTTAGGGGTGTGTTGGGGGAATTTTTAGGGCTCTGGGTGGGGGGGTGTGATCGGGGTAGTTTTCTTAAATGGGGGTAAGAGTTTTAGGCCTCAGGGCAGTGGAAGGGTTTGAGTTGCTTTTAGGGACAGCACAGGGGGCAGGCAGGGTTTGGGGTAGTATATGGTAAGGGGCATGGTTTTTGACCTCTGGGCAGGAGAGGAAAAGAGGTAGTTTTAAGGGCAGGGCAGGTTTTAGTCCTCAGAGCGGGGGTGGAGGTAGGGAGTTTGAATTTTAGGGCTTAGGGCGGGGGGGTCTAGTGGCGACCTTAGCCAAACATACCCCCTTACCATTCATGTCTTTACAATGAAAATGCATGGTAAAGGAATGTGTGGTAAAAAAATACGTGGTTAAGATGTATTTGTGGTTCAGGCTGCGTGGTAGAGGTGCATGTGGTTTAGCCATGTGTGCCTCTGTCATACAACCTATTTACAAGGCCATGAAAAGGCTTTTCATGGCCTTGTAAATATGGATCAGCATTGTGCGCCACCGGAGCGTAAAAAAAAGGGACGCTTGGTGTCACAGGGGCCTTGCAAATATGTTCCTAAGAGTTTGTGGATCTTGCGGAGACACTGAGGGGTTATTTGCAAGCCCTTTGCGCCACTGGTGTGTCACTTTTAATATGGGAAAAAGTGACATACCGGCGGTGCAAGGGGCTTGTAAATAAGCCCCTGTGTGCACCCTGACTCTGCCACACAGCACTGTAGGACAGCACTGAGGGACTGCATGGGCTGTGGACAGAGATCAGTGGGCTTATCTACAAGCCTCTTGCGCCTTGGTACGTCACTTTTTCCATGTTAAAAGTAAATAAGCCTCCAAGTATCCTGGGAGTCCAGATGTCTGGAAAGTACAGTTCTACACGACTGGTGTTTTTCACATAAAAAAACTGGCGAGCGAAAACTACTCATTCGGTACTTTGCACCCCCACCCTTTGGAGGAGGAAGGACCATATCACACCCCACATCGCTCCCTTCTGGGCATCCAGCGCTGGTGCACTTGTACCAGCTGAGGTTGCGCTAGTGCTTAATTTGTAAATAAATAAGTGCCAAAGCCCTCGTGATGAGGCCACTGCAGTTTGCACCACACACTGCCACTGCCAGCGCTGCTAATATCAGAGCTTACACAACTACTAACAATAACACTACTACAAGTGTGCCAGCAATTAAGTGCCGGTGCCGAGCACCGGAAAGCACCTGCTCAAATTAAGCACTGGGGTGCGCGGTCTGAGGCGGCCCCTGGCAGGTCGATTCCTGCCGACGTGTTTTCTCTTTCCGTCTTATGGCCCTTTTAACTGAGGGGATCGCGTTAGACTTGGGGATTAGATAATTCAGTGGGGAAGTGGGGGTTCAGTACACTCTCTTTCATCATTCACAGCAAAACAGTGATATACCTGGGTGGACTAACAGTTGGGGAGGGTCCTGTGTCTTCCAGTGGGGAGCGGCAGGGGGGTGTTGTGCTAGTTATAAAACTAGATGTGTTTATCCTTTGTTTTCATGAGCACCTGCATGATTCATGGAGAATTACTGGGAACGGGAGCCGTTACCTATAGTCAGGACGGTACAGCAGAGATGACACCTACTGCGGTGGCCTGGCCACGACGGCGGCTCTCGCTGAACACCATCACCTGTTATAGCTATAGTGCTGATGACGTGGAATGTTCAAAGTCTCAATAGCTGCTCCCAGGCGATATAGAATGTATTCTCATCTCCGTAGATACAAGGTGCAAGTTGCACTTCTGCTGGAGACCCACTTGCTTAAAGAGGAGGTGGTGAAACTGAGGAAAAGATGGAGTATGTTCGTTGCCACATACTCTTAATTATGCAAGATTGGTGGTGACACGGATTGCTGCTGGGGGTCCCCTTAGCAGAACGAAAGGTACTCTTTGTCCCTAGGGACAGATATGTGATTGTTGCTGGAGTGCTAGATGGGTTTGACACTTGCCTAATAAACACCAGTGCTCCAAATGCAGACGATCAACATTTCTTCCCTGAAGTGATGAGGCAAATTGTCCTGTACTTGGGTACATGAATCATATAGGCAGGGGACATTTTACCGTGTCCGAGACTGGCAAAGAGATACATTTCCTCAGGGAAAAGACCTAAAACCAAACATGGAGACAACACTGAGTGGGGTGATGGTTGACCTACAGTTACATGGAGGTCTGGCGGCACTACCATTCCATGCATGTCATACTATCATTACTCGCATGTGCACATAGCCGGCTCGATTATGTGTTGGGTCATGGGGAAGATCTTAACATTTATAAAAACCGGGCAATAAATTGTAAACTCTCTTACCACTCCCCACCGCTCATCACAGTGATGCTGAGATGGGTTAGACCCAGAATCCCGATGTGGAAGTTGCAAACAGACGCACTGACTGACAGTGCTTTTGCTAATCAAGTTAAGAAGTACACTACATTGTTTTTCTGAAATAATCATGGTTCTGCAGACAGTCGAGCACTGCAGTTGGTGGCACATAAAGAGGCTTTATGGGGGGAGGAGTGTTTAGCCCAGGTTTTTGGGGTGCAGAGGCGACTGGAGCAGACACTAGTTGACCTGGAACAGGATCAGGCATCAATAGACAACCATGCTGATGCATGGCCCAATGTGTCTCTGTGAATTGGTGAATTGTTCAGGTACAAAGGCAGATTGAGGGAACATGGATCAGACTAGAGAACCATACACACACACACAATATTGGCTGCTTTTGTTTCGGGAGGGAGATACATTTTGGAAAACGCTAGCCTGGTGTTAGACTCTGCCCTTTTGCAGGGTCATCCCTGAACTTTTTGCCTTCCTGCTGTCCAGTGTAAAGTGCATGTGCCCTCTATGGCAAACGTGGTAAGATTGGTCTACACCTGTTTGCCGTATTTAATTTATCAGTCCCTTGTAAAGTGGTATCTCAGATACCCAGGGCCAGTAAATTAAATGCTACTGGTGGGCTTGCAACGCTGCTTGTGCCACCCACCAAAGTAGCCTTTCAAACCTGTCTCATGCCTCTGCCATTGCAGGGCCTGCATACGCAGTTTACTGCCCCTGTGACATGGCACACAAAGTGGTTGCCACGTCTGTGACTCCCCTTTCACTACATATCAGTCACCCCTAAGTTAGGCCCTAGCTAGACCTATGGGCAGGGTGCGCTATAGTTAAAAGGTAGGACGTGTGCCTTAACTGTGTGGCGTGTCCTGATAGTGACAAACAGACATCTTGGTTTTCTCACTACAGTGAGGCTGCCCTCTCATTGGAATGCATAGGGGATTCCCTGATATGTGCTTCAGTGGTAATTCTGACCTAAGAGGAGTAGAGTGGTCAAGTTTAGTATGTTTGGAATAGTGGTAATAAATGCTGTGTAATCATGTTCGCAGATTTATTATCACTATTTTAGAAATGGCACTTTTAGAAGTGGACATTTCTGTGTGCTATGTGTCTTTGTGCCTGCCTGATGTGTATTGCATGTCTGGCTCTGGAGTGACAGAGACTGGGGAGGTGCAGTGGCTCCAGAGGGGCTGGGTGAGTCAGCTCTAGGCTGAATAGGCCTGATCTGCATTTGGAGCAGTGGGAGGAGTAGTCCCTGACCCTGAATACGTCTGTGCCTGCCTTATACAATGTTGGCTCCGCTCTCCTGTGGTGTGTCAGGGGCCAGGACCTACACTGTCAATGGGGACTGTTTTGCACTTGTTAAGTGCCCCCAAGAACTGGTTTGAACTGGGTCCCAAGCCCTGTGCCAGGGCAGAACAAAGAAGATGTGTGGTATAAGGATTGGGGCTGTGACCCCATGTAAGGTGTGCTGCTTTGTGCTTACTTGAGGCCGGCAGGCTGCCGGACTGCCAGGAGGAACCGCCACCGGGGGACTGACCTGCAGCCCTGCTTGGCTGCTGGCGGATCTGCTATCTGCCCAGGAGACCCAATGTGCTGGCCTGCCTGTGCACTTCTGGTAAAGAAGTGCTGCCTGTTTCCTGGTGGTGTCTGCTGGGGTGAGACCGGCCGAGCACTGCGTGCTCTGTTCATTGCCCTGGACGTGGGCTGGAGCAAGCCAGTAGTCCCAGGTGTTGAGCCCCTAGCATGGGCTCCTCTGCATCAGGGTGTGGTGGGCGCTGTGCATATCGTCCTTGCAGAGCACGAGAAAGAGGCTCCTGTGGCCACTGCGGCGAAGAAGCGGCCGCCAACGCGAACAGAAAGTCAGGCGAGACGAGCCTGACGGTGGGCAGGGCATCGCGCCCTCCGAAGAGGAATCTGTGGCCATGCAGGAAGCCAGGTGAAGGACGCCTGGTTGTAGGCGGGGCTCCCATGTTCAAGGAGAGCCCCGCGTGCTGTCGAGCCTGTGGTAGCCGAGATCCCCAGAGGGGAAGAACCGGATCCTCTTGGGCTCTACTCCACAGTTCCCCACCTCCCCGCCTAGTAGAGGGAGAGGTGGGCCCCCAGTAATCGCCAGACGCAGCAAGAGAGCCTCGGGTGCTCCCTACCAACATCCCGCCTATTTCCCGGCCACTTGAGGAGAACCCCCGGTTAGTGGGGCCTGTAGGGCGCACTGTGGTGCCCGGGGGATGCTCACAGCTACACCACCAGATCGCGGGTAGCTACAAACAAACAAGAGAAGCCCCAGCGAGAGGGTGTTGGGAGGGCACACTGTTGGTGCCGATTTGTGTTCATGCAGCTGCACCGCCAGATTGCGAGCAGCTGCAACATGAGGCACACATGGTTGGGGGTGACAAGGGTGAGTTGCACCCCCTCCCCAGGAGAGGATTGTGCCCAGAATTGAGTGCTGCATCGGCAGCCAAGAAGGCCCTGACTTGGGGACAAAGGGCATTACGGGACAACCCAAGACGGGCCCCCTAGGAAGGCCATTTGGCCTGGAGATCACTTTGTGTTCTGGTGGAACGTAAGGCCCTGGGGTAATGTGTGCACCGTAGGAGTGTGGTAATTTAGGATGCATGCCTAAGATATTATGCATAATGTGTTTATGCTACATGCAATATTACCAGTAGTTACTGGTTGTCCTCTTTAGCGGTTGTGTATGTACTAAAGAGGACAGGGCCCGATTGGCCTGGTGATTTATGCGTACTATGACCATTGTTTACAGTGGTGCACTGGGATAGAGGTATGCAGAACGTATTTATGCTAAGTACAGTGTTTTACCAGTAGTTACTGGTTGCTTTGCTAACTGTATATGCTATGATGGTGATGACAGTGGCCCGATTGGCCCTGTAATGTATATAATTCCCTGTAAAGTCATACCTAGTGCCAGGTGGCACAGTGTATATATGTGATTGCGTTCTAATGTGTTTTATGAGTAATACAAAGGCTATTTTTGATATAACCTTGTGTATAGTTTCTTTTGTGGTGTGCCTAGTGTGTCGCTGCTGTCTGTGTGTGTTGCGTAAATGCTTTACACATTGCCTCTGGGATAAGCCTGACTGCTCTGCCAAGCTACCAAGGAGGTGAGCAGGGATTATCTTCAGTGTGTAACTCCCTTGCCCTGACTAGAGTGGTGGTTTCTGCCTGGCTTAGGCGCATGCCCTAGCCAACCAGAAATCTCATTCCTAACACCTGGTCACTAACAAGAGACAGAACACATACACACAAACTGACCCTATGTTAGAGAGGGAGTGCCAGATAGGATTGCTAGAGATCAGATAAATGAGACCTGCACAGATGACCTACAGATGGGATTTGCATAATCCCACACTGTATCTGAGCAAACACTTGAGAGCTATCTCCTGGCTGTAGATCTGCCCTGGCTTACTGATGAATAATGGCACTGCCTGGAAAGCCCACTTGAGCTGGAGGAGCTCAATGAGGCATATGTGGACATGACTCATAGGAGGACACCAGGAGCTGAGGGTCTCCCAGCTGAGTTATATCAGGCTCTTCCCTCTTTAGTGTTGGAGAAGTGATAGGTGTCTTAATGGAGGTGAGATAGACTGGAGTCCTCCAGCCATCAATGAGAACCTGTGACAGTGCTGACTCCTAAGGGGGGAGGGACCCAACGTGCCTCTCCCACAGGCCGCTATCAATGCTGGACACTGATATTAAGCTTCTGTGTTAGGTTTAGGCGACTAGACTGCTGCTGCTGATTAACACACTTGTACAGCAAGCTCAAATGGGGTTCATCCCTGGGAAGAGCAGAAAGTATAATATGAAACAGCCGAATTACATTATGCATGCACTCTAGGAGGAGGACTTAGTGTTGAAGGCCCTAGATCTGGGAAGAGAATTCAACACTATTGGATGACTATACATGTGTGCACTCTTGTGCCGCATGGGCTTTGGTCCTTGTTGTGTTAAAGTTGTGCAGCCGGCCACCTGGCCAGGTCTGTGCCCCTGTTGTTGAAGAACTGATTGAGTTTGTAACGGTTTCTTGACTACACACAAACAGAGCTAAATTGAAATTGTTCTCACTGCTTAGACTGGGTCGACTGACACCTGGCTTTAGATTACAATGGAGGAGAGACAGCTCTCTGTACCTAGGGATATGAGAGACAAGATGCCTGCTAGAGCAGTATGATCTAAATTTTGGTAGGTTGCTGGGTGGTCTGACCACTCTGTGGACTATTGGAAGACATTGCCAGTCTCTATAATTGGACGCATCTCCTTGGCTAAAATGGTATTCTTGACGCGTTACCTGGATGTGTTGCAGAATATGATGTGTGCAATACTGGCCTCAACGTTTACTTGCTTAGAAAAGTTACTATGCCCGTTAGTAGGGGCTGTGAAAGGGAGCCCGGTGTTACGGAAACTCTTGAAACTCTTATGGTTGGACTTGTATTGTCTGACCGGTTTATATACAACACTGCATCACAATTACAGCATGCAGTAAGCTGGTTTGCTAAGGCCCCTAACTGGGAGAAGTCGTTATTAGCGGGTACCCACAACCCTCACAGTTTCTCAGCGGTATTTATAATGGGAAATTGAGTCCCTAGAGACTTTCTGTATTTGATATGGTTGATGGTAGATGTGTGGCATAAGTGGTCTGTAAAATATTCGACGGGCTCGCTTTTGTGAAGGTCATGCCTCTAAAGGTATTAAGGCCATTTTATAATATGCAAAAGGACATGCCTTTCGATGCTTGGCGTGAAGGGGGATGCAAAATTGTAGGTGACTTGTTTCTCAAAAACGAATGATCTTGTTCACACAAGCTCAGAAAGAGTTTGGAGATTAGCTCACACTGCCCAAATGATTTGCACCACATTTCCTGATAAGCCACAAAAGCACAAAATCATGCAGAGGTTGCTAGAACTCATTGGCTGTAGACCACTGATAACACACCTACATGCCACACTAGTAATTGATAGGGGAGGAAGGACTGACCGGACTAGAGCCCGTTGGAGCACTGACTGCCTAGAAGAACTAACAACTGCGGAATCGAAGAAGGCTTGTGGTAAACTTAAACAGGTGTCCCCTAATGCACGCTTTCAACTAGTTTTACTACTTACATAGAATCTACATGACACCTAAACATGATCAGGTATCTAGCCTGCTACGCCCGCTGCGTGTGGAAGATGCAGGCAGCCCTCTACAGACGTTCTCCATATGACATGGGTGTGTCCCTGGCCCTCATTCCAAACTTCAGGGAGGAAGTGCTCTGAATCCTGGCTCATGCTGCAGGGCTAGCATTGGAAGGGTCTATGAAAATGTGCTTACTAGGTATAGTGCCATGGCGAAAACATCTTAAAAAGAAAACTCGATTGGAGGCGTTGGGCATGGTACTGGTGAGACGTCAGATTGCCATACACTGGGCATCAACTCAGGCTCCTGATGTTACAAGATGGACAAAAGACTTAGTGAAGTGGGCACTAGCCGATGAGCGGCACATGAAGGTTACCATACGGGATTTCAAATATTATCAAACGGTCCCATTCCCCTAATAGTCCTCCTTGAACGGATGACTAGAGATAATTATGGGATGGATGTGCTGGGGGAAAAGTGACTGTGGGAATTGTAGTGTATTAGTAAAATGTGTGATCCATACCATATACTCCTAATGCATCACAATGATTGAAATGGCTGGGATTGCACTTTTTTGTATTGCTCATGTGAATCTGATATACCTTGTCCTGCATTTTTGAAAACATTTAAATAAAAACAATGACAAGAAAAAAACATGGCATG
Source organism: Triturus cristatus (assembly GCF_964204655.1). Taxonomy (NCBI): domain Eukaryota; kingdom Metazoa; phylum Chordata; class Amphibia; order Caudata; family Salamandridae; genus Triturus; species Triturus cristatus. Next base: position 80,338,683 of record NC_140586.1, on the reverse strand, counting down.
TAAGGAAATCAGGTCTAAGCATAGGTTTCACAGTTGGTAAATGTACTGGCTGGCATCCAAACTGATGTCATCAACAATGTTTAAAGATAAACTGAAGGTCTAGAAGAACACTTGGCCATTCACTTAGCAAAGGACAAGAATCGATCCCTGGATATTAATTTAAATCAGAATTTTAAAAAGTAAGAATGAGTGTAGTATACAGTATGACCGGCTTTTAGACATAATCTATAATTTTACAGAATCAGTTTAGGAAAGATTCACATTCAAAATCCAGAATATAAGCATCTTGTTCTAGGCGTCCTACAAATAAAACTCAGCGAGCACCATCAAACTCTTGCCCTCTCTGCATTTGTGTTTTGTTTCTCCAATTCTAGCAAACCTTCTTATTCCATCTGCTGTCTGACTTCTTCCTCGCTACTTGTATACTCGGCCTTCCACACTCTTTTTTCCCATTCTAATGTTTTCACCTAATTCTTGCCATTTATATTTATTTTTCTAACTATCTTTGTGTCAGAACCACCACTGTCTGTATTTCAACACCTAGAATTTCAATGATGCTTGCCTTATTTGGTACATCAGGGTGAGCTATTTAGTCTCTGTGGCAAAATTATACACCCTTGGATTGATATTCTACCTTTTGATGAACAGCACTGCGACCGACTTAAGTACAAGCTTTGTTTGTTAGCAGGAAGTGCCAAAGTTCTTGAAAACTATTTTAAGGCTCAAGTAAAATGTTGAAAACTCTAGATAACAACTTTGGTGGACGCCAGGGGTCTCCAACCTTTTCTGTAATAAGAGCTACTTATGATCAATGAAAATCATCCCGAGCTACTTATATTTTTAGTGCAATAGCGACCACTTCAGGCAAAACTACATTAGTAGCCACACAATTCACAATTACTAGCCGTGATCACCTCAGTGCATCGGGCAGGCAGGCAGTAAAGTAACAATGGTTATATCAGTTTTGAATGCCTTTACATTAGTAATACGTAATAGCTATAGCTTGTATGGCCCTAGCAACAAGATAATACTTTTTCTTAATTTTAAGTATATTATGGGATTCCAACTATTTTTCTCCAAGCATCAGCTTATGAGTTCTGAAAATACACTCATGTTCATGTTGAATGCACAATTTTCTATTTTGGTATACATATATTAATTCAGCCAAGCAAAAGCTAATAATTTAGTTGGTTGGGCTGGACACAGGAGAGCTACTTACAGGTTGGTGGAGAGCTACCGGTAGCTTGCGAGCTATCTTGGGAGAAGCCTGGCATAAGCTGACCATTCCAGTCTTCCTGTAGTGCTTTCGAACAGTGCTTATTATAAGAAGCAGTGACTTTGAAGCTTATCCCCCATTCAAAATCTGTAGGGACAAAATGGGTAAAGAAGGGCAGAAGAGCAACAGCTCTGTCAAAGCCAAAAGTAATCTGCCGCACAGGGTGGTGGGGTGATCTGCATTATAGTCCTTCTTGGATGACCTCATGGAGTTCATTTGTCCGTCACCTTGTCGTTGTGCTGCTTTCTCACTTTCTTTGGCGATGTCTTCTCCCCCCCCCCTTGCTTCCCTGCTACCCTGTTCCCCTCTGTGTGCTAATCTCTCTCTACTTCTGATTAATGCCCTACAGGATGAAAACATGGTTCATTTCTTCAAAGGAGGAATCAGGTTGCGTAGCAGTTTCCTCTTATACAGGTAAGGTGCATGGTTTCCTCAACGTCTCACTCAATGCTCAGCATCAACTATTCATGCAGTAGGTCAAGCCTTTGTAGTGTCCAAAATGAGCCGTGGGAATGCCCTACTCTAAGAGAGCTCCTATACATTCCCTGGCACTCCTAAAGGTCTACTACACTCTGCAGATAAATTTGTATCTTTTTCCAAAAAGTTTGAAAGTTTAACGCCAGTATTGAGAAGACTTCATTGGTTGGTTCTGAAGGAAAGAATCAAGCTCAAGCTTATCTGCTTTGTCTTCAAAGCCCTTAAAGATCAACAACCTGCTTTTGTCCACTCCACCCTAAAAATGCCTGGAGATGTAAAATCCCAGAAACAAAAATTATTGCGACTGGAATCTCAAATATTCCAATCCGCTGCAACAAAAGAATGCTAAATTGTTTGTGAAACTCTTTCCTTGAGTATCTGAGATATCTAGAAAGCATCACCTCATTTCGTAAAAACCTCTGCCACCACCTACACCCTTATCCCCCTCCTTTCTTCAATAGCAGATTATGCCTGATTGTGGCATGAAAACATGATTAATAGCTGGTCTAGGGTTTTGCAAAGTGAGGGTTTCTTTTCTATGCTCCACTGAGTAAATGTGTTATTTCTCAGTTTTGCTTTGCCATGATAATAAAACCCATTTTCTTTTTTCCAAAAGGGAGCTGAACAATTTTATCCAGTCCAACCACTTCACCAAAGGACGGGCCCACGTGCACCTGGAGGGCGGGATAGCCCTGGGCATAGGGGCATTCAACCTGGTGAGGCCCAGTTGGAAATCATCTTTCTGGTGGATTTAAGGCATTGGTTTGGGTCTTGTTTCCAAATGTTATTTACATTTCCAGTTTACTCAGACTCATATCTCTGAACCTGCCAGAGTTGTCAAGAGAGTCCTCCTACAGAATACTGTTCTGATCTCAGATCCCTGATAAGAGCCACCGTGTATCCCTGCCAGTGCTTAGTTTGTAAAAAAGTAATTGCCACTGCCCTCATCAGGCAGCCACGGCAGCTTGCACCACCCACTGCCTGTGCCAGCGCTGCCAATGACAACACCAGTGTGTAAGTGTGACAGTTCAGACTATTTAGGGCCCCCAAAAGCATGAGAATGGCTTGGTTGGCAGGTATTAGTTATTATTGTATATTGAGTTAATAAATAATGGTTGATCTGCTAATCTCTAAATAACACAAACAGCGCAACCACAAGCGTTGTAAGTGCCGGTGTTGACAATTAAGTGCCGGTTCCGAGCACTGGAAACCAGTGGCTCAAATTAAGCACTCCCCTAGCACAGTTCGCAAACTGTCATTATTCTACTTTTTTACGGGGCCCACCTCGTCCCCAGAAATCCCCCTCCCTGCCACTGTTTTCGACCTCTTCGTGGAGGGACCGTCTCCATATAGACTTTGGATGGACAAGTTAAACCAAGGACTCTTCCCCCCTTCCCCCCCGACAACAGATTTCTGCCATTTCTCCTGTTGAAATGTTGGGGGCAATACCTGTCACTGTTTTACTGCCCATGCCCATGTATTGGCAAATACCTTGTACTTGTCATGTATGCTGTTACGCTAAACACAAAACTAATCAATTGTTTTAAACAAAGAAAAGAATCCTCCGACATTGAAGTGCTTGTCCAACTTCAGCTTGTCCCCTCCTAAATATATATTTTGGACTTGCATAGCAGGAAACTACTCTTGGATTATACGAAAAATGAGGGTAAGTGCACTGAGGGCCTGCAATTCACCCACGCCGTGGGTTGTGATCCACACTGTTTCTCCTGGCGCAGTAGTCATGAAATTTAGGTGTTGCCACGCATCCGTCCAGTGGCAAGCAGTACAGATCCTTGCAGCACCCTGAACACTGCCCACATTTGAAGCACTGTGTGGTGTGGGATTTTGGTACTTTTGAGAAGCCTCTCCCTAGATAGATACAACACTGATGGGGCCTGCATCAATAATTGCATCTTCCTCTTTCTATGGAATGGCTCAATGTGCTGTGTAAACAAGATGTGTTATGGGAAAGGATTTGTGTAAAACTCGTTCATCCTCGTGAGATATCTACCTTCACTTCTCCCTGCATGCATGTGGTGTGCTGCATGACGCACATGGTGTAAAAGTGACAGCATGCCTGTCGGCCAATATGCTGCACAGATGGTCTTGCCATTATGGCAGAACAAGATGGTGGTTCACTTGCATGGACGTATGACTCAGGTCTGAGGTTTGTTCCTTTAACGGTATATGTATAAACTTAAAGTCCAACTGCAGGACACTGTGGCAAGCCTGCTGACATGAGATGCAGAACTACTTGAGGCTGACCCTCAGCTGGGCACCTTCAAATGGCACCACTCTTTCTGAATGATCTTAAGCAAATCTGAGCAAGCTGGAGGCTCCCATGGCATAATTTGCTGCAGAGCTAGGTACAGAAAATGCAGCAACTGTGTGGTGGGTTTAAGCAAAGGCATTGCCGCCTTTAGTAGAGCAGGTGCAGTGGCACCATGGCCCAGGATGTGTGCGGGACCATCTGCTCCCCAGTTGAGGATGCCTTTTACTACATACCCTGGAGCAGGTACCCATTTTATTACTTCCATTGGGTCCTGTGGTATCCAAGCCTGTATGCATGATAATGATAAAACTGTGCCAAAACATGATAAATCACTTTTATTCAATTTGAAGGATTACTCAGCTGCAAACCCCACCGAAAATCCCACTGCAGAAGTCAGGGGAAGAACTTCAGAGTCACAATGGGTACAGAGATGGAAACTGCAGCAAAAGCCGTGAAAACGAACCAATGCATAACCATCTGACTTGTGCTTTATTGGGAATACTGTTAATTCCCATGTGGCATGTTATGCAAAGTACAGTCTACAAAGCTTACATGCCGTTACCCTGGTGGATTTTAGGGATGTTATATGTGTTTTCTGCCTGAGGCGTTATTGACGTGGAATGGATGATGTAAGGTTCTGTTGTGTGGATTACAAGTGGTTGCTATTATTTTGTTATTGGGAAAACGTTGGATTTCACTGCTTGCCTCATGGTTAATGATCAGTGATGGAGAATGTTGTTCCAGAGTGAGCAACTGGTACCGAGAAGGAGCATCCTCCTTGGTGTGATTTTATTAAAGGGCAGGACTATGAGCAGGAGTGCCTATGATGAATGGAACAGAGTAGTTACTGTCAGTGAAATTTGGTCCCACCACCATGTAACACCTTGTGGAAGGTTCATAGGATGGAGGGTGAAAACTGCCTGTGATTGGTTATCGAAGAGCGGGGGAACATTTGGCATTGCATTTCTCCATGGTAGCCGAATAACCAGATCATACGGAGCTTGGAGACCCTTTTGTGCAATCACCTATCCACCATGGGGAGTAGATTTCCCTTTGACTACAAACACACAACGGCAATAGGCATTATACAATTTAATTTCAGATTTTTATTTTATTTTCTTCTCCATGTGAAAGTAATTTTTTATTTTAAAAAAATCTTTACCTTCACCCCCATGAAATATGAGGCCATTCCCTTCCCTCTCCTTCGCCAAGCTGGAGTCTAATTTGTGCCTGCATTTCACAGAAGTAGTGGTGTACACATTCTGAGGCACAGTGTTTGGGACTGTTCCCGGACTGACTCTACAACACTGATACTGTGTCTTGCAGGAAATATGGTCCTCATGTCACTCACTCCTTGTTTTTAGTACCTTGCCTGTTCGACTCAACTTTCTTGAAAGGCAGTCCGAGCTCAACGGATTTCCTTACTTGCAGCTTTTTCTCTCTATTGTGAAACCTCCACTCTGGGCTCTACTGTACGCGTCCTCCTTCCTTGCATGTTGGCCATGTAAACTGATGGTGGGCACAAACAAGGGCATCGTATAGCCTGATGGGTTTGTAGTGAGTCAGGCGATGAAGGTACATATCATGGGCCTCTTGTAGATCTGTTGTGGACACCAGCGGTAGTCTGTGTTTTTCAAGACCTGGGACTCCACAGGTTCATCCCTGGGCTCTAGCAGGGATATCTCGGATATGACTTGGAATCTATATTGACCCCTGCACCCCTAGGTTTACACTTCACTTTTCCGAGAATTTCTCAGGTGCTAGAAGAGACCAGAGCAGGAAAGGATTAAGACCCACTCTCCAGAAGACAAATTCGCCTGAAAGTTTTCTTTTCTGTTTGTTCTGTAGACACTGTCTCTTTTTCCTCCACGGATCCTGAAGCTCCTCGAGTTTGCTGGGTTTTCCGGAGACCAGGTAAGACCATGACCTGGGCATAAACCGGCTGTCCCCTGCCTGTTCGCTTTGTGCGTGCCAGACCCTCTCACTTGGCACCATAAACCTTTTACCAGTACCTTACGGGTTCTTTTGAACAGTACTTTCTAGATCTGGTTTCCGTCTGTTGTTTTCACTCAGTCCTTAAGTTTCTCACCTGTATCTGTGTACGCATTCCCTCATCTTGCAACCATCACTCTCACTTTCTTCGCTGGCCACATTTTGTCCTGTCCATTCTGTCCCTCCATTCACAGCTGAGGTATCCCTCTGTTTTTTGCATCCTCACCTCTGTCAGCCTGTCTTGCCCGCAAATTAGCCTCCAGGCACGCCTGCAGCCTCCCGCCTCTCACGTCCCTGCTCTTGATTTTTCCCTGCCTCTAGGAATATGGCCTGTCTCGTCTGCACGAAGGAGCCTCTTCCCCCAACCTGCGGTCCCTGCTGTGTGTGATGCTTCTCTTGTGCTACTACACCTTCCTCACTTTCATACTTGGTAAGCACATGAGGGAAAAGGTGAGAGTCCATCTATCACATGCAGGAGTAGAGGTTGGCGAGCCAACAAATTAACAGTGACTCTTAGAGCCCAAGCATGAGCCGAGCCCTGAAAATGTTTGCTATGTAAATCATGGAACACACATCACATAAACATAAAATATGATAAAGGTTTTTCAGAATTGAAAAAGTTTATTTTTTATGCCACGATTTATCCAAGTTTTCTTGTTTCAGTTGGTACAAATCATCCACTAAATTAGTATCTAGCTGTCTTTCCTTTTTTATCTTATTGCTTTGTTTTGACCTCTTTTTGCATTTTTGTAGTGTTTATATAGTACGAACTTGACCGAAGGTATTAAATCGATTTACCTGAACACCAGTTACATTACACTAGGTCACATTATTTTTTTAAAGGATTGAATAGGTTCAATGATTTGCACAGAATCACAGTATGTTGACCCGACGCCCAGACTTGAACCTGGTTCCCCCAGTTCCAAGGTGGGCAACTCTGGATGTAATGCCACATCCTGGGTAGAGGAAGCGTGACCGGCAGAAGTCAGTCGAAAGCTCAGCTCGTTATGGGCTCGATGTTTCAACAGAACATCGAGCTAAGCCACACCCAGGCTTCAGGCTTGAGCCTGACTAGCTTTCAGTGGCTTACCCATCTCTATGCAGGGGGGGGGGGGGGGGTTATGAGGGCAGCAGTCACCAGTATTGACAAGGCAGCTCGCATTGGCTTTTGTATAGTGAAGGAAGCAGCGATCTCACGCCTCCCTTACTGAACAGGTATTTCATGGTCAGTGACCACTCAGGATTCCCCACATACACAGAACAGGTACAGTAAAGGCATCAGGCCATAGTCCATGCAGCTTTTAACACATGCACAGAAATGGCGTAATGCAAGGACGAGCCGTCTCTTGACCACGCATGTAGAGACTGAGTCATACAATCGACCCGTATCCCCGGCACATACTCCACAGCCAGTGTTACAGTGCATGCGTCCCATATAAATTAAGATTTTAGTGAATATGGCTAATGTCTTCATAAGCTTCCCTTACAGACTGAACAAGTGCATGATGCGCTCACTGTCAGATGTTCACTATAGATAGTTGCAGCGCAAGCTTCCCTCATAACCTGAACACATATCCAGGAGCAGTTCAAGATACATACACATTTGCACATATGTAAATACACACCCCGTGTGTAGCGCAAATAACCACAATGCAAGTATCTTTCACAGATATAGAGCAGGCACACATGGTGCTCTAGTGAAAAAAGTGATTGGATCAGTGGTGAAAAGAAGAGCCAAGTTTGGTGCTACAAGGTCATAAAACGTCCTTGGACTGAGCAATTCTGATTAGCCCAATCTAATTATTTGGTTTCAAGTCACTTGTATATTCTTGAAAAATCACATAGAAGTGGGCGAGCCACGGAGAGCTCAAGCCAGATACCTGGCTCTGGCACAGCTCAAGGTCCTCTTAGAACCTCAAACCTAAAATGAGCCAAGCTTTCAACGAGGGGGAAGTTGCCTTTTGACTACAGCCGCTAACTAAGTAACCTAAGGAACTAGGTTTGAATCCTGCATCAGCTCAAGATCCTGTGAATCTTGGCAAACCTCCCTGTGCAGTAAAAAAAAAGTGTAACCTAGTCGGTGTCTGTTGTAAAGTGCTCTTATGTCTTTGGGCAAGGTTTGCGCTATAAATGTATGTGTGTGGTATTTCTATTACCTAGCCAAAAAGCAGCGAAGCGGTGTGCATGGTCAATTACCAGCCTACAGTCAACGAGTAAGGGTTGAGAATTGTTAAAGCATTGTGATGTAGTGTTCTTTAAAGAGGTGAGTCTTCAATTCTTTCCTAAATTGGAGCAGTATTTGTGCAGTCTTGATGGATACGGGGATGTTGTTCCAGATCCTGGGTGCATAGAGGGAAAAGGCCTTCTGTCTTATTGTTTTGTTCTTTACACTTCTAAGTCTGCAATCCGATGGTATCCTTACTGCAGGTGTAAGATACATGAGAGATGGTGAGCTTGTCTGCAAGATAAGTGGGGGTGCTGGCAGAGATAGCTTTGTAAATGATGCAGCTTGTTTTGAAAAGTGGAGTTAATGAAATTCAATCAGGATTGGGGTGATGTGGGCATATTTCTTCAGGCCCTGGATCAGATGTGCTGTAGCATGTAGGATGCCCCTAAAGGGTACCAGTGTGGCATCTAGAGGACATGAAGTAGGGCATTACCACCACACATATGTAAATACAATGGCTTGAAGAGCACTGCGTATGAGGGTGGGATTGTCAAGTGTGTCAAAGGCAGCTGAGAGGTCCAGCAATTTCAGGAGGCATGGGTCATCTTTATCTGTGGTCAAAAGGGCATTGTCTATTATGTTTAAGGTAGTGGTTTCCATGCTACAGGCAGTTCTGAGGTAAAACTGGCAGTCATACAGAAGATGATTTTTCACTGATATTGCCGATGAATGATAGGTGTGTAATGGGCCGGTAGTTGGTGAGATCGTCAGTGTCTAGTATACATTTCTTTGAGTGGGAGGATGTGGCTGTCTTGAGAGCTTCCCAGAAGATACCTTGAGTGAGGGAGGAATTGAAAATGGTAAGTAGGGGTAAGAGCATCTCCAGAGAGAGCTTTGATGAAGAGCAATGGTAAGACATCATCTTCATAAAAAGTGACTTCAAGGAAGTTGAGTATTTAAGCGAGATTTGGAAGAGATAGAAGACTGAAGGCTGACCATTGTGAATTCTATGAGGAGGGATAGGTGTAAGAATTGAAGCATGTTTGGTGTCTTCGATATGCTGTTAGAACTTCTTTATTTTATTTATGAAAGAAGAGGTTGATGTCATTACAGTTTTCTGTGGAGCAAGGAATAGGGGGTCTTGCAAAGGGTTGATGCAGTGCTGGATTGTCTTGAACAGTGTTCTTTTTCTGTTGGTGGCTTCATTGATGTTGTTGGTGTAGCACTTTGCTTTGGCTGATGTGATGAGCTGTCTGCGTTTTGAGGAAAGGAATTTCAGTATCAAGAGGTCCTTGGGAGTTCTGTTTTTCTTCTATTATATTTCTTTTCTGTGGATGGATTGTTTACTGTTAACAAGTTCTTCAGAGTAGCAGGGTGCTGAAGACTTTGGCTTTCACTTGCGTGGTGTTATTGGTGCTTGGATGTTCAAAAAGCTTACCAAAAAGTATTTGAAGTTCTTTAAAAGGGTGTTGGCATTTCACATGAAGTTGACAGGGTGAAAGATGAGTTCAAGCATTAGGTAGCCTATGGAGAAGTCTTTGAAGGATCTGAAGGTTTGGTTGTCTGCTTTGTGTTGACCATAGTTTTGTTGGTAGGAACTCAAGCATGAAGACAGGGATGGTAAAGTGTTTAGTCCAGCGTCGGGGTATGGCTGGTTTGCATTGTGGAGTGTTGGTGATGTTGAGAAGTCAAGGTCAAGAAAGTGGCTTTTAGAGTGTGTTGGATGTGTCACATGCTGTACAACATTGAGTGCATCGATGAGGTTGAGAGGGGTGTCTCTTTATTTTTTTAGGTTGAGTTGTCTGGGAAGTTTGAAATCAACCAAGAGGATGGTGTGGGCATGTTGGATGGACAAGGTGGGGAGGAGATCTGAGGATTTATCCATGAAGCCCTTGTTTTGCTTGGGCTGCTTGTAGATGAAATTGAAGTGAGCACTTTGAGTTGTAGAGAAATGGAATGGCGCAGATTCATGGAGTTGAGTGTTACTTGATTACCTGGGGTGCAGAAACAGGAGGACTTATAGACAACAGTGAGGCCACTTTCTTTCCTATGTGTACGGTCCACGTGATGGATGCTGTAGCCTGTAGAAAGAAGGACGTCTAAAATGTGCGAAGATTAGGGCATTAACTATGTTTGTTTGATGAAGGGGGCATGAAACTTCTGATAGGTGATAGGGTATGCTATGTCTGGTGTGTGGAGCACTGCAGGGTGATCATTGCTGAGCATGAGTTGGAATGTATGTTCTGTAGTCTGAGGGTGCTTGGTAGTTAGTGGATCTGTACAGGGTTGGGTCTCTGTGTTTTGTGAATGCTATGTGAGAGCCTTTGTCATCTACATTTGTGTGGTAAGTACCAGAATGGGTGACTAGGTAAGACCCATGCTTATATCTTACCTTGAACATTTCAGTGGAATAGAGGTTCTGACCCATGGCCCTTCCCACGCCCTTACAGACCCAAAAGGCAATACCCTTGACTGTTTTCGCCCTTTCATGGGAACACCCAGGCAAGGGGACAACCTCGAGACTTGACTGAAGTAGGCAAAAGACTGAAAGTAATGTAATCTCCTGTGCAGATGAATGAAGGGAACTGAAGTCCTCTTGCTTGGATTCTTCTTTTCAAGACTTTTTTTTAAAGATGGCTTTGGTGGGAAATCAGTGATGTCACTTCCTCTGCAGAGGGATGATGCGAAATCCCGTGATGTCACTTATTGTGCAGGTGGATGTTGGGAAATACAGTGGTGTCTCTTTCTGTGCAGATGGATGATGGAGAAAAAAATGTCAAACTGCCAAAAACAAATATGGATTCTGCCTGTAACTCATGTTCTAAATGTTATCCTCCAAGAATTATTAAGGGCACAGCATTAAACTTTGATGTCAGAGAGAGATCTCCATCTAGTGGCTGATTTGGTGTGATACTGTAAAACGTTGGCTCAAAACCAGTTTCCATGTTTGACCAAATTGTGTGATTTTAGGCAAACACTTTATTTCACAGAGCCTCGTTTTTGGTCACTATCACATATGGGACCACCTTCAAATGCGAAGTCAGGGTGTGCAGTTGTTATACCTGCTGCTCAGCCAGTGTGAATGTGGAGTGGATTGTTGGTGAGAGGTGACTGTGGAACGTTGGATGAGTGAGAATGTCAGTTGGTGTATGGGCTGAGCAGCAGGGAGGCGGCTCCTGGTGGGGCTCTCTTCTACTTACGATCATACCTGGAATGAATACTTAAAGATACTAGCAGTGTCACAAAATCTCACTTGTGTTTGATTTAATAGCCCATAATGTTGCTCCATCTTTAATAAGAGTATATGCCAAATATAGGGGAAATACGACAACTGACTTGCCTCCTAATTTACTTATTGCATTGTCATAGGGTTCGTGGCAGGAATATTTCTAAGTTCATGTTTAAAAATTATTACTTGTAATAAAAACTTATCAAGTAATCTGACGTATTAAGGTGAAATGCTTCAGTGTGTTAAAAATAGACTTAGAATTATCTTTGTTGCATGATTTACATGCCAAAACGTTTCAAGGATCAGCTCTTGTGAGGGCTCTTCGAGCCAGAGCCGCTCCTTGGCTCGAGTCTGGCTCGACTCTCCCTGTTAATTTCTTAGCTCGCTCACCTCTGTGTACAATAGGGATGTTGTTTTGATGTAACGTTGTCTACTCAATTGTCAATGCCACCAAATTGAACATTATTCGTAACAGAATATGCTGGTTGACTCTTGGTTTTCAGTGTCACATTACATATATAGGGAATTTCTTATGTATTTCATTTAAAATGACACCAACATGTAAAATAAGTTTTTTGTTTTTATGCATTATGTTTGTCGCATGCTGCCAATACGCAAATGAACATGAACAATAGGCTCTTAAGAATTCTTTCTTTTTACAAACCATCCGCAATGATCAGTGTTCTCTTCTTGTACAAATATTCTTCCTCGTACCACCACTTATCCTCAACTTGCCTCTGTCTTTCTTCTCCTTCTTCACGCCCCCCCCCCTCCTTTTTGTTTTGCCTGTGGAAATTTCCTGCTTTGTCAAATGTCTGTCCTTGTCAACTTTGATGTAATTTTTAAATATTTTCTGCTTAAACTCACAGGGTCTGGAGAAGAAAGCCAGTCTGAGGCGCAAGCATTGCTCAAACCATACCTCAACCGCTACCCAACGGTAAGGCAGCAGTAAGGCATTGCTTAAAGGGGTCTCTGTAGCTACAGAGGCATGTGAGCCAATCAGGCTTTGGGACTTTGATAGTCATGGAATATTGTACATCACCACTTTGTGAATTTCCCTGATGGAGCTGGGGAATCCAAGGAGCTAAGCTACCTTGTTGTATGATTGCCACCAATTCTTGATTGTTTTATTAGAAGGCTCTGCTTTGGCATAGATTGCTCACCACTTTATATTTGAAATTCGTAGTCTAACAAATGGAGCAACTTTTATTTTCTTTACCTTAAGCATCTTTTATTGCTCATTGGGTTGACTGTGCATGTGTTGTTTATGGGCAGAATTTCTAACTGATGAGGTGGTATTGACATCGGGGGGGATGGGGATATGTGTACATGAGTGAATATTAATTAGCAGGGATTTCAGAAAATTGCTTTTTTCAACTTCTTATAAAATGTCCTCCTGAATGATAAATTCTACCAGCATTCTAAATTGTCTTTTCATTTTTAAAACGAACACAAACAGTTTTCTTGTCTCTTACACTGATATTAAAATTCTTAAAATATGGGTTCTGCAAATTTCTTACATTCTAAAATTGTATGTTGTATACTAAATGATCAATAGTGAATTGGCAAAATATTATATTTTTTTACTTGCAGGGTCAGAGTTCCAAATTCACTAGTATTTCTTGGTTTCTTTAAAATGTTCTTAGGTCCAACATGACAGACAGAAAGTCCCTGAATGCTGTGAACAAGATGAGGGCCTCTTCAAATAGTCGGTATATCACTGAGCCAGAAGTTAAGAGTCCATCAGCCCACCCTTATTGGCGGAGCTTCGTCATCTGAGACTCTGAGGGATAGAGGTCTGGGCCCATGATAACGAGCCAGCCGGCCCTGTTGGGTGCCCGTCCAAGTAATCCCAAAATAGAATAGTCTCCTGGCGCAGTGTATAGAACAACTATTGAGGACTCAGAAAAAATTTGCAGTGCTCTAACGTGAAAAGTGCATTAAAAACGACTACATGGGCAAAAAATAGGTTTATTAGGGATTGCCCAGGTGTCATATCTAAAACCAAAAATAGTCTTAAACAAAAATGACTATTTTCTGACTTGGTCTCGTGGGGTCGACATGTTTCAGCCGTAATGGTTGACTCACCCGGCTTTCTTCAGGACCTAAATTGATTGAAAACAAGGCTATTGCAGGATAAATCTATTCAGTGAAAAATAATGTGAAAAAACAAACACATCCTCTAAGATAATACGACGTTGTTATTAAATAAAGTGTGGCAATAGTCACCCTACCAGACTAACAATCTTTTTGCTCAGGTACAAGAGTTTATCTTCTTTCCTAAAAAGATTGAGAAGAAATCAAACCATAAGAAAGGTCTCTCACATGCAAGTACACAGCATCAATGACTCCTATCATGCAGTGCCCTTTTGTGCACTGTCATCGTTGTCAAAACCATAGCATTGCTACAAATCTATAGAGTTTTTTAGAACATAAATTGGACTCACCCAGCTTTCTGTGGGAGAAAAGCCTCACCTCACCCGGCTGACTGCTCGATGAAGGAAGCCCCGCTCTGTTAAAATGTAAGGACAAAAGAGAACAAGTTGCATGTAGATACTAGTCCCTTGATACTCCTTACAGTATATTCAACATCTCAAAACCACTAAATCCCTAACTCTGATAAATAAGCCCCTCATGTGTGACAAGACAGACATGCCAGGAAGATTCTCAGTTCGTACAACTACCCCACCTGTGAATTTGCATATTACTTAGCATAGGCAGGAGCTGTTACTGGCCAAATTAGTATAATTAAAAAACAGAAACAACAGAAAAAACAGAAAAAACCAGGGGGCCTGTCTCCCTTCATACAATTGAGGAAGTATCAACCTCTCTCTATGGGCTGATGGCGTCAGGTCCCTCTGGAAAAGCGGTGCTACCCGCTGTATTATCTTTCATTAGGAGAGTCCAATAGCATGATTTTCTCCCCAAAACAGCCAAAGCAGAAAGTCTACTACCAGCGGTACCAAGGATTTCCCTCTCCTTACCTGTCCGTCGGTACTTCGGACCAGACTACAAGCAGTCTGGGAGGTGACGACAGGAAGGAGGGGAATCCTTAAATACCCGCTCTAATTGGATCGTGACGGCATTCACGACAAACAGCTGTTGAGTGCAATCTCATGTCCGACCAGCATATTGAAAGGCGCATGCGTAATGGTGACAACACTCGACTTGATGCGCATGCGCGGTCTGCATAGTTATGAGAAGATAGTGTCTGTGCGCGCGCTAGATTCTTAATATATAAGGGAAGCCGGTGTCGGAATGGATAAATTAAATAAAACAACATCGTTGCCCATAACCAAACCACCAAGCATTCAACGTTTATTAGAGTTAGAATGTGGGGATACTCTTTGTGAAAGCGTCGGCGGAGAGACAACACTCGACTTGATGCGCATGCGCGGTCTGCATAGTTATGAGAAGATAGTGTGTGCGCGCGCGCTAGATTCTTAATATACAAGGGAAGCCGGTGTCGGAATGGATAAATTAAATAAAACAACATCATTGCCCATAACCAAACCACCAAGCATTCAGCGTTTATTAGAGTTAGAATGTGGGGATACTCTTTGTGAAAGCATCGGCGGAGAGTCACTAGTCTCTGTGCATGCGCCCGACTCAGGATCGTCAAGATACTGGCAGTGACCACACATATTCAGTGGAAGGCGCCTACATCATATGTCTCTGCGCGTGGTGCCGTAAAAGCGCAAGTTCTGTAGAAGGCGCCTACAACACATGTCTCTGCGCGTAGGGCCGACTTGAATTCGTCAAGACACTGGTCCTAACCACGCATGTTCTGTGTAAGACGCCTGCCTCGACTGGAGCCCCAGGGGTGCACTTCACCTCAATATTCATGCACCGGGCAAACCCATTTTACGGATACTATCACAGCTCAAATGCTGGATCGCTTATTCTCATTTCTCCAGTATTATGGTGTCTTTCATAGATTCACATGCTTGAATATTCCCCGTCGTCGGAGTGGGAGTCCCACGGTAAATAAAATAGCAATATATATATATACAATCCAGGACACCAGAAGACAGCGAAACGTAGGGCTGGATGCATTCACACTCTTGCCTATGCCTTCTGTGGTACCTGGAGCGAGGGGCAGAAGCGGAGTTTGGGGACTCGAGGAGACGCTGGGATTTTATTTTTTACAGGAATTTGGCATCATTGCACCACAGTATGTCCAGCATCCTGCCATTCCATTGGGACAGCATATCCCCCTTGCAGCACCTACCAGGATTACAGATGTATTCTGGGACCCGTAGTTCCGATGAACTTCGATCTGGTGAGCAAGCATTCAGGGAAAGGGGGCGGAGCGGGTTCCCACCTATGGGGAAGCAGCTGGACTTACTTATTCAAGTGTGGCAAATGGCTCCTGAAGATTAAGGCATCTGACGAAGGCCGATTGTGGCCGAAATGCATTATGCCGCCTCAACTCCATTAAAGCGTTTCCTACTCGTCCCCCGCGTGGCCTCCGCTCTTTCCTTGGGAGGAGGTTTTTTTGGATATAGTAAAATATATACATAAGTAATCACATAATTAGCGTATATAGGTGTAAAACACACATAGTGTACCTATAAGAGAAAAACTCCATAGGAATACAATGGAGAGAGACAAAAGACCTTTGTAGTCTATCTCTGTCATTATGTAAGTCCGAACTCCAGCCAATCAGGCGTCAGCCCCTCTCTAGAACCTTCTCCTCAGAGCTTCTCACCTCAGATTTTCTACCGCACGTCGTGTGACAGGGAGTCTCCCTGAGCTCTGCTCAGTTTTTGTCAGTGAGGATGTCTTCTAGTAAGAAATCTTTGTTTAGACCATGTTCTTCATGTGGAAAGCTGCGTTTGTTCTCTGAGGACCCACACAGTAAGTGTATTTACTGTTTATACCCAGACCATGAAGTGGCAAAATGTAAATTTTGTAGAACTTTTTCTACAAAAACTCTAAAGGACAGAGAAGGCCGCCTGTTATTATGGCTACAGAGACTGAAGGACAAGGATAACCCACTCTCTGATGTGGAAAGTCTCTTTTCTGGTCGTTCTCAACCAGCCTCTAAGCGCAGTAGTGTGCAGGAGTTACCATCTCCTTTCCTGAAGAAAAAGAAGCTATCTTTGCCTCTGACAACTGCCACTTCTGCTGTCTCACCTACTGCTTTGTCGCCTAAGGGACACTGTTCTCAGGCTGCTGAGGCGTCTACTTCCCATTCCTCAGGGAAAAAATTGTCAGCCTCGTCGACGATACTCCCGACGACGAGATCTGCTGTTTCTACCTCGTCAACGGTGACTCTGACGACGACGTCAGCTGCTTCGTCGTCGACGAGCGTTCTGTCGACGTTATCCTCGTCGACGATTACCATCAGTTCTTCAAGGGCGGTGACTTCTGTTTTGCCCATTACTTCGACGTCGACGAAGAAGGTAAAGGTTCCGTCGACGAAGATTGTGTCGTCGACGAAGACGTCGTCGAGCTCGTCGACGCCCACTCCGTCGACGAAGAAAAAGAAGATCCCGTCGACGACACTGTCGACGGTGCTTCCGTGGACGAAAGCCTTGTCGACGAAGACCTCGACGACGGCTCCGTCGGCAGCGGCCCCGTCGACGGTGGCTCCGTCGACGGTGGCCCCGTCGACGGCGACTTCGTCGACGGCGAATCCGACGACATCGATTTTGTTGCCGCAGACTCCGTCGACGATAATTCCGTCGACCATCATTCCGTCGACGACGGCTCCGTCGACGAGTACATCTCCACAGACATTCGTAAGGGTACGAATAAGCAGTGTTGCGTCTACCCAGAAAACAAGAAGGGAACAGCTACCTCAGCTAGCTTCAGCGTCGGTTTCATCTTTAACTGGAGTTTCTTGGACACCATTACCTCCTACTGTGGGCCCGGATAGCCAGGAACACAATATTCCTGTGGGAGATGCACAGCCTCCCTCACCATTATTCGCTACGGATTCTGATCAGGAGTCCGAGGGGTTACCGGAGTCTTTTGGAACGGCACAAAGTCCGTCCGACTTAGTTATTAAGTGCCAGGATGTCAGTAGTGAAGATGAAGATCCGGTTTACATACACCAGGCCCCTCCGAAGCATAAAACGGCGACTCTTCCTTTGTCGCTCATTACTAATCTCCAACGCATGTTGGACGACTACAACCAACGGTTCCCTCTATCCCCTCAACGTTCAGAGGTTCCGTCAACCCCGGTGATTCCGGCAATTATTCCACCGGTACCTATTGTAAATCCTGCTCCTCAGATGCCGCCTGTACCTCCAAGACAGGTTCCGGAAAGGTTGTTGCCTCATTATGAGCCTGTAGAGGAAGGCCCTCAGGACACAGAAGGGGGTGAAATCCCAGATGATGATGGGGATGTAGATGACAATGATGATGATATGGCGGAGTGGGACAATTACCAGGCAGAAACACCATCCCCCTCACAGATAGTAACAGGGGATTCACCTCCAGTGGACATAGCCAATTTTCACCAACTGATGGAAAGGGCATCACACCGTTTTAATTAACAACGGAGCGCAGGGAGGAAGATTGCTTCCTTTATGATTTCAAGAATCAACCTTACAAACAGACTCATGCTATTCCCATAGTTGAGTTTATTTGGGAAGAAGGCAAGAAATTAATGCAGACACCGAATACCTTGCCAGCACAGGTGCCTCGATTAGAAAAGAAATATAAGGCACCAATAGGAACCCCAGCATGCCTCACGGGTCAGGCTAAACCTGAGTCTGTCGTTACGCAGGCAGCGCAACGTAAGGCGAAAAATCCTGCATCTTCTATCACCTCACCTCCGGATCGTGACGGACGTCGGATGGATGCCATAGGGCGTAAATTCTCTTCTATGGCCTCTACTGTGGTTAGAGCAGCTAATGCCTTGGCCATCTTGGGACGATATGACAGACAAGTATGGGCTGATATTTCGGATGTGGTTCAGGAGTTGCCAGAGCCATCTAAGGTGGAGGCAATGAAGTTGCTCCAAGAGGGAGAAGCGGCATCGGCGGAAATAATCGATTGTGCAGTAGACATCGCCTGCATGGGGTTCCGTCAGCTTGCCGGAGCGGCTGTTCTGCGTAGGCAAGGATGGTTAAAATCGACATCCTTTCGTCAGGAGGTTCAGTCCATGATCCTTAACATGGCATATGACGGCGAGTCGTTATTTGGGAGCCACGTCGATGAAGCTCTACAGTCCATAAAGAAGGATACTGAGACAGCTAGATCGTTAGGAAACCTTCAATTTCAGAGGAGTAATTTTCGTGGTGCACGCGGACGCGGCACCTCCTCAAGTTTTCGAAGAGACAATAAACAATACAAACCTTACAATCAAGGGTCCAACCGTTACTCTTATGGCCAGCAACAGCAAACATCACGACAGCAAACCTCCAAGTCATATAGAGGAAAATCCTCATACAGAGGAACCGCATCAAAGAGACAGTGACTCTTACCAGACGGACAAGGTTGGAGGTCGAATCTCTCTGTTCTTTTCCCAATGGTCCTCCATCTCAAAGGACCGTTGGGTTTTGGACATTGTGAAAAAGGGACACGCCTTAGAATTCACCAAATTCCCTCCTCCCACACCACCCTCCGGACCACCACCAGCTCACATGAAAGAACTGTTACATCAAGTTCGACTTTTAAGGCAAAAAGGAGCTATAGAATTGGTACCAGTGTCTCAGAAGGGAAAAGGTTTTTATTCCCGGTTCTTTTTGATCACAAAGAAAAACGGAGAGTGGAGGCCCATCCTCGATCTAAGGGCACTAAACAAATATATAAAGAGCCAATCCTTCCGTATGATGACGCTAGTAGACATCTTGCGCTTACTCTTGCAAGAAGATTTTCTGGCGACGATAGATCTCCAGGATGCCTATTTTCATATCCCTATTTTACAGCGGCATCGAAAGTTCCTGCGTTTTCGAGTGGGTCATCACGATTACCAATTCAAAGTGTTACCATTTGGCCTGCGCTCGGCCCCTCGAGTGTTCACGAAGGTACTAGCTCCAGTAATAGCGTTTTTGCGACTCCAGGGAGTGCAAATATTTCCATACCTGGACGATTTTCTCCTGAAATCTCAGTCAAGCACTCACCTGCGACAACACACTCTTCTGTGCCAGAACGTGTTTCGCTCTTTAGGCCTGTCCGTAAATGCGGAAAAATCCCAACTTCATCCGTACCAACAAAGAGATTTTCTGGGAGCAACTCTCGAAACTGTGTCAGCAAAGGCATTCCTCTCCCAGGAGCGTCTACAAAAGATGCTGCGACTGGTGGCTCTGATCAGATCAAAAGAGTCAGTTTCTGTGAGACTGTTAAAATCGTTTCTGGGAATGGCGTCATCATCCATTGCCTTGATCCCTCATTGCCGGCTCAGGACACGTCCTATCCAGGAAGCTCTGGATGCTCAGTGGCGTCAGGTAACGGGATCTTTCCACGACATGATATGTGTCACAGATCAAATGAAGTCAGCACTCGCATGGTGGGCAATTCCAGCCAACTTGACGGAAGGCATGTCCTTTCTGTCGCTGCCACCGGACAGGACACTCACAACAGACGCCTCATTGGAGGGATGGGGCGCACATTTGGAGGATCTCTCTGTGAAGGGAAGATGGTCAACACATCAAAGATCTTGGCACATCAACAAGTTGGAGCTGATGGCGATTTTTCTGGCTCTAAAATCATTTCTACCTTTGCTCCAAGGAGAGTCGGTGCTAATACAGACAGACAACACAACCTGTATGCACTATGTGAACAAACAGGGCGGAACAAAATCCCCAAGTCTCTCCAGGTTAGCTCAAAGAATTTGGGACGGGTCTCTCAGTCATCAGATCATGATTACGGCAGTACACCTGCCAGGAGTATCCAATGTCCTAGCGGATTCCCTGAGCAGGTCCTCCTCCTCGACCCACGAGTGGGAGTTACACCAACCCACTCTAGAGAGGATATTCCAACTATGGGGCCGTCCGCAACTCGATCTCTTTGCTACGCCGGAGAACCGGAAATGCCGAAATTACGCAAGCTGGCATCCCCACAAGGAATCACAAGGGAATGCCCTTTTGATAAACTGGTGCAATCTATTTGCGTACGCCTTTCCTCCAATACCCCTCATACCTCGGGTTCTTTGGAAGATGAGGACACAACCTTGCCACCTGATCCTAATAGCCCCGCGCTGGCCACGGCAAGCGTGGTTCTCAGAACTGCTCCTCCTGTCCCAATGCCAACCAATCCTCCTGCAACATCGGACGGATCTGCTCACAATGAGCGAAGGGAGAATTTGTCATCCAAATCCCTCCTCACTGAGCTTATCGGCCTGGAACCTGAACACCATGAGTTCGCCCACCTAGACATCCCGCAGGATTGTAGGGATATTTTGGCCCAGGCAAGAGCACCCTCTACAATCAGGACGTACAAGTTCAAATGGAAAAGATTCTGCCATTGGTGTACTGCCAACGGAGTCCATCCGATGCATTCCACGGCAGAGCAATTGCTACCATTCTTCCTGCACCTAGCCAGTTCTGGACTGTCGCATGCAACCCTAAGGGTTTTTCTAGCAGCTATTTCCCGTTTCCGGCAAGATGGATCAAGTTCCCTTTGTTCCTCAAGAATAATCCGCCAATTCTTTAAAGGCTTATTCCGTAAATTTCCGCCAGTTCGGCGTCCTCCTCCTTTGTGGCACCTCAACGTTGTGTTAGCGCAATTGATGAGACCTCCGTTCGAGCCCATTCACAAGGCCGACCTAAAATATCTCACTTGGAAAGTAGCCCTACTTCTGGCACTAACGTCTTCACGTCGTGTCAGTGACATCCATGCTTTTACCATCAAACCTCCGTTCCTGCAGTTCAAACCGGATGCTGTAGTGTTACGCACCAATCCATCATTTCTACCCAAGGTGCCTACTGACTTTCATATTAATGAGCCAGTAATATTAAAGACCTTTTTTGCCAATCCTCAGACACCTGCAGAACAAAGATTACATTCTTTGGACGTGAAGCGGTGTCTAAAGTTCTACATCAGTAAGACAGCTTCTTTCCGGAAATCCGATCAACTTTTTATAGCATATGGACGCTGTCATAAAGGACGTCAGGTTACTAAACCAACGATTGCACGCTGGATCTCGGCAGCTATTGTTTTTTGTCACCAAAGGGCAAATAAGCCTCTGCAGTCTCCAGTGAGGGCACACTCCACCAGGGCAGTCTCATCATCTACTGCCTTATTTGCTGGAGTATCTTTGCAACACATCTGCAGAGCAGCTACGTGGTCGACCAGACACACGTTTACTAAGCACTACTGCTTGGCAACTTTAAGCGAGGAGGATGCTGCAGTGGGACAGGCAGTGCTGCGCAATCTTTTTAAGTAAGGTGAGCCTCTTCCTCCAACCTCCACATTGTTTCCATTTATATATATATTATGCATTTTCAATGTTACAGTTGTTCGATACTGTTTTTATGCATAAGAAGATTGATTATCTTTATATATATTTTGAATCTATTTTGACATGGAAACAATGGTGATTGTTACTGCTAGCTATTCTATATTCAAGCATGTGAATCTATGAAAGACACCCTAATACTGGAGAAGAACAATTGTTACTTACCTGTAAACAGGTGGTTCTCCAGTATTGGTGTCTTTCATAGATTCACATGCGACCCTCCCTCCTCCCTTCAGAGGCTCTCTTCTCCTCATGCACTTTACAGTCACTCTTGTGCTACGAAAATCTGAGGTGAGAAGCTCTGAGGAGAAGGTTCTAGAGAGGGGCTGACGCCTGATTGGCTGGAGTTCGGACTTACATAATGACAGAGATAGACTACAAAGGTCTTTTGTCTCTCTCCATTGTATTCCTATGGAGTTTTTCTCTTATAGGTACACTATGTGTGTTTTACACCTATATACGCTAATTATGTGATTACTTATGTATATATTTTACTATATATATATATATATTGCTATTTTATTTACCGTGGGACTCCCACTCCGACGACGGGGAATATTCAAGCATGTGAATCTATGAAAGACACCAATACTGGAGAACCACCTGTTTACAGGTAAGTAACAATTGTTCTTCTCGGGCCTAATAATGTGGGGCATGCCTCGATAGGTAAATTGAAGTCAAAACACGTACAAGAATTATATTAATAAAATTCAGATATGCTGTCTGTAAGAATAAGCTGGCTCAATTCTCAAGATACGCTCTCATCATAGGTGTATGGGTGTGTCTGAGATATTCGATAATAACTAACCTAGACGTTCTTCGTCACATCTATCTAGCGTGAAAGATATTAATAGATTCTGTAGGCATAAGTCATATATACAGGATATGACAGTCCTTATCCACTGCATGCCAGGGATACCCATAATCCTACGATCCCTCGCCAGTAAGGACAAGGTGTACGGTGCTGTCCTTCATCCTACTGGTACTAAACTGAAGTATGTTAATTGTATCAAGACATGTGGGTGTTCATCGCTATAGTGCCCTGGATGTTAATACTAATCTAGCTCATTGCCTTCATGATACAAAATTACTCATTAGTGAAGGTATCCCTGATAGAGTACAGAGATGATGGTGAGCTGCACAGATTATCATCCACTTCCGATCGAAGTCCATGGAATATGGTCATTCAGGCCATGTGCATCCGTTTTCATTTTGAAAATCCATCTTTGTTCTCTTGTGAACAGGAATCTGGAAGTATCCGTTATGTGTTGGGGAATCAGAGGTCGTTCAAGCACGATCCACCTCAGATCATCGGCTTTATGTCGTTTAGCCAAGAAATGATCTGTGAGGCAAGTGGACTGTTTTTTACATCGGATCGTGCTCTTGTGCTCACTGATGCGGAGCTTAATCTTACGTGTCGTGTGTCCAATGTACTTCAGAGAGCACAGGCACGTGATCATGTATATCACGCACTCAGAGTTGCAATTAGTGTGACTGTTTAGTATCCAAGGGCGACTTGTACCTATATCTACTGATATAGTCTTGGTCGTCTGAGGACAAACGTTACAGGAGCCACAGGGGTAGTGACCTCGTACTGGTGGTAGTGACCATAGAGTGTTACTGGTACGTGCGAGCTGCGTTGGTGGTCGTGTGTGTACCAGGCTGTTATGTAGACTGGGACCCTTTTTGAATGCAAATAGGGGTGATGGAATAGTCTCTGAGGCCACATTCAAAGTGTGCCAGTGTTTCCGTATCGTTTTCTGTAATCTGTTGGACAGGGTTCAGAAGGTTGTTACAAAAGTCAATCTGTCAGTAGGGGTCCTAGAAATGCTGTTATCCAGTAACGCATCCCTGTTATTGTTGGATGCTCTCTTCCAGGCCTGGCGTACTAATCGTTTAGGATACCGACGTGACCGAAGTTGAAGTGCCAGTTCGCTGGCATGTTTGTTAAAGAGATCCTTGGTGGAACAGTTCCTCCTGACATGTAGGAACTGTCCCACAGGGAGATTTTCTCTAAGGGCCCTCGGATGATGACTATCAAACAATAGGAGAGAGTTTCTTGACATAGGTTTCTTGAAAAGTTCACAATGTAAAGTATCCCCAACGGGAAAGATGGAGATGTCGAGGAAGGACAACCGTTGTTGATTATACTCGACAGTGAACTTCAAAAAAGCATTTTGCTGGTTGAGCCAAGTATGGAAAGCCTGGATCTCTAGGCTTGTTCCTCGCCAAACCACTAATATATCATCTATGTACCTCTTCCACAGCACCAGATGTTTACGGAAAGGGTTGCTGTGGTTCAGTACATGATGTTGTTCGAATAGATGAACATAGAGGTTGGCGAGGCTTGGCGCAAAGACACTCCCCATGGAGGTGCCCGAGATTTGCAAGAAAATCTGATCCTCGAATCTAAAGAAATTTTCCGTCATTGCAATCCTGGCACACTCCATAATGAAGTGGACGGGAGTCATACTGTTCAGATCACGAACTTAGATAGAGGCTCTAATAGTGAGCCGATCCCAGAGATGATGGAACGTCCCGAAGGAGGGTGTTGGTTTTTATGAATCTTAGGGAGGCAGTAGAAATAAGGCTCACTATTAGAGCCTCTATCTAAGTTCGTGGATGTCTTTTTACGACCTATGGTGTCAGAGATGCCCACCTATCTCAAAGACACCTCTGATGTCTTACGGATGTTGCCAGATATCGAGTTTAACACCAGTACCGATATTCTGGCCAGTTTTGATGTAGAGTCACTCTACACTTGTATCCCGCAACTAGAGACTCTAGATTCCATTAAAAGACTCCTGGAAGCACGTGATCTGAACAGTATGACTCCCGTCCACTTCATTATGGAGTGTGCCAGGATTGCAATGACGGAAAATTTCTTTAGATTCGAGGATCAGATTTTCTTGCAAATCTCGGGCACCTCCATGGGGAGTGTCTTTGCGCCAAGCCTCGCCAACCTCTATGTTCATCTATTCGAACAACATCATGTACTGAACCACAGCAACCCTTTCCGTAAACATCTGGTGCTGTGGAAGAGGTACATAGATGATATATTAGTGGTTTGGCGAGGCACAAGCCTAGAGATCCAGGCTTTCCATACTTGGCTCAACCAGCAAAATGCTTTTTTGAAGTTCACTGTCGAGTATAATCAACAACGGTTGTCCTTACTCGACATCTCCATCTTTCCCGTTGGGGATACTTTACATTGTGAACTTTTCAAGAAACCTATGTCAAGAAACTCTCTCCTATTGTTTGATAGTCATCATCCGAGGGCCCTTAGAGAAAATCTCCCTGTGGGACAGTTCCTACGTGTCAGGACAACTGTTCCACCAAGGATCTCTTTAACAAACATGCCAGCGAACTGGCACTTCAACTTCGGTCACGTCGGTATCCTAAACGATTAGTACGCCAGGCCTGGAAGAGAGCATCCAACAATAACAGGGATGCGTTACTGGATAACAGCATTTCTAGGACCCCTACTGACAGATTGACTTTTGTAACAACCTTCTGTACCCTGTCCAACAGATTACAGAAAACGATACGGAAACACTGGCACATTTTGAATGTGGCCTCAGAGACTATTCCATCACCCCTATTTGCATTCAAAAAGGGTCCCAGTCTACGTAACAGCCTGGTACACACACGACCACCAACGCAGCTCGCACGTACCAGTAACACTCTATGGTCACTACCACCAGTACGAGGTCACTACCCCTGTGGCTCCTGTAGCGTTTGTCCTCAGACGACCAAGACTATATCAGTAGATATAGGTACAAGTCGCCCTTGGATACTAAACAGTCACACTAATTGCAACTCTGAGTGCGTGATATACATGATCACGTGCCCGTGCTCTCTGAAGTACATTGGACACACGACACGTAAGATTAAGCTCCGCATCAGTGAGCACAAGAGCACGATCCGATGTAAAAAACAGTCCACTTGCCTCACAGATCATTTCTTGGCTAAACGACATAAAGCCGATGATCTGAGGTGGATCGTGCTTGAACGACCTCTGATTCCCCAACACATAACGGATACTTCCAGATTCCTGTTCACAAGAAAACAAAGATGGATTTTCAAAATGAAAACGGATACACATGGCCTGAATGACCATATTCCATGGACTTCGATCGGAAGTGGATGATAATCTGTGCAGCTCACCATCATCTCTGTCCTCTATCAGGGATACCTTCACTAATGAGTAATTTTGTATCATGAAGGCAATGAGCTAGATTAGTATTAACATCCAGGGCACTATAGCGATGAACACCCATATGTCTTGATACAATTAACATACTTCAGTTTAGTACCAGTAGGATGAAGGACAGCACCGTATACCTTGTCCTTACTGGCGAGGGATCGTAGGATTATGGGTATCCCTGGCATGCAGTGGATAAGGACTGTCATATCCTGTATATATGACTTATGCCTACAGAATCTATTAATATCTTTCACGCTAGATAGATGTGACGAAGAACGTCTAGGTTGGTTATTATCTAATATCTCAGACACACCCATACACCTATGATGAGAGCGTATCTTGAGAATTGAGCCAGCTTATTCTTACAGACAGCATATCTGAATTTTATGAATATAATTCTTGTACGTGTTTTGACTTCAATTTACCTATCGAAGCATGCCCCACATTATTAGGCCTGAGAAATGAGAGTAAGCGATCCAGCATTTGAGCTGTGATAGTATCCGTAAAATGGGTTTGCCTGTAGTCAGATTAGAGTGTGTGTGCCCATCATACTAAAACGGTGGCATGAATCATAATCACCATCCATATGCCTGCTCCGGCTGCCCGGTGCATGAATATTGAGGTGAAGTGCACCCCTGGGGCTCCAGTCGAGGCAGGCGTCTTACACAGAACATGCGTGGTTAGGACCAGTGTCTTGACGAATTCAAGTCGGCCCTACGCGCAGAGACATGTGTTGTAGGCGCCTTCTACAGAACTTGCGCTTTTACGGCACCACGCGCAGAGACATATGATGTAGGCGCCTTCCACTGAATATGTGTGGTCACTGCCAGTATCTTGACGATCCTGAGTCGGGCGCATGCGCAGAGACTAGTGTCTCTCCGCCGATGCTTTCCCAAAGAGTATCCCCACATTCTAACTCTAATAAACGCGGAATGCTTGGTGGTTTGGTTATGGGCAACGATGTTGTTTTATTTAATTTATCCATTCCGACACCGGCTTCCCTTGTATATTAAGAATCTAGCGCGCGCACAGACACTATCTTCTCATAACTATGCAGACCGCGCATGCGCATCAAGTCGAGTGTTGTCACCATTACGCATGCGCCTTTCAATATGCTGGTCGGACATGAGATTGCACTCAACAGCTGTTTGTCGTGAATGCCGTCACGATCCAATTAGAGCGGGTATTTAAGGATTCCCCTCCTTCCTGTCGTCACCTCCCAGACTGCTTGTAGTCTGGTCCGAAGTACCGACGGACAGGTAAGGAGAGGGAAATCCTTGGTACCGCTGCTAGTAGACTTTCTGCTTTGGCTGTTTTGGGGAGAATATCATGCTATTGGACTCTCCTAATGAAAGATAATACAGCGGGTAGCACCGCTTTTCCAGAGGGACCTGACGCCATCAGCCCATAGAGAGAGGGTGATACTTCCTCAATTGTATGAAGGGAGACAGGCCCCCTGGTTTTTTCTGTTTTTTCTGTTGTTTCTGTTTTTTAATTATACTAATTTGGCCAGTAACAGCTCCTGCCTATGCTAAGTAATATGCAAATTCACAGGTGGGGTAGTTGTACGAACTGAGAATCTTCCTGGCATGTCTGTCTTGTCACACATGAGGGGCTTATTTATCAGAGTTAGGGATTTAGTGGTTTTGAGATGTTGAATATACTGTAAGGAGTATCAAGGGACTAGTATCTACATGCAACTTGTTCTCTTTTGTCCTTACATTTTAACAGAGCGGGGCTTCCTTCACCGAGCAGTCAGCCGGGTGAGGTGAGGCTTTTCTCCCACAGAAAGCTGGGTGAGTCCAATTTATATTCTAAAAAACTCTATTGATTTGTAGCAATGCTATGGTTTTGACAACGATGACAGTGCACAAAAGGGCACTGCATGATAGGAGTCATTGATGCTGTGTACTTGCATGTGAGAGACCTTTCTTATGGTTTGATTTCTTCTCAATCTTTTTAGGAAAGAAGATAAACTCTTGTACCTGAGCAAAAAGATTGTTAGTCAGGTAGGGTGGCTATTGCCACACTTTATTTAATAACAACGTCGTATTATCTTAGAGGATGTGTTTGTTTTTTCACATTATTTTTCACTGAATAGATTTATCCTGCAGTAGCCTTGTTTTCAATCAATTTAGGTCCTGAAGAAAGCCGGGTGAGTCAACCATTACGGCTGAAACATGTCGACCCCACGAGACCAAGTCAGGAAATAGTAATTTTTGTTTAAGACTATTTTTGGTTTTAGATATGACACCTGGGCAATCCCTAATAAACATATTTTTTGCCCATGTAGTCGTTTTTAATGCACTTTTCACGTTAGAGCACTGCACATTTTTTCTGAGTCCTCAATAGTTGTTCTATACACTGCGCCAGGAGACTATTCTATTTTGGGATTACTTGGACGGGCACCCAACAGGGCCGGCTGGCTCGTTATCATGGGCCCAGACCTCTATCCCTCAGAGTCTCAGATGACGAAGCTCCGCCAATAAGGGTGGGCTGATGGACTCTTAACTTCTGGCTCAGTGATATACCGACTATTTGAAGAGGCCCTCGTCTTGTTCACAGCATTCAGGGACTTTCTGTCTGTCATGTTTGGACCTAAGATCTTCTGTTAGTTTTTCTGTACTTGCTGGGGATTGAAGGTGTTATGGTCCTTAAACTAATCCCCTTTGGACCCTCTTATATATATTGTGTGTTTAGTTCTTTAAAATGTTCCCATTTGGTGACAGCAGCTTCCGGTACACTCCTGGCATTAGTCTGACATGGGAGGATTATGATGGGTTTGCTTTCAGTGACACTGGCGCTATTTCCTTGCTTCACTACATAAAAAGGACCAATTAAGTTTGCAGTACAGACTTTGTCTTATTTACTGTCACCCTGAATAGTAACTGTTAGCAATGCAGGTAAATGATGACATTCGTTGTTATAGATCTTTGTTATTGTTCACTGAGGATGTTAGTCCAGTTACCTTGATGATGATCATCCCAAATTCTCAGACACAAAAACCTTTGATTTGTTTTATTTTGGAAATGGTAATGGCAGTAAGTCCACAAAGTGCTGGTGATCTATATTGTATAGGTATTTTGACTTGAGAAATGCTTTATTGGAGCAAAATGTGTATGGTTTTCATATGAGCAGGAAATCTCGCACTTTTTAATTCTCAATACTTTTTATTCAGGTTGTACAATGCCAAAGCGAACATTATTACCAGCGACCAACCAAACCATTGATTGTTACACTAGTGTGCCATATGACTTACAAATACGTGAGAAAAGTCCTCCATAAGAGAATACATTAAAATATGTGAAGGGCAATGTGAAAACTAGAGAGGTAAAGACTAGGAAAAAAAGTAGAAATGGAGAAAACAGGTTAACAGGGAAAATGTAATTGTAAATGTATTTAAATGGTTACAACCTTTGACAAGGTATTTTAACGATTAGCACGATACACCGGATCCCAAGATTAGCAGCGCTTGAAATGCAAAAATAGAAGTGCGGGTACTCTGTGCCAAAGTACCTGCTTG
This sequence comes from Triturus cristatus, assembly GCF_964204655.1. Classification (NCBI taxonomy): domain Eukaryota; kingdom Metazoa; phylum Chordata; class Amphibia; order Caudata; family Salamandridae; genus Triturus; species Triturus cristatus. Next base: position 80,309,126 of record NC_140586.1, on the reverse strand, counting down.
TTTCTGAGAAGTGCTGGTACTCTCCAATTAAAAGTATTACGTTTTTCTTGAGAGGTGCAGGCACTCTCCTGTCAGAATTAAAAACTGCCAGTAACTAGGGCAAAATCGGTCCTTAGTTGCTTCTGTTCCAGTTCAGGGAGGATCTGGCTGGCAGTTCGGACTGGACTGTTCCCATTGAAGCAGGGTCAAGACTGATTTGCATATAGCTTAGTCCAAATTGAGGCGGCATGGTTTGTAGAATAATGATGGATTGGGATGCAGCCCTAGTGATTACCAGTGGCTGAAATTAATTCAAGCATTCCATCCATCACTGTTTTGTATACAGTCACATTACCAAACAACATTCCTTTCAAGCCACTCCTCTTGGCATTGCCAGTGCTTGTTCACGATACAGTCAAGAACCACTATCTCTCTGGCAGTCCCTTGACGGAGGTTTATTCTGTCTCATCCTCCTTTCTCTTCCACGCATGTACTTTAAAATGTCACTTTTCTCCCTGTGTGACTCAATCTTAGCCGTTATGAGGCCACCGGTACTGTACTGCGTTGAAAAGCATGTCAGATCCTCCATCGGATCGAATTGCAGGTAGCATCCACACCTCTTAGGACGACTACTCCATAGACTGCCTTGAACGGGGCTTGGGCCCCTTCCAGCTTCAATATTAAGTGGTGGTTCCTCGTTTTTCCAACATTTAGGAACACACCTCGACAATCTCCTACAATGTGTCTGGGCCTCCAAGGACCTCTTTCTCACTGGGCAGGCCAGGAGCTCTGTGGGCCGTGCATGTTTTAGGCACCATCTTGGTTACCCGCTCTTCTACCATTGGAGGGTGGTTCCTTCACAAATTACTCCACATTGCTGAGGCCTCCTGCGTTCTCGGTGATACCGGTCTTCTTTCTTTCGTTCACCACCAGAAAGACTCAATCATTGTGAGAAATTGGCCTGGCATATGCTGTCCACTAGTTATAGGGGACACCTTGCACCAGTCCAATTCGACTCTTAAGGTGATAGGTTAAAAGACAACCTTTAAAGAAAGCTATCCTAGTGGTAGCTGTGGAGAGCAGCCTTCAGGCTAAGTCTTGAAGGAGTGTTAAGCTTATTGTTTTACCATGGATAACCTCTTGAATGACCAAATGAAAAAGTAGTCCACACAGGTATATATTAAAAATATATGTATTTATACTAAGAACAAATCCCACTAGTCTCTTGTGAGGCTGGAGGTAAAGATACAATTCAATAAAGCATTTAAACAACAATTAATAGCACTGGAATCACAGGGCCCCAGGGGGGGGCCAAACCATATATTAAAAAAGTGGTATAAGAACCACGACAGTTCTGCAGACAGTGCCTAGGGCACTTAGGGTCACTGGCCCCTTACGAAACCACCCAAGGTAGTGAGGAAGGGGACCCACGGGAGACGGGTGCAGTGTTTAAACTACAGTCGGGATCTCTATTAAACCCTATGGGAAATGTTGCGGTTGGAAATTACAAGAATCTGGACACTTCTAGCAGGAGGTCGAGTTCAGGAGCTTAGAGTTAAGCTTTTGGAGGGCCCACACCCACGACAGTACCGAGGTACCACTGTTACCTGCCCCAGGGAAGCCGGGTGCATAGGTCGTTTTCGATGTCGGGTCGCGATCTTGTTTTCAATAGAAAAAGGTGAAGAACTGCTGCCGGCGTGAAGCGTTGTCGATGTCGTGCAGATTGAAGATGTAGATCTTGAAGGAAAGGACCTGAAAGCAGAGGGGACAGAGTCTGGGGCACTAGCCAGTGACCAGGGAGCTCAGGAGAAAGAGCCCTTCAATGTCGGGTGTTTTCAGGTTGAAGACGGCTAGCTTGGATCAGCAGCCACGGGGTCCAGGAGGCTTCAAGGAAGGCCAGCTTCTGGAGGGCGACTGTCCCACGAAGGATGAAGGCAGCTGCGGTGTTAGTGTCTGGATTGGATCCACTAAGCCTTGACAACCGTAACCCAAGCAAGGATCACAAAACAGCTACGGTGCAGACCCACGAGGTCTGAGCGAGGTCTCCAGCGAGGAGACTGTAGAGCATGCCTGGAGAAACCAGAGGAGCCCTTTAAAGTAAAGATTGACCTCCGCTAGGGCCCACCAGTCGAGCGACAAGGGACCACGGGAGGCAGCAATTTGGAGTGCGTAAAGATGAGCCCACGGGTCGCCGGAGCGGGCTGGAGCGTCGTCCTTTGGCACAAGTAATGCTGAGAGGTTGGCTCAATGATGGGCCAAAGGACAACTTCCCCGCTGGTCGGGGTCGTGTGCTGTGCAAGAGGTGGCCGGTGTCCTGGGGTATTGGGGATCTCGGCACCCACAGGGTCCACGGTGCTGAGCTTTGCTGTGCACACTCACTGGCCTCTAGGATGCTTGGAAATCCACCTCAGGGTAGGCAGAAGTCTTCGATGTCCGTAGGAGCAGCGGAGTTCCAACTGGGTCACTTGCAGAGTTTCAGGTGCCTGCCAAGCAGGGGGGTAACTTCTTTACCCCAAGGGAGATTTCTTCATTCAGCTGTGCGGCAGCTCGTCAAAGGTTCAAGTCTTTGAAGTCCAAGATTAATCTGAGGCTCTTGGGACCCTGCACCCACCTTTATCCAGATATTAGGGGAGTGTCTGAATCAGAGCCCACCAATGAGAGTTCAGGCGGGAAAGGGTGGCTACACCCTCTCCTCTTTGTGTGTTTTCCCGTCTGGGCAGGGGACAGGATGCCCCTGAACCGGTTTGAGGCGGTGTATGCAGAAGTAGGCACTGGAGAAGCCTACATGCAAGTTTGAAAGACATCCTATGGTGCACCCACCCAGTTCCAATCCACATAGTCTGTCTGGGAACACCTCCCTGCAACAAGATCCCTATTGTCCAGCTGCCGTGGCTGGAGTTCTGCCCAGCAACAGGCAGCCAGAGTCGTGTGGGTGGCGGGTAGCATCCATTTTGTACTACTTGTGCACTTTTAAATTGGTGTCTAAAATCTGCTGCTTTTACCATATCATCCCTCTAGCAATAATGCGGTTAAGAGTATATGGTATGGCTGCACTACAAACAACCCAGCAATAGTTTTAACGAAGGTTGCAGAGGGGCCCTACTCAGGTAGGGGTTCCCCCTCACATATATCTCAGCACCCTGCCTTGTAGGATTAGCAAGGCCTGCCTTAGGGGTGACCTATGAGGATATATGTGTTGTATTTAAGTGGGATACAGGATACCTATATCCCTGTAAGGGGTGCAAGCACCACCTTACCCAGACTACAGTAGTGGTCTGGTGGTGTCAGTTTGTATGGCTGTCCCAGGGGTGGCACAATGAGTGCTGCAGCCCCTGGTAGGCCTCTGAGGGACCCATGCCCTGGGTACCTAGGGTACCATCTACAAGGGGCTAATAGGGTGTCCTCAGTATCCAATTGGTTTGTACCTAGGATACTCACATTAGTTTAGAGAGGAAGCAGATAGGCTGGGGTCCTGGATAGCAGGGCCACAGCCTGGCTAGAGTCAGAAAACAGTCAAAACATCAGCAAAAAGTTGGGGGCAACTATGCAGTCGATGCCACTCTCCTACAATCATGGTTAAAAAAGAACCAATCACAGTGCTCCTGGCACTAAAGTATGGGAGCCACATATGGAGCTCGCAGCTGGAGGCGTCCATTCCATACACCACCCTACCTTCGTCCAGTTTAGCCTTGTCTAAAGAGAAATGTTTCTAGCAGTGATTCTAAATGCCATATATATAAGTAACTTCTTCCTAAAGATCTGAACCATGACTGACATATACAGATATTACCAATTTTTATTTTAGAGTATTTTGTGGACAGCTGTCAGGCACTGTTGGCTAATAGATTGGCAATGAGGTGTTTTTAATGTAGATTTCATGTAATGGGTTTTGCAAAACGACTTTTTTTCCAGATGAAGAAGTTGTTAATTTCTCCGCAAAGAGTATTCCAGCAATCCAATTTGGCTAATATATACTTCTATATACTTCTGATTGAAATTCCGGACAGAATACTTTTTTGGGGGATATTTTAAAGCACCTGGGATTGCTTTATTAGTTTGTGACCCTGTGTACAACATGGAGTCTGTGCCTACTCCCAGGCTTTTGAATTATTTTTTTTAGACATCTCAACCTTGTCAAAATTTCTGAGGGTTGCCAATAAAATGGCACAATGTAAGTGTTAAGCAGGATGCCAGAATCTGTTTTCTGCACATCGTTGGTGATGGTCTTTGCAATGATCTCTGTATGGTAAGATTATTGGCTGTACTTAATGGACCTTGTCTCACCCCCTTTCAGAGCGCTATTTTCCTGTTCTTCGCTGGGAGAATAGAAGAGATAAAAGGCAACATTGATGAGGTGAGAGCTCTTCCCAAAAATAAATAAACTACGAGCTCCTGAAGGCTGGAATGGATACAGTCCACGCACTCTTGCATGCTCACGATTCATCTTGTTCATGTGGTTTGGTGTCTTTATAAGTAACGCTTGTTCTCTTTCTTCCTTCTTCCTTTCTGGTTCATACCTACTTTTTCATTGGTAGCTGTTGCTGGAACACTTTCTTGTAATATTGCAGTATATTTAAGTATATTTTATTGCAGCATATTTGATTTCTACTAAAATGTCCCCAAATTATGAGGGACACAATAGACCTGCTTCAAATAGGGTCTCAGAGGTTTTGTGGATTTATTATGAACATATAATCTTGTTAGATTATATTCATTCTGTTTGTTTTTGGTTAATCCTAGTTTTCTTCCTCTGTGCCTTCTCTGGACTAATCTAGCCTTATTTCCTTTTATTGTATGTGATTTAATGTCGGTTGATTCTGGCTTTTGTTCACTGGGCTTTCTCTCTAGCTTTATCTTGGCATTCTTTTTGTTTTAGTGTTGCTTTCGGACTCTGTTGTCTTTATGATATTTCTCAGGCTTAACAATGACAATCTCTGTCTCACACTAGGCCATTGCTCTCTTTGAGGAAGGATGTGCTGCCCAGCAGGCATGGAAGCAGTTTCACCACATGTGCTACTGGGAACTGATGTGGTGCTTTGCATATAAGGGGATGTGGAAAATGGCCTACTTTTATGCAGACCTTCTGAGCAAGGAGAGCCGCTGGTCCAAGGTAAAGGCTTGTCAGGGTGGACTGAGCAGCAGTTAGCGGGCCAGGAGTGTGAAAGACAGATTTGGGGGTGGCGGCCTCTGCAGCATGTAGCGCAGTTGTTAAAGCAAATGGGGTGACCCCGTATCCCCCAGAACCTGGGAAGTCAATTGGTATAAGAAACAATTGGTTCTGTAGGGTATTTCACTCTAATACACTTAGTTCGTTATTTAATTTGGGCTCACCACCTCTTTGGCACTTTAATTTTTTTTTTTATAAATAGATGACTCCACCAATGTAAGTATATAACGAGTCAATGACCCCAGAAACCAGTAAAGAATCAGGAGGTATATTAATATTCATATACCATGAGTGCTTACACTAGCCCACGGGGCCTTTGGTTTCAATATACGAAGAGTGCACAAGCAACAAGTGGGTACAAAATATACAGTGGGTGCAGAGTGTCACAAATACAAACATTTAAACATTACATATGTTACACAACAGTACAAAACAAGAAATTAAATGATGGGGTCCAGGGTTAGTTCAAATAGATTCAAGCTTATGTCCTTATTGCTAGGATGTGTGATATGCTTGATCGCAATATGGAGTACCTGTAGTAATCGTCAACGTTTTGACCCTATTAAGTTTTGGGCTCATATCTAGCATCACCACGGGTCTTCATCAGGACAAAAGAAAATGAATATATGTCCGTAAGTAAATGGCATCTGGTTATAATCCAGTGTAAATCATAAGTGTGGCCTCTCTGGAATGGGGGCCCTACGATAAGTTACCTGGGCACCAAGTTGGTTGTCCAGATTTGGATATGTGGCAGGGCACCTTGTAGCCCATTCACATGAGGTTTGGTAAAATATCCCAAACCCCCCGATATCCAGATAGGATTCTCATAAAAGTTAGAGGACGAAGACCGTATGTGCCTCTCTGCAGCTAATGCATGCTTCGTCATCTGGATATTTGTGCTGGTTGTTGATGAGTAGAGCGCTTGGTGCAAGGAGGTGGTCACTGTTTTTGGAGACCGCTGTACCCAGCATGATTACTTGCCATACATGCTTGTCACTGTGGTGCTGTTGAGTGTTTTGGACTCCATAGACTTTGCTTACAGAGTGTCCGGAGTTACTGCAGCGTTTCTGCCTTGCTTAATTGTGTTACTGGTTAACAGCTCTAGCAATGCTTTCCTCTTTTCCCTCCTCAGGCAATGTACGTTTATATGAAGGCCGCCTTCCTGAGCATGCTGCCCCTTGAGGAAACCCGCCCCTTTGGGGAGCAGGAAGTGGAGCTCTTCAGGTACTGTGGCGACAATGTGCTAAAAATCTCCTGCCACTACCAAATTCAACAAGTGTTGCTATCAGGGAAGACCATGTGATTACTGTTTAGGGAGCAGTTTGCTCACTCCATTCGGTGTTTCACAAAAAACTGTACGAACTAAATGGCAGATTTACAAGAAACTGATGCATCTGTAGAGATGTGTCAGTTTCCCAGCGCCAACTTGCGATACCATTGCGCCACCATGGATGCCGCGTATTTACAATATGGTGTACCATGGCGCAAGAATTGACAAATGCGTCAGAAATTCTGATGCATCTGTTGGCCCAAACGTTACGCATTGCTGGAATTGTGTCGCAAGCACGATGCAACTCCAGCAATGCATGTTGAGGCCAATACTTATTGTACTTTATCACTCCTTACGCCTGCTTCAAGCAGGCATAAGGTTTTGATGCAGTGGCGTCCTAGAAGAGGTGCAGTGAAATTTTGTAGATTTCACTGTGTCACTTTTATGAGGCTTTCCTGCATTGGAACGCCCACCCTGCATACATTATACCTGACACAGGTATAATGTGATGCAGAGCTTTACAACTTGACGCATCTCCCTTGATGCGTCACGTTGTAAATTGGCCGCATTGGTTATGCCGCCGTTGCATCACAAAAGCTAAGCAACTGCGGCACAAAAGTGTTGCTGGGGGCTTGTAAATCAGCCGCTAAGCGTCCAGCTGTGCCAACTCCCCTTAGTCCATGCCCTCACTTCAAGCACTGGCATCCACTCACATCCCTCTCAGTACATATCAACACTGGCAACGGCAACCTCTTCATTCCAGCACTGGTGCAAACACTTAGTTCTGGAAGTGCACCCCAATCCTGACCTGCTACATGCTTTCACAAGTTAGTAGCGGGGTAGCATGCTGCTTTATCAGAAAAGGTCAGTTCCGCTGCACTAACACGTCCTCTCCTCAATGTTTAGACTTGTGCCATCTCTGAAGCAGAGGATTGCCGGGAAGTCACCTCCGACAGAGAAGTTTGCCATCCGGAAAGCAAGACGATACAAGGACAGCCACCCAGTGCGGCTCCCGGTGCCGGCTCTGGTAAGAGGTTATTTTTGGGTGATTGCGCCCAGTGGTACAAGTGGCACTTCCTTCCCTGGGATGTTAATGGTGCATGGACTCTTTTACTCCACAGGAGATGATGTACATGTGGAATGGCTTCACTGTGCTGGGGAAGCAGGCAAAGCTGGTGGAGGAGACACTGGAGACGCTCTGCCAGACAGAGCGTGCGCTACAGGGCTCTCCAGGTAAGTGTAAAAATGTGAACGTGTGGAACGGTTTCAGTATGCTGCGGAAACAGCTGAGGCCAATGGAGGACATGTGGCGCCATACTGAGCAGACTGTGCGAGATGTGCGTAGTGACGCGGTTCCTATCGCGCGGCCATCATAGAATGTTGCCAGAGCTTGTGGTGTGCTGTGTGTGTGCTGGTTATACCTTCGAGGTTGCTTCCACTGCAGGGTATCTCCATCTGCTGACACAGTCTCTTCACGAATACACTCAGCTCAACATTACAATGATAAATGCCTTTGTTACACTGGCGACAAGGATGGGATATGAATTCACATGGTTAAAACACAATGGATTAGCAGTGGGCCCTTCCGAACAACTCAAATTTGTTTGATTGCCTTCAAGCTTTGACTTGGCCGATTAGAGCCACACCGCTCTAGAAACACCCTTTTATCTACTTAGAGGAAGACAAATGTGTTGTGTGTTATGTCTAATATTGATACATATGTGAAATGAGCGATTTCACATGTTCCAAAGTGAGTTCGATAGGAGACAGAAAGTTGAAAATTACATAATTAAACGTTTCTTGAAAAGCAAACCATACTGTGGCCACCATTAACGTTGAATCAAATGTAATATATATGTTAGATGTCTTGTCAGAGTAAGGAGAGAGCATGTAGCCTTACGGCTAGAGCGGTTGACTTTGAACCTGGAGAACCCCCATGCCTAACAAAATGTGTCCATCTGTAACGAAACTGGTGCTTATGTAAAGCGCTCTGATACTCGATTTCTCGGGTCTAGTTCGCGCTATATAAAACCCTATTAAAAAAAAAAGGAATCCTTGTAGGAGTTAAAATAGTGAATCCAAGTTTAATGATGCAGGCAGGGTAAGAAAACAGGGGGGAATGCTATATGAACCGAAGAAGGGAAGGGGTGGACTTTAAACAGAGTATGTAGCATACCAATTATTTATTGAGCACAAGGACACAAGATGGAAGTTGCAGTCATATGGTTGGTAATGGTGAATTTGCCAACAGGAAACATTACTATACCAATTTTTCTAAACCACATGCAAATGTCGCACAGGGAAAATGCAGTTCAAAGAACACTGATACAAAAGTGCCACAACCTGAGGCAGCTGATATCGGCTCCAAGGTTACACGTTTAGGTCGACGAATTAATTCACCCACAGGTCTAAATGATTTTGTGTTAAACTGGTTTATTGTTATTTGTAAGGAAGTGTGTGGTGATGTTGTTCGTGCCGCGCACACATCATAGAATGTTGAAGTGCTAGCCATTCTCAGTAAATATTGGTCATGCATAGGCGCAAGAGCCAGTTGCTACCACACCGTTGTTTCACGAATACGCTAAGTTCAAGATTACTACGAGAATCTTCTTTGTTACATTGCCCAGCTAAAACAGTGAGCTATGCCTTTACACAAGCCCCCATAGTTATCCTCTTAGAGGGACCATATTGTGTGGACTAGACTTTATTGGCCAGATGCACTGAGGCTAAATTCAAGCACCTCGGCTTGCTCCAAAACAAGCCCCATGCTCCCATCCATTTGCAGAGTTTTGGGGTGCCTTCCAAACTTTCTGGATATACGTTTGATGGCTGTGCAAGAAAGCAAGCATGGACTTTGGTTTTGTTACAACTGGACCACAATATATGCAAAACCTGGATATTTGAATTAACCCTGCTTGAAAATGAAAAGCTATAAAATTGCAATATTTTTTTTACTGGCTCCAGTTAGACCACATGCACCGTCTGCCCCTGCATTTGGAGGCAGACGGGCATGAAACTGTGATTGGGTTTCATTATGTAGGTTTGACTACTAATGAAGTCAACTCCTGTCTCATTATTGTGTGCAAAACAGTGCACCAGAGTCCATAGTCAGCTCAAAAAGAAAGAAAATGTCTCTAAAGCACCGTCCTTCTGATAATAGTGGCATGTAATCTGTCAATCTGCAGAATCGAAAAAAATAGTTTAAAATAGCCCAAATCATGCACCATTGCAACTAATGCGGCTGCTGTGTGTGACTTCCTCAACAAGTCTATCTATGTTTACAGAAATGGAAAGAAATTCACTGCATTTAGCCAATAAAGGTCATTGGAAACCCCTTTAACTCCAATTGAACTTCTATCATTATGGACTGCATTGTGCCTTCGGGGAGGCGAAGAAAGATGTCTCTTCCCAGGGCTGTTTGGACATGTGATGCGGTCTGTGGACCACTGTGGGTGGGACTGAAGTTATATGCAGGGTCACTGGAATTATGCATCAGGAAAGCACAAATGTATGCAGCAGGGTTGACTAAATTATGCAGAAAGAAAAGGCAAAGTATGCAGCATGATGCGGCTCATTTTTTGATAGTATTACTTAATTATTTTGTCATTTTTACGCAAGGTAACACAGTCTTGGCAAAGATTTCACTTCATTAGTACTAGTTTAACAACCAAATACAGAAATAAGAAACTGAAAAATGACCAGTTAATCTTTGCAAAGAGACTTTCACTGTGCGTGAACACATGTTGCAACGTTTTTGTGAACTTATCCAGTATTGGGGTATCTTTCATAGATTCACATGCTTAGAATCATCCCCGCCGACGAGGGGGGAGTCTCACGGTACAATAAAATATATACATAATAATCATAAAAAACATTACACAATAGGCTACTATGGACAGCAAAGTCACTACATTAGCCTATCTTAGTCCTTTTGTAAAAAGAACCAAATTTGGAACACAGCCAATCAGGCTGCAGCACCCTCTTAGAACTTTCCACAGAGAGGAAAACCCTCAGAATTTCTACCGCACGTCGTGTGACAGGGAGTCTCCCTGAGCTCTGCTCAGTTTTCTTCACCTTTGGTTGAACTTTGTGAGTAGCTATGTCTGATTCTTCTAAGAAAAGCTTGTTTTTGCCTTGTTCTTCATGTGGGAAGAAGAGACTACATTTTGAAGATCCCCACAAGGAATGTATTTACTGTCTTTACCCAGCTCACAAGGTTAAAGACTGCACGATTTGTAGAATCTTCCCTGCCAAGACTTTGAAAGACAGAGAAGGAAGATTGCTGGTTTGGCTGGAGAAGTTGAAGGCTACATCTGATGTCGCTTCAGGAGATGATGGCAGAGTTAGTCCTCAGGTGTCCACCCCTCTAACTAAGAAGAGGGATAGATCTGATAATCCCCCTGAGTGACAGAGTAAGACCTTGAAGAAGCCTCACTCTGAGACTGGTCACTCTTCCTCTAGAAGAGGGAAGCTTTCATTCTCTTCAGAGGTGAAATCTGGTGAAAAAGGAAAGATTTCAGTGAAAACTGCCTCAAAACATCAGGATCCCGTCGACGTCGAAAAAAGCACCGTCGGCGACAATCTCCTCAGACGGTGAGTGCTTCCTCTTCGTCAACGAAGAACATCCCGTCGTCGACAATCGCTCCGTCGACGATGATATCATTACCTGCTTCATCGCCGTCGACGATACCAACGATGACGACTAGTCATTTCTCGTCGACGCCTACCTCGTCGTCGATGGGACACCCGCCATCAACTCTTCCGCCGTCGATGACGGTTCAACTCCCGTCGACGGGTCCACTGTCGACGACGATACAAATCCCGTCTGAGTCCACCGTCGATTACAGCAGCGGCTTCGACGACAACAACATCGTCGTCGACTGGTACTGACTCACCGTCTATGTACATCTCGTCGACGCTGAAGTGTAAAAGGCCTGCATTTTCACATATTACACCAGTTTTGACATCAAAATTATCGTCGACGTTCCCATCTTCAAGAAACTATTATCAGGACGTTTCTCATATTTCACCCTTGCCTCCTAGTCACTATCTTGAGGAGTCAGATGATGATAGACTTTTTAGCCCAGCACGCAACCCTTCTAAACTCCGGATTAAATATCAGGATGAAGATAATGAGGAAGAGTACTATGAGCCTTGTGAGTCTCTACAAGGTCCTCAAGAGACTGCATTTCAGCAGGAACCTATGGTGCAAATGCCTATTGCCTTAATGCAAGATCTGACGGCTATGTTGAGGGATTATAATGCATGTTTTCCATCAGCAGCGCCTTTTCCAACACAACCTACTACGCCTCCTGTTTTGCAGATCGCAGGTTCTTCTGCCCCTATTAATGAACCTCAGGATGTTTTACCTGCACAACGTTTAGTCCAGGATGATGATGATGTCGAATCCGATACTGTTGCAGAGGATGGGAAATTACCAAATTCGCTCACGACTGTGGATGAATGGGATGAATACTTGATTCCTACGCCATCTTCACCAGTTCCTCAGGCAGTAGATTCCCCTCCTGCAATATTGGAGGTTTTCATGCAATAATGGAGAGTGCGGCAACCCTATTTCATCTTCCTGTATCTCTGAACCACACAGATTGTTTCCTTTACGATTTTAAAGACCAGAGTAGGGAGTCCGTCCGTTCTATCCCTACAATAGATCATATCTGGGAAGAAGGAGCTAAGATAATGAAAAATCCATTTTCAGTGCCTGCGATTCTTCCTAGAATCGATAAAAAGTACAAAGCACCAGATAATGCTCCTGCTTGCCTGTCTGGACATCCTAGACCAGATTCCGTTATTTCACAGGCTGCTCAACGTAAGTCTCGGAATCCATCCATCCATGTTACAGCACCGCCGGATAAGGATGGGAGGCGCCTTGATAACATTGGTAAGCGATTTACCACCATGGCGGGTGCTTCAGTTCGTGCTACAAACTCCCTGGCGATTCTAAGGAGATATGACCGCAAATTATGGTCGGACATTGCTCCATATCACGATTACTTACCTGATGACAAGAAGCAGGAGGCAAGAAAAATTCTTCTTGAAGGAGAAAGGGCTGCATCCGAAATAATTGATATTTTTATGGACCTAGCCTCCTTGGGCTTTCGTCAACTAGCTGGAGCAGCAGTCCTCAGACGTCAGGGATGGTTGAAATCTACCACCTTTCGCCCTGAGATCCAAACAAAGATTTTGGACATGCCATTCGATGGTGATATGTTATTTGGAAAACACATAGATGAGGCACTGCATGACATAAAAAAAAAAACTGGCACTGCAAGAGCCCTTGGTACCTTACAATATAGGAAGACTCCTTTTCAGGGATCTAGGGGCAGAGGATCGTATTCCTTTCATGGTGGCTATCAAAGATACCAGTACCAAGGCAATCAGGGAAGACATAACTATCAACAGCGGCAACAGCAGCAGTCCTACAGAAACCCTCCGGCCGCCGCTTATAGACAGCAGGATAGAAGACGACAGCCTCAAGGCAGGAATTCTGCTAGAAAACAGTGATGACTTCTTAGCACCTGCAGCAGCTCTGCCACACCTTATTTACGGGATTCCAAATGTATCCCGACATCTCAACCATTGAAAAAGATTGACCACAGACAAGTGGGTCTTGGATATTCTCAAATTTGGGCATACCCTGGAATTTGTCAGTATCCCTCCTCCTCACCCACCTTTAAAGAAACATCCTCCACATCTTGCTCTTCTCAAGAAGGAATCAAAAACCATGCTCTCAAAAGGAGCGATAGAGTGCCTCGCTCTCAGGTGTGTAAAGGGTTTTATTCCAGCTTTTTTCTAATAAAGAAAAAGTCCGGGGAATCGAGACTTATCCTGGATTTAAAAAAGCAGAACAAGTATCTTCAAAAGAAATCCTTTCGCATGGTCACGCTTCAAGAAATCCTTCAGCTTCTGGATCATGCAGATTTCATGACAACATTGGATCTCCAGGATGCATACTTCCACATCCTCATTCACCCTAAACATCGGAAATTCCTTCGTTTCACTGTGGCAGGTGCTCATTTTCAATTCAAAGTCCTCCCCTTCGGTCTAAATTCAGCCCATAGAGTCTTTACGAAATTTCTGGCTCCGGTAGCAGCTCATCTCAACTTCAAGGCATACAACTTTTTCCTTATCTGGAGGACTGGCTAATAAAGGCTCCTTCTTTTCGTCAGGCTTCTCGAGCAATGTCCACATGCCTTCAACTATTTCAATCCCTGGGACTGTCCCTCAACATTCAAAAATCAGTTCTTTGTCCTTCTGAAAGGATTCAATTTCTAGGGGCAGTGTTGGATACTATCCAGGACAAGGCATTCTTGTCCAAAGAAAGACAATCACGTCTCATTTCTCTGGCATCAGAACTCCTAAAAAGAAGGTTCGCTTCTGTGAGACTCATCAAATCATTCCTGGGAATACTATCCTCAGCAATTCTGTTGGTACCTCACACCCGTCTAAGGATGAGGCTGATCCAAGAGGAACTAGACAGCCAATGGCTACAGATCTTGGGGTCATTCGACGACCTAGTGAAATTAACTCCAATTATGCGGGAAGCACTGTTTTGGTGGCTGCGCTCCAAGAATGTCTCAATCGGGCTCACTTTTCTTCCTTCTGTGCTGGAGTTCATTCTCACTACAGATGCCTCCCTAGAAGGGTGGGGTGCACACCTTCAAGATCTTTGCATACGAGGAAAGTGGTCCGCTGCGATGCCAAATATGCATATCAATTTCCTAGAGCTTCGAGCCATTTTCCTGGCATTGCAGTCCTTTCTCCCAAGGCTTCAAGGGTCAACAGTTCTCATCAGAACCGGCAACACCACTTGCATGCATTACTTAAACAAGCAAGGAGATACCCGTTCACACATACTGTCTCAAGAAGCTCTAAGCATTTGGGAATGGCTGCTTCCTCACAACATCACGATAAAGGTGGAACATTTGCCGGGAATTCACAAAACTCTAGCGGACACTCTGAGCAGGACTTCGAAGTCCTGTCACGAACGGAAGTTGGATCAATCAGTGGTGGAATACATATTTCGGATGTGGGGCAAACCAAATCTAGATCTCTTTGCCTCCAAAAACAATTGAAGTGCCCATTCTTTGCCAGTTGGGAACCAGAGAAGGGCTCGTGGGGGAACGCCTTCATGATGAGATGGACAGTGATCTTTGCTTATGCATTTCCCCCCTTTCGATAGCTCCCAAGTCTTCTGCGCAAGCTCAAAATGGAACCATGTTGCATGATCCTCACTGCTCCGCGGTGGCCACGTCAGCATTGGTTTACGGAGCTTCTCCTACTGTCCAAACGCAGACCATACCGCCTTCCTGCAGTTCCGACCCTGTTATAAATGAGCAAGGCCAGATTCTTCATCCTCGTCCAGTCCAATTGCATCTTCATGCATGGTTTCTGGATTCACAGAATTCAAGGAGATAGATTTACCTCAGGATTGTAGAGATATTCTTGCTAAGGCAAGAGTTCCTTCTAATTTAAAGACTTATGCTTTGAAATGTAAACGATTCTGTTCTTGGTGCAGTGATAGGGATATACATCCTTTACGATGTTCTCCAGATAAAGTTCTGCCTTATCTTCTTTCGTTATCTAAGTCTGGCCTAAGGTTTACGTCTGTTAAGCTACATTTAGCGGCCATATCGACCTACAGAAGTTCTGCAGGAGCTGCATCCCTTTGCTCTAATCGCTTGATCAAACAATTTATAAAGGGGCTTTTCAGAACTTTTCCACCCGTCAGAGCTCCTCCTCCAGAATGGAGGCTTAATCTGGTGTTACAACAGCTCATGAAGCATCCATTTGAGTCTCTTCACAAAGCTGACCTCAAGTACCTCTCTTGGAAAACGGCACTTTCAGTGGCACTCACCTCTGCTCGGAGAGTTAGTGAAATCCAGGCTTTCCCTATCAAACAACCTTATTTGAAATTCACCAATGATTATGTCCTCCTCAGAACTAATCCAACGTTTATTCCGCAGGTTCCCTCTACATTCCATCTTAATGAGCCTGTTATACTGCGTTCTTTTTTTCCCAATCCGTCTTCCTCTGCTGAAAAGACTTTGCATACCTTGGATGTTAAAAGGTGTCTGAAATTCTATATTTCACGTACTGTGTCCATCGGAAAGTCTGATCAATTGTTTGTTTCTTATGGTGGTCAAAAGCCAGGAACAGCTGTTACGAAATCCACCATTGCAAGGTGGATTGCATCTACTATCCAATTCTGCTATTCTAAAGCTGGACATCCTTTATCTATGAAACTCAAGGCTCACTCCACAAGGGCAGTGTCCTTATCTACTGCTCTTTTTGCCGGAGTACCTTTGGAGAATATTTGCCGTGCTGCGACCTGGAAAAATGTGCACACTTTTACACGGCATTACTGTCTCGGTCTGGCGACAGAAGCTGAACAGCTGTGGGTCAAGCAGTGTTGCGAAACCTTATTAAATAAGGTAAG
Source organism: Triturus cristatus (assembly GCF_964204655.1). NCBI lineage: Eukaryota > Metazoa > Chordata > Amphibia > Caudata > Salamandridae > Triturus > Triturus cristatus. Next base: position 80,293,253 of record NC_140586.1, on the reverse strand, counting down.
CCTCTGTAAGGAGGTGATTTTATCATTACATGTTAACATATACATGGTGTATTGTTTCTTTCTGTTTTTCATACTGTGCTTCTCACATATATATACATATATACGTATGTATATAATGCTTTCCCTTATTTGGGTTAGAATGTTGTATTGCATTTCTGTATTGGTATTACGAGGTATCTATTGTTTTCTTATGATACCCACCATCCGCTATACAGCTAAGGATTTTTTACTGCTAACTATTCTGATTCTAAGCATGTGAATCTACGAAAGATACCCGAATACTGGATAAGAAAACGAGTTACTTACCTGTAACGTCAGTTATCCAGTATTGGTATCTTTCATAGATTCACATGCGACCCACCCTCCTCCCCGGAGAGGCTCACCTTATTGCTATTACATACTTACTGTCACTTGTGCTACGAAAATCTGAGGGTTTGCCTCTCTGTAGAGTGTTCTAAGAGGGTGCTGCAGCCTGATTGACTGTGTTCCACATTTGGTTCTTTTTACAGAAGGACTAAGATAGGCTAATGTAGTGACTTTGCTGTCCATAGTAGCCTATTGTGTAATGTTTTGTATGACTATTATGTATATATTTTATTGTACCGCGAGACTCCCACCTCGTCGGCGGGGATGATTCTTAGCATGTGAATCTATGAAAGATACCAATACTGGATAACTGAAGTTATAGGTAAGTAACTCGTTTTCTTCTGGTTCGTTTGAGCTAGAAACCATTTTTTTTGTTAAAATCTGCAGATGATGGATTATGTGGCAGATGCGGCAAATCCATGATTATGCATAAAAGTCAGCAGCCTCAGAACTGCATAATTTCAGTCACCCTTGTTAAATGACATTTGCTTTTCATGGCTGACTGGAATAGTATAGGTGCGTAGGGTGGAATTATTGATTTGTATAAGTTGTTGCTGGTGAGCAGATGCTATACTGTTGGCAGGTTGGTAAGTTTTAGGTACGTTTTTGCTTGCAAGGTTGGTTTTGCTACTGTTCACACAGATCAGCTCGAAGGATGGAACAGAGTGCGGAGTCGAGGGAGAGTTGTGATATTGTCATGGCAAGTTCGACTAGGTGGTCAAGAGCTGTTGGCCAGGAAGGCCAGAGTTATGACATTGTGCCTATGAATGTGGGGAGATGGGTTTAGGAAGTACATTTGAGAGAACACATTTGGGTTTAGGAGAGGAGGGTGTTGGTTGGTAGATACATATTAAATATATAGTGAAGCTTGTAGATAATTTGTGAGGCAGTTGCCAGGTTGTTTGATGTGACCAGCACCTGTTTCATTAAAGCGGCCTTTTACACAGATATAATGCGGTTCATGGTTCTGCGCTGTCTCGCTCGATTGCTCTACTCGCCCTATCTCCAGCATATGTATTTCTTTGATTATATACACCACAGGGGTAACAAAGGCTCCTACGCCGCAGGGGTTCCCCAACCTACAAGGAACCCCCATTCTGCCCAAGGCCAATGAATATCTGTGAGATATGTTAGAATCATGGGCCCCTGATAACATTCTGCAAGGGGTCTCATCATTTTGCAATACGCCACAGAAACCACAGTCTGCTCCAAGCTGACAGAAGTGCTCCTGGAATTCTAATAATTTCTCTCAAGATCACAGTTTCTCTATTCCCTCACTAATAATTCCTTCCTTGGTTGCGCTAACTTCCTCTGAAAAAGAAAATGGCCTAGTAAAGAAAACTGTAATCTTGGTGCAGTGGTGACATCCAGTGGTCAGTCAAGGTATGACATGGGATTCGTTACTTGAGCGTGCATAAAGAGGTGCTTTGATACACAGAGTAGTAGCTGCTGGTGGCAGATAGACACTAGTACCAGCGTAGAATTGATTCACAGCGGACGATCACAGTACGACTGACTTAAGTGGCGCTTTTGAAGAATGCTTCCATGGGGGATCTCGGCTTCAAAGGAGGGCGGATGTGGGTTTGGGTAGGAGGGGAGGTTGTTAAACGATGGTAACATTTTTATACCGGACTGCTGCGAACGCTAAAAAGTCATCCTCACAGCTGAAAGATCGCGGAGCGCTTTAAGAACAATTCACTTCCAATCTCTTTCTTCTTGACAGCCAACGAATACCTGCACGACGACTGCTGCTCCGTGCTGCTCATGAAAGGTCTGTGCTTGAAACATCTTGGACGCACCACCCAAGCCGAGCAGTGCTTCAACTACATCCACCAGAGGTGAGGCCAGAGCTGGGGGTCAGGAGTGTAAAGCACTAGGCATGTCTCGTGCCCCACGGTCCTATAGACACAAAGGGGCTGTGAGTGAATTATGGACCAGTCAGAGTTTCTCTCCAGGGGTTGGGGGGAGGGCAAGGGGGCAACCTCCAGTGTGCTCTTGGGCACATTAATCAGCCGGGTTTTGATTTTAGTGAAGAGGTTGCTTTGATTCAATTGACTTAAGTTCTCCGTTCGTTTCAACTGGGCCATTTATAACCCATGAACAGGGGAGGCCTCGCTTTCAATTCCCCCTTCTTGTTGCAAGCTGAACATTAACCAGGGTACAAATCATCTTGTGCAGTGATCCACTGAACACCTACTTTTCTCGAGCCCAGTACTGGGATGAATGTTCAATAGGTGGTCGTCTGTACAAAAGACGGCTGACTCCAGGGCACCGCCGCCAGTGGTTACGAAGATGCCATTACGATGGGCCACATAGCACCTATCCGAGACAGTCAAGCTTCCTACACCCTGGATATCAATGGTTCATGATGACTCAGACACGGGTTGCTTCTGTTTGTAAGGCATGGGATATTTTATATGTTTATTTCCCTTTGCTTTTACAGCTTTTGGTTATTGTGCCCTGTTAGGTGTGAAAGGGTATTATAAACTGAGGGCATATTTTATGTTATGCATACAGAGCTGCATTGCATCCAGGCACTGAGTTTTAGACGCGCAGCAAATGTGACAAGATAAATGCAGAATATAAAGACATCTTTATTAATTGCTTAAACTTTTGCGACCTATCAAAAATCGGCTCGCAACCCACAGTTTGTATCTCTGTATCTGCCCCTCAGTGCCCCATTCGGTCCATCTGTCTCTCCGCTCATCACGGTGTCAGCCCATGGGCGCCATGGTTACTTTAATTTAAAGTAAACAAACTAGAAAAGAAGTGATATTGAAACAGACTCGAGTGTTCATTAGAACGAACAGTGGAAGGAGCGAGGGAGGATTTAAGATGTGAAGACTGCCATGAAACTGGATCTGAATGGATAGCATAATAAAGAAGCAGGAAGACTAGTCTGGTTCAGGGCGAGGTTCAAGAGAGGGTGTTTAGATGTTGGTTCCCAAACAACAGTACTAGCAGGTGTTCCGGCACAGTTTTGGACATAGGGTGCAGAAGAAGCTATTCCCAACACTGAAGACCAAATAGGTGTTAAGGAGCCCCAGCTGGGCCAGGACTGGGCACACTCAACGTCTAAGCTGGACACACTGATCCCATCCACCTGCCTGCTCCAGAGTGCTGCTGGGAGCTGTAGTTTGTAAGGCATTAATGGCATTTGTAAAACATTACACGCTGAGTTTCATTCCCATCGCAGGGCTTTATGGGGAGGAGTACAAGATGGAAGTTGTGGGGGGTCTCTTGAAGATTAAGTTGTGTTTCTCTGAGAGAGTGAATATACAATTAAATCTTATTGTACCTCTTTGAGATAGAAAATAGGATAGAAAAGAATTTGGCTGAGCCAGGGAACTCCTAGATTCTTGCCTACAGCCATAATCACCAGATGTGGCGAATTGATCATGGGCGTCTGACCTGCAGGGCAGTTGATGAGCGAAGGAGATTGATGTGGCAAGTGTCTGCTGGAACTTCAAACTGCGCTTCCGGCCTACAGGAAGAAGGGATGTGAGGCCTCTCAGGTCACCCTGAAATCGTATGCAGTTATCTTTTAGTCTTCTAGGTGGACAAAACAAGTCAGTGGGTATTGCTCTCATCAGGCAGGGCAAGCAGGCGGAAAGTAAGTTCAGTGAAGCCTATGTCTGGCTATTAACAGGCAGGCAGGGACGTCTTGGATCAGCCCTGGTTTTCAGCCATGTAAGCCTGCGTTGACCAAGTTCCTGAACTCCGCCCTCTTATGGAGATGGATGTCGAGCAAGCCTCTCTGACGACCAGTGCTGGAGTCTTCTGAGACTTATCTCTATTGCCCTTGGTATTACAACTACTGATCACACTTGGGAATTACCCACAGACTGTGCTCTCAACCTTCCCTACATGCCTAGTAAAGTTGAACGCTTTAAAATAAAACAAACATTGAGTACCTTGGCTTCTGGATAGGATGCCACGTTGCACACTTGAAGATCAAAAATAGCTGCCATTTTCAATGGACTCACTGTGGTGTGTCTGTGATTTTAGTTGGGTCAGAAGCTGCGGTGAGGCTGGGTGGGCAGAGGCATGGATCGATCGAAATTCGAGTATGTGCACACCTTGACAAGAAACCTTTTTTCCTTACTTCCCTCTTGTTGCAGTGAGAAGAAAATAAAATATGACCATTACTTGATCCCCAACGCTCTGCTTGAACTGAGCCTTCTTTACATACAGCAAGGTCGTAGCGAGGAGGCCATTCACAATCTGAGACGGGCCAAGTAAGTTTACCATGTTTTAGGAGGATATTCATTTAGTGCTACATAACACACATGTTTTTCTCTTCTCACGGTACAGGAAATGTGTAGCAAGGTTTTGCAAACCCGCAGAACTGGATACAGCAGCGTTACGAGAAGACTGTGTTGGGGTCTTACGCAACTACATTATTTTCCTAATGGAGGTTATTGAGTAACAGAACGATTGGGCCTGAGCTACTAAAGCAGTATGGGTTGCGACAATTGAGACCTTGAGAAACAGCAGCAGGATACAAGGGCTGTGGTCACATTGGGATGTGGAGGGCAGAGTAGGTGGGCTTTTGAGTTGAAGTTGAGGGTTTTGCAGTTACTATGGAGAGTTGGTGTTTGGATGGAGCCTTTGCTGGATGCCACTGAAAATGAATTCCAATAAACTGGAATCTCGCACAGTGAGCAAGTTGGGTACCTTGTGAAACCTGCAACCAATAGAAGGGGTGATGCAGGTCATAATCTGACTTCCTGTCGAATTAGTAAGACTGTATTCCATACGGTCAAAAGTTAGTTAAAATAGGAGTTTGTGCGTCTTCTTGTACAATTACCTTGTTGGTTTACGCGTTCTTACCGAAGTTCTTTAAATTTACATTTCCAAGTGTTTGTGTTTTTCCAGAAACAACTATAAGAAATACTCGATGGAATCACGGACCCTCTTCCGGATTCATGCAGCCCTTACCAAGTTGAAAGCTGGTGAGCAAGAAGAGACTGTTGCAGAAGAAGGAGACTGCAGCACCGCCCTTTAATGAAGGTTTACATTCCTTCTTCCTCCAAAAGCTTAAAATCCTGTATTCGCCAAACACGTCATCTACCGAAATAACACATCAAAGACCAATCTCAGAACTGGCCTTGCCCAATGTTGGTTTCCAGTGCCTCACTTGTGATGCACCTTTGTGTTTTTCGTATAGTGAGAAAAGCCATACATTTTATGTTGGAGGAAGAAGGCATGGCGAATCTTTGAAGGCCTGGGAAATCATCTCATCCATGTTCTGGAAGAGTGGGCGCCTGCCCCTATTGCAGCATCTATGCGCATGATATCCAGGTTATTAGACTGTCCTAATACCATTGGGTATGCATGGGTTCTCTCAAGTATACCTGTCTTGCACACCTTATATGTTAAGGCCTAAGCATCAAAGACCTATTTTTTTGTGGCTAGCGGACGAGATGCTGTGCGATTAACAGGACTTGTGCACAATGAGAGACTTAGTGTGAAACACACCTGGGCCAGGGTACCCAATGTATCTTGGCTATCTTCGGAATGTATTGAATTCTCTATATAATGTGAAAGTTTACATCTAAAAAAAAATCGTTGAAGAGATGCTAAGGATTAACTTTTTTCCTTAATGGACTAAATTGGGCTAGCACAGAGCCCAATGCACACGTGCATGTCTTTGGTTCTAGTATGATTTGTCCCAAGTGTCTGTAAGGGACTATGACAAAAAAATGTAGATTTGTAATGGAAATCGCAGAAGTCCCTCCATTTCACCATTTCGTGTCTGGATTCCCAGGCCATGGCATTGTCAAAGGCCAAGCAACCCAAGTCAGTTTGGCTCTGTCGCAGTAATTTTCTACACGGCAGAGGCAGCCCTCGTTTTCCAGTGTCTCTAACCCCTCTGAAGGCCTGTGGGCGATTTAACGAGCATGCTTCAGTTCTGTGGGGAAATCGTCAGGCATGTGTTTGTGATCACTGGCAATGTTTCTATTTTACCCGACTTTGGATTAGAAGCATTTTTCAATTTTTTTAATTGTATTTCTTGCCCTAACAGAGAAACGAAAAATTATTTGATAGCTATGTATATTTGGATGTAGTTCTTAAACTTGATGCTCAGTATCCAAATCTCGCAATACCAGTCTTGTCTCCAACTGCAGTGTTCCACAGATATTTTGAAAGTTATTGCATCGTTTTTGTGTTACCATTGGACCCCAACCAGCCGTACATATGATTACTTCTGAAATGAAGCCATACTGTTTAATGCTTCTTATACCATGTTTGCTGAAAAGTGTCATCATCTACATTCCTGCTGTGCTGTAGTCAGTTCCCTACTTAGGATTTTAATGGTCAGCAGGGTTGGACTGTGTCATGAAAGGCTGTGTAGGTTCTTTGGGAACCCCACAATACCACATTGGCTTGTTTCCAAGTTGAGGTGCTACAGTACTGCTAGATGCGGAAAATGCAACCCTCCTTCCCAGGCAGGTCCCTAAAACTCAAATGTAATTTTTAAACATAAATGGCAGGGCTACCTCACCTATAGAACCATCTAGGTTGGCTTTGACACCCCCTTCAGAAGTTTCTCTTTTTCAAGAGCACATTACTTTTTTTATTTAGATATGTTCCTTACTATATATGCTTTTTGTGGCAGATGTTTTTGTTGGCAGTTGCCAAACTCAGGTAGTTTTCCATTTTGTGATCTGCCCTTGGCTCATAAAAAGCCATTAGAGACGTCAGAGAAATTGCATTTAGATTAATTACAGAGAGAAAGGTGCAAAGCAACAGGTTGTATTACCTTGTTAGGAAGCAAGGTGCAGGTTAATGTTGCTCCTTTGCCTCTACTGTATCTGCACACTACACTTCCTGTTTCAAACTCGTGCCTTCACAAATCTGAAGGAAACCGAAAATGATTAGAAAATATTTTTAAGAAATAGTGAGCAATATAACGAGTTTTTGTTGGGCAAACTAGAGAGGAAAAATGTTTTTTAAAGAAGCATATTTCCCCTTGACCAAGGAAACTTTGGCGTGATTATAGGACATGGGAGCTTTGCAGGAAGTTAGAGAAACGTATGCCAAATAAATAAAGCCTGGATCAACAGTTCAATGTCTGGCAAACGTGGGAAATTGGAGTTAGACTTGTGACAAGTCTGTTGTGCAAACGTGTTTGAACCAACTAGATACATTAAACCTGCTGGAAGATCACTCATTTTCCCGAGAAACCCAGGCCAGTCGACCAATTAGCACAAAGCTGTTTGTCGAATTCATTTAGTCTTGTCGAACTTGGCTAGATCTGTGACAGATTTTCAGGATATAAACATACATTCAAATGAAATTAATGTAATCACTCATTTGCACAGGCTCTGGTTATCTTCAAAACAAGACATGGCTCTAGCCCTAAAGGATCTATGTTGGATGAACTAATGTCGACAAATGCAACCATTAATTTTGAGGAAAGCAGAAGGTTTAATAAGACCTGACCCACTTTTGGCACATGAGGTATTTTAACTTTAAGTACTACTGAATTTTTAATACTATGCAGCCGCAGAGCTGGGCCTGTCTCTTGCTAAAATGTTTCACTGTGCGAATAAAAATGGCGGTATAGGTGACTACGGCAAACGCAACCAAACCTCTTCACAATATTTGATAAGAGATATTTTCATTGTGCAGCCAGTGACCACCTCACTAATAGACGCTCTTGCTAGTCACGTCACGGGCCAACAATTTTCATAGCATTCATTTGTGGATGATAAATGCCAAAAAATGAAGGATTTCTAAAACTTCCCAGTCTGCAACTTTACAACTGGAAATTCTGGATGCTGCTATTTTCGACAAACTTTCTCTGTTCTTGGCTAAATTGCCATCCAGGTTGCTTTTGCTTAAATGAAAGATCGTGCCTTTTTCTGATTGTAATTTAAATATAAATTCAAAAACAAGTTTCAGACCATGGTCCAAGGTCTGTAAAAATATTTTAATATATTATCTATATCAATAAGTAAATATAGTTATTATTTCTGTATAAAATAAAATAATTTCTTGTTTTGTGCAATATTATTGCGTCCTTTATTTTATATTTGCAGCGGATAAGAGTGGTGGCATGAGTTGCAATATATTTCATGCACTGCCCTTTGCCTCCGACATACTGCGTGACTGTTGAGCTTCTACTAGTGGAGTAGATGTTCCTTCCAAGGGTGAAATCCTAAAGTGGATCAGATGAAGGGATACGAAAAACTCTTTTAAAATGGGAAGAGGTAAAGTAAGTAATAGGCACATGATTTGAAAATTCCACTGAGTTGCCAATTACTCCCTTGGAGGACTTCAAACCCCACTTCCAGGAGCACACATTCCAAATATGTGTTTTATATAAACAGTGTCACTGGAAATTGTGGTACTACATCAACACACGTTTTCATCATTATTAAGGATTTAGCACACTTGACATATACTACACCATCTTCTGCAGAAGTTACACACTTTAACAAAAGCAATTTGTTTCTAGCTCAAACAAATCAAAAGTTATTTAAAAAAGTACCATGTGTTTGCTGTACAGCGCCAGACCCTCTACAAAGGTCATCCTTAAAAATGTCGACCTCCAATCCATTGACCCTCATCTGAATCTAAGCATCCAGCCTAGCAGATGACCCAACCCCAGCAAGCTGAATGCAAGCATCCTCTGAAGAAACCGTCCCTCTCGTACTGAAATTGTCAGTGCATCACTTGAAGAGGCACATCCTCTGTCTCAAAAATCTGGTCAAATTCCCCTTCTTGACCCCCTGGTTTTTCAAAATCTCAGTCCAGTATCCAAACTACCGGTGTTAGGAAAATGATTGTAAAAGTTGTCTCTATGCAAGTATTGCTCACCTATGTAAAATACCTACATTCTTATCAGTCTAGAATTCTTCTTAAATATAGAATGGAAACAGCTACAATTCTAGATGGCATTCTTAAAACCTTGATTGGCGGTGGCGCTTGTCTCCTCCTGCTAGCTCTATCTATCTATTTCTCTCTCTCTCTCTCTCTCTACTGTATTTGACACTATAGACTATTAAACCCTTCTTGCAAGCTGAAAGGGAACAGGTCACATACTGAAATGGTTCTCTTTTCTGTCTTCAAGATCTCAGTTTATACAAATGGATTCATGTAGGTCCCCTACTTTACTAGTAATGAGTGGCGTGCCCCAAGACAGAGTGGTATGGTACAAAATGGCACAAACATTCATTAGTATGCGGATATCTAAGGCTAAGTGTTATACCCGAAGAAAGGGGCATGAACCTGCATCAGTATGCTCATGATAACCAACTTTACTTGAAATCACAAACTCTTCAAACATAATCTTTAAAGAACTTCCTGGTAAAATTAATAGACTTGATGAACATGTTCTTCCTCAAAGCAAACACCAGCACACAGGGTTTCTTCTCCCTTACTCAAAATAACTCCCCCACAATTTCACCGAGAACACTCTTGGTTTCATATATTCTTTCCTCTAGTCATCACTGGTACGCTCAGCAAAGTCACTTAGCTTTGTGATCAGTAGAAACTAGCAAAGCAATCTCACTTATCTAGATGGCCCAAAACTGTCTCCTTCCAATTTTGTCTCCTTAGGAAGCTCAAGCCCACCCTCTACCTTTAGGGCCAGATGTGCGACGAGAATTAGCATACGCAAAAGGGTTTGCGACCCGTTTGTGCATGCTAATTCTGATAGGGCCATGTACAAACACTATTTCGTGAGTTGCAAATAATTTGCGACTCACAAAGTAGTGTTTTGCAGCTCGCTATTAGGAAGGGGCGTTCCCTTCCTAATAGCAAGTCACAAGCCATGTACCAATGTTTTGCGACCGCAGTTGCGGTCGCAAAACACCTGCAAATTACCACCCTCTTCAAGAGGGTGGTAATGCAGTCGCAAATGGGATGGGGTCCCCTTCCCCTTTGTGACTGGATCTGAAATATTTTTTAAGGGCAGGCAGTGGTCGAAGGGACCACTTCCTGCCCTTAAAAAATGAACCGAAAATGTTTCATTTTTTTTCTTAAATGTATCCTGTTTTCCTTTAAGGAAAACGGCCTGCATTTACAAAAAAAAACTGCTTTATTGACAAGCTGTCCCAGACATGGAGGTCTGCTGAGCCCAGCAGGCCACCATCCCTGGGAGGGCAAGCCATTCCCACTGGGGTCGCAAATTGCGAGTGGCCCATTAATATTCACGAGTCTCTGACACTGTTGTACATTCCAAATTGCAACTCGCAATTTGCATGTCGCAATTAAGTGCAAATTGCGACTTGCAATTTGGAATGGTCGTACATCTGGCCCTTAGTCTTTAGATCAGTAGCTCAATGGTTAGTTCTGCTTCATCTGGATGGTGGTAACTCCTTCATAGCTGGCCTGCGCAAATCCTGCATGGCACCTTTAGGTCTGCCTACACTCCGAAGTATGCTTGGTCAACAGAGCAAAAAAATCAGGCAACAATACTCCTTTTGTATCCTCCACTGCCTCTCACTCAAATGTAGAACTGACTTTAAATTACCCTGTCTCGCTCACAAAGTGATTCGACTTGCTCTGCCACCCTATCTAAGAAACAAACTTTACTGCACAGGAGGTAAAAAAATCACGAATAGAAATTGTTTCTGGTTCTTGAAATGCTCTTGACAAAGAAATCAAAAACTCTGGACTAAGCCTTCTTTTGTTAAGCTCACAGAACTCGGAACACCCTCCATGAAGGTCCCAGATGAAATTCGAACATCCTGATTTTTAAAGGCTCTAAAATTCTACTGGATACCAGAAAATCGTGGTAATGTTAGTTATTATTTGTTTCCTGCGTTTGTTTACTTGCTTAATTTAGCTCATAGACTGTTTTAGTTGTGTTATATTTTTAAATTGCATTTCTCTATATTGCTGCAAGTATAACCTGTCTTATGTGAAGCGCACTGCTACTCATGTGGTGAGGTCTGCACTATATAAATGCCATAATACGAACAGCGGTCCTACGGTATGCAGAACGCCAAGCAGCCGACATATTGCTGCTCCAAGAAACCCACCTGATAGGCAATAACTGCCCCTTCCTGGCGCGGTACGGCTACAACAGGGTCTGGCACTCTGACTTTAACCGAGGGTCGAGAGGCGTGGCTATTCTCATGAGACGCACTCTCCCATTCGTGTTGCTCAAAGCCACTAACGATCCTCTGGGTTGCTTCATAGCCTTGGAAGGGACCACAGGGGGTCGGGCCCTCAACCTACTATCCATCTACTCGCCGCCATCGTTTCTAGCCTCCACCCTCAAGCGTTCTGCGGAGCAGATCACCGCTTTGCCCTCTGGGATGACAATAATTGGGGGGGGGGACTTTAAAGCAGTCATGACCCCAGCCCTCAACACCGCTAGCGCCCCTTCGACCACTAGAACCACCCATGCAAATCTCTTGAATTGGGCGAACACCCTGGGGGTTTGTGACGCCTGGAGAATCTGGCACCCACTGACCAAACAATACACACACACCTCGGCGGCACACCACACGCACGCACGGCTAGACCACATTTTAATGCCTGCCATGGACTGCTGGGAAATTAAAGACATTGCCATCCTCCCCAGGGGTATATCCAACCACTCACCAATAGCGATGGGCATGGGCGACCTCCCGGACTTGCTGCATCCGATATGGAGACTGAACGCCTGGTTTCTCCAAGACAAGGACTTTAGGAAATCGGTGGGTAATGAGCTCAAACAATACTTCGCCACCAACCGGGACTCCGTCTCTACCTCGGGTACCCTGTGGGAAGCCGGTAAAACCACTATTCGTGGCTTCGCTAAGGGCCAGCTCAAGCTCAAATGGCCTGCGCAGGATTCCCGGAACACACTCTTGGAAGCTCAAGCCACCCTCATTAAAAACCAATCGCCAGAGAGGAGAACCGACTCACAAGGCAGACGATTGGCACTTCTGAGAGATGAGAACAGGCAGACTTCCTTGGAGGCTGCCAAGCTGCTGTGGAGGTCCTCTGTAGCTAGAGTGTACGGATGGAGAGACTAGAATGGGAAGCTCCTTCATCGAGTGGCCACATACCCACTGGCCAATTGCATAATCCCAGAAGTTATAGCCCCAGAATGCGTCGATCCAGCGCTCGCCTGTGGCGGGGCCAATGTTTTGCCACCTACTACGCTGGACTTTACTCCGCACAGCATCCCAGTCTTTGTATGTTGTATGTGTTTTTTGTAAAGCGCACTGCTGCCGAGGCGTCGTGGCGCTGTAGACCGCTGGGGAACCCGTCCTGGCTATCCCTGTGAGATGGTCCCTCCTGGGTATCTCCAAGGTGAAACCAGGCATCCCCGGCGAATGTGGGGGGCAGTTGTGGAGATGAGGCAAGCTAATGCCCAGAGTTGCCGAGTGTGATCCCTGGTTAGAGTGGGCACCGAGGCGAGAATTATCGAGTCCGCTGGCCCTGGTCCACGACCCTGCCGCGTCGGGAATTGAACCCTGGTCCCAGGCCGTCCTCTGCTTCCGGGTCTGCCGCCTCTAACCAGTGAGCCACACTACTCCACACTCTTTCACTCCTGGAACTGCTTCATCTGGAACAGATCTCTCTTCCGCGGCTCAGTGCGCCTGAGATGGCGGCTTTGGACTTCCCTATTACTCAAGAGGAGATCAATGATGCAATATCTCACCTGGCTTCTGGGAAGACCCCGGGTCCAGACGGGTTCCCACAGGAGTTTTACGTGGCTTATCGGGACACATTGGTTCCCCATCTCCTGAAGGTGTACGCCGAGGCGGCCGACAGGGGCTCGTTCCGCTCAAAAACGGATACTGCCATCATCGTGGTGATCCCGAAGTCCCAACCCTCCTCGAGGCGCTGCTCCGACTACCGCCCCATCTCTCTCATTAACTATGAGGTCAAGGTGTTGGCGTCGGTCTTGGCCAACCGCCTGCGGCCGCACCTGGCCACACTGGTCCATCCCAACCAATGCAGTTTCATGCCATTTCGGGGTACCAGACACTGCCTCAGGCGCCTCCACCAAGCCCTAGCGAACCGCAAGTTGTTGACCCCATACTTGGTGCTCCTTCTCGTTGATTTAGAGAAAGCCTTTGATTCCGTAGACTGACGGTACCATGAGGAGGTGTTGGCGGGACTGGGGGAACACTTCCGTAAGTTGGTGAAGATCCTATATAGTGGGCCGCAGGCCCGAGTACTGGTCAATAGGGCATTATCACAGCCCTTCCCTATCAGGAGAGGTACAAGGCAGGGATGCCCCCTCTCGCCCCTCCTCTTCGCCTTAGCGATGGAGCCCATCGCTTGCCTCATATGGTCTGACACGCAGATTATAGGATGAAAATGGCCTATATTACAAAAAGAGAGGGACAAAGGGCTTTTTCAAGAGGTCCAGCGTACTAGCCCAATCAAAGTTATATGCAAAAAAGAGGTATGCAGTTCCTTTACATGCAGGTGGTGTCCCAGGCACCCAAAGAGGAGGAGAAATCCTTCTTTCGGAACTAAGGCCCTCACACACCCAGCAAGCTAGGTGTCATGCTTCATCATATGGGTCTGCTCCTCGTCGGGTCGGCGCTGCAATACCCAACGGGCACCCATGAAGGGGCTCTTTGCCGGAGATCTTCTGTTCCTGCCGTATGGGTGGCGTGGGTGTGAGGGACCTAGTGTGTGTTTAGATGTTCTGAAATAGTGAAAATAAAACAAGTGGGGAATCCTAAGAGCACATTTTATTGGCCTATCCTGGACGAGGACAAAATTGCTCTCTACGCGGACGACGTTCTGCTCTTTCTGGCCGAGCCGGCCCAGTCTGGACCCCGCTGTCTTCGAGTGTTAAGTCTCTTTGAGCAGGCCTCTGGCCTGCGATTGAACTACACCAAGTCCGTCCTGGTCCCCCTCCATATCTCGAGAGACTGCTTTGATTGGCAGACCACGATACCCATCCGGAGACCGTCCTTCAAGTATCTTGGGATTTTGATTGCCTTCCTCCCTGACATCGCTTGGTCGCTCAATGTGTCCCCACTAGTGAAGAGGGTCCGTGCTGACCTCCACAGGTGGCAGGCGCTGAAGCTGAACCCCATGGGCAGAATATTACTATTCAAAATGATGATTCTGCCCAGGTTCTTATATGTACTTCAGAATACACCTTTCCGCTTCTCGCGAACATGGTTCAGGGATATGGACAGCCTAGTTACCAAGTTCCTTTGGGGGGGTCGGAGGCCCCGTCTGGCTCTTGCCCAATGTCGGATCCCACCCTCTGATGGAGGATTGGGAATGACTAACCTGAACCTATATTATCTAGCAACCCCGCTACTCATCATACACGACTGGTTCAACGGCGGTTGGTCGGATCCAGCATATAGAGTGGAACTGCATGCCCTGGGCCTGTCTAAAATCTAAGGGATGCTATAAGGGGAAACCATTTCCAGAACCCTACCTCCCGTGACACAGGGAGTGCTCCTGGCCCGGCGAGCTTCTGCGCCACACCCACTGATCGGGCAGACTGACTCAATATACCCCACGTAGGCAGGGCACTTGGCTCCAGGAGGTTGCCAACTTATCTGGCTTTAGAGCGTGGGATCTCGTTGACGTCTCGCAGCTTGGGGACATATGGGGAGGTCACTGCATACCTTCCTTTCAGGACCTTCAAACACGGTATTCCTTACACCCCTCACAGTTCTACCGGTACTTGCAATTGCGTCACGCCCTCTGCTCCCACATCTCAGAAGGTACCTCACTGCCAGAATACAGCCCACCCAAAGCCCAAATCATGACAGGCAACCTGGGGAAGGGGGAATTTCACGCATCTATCGTTCCTTAACGAATAATACTCCCACCTGACTACACCGACTTAGGGACCAGTGGGAGGGATGGCTCGGAACCCTGGATGATGAGGACTGGAGAGACGCACTAATGACACCCAAAACAATCATAACCTCTGCGAGGCTCCGTCTAGTGCAAATATACTATTTCCATGTCACCTACCTCACACCGTTGCGTCTCCACAGCACAGGGCTCAGACCACACACGTTGTACCCCCATTGTAGCCTACAACAAGCTGGCTTTTCCCACACGGTATGGCTTTGCTCCGTTATTACACGCTTTTGGGAATCCGTGGTAGGGGAACTCATCGAGGTCTTGGGCTGGGAGGTTCCCCATAACCCACTGAATGCGCTCCTGGGGGATCCAGAGCAGACAAACTCTTTATGAACACTTCCATGATGGTGGCCAAAAGGGACATTGCGGCTAACTGGTTGAACCCGGTTGCGCCAACAATGGCACTGTGGCGCAGGGGGGTAGATTGGTGCGCAGCACAGGAAAAGCCTTTGTATGAGGCTTGGGGATGTCTGGCGAAGTACCGTAAAGTATGGGGCAAATGGGTGGGGGTGCTAGACAATTGACATTCTGCCTGTGCATTTGCGGCCTCGCGTGGGAGTCTACTTTGTCCTTTCTCTTGTTCTATGCTTTTCAAACGGTTTGTTCGATGCCACAATGATGCCATGTATCTGCTGTATACCAATGTCTCTATTTGCTGCTGGTCTTAAGTTCTATTTTTGTTTGTTTTCACCAAAATCACTAAAATTGGTTATCAAAAACAAAACTGCCATAATAAAAAATGAATAAATCAGCAACCTTTCAGTTGCTGATTGCTCTAATCACGTGTTAAACTGGTACTAATCAGGTCAACCTTTGCCCAGGCAATATTGTCTTAACATGACAAACTAGTAAAATAGAATGTGCTGCATAGTTTGTGCTTTCTTGCCTCCTAATTTAGTCAAATCTGTAGCACTATTTGATCCTCCAGTGCTACATAATTCCAGTGACCCTGAACATAAGCAAGATCATCCGTTCTATAAACTGGCATCTAACCAACAGCAGAGTCCACAGAATCCCAGAATCATGTAACAGGCATAAAGGCAGCATAAGACATTTTAAACCTGCAGATTCCTCACCTGTTTAATCTCGACCAGGAGTTGGACTGCATCCAGAAAAGTTGAAATCAATCTCCTGTGCCGACAAATGGTGCCGCAGCTCTGACTTGACTTTGTATCCTGCCAGTACATGACATCTTGGAGCAATATAAGGTGTCACCTGGATTGCTAACATACGTTTCCTTTTTTCTGCATCCTTTTTGCTCCATTGACCTCAAGCTCCTCCTTTTTGACAGACATCTTGGTTAATGCACCTCGACCAGACTTATGCACCCCCTCCTCTCTGATCTGACCTGCCTTCATTATTTAACCCCACCATCTAAATTGATGCTTTAACTGTGAATTTCCTCTGCCCAAGTGCTGTAACCGTTTCTTGTGGTTACTCCTGCACACATCCACTGAATTAATCAATTAAGTTTAATTACTAGTAATGTAACCCGATGGACGCGCGTAGAAAGATAATACTGCCAAGTCCTGCTTGATGACCTGTGTTGCTTGAGCCAGTTCTTTGAGTCAGCTTTTTAATTGTTTGTATGTAGCCATATTATGACGCAATTTACACCTGATTACCGGCATTTTAAAATTGTGACTCCCCCTTAGCGTTTTTGCACATTTATGTTTTAAATTGCGCTATTTGCACATTCATGTATTTTAGAACATTGGTTGTTGCATAAGAGCTATTTTAATCTAGTCCTGACGACCTCCGTGACCGGTTGCTCCTCCCCGTTCCACCGCGGGTGCCGTCCCGATTGATGTGGAGGGAGGCTGCCACTTCCGGTGCACGGCAGTTAGCGTTCTAGTTGTCTTACTTCCTCACGCTTAAAACGGATGCCCTGGACAACGCGCAGCGGACGCGCGTAGAAAGATAATACTGCCAAGTCCTGCTTGATGACCTGTGTTGCTTGAGCCAGTTCTTTGAGTCAGCTTTTTAATTGTTTGTATGTAGCCATATTATAACGCAATTTACACCTGATTACCGGCATTTTAAAATTGTGACTCCCCCTTAGCGTTTTTGCACATTTATGTTTTAAATTGCGCTATTTGCACATTCATGTATTTTAGAACATTGGTTGTTGCATAAGAGCTATTTTAATCTAGTCCTGACGACCTCCGTGACCGGTTGCTCCTCCCCGTTCCACCGCGGGTGCCGTCCCGATTGATGTGGAGGGAGGCTGCCACTTCCGGTGCACGGCAGTTAGCGTTCTAGTTGTCTTACTTCCTCACGCTTAAAACGGATGCCCTGGACAACGCGCAGCGGACGCGCGCAGCGGGCGCGCCGAAGGCGCGCCAAAGGCAAGCCCGTCTGCGCCCGGGGCCAGGCAGGCTGCTCGTAGCGCTACAGACAGGGGGAGGATCGTGTGGTCTCGAGATGACCTATGGAGGCTAAATACAAACAATATGTGCTGCACTTACAGGTTTGACCTAAGTTCTCCCCCCCTCACATACGCTTGTGGGACGTGTGGGAAATCCTTCGGAGGGCGGGATAATGAGGAGGAGATGGGGCTCCGCAAATCCAGACCGCTCAGTAATAGAAGTAATAGAAGCTTGAGAGCGGGGCTGTTGAATTGCAGATCCCTCTCAAAGCATGCCAATGATATCTGGCTGCTATTGGAAGGTGATGACTGGGATGTCTTATTTCTGACTGAAACGTGGCTTAGTGAGGATAATGTGACTGCAATAGCTTTGGCAGTGCCCCCGGGCTACACAATGTGTCTCGCTAACCGATTGGGCGGAAAAAGAGGCGGAGGGGTTGATGCTATAATTAAAGAACAGTTCACATTAACATCCTCGGCCCCTACGCAGATTGCGGGTATGGAGGGATTATACTTCTACATTCAGGTGGGCTCTCAGACCTCCTTAGCAGGTCTAGTTATCTACCGCCCACCTGGGGGGAACGATTCTAACCTTATTTCCCTGCTGGACGTAATAGTACAGAGCTCCCTCCTCCATCCTTACTTCCTTGTAGTGGGAGATTTTAACATCCATATGGACAGTTCGGATTGTGCTCAAGCAGAGATACTTAGGGCCACTCTAAATGCCGCCAATTTGAGATTAATTAATAAGGGCCCCACACACAGAGCGGGTCATACACTGGATCTCATCTTGTCCAATGTTGAAAAGGTGATGATGGAAGAAACCCTACCACTACTCTGGTCCGACCACCTGCTCATACCCTTTTTAATTAACCTGGCAGCCGACAGACTAAGGCCAATCAAACGCGCTTTTTTGAGAAGGCAATGGTCGAAACTTGTCCCTACCGCCATGGGCTCAGTACTGGCACAAAACAAACCCCGTTAACTCTGAACGCCAACACTGACGCCCTGCGGATTCATCACTGGATTGGGAATATGATTTCATCCATTGCCCCAGCCAAACGCGCTATGTCTAAGAGGGATTCGCCCTCTGCCCCATGGTTCTCTCAGGACCTTAGAATTGAGAAGGCTAAATGTAAACGGTTAGAGAGGCTGTGGAGGGCAAACTATGGGTCCCAGGAAAGGACCCAATATAAGGTGGCCTCCCGCAAATTTCAAAAGTCTGTCAGACAGGCTAAAAAACAGTTTTTTGCAGAGTCGATCGAACAGGCTGAACACTCTAGCAAGGAAGTCTTTAAAGTGATTCAGTCTTTTTTTAAACCTAGATGTATTGAAAGGGAGATACCGTCTTCGGTCACCCTTTGCAATGAAATCTCGGACTTCTTTGATCAAAAGATTAAGCGTGTCTATGACGCATTTGGCCCAGAGGTATTAACAGAGAAATCAGATCAGTTTGCCAAAGTGTTGACAAGTGGACCGTTAACTTGCTTTCAACCAGTTACTCTGCCCGCGGCCATGAAGGAATTAAGTTGCTACAAATCGGGCTCACCGGACGACCCTTGCCCCCCTAAATTGTGGTGTTCAATCGAGGATTTTGTGGCTCCATCCCTACTACATGTTTGGAATACATCTATTTCTTTGGGGGTCTTCCCAGATATATGGAAACATGCCACCCTGCTCCCACTAAAGAAAAAGCCTAATGGAGATCCTAAGGACCTCAGCAACCTTCGCCCTATTTCCTTATTGGCTGCCCCAGGCAAGATGCTGGAGAAAATGATCCAGCGGCAGCTCAGCAAATATATAGAGGACAACAATATTCTACATGAGACTCAATCGGGCTTTAGACCCGGCTTTAGCACCGAGACAGCTTTGATCGAGGTGGCAGAGTCAATAAGATGGTCGTTGGATTCGGGAGACTCAGCTTTACTGGTCCTCCTGGATCTTTCGGCGGCTTTTGACACCGCCGACCACGCAAGGTTGATGATGCGGTTGTCAGAAGTGGGCATACAAGACCAAGCGCTGGACTGGTTACATTCATACTTGTCCCAGCGCACCCAGAAGGTGGCTTTGGGGTCCGCTTCCTCTACGCCGAAGCCGCTGGGCTGTGGCGTACCGCAGGGCTCGGCGCTCAGCCCCCTACTATTTAATATCTACATGGTCAAGGCAGTATCTTATGCCGATGACACCCAGCTTGTGTTTCCATATGCAGAGGTGTCAGAAGCAGCCTTGTCAAGTTTTAAAGGCTGTCTCCTTGATGTGGCGCGTTGGATGAATACTAATAAACTAAAGCTCAACGCGGATAAAACAGAAGTGCTGTACTTTGGCAAAGGCACTCCGCCCCCCTCTGAGCTTTGGTGGCCGATGGCAATGGGTTCCCCCCCTTCCCCCAGTCCCTCGGCAAAAAATCTGGGAGTGCGATGGGACAACAATCTGTCCTTTATTTCACATACACAACAGCTGATGGGCAAAATTTTGCGATTTCTTCCGGTAAATTGCAGGAAAACAGTAGTCCATGCGACAGTCACATCTAGATTGGACTACGCGAATGGCCTGCTCCTAGGTTTGGCCAAATATTTAATTCAACACCTGCAAGTGGTTCAGAATGCGGCTGCGAGACTGCTAATGCATATTCCATTTAAACATTCTGTCTCTCCGCATCTTCGAGCACTTCATTGGCTACCTGTAGCCCATAGGATCAAATTCAAGTCCCTCACGCTAGCTTTCAGATCCTTGTTTGGCTTATGCCCAACCTATTTGAGGGATCGGTTGCCAAGATACACGCAGTCCCGCGCTCTCCGCTCTAACTGCCGGATCCAGCTAATAGTCCCTCGAGAAAAAAGGGCTCGGCTGGGTGGGAGAACGTTCTCGGCCAATGTAGCAAGGCTTTGGAACTCACTCCCCCTTGAGCTCCAACAGGCCCCCTCTGAACCCTGCTTTAAAAAAATATTGAAAACCTGGCTCTTCACCCAACCGCGCTAATTGACTGACTTGCACTTCGGTATTTGTTTCTCTGCTCTGCGTTTAGCGCCGGGACACCTCCTCGTGAGGTAACTGTTCGCGCTCTATAAAACTCTGTATTATTATTATTATTAACCTTTAGATCCAGCTTGTTGTAAAGGGCTCTGATTCCTTCGGGACATATTCGCTATATGAAATTGCAAATAAATAAATAAATCCTTCACTGCAGATCAGGAGTTGCTCTCCTTTAAATTATTTCCTCAAAATGTGTTCTTTTGCACTGTGTCTCCGTTAAAGATTTCAAGGTTTAAACAGTATAATTCCTACAGCAAATAGGTGTTGCCTGCGGACCCTGTGAAGCCGGTCTCTGGTATTTGGAGTCCAAACATGAAAGTGGGTTGTGTGAGAAGTGTGATCTCATGCACGCCAAGACCATCATTGAGCTAGAAGTGAAGCTCTTAATGGAGTGGGCTCATAATGAATGCCGGACCGATCACCGCTCCAGGTTCTTCTGTTCCAGGACTTGCTCCAGCTCCATTTTGACAGGTATTCGAAAAGGGATGCTTCCAAGGATAAGAACATCATTTTGGAAGAAACACCACAGGAGGGATTCTTCTACTCCTTAATGCTGGTCTCATTCGAAGCAAATGTCTTCCAGTCAGCAGTGGTGTTCTCCGACTCCGGGCCTCAACATCTTGCTCGTAGCTTATATTGGTGAAGAGAACACAGGGGCCACTTTCAGAGCTGGACACCCCAATCCTTTTCTGGAGTTTCCGGAACTCAAATTGGGGCTTTTTAGCCAGGCTATGTTGCCCACTTATGCTCCATTCTAGCTCCCTCTTATGTGACTTGGCTCTAGGGAACCTTCAGCACCTCCACAGGGTTTCCACCAGCAGCTCTGACCCAGCACTAATCAGCTCCACTCTGCCTCTTTCTAAGTCCGTTCTGCACCAGCAGTACCTCTTCTGCTGCCATAGCCTTACAGTTACTCTGCCACCGTCTTCGGATCGAATACAGAAAGTGAAAACATTTTTGAAGAAGGCCATTTGATCAGGGTCGGATGTAAGACACAGGAGGTGGTTGAGGAGTAATCTTCCTACAGATCCTTGCCTCGTGAGGAGTACTTGAGTCATTTTGAATCACATTTTGGCTCCAATGCTGACCACACCCAAATGCTGAACATAGTCTACCATGTTGAAGATAGCAGCAGTGAGGAGAGCCTACTGGCACGGATGAAGGTGATCGTCTGGTACTGCAGAATGACCGTGGCCTGGATACTTCTACAAGTCGGGCCTGAAATGCTCTATGGATGGCCTTGTTTAGGGCTGTTTTGTGAAAGGTTGCTGCAGTTCTGGAATTTCCCTTAGCAGTGGGGCACAATGTTAGTGCAGCCTGCCTCCACAACTGTGCAACCCTTGCTTCCATTCATCAAAGCTCTGATGGACCTCATCTCTTTTGTGTGGAACTAACAAGCTTCTCAAGTGAATCAAAAAGCTGCACAAGCTTGTTTCTGAAGCCAATAGACCTTGAGCACTCCAACAGGCTGATGTGTGATGTATACTCGGCTCCATGAGCACTTTAAGCCAGTGCAGGAGTTATAGAACACCAAGCCGTAAACCAGAGTCTTGTGCATACCACACAAGCGTACTCGCCAACGGCCGCAGCAGTAAGAATCCCAGCAAACATAAACTAGAATGCAGTACAGTAAGTGCTACGCCTAATAAAACCCACTCCCGACAATCCAGCCGTAGAATACATGCGTAACCAAACCAGAATAGGCGCCGCAGGCCTTCCTCCACACAAGTAGCGTTCAAGATGTGTTCCCATATTCTTCCATGGCAGTGGGCTGACACTAACACCAACTCGTTGCCACTGTAAAGACGAGAGGAGGCCAATGACGATGAAGAACTAAAGGTTTATTTCTAGTCCCAAAGTAATAACCCACTGATGAGGAACAGCGCAACACGCCTTTACACCGCTAGCTCAACACAGTTCAATGCCCCACATTCTACATTACATAGCAAACATTCTATACCACCTTCCCTATGACATACTTAACACCCCATCCAACAGTTGTCCGTTGCCATTGTCCTGTATTGGGTGACATGAAGTTCTTGATGGGCCACCTTTCACCGGAGAGTCTTGATCAGGCTTACACCTCTTTTAAACAGAACCTTGGCTCTTTTTCTTCCACTGCTCCTGAAAGTGAGTCAAGGCAGATTGCAGCTACGTGGAAGAAGGTCGTCCTTGGGGAGCCTGGCTCATCAAACCAATAAGGCAATGCATCTTCTGGCTTGCTACTCCTGTGCTCTGTAGGAGATTACCTAGTTGGGGGTTCCAAATCTTCCTGACCAGCGTCAACAGTTTGCATTTGCTGAAGTGGTACATGATATATAGGATGCAGCCATACAAACTGTCTCCTGTGGCCTGGATATGATGGTTGTGCAGTCCATGGGTCACTTGGTTGCTGTCTTCATGGCTGGCTGGCTGTGCTGCACCAGCTATTTATCTTCAGGATGTGCCCTTTGATGGAGCATGCCTTTTTTGCTCGAACGCTGATTCAGCCCTAGAGTGCTGCAAGCAAGGTTATGCCAAGGCCCACTCCATGGGACCGGCTTCTAATAGGAAACTGGGTTTTTGTTGCAGTACTCACCCCCCACACTTTTTGCCTGGTATTTTATGTAACTTTGAACTGTACTGGGGTCCTGCTAACCAGGTCCTCAGTGCCAGTGTGCCTTCCCAAAACGGTACAATTTCCCATCCAATTGGCAATGCTTCTAGCACCCTCTATAAGTCCCTAGTAAATGCTACCCCTGGTACCTAGGGCCTGAGGCACTAAAGAGGGTCCCCCAAGGGCTGCAGCACAGATTGGGCGCCACCTTGAGGGACCCCTCACCAAACTCATGCAGGGCTGCTATTGCAGCCTGCATGTTTTTGTGCACACAAAAGTGAAAACACTACCTGACACACCTGTGTGCCAGGCCCCCGAACACTGCAATTTGTTATGTTATGTTATGTTATGTTATACAGGTTTTTTGTATAGCGTGCGGCTACTCATACCCTGCCAACTTATGACGAACAAAGCGGTACAAAAGGGGGTGGTAATGGATGGAGCATCAGAACCAATCAAACACTCACACCCAGTCAACAGATCTGGGTTTGATCCATCACCGTTCTTTAGCCCACTCTGCCACCCCAGTTCAGAAATGGCCATATGCAAATCAGTCTGACCCTGTGCCTCATGGGAACAGTCCAGCCCGAACTGCCAAGCCATGCCTTCCCTGGACCGGAAACAAGCTTCCTAGGACCACTTTGTTCGCCATAAGTTGGCAGGGTATGCTCAGACGTGAGTCCCTTGCTCACTTTGCCACTGGATTCAATCAAGCCTGGCTGAAGACGGCTGAAATGCCAGAAACCTGTCCTAGGAAGCTTGCTTGTGAAGAAGAAAGACCCACTAGATCCCAATTATACTTATTTTGAAAATGTAATAAATGAAATGTGGGCAGCCCCGGTGCTTAATTTGAATGGGTGGTTACAGGTGGGGCTCACCAGCACTCATTTTTGGCAACCAGCACTTTAACCCAGGGCAAGAGAGAGAAAAACACAAAAGAAAGGTGAAGGTAAATCCTGGAAAAACATTGACAAAGGGAGAAAATAGGGATTAAAAAAAAAGCAAGTATGTGATATAGGAGAAGAGAGTGTCAGGTGGTCGATAAAAAGAGGCATGAGATGGAAATAACATCACGTAGCCCTGGTATTTGGCACTCTGACATTTGATAGTGGTGGCCGCTGGCCTCTGAGCAAAACTTTGGACCCTGGCACTTATTCTTCTATAAATTAAGCACTGATCAGCCCTTCCTGGCATGGGTCAACACCCCCTTCAACTGCACAGTAAGCCTATTGTGCACCAAAGGTGGTGGAGAAGCATGTACATTCCCAACTTGTCCCAGAAAGGCCTGACAGAAGCTGAAATTGTTTTTCTTGAAGGGAGCATTCCCCTGGTGTCAGGCTAGCATCTAAACCCTCGCCTCTACAAAATCACAGGCTATAGCTCTTCTGGAAGGGCAGCTAGGAGACTATCCCCAATGCTTCAGTCAAAGCTGAAAGTTCCACTAGATATGAAGGCTAGTGTAAGGAAATGCCTCTTTACTCCAGTATTGAAACTTTCATAGATTCCCATAGCTTGTATCATTCCCCGTCGTCGGAATGGGAGTCTCGGTAAATAAAAATAACATAGCAGTAGGTACAAAAAAGAAGAAAAGGCTTAGGCCTCATCTCATTTTGTAGCATATCCACCTCTTTTTGTAAAAGAGACTAAAATAATGCAACAACCAATCAGAATAGCCTCACCCCACAGAACCTTCCTAAGAGAACCTCAGAGCCTCAGATTTTCTACCGCACATTGTGCTTAGGGAGTCTCCTTTGAGCTCTGCTCATTTCAACTCTATTCTACTGTTTTTTCAGCAGTTTTTTCTTCAGAAGTGTTTGATATTTCTTTTGGGAATGTCTGACAAGGAGAAATAAGCCCTTTTTAAGGCTTGTTCCACCAGTGGCAAGATAAGGTTGTATGTGGAGGACAGGCATAAAGACTGCATCTACTGCCTGTATCCGGACCACAAGGCACCGGACTGCAAGATCTGCCGCACATTTTCCACAAAGCCTCTCCGGGACCACGAGGGTCGCCTTAACACATGGCTCGACAAGCTGAAGTCGAGAAAGGAAACACTGTCAAATGATAGTGAAGATTCGTCATCTGCCACTTCGTCCAGAAGGCCAGTGAAGAGGGGTAGGGCTTCCCCTTCACCATCTACAGACCATCACGCAAAGGCATCAAAAAAGAACCCCCCGTGAGTCTGAGAGCCGGACTCCTAGCGAATCTCCCCACCATGGTGCAAAGGAGAGGTAAGGACTACCTTCTGCAGGAGCAGTGGCAAAGTCTGATAAACCTTTTAAAAAGCCTTGTTCTCTGTCATCTGAGAAGTCTGACAAGAATAGTCAATCGTCAAAAACGCTGAGAAAGACTCCGTCGACGAAGGTTTCAAAGGTACAAGTTAAAACAGTGCCACCATCGACAGGATCGTCGACGGTGCCTTCAAGTCTCCATCCGTCGATGCTGATGTCGACTGGCTCGTCGTCGACGATGACAATTCCTTCAACATCGACGAAGGTGTCAGCGAAGGTGTCGATGACGATAGCTGCAACGACGATGACGTCGACGAGAGCTTTAACAACGACGACGGTGACAACGACGACAGTGGTAGTGTTGACAGTCTCGTCGACGACAGTGTCGACGACGCCCATCTCATTTGTCAACGATCTGCTCGTCGTCGGTGGGTCTTCCGTCAGTGACCTCGTCGACAACGATTTCTTTTTCTTCTCCACCATAGACGGTACTGCCGACGACGTCTTCGTCGACAGAGAAGATCACCATTTCTTTGACGAGAATCACGCCATACATGACTTCTCCAAGAAGCGTTACCCCTCTGCCTCCCGTGCTGTTGCTGGAGGAGGAAGACAATTCGGAGGGTGAGGATGATTCTTTTGGCTATGCCAATAGCCCCTCACAGATTCTAGTCAAGTGCCAGGACACTGATTCTGAAGGTGAATACCTTCATGGGCACTCATATCATCACCATTTTCAACGTCAGGAAGACACTAGACAGGAGATAGTTTCTGTACCTTCTTTCCTCTTGACGGATCTTCAGGACATGTTGCAGGACTATACAGCCATCTCCTCCTTCGCTTCCTTTGACGCAGACTGTTTCTGCTCCGCCAACTCGTTCTGTGTCTTCGCCAAGACCATTGTCCCAGATGGTTTCACAGCCTCAATTAACCAGTCCAGTTATACCTCCGGTGGTTCCAGAGTTGCAGATTGATTCCTCAGACGAGGATCAGGGCGATATAACCAGGCCGGATCAGGGTACTGAGTGGGATGATTATGTTATACTGGACCCAGCTTCTTCAACACCGGATACAGCTGATTCTCCCCCGGCAGACATTGGGGGGTTTCATAAATTGATGGAAAGAGCTTCAAACAGATTTAAACTTCCCATGCCTTCAGTTCAAACTGAATGTTTTCTTTATGATTTTAAAGAACCTTATAGGAAGACGGTCCGTTCCATTCCTATTGTCAGCCATGTCTGGGATGAAGGTCTTAAGGTAATGAAGAATCCGGCTACTGTCATTCCAGTCTTGCCACGTCTGGTGAAAAAATACAAGGCCCCTGAAGACAGTCCAGCATCCTTAACAGGTCAACCGAAGCATATCTCAGGCGGCTCAGAAAAAATCATGTAATCCTTCTGCGCCTCTTACTACTCCTCCGGATAAGGAAGGCAGACGCCTAGATAATGCTGGGAAAAGATTTTCCTCGATGGCAAGTCTTTTGATTAGAGCGGCGAATGCGTTGGCAATACTTGGCAGATATGATCGTCAGATGTGGTGTGACCTCTCACCATATCTAGACCAGCTGCCTCATGAAAACAAAGTGGAAGCAAAGAAAATCTTGCAGGAGGGAGCGGTGACAGCTGAGATTATTGACTGTGCAATGGACATTGCCATGACGGCTTTCCGTTTGCTTGCAGGCGCATCTGTTCTCCGTCGCCAAGGCTGGCTGAGGGCGACATGGTTCCGGCCGGAGGTCCAGAATAAAATCCTGGAACTTCCGTTTGATGGGGAAGCATTATTTGGTAAACATATTGATGATGCCCTCCAAAACATCAAAAAGGATACGGAGACAGCAAGATCCTTAGGAACCCTACACTATCAGAAGGTTCCTTTCCGTGGAGCCAGAGGAAGGAGTACTACGACCTACAGGGGTTCATACCAACAGCAACGGTATCCTTCTTATAATTCAGCACCTCAGTCTTATCGTCCATCTTACTAACAAAGACCAGGCCAGACCTCTTCTTTCTCTAGGTCTAACTCTAGAGGGAAACAGAATCGCCAGGGGTGTGACACCTGTAAGCGACAATAGCGGCATACTGGCTCTTCCTGCTGTATCCCCCTCCACGACAACATCTGTGGGGGGCAGGGTATCTCAATACCACCACAACTGGCCACAGATAACATCAGACCGTTGGGTAATCAACATCATTCAATGTGGCCATTCGCTGGAATTTGTACATCTTCCACCTTCCAAGCCCCCTGCTGCCATGCCTTCGAAACATCTGCATCTTCTGCGGCTTGAAGTTCATCAGATGCCCCTCAAAGAGGCTGTAGAGCCGGTCCCTTTTTCTCAGAAGGGAGCGGGTTTCTACACCAGATTTTTTCTGATCAAGAAGATGCCGGAGAAGTGGCGCCCCATTTTAGATCTCAGGGAGCTAAACACCTATCTCATAAAACAATCCTTTCGGATGGTGTCTCTCTAGGACATTTTACGTCTACTCAACCCTGGGGATTTTATGGCCGCTCTCGATCTCGAGGATGCCTATTTTCACATACCCATTCATCCAGCCCACAGGAGGTTTCTACGGTTTACAGTGGGCAAGAGCCACTTTCAGTTCAAGGTTCTACCTTTTGGACTTCGGTCTGCTTCGAGGATCTTTACAAAGGTGCTGGCGCCGGTGGCAGCCTTCCTCAGGAAGCAGCATTTTCAAATCTTTCCCTACCTGGATGATTGGTTGCTGAAGGCCCCGTCCAGACAGTCAGCGGAAGAAACAGTCAATGCATGTACGCGTCTGTTCAGCAATCTGGGCCTGATTCTCAACAGGAAGAATTCATCTCTCTGTCCGTCCAAAGAAGCACGATTCCTAGGAGCCATTCTGGACACGTCTCTCAACAAGGCTTCTCCATCCCTTGAAAGACAAGAGAAACTGATGTCCATGGCTCAGCTGTTGAGAAGAAGAAAGTATCTTTCAGTTCACCATGACAAATCCCTGCTAGGAACAATTTCGTCTTGCATTCCTTTAATACCTCACTGCAGGTTACGGATGCGTTCAGTTCAGCAACAGCTCGACCTACAATGGCGACAAGTGGACGGATCCTTCGACGACAAGGTGCTAATCACTCCGGCTATGAAAAAGGCCGCCTTGTGGTGGACGAAGGAGCAGAATATATCCCAAGGTCTATCCTTCGTAATCGATCCAGCTCCCCAGGTTGTGACTACAGATGCCTCGCTGGAAGGCTGGGGCGCGGTGCTACAGGATTTACATGTAAGTGGACATTGGTTGCCACAGCACCGCCTTCTTCATATCAATCTCCTGGAACTCAGGATGATTCGTCTGGCTCTACGGACTTTTCTTCCACGGCTGCAGGGATCAACGGTTCTCGTCTGCACGGACAACACCTCAGCCATGCACTACATAAACAAAGAAGGGGGTACCAGATCTCTTCCGTTGTCACAGGGAGCCCAGAAGATTTGGAAGTGGGCTATCCTTCACAGGATATCTCTGTAGCCAGAACATCTTCTAGGAATGCTAAACAAAAAGGCGGACATGCTCAGCAGGCTGTCATCAGTCAGCCATGAATGGGAACTGAACCAGACTGTCTTGCAGGAAATTGTTCACCGGTGGGGCAGACCTCCGATAGACCTCTTTGCCACCCCGGAGAACAAAAATTTCCAGTTTTACGCCAGCAAGTGACACCATCACAGATCGCTGGGGAATACGCTTTCGATAGCCTGGTCAGGCGCATTTGTATACGCTTTTCCCCCATTCCGCTGATACCCAGAGTACTCAGGAAGATCAAAACGGAACCGTGCAAGATGGTTTTAATATCTCCAGCTTGGCCGAGGCAGGTCTGGTTCACGGAACTTCATCTCCTCTCTCTGGTCCCTCCACGGCTGCTACGGATGGTCCCAGACCTTCTCACGATGTCCCAGGGCCAGATCTGGCATCCGGACCCTCACTCCTTACACCTAACAGCATGGCTCCTGACCAGCAAGAGTTTCTTGGGCTAGATCTCTCAGAGGAGATTAAGGAGGTGCTTTCTCAGGCCAGAGCTCCTTCTACTAATAAGACATACAGTTTACAATAGAAGAGATTCTGCATCTAGTGTCAACAGGAGGGTTTCAACCCTTTTTCATCTCAACCTCACCAAGTTCTTCCATATTTCATGTCTTTGGCTAAAGCGGGACTGGCTCATTCATCCATAAAGGTTCATTTGGCGGCAGTTTCTCGCTATATACGCACTGCATCTGGACCTTCTCTTTGGTCAGCCAGGATTGTCAAGCAGTTTCTCAAAGGCCTCTTTAGAGTCTTTCCTCCAGTGAGGCCTACGCCTCCAATGTGGCATTTGACTTTGGTTCTCACCCAGCTGATGACGCACCGCTTTGAGCCGATTCATCGAGCAGATTTGAAATTCCTTATTTGGAAGGTGGCGCTTCTCCTATCTCTCACTTCTGCAAGAGGAATGGGTGAATTACAGGCTCTGACAATCCAGGAACCCATCCTACAATTCAAGAAAAATACAATGATCCTAAGGACTAACCCATGGTTCATACCTAAGGTGCCTTCGGACTTTCATTTCAATGAGCCGGTGATCCTTAAGGCTTTCTCTCCTCAGCCCTCTACGCCGGCACAAAGAGCACTCCACTCTCTGGATGTGCAGAGATGTTTGAAGTTCTACCTGGACCGTACTAAAGAATTCCGAAAATCTTCTCAACTGTTTGTTTTGTTTAGCGCTCCCCGCAAGGGCTTGCCCCTGTCTAAGCAGGGGATTGCTCGGTGGGTGGCCAGTGCCATAAGTTTTTGTCATTCAGCAGCGGGCAAACCCCTGGAGGGTAGAATCCGAGCACATTCTACAAGGTCCATGGCTTCTTCTACGGCCCTCCTTGCTGGGGTCCAGATCAAAGATATCTGCAGGGCTGCAACTTGGAGCAGCGTGCACACCTTCACAAGACATTACTGCCTGGAGGCCTCGACACAGGAAAACACGGCTGTAGGCCAGGCGGTCTTGAGGAACCTCTTCCATTGAGTGGTGAGCTTTGCTTTCTTTCCTCCTCCTTTCTTTCTTGTTATTGGCACATTTTGATTTTGGGTTATATGTGCATTTGCTATTTATTTTTATGTTATTGCACAGTTTGTTAATGTTTTTGGCTTGATGCATTCATTTACAACAACAAAAAAAGAGAGAGGAGAGGGTGAAACAACAATGAGAGAGCAAAATGTGCTTCTGATTGCTAGCTACTCTGATACAAGCTAGAGTTCCAATACTGGAGTAAGAAAACAAGTTACTTGCCTGTAACTTTGGTTCTCCAGTATTGGTAACTTTCATAGATTCCCATGCACCCACCCTCCTCCCCTGCGAAAGCTCAGCCTTCAGAATGTTTTGTTATACTGTTACACACCAGCTACAAAAATGTGAGGCTCTTAGGTTCTCTCAGGAAGGTTCTGTGGGGTGAGGCTATTCTGATTGGATGTTGCATTATTTTAGTCTCTTTTACAAAAAGAGGTGGATATGCTACAAAATGAGATGAGGCCTAGGCCTTTTCTTCTTTTTTGTGCCTACTGCTATGTTATTTTTATTTACCGAGACTCCCATTCCGACGACGGGGAATGATACAAGCTATGGGAATCTATGAAAGTTACCAATACTGGAGAACCAAAGTTACAGGTAAGTAACTTGTTTTCTTTTGCATGATCACCCCCACAATTTTGGACTGTACTGCTGGTTTTACAGGTAGCAGAGTGCACGGAGGCCTCAGTGCCAGTGTTCTAACCCATTACGAAGTGTATTCTGAATTGATTACTCTCTAACTGGGATCAGCTAACTTACTTAAAAGTCCCAAGTATATGATACTCAGGGCACGTAAGACCAAATGTCCAACAAGGGCAGCAGCACTGGTTGTGCTACCCTGTTTATGACAAAGTGCAAAATGCTCCCAGCCTGCCGCTACAGACTGGAAGAGCAGTTCAAAACTGCTAGTTCGATTTCACTATTCAAACCAGTGGCAAAGTCCCACTTCCCCTAACAATACAAGTCTCCTCTAAGGAAGGCCTATGGAGTGCTGAGGCAGGGAGCGGTGTATTGTTAAGTAGACCATATACCTGTTATATGTCTTAACAGCAAAATTTCCAAATTGTCGTTTTGCTGTGGAAAAAGTTAGTAGCCCCTTTGGCTACAACAGAGTTAAGGACTGACCACTCAGCCCGACTAACTTCTAAATGGGTCTATTAAAATAGTACTACAAGGTATCAAATTAATCATGATATTAAACTCGACTTAATGTCCAAGTCAAATTAAATGTCACTTGTCCACGCGGTCACTGGCCACAAGACCACCTTCTGTGCTCCTGGGAAGTCGTGTAAACGACTCACAAGCTCAGGGACAATAGAAGCCTGCTACAGGGAGAGGTGTCACCCTCCCCCTTGCAGGAAGCCACTCAAGGTTTTGGCTCAAAAGGTGAGCTTCAAAGGTGAAACTGCCTTTGGTGGACAAATGGCAATCACACTCCCGAAGGGTTGCCCCTTTGTTAAGGTAGACAGGCTAGTGGCGGGAACAGAGAGGGGAGATCAGTGCCCAAACGTGTTTACGTGAACGTTTAGTTCCCCCAAGTAGCCTAACCTCAAGGGTGGTCTACCAAGCTCCCAACATCCAAGGAACA
The DNA here is from genome assembly GCF_964204655.1 of Triturus cristatus. NCBI lineage: Eukaryota > Metazoa > Chordata > Amphibia > Caudata > Salamandridae > Triturus > Triturus cristatus. Next base: position 80,261,211 of record NC_140586.1, on the reverse strand, counting down.
GTTCAGACATGTTAATAGATATGGCATCCTGAACATGATATCAATACGGAACTGCAGAAGAACCTAGGAAGGACTGCCTTGCTGATCCCTGGACCTAGCAAAGAAAGGCTGCACTGTCTGCCCGGACTGCACCTGCCGCACCTTGTGCTAGCAAAGGGAAGACTCAGGGGCATATTATCAACGGCCAGCGATAATTATCGCTGGCCGTGCTTAGCGATAATAATATTATCGCAGGCTATCTCTGGAATTTATCGCCCTGGTAGCGCGTTACTAACAACGCGTTTCTCCAGGGCGATAAAACTTCCAGAGATAGCGAGGTTATAGTCCTTTTGCAGGAAACATCGCTGGTTTTCCAGCGATGTTCCCTGCAAAAGGGCGATAACCTTGCCGATAGGACCCACAGGGTCATATCAGCTTAATCCACCCCCTTTGTTAGGGATGGCTAAGTCAGGATTTTAGCAGACGTTAGGTTTTGGCGAAAACTGCAGTTTTCGCCAAAATCTAACGTCTGCTAAAATCATCTGGCCTGCCTTGTAAATATCGCGATGTAAACATCAGCGATATTTGCAATGTTGTCCATCCGGGTTACGCCCAGTAACGCCCACTTTGCATCTCATTGGAGATGCAAAGGGAGGGGTTGGGAAAAAGGGTGCGAACATGCGATTATACATGTTAGCACCCTCTTGTAAATAGGGCGCTGGTTTTATCTCTGCTTTTTTGGCTTTGTAAGCCACAAAAGCGCAGATAAAGCCCTTGTAAATATGTCCCTCAGTGTGCTGCTCCTGTCCCGAGGAAAAGACGCTCCTAAGCCCCAATCCAAAGAAGTTACTGCATGGGTCAGTCAGCTGACCCGCTGGAACCAACACCAGGGCCATCAATGCTGAAGCAGCCCAACTGGGTATGTCAGTCAACATTTCAGGAGATTCGTCGCTGAGCTGATGTAGCTCAGCTTGGTAAGTCAGTAACCATTTCGGGAGACTCGTAACTGAGCTGAAGTAGCCCAGCTCATTAAGTCAGTAACCATTTCAGGAGATTTGTCGCTGGGTGCCCAAAGAGATCGATCCTCGACAGCCAAAAGTTGCAACTGAGGTATCATCTGAATCCAGATTGGTCACCCAAGAGGAACACCGCTGAACCTGCTGTGATCAAAGAGCGGTAGCCCAGCAACAGGTGGGTTTCTACTAGCTCAATGAGGACTTCGAGGGATCCTCTGCGAACAATGTTACCCAACCTGACTTATGGACCGAGGAGTAACCTCAAGGAGACCCTGTATACGCACAACACCCAGAGCTTCCTCCTTCTCCTGCATCCTCAGGATAAGGACCACTCCATTAAAGTCTATGGCAGTTGTGATGTAAAGTTCAAATCTGGTATGGTGAATGCTTTGGTGAAGAGGTAACTGTCCAAATATTCCTTAGTGCACCCCCCTCCCTGATGGATTTGGTTGTCCGAGTTGGGCTGGAGTAGCAGAACACAACTCTTCTAAACTTCAAAAGTTTCCAAACTTTACAGTTACCAATGACTATTTGCCATTGTGTCAAAAGTACTGAAATTAGCATTTACTTAAAAGATATATATCGCTGGAACCCTCTAGTGGATTTGGTTAATCGTGGACTCTAAAAATATAATCTATTTTTATAAATTTAAGTCGGATTGCATTCCGGTTGTGTGACTTTCTTATTTTGTGGTTAGGTGCTTCTAAATGCTTTACACTAGTTCCTTTGTTTAAGCCTTGCTGCTTGCAGCCACAGCTACCCAGGGTTCCGCTAAAGGTTTTGCAAACAAGCCTGACTGGATTCGAGGCAGTTTTTTCTAGTGTATTACATGGTACGGTCACACAACCATACCATATAATACCAGCCGCAGCTTGTGCGGGTAAGAGCGGTGGGGGGATTTCGATGGACGATGAGAGAAAATTAAATAATTTTCCCATGTCAACGCCTAGGAGCCAGAGGTGAATGCAGGCAGTGGCTATGATCAAAGGTTGCCAAATTGTATTGTTTGTAAATATGTAGTGGGGGGATAATATAGATAAATGTCTTGCATCCTATGAGAAAGCTCTAAGGGTGAGAAGGGTGGGGACATTGGGGGTCTTTATTGTGGGAACTGATTACAGCAATAGGGAAAGATAGGCTGCTGACACTAGACGATGAGGTGGCAGAGTCAAACTCTCACATGAAGGAGGCACTCATCAAGATATTTGGTTTAACCCCAGAAGAGTACAGATAAAATTCAGGAACACACACAAGGGGTGAATTCAGACATGGGTCGACTTTGTTGATGCCTCTGTAAAGTCAATGGAATGCTAGATAAATGGTAGAAAAGTAAATACCTATGAGGGGCTCCACAATTTGGTAGATAAGGAAAAAATATTTACAAACTGTACATGAGAGAAGTCACACTAGCAACCAATGGATTCAAAGCTATCTAGTCCGAGAGAGCTGGGCAAGATAGTTGGTGATTTGGTTTGCACAAGGGTGCCCAAAGAGACCCAATGTGGTGATCATTAGAAAAGAGGACAGGCTCTGCCCTTGAGGGGAAATACAGGGCTAAAAATAAAAAGTCAGATGCACCCAAAGAAACCACAAAAGAGCTATTACCCAACAACAGAAGGGATGAGTTGCAAGCAATTTTCAACGTCTCTGTTTCTTGAGTTATATTTATCCCTGGTTATTGTTCAATTATCTGCCTTTATGCCAGAAAAACATGTGGCACCCAATTAATTATTTCTTGCTATCCTAGTCACCTAAGCTACCTTTCACTTACAAGAATGATGACTGTTGATGGAATGCTATTTACATTTGACCAAAAGAGTGCCTCGTCTAAGGGATGGTGGGCAGTTTGTTTGCTCCTGATCAGTGGGTCCCTAAGAGCTCAAATTTCACATGGAGGCTGGCTGCACTGTTCGGGCCCACAGTAAGCTTGTGAAGACTACACTGACAGGGGACCTAATTACTAGAAAAGTTCTAATAACAATTTCAGGTCATTTATTAGATACAACCACGTTATGTGAGGATCCAATTTATAGAGAGAACTGTAGGAAAGTAAGACAGTAGGACATATATGGTTGGTCACCATGTTCTCATAGATGTCTATGTTCCAGAAATGGATGGAAGGGTACCACCTGGAGGCCATCTCACCCTGAGATGAAAACACACGTGATGTAAAGTATGGTGTTGGAACTGCATTTTCTTGTATTGACTTGGATATCTGCAGGGTGATCTGTGTAATAAACTCAACCCAAAATTGTTTGATGTTTTTTACAGTAGTCTGGTTAAGAAAAAGTGGAAAAATCTACACAAGCCACACCACCCTAGAGCCATGACTTCTTTTGGATCATTAGCCGAATTCCCATTTATTGGAACTCTGAAAGGGGTTCCGACAGCTTCTCTACCATTTCCTCACTGCATTGCTGCTACCCCATAAAGGCTTACCATTTGCCTTCTCACCTACCTCGTACTCTTGCAGACAGATTATGTTTTTTTAATGGAGTGTACTTCAGCCCTTAAAAGAAAGTAGGTCTGTGAGCCAGACCATCCTTAAAAGAGCACAGCGGAGCCCCACAGCTAGCAACATCCATGAATATATGAATTGGTTAAAAGAAAGTGTGCATTGCCTTAGTACTCCTGGACCCTGAAGGGAACTATTTTATGTGCAATTGTGCTTTTCATAAAAGAGCAGAAGTCACTCTTCCGATAGTTGTAGTAGACTTACCCATTGTCCCATGCTGTAAGACCTAGTGGGTGGATAAAAAAAGGTGAGTGACACAGCAACAAACCAATGTATGAAGCAGGCTGGATGAACGCTCCTCTAAGTAACTAATATGTATCAATTTAGTAAAATCAAAAGCTGTCGGCTGACAGGATTGTGGAGGCTTTAAGTCAATCTTGGTTGCCAGTCCCTAGTGAAGCATCACTGGGACATTTTCAACTTTCTTACAGACCATGGGCCAGATGCAATCTTTCTTACAGAGCAGTGACTTGGCTAAATTCTGCCTCAGGGCTGGATGTGATTTTAGCTCTGCCCTCTTCTTACCAAATCCTGAGAATGGACCGAGAAAATTGGAAAGGCAGTGGTATTGCTATTATTTTTAAAGAGCACTATGTATGTAAAATTGATAAACTGTCAATTCCCGATTCTGAAGCGCGTGTTTTTTTCGCTATCACTTGCCCATAACATCACCATGTCTGGAACCCTAATATATTACTCACCTGTCAATGCGACTGACTAGAGTTCAAGCATCTCGGAAGCTTTTGCATCATTTTTTCTCAGATGTGCCAATTCCAACATCTTGGGCGATCTTAACATATACTTTTATAATGCAGCCTGCAACACAGCTGCATCTGTAATAGAGAATCTTGCTGCACTTAATATGTAGCTTTTTTATGAAGTTCCCCACTTAAGCCGCTGGTCACTTGCTGGATCTTATTTTTACAAACCTCAATAATATCCAGACTGACCAGCCACTTCCCCTGCCATGGTATGACCATTTCGCAGTCCCGTTCTCTCTCCTTGCTCTTTCAGGAGGGCATATTGAAGACTGTTAGATGAGCTCCACTGGCAGGAGCTGGTCGAAGTTGGATTTTCCTGCTTTAAATTCATTACTCGAAGCCAATCGTCCCGTATTGAGTCACTCTGTGGAAGAAGACTCTTGCAACCTCGATGAGTTGATCAGATCCTCATTGGATGTTTTAGCCCCTACTACATTTAGGAAACAAAAGAGAACCCTTCCCTCGTGGTACAACGAGTCACTCTACCATTTTTGAGGGAGGCAGGGAATACAACAGTCTGGAAAGAACGTGGTAATAAACCTACAGTAATAAGGATAAACAAAGCTATAAAAGGGCTATCAGAAAAAGTGTTGCACTGCTAGAGCCAAGTATTATTCGGATAAAGTTGCGGGCGCAATAAAACTGCCCTAAAACTTGGTGTAGTTAGGAATGATTCTTATCAGGCTATTATGGCCTCTTCTACTCCACTATCACAAGCCCAATGTGATGAAATTGGGCTTTTTAATAGAATAAAAATAAGATAGGAGGATACCCAAACTACATTTTCTGATACTCACACAGCCTGCTTGGATAAACCCCCTTCTGGTCATCTAGCACCTTGAATATTTTAGTCTTCTAGAGGTGTCTTCATTTATCTCATTTCTAGCAACCACTAGGTCAGGCCCTCCACTGGATCTGCTAGTTAACCATCACACCCACCTATGGGGTTTTCATCTTTGGTTATCTAACTTGGGTAGGACACCCTTCCCAGTTCAGGTGGTAAAAGGTCCGGGAGTATAGATAGATGACAAGTTGACCATGGCCTATCAAATAAATAAATTGTCTGCCACCTGCTTTGGTATCCTTAAATGGCTAAGGAAACTTCTGGCAAGCCTTCTGGTCTCTGCCCAAATAGCTGTAGTTCAGGCACTGGTTATTTCCATACTGGACTACGGCAATATTCTGTATCTGGGTGTAGCTAAATCCTTGCTAACACAGCTCCAAACTGTCCAAAATGCGGCAGCTTGCCTACTTCTTGATCTACCCAGGTACACTTCTTTAGCCAGTCTGCCACAGACCCTGCACTGGTTGCCTATTGAGAGACGGGGCAATTTTAAGACCTTGAGGTACATGCACAAGTGTCAAGCTAATACAATGCCACTGTATCTGAGACCGGTTGTATCTTGTTACCATCCAAATCGCAGACGCCGATCCAGCAGTCATGATCTGGCAATGGTTTCTAGGATTAGAAGTCTCATCAGGGTAGCCTGGAATTAGTATTTCTCAGCCCCCAACTCTAGAATGATCTGCCACATTCACTTAGAACCTGTAAATCACTATCAGTTTTTCAGAAGCAGCTAAAAACCGGGCTGTTTCCTCCTCTATAACTGGTAATGTGCCTGCTGACCGTCCTCTGTTTGGTTGAGGAGGCTAGCGCTGGAAAATCTTAGTTGGTGGCCACACGCTTTACAAATCACCATAATAATACCTTACCTAAAAAGGGCTTGTGGTTCTCAATGAGAACATGCCATATGAACTTCAGGCAGGAATGAAAATTCAGCAATATCTACACAAAGTTCAACCAAAAAAATGTAGGGTTCTGGAGCATGCATTCTGGGAAAAAAACTTCCCAGGGAAAGCCATGATTAACAAGCAACCACTAGACAAAGTGCAGCCTGGAAAACGTAGATGATGGCAGACAATACAGAATGAAGGAAACTAAACGATCAAGTGAGGGGGAGAGAAAGTTTAAGAATAAATAGAATATTTGGTCCACTGTTAGAGTTCAGCGAAACGTATGCAGTGTTATGCTAATGGTTCTGACCATACAAACTCATCACAGTGGAGAAAATGTATCTTCCTATTAAACACGCACTGGCAAAGCCAATTGGTCTGGCTTTGATGTGGTAAAGTACAAAAACACAGACATGCCCAAATGCTGAGATACTAATGGTGATGTTCACCATTGTAACAGTAGTTCTGGTAATGGTTGTTGGAGGGGTGGTGTCAGTAGTCAACAGACTTAGTGGCTCACACCCAGTTTCCAATAAAAAGGTATACTGCAGTAAAACTCCATTAAACAAAATTGCCTTTTAATATACAAAGCATGTATGACATAAGGAATTAAATGTGTAATGATGGAGTATATTTTTCAGATGTAAAACAGTCCCTCATGTATTGCAGTGTAAGCGCACCAAAGTAGGTGCAAAGCTACTCCAATCCGCCAATAACATAGGGGTGATGGGGGGGTTGGGGGAGGGGGGGAGAGTAATGCTCTTCCGCCTGGGGCTAAAAGCACAACAAATATTTATATATTTTTTTTAAGAACTGGGCACAGTTGAAGTCACACATAAAATGCGGATTTGTTTCACTATTTAAGATTGAAAATTTCAGAGTGCAAGTAGCTGGATATATGACTACTAGGCATTCACAATAGGTAAACGAGACACCATACATTAATTTACTCCCACATTATTCTCCCTTTGCAATACAATATAATGCAGGGATTACATTCCTTGCTGGTGAAGGGGCGGATAGAGGAATGGTTAGCCTTGACAGTTTGGGAATACCCACATACACCGGTTTATAGTCATTCACAAACCTCTGTCATCCGCCCCACCGTGTACAGAGATTCCCACCACAGAAAGGCTGGAGTAAGTTAATTTTCAAAGTGCGACAGGTAATGAAACATCTCCAACTTTGTTGGGCTACAGAGAAAGGGGGTTCTCTTCAGGGAAGTGCATTCAACATAGAGAAAACAATTGTATCAATGTATCGTTATCTCCACAAGCACCAGATGCATCTCCAAGTTATCAGGACCACTTGAATTAGAGACTGCTGCTGCAGCTTCTTCGGAATAATTAGATTAGCCACAACACCTACCATCTGCTGCGTAATTTGCAGGATAACAAAACACTCTTCAAGAGAGCTTTTAAAGACAATATGTGCCTTATCCAAATTGCAACAGGAGAATCAATTCACTCCTGATCAAGCCCTTGGTTCAAAGTCGCCAACTTCTTTCAGACCAAAGTCCGAACGATCTCGGACAAATTGGCTGGGAAGATCGCTGCCCCTCCGTCCCCCATGTTAACACAAACAGTGGATCCCACCTCCTTGACCACCGCCTGCCAGTTGACCAGCTTCTCACAAGGTGGACAAAGTAAACAATCTGTTACTATCTACGAAATCAGGGTCACCAACAGATTCCTGTCCCGCCGCTATAATACACATGGCCTCAGATAAGATTAGTACGCATCTAGCCCCACTTCTGAATGATGCCATCAGGTCAGGAACCTTCCCGCCTCTTGGAAGAAAGCATGCATCAGACCCATACTAAAGAAAACTTCTCTTGACCCTACGTAGGTGAAAAACTACCGACCCATAGCCTGCCTACCACTTGCGGCCAAAAGCCTAGAGAAATCTATTAACCAAGATGTAATTGGCTACCTAGATGCCAATGACCTCCTTGATCCCCCCAAACAGCTTCAGACCACAGCACTCCACCGAGTCAGCTCTAATTATGGCCATGGAGGAAATATGCGTCTTAATGGACCTATCAGCAGCGTTTGATACTGTGAACAATCTAGCATTAGCGGCAGAAGGCTATAGGAATCAAAGAGGCAGCCCTAACTTCTCACCTCGTTCCTCACTGCAAGGGAACAGAGGGTGTGCTAGGACAATGTTAAATCGGATAGGTTTTCCCTACCTGGTGGTGTACCCCAAGACTCAGCACTGTCACCAACCTTAATTAACATCTATGTTACGCCTCTGGCCAAGCTGATTAGGGCTCACTGTATCTCGTTGGTATCATATGCCGACAACATACAAATTGTGATCTCCATCTCCTCGAGTGTGGAAACCGTGGCAGGGAGATTTCACAGCTGTCTGAAGCACGTCATGGGTGGGATGCATCAGAACTATCTGAATTTAAACACAGACAAAACGGAGGTCATGGAGTTTGGGAAAGGACCGCCACTGGAACCAATCCTGGTGGCCAGTGGGAGCAGGTCATTGTCCGAATCCTGCTGCAAAAGCAGGGAACTTAGGATTCTTGTTTGATGCCCAATTAAACTTTGCAGGGCACATCAACTTTTTGACATCTTCCTGCTTTTTTTCTATTAAAACCAGTGTGCAAAATGTTGCCTTTAATTCCACTGGACCTTAGAAAATCTGTTGTAGCCTTAATGCTTTCTCGAATCGACTACTGTAATGCCCTCTTCCTGGGCGTAGACAAACTCCAACTGCTAAAACTCCAATCACTGCAAAATGCTGCAGCGAGAGTGCTGCTTAGTATTCCAAAATACCACCATATCTCTAGCAGCATTAGGGAACATGACAGGCTTCAAGTCAAGCAGCGTATCGAGTTAAAGGCGCTATGCTGGTGCACAAAGCTCTGTATCGAGGAGAGTCGTTGGACCTACAGAAACATTTCCAGAGGCACGCCCCTCAGCAGAATCTTAGATCCGTCAACAAAGGTCTAGTTCAGGTCTCTCAAAATCTATAAGGCTAGATGGGGAGGTAGATGCCTCTCCTATCGAGAGTCGAAGCTCTGGAATTAGCTGCCAGTCATCATCAGGCTTCAACCTGCCAGACCACTGTTTAGGAAGATGCTTATGACCTGGCTATTCCCTTCACAGAAATGATGTGGTATCTCCCTATTTTACTCGCTTCCTGCTACAACCAGCGCCCAGATGCCTCGACATTCGTGAGCGCTACAAGATCCTTTACTTACTTTTCTAGGTCAAACAAATTAAAAAGAAAACCTGTCACACATGGAGTAGTTCAGACAGTCCCTTTGCAAAGGTTAACTAGCCATGCTAGATTTAGACTTACGTATTCAGGTGTTCAGCTGGTATTAATGAGGGGAAACTCTGCCCAGGAAGTATTAGCTAGTCGTACCCACTAACTGTGAGACTACGAGTGTGTTTATTTTTGGAATTATGTTAGCAACGCAAGCATAACTTACTAGGTTTCCTTTTTCCACTTGCCCGAACAGCAATAGTTGTGCATTCTAATCATATATACAACGTATAACATCACTTATGTCCCGGAATGCATGTTTTGCCTGAGCAACTGAGCAGTAGTTTGTCTTAACTATCATATGGCACTGCATATTGTTTTTTGTGATCAGAGTTGCACCTTCTTGTCCAAAGGGCAAATATGAATGAAAGTCTTGTTCTTTACCACAAACATGTCCTAGCGGTCAACAATATGAATTCAACAACCAGGAACATGTACTCCATAAATACGTACCTCATCACCCAACAATCCTTCAAACAACTTAAAATCAGAAGCAGATCCTCGGTTGTCCAGTATCATGAGCTACGGAGTACCCTGAACTCAAACTTTACAGCAGACCAAAAAAACATGAATTTTCAGAAAACTTCTGATGGCAGACCTTCTTAGATTGAGCCTGAGCACCGCTCTCTGCGAGGCATGCTGTATTGATTTAGGGATTTGAAGCTCTGCCCATACTTTTCATTGGCTTGTCATTGCATTTATATAGCACTGGCTACCCCTGATGGGGTGTTGAGCACTTTTTCTGTAAGGATCATGATATTCCTGAACCCAAGAAGGATTATTGCTGAATAAGTATAGTGAAATATGAAAGTAAAGAGTGGTGGATATGTTAGTCAGTTATTTGGATTGAGAAGGATACTGGAGGGATAGAAATGGGAAAAAGGTTTCAATTTATATAGCGCTTGCTACCCCTGATAAATCAGTGTACAGTGCAAAACCAAATAGAAGGGCTTTGTAAACATCATAATAGATTCATTTTGTAAAGTGGATAACTGTTTATACAGTTCATTGACAGATTCTAAAGTAAAGTGTTGCATTTAGATAATGTACTGCTTTAACCCCTTCCATGCCCATGACGGAACGGTTCCGTCATGAGCATCGGTTGCGCTGTGCTCATGACGGAACCGTTCCGTCATGGACCCGCCCGCGCTCGAACCCTTCAGCACCGCGGGGGAATTCCCGCCGCGCTGAAGGGGTTAAAGAATGCTATAAAAATCCAATTCTCTGGAAACACACAAAAGATACTGATGAATTCATTAGAATATTGAGTGGGATAGCCGTTTAGATGTCAAGCCCGCAATTACAAATTTAGGCCTTAAGCACAGAAAACTCCCTCTTCAGGGAGGGGACAGTAGAAGTGGTGACAGAGTTGGCGTGATTCTGTGCTAAGAGTATTGCTTATGTTGGGACTAATCAATTACATTACTTACTGTTACTTTCTCTCTAATCATTCACTTGCCTGCAAGCTCGAACCCATCGGCTCAGTGAAGATAATTAACTAATGGCACTGACTAGTCAGTAATGTTATAATCAGACTGTATATGTGGTTTACAGCTTATGGTTCTATAAACTGGAACCACAATGTTGTCTATTTTTCAGCCTACGCCACCTTTCCCCCTGGCAGTTCAAGAACACCCTCCTAACAGCCACTAAAATCCCCATATTACTAGTCACACCATGTTTTTGATACACTGCCTCAATTTCTCGGAAATCTCACATTCACTGCCTACCACTGGACAATCTTACTAAGATATACAACAAATAAGTGGCCAGAGAACAATGTGAGGAGTTGCCACTGACTCCCCCAAACGTCAGCCCTATGGGTTAAATGAGTCCCTAAACTGACAGGCATTTCAACTCTCTCTGCGAAATTTATTAGCAGGCAGTGTATGTTCCACTTACCGCTCATATGGCTAGTTGTTGCAAAGGTACATTCTCAACTCCAAGAATTCTGACGGATCCACATGGGTTACCGGCTCTTCACAGCCCTGGAGATTATATCATGGTCTTACATTGAAGGGTTAGTAGATGACACATTTGCGTTAAGACAGACACGGCACTATTCCGTCAACCACTGTTCCCGTTACTCTTGCCAGAGACCTGCAACCACGGTTATGCTCGGAGCTAAGCTCCAGTGACAAGCATGTGTCGCTGTCCTTTGTAAATGCTGGCTTCTGATTCCTTAATCGCCTTATTAGTCCCTCCTTAGTACCACCTTGTCTTCATTTGAAACCTCCAATGGCGACTGGCCCTTTTACTTCTGTTGCGACATGGTAGGTTTTATTCAGTCTGGAAGCACTATTTTCCTTAAAGGGTTTTGCCCTACTGCAAGCACGCTTTCAATTTCCAAGCAGCCGGGACAATGGCGGCTGCTATTTTGCAATGCCATAGATCTCGCATTTACAAAAGTTTGACCTATTGGCATTTACAATGCCAATAGCTCAAACTCTCATAAACGAGACACCTACTGCATGTGAAATGCTTGTTGATCCAGACCTTCATTCCTCTTTTGTTTTCGCAGTACCTGCTCAGTGCATGTCGGTGCTGTGGCCACCGAACAAATGTTTTGTGTTACCCACCCCCCGTCACCGCTGATAGACGGCTGACTTCCTGAGGGCGGTGAAGCCACTTAGCTGCACCGCCCTTACAGGAAGAGATAGAAGGCCTGCGCCTGTACCAACAGAACTTGCGGGAAATCCCTACAGAGCGCAAATTGTGTGCTTCTGCCCTTGGAATGCATGTGTTAGGTGTTTTATAGAGCTGCAATAGAGACTTCTTGTTGGGAGGAATAAATCCCAGCTTTTTTTTTTTTTTAATGCAGTGAAACGTTGACTCCCTCATACTCCCCAATTGCTCAGTCAGTCACACAAACATACTCAGAGGAACTTCTGGGATTTAAAGATAAGCCCTATCCAACGCGAGCTGGCACGTGGCATATCCTTTTAACTCTTCTGACAGTTAAGGTAAAGTTGCTAACGCCGTCAGTTGAATGAGTACTCACGCCCATCTTGAATGACGAGCAACCTATTTAATGGCCCTCCTAAATGAAGCAACCTTGATCAGTAGAAGTGCTGCCTTAGAGAATATGAAATCTGAGAAGGCTACAGATTCACAAGGAGTCGGTGTTGGGCAGCAGTGACATGTTCATGTTTGTGTGCATGACCGCTTTAAATTCACTTTTTTTTTTTTCGTAATCACCTTAATCTATTTTTTTTAGCAGTTTTGACACTTTAGGTGGCTAGGTTTCATAACCTAGTTTTAGACTGGGCGTTAGATAAAACTGAATTTTTGTGTTTATGGAACTGAAATAAATCGCTTAAATAAAGTTCCATTTCAAAATGCACTAAGCCATAACGTCCTTTCAGAAGACATAGCTACACTAATATTAAAGAAAGAAAAAAAGTCGTTTAAAGCATCTTGCAGAGATCTGCATTCAGCCTGCAGATCAAAACACCGTGGAAGGGGTGATTCGGCCATTCATCCATCTGAAGTCAATACAAATAGACAACTGTACCATCACGAATAGCCATGCTTAGAAGCATGCTAGTTTCTGTATTGCTTTGTAAGGAAAGAGGCATTATATTTTATAAAAGAATAAAGCACTTTAGAGGTTCTCTGTTCTCAAATTCATTTAAATGCAGGTCTTAGCTCAAGCTTTAAAAACGGTACATAGAGTTATGTCAACAAGCCAGGTTGGCACTGTGAATATTTGAGCTTGGAGCGCAAAGACAGGCTCCCTCCAAACTGAGATGCTAAATAAATGGATGAGATTCATTTATCCAGCAGTTCACAGACTCCCCATTAGAATATGTAAGCATCCCTTGCTATCAGCACCACTCAGCCTTCTTGCTCTTATCTCACCAGAATGTTAGAAAAAGTTGGTGTAGATGGTAGGGTTGTAGCCTTGGCTAGAGGGTGGCTTTCAAAGCAATGCCACCACTAGTATTTCAAGTATATTTGAGGCAGGCAATTCTGACATTGTGTGATACGTCTGAGTAAACATGTCCCGTACGCACTTACGTGAATCCTTACTACCATGGCGACTTCAGAAACAAGCAAGCAGATCTGATGATGAGGTATGTGGTAAGAGTGAGTATGAGGGTGGGAAATTGGTTATACTGTTTGAGAGTGGTTATCCTGCTTCTAAGTGGTTATTTAGCTTTCTGGATTGCAGGCAAAATATCATAGAATAGAACCATGGAGCAATATCTATTTACTGCATTCTGTTGGATCTGGCACTTCCTGCACATTCACCTCCGACTGTTGTCTCTTTGAGCTGAACTTATGTTTTTAGGTCGAGCCTGGGCAGCCCATGCTCTGCATGCTGTATTCAGGTATGGACTAAAGCCCTGCCCACATTTTTCCATTGGCTTTTGTCATTGTCCTTTGTAAATGCTGGCTTCTGGTTTGTTTTTAGGCTTGCTAGTCCCTCCTAGTACCGCCTTGTCTACATTTATAACCTCCCATTAGGACTGGTCATTTTACTTGTAGTTACACGTATGTTTTCTTTAAAGTCTGTAGCACTATTTTCATTGATGATTCTCCTACAGCGCGACAGAGGTGGCATGCTGCACTGCTTACCAGAATCTTACATTGAAAAAAATAGACCAAGGCGAGCCACGTCCTAGAAAACGGAGGGCGCGGCTCGCCAAAGTCTATTTTTTCAAAATTGTAAGCTTGCAGTAAGCAGCTCACCACAGGCGGCGTGCTGCACTGCTTACCAAAATCTTACAATAGGGTGGGGTGGGGGGGGGGGGGGGGGAGCGACTTTGCTGAGCCACGCTTTTTTTTTTTTTTTTTTAATAGGCCGACTCCTCCTCCTGGTTAGCTCCTTCACTTCCTCTGCAACAAAAAGCAACGCAATAGGTCTCACATTTGCGAGTTTAACCTATTGAGATTGTAAATGACAACGCTTTTAATTTATCAGTTAAAAAAAAAAAAAATACATTAAATGCATTGCCATTTACAATGCCAATACCTTTAACTCTAGCAAATGCGAGACCTATTGCATTGCAAATGCTTGTTAAACGTGCCTTTAAATAAGCCTTCTTGTAGGAAATGCGTAGGCGCCTGAAACACATTTGACAGAGTTATGTCTAAGCATTATGAATGGCCAAAGCTGACCCCCTTCTTTTCAAGACACTCTTGTATTAAAAGCTGGATGCCAAAAGCAAAGCTCTGATGCCCAATGCACACCAACAACACTGTTCGGGACTTTCCTCTTCACCCAACTGCAAACAGAATATCCATGTTAAGGTGTCAACTAGACCTGAAGTCCAAAAGAAACCATATTTATTAGTATTTGATAAATATGCAAACTATTTTAACCATCATAAACATTACATAAAAAAGGAGCATAGATGGCTCAGAGAAGATAGCTCACTGACAGGAAATCTCTCAATAATTTGTACCCCTGATCGGCTGGGGATTATGCCTGAAGTACCCCCTCTTCCCCACCAATAGGAAGACGGATCTGGATTCAGAGACGAAAAGTAGTACAGAGCTGGTAAGGACGTGAAGTCTGAGGATGCGAGATAGATAGAACTAATCCTTAATTAAGCCAATAGAAAATTATATCTACCTATCACAGCCACTATTCTAGCGGTCCTTACCAAACTTCCAATGCCTTACAGTCAGTCAACCACTATCACATATTCTAAAGGCCCACTCCCTGCCCCATCAATATACATCTGCTTTATTCAACTTGTTGCATTCCCTCAGCACATAGTCAAATCTGCAGTGGCAATCCTGCATACCCCAAAAATACCACCATGGGCTACCCCATCAAACTACCACTCCATCCCCTGCTATTTGCTAACACTAAAGACTAGTGTTCCCAGGCTCAAACTTTACTGCTCCCCTGACACACTAAGGTCGCTATCTTTAAATTCATTCCTACCACTTCACAACTACCATTCTTCCATCTTATTTCTATGATATTTTCAACCCAATCACCCAGCCCATTTTGCCTTCCAGCCTTTCCTGTTTCCAGATAATCAACACCTAGTTTGCCCCACAACACCAATTGTGTTTGGCCACCTCCTACCATCTTCCAAGGAGCACCCCACAAAGTTCGGTCCTTGGTTCCCTACCCTTCTTCCTAAAAAACACCTCTCTTCCAGACACCACTGTCTATATTGTGCTATTTTAATACATATCTGCAGACATTTTCCTCAACTCCAGACAGAAAGGCCGCATGACAGACAGCCACACACCCCACTAGAAGGTCCTCCATCTGTTTGTGCCAATTGCTACAAAATGTTTATTTCCTCTTATAAATACAGAATTGTTACCCCTCTCTAAGCATGGAGCAGTGAGCCCATTTCACATCAGAATGGACCTACCATCCATCACATCCAGAGTGAGAGGTGTCCTCTTTCACTTCAACATACAAAAGAGCCATTCACCTTCTAGGCAGTGAAAGCAATGATGAATCTCCCGATTCGGAACAAATAGGACTTCTAAAATAGCTTGTACAATACTTGGCCCCCATTTGACAAGTTAGCAACACCTCCACGTGTACCCTCTTCAACTTAATCAATTTCCCTACTACATTCAACAAGCATTGAGGAGAGGAGTTGGCCTAACGGCTAGGGCGCTCGACCTCGGACCTGGGGAACTGGGTTGGAGTCTCGGCAATGACACTGAACATCTTGTGATTCTGGGCAAATCACTTAATCTCCCGATGCCTAACAAAGAATGAATGTGTATTCTAATGTAACGTAACTGGTGCTATGTAAAACGTTCCGATACCCGATTGGATTTTGGTCAAGTTCGCGCTATATAAAACTCTGCAAACAAAACAAACCAGCACAAAACAGGACAGCTAAAGATTCTCACACTAGTACTCAAGGTAATTGACAACCAGTCACCCATTCCTTCAACATCAATGTTCCCAGTCAGGTTGTGTTCACAGAAAAAGATACACACTGCGTACAGAATCCCAGTTCATACCCGTGTTATCATGAAGTTTCATGCTCTTCATCTACACCTCAGATCACCACCTTTCTTCTAAGGATTTAAGAGGCATTAAGAACGCATAAAACAAACTAAAAGCACATCAGAAAGACCGACAGTCTGAACGGGAATAATGGAGGGGGAAAAATGATCTTCAAAAGAAGAATGGGAGTAATGTACGCAGGAAAAGGCAAGGTTATCTTAATTACGCAGGTATCCTGGCAGGAAGACAAGATAAGAGGCACAATTGCTAGGTTTCATATTGAATTTGTTTTTGTGCACAAGCATAAAGAAATTTTTTAAAAAAGAGAAAGTCCAGCCATTCACTTTCGTTCAACATGAGTAACGCATATGATAGGTTATTATTCAATCCATTTACGCCATTTTAATCCATGTAAATCACAACTGTTACTCAATGTGGATAGTCTGATGAATGCAGCGTTTCTCATCAAGATGCAGGGCTTCTTTGACCAAATAAACTGCTAAAAAATAACATTGGCGAATTTGCAGTTCACGGTTTCCAATCCAAGTACAGCCACTGCAGACGTTCATCATTTCAAAGGTCAAAACATAAGTATGACTGAGTTAACCAATTGTGATCTTTTAGTACTTTGGATACTGGAAGGGACACTATATAAAATAACGTTTTCACTAGATAGAGCTGAATATAGCCCTAACACATGACTTGCATTTTTCTGGTAAGTGAATGGATGCTGAAGAATAAGTCGCTTGCGACTCAAACTAATGGAAAAGAAAGACATCCATCCACGTGACAAAGAGCACTGTGGCCTCCAAGCAGGAAGAAGAGACTACCTTCAATGTAGTAGAGAGGGCGTCTGTTTTGTGGAATCCCATTCTGTGTTTTATAATTTGGTCATAGCATCAAAACACATCACTATTCACTCAACTCTTTTCCAATAATGAGGACAAATCGCTTTTTAACAAGCTACTCCCACCACCACACCCTTCAATACACATTTTCGTTCAAGTTGTGGAAATTAAGGACATGATTTCTATGCCGACATTACAGGCAGGACGGAAACAGACCAGGAGCCTCAATGGCTACCGCTCCAGTTTTAATGTAAAACAAGAAGTGGACCGATTTGGCGCAAACAGGAGTGAAAAACTCAGTCAGTTTTTCTTGGAAACTGATTGTACCCAGTAGCCACTTTCCTTGTACGCCATTGTGGGGTTATCTGAGCCCACAAATGAAGTCTACAAAGGATTTTCAGCCACAGGTGGGTTGGCAGCAGCCCGGCTCTCGGCTCTGAGACGCTTCTTCAGCAGCTTTTCTTGCTTGCGCTCTTCCTTCTCCATCTCCTTCACCATGTCCAGGAACTTAGCGCTCCGCGGGTCAATTGCACTGCCAAAACGTTCCTTGGCCTCGGCCATGAGCCTCTCGCGTCTGGCTTTCTCCTCCATCTGCTTTTCAAGGCGCTCACGCTTCTCTCGCTTCCAGTCCGCCACCATCTGGGGCATCTTGGCCAAGTTGGCAGCGATCAGTTCCTCCCTGGCAGCAAAGAAAGAAAATCAGGAAATTAAATACAACGCACCACTTAAAAGTCAACAGTTACTTTGAGGAGCAAGCACACTGGGAAGAAAACATTCATCTGTCGCCCAACATAAGGCCATTTAGGCTGACTCCATGGCAGATTCATTTTATGTGGCATCCTAATAATTTATACAAATTGATCCCAACTGCCCTCATTCAAATAAATAGCAGTTGCCACCCTCTAAGGACCCCCCTCAATAGTGCAAGCAGATATGGCCAAATTAATACCCAACTGATATTGGGAGGGGATGTGGGCTATGCTCGAGTCATGCACTTGGGTTAGGGAAGGGATGTTCCACTATATTGCACAGGTTGAATTATCCACAGCTTTCAACAAAATTAACCACGAAAATCAGATATGGATCCAACCTACCTAACCCTAACTCTCAACATTTATCAGTGACAGCATTTGGTTGTGTCGACTGACAGAAAACTCAACTCAAAACTATACAGGGCAGAAAAATAGTGAACTCAAGAGTCCTTCTAGTTTCTTTCTTGTCATTTTAGATTTGTTTTTCCGAATTTCCAGCCATGTGGGCCTACTTCAACTGGTACCAACCCCAAAACAGCTCTTGCTTCCTCATCCTTAACTTTATTACACCTAGACACTTTGTGGCATAGTCCAAGCTTTTTTGTCATCTTGGCAATAAAAAGAGCATTAGTTGTTAAAAATGCATACTGCCCGTAATATCAAAGTTTTCTTTAGTTGTTGCTATGCTATGGACGTTTTTCCAAAGAGCACGAGAAGTCAGAAAAGTATCCTAAATATGAACGTTTTTCGGATATGTAAATACCAACGGGAAAAAGCCCCTTCACTTCTCAACTTAACACCAGTTATTTTCTGTTCTTTTAGGAGGATTCAGAGATATGCTCTGAAAAATAACTAGCTACTGAAAAGAAGAGCAGTTCGAAGACAGGAAAGCACCCACAGAGGGTAGTTTATCCTGAAAAACGGCATGGCTAAACTATCCCCAGGCGTTATATTCATTTGTATAGCGCTTTTGATTCACAATAATTGGCAATATAGAGATGTCACCATATGGACACCCTTACGATGCTGGGGTAGTGGTTGACAGTATGATGGGCCATCTAACAATAACTGACTACTGCTGTCAGTGGCACTCGTCTTGGGTCACAAGTAGAGCAATTCAATTATCGGCAAATAATGAACTTGGGGGGAGACCACCTTGGCTACAATATCGCACCAATGAAACCATATGTTTGGCCGCCTTCGTGGGCAGACAATAGTGGTTGGTGTGAACTTGAATGCCTCCAGCAGAGTCTGGGCATAAATGTTTGGCCAATGCCACCAAGTGGAAGGTTGGCAAAAAGCCCAGAGCTTGCCTTGTAATGTGGCGTCAGTGGGAAAGAATCTATCGAGGGCCCTCTGTCTGGTCCTATGTGCTACAGCTGTCTGCTAGGATCTGGGAAATGATCTATGTACACTAATATCAGTACTACCTATCACCATCTCTACGCCAGCAGTGGACAGGCCAGCATTTCTGAGAACCAAGCGCAAGAGTATCCAGCACCATACAGTCACTGAGGACACGAGCATGCACTTTTCACACACCCCCATATATTCACTGGCACGGGACATTACTTAAAAGGCGAAAACTGTGTAGGATTTTAAAGAGGAAAGAACTACATTTAATGCATATCGAGAACCACACCCCCACCTGCTTTCGCACCTCAATACCCGATGTGAGGTGGAACTGTGTCGAGTTACTCCACTGCTGTCCCCTCGCAAAACCACCCAACTCTGCGAGTACATTCCAACTCTAACCCGCATGCCCAATTATTCTTCAGTCAACACCCAGCTGCGTCAGTCAGTGCAAGGAGCCACACACGGCTCTGCCAGTGCAACTCAATACTATGCAATCCTCCGTCGTAATACGGGACCGGTTATTCCTACAAACCTTCTCTACTGCACCTCAATACTGGCCTGTCATAACCCGTACTTCCGCCAAACGGACCCACACAGCTGTGTTACTGCATCAACATTCTGACCGGCAGCATTCTCTGCCGATCTAGAAATGGGACGCCCACAAAGCTTTACCACGCGCCTCTATCCTGACGTGCAGTAACCCCTGCTATTCCATGACTTTACTTCCAATTCAGACTGTCACTGCACTTGAACACAGAGTGCTACAGCTCTTTTGAACATTGGAATAGCCACTTGTGTTCTAAAACATCTCAGCCCAGAAGAGCATTTTGCCCTGCTATTTCAGTACAAGGGCAGTCTAACACCTGCTAGCGTGCATGAATCTTGGCCTGAGCACTGCCTAATATTCTAGGCAGCAGGATGCACACAACTCCCACAATGTACACTCATCCTAACCATCCTGTTCTTTTTCTCCACAGAACCAGCACCTAGCCCCCAATCGAGACTAAAGGCTGCCAGATAAAGCAACCAACGAAACTATTTTTAGCAGAGAAAACACCCCAAATTGGCACCTCTTCCACCCCCCCTCAAAGTCAAGTGGTAAAAAGCATTCCACTGAAGTACAGGTATGGTCTTCCGCTTGATGACAACTGTGCACGAGCCTGCGGGCAAACCTGATCCACATATTCGCCTTTCTGAGCACCAGGTCTGGAGCAGTAATCCACTTGTGGCTGTCCCCGTTTCCTAACGGTCCCGCTGGCTCTCCATCAAAGGGTGGTACGGCCCTGTAGGCGTCCCAGCACCCTTGCGATTCACCATCTTTGTCATAGAAGTTCAGAGGGGACTCTTCTTTCGCCCCTGAAACCTGAAGCTTGTGTCAGCTGGGATATTTTTCAAACACACACTGGCTCCCGCCTCCCTGCCCTTGTTATTCTAAGTGGGGGAAGAACCCAGCACCAGCATGTTAAGGCAGCTGGGCAAATAGGGATCTTCCCTAGCTGCTTCCTGCCCATAAGACAGACAGCCTTTGGTATTGAGTAAATAACGCCCCCATTCTTCCTCCGGTTGAACTTTGTGGCCCAGACACTGCAAATAAAGTCAACCATTATCCATTTAGCAGGGCTCTGTGGAGTCTGCCTTCTCCTCGAAAATCAGCTATGTTCTCTTTTGTCCCCCAAAAGTACACAAACACTTCAAATCTAAGAAAACCCCATGCCAAAGGCATGTATGGTACCTTAAAATGCTCGCCTACATACTGTGGCCACGCCTGGTCTAAAACGTTTCCTTAAGGACAGTGTTGATTCCAAGTCATTTATTAAAGGGTTCATGCAGCTAGTCATGCTGATGCCAATGTGTAAAAATTCTCTTTGACTGGAGGAGATATTATAAAATATGGTACTAGGTTGAAACATATTAAAATAGGGCGATTGGCATCTTGACCACAAATGGTTTCTGTAGCTCACCTCTTTAATCAAGCAGTAGCAAAGCCATTAGGAATGGTTCCCATTACGAGTCCTGACTAAAGAGAAAAAAGACCTGCTGCATAAAAAATGACTGCTTTCAGTATACATTGCATCCGAGGCAAAAAAAAAAATATTACAAACATTATTTATGTTTGATGTTTTAGAGTCCTTTTGAGTAGTAAACTAGTCTCTCGTGCATTACAATTCTAGTATTACTTGGGAGGTGGAATGATACACTAAATGGACAATATACTCAGGTGAGAGAAATGCTCTTCTCAAAGACCACACTTATATACATCTTAAATAATGGTTAGCAATAGTTCTAAATACAGATTTTCTGCTAAGACACACCAGAAATGGGGATCAATATGCATCTCAAGCAGCAGAGGGCTTTCGATCGCTCATCAAGAAATTAAGGTGAATGTATTAAAGTCCAATTGTGTTTAGTCAGTCAGTCAGAAAACTTTATTTCGGCTAAAAGCCATAAAAGTTCATACCACATAAAACAGTACCAACAAGGTTAAAAAGGGTAATACATAGTTTTAAATATTAAATAAAAATAAAAAAAACAATGGGTAGAATAGTTAATAACACATGGATTGCCTTAATGTGGTAATAGTCGTCTTCTAATCAACCACATTGAAAACAAGAATTTGGCAATCACCGTAACATATAAGGGAGAAGAATCGTACTTCAGCAGCCTGAACAGATCCCTGTAATTCCTAGCCCCCGTGTTATTTGCGAGTTGGATAATCCATCTTCGACGGGGGACTTTATAGGCAGGACAAAAAAGTATGTTTAACATTCACTGAAACTGTACTGTCACACGCGCTGACATGAGTACTAGCATCTGCATTCACACCAGTTAACGCGCAGGTTCCTGCTCCGGAATATAAATTTGCACCGGCGCAACCACCTGCAGCAGCATCGGCCCTTGCCAAAGTTACACCAACCACTTAAATGTACAGGTGCACTTACACCCTCACCGCTGTGAGGTACATAAACCCTCACCGCTGTGAGGTACATGAAGATACAAAGAGAAAGAAGACTCCAACTAGCTTGAGTCCCTCCTTTGACCTCGGAGTACCTATACTACCCAATTCCAGAGGCCTTGATTTACCTCTTGCTACTTGTTTTAGCGCTTCTTTTTTGATCCGTGCCAGGGCTAGTCCTCTGTGGCTCACTACTTCCCCTGTCCAGCACTCCTTCCTTGTCCACCCAGTGCCTTTTACATCCGACTTCAGTTGCCATCATCACTTACCTTCTCAGAACCGCTCATTCCCACCCCGAACTAATTTCTTACTACTCATGATCAACACTACTCCCAATTAGCTTCAGTGCAATTTGCTTGACCCACCTTCAACCATTTCCCAATCTGTGTCCCAGTATGTGAACTTCTGTTCTCCCTATTCGGACTTCCAGTACTCTTTCCTGTACCTCTCTAACACCCCTAGTCCTATTTCAAAACCTCAACCTAATACCCAGCCTTAAGGAACGTTCTCCCTTAGTACTTTTGGCTAGATGGCCCGAGTACCACCTTCGAGTTCCACGCGTTCCTTCTAATCTATATACTATCCTCGCCCTTATAATGAACATCGTCTTGGTGTCTATACAGATCTTTTGCCCTTCGTAGTGTTCTCCTCACCTTTATTAGGACGTTTCACCTGCATAAATTATATCTCCCATCAGCTTCCTTCTTTGTTTAACCTCAGTACCACGAGCCCCCTAACTTACCACCCGCCTCATCAGTAACCGTGGTCTCTACTTTGCATCACCCAGACTCTCTCCGGCCACAAACTCTAAAGTCAGCCAGAACAGCCTTCCATCTTTCTATAGTCGACAAACTGAATACCATTAGGCTGACTAATAACACATCCAGGGAACTTATAGAGGACACAAGTGTGGTATAAGACCTACTCAGAGCAACCACATGTCCTCTCCAAATACCCTCTCTAAGCCAAAGTACCTCTCCCTCCTTGTTCTGGCCTCCTGCTCCTCCCGGACCCGGATGCGCTCCTGCATCTCCTGCAAGGAAGGAAACCACTCGTGCTCCTCTTCTTGCAGTTCCTTGAGCTGACGCGGGCTCGGCCATAGTACTTCAGGCCGCACCCCTGATACATCCCCATGATGTCCATACAATCGTGCTTTGAAGCGCGGACCCGTTCTCCAGGGGCACTCCGGATCCTCCTGGGGTACTCCGCCGAGACCATGGCGCCTGGGACGAGCGTGGTACCCGGCAGCACCAGACGGGAAAAGGGCTGGAAAATTGCGAAAGCACCGGTTGAAGGACGCGAGCGCCGCCATTTTGAAAAGGGCGGAAGTAGCAACACCTCCATGTTGCAGCGGGAAAAGGACGACTGTTCCCATCTAATGGTTCCGTCATTGGTAGAGCGGCCATCTGAAAGTGGGCGGAAGTAACAGTGAGGGGGTGTCACAGAGGTGACGTCACATTTCTTCAGATGTAGAAGGGAGCGGCCTCGAGCTCCTGAGGTAAACTTTTTCACATGAGCGGGGTGGCTGCGTCTACAGACAGTTTGGGCCTCAAGCGCTCATCGCGTAATAGTTAACACGCTCGTTATCTGAGTTAATACACTTGTTATTAGGCCTCAATGTCGGATTTTTATAAGTAGTAATGCAGAACAGTTAATGTTGCTTAGGTGTTTACAAGCCGCACAGTATCTTTAATTAAAATCATTGCCCGGCCCAATAATTATCTCAGCTGCGCAAGAGGTGCTCACATTTATCAGCCCCACAATGTCTTTGATCTCAACTTCGCCACCGGTCTTGTACATCCGTCTTTCAGCAAGATTACATAATTACCGCGCGCAGCAGCTGGTACCTGGTGTTTGTTGACTTTCTCTTCCCAGTTGCCAAAATGACCATTTCTTCTTCGAAAAGGCAGCTAGTGAACTCGGAGCATGAAGCAGTGGTTGTTTGTATTAGAAGTTTAACAATCTCCTCTCCGCTTCACTGGGAGAGACTGTCACACGAGCCATATGTTCTGACTTCTTCTGCGATTATGTAGATTCCTTTAGGTGGATCTCTAATCTCAGAGCACTTTCTGGTAGCTGGCAGAAGAAATCATCAGCAAAATTGTCGTATCATTAAAGATCACTCGTGACACATAGATATTCCAGGAAATATATTTGCTCAGAAATGAAATACACCAAACTGCATTTCGACCAGACACAGCTTTACCAAACAGTCCCCTTCATCAAATCCTGAAATATTAACATGTCATTTATACAGTGCTCATATGTTCAGCAGTCTCAGCATAGCTGAGACGGCTAAGTACAATATGACCCATGTCTTGACTCTTACCGATAAAGGGCAATGCTTTACTAGTTCTCTCTAAGGAACCCACACTTATAGGACATTGCTTATGGTGGAGAAGGCGATTCCTGCCTCATGCTGGAGCATCTCACTTTCCGGGACACCCCATCACCTATCTCAACCTCTTGCATGAGCTTGATGGGTAATATTTGAGGATGTGCACTCCATGCCAACACTTACTTGATACAGGAGTGTCCCTCTTTTTAAATCCCCAAACGATACTATTTTACCTTCAAGAGCATATTTAATAAAAATAAAAAAAAAGCATTAAAAATGCAATAGGTCTCGCCTTTAATTAAGTTACAGCCATTTGCTTTGCGATACAATACCATTAGCAAAGCAAATGGCTTTAACTTAATATAAGGCGAGACCTATTGCATTTTCAATGCTTGTTATAATCATTATGAGGGAAGAGTCCTTAAGGTGGGGAGTGCTGTACGGACATCAAAAGAGGAATCTGAAGAAAAGTAAAATGTAAGGTCAGAGGAACAACAATAATGATAATTTTGTGTTTGGGCAAAGATATGAAAAGCTTGTTGCTATTAATCTGCCATACTGACTAAAGAATATGATTGATTCCTTAGCAAGCAAAAGAATGCCATTTCTTTCAACTTATCTCTCTAATTTCTGCTGCCCACAAAAAGATGAAAATTATAGGTTATTTTAAACTCCAACTGCTTTTTTTTCCAAAAACAAAGTCCAGATGCTGTTAGATACATGTCAGGCACAGTTTAAGAAAGAGTTATTTTTAGGCTTGTGACTGGAAAAGTAGTCAGTGTTTGTGACTGTAGCTTGTTCCGTCTGTAATGGAAAGCAGACACCATCTTTGAAATGTCAGTGGGCAGCAGAGCCTTGCAGCTGCTGCCGAATGCTTAATATTAATCTGCAACCGGCAGGGGAGCACAGTGCTGGCTAGCTTTGCATAAAGTGTTTCTAAGCACATACTTGAAAATTAAACTTCTCATTGCAGATATTTCAAATGTAAACTACTCACGAAGGCAGGGAGGTCCCTAGAACCCCGAGGCAGCTCTGAAGCACAATGTGGCACAGGGAAACAAACGAACATTAACAATTGTATTATATTGTAATTGCATTTATATAGTGCTTACTACCCCATACGAGGCGTTCAAGCGCGTTACTCCAGGCAGCACTCTGCCTTCGAACCCAAGGTTATTGGCTAGTAGTCTAGTGTTATTGTTATTGCTGTTTATTGAACCAATCGTTTGGCTTTTGTACACTGAACAGGGTTTACAGGGATTCATTAAGAAACAGCACTGGCACGGGATAAGCCAGTGTAGGACAGGAAGCACCAGCACACACATCCCTCCAATACACAAAACGGATACACAGTGTGTTATTTATATTCTCGATCTATCTCACCCTTCTTTCTGTGCCTGTGGTGCGTTGGCGAGATAGAGCGACATGGACGTCATTAAGGGGTCAACAGGGGTCGCTGGTGCGACACCAGGCATGCCCTTTGTGACCCCTGGCACTGCCTTTGCGACCCCTAGCGTCAGCAGTGGCAAAATCAGTGCCAGGAACAGAAGCAGCTAGCCTTTAGGGACGTAGGCGGGCGCTTCACACTCCTTGTTTTATGTCAATCTCACTTTCAAAAAACTTTATTCGATCATTTTAGAAAACAATCATAAAAGCACAATAAAATTCATGACAATTGGAAGACGGAAACCAATGGGTTTGACTAGAAACAGATTAAACACATTAAGATAAAAAGGACATACTTTTTCTTGTAGATACAGATTTTAAAATATATACAGCAGTAAAATAACACACATCAGGTTCATCAAGTGCAAATAGAAGGCTCATAGCGGATTTCGCAGTGAGCACAAAATATTTTTTAAAAAGTGATTTCAGGTAAGTGATACGAAAACACAAATATAATGGACAAATCAACAAAAAATGCTCAGGACTTTGTTTCGAAATCCCATCACACGGGCATGGGGTAGAGGTTTGTTTCTTAATTTGAGGGTAAGCTACCAGTTTATGAACTATCCCTAGTCGCAGTCTAGTAAGGACATGCTGATGGGAGTGTTTAGTGACAAATTTGAGATACTTTGAGAAGCCAAATTCAGCCGAATTATAAGAATGGTAATATATATGGGTAGAGAACTGGCATGTGGCATCACTACGTAGTTTAGCTTTACCCCCCAAATAAACATGTTTTAACTCCTTCTTCGGAATATCAATAGCGCAGGCAGGGTCTTCAAAGACGTTCAAATTAAACACATCTCTAAACGTAGTGATAGTATAATTAAGCCATGGGATCAGTCTAAATTTATCTAAACGGAGGCAATCATTGATAATTTTCCTCGTAAAGCCAGTTTGTTCCTTAGACCAGATGGATCTCCATACCAGTAGGGGTCTTAATCCTATGAGGTCTGCCAGGTGTTCCAATCCGACCTCCTGGTGGGTCAGTCTGGTAGAGGCTGAGGATGGTAAACAGAGGAGCCTTTTTAAAAATGTATTTTCCTCCACTTGTAGAGCCTCATGGCGACAATGTCCCCACACGCCTGAACCATAAAGGGCCAAAGATACACATCTGTGGCGGTAAATATACAACATGTCATATATGCGCCTACTTCCCAATTTGGAAGCAAATTTAAAGATACCAAAGGCACATTTCCTCATTTTTGCCCTAACATTAGACATCTCCTGAGCCCATATACCACCACTCTTAAAAGTGATACCCAAGTAACAACATTTCTCAACCACTTGGATCGTTTGATCATCAAACACAAAGGTTCTTAATTTTTTTACTTTCTTCCCACAGGCCATAATAAAGGTTTTTGAATTGTTAATCTTAAGCTTTCTCCCTTTAATAAAATCCAAAAATGTATCCATGAGTCTTTGCAGTCCGACAGGGGTTCTAGATAGAAGCACTGTGTCGTCTGCGTAAAGCAATACTGGAATTGCTAGTCCTTCAGCGGTTGGGGCATCAGCATTAACCAGTCTCAACTCTACTCAATGGCATTAATAAAAAGGGAGAAAAGAAGGGGGACGAGGACACAGCCTTGCCTAATACCGCAATCCACTCTAATATTGGGGGTACATTTTCCCGCTTGACCAAAGCGAATCCTAGCCGACAATTTACTATACAGTCGTGCCAGGAAATAAATAATTTCAGATGGTGCACCTAGATCCAGTAGGGTTGTCCACAGTAATGCATGGTCCACCAGATCGAATGCACTTGAAAGGTCCGCAAAACAGAGGAATAAAGAGCCCTGTTTTGCACGTGTATATTTACCTATAATCAAATCTAGGTTAATGTACTGTTCAATCGTGCCCAGCCCCTTGCGAAACCCAAACTGGGAATCAGCAAGGATTCCATTGACCTCTGCCCATTCCTCCAGTCGCAACAATAACACCCTACTCATTATTTTCAGGGAGGAGTCAAGAAGTGAGATTGGGCGATAGTTCTTAGCCTCGCCCCTATCTCCTTTCTTGTATATTGGAATGATTATAGACTCACCCCAGGACCGGGGGAAGGTGGCCATGGCAACTGCATTAAAAACCTTGGTCAAAAAAGGACTCCATAGCTGTACATCAGCTTTGTAAAGGTCAATCGGAACCCCGTCAGGGCCGGGTGCCTTACCTCCCTTACTACACCGGATGGCATTATCCACCTCAGCGATGGTAATATTAAGGAAAGTGTTAGGACTAGAGTCAGTAGGCACGGCACTCCCCAGAGCTGACCCCCCTGGATTAAAAATACTAGAAAAATAAGAGACCCAGTTTTCCTCGCTAACCTGGGCAGATAATACTGGGTAAACCTCATTCTGGAGAAAGGGACTATTTACAGTATTCCAAAATAACTTAGTATCCTTGAACACAGCTGCCTTAGACAAGTTTTCCCATGCTTCTTCCCTTAACTCCTGCTTTCTTCGGATCAAGTGCTCCTTATAAATACACCTTAGCGAACTGACAACATCCCTATCCCTGGGGTTGCAAGTGAGGGCTTTTTTTAAATTCTTGTAGGGATTTTGTGCATGCCCCATCAAACCAGCCTATAGCAGCCCTTTGTCCCTTAGCCTTGTTGTTAGTCAAGATCTTTTTGGTTATCTCATTTATTTTGTCAAACCCAACAAGGATTCTAGTGGTACCCACATCAGTATTGAGGCAGCGTTCCAACTCCTGGAGACAGGCAACCACAATTTTAGTCAACAGCTGCTCTGCGTTATGCCTGGCCCATTTAATCCTTGTGCCATTTGGTCTATGGGGGATAATATCCCCAACAGTCCCACACACTATTCTATCCTTTCTCCCCCAGAAGAACAATTGCATCGTGATGCAATTATGATCACTAAGGGCCAAATCTAGGATTTCTGGGGTGCTACACAGAGTATTAATACTTTCTGAGACTAATAAATAGTCTATAATTGTGGCTGAATTACTTCCTACGAAGGTTGGGACCTGATTGCCCTCATTATCTTTACCTGGCAAAAGTATTAACACATCCAGTTTTTCCATAAGAGTGTTAAGAGCTTCCCCATAAGCCGTATGTACAAAATGGGCCCGATCCACCCCTCCGTCCCCTTCAAAGCGACACACGCTCGTAAATGAATCAGGGCACATATGAATGTTAAAATCCCCTCCCCACAGAATATCAAAGGAGACGCGATTTAGCCCACATAATCTGTCGACTGCTAAATCGAGTTCATCAACTACTAGGGTACTGGCCTGATCAAAAACATTATTATAGTGGTTAATGATTAGGACATTACGCCCTCCACTGTGCTGCAACCATAATACCTGAGAGTGTGAGCCGACTGTGGTATAGAATTTGACTCGCACCGGAAGACTTACTGAGAGCAAAATCACCAACCCTCCTTTTGCTCTACCCATGTTTGAGCTCTGTGCCAGGCAATTAAAGGTGACATATCCATCAAGATAGATCTCTTCTGTAAGCCACGTCTCCTGCAGACAGAGTATATCATGCATAGTAATGAACTCCTGCCAACCTAGGGATTCTATCTTTTTCCGCCATCCTGCGATGTTCCAACTCACTAAATTATAACCTTTACCTAGGGTACTAACCTTAGGAGCAATATGCTCTCCCACGGAAAGAGGGGGCTATAACCTGGTGACTGGCTCATCTCTGGGTTGGGATTTATTAAGTACCAAAGAATTAATGGGTACCGTCTGGGGTAAACTCTCAACTTGTGCGGTCTCTAAAGGCATCTGCTCCCCCAGAACCTCATCTACTTTATCCAGGCTACTCGCTAGGGGCCCTTTATCCTGATCAAAGCAGTCACCCATGATTTGACTGTCAGAGGGCAGTCAATCTACTGCGTCAAGACAGCTAAAGCGGTTATAGTCGCAGAAATGATCATGGGCAAACATAGGACCAGGCCTGCTAATATATCTCCTACGGTGTCCCCTTGAATTAACCCTCGTCCACTCCTCATGGCCTCTCCCGTGTTCCATGCTAGTTGGTGGATAAAAGAAAGACAGTGGTAGGGTTTGAATGGTCCAGGGACCTATTAAATCCAGCACAACTATGGGCAACAGTTCTAGGGTCCCTGAAATTGACTGTTATACAGTCCCCATTTATAGTTTTAGGCGATTTCCCCAGCCAAGGTATCCGTCTTACCATCAGGATCTCACTAGATAAGTGGGATGGCAAAGGTCTATTCCAATTTAGCCAGCGGATCACTTTACTTTTTAGGGAGCTGAAAGATTCACCTTCCTCCTCTTCTAGTGCCGGTGCCCCTGCCAGTACCACCGTGAAACGGTTAGAATCGGGTGGGAGGTCCGGATATCGGGGTCTATTTCTACTACACTCTCTGACTAGGGCTGGAGGAACCACCTTACCATCCGCTTTATTCCCAGAAATAACGCACCCATCCACCGAAGGAGCAACAGTCAGCTTAGGGACTTCTTGTGGCACCGGTTTATTTGGCCCAGGGAGTCCAGTTTTATTATTATTAGGCATACTCAAATATATAGAAGGTATAGTCCCCCTATTTACACAGACTGGGGTGGTAGCAACCTCTTGCTTGGTGGCCACACTTGGATTTGCCACCAGCGCAGCTGTATTTTTCTCGATGTTACTTAATCTAAGGTCGATTTGTTCTAGTTTAACCTCGAGAGATCGTAAAAGGGATTTAAATAGTGCTCCCAGGCTTTCTATAGACAGTCCAGGGTCCAGAGGTGCTGGCCCAGAATTATTAGAGATAGGTTCGGTTAAGTCGACCATTCCAATCCCTGCATCCTTTGGTTCTATAATCGGCCTAGGTGGTTGGGAGCTACCACCTTGCAGCTTAGCTAGTTTAGGCTTATTCCCATCTTTTCTGTTATATACCCGTTTTCTTTTTGGAATGGCCCCTTCTTTGGTCCCTTGAATGGGCCCTTGTTTTACAATGCTGACAATAGGGGCCCCTGTAGTATCATTTTCAGGGGCGACGCCATGATTAGACAGGAGTGAATCAATTTCGGGCGAAATTTCATTCACTAGAATGTCTAACTCCTGCGAATCATTTCCCCCCATTCCTGTGGTAGTGTTGGGCTCTATTGGCTGTGTTATTGTGATAACTGGGATTAGGTTCCTGTCTGGGCTTTTAGCTAGGGCGATTGCTCCCAGGGATGATCTTTTAGAAATTAGTTCATGTGATAAACGCTTTTCTAATACAGAAATTTCCTTTTCAATCAAATTGTTGGCCCTAATTAAAATGTATCCATACCTCCTGCAATAGAACCCCCCACAAGAGAAGCTTTACTTCTCAGCTCGCGTCCCGACATAGTAAACAAAGTCACAAATTGGCACCTTAGTGTCCTGAGACCAAGAGGGAGGGCCCGGTCCGGTCTTGAACGGTCAGGAACGGGAAAGAACGGTCCCGCCCTTCTCCCGGCCTGCTCCCGCGCGCTCCCGTGCTGCGGTAGGGAGGGTCTGTGAAATAGAGGTAAAAGCTGGGGGGCGGAGCAAGCAGGGAGAGCGGGCCAGGTGTTTCTGGTCAGGCTTACAGGGACTCCTGGGAAATGGAGTCCCTGATTGCACCCCTCGCAGCCCTGCATTAGCTCCCAGCCACCCACAGCAGTCTCTGGTAAACCAGCCCCTCCTTCGACCAAGTCCCAAGCAAGGAGCAACGAAGCGGGACCCGCGAAGCGGGTCCGGCGAGGTGTAGCGCCTCAAAAGCGTCACAGGGTACAGCAGCGAAGATCAGATCCACAGCGTCCCGGCAGTTAGGTAAGATTGATTGTCAATTTGTTATTATACTAATAGTAGATAATATTAAATTATTCGCAATTAGTTTAATAAAAAAATGGAGTACAGTACAAATACATGGAATGTGACTTTTCCTGGCAGCTGAGGTAAGTAAAAAACGTGTGCGTGCTTGCAGTTTTCATTGTGTTTTCGTAAGAGAGTATGTTTGAATGTGTGTGTAGGCAGAGTGTGTGTGTGAATACGTGTGTATGTCTAAGCAATGCATGTGTATGTGTGAGTGAAAGTGAATGTGAATGTCAAAGGGCATGTGCAGCCACTGCCACTACCCCTGTCATTTTCGTGAATTGACGTCCACGTAGAGGGGTCAAATTTAAAGGGGTGCTGATGGTAGCAAAAGACATAGACCATAGATGGAAAAAATGCTCTCAGTCTAGATTTCGCCAACAGCTATGCTCAATGAGATCTCAAAACACCAAGCGCTTGTTAATCCACCATTTTAATAAACAGATTTTGAAGTAGGACTAGCCCAGCTTTGAGCTCCTGTGAGTAGACCGCTCCAGACTACAGCTCCTGCATTTAAATAGATGCCACAATCTCTGACCTTCCCAGTTCCTCTTAATAGCAAGTGCTCTGAATCTGCCACTAGTTATCTGCAGCGCTAAAGCAAACCACGGATACTAGTACTCTATGGTTAGCAGTGGTTGCCATCCATATAGACAGATAGGGTGAAAAGACCCCTTTCCTGAGACAGACATCAGGGGTGGGAGTCAGGAGTACACCCACTTTCATGGTTGAAACTTAAGGTAAAAGCAAGAAAAAACACTAGGACGGGACAGTGTGCACAACTAGGGCACGCACCCACAGCAGTGATGTCCTTATTTTGCTTCTACCCCTTTTACACAGTGTTGCTTCCGCCTTCCACGAGCCCCAGGCTATTTTCCTCCTATGCGTTGCTTCTTTCAGTGATGCTTCCCCCAAGTGATACTCCCCTCCCCGGAGTTGCTTCCCCCTGCTTGGGATATGCGCCTTTAAAATGACGCGGATGACTGTGTCAGAAGATTAAAGAAAGAAAGAAATCTTTAGTCATGGCTAAAACCATTAGCAAAGCCAGTAGTTCCCAAAGGCAAGACCGGTTGGCTTGTTTATGAACTGTGTAAGAGGTTTGATGATAAACGCCTAACAGCGAACCAAGCATACTCAATTAAATCGAAGTAAGAACTCAGAGCATCTTTACCAATTGGTGATGTAGCCCCATTGATGGCCTGAAAAAGAGAACATTTTTGTCTAATACATGTATCAAATATTTTACAACCTAAATAATGCACCCAGTTTGTAAGAAATATGCATTTGCCATGCCTTATCATAATAAACATTTTCTTTAAGATATTGAATACCTTTTCTAAAAATATATTGTGTTTAACAGGAAATGGCAACATTTAAAACATCATCTTGGAATGCTTGCACTCTAGGTGCACCAATTAGCAATATACCCTTTCCATTTTTTTAAATGAACTTGCTGGCGAGGCTAGTGCAAAGGGTAAAGCGTAATAATTATTAAGCTCGAGAGGTGTAACAAATATAGCCACGCTTGTGATACGATAGCCAGTAGAATTTGGAGGTCTACTGACCATAAGTCTAGGAAAGAAGAATACTTGGCCTAAACTGGTAAGTACTTTATGTATTTTTGGCAGAGGGTGTCCATTGGCCAAGATATTCTTGTTTAGGGCGTGTTGGTCTGCACACAATCAAATCTTGCCTGATTTTTTTCCGCACTATCACTACTGGACTAACCCATCCTGATGAGTCAGTTGCTTCAATAATACCATCAGAGCACATTCTATACAAACGTGTTTTAATTCACCTGTCACATAGACAAGAAAAGGTCTTAATTTATGAATACGAGGTGTAGATTGAGGTTTAAATCTAATGTGATGCTCAAAACAACTTAAAAATCCTACTTGTTCTTGAAAAACGTCCAGAATTTACATACACTTTTGTCCATAGTCTCATTCCTATATGCATCCATATCATCTACAGTAGAAACTCTGAAAGTGGACAAAATGATAAGACTGTCTGATCCAAGCTTCAATAGCAGACCTCTTTTTTCCATGTCTTGCCATCCTATAATATTTCAACCTTTGACTGCAACATACCTTTTTGTTATAGTTCTGCCCAGGCATAACGAGGAATCTGTAAAAAGCCCTAATATATAATTTCTTGTTCACCATAGGCTTTGGGGTGCACATCAGTCATGCTTAATTAAAATTGTTTATCCGGTAATTGTTAAACAGTAAGTTATGAAATTATTGTAATAAGTGAGTGAGTCAACCATCATCTGCAACTTCACATACGCAAACCACCAATGTCCTTTGGCTTTTGTTACAAATCAGAATGTGTCTCAACAGTCAGAACAATCTTGGTTAGACTCATACTACAATCATGTGTGACGTCAACAGTGCTAATTTTGACTCGAGGTTTGCTGCTTCTTCACATCAAAAATGCCTAATCTTTTTACAGATATTGCATTTTTTGTGCCCTGGGCTGGACAAAATACATAATTACCCAGGTGAATTTTAACAGATTAATCTCTATAAGAAAGATCACACACTCACTCAGTATCATTTATATAGTTAACTGGATTTCATTGACCATTGCTTTACTTGACAGAATGGGGTGTTCAATGCTCTTTGACATGTCTATGACCTCAACAAGAGTTGAGTTCCTGCACCTTAGGAAATACTCTTGTATTTTCTTGGCGGCACATTTGAAGGCAAATTGATTCCTGAGATACATGTCAAAACAGTTCTCACTGCAGAGATTCTGCCCTGAGTGTGGGAACTCCCCCACAAGTGTGGGGCCTCCACCACGAGTGTGGTGGCCATTTGTTAATCAGGACCTGAGTCTCCCAGCATAATGCTTGGTTTCTCAGACTACTAATCTTTTTAATCTGGCAATTGCTTTAACATGTTCATTCTATCCACCAAATTGTCCTTGTGGGGATTATCAAATGTCAAATTCTCTGCAGTTGGATTGGTTCTGGGAGGTGGTTCTAACAGTGGAATCGTCTGAGGCTCTGCCTCAGAAGCAAAGTGGTCTCCAACAATAAGCGGAGCATGGAACTTAACATTTAGGTTGACTGGATATCTGCAGAATTTTGAGGACCAAGATACATTAGTGCTAATAGAAATTTACTGAACATTTTTCTCAGTGAATTACTTTAGTGTTAAAAAAAATTGAATTCATTATTTAGCCGAGTTGTCAAGTGTCTTCTTTTTTTCAAGTTTGAGAACAAAGGAGCAGAACAGCCAATCGAGTCCAAGTTTGAGCACAAGTAGGAAAGAGAAATAGAGGACTGTTCAAGGGGAATAGCATTGCTATTAGCAAGTTTCTACCATAGGACTCAAGACCTATTAAAGCTATTTATAGGTGAGCAATCTTACCTCCAACAGCAACTGTGGCAGAACACTTGGGACTGGCCTACACGGATGAAATGGTATCAATTATGTTATCTGCACCGCCTCTTATCAGCTATACAAGCATTTCACGGCCTTAGCACAAACCGAGAATCTGAAAGAGCTAACAGAACTAGTAAAAAAAATACAAGTAAAAATTCTCTTACATGGGGCTATAATGACATCGGGTGGACAAAATGTTTCATTCCGCCCCCAGAATTGGCAGAATTTTGGTCACTCTGTGTTACTCTTTAATGCGGATTTCCAGCAAATTTCCAGCAATTGCCCCATGGTGGAATTTTTCTTCCATGAGGCTCCAGAAATGCAAGCTGGAGAGGAAGATTTGGCGTCGCCTAGCGTGATTTTGTAACGTGGGTGGTCACGTGCGGTTGTGGTCAGAGGGCTGCGGCTCGAGTAGATTGCTGCAACTCGATTTGATTTTCTACTTGAGTAGCAGCAAAATCAACTCGAATGTCAGCGTGCTCTTGCGCAACGCATGGTGCCTACATGCTACTGGTGCTAACAGAAAAATTCATTCTATTAAGGACCTGGAGGCGACTATTATACTTTATCTTTCTCCACTTTATTTAACAGCAGGCCTTTTTTACTTCTTAAACAGAACCACATTTCCCATGGAACACTGGTAATGGTAAAAAGAAACAATGTGCAAACAGTCCCATAATCCAATAGGTGTCCAATCAGAGCTCAGCATCGCCATCAGAGTCCTCCACCTCTATCACCAACTTCTCTTTTGTCATGGGACTCACACCTTAGCTCTTTTCTTACAAATCCTGTTTTCCATTCTCTGCTCCTGAGAACGAGAGAAAGAATATCAACCGACTAGAACATCCATAAGTAAAGTATAACTAATAACATTTCTTTGCCTACAAGCAAGTCAACACAGTACACCGGATATGCATAACCAACTCTGTTGAGTTATCAACACTGCACAAGATTACAACAAGAGAATCCAAATCTTTACTTACTAGTCACCGGGCGGGTTGCTGGGATTATTACTCCGCGAGTGGGATAATCCTCACCTCAGAGTCTTTAATAGAATTGAAACTTTCTATTACGATAGCTAGTAAATGTTTAATTCTATGTCAGGACTAAAGACGAGGATTATGCTAGTTTAAAGCTTACCTACCGCCAAATGAGCCATGCCCAACGCGGGCTTAAAGTAGAACCTTTCTGAGGTTGAATCAGAGGACCAGTTGCAGCGTTCATGATGTCTTCCAGACAAGCACCTAAACTGAACACCTTCGAGGCCATCACTCCACGAGTGGAGTGCGCACCAAAGATGCTAAGATCTACTCCTGCATTACCCAACATAACCAGCTGGCTATGGTCGTCGCGGAAACCGCTTTATGCAGCTTTTTGCGAGTGATTAGGAGCTGTCTCTCACCCGGTGGCCGGAAGTCCCCTAACATCTCCTTGTATGCCTTAAGGCACTGGACTACGCACAGTTTAGGCAAATCCGGGAATGCTGGATATTCTATAACTCCAGTATTACATTTTAAACTTCTGCTCAGTATAAACGACACTCCAGAGGGAAAGAAGGACCATCCTGTAAAGTCTAAGGCTTGAATGTTCGAAACCCCCTGCGACACCAAACAGACAAACATCGCCAGCTTCACAGAGAGTTCTTTTCTTGATAGGAACCTATTAGGTTTCCTTAACAGAAAAAGCTTTAGAACCTGGTTGACATCCCAAAGAGCTGGGCAACGTGGCTCCAAATGTAAGGATAGCCTAATACCACGTAGAAGTCTACACACAAACGGGTGTTCCCCTTTTGGGGACCCGTTCAGTGGTAAATGTCCAGCCTGAATAGCTGAACGGAAAGTGTTATTTGATCGGTACGCCATAACTTTCTGTGCTAAATTGGCCCAAAAATTAAAAACTTACACTACCCCAGTGGCCACAGGATTGCAACCCTATTGCACACACCAACAACACCATATCTTCCAAGCCCATCGGTATCGTTTGATGGTGCCATCTTACCATGCCTTTGACAGGATGTCCTCAGCCAGCTCCGAAAGTCCTAGGAGCGACCATCGTACCCTTCAAACACCATCAGATGTAGAGCTTGATCCTTATTGAGGAGGAGATCTGGGAATAAGGGGAGAGGAATTGGAAAATCCCAAGAAAGTTCCAGAACAATTGGAAATCAAACGTAAGATTTTGATATCGGGGTGATCAACACTACATCCGCCTGTTGTCGTCTGATCTGGGCCCAAGCCGTGGTAATCATCGCCAACGGGGGAAACACAGAACCTCTCTCTGGCTCACAGTCCTGCAGAAAGACGACTGTGGCAGCTGCCAGAGGATCCAGCTTCCAACTTAAAAACCTGGACAGCTGATGGTCCAATCTGGAGACGATCAGATCCACTGGAAACGGACCTCATTTGTCCTGGAGGTTAGCAAAGACCTCCGGGTGAAGCTTTCAAAGACTGGAGTCCCAGAAGCGATGGGATTGCTAGTCCGCCACCAAGTTGTCCTGCCCTAGGAGGTATTCCGCCATAACCGATAGCTGATGGTCCAGGCAAAATTGCCAAAAATTGGTTACTAAATCCGAGTGAACCTTGGACTGAGTACCCCCCAGGTGATTTATGTACCAGACGACTGAGATGTTTTCCATCTTTAAGAAGGTGCAGGACTGGATCCTGTCTGATGTTTAACAGCAGATCACAAAGGACCCTGCCAGAAGTTCCAAAAAGTTGATGTGTAACCTCTGGTCTCGAGGAGACCACAACTCTCCTGTTGAAAACTTTTCACACTGCACGCTTCCGCTTAACCTGTTGCTGTCAGACTCTATAATGAGATCTGGAGCCGAGATGAAAATAGCCCTGCCATTCCATGCTTCCTTCTTTTAAAGCCACCAGAGGATCACTTTGTGCGCGTCCTCCAAAAGGACCACTGGAAATAAGGGAGTCCCACCTGCAGGTATGTTGCATTTAAGCACTGAAGTGCACAGTAATGCAGAGGGCCTGGAAGGATGGCCTGGATGGATGAGGAGAAGAGACCAACCAGGCAGGCAATCTGCCGCACGGGCAATCTGTCTGGTTAGCGTTCGCCACAACTCGTGTCTGATCTTGGCCACCTTCCTCGAGTTGAGACTTAGCGTATCCTCTGTGGAATCTATGACGAAACCCAGAAAAACTGCTCTTGGTGCGAGTCAGAAGGGATTTTGTCTTGTTTTTTTACAAAACCGAGTTTTTTGAGCAGGGTGACTGCCATTTGCAGTTGGGACGACATCTGGCGGGGATCTTGCGCCAGGAAAAGCATGTTGTCCAAATTAATAATGTCGCGGGCCCCTTGTGCCCTGAGGTGTTCCATGACACTTTTGAGGACCTTCGGGAAACACCACGGGGAAGAGGAGAGACCGAAGGACAGAGTTGTGAACTGAAACACTTGCTGGTGCCCGAGCAACTGGAGGAAAGCCCTGTGTGGTGGAAAAACTGGGATAGTTAGGTAAGCATCCTTCAGGTCTAGGTGGACAATCCAATCCCATGGCTAGCACATCGCGAAGGAGGTGGATCCCCTCCATTTTGAAGTGGCGATAAACCAGCCACCTTAATTTGTGTAAGTTGATAACCGGTCTCTGCTTACTGCCAGCCTTGCCGACCAGTGGCCATTCTGAGGTCCAGCTCTGGTGTCAGGGTTACCTTGCCATCTGAAGACAAGCGAGGGCATTCTGCTTTTAGGTAGTCACGTGCCTTTTTCCCCAGCGGGGTTCTGATCTGCCCTGCCACATAAGTTGCCACCTTCGTAGAGGTTGCCCACTCAGAGGAATGGGGATGGATAAGTTACCCAAGGTCTAGCATGTCCACAGCATTGTCATGGGGGGAGGTGCCAGTGGCTGGGGGTGTAAGAGGAGGACGTCATGGCAGGAAGGAGCGGC
Source organism: Triturus cristatus (assembly GCF_964204655.1). NCBI lineage: Eukaryota > Metazoa > Chordata > Amphibia > Caudata > Salamandridae > Triturus > Triturus cristatus. The sequence goes on along the minus strand of NC_140586.1, from coordinate 80,222,198 downwards.
CTCGTCGTCAGAGTCCTCGTGGGTGTCATCATCTGGGGGGGTGAGGCTAGATGCAGGATCCCCTGACATGAGGACAGGCATGGCCTGGTTCAAGAAAGACGCCCTTAGGCATGCAAAGGCATCATGTTCTACCCCCGCCTCCCAGGGGCGTTTGGTTGGTATGGGTTCATTATAAAGGGGCTGGGATGGAGGAGGGGGGATACGGGTTGCAGAACTCTCCCCCATGGCCAGTTTCACGCATTGATGCACAATTTATTGTGAAGATGCTGCTGCATGGGTGCCATGTTTCTTCCACTGCCCATTATATCAAGGCATTAACATCGTCATAAAATTCATCATTTTATGAAAGTGCAACCAAGGGATCCTCCTCATACTGGGCATCTCCCTTTAATTCCATGGCGATTGACCAGGTGGGCGGTAACAATGGCAATTAATGATAAATAGTGGAGTTTCCACTAATTAAAAGTCCAGTGCTATCTGAAGCTCCCAGAACTTGGGGCTCAGCACAAAGCGCTGGGGGCCAAGCGGATCAGTAGTGGGCAGAGCCTCATGTTTTTGAGGATCTAAGCCCCAGAAACACCCCCCCCCCTCCCAGTGTTATTCTCAATCTGGGGCTCAGAGCAAGCCACTTGGTAGTGTGCACCTTTCCAGACTTCAGAGCCTGACTCACAGCAAGACAGACCCTCAAACACTCACTACTGGCCTTTGTGACGGGCATCAATTCAGCTCAGAGATCAGTCTAACAAGCCCGTACAGACCCCAGCCGGGGCGTCACTCTCCAGGGGCAGGCAGAGGCTAGTGGCACACAATTTTGGCACCCCTCTTACTGACATAAATTCCAAAATTATTTGTTGCAAGCCATAGGAAAACATATGCAGAGCTCAGCATAATCTCACAGAGTTTTTATGTAACTGCAGAATTCTACTCTGCGAGATGCGCCCACCCCTAATAATGACAGAATATCTAAGGGCCAAAGTTGCTTCCACAGGTCTCCTAGTTAAAATGAACCCAGGATCTTTCTGGATGATAAATAATTTAAAAAGGCTTGGTCTTTGATCGCATGATGGTTTTCCCGTGATTTGTTAATTTTAATTATCAACACAGCAAAACGTTTATGAAATGCCATGCTGGTAAAAATTTAAGCTAGTGAAGACTTTTTAAACACGCAAGTCAAGATAAAACAAGTGGAATGGTGCACCCGTGATAAAGTTAATCAAAGAGTTCTTAGATCTATTTAGAAAGTTCCTGCTTTATTCAAAATCCTAAAATCCAATCAATAAAAGCATCCAGCCAAAGCGTTTCATTCAAGCAGTCTTGAACTTCATCAGGGCTTGTATTTGTATATCGTTGAGTGTCAATTTTGATATATATTTCATCCATCGACTGTTTGGTATATTTTTCATTTCACCGGCATGAATATATGCCAAAGTTACTATAAATTTTCTAAGGTGATAGTTATCATTCCCCATATCCAATACCTGAATCCATATTGTAAATTGAAAACGCCGTTTCGTCCCTCAAGTCAGGATAAGTGTCTTTAAAAAGAAATGAGATGAAGTGAACAAACAAATTGGAGACTATAAAGAATTCTTAATGCAGAGCAATATTACCAAATTGTAGAAAGATATCAAAAAAATTCTCACGCAGGGTTTGTCTTTACATTAGGGAAGACCATAAAAAACAGAACACAGAATCACAAAAAACACAAAGATACAACAGTTGGTCCTCAGGATAGGAGTCTGAGGTTTGGCCCAGTGATAACTCTAATAGCAGCAACAGAGGCAGATGGAACAACCCTAGAGGGAAAATCTACCAGAATACGTTTTTCCAGAATATTTTGCCAAAACAACTGTATCATTGGCAAGGACCTTATGACTCTCCACCACTACAGGTCCTACCACCCCCCATTGCTTTTTTCAACCAAATCATCCATTTTTAGGAGGAGGTGGATGGAGAGCGTAATGGGGCATGAGAAGAGACAAACGGGTAAGGAGGAAATTCCGGGACACAAAGGAGTGCAGACAAGGAACCAAGTGGACAATAAATCTGGTGGTCAACCTGACCAAAGAGAGACTGACAGAAGACGAAAATAAAATTCTGAATAAGGGACTCAGTTATGTCCCTACCAACCAAATGGATACATTTAAATCCTGATTGCGAATTGGCACTATTTTTCTGTAAAATCAGAGTGAGAACTGTAGGAAGCTGGCTCTCTATATAGTGTATTAAAACGAAGTACACTGTGCAGAGAGTCCAGTGGCCTCCCAATTGGTTTACAGAGGCTAAAGTAGATAATACTAATGCTCTCTTTTGTGGTAGCGTGGGCGAGCAGTTAGGCTTACCAGAGGGTAGTGCTAAGCATTAATAGTATGGACGTAAATCAGCAACACTCTTGGTGAGCTGGAGGGACTGACGCTTGACCACAACATGGCACCCGCAGCCTGGCGGACCCGGGCGGCCTAACACTACACTCGGTGGTCCGCAGCTCCAAACACGGCTCAGTTTATTTTCACCTGGCAAGGACTACACTGCGGAATTATTGGTGAGTAGCTGATCACCCTCCTGCTGCCCTCCATTACTTTGCCTCGTCTTCCTGTGTAAGTGGAAACACCGCTGCTTCTACCCCACCATCTCGGCAATCTAAATGACATTCAAGGCGTCCGAACGGTCTGTGGCCCTAAACGAATCATGGCTTCATTTTTGTTGAGACTGATTAATTTTTATGAGAGAGTAAGAGGGATATAGGAGGCGCACGCCTGATCCTAAAATGGCGGCCATATCTCCCCCTTGTATCTATATCACGGCAATACTGTCGTCCTCGGGAGGCGAGCGGTCACTGGCTCTGGCCTCTAGCTGCTCCATTGCTCAACAAACACCCCCCTTCGAGAGAAAGACAATAATGGGACCGGCTGAATGTAACACCAAGGTCAGAATTCCCTTGCCTGACCCCAAGATGGCTGCCACAGTAGTCCCTACCACATTGTGCTACTCCTCTTGGACAATAACTTCGACCTGACCGTGATCCTATCCCCCATCATGCTTACCCTTTAGGACTTAGACCTTGTTGAACTTTCCTCCGACAGTGGAGACCTAGCTTTCTGGCTGATGCCTGGTGGAGCTACCCGATAGCTAAAGAGGAGATGGGTGGTGGACTTCCCCCTCGGCTGTCACCTACCCAGTCTGACTTTGGGCAGACTTTCCTTCGTCTCTGTCGTATCTCCCTCCTTCTCCTTCACGCTCCATTCATCTCGTCTTCTATGATCTTTAAATGTTTCTCTGTGGAGACCTAACTATTTGGCTGATGCCCGGTGGAGCTACCTGATAACTATTGAGGAGATGGGCTGTGGACATCCCCCTCGGCTGTCACCTATCCAGCCGGGCATTGGGCAGACTTTCCTTCGTCTCTCCGCTTTATCTCCCTCCCTGTTACCCTTTTACATTACCCCCTTACCCTTCGACACGCCATGAACCAACTGATGTAACTTGAAACAGATGTATGTATCTTCTGTAACAATGTGTAACTTGTAACCTATGTAACTTTCCTCATGTAAAGCGCTCTGATACCTACGGGTCTAGCCAGCGCTATATAAATCTCAAGTAAATAAATGAATAAAGTATGCACAGAGGCAATAAATGAGACACACACTCAAAGAATAAATCCGAGACCAAATTAGAAAAAATAAAATTTCTTTTTATATATGCTTCAAAACCAAGAACTTCTTTCAAAGGTAAGTACTGTTTTTGTTAGAAATATTCGCAGGTAAGTAAAACGTTCATATCTGTGCGCTTTTACGCACAATACAATCCTATGGGAGGTACAGCCAAAGGTGCATAAAGGTAGGTACATTCGGTTTCAGGGGTACACCTTTAGGGTACGGAGTTGTAGTGGGCCAAGTTCCAAAGTACTATCAACAGTTAATTGGGAACTGCCCGAGTTCTACCGGGAGCAGGGTGCTGGTGAGGCTGGTAGCTGGCGTGCTACGATGAAGGGGGGGTCACCTGAAAATAGGCTGCACAGGGGGACTTGCGGGCAAGTCAGAGATTTCCCAAATGGAGGCTTAGGTCGCACAAGGTCTTGGAGCTAGATGGCACAGCCAGTTTGTCGGGACACGGGCCAGGCAGCTCGGGTGCAAAGTCGTTTGGTCGGCTGGGCTGGGTCCTCAAACATTCACCTCACGATCAGGGACAAACAGCAGGCAGAGAAGAAATGAAGGTAGCTGGGCTACTTACGAAGTATCTGTTTGTCTGTGCCTGCGGACTGCATGGGAGTAGCTCCTCTACTCCAAGGGAGACTGTAGGCAATTTTCAAAGTTGGTAGGTTTTCTGGGGGCATCTCTAAGGTCGCCTCTGGGTGCATTGCTTAATAAATCCGCCACTGGCATCGGTGTGGGTTTATCAAGACGAGGTGTTTGGTATCACACCTTGGGGTACTGTGAAGTCATCATGTTGCTGGGAAACTCATAATCACGACTGTCCAGCCCAGGTACTCATCATGGCTTCCCTGTGCACTTGAAATATCTAATGTTCTGCTTAGATATCACAGGGACACATCGACTCACGCAGATATGCCTACACATGGGGTATAGTGCACCCTGCCTTAGGGCTGTATGGCCTGCTGTAGGGGGTGACTTACCTATACCACATGCAGTGCTTTGCTGGCATAGCACACAGGGGTGTGTTGTTTCAAGAGATATGGAGCAACATTTCACTCCATTCGCCTGTTGCACATCGAATTCAGAAAGTATACAACAGACTTCATTATCAGTTTAATAATCCATTTTTAATCCTTGTTAAATCCATATAAATCCATCTTGTTTATTTCGTCTCATCACTTTGCTCAGTTTATATAGAAGGCTGCATGTTTTCCCAATAGTTTCTAATGCTGCAGATATGCCTATCCAGGCCTTTTTCTGTAGCACATGGGTATAAACAGTTCATCTTGGGCAGCTATCTTCTTTATAACCCAATGCATTTCAGGCTCGTTAGCCCTTCGTCAGGGGTGGCTACAAATATAATTGTTGTAATCTTCTTGTAATATTGCTGTACCCTCCTCCCTCAGTCCCCTCCTTCCTTCTCACAATGGAACGTTCCACGTGAGTTTACAGTAGAATGTTCATAATCTGGTCAGTGAGGAGAGTGGATGATCAGAATAAAGAAGCTTTCAACTTACCGGTGGTGGACCTTCTTTTCATTTTCTACTTTTAACACTGGTGACGATCCTGCGCAGGGGGCAGCTGGTCATCTCCCCTTTCAGTACTCTGTCCAGCAACATTCTTCGTTATTCTAGAGACTTTGCCTTTCTCCGTGGTGTGCTGATACCGGACACTTCTGCAGTTATCTCCTTTGTCGAGGCACTGGTAGGACCCTCTCCTGTCTCCCATCATTAACCCACGAAACTGCATAAACTGAGTTCCCAGTGGATTTCCTCTGTTCACACATGTAATAGCCTTTCTGGGACACAGTCGGGCTAAGTTGCCTCACAAGCCTCCGCTCCAAGCTGGCTCCCTGTCTGTGCCATCGCGAGCCCTCATAGAGCCCTCGTCAGTGTGAACCTACCATTCTGTCCGACCCGCTACCTCACCCGACCCTCATTTCCACATGAGGAATACCCGGTCCAATTAGTGAAAGCTTTGCCTGGCGGTTCATACTTCTTGTGGGAGCAAGGTATTCTTCAGCTCTTCAGCCTGCGGTGTCTCCAGCCTTCCTGTGATGATTTCCGACGCCCCAGCCTCTCCTTGCCGGCTCCTCAACTGTGTCCGGTCAGTGACAGCATCGTAATCGTCAGTCAGCGCACCAGCGTCTGGGAAAGTTTGCCTATCGGCACTCCAGCCTCCCTTCAGCCGGTTCCTGCAGCAACGGTGCTTCCTGTCAGCGACAACATCATAATTGTCTCCTCACAGCTGACCATCTCCTCAAGAATCTACCGCCGCCTTCTGTTTTGAGGGACAATTCGGCCATCATTTGGTTTCAGCAGAAGTTCCGTCAGCACTCGACGTGTGTGCATATTGGCAGTCTCGCTCAACAGTGCCATTCATCTCCACAAATAAGAGATTTTGGTTGAATTCAGTTCCTGGCTACTCTTCCGGTGACACGCACACCAGTTAGCGTGTTACCTTTTCCTCTCGGTGATGCCCTCACCATATCTTAAAGTCATCGTCTGTGTGGAATTTAACTGCTCGAGCACTCTTTCCTTATGCTTTCCTGCTACCCCCTGTCGGTGACACGCACACCATTTAGCATGTTACTTTTACTCAGTGGCATACGCTCTCCGCATTCCTATTATAATCCTTATATAGGCATACCCAGTCATCGGTGATACACTCACCTCACAGTGTGTCATCTACCATTCATAGGGCATCTCTCCCCTACGCCAAGGTACTACATACTTTCCCTTACTGTGTGTCATCCATCTACGGTGATACACACACCATCTTCATAATTGCACCTCCCCGGTACCGGGTCCCTTCCTTTTCTTTCCTCCTTGTCAGAACATTGTGTAGTCCAACCACCTCAGCGTACTTGCACTCATTGGCCAGTGAGTACCCCTTCATCCTTTTGAGGTACTTTAGTAGCACCTCTTCTCCAGTATGGGCACCCCTGGTATTAGTCAACCACCATCCTTCCTAAATGATAGCAGAGAACCAGAAATTCACTGGAAGAAATGGACCAATTTATTCGAATCATATTTAATTGCCATGGGGTGGGGTGGTGGGGGGGGGGGGGGGGGGGGGGAGAAATTTTCAGCAGTGCGCAAACAACACATCCATTGCATAACTTGGGAGTCCATGGTCGTAAGGTGTGCGAAACACTGCCAGAACTGGAAGAAGATGATGAACCAGATGTGTATGATGTCACGCTCATGAAATTAGAAACACAATTTGGGGACAAAGTCAATGTAGTCCTCGAACGTCACAAGTTTTTAGCCAAGCGCAAGGGAAAAATGAGTCTATCAACAGTTACATAGCGACATTGAGAGGACTCACTCAATTATGTGAGTTCGGGGAACTAAATGATTCCCTCATAAGGGGTCAATTAGTCAGGTGTACAAACAGTAGCAGAGTACAAGAAAAACTACTTGCAAGAAACCCCACACTGAGCGAGGCAATTACTTTAGCGCAGTCCATTGAACATACAGCTAAGTGCATGAAAGAAATGAAAGTTACGGAAGAAGTATTTGTTTCCGTCCAAGTAGAAGATACTCACAGTGAAGTGCTCAGAGTAAAAACCAAAGATGTACCTATCAACAAATCCATAAAAGAAGGTCAAGGTCTTAGATGCTTTAGGTGTGGCAGCAGTAATCATTTGGCCAACAGTCACCATTGCTCCGCTCGGGGCGTCTCATGCAAGAAGTGTAACAGACGAGGGCACTTCCCCAGAGTTTGTAGAGCTGGGGACAGCAATATAGTAAAAATGGTTAATGTTGAGGGTGAACAACGCCAGGAATTTGTATTTCAGTTTATGTTTAAAACGTTTTTATTGAGACAAAACAAACCATGGGGGAGGGGGACAGGAGGCAGGATACGTGGAATACAGTCAAAGAAGAAGGGATGCATCTCCAGAGGGTTGGCAATAGGTGAAGCGTTGGCTCAGAGGGAAGAACACAGTAAATGAACGCTAGAATTACAAGCTGTGGAATCCCACGCGCGTATCCGACACCCAAAAGCAGAGCAATAAAACCCCCCCCAATCAACCCCTCAACAGAACACAGTCCCCCCCCTCCCATCCCCCATCCTCCCAGTACAAAAACAACAACACTCCCCCCTCCCCCCGTCCTATGGTCCCGCAGCAAAGTAGCCCTAACCAGGAAGCCCCGCACAGCCCCCCCCCCCCCCGCCGGGGGTCTCCATCTCACATGTAAGCTAGTCCGCCGGGGTCACCGGCGGCCGCAGCCTGAGAAGCCTAAGATACCTCGGGCAGGTGAGCTCCCGGAATTCAGTGGACAGCAGCGCTAGAAAGGGTTGCCATAGCTCCTCAAATTGGTCTATCTCCCCCGCAACCGTAAGCGACAGCTTCTCCATCCCCAGCACATGCCAGAGTCTGTGCAACCAACCGGTGATGGAGGGGGCGGTGGATGTGCGCCAGTGGATCAGAATGTTCTGAACCGCAGACCCCAGCGCTATCGCAATCTGCCTACCCCTGCGGGACTTCAGTGGGTACATTAGGTCATTGGGGAGGCCCAACAGGACATACGCCGGGAGGCGCGGCAGCTCTATGCCAAAGTGCTCATCCACCTCGTCCAGAACTTCCTTCCAGTAGGCGGTCAGCACTGGGCAATCCCATAGGATGTGTGTAAGGGTACCTTCCTGCCCGCAGCTCCGCCAGCACCTCTTGTCAGTGTGTCTATGCATTTCATACAGTCTCTCCGGGGTGTAGTACCAGTATGTGGACACTTTAGTGAAGGTTTCCGTAAGGCCCGTGTGGTATGCAGAGTGCCGCGCCCGATACGCAATTTTGTCCCATTCCTTGTGGCTGAGTGTCCTACCCAATTCCCTGTGCCAACGCTCCCTCCCCGGATTGTAGTAGTGAAACGGCGGGGGTTGTAGGTGTTTGTACAGATCAGTGATCAGTTTAGCGTCGGAGGTCCGAGTAGCCAACCACCGCTCATACGGTGTAATTGGACGGGCAGCGGCGGCACGCACCTGAGGCTGGAGGGCCCAATGCCGAACTTGCATGTAGCGCAATCTGTCCAGCTCCGTCAGGCCGAACTCCTGGCGGAGTTGCTGAAAAGGAACCACTCCTTCCGGGCCATAGATCTGGAAGAGTGCCCTGCAGCCCGCCTGCACCCAGTGGGAGAAAACCCCCGGCTCCATCCCAGGGGAGAAGTCCGGGTTGCCCGCAATGGGCGTGAGCGGCGAAGGGAAGGTGGTAAGGCCCCGGGCCTCACAGACCGCGTCCCACACACGCAGGGGGACCCGCGTAACAAAGGAAGCGTAAAGATTAGCGGGGCGGTGCGCGCGGCGCAGGAATGGAACCTCTTGTAAGGTGCGGCCCGCCACTGCCTGGTCTTGGAAGAGCCAATGTTTGTCGGACTCCCACCTGCTCCACTCCACCAGATAGCGGAGCTGTGCCGCCTGAAAGTACTTACGGAGGTCCGGGATGCCGAGACCCCCCGCTTCCGGAGCAAGCGTGGAGAGGACCCTCTTCATGCGTGGCCTGCGGCCCTGCCAGACAAAGCGGGAGATGTCAGCTTGCATTTGTCGTATCCAGCCCACCGGGGGTTGGAGTGGAAGGGCCCGGAAAAGATATAGTATCTGGGGCAGCACCGTCATTTTGACCGCCGCGATTCGCCCCAGCCAGGACAGCAGGCCCTTGTTCCAGCGGCCAAGCTCGTCCTTGATCTTCCTGCTGAGGGAGGCATAATTGGCCGTAACCATCTCCGACAGTGTAGGCGCCAGCAGAATCCCCAGATACGGCACCGTGGACGAGGACCACTGCATGGGGAAGAGCCGTTGAAGATCCCTCCTGGTTTCCGCAGCCAGGGACACGTCCAGTGCCATCGACTTGCTCATATTCATTTTGAAGCCGGCCACCCCCGCGAAGGCGTCCAACTCTCGGAGGCAAGTGGGCAACGACCTCCTAGGGTCGTCCAAAGTCAGCAGGACATCGTCCGCATAGAGACTGACGGTGTGGACGTACTGGCCCATCCGGACCCCGACAGCATCCGGATTGTCACGAATCCTCTGAGCAAACGGCTCCATGTAGAGGGCAAACAGGAGCGGCGAGAGAGGGCAGCCCTGCCGCGTGCCGCGCTCGATGGCAAAGCTACCAGAGCTACACCCGTTTACCCGCACCGACGCTGAAGGATGCTTATAGCAATTAAATACCATGGTGCGGAACTTATCGCCGATTCCCAGTTTCTTAAGGACCCGCTCAAGATACGGCCAGTGAACTCTGTCGAAGGCCTTCTCTGCATCAACGGACAACAACATCCGCTCCCCCGAGATCCTTGAGGCCTTCTCCAGAACATGTGTCACCCTCTTGGTGTTGTCAACCGTCTGTCTACCGGGCACAAAACCAGCCTGGTCCGCCTCCACCAGGTCGGGGAGGTGTGGACCCAGCCTGGCTGCGAGAATCCCCGTGTACAACTTGAGGTCGACATTTAGGAGAGAGATGGGCCGGTATGAGCCGCAAAGGGCCCGGTCCTTCCCAGGCTTCGGGATTACCGCGACCGTCGCCCTCAGGAGATCCGGAGGGATGGCTCCCGGTGCGGAGAAAGAGTTAAACAGCCGCGTAAGGACAGGGGCCACGGCCGTGCAAAAAGTCTTGTAGAATAGCGACGTGAACCCGTCCGGGCCCGGGGCCTTGCCATGTTTCAGCCGCGCAATAGCTGAAATCACTTCCTCCACATGGATGTCCCGCTCCAGGTGGTCAGCCTGAGCCGGGTCCAGTACCGGGAGGGTCACCGACTCCAAATAGCTATCGGTCTCCCGTGGCGGGGAGGGCTCCTCAGCATACAGCGCCTCGTAGAAGCCGCGGAAAGACTCCGCTACCTCCGCGTCCCCGGAGACAACCCCCCCGTCCGCGCCCACCAATTCTTTCACGACGCTGCGCTGTTGCGCGACCCGGAGCCGGTGTGCTAGGAGCTTGCCACATCTGTCCCCCCCAGTGTAGTAGGCATGTTTCAAACGTAAGGCGGCGTACTCCGCCCTATCAAGATCCAGAGCCGAGAGGAGCTTCCTCGCTGCCTTCAACTGCCTCCAGACCCTCGGCGCTCCCGTACGGCGGTGGACCTGCTCAAGCTCCCGAACTTGAGCCGTCAACTCATCCCTCTTCAGTTGTCGCTCCTTATTCTCGGCTGCAGAGATAGAGATGAATTCCCCCCGTAGGACGGCCTTCAATGCCGCCCACTGTGTCGCCTGCGAGGTGTCAGTGTTGCTATTGTGAGTGAGATAGTCCTGTATGACCTCCCCGATGCGTTGCACCACCGATTTTTTGTGTAGAAGTGTGTCCCGGAGGCGCCACACCCCCCGAGAGGGGGAGGCCGCCGGCCACTGGAAAACGCCGATAACTGGAGAGTGGTCAGACAGGGTCAGGACCCCGATGTCCGCCGCCGTGGCAGCGGCACGCATCGGTCCACTCACCAGGAGGTAGTCCAGCCGTGAGTAAGTGCGGTGTGCGTGCGAGAAGAAAGAGTAGTCCCTATCCGTGGGGTGCAGGGAGCGCCAGAGATCATGCAAGTCCATGTCCGCAATTCGGGCTTTCCCAGCCTGGGACAGTTCCCCCGTCTGCGGGAAGCGCTGCGCCGATCTGTCCATCCCAGAGTCAAAGACAATGTTGAGGTCTCCGCCCAAGATAACGTGTCGGTCCGGGGAAGCAGTGACATCCACCAGCGCGGAGTCTAGGAAGCGCTCCTGGTGCTCGTTTGGGCTATAAACGGACCCAACCGTAAATGCTATGCCTCCCAGGCTCATGCGATACGCAAGGAGCCTCCCCTTCTGTTCAGCACACTTATGCAACACCTCCCCCCGAAAGGAGCCCGCTAGGAGAATGGCTACCCCTGCCGTCTTGTTCGCTGCCGAGGAAAAGAACTGGGTGGGGAACTTAGCAGAGCGCATCCTGTGGCAGTCTCGGGGCAATAAGTGTGTCTCCTGCAAAAGGCAAATGTCCGCCTGCGTCCCCTCCAGCAACGACAGGATCGCCCTGCGCTTCACCGGGTTATTCAGACCCTGAACATTAAGGGTCACTACCTTTAGGCCCGGCATTCCTCGCAGGGATCGGGAGCGCCATGCAATGGGTAGGGAATCAGCGGGTGGGGCGCGCGGGGCCGCAGCGCGGGACAAGCCAAGACAAAGCGGGCAAAGACAACATCGGACGGGACCTTCCCAACCCCAAAACAACCCCCTCCCCCACCCAAAACACAACCTTGGCAACTAGCCATCCCCAAACTCAAACACCCCATAGTCTCAGTCAAGCCCCAAAACGGGCAAGTCCGTAGAAAATAGCAAAGTGGACGTCCAGCCACTCACCTCCGCCCGCTCCCCCCCAACCCCCCCGCCCCGTGCCAAGCATGTTAAGAAGCTAAAGACATCTCCCCCCGGAGTGTATGTTAGGCCGTCAAGGCCACGCTAGAGGAGCCGATCGAGTCCCCGGCCGCCGCCCTCAGGGCGTCTGCCATGTCCGCCCTAATGGTAGGGGAGTCCGGGCGCCCTGCACTGGTCGCTGAGCGCCGCCTCGATGACCTCCGCCGATTCCGTCCCTCCGAGGACCTCCACGACGGCGTAGCTCCCTCTTCCTCCGCTGCCGTGAGCCCCAGGACACCACAAATGTCTTGCAAGGAGCGTAGCTGATGCAATACCCCGTTCCACCGAAAAATCAAGCGGAAGGGGTGACCCCAAGAGTACGGCGTCTCATGCTCGCGCAAAAAGTCAGTGGCAATCCTAAAGGACCTGCGTTTCTGTAGAGTGATGGCAGAGAGGTCCTGGTACAGCGCCACCGGCCGATCCCGAAAGGTCAGGGGCTGTTTCCTGCGGGCTTCAGCCATGATGCGCTCCTTTAGTGGAAAGTCGGGCAGGAAGGCCAGAATGTCCGGTGGGGGTGCCGATGGCTGGCGCTGGCGGCCAACCCTATGCGCCCTGTCGATGCTGATGGGAAAGTCCGCGGCCTCCCCCAGGATTTCTCGGAACAGGGCCCGCAGATAGCCCCCCAGATCGGACCCCTCATCCGCAGTCGGCACGCCACGCACTCGGATGTTGTTCCTCCGAGATCTGTTCTCGAGGTCCTCAGAGTGGGCCTGGAGCTCCACACACTGTTCCCGGAGGCGAAGAACGTCCTGCTGGAGGTGGACTATCTCCTCCGCTCGCTGTTGGCCCTCCGTCTCCACCGCCTCCACACGCTCACCTAGGCCCTCCACCTCTCTGCGCACTTCTCGGACCTCGCTGGCCACCTCCCGCTTCAGTGTCTGGAAGTCCTCCCTGAGGGAGCTAAACAGTTCCTCCATGAAGGCCCTCGTGACGGGTGGCTCCCCTCCAGTCACATCCGCCGGAGCCCGGGAGGGCCCCGGCGAGGGCTGTGTCCTGTCCCGCAAGTGCTGGGCCCTGCCAAGCATGTCCGGCAGAGTACGGTCCCCTTTCTTCGGGCCTCCTTTCCCAGCCATCGTCAGCTCCGCAGTCGGGCCCCGATCCAGGCGCCCCAGAGATGCTCAGCCGCCGGCAAGCACTCGGGCCGGGGGATCCCCCACAAGTGAGGTCGCTGCGTCACAGGTGACAAAATGGCGGCCGAGCCCGGTCACCGTCAGCCGCAAGAGCTAGCGCGAGACAACCAAGGGGGCCGCAGCGAGGGGGTCCCAACAGCTCATCCCTCCGGTAGTCAAGACAGCAATATCGGGAGGTCGTGTGCAGCCAGCATCCAGGGCTCAGCGGAGGTCGCCACCACTGTTCCTTCGGGGACAAAATGGCGGCCGGGCGGAGCAAGCCACACCGACGAGGCCCGGCGACACCCCCGGGGCCTCCGAGGTGCCCCGCCGTGAAATAAGTTCCACCACCGGCCCCCGTTAGTCACGCACAGGGGGCCAGATGATCCGACCCCAACAAGGAGTCCGCCGTACCTCGGCTAGGGGTCAGGGCCTCCGCAGTGCCAGGTGTCGCCGTCACCAGTCCGAGTGCCGGGGCACCCGTCCCAAGCCCTCCACACCGTCGGGCCCCTTCCCGCCAGGCTCCTTCAGTCACCGTCGAGCGGCGGGCCAGATCCCCTCCAGACCGCAGCTTTCAGCACCAGGCCCAACCGAGGCGCCCGGACAGCTCTCCAATACGCTCCGCCCCTCGGGCTCACCGCCGTCGTCCCCTGATCTCAGACGGACTTTTGGGGGGGTTCCCCCGGGGCGATCCGGACCAAAACAGCACCGATGTGTGCCCCTGATGTTCCGCCACGCTCCTCTCCCGCGCCGAGCCTCAGCGGGGGGAGAAAAGCATAACAAAAAGGCTTTAGCTTGGCCGGGCCGGAGGAGCTACGGGAGGAAGCGTCCGCTCACCCCGCCATCTTGGCCACGCCCCTGTATTTCAGTTTAAAAGTGGAGATGTGTATTCTAAACCTAACTTTCCCAAATGCATGGTTCTAATAGACAATAAGCCAGTGGAGATATATGCTGACTCTTGCTCCCCATTCATGCCACTCAATCTGGAGGACTATGAAAAATCCCTGGGGGGTTCAAGGATAGAAATAGGTAAATCAGATATTTCTCCTGAAGGGTACAACAAAGACCCCATTCCCCTTGTAGGTATGATAAAGGCACACATAGGCTTCAAAGGCAGATCTACTGTGGGCAAGGTGTATGTGGTAGAGTGTGGAGCCAATCTCCTTGGCTGGCAATTCCAGAAAGAGCTGGGCATTGTACTTGACCCAAACAATAAAGACCAAGTCATTCTGGTGGAAGTTCCTAACAGTAACAGTGCTCTATTTGATGCCTTTCCTGATCTTTTCGTGGATAAATTAGGAAGGCTGAAGGACTTCGGACCCAAGATCAAGGTCAGACAGGGAGCCAAACCCGTGGTTCACAGACCCCGCCCGGTCCCTCTCCTTATGAGAGAGCCCCTCAAGAAGGAATTGGATAAGTTATGCGAGATGGGTGTCATCCAACCCATAGAATCATCAGAGTGGTTGGCACCCATAGTCATAGCTTCTAAGGCCAATGGGCAAGGTATCCACCTCATCAAGAACATATGGGTAGAGAGGTTTCCCCTCCCCATTATAAACGAGATGTTGAGCACAATGGGTAGGGCCAAGTTCATTTCGGTCATCAACCTATCGATGGCATACCACCAGGTGGAGTTGCACCCGAATTCAAGGCCGTTAACAGCATTTACCTCTCCATTTGGAGCATACATGTTTGTTAGGATGCCTTTCGGACTTAGCTCTGCTGCAGCAGTTTTCCAAAAGATAATGCAGCAAGTCCTCAGCGGCATCACAAACACCCTATGCTTCCAAGATGATGTACTGATTTATGGGTCATCTGCTGAAGAACACAATACGATTTTTAACACAGTATGCAAGAGATTTGCAGAGGCAGGGCTGACCGTAAAACTAGACAAGTGCAAGATCAAAGTAGGCTCAGTGGACTACCTGGGGCACACCATTTCCCAAGAAGGATTCAGACCTAAGTACAGTCTAATGCAAGCTGTCAAGGATGCTCAATACCCGACTGACAAAGAGGAACTCAAGTCCTTCTTAGGTCTGGTCGAATACATGGCCAAGTTTGTAAAGAGCTTTTCTGAAAAGTGTGATGGACTACGTGAACTGCTAAAAAAAACAAAACAAGGAATTCACTTGGGAAGAAAAACTCAGCAAAATGGTGGACACGGTGAAGAAGGAGATCATTGAATCGCCGTCCCTAGGATCCTCATACACGTCCAATAAAGGGTTGGGGGCATCGTTATCTCAAAGAGGGGAGAATGGCGAAACCATCATAGCCTTTGCCTCCCGGTCCCTGAGTCTCACCGCGTCATCGACATAGAGGCCTTAGCATGCTTTTAGGCCGTTAATCATTTTAAATTTTACTTATGGGGAACTAAATTCACTATTCGCACAGACCACAAGCCCCTATCGTTCATGTTTTCGTCCAAAAGTATTCAAAACAATTCTCCACTTCTATCCAAATGGGTGCTGGGGTTGGAGAACTATTGCTTTAGAGTGGAATACCTACCTGAACCTCAGAATGTAGTGGCAGATTACTTGTCTAGATCTCCCCTCAAGGCCAGTACCAGAGAAGAACAATTAGATGTCCCCATCTTAGCCATACAACTACCATCCCTCACCAAAGAAGAATGGGAAGAGAGCATGAGAAAAGACGTTGACATGAACATTCTTAAGGAGTTAATTGTCAATGGCTGGCCTGAGAATCGCACTGAGGTCCCTGAAGCTATCTAAGACTTTTGGGAAGTGAGATTTGAACTAACAGTTGTGGCTGATAAAGTGTATCGCAACGAAAAGGTTGTTCCACCAGCCGACTTCAGAAACAAGATAATAGATTTGACCCATAAGAGGCACTTAGGAAGGAACCTCACAAAGAACAAAGTTAGAAGTTGCTTTTGGTTTCCTAGGATGGATTCTATGGTAGAGTTGAAAGTTAAAGAATGCACCAGCTGTGCAAAAAGTGACAAAAGCAGAACCGTACGTAAGGTTCCCTTGTCTCCAGTCGAGGTACCGGTGGTGCCATGGACTAAATTAGCTATTGATATAACTGGGCCCATGGAAGCCTTGGGGCCCCAAAAGAGGTTCATGTTTGCCCTCATAGACTACACCTCCCACTGGATCAACTTTAAATTTACACCTTCCACCACGACAAGCAACCTTACCTCATTTCTAAAAAACATATTTTTCAATGAAGGGATACTAGCAATTTTAGTAACAGATAACGGAGTGCAATTCACGTCCGAGGAGATGAGAGAGTTCCTAGAGGAATTAAACATCAAACAGCACTCTATTGTCCCAAAGCAAACGGACTGGTGGAAAGGACAAATCGCATGGTAAAAGAACATATTCAACTGGCCATCACTAATGGCCACAAGATTGAGGACCCACTTAAAGAATGCATCTGGGCATATCATACTGCACCAACTCTCATCACAGGGATTTCTCCCTTCGTATCTCTGAGAAGGAGGGAACCTAGCACCAAGATGAACCCCCTATGGTTGGAAGAAGGTAAGAGGGTTATTCCCAACCAGGGGGAGGGCCAAAAGAAAATCCAACAACACCAAAGGAGATATAAGAGTTGGTATGACCAGAAACATGGAGTTAAGGAACATAACCTCAAGGCTAACATTCCTGTGCTAGTAAGGAAACCCACCCATTTACAAACTGGACTGAGCAAATACCAACCTCCCCAACGAGTGGTAAAGGTAAGCAGGAATGTGGTCTGCCTGGGAAATGGACAGACATGGAGTGGTGATAGACTTGTCAACTTAGCATAACTTTCTCCCTCCCCTATGTAGGGAGATGTGTTCTAATTTTCTTGTATTATTGCTGTACCCTTCTCCCTTCTCCATGGTTTCCTCCTTCCCCTCACTCCCCTCCTTCCATCTCACAATAGAACGTTCCACATGAGCTTACAGTAGAATGTTCATAATCTGGTCAAGTGAGGAGAGTCGATGATCAGAATAAAGAAGCTTTCAATTTACCGGTGGTGGACCTTCTTTTCATTTTCTACTTTTAACAATAATTTAAAACCACTATTAATATTTGTGACATTTGGACATACATCGTGAGCTGTAGTATAAAAATATGGGTATGTGCCATGTTGACTCTTCATTTTTCTCTGCACCAAGACACGCAGGCTGCAATAGCAGTTTGCATGAGCATGGCGGGGAGCCCCTTAGGGTGGCACAATTCATGCTGCAGCCCTTAGGGACATTCTTTAGCTCCAAGGCCCTAAGTACCAGAGGTACCACTTACTAGGGACTTACAGGGATCCTGATGGATACCAGGCAAAAAGTGGGGGATACTGCAACAGAGTCTAGTTTACTACAAGAACGCACAAGAAAAAGAAGTGGAACAAGGCTCAACCAATTTACATTTTCAATTTTTAATCCACCTATTTCTTCCATCCCTCCAGAAGTGCTGGCCTTCGAGGAAACTGTTATTAAAGATGTGAAGAACTTGGACATGAACAGGATGGAATACCAGAATCTGATCAGTAAGGAGACAGATGCCCTGAAATCTCTACTTAGGAAGACACATCTAACTATAAAACAGGCAGACAAAGATGGCACTGTAGACTAAGGAAGACTACTGAGAAACCTGTCTAGCCCTTTTGAGGGATTAGAGAAATTACAGAGTACTTCAGTCAGATACCACCAAAAAACTCCAGGTGATTGATAATTAGTACTCTGTTCTAAGAGGCAAAAGAAAAAAGATGGATAACATTAAAGGAGGCTGATTTCCTGATTATGTCTAAATCAATGATTCTGTATTTTCATACGTTACTCAAAATTCACAAGGGAAGAATTCATGCTTTGGCCTGCCCATTTGTATCAGGTGTCAGCTCGGTTCTGGAAACTCTATTGCAATTTCTCAACTGGTTCTTACAACCACTCGTGGTAAAAATGAAATCTTATGTGAAAGATATGAAACCTCTTAACATTCTGAGTAAGTTGGAATAAGACCCCAAAACAGAATGATGCCATGCCCGGATGTTGAGGCATTTTATATCAGCATCCCTCAAGACAAAAGTTTGAGAGTCTACCTTCTAAGGGAACAGGAATTCACGCCGCCCCATTGAGCGTATCAGGAAATTGGCAGAATTGGCACTCACAAAAACCTATTTCGTTTTCAAAGATAGGATTTATCTGCTGCAGCATGGTACTTCTATGGGGAGTATATTAGCTCCCAGCATAGCTTGCAATTCAAAGAACACATTTGGGTTAACAACCCGTTTGGAGAAGAACTATGTCTATATTGACGTTTTTGTAATATTGAACTGCGATTAGATAAAAGCTGCCGCTTTTCTTCGAGGCTTAATGATTGCAATACTTTTCTAAACTTTATGATGACCTGTGGTAAACAGGAAATATCTTTCCTGCACCTAAGTATCCAGTCAAAAGAAAACAAGTTTGCTACAAAACTATATGCCACACCAACAGACAAGAACAGTGTTTTGCACTTCAAAAGTGCACCCGCTCGGGCTTTGAGGGTGAACCTTATGGTAGGCTAGTTCCAACAAATTAGGAGAAATTGATCAAAAGTCAACAACTTCTTGAAGGAAGCAGAGAATGTTACAGAAAAGCTATCACAACGTCAATATCCAAGACTGATTATTTAGAAGTCAGAAAAAGGAGTCCGGAATAACAAGAGGGAAGCCCTATTCTAGGATAACAAGAAGAAGGAGACCATCGGCTTGATTTGTGTCAGTACATACAACTCCTCCAACCAAGTTAAAAGATTATAATAAACATTGGGGCATTCTGGGATCCCGTGCTTAATTTGAGCTGGTGCTCAGCACCAGCACTTTTTTGGTTTCCGGTGTTCGGCACCTAATTGTCAACACCAAACTTAGAACAGTCTACATGACGCTGCTCATCTAATTTAGAGATGAGCAGAACAAGGTTTGTTTAGGAAAACAAAATCCATTAAAAATGCTAATACCTACCACCCCAGCCATTTCTTTAGCTCTGGGGACCTAGTATAATCTGAACTGTCGCATTTACATGCGAGAGAGATGGTTAATAGTTGTGTTGGCAGCGATGACAAGGGCAATGGGTAGTGCAAGCTGCACTGGCTTCCTTGTCAGAGCCCTGGCCCTTAATATTTTACAAATTAATCACTGCTGGCATCACATCAGTTTTCTTTTGAAAACCCCCTCTTTTCATTTACGAAGATTAAGAGCATCAGAAGTATTGTGGTCCACACCAGACCCAAAAAGAAATGCTTTTTCTAATCAAAACACCCTTTGCTATCTCCATATGGTTACAGCTGGCTATCCTTGTGGCTAGTGTTCAGCCTGTCTGTTTACTAGTCATGAAAAGACTTTGGACCTATGCCTGCCAATACCATGGGAAAACATATGCTTACAAATTGTAATCCTGGAAATTTTGTGTACATGATTGAGTGCCATTGTAAACTACAATATGTATGAATGACCTTGAGGAAAATAAAAATCGGAATCTGTGAACACCGTAGTACCATCTGTTGTAAGAAAACATCGACGAAACTGACAGTACACTACATAGAAAAAGAGCACAAGCACATCAATATATGCTGGACCATTATAGAGAAAATATCACACAGTGATTATATGACAAAAACACTTCTAGAAAAAGAACAACGTTGGCTATACTGTACAGATTAGGGACCCAGAGAAAGGCTTGAATGATGACATCCCTTGGAACCAGTTGAACTTTCTGTAATAGGTCCCAAGTCTTTACAAGGTATACTGCTTTAAGCAGAACCTGGCTTAGATACCATAATGATTTGACCGATTGCCCAGATGTGTGGTAGAAGTCTAACTGACACAGAATTTGGTACAGTGATGCTGACTTTTTTCTTGACTGTCTTTTCCTTGACGAAACATCTGGGGTATTTCTGAGTTGACCTCCACCTCTTTACAAGACAAATTAAATCATATTATTAAGGCATGACTTATTCCTGATTATTAGTGCCTGAGCATGTCTTATTTCATTATGTATAAATCTGTCTCTCTGGCACCTTCACTCAGACCGTCTCAGAAGTTCAGTGAATAATAGCATTGACCAACAGCAATCCCTTACACGTCAGCCAATTGCCCACTGACCTGAGACTCCTTATAGTTGATGTAATAACTTTCAACTTGACTCTATCTATCTATTTATTATATATATATATATATATATATATATATATTTTTTTTTTTTAAATTAATAAAAAGTGCCTTGATTAATGCATCACCAATATGTCAGGTCGTCTCAAAAGTTTGATGATCAATACCATTGACCAATGAGCAATAGCATTCACTTACTCTTCAGCCAATTGCTTACTTACATTATGTGTCTGATAGCAGGCCGCAAAAAATCATAAAAATGTTACTAGACCTGCCGGTCTAGTGACTTGAATAATCTGTTCGATTTAACATGTTATGTGCTTGACCCCTAGGCATGTTTCTCAGTTCAAGTTTCAAAACTCACTTTTAATAAATGTATTACTAAAGCATGATTTCATAGCGCACAGCTAGTTTTCCATTTAAATGGCCACAAACGTTCCCATTTACATGCAGTTTTACTGATAAAACTATATATGGTATAAACAATAATTTGGGAAAATTGGGTTTCAGCAAAAATGTTTATCATTTGCACATCACCAAGTAAAGTGTTCTGATTTGTTTTCATCCTATCTAAATACACTTTTTCATCGTACAGAATTACAAAAGAGTGTTTTCATAACGACTAAAATACATTTTGAAATCTTTGTACAGATCATTTACAAGCTATTTAAATGCTGTGTGTTAGAAAAAATAGACATCCTACAGCCTTTCATTCCACACTCTTTGTATATCACAATTGCCAGACAGTTCACTTTACAAAATCCTCCAACCTTGCTGCTTTTTTTATCCTGGAGTTTGTGTTTAATATTGTTGATCTGACTGAAAATTGTAAAACATAATCTGACATTTGACCTCTGTCTCTGAACACAGAGTAAATATGACAAGATAAAAACAGGATTTAAAGGCATATTTTTGTTTATTCGCTTTCTGAGAAAACAGAATAACTGTACTTTATCAGCTTGCCAGAACTCACTAGTTGACCCTAAATATAGCTCGCTCTGATAAAATCGGACTCGCCATAGCGAGTGGGCGCGTAGATTTGTCGAGGTTTGTTATAGGTAATTGGATTAGTTTCAACCTGACTATATTTTGAAAGAAAGGGCCCTTATTAATTCATTAGCGATGCATACGAAAATTGTGGTGCTCCAGTCCCAAAAGGAGTCAAATGCGCACATTGTTTTGAGTCAAATAAGAGGAACTGGGACCACCATTTCCATGATTCTCTTTCAGTGGATCCTCACCAATAGTCATAGGCACTGAATATTCCCGCCCATGAACGGGCCCCATATAAAAAGATTATGAAATTACTTAATTGTAATTCTGAATATACAATCTACTGCTTAGAATGTCCCTGCCCCAAAAGATAAATCGGCAGCACCATACATCCTGCCAAAAAGAGAATACTCAAACACATGCGTGCAATCACTAATAAGGACCAAAGCTATCCGGCTGCCCGTCACTTCGAGCAGAAGCACAATAGCAACGTGATTTACTCAAGTTCTTTTGTATCAACCAAATACAGCGAGATTTTATCTGGGCTCTGCTTATATCTTATGTTAGAGGTAGTATCGAACTGAGTTAAGAGGTATGGCTGATTTTGGATTATTTGATATTTTGATGATTGTAAATAGGACACAGCCATACTACTATCATGACTATATGAGTAAAAGCATTGTATTTGCCGGATTAGATCTCCATACCTTCCACCCTTAAAATCATGACTTAATGATGTTCTTTATACTATTTAGTGCACATCTGAATAGATTGTTATGATATTCAATATATTACAAGATGGCCGCCTCGGGATAGACAGGATTGTATTACACTTTGAACATCTTCCCTTTCTATGTTTTTGAATGTGTGATGTACTTCCTGAATGTTTAAATATTGTTTGTTTTGAAGACATAACTGACATTGAAAAAGGTGTTGTTGCCGAAACGCGTTTGTCAGTACCCTGTGATTTAGCCCAATAAATCGGCATAGTTATTTTCCCTAAGGAGTGCCTCAGTTTATATCCGCACGATTGTGGATGTTGATGTCATATATGTGTATATATATATATATATTACCTACTAGCGGTCGCCAGTAGGTAGTTATCGTTAGGACCTTGTTTCTATTCAAAAAGGGTTTTTACTTTTGCCAATATCTTTGGCACCGTTTGACGAATCTTCGTGAAATTTTTAAAACTAATGGGGCACTCCGGTCAGCCCCTGTCTTAAGTTTCGGGGTGATTCGTCAAGCGGTGGCCAAGAGAAAAGGGGAGTCCCAGCACTTGTTTTCTCCATGTTAATTTCCAGGGGAAATTTTTGTCGTGGCTACAGCCCGAAATGCTGAACGGAATTACACCAAATTTGGCAGAAAGGTAGCTCTTGGTTCAGAGTGCACTCTTTGCTTGAAATGGTGTAAATCCGTTCAGTAGTTTTTTAAATATTAAAGGAAAAAGAAATGTATATATCTGGGCGGAGCCTAATCACACATCTCATTCTGAGATCTGATTGGCTGTCAGCACTTCATCCAAGAAGAGTTGGCAGCCATCTTGGCTTCAAAATACTTTTTTTATTTTTTTAAACTTTGTTTATTGAATTTTTTCCAAGAAATATTACAACCAAGCTGGAATTGAAAAAACAGGTGTCCCGTGACAAGCCGGGTCAATAGCATTATTTTGCTAAATAGCCATACATTTCCTGTCATTCTACAGAAAACGAAGGAAAAAAATAAAAATAACCAAAAGGTCAAATACAGTGGAGCTATTGTACAAATAATATCTTGGGAACATTCACAGTACAGCAATGACCCTGTCCATTATAATAACACCACTACCATTACAGTTCTTGAATATAATACAATGTAGGGGTAGCTCCAAAAACACCCATCCCCCGGTCCCAGCAACAGGTACATATTTCCCTTAGGAGGAAAAGTCTGCGTCATTCATTGTCTGTGGATTGGGCCTGCAAATAGCCCTTAAGAGGCTGCCAAATATCACATAGACATAAGGTGGGTGGTAGGAGTGTGGCATATATGTCACTCATAGTATCACAATAAGTAAGGTCTTGAAGCCACGCCTGCACAGACGGTGGTTATGTTCTGCCCCAGGTGTAATGAAACTTGTCGCTTAGCTATCAATACGGCAATAGCACTAAAACGTCTAATGCTTCTCTTGAATGGCTTAACATCCCAAAAGGGCCGTCATTGGTTTGGGGGGTATAGTATGCTCCACCATGACGGACAGATGTCTGAAAACATCTTCCCAATAAGTGTTTACAGGAGTACAATACCAAGCTAGATGGGCGAAGTCTGCTTCAGGAGTGCCACATGTCATACAAGCACTAGACGTTGCGGGGTTCATTTAGATAATAACTTTGGAGTAATGTAAATACCAAGAAGATATTTAAAATGCAACAATTTATGTCTATAGTTACTAGAGACGTATCGCAACTGAGAACAGCAGTAATGCCATATATCGGTTATGGTGATATCCAAATCCTGTTACCAGGATGTGCGGGCCTTAATGCCCACAGGTGGGCAAAGGGAGAGAGATAAGTGGTAAATGCGAGAAACCAAGTGAGCACTGTCCGGCGAGGTTATAACAAGTGTGAGTGGCGGGAAGTCGTCTGGTTTGGACGATAGATCTGGCAAAGTCTTTAATAAAGAGCTACTAATTCTGTGGAGGAAGATATTGTCCATATGTGTGGCAGCCCCTCGTTTGGCCAATTCGGTGGTCAAGCATGGTCTGGAGGCACTGAACAAATCACCCAACTTAAGGAGCCTATGCTTAAGTAGTGTTTTCTTTGTGAGCGTTTCTAAAGTAGGGGGTATTGCCGGGTTATCCTCCAACGGTATATGTGGGGAGTATAATGATGTGTAGTTAAGGTACTTCCGCAGTTTAGTCCATGCCCAACATGTCGTTAGGGACAGTTTGAATGGCTGGTGGGACGCGTGGGAGACCCTTGGTCAATAACGTCGATAATGAGTGAGGATATACCTACGATCTGTCAGGTTTGAGATATTGCAGCCGGGCGTCTGGGTGATACCAGTAGTACGTAAAGTGGACTTGAGCAACCAAGTAGTAAAGATAACAAGCATTGGCATAGCCAATAGGTCTCGCCTTTGGGACCTTAAAAGTGTTAGCCAGAGCAATTGCTTTTGCCAATTTCTCTAAGCTATGGTGTAGAGCATTGCGGCTGCTGTGCAGCATGTTGAAAAGTTTTAATAAAAAAGTTTTTTAAACATTTGTTACGTTATAAATATATAACCAAGAAGACAATATCTACAATTGAACTACCCTATCCAAAAAGAATTAACATAAAAAAGACCTCTAGTCTTTTTCTCCTGGTCATGCTGGCAACTTCTTCCTGCCTGTTGTAATGCTGGTTGGTTATTGTTTATTTTTGTTCTGGAGGCGGGTGGGTGGGGGCATAAACAACGGGATATGGGATTTGTTCTTTTTGTTTCAGAAGTTCCTCCTGTCTGCCACGTAGAGAGAGGAGCCAGGTGTCCTGCTTTCACTAAATTTAGATTAACAATTGTCCCAAAAAAGCATGGGTATCGCATTACGTCTGATGTTTTTGAAAGCTGCAGAAACTCTCTGTGTTAGCTGAAACGGGACCAACGATAAACTTGTCGACTTTCTAGATTACTCATTATAATACCTGGACAACAGTCGTGCACACTTCAGCTAATAATTACATTTTTCTATGGCTTAATAATGAGTGCTTCTACCTTTCATGAGCCCTGTAAACAGGTGCTATTTCCCGATTTACCTGTATACTCGATTCAGATGAGGACGGAAGGCAGGCTGTGCCTCGCCAGGATTCGAACTGGTGATCTTCAGGTCACGTGATAAACAGCCAGCTTTAACTCGCCGAGTCATCTTACTTGCTAAGAGACGTGTGGAGCGGGTTCCCTCCCCTTTGTGAAAGTTTTCTGAAACTACCGGAGAGCATTTGCAAAGGAGTCAACATGTGCAAGTGTTCTCCGATGTAAGCCACTTGTTTTTCAGCTGTGGAACACTAATCCCTAGTGTGGTGTACACGGCAGTAAGAAAATAGTTTATATGGCCTGGAATCTAGGAAATGCTAAAGTGATTCTTGGGATGAGGCTTGGAGCTCTGGCTAGCACACAGCCAGGGCTCAGATGCCCCCTCTGAGGCCACCTGTCTGATCAAGCACTGAAGCATCACAGGGGCCCTGAGAAACAAAATTGACCAATTCACACTGAGGTAAAGGGATCAAGTCCCTGCTAAAGAAGCAAGGGCAGCAGCGGCCCTAACCCCACCACTCTCCACAGCCTCTGTCATCACTATAGTCCTTGCCATTTTGTCCACCTTGGAGCCTACCTCCAGAAGTTATCTTTCCAGCACCTTGAGATTGTCAACAGGATGCTAGCATGGTCTATCCAGTTCCAAGACCTCCCTCCCTGCCCTCTCCCCAGGAAGGGTGGCTCTCTGAGAGGGCAGCTTTAGAACACACAGTGGAGACCTGGATGGGTTCACGTGAGCCAAATCTGACAGCTGGTGGCGGGTCATTGGCTCTAGCAGACCCTTTTGAATATGATCCCAACAACAACAACAGTGTTTTCTGGTTCTCTTCAGACAGCCCTTACAGAGCCCAGTGCAAGCCCAAAGAGGGCGGTTGTGTGTGGTGGGGTGGGGGGGGGGAGGGGTGCGGAGGAGTTGTATGTGCTTGAACGATACAGTTTTCGTGGGGGGGGGCGCGCACGTCTTGTTTCAGAATGTTAGTGTATTCGTGTGTTTTGTGCGGGAGTAGGTCCCTGCGTTTTGGTGTGCTTTCCATGCGTTTTGTGTGGGAGTCAGCGCATGCCTGGACATGTTTTTCTGTAAGTGTGTTGTCTGTGTGGTATTTAAGGCTAGGTTGTTTGGATTTTATCATCTTCCCAGAGACAAGTTCCTTTGACAGATTTCTCCCTTGGATGAGAAACATTAACGCTCCCTTTTGACTGTGGACAGACCCCATGACCGATTGTGCAATGGGCACTTGCAGTTCCAAACATCCTACCTCGCACAAGGCTAACCAGGTGTGCGCAGTAATCACAAATGTCAATGGTGCAGATCAGAGCTTTCGAATCCCCTCTACTTCCACGGACGGAGTGATCTCACAGTCACACGCACACACACACATCACACGCTGGTGGGGCCCATTACACCAACATTCAACCTACCACCCTATCCGTGCCATGTACAAGGGGAAACACTTTAGAT
The DNA here is from genome assembly GCF_964204655.1 of Triturus cristatus. Classification (NCBI taxonomy): domain Eukaryota; kingdom Metazoa; phylum Chordata; class Amphibia; order Caudata; family Salamandridae; genus Triturus; species Triturus cristatus. The sequence continues at coordinate 80,195,760 of NC_140586.1, read as the reverse complement.
ACCTAACCAATCTGCATATATCCTGAGGTCAATGGCATCAACTAGTTGCTGAAGATCTGGAGAAATATCTTACCATATGCAAATAAATTCAATAACATGACAATGAAATAACCACCCGACACAGTTATTCAAACAGAAATATTTGTTTATCTAAAATTGTAAGAAAAGCCAATTGAATGCAAAACCATTTCTTTCATATTTACCTATTCTGGCTAAAAGTCGTTTTCTAAGTCCGAACCGGTCCTCAGTAAAAGAAATCAGAGTTTCTAGCCGTCATGTAGAGTCACCGTCCTCTCCGTCAGCGTCGGGACCTCTGATCATCAGTTCAGGAAGAAGTGGCGCTAGACCTCTCTAGTCTACTAATATTTATACTAAAATTACATTCCACAATGTTACATTTGTATTGTTCAAAAGGGATGAATGGCGGAAATAATGTCATCTTGGTACATTTGCGTTACAGTGCAAGATTTTCTCACACATAGGTCGTCTCAAATAATGAATAGGAAATAAGGGGTCCATCACTAATTCGTTACTTCTACGGATGTCTTGTTTGGATAAAATGTATCTCAGTTATGGGATCATTACAAGTTCATAATTCAATATTTCAATTTTGCAACAGTTCCATGTTCAGGGGCACTTGGCAGACTTCCTGAGCTTGTCGTTATGATTATGGCTTTTCGGATCGTCAAAAGGGCAAGGTCACAGGCAGCACGAAGCTTCCTTGCAAATTTTCCAGCAACTTGAATGCAGTCTGCGGATGGTAGCCATCTTTTGGTAGGCCACATTGGTCAATTTAAGTAAAATAGAATACAAAACATAATTACTGCACGGAAATTATTATACAGTGTTATTCCCCTACTAATACCCTTATGTGAATGTATTTATCTAGCCATTTGCGACATCAAAAGCCATTAATGCATTTTAATTATAAGCGCAAAACACAATAACATCACATAAGCAACGTCTATTTTTGTCAGTTTGTTCACCAACTTAGTTCACTTATTATTTTAGCCATGCAATAGCATTTCCCACGTGTAATTCTTCTGTTAGTAAGGTTGATTAGACCAGACTTTACGAATCTTTAGTAGTTATTGATTAATCGGTAGTACTTTTAATACAAATATACGAAAATGAAACAGATATTCGGGTTTAAAGTAAAAACCCTGCTCCATCAACCCCCCCTTTGGTGATATCTTATCACCATAAAAATCAAAAACCCCAAAAATCAATTTAATTTCCCTTTTTGAAGAAATTCAAAATATCTTCTTGTTCATTTTTTCAAACTCTTGTTTCCATCTCATCTTCTTTCTTAGTTTCTATATACATGCTTTCTCTTAGCTCTTCTAATTCTATTTCTTGTGGATCTCTTTCTGGTTTCTTTTGTCTCTTTTTAACATTTTCTTTTGTAATTTTCTTTTTATTTCTTCTATATCTACAACACATGCACCCTAATCTAAGAATTAACAGTGCAACAATTACACACGTTAATGGAAACAAAACTTTACCAAAAATGGTACTAACTAATTTAGCCACAAAATTATTAATAGCAATCATTTTATTAGCCATTTTAGTCCAGATACTTTCAGCTTCCAGTGGTACTAATTCTTCATGCAAATCAGTAATATTTTTGATATAAACTTTTAGATCTTTACTTTCGTCAGGAATGTAAGTGCAACAATGTTGAACTTTCAGCATTCCGCAGACTCCACCCTCTTTTGCCAAAAGAATGTCAAGGGCAAGTCGATTTTGCATTGCCATAGCGCGTAAAGCAACCATTTCAGTATTTACCAAAAGAAAGCCTCCAGCGGTGCTTGTTGACAAGCGATCTACCACTGTTGACAGCTTCCGAATGCCAAATGCATTCAAAGAAATTCCCACTGCTCGAATTAAAGCTCCAAAAATATCTCCTACAATTTCTGTCCATGTCTCTCTTCTATAGCATGTTAACGGATTAGTATGTTCAGCATCATCTACTCTATCCATATGAAAAATCTTTGGAAAGACCAGGCCAACATAACATGTGCCAAACCAATGGTCAGGCAACCTGTAATAAGCCTTATTCCCACAAATATAATACACTCCCGAAAAAACTGGATCTTCTCCTCCTCTAAATCCCCATCCGGTTGCAATAAAGTATGTATCATGGCACTCACTAGTCCCTATGAAATAATAATCATACTGGGATCTCTTCCTGGTAATGCATAGTTTGCCTTTCTGTGGTGCATCTATAGCCATAGTTGGACTGGCTCCATTTTTCAATTCTTTTTCTTTCTCAATATCCCACATTGTTTCACTCATTTTATGCCCTTCTGCTTTTTTGTGCATGTTCAACCTTCTTCTCTCAACCATGTCTAGAAAATTCTTCTCTTCTCCTTTCAAACTACAAGTTAAATTGTTTCTAAAAACATATTCTAAGGTTAATTCTCTAGTTTCTAAAAAAATCCCACCTAAAGTGTTAGCTTCTTTTGCAGGATTCAGTTCTTTATTCATAGGCAATTGCCCAAGAATATTATCTACATTAGGCATATTGTAATCTAATTTCCCTAACTGATAAAATATACTAATCAACACACTACATGAAATTCCATACGTAGCTGGAAGATGATGATAAGTCACTCCTTCCGAAACAGAAGCAGGTAATTGCATGCAAACGTAGCAATCCTTTACTTCCATTGTTTTTACGTATTCATACAACAATTTTGAAAACACATTGCTAGAAAAATCATTAATTGACCTATCCTTATGTATATGTACATTACTAGTTCCAGTTGGAACTATCTTTAGTGGACTCTTCCCTATATTAGTCCTGTTCTCAGTATGTCCTTCTAAAGTGTCTATAGTTACTCTAAAAGAGATCAGTAGAGCAAGCACGCTCCAAAGCAGCATTAATAATCCTGTACAGCAGCAGCACATCTTGCACCATCTTTTCATGAAAGTACATCTACTTTGATTATTGTCAGTGTTAGCCATCTTGTTAATTTGACCGTGTCTTTTGACTTAACCTCTTCTACTCCACTACTGAACTTTAGGGCAGCAAGTACCCAACAGATTATTACAATTTACTAGTTTTAATTTTACTACTTTTCTTTCTTCTCCAGTCTTCTTTTGGATCTATTCAATTTGGATTTTCATCACTTTTCACTGTTTCTTCATCATCATCAAACTGTATTAAATCCTGAACATCCGTTTCTTCTCCAATGTCGGACAAGATAACTCTCAGGATTCCCACAGCTTCTTCTTCATCAACCACTTTCAGCAAAGCCTCCTCTGGACTTCCTTGACTGTCTGCCTCTTCTCCTTGTTCAGGCAGTGCCACATACGCTCATTCTGGTGACTTATACCTCTGGTTTGGTTTTCTGATTCTTTTAGTTCTCTCAGATATCGTTGTTTCTTCTTCTTTCGTTGGATTCTGACTTGACACTTCGTTCACTTGTTCCGCTTTCGAAGAGTTAACTCGTGTCAGTCGGTATCTCAGTCTCTTTATCTTGTTGGGCCAAAGATCACCTTTAGCATTTCTCTTTTATCTTCCCTCTTTATTGTTTCTTTCTCCAAGCCAAGTTCTCTTTCTTAGAACTCGTCCTCCATGTATTTCATTGTCACTTTCATCAGACTCTGTCTCAGTTGCCTCTTGTTCATCAACAATTTTCTTATCTCCGACAACTTCTTTTTCTCCAACAGTCTCTTTTTCCACCAATTGAGATTTCCCTACTTCTGTCCCTCCTCGGGTCTCCGACACGCAATCTTCTTGCTATCTACTTGTCCCTTCACCTAGCTTTTTGTCGATGTTCCCTACACCTCCTCGGGGTTTTTCCGCAATCTGTCCCTCTCTGTCTTTTTCTGTCCCTTCTTCTTCAATATTTATCTCAGGTGGAACTTGTCCAACTTCCTTATTTGATTCAGGTGTTGCTTCTGTTGGAATGTTCTTTTCTTTTCTTTCTTTCTTTTTGTGTTGGTCACTGTTAGTTGAAACCTCAGGCACTTCTTCAGAATCTGAACTCGCCTCTGCGGTTTGCACTGTTTCTTTTAGAACCTCTTCTGGTGGGATGACAATTTCTCTTGTCTCACTTTCTCCACTTTCAGGATTCTTTTTCCTTCTTACTGCTTCACTGTCTGTATCATCACTGGACTCTGATTCTTCAAAGTATTATTTTCCAGTGCCGTCTCTTGGATTTGGAACTCTCAGAGTGTGACTTGCATGTATCCAATTTTTCACTCCAGCACACTTCACTGCAGTCGGTGTGGTCAGAATGACTTGTCTTGGCCTTCCCCACCTTGGAACCAGGCAATTCCTTCTTCTGTGGACTTTTATCCTTACCCAGTCCCCTGGGCTTAGATCATGGGCTGGTTTCTTTTCAAGTGTGGTGGCGTCTTCTCCAACCTGGTGAAACACAGAATGAACTGCGTCTGCCAGGCCTTTACAGTAATCCAAAATCATGTCATCAGTTATAGTCATCAGCTTGTTGACTGGTACAAATGCATGTCTCATAGCACGTCCCATGATAATTTCATGTGGACTCAAACCTGTTGTTCTGTCTGGAGTAGACTTAATGGTCATCAGGACTAGAGGCAAGACATCAGGCCATTTCATTCCTGTGGCTAGGCACATTTTGCCAATTCTGTTTTTGATGGTACCATTAATTTGTTCAACCACACCAGAAGCCTCTGGTCGGTAAGCACAATGTAGCTTCTGCTGTACACTCAATGCTTCACAGATCAAACCCATGATTTCATTATAAAAATGTCCTCCTCTGTCTGATTCTATGGTTACTGGGAACCCGTACCTTGGGATGAATTCTCTTAACAGTAGCTTGGCCACTGTTATCCCATCGTTTCTTCTTGTCGGATAGGCCTCCACCCACCTGGAGAACAAACAGACCACCACCAGGACATACCTCAATCTATTGACTTGGGGCATTTCAATGAAGTCTATCTGCATTCTTGTGAAGGGTCCTCCCTCTCTGCCTATAGTTCCTAGGCTCACCACTGTTTTCTTTCCAGGATTGAATTGCTGACATATCAGACATCTCTGACAGAGACTCTCTGCTATCAGCCTGAATGTTGGACTATACCAAGTTTGTTTAAAAGCCCTTATCATAGCATCCCTCCCCAGGTGACCCTGGCCATGATACATCCTCGCCATTGTTAACAGCATGCTATTTGGCATAACTGATCTTCCATCCCTATAGACCCACACATGGTCTTTTTCTCTTGGTGCACATCCTGCTTTTACCCAATCTCTCATTTCTTCATCTCCTGCCTCATCCTGCAGCTGTTTCACTTCCTTCCATGTTCCCACCTCATTAGTAAACATTAAGGAACAAGAAGATATTTCTCTCTCTTTACTCCGGTTAATGGAATGATTGTTTCTGGCACAGTATTGTGCTATGTCACTGGCGAATTTATTCCCAACGGTGACAATATCATCACCTTGACCATGAGCAGCACATTTTACAACTGCTAGTTCTTTAGGCAGCTGTATCGCCTCTAGCAATTTTCCAACCACTTCAGCATTCTTTATGGGAGTTCCACTTGAGGTCAGGAAACCTCTTTGTAGCCATAGCTGGCCAAAATCATGGACAACTCCGAAGCCATACTGGCTGACAGTCATTACAGTCACTCTCACATTTCTTCCAATTTTGCAGGCTTTCGTCAGTGCCACCAATTCTGCCACCTGAGCGGATTTAACTCCTTTCAAAGGTGATGCTTCCACAACTCCTGAAACCATACACACAGCATATGCAGCACTCAATGTTCCTTCTTCCGTTCTCAAGCATGATCCATCCACAAACAACACATGATCACTCTCAGGCAGTGGCAGATCTCTTATATCAGGTCTTGGTTTTGTACAGTAATCAAGCACATCCAGGCAGTCATGATCAACTTCATTTCTCACTCCCACACATTCGGCATCAGGCAACAGTGTCGCTGGATTTACATTCACACATCTTTCCAGGCTCACATTGGTTGCACCAAGAATGACTTTCTCATATTTAGTCAGCCGACTATGAGACATGAATTGAGTCCGGCTCCTTGTTAAAAGGATTGCCACATCATGAGGTACGAATACCCATACAGGATATCCCATTATGATTCCCTCACTTTGTTCCAGACTTTTACAAGTAGCAGCTACTGCTTTCAGGCAACCTGGTAAACCCACAGCTACTGGGTCAAGTGTTGACGAGAAGTAGGCAATTGGCCTTCTCAGACGTCCATGTTTTTGGATTAACACTGAAAGTGCACATCCATTTCTCTCACTACAGTACAGCTCAAATTCTTTTTCGTAATCTGGCATTCCTAAGGCAGTAGCTTCACATAGCCTGTTCTTTAATTCTTTAAATGCTGCCATTTCTTCTGGGTTTAGTTCCAATGGGTCTTTCACCTCACTTTTGGTCAATTTAATCAATGGCTTGGCAATCAGTGAAAAGTTACTTATCCACTGACGACAGTAACCCACCATTCCCAGGAACATTCTCACTTCTCTTTGTGTCATTGGGGCTCTCATTCCTCTAATGATTTTAATCCTGTCAATGGTCACTTTCCTTAGACCTTTCTCAATGTTATGTCCCAGATACTGCACTTCTTTCTTGCAAAATTGCAATTTGGCTGGAGATACTTTTAATCCTCCATCTGCCAAGTGGTTCAGTAGAGCAATAGTGTCTACTTCACAAGCTTTACGTGTTTTTGATGCCACAAGCAGGTCATCAATGTATTGGACCAAGACTGAATTTTCAGGCATTGTTAAACTCTCCAGAGATTTCTTCAGCAATTGATTAAATATAGAGGGGCTCTCTGTGTACCCCTGTGGAATTCGGCACCATGCCAAAATTCGTTCTCCAAATCTAAATGAGAATATCGGCTGGCTGTCATGATACAACGGGATTGAAAAGAAAGCATGACACAAATCGATTACTGTGTATCATTCTGCATCATGGGGAATCTGATACAAAATCACTGATGGATTTGGCACAATGGGACAGCATGACACAACAATTTTGTTAATTTTTCTCAAATCCTGTACTATTCTGAACTTCCCATTAGGTTTCTTCAGTCCCATTATTGGCGAATTACATGGGCTACTCAAGATTTCTCTTAACACCCCCTGCTGTATCATTTTCTCAATTATGGGTGTTATTCCTTCAATTATTTCAGGTGTCAGTCTGTATTGTGGGATGTTTGGGTAAACCACTCCTTCTTTTACAGTAATTTTTACTGGGTCTACATTTCTCATTAGGCCCACATCCTCTCCAGTAAAATCCCAAACTGCTGCTTTCACTGTCTGTTTCAATTCTGGGGGTAATGCATCTGGATTAAACACAGCATATGTTCCCAAAGCCTCACATTCCCTGTTATTCATGGTCATTCTGTATAAGACAGCCTCATCTGGTGTTTCAAAGGTCATTCCATCTGGTGTACAGAAAATAGTGCAATTCATCTTGCACAGCAGGTCCCTGCCTAGCAAGTTCACAGGACTAGTGTCACACACCACGAATCGGTGCATGTCTGAGAATTTCCCTATTCTGACCCTTACTGGTTCAGTAAGATGAGTCTTTATCTGTGTGTTTGACACACCAACTACTTGGATAGCTTCATCCGAGAGAGGAAGATTCTTTATATCGGCTGACCTGACAGTTGATCTCGTAGCTCCTGTGTCAACTAGAAAAGTAACACTTTCACCATTGATTTTTCCGTCTACAAAAGGTCCTGCCTGATCTATTTCTAGAGTTGCGCCAAGTACGCACTCTTCCTCCTCTCTTCGGCACCGTCAGAAGTCTCCCTCAGAATCACTTCCCTCGTTTCTCAACCAATATTGAGCGACAGCGCCTGCGCGTTTTGGCCTGTTTACCTGTTCTTCATCGTAGAACCCCGACTCTTGGCTGTACTTCTGGGATCCTCTTCTCTGTGGCAAGGGTGGTTTTGGCACCTGATTCTGCTGCTTAACAGCCTTCTGTTGTTGCTGATGCTGACCACACCCCTCACTCTGCACCTGTGGATTCAATGATGGATTGTCGTTATTAGTAGACGGTGGATTCTTACACTCGGATTTCCAGTGCCCTAATTTTCCACAGTTGTGACAGGGGAATTTCTTTTTTGCTTCCTCAATACTTCCTTTCCCTTTTCCTGGACCAAACCTGGGTTTATTTCCTGGGTTATTTGCTTGTTCAACCAACTGAGCTTCCTGTCTCTCTGCAACTTTCACCTGTGCCCACATTGCCTTTTCCTTCAGCTTTCTTTGTTTTGCCTCAATCTCATCACTGAAGTATTTCGCATTTCTCAGGATCTCATCAATCTTTTTGCTCTGCCAGTCTACGGTATGCTGCCTGATCATTTCACTGATTTCAGGTCTTAAGCCATACACAAATCTATATACAAAATGACTCAGATCCTTGTCACCCAGGTGTTCATCCCCACTGAACTGTTTGAAAGCCAATATTAGTCTTTCATAGTAAGCATGGACTGATTCCTTCACTTCCTGGTGTGTTCGGTCTATTGTAACCCAGTCTGTTTCCTTGGGGGGTACCTTATTTTTCAAGAAGGCCATAACCTGTTCATACTTTTTCATGACCTCCGGATCTGGAGCACCTGTCTTTGGATCTCTCGGGTATTCTTTAGTGGGCCAGTCTATGACTATCTTACATTCTGCCCACAGGTCTGCTGGTACAATTATATCAAACAGACTATTCAGGTCAATCCACAGCACCTTTGACAACTTCACAAATCTGTCAACCTGTCTATACCACTCGACGGGCTTCTCCCTTAGTCGAGGGAAATCATTTGTAAAGGACAAAATATCCTGTCTGGTCCATGGGACATGTACGTACCCACCTCCTGGAATCTCTCTCATGGGGTAAGCTGTCACTGATTTCTCTATTTCTTTCAGAGGGAATGTTGGGTAAGTTCTATCTACCCCATCCTCTCGCTTTCGCTACCATCTATCTTTCCATCTTTCTACATCCCCCCCATTTTCTCAGCAAAGCAATCATCTCCTTAATCTGCCCTGTTCGGCCTGCATTGTTCAAATTCTCAATATCCTTATCTGAAAAATCCACTTGGTAAGGCTTTTGTAAAGCTTTTACCTTGTCCATGTCAATCCCCATTTCACTGGCTATTCCTTTCAACCTGTCATGTATGTTCTTTGCTCTCCATGTGATGCTTTTACATAAAAACAGAATCTCTCCTTCCTGATAATTTTTCAGCGTTTCTGTAGGGATCGTTCCTACAATCAGCTCCTCCATTTCCATTCGTAGCCTAGCTACATCAATTCCCTGGGATTCTTTTTCTTTCCTCTGGAAAGCCTTCAGCCAATCATTCAAATCTTCAGCAGTTATTCCCACAGATTTCTCCGCACCCCCTGGTTCTGACACTCTTTGTGGTTCTAGGATTTCCTCTGTTCCCTTCCACACATCCAGAATTCAAACTTGAGTTAGTCTGCACACTCAATTCTCCTCCACATATGGTATGTCTCCACTGATTTTCTCCCGTTCTCCACTGTGTTACTCCCGCTCTCATGTTTGCCTGCTCTGGAGGAACAATCAATCTATTGTTCACATACGGAACTGTCAACCCATTTTCACCCATCCTTTGCTTGTCGAAAATCGGCATAACTGGACCTATTGTCTCAGGTACTGTAACTGCCTCAAGATTTTTAGTCAGTTCCCTGATTTTCTCCGTCAATTCAAAGGTAGTCCTTGCTAGTTCTCTGGTCTTTTCATCCTCAACTTCATTCTCCCTTTCTATCTCTCTTTCTCTCTCTCTCTCTCTTTCTCTTTCTCTCTCTCTCTCTTTTTCTCTTTGCCTCTCTCCTTCCCTCTCTCTTTCTCTTTCCGCCAGAGAACAACTGCTTTTCAACCCAGGGGTGGTACCCTCTGTCTTTATAATCCTCAGGGTGTCTCTCATTGGGGTAACTGCTGTTCCTAACTCTGGTTCTCGTTTATACGGAGGTGGTCTTTTGTAGAGCATGTCCTCTAAGACATCATCATCAGACTCATTCGCCCCATACCTCCTTGTTTCTACATTATGTTCTTTCTCTGTACACTTTCTCCCTTCTGTCTCTTCTGCTGGTCTTACAGGATATAATCCCTCAGTCATGCTGGCATCACGCCATCGTCTCATTCGGTCATGATGGGTTTCGCGATCATACTTTCGCCCAAACATATACCTATATTTTCCTCCACTCCTCTGCTTTTCTCGCTCATGCATTTCATCTTCCCATTCGGTTAATGCCTCGAATTGTGTCGGCCTAGGCCGAGGCTCTAGACTCATCATCCGCTCCCGTAAGTTCCTCAGTATGGCCAGATTAAATGAGCCATGTTCCGGGAAAGCTAAAACTCCATCTTCTCTGGTATACTTAACCCAGTTGTCTAACCATATACAGGTATGATACCCATACTTCGCAACCATGAAGGATGCGGGGGTCCTTGTCGGAGGAAGTAACTGTCCTTCCCTAGTTACGATATCTTTATCCTTGTCGAACCAGTTCTTAACCTTACTAAACAAGGATTTCTTTTTCTTGTCTTCAGCATGGTAATACATTTCCTTATTTTCTACAACTTTTCGTCCTTTCTACAACTGTACGATCTCCTGTCCAATTACAGCGCGACTCACACCAACGCACCAATCCTGGAGCGTCTACGTCTATGACTTAGTCCACAAATCGCAGCGCGACCCACACCAACGCACCAATCCTGGAGCGTCTACGTCACCCTGTATGTCTCCCAATCCTAGCGCGGTGTACACTAGCATACCAATCACCGTGCTTCCACCGTTCTAACCCACTGTCCAATCACAGCGCGGTCTTCCTGACGTCAGCAGTTGCTGCAGCAGCTTCTGCTCCTGTCTCCTGTCTCTCCCGTCTACCCCTCCTTTACAAGACCACTCGGTAGACTTAGTTTCAACTTCTACGAGTCTGTTAGTTACAACGTACAAACATCTCCATTGTCTGCTTCACTAGCCACAGAACAGCAAAAGACCTTTCCCACGAGAATTCTGCCTTTCCCGAGAGCAGCGCTTACCTCTGCCATACTACAGAATCGTTACTTCCGTTGATAAAGTAGCACACCCCTCTACTCTACCCTTCTAACAAGCACCAATTAACTGTTTTCTCCGGAATGCTCCTAAGAGTTTCACAATTAACTAAAATGCTTTCTCATTCACGCACTTTCACACCAGAAAACGTAGTACATTCACACAGAATTCTGTCTTTCCCGAGAACAGCGAACAGTCTGTCCTACTACAGAATTATATCACACGTTAACAAAGCAGCGCTTACCTCTGCTCTCTCTTTCTAACAAGCTCAGAGAATACCTATTACCTTTCTAGTGATAAGTGATAACGGAATACCATACGGATCCCTGAGACCTAAGACCAGAACTTCACAGATAACCTTCGCTATCATATACACTTCTTTCACACAGAAAATACGTTTCTAATGGCAACACACGGCGAAGCTACCTCATCGAACCCAGACAATGCGACGCGCAACTTCAATTATCACGCATTTTCCCTGTCTGCATACAGGGCCAACAATCCCGCCTTTTTCCGAAAGCAGCACTCCCTCTGCCCTACTACGGAACTGTCACCGACTCCCTACGTCCCAGAAGCCGTACACAATACATAAACTCAATACAATTTCAATGTATAGTGTTAGTACAAATATCAATCAATCATCAACAAGCCTATATACACGCAAATTCGCCAGATCAAGACAATAGTTAACCATCATTCTACTACCAAGAAACTGGTGCAGATCAGAGCTTCCGAATCCCCTCTACTTCCACGGACGGAGTGATCTCACAGTCACACGCACACACACACATCACACGCTGGTGGGGCCCATTACACCAACATTCAACCTACCACCCTATCCGTGCCATGTACAAGGGGAAACACTTTCGATACCTAACCAATCTGCGTATATCCTGAGGTCAATGGCATCAACTAGTTGCTGAAGATCTGGAGAAACATCTTACCATATGCAAATAAATTCAATAACATGACAATGAAATAACCACCCGACACAGTTATTCAAACAGAAATATTTGTTTATCTAAAATTGTAAGAAAAGCCAATTGAATGCAAAACCATTTCTTTCATGTTTACCTATTCTGGCTAAAAGTCGTTTTCTAAGTCAGAACCGGTCCTCAGTAAAAGAAATCAGAGTTTCTAGCCGTCATGTAGAGTCACCGTCCTCTCCGTCAGCGTCGGGACCTCTGATCATCAGTTCGGGAAGAAGTGGCGCTAGACCTCTCTAGTCTACTAATATTTATACTAAAATTACATTCCACAATGTTACATTTGTATTGTTCAAAACGGATGAATGGCGGAAATAATGTCATCTTGGTACATTTGCGTTACAGTGCAAGATTTTCTCACACATAGGTCGTCTCAAATAATGAATAGGAAATAAGGGGTCCATCACTAATTCGTTACTTCTACGGATGTCTTGATTGGATAAAATGTATCTCAGTTATGGGATCATTACAAGTTCATAATTCAATATTTCAATTTTGCAACAGTTCCATGTTCAGGGGCACTTGGCAGACTTCCTGAGCTTGTCGTCATGATTATGGCTTTTCGGATCGTCAAAAGGGCAAGGTCACAGGCAGCACGAAGCTTCGTTGCAAATTTTCCAGCAACTTGAATGCAGGCTGCGGATGGTAGCCATCTTTTGGTAGGCCACATTGGTCAACTTAAGTAAAATAGAATACAAAACAAAATTACTGCACGGAAATGATTATACAGTGTTATTCCCCTACTAATACCCTTATGTGTATGTATTTATCTAGCCATTTGCGACATCAAAAGCCATTAATGCATTTTAATTATAAGCGCAAAACACAATAACATCACATAAGCAACATCTATTTTTGTCAGTTTGTTCACCAACTTAGTTCACTTATTATTTTAGCCATGCAATAGCATTTCCCACGTGTAATTCTTCTGTTAGTAAGGTTGATTAGACCAGACTTTACGAATCTTTAGTAGTTATTGATTAATCGGTAGTACTTTTAATACAAATATACGAAAATGAAACAGATATTCGGGTTTAAAGTAAAAACCCTGCTCCATCATCAACACATAACAAAATGTGAAACCCCCCTTCACCGCCTCGCAGAAAAGCACTCATCTTTTTCAATAGCGAGGGTGAAATTGTATGTCCTTTCAGTGTCACCTGGTTAGAGATTCGGAAATGCACACACAACATTGTATGTTACATTAAAGCTTCCACCAATATGGTTGTATACAAGACATGTAAATACTATGTTACACAATTTGTATCATCTAGCAAGTTACCAAGAAGGCTACACACATGACTCCCCTCCCCATCGCCAATATACACACACAGTACTACATGCCGGACCCCTGCAATCCCACAGCAAAGCGCCCCCTTTACTTACTCTGAGTACCAAGCTCTCCCGCTAGAAACTGAAAAGGAGTCGCGTTAACTGTTTGGTTCAAGGGGGAAGAAAACACACCGCAGGCAGCCGCCGTAAATGGGGGCATTTACTAACCCATGTCCTGACGGCAGGCAGGCAAGAATAAGCCCGCAAGTGGTGCGTGCGAGAGCCAGAAGACTACAGTGTATGCTGCCATCGATAAAGCAGGTAAGCATGAAAATACTGACTGACAAACCCTGTGAGGGAAGGAAACAGCTAAATATAATCACTTGGCTTTTTATATAGCGTTTTGTGATACAATAGTACCACTTCAACGTGCTATACTTACCATGTATAATTACTCAATGTAATAGTTCTCACATTGCCGTCCTCGGTAGGCTGCAAGGCTAGGGGAGCCCTCCAGGGCTAAAGCTCGTGACCTGCAGATCACTGCATGTTTCAAAGGCAGTTTTCGCCCGCCGAGCTATCCTGACGGTTTAACATGTGGCAACAGTTTCAATAAGTAAAGAAGCTTTTTTTCACTGTACTGATCAGAGGGTTGAGAAAAAGGTAGACATCACCTACACATCCAGATTTTGGACCACTTTCTCCGGGAGGCACATTGGGTGGGCATTTTCTGACGTTCCATGCATGGAAGCTTGGATATCAAAGCAAAAGTTGAAACTCAGCTCGATTCAGACTTAGAAGGTAACCTGCTATCCCTCACTTCACTGAGGTGCGGGTGGGAATTGAGTGGAATCTGTCTGGCTTGCCATGAAGGAAGCTTGGATGTTAGGGCAGGCATTAGACTAGAGAGGCCCTCTGCCCCCACACCCCATGCACCGAGGACAGTGTGGTGCTGACGTCGACAGACGGCCTCTTGCTATGGCCACGAGACCAGGAATGGGCTGGTGTTGTCGCATGTTAAATAGTTGACTTCGTAAATCGGCCAAGGGGTCTCAGATAACAATACAGGAAGCGCAGCCAGAAGAACATCCCACTCAGCGGTCTTCATGAAGAAAGACAAACAATAACCTCAAGACACACATCAGCGTTATTAGTCATAGATATGTTTATTTAGATCGTAATCTTTAAACAATACAGAACAATTAGTATAATTTAAAATCAATTCACATCAATCACACAAGCAATTTTTCCAATTAAATATTCAGACCAAATTATAACCAAATTAAACTCCTCTCGACCTATATGCATATCTGTTAATAAATAAAACTCACTTCTTTGTTGGTGGGTCTACTCCCTACGAAATTAAAAACCGGTTCCAGACAAGATATAAAATATTTCGTTATAAAATTCTAAAATATCAGTTCTAATTTATTATAAAATTCTGTACTGCCTTTATAAACTTCCCCAAGGCGATTGCAATTTCTATATTGGGCATTTCTGTGATTACATCGATCGCATGTGCCCGGTTTCTTATGCCATATTTTACAAATATTGGACGTAGCCAGAGTTTGCGTTGCTCTAGGATAGTTAGACAGTCCAGCAGAATATGTACTGAGTCTGCTATTGTTCCCAGGTTACATTTACAGCACCCTTTGGGATCAAGCATTTTATTTTTGATTCCTTTATTTATTAGCCATGGGTTAATCCCAATGCGGAACCTTAAGATCTCCTGTCTGTACCATGGATTTGGTAAGATATCCAGATAGGGGAACCAATTTTCCTTTACCCAGGAGTTCATCATAAACTTTACTGATTTTTTTCTTGCTAAGGTATTCCTTGTCTGCACTTTTTGATGCTTCTTGACCATTCCACTTTAGCTCTTTTTTTGTACATTCTATCTTAAGTAACGCTCGGCATAAGACCACTTTTATATTCTCGGCGGCCTGTACCACTTTCTTACTACACCTTTTTGCCCAGCTTAAATTACTTTGTTGAATCTCATTACGACACCAATATGCAACTTTTTGTCCATTATCATTCTCTAGGCGTTTCCAAAATCTAATCGCTGCTACTTGTACTTGTACTCCCCACGCCATTGTTCCTATTTCTAATCTTAATGCTTGGATCATTGCTGATGGGGGCAGTGATAAGAGGTTTTTCAGGCATTTTCCTTCCTCCAGGTCCCAGACATCTTTACCGCTCAAATAAATGATTTCTGCTCCATAGAGTACTTGTGATGGTATCATTGCATTGAAAGCCTTTAGTAAAGGACGATGGGACATATCGCCATAGTCACGGTTAAAAATTTTTAGCCCAGCAATTGTTGTATGTGCCTTCGCTTTTTGGGCTTCTAGGTGTGTGTGCCAGTTTAATGTTTTATCGAACCACACTCCTAGGTAGCGGTATTCATTTACAGATTCTAATTTAAGATCACCTAAAAACCAATTAAACTTGATCGCTTTTTTCCCAAAGCATAAAGTTTTCGTCTTATCTAGATTTACCGTTAAAAATTTCTTTTCACAATAATCCTTACAAAATTTCAACTTCCTTTGAAGGCCTATTTCCGTCTGGTCTACTATTACCAGGTCATCCTCATATAAGAGGCACGGTACCTTTTTGCCATTCATCCTAGGGCTGGCACTGCCCTCCACTTCTAAACCCTCAGGTAGGTCAGATAAAAATATAGAGAATAGCAGGGGGGCCAGTACACAGCCCTGTCTTAGGCCATTTTCAATAGGTATTTTTGGTGTTAGTGACCCCTCTGAATCCCTAATTACTTGGGCCCAGGTGCCTCTGTGTAGTTCTCTTAATATGATCAACAGATCATTTGGGATATTTTTATTGATTAATAGTTCCCAGAGACAATCCCGGTCCACTGAATCAAAGGCGGCACGGAAGTCAACGAAGCAACAACAGAGCTTTCCGTTCTGTTCCGTTGACTTCCTTGCCAATGCCCATAAGGAGAAACAATGGTCAATTGTAGAGTGTCCTTCTCTAAACCCTCCCTGTTCTACGGGTATTATTGGACACTCATTGACCCAGGTATTTAGTCTAATTAAGACAAGTTTTGCAAATACCTTTTCTCCTATATCCAGGAGGTTTATCAGTCTATAATTTTGGGGTTCACCCATACTGCCTTTTTTATGAATTGGCCTTATTATTGCACCCTTCCAATTTGATGGCATTTTACCTTCTATTAGTACTACTTGGAATAGCTGGGATAGGAACCTTGCCCACCATTTGGTATGAGACTTTAATATTAACGCTGGGAGATTGTCCGGCCCTGCGGCCCGAGTTAAATTCAGTTTTTTAATTGTGGCTTCTACTTGCTCTTCCGAAAAGTCTGCTTTAAAATCTTCTGCGGGTTCCTGCCAACCTTGGGGCTCTAGGTCCCCAATAGGCGTACGTGCTCCATACAGCTCCCTTAGGTATTTATCCCAGGCTGCCTCACTTACGGCACACTTCATTTCCCCAACTTGGGGGGCCGATGCTAATTTTACCAATTTCCAGAATTGTCTCAAATTTGTAGTCTCTATGGCGTCTAGTAAATCCCCCCAGCATTTCTCTTTATGTGCCCTTTTTGCATCGGAGACCATCCTTTTAAATTCAAGTTTTGATTTAGTAAGGTGATTTTGCTTCTCTTGATTGAACTCTTTCCTTAGCCTTCTGGCTTCTGTCCTTATCTCTCTTTTTTTAATTTGACAGTCCATTGAAAACCATTTTACTCGACTTGCCTGGTTTATAGTGCCTTTCCTTTTATTCTTTTTTAGTTCTACCCTAAGACACTGGACTACTTGAGCTATCTTCTCCTCATACCATTCCAAGCTTACTCTCCCAGGATTTTCTAAATCAATCTTTAATTGGAAGGCCTTTAACTTTTCCTGGTACTCATCTGTTAGTCTTGTTGTTGCCCGTCTAGGATAGTCTACTTCTTGGTGAATCACTTTTTCTCTGGGTTCTATCCTTCCCCCTTGTAACGTTAATTGCAGCGCATTATGATCACTAACCTCATTTTGATGTAACTTAAATTCCTGCACAAGAGGCATATTCCAGGCTAGTGTAAAAATATAATCGATTGGGCAATTTTGTGCCCCTTTTTTAAAGGTCTTCTTTGCCGGGCTGTCTGTTTTAAATCTGCCATTTAAGCAAAATAGACCCTTTTCCCCTAGGTAATTAACTAGGTCTAGGTCCTGTTTCGAAGGGTCACATACTGGGAAGCTAGCATACTTAATTCCATAGGCGTCCAACAATTCTGCATGCCAGCAATCCGCCTTCATTGGATGTAACTTATGATTAAAATCCCCCGCAATTAACAGAACATCGGAGGGATACCTTTCTAATAGGGAGTCTATAACCTCTTTAAAATTCTTCATTTCAGTTGTGAGAAAGTGGCTCTGTATATACTGTTCCTTAATAGGTACAGTGTGTACAGAGTCCACAGACCCCAAGGGTTTAACAGAGGTTAAAGTTAGATATAACCTTACTCTCCAAAGTGGTAGCCTGATCGAGCAGTAAGGCAGTATCAGAGGACAGTGTAAAGCATTTGTTGTACACACTCAGTCAGCAAATAGTTCCACACACTCAATAACTGAACTCTAGGCCAATGGTTTGTATATAAAAAATATATGCTTGTTTTATTTTAGAACCAACATTTGGAATTAAAATATACTTTCTCGACAGGAGACAATAGACTTTTTAGTAAACAGTTACAAGTAGTTGCAGTAGGCAACTCTATTTCTAAACACAATACATTGAGCTCAATGATAAATTCAAATTATGTGCAACAGATTACTTTTTAGATTACTTTTGTAATTCCAGGCTTGGATCCTAGATCCAGTCCTGGGTCAGTTCTCAGAATCAGCTGTTGAAGGTCGACTTTGGTACTGCAATGATTTTTAACTAATATTTAGCTATTTCAAAAGTTAGCACTTAGAAAATATTTCAGAGCAAACAATCAATAATTCCCTATGGAAGGAAATGTAGGTTACAGGTACAGTAGGTTATCGTTACTTTTGTAATCCAGTACTGGGTGTCTAGACTCAGTACTGGGACTTTTATCCAAAACAGGTAAGTATTTACGTTTTCAGATGTTATACAATTTTTGATGAATATTTAGAAATTGCAGAAATCAACACTTAGAAGAAATTTCACAGAAAAACAGTCAATGGTTTCCTATGGAAGAAAAATGAGTTAAAGGTAAGTATAGTTGTGGGTACCAAGATCCAGCACTGGGAGTTCATCTAGGAACAGGTGAGTAAATTCGTTTTTGTCACTTGGCTGATTTTTGGTGAATATTTGAAGATTTGAAAAGTCCACACTTAGAAGAAATTTCAGGAAAAAGCCAGTCAATGTTACCCTATGAGGAAAATGAAGTTAGCGGTTTAAGGGTAAGTACTCGACTGGCAGAGTTGAAATTCTGGGCATAGACCCAGGGTTCCCCCAGTGTCAGGTAGGTACAGTCAGTTCACCCTCAGCGGGTTCAGGACGGCCGGGTGCAGAGAGAGTTAGGCCCAATGTTATCCTATGAGGGATAGGGGGGCCTGGGTTGGTGGCTGCTGTCGGGCAAGCCACGCGGCTGTGGGAGCTGGGCTCCTGGTCATTTACTCAGGGCAAGTGGGGAAGTAGGTTAGAGTAGAGTTTTCACTGCCAGGGCCACTCGGGCGGCTGGGTGCAGGGTGCTTTTCAGCCGTCAGGCGCTCAGTTGATTTCTATGGGAAATCTCCGGTTTGGAAAAAGACTGCAGGCTCGGGGACGAGGACTCTTCAGGTGCCACTACCACTTCGAGGGGTAAGTTGGGTAGTTGGAGGATAGGTAGGTACCCCGGGATTGGGCACAGAGGGCCGTGGGGCGCCGGGTGCAGGGGTGCCTTTTGATGTCGGAAATCTTACCCTCTTGTTGATCGCGGTTGGGGTGGCACTCTGTTCTGAGGCTGCAAGCTTCTTCAGGTTAGTCGAGGGGGGTCCTTGGGTGCCGGACTCGGGGTCACAGTCGCCGTGGGGTCGTCCTCGTGGGTTTAGTTCACTCCGGCACCGGCCAGGCTTGGCGGGTGCAGAGTGGGCTGGGATCGTGGTTCCGGGCTGCTGCCAGGGGTGAAAGGTAGGTTCTGAGTAGAGCCTCTACTCATGGGAGTCCCAGGGGATCAGAGTTCAAAGGTAGCCAGGTCCTCCGGGGTTTCTGAGGTTGCTGGCCACAAGAGATGCCGCGCTGGAGCAGGAGCAGGTTCGAGGGCAGACAGGCCGGTAGGGCTGGGGCCAAAGCAGTTGGTGTCTTCCTCTTTTTAGCAGCTGCAGGGCAGGTCTTTGTTCTTCTTGCTCTTCTTGTAGTTTCGAATCTGTGATCTGGGGAAGGAAGGTTCAGGGTGCCCCTAAATACTAGATTTAGGGGCGTTACAGGTAGGTGAAGGGCAGGGACCAATGGGTCCCTGTCCTGGGGTGGGTACACCCCCTATCCTGCCTCTCTCCTGTGGGAGGGGGGCAGTAGCCTAATCCTGATTGGGTAGGGCTTCCCATCTTCAAGATGGCGAGAGCCCGGGGATGTGCTTCACCTCGCCTCCCCCACCTGAGGGGTGGGGTTGGCAGGCTGGCACATTCCTTGTCCTTATTTGGGGTATCCGGCCAAGCTTCCCGCCAGAGTGGGGGGTTGCAGTGGCCTGGGGAAACTCACAGAGGCGGCATGCCTTTGAAGCTTCACCCTGCCCATCCTGGGGGAGGAGATTTAGCACCTTGCCCAGGATGTGCATTGTTGCAGGCCCAGGAGAGCAGGGGCTCTCCTACCCAGGGGTCCAGCAACATGTCTGGTGTGTGGCAGCCTAGGCAGCCTCAGCACAGACGTGGATTGTAGGTTAGGTTTTAGAGGGCATCTCTAAGATGCCCTCTGGGGTGCTTGGCACATTAAATCCCACACTGGCATCAGTGTGGGTTTAATGTGCTGAGAAGTTTGATACCAAACTCCTCAGTCTTCAGTGCTGCCTTTATGGTGCTGTGGAGTTCGTGTTTGACGAGCTCCCAGCACCATGTACTCTTAAAGGGCAGCACTGCACTTACAGAGCCCAGGAATAGACCTGGGTACTGTAGGGGCACAGGGCTCCTGCTCCTGTGCCCACACCATTGGCATAAGGCACCCAGCTAGAGGGGTGGCTGATGTATGCCATGGCAGTTTAGGTGTGGGCATGGCACACAGGGATGTGTGCCATGTCGACTCTCTGTTTTGTCTTGTACCCAGACACTCAGCCTGCAAGTGCAGTGTGTGTGTGTTAGGGTACAGGGCCTGTAAGGGTGGCACAATAAGTGCTGCAGCCCTTAGAGGCCTTCCCTGGTCACAAGGCCCTGGGTACCTAGGGTACCATTTACCAGGGGCTGACATGTGGCCAGGGTTTGCCAATATGGGTTTTGTCAGTTAGGCAGTTTTTAGGGAAGGAACACAGGCCCTGGGCACCTGATTGGCAGGAACCCAGGGCACAACAAGGAAAACTGCATCAGCTATTAGGCAAAAAAAAGGGGGGGTTACTGCAACAAAAACCCACTTTCCTACATCAGTTACATATTCTCCCATGTTATCCCACTGCATATAGACATGCATAACAATTATCCTTTCACACTTTTTATCCAAGGTCAAAACATTTAACCTACAAACCAATAACCATTTACAATTTACTTTTAATGTTTCTACATTACCTAAAATTTTTGTGGAAATTAGCGTCATAATTCCCCCCGAGGGGCGGCCATATCTTTGCCTTTTGGCCAGACGATTTAATTGGTGATAGCCCTCAAAGCAGGAGGATTCGCCACATGCCCAAGTCTCTTGTTGGCAGGCAATTGCTACATTGTTTACGTGCAACTTTATCTGTTCTTGTTTTAGCTCATTGCCTAACCCATTTATATTCCATGATAGGAGACTTAGGCTTTGCGGCAACCCCACTTCCTATTCTATCTCACTTAAGCCTCCAGCCTCGCCCATTCCTTCCAGAAACCTCTCTGAGGGGTCTTCTAGGGGGCTTATCTGACTCCAATTCCCCCATAGGTCCTCCTTTTCTGTATTGTTTATCATTACATTCAGGCGGCTACCCTCTTCTTCATTGCTCTTTTGCAGCCACACCTGACGCTTCCCTAGGCCTGCGTGGTATTTTAGGAAGTTCCTTCCCGGTTGTATTTCTTCACTCAATTCCTTTTCTAATATCACCCTTACTCCCCCTTGGTATATCTCACTGGCTGCTTCCACAATTGCCCTTTTTACTAAGTTCGAGTATAGTAATACTTTTGTTATTTCCCTGCCCCTTGTGCTTTCTAAAAACCCTACCTGTCTCAGATCTTTTGAGCCAATCCCAGACTTATACATTTGGAAAACATTGACAGAACTTGGGTTCTATTTAGGGGATTCATTTTCCTCTGATTCTTACCCCTTTGGCCTGTGTGCACCAGTTCCAGATATATCCATTTATTCTTTCCCGTCCCCCCTCCTTTCTCAGGGGACGCTATGTTTCGCTGCCTACTCTCTTCCCTCCCTGGGGGCCCTGCTACTTGCTCATATGGTTGTACTAATCCTGCCTGATTACTATAGCTCTGTATATTCTGTATTTGGCCCTTTACACAGGTTGTTATTTTCTGATTTACAGGGTTTATTTTTCGAGCCATCTCTTTTGGGACCCTACTGCCGCAATCCTGCTTTTGTATAGTTGATGTATTCCTTATTCCTTCTAGCATCTGACACTAGTGGTCCTAATGGTACGAAGGTCTGAGCCGAAATATTTAATTTTTCCTTAGCTGCCTTTTTCTTTTTGTTTCCCTTTACCGCTATCTGCGGGACCTTCTTTTTACTTGGCCTGTTTTGAGTGTGGGGCCTTGCATGTTCCCATCTCCTTTTTACCAGCATTGGTCTCTTGGATATATGCACATTGTCTGGTGGCTCTTGTGGTTCATCCAACACACACCCTTCACTTTGATCTATTGTCTGTGAGGTCGCTACTGGGCTTATCATACGAGGCATTTGACCTTTTATTCCTGTTAGTTCTTCTTCGATCTTTTTTAGGATTGTCTTTTGGGAATTTAGTACTCCATTATTCAGCATTGATACTTCTAAGATTCCCTGAAGAGTTTTTTGTAGCATTAGTAATAAGTCCAATATCGATGACGTGGCTGGAACCGATAAGTCCGGGTCCTGGGGGCTGTTTCTCTCATGTATTAATTGGCTCCCTGTCTTTTCTATGTCCTGCTGGTTACTTTTCTCCCCACACTGTTGTAGAAGTTGGTTAACTATTGCCCCCCAAATAGGACTGGACTCGTAGCTTTCCCTTCCTGTTGGCCCATCGTTCCTTGCTATTTGCTGGGAAAATAAATTTGGGGATGATGATAGCCGTGGTGCCGCCATTATAGGATTTTGGCTCAGGAGTGATAGATTTATTAACAGGGGGTCCTCTATCTCTTCTTCCGCTTCTTCTTCTGGAGCACCTCCCTTGCTTCTTTCCACCTGAGTTATTTCCTCCATTTCTACATTTTTTCCATTCTTGGATCGAGACTGTTCTTCAGTTTCCAGATTGATTTCCGGTAGTTTTAATACTTTATAATGTTTGCCCACAAAGTCCATAATGGGGTTAGTAGTTACCGTGTTCTTTTTTGTGATGGATATTGAGGTAACCCCTTTTTGGCTTGCGGGGCTTGCTTAGTCACTCTTTTGACTTTCCTCTTCCTGAGTCGTCCCTTGTTGGTATCCTCTGGGGAGGCCTGGCTTTCCAGACTTTCTTCCCACGACCTTGATCCCGCCAGTATCTCACTCGTCTCCAGATTATCTTCTCTGGCTTCCTTACATTGTTTTACTCTACGTTTTGGGCGCATTTCTTATACCTTTTGACAAGCTGTGGCGTTAATTTAAATCTCACTAAGTCTTGCCCCTGGCTCTGGTATATGGCCAAGCTTTCTCAGTTAAGTGGTAGGGTACCGCCGTTGGTATATGCTGTACTTTTGGTCCTTCAACTGCAAATTTTTCACAAAAACGCGGCAAGCACTGGCAATCAAAACTGACCTGAAGGCATATGATTCGCTCTTGCCTTTGCTTTGGCTAGTGACATGCTGGATAGTAGTATCAAAGACACGTTGCCATGTCCATTCTGCCTTTTTCACTCGTTCTCGCTCCGGCCCGGCTCCTCTGGCTTGTTCTCTCCACCACTACCGCGCTCCCAGCAGCACACCGTACACCTGCTCCACGCACAGGCAACACAGGCAGCCCGGTGGTTCCGTCCTGTAGTTCCGCCAAACAAGTTCCCGGCACCTACGGACAACAAATCACGGGAGCAGGAGCAACAGTGGGGGCCGCGGGGGGTGTCAGCTCGGCTCGGCTCGGCTTTTGAAGCCTTCGGGGGCTCGGCAGGATGAATCAGCGTAAAAGCCTGCGAGGAGCAGTGCGGCGTCCTCCACATCCACTCTTGCTCTGAACGCAGCGTTCAGCGGGAGCAGTCGTGAAAACCTGGCCTGGAATCCAACCGTCAATAACAAGAGTGAGGTAAAGGAAGTGGATTAGAGAGGCATTAGTGGAAGCTCTTCGGTTACCGGACTCGGACTCAGCGTTATTAGGAACCCTAAATGCAAACTGCTACGGCGAATTCCACACAAACAAAAAATAATCACTTCATAAAGCCAGTCATCATTTTCAGAAAATGAAAACACAAATGAGTCAGGCGAGGCCAACGCTGAAAAGCATTTTTGTCCGGTGGCCACCGGAAGTTGCGGTGCCCGCAATGGCCTCTTACCAGTTGCAGTTGTTCTGAAGGCAGCACTACCGACTTCTGCATTTCGGCGGGAAGCTGTGCAGGGTCCTTTAACTGTACAGACCATCCCTGGAAGCAATGCAGAGTGGCACGTGAATTAACATTCTTCGCTGCGGAGCCCGTATGCGTATTTCAGTGTGATTGGAAGTCTCCGTAATCCTAGCAACATGCAGCGAGGAGATTAATGACGAAAACAGGGGTTCTGGTATGACCCGGAGCAGAAGAACCGCGCCAGTCTTGTCAGATCTCTGGACGAGAACTCCACGTGAAGGTGTCCAATCTTAAGGGGAAGGATCCCTTCTGAATATCATCATTGTAGCGTGTTGTCATTCTGTTGCACTTTGGTTGTTGTGGTAAATTCTGTGCGCGCGAGAGCGAGCACCAGGCAATCTGTTTTCAATTATAGTGCCCACGTCTGGGCATGATAATTTAAAACAGATGGTGCCCGTGCGCAAAACCGCAAGCAATAGGCCGTGGGCGGAGCAAAGGTGGGACATTCACCGGCCTTTGCCCAATTGCGTGCTGTCTTTCTTAGAAAGACGCACGCAAAGGCCAATAGCCTCCGAGCAAAAACAAACCACACGCACAAGCCTGTGGTCAGATTTTGTTATGTTATGTTAATTTGCTCTTGTATAGCGCATGTACACCGACAGGTCTCTTAGCGCTTTGGAAGAGGAGAAACAGAGTCAAAGACGGGAAGGTCTTCAGGTACTAAAGGACTTTAAGCCGTATCTAGTGCTTCCCTAAAAAGGATAGTTTTTAGTTGTTTGTGGAAGGGGAGAAGTTTGGGTTCTTTACGGAGATTAACGGGCAACTGATTCCAAAGTTGTGGCAGAAGGACCGAAAACGCTCGACCTCCTATGGATATGGTGTTAAAGCGTGGGCAGGTCAGCCGGCCGGCTTCTGCTGAGCGCAGGATGCGCCCTGGCACATATTTGAGTAGGCGTTCTTTTATGTAGCCTGGGGCGTGTCCATGTAGAGCCTTGTGGGTAATACACAACCCCTTAAACTTTGCTCTTTGCTTAATAGGCAGCCAGTGCAACTTGCACAGCAAGGGAGTGGCGCGAGTTCTTCTGGGCAGCCTAAAGATTAGCCTGGCTGCGTCGTTTAACACTATCTGCAGTTTGTTAGTAAGTTTCTGAGGTAGCCCGACATAAAGCGCATTCCAGTAGTCAAGTCTCGAAACAATATTTGCTGATACTATCGTTTTCATTGACGAGACCGAAAGAAGAGGAGCCAGTTTCCTCAGCTGTCTTAGAAGACCTATGCAAATTCCAACCACAGAATTGACTTGATTGGTCATAGAGAGTTCAGAGTCGATCTTAATGCCCAAGCTTTTCACAACGGTAGCTGGGTTAGGGGTGGCCCCCAACTCTTGGAGCCAGAACTGATCGCTCCAGGGGTTGTTTTTAGTCAAGATGGCTAGGACTTCAGTTTTGTCTGGATTGATTTTAGGGAATTTGAAGTCATCCAGTTAACTGTGAACCTGAGTATGCTCAGGGCTGACTGTTGGGCATGAGCTGAATTATCGATCCTTAGGATGAGTTGGGTGTCATCTGCGTAGTTGATTACTTGGCAGTCCATATTGTCTAGCGCAGTCACCAGAGACTGCAGGTATATATTAAAGAGGAGGGGGGACAGTGCGGAGCCCTGAGGGACCCCACACGAGAAATTGCCCTTTTCCAATACCTGCTCGCCCAGTTGGATCCTCTGCGCTCATCCTGATAAAAAGGATTCTAACCATTTGTGGGCCTGCCCCCGAATGCCCAAGTCCGCCAGCCGGGTCAATAGTTTCGAATGGCAGACCGTATCGAACGCCGCTGACAGGTCTAGTAAAATCAGGGCGCTCGATTCTTTGTTGTCGGCCTTAATCCTAAATTCGTCCGGAACTGATAACATAACCAGCTCCATACTGTGGTGGGCTCTGAAACCTGCCTGGTGAAATTGGAGTAACTCGTGTTCCTCCAGGAATGCAGAGATGGTCTTCAAAACGTGTTGCTCCACAACCTTTGCCAGGAAAGGGAGCTGCGAGATAGGTCTATAATTTTTTTGTTCGGTCCTGTCAGACCCTAGAGGAGTAAGTCTGGCCTCCTTCAGGTTTGCGGGGACTTGGCCAGTCACCAAGGAATTATTCAGGAGGGTGAGAATCTGACTTTCCAGGGCAGGGAGTGCCATCCTGAAGGTCCGTGGCGGGCATGGGTCGGCAGGGGAGCCTGATTTGGTGCCATTTGCCAGGAGTATTAGAGACCTTGAGCTAGTGAGAAGCTGACCGGTGAGGGGTAGAGGTGTGGACAGCTCCCGGGAGCTCATAGTGATGGGGGTGTTTTCAATCTCTAGGAGGATGTCTGTTACTTTCTGAAGGAAAAAGGACTGTAAAACGTTGCAGTCAGTGGGTGCTAATGTGAGATTTGCATCAGACTTTTTACTGAGTTCTTTTAAAATCTTAAAAGTCTCCTTCTGTTTATTTGACGCGTTGGCGATTCGTGCTTCATAGTACTCAGCTTTCCTAGATATGATGGATTTTTTATAAAGTGTGAGTAGAGATTTATAGGTTGTTAGTTCAGCGGGGTCGTAAGCTTTCCGCCACCGTTTCTCGGCTTGGCGGAGGCTTTGTTTCCTTTCCCTCAGTGGCTCGTTAAACCAGGGGGCTCCCTTGCCTTTATGTCTAATTCTTTCTCTCTGTTCTGGAGCTACCTGATCAATAGCGAATTGTAAGGTGTTAGTGAGAGTTTCGCTTTCTAAGTCAATGTTACCTTCCTCCAATTTGGGTGAGGGTAGCCTCTGTAGTGTGTCCACTAGGTTATCTGCCTGGATTTTGTTCCAGCTCCGCACTTTCCTCCACTAGAGAGGAGTTTGTGAAAGTGGGCTATCCATTGAAACCCAGCACGAGATTAACGAATGGTCCGACCAGGCGCAGGGCAGAATATCAGTTAGCTTATCCAGAGGATTAGAGGACCAGACCAGGTCTAAGGTGTGCCCTTTAATGTGGGTTGTGCGATCCACCAGTTGATGGAACCCCATGGAGGACATTGCCATGTCGAGCAATTTGGCATGTGGCTCTCCGAGAGGTTTTGCCCAATGGTGGTTAAAATCTCCAACTACTACGAGTCGCAGGTAGCGTATGCTGAGATCAGACACGGTCTCTACGAAGTAGTTGTGGAACCCAACGGTTGCATCCGGGGGGGCGGTAGACTACGAGGAGAAGGGGCAGGAGGCTTTAAAGGAGATTTGAACTCCTAGCATGTCTGTGTTATCTACGCTCTCTGCTATTATCTTGGTGGCCATGATCCTGGTGTCAAAAAGGATTGCCACTCCCCCTCCTCTCCTGTTGTCGTGCCTGTTGTGCCAGAGGGCGTCAAAGTCACCTGGGAGGGCAGCGAAGATATCCGGGACAGATGTATCACCATACCAAGATTCGGTGAGTGCCAGTATATCAATATCCCCGTCCTCCAGATGATGTTTCTGTAGGGATCTCATGTTTAAAACTGCTACTTTTAAACCAGGAGGGTACCCCGGCCTGATGCTATTGTGCGGTGCTGGCATCAGGCTTGTAGGGCTAGCTGTTCCATTGTGCCTCAGGATGTTTTCGGTTATCAGTTTGGCTATGGCGTTGTTGTTCAGTACATGGTTACCTGTGGCTAGGGATTGCAGTTCTAATGCGGAATATCTCATTATTGGACCAGGGGTTCTGGCCCCTGGACCCGGCCGGGAGCGGATGGGTGCAGACGGGCTTGACTTAGGTGCGCCCTCTGCGCGCGTCTGCTGCGCGTTCGCTCCAGCGTCGCAGTTAAGGCTCACCCCGCAACCAATCAGCTCTGCTGTGCAGCAGCTGTACTCCCCCCAAGCACTAGACCGCGATAAGGAACGCGGAAGTGCTCTAAAATGGGTTTGCGGCGGAAGAGATCGTGGCCGTAGGTGAGACCAACTAAATTCTCCCCGCGCTTTCCCCGGGTGCAAACTGGTGTTTAAAAATGACTGTGTGTCACATAAAAACAATTATTTCCGTTAAAAAAGGTTAACAGTATTCAGTGCAAACAAGTAATAGCAACTTCCCCCCAGGTACAATCAATGAAGCCCCCTTACAAAAAGTCTCGCAGAGCAGCGTATGCGCGCTTGCTCAGGCGAGACCTAAAAATCAGGGACTCCGAAGCCCCCTCGTTCAATTGGCATAGTCAATGTGGCCCAGTTCACTCTCGGTTGTTTACCTGCCCAAATTAGACGTATTAGGAGTGAACGGAGCATATTGAAAAAGGCCACTGTTAAGGATATAGGAATGTTTAAAAAAAGGTACAAAAAACATGGCAGTACCACCATCTTAAAAATAGCAATTCTTCCTGCAATAGAAAGCGTAAGTTTCGTCCATTTAATAATTTGTGAATGGAGTTGGTCAATTGCAGGTCCATAGTTTAACCGGATAACTTCGAAGGCGCTACAATGTAAATAGATACCCAGATACATGGGAGGGTCAGTGCACCATCACAGAGGGAATGCAAGATCACAGGGAATAGTAGCCGTGGTCAAGGAAAATGTGTCAGATTTGGTCCAGTTAATGATCAAGCCCGAATGCACTCCAAAACGGACCACCTCCCGTAAAAGAGGGGTCTGATTCTCATCGGGTCTACGCACAAACAACATCACATCGTCTGCATAAAAAGATGCAATGAGTGGGCCTGTAAGTAGCTGCAAGCCATGGTGTAAATGCCGTTCTTGAATATGACGAGCAAGTGGGTCCATAGCTATTATAAATAATATGGGTGAGAACGGGCATCCCTGCCTGGTGCCTCGAGTTAAATCAAATTATGGTGTGATCAGGACCATCTCCCGTAAAAGAGGGGGCTGATTCTCATCGGGTCTACGCACAAACAACATCACATCGTCTGCATAAAAAGATGCAATGAGTGGGCCTGTACGTAGCTGCAAGTCATGGTGTAAATGCCGTTCTTGAATATGACGAGCAAGTGGGTCCATAGCTATTATAAATAATAGTGGTGAGAGCGGGCATCCCTGCCTGGTGCCTCGAGTTAAACCAAATTGTGGTGTGATCATACCATTTATCTTCAATCGAGCAACTGAAGAAGAGAATAATAAGCGAACCAAGTTTAAAAAACCAATAGGGATTCCCAATTTTTGCTTAACTGCGCTTAAAAAAGGCCACTCCAAAGAATCAAAGGCCTTCTCAGCGTCCAGCATCACTGCGGCCCGTGGCAGGGTTGGCTCCATCTGATTTATCACCGAGAACACTGCGCGTAAGTTAAGCGTCGTAGATCGTCCCAAAATAAAAACTGCCTGGAAGGGGCATAGTGTGGTGTCTACGAGCAATGCCACTCGAGTAGCTAGTATTTTAGTAAGGATTGTATGATCATTATTTAGAAGATATAGTGGCCTATAGGATTAGCACTTATGGGGGGACTTGTCAGGTTTAAGAAGTAATGTAATAATTGCCTCGCGCACTGTTGGCGAAAGGGAACCGCTCTGTAATGCCTCGTCATACACTTCCAGGAGACGAGGGGCTAGTTCATGTTGGTAGGCTTTGTAAAAATCCCCAGAAAGCCCATCAGACCCCGGGGCGCGACTGCTAGCTAAGTCTTTAATTGCTTGTTTGATTTCGTTCAATTAGGGCAGCTAAAAAATGTAGTTGCCACTCCTCAAGCCATACCATAGCTATCTCTTGTAGATGATCATTGAGTGCCTGTCCAGACTGTGGGAATCTAGTCTGATATAATCTGGTATAGTAATCAAGAAAAGTCTTTGTGATGTCTGTCCCTGTCGTCAGTAATCTTTCCGAAGCAATGTCTAATTGCGTGACAAATGCAGACTGGTATTGCGGCCTAAGGAGGTGTTTCAGTGTTCTGCCGGGTCTCTCCCCCTCACCGTACACATGTGCTCTGGCATATTTACTCATATATTTAACTTCATGAACCGCGGCCTCAGTGAACTCCGTCATTAAAGCTGAACGATCTCGGAGCACTGTCAATGTCGTGGTGGCTTGCATTAGGACATTAATATCTTTTAGTTTCTGCTAAAAAAAATTAAATTTGTCCCGGATAGAGCGCAAGACTCCAGCGTGTTTTGAAATGCATACTCCTCGAATAAATGCCTTGAAGGCGTCCCAAAGTGTAAGTTGTGACTCTACGGAACCATCGTTCAGCTCAAAGAATTCTGTAATAGCATTACCACCTCACCATGAGATACAGAGTCCAGTAACGCATTCGCAGGGAACCTCTACAGGGGGCGCTGTTTGGGAATCGATGGGAAAGCAATGGTTGGAGATAGTGCGGTAAATGTACTCCACTTTCTACACCTCTAGCAGTAGCTGTGGCGTGAGATACCAATGGTCGATACGGGACCAAGTTCCATGTGGGCCTGAATAAAAAGAAAAATTTCGAGACCCACGGTAGTTGATGCACCAAGGGTCCGCCAACAAGGCTGACTGCAATAATGCGAGGAGGTCTCTAGTGGCCTGCGGTTTTGTGACACGGCCCGGCCGAGAAGTGTCAGTTGTAGTGTCTAATGTAAGATTAAAATCTCCACCCATCAGTATGGTGCATGAATTAAGTCGATCAATATGTGATGTTATTGTGGAGAAGAAGTCGGGTGTATCCACATTGGGAGCGTATACGTTAACAAGTAATATGGGCATACACCCAATACATCCCTGAACTAACAGAAATCTATCTTCCGGGTCCGTTACAGCTGAAATTGTTCGAAAGGGAAGAGAGCGATGAACTAAGATACACACCCCGCGTGAGTAGGTACTGTAACAGGAAAAAAAACTGTGTTGTCCCCATGACGCTGCAAACCCATGAGTTGCGAGGGGCGCATAGTGCGTCTCTTGAAGAAAAGCAATCTGAATGGAATGCCACGTTAGATAAGCTAACAACTGTCTACTCTTTTTTGGGCACGAGAGCCCCCTCACATTTCAAGAGAGGCATCTAATGTGTAAATCAGTAGTGGTAAAGTCCCTCGTAGTCATACTATCAACAATAGTTGGTTAAATATGCTGGCAGAAAAAGACCGAAGCTTGTCATGCTGTACCCTCTTAATATGCTCCAACCAAAGAAAACGACTGCTAAAAAGGAAACAAACATAAACAACCCATTGCAACTCCACTCCCACCCCATCGGATACTCAAATATACAGCACCCGGTGAATCCCAAAGAAGAACAGTGAGCACAAGGTAAAGGGGGGGAGGGGGGCAGAGTTGGGCGGTGGGGGGAAGGTATAGGGAAGGACATAGGACATTTTCCTGAGGGGAATAGCAACACTCCATCGGAGCCATCACGTATAAGGATAGTCACTAATCGGGAGATGACCACTCAGCCAGAATCCACAACTAGAATGCAGTTCTGTGCTATCATAATGAAGGAAAGATAAGGCGATGACAATATGATAGCAGCCCAGGCCGCAGAGGGTTGCAGTTCAGAGAAGGTAGATCATGTGTCATATGCTAGGTGAAAGAGGCGAAATCCTCTGGTCACGACATGTCAGCAGATTTCAAAAGAGTCTCAGTCCTCAGAGGCGAGTCGGCCCTCCTTGTCATTTCGCTGCAACATCTGCCGGTGGTTCTTCCAGAAGTTGGCTGCCGCGTCAGGTGTGTGGAAAATATGTGATTTATTTCCAATCTGCACTCGGAGTCTAACTGGGTATAGCATAGCATAGCTGATGTTTGCTTTCTGAAGCAAGCATTTCTCATCAGCGTATTTGCGGCGGGCTTCCTGTACCAAGGGTGTAAAGTCAGGGAACAGCGAGATATTGGAGCCTTGATAAGTGAGTGATCCATGCTCTCTGGACAGTTGAAGCGCAGTATTCCGGTTGTTGTAATTGAGGAGCTTGGCGATGATTATCCTGGGGGTCGCTCTAGGTGGCGGTGGAGGGCCCATGGATCTATGAGCCCGTTCAATAGCAAACACGGTCGAAAAAGCTTCCCTTCCGAATAAATCGTCCACAACGGTTTCAATGAACTTGGGCATGGGGCCTGTGTTAGTCAATTCCGCAATCCCAGCTATGTGCAGATTATTTTTGCGCGAGCGCGCTTCTAAATCTTCTGCTTTTGTCGTAAACTGCTTGAGTAGGCCGTCTGTCCTGTCCAGCCTTTTCTGGATAGAGGAGTGACCATCTTCCAGGTTGGAGATTCTCTGCTCTGCTTTCTCGAGCCGGGTATCCTGCGCCTCTAAGCAACCGTTAATGTCATCTAGATGGTTGGTAAGTGTGTCTAAGCGGGCGTCTATTGCTTGAAAGCCCACCTTGAGCTCGGCCATAATGGCCGCCGCACCCTCAAGCGGATTCTGCTGAGTCGATGACTCCGCCAGTATCCTCTCGCCTGGGGGTCTTACCCCCATCAAAATTCAATTGCGGCTGCTTCGGGTTGGTGCAGCTCATTCTGTCAGTACTGTGGGAGGAGAGGGGCACTTATACCTTCAGTGCCAGCCAGAGGGTTCGTTTTACAAGGTATGAAAGGCAGATGGCCCCCGCAAACAGTTCAGCAATCCAGACCGTCTCAATCCTTTAGATGGGAGCAGGTTGGTTGGAGAGATCGCGGTCAGGCCAACCCTATAGCAGTGCATGATATTTCCCCTGGTTCTGCAGTCTACAATGGGGCAGCAACACAATAAGGCATCCGACTAAGGTGGGAGTCAGCGCAGAAGCTTGGGCATGAGCTGATGGGGGAAATTCAATCACTGAGGCACATCTCATTGAAAGTAGTATACGCGCCGGTCATGCCATGGAGTCAGCAGTCGTCCGCTACAGCGCCAGCTGCCGTGGGGTGGTGCATATTGAATTTTCTGCGCCGCCGTATGCCCCGCGTAGCGCGGCCCTCCCCGCCATCATGGAATATGTAATTAGCCGTCCCCGCTCCCGCTGCGATGTGTCGCGCCACCTGCAGTCTTCTGGGTAGAGGCGCCAATGCAGGCATCGATACAACTGGGTCGCTATGCACTCATCACTGCCATTGAGTGTGCCTTTCACAAGTCGGAGGTTGCCAGCGCTTTCGCGCGCTCCAAGCCCCTCCCTCTGGCTCACCCGAGTCCCCTGTCCAGTCGGGGCCTCCGAGGGCCGCGTCGGGCTCGGAAAACGCCGCGCTCAGAACTTCGTTGTATGGGCACCTCCAGACTTCATTTTGAAACCCGGCGCTTCCTCACATCGCTGGCAACTGCTTCGCGTTGCGGGTGGTTGTTTTACTGCAGAAATAGGCTGGCTGGTAGCATTTGCGGTGTGGCAGCTCCGAAGCTTTCGAGTCAGGTGGCCATCTTAGTCGCCGGCTCGGCCACGCCCCCTTGGGACCAATGTACATGATAGCTCCCCATTAAAATGCATTGTAGTGAATGAAAGGTTTTGAGGGTCACAAAAAGGAGAATGTATAAAGGGTGATAACAGACTTTAGTTACTCTATAAATCATTTGTTGATGGTACCATACTAATTTTAGGAACTGTGGTGTGTTCTAAGGTAATTTTACCCTGTGAAAAAGCCTTCTGCTGGGTTATCATGAATCATGTTTGAGAGAAAACTATTTTCTCATGCTTTTCTATATATACATATATACATATATATTATTTTTCCACAAAACAATGCAGCCTTCAAGAAAAACACAAAGCTAACCAATACTTTGGTAATCTGCTTCTGCATCAATAGACAGATATTCTGTTATTAATTCTTTAATACACACACATAGGAAGAAAAAACAGGAGGACAAAGAGACACCTGAACTCTCTTTAATGGACTCTAGCAGCTACAGTGTTACTTAGCAGGCATTGTTAGTCTATAGGCTGCATTGGAAACATAACAGCATAGAACATGAAAGAAAACTGCCACCATGCCATTAAGGCAGCCATGACCCCCAGCTTCCCATCATGCCTTAGGGGTGACAGATCAGTTCTTTCCGACTCCTTCAGTCAAGACCCTGGAGTTTCAGCTCTGAATTTTGTTGCCTTTTTGTCAAATGTTTCCTATAAAACCTTTGTACTTTCATGTTCACTCGACGTCTTTCACCTCTTGAAGTGAGGCGCTACCATTTTCTGACAGAATTTAGAATTTTTCTTTTGTCAAAATATGCCTTCTCTTTTTGATCCCTGCCCATCTTGTGGCAAAGAAAGGCCAAAACAGACTCTCACTGTGTTTGTATTCTCTGTCTCCCTGAGACACATTCTCCTGAGCCTCTCAGAAAAGCAGAAATCCGCTGCTTCCAGAGGAAGATCTCCATCAAGGCACAAGTAAATGAGAACCAGATCTACTTCACGAAGTAAGAATCCTATCTGTTCTCCTTGGGCGTCGGGCTCGCTGTTGAAAATGCCTCCAGCGGCAAAGAAAAGAACATTGCAGGTTACCCCATTGATGCTGCCACTGCCATCGACAGTAGTGAAACGCTGCTCGTCGTCTAAGACTACAAGGCGCACTCTCAAGGAGAGAGAGAGGATTTGTCTTTATGGACCTGACATCAAGGCACCAGTCTCCGTCTGCAACATCTCTCCCGACGTCAAGAATTTGAACGCCATCTGTGTCTTCTCAACACTCAGCGCTGGCTCAAGGCGTCTCGATGGTGCAACGCTGTTCGACGTTGAGACACTCATACCTGTCGGCGTCGACACACCGATCTCTATTGGAAAGGCGCTCGAAGTCTATTCATTCAGCGTTGAAGGGACGCTCAGCGTCTACAGGATCGCAGACAAGTACCTCTGTCGACGTCGAGTAGCTCTATTTCTACGCCTCCTGATAGGCCAACACAGAAGGGGGCATTGCAGACGGCAGATCCTCCTGCAGAGTGATAGAAGAGAGGACAGAGATCACCTATCTCCCAGATGGCTGTTACCAGTGCACCAGTGGCAGAAGTCTTCTACAATACAAGTGCAGCAACACCTGGACTACTCTAGTCCTCTGCACAGTTCGCCTCTGGCTTGCTTGGTACAGGCGGTAGACCTTTCTCCTACTAATACTCCCAGAGGTCAGCAACGTGCTCGAACAGCAACTCCATCACCACGAAGGAGGTCCCCTGCTCGTAACCACCATAAAAGACATGGATCACCTTTGTGGTATTCATCTTCCACGCATTCTTCGAAAAGGGACTATTCTCCCACCTTGACAGACAGTCCACCTTTGAGAATCTCCCCAGTGGATGATATTAATACCTTCCACGAGGTGCTGGCTAGAGGAGCGCATAAGTTGAATATTGATATGCCGACTCCTCAAACATCATCCTCTGTTATTTTCGAGACTTTGCACCAAAGGTCGGCAGCAAGACCATTGCTACCTTTGGTACCTGGGCTCCTTCAACCAGTCCTGGACACCTTCCTCACGCTGGCATCGTCAAGACGGCTCCTGCGAAGATTTTGAAGACGTATAAGCCCCCGGAGCAAGATTCACTGTTCCTGAGGGCGGATCCCCCTACCGATTCCGTAATTATTGCAGCTGCAAAGAAGACGCATGCAGTGGTGTCCTCTTCAACGTTGC
Source organism: Triturus cristatus (assembly GCF_964204655.1). NCBI lineage: Eukaryota > Metazoa > Chordata > Amphibia > Caudata > Salamandridae > Triturus > Triturus cristatus. The sequence goes on along the minus strand of NC_140586.1, from coordinate 80,160,281 downwards.
CTCTATATAAAGAAGGCAGACCCCAGGACTCTTGGGGTAGGAAAGTGTGTGGCACCTCAGTTTTCTTTTTGGAGGTATCCAGTGCTTCAGCCCTCTTAGGTTGCTATGATAGGGCCCTATGGGACTGTTTGGAGAGACTCAAAGACAAGTTGCGCAAAGAGGATTGTCAAAACTTCTAGGAATTCTCTAAGAAGGAGGCTTGATGGCAAACCAGAAGATTAGCGCTGCAGCGTATGGGGCAAATCTAGCTGCACATTCCTATGCGCATAGAATATGTTCTAGGCAATCATTCTGGCTCCGACTTACTGCACTGAAGCTGGAAGCCCAACAGCGTATTCTAAACCTCTAAAACTTGATATTCTAAAGGCTGTAGGCCTTGAAAAGAGTAAGGACTTCTGTCGTAGATATAGGCCTCAGGCCATTTCATCACAGGGTTCAAACCCCTCAATGGTCTCAAAGGCAACAACAACACCAGCCCAGAACACACTACCAAGGGGTATTCCTTCTTCCAATGGTAGAGGTACCCCACCCCAGTCCTCTTCCTCGGTGAAGACTCCAACGAAGTAATGAGCAGTCACTTCCCCTGTCGCCGCTACCCACGCTAGTGAGGGGAAGTATTGCCAATCATCTGCAAGATTGGTGCAGCATCACAAGTGATCAATGGGTATTGAGTACTTTGCAGAATGGGTACTCTCTGTTGTTTAGCTATCCACCTCCAGCGATCTCTCCAGAAAAGACCACATTCAAACAGCTGCAACTATTGCAGCAAGAAGTAGCCACTCTCCTATAAAAATCTGCCATAGAGAAAGTTCCTCCCTCTTAACTAGGGAAAGGAGTATATTCAAGGTACTCATTGGTGCGAAAGAAAGGTTGCAAAGCAGAGTTCAGACCTATAGTAGATCTGCCCATTCTGATCAAGTCCATCCAAAGAGAAAAAAGTTGCATGCTGGCTCTCCATCAAATATATCCTCACATCCAGCAAGGAGAATGGTTGTGCCCGATACATCTGCAGGATGCGTATTTCCATGTACCAGTCAGTTCACGCCACCAAAAGTTGCTGCCCGTCATGGTAGGGTCCAAACACTACCAGTACAAAGTCCTCCCATTCGTATTGAAGTCAGCCCCTCGAGGGTTTACCAAATGCATGGCAGTAGTATCAGCTGTTCTATGCCGACGACTGGCTTCTGAAGAGTTCATCTCCCCAGTGTGTAAAGACCCAATACCAGACCTGTTACAACTCTGTTACAGCGACTGGGCCTTCACGTCAACTTGGCAAAGTCTCTTCATCAACCTACTCAAAGAATATATTATCTGGGCGCAACACTAGACTCCAACACAGGAAAAGTGTATCCTTCCGAGGAGAGACTATCATCTATCACTTTGAAGTGCAACCAGCTTCTTCGCACTCTTCAACCTTCAGTCTAGCAGGTTGCCTCGCTCCGAGGATAAATGGCCTCTTACATCTTCCTAGTTCCCTATGCCAGGCTGAGGATGCGTCTTTTACAGCAGGTTCTGGAAGACAAAAGGGATCATCGGACGGCTAGATGAGACAACAAGGTCCACCTTTCCCAGGCTGCAAAATCTTCCATCCCGTGGTGGACTTGTCAAAAAAAGCTCTTGGTGGGAGTCCCATTCCATCAGAGCCGTCCAATGCAATCTCTAATCACGTATGCTTCCCTCCAGGGTTGGGGAGCCCATATGGGCCCTCTTCAAACTCAAGGTCTGTGGTCGACCAAAGAGCAGGCATATCACATCAAATGCTGGAGCTTCAGGCTGTGCATCTAGCCCTCATGGCCTTCTATCCCTCCATCCAAACCAGCTCCATATTAGTCCAGACAGACAACAACATTGTACTATCTAAACAAGCAGGGAGGGAACTGATTTCACCCCCATCCTTGGAGGTTCAGGGGATCTGGCACTGGCTTCTGTCCAGACAACGTTCAACTACAGCAGTCACCCTGCAAGAAGAATAAAATGCTCAAGCAGATTCCCTTAGTCGTCACTTAGCCAGACAGGGTTCTGCACAACTAGGTGGTGGCAGACATCTTCCGAGAATGGGGTCATCCAAGTATCGATCTCTTTGCGGACGACACCAACAAAAAATGCCAAGACTTCTTGTCAAGATATTACTGGCCAGGGACAAAAGGGAATGCCCTTTTGATTGATTGATGAGGGGATGTTTTGTACGCTTTTCTGCCACTTTCTCTCATCCCGAGGGTCATAACCAAGATCTACCACTCCAGAGCGAGGGTGATCGCACCAGACTGGCCACTGCAGTGTTGGTACCCGAACCTTCTACATCTCTCGGAACGTCCACATAGGAGGCTTCCGTGCAAGCCGGATCCCCTCTTCAAACTGAACGGGAGAATCCATCATCCCAACCTTCCCTCGCTGAACTTGGCTGCATGCTTCCTGAGGTCCTACAGTATGGCCATCTAGGACCCCCTCAGTGTTGCATTATCATTTTGAAAGAATCAAAGAGGGCTTCCACAAGGCATTCTTATGCATTTAAATGGAAGAGATTCTATATGTGGTGTGTGCAAAAAGGGTTCCAACCGACCCAAGGGCAAGAGAAGATAATCTTACCATATCTCCTGCACTTGACCAATTCAGGTTTGTAGTTTGCTTCCATAAAAGTGCACCTTTCAGCCATTACGGCATATAGAAAGTCACCCTCCGAACAATCCTTCTTCCAACTTCAGTTGGTTAAGGATTTTTTGCAAGGGTTAAAGAAAGTTTTTCTGCCAATCCGCTCCCCTTCTCCTCCCTTGGAGCTCAATTTGGTTCTCTCCAAGCTCATGGCTCCTTCCTTTGAACCGATTCACAAAGCGAGCGACCCTGCAGCATCTCACTTGGAAGGCTGCCTTCTTGGTGCCAATCACTTCTGCTCGTAAGGTGAGCGAGATCCAAACTCTCTGCTCTAAAGAGTCATACACAGTTTTTCACAACAACAGGGTAGTAATGAGAACCCACCCTTTGTTCCTACCTAAGGTGGTGTCAGACTTTCATGTCAATTAGTCCATTTCACTACCCACTTTTCTTCCTAATCAAACCACACAAGCTTAAAGGTCTTTCCATTCTTTAGACCTTAAAAGAGTCTTAAAGTTCTACCTTGACAAGTCTAAGGCTATTAGGAAGTCTAAATAGAATGGACCACTTGTCCTGTGTTTACCAAGGTCTTGTCGGCTGTTTCCGTCATAAAAAGACCCTCATACGTTTACACAGGTCGAGGGCGGTATATTTTCATTTTCCGCCTTTAGTGTACTGTTTCAGCATCATCATTGGGTCATTTTTAGTAAAATGCTGACCTCCACCTGGAGGAAGACCTTGTTGGTACTAACAGTAGTGGTCAGAGATAGGAGTGAATATGTGCTCGTGATAAAGTGAAAAAAATGGTAAAATCCCTAAGTCACTTTCAACCTCAATGATTTATTCGGAGGCAGTGATTGGGAGGTTTAAAAAGTGAGGTCGTGCGTTTAGAATGAGTAACTTATCGTACGCACTTCTGTATGGTCATTGGTCGACATGTTTCAGCCCTCTGTGTAGTCTTGGGGCTTTCGTCAGGACCGGATTATGAGTGTAGAATCTATTTGGTTCTGCACAAAAATGGTGAATTCACCACTCTCAATTATTGGCGGTCAGATCAATAGTATCTGTACCTAGGAGGGAAAGAAAGACATTACAGTATAACATGGGGTTTTTTCATGTAATGTTTTAGTCAATGAATAGCTGAAACAGCGTTTGTATGAACATCCGCATTGGGATAGTGTCGCGCATTATTGTGCGCGTGATTAATGGTGAAAAAAGAAGAAGAAAGCTAACATGGTAGTGCGGTTTAAAAACACAGAATTGCCAGTGTCATTATGTACATGTTCTTCAATCATACACATTCATCCCAGTGTCAAGCGACCAGCCGACATGAATGTCAGACTGAGAGCTTAAAACTCCTGTCTCATATTGTCGGAGGATAGGGGCGTTTCTATCTTGTACACCCAAATTGTCGAGTAGTTCATGTTTAGGTTGTTTTCTAGTTGCGTGAATAACTGTTATCAAAGGTGCAACGGGATAGTATTGGCATGCACGGTGACAGAACAGCAAGCAAACCAAAAAATAAAAAATAAATAAACTGTTGTGAGGCTTCAGTGCCGTTTGGCGTTCTCATTCAGTCATGCGAGTTAGCGATGCTCATTACCTTAAGCGCTCGGTCTATGCGCCTCATGGAGTCACCGGCAGGCTATAGAATGTGAGTTCATTCTATGGGAGAGAGTAAAGATTAACGCGTCTTACTTGGAGACCTTTGGAGTCTCCAATCCCTTCCGCGACCAGATGAGGTTCTGGCGAAGGTATATTGACGACATCCTACTAATCTGGGAAGACACACAAGAAACGTTAGAGGACTTCATGACCTGGATCAACACAAGAGATGAGTGCCTAAAGTTCACTTATACTTCAAACAACAAGAAAATAGATTTCCTGGATGTCACTATTTTCTCTGAGAATAACACCCTACAAACAAGAACTTTTCATAAACCAACAGCTAAAAACAGCATCCTGTCATACAAAAGTCATCATCCCAGACCACTGAGGGAAAACCTACCCTACGGTCAATTTTTACGACTGAAACGAAACTGTAGTAAATTAACAGACTACAAAATTCAAGCAGCAGCTTTGGAACACAAACTAGAACTCAGAGACTACCCCCTGAAGATCATCAAAAAATGCCAAAAGAGGGCAAGGAATCAGCCCAGGGAAAGCCTACTTGAATCAGTTCAACGGGAAGATCCAGTAGACTTACTGACATGTGTAACCACCTACTGTACACTCACAAACACGGTGAAGAAAATGATCAACAAAAACTGGGGTATTTTAACATCGAACAACCTAGACTGGCCCAAACCACGGTTTGCTAACAAACGAACGCAGAATATCAAAGATATTCTTGTACATACAAGACCTAAAACCATCAAACAGGAAACTACTGTAAGTACTCTCTGGAATTACAGACCAGTAGTAGGACACTATCCATGCGGATCTTGTTCAGTCTGTAAACTCACAAAAACAACGAAGACACTCCAACTCCTACCCAACCTTACCTGGACATTACGTCACCATACGAATTGCAATACGACACATGTAATTTACATGATCGTATGTCCCTGTGGTCTCAAATACATAGGGATGACCTGCCGAAAAGTAAAGGTCCGTATCTGCGAACACAGGAGTAATGTAACTTGTAAACGCATCACCACGAAAATGAGCAATCATTACATCGAACAAAACCATAACCCAGATGACCTAAAATGGGTAGTCCTAGAGACTTTGACAACAAAACCCTACAACGCAGAGAAGATTCTCTACGAAAAAGAACAACGCTGGGTTTATCGTCTCCACACAGACACAGAAGGGATGAATGATAATGTCCCATGGCATACTCTCTGTCAATAAAGTAAGAATTCCTAAGCATATCAATCCTTTTGGAAATTTGTCTGCATGACCACTGAAGTCTGTCTTCCATGGGCATCAAGAAGGAACTCATTTGTATCCCTGAGTCAGTCAATTCCAATGAAGATAAAACTGGACTCATTTTAATAAGATGACAATAACTAAATACCAAGTAACGATTTGATTGACCCAATGGCAGTATATAAAAATATAAAAATGAGCGTGATTTAAGAACCACTGACATCATGCCAACCATTGATGCCAACCACTCATACAACAGTCCCTTGTCACTTTTCATTATGACCGGGATGATAAACGAGCCGAAACCGGCACCCGCGTCACACGGAGCACCGCAGCTAGAGGCAGCACAAGCAGATTACGAAGAAGTAACGGGTGAGAACCGCGTACGAGCGGACCTTTCTGAAGACTCCAAAGGTCTCCAAGTAAGACGCGTTAATCTTTACTCTCTCCCCTAGAATGAACTCACATTCTATAGCCTGCCGGTGACTCCATGAGGCGCATAGACCGAGCGCTTAAGGTAATGAGCATCGCTAACTCGCATGACTGAATGAGAACGCCAAACGGCACTGAAGCCTCACAACAGTTTATTTATTTTTTGGTTTGCTTGCTGTTCTGTCACCGTGCATGCCAATACTATCCCGTTGCACCTTTGATAACAGTTATTCACGCAACTAGAAAACAACCTAAACATGAACTACTCGACAATTTGGGTGTACAAGATAGAAACGCCCCTATCCTCCGACAATATGAGACAGGAGTTTTAAGCTCTCAGTCTGACATTCATGTCGGCTGGTCGCTTGACACTGGGATGAATGTGTATGATTGAAGAACATGTACATAATGACACTGGCAATTCTGTGTTTTTAAACCGCACTACCATGTTAGCTTTCTTCTTCTTTTTTCACCATTAATCACGCGCACAATAATGCGCGACACTATCCCAATGCGGATGTTCATACAAACGCTGTTTCAGCTATTCATTGACTAAAACATTACATGAAAAAACCCCATGTTATACTGTAATGTCTTTCTTTCCCTCCTAGGTACAGATACTATTGATCTGACCGCCAATAATTGAGAGTGGTGAATTCACCATTTTTGTGCAGAACCAAATAGATTCTACACTCATAATCCGGTCCTGACGAAAGCCCCAAGACTACACAGAGGGCTGAAACATGTCGACCAATGACCATACAGAAGTGCGTACGATAAGTTACTCATTCTAAACGCACGACCTCACTTTTTAAACCTCCCAATCACTGCCTCCGAATAAATCATTGAGGTTGAAAGTGACTTAGGGATTTTACCATTTTTTTCACTTTATCACGAGCACATATTCACTCCTATCTCTGACCACTACTGTTAGTACCAACAAGGTCTTCCTCCAGGTGGAGGTCAGCATTTTACTAAAAATGACCCAATGATGATGCTGAAACAGTACACTAAAGGCGGAAAATGAAAATATACCGCCCTCGACCTGTGTAAACGTATGAGGGTCTTTTTATGACGGAAACAGCCGACAAGACCTTGGTAAACACAGGACAAGTGGTCCATTCTATTTTGATTTATAACCTAACGACTTGGAAGCCGGATGGACCTCAGCTTCTTTTTCCCTCCATCTGATTACAATATATTAGGAAGTCTAATCACTTGTTTATGAATTATAGTTCCATCACAACAGGTATCCCAGCCTCCAAACGTTCCATCTCTAGATGGATAGAGTCATGTATCAAGCAAGCTTACCAGTTGTCTAATAAACTCCTTGTGGCTACTCCCAAGGCTTATTCCACAAGGGGAAAGGCAGCTACTGTGGCTTTATTGCACAATGTCCCCAACTCTGAGATCTGCATAGCAGCCACTTGGAGGTCGGTACATACATTCACAAGACATTATTGTCTCGATTCAGATACGAGAGCAGACACTCAAGTAGGCCAGGCCTATTTGAGATTCCAATACTGAGACCAGCTACTCTTGATTCTAAATCATTTGTCCACAGAGGTAGAGGATGGGCTTACTATTCGATTCAGTGCTTATGACTATTGATGAGGATCCCCTGGAAGAGAAGGGTAAGTTCTCTTCTAGGCGTATCCTCAACAAAGTCATAAGCAACCCACCCACCTCCCCGGACAAATAATCATCCACTAGTTCATCTCTTTGTGCCCTGATTTTCGAGTCTCCGCAAAGAACAACTGACCAACTGTCACCCCTGAGGCATGATGGGAAGCTGAGGGTCATGGCTGTCTTAAAGGCATGTTGCCAGATTTCTTTCATTTTCTTTCATGTTCTATGCTCTTATGTTTCCAGTGCAGCACATGGGCTAACAATGCCTGCTATGTAACATTGCAGCTTCTGCAGTCCATTAAAGAGAGTTCGAGTGTCTCTTCGTCCTCCTGTTTTTTCTTCCTATGTGTGTGTTTTAAAGAATCAAGAACTGAAAATTTGTCTTTCTGATAGATTCATCTGCCTGTGGATTCCTTACCTTCTGAATTACCCCTGCACCAGCATTCCACTGAAATTATTTTCTTAGCTCTCCCACGAGGATGTGATAATAGCACGGCTCCGCTCACGACTTCGTATGACGTCATCCGAGCCATAAGAAGACCTTGTCGGCGTGCTGACGCCAGTTCCCTTTTTTCTGCGCAGTCGACGCGTAACGGTTTTTTCTAGGACCCTCCATTTTACATGGGTTAACATTGTTTCTATCTATACTTCGTGTTGCAGTGAGACTTGCTACTTTGAATAAGTTAGGTTTCAAGCCATGCAGGGAGTGTGGGGGTCATATGTGCATCACAGATCCCCACGATGGCTGTCTATGGTGTCTTTCTTCGGACCACAACGTCGAAGGGTGTTCGTGCTGTCGGAAGATGAACCCGAAGGCGCTGAAAGAGTGTGAGGCGAAACACTTTATGGCACGGGCAAAAAAAAGGAGAGGTCGCAAGAGATCGAAGTCATCGACCTCGCATGCTTCGAAGTCGAGGAAGCATAAGAAAAAGAGAAGACATGGGTCTCGGCGTTGGTCTTCAAAGGGCAGGGCATCGAAGTCGGCCTCCCCTGTGAAGCGGCATCATAAGAAGGATGCCATCTTGCCGTCGCCTACTCCAACCCACTCTCTGGCGTCGGGGGATTCGCCGGCGCCCAGAGATTCTCCGGCACCCAAAGAGTCTTCTTTGGCTCCTGCGGCTTCACCTGTACCGGCTCCAGTATCTCTGGCGCCTCAGCCTCAGCCCCCTGTAACGCTCAAATAGATCAGGACCAAGGGGCTTCGGATCCTTATCCACCTTTTCCAGGACCAGGAGCGGATCCGTCGCATTTCCTTAATGCGATGTTTAGCATGTTTGCCAAGGCATCTTACCCTACTGGTGCGCTGTCTGGCCCCGTGGGTCTACTTGACTTTAATTTTGACATCCCCCAGCAGTATGCCCAGGCGCCTTTCGTGCCTTTCATGCTGAAGGCTCCGTGATGGCAGTGTCCGGCACCAAGGTTTTCGACTCCCATACCTCAATCTCTGGCGCCGTCTGGTGTTGGACCTACGTCTTCCCAGATTCGAGCGGCATCGTTGCTCACTTCAGAAGGTCCTCCTTCAACGCTGGCGCCGTTGTCAACGGCGTGGTGGCTGGCGCCGCTGATCCCGAAGCAGCGTTCCAGGAGGGAACCGCAGAGACTGCTGGAGGAAGAGGAGTACCAGCAAGAACATGTGAAGGGGAAATCTCAACTCTGCGGATGACTTCGAGGATCTACAGGAGGCCAGTTGCCTGGATACTTCCCCGGAGTGGGAGCTTTCTTCTCCGAAGGCCTTGCCTTCACAGGACGTTGCCCCTTACCACACAGTCATCAGGAAGGCTGCTGATCTGTTGGACCTTCAGTTACACTCAGATGTGGTCAAATATATTGACTGAAGTGTTGCATTCTCCCTCCTCTTCTGTTGAATCTGTGCTGCCTTTTAACAAGGCATTGACGGAGCTGATTATGGAGGTGTGGCAGAAGCCTTTGTCTGCCCTTGGAGTTTCTAGGTCAGTGGCAATACGCTATAAGCCTGCTCCTGGTGATCCAGCTTTCCTCTCTTCCCATCCTTTGCCAGAAAGCTTGGTAGTTCAGGCTTCTTGTTCCAAGCAGTCAACTGGGTCTGTCCCTACTACCCCAGGGGATAGAGATTCAAAAAAACTTGACCAGTCTGCCAAAAATGTGTTCTCCTCAACGAGTATGGCTCTAAAGCAGGGGTCTTCAAACTGTGGGGCGCGACCCCCAGGGGGGCCGTAGAGCGATGCAAAGGGGGTCGCGCCTTCCCAGTCACACTGTCTTCTGCCCAAGCCCAAGGGCTTCAGCCCCCTTCTTCCCCCGTCCTGTGTCTCAGCCTGGGTGTTGCAGTGCAACTCGAGCTGCTGGGGGCTGGGCAGTGTCTGGAGTCTTATCTCCGGCGCACCAAGTTTTTCACAGGTCTTTAAAGACCATTTGCATATTTACATGCCTTTGTAAACTGGTTACAGAGGCTTAGTTTTTTGGGGGGGGTTCTAGTACCCCCTGGGTCCCCACTCCGCCTATTCCATACATTGGTATTTTACATTTACTGCTGTAGTGTGAGAATGCATTTAATGAAAAAGAATATAAAGTAGGTTTGCCAAAAGAAAAATGCCTGCCGTGTTTTGTTTAAAGAGCCTGCAAAGATCTCCTCTTGGCACTAAATAGACTTATAAATAAAAAAGTATGTATGCATTCGTTATGTGACTTTTCTGTCTTTGTTCTCTTTAATTATCAGTATCACTGAGGCAGCCCTAGAACACAATTAAAAGTGCTTTCTATTTATATTTGCTATTCGAAGTTTGCACAGATAAGTGCTGAAAATACAGCTTTAGGTGACTGCTTATTTTTGTACCGACTGGGCCATCAAAATAATCTGCTGGCAACCCTAACCATAGGACTGTAAGTTTGTTGCAGGATCAGCACATTATTTATTTCCTTCACCCTCGATCCCCGATTAATGCCGCAACAGTTTAACTTAGATCTTAAACTCTACCCCGCCGTCAATAACATGCTGAGTTACTTCATGGGTCTGGGAATGCACCCGCATTCAGACAACTCATTCCCCATTCTCGCCCTTCACTTTCACTCTCACCCTGCACTCACAGCTATCACAATGCACTCACACTGATCACCATGCACTCACACTGATCACCATGCAGTCACACTGATCACCATGCACTCACACCATTCACCCGCTAACCCTGCACTCACAGTGATCACTCTGCACTCAGAATGCATTTGCGCTGTTCACCCTATACCTCACCCTGCAGTCACACAAGTACACTACTCATCCTGCACTCATGTGACACTTCACTCACCTGTCCCCCTCACTGCTCAATATGCAACTCAATCAAACAAGCCCATCAGTAATCATACATTCATTCATCCCAATCTGAACTTGCTTCCGCACGTAAATTCATACACCACCTCACTCACCCTGCAGTCACTCCTCTTGCCCTACTCTCACACTGTTGCATCGCTCACCGTGCACTCACATGGGCACTCTTGTCACCCACACAGTGCAGAGGGTTAATGTGCCTGCTACATTGAACATGTACCATGCAGATCACAGAAATGAGTGTGAGTAAACTATGAGTAGTGCTATAAAAAAATTAAATGTTTGTCAGAAAGGTGCTATAGAGAGATGAGGTGCATTGTTGGTGAGTGGCAGTGAAGGAATTCATGGAGAAGGAGAAAACGGGGGTGGGGCACCAAAAAACACTGTTGCACAGTGTGCAACCAGTGTTAGGACCAGCCCTGGCTGGGAGTGTTAGCACCCCCCTCCGAAGTTCTGGTCTAGTGACTCCCCTGCTTCTGCCTATTATTATTTACATTTGTAGTGCGCTACTGTTACCAAAAGATGTCCTGGGGGTAATAACCATCTGCTGCCTGAAGGCAAATGAGAAACACTCAGAAGGGGAAGAAGAACAAGCCAAATGGGGTGACCTACAGAGCATAGAGAAAGGTTTTTATATCTTCCTAAAGGATAATAGATTCTTGGTGGAGCGAAGCAAAGGAGGGTGCACGTTCCATAACTGCGCGGCCTGCACCAAAACTACGAGACAGACAACTCATGCCTTCTTGAATTAGGGAACAATAAGCAGAGTGGCACAGGCCGAGAGGAGCATACGGTTCTGACCCGTATGCTTGGTGAGGAGAGGTGAGAGGATGAGAGAGGACAGCAAGGGAGTGAGAGAATTTGATTGAAGAGGTCAGGGATGAGGAGAAATGTGAATTGCCGAAGAGAAGTGTGGACACGTAAGAAGTGATTGTGAGCCAAAGGTGAGGGCTTCTTTTAGAACAAATAGACAAAAATTTGAATGGAGAGACGAGGTGAATGAGAAGTGCTGGGGGGCACGGGAGGTTACAGGGCCAAAGAGGAAATGAGATAAATGCAAAAGACTGTTAGAGGTGAGGGCAGTGAAAAGACAGAATGGCAAGAGGTGATTAAAGGTGAAGTGAGAGGTTGAATGGGGAGAGTTCAGAAATTGTAAAAAGGAGTGAAAGAAAATGGCCTGCAAAGTGAGAGAGGGATCCGGGGTTAGGAGAGGAGAGAGGGATGGAAGGGAGGGGGTGAGAGGAAAGCTGCATGGGTAAATTGCTTAACTCTGCACAAAACCGCCAGGGTTTTAAGGGACCCCTGCTTCTCCCGGCCAGGGCCAGGTGAGCTTCTAATGTGGCAGCACCTATTCCTGCAGAGTGGAAGGCCGTTCACAAAGGTTGACTAGAAATGTTTCTGATTACAATTGCTGTATTTTGGTTATAAACGGGTACTGATTGGGTGAAATCTTTCCTTAGTGTTACTGTGTGTAAAAAATGTCAAAATAATGAAGCAATTCTATCCCAAAATACGCGGCATCACATAACCTCATTTACATTTTCTTCCCACGCAATTTAGTCAAGCCTGTCGCGTAATTTGGTCCTCACCTGCCTCATGATTCCAGTAGCCCTGCCTACAGGTTTAGAATTTTTTGTCAGGAGTGGGTCCTTACGCCTCAAAATGTTGACAGGGGGGTCTCGGCATCCAAAAGTTTGAAGACCTCTGCTCTAAAGTCAACAAACGCCACATGTTTGTAGGAAGGTACATTCATATTCTAATGGACGCTGTCAACCAAGTAGCTCCTAAGTTGCCTGAAGATGATCGTGTTCACTTTTGGGAAGGGCTATCAGACACACAAGCAGCAGTGGGTCAGGTCATTTAGTCGGGTCTGGTCACGGCGGCCTCAGTCAGTAAGGGGCTCCTCAGTGGTTACCGGGAGGCATGCCCGACTTAGGTCTTCAGACTTCTTTCTGGCTGTACAAGTTACTTTGCTTGATCTACCATTCGATGTATCCAGATTGTTTGGAGCAAAGGTGGATTCTGCGCTGCAGCACTTCAAGGACAGTAGGGCTACTGCACGATCCTTGGGCCTGCAGTCCCAGCCCAGAGGCTATGGATACAAAAGGTGCAGAGGCTTTGGGAAGGTGGCTTCCTTTCGAGGCCGTCAACAGCTGCAGCAACAGGAGAACCCTCTGTACAGGTCGTATAGAGGAAAAGGTCGAGTCCGTCTGCGAGGAGCTTCTCGACTTCAGTCTTCCTCCTCCTCCTCCTCTCCTGTCCCCACCACTGGTACCACAGAAAGCAGCTGTAGATCCCCCATCTTGGAGCATGCTGGTCCTGCAGGGGGCCTGAGTCCCATTTTCTACAAGATTGGAAATCGGTTACTTCGGACCGCTGGGTTTTGAATATTGTGGAAAATGGGTACGCCCTGCCTTTTCAAGAGTTTCCACCTACTTACCCTCCTCGCCAGGGCTGGTGTTCAGAGGACCACTTGCTGCTTTTGCAGCAGGGGGTTCTTGCCTTGTTGCAGAAAGGTTCGATAGAGGTTGTTCAGGTGTAGGAAAGGGGTCAGGGATGTTACTCCTGTTATTTCCTGATCCCCAAGAAGGATGTTCGGTTGAGACCGATCCTGTACCTAAGGGTTTTTAATTTTTACCTCAGGCAGGAGAAGTTCAAGATGTTGACCCTAGCTCAGGTTATTCTGGCGCTGCAGCATGAAGGCTGGATTGTGTCAATCGACTTGCAGGATGCATATTTCCACATCCCGATTCTGAAGTCGAATCAGAAGTATCTCCGTTTTACAGTGGGGTCTCAGCACTACCAGTTTGTGGTCCTTCCATTCGGTCTCACTGCCGCATCGCAGGTCTTCACAAAGGTGATGGCAGCACATCTCAGAAGGTTGGGGATTCCGGTTTTCCATTATTTGGACGACTGGCTGCTCAAAGCAAAGTTGCCAGAGAAGGTGCTTGTCACTTGCAAGGAACAACGCGACTGTTGTTCAACTTGGGTTTCTCGATAAATGTACCCAAATCACACCTGGTGCCCTCTCATTGCAGGCTGTTCATAGGGACAGTAATGGACACTACTGTGTGTCGAGCTTTCTCGCCTCTGCAGAGGATTCCCGACAGCCAGGAGATGATTCCTTTGTTTCACGATGAAGCGGTTGTTCCAGTCCTGAAGGTCCTACGCCTGGTCGGTCTGTTTGCTTCCTGCAAACTGTTGGTCAACCATGCACGCTGGCACATGAGGGCACTCCAGTGGTGTCTCTGCAGGTAGTGGTATCAGCACAGAGATGGAGATCCCGGGGAGAAGGTCAGAATCTCCAGAGACACTGCAGCGGAGCTGTCTTAGTGGGGTGTGCCGGGTAACCGGTTTCAAGGAAAGCCTTTTCAACCTCTTTCACCGGTGGCCACAGTATTCACGGATGCCTCCAATCTAGGGTGGGGAGCACATCTGGGGATCTGGAGATCAAGGGTCTTTGGTCTTCGGAAAAAAGGTTGCTTTGCATCAACCTTCTGGAATTGCGGGCAATACGTTTGGCTCTCAAGGCCTTCCTTCCCACCCTTCGCGGTCAGTCGGTTCAGGTACTGACGGACAACACTACCGCGATGTGGTACATAAACAAACAGGGATGGGTAGGGTCATAACGTCTCTGCAGAGAGGCTCTATAACTCTGGTCTTGGACTCAGGACCAAAGGATTTGTGTATTTGCAAATCATCTAGCCAGTGTGCTAAATGTGCGTGCAGACAGTCTCAGTCGGCGATGCTCGGCTGATCACGAGTGGGGGTTTCATCCGGAGGTGGTCCATCACATTTTTCTTATGGGGGGATTTCCTCGGTTGGACCTTTTTGCCACTCAGGAGAACCTGCACTGCCCGTTGTTCTGCAATCTTCAATATCCGATGCAGGGAGCGTTGGGGGATGCGTTTCAGTTGGGTTGGAGCTTGCAACTGCTTTACGCTTTTCCTCCCATACCCTTGATTCCTCGTGTTCTGAGGAAGATTCGCCAAGACCGGGCCCAAGTCATATTGATCGCCCCGGTTTGGCCAAGAAGGGTGTGGTACACAGACCTTCTTCACCTCTAATCGCATTGTCCGCTCTGTCGTCCTCTCAGGGCAGACCTCCTCTCGCAGTCACAGGGGCAGGTACTACAACCACACCTCCAGAGCCTCCACCTTCATGCCTGGAGATTTAACGGGGCAGCCTGAGCTCTTTCTCTCTACCACCGGATGTGGTGGATGTTATTTTATCTTCCAGGAGACATGCCACCAAATCTGTTTATTCCTCTAAGTGGTCCAAGTTTGTGAAATGGTGTGGAGAGAGATCCATTGATCCTTTAAAGGCACATTTATCTGATGTACTTAGTTTTTCACTTTCCTTGGCTCAGCAAGGTTGTGCTGTGGCTACGGTAAAGGGTTACTTGTCGGCTTTTCTCTGTCTGCCGGACCCGCCTGCTTAATTTAAGTCCACCATTGTTATGAGGTTCATTAAGGGCCTCACCAATAGGTTTCCTCCCACTCCCTTCCTTATGCCTCAGTGGGATTTGAATTAGGCTCTTACTTTCCTGATGGGTTCTCCTTTCGAGAATCTTCATAGTTGCCCAATGAGGCTTCTTACTTTGAAGACAGTTTTTCTGATCGATATTTCCTCAGCCACGAGGGTAAGTGAGCTTCAGGCTCTTAGTTCTAAACCTCAGTTTTTAACTATTCATGCAGAAAAGATGGTTTCCAGGACCAGGGCTGATTTCCTGCCTAAGGTGGTCACTCCTTTCCATCTAGGGCGGTCTATTTCCTTACCTACCTTCTATCCTCCCCCTCACCCTTCCAAGAAGAAGGAGAGACTTCACCGCCTTGACCCTAAGAGGGATGTCAGCTTCTACCTGGACAGAACCAGTGACTTGAGAGTTGATGACCAGCTGTTTGTGGGCTATATTGGAAGGATGAAGGGCAAAGCTGTCCACAAACGAACACTCTCGAGGTGGATCATCTTGTGCATCAAGATCTGCTACGCCTTGGCCAAGAAGGAGCCCTCTGAAGGTATTAGAGCTCATTCCACCAAAGCTAAGTATTCTTCTTCTGCTTTGGCTAGAGGTTGTCCTGTTGTAGACATCTGGAAGGTGGCAACTTGGGCCTTCCTCCACACCTTTGCAAAGCATTACTGCTTGGATTCAGAGGTTAGGAGGGACGGCCATTTTGCACGCTCTGTGCTGCAAGATTTTTTGGTATAGGCCGGTGGACAGCGACAGCTTGGGGATTCAATTCAAAAGGTGAGGAATCCACAGGCAGATGTATCCATCAGATGAACAAGTTACTTACCTTCGGTATCGCTTTTTTCTGGTGGATATACTATCTGCCTGTGGATTCCTCACTAACCCACCTGTCTCAGCTTTGTCCACCTGCATATACCGATAAAGTTCTTATTGTTTGACGTTCATATATCATTTGCTTGCCATTCAGTTTGTTGTTAGGAAATGCTTTGGTTTTAGCTTTTCCTCTTTTCCTATATACTGTATGTATTTGTGTATATTTTTTGTATACTGTGTATACTGGGATTATGGTGTCGGTCCACCCGTTTGCCTCCAGGGCACGTAAAAATGGGTGGAACTGACGTCAGCACGCCGACGAGGTCTTCTTATGCCTCCGATGACGTCATACGGAGTCGCTAGCGGAGCCGTGCTATTATGACGTCCTCGTCGACGTGGAAGAGCTAAGAAAAGAATTTCCGTGGAATGCTGGTGCAGGGGTAATTCAAAAGGTGAGGAAACCACAGGCAGATACTGTATCCACCAGAAAAAGCGTTACCGAAGATAAGTATCTTGTTCATTAATGCAGAAGCAAATAACTGAAACATTGGCTAGCTTTGTGTTTTTCTTGAAGGCTGCATTGGCTTGTGGAAAAATAATATATATATATAAATTCAAGTTTTTGCGTTACCTCTGCAACAAATGGCGGCGGGCTTCGGCAAGGACGCGATCCTTCCAAGTACCAAACACCAATCCTGTATTTCTCCTACAACAGATTGCGCCGAGCCCAGTATCCAATTTAAACGTGGTTTATTTTTCCAGTTTAGACAAACAAACGCCCGACGTGTTTCGAAACAGCCGTTCCTTGTCTAAACTGGAAAAATAAACCACGTTTAAATTGGATACTGGGCTCGGTGAAATCTGTTGTAGGAGAAATACAGGATTGGTGTTTGGTAGATATATATATATATCTATCCAAAACCAAAGAGTTACCTCTAATGAAGGAGCCCACACACGGGTAAGGGATGCAATGTATTTATTCCAAGCTGCCTTATGGATGCGATGGAAAAGCACGGCAATTTCAGTACAACCAGACGCGTTTCGGGCCACTGCCCTTAATCATTGGTTTTTTGAACACTGGCAAACACAGACAGATGGTGCACCTGTTTTTAATTCAGTACTCCGCCCTTATGGGCGCGGCCGCACACACGGCCTTCTGGAACTTGTTGTGCCTTCCAAGTATTACTCAAATGAGCTGCCATGATTCCAGTAATAAAGTTCATTAAAATTCCACAGTGGGTCGCTCTGCCCTCCATAATCACCTCACAGGCATCTCATTGCTAGGAATCCAGCTCCCGTCCTGATACAGTAGCTGCCTTCCGGCGCCACTCAGGTCTGCTCAGTCACAGCGGGGCTCCTTCATGGCTAGGCAAGCCGTTTAACATCCAAAACCAAAGAGTTACCTCTAACGAAGGAGCCCACACACGGGTAAGTGATGCAATGTATTTATTCCAAGCTGCCTTATGGATGCGATGGAAAAGCACGGCAATTTCAGTGCAACCAGACGCGTTTCGGGCCACTGCCCTTAATCATTGGTTTTTTGAACACTGGCAAACACAGACGGATGTTGCACCTGTTTTTTATTTAGTCCTCCGCCCTTATGGGCGCGGCCGCACACACGGCCTTCTGGAACTTGTAGTGCCTTCCAAGTATTACTCAAATTGGCTCCTTCGTTAGAGGTAAGTCTTTGGTTTTGGATATATATATATAATTACCTACTGGCGGTCGCCAGTAGGTAGTTATAGTTAGAACCTATGATCCATAGGAAATCCGCAACATTCTATTTGGAATAACTTTGGCGCCGGTTGACAAATCTTCACAAACTTTTCAAAACTGGTGGGATGCTCCGGCCCGCTCATATCCTGAAAGTCTAGGGGTGATTCGTCAAGCGGGGGCGAGAAAAAGGGGGGTCCCAAAACATGTTTTCCCCATGCAATTTTCCATAGGAACCTTTAATCCCAGCTACAGCCCGAACTGCTGAACAGAATTACACCAAATTTGGCAAGAAGTTAGCCCTTGGTTCAGAGTCGGGCCTTTTGGTTAAATGGTGTAAATCCGTTCAGTAGTTCCTGAGAAAATTAAAAGTAAAATCACATATATATCTGGGCGGAGCCTAACCACACATCTCATCGTGAGATCTGATTGGCTGTCAGCACTTCATCCAAGAAGTGCTGGCAGACATCTTGGGACCAATATACATGATAGCACCTCATTAAAAAGCATTGCAGTTAATAGAAGGTTTTAAGACTTTAGTTACATTATAAATCACTTGTTGATGGTACCATACTCATTTTAGGAATTGTGGTGTGTTCTAAAGTGATTTTACCATGTGAAAAAGCCTTCTGCTGGGATATCATGAATCATGTTTGAGAGAAAACTATTTTCTCATGCTTTTCCCACAGACGTTTGGAAGGTGATCTATAAGCTAAACTGAGAGCATATTTTCTGTAAATTCACATTATCTTTCTCAGTCATGTGAGAATGAAGTCTGACATTCTCAGTAAAACATGTACATCCAACAAGGGCAGAGACTGTCAGTTGATTCCTTTGTGTTCTACTGCAGCTTCCCAGAGTGTTCTAAAGAACAACTAGAGCGCTAACAGACCTACTTATGACAAACGTATTGCACTCCTGAAGCCATCTTGATTGGAATAAAGTAGTAACTCTTAAAACATTTAATTTAAAAAGGAACAAAATGAGGGGGTTTATTTTGCCATAGAAAGTATGACTAGTGCTGCAGAAAGAAAAATTAGGGCACATTTTGAGTGATTTCTCAAATCCTCTTCTATTTCGTAAAAAAATTCTGACATGCAGACTGAAACATGCACTTTCAATACCAGCAGCAGACTTCCCTGGTGAGCAGTAGCTTTACTACAGTGATCTAATGAGCAACTAAAGTGCTAACATTCTGAATTTATGACAAATGTGTGACACATCTGAATGCCTTCTTGATGGAATCAAAGTAAAAAACTGAAAGTATTTCCTACTGAGAAGACTGTAGTAAATGAGGAAATTAGGAAACTTCATAACAAATAAGTCTCCCAAGATGGCCACCAGAGACAAAAGAGCCCAAATGTAGCACAGATATCACCCAGATGTAGCCCAAGTATAGCCCAATGACAGAACGTCCCAGAGTGTTCTAAAGAACAACTAGAGCGCTACCAGTCTTACTTATGACAAAAGTATGGCACACCTGAAGCCATCTTGATTGGAATAAAGTGGTAACACTTAAAACATTTAATTTGCAAAGGAACAAAATGAGGGGGTTTCGTTTTGCCATAGAAATTATGATTAGTGCTGCAGAAATTAAAATTAGGGCACATTTTGACTTCTCAAATCCTCTTCTATTTCATTAAAAAATTCTGACATACAGACTGAAACATGCACTTTGAATACCAGCAGCAGACTTCCCCGGTGAGCAGTAGCTTTACTACAGTAATCTAATGAGCAACTAGAGTGCTAACATTCAGAATTTATGGCAAATGTGTGACATATCTGAATACCTTCTTGATGGAATCAAAGTAAAAAACTGAAAGCATTTCCTATTGAGGAGACTGCAGTAAATGAGGAAATTAGGAAACTTCGTAACAAATAAATCTCCCAAGATGGCCACCAGAGACAAAAGAGCCCAAATGCAGCACAAATACCACCCAGATGTAGCCCAATGACAGAAGTTTGCAAAACACTTTTTATTTTTTGTGTTTTTGCAGTTTTATATAGTGCAGACTTGTCAGGTATTGGAGTGCTTTACATGAGCATTGGCTACATCACACAAGAACAAATTCATTTTGGTTGTAGACATGGGGAGATTAAGTGATTTGACCAGAATCACAGAATGTCGAGCTGAAGCAGAAACTCCAACCTGGTTCCCCAGTTGCAAACGTCTGCAGCTCTGGAAGTAACACCACATCCTCTCCCCTAAGTGCAACATTTAATCAAGTGGTCAACTGGATAAAAAAACATAAAGATAACAAATAATTTAAAAGTGCTTTGTCGCTATTTGAAAACTCAGAAAATATGTCCTCATTTTTAGATTTTTAGAGCACTAACCATATTTTGATGCAAATAAGACCCTCTCATATATGTAATTTCTAACGGAAATGCTCTAGGTATTACAGTTTTGATTACATCAAGATGACGTCAGGCGTTCCACACTTTTGTAATAAATATAGAATGTTAGCAATCTAGTTGTTCATTGGGATACTGTTGAGAGGCAGAGGCCAGGGACACGGACTCTGAAAATTGAAGGCAGGTAGGAGGGTGCAGAGGCAACAATTTGACCACACTGGGCAGGCAGGAAGGGCAGTGGCAGCACAACAGACTATGGAGGGCAGTGGAAAGGGGAGCAGGGGCAACAAACCAACAATACAGGACTGGCAAGAGAGGCTGTGGCAATGTAATAGACCATTGTGGGCAGAAGGAAGAGGCAGTGGTAGTATAACCATACATGCCAACAGACCCGATTCAGCCAGGAAACATCCAATGTTTTTAAGCTCAAATAGGCTTTATATGATCCGTCTCCTGTCCACAATCTCCTCTTTTTCAATGTAACTCAAAGGGGAAAATCAATACCTCACGTTTTTTCAAAATCTCCCTCTTACCAAGTTCAAAATGTTCGCAAGTATGGTACATTGGATCATGGAAGGCAGGAGGAATTGGGGTAGGGACATGGACTCGGATAACATAGGACAGGAGGGACATGGAGAGGTACACCAAACTGACCCTACAGGGCAGGCATCAGGGTTTGCAGCAGCACAATACACCACACAGGGCATGCGGGACGGGAGTGCAGCACAACAATCCATAGAAAGCAATAGGGAGGGGACAGGACCATGTACATGGACAACAGAGAACAGAGGGAAAAGAGGCAATGGTAGCTAGCTGACCATAATGGACAGACAGGAGAGAAAGTTGCAGCATACCAGACCATAAAGGGCAGGAGGTACGGATCAGTGGCATTACAATGGAACAGACAAGCCAGGAGGGAGGGAATAGGGGTCTGCACATGGAAACAGAGGGCTGGGGGCAAGGGGGCAGGGCAGGAGCAGCAAGATGACCATGGAGGTCAGGCAGGATGGGCACTAGAAGCAAGACACACCATGGAGAGCAACAGTGAGACTATGATGACATACACACAGACCATGGAGGAAAGGTGGGAGGGGGTCAGGGGCAGCTTGCTGACCACACAGGGAAGGTGGGAGGGGCCGTGGCAGCACAGAAGACCATGCATGGCAAGCGGGAGGGTTAGTGGCAGCACAATGGCTATGATGGGAAAGAAGGAGGGTGCAGGGGCATGCACAAAAGACAATGGAGGAAAGAAGGGAGGGTCAGGACCTGGGCACAGACAAGAGAGTTCAGGGTAAGGGGCCTCACAACAGACCACGCGGGGCAGGCAGTAGGAGCAGTTGCAGCACAACAGACCAGGGAGGGCAGAAGGGTGTGGCAGTAAAATGGACCATGGAGCACAGGAGGAAGGGGATAGGAGTGTGGAATGTGGACAGGCAGGGTGGAGGTGGCAGGGACAGGTTACAGTCATCTGACAATGCTAGGCAGGTGGGAGGGGAGTGGCAGCTCAACAGAACACTCAGAGTAGATAGGAGTGGCTGGTCCATGGAACATGGTGGGAAAAATGGATGGAGCAGGGGCATGCACAAAGACATCGGAGGGCAGGGGGAAGGAGAATAGAGGCAGCAAGCTAAGCACAGAGGCTAAGCAGGAGGTCAATGATGGGGCATAGAATTGGGCAATGGAGGGCAGGAGGAGTGGACTGGTACATCATGCTAAATGGAGGGCAGTGGCAGCACATCCGACCATGCATGGCAGGAGGGAGGAGGCTAGTCCATGTATTCAGACAACAGAGGATAGGGAGGAGGTGGATGGGGCATCAAGCTAACTGTTCAGACAAAACGGGTATTAGGAACTTTATTGTTTTCAAAATGTGTGTCTGTGCGAACTACTTGAAATATGAACTAGTATGCAGCATAATCTCACTTTTATTCAGGAAGAAGAGGACGTTTGTGACTATGACTCCGGGCTCACTTGGCAGAAACACCCCTGACCCTCCACCCCCATCGCAAAATGTAATGCCCGTGAAAAGGGTAGGTGAACGTAGTGTTATATAGAATATAGTCCTGAGAGCACAATTGAAAATGAAACCTAGATATAGTGTATGGTATAAACTTTGCCCCAAAAAGTGTGATATAAGATGAACCGGGGCATGAAATATAATATGCAATACATTGTGTGCAATGACAGATTCATTGGAGAGCGCAAGATAGCACAGGCACTAGCGCGTGCTAAGCGATATGCACCTTGGAGTGTAATATGCACAGGGCAGTGTTGTGTAACCTAACTAGTCTCTAAAGTTGTAATATAAAATATGTGCTGTGGAGTGTAACGTTGCATATGCACTGTGACAAAGATATGGATCCCAGATTGCAACATGTATGGCATAGCGCTGTGCGTTATAACATAGGCATCAAGGAAGGCACGTTAGATGGGGCAATATACCCTGTGCGAAGGCAAATGTGGCATGACATGTTCACGGGGTGGTGTTACAGTGCACATGGGCTAGAGAGTGTCATAGCATACGCACTAGCTGGTGGAATACAACACAGAGGTGTGTGGCACTCGGCGGGCACTGGTGGGTGTAACACAGCATTGGGCTCAGCCAGGAGCGCGCTGTGACTCTCAATTGAGGTTTGTCTCCTTTCCAGAGAGTAAAAAAAAAAGTATTACACATCCGGCGGTGGATGTGTGTTTTATTAACCGTGAGGGGGGTTTCTTGCATAGTTTTTGTCGAATTTTTGTCGAATCCCCTTTTAATGGCTTGGTGTGAGTGTGTATTAAATGTGCCCTTCAATAGCTACCCATGTTTGTATAAATAAACGACAAGGGTGTCTACTTGGAGAGTACCCGCCGGCGAGGGGGCCGGGATTAGGTAGGGCGTCAGACACGTCAGAGCTTCACTAGCGGTGTAAATACATTCCACGTGGATTAATTGTATGCATAGTCGCCTTTTAATGAATATCACGCAAATCGTCATGGTGATAGGTACGTACGGTTTGTCCAGCATGTCCTAGGTGTTTCTATAAATATATATATAAATAAATAATAAAATACAAAGGCTGGCCCGGGGGTTGGGGTCCCCCGGGAGGAGGGCCACGTGGCCCCCTTCTAAATTTTTTTTCCTAAAAAAAAAAATTAGGGGGCTGGCCCTGGGGGATGGGGTCCCCATGGCCAATAAATTAGAAAAAGAAGGGGGGCCACACAGCCCCCTTCTTAAAAAAATAAAAATAAAAGACCGGCATCGCGCCGGATGCCATGCCCCCTCCTTGCAGCACTCGGCAAACGCGCCCCCTGGCGAGTTGTAAGTTGGGGAATTAATTCCCCTTCAATACTGAGGGTCCCTGAGGGCCAACTAGCCCAACAGGTATCTCCAGTATGCGCCAGGGAGCTGCGCTGCAGACAGGTGTTCTGAGGCCACGCCCCTTTTTACACCTCTCTGCAACGCAGCTCTGTGGCGCTTACTGGAGGTACCTAGTGGGCTAGTTTGACCCTAGGGACCCTTAGGATTCAAGGGGACTTAATCTCTCAACTTAGAACGTCCACAGGGCGCGTTTACACCGTGGTCCAGGGAGGGGACGGGGCATGAGGTGACGTGTGCAAACACGCCCTGTGGCGCGTTTTAAGTTGGGGAAATAATTCCCTTTCAATCCTGAGGGACCCTGGGGGCCAACTAGCCCACCAGGTGCTTCCAGTAAGCGCCACTGCGCTGCGTTGCAGAGAGGTGGTGCAGGCCGTGCCCCTTTTTACACCTCTCTGCAATGGCGCTTACTGGACGTACCTAGTGGGCTATTTTGCCCCATAGGGATCCTCAGGATTCAAGGAGACTTAATCTCCCAACTTAAAACGGCCACAAGGCGTGTTTACACAGTGGGGAAGGGAGGGGACGGGGCCTGAGGTGACGTGTGCAAACACGCCCTATGGCGCGTTTTAAGTTGGGGAAATAATTCCCCTTCAATCCTGAGGGCACCTGGGGGCCCACTAGCCCACCAGGTGCTTCCAGTAAGCGCCACTGCGCTGCGTTGCAGAGAGGTGGTCTAGGCCGTGCCCCTTTTTACATCTCTGCAACGCAGCTCTGTGGCGCTTACTGGAGGTACCTAGTGGGCTAGTTGGACCCTAGGGACCCTCAGGATTCAAGGGGACTTTATCTCCCAACTAAAAACGGCCACAGGGCGTGTTTACACAGTGGGGAAGGGAGGGGACGGGGCCTGAGGTGACGTGTGCAAACACGCCCTGTGGCATGTTTTAAGAGGTAGTTTTAAACCCCCTACCCTATTCTATACTAGGGGCTTACAGAAGAGGTCATGCTAATCACAGGGGGACCCCAACGCATAGTGTTCCCTAGTGTATGTAGGTGTTTTCACTGTATTCTAAGTGACTTTTAATATAGCACTGGCTCTAGGACTGGTTAGTCAGACTCAGTTACCACCAGTATCCGTCTGAAAAAGTTGAGGGTACAGGATGATTTTGCAACAAGGCTTTTTTCTGCTCTTCTGTTTGTTCTTTCTGCACGTTATCCTTCTTCCTGCACTTTTCTTCGTCTTTGAGGACTTCTGTTGCTTCTTTCTGCATTTCTTGTTTTTCTTTCTGTGCATTTTTTCTTCTTTCTTCACATGTCCTATCTCTGTAGGCATAGTTAGAAATTAGCATTTAAAAAACCTTTGAAATTCACTGAAAAAACCATAGGTTTCAGACACGTTATAGGCCCACAAGCATCAACACAAAACCCGGTCGCAAACGGGCAGATTCTCAGAATCTGACCCTTTGCTCCCGGTATTTTTGCATTTGGGATGCATCATCCCAAATGCAAAAATCGCAATTTAAGGAATCTTTAAATAGCGATTCCTTAAATTGCGATTGCATTTAAGGAATCTCAAATTGAGATTCCTTAAATGCAATGCATTAAAGTTAAAAAATTAGCGATTTCGCTAATAGGGGGAGCAAATTACCATGAAGTTGAACTTCATTTTTTTTTATTTTTTTTAAACCTTTATTAACCGCAGTTGCATCAACTTACAATGTACGTCCATTTACCAAAGCGTCAAATCAGCAATACAAAGACACACATGTCCAGATGGTGAGACACAGCCATTCAGCCGGCAACCCGGAGGTCCGGCGGCGGTAAACAGTTGAACATTTGCATAGGAATCAGGTATGTACATTGTGTGAAAGTGGGTCTATGGTGCTTTTCTGTGTTTCGTCGTGTCGCATCTGAAGCGCATTGCCTGCAAGAGAGGAGGGCGCTGTGTTCCAGCCCATATTGCGGCGCCGTCGATTTACCCCTAGGCCCGTAGGGGGAATCGCGCAAGGCACCAGGTTCACCACCAAATGCCAAGGTCTCCGGGCAACGGAGCCCTGGTGTCCTACTCTTGGCGTAAGTTGGAGCGCGACGAGGAGGTTGCAGTATAGCTCACAAAGACACACATGTCAGCGTGTATATCCGACGAGCCCAGTGTGCAGCTTCGCAGTTCAGCTCTATGCGCGCGGTAAGTGGCGCTCTATCGTCCCCTCAGTGGTGCGCTCCCCAGGCCGCCGAGCGCCTGTGTAAGCCTGGTATGCAACGCTGTGCGTTTCGAGTGGATCATTCCGCGTTTGCCGGGCATAGCCGCCGCCTGCGCGTAGTGCGCGCCATTGCTGCCTCATCAGTGCTACACAGAGCGCGCTAGGTAGGGCAGCGCCTCGGGGGCGTCGGATAACACTTCCAGCAACTGTTTTCTGTGGTTGGACATGGGTTCGGTCAGGGAACGTAACCAACAGCCTAACTGCTCCCCGTGTGTGTAGTGCGAATGGAGGGATCAGGACTAGGGTCAAAAAACTCGGGTGAGGTCCAGGGGAAGGGGGGAGGGGGAGGTGGAGATCGTTCATGAAGTTGAACTTCATGGTAATTTGCAAATACTTTGAAAAATGCACTTTTGTGCATTTTTCAAAGTGTCATGTTGCGCACACACATGCCCTTAGAGCATGTGTGTGTGCAACATATGTGCACATATCAATTTCAGGGGTGCAATAGGGTGTCATTTTGACACCCTTGCACCCTTGAAATTGCATGAGCAATTTGCGAGTACCTACTGGTACTCGCAAATTGCTCATGCAATCTACAATTCATTCCTATGGGCCAGGAGGCCCATAGGAATGAATGGGACGGCATTCCTTAATTGCTACTCGCAATTTGCTAGTCGCAATTAAGGAAAGTTAAGGAATCGCTATTTGAATAGCGATTCCTACATGCATAGCCTTTTGCTATTCCTTATTAGCGAATCCTTATTTTTCGCTAATAAGGAATCGCAAATGGCATTGTTGATGCATGTGCCAGATAGTTAGGAATTAGCATTTTAAAAACCTTAGAAGTTCACTGAAAAAACCATAGGTTTCAGGGGCGTTAGCTGGACTTTTCACTTGTACAAAACCATTGAAATTCCCCCGTTATAGTTAGTTCATAACTATAACTCGCGCGCCCGCAATGCACTGCTGATGACGTCACATATTACATCACTCATGACATGGTCAGTGACATCACTGATGAAATCTCAAATGACATCACTGATGACATTACTGATGACATCATCCTTGTGATAGAGTGGCAGACCTCCTCTCGACCTAATATAATCTTTGATACACACATTCAAAAATAGAAACTAAAATTTTCAAAACAATGGACATACTAATACCAGTTACAACAACCTATTCAGTAATTCTAAGATCCACATACACATCCACTCATTCACCAACAGTCCTATACAGTCACTCCTACATGTACTCACTCATCATATGTACTCATACACCTATACATCCTGTTACACAACGCCACTCATCCATAGAGTTAGTCACACACATAGTCACTCATGCTAATAAAGAATCAAACCTCCATTTACTTGCATATACAGTTGTACACACACCACCACACTTACTTCTACAGAAACTTACACATACTTAGTCTTTTAAACAATCAC
This sequence comes from Triturus cristatus, assembly GCF_964204655.1. Lineage (NCBI taxonomy): Eukaryota > Metazoa > Chordata > Amphibia > Caudata > Salamandridae > Triturus > Triturus cristatus. The sequence goes on along the minus strand of NC_140586.1, from coordinate 80,133,163 downwards.
TTATAGAAACACATACTTATTCATACAGGAACTCTTCCAATCTCTCACTCTCACATATACTCACTTATATACACCAATAGTCACATATACTAGTTTAAAACATATGTAGTTACTCATAAGGACACTATTGAGACAGTCATTCACTCACTAACACACCCATACACACACTCATACACCCATACAGTCCTGCACACATGCTGTCGTCAACACATACAAACAGTGAGTCACTCATTCATGCATCTATGCACTACGTAATACCCCCCACCGAACCATACAGACACTCATGCTGATACTCAAACAACCAACTAATAACCTATATAGACACTCATGTAGCTACTCACCAACCCATGCAGCCACTTATAGTGAGAGACTGATACAGATATTTATATATTTAAAAATTACTCACTAAGCCATGTATTCACTAAGATACACTTAGTCAGTTATACAATTAATTTTTCCCAAAAAAATCATCCATTTAGACAATTATATACCCATTTATTCTTCCATCGACCTTGAGATATACATATATAAAACATATTTAATTTTCAGAAAAACACACATTCACTGGATGATGTCATCAGTGATGTCATCAGTGATGTCATTTTAGATTTAATCAGTGATGTCATGAGTAATGTCACTGACCATGTCATGAGTGATGTAATATGTGATGTCATCAGCAGTGCGTTGCGGGCACGCGAGTTATAGTCAGCTGAACTTACTATAACGGGGGAATTTCAACGGTTTTGTACGAGGGAAAAGTCCAGCTAACTATAACGCCCCTGAAACCTATGGTTTTTTCAGTGAATATATATATTTATTCACTGAAAAAACCATAGGTTTCAGGCACGTTATAATTAGGAATTGGCATTTAAAAAACCTTAGAAATTCACTGAAAAAACCATAGGTTTCAGGGGTGTTATAGTTAGCTGGACATTTCCCTCGTGCAAACCCTAGGAAATTCCCCTGTTATAGTTAGTTCAGCTAACTATAACTCGCGTCCCCGCAATACACTGCTGATGACGTCACATATTACATCACTCATGACATGGTCAGTGACATCACTGATGACATCACTGATGACATCTCAAATGACATCACACAGTAACCTCTTTAACTCCAGTGTGCTGTAGTACTTCCGAAGCACAGGGATGCAACATATGTACATACATTTGTTGCAAATCTATGCTTCTGTCTGCACGGCTGCTTAAACTGCAGGCATGTGGTGACAAAGGCACACTTGCACCATAGTGCAAGGATATCTGTGTCATGTGCTGTTTGTTTTTCTACAGGAAGACACACCTTCCTGCACAAAAACAATGAGAAAATGCATTTTTCTCCTTCAATGTATGCTGAACATTTCAGCATGCATTGAAGATATAAAAATGTGGAGAAATTAAAACAATTATCTTTGTTGTGCTTTCCTACACCAATTGTAGAATGGTGCACCATTCACACACATATCGAGATTTAAGTGCAATCATGCGCAACAACACTTATAGAACACCCTTTCAACACAAAGTGGTCTAAATGATGAGGTTGTATTTACATGGAGTATAAAAAGTGCACAGAGTGCCTTTTCCTCTCTTTGTAAATATAAAAGAGTATCTTGCACAATAACTATGTTACAAAAAGTGACATATTTCCGTTTTTAAATTTCCTTGCGAATGATAAAAGTAAGCACAGAGTTTTGTCTACAAAGATGTTCAAAGAAGAATGATTGAAATGATTGCAGTCCTTCAACAGCTAAAAATGTGAAATATTATGAACCCCTCAAATCTCTTTTTTTGCAGGTCACATGATATCTGATTATGGTCAGATTTCAAAACTACATAAACAGAGTGTTTTTAGAAACGTGTTTCAACTTTGTAGCTTCTTGCCGGCCTCTTCATTCTGCATATTGAGACTTAGTTAAACTTACCTTCACAGTAATAGGAATAAAAAATGGTATTCATTTTTTGCTGTTTTTCATTCAAATATAAATTGTTAAAAATTGCTTATTTTAAAATTTGGATCTGTGAAAAAAAAAAAAATTAGAACATATAATAATACATTTTTTACAACACAACATAATTTCCACAAAGTAATTTGTTTGCCTTTTTTGCTGTTCTCAGAATATATTGAATTTCACTACAAATAGTGATTTCAATGGTACTCATCACTTAACAGCGGGCAAAAAAAAAAGCAATCAGAAAGATTGTTAAAAAAAAACAACATACTATTCTCAGTAAAATACCAGAAAATACAAATCATATATATATGAAATGCTTACAGATTACAACATTTTATAACTTTAACTTATAAAAACTGTAAATGTTGCCGCATTAAAATAATCACCGAATAAATGACCACCAAAAAGTCCATAATTCAAAAATATACCTTTCCTTGAGGCCAAATGGTATTTTTGCACTTCTTCTTTATGTAAATTGTCCAATGGTAGTCCTATTAAATTATAATAATAAATTCCTCAGAGAGTGAATTATCTTCCTAATACTTTAGCTTTAAAAATATTAGGTAGGAATTTTGTAATTCCCTAGGCAAACATTGTTTGAAAACCAACTGGGCATCATTACAAAGTGTCCAGCCTTTGTCACATTTTAGATAGGCAGTGTAATGTCCAGATGTGGTGGAAGGACCATCATGGAAAATTATTGCAATTGCTACAAAAGTCCTTTCTGATATTGATACTTGTGTTGCTACAAACTGCTTTATTAAAGTATCCCATTTTCTTCCATCAGCTGTACAACGTTGCATCATTAAAATTATGTATTTTCCATATTTTGTTAAAAATAATGTGGATAACATTTCTGATTTACATTGGCTACACTCCATGTTTTGAAGTGCACCTTTCACTAATTTATTGAAAGACACTGATTTACAGTCTGGTAATGTTAAATACAGAAATCTCTCAGTGTCTACATTGGTGCTACATGTATACATGCAATTTTCACAATAATGTTCCCATTTGTAAGAAAGGCCAAAAATATTTTCTATTTCTACACCTTCATTTTCAAAAATTGTAAGCATATACATTAAAAATTCCTGAGCATCTTGTTGGATATTTTGTGTAAATTGTGTAGAACCAGAACACACATCCAAAAGATTACGAACATCTGAAACAGATTGTATTTTACGTCTATCTGTTGTCAATTTTTCATAAACAGAATGCAACAGAGAACAAAATCTTTTTTGCCGATTCTGCATAATTTGTGCTTGCAAACCTTCCAGATATAAAAAAACATTGACCACTACATTAGCATAGCAGTTGACACCAGAACTATTTTCAAACTGATAACCAACAATCTCTTCAACAGTGTCCAATTTCTTTTTACCTGCAATCGCAACATTATCTTGTTCTTTTCCCTTCTTGACATCTTCAGTACAGATATTCTCTAACCTTCTTTTTTTCGACCAACCACACGCTTTTCAAATACAGGATATTGACCTAAATTTGGAGCATACACCCTTCTTAACCTATTATACTCTTTTACACAGTTTGCATCTGCAGTAACCTTTGTCTCATCAAAATCAATCAAAAACAAACCAGATAATGTTCTGACTCGCGACAAAGCAACATATGCCACACCCTCTTTAAATAAAGTAGATCCAATGTTCACCAATGCACTGTCTACACTTAATCCTTGAGATTTATGAATAGTCACTGCATATGCCAGAGAAAATGGAAATTGTTTCCTATGGACATATAAATCTTTAACAAGCAAACAACGAACTGAACAACGACCAATTTCTTTAACTTCATCAATCTGATCAAATTTAATTTTTAAAAATTCAATTCCTTCTTTTTTCTGATAATTCACAAAATCCACCACTTTACTCATTGCACCATTAACAAAACCTTTCTCTACATCAAAATTACGCCTTAAAATTACCCGACAGTTTACACACACATACAGTGTCTTTTCCAAACCAGCAGTTTTAGATATTTTTTTTTCTAAACAATCTAGGTTTGATCTCAACTTACCCGTCAAAATAATAGTGATTCCTTCATGTAGTATTTTATTGATGGCTTCCATTTTAACAATTTCTTCATTTTCCAATTTTAATAATTCTTCGTTGAATATTGAACACTCACGCAGTGTCGGCATTAAGCAAATCACTGACTTATTTTTAGCAATTTCCACATACACTTTTGCAGCAACTGCATTTTCATTTGGAAAGACATTGCAAAGTAATCGACTCTCCAAAGCTTCTTTCCCTTTTTTTGAAAGAATTCCAATTCTTATATCTTGAAGAATACTTCCATATTCAGCATCATTTGCCTGTCGCATATTTGTTGTCAGTTTTTTGTATTCAAAATTACTCCAAATGTTCACATTACCAACACTGCCAAGAGACTTTCTGGTATCTGCATGGGAAAGTGTTTTAAATACCGGTTGCCCTTTTACCGGTGTCAGTTGCAGTAGATCTCCAAAAACTATGACGTGTTTTCCTCCAAATAACACGTCATACTCTGTTTTAAGAATTTGCTGCATTCTTAAATGCACAAAGGCAAGCATCAAGTTTGAAACCATGCTCACCTCATCAATAATGAGAAGTTTCATTTTCTTCAGCACTCTTGAAACTTCACACCAAGCTTCTCCAGATAGCTTGTGGTATTCCAATTTGTTCTCATGCTCTACTGGCAGCATTAGTAAACAATGTAAAGTAATTCCTTTAATGTTATGTGCTGCCAACCCAGTTGGAGCAGTGACAACACAAGACAAATGCGACTCAGTTGTTTTTTGCAGATAACTTGTAATTACTTTAATTAAGAAACTCTTTCCTGTTCCAGCTTGACCACTCACATACATTCGGATAGGTTGAAATGATGTACATGAGCACACTCTCTTTTCATGAAGTACTCCATGGTCAATCTGCTCTTTCACTTGCTGATATATTTGTTTCTCTTCAACATTTAGTTGCTCTTCCAAGTTTCCTAACTGTATTGCATCTTCTTGTGCTTGATACATTGCTGTTTCCACCTCATTCATTGCAATCGCTGCTTCATTTTCAACAATTGGTTGTCCTAGTGGATCTTGACTCAGTGCAGCAGAACTTTGACTGTCTTGAGAACTGTCTCTAGCAATCTCAGCTGCAATTGTAGCTTCTTGATCAATTTCATCATTCAACATTTTCACATAATTTGCGAAAGCACTGCATTGTATGCTATCTTTACAAACATTAAATGAATCTTCATAGCTGGGAAAATCTCCAAGTAATTCCAGTTCAGAACGCCATGGTTTGAACATTTGCAAAAGGGCTAAATAGTAAAATTCCCTTTTGTCAGCAGTGTCGCAACTCAGTTTTCTGTGATTAATTAAATTTTCTTTCCTTTGTTTCACCAGACATCCTTCAGAACCAATCACTCCATATTTTACATCGTTGATGTTCTCTGTAATATTCCGTTTAAAAGTGTAGTTTTGCAGCACTTCATAGAGACACATGTTCTCAAGATGGTGACTTCTCTTTGGATAGTATGTGTCCAACAGATTGGTTTTCAAAATATCTGTACTTTCAGGGTCATTTTCTGCTAAATATTCAATTTCTTGAACAGATTTCAGTACCCGATTTCGCATTCCTGCAAGACCTAGACTCACCCAAATGATTCTTCTACTTTTGGAATATAGACTTGCAGATGATAACCGATCTGAACATTCATATGCTCCAATTTCACGATGCGATAACATCTTCAAACTGAAACTGTATAATTTCTTACTTGGAGTCTTCTCGTGAGAAATCTCTTCCCACATTTCTTTCAATTCAGTCTTTTCTGATTTAGTAATGTAAGACGTTACATATCAAGCAACAGCAATGGAATTGTCTGCAACATACTGAATATCCATGTTAGATTTCCACATGGATAAATTAACTGGATTGTAGTCATTTATGTATTTTGATTCTTCGCTTCTTCTTAAGTTGTAGGTGTTTTTCGGAGACTTTCTTGTGATGGTATGTCCTACAGCTGACATAAAACTGTTCACTCTTCCTTTGGCTAATACAGGACGTGGAAATCCGAAACGACATTTGGTATAGAACTTATCCTTTGACATGTACTTTCGTCGAGAGTATTTTCCACACCTATGGCTTTGAAATCGTAAGACTTGTTGTTTTAAGTTTTTCTCTTCTCTGCTATTTGGAAGAGCACATGTAGCATAATCTTCAATGAAAGACAAAACAGTTTCATCTGAATCTGTTCCAAATTTGGGGGCGTCCTTGACCCATAACAACATATGTATGTGAGGAGCACCTCTTGCTTGATACTCCTTTCTCCAAAAGAAATCCACAACTTCTCCAAGAGGAGGATTCTTTTTATTGCAGATGAAAGACATCATAGCTTCAAATCTATGATTGAAATATCTGCATACATTGACAGGATCCAAAGAGCACAATTCTCCAGGTGTCTTGTATTCAATATTTTTTTATATTGGAATTTGCCTCTCGAAGAAATTCAAGTAAATCATCCCAAGCATACTCAGCACAGTTTAGTGTAACAAACCATGTAGGAGTTCCCAAGTTCCGTAGCATGCATTTCAGTTCTCCATGTCGACGGTACCAATATTCATTAGTCCCACGCTGACATGCCATCAGATTAATCAACTGAGATTCTAAATGATCATCTCTCTGATGCACTTTATCCATAAAATCCATTGCAGTTACATTTTGAAGATGCATTCCAGTTTTTAAAATGTGATTTACTGCATATGAAAGTCCAGACAAGTCACTTTCAAACAGAAGATGAAACATATAAGGGATACATTGCCGAAATCTCGGATCTTCTGCATATAATCTTGTTGTCCGATATTCAGATGCAGGAATCTGCACAGGACGTTCATCATATCGTCCACCTTTTCCTGTTGGAAACAACTGCGGGAAACAACGAGCTTCCAAGCTCTCTTCCCATACACTCATGGGACTTCCTGTTGCTTTTTTCATTTGAAACAACTCAATTGTATTCCCCATCACCTCTTTGGAATGAAGTGGATGTACACTGTAATGTTCATAGATCTCTTCACATCTGGACATGTACACTTTTTCAATTTGTCCACTTAATGTTTCACTATCTTCTGCTAAATCTATTTCTTCTTCTCCAACAAACACATTTCTATAGTACTCATTATTTTTTAACAGATACAATGATGCAGTTTGCACTTTTCTAACATCCACTAACTCTTGCCAGATTTTCTTATTCTTAGTAGGAACACCATTAACTAGAATGACTAGTGGCTCATTTTCTGCATGATCTACACCAATAGTTTCAAAATGTTTCCTTAAATCTAATGGTAAATACACAACTCTTCCTTTCAATCCTCTTTGCAACTCTGATGGAGGTAATGTACTTGTTTTGGGCTCCATACGAACAATAGCCTGAAACGGGTGAACACATTGTATCAGAATAGACTCATACGTATTTAAATCAATCAGCTCTGGAGGAATAGCAACCAACTCTAGATTATTATGAACAGCTCTAGCAGGCATTTTATTCTCATCTAATTTATTATAACAATATTTGCAAATACGTTGCTCACATCCCAAATCAAAACAATCCTCTACCAACAAATAAGTTGCAAATTCCATCCACTTATCATTATCTTCTATTTCACTTTTTAAATACAGATTGACACCCCTAGTCTGATTTTTATAGTGATTTCGCCGACAACAAATACAAGAAACATTTGGTCTTTCACCTGAAATTACCTTAAACTTTGTGATTTCATCCTCAAATTTTTCTGTAATTACAGGTTCTACATTGTCTTCAACATTTTGTTCTACTAATGTGTCAGTTTCTTCACTCTCTTGCTGAGGTCCAAAGTAACAAAACTCAATATCCTCACAGACCTGCTTCACATCTGAAACTGACCTACGTAAAAGAGCACTGTTCAACTCACTTAACTTTAGTGCTGGACTTTTTGCATAATACAACCTTCTCACTAACTTCCGCATTTGAGTATGATGTACTGCCAGCATTCTGAAATGGTGAAAAACACTTTCACAAACTTTCCTAGAAAGACAAGCCAGAGAATGACCTTGCAAACCAGTATGTTTTCTCACTCTGCAAGGGTCTAGTCCTTGCAACAGCTTAATCTTTTGTTTTACACTTTTTTTAGTATAGACTCGTAAAAAACTACATCATTTTTCAATAGATTCCTGTCGTACACTACAAACACTACTGCAATCCCAAGTGTACACAGGGTTTTTAGCACGTCTCCCTAAAACTTCATCAGCTATCACTTCTTCTGCATTTCTTTCAACCATTTTCTCTTTCTCCATTGGACAACCATCACTAACCTCATAACCTCTACCACTGGTGTCAACTGCCTACAATAATTTTTCACTTAGTGAATAACTCTCTTCATTAAAAAAAGGCTCTGAACTAGAACTGTGTTTCCATTCTCCTAAAAAAAAATCACAACATTTTTTTTTTTATTAATAACTCTTTTCCTCCTACTTTTGGCCTTCATTACATATATTGGTTTATCTAGTGATCGAATTCTGTTTAACAGTAAAATAAACAGTTTCCTTTTTACTTCAAAAGCCTTTTTCACAATGCTTTCAATATGCTTCTTCTTTTTATAAAATAAAGCTCTCTTTTTATATTTCTTCACATCTTTCAGCAAATTATGCACTACTCTCTTGTAAAATATTTTTTTGCGTAATTCCTTATACTGATTTTGTCTTCTTTTACCATACTTTATCTCCTTTGACTGAACATTTGCTTTTTTACTTTTCCTCTTATTTTGATTTTTTTTCTTACTTAAAAATGTTTCTGAAGTTGCAGCATTCATACATTCTGTTTGCTCCTACAAACATTTTTAATAAATTGCTTCGTGATCTTACCAGAATTTTTTTTCCTTTTAGCCACATTATCTTGTTCATTCAATACTTGTGGTTGATGTTTCTTCAAATAATCCTCCTGTCTCTGTACTTTTTTTTTTTCTTTTTTTTTGGCATAATTTCTCGATTTTAACGTTGAAAAATAGTATCTGCAAAAAAGAATCACAAATAAATGTATATTAATAACTTTCAAATTTACAGTATTCCATTACTGTACAAACACATTTTATATAAAAACAGACTAAGAAACTATAGCCCTGAACCGCAAGTGTGACGATGATTAAAACACTACATACATAGTTCATACTACTTTGAAACAGTTCATGCTCTAAAGCCTACCTCACTAAAAGACTACATGCTAAGTGACTGAATGATTACACTACTAAAATGAGACACACTGGGTGAGTACCAGGGTGTTTGCTAGAAGTATATGAATACTAACTGGGGAATTGAAGGTGCGAAAGACAACTGTGTAGCTGATTAGAGAACTGAATGCATACTGGATAGGCATTTAAAGCAGTCCATGTGCTAAGGCCCGGCTCACTGCATGAGTACTTGGGTACTGACTGAATGATTAGGCTACAGCAAGGAGACTGCCTGGATGAATTTATAAGTGGTAGGCTTTTCGCACAGGGAATGGATTAGTACTTGGTACTGAATGGGTCACTAGAAGAGTGCAAAGGGAGTGACAGGATGTTTGCTGGACTATATGGATACTGACTAGGGAATTGAAAGTGTAAAAGACAAGTCTGTAGGTGGTTAGAAAACTGCATGCATAGTGCATAGGGGTTTTAAGCAGTCCATGTGCTAAGGCCTGGCTCAGTGCATGAATACTTAGACAGTGCCTGAATCATTAGAGTACTGTAAAGAGAGTGTCTTAGTGAATTTATAAGTGTTTGGGTTTTGGCACAGTGAATGGATTACTACATGGTGCTGAATGGGTTACTAGAAGACTGCAAAGGGACTGACAGGGTGTTTCCTAGAAGTGTATGGATACTGACTAGGGAATTGAAGGTGTGAAAACAACTGTGTAGGTGGTTAGAGAACTACATGCATACTGCATAGACATTTGAAGCAGTCTATTTGGTAATGAATGGTTAACAACATAAGTACTTAGAAACTGACTAAATCATCAGACTACTTCTAGGACAGTGCCTGGGTAAAATTTTTAAATTTTCAGCTCTGGTGCAGTGAAGACAATACTACATGTTACTGCACTTTAGTGTCTAATCATGACTCATTTTATCAATGCATAAGCAAACACTGGCTTCTAATGCTACTAAAAGTTGACAACATGACAGGTTTTAAAACAGTTATCTGTCAGCAAATACACGATGTTACCAAACGCTTCTCTCACAGTGGTTCCCAAATGCACACAGACTCATGGTGTGATTCTAGACAAGCACCACTATCCCTAGGAGTTTACCAAAACTCATTCACTACACTGGAAGTGGTAAGGGAACTGCACACAATCTACATATTTCACGACTACACTTTACTGTCAATACCTGACTCATTTAATGAAAGCATAAGCCATAACTTTCTTCTAATGCTACTAAAACTTCACAACATGACATGTTTTAAAACAGTTATCTATCAGCAAATACACGATGTTACCAAACGCTTCTCTCACAGTGGTTCCCAAATGTACACAGACTCACAGTGTGATTCTAGACAAGCACCACTATCCCTAGGAGTTTACCAAAACTCATTCACTACAGTGGAAGAGGTAAGGGAACTGCACACAATCTACATATTTCACGACTGCACTTTAGTGTCAATGCCTGACTCTTTCAATCAACGCATAAGCTAAGACTGGCTTCTAATGCTACTAAGAAAATTATAAAAGATATTTATTGGGAACGAGTTGACCATCAGGTATGGAGCGGAGCAAACCCCAACGGGATGGCTGGTCGCTACCTAGAGGTGAAGACCACACCCGTCCTTGAGTTATATTGGGACCTGATTACAAAACCCAGAGACAGGAAACTCTACTTCCAGCTGAGAGCAGGCTCCCTACCACTCAAATCTTTTACAGGCAGGTGGTCTAGTCCTCGAGAGGAAATCTGCCCTGCTTGTGGGCTACAGACAGAATCTATTGCCCATTTCCTGTTCGTTTGCCCAGTACTAGTCACTCCCAGACGAGTGTGGCTGAAACCTTTGTGTAGAAACTTGGGCACAAGGAGCAGTGCTGTTGCTTTAAGAATTTTATGCACTAACACTTCGCCAACCATCTCTATACCTATAGCCAAATTTTTGGGTTGGGCATGGACCCTAAGGGCGCAAGCCTGTGGTAAACACCAGAAACATCCCCTCCATCTAGCCCAAATTGTTGCAACACAGTCTGAAATTACGCCTACTGATTCTTCATAATCCTGTAGTTGATGGGGGTTTATTAATCATGTATTAGTAACTTTGTTGTTATATTGACTTGTTTAATGCTTTTTTAAAAAAAATGTGATGTCTGGATTTATGTTTGTGTCTTTTATGATTTATATTTTAAAATCGAATAAAGACTAATGATGATGATGCTACTAGAAAATGACAACATGACAGATTTTAAAACAGTTATCTGTCAGCAAATACACGATGTTACCAAACGCTTCTCTCACAGTGGTTCTCAAATGCACACAGACTCACAGTGTGATTCTACACAAGCACCTCTATCCTTAGGAGTTTACCAAAACTCATTCGCTACAGTGCAAGTGGTAAGGGAACTGCACACAATCTACATATTTCACGACTACACTTTAGTGTCAATGCCTGACTCATTTAATCAACGCATAAGCAATGACTGGCTTCTAATGCTACTAAAACTTGACAACATGACAGGATTTAAAATAGTTATCTGTCAGCAAATAAACAATGTTACCATATGCTTCTCTCACATTGGTTCCCAAATGCACACAGACTCACAGTGTGATTCTAGACAACAACCACTATCCCTACGAGTTTACCAAACCTTATTTACTACTATGGAAGTGGTAAGAGAACTGCACACAATGTGCATATTTCAAAAGTGCACTTTTGTATCATTGCCTGACTCATTTAATCAACGCATAAGCAAACACTGGCTTCTCATGCTACTAAAACTTGACAACATGACAGGTTTTAAAAGAGTTATCTGTCAGCAAATACAAGATATTACTAAATGCTTCTCTCACAGTGGTTCCCAAATGCACACAGGCTCTCTGTGTGATTCTAGACAAACAACACTATCCCTTGCACTATACCAAAACACATTTCTTCATCTACAAGGAGTACTACATTTTACTGCAGAAACATAACTCATTCCACAAATTCATAAACAATGACTGGTTTCTAATTCTACCAAAATATAAAAACTGCATAGTTATATGTCTACAAACACATGAAAAAAACAAATCCTTATCACAAAATGGTTTCTACATGCACACACACTGTCAATAAGATTGTAGAGAAAAAAAAGTACTCCCTACACTTTAGCAGAAGAAATACATTAGTCTGATTAAAATAAAAATAGTCTACATACATCCCCTCACAATTAAATAACTCACCTTTCAAGATGTTTTGTAGATTAAGAAGTATATCAGTCACACACCAGATATCAGTCACACACCAGATTTTCTTATACAGAATCTCTGCACTGTGCACCTGTCAGCAGAACCAAAGAATGGCAAAGTTTCCCTCTCATTTTCCACACATATACATGTAAACATCAAATCACATTCCTTCCCACATAAATTCAAAAGCAAACACACATTTCTATTGGTTAAACATTTCAACCCTTTCCAAATGACATAAACTTCAACCCTTCCCCCAATCTGCCTTCTGCCCGTTACCATAGAAACAGGTCATGGAACACTGTACTGAGCACACAGGTCACAAGTTCAGCACACACAATGTTGCTAATCAAAACAGCAAGTGTGCTTGACTTCTCAACATATCAGCTTATCATATATAATGTTTCTTTCACGCACTTTTTGTTAACCAATAAGAATCATGCGTTTAAAAAACAGAAACATGCACCCTACCTTTCAGTGTAGAAGGTTGTTAAACAACCAATGATTTCTTGTCTTTTTTCAAAATTGCATCTTAGCCACTATTTTAGAAACATCTTACTTTCCAAACTGCCATTTCATTTACAGAGACCATCTGAGTGGTGCATCCAGACCTCCTTACAAGATGCTTACAGTGTGGATTGTGGGACACAGCTTTATTTTCTGGAGCCAAATGTTGGAAGAAAACAAAGGCATTCACAAAGACCTCAGCCCACTCTCTGGCGTCGGGGGATTCGCCGGCGCCCAGAGATTCTCCGCACCCAAAGAGTCTTCTTTGGCTCCTGCGGCTTCACCTGTACCCGCTCCAGTATCTCTGGCGCCTCAGCCTCAGCCCCGTAAGGCTCAAATAGATCAGGACCAAGGGGCTTCGGATCCTTATCCACCTTTTCCAGGACCAGGAGCGGATCCGTCGCATTTCCTTAATGCGATGTTTAGCATGTTTGCCAAGGCATCCTACCCTACTGGTGCGCTGTCTGGCCCCGTGGGTCTACTTGCCTTTAATTTTGACATCCCCCAGCAGTATGCCCAGGCGCCTTTCATGCCTTTCATGCTGACGGCTCTGTGATGGCAGTGTCCAGCGCCGAGGTTTTTGACTCCCATACCTCAATCTCTGGCGCCGTCTGATGTTGGACCTACGTCTTCCCAGATTCGAGCGGCATTGTTGCCCACTTCAGAAGGTCCTCCTTCAACGCTGGCACCGTTGTCAACGGCGCGGTGGCTGGCGCCGCTGATCCCGAAGCAGCGTTCCAGGAGGGAACCGCAGAAACTGCTGGAGGAAGAGGAGTACCAGCAAGAACATGTGAAGGTTAAATCTCAACTCTGCGGATGACTTCGAGGATCTACAGGAGGCTAGTTGCCTGGATACTTCCCCGGAGTGGGAACTTTCTTCCCCGAAGGCCTTGCCTTCGCAGGACGTTGCCCCTTACCACACAGTCATCAGGAAGGCTGCTGATCTGTTGGACCTTCAGTTACACTCAGCTGAGGTAAAATATATTGACTGAAGTGTTGCATTCTCCCTCCTCTTCTGTTGAATCTGTGCTGCCTTTTAACAAGGCATTGACGGAGCTGATTATGGAGGTGTGGCAGAAGCCTTTGTCTGCTCTTGGAGTTTCTAGGTCAGTGGCAATACGCTATAAGCCTGCTCCTGGTGATCCAGCTTTCCTCTCTTCCCATCCTTTGCCAGAAAGCTTGGTAGTTCAGGCTTCTTGTTCCAAGCAGTCAACTGGGTCTGTCCCTACTACCCCGGGGGATAGAGATTCAAAAAAACTTGACCAGTCTGCCAAAAATGTGTTCTCCTCAACAAGTATGGCTCTAAAGTCAACAAATGCCACATGTTTGTAGGAAGGTACATTCATATACTAATGGACGCTGTCAACCAAGTAGCTCCTAAGTTGCCTGAAGATGATCGGGTACACTTTTTGGAAGGGCTATCAAACACACAAGCGGCAGCTGGTCAGGTCATTTAGTCAGGTCTGGACACGGCGGCCTCAGTCGCCAGGGTAATGGGCTCCTCGGTGGTTACCGGGAGGCATGCATGACTTAGGTCTTCAGACTTCTTTCTGGATGTACAAGCTACTTTGCTTGATCTACCCTTCGATGTATCCAGATTGTTTGGAGCAAAGGCGGATTCTGCGCTGCAGCACTTCAAGGACAGTAGGGCTTGCAGTCCCAGCCCAGAGGCTATGGATACAAAAGGTGCAGAGGCTTTGGGAAGGTGGCTTCCTTTCGAGGCCATCAACAGCTGCAGCAACAGGAGAACCCTCTGTACAGGTCGTATAGAGGAAAAGGTCAAGTCCGTCTGCGAGGAGCTTCTCGACTTCTCCTCCTCCTCCTCTCCTGTCCCCACCACTGGTACCACAGAAAGCAGCTGTAGATCCCCCATCTTGGAGCATGCTGGTCCTGCAGGGGGCCTGAGTCCCATTTTCTACAAGATTGGAAATCGGTTACTTCGGACCGCTGGGTTTTGAATTTTGTGGAAAATGGGTACGCCCTGCCTTTTCAAGAGTTTCCACCTACTTACCCTCCTCGCCAGGACTGGTGTTCAGAGGACCACTTGCTGCTTTTGCAGCAGGGGGTTCTTGCCTTGTTGCAGAAAGGTTCGATAGATGTTGTTCAGGTGTAGGAAAGGGGTCAGGGATGTTATTCCTGTTATTTCCTGATCCCCAAGAAGGATGTTCGTTTGAGACCAATCCTGTACCTAAGGGTTTTGAATTTTTACCCATATATATATATATATCTATATGTGTGTGTGTGTGTGTGTACTCCGGGGACCCCGCTTATGACTTTGATGAGGATACCCCTGAAAGAGAACTAGGATTACAGGTAAGTTATCCTTACTGCTAGATCAAGGACGCAAGTACGTCGCTGCACATGCTTCGTCGGATGGAATTGGATGCCGACGGGAAGACTGAAATACTGGGTCCTGCTCTCACTGGTTTGCGAGCCGAGTGGAGAGCAGGACTTCCAAGTAGGTTGAAGAGCAGCATGTCACCCTTGACAAAGGAAGTGCGTGGCTATCCACTGTTTGGTGCTGTTCGCAATCTGAACCAAGCGATTGCTATCCCAACCCTTTTGGTTGTTTTTCTTCACTTTTTTACTTTACAGTATGGGGTCTTCAGTGCATTCCTTTGCCCGCTACTTTCTGAGGCTAATGCAAAACCTTTACAGTGTGTGACTACAGGGGCATGGTCCTCCCGTGTGGTTATTTAGGATTCCACAGTAGGGTAGATCCCAGTGTGTGAATGATATCGCGCAGACTACTGCGAAGCGACACTATTAACACAAAGCAAGGTATGCTGATTAAAACTTTATCTGTGAGATAAACATACACAGAGCGTGGCACCTGCAGTACGATTAGAACAATATATGAGTGACTAATACATGTTTTCATGACAGCATGTGTAATAGTTTTATTAAAATATCCAACAAAGTTTGAGTCCCGAGTATTGATCATCACCGTGGGTGAAAGATCAGGAAGAAAGATGATATATAGCTTTTTCAAAGACACCATTTTGCGGATAATGGTTTGGATTTCTATGTGCTTCTCTACCTTTGGAATCAAGACCTATTACAGCTATTTATAGGTGAGTAATATCTCACCTTGCATGCATGAGAGTGATGCCTGTTTTGAATGGTGTGAATATAAATCCGGGGCAGTGTGTTTTGCATTCTGATGAAAGCCCTGGACCATGGTGGACATAGGTGAAGGGCTGAAAAATTATCAGACAATTGTTAGGGTAATTGGGCCCTAATATCCTTAGCCCAATTTGGGATTCTGATGCAATTATACCCAAACAACCTTTAATAAATAGATACTGAGGTTGGTTTAAGGAATGTTTATCTTCTTAGGTGCTCTGGCTGTGAAAAATATTCAAAGCTCCCATCCTGGTTTTTAGGGAACAGAATGAGATCCGATGATCAAGGTTGCCACTACTAGAGTGGGTGAGGGTCTAACAAAAGAACATTTTATTTTTTCTGCATTAGCAAGGTGTCTTTTGTAAAGCAAATCTCTGCAGAAGCAGAGGATGCTCAGTCGTGCTTTTTTAAGCTTTAGAACATACCTGAAATTAACCTAATTTGAGGTGTATCTATTATCAGAAGCAGTGTGATCATGTTGGCTTATTTTCTGTTTAATAGCACTTTTTGTGTGTTTAACACAATATTTCACTTTGGGAGGTAGAAAATGAATTTTTAATAAATTAGCATTCTCTGCAAGATAAAGGATAAAAAGAGAGGGAAGGTGGGGCTCCTGCACGCATGGTCCGGAACATGGGGATTGCGGTGGGGCCCCCTGGGACCGCTGGGGAGTCTGCTCAGGATGAGGCCACTTGAGTATTTTCCGTGAGGAAGCGGCATTTGTACAATATCTTAAGACGTGCCGAGTGGTCGGGTTGGAGGCGTGGTGTGCATATGTGGGGCAGTGTGAAGCCTCTGGTCTTTTTGAGAACAATGATGGGGCTCACCCCATAAGTTTGAGTTAGGCTCTCTCGATACATGGGGCACTGTATGCCTCAACCGGATGGGGTTTGACGCGGGCACACTGACAAGGGGGGGTGGGGGTAGAGAGGGGGTGGGGTGGGGGTGTTAGGGGAGAAAATGTTGAGGAACTAGTTTCTCCTGAAAAGTCCTATGCTACCTAGTTCTCTTGCAAGAGGCTATTGTATGTAACGTTGATTTAATGCTGCGATGGTTGGGGAAAACTCATTAAATATTCTTTAAACAAAAGGATAGAAAGAGAGCTTCATTAAACTTTGCCAAACACAAAAGAGCTTCCTTACCTCAGGTGCCAACAAATACTAATAAATTATTAATTTTTAATTTTGTAATGATAATTAAAGTGAGTTTTGGGTGATCCATGAAATGTCACGGAAAGCACTATGTGTTTTTAAAATACCCCTCACACACTATGAATCCCATAGTGTCATGCTTCATCATGGGGGTCTTCCCGTCCCTCTACGGGGCGGGGCGTGCTACTACCTACGACTACGCGGGAGCACTGTTGTTATGATGGTAAGGCTTATGTGTAGTGCAAGGGATGTGAGTGTTTAGAAATATGTGTAAAATATAAAGATTAAAAGAACCCTGGCTAGTAGAAAAAACAATTTTATTCTGTTCTCTAGCTGGGAGCGTTAAAAATGGGGAAGAGAGTAGGAGATATCACGAGTTAGTGGCTACCTACTGGGTCAACATGTTTCGTAAGCAGTCCCCACTGCTTTACTCATCAGGACCAGTAAATTATCCCTTAAACACTAGAGGGATATTGTATCAAGATATGTATGCCTATTCGTATCTATTAACAGACTTAAATGAAAGCTGCGCATGAGGGTACACTGACCTCAATGAAAAATATGACCAAATTGGTATCTGAAAAGAAGAAGAAGAAAAAACACTAGTAATACAAGGCTGTTTCATCGTTGTGGGGTATAAACACATCACCATACTTTAAGTATATGTTGCTGAGAATTCAGTTGATATCGTTTTCGTGATATATTTTTCTAAATATATATAGTTTTCGTGATATATTTTTCTAAATATATATTTTTCATTCTATATCTGAGCGTGTATTTTACTCATCACCCGAATTTAAGGAAAAAAGAAAAAAGGAAAAAGGAAGCAGTTAGACACAGAGGACAGACTATATGTGACATTACCACAGAAACAAACATATAGGTATTATACTATGTGGATTCGCTGGTTGTATACACATATATGGTATAATACGCATGATTGCCCACAGTCATTCACTACATGTAAAAAATCGTAATGTACATACTTTAATTAGGCGTAATGTTCAGGCTTCATGAGCACGCACTGGAGGGGAGGGCGCCTGGTTATAGTCACTATAGAATAGTAAATATCGTATTAGTGAGGGAAAAACGGCAGCCGCCGGTGGAAGGCGAGCCTACCAGACTCCTGACCTGGTTTAACGACTTGGCCGAGTCACAACTTACAGTTTATAGGATCATTCCTTGCTTCCGTGTGCCTCCGTGCTGCTCCGTCGATGTAAACACTGGAGTGAGCATCTGTGTTTTTATTGGCAGAGGGCAGGCAAGAAAAGGACGCAAAACTAGAGCGTAAAAGGGCTTCAAAATGGCCGCCCGACATGGACTGTTCGAGGCACCAATCCCTCACTTCCTGGTTACGGAACGTGTGAAAATAAAAAGTTGTAAAAAAATCGTAATATGAAACAGAGCATAAGGTACCTATGATCAATCGATAATTCAATGTGAATCTTTAAAAATGTCAATATATCGAGCAAAGGGAAAAATAGATATTTGCGAGTATTGTAGCAGCCACATGTTAACACTCCGACAGGGAGCGAGGCACAAAAATCGGCCGAAATCAAAAAAGTTGACAACGATCACAAAGGGAGGAAAAAAGAAATGGGTAATTCATGATTCATTCAAAATGATGTCCATTACTTGATAATTTTCCTCAGTGCTTAGTGAAGCAAAAGTAGACATATCGCCGTCATTGTGGCAGGAGAACACGGAAAGCAGACTGATCATTGGCACTTCATTGAACATCAGGAAAGCGGAGTGCTATAGTTCGTAAAGAGATGTCTGAATGTGTATTTCACCCATTGTCTTCAAGGGGGAGTTTGTAATGGGGTCTGTAAATCGATCGGATCGACCTCAGACATTGTCTATCTTGTTTGGTAGACCAATCATGTACCCACCAAAATGTCATAAAAAAATTCTGGGTGGGTCAGCAAAAGAAGGAATCAAATTGACTTCAGGCATTAGAATTTGTTAATTTAGAGAAAAAGATTAAGGTTTTTAAGAGATTCATTAGTTGAAGTTACACCTGGCTCCATGGAATATCGTCATTAAGGCCCATGATGTTGGTCTTAAGGCGGTGTACCCATCTTTGCTCTTTTTCAAACAGGTATTTGTCATTCGGTACTTGTTCTATGACTGTCCATGATATTTCTTCTGGTGTATGTGCAAAGTCAATGAAGTGGGTTGCCATTTTCGTTGCTCCTTTTTTGCACTTGATGTTGCTTTTATGCTCACCGATTCTTACTTTTACACATCGCGTGGTCATCCCTATGTATTCCAGTTGACACGGACATTTAATCAAATACACAACGTTGTTACTGTTGCAAGTGGTGAATTTTCTCTGTTCCCATTTGGTGCCGTCAAGAAAGGTGATGCTTGTAGTTTTTCTGGTAAGATTACAGACTTTGCATCTTCCACACGGGTGGTGTCCTTGGATTTTAGCCATGGAGGTTGATAGGCCTGTAGATTCATTGCTGCTAGGTCTAGTGTGGACCAACATGTCACGTATGCTTTTACCTCTTCTGTGTGCAAAAATGGGTTTCGGGAGGTTAAGTCCACCACTATTCAAAATGCGCCAATGTTTGTTCACAATTTTGGTAATTTTATTGGAATTAGTGTTATATGTAGTGATGCAGAATGGCCGTTCTTCTTTAGGTTTCGGTGTAATTGGTTCAAGAAGGCTTTCTCTGCAGTTGTTGCGTGCTCTTTTGTATGCTTTCTCAATAATTCGTTTGGGGTATTGTCTTTTAGCTAATTTAGCTTTAAGATCTTCCGATTGGCTTTTGAAGTCTTCAACTTCAGTGCAATTGCGTCGTAGGCGCAAAAATTGTCCATAGGGAAGGTTATCGCGTAGGTGTTTTGGGTGAAAACTCTGATATAGTAGAAGGCAATTTTTTGCTGTAGTTTTGAAATGAGTGGTAGTCACAAGTCTTCCATTTTTAGGTGATATATTTAGGTCAAGGAAAGTCAGCTCCTTATTAGATATCGTACTGGTGAAATTCAGAAATTCATCTTGGTAGTTGAGCCAGGTCATAAATTGATTGGCAGTGATTTCATCACCGTTCCAGATGATCAAGATGTCATCAATGTATCTTTTCCAGATACTGATGTTGCTCTGGAAAGGATTATTGGGATGTAGAATCCTCGTTGTTTCTAGATGATGCACATAGAGACCAGCTATACTGGGAGCAAAGGTGCTCCCCATGCTGGTCCCGTGCTTCTGAAGGTAGATGGTGTCCTCGTATCTAAAGAAATTTTCTCTCAATGCTAGGCTGCAGCATTCCATGATGATGTTTCTAGGTGTTTGATACACCCAATCAGTGTTGAATAGAACCTCCTCGATTATGTTTAGAGTCTCTGTGTGTGGTAAACTAGTGTACAGGCTCTCGACATCACAGCTAATAAGCAGTTGGTGTCTTGGGTCAAAAGGAAGGTCTTCTAATAGTACGAGGACATCTTTTGTGTCTCGCAGGTACGTAGATGTTTTTTGAACCATGGGTCTTAAGAATGCATCTGCGAATTTAGAAACTGGTTCTAAAATAGAACCTATACCAGACACAATCGGGCGACCTGGAGGGTCTTTTAGTTTTTTGTGTATTTTAGGGAGAGTATATAGATAAGGTGTTCTAGGTGAGTCTTGGATAAGAAAGTCTCCTTCTTTTTTCGTTATCCATCCATGTGCTAGTGCCTCTTCCACCATGCTCATAATCTTAATTTTCACCCTTTCAGTTGGATCATTTTCTAAGATTTTGTAATTTCTAGGATCTTGAAGTAAGCGTTTGCATTCTTTGTCATACTGTTCTTTCGATTGTATGACAATGGCCCCTCCTTTATCGGCTGGTTTTATTACCAAGTTTGGATTGCCATTGAGTTCTCGTATTGCTTGTTTTTCAATTGTCGTTAAATTCTGAAAGACATGATTAGTGGTAGGGCGGAGATTCTCCAGATCATTCATCACAGCCTTCTCAAAGGTGAGTAGTTCTATGGGAAGGGTGATATCCGGTGGAATAAAGGTGGATTTGGGTTTTAAACCAGTGTCTCCCTCTTGTGTTTCTCTATGTTCTTTGTCTTTAAAAAAGACTTGTAGTTTCAGTCTTCTCATGAAGTCTTGAATTTCTTTACATAGTAAGAAACCGTCCATGTTAGCTGTGGGTACGAAACCTAGTCCTTTTTCCAGGACTGAAACCTGTGCAGTTGTTAGTGGTTCCTCGGTAAGATTGACTACTAGATTCATTTCTTGCTTGTCGATGCCTTCGTCATGCTCCTGGTGGAAATTCTCGCCTGTTCTTCTTCTCTCGGTGTCCAATGGACATTGTTGCCCCTTCGATTCCTTCCTCTGTTTCTTCCTTGGCGTGTCCCTAAAAAAGGAGTTTGCTCAAAATAGGAGTATTCTTGAGGTGGATACTGCCATGGTGGATATGTCCCTTGAGGATGTGGGAATGGAGGTGGTCCATAAAATTGTGGAGGATACATGGTGGGTCCTTGGAAATTTCCCCATCCTCTCGGTCTTTGTTGATTGGGGCGTCTGTAGTTGTTCCTCATATTGGGATATCTGGGGCTTCTCCCATAGTTAGATCCCGAGCTGCTAGAACCAGTATCGGATGAGTCATCATCTGTAATCACTTCTTGCTGTGGTTTGTAATCCTCCCTGATATATGGATATACCCTCTCATGACTGAATTTACTGGTGTCTTTTTTCAATTTGTTATATTTACTCTGTTTGAGAGTAGCTTCAAAGTCGTTCAGCGTTTTGTTGAGTTCTTCTAGGTGTTTCTTCAAGCTGCTAGGTGACTCGTAACTTTTTAGTCGTATTTCGATAGTTTGAATTTCTGTTTTCAATTCTAATGCCAGTCTGCTAGCTGTTTTTATAATTAGAACGATCCAATCTCTCGTGCAATGCCACGATATCTGTGACCAATCTTTTTTGAACCTCATATCGTGTTGAAAAATGTATGGTTCATTGCGAACGATCAAACCCTGTGGCGCAGCATTCGCTTTCAGATATTCTGACATGAGTAATCCATGGAGGGCCGTTCTTATTTGGGTGCGTCTTAGTTCCTCTAACTCATCCCAGTCATTATTACCGAGTGAGGGTTCTGTAGTATTTAATCCTTCAAAAGTGCCTAGTGATGACAGGATGTTCTCTATTTCTTCATCAGTGAATGTCAAGCCTGCGTTATCTGCCATTGTGTGTTTAGGAGTAACCAGATGGTGTTATGAAGGTATAGCCAAAAAACTGATCTAACTGCTAGATTGTACTCAGAGGAGTAGCTAAAGGGATATTGACCAGAATATGGTCAAATTTAGGGAAACAAACTCCCACAGCTGTACGCTGTCTAAATGCAAAGAAATAATCAAAGAGAGGGAGTGAAGAGGTATTAGGATAGAACCTACCTCCTATCTGATATTTAGTAAACAAAAGTGATTCTACCCTGTCATGGAGTGAAAAAAGTGATTATAAATTATTAATTTTTAATTTTGTAATGATAATTAAAGTGAGTTTTGGGTGATCTATGAAATGTCACGGAAAGCACTATGTGTTTTTAAAATACCCCTCACACACTATGAATCCCATAGTGTCATGCTTCATCATGGGGGTCTTCCCGTCCCTCTACGGGGCGGGGCGTGCTACTACCTACGACTACGCGGGAGCACTGTTGTTATGATGGTAAGGCTTATGTGTAGTGCAAGGGATGTGAGTGTTTAGAAATATGTGTAAAATATAAAGATTAAAAGAACCCTGGCTAGTAGAAAAAACAATTTTATTCTGTTCTCTAGCTGGGAGCGTTAGAAATGGGGAAGAGAGTAGGAGATATCACGAGTTAGTGGCTACCTACTGGGTCAACATGTTTCGTAAGCAGTCCCCACTGCTTTACTCATCAGGACCAGTAAATTATCCCTTAAACACTAGAGGGATATTGTATCAAGATATGTATGCCTATTCGTATCTATTAACAGACTTAAATGAAAGCTGCGCATGAGGGTACACTGACCCCAATGAAAAATATGACCAAATTGGTATCTGAAAAGAAGAAGAAGAAAAAACACTAGTAATACAAGGCTGTTTCATCGTTGTGGGGTATAAACACATCACCATACTTTAAGTATATCGTGCTGAGAATTCAGTTGATATCGTTTTCGTGATATATTTTTCTAAATATATATAGTTTTCGTGATATATTTTTCTAAATATATATTTTTCATTCTATATCTGAGCGTGTATTTTACTCATCACCCGAATTTAAGAAAAAAAGAAAAAAGGAAAAAGGAAGCAGTTAGACACAGAGGACAGACTATATGTGACATTACCACAGAAACAAACATATAGGTATTATACTATGTGGATTCGCTGGTTGTATACACATATATGGTATAATACGCATGATTGCCCACAGTCATTCACTACATGTAAAAAATCGTAATGTACATACTTTAATTAGGCGTAATGTTCAGGCTTCATGAGCACGCACTGGAGGGGAGGGCGCCTGGTTATAGTCACTATAGAATAGTAAATATCGTATTAGTGAGGGAAAAACGGCAGCCGCCGGTGGAAGGCGAGCCTACCAGACTCCTGACCTGGTTTAACGACTTGGCCGAGTCACAACTTACAGTTTATAGGATCATTCCTTGCTTCCGTGTGCCTCCGTGCTGCTCCGTCGATGTAAACACTGGAGTGAGTATCTGTGTTTTTATTGGCAGAGGGCAGGCAAGAAAAGGACGCAAAACTAGAGCGTAAAAGGGCTTCAAAATGGCCGCCCGACATGGACTGTTCGAGGCACCAATCCCTCACTTCCTGGTTACGGAACGTGTGGAAATAAAAAGTTGTAAAAAAATCGTAATATGAAACAGAGCATAAGGTACCTATGATCAATCGATAATTCAATGTGAATCTTTAAAAATGTCAATATATCGAGCAAAGGGAAAAATAGATATTTGCGAGTATTGTAGCAGCCACATGTTAACACTCCGACAGGGAGCGAGGCACAAAAATCGTCCGAAATCAAAAAAGTTGACAACGATCACAAAGGGAGGAAAAAAGAAATGGGTAATTCATGATTCATTCAAAATGATGTCCATTACTTGATAATTTTCCTCAGTGCTTAGTGAAGCAAAAGTAGACATATCGCCGTCATTGTGGCAGGAGAACACGGAAAGCAGACTGATCATTGGCACTTCATTGAACATCAGGAAAGCGGAGTGCTATAGTTCGTAAAGAGATGTCTGAATGTGTATTTCACCCATTGTCTTCAAGGGGGAGTTTGTAATGGGGTCTGTAAATCGATCGGATCGACCTCAGACATTGTCTATCTTGTTTGGTAGACCAATCATGTACCCACCAAAATGTCATAAAAAAATTCTGGGTGGGTCAGCAAAAGAAGGAATCAAATTGACTTCAGGCATTAGAATTTGTTAATTTAGAGAAAAAGATTAAGGTTTTTAAGAGATTCATTAGTTGAAGTTACACCTGGCTCCATGGAATATCGTCATTAAGGCCCATGATGTTGGTCTTAAGGCGGTGTACCCATCTTTGCTCTTTTTCAAACAGGTATTTGTCATTCGGTACTTGTTCTATGACTGTCCATGATATTTCTTCTGGTGTATGTGCAAAGTCAATGAAGTGGGTTGCCATTTTCGTTGCTCCTTTTTTGCACTTGATGTTGCTTTTATGCTCACCGATTCTTACTTTTACACATCGCGTGGTCATCCCTATGTATTCCAGTTGACACGGACATTTAATCAAATACACAACGTTGTTACTGTTGCAAGTGGTGAATTTTCTCTGTTCCCATTTGGTGCCGTCAAGAAAGGTGATGCTTGTAGTTTTTCTGGTAAGATTACAGACTTTGCATCTTCCACACGGGTGGTGTCCTTGGATTTTAGCCATGGAGGTTGATAGGCCTGTAGATTCATTGCTGCTAGGTCTAGTGTGGACCAACATGTCACGTATGCTTTTACCTCTTCTGTGTGCAAAAATGGGTTTCGGGAGGTTAAGTCCACCACTATTCAAAATGCGCCAATGTTTGTTCACAATTTTGGTAATTTTATTGGAATTAGTGTTATATGTAGTGATGCAGAATGGCCGTTCTTCTTTAGGTTTCGGTGTAATTGGTTCAAGAAGGCTTTCTCTGCAGTTGTTGCGTGCTCTTTTGTATGCTTTCTCAATAATTCGTTTGGGGTATTGTCTTTTAGCTAATTTAGCTTTAAAATCTTCCGATTGGCTTTTGAAGTCTTCAACTTCAGTGCAATTGCGTCGTAGGCGCAAAAATTGTCCATAGGGAAGGTTATCGCGTAGGTGTTTTGGGTGAAAACTCTGATATAGTAGAAGGCAATTTTTTGCTGTAGTTTTGAAATGAGTGGTAGTCACAAGTCTTCCATTTTTAGGTGATATATTTAGGTCAAGGAAAGTCAGCTCCTTATTAGATATCGTACTGGTGAAATTCAGAAATTCATCTTGGTAGTTGAGCCAGGTCATAAATTGATTGGCAGTGATTTCATCACCGTTCCAGATGATCAAGATGTCATCAATGTATCTTTTCCAGATACTGATGTTGCTCTGGAAAGGATTATTGGGATGTAGAATCCTCGTTGTTTCTAGATGATGCACATAGAGACCAGCTATACTGGGAGCAAAGGTGCTCCCCATGCTGGTCCCGTGCTTCTGAAGGTAGATGGTGTCCTCGTATCTAAAGAAATTTTCTCTCAATGCTAGGCTGCAGCATTCCATGATGATGTTTCTAGGTGTTTGATACACCCAATCAGTGTTGAATAGAACCTCCTCGATTATGTTTAGAGTCTCTGTGTGTGGTAAACTAGTGTACAGGCTCTCGACATCACAGCTAATAAGCAGTTGGTGTCTTGGGTCAAAAGGAAGGTCTTCTAATAGTACGAGGACATCTTTTGTGTCTCGCAGGTACGTAGATGTTTTTTGAACCATGGGTCTTAAGAATGCATCTGCGAATTTAGAAACTGGTTCTAAAATAGAACCTATACCAGACACAATCGGGCGACCTGGAGGGTCTTTTAGTGTTTTGTGTATTTTAGGGAGAGTATATAGATAAGGTGTTCTAGGTGAGTCTTGGATAAGAAAGTCTCCTTCTTTTTTCGTTATCCATCCATGTGCTAGTGCCTCTTCCACCATGCTCATAATCTTAATTTTCACCCTTTCAGTTGGATCATTTTCTAAGATTTTGTAATTTCTAGGATCTTGAAGTAAGCGTTTGCATTCTTTGTCATACTGTTCTTTCGATTGTATGACAATGGCCCCTCCGTTATCGGCTGGTTTTATTACCAAGTTTGGATTGCCATTGAGTTCTCGTATTGCTTGTTTTTCAATTGTCGTTAAATTCTGAAAGACATGATTAGTGGTAGGGCGGAGATTCTCCAGATCATTCATCACAGCCTTCTCAAAGGTGAGTAGTTCTATGGGAAGGGTGATATCCGGTGGAATAAAGGTGGATTTGGGTTTTAAACCAGTGTCTCCCTCTTGTGTTTCTCTATGTTCTTTGTCTTTAAAAAAGACTTGTAGTTTCAGTCTTCTCATGAAGTCTTGAATTTCTTTACATAGTAAGAAACCGTCCATGTTAGCTGTGGGTACGAAACCTAGTCCTTTTTCCAGGACTGAAACCTGTGCAGTTGTTAGTGGTTCCTCGGTAAGATTGACTACTAGATTCATTTCTTGCTTGTCGATGCCTTCGTCATGCTCCTGGTGGAAATTCTCGCCTGTTCTTCTTCTCTCGGTGTCCAATGGACATTGTTGCCCCTTCGATTCCTTCCTCTGTTTCTTCCTTGGCGTGTCCCTAAAAAAGGAGTTTGGTCAAAATAGGAGTATTCTTGAGGTGGATACTGCCATGGTGGATATGTCCCTTGAGGATGTGGGAATGGAGGTGGTCCATAAAATTGTGGAGGATACATGGTGGGTCCTTGGAAATTTCCCCATCCTCTCGGTCTTTGTTGATTGGGGCGTCTGTAGTTGTTCCTCATATTGGGATATCTGGGGCTTCTCCCATAGTTAGATCCCGAGCTGCTAGAACCAGTATCGGATGAGTCATCATCTGTAATCACTTCTTGCTGTGGTTTGTAATCCTCCCTGATATATGGATATACCCTCTCATGACTGAATTTACTGGTGTCTTTTTTCAATTTGTTATATTTACTCTGTTTGAGAGTAGCTTCAAAGTCGTTCAGCGTTTTGTTGAGTTCTTCTAGGTGTTTCTTCAAGCTGCTAGGTGACTCGTAACTTTTTAGTCGTATTTCGATAGTTTGAATTTCTGTTTTCAATTCTAATGCCAGTCTGCTAGCTGTTTTTAACCTCATATCGTGTTGAAAAATGTATGGTTCATTGCGCCTTCCACCTGCGGCTGCCGTTTTTCCCTCACTAATACGATATTTACTATTCTATAGTGACTATAACCAGGCGCCCTCCCCTCCAGTGCGTGCTCATGAAGCCTGAACATTACGCCTAATTAAAGTATGTACATTACGATTTTTTACATGTAGTGAATGACTGTGGGCAATCATGCGTATTATACCATATATGTGTATACAACCAGCGAATCCACATAGTATAATACCTATATGTTTGTTTCTGTGGTAATGTCACATATAGTCTGTCCTCTGTGTCTAACTGCTTCCTTTTTCCTTTTTTCTTTTTTTCTTAAATTCGGGTGATGAGTAAAATACACGCTCAGATATAGAATGAAAAATATATATTTAGAAAAATATATCACGAAAACTATATATATTTAGAAAAATATATCACGAAAACGATATCAACTGAATTCTCAGCAAGATATACTTAAAGTATGGTGATGTGTTTATACCCCACAACGATGAAACAGCCTTGTATTACTAGTGTTTTTTCTTCTTCTTCTTTTCAGATACCAATTTGGTCATATTTTTCATTGGGGTCAGTGTACCCTCATGCGCAGCTTTCATTTAAGTCTGTTAATAGATACGAATAGGCATACATATCTTGATACAATATCCCTCTAGTGTTTAAGGGATAATTTACTGGTCCTGATGAGTAAAGCAGTGGGGACTGCTTACGAAACATGTTGACCCAGTAGGTAGCCACTAACTCGTGATATCTCCTACTCTCTTCCCCATTTTTAACGCTCCCAGCTAGAGAACAGAATAAAATTGTTTTTTCTACTAGCCAGGGTTCTTTTAATCTTTATATTTTACACATATTTCTAAACACTCACATCCCTTGCACTACACATAAGCCTTACCATCATAACAACAGTGCTCCCGCGTAGTCGTAGGTAGTAGCACGCCCCGCCCCGTAGAGGGACGGGAAGACCCCCATGATGAAGCATGACACTATGGGATTCATAGTGTGTGAGGGGTATTTTAAAAACACATAGTGCTTTCCGTGACATTTCATGGATCACCCAAAACTCACTTTAATTATCATTACAAAATTAAAAATTAATAATTTATAATCACTTTTTTCACTCCATGACAGGGTAGAATCACTTTTGTTTACTAAATATCAGATAGGAGGTAGGTTCTATCCTAATACCTCTTCACTCCCTCTCTTTGATTATTTCTTTGCATTTAGACAGCGTACAGCTGTGGGAGTTTGTTTCCCTAAATTTGACCATATTCTGGTCAATATCCCTTTAGCTACTCCTCTGAGTACAATCTAGCAGTTAGATCAGTTTTTTGGCTATACCTTCATAACACCATCTGGTTACTCCTAAACACACAATGGCAGATAACGCAGGCTTGACATTCACTGATGATGAAATAGAGAACATCCTGTCATCACTAGGCACTTTTGAAGGATTAAATACTACAGAACCCTCACTCGGTAATAATGACTGGGATGAGTTAGAGGAACTAAGACGCACCCAAATAAGAACGGCCCTCCATGGATTACTCATGTCAGAATATCTGAAAGCGAATGCTGCGCCACAGGGTTTGATCGTTCGCAATGAACCATACATTTTTCAACACGATATGAGGTTCAAAAAAGATTGGTCACAGATATCGTGGCATTGCACGAGAGATTGGATCGTTCTAATTATAAAAACAGCTAGCAGACTGGCATTAGAATTGAAAACAGAAATTCAAACTATCGAAATACGACTAAAAAGTTACGAGTCACCTAGCAGCTTGAAGAAACACCTAGAAGAACTCAACAAAACGCTGAACGACTTTGAAGCTACTCTCAAACAGAGTAAATATAACAAATTGAAAAAAGACACCAGTAAATTCAGTCATGAGAGGGTATATCCATATATCAGGGAGGATTACAAACCACAGCAAGAAGTGATTACAGATGATGACTCATCCGATACTGGTTCTAGCAGCTCGGGATCTAACTATGGGAGAAGCCCCAGATATCCCAATATGAGGAACAACTACAGACGCCCCAATCAACAAAGACCGAGAGGATGGGGAAATTTCCAAGGACCCACCATGTATCCTCCACAATTTTATGGACCACCTCCATTCCCACATCCTCAAGGGACATATCCACCATGGCAGTATCCACCTCAAGAATACTCCTATTTTGACCAAACTCCTTTTTTAGGGACACGCCAAGGAAGAAACAGAGGAAGGAATCGAAGGGGCAACAATGTCCATTGGACACCGAGAGAAGAAGAACAGGCGAGAATTTCCACCAGGAGCATGACGAAGGCATCGACAAGCAAGAAATGAATCTAGTAGTCAATCTTACCGAGGAACCACTAACAACTGCACAGGTTTCAGTCCTGGAAAAAGGACTAGGTTTCGTACCCACAGCTAACATGGACGGTTTCTTACTATGTAAAGAAATTCAAGACTTCATGAGAAGACTGAAACTACAAGTCTTTTTTAAAGACAAAGAACATAGAGAAACACAAGAGGGAGACACTGGTTTAAAACCCAAATCCACCTTTATTCCACCGGATATCACCCTTCCCATAGAACTACTCACCTTTGAGAAGGCTGTGATGAATGATCTGGAGAATCTCCGCCCTACCACTAATCATGTCTTTCAGAATTTAACGACAATTGAAAAACAAGCAATACGAGAACTCAATGGCAATCCAAACTTGGTAATAAAACCAGCCGATAAAGGAGGGGCCATTGTCATACAATCGAAAGAACAGTATGACAAAGAATGCAAACGCTTACTTCAAGATCCTAGAAATTACAAAATCTTAGAAAATGATCCAACTGAAAGGGTGAAAATTAAGATTATGAGCATGGTGGAAGAGGCACTAGCACATGGATGGATAACGAAAAAAGAAGGAGACTTTCTTATCCAAGACCCACCTAGAACACCTTATCTATATACTCTCCCTAAAATACACAAAAAACTAAAAGACCCTCCAGGTCGCCCGATTGTGTCTGGTATAGGTTCTATTTTAGAACCAGTTTCTAAATTCGCAGATGCATTCTTAAGACCCATGGTTCAAAAAACATCTACGTACCTGCGAGACACAAAAGATGTCCTCGTACTATTAGAAGACCTTCCTTTTGACCCAAGACACCAACTGCTTATTAGCTGTGATGTCGAGAGCCTGTACACTAGTTTACCACACACAGAGACTCTAAACATAATCGAGGAGGTTCTATTCAACACTGATTGGGTGTATCAAACACCTAGAAACATCATCATGGAATGCTGCAGCTAAGCATTGAGAGAAAATTTCTTTAGATACGAGGACACCATCTACCTTCAGAAGCACGGGACCAGCATGGGGAGCACCTTTGCTCCCAGTATAGCTGGTCTCTATGTGCATCATCTAGAAACAACGAGGATTCTACATCCCAATAATCCTTTCCAGAGCAACATCAGTATCTGGAAAAGATACATTGATGACATCTTGATCATCTGGAACGGTGATGAAATCACTGCCAATCAATTTATGACCTGGCTCAACTACCAAGATGAATTTCTGAATTTCACCAGTACGATATCTAATAAGGAGCTGACTTTCCTTGACCTAAATATATCACCTAAAAATGGAAGACTTGTGACTACCACTCATTTCAAAACTACAGCAAAAAATTGCCTTCTACTATATCAGAGTTTTCACCCAAAACACCTACGCGATAACCTTCCCTATGGACAATTTTTGCGCCTACGACGCAATTGCACTGAAGTTGAAGACTTCAAAAGCCAATCGGAAGATCTTAAAGCTAAATTAGCTAAAAGACAATACCCCAAACAAATTATTGAGAAAGCATACAAAAGAGCACGCAACAACTGCAGAGAAAGCCTTCTTGAACCAATTACACCGAAACCTAAAGAAGAACGGCCATTCTGCATCACTACATATAACACTAATTCCAATAAAATTACCAAAATTGTGAACAAACATTGGCGCATTTTGAATAGTGGTGGACTTAACCTCCCGAAACCCATTTTTGCACACAGAAGAGGTAAAAGCATACGTGACATGTTGGTCCACACTAGACCTAGCAGCAATGAATCTACAGGCCTATCAACCTCCATGGCTAAAATCCAAGGACACCACCCGTGTGGAAGATGCAAAGTCTGTAATCTTACCAGAAAAACTACAAGCATCACCTTTCTTGACGGCACCAAATGGGAACAGAGAAAATTCACCACTTGCAACAGTAACAACGTTGTGTATTTGATTAAATGTCCGTGTCAACTGGAATACATAGGGATGACCACGCGATGTGTAAAAGTAAGAATCGGTGAGCATAAAAGCAACATCAAGTGCAAAAAAGGAGCAACGAAAATGGCAACCCACTTCATTGACTTTGCACATACACCAGAAGAAATATCATGGACAGTCATAGAACAAGTACCGAATGACAAATACCTGTTTGAAAAAGAGCAAAGATGGGTACACCGCCTTAAGACCAACATCATGGGCCTTAATGACGATATTCCATGGAGCCAGGTGTAACTTCAACTAATGAATCTCTTAAAAACCTTAATCTTTTTCTCTAAATTAACAAATTCTAATGCCTGAAGTTTATTTGATTCCTTCTTTTGCTGACCCACCCAGAATTTTTTTATGACATTTTGGTGGGTACATGATTGGTCTACCAAACAAGATAGACAATGTCTGAGGTCGATCCGATCGATTTACAGACCCCATTACAAACTCCCCCTTGAAGACAATGGGTGAAATACACATTCAGACATCTCTTTACGAACTATAGCACTCCGCTTTCCTGATGTTCAATGAAGTGCCAATGATCAGTCTGCTTTCCGTGTTCTCCTGCCACAATGACGGCGATATGTCTACTTTTGCTTCACTAAGCACTGAGGAAAATTATCAAGTAATGGACATCATTTTGAATGAATCATGAATTACCCATTTCTTTTTTCCTCCCTTTGTGAACGTTGTCAACTTTTTTGATTTCGGCCGATTTTTGTGCCTCGCTCCCTGTCGGAGTGTTAACATGTGGCTGCTACAATACTCGCAAATATCTATTTTTCCCTTTGCTCGATATATTGACATTTTTAAAGATTCACATTGAATTATCGATTGATCATAGGTACCTTATGCTCTGTTTCATATTACGATTTTTTTACAACTTTTTATTTCCACACGTTCCGTAACCAGGAAGTGAGGGATTGGTGCCTCGAACAGTCCATGTCGGGCGGCCATTTTGAAGCCCTTTTACGCTCTAGTTTTGCGTCCTTTTCTTGCCTGCCCTCTGCCAATAAAAACACAGATGCTCACTCCAGTGTTTACATCGACGGAGCAGCACGGAGGCACACGGAAGCAAGGAATGATCCTATAAACTGTAAGTTGTGACTCGGCCAAGTCGTTAAACCAGGTCAGGAGTCTGGTAGGCTCGCCTTCCACCGGCGGCTGCCGTTTTTCCCTCACTAATACGATATTTACTATTCTATAGTGACTATAACCAGGCGCCCTCCCCTCCAGTGCGTGCTAATGAAGCCTGAACATTACTCCTAATTAAAGTATGTACATTACGATTTTTTACATGTAGTGAATGACTGTGGGCAATCATGCGTATTATACCATATATGTGTATACAACCAGCGAATCCACATAGTATAATACCTATATGTTTGTTTCTGTGGTAATGTCACATATAGTCTGTCCTCTGTGTCTAACTGCTTCCTTTTTCCTTTTTTCTTTTTTTCTTAAATTCGGGTGATGAGTAAAATACACGCTCAGATATAGAATGAAAAATATATATTTAGAAAAATATATCACGAAAACTATATATATTTAGAAAAATATATCACGAAAACGATATCAACTGAATTCTCAGCAAGATATACTTAAAGTATGGTGATGTGTTTATACCCCACAACGATGAAACAGCCTTGTATTACTAGTGTTTTTTCTTCTTCTTCTTTTCAGATACCAATTTGGTCATATTTTTCATTGGGGTCAGTGTACCCTCATGCGCAGCTTTCATTTAAGTCTGTTAATAGATACGAATAGGCATACATATCTTGATACAATATCCCTCTAGTGTTTAAGGGATAATTTACTGGTCCTGATGAGTAAAGCAGTGGGGACTGCTTACGAAACATGTTGACCCAGTAGGTAGCCACTAACTCGTGATATCTCCTACTCTCTTCCCCATTTTTAACGCTCCCAGCTAGAGAACAGAATAAAATTGTTTTTTCTACTAGCCAGGGTTCTTTTAATCTTTATATTTTACACATATTTCTAAACACTCACATCCCTTGCACTACACATAAGCCTTACCATCATAACAACAGTGCTCCCGCGTAGTCGTAGGTAGTAGCACGCCCCACCCCGTAGAGGGACGGGAAGACCCCCATGATGAAGCATGACACTATGGGATTCATAGTGTGTGAGGGGTATTTTAAAAACACATAGTGCTTTCCGTGACATTTCATGGATCACCCAAAACTCACTTTAATTATCATTACAAAATTAAAAATTAATAATTTATAATCACTTTTTTCACTCCATGACAGGGTAGAATCACTTTTGTTTACTAAATATCAGATAGGAGGTAGGTTCTATCCTAATACCTCTTCACTCCCTCTCTTTGATTATTTCTTTGCCAACAAATACTAGAATGATCTAAGGCTTGAGGGGGCAAAATGACCCTCAACCCTTTAATAAAAAAAATATACCTTTTCTATGTGGTCCCCAGGGCCTGATAAGTCTTGGGGAAGGGGGTCAGGTGCCCTCCCTCCCCTTTCATAATTTCATATTGTGTTTGCTTTGTTTGCACTTAGTTGGCAGGGTATGCCCAGACATGGGTCCTTTGCTCACTTTGCCACTGGATTCAAGCTAGTCTGGTTGATGAGGGGTCCCAGGATGCCCATATGCAGTCCAGGGAAGATGTGGCTTGGCAGTTTTGGCTGTACGGTTCAAAGAGGAACAGGGTTAAGGCTGATTTTAATATGGCTGGGTCTGAACTGAGGTGACAAAGTGAGCAAAAGAACGATGATGTATTCACCCCAGATCTAATAGTGACCGGAGGTGAGAGTAACTTTTGAGCGCTCCATCCATCATCTTTTGCTTTCTGAAATAAAAGTAACAAAGTAATATTTTTATGCAAAACAATTGGTCTTGGATTCAGTCTTTGAGTGTGTGTAATCATTTCTTGCCTGAGAGTGTACAAGAAAAACTTAACAAAACTCTCTGATAAGCCTAACTGCTCAACTACACTACCAAAAAACAGAGTATGGTATTATCTACCTTAGCCTCTTTAAAGCCTCTGAGGATCCACTGGACTCTGTGCACACTGTACCTTACTTTAGTATAGTATATACAGAGCCAGCTTCCCACCTCGCTTAAAATAAGCAACGTCTGAAGGTGCTAAAAATTATACTACCTGAGACAATTCTGTCTAATAACTTAAGGCTGCTTACTATACTTAGTATGTTGTATGTAGAATCTTTGTCCTGTTTCATACTTTTTATGCAGAGTCTAAAAACTTGTGTGGAACAAATGTACTTGCCCACTCGGTATGGCGAGTCAAATTTTATCAGGGTGAGCCGTATTTAGGGCCTACTCACCCCTTATGGTAAGCTGACAAACAACAAGTGCTGTGTTTACTCACAAAGTGAACGAGAATTAAAGATGCCTTTAAATCTTGTTTTTATCTTGTCATGTTTATTCTGTTATCAGAGACAGAGGTCAAAAGTCAGTTTCCATCTACAATTAAGTTTCTTTCTCTGACTGCAGTTTGAGGAGTTTGTAAAGTGAACTGTCTGGCAAATGTGCTGTACAAAAAGTGTGATATGGCAGGCTGTAGGATGTTCTGTTTTATTCTAACATTTACAGAGCTAAAAAGTGAACTGTACAAACATTTTCAAATAAATTCCAGTAGTTATGAAAGCCCTTGTTTTGTAATTCCATGTGATGAAAAAAAATATTTTAATAGGATGACAACAAATCAGAACACTTAATGATGTGCAAATGATAAATATGTTTCCTGAAACCAATATCAACAGAATA
Source organism: Triturus cristatus (assembly GCF_964204655.1). NCBI lineage: Eukaryota > Metazoa > Chordata > Amphibia > Caudata > Salamandridae > Triturus > Triturus cristatus. The sequence goes on along the minus strand of NC_140586.1, from coordinate 80,097,613 downwards.
TTGTTTATACACTACATAATTTTGAGTAAAACTACATGTTGCCTATTTTAATGGAAAATGTGCTGTCTGTAAATGATAGTTCATTGCCACCTCATGGTTTAGTAATGTATTAATTAAAAGTGAGTTTTTAAAGTCGCACTGAGAAACATTCCTGCCCTGATGGCAATATTGTGAGTGAACTAAGAGGCAAGTCAGGGGTCATGTGTACCCTATGTGTGGGCTTGATTCTTATTATGCATGGAGCAAATGTTTAGTCCAATAAATCAAACCAAATAGGTCTTCTTGTTTTTTTATACAGCAGGAATGCTGAATTCGGAAATTGGAAGGTGCTCTAATAGGTGATAATGAAGAAAATGGTGGCTCTGCAAAATAAAATAGGGTGTCATAATGAGACCAGTTTATGAGTCCAGTACATTGTAGTTAGGTCGAATAGATTATTCAAGTTCCTAGAACTACAGGTCTAGTAAAATGTTTATGATTTTTCGAGGCCTGTGTTGAACACAAGTTCTCAACTGTCACTTGCACACAGGGTTACTGTTCATTGCAAATCATTTATAATTTGTTCAGTACCTCTACGCCCCTATGATGCATTAGGAGCACATGCGTTTTGTAAATACTAACACCCATCATCTCTACACAGGGTGTACCAAATTAGGTAGAAAAGTAATATGGTAGTTACTCATCACTATGGAAACTGTAAAAAAAAAAAACGAACACACTCATTGGATGATGTCATGAGTGAGTGATGTCACTTATGTAATTTGAGATGTCATCAGTGATATAGAACATGTCATGAGTGATGTATGTGAGGTCATAATCAGGGAGTGCATGGCGGGGCGCAAGTTATAGGTAGCTCTACTAACTATAACTGGTGAATATCTGTGTTTTTTTTTAGTTCAAAACATTAATGCTGTCACTGACAGATTAATCTAACTATATTGTTACTTTAACCTTTGGTTTAATCCCTATATGGTTTAGGGACGGGTATGGGTATAGTGACAAGGGTTGTTTTAGGGTTTAGGGGTGGGTAAGACTATTGGGTTGTAAGGTTTTTTTAGGGTTAAGGGAGGGGTTGGTAGGGGTATATGTGGAAATGTGTATTCTCCAGTATTGGGGTGTCTTTCATAGATTCACATGCTTGAATATTCCCCGTCGTCCAAGTGTGAGTCCCACGGTATATAAAAAGCAATAAGTCTCATGTGTATATATATATATATATATATATATATATATATACATACATAAACCACATAAGAGCATATACATATCTAAATAAACTGTATATATAATTCAAAATAACATATCAAGTGAAAATACCATAGGATAGCATTGACACATAGGAAAGCATTGAGGAAAAAGAATCACTTTACTGACATATCCTTGTCGTTTTATAGTCCAAACTCTAGCCAATCAGGCGCAAGTACCCTCTAGAACCTTCTCCTCAGAGGCTCAGGCCCTCAGATTTTCTACCGCACGTCGTGTGAAGGGAGTCTCCCTGAGCTCTGCTCAGTCTTTGGTCTGGTTAGAATTTTTCTCATCATGTCTTCAAGTAAGAAGTCTCTTTTCCGTCCCGGTTCCTCTTGTGGGAAGTTAAGACTTTTTTCTGAGGACCCTCATGAAAAATGTATCTATTGTCTTTACCCTGACCATAAGGTAGCCAACTGTAAAATTTGTAGAACTTTCTCTCAAAAGACTCTGAAGGACACGGAGGGTCGCCTATTGTTGTGGCTTCAAAAACTAAAGGATACGGATAACCCCCTTTCTGAAGTGGAAAGTGTGGCCTTTGCTCGAACAGGAGTCTCCTCCAAGCGTAGTAGTGTTCAGGACTTGCCGTCTCCCTTTCTAAAAAATAAGAGACTTCATCTTGGAGAAGTGTCTGCAGACCAAGTCTCTGTTACTACGCCAACGCCCCCAAGATCTAGCTCTCAGGCGTCTCTGAATCCGTTAACGCATGTTTCTGGTCAAAAACGTGCAAAACCGTCGACGGGCCCGTCGACGGTCCCTCCGTCGACGAGATCTGCCACTTCATCAACCTCGTCGACGACTGTGACGACGGTGTCGAGCAGATTTCCGGCATCGTCGACGTTTTCACCGTCGACAGTGGTGTGTGTTTCCCTAAAGACTATCTCGTCGACGATTCCATTATCTTCTTCGTCGATGACTAGGAAGATTGTGCTTCGTTGACGATCACCTTGACGACGGTGGTGTCAAATTTTGCAACTATGCCATTGGTGCCAATGTCTACACCAGCACCAGGGTCGGTGAACGACCCCTTGCTGCAGCGTCGTCATGCTGTGCTGGACTCTATCATGATGCCACCGGTCACTCGGCCACTTCATCAGCTATTCCCCTCGGGTGATGAGGAAGTTTCTGATTCTGATGAGGATGTTCAGTCCACTTTTCGGGATGCTCATAGTCCTTCTGAGCTCCATATTAAGTGCCAAGATTTCGAGGAGGATGACTATTCGCAGGACTATTACTGTCAGGAGCAGGAGCAACATCCCCCTGCACAAGTTCCTATCGCGCAGCTTCCTTTGTCGCTGATATCCAACCTTCAATTTATGTTGGAAGATTACAATCGTCGCTTTCCGGCTTCCTCTCATGGTTCTCCACGTGAAACGCCCTCTGACGTTCCGTCTCCTCCTGTGTTGCCAACGATGCCGACACCATCCGCACCTGCATTGGTTCCCCCTGCAACAGATAAGGTTGTGGATAATATGGATACGGAGGAGGGAGAGCTGCAAGACGAGGACTCTATGGCTGACTGGGATGACTATCAAATCAATTCGCCCGCATCGCCTCCAACATCGCCAGTGAACTCACCACCTGTCGACATAATAGGATTCCATCAGCTGATAGAAAGGGCGGCTCAACGTTTTCACCTTCCCATGGTGGTTAGGGAGGAGGACTGCCTTCTGTACGACTTCAAGTCCCAGCCGCAGAAACAGGTACGGGCCGTGCCCATTATTGACTTTATCTGAAATGAAGGCATTAAGCTAATGAAGACGCCTAACTCCATCCCGGCAGTGCTCCCGCGATTGGAGAAGAAGTACAAGGCCCCGGACTCTTCTCCAGCTTGCTTAGTGTCTCAGCCTAAGCCAGACTCGGTGATCACCCAGGCGGCACAACGTCGCTCCAAAAATCCCTCGTCTCCACTTTTGTCACCTCCGGATTGTGACGGCCGCCGCCTGGATACCATTGGCAAAAAGTTTTCGACCATGGCTTCAACAACAGTCCGAGCAGCAAATTCTTTGGCCATCCTCGGTCGTTACGATCGACAAATGTGGTCGGGCATGGCAACTTTGGTTAAGCTCATCCCAGAAGACTCTAGAGCGGACGTTCTAAAGATCCTGCAAGAGGGTGAGAGGGCATCCTCCGAAATCATCGACTGCTCCGTCGACATTGCCTCCACGGGCTTTCGTCAATTGGCTGGAGCGGCTGTTTTAAGAAGACAGGGTTGGCTTCGTTCCACCTCGTTCCGACAGGAGGTCCAGGCCAAGATTCTGGACATGCCTTACGATGGAGAATCTTTGTTCGGCCAACATGTGGAGGACGCTTTGCAAGCCATCAAGAAGGGCACGGAGACGGCTCGCTCCCTCGGCACTCTCCAGTTCCAGAAGCAGCCCTTTCGGGGTGCGCGCAGCCGCGGCACCTCCTCTTCTTCCTTTCGTGGGTCTTCTTCCCAATACCGCTCCTACAACCAAGGACAACAATGTTATTCCTCACAGCCGCATCAGTCTTACAGGCAGCAGTCTGGCAAATCTTATAGAGGGAGGTCCAATTACAGGGGAAACTCCTCCAAGAAACAATGACTGTGTACATCAAGGGTCCCCTCTCTCCAGTTTTTCCCTTTCTCCAGTTGGAGGACGAATCTCCCAGTTCTTTTCGAATTGGTCCTCAATCAATTCGGACCGTTGGGTTTTGGACATTATTTCAAGGGGCCATGCCTTAGAGTTTGTAAAGGTCCCCCCACAAACCTCTCCATCCGGACCTCCTCCCGCTCACCTCAAAGAACTTTTCAACCAAATCCAGATAATGCTCAAGAAAGGGGCCATCAAAGTGGTTCCAAAATCACAAAAGGGGTTGGGATTCTATTCCCGTTTTTTCCTCATACTAAAGAAATCTGGGGAGTGGCGCCCCATCCTCGATCTAAGGTCTCTCAACAAATTTCTCAAGGACCAATCATTCCGCATGCTCACGCTAAAGGACATCCTTCAATTCTTCTCTCAGGGCGATTTCATGACGACAATCGACCTTCAGGGTGCTTACTTCCATGTGCCCATAATTCCACGCCACAGGAAATACTTACGTTTTCGTGTAGGCCACAGGGATTTCCAATTCAAGGTCCTGCCCTTCGGCCTCCGCTCAGCTCCTTGAGTCTTCACAAAGATCCTGGCCCCGGTGGTGGCCCATTTGAGACTAACGGGCATTCAAATATTCCCGTATTTGGACGATTGTCTCATCAAATCTCAGTCCTCCCACCAAGCGGAACTCGATACTCAGCGCTGTCTCACTCTGTTTCAGTCTCTGGGCTTGTCAATCAACGTGCAAAAGTCTCAGCTCACGCCAGCTCTGTACAAGACCTTTCTCGGCGCTACCATCGATACGAGCAGGGCTATGGCCTTTGCCTCTGCAGAGCGGCAGACACGCATTCGACTCCTCGCAAGCTCCATCGCAGCAAAGCAGTCAGTTTCAGTCCGCATATTAAAGTCCTTTCTGGGGATGGCGTCCTCCTGCTTCGCTTTGATCCCACATTGCAGACTGAAGAGTCGTACCATTCAGGAGGAATTGGACAAGCAGTGGCGTCAGGTCTCCGGTTCCTTCAACGACCAGCTTGTGGTGACAGCTCGCATGGCTCAAGCACTGCATTGGTGGACTCGTCCTTCCAACATCGCAGCGGGAACATCTTTTCTGGCGACAACCCCAGAGCTCGTTCTTACCACGGATGCATCCATGGAAGGATGGGGCGGACATCTTCAAGATCTGTCCGTCAAAGGCAAGTGGACAATGGTTCAGCGTTCCTGGCACATCAACAGATTGGAGCTGATGGCCATTTTCCTGGCGTTGAAATCCTTCTGCCTCCAGCTCCAGGGGGAGTCAGTCCTTATTCAGACGGACAACACCACCAGCATGCACTACCTGAACAAGCAGGGCGGGACAAGGTCTCCGCTGCTTTCCCGACTGGCTCAGAGGATTTGGAGTTGGGCCATAGTCCATCGGATTACGCTCCTGGCAGTTCACCTGCCCGGCATTTCCAATATTCTAGCGGATGCACTCAGTCGGTCAACGTCATCGACCCACGAGTGGGAATTGCACCAGCCGACTCTAGACTTCGTCTTCGGTCTTTGCAACCCCACAGAACAGCAAATGCCAGTCCTACGCAAGCTGGTTTCCCCACAAAGGGTCGTGCGGAAATGCCCTTTCGATAAATTGGTGCAGGATATTTGTGTACGCTTTTCCGCCAATCCCTCTGATTCATCGAGTGTTGCGGAAGATGCGGCAACAACCGTGCCATGTGCTCCTCATAGCTCCACGGTGGCCTCGGCAGGCATGGTTCTCGGAGTTGCTCCTCCTCTCCCAATGCGAACCCATCCTTCTTCACTCGAGGCCGGATCTTCTAACAATGAACGACGGTCGGATATGCCATCCGAATCCCAGTTCACTCAGCTTGTCGGCTTGGAACCTGAGTACCTTGAATTTGCTCATTTGAACATTCCACCAGCCTGCAGGGAGGTGTTAGCTAGGGCGAGGGCGCCCTCCACAGTGAAGACTTATAAGCTAAAGTGGAAGCGATTTTGTCTTTGGTGTGCGTCGGTCCACATCCATCCAGTGCACGCCTCCCCGGAACACATTCTGCTGTTCTTCCTGCAGTTGGCGCAGTCTGGACTGTCGCACTCTACCTTAAAGGTCTTTCTAGCGGCAATATCTCGGTTTCGTCAGGACTGCTCGTCCTCCCTCTATTCATCTAGAGCAGGGGTCTTCAAACTGTGGGGCGCGACCCCCAGGGGGGCCGTGGAGTGATGCAAAGGGGGTCGCGCCTTCCCAGTCACACTTCTGCCCGGCCCAAGGGCTTCAGCCCTCCCCCCCACACTTCCCCCGTCCTGTGTCTCAGCCCGGCTGCTGCAGTGAAACTTGAGCTGCTGGGGGCTCAGCTGGGCAGTGTCTGGATTCCTATCTCCGGCACCCCGTGTTTTTTCACAGGTCTTTAAAGACCATTTGCATTTTAACATGCCTTTCTAACCTGGTTACAGAGGCTTAGGTTTTTTTGCTGGTTCCAGTACCCCCTGGGTCCCCACTGTGCCTATTTCTTACATTTGGATTCTACATTCACTGCCGTAGTGTGAGAATGCATTTCATGGAAAGGAATACAAAGTTGGCTTCCTGGTGGCGCCGTGTGTGAAAGTTTATTGTGCTTTTGAAGCACCTGCTGCAGCGTTTCTTTCCCCGGCAATTACCAGGCCTCACATAAATGTCAAGATAACTTGTGTGATTAATTATCTTCCTGGAGAGAGATCAGTGTTTTGTATACTTGAGGTTTTGACTTAGGTGAAGTTAGTGCAGAGGGTTAATATGCCTGCTGCAAAGAACGTGTACCAAGTAGATTACAGAGTGCGTATGATGTGAAGAGATCAGCAGGTTACTGCTTTCAAAAGAGACATCCTTTTGTTACTTGCAATTTATAACTTAAAGTCCTGATATAGAATAGTGAGATATTAACTTTCATCCTAGAACAGCATGCACACTACAAAGAATACCTTATTAGACCATTGATTAATGTTGCAAAAAGGGTTAATTTGGCTAGAAATCAATTCTTATTATTAAAGGAAACTCCCAACTATGCTGTTTCTTTTTCGACTCTGAGTTTGTGCTTCTCCACACCAAGCACTCTTGAACTATACTGCCTACCAGTATGGATGACATGTGACTCCTATACTTTTAGTCCTTTGGCTTATGTAACATTTCCTATACACTGATTTACACACTTATGATTGTCTCTGTGTAATGTGTGTGTGATGCAAAGTGCTCGGACACCCTACACTGGTATGAGTGGCACTATATAATTAATTCAATGCATCTGAGAGTGTGGGGTTATGGAGACTTGGTCACTGTTAAAGGGTGCTAGTGAGAGAATCCGTGGTGGGGGTGGTCATTGGGGGGGCACCAACAAACATTGTCGCACAGGGCACCACCAGCACTAAAGCCGGCCCTGGGAAGTATGCACAGATAAGCGCTGAAAATACCGCTTTAGGTGACTGCTTTTTTTTGTACCGACAGGGCCATCAAAATAATCTGCTGGTAACCCTAACCATAGGACTGGAAGTTTGTTGCAGGATCAGCACATTATTTATTTCCTTCACCCTCGATCCCCGATTAATGCCGCAATAGTTTAACTTAGATCTTAAAGTCTACGCCCCGTCAATAACATGCTGAGTTACTTCATGGGTCTGGGAATGCACCCTGCATTCAGACAACTCATTCCTCATTCTCGCCCTTTATTGTCATGCTCACCTTGCACTCACAGTGATCACAATGCACTCACACTGATCACCATGCACTTGCACCATTCACCCGCTCACCTTGCACTCACAGTGATCACAATGCACTCACACTGATCACCATGCACTTGCACCATTCACCCGCTCACCCTGCACTCACAGTGATCACAATTCACTCACACTGATCACCATGCACTTGCACCATTCACCCGCTCACCTTGCACTCACAGCGATCACAATGCACTCACACTGATCACCATGCACTTGCACCATTCACCCGCTCACCTTGCACTCACAGTGATCACAATGCACTCACACTGATCACCATGCACTTGCACCATTCACCCGCTCACCCTGCACTCACAGTGATCACAATGCACTCACACTGATCACCATGCACTTGCACCATTCACCCGCTCACCTTGCACTCACAGTGATCACAATGCACTCACACTGATCACCATGCACTTGCACCATTCACCCGCTCACCTTGCACTCACAGTGATCACTCTGCACTCAAAATGCACTTGTCCTGCTCACACTATACCTCAACCTGCAGTCACACGAGTACACTACTCATCCTGCACTCATGTGACACTTCACTCATCTGTCCCCGTCACTACTCAATATGCAACTCACTCAAACAAGCCCATCAGTAATCATACATTCATTCATACCATTCTGAACTTGCATCCGTACCCAAAATGAGAGAGGACAGCAAGGGAGTGAGAGAATTTGATTGAAGAGGTCAGGGATGAGGAGAAATGTGAATTGCCGAAGAGAAGTGTGGACACGCAAGAAGTGAGTGTGATCCAAAGGTGAGGGCTTCTGTTAGAACAAAGGGGAGATGTGAAAGAGGAATGGGGGGACTGGAGAGGTGTAAGATACAAATAGACAAAAATTTGAATGAAGAGACGAGGTGAATGAGAAGTGCTGAGGGGCACGGGAGGTGACAGGGCCAGAGAGGCCATGAGATAAATGTGAGAGACTGTTAGAGATGAGGGCAGTGAAAGGACAGAATGGCAAGAGGTGATTAAAGGTGAAGTGAGAGGTTGAATGGGGAGAGTTCAGAAGTTGTAAAAAGGGGTGAAAGAAAATGACCTGCAAAGTGAGAGAGGGATCCGGGGTTAGGAGAGGAGAGAGGGATGGAAGGGAGGGGGTGAGAGGAAAGCTGCATGGGTAAACGGCTTAACTCTACACAAAACCGCCAGGGTTTTAAGGGACCCCTGCTTCTTCCGGTCAGGGCCAGGTGAGCTTCTAATGCGGCAGCACGTATTGCTGCAGAGTGGAAGGCCCTTCACAAAGGTTGACTTGAAATCTTTCTGATGATAATTGCTGTATTTTGGTTATAAATGGGTACTGATTGGGTGAAATCTTTCCTCAGCGTTACTTTGTGTAACAAATATCAAAATAATGAAGCAATGCTATCCCAAAATACGCGGCATCACATAACCTCATTTACATTTTCATCCCACGCAATTTAGTCAACCGGTTTAGACATTTTTGTCAGGAGGGGGTCCTTACGCCTCAAAATGTTGACAGGGGGGTCTCGGTATCCAAAAGTTTGAAGACCTCTGATCTAGAGTAATACAGCAATTCTTCAAGGGTCTCTTCCGAATGTTCCCGCCCGTTCGGCGTCCTCCACCCACGTGGCGTCTTAACATCGTATTGGCTCAGCTCATGAAGGCGCCCTTTGAGCCAATCCATTCGGCGGATTTCAAATTCTTAACATGGAAAGTGGCCCTCCTCCTTGCACTGACTTCCTCCCGCAGAGTAAGTGACATTCACGCCTTTACAATACAACCTCTGTTTCTTCAATTTAGATCGGACTGTGTAATTCTCCGCACTAATCCTGCTTTCATGCCTAAAGTGCCATCCGATTTCCATCTCAATGAACCAGTAATCTTGAAGACTTTTTTCCCGCATCCGCAGTCTCCAGCGGAACAGAGTCTACACTCTTTGGACTTAAAGAGATGCCTTAAATTCTACATCAGCAGAACACAATCCTTTCGCAAGTCGGATCAGCTGTTTGTGGCCTACGGACGCACTTGTAAAGGACAGTCGGTTACCAAACCCACGATTGCACGTTGGGTTTCTTCAGCAATCTCCTTTTGCCATCAAAAGGCTGGCAAGCCTCTTTCTTCTGGAGTAAGGGCTCATTCTATGAGAGCAATGTCATCTTCCACTGCCCTGTCGCTGGTGTACCCATCCATCAGATTTGCCGGGCAGCTACGTGGTCCAGCAGGCACACGTTCACGAAGCATTACTGCCTGGAGTCGATTAATGAAGAGGACACGGCTGTGGGACAAGCAGTTCTGCGGAATCTGTTTAACCCCTTCCATGCCCATGACGGAACGGTTCCGTCATGAGCATCGGTTGCGCTGTGCTCATGACGGAACCGTTCCGTCATGGCCCAGCCCGCGCTCGAACCCTTCAGCACCGCGGGGGAATTCCCGCAGCGCTGAAGGGGTTAAATAAGGTGAGCCTCTGCTACTTCCCTCCTCCTTGGGTATTGTCAATTGCGTATTAAATACATTGTCATTGTATTTCATGCAATATTAATACGGCCTTGTCAGCCGGTTGCTGCTTACTGCTCACTCTTCTATTCAAGCATGTGAATCTATGAAAGACACCCCAATACTGGAGAAGAACAAATGTTACTTACCTGTAAACTGTGGTTCTCCAGTATTGGTGTCTTTCATAGATTCACATGCGACCCACCCTCCTCCCCTCAGAGGCTCTCTTCTCCTCATTAGACTCTTTTGTCACTCTTGTGCTATGAAAATCTGAGGGCCTGAGCCTCTGAGGAGAAGGTTCTAGAGGGTGCTTGCGCCTGATTGGCTAGAGTTTGGACTATAAAACGACAAGGATATGTCAGTAAAGTGATTCTTTTTTCTCAATGCTTTCCTATGTGTCAATGCTATCCTATGGTATTTTCACTTGATATGTTATTTTGAATTATATATAAAGTTTATTTAGATATGTATATGCTCTTATGTGGTTTATGTATGTATATATTACCTACTGGCGGTCGCCAGTAGGTAGTTATAGTTAGGACCACGTTTCCATAGGAAAACCTCAACATTCTATTTTGAATAACTTTGGCGCCGGTCGACGAATCCTCGCGAATTTCTCAAAATAGGTGGGGCGCTACGCTCCGCTCCTACCCTGAAAGTCTCGGGGGGATTCGTCAAGCGGGGGCTGAGATAAAAGGGGGGTCCCAAAACGCGTTTTTCCCATGCATTTTTCCATAGGACCTTTAGAACGAGCTACAGCCCGAACGGCTGAACAGAATTACTAGAAATTTGGCAGAGAGGTAGTCCCTAGGTCAAGGAAGTGCCTTTTGTAGGTTTGGTGTAAATCTGTTCAGTAGATTCTGAGAAAATAGCCTTTAAATCAATATATATATCTGAGCCCGCTTACGGTACGCTTACCGTACGCTTACGGTAAGCGTACGGTGGCGTGCGCGAGCGCGATTCTGATTGGCTCTTAGATCTTAGTAAACATTCGAATCGGCAGAAACCAGGAAGCGGCGTCCGCCATTTTGTCTACCGCACTGAGTGTTATGTATCAAACATGATGGCCAAAAACATGTTATGGGGATGTTTTGACAACTCCCTCTCACATAGTCATGTTGAGGGAGTCCCCAAACATCCCCCAAGAGCAAAAACGGCATTATTTTTTTTTCGGCAATTTTGCGGGGTACGCTTACCGTACGCTTACCGTAAGCGTACGGTAAAAAAATAAAAATAAAAAAAACACTATCCACACTTTCTCCACCCCTTGTGCAAATGGTGGCCGAAGGCCACCATTTGTGCATGGCTTATCAGCGCACAGAAATTTCCCAAAAAATTTCAACAGATTACCTATCACAAGGAAGCGCATAATATGTCCTCCATGTGCGCACGGTGCGCGAAGCGCATCGTGCGTACATGGCCCATCTAGCGTAACGTGGGCACGGCACTAACTGCGTAAAGTGGGTGCGCGGTGCGCGAAGCGCACCGCGTGCTCGCGCACGGAACGAACTGCGTTAAGTGGGCGCGCACGCCACGAATGGCGTAAAGTCACTTAGCATTTAAAAAACCGTACAAATTCACTGAAAAAACCATAGGTTTCACACACGTTATAGTTAGGAATTAGCATTTAAAAAACCTTGCAAATTCACTGAAAAAACCATAGGTTTCACACATGTTATAGTTAGCGGAAATTTTACTGATAAAAAACCAATGAAATTGCCCCGTTATAGTTAGTGCTGGCAACTATAACTCACGCGACCGCAATCTTCTGCTGATGACATATGTGTCTTTATGAAAAAAAAATATTTGTAATATATGTATAGCTAAAAATGTATGGAAGAAGACATGGGCAAATAAGTGTCTAAATACAGTATTAGCATCAGCAGAGGATTGCGGTCGCGTGAGTTATAGTTGCCAGCACTAACTATAACGGGGCAATTTCATTGGTTTTTTATCAGTAAAATTTCCGCTAACTATAACATGTGTGAAACCTATGGTTTTTTCAGTGAATATATATATACATGACACTTATTGCCTTATGACTCCCACTTCGACGACGGGGAATATTCAAGCATGTGAATCTATGAAAGACACCAATACTGGAGAACCACAGTTTACAGGTAAGTAACATTTGTTCATATTTTACTTAGCATAAGCGACAGCCATTTTGGCTGTGGTGTCCATTTATTTTTCTTCTTAATTCTTCCGTCCACTGCTGCTCGTCTTTTTCACTCTGCTTGTGTTATCTATTTTAGTTGACTTCCTGACTCAGCTAAAGCAATGTACGTGCTGGGGGTTTGTAGCTGCCAGTGCACCTGGTCTCGGATGTTAACTGTCGACCATTTACTGCTGCCATAAGCACTTCTGCTCCCCCTCCCACTTTGCTGACCAAGTGGTTATTGATCTGCCCTTGTTTGCTGATAGCTATTTCTAAAACTGTTCTTTCCATGTGTGTTCACATGCTTGCATTGCAGAAAACCGGTATAAAAGGGACGATGGTTTGTGAATTCAGTGTACTACCTCCTGCAGCACTTGAGAGTGTTGTGTGGACGCGGGCCCACTCATGATTGATTAATAAACGTGTTATTTATTCCAACTCCAGTGCCGATCTCGATTTTGTTGGTCTTTAAACCTGTGGACAAGAGGGTGACCCTGCACCAGTGTGCCCACTTTTAGGCACATTTCCACAGTTGGTGCCCACACGTGGGGCCCCATCGGAGACGCGGCCGTCCGAAGGAGTGGTCTTGACGGAGAATCTAAATATTACTGAGGATGCGCACTGCATGATGAGACCCTTGTCTTTGCAGGCCAACGTGACTTTTCCGGTTTCCTGATTTGACCCTCCAGGTGGTGGCCGGTCTCGGCTGGGGTTTTCTTTGGCGTAATTTTACAGTGACCATTAGGTCGACCAGAGATTGGCAGGTGGGATTTGGAGACTTCTGTTTGGTAAGGTCGCTGAAGCGACACTCTTGATTTGTTTGGCCTAGGTCTTTTGGTTTGGATTTGTTATTCACTTTTTGCAAAAATTGAAGGCAGGTAATGTGGAGATTTTTCTCCTTTTGAAATATTTGTTTGGAGTAGTAATATTTTACATATATTTGTAAAACATGCCTGTTCTCAGCACACTCCGTAAGTGGTGTTGCTGCTCTTGTGGTACCAAGATTAGTTTTCAATAAAGTTAGCCGGTCCCTCCAGAAGGGACCCCTCACAGGGAGATGTATAGTAAATATGGTATTTCTCCCATAATGTACGGTTCATTGTGGAACAAATACACAAAGAAAGAACTCGACTTACAGTGTCCATTAGATGTAGCGTTAAGAATTTTGAGTCCATAGTTAGATTATAAACACTTCCATTTACATTACTGTGGTAGTCGACATGCTAGCTAGGATATTTTTGTTGGATTCTATTTTTGTGCACGATTGACATACATCTGGATGCTTGTGCATGTTGTCTGTATGCTTAGGTGCTTGTATGTGTATGTTCTGTGTGAGTATAAAAGCCTGTATTTGTCTTCCTTTGTTTACATCGGTGCATTTGACCCTTCTTGTTATTGGCCTCTCTGTGTACTATACAAAATTGAAACCCATTGGCTTTGTTGCTGCTTGGGCTGACTGCTGCCTGTTAGGTCAGGCTGTGCCTAAGTATGCCTGTCATGTTCTCCTCTGGATACTTGGTAGCACTTGAAGAATAATAATTTGTTGAGTGTACTTTTGTCTTTGCTAAGCCCTGCAACGGGTGTTACTATTACCTGATTTAATGGTACTCAGTTTTTTTAATTTGGAAGGATGAAAGTTGCGTTCTCCAGGCAGCTAAAACTTCAGTAGATTTACGTAACTGTTCTCTTTTTTTACCTGCACTATGCCCAGTGATAGAAGCAAGGCTTGCTTAGTATTATGTTTGGTACGTGCTCCATAGTGATAAATTCAAGCAGCTTGAGTTGTATTACGTCCTCGGCATTGCCAGTAATTTTAGTCATTTACATAGTAGGTGTCTTAGGCGCTCAACAGGAAGCATTATTTGGACACACTGGTGGAAAATGCAAAATTCTGCTTGTTTTAAAATACCACCCATCTCATAAGTGAAGTTCCCTTGCTGCCAAGAGAAAAAAAACACTCCGCTGGATTAAAACCAGCAGTAAATGCATTAGTCAGTCTGACCACAGCGTTAAAATAAGACGGTCTAAAACGACAGTATGAAGAATCGAAAATAAGTTCAGCTCTGAGCAAATCTTAGACTGGCTAAAACCGTAACGCGACGCCTATACCTGAAGAGTGGTCTAGGTATGGTAACAACACACTCTAGTGATGACAAATGTTACCACAATTCCTGTCACTGCCCTTTTAATTGCTATTTAATGTTAGCCTGTGGCATTTTCTGCTGCGGTAAAAGTAATGAGAAAGGCAAAAAAATATATGCTTCTTTTACTGCAGAACATTAGAATTTCCGCTGCGATATTTCTACCACTAACAGTAATAGCATACTACCGGTTGTAAGAAATACCAATGACTCCAAAATGACCACCATGTTTAGTGGTAATCTCTGAGGAGTAATCATTTAACACTTGTAGCATTTCTACAGACTAAGGCCCCTGGTAGCTAATACATGTAGGACTTATATTTTTTATATGCCCTTGAAAATGAATTCACCCATCACATGCAGGTGAGCAGTACTGAAATAGCGTATGTGTGTTGTTTAGCAGTGGTAATGCTTCATTTGCTATTTTTGGTGTTGCATGACCGTGGTTTGGGTTTATATGCCTCAAGAGCATCGAATCGCTTGGAAAAATGATGTTGTCACAAGTCTCAAGGATAGTCATTTCACTACTGTGAAAGTGTAAAATAATGTTACTGGGGAGATGTTAATTGAGGCACAGGTGGCGAGGCTTAAAAAAACTAATTAGCAAATGACCGCTCAGGAAGGGGCAGGGCAAAGCCTGGAGATCAGAGAACAGACATGGCTGGCGTCTTTGTTCCTTCACATACAGATATACTAAACACCGTCAAAGGCACTGCATAGGGTGAGCTCCTGCACCATGTTACACAACAACTTAGGAAAGAGGCCTTGCATCCTTAGTAGAAAGACATGCTAGGTGTCTGGGTTGATTTAGTGCTTTGAAGCCGTGGACCAAAGATTCAGACACCCTTTCTGAAAGGGCAGTCGATGAATCAGCCTCACGCTGTCACTAACAAGAAGGGTCGGCAAACGGGCCATGTTTGATCGGATTTTGAAGAGAGGTGGCTGGTCAATAGTCAGTACAGCCGTGCTTTGCACTTTTGAAGCACGAGGGCCAGGGCAGCTCAAGCCAGCGACACTAAGAACATAGGATGGTAGTGGTCCTTACTGCACATATTGGCATTTTCAGCACAACTTTATTTACTGCTCGCCATTCAATTTTCCCCCGGTAAATGTTGTCATGGTCAAACCTGCCATAATTTGCTTTGTGAAAATGTGCACTAAACGCATGCACGTGAAACTCGGTGTTGTGAGTATCAAGTTCTACATGTCATGCCCCATTTTCCAATTAAAAGCTGCTAACAGGATGTATTTACCACAACTGGTAAAAATACCTCACTCCCATCCGACTCATTTGTTTCAATTGACAAAGAGATTGCCCGTAGGCCTCTGACCTTTTGGCATCGGGTATGGGTAACCCCAGAGTTGTCCTCCTACCGAGCTGAGCTAAAGGAGCTTCTCCCAAGATTAAATCCCAGTAAACTACCATGACTGGCTCACATTAGGAACCTTTCCGCTAGGCTTGGTAGGCCAGAGCTTTGGTCATCCCCAGAGTTTTCCTGTGCCTTGACATCTAGGTCGGACCTCGTAAAACATTATTGGCAATCCACCTTACTGTCCCTACAAGAAAGCGCCAAAGAGGGCAGGCTGATGATGGAGTTCCTACAAATTGAAGAGGTATACAAAAAATAACTCTTTTTGGATGTAATCTACCCTCCATTGGCTAGGAAATTGTATTTACAGTTTAGATTGGGGAATTTACCTCTGGCAGTGCACACCAGCCTATGGGCCCCTGAGAACTTGAGTGTGTGTCCTGTATGTAATTCAACGGCTGATACTGAAACCCATGTACTGTTTTTTTGCCCTGCATATGTTTTTCCCCGCAAACGCTGGATTTTCCAATTATGTAAAAACCTAGGGTTTGTCCGCTGTCAAGAGGCCCACAGAGTGTTAAAATATGATACGGATCCTCCAATTATATCTGCAGTATCACGTTTTTTAAACGCTATGTCGCACATTAGGAGAGGGCTTTTAAAGCAATCATAGGGGAGGATCAAATGGCCTAAATCATTACAAGTTATATTTTGTGTATCTTCAAAATAATTTGTAACAACTTTTGTAAAATTTGGTAAATGCATTTTAATGACTGTTATTAAGAATTTTAAATCCCTGTGTAGTTGTCAGTCTTTTTATACAAATGCAGGGGATGTAAATATTGACTAGTCTGTGTAAATATTTGAAGTTTTTTATCTTTTAATGTACTTTGATGGCACGAGTGGCCGAAATAAAGTTCTTTGACTGACTGACTGTAATCAAGGGATAAGTAAGTCTTTCTATGCTTGGGGCTCTGATAAAATTGCAGTCCTACTTCTATGTTCATACTATGTCTCGTTTTTTGCTTTACTCCAGACTTCAGAGGAATTTAATTTATGGTAGCTAGTTAGGGATTATTACTATTTCTGGTGTAGTTAAATAGACTTCTGCGACTAGATACTCCTGAGCAATGTGAAGAAGGTACACTGTTATTGTTATCATTTCTTGCATCACATAATCACAAAGTCTCTAGAAGGAAATTGCAACTTTGTAGACAGCAGGTTACCTATTTAGGTCACCTCCTGTCTAAGGAGGAAAGTGCACTCACATCAGATCGCATTCAGACTATTTTAGATACTCCTGTGCCCCGTACTCAGAAGGATGTCCGTGCACTGATTGGCCATACTTCTTTTTGTAGGCAGTGGATCCCCAGTTTTTCACACATTATTAAACCTTTGTTGGCCCTTTTTGACTAAAGACACTCCGATGCCTTTCCCATGGACTACTGAATGTCAGAATGCCTTCGAACAGTCACGACAAGCTCTCTGTTCTGCACCAGTATTAGGAACTTCAGACTACACTCACTAACAAGAGCATGTGAGCTTAGTACAGACTTACTTGTCAACATTTTTACCGACAGCCAGTACGCATTCGAGGTGGCACACAATTTTGGTCGCTTGTGGAAAGAAAGGGATTTCCTCACCTCACATGAGACACAGATGGTGCATGGAGAATTAGTGCATAATCTTCTTACTGCCCTAACCTATCCTAAGAAAGTGGCAATTGTTAAATGTAGTGCACACAAGAAAGTGACTGATAAAATAGGAGCAGGTAATGCATTTGCGGATCACACAGCCCTTGAGACCGCAATGCAGCGAAGTACCACCTCCATGTATGTGGTGAAGTCACAAGTTGAATGTTGGCATGATGCCAGGCAGGAAGTGATGGACATGCAACAATCTGCCTCTGCTAATGACCTAGATCAATGGTCTAAGGAGGGAGCACTGGATGATGAGGGCTGTTGGAGGAATAAAGATATGACCAAATGGAAGTTACCCACAGCCTACTTATATCCCTTGATTCAAATGGCACATGGGCCGGCACATGTTGGTGCATCCTTAATAGCAATACAACTCATGCAAGTTTGGGATCATCCTGATATTGCCAGCATTGCTTAATACCGCATACACGATCTGGCCTTACGCCGCATGAAATTGTTTTTGGCAGGCCCATGAATATTGGGGGGGTCCCTAAGCCTCGCCCTATACATGATGTTCCCCACGTGTTGATGAGTGACTATTTGTCCCAGTTAACTGACAGCTTGTCTTCTATTTATTAGCAGGTACGGGAAGCTCTTCCAGACAGGTCGCAAGGTGATGGACACAATTTGCGCCCTGGCGACCAGGTGATGATCAAAGTCTTTCAGCGGGTGAATTGCTTGGAACCTCGCTGGCGTGGACCAGAGCAGGTCCTCCTTGCTAGCAGAACTGCAGTGAGAGTGACCAACAGGAAGAACTGGCTGCATGTTACACACTGCAAGAAAGTTCCGGTCGCCTTGGTGGAACCTACTGCGCTGAAAGATCACCGCGACATTCTGATTGTCAAGAAAGGGCGAGCTATGTTACCTGAAGGACCTGAGGAAGTCTTCCCGGACCACACGATCCCTGGTACATCTAGATATCTGCTTTGATCCAGGAAGAAAGACATTTCATTGCAAAAAGAGACTGTTTGAGCCACTGTCCTGGGTGGTTAAAGACTGACTACAAAGGGGGGCAGACTTTCAGTGACTACTCGTCTCAACGTTAGTGAAGAAACCAACGCCTGCCCAGGGCCATAGGGCACCATCTGTTCTGTTGTTTGCCGACGAGATGAACATACATGAGGAGAAGAAATCGAATGCTGAAAAAATCTGTAAAAAATATCCAATGTCTGTTACTGGACTAACTTCGACTGCTGTTATCATTGCTACGATAATGTGGGTTGTGGAGGAAGTAGCTCGGGCTCGAAACTTACTGACTGCTACTACTCCTGTCCCCACTTAACATTATTATTTCACTCTTCCCTATCATGAGAAGAAGCACCAAATGTTGTATCTCAATAACACTTTCATACAAATGTTGCATCATACTCATAATGCTACGAACACTACCAACTGCTGGGTATGTGGAATGATGCCAGCTCATCAGAAGAAGGGAGGAACACCTTCCATTCCCTTGCCATTCTCACATAATGGCTCCTGTAGAGCCTAGTTCGCACTGTTGTGGGCCTCTGAAATTGCCAATATTACTCTAGCGGATGTAGGAGGACTTAAGGCAAAACTTAATAAAGTTTGTTACCCCGATGAGGAAGGGGACCCACAAGCTAAAGGAACTGTATGGGAAATGGAGAAGTATTGAAAAGGAAATTTCTCCACACGTTATGTTTTCCCCAACACTCGAACGGCCAAGGGTAACGGGCCTTCTGATATCGCTGTTACTAGAGCCCGAGCAAATCTTTGTGTGAGCAGTTTTGGTAGTATCCCAGTGGGAAAAGTGACTGTACTACAGTATTGAACATTACTGGAACAAACAATAGCAGTTTTCTATCTTCACACAACACTTACTTCATTTGTGGAAGTAAAGGTTACTATCATCCACCATTCGGATGGTCTGGCATAAGCTATGTGTCCTTGCTTCCTCCTGTGTTCTTAGCACCTGCATCTTATCATGAAGATCAAAAACTGTTTAATGACATTTCCTTAAACCAATTCAAAAGAACTATACATAATGATGAAGTAGATCAAACTGACACTGCATTACAGCAATATGTTGACTTTAATTTGGGACTCTTTTTCTTTGTTGGTGCGGCTTTAAATAGTAGAAAGATCATACGCTTGACCCCTGTAATAGAAGCTGTGACTAATCAGACCGCAATGGCTCTTGGAAATATTACAGAAGAACTCCAAATTACGAGAGTTGTGACTTTGCAAAATAGAATAGTGCTAGACGTTATTCTAGCTGATCGTGGTGGCGCATGTCGCATTATCTGTAGTAGCTGCTGCGTGTTCATACCTGACCACACCCCTTCTGTTTATGATGCTATTTCC
Organism: Triturus cristatus; assembly: GCF_964204655.1. NCBI lineage: Eukaryota > Metazoa > Chordata > Amphibia > Caudata > Salamandridae > Triturus > Triturus cristatus. The sequence goes on along the minus strand of NC_140586.1, from coordinate 80,077,967 downwards.
AAAATGCATAAAATAGCTACTGAGATACATAAAGACTCAGGAACATGGACTTGGGCTGGATGGTTCTGGAACATATTTTCTGTATGGGGTCTGAAAATATTGTCGGCCTTATTTATAATTATTGCAATTCTCTTCTCTTGTTGTTTATGTATCCAATGCGGGCCAATGCTTTGTCCCCTCTGTATTTCCACTTGTACTACTTGTCTACCATCTAAAACGAATATCCGAAATGTAAATTCTCGTTTAGCAATAGTCCGAGAATTTAGCGATATGATGATAATTGATATACATGATATTTATCGTACCCCTTTTGAAGCATAAGAAAATGTCTAAGCTTACGCTAAAAGGGTCGTTGGTGGAAATGTGTAATATTTTATGTAGGAAGGTGGAATCTGACTATATGGTTGCCCCCAACTTTTTTCCTGGTATTTGAATGGTTTTTGACTAGTCTGGCTGGGATCGTGCTATCCAGGACCCAAGCCTATCTGCTTCCTCTCTAAACTAATGTGAGTACCCTAGGTACATACCAATTGGATACTGAGGACACCCTATCAGCCCCTTGTAGATGGTACCCTAGGTACTCAGGGCATGGATCCCTCAGAGGCCTACCAGGGGCTGCAGCACTTATTGTGCCACCCCTGGGACAGCCATACAAACTGACACCACCAGACCACTACTGTAGTCTGGGTAAGGTGGTGCTTGCACCCCTTACAGGGATATAGGTATCCTGTATCCCACTTAAATACAACACATATATCCTCATAGGTCACCCCTAAGGCAGGCCTTGGTAATCCTACAAGGCAGGGTGCTGAGATATGTGTGAGGGGGAACCCCTACCTGAGTAGGGCCCCTCTGCAACCTTCATTAAAACTATTGCTGGGTTGTTTGTAGTGCAGCCATACCATATACTCTTAACCGCATTATAAGTAATCGCAATAGCGTGATAACTTGAGAGTGGCTGCACAGAACCATGTCATGTTTGGTGTCAAACATCGTGGAATCATACCCCCATTCCAGCCATGGGAGTGAGGGCATGATTCCCCCCTGCTAGAGGGGTGATATGGTAAAAGCGGCAGATTTTAGACACCAATTTAAAAGTGCACACGTAGTACAAAATGGATGCTACCCACCACCCACACAACTCTGGCTGCCTGTTGCTGGGCAGAACTCCAGCCACGGCAGCTGGACAATAGGGATCTTGTTGCAGGGAGGTGTTCCCACCTCCCCAGACAGACTATGTGGATTGGAACTGGGTGGGTGCACCATAGGATGTCTTTCAGACTTGCACATAGGCTTCTCCAGTGCCTACTTCTGCATACACCGCCTCAAACCGGTTCAGGGGCATCCTGTCCCCCGCCCAGGTGGGAAAACCCACAAAGGGGAGAGGGGTGTAGCCACCCTTTCCCGCCTGAACTCTCATTGCTGGGCTCTGATTCAGACGCTCCCCTAATCTCTGGATAAAGATGGGTGCAGGGTCCCCAGAGCCTCAGATTAATCTTGGACTTCAAAGACTTGAACCTTCGACTTGCTGCCGCACAGCTGAATGAAGAAATCTCCCTTGGGGTAAAGGAGTTACCCCCCCTGCTTGGCAGGCACCTGAAACACTGCAAGTGACCCGGTTGGAACTCCGCTGCTCCTACGGACATCGAAGACTTCTGCCTACCCTAAGGTGGGTTTCCAAGCATCCCAGAGGCCAGTGAGTGTGCACAGCAAAGCTCAGCACCGTGGACCCCGTGGGTGCCGAGATCCCCAATACCCCAGGACACCGGCCACCTCTTGCATAGCACACGACCCTGACCAGTGGGGAAGTTGTGCTTTGGCCCGTTATTGAGCCAACCTCTCAGCATTACTTGTGCCAAAGGACGATGCTCCAGCCAGCTCCGGCGACCCGTGGGCTCATCTTTACGCACTCCAAATTGCCGCCTCCCGCGGTCCCTTGTCTCTCGACTGGTGGGCCCTAGCGGAGGTCAATCTTTACTTTAAAGGGCTCCCCTGGTTGCTCCAGGCCTGCTCTACAGTCTCCTTGCTGGAGACCTCGCTCAGACCACGTGGGTCTGCACCGTAGCTGTTTTGTGATCCTTGCGTGGGTTGCAGTTGCCAAGGCTTAGTGGATCCAATCCGGACACTAACACTGCAGCGGCCTTCATCCTTCGTGGGACAGTCGCCCTCCAGAAGCGGGCCTTCCTTGAAGCCTCCTGGACCTCGTGGCTGCTGATCCAAGCTACCCATCTTCAACCTAGAAGCACCCGACATTGAAGGGCTCTTTCTCCTGAGCTCCCTGGTCACTGGCTAGTGACCCAGTCTCTGTCCCCTCTGCTTTCAGGTCCTTACCTTCAAGATCTACATCTTCAATCTACATGACATCGACGACGCTTCCCGCCAGCAGCAGTTCTTCACCTTTTTCCATTGAAAACGAGATCGCGACCCGACATCGAAAACGATCTATGCACCCGGCTTCCCTGGGGCAGGTAACAGTGGTACCTCGGTACTGTCGTGGGTGTGGGTCCTTCAAGAGCTTAACTCTAAGCTGCTGAACTTGAACTCCTGCTAGAAGTGTTTAGATTCTTGTAATTTCAAACCGCGACATTCTCCATAGGGTTTAATAGAGATCCCGACAGTAGTTTATACCACTGCACGCGTCTCCCGTGGGTCCCCTTCCTCACTACCTTGGGTGGTTTCGTAAGGGGCCAGCGACCCTGAGTGCCCTAGGCACTGTCTTTAGAATTGTCTTGGTTCTTATACCACTTTTTTAATATATGGTTTGGTCTCCCCCTGGGGCCCTATGATTCCAGTGCTATTTATTGTAACTATCAATGCTTGTTTGAATTGTATCTTTACCTCTAGTCTCATAAAGAGACTAATGGGATTATTTTTAGAATAAATACATATATTTTATATTTATACCTATGTGGACTACTCTTTCATTTGGTCATTCAAGAGGTTATCTATGGTAAAACAATAAGCTTAACACTCCTTCAAGACTTAGCCTGAAGGCTACTCCCCACAGCTACCACTAGGATAGCTTTCTTTAAAGGTTGTCTTTTAACCTATCTCCTTAAGAGTCAAATTGGACTGGTGCACGGTGTCCCCTATAACTAGTGGACAGCATATGCCAGGCCAACTTCTCACATTTTACTTAGCATAAGCGACAGCCATTTTGGCTGTGGTGTCCATTTAGTTTCCTTCGTAATTCTTCCATCCTCTGCTGCTCGTCTTTTTTACTCTGTATGTGTTATCTATTTTAGTTGGCTTCCTGACTCAGCTAAAGCAATGTACGTGCTGGGGGTTTGTAGCTGCCAGTGCACCTGGTCTCAGATGTTAACTGTCAACCATTTACTGCTGCCATAAGCATTTCTGCTCCCCCTCCCACTTTGCTGACTGAGGGGCATATGCATCAACATTAGCATTTGCGATTCCTTATTAGCGAAAAATAAGGAATCGCTAATAAGGAATAGCAAAAGGCTATGCATGTAGGAATCGCTATTCAAATAGCGATTCCTTAACATTCCTTATTACCGAATCGGTAATACCGAATCGGTAATAAGGAATACCTACCCATTCATTCCTATGGGCTTGGAGGCCCATAGGAATGAATGTAAAGCCATTCTGTATTAGCGATTCGGTATTACCGAATCGCTAATAGCTGGAGCACTTTCAAGGGTGCCAGGGTGTCAAAAGGACACCCTGTTGCACCCCTGAAAATGATATGTGCACATATGTTGCACACACACATGCTCTAAGGGCATGTGTGTGCGCAACATGACACTTTGAAAAATGCACAAAAGTGCATTTTTCAAAGTTTTTGCAAATTACCATGCAGTTCATCTTCATGGTAATTTGCTCCCCTTATTAGCGAAATCGCTAATTTTTTAACTTTGATGCATTGCATTTAAGGAATCTCACTTTGGGATTCCTTAAATGCAAGAGCTATTTAAGGAATCGGTATTTAAGGAATCCCTATTTAAAGAATCGCTATTTAAGGATTCCTTAAATACCGATTTCTGCTTTTGGGTTGATGCATTGGGATTGGGTATTTTTTACTTAATACCGGGAGCTAATAAGGAATCGGTATTTTACCGACTGGATTTTGGCTTGATGCATAAGGGTGCAAGTGGTTTTTCATCTGCCCTTGTTTGCTGATAGCTATTTCTAAAACTGTTCTTTCCATTTCTGTTCACATGCTTACATTGCAGAAAACCGGTATAAAAGGGACGATGGTTTGTGATTTCAGTGTACTACCTCCTGCAGCACTTGAGAGTGTTGTGTGGACGTGGTCCCACCCATGAGTGATTAATAAACTTGTTATTTATTCCAACTCCAGTGCCGATGTCTATTTTGTTGGTCTTTGGACCCGTGGACAAGAGGGTGTCCCTGCACCAGTGTGCCCACTTTTAGGCACATTTCCACATATAGTTTGGTAAAGGTATTTTAAGGTTAGGGAAGGGCATTGGGTGGTAATTGATATTTTAGGATTTAGGGGTGGATAGGGGTGTAGGGTGGTAAAGGTGTTTTTAAGGTTTAGGGATGGGTAGGAGCGTGGGGTGATAAGGGTGTTTTTATGGTATAGGGTGGGTAGGGGCAAGGGGTGGTAAGAGTTTTTACAGGGTTTAGAGGTGGGTAGGGGTAGGGGCAGAGGGTTGTAAGGGTATTTTTACAGGTATGGGGTGGGTAGGACCATAGGATGGTAAGGGTAATTAATATAGGCCAGATTGAGGGTTCCCCCCAATTAAAATTAAAAAATCAATTTATTTATTTAAAAAAGGTAAGGGTTATATATATATTTCACTTACCTTATTTATAATTGCATGCATGGTAAAACCCTGCTTGGCAAAGGCATGCATTTAAAACAATGTGTGTTAAAGGCATGTGTGGCAAAAACATGCACTGTAATGTCATATAACCACTCCAATGTGCTTGTGGAAGGTGCGCTGTTGCCCCTCCCCCGCCTTTTAACATGTGGAGCAGAGGGCGCAGACTTCTTCCAAGTGCTCTTTCTCCATGCAGAATCCTTACAAATATTCTAGCAAGAGGGGCAACATAGCAACAATTCTGTAATCTAATGAATCAGAGATATTTGGGCCTGGTTTCGATTTTTGCGGACGGGTTACTCCTTCACAACGGTGACCGATATCCTAACAGCCGAAATATCAATCCCACGATATCTTATTGGATTTAAATATCAGCGGACAGGATATTCGTCACCGTTGTGACGGAGTAACTCATCCTCCAAGATCTAAATCAGGCCCTTTGTCTCTTAAATGTAGGCACCTAAAGGGAGGACCTTCTGTCTTTTGGGGCATCTCCACCGCTTAGTAAATAAAGAGTACTTAAAATAATGTTCCACTACTGTGGATTGACTTTAAACAATTTGTTAGATGATCAGATCCGGCTGATAATAAATGATTACATCCGAACGTGATTTCATGCACTTGAGAGACAGTTGTAATCATTCCAGTTATAGTTGGCTGATATAATTATGACATCAGACATTCATTGTAGATGCTATCAAATAGCTTTGTGATGTAATGAATCATAGTCTAATCCAGGATAATTCCTATTGTTCAGAACATTCATTGATGACAAAAAGCCAAAAATGTTTTGGATTTTTGTCAAGCAGCATCAGACTGCATGGCTTCCGACTTTTTAATGTGAAGAATATAAGTAATTTGAGAATCTTGAAATGTTAATGAAACATATGAACATCCTCTTAATTTCTGTTATGTTATGAGACTTATTTTTATTTTTATCCTTGTAGCTTTCAGTATTAGAAAGTTCAAATGGAGAGCCTGTAAAAAAAAGGTGAACTGCACTAGTTTGCTGCTGGAACATATTTACAGGAATGTATGCTACATTGCTATGAAGACATACCTGAAAACTACACATTTCTAAATCTTGGATTATTACTTTTTCTCTAGAAAAGAAAGATTTAAGAGGTATGATTTTTTAAATTCTACATAAGTTTGACAAAAATGGACAATCATCCTTGACACACCTTGGATGTTAATACCAACTAATGTCTACAAAGTTTGTTGAGCTTGGTGTTGACATGGGTATCGCATCTATGTTTGCATGTCTCTTTTTGTATTAGTGTGCCTAATTCCTCAGTTTTTCTGGTAAAACCCACTATGCTCTTGTGTCTCAATGAAGGATGAAGTCGCTCTGATCCACACAGTGTTCCCCATTGTAGTACAGTAAGTATAACGTTATTGGTACAAAAGTACTACTAAAGTACTTTGAATATATCAATTTTTAGACCCAAGGCGGCTTCCTACTATGCATTTACATCTTTTACTTGACTGCTAACAACAAATAAATGTAACAAAACTAAATTTGCTAGAAATCACAGACATATTCCAAAATAATCAGTGTCTCAGTATCTGCAGTAAAATGGTTCTATTATCTGTCATACATGCCTAACTACATCTGCCAATTTCTGCTTTCTTTGGGGCAGGCACAGTGATTTTTGTATTAATGTTTTCTGCTTACTGTTTGTTGGATTATTGATTGGTAATTGTGATTGTCATTGAAGATGAATAATAATGTCCCCCTTGTATACACAAAGCAGAATTGTGCACCTAAAAGAGTTTCTCTCTGAGCACATGGCACTTGTAGCACTATGTTGAGAATGGTCGGCAGTCCCTTATGAGACAGTCGTTCCTGCTCCTTGAACAGCGTTTTCTTCGTACATGAACACAGTAACAACATGTTGGTCCTTTAAGTCTGCTTCTCTTAAACAATTCTTTCTCCAGACACAATGTTCCGGGTGGTGTTCCATTATACCAAACAATACATTCTTTACACCAGAACACAATACAGGTTCATGAGGCACAAAGGTGTTTGCTTTCACTGAATTAAGCTTTCTCCAGCCCCAAATTCAGTGTAGAACCTTAGGGCAGACTAAAGATGGAAAAATATAAAAAACAAAAGAAGAAATGGCAATGCAATTAAGTGGGTAGATTCATTTTTGTCACATTGTCATAAAATTATTTTATTCCTTCTCGTCAGTCATCAGCAACCCCTGTGAATTGGTCCTACAAGGGTCAGCACTATCCCTTTATAGTTTAATATGCACTTGATCCCTTTACTTTACATATTACCAAACCTTGGTAATCAATTCTACATGTATGCTGATGACACTCAGATTCTTTTAAAATGTAACCTAAAGAACTATGAATTTCACTAAGCGTGGTACCATTATGCATAATCTAATCTTAATTCTTAATCTTGTCCGTTAGTAAATGGCAACAATTTTGGGGAAATTAAACTCCCCAAGACAAAATTATTGGTCCCTAGAAACAATACAGATAAATGGGTCACCAGTTTCCTGCTTTCCTTTATTTTCCCTGCCCCAGTAAACACAGCGAAAATATAATGAGTATCTTTAGATGCAAATCTCTGTAGAATCCCAAATAGCAAAGGGGACTAGCACCTGTTTTTGACACTTTAAGTTGTAAAACAATATTTTGCCATTCATTTCTAAATGCCTTTACACTGTAATTACTCAATCCCATTTGGACTATGCAAACTCTTTCTACCTACTTCTACCATATCAAACTTACGAAAAGGCTTCAAATGATTCAGAACACTATTGCACCCCAAATTTCTAACTGTAATTATTACAATCCTATCACACCATTCTCTTTAAGCTTCACTTGTTATTTGTTGCCTATAGAATCAGTTTCAAGTCCCTAGTCATTCTTCATATGGTTCTGCATGCACAGATTCCTTGGTTTGTGGCAGAATTTTTTTCATCCCGATACCATCTCGAGCATTACGCTCTAGTTTCAGATATTTGCTTGACATGCCTAAAGTCCAGACTACCACTTGTGGCCAGAGGGCTTTTTATTTGGCTGTTGTCAGAGAGTGGAATGAAAACTTCCTAGCTTGCTTTTAGAACAGGAAGTTCTATTAAGGACACAAAGGCAAGGATTACACTATATTCTCTCTTCACTTTATTAACAGCATCCATTAGGTAAACAGAAAAAATACTTCATTTCCCATAACTCTTAGGAAAAACTCAATATATCAACAGAGAAACAGTGTCCAATCAAATGAGTCCAGGACCCCTTGATAGTCGTATGTTGCTGTTGCCGCCTCCTCTTTCTTCCTGCAAATACAGATGGATAGTGACTTCCCAAGTCCTGTTTCGCCCCGTCAGATCCTGAAGGAGAAAATGAACGGAGGTGTATGAAGCTGGAAATCCAAGTGGACTACATAACAACCCAGCACATTGAACCTATTCCAAATAAGTTCAGGTATATCCACTCCCTGATTGTAGGGAAGGGAGAAATACATGACGGGTGGGTTAATCCTTGCCTCCGTGTCCTTACTAGAATTGAAACTTTCCGTTACAAAAGCTAGGACATTTTTCACTCTATGTCGATTTACGCTGGTTCAAAGCTTACCCACAGTCAGCAAAGCAATACTAGGGATTGGTTTGAAGTAAAACTTCTTAATAGTCAAATCAAAAGACCAGTCTGCTGCATTAAGGATAGCTTCCAGGCGGGCCCCAAGGGTGAACGCCTTTAAAGCCATAGCCCCTCTGGCCGAGTGGGCTCCAAACACTGGGGTATCAATGCCTACTTCCTGCATGGCCAAACTAACCCATCTGGCGATGGTAGGAGAAGAGACCACTTTGAACGGGTTCCCTAGGGCAATTAACAATTGCCATTCTCCATGAGGGTGGAGATCTGCCATCATAGTTTTTTATCTCTTTATACATTTCACAACACGTAACTTTGGGAGACTACCAATCGAGGATTGCATTTCGTATGTCTTTAATTGTGGAAAGTAACCCATTATGTGGTGAATACTCTACTCATTATGTCCAGTGCTCTGACGTCTGACGCAAACCAGCAGGAAAATGGCTAGCTTAGCCAACATCTCTTTCTGAGAAAGGTATTTATTGGACTGCCAAGATAAGAACAGGTTAAGGACTTTGTTGACATCTCATAACAGTGTACCTGAGCTCCTTAGGGAGAGAAAGGCGAATGCCTCGCAAAAGCTTATGCACCAAAGGGTGTTCCCACCAGATGACTACCTATCAGTGAGTGACCTACTGAGATCGCCGATCTGAAGGTGTTGAAGGATCTATATGCCAGCCCATCCGATGCCAGAGAAGCAAGGAAATTCAAAATGTCTGTCCCCGCGGGATCCAGATGTCTCTGATGACACAACCCAGTCATCTAGCCCATGCAAACCAATAACGCTGTCTGCCATGCCTTGGAAAGGAGTGACGCAGCCTGTCTCGAAAGGCCTGGGACTTTCCATTGTTCCCTGTAATCCTCCATGCCATAAGAGACAGAGACCGCTTCAACACTAGATAATGGGGATTTCCCTCCGGGTCCCTGAGGAGATTTGAAAACCGGGGTAGAAGGATTGAAAAATCCCAAGAAAGTTCCAGAAAAACTGCATACCAGACTGGCAACTTCCAGACCAGGGTCACTAGTACGATATCTGCCAGGTTCAAATGATCTTTATCGGGTATACAAACGTATAACCATAAAAGATGCAATTAATAAAAATGATAAACACATTGCACAAACAATGTATATAAGAACTATGTCTCTAATCATAACAATAAAAATGTCCTAGCTTTCGTAACAGAAAGTTTAAATTCTATTAAGGACTCTGAGGCGAGGATTATGCCTTCTTTCTTCACCTTTATTTTAACAGCAGCCATATAACTTCAAACAAGAAACTACTTTTCCCATGACACATCGGGAAACCTGTAGTTCAAAAACAACCAATAGGAACAAAGTCATTGTCCAATCAACACATAGGAAGTCCAACATAGTCCCTTTTCAGTGGCCCCTTGTCCTCTTTCGAAGCGCGGAGTCAGCCAAAGGATCACCATAATGCATCCTGTTTATTAGCATCAGATCCTGCAAGACAAGGAAGATTGTTATCACTAAGGTCTTCAACTACTAACGCCTGTGGGAAGAAATAAATCACCAAACTGTATTCAAAGATAATTCCTATATATGAATAAATGCGAGAATTACTTACTCCAATTAGGGGAGGGTGATCTCCTTGAAGGGATCCCTAGGGTGGGATAATCCTCGCCTCTGAGTCCTTAACAGAATTGAAACTTTCTGTTACGAAAGCTAGGACATTTTTCATTCTATGTCAGGACTTGAGGCGAGGATTATTCTAGTGTAAAGCTTTTTGACTACGAGATAAGCCATGTTAAGTACTGGCTTGAAATAGAACCTTTTAAAGGCTGAGTCTAAAGACCAGTCTACAGCGTTTAGGATATCCTCTAAATGGGCGCCTAAGCCAAATGCTTTAGAAGCTATAGCATCTCTGGCTGAGTGTGCACCAAAAATCTGAAGATCAATACTGGCTTCCTGCATCACCCATCTAACCCACCTAGCTATATTGGGAGAGGAGACTGCCTTAAAAGTCTTACGAAGAGCAATGAGCAGCTGTTCTCCGGGGGACGAAACTCCTCAGTCATCTCCACGTATGCTTTCAAGCATCGCACCACGCACAGCTTTGGAGAATCTGGGAATTACGGGTAGGAAATAACTCTTGTATGACACTTTGTCCTCCTGTGTACAGTAAAAGTTACCCTGGTTGGGGAAAAATTCTGCCTGTGATATCTATTGCTCTTACGTCAGAAACACGGGGGCAAGATATAAGGCATAGTAACATAACCAGTTTGGCTGACAACTCATTTCTAGACAGAAACCGGTTACGTTGCCAGGATAGAACTAGATTAAGGACCCGGTTGACTTCCCAAAGAGCCGAGTATCGAGGTTCTGAAGGAAGAGAGAGTCTGATACCTCGTAGTAACCTGCATATTAAAGGGTGTTCTCCCACCACTGTGTCATTGATCGTGGCTTGACCGGCTGAGATGGCCGACCGGAAGGTGTTCATTGATCTGTAGGGTAAATCTTTATGTGCCATATGAGTCAGGAAATTAAGGATGGGGACTACATCCGCGTCCAAGGAATTGAGGTCCCTTTGCATACACCAACCGGACCATCTGCCCCAGGCGGATTTGTATCTCTTGACCATACTATCTGCCCATGCCTTGGACATGAAGATCTCAACTGTCTCCGAAAGTCCTGAGACTTCCCAACGTTTCCAATAATCCGCCATGCCATGAGCCCCAATGAATTCTCTTGAGTCAGAGGATGAGGAACTTGGTCTGGACTCTTGAAGAGAGTCTGAAACTTGGGGGGGTAGGATTGGAGAATCCCAAGAAAGTTCCAGAAGAACTGGAAACCAAACTTGTGACACCCAAAGTGGGGTGACCAGAACCACTTCCGCCTTTTGTCTCCTGACTTGTGCCGTCACCCTTGTGATCATCGCGAAGGGGGGAAAGGCATATCCTTTCTCCAGACTCCAGTCTTGGAGAAACGCATCCGTGGCTACCACTACAGGGTCTGGTCTCCAGCTGAAGAAGCGAGTGAGTTGGTGGTCCAATCTCGAGGCAAATAGATCTTTCGAGAAAGGACCCCACTGAGAGCTCAGAGTTGCAAACACTTCTGGATCTAGCGTCCAAAGGCTGGAATGCCTGAAGTTGCGGGATTGAAAATCCGCTTCTCGATTCTCGCGACCCGGCAAATATTCCGCCGTGACCGAGACCTAATGGTCCAGGCAGTATTGCCAAAAAATGTCCGCTAGGTCAGAGAGGGCTTTGGATCATGTGCCCCCTAAATGACTGATGTAACGGACCACAGAAATGTAGTCCATTTTCAGGAGGACACATGACTGAATATAATCTTTTGTCCAGCAACGGACTGTGAACGAACCTGCTAGAAGTTCTAGGCAATTTATGTTTAAGCGTCGCTCTTCTTGAGACCACAAGCCTCCTCGGGAAATAGTGCAGCATCTGGCCCCCCACCCCATCCTGCTGGCATTCGACTCTATAACTAAATCTGGTGCTGACCCGAAGATTGCTCAGCCATTCCAGGCCTCCATGTGGCAAAGCCACCAATGGAGTTCTTCTCGACCTTCCTTGGACAGTGACACCTTGTGGGAATAGGAATGACCTTTGCATAAGTGGGGAGCTTTTAGACGCTGAAGGGCCCGGTAGTGCAAGGGACCTGGAAAAATGGCCTGAATCGATGAAGAGAGGAGGCCCCCCACTCGAGCTACCTGCCTGAGAGTCACTTGTGGTTTGGACAGAGTGCGTCTCAACTCATGCCGAATTTTCGCCACCTTCCTTGATGGCACACTTAGAGTAGAGGACTTGAAGTCTATCACAAAATCTAAAAATGTCACCATCTGTGAGGGAGACAAGAGAGACTTATTCTCGTTGATTACAAAACCTAGGGTCTGCAACAAATTCACCGCTAGATGGAGATGAGAGAGTAGCTGGCGGGGACAAGAGTCCATAAGAAGCAGGTCGTCCAAATAAACTATCATTCAAATGCCTCGAGTTCTGAGATGTTCCACCACTGGTTTGAGAACCTTGGTGAAACACCACGGGGCAGAGGAAAGACCGAAAGGAAGGGATGCAAATTTGTTTGTCTGATCTTTCCAAGTGAACTGGAGGAACCTGCGATGAGGTGGAAAGATTGGAATCACCAGATAGGCATCCTTGAGGACCAAACGGACCATCTAATCTAGAGGTCTCAACACGTCCCTGAGAAGATGAATCCCCTCCATTTTGAAATGGTGGTAGACCACCCACTCGTTGAACTCGCTTAAGTTTATGGCAGGTCTTTGGCCGCCGTTGGTCTTGTCGACCAGAAAAATATTGCTGATGAAACCTCTCGTGTGGGGGAAGGTGGGAAGAATAGCGCCTTTGGAGAGAAGGGACGCTACTTCTTCGTTCACCAGAATCGTCTCCTGTTGTGAAAATTGGATGGGGCGAGGGCGAACTAGCTGGAAGGTATTTCCGAAAAACTCTATATGGAATCCTTGGATAGTTTACAGGACCAATGCATCCCCTGTGATGGAAGTCCACCCTGGGAAAAAACTCGCCAGCCGCCCCCCTACTTTTAAGTGGGAAGAAGAGAGTACACTCACCGGGGCTTGAGGCTGTTGCTGCTTGCCCTTGTCATGATGTCCCCTCGTAGGGTAGAAGGTACCGAATCTTGTGTGGTCTTGGTATTATCTGGGGCCTTGTCCCTTCTGTTGGTACTGGTTGGAGCCACGGCCAGTCGAGCGGCCCCTACCTCGACCGGCCCCGCGGAAACCTGTGGGAAGACCCTCTTGATGGTTGTCTGCGCTTTATCTAAGGAAGTGAAGGTATTGACGAATTTCCCTAGTTCTCCAGTATTGAATCTTTCATAGATTCACATGCTTGTATCTTTCCCGTCGTCATGGTGGGAGTCTCACGGTAAAGGAAATAAATAGCAGTAAAAGAAAAAACTGCATAGATACCATAGATAACTATAGACTTTGATATCCCAGTATCATCATTATGTGGACCAAATGCCAGCTAATGAGACGCCAGCCCTGAGATCACACTCCCCAGCAGAGCCATCATACCTCAGATTTCCAACCGCCTTCGTGTGAGAAGGAGTATCCCTGAGCTTCGCTCAGTTTGTTCCCTTGGTTGAACTTTTGACCTGTATTTTACAGCATTCCCTTCTGGAACTGAGGTATTGTCTTTTCTTCCAGTTTACTTCAAAATGTCTGAAAGCTCTAAAAAGAGGCTGTTCAGACCCTGTAGATCTTGTGGGAAGGCCCTTCTCTGAAGACCCCCACAAGGATTGTTTGTACTGCCTCTATCCAAAGCACGTCCCTAGAGAGTGCAAACATTGTAGGACATTTTCAGCAAAGACTCTTAAGTATAGAGAGGCACGTTTGTTGTTGTGGCTCCAAAAGAAAAAGGCCACTTCAGAATCTGACTCTGAGGATGATTCTAAGGCTCACTCCTCTTCAAAACGCAAAGGAGGGCCTACTGAGGCGAAATCTGATTTAAAAAAGCAAAAAATCAGTAAATCTAAGGAAACGGAGTCATCTTCCTCCTCACTGCCTCATAATCCTCTCAAAAAGTCCGTTGACGAAGGCAAGAGTTTCTACGAGCATTTCGTCAACGAAGACGTCGATAACGTCGACGACAGTTACAACGACGACAGCCTCATCAATGACGTTTACGAAGATGACACAGTCGACGGTTGGGCCGTTGACGACACCGTCGACGATGGATACTGAGACAACACCGTCGACGACTACTTTTTTGACACCGTCGTCTATTTCGTCGACGGTCGCTCTGTCAACGACATCTTTTAAATCTCCAATGAAAAGTTCACTGACAACGATCTCTATTAAGGGGTTGCCACTGTCGACGGGCTCGTCGACAGAGAGATCAGGCAATGCAAAATTTACTTCTTGGACAAAAATGTCTCTACTGCCACCGTCAAATCTTCTTGAGATGCTGGAGTCTGAAGAGGAAAGTCCATATGGGGTCGCATACAGTCCATCCCAGCTGAAAATTAAAAGTCAAGACACTGATGAGGAGGAATGTCAAGAAGTACAGGAGGATTTCTCTTTGAAAGATCGACCTCTATCCGTTTCAACAATCTTACAACTATGAGGAGGAGGAGGATAACGCCCCTAGTGTCAGAGAAGAGTCTGTGACCATGCCAATATCACTGGTATCGGATCTCAGGAGCATGATCAACGATTACTATCGTTGCTTCCCTGAAACTAATGCCTCTTCATTGGATGCTTCAAGTAAGCAGCATCCTGTCGTGCAGGTTTTGACTGTGCAACCTCCACCTCCGGTGCAGAAGGTGCACACTCCAAGGGTCATTACCATCAGAGATGACTTAGCTGACAGTGAGGCTGAAGACCAACCTGAGGAAGGAGAACTGATCCAAGATGATCCTGTGGGCAACGAATGGGACCAATACAGTATCCCTTCTTCTCCATCGCCGTCACCCTCTCCGGCGACATCTCCACCAGAGGATATCCTGGGATTCCACGAGCTCATGGAAAAAAGCTTCTAAGCATTTCGATCTTCCTCTTCCGGTTAAGGAAACTGAGTGTTTCCTATATGATTTCAAAGAATCTTCTAGGAAACTGATAAGAACAATCCCCATGGTAAAGTATATATGGGAGGAGGGATTGAAAATTATGAAGAATCCAGCTTCCGTTGCAGCCTCGGTTCCCAGAATAAAGAAGAAGTACCGGGCTCTCGAATCTTCTCCGGCATGCCTTATTGGTCATCCCCGACCAGAGTTTGTGGTGATGAAAGCTGCACAAAGACTATCAAAAAATCCATCGGCTACATGTTCAGCTCCTCCTGACACAGAAGGGAGAAAACTTGATGGAACAGGCAAACGCTTTGCAGTCTATCAAGGCATCAAATGCACTCGCCATAATTTGCCGTTTCAACAGGCAAATGTGGTCGGATATAGCTCCTCTTTTATCACATTTACCGGAGGACAAGAAAGAAGAGGCTATACTAATTTTACAGGACAGGGCTAGAGAAGCCTCAGAATCCATAGACATAGCCATGGATATATCAGCAGTGGCTTTCAGACAAATGGCAGGAGCTGTAGCGCTTTGCAGGCAGGGATGGCTTAAGGCTACCTCATTCAGGCAGACCAAGATAGTCGAAATGCCCTTCAACTGAGAAAATGTATTTGGCAGCCACGTGGATGATGCCGTGCAGGGTATTAAAAAAGATACAGATATGGCGAGGGCATTAGGTTCACTGCAACAAAGCAGATTTCAATCCTTTCGTGGCAGAGGATCAAGAGGACACTATCAACAGAGATTGTCCTATCAGTCCAATAGGTACCAGCCATACCATCAGCAAGGGTATCGTCAGTATGCAAATACTCAGCAATTTCGATCCTCAAATACTTCTTACCAACAGCAGCCTAGACAAAAGCCATCAGCTAGAGGAAAATTACAGGACGCCAATCGAAGGCAGTGTCAATTCCAAGGCGCCAACCACCTCGTCATTCCGCAACCTCCATCAGACCCATTACCTCTCTTCCTATTACCACCAAAGGCGGTCTATAACATCGGACAGATGGGTGCTAGACATAATTCGTCATGGTCACACCCTAGAGTTCCTCTACAAACAACAAGATCATCCTCCCATTCACAGAAAACAGCAACATCTCCCGGCCCTCAAGGCGCAAATTCTGTCTCTTCTTGTAAAAGGAGCAATAGAGGAGGTCCCTCTTCAACAGCGAGGGATAGGATTCTACTCGCATTTTATCCTCATACGGAAAAAGCAATCCAACAAATAGAGACAGGCAATGGATCTTAGAGGTTTAAACAAGTTCATCAGTGTTAGATCTGGGGGTCTCTAGTTGGCAGAGGTAAGTACCCTAGACCAAATAGGGACCCTTGCTTCTAGTCAGGGTACAGGGACACACACGGTAGATAACCCCTGCTCACCCTCTAGGTAGCTTGGCTCGAGCAGTCAGGCTTATCCCCAAGGCAATGTGTTACGTATTTGCACTCCATCCCACTATGACCCCCCCCTCGTACACCACAAAGGTAGACCACACAGGTATATCAAAAATATCTTTATATAGTGTAGCAGGGGGAAATATGATCACTTACAGGATATGTTGCACACGAACTTAATGGTTGCACTAGGTTACTAGGAAGTTTCTTCTAGGTTAAGAACAGTCTCAAGTCTCTACTCGCTATCGTAGGGGGTATTACAGCAGGGCCATAATATCCAGTCAGCTCGTCTCACCGTGCGCGTTATGCTGCAGCCTCAGCGTGGGCAGATCTTTCCTTGACAGCCCCGGCCGGTCACGTCCGCCCTTCCGCCCGCTCTCGACAATCCAACGAGCGGCGGGAAGGCAGTGCGGCCCTTCTCTTCTTGGGTTGACAGGCTGGGGGCACGCTGGATACACTCGCTGCTCCTTCAATGAAGACTGGTCACGCAGATGACTCGGGCACCACTCTGCCGGTTTCTCGGGACGTCCTGAGGTCACTGACCAATCCCAGCGCGGTGTTGGTGAGGGGGCTCGATCCTCTCAACCAATGAGAGGGCAGCGGGCTCGATCTTCGCTTCGGGAGCCTCGGCAAGGTACGGCGAGTTTGCGGGGCGCTGTGCGGCCCTCTGGCAGTGCAAAACCCTCACGGCAACAGGGATTTTAGCAGCTGCAGGCAACTTCCCACTCCAGGCCGGTGCAGCACAATCTTGATAGCTTAGTTCAGTTTCTTGGGAACCTTTTGACCCTGGGTTCCAGGACAGGAGGCCAGCTCTTCTCAGGCCCTTGGAGATTCAGTTTCAGACACAGCACACAGCAAAGTCTTGGTAGTACAAGCAGGCAGGGGCACAGCACACAGCAAGCCCTTCTTCTCTCCTTCAGTCGAACAGCAGAACAGGTCAGCCCTTAGAGCACACAGCAAGGCAATCTTCCTTTAGTTCCTCAGCGGTCCTTCTTCTGGCAGAGGTTCCTCTTGATTGTAGAATCTAAAAATCTGTTGTCAGGGGTCTTGTACTTATACCCCTAAAAGTCTTTGAAGTCTTTGTGCAAGTGGGTCCTGAGCCCGGTCTGATCCAGTTCTGGGTGTTGCTGGAGCACTTTGTTTTCCTGGCTTCTGCTTTCTTTTCAGAGTGAGGGGCAGAGTCGTCAGCCGCCCAGCAGGAGGTGGAGCCAGCAGTGTGGCAGGCAGGCACAGCCCTATTCACTCCCAGGTGCTATCTCCTCCCTCCACTCTCCTTGCAAATGTCGCCATTCAGCAGAGGGCTGACTCAGCCAACCTCCTGGGGGATCCCCAGCCCTTGTCACTCTCAAGCCAGACAGTCAATCCACAAGCATGCCCAGGCACACAGAAGGGTCAGACAAGAGAACAGCTACTCTCTAAAAAGTACTATTCTCCAACTCAGGATTTAAAAACAACCTCTCCTAAAAGATGTGTTATTAAATGCTGAGCTCAGGGATATCAAAACACTCATGTCTTATCTTGTTCCTATGAGAAGATAGGCGGATGGCCATTGGCACCAGCCTCCCCCATGTTAGCCTATGGAGCAAGATAACCTTGCAGCAGTGAACACACAAAATGGCCGTTGTTCACTACCAGAACATGTTACCTGCACTAGTACATGCTCTACCTTTTACATACACTGCACCCTGCCCAGGGGGGTACCTTGGGCCTTCCATAGGGATGACTGACGTGTATAAAAAGGGAAGGGTTAGGCCCGGTCAGTGTGGACACTGGCCAGGAGGACATGGCAGTCCGGGGACTGCAGGCAGGCCTGTGGTGGCAGGCCTGAGACACAATTTTAGGGCTACACAGGTGGGTGGCGCAATCAGCGCTGCAGACCCACTAGTAGCATCTGTCATCACCAGCCCTGGCACACACAGTGCACTTTACTAGGGACTTCATGGTGATACAGATATGCCAATCAGGTATATCCAATCAATATGATATTTTACACAGGGAGCACTTACACTCTGGCACTGGTTAGCAGTGGCAGAGTGTCCAAAGCATCTAAACCAGCAAAAACGAAATCCATCACAGCATCAAAAATCCAGGTAGCAGAGGCAACAGATAGGGGAAAAAACCCACGCCAAGGATGTCAGGTCTAACAATCAGGAAACAATCTTTCCGTATGCTATCTCTTCAAGAAATTCTCATGATGCTGAGCAGAGGGGAATATATGACATCTTTAGATCTATTAGATGCATACTTCCATATTCCAATCCACGTTCGACACAGGCGGTATTTCAGGTTCGCGGTGGCAGGGCGCCACTACCAATTCAGAGTGCTACCCTTCGGTCTCCGATCCACGCCAAGAGTGTTCACAAAATGCATGGCGACGGTTGCAGCGTATTTGAGGCAGCAAGGTCATCAGATATATTCATATCTGGACGACTGGTTGATAAACGGCACGTCGTACCAAGACACTCGAGAATCCTTGGAATGTTGCATGAATCTCTTCCACTTTCTGAGGTTACGGATAAACATGGAAAAATCCTCTCTAATTCCGTCCCAGTCTCTTCAAATTCTAGGAGCCTTATTGCAAATCAGCTAAGCGAAAGTGTACCCTTCAGAGGAACACATCCAAAAGATTTTGAAGCTGACTTCAGAACTAAAGAAAAGAAAGTCCACTTCTGGAAGGATATTCAAATCCTTGTTGGGGATGATGTCATCCTGCATCCCCTTAGTGCCAAATTGTCGGCTTCACATGCGGCCTCCACAAGAGCTTCTAGACCTTCAATGGGTTCAACATCAAGGCTCCTTCGAGGATCGGATCCTCCTCAATCCTCAAATAAAGGAAGCAACCGTGTCTCTTAATTCTGATAGCCCCGGCATGGCCGAGACAATTCTGGTTCTCGGAGCTCCTTCATTTATCAGTGACTCCCAGAGTGCAGTTTCCTCTGATCCAAGATTTAATTTCCATGAACAGGGTGCAAGTTCTTCAACCCCAGTTGGCCTCGCTGAACTTGTCGGCATGGAACCTCATGAGCACGAATTTCAGTCCTTAAACATTAATAAAGAATGCCGAGATATACTCTCCCACTCTCGTGCAATTTCCACTAATAAAACTTATGTGGCGAAGTGGAAAAGGTTTTGCCAATGGTGTTTGACACAATCTCCTTACCCCTTGCACTCTTCTCGGAGCAAGTTCTTCCTTATCTATTACATTTAGCCAAGGCAGGCCTTTCTCATGCGTCTGTCAAAGTGCATCTTGCTGCCATTTCAAGATATCGCAGGAGACCAAATCATCCATCTCTTTGGTCACAGAGAGTGATAAAGGAATTCTTGAAAGGATTGTTCAGAGTTTTCCCTCCAATTAGACATCCATCAATCAATCAATCAATCAGCTAATTTGTAAAGCGCACTACTTATCCGTAAGGGTTTCAAGGCGCTGGGGGGGTGCTGCTGCTACTGGTCGAAAAGCCAGGTCTCGAGTCGTCTCCTGAAAGTCAGCAGGTCTTCGGTTTGTCGTAGGTTGAGGGGGAGGGTGTTCCAGGTCTTGGCGGCGCGGTGGGAGAAGGACCTGCCTCCGGAGGTGGTTCTACGGATGCGCGGGACCGTGGCCAGGGCGTGGTCAGCGGAGCGGAGTTTCCTGTTGGGTACGTAGAAGGAGAGTCGACTGTTGAGATAGGCTGGGCCGGTTTTGTGGAGTGCCTTGTGTACGTGGATCAGGAGCTTGAAGGATATTCTTCTGTCGACGGGGAGCCAGTGCAGGTTCCTCAGGTGGGGGGTGATGTGTTCGCGGCGTGGGACGTCGAGGATCAGGCGTGCAGAGGCGTTTTGGATTCTTTGCAGTCTGTTGATGAGCTTGGACGAGGCTCCGGCGTAGAGGGCGTTTCCGAAGTCGAGTCGGCTGCTGACTAGGGCCTGGGTGACTGTTTTCCTCGTGTCTTTCGGGATCCATCTATAGATCTTGCAGAGCATACGGAGGGTGTTGAAGCAGGTAGAGGAGACTGCATTGACTTGTTTGGTCATGGTGAGTTTCGAGTCGAGGATGACTCCCAGGTTGCGTGCGTGGTTGGTAGGAGCCAGGGGTGTCCCCAGTGATGCAGGCCACCAGGAGTCGTCCCATACTGAGGGGTTGGGCCCGAGGATGAGGATCTCCGTCTTGTCTGAGTTCAGTTTAAATCGGCTTTCCTTCATCCAGCCGACGACAGCCTTCATTCCCTGGTGGAGGTTGGATTTGGCGGTGGGGGGGTCCTTGGTGAGGGAGAGGATCAGCTGCGTGTCGTCGGCATAGGAGATTATGTTGAGGTCGGGCGATGCGTGCGAGTGGTGCCATGTAGACGTTGAACAGCGTCGGGCTGAGGGAGGATCCCTGTGGGACGCCGCAGATGATCTCGGAGGCTTCGGACCAGAACGGGAGGAGGCGGACTCTCTGAGTTCTGCCGGAGAGGAAGGAGGTGGTCCAGTCCAAGGCCTTGTCTCGGATCCCTGCGTCGTGGAGGCGCGTGCGTAGTGTGCGGTGGCAGACGGTGTCGAAGGCGGTGGAGAGGTCCAGGAGGATGAGGGCCACCGTCTCGCCGTTGTCTAGCAGGATCCTGATATCATCTGTGGCGGCGATGAGGGCGGTCTCGGTGCTGTGGTTGCTGTGGAATCCTGATTGGGATGGGTCCAGGATGCTGTTGTCTTCGAGGTGACGGGTGAGCTGGGTGTTAACTATCTTCTCGATGACCTTTGCTGGGAACAGAAGCAGGGAGATGGGCCGGAAGTTCTTGAGGTCGCTTGGGTCCGCCTTGGGTTTCTTCAGTAGGGCGTTGATCTCGGCGTGCTTCCATCTCTCAGGGAAGGTAGCGGTCTCGAAGGAGAGGTTGATGATGCTGCGCAGGTGGGGTGCGATGGAGCTGCCGTCTTTGTTGAAGATGTGGTGTGGGAGAGGGTCAGACGGGGAGCAGGAGTGGATAGTGCCCATTGTCTTGATTGTGTCCTTGATGCTCACGTTGGCCCAGGTTGTCAGGGAGTCGTGGTCGATGGGGTGCGGTGGTTCTGGCGTGTTGGGGCCTGTAGGGGTCGTCCGGGGGGTTGAAGCTGTCATGGATGTCGGTGATCTTGCGGTGAAAGAAGGCGGCGAGGGAGTCGCACAGGGCTTGCAATGGTGGTATGTCGTTGGCGCTGGGGTTGGAGAGTTCCTTCACGATGTTGAAGAGCTCCTTGCTGTTGTGTGCGTTGTTGTCAAGGTGGTATTTGAAGGAGGTCTGTTGGAGGGAGGCCCGCCGGGTAGTCGGGGAGACTATTCCGGCACCTTCCTACCGCAAAGTTATAGCCGAGCGCCGCTGAGAAGCCTCCTCCGGGAGGTCTTTCACCTATGATCGTACTAGGCCCAGTAACACCACCACACAGGACTCAATAGTAGTTGCGAGATTAGATTCTTTATCGGCAGTAATACGTGCAATATTTACAGAGGGATCGAGGGATCCTGTCAGAGTCTCAGTGTTCGTTCAAGAGGATAGGGTAGCGGGACAGTCTTAGTGCCAGCCAGGCACGGGAGGGCTCTGCGCCAGACCTTGGATGCTGGTCTCAGAGCGGCTCGGACGTGGAGAGCCGCGACGTCGTCTGCAGGGCTCGGATGGTAGTTCCGCTTAGGTCGAGCCGCGACGAGGTCAGCTGGGCTCTGGTGGTAAGGTTCAACAAGGTCGGGCCGCGACAGCGTCAGCAGGGCCCCAAAGGTTCGTGAAGGTCTTTAAGCACGGTGGAGCCGCGACGTCGTCAGCAGGGCTCAAGGGGTGGTTCAGGGTGAGTCTTCTTCGTAGGGTCAGCCGCGATCCGATCAGCAGGGCTCTCGACTCCAGGATACAACTACTGCCCTGTTGTCGGGTCGCCCCAGATATAGGACGAGAGCCCTTTGATGTCCGGACCCGTGCGCCCGGAAGGGGCGGAGAGGACGGGTAGGGGGCGGCCAGACACCCAGCAGGAGAGGCGCCAGGCCCCAGAGAGCTGTGGGGTGATCACACCCAGGTGTGGAGAGACGGTAGGGGGTCCCATCGATACTGCCCTCCGCCGAGAGTGGGAAGGGCTCACGTGGTATCCCCCGAGCCAGGGGTTGGCGTCTCGATGTCGGGCATCCCTGGGACCGAGGCCGGGTAGAGCAGGGTCATACAGGTGGTCACGTGGAGTGACGTGCAATCCAAGATGGAGGAGCCCCGATGTGCATGGGACCTCGTGCGGCTTAGTGCGGGGAAACAGGACCACGCCACGAGGCCGGCTCCCACACGCGTCCCCCCCCAGCTGAAGGCAGGGAGAGTCACCCATCTTCTTGGGGGTTCTCCTCGCCGAGGCGGAAGAATCGGGACAGGCCGTCAGCATTGGCGTGGTCGTTGCCGGGCCGGTGTTCAACAGTGAAGTCCATCCCTTGTAGCGAGATGGACCAGCGTAATAGCTTGGGGTTCTCGCCCCGCATTTGCATGAGCCACCGCAAGGGCCGGTGGTCAGTCTGGACCCTGAAGTGGGTACCGAAAAGGTAGGGCCGGAGCTTCTTGAGAGCCCATACCACAGCGAAGGCCTCCCGCTCGATGGTGCTCCACCTCTGTTCTCGCGGCAGCAGTCGGCGGCTGATAAAGGCCACCGGTCGGTCGAGGCCCTTGGCGTCCAGCTGGGAGAGGACTGCCCCGACCCCGTACTCCGAGGCATCGGTCTGGACTACAAATTCCTTGCTGTAGTCGGGGGCCTGTAGCACAGGGGCAGCGCACATGGCTGCTTTGAGAGTATCAAACGCGGTCTGGCAGCGGGGCGTCCAGTGCACCGCCTTGGGTTGTTTCTTTGAAGTGAGTTCCGTAAGGGGGCCCACAATGCTGCCGTAATCCTTTATGAAGCGTCGGTAGTAGCCTGTGAGGCCCAGGAATGCCCGGACAGCGGTTTGGGTGGCGGGGGGCTCCCACGCCTGGATGGCGTCCACTTTTAACCGGAGGGGGGCCACCTGATGGCCCAGATAGGTCACAGATCCTTGACCGATCTGGCACTTGCTGGCCTTAATTGTGAGGCCGGCTCTTTGGAGAGCGGCCAGGACTTCCCCAAGGTGTCCTAGGTGCGCGGCCCAGTGGTCGCTGAAGACAGCAATGTCATCGAGGTAGGCCGCGCTGAAGGCTTCGAGACCGGCCAGGACCTTATTTACCAGCCTCTGAAAGGTCGCTGGGGCGTTCTTCATGCCGAAGGGCATCACCCGGAAGTGGTAGTGGCCGTCGGGGGTAGAGAAAGCTGATCGTTCTTGTGCGCCGGGAGTGAGCTTGATCTGCCAGTACCCAGCAGTGAGATCAAAGGTGCTTAGGTAGCGGGCGGCCCCTAAGCGATCAATCAGCTCATCGGCTCGTGGCAAAGGGTGGGCATCGGTCTTGGTAACTGCGTTCAGGCCCCGGTAGTCGACACAGAATCTGAGTTCGGGGGCCGTGCCGGGGGCGGCGGCCTTCGGCACCAAGACTACCGGGCTGGCCCACGGGCTGTCGGAAGGCTTGATGACTCCGAGGGCGAGCATCTTGGCGACCTCGGTCTTTATGCAGGCCCGGACTCGGTCAGGCACTCTATAAGCGCGGTGTCGTACAGGGGGGCTATCCCCCGTGTCCACGTCGTGGACGCACCAGGGGGTTACCCCGGGCGTGAGAGAAAAGAGGGCAGCGAAGGGTTGCAGTAGCTTCTGGCAATCATGGCGCTGTTCTGGTGTCAGGGTGGCGGAGAGGTGGACGCCCTCCAAGGAGCCGTCTTGGCTCGAGGACCCCAGGAGGTCTGGTAGGGGCTCGGAGTCACTTTCACCCCCATCGTCGGTAGCCAGTAGTAAGCTTAGTTCAGTTCGGGCAAAATGGGGCTTGAGCCGGTTGGCGTGCAGGACCCTGAGGGGGTTCCTCGGAGACTCCATATCGACCAGGTACGTGACGGGGCTCTTCCTTTCAACTATCTTGAAGGGCCCGGTCCACTTGTCCTGCAGGGCGATAGGGGTCCACGGGTGACATGACCCAGACTTGCTGGCCCGGCTCAAACTCGACGGCTGAGGCATTCTCGTCATACCAGCGTTTCATATCTTCATGGCTGGCTTCAAGGTTGGCTTCTGCCAGGGCACGGAACTTTCGAGTCTGGTTCCGCAAGGTCAGGAGGTACCGGTAGACGTCGGGCGGGGCACTCTGGACGTTCGCCTCCCAACCCTCCTTGACCAGGCTGAGGGGCCCTCGGACGGGGTGCCCATACAACAGTTCGAAGGGGCTGAAGCCCAGGGACTTCTGTGGTACCTCCCGGTAGGCGAACAGGAGGCAGGGCAACAGGACATCCCATCTCCTCCTGAGGGGCTCTTCCAGGCCCTTGATCATCCCCTTCAGGGTTCGGTTGAACCGCTCGACCAGTCCGTTCCCCTGGGGGTGGTAAGGGGTGGTGAATTTATAGGTGACCCCACATTGTTGCCAGAGGGATCTCATGTACTTCGAGATAAAGTTTGTCCCCCTGTTGCTCACCACTTCTCGGGGGAACCCCACCCTGGAGAAGATGCCCATCAGGGCCCGGCCCACCACTGGAGCGGTCACAGTTCGGAGGGGAACAGCTTCTGGGTACCGGGTGGCGTGGTCGACCAGTACCAGGATGAAGCGGTGGCCCAGGGCGGTCCGGGGGTCGAGGGGCCCCACGATGTCTATCCCCACTCGTTCGAACGGGGTGTGGGCGGCTGGAAATGGTTGCAGGGGGGCTTTCACGCGTCCCCCAGTCTTCCCGCTAGCTTGGCAGGTCGGGCAGGACCGGCAGTGCTGGTCCACGTCTCGTCTCATTCGGGGCCAATAGAAATGGGTCACAAGGCGGCTGTACGTCTTGTCCCGCCCGAGATGTCCGGCGAGGGGCACGTCATGTGCCAGGTTCAAGAGGAATTCTCGAAATCGGAGGGGGACCACCAGCACCCGGCTGGCCCCTAGTTCGGCGACTTTCTGCTCGCTATACAATAAGTCATTGTCCCAATAGACCCAGTGGGTTCCCGAGGGGTCCCCCGCAGCCTGGGCGGCCGCCTGCTGTCGGGCCCCCTCGAGGGACAGGCAGCCCTTCTGTTCTTGCTGGAATTGTTCACGGGTGGGGCCCCCGTCGTGGCGCCACTGGGCCAGCTCGGGGATCTCGCTGAGGGGAGCGGCCTCGTTGGAAGAGAGTTCGGAGGGCCCGGCCTCCTCGTCAGGTTCCTCCGGGCTGGAGGAGGTGGATGGTTCGGGGCCCGCCGGTTTGTCGGGGGCCGGGGCCGCAGCTGGCTGGACGGTCATGGACCGAGTGGTGGCGCAGGCCCACTCGGGTAGTCCTAGCATCCCCAGATGCTCTCGGCGCTCCACCTGGGCCCAGGGGGAGCTCTCTAGGTCGTTCCCCAGGAGGCAGTCCACCGGGGCGTCGTCGCGGACAGTCACTTTTAGGGTGCCGGACACTCCTCCCCACTCGAAGGGGATTCGGGCCATCCGGCACATGCTCTCGGGGTTGTCGGCGGTCCGGACAGGGCAGAGGACATGTGGTAGGATCTGTTCGGGCCCTGTTCACTGGCCCCAGTGTCCCGGAGGCCCTCAGCCCGTCGCCCATTGATGGTTACCCACTGTTGGTACTTCTGGGTGTTGCTTGGGATGGTGGCGCGGGGCACCATTTCTCGGGAGCCTAGGCATACAAGCGACATGGCGGCTGGTTCCCACTCGGGGGACCCGTCGTTGTGGTTCTCCTCCTCGTCCTCTCCCTCCCCCAGGGCTGCGGCGGCAATTTGTCGGGGAGGTGGCCCCGTGGTCCCGTTCCGTCGGTTCACGGGGCAAGCCGGGTCACTTGCATAATGGCCGGTCTGTTGGCATCCGAAGCAGGTTACTGTCGGTCGTGGTCCAGACCGGGCGATAGGGGTCCCTCTTCGGCCCTGGGTCGGGGAAGCGGGGTTGGTTGTTTGCCCTCGTGGCGGACTTCTGGGCGGTCCAGCTGGGAATTCTCGACTGCGGTGGGACCCCCCTCCTCCGCCGCGCTGGCGGGGAGGTCCCGTGGTGCTCCGTTGGTAGTCCCCCACGGGGTTCCGGGGGACCCGGGTGTTGACCCATCGGTCCGCTTCGGCGGCGAGCTTCCGGGGCTCGGTCAGTTTACTGTCCAGGAGGTGTTGCCTTAGTTCCACAAAGCAGTTGTTGGCGAGGTGCTCCCAGACAATGAGGTCGAATAGTTCGTTATATGAGGTGACCTTGCTCCCTTTGATCCATCCCTCCAACGCTCGGCTGAAGAAGTCCACGTATTCGACCCATGTGGTACCGGGGATCTTCTTGCAGTCCCGGAAGCGTTGCCGGTACATCTCGGCCGACAGTCCGTAGCGTGTGAGTAGGGCTTCCTTCATGTGGTCGTACGAGGTCATCACTGCGTCGGGGAGTTGCAGCAGGGTATCCCGTCCCTCGCTGAGGAACCTCCCCCATAGGCCGGAGCCCCAATCCTTCCGGGGTACCCTATGGGAGGTCATGGCGACTTCGTACGCTCGGAACCATTGCTGGATGTCGTCATTTTTATAGTACTCCTTGACGACATCCTTGGGGATGTGAACCTTTGGCTCGGTCGGGGGCAGAGCGTCCCGGGCTCCGGGGTTGCTGGTCTCCCCAGCTTTAGCTTTTAGTTCAAGTTCTTTAAGGCTCCTCTCGTGCTCGAGGGTTAGCCGTCTCTCCTCTAGCTCCCGATGCCTTTTCTTCTCCTCGATTTCTTCTTGTAGTCGTAGTTGCTCCAGGGCTATCTTTTTCTCCGCCAGTAGGAGCTCACTGTCCAGCCGGAGTCGGGCAAGATCCATTTCGTGTGTCCGGGCCCTTTCCCGTTCTCGTATCTCTTCGGGGGGAAAGGCTGGTGTCTGGCATGGTTCGCTCCCCGTTTGTCGGGGCCGTGGTCGGCAGGTTTCCGTCCCGGGCCGAGGTCCCTTCGGCTCGGGGTGGAGGGGTCTCGGGTTCTGCCCAGGCTTTCAGGGCTTTCTGCATTTCCTCCTTGGTGCCCAATCCTGTGGTTGGGATCCCTTTGTCTTTGCAGATTTGTTTGAGTTCCTTGTGGGTGTATTCCTCCAGTTTCTCCAACTGGAAGGTTGCGGCCATGGTTGCTTCTTGGCCATCCATGGTTCCCTTTTTCTCTTCTCGTCTGGTCAGGTAGTGGTTGCGTTACTTGCTTGTACGATTGCGTTTGCTCGGATCCCGCCGCTGGCCACCAAATGTTGGAGGGAGGCCCGCCGGGTAGTCGGGGAGACTATTCCGGCACCTTCCTACCGCAAAGTTATAGCCGAGCGCCGCTGAGAAGCCTCCTCGGGGAGGTCTTTCGCCTATGATCGTACTAGGCCCAGTAACACCACCACACAGGACTCAATAGTAGTTGCGAGATTAGATTCTTTATCGGCAGTAATACGTGCAATATTTACAGAGGGATCGAGGGATCCTGTCAGAGTCTCAGTGTTCGTTCAAGAGGATAGGGTAGCGGGACTCTGGTGGTAAGGTTCAACAAGGTCGGGCCGCGACAGCGTCCGCAGGGCCCCAAAGGTTCGTGAAGGTCTTTAAGCACGGTGGAGCCGCGACGTCGTCAGCAGGGCTCAAGGGGTGGTTCAGGGTGAGTCTTCTTCGTAGGGTCAGCCGCGATCCGATCAGCAGGGCTCTCGACTCCAGGATACAACTACTGCCCTGTTGTCGGGTCGCCCCAGATAGAGGACGAGAGCCCTTTGAGGACGGGTAGGGGGCGGCCAGACGCCCAGCAGGAGAGGCGCCAGGCCCCAGAGAGCTGTGGGGTGATCACACCCAGGTGTGGAGAGACGGTAGGGGGTCCCATCGATACTGCCCTCCGACGAGAGTGGGAAGGGCTCACGTGGTATCCCCCTAGCCAGGGGTTGGCGTCTCGATGTCGGGCCTCGCTGGGACCGAGGCCGGGTAGAGCAGGGTCATACAGGTGGTCACGTGGAGTGACGTGCAATCCAAGATGGAGGAGCCCCGATGTGCATGGGACCTCGTGCGGCTTAGCGCGGGGAAACAGGACCACGCCACGAGACCGGCTCCCACAAGGTCCTTTTGGCGGTCCTGATGAGGTGGTGGTGGTTGCGGATGGCGTCTTTGTGGGCAGCCCGGCTGTCTGCCATCTTGTCGCTGTGCCATTTGTTCTCCAATTTCCGGCAGGTGCGCTTTGATGCTAGGAGCTCCAGGGTGAACCAGCTGGTTCTCTTGAAGGTGTCTCTGTTGGTTGGCTTTTTCAGCGGGGCTAAGGTGTTGGCGCAGTCGTCCATCCAGCGCCTGAGGGTGCGTGCACCATCGTCGGGGTTGGTGGGGTTGGTCGTGGGTTGAGTGCGAGGTTTGTCTGTAGTTGTTCTTCAGTGACTTTGCCCCAGCAGCGGTGGGGGATCTGTAGGGTGCGGTGGTGTGTGAGGGGTTTGTGGAAGGTGAAGTGGATGCAATGGTGGTCTGTCCAGGTGAGTTCGGAGGCGTGGCTGAAGGCGACGTGGGAGCTTGAGGAGAAGATGGCATCAAGCGTGTGACCGGCGATGTGGGTCGGCGTCGTGATGAGCTGTTTTAGTCCGAGGTTGGCGAGGTTGTCGATCAGGGTGGAGGAGTTGTTGTCGTTGTTGTTCTCCAGATGATAGTTCAGGTCTCCGACGCGGATGTAGTCGGTGGAGGTCAGCGCGTGTGTGCTGATGAGGTCGGCGATGGAGTCGCATAATTGTGTTCGGGGTCCGGGCGGTCTGTAGACGAGGGTGCCTCTTAGGGTGGTCTTGGGGTCCGTGTGGATCTGGAATGCATGTGTTCGGCGGTGCTGAGAGTGTCGTTGGTGTTTGTAGAAACCCTGATGGTGTTCTTGACGACGGTACATCAGTACCATGGCAGCTTAACACAGTCTTTGCGCAACTTATAAAGCCACCTTTTGAACCGATTCACAAAGCTGAGCTGCAGTTTGTATCTTGGAAAATAGCTTTACTCCTGGCTCTGACGTCAGCTAGAAGGGTCAGTGAGATTCAGGCTTTTCCCATCACAGAGCCTTTCCTTGAGTTCAAAACAGACAAGGTGATCTTACAAATGAACCCTAAATTCATTCCGAAAGTCCCTTCGGATTTTCACCTCAATGAGCCTATTGTTCTACACACAGAATTTAAAGACCCATTGTCTGCAGCAGAAAAATATTTGCACACATTAGATGTCAAGAGGTGTTTCAAATTTTATATTGATAAGACAAAGTCCTTTAGAAAGACAAGTCAGTTGTTAATAGAGTTTGCTGGCCCCAGGAAAGGTTTGGCTTTGTCAAGGACTAGCATATCCAGATGGATAACCTCAGCCATTACTTTGTGCCACTAGAAAGCCAGAAGACCTTTACACTCTACGGTTCAAGCTCACTCAACCAGAAAAATGGCGACTTCAGCCGCATTGTTTGCGGGAGTATCGCTTCCGGATATTTGCAGAGCGGCAACTTGGAAGAATGTCCACAATTTTCCAGGCACTACTGTCTGGACACAGCTTGGAAAGCAGATTCAGCGGTGGGACAAGCCGTGCTACGTCACTTGTTCCATTAAGGTATTTTCCTTACAATTTCTAAAAAATTTACATTTTTTAATGTCAATGTCTTTTCTTAAATGTTACATTGGATAGTTCTCACTATATGTATTTGTTTTTTATATAATATGTTGCATTAGGATACATGCTGAAACATGCAATCCGTTCTATCTTCTTTTTTTTTTTTGTCTCCATACATGCCACCAGTTGCGAATAGCCTCTAGATGGGATCCCCCTGTGCCTTCCACGCAGACATATTCAATAATCAATAGCTGCCCTAATGGATTGCCTGTGACGGGCTAACAGAGTTTACCCAGAGGTAAGGCTGTCTCCTGGTTCCACTCCCGTTCACCGCACCTGGCCAACCCTATGTTACTAGGGAGGACCGGACAACAGTCCTCTGGCATAATCATCGGACCAATCTTACTTATCCCTCCAAGCCACTAAAGCCGCCCAGGTTCTGTTAACGCTTGATTTATCACAGGCCATATCCGATTGACTTATCATGATAATATTCCTGAGACAATCTGGAAATGTAGGTGGAGTCTCGGATTTCCATACTCTGCAAATTTCCCTTCTGGCGATAACTATTACATAAAATACAAATTTCGAAGCCAGAGCGCTCATACAATAGTCCGGTAACAGACCAAAGAAAATTAATCTCGGGCTTACTTCAATCCGCATCTGCAGCACCTCCTCCAGGAAGCCACATACCTCAGTCCAGTAAGAACCAATCTTCGGGCAATCCGCAAACATATGTTGATCATCTGCAGCTGGAAAATTACATCTGGGACAGTGGTATATCCTCGCAGACACCTTAGACAGTTTCCCAGGAGTCCAATACACTCTATAAGCAGTGTACAGATGATTCCTCCCGAGAGACGCTGGTTTAATCACTATCTGCAACATAATAAAGGAGTCACACCAGATTTTCCGTATTCCCTCCCCATCACCTATGAGAACACTGCCCCAGCGATTCCCCAGTTCAAGGTCCAGGCGATCTTCTGCACCAACCTGGGCCCCATACCAAAACGAGACTTCGCGTTTCCTTGGGACCTCTCTAGAAACTAGATCAGTGAACATACTAGCCTCCTCATTGTCCCAAGGCTGTGTTGCCCACCATGCAGATAGCTGATAAAACTTAAATCTAGTTAATGTCCCTATGGTCAAGTTGCAAAAAGACTCCCAGCTTATAAATTGTGAATCCTCACAGAGATCACCCCACAACACCATACCAGCTAGTTTAAGCGGCTGACACAATTGGTCCTGAAGACATTCCGGGGTACCCAGTGAGTCCCAAATTGGAGCCTGTGCTGTATAGTATGGTATTCTATGGGCTCTCCTGATATACCCCCAGTTATTGAGTGCAGCCAACAAGGTCTTGAGCCGGACTTTTTTGTAGAACTTGGGGTCACCAAATTTATACAAAAAAAACTCCTGTCCCTGCGGAACATCCTGTAGCATTGCTTGGAATAGAAGGCCCAACGAGGAAGAGTCTAATTTGTTTGCCAGTATTCTAAAGTTCTTAAAGTGGAAGGCATGGCAGTAGGAAAGCAGATCTGGTAAGGCCAGTCCCCCTAACCTTAACCCTCTCCTTAGTTTTTTCCATGCTATTCTAGGCGTTTTTGTAGCCCATATAAAGGAACCAATTTTACTTTGGAGGGTAGCAAGATCCCTAGTACTAAAAGATAATGGGATTGTGTTAAACAGAAAGGTTATTTTGGGCAAAATTGTCATTTTTACGAGATTAACTCGCCCATATATATTTAATGGCAAATTCGCCCATCTCAATAGTAGCTTGCCAACCTCTTTAGATACCTTCTCCCAGCTAATCTTTGGTATATCTGTCAGCTTCTGGGCTAGATGAATCCCCAGGTATCTCATCTGCCTCTTTGCCCCCTGTATTGTATTCACACAATTCCATCCCATTATTTTGTTTTTTTCTCTATTGATTTTATAACCCGAAATTTTACCGAATTCCTCGGCCAGTTCAAACAACTGGGGAATTGCTTCAGCATGATTAGAGGTGTACATGAGAAGGTCGTCAGCATACAGAGCGATCTTAAGATCTAAATCTGCAATTCTAAAGGGCCTAATACTAAGGTCCGCTCTAAGTGTACATACAAAGGGTTCCATATATAGGTGACAGAGGACAACCCTGCCTAGTGCCTCTTGAGATGTTAAACCAATCAGATAAGGCACCAATAACCAAAATTTTTGCCCGGGGGTTCAAATAGAGAGATTTAACAGCCTCAACAAAATTGATTGGAAAGCCAAACTTATCCATGGTCTCCCTAAGATAACACCAGTTCACCTGATCAAATGCCTTAGCGGCATCAATTGCAACAATGGTGAGTGGCAGCTTTTTTTCCATTGCAACATCTATTGCCCCAATAACTTGAAAGGTGAGCTTGTTAAGCTGTCTTCCGGGTATAAACCCCCTCTGATCCGGATGTATAATAGTTTTAATAATTTTAGCCATCCTAGTAGCCAGTATCCTGGAAAAGATCTTAAGGTCCGAGTTTAGCAACGAGATTGGTCTATATGTTTCAATTTTTTGAGGGTCCTTATTCTGTTTAGGAATCAATGATACTGTTGCTTCGGACCATGACGGGGGAATGCCCTCACCTTGTAGATATATCTTATTAAAGAGTGATCTTAATACTGGCACTACCCAATCTGAGAGACCGAGATAAACTTCAATTGGTAGCCCATCTGGGCCGGCAGCTTTACCCCTACTCATTTTTTTAAGTTGTTCCCTAATTTCCCCCTCTGAGATACTGCCAGCTAAATACAACCGGTTGGATTCGGACAGTTGAGGAAGGTCCTTCTGCTCTAACCATACCTTAACTTCATCTGATCTATATATGATGTCCTCCTGATATAGATCTTGCATGAAGGATCTTGCCTCCTCTCTGATTTTATCATCCTCCTGTAACAGAGCGCCTGACCCCCTCTCTACCAGGCTCTTAATATGATTTCTCGCCCTTTCTGTTCTTGATTTCCATGCCAGAAGGGAGCCGCATTTTTCGCGATAGGCGAAGTGTTGTAGCTTACTGGTATCCCATTTATCCTTCAAGATCTTATCAATTCTTGCCTGAAAATCTGCCTGTAGAGTCACCAAATCCCTCTCCAATAAAGGCATAAGATCCCGGGAGAATAGGGCAGCTTGTTGCAACTCTGTCTCCTTATCCTTAATCATCTTGAGGCCATCTTTTTTATTTTTTTAATAGAATTTCTTTTATAAGTCATGAGGGAGCTCAAAAAGCCCCTCAAGTATGCTTTAATGGTCTCCCAAACTATCTGGTTGCTGGTAGAACCTACATTAAAACTAAAATAATCTTCTATTTTACCATCCAACCCCGCCATCGCGTTCTCGTCCAATAACAAGGCCCTATCGAGGGTCCATCTCCTCTCATACTTTTTAAGCTTAAAAATAAGCACCAACTCGACGGCCGAGTGGTCAGATATAATCGCCGGAATATAACTGATGGATTTAAGATCTGAAAACATACTCTGATCCACCAAAACATAATCTAGCCTTGAATATTGTTTATATTTTTTACTATAAAAAGAAAATTCTCTGGCGCTACCGTTATTTAATCTCCAGATATCAAGCAAGTTGAATTCTTTAATAACATTCTTAAGTATAGAAAATGTCCTAGTTGGAACATTATATTTTACTTTTGAAGTCCGATCTAATAACTTATCAAACACCAAATTAAAATCTCTGCCGAGTATAACTGGGGCGGATGTGTGTAACAAGCTAGCCTCAAGATTTAAGAGAGGGCCAGAGTTGTCCTCCTTAGGCCCGTAATAGACAGCACAAGTTATTGGTGATCCACAGACAGACAGAGTTGCCACCAGCCACCTTCCAGACTGGTCTGTATCCCATTTCTCCAACTTGACCCCTGTATTAGCTCTTATAATTATCGCTACCCCCCTTGTACACCCTGTTTGTTTAGAGCAAACCACCTCTTGAACCCAGCTGAGCTTTCTAAAACCCTGTTTACATTCCGGGGCTTCTAAGTGAGTTTCCTGCAGCAAATAGATATGGGCCTCGTTATTTTTTAGAAACTCACACACCCGAGATAACTTCTTACCCCCCTAAGACCGTTCACATTCCAGGAGAGGAGTTTAATCTCAACTGACCGACTCATGACCTACCCATAAGACTGCCCATCCAGAGCTAACAATACCTTCTTTGAATTGTATGAGGACAATTTTTTCATTTTTACCCCCTTACCCCCCCTACCCCCACTTCCCTGTACCCCCCACCCTTGCCCACCCCCGAGGAACCCACCTTCCATACCTGGCGTTGGAACCGCCTATTGGGACCCCTCCCGGGAATGGCACAACATCTTACAGAAAGAAACAATATCAAAAAACGAGTTTCTATTAATATTGCCCATCAACCATAATACGCATGGATATCCTAGTGTCTAAAATACACAAACAAAACCCCTTCTTCCCATTTCCTATCCCTTTTTTTCCCCCTTCTTTCCTCCTTTCTTTTTCCTAATATATACTAAGATTCATCTGAACCCCCATCTTCACCTATAACTGGTATTAACACTAGCACTAGCATCAAATACTAGCTTTCGGTGCATAACATACCATTGAACTCCTGGCTACCCCCTCATGTGAGACAGAAGGGTATCTACATCTTCGGGTATACTGAAGTTGTGCATCTTGTTTTTCCTCATTACTTTCAGCAATGTGGGAAACTTCATTTGAACCTGTGCCCCCAAACTCCTCAACTCAGGCATTCTGGAACCTAGCTCCCACTGCCTTTGTGCTGTTCTCCCACCTATATCTGATTGAATTTGGTAGGGCCCGGCCTGATGGTACAAGGCTGGCCCTGCTAGGGACCTTCCCAAAATCAACTCTTTAACCGTATAGGTCTGAAAGTTGACTAAAATCTTTCTGGGGGCCAGGGTGTAGTTTGAAAGGATCCCTATGCACTCTCTGGATCTCTACGTCTAAGTCAATATCAGGTCGATCTTTCAGCACCCCCTCCCTCAACAAGTTACATACAAAACTCTTAATGTTCTCCTTCTCTGCCCCTTCTGGTATCCTAAGGATCCTAAGGTTATTTCTACGGGCTTGCATTTCTAGCCGCTCCATATCCATCTGTAATAATCGGTTCTGGGCTTTTAGGATATCTATGTCTTTTAAATTCCCCTGGACGGACTCTGACAGTGTTTTAACCTCCATTTCAAGCAACCCGGTACGTGCACAGATGTGATCTAATTTTGACTCGAGGGCTTCACGCTTGTCATGAATTCCTTTCTGATTTGCTTCATATATCTCAAATTTAGTCAACAGGTCCCCCCTTAATGCATAAAGGAAGGCACCTAGCCCTTCCCTGTCAATTTCTTTTTCACCAGGTGCTTGTACGCTATTGTGGCTATGTGTTAGCGGGTCTGAGGGACTAACCTCCGCAAATAGCAATGCCTGTGCGAGTGAGGTCCGTGGAACTTGTATGGTAGAAATAGAAAGAGAAGAGACCGTGGTGATGGCAATAGTATCATTGGTGTCAGTGATAGTACTAGAGCTGCTGACAGAATCCAGAAGAGGAGGGGTGCCCTCAGAGGAGGTCACTGGTGAACTCACCGGGCCATCCGAGCCATCCGAGCCATCCGCAGTTATGTCAGGGCTGGAGATCTTCGTAAGGGGCAAGAAACGGTTCTCCAGTGGAACTAGAGGGGCAGCACATTGTGTGGTCGAAGCTAACTCCGCTGACCCTACAGCCTGCTCCATAATCCTGAAATAAGCCTTAAGTGATGGAGTAATTTTTTGAGAAGGACAAATTACTTTAGGCCCTTTCAATTTTTTAGTGTCACCGGGTTTCACGGCTTTCCTTTTGCGTGGAATTATAGGAGCCACCCCCCCCCCCCGTACCCTCTGTGGGGTCCAGAATGTTCTTAGTTTTAAAATCTGACCGCAGCTGGTATCTATTTTTAATAGGAAAAGACTCCCCCCTCTGGAAGCCCTGCACGCGTGCTCCACTTCCACTCCTCGAGGACCGTTGGGCTGGGGTATCAGCCTCCCCCTCCAAGCGCTAGAGTAGTTACCACTTCCTCAACTCCACCCCTCGGGGGGACCACTGGGCCGAAAAGGGCAGAGTCTGCATCCATACAGTCCCTGCCACTCCACACACTCCTTATCGATAACCACCTTACCGGATCTGAGGGATGCTGGAAAAGCGAGGTAACTGCTGAATATCGTGGAGAGTCACAAAAAAACGAACCCTCGAAAGCTGACCCTCGCTGCTACCATCCGCGCCCGTGTCCAAAGCCTCACTCGGCAGTTTCCCGGACCGTCGTACGCCGACTCCACCTCTCTGCCCATCCGTGGCTCCCGGTCCTAGCGCCTACCGCTGTTGCTTTCTGCCCGCAGCCTTAAGCACCAAAATCTTTAATTCCAGGATATCCTAACTCGTTTGATGTTCAGTCATAATTTCCGCATAATCTCCACGTTTTAGCTTAATTCATTTTGCATCGTGGTTTAGATGCCGATGCCGGGCCGTCCCCAGAGCTTCCGCGACCGACTTCAGTCCGCCGCCATGTTCCTCTCCTCACCTGATTAGTCCCATTCTATCTTCTAGAGGATATATTAACCTCGCAATATGGAAGCAGAGCCTAAGGAAAAAGGGTGCTATCCTGGAAACACATCCTTGTAAGAGTACTGCTTTCTATTCTTATACAAGCATGTGAATCTATGAAAGATTCAATACTGGAGAAAAAACAAGTTACTTACCTGTACACTGTGGTTCTCCAGTATTGATATCTTTCATAGGTTCACATGCGACCCGCCCACCTCCCCGTTTCTCAGGTAGACCACCTTCTATCTCTGATTACTTCCTTGGCTCACACTATAGGCTGTTGGAAATCTGAGGTATGATGGCTCTGCTGGGGAGTGTGATCTCAGGGCTGGCGTCTCATTGGCTGGCATTTGGTCCACAAAATGATGATCCTGGAACATCACAGTCTATAGTTTTCTATGATATCTAAGCAGTTTTTTCTTTTACTGCTATTTATTTCCTTTACCGTGAGACTCCCACCATGACGACGGGGAAGATACAAGCATGTGAATCTATTAAAGATATCAATACTGGAGAACCACAGTGTACAGTTAAGTAACTTTTTTTTTTTCACAAACTGCTTCCTGAAGAGCCCACCGTGTGCCACAGCTCCCGCCTCGAAGTCTGCCAGATCCCACAATTTAGTGTCCACTTTTATAAGCAGAGAGTGACGACACTCTGTTGATAGGGCACAGTTTGCATTACCCCAAAAAATTATACCCCTCTGAGCCCACCCAGAAAGGGTCTTGGGGAAAATAAGGGCCCAGACGTTATCGCCTCTTCCGCCTTGTCGAGTAGTTTTGTGAGGGCTCCCAGGGCATCCAGGAGTTTGTCCTGGCATGCTCGCTATGAACGATCAATCTCCTTTTTAGGGTGCTTCATAAACCTTTGCAAGAAGGTGGCCATACGCGGGTCAATTTCGGGGATCAGGGCCACCTTCCCCTCCAACGATGGGTGAGGACATTCTGCCCGAAGGCAGTTACGAGCCTCCTTTTCGAGAGGTCTGTGGATGTGTCCTGCCACATAGCAAGCAACCTTATCGGCTAGGGCCCATTCAGAGGACCAGGGATGAATTATGTCCTCAGGATCCAACATGTCCGATATATCATGGGAGGTATTAGAAGGCTGGGAGGTGCGGCCAAGACTAGACGGATCAGGTTCATTGTCTGGATCTCCTGAACCTTTAGGGGTGGGAGAAGGAATGATAGGAGGGGCACCCCCATCCCCTACTGGCAAAACGGGTTGCTTGGCCAGAAAAGCTTGATGCAACCTATCGAAGGCGTACAAATCCACCCCTGCTTCACAGGTACGTTTTGCAGGGGGGTCCGCTGAGTCTAAAAGAGTAGGTGTAGAGCCCAAAGTGTTTGGGGATGGGGGAACGATGGCCATGGGCGGTGGTGTAAACTTTTTAAGTGCCTGGGTAATTTGGCGGAGGAGTCTCTCCTCTAAGGTAGTCATAGCCTCCTCCACTGCCCTATAGATGGAGGCGTCCACCACGTCGTAAAAATCATCATCCCAAGGGAGGTCTGCCATAGGATCCTCCTCCGCCTGGGACACATCCGTATAGTCCATGACAACTTTTAATTGGACTAGTGAGGGAAAAACAAAAATATTTATGTCTGGGTGACAGACTGTAAGCCTTTATCAAGTGGCCGCTTAATGGGGGTCTGGGTGTCTGTCCTGATTATTGTGTAAGGTGTTCCCAGTAAAATTGATGGGTCTCAGCCCTGGGACACAAACTGGAGAGTGCATGGTAGTTGAAACAAAATGGCGGGAATGGGTAATGTGTCCCCACAGATGCCTCTTAGTCTTAGGGCAAAATACGGACCTTAGAAAGGCGTACTTTTTCTTAAGTAATACAGACTCTGCAGCTCATGAACCTTTCCCCGAGCTGCAGAGCGTGACTAAATGCGATTGGCCTGATAACGAAGGCCCTATTGTACGGACCCTTCTGGGCGTCTCCCTAAACCGGCCTTCGCTAGCAGCGGGTTCAGCGCGGACAATGAAACTCCTATGAGAGGAATTGCAAAAGAACGCGCTGCGCTCGATGTGCCTCCCTCGCCCTCTAGTGGCGGGAGGACAACTGCACTCCAGGAACCGGGACGCGTAAGAGCGAAGGTCTCTCCCGCTGCCGGGCGGTCTGGGAAACCTTTTTCAAAAACAATGGGCAGCAAAACACGGCAGAGCCGCGAAAATTACCTAAAAGGAACAAAGGCAATAAATGCGCCGTAAGCCAACAATTTTTGAACAAAAATACCCTGACGTAATACTAATGATAGCTCGAGAGTCGCGGTAATGCTTAAAAAGCGGCGACGACCCGAGAGTCGCAAACAGTAATTAAATTCAACAATTCAATAAGATTTCAAGAGAAATGAACACAGCGAAGAAAGAGGACAAGGGGCCCCTGAAAAGGGACAATGTTGGACTACCTATGTGTTGACTGGACAATTACTTTGTTCATATTGGTTGTTTTTGAACTACAGTTTTCCCAATGTGTTATGGAAAAAGTAGTTTCTTGTTTGAAATTATATGGCTGCTGTTAAAATAAAGGTGAAGAGAGAAGGCATAATCCTCGACTCCAGTCCTGACATAGAATTCCATTTTGAGTTAGGCAAAAAAAAGATCAAATCAAAATAACCAAACATTTTATATCATAGGAAGCTTTGCAGGAGCAAAGACAAGTTTATTAAAGAAATAAAACACAAATATTAAAATAAAGCTTCAACTCAACACAGAAAATATGTCATAAAACCCAAGGGATTATTTAAAAAAATCACTATGAACCATTTGAGTAAACGTAAAATACAAAGTCTTGTGCACCAAGGGATAATTCAGTTATTATGTATATAATCATATTATTTTCCCACCAACTGTCTTAAGCACACGGCCAAGGAAGTATACTTATAGATAATCAAACATATATATTTCATTTGAAGAAGCTACAACTAGAGTAATGCTGTCCTACATTCTCGGAGATTCATAGATTTCAGCAATAGACATAAAAAATGTTTCCTCAGTGCAAAATATAAATTACAGAAAAATAAAAAGTGTAATAGCAACTGTCTCGTTTTAGAGTCACATAGGCAAGGCTCAAACACCGAATCATGAAATGTACAGCTTGGATAAGAAACCAAATAGTGCGCAATGCCAAATCTAAATCTGATGAAGTAAAAATGTTGTGCTTGAGTAAATGAACATGTGAGATATGGTTCCTTAGTAGTGGTGGTAACAAGGGGGAGAAAATCAGCTCCCCTCTTTTTCTCTTTCTCAGTCTCCAACCTATGCTGTGCCTTATGGCAAGAAATTCATATTTTAGTTTCTTAGGGATGCTAGACAATAGTGATAGATTATAGTAGCAGTCCTCTCTCCAAGTCCGGGCAAGTTGCCCTTTCACATAGGTTACAAACCAACAAAGTCAGTGTAGTGTCAACAAGGCACTAACCATCCAAAAGGCACGGGTCTCCAGAGTCAGAACCTGCCCAATATGTTATAGGGAGGAAAACAGACCTAAGGAGGTAATACAAGTTATGTATGAAAGCCCTCACTCACCAACCTAGTTGGTGACATGCTTCATCATCGGGCTCCACCGGGTATGGCCGAATGCCATCCCAGTGTGCTGCAACGCCAGGTTACTGCGGAGCGGGATTGTGTGTGGTGACAGTGAATTTAAAATTCCCAATTGAGTCAAAAGAATAATTTAATAGTTTTGCTAATTGGAAAAAATTAAAAAATAAAAAGGAGTGAGGGTCAAAAAATAACAGACCGGGACATACAAACACAAGACAAAACATAAAAGAATCGTAAATGTGCGTGGTCATTTCATTATAAAGCGTGACTAAAACTGTACGCTATTCAGGCGAAGTCTTGATTTACTTCCCTGACACCAGTATCTGGCTAATTCTAGGTGCACGGACAGCACAACTATTTGCACCTGAGGTACTTATTATTGGCACAGCCCCATCCATGCACTATGTCTGAGCCTGTAGCTGTGGCGCTTTATAATGAAATGACCACGCACATTTACGATTCTTTTATGTTTTGTCTTGTGTTTGTATGTCCCTTTTTTCATTATAGAGTAAACTCGTTTCTCTCCACCATCATATCACTTGGCGGATTTTGAACTGTGTTTATATATATTTTTTCACACAGCAGCCCACGGTAGGGTGAACCTTAGCGCGTTCATACCACCGGGGCTCCCACACTCCCACTCTGGTCCTGATGAAAGCCTGTCGAACACACATAAAGGCAGAAACATGTTGACCGCCATGGAGTGAACCCGGTCTGTTATTTTTTGACCCTCACTCCTTTTTATTTTTTTATTTTTTCCAATTAGCAAAACTATTAAATTATTCTTTTGACTCAATTGGGAATTTTAAATTCACTGTCACCACACACAATCCCGCTCCGCAGTAACCTGGCGTTGCAGCACACTGGGATGGCATTCGGCCATACCCGGTGGAGCCCGATGATGAAGCATGTCACCAACTAGGTTGGTGAGTGAGGGCTTTCATACATAACTTGTATTACCTCCTTAGGTCTGTTTTCCTCCCTATAACATATTGGGCAGGTTCTGACTCTGGAGACCCGTGCCTTTTGTATGGTTAGTGCCTTGTTGACACTACACTGACTTTGTTGGTTTGTAACCTTTCCCTTGAGGGGACTAGTTGTGTTATTACCCTTCCTCTTCTGTTGTTACTTTGCCCTTTCACATAGATCAACCAGGAACATTTACCTGCTTTATCTAAGGTTTGCAATCATTAATTAAAATCTGATTGAGTACAGTTTCCTGCTTCACCCAATTTACTTTCCTCAGCATTGCAGGGACTACTTTGACATA
Source organism: Triturus cristatus (assembly GCF_964204655.1). Classification (NCBI taxonomy): domain Eukaryota; kingdom Metazoa; phylum Chordata; class Amphibia; order Caudata; family Salamandridae; genus Triturus; species Triturus cristatus. Next base: position 80,036,734 of record NC_140586.1, on the reverse strand, counting down.
GTCTTCTTGTGGCACTAGACCTAGCGCCAGGTATTTATTGGACTGCCAAGATAAGAACAGGTTAAGGACCTTGTTAACATCCCATAACACAGTGTACCTGGGCTCCGGAGGAAGAGAAAGGTGAATGCCTGATGGCCACCTATCTGTGAGTGACCCGCTGGGATCGCCAATCTGAAGGCGTTGATGAATCTATATGCCAGCCCATCATATGGCAGCCGGGTCTGGTGGCTCAGTGGACTAATGCGTCTGCTGCAGGGGCCTGTGTTCGACCTCATGGTCACAGGTTCAAATCCCAGCGGGTCCACTCAGCCTTTCATCCATCTGAGGTCGATAAAATGAGTACCATTGAGTTGGGTAACAATAAACATCTGTTATTCAGCGCCAAGATACCCGTAGTGGTGAACGTGCGCTTTACAAATACATGTGTTATGTTATGTTATGTTATATGCCAGAGCAGCAAGGAAATTCAAAATGTGGACAATGGCTGTCCTCATGGGACCCAGACGTCTCTGATGACACCAGCCAAGCCATCTAGCCTATGCCGACCGATAACTCTTGACAGTGCTGTCTGCTCATGCCTTGGAAAGAAGTGACACAGCCTCTTCTTGAAGACCTCGGACTTTCCATCATCCCCTCTAATCTTCCATGCCATAAGAGACAGAGACCTTTCCAACACTAGATGAAGGGGATTCACCTCCGGGTCCCTGTGGTCCATGAGGCGATTCGGAAAACGAGTAGAAGGATTGGAAAATCCCAAGAAAGGTCCAACAGAACTCAATACCAGACTTGCAACTTCCAGATCAGGGCCACTAGGACGATATCCACCACTTGTTGTCAGACCTGGGCTGAGAGGCGCATGAAGCAAACACAAGAAGATGATGGACGGAACACTGAAACTTTTCAGACAATCACCCCCAGTCACAGATCTGGGTTGAATCCATTATCATTCTTTAGCTCACTTTGGCACCCCAGTTCAGACACAGCTATATGCAAATCAGACTTGACCCTGTGCCTCATGGGAACAGCCCAGCCCGAACTGCCAAGCTATGTCTTCCTTGGACCGGAAACAAGCATCCTGGGACCGGTTTCGGGCTAACAGCCCTCGTCAGCCAGGCTAGCTTGAATCCAGTGGCAAAGTGAGCAAGGGACCCACATCTGGGCATACCCTGCCGACTTAGGGTGAACAAAGTAAACACAAGGAGATGATGGACGGAGCGCTGAAACTTTTCAGACACTCACCCCCAGTCACAGATCTGGGTTGAATCCATCATCATTCTTTAGCTCACTTTTCCACCCCAGTTCAGACACAGCTATATGCAAATCAGTCTTCACCCTGTACCTCATGGGAACGGTCCAGCCCGAACTGCCAAGCCACGTCTTCCCTGGACCGGAAACAAGCATCCTGGGACTGGTTTCAGGCTAACAGCCCTCGTCAGCCAGGCTAGCTTGAATCCAGTGGCAAAGTGAGCAGGGAACCACGTCTGGCCATACCCTGCCGACTTAGGGCCAACAAAGCAAACACAAGGAGATGCTGGACAGAGTGCTGAAACTTTTCAGACACTCACCCCCAGTCACCGATCTGGGTTGAATCTATCATCATCCTTTAGCTCACTTTACCACCCCAGTTCAGACACAGCTATATGGAAATCAGTCTTGACCCTGTGCCTCATGGGAACAGTCCAGCCGGAACTGCCAAGCTGTGTCTTCCCTGGACCAGAAACAAGCATGCTGGGACCGGTTTCAGGCTAACAGCCCTCATCAGCCAGGCTAGCTTGAATCCAGTGGCAAAGTGAGAAAGGGACCCACGTCTGCCCATACCCTGCCGACTTAGGGCGAACAAAGCAAACACAAGGAGATGATGGACGGAGCGCTGAAACTTTTGAGACACTCACCCCTAGTCACAGATCTGGGTTGAATCCATCATCATTCTTTAGCTCGCTTTGCCACCCCAGTTCAGACACAGCTATATGCAAATCAGTCTTGACCCTGTACCTCATGGGAACAGTCCAGCCCGAACTGCCAAGCCATGTCTTCCCTGGGCCGGAAAGAAGCATCCTGGGACCGGTTTCGGGCTAACAGCCCTCGTCAGCCAGGCTAGCTGGAATCCAGTGGCAAAGTGAGCAAGGGATCCACATCTGGCCATACCCTGCCGACTTAGGGCGAACAAAGCAAACACAAGGAGATGCTGGACAGAGCGCTGAAGCTTTTCAGACACTCACCCCCAGTCACAGATCTGGGTTGAATCTATCAACATCCTTTAGCTCACTTTGCCACCCCAGTTCAGACACAGCTATATGCAAATCAGTGTTGACCCTGTACCTCATGGGAACAGTCCAGCCCAAACTGCCAAGCCATGTCTTCCCTGGATCGCATACAAGCATCCTGGGACTGGTTTTGGGCTAACAGCCTTCGTCAGCAATGCTAGCTTGAATCCAGTGGCTAAGTGTGCAAGGGAACCACGTCTGGCCATACCCTGCTGACTTAGGGCGAACAAAGCAAACACAAGGAGATGATGGACGGAGCGCTGAAACTTTTCAGACACTCACCCCTAGTCACAGATCTGGGTTGAATCCATCATCATTCTTTAGCTCGCTTTGCCACCCCAGTTCAGACACAGCTATATGGAAATCAGTCTTGACCCTGTGCCTCATGGGAACAGTCCAGCCCGAACTGCCAAGCCATGTCTTCCTTGGGCCGGAAAGAAGCATCCTGGGACCGGTTTTGGGCTAACAGCCTTCGTCAGCAATGCTAGCTTGAATCCAGTGGCTAAGTGTGCAAGGGACCCACGTCTGGCCATACGCTGCCGACTTAGGGCGAACAAAGCAAACACAAGGAGATGATGGACGGAGTGCTGAAACTTTTCAGACACTCACCCCTAGTCACAGATCTGGGTTGAATCCATCATCATTCTTAGCTCACTTTGCCACCCTAGTTCAGACACAGCTATATGCAAATCAGTCTTGACCCCGTGCCTCATGGGAACAGTCCAGCCAGAACTGCCAAGCCATGTCTTCCCTGGCCCGGAATCAAGCATCCTGGGACCGGTTTCAGGCTAACAGCCCTCATCAGCCAGGCTAGCTTGAATCCAGTGGCAAAGTGAGCAAGGGACCCACGTCTGGCCATACGCTGCCGACTTAGGGCGAGCAAAGCAAACACAAGGAGATGATGGACGGAGCGCTGAAACTTTTCAGACACTCACCTTAGTCACAGATCTGGGTTGAATCCATCATCATTCTTTAGCTCACGTTGCCACCCTAGTTCAGACACAGCTATATGCAAATCAGTCTTGACCCTGTGCCTCATGGGAACAGTCCAGCCCGAACTGCCAAGCCACGTCTTCCCTGTACTGGAAACATGCATCCTGGGACCGGTTTCGGGCTAACAGCCCTCGTCAGCCAGGCTTGCCTGCATCCAGTGGCATAGTGAGGAAGGGACCCAGGTCTGGCCATACCCTGCCGACTTAGGGCGAACAAACCAAACACAAGGAGATGTTGGACAGAGCGCTGAAACTTTTCAGACACTCACCCCCACTCACAGATCTGGGTTGAATCCATCATCATCCTTTAGCTCACTTTACCACCCCAGTTCAGACACAGCTATATGCAAATCAGTCTTCAACCTGTACCTCATGGGAACGGTCCAACCCGAACTGCCAAGCCACGTCTTCCCTGGACCGGAAACAAGCATCCTGGGACCGGTTTCGGGCTAACAGCCCTCGTCAGCCAGGCTAGTTTGAATCCAGTGGCAAAGTGAGCAGGGAACCACGTCTGGCCATACCCTGCCGACTTAGGGCGAACAAAGCAAACACAAGGAGATGATGGACGGAGCGCTGAAACTTTTCAGACACTCACCCCTAGTCCCAGATCTGGGTTGAATCCATCATCATTCTTTAGCTCGCTTTGCCACCCCAGTTCAGACACAGCTATATGCAAATCAGTGTTGACCCTGTACCTCATGGGACAAGTCCAGCCCAAACTGCCAAGCCATGTCTTCCCTGTATCGGATACAAGCATCCTGGGACCGGTTTTGGGCTAACAGCCTTCGTCAGCAATGCTAGCTTGAATCCAGTGGCTAAGTGTGCAAGGGACCCATGTCTGCCCATACCCTGCCGACTTAGGGCGAACAAAGCAAACACAAGGAGATGATGGACGGAGCGCTGAAACTTTTCAGACACTCACCCCTAGTCCCAGATCTGGGTTGAATCCATCATCATTCTTTAGCTCGCTTTGCCACCCCAGTTCAGACACAGCTATATGCAAATCAGTCTTGACCCTGTAACTCATGGGAACAGTCCAGCCCGAACTGCCAAGCCATGTCTTCCCTGGGCCGGAAAGAAGCATCCTGGGACCGGTTTCGGGCTAACAGCCCTCGTCAGCCAGGCTAGCTGGAATCCAGTGGCAAAGTGAGCAAGGGATCCACATCTGGCCATACCCTGCCGACTTAGGGCGAACAAAGCAAACACAAGGAGATGCTGGACAGAGCGCTGAAGCTTTTCAGACACTCACCCCCAGTCACAGATCTGGGTTGAATCTATCAACATCCTTTAGCTCACTTTGCCACCCCAGTTCAGACATAGCTATATGCAAATCAGTGTTGACCCTGTACCTCATGGGAACAGTCCAGCCCAAACTGCCAAGCCATGTCTTCCCTGGATCGGATACAAGCATCCTGGGACTGGTTTTGGGCTAACAGCCTTCGTCAGCAATGCTAGCTTGAATCCAGTGGCTAAGTGTGCAAGGGAACCATGTCTGGCCATACCCTGCCGACTTAGGGTGAACAAAGCAAACACAAGGAGATGATGGACGGAGCGCTGAAACTTTTCAGACACTCACCCCTAGTCACAGATCTGGGTTGAATCCATCATCATTCTTTAGCTCGCTTTGCCACCCCAGTTCAGACACAGCTATATGGAAATGAGTCTTGACCCTGTGCCTCATGGTAACAGTCCATCCCGGACTGCCAAGTCATGTCTTCCCTGGACCGGAAACAAGCAACCTGGGACCGGTTTCGGGTTAACAGCCCTCATCAGCCAGGCTAGCTTGAATCCAGTGGCAAAGTGAGCAGAGACCCACGTCTGGCCATACCCTGCTGACTTAGTGTGAACAAAGCAAACACAAGGAGATGATGGACGGAGCGCTGAAGCTTTTCAGACACTCTCTCCCCCAATCACAGATCTTGGTTGAATCCACCATCATTCTTTAGCTCACTTTGCCACCCCAGTTCAGACATAGCTATATGCAAATCAGTCTTGACCCTGTGCCTCATGGGAACAGTCCAGCCTGAACTGCCAAGCCATGTCTTCCCTGGACTGGAAACAAGCATGCTGGGACCGGTTTCAGGCTAACAGCCCTCATCAGCCAGACTAGCTTGAATCCAGTGGCAAAGTGAGAAAGGGACCCACGTCTGACCATACGCTGCGGACTTAGGTCGAGCAAAGCAAACACAAGGAGATGATGGACGGAGCGCTGAAACTTTTCAGACACTCACCCCCAGTCACAGATCTGGGTTGAATCCATCATCATTCTTTAGCTCACCTTGCCACCCAAGTTCAGACACAGCTATATGGAAATGAGTCTTGACCCTGTGCCTCATGGTAACAGTCCATCCTGGACTGCCAAGTCATGTCTTCCCTGGACCGGAAACAAGCATTCTGGGACCAGTCTCGGGCTAACAGCCCTCAACAGGCAGGCTAGCTTGAATCCAGTGGCAAAGTGAGCAGGGACCCACGTGTGGCCATACCCTGCTGACTTAGGGTGAACAAAGCAAACACAAGGAGATGATGGACGGAGCGCTGAAGCTTTTCAGACACTCTCTCCCCCAATCACAGATCTTGGTTGAATCCACCATCATTCTTTAGCTCACATTGCCACCCCAGTTCAGACACAGCTATATGCAAATCAGTCTTGACCCTGTGCCTCATGGGAACAGTCCAACCCCAACTGCCAAGCCATGTCTTCCCTGGACCGGAAACAAGCATCCTGGGACTGGTTTCGGGCTAACAGCCCTCGTCAGCCAGGCTAGCTTGAATCCAGTGGCAATCTGAGCAAAGGACCCAGTCTGGCCATACCCTGCCGACTTAGGGCGAACAAAGCAAACACAAGGAGATGCTGGACAGAGCGCTGAAACATTTCAGACACTCACCCCAAGTCACAGATCTGGGTTGAATCTATCATCCTCCTTTAGCTCACTTGGCCACCCCAGTTCAGAAACAGCTAAATGCAAATCAGTCTTGACCCTGTACCTCATGGAAACAGTCCAGCCCAAACTGCCAACCCATGTCTTCCCTGGACCGGATACAAGCATCCTGGGACCGGTTTCAGGCTAACAGCCCTCATCAGCCAGGCTAGCTTGAATCCAGTGGCAAAGTGAGCAAGGGACCCACATCTGGCCATACCCTGCCGACTTAGGGCGAACAAAGCAAACACAAGGAGATGATGGACGGGGCGCTGAAACTTTTCAGACTCTCACCCCCAGTCACAGATCTGGGTTGAATCCATCATCATTCTTTAGCTCACTTTGCCACCCCAGTTCAGACACAGCTATATGCAAATCAGTCTTGACCCTGTACCTCATGGGAACAGTCCAGCCCGAACTGCCAAGCCATATCTTCCCTGGACCGGAAACAAGCATCCTGGGACCGGTTTTGGGCTAACAGCCCTCGTCAGCCAGGCTAGCTTTAATCCGGTGGCAAAGTGAGCAGGGACCCACCTCTGGCCATACCCTGCCGACTTAGGGTGAACAAAGCAAACACGAGGAGATGACGGACGGAGCGCTGACACTTTTCAGACACTCACCTCAGTCACAGATCTGGGTTGAATCCATCATCATTCTTTAGCTCACTTGGCCACCCCAGTTCAGACACAGGTATATGCAAATCAGTATTGTCCCTGTGCCTCATGGGAACAGACCAGCCCGAACTGCCAAGCCATGTCTTCCCAGGACCGGAAACAAGCATCCTGGGACTGATTTCGGGCTAACAGCCCTCATCAGCCAGGCTACCCTGAATCCAGTGGCAAAGTGAGCAAGGGACCCAGGTCTGGCCATACCTTGCCGACTTAGGGCGAACAAAGCAAACACAAGGAGATGCTGGACAGAGCGCTGAAACTTTTCAGACACTCACACCCCAAGTCACAGATCTGGGTTGAATCTATCATCATCCTTTAGCTCACTTTGCCACCCCAGTTCAGACACAGCTATATGCAAATCAGTCTTGACCCTGTACCTCATGGGAACAGTCCAGCCCGAACTGCCAAGCCATGTCTTCCCTGTACTGGAAACAAGCATCCTCGGACCGGTTTCGGGCTAACAGCCCTTGTCAGCCAGGCTTGCCTGCATCCAGTGGCAAAGTGAGGAAGTTACCCAGGTCTGGCCATACCCTGCCGACTTAGGGCGAACAAAGCAAACACAAGGAGATGCTGGACAGAGCGCTGAAACTTTTCAGACACTCACCTCCAGTCACAGATCTGGGTTGAATCCATCATCATTCTTTAGCTCACATTACCACCCCAGTTCAGACACAGCTATATGCAAATCAGTATTGACCCTGTGCCTCATGGGAACAGACCAGCCCGAACTGCCAAGCCATGTCTTCCCTGGACCGGAAACAAGCATCATGTGACCGGTTTCGGGCTAACAGCCCTCATCAGCCAGGCTAGCCTGAATCCAGTGGCAAAGTGAGCAAGGGACCCAGGTCTGGCCATACCGTGCCGACTTAGGGCGAACAAAACAAACACAAGGAGATGCTGGACAGAGCGCTGAAACTTTTCAGACACTCACCTCAAGTCACAGATCTGGGTTGAATCTATCATCATCCTTTAGCTCACTTTGCCACCCCAGTTCAGACACAGCTATATGCAAATCAGTCTTGACCCTGTACCTCATGGGAACAGTCCAGCCCGAACTGCCAAGCCATGTCTTCCCTGGGCCGGAAAGAAGCATCCTGGGACCGGTTTCGGGCTAACAGCCCTCGTCAGCCAGGCTAGCTTGAATCCAGTGGCAAAGTGAGCAAGGGACCCACATCTGGGCATACCCTGCCGACTTAGGGTGAACAAAGTAAACACAAGGAGATGATGGACGGAGCGCTGAAACCTTTCAGACACTCACCCCCAGTCACAGATCTGGGTTGAATCTATCATCATCCTTTAGCTCACTTTGCCACCCCAGTTCAGACACAGCTATATGCAAATCAGTCTTGACCCTGTACCTCATGGCAAGAGTCCAGCCCGAACTGCCAAGCCATGTCTTCCCTGGGCCGGAAAGAAGCATCCTGGGACCGGTTTCGGGCTAACAGCCCTCGTCAGCCAGGCTAGTTTGAATCCAGTGGCAAAGTGAGCAGGGAACCACGTCTGGTCATACCCTGCCGACTTAGGGCCAACAAAGCAAACACAAGGAGATGCTGGACAGAGTGCTGAAACTTTTCAGACGCTCACCCCCAGTCACAGATCTGGGTTGAATCTATCATCATCCTTTAGCTCACTTTACCACCCCAGTTCAGACACAGCTATATGGAAATCAGTCTTGACCCTGTGCCTCATGGGAACAGTCCAGCCGGAACTGCCAAGCTGTGTCTTCCCTGGACCGGAAACAAGCATGCTGGGACCGGTTTCAGGCTAACAGCCCTCATCAGCCGGGCTAGCTTGAATCCAGTGGCAAAGTGAGAAAGGGACCCACGTCTGCCCATACCCTGCCGACTTAGGGCGAACAAAGCAAACACAAGGAGATGATGGACGGAGCGCTGAGACTTTTCAGACACTCACCCCTAGTCACAGATCTGGGTTGAATCCATCATCATTCTTTAGCTCGCTTTGCCACCCCAGTTCAGACACAGCTATATGCAAATCAGTCTTGACCCTGTACCTCATGGGAACAGTCCAGCCCGAACTGCCAAGCCATGTCTTCCCTGGGCCGGAAAGAAGCATCCTGGGACCGGTTTCGGGCTAACAGCCCTCGTCAGCCAGGCTAGCTGGAATCCAGTGGCCAAGTGAGCAAGGGATCCACATCTGGCCATACCCTGCCGACTTAGGGCGAACAAAGCAAACACAAGGAGATGCTGGACAGAGCGCTGAAGCTTTTCAGACACTCACCCCCAGTCAGAGATCTGGGTTGAATCTATCAACATCCTTTAGCTCACTTTGCCACCCCAGTTCAGACACAGCTATATGCAACTCAGTGTTGACCCTGTACCTCATGGGAACAGTCCAGCCCAAACTGCCAAGCCATGTCTTCCCTGGATCGCATACAAGCATCCTGGGACTGGTTTTGGGCTAACAGCCTTCGTCAGCAATGCTAGCTTGAATCCAGTGGCTAAGTGTGCAAGGGAACCACGTCTGGCCATACCCTGCTGACTTAGGGCGAACAAAGCAAACACAAGGAGATGATGGACGGAGCGCTGAAACTTTTCAGACACTCACCCCTAGTCACAGATCTGGGTTGAATCCATCATCATTCTTTAGCTCGCTTTGCCACCCCAGTTCAGACACAGCTATATGGAAATCAGTCTTGACCCTGTGCCTCATGGGAACAGTCCAGCCCGAACTGCCAAGCTGTGTCTTCCCTGGACCGGAAACAAGCATGCTGGGACCGGTTTCAGGCTAACAGCCCTCATCAGCCAGGCTAGCTTGAATCCAGTGGCAAAGTGAGAAAGGGACCCACGTCTGACCATACGCTGCGGACTTAGGGCGAGCAAAGCAAACATAAGGAGATGATGGACGGAACGCTGAAACTTTTCAGACACTCACCTCAGTCACAGATCTCGGTTGAATCCATCATCATCCTTTAGCTCACTTTGCCACCCTAGTTCAGACACAGCTATATGCAAATCAGTCTTGACCCCGTGCCTCATGGGAACAGTCCAGCCAGAACTGCCAAGCCATGTCTTCCCTGGCCCGGAATCAAGCATCCTGGGACCGGTTTCAGGTTAACAGCCCTCATCAGCCAGGCTAGCTTGAATCCAGTGGCAAAGTGAGAAAGGGACCCACGTCTGCCCATACCCTGCCGACTTAGGGCGAGCAAAGCAAACACAAGGAGATGATGGACGGAGCGCTGAAACTTTTCAGACACTCACCCCTAGTCACAGATCTGGGTTGAATCCATCATCATTCTTTAGCTCGCTTTGCCACCCCAGTTCAGACACAGCTATATGCAAATCAGTCTTGACCCTGTACCTCATGGGAACAGTCCAGCCCGAACTGCCAAGCCATGTCTTCCCTGGGCCGGAAAGAAGCATCCTGGGACCGGTTTCGGGCTAACAGCCCTCGTCAGCCAGGCTAGCTGGAATCCAGTGGCAAAGTGAGCAAGGGATCCACATCTGGCCATACCCTGTCGACTTAGGGCGAACAAAGCAAACACAAGGAGATGCTGGACAGAGCGCTGAAGCTTTTCAGACACTCACCCCCAGTCACAGATCTGGGTTGAATCTATCAACATCCTTTAGCTCACTTTGCCACCCCAGTTCAGACACAGCTATATGGAAATCAGTGTTGACCCTGTACCTCATGGGAACAGTCCAGCCCAAACTGCCAAGCCATGTCTTCCCTGGATCGCATACAAGCATCCTGGGACTGGTTTTGGGCTAACAGCCTTCGTCAGCAATGCTAGCTTGAATCCAGTGGCTAAGTGTGCAAGGGAACCACGTCTGGTCATACCCTGCCGACTTAGGGCGAACAAAGCAAACACAAGGAGATGATGGACGGAGCGCTGAAACTTTTCAGACACTCACCCCTAGTCACAGATCAGGGTTGAATCCATCATCATTCTTTAGCTCGCTTTGCCACCCCAGTTCAGACACAGCTATATGGAAATCAGTCTTGACCCTGTGCCTCATGGGAACAGTCCAGCCCGAACTGCCAAGCCACGTCTTCCCTGTACTGGAAACAAGCATGCTGGGACCGGTTTCGGGCTAACAGCCCTCGTCAGCCAGGCTTGCCTGCATCCAGTGGCATAGTGAGGAAGGGACCCAGGTCTGGCCATACCCTGCCGACTTAGGGCGAACAAAGCAAACACAAGGAGATGTTGGACAGAGCGCTGAAACTTTTCAGACACTCACCCCCAGTCACAGATCTGGGTTGAATCCATCATCATCCTTTAGCTCACTTTACCACCCCAGTTCAGACACAGCCATATTCAAATCAGTCTTCAACCTGTACCTCATGGGAACGGTCCAACCCGAACTGCCAAGCCACGTCTTCCCTGGACCGGAAACAAGCATCCTGGGACCGGTTTCGGGCTAACAGCCCTCGTCAGCCAGGCTAGTTTGAATCCAGTGGCAAAGTGAGCAGGGAACCACGTCTGGCCATACCCTGCCGACTTAGGGCGAACAAAGCAAACACAAGGAGATCCTGGACTGAGTGCTGAAACTTTTCAGACACTCACCCCCAGTAACAGATCTGTGTTGAATCTATCATCATTCTTTCGCTCACTTTGCCACCCCAGTTCAGACACAGCTATATGCAAACCAGTCTTGACCCTGTACCTCATGGGACAAGTCCAGCCCAAACTGCCAAGCCATGTCTTCCCTGGATCGGATACAAGCATCCTGGGACCGGTTTTGGGCTAACAGCCTTCGTCAGCAATGCTAGCTTGAATCCAGTGGCTAAGTGTGCAAGGGACCCATGTCTGCCCATACCCTGCCGACTTAGGGCGAACAAAGCAAACACAAGGAGATGATGGACGGAGCGCTGAAACTTTTCAGACACTCACCCCTAGTCACAGATCTGGGTTGAATCCATCATCATTCTTTAGCTCGCTTTGCCACCCCAGTTCAGACACAGCTATATGCAAATCAGTCTTGACCCTGTAACTCATGGGAACAGTCCAGCCCGAACTGCCAAGCCATGTCTTCCCTGGGCCGGAAAGAAGCATCCTGGGACCCGTTTCGGGCTAACAGCCCTCGTCAGCCAGGCTAGCTGGAATCCAGTGGCAAAGTGAGCAAGGGCTCCACATCTGGCCATACCCTGCCGACTTAGGGCGAACAAAGCAAACACAAGGAGATGCTGGACAGAGCGCTGAAGCTTTTCAGACACTCACCCCCAGTCACAGATCTGGGTTGAATCTATCAACATCCTTTAGCTCACTTTGCCACCCCAGTTCAGACACAGCTATATGCAAATCAGTGTTGACCCTGTACCTCATGGGAACAGTCCAGCCCAAACTGCCAAGCCATGTCTTCCCTGGATCGGATACAAGCATCCTGGGACTGGTTTTGGGCTAACAGCCTTCGTCAGCAATGCTAGCTTGAATCCAGTGGCTAAGTGTGCAAGGGAACCATGTCTGGCCATACCCTGCCGACTTAGGGTGAACAAAGCAAACATAAGGAGATGATGGACGGAGCGCTGAAACTTTTCAGACACTCACCCCAAGTCACAGATCTGGGTTGAATCTATCATCCTCCTTTAGCTCACTTGGCCACCCCAGTTCAGAAACAGCTAAATGCAAATCAGTCTTGACCCTGTACCTCATGGAAACAGTCCAGCCCAAACTGCCAACCCATGTCTTCCCTGGACCGATACAAGCATCCTGGGACCGGTTTCAGGCTAACAGCCCTCATCAGCCAGGCTAGCTTGAATCCAGTGGCAAAGTGAGCAAGGGACCCACATCTGGCCATACCCTGCCGACTTAGGGCGAACAAAGCAAACACAATGAGATGATGGACGGGGCGCTGAAACTTTTCAGACTCTCACCCCCAGTCACAGATCTGGGTTGAATCCATCATCATTCTTTAGCTCACTTTGCCACCCCAGTTCAGACACAGCTATATGCAAATCAGTCTTGACCCTGTACCTCATGGGAACAGTCCAGCCCGAACTGCCAAGCCATGTCTTCCCTGGACCGGAAACAAGCATCCTGGGACCGGTTTTGGGCTAACAGCCCTCGTCAGCCAGGCTAGCCTTAATCCGGTGGCAAAGTGAGCAGGGACCCACCTCTGGCCATACCCTGCCGACTTAGGGTGAACAAAGCAAACACGAGGAGATGACGGACGGAGCGCTGACACTTTTCAGACACTCACCTCAGTCACAGATCTGGGTTGAATCCATCATCATTCTTTAGCTCACTTGGCCACCCCAGTTCAGACACAGGTATATGCAAATCAGTATTGTCCCTGTGCCTCATGGGAACAGACCAGCCCGAACTGCCAAGCCATGTCTTCCCAGGACCGGAAACAAGCATCCTGGGACTGATTTCGGGCTAACAGCCCTCATCAGCCAGGCTAGCCTGAATCCAGTGGCAAAGTGAGCAAGGGACCCAGGTCTGGCCATACCTTGCCGACTTAGGGCGAACAAAGCAAACACAAGGAGATGCTGGACAGAGCGCTGAAACTTTTCAGACACTCACACCCCAAGTCACAGATCTGGGTTGAATCTATCATCATCCTTTAGCTCACTTTGCCACCCCAGTTCAGACACAGCTATATGCAAATCAGTCTTGACCCTGTACCTCATGGGAACAGTCCAGCCCGAACTGCCAAGCCATGTCTTCCCTGGGCCGGAAAGAAGCATCCTGGGACCGGTTTCGGGCTAACAGCCCTCGTCAGCCAGGCTAGCTTGAATCCAGTGGCAAAGTGAGCAAGGGACCCACATCTGGGCATACCCTGCCGACTTAGGGTGAACAAAGTAAACACAAGGAGATGATGGACGGAGCGCTGAAACTTTTCAGACACTCACCTCAGTCACAGATCTGGGTTGAATCCATCATCATTCTTTAGCTCACTTTGCCACCCTAGTTCAGACACAGCTATATGCAAATCCGTCTTGACCCTGTACCTCATGGGAACAGTCCAGCCCGAACTGCCAAGCCATGTCTTCCCTGTACTGGAAACAAGCATCCTCGGACCGGTTTCGGGCTAACAGCCCTTGTCAGCCAGGCTTGCCTGCATCCAGTGGCAAAGTGAGGAAGTTACCCAGGTCTGGCCATACCCTGCCTACTTAGGGCGAACAAAGCAAACACAAGGAGATGCTGGACAGAGCGCTGAAACTTTTCAGACACTCACCCCAAGTCACAGATCTGTGTTGAATCTATCATCATGCTTTAGCTCACGTTGCCACCCCAGTTCAGACACAGCTATATGCAAATCAGTCTTGACCCTGTACCTCATGGGAACAGTCCAGCCCGAACTGCCAAGCCATGTCTTCCCTGGGCCAGAAAGAAGCATCCTGGGACCGGTTTCGGGCTAACAGCCCTCGTCAGCCAGGCTAGCTTGAATCCAGTGGCAAAGTGAGCAAGGGACCCACATCTGGGCATACCCTGCCGACTTAGGGTGAACAAAGTAAACACAAGGAGATGATGGACGGAGCGCTGAAACTTTTCAGACACTCACCCCCAGTCACAGATCTGGGTTGAATCCATCATCATTCTTTAGCTCACTTTGCCACCCTAGTTCAGACACAGCTATATGCAAATCAGTTTTGACCCCGTGCCTCATGGGAACAGTCCAGCCAGAACTGCCAAGCCATGTCTTCCCTTGCCCGGAATCAAGCATCCTGGGACCGGTTTCAGGCTAACAGCCCTCATCAGCCAGGCTAGCTTGAATCCAGTGGCAAAGTGAGCAAGGGACCCACGTCTGGCCATACGCTGCCGACTTAGGGCGAGCAAAGCAAACACAAGGATATGATGGACGGAGCGCTGAAACTTTTCAGACACTCACCTCAGTCACAGATCTGGGTTGAATCCATCATCATTCTTTAGCTCACTTTGCCACCCTAGTTCAGACACAGCTATATGCAAATCAGTCTTGACCCTGTGCCTCATGGGAACAGTCCAGCCCGAACTGCCAAGCCACGTCTTCCCTGTACTGGAAACATGCATCCTGGGACCGGTTTCGGGCTAACAGCCCTCGTCAGCCAGGCTTGCCTGCATCCAGTGGCATAGTGAGGAAGGGACCCAGGTCTGGCCATACCCTGCCGACTTAGGGCGAACAAAGCAAACACAAGGAGATGATGGACGGGGCGCTGAAACTTTTCAGACTCTCACCCCCAGTCACAGATCTGGGTTGAATCCATCATCATTCTTTAGCTCACTTTGCCACCCCAGTTCAGACACAGCTATATGCAAATCAGTCTTGACCCTGTACCTCATGGGAACAGTCCAGCCCGAACTGCCAAGCCATGTCTTCCCTGGACCGGAAACAAGCATCCTGGGACCGGTTTTGGGCTAACAGCCCTCGTCAGCCAGGCTAGCTTTAATCCGGTGGCAAAGTGAGCAGGGACCCACCTCTGGCCATACCCTGCCGACTTAGGGTGAACAAAGCAAACACGAGGAGATGACGGACGGAGCGCTGACACTTTTCAGACACTCACCTCAGTCACAGATCTGGGTTGAATCCATCATCATTCTTTAGCTCACTTGGCCACCCCAGTTCAGACACAGGTATATGCAAATCAGTATTGTCCCTGTGCCTCATGGGAACAGACCAGCCCGAACTGCCAAGCCATGTCTTCCCAGGACCGGAAACAAGCATCCTGGGACTGATTTCGGGCTAACAGCCCTCATCAGCCAGGCTAGCCAGAATCCAGTGGCAAAGTGAGCAAGGGACCCAGGTCTGGCCATACCTTGCCGACTTAGGGCGAACAAAGCAAACACAAGGAGATGCTGGACAGAGCGCTGAAACTTTTCAGACACTCACACCCCAAGTCACAGATCTGGGTTGAATCTATCATCATCCTTTAGCTCACTTTGCCGCCCCAGTTCAGACACAGCTATATGCAAATCAGTCTTGACCCTGTACCTCATGGGAACAGTCCAGCCCGAACTGCCAAGCCATGTCTTCCCTGTACTGGAAAGAAGCATCCTCGGACCGGTTTCGGGCTAACAGCCCTTGTCAGCCAGGCTTGCCTGCATCCAGTGGCAAAGTGAGGAAGTTACCCAGGTCTGGCCATACCCTGCCGACTTAGGGCGAACAAAGCAAACACAAGGAGATGCTGGACAGAGCGCTGAAACTTTTCAGACACTCACCCCCAGTCACAGATCTGGGTTGAATCCATCATCATTCTTTAGCTCACTTTACCACCCCAGTTCAGACACAGCTATATGCAAATCAGTATTGACCCTGTGCCTCATGAGAACAGACCAGCCCGAACTGCCAAGCCATGTCTTCCCTAAACCGGAAACAAGCATCATGTGACCGGTTTCGGGCAAACAGCCCTCATCAGCCAGGCTAGCCTGAATGCAGTGGCAAAGTGAGCAAGGGACCCAGGTCTGGCCATACCGTGCCGACTTAGGGCGAGCAAAGCAAACACAAGGAGATGATGGATGGAGCGCTGAAACTTTTCAGACACTCACCTCAGTCACAGATCTGGGTTGAATCCATCATCATTCTTTAGCTCACTTTGCCACCCTAGTTCAGACACAGCTATATGCAAATCAGTCTTGACCCTGTGCCTCATGGGAACAGTCCAGCCCGAACTGCCAAGCCACGTGTTCCCTGTACTGGAAACATGCATCCTGGGACCGGTTTCGGGCTAACAGCCCTCGTCAGCCAGGCTTGCCTGCATCCAGTGGCATAGTGAGGAAGGGACCCAGGTCTGGCCATACCCTGCCGACTTAGGGCGAACAAAGCAAACACAAGGAGATGTTGGACAGAGCGCTGAAACTTTTCAGACACTCACCCCCAGTCACAGATCTGGGTTGAATCCATCATCATTCTTTAGCTCACTGTACCACCCCAGTTCAGACACAGCTATATGCAAATCAGTATTGACCCTGTGCCTCATGAGAACAGACCAGCCCGAACTGCCAAGCCATGTCTTCCCTGGACCGGAAACAAGCATCATGTGACCGGTTTCAGGCGAACAGCCCTCATCAGCCAGGCTAGCCTGAATCCAGTGGCAAAGTGAGCAAGGGACCCACGTCTGCCCATACCCTGCTGACTTAGGGCGAACAAAGCAAACACAAGGAGATGATGGATGGAGCGCTGAAACTTTTCAGACACTCACCCCTAGTCACAGATCTGGGTTGAATCCATCATCATTCTTTATCTCGCTTTGCCACCCCAGTTCAGACACAGCTATATGCAAATCAGTCTTGACCCTGTACCTCATGGGAACAGTCCAGCCCGAACTGCCAAGCCATGTCTTCCCTGGGCCGGAAAGAAGCATCCTGGGACCGGTTTCGGGCTAACAGCCCTCGTCAGCCAGGCTAGCTGGAATCCAGTGGCAAAGTGAGCAAGGGATCCACATCTGGCCATACCCTGCCGACTTAGGGCGAACAAAGCAAACACAAGGAGATGCTGGACAGAGCGCTGATGCTTTTCAGACACTCACCCCCAGTCACAGATCTGGGTTGAATCTATCAACATCCTTTAGCTCACTTTGCCACCCCAGTTCAGACACAGCTATATGCAAATCAGTGTTGACCCTGTACCTCATGGGAACAGTCCAGCCCAAACTGCCAAGCCATGTCTTCCCAGGACTGGAAACAAGCATCCTGGGACTGATTTCGGGCTAACAGCCCTCATCAGCCAGGCTAGCCTGAATCCAGTGGCAAAGTGAGCAAGGGACCCAGGTCTGGCCATACCTTGCCGACTTAGGGCGAACAAAGCAAACACAAGGAGATGCTGGACAGAGCGCTGAAACTTTTCAGACACTCACACCCCAAGTCACAGATCTGGGTTGAATCTATCATCATCCTTTAGCTCACTTTGCCGCCCCAGTTCAGACACAGCTATATGCAAATCAGTCTTGACCCTGTACCTCATGGGAACAGTCCAGCCCGAACTGCCAAGCCATGTCTTCCCTGTACTGGAATCAAGCATCCTCGGACCGGTTTCGGGCTAACAGCCCTTGTCAGCCAGGCTTGCCTGCATCCAGTGGCAAAGTGAGGAAGTTACCCAGGTCTGGCCATACCCTGCCGACTTAGGGCGAACAAAGCAAACACAAGGAGATGCTGGACAGAGCGCTGAAACTTTTCAGACACTCACCCCCAGTCACAGATCTGGGTTGAATCCATCATCATTCTTTAGCTCACTTTACCACCCCAGTTCAGACACAGCTATATGCAAATCAGTATTGACCCTGTGCCTCATGAGAACAGACCAGCCCGAACTGCCAAGCCATGTCTTCCCTGGACCGGAAACAAGCATCATGTGACCGGTTTCGGGCTAACAGCCCTCATCAGCCAGGCTAGCCTGAATCCAGTGGCAAAGTGAGCAAGGGACCCAGGTCTGGCCATACCGTGCCGACTTAGGGCGAACAAAACAAGCACAAGGAGATGCTGGACAGAGCGCTGAAACTTTTCAGACACTCACCCCAAGTCACAGATCTGGGTTGAATCTATCATCATCCTTTAGCTCACTTTGCCACCCCAGTTCAGACACAGCTATATGCAAATCAGTCTTGACCCTGTACCTCATGGGAACAGTCCAGCCCGAACTGCCAAGCCATGTCTTCCCTGGGCCGGAAAGAAGCATCCTGGGACCGGTTTCGGGCTAACAGCCCTCGTCAGCCAGGCTAGCTTGAATCCAGTGGCAAAGTGAGCAAGGGACCCACATCTGGGCATACCCTGCCGACTTAGGGTGAACAAAGTAAACACAAGGAGATGATGGACGGAGCGCTGAAACTTTTCAGACACTCACCCCCAGTCACAGATCTGGGTTGAATCCATCATCATTCTTTAGCTCACTTTTCCACCCCAGTTCAGACACAGCTATATGCAAATCAGTCTTCACCCTGTATCTCATGGGAACGGTCCAGCCCGAACTGCCAAGCCACGTCTTCCCTGGACCGGAAACAAGCATCCTGGGACCGGTTTCAGGCTAACAGCCCTCATCAGCCAGGCTAGCTTGAATCCAGTGGCAAAGTGAGAAAGGGACCCACGTCTGCCCATACCCTGCCGACTTAGGGCGAGCAAAGCAAACGCAAGGAGATGATGGACGGAGCGTGAAACTTTTCAGACACTCACCTCAGTCACAGATCTGGGTTGAATCCATCATCATTCTTTAGCTCACTTTGCCACCCTAGCTCAGACACAGCTATATGCAAATCAGTCTTGACCCCGTGCCTCATGGGAACAGTCCAGCCAGAACTGCCAAGCCATGTCTTCCCTGGCCCAGAATCAAGCATCCTGGGACCGGTTTCAGGCTAACAGCCCTCATCAGCCAGGCTAGCTTGAATCCAGTGGCAAAGTGAGAAAGGGACCCACGTCTGCCCATACCCTGCCGACTTAGGGCGAACAAAGCAAACACAAGGAGATGATGGACGGAGCGCTGAAACTTTTCAGACACTCACCCCTAGTCACAGATCTGGGTTGAATCCATCATCATTCTTTAGCTCGCTTTGCCACCCCAGTTCAGACACAGCTATATGCAAATCAGTCTTGACCCTGTACCTCATGGGAACAGTCCAGCCCGAACTGCCAAGCCATGTCTTCCCTGGGCCGGAAAGAAGCATCCTGGGACCGGTTTCGGGCTAACAGCCCTCGTCAGCCAGGCTAGCTGGAATCCAGTGGCAAAGTGAGCAAGGGATCCACATCTGGCCATACCCTGCCGACTTAGGGCGAACAAAGCAAACACAAGGAGATGCTGAACAGAGCGCTGATGCTTTTCAGACACTCACCCCCAGTCACAGATCTGGGTTGAATCTATCAACATCCTTTAGCTCACTTTGCCACCCCAGTTCAGACACAGCTATATGCAAATCAGTGTTGACCCTGTACCTCATGGGAACAGTCCAGCCCAAACTGCCAAGCCATGTCTTCCCTGGATCGCATACAAGCATCCTGGGACTGGTTTTGGGCTAACAGCCTTCGTCAGCAATGCTAGCTTGAATCCAGTGGCTAAGTGTGCAAGGGAACCATGTCTGGCCATACCCTGCCGACTTAGGGCGAACAAAGCAAACACAAGGAGATGATGGACGGAGCGCTGAAACTTTTCAGACACTCACCCCTAGTCACAGATCTGGGTTGAATCCATCATCATTCTTTAGCTCGCTTTGCCACCCCAGTTCAGACACAGCTATATGGAAATCAGTCTTGACCCTGTGCCTCATGGGAACAGTCCAGCCCGAACTGCCAAGCCATGTCTTCCCTGGACCGGAAACAAGCATGCTGGGACCGGTTTCAGGCTAACAGCCCTCATCAGCCAGGCTAGCTTGAATCCAGTGGCAAAGTGAGAAAGGGACCCACTTCTGACCATACGCTGCGGACTTAGGGCGAGCAAAGCAAACACAAGGAGATGATGGACGGAGCGCTGAAACTTTTCAGACACTCACCTCAGTCACAGATCTGGGTTGAATCCATCATCATTCTTTAGCTCACTTTGCCACCCTAGTTCAGACACAGCTATATGCAAATCAGTCTTGACCCCGTGCCTCATGGGAACAGTCCAGCCAGAACTGCCAAGCCATGTCTTCCCTGGCCCGGAATCAAGCATCCTGGGACCGGTTTCAGGCTAACAGCCCTCATCAGCCAGGCTAGCTTGAATCCATTGGCAAAGTGAGCAAGGGACCCACGTCTGGCCATACGCTGCCGACTTAGGGCGAGCAAAGCAAACACAAGGAGATGATGGACGGAGCGCTGAAACTTTTCAGACACTCACCTCAGTCACAGATCTGGGTTGAATCCATCATCATTCTTTAGCTCACTTTGCCACCCTAGTTCAGACACAGCTATATGCAAATCAATCTTGACCCTGTGCCTCATGGGAACAGTCCAGCCCGAACTGCCAAGCCACGTCTTCCCTGTACTGGAAACATGCATCCTGGGACCGGTTTCGGGCTAACAGCCCTCGTCAGCCAGGCTTGCCTGCATCCAGTGGCATAGTGAGGAAGGGACCCAGGTATGGCCATACCCTGCCGACTTAGGGCGAACAAAGCAAACACAAGGAGATGTTGGACAGAGCGCTGAAACTTTTCAGACACTCACCCCCAGTCACAGATCTGGGTTGAATCCATCATCATCCTTTAGCTCACTTTACCACCCCAGTTCAGACACAGCTATATGCAAATCAGTCTTCAACCTGTACCTCATGGGAACGGTCCAACCCGAACTGCCAAGCCACGTCTTCCCTGGACCGGAAACAAGCATCCTGGGACCGGTTTCGGGCTAACAGCCCTCGTCAGCCAGGCTAGTTTGAATCCAGTGGCAAAGTGATCAGGGAACCACGTCTGGCCATACCCTGCCGACTTAGGGCGAACAAAGCAAACACAAGGAGATGCTGGACAGAGTGCTGAAACTTTTCAGACACTCACCCCCAGTCACAGATCTGTGTTGAATCTATCATCATCCTTTAGCTCACTTTACCACCCCAGTTCAGACACAGCTATATGCAAATCAGTGTTGACCCTGTACCTCATGGGACAAGTCCAGCCCAAACTGCCAAGCCATGTCTTCCCTGGATCGGATACAAGCATCCTGGGACCGGTTTTGGGCTAACAGCCTTCGTCAGCAATGCTAGCTTGAATCCAGTGGCTACGTGTGCAAGGGACCCATGTCTGCCCATACCCTGCCGACTTAGGGCGAACAAAGCAAACACAAGGAGATGATGGACAGAGTGCTGAAACTTTTCAGACACTCACCCCCAGTCACAGATCTGTGTTCAATCTATCATCATCCTTTAGCTCACTTTACCACCCCAGTTCAGACACAGCTATATGCAAATCAGTGATGACCCTGTACCTCATGGGACAAGTCCAGCACAAACTGCCAAGCCATGTCTTCCCTGGATCGGATACAAGCATCCTGGGACCGGTTTTGGGCTAACAGCCTTCGTCAGCAATGCTAGCTTGAATCCAGTGGCTAAGTGTGCAAGGGACCCATGTCTGCCCATACCCTGCCGACTTAGGGCGAACAAAGCAAACACAAGGAGATGATGGACGGAGCGCTGAAACTTTTCAGACACTCACCCCTAGTCACAGATCTGGGTTGAATCCATCATCATTCTTTAGCTCGCTTTGCCACCCCAGTTCAGACACAGCTATATGCAAATCAGTCTTGACCCTGTAACTCATGGGAACAGTCCAGCCCGAACTGCCAAGCCATGTCTTCCCTGGGCCGGAAAGAAGCATCCTGGGACCGGTTTCGGGCTAACAGCCCTCGTCAGCCAGGCTAGCTGGAATCCAGTGGCAAAGTGAGCAAGGGATCCACATCTGGCCATACCCTGCCGACTTAGTGCGAACAAAGCAAACACAAGGAGATGCTGGACAGAGCGCTGAAGCTTTTCAGACACTCACCCCCAGTCACAGATCTGGGTTGAATCTATCAACATCCTTTAGCTCACTTTGCCACCCCAGTTCAGACACAGCTATATGCAAATCAGTGTTGACCCTGTACCTCATGGGAACAGTCCAGCCCAAACTGCCAAGCCATGTCTTCCCTGGATCGGATACAAGCATCCTGGGACTGGTTTTGGGCTAACAGCCTTCGTCAGCAATGCTAGCTTGAATCCAGTGGCTAAGTGTGCAAGGGAACCATGTCTGGCCATACCCTGCCGACTTAGGGTGAACAAAGCAAACATAAGGAGATGATGGACGGAGCGCTGAAACTTTTCAGACACTCACCCCAAGTCACAGATCTGGGTTGAATCTATCATCCTCCTTTAGCTCACTTGGCCACCCCAGTTCAGAAACAGCTAAATGCAAATCAGTCTTGACCCTGTACCTCATGGAAACAGTCCAGCCCAAACTGCCAACCCATGTCTTCCCAGGACCGGAAACAAGCATCCTGGGACTGATTTCGGGCTAACAGCCCTCATCAGCCAGGCTAGCCTGAATCCAGTGGCAAAGTGAGCAAGGGACCCAGGTCTGGCCATACCTTGCCGACTTAGGGCGAACAAAGCAAACACAAGGAGATGCTGGACAGAGCGCTGAAACTTTTCAGACACTCACACCCCAAGTCACAGATCTGGGTTGAATCTATCATCATCCTTTAGCTCACTTTGCCGCCCCAGTTCAGACACAGCTATATGCAAATCAGTCTTGACCCTGTACCTCATGGGAACAGTCCAGTCCGAACTGCCAAGCCATGTCTTCCCTGTACTGGAAACAAGCATCCTCGGACCGGTTTCAGGCTAACAGCCCTTGTCAGCCAGGCTTGCCTGCATCCAGTGGCAAAGTGAGGAAGTTACCCAGGTCTGGCCATACCCTGCCGACTTAGGGCGAACAAAGCAAACACAAGGAGATGCTGGACAGAGCGCTGAAACTTTTCAGACACTCACCCCCAGTCACAGATCTGGGTTGAATCCATCATCATTATTTAGCTCACTTTACCACCCCAGTTCAGACACAGCTATATGCAAATCAGTATTGACCCTGTGCCTCATGAGAACAGACCAGTCCGAACTGCCAAGCCATGTCTTCCCTGGACCGGAAACAAGCATCATGTGACCGGTTTCGGGCTAACAGCCCTCATCAGCCAGGCTAGCCTGAATCCAGTGGCAAAGTGAGCAAGGGACCCAGGTCTGGCCATACCGTGCCGACTTAGGGCGAGCAAAGCAAACACAAGGAGATGATGGACGGAGCGCTGAAACTTTTCAGACACTCACCTCAGTCACAGATCTGGGTTGAATCCATCATCATTCTTTAGCTCACTTTGCCACCCTAGTTCAGACACAGCTATATGCAAATCAGTCTTGACCCTGTGCCTCATGGGAACAGTCCAGCCCGAACTGCCAAGCCACGTCTTCCCTGTACTGGAAACATGCATCCTGGGACCGGTTTCGGGCTAACAGCCCTCGTCAGCCAGGCTTGCCTGCATCCAGTGGCATAGTGAGGAAGGGACCCAGGTCTGGCCATACCCTGCCGACTTAGGGCGAACAAAGCAAACACAAGGAGATGTTGGACAGAGCGCTGAAACTTTTCAGACACTCACCCCCAGTCACAGATCTGGGTTGAATCCATCATCATTCTTTAGCTCACTTTACCACCCCAGTTCAGACACAGCTATATGCAAATCAGTATTGACCCTGTATCTCATGGGAACGGTCCAGCCCGAACTGCCAAGCCACGTCTTCCCTGGACCGGAAACAAGCATCCTGGGACCGGTTTCGGGCTAACAGCCCTCGTCAGCCAGGCTAGTTTGAATCCAGTGGCAAAGTGAGCAGGGAACCACGTCTGGCCATACCCTGCCGACTTAGGGCCAACAAAGCAAACACAAGGAGATGCTGGACAGAGTGCTGAAACTTTTCAGACACTCACCCCCAGTCACAGATCTGGGTTGAATCTATCATCATCCTTTAGCTCACTTTACCATCCCAGTTCAGACACAGCTATATGGAAATCAGTCTTGACCCTGTGCCTCATGGGAACAGTCCAGCCCGAACTGCCAAGCCATATCTTCCCTGGGCCGGAAAGAAGCATCCTGGGACCGGTTTCGGGCTAACAGCCCTCGTCAGCCAGGCTAGCTGGAATCCAGTAGCAAAGTGAGCAAGGGATCCACATCTGGCCATACCCTGCCGACTTAGGGCGAACAAAGCAAACACAAGGAGATGCTGGACAGAGTGCTGAAACTTTTCAGACACTCACCCCTAGTCACAGATCTGGGTTGAATCCATCATCATTCTTTAGCTCGCTTTGCCACCCCAGTTCAGACACAGCTATATGGAAATCAGTCTTGACACTGTGCCTCATGGGAACAGTCCAGCCCGAACTGCCAAGCTGTGTCTTCCCTGGAACGGAAACAAGCATGCTGGGACCGGTTTCAGGCTAAAAGCCCTCATCAGCCAGGCTAGCTTGAATCCAGTGGCAAAGTGAGAAAGGGACCCACGTCTGACCATACGCTGCGGACTTAGGGCGAGCAAAGCAAACACAAGGAGATGATGGACGGAGCGCTGAAACTTTTCAGACACTCACCTCAGTCACAGATCTAGGTTGAATCCATCATCATTCTTTAGCTCACTTTGCCACCCTAGTTCAGACACAGCTATATGCAAATCAGTCTTGACCCCGTGCCTCATGGGAACAGTCCAGCCAGAACTGCCAAGCCATGTCTTCCCTGGCCCGGAATCAAGCATCCTGGGACCGGTTTCAGGCTAACAGCCCTCATCAGCCAGGCTAGCTTGAATCCAGTGGCAAAGTGAGAAAGGGACCCACGTCTGCCCATACCCTGCCGACTTAGGGCGAACAAAGCAAACACAAGGAGAGGATGGACGGAGCGCTGAAACTTTTCAGACACTCGCCCCTAGTCACAGATCTGGGTTGAATCCATCATCATTCTTTAGCTCGCTTTGCCACCCCAGTTCAGACACAGCTATATGCAAATCAGTCTTGACCCTGTACCTCATGGGAACAGTCCAGCCCGAACTGCCAAGCCATGTCTTCCCTGGGCCGGAAAGAAGCATCCTGGGACCGGTTTCGGGCTAACAGCCCTCGTCAGCCAGGCTAGCTGGAATCCAGTGGCAAAGTGCGCAAGGGATCCACATCTGGCCATACCCTGCCGACTTAGGGCGAACAAAGCAAACACAAGGAGATGCTGGACAGAGCGCTGATGCTTTTCAGACACTCACCCCCAGTCACAGATCTGGGTTGAATCTATCAACATCCTTTAGCTCACTTTGCCACCCCAGTTCAGACACAGCTATATGCAAATCAGTGTTGACCCTGTACCTCATGGGAACAGTCCAGCCCAAACTGCCAAGCCATGTCTTCCCTGGATCGCATACAAGCATCCTGGGACTGGTTTTGGGCTAACAGCCTTCGTCAGCAATGCTAGCTTGAATCCAGTGGCTAAGTGTGCAAGGGAACCATGTCTGGCCATACCCTGCCGACTTAGGGCGAACAAAGCAAACACAAGGAGATGATGGACGGAGCGCTGAAACTTTTCAGACACTCACCCCTAGTCATAAATCTGCGTTGAATCCATCATCATTCTTTAGCTCGCTTTGCCACCCCAGTTCAGACACAGCTATATGGAAATCAGTCTTGACCCTGTGCCTCATGGGAACAGTCCAGCCCGAACTGCCAAGCTGTGTCTTCCCTGGACCGGAAACAAGCATGCTGGGACCGGTTTCAGGCTAACAGCCCTCATCAGCCAGGCTAGCTTGAATCCAGTGGCAAAGTGAGAAAGGGACCCACGTCTGACCATACGCTGCGGACTTATTGCGAGCAAAGCAAACACAAGGAGATGATGGACGGAGCGCTGAAACTTTTCAGACACTCACCTCAGTCACAGATCTGGGTTGAATCCATCATCATTCTTTAGCTCACTTTGCCACCCTAGTTCAGACACAGCTATATGCAAATCAGTCTTGACCCTGTACCTCATGGGAACAGTCCAGCCCGAACTGCCAAGCCATGTCTTCCCTGGGCCGGAAAGAAGCATCCTGGGACCGGTTTCGGGCTAACAGCCCTCGTCAGCCAGGCTAGCTGGAATCCAGTGGCAAAGTGCGCAAGGGATCCACATCTGGCCATACTCTGCCGACTTAGGGCGAACAAAGCAAACACAAGGAGATGCTGGACAGAGCGCTGATGCTTTTCAGACACTCACCCCCAGTCACAGATCTGGGTTGAATCTATCATCCTCCTTTAGCTCACTTGGCCACCCCAGTTCAGAAACAGCTAAATGCAAATCAGTCTTGACCCTGTACCTCATGGAAACAGTCCAGCCCAAACTGCCAACCCATGTCTTCCCAGGACCGGAAACAAGCATCCTGGGACTGATTTCGGGCTAACAGCCCTCATCAGCCAGGCTAGCCTGAATCCAGTGGCAAAGTGAGCAAGGGACCCAGGTCTGGCCATACCTTGCCGACTTAGGGCGAACAAAGCAAACACAAGGAGATGCTGGACAGAGCGCTGAAACTTTTCAGACACTCACACCCCAAGTCACAGATCTGGGTTGAATCTATCATCATCCTTTAGCTCACTTTGCCGCCCCAGTTCAGACACAGCTATATGCAAATCAGTCTTGACCCTGTACCTCATGGGAACAGTCCAGCCCGAACTGCCAAGCCATGTCTTCCCTGTACTGGAAACAAGCATCCTCGGACCGGGTTCAGGCTAACAGCCCTTGTCAGCCAGGCTTGCCTGCATCCAGTGGCAAAGTGAGGAAGTTACCCAGGTCTGGCCATACCCTGCCGACTTAGGGCGAACAAAGCAAACACAAGGAGATGCTGGACAGAGCGCTGAAACTTTTCAGACACTCACCCCCAGTCACAGATCTGGGTTGAATCCATCATCATTCTTTAGCTCACTTTACCACCCCAGTTCAGACACAGCTATATGCAAATCAGTATTGACCCTGTGCCTCATGAGAACAGACCAGTCCGAACTGCCAAGCCATGTCTTCCCTGGACCGGAAACAAGCATCATGTGACCGGTTTCGGGCTAACAGCCCTCATCAGCCAGGCTAGCCTGAATCCAGTGGCAAAGTGAGCAAGGGACCCAGGTCTGGCCATACCGTGCCGACTTAGGGCGAGCAAAGCAAACACAAGGAGATGATGGACGGAGCGCTGAAACTTTTCAGACACTCACCTCAGTCACAGATCTGGGTTGAATCCATCATCATTCTTTAGCTCACTTTGCCACCCTAGTTCAGACACAGCTATATGCAAATCAGTCTTGACCCTGTGCCTCATGGGAACAGTCCAGCCCGAACTGCCAAGCCACGTCTTCCCTGTACTGGAAACATGCATCCTGGGACCGGTTTCGGGCTAACAGCCCTCGTCAGCCAGGCTTGCCTGCATCCAGTGGCATAGTGAGGAAGGGACCCAGGTCTGGCCATACCCTGCTGACTTAGGGCGAACAAAGCAAACACAAGGAGATGTTGGACAGAGCGCTGAAACTTTTCAGACACTCACCCCCAGTCACAGATCTGGGTTGAATCCATCATCATTCTTTAGCTCACTTTACCACCCCAGTTCAGACACAGCTATATGCAAATCAGTATTGACCCTGTATCTCATGGGAACGGTCCAGCCCGAACTGCCAAGCCACGTCTTCCCTGGACCGGAAACAAGCATCCTGGGACCGGTTTCGGGTTAACAGCCCTCGTCAGCCAGGCTAGTTTGAATCCAGTGGCAAAGTGAGCAGGGAACCACGTCTGGCCATACCCTGCCGACTTAGGGCCAACAAAGCAAACACAAGGAGATGCTGGACAGAGTGCTGAAACTTTTCAGACACTCACCCCCAGTCACAGATCGGGGTTGAATCTATCATCATCCTTTAGCTCACTTTACCATCCCAGTTCAGACACAGCTATATGGAAATCAGTCTTGACCCTGTGCCTCATGGGAACAGTCCAGCCCGAACTGCCAAGCCATATCTTCCCTGGGCCGGAAAGAAGCATCCTGGGACCGGTTTCGGGCTAACAGCCCTCGTCTGCCAGGCTAGCTGGAATCCAGTAGCAAAGTGAGCAAGGGATCCACATCTGGCCATACCCTGCCGACTTAGGGCGAACAAAGCAAACACAAGGAGATGCTGGACAGAGTGCTGAAACTTTTCAGACACTCACCCCTAGTCACAGATCTGGGTTGAATCCATCATCATTCTTTAGCTCGCTGTGCCACCCCAGTTCAGACACAGCTATATGGAAATCAGTCTTGACACTGTGCCTCATGGGAACAGTCCAGCCCGAACTGCCAAGCTGTGTCTTCCCTGGACCGGAAACAAGCATGCTGGGACCGGTTTCAGGCTAAAAGCCCTCATCAGCCAGGCTAGCTTGAATCCAGTGGCAAAGTGAGAAAGGGACCCACGTCTGACCATACGCTGCGGACTTAGGGCGAGCAAAGCAAACACAAGGAGATGATGGACGGAGCGCTGAAACTTTTCAGACACTCACCTCAGTCACAGATCTAGGTTGAATCCATCATCATTCTTTAGCTCACTTTGCCACCCTAGTTCAGACACAGCTATATGCAAATCAGTCTTGACCCCGTGCCTCATGGGAACAGTCCAGCCAGAACTGCCAAGCCATGTCTTCCCTGGCCCGGAATCAAGCATCCTGGGACCGGTTTCAGGCTAAAAGCCCTCATCAGCCAGGCTAGCTTGAATCCAGTGGCAAAGTGAGAAAGGGACCCACGTCTGCCCATACCCTGCCGACTTAGGGCGAACAAAGCAAACACAAGGAGATGATGGACGGAGCGCTGAAACTTTTCAGACACTCACCCCTAGTCACAGATCTGGGTTGAATCCATCATCATTCTTTAGCTCGCTTTGCCACCCCAGTTCAGACACAGCTATATGCAAATCAGTCTTGACCCTGTACCTCATGGGAACAGTCCAGCCCGAACTGCCAAGCCATGTCTTCCCTGGGCCGGAAAGAAGCATCCTGGGACCGGTTTCGGGCTAACAGCCCTCGTCAGCCAGGCTAGCTGGAATCCAGTGGCAAAGTGCGCAAGGGATCCACATCTGGCCATACCCTGCCGACTTAGGGCGAACAAAGCAAACACAAGGAGATGCTGGACAGAGCGCTGATGCTTTTCAGACACTCACCCCCAGTCACAGATCTGGGTTGAATCTATCAACATCCTTTAGCTCACTTTGCCACCCCAGTTCAGACACAGCTATATGCAAATCAGTGTTGACCCTGTACCTCATGGGAACAGTCCAGCCCAAACTGCCAAGCCATGTCTTCCCTGGATCGCATACAAGCATCCTGGGACTGGTTTTGGGCTAACAGCCTTCGTCAGCAATGCTAGCTTGAATCCAGTGGCTAAGTGTGCAAGGGAACCATGTCTGGCCATACCCTGCCGACTTAGGGCGAACAAAGCAAACACAAGGAGATGATGGACGGAGCGCTGAAACTTTTCAGACACTCACCCCTAGTCACAAATCTGCGTTGAATCCATCATCATTCTTTAGCTCGCTTTGCCACCCCAGTTCAGACACAGCTATATGGAAATCAGTCTTGACCCTGTGCCTCATGGGAACAGTCCAGCCCGAACTGCCAAGCTGTGTCTTCCCTGGACCGGAAACAAGCATGCTGGGACCGGTTTCAGGCTAACAGCCCTCATCAGCCAGGCTAGCTTGAATCCAGTGGCAAAGTGAGAAAGGGACCCACGTCTGACCATACGCTGCGGACTTAGGGCGAGCAAAGCAAACACAAGGAGATGATGGACGGAGCGCTGAAACTTTTCAGACACTCACCTCAGTCACAGATCTGGGTTGAATCCATCATCATTCTTTAGCTCACTTTGCCACCCTAGTTCAGACACAGCTATGTGCAAATCAGTCTTGACCCCGTGCCTCATGGGAACAGTCCAGCCAGAACTGCCAAGCCATGTCTTCCCTGGCCCGGAATCAAGCATCCTGGGACCGGTTTCAGGATAACAGCCCTCATCAGCCAGGCTAGCTTGAATCCATTGGCAAAGTGAGCAAGGGACCCACGTCTGGCCATACGCTGCCGACTTAGGGCGAGCAAAGCAAACACAAGGAGATGATGGACGGAGCGCTGAAACTTTTCAGACACTCACCTCAGTCACAGATCTGGGTTGAATCCATCATCATTCTTTAGCTCACTTTGCCACCCTAGTTCAGACACAGCTATATGCAAATCAGTCTTGACCCTGTGCCTCATGGGAACAGTCCAGCCCGAACTGCCAAGCCACGTCTTCCCTGTACTGGAAACATGCATCCTGGGACCGGTTTCGGGCTAACAGCCCTCGTCAGCCAGGCTTGCCTGCATCTAGTGGCATAGTGAGGAAGGGACCCAGGAGTGGCCATACCTTGCCGACTTTGGGCGAACAAAGCAAACACAAGGAGATGTTGGACAGAGCGCTGAAACTTTTCAGACACTCACCCCCAGTCACAGATCTGGGTTGAATCCATCATCATCCTTTAGCTCACTTTACCACTCCAGTTCAGACACAGCTATATGCAAATCAGTCTTCAACCTGTACCTCATGGGAACGGTCCAACCCGAACTGCCAAGCCACGTCTTCCCTGGACCGGAAACAAGCATGCTGGGACCGGTTTCAGGCTAACAGCCCTCATCAGCCAGGCTAGCTTGAATCCAGTGGCAAAGTGAGAAAGGGACCCACGTCTGACCATACGCTGCGGACTTAGGGCGAGCAAAGCAAACACAAGGAGATGATGGACGGAGCGCTGAAACTTTTCAGACACTCACCTCAGTCACAGATCTGGGTTGAATCCATCATCATTCTTTAGCTCACTTTGCCACCCTAGTTCAGACACAGCTATATGCAAATCAGTCTTGACCCCGTGCCTCATGGGAACAGTCCAGCCAGAACTGCCAAGCCATGTCTTCCCTGGCCCGGAATCAAGCATCCTGGGACCGGTTTCAGGCTAACAGCCCTCATCAGCCAGGCTAGCTTGAATCCATTGGCAAAGTGAGCAAGGGACCCACGTCTGGCCATACGCTGCCGACTTAGGGCGAGCAAAGCAAACACAAGGAGATGATGGACGGAGCGCTGAAACTTTTCAGACACTCACCTCAGTCACAGATCTGGGTTGAATCCATCATCATTCTTTAGCTCACTTTGCCACCCTAGTTCAGACACAGCTATATGCAAATCAGTCTTGACCCTGTGCCTCATGGGAACAGTCCAGCCCGAACTGCCAAGCCACGTCTTCCATGGACCGGAAACAAGCATGCTGGGACCGGTTTCAGGCTAACAGCCCTCATCAGCCAGGCTAGCTTGAATCCAGTGGCAAAGTGAGAAAGGGACCCACGTCTGACCATACACTGCGGACTTAGGGCGAGCAAAGCAAACACAAGGAGATGATGGACGGAGCGCTGAAACTTTTCAGACACTCACCTCAGTCACAGATCTGGGTTGAATCCATCATCATTCTTTAGCTCACTTTGCCACCCTAGTTCAGACACAGCTATATGCAAATCAGTCTTGACCCCGTGCCTCATGGGAACAGTCCAGCCAGAACTGCCAAGCCATGTCTTCCCTGGCCCGAATCAAGCATCCTGGGACCGGTTTCAGGCTAACAGCCCTCATCAGCCAGGCTAGCTTGAATCCATTGGCAAAGTGAGCAAGGGACCCACGTCTGGCCATACGCTGCCGACTTAGGGCGAGCAAAGCAAACACAAGGAGATGATGGACGGAGCGCTGAAACTTTTCAGACACTCACCTCAGTCACAGATCTGGGTTGAATCCATCATCATTCTTTAGCTCACTTTGCCACCCTAGTTCAGACACAGCTATATGCAAATCAGTCTTGACCCTGTGCCTCATGGGAACAGTCCAGCCCGAACTGCCAAGCCACGTCTTCCCTGTACTGGAAACATGCATCCTGGGACCGGTTTCGGGCTAACAGCCCTCGTCAGCCAGGCTTGCCTGCATCTAGTGGCATAGTGAGGAAGGGACCCAGGTCTGGCCATACCCTTCCGACTTTGGGCGAACAAAGCAAACACAAGGAGATGTTGGACAGAGCGCTGAAACTTTTCAGACACTCACCCCCAGTCACAGATCTGGGTTGAATCCATCATCATCCTTTAGCTCACTTTACCACCCCAGTTCAGACACAGCTATATGCAAATCAGTCTTCAACCTGTACCTCATGGGAACGGTCCAACCCGAACTGCCAAGCCACGTCTTCCCTGGACCGGAAACAAGCATCCTGGGACCGGTTTCGGGCTAACAGCCCTCGTCAGCCAGGCTAGTTTGAATCCAGTGGCAAAGTGATCAGGGAACCACGTCTGGCCATACCCTGCCGATTTAGGGCGAACAAAGCAAACACAAGGAGATGCTGGACAGAGTGCTGAAACTTTTCAGACACTCACCCCCAGTCACAGATCTGTGTTGAATCTATCATCATCCTTTAGCTCACTTTACCACCCCAGTTCAGACACAGCTATATGCAAATCAGTGTTGACCCTGTACCTCATGGGACAAGTCCAGCCCAAACTGCCAAGCCATGTCTTCCCTGGATCGGATACAAGCATCCTGGGACCGGTTTTGGGCTAACAGCCTTCGTCAGCAATGCTAGCTTGAATCCAGTGGCTAAGTGTGCAAGGGACCCATGTCTGCCCATACCCTGCCGACTTAGGGCGAACAAAGCAAACACAAGGAGATGATGGACGGAGCGCTGAAACTTTTCAGACACTCACCCCTAATCACAGATCTGTGTTGAATCCAACATCATTCTTTAGCTCGCTTTGCCACCCTAGTTCAGACACAGCTATATGCAAATCAGTCTTGACCCTGTACCTCATGGGAACAGTCCAGCCCGAACTGCCAAGCCATGTCTTCCCTGGGCCGGAAAGAAGCATCCTGGGACCGGTTTCGGGCTAACAGCCCTCGTCAGCCAGGCTAGCTGGAATCCAGTGGCAAAGTGAGCAAGGGATCCACATCTGGCCATACCCTGCCGACTTAGGGCGAACAAAGCAAACACAAGGAGATGCTGGACAGAGCGCTGAAGCTTTTCAGACACTCACCCCCAGTCACAGATCTGGGTTGAATCTATCAACATCCTTTAGCTCACTTTGTCACCCCAGTTCAGACACAGCTATATGCAAATCAGTGTTGACCCTGTACCTCATGGGAACAGTCCAGCCCAAACTGCCAAGCCATGTCTTCCCTGGATTGGATACAAGCATCCTGGGACTGGTTTTGGGCTAACAGCCTTCGTCAGCAATGCTAGCTTGAATCCAGTGGCTAAGTGTGCAAGGGAACCATGTCTGGCCATACCCTGCCGACTTAGGGTGAACAAAGCAAACACAAGGAGATGATGGACGGAGCGCTGAAACTTTTCAGACACTCACCCCTAGTCACAGATCTGGGTTGAATCCATCATTATTCTTTAGCTCGCTTTGCCACCCCAGTTCAGACACAGCTATATTGAAATCAGTCTTGACCCTGTGCCTCATGGGAACAGTCCAGCCCGAACTGCCAAGCCATGTCTTCCCTGGACCGGAAACAAGCATGCTGGGACCGGTTTCAGGCTAACAGCCCTCATCAGCCAGGCTAGCTTGAATCCAGTGGCAAAGTGAGAAAGAGACCCACGTCTGACCATACGCTGCGGATTTAGGGCGAGCAAAGCAAACACAAGGAGATGATGGACGGAGCGCTGAAACTTTTCAGACACTCACCCTCAGTCACAGATCTGGGTTGAATCCATCATCATTCTTTAGCTCACTTTGCCACTCCAGTTCAGACACAGCTAAATGCAAATCAGTGTTGACCCTGTGCCTCATGGGAACAGTCCAGCCCGAACTGCCAAGCCACGTCTTCCCTGTACTGGAAACAAGCATCCTGGGACCGGTTTCGGACTAACAACCCTCGTCAGCCAGGCTTGCCTGCATCCAGTGGCAAAGTGAGGAAGGGACCCAGGTCTGGCCATACCCTGCCGACTTAGGGCGAACAAAGCAAACACAAGGAGATGCTGGACAGAGCGCTGAAACTTTTCAGACACTCACCCACAGTCACAGATCTGGGTTGAATCCATCATCATTCTTTAGCTCACTTTACCACCCCAGTTCAGACACAGCTATATGCAAATCAGTATTGACCCTGTCCCTCATGGAAACAGTCCAGCCCAAACTGCCAACCCATGTCTTCCCAGGACCGGAAACAAGCATCCTGGGACTGATTTCGGGCTAACAGCCCTCATCAGCCAGGCTAGCCTGAATCCAGTGGCAAAGTGAGCAAGGGACCCAGGTCTGGCCATACCTTGCCGACTTAGGGCGAACAAAGCAAACACAAGGAGATGCTGGACAGAGCGCTGATGCTTTTCAGACACTCACCCCCAGTCACAGATCTGGGTTGAATCTATCATCCTCCTTTAGCTCACTTGGCCACCCCAGTTCAGAAACAGCTAAATGCAAATCAGTCTTGACCCTGTACCTCATGGAAACAGTCCAGCCCAAACTGCCAACCCATGTCTTCCCAGGACCGGAAACAAGCATCCTGGGACTGATTTCGGGCTAACAGCCCTCATCAGCCAGGCTAGCCTGAATCCAGTGGCAAAGTGAGCAAGGGACCCAGGTCTGGCCATACCTTGCCGACTTAGGGCGAACAAAGCAAACACAAGGAGATGCTGGACAGAGCGCTGAAACTTTTCAGACACTCACACCCCAAGTCACAGATCTGGGTTGAATCTATCATCATCCTTTAGCTCACTTTGCCGCCCCAGTTCAGACACAGCTATATGCAAATCAGTCTTGACCCTGTACCTCATGGGAACAGTCCAGCCCGAACTGCCAGGCCATGTCTTCCCTGTACTGGAAACAAGCATCCTCGGACCGGGTTCAGGCTAACAGCCCTTGTCAGCCAGGCTTGCCTGCATCCAGTGGCAAAGTGAGGAAGTTACCCAGGTCTGGCCATACCCTGCCGACTTAGGGCGAACAAAGCAAACACAAGGAGATGCTGGACAGAGCGCTGAAACTTTTCAGACACTCACCCCCAGTCACAGATCTGGGTTGAATCCATCATCATTCTTTAGCTCACTTTACCACCCCAGTTCAGACACAGCTATATGCAAATCAGTATTGACCCTGTGCCTCATGAGAACAGACCAGTCCGAACTGCCAAGCCATGTCTTCCCTGGACCGGAAACAAGCATCATGTGACCGGTTTCGGGCTAACAGCCCTCATCAGCCAGGCTAGCCTGAATCCAGTGGCAAAGTGAGCAAGGGACCCAGGTCTGGCCATACCGTGCCGACTTAGGGCGAGCAAAGCAAACACAAGGAGATGATGGACGGAGCGCTGAAACTTTTCAGACACTCACCTCAGTCACAGATCTGGGTTGAATCCATCATCATTCTTTAGCTCACTTTGCCACCCTAGTTCAGACACAGCTATATGCAAATCAGTCTTGACCCTGTGCCTCATGGGAACAGTCCAGCCCGAACTGCCAAGCCACGTCTTCCCTGTACTGGAAACATGCATCCTGGGACCGGTTTCGGGCTAACAGCCCTCGTCAGCCAGGCTTGCCTGCATCCAGTGGCATAGTGAGGAAGGGACCCAGGTCTGGCCATACCCTGCTGACTTAGGGCGAACAAAGCAAACACAAGGAGATGTTGGACAGAGCGCTGAAACTTTTCAGACACTCACCCCCAGTCACAGATCTGGGTTGAATCCATCATCATTCTTTAGCTCACTTTACCACCCCAGTTCAGACACAGCTATATGCAAATCAGTATTGACCCTGTATCTCATGGGAACGGTCCAGCCCGAACTGCCAAGCCACGTCTTCCCTGGACCGGAAACAAGCATCCTGGGACCGGTTTCGGGTTAACAGCCCTCGTCAGCCAGGCTAGTTTGAATCCAGTGGCAAAGTGAGCAGGGAACCACGTCTGGCCATACCCTGCCGACTTAGGGCCAACAAAGCAAACACAAGGAGATGCTGGACAGAGTGCTGAAACTTTTCAGACACTCACCCCCAGTCACAGATCGGGGTTGAATCTATCATCATCCTTTAGCTCACTTTACCATCCCAGTTCAGACACAGCTATATGGAAATCAGTCTTGACCCTGTGCCTCATGGGAACAGTCCAGCCCGAACTGCCAAGCCATATCTTCCCTGGGCCGGAAAGAAGCATCCTGGGACCGGTTTCGGGCTAACAGCCCTCGTCAGCCAGGCTAGCTGGAATCCAGTAGCAAAGTGAGCAAGGGATCCACATCTGGCCATACCCTGCCGACTTAGGGCGAACAAAGCAAACACAAGGAGAAGCTGGACAGAGTGCTGAAACTTTTCAGACACTCACCCCTAGTCACAGATCTGGGTTGAATCCATCATCATTCTTTAGCTCGCTGTGCCACCCCAGTTCAGACACAGCTATATGGAAATCAGTCTTGACACTGTGCCTCATGGGAACAGTCCAGCCCGAACTGCCAAGCTGTGTCTTCCCTGGACCGGAAACAAGCATGCTGGGACCGGTTTCAGGCTAAAAGCCCTCATCAGCCAGGCTAGCTTGAATCCAGTGGCAAAGTGAGAAAGGGACCCACGTCTGACCATACGCTGCGGACTTAGGGCGAGCAAAGCAAACACAAGGAGATGATGGACGGAGCGCTGAAACTTTTCAGACACTCACCTCAGTCACAGATCTAGGTTGAATCCATCATCATTCTTTAGCTCACTTTGCCACCCTAGTTCAGACACAGCTATATGCAAATCAGTCTTGACCCCGTGCCTCATGGGAACAGTCCAGCCAGAACTGCCAAGCCATGTCTTCCCTGGCCCGGAATCAAGCATCCTGGGACCGGTTTCAGGCTAAAAGCCCTCATCAGCCAGGCTAGCTTGAATCCAGTGGCAAAGTGAGAAAGGGACCCACGTCTGCCCATACCCTGCCGACTTAGGGCGAACAAAGCAAACACAAGGAGATGATGGACGGAGCGCTGAAACTTTTCAGACACTCACCCCTAGTCACAGATCTGGGTTGAATCCATCATCATTCTTTAGCTCGCTTTGCCACCCCAGTTCAGACACAGCTATATGCAAATCAGTCTTGACCCTGTACCTCATGGGAACAGTCCAGCCCGAACTGCCAAGCCATGTCTTCCCTGGGCCGGAAAGAAGCATCCTGGGACCGGTTTCGGGCTAACAGCCCTCGTCAGCCAGGCTAGCTGGAATCCAGTGGCAAAGTGCGCAAGGGATCCACATCTGGCCATACCCTGCCGACTTAGGGCGAACAAAGCAAACACAAGGAGATGCTGGACAGAGCGCTGATGCTTTTCAGACACTCACCCCCAGTCACAGATCTGGGTTGAATCTATCAACATCCTTTAGCTCACTTTGCCACCCCAGTTCAGACACAGCTATATGCAAATCAGTGTTGACCCTGTACCTCATGGGAACAGTCCAGCCCAAACTGCCAAGCCATGTCTTCCCTGGATCGCATACAAGCATCCTGGGACTGGTTTTGGGCTAACAGCCTTCGTCAGCAATGCTAGCTTGAATCCAGTGGCTAAGTGTGCAAGGGAACCATGTCTGGCCATACCCTGCCGACTTAGGGCGAACAAAGCAAACACAAGGAGATGATGGACGGAGCGCTGAAACTTTTCAGACACCCACCCCTAGTCACAAATCTGCGTTGAATCCATCATCATTCTTTAGCTCGCTTTGCCACCCCAGTTCAGACACAGCTATATGGAAATCAGTCTTGACCCTGTGCCTCATGGGAACAGTCCAGCCCGAACTGCCAAGCTGTGTCTTCCCTGGACCGGAAACAAGCATGCTGGGACCGGTTTCAGGCTAACAGCCCTCATCAGCCAGGCTAGCTTGAATCCAGTGGCAAAGTGAGAAAGGGACCCACGTCTGACCATACGCTGCGGACTTAGGGCGAGCAAAGCAAACACAAGGAGATGATGGACGGAGCGCTGAAACTTTTCAGACACTCACCTCAGTCACAGATCTGGGTTGAATCCATCATCATTCTTTAGCTCACTTTGCCACCCTAGTTCAGACACAGCTATGTGCAAATCAGTCTTGACCCCGTGCCTCATGGGAACAGTCCAGCCAGAACTGCCAAGCCATGTCTTCCCTGGCCCGGAATCAAGCATCCTGGGACCGGTTTCAGGATAACAGCCCTCATCAGCCAGGCTAGCTTGAATCCATTGGCAAAGTGAGCAAGGGACCCACGTCTGGCCATACGCTGCCGACTTAGGGCGAGCAAAGCAAACACAAGGAGATGATGGACGGAGCGCTGAAACTTTTCAGACACTCACCTCAGTCACAGATCTGGGTTGAATCCATCATCATTCTTTAGCTCACTTTGCCACCCTAGTTCAGACACAGCTATATGCAAATCAGTCTTGACCCTGTGCCTCATGGGAACAGTCCAGCCCGAACTGCCAAGCCACGTCTTCCCTGTACTGGAAACATGCATCCTGGGACCGGTTTCGGGCTAACAGCCCTCGTCAGCCAGGCTTGCCTGCATCTAGTGGCATAGTGAGGAAGGGACCCAGGAGTGGCCATACCTTGCCGACTTTGGGCGAACAAAGCAAACACAAGGAGATGTTGGACAGAGCGCTGAAACTTTTCAGACACTCACCCCCAGTCACAGATCTGGGTTGAATCCATCATCATCCTTTAGCTCACTTTACCACCCCAGTTCAGACACAGCTATATGCAAATCAGTCTTCAACCTGTACCTCATGGGAACGGTCCAACCCGAACTGCCAAGCCACGTCTTCCCTGGACCGGAAACAAGCATGCTGGGACCGGTTTCAGGCTAACAGCCCTCATCAGCCAGGCTAGCTTGAATCCAGTGGCAAAGTGAGAAAGGGACCCACGTCTGACCATACGCTGCGGACTTAGGGCGAGCAAAGCAAACACAAGGAGATGATGGACGGAGCGCTGAAACTTTTCAGACACTCACCTCAGTCACAGATCTGGGTTGAATCCATCATCATTCTTTAGCTCACTTTGCCACCCTAGTTCAGACACAGCTATATGCAAATCAGTCTTGACCCCGTGCCTCATGGGAACAGTCCAGCCAGAACTGCCAAGCCATGTCTTCCCTGGCCCGGAATCAAGCATCCTGGGACCGGTTTCAGGCTAACAGCCCTCATCAGCCAGG
Source organism: Triturus cristatus (assembly GCF_964204655.1). Lineage (NCBI taxonomy): Eukaryota > Metazoa > Chordata > Amphibia > Caudata > Salamandridae > Triturus > Triturus cristatus. Next base: position 79,997,389 of record NC_140586.1, on the reverse strand, counting down.
CTAGCTTGAATCCATTGGCAAAGTGAGCAAGGGACCCACGTCTGGCCATACGCTGCCGACTTAGGGCGAGCAAAGCAAACACAAGGAGATGATGGACGGAGCGCTGAAACTTTTCAGACACTCACCTCAGTCACAGATCTGGGTTGAATCCATCATCATTCTTTAGCTCACTTTGCCACCCTAGTTCAGACACAGCTATATGCAAATCAGTCTTGACCCTGTGCCTCATGGGAACAGTCCAGCCCGAACTGCCAAGCCACGTCTTCCATGGACCGGAAACAAGCATGCTGGGACCGGTTTCAGGCTAACAGCCCTCATCAGCCAGGCTAGCTTGAATCCAGTGGCAAAGTGAGAAAGGGACCCACGTCTGACCATACACTGCGGACTTAGGGCGAGCAAAGCAAACACAAGGAGATGATGGACGGAGCGCTGAAACTTTTCAGACCCTCACCTCAGTCACAGATCTGGGTTGAATCCATCATCATTCTTTAGCTCACTTTGCCACCCTAGTTCAGACACAGCTATATGCAAATCAGTCTTGACCCCGTGCCTCATGGGAACAGTCCAGCCAGAACTGCCAAGCCATGTCTTCCCTGGCCCGAATCAAGCATCCTGGGACCGGTTTCAGGCTAACAGCCCTCATCAGCCAGGCTAGCTTGAATCCATTGGCAAAGTGAGCAAGGGACCCACGTCTGGCCATACGCTGCCGACTTAGGGCGAGCAAAGCAAACACAAGGAGATGATGGACGGAGCGCTGAAACTTTTCAGACACTCACCTCAGTCACAGATCTGGGTTGAATCCATCATCATTCTTTAGCTCACTTTGCCACCCTAGTTCAGACACAGCTATATGCAAATCAGTCTTGACCCTGTGCCTCATGGGAACAGTCCAGCCCGAACTGCCAAGCCACGTCTTCCCTGTACTGGAAACATGCATCCTGGGACCGGTTTCGGGCTAACAGCCCTCGTCAGCCAGGCTTGCCTGCATCTAGTGGCATAGTGAGGAAGGGACCCAGGTCTGGCCATACCCTTCCGACTTTGGGCGAACAAAGCAAACACAAGGAGATGTTGGACAGAGCGCTGAAACTTTTCAGACACTCACCCCCAGTCACAGATCTGGGTTGAATCCATCATCATCCTTTAGCTCACTTTACCACCCCAGTTCAGACACAGCTATATGCAAATCAGTCTTCAACCTGTACCTCATGGGAACGGTCCAACCCGAACTGCCAAGCCACGTCTTCCCTGGACCGGAAACAAGCATCCTGGGACCGGTTTCGGGCTAACAGCCCTCGTCAGCCAGGCTAGTTTGAATCCAGTGGCAAAGTGATCAGGGAACCACGTCTGGCCATACCCTGCCGATTTAGGGCGAACAAAGCAAACACAAGGAGATGCTGGACAGAGTGCTGAAACTTTTCAGACACTCACCCCCAGTCACAGATCTGTGTTGAATCTATCATCATCCTTTAGCTCACTTTACCACCCCAGTTCAGACACAGCTATATGCAAATCAGTTTTGACCCTGTACCTCATGGGACAAGTCCAGCCCAAACTGCCAAGCCATGTCTTCCCTGGATCGGATACAAGCATCCTGGGACCGGTTTTGGGCTAACAGCCTTCGTCAGCAATGCTAGCTTGAATCCAGTGGCTAAGTGTGCAAGGGACCCATGTCTGCCCATACCCTGCCGACTTAGGGCGAACAAAGCAAACACAAGGAGATGATGGACGGAGCGCTGAAACTTTTCAGACACTCACCCCTAATCACAGATCTGTGTTGAATCCAACATCATTCTTTAGCTCGCTTTGCCACCCTAGTTCAGACACAGCTATATGCAAATCAGTCTTGACCCTGTACCTCATGGGAACAGTCCAGCCCGAACTGCCAAGCCATGTCTTCCCTGGGCCGGAAAGAAGCATCCTGGGACCGGTTTCGGGCTAACAGCCCTCGTCAGCCAGGCTAGCTGGAATCCAGTGGCAAAGTGAGCAAGGGATCCACATCTGGCCATACCCTGCCGACTTAGGGCGAACAAAGCAAACACAAGGAGATGCTGGACAGAGCGCTGAAGCTTTTCAGACACTCACCCCCAGTCACAGATCTGGGTTGAATCTATCAACATCCTTTAGCTCACTTTGTCACCCCAGTTCAGACACAGCTATATGCAAATCAGTGTTGACCCTGTACCTCATGGGAACAGTCCAGCCCAAACTGCCAAGCCATGTCTTCCCTGGATTGGATACAAGCATCCTGGGACTGGTTTTGGGCTAACAGCCTTCGTCAGCAATGCTAGCTTGAATCCAGTGGCTAAGTGTGCAAGGGAACCATGTCTGGCCATACCCTGCCGACTTAGGGCGAACAAAGCAAACACAAGGAGATGATGGACGGAGCGCTGAAACTTTTCAGACACTCACCTCAGTCACAGATCTGGGTTGAATCCATCATCATTCTTTAGCTCACTTTGCCACCCTAGTTCAGACACAGCTATATGCAAATCAGTCTTGACCCTGTGCCTCATGGGAACAGTCCAGCCCGAACTGCCAAGCCACGTCTTCCATGGACCGGAAACAAGCATGCTGGGACCGGTTTCAGGCTAACAGCCCTCATCAGCCAGGCTAGCTTGAATCCAGTGGCAAAGTGAGAAAGGGACCCACGTCTGACCATACACTGCGGACTTAGGGCGAGCAAAGCAAACACAAGGAGATGATGGACGGAGCGCTGAAACTTTTCAGACCCTCACCTCAGTCACAGATCTGGGTTGAATCCATCATCATTCTTTAGCTCACTTTGCCACCCTAGTTCAGACACAGCTATATGCAAATCAGTCTTGACCCCGTGCCTCATGGGAACAGTCCAGCCAGAACTGCCAAGCCATGTCTTCCCTGGCCCGAATCAAGCATCCTGGGACCGGTTTCAGGCTAACAGCCCTCATCAGCCAGGCTAGCTTGAATCCATTGGCAAAGTGAGCAAGGGACCCACGTCTGGCCATACGCTGCCGACTTAGGGCGAGCAAAGCAAACACAAGGAGATGATGGACGGAGCGCTGAAACTTTTCAGACACTCACCTCAGTCACAGATCTGGGTTGAATCCATCATCATTCTTTAGCTCACTTTGCCACCCTAGTTCAGACACAGCTATATGCAAATCAGTCTTGACCCTGTGCCTCATGGGAACAGTCCAGCCCGAACTGCCAAGCCACGTCTTCCCTGTACTGGAAACATGCATCCTGGGACCGGTTTCGGGCTAACAGCCCTCGTCAGCCAGGCTTGCCTGCATCTAGTGGCATAGTGAGGAAGGGACCCAGGTCTGGCCATACCCTTCCGACTTTGGGCGAACAAAGCAAACACAAGGAGATGTTGGACAGAGCGCTGAAACTTTTCAGACACTCACCCCCAGTCACAGATCTGGGTTGAATCCATCATCATCCTTTAGCTCACTTTACCACCCCAGTTCAGACACAGCTATATGCAAATCAGTCTTCAACCTGTACCTCATGGGAACGGTCCAACCCGAACTGCCAAGCCACGTCTTCCCTGGACCGGAAACAAGCATCCTGGGACCGGTTTCGGGCTAACAGCCCTCGTCAGCCAGGCTAGTTTGAATCCAGTGGCAAAGTGATCAGGGAACCACGTCTGGCCATACCCTGCCGATTTAGGGCGAACAAAGCAAACACAAGGAGATGCTGGACAGAGTGCTGAAACTTTTCAGACACTCACCCCCAGTCACAGATCTGTGTTGAATCTATCATCATCCTTTAGCTCACTTTACCACCCCAGTTCAGACACAGCTATATGCAAATCAGTGTTGACCCTGTACCTCATGGGACAAGTCCAGCCCAAACTGCCAAGCCATGTCTTCCCTGGATCGGATACAAGCATCCTGGGACCGGTTTTGGGCTAACAGCCTTCGTCAGCAATGCTAGCTTGAATCCAGTGGCTAAGTGTGCAAGGGACCCATGTCTGCCCATACCCTGCCGACTTAGGGCGAACAAAGCAAACACAAGGAGATGATGGACGGAGCGCTGAAACTTTTCAGACACTCACCCCTAATCACAGATCTGTGTTGAATCCAACATCATTCTTTAGCTCGCTTTGCCACCCTAGTTCAGACACAGCTATATGCAAATCAGTCTTGACCCTGTACCTCATGGGAACAGTCCAGCCCGAACTGCCAAGCCATGTCTTCCCTGGGCCGGAAAGAAGCATCCTGGGACCGGTTTCGGGCTAACAGCCCTCGTCAGCCAGGCTAGCTGGAATCCAGTGGCAAAGTGAGCAAGGGATCCACATCTGGCCATACCCTGCCGACTTAGGGCGAACAAAGCAAACACAAGGAGATGCTGGACAGAGCGCTGAAGCTTTTCAGACACTCACCCCCAGTCACAGATCTGGGTTGAATCTATCAACATCCTTTAGCTCACTTTGTCACCCCAGTTCAGACACAGCTATATGCAAATCAGTGTTGACCCTGTACCTCATGGGAACAGTCCAGCCCAAACTGCCAAGCCATGTCTTCCCTGGATTGGATACAAGCATCCTGGGACTGGTTTTGGGCTAACAGCCTTCGTCAGCAATGCTAGCTTGAATCCAGTGGCTAAGTGTGCAAGGGAACCATGTCTGGCCATACCCTGCCGACTTAGGGTGAACAAAGCAAACACAAGGAGATGATGGACGGAGCGCTGAAACTTTTCAGACACTCACCCCTAGTCACAGATCTGGGTTGAATCCATCATTATTCTTTAGCTCGCTTTGCCACCCCAGTTCAGACACAGCTATATTGAAATCAGTCTTGACCCTGTGCCTCATGGGAACAGTCCAGCCCGAACTGCCAAGCCATGTCTTCCCTGGACCGGAAACAAGCATGCTGGGACCGGTTTCAGGCTAACAGCCCTCATCAGCCAGGCTAGCTTGAATCCAGTGGCAAAGTGAGAAAGAGACCCACGTCTGACCATACGCTGCGGATTTAGGGCGAGCAAAGCAAACACAAGGAGATGATGGACGGAGCGCTGAAACTTTTCAGACACTCACCCTCAGTCACAGATCTGGGTTGAATCCATCATCATTCTTTAGCTCACTTTGCCACCCCAGTTCAGACACAGCTAAATGCAAATCAGTGTTGACCCTGTGCCTCATGGGAACAGTCCAGCCCGAACTGCCAAGCCACGTCTTCCCTGTACTGGAAACAAGCATCCTGGGACCGGTTTCGGACTAACAACCCTCGTCAGCCAGGCTTGCCTGCATCCAGTGGCAAAGTGAGGAAGGGACCCAGGTCTGGCCATACCCTGCCGACTTAGGGCGAACAAAGCAAACACAAGGAGATGCTGGACAGAGCGCTGAAACTTTTCAGACACTCACCCACAGTCACAGATCTGGGTTGAATCCATCATCATTCTTTAGCTCACTTTACCACCCCAGTTCAGACACAGCTATATGCAAATCAGTATTGACCCTGTCCCTCATGGGAACAGACCAGCCCGAACTGCCAAGCCATGTCTTCCCTGGACCGGAAACAAGCATCCTGTGACCGGTTTCGGGCTAACAGCCCTCATCAGCCAGGCTAGCCTGAATCCAGTGGCAAAGTGAGCAAGGGACCCAAGTCTGGCCATACCTTGCCAACTTAGGGCGAACAAAACAAACACAAGGAGATGCTGGACAGAGCGCTGAAACTTTTCGGACACTCACCCCAAGTCACAGATCTGGGTTGAATCTATCATCTTCCTTTAGCTCACTTTGCCACCCCAGTTCAGACACAGCTATATGCAAATCAGTCTTGACCCTGTACCTCATGGGAACAGTCCAGCCCGAACTGCCAAGCCATGTCTTCCCAGGGCCGGAAAGAAGCATCCTGGGACCGGTTTCGAGCTAACAGCCCTCGTCAGCCAGGCTAGCTTGAATCCAGTGGCAAAGTGAGCAAGGGACCTATGTCTGGCCATACCCTGCCCACTTAGGGCGAACAAAGCAAACACAAGGAGATGATGGACGGAGCGCTGAAACTTTTCAGACACTCACCCCCAGTCACAGATCTGGGTTGAATCCATCCTCATTCTTTAGCTCGCTTTGCCAACCCAAGTTCAGACACAGCTATATGCAAATCAGTCTTGACCCTGTACCTCATGGGAACGGTCCAACCCGAACTGCCAAGCCACGTCTTCCCTCGACCGGAAACAAGCATCCTGGGACCGGTTTCGGGCTAACAGCCCTCGTCAGCCAGGCTAGTTTGAATCCAGTGTCAAAGTGATTAGGGAACCACGTCTGGCCATACCCTGCCGACTTAGGGCGAACAAAGCAAACACAAGGAGATGCTGGACAGAGTGCTGAAACTTTTCAGACACTCACCCCCAGTCACAGATCTGTGTTGAATCTATCATCATCCTTTAGCTCACTTTACCACCCCAGTTCAGACACAGCTATATTCAAATCAGTGTTGACCCTGTACCTCATGGGACAAGTCCAGCCCAAACTGCCAAGCCATGTCTTCCCTGGATCGGATACAAGCATCCTGGGACCGGTTTTGGGCTAACAGCCTTCGTCAGCAATGCTAGCTTGAATCCAGTGGCTAAGTGTGCAAGGGACCCATGTCTGCCCATACCCTGCCGACTTAGGGTGAACAAAGCAAACACAAGGAGATGATGGACGGAGCGCTGAAACTTTTCAGACACTCACCCCTAGTCACAGATCTGGGTTGAATCCATCATCATTCTTTAGCTCTGTTTGCCACCCCAGTTCAGACACAGCTATATGCAAATCAGTCTTGACCCTGTACCTCATGGGAACAGTCCAGCCCGAACTGCCAAGCCATGTCTTCCCTGGGCCGGAAAGAAGCATCCTGGGACCGGTTTCGGGCTAACAGCCCTCGTCAGCCAGGCTAGCTGGAATCCAGTGGCAAAGTGAGCAAGGGATCCACATCTGGCCATACCCTGCCGACTTAGGGCGAACAAAGCAAACACAAGGAGATGCTGGACAGAGCGCTGAAGCTTTTCAGACACTCACCCCCAGTCACAGATCTGGGTTGAATCTATCAACATCCTTTAGCTCACTTTGCCACCCCAGTTCAGACACAGCTATATGCAAATCAGTGTTGACCCTGTACCTCATGGGAACAGTCCAGCCCAAACTGCCAAGCCATGTCTTCCCTGGATCGCATACAAGCATCCTGGGACTGGTTTTGGGCTAACAGCCTTCGTCAGCAATGCTAGCTTGAATCCAGTGGCTAAGTGTGCAAGGGAACCATGTCTGGCCATACCCTGCCGACTTCGGGCGAACAAAGCAAACACAAGGAGATGATGGACGGAGCGCTGAAACTTTTCAGACACTCACCCCTAGTCACAAATCTGCGTTGAATCCATCATCATTCTTTAGCTCGCTTTGCCACCCCAGTTCAGACACAGCTATATGGAAATCAGTCTTGACCCTGTGCCTCATGGGAACAGTCCAGCCCGAACTGCCAAGCTGTGTCTTCCCTGGACCGGAAACAAGCATGCTGGGACCGGTTTCAGGCTAACAGCCCTCATCAGCCAGGCTAGCTTGAATCCAGTGGCAAAGTGAGAAAGGGACCCACGTCTGACCATACACTGCGGACTTAGGGCGAGCAAAGCAAACACAAGGAGATGATGGACGGAGCGCTGAAACTTTTCAGACACTCACCTCAGTCACAGATCTGGGTTGAATCCATCATCATTCTTTAGCTCACTTTGCCACCCTAGTTCAGACACAGCTATATGCAAATCAGTCTTGACCCCGTGCCTCATGGGAACAGTCCAGCCAGAACTGCCAAGCCATGTCTTCCCTGGCCCGGAATCAAGCATCCTGGGACCGGTTTCAGGCTAACAGCCCTCATCAGCCAGGCTAGCTTGAATCCATTGGCAAAGTGAGCAAGGGACCCACGTCTGGCCATACGCTGCCGACTTAGGGCGAGCAAAGCAAACACAAGGAGATGATGGACAGAGCGCTGAAACTTTTCAGACACTCACCTCAGTCACAGATCTGGGTTGAATCCATCATCATTCTTTAGCTCACTTTGCCACCCTAGTTCAGACACAGCTATATGCAAATCAGTCTTGACCCTGTGCCTCATGGGAACAGTCCAGCCCGAACTGCCAAGCCACGTCTTCCCTGTACTGGAAACATGCATCCTGGGACCGGTTTCGGGCTAACAGCCCTCGTCAGCCAGGCTTGCCTGCATCTAGTGGCATAGTGAGGAAGGGACCCAGGTCTGGCCATACCCTGCCGACTTTGGGCGAACAAAGCAAACACAAGGAGATGTTGGACAGAGCGCTGAAACTTTTCAGACACTCACCCCCAGTCACAGATCTGGGTTGAATCCATCATCATCCTTTAGCTCACTTTACCACCCCAGTTCAGACACAGCTATATGCAAATCAGTCTTCAACCTGTACCTCATGGGAACGGTCCAACCCGAACTGCCAAGCCACGTCTTCCCTGGACCGGAAACAAGCATGCTGGGACCGGTTTCAGGCTAACAGCCCTCATCAGCCAGGCTAGCTTGAATCCAGTGGCAAAGTGAGAAAGGGACCCACGTCTGACCATACGCTGTGGACTTAGGGCGAGCAAAGCAAACACAAGGAGATGATGGACGGAGCGCTGAAACTTTTCAGACACTCACCTCAGTCACAGATCTGGGTTGAATCCATCATCATTCTTTAGCTCACTTTGCCACCCTAGTTCAGACACAGCTATATGCAAATCAGTCTTGACCCCGTGCCTCATGGGAACAGTCCAGCCAGAACTGCCAAGCCATGTCTTCCCTGGCCCGGAATCAAGCATCCTGGCACCTGTTTCAGGCTAACAGCCCTCATCAGCCAGGCTAGCTTGAATCCATTGGCAAAGTGAGCAAGGGACCCACGTCTGGCCATACGCTGCCGACTTAGGGCGAGCAAAGCAAACACAAGGAGATGATGGACGGAGCGCTGAAACTTTTCAGACACTCACCTCAGTCACAGATCTGGGTTGAATCCATCATCATTCTTTAGCTCACTTTGCCACCCTAGTTCAGACACAGCTATATGCAAATCAGTCTTGACCCTGTGCCTCATGGGAACAGTCCAGCCCGAACTGCCAAGCCACGTCTTCCATGGACCGGAAACAAGCATGCTGGGACCGGTTTCAGGCTAACAGCCCTCATCAGCCAGGCTAGCTTGAATCCAGTGGCAAAGTGAGAAAGGGACCCACGTCTGACCATACACTGCGGACTTAGGGCGAGCAAAGCAAACACAAGGAGATGATGGACGGAGCGCTGAAACTTTTCAGACACTCACCTCAGTCACAGATCTGGGTTGAATCCATCATCATTCTTTAGCTCACTTTGCCACCCTAGTTCAGACACAGCTATATGCAAATCAGTCTTGACCCCGTGCCTCATGGGAACAGTCCAGCCAGAACTGCCAAGCCATGTCTTCCCTGGCCCGAATCAAGCATCCTGGGACCGGTTTCAGGCTAACAGCCCTCATCAGCCAGGCTAGCTTGAATCCATTGGCAAAGTGAGCAAGGGACCCACGTCTGGCCATACGCTGCCGACTTAGGGCGAGCAAAGCAAACACAAGGAGATGATGGACGGAGCGCTGAAACTTTTCAGACACTCACCTCAGTCACAGATCTGGGTTGAATCCATCATCATTCTTTAGCTCACTTTGCCACCCTAGTTCAGACACAGCTATATGCAAATCAGTCTTGACCCTGTGCCTCATGGGAACAGTCCAGCCCGAACTGCCAAGCCACGTCTTCCCTGTACTGGAAACATGCATCCTGGGACCGGTTTCGGGCTAACAGCCCTCATCAGCCAGGCTAGTTTGAATCCAGTGGCAAAGTGATCAGGGAACCACGTCTGGCCATACCCTGCCGACTTAGGGCGAACAAAGCAAACACAAGGAGATGCTGGACAGAGTGCTGAAACTTTTCAGACACTCACCCCCAGTCACAGATCTGTGTTGAATCTATCATCATCCTTTAGCTCACTTTACCATCCCAGTTCAGACACAGCTATATGCAAATCAGTGTTGACCCTGTACCTCATGGGACAAGTCCAGCCCAAACTGCCAAGCCATGTCTTCCCTGGATCGGATACAAGCATCCTGGGACCGGTTTTGGGCTAACAGCCTTCGTCAGCAATGCTAGCTTGAATCCAGTGGCTAAGTGTGCAAGGGACCCATGTCTGCCCATACCCTGCCGACTTAGGGCGAACAAAGCAAACACAAGGAGATGATGGACGGAGCGCTGAAACTTTTCAGACACTCACCCCTAATCACAGATCTGTGTTGAATCCAACATCATTCTTTAGCTCGCTTTGCCACCCTAGTTCAGACACAGCTATATGCAAATCAGTCTTGACCCTGTACCTCATGGGAACAGTCCAGCCCGAACTGCCAAGCCATGTCTTCCCTGGGCCGGAAAGAAGCATCCTGGGACCGGTTTCGGGCTAACAGCCCTCGTCAGCCAGGCTAGCTGGAATCCAGTGGCAAAGTGAGCAAGGGATCCACATCTGGCCATACCCTGCCGACTTAGGGCGAACAAAGCAAACACAAGGAGATGCTGGACAGAGCGCTGAAGCTTTTCAGACACTCACCCCCAGTCACAGATCTGGGTTGAATCTATAAACATCCTTTAGCTCACTTTGCCACCCCAGTTCAGACACAGCTATATGCAAATCAGTGTTGACCCTGTACCTCATGGGAACAGTCCAGCCCAAACTGCCAAGCCATGTCTTCCCTGGATTGGATACAAGCATCCTGGGACTGGTTTTGGGCTAACAGCCTTCATCAGCAATGCTAGCTTGAATCCAGTGGCTAAGTGTGCAAGGGAACCATGTCTGGCCATACCCTGCCGACTTAGGGTGAACAAAGCAAACACAAGGAGATGATGGACGGAGCGCTGAAACTTTTCAGACACTCACCCCTAGTCACAGATCTGGGTTGAATCCATCATCATTCTTTAGCTCGCTTTGCCACCCCAGTTCAGACACAGCTATATGGAAATCAGTCTTGACCCTGTGCCTCATGGGAACAGTCCAGCCCGAACTGCCAAGCCATGTCTTCCCTGGACCGGAAACAAGCATGCTGGGACCGGTTTCAGGCTAACAGCCCTCATCAGCCAGGCTAGCTTGAATCCAGTGGCAAAGTGAGAAAGAGACCCACGTCTGACCATACGCTGCGGATTTAGGGCGAGCAAAGCAAACACAAGGAGATGATGGACGAAGCGCTGAAACTTTTCAGACACTCACCCTCAGTCACAGATCTGGGTTGAATCCATCATCATTCTTTAGCTCACTTTGCCACCCCAGTTCAGACACAGCTAAATTCAAATCAGTGTTGACCCTGTGCCTCATGGGAACAGTCCAGCCCGAACTGCCAAGCCACGTCTTCCCTGTACTGGAAACAAGCATCCTGGGACCGGTTTCGGACTAACAACCCTCGTCAGCCAGGCTTGCCTGCATCCAGTGGCAAAGTGAGGAAGGGACCCAGGTCTGGCCATACCCTGCCGACTTAGGGCGAACAAAGCAAACACAAGGAGATGCTGGACAGAGCGCTGAAACTTTTCAGACACTCACCCCCAGTCACAGATCTGGGTTGAATCCATCATCATTCTTTAGCTCACTTTACCACCCCAGTTCAGACACAGTTATATGCAAATCAGTATTGACCCTGTGCCTCATGGGAACAGACCAGCCCGAACTGCCAAGCCATGTCTTCCCTGGACCGGAAACAAGCATCCTGTGACCGGTTTCGGGCTAACAGCCCTCATCAGCCAGGCTAGCCTGAATCCAGTGGCAAAGTGAGCAAGGGACCCAAGTCTGGCCATACCTTGCCAACTTAGGGCGAACAAAACAAACACAAGGAGATGCTGGACAGAGCGCTGAAACTTTTCGGACACTCACCCCAAGTCACAGATCTGGGTTGAATCTATCATCTTCCTTTAGCTCACTTTGCCACCCCAGTTCAGACACAGCTATATGCAAATCAGTCTTGACCCTGTACCTCATGGGAACAGTCCAGCCCGAACTGCCAAGCCATGTCTTCCCTGGGCCGGAAAGAAGCATCCTGGGACCGGTTTCGAGCTAACAGCCCTCGTCAGCCAGGCTAGCTTGAATCCAGTGGCAAAGTGAGCAAGGGACCTATGTCTGGCCATACCCTGCCGACTTAGGGCGAACAAAGCAAACACAAGTAGATGAGGGACGTAGCGCTGAAACCTTTCAGACACTTACCCCCAGTCACAGATCTGGGTTGAATCCATCATCATTCTTTAGCTCACTTTGCCACCCCAGTTCAAACACAGCTATATGCAAATCAGTCTTGACCCTGTGCCTCATGGGAACAGTCCAGCCTGAACTGCCTAGCTATGTCTTCCCTGGACCGGAAACATGCATCCTGGGACTGGTTTCGGGCTAACAGCCCTCGTCAGCCAGGCTAGCTTGAATCCAGTGGCAAAGTGAGCAAGGGACCTATGTCTGGCCATACCCTGCCCACTTAGGGCGAACAAAGCAAACACAAGGAGATGATGGACGGGGCACTGAAACTTTTCAGACACTCACCCCCAGTCACAGATCTGGGTTGAATCCATCATCATTCTTTAGCTCACTTTGCCAACCCAAGTTCAGACACAGCTATATGCAAATCAGTCTTGACCTTGTGCCTCATGGGAACAGTCCAGCTCCAACTGCCAAGCCATGTTTTCCCTGGACCGGAAACAAGCATCCTGGAACCGGTTTTGGGCTAACAGCCCTTGTCAGCCGGGCTAACTTGAATCCAGTGGTAAAGTGAGCAAGGGACCCACGTCTGGCCATACCCTGCCGACTTAAGGCAAACAAAGCAAACACAAGGAGATGATGGACGGAGCGCTGAAACCTTTCAGACGTTTACCCCTAGTTACAGATCTGGGTGGAATCCATCATCATTCTTTAGCTCACTTTGCCACCCCAGTTCAGACACAGCTAAATGCAAATCAATCTTGACCCTGTACCTCATGGGAACAGTCCAGCCCGAACTGCCAAGCCATGTCTTCCCTGGACTGTAAACAAGCATCCTGGGGTCGGTTTCGTGCTAACAACCCTTGTCAGACAGGCTAGCTTGAATCCAGTGGCAAAGTGAGCAAGGGACCCACGTCTGGCCATACGCTGCCGACTTAGGGCGAGCAAAGCAAACACAAGGAGATGATGGACGGAGCGCTGAAACTTTTCAGACACTCACCTCAGTCACAGATCTGGGTTGAATCCATCATCATTCTTTAGCTCACTTTGCCACCCTAGTTCAGACACAGCTATATGCAAATCAGTCTTGACCCTGTGCCTCATGGGAACAGTCCAGCCCGAACTGCCAAGCCACGTCTTCCCTGTACTGGAAACATGCATCCTGGGACCGGTTTCGAGCTAACAGCCCTCGGCAGCCAGGCTTGCCTGCATCCAGTGGCAAAGTGAGGAAGGGACCCAGGTCTGGCCATACCCTGCCGACTTAGGGCGAACAAAGCAAACACAAGGAGATGCTGGACAGAGCGCTGAAACTTTTCAGACACTCACCCCCAGTCACAGATCTGGGTTGAATCCATCATCATCCTTTAGCTCACTTTACCACCCCAGTTCAGACACAGCTATATGCAAATCAGTCTTCAACCTGTACCTCATGGGAACGGTCCAACCCGAACTGCCAAGCCACGTCTTCCCTGGACCGGAAACAAGCATCCTGGGACCGGTTTCGGGCTAACAGCCCTCGTCAGCCAGGCTAGTTTGAATCCAGTGGCAAAGTGATTAGGGAACCACGTCTGGCCATACCCTGCCGACTTAGGGCGAACAAAGCAAACACAAGGAGATGCTGGACAGAGTGCTGAAACTTTTCAGACACTCACCCCCAGTCACAGATCTGTGTTGAATCTATCATCATCCTTTAGCTCACTTTACCACCCCAGTTCAGACACAGCTATATTCAAATCAGTGTTGACCCTGTACCTCATGGGACAAGTCCAGCCCAAACTGCCAAGCCATGTCTTCCCTGGATCGGATACAAGCATCCTGGGACCGGTTTTGGGCTAACAGCCTTCGTCAGCAATGCTAGCTTGAATCCAGTGGCTAAGTGTGCAAGGGACCCATGTCTGCCCATACCCTGCCGACTTAGGGCGAACAAAGCAAACACAAGGAGATGATGGACGGAGCGCTGAAACTTTTCAGACACTCACCCCTAGTCACAGATCTGGGTTGAATCCATCATCATTCTTTAGCTCGCTTTGCCACCCCAGTTCAGACACAGCTATATGCAAATCAGTCTTGACCCTGTACCTCATGGGAACAGTCCAGCCCGAACTCCCAAGCCATGTCTTCCCTGGGCCGGAAAGAAGCATCCTGGGACCGGTTTCGGGCTAACAGCCCTCGTCAGCCAGGCTAGCTGGAATCCAGTGGCAAAGTGAGCAAGGGATCCACATCTGGCCATACCCTGCCGACTTAGGGCGAACAAAGCAAACACAAGGAGATGCTGGACAGAGCGCTGAAGCTTTTCAGACACTCACCCCCAGTCACAGATCTGGGTTGAATCTATCAACATCCTTTAGCTCACTTTGCCACCCCAGTTCAGACACAGCTATATGCAAATCAGTGTTGACCCTTCACCTCATGGGAACAGTCCAGCCCAAACTGCCAAGCCATGTCTTCCCTGGATCGGATACAAGCATCCTGGGACTGGTTTTGGGCTAACAGCCTTCGTCAGCAATGCTAGCTTGAATCCAGTGGCTAAGTGTACAAGGGAACCATGTCTGGCCATACCCTGCCGACTTAGGGTGAACAAAGCAAACACAAGGAGATGATGGACGGAGCGCTGAAACTTTTCAGACACTCACCCCTAGTCACAGATCCGGGTTGAATCCATCATCATTCTTTAGCTCGCTTTGCCACCCCAGTTCAGACACAGCTATATGGAAATCAGTCTTGACCCTGTGCCTCATGGGAACAGTCCAGCCCGAACTGCCAAGCCATGTCTTCCCTGGACCGGAAACAAGCATGCTGGGACCGGTTTCAGGCTAACAGCCCTCATCAGCCAGGCTAGCTTGAATCCAGTGGCAAAGTGAGAAAGAGACCCACGTCTGACCATACGCTGCGGATTTAGGGCGAGCAAAGCAAACACAAGGAGATGATGGACGGAGCGCTGAAACTTTTCAGACACTCACCCTCAGTCACAGATCTGGGTTGAATCCATCATCATTCTTTAGCTCACTTTGCCACCCCAGTTCAGACACAGCTAAATGCAAATCAGTGTTGACCCTGTGACTCATGGGAACAGTCCAGCCCGAACTGCCAAGCCACGTCTTCCCTGTACTGGAAACAAGCATCCTGGGACCGGTTTCGGACTAACAACCCTCGTCAGCCAGGCTTGCCTGCATCCAGTGGCAAAGTGAGGAAGGGACCCAGGTCTGGCCATACCCTGCCGACTTTGGGCGAACAAAGCAAACACAAGGAGATGTTGGACAGAGCGCTGAAACTTTTCAGACACTCACCCCCAGTCACAGATCTGGGTTGAATCCATCATCATCCTTAAGCTCACTTTACCACCCCAGTTCAGACACAGCTATATGCAAATCAGTCTTCAACCTGTACCTCATGGGAACGGTCCAACCCGAACTGCCAAGCCACGTCTTCCCTGGACCGGAAACAAGCATGCTGGGACCGGTTTCAGGCTAACAGCCCTCATCAGCCAGGCTAGCTTGAATCCAGTGGCAAAGTGAGAAAGGGACCCACGTCTGACCATACGCTGCGGACTTAGGGCGAGCAAAGCAAACACAAGGAGACGATGGACGGAGCGCTGAAACTTTTCAGACACTCACCTCAGTCACAGATCTGGGTTGAATCCATCATCATTCTTTAGCTCACTTTGCCACCCTAGTTCAGACACAGCTATATGCAAATCAGTCTTGACCCCGTGCCTCATGGGAACAGTCCAGCCAGAACTGCCAAGCCATGTCTTCCCTGGCCCGGAATCAAGCATCCTGGGACCGGTTTCAGGCTAACAGCCCTCATCAGCCAGGCTAGCTTGAATCCATTGGCAAAGTGAGCAAGGGACCCAAGTCTGGCCATACGCTGCCGACTTAGGGCGAGCAAAGCAAACACAAGGAGATGATGGACGGAGCGCTGAAACTTTTCAGACACTCACCTCAGTCACAGATCTGGGTTGAATCCATCATCATTCTTTAGCTCACTTTGCCACCCTAGTTCAGACACAGCTATATGCAAATCAGTCTTGACCCTGTGCCTCATGGGAACAGTCCAGCCCGAACTGCCAAGCCACGTCTTCCCTGGACCGGAAACAAGCATGCTGGGACCGGTTTCAGGCTAACAGCCCTCATCAGCCAGGCTAGCTTGAATCCAGTGGCAAAGTGAGAAAGGGACCCACGTCTGACCATACACTGCGGACTTAGGGCGAGCAAAGCAAACACAAGGAGATGATGGACGGAGCGCTGAAACTTTTCAGACACTCACCTCAGTCACAGATCTGGGTTGAATCCATCATCATTCTTTAGCTCACTTTGCCACCCTAGTTCAGACACAGCTATATGCAAATCAGTCTTGACCCCGTGCCTCATGGGAACAGTCCAGCCAGAACTGCCAAGCCATGTCTTCCCTGGCCCGGAATCAAGCATCCTGGGACCGGTTTCAGGCTAACAGCCCTCATCAGCCAGGCTAGCTTGAATCCATTGGCAAAGTGAGCAAGGGACCCACGTCTGGCCATACGCTGCCGACTTAGGGCGAGCAAAGCAAACACAAGGAGATGATGGACGGAGCGCTGAAACTTTTCAGACACTCACCTCAGTCACAGATCTGGGTTGAATCCATCATCATTCTTTAGCTCACTTTGCCACCCTAGTTCAGACACAGCTATATGCAAATCAGTCTTGACCCTGTGCCTCATGGGAACAGTCCAGCCCGAACTGCCAAGCCACGTCTTCCCTGTACTGGAAACATGCATCCTGGGACCGGTTTCGGGCTAACAGCCCTCGTCAGCCAGGCTTGCCTGCATCTAGTGGCATAGTGAGGAAGGGACCCAGGTCTGGCCATACCCTGCCGACTTTGGGCGAACAAAGCAAACACAAGGAGATGTTGGACAGAGCGCTGAAACTTTTCAGACACTCACCCCCAGTCACAGATCTGGGTTGAATCCATCATCATCCTTTAGCTCACTTTACCACCCCAGTTCAGACACAGCTATATGCAAATCAGTCTTCAACCTGTACCTCATGGGAACGGTCCAACCCGAACTGCCAAGCCACGTCTTCCCTGGACCGGAAACAAGCATCCTGGGACCGGTTTCGGGCTAACAGCCCTCGTCAGCCAGGCTAGTTTGAATCCAGTGGCAAAGTGATGAGGGAACCACGTCTGGCCATACCCTGCCGACTTAGGGCGAACAAAGCAAACACAAGGAGATGCTGGACAGAGTGCTGAAACTTTTCAGACACTCACCCCCCGTCACAGATCTGTGTTGAATCTATCATCATCCTTTAGCTCACTTTACCACCCCAGTTCAGACACAGCTATATGCAAATCAGTGTTGACCCTGTACCTCATGGGACAAGTCCAGCCCAAACTGCCAAGCCATGTCTTCCCTGGATCGGATAGAAGCATCCTGGGACCGGTTTTGGGCTAACAGCCTTCGTCAGCAATGCTAGCTTGAATCCAGTGGCTAAGTGTGCAAGGGACCCATGTCTGCCCATACCCTGCCGACTTAGGGCGAACAAAGCAAACACAAGGAGATGATGGACGGAGCGCTGAAACTTTTCAGACACTCACCCCTAATCACAGATCTGTGTTGAATCCAACATCATTCTTTAGCTCGCTTTGCCACCCCAGTTCAGACACAGCTATATGCAAATCAGTCTTGACCCTGTACCTCATGGGAACAGTCCAGCCCGAACTGCCAAGCCACGTCTTCCCTGTACTGGAAACATGCATCCTGGGACCGGTTTCGGGCTAACAGCCCTCGTCAGCCAGGCTTGCCTGCATCTAGTGGCATAGTGAGGAAGGGACCCAGGTCTGGCCATACCCTGCCGACTTTGGGCGAACAAAGCAAACACAAGGAGATGTTGGACAGAGCGCTGAAACTTTTCAGACACTCACCCCCAGTCACAGATCTGGGTTGAATCCATCATCATCCTTTAGCTCACTTTACCACCCCAGTTCAGACACAGCTATATGCAAATCAGTCTTCAACCTGTACCTCATGGGAACGGTCCAACCCGAACTGCCAAGCCACGTCTTCCCTGGACCGGAAACAAGCATCCTGGGACCGGTTTCGGGCTAACAGCCCTCGTCAGCCAGGCTAGTTTGAATCCAGTGGCAAAGTGATCAGGGAACCACGTCTGGCCATACCCTGCCGACTTAGGGCGAACAAAGCAAACACAAGGAGATGCTGGACAGAGTGCTGAAACTTTTCAGACACTCACCCCCAGTCACAGATCTGTGTTGAATCTATCATCATCCTTTAGCTCACTTTACCACCCCAGTTCAGACACAGCTATATGCAAATCAGTGTTGACCCTGTACCTCATGGGACAAGTCCAGCCCAAACTGCCAAGCCATGTCTTCCCTGGATCGGATACAAGCATCCTGGGACCGGTTTTGGGCTAACAGCCTTCGTCAGCAATGCTAGCTTGAATCCAGTGGCTAAGTGTGCAAGGGACCCATGTCTGCCCATACCCTGCCGACTTAGGGCGAACAAAGCAAACACAAGGAGATGATGGACGGAGCGCTGAAACTTTTCAGACACTCACCCCTAATCACAGATCTGTGTTGAATCCAACATCATTCTTTAGCTCGCTTTGCCACCCCAGTTCAGACACAGCTATATGCAAATCAGTCTTGACCCTGTACCTCATGGGAACAGTCCAGCCCGAACTGCCAAGCCATGTCTTCCCTGGGCCGGAAAGAAGCATCCTGGGACCGGTTTCGGGCTAACAGCCCTCGTCAGCCAGGCTAGCTGGAATCCAGTGGCAAAGTGAGCAAGGGATCCACATCTGGCCATACCCTGCCGACTTAGGGCGAACAAAGCAAACACAAGGAGATGCTGGACAGAGCGCTGAAGCTTTTCAGACACTCACCCCCAGTCACAGATCTGGGTTGAATCTATCAACATCCTTTAGCTCACTTTGCCACCCCAGTTCAGACACAGCTATATGCAAATCAGTGTTGACCCTGTACCTCATGGGAACAGTCCAGCCCAAACTGCCAAGCCATGTCTTCCCTGGATCGGATACAAGCATCCTGGGACTGGTTTTGGGCTAACAGCCTTCGTCAGCAATGCTAGCTTGAATTCAGTGGCTAAGTGTGCAAGGGAACCATGTCTGGCCATACCCTGCCGACTTAGGGTGAACAAAGCAAACACAAGGAGATGATGGACGGAGCGCTGAAACTTTTCAGACACTCACCCCTAGTCACAGATCTGGGTTGAATCCATCATCATTCTTTAGCTCGCTTTGCCACCCCAGTTCAGACACAGCTATATGGAAATCAGTCTTGACCCTGTGCCTCATGGGAACAGTCCAGCCCGAACTGCCAAGCCATGTCTTCCCTGGACCGGAAACAAGCATGCTGGGACCGGTTTCAGGCTAACAGCCCTCATCAGCCAGGCTAGCTTGAATCCAGTGGCAAAGTGAGAAAGAGACCCACGTCTGACCATACGCTGCGGATTTAGGGCGAGCAAAGCAAACACAAGGAGATGATGGACGGAGCGCTGAAACTTTTCAGACACTCACCCTCAGTCACAGATCTGGGTTGAATCCATCATCATTCTTTAGCTCACTTTGCCACCCCAGTTCAGACACAGCTAAATGCAAATCAGTGTTGACCCTGTGCCTCATGGGAACAGTCCAGCCCGAACTGCCAAGCCACGTCTTCCCTGTACTGGAAACAAGCATCCTGGGACCGGTTTCGGACTAACAACCCTCGTCAGCCAGGCTTGCCTGCATCCAGTGGCAAAGTGAGGAAGGGACCCAGGTCTGGCCATACCCTGCCGACTTAGGGCGAACAAAGCAAACACAAGGAGATGCTGGACAGAGCGCTGAAACTTTTCAGACACTCACCCCCAGTCACAGATCTGGGTTGAATCCATCATCATTCTTTAGCTCGCTTTGCCACCCCAGTTCAGATACAGCTATATGGAAATCAGTCTTGACCCTGTGCCTCATGGGAACAGTCCAGCCCGAACTGCCAAGCCATGTCTTCCCTGGACCGGAAACAAGCATGCTGGGACCGGTTTCAGGCTAACAGCCCTCATCAGCCAGGCTAGCTTGAATCCAGTGGCAAAGTGAGAAAGAGACCCACGTCTGACCATACGCTGCGGATTTAGGGCGAGCAAAGCAAACACAAGGAGATGATGGACGGAGCGCTGAAACTTTTCAGACACTCACCCTCAGTCACAGATCTGGGTTGAATCCATCATCATTCTTTAGCTCACTTTGCCACCCCAGTTCAGACACAGCTAAATGCAAATCAGTGTTGACCCTGTGCCTCATGGGAACAGTCCAGCCCGAACTGCCAAGCCACGTCTTCCCTGTACTGGAAACAAGCATCCTGGGACCGGTTTCGGACTAACAACCCTCGTCAGCCAGGCTTGCCTGCATCCAGTGGCAAAGTGAGGAAGGGACCCAGGTCTGGCCATACCCTGCCGACTTAGGGCGAACAAAGCAAACACAAGGAGATGCTGGACAGAGCGCTGAAACTTTTCAGACACTCACCCCCAGTCACAGATCTGGGTTGAATCCATCATCATTCTTTAGCTCGCTTTGCCACCCCAGTTCAGACACAGCTATATGGAAATCAGTCTTGACCCTGTGCCTCATGGGAACAGTCCAGCCCGAACTGCCAAGCCATGTCTTCCCTGGACCGGAAACAAGCATGCTGGGACCGGTTTCAGGCTAACAGCCCTCATCAGCCAGGCTAGCTTGAATCCAGTGGCAAAGTGAGAAAGAGACCCACGTCTGACCATACGCTGCGGATTTAGGGCGAGCAAAGCAATCACAAGGAGATGATGGACGGAGCGCTGAAACTTTTCAGACACTCACCCTCAGTCACAGATCTGGGTTGAATCCATCATCATTCTTTAGCTCACTTTGCCACCCCAGTTCAGACACAGCTAAATGCAAATCAGTGTTGACCCTGTGCCTCATGGGAACAGTCCAGCCCGAACTGCCAAGCCACGTCTTCCCTGTACTGGAAACAAGCATCCTGGGACCGGTTTCGGACTAACAACCCTCGTCAGCCAGGCTTGCCTGCATCCAGTGGCAAAGTGAGGAAGGGACCCAGGTCTGGCCATACCCTGCCGACTTAGGGCGAACAAAGCAAACACAAGGAGATGCTGGACAGAGCGCTGAAACTTTTCAGACACTCACCCCCAGTCACAGATCTGGGTTGAATCCATCATCATTCTTTAGCTCACTTTACCACCCCAGTTCAGACACAGCTATATGCAAATCAGTATTGACCCTGTGCCTCATGGGAACAGACCAGCCCGAACTGCCAAGCCATGTCTTCCCTGGACCGGAAACAAGCATCCTGTGACCGGTTTCGGGCTAACAGCCCTCATCAGCCAGGCTAGCCTGAATCCAGTGGCAAAGTGAGCAAGGGACCCAAGTCTGGCCATACCTTGCCAACTTAGGGCGAACAAAACAAACACAAGGAGATGCTGGACAGAGCGCTGAAACTTTTCGGACACTCACCCCAAGTCACAGATCTGGGTTGAATCTATCATCTTCCTTTAGCTCACTTTGCCACCCCAGTTCAGACACAGCTATATGCAAATCCGTCTTGACCCTGTACCTCATGGGAACAGTCCAGCCCGAACTGCCAAGCCATGTCTTCCCTGGGCCGGAAAGAAGCATCCTGGGACCGGTTTCGAGCTAACAGCCCTCGTCAGCCAGGCTAGCTTGAACCCAGTGGCAAAGTGAGCAAGGGACCTATGTCTGGCCATACCCTGCCGACTTAGGGCGAACAAAGCAAACACAAGTAGATGAGGGACGTAGCGCTGAAACCTTTCAGACACTTACCCCCAGTCACAGATCTGGGTTGAATCCATCATCATTCTTTAGCTCACTTTGCCACCCCAGTTCAAACACAGCTATATGCAAATCAGTCTTGACCCTGTGCCTCATGGGAACAGTCCAGCCTGAACTGCCTAGCTATGTCTTCCCTGGACCGGAAACATGCATCCTGGGACTGGTTTCGGGCTAACAGCCCTCGTCAGCCAGGCTAGCTTGAATCCAGTGGCAAAGTGAGCAAGGGACCTATGTCTGGCCATACCCTGCCCACTTAGGGCGAACAAAGCAAACACAAGGAGATGATGGACGGGGCACTGAAACTTTTCAGACACTCACCCCCAGTCACAGATCTGGGTTGAATCCATCATCATTCTTTAGCTCACTTTGCCAACCCAAGTTCAGACACAGCTATATGCAAATCAGTCTTGACCTTGTGCCTCATGGGAACAGTCCAGCTCCAACTGCCAAGCCATGTTTTCCCTCGACCGGAAACAAGCATCCTGGAACCGGTTTTGGGCTAACAGCCCTTGTCAGCCGGGCTAACTTGAATCCAGTGGTAAAGTGAGCAAGGGACCCATGTCTGGCCATACCCTGCCGACTTAAGGCAAACAAAGCAAACACAAGGAGATGATGGACGGAGCGCTGAAACCTTTCAGACGTTTACCCCTAGTTACAGATCTGGGTGGAATCCATCATCATTCTTTAGCTCACTTTGCCACCCCAGTTCAGACACAGCTAAATGCAAATCAATCTTGACCCTGTACCTCATGGGAACAGTCCAGCCCGAACTGCCAAGCCATGTCTTCCCTGGACTGTAAACAAGCATCCTGGGGTCGGTTTCGTGCTAACAACCCTTGTCAGACAGGCTAGCTTGAATCCAGTGGCAAAGTGAGCAAGGGACCCACGTCTGGCCATACGCTGCCGACTTAGGGCGAGCAAAGCAAACACAAGGAGATGATGGACGGAGCGCTGAAACTTTTCAGACACTCACCTCAGTCACAGATCTGGGTTGAATCCATCATCATTCTTTAGCTCACTTTGCCACCCTAGTTCAGACACAGCTATATGCAAATCAGTCTTGACCCTGTGCCTCATGGGAACAGTCCAGCCCGAACTGCCAAGCCACGTCTTCCCTGTACTGGAAACATGCATCCTGGGACCGGTTTCGAGCTAACAGCCCTCGGCAGCCAGGCTTGCCTGCATCGAGTGGCAAAGTGAGGAAGGGACCCAGGTCTGGCCATACCCTGCCGACTTAGGGCGAACAAAGCAAACACAAGGAGATGCTGGACAGAGCGCTGAAACTTTTCAGACACTCACCCCCAGTCACAGATCTGGGTTGAATCCATCATCATCCTTTAGCTCACTTTACCACCCCAGTTCAGACACAGCTATATGCAAATCAGTCTTCAACCTGTACCTCATGGGAACGGTCCAACCCGAACTGCCAAGCCACGTCTTCCCTGGACCGGAAACAAGCATCCTGGGACCGGTTTCGGGCTAACAGCCCTCGTCAGCCAGGCTAGTTTGAATCCAGTGGCAAAGTAATTAGGGAACCACGTCTGGCCATACCCTGCCGACTTAGGGCGAACAAAGCAAACACAAGGAGATGCTGGACAGAGTGCTGAAACTTTTCAGACACTCACCCCCAGTCACAGATCTGGGTTGAATCCATCATCATCCTTTAGCTCACTTTACCACCCCAGTTCAGACACAGCTATATGCAAATCAGTCTTCAACCTGTACCTCATGGGAACGGTCCAACCCGAACTGCCAAGCCACGTCTTCCCTGGACCGGAAACAAGCATCCTGGGACCGGTTTCGGGCTAACAGCCCTCGTCAGCCAGGCTAGTTTGAATCCAGTGGCAAAGTGATTAGGGAACCACGTCTGGCCATACCCTGCTGACTTAGGGCGAACAAAGCAAACACAAGGAGATGCTGGACAGAGTGCTGAAACTTTTCAGACACTCACCCCCAGTCACAGATCTGTGTTGAATCTATCATCATCCTTTAGCTCACTTTACCACCCCAGTTCAGACACAGCTATATTCAAATCAGTGTTGACCCTGTACCTCATGGGACAAGTCCAGCCCAAACTGCCAAGCCATGTCTTCCCTGGATCGGATACAAGCATCCTGGGACCGGTTTTGGGCTAACAGCCTTCGTCAGCAATGCTAGCTTGAATCCAGTGGCTAAGTGTGCAAGGGACCCATGTCTGCCCATACCCTGCCGACTTAGGGCGAACAAAGCAAACACAAGGAGATGATGGACGGAGCGCTGAAACTTTTCAGACACTCACCCCTAGTCACAGATCTGGGTTGAATCCATCATCATTCTTTAGCTCGCTTTGCCACCCCAGTTCAGACACAGCTATATGCAAATCAGTCTTGACCCTGTACCTCATGGGAACAGTCCAGCCCGAACTGCCAAGCCATGTCTTCCCTGGGCCGGAAAGAAGCATCCTGGGACCGGTTTCGGGCTAACAGCCCTCGTCAGCCAGGCTAGCTGGAATCCAGTGGCAAAGTGAGCAAGGGATCCACATCTGGCCATACCCTGCCGACTTAGGGCGAACAAAGCAAACACAAGGAGATGCTGGACAGAGCGCTGAAGCTTTTCAGACACTCACCCCCAGTCACAGATCTGGGTTGAATCTATCAACATCCTTTAGCTCACTTTGCCACCCCAGTTCAGACACAGCTATATGCAAATCAGTGTTGACCCTGTACCTCATGGGAACAGTCCAGCCCAAACTGCCAAGCCATGTCTTCCCTGGATCGGATACAAGCATCCTGGGACTGGTTTTGGGCTAACAGCCTTCGTCAGCAATGCTAGCTTGAATCCAGTGGCTAAGTGTGCAAGGGAACCATGTCTGGCCATACCCTGCCGACTTAGGGTGAACAAAGCAAACACAAGGAGATGATGGACGGAGCGCTGAAACTTTTCAGACACTCACCCCTAGTCACAGATCCGGGTTGAATCCATCATCATTCTTTAGCTCGCTTTGCCACCCCAGTTCAGACACAGCTATATGGAAATCAGTCTTGACCCTGTGCCTCATGGGAACAGTCCAGCCCGAACTGCCAAGCCATGTCTTCCCTGGACCGGAAACAAGCATGCTGGGACCGGTTTCAGGCTAACAGCCCTCATCAGCCAGGCTAGCTTGAATCCAGTGGCAAAGTGAGAAAGAGACCCACGTCTGACCATACGCTGCAGATTTAGGGCGAGCAAAGCAAACACAAGGAGATGATGGACGGAGCGCTGAAACTTTTCAGACACTCACCCTCAGTCACAGATCTGGGTTGAATCCATCATCATTCTTTAGCTCACTTTGCCACCCCAGTTCAGACACAGCTAAATGCAAATCAGTGTTGACCCTGTGCCTCATGGGAACAGTCCAGCCCGAACTGCCAAGCCACGTCTTCCCTGTACTGATAACAAGCATCCTGGGACCGGTTTCGGACTAACAACCCTCATCAGCCAGGCTTGCCTGCATCCAGTGGCAAAGTGAGGAAGGGACCCAGGTCTGGCCATACCCTGCCGACTTAGGGCGAACAAAGCAAACACAAGGAGATGCTGGACAGAGCGCTGAAACTTTTCAGACACTCACCCCCAGTCACAGATCTGGGTTGAATCCATCATCATTCTTTAGCTCACTTTACCACCCCAGTTCAGACACAGCTATATGCAAATCAGTATTGACCCTGTGCCTCATGGGAACAGACCAGCCCGAACTGCCAAGCCATGTCTTCCCTGGACCGGAAACAAGCATCCTGTGACCGGTTTCGGGCTAACAGCCCTCATCAGCCAGGCTAGCCTGAATCCAGTGGCAAAGTGAGCAAGGGACCCAAGTCTGGCCATACCTTGCCAACTTAGGGCGAACAAAACAAACACAAGGAGATGCTGGACAGAGCGCTGAAACTTTTCGGACACTCACCCCAAGTCACAGATCTGGGTTGAATCTATCATCTTCCTTTAGCTCACTTTGCCACCCCAGTTCAGACACAGCTATATGGAAATCAGTCTTGACCCTGTGCCTCATGGGAACAGTCGAGCCCGAACTGCCAAGCCATGTCTTCCCTGGATCGGATACAAGCATCCTGGGACTGGTTTTGGGCTAACAGCCTTCGTCAGCAATGCTAGCTTGAATCCAGTGGCTAAGTGTGCAAGGGAACCATGTCTGGCCATACCCTGCCGACTAAGGGTGAACAAAGCAAACACAAGGAGATGATGGACGGAGCGCTGAAACTTTTCAGACACTCACCCCTAGTCACAGATCTGGGTTGAATCCATCATCATTCTTTAGCTCGCTTTGCCACCCCAGTTCAGACACAGGTATATGGAAATCAGTCTTGACCCTGTGCCTCATGGGAACAGTCCAGCCCGAACTGCCAAGCCATGTCTTCCCTGGACCGGAAACAAGCATGCTGGGACCGGTTTCAGGCTAACAGCCCTCGTCAGCCAGGCTAGTTTGAATCCAGTGGCAAAGTGATTAGGGAACCACGTCTGGCCATACCCTGCCGACTTAGGGCGAACAAAGCAAACACAAGGAGATGCTGGACAGAGTGCTGAAACTTTTCAGACACTCACCCCCAGTCACAGATCTGTGTTGAATCTATCATCATCCTTTAGCTCACTTTACCACCCCAGTTCAGACACAGCTATATTCAAATCAGTGTTGACCCTGTACCTCATGGGACAAGTCCAGCCCAAACTGCCAAGCCATGTCTTCCCTGGATCGGATACAAGCATCCTGGGACCGGTTTTGGGCTAACAGCCTTCGTCAGCAATGCTAGCTTGAATCCAGTGGCTAAGTGTGCAAGGGACCCATGTCTGCCCATACCCTGCCGACTTAGGGTGAACAAAGCAAACACAAGGAGATGATGGACGGAACGCTGAAACTTTTCAGACACTCACCCCTAGTCACAGATCTGGGTTGAATCCATCATCATTCTTTAGCTCGCTTTGCCACCCCAGTTCAGACACAGCTATATGCAAATCAGTCTTGACCCTGTACCTCATGGGAACAGTCCAGCCCGAACTGCCAAGCCATGTCTTCCCTGGGCCGGAAAGAAGCATCCTGGGACCGGTTTCGGGCTAACAGCCCTCGTCAGCCAGGCTAGCTGGAATCCAGTGGCAAAGTGAGCAAGGGATCCACATCTGGCCATACCCTGCCGACTTAGGGCGAACAAAGCAAACACAAGGAGATGCTGGACAGAGCGCTGAAGCTTTTCAGACACTCACCCCCAGTCACAGATCTGGGTTGAATCTATCAACATCCTTTAGCTCACTTTGCCACCCCAGTTCAGACACAGCTATATGCAAATCAGTGTTGACCCTGTACCTCATGGGAACAGTCCAGCCCAAACTGCCAAGCCATGTCTTCCCTGGATCGGATACAAGCATCCTGGGACTGGTTTTGGGCTAACAGCCTTCGTCAGCAATGCTAGCTTGAATCCAGTGGCTAAGTGTGCAAGGGAACCATGTCTGGCCATACCCTGCCGACTTAGGGTGAACAAAGCAAACACAAGGAGATGATGGACGGAGCGCTGAAACTTTTCAGACACTCACCCCTAGTCACAGATCCGGGTTGAATCCATCATCATTCTTTAGCTCGCTTTGCCACCCCAGTTCAGACACAGCTATATGGAAATCAGTCTTGACCCTGTGCCTCATGGGAACAGTCCAGCCCGAACTGCCAAGCCATGTCTTCCCTGGACCGGAAACAAGCATGCTGGGACCGGTTTCAGGCTAACAGCCCTCATCAGCCAGGCTAGCTTGAATCCAGTGGCAAAGTGAGAAAGAGACCCACGTCTGACCATACGCTGCGGATTTAGGGCGAGCAAAGCAAACACAAGGAGATGATGGACGGAGCGCTGAAACTTTTCAGACACTCACCCTCAGTCACAGATCTGGGTTGAATCCATCATCATTCTTTAGCTCACTTTGCCACCCCAGTTCAGACACAGCTAAATGCAAATCAGTGTTGACCCTGTGCCTCATGGGAACAGTCCAGCCCGAACTGCCAAGCCACGTCTTCCCTGTACTGGAAACAAGCATCCTGGGACCGGTTTCGGACTAACAACCCTCGTCAGCCAGGCTTGCCTGCATCCAGTGGCAAAGTGAGGAAGGGACCCAGGTCTGGCCATACCCTGCCGACTTAGGGCGAACAAAGCAAACACAAGGAGATGCTGGACAGAGCGCTGAAACTTTTCAGACACTCACCCCCAGTCACAGATCTGGGTTGAATCCATCATCATTCTTTAGCTCACTTTACCACCCCAGTTCAGACACAGCTATATGCAAATCAGTATTGACCCTGTGCCTCATGGGAACAGACCAGCCCGAACTGCCAAGCCATGTCTTCCCTGGACCGGAAACAAGCATCCTGTGACCGGTTTCGGGCTAACAGCCCTCATCAGCCAGGCTAGCCTGAATCCAGTGGCAAAGTGAGCAAGGGACCCAAGTCTGGCCATACCTTGCCAACTTAGGGCGAACAAAACAAACACAAGGAGATGCTGGACAGAGCGCTGAAACTTTTCGGACACTCACCCCAAGTCACAGATCTGGGTTGAATCTATCATCTTCCTTTAGCTCACTTTGCCACCCCAGTTCAGACACAGCTATATGGAAATCAGTCTTGACCCTGTGCCTCATGGGAACAGTCGAGCCCGAACTGCCAAGCCATGTCTTCCCTGGATCGGATACAAGCATCCTGGGACTGGTTTTGGGCTAACAGCCTTCGTCAGCAATGCTAGCTTGAATCCAGTGGCTAAGTGTGCAAGGGAACCATGTCTGGCCATACCCTGCCGACTAAGGGTGAACAAAGCAAACACAAGGAGATGATGGACGGAGCGCTGAAACTTTTCAGACACTCACCCCTAGTCACAGATCTGGGTTGAATCCATCATCATTCTTTAGCTCGCTTTGCCACCCCAGTTCAGACACAGCTATATGGAAATCAGTCTTGACCCTGTGCCTCATGGGAACAGTCCAGCCCGAACTGCCAAGCCATGTCTTCCCTGGACCGGAAACAAGCATGCTGGGACCGGTTTCAGGCTAACAGCCCTCATCAGCCAGGCTAGCTTGAATCCAGTGGCAAAGTGAGAAAGAGACCCACGTCTGACCATACGCTGCGGATTTAGGGCGAGCAAAGCAAACACAAGGAGATGATGGACGGAGCGCTGAAACTTTTCAGACACTCACCCTCAGTCACAGATCTGGGTTGAATCCATCATCATTCTTTAGCTCACTTTGCCACCCCAGTTCAGACACAGCTAAATGCAAATCAGTGTTGACCCTGTGCCTCATGGGAACAGTCCAGCCCGAACTGCCAAGCCACGTCTTCCCTGTACTGGAAACAAGCATCCTGGGACCGGTTTCGGACTAACAACCCTCGTCAGCCAGGCTTGCCTGCATCCAGTGGCAAAGTGAGGAAGGGACCCAGGTCTGGCCATACCCTGCCGACTTAGGGCGAACAAAGCAAACACAAGGAGATGCTGGACAGAGCGCTGAAACTTTTCAGACACCCACCCCCAGTCACAGATCTGGGTTGAATCCATCATCATTCTTTAGCTCACTTTACCACCCCAGTTCAGACACAGCTATATGCAAATCAGTATTGACCCTGTGCCTCATGGGAACAGACCAGCCCGAACTGCCAAGCCATGTCTTCCCTGGACCGGAAACAAGCATCCTGTGACCGGTTTCGGGCTAACAGCCCTCATCAGCCAGGCTAGCCTGAATCCAGTGGCAAAGTGAGCAAGGGACCCAAGTCTGGCCATACCTTGCCAACTTAGGGCGAACAAAACAAACACAAGGAGATGCTGGACAGAGCGCTGAAACTTTTCAGACACTCACCCCAAGTCGCAGATCTGGGTTGAATCTATCATCTTCCTTTAGCTCACTTTGCCACCCCAGTTCAGACACAGCTATATGCAAATCAGTCTTGACCCTGTACCTCAAGGGAACAGTCCAGCCCGAACTGCCAAGCCATGTCTTCCCTGGGCCGGAAAGAAGCATCCTGGGACCGGTTTCGAGCTAACAGCCCTCGTCAGCCAGGCTAGCTTGAATCCAGTGGCAAAGTGAGCAAGGGACCAATGTCTGGCCATACCCTGCCGACTTAGGGCGAACAAAGCAAACACAAATAGATGAGGGACGGAGCGCTGAAACCTTTCAGACACTTACCCCCAGTCACAGATCTGGGTTGAATCCATCATCATTCTTTAGCTCACTTTGCCACCCCAGTTCAAACACAGCTATATGCAAATCAGTCTTGACCCTGTGCCTCATGGGAACAGTCCAGCCCGAACTGCCTAGCTATGTCTTCCCTGGACCGGAAACAAGCATCCTGGGACTGGTTTCGGGCTAACAGCCCTCGTCAGCCAGGCTAGCTTGAATCCAGTGGCAAAGTGAGCAAGGGACCTATGTCTGGCCATACCCTGCCCACTTAGGGCGAACAAAGCAAACACAAGGAGATGATGGACGGGGCACTGAAACTTTTCAGACACTCACCCCCAGTCACAGATCTGGGTTGAATCCATCATCATTCTTTAGCTCACTTTTCCACCCCAAGTTCAGACACAGCTATATGCAAATCAGTCTTGACCTTGTGCCTCATGGGAACAGTCCAGCTCCAACTGCCAAGCCATGTTTTCCCTGGACCGGAAACAAGCATCCTGGAACCGGTTTTGGGCTAACAGCCCTTGTCAGCCGGGCTAACTTGAATCCAGTGGTAAAGTGAGCAAGGGACCCACGTCTGGCCATACCCTGCCGACTTAGGGCAAACAAAGCAAACACAAGGAGATGATGGACGGAGCGCTGAAACCTTTCAGACGTTTACCCCTAGTTACAGATCTGGGTGGAATCCATCATCATTCTTTAGCTCACTTTGCCACCCCAGTTCAGACACAGCTAAATGCAAATCAATCTTGACCCTGTACCTCATGGGAACAGTCCAGCCCGAACTGCCAAGCCATGTCTTCCCTGGACTGTAAACAAGCATCCTGGGGTCGGTTTCGTGCTAACAACCCTTGTCAGACAGGCTAGCTTGAATCCAGTGGCAAAGTGAGCAAGGGACCCACGTCTGGCCATACGCTGCCGACTTAGGGCGAGCAAAGCAAACACAAGGAGATGATGGACGGAGCGCTGAAACTTTTCAGACACTCACCTCAGTCACAGATCTGGGTTGAATCCATCATCATTCTTTAGCTCACTTTGCCACCCTAGTTCAGACACAGCTATATGCAAATCAGTCTTGACCCTGTGCCTCATGGGAACAGTCCAGCCCGAACTGCCAAGCCACGTCTTCCCTGTACTGGAAACATGCATCCTGGGACCGGTTTCGAGCTAACAGCCCTCGGCAGCCAGGCTTGCCTGCATCCAGTGGCAAAGTGAGGAAGGGACCCAGGTCTGGCCATACCCTGCCGACTTAGGGCGAACAAAGCAAACACAAGGAGATGCTGGACAGAGCGCTGAAACTTTTCAGACACTCACCCCCAGTCACAGATCTGGGTTGAATCCATCATCATCCTTTAGCTCACTTTACCACCCCAGTTCAGACACAGCTATATGCAAAACAGTCTTCACCCTGTACCTCATGGGAACGGTCCAACCCGAACTGCCAAGCCACGTCTTCCCTGGACCAGAAACAAGCATCCTGGGACCGGTTTCGGGCTAACAGCCCTCGTCAGCCAGGCTAGTTTGAATCCAGTGGCAAAGTGAGCAGGGAACCACGTCTGGCCATACCCTGCCGACTTAGGGCGAACAAAGCAAACACAAGGAGATGCTGGACAGAGTGCTGAAACTTTTCAGACACTCACCCCCAGTCACAGATCTGTGTTGAATCTATCATCATCCTTTAGCTCACTTTACCATCCCAGTTCAGACACAGCTATATGCAAATCAGTGTTGACCCTGTACCTCATGGGACAAGTCCAGCCCAAACTGCCAAGCCATGTCTTCCCTGGATCGGATACAAGCATCCTGGGACCGGTTTTGGGCTAACAGCCTTCGTCAGCAATGCTAGCTTGAATCCAGTGGCTAAGTGTGCAAGGGACCCATGTCTGCCCATACCCTGCCGACTTAGGGCGAACAAAGCAAACACAAGGAGATGATGGACAGAGCGCTGAAACTTTTCAGACACTCACCCCCAGTCACAGATCTGGGTTGAATCCATCAACATCCTTTAGCTCACTTTGCCACCCCAGTTCAGACACAGCTATATGCAAATCAGTGTTGACCCTGTACCTCATGGGAACAGTCCAGCCCAAACTGCCAAGCCATGTCTTCCCTGGATCGGATACAAGCATCCTGGGACTGGTTTTGGGCTAACAGCCTTCGTCAGCAATGCTAGCTTGAATCCAGTGGCTAAGTGTGCAAGGGAACCATGTCTGTCCATACCCTGCCGACTTGGGGCGAACAAAGCAAACACAAGGAGATGATGGACGGAGCGCTGAAACTTTTCAGACACTCACCCCTAGTCACAGATCTGGGTTGAATCCATCATCATTCTTTAGCTCGCTTTGCCACCCCAGTTCAGACACAGCTATATGGAAATCAGTCTTGACCCTGTGCCTCATGGGAACAGTCCAGCCCGAACTGCCAAGCCATGTCTTCTCTGGACCGGAAACAAGCATGCTGGGACCGGTTTCAGGCTAACAGCCCTCATCAGCCAGGCTAGCTTGAATCCAGTGGCAAAGTGAGAAAGAGACCCACGTCTGACCATACGCTGCGGATTTAGGGCGAGCAAAGCAAACACAAGGAGATGATGGACGGAGCGCTGAAACTTTTCAGACA
This sequence comes from Triturus cristatus, assembly GCF_964204655.1. NCBI lineage: Eukaryota > Metazoa > Chordata > Amphibia > Caudata > Salamandridae > Triturus > Triturus cristatus. The sequence goes on along the minus strand of NC_140586.1, from coordinate 79,964,598 downwards.
CTCACCCTCAGTCACAGATCTGGGTTGAATCCATCATCATTCTTTAGCTCACTTTGCCACCCCAGTTCAGACACAGCTAAATGCAAATCAGTGTTGACCCTGTGCCTCATGGGAACAGTCCAGCCCGAACTGCCAAGCCACGTCTTCCCTGTACTGGAAACAAGCATCCTGGGACCGGTTTCGGACTAACAACCCTCGTCAGCCAGGCTTGCCTGCATTCAGTGGCAAAGTGAGGAAGGGACCCAGGTCTGGCCATACCCTGCCGACTTAGGGCGAACAAAGCAAACACAAGGAGAGGCTGGACAGAGCGCTGAAACTTTTCAGACACTCACCCCCAGTCACAGATCTGGGTTGAATCCATCATCATTCTTTAGCTCACTTTACCACCCCAGTTCAGACACAGCTATATGCACATCAGTATTGACCCTGTGCCTCATGGCAACAGACCAGCCCGAACTGCCAAGCCATGTCTTCCCTGGACCGGAAACAAGCATCCTGTGACCGGTTTCGGGCTAACAGCCCTCATCAGCCAGGCTAGCCTGAATCCAGTGGCAAAGTGAGCAAGGGACCCAAGTCTGGCCATACCTTGCCAACTTAGGGCGAACAAAACAAACACAAGGAGATGCTGGACAGAGCGCTGAAACTTTTCAGACACTCACCCCAAGTCGCAGATCTGGGTTGAATCTATCATCATCCTTTAGCTCACTTTGCCACCCCAGTTCAGACACAGCAATCAGTCTTGACCCTGTACCTCATGGGAACAGTCCAGCCCGAACTGCCAAGCCATGTCTTCCCTGGGCCGGAAAGAAGCATCCTGGGACCGGTTTCGGACTAACAGCCCTCGTCAGCCAGGCTAGCTTGAATCCAGTGGGAAAGTGAGCAAGGGACCCACATCTGGGCATACCCTGCCGACTTAGGGTGAACAAAGCAAACACAAGGAGATGATGGACGGAGCGCTGAAACTTTTCAGACACTCACCCCCAGTCACAGATCTGGGTTGAATCCATCATCATTCTTTAGCTCACTTTACCACCCCAGTTCAGACAGAGCTATATGCAAATCAGTCTTCACCCTGTACCTCATTGGAACGCTCCAGCCCGAACTGCTAAGCCACGTCTTCCCTGGACCGGAAACAAGCATCCTGGGACCGGTTTCGGGCTAACAGCCCTCGTCAGCCAGGCTAGTTTGAATCCAGTGGCAAAGTGAGCAGGGAACCACGTCTGGCCATACCCTGCCGAATTAGGGCGAACAAAGCAAACACAAGGAGATGCTGGACAGAGCGCTGAAACTTTTCAGACACTCACCCCCAGTCACAGATCTGGGTTGAATCTATCATCATCCTTTAGCTCACTTTGCCACCCCAGTTCAGACACAGCTATATGCAAATCAGTCTTGACCCTGTACCTCATGGGAACAGTGCAGCCCAAACTGCCAAGCCATGTCTTCCCTGGACCGGAAACAAGCATCCTGGGACCGGTTTCAGGCTAACAGCCCTCATCAGCCAGGCTAGCTTGAATCCAGTGGCAAAGGGAGAAAGGGACCCACGTCTGACCATACGCTGCGGACTTAGGGCGAGCAAAGCAGACACAAGGAGATGATCGACGGAGCGCTGAAACTTTTCAGACACTCAGCGCCAGTCACAGATCTGGGTTGAATCCATCATCATTCTTTAGCTCACTTTGCCACCCCAGTTCAGACACAGCTATATGCAAATCAGTCTTGACCCCGTGCCTCATGGGAACAGTCGAGCCAGAACTGCCAAGCAATGTCTTCCCTGAACCGGAAACAAGCATCCTAGGACCGGTTTCAGGCTAGCAGCCCTCATCAGCCAGGCTAGCTTGAATCCAGTGGCAAAGTGAGTAAGGGACCCACGTCTGGCCATACCCTGCTGACTTAGGACGAACAAAGCAAACACAAGGAGATGATGGACGGGGCACTGAAACTTTTCAGACACTCACCCCCAGTCACAGATCTGGGTTGAATCCATCATCATTCTTTAGCTCACTTTGCCACCCCAGTTCAGACACAGCTATATGCAAATCAGTCTTGACCCTGTACCGCATGGGAACAGTCCAGACCGAACTGCCAAGCCATGTCTTCCCAGGACCGGAAACAAGCATGCTGGGCCTGGTTTCAGGCTAACAGCCCTCATCAGCCAGGCTAGCTTGAATCCAGTGGCAAAGTGAGAAAGGGACCCACGTCTGACCATACGCTGCGGACTTAAGACGAGCAAAGCAGACACAAGGAGATGATGGACGGAGCGCTGAAACTTTTCAGACACTCACCCCCAATTACAGATCTGGGTTGAATCCATCATCATTCTTTAGCTCACTTTGCCACCCCAGTTCAGACACAGCTATATGCAAATCAGTCTTGACCCTGTACCGCATGGGAACAGTCCAGACCGAACTGCCAAGCCATGTCTTCCCAGGACCGGAAACAAGCATGCTGGGCCTGGTTTCAGGCTAACAGCCCTCATCAGCCAGGCTAGCTTGAATCCAGTGGCAAAGTGAGAAAGGGACCCACGTCTGACCATACGCTGCGGACTTAAGACGAGCAAAGCAGACACAAGGAGATGATGGACGGAGCGCTGAAACTTTTCAGACACTCACCCCCAATTACAGATCTGGGTTGAATCCATCATCATTCTTTAGCTCACTTTGCCACCCTAGTTCAGACACAGCTACATGCAAATCAGTCTTGACCCCGTGCCTCATGGGAACAGTCCAGCCAGAACTGCCAAGCCATGTCTTCCCTGGCCCGGAATCAAGCATCCTGGGACCGGTTTCAGGCTAACAGCCCTCATCAGTCAGGCTAGCTTGAATCCAGTGGCAAAGTGAGCAAGGGACCCACGTCTGGCCATACGCTGCCGACTTAGGGCGAACAAAGCAAACACAAGGAGATGATGGACGGGGCACTGAAACTTTTCAGACACTCACCCCCAGTCACAGATCTGGGTTGAATCCATCATCATTCTTTAGCTCACTTTGCCACCCCAGTTCAGACACAGCTATATGCAAATCAGTCTTGACCCTGTACCGCATGGGAACTGTCCAGACCGAAATGCCAAGCCATGTCTTCCCTGGACCGGAAACAAGCATCCTGGAACCGGTTTTGGGCTAACAGCCCTTGTCAGCCGGGCTAACTTGTATCCAGTGGTAAAGTGAGCAAGGGACCCACGTCTGGCCATACCATGGCGACTTAGGGCGAACAAAGCAAACACAAGGAGATGATGGACTGAGTGCTGAAACTTTTCAGACATTCACCCTCAGTCACAGATCTGGGTTGAATCCATCATCATTCTTTAGCTCACTTTGCTATCCTAGTTCAGACATAGCTATATGCAAATCAGTCTTGACCCTGTGCCTCATGGGAACAGTGCAGCCCGAACTGCCTAGCCAAGCCTTCCCTGGACTGGAAACAAGCATCCTGGGACTGGTTTCGGGCTAACAGCCCTCGTCAGCCAGGATAACTTGAATCCAGTAGCAATCTGTGCAAGGGGCCTAGTCTGGCCATACCCTGCCGACTTAGGGCGAACAAAGCAAACACAAGGAGATGATGGACGGAGCGCTGAAACCTTTCAGACACTCACCCCCAGTCACAGATCTGGGTTGAATCCATCATCATTCTTTAGCTCACTTTGCCACCCCAGTTCAAACACAGCTAAATGCAAATCAGTCTTGACCCTGTGCCTCATGGGAACAGTCCAGCCTGAACTGCCTAGCTATGTCTTCCCTGGACCGGAAACAAGCATCCTGGGACTGGTTTCGGGCTAACAGCCCTCGTCAGCCAGGCTAGCTTGAATCCAGTGGCAAAGTGAGCAAGGGACCTATGTCTGGCCATACCCTGCCGACTTAGGGCGAACAAAGCAAATACAAGTAGATGATGGACGGAGCGCTGAAACCTTTCAGACACTTACCCCCAGTCACAGATTTGGGTTGAATCCATCATCATTCTTTAGCTCACTTTGCCACCCCAGTTCAAACACAGCTATATGCAAATCAGTCTTGACCCTGTGCCTCATGGGAACAGTCCAGCCCGAACTGCCTAGCTATGTCTTCCCTGGACCGGAAACAAGCATCCTGGGACTGGTTTCGGGCTAACAGCCCTCGTCAGCCAGGCTAGCTTGAATCCAGTGGCAAAGTGAGCAAGGGACCTATGTCTGGCCATACCCTGCCCACTTAGGGCGAACAAAGCAAACACAAGGAGATGATGGACGGGGCACTGAAACTTTTCAGACACTCACCCCCAGTCACAGATCTGGGTTGAATCCATCATCATTCTTTAGCTCACTTTGCCACCCCAGTTCAGAAACAGCTATATGCAAATCAGTCTTGACCCTGTACCGCATGGGAACAGTCCAGACCGAACTGCCAAGCCATGTCCTCCCTGGACCGGAAACAAGCATCCTGGGACCGGTTTTGGGCTAACAGCCCTCGTCAGACAGGCTAGCTTGAATCCAGTGGCAAAGTGAGCAGGGACCCACGTCTGGCCATACCCTGCCGACTTAGGGCGAACAAAGCAAACACAAGGAGATGATGGACGGGGCGCTGAAACATTTCAGACACTCACCCCTAGTCACAGATCGGGGTTGAATCCATCATCATTCTTTAGCTCACTTTGCCACCCCAAGTTCAGACACAGCTATATGCAAATCAGTCTTGACCTTGTGCCTCATGGGAACAGTCCAGCTCCAACTGCCAAGCCATGTCTTCCCTGGACCGGAAACAAGCATCCTGGAACCGGTTTTGGGCTAACAGCCCTTGTCAGCCGGGCTAACTTGAATACAGTGGTAAAGTGAGCAAGGGACCCACGTCTGGCCATACCCTGCCGACTTAGGGCAAACAAAGCAAACACAAGGAGATGATGGACGGAGCGCTGAAACCTTTCAGACGCTTACCCCTAGTTACAGATCTGGGTGGAATCCATCATCATTCTTTAGCTCACTTTGCCACCCCAGTTCAGACACAGCTATATGCAAATCAATCTTGACCCTGTACCTCATGGGAACAGTCCAGCCCGAACTGCCAAGCCATGTCTTCCCTGGACTGTAAACAAGCATCCTGGGGTCGGTTTCGTGCTAACAACCCTTGTCAGCCAGGCTAGCTTGAATCCAGTGGCAAAGTGAGCAAGGGACTCAGGTCTGGGCATACCCTGCCAACTTACTGCGAACATAGCAAACACAAGGAGATGATGAACGGAGCGCTGAATCTTTTCAGACACTCACCCCCAGTCACAGATCTGGATTGAATCCATCATCATTCTTTATCTCACTTTGAGAGGAGCATGATCATCGCAAATGGAATAAAGGCCTAGCCCAATTCCTGTTGCCACTCCTGGAGGAAAACGTCAGTGGCCCCTGCCTCTGGGTCCATCTGCCAGCTTAAATATTTCAGGAGATGGTGGGCAAGACAGGATGCAAATAGGTCCATGGTGAAAGGGCACCAACTGCCACAAAGGGCTTGGAACACTGATGGGTTAAAGCGCCAGAGGCACGCGCCCTGGAGGTGTTGGGAGCGCCAGTCAGCTGCCTGATGAACTGCCCCTTGTAGATGTTTAGCTGACACAGAAATCTGATACTCTAGGCTATATTCTCAATAATTGCTGGTCAGATCCGACAAGTTCCTGGATCGGGTATACCTGAGATAGTTTTTAAAGTGGACTGCTGCTACGTTGTCCATCTTGAGGAGGACACAGCATTGAGCACCAGACCACGAACGATCTTCTCAAAGTTCTAGGCAATTGATGGAACGTTCTTGCGAAGACCATCGTCTGACTGTGGAGAAATCCCCACATCTTGCCCCTTAACCCGTGCCACTTGCTTGGGACTCTATCACCAGACCTGGAAGGGAGCCGAAAATCGCCCAGCCATTCCAGGCTTCCATATGAGCCGGCCACCATTGGATTTCTTATCGACCATCTGCTGACAAGAGAACAATTTGGGAGTACATGAGACCTCTCCTGAGATTAAAGGTTTTCAACTGTTGGAGGGCGTGATAGTGTAGGGGACCCAGTAAAATAGCTTGGATTATGGACGACAGAAACTCTACCACTCTCACTATCTGGCGTAGGGAGGTGGAAGATCCGGCCAGCAGATGACATTGCTTGGGTTTGATCTTGGTCATTTTCCTGGAGGGAAGACTGAGGGTGGCTTGGACTGAGTCCACTACAAACCCAAGGAACTCCAGCGACTGAGATGGGATAAGTATTGACTTCTTCTGGTTTGCGATGAAGCTGAGCTACTCCAGGAGAGAGACTGCCACCTGTAGATGCAGCGAGATGGTTCAAGGACTTTGATTCATGAGGAGGATGTCATCTAGGTATATGATGAGACGAATGGACGAACGCCCCGGGCCTTGAGGGACTCAACCACCGGGCGCATTACCTTGGTAAAATACCACAGGCGGACAACAGACTAAAGGGAAGAGTGGTGAACTCAACGTATCCCCCGTATTAGAAAAAAACAAAACACATCTACAAAGTCCAGCCACACGTGGTTCATACCAGTTGAATATTTATCTTGTCTTTGATAATTTGTTATCTGTTTTATGGTTGTGCCTAAACTGATTATTTCAGTGTATATATTGTTGTATTGTCTGTTATGCTATTCATGTTCCATCACCAATAGGCGGCACTGAAAACCACAGCAGAATAAACTGTCGCTGTGCCTTTAGGACCGCCAAGACCTCCCTAATTCCATCATGCCCCACAGGTGACAGTTAGTTCAGTTATTTTTCCGGCTCCTTCTGTAAGGATCGTGGAAAACTGAGATCTTCACTTTTGACTTTCTGTCAAAAAGTGGCTATCCAGAGAAAATCATTCAACGGTTTTTAGTACTTTGCGTGCTTTGAACCATTTTTCTGACAAGATTAAAAAGATTATTTCATTCAGAAAATTCCCTGTTTAACAAATGCCCTTCCTATGAGAAAAAAGATAACAACATCAGATCCACACTCAGTTTGTATAGCGTGTTTGCCATCCTCTCATAATCCTGAGACATGCTACTATTGTCAACAGCTGTGTAGAAGAACTTTATCTGACAGAGAAAAGATTTGTCTCCATGCCTTGCATGAGAGAGGAAAGGTACCACCTTCAAGTGGCCTTGGAGGGTCTCAAACGTCTCTCAAAGAGCTCCCCTCTTGAGGAAGATCTAAACACAAAAAGAAGTATGGAGCAAAAACAAAAACAACGTTCTCTGTTGACTTTGAGAGGTAGGAGATTGACGTCGCGGGAAATACCTGTTTGTATTCCATTGGCATCAAGAACGACACCAGATCATCTGCCCAAACATAAATCGGAGTCGAAGCACCTGACAGCGGAGAAATCATCGTCAAGGTTGTCATCGGCTGTCCCGTTGACTGGGAGAGAACCTACGTCAAGGCCGCAGGCATCGCTGTCAGGGTGTGAGAAGAACCTCTCGCTGTCATCTCGGTCTCCTCATCGTAGGAGATTGACGTGGAAGCAACCATCGAAGCAAGGATCGACATCAAGACCATTGCCCCCATAGCGCAAGTCGACTTCATTGCACCACCACCGTTCGACATCAAGGTCCTTGCCGTCTTGTCACCGGTTGACATTGACATAGGTGCAGCAGACCTCTGGCTACGTCCAGGAGTTGATCTTCATCTCCTGGCAACAACATAGTCCAAGTTTCACTGGAGGGATCTTCATCTCCTCAGAAACAGAACACACCGATAAACCTCTCACTACGGTGGCTTGAGAGTTTTAAGCGAATAGAGAAGGCCACATTGCAGTCCAGGTTCAGATTATTTCCAAAACTACTCTCCTTCTAGAGGGTCAGTGGGCAATCCTCCCCCTCCTCCAGAGCAAAATGCTAGACCTCCATGAACTTCTCCAGGACAATCACCTTCAACACAGAAATCAAAGTCCAGAAGTCCTCTCTCTCATCCTCCAGCCAGATCTCGCCACTCTCACTCATCAAGATCTCACAGATGCAGGTGTTGATCTCCATCATGGTCTACTGATTCATCTTGTTCATCTGTACGAGACTGCTCCCCAACTCTTTCAGCTGCTCCTCCTGCAAGAGTCTCACCAGTGGATGACATCGTCACTTTTAATGACGTTCTAATTAGAGGGGCCATCAAATTCAATATTGACACACCTACCCCAGTCACATAGGCTTCCGTGATTTTCGTAACACTGCATCACAGAGCTTCAGCCAGACCGATACTTCTACTGGTTCCAGGCCTTTTAGAACCGACTCTCCCGACATTCTTAACACCTGCATCAGTAAATGCTGTACCTTCTCGTATTGCTTAAAAATATAAAGCACCTGATTAGGATCCTTTCTTTCTCAGAGCTCATTCCCCCGCCTCATTCAGTCATCATTTCAGCGACTAGATAGGCTCATACAGGGGCATTTTCATCTACTGTGCCCCCTGCGAAAGACAGTAAGAGCATTGAATCTCTTGGAAAGAAAATGTGTAACACCTCTGCATCCTACATGTAGGTCGCCAGTGTCTCTGCACTGTTAGGGATATACTACAGGGCTCTATGATTACTGTCTAGATTCACTGACAAACTGCCAAAGGAGGATAGGCAGTACTTTCAGGAAATCCTCCAGGAGGGTGGTCCGGTGGTGAACCAAGTCATCAATGCAGCGGTTGCTGACTCAGATCAGCTCATGGAATCTGTGCATCTCATTCTTCCTGGTCGAGACTCACGGGGCTTAAGCCTGAAGTCCAACACAGAATTTTAAATCTTTCATTCTATGGGAATTCATTTTTAGGCACGCATGCTGTCGATAAAATGAAAACTATGAAAACTATGAAAGCAGAGCTGGATGCTCTCAAGCAGAGGATTGGAAACACTCAAGGACTTCCGGCATAAATTCCGTCCTTATGAGTGTTGTCCTTACCAGCAGACGGTGCAAACCCTTCACTGGGCAATATAGCAATAACACCAGTCCAGATCTCACTACCATCAGCGGCGTGCAGCCAGAGGACGAGAGGCTTCTCGAACATCAGCCTCAGCTGAACACCAGCAAAGCAATGAATGGCCACTTCCCCCTTCTCTGTTATCCACTCCGTTGGGGGAAAGTATAGTTTTGCACCTGGACTAATGGCATAAAATAGCAAACGACAGATGGGTTCTCGGTATTGTTCAGAATGGATACTCCATCAGCTTCAGGTCTCCTCCACCTGCCATTCCACCACAGAGGACTTCTTCTCATCTACAAGTCTTGATGCAAGCAGAAATAGAAACTCTGCTACAAAAAGACACCATCAAATATTCCAGCCTCTCAGCTTGGCCTGGGAATATACTCCAGCTATTTGCTAGTCAGGAAGAAAGGAGTACAGACCCATTCTAGACTTAAGAATCCTAAACAAGTTCATCCGCAAAGAAAGGTTCAGGATGGTTGTTCTTCATCCGATCTAACCCCAACTCCATCAGGGGGACTGGTTGTGTGCCTCCGACCTCCAGGATGCCTACTTCAACATCCTGGTCATCATAAAACACAGGAAGTTCCTGCGGTCCAGAGCAGCATCCAAGTACTACCAGTACAAAGTTTTGCCCCTCGGGCTGAAGCCAGATCCCCGCACATTGTCCAACTGCATGGCGTGGTAGTGGCTTATCTGAGGAGAATGAAACTTCGTCTACCCCTACTTAGACGACTGGCTGATAAAAAGCCCCACACATCTCCTCACTCAACACCATCTCGAAAACCTGCATCCAAGTGCTGCAATGGTTGGGATTACAAAATCACCTTCAGGAAATCCACCATCAACCCTACTCAGGCAATGCACTACTTAGGAGCGATACTGGGCACTGAAGACACAAGAGTGTTTACTTCGGAGGAGAAGCTATCCTCAATCAACAAGTGCAGGTTTCTTCTCCTCACTTCTTCTCTGTCGGCCAGACAAGTGGCCTATCTACTGGGATTTATGGCGTCCTCCATCCACATTGTTCCCAATGCTAAGCTTCACATGCAGCCTCTTCAGACGAGTGGTCGCAGTTCTCGGGCCATTGGGAAGACACAGTGCTCAGATGGCAAAAGCCTCCGTTGGTGGATGAAGTGTCCTCATCCCTTAATAGGGGTTCCTTCTCATCAGGACCTCCCAAACAGCCTATAACTACAGATGCTTCCCTCCAGGGCTTGGGAGCTCTAATGGGTCCTCTGCAAATCCAAGGACTCTGGTCAGAAATGGAAAAACTGTACCATATCAATATGTTGGAGATGAGGGCAGTCCACCTCTCACTCAAGTCGTTTTTCCCATCCTTCCAGGCTTGCTCCCTGTTGCTACAAACAGACAATACAACCACAGTGCATTACCTGAACAAGCCATTCATCTACCAGGCACACTCAATTTAAATGCAGACACCCTTAGTGGCAACTTCGCCGAAGTTCACGACTGGGTATTAAACAACAAAGTCGAATAGGACATTTTCCAACAATGGGGTGTGCCAGATATCGACTTGTTTGCATATGCAACAAATGCAATATGCTGCTTCTTCGTGTCCAGATTTCCCCAACCAGGATCTAGAGCAAATGCACTGTTGATCTGCTGGTCAAAGGCATTGCTCTACGCTTTTTCTCCATTACCTCTCATCCCCCTATTAATCAACAAGTTCTACAGACCTAAGACCAGGATGATTCTCATTGCACCAGAGTGGCCTCGCCAATGGTGGTATCCTGATCTTCTTCACCTATCTTAAACCCCACACAGGAGGTTGCCATGCAGACTGGATCTTCTCTCCAAACTCGAGGGGAAGGTCTTCCATCCCAACCTTCCCTCTCTGAGCTTGACAGCATGGCTCCTCTATTCTTGCAATATGGACGTCTATGTCTTTCCCAAGACTGTATGGATATCTTAAAAGAATCTGGGAGACCTTCCACAAGGATGTCATACTCATTCAAGCGGAAGCGTTTTTACTTTTGGTGCATCTACAATGGTCATAACCCTATTCTAGGTCAGGAACAGGTGATCCTATCTTATTTGTTGCATTTAGCCAAATCTGGTTTGCATCTATAAAGGTGCATCTGGCGGCCAATACAGCCTACCAGAAGTCACCCACAGAGGTTTCTTTTTTCCAAATGCCTGTAGTTAAGAACTTCTTCGCAGTGTTAACGAAGATCTGTTCTCCTGTTAGGTCACCCTCTCCTTCCTGGGAGCGTAACGTGGTGCTCTCCAAATTGATGGGTCCTCCTTTTGAGCCCATTCACAAAGCCTCCCTTGGTAGACCACTTTTTTGGTGGCTATAACCTCTGCACGCAAATCCAGGCTCTTTGTGCAAAAGAAATTTAGCTGATTTTTCATGCCAACAGGGTGGTTATGAGAACTCACCCTAGTTTTTTACCAAAGGTTATTTCTGATTTTCATATCAATCAGACTATTACTTTCCCTACTTTTCCCCCAAACCTTTCCACTCCTCCTGAAAGGGCTTTACATTCCCTAGATTTTAAAAGGGTTCTTAAGTTTTACCGTGACAAAACCAAAGAAATAAGACAGTCCGACCATTTGTTCACAAATTATTGTTCCATACACATTGGCTTACCTTCTTCCAAACAAACTATCTCCAGGTGGATAGTCTCCTGTATCTCCCTTGCTTAGCAGTTAGCCAGCAAGCACATCTCCGGTAGACCGAAGGCTCATTCTACAAGGAGTAAGGCCCCCAATGCGGCCCTTCTTAGGAATTTACCCATTGCTGCGATCTGTAAGACTGCCACATAGCGCTCAGTGCACACCTTCGTTCACAATTATTGTTTTGATTCAGATACTCAGGCAGACGCCTAGGTGGAGTTTGCCTCATTCAGAAATCTCTTTGGGTAATAAGCCAGTACTAGCTTTGGTATTCGCCCGCAGACGTAAGGGATGGGCTTGTTATTCTATTCAGTGCTTATGACTATTGATGAGTATCCCCTGGAAGAGAAGGATAAGTAATACTAGTTCTCTTCCAGGGTTATACTCATCAAAGTCATAAGCAACCCTCCCATCTACCCAGACAAATACATTATGCAGCAGTTTTAAGTGGCGTGTTATCATCAAATTATAATTCTCTGTGCCATAAAAAAAGACCTATGCAAAGACAACTATTGATGGACAGAATGCAGAACAATGTCATACATTCACCCCAGTACAGAGATCTGGGCCTAAATCCATCGTTTTTTTGCTCACCATGCCATTCCAGTTTAGAGCCAGCCATATGCAAATCAGTCTTGACCCTGTGCCCAATGGCAACAGTCCAGCCCGAACTGCCAGGCCAGGTCCTCCCTGGACTGGAAACAAGCATCCTAGGACCGGTTTCGGGGTTTCACCCCTCTTCAGCCAGGATAGCTTCATTCCAGTGGCATGGAGAGCACGGGACTCAAGTCTGAGCATACCCGTCCCACTCGGGGTGACGAATGCAAAAACAACTATTGATGGACAGAATGCAGAACAATGTCATACATTCACCCCAGTACAGAGATCTGGGACTAAATCCATCCATGGGGTGAATGTATGTACAAACTGGTGTGGTGTGGTGAGCAAATAAAACGATGGATTAAACCCAGATCTGTGACTGGGGATGAATATTTGATTTGTTCAGCATTCCATCCATCATTTGTTCTTTTTGCTTTTGTCCTTATTTCTTGGCACATGAGCTTAGAGCTTTTGTGGCAGGCAAAAGCCACATGCAAGTCAATTGTCATGTGCACCCTATATGCAGAGAAGTTTTAAGGCATGGGCAAAGTGGGCACTGGACCATGGCCCCCGAATTTCAGGAGACCCTGTCTTTCAGGAACCCCTGATAGGACCCGCTCTGTTCCACAGACAGTCCTGTCCTGATGACCTTGAACGATTCTTAAAGTTAGATTGTTTTAGATACGGTTTTCCGCTAATGTATTTCAAATATGGGTAATATGTGGAAGTTTACAACAGACATTTTGCAGTAAAATGTTGTCTTTATGTTTTTTACCATCATGCAACATCCATAAAAAAGTTTCTTTTAGATTGAAACAGGGCCTCATATAAGAAAGGGATGGGCTCATAGAGATTATTTGCAATTACATTAGTGAGCTGCTGCTCTACTACACTATTAAAAAAAAATATTACAGTCCCTGAATATTAGAGGGATACACATTCAGAATATGGACCAATATGTCTGTGCACGTCCTGTGACCTGGCCTAAGAGGGCATGAAAGTGATGTAATTGGATCATGAATGCAAAACTGTTCTGAACCGGGGCCCCCAAAATCCTTTAGCTGTCCCTGCCTATATGTCCTACATTCTTATTATATATTGGAATAACATTATAGTTGATTTAATCACACAGTTATATGCCTGCCACTCATAGCTAATCCCCAGTTCAGCTTCCACTTATTGTAGTATGTTTGTGAAAGTGCATAGACCAATGTATGTATGTTACACTTGTCAACTTGAACTGACCATTTCATGTTTGGTCAGTGCCACAGATTAGTGCGTACTTATTTTCCAACTTTTGAAAATCGCGTGTTTGCTTCTTCTCTAATTCATGCTGCAACTGTGCATTTTTCTCTTCAAATAAAGGCTATTTTGGATACTTCTGCTTGCTCATCCATGCCCCAGTTATTTCAGAAGTATCTAAATTCGTCGCATCACTACAAAAAATGATTTCCAAACATTTGAAAGATGTGCTTTATTTACCAGTTCTAATCACTAAATGTTGAAGAGCTGTTTTCCTTTCAAAGGTAAGCAAGTTGCTCTCTTGTGACTCTGGAAATTACAGACCACTGGATATACCATGTTAAAGTTTGAAAAGGTATTACCCTGCTGGGGTATGGCTGGTCTTGTTCTTTGCCCTTCTCACACCTACCTACTGCAGCGATGCTTCAGGGTTTGCCATGTATTGTGTCATTATACAAAAAAACAGGGCAGCTTTGTTGTTAACAATGCTCTTAGGTCTAGCAGACTGATGTAATTCAGAGTTATACTATGTATGAGATAAAATATCATGTGCGCTTATGTGAGGCTGGCTCCTTCAGGATAAGGTTGTAGTGAATAGGTGAGCCCACAGTTCAGTGTTACTATAAACAAGTAGGCCTTTTCCAGGTCACCATTTTGGCAGTGTAACATGTCTAGTGTAGATTCTGATTACTGGCCATAGTTTGTGGTTTCTCATGCTGTTCCCACACCTCCCCACTTGTGTCGTTTTTCTATGCAAACTACCAATATTTCCTTGTGATGGCCTATAACTTCTTGTAAGTGCTAGTTGGCCCTGGAATTGCATGCACCCTTTTCTTGTGAATTAACATTATCACCATTTCCTTTACATCTTTGGATACTGGGTGGCTTACACTTATTTTCCTCTCAATGCCCATTCCCTCTGCAAGCACGCCATGGAAATCTGGGACACCATCACCACCCTCTCTGCTGACGTTACAGTCATCACTGAAACAGGACTTAACTCCTCCTCGAACTCTGACATTGCCACCCCAACACCCGATGGCTACAATATGATACACCTAGACCGCACCAACAAACACTGGAGGGGCATCACCATCATCTTCAAAGAAACTATTTGATGCATTGCCACCAACGATGACTCAACACCCCTCATGGAACACCTCAACTTCCAACTGTAGACCAACGCCAAGACCACAATAAGAGGCCCCCTTGTATACAGACCCCCGGTACCCCTACCGGCTTTCTGCAACGCATCTCCAACCTCATTACTCCCTCAGCCATAGACTCTTACTACTACGTCCTATTCAGCAACCTCAATTTCCATGTCGGTGACCCCAATGATACCAACTCCACCACCCTCCTGGAGAACCTGAACAACACCACTCTCATCCAACTGGTTACGAATCTACGCACAAACCTGGACACATACTCAACTACATTTTCACCTCCAGCGGCAGACTCAAATTCAGCCACGTCACAGAACTCACCTGGACCAACCAGGCCATCATTCACATCATCATCTCCGATGCGCTGCACACCGTATCCAAGCATCACAGCTCCTCCACTTCAGCTGAGGCAAGGTAACAGAGATACGGTGGACTCAGGCCCACAGCGCCACCTTACCCGAAGCTTCATCAGACCTTGACTAGGCCATCCAGAACTTCTCTATATGGATTACCAAATGTGCCAACATAGTACCCAACCAGCAAAATCCACCAAAGACTCAAAACAAGCCAGCTGGTACCCCCAGAGTTTAGAACCCCCAAGAGCAACTGTAACCGACTCGAGTGACAGTGGCGTGCCATAAGGAACCCCTCTGACAGAGCCACTAACAAAGCAGCCCTCAGCAAATACAAGGGGTGCATCAAGGAAGCCAAGAGAACAGCCATCACAGCCTGCATTGATTTATCGGCCAACAACACAAAAGAACTCTTAAAATAGTAAAGGAATTCTACAAACCAGCACTCAATCCACCCCTCTCAAGAAGTCTGTGACACCCTCTCGTACTACTTCCACAGCAAGTTTGCACCATCTACAACAATTTCGACCCCCAACCCACCGCTCTCAATCTCAACCGCCTCAGCCAACCAACACACACCAGCCGAATGATCACCACTTGGTCTCCGCGCTCCACTCAGACCACCACAGCCATCATGTCATCCATTCACTCCTGGGCACCCACAGTACCCTGCACCCACTGTCTTTTAAACCTTGGAACCAACCCTATCAGCATGATACTCACCAGCATCATCTACACCTCCATCACCACAGCAGCTTTCCGGGACAAAGGAAACACGCAGAGGTCAGACCCCTCCTAAAAAAAACTCAGCAAACTCAAAAATTATCGACCGACCCCCCTGCTCCCCTACCCGGCCTAAGTACTCGAGAAGGCCATCAACAACCAGCTTACAGAATACTTGGAACAAAGCCACTTACTTAATGCCTGCCAATCAGGATTCCGTGGCAACCACAGCACTAAGACTGCCCTGATTGCTGCCACAGATGACATCAGAACCCGCCACAACTGTGTTGACTGTGGCCCTGATCCTCCTCAACATGACTGCTGTTTTCGAAACGGTTTCCCACCACACCCTCATCAACACACTCTACAACATCGGCATTCAGCAAAATGCCCTGAAGGGGATTGCCACTTTCCTCAAAGGATGCACACAAAGCACCCGGCTGCCTCCCTTCACATCCGAACCCAAGAACATCTTATGCGGCGTACCCCCAAGGATCACCCCCCAGCCACACCTTGTTGAGTGCCTACATGACACCCTTTGCAGACATCGTCAGATTCCACGGCTTCAACATAATTTCCTATGCAGACGACACTCAACCTATCCTCTTGATCACCGAAGACCCCTCGACCACCAGAATCAACTTCTGCGATGCCATGACCAACGTAGCCAACTGGATGAGAGACAACTCAACACTGACAAGACAGAAGTACTGATCTTTGGGAAGAACACAACTGTATGGGACCACCGCTGGTGGCTAGCAGAACTTGGACAAACACCCACACCTATAGACCATGCAAGCATCATCCTCGATAACGAAGTAAACATGAAATGACAAGTCAACGCAGTCGCCTCCTCCTGCTTCCACACCCTTCGCATGCTCCGCAGAATCTTCAGATGGATCCCAGTCAACACCAGAAAGACCGTCACTCAGGCCCTCGTCACCAGCCGCCTCTACTACCGCAAAGCTCTCTACACCGACATCTCCAGCCAGCTCCTCAAAGGACAATAGACCATACAGAATGCTGCAGCCCGACTCATCCTGGACCTCCGCAAACCGGACTCACATTACCCCTCATCTCTGAAACCTTCACTGGCTCCCCATCCAGAAGAGATGCCAGTTGAAGATCCTCTCACATGCCTACAAAGCTCTGCATGATCAAGGACCGGCCTACATCAACCAATGACTTAACCTCTTCAGTGCCCATGACGAGATAGTCTCGTCATGGAGCACGGTTGCGCTGTGCCCATGACGAGACTATCTCGTCATGAACCCCGCCCGCTAATGTAACGCCCGGCACAGGGCGGGGAAAGGGCGTGGCACTGAAGGGGTTAAGTTTCACCTACCCGCAAGACACCCGAGTTCCTCCTCACTAGCCCTGCATCGGTCGCAGCCGCAGAGGGAGCTGCTCCTGCTCCTACATTGCTGCCAAGACCTGGAACGACCTACCCCTCCATCTTTGAACAGCACCCTCCCTGGCGGACTTCAGGGAGAATCTCATTACCTGGCTCTTCGCCAGAGACATCACACCCACAGCGCCCGGATACCCCTAGGGGTGACAGTGCTGTGCTATACAAATGCTGATTGATTGATATTTTGATGTGGAGCTAATACCTCCTACTGTGAAATGTATAGTCCATGACCTGTCCATTTGCACTGGTGTATGCGAGGGTGGTTTAGATATAGGTATGGCAACAAAAAGAACATGAGTGATGTCTGCTGCAATTCTTTTTTAATTTCTTCATTGGCGTCAAGTAGATTCAAAAGCATACATGTACATATTTCCATCACTTAATATATAGTTAGCATAGCAACGAAAGACATCCCTGAATATGCGCCGCTGGAGGGTAGACTATTGCAGAAAGAAATTGCCTCTAAGGCAGTCTCATGGACATATAAAACAATAATTAATGACATCCCTGATAATTTGAAGACTCTGCGCTCCAAATGGGAGGACACCACAGGCCCATTGGAAGACATTGACTGGGAGGGGGCCCTGATGCACCCTAGGGAGGTGGCCATCAAGCTATGACTTCGGTTAATTTAATATAAAATCCTCCACAGGGTCTATTAGGGCATGGCCCGACTGCACGCAATGGGAAGAGCGGAGTCACCTTACTGTCTCTGTTGTGACACCGATCGACGTACACTTATACACACGTTATGGGACTGTCAGAGCATCCAAAGATACTGGGCCTGGATAACAAAAGAACTAAATGATATACTCAGACTACAGGTCACTAGGGAACCTAAATATTTGCTACTTGGAATCCCCACAGACATTGCTCTCCCTATGTATAAACTACTCCTATATAATCTGGGGTTCATAGTGGCCCAACGAGATGTTGCGAAGCATTGGGGAAAAGCAGACATCCCCACCCTAAAAGAGTGGAGAACCAGTATGGACCTCTATGTGGGGGCAGAAAAGACAACATATGCAGCCAGAGGTTGCCCCAAAAAGTCACTAGGCTATGGGCACCATGGCTGAGTTACTATGGCCTATAAATTGAAGAAATGGAATTCCATAACAGACGCCTACCCAAACACAAGGGTAGTTAAAAATGTGACTTCTAGCCATACCTGTATGATAGTGGAAAAAGAGAGGCAACTCCCACACAGGGTGAGGGGAAGCAGCATTGTTTTGAGGTTTGTGAATTCATATCTCTGGTTCCCTCAAGTGAATAACAACTGTAATACTGCTGGACAGAGTATGTGATGATTCTCCTACGACTGTATTGACTGGTATATTCTTTTCATTTTGTTTTGTGTTTGTTGAGAATAAAATAACAA
The DNA here is from genome assembly GCF_964204655.1 of Triturus cristatus. Classification (NCBI taxonomy): domain Eukaryota; kingdom Metazoa; phylum Chordata; class Amphibia; order Caudata; family Salamandridae; genus Triturus; species Triturus cristatus. The sequence goes on along the minus strand of NC_140586.1, from coordinate 79,946,182 downwards.
TAAAATATATTCCCCCAAAAAGAATAATATATAGTTAGCAGCATGTAAGCTTTAATGCATTACATGTATACAATGTGGAGCTGCAATATGATTCAGTTTTGACATTTTCCTTTTTCTTGCTCCTCTATTGCTTGTTACTCAATTCCAATATTTATCATAAGCTACATCTTATACAGGTGAACACATGCAGGGCCCGATTCACAGAACTAACTTTAGACAAATCCTAAACTTACTACCATTTTGGTATTCACAGAAGGCACTTACTCATTTTGGTATTCACAGAAGGCACTTACTCATCAATGAGTAAGTGCCTTCTGTGAATACCAAAATGAGTAAGTTACTCAAAATGAGTAAGTTACTCAATTCAATTCAAATGAACTTTATTCGGTTATTAAAAAATAACCATAAAAGCACAATTAAAATATTACACCAAAATTCCACAAATTTTTACAGTAAATGGATAAAAAATCAATAGATGCAGATAAAAAACTTCGTTAAGACATCACAATTGACTTACGATATCTAAAAACATTTTTTAAAAACACGGTTACAGAGGCAATAACATAAACGTTGTCCAAATACTGCAAAGCCAAAAATGCTGGTCGACATTGTCTCAGACCCAGTTTTTTTAAAACAGGAATAATCCATGTTTTCCTAGGTTTTGAATAAAATGTACAAAAAAACATAATGTGAATAGATGACTGGGCTGATATATCATCACATGGACAATTACAGAGTATTCTAGACCAATCATTTACCTCTGGGAAACTCAAAGATCGATGCAAAATGTCTAGTCTAAATCGTGTCAACAGAAACCTGTCATAATCCCTAGTAGTTAACAGAATATATGGTTGGGCATTTATCGAAGTCAAGGTAAGATGGTGTGCTACCACGGAAGTCTTGGCCATCTCGCTTGAAAATCTGACTTCATTCATGTATAGCAAGCAAATATTTTTAAGATCCTTCCTTGATACCCTACACATAGTGGGTGGGTCATTATAATATTCAGCATGGCCTATTTGAATCAAGAAAGATTTGACGTATTTCAACCATCTTATATGTTTTGTCCCATCAATACCCAATACATCCTTTAAAACTTGGCGATTAAAAGCAGATTCTTCGGTCATCCAAACCCTATGCCACAAGAGAACAGGCTGTATCTTAATCACATCCCCGATATACGGCAGACCCAATTCAGTGTGACAAATAAAAGTTGACGTACTCTCTGGTACTGCTAAAAGATACCTGAGGAAGATGTTTTCTGCCAATTGTAAAGAATTAACATTGGCGTATCCCCAGATACCAGCCCCATAAGTGGCAATCGCCACACATGAAGCTCTATAGATTCGTAGCAGTTCACCCGGAGAGCGTCTACCCAATTTCCTACTGAAATTGGTTAGGGCCATCAGTGATTTGCTGAACAACAACCGTCTTTCTTTAATGGCCCTGCTCCAAGAACCTGAGTGATCAAATAAAATCCCCAAGTATGAGAAGGTTTCCGTACACTCTATGGCCCTAGTATTAATATAGACAGAATTTTTCTTTTTGATAGTCCCAATCCCACATTTCATAGAAAATGTTTTTGAGCAATTAATTGTGAGGCCCAGATTGGTCATGAAATCTGTAAAAGAGGTTACTACCCTTTGAAGAGCAACGGGAGTGCGTGCCATCAGGACCGCATCGTCAGCATAAAGGAGTGCAGGGATAGGTCGTGTGGCTACCATCGGTAGGTCCCTGCACTCCTTTACTAAGACACCTTCTAGATTATTTATATATAAAGAAAATAGGAATGGGGCAAGGACACAGCCTTGCCGTACTCCTCTAGAAACCCTAAAGTGCTTAGTGCAATCTCCCCCTTGTCCAAAACGAACCCTTGCCTTCGCTCCCGAGTATAGCTGCCTTAAAAATAAAATAATGTGATTATCCACCCCCAGCCCCTCTAAAATCTGCCAAAGCTTTTCATGAACTACACAATCGAATGCTGAGGTTAAATCAACAAAAGTCAAGTACAGCTTTTCCTTTTTAGCTTTGATGTATTTGTCTAAAAGAATATGTAGATTTAGACCCTGGTCGATTGTTCCTAGACCCTTACGGAAGCCGTATTGCAGGTCGCTTAGAATAGAATGATCTTCAGCCCACGCATGTAATCTGTCCAAGACCACACGTCCAATGATTTTAACGGTAGAATCCAATAATGAAATTGGACGATAGCAGGCCGGATTCGATCTGTCACCCTTTTTAAAAATAGGGACTATGGTAGATTCATACCAGGATGATAAAAACCCACAAGAACAACATGCATTAAAAAGTAATGTTAAAAGTGGTCCCCATAAATCCATATTATTCTTAAAAAGGTCGACCGGGATACCATCCGGCCCCGGCGCCTTACCCCCTAGACTGGCCGATATAGCCAGTTTAACCTCACACAAGGTAAAATTCAATCCACAGTCCTGAAAAATAGGTGTAGACTCCACAACAGCCTCATGTAACATATTTCCCTGGGCATCCAATGTTTGATTAGTATAAAGCTTGGAGTAAGTTACTCATTTTGGTATTCATAGAAGGCACTTACTCATCAATGAGTAAGTGCCTTTTGTGAATACCAAAATGAGTAAGTGCCTTCTGTGACTACCAAAATGAGTAAGTGCCTTCTGTGAATACAATAATGAGTAAGTGCCTTCTGTGAATACCAAAATGGTAGTAAGTTTAGGATTTTGTTTTAAGTTAGTTGTGTGAATCGGGCCAGCAGTGTATTAATAATCTTCACCATGTAGGAAACTACAGAAACCTAACATCATAGTTCTTAACAAACAGATGAAAACTGCTTAGTTTCAGCAATGGTAGCGATTACCGACAGCTATTGAGATGCTCTTGGTTGCGGCCGGAGAAAGACCTGGGGAGGGCACACACCATGAGGGGCAGCAGTTCTAGGCAAGCATTCCCGCTGGGCACTTCAGCTCAACAGTCCTTGGGGTCAAAGCCCTGGTAGGGGGATCAGGGTAAGATGCAGCTCCAGTACTTTCCCTGCTAAGAAGTGGTCATTATTGGTCTGTGTCTTTTGTATTTAGGGTTGTATTCAAGGAGGCATGTTACCACCTCTGTCCATAAATTTGCAAATGGTCTTCTTCATACCCCCTGTACTCCTCAGTGCGTAGTGCTGTGCCTTCAGCAGTTGTCCATTTTCCCACTTTTATTCTCCACCGGTTATGGGGGGCCATGAGGCAATTTCCAGTGGCGGTCAATGTCCCTGCGGGCAACCCTCAATGCCAGGTTTAGGAACTTATTCCCACCTTTTTTCTCAGGTTTCCAGGTATATAGTCCTAGAAGGCATATTTTTATGTATCAAAATGGTGCTAACCTAATAAATGCTGCTGGTCATTCATGACCTGGTGCCAGAAGCAATGTATTATTGGGCAGCCCCACACCATGTGTAGGAAGCCTGCATCATTTAGGGTGCATCTGTGGCAACTTCCCTCCATGGTATACAGCTGACATTCAATCTATGTGGTGTGAGGTATGCACAGTGCAAGTAGTTGAATTGGGTGTACTTAAATCTTGTGCTACATGTGTAGGTGTAGGTGCACTCCAATGTCTGACTCCACACCTTTACAGTGAAGGATCTACCAATACAGACCTCCTTCAAAATTGGCAGGTCATCTGTTGTAATCCAGAAATAACTCGCCAATAGGTCGATTCACAATAAAGTATATACTTTATTCAGAGCACATAAGTAGCGTTGGTGTTCCCATTACAGCCAGCATACAACTGCCAGTAAAGGAACACCTCTATGAGGCATCCCATAGCAACCTTAGAACATACACTAGAATGAAACATTTAAAGCACCATAACCTATAAAACATTGCAACAAGTACCAAACATAACATATCCTCTTCCCTTTATCTCTTTTCCCAATCACCATACAAAGTACATAATATGAGCTACAACATTAGGGAACAAGCAGATTAAACAACTTATCTATCACCACATACATAATCTTGTAGATACCTTGGTGGGCACCTAGATCTCTGCGGTAACATTCTATTATTGACACCATCACCCCGGTCCTCACTAACAACAGAGGGTCGATTTTTACATATTTCTTCGTCACTGATGAAAAGATAAGGATTTAGATTGCTATCCTGCTTACCTCTCTCATCCTTTCCCTGAATGGCATCTTTCTTGTAAAGAGCAACTCTCCTTAAATTCCAATTCTCTCCATTATATAGTGTAACATGCCTACTGTGCACATTTTTTACTTTATACGGACCCCAAAATTTGGTAAACCCAGCCCCAATCTGTCCAGGCTTAACCTTTACCCAATCATTGGGTCTTATAGAAGTACTATGTGGAGATGTTTTACCCTCCTCCACTTTGTCATAGTCCAAATTGGCTAAGCCAATACACTCCTTCATCCATGCTGGGATTCATTTGGTACTGGCAGGACGCCCTCTCATGACAGCAAACGGAACCTTTCCAGACACCGTATTCACTGTTGTGCGATATGCCCACACCAAATCATTGACCATGGATTTCACATCTTTACTATTTACTATTGCCATTTGGATAACTCCTTTCACCATGCGATTTGCTCTTTCCACAACTCCATTTTCCTGTGGGTTGTAAAAAGATGTTCTAGTGTGTACTATTCCACATGACTTCAAATAAGAAGTCATTTCCACAGAAGTCAATTGCGTGCCATTATCAGTAATTAACCTAACAGGGTATCCTTCTTCTTTGAAAATGTTAGACAAAACTCTAATAGTATTTTTTGTAGTGATTTCCCTTACAAATTCAACAATTAACCATTTGGACATCACATCAACAATGACTATTCCAAATCTTAGTTCTGCATTCAAACCAACAAACGGGCCAATAAAGTCAAGACAAATAGAATGCCAATGTAACCCTGGAACATCTATCTTACCTACATCATGTTGATTGCCTACCTTTAGTCTTTTTTCACTCTCTACACACTCGGCACACCTCTCAACCCAATCAGACACCTGTTGATCCATTGCAGGCCACCAAAAATGCTCCCTTAACCTTTTCTTTGTGAGTGTTTGCCCCATATGACCCTCATGGGCCAATTTGAACAAAGAAAATCTCAAACCTTGTGGAGGGATGAATTTGTCATCCTTCATTATGATGTTACCTTCTTTATCAAACATGAAAAGCTCTTCCAAAACTTTCACAAAAGGTCTCACACCAATCGGAAGTGTACTTTCCCTCCTATTTCCCTTAATAATTAAATCTTTAACTGCCTGAAGGACCTCATCCTTTAACATACCATCATTCCACTGATTCCTATTTATGGCTCCATTACATAATTCCACTAACTCATCAACTGTTGCAACTGCACCTTCGTATTGGAATGCTTCAACCTTCATTTTATCAACTTAATTCCAAGGTAAAGGTAGTCTAGACAACCCATCAGCTTGACAATTTTTCCATCCTGGAATATACTCAACTCTGTACAGATATTCTTGTAAACGAGCTGCAAGTCTAGCCAACCTTGCTGATCCCTTGCCTGCCGCACCAGGAGATAAGATCTTGATAAGAGGTTTGTGATCCGTCTGTAAAATAAACTGAAAACCCCACAAATACATACGAAAATATTCAGCACCCCAAGCTGCTGCCAAAGCCTCTCTTTCAATTACCGAGTAATCCCTTTCAGAATTAGTAAGGGACCTTGAAGCAAATGCCACTGTTTTGACGCCAGATGTGTGTACTTGTGCCAATACAGCCCCTATACCCACCGCACTAGCATCTACCGTAAGGACTGATTTTAATTTAGTGTCAAATGGGGTTAGAATCTTCGCCTCACAAATCTCTTTTTTAATCATATCAAAAGCTCTTTGTTGTTCTATGTCCCAGGTAAATTTGTATCCCTTCCTTAGAAGTATTTTAATTTTCTCTGTCTTTTCCGCAAAATTATGTACAAATTTTGCATAGTACTCAATGAGTCCTAAGAAAGGTCTAAGCTGGTCCTTGTCTGATGGGCTGGAGCCTTTCTTATGGCCTCAACCAGATCACGTTTTGGTTTGATACAGTCACACGACAAGGTGTAACCTAGGTACTCCACCTCTTCCACAGCAAATTAACACTTCTCTTTTTTAAGTGTTAAACCTGCATTATCCATTTTGTACAACACCTCCTTTAAAACCAAATCATGGCATTATTTTGTTTCCCCAAATACCAAAACATCATCCTGAAAATAAACAACATTCTTTGTATCTTTCAAAACTGAACCCATCATTCGTTGGAATACCCCAGCAGCGGATGCCAACTCAAATGGCATCCTAGTGAACTGAAAAATCCCCTCTGTCGTGATGAATGCCGTCAATGGTTTTGATTCTGCATGTAGTTTTATTTGGTGGTACGCACTGCGTAGATCTAGTTTTGAAAAATATCTCCCTCCTTTCAAAGATAGGATAAGTTCATTTATATTTGGTAACGGGTAATTATCAACCACAATATTTTGATATAGAGTGCGCAAGTCCACACAGAACCTGTAACTACCATCAGGTTTGCCTGTGATGACAACGGGTGAAATCCATCTTGATGTCTCAATCTGCTCTATAATACCCTGTTCCACCATTTCACATAGCATTCGTTTAACCTCCTGCCTAGCAATAATAGGCACTTTCCCAACCTTATGTTGCATTGGTACTGCATCAGGTTTTAATACAATCTTGTGAACATAACCTTTCAGTTCACCAATCTTATCTGAAAATATATTGCTCATTCCTTCAATAATTGTGTTGGTTGTGATCTCATCCACCACCATCACTTGGTGTTCAGCCCTTGGGTTTAAGATTATGTGTAGGTCATACTGATGTGCCCATCCCAATATAGGTGGTCCACTGTGGGCCACATACACTTTCCCCCTTGCACATCTATCGTGGAAATGCATATCCGCCACCATGAATCCTATAATATCTATTTTTTTCCCTTGGTACCCTCCAGGGTTGATGTCTTTTGGGAGTAATTTTTCATCAGGCCAATTCTGTTCGAACAATGCATGAGGAATGATTGTCCAGAACGAACCCGAATCCACCATTAATTCAACTTCTTTTCCAAGGACTGTGAATATTGCTTTGGGTCTTGATCTCCTTCCTACTGGATCTACCACGTTTTCTTCATCCACACACAAAATTTTATTTACCCCTTCCACTTCACATAATGATGTAATATTTCCTACCTCGCTTTGCACAACTGATACCTTAGGTTTGTATGTTTTTACACATCTTATAAAAATGACCTTTACGGCCACATTTCTTACACTCTTTGTCGATGGCATAACACTTTTTATAATCTGCAGTATGGTATGTGCTTCCACACCTAGTACACATTCTTTCATATGACTTACTGGTATCTGAATTCGAACTAGAGTTATTAGTGTATTTTTTCCCATATACACCCTTCTTCCCATTCACATCCGTATTTTTAATGACGCCCAGTGCTGCCACGTCATCTTTATCTATGTACGTTACTGCTGCAGAATTCTCTTTCTTTTCCATCTCCTTCATACATGTCTCGGATTGCTCCACCAGCTTAGCTATATCAATAGCGTTTGACAATGTGGGATTCTTTGCCGCCCATAATCTTTCTTGCATTTTTTTGTTTCGACATTGTACTATAAATTGATCTCGGATCATCTCTTCCCTCATGCCACCAAATTGACAATTTAGAGACAACTCTCGTAAGCGTGTTACAAACTGATCAATAGTTTCATCACACTTCTGTGGCTGCGTATAAAAATGTATGCCTACACATTACTATGTTTATCTCCTTAGCATATTGTTTCTTTAGTCTTTCATTCGCTTCCAAATATACATTTGCTATCGCCCTTCCTTCTGCATCCACCCCAACTGGCAAAAATGTAAAAGCATGTTGCCCCTCCTTTCCTAATGTACTTAATAATAGGGCCTTTTTCCTTGATGCACTGAAGTCTTTACCATCAAGAGCTTCTATATAATTCTCAAATATTTCTATCCACTCATCCCACTCAATAGGAGGATCACCAGGTTGTTGTAGAAACAATGGTGGTGCTATTATATTAGCATTATCCATTATACTGTATTATTGAATTCAATTCAAACTAATAATATCACGTATGCGTATTATTGACAATACCGTATAATGATTTTTTTTTTTTCTAGTGGTCAAATTCTCACTATCAGTCTGATTTCCTGTTGTTCTACTTTAAACCTGTCAAGGAAAACATTGGTAACAAGAACTTTTTTTTTTAACAGAAGTAATATCTAAGAATCTTTTCACTCATAAAAGAAAACACCCTCGTATCATAAATTCCTTAAAAATTGCCTCCGGTATTCCTATAAGATGAATGTTAGTTCCAATATTCTCGATCTGGGCTTGAACACGAAAGAAACGATGTGTGCGTGATAAATCTCTGCTCTTTCGACGAAGAGTTCGTCTCCTTGGTAACCACAAAACAAATATGGCCGCACCCCTTGCGTGAGTACGTCCCTACGTTTCGACGCCTGCGTTCCAGTGATTCCTTACGCTTGTAGAATCATCATCACTGTTGCATGAGAACACTGGCACAAAGACGTTCGTCAGACTCTTCTTATGGAACTTCCCCGCCACGCGCTGATGTGATTATATGAAATCCAGGTAACCGCTGTGCTCACAGTTTGTTAAAATCCAATTTGTTATAATGGTAAAAACCATAAAACCACAACAGAACCTGCCTCCATTTGATGAATCACCTCCCTGATACAGGAGTCAAGTTACATCCGTCGCTCCCCCGCTCCAGACATATTTCTCGTTTCAAGCTTGAATGCACACGGAACTAGCGCTCCAACAATAGTTGCACTCTTAACAGCGATATCCTTACTGTTAGTGCTTTCGTCCTCTGTTCGATCAGCTTAGTTCCCTTCTTCTAGTATTTATCATGTTAGGTCGATTCCTTAACACATCGTGAGCTCTTTTACCAACGCTGTCTTCACTCTGCGCTCATTTCATTACTTGCTGGCCAATCGTCGCCATCTGTTGTAATCCAGAAATAACTCGCCAATAGGTCGATTCACAATAAAGTAGATACTTTATTCAGAGCACATAAGTAGCGTTGGTGTTCCCATTACAGCCAGCATACAACTGCCAGTAAAGGAACACCTCTATGAGGCATCCCATAGCAACCTTAGAACATACACGAGATGTGAGAAGTTGGCCTGATGTATGATGTCACTAGTTCTAGTGTACACCTTATATCAGTCCAAACAACCCTTATGGTGATTGGTTGTAAAGTCAACCTTATAGACCAGCTATCCTAGTGGTAGCATGGACAAGAGCAGTCTTAGGCTAAACTCTGAATGGCATGTGAAGCCAGCTGTTATACCAGATATAATCCCTTGAATACCAAATGAAAGGACACAACAACAGATATATATATAAAATAAAGTGTATTTATTCTAGTCAAATCCTCAGCACTCTTTATGAGATTCGAGGTAAGTACAACACAGTCTTATTTAAGCATACATTAAGTCACACAGGTAAGTAATACAGTTAGGCCCTAGGGGCCACGCAAACCATATACTAAAGAAGTGGTATGAGGACCACTGTCACGGAAATAGAATAGGCCTAGGCCTAGGGAATCGCTGGGGCTACACTACACTACCAACAGTTAGGAAGTGGGAGGCCCACGGGATTCAGGTGCAGAGTGGAAACACTCACGCGTAATGCGTAAAAGTCGATAGAATCACTAGCAGTTAGAAATAAGCAGTTTTAGGACACTTCTGGTATAGCTAGAAAGTCGAGACTCGGAAACTAGACCCTAGGATAGTCAATACCCTTGTGAGCACCGGAGTACCCAAGTTACCTAACCCACGGGCTGCAGGTTCATAGGTGTGAACTTGCGTCGGGTTTCGTCGTGGACTTCTATGGATGCCTGAAGGAAGGTTGCTGACAGGCAGTTAGTGAAGAGTGTCCGGTGGATCCCAAGGCCGGGATCAAGAAGGAAGGATACCTGTAAGCAGAAGGGACAGAGTCTGGGTCACTAGCCAGTGACCACGTGGAACCAGGAAGGAACCAGGCGATGTCGTGAAGATGCAGGTGAAGAGGTGAAGCTTGTCGCAGCAGCCACAGGTACCAGGAGACGTCGAGGACGACCAGGACCAGGAGGCGAGCTGTCCCACGAAGGCTCTTGCTGTCGGCAGCGTCGAAGTCGAACTAGGACTCACCAAGCCTTGGCAAGCGGAACCCACGAAGAATGGAGGACTTGCTTCTGGTGCAGACCAGGAAGGTCTGGGGTGCTTCTCTTTTGCAGAGGAGCAGGAGCCAGTCTGGAGGAGCCAAACCAGCAGTGGAAATTCAAAGGTGTGTCGTCGCAAAGGCCGATAGCCAACCGGCATGCAACCGGACAGACGCGGCAAGCAGGAAAACACAGAAGGGCCCCACGCAGGACTCGTGGAGTGTGGGGGGCTGATCTTCGGTGCAGATGGTGCTTGGGGTTGGGGCTTCTCAATCCCCGGTGCACAACTTCGAGGGTGCCTCAGAAGCTGCGCTGGAAGATACTCTCCACTTTTCCCAGGTAGCCGGTCCCACGTCTCTCGTCGCCTCCACGGATCTCAGCTCGGCTGTGGATGTGCATCAGGGTCGGAGAAGTCTGGAAGTCAAGGCTCTGGTCGGGCTCTGCAGTCGGTCCCTCGTAGAACTTCAGCAAAGCAAAGGGTAAGTCTCTTGATGGTGCCTGTTTGCACAGGGTAGCCACTCCTTGGCCACAAGGGAGATTCTTCAGTCTTCTTCTTTCGTCGAATGTCGAAGGTCCAGAGTTTCTGTTCAAGTTGTAGGTTCAGGATAATCTAATCTCCTGGGGCACAGCTACCACACTTATACTAATCTGGGGGGCTGGGTTGCCTGCTAGGTCACGCCTTATGGGTGGGACCTGGGAGGGGGATGGTTACACCCCCTTCCCTTTGTCCAGTTTCGCGCCAGGACTGGGGCTGCAGTGCCCCAGCACTGGTTTGAACTGGACTATGCATGGGACACCTTGTGTGCCCCAGGCAGTGTCTCGTTTCTTTCATCCCTCCCTGCCCCAATACACTAAGGCCTGTCTGGGGTGGTGCTCGCACCTCCCAAGGCAGGAAACCTATTGTCCAAGCCTCCCGTGCCGGGATCACTCCCAGCAGCAGGAGGTCAGACTTGTGTCGTGGCAGCAGTATCCATTTTGTGATGCTGGGGCTCTGGTTAACTTTAACCGGGTAAGTAGGTTACAACATGTCTTCTCCCTCTAGAAGGGGGGAATAATATCCTCATCACCAGAAATGGTATGGGGGTATTATTCCAAAGTGTTAGACACCTTACACGACATGTTTTGATAAAGCCAAACCATAGTTACCATAACCGTTTAAGATTATAAGGCACTTTAAGAGTATATGGTAGGCTATATCATAGAACAGCTATAAGGACATGGTTCCGAAAGCTGCAGACAGGCTCAGCTCATGCTAGAGCACCATCTCACATGTTACCAAGCACTCTGCCTCCAGGATTGTTAAGGCCTGCCATAGGAGTGACTGATAGGTACACATGTGTCTATATATAAGGTAGGTATAAGAATACTACACCTAAGCAAGGGGTGATTACACGACCTTGCCCCAGCTGAGTGATCAGCCAGTTGTGTCTGATTGGGAAGCCAGACCAGGGGTGGCGTAATACATGCTGCAGCCCCTGGGAGGCCTAGGGTACACCTATGCCCTGGGTACCTAGGGTACACTGTACAGAGTCCAATAAGGTGATCCTTACCAATTGTGTATGTACCTAAGGTACATGGAGTCCATTTTAAAGAGAGCAGACAGACTGAGACCCTGAATGGCAGGATCTCAGGCCAACTAAGTCGAAAAACCAGCTAGACACTAGGCAAAAAGTTGGGGGTAACCATAGTCAGATATCCACCTTCCTACACTAGAATGAAACATTTAAAGCACCATAACCTATAAAACATTGCAACAAGTACCAAACATAACATCATCTCTCCCCATGTGTAGTGCAGTTTTATACAACCAACAGACCAGGTGTCTGCCCATGCCAAAGGTAAGCAAAGTTTAAAGAAGGTAATGGAATGGAGGTTCTGGTTCCAGGAGACTGGGACATTTTAAGGGCACCAGTCAGCACCCCATAGATGATCTATTGGGCACCAGGTAAGTTATATTTGTCCATCAGCTCTTCTAGGGTTCTAGGGTGCAGAAGGAGCGCTCTATGTAGCAGTCCCCCAGTGTCTCCACCTCACCCCCACCCCCCCCCCCTCCGTCCAAGGTGCCATATACTGGGCAGTAAAGTACCCCCTGCTTACAGTTGGCATAGGAATGGCAGTACCCACCCGGCAATGCACCCCCCCTCCAGCAGTGAATGGAAACGCAGAGCAGGCACAGCTTAAGATGGGGTTTGAGCTTAACCCTCAACAGCAGTGTCAGGAGCTCTCCCTCCTTAATCGGAGCCTTGAACTCTTCCAATTCTGCCCAGTGAAGCACCGCCAATCAGTTGGCGATCCACTGTAGCTGTGCAGCAAGATAGTACAGTTCATAATCTGGGACACCTAGGCCACCCATAGACGTGGGTCTCTGAAGGGTGCTCGGTGACACTGAGGCTAGCTGACCATCTCAAATCAGTTCCCTAAGCAAGGCATTCAGAGAATGGAACCAGGCTCCTGGGATCCAGATTGGGAGGTTCAGAAAGTAGTAAAGGAATTTGGGCAGAATCACCATTTTGGTCAGCACTATTCGGGCCGTGGCAGGAAGCTGTAATGATCGCCGAAAGGCGGCGCTGCCCCGAGACCCCTCAGTGCACGTCCAAGTTTGCCTTCTCAAAGGTTAGCATCAGAGTAATATATTCTAATCAATAAGTACTTGAGGGCTCCCATTGTAGGCCAAGGGTTTCCACTGGCTCTGGGGGCTGCGTGCATTCCTTTGAGACTGTTAAGGCATAGGATTTCTTCCAATTAGTGCTGAGGCCAGAGACCAGTCCGAAGTAATCCAGCAACGTGACATTTCATGGGACTCCCGCTTAGGGATTCCTAAAAAAGATCAACATGTCGTCTGCATAAAAGGAGCAAATGTGCTCCCCATCATGTGATACCCCTGACTTGGCCCTCTAGTCGCAGGAGGCAAGCAAACGGTTTGACTGCTAACGCATTGAGCATGGGAGAGAGGGGGCACCCCTGCCTCGTGCCCCAGCATACCTCAAAGATATCAGAAATGCACTTGTCGATGTGTATGCGCATCCGCGTGCTGGCATCGAGCAGTTCAACTCATTTGTCCCAGCCTTCTCTCAATGACATTCTAGTCATTACCACTCACAGGTAATCCCAGCTAAGGGTGTTGAAGGCCTTATCCATTTCATCCAGCATGCGATGCAGGCACCCGATATTGTGGGATGTGTTGTGTTTGGGGATGAAACTATTTTGGTTCTCTGGTACCAACGGAGCTAGGTGGGGTTGCAGCCGTTTTGCCTGAATTTTGCTAAGTATTTTATAGTCTAAGTTCAGCACATAAAGAGGGCGACATGCCTTTGTGTTAGCAATGTCGCAGACGGGCTTAGCGACTGAAACAATCAGTGCCTCTCTAATTGTGTCCGGGAGTTGACCCCACTCCAGAGCTTTAGCATACATTTCTTCCAGTCTAGGAATGAGCCATGGGGAATAAGTCTGATAAAATTTGACTGGGAAGCGGTCCATCCTTGTAGTTTTGCTTTGTGCCAGACCCTTAATGGCCTTTTTCGATTTCCGCCTACAAGACGGGGGCTTCCAGTCCCTCCTGCTCCACTTCTAGTAGCTGTCGCAGCTGCACCCTATCAAGGAATCAGCCCAAGATTTCATTAGCAACTAATAGGAATTTCACAGCATTAGCAATGGGGTCACCAGTCTCATAGAGCTTGCGATAGTGTCCCATAAAGATTTAATGCATGTCGGTTTGAGAGAAGATCATTTCTCCTGTTGGTGTGGTGACTTGAGTAATGGGGTTTCCCCTGACTTCCTGGTGGGTCAGCCAAGACAACAACCTGCCCGCGCATCCTCTCTCCGCGTGTGCGGTCGCAGTGTGTTTCGGTGGCAAAAGGAGTGAAGCTTCACCAATATCACAGAATGCTTCACCCGCTCTTCCCGCAGGGGTTGCATTTCTCAGGCCAAACCAGAGCTGCAGTTTCCAGACACTGGATTTCTCACTCCAGAATGGGCAACTCAGTGTGGAGCGAATACTCCATGCCCACTGACTGACTGAAGCAGTGCCCTCACATCAAAGATTTAAAGGCATCCTTTCAGTGTTCGTATGGGAAGTAGTGTGCTGATTTCTAGCTAAGTAATCTGTAATCCTATCCCCCAGCGGGTCCCTGAAGGTGTGCTCATACAGGAAACTGGGGGACAGCCTCTCAGTAAGGATGGATGATGCGTGCCCTCCCCCACGGATTGTGGTCTGATATCGTGTAACCTAGATATTCAGTGCGCCTCACATGGCAAAAAGTCCCACCGAGCCCAATACTTTGTCCAGGCAGACATGCAAGTTGTGGACCGAGGAAAAGAAGGGAAATTCCTACGGCCTGGATTCTTCTCTGCTCATGCATCCAGAAGGGTCAATGTCACACCCACTACATGTAGCTCTGTTCTAACCTTGTTGCTGGGGAATCAGCTAATGGAGGGATGAAGCAGTCAAAGCCAGCATTTCCAACACAGTTTTAGTCACCCCAGCATTGTATGGATATCGGGTTCATGTGTAAGGATCCTGGAGAGATTTTCTTGGAACTGCGGCAGGTCCACATTTGGGGCGTAGTTGCTGCAAATACCTATGTGGTGGCCATTTAGACTTCCCTCTATGCTGATGTACCGGCCCTCCTCATCCACATGTGTCTTTGAGACTTCTAGAGGGACCCCTGATTGAACCCAAACCAGCACTCCCCCAGAGAAGCCAGAGTATCTCATCACATGTATGCAACCCCTCAGGCACCTCTGTAACTTAGGCACCTCTGGCCCTGTCAAATGTGCTTTCTGCAGGTGGGCTTCTCTAACTCCCCCTACGCTTTAGGAAGTGCAGGATTTTGTATTGTTTGTCTACAGACCCCATCCCATGGACATCCCAGCTAAGGAATGCATCATTCTCGCCATGCCAGCATGTGTGACAGGGCTGTCCCTTCCCCATTGCACCTCTTCCTCTTGGCCCTGCCTCCCCCCTCCTCGCCCTCTCCAAGCAGCACACAACCAGGCAGACAGACATACTTGAGCACAGGGCGTAAACAAAAATAACAATTCATAACTCCTTCACCCCAGGCCGAAGTAGCAACGGCTCTCCGGCCAGAACAAAAATTAAAACATTATAGCTGTTGAGACCAAACCCCAATACCATTGTGTCATGTGAAGGTTTTTATCATGAGGGGTGGCTGTCGCAGCAGCTACTTTAGAGGTCTCTCCTGCTCTCCTGTAACAGTAAAATAACATTGGATCAAAGTGGGTGGAGCCGGTCTACCCCAGCGGTATAAAATGACGTGTGCCCTCAGCCAGCTGGTAAATTTCAACCTCCATATACAGTGTTACACAGCAGAGACCTCAACTCCCAACAGGCCAGGGATAGATGAAGAGGGCAAAGGGGAAACACAGTGTGTCCAAGGTTAGAGATCATCTGCCAACTTGGAGATTATTTGAGTTCCAGGCGCAACATCCTCAGGGAGAGTAGCAGAGTCCAGGCTCTCCTAGGAAGAGATGGATCCAGGTAGCGTGAGGGGCTCTTTAGCAACATCTCCAGAGAGGATGCCACATCCAGCACCGCCACCCTTTCTTGCACCATCTGGCTCCTTGTCGGGCGTGCACTACCTGTGCCCTCTCGGTGCCCCTGACAGTGGCATTTCAACCTAGGCAGTTTGAGACTTCATATTTTGTCAAGGCTACCTTTATAAGTCTTCAGCCAGTCCCATTCTGGTGGCGGATCCTCAAGGAAAGTAGCCTGTCTGTCCACCATGACTTTGAGGCAGGCAGGGGTATAGAAGCATATAGCAGACTCCAGCCTCTGGCAGTTCCTTTTTAACAGCAAGGAACAAGGCCCGCCACTGCTGGACAGCCATCGTATTATCTGGGAAGATGGCCACCGAGGTGTTTTCGATATGATTTGCCGATCCTCTTGGGCTATTTGCAAGATCATATCTCTGTCTCTGTAATTCAGCAGGTGTGCCACCACAGGATGCGGTAGTGCCCCGGGCAGAAGGGATTTTGCAAGGACTCTGTGCCCTCTCCAGGGCAAAGAACGATGTGAGGACCTCAGGGGCAACCTCTCTAGCCAGCCAGGACTCAAGAAAGGCAACCATCCCTCCACTTTCTCAGGCAGTCCAACTACCTTAACATTTTTCCAAGCGGCTCCGTCCCGTGGCATCTTCAGCCCGGCGGTCCAGTAGGACCCCTCAGTGGAGAAGGTTGACTACCTTGTCCTTAAGCCTTCAAACAATGGGCCCCAACTCCTCAAGAGCGTATGTGTTGCGCTTCACCCTGTCCGTCAGTTTGCAATGGTTGTCCCAGAGTATTCCCAGGCCCACATACACTTGTCTTTCTTGCACTCCAGGACCTTACGCAAGGCATTCCCAGCATTTAGTATTAGGTCCAATTGATCTGTGGGGTCACGGGGGCAATGTGCATCTTTTACCCTGCAGCTTGCATGGGGTGTCCAAGTGATCCCCTGATGATGCGTCCTTGGCTGGTTTTTGTGCGGTCCATGACACCCACCTTTCCTGGGTAAGTGATATCCCTCTTAGCAATACAGTGGTCCACAGGAAGACGCAGTTAGAGGTGCAAGGGGGTGGTTGGTGGTCTCTGGGTCCTGATTCAACCACTGATTTACGGTCAACGCTTCACCTAAAAGCAAGTCTGCGAATGTTATGGGTATCTTGGGTTCCGTATCCATCTCACTGTTGTTACTTGAAGTGCTACAGTTCCGCAGGCAGCCGCCTGAGGGGTGACACCTTGCACTGCAGTCTTCAGGCAAAGAAAGATGGGGAATTTACCCTTTCTCCAGTATTTAGGGTGTCTTTCATAGATTCACATGCCTGAATCATTCCCCGTCGTCGGAGTGGGAGTCCCACGGTACATAAAAAAGCAATAATTATGCATATAATAACTAACAAAACTTTAGTAACCTAAAACCAGGAAGTAAAGTAGCCTAAGCTACAAAGAAAAAACTTCCACACCTATGACTATCACAGTCATTATGTACAGTCCAAACTGCAGCCAATCAGGTGACAGCACCCACCAGAATGTTCTCCTCAGAGGCTCAGGCTCTCAGATTTTCTACCGCACGTCGTGTGAAGGGAATCTCCCTGAGCCCTGCTCAGTACTTCACAGTTTTTTCAGTTTTTTTGCTTACTTCATGATGTCAACTTCTAAAAGGTCTCTCTTTAGGCCTTGTGAATCCTGTGGGAAGCTCCGGCTATTCTCTGAAGATCCTCACAAGAAGTGTATCTACTGCCTCTTTCCGGAACATGAGGTGAGGGATTGTAAGATCTGCAGGACCTTCCCTCAGAAAACTCTCAGGGATAGAGAAGGGCGCCTACTTCTGTGGCTACAGAAGATTAAGGACAAGGATAACCCTTTATCTGAGGTGGAAAGTGCAGCCTCTGGGTCGTCTGTATCTTCCAGAAAGAGGATGGCTGAAGAAGACCTATCATCTCCTGGGGCAAAGGTGTTGAGAAAGGTTCAGCCTGCTAAAGGCTCTGGCTTTCCTTCTACTACTTCTTCAAAGAAGGCTTCTCCACCTTCCAAGTCTAAGCCTGCTACGTCCCCGAGGAAGACAGGAAAGTCTCTGGCATCTAAACGACTTCCTGACAAGGAATTACCTCAGCAAACAATGCCGTCGTCGACGGCTCCTTCGTCGACGATTATCATCATCGACACTACATCAACATCGACGGTTACATTTTCGTCTCCGAGACCGAAGATGATTATGACATCGGCTTCATCTCTGTCGAAGCTGGTCTCCGTGGCTGTTAGACCCATCTCGTCGACGAAGGAGATTACATCTCTCGTCTCCGCTCCGTCTACGGTAAGGACAAAGAAGATCTCATCAGCGACTGCTGCGTCGATGGCCACCTCGTCGACAGCCACCTCGTCGACAGCCACCTCGTCGAGGAAGACTGCCGTGTCGTCGACGGCTGCCTGGTCGACGAAGACTGACTCGTCGTCGACGAAAATTGCCTTGTCGACGAAGATTGCCTCTTTGTCGTCGACCTCTTTGTCGACGAAGATTGCCTCGTCGACGACTAACATCTCGTCGACGAAAATTGCCTCGTCGTCGAAGACAGCTTCCTCATCGGCGCACATCCTATTGCCGCCACCTCGTTGACGCCTCTCTTGTCTTCCTGTACAGATTTACAGGTTTGGACTGCAACATCGGCAACTGCTTCATCATTCCAGCCTTCGACGGCGGCTTCTCTACTACAACGTCGTGGCTCCTCATTGGAAGCCCTGTTGTTAATGATATTTATAGAGCGCAACAAATACCCGGAGGTGTCCTGGCGCTGTCACCATTGAAGCCGCCAGAACAGTTATTAGATTCGGAAGAGGAAGATAAGGAGGATGAATCTGGAGAGGATGACAGATTACGCACTGCAAGGAGTCCATCAGAGCTATTTATTAAATACCAGGATGACGACCAGGAGGAAGAACCAGGTACTGAGCCTCAAACTCCACCTCCTGTCACAGTTCATTCAGCACAAATGCCCTTGGAATTGCTGAACAATTTGCAATATCTGTTGCAGGACTATTATCGACGCTTTCCTCCATCGGAATCGGCGGAGTCTCTTCCATCTACGCCTATGCCAAGGGTTCCCATAACCTCCTTCCAATCTCCCAGACCACCTTCTCCACTGCCATCTCGTCATTCCCATGATGCAAATACAACAGATGATGACAGGGAAGAGGGAGAGGTGGATGACCAGTCAGTGCTGTCGGAGTGGGATGAATACCAAATCCAAACTCCGTCACCGTCTGCTCCGGCCCCTGTGGACTCTCCTCCGGTGGATATCGGAAGTTTTCATCTCCTTATGGAGAGGGCAACAAAGAGATTCCTCATCCCTATGGAGGCAAAGAAAGATGACTGCTTTCTTTACGATTTTAAGGACCAACCGCGAAAGCAGATCAGGACAATTCCAATAATAGAATTTTATCTGGAAGGAAGGCTTAAAAATCATGGCGACACCAAATTCTCTTCCAGCAGTCTTGCCTCGGTTGGACAAAAAGTATAAGGCAATAAGCGATTCACCGGCATGCCTCATCGGTCAGCCTAAAGCTGACTCTGTCATCCCCCAAGCGGCGCAGAGACTGTCCAGGAACCCCTCGTCACCTATATAAGCTCCGCCTGACAGGGATGGCAGACGGTTGGATTCAATTGGAAAAAAGGTCTCCACGATGGCTGCGATGACGGTTCGGGCTGCAAATTCCCTAGCCATATTAGGGAGATATGATCGACAAATGTGGTCCGACATCTCCCCCTACATTAACATGCTGTCGGAGCCTTCCAAGTCCGAAGCCCTGAAGATTTTGCAGGAGGGAGAATATAACTTGGCTGAAATCATCGACGCAGCCATGGATGTGACATCCACTGGTTTTAGACAATTGGCGGGTGCAGCTGTATTGAGGAGACAAGGTTGGTTGAAGTCAACATCTTTCCGTCAAGAGGTCCAAACACAGATCATCATTATGCCGTTCGATGGAGAATCTCTGTTCGGACAACATGTTGATGAGGCCCTTCAGGCTATTAAAAAAGATACAGAGACGGCGAGGTCTCTTGGTAGCCTGCAGTTTCGTAAGTCGTCTTTTCGTGGTGCCAAAGGACGTGGATCCTTCTCCAACAGGGGAGGATATAATCAACAACGTTCTTATCAAACCTCCCAAACTAATCAAAGATTCCAAAACTACAGACAGCAATCTTATGGACAGCGAGGTAACTCTTATTCGCAGTCAAGAAGGAAGCAATCCTTTCGTGGAAGGGAGTCCAATAAAAAACAATGAGGTCAGCCAACTGCCACCATTTCTGCCGTCGCCCCATTCAAGAATTGGAGGAAGAATATCTCACTTTTACTCAAACTGGTCCAGAATTACTACAGACAAGTGGGTTTTGGATATAGTAGCCAGAGGCCATGCTCTGGAGTTCACAAAGATTTCCCCAAACTCTCCTACCAAAGGACCACCTCCTGCTCATCTCAAGGAGCTTTTTTCCCAAATAAATCTGATGATTCGGAAGGGAGCAATCGAAAAAGTCCCTCTGTTACAAAGAGGAACAGGATTTTATTCGAGATTTTTCCTCATCCGAAAAAAGTCGGGAGAATGGCGCCCTATTCTCGACCTTCGCGCCCTCAACAAATTCTTAAAGAAGCTATCCTTCCGAATGTTAACACTTCAAGAAATTCTACAATTGCTTTCGGCGGGGGATCACATAGCCACCCTCGACCTTCAAGATGCTTATTTTCATGTGCTGATCCTTCCCAGACACAGAAAATTTCTACGGTTCAGAGTGGCTGGCAGAGACTTTCAATTCAGAGTCCTCCCATTTGGGCTCCGTTCAGCACCCCTGGTATTTACAAAGGTCATAGCGCCAGTGACCGCACACCTTCACCTGCAGGGCATTCAAATGTTCCCATACTTAGACGACTGCCTCATCAAGGCGAATTCTTTCAAAACAACATCCGAACATGTTCAGAAGTGTATGCTACTTTTCCAGTCTCTGGGTCTTTCCATAAATTTCGAAAAGTCTCATCTGACTCCATCACAGAGAAAGACCTTTCTAGGAGCAACACTGAACACAAAACTGACCCACGCCTTTGTCTCAAAAGAAAGACAAATCAAAATCTGTAATCTCGCGCGCTCCTTGCTGTCAAAAGAGTGCGTTTCAGTCCGTTTGTACAAGTCCTTCCTAGGAATGATTTCTTCTTGCATTCCTCTGATTCCCAACTGCCGTTACAGAATGAGGCCACTGCAGGAGGAACTCAACCTTCAGTGGCTCCACGTTTCGGGATTGTTCGAGGACATCGTTCGCATCACTCTTCGGATGCAGGAAACCTTTCATTGGTGGAGCAAGATGGAGAACTTAAGAGAAGGATGTGCATTTCTAGTCGAAATGCCGGATTTCACCATAACCACAGATGCTTCCCTCGAGGGATGGGGGGGCGCACCTTCAAGGGATGACAGTCAACGGCAGGTGGCCTTTAGAACAAAAGAGGTGGCATATCAACCTTCTAGAGTTACGAGCCATTTTCTTGGCTCTAAAATCGTTTCGAACCATCATCAAAGGAACATCCGTACTAATATGAACGGACAATACGACAAGTATGCATTTCTTGAGCAAACAAGGCGGGACAAAGTCAGCCCTATTATCTCAGCAAGCACAAGAGATTTGGGATTGGGCGATTCGTCACAAAATCAGCCTCAAAGCCATTCATGTCCCAGGAGTCTCCAATGTTCTGGCGGATTCCCTCAGCAGGTCCACAACATCAAACCACGAGTGGGAACTACATCAACCATCCCTAAACAAGGTGTTTCGAGCATGGGGGCATCCCGATCTAGACCTGTTTGCAACCAGCCAGAACCGCAAATGCCCATCCTTTGCAAGTTGGGTTCCCCACAAAGACTCACTCGGAAATGCGTTTTTGATGAATTGGTCACAGATATATGCCTACGCTTTTCCACCAATTCCGTTGGTTCCACGAGTTCTGCGCAAGATCAATAAACAACCTTGCCGCATGATACTCATCGCTCCCAGGTGGCCTCGCCAGTACTGGTTTACGGAACTTCTCCTCCTCTCGGAGTGCAAGCCCATCCAGTTCCGACCAATTCCGAACCTTCTGTCCATCCAGAACGGACAAATCTGTCACCCGGACCCATTATCGCTGAGATTAGCGGCAGGGCTCCTCAACACCTTGAATTCGCACACCTAGATATTCCTCCGGACTGTCAGGAGGTTTTAGCTAATGCTCGAGCACCTGCTACGATTAAAACTTACAAACTAAAATGGAAGAGGTTTTGCATGTGGTGTCAATCTGCCAATATCCACCCTATTCAGGCAAGACCAGAACAAATTCTACCATTCTTTCTTCAATTAGCCAGATCCGGCCTCTCCCATTCTACTCCAAAGGTGTTCTTGGCAGCAATTTCAAGGTTTCGGCAGGATGGTGTTAACTCTCTTTATTCAAATAGAGTAATTCAACAATTCTTCAAGGGGTTGTTCCGGATGTTCCCCCCTATTCGACGTCCACCCCCTTCTTGGCACCTTAATATAGTACTTACACAACTAATGCGGCACCCTTTCGAACCTATTCACAAGGTGGACTTAAATTTCCTTTCTTGGAAAGTTTCCTTGTTATTGGCTCTAACATCAAGGAGAGTTAGTGACCTCCAAGCGTTCATTATTCATCCACTTTTTCTACTATTTACATCGAAATCTGTAGTGCTGCGCACTAGCCCAAAGTTCATGCCAAAAGTCCCTGCGGATTTCCACCTTAATGAACCTATAATTTTACTATAATTTTAAAGACTTTTTTCCCAAATCCGCTCACCGCTGCAGAAAGGGCTTGGCATTCCCTTGACATCAAAAGATGTCTCAAGTTCTACTTACAACGGACAGCACCAATACGCAAATCAGACCAACTGTTTGTGGCATATGGCAAACCGCGCCAAGGACATTCGGTCTCAAAAGCAACCATTGCTCGTTGGATCTCTGCTGCAATTTGCTCATGCCATGGTCAAGCGGGAAGACCATTGCAACCCCAAGAGCGCACTCTACAAGAGCAATTTCTTCATCCACAGCTCTTTTTGCCAGTTTGCCTCTTCACCAGATCTGTAGAGCAGCAACATGGTCCAACAGACACACTTTTACCAGGCACTACTGTTTGGAAGCCGCAACCGATGCAGATGCATCATTGGGACAAGCTGTTCACCGCGATCTTTTCAAATAAGGTGAGCCTCAGTTCTCCCTCCTCCACTATGCTTTTCTATAAGACGCTTATTCCATACTATTTCTATATCTTGAAATTGTTCTGCATATGTTGAAACACACACGTATTTATCTATAGTTATACCTTTTGATAATGTGTATTGACTATGATACAAAAACAGCGTCTTATGAGCATTATGTTACGTACTGCTAGCTACTCTGATTCAGGCATGTGAATCTATGAAAGACACCCTAAATACTGGAGAAGAACAATAGTTACTTACCTGTAATCTGTGGTTCTCCAGTATTGGTGTCTTTCATAGATTCACATGCAACCCGCCCACCTCCCCTCAGAGGCTTTTAGGCTATTATGTATTGGTTCACTCCTGTGCGAGAAAATCTGAGAGCCTGAGCCTCTGAGGAGAACATTCTGGTGGGTGCTGTCGCCTGATTGGCTGCAGTTTGGACTGTACATAATGACTGTGATTGTCATAGGTGTGGAAGTTTTTTCTTTGTAGCTTATGCTACTTTACTTCCTGGTTTTAGGTTACCAAGGTTTTTTAGTTATTATATGCATAATTATTGCTTTTTTATGTACCGTTGGACTCCCACTCCGACGACGGGGAATGATTCAGGCATGTGAATCTATGAAAGACACCAATACTGGAGAACCACCGATTACAGGCAAGTAACTATTGTTCTTATGCTCCAGTAAGGTGACCTCCAGTAGTCACAGTTTGGAATAATGAAGGCCCCCTGCTGGGCCGCAACAGTTGTGGTGTCTATTGGGTCCAGCAGCCTGTCTCTTCACCATTCAGGCTACCTCTGTAGGCCAGTTGCAGGTGGGCTGAGGTGCTCCATGCAGGCTGACAATAGTTTCCGACACTTTCGCAGCAGATCCTGTCAGCTATGGATCACCAACTATGTCCAAGTGGCTGGTGCCTCCCTCCGATTGTGCATCAGATCATGTTGCAAGTGGGTGACTCAAGGGTCTCCACCACCAGTGTTAGACCGCCTCCCAAGTTTTGCCATCTTTACATGGCACGCAGTCCATGGCCAGCGCCACCCTCAGTTGGTGAATTCCCCCGGTGCATGGCCCTAATGCCAACAGTCCAGAGCACAGGCGTCTAGCAGCTAAGAAGGGACGGTCGAGGCCAAACCCGGGCATCCGCCATCCTGGAGGCCGCAATGTGGTCAGCAGGCAGCTCGCCGCCTGCAGCCACAGCATGGATTGCCACCCGCCTCGCTCCCCCAAGGCTGCTCCTCAGCCTCCTAAAGCTGGGACCCACTCTTTCCAGTGTGCTGGGCGACTACAGGTTCCAATGAATCATGGGAGCCAGAAGGGGCACTTGGAGCCTCCTCAGCTTGTCGCCATCTGACTTACGCCCCTGAGAGATGTCTGCCGCTAAATGTCGAGTTGACATTTAGGAAGGCAGTGCATAATTTGTAAAAAGTAAATGCAGAGCTCCAAACTTTTTCTTAGGGTACCATCGCTGAATGCCAGGGTTGGCATAACCTTTTTTTTTTACTACCCTACACTTACTTAATGTGAAAGAGACTTCTAGCTGCAGATTCCTTACATTTAAATATCCCCAGACGTCAGACTGGATCTGTGGACTTTCAAGCATTACCCCTGCATGCAGGTAGGTGACGTCTTTCGGATCTGCATCATCATCGTCTGCGCCAGAAGTGACATGCGCTTTACCTATATAGGCGCCACCTAAGCACACTGATGGCAGTTCTTGTCTTTCCACACCAGATAGCGCTGATCCAGATTGAGCTACTCCTCAATCGCTTTTTGACAGTTTTTTTCCCTACTTTTTGTCAACCCTTTTGAAATGTTATCTCCTGGTGTGAGGATGTCACCAAAGAAACCGGATAGTTTCAAACCATGTGGGGCCTGTGACAGACCCTCATTTGGTGTGTTTGTGGTGCCTAGAGCCGCAACCCGCCGTAAAGTGTGTTAGGATTGCCTCGCCATGCACCCCAAGGCGCTGAGTAAGCGGTCCCTCTAGCTCCTCACTGACCAACGTTGGTTGACTCTGTGATGCTCAAGGTCCCGTTCGCGTGGCAGGTCCCGGGACCCTTCGTGAAATCCCTCCCCACATTCTTTGTTGTACTCAAAGTCATCAGGGAAGTCGGGAAGCTCCACAAGCACAAGAATTCGAAGAAGTCCAAACACACTTTGACTTCCTCATATCCATCTAAGTCATCTTATGAGACAAGTGAATGTCAGCCCTCCAGGCCCCGTGAGTAAACTGGGCCTGATCCTGGGTCTGCTCCGGGCTTCTCTGAGTTTCCCTGAGGCGGAGTGACCCTTGCCCAGTTCAGGATTTTACAAGGCCATATACTTCATATTTGAGCGTCCCGGCCCCTTTGGAGCACCTTCGTGCCCCACGGGTGCGGGAAGGGTCCCTACAGGTTCACCCTTGGCACCACTCGAGCCTAAGGAATCCCTTGCTGCATCCGGAGGAGAGCCGTCGGCGAGACCGAAACCTTCCTTGGCACCTACGCCAGTGCCGATGTTCCTAGGCGATGCCATAGCTGTCGTTATTCCCAACTCTGACACAAAGCCAGATGGGTGTTGTCCGGTGCCGACCTAGGACATCATTCCTGCAGTGGAGCCAGTGCCTATTTCAATGGACGTGCCTGGCGAAGAAGATGTTTAGGAGGGGTTCATTGACCCTTATGGGCGAAGACCCAGTTGAGCAGGACAACTGGTATGAGTAACTGGGTGAGGCCAGTGGGTTAGACACCTTACCTGATAATGGCTTGATGTCTCCTCCTACTGTGGCTACAGAAGAGGGAGCCTCATTTGCAATGGTGGTGCACAGGACATCTGAGGTCCTGGACCTTAACCTACCCTCACTGGCAGTCAAGACTAAAGTCTTTATGGAGGTGCTTTAGTCTGGAGTCATACCCTCAGAATCCTTACTCCCATTTAATGAAGATCTTACAGATGTTCTGTCCTACTTGGGGGCTGGTCCAAGCCTGCATAGGAGATCCTGTGAGTAGGACAATTTCCTGCCTTCATCGCCCCACTCCTGGCAGTCCCAGTTTCCTTACCTAGCACCCCACCCGGAGATCTTGGTGATCTAAGCCTCCAAATCCTACATCCATCCTGGTGCGTTCCCTACCACACCATCGGATAGGGAATCCAAGAGGCTGGACACCTTTGGTAAGAGAATGTTCTCTTCCAACAGCCTGGCACTGTGGTGGTGAACACTGCGTGCCTATCGGGCCGTTATTCCCATACACTATTGGATTTGGTTGTGCTAGTGCTACCTATGGTCATGGAGGAGGCCCGAACCGTTCTCTCTCAGGCTGTTGCCTATAGGAGAAAAAAGGCTATGCTCACAATCTGATGTAGACTTGACACAACTGACTCACTGGGCAGAGCGATTTCATCGTCAGTGCACTTGCGGCACCACGCCTGGCTGAGAACATCTGGCTTTTCAGAGGATTTCCAGGCTATCCTCATAGACAAGCCCTTTGATGGCTCTCGCATCTTTGAACACTAGGCGCATTCAGCGCTAGAGCACTTCAACGACAGCAGGCCTATGGCCAGGGCACTGGGCTTGTTTATGGCCTCTTGTCAACCTCCATCTGCCTTCTGCCCCTTTTCGTGGCCACGGATGCATTCTCCAATCTGCCCATCCCCTCCTAGCCACCACTGCCAGCAGGCCTCCCAGCCATTTCTTGGCCAAGGGCGCGGGTCCCAGGGACCATGTGGGGCAGGCGGCCAGCGGTTAGATTGGTCCACCCCACCCCATCAGCTGCTGCCTCCATTCCTCTTTAGTCTGCCCTCAGACCATCATGGGCATCCAGTGGGAGCAGGACACTCCATCCCCCGCTCTAGCGGTCAGTAACATCAGACCGTTGGGTATTCCAGATAGTCCAGAGGGGCTACTCCCTCCCCTTTGTGACGACCACACTACCCATGCCACCCACTTATGATCGGTTGAGGGAGGATCATCTCTCCTTGCTCCATCAAGAAGTGCAGGTTCTCTTGGGCAAGGGATCCATAGAGAGGGTGCCTGCATCAGAAGTAGGTTGGGGTTGCTATTCCCGCTACTTTCTGGTGCCAGAGAAGGGCGGAGGATTTCATCCTATCTTAGATCTGCACCTTCTTAACCTCTACTTGAAAAATGAGTTCAAAATGCTCATGCTCGCCCAAGTTTCGTCTGCCCTAGACCCGAAAAAACGGAGATTGTAGCATTGGACTTGCAAGACGCATATTCCCACATCCCCGTCCTGCTGTCCAGCAGATGCAATCTTCAGTTCTTGGTGGGCCAAGAGCAATTTGAGTTTGCTGTGCTACCTTTTGTCCTTACCGGTGCCCCTCGGGGTTCACCAAGATGATGGCGGAGGTCACAGCTCATCTGCAGAGGTCGGGGATTTCACTTTTCTCTTGAGAACTGTCTGTTGAAGGCGGGCTTACCCTAGGCAGTTGTCACTCACCTTCAGACTATGGCGAACCTCCTGCACTCACTAGACTTCACTATCAACATGCCAAAGCTACACCTGACTCCCTCTCAGATGCTTTCTTTCATCGGAGCTCTTCAAGACGTGTTGCAGTTTTTGGCCTATCCTCCAGAGCGGCAAGTCCAAGATATTCAGGATATGATTCCGATGTTTCAGCCTCTATCCTGGATTTCGGTGAGAATGACTGAAGCTGTTGGGCCTAATGACCTCCTGCATACTGCTGGTATGACATGGCCATTGGCATATGTGGGATCTGCAGTGGGACCTGAAGACCAAATAGGCACAGCATCAGGGCAATCTCTCCGACATGGTCCAGATCTTGGAGGGAACTGCAAAAGACCTGCACTGGTGGCCAATGAACCGCGATTAGGTCAGTGGTAGACCCTTCTCCTTTCCTCAACCAGCTCTAACTGTGATGACAGATGCATCACTCCTGGGCTGGGGCAGCCATCTGGGAGAGGTGGAGACCAGAGGACTCTGGTCTCTGGCAGAGTCCGAGGTCCACATAAACCTGTTGGAGCTTTGGTCTTATCGCTTTGCATTAAAAGCCTTTCTTACTTCGATCAGGGGAAGGCTGGGGCAGGTGTTTACGGACAACACCACCTCTACGTGGTACTTCAACAAACAGGGCGGGTGCGGTCATGGACCCTATGTCAAGACGCCTTGCGACTCTGGACATCGCTTGAATATCAGGACATTTCCCTGTAGGTTTAACACCTGGCTTGCTCTCTTAATGCCAGAGCGGATGCACTCACATCAGATGCCTAATGGATCATGAAGGCTTCTCCATACGGAGGTGTTGCAAGGTCTATTTTAGTAGTGGGGAGAGCCTTGGTTAGATCTATTATTCACCAACAAGAACACACAACGTCAGCAGTTTTGTGTGCTAGATTTTCCAAGGTAACTCTCGCTCTGATGCGCTTTTCATTTATAGTGAAGCTCCGGCCTCCTGTACACCTTTCCACCAATACCACGCCTGCCAGTGTTCTTAAGAGGATAAGGAACAACAGGGCCCAGGTCATTCTTGTTGCTCCAGATTGGGTACGGAGAGTCTGGTATCCCAAGCTGTTGAGCATGGCAATTGGTTCTCCAGTAAGGCTGATTCTTCAGTAGGGTCTCCTGTCGCAGCAACAGGGGAGTGTTCTTCACCCAAACCTGCGGAATCTCCACTTTCAGGCGTGGATATTGAGCAGCGACAGTTGACAGCTTTTGACCTTCCTCCCTAAGTTTGTAATGTTATTTTGGAAGTCAGGTGTCCCTCTACCAAGTCGGTGTACGCCTACTGTTGGGACAAGTTTGTGTCATGGGGTCCTTCTGACAACATTGACCCCCTTTCTGTATCCTTCTCTCAAGTTCTATTGTTTGCATTATCCTTGGTCCAGCAGGGAAATGCTCTGGGCACAGTTAAGGGGTACATTTCTGTCATCTCAGCATTTCTGCGGTTGCCGGACCAACCCACGCTCCTTTCCTACCCATAGTGGCTAGGTTCCTTGAAGGCCTTCAATATATGTTTCCCCCTACACCGTTCATAATGCCTCAGTAAGCCCTCCATTTGGTTGTCACATTTCTCATGTGTACATCCTTTGAGCCTCTCCACAGTTGCCCTCTCAGGCTCTTGACCTTAAAAACTGTTTTCTTAGTAGCCATAAAATCTGCCAGGAGTGTTAGAGAGTTACAGGCACTCTCAGCCCACCTTCCTTACATTGCTTTCTATCCAGACAAGCTGGTCTTCCGGACACGTGCCTCCTTCCTGACCAAGATTGAGATTCCATTCCATTCCATGTCGACCAGAATACCACCCTGCCTACTTTCTCTCCTCTGCTCATGCCTTCAAAGAGGAGGAGAGACTTCACTGTCTGGACCCAAGAAGAGTGTTGCCGTTCTACCTAGACTGCACAAAAGAGTTACGGGTGGATGATTAACTCTTCGTGTCTATGTTGGAGCCAAGGAAGGGAAGGCTGTGCAGAAGCGGACCATCTCACGATGGGTCATTCTGTGCATTAAGATCTGCTACGTGTTGGCCAAGAAAAAACCACCACAAGGCTTGTGGGCTCACTTCACTGGAGCCAAGGCAGCAACCACTGCATTCCTGTGCGGTGTTTCTCTCCTGGACATCTGCCAGGAAGCAATGTGGGCATCACTGCACATGTTCACAGAAAAAACCTGCCTAGACAGTCAGGTCCGTTGTGATGGGCATTTTGCCCATTTGGTCATTCAGGACCTTTTGGTAGGGTTCGGAGACCCACCTCAGGGAAGGTATTACTGGGGTCTCTATTTAAAGGTAAGGAATCTGCAGTTAGAAGTCTTTATCATATGAACAAGTTACTTATCTTCTGTACCACCTTATCTGGTAGAGACTCTATCTAGCCGCAGATTTCATACCAACCCTCCACACTCTGTGAACCAGTTCAGGTGTAAGGGACAACCTTTCAGGGCTTAAGTCTTTTCTACTCCAGTGGTCAGTTCTCATTGTGGCTCCGTGCTCCTGGCATGGAAAGTAGTAAAAGTAACTGACGTCAGCATGCCGATGTGGTGCCTATATAGGTACCATGCACGTCACTTTTGTCGCAGATGACTCCGACACGATGCTGATGCGGAGCCAAGCAACGTCACCTACAGTGTGCGTAGGGGTACTGCTCGAAAATCTTCCGGATCCCGACTGACACCAGTGTATATTAAAAGGTAAGGGATCTGTGGCTAGGGAAATTTCTACCAGATAAGGTGTTACTAAAGTTACAGAAATTGTTGTTAATTGCAGGGTGTGTTTTTCATCCCCCTTCTGTCTTTCTTGCTTTGGGTTATGGTCTGTTGGCAAAAAATGAGCCACAATCTCCTAAAATGAGTGCAGGTGCCCACCACAGACACATTAAGGCTGAGTAAGCATACTGCACACAGGAGAGCAGTCTCGCCTCTGGAGAGCCCAGGCAACTAAAGAAATCACATTTACATGGAAATGTGCTGCATGTGGAATATTGTACCTAGTGGAGTAGGCTAGCGGTGTAGTTAATTTGTTCAATCCATGGTTAAAGTAAGTTTTACACTTACAAAAGGCAACGTTGTTTTTTGTGTAGCTTACAAAAGTATGAGTCTTCTACCTAGATCAGGAATGTTTGCATATTATCTTTTTCTCATGCGGATTCATAATCCACTCACAATCTCTGCAGGCATGCTGGATGGTATCCAAACATGGCACAGATGGAGCTCTCTTCGTGTCCCATGCCTTGGCTAGTGATCTCTCTGACAAGTTTCAGCACTGATTATGTAGTTATTAGGGTCTCACTCCAGTCAGAGTGCCTATCTTATAGCTTTAGATGCTCCTAATTCAACTGGGTGGTTCTAATTACAACAGTTTTCCACAATGAAGAACGTTTGAGCTGGTGTGGCTATGTGCATGCTACACCTAGGTCTATGCAGTAATACACTTTTAACTCAAACAGCTAAATGACCAATCAGTTCATCATTTAGTTGATATTTTAAAAAAATATTTTTAAGCCTTTTAGAGGTTAGAAATCCCCCAATGTTTTATATTTTTTCTTTACTGATGTTGACCACTTGATTCTTGGATGCAGAAATGTTCTTTTGGTATTCTTTTACTTCTTTTTTTAAGGACATTTTAAGATGTGGGGTTAAATCTGAAGGAGCTGTGCCTACAGCGCATGCACGGGCAACTTATTTATCCTCAACAAGTGCTGGCTGTCTGTGTACTTGAGGTCCCTGGCTCCACTTATGGTTGCAGAAACACCCTCCTTGCAGGCCCATCAAAGAAATCCACAAGAGAATTATTTTGAGTATATGTAGTTTTTCTTAGTGTATAGATCAGTGCAGGAAATTATCTCCAATTTATAAACTCATATCAGAAGGTTTCCAAGACTATATTGACAATGCTGCGAGTGAGATTACGGAACAACTGCAACCTATTTTGAGGGTAATAAACACACTAGCCTAGCTGATGAGGGGTGTTACCCCGCACAGGTCCCAGGAGGCTTATTTCCGGTCCAGAGAAAACATGGATTGGCTATTCAGGCTGGAATGTTCCCATGTGGCACAGCATCAAGACTGATTTGCATGTAGCTGGGGTGGAGAAGTGAGCTGAACAACGATGATGGATTCAGCCCAGATCTGTGACTGGGGGTGAGTGTTTGAAAAGTTTCAGCACTCCGTCCATCATCTCCCTGTGTCTAGTGACTTCAAGTGTGTACGAAGGAGTTTTCAGCGCCATCAAATTGATAATCTCACCTTTACGAAATTGTCTTGGTGTCACATGTCTTTCTACCCTAATGTTCATAGAGCTCATGAGCCCTTCTCCCACTCTTTGGAATTGATTGCCATATTTCTACATATGGCTGACTGCTCACCGCCATGTGTATGGTACTCAGTTTAAGGAGTTGGATACTACTGCTCATCACAAGAAAAGATACCAGACGCACTTGATTTTTTAAAAGTGATTTTGTTACCCATATGTTAGGGATTCAATTACGTAAAAGGTCTTACTAATTATTCATTTCTTTTGGTTAAACAGACTGTGGCAATATATCAAGGTCCAGAACGTCTGAATTAATGTATGTGCAAACTATCCAGGAATACTGTATCTTTCATAGGGAATATTGTTTTCCATGATCGGAGTACCAAATGCAATGCGCAGCTTGAATGTTTTGGATAATGGTTAAAGCAGTGTTTTAAATTGAGAAAAATTAGTGCAGGTACTCACCCACCGAGCTGTAGACTAGCAGTGGAGTCAGCAGTAGGTGTAAGGGAGTGAAGAGGAGACAAGCATTCAATGAATCTTCTTCTCTTATAATGGTTTTATAATGAAATGCCTTATTTCTGTATACACTCCTTATACATTTGCCCTTAGCTGCCCCATTTTCTTCCAGGTATATATTTTTCCTTTCCCTCTTCATATTTCTCTCCACTGTTTTCCTCCATCTCTTCATTTTCTCTCAACTCTCTTACCACTTTCTTGTTTCTCTTTCGCCCCTGTTTGCTTCTTTGTTCCCATTTCTCCGTTTTGTCCTTGTTTCTTCCCTTGTCTCTATTCCCCATCTTCCTTAACCTTGCTATTTGTTCCTACTTACCTTTCTGTAGTCCTCTTCTACCCATGTCCCCTCTGTTTTTCTTCCTTACACCTCAGACTCTTATGCCAGCTTGTCGTTTCCCGTTATTTTCTTTCTTTTGATAGCTTTCATTGTCTATTTCTCTCTATCCTTCTTTGAAATAACCTCAAAAATCCTATTCTCTTTTGTCCTTCCTCCTTTCCTTTCACAGCTAATGGCGTTCACCTTATGACCTATCTTGACCCCCTTAAATCTCTCATAGGGTGGCTGACCTACACATGCATCACAGGATAAGGTATTTGAGGGTTGTTGGTCTGAAAGACAATGAGGAGGGAAAGGAGTCCGTCTTATCATGCTACACACAAAACTTGACAGTTTCTGTCCCTGGTCCAGCATACATTTCCAGAGCTTCGATTGGAGGATTTTATAGCTGTTTCTGCCCAGGGCTTTGGCTAATAAGAGAGATGGGGGACCGAGTGCTGTGAATAACATGTTTTTGTTCCAGTTCAATTGTGGGGCACTTCCAACTCATCTCTCTTCTCGGTGGACATGCAAATCCAGGCACTGATTGGCTGTGCACCTCTTCTGAGCCACTCATGATTAGCACTCCAATCACACTGCGGGGTTGAACTGGGACAGAAAATAAGCCCAGGCAACAAAGTATGTTCAAATCTGGGCAGTTTTGAACTTGTAAAAAACTGCATGCATTTGTGCTTTTCCAGGCAATGTTTGTAGTAATAACAGGGAAATCAACAGTAAAGAGGGCCCACCTGAACATAAATTAGTCCCACAAACAGCCAAAAAACACCAGTCCATACATGGACCTGTCGGACCAGCCCATTGGGCACAGCAATTTTGCCATATGGCTAGTCCGACCCTGTTTCCTCTTGTGAACTGCTTTCCCTCTCCGGGCCCTGACCCATCACTTTGGCATTCCACAACAGGACTCTGACGTACCGAGGGTCCCATCCATCCACAGTGATGCAGTCTCTTTTCGTATTTCTGCAGGCTCTGTTTCCCTGGCCTCACTAAAAGCACTTCTGATCCAGATCATGTGCCAAAAAGTGCATCAAGCATAAACAGCGCTCTGAGACCTAATAGTTTTGTGTACATAGGTACAGTAGAGTAAACTACTGCAGGGCTCTCACGTATTCCACGACTCGAGAATTGATTAGGAATAATAGGAGAGTACAGATCAGCAGTCCATGCAGTGTTCAGGACTCTTAAACAGAGATTGGTCCGCCTTGCTCACCTCCTTGTCCCACCCGACTCTTTCTCAGCAACTTACACGAGCAGCCATTGTACCTTGGCCGGCTCTTGCACAAGTGACGAAAAGAACGCCATTCACTGTGAAAAGTGCTATGTGGTACTCACTAGGAGCTCAGGATCTGGGGCGGACTCCACGGTTCAGATAATGCAGGAACTAGGCCAGCTGCAGCACCCGTTCCCTTTGGAGTTAAGCTTGGCACTCCAACAGTTCAGACTCTACAAGCTGTGCGACTGACATGTTAGTAGCGCATGTCAGTAGGAAATCCAATGCACACCTACACGACTGTGTTGATAATGGATAGGTGCCTATTGATTTTTCTTGAGCATATGTGCTTCCCTCTTCTTTGCTGGCTGCAGGAAATGCAAGATGCTTGGCATGGCATTTTGGTACTACTGATGACCAGATGGACTGGGGCTTTTGTGAGGGGGGAGAGAGATAAAAGGTGCGTGCCTCACTGGAGTGAGTAGGATTGCACTGGGATCAGCTAAATCATGCTGCTGTCTGTCAGCCTCATCAATTCCACTGACGCTTCCCTGTTGCCTGTATGAGTACCGGTACTATCCTCAGCGGAGGAAAAGATCAGGTACTCTAAAAGAGGAACTTATGAAGTGCCGTACTCAGTTCGGTGAGTAACGGCCCATTTAACGCACTGGGTTAAAGTGTGCTAAAATTGTCAGTGTATATAAAAGTGGTATGTTAGGTAGGTTAATAAATTGTATAGTTTTGATATTTGTGTATCAAAGGGCGGTCAGTTCCTAAAAGGGAGAACAGGGGAAGGGGAGGTCTCTCTTTGTGATGTCCTCACACACCCCGAGAGATGTCATGCTTCATCATTGGGCCATGCTCCTCGTCGGGCCGGCGCTGCAATGCCCAACGGGCTCCCGTAAACGGGGCTCTTTGGCAGAGATCTTGTGAAGAAGCCGTGGGGTGCGTGCGGGTGTGAGGGTCGGGTAGTGCACAGGTGGTGGGTTTAAAAAAAGTCTGCAGCAGTCCTGTTCAGAAATGATTTATTTGCTAAGGTTGTTCCAGCTTAGTTAAAATGTGTTGGAGCCCTACGTGGATGCAATGTTCCTAAAGGTCTATCGCAGTGTAGTGGGTCGACATGTTTCGTGGGCTGTACTGCCCCTAGCGGGTTATGTGGCACTTCATCAGGACCTAAGAAAGTGAATGGTGCACTACCAACGGTCTGGTTCCCTAGATGTGGTATGATATCCAGACGCAGTAGAGTGATACCCTAGTAGACTTATACTGGGGTACTGTAGACCTATGAAAGGGGAGAAGAAGGGGGGTGGGATAAAAAGGAAAAAACAACAACAATGGAAGGTCTAAAAAGGACAAACGGTATGGTGCTCTTAGGGACAAGAAACATTAAAACCAGCTATGGTGTAGCTAACATGTATCATGCGTATGTGGTGCTATAATCTATGTTAGCTCAGTTTTCTGTTCATGGCATCAAGGTGATGTGATACCGGCGCCATGGTGTTACTAAATGTGACAGGTGACAAGATTTGACATTTGTCAATTCATGCAGTATGTGGTACTACACACCTTATTATCAGTAGTGCATATAAGGGGCCTCATGAGCACAAGGAGGTACCCTTACTCCATAATATAAGCAGGTTGTGGGATGTACATACATGCTCACGAAAAGGTGCACTGGCTCATACTAAGTGGTGGTCCCTGTCCAATGCCGGCGTGAGTTATAGTGCTTTCATTTTTGTAACTAGTGTCACACATCGCGCTGTGCTTTAAAAGGGGGGTATCAGATAAAAAGCACGGCGGAGCTAATAAACATGGATCACAGAACACTGAGTGCGAGTTACCTCAAGAGTACATACAGGCGGCGTGCCTGGAAACGCAAGGTGCTGGCGGGATTATATAACTTAAATTGCAAGCATACACACACTACAAGCATACAAGGGGCTAAGAAGTAGTGAAGGTATTTAGCTGCTATATGACGTGCCAGAAGAACGGTGTCGAGATAATATAGCTTGTGACTACTCACGCACCCCACGGCTTCTTCAAAAGATCGCCACCAAAGAGCCCCGTTTACGGGAGCCCGTCAAGGCATTGCAGCGCCGGCCCGACGAGGAGCATGGCCCAATGATGAAGCATGACATCTCTCGGGGTGTGTGAGGGCATCACGAAGAAAGACCTCCCCTTCCCCTGTACTCCCTGTTAGCAACTGCACACCCTTTGATACACAGTTCTATTTGGAGCTTGTGTGCAGGACCTGTTTAAACACAGCTCCTGCCCCCCCCCACTTCTTTGACATAGTTTTGATATTCACAATTGCAGTTTCTAGTATTTTTAATGCAATGCATAAACTGTGCTCTGTTCTTGGTACCAACTTTAGCATGCCTAGCTTGTAGCACTTAATGACTTGTCTACTACAGTTAGTCAGACACCAAAATTCATCCCCATTTGAGCTGTTAATTGCTTAAAGCAGGGACTCAAGTCACAGGCTCAAGTACTGATCAAATTTCATTTGTCTTTTTTTGTTTCAATTTGTTTATTGAACTTTTAAATTTGGTACAATTTAACAAGCATCTTCACATGTCACATACATGCACACACTGCATAAGAAAAACATAGAGTACAGTAGACCTGCATAGTGTGGACATGTATGTAATTTTGTTTGTGCGCCACATAATGCGGATTGCACGTGATAATGCATTGATAAACAGGGTAGTAAGAACTGGGACAGGGTTATGTTGTACCGCTTGGCGTATGTGACAGCTCACTCCCTGCTTGATGTTCCGCTGCCCCCTGTATGATGCGTTTTGCGGCTGCGTGCGCGCCTCTTCTACATGCTTAGGGTGTGAGATTCTAGCCATGGCTGGATGTACGAACGTAGTATGGCCTGGTTGTGCACGTGAGGTGCATTGCGCTTGAGACGACATGAATCGCCGTACTCTGGAGCACCTAGCAGCATCTGACTTACTCTATGCTAATCATTGGATCTTGCATGTCAGTTGTGTCATGGGGTTGTCCTGGGCGGCGCTGGGCCATCCTGCCAAGAGTTCCGAAGATCCAACAGTATTGCATCCCACGCCACATCAAATTTCATTTGTTAAATCTTGGAACAAGTTTATAGGTTCTCATGATAGACCTGCTAAAAATATGTGTGATGTCTTAAGATCTGATGTCACTTTTTGCGAGGTCATGGGTTGTGATGCCATTTTCTGTGATGTCACGTACAGTATCATGCGCCGTGATGTCAGGTGCTGTGATTGACTAACTTGGCCAGTCCCCCCCACATCTTTTTTTTTAGGACTTGCACCCAGCATAAAATTGCCCATGTCTGGAACCCCCACTTCGCTGAGGGGGATATGAGATTATTGTGCTCCCTTTATGGGAAGCGAGGGAACTCACTTCTTCAAATGTTGGCTTATGTTGCATTTGACGGTTTATCAGGTATTCCTCGCCTGCTCAGCACAACTTCTGGTTAAGGTCTGCGAGCTGCCAAAGAGGTCTGTGATCTCTGAGCTTGTGTGAGCCTTAGATCTCAATGCAGGAGGCCTCCGGCCTCTTTGTTGCACCTCTCCTGCGCTGCTTCGCCCTTCTGCATCTCGTTTCCCTCGCCCTGTTACCATGTTGTTTTTTGTTTATATTTTTTGATGTACTTTTTATCATTGCAATCGATTGGCGTGCAGATAATTCCCGCTGTTGCCTGGGGTTTTAGGATTGAAGTTAATTTCCTAAGCATTGGATTCTTGGCATCGACCTTGCTGCACTGCATGATGGGAGGCTGAGTTTGAGTTGGTTTATAGTTACACAGGACTGCAGACAGCTACCCCGAGGTGAAGGACGGATGTTTCCTTTGAGGATTCTGTGGCTGAAGGTAATTGGTGGACAATCAAATCACATATTGGAATGAGAGTATGCTATAAATACTCCATACTTTTAAGCAATTATAGTTCTTTGAAAAAAAAGTGATTTCTTTCATAAACATCTGTAATTGGTCCCGTGATACTGACGCGGGAGTGCAACATGGCGCATGTGAAGCCTTTAATCACTAGAGTTGTGCGTGAATAAAATGTGGCATGTAATTTCATCTAAAGTGCTCCTTTTTCCAACAAATTGCTTCATCTAGCTCTTTGAGTCAGACATGAAGTAATAGGAAGCAATATATCTAATCATCATAACTGCATTTGAAGTACTGTGGGGTACATAGAAGGGTATGAGCTAGAGATTTTAAAAGGAACTGAGAAAATCGGGGTTTCTTTCTTTTGATCATTAACCAGTCACTTACGCTTACCCGTTGCGTGAACTGTATGTTCATTACCCAGTGAGAGAAGCTCCGAGTTCCACGATCCTGCTGAGGGACCACCCAGAGCCTGTCCGGTCTCCTACCCGTCCCTCTTGCCAGAACCCCACCCCTTCAAATAACAGCTGTAGGCGCGGCCTGCCCACACAGCCCATGGCTTTGAAGTGCGATGTCTGCGACGTAAGTGAACTTGGTTCCCCTGCGCTCACGTTGACCTTCAGATCTCTCTCTGTCGTGTGACAAGTGGGGGCGGAGGCGAGGTGATCTTTTCTTGTGTTAACAGTTCTTCCACATAGCCTCAAAGTCGACTCTGGGCTTTCAGCTAATGAAGTCGGTCAAGCAGCAAATGGCTAAAGCAGGTGTGCTTTGGTGGGAGCAGGGTCTTGAAAGAGGAGTCTACTTTTGGCTTCAATAAAGAGGGAGTACATAAAATGGACACCCTCCATACAGATACGGTGTCGTGGGCAGAGGATGACTCAGTTGGCTGGGTAGCTGAAGTCGGACAAATCCAGCAAGGTGGAACAATGAATGAAGAGGAATTGTATTGAACTGTAGAATTTCTGTAGTGCTTTCCTGTCCTCATCGAGGCCCAGAGAAGCTTTCAAGGCTTGCATGCGAAAATGTATTACTTCAGGATGTCTGGAAAAAGGGTAAAAGAGTTTTGGTTGAAGTGAAATTTATTAGAGTTGATTTTTGGTGTTGTGTTTCAGGCCCTGAGAGGGTGCTCCAGAGTTGGTGCAGCTGCATGTATACTGCTCTTCTGTACTTAGTTGTAAGTGAAGGGAATATGACTATGCGATCACAAGATTAATTTATAAAACAGTTACGGTTGTGGTCTGAAAGTAAGTTTGGTCCTGTTATTGGTGAAAAGCCAGGACTTAATATAGCTGCCTGCTTATGAAGGGTTTTTGTAACGGGTGGATTACCAAGCGCTTGTGGTCCTATTCAGACTGTTCTCCTTTGATTTTGTAGTCGGAGTTTGGAATGTAAGAAGGTTGGTCCCATACTATGAATTGCCTAGTGTGCAGTGCAAAGGCCTTTAAGGGATATTCTCAGTCAGGGCCGGCACGAATCGCCGGTAGGGGGGTGATATGCGCAGAGGGATTTACACGGGGGGGTTTAATTTAAAAATAAAAGTTTACTTACCTTCACCGGCCCGGTCCTGCGTCGTCTCTGCTCCTCACAGGAAGCAGGCAGCCTCCCTCTTCTCTCCTAAGCCAATCTCAACATTGCAATGGCAGACTTGTGATTGGTTGGGACGCTGACCACACAGGCGTCTATGAGGAGGCCATTTTCTCAATGTAGGCAGCATGCAGCCTACATAGAGAAAGAGTGCGTATGACTGTTTTGGTCGGCCCCAGCTCCCTCAGAGTGGGCAAACCACTCCTCCCCTGTTCTAGAGCAGGACCGCCCACCCCCAATAAACCCTTCTGCTTTCCTACAGTGCAAGAAGCAGAAACATAAAATGGTATTTATAATACCATTTTATGTTTCTGCTTCTTGCACTGTGAGAAAGCAGTGGTGTGACGCTCCTCCGCCCACATGGAGGAGCCGCTCCTGGATATTCTTCTTGATACTTGTAACAAG
Source organism: Triturus cristatus (assembly GCF_964204655.1). Taxonomy (NCBI): domain Eukaryota; kingdom Metazoa; phylum Chordata; class Amphibia; order Caudata; family Salamandridae; genus Triturus; species Triturus cristatus. Next base: position 79,906,609 of record NC_140586.1, on the reverse strand, counting down.
TGAAGGGCTTTAAGGGTGAGGTAATGTGGTCCCGTGTGTCCCCCACGTTCATCATTCTTTAAATCTTGCTGATTATGTTTCCTATGTAGATACCATTTGCATAGCCCAGGAAGGTCATCACTAGTGCTACTGTTTGGATCCTACGAGAGAGCCCTAGGTAGGGCAAGATATGTCAGAGTGTTCTCATCATATAGAATGTTATGTTATTGTAGGAAAGTACCCCTTTTGACATGGTTAATCCCCTTACTTTTTGACTGGTAACTGGTTCAACGTTGACTGAAGGTGAAATGCGTTCCTGCTAACCAGGTCCCCAGTACCAGTGTTCTTTACCTAAACGTATGATTGTTCCTCAATTGGCACCCCTTTAGGATCCTTGTAAATCCCTAGTAAGTTGTACCCTTGGTACCTAGGGCTTTGGAACTAAAGAGGGCCTCTAAAGGCTGCAGCACAAATTGTGCCCCCCCCCCCCTCACCAAGCGCATGCAAACTGCCATTACAGCCTTCTTGTCTTGGTGCAGAGAAACAGAGTTGACGTGGCACACACTCTGTGGCTATGCCAGCAAAACACTGCATGTGATATAGGTAAGTCATCCCTACGGCAGTCCTTACAGCCCGAAGGCAGGGTGCACTATACCCATGCGTAGGCATATCTGCATGAGTGGATGTGTCCCTGTGGTATCTAAGTTCTCCCTTATATATCACAAGGGCACAGGGAAGCCATGACAAGTACATGGGCTTGACACTCGTGATTATGAGTTCCCCAGAGACATGATGGCTTCACTGGACCCCAAGGTGTTTAGTACCAAATGCCTCATTTTGATAAACCCACACTGATGACAGTGGCAGATTTATCAGACAATGCACCCAGAGGGCACCTAAGAGGCGCTTCCTGAAAGCCTACCAACTACAAGTATGTTGACTCACTAGCATGTTTGATTCTGAGGAGACTCACTGTGAATGGATATATTTTTGGGTACCCGGTTGGCTATTTTTAAAATTTGAATTTTTTTTTTTTTGGTCCGCAAACAATCTAATTTAGATACCACCAAGACTCGTCTCTGCTTACCTCTGAATTTTGTTTTAGCCCAGTGTTAATGACCTGACCAAGGGGAGGGTGTCACAAGGCCCATGAGGACATTGTCGTTTTCTCTAAGTTAGCATGAGTACGCTGCAGGTTGCCTTTGCGCACGTTACTCAACAACTTTTTTTTGCAATAATTTTTATGGGTGTTTTCACATGAGAACTCATTGCTGTGTTCACTCTCTGCAGGTTCTTGGAATTTTGACTGAACATTGTGAGCAAGATCGAACAACAATGCCCCTTGTTATTTTGTTCTGGTCAGGCCTTAGCATTTAGACAAAACATACTGATGCAACTATTGTTTGGACAATATACTTTGGTTTTATTAGAATACACAAATAGGTAGCACACACTAGAAGAGGGACCTTTTCCGGTAGAAGAGCGAGACAGCACCTATGATGTAGATCTACCATCTATAGACTAAGGTATGGGGTCTGCTGACAAAGCCCATATATCTTCTAATCCATAATAATACTACTGCTTAGCAAGGAGAGGGAAGTTAGGCTCTATTGTCTTTTCATTATGACATCTCCCTTCATGATTTATGGACTAGCTGCTATGCTGACTGAATTTGCACTATGCATTTTCCTGCTTGTTGTGGCACGTATATGGCATTTTAGGGCACGTTAGTTGAAATAAATATTTTAAACTTTTTCGTGTCTCTGTCAGATGTTATTGTGGACATGTACAATAGTGCGAGCGCATGGGTGAGTCTTGCTACCGTGATTCCTTAGAGATCTGGGAGTGTTGTGTTCTGGGGTGTCTAATTTGTTTCTCTGTGAATGGGTAAGAGAGCAAGTGAGACACTATAGCTAGTCGATCCTGGGCTCTTGGGTACTAAGGTGGTAGGATGACTCAGTCCCTGTACACCAAGGTCCTATAATCATGCACATAGTTCTGTTTTTGGGCAGAATCCCTGCAACATGGCGCTGCCAATGTTTGGTCTGGTACTTATTCACAAGACCCCTGAGTAGCACTTGTGCTTGTCCACGATACCCTCTCACCGGTTCCTGGAGGCGTCTGGGGTGGGGGTGCTTCGCCTCCTATATTTGTAGGGAATCCCAATTTCTATAGGTTTTTCAAGCTTGGAATGGAAAAAGGTTGAGGACTCTGATTTGCACTGCCGTTTTTGTAGTTGCCTACTTTATGAAAATGCAAAAAGAACGATTGATGGACAGAATGCAGAACAATGTCATACAGTACAGCGATCTGGGCCTAAATTGATAGTTTCTTTGCTCACCATGCCATTCCAGTTTAGACCCAGCCATATGCAAATCAGTGTTAACCCTGCTACCATTGGTAACAGTCCAGCCCAAACTGCTAGGTCAGGTCCTCCCTGGACTGTAAACAAGCATCCTAGGACCGGTTTCGGGGTTTCACCCCTCATCAGCCAGGATAGCTTGACTCCACTGGCATGGAGAGCACGGGACCCACGTCTGGGCATACCTCTCCCCCTCGGGATGACAAATGCAAAAAGAACGATTGATAGACAGAATGCAGAACAATGTAATACATTCACCCAAGTACAGAGATCTGGGCCTAAATCAATCGTTTCTTTGCTCACCATGCCATTCTGGTTTGGACCCAGCAATATTCAAATCAGTCTTGCCCAATGGGAACAGTCCAGCCCGAACTGCCAGGCCAGGTCCTCCCTGGACTGGAAACAGGCATCCTAGGACCGATTTCGGGGTTTGCACATAGCTGGGTCTAAACTGAGGTGGCAAAGTGAGCTAAAGAATGATGATGGATTCAACCCAGATCTGTGACTAGGGGTGAGTGTCTGAAAAGTTTCAGTGCTCCGTCCACCATCTCCTTGTGTTTGCTTTGTTCGCCCTAAGTTGGCAGGGTATGCCCAGACGTGGGTCCCTTGCTCACTTTGCCACTGGATTCAAGCTAGCCTGGCTGATGATTGCTGATGAAGGGTGTTACCCAGAAACCGGTCCAAGGATGCTTGTTCCCAGTTCAGGGAAGACCTGGCTTGGCCGTTTGGGCTGGACTGTTCCCATGAGGCACAGGGTCAAGATTGATTTGCATATAGCTGGGCCGAACTGAGGTGGCGAAGTGAGCTAATGAATGATGATGGATTCAACCCAGATCTGTGACTGTGGGTGAGTGTCTGAAAAGTTTCAGCGCTCCGTCCATCATCTCCTTGTGTTTGCTTTACTTTATAAACATGGCACAAGCTGTATGAATTGCGACACATAACCACGCTGCGGTTACTGCTATCTTAACGCAACATGAGTCCCCAATGAAGGGGCAAACATTATTTTCGTAGTTGAAGCTGATCCAGCATACCGCTTTGAGGTATTTTATTCTTGGGTTACATTTGCGGCAGTGGATGGAAATTATAATTTGTTTCATGAATATACGCCCGCTGTACCTCCTCACGCGTATCGTCCTTATGCATTACTTGAAGCTCCATTGACATCATGGGAGCATACTATTTGGTTTTGTGGTGCCCTTCCTCACCCTGTTTCTTTTGTTTGAATTGGCCTCTTGTCTATCGATGGGGCCACTTGGCCTGTTTTGCTGGTTTTACACCACATCCAAATTATCTTAATGTTACTATCGCAGAGCTACGTTAATTGTATGCACAGTTGATTCATCTTCATAGACGAGTCATATATTTTATGTCTTTTGCACTTCATGCAGCTCCGGCTGGAGCTACTCCTCCACTACCAGGACACGGCTGTGGACTCGTGATTAGTCTCATCATGATTAACTCGGTGATGGGCAAACATCCTCAAAACCGTGATGACTTGCCGTTTTGGCTTGCACAGAAATTTGAGCAGCTTGAGGCAGTTTTCCCCCACACAACTCCTGTTATAAAACACAGAATCCTTACAATTAGTATGCCGAGTGGTCCAATTCCTTCTTTGGCTGATTGCACCACCTGGGGGACGGTGTTGCACCAGTGTATACACTGTTCTTTGGCACCCCCTCCATGAGCGTTCTACCGAATGTTCTGAAGAAGGTACAGGATGAGCACAGGCTAGACCAGCCCTGCATTTAGGGATGGAGTTAGTGGCAATGTTCTCTATTGTCTCCGATATGATTGTAGCCAATATTAAAGGTGAGGCAGTTTGCTTACAAGTACATCAACGCCTGGTGGCAGTGGCGGAAGTGGATCGTCAGCGACAGTTGCTGATTATTAATACGGATGTGTATACATCTTTGGGTTGTAATAGCTTGGGAATTTGACCATTTACTCAGCCACAAGTTAAACCCCCTCCTGATAAGGAGGGTCGTCCAGTCTTTCCTAAAAAGGCTTGGAACAAGAACCAGCGGCAGCAACAATAGAAGCCTAGTTCTCATGCGGGTTTGCCCCTACTATACCCTTCTGGACATAGATATGATTTGCGTAACCTCTCAAAAATTAAGACACCCGAGAGGTTCCAGGTTCCTGATCCTCGTTCTCCTCGTTCCTTTCAGGAATCGTCGGATCAACAATTCGGCAGAGGAGAGCATCAGGATCGCAGACAAGGCGAGTCTACGCAAGCAAGACGTGACTAGCAGCGCTAGTTTGATGTAAAAGTCAAGCAGGAGGAACCACCTCAATATTGTGCCCCATTTCAGAAGAAAAAAAATTACGCTTTCACTGCAAAGTATGCCTCAGACGGTGAGAACCCTGCTCCTTGACAGGAGTTGGGCAGTAACCCTCCTTGACAGCGCGGTGGAGGTTACCACAGTGCGGCAGACGCTCCACCAGCGTCTGGAGGCGAAAGCAACTGACACTTTTATTACCGTAGAAACAGCTGATACTGGGGTTGCTCCTCCAGATAGGCTTTATGAGGTAAGCCTCCAAATTGATGGTGATTTTAAACGCCCGATTAAAGCAGTCTTTTGGGAGAATCTCACTTCTTCTTATGATATTTTATTGGTGGAGGTTGTTTGGCCTCCCCCTTTTGTTCTAGCTTTCTCTAGAGGGGAAGATGTTATTCTACCCAGTTTTTCACATTACGTACCTGATGATGATAAAATGGCTTATGCCTCGAAGTGGGCATTGTCCCTTGCTCCAACATTATATTGCATTCAGGTGGGTTGGGACAAGGATTCCCCAGTTCATGTGATTCCTTTGCGTTTTACACCTCAGCCCCAACCACAATATCCGAGTAAACGTGACGCAAAGGCATCCGTAAGTGACATTTTGACTTAATTGGAATACCAGGGTGTGATTGAATGCTGTCTTTGGTCGATGAATAATCCCCTTTTCCGATATTGAAACCGGACGGTTCATATCGTATAGTTTTAGACTACAGATATTTGAACAGTCATGTTCTTACCTTTGCGGTTCTAAATACTCATAGCTCTGTGTTAGTAAACAACATTGTTCGAAAAAAGTATAACACCACTTTGGATATTTCTAATGGCTTTTTCAGCCATTCTTTGTCACCAGAAACCCGTGATTTGACCGCATTCAGTGTGTTAGGCAATCAGAGACGATATGTGAGATTGCCTATGGGATATAAAAATTGCCCAGGCAGGTTTGCGGCACGCATTGTTTCTATTTTACATGAGATTGACCCTGGTGCCTTCTCTTACGTCTATGACATTTATTTGATGGATGATGATGTGGCTCCGCATTTTGTGCTCGTGGACCGCGTAGTCACACATTTTGCCAAGTTAGGATTCAAATTTGATTTTGAAAAATCACACATTGCCTGAACTCAATAACAAAGGTAGGGGGTTGCCCCCCAACTTTTTGGAGAAATGTGCTCAATTGCAACCTCCCTCTACCCTTACAAAATTGCAGTCTTTGCTGTTTTTAACATTTTTTTGGCAGAACTTACATTCCTGATTATGCCCAGCGTATTAAACCACTGTACGCGTTGATACAACCCTCTTTTTTGTCTTCCAGTTGGCTTCCGGAACATACAGCAGTACTTAATTCTTTGCAGTCTGATCTGCTTGCGAATCAGTTCTTGTTAACGAGACATACTACTACTAATATGGTCATATAGATTGTACTGGGAACGTTAGGATTCACGTAAGTGACTTTCAATGAAGGGTACACCATCCCCATTGCTTATAAATCACATTTGTATACTACAGCTGAGATGCATTTCTATTCTACGAAAAAGATCTTGACAGCTGTCCAGATGGCGATTCTGAAAGAACAATCTTTGGCTCAGGGTAAACACATTTTCATTGTTTCGCCAGTGCCTGCTTTAGAAGCAGTTACGAAGGCTAATGTCCCAAATTCCAAAACGTTGGATACAATGGGTTAGTTCTTTGACGTCGGCTGATGTCAGCTTTATCTTTGACCCTTCTTTGCAAACCCAGGAGTTTTTACAATGTGAACATGTTCGTCCTCCACCTTTATCATTACTCCCTCTTGATCAGTGCAAATGCATTATTTACACTGATGGGTCTGTGCAGCCAGCCATTGGTTCTAAACATGCTTATTCTGCAGCCTGCCCGATTGTGGCTGGCTCAATAGTTGATGGTGATTTCAAATCTTCCTTGCTGCACACACAATCTCTCGGAGATTACACAGCTCAATTGGCTGAGCTACGTGCTTTGGTTCTGGCTCTTGAATTTGCTGATCCAAAAGTTCCTACACTTGTGGTGTGCGATTCGTTTTACTGTGTACAATCCTTCAATGACAATTTGTTCTTCTGGACACAAAATTATTTTTGCGATTCAAAAGGCAGTGCAATTAAGCATAAAACGCTTTGGGTCCATGTGGCCGCTCTTAAGGAACGTTTTCTACTCAAGCACGTTATTCATACTCTGAGCCATCAGTGTTTCTGTTGGTAATTTACTGGCTGATGAGGCAGCCAATTCTGCAGTAGCCATGGTAGAAGCATACACTAGGTCTATGACTAAATTTGATGATGCTATTCTAGCCGTTATAGCTGCGTCGAAGGAGGGAACAGAGTTTCCCCAATGTTTCCTTTCACGTTATACATAACACTTGTTGTCTGATCAAATTCCATTTGAGACTATTCCATCCGTTTGGGATCGGCTGATTCCCAACGAAGATCGCAGACTTTCTTTGAAAATGGTTGCACATAAAGGAGTTGCTTCTGCACATGCCAGAGTGACAGCAACTATTTTGCTTTTGCAGCAATGTTTTAGGTGATGTGGTTTCTACCAACAGGCACATAAATATGTTCTTTACTGTGACTTTTGTCAACAGATTAAGCCTTCAATAATTTCACTCAACTATACATTTTGAATCAACCGTTTGGTTGTATTTATCTTGATCACTGCGGTCCTTTGGCATCTGATAATGCTTTTTAGTATATCATGGTTGCAGTGGATTTGTGCACTAGATTCCTTTAGGTTTGGCCGCAACGTAGTGCTGATGCTCAAACTGTTATAAAAGATTTGCTTGTCTTTGTAGGGACCTTTGCCTGTGGCACCTTCCATTCTGACCAAGGTATTGCTTTTGTCTCTAAGGCTTACGTTTCTAGGGGTGCAGGTGCAATTCTCGTCTCCATATCGGCCTGAGGGCAATTCTGTTGTGGAGTGGATGAACTGCGACTTATAGCAATCTTTAACAGCGAGGGTATTAGGTACTGGTCGGGGCTGGTTGACACATCTATATGGAGTTCAACGTGCTCCTAATAATCTTCCTAGAAGATCTTTGAGTGGGCGGACCCCATACGAAATGCTCTTTGGCATTAAAATGTTTGTGCCAGACCTTGATGGTCTAGACTTTAGGGCGGCTTCTGCAAATTTTGAAGTAGATAGCCATTGTGCTATGTTACAGGATCTACAAAAGCCCATTTGCCCTCTTCCACGGATGCAGCGGTGCTGATTCTGGTTTCTGACTGGCTTCCTAAAGTTAGAGATCTGGTCAGAGAACAAAAAAGAATTTGGTCCATCATACAGTGCACTGGTTCGAGTCCTTGGTTTAAAAGGCACCCGTATTGTGATTCTGCCTCCACTACCTGGTTGTAAGGCGAATCGCTAGATTTCAGTCGAGCATGTCAAGCTACACCATATGGCCGATACTGAATAGTATGCTGATAAGCATTCCACGCCGGGATATTTCTCTGAATCTGATGGCTTCTGTTTCCTCGACTAATCCTCAACGAATGGAGGGAGAGATGGAATCTTCTATTGATTCGTTGCTTGTTTCACCTTCTACATCTACAACTGTGGATAATGAGTATGCTTCTCCTCCAGTTGAAGTTATAATTGACATTCCTGACAGTATAATTCATTCAAATCCAAATGCAGATCAGCCCCTGTTGTTTCAGCTGGGGTCCAGTGGTTACTATATGGACTGTAATAGCTTTTTTTTCCTGATACTTCACAGTTGTCATCGTCTGTGGCAGAGCTCCCTACACGTACCGGTCTTTTCAACTCCTGGTTCAAAAAGACTTATCTGGTCCTGCCCTGGACATACGTCCGGATGGTACTGCCAATGGTGTTCCTCTTCATGTGGATTGGGTTTGTGACTGTGTTTTTCCTGTTGATTAATGGCCATTACTTACCTGATCGCTCTGCTGTGAACTTGGTTAACGGAGTTCTGGCCCCTCACACTTCATCTCATAAAATGAAAAGAGATCAAGCTCTAGTTAATATTTCAGCGTTCCCATTTGTTGATGGCATAGTTTGGGAAGATGTACCATTCGATATCCATGGCCCAACCGAGACTTTGAACGTTTCATACGTATTTCGCATTTCTTTAGGTTATGTGGTTTTGCCCGGAATACACTCTGATGACTGAGATGTTAACGCTGTTAATTCATTGTTTTCAGATTAAAAAAACTATACTGCTTTTGACACTGAGGATTTGTATTTGAATTCGGCAAGTTATGCAGATTTATTCTGTTACCAACATTATGGCCGTCATTTTTTACACAAAATCAATTCTCAGAGACCATATTTCAATTATGCCCAGTGGGAACATTGCCCAATCTCGTTACCGGGTAGCTTAAAAACCCAACAAAGTAAATGTATGTATTTTACTGGTTACAGTCTTTCTGACCCTAGATCCTATTTTTATAAACTGAAGATACCCTCCCGAACCAAATTTATGCTGACCCACACTAAATTAGTATACTCCTTGTCCTTCATAACTGATTTGTCCGTGAAAGGTTATGATTACTGGAAGGGCACAGTTGATTTAAAATCCATTTGGGGTATCAAATATTGGCATGTACAGGGCACTGAATCATTGCTTCGCGTGTGTCTGATACAGTCTAAGCTCATATTTTTAAATGAGACGGTACAACAGACTACTTGTTTTGGTTGAGGTACAGCTAAAAATCTGAATACTCCTTTGATTACGTTATTGGCTGCTTATGACACAGGGCAAATATATACCAACTACTCTATTGAGGAATTAACTGTCATGTTTCAGAATGGCACACTCAACTCTTCTAATATTGACCCCTCAGGATGGTTTTTGTGGCCAAGGAGCTCAAATGCATGTCAATTACGCTTTTTGAATACCATAAAAGGGTTTACACAAAGTAGACCTGACCCTCATTTTCCACATTCCCATACAGTTACCACATATTCTGTAGGTAAATCATGTCAACAGTGGTTGGAACATTCCATATTGTCATCTGCGAAACAACATCTTTCCCTTTTATCAGTTGACATTGATCTTACTGATTTTCTTTTGGGCCCAAAGTTCCCTCGAACAAAATGTTTTGTTTATGCAGCATATAATGAATTTTGGAAACTATCGCAGATGGAATCTGCAGTGCTCTTGCGCCAAATTGACCAAGTTAACTTAGAAAAAGTTCTGGCTGTAGTCGATAACAGTATTAATACACTGCCTTCTTGTATAGATTCACTTTGGATAATATTGTGTCATCAGTCATTGACATTGTTCAAAATGAAGTGTCTATTTTGTACCATGGTCAAAATCAGTTACTTTCTGTAATGCAATTTGGTTGGACCTTGCAAACACCCAAAAGTGGAAAAGTACCATGGGATTACCTGAATGCTCTCACACTGTTTTTATTAATTTAATAAACAATAATTGATGTCAATGAAGGACGCAACATGCACATTGTTACATATTGAACAACTACAACAGTTACCGTTTTCTGAGGCAGAGACTGATTCAGCTGTATGGTTAAGACATATGGTTATTTCATTGCCTATCTCACTCTTCCAGTTTACGACCTGCATGAAACACTATCCAGTTGGTAGATATGAGCCCCTCGGCAGTAGCTATATTCTTGAATTATGCTCGTTGTCTTTCAACTTTCGATATCAACGAGCAGATAAGGAGGTTTTCCTTACAGGGGAGCATTGTGATTCTACAATAGGACACTCCCTAGTCTGCAAACAAGTAAAACTTTACGGTGCCGGCAACGTTTTGGCCCCTAATCTGGCTTGTTTTTTGAAAGGGTCCCCGGTCCCAGCTATTATTCCCACATTAACTTTGCTTCTAACGGCATTTATCTGCTACTAAATAATCACAACTGCTGCGGCTTACGGGGAGGCATCCCGTATTTAGTAACGGTTTCACAACCTGTTACATGTTGCAGCAATGTCCTGTTTCCACCCCCGCATGAGACTGTAGATAGTTCGCTTTGGCCTTCCATTCCAACTTTGAAAACTGAATTGAATAAGCTAAGCAGACTCAAAGCGCTATTGTTTCACCAAGAAATGGCTCTCCCATCAGATTGTGAGACCTTTGAAATTCAGGTGGCAAGAACCTCACGTGAGATTCAGTCACTGCTAAACACGAATCTCCCACTCCATTTTGGAGAATTAATTCACCAAATATTTAATATGTCTGATACAGAGGGCCTTGCCCACTTTTTTAAACTTGTGGGTTCCGGCCTTGTCACCTCCTTTCAGACTATTTTTGGAGTAATACCAGCTTTTATCCATTCTATTTTTCTAGCGCCTTCGGAAGGTTTCCCCTCTTGCTCCTGCTGATTAGCAGCGTACTTGTACTTCTACTGCTGCTCCTCAATGGCTGCCCGATCTATGGAGCTGCCAAGTCCGGTCCAGTTGCAGTTGTACCGTGATCGGATGCGCCAACTTTTTGGTTCAATGCCATTAAACGCTCTTAACATTGACTATCGTCTGACCTTCCGGTATGCCTACTTTACCTGCGTGAACCTGTGTTCCACTGCCTCTGGTGCCCTTTTCAATAGGCCCTGGATGTCTGCCTCTCCAATACGTCACACGCTGCCCTGGATTATGAACTGTTAATGGGTCTGGTCCCATGACTAGACTGTTCCGTGGGTAGGCGCCTAGTGTGCAATCCTCTACTTGGACCAACGGCAGACTTTAGTACCTGTGCTCGTGCACAGCCCCTCTTGGATCAGAGTTTCATCGAAGTTAACACAGGTTGCCCTGATATGCTCCTAATGTCCTCTGGATATGAGGAGTATGTGTGCTCGTTCGACTTACTTAATTGGATGGCATACCTTTTTACTATGGAAGTTTCAGACAACATACTGGAGTATATGGCATTTCGCTTTTCCCGTAACATGTTTGATTCTGAAGACTCACTGTGAATGGATATATTTTTGGGACCCGGTTGGCTATTTCTAGAATTTGAGATTTTTTGGGGGGGCCGCAAACATTCTAATTTGGATACCACCAAGACGCTTTGTCTCTGCTTACCTCTTAATTTTGTTTTAGCCGAGTGCTAACGACCAGACCAAGGGTAGGGTGTCATATTGCCCATGGGGACTTTGTCGTTTTCTCTAAGTGAGTATGAGCATGCTGCAGCTTGCCTGCTGCTTTGCACACGTTACTACACAACTTTATTTTTGCAATCATTTCTATGGCTGTTTTCACATGAGAACTCATCGCTGTGTTCACTCTCTGCAGATTCCTGGGATTTTGACTCAACATTGTGAGCAAGGTCGAATAACAATGCCCCTTGTTATTTTGTTCTGGCCAGGACTTAGCCCAAACATACTGATACAGCTATTGTTTGGACAACATACTTTGGTTTTATTAAAATACACGAATAGGTAGCACACACCTGGAGAGGGACCTTTCCAGGGAGAGGAGCGAGACAGCACCTATGATGTAGATCTACCATCTATAGGCTAAGGTATGGGGTCTGCTGTCCAAGCCCAGAGATCTTCTAATCTATAATAATACTGCTTCTTAGCAAGGGGAGGGAGGTTAGGCTCTATTGTCTTTTCATGATGACATCTCCCTTCATGATTTATGGACTTGCTGCTATGCTGACTGCGTTTGTACAAATAATTTTCCTGCTTATTGTGACACGTATACTGCATGTTACGGCACGTTGGTTGAAATAAATATTTTTAACTGTTTCATGTCTCTGTTAGATCTTATTGTGGACAATTACAAGACTGCGAGAGAAAGGATGAGTCTTACTACCACAATCCCCGAGAGATCTGGGAGTGTTGTGTTCTGGTGTGTCTAATCATTTGTTTCTCTGTGAGTGAGTAGGAGAGCAAGTGAGACACTATAGCTAGTCAGTCCTGGGCTTATGGATACTAAGGTGGTAGGATGACTCAGTCCCTATACACCAAGGTCCTATAATGCTGCGTATAGTTCTGTTTTTGGGCAGAACCCCCTGAAAACCTACCAACTACTAATGTGTTGACTGACCGGTCTCGACCAGCCAGCCACCATAGACAGGTTTCTGACATCCTGAGGTGAGAGCCTTGGCTCTAGGAGGCCACTAACAAAGCCTGCTGTGGGCGGAGGTGTTCACACCTCTTCCACACAGGATGTGCATTCCAGGGCGGAAAGCCTCATAGGCCCTGCCGTCTTTATTAAGCAACCCATGCCTCTCCAGATGGTAGAGATGCCCCCTGTCCTTACCCAACTTTTTGGCAGCAAGACAGACGGGAAAATTAATAAGATTAAGCGGTGTGCCCACATCCAGCCAGCATCACCCCTAGGACGGGCCAGCTAATGTGAACCCCACTTTTTAAATTCCTCCATCTTGTTTTGGAAAGAATTAGCATTTTAGGGTCAGGGTTATGCCCACTTCCCACAGAAAGTGGTCATATAGAGGTTGTAGACACCCCAAAGGTAGGTAGCCCATTGGCTGCTACCTGTCACTGCCCTTAACACCCCTAAATTGAGTATTTACGTGGCACACCCGAACCCAAGAACTCCGATTCAATGGCTCAAGATAATAAGGACGAAAAGTCACTGCCTGGTGAGAACTGCAGCAGATCTGTGGACTTCGGCGCAAAACCCTGCCCATCCTCAGCCTTCTCTCGACAATCACAACAGAGTGACTCGTCCTGCAAGCTGGAGAACTACCAAAGCCATGGGTAGCCTGCCAGCACTTCCTAAAAAACCGCCTACCCTCTCCCTTGGAGTAGAGGAGCTACTCGCCTGCAGTCCGCAGGCACTGACAAGCAGAGTCCAGTCCACCACCTGGCAGCTTCCTGGTCCGACCGATGCTACAGACGACCAGGAGAAGATACTCGTTCTCTGAAGGTCATATCTGTCTCCCCACAGAGTGTGAAGACACCAGGACCAACTGGAGCCGTGCATCAACAACCCTCAGGGGTACAAGGACGTCCTGCACCAAACACCAACAGTGAGAGTCCAGTCCAGAGTCTCACTACACCAGGACCAATCAGCCATCAAGGGACGTCAGCATCACTGAGACCCACTTTGAAATTGGCCCAGCTGTCTTGATTCTGCCCCTGACCGTGAGGTGCATCTTTGTGCACCCAGCCCAGCAGACCTAACCACTCTGCACCCATCTCAACAAACCGACTGCGCCCCGTGCTCCAAGACCCCTTGTGACATAAGCCCCGGTTTGCGAGCCCTCTGACTTGCCCGCAAGTCCTCCAGTGCATCCTGTTTTTGGGTGGCCCCTCTTTATTGTAGCACACAAGCTGCTAGCCTCACCAGCTCCCTGCTTCTGGTAGAACCCGGGTGGTTCCTGAAGAACTTCTGGTAGTACTTTGGACCTTGGCCCACTACTACTCTGAACTCTGACGGTAAACCCCTGAAACCAACTGTTCCTGTTTTCCTCCCATAGGATTGCATTGTGCGTAAAGGTGCACAGGTTTGAATGCTTTACCTACCTGTGAATATTGCTATCGAAAACAGTACTTACCTTTTGAATGAAATTCTTGGTTTTAAAATATATATAAAAAGAAGTATTATTTTTTTAATTTGGTCTTTGATTTATTCTTTGAGTGTGTGTCTCATTTATTGCGTCTGTGATTACAACAAATGCTTAGCACTACCGTCTGATAAGCCCAACTGCTCGCCCACACTACCCCAAAAAAGAGCAATAGTATTATCTACTTTAGCGTCTGGTTACCAAATGGGGACCCACTGGACTCTCTGCACAGTGTACTTAATTTTAGTACACTATATAAATTCTTTAAATTAACTGTTAGAGCCTTGGTTAAGTCCTTGAAGTTTAAAACTGTTTAGAATTTAAAAATTTACTTTAGTTAGGTCTGAAAAACTTGTGTTAGGATTTTTTCTAGCTCTAAAAAAAAGGTCCCAATGTAGTGAGGATATGGACACACCTGCGGACATTGCTAAGTTAGCATATGCTAAATATGCTTGGCCGCCATTTTGCCACTTTTTCCGACGTTACTACATGCCACATTTCTCGTAAACACTTTGCCTGCTCGCTTTCACATGAGAACTGTCTGCATTTCACATATCTAGTTGAACACTCTGCTCTTCGTCTGTACAGCGTGTTCAAGGTCGAAAAATAATAAGCTCTGTTGATTTGCTTTGGTCAGTCTCAAGTCCCTAGCCATAGAACACAGCTGCAAACCTGGAAATCTCGTGCTTTTAATATTGCATTGCATGCATGTTAACACACTTGGAGAAATGCTTTCAATGATAGAAGACCTGTGCTTGTCCGGAGATGTAAATTCCTGCATCTGAACTCGGAGGTATGGGGTCCCCCTGACAAAGCCTGGAGGTCTTCTATAATTATAACAAACTAGCTTCTAGCACGGAGAGGGTGGCGAGGCGCAATAGCCCTGTTCCCACCATCATTATAATATGATTTCCCCTTTTGTTCTATGTGGAATTGTAACAATGCTGATTTGTTTGATCTTATGCATATTGTTAATACTATTGGCGCGTGTACTTGCATTATAATGAATGAATGAATGAAAATAAATTTATAACGCGCAGAACTCAGCCCAATGGGCATCAAGGCGCCTAACATATTATATTGAGTAGCCCTGCAATGCTTAGTAATAGGCTTTCCTAAAAAACCAGGTCTTGAGGGCACCCTTAAAGAGGGGCAAAGATGATTGGGCCTTGAGCTCGAAGGGAAGAGCATTCCACAGTCGAGGGGCAACCGATGCAAAGGCTCTACGTCCCCATCTTGTCTTTTTGGTAAGGGGGATGACAAGGAGGTTCTGCTGTGACGATCTGAGACATCTGCTGGGTACATATTTAAAGAGCAGAGAACCTAGTCCATCAGTTGGTCCTACTGTGAGAGCCTTATGGACTAGGCAAACAATTTTAAAAGAAATGCGATGTTCAATGGGCAGCCAGTGAAGGTTCTTCCTGGCCAGTGTGGCGGAGGCAGAGCATGGAAGGTCAAGAACAAATCTTGCTGCTGTATTCTGTGTTACTTGTAGGCGAAGTACCAATCCCTTGTTAATCCCAGTGTATAGTGCATTGCAATAGTCTAGGCGAGATCCAACCAATGCTACGACTGTTTGTTTTCTTGCCTGAGGAGATAAATAGTGAGATATTCTGCGAAGGATTTTTAGAACTCCCCAGCAGGTAGCTAAAGTTCTATTAATCTGTAGGTTCATGGCCAGCTCAGTGTCAAAGATGACCCCCAGGTTCCTTGCCGACTGTGAAGGGGTCGGACAAGTCCCCAATAATGGCGGCCACCATTCACTCGACCAGGCATCCCTATCCTTTCCGAAAATCAACACCTCAGTCTTGTCGCCATTCAACCTCAAAGAATTGAGGGTCATCCAGTCGGCAATCGACTGCATGCAGCTCCTGAAACCGGATGCCGAGGTGCTGACGGATCGTGACAGGGACACCATGATCTGAGTGTCGTCTGCATACGACACTACCTCCATCCCCTGAGATCTTACTAGTCTAGCAAGTGGGGCCACATAGATGTTAAATAGGGTCGGACTTAACGCCGACCCTTGTGGCACCCCACATTGCAAAGACTTTACAGGGGAGAGGTATTTGTCCATTTTGACCCTCTGCTCTCTAAGGTCTAGAAAAGAGGATAGAAGGTTAAGGGCTGACCCCTCCACCCCCATCTCCCTCAGTCAGGATGTTAAGACTGAGGGAGAGAGGGTGTCGAATGCAGCGGTCAGATCCAATAAGACCAGTATCGTGGTCCGACCATTGTCTACATTCATCCTGATGTTGTTGGTCACAACAGTGAGTGCAGACTCTGTGCTATGTGATTTTCTGAAACCATGTTGAGTCTGATCAAGGAATCCAGAAGAGTCCAGGAATACAGACAAATGATGGTTCAGGTGCATCTCAAGCATTTTAGCTGGGGCAGGTAGAAGAGAAATCGGTTCAACATTTTTTAGCACAGCCGGATCCAGAGAGGGTTTCTTCAATAATGGCCTGACAATGGCCCTCTTCCAAGCCGAGGGGAATACACCGTGTTGTAAGGCACTATTCATAACCTCCAAGATGCAGGGAAGGAAGGTGTCCCTGCATTCCTTCAGAGTTTTAAGCGGGCATGGATCCAAAGGAGAGGAAGATTTCGTCCGATTCAACAGGAGGTTGAGATTTTCCAGAGTGATAGGAGGAAATTTAGTAAGGGTCTTGTCGGGATCCTTTGGCCATGTTTCTAAAATTGATAGATCCGTAGCTATATGTGTTTCCAAAAGTTTCTTCTGTATTTCCAATTGCAAGGCGATGTCAACAATTTTCGTGTGGAAGAAACTTGAGATGTTGTCACAGAGCTCCTGAGAGCCTAATACAGGATCAGGTGTCTGTAATGAACAGAGGGAATCTACGATTTTAAAGAGTTCCCTCGATGATGTCAAGGATGTAGTAATACTGGAGAAGTAATCTTGTTTGGTTTTAATGACTGAGGTCTTATAAATCTTCAGGGAGCTTTTATAGCGCTCTCTATCCTTAGTATCCCATGTCCTCCTCCACTGTCTTTCCTGTCTTCTACATCCTTGTCTCATCAGCCTAAGTTGCTCCCCAAACCACGGAGCAGAAGGTTTACGCCTCGCAGCATACCTAGGGGTGGCAGGAGCTAAAATATCCACTGCCTCACGAATACAGTTGTCTAGTTCCCAGGCTGCCTTCTCTGGGTCTGAAGTCCGGGATAAGGTTACAAAAAGCGGGGCCAAGGATTTGTTAGAGATGTTTTTATAATTTCGCTTATACTCTCTTGCAGAAAACTCCTTCATGGGAAGCTCTATACCAGCTGCGGTAAATACGATAGGGACTGCTAAGTGGTCAGTCCAAATTAGCTGTTCCGGTGGGCCTGTAATAATCCTAGAGTCATTAGAGAAGATTGCGTCGAGAGTATGGCCTGCTCTATGTGTGGGTTCCCTGACCAACTGTTTGAAACCACAAGCCTCTAGAGGATCAATCAAGGATATAGTATCTTTAGATGTAATGTCCTCTAGATGAAAGTTAAAGTCCCCTAAGATGGTGAAGTGCGATTTACCTGCATATGGTTCTAATAAGCTGAACAGGTCACTGCTGAACTGTGATCTCAGCCCAGGGGGCCTATACAGCAGAATCCCAGAAAATGACGAGGATGGCGATGATGAAATACAGAAATGAAGGGCCTCAAAGGGGTCCAATGGATTTGACAGAGCCTTAGTTCTACATGTGAGATGTGACTGATAAAGAATAGCTAGGCCACCACCTCTACGTTTCACTCTGTCTAATCTCTGTAGAGCATAGTTCTCTGGGATGGCTAGGAGGAGATCATGTCCCGATGAATCTGTGGCCCAAGTTTCCGTAATGAACACCCATGGTGGATTCCTAGCTGTCACGAAATCGTGGAAGTAGATGTTATTTTTAATAATGGAACGAGCATTGATCAAATATCCTCTCTCTGCAGGGTCCTCATTAAACAATTGGCAGGGAGGCTGAGCACTGTTGTTAACAACGGGGATAGTGGGTATGTCAGACCTACAAGTATCACATAAAAAACCTTCCCGAAGAACTTCCGGGGTATACCTATGGAGGCAGGAGCGCGAACTGGGTTTCATAGCAAGCACTTCCTGAATGGTATATGAGTACATTACCTTGGAGGGAAGCTCTAGAGTCCCCCTACTCGACCCGCCCAGCGACCCGTCCTCGGCGCGGACGAGCGCAGACGGGCTGGACTCTGGCGCGACTCCGGCGCGCTCCGGCTGTGCGTAAATGCTGCGCGCTACCGTCATGATCTTAAATAGATATGGAGCACGCCCTCCTGACAACTAGAGCGCAAACCAATATGGAGGCTGTATCCCGGCACAGTCTACCCCCCAAGAAGGTCCAGGAAGTCCGGTCTACGAGCCGTGTAACCCGCGAAAGTCGCGGTGAGTAGTGCAAATGATTTTACTGTGCAAGTATGCGAAAATGTGTCCTTATAAAAACAGGAGAAACAGACAAAATAATGAAAAGAAAATCACATAACGGGAGCCTATTAAAATATCGCTAAGATAGCGAAAGCCAACAACAGAGTAGCGCGAAGGTTAGTGGCACAGCTAAGGAATAACCGTACCGTGTAGGGATTCCTCCGGCAAAAGTGAAGCCTTAAATACACATCAAGCACGCCCTCCTGACAACTAGAGCGCAAACCAATATGGCGGCGGTATCCCGGCACAGTCTACCCCCCAAGAAGGTCCAGGAAGTCCGGTCTACGAGCCGTGTAACCCGCGAAAGTCGCGGTGAGTAGTGCAAATGATTTTACTGTGCAAGTATGCGAAAATGTGTCCTTATAAAAACAGGGGAAACAGACAAAATAATGAAAAGAAAATCACATAACGGGAGCCTATTAAAATATCGCTAAGATAGCGAAAGCCAACAACAGAGTAGCGCGAAGGTTAGTGGCACAGCTAAGGAATAACCGTACCGTGTAGGGATTCCTCCGGCAAAAGTGAAGCCTTAAATACATATCAAGCACGCCCTCCTGACAGCTAGAGCGCTAACCAATATGGCGGCGGTATCCCGGCACAGTCTACCCCCCAAGAAGGTCCAGGAAGTCCGGTCTACGAGCCGTGTAACCCGCGAAAGTCGCGGTGAGTAGTGCAAATGATTTTACTGTGCAAGTATGCGAAAATGTGTCCTTATAAAAACAGGGGAAACAGACAAAATAATGAAAAGAAAATCACATAACGGGAGCCTATTAAAATATCGCTAAGATAGCGAAAGCCAACAACAGAGTAGCGCGAAGGTTAGTGGCACAGTTAAGGAATAACCGTACCGTTATAGAGCATGTTAGTTAAAATAAACATTTTAAACTATTGCTTGGCTCTATTTACTCATGTTGTGGACAAGTACGAGAGTTTGAACGAAAGAATGTTCTTGTTCCCACGTAGCCTGAGAGGGTCGAAGTAGCATGTTCTAGGTTGTCTAATCTTTGGTTGCTTTGCTGTAGTACGTAGAACAAATGAGACACTATAGCTAATCGGATTGGGACACTGGGCACTGAGGTGGGTATTTTGGTACACCACTACACACTGAGATCCTGGTTTCCTGCGCACAGTTCTGTATATGTGCAGACTCCCTGCAACACCAACTTTAGTGTAATAATGAATACCATAGGGGAGGCGGCTAAGGAGCCCAACCTTACCACTTATCTGCAGCTGAAGTGCGCTTACTTAAGGACCCTCTGTGAAAGGTACAAAATAAAAACTGGCTCACACCCTACCATTGCAATGCTTCAGAAGTTGTTGGCATAGCATGACCTGGCCCATCCTTTGGATGAGGCAGCTAACCCTGAGAACCAGGGTTGAATGTGTGAGGAGGAAGACCCAGATATGCCCACTCGAAGGAGAGGATTCAGAACCTCTACCTCATGACTTATCCAATGTGCCAAGAGCCCCTGCCTCTAGTGGGGATTGTTCAGGTTACTGGAGGTGCACTGAAGATCTCCCAGAGGAGGAAGTCCTTCTGGAAAGAGTAGCCCACAGATTTGCCATGAAGGACAAGATACTGGCCATAGAAATGGCGAGGACAGACATGGGTTTAGCACCCATGAATGGTGGCAGCAACATAATACTTAGGGACAGAGAGAAAACCTTTGACGGTAAAATCTCCAAAGGGGTTGTCCCAAAATATACAGATGGTGATGGCATCACAAAATAGTTTGCTGCTTTCGAGAGAGATTTTAATATGATAAAGGCCAGCCAGAAGCATTGGGGCTCTCTTCTTTGGGGACTGTTCTCTGGTAAGTGCAGGGATAGACTCCTGACACTGAACGAGGCCGAAGCCGAGTCCTACGCTCATATGAAGGGTACCCTGATTGAGGGCTTTGGACTCATCACTGAAGAATATAGGATTAAGTTCCAGGGGAGTCAGAATACCTCGAGTCAGTCGTGGGTTGATTTAGTAGATTTTTCAGTTAGGACATTAGGTGGTTGGTTACAAAGAAGCCTGCTGCAGAATATGATGGGCTGTATAATTTGATTAGGAAAAAACATCTGTTGAGCAACTGTGTTTCTGAAAAGTTGCACCAATACTTGATAGTCCTAGGTCCAACTTCTCCCTAAGAATTGGGAAGGAAGGCAGACCTGGGGGTCAAGACTAGGGTGACCAAAACTTCCACCAGTGGGGGTGACCAAAAAAAAGGGGTTACAAAACATCCCCAGGGGAAAGAGGGTAAACATCATAAAGATACAAGTAAAAAGTCTTCTAAAGGCACTCAACAACCTGCTAAGGAGGGTGGCCCACACAACTCTTCTTAATCAAAAAGTGGTTACCAAGGTAAGAATTAGGATCCCAAAAAGGCAAGGTGTCACAACTGTCAAAAGACTTAACACCGAACTGGAGACTCTGGCTGTCCGAAAAACAATCCCCATAGTACTGCTCCAGTTAGCACTGCAGTAGCAAGTCTCCTGGTTGGATCCTTAGTTTGCCCTGAGCAAATCAGAGTGCACACACAAGTTACACTACTCTCTAAGGGTGGGGTGGACCTTGGAACCATAGCTGTTTGGCCTACTAATATGGAAAAATACACACAGCAACCCTCGATTAATGGTATTAGGGTATAAGCTCTGCTAGATACAGGTACCAGTGTCACCATGGTGACTGCAAAACTGATTTCTCCAATACCTGACTGGTCAGACTTTACCAGTTACCAACACTGATAATGTCACTTAGGTTCATCCCATGGCGATGGTGACCTTAGAATGGGAAGGGGTTACTGGCCTGAAAGAAGCAGTGATCTCTTCCGCAATCCCGGCTGAATGTCTGCTAGAGAATAATAAGGAATCCTCAGCTTGAGTTGAAGTCGAGCTTATGTCCCATGCAGTCCTGCTTGGAATTCCTGAATGGGTGTGCGTTAAAACGTAAGCACAGAGCAAGGCCCAGTGTGAAAAAGAGATGTTGGAGCCTGAAAATACCTTTCCACCAAGAGGAAAGGTAGGAAGACTGGGAAATCAGCATCTGAACAGCCACCAGCTCAGTTCCCCTCTCCCAAGGGAGAAGCCCTATCAGCCCTAGAGGATACAGAGCCCCAGGAACTTGGCCCTCACACAGGAGAGCTCCCAGGTCCATGGGGACCCTCTAGAGAAGAGCTGCGCCAAGGGCAGAGGACATGCCCTACTGTTGAAAGCCTGAGACAGAGAGCTGCTGCACAGGAACAGGGAGATGTCAGTGGCTCCCACGTGACCTATTGGGAGGAAGGGCTCCTGTTTACTGAGTCCAGAGACCCAAAATCTGGTGCCACCAGGAGAGTAGTAGTGCCTCAGCAGTTCAGTGAGTTTTTCCTAACATTCACACATGACATCACGGTAGAGGAGAGCAGCTTGGCCAGAGCAAAACTTGGAACAGGCTTGTCAGCCACTTCTACTGGCCAAGCATGTCCCAGAAGGTGAAGGAGTTTTGCAACTCCTGTGCCACCTGCCAAGCCAGTGGCAAAGCCGGTGACCATCCAAAGGCCCCCTTAATTCCACTTGCAGTGGTTGGGGTACTCTTTAAAAGGGTAGGCATTGACATTGTCAGTCCCCTTGACCCTCCAACTGCATCAGGAAACAGATTCATGCCCATAGTAGTGGGTCATGAAGCCAGGTATCCTGAAGCAATTCCCCTTAGGACTAACACTGCTCCAGTAGGGGCTAGGGCCCTCATTGTATCTTTACCAGGGTGGGTTTCCCTAAGGAGGTGGTATCAGACAGATGTACCAAGTTCATGTCTGGGTACATAAAGCACATGTGGACTGAATGTGGAGTGACTTACAAGTTCACTACCCCATATCACTCACAAACTAATGGCCTGGTTGAGAGATTCAACAAGACCATTAAAGGCACAAACATTGGTCTCCCTGAAAAACTCAGAAGGAGATGGGATGCCCTTTTGCCATGCCTGCTTCTCAGTTACAGAGAAGTGCCACAGAAGGTATTAGGGTGTTCCCCCTTCTATTTGGCCATCCTTCGAGGGGACCACTTTGTCTGGTTAAGGAAGGCTGGAAGAGACCTCTCAAAGAGCGTAAACAGGATTCTGTGGACTATGTACTAGACCTAAGTTTACGGATGGCAGAGTACATAGACAAAGCAAACAAAAATCTCGAGGCCAGCCAAGAGCTTCAAAAACTCTGGTATGACCAAAAGGCTGCCATTGTGTAGTTCCAACCAGGGCAAAATTTATGGGTGTTGGAGCCTGTGGCACCTAGGACCCTCCAGGACAAATGCAGTGGCTCCTACCCTATCCTTGAAAGGAAAGGTGAGGTGAGATCAACTATTTGGTTGACCTTGGCACTAGGCGGAACCCAAAAGGGTCATCCATGATAACCCCCTTAAACCTTTCCACGACACGGCTGAATTGAGCATGCTGATAGTAACTGATGAGGATCAGGAAGCAGAGAGGGGACCTCCTCTCTAGCAGCCCCAAAGATGGGCCAGTAGATGGAGTGGCCTATTCGGACACCCTCTCTGCCCAACAGCAAGCTGGCTGCAGGCAAGTCCTGGAGCAGTATGCTGGGCTCTTCTCCTTAACCCCTGGACAGACATACTGGTGTACTCATGATGTGGACAGTAGAGGGAGCTTGCTTCTTGAAAACAAGCTCTATCGACAGCCTGACCATGATAAGGAGAGCATCAACTTTGAAGTTAGCAGGATGCTGGAGTTAGGGGTTATTGATCTCTCTGACAACCCCTGGGCTAGGCCAGTGGTCTTAGTCCCCAAAACTCACTCCAAGGGTGGTAAACCAGAAATGAGGTTTTGTGTGGGCTACAGAAGTCTCAATTATCACTAAGACAGATGCTTATCCCATACCCAGAGCTAATTAGTTGACAGACAAATTGGGAGCTGCCACATTTCTCAGCACATTTGATCTGACATCAGCGTACTGGCAGATTGGCATTGCTCCAAGATCAAAAGAACAAAGAGCATTCTCTACTCCAGATGGGCATTTTCACTTCAATGTTATGCCATTTGGCTTAAAGGATGCCCTTGCCACCTTCCAAAGGTTGGTGAACCAATTACTTGCTGGGCTCAAAGCTGTTTAAAAAAAATGTATTTATTAAATGTTATTAAGAACAAAAGATGGACAGGGATTGCCATGACCACGCAGGGCGGTTATTGTGTCAAGTCATATAGTAACATATAATAACATAAGCACTGTTATGGACATTGCATCTGAACTACTGGTATATGAAATGCATGCACTCTTATATCATAGTCTTAGTTGAAATGTAGACAAAAGGTTCAAACTTCCTCGATGACAGTGGCCTCTTCTGCTTGAGTCTGTTTTAAAAGATATTTCTGCAAGTGTTCCCATATGTCCTTAGGTTTAAAGGATGTGGGGAGTTCCCCAGCATATAATTCAAGATTGTCTTTACAGTATATCATGTCGCGGACCCAGTGTTTGAGACTTGGGGTTAGTCTACTCTCCCAGGTGAGCGCTATGCGTCTTTTTGCCAATAAGAGTGCGAGTCTAACGAACCTACCTAGCACTCCCTTCAGTCCAGGAACATAACTGAGTATGCATACCACAGGTGTGCACTTCATTGGAGCCCCTGACATTTGCTGAATGCAGTTCAGTATGGCGGCCCAATATTGAGATACTGGTGTGCAGTACCACGCGAGATGCCAGAAGTCGCATCTAAATGTCTGCATCTTTTACAGTTACTCGCGTCCCTAAGGCCATAAGTATATAATTTGAGAGGAGTGTGGTATACCTGGTGGATATATTTGAAATGTATGAGTCTCAGGTTTCCGTTAGAAGTGAGTTTGCCCGTAAGGGCACAAATCTGTTCCCACTCTATAGGTGTCAGTGGGGGGTCAAGCCTTTCGTTCCAACGACATAAACTTCTATCAGTATCTCTCACTGTTTCCTCTCGTACCGCCCTGTATAATTTAGTGATCATCCGGCGCCGCATGGGAGCTACCAGTAATAGCTGTAGGGCTTTTGATGTAGCGGGTTCAGCAGGGAAGGAAGTATAGTGTTTTTTAAGTGCAAGCTTCAATCGATGGACCGTGAACTGGAATAAGAGAGGTTGATTGACAATGTGTTGTGTGTCTTCAGCTGTTATAAAGTGCCAATCAGGGTATATGTCTCGCATACGGTCCATTCCCACCTTCCTAAGTAACCTCATTGATCCCAGTTTGTGAGTCACTGAGAGCGCTGCATGGTGTGCTAATGGCAGGGCTGGGGCATACAGGGGGAGCTTATTTGTAATTTTCCCGATCGACTGCCAGGTCCCTATAGTAACATCCAAAGTGTTAATTTCGGCCCTCGGTGTGCCTCTATGCGTATGCGTGAGGACTCCAGCAAGTGGGACGGGGTGTGCGTCTTCATCTTCAATCACTACGTGTGGTGTGAAAGTGTGTGGGTGATACCAATGATATGCATATTGCGCTTGGGCGCCTAAATAATAAAGATAAAAATCTGGGGCATTAAAACCTCCTCTATCATAGACAAGCGTGAGTGTCTTCCAGCCTACTTGGGCCATTTTGCCTCTCCAGATTAATCTTAATAGTTGAGTGAGCACTGTTTTAAAAAAATGGGCCGTCAGTTCTATAGGAATATTACTAAAAAGATACAAAAATCGAGGCAGAATAACCATTTTTATCAAGGCTATGCGATCTGCTAGTGCTAAAGGTAGCGCCGACCATCTGTCTACTTGTGGCTCTAAATCCACACATGCTTTACCGTTGTTCTCCTATATGACCACTTCGGGATCGCGATGTACCCACACCCCCAAATTCTTGACCGGCTCCGTGGACCACAATAGTGGGTACTCCATACTGGGGGGAGTGGTGATTGTCATCAATGGTATTACAACCGATTTATCCCAATTTATGTTTAGACCTGAAAATTAACTGAACCGGATATATTCCCATAGTACCTGGGCAAGATACCGCTGTGGTTCACGGATAAACAACACCATATCATCGGCGTAAAGAGAGATGCCAACTGGAGGGCTGAAAGCTTTTAGTGCAGCATATCTTGACAATATTTCTGTCTATAGTTCCACCTGATCCAAATTGGCAAGGTTTAGCAGGCCCTGCAGACGGCAGGCCTCACTATCAAGGCATCCATATGCCAGATATGGCAGGGAACAGTTGTATACTTAGGCCACCGTGTAAGGGGAGGCCAGGTTCAACCCTTACAACCCAAAATCCAGACCCGTCTGGATTGGGAAGCTCCCACCACTCAGACTCAAGGAAAGACATTACATCTATTGACTGGGTATTACAGGAGGTCAGTGAAGGGTATGGTTTCATTGTGCACCCCTCACCAAAGTCACCTGCAAGCAAATGCCTAAAAAGGTAAACTGGATAGTTAGTTGTCAAAAGGCTTTTGACATCCTGAAAGAGGCAATGTGCTCAGCACCCATTCTCAAAGCTCCAGATTACTCTAGACAGTTCATTGTTCAGACTGATGCCTGTGAGCAAGGGATAGGAGCGATCCTTTTTCAAGCCAATGATGATGGCCATGACTATTATAAGCAGACGGTTACTCCCCAGGGAGTGCCATTGAGAGGGAGGCCTTTGCTGTGGTTTGGTCCTTGAAGAATCTGTGACCATACCTGTTTGGCACTCACTTTGTTGTCCAAACTGACCACAGACCTCTCAGATGGCTTATGTAGATGAAAGGTAAAAACCCAGAACTTTTTAGGTCGTCCGTCTACCTACAGGTATGGGCTTTACAGTGGAACACAGACCTAAGAATGACCATGCTAATACAAATGGCCTTTCCAGGTTCTTCCACTTAGACAATGAAGACTCTCTTGGGAAAAGTTAGTCTTATCATCTTTCGTTTGGGGGTGGTGTAGGAATGTGCCCCTTTTGACATGGTTACCCCGCACTTTTTGCCTGGTATCTGGTGCAACTTTGACTGTATGTCTACTGGGTTCCTGCTAACCAGGTTCCCAGTACCAGAGTTCTTACCCTAAACTGTGTGATTGTTCCACAATTGGCACCCCTTTAGGATCCTTGTAAGTCCCTAGTAAGTGGTACCCCTGGTAACTAGGGCTTTTGAACTAAAGAGGGTCCCTAAGGGCTGCAGTACAAATTGTGCCACCGTAAGGTACCACTCACCAAATTCATGCAAACTCCCATTGCAGCCTGTGTGTCTTGGCGCTGAGAAAACAAAGAGTCAACATGGCACATACCTCTGTGTGCCACAACAGCAAAACACTGCATGTGGTATAGGTAAGTCACCCCTACGACAGGCCTTACAGCCCGAAGGCAAGGTGGACTACACCCATGTGTGGGCATATCTACATGAGTGTTCTCGTGATTTCTAAGTTCACCCTTGGATATCATGAGTGCACAGGGAAGCCATGACGAGTATATGAGCTAGATACTCATGATTACGAGTACCCCAGCTACATGATGGCTTCACTGAACCCTAAGGTGTTTCGTACCAAATGCCTAGTCTTGATAAACCTGCACTGATGCCAGTGGCAAATTTATCAGACAATGCACCCAGAGGGCACCTCAGAGGTGGCCCCTCAAAACCTACCGACTACAGTCTCGACTAGCCAGCCAGCATCAACAGATTTTTGACCTCCTGAGGTGAGAGCCTTCACTCTCGGAGGCCGGGAGCAAAGCCTGCTCTAGGCGAAGGTGTTCACACTTCCTCCATGCAGGATGTTCATTCCAGGGCGGGAAGCTTCAAGGGCCCTGTCGCCTTTGTTATGCAACCCAGGTCTCTCCAGATAGTGGAGATGCACACCCCGGTATTCTGACCCCACTTTTTGGCAGCAAGACAGCCAGAAAAATGAGTAAGATTAAGAGGTGTGACCACATTCAGCCAGCACCAGCCCTAGGGTGCCCCAGCTGATGTGGACCCCACTTTTCAAATTCCTCCATCCTATTTTGGGCGGACTTAGAATTCTAGGGTCAAGGTTATGCCCACTTCCCACAGGACATGGTCTTCTAGAGGGTGTAGACACCCTAAAGGTAGGTAGCCTATTGGATACTACCTGTCACTCCACATAACGTCCCTAAATTGAGTAATTAGGTGGCACCCCTGAAACCAAGAACTCAGATTCGACGGATCAAGAGTGGAAGGACGAAGAAGAGTCACTGCCTGGCGAGAACTGCAGCAGATCTGTGGACTTTGGTGCAAAACCCTGCCCATCCTCAGACTTCTTTCGACAATCACCAAAGAGTGACTCATCCTGCCAGCTGGAGATCTACCAGCCTCAATGTCATCAAAAAACAGAGTGAGGTTTAAAAGGAACACGTCCTTTTCCCTTGGGTAATCAGTTCTGACAAAAGTCAACTGCTTCCAAAAGCAATCGTACTCAGAAAAACATTAGGTTTTTTAGAAGAACCCTCACCCACCAACCTAGTTGGTGGCAGGCTTCATCATCTGGTTCCCAACTAGGGTGCCGAGGGCATCCTAGGTGTGCTTCAAACGCCTGATTACAGCAGAGCGGGTACTGTTGTGAAAGGCTGTAAGAAACGTGAATTTTAAAATAGTGTCAAGGATCCCCCTCCTTGGCTGAAACATGTAGACCAACATAAGGATGTTTAAGATCAATTATATCCCATAACATCCGCATTCACTTTTTAACCTTGTCCCAGGATCCCATTATTAAAATTTCTCCTGGCCTGCAGGGAGATGCTTGAGACAATTTTAAAATTCACTTTTCTCACTGCCTTTCACAACAATACCCGCTCAGCCATAATCAGGGTCGAAGCACACCTAGGATGCACTCGGCACCCTAGGTGGTTACCGAAGATGAAGAAGCATGCCACAAACTAGTTTACTGGGTGAGGGTTCTTCTAAGAAACCTAATGGTTTTCTTAGCCAGCCACACCAGCACCCTGTTCCCGGTAGAACCAGGGAGGTTCCGAAAAACTGTTGGTTGATAGTACATTGAACCTTGGCCCACTGCAGCTTCGAACCCCGAAGGTGAACCCCTGAAACTGACTGTACCTACCTTTATGCATTTTTGACTTTTCCTCCTGTAGGATTGCATTGTGCATAAAGGCACACAGGTTTGAACGATTTAGTTACCTGTGAATATTGCTATCAAAAACAGTATTTACCTTCGAACTAAGTTCATGGGTTTAAAACATATATAAAAAGAAGTGTTCTTTTTTAATTTGGTCTCGGATTTATTCTTTGAGGGTGTTTCTCATTTATTGGCTCTGTGAGTACAGCAAATGCTTAGTATTACCATCTGATAAACCTAACTGCTTGCCTACACTTCCACAAAAGAAAGCGTTAGTATTATCAACTTTAGCCTCTGTAAACCAATTTGGGACCCACTGGACTGTCTGCACAGTGTACTTTCATTTTAATACACTATATAGAGAGCCACCTTCCAACAGTTAGGTTATGGGCACTTACCATAGCATAATGACTCACACCTGAAGGTGTATCTCAGCTCTTTGCTACTCGGGATCAGTACAGTTAGAACATCCACGTCTTTAAAAATCATTTGAACTTGGAAGAATCTGGGCATATTTGAATTTGCAGAGGAAGTTCGTTCCAGTGAAGTGGGGCAAGATATGATAAGGATTTACCACAAAATTGGTATGAGCATATACAAGGGATCCTTAATAAAGCTTTATTTGCAGACCTGTGAAATTTAGTGGGCTAGTAGTGGCAATGTCTGGTGTAGAGGTGAGTTGGTACTGAGTTAGTTAGTGCCTTGTGAGTCAAGCAACATAGTTTAAAGATGGCACATTTTCTGACTGGCAGCCAATGCTGGGCTTTCAATATGTGAAGAGAAGAAAACGTGAAAGGAGGTTGCAAGTCAGCCGAGTCGCCGTATTCTTCACAGCTTGAAGCTTAGACAGCATTGTTTCATTTGCTGCCACTAGTAGTGCATTCCCATAGTCCTGGCGACTTGTGATCAATGCTTGGACTAAGGTTTTTCTTGATGCGGATGGGAGCCATGGAAAGAATTTTCCTAGTAGGTGCATTGTGGCAAAGCAAGTGCCACAGGTCACGCTTACCTGGTCTTTCATGGAAAATTCACTTTGTTGACCTGGACCGCTGGATGGGGGGAATCTGCTCCGATATACTGATATTATTAAAAATCTACGTAGGGTGAAACCACACTAATAAATTGAGATTGATTAAGCAAAAATAAAAAGGCAATGTATCTAGTCTGGCCGATTAAAGGAAGGCTTAGCTACAACTCGTAGTGTTGGAGGGGAACAAGACGAGGCCCCCTTATATTTCAATTTTGCCCTGAAGAAGTCCTCCGGGACGAAACGCGTCGGCTACGCTGTATGTGTCCTTTTATATATAAAAAAAGAGAAGAACTCAATAAAGAATTCTTTTTTGAAACAACACCTGCTGAATGGACAGACATATTTTATGATCATAATCTGAAATGACTATGTGGAGTGCTGGATCACAGTGATGTGTTTACAATTTGTAGGATCTCTGATCCTAAGGGGGTTTAGGGGTATTTAACCTCATGATCCTTGGCACCCAAAAAGGTATACTTTTGACCTGATTTGATGATAAGTGCAATCATTCTCTGCCTTATACCCCTTTTCTCTTGTGTATTGACTTTGTTGACCTGGGATTGAGGAGTTAGGTTGAAATCTAAGATGCCAGTGTTTTTTATTTCACTTGATGTGCCTGGTGGCTGTCCCATTTCCAGGAACTAAGAGAACAAAGAGTTTAGATTTTACCCTGATGCATAGGCAAGTACTTAGTTTTTTTGAGAACTTAGTTTGAGATGACTCTTAAGCATTTATTGTTTCACAGCATTTATGCATTCACTGTGTCCGAAAGTCTTGACTTCAGAAGTTTGTTCCTGTTTTACCATGATATGTGCATTGTCTGCAAGTTGTAGCATCAGACGTTGAATAAGTTCACACGATTGGGGGAGGGGTTAAT
The DNA here is from genome assembly GCF_964204655.1 of Triturus cristatus. Taxonomy (NCBI): domain Eukaryota; kingdom Metazoa; phylum Chordata; class Amphibia; order Caudata; family Salamandridae; genus Triturus; species Triturus cristatus. Next base: position 79,876,176 of record NC_140586.1, on the reverse strand, counting down.
TAAACATTAAAATGTTGTGGGGCAATTGTTGATCCCTTTGGAATGCCTACTTGATAGGTGTAAAATCATGAGTAGCAAGAAGGTAGTGAGACAGTTTGCTACCTATCTTTACGCCTATCAGTGTGGAGGATGAGAAACATTCATCCTATGCAGTACCTCGTCAGTGAAGAGGGATTTTCTGTTTTGTTTAAATGTTTGAGCTGCCGAGGAAGAGATTTACCACATCTTCAGATTGTTTTGTTTTTACTCTCTGTGACGAGTAGTAGGCCTTGCCCTCCCGCCAGTGAAAGGGAAATTAGTTAGAGCCTAAACGGAGTCTGGTTTTAGTCTCTGGTTGAGCTCACTGTAATTGGTGCTCTGGGGAATATACCAGACTTGCCTGCCTCCAGAGCACTGATATCCATGGGGAAAGTACCATTGGATACTGGAGAATCTCATATTTCCAATGGTACCACTCCCTAGTGGATCTGTGTTAAGGTATTGCCACAGATGGGCTTGTAGGGGAGGAGATGGCTCCATAAACAAGGACATGCCACCGCTCTACAAAAGGGCATCTTCTGTTGTCTCCAACTCTCCCCCCAACACCTCCCTGGCAGGTTGATTACAAGGTATGCCTCACCCCCCAAACCCCCAACAGTTTATTGTGACCCGGGGGACGGGGAGCAGATTGTTGTATTTATCCCCAATATGCTCACTTTCCCCCAGGATGGGTGGAAAACCCATCCTGCCATTGGACCATGCCCCTTCACCCCTAAAGTGCCAACAGGCTTTCTTCCCCAGGGGGATTTACTCTCAGTTGCCCTCCCTGGGCAGGGGAGGGAAAAAGCCCACTGCATGGCAAGGCTAGAATTTTTAAAATAATTGGGGTGGGGCAAACCTCTCTTTGCATCAGACCATACCCCTACTCTTTAGGCCCCAGCAGTCTTTATGCCTCCATGTGGCCTACAGCCTGAATACTGCAGCCATGTCCATGGCAAGCAGGAGGACATTTGGTTTCTTATGGGTGTGACTTTGACATTTGGGTCAGCAGAGTAGGGGTTACCTGCATCTCCCTTGTCGTCTAACCAATGTGGCAGAAAGACTGTCTGGTGTTTGGGAGTGAGGGCTACAGTGAGGTGCCAAGATGGGCAAGCATCAAAACCCGTTCTATTTCACGCTTTTTCCCCCGATGGTCTGGTAGGACTAGTGACCTCCCCTTGGATAGGCATATGGATGGTACACACCCCAATCTGCCAAACCAGGGCGGATGAAAGCCCATCAGACTAAAAGGAGAAGAAGTGAGAAATGGAATGGAGAGAGACGCTAGGCCATCTTGGCACTGAGCCACCTCTCCGGTCACTAGAAAATATTTCTGTCTGCACCTGGAGGCCAAATGGGGCGTTTACGCCCTCTCTGCCTGCCCATATGTCAAAACTATGCACAAAGAAATTCCAATTTTCTCACATTTCTGTGAAAGGAAAGGCTCCAATATTCATCAATGAAACATCAAGATTGGTATTGTATGCCTTCCAGTGAATCACCATCCTGAAGTCTACAGACATTGTAGAAAAAGGGCCTCGAAAGATAGATAGAAGATCAGACTGCATGGCCCACAGGAGAGACTTCAGGAGGCAGCTTCAGGACGTCATGAGGGGCGAAGATAAGTTTCCCTCCTTTAGCTCAAGGGACTACCCATGGGTAGATCTAAAGAGCATAGATAGAAAGAAAGAAAAAAGACAATGTTCCCTTTTGACATCGAGGCCTTAAACGTTGGGAACAGGTACTGTGACAACATTCTAACCATGGTAAATCAACGTCAAAGGCACAGTATGTCGACGTCATGATCACCCATGATGTTGACATCACCTTCATCATTGAGACCAACTCCCTCGAGGTCAATACCACCCCAATAGACTCCAAGGAAACACTCAACATTGATGTCAAGGTAACCAACTAGGCCGTCTTCTGTTTCTCCTTCACAGAGGCCTTCAGTGGATTGGCTCCCTAACATTAAAAGGAGGAGAGTACTACAATCTTCAGACTCAAGTAATCCAGGTTGTACTCACTCACCAGAGAAGTGACACCTCTGGTCAATGTGTCACCTACTCCTTCCCAACGAAAATCTGCATTTGCCACGCTTTTTCTAGCAACACCAGCTGCTGCTAGAACTATAAGTTTACGTCAGAAACTGGAGTCACCAGTGGTCTCTCAGGTGACACCTAAGCCTGCTCCTAAGGAGACTCCATTGAAATGGAGATTGAACGCAAGATTTATATCTCTAGGAAGATGTAAATGTTCTCAAGGGTGCCTTAGATGCTTAGTGAATGGTCAAGTTCCATCATGACTTCGAGAAGAAATGGCTGCTCTCCTTCAAGTTTATCTTTTCCTGCTCCTCCATTGGAGACTACTCACTAATTTTATCTGAGCCCTCTCCGACAAGAATATCACTGGTTGATGACACCAGTACCTTCAATGAGGTTTCAGTAAGGGGAGCAGCAAAGCTCAACATACCTATCCCAACTCTTAACACTACTACATCGGTGATCTTTGAAACACTACATCATTGGGCATCTTCAGACTTTCTTACTCTGAGCCGTCTGAAGCAAAATGGTTTGAAGTTACCCTCCCCATCTCCAAAACTTTATGGAAAACTTTGGAGGAGCGGGAGGGCAGGGCACAGCACATAGTCCATATTAAATTTGAAACTTATAAAAAAGCAAAGGCATCATGCAAAAACAGAAACTGGACAAAAAACACTGCTTTCCATAATTTGGGTGCTGTGACCCCCTCCCACTTCTGAGTTGCAATGCAACTGTACCTGGCACACTAATAATAGCAGCTGCTTTGAGTAGCATTCTACTCCTGTTTCTCTTTCACCCTTTCCTCACCATGGTTGATCATCACTCCAATCTTAAAACTGAATCTCTAACTTGCCTGCCTCTTGCTGTTGGGTCCAGGGGACTACGAGTCCCAGTCTTCTTTGCGGCTAGCTGCCGCCCACAGAACTTCACCGCGCCAGGAGGCACTTCAAAAACAGCTGCGAGCTCCCACAGGCGGGACGCACGTGGGCTTGCCCGGGACAAGGGCGGGCCTTCTGCACCCATCAGAGCCCAGAAGAGGCTGGGCTGGGCCTATTCTCTTGGTCTGACAACGAGGGACATTGCCTCCAACAACGCTTCGACTTTGTCCAGCTAGCTGTTTTTTTGCATGCGTGTTTGGTATCCTTCCAAGAATATCTTCCGGTAACCGTGACATATTGCCATCTTACCTTACAACTTGATCTTTAATTTGGGCAAGCGCAAGGCGGTGGACGGGGCTCCGAGGGCTCCAAAGGGGAAAAAAACGCCAAGAGTATTGATCAAGAGCGATGTTCTCACCCGAATTGACACCCTTTTGACTGAATGTACTGATATCATCTCTAACCCTGGGCTACCCAACCCAAATACAATGGCTCAATCTAGCTCTCCGCCTAAGCGAATCCACAAAATATTTGAAAAGCCACTTCTGAGATCTTATGTGCTATCACAAGAGGGGAAGGATGGTTCGCCAAGTTATGCCAATTGCGCTAGTTCACCCACATTGCACAAGCCTATAATGGTAGAATGTAGCAACAGGTTTTCTGTCCTCGCAAACATTGAACCCGTACCGGAATCGTGCTCCACCAGGGAGAGACTGTACTAACACTGAGACCATGACAATGTTGCGGAGTTTGGTGGAAGCCATAAAAGAGTTAAAAGAGCAAGTCAAAATCCTTCTTGACATTGTTGGAAACCGGGTTGAGGGGTATTTCAACAATGATATGTGCCATTGTAGGGGAAAGGGGTGGGTGTGAAAATTTGTTAAGGTTAATCCTTTTTTTTTACTCCCTAGGCCAGCATCGTCTCCCTTTGGACACAGGTGCCTTGTATCATTCAGTCCCACCCATTAGATTACATGGTAGGGAAAAGATTGATGTATGGCTACCCATGAGTAAGTTGTATGGGGAGAGGTTTCAAGGAGAATGTGGGGTTGTAAGTAAGGAGCAGAGGAGGGGGGGGGGTGTCAGGGGACCCGCACATCCCCTTGGCTTATCAATGGCCGCGAACCAATGGAGGGCCACTGGAAGGTTGTGATGGGGGAGCTGTATACCAAACCCATGTTCCAAAGCTACCGGCTGGTTCAAGGGAAGATAAAGAGTCCCTGTTAAACAAAGTTCATTACTGGTTTCGCAAAACTAGACACTGTTATTCAATATTTAGGAGCGACATCTCAAATGTGAAAAGGTTTGCAACTTTAGAGGGAACACAAGATCTAATCCGGGTCTCTTTCGTGAGCCATGACATAGTGGAGGGACTTTTGGCGGTAGAAGCACGCACAAGCTCAAGCACACACTGTTGTCCAGCTTAAATTTTGTACCCCTACCGACTTTGTGAGACCCCAGTGTGTGCTGACAGACAGGGGACTGTGTGTAGAATATAGATCAGTTAGTAGAAAGCTACAGTGACTGATTCACAGGACCCCTTGTATTGTGGATGTATGCGAAAATATGGGGGTCGAGAATCTGTTGTCCATCACCACTCAAGAAGGGGAACTTTCCAGTAATTGGGAGTCCAGTTCTGGGCAGCCTAGCAACTGCCTGCTTAGACAAGATGGGACAATGATGCCAGAATTTAATAATATGCTAAATGTCAGTAACCCGGAAGTTATCTCTATCCCACACGAGGCAGAACTTACCATGGAGCACATGGTGAGGATAGCCTCATGGAATGTGGCAGGATTGGCTAAACTCTTGCCAATCCTGAGTGGGGAGAATTCATAGATACCTATGACATATGTCTATTCCAGGAAACTTGGTGTCTTGCACCCAGAAATGGGTATACATCATTTTGTATTGAAGTGAATTGAAGTGACCAAGAGCACAAAGGGCAGGCCCTCAGGGGGGTTGGGTATCTGGATCAAGACTGCGTTACGATGTACCATCAGCACTTTGCCCTGCAGCTCAAAGGATATTTTGGCCCTTATACTTCTGTTTGTCTTTAATATTGATAAATATCTACAGTAGAGCAGAGGGTAGAGATAATAAAACAACCACTATCTATCAACTTGAGTAACAGCTATTGACCACTCAGGCAAGAGACTCTATACTGGTGGCGGGAGACTTTAATACAACTTTCGAGCCAATTGCGGCAGCCCCTCACGATCTAATCTCCGATTTGGACAGTGAGTGGGGAATACCCCATTTAGAATTGCCCAAAGTAAGATGGACACCAAAAGCTGGTCAGCTGCTGGCATTAACCCTTGAGTACGATCTCAGAGCTACTAATGGCAGGTGCACCTCAGACCGGCAGGGCAAAGCTACCTTTAACCGACCGGGTCACTGCAGTAGAATTGACTACTTCCTAGTCCAGTTTAAGTTATGGCCTGCCATAATGGATATGGAATTGATTGACCGACTAGATAGTGATCACAACATCCTTAGCTTGTCATTGAGTATCAAGAAAACACCACATAATGGTAGCAGGGGTCACTGTGACATTGGAGAACTCCAGCCCTACGAACAACTAGAGATCTATCAAATGGGAATGGGTAGCTAAAAATCCTGTGGCGTTAACTACTATCAAGGAAATTGCTAAGGCTGATTTTGATCACTTGTCAATTGAAAAGATGCTATTTACACATGAGAAGCTAGGAGTGACAATAAGGGATGTTCTGGGTAAGCAAAGAAATAAGAAGAAAACCTGTCCTAGAACTGAGCCCTGGTACAATAATGTCTGTAGAGTGTCGAAAGGTGAGCTTCTGGCGGCCATTAAATCAAAATCACAGGTCCAGATCTCCAAATCTAGAGCACATCATAGGGCTGCAATTATTAATGCAAAAAGGGCGTGGAAAGACTCAATATGGTCGGATCTGCATGAAGCCTTGGCAAACAGGGATACTAGAGGCTTCTGGAAAAGTGCAGCTCTTGTCTCCAAGGGGGACAAATCTGTACTTGACTTTTATATTCAGCCAGAGGAGTGGGTTGCACACTTCAGCCACTTGTACTCAGACAGTCATAGAATAGAACATGACAGAGACATTTTAGTTGTGAGTATGGATCATTTTGTGCCTAATGATCTGCAATTTTCACTCAGCGAGACAGAAATAGCAATTAGCTCCTGTGTTTCAGGATGTGCCCCGGGACCTGACAGGATACCTAATGATCTATACAAAGAAGATCTAAAAACTTGGGGACCATATATCAACTTACTCTCTCATATTATCCTTTCAGGTATGGAAATACCCCACTCATGGAAGTTGGCAGAGATAGTTACTATCTTCAAGTAGGGGAATGTGCACTTCCCGTGAACTATAGGCCTATTAGCCTTATTGATTCACTGCAAAAAATCTTTTGCAAACAGGTCCTTGCCCACCTCCAAGATTGGATTAGAGAGGGGAGTATTATCTCAGAGTGGCAGGCTGGTTTAAGGGCACAAGTGAGCACCGTAGATCAAATTTTCTGCTTTATAATCCACACCGCGCAGACCGGCTTTATGCCCCACAGGAGTACCAGGCTAAACCTCCGACGCCGATACGGCGTAATGCAAGAGGCGACATTGATTGGGGCAGAACCCATGGCAGTGCTGTCAATAGACACCCGCATGGCGTTCAATAGTATTGAATGGACCTACTTAATGGAGGTTCTGACCCGCCTGGGCTTCGGCCCCAAATTCCGAGCCTGTATCCACCTGCTGTACCACACTCCACTAAAAAGAGTGCGTGTCAATGGATCTGTATCACGGACCTTTGCCCTGCACATGGGCACGCGCCAGGGATGTCCCCTATGATTTTCGCAATGATGCTGGAACCACTTGCGGCATGGGTCCGGAGTGACCCGCTGATCAGAGGCATCAATATGGGGGGGCGTATGGGAAGAATGCATCTCCCTGTGGGCTGATGATGTGCTGTTGAATGTAAGTAGACCCAGACAGACGATCCATAGAGCTATTAATATACTCCACCTATTCTGCTCTTACTTAGGGTACCAGGTTAACTGGTACAAGTCCCTCCTGTTAGGCCTGGCCGGCGAGATCCCTCAGCTCACATTGGAATGCAGGGACTTGAAACGCAAGGACCAATTTAAATACCTGAGAATCTGGATCACCAAATCCGAAAATGAGTATCTGAATCTAAATCTACAGGCCCAACTATCGAGGCTTCGCGAAGACATCGCACACTGGCGTAAGCTGCCCATATCCCTTATGGGCAGGGCCGTATTATTTAAAATGATGGCCCTCCTGAGGCTGCTCTGTGTGCTGCAGAATAACCCCTACTGTATACCGGAGAAAATCTTTCGGATTATTGAGGGAGAGCAGCGTAACCTCCTTTGGGAAGAAGGCACCCCGCGTATTGCGTTGCGTAAGCTGCAGCGGGGGGTGTACGAGGGCGACCTGGCTGTCCCGGATATACAAAACTACTACAGGGCAGCGCATCATATCGATATTTATGGATGGGTGTTTGTTCTGAGTCTGCCTACCAGGCTGACCGGCGTGCAATGGGGACTGGGGGATATGCTTCAGTACTATATCAAAACCACCGAAAGAAATCGCTACCAATACATACGCAGGTGGTGATGCGGGCATGGCAGTTGGTCACTAAGGTGTTGGGATAGGGCTCGCGGCTGACCCAGCAGACCCCGCTTTGGCATAGTGATGCCCTGAGCAAAGTGGGAGGTCGTTGAGGCTTCCAAAGTAGGACTTTAATTGGCATAGACAACCTTGGGGACATTTGGAACAAGCATTGGCATAGTCAATAGGTCTCGCCTTTGGGACCTTATAAGTGTTTAGCCAGAGATATTGGCTTTGACAATGTTTTTAGGTCTCGCCTGACCCAGCGCATGCGCTAGTCTGGCGAGACTTTTCGTGAGGGCTCAAAAAATGCTACCATGGCCAGCCTAGAGCTACAGTGCATGTGCGCGGGCGCGCGCTTAGGAGCAGAGGCTGGCAAACCTCGTCATGCTCATTAAACGCCCGCGATCTCTTTCGTGGCGCCCCTTTGATGTTCTCATTCAAAGAACATCAAACATCAAAGAACATGTTTTTGTGTTAATGCTTTGCTGCGCCCGTTTGACTTACAATGTGCTTTCTCTTTCCACAAACTCGATGTTTGTGTTCCTTTATTTTGAGATGCTTTTAGTATTACTGTTTTGTGACTTAAAGAACATTAAGGAAATGTTACTGTGAAACTGGACAACATTCACAGTGTTTATTTTGGATCGCAGCGGCTGCTTCATGTCTGTTGCACCATTCAGGGAGTCCTTTCGTTGGCGCTTTCATGAGGACATGATGAGGAAGCTGGAAACTTTTGGGACATTCTCTTTAAGAGCACAGCATGTTGGCAACTGGTTAATTGATTAGACCTATGTAGTGCTTTAGATCTCAAAGCGCTATGGTGGGTGCAGCAGTTGCAACTCATGAAATATGGGGTGCAACTCACAAGGATTGGACAGGTTTGAGTGCACATTGGCTGCAATCCAACTCTTAAGATGATGGGCTGTGTGTATCCATTATCAGCACTCAGTCTTCGCTAAGTGATCTTGTTTGTTTTGTTGTTGTGTTAATGCTTTGCTGCGCCCGTTTGACTTACAACGTGCTTTCTCTTTCCACAAACTCGATGTTTGTGTTCCTTTATTTTAGTATTACTGTCACACACACAACCACAACCACACACACAACCACAACCACACACACAACCACACACACAACCACACACACACACAACCCCACACACAACCACGCCCACAACCACCCACACACCCACAACCACACACACACAACCACACACAACCACACACACACAACCATAGACACAACCACACACACAACCACACACACAACCACACACACAACCACACACACACACAACCACATAAACAACCACACACCCACACCCACAACCACACCCACACAACCATAACCACCCACAACCATACACACAACCACACACACACAACCACACACACAACCACACACACAACCACACATACAACACACACAACCACACACACACAGCCACACACACAACCACACACAACCACACACACACACTCAACCACACACACAACCACACACACAACAACCACACAACAACCACACTCATACACACAACCACACACACACCACCACACAACCACACACACAACCACACACAACCCCACACACAACCCCACCCACAACCACACACACACAACCACACACACACAACCACACCCAACCACACAACCACACACACACAACCACACACACAACCACACACACACAACCACACACACACAACCACACACACAACCACACACACAACCACACACACACAACCACACACAACCACAACCACACACAACCACACACAACCACACACACACAACCACACACACACAACCACACACAACTGCACACACACAACCACACACACAACACACACAACCACAACCACACACAACCACACACACACAACCCCACACACACACAACCACACACACACACAACCAGACACAACCAGACACACAACCACACCCACAACCACACCCAACCACACATCCACACACATACCCACAACCGCACCCACAACCGCACCCACACCCACGCCCACAACCACACACACACAACCACACACACACACAACCACGCACACACAACCACACACACACACACACAACCACACACAACCACACATACAACCACACAACCACACACACACAACCACACACAACCACACACGCAACCACACCCACAACCACACCCAACCACACATCCACACACATACCCACAACCACACCCACAACCGCACCCATGCCCACAATCACACACACACACAACCACACACACACAACCACACACACAACCACACACACAACCACACACACAAGCACATATACAACCACACACACAACCACACACACACAACCACACACAACCACACACAACCACACATCCACACACACCCACACCCACACCCACAACCACACCCACACACAACCACACACACAACCACACACACAACCACACACACAACCACACACACACAACCACAACCATGCACACAACCACACACACACACACACACACACACACACACACCCAACTGCACACACACAACCACACACACAACCACAACCACACACAACCACACACAAACAACTACACACACAACCACACCCACAACCATACCCAACCACACATCCACACACACACCCACAACTGCACCCACAACCGCACCCACACCCACAACCACACACACAACCACACACACACAACCACACACACACACAACCACACACAACCACACACACACAACCACACACACAACCACACACAAACACACAACCACACCAAGCATTGGCATAGCCAATAGGTCTCGCCTTTGGGACCTTATAAGTGTTTAGCCACGCAACAGTTGTTGTGGTTGCACCAAGGATATTGTGCTGCATAACTAAATGCTTAGAAGGTCCCAAAAGCGAGACCTAATGGCTATGCCAATGCTTGTTAAGATATGGTGTAGAGCAGTGTGTCTGCTGTGCAGCATGTTGTAAAGTTATAATAAAAAGCATTGTATTTTTTAAAATTTTACATAAAACCAAGAAGATATTATGTAGAAGTGAACGGCCCTATTAAAAAAAGAATTAACAGAACAAATGTCTTCTAGTTTTTTTGTTCTTGTAATGCTGTAAAATTATTCCTGTGAGTTCTGTTTGTTTGCTATAGCTTTTTTTTGTTAAGGGGGGACGACCACAGCGTTGAGGGATACAATAATATATAACAGGTGTTGGGGTTAGCATTACGTTATTATAATAAACATTTGTTAAATGAATATCACTGAAGGCAGTGTTTAGGTTTATTGTTATAACAAGGTAACTTATTATTTTAATCATTGTTACCCTGTAATTAAATTGAATTTAGGTTAGGGTACGAGTTGAGTAACTTTAGTGAATTGATTTGGAGATGGTGTGAAGGTAGCAACGTTTATGGCAAGGGAACAAGGTGAAGGGAGGAAATGTGAATTTGCTGTTAGGGTTGAAGCAAAGTCAGTAGTTGAAAGTACAGAGTAGTAGTAGAAAATGCAAACGACATTAACTATATGGTGCACATGACATTTTGCAACAAATTGGAATCAGCAGCATTGTGAAAGACAGCATGTTGCAGAGTATAGAAGCACAGTGATTTGGAGATGGAGGTAAAATGTGTATTCTTGGCTCCCAGAAGACGACCAAGAGGTGCTTCATCCTCATTTTTTTTTGGAAAACTTTCTTTATTGGCATTTATAGATAGTATAACACACGGGCACAGGCGATATCGCCATTATCACATAGGTTTACATTTCAAGTGCACCCGTGCACAGTCCATACAATCGTGCAGCCTTCTGGCCCCTCAAGCCGTTCGTCGCTGTCCTGAGTGGGGCTGCAGATGTGTGCCCGGGTCCAGCCTCTGGGTGCACCCTACTGGAGCGCGCCATAATCGCCTCGCCGCAGGGGTGCCATGCAGTAGGACTACACCCCCTGTGAGGGGCGTCGCAGGAGCTATAGAAGTGCAGCCATTAAGTAACCATGAACTAACTGGGGGCGGAGAAACCGGGGAAAGGGAGGGTGCACTGTGTCGCCTTTCGGGAGTACTGGGAGCTGCGCGCTCATATGCTGGTCCATCGTGTGGGAAAGGACCGGGGTAATCGCGCACGCGGAGGTGAGGAGGGGGCAGGGGGGGCGGGAGCATCCAAAATGGCCTATGAGGACTCTGGTCGTGGAGCCTGGGGGGACAACCTCTGCGAGACCCCAGGAGCTTGGCCTGCCTGTGCACTTCCCGGGGTGGACTCCGGTGTTGCAGGCGCCCCCAGGGGGTCTATCAGTCTCGGGTGCGCCGCAGCCTCTGTTTCCTGCGTGAATGTGTGCATTAACATGGCCCAGGGCATTGAGATCGGGTGTTTGCGCATCCCACGGGCTTCCTCCGTTCTGAGTGTGGTTTCCTCCGCTCTACCCCACTTCCTGACAGCCCCCACCCATGCCGCTAGAGGGGGCCCTCCCGGCGCCTTCCAATGCATGGCAATGCATCGTTTAGCGAGGATCAAGATGAGGAAGGCAAGCCTCCTCTCCACTTTCTGCTGCTTATGCCGGTCATGAATTCCCAGCGCGCACGCCTCCCATGTGTCCATGTCCCGGAATCCTGTGACCGTTTTTAGGGTAGCGTGAATCGTGTGCCAGTAACTGTAGAGTGTCGGACAGTCCCAAAACATGTGCCTGAACAAAGCAGCAGGCTCCAGGCATCTAGGGCATCCAAATACCCCGTCGGGGAAATATTTCTGCAACTTTTCTGGGGTTAGATACGCCCTATGCAGGATATGTAACTGAATGTTCTTAAACCGGTAGTTACGGGACACTTTCTTGGTATATTCCAAAGCCCTTGTCCACTCCCTATCGTGCAGAGGCCTTTGAAAGTCATCTTCCCAGTGTTCTCTAAGGGTCGCCAACGTAGGGCTCCGCAGGGCCCTCACCGCTTTATATATCCACGTGACTAGATGGCGGCCGGGCCCCATCTGCAGCATCGCATGGATGACCGGGTGTGTAGGGGGCTCCGCTTCAATCCCTCCCCATTGCCTCCGGCAATCCAATAGAAGCTGCCTATGCCGCAGGAATTGGCCCCCAGGGAGCTCGAAGTCCCCGACCAGTGCCTCGAAGGGTTGCAGGCTCTCCCCAGAGAACAACATCCCCACCTCTGTGATCGCGTAATCCGTCCACACTCGCATCATTTGCTCCGTGTAGTACGCCCGACCCCTAGGTAGCCCCACCAACGGCAACAGCGGGGAGTACAGGGGAATACCCCGGCTGAGTCGATGAACACGCGCCAAGCAGGCACGCGCCGTCATGACTTGGAGGGGCCGGGATGCCGGCGGTGCTGCGCCCGGCAGCAACATACGGTGGACCGCGGGGGTCGGAATCTGCCCCGTCTCCGTGCACAACTCCTCTTGCGCCCTGCCTGCCATCCAACGCGACACCCATAGTTGGGCAGCGAGGAAATACGCCTCGAATGAGGGAGCCGCCAACCCGCCCTGATCAAGGGGCAGCTGCAGTTTTGCCAGGGCTATCCGCCGGCGGCCGTTGCCCCAGATAAGGGTCCCGAGCAGGGTATCCAATTCCCGGAACAGGGATCTCGGGGGTACCACCGGGAGATTGGAGAAGAGATAGAGCAGGCGCGGCACCAGGATCATCTTCGCAACGGCTATCTTTCCCGGAACAGCCAAGTGGAGATCCTTCCAGAAATGGACTAAGGATCGAATACTACCCATCAGCGTGCGGTAATTCCCCTCATAGATATCTTGCGGCGTATGATATAGTTTAACGCCGAGATATCGAACCGCCTGGGGACTCCACGAGACTGCTATGCCTCCGATTCGTATCGGACCCTGGGGCACGATGGGTGCCAAGGGATAAACAGTGGACTTGGCCCAATTCACCCTAAGGCCCGTCACCTCTGCGAAATCATGCAGGATGCTTGATATTGGGGTCAGGTCGGTCGTAATGTCCCGGACATATATGAGTACGTCGTCGGCATACAGTGATACTGCATGGGTATAATTGCCGATCGGGATGCCCCACTCCTCGCTCGCCCCTCGCAGCAGGGCCGCCAGCGGCTCCATCGCTAACGCGAATAGGAGGGGGGAGAGGGGGCACCCCTGCCGAGTACCGCGCCGGATCGGGAAGGAGTCCGAGATGAGAGGGCCTATACGCACTCTGGAACTGGGCGAGGTGTAGCTGAGCCGAGTGTAGGCCAGCAGTTGGGGTCCGACGCCCACGTGGAGCAAGACCTGAAACAGGTAAGCCCAAGAGAGCGTGTCGAACGCCTTTTCGAGGTCCAGCACCAGACACGCTGCCCGAGGGAACCGCTCCCGCACCTGGTCCTGCACGTGAAACAGCCGTCGGATGTTCGAAGATGTGTGCCTGCCAGGCACAAATCCATTCTGATCGGGGTGGACAAGCCGCGGGAGGATCGTGGCATACCTGTCCGCCAGGGCCTTCCCGTAGATTTTATAATCCGCCGACAATAGGGTTATGGGTCGGTAAGAGCCTAGCTGATGCGGGTCTCTATCTGGTTTGAGGAGGGATACTATGACGGACTCGCGCATGGAGTGTGGCAGGACTCCCACGTCCAGAGCCACTTGGAACTGCAATTCCAGCTGGGGGACCAGCTGGGACGCAAATGTCTGATAAAATTCCAGGGGGAAGCCATCCAGACCCGGGGCCTTGTGGGTGGCTAGCGCCTTCATGGCGCTCCGAATCTCTGCCGCTTTGAGAGGGCGGTCGAGGTCCAGCCGCGTATCCCTGTCTATGCGGGGAAGCTGAATACGATCCAGGAAGGCCGCCGGGGCGGCATCCGACCCCGAGGGGCGGGGGCTAGTGTACAGGCGCATGTAATGCTCCTGGAAGGCCTTGAGTATCTGCCCCTGCGAATACACCAGGGTGCCCTGGACGTCCCGTATGGCCATGATGGTCGGGAGGCATGAATCCCGCTTTATGAGCCACGCCAGCAGAGCGCCCGCCCGATCGCCCTCCGTATGGGCCCTAGCTGCGTACGCCGCGAAGTTAAACCGACGCATGCTTGCCAGCGCTGTGGCGTACGCGGTCTCAGCATTAGCTAACGCAGCCGGCGCGGCCCTCGCAAGGTCCGTCTCCTTGGTGAGTGCGGCCAGCGCCCCTTCCGTCCGCTGAATGTCCCCCTCCAGAGCCCGCCGGACCCCTGCAATATGACGAATACAATTGCCACGCATTACCACCTTAAAAGCATCCCATTCTGAAGCTCGGGTGTTGGCGGTGCCAGTATTTTCCCTAAAATAGTGACTGATGTGGTCCGCTAAGGTTTGCCGGAAGACCGGGTCCTCGAGACTGTCCCTGGGAAGGCGCCAGGCGGGGACGGGGGGTGCGGCGGGCGCCATTGCAGTGTGATCGTGTGGGCGTCATGGTCGGAGATAGTTCTGCCTAGGGGTGGGCGACAATTTCCGTTCCGCTCCCGGAAATTGCGACAATTCGACATTTCCGCGTTCCGACCGAAACGCGGAAATGCCGAATTGTCGCAATTTCCGGGAGGGAACGGAAATTGTTGCCTGGCCAACCACAACAGGAAGCAACCACAACAGATATAAATAAAGCAGGGGCCCGAGTGGAAGCTCAAATTCAGTAACGCTTTATCAGCACAAAACATTAGGGAGCTAGGTCGAGGCTGGGCAGGTGTGCTTTTCCCCCAGGTCGTCGTCACTTACCCGATCCGTGATTCCGACTCGAGCGCAATCCCCGCGTAGTCTCCAGGAGGTTCAGTCTCCTCATCTGCTGCTCTGCTCGGTCTCTGGCCCATAAACAGAAGGCATGTGAACTGCATGGAAGCCCCGCCCCACACACCAGCGGTGGGCAACGTCTTCCGCCCTTTCCCCCACTGATGGACCTGGACAGCTGAGCTGACTCGAGGGACCCCAGGAACGTCGGCGCCGCAACGTTACAGACACACATGGTCACTGTAACGGCAGCGGCAGGCCGGAAGCACTAATTCCCGCGATCACGGAAATATCGCGTGATCGCGGAAATCGCGGGCATTCTCGCGAGAATTGGCGGAAGTGCATTCCGCCAATTCCGCCCACCCCTAGTTCTGCCCAGGTAATCAGCGTCCAGAACAGTAGGGAGGATGGTGGGAGAACCAAGGAAACAATCCAGGCGCACTCTAAGGTCATGCGGCCTGGAGTGGAACGAGTAAAGTTTAGCGGTGGGGTTCCGAAGCCGCCAAGCATCCGCCAGGGACCAATGACGCATCCATGTGGTAAACCGTTTCGCCTGCGTTACAATGGGGGAAGAGGGGAGGGGCGGATGAGATCTGTCCAGGTTCACGTCTTGTACGCAATTATAATCGCCCCCCAGGAGCCATGGTGCCTGCGTGTATGCACTTAAGGGATGGGAGAGCGCGTCCCAGAATTTGGATTGGTCTACATTTGGCCCATAGATACTGCCCAGCAAGATCGTCTGGCCGTCTAACCGGCCAAGTAACAATACATAGCAACCCTCCGGATCTATTACGTGTGACAATTCCTGAAAGGGGACTCCCGGGCGCACCCATATGAGGGCACTGCGCGCGAATGCAGAGTAAGTCGTGGCATAAAGGGTCCCCCGCCAACGCCTGCGCAGCTTTGTCACCTCCCCCGCCGCTAGGTGTGTCTCTTGCAGGAGTGCAATCTGTGCCTGGTGGCGCTTGAGGTATGCGTAGACGGAGTACCGCTTGCGCGCTGTGTGCATGCCGCGCACGTTTAGTGTAAGGAATGTAATTCTACCAGCCTGCGCCATCAGGACATGTGCCTAGCGTGCGTCTCAGGACTGGTCCCCCGGGACCCCCAAGGGCCCCCCCGGTGCCAATCCCTCCATCCCACCCCCACGGATCCAGCGCAGCGGCATGACCTCTCATCAGCGCGCGGGCAGGGACACAGTGCAGAAGGGGTGTGTGAAAGGGGAAAGGGAAACAAGGGTGAGGCGAACATAACGTGCCCCAACACACGGGACCTATCGTCAAGCGCGACACGTCCAAACTAACTCCCATGTTGCAGGGGAGCATGAACCTATTAGGAAAGGGGGGGGTCGGCTAGCGTCCGTCCTGAGCTCTACAAGCGGGCTATGCGCAGGATCTATGGCTAGCCACTGGGGGAAAAAGTGGGCACTTCAGGGGGGGAGAGAGTGCCCCGGGCAGCAGGGATAACGCAGAAGCGCCGGGCTTGCAATTGCATGGGGCGGGGAGCATCACCTCGGGCCGCAGACGTGCGGCCCTCCGCACGGAGCCAGTCATATCAGATCGTCCGCCGTCCGCGGGGTGACTGAGGGCAGGGCTCCCGAGTCCACCCCGGACTGTGTTGCCTCACTGTCCTCCTCCTCTTCTGACGTGAAAACATGAGGAGCCCGCTCCAAGTCCGTTGCCGGGGAGGCCGGGCAGAGGCCCGCCGCCGCTTTGAGGGCCTGGCGCCGTTCCTGGACGATCTGCTCCAAGTCCGGTGACCCCAGAGTGCGTGCCGGCCCCCTGGGGGTACCAGGGCGGTGTCTCTTCCGCGAGCGCTGCCTCCTGCGTCCTCCCGCAGCTGCTCGTTGTTCGACAGGGCGCCCAGCCCTCTGGGCCCCGGCACAGTTCTGGTCTGCCCAGTCGTGCGCCTCCTCCGGCGCCGTGAAGAAGTGTGTAACGCCGCCGTGGATAATCTTCAGACGGGCCGGGAAGAGGAGAGAGTACTGTACGTTTTCAGCTCGAAGGCGCCGTTTCACCTCCAGAAAGGACGCGCGTTGGCGTTGGACCGCCCGGGAGTAGTCGGGAAAGATCATGACGGTTTTATTCTCGATGCGTAGTGGGCCCGTCTGCCTGGCCGCTCGTAGTACCGCATCTCGGTCCCTGAAATGGAGGAACTTGGCCAGCATCGGGCGAGGTGGGGCCCCCGGCTGCGGCCGACGAGCCGGCACGCGGTGCGCCCGCTCAACCGAGAAGTAGGCTGTGCGGTCTTCATCAGGGGTGAACGATTTCGTCCAGGTTTCGATGTACTCCACCGCATCGGCCCGTTCGATTCCTTCCGGCAGCCCAAGGACTCGGATGTTGCAGCGCAGAGACCGCCCCTCCAAGTCATCAACGCGTTCTTCCATGGTGGAAATGCGACTCATCAAAGCTTGCATCGAGTCCCGGTGTGTGTCCACCATAGGTTGGATGTCAGCGACTGCTTTGGCGTTGTCTGCAACCCTATCGGCTAGCTTCCGGTGGTCATCCCGGAGGAGACTGACGTCCGTGGTTAGGTTGCCCAATTGTTGCTCCAATGAGAGTCGTGACTGTTCAATCGCCACCAGGACCTGATCTAGCTTGGTCGACAAAGAGGGCTCTCCGCTTGATCCAGCCGCTGCCGGGGCCCCTCCACGTGCGCCAGCCTGGACCCCCGACGCCGTCCCCGGGGCCGACTGCCCTGTCCTGGACTTGCCCATGACGCCCACTCGGAGGGCCGCTGCAGGCGCAGACCGATTGCAGTGTCCGAGCGAGATGTGGCCGCGGCCGGTACCGGACCCCCTGGCACTCCGCCTCTGCCTACCTCCAACTGGCAGTACCTTCGGGCCGTGTCACTCGTGGGGCAGGCGGGGCCACGGAGGGCAGATCAATCGCTCGGGCGGTGGAGGCCCCCTCCCACAGCGTCGCAACCAGTCCCTTGTCTCCTGCGGCCAGTGCTCTGCGCCGCGTGTCCCCGGGCCAAATGCCGCCGCCGGGTCAGTGGGGCCCGGCAGTCCAAGGCAATCTCCGCACCTCTCGGTATCTCCGCCGCCGTCAGGGCGGGATCCGGGCAGCACCCTCGGGCCTCAGCAGCAGGCGCGCACCTCCCTCGCCGATCTGCCCTCCAAGTCAGTAGGCCGGGACGCCACTGGCCGCCATCTTAAGGCCAGGCAGGCACCATCGCAGTCAGCACCTGAGGCCTCCCCGCACGGGTATCACCCCCCCCGGGGGGGGGAGCGCCGCCGCCACACCGGACCGCCGCCGCGCGGGCCCACCTGCATCCCAGTCTCTGGGGCCCCACAGCACGGCCGTCGCCCGGTCCTTCTCGGGTCTCCACTCCGCCGCACTGGGTGACAGCGGAGGCAGTCCTCGCTGGTCGGCATCCTTGATCTCCGCGCCCCTCGGGGATCACTCCTCTCAGCAGCGCCGTCCGCGCTCCGCGTCGCCAGCAATGTCTGCCACTCGGGGGGAGGGGGGACTCACGGGCAGCTCACCGGCACCTCCGCAGCTCCGGAGCCCGAAGTTCTCTGCAGCCCCGCCTCCGCTCCCGGCACTCTGCTCCCGTGATATGCAGCCGGGGAGCGGGATCGGTCAACGCCAATGCCCTGACCGCCGATCTTCAGCGGCCGCGGCAGCACCAGGCGGGCGCCATTTTGTGGCCGGCGCCTCCGCACCTGAACAGCTCCCGCACCAAGGGTCCGGCGCCCGGGAGCCGCTCCGCTACCGGGTCTGCAGCGCTGGTTTCCCCGCTCCTCCGGACAGCCTCAGGAGGTCATGTGGCGCCCCCAGGCTTGCTGAGAACGGGCGAGGGTAATGCCCGATCCCGGAGCCCTAGCAGGACGCGTCCGTCTTGGCGGCCATCTTGGCCACGCCCCGAGGTGCTTCATCCTCATGGCTGGCATTCAGGAGTTGTAACCAGTGCAGCCACTCCTGATGTTGAGTTCTGGAGGAGGGGGCGGTGGCGCTGTGTTTAGAAATAACTTATGGGTTTACAAGCACCTGCTGCTGAGTTCTTTCTATGCACCTGCTGCTGAGTTCTTTCTATGCACGTGCTGCTGAGTTCTTTCTGTGCCAGCAGTTTTCAGGACACAATAAAAATGTCGAGAAACTCTGGTGATTAACTTACTTCCTGGAGAGAGATGGAGTTTTGCCTAGTGGTAGTCTGACATCAGAAAGTAGCGCGGATGGTTGATCTACCTGCTGCATAGAACGTGTAACATGCAGATCACACACCTGTATTTTTTGTGCATAGCTCAGTGGGCTACTGCTTTTGTCACAGAGATCTTTTGGTTACTTTTAGTTTAGAAATTACAATCCTAGTATAGCACAGTGACCTATGAACTGTCTTCAAAGAGCTGCATTCAAACTGCACAGTATAGGTTGGAAGGTTATAAATTGTTTTATGTAACACTTCCCATAGACTGATTTAGACATGTATGATTCATTGTCTCTATATAATGTGTGTGATTTAATGTGCTCTGATACCCAATACTGTTATGAGTAGTGCTAAAAAAAATACATGAATGTGAGAGAGGGGATAGGAAGAGATGAGTGGCACTGTTGGAGGGTGGTAGTGAGGGAATCAGTTGAGAAGGAGTTCATAGGGGGTGGATGGGGCAGCAAAAAGATTGTAACTCCGGGCGCCACCAGCAATAAAGATGGGCGTCCTGGTGCACAGCACTTTGCAAACACAACTTCGGTCAGGATCCGTGCCAATTTTCACGATAACCACCGATTATAGAAACGAGCATCATGTAAGTTCTGGATCAAGGTCGAACACAATTTCCTTTATTTATTGAATGTAGCCCTAGCTGCTGTGGAACCATGCGTGTTAAATAGAGCATTTCGATGATATAGAACAATTAACATTAACTTTCCAAACTTTAAATCTGTGCCACTTGCATAATTAGTACCTGGCTCCTCCTGGTAGGGAAACAACTGTAGAAACAGAAAAAACCTGAAAAGTTGTGCTTCTAAATTTTTTTTTCAGTATGCCAGGAAGAGATGGGCTGGTTCTTATGCATTTGGTGCTCTTGTTCAGTAGTCTGGTGACTAAGCAAGAGAAGGCCTGTTGTGTTGTCTTGTTATGGACATATAAAAGAACCCCGCCCATTTATTTAATAAAGGCATATTTAAATGGTTAAGTGAGTAAACAGGGTCCCAGATGCATACTTCACGCGCACATGCATGTGAGTGACTTCAGCCCTAATTTTAGCCGCATAATGAGGCTCCTCAACTGACCAGAGAGAAAGGCCCAGGACATTTTACCATCAAACTGCTCTTCAGGTTTTTATAGAAAGAAAATACAGCAGGTTCTATAAATACAATGGCTTGCAGGCCCCAGATAAGTCCAAGCAGTGTGTACCGCGTGCAAGGTTGTGATTTACACCCCGCAAGACACTTGCACGTAAAAATAAACCTACTGCTATGCTGAGCCATGTCCTTACACCAGGGCTGAGGAACAACGCCACCACGGCCAGCTGCAACGTAAAGTTCAACCTTGTGTG
Organism: Triturus cristatus; assembly: GCF_964204655.1. Lineage (NCBI taxonomy): Eukaryota > Metazoa > Chordata > Amphibia > Caudata > Salamandridae > Triturus > Triturus cristatus. The sequence continues at coordinate 79,855,436 of NC_140586.1, read as the reverse complement.
GATGCGTCAATGTTATAAGCAACTTTGGGAAGGTGACTGGGAGAAGCGCTCTCCAGAGGCCGCCACGAGACCCTGACGACCAACAACCTTTCAAACGACGTCGGTTAGTGAGAACGAACAGTGGCAAGAAGCGTTCTAAAATGTTTTCCAGCACGCACAATGGTATTCTTGATTCTAAAGATCGGTTTAAGTCTGGGAAGAATGGAAAGGCCGTGTGTTTCTACCCTCCTATGCACGTCTGTTCTCTCCGTCTCGCATTGATAATGACGATGTGTGTATTTTGTGTGTTCCTGTGCCCCTGAGCGACGCAGCTTATTGCTGTCAAGAGACCGATAAGCTGCAATAAAGGTGCACTCAGTCACAATTCCTCGGCAGTAAAAAAGCAGATTGCAAGCGGAAGATAAAGCACGCTTGTGTGAAGACCGCGAGAAAGACAAGACAGCGAGTGGTGTGCGCGCACTCTGCAGGGAATGTAAGGAACGCAGCTGGCACCCTAAAGCGCCGCTGCTCGCTCTCGAGACCCAAAGGCTGTGGGAGTGAACATTTACAGAAAAGGTGGAACATGCACCCGCCTTTGGCCAATTGCATGCTTTCATTTTTTAAAGCCACACGCAAAGAACAATAGAATGTGTGGAACTTGAAAAACCACATGGACGATTTCGGAGAAAGTCTGGAGGGATTCCAAGAGGCCTCCCCATAGTGCAGCGCATGCACGCTGCGCTAGGCTTAACCTAAAACTTTGGGAGAGAGGAAGTGCGAAAAGTTATTTTTGAAGTGAACAAACTTTAGCTCCTTCAAGATCACGTCAGTATATTACTTCGAAATTGGGTAAATCAGGTCACTTTTGAACTCCGGGAGAAATCTTTGGCAGCCTGCCAAAAAACGATCTGGGGGAGGGGGGGATATCTCACCCTTTAACCCCTTCCATGCGGCGCGAATTCCGCCGCGGTGCTGACCGTTTCTTGCGCGGGCGGGCTCATGACGGAACGGTTCCGTCATGAGCACAGCTCAACCGACGCTCATGACGGAACCGTTCCGTCATGAGCACCGAAGGTGTTAAGTGACTAGAGATAGAAAAACACTAAACGTTTTTTAAACATAACTGATTCTTCTTTAACAGTAATATTCTCTGCTTACTTTCATAAACTAGATTGTCCCTCACTTCTTAAGAAAAGGTCTTATTACCCAACTTAATAGCACGTTTTTTACGATGACCTTTGAATGATGAAGTGCTGAGCTTTCCCTGTTGTGATTCAACCCTCTGAACTGCAAGTTCATTTCACAGCAAGCACACAACCCACTGAACTATCTTGACTCTGCATTCCTTTTAAAATTTAGGAGCATTTGTAAGATGTAATATTATATTTTGACTATTGCCTACATTTTTGACAAATATTTGACATTTTAACATATATATTATAAGTATATTACTTTCGACCTCAGCTGGACAATGCCGCTATTTAGCATTTTCAGTACTGCCTGTGAAAGTGGCTAGCTGTAGGAATGGTCTGTGTTGATAGAGAAAGGTCAGAGTTCACATTCATCTTCTAGGACAGGATTAAGAGACAGTCGGGTGCAGTTGCCTAAATTTATGGCCTGGAAGACAGAACATCCAGCTACCACGTCATTAGTGACAGAGTGGGGCACGTTTCAATTACAGGCAAATATATATATATATATATATAGAATAAATATATTTGATCTTAACAGAAACCTGTAGTCAGGCATTTGTTTTCCCAGTCTCTGCGTGTTTCAACAGAAGTATCATTGCATGGGAGCACAGACACAAGGGCCCACATACCCAGGGCAAATATTGTTCAGACAGAATTAATTGCCTGCTGAGGAATGTAAGTTAGATGTGCTGCCCTCACTCAAATTTTAAAGTTATTAGTAATTTATTCATGCATAGTTCATTAAAACCATTACATGTGGATAAAAAACACATTAAAATAGTACCATGACAATACAATATAACTATTAAATTGTAAAGTTGTGCCTTTGTTCAACATGTGGGATGCCGAAAAAAGACAGAATTCTAGGCCTGGGCAGAGTTTGTGGAGTCGCAAAACTCCATGAAGTGATCAAAAAACTGTGCCACACTACGCGGAGTTCCGCAAGCGGTGGAGTGTGTTGCGTCACCCCATTCGTGCTGATTTTTAGCAACAAGTGTTTGTCTTGCGCTGTAAAATTAGTGCGAACAGCACCATGCGTAGCGCAAGAAGGCGCTGCTTCTTTCTGCCGCTTGAGTAGAAGTTCTACTCGAGTGGCAGCTTCCTCAACGCGAACGGATGGTTTCTCAATGCGAGCAGTAATCGGCGACCACCCGGGTTGAGAATTTTCGCTGGGAGATGGTCTGGAGTAAGATTTTCCTTACTCGCACTCGGCATCTTTAATGTTGGTGAGCGCGAGCCAAGAAAAACCTCCGCTCCGCAGAGCAATTTTTCTCGGCACTCATCACGCTCCGCGGAGTGGGAAAAACTCTGCAAACTCCGCAAACTGAGCCAAGTTCACCGCCCAAACCTATGAGACTCTTATTTCATAATTTATTTTTTTTAAACATAGGAAACAGAGAAACTTAGGAACTTTCTCTGGGTGCACACAGACTCACCCCCTGCCAGCTTCTCTAATTGCCCACTGGAGCCAATTTCCCACACTGCCTACCAGTGCCAGCACCGTGCAGTGTCCACCAGTGCAGGCTTCAAGTTCCAGTCCTTCGCACTCACCACTTGTGCCATCCATTGGCTCTGCCAACCTCTGCCAGACCCTCGAAGTGTCCAACAGCATTATAGGTTTGCAGTGGGCACCAGTGCCCCCTTCACACTACTCACCAGTAAAAGACCCACACACGTACCCAGTGCCAGCCATTAGTGCCCACCAGTGACAATCAAACCTGCCCAGGTTGTTATGGTGACGACTCTCTGTAAATAACAACAAGCATTGGCATAGCCAATAGGTCTCGCTTTTGGGACCTTACAAGTATTTACTTTTGCAGCACAATATCCTTGGTGCAACAACATCAACTGTTGCATGGCTAAATACTTATAAGGTACCAAAAGCGAGACCTATTGACTCAGCTGGGGGACACATCCCAAGGACAAATGGGCCGAAACAAACATTGCTCCTATTTGTTTTAGACGGCCGGTCAAGGATCCTGAATAGCAGAACGCGCATCTGTCATTTAAGAGCCTGAACACAACATGCACATATCCCAACGTATTTCTGTACTTTCAGAAAGACAATCGCACACTCTGCACTGAACATGGGGAAACTTTCCTTCACTGCAATAGCAACGTGAACCCGAAAGAGTAATCATTTGAAGGAAAGGATTATATAACGAGCCAAATTACATCCTACCTCTCTTTACAACAGAAATATGCTTAAGAAGCAAACACGACAAAAAAAATATATACAGTAAATTACCAGAAACATGAAAGAAGTGCAACATTTTACAAAGATGACCTAGACTAATGAAAGTGCACATTAAACCAGTGCAGTTTAAAATTAACTCTCTACCACAGGGCAGCTATTTTAATGCACAGAACACTTAGATACAAGTCTAGTCTAAAGGCGTAAAAAAATCAAAATGTCATCTTTGTTGAAATCACAATGACTTCAGGTCTCAGTAAGAGGTGTACTCTTTTAAATACACTACAGTTCAAACAGAAAGACTGGCGAGATAATCTATGCAGTTCGGTTAAAGGCAAAATGGAGGCTTTTACAAGAGATGTGGCATGCAATGTCTTGGATGTAAATAAAAGGTGACCTATCTCAATGAGCGGATCTACAAGAAAAGCAAGTACATTACACTCCCAATCGAGCCTACGAGACTGTGCCAAAGTAGGAGGAAAACCAATACAATCAGGAATAGGTGTTCCAATGAATTTAGTATTATATACATTTCTCATTAATACAAAATCCCTCTCAGGCCAAGTCTATATTCCATTTTAGAAGAGGAAGACTGAATTTCAAACAATGCGCAAAAAAATAAAACGCATTATCGAAGAGAACACAAAGACAACGAGAAAAGCAAGTCATGGAAACAGATAACAATAGGAAGTAATGTGTAGGGAACAGATGCAAGACAGTGAAGGTAAATGAGCAATGAACTATTAAGACAAACCTAATCAGGCTATACACTGATAAGGTGTGAGCCGAGGCTGCTCAAGACAAAGTAACTAACGTGACCTGCCAAGAAGACCTAGCTTTTCAGTGTGAAGCCAAAACTCGACAAACTAAAAAGAGGACGACATGAGATAAGAAGGCATGCACCTGGTATTTCACCTGTGAAAATGTTATTTAGTTTCATATGTGTACTCCTCTAGCGCTCCGTCACTGGTAGTTAGAAATATCACTATATTTAAAAAACAATTACGAGGACGGCGCCGAATCTCAAGTGCTTCTAAGATACTAGTTATGACATTCTCTGTAATGCTATAGATGCCCTTCCAACACTCTCAGGCATTTGCGAGGGACTTCACCCAGAAATTAGACACATGCATAAGGACGGGTAATGGAAATTGTTAGAATTAACACGCATCTATCTGGCGAGAGAAAGCGAAAGTGATGGCAGGGACGCGCTCTGTGGTGGGGAAAGGGCAGAGCGAGGCGCTTGGGAGAGCAAGGCTTAATGAGCCATGAAAGCCACATGGCGGCTGCGCGCATGCACGCGCTCGTGAACGCAAGCTTGAGGCCAGGTAAAGAGTGTGGTAGCGCTTTGAAAAGCCACTAACTAAATGTCTTGCAGCGCATGCGCTGGCTCAGCGAGACCTAAAAAGGGGACCATGCTGACCTTTAGCGAGCTCCAGGCTGAGTACCAGATGGCAGACAGGGAACAGTTCCGGTACTTGCAACTGCGGTACGCGTTGCTTCGCCATATACCTAAGGTAGAGACCCTGCCTGAGTATTCCCCATTGGAGGACTGATTGCTGCTGGATCCTATGCTAGATAAGGCAATCTCCCTCACATACCGTAAAATAATGAACAACCTCCCGGATCCACTGGGCCCACTTAGAGAGGCATGGGAGACAAATGTGGGTCATTTAGAAGATGACGACTGGCAGGAGGCACTTGAATTTCCCAGGAAGTGGAAATACATTCGAGGTCTAGACTAATCCAGATCCGAGTGCTAGATTGGACGCTCCTGAGCAGGCTGGGTAGATGTGATACGGGGCTGTGCGTAAGAGTCTGTGGGGAGACAGGCACATTCTTCCACATTATTTGGGCATGCCCGAAAATTCAACAATTCTGGGCTGAAATAACGGGCTTGATGTCTGAGGTAGTTGGTTGGCCGGTGCAACTTGACACCAGGTGGCACATACTTATGGTCGTGGGGGAGAAGAGATGCCCCACACACATCCAGATGTGGCTGCTGCTAGCAGCAGTGACAGACAAACGAAACATTGCAGGACTATGGGGGGCAGCAAATGTGCCGAGGTTGACTGACTGGGAAAAGGACTTGGATTGGTGCTGTCTCGCAGAGAAAACAATATACGAAAGTAGGGGGTGCCCCAAGAAGTGAGAAAAAATTTGGAGCCTGTGGGAGACCTATTGTTGAGGATGTGAGGGTGGGTGAGAGGGTGGGCTGAGCTGGTAGGGTGAGTCTGCGGGAGGGTCCTAGGTTTGAAGCAATGTAATGAAATGTCGCGCCGCTGGCCACGCCCACCGCTAGGCCACGCCCCCTTCCCGCCCTTGAGACCTCCTATATTAAATGTGCAACTACAGAACGCGCAGCGGACGTGCGCAGCGGGCGCGCCGTTTGCGCGCCGAAGGCGCGCCTAAGGCAAGCCCGTCTGCGCCCGTCCGCGGCCGGACGGGGCTAGGGGCACGACTCCATGCCAAATTCATCTCTTACTCCTCTGAGGAGCTTACCACCCTCCAAGGCCACTGGCCACTCTCGGATTGTGTCTGTAGGCACATTATCTCATTAGGTCTTGTACCTTCTCCCACTCCTACTCTGCCGTTTTCTTTGCTCGCCTCTCCCCCACATTGCCCTCTCCCACCCGACCCTCTCCCTCCGACTCCGTCACTATCCATTCTTTTACTTAACACCAGGTCAGCGGTCAAGCACCATCATGAGCTCTTTGTCTTGCTCGACTCTGAGAAGCCTGACTTATTGCTCTTGACCGAAACCTGGTTTTGCGACTCCTCCCTCCCCGTTCTCTTGGCTACCCTCCCCCCCTCCTATGTGGCCTTACGTGCTGATCGTTCGGCAGGCAGGGCTGGTGGCGGAGTGGCGATAATCGCTCGATCGGAATTAAAGTTTCAAACCATTCCCTCTCCCCCCATTCCTTCCACTGAATTCCTTACAGCTCGCTCCCTCGCCTTTTCCCCCCCCATCACCTGTCTCCTAATGTACCGTCCTCCCAAGCCTTCGCCCCTATTTTTGCCGGCTTTTTAAGACCTACTAGCCAACATGGTGGTCAACTATGCATCGGTCTTGGTACTAGGGGATTTCAATTACTGGCCCTCGGACCCTTCTGAGTGCACAGCCTCGAAAGAATTTACTGAGTCCCTCACATCTTTAAATTTTATGTCGCACATCTCTGTCTCCACTCACTCTCACGGTCACATACTTGACCAGGTCTGGTCCCTTAACCTTCCAGTCTCCCCGGTGACGGTTTCCCCCTGTCCTTGGTCCGATCATGCCCTTATCTCCTTCTCTATCTCTCTCAACTCGGTGCCCAAAGTTCCCCACGCCAAAAATACCTGGGCGCGAAATTGGAACAGAGTTGACTTTCCTACCCTGACGTCCCACCTTCGGAATACTATCCCATCCCTCTCTGGTCTTCCGTCCGACTCTCAAGCCAACACCATCAACACCTGGATGACTATGGGTTGTGACTCAGTGGCTCCCCTGCGTCGCTTCTCCGCTCGGCAACCCAAGGAGTCTAACAGGTGGTTTAATGACCACCTAAAAGAATTAAAACTGTCCGCTCGTCAGGCAGAAAGGCACTGGAGGAAAAATTACTGTCCCTCACTTAAAACCCTTTACCTGTCATCACTCGCCCACTACAAGACCGCAATCCTTGCTGCCAAAACTTCTTATTTTTCTACAAGAATTTTGTCTGCTGAAAATAAATCTAGGGAGATCTTCGGCATAGTGCAGGACCTAGCCTACTCCGATAGGGCTTCACCTCAAATCCCCCCATCCCGGCATCTATGTAACCAACTAAACACCTACTTTCTTGATAAGATTGTTACCATTAAGGCCAACATCCCCCCCCCCTCCCCTGCTTTTGTTGACCCTTCTCCTCCCACTATTCAAAACCGTCTTACTTCCATCCCTCCTCTCACTGAAGAGGTATTCCTGGAGATACTTCTCAAAGTAAAATCAGGCTCTCCGGCTGACATCTGTCCGGCGCGAGTCCTCCAACAAATCTATTCCTCTTGTCCTGAACCTCCCATCACCTTCCTTAACAGCTCCCTAGCGCAGGGAGTAGTGACCCCTACGCTCAAATCAGCCACCATAGTGCCCACTCTAAAGAAGCCTGGCGCTGACCCATCCATCTCAGCAAATTACCGCCCCATTTCCCTGCTGCCCTACCTGGGCAAGGTGCTGGAGCACTATGTCACCGCGGTACTCAGCACCCACGTAGAGGCCAATGGGGGACTGGCTTCCCGCCAGGCTGGCTTTCGACCTAGGCACTCGACTGAATCAGTCGTGGTATCAGTCCTAGACAACCTCAGGAAGGGTATGGATAACAACAAACACCAGGTGCTGGTACTCCTCGATCTCTCCGCCGCATTTGACACGGTAGACCATACCATCTTATTGTCCCGTGTCAAGGCGGCTGGAATTGAGGGATCAGCCCTGGTGTGGCTTTCCTCCTTCCTGAGGGACCGCACCCAGGCGGTCCGACTAGGAGACTTCACAACCACCCCACTCCCCGTCACGTGTGGTGTCCCTCAGGGCTCTTCCTTGTCTCCCCTACTATTTAATCTTTATATCTTCCCCCTCATCTTTGCTCTTCAGCAGCTGGAGGTCACCGTGTATAATTACGCTGATGACCTCCAGCTCATCTTTGACCTATCCTCTTCTCCCCTCTCTGTCTCCAGCTTCCAGCACACTATGACATTCATCAGGGACTGGATGAACCATAACCATCTCAAGTTGAACCCGGATAAAACCGAGTTGGTTCTTACCGGAGGCTCTTCCAGTCCGTGGAACTCTCTCTTCTGGCCCTCAACCCTTGGTCCCGCCCCCACCCCTTCTACCACGGTCAAAACACTGGGGGTCAAAATGAATAATCAGCTCACCCTTCACTCTCAAATTAGTTCTGTAGTTTCTTCCTGCTTCCTCACCCTCCGTACTATTCGCACTGTCGCCCGTTTCTTTTCCCCTCAGGCACTCAAAATGATCATGGCCGCTTTAGTGATATCACGGCTGGATTATGCCAACGCTCTCTACAATGGCATACCAGCATACAGTCTTAGGAGGCTACAGTTGGTTCAAAACCAAGCCGCCCGGCTGGTCTTTGGTCTCCCTCGCTATCATCACTCCACACCCCTCCTCAGGGAGCTCCACTGGCTCCCTGTTAAGGAACGTTCTCTGTTTAAAACCGCCTGCATGGTATTCCAGGCCCGTCAAGGCACCGCCCCCGCCTTCATTTCCTCATTATTAAAAGAATATGTTCCCCCCAGAGAACTTCGTTCCTCCACCAAGTCCCTCCTTCAAATCCCACGCTTCAGATGCAAAAAGTGGGGTGGGTCCAACTTTTCCACCTTGGCCCCCACCTTTTGGAACTCCCTCCCAGACCACCTCCGTGCGGCTACCCATTATGTATCCTTCCGTAAGGATCTAAAAACGTTCCTTTTTAAACAGGCTTTCCATGCGTAACCTTCCCTTCCCGGCTCTACCACCGTTTCTCGCTTTTGTCTCTGTAGCCATTACCCTCTATTAGCGCCAAGAAACCGTTCGGTGTACGCTGCGCTTTATAAATGTTTTAAATTAGAAATTAGAATGTATATATTCCATTCCTGTATTTGCCCACAATGGTCTTGCCTATTATCTCTTGTCTATACTGAAGGATTGCATTGTTGTTTAATAAACAGAAGTTTAGAAAAAAAATCTTACGCTTTATGTGTACTTAGTGGAGGGAAATGACAATCCGCAAGAGCAAATTATATGTTGCTTTTGTGGATTTGCATGCCGCGTTTGACATGGTACAGAGAGCGAAACTGTGGGAAGTCCTAGAAAACATGGGAGTGCCAGCCCCCCTTCTCAATATTCTAATAAGACTACATTCTAATACTCTGGCACAAGTGAGGTGAGGTGAAAATTGGGCTCTAACAGAGGTGATTCATATTGATGAAGGAGTAAGGTAGGGGTGTGTTTTAGCACCAACCCTGTTCACTCTGTTTTTCAACCATGGTGTTAGCTTTCTGAGCAGGGTTGGCTGTGATGCTCCTAAAATAGGAGGAAAATAGGCCCCTGCTCTCCTTTTTACAGATGATACCCTAGTCATTTCAAAGTCTCCGCTAGGGCTGCAACAGTTGTTAGATGATTTTCAGGCATTCTGTCTTGGCCGGGGGATGGAGCTCAAATAGTTCTAAAACCAAATGGATGCCTTTTCACATAGTCTAAAGACTAGATGTGGGACACATCTGTATGTGGGTGGTGACCCACTAGAACTAGTGTCAGAGTTTGATTATCTGGGTATTATTTATTTATTTATTTATTTATAAAGTTTTATGTAGCGCTAACAAGTTCCCGAGGGATATCAGAGCGCTTTACAAAAAGGATGGAAGGAGGGTAACACATACAATATCGACATTAAGTAATAATAATAGCAAGAATAATCACATAATTACAAGACGCATGGGTCAAGGAGAGTAATACAATAAGCAGGTACATAGCGGACTAAACGGGGGGCACACTATGAGATAAAGAAAAGCAGCATCCAGTGATGGTCCAATGGTTGTAGGATCAATAATCTTGAGCAGGTGAACCTAGCCCAATTAAGGTAGGAATTTGTTCATTAAGAATCTTTTGACTTCCAGTTTGAAAGCAATCGTTGAGGAGATTCTGCGTATTTTCTGTGGAAGAGAGTTCCATATCTTTGGGGCGGCGCCAGAGAAGGCTCGCTGGCAAGTACTCTTTTTCCTAAAGATTTGTGGTTTCAAGAGGAAAGTGTTAGCACTTCTTGAGGCTCTACACCCGCAGGATTATTCAAGTTTTTGCGTTAGGTACCAGGGAATTTTCAAGTGGAGGGCTTTGTGTGCCAGAACGGCAATCTTTAACTAGATTAGAGCTTCTTAGGGCAACCATTTAAGAGATTTTAGGACTGGGAAAATGTGCACATTTCGTTTGGTACCTGTAACCAGTCTGGCCGCAGCATTCAGAGGTGCCCTTAGTGGAGCCAAGGTATATTTGGGAAGGCCACAGAGTGTAGCGCTGCCATAGTCTAATCTCGGTCAGATGAGCGCTTGAACCACTTGCTTGAAATCAGTTTGTGGAAGGAATGGTTTGATATTTCTAAGTGTCCTCATCAAGTGATTTGTTCCTCTACACACGTTCCTGATATGATTATTCATGTTCAGGTGCTTGTCCAGGGTGATTCCGAGAGATTTGGCTTAGTCTATATTGAGGGGGGTGCAGTTGAAAGCCGTGAGGTGATTCAACCACAGGTCTAGCTTGGGGATGTGGTTTGGAGGAGAGATGAGAAGGAATTCAGTTTTGGAGGTGTTGAGCAGGAGATGATTCTCAGTTAGCCAATTTTGAGTAGACGATAGGGTAGAGTTGAGTGAGATGATGTTATCCAGGGAGGAGATTTTTAAATAGAGTTGCGTATCGTCCGCATACATATGGAAGAAAATGTTTGTGGAGTTTAATGAGTTAGCTAATGGTTCCAGGAAATGGTTGAAGAGTATAGGAGATAGGGAGGACCCTTGGTGTACACTCATGAGAACTTGGGAGGGCTGGGAGAGAGAGAGTGGTTTGCCTTAACTCTTTGTGATCTGTGGTGAAGGAAGGACGAGAACCATTGTAATATACGACCAGAGAAACCCATCCTGTTCTTCAGAATGGATAGGAGGTTGTTGTGACTGACCGTGTCGAATGCGGAGGAAACGTCAAGGAGGATTAGGAGGCAGGATTCATTTTGGTCAAGCATTTTTTAAATGTCATCCATAACATGAGTGAGAGCCGATTCAGTACTGTGTCCCTTCCGAAAGCCAGATTGATGCTGGTCCAGGTGGTGGAAATTCTCAATGTGAGCACAAAGTTGGGATTGTATGCATTTCTCTAGGAGTTTGGCTAGGGTGGGGATGTTGGAGATAGGACGGAAGCTATTGAGATCAGCTCTATCTGCGTTAGTTTTTTTAGTATCGGTGATACCTGAGCTGCTTTTAGACAATCTGGGATCACACCTTGTGACAGTGAAGCGTTTACAATCCTTCTCCATGTGGGGATGAGGACTTTCTTGATTTCTTTGAAGATGGATGGGGGCAGGGGGTCGCTGAAATGGTTAGAAGGGTTGATATTCTGAAGAATCTTGTTGATGTCTATTTCACTGAAAGGGGTAAAGGTGCCCCATGATGCATTGTTTTTGGTGTTCAGGCTGAAAGGTTTGCGGTTTTCTAAGAGGTCAAGGGGTGGTGCGGGCCTGGAGGGTGGCAGAAGCGTCTTCTAGGAGGGGAGTTCAATGTTGATGAGTCTTGATTTCTCAGTGAAGAAAGCAGCCAGTTTGTCACATGAGGGTGCGCTGCCTCCGGAAACCGAGTTGTTTGGAGCTACCACTGATTGCTGTTTAACCAATTAGAAAAGTTTCTTGGGGCGGTTTGCAGCTTGATCAAGTTGGTGTCTGAAGTAGTCTGCCTTAGCGCTCTTGATTTGTTTGTTGTAGAAGCTCCTAACATCTCTGAGGAGTTTTAGTTGGTCCGAGGAGGGTTTGGATCTCCAGGAACGTTCAGCTGCCCTAAAGTTGTGGCGTTCCATGTTTAAATTGTCGTTGTACCACGATTTGTATATTTTTGTCGAGGCATTTTTTTGTTGGAGTGGTGCAATGTCATCCATGATGTCGAAGATGATCGAGTTGTATGAGTCGGTGAGTAACTGATCCTCAACCAGGTCAGCTTGGGAGGAGAGGGCAGATTTACAGTGGGCTGCTAGTTCATCTGCATTTATTGATATGAGGTCCCTTTCCCATATCTTTGATTTCTTTGGTTGAGCCTTCCTTACAGATACCTCCCTGTTAATATAAAAGAGGATGCAGTGATGGTCGGACAAATGGCAAGGGGTAAGGGTTTCCAATGTGATGGTCTGTCCTTTCGAGATGATGAGGTCTAGACTTTCCCCTTTATTATGAGTTGGTTGGTCACAGTGCTGAATCAATTCTTGGTCAATTAAGATTGATTTGAGGCAAGTTACAGCGTGGTCATTGGGGTTAGACCAGTGAAGGTTGAAGTCACCCAGGAAGATTTGGGACACTGATGAGTCGACATTGCCAGAGATGATTTCCATTAGTTGCTCGATGAAGGGGAGATTGTCTCCTGGGGTTTGATAAAAAGTGTGGAGTTTAAACACCGGCAAGTTATTACTTGAGATGCTGAGACCAAGGTATTCGCAGGAGGAAGGCGTAGAGGACTCCAAGATCGAGATTGAGAGTGTGTTCCTATGAATACAGGCTAGTCCACCACCCAGCTTCCGAGCTCTGTCTAGCCTAATAATGTTGTGTGTAGTCGGTACTAGGAGATCTAGGATAGGAGTGGTGGCGGGATGTAGCCACGTTTCAGTGAGGATGATAATGTCTAAATCATTGTGTTGGATGAGTTTGAAGATATCGGAGGCGTGTTTAAACTCACACAGAATATGAATTGGGTCCCACAAGTGACTAAAGCAAAGTTAACCCTGGTTCATCAAACAGCGAGCATATCAAAACTTTATAGGAAAACTATATCTAGAAAAATGACGCCAGCAAAAGAGATTTATAATGTTAAAACTCTAGGTGCGACCCTATATGGTGCAGAGCTCCGGGGCTGTTCAAACTGTATTAATCTTTCAGTCAATGAACACTAGTGAATCTTCCAGTGTCTACCCCACTGACTCCACTCTACTTAGATCTTGGCCAGAAGAGAATTGTACATAAGATTGCCCTGCGGATAGTCATGTTTCGGCACCGGTTATGGTCCTCTGTAGCACTTATTTCCTATAGGGTGGGTGTCCGTGAATTAATGAGAACATCTTGTGTGGACAAGATTCCCTGGTTGCTCACAGTAAAGAACCTGCTACTCAAGCTAGGATTGGTTGCTCATTGGAGTGAACCGGAAACCCTTGGCCAGATTAACAAAGCTCGTCTTAAAGCAGAATATTGGGGTTTAGTTGAAACTGATATGATACTGAATTGCAAGGGATCACTTTTGATTGCTTTTATGAATTTTAAACAGACAGCGTCATTAGAGCCCACACTGGACGAAATTGAACCACCGCTAGTAAGGAAATTATAACTACAGTTCAGGCATGGTTGTCTACCCCTAAATTGTTTTAAAAAAGATTGGTGCAAAGCAAGAGAGAGTGCTGAAGAACTTTTCCCCGGTTGTCAAGGATTACCTGAGTCACCTAAACATGTCCTATTCTTTTATCCCTTGTACCACCGATCTCGAACTAAATGGATTGCCCCCCTTTGTAGAAAACTTAGAGTAAAGAGGTACAACGAGGCTTATAGAATACTGCTGTCAAATACTACGCGTTTGATTGTATTTTGTACAGCCAAGTTTTTAACAGTCATGTGGATTAGGCGCACAAAGTACTCTCCTTTTTAGTGTGTAGCTTCCAGGGTGTACCACATTTTATTGCCCCCCCCCCCTAGGTTTTACTGTGGGCCATGTGCTATTTTAAATTAACACACTGATTGATTTTATTAGCCCCCCCCTAGGTTTTACTGTGGGCCATGTGCTATTTTAAATTAACACACTGATTGATCAATTTTATTCCCCTTTTAAATATTTTATGATGTTGTTTTTAAACTTAAATAATTGATGCAATTTTTTAGCCTCTAATTATGCTGGTATTAAAATTAATTTTCATTGCGTCCAAACACTGATGCACTTTGACCGTTCTGCACTGCAACTGTAGATAGACTGTGAATGTTCATTTATAATGTCATGTCTTATGAGTATCACGTTGTTTGTAATTGTCTTGTTATATGATGTACTTTGATGATCTTAAGTGATCGAAATAAAGTTCTTGATTGATTAATTGAATCTCTGTCCCTTTAAGAAAAACACTTAGCTCCCACATTTTGGCCCCCTCTGTGCTGCAAGTGTCCCCTTGGCCCTAATACTAGCTGTAACTTTTGTAAAGTAAGACAATCATAACTGTGATGTAGTGGGCCCCTCACACCCCTGAGTCCCAGGGCCACTGCACCTGCATCCCTAATGACAGTTACTACCGTATGAAGTGGGCTGCTTCTTGTCTTTGTTACAAACCTAGACCCCCATCTGCTCCCCATCATATCTCTGAATCCAATTAAGGTGTCTCCTCTGCTTCAATTTTCCTCTCACTGGGGTCACTGCTCTTAGGCCCAATGCAGCACTGGCATAGCAAGGGTGCACTAGGCCCTAAAGCAAGAAATTATTGTAACACATCCGTAATAAGGGTTTAGTTGACCTCTTACACAGCTGGTCTCCGGTGCCACTGCAAGTTCAGCATCAAATATACCTACAGCCTGTCCCCCCTGCCCAGTCCACTGGGCCAACACTCCTAGACTTGAGGCTCAAAGCAGGGTGCGTGCCCCTTTGTGTAAAAAAGACACATAAAAGCGCCATCTTGCTCCTATTGATTGGGCCCTATTCCTTGCACAGCAATGGTGATATAGACCCTGATGCCAGCAAGAAAAATGGGCTCTCATTTATCTTTTTGGTAGTGAAATAGTCATAAAATAGGTGCAGTGGGCCCTCACATTCCTGGCCCTAGTGTCACTGCACCTGCTGCACTAATGGTAGTAATGGCTTAAAAAAAGCAAGACCCCAAATCTCATCCCCTTCCGCAGGGCATATTTGCGGGGAGGTTGTCTCTGCCCATTTGGAATTTTAAAAAAAAAACCATATAGTTCTCTCTGCTGGGCCATCTTTTTGACAATATCTATGGAACTGGCTCCTTTTCTCTGTCATCTAGGCCATTTCATTGGGGTCCTCACTATCAGGACACTGCACATACATGTAACTTTGCTGGTCTCCTCCTTGTCATCCCCTCAATTTGCCTGAAAGGACATCTGCATGTAAACCGAGGTCGGAGTGGGTGGCATCTATAAGACCGATGTGTGAATGCTTTTATAATTTTAAAAAACAGTTCTCATACATTTGTATTAAAAAACAACCACATCTCCTGGTTAATGCAGACCTTGAGGTGCCTCTCGCAGGAAATAAAGAGAGTATTATGTCTTCTGTGCTGGGAAGCTGAGATAGGGGAAGGCATTTAAAAATAGGCCTCCTCACCAGAGTGTGTGCTTCCTGAGAGAAATATAAATGTGTACAATTGGTTCATCACCTAAGGCAAAGGCTGCTTGGGAACCTATATAGACTTTAATCAAAAGAGTTTCTTGAAACTTTATGGGAACAAAGATTTATTCTTTTTGATTGGTTTTGTTAAGGAATTATCAGCTTCGTGCTGCAGTGTATCATTTTAATGGGCACTTATCACATACAATTATTTGCACAAGGTACAGTCTGATTATGTATTGCTAAAATATATATTTTAAAAAGCAGTTGTTTTATCTTATACACTAAATCATTTTGTGACAGTCTATCTTATGTCGGGTGCAATACAATTTAAAAGTAACACAGGGCTTTCTGACACTTGCTGGGACCTTGTAACACTATAAATACATAAGTCACTATTTCTCACCACACCAACCAGGATTCAACTCTGTGACACAATTAAGGTTTCGGATGGTAAGAGAGTGGATTTCCCACTGATTATTTTAAGTTGCATGCATTTTTCATTTAAGGTGTATTTGTTATTTTTTATGTAGCAATCTGAAAGCGGAAGAATAGCAAAATGGAAAATACTGAATATTTGTTATTTTAGCCATGACTTTGACCCTGCCACCACATTCATTCACTGTCCCCTCCCCCTCCCCCAGCACTCTGGATGACAGTTCCTAATTCGTTTTATTCACTTCAGTAAAGACCACCTGGAAACGTGACTGAGAAACAAGGTCACGTTTCCAGGCCATCTTCATTTACAAGTACTTGCAGAGGCATTTGAGCCTCCTGGGGAATATAACCACGGACCCCCATGGGGGCAAACCCCCTGTTTGAAGACCTTATATCTAGTACCTTATTTCCCTTGGTTCAGTCATGGGCCTCAGTTAGGCCTAGGAAGAAACACTGCCATTTTAACATGTACACATTTCTTTAGTTGCCTTCTCTTTCACACAATGACTTTTAACATAAATTTTCTTGCCTGACTGTGCAGGGGTAGTTGGTTAGTTTACCCAAAACCACCCTGCCTACAAAACCACTTTGTAAGTATGCTATTATGACACCTTGAACATTTCGTACAAGGCCTCGACAAACTGTGCAAATGTTATTTATTTCATCCGTAAGGTGACGTTGCTATCAAAGAGACAATAAACAATGTCAGCTCAGCTGAAGCATCAACACAGAAGAATGAATGCCATTGTTATAAATACACACATACTTCCGTGCTCAAATTGGAGGAGCACTCAGCTGTCACTTGCGAGGTCTTCGCTGTGTTGGTGTTTCAGCTCAACTGATTCCTGTTGATCCCTCTGCGAGGAAGGACATCAAACCTGTGACCAAGACGTGGACCTACATACCTTGCCTTCAGATAAAGGGGAGTTAGAACATCCACTTATCTGCAAGCCTTAGCACTCTGTTTTAGCACGATGGTGGAACTGTTCATTCTCTTCACAGTCCTTGTATTACTAATCACTTTTATCTGCTTATGTCTATTGATCATTTCAGGGCTTACATTCATTCTTGTACAGATCTAACTCCTTTAAAAAAAACTTCTGAAAACTTGGCTATTTAATCTTTAACCTCGGTATTGCACTGCAAACTGTTATCTGCGGCTACGGCGCTGAGAAATCCCTCGGGGTTATTTATGGGCCTAACAAATACAAATACAAATATATTTTATACAAGAATCACGATGGTTGAATAAATATTAAAAACACCCCTTTGTGTATTTCTTGTATATCTCTCCGAGAGTGCTCAAATGACTGAGCAAAAAGGTTCTAGATCTATTACCATGATTCCTGGGGGATCACGTTTGTCATGTTTTGAGGTTGTCCAAACCATTTGTTACCTGGCTAGGTTTAGGAGTACCTATGGTGGCACTGTGAACTAGCTGGTGTTTAGGCCAACATATCCTGCAGGCTGATTAGAATTAGTCTGGCACCAATCCTAACGTTTATATTGTCCAGCAAACTAACAGTTCCTTCTGAAAAGAGGAAACCGTACATGGTGCCGCTAACGTTGTTAGTTTGGGTTCTTATTTAATGGATCGCCTTAGTGCTTCTTTTGTGCATAATCAGAGACCCCTACTCACGTCCCAACTAGAAACGTCCATGGTGGTAGGTACCTGCTAGGTATTGGCTGTAGGTTGTTCAAACGTGATCTATTCCCATTGTGTTACCCTTTCAGAAATTCATACCCAATAATGTCTGGAGATGAAACTGCTCCAGCATTTAGTATTGCTGAAAACTGCAGACATGTGGTTACTCAGAAACGATTACAACATGGACTCACACTTATGGTGGCGATGTTATCTTCGTGGTTGAGGTTCACAAACCATATAGGTCAGAGGTGTTCTCTTCGTGGTTTACATTCCAAGCAGCAAACACCACAACAGGGTTATTTCACACCTACACACAGGATAAAGTACCAGATAATTATACACCATACATGGAAATAGAACTACCTTTAACATACAAGAACACAGAAATTGATTTGATGGCGCCCTTCTACACACAATCGAAAAGGTTAGACTAGGTCCCCTTAGCAATGAGGCAGCAACATGGCCAGTCTTAGACGGATACACACAGCATCCCAATGTTGACAATTTATCAGCAGTACATTTGCGGACACTATAGAAACACTTAGGCCCTCATTACGATGGCGGATGGCTGGACCTCCATCATATCGGACAGGTTATCGTCCGACAATGAGTCGGTGATCAGGCCTGCCCTATTATGATAATACCACCTTGTAGGCGCTGTGCTCTTTTCTACAGTGGCTTGCGCTGCAGCCCAGGGAGAGGCACTATGTACCAGGCACCATCTGGTGCCTCGCACGTGGTGCATGGATGAGTGGGGGGCACTACATGTGCCTCAGGCTACTTAACAGTGGCCTTTCTGGGGACAGAGGCCCTGTTTGTGGGCCCTCAAAGTCCCTTTCCATCTGCCTGGTCCTGGCAGTGGAACCCCCATGAGCAGGCAGCAGAAAGGGATATCCTAATCCAGACGGTGGTGCCTGCGCAGGCAACACCTCCATTGTAGGGTTAGGAATCCGACTTCTGTCCCAACTGAATCTTTGATCCTGTCAGAGGCAGCGGTCCTAACCCCTATCTATGTTGTTCGACTGGCTGCATTGTAATGCAGCAGTTGGACCGATGCCCTGAATGGCAGACGGACAGCCACCAATGGCTTTATCGCTGGCGGTCCGCACGCCATCGTATTGAGGGCCTTATTGACAATAAACAGATGTTTGACTCAGTTCGTTATGCAAACATTAACACTTAAACCTGCGTGGACTGCTCAAGCTTCACAACCACAATTGGCTACACCAGACAGAAGCCCACAAACACTGAATTCAGTCATAGGTAAGGTTCCCATCACATAGAAGGAGAAGCTGTTCTGGATTACAAAAAAAAAAATCAGTTTGAGGCCTGCAGGAAAAACACAGAAAATTAACAATATGCTTGCTGATAGGGATGGCTCTCCCTTTGGAAGACTGTGCGACTTGGGGTACAGTTTTTGCTGCAGTATATACCAGGACACATAGTACCCCTTCATTGGCTGTTTTCCCGGGATTGCTTAAACAGATCCAGAATGAGTACGGGGAAGCACCTGCCCTGGACTTGGGAATTAAACTAATGGGCGATTTTGCAGCGGTATCTGCCATTATGTTGAGTGAAATAAAGAGGGAAGCAGCAGTATTGGCTTTACACCATCGTCTAAGGGATTTGGCAGCTGGACAGTCGGAGCACAAATTAAACTAAAATTATCGAGGAAACCTATGCTATGCTAGGTAGAGATCATTTAGGAGCAAGACCTGTTAAACCACAACTAAAGAGTCATTCTGAGAAGGATAACTCTAAGCAAGCACTGAGTCTTCTACAAAGAAGAAGTAGGATAATTAGAAAAACAAAGACCAAACTAAATAACGGGGTGTGTCTCCTCAACAGGAAGCCACTGAGAAGCGCAATAACCTGCATAACCGTGATAATATTAGACCACCTGACAAGTATCCGGATACTGATACAAGTTTGTCTTGTTCTTTTCAGGAGTCATCCAAAAAATGTTCGGAGAGAGGTGGAGGGTCAGCGTGCAGTTTGAGGGAGCATGTGAAACCGAAGGATTCACAACGCTCATCTGACTACATCATTAAACAGGAAGATAAACCTAAACCTTCCAAACCTTAATTCGAAAAGAAGAAGGTAGCTGGACTCAAGGTCAGACATGCCAGGGTTAGTGAGAACACAGCATCTGAGTGGAGAATGGGCAGTGGCCATGCTGGGCAGTGCGGCAGAAGCAACAATAGTTTGCCAGAACCTGATGGATTGTCTGGTGGGAGTAGCGCTGATTAAATATATCATGGTGTAGACAATAGACACTAGGTTAAGGGTCCCACATTGTTTATACAAAAGACAACTCCAATTGGAGGGGGATTACCTAGAAACATTAATGTTCTCTTTTGTGAGGTCTTAACATACAGTTAGGATATTCTTTTCGCTGAAAAGTATTGGCTGAAGAAGTAATGGATTGCTATAACGGAGAAACTGTAATTTGATCAGCTTTTTCTGACCTAGTCCCAGAATCAATTAAACATTCATATGTCAAGGAGTGGGCGTTAGCGCTAGCTCCGCGTTATACCGCAAACATGTGGGATGGGATGATGGTTCCCCTTAACATGAAATATCACTGAGGACAACCAGGGGCATAGTTTGGTCAGTAAGATTGCGGAGGTGTGAGATTCAGAATTTCCAACAATCACACTGGTATATAATAATGAAATGCATAATAAGACAAGCAGGCTGCATGAGAGGAGCTAAATGGGAAGTGAAAAGGGACACAAATGAGGATTTGTAGGGTAACAAAATATTTTGTAAAATAACCCAAAGTTTTTTAAAGACTTTTAGAACAGAGCGGGTAAGAGTGTGTGTACGTTTTTATCTGTGTGTATGGAACACTTCCTGTGAAATCTGACAAACACCTCACCATACCCGACTGAAAGCACCCGGAACCAACTATTTGAAAGAAAATACATTTACTAGGTGGGTGTAACAGCCCAAACACCCCTAACCCCCGGAGCTATGCCCTTGAGGAAAACCCCACAACCTGAAAGATAACACTCCATTAAAAATTAGGCTAAAAGACAAGTTAGGGGGATTCTCACACAATTTGAATACTAGGGAGTAATAGAAAGGTGCACCTCTTCCATGAATGATCTCTTGTTTTCTGTGAAGAAACCAGATCATTCATATCGCCTAGTCTTAGACTACAGACACTTAAACACAGCTACTCGCACAGCGCAGCACTCATGAACAACATAGTGCGTAAAAATTACAATACAACACTAGATATCTTAAATGGATTTTTCTACCAAAGTAAGCACCTGCAAGCAGATATTTGACTGCATTCAGTGGGGTTGGCTCTCAACTACAATTCTGTTGTTTGCTCTAAGGGTATGAGAATAGCCCTGAGTAGTTTTCGGCCATGGTTACAGAACTCTACAACATTTAGATGATCAGGCATTGTCGTACGTCAATGATATATATTTGACAAATAATGACTTTTGGGAACACTTGACAAGAGTAGATTGCAAAATTCTGGGATTTGCTCACATGGGCTACAAATGTAATTTAAAAAAATCTAAATTGCCCACCGCAATATCCTATTTTTAGGAAACGAGCTGACGAGTGAAGGCAAAAGCCTAACGACACATTTGTTTTTGAAATATGTGCTCTTACAACCTCCAACTACGTTAAAGAGGTAGCAATCCATTTTAGGATTTCTAAATTTTGACAGAACTTAGATTCCAGATTACTCATAATGGGTTAAACCATTCTACAACTTAATTTGTCCAGATTGCTCAAGTGCACGATGGACCACTGAACACACAGAAATACTATATTCAGTGCAAGCTGACATGCTAGCTTCAAAACATTTTCACATGTGCAAACACAGCAAACCTGGTGATCCGTGCCATTGCAGGGTCATCAGGGGCACCTATGTGACATTCAATGATGTTGATTCTGTACCAATTGCATATAAATCAAATTTATATACCAATGCCGAAATGCATTTTGCACCTACAGAAAAATTACTGAGGGCGGTACAGACTGCTGTGATAAGAGAGAGAGCACTGGCTCAGAGAAAAAGCATAATTGTCGTGACCCCAATACTGTCACAAGGCTGTCCCAAGAGCAAGCGTCCCATACGCAAAAGCATTACATCTGCATTGGATACAATGGGTTAACTCACTCACTGAAGCAAATGTAGACTACAGATTTGACTCTACACTACAAACACAAGCTTTTCTGCAATATGAACATGCATACCATTTGCCTAATGAAATATTGCCTCTAGAACAGTATGATTACATCATATACCCTGATGGTTCTGCCAAGCCTGCCGTATGGACAAAGCACTAATACTTAGCAGTGTGCGCAGGAGTGAAAGGGTGCATGCATAATGAGAATTCTATTGTGAGAAACCCTACAAGCAGGCAGTGGTTAACTTCACAGCACAGCTGGCTGAATTCAAGGCTCTAATTCTGGAACTTGAGAATACGGATCCCGGATTCCCCACACACATAGTGTGTTTTTCGTATTACTGTGTCCAGTCTTATGATGAATATCCACACTATTGGAGCCAGAATAGATTCAGAGATTCAAAAGGGTCCACAATAAAGCACAAGATGCTTTGGAAATAAGTGGCAAAGCTGAAAGACTGCTTGCCACTAACTCATGTAATACACACATGGAGTCATCGACGTGCTGGGGTACACATTGCAGGGAATTCCATGGCTGATGAAGCCACTAAAACAACCGTGCAAACTGCTGCAGTTGCTACAATAACTCTTACAAACACGATATGATGGTTGCTGTCAACGCTGCGCGCAATGACATCCACCTGCAGCAAGGCTTTCCACTCAAGTGTTCCTACAAGTTAGATGAACAGATCATAACAGATGCTCACATTCCTGGAGTGGGGGATAGAGTAATACCTAATTCAGACCACAGGTTAAGATTGATTCTAGCTGAACACGAGGATCTCGCATCAGCACATGCATGGGTGGCTGCTACAATTTCATTATTGCTGAAATGCTACCGGTGGCCAGGTCTTTACAAACAGACCAAGGACTTACTTTGAAATGCAACATCTGCCAGAAGATGCAGGGTTCCACCATGGAACATCCACCACAGATGCCTCTACTGATTTGATTTCTAACACGCCTCTGGCTTGTGTTTATTTGGACAGCTGGTGCCCTTTGTCATCAGTTGGAACTTAGTGACAGTGGATTCCTGCTCTCGATTCCTATGAGTATGGCCACAGTGGTCGGCTTAAGCCCAATCTGTTATAAAGGATCTGCGATTCTTTATCAGGACATACGCAGTAGGCACACTACATACAGACCAGGATCCGGCGTTTAGCTCTAGAGCCAGCTGTGGCCTGTACAGGTAAGAGCGATGGGTGGAGGGGCCGGGTGGGGGGGATTTTGAAAGACGCAATGAGGGAAAATTTATTATTTATTTAATTTGTCCTCGTGGTCGCCCTTCCAACCCGGCCCTACTGCCCCATGCTCTTACCTGCACAGGCCCCGGCTAGCTAGGGTTTACTGAGAGGCCATGGGAAATTAGGGTGTGACCCTGCGTTACTCCTCCTAGTACCATCCAGAGGGAAACACGGTAATGGAGAGGAAAAACCGGGACATAAAGCTGTCTTTACAGCTAGGGTAGTAGGCTCAAGTCGCAGTTTGGTCTATCATCTAAATGGGGTCCAAAGGGCACTGAACAATCTGCCTAGAAAATCCCTAGGTCACCGGACTCCCTATGAAATCCTGTTTAAGGTAAAGATGTTAGTCCCAGACCTCGACAGTCCCAGCACAGTGGCGGCGGAAACAACATTTGATCTAAACTAACGTCTGTCTGGTTACAGGCGCTGAACAGTTTCCGGGACATACAAAGCAATGTTTAAGTAAAACGCACCACCACTAGGAAAGTGAAAGAAGTACCGGCAAAGCCTGGCTAAATCCCAAAGATTGGGGATCTGGTCAGAGAGAAAATTGTGGACAAGAAAGAATTTGGGCCACCTTACAGAACGCCTGTACCTGTCCTGGCTGTTGAAGGTACTGGGTCTTGCCAATCGTAAAGACAAGAGATTTCTCTCCATTGATCTGAGCAAGCCACATTATTTGGCCAGTTCTCAACAGTAAGCCACTTGGGCTTCTGGGTAGCTACCTGCCTCCTCTGGCTACCATACAGGAAGTTCAAATGGAAGCTTTAATAACTGATGGAGCATCCCCTCTCCAGTGTGAGATAACAGTAAACAACAACGAAGTATCCCTTCTGGCTGTTACTGCAACAACGATAACTGTACAATCAAATCTTACAGAAACCCTGATTTTAATTCGGAATCCTGATAAGAATGCTGTCTACGTTAATGTACCACAGCTCGAGTCCTCTTCCAGTAGATCAGACTGCCCCTGGCTACTTCGATTTTGATGACTTTTCATCGGATTCATCTGAGCCACCAAAACTGCCACCTCTGCTGTTACGGCTGAAACTGCATGTTTTCTATCTTTGAATAAAAAAGACATACTTTGGTTCTCCATGGGTACTACTTTGGATTACAATTGTTTTACTTTTTCTTGTCTTTTGGATTGGTTTGGTGACAGTCTGTTTCCTGCTTCTAAATGAACACTATCTCCCAGGACGCTCTGCAGTACAACTGTTAAACTTGGTTCTCAAACCACATTTGTCAACAACATTTGATCTAAACTAACGTCTGTCTGGTTACAGGTGCTGAACAGTTTTTGGGACATACAAAGCAATGTTTAAGTAAAACGCACCACCACTAGGGAAGTGAAAGAAGTACCGGCAAAGCCTGGCTGGATCCCAAAGATTGGGGATCTGGTCAGAGAGAAAATTGTGGACAAGAAAGAAATTGGGCCACCTTACAGAACGCCTGTACCTGTCCTGGCTGTTGAAGGTACTGGGTCTTGCCAATCGTAAAGACAAGAGATTTCTCTCCATTGATCTGAGCAGGCCACATTATGTGGCCAGTTCTCAACAGTAAGCCACTTGGGCTTCTGGGTAGCTACCTGCCTCCTCTGGCTACCATACAGGAAGTTCAAATGGAAGCTTTAATAACTGATGGAGCATCCCCTCTCCAGTGTGAGATAACAGTAAACAACAACGAAGTATCCCTTCTGGCTGTTACTGCAACAACGACAACTGTACAATCAAATCTTACAGAAACCCTGATTTTAATTCGGAATCCTGATAAGAATGCTGTCTATGTTAATGTACCACAGATCGAGTCATCTTCCAGTAGATCAGACTGCCCCTGGCTACTTCGATTTTGATGACTTTTCATCGGATTCATCTGAGCCACCAGAACTGCCACCTCTGCTGTTACGGCTGAAACTGCATGTTTTCTATCTTTGAATAAAAAAGACATACTTTGGTTCTCCATGGGTACTACTTTGGATTACAATTGTGTTACTTTTCCTTGTCTTTTGGATTGGTTTGGTGACAGTCTGTTTCCTGCTTCTAAATGGACACTATCTCCCAAGACGCTCTGCAGTACAACTGTTAAACTTGGTTCTCAAAC
This sequence comes from Triturus cristatus, assembly GCF_964204655.1. Classification (NCBI taxonomy): domain Eukaryota; kingdom Metazoa; phylum Chordata; class Amphibia; order Caudata; family Salamandridae; genus Triturus; species Triturus cristatus. The sequence continues at coordinate 79,830,414 of NC_140586.1, read as the reverse complement.
CACATTTGTCATCACACCGAAAACAAAGAGACCTTTTCCTCAGGAACTTTTCAGCTGTTCCAGTTCCTGATGGGATTGTTTGGGTTAGGGTATTATATGATGTGTCTGGTCCCACTGAACCTTTACAAAGTCCCTATTTCTTTCAACTTTCTTTAAATGACTTTGTCACCCCTAGCTCTATCTCTGATGATTGGGATGTAAATACAGTTCATGAAATGCTAGAAGATCCAGGGCATTGTATTGTTTTTTCATCTGATGAACTGTACGAAGGCACATCTAATTATGGTGAAATGTTTTGTTTCCAACATTATGGTCATCAATTTCTGCATAAAGCAAGTACTCCATGTGCTGTTTTCAATTACACACAATGGGAACATTGCCCTACACCTCCACGGGGTAGTTCAAAAACATTTGCACAAAAGTTAGCTTATTTTTCTGGTTATGATACATCTGCCCCAGCCTATTATTATTATAGACTGACACCATCACCTGCAAAGAAAACTGCTGACAAACACCAAGCTGATATATTCTGCTTCCCTTCTTTCCCAGCTGTCTGCACAAGGGTTTGATTTTGGAGGAATACTATTAATGTAAAATCAATTTGGGGGGGTCAAGGGACTGGCAGGTTCAGAGGAACAAGGCTTTGTTTAGAGCATGCTTTATTCCACAACAAATGATTTCCCTGAACAAAACTGCGCAACAAACTTCATGTCTTGTTATACCTAAGATAAAGGATTTGAACACAGCATGCATCCCCACATTTCCACGTTTTGAAAACTGGCAGCAATTTACAAAATATAAGGAGGTGATATTAAACACCATGGTAACCAATGGCACGTACAATTCATCATACACCAATTGGAGGGGATGGTTAGTGTTGCCGCTAGATACTATCAGATGTCAAGCACGTTTCCTGGGCAATGCTGAGGGCTTTAAAATCAGCAGGCCCTGACCAGCGTAACGTGCAGACAGAATACTCAGGGATGGTGACAATGCAAAGTGTTGGAAGGTACAATGCTTCGGTGCACCTTTGCTTCAAGAACTGAAGGAGCATCGGTTCGTGACCTTTCGGCCTGTTTGGCTCAACTGCAAACAGTCTGTATTCCGCTGTCTGCTGTGCACTTTCGAGTGTGCCTTGGATTTGTGCCTAGGAACGTAATTGGTTGAGCCTTTAGACATAAATGTACTGGTGGACCCCTTAAAGGCCTATTTGTATTGCTGTCCTTTATGTATACCTTTGCTTCTGAACGAATTCTACGACCCTTCCTGGGATGCTTCTACTCCTGGTGAATGGGATCTTGGCTCTGGTTCTACGGACCTTTTATTAGCTGTGGTCACTCCGTCAGATGCTGCTGTGGGGGCTGGATAGGAACACATTTGCTCCATAAACCTGCTCTGAGGTGTGCCTTGGGGATAATTGTCTGTGGTGGCTGGGAACAGAAATGTTTAGTCTACCTCTCGGAACACATGAACAATTGGCTATTCTGTTTGGTGGGTACTTTTTATTCGGCCAGTTTTAACATCCTACATTGTTTTTAAATGAGGTTTTTTACATTGCTATTTATAATTTTAAATGGCTTTTTGTAAGCTTTGGCTATCAAAATGTATGATTGCCTTTTAAAAATAATTTTAATAGCATTTTTTTAAGCATCGTTTTACATATATAGGCTGTAGTATTGTTATCTGTAGCTTTCTTATTATTAGATTGCTTTTAATCAACTTCTATCCGAGGGGTGGGTGTCACGTGGCTCAGTTAGGCCGGCAAGAAACACTGCCATTTTAACAAGCACACATTTCTTAAGTTGCCTTCTCTCTCACACACTTGACATGCATTTGATTGTGTGACAGTGCAGGGTTGGTTACTCCAAAACCAGTTTGCTTACAAAACCTTTTCATCACAACACATTGAATATTTCATACAAGGCCCAACACACATTGTGCAAATGTTGGTATTTCTTATTGTAAGATACTGGCTTAGTATACGGTGCACAATTATTAAAGTGTTGCACCTTGCACTAATCCAAGCAAACCATATGGTGATTTTACTCGTCTTTGATAACCATAGAAAACGCTCAAATTGGTAGCTGTGGAGAGCAGCCATCAGGCTTATCTTGAAGGAGTGCTAAGCAGCTTGTTTTATCAGTTAAATCTTATAGTGTAGGTTAAATGAAAAAGAACCACACAGTGTTTCTATAAAAATACTTCTATTTATTACACAACACTCACTAACACATTGGTATATCTCCTACCCGGAGATGTCAACACAATACACAATAATATTTCAAATGCAATCAGGTAAGTAGCACTAAATACAGTGGTCTCCAGGGGGAGACCAAGCCCTATACTAAGAAAGTGGAATGCAAACTGCGAAGGAGGACGGGACTTGGACCAGAAGACCTAGAGGAGCCAGGGACACAAGGAACCACCCAAAGTAAGTACCCAGGACCCCACAGAGGCTGTGTGCAGAGTGGGAACACAGCCGTGTGACCAATGTAAGGCAACAGAGAATTTGTGGTTGCAGTTTTGCAGCAGAAGGACCCTTCCAACAGAACCCCCAATAATTCCCTTGGAGGACGGAAGGATGGAGATCCACCCTACCCGTGGATATCCCGGGAACCAGGTTACCTACACCAGGGAAGCCAGGTGTATAGGGGTGAAGAGACGTCGGCACAGACACAGATGACGAAGAAGACTTGAAGAACAGCAAGGCCAGGGGTGGATACTCCCATGTCCTCTGTCCAGTTTCGCACCAGAGGGGGAACCAAGGGCTCCATGAATCGGCTCAAACTGGATCATACAAGGAGGGCACCAAATGTGCCCTTCAATGTAGTCTGGTGGTGCTTGCAAGCACCCCCGTCTAAGCACATTACAGTAAGTCCTGTCTGTGAAGTGGTCACATCTCCCTGTGACAGGAAACCAATTTTTCTACCTTCCCCTGCTCAAGCTTGGCTCAGCAGCAGAAGGGCAGACTTGTGTCTGTGGTCGGCAACAGCACTAGCTTGCTGTCAGAACCTGAAAGGCTGTTACTGGGAGTAATGGGGGTACCCCAAGGGAGCTCCCAAATACATGGGATCATACTTCCAAAACTGGAATCGGTGTTGGATTATGATTCCAACATGTTTGATACTAAAAATGACCGGGTTCGGTGCAGCCACTATATAGTTTGACATTTCGTAATGACTGATGTCCACTATATGTATTAAAATGGCTGCCCGCACTCACAAATCCTGGAGAATCGACTCTGGGGTTTGTCGGGGTGTCCTGCTCATGCAGGGGCACCCTCACACTTACAACCAAGCATCCTGCACTCAGGACTGAGAGCCTGCCATAGGGGTGAGAACTGAAGAGGCTGCCATAGGGGTGACTTATAGGATTAAAGTGCAGTTACCTCAGATATAATTAAACTTATATCTATCATGAAAGGTGTAAGCAACAACTCACAGAGGCTGCAATGGGTGGCACAATACAAGCTGCAGCCCATGGGAGATCCCTGGTGTACCTATGCTCTGGGTACCTTAGTACCATATACTAAGGACTTACAAAGGTACACCAGTAGCCAATTGTGGATGTACAAAATTACTTACCATGGCCAATATAGGGAAGAAGCACAGTGAATGGAGTCCGGATTAGCAGGATCCCTGTCAGACAAGGTCAAAAACATACTGACACCAAGCAAAAAGTGGGAGAAACCATGAACGCAGATCCTACTTTCCTACAGTTATATAGTTCACAAGGCGGTTGCTTTCAAAGATATAATAAACAATGTCAGCTCACCTGAAGCATCAACACGGAAGCATTGTTGCCATTGTTATAAATACTCATGCACTTCCCTGCTCAGAAGAGGAGCACTCGGCTGTCACTTGCGAGGTCATCGCTCTGGTGGCATTTCAGCTTAGCTGGTTCCTTTTGATCCGTCTGCAAGGAGGGATGTCCAGCCTGTGACCAAGCCGGCGACCGACTTACCTTGCCTTCAGCTAATAGAGAGTTAGATCATCCTACATGGGGATTCTTGGCAGAGCACAAATAAACCCTACATAATTAGGGTAGGGAACGCATAATAGGAGTACACTAGATTTACTACTAATATGGCAGCATAAACACACTGTTTTAACACAATGGTGGAATTGTTCATTCTCTTCACCGTCCTCATGCTTCAAATCACTTTTATCTGCTTCTGTCTGTTAATCATTGCAGCGCATATATATTCTATACAAGAATCACAATGGTTCAATACATTTTGAAAACGCCCCTTTATGTCCTTCTTGTAAATGTCTCTTAGAGCGCACGTGTGACTGAGCGAAAGGATGTTTTATCTGTTACCATGGTTCCTGGGAGGGATCAGTGTTGTCATGTTCTGAGGTTGCCCAAACTATTCGTTACCCATGTAGGTTAGAGGAACTTATGGTGGCACTATGAGATAGCTGGCCTCTTGGATAACATATCCTTAGAGGGTACATAGAATAAGTCTGGCACCAATCCCACCAAGATCTAAGTCTCCTTCTACTGTGGCTACATAGGAGGTGCACATCTGCTGTGGCGGTGAGAAGGGCGTCCAAGGTCCTCGACCATTAGTTGCCCTCTGTGGCTATCAAGACTAACGTGCTTCAACCAGGAGTCACCCCTTCAGAACGTGCTCTCCCATTTAATGAAGCCCTTACGGACATCCTGCTTGGGGCCTGGTCCAAGCCTTACACAGGGACTCCTGTGGACAGGAAAATTACCCACCACCATCGCCTGCCCCAGGGGACCTCTCTTTCCTCACCCAAAACTCCCTACCCTGGAGAGCTTGGTGGTCCAAGCCTCCACTTCCCATGTAATTCCTGGTGCATTCCCTACCTCCCCACCGGATAGGGAATCCAAAAGGCTGGGGTCCTTGAGAAAGAAAATGTTTTCTTCTGCCAGTCTGGCATTGGGGTCGGTGAACACTTCATGCCTTTTTGCTGTTACTCCAATTTCCTTTGAGATTTGGTTGCACAGGTACTGTCCATTGCCCTGGAGGATACTCAGGCCATATTATCTCAGGCTATGGCTGTTGGGAGAGACGCAGCTAAGTTCACAATCAGTTGTGGGCTGGACACAGCCAACTTGCTGGGGAGAGCGGTTTCTTCATTGGTAGCCTTACGGTGCGATGCCTGGTTGAGAACCACTGGCTTTTCAGGGGGTGTCTAAGTTTCGCCTATGTACATGCCCTTTGATGGCTCCTGTCTCTTCAGGGACAAGGTGGGCACGGTACTGGAGCGCTTTAAGGACAGCAGGGCTACAGCCAAGTCCTTGGGCCTTTTCATGCCCCCGTTAACCCCGATCTGCCTTTCGCTCCTTTCGTGGCCACGGAAGAGGCTAAAGCCGGGTTTTTACACGCTCAGCCACCATGGCTTGCCAGCTTCCCAACCCTTGCTTTGCCAAGGATGCAGTACCCACAGACCCCGTGGTTCAGGCAGCCAGAGGTCGGCCTAGTCCACTGCCCCACTTTGGTAGCCCAACCACCAAGCCACGTTAGTTTGAGTTCAGACCATCACAGGCAACCAATGAGCAGCAGGCTATGCATCACCTGCACCACTGGAGGTCAGTAACATCGGGCCACTGGGCTCTCCACTATTGGCTTAAGCAATGCATGGGATTTTTTATTATTACTTAATTTGGTCATCATTCTATTGCCAAAAACGTATAGGAGAAAAGAAATGTGTTATCTGACATAGACGTGTAGCCAGAGATGCATTACCTTAAAATATTCCCCAAGCGTCAGACTGTATCTGGAAATTTTTGGTGAGCAGTTCCCTTTGCGTGCTGGTAGGTGCCGTTTTTCCACTCCTCGTGGCAGTGGCATCTGCACTGGAAGTAAAGTGAGTGGTGCCTGTATAGGCGCCACTGCAGCTTGCTGACGTCAGTTCTTTTCTTTCCATGCCAGTCAGCAGACAAGGTGTCCAAAGACATAAAAAATTATTCAAAAGAAAGGGCATACCCTTATCTCAGAGAGGACTATTACTCAACTATTGGAAATCAAAATAGACAGAATACCTGGGGTAGATTTCGAAGGAACCAACCAGTCACATTCTCTGAATCTTCTGGAGGGTCAGACGACTCAGACGCTCAAGCAGGCCCCAGTCGCACTGACAATCACCCAGGTCAGCCTTTTTTAGATCGAGGAGGCAAATTGAAATCCAAAACATGGTACCAACACCCAGGAGAGAGACAGACTCGCAGGAAGCACTACCAATGGGGACCACAACCATACTAACACTCAACAATAATCAACCAGAAACTATCCCTATTTTTAATCTATCTCAACATATACTGTCATCAGCAGAAATATCGCTGCTCAGCAAGGGTCTTTCCTTTGTGATCACAGAAAGCACACATTTTTTTACATTAAAAACAGAGATTTTTCAATTTTTTAGGAAAATAGGGTTGAAACTAATTTTCAAAGATAAGGAACCCTTTGTTCAAGACTCATGTACAGGACTTAGACCTCCTTCTAATTTCTATCCCACTAACGGTATGATGCCACCAGAATTATTAACCTTCGAAAAATTGGTTATACAAGGAATTGACAACATGAAAATTTAGAAATCCTACACTCCATACAACATCACATTACTTGAGCGTCAAGCTCTACAGGCACTAAAAAGTGATGATTCTATAATTCTGAAACCTGCAGATAAGGGGGGTGGTATTGTCGTGCAACACCGTGAAGATTATGAGGTAGAAATTCGTAAACAAATAAATGAGGAAAAACATTACAGAAAGCTAAGCAGCAATCCTCTCCCTCAAATTTGCAAAGATATTCTGCAAATCACCACAGTTGCAAAAGAAGATGGGTATATCACCCAAAAAGAATTTGAATTTATTAATGCCGATAATCACAGGACCCCGGTCCTTTATACCATACCAAAAATACATAAGAGAACCACCAATCCCCCAGGTCGACGGATACTATCAGGTTGTGGTTCCGTGTTGGAACCCCTTGGCTCATACATAGACTATTTCATCAGAGATTTTGTCCCTCTGCAAGACACATATGTCAAAGATACTATGTACATGATAAATCTAGTGGACGGTATGCCATTTAATCTAGGCAGTGACCTATTAGCTACCTTAGACATGAGTTCACTGTATACAAATATACCTCAGAAAGAAAACATAGAGATAATAGAGAGTCTCCTAGAAAAAAGAACTAGGCCTATACAAGTACCTACTAGCTTCATCATCAGTCTCTTACGAATTGCTCTACAGAGCAATTATTTCATTTCAGATGGTCACTATTACCAACAGTGTTCTGGCACCAGTATGGGAGCAATTTTCGCTCCAAATTTAGCGAATATTTACATGGACCATGTAGAGCACAAATTTGCTCTTAACCCCTTCAGTGCCCATGACGAGCTGGACTCGTCATGGGCTGCGGTGGCGCTGTGCCCATGACGAGTCCAGCTCGTCATGAACTCCGCCCGCTAATGCAAGGCGCGGCACTGGGCGGGGAAAGGGGCGGGCATCCAAGGGGTTAATAAAGACAATATGTATCGCTCCAACATTAAATGTTGGAAGCCATACATCGATGATATTTTTATTATTTCGATAGGCACGGTCACAGATTTTAATAACTTTGTTACATATTTGAACACAGTTCAAACACATCTTACATTCACATCTACCGTTCATTCATCCTCCATAGCATTCTTAGATCTTAATATCAATCATGAAAGTGGGGCACTTTATACCTCCCTTCATAGAAAGATCACGGAAAGGAACACGCTGCTATCATATCGTAGCCACCATCCACGAGCCTTGAGAGACGGTCTGCCATTCGGGCAATTTCTCAGAATCCGCCGCAATTGTACTCACAAAGCAGACTATATGAGAGAGGCGGAAATACTCAAAACCAAATTAGTCAATAGAGGCTACCCAAACAGACTTGTAAAAAGATCACTTAAACGAGCCTGGTATTGTCCAAGAGAAGAACTATTGAAGACCAAAGAGAAACCAGACATGGACAAAATAGTATGTGTTACCACTTTTGGAACACATACAAATCAATTGCGTAACCTCATAATAAGCAACTGGAATATCATCAGAAGTATAGATCCGGCTTTTGACACACCACTTTTTGCCTATAAAAGAGGGAAAAATATAAAAGACCACCTTTTAAGATCTGCCAATGATAAAAAAGTGAACTCACCCAATACTCTCATTAATGCATGGGGTTTACCCAAAATTAAAGGACACCATAAATGTGGCAACTGTGTGTCTTGTGAATTCACATTCAATACTTCCACCTTTGAGCATGGCAATCTCAAATACACGTTAGAAAGTTTTTCTAATTGCAACACAAAAAATGTTGTGTACTGCATCTGGTGTCCTTGTAACCTCCCATACATAGGCCAGACTCAACAACCTATCAAAGCGAGGATTGGCCAGCATCGGAGCCGCATTCGAAGATCAGTTCCTAATGCTCCCCTGGTCTCCCACTACATGGAGAAAAATCACACTGCCAACGATTTTAAATGGCAGGTGATTGATATCGCCTGCCTACCAGAGAGAGGAGGAGATATTACAAACATACTGCAACGTACTGAATGTAGATGGATAGATAGGATTAATTCAATCGAACAGGGCCTTAATTCCACTGAGGAATGGAGAGGCTATGTCACTACCTTACACTGAGACTAATGAATGAATAGAGCACCATCTGTTTCATAATCCATCACAGAACGTTTCTGTAACCAATGCCCCTACCTACAGTCATATATCACCACTCTGTATATATTCCCAACACAACAGCTCAGACGCCACATATATGCAGCCCATGTTAAAGAAACCGGTTCTTATCTAGGTATCCTTTTCATTGATATCTATATTAAAGTATGTATAACATCAATTTCATTATTATGTGTACTTTGCAGTAATGAGGGTTCATAGAATGTGAGCAAACATCCTCTATAGGAGGGTTTATGACAGACATCATGTTGAAAACAGAGGTCTATCATGTCCAAAATATAACGTACCTATTAAGGGGCGTGTAAGCACTGTGTACACACTGTAATTTTGCTCTGATCAGACAGAGCTGTCAAATGCTTATTGTTGCGTTTTTTTCCCTTACTATACGCAAAGAGTAATATATTTATTAGATCATTAATTTACGTTAGAAAATGCAATTATAGCATTTAGAGCATTGCTCTGCATTATCGCCGTAAAAGCACTAGTCTTTTTTCTGGTTCTATTCCCGTGGTATCCTGAGCAATGGATTGCTCGCAATTTCGGCGCTCCATTGTTCGAACTGCCGACCGATAGGCGGAAAAGGCGGGACTCCGTGTATATTAACACGGCAGCGCATTCACTCGTGGTCATCGCACCAGGAACAAACCCAGATCCAGGGAATAACAAGCGTTACTCGCAGAGACTTGTCCGCTCGCTTTGCTCAAAGTAGGCAATAACGCGATATCGGCGCTGTGTCAGCCCTTATTCCCCTCTATTCCAACTGCTTTCCCTCACACAATTCTTTAACCTTTACAGTTACCCTCTTGCGATTCCACTAACTGTGAATATGTGGCAATATTGAGTGGAGCTCATTAATGGAAGAAAGAGCGCCACAGCGGTAGCAACAATTTTGAAGATAACATTGACATATACGTATCATCGTAGAGCCAGCCCTCCACCACGTGAGGTATCTTTATTATTTTTATTATTCACATCGAGTATTATGGCTATTGCGTCCAGTAATTCAATTATTTGACATCAGTGGTTCACGCGGCGATAACATTCATTGTTTCCCTCTCCTTGAACACACCATTGAAGAACCCGGCTGGGTCCTCACGTGATTTCTTTTTCTTCTTTTTTTTTTTCTTCTCGTTCTTCACTTTTCACTAAGGCACCACACCTTTACTAAGACTGCGCTCTTTTTTACAATCCAGGTAATTAGTGTACATTTAAGTCCTTTTTATAGTTTCTCGCATCTGTGCCGGTATATGGGCCTTTTGCTAATTCCTTTTAATTTATTTTAGATGTCCCTCCACTGTTAGTCCTGAAGAGACCCTACATTCGCAGAAGGGTCGAAACGCCGTCGACCAGTACATAGGACGGACCATTACCCAGCCTGCATCATTGTACATGTGAACTGTTGTCAAAATGCATTTGAATGGTCGTTCTTTATAAATTTATGGAAACCTTGTACTAAAAATGTATTTGTTTCACAATGTATAGTCACTTTTTGGTTCCATTTTTCACTTGGGGACACCATGCACAAAGTTTTGCGCTTTTGATTTAAAGAAGTGTATATACTAATTGCTGTTTTTCTATAATATATCATCTTGAATACACTGTGTAGAGATTTAATTTTGCCCCCTGACATTATCAGTCCTTACATACTCATGGCGATGGTGCAGATTTATTGCTTAAATCATCTCTTTATTATCCACTGGAACCACTGTTTCTTCTAATATAAGTCAGCTACCCCTGACACTTTTTGGCTGACCTTTTGTTGATGATTTTTTTTAGACTTTGTCTCCTGGGGTGAAGGATGTCCATCAGAAAGGCAGTTTTTAAACCATGCGGCACCTGCCACCGATAGATGTCGGTGAAGGATCCACATTTGGTTTGTCTCCGGTCTCTTGAGCAAGACCATAACGCCAAGACATGCGAGGTCTGCCGCTGCACACCCCAATGTGCTGAGGGAGTGCTCCCTCAAGCTCCTCGCCGCCCAACGTCAGTCGTACTTGGCGATCATACTCTCACTCTAAGTCGTCAGGGTAGTTGGGGAGGTCCCACAAAAGAATAAGAACTTGAAGAGGCCTTCGACTTCATCACACAAGTCTTCGGGCGAGTTAAAGGGCCATTGGCACTCAAGGCAGATCCTGCACTTGGGGAGTTTCCACTCCTCCCTGAATTTCCAGAAACTGGAGCGTCCCCTACCCAACGTAAACAGTTTTTTATGCCATGTACCTCATTTTTGGGTGGCCCGACCCCTTAAGCCCCACAAGTCCTGGCAGGGCCTCTACTGGTCTTCCACCAGTGGGTTCGCCCTTGGCACCAGTTGGGCCCCAAGGATCCATTGACGGATCCAGAGTGGCGTTTGTCGAGCTACCCCGAACTTCCCCTATGCCCTCTTCAGTGCCAACACCATCGACACCAAGTGTTGGTGCCACTCCTATCATCATTCCTGATTCGGAGCTGGGTGGGTGTTGTCCGTCTCCACCGGGAGCAGACTTCCCATTTCGGAGCCAGGGCCATATTCATATGACAATCCTGGATTGGTTGATGATTGTGAGGAGTCTGCGGACCCTAAGGCATACCAGACATTGTAAGATCTCGAGGACAACTGTATGAGAATCTGGTGGATGTCAGAGGACTGGACACCTCCCCAGACACTAGCCTGATCTCTCCTCCTACTGTTGTTATGGCAATTGTGGTGTGAAAGCCAGCTTAGGTCCTGGACCTTGCGCTACCCTTAGTGGCAGTCAGGACAAAAGTCTTGACAAAGGTGCTTCAGCCAGGAGTTGCCTCCCACGAACCATTACTCCTATTCAATGAAGCCGTTGCTGACGTCCTACTCAGGGTCTGATCTAAACCCTGCACAGGGGCTCCTATGCATTGAACAATTGCACGCCGCCATCTCCCCACCCAAAGGCATCCCAGTTTCGTCAACCAGCACCCCACCCAGGGGACCTTGGTGGTTCTGGCCTCCACCTCCAAAATAAACCCTGGAGCATGTCCTACCACTGCACCAGATAGGGCATCCAAAGGCTAGATACCTTCGGGAAGAGGATGGCATCTTCTGCCAGCCTGGCCCAATGGTTGTTGAACACTGCATGCCCCTTGGGCTAAATCTCCCATCTGTTCTGAGACTCGGTTGTGCAGGTGCTGCCCATGGTCTCAGAGGAGGCTCGAGCCATACTCTCTCAAGCCTTAGTTGATGGGAGGGATGCAGCTAAGTTCACCATCAGATGTGGGCAGGACATGATAGACTCACTGGGCAAAGTGATTTATTCGTCAATGTCATTTAGGTGCCATGCCTGGTTGAGAACGACTGGCTTTTCGGGGATGTCCAGGCCTTTATCATGGACATGCCCTTTAATGACTCCTGACTGTTCGGATAGAAGGTGGACACACAGCTTGAGCGTTTCAAGGACAGCATAGCTACAGCCAGATCCTTCGGCCTTTCCATGGCCCCTCTCCAAACGCAGTCCGTCTTCCGCCCCTTTTGTGGCCACAGTAGGGGCTTTCAACCCTGTCTCTACACTCTCAGCCACATCGGCAAGCCATCTTCACAATCTTTTTGTGGTCAAGGATGCGATTCCCACAGACCACGTGGGACAGGTAGCCAGAAGTTGAGCCAGTCGACATCTCCCCAGCAGCCACAGCCTCCAAACCCATTAGTTTGTCCGCAGACCATGATGGGCTTCCAGTGGGGGCAGCATATGCCATCACCTACACCACTCGAGGTCAGTAGCATCCAACCGTTGGGTCAAGCTGACGGAGAACTATCTCTCCTTGCACCATCAGGAAGTGATAGCTCTCTTGGCCCAGGGAGCTATAGCGAAAGTGCCGGCATCAGAAGTTGGTCATGGTTGCTATTCCTGCTACTTTCTTGTGCCCAAGAAGGACGGAGGCCATCATCTCATTCTAAACCTTTGCCTTCTCAATCTCTTCTTGAAAAAAGAGAAATTCAAGATGCTCACAATCATTTAAGTCCTATCTGCCCAGGACCAAGAAAACTGGATGGTATCACTGAACTTGCAGAATGCATATTTTCACACCCAGGACCTGCCTGCCTACAGCTGGATTTCTGTGAGACTGACTCTGAGGTTGCTGGTTCTTATGGTCTCCTGCATCCTGCTTGTGACACATGCCCACTGGCATATACAGGCTCTGCAGTGGGACCTGAAGTTTCAGTGGGCGCAGCATCAGGGAAATCTCTCTTACATGGTCCAGATCTCGGAGGGAACTGCACAAGATCTGCAGTGGTGGTTAACAAACTAAGCACGATTGGGTCAGCGGCAGACCCCTCTTTCTTCCCCAACCAGATCTGACAGTGGTGACAGATGCATTACTCATGACATGGGGTGGCCACCTGGGAGAGGTGGAGATAAGAGGCCTCCACATCAACCTTCTGGAGCTCCGGGTGATCCAACTGGTATTAAAAGCCTTTCTACCCTCCATCAAGGGAAGGCTAGTACAGGTGTTTACAGCCAACACCCCAACCATATGTTATTGCAACAAATAGGGCGGGTGGGGTTCTGGACTCTTTCTCTTTGGACATGGCTGGAATATCAGGACATTTCCCCGGCGGGCTCTCTGAATGTCAGGGTGGATGAACTCAAGGGAAGATGCCTAGCGGATCATGAATGGCATCTCCATCCAGAGGTTGTACAAGGTCTCTTTCGGCAGTGGGGAGAGCATTTTTGCCAGTGCTGAGAATGTGCAATGTCAGCAGTTCTGAGCACTGGAATTTCCAACGTGTTTCTCACCTGGAGATGCTTTTTATCTCAAATGGAGCTCAGGCTTTCTGTACGCCTTTCCACCCATACCACTCCTGCCTAGAGTTCTCAAGAAGATCAGGAATGACCGAACCAAGTCATTTGTGGGGCACCAGACTGGATTTGGAGAGTTTGGTATACCGAGCTGTTGAGCATGGTCATCGGTCCTCCGATTAGGCTGCCCCTTCGGAAGGATCTTCTGTTGCAGCAGCAGGGAAGAGTTCTCCATCGGAACCTGTCAACACTCCACCGTCTTGCATGGAGCTTGATCAGCGATAGTCAACAGCTTTCGACCCTCTGCCTGAAGTTTGCAATGTTGTTCCGGCAGTCAAGCATCCCTCCACCAAAACGGTATACGCCTGCCTTGGCATGGTGTGCAGAAAAGCAGGTTGACACCAATGTTCCCTCTAATTTTTTTCCTCTGTGTGCGTCAGTGTAGGGTCTCTGTGCGCTGCAGCCATGGCTATATGCGCCAGGAACTAGACCGCGCGTGTGTGCTGCGCCAAATATCACTCCAAACTTCTGCTTAAAAAACGGAAAAGACGGTGCATTTCCACACATACAGCGCCACGTTAAGGGTCTTAAGGCAGCTTTGCAATTTGGATACACACGCCATGATATGAATTGGTTACACAGGCAAGTACACTTCAGGTTTACAAAAGCACAAGACTCCAACGGTGGTACCATCATAAGATTTTTACTAAAGATTCTTAACTGGAGCACTGTTCTTTGGGTGGGTAAATGTTGAGAGCCTACACAAGATTAGATATACACAATAAATTGTGTAATGGAATCTTCTTGCTGTAGTCTGCAGCGTTCATCTTCATTTGGCAATTTCACCTATTGCCAAATACTGCGGGAAACGGTGCTTAATTTGTAAAACAATACGTGCCGGGGCTCAAAGCTTAAGCTCAGAAGATGTGCATTGTTTTCTGTCTGTGGCCCTGGATGAAAGTTTGTTGAGGAAAAATATATAATGGTCCCCAGGGTGCAGTAATGATGGAATCCGCAAAGGTTCAGTGGACTCTGGTACCCCAGAGTTGTCTCTTAGAAGGTCTGGAAGGAGAGCTATCCCAGTGGCAAAGTGAGCAAGGTATCCATGCGTAGGCATACCCTGCCAACTTAGGGCAAACAGAGCAAACATGCTTTACATGACCACCAGTTAGAGTACACACAGTAAGACTTATTTTTTTTAAAGGCACGCTGAAATTAAGAGATTTGCCAAAAAATCCCAGTATGTTATGTCAATGCATAGATTCAAACCTGGTTCACCAGCTCCATAGTTGGCAGCTCTGGCTGTTACGCCACATCCTCTGCATATCAACATATAGGAACTTGAGACACAAGCCCTGAGGGAGCAGGCAGTACCTCTAATGGGCATGAGGACATGGGAGGGGTATTGGGTGAGGGCACCTACATTGAATGGCTAGGGACAGTACACAGAGTGTCAAAGCATAGTGATAACACCTGATCTGTCCAACATGCCTTCAAGGCATATAAAGGACCCAAGTGACAGAGAGGACTCTCAGGACAGGGGTGTCTAAAGCGGCAGGCCACACAATGTACGTAGCACAGGCAGACAATAGAGGCACTGAGGAGAGAAGGCACTGAAACTCGCTAACTGGGTACACGTAAAAACATACTACAATACTGAACACAGGATGGCCTTATCGAGTGTACCAACAGCCAAGCAGCATCGACACCAAGACGAAAGATGAGTGGTAATAAGCAGGAGAAATATTTATTTATACAATACAGACGTCCATGTGTTACCCCCTCTACGGCCGGAGTAAGGGGTTCAATTCAGTAATTGTCCAATAATCCTGGATAGAGCTGGTCTGCCTCAGAGGCCCATGGATAAACCAGCTATGCCTGCCCTTTACAGCCTTGAGTCAAACACTCATGTGGAACAGGGTTGCCCTGGTTGGGGAGGGACAGCAGGAATGTACACAGAAATACCAAGTACGCAGGGAACGAGAAGTTCACAAGCCCCACGTAGCACAGCTGATATGGGGAGATCAGAAAGGGGCGATATGAGGAAGCGAGGAACAAGTAGAAGGAGGTTCTTGGCTTCAATGAGGCTCTTGTGAACCTGCCCCCCAACTCCACTCAAGGGTGCACGGTGCTCTGAAGGGGTCATGCCCTGGGTCACAAGGAGTGATGCTAGCATAAATGCTATACATAAGTAGGTACTCAGCTCTAGTAAAGAGCCAACAAATCAGCTAAGCGAATGCCATTCCATCCCTATCAACATGCTGTTTAAGTGTGCAGTCCCAAAAAGCTACATAGAAGCCGGACGGTGAAAGGAGTCATGAAAGGGTTATTAAAAATGCGGTAGGGAGTAGTTCACTTTGCAAGTGAAACTCAAAATGCTTAGCAAACAAAAGCACACAAGACCCTTAACCTGCTACAAAAAAAGGCAAGTGTACAAGAAAAGGTGGGAGATAGTGAAACCCTTTAGCCCTTTAAAGTGAACTTGTTTTCCCTTCGGATTTAAAGGAAAACAACCAGGATTTGTTTACATTTTAAATAATACTGCGCTTGAGCTGTAAAGCCACCATGTCATGGTCAGATTAATTGTTTTAGGATGGCCTGTCTCTGCCTGGCAGCTGGCATAGCAGCTTTGTTTGGCCAGATTGGGAGAAGGGAGTGTTCCCTGAGATCTCAGAGCAGGTACAGCGGCCGCTGAGAGACCTGCATTGTACCCGCCTCTCACCTCAGAACAAGCCGCCCTGTGGCAGAGACAGCATCAAGCAGCCTGGAGGCAGGGGTTAAGCACACAAGGGGAGAAATTACACCCTGCCACAAGCATAGGCAGACCACAACTACTCCGAATTACAGGAAAAGGCAGTAACACTCTCAAAGATGTGCAGATTACCTTTTCAGCCCCTCTACCACTATTTTACCCCCCGTAAAAAAACATTAAAAGAGTAAGTGAAGGACAGTAAACATCAAAGATACAGACATGAGGCGAAGGAAAAACAGGAGAGGCGCATGCGCATAGGCTCCCAGGGCCGAGGCTTAACATACCGGAGTCCTTGCAGCGCCAATGACCAGCTGTTCTGATAAAATAAAAAGTGCGCAATGGTGAAACATGAAAGTGGGCACCATGTTGATAAAAGAAAGGCAAAAGCTGAGTGTCAAACACAGCGTGTAATAAAGCACACGTCGTGTTTGAGACTCTTTTTTTCTTTCCTTAACAGTGCACAACTGCGGGGCTGATTGTGGTCCTTTGAGTTAGTACTCATGTTAATTGCAGCGCCCGTGTGCGCTGCAATTAACATGAATAGTAACTCAAAGGACCACAATCAGCCCCACAGTTGTGCACTGTTACGAAAAGAAAAACAGTGTCTCAAACACGACGTGTTCTAAAGCACACGCTGTGTTTTTCAGACTCTGATTTTTCTTTTCTTAATTGTGCACAGCTGTGGGGCTGATTGTGGTCCTTTGAGTTAGTATTCATGTTAATTGCAGCGCACACGGGCGCTGCAATTAACATGAATACTAACTCAAAGGACCACAATCAGCCCCGCTGCTGTGCACTGTAAGAATGCATCAAGTGCAAG
Source organism: Triturus cristatus (assembly GCF_964204655.1). Taxonomy (NCBI): domain Eukaryota; kingdom Metazoa; phylum Chordata; class Amphibia; order Caudata; family Salamandridae; genus Triturus; species Triturus cristatus. The sequence continues at coordinate 79,813,385 of NC_140586.1, read as the reverse complement.
GGCCACTCCCTCGTGTTCCTGTCGTCTACCGCAACAAGGAAATTACAGTTTTTCGCGCCGCTCGTGTTTTAAAAGCGGCGGCGCGATCGGTCTTGCACGATGTGCTGTGTATGTACACTAAATACAGCACACAGTGCGCTTGGGGGGACTTTGGTGCACGGGCGCGTACACGCGCAGCTTATTGGGAACAGTGGTTGACACCCTTTATGTTTCCCTTTCTCAGGTTCTTCTGTTTATTCTTGCCCTTGGCCACCAGAGCTCTTCTCTGGGCACCTTAAAGGGATACCTTTCTGCTCTATCAGCCTTTCTACGGTTGCCTGACCAGCTATCCCTCTTCAAACCCCTTTTGTACATAGGTTCCTGAAACCTTTACAACATATGTTTTCTCCTTCTGCCTTCAACATGCCTCAGTGGGACCTTATTCTAGTCCTCCATTACCTGATGTGCACTCCATTTAAACCCTTGCACAACTGTCATCTCAGGCTCCTTACCATCAAGAAGGCCTTCCTGGTGACAATAACATTTGCCCAGGGGGTCAGTGAGCTACAGGCTTTGTCATCCAAGGCTCCCTTCTTGAACATCTACACAGAGAAGCTAGTTCTATGAACTAGAGCTTCCTTTCTGCCAAAAAACGTCACTCACTTTCATGTAGGCCAGTCCATCACCCATCCCTCTAAAGATGAGGACAACTTCCACGATTGGACCAAAATAGAGCATTTTTCTACCTTAACCGCATGAGAGAGTTCTAGGTGGACGACCAAGTGAAAGGCTGTGCAGAAGTGGTCTATCTCTCAATAGATTATGCTCTGCATCAAAACCTTTGACAAGAAACATCTCCCGAGTGTGTGTGTGCTAATTCCACCAGGGCCAAGGCTGCAACCACTGCGTTAGCAAGTGGAGTACCGGTCCTGCATATCTGCAAGGCAGCAACTTGGGGGTTCTCTGCGCATGTTCACAAGACACTACTGCCTGAACAGTCAGGTCTGTCGGGATGGACACTTTGCCCGTGTGGTCCTGCAGGACTTTTTGGTATGAATTTGTTTCACAGACCCACCTCCGGGGAGGTATTGCTTGGATATATATTCTAAGGTAAGGAATCTGCGGCTAGAAGCCTCTATCAGATGAACAAGTTACTTACCTTTGGTAATGCTGCATCTGTTAGAGACTCTATCTAGCCGCAGATACCTTACCAACCCACCCATCCTTTCCGCTCTGTGAATGGATTTCTAGGGACCGGGCATTCCCCTTTTAAGGCCCTAGTTTTACCACCCCTGTGGTCAGTGTTCTTCGTGGCTCTGCACTCCTGGAGTGGAAAGTTGCAAAAAGACACTGTCAGCATACTGAGGTGGCACCTTAATAGGCATCTGTTCTGCTTGGGTCTTTGGATCAGATAGAACCCGCTCAACAGAGCCTCTCTAACCCAAACCAGAACGTTACCCCCTCCCTAGGGCCTATTTACACCTAAATAACCACATATATATGTACCACCTAAGGACAGGGAATTCCTATTATATATGTATATATATATATATCTTATAATACAAGTGGCGGCCTCGCGGTCCCAAACGGACCCAGGACTTCCTGCCCAGACGGCAGCCTCAGCATACAAGTGGCGGCCTCGCGGTCCCAAACGGACCCAGGACTTCCTGCCCAGACGGCAGCCTCAGCTTATAATACAAGTGGCGGCCTCGCGGTCCCAAACGGACCCAGGACTTCCTGCCCAGACAGCAGCCACAGCCTCGCGGTCCCAAACGGACCCAGGACTTCCTGCCCAGACGGCAGCCACAGCCTCGCGGTCCCAAACGGACCCAGGACTTCCTGCCCAGACGGCAGCCACAGCCTCGCGGTCCCAAACGGACCCAGGACTTCCTGCCCAGACGGCAGCCACAGCCTCGCGGTCCCAAACGGACCCAGGACTTCCTGCCCAGACGGCAGCCACAGCCTCGCGGTCCCAAACGGACCCAGGACTTCCTGCCCAGACGGCAGCCTTAGCACGAGCTCATCCTATTATTACCACAACATACAACAGGGGAATCAGTGTTACTATGTATCAGATCACACAAAGACCGCTAGTTGAGCACAACCTGTTCTCCAGTTCGAGGGGCTCCCTTCTCCCTTATTCAGTTACCACTTACCTGATCAGGGTTAACATCTGTTCATGTCAAGTCACAGCTGACTAGAAGAATAGGCTACCCTCTCATGCAAGAGCACATGTTGGTTCACTATAAACTGGATACTTTATTTAGTCATTACATCAAGGGAATCAGTATTACTATGCATCAGATCACACAAAGACTGCTAGTTGAGCACAACCTGTTCTCCAGTTCGAGGGGCTCCTTTCTCCCTTATTCAGTTACCACCTACCTGATCAGGATTAACATCTGTTCATGTCAAGTCACAGCTGACTAGAAGAATAGGCTACCCTCTTATACAAGAACACGCAGCACATGTTGACTCACTACAAACTGGATACTTTATTTAGTCATTACATCAAGGGAATCAGTATTACTATGCATCAGATCACACAAAGACTGCTAGTTGAGCACAACCTGTTCTCCAGTTCGAGGGGCTCCTTTCTCCCTTATTCAGTTACCACCTACCTGATCAGGATTAACATCTGTTCATGTCAAGTCACAGCTGACTAGAAGAATAGGCTACCCTCTTATACAAGAACACGCAGCACATGTTGACTCACTACAAACTGGATACTTTATTTAGTCATTACATCAAGGGAATCAGTATTACTATGCATCAGATCACACAAAGACTGCTAGTTGAGCACAACCTGTTCTCCAGTTCGAGGGGCTCCTTTCTCCCTTATTCAGTTACCACCTACCTGATCAGGATTAACATCTGTTCATGTCAAGTCACAGCTGACTAGAAGAATAGGCTACCCTCTTATACAAGAACACGCAGCACATGTTGACTCACTACAAACTGGATACTTTATTTAGTCATTACATCAAGGGAATCAGTATTACTATGCATCAGATCACACAAAGACTGCTAGTTGAGCACAACCTGTTCTCCAGTTCGAGGGGCTCCTTTCTCCCTTATTCAGTTACCACTTACCTGATCAGGATTAACATCTGTTCATGTCAAGTCACAGCTGACTAGAAGAATAGGCTACCCTCTTATACAAGAACACGCAGCACATGTTGACTCACTACAAACTGGATACTTTATTTAGTCACTACATACACGCTCACAGAATACATATCATATACAACCTGCAAAGGAAAAGTGAAAGATTAAGTGGTACACTCTAATAAAAAGGGGTTGACATCACCTTGGTCGTATGTAGCCTGCACTCAATGGTCATCTAGGTTCCCTTTTCGTCTGTGCCTCGGCTTCGCCTGGAAGTCACACCTCCGCAGTCACGGATCTACTCCCTTCTCTTTTCTCCAAGTCACTGGGACCTCTTCCTCATCGGCTACTCTCTTCTCTTTGGCTGCTCTGTTAGAAGAATATCTGTCTCTCGGTTTTTCTCCACCTTCAAGTTTATCATCTGTCTTCCCTGGAATAAATAGTAGCTTTACTGCTAACGGCCAGGTGCCGCCTACGGACTAAAAGCATGTGCCAGTATCTGCCTCAGACTTTCACTAATATAGATGTGCATTTCCTCATGGAAAATTCCAGCCCGTAACCTGCCGCCCACCAAATTCTTGTACCTCCCCGTGCCAAGGACACGTTTCCAGCCGGCCGGCCTGATGTAGTGTCTTCGGCATGAAGAAAAATACAGTCCTTCGATAAGGGCCGGCCTGAACCGGTTCTCTCCAAGCGAATAACACCTCCTAACTAAAACACTGCCTTTGACCTAGAAGCATCCCAAGCTGCCAGAGCAGGAGGAAAGATGGAGTCTCTCCCGTTTAAGGCCTACCAGGCCTGAATTCAGCACGGCTCCATGAAATACCCTCACTACAGAACAGATTACCCCTAATGCTAACGAATCTATCCCCTAGGATATGTATGCAAACCCTGATCTATGGGGAAGAACACAGGATCATGTCGAAGTGCCTAATAAATAGGCTCTATACACTACTCTAACCCTTAGACTTGAATGGAAAGAGACTGAAGTCACATTAATCGCCCTACAACACAATAAGGCCGGAAAAATCGAGCAGTACAGCATCACACAGGTAATTTCCGGTGCAGATGACACTGACAACACCACGTGGAGCCGATCGGTGCCACCCACCAGTATGCAGGGGTACCACTCAAAAAAACTTTCCAGACCCAGTCTAACAACTGGGGATAATTTGACGGTAAGGAATCTGTGACTGGATAGAGTCTCTAAGAGATAAGGCATTACCAAAGGTAAGTAACTTGTTCTTTACCACTAAGAGAATAACCTAACAATGATTCTAGAGAAACTGTGCAAAAACAGTATAAGGTTAGGATAGATGATAATCTCACTATTTGGATGTAGAGTTTTACAATTTATCATCCTGTCTTATTGGAGAAATCATCTGACTTGGACCACCAGCTGGCATTTTATTGATAAATAATGCCATTGTGTTACATAAGTTGTGGGTATGGACTGGGTTAAAGTATGATGGGGGTTCAGTAGGTTTAGGCTGGTAACTCCAAAATGTTTTGTGATCTTACCTATGTGAATGTATTTGTTAGGTTTACGATGGCTCATGGAGGGTCAGAACACAAAATTGCGAGCCACTTTTGGTTCCCCTAGTTGGCTTTTCAGAAGGAAAAGGTCTACTGGGCATTCAAAAACAAGTGCTGTTCCTGCTCCGGATCGACTTGCCAGTTCATACACATTTGTCCCTTTTGTGGAAGCCCTTTGCATAGTACCGCCATCTAGTGTTAGTCTCCATCTTTTGCAAGTTGTTTTTCTTCGAAGAAGTCTTTCGAGTCACAAGGTATATTGTTTTTCTTCGAAGAAGTCTTTCGAGTCACAAGGTATATAGTGACTCTTCCCTTAGTTGGTAATGTGCATGGGCACTCACTACATGTCAGATAGTTTCTTTCCACGATCGGGTTCGGATGTGCCCTAATAGGGCTCTGTGGTTGATGACTTATCTGTCTTTTCTTTAGGCCCAACCAATCATTTCGACTTCGGCATCAACTGAAGAAATTTGACTTTGCTCTGTTCTCCGGACGACGCACCGCAGACACATGTCTTCCATCGACACCTGATTGGCAGGTTCTCAGGCCCTTACCGGGGCTCCGAGCCCCTCACCACAAGGACTTTGTAGCAGAGAATCCGTGAAGAGTAATGGAAAGGACATCCTTCCAGTATTGCCCCCAATGCTACGCAAATTTCATGTGGGCCAACCACCATGAGGTATGCAATATCTGCCACTGTTCCGATCATGACATCACAATTTATGATGCATACCTCACCTTCCGATCAAAGAAGACTCTTCGGTACCAAAGTGAGTGAAGGCGGACACTTCTGACAATGTACAGGCCGGAGTCCAACCACACCCTTGACATCTTTGGGAAACGCAACATTGAGGAAGGAGAAGAAGCTACCTGAGGTGTTGCCCAGATTTTAACTGCCCTCTCTCTTTGATTGTGAGTATGGCTGGCCCTGTTCTCTAAAATGGCTTTGAGTCGAGTCAGAGAACTGCCCCTGGTGGGGTCAGTCATTGACCACCCCCTCTAAGACTCAGCCCTCTGGGCCACCACTGCCTTAAGGCTCTGGTCACCACCGACCAAAAGCTTCAGGACAGCCAACTCTCGTACAGGTGGGCAAAGACTCCTCTAGGCTGTTGTGCCCGAAAAAACTGCACAAGCCTCAGGCCCCTTGATGCAGCGGGCCCCTTTGGTAAGATCATCAAAGCCAAAACTGGGCCCAAGGCCCAGATCAGAGCCAAGGCCACCTCTGAAATCAAACACTCCGTCGGCTCCAAAAATGCACTTGGTTCTGATGATGCTTGATACAGCTGGCTCTGGGGGATCAGATCAACCCTTCCTTCAGCATCTACAGGAGGTGCTGGATGCCAGACAAAAGTGTCTGTTAATTCATCTGCAGACAGGCAAAATCTTGATGAAGCTTCCTCCTACGCCACAGAGACTTTACCTCGTAAGGGGATGCTTGCTTTATAGTACCAACTCATTGTGGTGCCAAGTCCCAAGCACAAGAGGCGTAAGGGATAGAGGCACCAGTCCACTCCCAGCATCACCTACACCTCCTCCCCCACCTCCACCACAACCACCACCTCCTTCATTACCACCATACACAGCACCTCTTTCATATTCGCTAGAGGGTTTCCCCCACTCCTCTTACGGTGAACGCAGCCCACCACACCCTGCCGAGCCCTCTGATGCACTGTCTGACCCAGTGCCCAATGATGATCTCTGGGACAACTACAGCATCGATCCCCCAGGGGATCTGCTTCATAAGCAGTGTTTATAGGTGAGTCACAGGAATATGAGCCAAGCAGCAGCATGCCCAATTCACTGAACTTTCTCTAGGTGTTTTATACATGATAACCACAAAAGTCGTTTTGATACAGTCCAATCATAATACAGAAAAGGCGATTTCCTCAGCATACATGATGAGTTGCTGACGGGAGAAGACAAAAAGTTATACAAGGATTAAGTGTGCAACCAATCACAGTAGAATAGAATCTTGTGATACAAGCGTGATTCAAGATGGCGGCTGGTGTGATGTCCACACGCTGACCGGAGACTATCCAATGCATCACCATACAGCATTTGCACAATACCTGTCCAGTCAAATGCAGGCACTTGTGACTTGGGGGCATATGTATCAAACACCGTATTTGTGATTCTCAAATAGCAATTTTTTGAGAATCGCTATTTGAGAATTGCAAAACGGGATGTATTTAAAAATTCGCACATATTTTGCGAATTCTTAATATTCCTTAATTGCGATTAGCAAATTGCGAAATCGCAATTAGGGAATACCTTCCCATTCATTCCTATGGGCCAGGAGGCCCATAGGAATGAATGGGAAGTAATTCTCAAATTGCGAATTGCAATTTGCTAATCGCAAATTGAGAATAATTTCAAAGGTGCAAGGGTGTCATGATGACACCCTGATGCACCCCTGAAATGAACATGTGTGCGCATATGGCGCACATACATGCCCTAAGGGCATGTATGTGCGCCACATGGCACTTTGGCACTTTGAAAAATGCCAAAAATTGAATTTTTCAAAGAAATCGCAAATTACCACCAACTTGAAGTTGGTGGTAATTTGCAATTTCTTAAGGAGAATTTGCACAACTTGGGTGCGTGTTACATAGCATTTAAGGAATCGCAATTTGCGATTCCTTAAATGCTTACGCAAAATTAAGGAATCGCAAAATTAGCGATTCCTTAATAATGCGATGCGAAAATGTCACATACAGCGATTTTGTATTCGCAAACGCTGTTTTTTGCGATTCGCAACGTTTGTGAATACAAAATCGTTTGATACATATGCCCCTTGGTCATTTCTAAAGGCCTTGCAGTTACAGCTAAAGAACAAGACAGTTCAAGTTCACTTAAAGGCCAAATGCTGTGCACCTTCTGCAGGCTAGCTCCTATTGAGTGCCACAAAATTAAACCTGAAATAAAATGGATTCCACAAGGTCATCACCCTCAAATGATACCACAGCATATCATGAGATGACATGGGGGGGTGGCCCCTTTTTATTAGGGGGACATGCATGTCCTTCATGAGAAGGTTGGCTCCCTTGTAAAGACGCTGTCCAAGACACAGGTCAATGTGCAGTTCCTCCCCATGTTGAAGAGTATGTTAAAATCCACATCAGACACCTTCAAGGAACCTATAAAAGCGAGGGTGATAACTCCCAGGGTGGAGAAAAATATAAACTGTCTCCTAACGACCCGCAGTACATAAATGGTCATGTTCCCCTGGACTCCCTTGTAATCCATACTGCACGTTACCATGCAAATGCCCAGGCCACCGGCAATGGTCCCCTGCCTGACAAGGAGATCACGAAAATAGATGATGCCTAGAAAAGGGTAGCAGAGTCAACAGCTACCCCCAGAGAATCGCCAACTCCATTGGCCTGCTATCCCAATACGATTGGCACATCAGGATAAAATGCCGGCGCTCCTCAAGCACCTCCCAGACGAGCATCAGCAAAGACGGCAGCCGTAGGTGGAGGAGTTCAAAACGACCGCAGCCCGAGGTATCAATACCAGTATACTGGTGAGATGCCACGCCTAGCTACGTGTCCCAAGTTTTAGACCTGAAGTCCAACTGCATATTCTCAACCTGGCCTTTGATGGTGAACACCTCTCAGGATTGAAGGCTTATCTGATGCTGGAAAAGATAAAGAAGGACACGAGCACTGCCAAACCAATAGGTGCCCTTCAAACATCTACACATAGGGGCTCCTTCTTATTGTAAATCTATGGGGCAGGCGCCTAGACCTCATAACAGAGACGTCAGGAAGCCTACTACCTGCGGTCACTACTTGGGTACTCCAGGGGTGCCTATAGAGGCAACAACAACAAGGGCAGGGGTAAAGGATGTTCCAGAAAAGTGGGCCTTCACCTCTAAACAGTGACTCCCTCGCCTTCTCCCACCCACACAAAAACTATTAGGATCAGGCTTCAAGAATTCCTCCCCCACTGGCAGATAATCACATCAGATACGTGGGTATTAGCAGAGGTCTGCTATGACTACTGCCTAAATATTCGCATACTCCCACCCAACCAACCACCTTGCAGGCATGTTCTCTGCAGAAATCATCTCAGTCTTCTTTAGGAGGAGGTCCAAGCACTCATGTAAAAGGGTGCCATCATGGACTTAAGGTCCCTCAACAGATAAATTCTGTCCGAACATTTTCGCATGGTGAGGCTGCAGAATGTGATCCCACTCCAACAAGGCAACTACATTGCAACATTATAACTCAAGGATGCCTACTTTCACATCCCCTTTTATCTCACCCACCGAAGCTACCTGTGCTTTATGTTATGTGGTCATCACAACCAGTTCAAAGTAGTTCCCTTTGGTGTAACCACTGCCCCAAGGGTCTTCACCAAGTGTCTGACAGTGATAACTCCTCACTTAAAGAGCAGGGGAACCATGTCTTCCCCTACCATCACAACTGGATGATCAAGAGTGCAAGCAGGCAGCAGTGCCTGGAGCACACACATGTGACCATCTCCTTTCTCCACAAATCCTGCGACACGTCATGTCGGACTCGGACCTGTCTCGGAGCCCGAGATCCGTAGCTCCGGCAAAGATGAGAACACTTGAGCGGGGCCACGCAGCGGGAACTCTGTATCTCGCCTCCAGATAGCTTCTACAACAAGATTGTCCCCGAGGTTCCCGCAACGGGGCTGTTCTGCTTCATGCTGCCTCGAGTCTGGTGACTTACTTTCCACCTCAAGTTCAGATTTTGCTTATAGTTCTGATAACACCGTTGTCCTGACTGTACTGACAGCTGTTGACGACTCTTTTATCCGAATACATGGAGGGGGGTCCATCTCTGCCATGCTCCTGTTCCGCTAACTGTTTTAGCTTAGCATTTAGCCTCACTGTGGGGTTATTGGTTTGACGTGCTTTCTCTTTTCAGGGCAACAGATGCTTCTTTTTCCGAAGTATAGGGTGGGGGGAGTTGGGGGGCGAGGGAGGGGGGGGAAAGACCGCTGTCTCCCAACAGTTTGTTGTTTTTAGCTGCCTACGGGCCGCTGTTCTCAGTTCAATTTGGTAGCTACACTCACCGATCTGCCTTTGACGCTGACACGAGATTCATCGTATCACACACCTTCCATCCACCACCTCAGGCCCTACAACGTTGTTTCCCAGGGGATCCGGGCCTCTTCGCGTTTGCATCCACCCACCCATACACCTCTCACCTTGATGGCGTCTACCCTCAGTAGGGTCCTCCACATCCTCTCCTGGAATGTCAACAGCCTACTTGACCGTATCAAGCATGTTGCTGCCCTTCGTAGAGCCCACCGACACGCACCAGACGTCCTGTTTCTGCAAGAAACCCACCTCCTTTACTCCCAATGCAACTTCCTTGCCAGATACGGGTTTGACAGTGTCTGGCACTCTGGTTTTACACGAGGTTCCTGGGGGGGTAGCTATACTACTTCGGCAAGGGCTTCCCTTTACCCTGACACGTGCTGAGACGGACACGCACGGCCACTATGTGGCCCTGTCGGGTACGATCGAGGGCCAACCCCTTAATCTCTTGTGTACATACATTCCCCCTGCCACCATGGCCTCTACCCTCCGTCGCCTCACGCCGATACTTTCATCCTTCCCACCGGGCCTGACTGTTGTAGGGGGCGACTTTAACGCGGTCCTCCATCACATGCGCGACGCAACAGGTACTCCATCGGCTTCCCGCCTGGCCTCTGCAAAACGTCTATCTGACTGGTCCTCTGCCTTGGGTCTCTGCGATGCCTGGAGGGTGTGGAACCCCCGTAAGGAACAGTACACCCACACTTTGGCGGCCCACCACACCCACTCCCGTATCGACCTGTTCCTACTGCCTGCCACGGATTGTCAGCTGCTGTCCGGGGTCACTGTTTTGCCCAGGGGTATCTCTGATCACTCCCCCGTCTCCCTCCGCCTTGGGACCTCCTCTGTAGGCTCCCGTACGGCATGGCGGATGAATGCTTGGTTCCTGTAGGATGCTGAATTTGTCACGGCCCTCAGACGGGAACTGAGGCTTTATTTCTCATCCAATACGGGTTCTGTCTCCTCGCCGGGAACATTGTGGGAGGCCGGCAAGGCCGTCCTACGCGGGGTGGCTAGAGGCCTGGTTCACGCAAACAGACCGCACGACTCGAGCAGCTGGAGGCCTATCGCGACATATTGGTCCCACACTTAACAGCTCTATTCAAACACGTGGTAGATGAGGGGTTTTTCCCACCAGAGACGGATGTGGCCACCATTGTAGTCATCCCAAAGACACATCCGCCCTCCCTTGACTGTGCGGATTACTGCCCTATTTCCCTCATTAATACAGAAGTCAAAATCTTCGCCACTGTGATAGCCCAACGGCTCCGTCCCCACCTGCAGGACCTGGTCCATCCGGATCAATGCGGTTTTATGTCTGCCCGGGGTACCCGGCATTGTATACGCCGCCTACACCTCGCCCTTGCACATCGCCATCAGCCCACCCCGTACCTGGCGTTGTTTTTTATAGATTTTGAAAAGGCGTTCGATACGGTGGACTGGAGTTAACATGATTGGGTGTTGGATAGGATGGGTTTCAGCCTCCCTTTCCGGCGCTTTATCCGGGTCCTCTACTCTAGACCCAGGGCACGGGTCCTTATTAATGGCGTGTTATCTGAGACATTCCCCATCCGGAGGGGCATCCGACAGGGCTGCTCGCTCCCGCTGCTTCTATTCGCTTTGGCGATGGAGCCTCTGGCCTCTCTCATCCGTCAAGATACCTTCATCAGAGGCTGGGCCTGGGATCCGAGCCACACTGACAAGATAGCCCTGTATGCCGATGACGTCCTCCTGTTCTTGGCGGACCCAGAGAACTCTGGCCCACGCTGTTTGGACGCCCTCTCAGCCTTTGAACGGGTCTCCGGCCTCAGGCTCAAACCGGCGAAATCCATGCTGGTCCCCCTTCATCCATCCCGGGCATGCTTTGACTGGCAAACAAATATCTCCTTACGCAGGCAATCGTTCAAGTATTTGGGGGTGTGGGTCGCCCTCCTCCCGGAGCTTGAATGGGCCCTGAACATCAGGCCCTTGGTCGCCAGGGCCAAAGCAGACCTCAGGAAGTGACAGTCCCTCCCCCTCAACCCCCTGGGCAGGAGTGCCCTTTTCAAAATAATGGTCCTCCCCCGCTTTCTGTACATCCTACAGAATATCACCGCCCGTCTCCTGGGCAGTTGGTTCCGGGAGATGGACGGCCTCGTCACTCGGTTTTTATGGGGTGGCGGGAGGCCGCGACTATCCCTGGCACACTGACGCATCACTCCCTATGACAAGGGCATGGGGGTCACTAATCTGCACCTCTACTACTTGGCCACGAGGCTCATTGTGATCCACGACTGGTTCGCGGGCGGCTAGTCCGACCCGGCGTATCGGGTGGAACTCAGGTCAATGGACCTTACGCAGGTTTAAGCTTACCTGTATGGAAGCCCAGTGCCACAAGCTCTCCCCCCGTCACTAGGACGTTACTAATGGCCTGGCGTACCGCACTACGCCACGTAAAGTGGGACAGGACACTCACCAGACAGACGCCCCTGTAGAGCGGAGCATGGTTGAGGGAGGTATCATCTCTCCAGGACTTCCGTCGCTGGGATCTTGTCGGAGTCTCGCTGTTGGGGGACGTTTGGGTGGGGGATCATATCAGATCCTTTGCTGACCTCCAACAACGCCATTCCCTCCTTCCTTCACAATTTTACAAGTATTTACAGCTCAGACACGCCCTCCACACACACATTCCATCTCCCACTGCATTTCCGGAATTTAGCCCCTTGGAGGCCCAGGTAATGATGGGGAACCTTGGCAGAGGTGGGGTGTCTCGGATATACCGTTCCCTGGTGAATAATGGTCCCGCGTCCCTAGACCGGCTCCGGGCCCGCTGGGAGGGATAGTTGGGCCCCCTGGAAGAAGCGGACTGGAGAGACGCACTTATGGCCCCCAAGACCCTGACAACCTCCTCCAAACTGCGCCTCGTTCAACTCTATTATCTCCATGCGGCATACCTTACTCCAACACGCCTGTACAGCGCTCATATGCAGTCCTCTCCAGCCTGCGCGTACTGCAGCCACACACCAGCAGATTTTTACCACATGGTGTGGCAGTGTCCCGGTCTTGAGCCATTCTGTGGGGGCGGGGGTGGATCTTGAGCTTACGCGGGCCCTGGGTTGGGAGGTCCCCCACGACCCGCTGCGCCTGCTCCTGGGGGTGTTTGATGGCCTTGATGGATCCCGAGCAGAAAACGCTTCCTGGGTACAGCGGTAGCGGTGGCGAAGCCGGACATAGCGGCACTCTGGTCCCAGGCTAAACCGCCCACTGTGAGGGGGTGGAGGCGAGGAGTAGACTGGTGTGGAGTCCAAGAGGAGCCCCTTTTCGAAGCCCGGGGATGCCCCAAACTTTTTGGTAAAATATGGGGCAAGTGGTTCCACTTAAGACCTGCCTGAGGGGTCTGTGTGTGTTGGAAACGCATATTTCGTTAAGTGTGTGTCATGCCCAATTTAAAGGTGCCTTATGAGTTACGGTCGTCTTAATTTGAGTGTCTTTTGTCCCAATAATGTGTTTGATTTCCTGCCGATGAATTTTTGTCTTTGTTATAAAAATGCAATAAAGTTGATTATCAAAAAAATTTGAGAAGCCCGCCAAAACCTACCTTTTCAGAGACACTTTCAATTTATCTCCTAAGTGCAACTTAATTATGTAATTTATATTATCGCTACATCTTCAATCCTTCAATTCATCCTGTTCCTAGACTTACACTGTAATAATGACTAATATTATCTAAATCATTCCCCTTGGTATTTTTCTGTCTATCCCTGCAATGTTCTCCCTTCCATGTTTATCCTTCTTTCTATTGTCCCTCTTCTCCGACCTCATCTCTTTAAAGTCCCTCAGTTAGTTGTTTAGCAACATGTAAGTGCTGTAAATACTCGTTAAATTATTAAATATATTTTGAGTTTTCAGAACCTTTTTGAAATGGGTGTTCGGACATGAGCCGGGGAGGAGCACTTTCATACCCTACCTAGATGATTTCTTGTTCCTAGGACTGGAGTCTTTGGTCAGTGTTTGTGAGGCACTTTTACTCATGTCGTACGAAAAATGGGGATGCAGAAAAGACCATTGATCTCTCAGTAGTCCTAGGGTTTCTTTGAATAGAAATGTATACTGTGGAGGGCATTTGCCACTCTCCTGATGTCAAGGGGATTGGATTTATGGCATCCATCAAAGTGTGTTCAAAAAAGAGAAAAGTCACCATACTCCAGCTCCAAGAATTATTTGATCAGCTAAGTTTTGCTTTGCCCGTCATACCAATGGGTCATTGGTTTTCCAGGATGATCTCTGTGTCTGTGTCAGAGTGGGATCAACCTCAGGGCAGATGTCATGGAGGACTTAGAGATAAGGGATATTTTGTCCCAGAATTTTAATGTTTCATTGCCTTTATGAATACTTCCTGGCTGTTGACCAAAGAGATGTTTAGTTCATGGATGTGGAGGGAAGCTGGTTTTGCTGCCATCGTAGACAGTCAAGCAGACACGACCAGATGAGTGGTTCATATCGGGCTTAGCTGGAATTGCTATGTTCTTCGACCTTTTTCCTGTATGCACTTATGGGGCTAGTTGGTGATTTTTGGCCCAAGAGTTTGTTAGTGGTTGCGTCAATCAACCAGCAGACTCCAAAATGTAGGATGATACTTTTGGTTGTTGTAATTTACGATTCTAATATGCTTAAAAAATAACTTTATATTTAGAACCAAGCAAGAGGACACACATCTCTGTAAATCTTTAGAGTACTTGTGCCCAGTTTTGTCCAATCTCATGTCTACCAGCTTAGCACACAAAACTAAGAGTTTGGTGAATAGGATACTCTGTCACAAATGTGACGATATCTTGGCCGTCCTATTACAAATGCCGTAGACTATAATTCAAATAGACATCTACTACATTTGTGACTGAGGGTTCCATTTGCCAAACTCTACATAAATCCCATTGTCATTACATTGTTTTTTGTTACAAAAGCACTACATTTCTCAAGTCTTTGCCAAAGATTCCTGAATACTGCAGCATCTCAGTGTGTGAGGCAGGTCAGAGATATACACGATACATAGCAGCACTACCATTCTTCACAGAGGTGGCTTAGTAGGATTTCTTTTTAAATGATGTGATCGAGAAAGCTTTGAATGGATGGAGAGGGCCAGTATATATATCTCTTCATGTTGTCCTTCTGCCTTCCTCTTTATGGAGCATTTAGAGTGGTTAAAGTGGTTACATAAGGTCAGAAGATGACCATAAAGGGGGAATCCACTCCCCATGTCAGGATTGGTAGGGATTTGGTTTATTTTGCCTTGTAACATTCTAAAAATGACCACTGTTGTTAAAGTGAATCGCTAATCCAAGGAAGCCCATGGGTGACCTTGCATTGGCTCTGACAGAGTTAATGTCCCTTCTCCTGGTATGCCCACGGACTACTCTCCTGGTGCACTGCAACAGTCTATCTTTGACACATTTCTCAAGAGCCGTAAAATTGCCTTGGCCTCCGTGTGCATAATAAGCCATGACTTCAGTTTCAATTAATTTAGGATTGGAGATTGTAATGAAAGGTCTCAGATCTCCCCTGGACCAAGGTATGTACTGTCACTTTCCCAGGGAGAGAATATCAGTTCCAAACTTATGGAATATAACATATACACAGCACTTCCTAAGGTGGGCAAACTTTCAACACTCCCCAAAGGCAAGGCAAGAAAACAACATCACATGAGTCTCCTCTAGACCAAGGTAACACACACAACACTTCTCTAGAGTGAGATATACTTTGCACATCACTTGCCAGGAGTAGAACAACTTCCTATAACACAATTACCTGCTAGAAGGGAATTCACCCATCCTTCTACAACAGAATACTTGCCCAAGAAGAGTCCACACTTCCTGCTACAAGGAAAAGACGAATTGGTATATCTGGGATATATTTGTTAGTAAATAGCACCACACGGTAAGCCAAATGCACCTATCATAGCAGACTCTAACATATCAATAGGATGATTGAAACACAATCAAGGCAAACATATATGTAGAAATATATACATGTATATAAATGTATGGAACCTGAAAATAAAGTTATAGTAAGCAAGAACAGTAGGAAAACTAGAAATTCATGGAACACCTCACCAACTGTCTGTCCATCCCGTTTCCACTTCGCCAAAGGGGAGTCCGGTTCTTCGGCCGAAACAGGAGACAGTAGTGACACTATACGCCCCACTGCCACAGCTGCACGTCTGCCCAGTGATGAACTTCCACCGAACAGAACCCAGACACCTCCTTTAGTACAAGTGGAGATGTAAGACGAAGCTCCTGGTGAGCCTCGCCCCCTTTTCCCATCAGAGTCTGTACCACTCCGCACCAAGGCCACAGCTTCAGCTGGCCAGGCGTCTGTTATGGCTTCAGAGCAGAGCGAGCACATTCCTCTGACAAGATCCAGTTCTTTCTGGTCAGTAAAGTGCGAAAAACAGGAGGAAAGCAAAACATGCCCTCTTCACCTCTGCAGCTTCGTGCAGGCACAGAAAATGGCTTCAGTCATGAAAATGGAGTTAGTTAAGCCATGCACACAGAAAGGCCAAAAGCAAGATGAAATTGAAAAGCAAGATGACATGAGAACATGTCAAAGGCAAAAGTCAGCACCGCCATGAAGCAAGGTAAAGTCAGAAAACAGAATGACATTAGACCACGTCAAAGCCAATAGATCAAAGTCATAATTCACCTAACCCAAATATCATTATACACTTAATCCCTCAGTATCCAACATTGAGCACATGTGTGCACCATCACCCACAACACTGCACCTCGACATCCCACACCTCCTATTCTTGGCAAGACTATTCTACTAAAAGACAGCAAGATTACAGGACAGAAGAGAAGCAGGCATATGCAAAACAATCCTACGTTAAGGCTAGGCTAACATAACACGCTAAAATCAGTTAAAATGGTGGTGGTTGAGGGTCATCATAGGGTGTCAGACCACAAAAGTGGCTCATTCACTACAGAGAGACCCTACTGGCCGGGAGTGTGTTCTAGCTCCCATTAAGAACATGAAGATTGGGAGGTAATCTAATTTAATAGATATGCGTAACCCGCCTTTAGCTATTCATTTACGAGGGCCCCTTTTTGCATGTTTATAGAATGTTTTAAACCCTTCAAGTTGTGTCTGAGCCAAGCTCCATGTTTCTTGGAGGCATAAAATATCAAACTCTCAAAGTGTCTTGATATGTTTTCATCCTATAGTAACCTTGACTAGCAACCCAGATTCCAGGAGCATATTGTTGTCGTTTGTTGTTTGTTGAGGCTGGTCATTCTTCGTGCAGTTTTCAGATCACCTAGGACCGGGACTAGCCAGCGCCAGTCTTTACATTGAATTCAGTGAAGTTTCCATGACCTGGCTTTGGGGTGTCCCAGCTATCTTAGCAGATGTTATCTATACATCCATTTACTGTGTCATTGTTGTACCTGTCCACCCACCTATCCAGCCATCCTTTTAGTCTGCCATTCTTTCACGTGTTCATCCACCTGTCCATTCAATCATTCATCCATCCATTTACTCTGCCATCCTTTTTGCCTGTCCATCCACCTATCCATTCACTCAGTCATCCATCTACCCATCCCCTTACTTTGCTATCCTTTCACCTGTCCATCCACTTATAATTCACACATACTATCATCCACTTATTCATCCACATACTCATTCATCCTCCCACACATTCCTCAATACTTCCTTCTTTTCACCCCATCCTTTCAATATTCCTTCTTTCTTCCCCTGTTCTATTTACTAATCTGTCGCTTTTCTTGCTACTGCTTGCTCTTCTATTGACGCTCTGTTTCCGCGTTAGTGAGGAGTTTTTGCCGGTCGAAGTTGCCCACCCTCAAGGCTGTTAATGCAGGGGTTCCACTTACAGCCCACAGCGTGTGACAGATAGTCTTGAGCAATTAAGATAAATCACGGACCCCTGCACAGGCCCATCTCCGACAGTGTGTGTCTGAGGACCTTTTGTAGGTATTCTGGCATGGTTAATAACGTAAATTTGGGCCACTCTTAGGTAGGGTAGTGATATGTGGGATGGGGATTTGTGTGTAGCTGCACAAATATGGGAACATATCATTTTCCACTTAACCCGTGGGTTTTCAGTGAGGTATAAGCAGACAATGAAACTAATCATGAGTCCATACTGTTGGTTTATACATTGTACAGTGTATCAACACTTAATAGTTTTTTTATTGTAGAAAATTTTAATTGATAAGTGTTTTTCCAGGCTTTTTTATGAATACCATGTATAAATAAAGAAACATTGGCATAGCCAATAGGTCTGGCCTTTGTGACCTTATAAGTGTTTAGCAATGCAGTACATTATCCCCCGCTGGCATGCCCATACACTCTTAACATCATATCACTGCTCTATTTGCATCACGTGTTAAGAGCAGTCACTTCCGTGTGCACACAAACACACACACAAACCTGTGTACAAAGAAATGACAAATTCTAATAGACTTGGCGGACTCAGCCAAAGTAAAGGGCTGTGAATGCAGCACTATTGGAACCATGTTGTCAGTGCAGTCACAAACAAAAGCTGTGAAAATAGCATTATTTGCATCATGTGTTTAGGGCACTCACACATGAGAGAGAGGTAGAGAGAGAGGTAGAGAGAGGTAGAGAGAGAGGTAAAGAGAGAGAGGTAGAGAGAGAGGTAGAGAGAGAGGTAGAGAGAGGTAGAGAGAGGTAGAGAAGTAGAGAGGTAGAGAGAGGTAGAGAGAGAGGTAGTGAGAGGGAGGTAGAGCGGTAGAAAGAGGTAGAGGTGTACAGAGCGAGGTAGAGCAAGAGAGGTAGAGGTAGAGAGAGGTAGAGGTAGAGAGAGGTAGAGAGAGAGGTAGAGAGAGAGAGGTGTTGTGAATCACTATGTTTATGTGAATCAGGTGTGGTAACTTCTGTACTTCATTTTTACTGAAAGATATATTGATTAAAGGGGTAAAAGAAAGAGCAATAGAGAGAAGAAAGAATAAAAGCGTGAACGGAAGAGCAAAAAAAGTGCAAGATAACGAGAAGCCACACAAAGAGATCCCGGACTGACAGTAACTTTCATCATTTGGACCCCAAATTATTCCCTTTTGAAAGTCAAGCTGATAACGGGATTTGATATAAAATGTGGATGATCCACCTAGGTACTAAGCAGCACAAGGGGCACTTCTGCCACGAAGTAAAATTCTTTAAATCCGATGCATTGAAATTTAATCGAGGCACTGAGGTCAGAAGATATTGAGATGATATAAAAAAGTGATGAAAACTCACAAACCAAGATGCATAGCAGTTATCACGCCTGAAAGTAATGAGGCCATCACGTGTAACGAGGATATCACAACTGAAAGTAACAAGGCCATCTTGAGTAATAAGACCATCAAGAAGGAAAGTTAAGAGGATATCACAATGTAAAGTAATAAAGGCCACCATGAGTAACGAGGATGTGTCTTGCAGACCAGAACAAAAGGCAGCAGGCGACCAGGCAAGCAAGAGCTGCGTGCGCTCGAGAGAGAGTAGTTGCAGGAGGTGAGCCCGGGAGTGGTGCGTGCGTGCACGCGCGCGCAGTCTGCTCATTTTCAAGCACTGCACTCATGCTTGTCGCGCGCCCCTGCTCGCTCCCGCAAGGTGGATGACACCACAAGCACGAGTGTGTGCTTGAAAATGAGCAGAGCGACGGCTAAAGGCCCTCCTATGCAGTGCATGCGCGCTGCGTCGGCGAGACCTAAAAAGGAAACAAAATAAATGAAACCTTGGAGAGAAGAACAAAACATGAATGGAACAAACCAAAGGCAGGATGTGCTATAAAGGAATAAAGAAGCAGGAAAGTGGGGAAGATAAATGTAATTACTGCGTGAGTGATAGTTACACAGGAGCAAACAGAAAAGATGAACCCAAAAGTATGTAATGATAGTGCATGATGGATAATCGTTTTTAAAGCTTTATTCGACATTTGTCATAAAAGCATTCCCCTATCCCTAATACAATAAATACTACATATAAAAAATACATATTAAACATGGAATGTCGAATAAATACATAATAAGAATACAGGTACTTCAATTTATCAAATTTCTTAAAATATAGATTTTTCTATAAATAAAATACAATAATCCATATGGGAGAGTGCAAGATTGGGAATATACATAATTTCATTACGATGCAATTGCCATAAGTGAACGAGTACGAATTAACCATGACCAAGCCAGAAATTTTGCTACCCCAACCACAAGCAATATGGAACAATCTGTTTCAAGTATCCTTAGGGCTACGGATTGGCTGCGGGTTCCCAAACTAGAGCACACAGGTTTTAACCATTTACGTCTGGGGGACGAGTACAATGGGCAACAGAACAAAAGATGGGAAATGTGCTCAATTTGTTCATTACAGTGGTGGCAATGTTCATCCCATGCTGGGGACCAGTGCTTCTTAAACGCATTCACCGGGAGTGTACCTATGCGAAATTGAAAATAAAGTTTTCTATCATAGGGTTTTTCAATAATATCCCAAAAAATTTCGCAAGAAGGGTACATTTTTATGTCTAAGAAGCGAGATGTTAGGCTTGTGCTTGTGCCGTCACTAAACATTGTAAGATATACCATTTCCCAATATAGATCTTTCAGTTTTGCCTTCGTAGGAAAGCAGGTTACGTCTTTGGTATCCCATAGATGATTCAAATTCATTTTTATAAGGAGTCCCCGGAGCTCCCTTAGCCATGGGATAGTATGGAAACGGTCGAATTTAATAACGTCCGTCAGTGCCGCCGCATAATGGCTTAATTCTGGGGTCACCATAATCCGTCTCCAATATAGAAGAGGGCGTAGCCTCGCTATGTCCTCTATTCCTTTTCTTCCCATATCCAATTTTAGTGGGATTATGGGTGTGCTTTGGGGGACCATCACAATACCTCGTAAAAACCTGTTTTCTGCTCGGCCCAGTTCTCTCAAATTAGAAAACCCCCATAATTCAGAGCCATATAAGCAAGCCCCTAGTACTTTCATAGAATATATTTCCAACACACAATTTACTGGCTTTGTCAGCGAGGAGCGATGTTTTAGGGTAATTGCGCCTGCTAGCTGCCTAAACTTTAGTAAAGTTGTGGTTATGTGTGGCTTCCAACTCATTTTTCCTTGCAGAGTGATACCTAGGTAAGAGAAAGAGTCCACCCTTTCTAAGGGTGTACCTTTATATTTTATTACACCTTTGAAGGTGGACTGCTGGTTGAGGCACATGAATTTTGTTTTGGAGGTGTTCAGTTCAAGGCCCCTCTCGTCACAAAATATACCAAAGGCATCAACCACTTTTTGGAGCCCACTGGGGGTGCGGGAAAGTAGGAGCGTGTCATCCGCGAACATGAGGACAGGTACACGAGAGCCTGCGATTACTGGGGCGTCACTAGCAATCTTCTCTAGATGCTCAACAATGCCATTTATATAAATTGAGAAGAGAGTCGGTGCTAGGACACACCCTTGCCTCACCCCACGTTCTACCGGAAAGGGATCAGTTACTTCTCCTTGCTTGCCCCACCTTATTCTTGCAAAATTATTTTCGTGGAGACGAACAAGGAGTGTAAGCAATTCCTGGCTTAAGCCCACGTCCGCCAAGGTCTGCCAAAGTTTTTCTCTGGGGACCAAGTCGAAAGCGGCTTTTAGGTCCACAAAAACTGCATACAATGTCCCCTTCTTTAGGGTAACGTTTCTCCAGTAGATGGTTAAAAAGTGGAGGACTTGATCAACGCTGCTAGTTAGAGGGCGAAATCCAGCTTGATAAGATGACAAAATATTATTTTCGTTGATCCATTGCTGCAGTTTATTTTGGACTAATCGGCCCATTAGTTTTTGTGCTGTATCAATCAGACTAATGGGTCTATAATTTTTGGCCAGGGTTCTATCACCTTTCTTAAATATGGGAATAATTTCGGCTCCCTTCCATGAGGCAGGCACTTTCCCTCCCATTGCCACCGCATTAGCCAGCATTGCAAAATAGGTACACCAGGAATTACGATCCGATAAAAATATATCAGCCGGAATTCCATCCATGCCTGGAGCTTTGCCCCCAGCCACACAATCCAGTACAATACTCACATCCTTTTCATCAAATATTGGAGATTTGTAGAAGACTTGTGGAGGCGGACAACCAGTGGTAAATATGGGATTACAAGCATACTGTGGTTGGAAGTATTCCACCCAATTGCTTTTCGGAACATGGTTCGTAGGATGGAGTGCTGTGCCACCCTTTTCCCATTTTACTGTGGACCAGAAGCGCTTAGAATCCTTGGAGGCACACGCCTCCTTGAGTTCGCGCCAACATTCCTCATCCCAACGCTTCTTTGCCAGTTTTTGGACCTGTCTATACTGGTTTCTCGCCAACCTTACAGCTGTTGCATTTCCTGTTCTCAGTTCCACGCTAAGGTTATCTCGTGTTATCCTGCAACTCCTGTCATACCACCCTTTACTCTCTTGGACTTTTTTCTTTTTATTTGGGACTACTGTTTTGACAAAGAAACTTTGAATTTTTGAAAATAGTTTCTCGTGAGCAGCCATCATGTAGTCTGTAAAATCAGTCCTCCCATAATGGCACTTAATCTTGGATACCTCGGTCGCCACTAATTCCTTTAGAGTCTCTAGATTGACAACATCTTCCAAGAGCATACTCCACTTCAGGTGACGAAGATTGTTTGAGCTTACAAGATCTTGCGTCACCATTTGGTTCCCTCTTGGAAGATCGGACATTTCATGGTAGGGATGGAGTGTCAGGCACAGTGGATTGTGATCACTTTCTATTTTGTCTTTCACTTCCATATCCACCAATTTATCCCAAGCCCTTACGTCCAGTAGTATATAATCTATTCTGCTGGCTGCTCGACCGTTATCGAATGTATTTTTCCCCATTAAGTCAGAGGATGCCCGTCCATTTACTGCTCTGAGCCCTCTTGATAGACAAAGACTCTTCAGTTGGATTGCTACTGTGCTCCATTTTCTAATTGCTGGGATATCCAGTTGGGGAATTCTCCACTTGGTATCCTCATCTTCGGCCAGTGTCCTATCCTCTTCGCCCAAAGGTTCGAAGGTGGTGTTAAAATCCCCGCCTATTATTACATGGGGTAGCACTGGTAGCATTTCAATATAGTGCTCGAGGGTCGTTAGGGTCTCTGATGGTTTACCCCTACCAACTCCCCTGGAGTAAAGATTGAACAGGGCTAGTTGTTGACCATTTTGCCAACTAATGTCAAGAGCTATAATATCATTAGAGGGTATAGACCTTTGTTTAACTGAGCAATTCAATGTTTGACGTACCCAAATTAACAGGCCCCCAGAGTGTCGACCCACTCGGTTTCTTATAGCTGGGACATGAAAGTTCAGATACCCTTGTCGGAAAATTGGGGTGAGCGCCCAAGTTTCTTGCAACATTATTATATCGTAAAGGTCGATGAAATCGACCCAATCTGGGATGTTTAGCTTGTTTGTAATGCCAGCTATATTCCAAGAAATAATAGATAATGGCAATATGTTCAGTTGGTGCTGAATCTGATCAATATCAGAGGTGTATATTCGATCTTCAAGTTCTATACCTGGCACTAAGTCACCATTCAATATTGGTGAATTCTCAATTACCTCTAGTGTTCTTTTTTGCCCCATCCAAACTCTACTTAGATCCTCTGGGGAGGGAGTGGGGGATGCCTTAGAGACCGGGGTCAATTTATCTAATACAGGCTCATTAAAAATAAGAGGCCTATCATGTCCCTGGTGCAGCTGGAGTTCAGGGGCGACAGGAAGAACACATGCGAGTCAATCACACTCGTTTAGGTCAGATAGCGCAGAGTAGTGGTTATCCAACCTTAACCCCCACTCGCATAATGGGTCAGTCCTGGCCCTTCTATTTCCCACAACTGTCCACTTTGTTCTCAATGTGCTAGGCTTAGCTACTAGTCCTCTTCTACTATAGAAGAAATCCAGTGTCAGTGGTATTATTTCTGCTGTTCTAAGTTGTGGAGGGAAGATGTTCCGTAGGACATCAGATAAAACTTCAGGGCCCCTAAAATTCAAAACCACACAATCCCCTTGAAATTTCTTTGCCTTAGTGCCTATCCACTTAACCCTTCTTGCTATGAGCAGATCATCAGATAGTTTTTCCTTACCCCAGGGGGATATGTGCATGTTATTGCTAAGCCACTGCAAAGCCTTATTTCGTAAGGAGTCCGAGGACTCGATCTGCCCTATTTTCAACGTTGGTGTGTTTGCGAGTACTAGAATCAAGGGGGAAGCTTCAACGATTAATTCAACTGGGCCAGTTTCAGGATTAAGAGTCTCAGAGGTAGTATTGCCTACTGGTTGTACTGTTTCTAATGTTGAGGCGGTATTAGGAGTCTCACCATGTCCAGAGCAGGCTTGATGAATATGGTCAGGTGGAATTTGTAGGCCTGTATTTATAGTTCCCCCAAGTGTTTTCCCTGCAGCCTCTATATGTTCAAATTTGGTTATTATTAGGTTTGATATTTCCCCCACCCCCTCATTGGTTTTTCTTAGGAGGGTCTCTAGTTTATTAACTTTATTAGCTAATTGGTCTACTTTTGATATAAGAGGTTTCATTAACCCTGATAATTTGGACTCCAGTGCTCCCATGAGCTTATTTAAAAAGGTATCCTCCCAATCTACACTTTCATTCTCTTCTTTCCTTATCCCTTCTTCCACCCTTTTCTTTACTCTTCTTGGTGGGGTTACAGATTTAGTTTTACAGGAACGTAGGCCACCTCTTCTAGGAGGTTCCTTAGTAATCCCTTTTTTAACTCTTGGTGCAGGGACAGGAGTGGGAGGAGTGTTGCTCTCTGGATCTAGCTCCACAATTGTGTCAGATATATTTGGCTCTTCTAGGATGAGTAGATCAACAAAGGGATCAAGTTGTTGGACAATAGAAGGCGTGGATATATTTGCTGTGGAGGAATCATAGGGGTCCTCAATCGGGTCGATGGTGGCGATTTCATCTCTAGCAGACTGAAATATCCCTGATTGGTTAATTTGGGCACAAGGTGGGGAATCCATAAGTCCCAGGGAGGACCTCCGATCATTATTAATCTTTGCCACTACCTGGACCAAATAATTATCCATTGTGTTTGCCCGGGTGACAGGTGTTTTTTGTCTCGACATTATGATCAGTCAAACCTGTGCAGAAATGCCCTGATGGTAAATGTAATAAGTCAATTTCACTTTAAATATGAATATATATCGTCTTACCACAGGTGAATTTGAGGGTAGGGGAAAGAGGGCTGGCCCAGTCCAGTCTCTCACAGTCTAGAACGGGCTAAAACGGGCCCGCCCTTGGCCCGGGCTTAGCCCGCGCGCGGGCCCGCGACGCGGGGAGTGACGCTGACTTTAATGCGCCTCCGGGCGCTAGGTGGATGACGCTGTGTCCGGTGAAGGCCCCCGAGGAGTCTGGGTAATGCAGTCCGCACTCACCCTCCCTCCGCGCTGCGGCCGCGAGATCCAAAACGCGGCGGCGGGAGGGGGGGGGGAACTATGCAGAGACTGGAGAGTTGCGGAAAGTCAGGGCCAGCAGGTAGGACCAGAGCACACAAGGGCAACGGCAAATGCAACACCCGCTCCACCGGGAGTGACGCTGACTTTAATGCGCCTCCGGGCGCTAGGTGGATGACGCTGTGTCCGGTGAAGGCCCCCGAGGAGTCTGGGTAATGCAGTCCGCACTCACCCTCCCTCCGCGCTGCGGCCGCGAGATCCAAAACGCGGCGGCGGGAGGGGGGGGGGGGGAACTATGCAGAGACTGGAGAGTTGCGGAAAGTCAGGGCCAGCAGGTAGGACCAGAGCACACAAGGGCAACGGCAAATGCAACACCCGCTCCACCGGGAGTGACGCTGACTTTAATGCGCCTCCGGGCGCTAGGTGGATGACGCTGTGTCCGGTGAAGGCCCCCGAGGAGTCTGGGTAATGCAGTCCGCACTCACCCTCCCTCCGCGCTGCGGCCGCGAGATCCAAAACGCGGCGGCGGGAGGGGGGGGGGGAACTATGCAGAGACTGGAGAGTTGCGGAAAGTCAGGGCCAGCAGGTAGGACCAGAGCACACAAGGGCAACGGCAAATGCAAAAAGGACAATATATAATGGACACATTTGGAAACTATATTATGTAAAGCATAAATAGCTGTATATGACCTGCAAGGTTTAAATTTACATTTGAGTAATTAGCTGCAAAGTCAACTGTAAACCGACTGAGGTCGAGTGTGTTGCATATCGGTATAAGGTATTATTTGTGTTCTTACAATAATACCAAAGAGAAGGAGGAGGAATGGAATGGTTGGGTGAGAAAGTAAATTGGTATGTGCATGTGAAGCAAAGAAACAGAGGGGTAAGGATAAGTAAGTAACCATCAAGGAAGTTGTTGTGCAAGTTTGTTTGAGAGCAACCAAATAAAAGAGGGAGTGAACATAAATGGAATTGCTAGATACATGGCTTAAAAGCAATGTAGAAGCAAATCGACCAAGGCGAGGGGGGAAACGAACAATTGAACCATGAGCAACAACACAGGGTGAGGGAAGAAGCACACAAAGAAGACCGCTACACGGAGTGTAGTGCTGGCGGAAGAGACGCACACGAGCGAAAGAACAACACAGAGTGCGGGGTTGGTTGTGGAGAAGCACACAAGCATAATACAGCCACACAGAGCTTGAGTGGAGCAAGAAGCTCAGAAGGGAGATCGCTGGAAAACACATGCACTCTCATGCTGTGCTTAACCAAAAAGAAAACGTAATTCCTTACAAGTGAGCAGTGAAAGAGGCTATGCTCTAGAAGAGGGACAAACAACATGGAACAAGAAAAGCCATCGAATAAGAAGCAAGTAGATGAGTGACAATGAAGACAAGCAATGGGTGGGCTGTAAGTTCTTGGAAATCTCACAAAAGGACTAAAAAGTCGGGACTGAAGATATGAGAACTGCACTTGTTCAAATGTTTACAAAAAAAGTGTGGCTGAAAGTATCACAAGAGGCATGCAAAACTCGAAATTCACACTAAAAACACGAAAATGCTGCAAATATGCATGTTCACAACCTGTGAACCACTGAACAAAAATGCACACTTTTTAAAATGAATCTGGTTTCTCTAAAATGCTGCAAATTATGCTGGGCTTACTGCCACACTTCAAGCACATCGCAGTAATACAAAAATCCTCAAAATGTTTACACTTACAAATTTCAGAACATTTTCTATTTGCCTTGCGAACCTGCTGCACATTTCCTTGAATAAAACCAATGAATTTGACAACACACAAGCACTGCTTGTAATGCTCAAGGAATGGGCTCCTGAGTCTCTGGGATTGTATGCCAACCTTAGTGTCTTTCAGGCAGAAGTTATTCTGCAAAGGCAATCTACATTTCTTCACAATGTGCATACTTTATATTATATGTCGGTTTCATGATCTTCTCGGATTTATAACCATAAGTGTTTGTCTTTCCTATGAATTATCTGCATGAATATATCATGTACATGATAAATTGGACAATTGTTGGTGTTCGGCTAACAGCTGCATCTGAGAGACACATCCCTACCCTCTTTCCGCTCTATACTCTACCTAACCCACACTCACATTTATGGTTCTACTCAACTGCAAATCTTGGGGTTGCTCAAAACTAAGAATTCCTATTTGTGATCAGGTATTTTCTGTGAGCCACCCTAATTTTACTCTGCTGGCAGGAAAGCAGCGATTTTGAAAACGAAATGGGTTAGCCTGACTTCAAATCACGCTGTATTTTTGTCCTGTACAATTAGAGAATTTAAATTCAGTATGAGATAGGGGCAAGTATCCATTTGTCTACTACAATGACCTAATCTGACCAATCCGAACACACAAGAAAGCCTCTGTCGCCCCTACCCCAACCACGCAAGATGAGCACCCCAATGTGGAAGCACAGAAAGCAAAAACAAAGTGTCAGCACAATGTCCAGTTGAAAATGACAGAGAAAACCTGATAGAGAATCCATATTTTATAGGACTTCACACTTATTTTAAATATCAGTATTACTCATCTGTAAGCCTCAACGCGGCTTACAGTGACCATTCATAACCGACCTCTGCAGTGAAGTGAAGGTGTGAAGAAGCCTTACCTGCCAGACTCCACACAAAACAAGGGCTAGTGGGGATGAGGAAGAGAAGGGTGCTGCCAAGGCAAAGGTTTCTTGAGTGTGGGTTATTGTGAAATGCAAACACGCCCTTTAACTGTAAAACAATAAAACAATGACTTTTTAAACAGAAGTAAGTGCTGCTGGCTCAGTCATGCACGGCTCTCAACTAATAACTAACGCGGAAGCATGCGGCTGAGGGATGGGAAGTTATCTTTATTTATGACAACAGTGTTTGTTAGAAGTAGAGAATAATGTACACAAAAATCGACAACAGTTTTAATCTTAGATTTTTATAAAATGTAACATTTTATTAAGAGGTCGAAGCGCACTAAAAAAGTATGTGACTGTTGATGTTGTGTGCAAAGGGGACCGGATGAGTAAAAAACTGTGTTCACAGAGAGTGCGAGTGTTTACAGCTGTTTAGAACAACCAGAAGGATCCCTGAGGCTCACAGACGGGAGGAGAGACCATTGTGCATTGTGCCAAAAGGAAATATGAACATGTTGCGGTGGCCAACAAAACAAGCGCGCGCGCCTCAAATATCCGTTAAAATCCTGCACAAATAGCTCACTACAACAAAATAAAACGGCGGAAACTTATACACAGGGATCCCTGCTTCCCAAACCTGCGGACTGAACTGTGGTGAGGACGGCTAAACAGAAACAGCATTGCGGAACTGGCCCGGCTCCCCTGACATCGCCTCAGGCCGTGAGAAGCAACTTTACGCAAGTCCGAGGCCTTGGCGAGTGGAGAAGGCCCAGTGAGGCGCAGTCTCTCGGGCGGAAGCCCACTGAGCATGCTGGAGTTTGAAAATAAGCGTGAACGTGGGGAGACCGGTTGCCGACAAGGAACACCAGGGAGAGCAGGAGGTGAGCGTGTGAGTGGTGCGCGCGCTGGTGAGAGCAGTCTGCTCTTTTTCGAAGCACATACTCATGCTTGTGGCGCGCCCCTGCGCGCTCCCGCAAGGTGTATGCCGCCACAAGCACGAGTATGTGCTTCGAAAACGAGCTGAACGACGGCTAAAGGTCTCCTAATGCAGCGCATGCGCACTGCGTAGGCGAGACCTAAAAATACCACTTATGCTCCTCTTTGGAACTTGCTGGGGTAGGCAGTAGAAGCGCAGATCCTTCCGGCATTGCATGATGAACAGATTTGGATTACTTTTTGGTTCTATTTTAGTTTACACTCCACTGAACAAGGTGCATGAGACACCTTCAAAACACTGGTTTGCTCATCTTTACCCCCAAGAGCAGTCAGAGCTTCTAGATGTTCCTCGTGCCAGGAGCTCAGCTGATTCTCCTCCTGAGCAGTCTCATCTCCTGCAATACCAGGCACTCTCCTTCCCTCACTTAGCAGGCAGGCAAACTTCTAGGTATTAGGCAGACCTTCAGCTTCTCAAGCAAGTTGTGCAGACTTTAAGTGGTGTCCCTCACCTCTCGGAAATTGGTTATTTTGCAGACACCAGCCCTGATCACAGAGCAGCTCTTCAAGTATTTTGCAGAGCACTTGCTTCATTGCTCAATAAGAACTTGAAACAGGAACCTTATGGGGTGGTTTGAATCTCACTTTTATACACCTGCTCTGGACAGTGAATATGGATTCACTGTCTGAGGTTTCTGAACTGGTTTGGGTTGGTTCCCTTTCAGATGTCATATTCTAGCTGCTCCTTAGGCACTGCCGATGTGCAATGTAATGATTGTCACAGCTGGTAGCTGTGGTGGTGCTGGCTCCACACAGGAGTATCCAAACAAATGGCACAATGAAGTGGGATATTGTTCTCCCTGGCTGTCTCCAGTTTACTGATCCACTGATCAGGGACAGACAAAAGGGCAGTCACTGCCTATAAACTTCCTCAACAGAAACTGCAGTCCCAACCCTTATCCCTATCATCTAACAAGTGACAGTGCTCAAGACTGTTAAGCAGCAGCCCTTCGCTAAGCAGGTCTCCCGTCCCTTGCTGGTCTTAGAATATAGAGGAGAGATAGATGAAGAGTTGTAAGACAATTGTATGTGAGTGAGCTGTAAAGACCCCTCTGCCCACTTAAATCAGTTTTGAGTTTAGACACTAATTTACTGACTCAAAATCTCCCATAGAATTTGGTGCAGAAGGGTGCTTTAAATAACAGAGCCTCGTACGAACTTGTGCTCCTACCTAGAAGTGTGATCACTTTTATTAACTTATCTTTATCAGCAAGCCTCCTTCTAACCTATTACCTTCCATCTCTCTCAACCCCCTTAAGGATTGTTTGATGTAAAAGGTACTAGCCGCCTTAACAATTGTTTGATGTACAAAATGCTAGTAAAATCTTGTATCCCTGCTTTCCTGGAGAAGAAAGCCAGGACTGTATGTGCCTGCTTGAATAAGCTGAGGGCCTTGGCTAACCCTGATAACGCAAAACAACATTAACCCACTAATCAAGCTTGAACAACCATTACCCCACAGTCCCCCATGAAGCTATGAAGCTCAAGTAGTAATCAAAGCAGTGCTTAATTTGAACTGGTGGTTTCCTGTGCTCTGCACCGGTACTTAATTGTCAAACCTGGCACTTATGACAGTCTGCCACATGGTGGTGCCGTCTATCTAATTTAGAGATGAGAACAACAACAGTTGTTCGTTAACCCCTTCGATGCGGCGCCGATTCCCGCTCAGCGCTGACCGTTACTTGCGCGGGCGTGGTCATGACGGAACGGTTCCGTCATGAGCACAGCTCAACCGACGCTCATGACGGAACCGTTCCGTCATGAGCGCTGAAGGGGTTAAATATACATTAAAAATGACTAATTCTTACACATACACCATTCTTATAGCTTTATAGACCTGGAATAATATTCCCATGCAGGAAAGTGGAATTGTGGCTGGGAAGATAGTTAGTTTTACACCTTTGTGTGACATAGATTGGTGTGATATTTTTGATGGGGAGTGTAGGAAGCTTGCTCTGTATATACTATACCAAAGTAAGGTAGAGTGTGCACAGAGTCCAGTGGATCCCCAAAGGCTTACAGAGGTGAAAGTAGAAAATACCTTACTCTCTGTTTGTGGTAGTGTGGGCGCGCAGTTAAGCATTTATTGTACACACTCAGGCAAGAAATGATGTCACACCCTCTGACTGAACTCAGACCAATTGTTTGTATCAAAAATATTTCTTTAGTCGTATTTTATTTTTTAGAACCCAGCAGGACTTGGTACAGGTAAATATAGTTGTATTTTCACCGACAGGTTGATAAGTATATGCAAGCTGAATGAAATTGACTTTGTTACAGATTGATATAACGTTTAAAAACAGTTGTAATTACTTTGTGATTACTTTTGATTATTTTGTGATTACTTTAGAGATTACTTTTTCTATTCAGTGTGGTATGCCTAGATATCACACTGGGACACTTCCTAGACAAAGGTAAGTAAAGCACTTTGACATTAAAACACAGTTTCTTATGTTTCCATACAAACACAACTCAACACAGAACGTTTTCAGAGGAAAAACAGTCAATGCAATCCTATGGAGAAAATGTGGTTATCGGTTTGCATGTAAGCAATCGGTCTTTAGAGTTGAGCTTCTGGGGTTAGAACAAGGGTTTCTCCTGGGTTAAGTATGCACTCAAAGAGCACCCTCTGCGGCACTAGGGTGCCTGGGTGCAGAGTGCTGAGGCCCAATGTTAGCCTATGGGGTAAGGGGGTCATCTTTTAGGTGTCTGCTCATGGGCAAGCCACTGGGTTGAGGGATCAAAGCTCCTTGGGTTAAGCTCAGGGCACAGGGGGTTCCCAGTTAGCACACAACGTGCACCCAAAGCGGCACGGGGTGGGCAATTGCAGGATGCTGGATTGACATCGGGTGCCCTGTTGTTTTCAATGTGAGATCTGCGGTTGGAACATAGATTGCAGACCTGGGCACGGAGGTTTCCTGGAGGCGACCACCGGTCGGAGGGATACATTGGGATGCAGGGGGATGCCCAGAAACCGTCAGTTGGGCCACCGCAGGCCTTGGGGCGTTGGGTGCAGGGGTGTCATTAGGCATCAGGTTTCCTTACCAGCTCCGGTTGGGGGGACCCTCCAGATAGAGGTTGCAGGAGTCGTCGGGAGGCTTGAGGTAGGTCAAGGATCAAGGGATCCCAGGTCAGGATCGGTGGGGGGACCTCATCGTGGTGTTGGGGCACTCAAACTCAGGTCATGGGTGTCGGGTGCAATGTGGTGCAGACTCACGGATTCGGCCGTAGCTAGAGTCTGGTTCTAGAGCAAGTCCGGTGCTCACGGGAGACAAAGTCTTTGCAGGGAAGGCAAGGCAGGTCTTCCGGGTTCTGGGGGGCTGCTGGCTGCAGGACACAACGGGATTCAACTGGAGCAGGTCGAGATCGTGACAGGCAGGTAGGTTCTGAGACCAAGGCAGCTGGTGTTCTCCTCTTCTTCCTTTCTAGTCTGAGAAGGCAAGGTTCGGGGTTGCCCTTAAATACTAAATTTAGGGGTGTTTCAGGTAAGAACAGGTTGCGACTAATGGGTCGCTTCCTTGGGGTGGATAAGCCTCTCTCTGGTTGGCTGGGTCCCCCCATTTTCAAGATGGCATGGACTAAGAATTGTGCTTCGCCTCGCCTCCTCCACCTGATGGGTGGAGTTGGCAAAGGTGGGCACACCTCTCCTCCTATCTTGGTTTTCCAGCTGTTTCTCCCTCCCAAAGTAGGGGTTAGAACCGGTGGGGGCAGTTGCTGGAAGTAGCAAATGGCTGGGTCAGCTCACAAAGACGGCAAGCCTTTGAAGTTTCCCCTTTGTGGACCCTGACCATCCTGGTGGAGGAGGCTTGGCACCTCTGCCCAGTATGTGCTTTGTTTCAGGACCCCGAGAGTGGGAGGCTCTCGAACCAGGGATCCAGAGACATGTCAGGGGGTGGCAGTTGGCAAGCAGCCACCCAGCCAGTAAACTAGTGTTAGGCCATCTTTCAGGGGCATCTCTAAGATGCCCTCCGAGTGCATTTGGCATTAAGTCCCACACTGGCATCAGTGTGGATCTTATGGGTTGAGAAGTTTGATACCAAACTTGCCAGAATTCAGTAAAGCCATTATGGTGCTGTGGAGTTCGTAATAACAAACGATCAGAACTTATACTCTTTATGGCTTTACTGCAATTACAATGTCTAAGAATGGACTTAGACACTGTAGGGGTACAGGGCTCATGCACCTGCACCCTCACCAGTTGTATAGTGCATGTCGACTCTTTACTGTTCTATACACCGAAACATGCAGAGAGAGAGAGAGAGAGTGAGTGTGTGTGTGTGCGTGCGTGTGTGTGTGTGTTTTAAGGTAAAGGGCTTCTAAGGGTGGCACAATATATGCTGTAGGCCTTAGAGGCCGTCCCTGGTCACGATGCCCTTGGTACCCATGGTACCTTTTACAAGGGACTTACAAGTGACCAGAGAGGTGCCAATTAGGGGTGCAAATATACAGTTTAGGGAAAGAACACCAAATCTTGATACTTGATTAGCAGGAACCCAGGGCACACTTATTCAAAGAGCATCAAACATCCGGCAAAAAGAGGGGGCAGCCATGCAAAAAGGGGTACTTTCCTAAAGGGAGGTATTGTGTATCACAGAAAAATGCCGACATTACTTTCACTTTAAAAAGTACTGACACATGAAGATTTCTACTCGGTGTATTGTTTTTTTTTTTTCCAAACATATTTTTATTGACATTTTACGTTTACAGTGACATTTTGCATCATATAACGATTCTTCAGAGCAAATTTACTTGTATTTATATCATAATGCTTTGTTATTCGCGCCGTGAGTAGTCAAGTGTCTTGTCACTATTGAGATCTTTCTACGGAGAATTGCTAAATTTAACTGGGGGGAAAGAAAACTGGGGGGGTGTTCATGGAATTCTGTGTACAGGTGTCAGATGAGGTCTTAGGGCGGCATGTGTCTCGGTGAACAGTGGTTCCGCAAGTTTCCAGGGTGGTGTATTGTCGTAATGTTTGTGGCGTCAAGTGAACATTACGGATTTAAAACAGCATTTTGTTTATGTTCAATGCCTAATGTTGGCCCTGTGAACGTGTCAAATAAAAAGGGGTCTTCTTTGGAGGTCAGTGATGAGGTAGAGCAGCTGCATAGCAGGAAAGATGGCCTCCATGGCAGCACAGGACATGTGAATGTGCATAGAGATGAGTTTTGAAATTATATACCTCCCTTTCTGCTGCTTCTTGCATGGAGGTGGGACGTCACACTTCCGCCGGCTGTGATGAAACTTGGAATGGGGCGGGTGGTTGGAGTGGCAGTCGGAGGCTCATTGGTCCTCTCCACCATCTGGGAGGTCGTAGAAAGCCGGCTGTTGCGCCGCGGGCCATGGTTCAGCCCGCGGCGCTGCCCACTTCATCACCGCCGGCTGCAGTGCAGCCTGCGACTCCCCCATGGTGCCTCCTTCTTCTCGGGTGCATTGCGGTGCTGCACAGCGGCCCGTTGTCCCAGCATTGCAGTTACACTCCACGACGCTTATGTCTAGTCGGGCACTCCGCAGCACCACGCAGCGGACTGTTAATGCTCATTAACCTCTTCGCTGCCAGGCCTTTTCCCCTCCTGTGCCACGCCCTTTTTTGGCTATTTTGGGATAGTGCGCGCTGAGGCCCCTGTAACTTTTTGACCACATAAGGTATCCACGCCAAATTTGCGTCCTTTCCTTCCAACATCATGGGGATTCTAAAGGTACTCAGGGTTTGTGGATTCTCCTAGAGGGGTCACAGAAATGAGCCAAATTACAGCAACATTTTGGGTTTTTTCGGAAAAATTTGAAAAACAGGCTGTAAATGAAAGCTTCTGGGTTTTCCCTGCAAATGTTATCAAAAAAGGGTTTGTTGGGTTGAAATCACCATTTTCCCAGCTTTTCGGGGATACCAGACATTTGTCAGAAAACCAACATTTTTTACACAGTTTTGGCATTTTTCTGGGACGTAGCCTAATTTTGCTATTTTTTGTGCTTTTGACCTCCTTCCAGTTAATGGCAAACATGGGTACAAAAGCAATAATGGATCCTGGAAAGCTATATATTTTTGAGAAGAAGACAAAATTCTGCATTCAGCAAGGGGTCATTTGTGTAGATCCATCAAGGTTTTTTTTTATAGAAACTAACAGTTAAATATAGGATAAATTGAAAATTAGTTGAAAACAAAAGCCTTTTGTGTCAATGTTTTCACCTGTAACTTCTTCTAATTATGACAGCTCTTTGAAAGCAATATACCATTACATCCGCTGGACATTACGGGTTGTGGGGATATATAGGACTTGTAGGTTCACCAAGAACACGACGAACCCAGAGCCAAAAACTGAGCAGCAACTTGCAATGGTTTTTTATTATGTACCGGGTATATAGTAATTATTCTGTAAAAATGTGTACATGGAAAAATCGGTATGAAAGACACCTATGTATTTCTGAAATGGGAACAAATTATAGAGTTTAGAAACAGTAGATATTTGCACATTTCTGAAATTGGGAATACTCATACTAGCATGAGAATGATCAGTCATTTTTTGGAATGACTTCTTTTTTACACAATATCTTTCATTTGGAAGGCAGAAATGCATCGAAAGTCAATAGATAATAACAGTTCCTTTACAAAACTGAATTACCCTAAGTCTCCCGATAAAAATGGTACCTCACTTGTGTGGGTAGGCATAGTTCCCGCAACAGGAAACGGCGCAAAACGCAACGTGGTCACAACTCAATATCGCAGTGAAAATTTCCCTTTTTTGGCAAAGTGCCTAGCTCTAGTTTTTGAACCCTAGCTCTACGGGCACCTTGGGAAACCTAGCAAACCTATACATTTTTGAGAACTAGACACCCAGGGGAATCCAGGATGGGGTGACTTGACTGCCTCCCACCAGGGTCTGTTACCCAGAATCCCTTGCAAACCTAAAAAATTGACAAAAAAAACACATTTTCCCCACATTTCTGTGGTGGAAAGTTCCGGAATCTGCGTGGATCCACAAATTTCCACCCACCCCGCGTTCCCCAAAGTCTTACGTGAAAAACGGTACCTCACTTGTGTGGGTCGGCCTAGTGCCCGCGACAGGAAACGGCGCAAAACGCAACGTGGTCACACCTCAATTTCGCAGTGAAAAATGACCCTTTTTTGGCAAAATGTCTAGCTGTAGTTTTTGAACCCTAGCTCTGCGGGCACCTTGGGTAACCTAGCAAACCTATACATTTTTGAAAACTAGACACCCAGGGGAATCCAGGATGGGGTGACTTGACTGCCTCCCACCAGGGTCTGTTACCCAGAATCCCTTGCAAGCCTAAACAATTGACAAAAAAAAAATATTTTCCACACATTTCTGTGGTGGAAAGTTCCGGAATCTGCGTGGATCCACAAATTTCCACCCATCCCGGGTTCCCCAAAGTCTTACGAGAAAAACGGTACCTCACTTGTGTGGGTCGGCCTAGTGCCCGCGACAGGAAACGGTGCAAAACGCAACGTGGTCACACCTCAATTTCGCAGTGAAAAATGACCCTTTTTTGGCAAA
Source organism: Triturus cristatus (assembly GCF_964204655.1). Taxonomy (NCBI): domain Eukaryota; kingdom Metazoa; phylum Chordata; class Amphibia; order Caudata; family Salamandridae; genus Triturus; species Triturus cristatus. The sequence goes on along the minus strand of NC_140586.1, from coordinate 79,777,091 downwards.
ATGTCTAGCTGTAGTTTTTGAACTCTAGCTCTGCGGGCACCTTGGGAAACCTAGCAAACCTATACATTTTTGAAAACTAGACACCCGTGTGCTTCCAGGGACGCATGGCTTGCGTGGATCCCCCAACGTTTCCTTACCCAGAATCCCCTGCAAACCTCAATTTTAGCTGAAAAAATCAAATTTTTCACACATTTTTGTGTGGAAAAGTTGAGGCATCACCGGGCTGACACAAATTTCCTACCACCCAGCATTCCCCCGGGTCTCCCGATAAAAACGGTGCCTCACTCGTGTGGGAGGCCCAAGAACCCGCGACTGGCAAGGCCCCAAAATGTATTGAGGCGACATGAAAATTGCCTACCTCAAAACGACCTGGTTTCGCAAGGGGGGTCACCTGGGTTTTTGGCCCGGTGCTCGGCGGCCACCAAGGGGAACCTACCAAACCCACACATTTCTGAAAACTAGACACCCGGGGGATTCCAGGGAGGTATGGCTTGCGTGGATCCCCCAACGTTTCCTTACCCAGAATGCCCTGCAAACCTCAAATTTAGCTGAAAAAATCACCTTTTTCACACATTTTTGTGTGGGAAAGTTGTGGCATCACCGGGCTGACACAAATGTTCTACCACCCAGCGTTCCCCCGGGTCTCCCGATAAAAACGGTGCCTCACTCGTGTGGGAGGCCCAAGTACCCGCGACAGGCAAGGGCCCACAACGTATTGAGGCAACATGAAAATTGCCTACCTCAAAACGACCTTGTTTTGCAAGGGGGGGTCACCTGGGTTTTTGGCTCGGTGCTCGGCGGCCACCTAGGGGAACCTACCAAACCCACACATTTCTGAAAACTAGGCATCCGGGGGATTCCAGGGAGGTATGGTTTGCGTGGATCCCCCAACGTTTCCTTACCCAGAATGCCCTGAAAACCTCAAATTTAGCTGAAAAAATCACCTTTTTCACACATTTTTGTTTGGGAAAGTTGTGGCATCACCGGGCTGACACAAATTTCCTACCACCCAGCGTTCCCCCGAGTCTCCCGATGAAAACGGTGCCTCACTCATGTGGGAGGCCCAAGTACCCCCGACAGGCAAGGACCCACAACGTATTGAGGCAACATGAAAATTGCCTACCTCAAAACGACCTGGTTTTGCAAGGGGGGTCACCTGGGTTTTTGGCCCCGTGCTCGGTGGCCACCTAGGGGAACATACCAAACTCACACATTTCTGAAAACTAGACACCCGGGGGATTCCAGTGAAGTATGGCTTGCGTGGATCCCCCAACGTTTCCTTACCCAGAATGCCCTGCAAACCTCAAATTTAGCTGAAAAAATCACCTTTTTCACACTTTTTTTGTGTGGGAAAGTTGTGGCATCACCGGGCTGACACAAATTTTCTACCACCCAGCGTTCCCCCGGGTCTCCCGATAAAAACGGTGCCTCACTCGTGTGGGAGGCCCAAGTACCCGCGACAGGCAAGGGCCCACAACGTATTGAGGCAACATGAAAATTGCCTACCTCAAAACGACCTGGTTTTGCAAGGGGGGTCACCTGGGTTTTTGGCTCGGTGCTCGGCGGCCACCTAGGGGAACCTACCAAACCCACACATTTCTAAAAACTAGACATCCGGGGGATTCCAGGGAGGTATGGTTTGCGTGGATCCCCCAACGTTTCCTTACCCAGAATGCCCTGAAAACCTCAAACTTAGCTGAAAAAATCACCTTTTTTCACACATTTTTGTGTGGGAAAGTTGTGGCATCACTGGGCTGACACAAATTTTCTACCACCCAGCGTTCCCCCGGGTCTCCCGATAAAAACGGTGCCTCACTCGTGTGGGAGGCCCAAGTACCCGCGACAGGCAAGGGCCCACAACGTATTGAGGCAACATGAAAATTGCCTACCTCAAAACGACCTGGTTTTGCAAAGGGGGTCACCTGGGTTTTTGGCTCGGTGCTCGGCGGCCACCTAGGGGAACCTACCAAACCCATACATTTCTGAAAACTAGACATCCGGGGGATCCCAGGGAGGTATGGTTTGCGTGGATCCCCCAACGTTTCCTTACCCAGAATGCCCTGAAAACCTCAAATTTTGCTGAAAAAAACACCTTTTTCACACATTTTTGTGTGGGAAAGTTGTGGCATCACCGGGCTGACACAAATTTCCTACCACCCAGCGTTCCCCCAGGTCTCCCGATAAAAACGGTGCCTCACTCGTGTGGGAGGCCCAAGTACCCGCGACAGGCAAGGCCCCAAAACGTATTGAGGTGACATGAAAATTGCCTACCTCAAAACGACCTGGTTTTGCAAGGGGGGTCACCTGGGTTTTTGGTCCGGTGCTCGGCGGCCACCTAGGGGAACCTACCAAACCCACACATTTCTGAAAACTAGACACCCGGGGGATTCCAAGGAGGTATGGTTTGCATGGATCCCCATCGTTTCCTTACCCAGAATGCCCTCCAAACCTCAAATTTAGCTGAAAAAATCACCTTTTTCACACATTTTTGTGTGGGAAAGTTGTGGCATCACCGGGCTGACACAAATTTCCTACCACCCAGCGTTCCCCCAGGTCTCCCGATAAAAACGGTGCCTCACTCGTGTGGGAGGTCCAAGTACCCGTGACAGGCAAGGCCCCAAAACGTATTGAGGCGACATGAAAATTGCCTACCTCAAAGTATGAGAACCAACCAAACTGAAAAGAACCACGTTCCTTAGATCCAACGGTGTCAAAGTCAATCCAAATGGCATAAAGACACGTTGTGCGGCAATCTCTCTTCCAATGCCCACTAAAAGATGATTGTACAGCTTTGAAAACACCACAGCTGTTAAACTTGTTGGCTCCAAAAATAACACCAATAAAAATCGACACACCACTGCTGGCATTCTCTGTGGTGGAGAATAGTCCTTAGATGAATTGGTGGGAGTAAAGTACTCCTACAAATTGGTACATTGTTAGGAAATTGTAAAAGAAGTACATCCAGGTTGGGCCGTCCGGTGTGAAGGTGCTCAAGATCACATAAGCAGTTACAGAAGCAGGAACTCCCAATACATTAAACCAATGAAGTACCAGCAGGTTGGGGCTATCCGGTGTGAAGGTGCTCAAGATCACACAAGCAGTTACAGAAGCAGAAACTCCTAATAAATTATACCAATGAAGTACAAGCAGGTTGGGGCTGTCCGGTGAAAGAGACACTGGTGGGGCTGGCACGCCTTGAACTTCAGACTGAAGGTTTCTTCTTACACTCTGTAGGTTTCCTTTAGAGGATGTAGCCTTACGGCTAGAGCGGTCAACCTCGAAGCTGGGGAACCGGGTTCGAGTCTCGGCAACGACGATCAACATCCTGTGATTCTGGGAAAATCACTTAATCTCCCCGTGCCTAACAAAAATGAATGTGTCCTTCTGTAACGAAACTGGGGCTATGTAAAGCGCTCTGATACCTGATGTCTCGGGTCTAGTTTGCGCTATATAAAACTCCCCAAAAAAATTACTTGTTTCAAAGTCCTTTGTTTTTTAAAACACACGTAGTTTTGTTTCAAGAATCGTTGCCAAAAATCTGTAGTGATGAAGTCTGTAGTAACGAAGTCCGTAGCCAGGATGTAGTTTCAAGTGGATTTATTGAGACCAGTTACACGTAGATAAGTAGTAGTGATACAGCCCCACCAGGAGCAGTCTGCCTGCTGCTCAGCCCATACTCCACCTGACACACTCAAGCATCCAGGCACCCAAACATTCCATTCAAGACTCCCACACCAACATTCCATGCATCACATTCACACTGGCTGAGCAGCTAGGGAGTAAGTAACCAGATACATACAACCCAGGTTACTACACAGTTTATGGAGATTTTGCTCATTTTTGTTCCAGCCAAGACATTAAGGGGTAGTACGTTAGTGACTTTTCATTGCAGGTGTTTGGCATCAGTTTCAAATTATATGTAGAGCTTATCGTTTCTCAAAAGTGTGCAGTTTCTGCTATCTCTCATCTTCCAAGCACTTTGTTGCTTAGTTTTACTCACAGGAAAGTGTCAGTCTAAGTGTCACACATTTGGTTGTTAAATGTCACACATAAATACACTGAAACCATGGAAATGACACACATAAGCATTCTGAATACTTGTCAGCTATGCAAAATAAAACTTTGCCCCCAAGCCAAACAAAATCAATCTTCCTTATGCTTTCCTTTGCAATAAAATGGGAAAGTGAGCTACAGGAACTAATAAATAGAGGACATTATAATTTGCCATTAGAAAAAAAATAATTGTTATAACTTTATTCACTTTGGGTTTAATATGTAGCACAATCCTACTAAAAGTAGCTAGGGAGCCCAATTAATAAACTAGGCTGTATATGTAAAGTTTCAGAATTACTAAATGAACAACTAAGAGATACATTTATGGTCACGTGATTATGTAAACCAATAAACAAATACAATAGATAAAAAGAAAGAAATGCCATTAAGTATGATTGCCCCTCTGTAGTTTTAGTTATGATTCCCAGAGGTAGGATTTCCTTGGATTTTTTCTCCCTGGTAACTTTCCACCAGTTTGACAGATCACTACAAACCTTTTCAGACCTGTAGCATTTTCTGCGTTCGTTTTGTGATAATGTATATTTTTGTGGTGAATTGTTAAAGGGGTATAAAGATAAAAGGGGGTCCAAAAACGTGTTTTCCATCAATGCATTTTCTATAGGCTATTGTATTTGATGTAGCACAAAAACGGCTGAATGAATTTCCATGAAATTTGATAGGATTATACATTATGGAGTGCAGATGATCCTTTTGGGGTATTGCAGATAAGTAGGGTATTTTTTGGAGTTATAAGTCATTTAAACTTATTGATATGTATGGCCAGTTACTGTTGTATTGACTGCGAGCGGAACAGTTTGTGTAACGAGGTGTGCTACTTATAATAATTTGAAGGTGCTGGATAGATAGTAAATGAAAGCTATAGCTATTACTTTAGATTTTTTGGAGTTTGGTTTATGTAGGGGAACAAAGATTTTATTATAACTGAGCATTTACCTTAGTTTTTTTCATTGAAAAAAAATATAGATGTATATAAAAAATATATATATATATACACACACACAAAAACACACGCACACATATATAGTTGTTCCGAACGGGTCCACCAAAAACTGTCTGGCCCGGTGCCCCAAAGATTCTTAAGATGACACTGGTTACTCCTGGTACTGAAATACCGTGGAAATAATTTAAGTGCATTGATAGAGCTGAGTATGGTTATCAGTACTGGATTAATACTGGGTTCAGCAGGCAGGGTTGATGCCAAAGCGCAGACAGGGCTTTGTGTGGGTTACAGCACTGTACGAGTTTGCTGTCGACTACAGATGTCCTGCATTGTAAAGTCGCTGCTCCTTTAGTGCCAAGGATGCTCGGCCGCTCAGACAACACTTCAAACATGGGATTTGTACACAAGTCATTGACTCGGGCCCCGTAAAATGAGCCCTTTCTTCCCAGCCAGGTCCAATACACATCCCAGTCTAGCCTGCCAGCCTCCAGCCATCATTAGCATCCACTTCAGCTGTTGTCCTTTGGCCTTTGGAATGTAGATTTAATTAGGGTCTTTCACACCCCTCGTTCAGAACCCGGGCAGTCGCTAAAGATGTGCTAATACCTAGGGTAGCCCCCTCCCATCAGTGTTAGCCATGGACGCTCAGTAGTATATATATAGGTAGCTTCACGCACTTAAAGCACAGCTGACTGCAGGGTTATCAGGTCATAACCTTGGACAATTATATATTTTCGATAAAAAAATTCGACGCAGGCTAGTTTGGCACTTTCGACAGAGATGCTGATGTTTCGGGCTGCGGTTCTGCTGGCGTTCTCATACCTCACGGTTTTGGGGTTCCCTGGAATCCCACGGACTGAGCACGAAGACGAGGAAGCGTCCACGTCTACTGTGGGGCTGGACATCGACGCAGAAGCGGAGAACGTGGAGCCAGTGCGGGGGAATGTGCGCGTGGTGCAGGTGCTACCTGGGGCCTTTGCAGAGTCCCTGCTCTTCAGAAGGGCCAGGGCCGACCTTCCCTCACCATCGCTGGGGCTTCCTCCTGTCCTGCATCGAGCGGCTCCGGGTACAGCCTTCCGCTCACCCTTCCTTATCCCGAGCCGGGCGGCTGCACCGGGCCAGGCCCTGGGGGCGATCGGTAAACTCCATTCCCCTGCGAGGGTGGAAGAGCTGCCAAGTGAGCAGAAGAATGCCCCGGACCTGTGGCGGAGGGTGATCCAAAAAGGGAACCGTGCACAGACAGTGCTGCCTCTTACACAAAGCGACATCTCCAAGTCCTCCTGCAAGGCCATACCGTTCACTCAGGTGAGTGAGGAAAGCTCCGGCCCAGTGGTAGTTGAGGCTCTTAAATGAGGAATCATCTCCACTGCTTATTATTTTTTTTTACCAGAGCTTTGATTTCCCTGCTCTTATTGTGTTGTTTTCAGTCCTTGTGACCTCAGCCCTCTGAAATCTCCCTATCTAGTCAAACCTGGTCACATTACAATTGTTTTAAGTAGGTCTCCCATTATTTGACCTACCTCCACTTTCTCATCTTTTTTCTCCTGCTCATTTCACCCAATTATGATGTACTTCTATGTTAAACTCCCTTGTTAAATTAAAACCCTGGTCCATGGCTTACTTTTTTCATACTCTTCAAATATTTCTTTTAAATTCTTACTGCCCTGTCATATAGTGCAATGCATGGAGCCTTTTGAAGGAGACCCAACTCTCCACACAAGCCTCCATCTGTATTATGTACCCTAGTTTTCTGCCTACTCCTGCCACTTCTTTTCTCCTGATCCTACCACGCTTTTCTATTGCCGCCTGACATCTCGAAGCTATATTTTTTCTTTTCTTTTTTCTAACACATCTCAACCCGGCCATCAATAACTCTGCCCTGTCAGTTCCTGGAATGCCTGGAACGGTTTTAAAGCTGAACTATCTAAAAAAAAAAATTAAGTAAATGAATGTGTGTCTGCGGGCTCCTGTTCTCATCTCTGCCTCCCCAGTCTCCTTCAGGGCCTTCGTAGGTTAGGCTTTCGTTCTTCACGCTGTCTGTCTCTCATATGCTTTTCTTTGTATGAAAGTTGTTATTGGCCTGTGGTTCCCATAACACTTCTGGTGCCTGTCAGTGTTAGGTTTGGTTTGGAAGAGCAGTAACCGAGAGTAACAGAGGTTTGTCGTTACAGTCCCCATCAATATTTAAGAACTTTAGAAAACGAAATGACCGGCTGTTCCTTCCATCTCAGAGTTCCCCCGGAGATTCTTGAGTGACTGATTATACAGTGAGAGAGGCGCTGCAGGGGGGAAACTAATGGATGAGCACCCCCATCCTTGAAAGAGCCAATGTAATACGCTCGTGCAGGCCGCGGCGCTGAAAGAGCCGGTGCTCTGGTCGCCGGGATAGAGGTGAGAGGTGCACTGGCAGAATTCACGGTGCGCCAAGGCAGCACAGAATAGCACCGGGGGGGGGGGGGGGGGGGGGGGGTTCAGGAGTTATGTTTCAGGTGCACGTGCAGAATGAGGTGCGTTCCTGGCACACACCGGAACAGCAAACAGTGTGTGTTGCTGGAATGAACAGGGTAAGGTGCTTGTGGGTACCAGCGGTGGAGTAACAAGTGCAGCTGCCGAGCAGGGCTGAGCCTGTGCACTCATGAATCCGAGCACCCACGGCCAGTCGCGGTCTCAGGACTGCACACGCCTGGTAACATCCCTGCCCGGAGGGGCACAGCGAGCCAAAGTCAAACCACGGACTGTGTGGCTCTCGGACGGGCACATAGGTGGGACAATCGGCAGCGCTGGATGCTAGCTGAGCGCTCTTACTGCATCAATTGGCAGTGGCAAGTATGTTTCTGTTTGATTAGAGATCTGAAGCTCTACATTGCTAGGTGTGAGTAATTCAGTCTGTCAAGAGATCAGAACAGAAACACTATGTACCAGGTGGGAGTAATTCACCCTGTCCACAGATGATGCTCTCCCCAGTCGAGTGAGGGCAGCACAAACCGTTTGTGGATCTCAAGCTGCCCCGTGATGGGTTTCTGTTCACAGTTCTCAAGCTTTCCTCTATCAGTGTGTATAGCCGCAAGTCCTATCCACAGATGTCAGGCTGTGCCAGGCGTGAGTAGCTGATCCCATTCAGGGGTGCCAGGCTCTGTCAGGGGCGAGCAGTTTACCTTTCCTAGATAGTGCAGTCCGTTTCATGTCAAGTAAGCGTGAGTAGCTCTCGCAGTACACATATCTCACACCGTCCCTCGTCAGGTGCGAGGATCTTATCCACGGAACTCGATGTGTCGGGTGTGATTATGTCTCAGTCCCCAGCAGATCTTAAGCTGTCCCACGTGGGCTCGTGATGCTCGCCCAGACACCTATCTGACGCGTTGCCTTGGCGGGTGTGGGTGGCTCACCCAGTCATCCATGTCAGGTGCTAGGTGTTCATCTGGTCTTGCTTTTCATTTGCGCTTCGACACGTGCAGCCTTAAACGTGTGGTGAAAACAAACAAGGTAGGGCCAGAATGTAAAGAAACACACACAGCTGGTTCTCTAGCTCGTACCTGGCATTAGTGAAGGGGAGAGGGTCTTTCGGCTCCTGGACATTTCACCGCGCACGGCCAAAGCACAATTAGTGTGATACACGGGGTATCTCTCTGGCTCTGAGGTAGGCCAGTTGGGTAGAGCGCCAGCGCTGCTTTCTGATCAGATCTTTGGGGGTCACAGAATTGAGTGTCGATGCTTGTTTGCGAGTCTGAGTGTCCTGTAATATCTAGATCTAAAAGTCTCGTGTAAAGAACTTTGGTTATGAATGCTTAGAAGGTTGAAAGGTTACTATCACCCTAGCTCTGTTCACCATATAGCTGGAGCCTCTATGTGCCTCCACATGCACACTTCATGTCGGTATCTTTTTCCCCTAAACAGACAATCTCCAGAGAGGGCTGTGCCTCCGCCAAGATCCAGAACCGATTCTGCTTCGGACAGTGCAGCTCCTTCTACGTCCCGGGCACTCTGACGGGCGCGTCCCGGCCGTGCTCCGGCTGCGCCCCCAGCCGCATCCGCAGAATCACCGTCCCCCTGCATTGCGAGAATGAGGTGCTGGTGCGGGAGGAGGTGGTGACGCTGGTGGAAGAGTGCCAGTGCGAGGCGCAGGGAGAGACGGATGCCCTGCGCCACCTGAGCGCCCTGAGCCTCCAGAGCTGAGTGTCGGGGCTGTGACGTCGACACCTACCGTCTGCTGCGCGGGGTGACCAAGCAACCACAGGGGCGTCGGAAGTTGGAACTGTGCTCCCAAACACGCGCTTGACACCTTTTAACCCTTTTTGACATTTTAGTATTTACTGCCTCTTCCTCTGAAACCCTCTGAATACCCGCCGTATTGTAATATGTTTTAAGCTATTGTGTGTCCCACGGACAGTGCTCTCCAGTGTGCGTCCCCACAGCGACCAGCTCATTCTTTCTAAAAAGGGTTATTTAGTTATTCTTCAGACCTGGCCGATAAATGCAGAATGTTCGCTTTTCCAACAATTTTTGTGCCAAACCTTAAAAAAAGCCAAACACATTACGCAACAATGCACTTTACCACATAAGTGGAACGTCCTTTTGCAGCAGCAGGAAACAATTCCTTTGAAATCAGAAGCTTGACTTTTCACTATTATTGATTGTTGAGAAGTGCCGAGTGTTATTGTTCAAACATGTCTGCTTACTTTTCTGGATGGCAGGAAGCATCAAATATGTAAAAAGTACATGCTTTACTCACACTTTTAATTATCAGGAAATATGACCATGCAAACTTTCCGTTTTTGCCTATAGACATTCAGTCAACTGCAGGCAAAACTGAATATCAAATATTTTAAAACGTTTTTTAATAGCGGGATCAAAGTCTTTTGATGTGGTTAGTTCTGCTGCTGATGTACTTTCCCGGTTTCATACACGTCTCCCAAAGGGGCCACGTCTGTAGCTCTTCTTGAGGACTGGTCCTTGAGAGGGGGTTGGCTTCCAAGCTTTCTGCCTCTGCAAGTCTCTTATCCAAGTGCTGCAGAACATTGGTGGAAGGCGTACGACAAGGAACTGATTCTTAGCACATATTGACGACGAGCACACAAGGTTGCTTTAGGTACACCTGTACATACATTATCGACACGGGGCCTTGATTCGAGTCCTCAAGAATTCCGACAATTCTCTTCCTGGCCGGGGAGGTGGAACTCCAAGTTTGGAAGGAGAACCTGTGGTAGTCTGTGTTTTTCCCCAACTGGCAATCGCTGTTTATTTCTTACTTTTACTTCCTAATTCTACTGCAACATAATGCTAACCTTATGGTGGGTACAAGGAGGGTAGAGTTATGCTCGTGCAGCTCCACCCTGGTGGCTTCACTCATATTTTTTATGGACAGCACACACACAGCTGTATTCATCGTTAGTGGGGCAGGCGCAGTGGCATCAGTGCATGAAGTGTGTGGCGTCCATTGCACAGTTATCATTTACTTGTACTTTCCATCCAGGGTCAGAGAGGCCCATTTTCTTACTTGCAGTAGGGCTCTTGATACTCCTGCAACGCCATTGCACATGCACGAAGGTGTCCCTAACGTGAAATGCACTATTTCCGTCTTTCTAAGCCCCATATACAACTCAGCGAGTGCCATCAAATGTTTACCTGAAGCCAACGTGCTTTTTCTGCCATTCCCCTCACCTGCCTGCCCTTGGGTGTATTTATGTGTCTAACACCTTATTAAATAATTCCCCCCTAGTAGAATATATATCCGCCGGTTTTAGCTTCATATGGCCTTCAGATCATGTGTCTGTGGCTGAACAATCGATGGTACAAATCAGACTTGCAGATTATTATGAGTTTTAGGGATGATATATTTGCATTCACATGTGCCACCAGAATATCCTTTGTGCTGCTTATTGCATCCTGAATTACCCAACCAAGCTCTCATCTTGTGGGTGATGCTGCGTACTACTCCCTCTGTATCCTTCCATCACCTTCCTCATGTCTAAGGATTTCTTTTTGTATAAAATTGTGACGTCACATATTTGTTTACTGTAAAATAGAGATTAATATAATTGTACATATAACAAAATATTGTTTATTTGTAACAACTACTGCATTCTTAGCAGTAGGCCTGAACCAGACTGACTAAATTATGGTCAATAAACGTGTACAAATATATTTTGCTGTCTGTGTCTTTTATATTGCTTTTTATTTTCCAGTATTCAGTTATTGTTTAGCATTTTGCATTAATTCCCATAATGTGGCATTTTCAGATATAATGATGCTGTAGCATTGTTTTTCCAAGAGTGAGCACTTTGAACCAGGAGAAAGATACTGGCCTAAATACAGAAGTTGACCAGTTCGAAGAGTTATCAGTGCCTCCAAAAGTCCTTAGGCCTTTCGCTTCATTCACTTCTCCAATTAAACATGATGGGGGATATATTCACAATACTAAAATTACTGATGAGTACATCACACGCAGGTTTACTCTGACACTTTTGAATAGCTTTACTACTTTTGGCTGTACACCACGTATTAGTGTAAAGTTACTCAAAAGTGTAGGCTTGCATGTCCCCATCTCATTAATTCAGGGATTGGAGCCTAATTTACAAGGGTAAAGTTACTACCTGTAACTTTCACACGTAGGTGGAGGTCTCTGCCACTAGGGCAGAGATCTCCCTATGTTAATGGATTGGGAAAAGTTAAAAAGATTACTAAATTTACAAAATAAATTATTAAACATATTTTATTGTTAAATAATTATGTAAATTAATTTAAAATATTTGTTTGAAATGTATAGCAAAATAAAAAACAATGCTACTGCATTAACTTAATTTATAATTAAATCTTTAATTATTTCTTATATATTAAATGTAAATATTTTGTTAGATTTACAGTTGAAAAAATATCAGTTAAAATATAAAATGTATATTTGTTTGATATATGTTCAGAAATATTCAACGTTTTGTATAGAATATCTTTAAAAAATAATATATATATATGTTTTTATAAATGAAAGTTACATTCATGTTCAAATTGACATACATATGTTTAAATATCAATTCATATTTAAGCTTTATTTATATTTTTTAATTTTTTTTAGAGTTTTATATAGGGCGAACTAGACCCGAAGATATCAGGTATCAGAGCGCTTTACATGAGCACTAGTTTCGTTACAGATGGACACCATCATTTTTGTAAGGCACGGGGAGATTAAGTTATTTGCCCAGAATCGAAGGGTGTTTTGCGTCGTTGCCGAGACTCGAGGTCGACTGCTCTAGCCGTTAGGCTACATCCTCTCCCCAATATATACTTTTTTACATTAAATGAAATGGTTTTAAAAAAAAAAATGTTAAAATAAGTTGATTTAATTGAATGTTAGTTCCTACGGTCCTTTATTCTAAGTCCCTGCCTCTTTATTTGGATTTTAGGATGTTGTAGTACCAGTGGTTGCCCATGTATGGTGCTGGACCTACTCCAGTTCTGAGATGGAGTACATTTACAACTGTTTAGTGTTTTTGTTTTTTTACTGCAGCAACTATAGAAGTATAGTTTTTAAATAACAATGGGCTTACTCTGTTGTAGGTGGGTTTATGTCCTCCCTAAACCCTTCACTTGCCCTGCCTTAACCCATCCTAACTTCTCTGTAAACCCCTCCTTTCGCCTCCCTTCCACCCTCCCATGTGCTTGTAAATATTCCTAATTTTCCAGACACTCTCCCTATCCCTCCCACATTACAACTAAAACTAATACCTACCTACATGCGTGGAAATCTTTGCAGTTGGGGTAGAGATCTCTGTACATAAAATATAGGAGAGGCCATAGCGTAGACCTTTGCACGTACGTCAGTGAATAGCATATTGTAGTATGTGAGTAGTACTATGATTATACTACAAAAGTGTGCTACGAAATTTAGATTGTGAATAGGCCACACATGTGCTGTGACCCTTTGAAAAATGGTTTTATCAGAGACATGAATGTGGATTTGTGTCTGACTCTGCTGCATCTCTACTCTGCACTGCTCTACTTCCCACTTATGGGCTCAGTCCACATTCCTTTGCCTTTCTGATTAAGGATTATTGTGTAATTGTAAATGGTTCAGTATCTGTCAGTGTTGCATCTTTTTCGTCACTAGTAGGTGATTAACACTCCCAATTCATCCCATGATGTGTTGGAAAACCATGCAAGCAAATACCTCAAGCATTCTACCTGAACCAGACTGACTAAATTATGGTCAATAAACGTGTACAATAATATTTTACTTTCTGTGACTTTCAATTTGTACTTTATTTTTAAATATTCGGTTATTGTTTAGCATTTTGCATGAATTCCCTTAATGGGGCATTCTCCAAATATAGCAACACTATAGCGTTATTTTTCCAAGAGCAAACACCTAGCACCAGGAGAAAGAACTTCTAAATACAGAAGTTGAATGGTTTGAAAAGTAATCAGTGCCTCTAAAAGTCCACTAGTCCTGACGTCACTTCAGTCACATAACCACTTAAATATGAATGGGGCTATTCACAATGGTAAAAAAAAAAAATGACGTGTGTTAATCACATGTAAGTGTACTCTAATACTTTTGAATAACTTTACAACTTCTGGCTGGTCACCATTTCGAAGTGTAAGGTTATTCAAAAGTGCAAGCTTACAAGTTTCCACCCCCTGTATCAGGGGGTGGAGCCTAACTTACAAATGTGAAGTTACTACTTGTAACTTTAACACATAGGTTGAGGTGTTTGCCACTGGGCAGATATCGCCCTATGGCAAAATACAGGGAATAGTTTACTAAACTTAAAAAATAAATTAGTAAACATATTTCAATAATTAAATAGATTTAAAATATTTGTTTTAAATGTCGAACAAAATGAAACAGGCTACAGCATTAACTTACATTTTAAATACATCTTTAACTATTTCTAATATATTAAAATAATTTTTTTTAGATTTAAGTAAAAAAAAATCCCACTTAAACTATAAAATGTACAATTGTTTATTATGTAATAAAAAATATTTTAAGTTGTGCATACGATTAATAAAAAAAAAAAATTAAAATAATAAAGTTCCATTAATGTTTACATTAAAAAAATGTGTGAACATATTTTTTAATCAGCTAATATTTAAGTTTTATTTGTACATTAAATTAAAGTTATATCTTTGAAAAGTTTAAAATAAGTTAATTTATTTTAACATTGGTTCCTACGGTCTTGTATTTTGGTCTCTACCTCCTATATTTTCTATGAGGGGGTGTTGTAGTGCCTGCATTTGACCATGTGTGTTGCTCGACTTAGTCCAGCTCTGAGATGGATTACATTTACAACTGTTTTGTCTTTTTTAACTGTAGTAACCATAGCAGTGCAGCTTGTGAATAGCAATGGGCTCACCCGTTTGTGGGTGGGTTTATGTCTTCTCTAAAACCTTCTCTAGCTCTACCTTAACTCCTCCTTACTCCTCTCTAAGCCCTTCCCTAGTCATCCCTTAACCCCTTCTTCCTCTTCCCTAGTATCCTAACATGTACTTGTAAACATTCCTAATTGTGAGGTTCTAGGTGCGCTATATGACATGGCTGTGGGGCCTTATCGTGGAGTACACTCACAGATACCATCTTGGGTCCAGTCAGTATCATTTACTTAACCTTAGCTCAACCCTGGGTAGCTTTGCCTACGAGGCGTAAGGCTTAGCAATGGAACTTAGTGTAAAGCATTTAGCAGCACAAAACAACGGAATAAGAAAGTCACACAACAAGCAAATCTCTCAACAGTTTATAAAATACATCATATTTTTATAAATCTTTAGTGTTCTTGGTCATCAAAATCAACAAGAGGGTTCAGGAGATATCGATTTTTTTTTTTGATAAACACATTTTTATTGTTTCAAGAGAATGCAACCACCAATGCTTCAACATTGCAGAATACCGATAGTGACACATTACATCGAGAAGAACACATACATTACACTCAGACCCGCCCTCCCGCGGTGAACAGCATAATGTGCGGATGGGACAAGCTAGTCCACGGCACCCAACCATTTGCCCCACACCCTCCGGTATTTCTTGATTTGATTTTTATATTTGTAGAGCGCGCGAATGCCCGAAGGCGTCTTGGCGCTAATTGTTGGATACACCAGATTACTGCGGAATGCTTAACATGGGTATAGCCATGTTTTGACTGCCTTTCTGAAGGCCATAAGCGTTGGGCTGTTTTTTATGTTAAAGGGTAGGAGGTTCCAAAGCTTGGATGTCCTCAGCAAGAAACTTCTTCCTCCCCATCTGTTCTGTCTGAACTTGGGTACTTGGACGAGTTTAGCATTAATGGATCTAAGGCTTCTAACTGGGACATACCATTTAAATTGGGTTCTCGGGAAATGAGGTCCTGACCCGTGGAGGGCCTTATATGCCAAACACAAGGATTTAAATTGTATCCTTTTGTCCACGGGCAGCCAGTGTAGGTCCTTTAGTATGTTGGAGACTGACTCAGATCTAGGGATGTCCAACACCAATCTTGCTGCTGCATTCTGGAGACGTTGCAATTTGGTAAGATATTGTGTTTGGATCCCAGTGTATAAGGCATTGCCATAGTCCAATTTGGACATGGCGAGCGCGGTAACCACTGTTTTCCGTGAATCCAAGGGGATAAATGGGCATATTCTTCTAATCATTTTTAGTATGTACCAGATGGAGGATGAAAGATTATTAATTTGGGCATTGTAGGTCAATTTATCATCGAATATAAATCCGAGATTTTTGACTTTCCCTACTGGGATTGGGCAGTCACCTAGAGTGTCAGGCCACCATCTAGGGGACCAGAGATCGGTCTTAGTACCCAGCAGCATGACCTCGGTCTTATCGCCGTTCAGCTTTAAACAGTTGTCTTGCATCCATTTGTTCACTTGAATCAAACAATCCCTAAAGCGATCTGCTGTTTCGTTTATGTTGCCAAATACTGCCACCACTATTTGTGTGCCATCTGCATACGAGACCGGAATAAACCCATCATTTCTAATAATTGATGCCAGAGGAGCAACATAAATGTTGAAAAGAGTGGGGCTTAAAGCCTAGCCCTGAGGTACACCACACGGTGTCCTGAAAGGGTTGGAGGCACATTCTCCCAGAGTGACTGAGAAGGATCTATCTTTCAGAAAGGAAGACATCAGCTGACGCACAGGGTCTTGGATCCCCAGTTCATCCAGGCAGGCCAGGAGGATGTCATGGTTCACGGTGTCGAAGGCCGCCGATAGATCTAACAGGATCAAGGCGGCCTTCCCTCCTTTATCCAGAGAATCTCTAAGCCCTTCAGCTGCCTTGACCAGTGCTGTTTCCGTACCATGCTGCTCCCTAAACCCATATTGTGAGGTATCCAAGTAATTTCTCGATGCTATTAGGTCCTTCAATTGTTTGTTAAGCAGCTTCTCCAGCACCTTAGCTGGGAAGGGTATTCTAGAAATAGGTCGATAGCTACTGGGTTCGTTAGGGTCCAAATTACTATTTTTTAGAAGTGGGATGACTGATGCAGTTTTCCAGGCATCTGGGAAGATTCCCGAATGAATTATCTCATAGAACAAGCCATGTAGCTGTTCACTGAGTATCTCTGGAAATAAGTGCATTATCTTAGGCGGGCAAGGGTCAGTTGGGTTCCCGGATCTGATGATTTCCACCACCTGACAGATCTGTTCTACAGAAGGGACCGTAAAACAGAAGTCCATTTTAGGCCTAAAAATGTCTGGCTCTCGATTGGGGTCGATTAATGAGATCATAATAGTGTGGTTGCTCTTAAATAGTTCAAACACTTTGGAGACTTTATCCACAAAGAACTTTCCTAAGTTGTTGCATAGCTCGACGGTACAATCCAATTGGTTCCTGACAGGAGGCCCTGCTAGTTTTTTGATAGTCACGAAAAGCTCCTTACAGGAATTCTTAGCCTCTTTAATTTTCCTCGTAAAATAATTACTCTTTTCCCCTATAACAAGTTTTTTGTAATCTGATAAAGTTTTGGCATAGTCATTTTTTAAGTTTTGATCATAGTTTGATCTCCACTTCCTCTCAGCCCTTCTACAAACTTGTTTTTGTGCCCTGAGTTTTTCTGTGAACCAAGGTTATGAAGGTTTTTTCCGTTTTGGAACGAAACATTTGGTAGGTACCACCATATTTACCGCTGTCTTTATCCAAGAGGATATCCTCTCGGCTAGCTGATTGCTGTCTAGCGCATGTTCAGGTTTCGTCCTGAGGAGTATTTCATGTAGCTCCGGGATGTCAATTTTAGCCCAGTCTTGGTACGAGACTGATTTCTGACTATTAGACAGACTCGGCTGCTCCGGATTCACGGTGATCGAAAATATAATAGCTTTATGATCAGACCATGGGACAGGTAGTATCTCTATGACTTCCACATTAGGGTTGGATGACTCTTTTTACTTGCTCTGATCTCGGTCAGAAGCGAGAGGTTGCTTTAACTGTTTTTAAAATTAATGCTGGAATTATGATGACGATATTTTTGTGTTGCTTTTAAATTGTATTTGTAATTGCTGTAACTGCCTCAGTTCTGTTTTGCACTGAACTTGCCTGGCTGGTGGGAGATATAGACGCGGGTACTGGGGTTTCTTCTAGGGAATACTCCTTTGCTCTTTGGAGGTCAGCGGTCCAGTTCTTTTTGGACGCTGACCGGGACACGCACTTCCGCTTCCTCATACATTTAATCGGCCGATGACGTGGCCGCGCTGTGACTCTTTTTACTCGCTCTGATCTCGGTCAGAAGCGAGAGGTTGCTTTAACTATTTTTAAAATTAATGCTGGAATTATGATGACGATATTTTTGTGTTGCTTTTAAATTGTATTTGTAATTGCTGTAACTGCCTCAGTTCTGTTTTGCACTGAACTTGCCTGGCTGGTGGGAGATATAGACGCGGGTACTGGGGTCTCTTCTAGGGAATACTCCTTTGCTCTTTGGAGGTCAGCGGTCCAGTTCTTTTTGGACGCTGACCGGGACACGCACTTCCGCTTCCTCATACATTTAATCGGCCGATGACGTGGCCGCGCTGTGACTCTTTTTACTCGCTCTGATCTCGGTCAGAAGCGAGAGGTTGCTTTAACTGTTTTTAAAATTAATGCTGGAATTATGATGACGATATTTTTGTGTTGCTTTTAAATTGTATTTGTAATTGCTGTAACTGCCTCAGTTCTGTTTTGCACTGAACTTGCCTGGCTGGTGGGAGATATAGACGCGGGTACTGGGGTTTCTTCTAGGGAATACTCCTTTGCTCTTTGGAGGTCAGCGGTCCAGTTCTTTTTGGACGCTGACCGGGACACGCACTTCCGCTTCCTCATACATTTAATCGGCCGATGACGTGGCCGCGCTGTGACTCTTTTTACTCGCTCTGATCTCGGTCAGAAGCGAGAGGTTGTTTTAACTGTTTTTAAAATTAATGCTGGAATTATGATGACGATATTTTTGTGTTGCTTTTAAATTGTATTTGTAATTGCTGTAACTGCCTCAGTTCTGTTTTGCACTGAACTTGCCTGGCTGGTGGGAGATATAGACGCGGGTACTGGGGTCTCTTCTAGGGAATACTCCTTTGCTCTTTGGAGGTCAGCGGTCCAGTTCTTTTTTGGACGCTGACCGGGGCACGCACTTCCGCTTCCTCACACATTTAATCGGCCGATGACGTGGCCGCGCAGCGGACGCGCGCAGCGGGTGCGCGCAGCGGGCGCGCCGAAGGCGCGCACAAGGCAAGCCCATCTGCGCCCGTCCGCGCCTGGACGGGACTGGTGGCTGTAACCCCTGATCCTCATGGTATTATGGATCTTCGCTACACTAGGGAGCAGCTGTTGGCATGCAGACACAATTTGAGTATTAAGTGTGCGCACACTGTGCGTGTAGGGGAGGGGATTACCTCCTGCTCATTCTGTGACTTCAGGTTTAGTGTTTGGCAGCCCACTACCCTGGAGGGAACTGAGGAGTGCAAGGACAAGCCCCTCTCCCTGCTTCTTCTCAATTGTCGCTCCCTACCTAAGCACTCCTGCGAAATATATCTACTCCTTGAAGAAAGGAGTCCAGATGTCCTTTTCTTAACGGAGACCTGGACCAACGTGGACTCGGATGCCGATGTGGTTCAGGCTCTCCCCCCTGACTATGCTATTTTAAGGCAAGATCGGGTAGGTGGCCGTGGGGGAGGGATCGCTATTATATACAGAAATACTTATAGGTGTCGGTCTACCACGAGCCCCCTTGTTGATTGCGAAAGTCTTTCTTTTGAGTTATGTTTCTCATCCACCTGCACCTTCTCTGGGATCCTGATATACCGCCCCCCTGGAGTATGCACTAGTTTCTGTAAGAATCTCTTGGATAATGCCATCAATAGGGTGACTCTCTCCTCTAATTTCTCGATTTTGGGTGATTTAAAAATATACACCTTGATGAAGTGGACTCTACCGTCTCTCAGGACCTTATTGAGGGGCTGGGAACTTTCCAACTTAAGCAAATCGTGCATGGCCCCACCCCTAAATTAGGACATCTCCTTGATCCCTTATTCACCAACCTCACAAATATTGTTTATAGGGAGGCTATTGTGATCCCATGGTCGGATCATTTTTTATTATCATTTAGCTGGACCGCCTGCGATTTTAAACAACCTTGTGTTAAAACTAAAAAAACTGGCCGCATTTGGTCTAAACCTTCCATGGAAAATTGGGTCACTAACCTGGCAACCTCCATTCCTCCTCCTCATCCGAACCCTTCGGTGGCTAATGCCAACTTTAATAGTTGGCTAGAATCCTCCCTGGACTCTGTTTTGCCGAGGAAAGAACTTTTCCTTCTAATTGGCCCCAATAAAAAGGCATGGTACTCCCAGGAACTTAGACTACTTAAGCAATCCTGTAAACGTTTGGAAAGGAAATGGAGGAAGGATTTTTCTGAGGCGAGTAAGAACAAGTACAAAGAGTCACTTAAGCTCTATAAAAATGAAATAAAGAACACGCAAGCCTCCTATTACCATGGAAAAATTGCCTCTGCATCCAATTCCCCTAGGGAAATCTTTAAAATTATGAAATCCCTGCTCACCCTTCCATCTCCTCTCATTGCCCCTGGGGATGCTCAAAAGCGGTGTGAGGAAATAGCTGATTTTTTTCGAGCAAAAATTGATAACATCTATTCTACTTTTCCTCAGACCTCTGTGACGACAAGGACCCCATGGCCTATTTGCCAGGTCATGCTGGAAGATTTCTCCCCGCTGACTCTGTTGGATCTACAGAGGTTTCTGCGGGAGCTTAAATCTGGGTTCCCAGCCGACCCCGCTCCTCCTTCCATTCTTAATTTGGCTTGGGACACTGTTTCCCCAGTCATTTTGCAGGTAGTTAATTCCTCGCTCAAAACTGGGCAGGTGCCGGTGCTCTGGAAACAGGCCAGAGTTAAAGCCCTTCTTAAAAAACCTAGCTTAGACCCTGAAGACTGGGCGAATTATCGTCCCATCTCTTTGTTGCCAGGGATAGGTAAGATAGCCGAGAAACATGCCAACTCAATACTGGCAGGTTTCTTGGAGGAGAATAATCGCCTCCACCCCACTCAGACAGGTTTTAGGCGTCATCAGGGCACGGAGACGGCCTTACTTGCGGTGATCGAAGAGTCAAGAAAGATCCTGGACAATGGAGGCTGTGCTGCAATCATTTTATTGGAGCTCAGCGCAGCCTTCGACACGGTGAATCATCAAATTATGATTCAGAGGCTTGGGGAGATGGGAGTAGGGGGGACTGCCCTTAAGTGGTTGCAGTCCTTTTTGGCTGATCGGTCATTTGCGGTCTTTGAGGAGGACGCCCTCTCTAGTCAGATTCCTCTGCGTTGTGGGGTTCCCCAGGGCTCCTCTCTCAGCCCCACCATGTTTAATATCTACATGAGGTCCCTCGCGGAGGTGGTAGCCCCGTGGCGAATCCACACTGTTATGTATGCCGACGACACCCAGTTGGTCGTCTCTCTTAGTCAGCAAGATCGTGGTAAGTCAACCTTGACTGCCTGTCTGGAGAAGGTCTCTCAGTGGATGGAGTTATCCTTCCTTAAACTGAATGGGACCAAGACGGAAATTATGATCTTAGGCCATGCTCCTCCTGCCAATTTGGATGCGATGTGGCCTAGCTGTCTTGGCCCCCCTCCGGCCCCCAAGACTCAGATCAAAAGTCTGGGTGTATGGTTTGACTGCAACCTAAATTTTACAGCCCAGGCGCGGAAAGTGGCGGCCGCTTGCTATGGCTTTCTCAGGTCGCTGAGGAAGATTCTTCCCCTTCTCCCGTTCGAGGCGAGGCGGCTACTGGTCCAAGCTTTGGTTCTTTCACGGCTGGAATACGCAAATGCAATCTATTTGGGAGCGCCTTTAAAAACTACACAGACTCTTCAGACCGTTCAAAATTGTGCAGCTCGCCTCCTAATGAATGTCCCTAAACGCAGCTCGGCTAGGTTAGCCATTAGGCAGCTGCATTGGCTCCCAGTTCTGGAGAGAATTAGGTTCAAGTCCATGTGTATCGTCCACAAGTCACTTGGAGGTGTCGGTCCTCCTTTGACTGAGCCCATGGTACAGCTATATTGGACTGATAGAACTCTTAGATCCAGCAACAAACGACTTCTTGTGGTTCCTCTGATTAAAAGGGCAAGGACGGGGGGACGCCGGTTTCCTTTTCATGCTGCAATGTTGTGGAACAGGCTCCCACAAAATATTCGTCTGGAGCAGGACTATCCTGAATTTAGGAGGCAGTTGAAGACTTTTCTCTTCCCGTAATTGGTAGTTAGTGAGAAGAGGTCACAGGAAGCGCTGGGATGCCCTCGGGTAGCCATGCGCTATATAAGTATGTATTCATTCATTCATTCATGAGAAGATCCCATCCAGTGTGTGTCCAGCCACGTGGGTGCCCTGCTTAACAAGCTGGTCCAGGGAAAGTCCAGACATAGCTTCGATCAGTTCGGCTGTATTAGTGTCTGTTAATTTTTCTAAGTGATAGTTGAAGTCCCCTAGAATTGTAAAATCTGATCCTAGCAGACTTGATTCTAGGATAGGGCTTAAGATTGATAGCAAAGGGGTCCTATCCCTAGGGGGTCTGTATAGCAAAAGGCCTCTTAGTGTATAATTTTTAGAGAGTGTAATCTGAAATTGAAGCATTTCACAGTCTGAGGAGCTCCTCACGATTGAGCTGTGGACATGCAGCGCTTCTCTACATCGAATCGCAAGCCCCCCCCCGTTTCCCTATTCTTTCAGCTCTAGTGGCAGTGTAACCTGACGGTAGTGCTAATGCAATATCTGGGTCCGATGTCCCATCAGCCCATGTCTCTGTAATAAAGGCAGCATCCAGATTATGTGTTTCCAATAGTTCTGCAATATCTGTATTATGTTTTATTAAGGATCTAGAGTTTATTAGTACTGCCCTAAAAATCGTCACCCTCCTTTTATTTTTGAAGGCATAGTTATGTGATTCCAAATTTTTTATTCTAGCAAAGTTAAAGGACATTTTACAGAGCTCACAGCGCTTGATCTCGTCCTTTAAATCCAACCGTCGGCAGTGGTGATTACCTGCTAGCTTGCCCAGCTCATGTATCTCCTCACTAGTGAACGTAATCCTACCAGTGTTCCTTTCCTCTGTTCCAGGGGTCCTGGCCCTAGGCTCGGTCCAGGCGCGGACGGGCGCAGACGGGCTTGCCTTTGGCGCGCCGCCGGCGCGCCCGCTGCGCGTTCTCTCAGGCATATTGTTAAGTAGGCTGTCTGTGCCTGAGCACTAGCCCACTCACCAGCCGGAAGCCGATGACACCCCCGTGCCTTGTACAAGGGTTTCTCTTGTGCCGCACACCAATCCACCCCCTTTCTCCATCTGGCCGAGCTGGGAGGTGTAGGACATTTCCATGAGGCGGCTATGTCCCGTTTTGCCACGACCATGGCTGTATTATAAAATATCTCCTCGTTCCTGGACCCATCAAGGCCGTCCGTAATCCCTAAGATGGAGTGACGTTGATCATGCGGAACCTCCCACCCCAGGACCTCGGACAGCTCCGTTTCAATCTCTCCCCAGAACTGCGCCAATCGGGGGCAAGCCCATACCATGTGGAAGAAGTCGTCCGGATCATGGCTGCAGCATGTGCGTGAGGCGGATGGGGAGAGGCCGGCTCGATACAGGCGCTGTGGGGTTAGATAGACAGCGTGTATGTAGTATAATTGGATCAGGCGGAGCTTGGCGGATGCAGTGACTGTCCTGGGTGACATGAGAGCGTCCCACCAGTCCACCTCCTCCAGGGGGCCCACCCATTCCTCCCATTGGTCCTGAAGTCGGTCGAGCGAGGTCGGGGTGTTGTTGATCAATTTCTTGTAGATACGGGAAATACCCCCCCTCCCCAGATCGCCCAACTCGGTCTGTGCTTCAGGGGGACTGTACTCAGGAATCCTAGTGTCCTCTGGCAAATGTACGTGGAGGGCGTGCCGCAACTGTAAGTACTTATAAAATTGTGATGAATGGAGGGAATACTTGGATTGGAGGTCTTTAAAGGATCTCACATGGCCGTTCGCCCACACATCACCAAGCTGAGAGTTCCTGATATGATCCCACTGACGGAACCCCTGCAGTCCACTGACCTCCCGGAGCCAAGTACCGTGCCATAGAGGCGTGTGCTGAGTGAGTTTGCGCGTCCACTTGGTATGCCTTAAAGCAGCCCGCCAGGCCAGAAGCACGGAGCGCGTGACGTCAAGCAAGGAGGACGGGAGGGGTTCTCCGTACATGAGGGATTGAATTCGAGGCAGACCGAGTTCACTCAGCTCACGCCTATACGCTGGGTCTGACCACCCCCCATTGAACCAGTCATGAATACACAACAGCCGAGTTGCCAGGTAGTAGAGATATTAATGCGTCATCCCCATGCCCCCATCAAATGTTGGAATCTGACAGGTACGCAATGCCATCCGGGCCCTCCTACCCCCCACAGGAATTTAGCAGCCAAAGTGTCAATCTCCCAAAACCACACCCGCGGAAAGCAAAAGGGGGTGTTTTGATGGACATAAAGAAATCTGGGGAGAATCAGCATTTTAAACAAGGCGACCCTCCCTAAAGGGTTCAGTGGCAATGTCTGCCATTTGTGTAGATCTGCCTTCGCCTTCTTCACAAGCGGGGTGACGTTGAGAGACCATCCCAGTTCCGGGAGGAGCGTGACCCATATCCCGAGATATTTGAAGGACTGACGTCAAAGCGGTATCCTAGACTGCCAGTCGAAACATTCTCTAGAGAGATGGAGCGGGACAAGAATCGACTTGTTGGCGTTCATGTGGAGGCCAGAGGTTTGCCCAAAGGAATGCAGAATCTGGAGACAGCGGGGACCCGACTGCGCAGGGTCGGTTAAGAAAAGCAAGACGTCATCCGCATAAAGAGCAATATTATCCACTTCAGAGTTGGGCCACTCCCACCCCCGAATAAGTCTTTCAGACCGAATCAGGGCCGCTAGGGGTTCCATCGCCAAAGCGAAGAGAAGGGGCGAGAGGGGGCATCCCTGTCTCGTTCCCTGTTGGAAAGGGAAGGCGTCAGAGAGAACCCCATTGACCAGGACTCGTGCCCGAGGCGGGGTATACAGTACCCCAACCAGCTGACGGAAGCGCGGGCCAAAGCCCATCGCTTCCAACACGTCATCTAGGTACGTCCAATCTACCGAATCAAACGCCTTCTCAAAGTCAATTAGAAGGAGTGCCAAATAAGGAGAAAGGACTTGTCGGTGAGCCAGGGCCAGGTGCAGGCGTCGAAGGCAATGTCTGGTGCCTCGTTGGGGCATAAAACCACACTGGTCCAGATGTACCAACGTAGTAAGGTAGGGCTTCAGCCGTTGGGCGAGAATCGCTGCATACACTTTGACGTCCTTGTTAATAAGGGAGATGGGACGGTAGTCAGAGCAGTGGGGAGATGGTGGTTGGGACTTTGGGAGGACCACAATAGTGGCCATATCAGTTTCGGGTGGGAAGGAACCTCTCTCCAGAGCCTCGGCGTACAGGTCAGCGAGGCGGGGCACAAGGACCTCACGGTAGGCTGCATAGTATTCCTGGGGAAGGCCGTCAGGGCCGGGGGTCTTGCCCTACGATGTGGACGTGATGGCTTTGCTAATCTCGTCGTGCGAGATAGAGCGGTCAAGATCAGCTTGGGCGTTAGAGTCTAGCTGAGGGAGGAGGGCATCCGTCCGACCCAACAGCTCACGCAGCTTCAGACTTGGGATCCGTTTGGCGTAGAGCTGGCGGTAGAAGGCGGCGAACGCACCGGCCATAGCTACAGGGGATTGCTGCAACGACCCCCCTTGATCCAATATCTCCGGGATAATACGTTTCTCTCTGGGCTATGTGGCATGCCTATGTAGGATTGTGCCGTTTTTATCGCCCCATCCGTATACCCTGGCCACAGACGATCTCCACAGGAGCTTGGCCGCTTCCAGCGAGAGATGTTTGATTTTGCTTCGAACACTCACGAGGCGCCACTCCAGAGTCGCGTCACCCACCGTGGAGGGGGAGCACTCTAAGCGCAAAGCCTGTGCCTCCAGTGAAGTGATCTGCAACAATTTCGCCCAACGCTGCCACTGGACATGACCCTTGGCAAAGCCCCGAATAGTGGCCTTACCCGCCTCCCGCAAAGTACCCAGGGATGAAACAGATCCCTCATTAGTGACAAAGTAGCCCTGCAGCTCCACTCCCACCGCCTTTTGGAAGTCCTTGTCTTGAAGAAACCATGCGTTCAGCCGCCACATGGGGCGGGAGTGGGGGGGGGGAGTACCTGTATGGAGGAGCAACGGGGAGTGGTCAGAGATACCTCTCGGAAGTATGCGGACATCTTGGATCTTGGAGCAATCCGTAGACGGGATAAAGATTGAGTCTATGCGCGCTTGCGTGTGATGAGCCGCAGATGTGTGCGTGAACTGCTTAGCGCGCGGGTGCCAGATCCGCCATGCGTCGCAGAGGCCATGGGCTTCAGCCCAGCTCGTTAGTTGTCTCGCCTGGGCCATCCGGGAAATGGACGGGGTCCCTGTCGTGTCGACAAGCGGGGAGGAAACCGTGTTAAAATCCCCCCCAATGACTGTGGGCCCCAGGGGGAAGGTGGGTAGCAGGGTGGAGGATTGTTTTAGAGTTGTGGCAAGCATCGAGGGGGGTGAGTACATGGAAACAAGGTTAAGGGGGGTGCCCCCATGAGTACCGCAAACAATCACAAACGTGCCTTGTGGGTTGTGAATGACTTGCGTCAGCACAAAGGGAAGAGTACGCTTCAGTATTATGGCCACGCCTCGCGAACCGCGAGCAAAGCCCTAGTGCCACACCCTGTCATAACCATAACGCGCCAGAAAGGGGCAGTGATTACCCATAAGGTGAGTTTCTTGAAGTAGAAGCGCATCTATGCTGAGGCGCTGTGCATAACGCAAAACAGTCGCTCGCTTATGATGGTCTAATAGGCCATTAACGTTCCAGGATAAGATATGAAGGGCTGCTTTCAGGGGAGGACAGTTAACTCAGGCTCCATACGGTTTCGGGATTACAGGCCTCACCCGGCCCCCAGCCGCACCGCCTCTCCTCATACGCCGCAGCCGAGATGGCAGGAGGCCGTGACGGCAGGATCCGCAGGCCGCAGCAGGCCCCAGGCCAGATGAAGCCACCCACACCACCAGTCCGCCCAGAAAACGCCGGAGGATGGACACCCCCGGTCGGAGTGACACAGCAGACAGGTAGGAGGTCCATATGGGAGCAGATTAACGCTAGAGTAGAGGCGGATGACGGAGGGGTCCAGGAGCACTCTTAGAGTGCGACCGCCATCTCGACGCCTCAGGCCACGCCCCCTCGAGATATCGATTTTTAAAGTAATAAATACATTTAAATGCAACCACAAACAAACATTGGTCAACAAAACTTAGCAACTTTTGAAAATTTGAAACAGTTAGGCTCTTATTCCGATGTCCGTGAGCCCGCTACCGACAGTCCGTCGGTGGCGGGCCCTCCGACAAATACAGGAGCGGTCCGACAGCCGAATTCTGAGCGGACAGTTGGAGGAACTGACTGCTGCTTTTACCGACGGGCAGCGTTCGGACTGTAATCCCTACAATAGGGCAGGCACCGCTGTAAGGATTACAGTGCCATTTCCCTCTGCCATTTCATGGCGGTCCAACCGCCATGAAATGGCAGATGAAAAGGGACTTTGGCAGCCCCTAGCAGGTCCCCCTTCCCTCAGGGCCTCCGCAATAGGGCCAGGGGGGCACATGTGTTGCCCCGCCACACATCCATGAGCAGTGTGGCAGGCACCACGCGGTGCCTGGCACAAGGTGCATGGATGTGTAAAATATGACTTTTTCAATTGCAGCTTGTGCTGCGGCCCTTTTTCAAGCTGTAGAACAAGCTTCAATTGGAAAGGCTTATTTCTGAACGCCCTGCTGGCGGTCGCATTGGAATACCAGGAGTGGAACCGCCGACTACTAGTCGGGCGCTTCCTTCTTCCACTGCGATGTTAGTCGAACTCTTGTCCGACCGCCATTGTAATGAGCCCCATAGTTTGGCATCTCAGAGTTGGGCAACCACTTCTACCAGGGCAGAGGTCAAGGAGTCTAGTATTAATATTTTTGACTTTTACCTGGCCACCAGACCGTTTCAGAACCAAGTCTCAAACTTTACATCACAACGCCATATACTTCAACGGAGTGGTCCTGATGCTGAGGTATGCAGGCAAAAGATGTTGTGCAGTCTACGGGATGAATTGCTTTTGATCCCTTGGTCTACGGGTGGGTTGAGGCAACTTTGACCACAGTACTTGGGGTCCCACAACGTCCTCTTTCCGACTGTCGAAGTCCAGCTGCAGCTGGAGAATTGTTCTTGTGATACGGCGTTCACAGCGAAAATGCTTGGTGGGGGCTAGTGTCCCTTGGGTGCGACAAATCTGATCACAGATAGCACTGCAGAGTCTGGGAGACGCGGGTGCAACTTTTGGCTGTCTCGGATTAGTCTCTCTGTGTTTCTGGCAACTGGTAGTGGCACAGCAACTGTGGTGGCTGCCACTTTGTCGTCTTGGGCACCTTCAGCTCTTGTGTCCCTAGAGCAGGTACCAGGTAATCAGCTGACTGATCCTCTGAGTCACTGGGCTCAGTGAAGGTGAGAAATTGACTTTCCCCAGTGCAGGAGCCACAGGCACAGTCCCAATCTCACTAGCCCAAAAGTGTAGCAGGTGCAGTCTAATTACGGTACAGCCTCTCTTTGGACAGGGAAAAAGCACCAGGGCAGTCCTTCTTTAGTCCTCTTCTCCAATGTCAACTCAGGGGCAGGGTGCCAGGGTGCCCTACTTATCCAAGGAAGGTACACTGAGGGGACCATGCGGTCAACAGGCCAATGGACTACTGGGCCCCCGTCCTCTCTAGTGATGAAGTTCCTGTGATGTGTGGCATCCCAGACTTCCCCATTCTTGCCCCTTCCAAAATGGCACGACCCTTCCTTGGTCGCCAGGCGCAGGTTAGCATATCCCAGAGGGGTGGCTACTAGTGCGCTACACGGCCACGGGAAAACTGGTTTGGAAACAGGTTTCCTTTCCTTGACTCTGTCTCCTAATTATCTATAGGAACAAAAGGTATCCTGCTCAGGGATGTTGTCACAAGCGTCCCTTCAAAGGCAGCTTCACCTTTGAAGTCTGCCTTTGGACTAATTCTCTGAGTAGCCACGATGGGAGAGAAATTCACACCTCGCTCTTTGGCAACTGTCTTTGTTCCCATACTGGGGGGTCGGTCACATGTCGCCCCAGGCGGTCAGATATCTGTCTAAGTGTCAGTGCCTTTGTGAAGCCACTGAACTAACTGGAGTGCAGAGTGTGCAACTTTCGAAAAGTTGCTTAACTTTAATAGTGACTTTAAATCTGGTCTTGGCATCTGGTTGGATTTAATGCCAGAATGAATTTGATACCTTATTTGGCGCTGTTAGGCAGTCTCACTCGGAAGTTAGCTGGGTTGGGGTACCAGCTGGTAACTCTGTGTTAGCCTATAGGGCTCCTAACCTTTCCACAGCAAAACAACAGTTTAGAAGTGTTGCTGCTATGTATTATGTAAGTCTATATTGCTCCCTGCCAGAGGGCTCTCCAGTCTTTCCTTTGGGGAAACTTACATATAACCTTAAGGGAAGTGGTGACTTTGCCATTAGGTATAATTGCAAAGTTGAACTAGCAGTATACAACACTGCCCTGCAGTGGCATACTGGGGTCCATTTTGTCTATGTCACATGCAGGATGGCACAAACAGTGCTGGAGCCCTGTGTGAACACTCTGCCTTATCAATCAATCAATTAATCATAACATTTGTAAAGCGTACTACTTACCCGTGAGGTTCTCAAGGAACTGAGGGGAGGGGTGCTGCTACTGCTCAAATAGCCAGGTCTTGAGTAGCCTCCTGAAGGTGAGTAGGTCCTGGGTCTGCCGTAGAAGGATGGGGAGGGTGTTCCAGGTTTTGGCGACAAGGTGGGAGAACGATCTACCGCCGGTGTTCGCTCTTCGGATGCGGGGGACGGTGCCGAGGGCGAGGTCAGCGGAGCGGAGCTGGCAGTTCGGGGTGTAGAAGGTGAGTTGTCTGTTGAGGTATGTCGGACCGGTGTTGTGGAGTGCCTCGTGTGCGTGGGTGAGGAGCTTGAAGGTGATCCTCTTGTTGACGGGAAGCCAGTGCAGGTCTTTTAGGTGGGGTGTGATGTGGCTGCGGCGAGGGATGTCGAGGATCAAGCGTGTGGAGGCGTTCTGTATGTGTTGTAGTCGTTTCAAGCCATTGGTTCCTGGGTACCTTATTAAGTCAGTCCTTGTCCATTGGATATAACCAATTCAACATACCTTTTGCAATGGGTCAGAACACCGGCACTGAGGTCTGGACAGCAGGCCTCAGTGCACTTTCAAAGTCGAAAATCCAGAAGATAATAGCCCAAATGGTGCTCAAAGTGGGGGGAAATCTGCACAAAAGCTTGTGCCCTTACATGACCCCCCAGCAAATAAGACTGGGAGACCTCAACCCCAATCCTGATGAGTCTCCCTGACAATTCAGTGAGGGAGGATGTAGGAAACTAGCTGTACTATGGCAGGGCCTGCTCTGCCTTACTTCCTTCTATCAAGGTAATTCCCACTGGGGATCTGACCTACCTCAACTTTGACAGGACCCATCCTGAACTGAACTTTAACTAACTCTCTGTCTCTCTCATCCTGATCCTTTACTTTTGGTATGGGGCTCCTTACTCAATCTTGGCTAGGGCAACACCTAGCCTACCCAAAGAGGTTATCCAGCAGTGGAGTAACCCCACCATGACCAACAGGGTCTGGGGGCCTACCTTACTTCTTATCTTGGTGTCTGACCTCATTGCTAAAGAAAGTGCTGCCATAAAGGCAGACACCCAGCAGAGACTACTGATAACTGTCAGAGCCCAGAACCACACCCTTAGCTCTCCACTGATAGCTGGAAGTGCTCCCATAGAATATACTTTGGGTTCTTAGAGCCCCTCTGCTTTTACAGAGTAGGGGGCTATCACTTCATGCGGCAGACACCATCCTTCCACTCCTCTTTCTGTCAGATCAGGGGTATCCCCCTGTTGTTGAACAGTTGCCTGACTCTTCAGAATTTCTTGAGGAACAGGTAAGGCCTTACTAGTGCCAACTTTGGGGTTCTTCCCTAGTGGGTTAGAAGTCCCTTGGCTCACTGGATCTCTTTTTTGTGCAATTTTATATAGCACAAACGCAACCCGAAGGTATCAGATCACTTTACACAAGCACCAGCTGCATTACAGATGGACACATACATTTTTAGGCACGGGGAGATTAAGTGATTTGCCCAGAATCACAGGATGTTTGAGCCTCCCGCCAGACTCAGATCTGGTTCCCCAGCTTCAAAGTCCCTGCCCTAGCCGTTAAGCCACACCCTTGCTAAGAATTGCCTCCCTTTCTTTTTCCTGCCTTGTCTCTGGGGCCTAGGTTTACTAAGTCTAGACCTTCAGACTCCTGGGGTGAAGCAGTGTCCTGGGCAGCAGCGCTCTGGCTCATACCAGCCTCTGGAAGGTCATTGCGAAGGAGAAAATCTAGCGGGAGGTTTGAACCGACTACCACCCTGTGATATCTAATGGACCCTATCTCTAGAGTTACCAAGGCCACAGATCTGTTAGTGACCTTCCCTTGAATAGCCTTACCCACCTTACTTCTCCTGGCAAATATTGGTCTGGGGACACTAACCTGTCCACCACTATGGTAAAGCCTTGACCTCCGGTCCAGGCAGCACTCTCCCCGGCAGCTCCACCAGCTGATTGCTCATCCGCAGTCCGTCTCGAGCAGAGTTCAAGCCTCTCGCCTGACTCTACCTCAGGTCTTGTGCTCTTTTTGGGACTTGCATATTGTGTATTTTGGGACTTGTATATTGTGTTCTATTGTGTGTTTTACATTCTGGGGCATTACTGCTTTACTGTGTTAATGCCTTAGCGCTTCCCGCTTCTGCTTCCGCTTTTCCGCTGGTCCTGCTCTCACGCGCCCCGCCCCCTGACCCAGCCCCACTCCCGCCTCCACCTCTACTACCGCCCCCCTCCCCTACATAATGGCAACCACTGCGGGGGAGCACGTGTAAAGCCTTGACCTCTGGTCCAGGCAGCACTCTCCCCAGCAGCTCCACCAGCTGATTGCTCGCACGCAGTTCGTCTCGAGCAGAGTTCGAGCCTCGCGCCCGACTCTGCCTCATGTCTTGTGCTCTTTTTGGGACTTGTATATTGTGTATTTTGGGACTTGTATATTGTGTGCTATTGCGTGTTTTACATTCTGGGGCATTACTGCTTTACTGTGTTAGCGCCTTAGCGCTTCCCACGTCCTGCTTTTCCACCGGTCCTTCTCCCACGCGCCTTGCCCCCTGACCCAGCCCCACTCCCGCCTCCACCTCTACCCCGCCCCCTCCCCTACATAATGGCGACCGCTGCGGGGGAGCGGGTATAAAGCCTTGACCTCCAGTCCAGGCAGCACTCTCCCCGGCAGCTCCACCAGCTGATTGCTCGCCCACAGTCCGTCTCGAGCAGAGTTCGAACCTCACGCCTGACTCTGCCTCAGGTCTTGTGCTCTTTTTGGGACTTGTATATTGTGTATTTTGGGACTTGTATATTGTGTGGTATTGTGTGTTTTACATTCTGGGACATTACTGCTTTACTGTGTTAGCGCCTTAGCGCTTCCCGCTTTTCCGCCGGTCCTGCTCCCATGCGCCCTGCCTCATGACCCTGCCCCACTCCCACCTCCACCTCTACTCCCGCCCCCCTGCCCTACATAACGGCGACCGCTGCTTCTGGACCGAGCCCAGCGCCAAACCCCCTGGCCCCCGCGAGCGCTACGACACCCGACGCCACTATGACTCCAACACCCTCCACGCAATCAACGCCGGCCGACCCTCCACCTGCTTCCAGGCCACCCCGGAGCTCACCCACGGCCCCTTCACCTGCCGAAACTGCAAATACACCAGCCAGCACACACCTGCACGCCCTGCCCATCACACCACCGCCGACCACAACAAACTCAGCTGCATACTACTCAACACCCGCTCAGCCCACAAGCACGCCGTCGAACTCTGGGACCTACTCGACTCCTCCGACCCAGACGTCGCCTTCCTGACGGATGAACACCTCCTCAGCGCCTGACATAGCCATAGCCATCCCGGACGGCTACAAGATCACCCGCATGGACCGTAACAACAACAAACCAGGAGGAGGAATCGCCATCATCCACAGGAACACGATCAGAGTCTCAACCAACACCGAGGACTCCCTCAGCATGGCCGAACACCTACACTTGCAGATCCACGTCAACCACAACACCACCCTCAGAGGAACTCTCGTCTACCGACCCCCCAGGCCCCCGTGCACAATTCAGCGAATCCATTGCCGACCTCATCAGCACACACCCTCACCTCCACAGACTACATCCTCCTCGGGGACCTAAACTTCCACCTTGAGAACGCCAATGACAGTAACACCACAACCCTGATCGACAACCTCGCCAACCTCGGACTCAAACAGCTCGTCACGACACCCACCCACTCCACCGGACAACCGCTCGACCCCATCTTCTCCGCCAGTGACCACGTCACCTTCAGCCGCACCACCGAACTCCACTGGACCGACCACCACTGTATCCATTTTTCCTTCGAGAAACATATCGCGCACAACCAGCCACAACGGAACCCACAACGCAGCTGGAGAAAAGTCACTGAAGACCAGCTCATCTCCACTCTCACCCGAAACCTTCCACCCGAGCCCTCCGAGACCGACGCAGTAGCCCACAACTTCAGACAATGGATTGACGACCGAGCCAACACCCTCGCCCCGATCAGGAAACCCTCCAATAAGCACACCAACACGAGAGCCATCTGGTTCAACGCCGACCTCCAGAACTCCAAGCACACCTGCCGAAGACTCGAGAAGCAGTGGCGCAACGACCAGACACCAGACAACCACGCTGCCCTCACGAACGCCAGACGCAAACACCACCAACTCATCGGATCCACTAAAAGAACCTCCTTCAAGGAACGCATCGACAACAACGGTCACAACAGCAAAGAGCTCTTCAACATCGTGAAAGAACTTGCTTCCCCCAGCTCCAGCGACATCCCACCGTCGCAAGAACTCTGCGACTCCCTGGCCACCTTCTTCCACCGCAAGATCGCAGACATCCACAGCAGCTTCAACACCCGGACTTCAACAACAGATGCCAACGCCCCCGATTCAACACCCACCAAACACATCGACCTCCTGCTCTCCTGGAACCACGTCAACGATGAAGACACCATCAAAATCATGAACACCATCCACTCCGGCACACCCTCCGACCCCTGCCCCCACCACATCTTCAACAAGGCAAGCGCCATCATCGCACCCCAACTCCGAAAAATCATCAACAGCTCCTTCGAGACCGCCACCTTCCCGGAAAGCTGGAAACACGCCGGGATCAACGCCCTTCTCAAGGAACCCAAGGCAGACCCAAAGGACCTCAAGAACTTCCGACCCATCACACTGCTCCCGTTCCCAGCGAAAGTCATTGAAAAGACGGGCAACAGACAACTGACCCACTTCCTGGAGGAGAACAACGTCCTGGACCACTCCCAATCCGGATTCCGCAGCAACCACAGCACCGAAACGGCCCTCATCATCGCCACTGATGACATCAGAATCATACCGGACAACGGCGAAACCGCAGCCCTCATCTTCCTGGACCTCTCGGCTGCCTTCAACACTGTCTGCCACCAAACCCTGCGCACACACCTCCACGACGCAGGGATCCGAGACAAAACCCTGGACTGGATCACCTCCTTCCTCACCGGCAGTACCTATAGAGTCCGCCTCCCCCTTTCTGATTCGAAGCCACCACAATCACCTGCGGCGTACCCCAAGGATCATCCCTCAGCCTGACCCTTTTTAACATCTACATGGCACCGCTCACCAACATCGTCCGAGCACCTCACCTCAGCATCGTCTCCTATGCCGACAATACCCAGCTGATCCTCGCCCTCACCAAGGACCCAGCCACCGCCAAATCCAACCTCCACGAGGGAATGAAGGCCGTCGCACACTGGATGAAGACTAGCCGGCTGAAGCTGAACTCGAATAAGACAGAGGTCCTCATCCTCGGATCCACCCCCTCCGCATGGGACGACTCCTGGTGGCCGGCCACACTGGGAGCTGCCCCGACTCCCACCAACCACGCACGCAACCTGGGGTTCATCCTGGACTCCACGCTCTCTATGACCAGGCAAGTTAACGCCGTCTCCTCCTCCTGCTTCAACACCCTCCGCATGCTCCGAAAAATCTACAGATGGATCCCCACTGAAATCAGAAGGACGGTCACCCAAGCACTCGTCAGCAGCAGGCTGGATTACGGCAACGCCCTCTACGCAGGAACCACGGCCACACTCCAGAAGAGACTCCAACGCATACAAAACGCCTCCGCACACCTCAACCTTTTACTCCCTCGCCCCAGCCACATCACCACCCACCTGAGAGACCTGCACTGGCTCCCGGTCAACAAGAGGATCATCTTCAAGCTCCTCACCCACGCCCACAAAGCACTCCACAACGCCAGACCAGCATACCTTAACGAACAACTATCTTTCTACGCACGAACTGCCAGCTTCACTCCGCCGACCTCACCCTCGCCACCGTCCCACGCATCCATCGAACGACCACCGGCAGCAGGTCATTCTCCCACCTCGCCACCAAGACATGGAACACCCTCCCGCCCACCTTCGGCAGACCCAGGACCTGATGACCTTCAGGAGACTCCTCAAGACCTGGCTGTTCGACCAGTAGCTGCTCCCCCCACCCCCTTAGCTCCTTGAGACCCTCACGGGTGAGTAGCGCGCTCTACAAATGTCTTGATTGATTGATTGATTGATGATGTGACTGGCAACTGTGTCTCTCAGGGCAGTGATAAGCATCCCATTCACTTTGAGGTAGTGGGAGTGTTTACCCTCATCCTCTGGAATCACCACCTGGGCCCTTATCCCAGTTGAAAGCAAGTGGGATATCTTCATCAGAGGAATTCTCCTCAAAGGCTACACTAGCTAAGCTAATGGGTACCTTTTTCATGGAACACATTTTGTCCCCTTTGTAATGCCCTTTTTGTAGATAGTCAATTCAAGGCCTATTGTCAAAGAGTTTTTTGAGCCACAGGTCCCAACTACTCTGCTTACTAGAGGAGGGATGGAGTTTTATCTCCTCTCTTTTAGTGTTTTGAGGCTCTGTGGGAATCTCTTTGGTGGGTTTGCCACCTCGCTCCTTTCATTTCTGTGGGTCTAACCCCCCTTTCTTGTGATCACCCCTCTGGGTTTTCTTGGGAACTCTAGCTTTAACCCACTAATCAGCTCAATTGCCCAACTCTCTAGCATTAGAAGGGCTAGAAAAATCCACTTTCCGGCTCGCATTTGCAAGCCAGATTAAATTAGGCCGAGCGATTGTTAGGTCCTACTCGCCCTTTCTGGCGAGTAGAAAGACAAACGGACTTTTACCTGTCTCTGAAAGCAGAGCAGATGTGACAGGATAGCAGGATTTAAAGGCATCTTTATTGCTCACAAAGTGAATGAGAAATAGAAATGCCTTTAAATCTTGTTAACTTATCATAGTTACGCATAGAGGTCTAGTGCATTACATGTAGGTCGAGTAGATTTTTTAATGTTACTAGACCTGCAGGTCTATTAACAATTTTTGGATTTTTCAAGCTCTGATTAGAAAGCTTTGAATCTACCAGATGCAGGTGTATCTTCTTTTGAGGTACAATTTGTAAGAATGTGCTCCTTAGCCACTAAATTGGAAAGCCCATCATAGGTATCAACATTTGTACCCTGAATCCAGGCTTCCAATGACTTCACAGAAGCATCTACAAAGTCCACCCATGTTTGTTGTTTCCCCTTTGGTGTGTTCCTAAACTTTTGTCTAAGCTCTTCATGGGTCAGACCAAATAGCTCACTTAGTGCATCTCTTATGTGGGTGTAAGATTCTGCCACCTCATCCTCCAGTGTCAGCAATCTGTCTCTCCCTACTGTTGGTAGTAACTCCCACAATAGGCCCCCTCAATGTTGTGTACTCACCCTCCTCATCCTAAGAGCTTAGTGTACTTGGTAACAATACCCTTGGGCAACCTGGGATCATAGGCACCACCTGTGATCACCTCTGATTGTTTGTTGCTGCCACCATTTTCTTGGGGAGTTACCCCCAGCTTGACCCTCCTCTTGGCTAGGGCCAGTTTCTTTACTTGGAGTGCCAACTTTCTCTCCTCAATCTCCAGAAGGGCAAGCTGGTCATCCAGTTCTTTGGATTTCTCCTTGGAATTGAGGCTCTTCTCACTCCCAGATAAAGAGCAACTTCTTCATCTGATCCTGAGGACTTCACTCTGGTGGCCCTCCTCGCTCTCAAAAGGAATAAAGCCATTGTCCGCTTCATCACCACTATCAGTACTAATTTCTCCTGCTAACTGGTCTTGGCCCCTCCTGGCCTCTTCCCATTCTCTGAGGGCTTGATCCAATTCCTTATTTTTGGCAGTCATGCCTAATCCAATGTTCCGTCTCATGCACTTCCCTCTTGAATTATTGATTTTCAGTGTGCACAGGTTAGCCACGTTAATTGCTATGTTATCGATCTTACGTTTACCACTTTGTGAAAAACTGGTTGTTGACTTCTTTGGGTCTTGAAAAAACAGTGCCTACCGCAAACAGAACTGTGACAAAACTTGAAAACTGTGAACTCGATTCTACTACAGCATGTCCTTTCTGTGGTTACATACTTATCAGTTGTCTGGTACAGCTAAACACAAGTTCTGGGTCCCACCGCTAGGCACCAATGTGAGGATCTGGGTGTACTATATGAAATGGTTGTGGGGCCTTGTAATGGAGTACACTCATAGATACTGTCCTGGGTCCTGTCAGTATCGTTTACTGAATCTTAGCTCAACCCAGGGTAACTATGGCTGTGAGCAGTAAGGCTTAGCAAATAAACTTAGTGTAAAGCATTTAACAACACCAAACAATGGAATAGGAAAGTCACACAACAAGAAAAACACACAACAACAATTAAAAAAATCATATATATATGGTCTATTTTTATAGAGTCCTTGATCATCAAACTCCACCGGAGGATTCCAATAAGCATTGGTCAACAAAAACTTTACAAGCTTTTGAAAAAGTTAGTTCTGAAATTCTGACCTGGGTTTGGCGACCAATTCTGACAGGGCAGAGGACTAAGAGTCTAGTATGGATACTTTGAACAGTTACTTGGCCCCCAGAGTGTTTCTGAAGCAAGTCTCAAACTTAACATCACGACGCGCCATAGACTTCAGTGGAATGGTCCTGATGCTGAGGGATGCAGGCAAAAGATGCTCAAAGGATGCTCCAGGTGAGGTGTGGTTGACGGGGTTGAAGTGTGGTAGATCCCTCAGTCCATGGATTGGCTGAGGCGACTTTGACCATGGCACTTGGGGTCCCACAATTGCAAACAACAAACAGACCTAAAGAAGGGAGACTGTGTTCTTTTATGAGGTTGATAATATTTTTCAAATTTAAATCCAAGTTACCAACTTTTTTTTCCTTCAGTTTGGCAAAGATTAAGCTGCGGCGTGCCTTATGCAATCTCCGAGTTAACTCGTAAACCCAGATCAGAGTACTCATTTTTCTAGGGAACTCATTTTGCACGAACTACGATTTCACAGAACTGAAATACTTATTAAAGATTTCCACGATATGGAACAAAGCTGTTGTTAAATCTTGTTAGTTTTCAAACTCGCGACGTCCAAATGCGAGAATTAGTGGCAGTGATTTAAAAAGTTCAAGCTAGATCTGAGCTTCGCCGAGTATGACAGGCATACCACAAGAAACAAAAGCCTTTAATTCAGTCTCTCTGCCAAGTGATGACGTGTACATGGGCAAGTGGGGCAACCTTAGATGTAGAGAGGAACAGCTGCTCTGGCGATATCTTTAATTTTCCTGGTTTAAAGTGCGTAGGGCTTTCATTTTCGTTTCATGTCGGAATCACGTGCAGGGCTGCCCCCTTTTGAATGGAAAAATGGGGGAGGGGGAAGGAGAGAGGCACTTTATACCTAGGCTAAACAAGTTGAATACGACGAGTTACCATTTTTAAAGTAAGAGCGCGCATGGAGCGCTGCAATTAACAAGGAAGAGAAAAGTAGCGTGTGTCTTCCCGTGGGCGGGAACGCGGGCTTTGAAGCGGCAAGGGGCGGGGGAGCGCATTCCAGGCGGGGGAGCGGACCCTTTGAAGTAGGTGCACGCGCCAGTGGGCTGAAGCGCTTCCCAAAAGTGGATTGCATGGCGGCACGATGCAAGTGATTGTGCGCGTGCTCGCCATGCAATCCACTTTTCGGAGCACTTTTGGGAGCCCCTTACTAGAGCTAGGCGAGACCTAAAAATAAGTATATTATTAACTACAAGGTGTTAAAAGAAAGGGGATAAAGGGACAGGAGACAAGGAGAATGAAAAACAAAAAATCTCAATTCACTGGCAGAGCCTCTGAGATCAAAAGTCGTGGTGGAGCTGGAGTGCAAAGGATCATGGTCTGAAATGGGGTCTGTTTTGTAGTGTGTTGTGCAGGTGTTTCCATTTGGCCGATTGACATCAGCTGTGTTCTGCTAGCATTCACCCAATGGCCACAGTGATGGTGCGTCGTTGAGGGCATACCACTACAGAGTGACTCTGTCTGGGAACAGTGCTAGTTGACCGCCAGCACAATTGTGAAATCTAAAGCGGCTTGGCGGGAACCCGCCGCTCTGGTGGAGAGAGAATAGTATTTGCCCACCGCATCGGTGTGCCGTGACCGCAGCGGGAAACACTCTGCCGACGGGGACGGAGAGTCATCCTACATGCATCCAAATTCATAGGACGAAAGACTGTCAACTCAGCGAAAGTACTAGAGACCTCAGCCACTGAGGGACTGTAGTAATATCGCCAAGATCAAAATCCGGCCAATAGATTCCCTGAGACAAAATGTTCCTCACTTGTATATTCTGACAGACTCATGAGGGTTTATGGTGCAGGAGACCCATGTTATGAGTCTACTGAGGTGTGCTCTACATAATTATGGCGTTGCCTACCACCATACTACTAGACTCTCTTAAGGCTTCTCAGTCTATCCATAGTGGAACTCCTTTAAGTGTGTTTGATTATGATCCCCTTACTTTGGCTATTACACTTTAACAGTAACTAGCAGCTGATTGTAATAATGAGGTACAGTTTTTTTAATTTGAACTTCACTGTGGGGATTTCCAAAAGGCTCTGCATGGCAAATTTGTGTTGTAGGTCATAACTGGATCCCCTCACTTCCCCTTGGTATATGCTGTATGTGAATGGTTAGGCACCTGTGGTGAAATACCTACTTTGGATTGTCCTTGGTATGTATGGTGACCCTGAATTGTAGGGTATCTCTTAAGATTAGAGGTAGTCAGATATACTTGTCTCCCCATTCGTTTATGTTCTGTGTGTGGACACTTCTAGATACCCCCCCCCCCCCCCCCCATGGAATTCTTTATAAAGCCAAGCGCAGTGCTAAACTTCAGGACACATTCCCTTGAAGGAGATTTTATGCTCGGGCTGAAAGTAGAAATCAGTTCCATCAGATTAAGGTGAGACCTGACAGAAGGCAGCACTTGTACACAGACTTGGGCCTGGTGGCTTTCCCAAATGGAACACACCTCATGGAAAATGCTTGATTGATTCTTCAGAGAAGAAAGTAGACAGTCTTGCGTGCTAGAACCCACCTGCTTCACACTGCTAAGACTGGAGATCCAGCATGCACTTGCTGCTGTGAGGTTCTTTACACTCCTTAATCTGACGAACACCAGAGGCCAAGCTCTATCGCCCAGCCAAACATTTGAGCAAGTTCTTAACACTACTTGAGGCGTGCCTGTATGGTGCCGCTCACATCTCTACATCACTGAAGGACTGCCCGCTGCTGATTGTTGTCCCTTTGCCTCCACAAATCCTGCATTTCCCAACAATGAAAAGACACCGGAACTCCGGCGGGAGTTCGTAAACACTTAAGATGATAAGACGAACATTAAGATATATACACGTCATTGAAATAAGTGAAAGTAGCCTGTCTACTTGGCTAAATACTGTCAAGTTCATGTGCAGTTGTAACCTTGATTTCCCGTGTTTATGAACTCCCTCTTCCCCGGCTGATAAAAGTGGGTGGTAGAATTTATTTACTGCAAGAACCCAAAACGAGCTGTATTGCATAGAAGTTCTTAAAGTTATTGCACGTGTTTAAAACGTAATAATTTTATTTTTATTTTTATAAAAACAATTAATTCTGGTCGGATGATCTAATTATCGGAATGACACTCTAACTACCTAAACCAGTTTTCAACACCTGCTCCATTCTTCAAGAGTTAACCTTAACTGTACAACCTGCGAACCCCATAGAAGCCAAAGCCTGAAAAGGAGGCCCTTGGCATTTCGGTGAGCGTCCTTTAGTACCTCGTTTCTGCATTCCCAAGGGCAGCAGCCATGTTTGTTACATGGATTGCCTGTCTGCCCTTGAATTGTGCATGGTCTGGGGAAATACGTTTACGCTTGGAAATACTAAACTGCCAACATGGCTAGGTATAACAAAGCCCTACTCAATTAGTCATTGTTCACCTCTTGACTTGCGGAACCTCTTTACACCCTTTTATGGAAACAGCTGGAATATGGACACCATCAACAATTGTCTTCATCAACATGGTTAGGGCTAAACCCT
The DNA here is from genome assembly GCF_964204655.1 of Triturus cristatus. Classification (NCBI taxonomy): domain Eukaryota; kingdom Metazoa; phylum Chordata; class Amphibia; order Caudata; family Salamandridae; genus Triturus; species Triturus cristatus. The sequence continues at coordinate 79,735,897 of NC_140586.1, read as the reverse complement.
GGAAATGCTGAGAAGATCTAACCGACTGAGCCCTACTGAAAAGAAGATAGATTGCATTGTGTGATGAGAATCTGCCTTATACCACCAGAGCCGGAGTATCCTATGTGCTTGTGTTGTTGTTGCTGTTGTTGTTGTGTTTTTGTGCAGCTGAGATCGGAGAAGACACTCCACGACCAAGTCAAAACAGATGAATTACTGCAAATACAAGGCCAATATGTGACTCTACAACAGATATCCTAGGAGGTGACTTGTCATCATTGTGTGCTTGTGCAGATTGCAAGCGTGAAGCCAGCATGTGACACAGAGAGATAGAACCTACCTATAAGGGGCTCCATCACTGATCTGAGGCTTGACACACCACAGACACCGAGCCTGTGTCTGACCCTCTTTTAGGAAACCTGTGGGGTGGTCCATCATCATTGTGATCCCTTGCACCCCTGTTGATACTAGACCCTGCGAGTGACGCCCCTGCAATATGTCCTTAGCTTCAAATGACAGCTAGGATCCCCAATGCAACAACCTCAAACTGTACAGAATCTGTCTTCTTCCCTGCACTCCTACTGCCATTATCAAGGCCAGAGTAACTCCCCCTTAATATGTACTTTGCCTCCACAATCTGTAGGCGCTGATAGCACAGCACGGTACCATAGGCCGGGACACCATCATATGGCCTGCCAGCATTGCTGAAAGACTTAGAGCTGCAGTCTGAGTATCTTCTGCATCTATTGAGCAGGTAGTTAACATCACAGAGATCCCTGAAGTTCCATGGGACCCCAGTAATCAAAGTAAAGTAAAAACAGAAAGATATATAAGCATTACTTCATTAGGAAAAGCAGACTTCGCACTTGGCTAAATACTACATTAAATTCATCTGTAATGTTAGCATACAAGGTAATAGAAACATATGTACTTAGGGTTAGATAATCTCAAGTGTTCTCTATGCCATAAAACTTTTTAAATTTGCTACATATTTGTTTAATAATTAATACAAGTCTTATTCTATGAAAAATATTTAACTACTTTATTCTGATTGATAAAGGCACTACAGTTTCCAAGAGCAAATTTAACCACTTAACCCCCAGAAAGTCAGAGCATAAATATGAGGCTCTTGATATTTCACTGAGCTTGCAGTAGTAGCTGGTTTCTGCATTTCCAGGGACAGCTGCAATATTTGTTACAAGGATTGCATATCTGTGCTTGAGTTGTTTAGACCTAGGAAAGCTGGCTTAACACCAGGTGTGCTTAGTCACTCACACTACATCTCAATCTATCTTCTATTATATATGCCTATCACTTCCAAGGTATCCTATAACCCAGATTTCAGATCATGGTCCAGCTTGGCTCAAAACCTCAAGTACAACGCTCCAATTGGGTTGTTTTTCTGACCTTCACAGACTCTGTTGGTGTCATGCTTCATTATCATGTCTCACCCTTTAATTTAAAATAATTTACATATATTCATAGTAGAGTAATACTTTCTTATAAGTTCATAGTGTATTAATAAGTTAATATGTCATATATTTGCGTATTATATTTAAAGAAAAACACAGTAGTCTTTGATATTTAGGGAAATTTACAGGTTCCTATTCACACCTCATTTAAAAAGAAAGAGGCTCATTGTTCTCATAGTAACGCTGAGAAATAGTTTATAAAGTCAAAGCAAAAGCCTCTCACAGAGAGTTACGTTTCAGGCATTCCTGAAGGAACATCCATCCCATAATAGTTTACATCAAGGTTGCAGTACCTGCTGGCGCTAGTTACCTGTTTCTTGAAAGAACTCCCAGATGCTCAACAACTGGGAGAAGTCCAATGGCTTCTCCAAGTGTTCACAGACAGAACACTGTCCTGCTGCACATCAATTAAAAAAAAAATTTGATTTCACGTTGGATCATATTTTTAGTGCATATCACAAACTCTTGTTTAATATGTAATTTGTAGTCTTGAAAGGACTGCGGCATAACAAAAACAAAGATTTGCTGTGCATCACTGAGCAGTCTGCAGACTGGAAAAACTGTGAATTATGAACAGGTATATGTGTTGCAGACCATTTAGGATGGATATATGAGGAAAGTGCCTCTCCCTCTACTTTTGCAAAATATTCTTGAAAATAAAGACGGCCAACATCAGTCATATCACACAAATCAATTGTCAATCCACCTTATTCAGTTTATGCATCAAACTTTTATATATTTTTGGCAAAACTATGGAACAAATGCTCTAAACAAAAAATCAAATCGATATGTTCCCCCATCAGACAGTAATAATATGTGCTTACACAAGAGGGAGTAGATGTTGACACATCTTTCAAATCAAAGTGGTGATAAAAAATTGTTCAAATAACTCTTTTCACAAACAAACTGAAAACAATTCTATTTTCTTCCAGAAATTCTCTCAAATCCATCACTGGTACATAATCTTGAACGCAAGCGAGAAACAAGCTTTTCACATGATTAAGTGTCTCACTTGAAAGGATGTATGATCAAGCTATGGACCAAAGCTTATACTGGGGCTCCCTTAATAACAAATATAGACCCGCTGGGGATTCTTTGGGAATAATTTAGAGTTCATATTTTTTGATCTCTTGAAAGAGATCACTGGCATAATATTGATACATACAATATCGAAACCCAAAACAATCGTAAAAAATATTGTTAGCAAAAATATCACCTTCCTATACTTAACTAATTAAACCACAAATATCGAAAACACAAATATTGTTGTTTAAAATATTGATTTTTGCTTATATCGAAAGCAGAAATATCAGAAACAAAAATAGTGTCACCTTTGAATAAACATTTAATATGTTAACAACATCGATACACACAATGTGAACTACAATAATATTGCCAAATAATTGCATTAACCCTTTCGCGTCTAGGCCTTTTCCCCCCTGTGCTAAGCCTTTTTTTGGGCTATTTGGGGTAGTTCGCGCTTAGGCCCCTGTAACATTTTGTCCACATAAGGTATCCACGCCAAATCTGCCCCCTATCTTCCAACATCATAGGGATTTTAAAGGTACCCAGGGTTTGTGAATTCCCCTGGAGGGGACCCAGAAATGAAAATACAGCAACATTTTTTTTGGGGTGGGGAATGGGGAAAAAGTGCTGCAGAAGAAAGCGTCTGGTTTTTCCCCTGCAAATGGTATCAACCAGTGGTTTGTGGTGCTGAAATTGTCATCTTCCCAGTTTTCAGTGACAAGCAGACTCTTGTCAGAAAACCAACATTTTTTACACAGTTTTGGCAATTTACTGGGATATAGCCTATTTTTGCTACTTTTTGTGCTTTCAACCTCCTTCCAGGTAGTGGTAGAAATGGGTGTGAAAACAATAATGGATCTCGGAAAGCTATACATTTCAGAAAAGTAGATAACATTCTGAATTCAGCAAGGGGTCATTTGTGTAGATCCTTCAAGGTTTTTTTATAGAAACTAACAGTTGAAAATCAGAAAAATTGAAAATTAGTTGAAAGAAACAGCCATTTGTGCCAACGTTTTCACCTGTAACTTCTTCTGAGTATGACAAATGGTTGAAACCAATATACCGTTACATCCGCCGGACCCTTCTGGTTGTGGGGATATATAGGACTTGTAGGTTCACCTAGAAACCGAGGAACCCAGAGCCAATAACTGAGCAACATCTTGCAGTGTTTTTTATTATGTACCGGGTATATAGCAATTAATTTTGTAAAATATAAAGAGTGAAAGATAGGTATCAAAGACACCTATGTATTTCTGAAATGGGAACAAAATATAGAGTTTAGAAACCGTAGCTATTTGCACATCTCCGAAATTGTGGTTACCCATACTAGCCTGTGAATTGTCGGACATTTTTCAAAGTGACTTCTTACACATTTACATTAGGAAGGCAAAAATGCGCAGAAAGTCAATAGGTAATAACAGTTGCTCTACAATTTTGAGTTCCCCCAAGTCTCCTGATAAAAATGGTACCTCACTTGTGTGGTAGGCCTAGTGCCCGGGAGACGGCCCGAAACACGACGTAGACACACCACATTTTTACAGTGAAAACTGACCCTAGCTCTGGATTTTGAACACTAGCTCAGCCGGCATCTAGGGAAACCTAGCAAACCTATACATTTTTTTAAAGTAGACACCCAGAGGAATCCAGGAGGGGGTGACTTTTGTGGCTCTCACCAGGTTCTGTTACCCAGAATCCCTTGCAAACCTCAAACTTTGTAAAAAAAATAAAACACTTTTTACTCACATTCCTGTAATGGAAAGTTCTGGAATCTGCGTGGATCCACAAAATTTCACCCACCCCACATTCCCCAAAGTCTTCCAACCAAAATGGTACCTCACTTGTGTGGGTAGGTCTAGTGCCCGCGACGGGAAACGGCCCAAAACGCAACGTGGACACACCACATTTTTACAGTGAAAACTTACCCTTGTTTCGCAAAGTGCCCTGCTGTGGATTGTGAACCCCAGATCTACCGGCACCTAGGGAAACCTAGCAAACCAATACATTTTCTAAAAGTAGACACCCAGAGGAATCCAGGAAGGGGCGACTTGCAATGTTCCCTCTAATTTTTTTCCTCTGTGTGCGGCAGTGGAGGGTCTCTGTGCACTGCAACCATGGCTATGTGCGCCAGGAACCAGACCGCGCGTTTTTGCAGCGCCAAATGTCACTTCAAACGTTTACTTAAAAAAGTGAAAAGATGGTGCATAACATGCAGATACGTTTAAACAAAACATAGAACAAGGCACAGTAGGGTGGCCTATTAAAGGGAGTTGCTCAAATACTAAAATAGATGCTTTCATCTTATTTTGCCATTCAAAATAGTTCAAGAAATGCATGCTATTTGCCCAAGTAGCGCGGTACTGTCAGACAGCAGACCTTTACTATTTCATCTTTTTCATGTAATTCAGATACAAATTCATACTGCCTATCTTCTCCAGATGGAACTGAAGTGCCATTTATAAAAATAAGGCCAAAATACTGAAAAACGATAGATGGATCTGAACTAATACCGTAGTCAAAAAGGCAGAGACTGCTATACTGCAAGAACATTCGATTACTCGCACAGAAAGATTGCAGAGGTGAATCTCGAATGGGGAGAAGTCAATTACTCCCTTCAGTGCATCAGATAGTGTGAAGCAAACACTGCCCAATGCTGTTTAGCCAGTGATATTTCTGATTTTTATATATTTCTATATGTCTAAGAAGAGTCAAGTTTAGTGGATGTCGTCAGAGTTTTATAATCTATCACACTCACTGACTGCCAATAAGGTTCATGCAGCAGCTGCCAAGACAGACAGGGCTCACAGCAGAGGCAGTCAGCCTGGTGGACTAAAGCGGGTAGCGGTGCGGGGAAGATTGTGGGCTTTTTTTTAAGTATTCATGTTAATCACAGCCCCTTCACGAGCTGTGATTAACATGAATACTTAAACAATCTCTCTCGCAGCCGTGCTTTGCTAACAAAAGAGTAGAGCAAGTTTGAAAACACAGCATGTACTTTCAAAAAATACACGTTGTGTTTTTAAACTTGCTCTACTGTTTTGTTAGTAAAGTGCAGTGCAGGGAAGATTGTGGGCTTTTGTTTAAGTATTCATGTTAATCACAGCTCGTGAAGGGGTTGTGATTAACATAAATACTTAAACAAAAGCCCACAATCTGCCCCGCGCTTTACTAACAAGGGCCAACAGCCACCAGTCCCCAAGCCCCATAGCCAACCTTACCTGCACTCCCGACTCTTCCTCCGGCACACCGCATCCAGGAAGTGCCGGTTTTTCGCGTCACTCGCTTTTTTAAAGCAGCGGCGCGACTCTCACTGGATGTTCTGAATGTGTGCACGCTCCACACACGGTAGTGCGCGCACCTTGAAGGGAACAATGGTGACTTGTGTGGCTCTCACCAGGTTCTGTTACCCAGAATCCCTTGCAAACCTCAAACTTTGTAAAGAAAACACATTTTTCTCACATTTCAGTGATGGAAAGTTCTGGAATCTGTGTGGGTCCACAAAATTCTACCCTCCCCACGTTCCCCAAAGTCTTCTGATGAAAATGGTACCTTACTTGTGTGGGTAGGCCAGTGCCCGCAACAGGAAATGGCCCAAAACGCAACGTGGACACACCACATTTTTACAGTGAAAACGGACCCTTTTTTGCAAAGTGCCTAGCTGTAGATTTTGAACCCTAGCTCTGCCGGCACCTAAGGAAACCTAACAAACCTATATATTTTGAAAACTAGACACCCAGGGGAATCCAGGAGGTGGTGACTTGTGTGGCTCTCACCAGGTTCTGTTACCCAGAACCCCCTGCATACCTCAAACTTTGTAAAGAAAAACACATTTTTCTCACATTTCTGTGATGGAAATTTCTGGAATCTGCATGGATCCACAAAATTCCTCCCCCCCCGCGTTCCCTAAGGTGTTCCGTTAAAAATGGTACCTCACTTGTGTGGGTAGGCCTAGTGCCCACGACAGGAAAGGCACCAGAACGTATTGAGGAGACATCCAAATTACCTATCGCAAATGACCTGGTTTTGCAAGGGGGGGTCACCTGGGCTTTTGGCCCCGGGCTCGGTGGCCCTCTAGGGAAACCTACCAAACCCTCACATTTCTGAAAAATACACACCCGGAGTAGTCCAGGAAGGGGAATGCTGTGTGATAGGACATTTGTGCCGGCACGGTGATCCTACGCAAAAATATGTGGAAAATGTGTTTATTTCAGCAAAATGTGAGGAAGAAATTTTGTGGGGAGGGGAGGTGGGGGCATTGACATGCCCATCATGGGCAGTCCCCACCCCTAAATTCAATGGGGGAAAAAAACCTGGTGTCTAGTGGGCTTTCTGTCCCCCTGGGGGGCAGATTGGGGGGCTAATGCCACCATCTGTTCCCCGGGGGGGCAGGAAGACTGTATTTTTGCGGGGGGTGGGGGCATTGGCATGCTCATATTAGGCAGCCCCCACCTCTAATTCAAATTGGAAAAAAATCCCTGGTTTCTAGTGAGGGCTACTACCCCATCTGCCCCCCGGGGGGGCAGAAAGACTAGAATTTTGTGGGCGTGAGGGGTAGGAGCGTTGGCATACCCATCTTGGACAGCCCGCACTCCTAAATTCAACGGGGGAACAAAAACTGGCGTCTAGTGGGCTTTCTGCCCCCCCGGGGGGGATAGATGGGGGCTATAGCCCCCATCTGTCCCCCAGGGCGGCCAGAAAGACTGAAATTTTGCGGCAGGGCGGGGACCTTGGCATACCCATATTGGGCAGCCCCTACCCCTAATTCAAATTGAGAAAAAAATCCCTGGTTTCTAGGGGGCTTTCTGCCCCCCTGGGGGAAGATTCGAGGCTACTGCCCCCATCCGCCCCCCGGGGGGGGCAGAAAGACTGAATTCACCCAAATTAATATGGGGGAAGCAAAGGCCCTTGCCCATGGGGCCGCTCCCCCCTTCCTGGTGCCTAGTGGGTGGATACCTGCTTGGGCATCGCCCTCCTGGGGCCATCCCTAAGCAGGGATCGACTAGGGAGGGGTACTATTGGAAGGGAGAGAGTACCCCCTTTCTAACGATACCTCGCCTGACTTTCTACGTGCTCAGGGGGCTAAGATAGCCCCCTGAGCACGTAGAAAGCGAAACTGAGATGAGCCTCTCTGTTCATTTCAGTTTGGCTTCACTAAAGTACATCAGCGTGACGTGGGCGCTGATCGTCATTTTAAGGAAACCAAACAAACAGCCTGTGGGAGCTCTTCCCCAGCTCCCGAGGCTGTTGGGGGGGGGAGAGAAATCCTTCTAGTTCCCGCACCAGAGGGATTTCCAATGTCATGTGCGAGGATGGCCGGGGGCCGTCCTACACACATGAGCCCTGGTGCGTCGGACAGACCCAGGCCGTCTGTCGCACCAAAGGTGTTATTTATGTTAAGCAATTATTTAAAACAAACATTAAACTGTATATATATGTTTGAATAACAAAATATATATCACCAAAATATTTATCATTCACCCCAATAAAATATATACACTGATAACAATATAACCCCTAAAAAATTGCATTAACTGCAAACATTTATTAAACAACCTAAATATGAATCAATATATATGTATAACTTAAATATTATTCAAAACTATCGCTCTGCAGATCAATCATTATAAAATAAATCGAAATTAGCATTTTCCTTAGACCAGACTTAACTGACAAAAAAATTCAGACTAAAACTAAACTAATCAATATAATCAAACTATATACATACTTATAAAATCAGACAAACAATTAAATCAACAACATAAAAAGGCCCACAATTTTAATTGACTAAATACTTCAACAACGAAAAACTTTGCAATTCGAAACTCTGACCAGACCCTTAAAAAATAAATATATTCATTTCTACAACTACCTTCCCAAGTATGTAAAACTTATATTTAAACTAAAACTTACTTGTAATTAAAATAATAAATGTAAAATAGCAAATAATTAGCAAAGCACTCTCCAAATTCTATCTGTACATCCTAAAAAAAAATACTACAAATTTGAAAAAGTGTTAACCTGATGAAAAACAGCACCGATCACAAACCAGGAAAATATATAGCAAAGTATATATAAATTGTTATAAAATATAAACTTTACACATAAGCAAGTAAAAATACACCTAACAACCTTAATCTCTACAAACTACTAACAAATAACATCAAAAATGAAACTTACCTTCTCCTACATCTACGGCGAACATACATGTAAGTATAAATAAGCAAAAGTAGTTACATACATTTATATGTAAATAATGTAAATAACAAACTTATACTCTTGTAAAAATGATAACTAATTATACTATTACTCTACTTTCAGATACAATGTCAGAGAGAGCAAAATATATAACATCCCAGAAAAGAAATCAATTTCTAAGGGCCTAATTATGAGTTTGGCGGTCTATGGACCGCCGTACCGGTGGTGGCGGTCCGAACGCCGTATTATGAGTGGAGTATATTGCCTTTGTGAAAACTGCCTCTGAACCGCCGAGACCGCCAGCAGACCACTGACCGCCTGGCACGCGGTTGGGGAAAAGCTGCCGCCATAGAGTGGTACGGGGAGCTGCACCACCGTTTGTATTACGAGTTGCCTTTTCCACGAGATGAACGCAGCAGTCCGACCGTCTGCTTCAAGGATGCGGAAACTCAGGATTTGGGGTGCATACTCACCCCAGAGTCTGACGTAGATTCCTTTCTACAGGTCCCCCCTTCACAGCAGGATCTTCACGCGAGGGTAACAACCCTGTTTGCGATGATCTACAGGTGATTCCTTTTCATACCATATACCCATATACCCATTGCCAGGACTAGCCACATATGGGCCGGACTCCGGCAATAGGTAGATGGTATAGTTCCACATGTATCATGCATATGTGTGCATCTGACACATATGCAGTTGAAATGCACACGCAGGCATCAGTATATTTGGTAAAAGTACTAACCAGTGCTGCAAGATCTCCGCCTTCCATACAGCCGGCACCGTGGTAAACTCGTAATAAGACGGTCTATTGATCTGCAAAATTCGTAATCAGGCCTTAAGTCACATGGGCTACACCTACAACCAAGAAAGTACATTGATGGAAAATGTGATTTGGAAATGTGCCAAATATTATTCTAATGCATGCTATGGGAGGGGCATTACAAAAGATGAAGTAATTAATATAAGGGAACACAACCACTCCCCAAATATGAGAGCAATAGAAGTAAGGAAGATATTGCAGGATATAACACTAGCTCTCAGTAACCTACAACATAATATACTCCCTAAAGTCCCCAAACACATCACAGGCCAACTATATATTTTTTTTGTCCTCATTCTGCCAGCTTTCTTGCTGGTATATCTTTCGTCCTTTAGAGGAAAGGAGGGGTAGATGAGCATGCCCACGCAAAGAAAAATGCTCTTTCCACATTCATCTCCCTCCCTGTAGAGACCAGGGCGGAAGGGAGCCGGGACCTCCAGCATATCTGACTTAATCATCGGACCCACTTAACTGTTGCCTCCTATCTACATACAATGTCCAGCCCTTCTCCAAACTTTTAACGTCGCAGGCAATCAGTCTCACTTGGAAAATGAATACTTCTGAGGCAGTCAACAAAGAGTGGGGGATTTTCAAATTTCCACAGCCTGTATGTTTCCCGCCTCGTCAACAAAATCACATAAAAGACAAATTTAGTTGCGATGGAATTTGTTTGTGTACAAGCTTCAGGATGCAGCCCAAAAAATATAAATGGAGGGCTTACCTTGATCTTTTGACCGGTCCCTTCCTTTATAAAGTTACATTCCGACATCCAGTAGGGAACAATCTTTGGACACTGCATAAACATATGCAGGTCATCCGCTGATGAGACCATGCACTTTGGACATGCATATACATTCCCGGTTACTCTTGAAAGCTTGGCCGAAGACCAATATACCCTGAGCGTAGTAAACAGGTGGTTTCTCTTATGTGAGGCAGGTTTCACCACTACACGTAGAATGGAAAAGGAAGTATGCCACACTTGCTCCAGGTTTCCTTCCCCGTATCCCTTTTCCAACAGGTTAGAAATGTCTGAAAAGCTCTTATCGTCTGCTTCCAAAAAGGCCCAGTCCCAAAGAGAGACCTCCTTTTTTAGTGGGCTAATTCTCATCGCCTGTTCTAACCATGATTCTTCGTGCTCTTCAACCCACTCTTGAGTGGCCCACCAAGAAAGTAGCTGTTAATATTTAAATCTCGTTAGTTGTCCCTTGGTATAGTTGCATAAAACCTCCCGGCCCACTAAACTTGATCTCACTCTCAGGTCTGCCCAGTAACATAAACCCGCAGCTTTTAAGGGTTGACTGAGCTGATCGATCAAAGACTCAGGAGTGCCCGGGGAGTCCTAGATCGGTGCCCAGAACAAATATTATGGAACTCCCAGCCTCCTTCAAAAATATATCCATGTTCTTAAGGCAGTTTTCAAGATCTTTAACCGCACCTTTTTAAAATATTTCTGATCCCAATATTTAAACAGGAAGTGCCAGATGTAGGTAAATTCAATTTAGCGAGTCCTTAATAGCGATTTTTACCGAATCGCTATTAAGGACTCGCTAAATTGAATGTAGGTAGGAATAGCTAAAATATTAGCGATTCCTTAAAATTCCTTAATAACGAATCGCAAATTGAGATTCCTTAATAAGGAATACCTACCCATTCATTCCTATGGGCTAGGAGGCCCATAGGAATGAATGGGAAGATATTCACTATTTGCGATTCGGTATTAAGGAATCGCAAATAGCAGGAGCTATTTCAAGGGTGTCAAAAGGACACCCTGTTGCACCCCTGAAATGTGCATGTGCGCACATGTGGCGTACATACATGCCCTAAGGGCATGAATGTGTTCCACATGGCACTTTAAAAAAAGCAAAAAAGTGCTTTTTTACAGGAAATCGCCAATTACCACCAACTTGAAGTTGGTGGTAATTAGCGATTCCTTAAGCCTAAAGTGCACTTTCTTTTGTGCTACCTACATTGCATTTAAGGAATCGCAATTTGCGATTCCCTAAATGCAAGAGCAAAATAAGGAATCGCAAATTTTGCGATTCCTTATTTTGCTAGTAGGTTTAAACTCACCTACATTGCTCTCAGCCAAATACCGATCGCAAACGCTGAAATTCTGCGAATTTCAGCGTTAGCGATCGGTATTTGCCCACCTACATCTGGCCCGAAGTGTTGCTCACCTTGACTAACATCACCAAGCATTGCCTCAAGAAGTCTCCCCATTGGTGACCTGTCTGGCTTGTTCGATAGCATACAGAAGTCTAAAAATGGAAATCGTGGCAGTATACAAGCAGATCCGGTAGAGCCAATCCTCCCACCTCCAGCCTTCTCCTCTGTTTCTTCCATGCTATCCTGGGTCCCTTTGATGCCCAAATAAAGCTACCTATTTTCCCCTGGAGTTTAGCTATATCTTGCCTCCGAAATGTAAGAGGTATAGAATTAAAAAGAAAATTAAGCTTAGGAAGTACAATCATCTTAATAAGATTACCTCTACCCTAAAACAATCAATGGTAGATTTGCCCATTTTACCAACAAACTCCTGCCCTCCTGACTCACTTTTTTCCATTTAACTATAGTGATTTCTTCAAGTTTCTGTGTGATTACAATGCCAAGGTATCTCATTTGAGATATGGCTCCCCAGTTGCTGTTGCCTTGATTCCAATCCATAACTTCAGTTATATCGACATTCACCCTATACTCTGATATATTCCAAAAGCTTTGAGCCTTTGCCATCAGATTAGGAATTGCAGTCACGGGGTTGGTGGTATAGAGGATCAAATCATCCGCATACAAAGCTAATTTCACCACCAACCAGGGTGACGTCAAAGGGGTTATGGTGGGGTCTGCTCTAATTTGATGCACAATGGGCTCAATATATAGATTAAAGAGAAGCGGAGACAGGGGACATCCCTGTCTCGTACCTCTAGTGATGTAAAACCAATCTGAAAGTTCTCCATTTACCAAAACTCCTAGCTTTAGGGAGGCTATAGAGGTTTTGCATCGCCCTCACCATATTCTGTGGGAATCCAACATTTTTAAGGGTTTCCCAGAGATATACCCAGTGTACTTGATCAAAAACCTTTGCTGCGTCTTAGGCCACTACCGTCAAAGGCAATTTCTGGACCTCCACCATATCAATAACCCCCATCATCAAATACGTAAGCTCATTAAGTTGCCTCCCTGGAATAAAATCTCTTTGGTCGTAGTGTACAACACTCTTGATGACCTGTGCTACTCTTGAAGCTACTATCCCTGAAAAGATCTTATAATCAGTATTCAAGAGCGATATTGGTATATATGAATCAGCTCTTAACAGGTCTTTGTTCGGTTCTACAATTATAGCTACCCTTGCCTCTGACCAAGATAGTGGTGCTTCCTCCTCGCCTTCTATATATATTACATTAAATACATCTTTCAAAGAGGGGATTGGCTTATCTAAAATTCGGATGTAAATCTCTACTGGAAGGCCATCTGGCCCAGCCGCTTTCCCGGCAGTCATTTTCCTGCATTGTGCCCTTATCTCCTCCTCTGTTACCTTTGCCTCTAGAAAACTCTTTTGCTCAGTAGCTAATTGCGGAAACTCCAACCCCCTTAACCAAACCTCTATATCTTCTTTTCTTGGTTGTATATCTTCTTTATATAGGCTACTCATATACCTCCGGGCTTCCCCCCTAATATCTGCGTTAGTACTTAGAAGTACCCCAGTGTCTACGTTCATCACATTCAATATCGAATTTCTGGCTCTATCGGTCTTAGCCTTCCAAGCCAAAAGCGAGCGTGCAGCTTTCGCCTTAGGAAGAGTGCTGGAGCTTGCTGACTTTCCATCTATCCAGTATCCTTTTATCTAACAGAGCTTGATGCTCTGCCTGCAAATCTTCTAGTTCCCTGCGGAGCCCTGGTACCCCAACAGATCCCTAAAGCGAGGCCTTTGGAGTTCACATTCCTTAGCCTTAATTTCCTTGATTCCCTCCTCATCTTTCTGCTTCACAGCACGTCCCTTGCCCGCTGTTATAGAACTTATTACTGCTCTTAAATATGCTTTAAAAGCATCCCAGACTATTTGTAATCTAATAGAATCCCTAATGAGGTTGGAAAAGTCAGCTATCTTATCTGCTAAATCTAATACCACTCCTTCATCTAACAGAACATTCCGATCTAAGGTCCATCTTCTTTGCCCCAGTTGTTGGTGGTAATTTAGGGACAGGGCCACCGGAGAGTGATCCGAGAGAACTGCGGGGGCATGGGTTACTGCCTCAGCCTCACCATACAGGTCTTGATTCACCAGAAAGTAATCAATGCGGGAATGGTGGCCATACTTTTTTACTATAGAATGTAAAACCCTTGACTGCCTTCATCCTTCTACGACAAGCATCAACTAAATTAAGTTCAGTCATCATGTTTTTCAAACTGGCGAGTGTCTTAGGGGAGCCAACATATTTGACTTATGATGTTCTATCCAACTCTTTATTTAGAACTAAATTAAAGTCCCCCCCAATATAATCGGGCCGTGGTCTCCAAGAGGCAAGATTCCAACTTTATTAAAGCATCTGGGGTGTCATTATTTGGGCCATAATACGTTGTGCAGGATACTGGCATACCCTCAATCACTAAATTAGCTACCCACCACCTAACAAAGGTGTCAGACTGATAATTTAGTAGCCTTACTTCTGCGTTTTTTCTAATGACTAGGGACACTCCCCTAGTGCAACCTCTCTGATCCGAGCAGACCACATCCTGTACCCAGCGTAACTTACTAAAACAAGACCCACATTCCTTCCATTCCAAATGGGTCTCCTGAAGCAATATTATATGCGCCCCACTGTTGTTGAGATATACTGCCACTCGAGTTAGCTTTTTCCTGGACCCCAAACCATTGACATTCCAAGATATAAACCGGACTTTATTATAATTATTCATACGTGATTCTTCACATTCTCCACATCATGTATTGGTTTAGCACTCTCCGCCAGCACTCCTGCTTAGACATGGTAGACCGATAAAGCCCTGGAATAATAACGAACTGACTAACAATTAGTGAGATGAGGACACATCGTTTATTTTTTTCCCATACTCCCACCACCCAGTGCACCCCTTCACCCCCCGCCCCACGGAGCACCCCCCTCCTATCCCTAGGCGATAGAATCCTCCCTTCGCGACCCCCCCTCCCGTACAGAGATTTTCAAGTGCGTTAAACAAAACAAAACAAACAAAACCTAACCAGGCTAGCTACTTCCATACACCCTACATTTGATACATAGTATTGCTAAGTACCACTCTTAATGGGGACTATTATAGGCTAGAACTGGATGCGGCAGCTGTGGTTCCCTCCATCTGAGCTAAGAAAGTATCCACCTCCTCAGGATTACTGATGTTGTACATCTTATTTCTCCACATGATTTTTAGCATAGCTGGAAAGTTCATCTAGACTTGAGCTCCTTTACCCCGCAGGTCATTCATCCTGGTACCCAACTCCTATTGTCTCCGTGCTGTTCTCCTCCCAATGTGCGATCTCACATGGTAATTAAAATCCTCGAATTTCAAGGAGCTCTCCTTTAGAGCGCTACCCAACACCAGTTCTTTAACTGTATAAGTGAGAAAGTTAATCAAGATTTTCCTGGGGGTCTTCTTGTTGGGATGTAGCTTGAAAGGATCCCTATGAACTCTTTGAATTTACTCTCAAGATCAAGATCCGGCCTGTCTTGTAACAGCCCTTCTTATAGCAATTTACAAATAAAGCCAGATCATCTTGTAAAGATTTATTTTGTAATTTCAAGGCCTCCATATCCCGGGAATTCAGAGTAATTCCTGCTGATAGAGCCTTCACCTCCCCTACAAGTATTGCAGTACATAGCATGATACTATCCAGCTTTTCCTCAAGCACCCCACATTTTTCTTGGATACCTCATTGGTTGACCTTTGAGACCTCAAATTTCTTAAGAATATCATGCCTCAAATTCAGCAGGATGTTTTCCAGCTGATTTTCTGACCTCTCTTCCAACCGGGGGCTATCCTCCCCCTGATTTGGGCTTCCTTCCACAGAAAACCCTGTGGTATCTTGGGTTTGACTTGGGCAAGCCCCATCTTGGTCACCATCCACCAAGTTATCTGATGGAGAGAAGCGATTGCTAAGGGGGACTGCTATTGTTCTCTCATCTCTTGGAGCGGCTTGTATTTGGCTTAGTCTGCCACCCCCCTCCCCCCCGAGTAGATACCACTGCTTTTGTCAGCTCCATGATTTTGAAATAAGAATTAAGCGAGGGTAAGGGTTTAGGTAATGTGCTTGCCTCTTTCAGCCCACACCGCTTTGGTCTCCCCACAACTTTCCCTGTTTTTTTCATAGGTGACACAGTTATCGCCTCATAGGCTGACCGTTCCCTTGTTCTCACAACTTTCGCTTTTTTCTCAGAGTCAGACCTTAGTTGATACCTATTCCTTACTTGCGGCACTCGTGGTGTATCAGCTGAGGTATCTGTCTCACCAATACCTCTCTTTACTCCAGAACCTATACTTCCAGCTACTGCCTCCTTCACTTCCTTCAAAAGCCTCATAGCAGTGAAAAGTACCTATGTGGGGGGAGGGGTTCCTTTCCATCAGTGCCCGCTGTACCTGCCAAAGTTGCACCTTAATGCAGACGCCCTTCTCCTTCTCCTTCTCAGCCTTCTGATTCCAAATGCCAGCGCTTTCAGCCTGCAGGAAGCCATTGCTGGGGCCCTGTACCTCCCGTTTCTCCTATAGCTCCTCCTCTTCCTCAGCTAGCTTCTGTTTGCTCGCCATTTGCCGCCCAGTGCGGTCTCTGCCAACCCCCACCCGGAAACCGGCAAGAGCCGCGCAGCACGGGACCTCCGCCGGAGAGCCGCTGCCCAGCACCAAACAACCAGGCGCTGCTCTGCGTCGGTTCCCATGCACTCTGAAGCTCAGGGGCAGAAAGGGAGAAAGGAAGTCCTCCCCAAGCCGCCCACTCAATTTCTCCAAAAAAAGAACTCCAAAAGCCTCCCTTGTGGCAGCTACACATCGCCTGGTAGATTTTCCATCATTTTTCTTTTGTTCAGCCTGCGCCTCTCTCCTGGTTCCGGGAGCTCCCGGGTCCGGCATCAGCCTGTCACCATGTTCCCCCACCAAAGGCCAACTATGATCTACACCCATTTTAAAATGTTTAATTGTACGGACAAAAAAAAAACACCAGCGATACTCCTCCTGCCCCTAGAAGATACCAAGATATAGAAATACTTGAACATTTAAAAATAACAGATAATGAGGAACCCTTCCTTTTTTATGACTTCTTAAACAATGATAAACGAATACTAATATTTTCTACAGTAAATAACTTACTAAAATGAAGCCATTATCAAACCTGGATGATGTATTTTCAAAATGTGTCCCAAACCATTCACTCAGATATACACTATACATGGTGAAATCCCTTTTATATATGCCCTACTACGAAATAAACACATTAGCACATACTGCAAACTCTTAAACCACATTAAACATAAAACAAATAACTACTACCCACAAAAATAATAATAGACTTTGAACAAGCTATGATTCAAAACATTTAAATATATACCCCCACACAGCCATACGAGGCTGTCACTGCCATTTTAATCAAAGCATAGGGCAACATCTCCAACAATCTGCACTAAGTGTAGGATGTGCTAAAAACAATCAATTTGCCTTTGAAATAAAATAAAGTGATAGCCTATGTCCCTGTCACAGAGGTAGTCAACCACTACAATTCACTAACAGAAACCCATTTCTACCAACAAGCTGAAGACAAATTAAGCCCCCTACTGGATTATTTCGAAGACACTTGAGTTGGCAAACTGAATTGCTCCGGACACAAATGCCAACCCAAATTCCAAATACTATGGTGGAATTTCAATCACAGCACCTTGACAGAGGAATCCAAAACAAACATCACAGTAGAAGTATGCACAATGTATTCTAATCTATACTAGGCTGAACTCAACCTACACTCTATACATTTATCGAAGGAGTACAAAAAGAGAAAAGCTACCAACAAGCAATCTGTAAAGCAAATGGCACCTAAACTTACCAAATAAACAATAAGAATGTATGGCATGCTACAATGTAGAGTACAAATCTTCAGAAACAACAAAGGAGTGGATTACTTAGAAATAATAGCCAAAAGCATATTGTAAAATAAAAAGTAACCCACAAAAGTCCCAATAAAAGTGATGAGAACATTTTAACCAACATTACAAATCATTTTTGATATAAATCATAAACATAATATTTAAGACATCAGTCAAGATATTAAATAAAACTCCAAAGTTTAAATAAGACTGATATAATAAAATAATATATAAATTATTTACATGAAAAATCTAAACCTTACCAACCAAAAAGCTCAAACAACAACTAAATTCATCACATAAAATAAAAACAACACACAAACTACACATTTCCAAATAACAATCACATAATAATTAAACAAATAATAAAATAGAACATTTCCTACCCAAAACAAATAGAATAAATATGAGCAACTGTTCTGTAGCTACAGATTCTCCTTTGTATCCACGTATTCAAATATTATAACCCACCAAAAACTGACATGCTACAATCTAAAGTAAAACTCTTCATAAACAACAAAGGAGTAGATTACTTAAAAATAACAGCCAAAAGCATATTATAAAATAAAAGGTAACCCACAAAAGTCCCAAAAAGGGCAATAACAAAATCTTAACCAACATTACAAATCATTTTTGTTATAAATAATAAACATAATATTTTATTACATCAGTCAAGACATTAAATAAGACTCCAATCTAAAATAAGACTGATATAATAAAATAATATATAAACTATTTACATGGGAAATCTAAATGTTACCAACCAAAAAGCTCAAAGAACAAACTAAAACATATCATGACCTTACTAGAGGACTGCTCCCTTCACTGCACAGCTCATCCTGGTAGCTGCTGCCCCCGTTGCTGCTGCTGACCCTCTGGTCCGGAGTTCAAGGCCGTCCTCCAGCCACAGGCTTCTGCCTGTTCCTCATCCCTGGGGGTCTAGTGGTAGCAAGTCACTGCTCTGCTGCTGGACTGCCCTTCTGTCTCTCCTTTTTCTGCCATTTTGCCTTTCTTCTGCTTCTGCCTATTGTTCTGCTTTTTGCCTTTTTCCTGTCCCTTTTTACACTTTTCCTCTTGCTTTGCCGCCCTTGCCACTGCAACCCCGCTAACCCACCCCTCTCCAGGGACCCTTCCCACTCCCAGCGTTTTTTCACCTCCCAGCTGTAATGTCAAGACCTCACACACACTACTTAATGGCGGTTGCCCGTCTGCGCTCATCCGCGCCTAGTACCACGGAACCTGGTTCTCAGACCTCCAACTGAAACAAAGCCAGCACTATCCTCACAGGTCGCGACACCGCCTGCCACCTCCCATCACCGCAGGACACCCAAGGACCCTTCTCCTGCCGAAACTGCAGCTACACCCTCGCCCACCTCCACACGCCAGCTCCTCTAGCCACCCAGCCGACCAACAGGGCACCCGACTGGCTCTGCTGCATCCTCCTCAACATGTGCTCCCTCCACAAACATGCCACAGATATCTGGGACTTCCTTGACACTACCTCCCCGACATCGCCTTCCTCACGAAAACCTGGGCTAAGCCCAGCTCTGTCCCAGACATCACCACCGCCATCCCCAACAGCTACAAAATCACCTGCAAGGACTGCATCAACTGACCAGGAGGAGGCATCGTCCACAAGCACACCCTCTGCCTGACCACTCACTCGGATGACCCAACAACAACTATGGAAAATCTCCACCTCCACTTCCAGAGCCAGACCAACCCCAATACCACCCTCCGCGGCAGCCTCATCTACAGGCCCGACGGGCCCCTCCCGCCCTTCATCAACACCATCGTCGACCTCATCACACCCCAGGCTCTCTCATTCACAGATTACATCCTACTCGGCGACCTCAACTTTCACCTGGACAACCCGAGTGACCTGAACACCATATCACTTCTGGAGAACCTCACCAACATCGGACTCAAGCAGCTAGTCACCGCTCCAATCCACGCATCTGGACACATGCTCATCCCCGTCTTCTCCGCCAGCAGAAACACCTACAGCCACACCACCGAACTCATCTGGACTGACCACCACTGCGTGCAGTTCGCCTTCACCACACCCATCGTACACCACCACCCTCACCGCCCCCCTATTGTAGCTGGAACAGTGTCACAGAAGAACATCTCACCACCTTGCTCAGCACTACCACACCACCAACATCAGCAGATGCTAACACCTCAGCATGCAACCTCCACCGATGAATCTCCAACTGCGCTAACAATTTGGCACCCCTCAGGAAGGCCCCCGGCAAACAATACTGCAAGAAAGCCAATGGTTTACTCCTGCCCTCCACAAGTCTACGTGCACCTGTAGATGACTCGAGAAGAGATTGAGGAACAACAAAACCTCGTAAACCCACGCAACCTTCAAAACCCCTGTTAACGCACCCCACCTCCTCCTCAAAACCACAAAGAAAATGATCCTCCGAGACAGAATCAACATCAACACACACAAGATCAAAGAACTCTTCGCCATCGTCAAGGAGTTTGCCAGGCCCACCAGCAAGACCACAGATGTCCCCCCTTCCAAGACCTCTGCAACAACTCGTCACCTTTTTCCACCACAAGATCAGGTAAATCTACCACAGCTTAGACACCTAAGACCCTCCCACAACGCCTGAAACCACCTCACGCAACCTTCCTGCACCCCAACAGATCCTGCTCAACTGGACTCCGCTCACTACAGACGACACACTCAAGACCATGAAGAGCATCCAAGTACATGCCAAATTTTCACCGTTCTGGCCGTGGGGCCAGTCAAGCCTAGTTTCTTAGGGTTGGAGTACAGCGCTCGGTTGTACCCTCCCTTCCCCATGAGCCAGCGGTTCATCCGGAAGCTTGGGTCGTCATGTGACCCGAACACCCACTGGTTAATCGCAATCAATTGCGTTGCTTGGTAATAAAAGCGTAAATCCGGCAGTCCAATGCCACCTTCATACCAGCCCATGGTCAGTTTTTGCATTGCGATGCGCGGTGGCCCGGCCTCCCACAACAATCCACGCAGCGCTGCGTCGATCTTTAAGAAATAGGACTCAGGGACCGGTACGGGTGTGTTCTGAAGGGCATAAAGAAAACGGGGGAGAGCTAGCATTTTAAAAAGGGCAGCCCTTCCCAGGAGGGTAAGGGGCAGTGTTTTCCAGTGGATCACGTCGGATTTGAACCGTTGTAATGGGCCCCCCAAATTTCGTTCATAGAATAATGCTGAGTCCGCTGTTATGAAAATACCCAGATATTGAAAACCCAATAGCGCTACCGGTATATTGTGTCCCCTAGGGCTAAGCGGCGGGTCACCCCAGAGGGGATACATCTGGGATTTGGACCAGTTGATCTGGTATCCAGAGTGGGCCCCAAAGATATGGAAAATATGTAGTGCTCGACGGATCGAACGTGCCGGGGAGGCCAGGTATAACAGAATATCGTCCGCATATAAAGAGATGCGATCTTCATGATCCGCTGTCCATTTAAGGCCCCTGATTTCTGGGTCGTTCCGGATCCAGACCGCGAGTGGCTCAAGTACCAAGGCAAAAAGGAGCGGCGATAGGGGGCAGCCCTGCCTCGTGCCACGGCCGAGGGAGAAGGATGTAGAACGGTGGTTATTGACTGATACATGAGCCATGGGCAGGGTATAGAGCAGTCGAATCCATCCTATCAGCCGAGGCCCCAACCCCACACGGGCAAGGACGGCGAAGAGGTAATCCCACGCCACCGTATCGAACGCCATCTTGGCATCGAGGGCAAGCAATAGAGCCTCCTCTTGGAGTGTTTCCGCCCGACCCAGGGCTCCGTGGACACGACGCAGATTGCGCACAGTATTTCGGCCAGGCATGAAACCCGACTTGTCCGGGTGGATCAGGGCCGTGAGATACGGAAGTAGTCGGTTGGCCAGTAGCTTAGCCAGGATTTTGGCCTCCACCGTGATCAAGGAGATAGGCCTGTAGGATGCACATTCATCCGCTGGCTTACCAGGTTTGCGGATTACCACTATTGTGGCTTCACGGATTTTGGCCGGGAGAGTACCGGTCTCATAGCATTCCATGTACAAGTTGAGCAGGTGGGGTGCCAGCTTCAGAGTCATAGATTTCACGAATTCTATCGGGATTCCATTGGGACCCATGGCTTTGCCGGAGCGGGTATCCCGGATGGCCGTCTGAATTTCTTCGAGCGAGATGTCCGACTCTAGAGTCTCTCGGTCTTGCTGGGAGAGACATCGCATTTCTATGGTGGGCAGGAGGTCTGCCGCCCAACATGCCTGCGAGTTCTGTGGCGGGGTGTATAATTGCCCATAGTACTCTGCAAAGAGTTCGGCAATGTTTTGAGGGTCAGTGATCAGTACCCCATCGGGTCCTTTGATCGCCCCCCACCCATCGCGCCGCCAACTCTTTACGCTCTAGCCAGGCCAACAGTTTACCCGTACGTTCCCCCATTTCATAAATTCTGTGTCTGGTGGCGAGGGACCATCTGCTGGCCTCCTCACAGAGCAATTGTTTTATAGTCCCATCTCTTAACGTCTAGTAAATGTTGGGTCCCCTGGGCTGGGGTGCGTGACGTCTCCTGCTCGAGCTGCAATATCTCCGTCTCCAGCTCGCTAACCCGTCTCCTACGTTCATTTTTATGTCCCACCATCAGGGACAGTGCTCGTCCCTTGATAACCGCCCGTACGCTCCCCATAATGTTACCGCCGAGTCCACCGATCCCGCATTTTCATCAAAGTAATAATCCGCATCGCGTCGCAAGGAGTCTCTGATATGCGGGATTTTCAGCAGCCACGGCTGAATCCGGATGGGACTAGGTTGTCGCAGTATATTCGCTCCAAAGAAAGATACTACCAGGGAGTGATCAGAGATCCCCCTAGCTAAGCCAGAGGAGTCTGTGAAGTATTGGATAGACTGCGCTTGAGTGAACAGATAATTAAGCCGCGAGTGACTGCCGTGCACTCCAGAATGGAAAGTGTAAAGCGTGTCTCTGGGGTGTGACCACCTCCAAATATCTACCAGGCCGAATGCATCCGCAAAATTACTCAGTTGCGAGCCCCTCGGATCGCCCCTACGGGGCGGAGTGCGGTCCAGGGTCTCGTCCATAGATAGGTTAAAATCACCGCCCATAACCACCGCACCCTCCGGAAGGGTCATTAGGATTGTCCCTACGTCCGCCAGGGTCTGGCGTTGGAGGCTAGGTGGCCCATATACTGAGATTAGGTTAAGGGCCCTCCCTTCCCAGCTACCGGAGCAAACCACATACCTACCCTGAGGCTCGGTGTGAGCGGCGTGGATCATATAGGGGCAGCCCTTTCTCAGGAGGATCCCCACTCCCCTGGATCCCGAGGTAAATCCGGAGTGCGCAACCATGCGAAAGCCCTTCCGGTCTAGGGCCTGGCAGGAGTTACCTATGAGATGAGTTTCTTGGAGCAGCACCACATCTACTCGCTTTCGGTGTATATATTGTTGCACTATGCTCCGTTTAATTTTAACGCCCAGCCCATTAACGTTCCAGGTCATTAGACTAAGCCTCTGAGCCATAGCCATAAGATCTGGACAGCAACATGCAGGAGTAGTCAGGGTGATCAATGTACAGGGGTCTCAGAGCCCCCCGCCCAGCCCAAAGACAACTGAGAGGAGATCAGAAATCAAGAGGAGACTAGCCCATGCCGTGCATTGACAAAAGTTACCGTGTCGGACTGCTGCAAAAAAACAATAAATAACATCCCCCCAACCAACTCAATCCAATAAACTACCCAACCCTCCCTGCTCCCCTGCAAAACGGGACTACAACCGCCCGCCTCCCCCAACGTGCAGAGTGCCTGTCGCCCCCCCATAAATCTTTCGAGGAAACGTGGGCTGCCCCACTCCCATCATAACAAATGACAACTTACAGAAAACCCATCCCCTCCCCCCCACCCTACTCACAACAAGTCGAAGATTACTGTTTGAGCATTGCTCGAACCGCCAGAGCCCTCCTCCACCCTGTAGCTACATGCTGGACTCAAACTCCCCCACATCCCTCCATCAAACATTCCCATCAGTAAACACACAGTTGAGGGGAGGCCACCAATATTAGTATGAGCTCTGTTTACGACCCTCCGAAGCCTACAATGGGGGACCATACTAGCAACAGAGCAGAGGATGCAACTCACTCCCAGCAGAAGTGTCATTTACACATCATGTACTGTCCCCGTGAGGATAGCAGTCCGCCTCTTGACATCTACAGGGGGGATACTGTGTGGCTATGGGAGAGGTCCTATACCTTCTTACCATCGTCCAGAGTCAATGATCACCCACTGGGCCGGGGGCTCCAGAATCCGAACGTGCCGGAGAGCGTCTCTGCTGGCGCCAATCGTCGGCCGCATCCGCCGCCGAAGGACCCTTTTTCTTACGTTTGTCTACAGTGCGCCAACCGTCCAGCCAGTCCCAAGCATCCTCCGGGTGCATGAAAAACAACGATTTGCCCTCGGCCTCCACTCGCAGCTTGGCCGGGAACATCATGGCGTACTTAACATCATGTTCGCGAAGGGCCTTTTTCACCTCAAGGAAACTGCGTCTTTGTTTCTGAACCCGTAGGGTAAAGTCCGGAAAGAACGTGATGTTGCTGTTTTCCACGGTGACGGGTGGAGCCGCCCTCGCCGTTTGAAGAATAATGTCACGATCACGGTAGTTGAACACTCGGGCCAGAATTGGTCTGGGAGGGGCCCCCTGCCTAGGGCGACCCCCCGGCACTCGATGAGCTCTTTCAATGGAGAAACACTTGGAGAGACCCCTAGGCTGTAAATGAGTGAGAACCAAGTCTTCGACAAAGAGGTCCGCTGCTTGCCCCTCCGCCCGCTCCGGCACACCGATAATTCGAACATTATTCCGGCGCATCCTGCCTTCATAGTCGTCCAGCTGCCGAGGAAGTACCTCGTGGGATGTTCGCAGGTCAGTGATTTCACGCTTAAGGAGGCTGGTGTCGTTCGACAGTTCTTTGGTGACCGCTTCCACTGCCCCCACCCGGTCGGCGATCTTTCTAATGTCCTCGCGAATCAGACCAACATCGGTGGCCACAGTATCGATCCGATGTTCAAGGGACGACTTGACGGCTTTGATGGCGTCCAGGAGGTCTTTATTCGTCGGGTCACTCCCACCGTCTGAGGCCGGTGCCCCAGCCCGATCACCGCCCTGTTGCTGGTGCCATGCGAATTTCTCCAGCTTGGCCTGTTTCGTGTTTTTGGTGCCCCGCCCGGACGGCATGATCGCCCTTCAGTGGGCACGCCACAGCTATGGGGCGCCGCCGCTAATCCCCGCCGCCTGCGGTGGGTACCTCCATCCGGCCTGTCGGTTTTCGCGGGCTGCCCCCCAGTCGCTAGGGCGCCCTCTCCAGCTCCAAAATCCCAGGGCGGACCACTGCCAGGGCCGGTCACAGCCTTCCCCGTTACTACTTCACCGTGGCCGGATAGTCGCTCCCCAGCCAGGTGCCCCTGCCCGTGGAGGCCCGATGTCAGGGTTCGTAGAGAGGCCCTCAGGTCCCGCCACTCAGTAAGGCCGCACCCCGGCTCCCGCCACCGGTCGTCTGAAGGATAGCCCCAGCGTCCTAGTCTCGCTCATCCGCCGAAGCGGGAGTCCGAGGGCTCCCTGTGTGATCTGGCACCCCACTCCCTGGTAGGTCCTGCAATCCACCACTTGAGCGCACCCCTTACCGGTGGCGCGGGGGTCAGGTCGTCCGCCTCAGCACTCCGCCGTCTCTTGTCCTTGATGCGCAACGGATCACGCCCGTACTCTGTATGGGTCTCTGAGGTGTCACGGGGGGGCCGCAGAGTCACTCGGGACACGCCTCTGCCCCGCTGGAGATGCCGCATCCACGTTGCCTCTTCCCCGGCAGACTAGGCCACCACCGCGACCGCTCTTGTCCCCACGTCTACCTGGGTCGCCCTTCCTTCAACTTGGGGATCGCCGGCACCTGGGGCCAGGAGCGGGCACGCCCCGAGATCCCACCACTCAGAGCGACGACCAGGACCCACAGCGCCACCTCCGTCGCCCTCCTTGTCGGAGCTCTGCCGCCACCGGCCTCAATCCGGCCACACCTCCAGGCCCAAAAGTCCGCCGGCAGCACCGGGTGTGTACCGCCCTGCAGCCTCTGTCTCTGTTGGGGCCTCAGAGGGATCGAAGGGCCCCGCGGAACCAGCCCTCGAGTCACCCGGGGCACCGTGCCCCAGCACACTCTGCACCGGAGGTTCCAGGCCGCAGCCGCGGCCTCACGTAGCCGCCTCGTCCGTCCAGGTCGCACCTCTTGGCCACCCGGCAGTCCAACAGCTCCCGCGGAGTGGAGCTCAGTCGTGGCCCCACCTCCGATCGCCACCAAACTTCGCCGCCCGATCAGCGGGGGCTCCAGCACCACCGGCGTCAGCTCTTCGCTCAGGTCGGGGCCTCGGGGCGCAGATATTCAGGATTTTTCGGGAGTGGCCCTGCAGAGCTTCGCTACTGCGCGGCCATTCCCATCGGCAGCAAGCCACGCCCCCCCTTAATCTATATTTAAACATTTATTTGTAAGTAGAAATATATGTTTAAACATGTTAAAATATACATTAAATAAACTTTGAAAATGCAGATAACAATTGAAGGATATGTTACATGTTTTTTTACTATGAAAAATATAATTAATAATATTTATTACAGGCATACAACTAACTACCTTTTTAGTTACATTTCTAAATACCGACAATACTAATTAAATAACATAAACTATTTCTACAACATACAAATATAATTAAAACAAAGGATTTCAAACTAAAATGATTAAATTAAATGATCACACTCTTACATAAACCACTTTGAAGGAAGTGTTGGACACTAAAGGAGTGACATTTACTATTCCCTCTCCAATCTAAACCAGTTTGGGATGGTGTTGGACACTAAAGGGATGACATTTACTATTCCCACTCCAATCTAAACCAATTTGGGAAAGGTGTTGGACACCAAAGGAGTTACATTTACTATTCCCACTCCAATCTATACTAATGTGAAGATAGTGTTGAACACTAAAATGGTGACATTTACTATTCCTATTCCAATCTATACCAATTTGGGGGAGGTCTTGAACACAAAACAGTGTGACATTTACTGTGGATTACAATGGATGGTATCAGTTCCTACTGTGCCCACTCCAAAGTAAACTATTTTAAAGAAAGTGTTGGACACTAAAGAGGTGACACTATTCCCACTTTAATCTAAACCAATCTGGGGAAGGTGTTGGACACTAGAAGGGTGACATTTACGATTACCACTCCAATCTACACCAATTTGGGGAAGGCGTTGGACACTAAAGGGGTGACATATACCAATCCCACTCCAAAGTAAGGTATTTAAAATAAAGTTTTGGACATTTACTATCACCAATCTAAAGCAATATGGGGAAGGTATTGCGCACTAAAGAGATGACATTTAATATTTGTACTCCAATCTAAACCAATTGGGGGAGGTGTTGGACACTAAAGGGTTAACATTTACTATTCCCACTTCAATCTATTCCAATTTGGGAAAGGTGCTGAACACTAAAGGATTGACATTTTCTATTCCCACTGCAAACTGAGCAAATTTGGGGAAGGTGTTGGAAACTAAAGGCGTGACATTTACAATTTCCACTACAATCTAAAACATTTTATGCAAGGTGCTACACACTAAAAATGTTATGTACACAATCAGAACTCCATACCCATATATAGTTTTTGATCTATAAACAAACAAAAATGTACTTAAAGCCCCCAGACTAAAACTACAAATCTATGTATTCATAATTAAACTTTGCCATATTAAAAAATATTTTCAACACTATTAACAATTAATGCAGTTTTAAAACATTTACTTCCATACCTAGACTTTAAAGTGTTAAATAAAAGCAAAACTCATAGTCCAAAGTTAACAATCATAAAATTAAGAAAAATATAAAACCAATTAAACTTTTTTTGTTTTTAAACAAATGAAAATTATCACATTTTAGAAAATATATTACCAAAAACAAAACTTAATCAAAATATTAAACATATTAATAATCTGCTTATTTCATTTTTGTTACCAAATGTTTTCTTTGATAAACCAATAATATAGAAATATACAACAAAATATACATCATAAATAATACATGTATATTATAGTGGCATAATTAACTCAGAAAGCAGTTAAAAAAGTTTCAAATAAATGTAAATATAAATATGTATCAAAAAATATTTTTACGACATCATTTTCAACATTAAAAACACTTAGAAATATTTGCATTTTGACTAAAAACTTTTTAACAGAAATTTAAAGATTGAAAGTTTTATTTAAAAAACTGATATTTATTAAATTGAATTTTTATATATTTTACTGGTAGCTTGTATGACTAATGTTTGTGGTGGTGTTTTTATAAAGCTATTTGAAGCGGACTTAGGGCCTGATTACGTGTTTGGTGGTCCCACAGCAGACGGTGCAACGCGCCGTCCGCTGTGGGAGAGCCAAACCTGTGGTGCGACCACCTGCCAGATTTGAAGTCAAATCTTGGTCTGGTGGGCGGCCCTGCGGCAGTCTGACAGCTTCGGTCTGTCTGGCTCATTGAAGAACCTGACATGCAGCCCACTGCTCTCAGAGCGCCGACTGCACCGCCATACATGCCACACCATGCAGGGACTAGGGGTGCAAATACAGGGGGCACTACAAGTGCCCCCGCATGCACTTGCTGGCCCCAGAGGCAGCTGAGGGCCCTATTAGGGCCCCCTTAGTTGCCCCACTGCCACCATTTTCGTTGCGGGCTCACCGCCATGAAAAGGGTGTTTGTGAGCTAACTCGTAATATGCTCAGTGGTGTCTCAACAGCACTGAATGCATATTGCTGTTTCAACCCGCACTGCCTCCGCTGCACGGGATCCTTGATCCTAGTGGTGCCAGTGGTCTCATGACGGTCTGACCACTGCAGTCGAAATACTGCAGGCGGTCCTGAAGTGCGGCGGTGGTCGAACTCCCGCCATGGGTTCAGCGGTCCTATGGACCACCAAACTCGTAATCCGGCCCTGAGACTTAAAAAAATCTACATTCAGATCAAGTGCAAAAATATTTCTTTAGCCCGCTCAAATGACCTACAGAATGCGCTCTTTTCTTTTTGGAGAAATATTTTTCAAGCTCCCCTCCATTGTCTCCCTGGCCCGTAGGCAGTCCCAGATCCTCTAGTGAATTTAGTTTCACACTGTCCTCGTCTATTGCCACATCCTCCTCCTCTTGGGTCACCGCTGCATCTCCGGCTTCTAATCCGGCCCATAGTGCCTTTTGCAGATCCACCTTCTTGGTGAAGCCTCTCCTGGAAATCTCAAACCCCTTGCAGAAAGATTTTTTCACTGGGCCACAGTGTAACTGTCCAGCTGGATCAGCTCACTCTCCATGGTTGCAGGTGCAGATATAGCTGTAGGACCTCCAGTAAGAAACATGATTTTAGAGAAAAGCAAAAATGGCAATCAGGGAAAATTGCAAAATGTTAAATGTCTATCAGAGAGAGTAGGGGAAAAATGCAAATGAGGGTCAGAGACATTTGATTTGAATCGGTTTTATATATGGATAGAAGTGTACACCAAATAACTGTAAGGCACTGTACAAACACAAGTCCTATCCTCACCACTGATCATTAACTTTAGAAATTAGGTCTCTAGTTGTCAGAGGTAAGCATCCTGTCCGAGAAGGAACCACGATCCTAGTCAAAATAAGTCAGATACACATCCTAAATTAACCAGTGCTCATCCTCTGGTAGCTTGGCACAGAGCAGGCAGGCTTAACTTAAGAGACAATGTTTAAAGTATTTGTGCAACACTTATTACATATTATAGTAAAACAGTGAAAAACATAACACAGAAATAATCTAGACCTGGTTAGAAAAATAAAGTTTAATTTAGTGAACAAAACAACAACAATCCAATAGGTAGAACCAAAGTTATGAATGAATTTTTAAAGAATATCTTGAAATACAGTGCTGAAAAGCAGAAAGCGCCAACTGGAGCTATCTGGTGGCGCTGGACCGGGTCAACTCTGAACAGTCAAACAGTGTAGTGTGGGTATGATACAAGAGGCATGCAGAGCAAGCTGAAAACAGTACCTTCACAGAAGAAGCGTCGACATTGAGGAGCAACTGCGAGTAGCCATCGGTGGTGATGCTTCATCGTGGATCCCTTGGATTGTCGGCAATACATCTTCGTCGAACCATCGACAATGAAGGCAATACATCTTCGTCGAGTCGCACACCGGTTTCCTAAAAGCGGCGATGCACTGGCGTCAAGAAGAATGCGCTGGTTCCGACCAGCGCAAAGACGGCACTGCTTGGATTTTGATGCTGCAGCACAGGAAAACCCATGTCCAAGGGCCCAGGACCGGATTAGCTCCACTTTGCGAGGAAGGGCTCACAGCATGAGCGTAACACAGGCCCCGCGGTGCGGGGGGCCACCAAGCTCCAGGGGGCCCCCTCAGCACAGCACTCTGGCCAGAGAGCTCTTGAGTGAGCCCGGAGAGAGGGCCCCTCCACGTACATTGCAGGGAGGCCCCCCTAAGTTTCATTACGCCAGTGGCTCACAGATGCCGGAGTCCAAGTGCTGGTTGGAGAGTTGCAGGCAGTCGTTGATGTCCCTGAGACTGCAGAACAGGAGGCAAGCAGACAAGCCCTGGGAGTTACTCTGGGTTCAAGTGGTGTAGGTCCAGTCCTTCTCACCCATTCAGAGAGGGCAGCAGGCCCTGTCAGCACAGCAGAAAAGCAGTTCTTCCAGAGCAGCAGTCCTTAAGTGAAAAAGCAGTCTGGCAAAATATCCACAGGTCCAGAAGTGTACTGAATTGGTAGGGTCAGAAGTCCAGTTGTTATACCCAGTAGTGCCTTTGAAGTAGGGGAATCTTCAAAGAGGGGCTTTTAAGTGCACACAGGTCCTCCCTGTCCTGCCGGGGCCAACAGACACACTACAGGGGGGTATGCAATTATTTGTGTGGGGACAGAAACAGGCCTATTCAGTTGAAAGTGCCAGCTCCTCCCTCCCATCCAGCCCAGGAGGACCCATCAGCCTGGTGATGGGCCATTAGGAAGGGAATGGGCCATCGGGCACACCTCAGCTCCCTTGGTATGTGACATGTATTGGAGACAGGCACAAGGCACACAGGGTTTAATAGTAGAAGAATGCCAACTTTACTATTAAAGAGGATTCATCATTACAAGTCCATTTGTGCTAAACATTACTGTTCTACTCCGTCGCAATCAGGAAATACACTTATTATGAAATCCATTAAAAAAATGTATTAGGGAATCCCCAGTGTTAACCAATGAGAGGGGTAGGCCTCACAGTAGTGAAAAACAAATTTAAGAGTTTTTCTCTACCAGGCTATGTAAAACTAAAAAGTATATGTCCTGTCTTTTACTTACACAGCACCCTGCCCTATGGGCTACCTAGGGCATAACTTAGGGTGACACATATAATAAGGCTTGGCAAGGTTTTTTTTAATGCCAAATCGACATAGCAGTGAAATTGCACATATAGGCTCTGCAGTGGCAGGCCTGAGACATGTTTACATGGCTACTTAAGTGGGTGGCACTATCAGTGCTGCAGGCCCATTAGTGGCCCTGGGCCCACTGTGTGACTCTGAGAAACTAGGCATGTTGGGACCTGGTGTGATAATTGGGACTTGATAGATATTTCCACGATAGGGGATTTCTTGTCCAGTGAGGTGGTATTGCCTTTCTCTAAATTATAGAGAGAATATGACCTCGCTGTCACAAAAACCTTTTGCTGTCTCCTGGTCCGACATGCTCTATGGGCAGAGATAACATAACATAACATATCCCCAGCGGGGGGATGACCTTAATGAATCATCACCATTGAAATATAGATTGTTAGACAATCAAATGAGCCACAAAGTGATCTTCCTGACGTATGGAAAATGAATAACTCACCAGATATGCTCCTTTAGTTACGAAGTTGCTGGGAGGCAGATCTGGGAGACCTAGCAGACGAGGACTGGCCTTACCCTTCCCTAAAAAGGTGGAATTCAGAGCAAGGTTTCGACTTGTCCAATTTAAGATATTACATAGAGACTATATATCCTGTAACACCATGGTCAAGATGGGTAGAAAACCTAACCCAGCCAGCCAGGATACAATTTTCTATATAATCTGGGATTGTCCAAAGATTCAGGCCTTTTGGGGATCAGTGGTAGCTTGTATGAATAATGTTTGTGGTGGTGATTTGACTCCTTTGGTGAAATGGTGCCTCCTAAGTGTGTGGGAGGCTACAGATTTAGGCTGCATGGAACAGATTTGGGTAACCTTTGACATGAAATATAGCCTGCTCATGAGGGGCAATGTCCGCACCACTTGTCAGAGCAGGGCCGGACTGGGAACCAAAACCGAGTGCTCGACCAAGCTCTTTGCCAGGGCCGGTTTTCGGACGATTTTGTTACAGGGCCGATTTTGCAGAAACGGCCCTGTAACAAAAACGGCCCCCAGGGGCCCAAAAGCGGCGCACAGGGGGATTGCCCGGTGCCCGCTAAGCCAGTCCGGCCCTGTGTCAGAGACTGGAAATGAGATATGGACCGGTGTATAGTGGCTGAAAAGGTGGTGTATGAAAGACGTGGTTGCCCCCATAAGTGGGAGATGATTTGGGCGCAGTGTAATGTGTATAGAGGTAGTCCATGTGCTGCTCCTATGGTAATGTCCTCAGAGACGGACATTACTAGAAATGCTACCATTAATGTACGTCAAGATGAAGGGATATTGTGATACTGAGAATTTTCCTGTCTAGAGCTGGATCATAATGTATGGATTGGATATATTCACTAAGTTCAGTTGTACCTGCTGTGATATCTTTATTTTTTAATGTTTTCATATACCCAATAAACAGATGTTATGAATAAAGATAAAAAATACCTTGAGCATTCTGTATAAGGACAAAGTTAATCACGCAAACTGTTATTTGTTTTGGCCATTCTGCAACAGAGCTAACACAATAGCAAAAACAATAGTGGCCTGAATGGACTTAGGCATGGTAACATGACTGCTGTTTATTACATAAACAACATTAATCTTTTGTTTAGGCAGAGTAGCATTTTGCTGGCTCTGAGAGGTCTTGCCCATGCCGGAATTCCTTCCCAGCTGATTACTATTTACCTCTGCGAGGGGCGCTGCCCAGCTGTCCACCAAGACTGGTGTCCTGATGACACTTACCCACAGGTAATGGGGAGTTAAATCATCTTACAGGGATTTTGCAGATTCACCCACCCTAGATACTAGTTTAGGGAGCGCTAGGTAGGAGTACACTGTACAACAGTACAAATATGCAAGCATATACTCTCCGTTACAGCTAGATGGTTGAACTGTTCATCTTTTTCACCATTCTTGTAATGCTGATCAAATTTTTCTGTTTCCTTCTAGTGATTATCACAGCACACAATTCTTATACAAGAATCACAATGCTTCAATACATATTGTAACGCTTAGCTGAGTATTTCTTGTGTCTCTCTTTGGTTATGCATGAGTAACCAAACAAAAGGATTCTAGATCTGTTACCATGATTTCCTTGGGGAGTCAGGGTTGTCATTTTCTCAGGTTGCTCATTCCATTTGTTACCTGGTCATGGTTAGGGTACAGAAGGTGTCCTGTGAGTTAGCAGGACTACAGGCCAACATATCCTGATCGTGTGCATGGAGTCAGTCTTGTAGAATCCTGACATTTATGTTGTCCAACAAATGCACAGTTTTTACTGAGAAAGTATAAGCCATACGACAGCAATTGTATGGACAGAAAGTCAAAGTGATACGCTATAGTCTAAAATCTTATATTGATTTTTAGAAATGAAACAACATCTTATTGAGACTTCTTGCCACTGATTCCTCACCATCCTCGGGCATCAGACTGGTTCCAGAATCCTTTTCTATGATGACCCCTTGTGCGCCAGTAGGTGGCGGCACTCTTCTCCACGTCGGCATCGTCCACACCGGAAGTGACATGGGTGGTGCCTATATAGGTTCCAACCCAGCACGTTGACCTCAGGTCTTCTTTTTTGCGCCATCAAAGCGGGTCCAGATTGTGCCCCCCCAGAGTCATTTTTTGACTGTTGTTTTTTCTGCAAGTTTGCTAACACTTCAACCACTTTTATGGCTATGTCTCCAAAGAAACCTGTCGGTTTTAAGCCTTGTGTTGCCTGTCACAGGCAAATGTCTGTGACAGATCCCCACTTGGTATGAAGTTGGTCTCGGGTGTCGGATCACTACTCCAGGACCTTTACGGATTGCAAGACTGTAAGAAATTAGGTTACTGGTTGAAGGGAGTGAAACTCTACTCAAGCAGCAAGCACAATCCTTGCCAGTGTGGTGTCGCAAGCAACCCCCAAATTAACCTGTGACCGACCCTTTTGTAGCTTGGCAAAGAGCAGGCAGGCTTAACTTAGAGGCAATGTGCAAAGTATTTATGCTGCACTCCAAACAGTAATAAAGTGAAAACACAACACAAGGAAAATCCCACACCAATTTAGAAAATCAGAGTAAATTGTAATAACTAAATTAAGACTGAAACAACAAAAATCCAATCCGTAGAATCAGAGATATGCAATTTTAAAGATTCAAGTGAAAATAGTGCCAAAAAGCACCAAGCGCCTACTGTGGTTATCTGGTAACGCCAGACCGGGACAAAGTCAAGAGTTCAGGCCGACAGCAATGGAGCGCAAACCGGCTAGAGCATAGGACTTCAAACTGTGGGACGCGCCCCCCTAGGGGGGGCGCAGCATCCCCTCAGGGGGGGCGCACACTCCACTCCACCACTTAACCTTCCATTGTTCCTTCCAGGTCCATTAGGCTTCGTGTGTCTCAGCCCGGGCTTCTGCTGCAGCTCGAGCTGCTGGGGACTCATCGGAGCAGTGTCTGGAGTCTTATCTCCGGCACGCCCAAGCTTTTCACAGGTCTTTAAAGACCATGTGCAACCCATGTATATCTTGGAAACAGAGCACCAAGAGCCAAACAAGAGCTCAAGGCGAGTACAAACTAGTACAAAAAGCTCAAAGAATGGTACAAATAACACAAAAGGGCACAAACGGCAGAAAATAGGAAAAAGGAAAAAGAAAGGAGCACAAGATGTACATCCCGAGTGTGACCCGTTTTATGCTGCCTCGATAGGGAATTTCGGAATGGTTAACTGCTAACTGCTAAACTGTTCAGGATTTTATAAATATGCTTGGGGGGTGGTCTGAACCGAAAACTGACCTATTGATAGCAAACCATTGAAACTTTTCTGTTACATTGGAATGGCATTCATAACTTCCTAAGCTCCGGTCATAAAAGGCATGATTGTAGGCTTAACAGAAGAGGAATCCCTTTAAAGAAAAAACGAAAATAATGTAACTTTTTTTTCTTTTTATGTAGTGTTGTTTGTTCAGGCTTTTGTTTGACCTTTACTGCTATTTCAATGTCGCAGGTAAAGGGGCAGGGCTACATGTTTAGCGCTTTACCCAGCCTCCACTACTTCAGTGAATGGACTTGACCCAGCTTCAAAGCTGAGGTGAGCCTGAAATGAACTCTGAACATTGGTGTCCATATTTCACCCATGTTCCTATGTGTAGCCAGCTGTACACATTGTGTAATTGACCTGCCAGACACCAGTGAGCACTGCTAAACTTGATCAATTTTTTTGGGTGGGTTACATATATCCACCACTCAAATTACTTACATATTTCACTATACTAATTCACCACTAATCCTTTATGGGTTTCCCCGAGTAGCGTGCTACTCGTCCCAAAAAAAAAAAAGCACTTCAACATCCCATTAGGGGTAACAAGCGCTATATAAATGCAAACCTTTTTTCCCTCTTCTATCCTTCAGCTATCCTTCTGAATCCAAATAATTGACTAACCCATCCACCACTTAAATCACTTTCATATTTCACTATACTAATTCAACACTAATCCTTTATAGGTTCCGGAGTAGCGTGCTACTCGTCGAAAAAGCGCTTCCACGCCTCGTATGGGGTAGTGAGCGCTAGATAAATGCAATTACAATATTTACATACCTTTGTAAACTGATTACAGAGGCTGTTTGTTTTCTGGTTCCAGACCCCCTGGGCCCCCAACCTGCCTATTTATTACATTTGGATTTTACTTTTTACTGCCTTAGTGTGAAAATGCATTTCATTAAAAGTAATATAAAGTTGGGATAGCAAAAGAAAAATGCCAGCCATCTGTTGTTTAAAGAGCCTGCAAATGCCTTGTCTTGACACTAAATAGGGTTATAACCTAAGGATGGGCGAAGCAAGAATCCATCCATACATTGACTGTCTCTGTGGAGAAAAACAAGCACACCCCTCACCTGTGTTTTGGGAGTGATTTTACTAATCTATCCTAAATTTTGTGTTTTATGTGAAAAATAAAGCACCAATGTAATTTTTTGGGGCTAATGTTTTCTTGGCGACTTTTCATTTGAACATTATAATAAGCACTAGCACTACAAAAACTTCAGTTTACTAAACACTCTTACTTTATTTAATATTATTTGCCCTATACGACGTGGGCTCTGCAGGAGGGAATGGCCATCAATGATGCTTCCAGAACTTTTTGTTAGGTGGTGGTGGTGGTGGGGTGGCTCGGCGTGTAAAAAGGCTTAGATGGGGGGGCTCAGCCGACAAAAGTTTGAAGACCTCTGGGCTAGAGGGACCCACTTAAAACAGCTGAACACAGTGCATTAGTCCTGGTTGCTAAGAAATGCTGAGTCCTGCATTGAGGATGCTTCGTGCAGCAGAGGTGATGTGCGGTCCAGGCGAGGATATGCATCGCACAGCAGCAGTTCTGGGGAGCTGTGAAGTGCAATGCGATATCCTTGCGTGAAGATGCCTCACACCGTAGTGGTTGTGATAGGCTGTGTTGGGCAATGCGATGCCCATGAGTGTAGATGTGACATGCAGCAGCGGTTCTGATGAGCTACGACGTGTAATACAAAGTCCTTGCATTGGGTAAGTCCGCCCAGTAGATGTGATGTGTTGGTTCCGAGGGCAATGCATCGAGCAGCAAAGGCAATGCGCCGGTTCAGCAGGAGATGCACCGTGCCGCAGAGGAGATGCGTTTGTTCTGATGAATCCACAGATGGGCTGGCAGAGCAACTTAAGGCACACTTCCAAGGGTCCAGGACTGGGGTGGCACCACTTAGGAGGGCAAGGCTCATGGATGTTACAGCCCAGGTGCTTGGTTCAAGGTTGTTGGAAGCCTGTTCTGTCCCTAAGGATTCTGATTAGGAAGCTAGCCAACTATCCCTTTGAGTCACTCTGGGGGCCTTGGTTTAGAGATGCAGGTACAGTCCTTCTTATCCAGGCAAGAGGGCAGCAGGTCAGCTCAATCTGGCAGCAGTCCTTCCAGGCAGCAGTCCTTAAGAGTGGCAGTCCTTTAAGCAGCACAGCAGCCCTTCTTCCTAGCAGAGTCCACAGGTCCAGAAGTGTACTAAAGAGTTGGGGTCTGAGGTCCAATATTTATAACTGGAGCCCACTTTGAAGTGAAGGAAGCTTCTAGAGGTTTCCACCCCACTGAGGTGTCGGACATCCCCTTCGTCCCTGTGCTGGACCAAGCTTGTTCAGGGTCACATAAGACGAGCAGCCCTGCCAAGTATCACGCATCAGGTGTGACGCCAACGCATTTCAATGCTGGTGTCCGCATCACCGCACTAAATGCATTAGTCACGCATAATTAGGGATCCCCGACCACCCCCTGGTATGCAGTAACAAGGAGCTGCAACAGCGAGCTCACTGTGCTATGGAAAGCGTTCATGTTTCTGACTGTCAGGAACTTAAATAGATACATGGTGAACTGGAGCGCAGCGAAGCCTGGTGAATCAATAATCAACAGCATATCCAAGATGTCTTTTGCAGCTCATCGTCGTTTTTATCAAGGCGCGCTTCCTTGTGATTACTGCATGCAGGGTAATTGGCCTCCTAGGCTGCAAGGCAGGTCATTCAGGCGGCGGGCCAGAAGGCAGGTTTGATTTTCCTGGCGTGCCTGTCTCTTGCAGACTTGTGTTGGACAAGGCTATGAGGTAGGAGGTGGGTTTTAGTTTTATTTCGGAGTCGACTCGTGTATCGCGGCCCACCCACATTCACAACATTCACCTGCTCAGACCTTCGCATGTTGGCGCAGGGGGGCACACTTCACCGCCCCTCGCCGGTTCATGAACATTATGATTCATCTGCTCATTTGTTGGAGGCTTGTGGGGCACACTAGTCCAGTCCCGCCGGGCGGTGATGCTGGGGTCTCGTTCCTGAAATTCGTGCCTTCGAGCATCTAAGAAAAGTTTTTGAGGAAAAGTGCATTCAACCATTATTCATTCTTATTCTGTCCCGCCTGGTTATGTTGCCCCCTGAGCTTTGGAAATAGCAGTTATATATAACGTCACATCAGAGGCCTCCTAGAAAAGTCGAGTTGTATTCTGTGCATAAGCAGGAGTCATCTTTATACAACAGCAAATGGTGAATAATTATGCATGGGGCATTGTTTCATGTTTTCTTTTTTGTTTTGTTTTCAACGAAAGGGTGCATTTAAACATTTGTGTCTGACGCACTACCAAAGTCTTTTCATCATTTAATATTTTGAATTGAGATTGTGAGGGTTCTGCATCATCAGGTTTAAGGTCATAATTTATTGTTACTTTAGGCAGCAATCACTGCATTTTGAGCTTTTTACAGTTGTTGTGATTATCACTTTTCCTTTGTGTTATCTGAGGAGTGCTTGGTATCATTTTCACGTAGTAAACATGGTGAATGAGCACAGTATCTGCAGAGAGTAACGTATTTCTTTTATTTCTTTGCTCAGCTTGCAGTCACGTGTTTGTAGATTAACTCCGCCATATGTTTAAAAGGATCGTTTCCACTTGTGTTGTTTATGACGAGTTTGCTGACTATCACTTTGCTTGGAGGATAACTTTGTTTGTATTAGGGATGGTGTAATGGGCGGCTAAGCCGCCGACATTGTCCTGAATATGCTGATTTCCACACTGGATCTTCTCTCTACACATATAGTAAGTTGAGCATTTGCTTATGTTTGGCTTATTTTTAGTTTTCATGGATGCTTTTACTCAGGCCACCACTCAGCATGGGCGCATTGATTGGCAGAGCAGCTCGCCATCGCTGTTTGCACACTCCCGTTAGCGCACTTTACTTCAATTACTTCTTTTTTTTTTTTTTTTTTATTTTCATCATCACAAGTGACACATAAGTACTATAATACAAAAACATAAAAAAGAAAGAATTTTACATCGCCTTAATAATAGATCAAAAGAACAAAGAGAATTACAAGGAGAAGGAGAGCAACAATCATAAATTAGTCAAAGAGGACAATATAAACAAAGTTTCATATAATACTTGAGTAATATAGAGTTATATAATCAAAAAGACATAGGTCGCCAATTTTCAAATGATTTGATTCCTTTCTCATTATAAATCTCACCCAAGCATGTAATTCCATACTTAGCCCAAGATTTACCAGCCTGATCCTGAAAAACCTCAGGAAAAAGAGGATTCCCCCACAATGGACATTTGTTGTGAAATATTGATAGTTTACACTTAGAAGACATATCTCTCCAAATATACACAGTGTCCCTCACAGTCTTAAACTTAACTCTTTTGAAATAGTTAGGGTCATTTATTCCATACAAAAACATATCCCGTTGATTACCTAAAATAAACTTAAAGAATGAATCTGTCTGGTCTAAACCCAACAAACAACGAAAACGTCCGGTAAATGAGGCCCAAAAATACATTTTGAAGTCCGGGAAACCTAGTCCGCCTTGTTCATATGAGGATTTAAGTAGCTCAATTGCCCTCCTAGGTTTCTTATAGCCCCATATAAAGCTACTACAGATACCCTCAAGTTTTTTAAAAAAAGTATTAGGAATTTTCAAAGGAATTGAACGAAATAGATATAAAAATTTGGGAAGTATTTTCATTTTAATTAAGTTACATCTGCCAAGCAGTCCCAAGGGAAGCCTATGCCAAACTTTGAACAACTTAGTAGTCGCCTGTAAGAGTGGTACATAATTAGGATCAATAATCTGATTAACTTTAGCTGTTATCTTTACTCCTAGATAGGTCACGGTTGTATATGCCCCAGAAATAGATTTGTGGATCCCGGCTGTAGTAAGCACTTGAGTTTTATTAACATTCAGTTTATAGCCTGAAACATTACCATATTTCTAAGCTTCTTGCTTGATCCTCATCACAGCCTCACTTGGATTAGTTGCATAGACCGCTATATCGTCAGCATATGCCGTGAGTTTGAGTTTGAAAGTACCCGATTCCAGCGGATTAATGTATGCACAAGATTGTAAGGTACGTAAAAATGGCTCTATGTATAAGGCAAAAAGTAGTGGAGACAGAGGGCAACCCTGTCTAGTCCCACATAAAATCCTAAACGATGCTGATCGGGATCCCATATAGGAGAGATTGGCTTGTGGGTTACAATATAAAGCCTGTATGCAAGATTGAAACTGCGTACCTATACCAATCTTAGATAGCACTGCCCATAAAAACTCCCACCTTACACGGTCGAACGCTTTTTCGGCGTCTAATAAAATCATTCCAAAATCTATTTTCCTTTGCTCTGCGTAGTCAAATGCTCCAATAGCCATATTCACATGAGCAGTGGTATCCCTCCCTAGTATGAATCCGTGTTGTCTTTCAGAAACTAGATCCGGCATAAGCGGAGCTAAACGGGTTGCCAAGATCTTTGAAAATATCTTTGCATCTGCATTAATAAGAGAAATTGGCCGGTATGACCCACATTCAGTTGGTGGTTTATCCTTTTTTAAAAAGAACACAATCTGTGTCTGATTCCATGAAGTTGGTACCTCTCCACTAACAGCTACAGATTGTATTACACTGGTAAGTGGTAAGAGCAAAGTCTTCTTAAAGGTTCTGTAAAATTCCAGCGGCAGTGAATCAGTGCCAGTAGCTTTCCCAGTAGGTAATGTTAGTAATGCCGCCTCAACCTCTTCCATCAAAACCATTTCATCCAAAGTAGCAATTCTCTCACTATCTGCCACTGGAAGATCACTATTATTGATGTAGCATAATACCTCATCTTGATTAGAGGCCCATGTAAGGGAGTAGAGCTGTTGATAAAATGATAGAAATTGCTCCAGGATATCTGAGGATTCAGTAGGATTTTAGCCCGTTTACTCCTTTAATAGAGTTAATCTTAGTTTTCGCTTTTGTTTCTGCAGTCTGATATGCCAATACGTGTCCTATATGCTCCCCATATTCATATTTTTCTAGACGATGCTTACAATAATTAGCAGCCATTTTATCCCTTCAATTACTTCTTAGAGTTTCTTGTTGCTCAAATGGGTGTGATTTCTGATATTTATGTTTCCCTATATGTTTAATTGCTTGATTTTTCCTCTTGATAAAGTGTCACTCATAGTCGTTGAAATGTCACTCATAATTACACTAAAATTATTAAAATGTCACACATAGCAATCTGAAACCTTGGCAGCTATGGACCAGTATCAAACCCTTTGAGGGATGCTCAGGCACAGTGGCAGCCATCTCGGAT
Organism: Triturus cristatus; assembly: GCF_964204655.1. Lineage (NCBI taxonomy): Eukaryota > Metazoa > Chordata > Amphibia > Caudata > Salamandridae > Triturus > Triturus cristatus. Next base: position 79,694,780 of record NC_140586.1, on the reverse strand, counting down.
CAGGGGTGGCTGGCGGGGAGTGGGTGGGATTAAGGAGGTGTTAAAAAAAGGAAAAAAACATACCTTATCGCCGCGTTTCTTCTCTGTCTCTCCTCCACGTTGGACTCGGACCGGAACTGGAAACTCCAGGCTCCCCTAAGCCAATATGTCCGAAGATACCTGGATTCGATTTCCTCAGGAGCAGAAGATTAGTTCTCAGTACCCTCTTGTAGAAATGTACCTTTTTAGGGGTACACTGGTGCAGGGTCGCCCTTTTGTCCACGGGTTCAAAGACCAACAAAATAGAGATCGACACTGAAGTTGGAAATAAATAACAAGTTTATTAATCACTCATGAGTGGGACCACATCCACACAGCACTCTCAAGTGCTGCCTGGAGGTAGTACACTGAAGTCACAGAACACACGTCTTATATACAGGTTTTGTGCATTGTAAGCATGTGAACAGAAATAGGAAGAACAAATTTTAGAAATAGTTTTCAGCAAACAAGGACAGATGAAAAACCACATGGTCAGCAAAGTGGGAGGGGGAGCAGGAGTGCTTATGACAGCAGTAAATGATTGACAGTTAACATCTGAGACCAGGTGTTCTGGCTGCCTCAAACTCTCAGCACGTACATTGCTTTTAGCTGAGTCAGGAAGTCAACTAAAATAGATAGCACAGGCAGAAAAAGACGAGCAGCATTGGACAGGAGAATTACGAAGGAAACAAAATGAACATCGCAGCCAAAAATGGCTGTTGCTCGTGCCGAATAAATATTACACGGTTCGAGGCATGTGGGCTGCTGAATTCATATCTGTGCATAGATCGCCGCCTAGTGTTGGGTCCGGATGATTGCACATTGTTGTCCTGGAAGAGTCTTCGAAGTATCACGAGATAGGTGACTCCTCCCCTGGACCACAGTGCGCATGGACATCCTCTCCATCCTTAGATTGTTTTTTTCCGCCATTGGGTTCGGATGTGTTTATCTTAGCTCAAGTTAGGAAAATTCAGTTTAAGGCCAAAAGTAATATAGAGTTATATAATCAAAAAGACATAGGTCGCCACAATACTTCTAATTTGACTAAAGAACGAGTTCCCCTTGCCTTTGCTAGGGCAGCCTCTAAACCATAAGTTTCTTTAATTATGACCCAACAATCCTCAACCAACGGAGGTGTGGGAGAAATCCATAACCTGGCTATAGTTAATCTAGCAGAAGCCATCAGAATTGAAAAAAGACGTGCTATAGCTGGATTATTCTCCCTATATCCCAACATAATTTCTAAGTCAGTAAGTGGTTGATCCAACCCAAGTTTAGACTGTAATAATTGTTCAATTTTCTGCCAGAAAGCCGTCAATGCTGGGCATGATATAAACATGTGTAGTAAATTAGCAGCATATAATCCACATATAGGGCAGTATTTTTTATCACCCATCACATTTCCTTGGGCCCATTTAGCTATTCTAGCCGGCGTATAATACAACATACAAACAGTACGTAATTGCTGAAGTTGCAGATTAACAGAATGGACCGACTCTTTCAAATTCCCTAATGCTTGTTTGATCATGCTGGGTGAGACCGCTATGCCCAAAGTTTGACTCCAACATTCGACTAATATTTTGCTACCATCTAATTTAAAACCATGTAAATGTGTATATATCAGCCCTAATAAAGATTTGTTCTTTCTTCCATATATACAATCCCAAACGTTTGACTGCATAAACTCAGTTGTCCCAAGATTTGAAGTCAAGTAGTCTCTTACTTGCAAATATTTTTTTAAAAAATGTGATGGTAACTTATAAATTAGACACAAATTTTCAAATGATTTGATTCCTTTCTCATTATAAATCTCACCCAAGCATGTAATTCCATACTTAGCCCAAGATTTACCAGCCTGATCCTGAAAAACCTCGGGAAAAAGAGGATTCCCCCACAATGGACATTTGTTGTGAAATATTGATAGTTTACACTTAGAAGACATATCTCTCCAAATATACACAGTGTCCCTCACAGTCTTAAACTTAACTCTTTTGAAATAGTTAGGATCATTTATTCCATACAAAAACATATCCCGTTGATTACCTAAAATAAACTTAAAGAATGAATCTGTCTGGTCTAAACCCAACAAACAACGAAAACGTCCGGTAAATGAGGCCCAAAAATACATTTTGAAGTCCGGGAAACCTAGTCCGCCTTGTTCATATGAGGATTTAAGTAGCTCAATTGCCCTCCTAGGTTTCTTATAGCCCCATATAAAGCTACTACAGATACCCTCAAGTTTTTAAAAAAAAGTATTAGGAATTTTCAAAGGAATTGAACGAAATAGATATAAAAATTTGGGAAGTATTTTCATTTTAATTAAGTTACATCTGCCAAGCAGTCCCAAGGGAAGCCTATGCCAAACTTTGAACAACTTAGTAGTCGTCTGTAAGAGTGGTACATAATTAGGATCAATAATCTGATTAACTTTAGCTGTTATCTTTACTCCTAGATAGGTCACGGTTGTATATGCCCCAGAAATAGATTTGTGGATCCCGGCTGTAGTAAGCACTTGAGTTTTATTAACATTCAGTTTATAGCCTGAAACATTACCATATTTCTAAGCTTCTTGCTTGATCCTCATCACAGCCTCACTTGGATTAGTTGCATAGACCGCTATATCGTCAGCATATGCCGTGAGTTTGAGTTTGAAAGTACCCGATTCCAGCGGATTAATGTATGCACAAGATTGTAAGGTACGTAAAAATGGCTCTATGTATAAGGCAAAAAGTAGTGGAGACAGAGGGCAACCCTGTCTAGTCCCACATAAAATCCTAAACGATGCTGATCGGGATCCCATATAGGAGAGATTGGCTTGTGGGTTACAATATAAAGCCTGTATGCAAGATTGAAACTGCGTACCTATACCAATCTTAGATAGCACTGCCCATAAAAACTCCCACCTTACACGGTCGAACGCTTTTTCGGCGTCTAATAAAATCATTCCAAAATCTATTTTCCTTTGCTCTGCGTAGTCAAATGCTCCAATAGCCATATTCACATGAGCAGTGGTATCCCTCCCTAGTATGAATCCGTGTTGTCTTTCAGAAACTAGATCCGGCATAAGCGGAGCTAAACGGGTTGCCAAGATCTTTGAAAATATCTTTGCATCTGCATTAATAAGAGAAATTGGCCGGTATGACCCACATTCAGTTGGTGGTTTATCCTTTTTTAAAAAGAACACAATCTGTGTCTGATTCCATGAAGTTGGCACCTCTCCACTAACAGCTACAGATTGTATTACACTGGTAAGTGGTAAGAGCAAAGTCTTCTTAAAGGTTCTGTAAAATTCCAGCGGCAGTGAATCAGTGCCAGTAGCTTTCCCAGTAGGTAATGTTAGTAATGCCGCCTCAACCTCTTCCATCAAAACCATTTCATCCAAAGTAGCAATTCTCTCACTATCTGCCACTGGAAGATCACTATTATTGATGTAGCATAATACCTCATCTTGATTAGAGGCCCATGTAAGGGAGTAGAGCTGTTGATAAAATGATAGAAATTGCTCCAGGATATCTGAGGATTCAGTAGGATTTTAGCCCGTTTACTCCTTTAATAGAGTTAATCTTAGTTTTCGCTTTTGTTTCTGCAGTCTGATATGCCAATACGTGTCCTATATGCTCCCCATATTCATATTTTTCTAGACGATGCTTACAATAATTAGCAGCCATTTTATCCCTTCAATTACTTCTTAGAGTTTCTTGTTGCTCAAATGGGTGTGATTTCTGATATTTATGTTTCCCTATATGTTTAATTGCTTGATTTTTCCTCTTGATAAAGTGTCACTCATAGTCGTTGAAATGTCACTCATAATTACACTAAAATTATTAAAATGTCACACATAGCAATCTGAAACCTTGGCAGCTATGGACCAGTATCAAACCCTTTGAGGGATGCTCAGGCACAGTGGCAGCCATCTCGGATCAGGGGTGGCTGGCGGGGAGTGGGTGGGATTAAGGAGGTGTTAAAAAAAGGAAAAAAACATACCTTATCGCCGCGTTTCTTCTCTGTCTCTCCTCCACGTTGGACTCGGACCGGAACTGGAAACTCCAGGCTCCCCTAAGCCAATATGTCCGAAGATACCTGGATTCGATTTCCTCAGGAGCAGAAGATTAGTTCTCAGTACCCTCTTGTAGAAATGTACCTTTTTAGGGGTACACTGGTGCAGGGTCGCCCTTTTGTCCACGGGTTCAAAGACCAACAAAATAGAGATCGACACTGAAGTTGGAAATAAATAACAAGTTTATTAATCACTCATGAGTGGGACCACATCCACACAGCACTCTCAAGTGCTGCCTGGAGGTAGTACACTGAAGTCACAGAACACACGTCTTATATACAGGTTTTGTGCATTGTAAGCATGTGAACAGAAATAGGAAGAACAAATTTTAGAAATAGTTTTCAGCAAACAAGGACAGATGAAAAACCACATGGTCAGCAAAGTGGGAGGGGGAGCAGGAGTGCTTATGACAGCAGTAAATGATTGACAGTTAACATCTGAGACCAGGTGTTCTGGCTGCCTCAAACTCTCAGCACGTACATTGCTTTTAGCTGAGTCAGGAAGTCAACTAAAATAGATAGCACAGGCAGAAAAAGACGAGCAGCATTGGACAGGAGAATTACGAAGGAAACAAAATGGACATCGCAGCCAAAAATGGCTGTTGCTCGTGCCAATTAAATATTACACGGTTCGAGGCATGTGGGCTGCTGAATTCATATCTGTGCATAGATCGCCGCCTAGTGTTGGGTCCGGATGATTGCACATTGTTGTCCTGGAAGAGTCTTCGAAGTATCACGAGATAGGTGACTCCTCCCCTGGACCACAGTGCGCATGGACATCCTCTCCATCCTTAGATTGTTTTTTTCCGCCATTGGGTTCGGATGTGTTTATCTTAGCTCAAGTTAGGAAAATTCAGTTTAAGGCCAAAAGGCCTTTAGTTTTCGTCGGTACTGTTCCCGTTCGGTATCGACTAGTTTCTTTAGTGCTTTAGCACCTTCTTCCAGCTTTTCGGATCCGCTTGGTCCGAACATCAAACTTCGATCGACAATGGAATCGAGGACTCCATTCAAACGGTGTCCTTTATGCCACGCGAAATACCCACACATCGACGTCCACCCCGTATGCAACAAATGTCTCTCACCAGATCACGATGAGTCGAAATGTATGGCCTGTGCCCGATTCCGCTCGAAGAAGACTCTCCGGAATCGACGGGCAGCGAGATTGGAGGCGCAGCAATCGGCGCCTGCCACGGCCAACATCTTTAGCACCGAAGACGAGGACGCCGAGAGCGTGGAAGACGTAGACTCCAGCCCCGCTTCCGAACACGATTCCCGATCGGAAGACGACGATGAGGTGATCTTTCAGAGAGAAGAAGTCGTCGAAGAGGTAGGAGACTACGATGAGGCCTTTGGGGCCGAGGAAGATAGCTCCAGCGAGGAGCTAGGCCAACCCGTCGATACGGAGGCCGAAAAAATACGTCGTCATGAGGCTCCGGTCAAGGGATCGCCTTCGGGCCTTACCCAAGATCAATCTCACGGTTCTTCAGCCCCGCCTTCAGGCCCGGCCTCGAACATTTCGCAAGAGCCATTTTTATCGAAGACGACTGGATTCCATTCAGCGAAACCGAAACCATCCATCTCACCAGTTCCATCGAAACCGAAAGTGAAACTGGTTGTGATCGGCTCGAAGGCCTCGAAGCCCTCCACTCCTTCGACGCCGGCAAAGGTCATCGGCTCCGACCGCGCAAAAAGGGATTTCGGTGCCGAGCTCACCGCAGCGGATACGGGTGCCGAGCCAAAGAAGAAGGCCCTCGGTCCCCACAAGGCGCCTCGGCCTTTGGCACCGAAGACATCGGCCCCAACCACCAAAGTCAAGGTGGCCACCCCATCTGCGTTGACGTCTAAGACGGCGGCGCCTGCCAAGTCATCGACTCCAACGAGCGTCGATACCTCCCTTCGGATCGATGACCCCATGACTGCAAAAAAATCGGGGGCCGCTTCGACGCCTACCTCCAAGGTGCCGACCGGTTCCAAAGAGCCATCTGCGTTCACCGTGCAACAGGTCTCGGCATCGTTGCAACGCATCAGAGAGCGGGCAGCCCTCCACTCCACGTCGGGTCCCGACACGCACAAGGCTTCGAATGCACCCTCGGCGCCGACCAACATCACGTTTGGGTTGCCGCCGCCCACGGCGCCGAGACTGTTCGAGATTCGGACAAGTGTCCGCCAGACACAGTCCCCATCCACTGGACAAACAGATCTCGAGCCTTCACAGCCACAATTTATTGACGCCAACACTGGTAGGTTGATGCTCCGCAAGCGGAAAATCACGCCAGAGTGGGGATTGGACTCCTACAAAATTCCTCTCAAACACAAATTGCCGGCAGGGTCAGAGCCAGTGCTTCATGAACACTTTCAACCCTTCCATCAGGTTCCACCGTCCTTTTCTCCTACGCCTTCAGAGGCAGACGCAGTAGAGGACTATGTAGGGGATGATACCACCTACCCTGGGGATATCGATCCTGATGATCACCTGCAAGACCCAGATCAGGCATGGGATGACCCCACAGACCAGGGTACCGCACCAGATACCCATGACACGCAGCTTTATAACATAAAGACATCTCCCACAGAGGACACTGCTACCTTTAATGCCCTCATAGAACGGGCTGCTGCCAATCATGGAGTAGAACTCCATTCTGACACTGTCGAAGAAGACTTCTTGGTGGACACTTTCGCCTCTTCCGAAAGAACTGTCAAGACTCTGCCCATGTTAAAAGGAGTTCTCAAACCTGCAAAAGACATTTTTAAAGAAACAACCAGGGCACGGGTGCTAAACCCCAGGATTGAAAAAAAATACAAGCCTGCCCCCGGAGACCCTATGTACATTAGGGGCCAGTTACCTTTGGACTCCATGGTGGTTGCTAATGCTCGCAAGAGAGCCCACTCACAAACAACAGGTGATGCTCCTCCCCCAGACAAGGAGTCCAAAGTGCTGGAGACATCAGGCAAACGGATTGCAGCGCAAGCAGCGAACATCTGGCGCATTGCCAACACACAGGCACTCCTGGCCCGTTATGATAGGTCCCACTACGACACACTAGAGGCACTACTCCAACATTTGCCAGATGAATATAAAGAGGCAGCGGAGCTCCTCATTAGAGAGGGACAACTCCTTACCAATGCATCCATCAAGTGCGCACTGGATACAGCCGACACAGCGGCGAGGGCAATCAACACAAGCGTCATGTTGAGACGGCATGCATGGTTAAGAATCTCAGGCTTCAAGCCGGAGATTCAGAACAATATCCTAAATCAACCGGTCAACCCAGACTATTTATTTGGCCCTGAAGTTGACACTACCCTCGAAAAAATTAAAAAAGACACTGACACTGCGAAATCAATGGGGGCTCTGCAGACGCAGCAGTTTCGTAGTGGCTCCTTTTGTCGCCCCGGGAATAGAGGAGCAGCTAGAGGTCAGGGGTCACAGCAGCAGTACACTAAAGGAGGCACACAAAGTACCTACGATAAAACCAACAGAGGTGGATATCGTGGCTCCAGCACCAAGGGCAGAGGACGTGGTTACGGCAACACCAGGTCCTCCCCCAAAAACAAACAGTGACGCCCTCTCCCTGCCCCCCGACCACATAACACCTGTCGGGGGGAGACTCCAACGGTTCCTGTCAGCGTGGAAAACCATCACCACAGACAGGTGGGTCAGGGACATTATCCAGCACGGTTACTGTCTCGAATTAACGTCCACTCCACCCAACATACCGCCAAAGCACCGTCCTATGTCCGTAGAGCACTTGGCATTATTGCAGCAGGAAGTGCTAAGTATGCTGCAAAAAGGTGCAATAGAGGTCATGCCCGTCAACCAGCAGGGGACAGGGGTGTACTCTCTGTACTTCTTAATCCCAAAAAAGGACGGGTCGCTCAGACCTATACTAGACCTGAGACCCCTCAACCAATACATTCTCTCAGAGCATTTCCATATGCTCACCCTACAGCAGGTTCTCCCGCTACTCAGTCAGGGAGACTTCCTAGCCACACTGGACCTAAAAGATGCGTATTTCCACATACCCATACACCCTTCACACAGGAAATATCTCAGGTTCACTATTCAGGGGCATCACTATCAGTTCAAAGTTCTCCCCTTCGGAGTAACAACAGCACCCACGGTCTTTACCAGTGCCTAGCAACAGTGGCGGCACATCTACGAAGACAACACATTCACGTCTTCCCTTACCTGGACGACTGGCTTGTTCAGGCAAAGTCAGCCCAGCAATGTGCCAGCCACATGTCCCTCACCATTCACCTTCTTCACAGTCTGGGATTCTCACTAAATTACCCAAAATCACATCTCCAACCCGCACACGTACGACAGTACCTGGGCGCAACCATAAACACTCTGGCAGCCACAGCTCAGCCAAATTTAGTGAGGATCAACAGCATGCAACTGCTGATCTCAAAGTTCAAACCTCAACACTCCCTTCCTGCGCGAGTGTTCATGCAGTTGATAGGCATGATGGCCTCCTGCATTTTCATAGTCCCGCACGCGAGACTACATATGCGCCCGCTTCAGGAGTGCTTAGCACGTCAATGGAATCAGGCTCACGGGCAATTAAAAGACCTAGTGTTGGTGAGCGGTCGGGCATACAACTCTCTGCATTGGTAGAATCCACAAAACCTTTGCAAGGGCCGACCGTTCCAAGAGCCTGTTCCACAAATAATACTGACAGCGGACGCCTCTATCCAGGGTTGGGGAGCTCATGTACTCACTTACACAGTGCAGGGACTATGGACAACGCAACAAAAGAAGATGCACATCAACGTTCTGGAACTGATGGCAATCTTCCTAGCCATGAAGGCATTCAAAGTACACTTGTGCAACAAAGTCGTGTTGATCCGGACGGACAACATGACTGCCATGTACTACATACAGAAGCAGGGAGGAACACACTCTCCACAGTTGTCTCATCTGGCTCAGAGCATGTGGAAGTGGGCCATTCAGAGGAACATATTCCTCATGGCGGAACACCTCCCCGGCAAGGACAACCAGATGGCGGATCTGCTCAGCAGACACAGCCACCAGATGCACGAGTGGGAGCTACATCCGTCAGTTCTCCAACCGTACTTCCAACAGTGGGGTCATCCAGAGATAGACCTATTCGCCACAAACGAAAACGCAAAATGCCAAAGCTTTGCCGCCAGGTTCCCACATCCACAGTCACAGGGCAATGCGATATGGATAAACTGGTCCGGCAGATTTGCGTACGCTTTTTCCCCAGCGCCATTAATACCTCTAGTGGCACGCAAACTGCGACAACACTCACTAACACTCATCCTAGTTGCTCCCACATTGACGCGCCAACCATGGTACACCACCTTTCTAGAACTTTCCGTGGTGCCGCATCAAAGGCTGCGGATCAAACCCGCACTTTTAACGCAGAACCATGGCGAGATTCAGCACCCAGATCTGCAACAGCTGAACCTGGCAATCTGGCTCCTGAAGTCTTAGAGTTTGGCTACCTAAACCTGCCACCTGACTGTATGGATATCATCAAGGAGGCCAGGAGACCCACTACCAGAGCTTGCTATGCGGCTAAATGGAAGAGGTTTGTCATTTACTGCAACAACAATGACATTAACCCGCTGGACGCATCCATTCAAAACATCATCTGTTACCTCCTACACCTATACCAATGCAATCTGGCATACAACTCAATATGTATCCATTTAACCGCGATAGCAGCCTATCTCCAAAACAGGCAGCACCTCTCTTTATTCAGAGTGCCTGCCATCAAAGCCTTCTTGGAGGGACTCAAACGAGTAATTCCCCCAAGACACCCACCGGCACCGGTGTGGAACCTCAATTTGGTCCTCACCAGATTAATGGGTCCACCCTTTGAACCTCTCTATTCATGTGAGATTCAGTTCCTCACCTGGAAAGTGTCTTTCCTAGTGGCAATCACTTCGTTAAGAAGAGTTAGTGAACTCCAGGCACTAACCATTCAAGAGCCATTCATACAGGTTCACGCAAACAGGGTTGTACTACGTACCAACCCCAAATTCATGCCCAAAGTCATTTCGCAGTTCCACATGAATCAAACTATCGAACTGCCTGTTTTCTTTCAAAATCCACAGAATGTCGCAGAGAGAATGCTCCATACACTAGTTGTAAAGAGGGCCCTCATGTACTATATAGACAGAACTGAGGACCTTAGGAAAACAAAACAACTTTTCGTTGCCTTTTCTCCACAACACAAGGGCAACGCCATTTCCAAAGCAGGTATAGCCAGATGGATCGTTAAATGTATTCAAATTTGCTATCAAAAAGCTAAGCGCACATTAACGATTCCCCCACGAGCCCACTCAACACGAAAGTTAGGGGCATCCATGGCTTTCCTGGGAAACATTCCTTTACAGGAAATATGTAGAGCAGCCACATGGTCCACTATACATACATTTACCAAACACTACTGTGTAGATGTACAATCAAAACAGCAGGCAGCTGTAGGACAGGCTGTTCTCAAAACTCTTTTTCAGACTGCTGCAGCTGGCACGGGTAGCCGCCGCTAATGGAGGTACTGCTATGTATTCTATGCACAGATATGAATTCAGCAGCCCACATGCCTCGAACTGAATATGCTACTTACCAGTATGCATCTGTTCTTGGCATGTAGGGCTGCTGACATTCATATCGCCCACCCTCCTCCCCGGCGCCTGTAGCGGCTGCAGCACTCAGAATTACTGTATAGCATGGTCATCACTTACTGTATCTACTCCATCACTGCCACAATGGCGAAAAACAATCTAAGGATGTAGAGGATGCCCATGCGCACTGTGGTCCAGGGGAGGAGTCACCTATCTCGTGATACTTTGAAGACTCTTTCAGGACAACAATGTGCAATCATCCGGACCCAACACTAGGCGGCGATCTATGCACAGATATGAATGTCAGCAGCCCTACATGCCAAGAACAGATGCATACTGGTAAGTAGCATATTCATTTTCCACAGTGGAAAGGAGACAACAGAGAGGCTCTTCACGTCAGGTGCTTCTAATCTCGACTAGACAACCCTCTTCTTTCTTGGATGTCTGGTTAAGGCACCTATAATGAGAGGCTCTTCACGTCAGGTGCTTCTAATCTCGACTAGACAACCCTCTTCTTTCTTGGATGTCTGGTTAAGGCACCTAAAATGAATTATTACAACTGTTAATAGGGACACAATATTGGTCTGTCTCTCACAACAACATATGAATTAAATTGTAAGTTAACTCAACTCCCTTATTTACCTGTTTTCTGATTGAGGATTAGCTTTTCTCTTAACCCCTTCAGCGCTCATGACGGAGCCACTCGTCATGAGCCACGGGTGCCATGTGCTCATGACGGAGTGGTTCCGTCATGCCGCGGCCGTTTGCCGCCGCTCCTCCCACGCTGCGCTGATTCCCCGCCTGTGCGGGCGATTAGCGCAGTGGGCGGAGTCATGACGGAACCACTCCGTCATGAGCACAGCTCAACCGTGGCTCATGACGGAGTGGCTCCGTCATGAGCACAGCGCCACCGCGCTGCCCCCAAACCCCCCCCAGCGCTGCGGCAGAATTCCCGCCGCAGCGAAGGGGTTAAAGTGTAAATATTTTGTTGTTGTTGATATATAGCCGTTCTTATTTGTTCAATAGATCAATAGATATGAAATATACAACTTCTTTTGTTCTCAGTCACATATAAGGCATTGACAGTTGTATATATATATATATATATATATATATATATATATATATATATATATATATATATATATATATATATATATATATATATTGACTCTTTTGTTTCCTTGACGATGATGTCTTTTACAGAAGAGAACTAACTAATTAAGTTTCTAGTGACTCTGAACTGCCTTACAGTTAATAGCTCTTTCTCTGACTACTGGCTATGTCCTTCTATTTGTTTTCCTGAGAGAAACACTAATATCCAATGACTGTCTGCTGACTAAATTTTCTCAATACTTCAAACTGTCTCAGAAACTACTCGAGTTGGTTTGCTCATGCGCTGGGATGGAACACTGCTCACTGGTTCCGACGACAGCATAGAACATAAACTGATAACCTTGGAAACACTTTTCCTCAAAAACAAATTTTTACCTCAAGATTCTGCTCACAGTGGAGACACTACTCACAAATCGTTGCTCAAGCGTGATGAAAGTTCACTGCAGCGTTTCTGCACATGAGTGAAAGAAACGCTGGAATTTCCTCTCTTTACAAAGATATTTTCTTTCTTCGATTTTCAGGCGCACCAAAGATGCACTTAAGTTCTCCTCAGCGAATTCAGTTGAAGTGCGCCACATGTAGCTCGCACGAGCACCTTGGTTCGAATATATTCCAACAACTAGACTGAATGAATGCTTCACTGGGAATAATAGCAGCCATCTTGGAAATCAAGCGACTCTGATACAGTGATTCCTTCAATAGTATATGGAATAGCAGCTTCCTGCAAGGGTGTAGTTTCTTCCACATAGGATACTGCCTACACCGAAGGTATTTGACATTTCTCTGCTTCTTCCTTGAGTTTAAAACATTACAGAATAGTGACCTCTTGACACAATCACAGCACTGCAATGCAGTGCTGTGGTTGATCTGAGCACCGTGGTTCGGTGCTTAGACAGGCAGTGGGAGCCTGGGCATGTTCTCCACCCTGGCTGTAATGCACCCTGGGTGGAGAACATGCAAAGTGCACATGACTGTTTGGCCGGCCTGAGACAGTCGGCCAAACAGTCATGCACATTTAGTGTACCCACCACTCCTCCCCCTGCTCTGAGAGCACAGCAGCCCTGCCTCACACTGCAAAGCCGCCACAGCAGGAGAAAATAAAATGATAACACCAAGTTATCATTTTATTTTCCCTTGATTTCACTGCTGGAAAACAGTGGGGCGCCTTAGCGGAGAAGCAACCACAGCTCAGGCAGAGCCTTTTTGATGTGCAAGTGTGGTAGTTGACATCTCCTCCCCCTCATTGACTCTGAGTGGCCCATCCTGCCAACATCTATCACCCAACACCTATCTTCCCTTTGTCATACTGTCTAGGAGGACTACAAAAAGACCAACTGCCAGCTACACCTAGTCAACTGACCTAGAATCAGGCAGCAAGCACCAAATGGTGGACAAGAAAATCCCAACTTTCTGAAAGTAATATAATCTACAATGAGTTCTGTGGGGTAGAAAACAATTGCTTAGCAACAGTCTTTACTGATTAACAGAATAATTAAAGCTCAGATCGAAACACATTAAAAACCAGTATTTCAAAACTTGTTTGTGTTATTTATAATAGTTAAGTTCATATAAGATAAGGCTGCAACATACAAAAATGGTAGAACAAAAAACAAACAGGAAGAATGTGACTTTGGTGAGATGAGTGACATATATATATATATATATATATATATATATATATATATTCACTGAAAAAACCATCGGTTTCACACATGTTATAGTTAGCTGTACATTTCACTCGTAAAAAACCAATGAAATTCCCACGTTATAGTTAGTGCAGGCAACTATAACTCACGCGACCGCAATCCTCTGCTGATGCTAATACTGTATTTCGACACTTATTTGCCCATGTCTTCTTCCATTAAATTTTAGCTATACATATATTACAAATATTTTTTTTTCATAAAGACACATATGTCATCAGCAGAAGATTGCGGTTGCGTGAGTTATAGTTGCCTGCACTAACTATAACGCGGGAATTTCATTGGTTTTTTACGAGTGAAATGTACAGCTAACTATAACATGTGTGAAACCTATGGTTTTTTCAGTGAATTTGCAAGGTTTTTTTAATGCTAATTCCTAACTATAACGTGTGTGAAACCTTTTGGTTTTTTCAGTGAATTTGTACGGTTTTTTAAATGCTAAGTTACTTTACGCCATTCGTGGCGTGCGCGCCCAGTTAACGCAGTTAATTCCGTGCGCGCACGGTGAGCACGCGGTGCGCTTCGCGCACCGCGCGCCCACTTTACGCAGTTAGTGCCGTGCACGCACGGTGGTCACGTTAAGCGGGATGGGCCATGTACGCACGATGCTCTTCGCGCACCGTGCGCACATGGGGGACATATTATGCGCATCTTTGTGAAATGTATTCTTTGTTAAATTCATAGCTGTAATATGCCGTGCACAAATGGTGCCCTTCGGGCACCATTTGCACACGGGGTGGGGAGAATGTGGATAATTTTTTTTTTTTATAAATTTTTACCGTACGCGTACGGTAAGCGTAATCGGCGATTTTCCGAAAAAAAAATTATTATTTTTTTTGGGCTTGGGGGTGGTTTGGGGACCCCTGTATCAATGCTGGGTGGTTAGGATCTCATGAAACTGCCTCTTTACACATTTTTGGGGTTCGTTTTTTCTGCCCAACTCAGGGAGCGAGAGAGAAAATGGCGGCCGCCGCTTCCTGGTTTCGACCGATTCGAATGTTTACTAAGAGCTAAGAGCCAATCAAAATCGCGCTCGCGCACGCCACCGTACGCGTACGGTAAGCGCACCGTAAGCGCACCGTATGCTGGCTCAGATATATATATTGATTTAAAGGCTATTTTCTCAGAATCTACTGAACAGATTTACACCAAACCTACAAAAGGCACTTCCTTGACCTGAGGACTACCTCTCTGCCAAATTTCAAGTAATTCTGTTCAGCCGTTCGGGCTGTAGCTGTGTCTAAAGGTCCTATGGAAAAATGCATGGGAAAAACTAATGGGGCGCTCCGCTCAGCTCCTACCTTGAAAGTCTCGGGGTGATTCGTCAAGCGGGGGCTGAGAAAAAAGGGGGGTCCCAAAACGCGTTTTCCCCATGCATTTTCCCATAGGACCTTTAGTCGAAGGTACAGCCCGAACGGCTGAACAGAATTACTTGAAATTTGGCAAAGAGGTAGTCCTCAAGTCAGGCATGTGCCTTTTGCTTAAATGGTGTAAATCCGTTCAGTAGTTCCTGAGAAAACCAAAAGTAAATTCACATATATATCTGGGCAGAGCCTAACCACACATCTCATCGTCAGATCTGATTGGCTGTCAGCACTTAATCCAAGAAGTGTTGGCAGCCATCTTGGGACCAATATACATGATCGCACCTCATTAAAAAGCATTGCTGTTAATAGAAGGTTTTAAGACTTTAGTTACATTATAAATCATTTGTTGATGGTACCATACTCATTTTAGGAATTGTGGTGTGTTCTAAGGTGATTTTACCATGTGAAAAAGCCTTCTGCTGTGATATCATGAATCATGTTTGAGAGAAAACTATTTTCTCATGCTTTTCCCACAGAGGTTTGGAAGGTGATCTATAAGCTAACTGAGAGCATATTTTCTGTAAATTCACATTATCTTTCACAGTCATGTGAGAATGAAGTCTGACATTCTCAGCAAAACATGTACATCCAACAAGGGCAGAGACAGTCAGTTGATTCCTTTGTGTTCTACTGCAGCTTCCCAGAGTGCCCTAAAGAACAACTAGAGCGCTAACAGTCCTACTTATGACAAACGTATGGCACACCTGAAGCCATCTTGGTTGGAATAAAGTGGTAATTCTTAAAACATTTAATTTAAAAAGGAACAAAATGAGGGGGTTCATTTTGCCATAGAAAGTATGATTAGTGCTGCAGAAAGAAAAATTAGGGCACATTTTGAGTGACTTCTCAAATCCTCTTCTATTTCATTAAAAAATTCTGCCATGCAGACTGAAACATGCACTTTCAATACCAGCAGCAGACTTCCCTGGTGAGCAGTAGCTTTACTACAGTGATCTAATAAGCAACTAGAGTGCTAACATTCTGAATTCATGGCAAATTTGTGACACATCTGAATGCCTTCTTGATGGAATCAAAGTAAAAAACTGAAAGTATTTCCTACCGAGGAGACTGTAGTAAATGAGGAAATTAGGAAACATCATAACAACTAAGTCTCCCAAAATGGCCACCAGAGACAAAAGAGCCCAAATGTAGCCCAAATATCACCCAGATGTAGCCCAAGTATAGCCCAATGACAGAATGTCCCAGAGTGTTCTAACGAACAACTAGAGCGCTAACACTCTTACTTATGACAAAAGTATGGCACACCTGAAGCCATCTTGAATGGAATAAAGTGGTAACACTTAAAACATTTAATTTACAAAGGAACACAATGAGGGGATTCATTTTGCCATAGAAATTATAATTAGTGCTGCAGAAAGAAAAATTAAGGCACATTTTGACTTCTCAAATCCTCTTCTATGTCATAAAAAATATTCTGACATGCAGACTGAAACATGCACTTTGAATACCAGCAGCAGACTTCCCTGGTGAGCAGTAGCTTTACTACAGTGATCTAATGAGCAACTAGAGTGCTAACATTCAGAATTTATAGCAAATGTGTGACACATCTAAATGCCTTCTTGATGGAACCAAGTAAAAAACTGAAAGTATTTCCTCCTGAGGAGACTGCAGTAAATGAGGAAATTAGGAAACTTCATAACAAATAAATCTCCCAAGATGGCCACCAGAGACAAAAGAGCCCAAATGTAGCCCAAATATCAACCAGATGTAGCCCAAGTATAGCCCAATGACAGAATGTCCCAGAGTGTTCTAACGAAGAACTAGAGCGCTAACAGTCTTACTTATGACAAAAGTATGGCACATCTGAAGCCATCTTGAATGGAATAAAGTGGTAACACTTAAAACATTTAATTTACAAAGGAACACAATGAGGGGATTCATTTTGCCATAGAAATTATGATTAGTGCTGCAGAAAGAAAAATTAGGGCACATTTTGACTTCTCAAATCCTCTTCTATGTCATAAAAAAAATTCTGACATGCAGACTGAAACATGCACTTTGAATACCAGCAGCAGACTTCCCTGGTGAGCAGTAGCTTTACTACAGTGATCTAATGAGCAACTAGAGTGCTAACATTCAGAATTTATAGCAAATGTGTGACACATCTGAATGCCTTCTTGATGGAACCAAGTAAAAAACTGAAAGTATTTCCTCCTGAGGAGACTGCAGTAAATGAGGAAATTAGGAAACTTCATAACAAATAAATCTCCCAAGATGGCCACCAGACACAAAAGAGCGTAAATGCAGCACAAATATCACCCAGATGTAGCCCACATGTAGCCCAATGACAGAAGTGTGCAAAACACTTATTTTTTGTGTATTTGCAGTTTTATATAGTGCAGACGTGCCAGGTATTGGAATGCTTTACATGAGCATTGGTTACATCACACAAGATCAAATTCATTTTGGTTGTAGACATGGGGAGATTAAGGGATTTGACCACAATCACAGAATGTTGAGCTGAAGCAGAAACTCCAACCTGGTTCCCCAGTTGCAAAGTCTGCAGCTCTGGGAGTAACACCACATCCTCTCGCCAAGGTGCAACATTTAATCAAGTGGTCAACTGGATAAAAAAACATAAAGATTACAAATAATTTAAAAGTTCTTTGTCGCTATTTGAAAACTCAGAAAATATGTCCTCATTTTAGTTTTTTAGAGCACTAACCATAATTTTGATGCAAATAAGACCCTCTCATATATGTAATTTCTAAAGGAAATACTCTAGGTATTACAGTTTTGATTACATCAAGATGACGTAAGGCGTTCCACACTTTTGTAATAAATATAGAATGTTAGCAATCTAGTTGTTCATTGGGATACTGTTGAGAGGCAGAGGCCAGGGGCACGGACTCTGAAAATTGAAGGCAGGTAGGAGAGTGCAGAGGCAACAATTTGACCACACTGGGCAGGCAGGAAGGGCAGTGGAAGCACAACAGACTATGGAGGGCAGTGGAAAGGAGGGCAGGGGCAACAAACCAGCAATACAGGACTGGCAAGAGAGGCTGTGGCAATATAATAGACCATTGTGGGCAGAAGGAAGAGGCAGCGGTAGTACAACCATACATGCCAACAGACCCGTTTCAGCCAGGAAACGTCCAATGTTTTTAAGCTCAAATGGGCTTTATTTGATCTGTCTCCTGTCTACAGTCTCCTCTTTTTCAATGTAACTCAAAGGGGAAAATCAATACCCCAGTTTTTTTTCAAAATCTCCCTCTTACCAAGTTCAAAATGTTCGCAAGTATGGTACATTGAATCATGGTAGGCAGGAGGAATTGGGGTAGGGACATGGACTCGTATAACAGAGGACAGGAGAGACATGGAGAGGTGCACCAAACTGACCCTACAGGGCAGGCATCAGGGTTTGCAGCAGCACAATACACCACACAGCGCAAGCGGGACAGGAGTGCAGCACAACAATCCATAGAAAGCAATAAGGAGGGGACAGGACTATGCACATGGACAACAGAGAACAGATGGGAAAGAGGCAATGGTAGCTAGCTGACCATAATGGACAGACAGGAGAGAAAGCTGCAGCATAACAGACCATAAAGGGCAGGAGGGACGGATCAGGGGCATTACAATGGAACAGACAAGCCAGGAGGGAGGGAATAGGGGGTCTGCACATGGAAACAGAGGGCTGGGGGCAAGGTGGCAGGGCAGGAGCAGCAAGATGACCATGGAGGTCAGGCAGGATGGGCACTAGAAACAAGACACACCATGGAGAGCAACAATGAGACTATGGTGGCATACACACAGACCATGGAGGGAAGGTGGGAGGGGGTCAGGGGTAGCTAGCTGACCACACAGGGAAGGTGGGAGGGGCCATGGCAGCACAGAAGACCATGCATGGCAAGCGGGAGGGTTAGTGGCAGCACAATGGCTATGATGGGCAAGAAGTAGGGTGCAGGGGCATGCGCAAAGGACTATGGAGGATAGAAGGGAGGGTCAGGACCTGGGCACAGACAAGAGACTTCAGGGGAAGGGGCCTCACAACAGACCGCGCGGGGTAGGCAGGAGGCGCAGTTGCAGCACAACAGATCAGGGAGGGCAGAAGGGTGTGGCAGTAAAATGGACCATGGAGGACAGGAGGAAGGGGATAGGGGCATGGCATGTGGACAGGCAGGGTGGAGGTGGCAGGGACAGGTTACAGTCATCTGACAATGCTAGGCAGGTGGGAGGGGAGTGGCAGCTCAACAGAACACTCAGAGTAGATAGGAGTGGCAGGTCCATGGAACATAGTGGGCAAAAAGGATGGAGCAGGGACATGCACAAAGACATCGGAGGGCAGGGGGAAGGAGAATAGGGGCAGCAAGCTAAGCACAGAGGCTAAGCAGGAGGTCAATGATGGGCCATAGAATTGGGCAATGGAGGGCAGGAGGAGTGGTCTGGTACATCATGCTAAATGGAGGGCAGTGGCAGCACATCAGACCATGCATGGCAGGAGGGAGGAGGCTAGTCCATGGATTCAGACAACAGAGGATAGGGAGGAGGTGGATGGGGCAGCAAGCTAACTGTTCAGAGAAGGTGGGTATTAGGAACTTTATTGTTTTTAAAATGTGTGTCTGTGCGAACTACTTAAAATATGAACAAGTATGCAGCATAATCTCACTTTTATTCAGGAAGAAGAGGACGTTTGTGACTGTGACTCCGGGCTCACTTGGCAGAAACACCCCCTGACCCTCCACCCCCATCGCAAAATGTAATGCCCGTGAAAAGGGTAGGTGGACGCAGTGTTATATAGAACATAGTCCTGAGAGCAAAATTGAAAATGAAAACTAGATGTAGTATATGGTATAAACTATGCACCAAAAAGTGTGATATAAGATGAACCGGGTCGTGAAATATAATATGCAATACATTGTGCGCAATGACAGATTCATTGGAGAGCGCGAGATAGCACAGGCACTAGCGCGTGCTATGCGATATGCGCCTTGGAGTGTAATATGCACAGGGCAGTGTTGTGTAACATAACTAGTCTCTAAAGTTGTAATATAAAATATGTGCTGGGGAGTGTAATGTTGCATATGCACTGTGACAAAGATATGGATCCCAGATTGTAATATGTATGGCATAGCGCTGTGCGTTATAACATACACATCGAGGAAGGCACGTTAGATGGGGCAATCTAACACGTGCAAAGGCAAGTGTGGCATGACATATTCACGTGGTGGTGTTACAGTGCACATGGGCTAGAGAGTGTCATAGCATACGCACTAGCTGGTGGAATACAACACAGAGGTGTGAGGCAATCGGCGGGCACTGGTGGGTGTAACACAGCATTGGGCTCAGCCAGGAGCACGCTGTGACTCTCAAGTGAGGTTCGTCTCCTTTCCAGAGAGTAAAATAAAAAGTATTACACATCCGGCGGTGGATGTGTTTTTTATTAACCGTGAGGGGGGTTTCTTGCAGAGTTTGGTCGAATTTTTGTCGAATCCCCTTTGAATGGCTTGGTGTGCGTGTATATTAAATGTGCCCATCAATAGCTACCCATGTTTGTATAAATAAACGACAAGGGTGTCTACTTGGAGAGTGCCCACCGGCGGGGGCGCCGGGATTAGGCACGGTAGGGCGTCAGACACGTCAGAGCTTCACTAGCGGTGTAAATACATTCCATGTGGATTCATTCTATGCATAGTCGCCTTTTAATGAATATCACGCAAATCGTCATGGTGGTAGGTACATACAGTTTGTCCAGCATGTCCTAGGTGTTTCTATAAATATATATATATTTAAAATAATAAAAAACAAAGGCCGGCCCCGGGGGATGGGGTCCCCGGAGCCATAAGTGGCCTGAGGAGGGGGGCAACGCAGCCCCCTCCTAAAGAATTTAAATTAAAAAAAGGCCATGACCCGGGGGTTGGGGTCCCCGGGGCCAATTAAGGCCTCGGGAGGGCCAAATTAATTTTTTTCAACAAAAAAAATTAGGGTGCAGGCCCTGGGGGATGGGGTCCCCAGGGACAGTAAATTAGAAAAAGAAGTGGGGCCACACAGCCGTCCTTCTTAAAAAAATAAAAAAAATAAAAGACCGGCATCGCGCTGGAGGCCACGCCCCCTCCTTGCAGCACTCGGCAAACGCGCCCCCTGGCCAGTTGTAAGTTGGGGAATGAATTCCCCTTCAATACTGAGGGTCCCTGAGGGCCAACTAGCCCAACAGGTATCTCCAGTGTGCGCCAGGGAGCTGCGTTGCAGACAGGTGTTCTGAGGCCACGCCCATTTTTACACCTCTATGCAACGCAGCTCTGTGGCGCTTACTGGAGGTACCTAGTGGGCTAGTTTGACCCTAGAGACCCTTAGGATTCAAGGGGACTTAATCTCTCAACTTAGAACGGCCACAGGGTGCGTTTACACAGTGGTGAAGGGAGGGGACGGGGCCTGAGGTGACGTGTGCAAACACGCCCTGTGGCGCGTTTTAAGTTGGGGAAATAATTCCCTTTCAATCCTGAGGGACCCTGGGGGCCAACTAGCCCACCAGGTGCTTCCAGTAAGTGCCACTGCTCTGCGTTGTAGAGAGGTGGTGCAGGCCGTGCCCCTTTTTACACCTCTCTGCAATGGCGCTTACTGGACGTACCTAGTGGGCGATTTTGCCCCTAGGGATCCTCAGGATTCAAGGGGACTTAATCTCCCAACTTAAAAAACGGCCACAGGGCATGTTTACACAGTGGGGAAGGAAGGGGACGGGGCCTGAGGTGATGTGGGCAAACACGCCCTATGGCGCGTTTTAAGTTGGGGAAATAATTCCCCTTCAATCCTGAGGGCCCCTGGGGGCTAACTAGCCCACCAGGTGCTTCCAGTAAGCGCCACTGAGCTGCGTTGCAGAGAGGTGGTCCAGGCCGTGCCACTTTTTACACCTCTCTGCAACGCAGCTCTGTGGCGCATACTGGAGGTACCTAGTGGGCTAGTTGGACCCTAGGGACCCTCAGGATTCAAATGAACTTAATCTCCCAACTAAAAACGGCCACAGGGCGTGTTTACACAGTGGTGAAGGGAGGGGACGGGGCCTGAGTTAACGTGTGCAAACAAGCCCTGTGGCGCGTTTTAAGTTGGGGAAATAATTCCCCTTCAATCCTGTGGGACCCTGGGGGCCAACTAGCCCACCAGGTGCTTCCAGTAAGCACCACTCCGCTGCGTTGCAGAGAGGTGGTGTAGGCCGTGCCCCTTTTATATCTCTCTGCAACGCAGCTTTGTGGAGCTTACTGGAGGTACCTAGTGGTCTAGTTGGACCCTAGGGACCCTCAGGATTCAAGGGGACTTAATCTCCCAACTTAAAACGGCCACAGGGAGTGTTTACACAGTGGGGAAGTGAGGGGACGGGGCCTGAAGTGACGTGTGCAAACACGCCCTGTGGCGTGTTTTCAGAGATAGTTTTAATCCCCTGCCCTATTATATACTAGGGGCTTACAGAGGAGGTCATGCTGATCACAGGGGGACCTCAACGCATAGTGTTCATTAGTGTATGTAGGTGTTTTCACTGTATTCTGAGTGTCCTTTAACATAGCACTGGCTCTAGGACTGGTTAGTCAGACTCAGTTACCACCAGTATCCGTCTGAAAAAGTTGAGGGTACAGGATGATTTAGCAACAAGGCTTCTTTCTGCTCTTCTGTTTGTTCTTTCTGCACGTTATCCTTCTTCCTGCACTTTTCTTCGTCTTTGAGGACTTCTGTTGCTTCTTTCTGCATTTCTTTTTTTTCTTTCTGTGCGTTTTTTCTTTTTTCTTCACATGTCCTATCTCTGTAGGCATAGTTAGAAATTAGCATTTAAAAAACCTTTGAAATTCACTGAAATAACCATAGGTTCAGGCACATTATAGTTAGGAATTAGCATTTAAAAAACCTTAGAAATTCACTGAAAAAAACATAGGTTTCAGGGGCGTTATAGTTAGCTGGACTTTTCACTCGTACAAAACCATTGAAATTTCCCCGTTATAGTTAGTTCAGCTAACTATAACTTGCGCGCCCGCAATGCACTGCTGATGACATCACATATTACATCACTCATGACATCGTCAGTGACATCACTCATGACATCACTGATGACATCTCAAATGACATCACTAATGACATCACTGATGACATCATCCTTGTGATAGAGTGGCAGACCTCCTCTTCCCCTAATATAACCTTTGATACACACATTCAAAAATAGAAACTACAATGTTCAAAACAATGGACATACCAATACCAGTTACAACAACCTATTCAGTAATTCTAAGATCCACATACACATCATTCACCAACAGTCCTATACAGTCACTCATACATGTACTCACTCATCATATGTACTCACACACCTATACATCCTGTTACACAACACCACTCATCCATAGAGTTACTCACACACATAGTCACTCATGCTAATAAAGAATCAAACATCCATTTACTTGCATATACAGTTATACACACACCACCACACTTACTTCTACAGAAACGTACACATACTTAGTCTTTGAAACAATCACTTATAGAAACACATACTTATTCATACAGGAACTCTTTCAATCTCTCACTCTCACATATACTCACTTATATACACCAATAGTCACATATACTAGTTTAAAACATATGTAGTTACTCATAAAGACACTATTGAGACAGTCTATCACTCACTAACACACCCATGCACACACTCATCCACCCATACAGTCCTGCACACATGCTGTCTTCAACACATACAAACAGTGAGTCACTCATTCATGCACCTACGTAATACCACCCACCGAACCATACAGACACTCAGACACTCATACTGATACTCAAAAAACCAACTAATAACCTATATAGACACTCATGTAGCTACTCACCAACCCATGCAGCCACTTATACACAAAGTGAGAGACTGATACAGATATTTACACATTTAAACATTACTCACTAAGCCATGTATTCACTAAGATACACTTAATCAGTCAGTTATACAATCAATTTTTCAAAAACAAATCATCCATTTAGACACTTATATACCCATTTATTCTTCCATCGACCTTGAGATATACA
The DNA here is from genome assembly GCF_964204655.1 of Triturus cristatus. Taxonomy (NCBI): domain Eukaryota; kingdom Metazoa; phylum Chordata; class Amphibia; order Caudata; family Salamandridae; genus Triturus; species Triturus cristatus. The sequence goes on along the minus strand of NC_140586.1, from coordinate 79,670,911 downwards.
TATATAAAACATATGTAATTTTCAGAAAAACACACATTCACTGGATGATGTCATCAGTGATGTAATTTGAGATATCATCAGTGATGTCATGAGTGATGTCACTGACCATGACATGAATGATGTAATATGTGACGTCATCAGCTGTGCATTGCGGGCGCGGGAGTTATAGTTAGCTGAACTAACTATAACGGGGGAATTTCAATGGTTTTGTACGAGTGAAAAGTCCAGCTAACTATAAATTCCCCCGTTATAGTTAGTTCAGATAACTATAACTCGCGCGCCCGCAATCCTGCTCATGACGTCACATATTACATCACTCATGACATGGTCAGTGGCATCACTCATGACATCACTGATGACATCATCCTTGTGATAGAGTGGCGGTCGCGCGAGTTATAGTTATCTGAACTAACTATAACGGGGGAATTTCATTGTTTTTTTTCGAGTGAAATATCCACCTAACTATAACATGTGTGAAACCTATGGTTTTTTTAAGTGAATTTGCAAGGTTTTTTAAATGCTAATTCCTAACTATAACGTGTGTGAAACCTATGGTTTTTTCAGTGAGTTTGTACGTTTTTTGAAATGCTAAGTTATGTATGTATTATTATTTTTTTTATATATTTATTTTACAATAAACTACGTATTAAAAATGTTATTTTTTATTTTTTTTGGTTTTTCACCGTGCGCGCACGGTGCGCGCACGGTGCGCACACCCCTGTGATTTAAAAAAATAAAATAAAATTTAAAATGTTCTGCCTTTGGGGTACTTCAGGGACCCCCTGACAAAGGCTAGGGGGTCAGGAACTCTCTACCCTGCCCCCTTTTCACGTTCGCCACCTTCCTTTTTCACTCTCGCACTGAAAACAAACAAAATGGCGGCCGACACTTCCTGATTTCGACTGATTCGAACGTTGACTAACATGTAACCACCAATCAGAATTATGCTCGCGCACGTTAGGGTGCTCGCACGTTAGGGTGCTCGCACGGTGCGCGCACGGTGCTCGCACGGTGCGCGCACGGTGCGCGGCTATAGATATTTATATGCTTTTAAATGCTATTTTCTCAGGAACTACTGAACAGATTGACACCAGACCTGCAAAAGGCACTTCCCTGACCTGAGGACTACCTCTCTGCCAAATTTCAAGTAATTCTGTTCAGCCGTTCGGGTTGTACCTTCGACTAAAGGTCCTATGGAAAAATGCATGGGGAAAACGCGTTTTGGGACCCCCCTTTTTTCTAAGCCCCCGCTTGATGAATCACCCCGAGACTTTCAGGGTAGGAGCTGAGCGGAGCGCCCCATTAGTTTTGAAAATTTCGCGAGGATTCGTCAACCGGCGCCAAAGTTATTCAAAATAGAATTTTCAGATTTCCTATGGAAACACGGTCCTAACTATAACTATCTACTGGCGACCGCCAGTAGATAATATATATATATATAAGTATATGGTATGCAGATTGAGGGACACAGGGTTTACCCCATTATTTTTAATGAACTTTCTGGAAGTGACTAAAGTTCAAACTTCAGCATTAAAGAGGGCTTTTAATTACACTTCTTTAGACATTAAACCTGACCTACCTGCTCCCAACTGGAAGTTATCACTTATTAAATGTAATAACGTAACCCAATGTTATCTTACGGGAGAGGTACGCCTTGCAGTAGTTAAAAATGAATTTAGGTGTTTTTCACTACTAGGACACGTAAAGGTTAAAAGTGGATGTCCAACTTTGGCTGGAGTGAACTAAAATTATTTTATGAGGCCTTGCGCCTTAGTTTTGAGCAGCCAAAACCCTCTGAAGTTTCTTTGGGCCCCATATGTCAGAGAGGGGCCCAACTGAGTTTCCGCCATGGGTTTGTCTTTTGGATCCAGACACACCCCGGTCACAAATCCATGTACTCCACTCTGTGTTTGTTCCAGTGGCGCAATTCCCGGCGCTGCCAACACCCTCGACGGTGCCAATTTCATCATACTTCCTGACTTCGATATGGAGCCGGACCAGAGTCGCACGATACCAGCACCAGCGCAGACAAGACCCAGACAGTCCGAGTTGGAGACAGAGCCATATTTCCCAGAAAGGTCATGTGATGATTATGAATGGAGGGGATCTAAAGATTGCTATAGTTATCCCGACCCCCGCCAAGAGACCATGGCCGAGGGTAACTGGTATGAGGAATTAGGCTGATACAGTGGTCTAAATACCATACTAGACACTGATTTCTCCCTTCCCTACAGTGGCTTTACATTGGTGGTACACAGAGCTGTTGAGGGCCTGGACCTTACGCTGCCCACAGTGGAAGTCAAAACCAATGTTTTGACATAGATGCTTCAACCTGGGGTGTCCCCCTCAGAACTTCTACTCTGCTTTAATGAAGCCTTAACTGATTTCCTGCTTGCCGCCTGAGCCCAGTCATGCACATGCACTCCTGTGCATAGGACCATCGCCTGCCACCATCACCCTTCTTCCAGTAACCCAGCCTTCTTCACCCTGTGGCCCAGCTCTGAGAGCATGGTGGTTCAGGCCTCTACTTCAAAAGATATCCCTTGCAAGTTCTCTACCACACCACTGTATAGGGAATCCAAGCGCTGGACATCTTTGGGAAGAGGATTTTCTCTTCCACCAGCCTTCCACTGCAGTTGGTGAACATCGCATGCTTATTGGACTGATACTGTCATAATGTATGGGATTCAGTTGCGCCTATGGCTGGGAAGAGCCCCAAGCCATACTCTCCCAAGCAATATCTGATGGTGGAAATGCAGCGAAGTTCACTATATGCTGCAGACTGGATATGACCGACTAGCTGGGAAGAGAAATTGCGTCGTCAGTGGCACTGAGACGCCACACCTGGATGAGGTCAACTCGTTTTTCGGGGAATGTCCAGTCGTCCTTTATGGACATGCCGTTGATGGCACTAACCTATTTTTTTGACAAGGCGGATTTGGCACATGAGCATTTCAAAGATATTAGGGCTGCTGCTTGGTTGTTGGAGCTCAACTTGGCCCCAGGGCAGCCACATTCTGCCAATTGCTCCTTCCATGGCTACGGTAGGGGCTACCAGTCGCGTCCTTTTACCCCTAGCAACCCCGGTGACCATAGCCCTCAGTCCTTTTATGGCCGAGGATGTGGTTCCAACAGACCTGTTGGGAACCAAGGCCAGAGGTCTACCCAGTCTCCCCAGCAGCCGCATCCTCAAGGCCCCTTTAAGATATCCTTGTGACTTCATTGACAGCTGGTTGGCCTCAGGATCCGGCACCACCTGCCCCAATGGCAAACAATGACTTCAGCCCAATGGGTGATCCAGATTGTTCAGCAGATTATGTTGTACCCTTTTCAGAAACACTGCTGCTCATGCCACCACCCTCAGATTGGCTGATGGAGGACCACCTTTGGCTTTTGCGACAGGAAGTACAGGCCCCTATTGGCAAAAGGAGCCATCAAGAGGGTGCAGACATCAGAAGTAGGTTGTGGTTGCTCTTCCTTATACTTTCTGTTGCCAAAAAAGGATGGAGGACATAGGCTTATTCTAGATCTGTGCCCTCTCAACTACTTCCTGAAAAAAAGTAATTTCAAAATGCTCACTCTGGCTCAGGTTTGGTCCACCTTAGATACCGGAGATTGGATGGTATGGTTGAACTTAAAGGATGCTTATTTCCATATTCTCGTCATTCCAACCTATGGGCGTTGCAATCAAGGAAGAGGGACTGCAGGCTTTTGGAAGGTCCAGCATACATGCCCTAGTCAAAGTACAAAACAAATAGGTATCCTGATGCGGAGGAACTGGCTAAATGGTAGGTTCTCTTTGAGGGCTCTGGGGTGGTGGCTACTGAACAGTAAGAGACTATTGCTGTCAGTGGTTTTTTATGTATAGTGTAGTGCTCAAGTGACCTTCTGTCAGTTTGATATTGAGGTCCAGGAAAGGGATAGTGGAATCAGAGATTGCGTGGGTGAATTTGAGGTAGGGATTCAAGGTGTTAATCCACAGGCAAAACTTGTCGCAACTAGTTCTGTCTCCCTTCCAAAAGATCAGAATGTCGTCAATGTACCGCTTCCACATAATCAGGTTGGTTGAGTAGGGATTATTGGAGTTAAAGACCGACGAGGAGCATGCCCGATGATGAAGCATGACACCCAGCGGGCTGGGTGTGTGAGGGCCCTCATTCCGAAAGGAAGGATTTCCCTTCCCTCCTTTCGATAGATACCTGCTTTGGATCCTGCCTTTTCACCTTCCTTCCCCCTTAGGAACTGCATACCTATTTGTTTTGAACCTATGGGCGTACCTGTGGTTCATGGTGGGTCACAAGCATTTCCAATTAGTTAAGGTCCCTTTTAGCCTTACTATGGACCCTCAGGTGTTCACAAAATAGAAAATTGATGACGGTAGTCGCAGGCCGTCTGTGGAGGTCAGTGGTTTCAGTCTTCATCTTGCCCAAAGAAAGGCTGTTGAAAGCAGGCTCGCCGCGGGCAGTCATCTTCCACCTCCAGACTACAGCGGATATCCAGCATTCTCTGAGGTTCTCTATCAGCATGCCGAAGTTGCACCTGATTCCCTTTCAGACTGTTCCTTTCATCAGGCCATTCTGGATACAGTGCAGTTTTGTGCCCATCCTTTGGAGCAGTGAGTAGTGGATATTCAGACTATGATACCGATGTTTCAGTCCCTAGCCTGGATTTCAGTGACACTGACTCTGAGGCTGCTGGGCCTCATTGCTTCCTGCATCCTATCGGTGAAACAAGCCTTTTGGCATATGTGTGCTCTACAGTGGGCCCACAATGCGCAGTGGATTGAGCATCAGGGGTATCCCTCCGACCTGATATAAATATCGGAGACAACTGCAACAGACCTGCAGTGGTGGCTAACAAACTGCGATTGGATCAGCGGCAGGCCCCTCTCCCTTCCCTACCCAGAACTCACAGTAGTCACAGATGCGTCACTCCTGGGTTGGAGCGGCCACCTTTTGAGAGGTGGAGATCAGAGGACTCTGGTCTCAGACCGAGTCTCAGCTCCTCATCAACCTTTTGGAGTTGAGAGCGATACACTTGGCATTGAAAGCCTTCCTTCCATCCATCAAAGCCATCAATGTCTCACAGATCACAAATGGCGTCTTCACCCAGGTATGGTGCAAGGTCTCTTCCGCAACTGGAGAGAAGCTTGGTTGAATTTATTCGCCACCGCCAAGAGCGCATACTGTCAGCACTTCAACGGGTTGGTGTTTCCAAGGCTGCTCTCACTAAAAGCTGTATTTCATCTCGAGTGGGACTCGGGACTCCAGTACACATTCCTGCCTATACCACTTCTGCCTTGAACTCTTAAGAAGATCAGACCACCGGGCCCAAGTCATCTTAGTAGCTTCGGATCGGGCACAGAGAGTATAGTACCCCAAACTCCTGAGTATGAGTCTCGGTTCTCAGATCAAGCTGCCTCTTCGAGAGGATCTCTTGTCACAGCAACAGGGCAGGGCTCTGCACCTCAACATGCGCACTCTTCACCTGCTTGCATTGAGAGTGAGTGGCGCCAGTTGAGAGGTTTAGATTTTCCTCCCGAATTATGTGACAGCATCCCGCGATAAAGACTGCATAAGCCTGTCAATGGAGCAAGTTTGTAGCTTGGTGTGCTGCCAAATTGATTGACCCTCTGTCTGTACCTTTCTCCAAAGTTCTTTTGTTTGAATTGTCCCTCGCTAGGCAAGGCCTTGCTTTGGGCACAGTCAAAGGGCATCTTAGCTTTCTTGCGGTTGCTGGATCAACCCTCCCTGTTCAAGTCACCCATTGTGACACAGTTCCTGAAAGGTTTGCAACACATGTTTCTCCCTGCACCTTTCACAATGCCCCAGTGTGAACTTAACCCCTTCCCTGCGGGGGTAATTCCCCATGTGCGGGGGGGGGGCCCGCGGCGCCGCTGTGCTCGTGACGAGCTGAGCTCGTCATGACTCACAGTGGAGCTGTGCTCATGACGAGCTGAGCTCGTCACGGCTCCGCCCACTTATTAATTCTCCCGCACAGGCGGGGAATTTATCGCGCGTGGTTGGGCCGCGGCCGTTATGACGAGCTGAGCTCGTCATGAGCACAGCTCCACAATGACTCATGACGAGCTGAGCTCATCATAAGCATGGAAGGGGTTAATTTAGTCCTAACTTTTTTGATCTGTACTCCTTTTGAGCCCATGCACAGCTGTACTCTCAGCTGCTCACCATCAAAACTGTTTTTCTAGTGGCTATTACATCATCCAGAAGGGTTAGTAAACTGCAAGCACTCTCAGTCAACCACCTGTATACCACCTTATTTCCAAACAAGCTTGTCCTACAGACCTTAGCTTCATTGCTCCCCATGGTTATGACACCCTTTTATGTTGCCCAGAACATTACGCTGCCGACTTTCTTTGTTCCACCTCATCCATCCAAGGAAGAGGAGTGACTCCACCTCCTAGATCCAAAAGGAGCATTATCGTTCTATATTGATCGTACCAAAGATATTCTGAAGGATGATCAACTTGTTGAGTTTGCTGGAGCAAAGAAAGGGAAAGCATTGTAAAAGAAAATAATTTCCAGATGGATTGTGCTCTGCATAAAAATCTGCTACGTACTTTGCCCAGAAGCAATCCCCTGAGGGCTTGTAGGGTTTATTCTACCACAGCCAAAGCTTCAACCACTGCGATAGCTCATTGAGTCCTAGTCTTGGACATTTCTCAGGCAGACATGTGGCATTGTTGCACGAGTTTGCCAAACACTACTGTCCAGACAGTCAGGTCCAGCTTGAGGCACCTTCTACCGTTTGGTGGTCCAGGACTTTTTAGTATAACCTGTGTACAAACTCTCCTCCGGGGAAGTATTGCTTGGGTATCTGTAATAAGGTAAGGAATCTACAGCTAGAGTTCTCAGTTAAATGAGCAAGTTTCTTACCTTTGGTTACTCTTTATCTGGTAAAGCCTCTATTTAGCAGCAGATTCCTCCGATCCTCCCTGTTCTGCAAATTGTTTTCCATTGTATGAAGTCCTTGAGGCCTTACTTTGGCACACTGGTCACAATACCTCAGTTTGGCTCTGTGCTTCTGGTGCAGAAAAAAGTCACGAAACTGAGGTCGGTATGCTGGGGTGATGCCTATATAGGCACCACCCATTTCACTTCAGACACAGATACTGCCTACGATGCTGATGCAGAGCCAACAGATGCCACCTACCAGCGAGCAAGAGGACTACTCAGAAAACATTTCAAGACCCAGTCTGACGTCTTGATAATTGGGCAATATTCTAAGGTAAGGAATTGTAGTGTCATGAGACTATGTGCGCTAGGACCCTTGCAGTTCTGGGTAGACTCAACAAGGAATTACATAACTTGCTGGGAGGTTTTAAGGTGTTGCTGTGACTTAATGAGAGGGCAGTGTGTGACTGTATGTTGAAGAATAAAGACGTACAATCCGGGCTGGGGAGGTTGCTACAAATGGCGATGAAGATGGGATCTGTGCCTCTAAGAAACAGACTGTTCTCCCTGAAAGTTTGCAGCAATACAACAAACTACTTGTGTGTGCCACATGTGCCCATATCGATGAGAAGCAGTTTGGCGCTGTCATATGTGGAATTAAAACCCTACTCTAACCCACATACAGCCTTTGAAGAAGTTTGAAGTACTGGGTATTTTAGACCCAGCAGTGCAGGGGCACACACCCTATGACTTCTGGGTTCACCCTGTTCCAGACCTACAGAAACACAGAGTCTTCTGGGTGAAGTCAAAGATTCATTTATTGGCTGCAGACCAATTACAGGTATCCTAGAAGTACAACAGCGTGTATGTTCTCAGGAGACTGCTGAAAATCATAGAAACGGACTTCATCTTAAATACCCTTTTTCTTGCCTCAAGCATACATTCCTAGGTTTTATGATACGGCCATTACAAGTGTACATTACAAACGAAAAAGCAGAGTCATGATGACCATCCCACATTCCAGTTCGGCCAGCCCACAATGATTTACACAGTAAGGTTCAGATCCCACATCGGATGTCAAAAGACCCCCCAATAAACATGAGCATCTCCTGTTTTGGGAAACAAGTCATAAAGCAGGAACAAGCAGGTGTGAAAGAGATTAGCCGGAGGATTGTGTAGAATGAAAGGGTTTTATGATGGGTCAAGCCCTGATGCTAATCACAGGTGGACGGAGGAAGGGGAGCTCGTGAGACCGGTTTGACCTGGGACAGCAGAGCCAGCTGCCCAGGTCACAGAGAAGTCAGAGGAGAAGCCCATGTACTGTGAGGCCCGTATTTACTCCATTATAGCCTATGTGAAGGCAATGACAAGATGGCCACTGCTTCCAAAATGGAACCCGCGTAGTGAAGCAGAATAACGTGTACACAGTGCATTCATAGCTAGAACGATATATAAAGCACTCGCACATGCCGCATTTACCATTTGCGGTTTGCTAATACCAAGATAGACAGGGGTAGGGCCCTGTTCCCTACGCGGTCACAGAGATTAAAGTACGACAGACCCTCCTTTTGCCCTTACATAGGCAATCACTATACTCATCTTAATCCGAGTCCAGGTCAATGTTCACAAAGTCATGGAGATGTTGCTGTAGCATCATCCTATTACTTAGCTCATCCCTCGATACAGGTTTCCTTACACATAAGGTAGCACAGAGGCCACATATCGCAGGAGCACACTGTATGCACAGACAGAACAGGAAAAGAATGGCTAAGATCATTCCAATGACCATCAGAACTTTCCAACCCCAGGCGGATATCAATTCCCAGAACCACCCCACCAGTGACCAGTCTCCCTTATCCACGTGTATGGATTCAGATATTTTATGGAGTTTGGAGATGGCTTGATACACTGTCGGAGCATTATCTGGTATGAAAATGCAGCAACTGGATTGGATGACCTTGCATACCCCACCGCGGTCTGCAAGAATAACGTCTAGAACCATGCGGTTCTGCAAAGTCATAAGGCGATCCGCTTGGAGCTCAGCTGTCAGATTACCAAGGGCACCAGCCGTTACATTGACAGTGGATTCAACCACACGAGTCAGCTGTCTCAGGTTCCTACTATTGACCATAGGTCCCCAAAACGGCAGGAAACCCAAGAAGAAGTCTCCCGCTTCCTGACCCGCAGTGTCCTCCTTACTAATCACGCCTCTCACAACTCTGGTCTTGTGATAATCAGAGGCAGCAGTAAATGTAGGCGGTAGCAAGTTCGCAATATAACATGTGCCCGAGAAATCAGGGGGCAACCATGTATATGCTCGGTCATTACAGATGAAATATGTGCCCTTGGCAGCCAAAAATGCAGGGGAGAACTGTGACGGGAAAGTGTACGTTTCAGTACAGTCACTTCTTCCCAGTTGAGCTCTAGGATTCTGACCATTACCCTGTAAGCAGAACCGACCTATGTGGGGTACGACCCAGATTGGAGATGAGATTTTTCGCTGTCTTTCACCCAGACTAATACTATACCCCGTTGCGTTCCATCCTACATAAGGTCTCAGCTCTTCTTTGGGGATGGATGAGTATGCATCAATATCCCTACTCATATCGGCAACTCCTTTTATCAAAGCCTTATTATTGGTGATAGGTCTGATGGAACGCGGTTGGCGAGGGGAGTACGTATCTAGAGCATAGAGAAACATGGTCTGGAATGCCCATGACGATCCATTGTAACTATACGGCAGCACCAGGTAGGGAATACCCTTGTTAATGGTATGTGGCATTAACCCGCACACCCAGCAATTGGTCGTATTCATTACCAGTTGGTGCTGGTGCAAGAGCTGGATAAACGAGTTATTTACAAATTCGGATCGTCTGGTCTGTTCGTGCTCAGGCAAAGGGTGAAAGGAGTGAGAGGAGGCAGTAGAAAGGGGTATAGGCTGTTCAGTGGGTTCAATGGGCTTTTGAGCGGAGAAAAACACAAATCCTACGATGAACATCATTATGCTACACAGTGTAAAAAGGCACAAAAATACAAAACATTTAGTTTTTACAATTCTACACATCCTTGCTTTGAAGTTCATTTCCTCAACGGGTCTCTCCATCTTAAAAAACTCCATCCTCTAATCGGGCCGCTCGCGGCGGATGAGTGTCTTCTGCTAAGGGGCACGCCTGTCAGTCCAGGGAAACGCCCTAGACCAACCAGAACCGTTGACCTAGCGTCTTCGGCCTGTACCCCAAAGTCTTAGCACCGCGACCCTGCGGCAGAACCCGGATGGTGGTTCGAAAAACAAAAATCAAGAAAGTCCTTCAGATGGGAGAGCAAAAATGTCAAAAAGGAAATAGTAAGGAAATCTTTATTTGTCCATGGGCCTTGGTCTCAAATTATAGCGGAGACGGCCAGGTGCTGTTTGGTCTTGGAACAAAAGTTCAGGCTCAGTGGTGTCCAGTCGATTTGATGGTGGCACAGCTTCCTGCAGAATATTGTCACTCTCTTGGTCTGAAGCTGTGCCTCTTATGCGTGCGTCACTGAATGGTACAAAACGAGGCACAGTGTCTGTCTCAGAGTCGGCGATACCCTCCTGGACCCACTGGTCATATGGCAGAGGCAAGGGGACTACTTTGCAGTGGGTACCATGGATCCAGTGCTTCTTCCCTTTTACTCGCACCGCTGATCTTGTCGACAGGAGTACAAGGTGAGGGCCGATCCAGCGAGGCTCGTCGTTGCTCTTACGCTGGAAATTTCGGATCAGGACCCACGAGCCAGGGTTGATAGGGTGTCCGGGAGGTTCAGAAGCTTGGGGAAGAGTATCATGTACCTGTTGGTGCAAAACACGCAGTTTAACAGTCAAATCATACAGGTAATCGAGTAATACTGGATGCTCAATCTCACTAAACTTCGTAGGCCTCGGTACACCCCATACGTTGGCCGGACGGCCAAAAACGACCTCGTAAGGGCTAAGTCCCACTCGTGAGTGTATGGTCATTCTGGTGGACAGGAGTGCTAAAGGCAGAGCGTCAGGCCATTTAAGACCGGTGCTCGCCTGAATTTTGGCCAGCTTGAGCTTTAAGGCTCCATTGTAGCGTTCTACTAGTCCAGCTGATTGGGGGTGATTTGCAGCATGGAACTTCTGCTTTATCCCTAGCCCTTCACATACATTCTTCATCACTTTACCCACAAACTCACTTCCATTATCACACCATACCATTCTTGGCATTCCAAATCTAGGGAAAAATTCCTTCACAAGGGCTTTGGCTGTGGATAGGGCAGTGTTATCTTTCAGAGGATAAGCCTCTATCCATTTTGAGAAAGCACAAACAACCACCAGTACATATTTCAGGTTGTTGCATCTTTCCATGTGAATAAAGTCCAGCTGCAAAACTTCGAATGGACATGATGGGGGTGCAAAGTGACCAGCTGGAGTTGGGGTTCCCCTACCAGGGTTGTACTTCAAGCATACCATGCAATTCTTGACCACATTCTCTGCACACTTGGGAATCCCAGCATTCTGCCATACTGGAGCCAACAACTTGCATATACCTTTCGTACTGATATGTGCCATTCCATGTGCCATAGTAACCACTGGAAGCACATATGCATCAGGCAATAACCATCGCTTATGTTCTGTCAGATCAATCCAACAACCATTCTCATCCAACTTACCCATACTTTCTCTCCACTTGCTTAACTCTTCCTCTGTGGCTTCAGCTTGAAGCGACTTCACACTCTCTATTGTGTTCTCACACATTCCCACATCATTAACCCATCTTGCGGGGCCTGCAACATACATTCTAGTCTTCACATTCTGTGCTGTTTCTTTCGCAGTCTCATCAGCAAACGCATTCCCACGTCCAACATCATCTGTGACTTTCCTGTGCGCACTGCATTTCATGATCGCAACTTGCAACGGTAGGGTCAGTGACTCAAGGAGATCATTCACCAACTTGCCATTCTGAATTTTAGCTCCATGCGACGTCAGGAACCCACGCTCCTTCCACAGTCGCCCAAAATTATGAGCCACGCCAAAGGCGTACTGGCTATCTGTGTAAATATTCACTCTCATTCCTTCAGACAACACGCACGCTCTCGTGAGGGCGATTAATTCTGCTGCTTGGGCCGAATTATGTGGCACTCGTGCAGTTTCCACGACCGTGTGTAAAGTCGTGATAGCATATGCAGCAGTCGTGTCACCATTAGGGAATTTGAAACATGAACCATCCACCCATAAAGTACCATCACACTCAGTCAGGGGAGTATCTTTTAGATCTACTCTCCCTTTCGTCTCTTCTTCTGTTCTGAACAGACAGTCATGTTGCTCAATCTCATCTGAGTCTGCTGGAATTGGCAACAATGTAGCTGGATTCAGCGTATTGCATCTCTTTATGTGTATGTGATTTGCTAACAGTGTGAGCTCATAACCTGATAATCGCGCACTAGTCAAGTGTTGTGTCTTGGTTCTATTTAATAATGTGTCTACAGCGTGTGGAACCATAACAATCAATGTGTTGTCCATTACCAAACCAGCAGATTGTCGGATAGACATTGCTGCAGCAGCTGTCGCTCTCAGACAGCTTGGCAATGCCCTCGCTACAGGGTCCAAGGTTGATGAAAAATATGCGCATTGCCGCGGTCTGTCGCCAAAAGGCTGTGTTAACACTGACAACGCACATCCATCTTTCTCGTGAACATACAATGTAAAAGGTTTGCTGTAGTCAGGAGTGCCCAACACAGGTGCTGAACATAATGCATTGCGCTATTCCACAAAACTTTTCTGGCACTCTTCAGACCATGGGATAGGATTCGGTGTGTCTTTGCATGTTAAGGCTACCAAAGGTTTTGCCAGCAAGGAAAAACTAGGGATCCAATGCCTACAGTATGAAGTGATGCCCAAGAAAGCACGCACTTCTCTCTGTGTTTTCGGCACACTCAACTGTGCAATGGCTTGAATTCTTTCTGGGGTCAGTTTCCTTCCCTCCTTCGATAAGAGATGACCTAAGTAGGTCACTTCTTGTCGACAATATTGCAGCTTAGAGAGAGACACCTTGTGATGGAAAACGGATAAATGGCGCAACAGTGACAATGTGGCTTCTTTACAGATCTTCTCAGTATCCGCGGCAATTAGTAAATCATCCACGTACTGAATCAGGATAGCGCCACTAGGTAAAACAAGTGCATCAAGCTGTGCTTTCAAAGCTTGACTGTATATGGATGGACTCTCACAGTAGCCCTGGGGAGCGCGTTTGAAACGGAAGCTTCGGCCTCCCAGACTAAAGCCAAAAATATCTCTGCTCTCTTCTGCAATTGGGATACTAAAGAAAGCATTCTTTAAATCAATCACTGAAAACCATGCAGCAGAGGCTGGAATCATTGTTAACAAGGCAGTTATATCAGGGACAACTGGAAACTGTGGCACAACAATCTTATTAACCTCTCTAAGATCAATCACAAATCTGTAAACAGGTGGCTGTGAAGGGTCCGTTCGTTTTAAGACAGGTAAAATCGGACTATTGCAAACGTTGCCTCTTGTCTCTTCAATTACACCTTTATTAATCAAGTCGCTGACAATGTCTAACAATGCTTTCTGCCCTTCATTAGAGATCTTGTACTGGGGAATACGTGGCAGTCTGACATTAGCCTTTAAAGTCACCACATATGGCGGTATCTCCAAGAGGCCCACATCATTGGGACCAGTAGCCCAAAGGGCATCCGGAAGGGATGACAATTCAGGCGGCATTGTGTTTTTAGACAAGTACATTGGGGAAATCACTTTCTTGCCTAATGTAAGTTGTACTCCTGAAGGAGAACAATACAGTGTAGCGTGCAATCCTTTCAACAAATCTAATCCCAGCAAATTCTCACCACAACCTGTTGTCAGAATCAGGGGTGCTTTCAGCTCGCAAGGTCCAACAGAAAGTGACATGGGACTAGAAATCGGGTTTCTAACTAGGGCGCCAGAAAAACCTACTGAAACATTTATATCGCCAGACAAAGGTGCGCCAGGGAGTTTTGAATGCATGATTGAACTCTTTGCAGCACCAGTGTCTAGCAGAAAAGGCTCCGTTACATTTGCTGTAGTCACCTCAACATACGGTCCACTCTGATCCACTGGCACTGAAACAACTCCCTCTCTCTGTCTATGGCTGTCCTAGTAATCATTATTTTCTGCATCGCCGTCCTCTGCATAATAATCATTATTATAATACTGTGCTGTATTACTAGTCGCGTTAGCTTGCTGATCAAAGCTATTGATGGTATTTTGAGGCGGCAGAGGACGCGCGTTCTGGGGAGCATTTCCACGCCCTCGGCCTCTAGGAGCTTGCTGACCACCCCTACCTCTTGCGCCATACGCATTACCGTTCCGCTGCATTAATTTAGGGCAACTATATTTATAATGACCTTCCTCTTTGCAGTATGAACATTGGTTGGGACCTACAGGGACACGTGGTTGATAATACCCGTTCATTTGCTGATTGTTCTGAAACTGTTGGGGTTGGTGATAGACACCTTGGGGTTGCCTATAATTATTCTGACCTCCACGTGGCGGATAGGCCTGCTGTAAAAGGACCTTTGTCTTTAATTCCTTCGTTTTCTTTTCTGTTCTATCTTTCTCATCTTTATCTCTATTTTCATAATACTGTGCAGTAGCCAGTATTTGCGCTGAAGAAGAAACAGCCCAAGAACTCTCTGAATCTTTTAACTTTTTACACAGGTCAGGGAGTAGATTCTGCACAAACTTATCCACAAACAACCGTTGGCCACCCTCAGTACTCATATCCTACCCACTGTGATCAATAAACGTTTCTTCAAACCTAGTAAAGAAGTCTGACACTGTCTCATCTTTCTTCTGCTTGCATGCAGATAACTTGTCCCAATTTACGCGCATCGCAGGCATTATTGTCTTCATATACGTGATGATTCTACCAGGCAGTTCAGCTACTAAAGGTTCAGGTTTCGCGCCACCAGTTTGTCTAGCATCAGCAGCAATAATGTTAGCCCATATATCCCCTAGTTCTGCATCGTGATCTACATTACGAATTGACCCCCATAGAGGCTGTGGAACAACATTACCAAACAACATGTCTATGTCGGCCAGATTCATAACGCATGACCCTGCCATCTGTGACAACTCTTTATAATAACCTGCTGGGTTTTTACGGGGATCAGGTAAGGACTGCTTAAGTGCTAACACCTCTGAGCGCTTCCATGGAACATGCACCCAAACACGCTGGAAATGCGCTGGCACAGCGGCGATACCGGCACCGGCATCAGCTGCAACTGCTTCCTTCCATACCGGGGGAACTTCTCTCATGGGGTATTGTCGCGCTTTTACCTTTTTCCCCACAAGGACATCTTGTTCAAACAATGACTGTTGACAATCATCGTTCCTGAAGGACAATACAACCGCAACTGCTTTATCTACTTCGCGGTCCACAATTATACCAGTTCCAAAATCAAACCTCACTCTACACAATTCCTGCGGGCTCGGATTTTTACCACTATCCTCCAATTCTTCACAGAGAATTTCGCACATTTTCTCAAACACATATCTCTGTTTTGGGGCATCCCATTGATGGAAAACGTTGACCACTGATTCCACATCATACAGTGAAGGGAAAACAATCCATCTACGCGCCATGCTATCTATTACCTTTTTCTCATCGGGGTTAGGCAATTGGCTACGCAATTGCTTACGCTGTAAACCAGGAGTCGCACCAGATGACTCGAAGAGAGGCGACATTAACGTAGTAACCACATTAGCTAAACGCTGTCGCGCTGAAGGAGAAGTTGAGGCGAAAACAGGGGGATAAACAGAGGGGAGAAAAGAGGATGTAGAAACAGGTACTGGAGTGGTGCAAGGAAGAGTGTCAGAAGAGGCAGCTGCTGTATTAGGCAAAGTCGCAGGAAGTGCGGGGGCAGTTGGAAGCACAACTGGCGGCCCTTGAGAGGGCTGCGCTACATGGATAAGAGCCGGCTGCAAAGCAGCTGGCGGTTGCGGCAAGGCTTGCAGTATATTCACTGGAGGTGGCATATTCACAAGCTGGGGAGGTGCCGTGGCATTTTGAGCATACGGGGGTGGCGAACTCAACAAATGTGACATCAGGGGATCTTTCTCCTTTTCTTCTAACTCATTCTGCTTAGAATGTGGTAAAGCTGGGTAACATTTGTCAATCCCTAACTTGCGCTGCCTGTGCAATTGCTCACTCATCTGCTCCTCCTCATTGTCTTTGAATTGCACAGCTGCTTGCATTACTGTCATACCTTTCTCTCTTTTATTCTTTTTCGCTAGCTTAATTTCCTTTTGTTTGGCTTCCTTTCGCCATAAGCGGAAAGAGTCAAACATCGCCGGCCGGGCTTTCTTTTTGAACAATTTAATTTCCAAATTATCTAAAATATCGGTATCGAAACTACCATTTTGGGGCCATTTTAAAACACCGTCTTTCCTGGTGTAGTGGATCCATACTTCGTTATATGCAATGGGGCCTACGCCATGTTTTACATAGAGCTCATAAATTGGAGTTCCAACCGGAGGAACCGGACATGATTCCTCCAGCTGGAAATCTTTTCCACAACCCAAACAGAATAATCTACCAAATAGTCCAGAACCAGGCATCTTCGCTCACTAGTCTAGATCCAAACGTCAAAGGATTATCGATTACGATAGTCTCGTGAATACACGAGTCCTCTGGCTTTGGCGTTTGCAAACTCCAAATTACCAAATTACCAAATCAAACGATCCCGAAGGATACCAAAACAAATGGGAGACGCTCCACTTATACTTAACTGAATATTGCTGATTGATGGCGTCACCAGAAGACTCTCTCGATTGTTTCGCTCTCTCAAACTCGTCAAGGGTCCAAAACAGGTCGATTAATCAGGGCAGCAGTCCTTCGTAGCCGTCGGGACGCGGAGAACCTCGCAGAAAAGACTTTCGGACCACGTCGACATGCAGGGGTCGATGAAGTGGCGGCCTTCCTCCGGAATTTCCACACGAAGCTCCTCACGAACCTCTGGCTTGGACTGGTACCGCTGAAATCGTCCCGAGTTGGGCGCCAAACTGAAGTACTGGGTATTTTAGACCCAGCGGTGCAGGGGCACACACCCTATGACTTCTGGGTTCACCCTGTTCCAGACCTACAGAAACACAGAGTCTTCTGGGTGAAGTCAAAGATTCATTTATTGGCTGCAGACCAATTACAGGTATCCTAGAAGTACAACAGCGTGTATGTTCTCAGGAGACTGCTGAAAATCATAGAAACGGACTTCATCTTAAATACCCTTTTTCTTGCCTCAAGCATACATTCCTAGGTTTTATGATACGGCCATTACAAGTGTACATTACAAACGAAAAAGCAGAGTCATGATGACCATCCCACATTCCAGTTCGGCCAGCCCACAATGATTTACACAGTAAGGTTCAGATCCCACATCGGATGTCAATAGACCCCCCAATAAACATGAGCATCTCCTGTTTTGGGAAACAAGTCATAAAGCAGGAACAAGCAGGTGTGAAAGAGATTAGCCGGAGGATTGTGTAGAATGAAAGGGTTTTATGATGGGTCAAGCCCTGATGCTAATCACAGGTGGACGGAGGAAGGGGAGCTCGTGAGACCGGTTTGACCTGGGACAGCAGAGCCAGCTGCCCAGGTCACAGAGAAGTCAGAGGAGAAGCCCATGTACTGTGAGGCCCGTATTTACTCCATTATAGCCTATGTGAGGGCAATGACAAGATGGCCACTGCTTCCAAAATGGAACCCGCGTAGTGAAGCAGAATAACGTGTACACAGTGCATTCATAGCTAGAACGATATATAAAGCACTCGTACATGCCGCATTTACCATTTGCGGTTTGCTAATACCAAGATAGACAGGGGTAGGGCCCTGTTCCCTACGCGGTCACAGAGATTAAAGTACGACAAGTTGAAGGTCCTAAGGAGGAGCACATTTGAAAAGCCCAGCAGAAACCCACTTGTAAGGCCAAAAGAAGAGATACCATGCCACACCATAACAACAGAGCCGTCATCGACACAAAGCTAAAAGCTAAAAACAGTGACAGTCCAGTACAATGCACAAAGCTTAACGCCATACTGATCAAATGTGAGAGACGGAACCGTTACCCACTGTCAGGAAGGAAAACAACAACAAAGATAACCAGGTGCGAGAAACAAAAAACTCACTTACCGTTAAGGACCTCCGAGTGGGCGTGGCGGCCCAAGCTCAAGCACAAGGCTGGTGCTTGCAGACGGTGCAGATTCAGATTACAGCAAAAGCTGTCCGAACAGTATATGCTCTCAAGGGCAGTAGAAAAGAGTGCAAAGTACAATGTCACTGTGTTTCTGAAACCGCGATTCGGCACTGCCAAGAAGCCAAATATTTGCCCCAGGTGAACTGCATGGATCGAGATGTTCGATGACTTCATAGATTCCCTGGAAGAAGTGGATGATAAGAAACTTGCTGGTGATGGAGCAAAAAGATTGTTGAGGAAAATATTGCATACTGATGCAACATTGTACCTTCAGATCAGAGAAGCATTAGAAGCCAAGTTCAATCTGATGCCGATTGTTGACTATGAAAGGAACGTTTTTAATCAGGTGAGAAGCAAGTTGGTCAAACAATGGATGAGTTTGTTGAGATACTTGATGTGCTTTTCAAACACTGTGGGGCTTATTTACAAGCGCCTTTCTTCACCGGTACGTCACTTTTTCCCATATTAAAACAGATGCACCGGCCGCACAAGGGGCTTGTAAATTAGTCCCTGTAAATTTAGTGAGTTTAATGACAAAGAAGCCAAATGCCTCAGAGTCATCTATGGCTTTCTTTCAGATTCTTTCAAAAGATGCTTGTTTAGCGTGACGCTCAGCTTAGAGAAGGTGCTAAGAGCTGCAAGAGCCAAGGAAAGAGAAGATCGATAAGCTGCTGATATGGAAGCTGGAACAGCGAAAAATAAATCAGTGTTGGTCATGAAAAGCAAGCACAAGTACATGATAGATGCATGCAAGTTGACGCCGTCATAGAAGAAAACGTTATGTTTCCAATGTGGGTTTTTGTTTCCCCATGAAGGTAAATATCCAGCCATGGGACATACATGCAAGGTGTTGGAAATGGCCCTTTTTTCAGGGTCATACCTAAACTTTTTGACTTCCTCCTGGATTTGTTCTAACCTGTTTTTGTTGGCTTTATGACTCTGGGCACTTTACCACTGCTGATCAGTGCTAAAGTGCATATGCTCTCCCTTTGTAAATATGATATGTGAATTGGTATATCCATGATTGGCTTATTTGGTTTACCTGTTAGTCCCTAGTAGCGTGGCCTGTGTGTGCCCAGGGCTGGTAAACCAAATGCTGCTGGTAGGCCTGCAGCGCTGGTTTGCGCCACCCACAGAAGCAGCTTGTAAAGTGTATCTCGGACCTGCCACTGCAGTG
This sequence comes from Triturus cristatus, assembly GCF_964204655.1. Taxonomy (NCBI): domain Eukaryota; kingdom Metazoa; phylum Chordata; class Amphibia; order Caudata; family Salamandridae; genus Triturus; species Triturus cristatus. The sequence continues at coordinate 79,651,579 of NC_140586.1, read as the reverse complement.
TCTGTGTGCAGTCTAGAACTGCCATCTTGGCTGTGAAGTGCACCCACTTCCCAGCCCCTGAACCTTCCCTTGGCATCATGTAAGCCACCCCTATGGTAGGGTGCATTGTATGTGTAAGGTAGGACATGCTCTGATGTGTGTAGCATGTACTGGTAGTGAATTACACCCAGTTTCGTTTTTCACTACTGTAAGGTTACCTGTTCTACATAGGCCAGAATGGGCAGTTTGACTATTACACTCTATAGTCCTAACTGACCCCAGGAACATGGTAGAAAAACGAATTTAGTATGCCTGAGCCCAGAATATCAAAATACATCTTTTAGTGAAGTTTATTTTTATATTCTGTGCTTGAAAATACCACTTTTAGAAAGTAGGCATTTTCTTGCCTAAGCCTTCCAGTGTGCTCTGCTGTTATGTGTATTGGCTGTCTGGGTTTGGAGTGACATGGCTGGGGAATTCCAGGAGACAGGGTGAGATGTCCCAGTGGTGAATAGAGAGATCTGCATCTAGATGGGTGGGAGGAGTTGCACCTGGGACCTGAATAGGGCTGTGCCTTCCCTCCACACTGCTGGCTCCACCTCCTGTGGTGCGTCTGATGTCTCTGACCTGCACCCTGAAAGGAAAGAAGCAGCCTGGTAAACAAAGTGCTCCAGGACTGAGCAGAACTGGGTCTGGCTGGGTTCAGTGACTTGTGACACTTTAGAACAAAGACTTTTGAGGTATAAATATCTGTGCTGAAACCCCTACAATTTGTATTGCCCCTGGATCTCAAGACCAACCTCTGTCCGTGGAACTGAAGAAAGCTGCAGGAGAGGACTGTCCTGGTGTTGTGTGCTGTTCCCTGGACTGGCCTGCCGTCGTTTTTCATGGACTGGAAAAAGGAGGAAAAAGGAGCTGTAAGATAACTTTTTAATCTTGAACCTGCAATCACCAAGAGAACTAGCCCCCTGACTGAAGTCTCAGGACCAGTAGACTTCATTTTCGTCGCTAAGGCCTGTTAGCGAGCTGCCGCAGCCGAGGAGCGTCAAGAAAATCATTGCATCGCCGCCGCTGAGAGCTCGCTGGCCTGATCATCTCCCGCAACGTTTGCCGGCCTAAAAGGTATCGCTACAGCTACGGAGCGTCAAGAAAATCACCGCTTCGCTGCCGCTGAGGGCTCGCTGGCCTGATCATCGCCCCGCACGTTTGCGGCCCTAAAATCATCGCTACAGCCGCGGAGCGTCAGGAAAATCGTCGCATCGCTGCCTCTGAGGGCTCGCTGGCCTGATCATCGCCCTGCCCGGTGGCCCCAAAATTGTCGCTAACCCCCGTTAGCGAGCGGCCCCGACCAAGAGTGTGAGGAAAAACATAGCTAACCCGCCGGAGCGGCATTTTTTGTGGATTATTTGACAACATCTCAGAACTGTGAGTAAAAAGGGTCGCAGAGACCCTTGTCCTGAACTGAGCTTTGCATTCCCCATTGGAACTATTTTTTGCAGCATCCAGAGAGAATTATTTTTGTACACTATTGTGGTTTCCTCGTTATTTGGTCTTGTGATAAGCCTCTATATAAAGATAACTATTTTTGATACCTACCTTTGTTGTGTCCCTTTGTAGTGTTCCTCCCTGTATTACTGTGTATGGTCATAAACGCTTAACACACTGCCTCTGAGATTAGCCTAACTGCTCGTGCTACATTACCACAGGGTGGAGCAGGTGTTGTCAAGGGGGTGCAGCCCTTCACTCTGACTTAGAAAGAAGGGTCTTTGCTTGGACAGTGGCTATCCACTGCCAACCACAGACCCCCATTTCTAACACAAGGGTTGTGGGAAATAAAGACACTTCAAAACAGTTTGCAATGCGAAATAGAAACCAAATGCGTCACAGCGAGGTTGAGAAAATGGACAGCAGAAGGTTCCAGAAGCATTCTCGCCACTCCCACCAAGTCAAAAAGCAACACCAGTTACGACGAGTAGAGACCAGACAAAGTCGCTCGTCATCTAGCTCATCGTACAAAGGCTCCTCAATGTCACTATTGAGCACCAGTGATGAAGATGGATGTGCAGTGATGGCATCGACCAACTAACAACAGGTAGATGTAGGTTATGCTGTTTGCAAAGTAGAACTCAAGACAAAGGCGAACCACTACAGGAAACAACAGAATTCATTTGACATTGCCCCAAGATTTCAATAAAGATCAACTGTTGTCCCATAATCTTTATCATAGACAATGGTGCGTCGAATAACATCATGCTGGTCGAAGGTTCAACAGCCTATCGAATAACATCATGCTGGTCGAAGGTTCAACAGCCTATCTCCTGTGTCATTCCTCAACCCATCAAACACAAATGTATACATTTGGGCTGCGTCCAAACCGTTGCAAAGTCAAGGATCATTCTTCGAGACAATGAGACACAAAACAGTATGGGTGCATGCGCCTTTTCAAGGAGCCTCATCCATTGCGTGCCTTCTCAGTTTTGCCACTGTTACAGACATGGGACTGATCCAATTACAACTGCCAAACTCAATCTGAAGTTGTGAGTCTGTTTACTTTGTTATATCATGGCCTAGGCAGGCTCAAGACAATGAAAGTGGGACTTCACATCAATGAGGACATTTGCCCTGTTGACCAGCGGCACCGCAGAGTCTCTTTCCACCTGCAAGAAGCTAATGAGAAAGAACTAAAAACGCTGTTGAAGCATGATATAATTGAGCACGTCACCTGTCCTTCCCCATGGGTTTTGTCTATTGTGGTGGTGCCCAAAAAGGACAGTGAGGGTGCAGTGCGCATCTATGTTGATATGTGCCAGGCCAACAAAGCAATTGCGAGAGAAAGGTATCCTGGTCCATACATAGCGGACATGACCATTCAACTGAAAGGTGCCAAAGTCTTCCCCCGTCTTGACATGAACAAGGGAGACCATCAACTCAAGTTGGAAGAAAACTGCAGGTATATCACTACTTTTTCGACTCATGTTGGTTTGTTCAGATGCAAGAGGTTATGTTTTGAAGTGTCGTCAGCTGCAGAAGTATTTCAGGATGTTGTACATTGAATAATTCAACCTGTCATGCTTGCTTTCAATTACAGTGATGACATACTGGTATTTAGGACAACAAAATAGGAGCATGACAAGACTCTTACGCAAGTGTATCAGTTACTTGCTGATGCAGGTCTCACTCTAAATACAGCAAAGTGTGTGTTTCACAAGACTAAACTCAAATTCTTTGGGCACGTTTTCTATAATGTGGGAGTTATTCCTGACCCAGAGAAAGTGCAAGCACTATCAGCTATCTGCCCCCCACAAGATGTCACCATGCTGCGATCCTTTTTAGGGATGGCCAGTTATTGCTCAATGTACATTTGTGACTTTGCTACTGTGAGTGCCCCATTGAGAGACTTGACAAAATGAGTTGTCCCTTTCTAGTGGTCTGCTGAATGTGATCAAAGCTTCAAAAGAATGGCCTATTTTGACCCCAAGTTACATAATGAGATCGCAGTCAATGCGAGCCCAGTGGGGCTGGGGGCAATCGTTGCTCATCATAATGGTCGTCCGAATGCTCAGGGACACATTGTGGCCAATGCCAGTCAAAGCCTATCTAACAGAGAACATGCCTGTTTTCCTACCTGGACGACTGGTTGCTGAAGGCTCCGTCCAGGCGGACAGCGGAGGAGACAGTCGAGGCATGTATGACTCTGTTCAGCAATCTGGATCTGACTCCCAACAGGAAGAAGTCGTCTCTCTGTCCGTCCAAGAGAGCACGATTCATAGGGGCTAACTTGGACACGTCTCTCAACAAGGCTTCTCCATCCTTCGAAAGGCAAGAGAAACTGAGGTCCCTGGCTCATCTGTTGAGAAAAAGAAAGTGTCTTTCAGTACGCCGTTACAAATCCCTTCTAGGAGTGATCTCTTCATGCATCCTTCTGATACCACACTGCAGATTGCGGATGCGATCTCTTCAGGAGCAACTAGACATGCAATGGCAACAAGTTCACGGCTCCCTCTACGACAAGGTGGTGATTACTGCGGAAATGAAAGAAGCAGCCTTGTGGTGGACAAAGGAAGAGAATTTATCCCAAGGTCTATCCTTCATAAGCAACCCGGATCCTCAAGTTGTAACAACAGATGAGGCATGGAAGGCTAGGGTGCGGTGCTTCAAGACTTGCATGTAAGCGGGCATTGGTTGCCCCGGCACCGCCTTCTCAACATCAACCTCCTGGAGCTCAGAGCGATTCATCTGGCTCTACAAGCATTTCTTCCACGTTTGCAGGGTTTGGCGGTTCTCGTCCGCACAAACAACACCACTGCCATGCACTACATCAACAAGGAAGGGGGTACCAGATGTCTTCCGTTGTCGCAGGAGGCCCAAATAATGTGGGAGTGGGCGATCCTACACGGAATATCGCTCACGGCAGAACACCTACCAGGAGTGCTAAACGAAAAGGCGGACAGGCTCAGCAGTCTTTCGTCAGTCAGCCACGAGTGGGAACTAAACCAGATGGTCTTGGAGGACATTTTTCACCAGTGGGGCAAACCCTCAATAGATCTCTTTGCTACCTCGGTGAACAGAAAATGCCAGTTTTACGCAAGCAAAGTACACCATCGCGGATCGCTGGGGAATGCGCTTTCGATAGCTTGGTCAAGAGCATTTGTGTACGCCTTTCCCCCCATTCCGTTAATACCGAGGATACTCAAGAAGATCAAAACGGAGCATTGCAAGATGATCCTAATTGCCCCAGCTTGGCCGAGGCAGTTTTGGTTCACGGAGCTTCACCTCCTGTCTCTGGTCCCTCCACGTCCTCTACGGGCGATCCCGGATCTTCTCACGATGTCCCAGGGCCAGATCTGGCATCCCGACCCTTGTTCCTTATACCTCTCAGCATGGCTCCTGAGCAGCGAGAATTCCTAGATCTTCATCTCTCGGAAGAGATAAGAGATGTTCTCTCTCAGGCTGGAGCTCCTTCCACTAACAAGACTTACCGTCTAAAATGGAAACGATTTTGCATCTGGTGCCAACAGCAAGGTGTGGACCCTTTCTTGTCTCAGCCTCATCAAGTTCTTCCTTATTTCCTGTCCTTGGCTAAGGCAGGTCTGGCTCATTCGCCCATAAAGGTTCACTTGGCTGCAGTTTCTCGCTACAGACGCACTGCATCTGGGCCTTCTCTCTGGTCCTCCAGAATTGTCAAGCAATTTCTCAGAGGCCTATTTCGAGTCTTTCCTCCAGTGAGGCCTCCGCCTCCCACATGGCATTTGAACTTGGTTCTCACCCAGCTGATGAAGCATCCCTTTGAACCGGTTCATCGAGCAGATTTGAAATTCCTCTCATGGAAATTGGCGCTTCTTCTTGCTCTCACTTCGGCAAGACGTATTGGAGAATTACAAGCTCTCACAATCCAGAAAACTTTCCTCCAATTCAAAAGAAATACAGTGATTCTAAGGACTAATCCTAAATTCATACCAAAGGTGCCTTCGGATTTTCATTTAAATTAGCCGGTAATTCGCAAGGCTTTCTTTCCTCAGCCATCTACACCGGCGTAAAGGGCACTTCATTCGCTGGACGTGCAGCGGTGCTTGAAATTTTATCTGGACCGTACTGAAGAATTTCGGAAATCTTCTCAATTGTTCATTGCATTCAGTGCTCCCGGCAAAGGCTTACCCCTGTCCAAGCAGGGTATTGCTCGATGGATCTCCAGTGCTATACAGTTCTGTCATTCTGCAGCGGACAAGCCTCTAGAGGGCAGAATTAGAGCACACTCGACAAGGTCCATGGCTTCCTCTATGGCTCTCTTTGCGGTCCAGATTAAAGACATCTGCAGGGCTGCAACTTGGAGCAGCACGCACACCTTCACAAGACATTACTGCCTGGAGACCTTGGCACAAGAAGACTCGACTGTAGGCCAGGCAGTCCTGAGGAACCTCTTCCATTGAGTGGTGAGCTTTCCTTTCTTCCCCCCTTCCCTTTCTTATGGTTATTTGCACATTTTGCTATGTGTTCTTTATGTGATTGCATTGTTGTTTGATGTTTTCCTTTGGAAAAAAAAGGGAAAAGGAGAATAGAGAAAGTGATGTCACAAAGGGAGCAAAATGTGCTTCTGACTGCTAACTACTCTGATACAAGCTATGGGAATCTATGAAAGTTCCAATACTGGAGTAAGAAAACAAGTCACTTACCTGTAACTTTGGTTCTCAAGTATTGGTAACTTTCATAGATTCCCATGCGCCCATCCTCCTCCCCTGGGAAAGATCAGCCCTCTGCAGGTTTTGGTTGTACTGTTACACAAAGGCTACGAAAATCTGAGGCTCTGAGTTTCTCTCAAGAGGGTTCTGTGGGGTGAGGCTAATCTGATTGGCTGTTGCTTTATTTTGGTCTCTTTTACAAAAAGAGGTGGATATGCTACAAAAGGGAATGAGGCCTTGGCCTTTTTTCTTTCTCTTTTGTACCTACTGCTATGTTATTTTGTTTACCGAGACTCCCATTCCGACGACGGGGAATGATACAAGCTATGAGAATCTATGAAAGTTACCAATACTGGAGAACCAAAGTTACAGGTAAGTAACTTGTTTTCTTCAGATCTAATGTCAAGCATCAAAAGAGCACACCTCTTTGGCCCCAAGCTCATGGTGTTGTAAAACCATTCATGGGTACCCTCAAACAGGTAATTCCACAAGCCTCGATGGAGAGAATCAAGTTAATGCCCTCCATGCCTATTGTGCAACTTCTCACTCCACAACTTGGCATCACACCTTGCTATTTGGGAGAGTTATTGGAACCCAACTGCCACAGTGGACAATAGGCTGATCTTTGAATGCTAGTAAGGTTTGTGTCATGGACACTTCTTGGAAGTGCCAGATGAGAACATATGCCAATTGTCGTCGACGAGCTCAGGAAACAGCCTTCGATAAAGGTGACTGGGTCCTGGTCAACCAGAAACGAAAGCTGAAAACAGACACTCTGTTTGCTGTTGATCCTTTGAGGGTTGTGATGTGTAAAGGACATATGGTGATGACGCAGTGTCCCGGAAAGTTCATCACACGTGACTCATCGAACTTTAAGTACCTACCTCGACCGTCATCAACTCCTGCAATCATAAATTAGGTGACTTCTCCTGACAGTCAAGATCAAGCATCAGAACCTTTACCATCAGGGCAAATTCAGAATGCATCTCAGCCATCTCATATATCATACGATCTGGCTGACCAGTGCAAGAGTCTCGACGCCTTATTGAAGAAATATGATGTGACTATTGTTCGTACTTTTTATTTAGCAACAAGTAGAGATGTAGTGTCATGAGACTGTGTGCTAAGACCCTTGCGGTTCAGCAGACTCAACAATGAATTAGGCAATTTGCCGGGAGGTGTTAAGGTGTGGTTCTTTTAAACATTCCCATTAAAATTGTGATTTTCGCACATTTGTTTCAGAAGTAAATCCAGCATTTCATAATTTTTTTATTTATTTTATGTTAAGTTATTTCCATATTTTTGTGTATTGTTTTGAAATTCAAATTGTACAAATTGCTCAAGCGGGGGTCCCTAGCTGCTAGTAGTGATTGAGTAGGGGTCCAACGATGTCAAAAACTTAAGAACTGCTGCAAGATGCTGTTGGCTCAACAGCAAGGAATGGTAGATCACACTCCTTCCAAATCCTGTCCTATCTGTTATAAATAATACCACAAATGTCATCTGCCCTCATCATTCGTTGAACTGAGAAAGGGACAGAAAGTGTCATGCTTTCCGATAATGACCCAGATATAACACCTGATGAGACACTCAGGTTGGAGCAAGTGTTCCTTTATCAATATTTCATCAAGAAACATCCTTAGATAATTATCAAAGTGGTGTAGTTCAAATTGACGTCGCCTTGTCTCCCATTCTCCCTAAAGATATGTCCAGGACCGCTTCTCTGGTGCCAGTAATCTATAAACCTCATTCCTAAAACTATGTCAAATGTCTTCCTTCCGGATAAATTTGAGTTTTTCATGACCACTATTCGACTCCTTAGGTAGAGAGGTCTTTCATCCCGGATTATCCTGCAAGATACCATCCGAAGAAGATCTTAGTTATTGCCAGCATTTAGGGAAGTTGATGTATCCTGAAGCTGATAAGAAGCTGAGAACCCCAGGAGAGCTGCTACCACATCGTGTATTTGTCTTTCACAGGAAACAATTCACCGATGGCTCTTCTGATAATGACAGTTTGAGCTGTCAACAAGGTTTGCAGTGTGCCACTTCCTCTCATAAAATTCTAGTCTGCAAGTTGCTTTATTACTTGCTGTGAGAAGTTGGCCTGATGTATGATGTCACTAGTTCTAGTGTACACCTTATATCAGTCCACACAACCCTTATGGTGATTGGTTGTAAAGTCAACCTTATAGACCAGCTATCCTAGTGGTAGCATGGACAAGAGCAGTCTTAGGCTAAACTCTGAATGGCATGTGAAGCCAGCTGTGATACCATATATAATCCCTTGAATACCAAATGAAAGGACACCACAACAGATATATATATAAAATAAAGTGTATTTATTCTAGTCAAACCCTCAGCACTCTTTATGAGATTCGAGGTAAGTACAACACAGTCTTATTCAAGCATACATTAAGTCACACAGGTAAGTAATACAGTTAGGCCCTAGGGGCCACGCAAACCATGTACTAAGGAAGTGGTATAAGGACCACTGTTACGGAAATAGAATAGGCCTAGGCCTAGGGAATCGCTGAGGCTACACTACACTACCAACAGTTAGGAAGTGGGAGGCCACGGGATTCAGGTGCAGAGTGGAAACACTCACGCGTAATGCGTATAATCGATAGAAATTGTGCAGTTCTGAAATAAGCAGTTTTAGGACACTTCTGGAGTAGCTAGAAAGTCGAGACTCGGAAACTAGACCCTAGGATAGTCACTACCCTTGTGAGCACCGAAGTACCCAAGTTACCTAGCCCACGGGCTGCGGGTGCATAGGTGTGAACTTGCGTAGGGTTTCGTCGTGGACTTCTATGGATGCCTGAAGGAAAGTTGCTGACAGGCAGTCAGTGCAGAGTGTCCGGTGGATCCCAAGGCCGGGATCAGGAAGGAAGGGTACCTGCAAGCAGAAGGGACAGAGTCAAGGTCACTAGCCAGTGACCACGTGGAACCAAGAAGGAACCAGGCGATGTCGTGAAGATTGCAGGTGAAGAGGTGAAGCTGGTCGCAGCAGCCATGGGTACCAGGAGATGTCGAGGACGACCAGGATCAGGAGGCGAGCTGTCCCACGAAGGCTCTTGCTGTCGGCGTCGTCGAAGTCGAACTAGGACTCACCAAGCCTTGGCAAGCGGAACCCACGAAGAATGGAGGACTTGCTTCTGGTGCAGACCAGGAAGGTCTGGGGTGCTTCTCTTTTGCAGAGGAGCGGGAGCCAGTCTGGAAGAGCCAAACCAGCAGTGAAGATTCAAAGGTGTGTCATCGCAAAGGCCGCTAGCCAACGGGCAAGCAACCGGACAGACGCGGCAAGCAGGAAAATGCAGAAGGGCCCCACGCAGGACTCGTGGAGTGTGGGGGGCTGATCTTCGGTGCAGATGGTGCTTGGGGTTGGGGCTTCTCAATCCCCGGTGCACAACTTCGAGGGTACCTCAGAAGCTGCGCTGGAAGATACTCGCCACTTTTCCCAGGTAGCCGGTCCCACGTCTCTCGTCGCTTCCACGGATCTCAGCTCGGCTGTGGATGTGGATCAGGGTCGGAGAAGTCTGGAAGTCAAGGCTCTGGTCGGGCTCTGCAGTCGGTCCCTCGTAGAACTTCAGCAAAGCAAAGGGTAAGTCTCTTGATGGTGCCTGTTTGCACAGGGTAGCCACTCCTTGGCCACAAGGGAGATTCTTCAGTCTTCTTCTTTCGTCGAATGTCGAAGGTCCAGAGTTTCTGTTCAAGTTGCAGGTTCAGGATAATCTAATCTCCTGGGGCCCAGCTACCACTCTTATACTAATCTGGGGGGCTGGGTTGCCTGCTAGGTCATGCCTTATGGGTGGGACCTGGGAGGGGGGTGGTTACACCCCCTTCCCTTTGTCCAGTTTCGCGCCAGGACTGGGGCGGGAGTGCCCCAGCACCAGTTTGAACTGGACTATGCATGGGACACCTTGTGTGCCCCAGGCATGTCTCATTCCTTTCAGCCCTCCCTGCCCCAATACACTAAAGTCTGTCTGGGGAGGTGCTAGCACCTCCCCAAGCAGGAAACCTATTGTCCAAGCCTCCCTTGCCGGGATCACTCCCAGCAGCAGGAGGTCAGACTCGTGTCTGTGGCAGCAGCATCCATTTTGTGATGCTGAGGCTTTGGTTAGAGTTAAACAGCAAAGTAGGATTTTAACATGTCTCTCCCTCTAGAAGGGAGGAATAATATCCTCATCACCAGAAATGGTATGGGGGTATTATTCCAAAGTGTTAGACACCTTACACGACATGTTTTGATAAAGCCAAACCATAGTTACCATAACCATTTAAGATTATAAGGCACTTTAAGAGTATATGGTAGGCTATATCATAGAACAGCTATAAGGACATGGTTCCAAAAGCTGCAGACAGGCTCAGCTCATGCTAGAGCACCATCTCACATGTTACCAAGCACTCTGCCTCCAGGATTGTTAAGGCCTGCCATAGGAGTGGCTGATAGGTACACATATGTCTATATATAAGGGTAGATATAGGTATACTATATCTAAGCAAGGGGTGATTACACGACCTTGCCCCAGCTGAGTTATCAGCCAGTTGTGTCTGATTGGAAGGCCAGACCAGGGGTGGCATAATACATGCTGCAGCCCCTGTGAGGCCTAGGGTACACCTATGCCCTGGGTACCTAGGGTACACTGTACAGTGTCCAATAAGGTGATCCTTACCAATTGTGTATGTACCTAGGGTACATGGAGTCCATTTTAAAGAGAGGGCAGACAGCCTGAGACCCTGAATGGCAGGATCTCAGGCCAACTAAGTCGAAAAACCAGCTAGACACTAGGCAAAAAGTTGGGGGTAACCATAGTCAGATATCCACCTTCCTACACTTGCTCTCCCAGTATAGCGCATAGAAGAATGTTTAGGGTGTTAGGCTTTTAGCTGACATCTTAATCATGTTAGAAATGTTAATTTTATTCTTGTTGTTTGCAACGTGCCTTCTTGCTGTTTATATGAAATCCTTTGTGATTATTTTAGATGTACTAAGAGACAGGTTCACCTGTTGTAATAAATACTTTTAGGTAAATGTCTGTTCTTCTTATAGCTGTGTGTGTGTTACTGTGAAGAGCAAAATAGGTTTACTGTTACCATGATTCCCCTGATCCCTTTTCAGGTATTGTCAATAACCCAAAAGCAATATTGTCACTACAACTATGTATTGAGTGGAGTTCTGCAGGACTGCAATAACCTGACTTTCACATTCAGTGCTAGTGCATTGGACTAAGTTCACCTAGGTCATCCATGGTTGGGAAAGTAAACCATGTAGAGCTACGCCAGAGTCGTAGCTTACGCAACACTACCACACTTGTTGCCATATAGTGGCAGGCCTTTTGTCATGCGGAGGAAGGTCTTCTGTTGCTGATTGCTTTATTTAATTGTTAAACTGATACTAATGAGGTGAAACGTTTGCCCATACAGTGTTAATGGGTGTAAAAAAGAGCAAATAATGAATTAATACTGCTTCAAAATGTGCCGCGTTAGGCCACATAATTTGCCTTTTCTTGCTGCATAATTTAGTAAAGCCGGGGTAAACCTTGACAAAGTAAGTAACAATGATTTTTGACACGCTCGCCGTCCTAAGTTGGGGTTCTCCTGGAACTCGAGTATGGTGTACCAAATAATATATATTTTTGACTACTAATTCTTCCTCCTCTACCTCAATAATTTCTGCCCACAGTGTGTGACTAAAAGGGGCCCCACCCTCGCTCCTGATATATATGATACCCACCAGTTGTGGGTGTGTATCATTGCACGCGCTAAAATTTATATTTACCTATACCCTAGAAGCACAATGTTTTTAAGTTTGTGTGGTGTCTGTCTCTGTATTTGGGTCTAGGTATGTCCTTCATATCGCAAAATACGCATGAAAATAATTTATTTAAACAATGAAAGATTACCATTAGGGCCGCTAGTGTACCGCTCTACAATATGTGCACACGAGCCCTGTGGGTGAGTGAAGTTTGCTAAAAGAATGAATATTTGCTCCATAACTGTAGCAATAAATACACACAGAGAACACATGCATTTGTCTCGACTATGAGACGGTGTACTATACACGCATGCAGTGGGATATGCATGCTTTTTCTTCTCACAACTGGGTTATATACCATCACCTTTTAAATACTGGTTTAGACCTTTACATAATGTCTGTCATGAATCTTCTATTACAGGTGATGCAACAGAAAGAAAAATGATGGGCAAGTATTAACACTGTCTGTACAATAGTGCATGACATTACTCTGCAAGTCATATCTGTGACTCAATTTACCAGGGAGGTATTTATTGGATACCCTGATGAAAGCCCCGGACCTTGTTAGGCCTTAGAATAGGGCTGAAACATGTTGGTCAAAAAAACATAGGGTCATAGGACCATAAAAGTTCATAGTACCCCTTACCTTATTTTAGCTTTCCCCACCCTCTCCACTAATAAAGGGATACCTAGGAGAAGGTAAGGGATTTTGAAATCTTTAGTTAAGTCCCCTGGTCACCCTCTATCTTTAAGTTCTCCCTGAAATACGGTCGAGCCCACCCTGACCTTTAGGTGCCAGGGTAAACCCGATTATGAAGCATGACACTACTAGCTTGTATGAGGGATATATATGAAAAAAGGATTGTTTTCCTTCCCTGTACTAGTCATGTAGAACTAACATACCCACTCAGGGTGACTAAAACCCCCCCAGTCCGTGTCTTGTGTACTATATACCACAACCCTACAACCCTTGGCGGGATACTATATTTTCGTATTGAATTTGCAAGGGAGGATTTATCCCCTATCCTCTTCATTGTTTGAAGAGGCCTCTCAGCCCTTTGGGTCTCACAGGTCGCTCCTGTGTGAACCTTGTTTTGTTTGTTTACAATAAATTAGTAAAGCCTGCTATAAAATTTAGTCATCCCTTGCTGCATAATTCCAGTGGCCCTAGTCATAGACCACTTTACAGACTAATGAAATGCAAAATAACATTTTGTTAATGATTTTCTACCTGTTTTGTTTAGGGTTAAACAGCCTAGTGTGTGAGAAGACAGAGATTGAGTTTGGATTGCCCCTTATTACATTGTCCTACTTATGTTGGAGGAGGTAGGGAAATGTTTCATTGATTTTATGTTCATATCCAGAAAGTTTGCCCCTCTTGTTAGTAACTTAGAGGTGGAACCAAACAATGATTGCGACAATAATCCCCTCACTGTTTCCCTCAGTGTAATAGCCCAGGAAGGGAAAGGTGATGGGTGCCCCATCCAGTATAACTCCAATAAAGGGGTGAGATTGAAATGGGGCAAAATAAACCCTATCCAATTTGAGGAGAAAACCATTAAGGCAAACTTAAGCCCTATCATGAGGTGCCTCCAACATGATTCTTGCCCGGATGAGGTTGTACAGGGTTTTGAATCTATCTGTGTAGACGTTAGCTAAAAGTTCAACATGATCAGTACAGAGAAGGCAAGTCCAGGAGACAAGGTGGTTTAACGTTGAGTGTTCCAGATCGCAAAAGAATATCAAAAGGGTCCTCATGCGAACCACTGGGACAAAATCCAAATTAAAAGTGCAAGACAGGCTTAAAAAAATACTATCAACCTAAGGAAAGAAGAACTGAGTAGGTTAGCCTGGGAAGAACTGGAGAGAGCCAGTGCGCTTAAAGATGCCAAAAGCTTTTGGGAGGTCATAAAACGCCCCCTATTCTCGGTTGAGGCTAGGCATATGGACTCATTGATTCTGGGGGAAGCTTGGGAATCCCTTATCTCGGCCATATTTAATCCAAATTGTATTTCATTACAGGAGAAAGGAGAGGATTTGCCACTAGACCTAATCTTGGCTCCCAACTCAGTGCTTCCCTTACAGTGGGTGAGGTCGAGGAGGTCTTGGCAAAGGGCATCTATTTGAAAGCCCCAGGCCCTGATGGGGTCCCACTAGACCTGTTCAAAAGCAATCCTAACCTTTGGGCACCCCTGCTGACTAATGTTGTCAAATCAGTGGTGATTGGCCCCATCCCAACATCCTGGAAGAAGGCCATCGTGGTCCCAGTGTATAAAAAGGGTAACAAGAATGACCCCGCCTGTTACAGGCCAATCTCCCGTATTGACGCCACCATAAAGGTATTGGGGAGGGTTATTCTCACACGTCTTGAGACCTGGGCGAGTAACACTGGGATCAGGTCAAAAACACAATATGGCTTTAGGAGGGGGACGGGCACCACTGAACAGTGCCTCAATTTGTCTCTGATTATGGGTAAGTACATGAAGGCTAGGAGGGGATCTATCCACCTGGCCTTCATGGACTTATCTACTGCCTTTGACACTGTCAATCAGGAGAAATTGTGGGGGCAAATGGAGAAAATGGGTATCGAAGAAGCTCTCATCTCCCTCTTGTGCAGGCTTCAGGCGTCCACCAGTGTCGCCATACCATATGGTCCTCGAGGAGAGAAAAATAAGCCTATTGTCTCCACAGAAGGTTTTCGGCAGAGTTTCATTTTAGCTCCATTTCTCTTTTTATTGTATACCAATGGCCTAGAGGCATTCCTTATAGACAAGGCACTTGATTTTCCCAAAATAGGAGGCAATCAGGTCCCACTGTTGTCATATGCGGACGACAGTGTGTTAATGGCCAACAGCCTCAAAAATCTCTGAACGCTTTTACAGATTTTACGTCATCATTAAATCTAAAAGTTAATTTTATCAAATCATATATCAAGGTGTGTGGCCCTAAACCAACCAAAACAAGGACATTTGCTGTAAAGGGTAAGACCATTGATAAGCTGTCCAATTTTACATATTTGGGGAACATTTTTAATAATAACATGAATTGGGATTCTCTTATCATTGCAAGAGTACAACACACTAGCCGGTTAGTGGAGGGTTTATTCCGCTTTGCCTGCAAGTTAAGCCACAAGCCGCTTAACAGAGTTGATTACCCTGTATAAAGCTAAATAACTATCTGTGCCATCTTACGGGGTAGGAGTGTGGGGTCATCATAAAAGCAGTCATTTACAAGTTTTAGAAAATAAATTCATAAAAAGACTATTGATGACCCCAAAGAGTGCCCCCACACTTTTTTGTCACTCTGAGATGGGGCTGGATTACATAGAGGATCGAATTGATACTCGAGAGCGACCATAATCCCTTGTGCCTGTCACATAAGTGGTGGCCACACACTGGCTTGCCTGTGGGACTTCCTGTGCTCGTCCCACCCCGGACTGTTCCTACCAATAACATGAGGAGATTACGATGGGAAAAGGTAGCAATCAATCAACAGGCTATTGTTAGTATTAATAGCTATGTTGCTCAAGCCACACTGGACCTAGAGCACTGTAACACACTGAGCAATGGCCTAGATAGGGTTGAAGGAATTCATAATTCCCTTTTTGACATAATCAAGGGATATTTCCTTAAGCCTGTCAAGGACAAAGGCGATAGAGTGCCAAAGCCAGTTAAATGGTACAATGATGAATGCAGGGAGTGTAGACTTGCTCTGGGTAATGCTATCAAGGGAGGGCAAACAGCTTTAATCCAAGCTGCCAGGAAAAATTACAAAACTAGTATTGTCAAGGCTAAACAAGCTTGGGATGAGCAACACTGGATTGAGCTGAAGGCAGCTAGCGATAGTAGGGATTCTCGGCAGTTCTGGCACATTGTTAGGTGGGGAAAATCAGGCGGTCCTGAATCCCCTCATAACAACGTCCCTGAAACTGAATGGGTAACATTTTTTAAAAACTAATATGCTGTTTTTAACACCACCGAACGGCATGAGACAATCCGTGTAGACCTTCCAAAAGAAAACCTTTTTTGTCCTAGTGAAATCATGATGGCCCTGGATGCAGTTGCCTGCGGACGTGCCCCTGGCCTTGATGGTGTGCCAGCGGATCTATTTGTTAATGATAAAGAGCGCTGGTGCT
This sequence comes from Triturus cristatus, assembly GCF_964204655.1. Classification (NCBI taxonomy): domain Eukaryota; kingdom Metazoa; phylum Chordata; class Amphibia; order Caudata; family Salamandridae; genus Triturus; species Triturus cristatus. Next base: position 79,635,532 of record NC_140586.1, on the reverse strand, counting down.
CATATATCCACCATCTTATCAATGCCATTGCCCTGGGTGCATCAGTACCAAAATCCTGGCAGGGTGCAGTAATTATTCCCCTTTTCAAAAAAGGAGATCGATCATTGCCAGGTAATTACCGCCCTATAAGCCTTATAGATACCATCCAATAGGTAGTGGGGCGTGTGATCGTCAATAGGCTCCTGGACTGGGCGGAAGAGACTAATGCCCTTTCAACCTTCCAGGCTGGCTTTCGACGATCCACAAGTACGGTGGATCAGGTCTTTCGTTTTACCATGATACAATGGAGGACGTTGGTGCTCGGCAAAGGAAGCCTGTATGCGGCCTTTGTCGATCTACGGGCTGCTTTTGATCTGGTCCCTCGACTAAAGTTATGGTCGGTTCTACAGAAGCAGGGCATCCCAAACGATTTGTTATCTATGATAATGAGACTCCACGAATCAAATTATGCAAGAATCCAGTGGGGTGGCTTAGGCTCGGTTACCTCGGACTTTCCAGTAGAGAGGGGCGTTAGACAGGGATGTTCGATGGCCCCAGTCCTTTTTACACTTTATATTAATGATGTTGTAACACGTATGACTTCTGCTCAAGTGGATGCTCCTTTTTTAGATGGTATTAAAATTCCTATTTTAATGTTTGCTGATGACACACTCATCCTAGCTAAAACGCCAAGTGGATTGCAGTGTGCTCTGTCAATCTTTGACCAATTTTGCAAAGAGTATGGCCTAGAGGTAAATATTACTAAAACTAAGCTGATGACTTTCAACCCCCATCGTAGTTTTAAGACAAAAATCACCTTAAACAATCGTCCGCTGGAGGTAGTGAATAATTTCACTTATTTGGGTATGCACATATCCAATGCAAAGACCTGGCGGCATCATATCGAAATTGCAACAATCAAACATAGGCAATTGGCAGGCGCAATCAGCTCAGAGCACAGAAAATCCTTCACTAAACCTGTGAAACCCGTTTTACAGGTTTATGAAGCCAAAGCTCTGGGTTCTGTACTTTATGGTGCTGAGCTGTGGGGGTTTGAAAAAATGCCGGCTCTCCAACTCTCAGAGAATACATTTTTAAGGGCCATTACAGGCGTTCCTAAAAGTACCCCACTGCTGCCCCTTATGTATGACTTGGGTAGAAGAGCCATTTTAGATATGGCGCGGCTCCGCCCAATATTGTACTGGCGCAGGTTATGGACAACGCCTGCGCTTTCTCACTATGCAGGGGGCTTTCTAGACATTATAAGAACTGACCTTCACCATAAAATAGGCTGGTTAAAAGCGCTTAGGGCATCCTTGCTTGAGCTTGGTTTGAGTACACTTTGGGAAGATCCTGTAGGTTCAACCTTCCCTTCTAAAAGTGTGCTCAAGACCATTTATTGGGAGAGGGTTGCCCAGCGGAATTGGTGTAGCTCCAGCACTGGTAACATGACTAGAGAGTTCCTAGAGGCCAAGATGTATCCCCATCTTGAACCTTACTGGGATATTATAACCAAGCCCAGAGACAGGAAGCTTCTCTTTCAACTAAGAGCTGGAGCACTTCCCCTTAGATTTTTAACAGCAAAATGGGAAGCGGGAACTAGTGCTGTCTGCCCTGCCTGTGGTACAAACAATGAAACTATTGGTCATTTTTTGTTTTCTTGTAAAATTTATGCTGCTCCACGGCGTATATGGCTTACCCCAATGTGCAAAAATTTAGGAACTATTAGTAGCACTGTTGCTCTACGCATTATATGCACCAGCACATTGCCTTGGATTTCAACTGCCACTGCAAAGTATCTAGGATGGGCGTGGATGATTAGATTGAGACTGCTAGTCATTTGACTATTCTCTTGAACAGGGTGAGACTGCTAGTCTTTTCACTATTCTCCCCCTTGCTAATTTTTAGCATTTTATCACATGTAATCTGTTTTAAAAAATTCTTTTATCAATTAATTGTCTCTGTTTTAATAATTAGTATCCACTGTTATTATCGCGGAATGTTCACTGACCTTCAATTATGTCTACCTGCATGTGATACAAACAACACTGTTGCTAAATGAAATAATGTCTCCCTTATGGATGTAATTTAAAGAGAATTTGTTTAAAGTATGTAGTATCGAATTATACTGAATTTAATAGTTTTTTAACTTATTTAATGAAATGTTATTGTAAATTGTATCTTGCTTTTATGAATATTATTCGAATAAAGCATACTTTGATATTGCCCCCTTGCTTCTCTGGGCCAAAATTTGGCAGTCTGAGGACTCAAGGGAAGTTATCAAGGATTGCACCAATCTTGAGAATGCCCTGGAAATCCCTTGGCTACGATTACTAAGAGAAAAATTCCATGAGATTGGTCTGGGGCACTACTTTGCTGTTAGCATCCATAGAAATGCGAAAACCATCATAAAAGTGGCACATTATTCTGAGGCAAATACGCGCCGCCAGCAATTTGTAGTGCAAGGTTACCCATGCTTTCCCCCATACAACAGCAATTTTACTTATCTTTTACCACCAATATACAGACACGATTTTTTATGAACAGACTTCACCTACGCACTTTGCACTACGCACTTTGCACTTTCTAGTGGCATTTCCCACACAGTCCGGATGGGTCAATAAACTTACCGCTTGCCCATGTGACAATTTGGCCGCCCAGAGAACTTTGACTTTATGCTGTTTTGCTCTCTTTACAAAAAGCTGAGGGTACAATTTTTAATCCCACTTTTAAGAGAAATCCGTCCCTGTACCGACATGGATGGTTTTAATCTTTTGCACTCTTTGTCTACTGTTCCTATTTGCACTGCTGTGTCCAACTATATTATAATTGCAATGTCAATAAGAAAACAATATGAGTCACAATAGATATACAGGCCTTGTAAATCATTTTTAAACTTTTTATATAACAATCCCTTATACTGATGAAATGTGACGATGGATATTATAGCCCGTTGTTCTGGGGAATGGGCATGGCGGTTTAGTTTCATTTGGAAATTGCAAACTGCTTAAATTCTATAAAATGAGGGGTTTGTTGATTTTATTTATATCACCATACAAACTTGAAATGAAATTCCTTTTTAAAGTATTATATATGTCTGTTCAACTTTTATAGTCCATAGACCTGAATAAAGTTACTTTTGATTTGATTTGATTTGAGTTTGGATGGCACTTTACATACTAATGAAAAGCAAAATAAAATTTTGTTGAAGACTTTTTATCTTTTTTGTTGAAGGTTAAACAGCCCAGTGGGTGAGAAGGCAGAGATTGCCTTTCTGTTGCAAATAGGAACATTGCACTACTGATGGGCTAACATTAACAATCTTTGGAGTAAAAAATGGCATGGTAAAAATATATTGTTTCCCTGGACAACGAGAGCATCAGAAACACTATGAAGGGAAAATAAAAGCTGGTACCCCTCTTCAAAAGCGCCTGCCTGTATTCTTGCCTGTAAATGGTGCAGCACATGTTGCAGATGGTGCTACATGAGGGCCACCAGTGATCCCTAATAAAGGCTTTTGTACCCATTACTTTTAAAATTGCAAAGTTGTGGTACTTCAAGAGATCATAAAAAAGAAGGTGCTTGCACACAAAACCTTGTGAATACCTCCTGTGGGATGGAATTGCAATTGGAGAGAATACTTTTACAAAGAAGATTTGCTGTGAAGGCTTGGTTATGAAGAAAATAAAACTGTAAGACCTGAGGACGTGACAGGCCCCAATAACAAATGTATCTTGTCCATAGTCAAAGTGTGAACTTAGCAGTAGCCCAAGCAGGAGCAAACAGCAGGCTCTGTTGGTTATGCATCTCTGGAACCCAGCCAATTGACCTTTGGAGTCCACTTCTTGGTCCTGGATGCAGTCCTTCAGGACTGTTCTCAGATTACAGACAGCAGGTCCAGTTCTCTTCTGATCTTCCGCAGGTCCAGAAAGTCACCTAAAGAGGGTGACTCATTAGAGCTAACTAATGGGATACACCTGCCTTTGCGGTAGTTCCTGTTTGCCTTACAGCAGCCATGTCCGAAATACATTGTATCAGGGCATTTTCAAGAGGGTGAAATTGTTCGGCCACACTAAATTTGAGTTCTGAGGACTGGGGATTATGTGTGAAGAGTGTACTATGGTAATCCTAGTGTCCATGTACATCTAACACTACAATACAGTTTGAAGCAGGCACTGTACCCACAACAAACTCAAAGACAGACGTCTAGTTGGGCAAAAGCAGGGTCCTTCAGCAATCAGACAGGGAATCCCCAAGAATTTTCTTAGCATCCTGTTCTCCCCCTTTAAGTTGCACCCCAAATGTTACATGTGGCTCAACAGACCTGTCGAGCAAGATTTAACATTAAGTTGTCAAATGGACGCCCACGACTCCCACCCAACATATTCTGTGGAGGTTAAAAGAATTGTCTCTGCCCCTTAAGGTCAGCCTAGTGTTTGCTCTTGGAAGACATTTCACTATTTTTCTATCTAGTCCCGTTTAAAAGATACAATAGTAATATTTTAATCTGTACTCTGAGTTTCTACATAGGACAGTTGGGCCTATCACAGTGAAAATAGCTTTGGGGTCTTGCCACTGTGGGGGCATTGTAATACTAATATTCTACATGACTCCCTTTTAAATACTATGCACCTTACCTAGTGGGCTACAAGGCATTACAACGGTGTGATTTACTAATATTTAAAAAAACATTTTTGGGGCCTCCAAAAATGGTTATTTTAACAGTTCACATTGCAGCCGTCAGCCTACACTGGGTAGGCCTCAATCCTTATTTGTCTGCCACTGTTGTGGATGGAAAATATATACACACACACACACACACACATATATATATATTTTGCTGTGTGTAGCAAAAAATATATTATGGCTCCCTGCTGGGTATAGCAGTATAAGATGGTGGAAGACAAGGGATTAGTCTACCCAGGTCTTTGTTAGCCTGTGAAGCCTGCACTGGAACGTTCTATTCCTTCCCTCAGCATTTGCATGGAACAGTACGTTTTGTCAATCCATTTGCTCTAAAGTTATTTCTCGACGTGTTCTAAAAAGAAACATTAGAATTCCATTCATGTTTTTTGACGGTTTACATACGTTCTCATTGTGGACGTAGACCATAGTTACGTACAAGTGTGGGGCAGAGACTCGCAATGAGGTGTACTGGATGATGTTGCCATGTTTTTGAGATGATGTGGCCGTTGTATGTCTTTCATTGCTTTCTAGATGGCGCTGGATAAAATATTTAGACCAGTCACTGTTTCAGCAGCTTGTCCTTGGCATCTGGCTCTGCGCGTGGTTGGGCAGCCATGTAATGAGAGGGAGTCTGTATAGAAAGATGGCAAGTTTCTGACATATATAAGTGATGAATTCACCTTTTGGTGTTGAGACCCTTATTTTTAGGTTTCATCTGCACAGCGCTGCGCTGTGCTTGTGAAATCTATAGTTAATATATACCTTAGAAGTGGGTTTATATCTAGCCCCCTTGCTCTTCATTGGTTCCTGTGCTTGTCACTTACTTTTCCTCCAATTCAATTAGCTGTAGCGTGGTATTTCTTGTTCTTCCTCGTGTGTTGGCGCTTATCAGTTTGGAAGGACCGTGTGTTGGCTCTTGTCAGGTTCCGAATGACTAGTTACTGTTTCCATCCGCTTTTGAGGCAGAACTTTTTTTATGCTTTCCCTGCACCCAGTAGCGGTCCGTGGAGGGAGTTCCGTGGGGCGGGGGAGGGGCAGGGTGGGGGGTACTAAACACCGGAACATGGATAATTGGAGGTAAGTAAACAATTAAATAAATAAAACGAATTTCGTAGCACGCCCTGCATCACAAAATGCGGTGCAGCACGCGCTACGAAATTCGTTTTATTTACTTAATTGTTTACTTACCTCCAATTATCCATATTCTGGTGTTTAGTACCCCCCGCCCCGCCTTTCCGCCCCATGGAACTTCCTCCACGGACCACTGCTGCCTGCACCACGTGCATATCCAATAGCTCTCAGCACGACACACCTCTCATACCACCTACATGTGCCTGATCAGTTTAATGAAGGCTCTTTAATTATTATTATCTTCGTCTTGCTGGAACAGCCGACTTTAAAAAGGCCGCCTCTCAGGACGTTGCCCTGTTTTAATGAGTCACACGTCATGCGCGGGATACGCTCTCACCACATTGTTATTTTGTATTTCCTTCACCACGAGTGCACAACGTAACTCCCAGAAGACATGTCAGTGCTCCGTCAGGGGCGCCCTGATTAATTTCCTCTGAAGGGTGTGGTTGGAGTGAGAAGATCTACATTGCACTGCGTCATAGAGCTTTATTGTCGGTCTGTGGATTTGGGTCTGTGTTACTCTGTGTTGTATTGTTTGTAGAGCTTTCAATACATGGCACAGTGATATACACAAATATAATACATGGGTTCATAAAATATTTTACACCCCAAAAATTAATATTAATCACATAGTCGAAACACAGTGCATTTAAAAATGTTTGTTTTGTCCCAGGCCATGCCACACCGCACCACGGCCTGATTAGCGTAAATAACTCATTATATTCGACACTGTACATTGTAGGCAGATTAAAGTCGATTTCTCCTCGCAAACACGTCATATTCTGTCTAAACACCACAAAGAATACAAGGAATTGACTCGGATGCTACAGCTTTTTCATACAGAGCACCAGCAAATGTTGTATGTTGTAACTGGAAACGGTGTTTGCACTGGTGCCTGCAGTGCATCTTCCTGGGTTCAATCAAATGGCATACTGTAGACATGGGAAAGCCCTGTCACTTTTATAGTGGAGTCTATCTGCTGTCTACAGGACCAAAGCCATTGCCTCTGTGACTAGACAATTGGTGTCCCAGCTGTTTGGGTCTGTCGCTCCCTTTGAGAACACAGCCATTGTTATAATGTGGCTGGCCACTGAGCCAGAATACAGTCAACTGGCACTGCTGCTGGTGCCTGCTCTCATCTTAGCCAATACCCTGCAGTCGCTGATAAAGGAGTGTTTTGATTTTATTTGCTGCAGCGTCTACCCTCTCCGTGGCCTAAGCAAAGGTCATAATTTGACTGGACATTTGATGCCACCGCTGCACCAGTAGGGGAATACTCTTTCTGGAACCATACTATGTATAGCCACAGGGCGTCGCCCTTGCAACGTGGTCTTTTCCTTCTCCACCTCATTAAATGCGGGTGCTGTGTGTACTGTTTAGCCCCTTGATCTCAATGCCTCACCAGCGTTTGTCTAGCCAATCCTCCGCGTACTGTGGCCCCCACTGTCTCCTGCACGCATCGATTCCAAGCTTTTATGAACTTTTAGAACATGGAATTTGAATTGGTCCCGTGATGTACGACCATAGAAGTGTGGGTAAAGATCAACTGCCCCTCGCAATGTATGTACTAGATGACAGCAGGGAGTGGATTCTGTTCTGAACCAGGGCACCGTGGTCCCGCCTCAAGGCCAATACAGTACGACGAATCTGACATGGGATAAGGTTTGTGGTGGCGGAAATGGATTGCGCCTGAATTTACCGGCAAAGTCGTTCATTCACCTCTTACGAAATGTGTGGAAATCTCAAATTACAGTTAGCACTATTGAACTACTCTCACTTGCTGCCAACCTGTCCCGTGTTCCAGGCAGCATTGTGGGACTTGTAGCTGCACTTTTCACTTGCTACTTGGTGGCCCTCAAGTCCCACAAAGCCAAACGCTGCTGGGTAACAATGCACGACTTGGGGCAACTTGCGAGCTAGAGGAATAGAATAAAACTCAAATCAACCTTTACCCCAGTCCAGGCTCTGTTTTAAAGAGGGTCTGGGACCCAGGCCTTCCCAAGAGAGCCCTCCGGCCCACTCAAACGCTTTCCATAGCGTAAAGACATCAGTTTTGCTTGTTTTGTTTTGTAAATACTTCACATAGGCTTCCAGCCTCACACTCAACTTAACCTGCAACATGCGGGCGCCAAACTGAATGGCATACACTTGTAGCGATAGACACTCTGAGTGGTAACATTTGAGATGAGATCTCAAAAGTGGCAATGCAGCTCTACTTTAAATGATAACTTGCTGGCATTTTCCGTGAGCTGAACAACCCCCTTCATCCTTTAACGTGACCAGCATATCTGTAATGTTCATAAAGTGGTTGGCGAGCTACTCAAAAGTTTTGATAAGGCCATACAAGTTGACATACGATCTAAACAATTTTCCCAGCTTCCAAAACAAAACCATTCGCACCAACCATACTGTATTTTTTTAATGATGTCTAACATGCAAAACTTTCTGGAACTAAGCTTTTAATTCTTCTCTCAACTCAAGGGTACCTTACAAACCTTGTGTATAACCGGGTTGGTGCCTTGTTTGAAGATTATTTCATGGCTGAGCCTTCTTAGTTTTCCAAGACTATAACTGAATAGCTGTGTGTAACTCTTTATCCACCTTGTTTTCCCCAATTCCTACCTAGTTGACTGAGAACTTGCGTCCTCTGGATAGTACTCTGTCAGGATACTGAAAAATTTCCTAGTACACTTGAAGGAAAGTTTCAATTCTATTAAGGACACGGAGCCGAGGATTATGCTCTCTTTTCTTTATTTCCAAACTCCAGCAGTGTTTAACTTCAACATAAAAAACTATCTTTCCCAGGGGTCCCAGGGAAAGGTCAACAAGACGGTGAACCAATCAGCTGTCCGGAGCTCCCTGAAAGGTACTGGGCTTCTGGGATACTTCCTCTTTCTTGACTGCAACATTCTGCCCGTAATCGAATTCCGCTAGTCCGTTTTAGCAGGTTCTGAGCCTAGAAGAAGCCACACCGCACAGAATGAACCTGAACTTGTACATCCTGGGATTACTTAAGCTATAGTCAAGGCGAGTAAAGCAGAACCATAGGACAAATTCATGCACAGTGTTGTATTCGTAACTTTAACGTTAGTCAATAAAGTATTGCAAGCCAACTTAAGGTATATTCATCCTATACGTCGATTCGGAACACCGTCATCCCCCTTCTCTCTTAGACTGGGTGGGAAAAGGTAACTGATAACCTCAGGAAACTCCGGGCGGGAATAATCCTCGCCTCAGTGTCCTTAATAGAATTGAAACTTTACTTCATGTGTACTAGGACATTTTCATTCTGTTAGGACCGGAGGCGAGGATTATGTTCGTTCAAATCTTGTCAACCACCAGAGAGGTCATTTCCACGACTGGTTTGAAACAGAATCTTTTCAACATGGAATCTGAAGACCAGTCCACCAAATTGATTATGTCCTCAAGGCGGGCCCAAGGGAAAATGCCTTAGAGACCATCACTCCCCTGACTGAGTGGGCGCCAAAGTGCGAGATGTCAATGCCTACATCCTGCATGACCCAACTGATCCATCTAGCGTTAGTGGGAGAAGAGACCGCTTTGAAAGGTTTCCTGAGAGAAATCAATAACTGGGTCTCCCTGTTGGGGCAATGCTCGTCTGTCATGCATTTGTAAGCTTTTAAACAGCGCACCACAAACAGTTTGGGGTGTTTGTCAAATGCAGGATACAAAATTGTCCTGGGCTCTGTCTTTGTGCGCCGGGAAGTATGGAAGGTGACAAACCCCCTGCCACCCCCCAGGGTAAAGCACCTACCGGAGAGGTATAGGGCCCTCACATCAGACACTTTCCTACAAGAAACTAGGCACTAGGTCATGGCCAGCTTTGCCGATAACTCTTTTCTTGACGGATATTTATTCGCTTGCCACAACTTAAAAAGGGATAACACCTTGTTAATGTCCCATTAGCTTAGAATATTTAGGCTGTGGTGGAAGTGATAGACGGATACCTCTCATGAGCTTGCAAACAAACGGATGCTCGCCCACAGCTTCCCCTTGGACTGGGGCATGGCCCACCAAAACCGCTGATCTGTAGGAATTGATAGTGTGGTAATCCAAACCTTCAGAAGCCAGGGAAGCCAGAAAATTTAAGACATACACCTTTTCGCACCCCACGTGATCTTGATCTCTCCTAAGGAACCAACCCACCCACTTGTACCAGGCTGATCTGTAGCGCTTGTTGGTGCCCTCTGCCCAAGCAGCTGCCAAAATCCTTTGAGCCTTTCGTGATAGGCCACGGAGTCTGCAATGTTGTCGGAAATCCACCAGGCCATGAGAGGCATCCAGTTCTGAAGGATCAGAGGGTGGGGACCTCCCTGGGGATTCAGGAGGCTATTCTGATCTTGCTGTAGAAAATTGGAGAATACCAGGAAAGTTCCAGAAGAACTGGAAACCCTACTTGTGACCTCCAGTAGGGTGTGATCAGCACTACTTTCACTTGCTGTCTGTGGAACTGAGCCGATAGGCGCATTATCATGGCAAATGGTGGGAAGGCATAACTTGCCTCCTTTGACCAATGCCAGAGGAAATCATCCGTGGCTTCTGCCAGAGGGTCTGGCTTCCAGCTGATGAACTTGGGAAGTTGATGATCTAGGCGAGAGGCAAAAAGGACCGGCGAGAACGGATCCCACAGGGATTGTGGTCTGAAAGACCCAAGGGTCCAGTTGCCAGAGACTCATATCTGTCCATGCCCTGGAGCACCAATCTGCTATCATGTTGGACGCACGGGAAGGTACTTCGCCGACACTAAGACATTGCGGTTGAGGAAAAATGTCCAAAATTCCTAGGCCATGTCTGCTAGTGCTTGGACTTGGTGCCACCCAGGTGGTTTATATACCTGACCGCCAAGATATTGTCCATCTTGAGGAGTAAGTTGCAGCTGACCTTGTCTTTGGTCTAGCACTTGCTGGCGAAGGAGCCCGCTGACAGCTCCAGGCAATTGATGTGGAGAAGTTGTTAGTCTGTGGACCACTTTTCTCCTGTACAGGAGTCCCCACCTCGAGCCCCCCAGCCCGATTTGCTGGTATCCTACTCTATAACAAAATCCGGAGCTTAGCCAAATATGGCCCGCCCTTTTCAGGCCTCCATATGGTCTAACCACCACCTCCTTTCTAGCCTCACCTCCTCCATGAGGGGAATCTGCTCTGCATACTGTAATCCCTTCCTCAGGTGGGAAGCTTTGAGTCGTTGGAGGGTCCTGTTATGGAGCGGGCCTGTGGAAAATGGCTTGAATGGAGGATGACAGGAGCCCCATTATTCTGGCTACATGACCGAGAGAAGTAGTAGGTCTGGCTAGGGATCTCCTGAGCTCTCGTCGAATCTTTGAAATCTTTCTGGCTGGTAAACCTAAGGTCTTGTTGACTGAGTCTATGATAAAACCGAGAAAGGTAGTTTGTTTTTATGGTGTAAGGAGAGACTTCTTTTCGTTGATAACAAAACCCAGGCCTTGCAACAAGGTCACCGCCATCTGCAATTGCACTGCCAGTAGCGTCGGTGTTGGAAAGTGCATTATTGGTAGGGGTAAATGTAGGTCTGCCACTGGCAATAAGGCCACTAACATGATAGAACTCAGCATAAATTATTCCTATGCTCAACCCTTGGTAGCTTGGCTGCGAGCAGGCAGGCTTAACTTCAAAGACAGGTATGTAAAACATTTAAATATGTAAAGCATTTAAAAAAAAACAATTCAGTAAATAATTAAGACACAACACATAATAAAAATCCAACACCAACTTATAAACATAGGAAATATTTGTATCTTTAAGATGACACCAAAACGACAAAAATCCAATGTAGGGAACCGGAGATATGAATTTTCAAAGATGTATCATTATATAGCACTTAGAAACATATAGCACCTTATTGAGATATCTGGTCGCGATAGACCGGCTCAAAGTCAAAGTTTCAGGCTAACTGCGATGGAGCCCTGAGAGGCTACCACTCGCGGTAGGTCTCGGTCACTGTTTTTACCTTCGGACTTAGAAACTTTTCTGGAGCTTTTCTTCCCAGGGTCCCTCGAAGCTCTGAGCCAGTCCGGATTCGGTGAGGGTTCGCCGGCGTTGGATTTCTTCTACTCCCGGTCAAACTCTGGAAGTTGGACCTGCGGGGCTTTTAGCGGGACAAACCTGGATGGCGTGGCCTGCTCGCGGTTGAAGGCAGGCGGCTTGGCTGGCCAGGTTGAGTGGGTCCACTTATGGAGCTTTTTTTCAAAGTTGCCACAAAGTTTTCCAAATTTCTTGAACTTCTTCCTGAAGTTCCTGAAGGGGTCCCAAAGTGTCTCAAACTCACTCCAAGGGTCTGGCAGCTCCATGATGGTCCTTGAAAGTTGAGGACTTCAGTTCCCACAATCCACTTGGACAAAACCCTTACAAATGCACTGGTGTTCTCCAGGTTGAGGATCCTTGGTGGTGATGGTCCAGGTGAGCTCTGTTAACCTGTAGCTTGCAGGGAGTCCACTCTTTAGTTCTTTTGCAGCAAGTTAATCCACAGGGCTGTAGTTTCAGCTGGTGCAGTCTTCAGAGGACAGACCTTAGAACTTTGCACCCCAGCTTCTCAGCATGGCAATGGCCCTGAGCCTGGTTATGCAGAGCCCAGGGTCAGTCACCACGAGTACCGTTCAGCAAAAAGCTGGGGGGTGCCCAGGGCACAGGATGACTTTGCAACATAGCTCCCCCCAACCGAAAGGTGATGGGTTACTAACCTACACCCTGGTAGTCCTCATCAGCTAAGTGGAAACACCTGGAAAGTCCATCTGCATTTGCATGGGCAACCCCAGGTCTGTGTTCCACTGTAATGTCCATCCCCTGTACGGAAATGGACCACCTAAACAGCTTGGGATTCTCCTGTCTCATCTGCATGAGCCACCTGAAAGGCCTGTGGTCAGTTTGAACACGAAAGTGAGTCCCAAACAAATATGGCCTCAACTTTTTCAGAGACCAAACCACAGTAAAAGCCTCTCTCTCACTGACACTCCACCTCGGCTCTCTGGGAAGAAGCCTACTGCTAATAAAGGCAACTCGCTGATCAAGGTCCTTTTCATTTAGCTGTGACAACACTGCCCCAATCCCTTGCTCTGAAGCATCTGTCTGAACCACAAATTAATTTGTGTAGTCAGGGGCCAGCAGCAATGGTGCTGAACACATGGCAACTTTCAGAGTGTCAAAAGCCTTCTGACAATCTGGGGTCCAATCCACCTTCTTGGGCCTCTTTTTAGAAGTGAGTTCTGTTAGGGGCCCCACAATGGTCCCATAATTTTGAACAAAGCTTCTATAGTACCCTGTCAGTCCAAGGAATGCCCTGACCTGAGTCTGGGTAGCAGGAGCTGTCCAATCCAAAATAGTTTGGATTTTAGCTTGGAGAGGCTGTACATGGCCCCCACCTACCAGGTGGCCCAGGTACACCACAGAACTCTGCCGTATTTGGCACTTGCTTTGTCTTAATAGTCAGACCTGCCTGCTGCATGGCCTGAAGCACTTCCCTTAGGTGGCTTAAGTGATCCCCCCAGGTAGAACTATATACAGCTATATCATCCAGGTAAGCTGCACTGAACTGTTCCAACCCAGACAAGACCCTGTTCACCAACCTTTGGAAGGTGGCAGGTGCATGATTTAATCGATAGGGCATTACCTTGAACTGATAATGTCCCTCTGGTGTGGAGAATGCTGACCTCTCCTCTGCTCCATCAGTGAGGGCAATCTGCCAGTAACCTGAAGTCAAATCAAAAGTACTCAGGTACTTAGCATCTCCTAACCTATTAATGAGCTCATCAGCTGTAGGTATAGGGTGAGCGTCAGTCTTTGTGACTGCATTCAATCCTCTGTAGTCCACACAGAACCTTAACTTCGTGGGTCCCCCCTGAGGATTAGGTTTGGGCACCAGCACCACTGGACTGGCCCATGGACTCTCAGACTGTTCAATTACCCCCAGTTCCAGCATCTTAGCAACCTTAGATTTAATGCTGGCTCTGACATGGTCAGACAACCTGTACAGTTTATTTTTAACAGGTAGATTGTCACCAGTGTCAATGTGTTGCACACACTACTCAGTGATGCCTGGGGTCAAAGAGAACAGGCCAGCAAACTACTCCAGCACTTGCTTACAGTCTCTGTGCTGCTGGCCTGTCAACTTGGGAGAGAGCACAACTCCCTCCACTGACCCATCTTGCACATTAGTGGAGAGGAGGTCGGGCACAGGCTCAGTTTCCTCCTCTACACCCTCATCAGTGACCAGTAACATGGTCATGTCTGCCCTGTCATGGTGGGGTTTCAATCTATTCACATACAGGACCCTATGAGGGTTCCTGGGGGTGCCAAGGTCAACCAAATAGGTAATCTTACCGTTCTTTTCTAAGTCTGGATATGGCCCACTCCACTTGTCATGGAGGGCTCTGGGAGCCACAGGCTTCAACACCCACACCAATTGTCCTGGAGTACACTCAGGCATAGTAGCCTTTTGATCGTTTCAGGTTCCTGTTTCCCTTGTACATGTACTCTGCCATTCTTGATCTCAAGCCTAGCACATAGTCAAGCACATTGTCCTTTGCTTCCTTAAGAGGCTTCTCCAAAGACTCTCTCAGCAGGCTCAATGGACCGCTCAAAGGGTGTCCAAACAACAATTCAAAGGGACTTGAACCAACCCGTTTTTGTGGCATCTCCCTGTAGGCAAACAGTAAGCATGGGAGGAGAACATCCCATCTCCTCCTTAGTTTCTCTGACAACCCATTTATCATGCCCTTCAGGGTTTTGTTGAATCTCTCAACAAGACCATTTGCTTGTGGGTGATAGGGGGTGGTGAACTTGTAGTTGACACCACACTCATCCCACATAGCAGTCAGATAGCTGGACAGGAAGTTTGTGCCCGTATCTGACACCACCTCTTTTGGAAAACCTACTCTGGTGAACACACCAAGCAGTGCTCTAGCCACTGCAGGAGCATCAATGGTTCTAAGAGGGATTGCTTCGGGGTACCTAGTGGCATGGTCCACTACCATTAAGATATACCTATTCCCTGATGCAGTAGGTGGGACCAGGGGACAAACAATGTCCATCCCCACCCTTTCAAAAGGAACCCCAACCATTGGCAGTGGTATTAGGAGAGCCTTTGTCTTGCCCCTTGCCTTGCCACTGGCCTGACAGGTGACACAGGAGATGCAAAACTCCTTTTCTTTTTCAGACATATGGAGCCTGTAGAAATGGTTCACCTACCGGTTCCATGTCTTTGTCTTTCCCAAATGTTCTGCCAAGGCGATATCATGATCCAAAGTCAGGATTAACTCTATGTACTTCTGGGGCACCACCAACCTCCTGGGGGGCCCCTCCTTGAAGTTTCTGGCCTCAGTATAAAGCAGTCCATCTTCCCAGTAGTTTGTGAAACCCACTGTCATCTCCCTCCTCTCGCTTAGAAGCAATCCGCCTCAAGCTCTCAAGGGTGGGACAGTCATGCTGTCCCTCACTGTACTCCTCTCTGGAGGGTCCACCTGCTCCCGTCAGTTCTGCCAAATCTGCCAGCTCTGGCAAGGTTGGAGTCACTCCCTCAGGGGCCAGATCCTCCCCATCAGAGTTAGATTCTTCATGCACCTCTGGAGTTCCCTGGGATGGCTCACCAAGCCCAGTGCCCTTGTCCTTGCATGCTTGGCCCTTTGTTCCAGGGTCCAAGTGTCCAGCCCCTCCCTTCTGGCTAGTCTGTGACCTAGTCACAGCATATACCCACTTAGGGAGCTCCAATATTTTCGTATAGAGTCCTCTCTCCACCTCTGACCACACAGAGACTTCAAGATCATTGCCCAGTAAACACTGGACTGGGAGCACCTTAGACACAGCTACCTTCATAGGGCCTGTAACACCTCCCCATTCCAAATCCACCACAGCCACAGAATGGAGTTTGGTAGTGCTGTCTGCATAAGTCACCTGGTGAAACTCACCAGGTAACAACCTCTCTGGAGGCACAAGCTCATCCAGGACCATAGTTACACTAGCCCCAGTGTCTCTGATAGCCTCAACCTCAGTCCCTTTCACTTTAGGCCTCTGCCTGTACCTTTCCATGTTTGGAGGTAAGGCAGCAAGGGTTGCTATATTCACCCCACCCAGGGACACTAAGGTTGCTACCACCACCTGACTACCCCTCTCTGGGGCACCACTCTCCACCCCTACACTGACACTGACAATCCCTGTGGATGGTCCCTTAGGGAGGAGCTTCTTGACGCAGACAGCATCTCCCTGTTTGTGCCCTGGCTGGTTACATTCAAAGCACTTACCCACTTTTGAGGGGTCAAAGAACCCACCATTCTTTCCCTGATACCCCCTCCCTTTGAATTTGGGTTGGCTCGGGACCCCCCTCATGGTGCAGGTGTTTCTGGGTCTTTGGAGGACTCCTTCTGGTTTTGACCTTCCTTCCCTTAGGCTTTCCCTTGGGAAGAGACCTGTCCCCCCTTCTTCTGGTCCTTCTCCTGGTGCTGTAGTGTAGTTCCTATATTCCTGATAGGCCCTGAGCATTGGAATAATATACACTATAGTTTTGACATAGGACTGAGGTCAGTATTTCTCTATCGATTACATTAACCTTAATTACTTGTCTGTGCCAGCTAACTCAGTGGTCACTAGAAACTTCTCGAATAAACAAGAAGGAATTAGTTTCTGACAACCGCATAAACATGACAACTTTGTTTCCCTTAGAATTGGAACAATCTCAGAATCGTGGAAACAATAGATAACAGTTTCACTCAGTCAATCGTGCATGCTTTGTTTCTACAGAGTTACACAGAAATAGATAGACGGGCGTTTCAATAAAATGGGTTTATTGAACAGTCTTATTTCTCGTGCAAGAGATATGAACTGCTATAATCGTAAGACAGAATGCGAAGTAAAATATGTACAGCGTTAGCAGTAAGATAAAATAATACTGCAATAGCATGGTTTGTAGCTATGACATATAAAATACATATATAAATAACATAGGCTAAAATGGTAATACTCATCTGATGCTTCTAGCTAGTTCTACCCCAGTGTACCTAACATAAGTGTAGTACGAGGTAAGAAGTAGGTGCTGTTCGTCTATAGTCTATTTTAGCTATTGTTGCCAAGATTTGCCAAAAGTCCCTCTAGGTTCTAGTCCGCTCCATACCTTAGAATGAGTGAGGTTGGAATCTCTTTCCGAGTCTCGATCTCTAACACTCCGCAAGGGGAGTCAGAAACACTGGAGCTGGATTCTCTGCGAGGAGGATGACAGCGTCTGGACAGTGCATCAGGCGGGGACTTGACTTCCTTCCGAACTTGCCGTGGCGAGCCGCGTCGTTCAAGTAGGCAGCCGAACCGTGGTTTGCCATGGTAAGTGAAGGTATATTTATACCTTGAAGGTGTTTAGGAATGCCAGTATTGACGTAAAAGTCGGGCAGAAGAACGTCATGAATGAACCCCTAAGGAATAGATGTTCATGAATAATAAATGAGTTCTTGGAGAAATCAATATCAAAAGGGGCAGTCATAAAGGCTTGAGAGTCTGGTTGTCCAAGAACTCGTTGTGACGTAGATGAATGGATGTCGGTGGCCATGCCTGTATTTGGTTAGCATGGATAATGCCTAAATAAGGGTAGGATTTCTATGCCTAAATGTGGGCAATGAGAATTGTGCCTATATAAGGACATAAATTGGGAAACCTATATACGGTATCTAAATCGACACACAACACCCACTCCACTTTCGTATGAACGACATTACTAAATCCTAAACTTATCTAAAATATAGCTACATATGGATGTCTAAGAACATGTCTAAAAATACATTTGTAAAATGCATAAAAACTGATGCTATGCATACAAATGCATTGATGCTGTACATATTAAAGCAATGTTTAATTCCTAAGCATATATTTAAATTGAATGCTAAATGAATGAACATACATATATACATTATGAAATGGCTCGTAAATACAGAAGAAAAAAGGCCGAAACCATTTCATGTCAAGTTACATAAATCAATTGTGTTTGACAAGGTGACATATTGTCTCTGAAAGTGTATGAACGAATTCTGTTCTCTATGAATAGTTCTACTATAAGCAGATCACTGTGCCAAAAAAGATAAATTCAAATTTGGAAAAAAAAAATAATCATAGAACAAAGTTCCAAGTTTAGTCATTGTTTTGAAAAATGAAGGCCAATTTCAGAGTCATCCCGGTACACAGTGTGCCGAATCAAAAGTCAGTGTAGGAGGGTGGAGAAAATAATGAAATCGTCTAATCTTGTAGACAAAAAGTCGTCTACCATTGTAGGTGAAAGTTGGATTACCTCGTTTAGAAGACTAACCGCACATAGATGAGAAGCATCGCCTTCAGCATTGGTCGCATCAGCAATGTTCGTATCGGATGTTACCTGCGTGTCTGTTGTTTCCTCTCATACCTCATCAGTAGCAATTTGCGTCTGTGAGATCTCAATGAATGCCGTCATCAGGATTGGTAGCCGCTGGGGACAACACACAGCATGGGCCGTTACCGGGTCCAGCAGAGTATCGATATCCGTAGGCGTGACTGATAGGAGTGTTAGACAGATGTCTAGCACGCATTCTTCACCGCAAAGCAGGCAGCGTAGAACAGGTAAGATGCAATCTTGCCAGATTGGTCTGAATGACAGAAACCATGTGGTATTTAATTCACGTAGACGAGGTAAACCCAAAATTTGGACGATGCGCTCACGACACCTTATCTCCAATAGAGCTCTCTCTATGCTGCTCGGAGTGACGTCTCTGATTGGGCTTGCCATATCGGAGCAGTAGGAGCAAAAATAGGATCCCTGCAACGAGTCCAAAAAGTAGTGGCAGTCCGCCAAACGCAGAGTGCACGAAGTTGGGAATTATTCCGAGGACTGCTTGAAAAGGTGCTAACAGTCCTGAACACACGGTCTTAAATACATGTACAATACCACTCGTATCAGACATGTTTAAGATATGTTTCAACATTTCTGAGAAATGTATAGGGCAGTTTGTATTCAAAAAGGCATGTATCTCTGCAGAAGTCCTTGCAACTTGTAGATCATAGGATTCTTTGGCTGAGATCAGTGGCACAGTTTGTTGTAAAAGAATGGCTTTCATTCTGCTTAGAGTATCAATTCGTATAGAAGAGATGTTCAGTGAAGGCCATAGAGGCGACTCCGTGACTGTCTGTATTTGTGGAAACAAGACTTGCATACAGCAAGTGACCATGGACGTAACCGTTACCAGATATGGAATACCTGGCAACATCTCACAGCAGCTGTGATCATTCAACATGAGGTAACTTCCATTTGAAAGTAGTCCAAAAATTGGATTAACCACCGCAGCTGGTGAGCCTTGCAGGTGACAGGATAAGTTTGTAGTGGAACCATCGCAGGCCTGGTGTAAATTAATACCCTGACAAAGGAGAGAACCGCTTAGTGCGTTTTCACAGTTTGTACCGCTAAGAAACACTTCACGCCCCCCACTCCAACATCTATGTGTGTAAGGTAAATCCCAAGATGTCTTGATGTATTCTTTACCCAACCTTTCATATTTGCCTGCTGGTATATGTTTTAAGCAATACTGAAAATGGAAAGTTGTAACAGGCAGAGTAATTTTACCATGTATGATCCACTCAGTAGCTGGTTTTTCTGCCACCATGAATGGTAATTTCTCCAGTTTTTCAATGCTCAGCACCGTATAGTCTGCCCCCCTTTGTGCCAGTTTGATCTGTTTATCAGTGAGATTGAATTCTGAAAACAGTGACGTAGTGTTGATTAAACGCGAAGGCATATAACCTGAACGCAAGTTTTGGAGCGTCCAGCCTAATAGCATTATAGAACGTAATTGAGACTGATCATGTTGCAACATGACCAAGCCTTGTTCCATGATGTCTATGGCAGAAGACACAATGCTGTCCAATGAATATATCCTGGATGACAGAGTTGTTAACCCATTGTCTACTACAAAGAGAGATTTCTCTAAATTAATACGGTTAATTTCTCGTATTCGTTCTGCAGTCTCTGCTTGGGTAATCTTCCATATTTCATTATAAGCAGTGTAGATACCGGCATATATGAAACGTTTTTGACGCGGATTTCTTGGTCCTAGCAAGAACTCCCTAAGGTCTGCACATTCTTTAAGTAAAGATAAGTGTTGTTTTACATCCTGCAGTGTAGCTTTCTGTAGCCAATCAAGGCAGAGTTTCCCTACACTGTATGTTGTTACTACCCCTGGATGCTGTCTTTGAACATAGCGTGGTCTGGCCTATTGATAGTGAAACCCTGTGTTTTGTTTAGGAATCGATCTTGACAGTTGTTTGTGTCTGTGGGCCAGGGCAACCATTTTTTCCTTTCCGAATCTGATCTGATGTGATGCAAAATATTATGTACGTCGACCTGCCCCCGTGTAGTACTATTACTTGCAGGTATAGGTATGGTCGGTGTGTTCATGTCTTTGATTTTGGCTAACCCAAGGCAAGACGTTTGTTGGACAGTGTCATTCAAAATCATAATTTGCTCAGGGATGATACAGGCTCTAAAAAAAGCTTCTACCCCCGGCACTTACCAATCTTTTGTACCCCAGACAGGTTTTGTCTCAATGTTGTCTTTTCAAAAGTCGAAACCCTGTCTAGACAGTTGGGCAATAAAGGTTGCAGAATCAATCTGTTTTGTATTTGTTAACATATTTTTCGTTCCTGTCTTATTTACATTCTTAAATAAAACGTTTCTGGATTTGATAAGATGAACCCTGAAAAATATGGAAATTTCTTTGCAAAAGTTTTTGAGGTACCCCTCGGAGGTGTAGGACAATGTTCCCATTGGTTATACATAAATACATTTCTAGGTGATGCAGTTTTATGCAAGAAATGAGGACCATAGTGGTTATAACAATACATTTGTTCATAGTCTGATGAACCCTCTAAATATTCATGATTTGTGAATACTGCAGACATCTCTAGATCAGGCATCATGTTATTAACAGTCTCGAGGTCCCAATCATCAGAAAAGGTACTAGAGGCAATAAAGTCACTTAATGACATTTTAAATAAGTGTGGAATCTTCAAATGTTCAGACGGGCCAAAAATGTCATATTCAGTTCTGTCCCAAACTATACCATCAGGTATAGAAACGGCTGTGATGTTCACTGCTGACAAGTCTCTTGCTTCACGATGGGATGATTTGTGTGGCTGGAGAAGTAAGTTCACTCTTTTACTTGCTGTGTCCATTTGAATATATCTTCCATTTATCAGCATACCCAGAGTTATTACCAGAACTAACCAAAGTAGAAAGAAGAATATTCCCAAAACAATCCATAGTTCAATCCATGGTGAAACCAGATAAGTCTTTTTCAGGAGATGAAAAAGGTCTGTTGCCTTTTCTTTGAAAGTTCTTTGTGCTGACGTCATTTCAGGTTCGCTGGGATCCTCTAGCCAGAGGCAGTTCTGTCAATGGTTGGAATTGCATCAGGATTTGTTGAAATCGCTGGAACCAGTTGATCACTTGTTACTTCGTTGTAGACATGTGTATCAGGACGAACTGTCATTTGGGTCTCAAGAGGGACAAGTTCCATAGCTTTGTTGCCTAGTCCTTTATTTCTCACTGTAGAATCTTCAAAGGTGATGAGTCTCTCATTTTGAACCTCTTGGATTGTAGCTAGCGGAGTGCGCCTGCTACATTGTCGGAGGTCACTTGGCCTACTGCTAAGTATCGGCCACATATTGTGGTTTGATCAGCAAGGGGCGGCAGGTGGAGTGGTGTGGCTCACTGGTTAGAGTCGGCAGACCCGGAAGCAGAAGTCGGCCCGGGACCAGGGTTCGATTGCCGACGCGGCAGGGTCTTGGACCAAGGTCAGCGGACACGATAATTCTCGCTTCGGTGCCCACTCTAACCATGGATCCCACTCAGCAACTCTGGGCAATAGCTTGCTTAATCTCCACTTACGGCCCCATCAGCGCCGGGGATGCTTGTCTTCACCTTGGAGATGCCCTGTAGGGACCATCTCACAGGGAAAGCCAGGATGGGTTCCCCAGCAGCACTCAGCGCCGGGACACTCTTGGGAGTAGCCGCGCGCTCAACAAATACCCAGTAACATAACATAACAGTAGTACTGTTCTCGATCCGTGGATTGCTAGGACAGGTACTGGTTGTCTGTAAGAAGGCCCAAATTCCTTCTTGTCCGCGATCTTTTCTCTGACTAGATCACTAAGCTTTGGGATCCAGATAAGCCTTGCTGGGACGGTTGATTTTTCCCCAGTGGTGGTTGGCTTCAGGAACACGTTGCTTTGTTTCGATCTTAGTTCATTTAAGTCCTGTAAAACAGCCAAACGATCTTTGATATCAAACTTTTTATTTCCCACCACTGTGCCTTTCATGTCAAGGTCCGGAATCAACATTCTAGTTCCAAATAGGACTTCATATGGAGTGACAACCCCTAGAGAACTTCTTGGCAAATTGTTTGAGTGTTGGACCCCCATAAAGATGTTTGACCCACCCATCACCCGAACCTTATACCCTAGCTGTTATAGACTGCTTTATGTCCCGTTTTTTTCTTTCCACAACAGAATTTCCCTCAGGATGGAATGGAGAAGAATACCGCAATGCTACGCCCAAACTGGCCATGGCTTCTTTGTAAGCTCGAGAGCTAAACGCAGGACCCTGGTCAGAATTTAGTGTGCCAATTGCGTATGTGCCGATGTTTCGAGCGTCAGCCGAGCGCTGAGGCCACATCCAAAGGAACCTTGAACACGAATCCACTGCGACCATGATATATTTATAGTTACCATCCCTTTGTAAGGGACCGCAGTGGTCCAGGTAAACACATGCTAATGGTTTATCTGAAATTAACAGGGGCGTCTGTGCTGGATGTTTCACAGTAGAGACTTTCATCTTCTGGCATATTTCGCAGTCCAAAACTATTTTCGTTTTTGAACGAGTGATTGCAGCTACAGAAGCCGTTTGCACAGCGCCTTTTGCTGCTTCATCAGCCAATGAATTTCCTTAAACGTGAACGCCATCACGTTGATGACTCAGAGTGTGTATCAAATGAGTGTTTTGAAGTCCGTTTCGCAATTGAACTACCTGTTCCCAAAGCGTTTTATGCTTGATTGTGCCACCTTTTGCATCTTTGAAACCATTTTTAAGCCAATTCTGTAAATATTCATTGTATGATTGAACACAATAAAAGGAATCGCACACTATAATTGTGGGGAATTCGCGATCCGTATTTTCAAGTGCCATTTTAAATGCTTGTACTTCAGCTCGCTGAGCTGTACAATTTCTTAGAGATTGCGTTTTTGTGACCATTGGTCTGAATTTGCCATCGAGCATACGACCTTTAACCATCACACATGCTGCACTATAAGCTTGCTTACCCTCCGTAGCGGGTTGTGCAGATCCGTCAGTATAAATTATAAATTAGTACTGGTCAAGAGGGAGAATTTCAGTAGGCAGAGGAATTTCGTGTTCGTATTGCAGGAATGCTTGTGTTTTTAAATAAGGATCAAAAACATATTCAACATCAGTTGCAGCAAGAGAATTAACCCATTGTATCCATCTTGGATGTAAAGCTTTTGCATTCGGAACACTCGCTTTTGTAACTGCCTCTAAGGCTGGTACAGGGGTGACGACCATAATGCATTTCCCCTGTGCTAGGTCTCTTTCTTTTGCTACAGCGGTTTGAACTGCTATAAGAATTTTTTCTGTCGATGTGAATTTCATTTCTGCTTGCGTATACAAATGTGATTTGTATGCAGTTGGTACTTTTTCACCTTCGTTAAAAGTTAAGTAGGTGAATCCGCATTGACCCGGAATGATTCGGATCACTAAATTACGTACGTTTACGCGTGTTTGTAAGTGTTTTGTTGCTAACATGTCAGCTTGAAGTGAACGCAGGATATCTGTGTGTTCCCGTGTCCAATGTGTGATTTTAAAATCAGGTTTGATTAATTCGTAGAAAGGTTTAGCCCTTTCTGCGTAGTTTAGAATGTATGTTCTTCCAAAATTTAGGAAACCTAGAATCGATTGTAAGTTTTTCATTGTTTTTGGAGGTTGGATCAGCGCACACTTTTCTAAAAAGTTGGCTGCCAGGCTTTTGCCTTCACTTGATAGTTCATATCCTAGGAAAAGGACGTTGAGATGGGCAATTCTTGATTTTTTAAAATTGAATTTATAATCCTCAGAGGTGAAGCCCAGTATAATGGTATTCACCCTGTTCAAGTGCCTGTTCAGGTCATCGTCTGTCAGATAGATATCATCGACATATGACAATGCCTTGTCATCATAAATTTGTACTAACTCTATTACCCTGGCTGAGAATAACCCTGGACTATTCTTGAATCCCTGAGGGAGACGACAGAATTGACGCTGGGTCCCCATTATTGAGAAAGCTGTCAAATACCTACTTTCAGGTGCTATGTTTTGACAAAAGAAACAGTTAGAAATATCTAATGTGGTTTTATATTTTTTACACACAATGTTATTCATTAATGCTGTACTATGTGCATTTTGTACTGCAAATGTTTTACAACAAGAGTTTAAGTGTCTGTAATCCAAAATTAGACGATATATATTGTCTGGTTTGGAAACAGGAAACAAAGGATTGTTCATTGATGAGGTGCATGTTTCAATCACCCCTTGGTATTCAAGTTAATCTAAGATCTCCCTGACCTGTTTTTTAGCTTATTGCTTAATTGGATACTGCCTTTGTGCAGTTGGTTGATTTTTTAACTGGATCTTATGGTGAGGTGAATCCTCATCCCATCCTGCATGATTTTTGTATAATGCTGGAGCTTGGGCCACTGCCCATTTCCTGGCATAAGTATATTTTAAATGTACTGGAACATGGTTAGAGAAGGCTGGCATAATGATGTCTTCGCCATGTGGGCACTCTCTGACAAATTCTGGCGGCCAGTCCCGTTCAGTTAGAAGTATATCATAACCCTTTGAAAGTCGTTCCCAAAAGAGTGCTTTCACTTTTCTTGGTATGTCTTCCTCCATTCGGAGTGTTATTTCGTATAACCTTTGTGGAGAACTAACCCTGGTGTCTGCAGTTTCAACTTGAATGTCTTCATTCAGGTCCACTGTCTCCAGAAGTCCCTTCAGGTTCTGGCGAGCTATTGATACTTCTGCTGCGCTGTCCAACATTGTCTGTGCCCATTCTCCGTTCTTGAGTTGTGTTCTCAGACTCCTCGGCATGTCTGATCTTCAGACCTGCTACTTTCTTCTTGGAGAATTGAGGTTTTGAATTGTTTTTCTGAATGTGTTGATCGTCTTTGGACTTCACGCGTTCTTCTTTGTGATCTGACCGTCCTCTTCTTTCGGATGTCTGTAACTATATCTGAAAGGTACGAGAGGAACGTGTATCAGTATCTTGATACCTGTCAGGTGTTCTCAAATTATCCCTATTCCTGAGGTTAAACCTCCTTTCAGAGGGCTCCTTTTGAGGAGTCCTACCTCGGGATTGAGAATCTTTCTCTTTTGAATGTTGTTTGTTATTTTCCCAGTTCTTTTTAGAAGAGGTAGGATTGTTTTTAGTAAAGGCCTTTTCAGGACTTTCAGACAGTTGTGGTTTAACTAGTTTCCCTCCCAAACTGTCTCAGCTTAATTCTTCATCGGATTTTTCAATTATTCTGGCTAGTTCTTGTGGTTGTTCTGTTACATCAAATTCCCTTAATTTCTGGCGGATTGCCACTGACGCTGCTTCTCCTTTAATATTAGATGATATTATTGTTGAGACCTGGTCGAAATTTTTCAGTAACTTCATACCTAAATTCAGAGCAGACTCTGCCCCGTATTCGTTTTGAATTTGTTTCAGGACATCAGGTATTACCGCCATAGATGGAACACCATGTGTTTTAGTGTAGATAGCAGCAAGTGGTGCAGTCTTCCAGATGTGGTGTTATTCCCATTTTTAAACAGATTGTTAGAATCCTATGTGTCTCATAAGGGCTGGTATTTGGAAATACCGCTTCGATTTGAGTAATTTTTTAGCTATCCAGAACGGAATTTGTTCATGTTTTGTGGGCATTTTACCCATGACTGCATATAAAGTCTGTGGTTTGATTTTTAGCGCATTCCCCTGGTGAGAGGTTTGTCTTGGAATGGATATTGTTGGTTGGACTGTGAAAGTTCGCATGACATATTGAACCAATTGTCTATATATTTTGATTAACTCTGAGTTGAGCAAGTAATTCTCCGTCTGACATTTCTTCAATGTCCGGATGAGGTTTGTAGCCGGCTAAAATCGGCCATGTTGCTCCTGGTCTACCTAGTGGACCGAGCCTGGTAATGTGATTGTAATGTTTTAGGGCGCCTTTAAACCAGAGATCAAGCTCCTGTTATGTGAGTGGAATTTCAATATCCTCGAAAGGAATATATTCCTCAGGTGGTTCACCTTCTTTGTAGAAGTGAAGCGTTTTAGTTACTGGATTTGATTCTGGGAATACTATCCATGAATAGAATACCTCTGTCTGATGAGATTCATGTGCCTCTATCACAAAAACTGCTCTACCACCTCTTGGTGTTAGGCCATGTTTTATAAGTTGTAGAGTGATGGCGCTCCTTAAATTTGGAGCGATGATTTTTGCATTTTCATCGGTTTCATCAAAAGCTGCTGCGATTTCATCGGGTACAGCTCCAGCGGTTCCGGTGTTATTATCCTCGTTTTGGGACATTGTTTAATGAAAATTGCAGAGCAAGTTTCAAGGAAACAAAGATAAGGTGCACAATATTTTGGAACTCTGTATCCTTCAACGTTAAACAAACCAAACAGCTAATACATAGGATTTTTGTCCTACTCAGCTATGGCGGATATTATCCCTACCCACTCCAGACTTCATATGGAGTATTATGAGTAGGGGTCTCTGAGAAAAGCACAACTGAGTTACTTCAGTATCTAGCATTAAATTAGTGCCTTACCAAACCGTTGGGCTCCATGTAGTGTAGTTCCTATATTCCTGATAGGCCCTGCACATTGGAATAATATACACTATAGTTTTGACATAGGACTGAGATCAGTATGTCTCTATCGAGTACATTAAACTTTATTACTTGTGTGTGCCAGCTAACTCAGAGGTCACTAGAAACTTCTCGAATAAACAAGAAGGAATTAGTTTCTGACAACCGCATAAACATGACAACTCTGTTTCCCTTAGAATCGGAACAATCTCAGAATCGTGAAAACAATAGATAACAGTTTCACTCAGTCAATCATGCATGCTTCGTTTCTACAGTTACACAGAAATAGATAGACGGGCGTTTCAATAAAATGGGTTTATTGAACAGTCTTATATCTCGTGCAAGAGATATGAACTGCTATAATCGTAAGACAGAATACGAAGTAAAATATGTACAGCGTTAGCAGTAAGATAAAATAATACTGCAATAGCATGGTTTATAGCTATGACAGATATTCATAAAACTACATACATAAATAACACAGGGTAAAATGGTAATACTCATCTGATGCTTCTAGCTAGTTCTACCCCAGTGTACCTAAACTAAGTGTAGTACGAGGTAAGAAGTAGGTGCTGTTTGTCTATAGTCTAGTTTAGCTATAGTTGCCAAGATTTGCCAAAAGTCCCTCTAGCTTCTAGTCCGCTCCATACCTTAGAATGAGTGAGGTTGGAATCTCTTTCCGGGTCTCGATCTCTAACACCCCGCAAGGGGAGTCAGAAACACTGGAGCTGGATTCTCTGCGAGGAGGATGACAGCGTCTGGTCAGTGCGTCAGGCGGGGACTTGACTTCCTTCCGAACTTGCCATGGCGAGCTGCGTCGTGCAAGTAGGCAGCCGAACCGTGGTTTGCCATGGTAAGTGAAGGTATATTTATACCTTGAAGGTGTTTAGGAATGCCAGTATTGACGTAAAAGTCGGGCAGAAGAATGTCATGAATGAACCCCTAAGGAATAGATGTTCATGCATAATAAATGAGTTCTTGGAGAAATCAATATCCAAGCAAGGGGAAGTCCTAAAGGCTTGAGAGTCTGGTCTTCCAAGAACTCGTTGTGACGTAGATGAACGGATGTAGGTGGCCATGCCTGTATTTGGTTAGCATGGATAATGCCTAAATAAGGGTAGGATTTCTATGTCTAAATATGGGCAATGAGAATTGTGCCTATAAATCGGGAAACCTATATACCGTATCTAAATCGACACACAACAGTGCTGAATGGAAACCCGGGTTCTCACCCACTCATCAGCTGCTTCCCCCAGCTCTCTGGGGTCTGTCAGCTTAGAGTCCACTAGATGAGTCAAAATATGTTCTTTCAAAAACAAATTATACAATCCCTTATATATGTGTCCTCTTTGTTACCAACAATCCAGCCTTCCAGTGCCTTCACTGAAATGTCCACAAAGTCTACCCAAGACTTTGAACTCAGTTTCTGGGTGACTCTAAATGTCCCCCTGTACTGCGCTGGAGTCAGACCAAATCTCTTGACTAAGCATGCCTTTATCTGCTGGTATGATTCTGGATCCTCTCCCTTCAGGGTCAGAAGCCTATCCCTCACAGCTACTGGAATCAACTCCTACAGGAGTGCACCCCAATACCTAGAGTGGACCCTACTCATTCTAAGGGCCCTCTCAAAAGCTGCTAGGCACCTGTCAATGTCATCCCCTCTGTGTACGTGGGCACTATACCCTTGGGAAGTTTAGGTTCAAATGCACCACCCCTGGACATTTCAAAATCTTCATAATTTTTCCTGCCACCATTTATTTTGAACGCCTCCTCCCTCTCCCATCTCTTCTTAGCCAATTCCAATTTTTCATTCTCTAAGGCAATCAAAGCTAATTGAGCCTCAAGCTGTCTCTCTACAAGGAACGGTGGTGGTTCCTGAGTAAGGATCCCTTCCCCACTCCCACCATCTGGAATCATAAGGCTAACATTAGAGATAATGGAAGAGGCACTATACTCACCCCCCCTCTTGGGTGAGGTTGGGGGGAATACCCCCCACCCCCCCTTGAATCTCCTCAGCTACCCAAGCCCAGGCCTGTAGGGACTTAAGTAACCCTGCTTTTCTAATCCTGTTCGAAGCAGGACGCCCCCTAAGCCTACACTGTACCCTAAGATAAGCTATCTTGAACTGGGACAGTTTAGCCAGGTCCAGCTCCATGGTTCCCTAGTTTTGGGTCACAACAACTAGGCACAACATACGTAGATCAATTTGGAAAAATTAAAACAATGGATTAAAACCAGTTTAGTCCAAAATCCAAAAATCAAACTCAAAGGTTTTGTTCTAAGGCAATATAGAGGATTTTTATAATCTTAATTCACTTTACTAAAAGGTGTACTTTTAAACACAAGTCCTCATCCACACCACTGAGCACCAAATGTTCGAAAGCAGATTATTGGTAGGGGCAAATGTCGGTCTGCCACTCGCAATAAGGCCACTAACACATGAAAGGACTCAGCATAGGTCTTAGAAAATTATTCCTATGTTCAACCCTTGGTAGCTTGGCTGCGAGCAGGCAGGCGTAACTTCAAAGACAGGTATGTAAAGCATTTAAAAACACCAATTCAGTAAATGATGAAGACACAACACATAATACAAATCCAACACCAATTTATAAAATGACACCAAAACGACAAAAATCCAATGTAGGGAACCGGAGATATGAATTTTCAAAGATTTAGCATTATATAGCACTTAGAAACATATAGCACCTTATTGGGATATCTGGTCGCGATAGACTGGCTCAAAGTCAAAGTTTCAGGCCGACAGCGATGGAGTAAAACACACAAGATGATGGACGGAATGTTGCACATTGGCAAAACGTTCACCCCCAGTCACAGATCTGGGTTTAATCCATCGTTATTTTGCTCACCACGCCACCCCAGTTCAGACATGGCCATATGCAATTCAGTCTTGACCCTGTGCCTCATGGGAACAGTCCAGCCCAAACTGCCAAGCCATGTCTTCCCTGGACCGGAATCAAGCATCCTACGACCGGTTTCAGGGTTTCACCCCTCTCCAGCCAGGATAGCTTGACTCCAGTGGCGTAGTGAGCACGGGACCCACGTCTTTGCATACCCTTCCCACATAGGGCGAACAGCAAAACACACAGGATGATGTACGGAATGTTGTACATTGGCAAAACATTCACCCCCAGTCACAGATCTGGGTTTAATCATCGTTATTTTGCATACCAAGCCACCCCAGTTCAGACATGGCCATATGCAAATCAGTCTTGACCCTGTGCCTCATGGGAACATTCCAGCCCGAACTGCCAAGCCATGTCTTCCCTGGACTGGCTCAAAGTCAAAGTTTCAGGCTGACAGCGATGGAGGTCCCGGTCATAGTTTTTACCTTCGGACTTAGAAACTTTTCTGGAGCTTTTCTTCCCAGGGTCCCTCGAAACTCTCAGCCAGTCCAGATTCGGTGAGGGTTCGCCGGCCTTGGATTTCTTCTACTCCCGGTCAAACTCTGGAAGTTGGACTCACAGAGCTTTTAGCGGGACAAACCTGGATGGCTTGGCCTGCTCGCAGTTGAAGGCAGGCAGCTTGGCTGGCCAGGTTGAGCCGGTCCCCTTATGAAGCTTTTTTTCAAAGTTGCTCCAAAGTTCTCCATACTTCTTGAACTTCTTCCTGAAGTTCCTCAAGGGGTTCCAAAGTGTCTCAAACTCACTCCAAGGGTCTGGAAGCTCCAAGATCGTCCTTGAAAGTTGAGGACTTCAGTTCCCACAATCCACTTGGACAAAACCCTTACAAATCCACAGGTGTTCTCCAGGTTGAGGATCCTTGGTGGTGATGGACCAGGTGAGCTCTGTTAACCTGTAGCTTGCAGGGAGTCCACTCTTTAGTTCTTTTGCAGCAAGGGATTCCACAGGGCTGTAGTTTCAGCTGGTGCAGTCTTCAGAGGACAAGCCTTAGAACTTTGCACCCCAACTTCTGAGCATGGCACTAGCCCTGGTTAGGCAGAGCCCAGGGTCAGTCAGAGTCAGTTACCACAAGTACCATTCAGCAAAAAGTTGGGGGGTGCATAGGGCACAGATTGACTTTGCAACAGTCGGAGATTGGGCTAAGAGGAGCAGGTTGTCCAGGTAAATGATGAGGCGGAACCCTCGAGCTTGGAGGTACTCCACGACTGGTTTGAGGACCTTGGTGAAGCACCAAGGCGCGGAGGAAAGCCCAAAAGGGAGGGTAGCAAACTCGTATACCTGATCCTTTCACAGGAATTGAAGGAATCGGCGGTGAGGGGGAAGATCAGGGCCGCCAAGTACACATCCTTTAAGTCTAAACGCACCATCCAGTCATCTGAGCACAGAAGGTCACGCAGCAGGTGGATTCCCTCCATTTTGAAATGGCGGTCGACCAACCAGCTGCTGAACTCCTTTAGGTTTATGACCGGGCGCTGACCCTCAACTGTCTTGTCCACCAAAAAAAGGTTGCTTAGGAAACCCCGAGGGTGGAGTGAGGCGCAGGTTATCGCCCCTTTGCGCAGTAGGTCCGTCACCTCTTTGTCCACCAGGGAGTTTGGCCTTCGGTAGAGACGAGAGAGCGTGGGCGAACCTCCGGAACCAGGCGCCCACAGAATTCTATACGAAAACTGGATGGTTTGGACAACCCAAAAATCTGAAGTAATAGCCTCCAAATTGTGCACAAATAGCGCCAACCTGCCCCCTACCTGCAACTGGGGGGAAAGGCAGATTCTTACCTGACTGGGTCTGGAAGTGACCTCTGGCGTTGCCCCTGGAGCCTCGACCCTTGTAGTTTCTTCTTGTAGAATTCTCCCTGCTTGGGCGGCTCCTGCGCTTTATCGAAGTTCCTGTCAGGGGCTTGGGTGTAGAAGCGGCCGGCCGAGTACCGTCTGCAACGGCCGGCCCCAATGAAAACCTTCGGGTGGAAGACCCTCTTAGTTGAGGCCTGCGCCTTGTCCAAGGTGGTAAACACAGCCACAAATTTGCTGAACTCCTTGACAAACGACTCTCAGAAGAGCCCACCTTGAGCCACTGCGCCTGCCTCTGAGGAAATGAGGTCCCCAAGTTTGGGGTCAACCTTTAACCGTAGGGAGCGTCGCCTCTCTGTGGATAGGGCGCAATTAGCATTGCCCAGAAATACTATGGCACGCTGAGCCCAGCCTGACACGGACTCCGGAGAGAGGGGGAATTGGAAGCCTTAGCCTCCTCCGCAAGGTCCAGGATCTTGGTGTGTGGGCTGCAGGCGTCTAAGAGTTTATCCTGGCACACCCTCCTGGACTTATCTATCCCTTTCTTAGGGTCACGGATTTATTTCTGCAGGAAGGTGGCCATCCTGGGATCTATCTCGGGCGTGATCGCCACCTTACCCGCAAGGATCCGGACGTGGGCATTCCGCCTTAAGGCAGGCCCTAACCTCTTTTTCAATGGTCTTCCTGCGCTGACTTGCCACAAATTGGGCAACCTTATCCCCAGGGATCGATTCCGTGGAATGTGGTTGCAGAAGGTCCTCAGGTACCAGCATGTCCAAGGAGGCGTCTGCGCCGCTTGCAGGAGGGCGCCAAGTCCAGGAGGGGCCCGTTTCGTCTGTGGACTCACTGGGTGACATATCGCCGTTGTCCCCCCCCCCCCCCCGAGGAGACAAGGGGGGAACCTCACTCAAAGCCTCAGGGTGGTCAGGGGAAGGTCGTGCGAGGAAGGCCTTTTTAAGGCGTTGGAAGGCACCAAGAACTATGGCCGACTCGGATTTGCGATTGGGGGCGCGTCTAAGGGAGGGTTGGGTGCCCCTTGGAGTGGGTTATCGGCGTATGTGTAGGCAGTTTTCATCAGGCGTCATTCTAATGGCCGCCACAACCGCCTGATGGATGGAGGCCTCCACCGCCTCACAAAATTCATCATCTAGGGACGAAGTTGCACCAAAGGCAAGCCCGTCTGCTCCTGTCCGCAGCTAGGGGCCAGAACCCCTGGCTGTTTGGGGGCAAAACGACACCTAACATACTCTACGGAGCAACTACATGAACTAAACTATGCCCCCCTATTACTGGCATCTGTAAACACAACCTTGTCATGGAAGCGGCGCTTTTGAACTGCACATATAAAGTCAACGCTCACAAGTTAGGACAGGGGGCAAGGCTTATGCTAAACATAATGCTCATTAACTGCAGATCTCTTAGCAAACACGAGCACGAAATTCACAACTGCATTTTAGATAACCACCTTGATGCCTTATTCCCCACAGAAACTTGGCTGAATGGGGACTCTGCTCCTGAGATATTAGAAGCCCTCCCACAGGATTATGGTAGACTCAATCACCAGATTAAACGTGGGGGAGGTATAGCCGTAGTCTAAAAATTATCTCTACACTGTACTCTGGACATGGCCAATATAGATAGTAGTAAAGCAGCCTTTTTTCTATCACAGCAGCAGGTAAACACACTGTGAAGGGTTTCTTGATCTGTCAACCTCCCAGTTCTGCCACCAACTTTACGTCCAGCTTAGTGGAGCAAATGATACAACCTGCACTACGCTATAAGAAACTGATAGTCTTAGGGGATTTTAATTTACACTTTGATGACCAAAGTAATAATGAAGCCCAATTTCTACGTCAGGAACTAGATGCCCTGCAGCTAATACTCAAATCTACCCTCCCTAAACACCAACAAGTATATATATGAGACCCTATTTTCACTAAATGTGCAGAGGTAGCAATTGAACCCCCTACAGCAGGTCCATGGTCCGACCACCATCTTGTTGCTTTCTCTATCCGATTAGCTAATATCCTCCTTATAGCTACTAAAAGATTATGTACTCCACATAGAAGATGGTCCAGATTTACCCCGGTAAACTTCATGCATGCCCTCCAGCAGAATTGCCCTTCACTGGGAAATGATTTTAATGTGGCTTGTAGCTCCGTGGATAGGTGGGTTAAGGAAGCCTTCACCTTGGTGGCACCCTGGACCTCCAGTGCTCCGTGCAGATGGACTAAATCCGCACCATGGTTCAATGAAGCACTAAGATCAGCTAAAAAATCTTGTAAGCGCCTGGAGCACATATGGAGGACTGATGTCTCAGAGTACAATAAGACTACTTATAAACTGAAGTTAAAGCAATATCATTCCCTCATCAAAAAACCCTGTGCCACCTACTGCAAGGAAAGAACAGAACAGGGGGATAACGCTTCTAAATAATTATTTTCCATTCTTAAAGATCTATCCTCACTGGCGAGAACTGAGACTCCGATGACAAGTTTATCTGAGTCGTGTAATCGAATTGCAGATTACTTTGCGGAGAAGGTAGCCAAAATATATGATACCTTTCCGGATGAGGCTCCTGGTGGGAGGAGCTGCCAAGTTGAGAGTACCACAGGGGACATGGCCCACTGCCTCTCTAAATTTGAGCCACTCTCACTCCTATAGATCTCAAAGCCATTGCTTCAAGTATTAAAACTGGCTCTCCAACAGATCAAACGACACCTAAGATCATGAGAGCGGGCCTGGAGATTTTATTTCCGTATATACGGCAACGTCTCGAGCTCTCCTTCTCTGATGGTGCGGTCCCTAAATATTGGAAACAGGCAGTTGTCCTCCCCCTACTGAAAAAGCCTGGAGCTGACCCAAGTCAGCTGGAAAGCCCAATTTCCTTTCTGCCCTATTTCTCCAAAATAGCAGAAGAGGTGGTGAATTAACAATTAGTCACACATATGAACCAGCAAAACTTACTTCACCCCTCACAATCGGGCTTTAGAGCTACATACTCTACGCAACTGAGTCTATACGAAGGCACGTGGATGAGGGGCAGACCGTGGCCTTGGTCCTTTTGGACCTAAGTGCGGCCTTTGACACGGTATCCCACCATCTTCTTTTACAATGTCTCAGAGTAGGAGGGTTGAATAATGTCGCACTTAAATGGATGACTTCCTTCCTGCAGGATAGGAACTTCCAGGTGGCACAGTGTCCACACATTTCCAAAAGCATAGCGCCACCTCAGGGGGTCCCTCAGGGCTCCATCTTGAGCCCTACCCCTTTTAATCTACACGTCGTACCCCTGGCAGAGATTGTGGATTGACAGGGCATCACCATTGTGTCATATGCAAATGACACGCAACTGGTGGTGTCACTATCACACACCTCTGATGGAGCAGCCACAAAGTTCTCCTTGTGCCTGAAGGACTTGGCCTCCAGGATGACAAACAACTGCCTTAAATTAAATAGCAGTAAAATGGAGATTCTGGTGGTGGGAAAATCCCCCTCCATTTGGTCCTCTGCATGGTTGCCGCAGACATTGGGCCTGACCCCTACTCCAAGCAAACAGGTTAAAAACCCTAGGAATATGTTTAGACTCCAATCTATTGCTTGAGGTGCAGACCCGGAAGGTGACAGAAAAGTGCTTCGGAATTCTAAGGATGCTGCGGAAAACTCTGGACGTTCTTCCTACTCCAGCTAGGAAAACCATGGTCCACACCTTGGTAACATCTCAGCTGGACTATGGAAATCCTCTTTACTTCGGAGTATCCAAAAAATGTCTTCATAGGGTACAATGTATCCAAAATGCGTCAGCCCGCCTAGTTTTGAAGCTGCTCAGGAAAGCTTCTATGGGGAAGGCTCTCGACGACCTGCACTGGCTACCGGTTGCGAAAAGAGTCCTTCCTAAAACTCTATGCATTAGCCACCGTAGCTTACAAGGCAAATATCTGAGCTATCTGCGTGGCTTACTCACTCCGTATAATCCCACATGCCATCTCAGATCAGCCGGGACCTATCTGGTCAAAGTCCCTAAAGTACAAAAAGCTAGAATGGGAGCCGATCTTTCAGCTATTTGGCAACCAAAAATCCGAATACTCTTCCTTTTTCTCCCAGCTGTGAATCTTCGGAGGTTCTCTTCCGGAAAAAATGAAAACTTGGCTGTTCCACGTAAAGGTCCTTTTCTCTGTCCTCCTTCCCTGTAGAGTTCTGCCTTAGCGCGGAGACACACAATTTGGTGTAACCATGCGCTTTACAAGTGCTGTTATTATTAGGGGAAGCACCTGTAGTGACTTCTCTTCCACATTATCCTCCATCATTATGCAAGGGGCCCCCAGATAACCAGGGGTGGACCTCAGCAGTGTCCTTTGTGCCCCACAAGTTCAGCGAGCCTTATGCCCTTATGAATTTGGCAGCTGTGCAGAGCCCTACATTTTGGTCGCGCAAGTGCGAGGAATTGGGGCACTAAAGCTCCTTGGGGCGGACTCACCCTAAGTGGGTGTACTGGATGCCTGGGCCGGGCCCCACTGGCAGCCTTAAAGATGCAGGCACTATTGTGCTGGGAGCGTCTTACCCCGTTCGAAAAACAAATGAGGCAAATGCTACAGGCCCGCTTTGTGGGCGTCGGGTGCCTTATTTAATTACCGACCCATTAATACGGGCTTGGGGGCAAAGGCCTGGCGAGGGCGCACCGCTGTCAGATTTCCTAAACTGACAGGAAGCGCACAACCTCCACGGAGCAACGAAACGTGGCTTGCGCTGCTCGCGCGCCCTCTAGCGATCATCGACCACTACCGCTGTGCCCCAAGGCTTGTGGAGGTGCCGCGAAAGGATCGAGGAGAGGCGGACCCACGGCACAGGCAGTCGCGGCTGACCGTCTCACAGCAACAATATGCACACAAATTAGCAAACAATAGCCAATGACAAGAAATACCACATAGTAAGGATATCAAAAAATGTGTGACTGAACTCCGGAGAGCAGGAAAGAAAGAGGAAGTATCCCAGAAGTCCAGTGCCTCTCAGTGAGCTCAGACTTCTGATTGGTTCACCTTCTTGTTGACCTTTCCCTGGGACCCCTGGGAAAGATAGTTTTTTTGTTGAAGTTAAACTGCTGGAGTTTGGAAATAAAGATAAGAGAGCATAAACCTCGCCTCCGATCCTGCCATAGAATTGAGGTCTACCAACATATTCAGTACTACTTGCTCCTCCCAAATTACCAGGATTCTTTGGGTGATGTACGAGCGTGGGAGCAGGTATGAAATTAGCAGAGTGGAAGTATGTGTTATCCCATTCCTTCAGAAAGCACAAATGAACACATTGTATCCTGAGACACTCCCATCATAACAAAAATAACACAATCTCCTAGTACGAGTTGGTTGAGTGATCAGAAAGAATCTGAAAAGGATGACCATGAAAAGTAAAATAAAATATGCATACATATCTTTTGGCAGCATTTTTATTCCTAACTGGTGGCAGCATAAGAAGAATAAATGAAAAGCGAGCAAATAAAATTTGGCATCTAGATATCTTATTTTTTAAGCTAGGGAATGGGGAAGAATAATTGTGACAAGGGATTTAAACAACACTATTTAATTGGCTGGTAACCAATGAAGCATTCTTAGGATAAGAGTAATATGATCTGGGGGTGAATGTTTTGATTTGTTCTGCATTCCGTTCATCAGTTGTGTGTCTTTTACTTCCTCGCCCTAAGTGTGCCGGGTATGCCCAGATGTGGGTCCCGGGCTCACTGTGCCACTGGATTCAAGCAACCCTGGCTGATGAGGGGTGAAACCCAAAACCGGTCCTAGGATGCTTGTTTCCGGTTCAGGGAGGACCTGGCTTGGCAGTTCAGGCTGGACTGTTCCCATGAGGCACAGGGTCAAGACTGATTTGCATATGGCCAGGTGGCATGGTGAGCAAATGAATGATGGATTTAACCCAGATCTCTTGACTGGGGGTGAATGTTTTGATTTGTTCTGCATTCCGTCCATCAATTTTGTGTCTTTTGCTAGTATGATCTTAAGGCATGGCACCAATCAATAGCTGGCCAATTACATTTTTCTTACTAAAAGGTTTTCTGTCAGTTCTAGGTAGATGACATTTCTCTAGTACAACCATGGCTGTAACTACATGTTGCAATCAGTGGCGGCTCCTCCACTAAGGCGGAGGAGCGTTGCCCCACTGCTTTTCAGCAGTGTAAATAAAGGAAAAATAAAAGGATAATAACTCAACATTATTCCTGCTCCGGCAGCTTTGCGGGGCTGGAAGGGTTGCTCTGCTTACAGAGCAGGGGGAGGAGTAGTGGGCACTCCGTAAGTCTGACTGTTTGGCCGGCCGTATTGGGCTGTCTGAACAGTCATGTGCACTTTACATGTCTCCCCCCCCCCCCCAGTCTGGGGGTGGGGGACATGCCCAGGCTCCCAGTCCCCCGTCTGAGCGCCGAACTACGGCGCTCAGACCAACCTTGGGCAAATAGCACAGACCTAAATACCTTAAAGCCAGTACACAACCTAGGAGTCCAAATTGACAATAAGCTTTCAGTGGAAGTCCACGTCAATGAAATAGTAGCAATCTGTCATGGACTCTTCAGAACCCTGAAGAAAGTATTCCCATTACTCCTCTAACCTTATAGAAGACTTGTGGTACAGGCCTCAATCTTAAACATATTAGACTACTGCAAATCCTTGATACTAGGCAATCCCGAATACCTCCTCAAACGGCTCCAGAGAATCCAGGTGCTGGCAGCCAAACTAACGCTAAACAAGGGGAAAATTGACTCAGCATCAGAAGCACTACACAAACTACACTGGCTACCAGTAAAGGAAATGAGTATTTTTAAGTCACTGTGTATTACTCATAGGGGAATGTAAATAGCACAGGACCTATAGATCTTCAGCAAATGTTTGAGCTATATAAACCCTCTCGAACTCTAAGATCTACCCAGGTTGTCTACTCCCTCCTTTAAAAAACACAAGAGTAGGAGGCAGAACCTTCCAGGTACAATGTGCACAACTCTGGAATAAACGTCCTCTCTCTCTCGGAACCAACACAACCTGGCTCTACCCCTGGAAATAGGTAATTGAGAAAAAGGGTGCTGCATTTCCAACAAACGACGATTCCTCTTCTCTTCCGATAATTTACCAGCGCCAAGATGCCCGATGGGTGAAAGTAGCGCTTTAAAAATAAAGAAAGTAATATAATCACAACACTTCATTGCAGCCTTGTGATTGGCTTAGGGGAGCTTGGGTGCTTCCAGCCCAATGTGCAGGAGAGAAACGGCTATCAGGTACATTTATTTTTCTTTTCTTACACCCCCTAACCCCCCTTCCTGCCCCTCCACCACCGATCATTACCGGCCACCACTTGATGCAATATAGAGAAGGATTCTGTACTGGAGCTGACTACCTTCGATCTTGGGGAAAGGCCTTAATATAAGCAAATACCCAGATTCCTACAACTTTAGCTGGAGGAGTGACCGTCCCCGTCCCCACGACCAGGAGGTCGGGTTCCATTTGTCAATGGCATTTTTCGTGATCAGCAGTTCCATTTTTAATGGATTCCGTTTGGTAAGATAAGAGACCATGCATTGGTGTATGCCAATTTTAACATCAATTAATCACAATAGTAGACAGCCAGACATGGCAAGGTTTGCCTGCACAGCTGTTGGTTGAAGTGTGCCAGGAGCATTATTAGTTCACTGCAGTGACAGCTAGTTTAAAAATAAAAATGTGTGATCTGAATTTCTCTCTACATAAATCTCAGTTGCGAACAGAAGTCAAGATTTTGAGTTTCACAGAGATCAGAAATCTGCAGGTTATGTTTTGCCACTGATTTGACCTTACACAACATAGCCCTCAGATTGTACATGGAAGATGAAATAAAAGATGGTATGGAAAAATTAGAAGGCCACGGGTGAGACTTTATACAGAGGAGCAATGTAGTATGATTTCTTCTCTTTCTTCCTTCCTTCGATCAAGGAAAGGCTAGTTCAGGTGTTCACGGACAGCACAACTGCCATGTGTTACTGCAACAAACAGGACGGGGTAGGGTTGTGAAACCTTTGTCAAGAGGCTCTGCGCCTCTGGACATGGTGGGAAGGTCAGGGCATTTCCCTCATGGTGCAACACCTGGCAGGCTCTCTGAACGCCAGGACAGACAAACTCATCCATTGATGGCTAGCAGATTACGCATGACATCTTCATCTGAAGGTGGTGCAAGGTCTCTTCCGAGATTGTGGTGAGTCTTAATCATATCTATTCACCACCACGTGCAATGTCAACACTTCTGCGCACTGGAGGATGCAAGGCGGCTCTCGCTCGGATACGCATTTCAGCTCAAGTGAAGCGCATAATTCCTGTACGCCTTTCTGCCAATACCATTCCTCTCCAGAGTTCTCAAGAACATCAAGAACAACGGGGCCAAAGTCATCTTATTCTGAGCATGAGCATCTGTCCTCCAGTCAGGTTTCCATTTGGGACAATCTTCTGTTGCAGCAACAAGGCAGGGTACTGCACCTGAACCTGTCCACTCTCCACTTTCATGCGTGGAGATTGAGTGGCGACAGTTGAAGGTGTTTCCTCTCCCTCCACAAGTGTGCGATGTTATTCTGGCAGCCAGGGGTTCTTCTACTAAAACCAGCCACGCCTTCCGATGTTACAGATTTGTGGCTTGGTGTACATCCACATCAGTTGATCCTTTTATTTCTTTCCTTGGCCCGGCAAGGCTTTGCTTTGGGCACAGTAAAAGGATACCTGTCCGCCATTTCCACTTTCTTATGGTTGCTGGATCAATCTTCCCTGCTTAAATCACCTGTTGAGATTAGATTCCTTAAAGGTTTACAGCATATGTTTCCTTCCATGCCATTCATTATGCCCCAATGGGACTTGAAATTAGTGCTCACCTTCATTATTTGTTCTCCTTCCACAGCTGCCCTTTACAAAACTGCCTTCCTTGTGGCGATAGCATCTGCCAGTAGGGGTAGCGAATTGCAGGCACCTTTTGATTAATCCTCCCTACACTTTCCTCTTCCCAGACAAGCTGGTCCTTAGAACCTGGACATCCTTTTTTCCAAAGGTGGTCATACCTTTTCACGTTGCGCACAACATCACCCTACCTACCTTTTTTCCCCCTCCTCATCCTTCTTAAGAAGAGGAGATCCAAAAAATCATCTGGATCCAAAAAAGCATTATCATTCTATATCAATTGCACCTAAGAATTTTGAATGGACAATCAACTCTTTGTTGGATTTGTGGGGGCAAAGTAAGGGTAGGCAATTCCAAAGAAAGCCATCTCTCTATGGATCATCCATTACATTAAAATCTGCGACACAGTGGCCAAGTAACGGCCCTCTGAGGGCTTAAGAGTTCACTCCACAAGAGCTACAGCTGAGGCCAATACATTTGCTAAAGGAGTCCCAGTCCTGGACATCTGTCATGCAGCTACATGGGGATCACTGCACACATTTGCCACACACAACTGCCACGGCAGTCAGGTCTGTCAAGTTAGGCAATTTGCCCCTTCGGTCCTTCAGGACATTTTAGACTAAGACAGTCCGCAGACTCACCTCTGGGGAGAGTTGGCTTTTATATCTATTCGAAGGTAAGAAATGTGTTGCTAGAGGACTCTATCAGATGAACAAGTTCTTACCTTCAGCAACGCCTTATCTGGTAGAAACTATCTGGCGGCAGATTCCTTACTGAACCTCTCCATTCTGTGAACTGTCTTCTCACATTAAGAGATCCTTTGGGACCTCACTTTTGGCACACTAATCATTCATCCTCAGCTTGGTTTCGTGTTTCTGGTGCAGAAAATCAGTCAAGAGCTGAGATCAACGCACTGGAGTGGCACTTACATAGGCACCGCGCACGTCACTTCTGGCATTGAGAACGCTACCTCGAGCCAAATGAAACCACCTACCGGCATGCAACGGGATTGCAAAACAAAATCTGGATTCAGTTTGATGCCTCGGAAAATTCTTAGGTAAGGAATCTGCTGCTAGAGAGAGACTCTAGCAGATGAGCATAACCGAAGGTAAGTAACTTGTTCACCTATTGAAGGAAGTGTCTATTGAAAGTAGTGTTGCAAAAGTGATAGTGCTATGTAGTGAAGGACAGAGGCTGCCTGTTAATTTGGGAGGAGCAAGGAGCACTGAATATGGTGGTAGACCTCAAGCATCCTGACAAAGTACTATCCAGATGACGCAAGTTCTCAGTCAATTAGGTAGGAATTGGAGAAAACAAGGTGGATAAAAGTTACCCACAGCTACTCAGTAATAGGAGGAGGAGGTCTGAGTTGCCACGCCCTTTCGCGTAACGGCGCGTCGCCACGCAGAGCTGAGCTGAGCTGAGCTGCGCGCTGTGAGAGGAGAGCCCGGGTTGTTACTGCAGTCTTTTTGGAAAAGTTGGCTGAGTGAGTTGGTTGAGTACACCTGTGGTAAAAAAGCTCGGACCAGGAAGCCGGTGCTGTGCCGGAGCCCGAGGGACTTCGCAGAAGAGGAACCTATCTTGCCAGGGAGAGACGCATCGGGTTTCACATACTGCCCAGTGCCTTCTTGAGAGGTAACTCGCTCCGGTTCTCTCACGGGAGCTCGCGCCTGGCGCAGTGGCCCAGCCGACGGGCTGCTTGTGAGTTCAGCATCAGAAATCGCGCTTTGGGAGTGTTGTTGTTGCTCTTGAGCTGAAAGGATCATCGCGCACTCACGCATTTGGGACACAGGAGTGTTGATGTTCTTGAGCTGAAAAGATCATCGTACACTCGCACATCTGTGACACGGGGGGAGTTGGTGATTTCCTCCTTGTTCGCCCTTGAGTCAATCAGGGGCACACATCTCGCGCCACAGAGGGCAGCATTACTGGGGTGTTGAAGAGCACCAATTTCATTATTTCTGAAGGGAACTGGGCTGATAGCCAAGAGCATGACCAAGGTGAACTGTGTGCACAACAAGCATTCCTGAGCTGAACTTCTCATAACAAGGAGCCATTCTCAGAGACAGAAAAACTTTATTTGCTATATATGTGCTCAAACTACAGAACTTTAGAACTATAGAACTATAGAACTGTATTATGTCCATATAGAATAGTGCATCAATGCCGCTCGCAGCGTTAGGGCCTTGGTAAATCGAACTGGGCATTGCGGAAGTGTAGGGACTGCGAGGACCGGCAGCCTACGAACGCCCCAGCTGTGTCCTCTTCCCGGATCCCGCCCCCTGCCTGCAGCTTCATCAATGCTCGCGGCCTCCGCTTTGCGGGCGCTGCTCGTAGCTAGGACTTTGGTGTATTGAACTGGGCATTGTGGAAGTGTAGGGACTGCGAGGACCAGCAGTCTACGAATAGCCCCAGCTGTGTCCTCTTCCCGGATCCCGCCCCTTGCCCCCCATAGGTGTATAGGTGTATAGGTGTTCCCCATTTCCATTCCGCGGAACGCGGGTGCGCGCCTGGCGAAGCCCGGGCCAAGGGCGGTCCCGTTGTTATCAGTTAGAGATTGTGTGAGGTCGGACTGGGCCCCCCCTCTAACCTCTTAAGCTAAAGGACTGGATTACAAACTGTACGTATGTTACATTCATTTTATTCGTACAGATGACATCCTCACCTGTAATAGCTATTAATTTGGGCCTAGATTTCCTTTTGACGCAGGCTAACATGACAACAAGAGGAAGCAGAAGTAAAACGGCGGCAGGGGAGCTC
This sequence comes from Triturus cristatus, assembly GCF_964204655.1. Classification (NCBI taxonomy): domain Eukaryota; kingdom Metazoa; phylum Chordata; class Amphibia; order Caudata; family Salamandridae; genus Triturus; species Triturus cristatus. The sequence continues at coordinate 79,592,428 of NC_140586.1, read as the reverse complement.
CAGTTTACAGGCCCTTTGGATAATTTCATCATCAGGGCAAATTCCTTTATAGATCAAAGTATTTCCCTTATGGAACGTAGAGTGTCCCAAGATCTAGCCTTAGCAAAAAGATCTTCTATGGGACACCTAGCTACCGTGAAAACACCTGAGTGGGTCAGGGAGTTTGGATTGATTGAAGCTCGTGCCGATATCCACAGCCTTCCAAATGTTGTGGATTTATCGGCTTCACAACTACTATCCGATTCTGAATTAAGTCCTGAATTGGAAAAGACCCCAGAATTAGTTATACCACTTTATGCGAGCGGACCTCCATGCCACTAGGTGCTGTGGACACTCTTACAACTTGGGTACATTCTTATCATGGATCTGCACCCTTACTGTGGATCACCAACCTGATTAAGTATACTCCAATCAATTTGCCAGAAGTCATACATATACAGGGGCCAGTGCTCTTTAGAGAGCCATTTGGTAAAGGTGTTTGTTTCCCGGTGGTGTGCCGTACAGTAGCCTGCCATCTTGGATGGTCACTGGTCAGCTGGCAAGAGAGTGTCGCTTGAAAAGCAGGGTCACAGGATCACCACTTTCCAGCACAGGAGCGCACTATCGTGGGTGTAATCTGTCATCGCCAGTCTGACGCAGCGAGTAATCCTTTTCATCAGTTCCTCCGGTACATCGCTGTTTTGCCTACCTGAGGGGTGTAAATTTCGCTGGCCAACTATTCACCAGTGCTGCCACATTTCCTCGCCTTCCTCGTGCTGTGTGTCTCCCCCGCCGCCGCCACTGCATACTGCGGACGAGAGCAGGGGAGACTACAGCCCCCAGGATCCTTTGTGGCCGCTGACGCCGCCAACGCGCCCGGAGGCGCTTAAAAACTCGTGGCTTCCTCCGCGTCGCGGGACGCGCGCGGGCGTCGCCGGGCTGAGCCCGGGCAGAGGGCGGGCCGTCTGTGGCCGTCAGAGGCCAGAGGAGGCCGGGCCGGGCCATCACCCTTGGTCACCGAGTCAGGATCTGGACTTCTCCATATTTGCAAGAGGACATTTGAGATAAGTCACGGGGGGGCTTGAGGGTCATACAATGTTCGGTTACATATCGGATAATACCCACTGATTTGTGTTTGTAATAGGTTCATCATTAGTGGACTAGTGGGGATAAGGCAGCTCAAGGAGGGAGTGATACGATATTATAAATCCGTGAGGCCAAAGTTGTGACATGGGGAAAACAAAAAAAAACCCCAGTAGAACAGGGGTAGGAGTAAAGGGAACTCTAGACGCTTTTATCACACGAGCAGAATCCTTGTTGACACACGAAATACTGCTGACGGAGCGTAGGTTATCCCTTGACTCCCTCCTGGCACATAAACGATCATCGTTGGGGACAATAGCTGAGTGTGTTACACCAGGGGTTAGTACCCTTGAAGGTCAGGGCACCCCCACCCATAGTAAAACCAAGCATGTTATCACAGCACAAGTCCACACAAAGACGTTAGTAGATGGGGGACATGAGTTAATGGTACCTGAGGGGTCTCCAAGTTCCACTCGCCAACATGATATTTCACCCTCGAGATTGAATGTAATTGTGTTAGGAGATCTAGAGTCAGATACATCGGGCAATAGGGCAACTGGAGATGAAGAGCAGAACGGTATTATACCAGGGGGGGAGAGGGAACCGACACTTTATCAGGGAGGGAACGAGAAGCGATTACCCGCTCTAAGAAAGCGTTATCAGTGCCAGGCCCCACCCTAATCTCCGCACCCAGTGAGAATGCAAGGTCTCCGGCTATTTCACATTGCAGAGGAACGAATAAAACTAGAAAGGAAAACAAATCGAAAAAGGGAGGCCCCAGAAAAGACCCGTTAATTGCTGAGGAAGCAAGAATTCGCCCAACCTGTAAACAATGTGAAACTCGCTCTCCGGTAAATAGGAAGGAATGGTCACAGGAGATATTGAAAGTATTAGAGTCCAATATAGAAGCCCTTCTCCATAAACATCTGGCCCCCTTAGCGGAACACATTAAGAAAATTGATGAGAAAGTTAACAGGTTGTTAGAACCACATAATGGTGAACACCCAGTGTCCCAATTAATGATGAGTCAGGAAGGGTTAGGGAGCGCTCTGTGCCCTGCCAGTGCCGGTATAAATAGTAGTAGGCTGGCAGAGAGTGAGCAGAGAGTTGCTCCTATCGTGAGTAAGGACAAAGGTATACCCCCTAACACCGTACCCCCTTGCTTACAATACGAGGGTAATAACAAAGGGCTGGTAGTAGGCCACAGCCTTTCAGACGCACAGGTGCAGAGTACACCGGGTTTGCAGACGCTGGACTTGCCTCCAGCATCTTGCCCTTATACAATAGTCTTAGCGGGAGTCCCAGCCCATAATCGTGATAGAGAAGAGCCCACAAGTTCCCTGATCAACAAGATTAATCATTGGTTGTATAATAACGTGAAGGGAGTCAAGCTGAGGAATAGCCAAATCCTTATGGCAAGGAGGGTAGCTTGGGTTGGACCCTCAGAGAAAAAATTTGCAGGGGACTGCGTGATTGTTAACTTTAGAGACCCGCAGATGGTAAAAGAATTACTTACTTCTAGTTACGGGATTTTTGACAGAGGGTCGACAATAAAAATGCTTCCACTTAACTTCTTTTACAGGGACAACTCAACTGAGTTACGCCAAACGATTGGGAGAAGGGTAATACCCACTACAAGAACCAATAGTCTGGGGTCCGTCCCAAATCGGTTCACCCCACTGTTTGATGCAGCAGTGATGGATGAACTTGATTGACTGGCCCAAGGTGTGGATATGGAGTCCCCACCACCTCCAGTTAATTTAATCCAAAAGGAGATCGTGAATATCACGGGAAATACTCCTGCGCCTAATACCAATCAATACGAGGTTATACCAAACCCTTCAGTTAATAGCTTAGTTTATGGAGGGGCTTATCCTGCAGGATTTTCTTCTTTTTTAAAACAGCCTACCTTAGTCAGGAGCAAGATAAATTATGAGGTTGAGGAAATCAGGGTGGTATCATGGAATATTGCAGGAATCTCAACCAAACTAAAAAACAAGGAATGGTTAGATTTCAGTCAGAAATTTCACGTTATTTGTTTACAAGAAACGTGGGAGACGGATAGCAGTGCTCCACATCTAGAGGGATATAAAATGTTTTTCGTGTCTGCTCGGAAATCTACCATGGGAAGAGCGAAAGGGGGACTAATAACGTATGTGTCTCTTGCTTTACAAGGGACCTGGGAGGTCTTGGGATGGAGCTCGGATAATATACAGGGAACCAGCTACTGTAAGAAGGGCTTAAGATTTGTTTTGATAAATTTTTATAATGCGGCCTAGTCAATTCAGAGGCTGAATGAGCTTGAGGATAGATTGGCAGATCTACATTCCAGGGGAAATAATCCCCCAATCCTGATCCTGGCGGGCGATTTTAATTGTCATCAATGCCCACACCTGAAATGGGGAGGGGGTAAATGGGATTCTTGCCCATCCACCAAGGATTGGCACCTAGAACATACATTGGAAGGTAGCAAATTGGGAAATATACTGGGCACATATGATTTAATGCCCACGATGGATTTAATCAAACCTAGGAATTCTAACATCATTAACCCAACATTTAAAGGCAGGGGCAGGGATACAATTATTGATTTTATTTTTGTTTCACATTGTCTTAAATACAGGATCGTAGATTTTAATATAGAGATTAGTATTTTTAGTGACCACAACCCCTTGGTGTTGTCATTGATGGATGAGGATTCTTCCACACAGGCAAGGCCTAGGATGACGAGGGGCAAATTGGAAGCTATCGACCAGGGTAGGTGCATACGTTGGTCAAATATAGATGGGGAAGCAGTTTATAAAAAACGTATTGCTTCGCCCGATAGCGGGATCTGGATGTGCCTAGACCAGGAAGTCAAAGGTAAAAAACTGATAAGTGTCTTTGAAAGTATGGCAAGGGATATTGACAAGCTACTTAGGGCCAAATCATCACCCATGTCGAACCTTCCACCAAAATGGTTCGACAAAGCATGCTCCAGTGCCCAACAAGAACTAAAACGGGCACTCAAAAAGGTACCTAAAGATAGGAGTAGGATTGTGGAATGTAGGGCACAATATAAATTGGCCATAAAGAAGAGGAAACATACTATCCACTTTGAGGCCTGGGAGAATTTAAAGGAGGCAGCGGAGCTGAGAGACATGTCTAAATTTTGGAAGGTGATAAATGACCCAATTTTCCAGCCACTGAACAATGAGAAGATGGCTTGTAATATCCTGCCAGAAGCATGGGTCTCTCATTTCAAAAAGTTGTATAACCACAGCAGTGGAACTGCCCAACAAGCTATAGCTGTGGGTACTCTTCCAAACTCATGGGAGCAGTTTAAAGTGGGCGAGGTTAAAAATGGAATACTCGCCCTGACAAGAAACAAGGCCCCAGGTCCAGATGGGATTCCCCCTGATCTATTTTTATCCCAGGTTGAGCTGTGGGCCCCTATACTCACGAGAGTTTTTAATACAGCAGTGGAAGAAGGAATGCCCAGGTCCTGGTCAACCGCCAGCATTGTCCCCCTATTTAAAAAGGGCAATAAGAGCGATCCTCAATGTTATCGTCCGATTTCCTTAATTGATGTGTCGGCAAAGGTGTTAGGGAAGGTGATTCTAAATCGTTTAATGGACTGGGCAGAGGAAAACGAAATTATCACAGACACCCAGTACGGTTTTAGAATGGGCCGCTCCACATCAGACCAATGCCTCAACTTATATAACTTAATCGCAAAGTACACTGTGGCTGGCGAAGGCACAGTTTTTTTAGCCTTCATGGACCTCACAGCAGCCTTCGACCGGGTTAACCGAGGAAAATTATGGGAGATCTTAGAGCTGCTAGGGGTGGACTTAAGTATGATATTCATTTTAAAAACACTGCACATGAATACAACAGCCCAGGTTAGATACAGCAACGAGGGGAATCTCACCGACCATTTTTCTTGCACAGGGGGTGTGAGACAAGGCTGCATCTTGGCGCCTTTTTTATTTACACTGTATATAAATGGTTTGGATAAAGCCTTAAGAACATTGGGGGTTGATTGCCCGAGAGTGGCAAATAGAAGTATACCTGTCTTATTATATGCGGATGACGCAGTACTCCTCTCGCGTACAGGGAGGGGACTGCAGTCTCTTATTGATGGCTTTTGTGAGTTCATGGCAAACCTAGATTTATCCCCCAATCTAACAAAATCCTACATCATGGAAGCAGGAAAAAGACCAACAAGGAATTTTACTTTTAAAATTGAGGGACACAAACTAGAGAAGGTCGAGGTTTTCAACTATCTAGGGATAATCTTCGATAAACACCTCAATTTTAACACACTAATTTCAGAAAAATGCAAGCAGCATGTGAGCATAATGGGCTCAATTATGAACCGAGCCACGAGATTAGGCCGTTGGTCATTGATGGAAATATTGAATTTATACAATTCAATTTGTTGTTCCAAAATCATGTATGGGAGTGAGGTCTGGGGATTTAGAAGCATCTCCACTATACAATTGGAGGAAAATAAGTTTCTTAGGAGGATTTTGCAAGTTCCTCAAAGCATCCCGGCCCATATTATCCATGAGGAGCTAGGGCTCCCCTACATTTCTGATAGATTAAGTCTTAAGCCATTATTGTGTTGGATTAAAATCTGGACCAACCCTGAAGCTAGTCTAAGTAGAGAAATAATTATAGACTGTATTAACAGGGACAAAGGTCACAAGATACCATGGCTCAAATACGTGAAGGATAAGCTGGAATGGCTGGGTTTTGCCAGATACTTCAAGGATCCCACGTCCTTAACACCCCAGTTAAAAGCCACGATAAAAGCAGAATATATGAGGCGGTTAGCCTGCGCTCGGGAAGACAGCGAAATATTGAAAGGGTCAGTACGATCACATATATTAACAAAATCTGTTGTAGGTTTAGAACCCTACCTGGCACAGATCTATAACAAAAACGATAGATTTTCAATGACCAGATTTAGACTGGATCTTTTACACCACATTTTAGCTGTTCCTGCAGGGTTCACGAAAGATATTGGTTCAAAGGGTCCCTGTGGCTGCGATCTGGGATCTCCACAGGACACCCTCCATTTTGTATTCTTTTGTCCACTATATGACTACCCGCGGGCTCTCTTTTTAAAAACCATCCTAAGAGTGAATAAATTCACCCAAGTTAGGGTAGCACTCTTATACTTAAAACTTTCCGCGGACCCTTTCACTTTGTTCTGTACTGTAAATTTTTTAAGATTAGCAGCAAAATTGAGGAAATCTAGAAGGGAGGTGTAAGTAATCCTATTTGCCGGATATTACGGATGTGGCATCGGGTTTAAAGCTCCGCCACAAGAATGCTATTCATTGCGTACACAACAGGAGATAACCCGTGGATTTTTGCAATTGTTGTACTGCAACGTTTAGAGTATTTGGGATGTTATAAGAAGTCTCTTTTTATATAGGCCACGGCTTATTTTAAAATGGATTGTTTTATGTAGACTACGATCATGTTTTTTAATCGACGTTATTGTGTTGATATCCCATATTTTTATAGTTGTTAGCACCCCGCACTTTATAAAACTATGTATTTGTAACCTATTCAGATGTTTAGGTCCAACCCTGTTACCGTGTTCTTGGAAAGGCCCACTAGATATGTTTTATCTTAATGTTTTTATGATGAATTGTTCATATTACTGTATGTGTAAATATACTGTTCTTTTTCTGGATGTTTTAATATCCGAATAAAGATACCTTTGATGATGATGATAGTTATACCAATTACACCAGAGGAAACTAGACAGTTGAGAGGAAGGAGGGAGGGTGCAGTCCGGAAAAAAAGGGAAAAACCAAAAAAATCTAAGGTTAAAAAGATATGTGAGCTACCTAAAAATCAAAGGGAGAAGGTACATCAAATCGTAGAAAAAGGGAAACAAAATAGGCACATCACGCTCCCAAATTCTATACTGAATGACACCCTTGTATCTATCAGAGTAGAGACATCGGCCGATCTACCAGGGGGAAGCAAGATAAAAGAGGTCGATAGCCAACTCCTGATAAAATTGGCGGAGCTATTTAACCTCTACTTCTCTCCATTAGAAGCTAGATTACTGCAAATAGAAAAACAGTTAACTGAATTGACGGTTATCTAAAAAAAATCCACCAAAAAATGGGGACCCAAAGATTGGGGGAAATAAACTGACCACTGACAAATTAATAGGGCAACAAGCTAAAAAAACATCATCTGCAGGGTCAATCCCAAAACTGAATTACACCTATAGTAAAACAAAAGAAAATTGTAGAGAAGATCGTTGAATTAACCCCATTGGTTAGGCCGGAACATATTGTTCCCAAATCTCCGGTTTTAAATTCTAACAGAGACTGGAACCGGGGAGCCGTTGACGGCAGATTTGCAGTTAATTTGCCTCCTGAGGCCAGTCCTTTTGTGGTTGTGATGACTGGTGTACCGGAGGTGGCAAATCAGATAGCAGAACCAAGTTGGTCACTAAAAAATAAGGTCCAACACTGGCTGAATATAAACCGCCCTTTGCCACCTATGTGGTCGAGTAAGATTCTAATGGTACGTAGGGCTCCCTGGGTGGGGCACGGAAAGAAATCTATCCAGGGAGACTGCGTTGTGACTAATTTTGACGATCCACGCACAGTCGATCATATTTGCTCATGGGGATCTCCCGGGATGAATGAAGGTATAGGAACAAAACGCCTCTCCTTCTTCTATCCCCACAGGAGTCGTATCGCCCCAGTTCATGAGGGGAACTGGCATACAGTGGGCCCCCGACACATGGGAGGTGAATGGGAGGAGTGGGGAGGCAATCCTGCCAGGAATCAAGTAAGAGAAGTAGTTCATATGGACTATTGGAGAGGCCTCCCGACTATGAATAGATACAGCGGCCTGGAAATGGTCGACTGACCGTCATTGACTAAGGTGCCCTTGTGGTAAATGGGGAGGAATTATATCCCTCTCCCACACTGGGTGGCACCTTGGCGGGAAACGGGGAGGAAATAGACTTTTCCCCCATACTGGCTGACACCCTGGTGCGATGTGGGGAGGAAATAGTCCCCGGGTCCCTAGTGGGTGGCACTGTAATAAAAAACTCCCAAGCATTAAATGTCATCTTCTGGAACATCGCGGGTCTCCGTCCCAAGGTCGAAGACGGTAGTGCCCTGGGTTTCCTGGAGATGTATAAAGTAATTTGCCTTCAGGAGACATGGTCAACGACTGAACTCCATCTTCTAGGATATAAAACGTATTTTTCCCCAGCCCTAGCAGGCATCATGGGCAGGCCTAAAGGGGAGGACTGAAAACTTCTGTTGTGCAGCTGGATGTAAATGATCAGCTTCTCTGTCTTTCCTTTAGCAATAAAGAGACTATCCTTTTGCTCAACTTTTATAATAACCTAGCGGAAGGGCAGGTTCTAAAGGTTTTGTCGACTGTTCAAGACAATCTCTCCAAGCAGACAAAGGATTATGGAGAAATAGGCCACACAAGTATTGTATGGGGGGGATTTCAACCGGCATCCTTGCCCACAGAGTAGTAATAACATCTGCGGGTTGGTGGATGAACATGATGGTCCTATAGTCGATTTCAATCACTCTAGGCTAGGTTCCTACTTGAACGAAGTCATGTCAGCATTGGATCTCATTATAGTAAATAAATTGGAACCAACTCTAGACCGTCTCCAACCAACATACCTGGCGAGGGGGCACGAAACAACAGTTGACTATGTTCTAATATCAAACATCCTGGCAAGTAGAGTCAGACATTTCGATGTACTAGTCAACGTACTAAGTGACCATTCGGCCCTCCGCCTAGATCTTCATTTAAATTCTACATACTCTTCTCCACAGATTATAGCTTGTGCTCTAAGCCAGAATACTTTACATCTAGACAAAAAAAATGGTTACTCTATAAGATGGGAGAAGTTAGACCCTAGACAAATTACCGAAAAGGTAATTAGAGCCGCCTATCCATATATTATTAGATGCCTAGACCTAGAAGCCACAGAGGAGGAAGTTCTAAGTAACTTTGCGGTAATTCTTGAAAAAACAAGTGAATTACTGATAGCAAAGTCTAAACGAGAGCAACTTAGGAAGGTAGGGTGGTTTAACCATGACTGTACGGCAGCAAATAATACATTAAAAGCAGCACTGAGTAAATCTAATAGAGATCGACAGGAAATCAGCATGCTCAGAAAGGAGTATACTATTGTATGGAAGAAGAGAAAGGGCGAACTAACTCCATAAAAGCTCCCTAGAGAAAAACAGCGAGGCCTTTTGGAGAGTGGTAAAATCCCCATTTCTAGTTGATGATACAAACCTCCCAAAAATAGAAGTAGCAATTGAGGAATCAGCTTGGGTGGCCCATTTCTCTAAAATATTTCAGAAAGGCCCAGCACAAATAGGGCCTGAGGTATCTCATATTAGTAGTCCTTCTCCGGTCTCATATCCTATCCCGTTGGAATTTGACATTCCGGAAGTGCTTCGTGCATTAAAAGTGAGTAAGAACGGGAAGGCTCCGGGACCCGATGGGGTACCTGTGGACCTATTTAAGTACAATACAGATCTCTGGGCCCCAATATTGACCAGGGTGCTTATGGCTGTAACAGAGAAGGGCCTGCTGGATTCCTGGACCAGATCCATCATGCTGCCCATATTTAAAAAAGGAGACCGGCAAGAGGTATCCTGCTATCGTCCAATCTCACTGTTGGATTCGCTGGGCGAGGTCGTGGGTAGAGTGATGCTCGAGCGTCTACAGCGGTGGGCGGAGGATGGTGGGGCCCTCTCCGATCTCCAATTTGGATTCCGGAAGGGCTTTGGCACAACAGAACAGGCCCTGAATCTATCATTGATGGTGAGCAAATATGTACACGCAAAACGGGGCAAGCTATATATGGTCTATGTAGACCTGTCCGCTGCCTTTGATTGTGTTTCCCATCCTAAACTCTGGTCAGTTCTGTCACAATCAGGAGTTGATGCCCGTCTTGTAGATTTTTTAAGGGAGTTATATTCCAAGGCATCCGCGAGGGTATGATTCGGTGTAAAAGGCGAATTGTCTGCGTCGTTTGGAGTAGAGCGTGGGGTTCAACAAAGTGGTGTCCTGGCCCCCTTTCTCTTCTCACTGTATACAAATGGTCTGGAGATGGAGTTGTTGAGGGGGTGCCAGGACCTTCCGCAGGTAAAAAAACGCCCAATCCCCGCTCTGCTCTACGCGGATGACGCCGTGATACTGGCGTGTACCCCACGCGAATTGCAGAAGGCTTTGGACAGGTATGCGGACTTTATGGGAAGCCTTGACTTACATATAAATATAAAAAAGACATATGTAATGGCAGCAGGTATAGGGAAAAAACGGGTCAATTTCTTTCTTTATTAGTGCGAAGCAGCGGGGCTGATTGAGGGCCTTTGTGAAAGTATTCGTGTTAATCGCAGCGCCGTCATGCGCTGCAATTCACATGAATATTATTTCAAAGGCCCTCAATCAGCCCCACAGCTACGCACTATTAAGAAAAGGAATGCAGCAAATCTAAAGCAGGACGTGTGCTTTCTTTCAGACCCTGAAAGCACACGTCCTGTTGGAGACTCTGCATTTCTTTTATTGATAGTGCACAGCCGCGGGGCTGATTGAGGGCCTTTGAAATAGTATTCATGTTAATTGCAGCGCATGACGGCGCTGCGATTAACACGAATACTTTCACAAAGGCCCTCAATAAGCCCCGTAGCTACGCACTATCAATAAAAGAAATGCAGAGTCTCTGTGTGCTTTCAGAGTCTGAAAGCACACGTCCTACTTTAGAACGTGATGGGGCCACATGCGCTCGAGGCAAGTTTCAGACAAGCCTGTTCAGGCTTAGGGAAATGCATTTATCACGAGAACAGGAAAAGGACTGGCCGCGGTTTATATTATGTGAGTGAGTGTATGTGTGAGAGTGTGTAAATGTGTGTACCTGTGTACGTGTCTGAGTGTGCCTCTGTATGTCTGTGTTTGCCGGTGTGTCTGTGCACGTGCGTATGAGTGTGTATATGTGTGCGTGTGTGAGCATGTCTGTGTGCATGTCTAGTATGTATGTGCCTTTCTCCCCCTCTTCCAGGATGCGCTGTTTCCTCTCACTTTTTAAGATGCATTTTTATTCATTGTCCCAATAATCTGCGCGTGCTTACTGCCTGCAATGAATACCTGCTTTCTCTCATCCTTTCTATAGCACCTCCTCTCCTTTGCTCCGCTCTCTCTCAGCTATCCTGCTTCCTATGCATGCCTCCCATGACTCTATCCCCACACCATCGTCCCTGTCCATTGCCCATGAACGCCCTTCTTATTCCTTCCTCCAGTTTCTTCAGCCTGCGAGTGAGGCTCGCAGTGGAAGACTAATAGGGCCATATTGTAGGGTGTGTGCTCATATACTACACCTCAATTTTATGCCTTGCACATGACCCCCCGTTCCACTCGCTCCATCCTCCCCCTCCAGTGCACTTCACCCAGCTGCTCTTGGGCCCCCACCCCTCCCAGAAGAGGTGCCCCCTAGCCCGTAGTGAAGGGGTAGGCTGGCACCTGGCACTCTGTGAACAGGACTGGCAACAGAGCTGGTTCGTGCCCGTGGACAGCGGATAGGCCTCAGCCTCTGGGTGGGCACGTGTTAGGGGCATGGGAGCGATTTGTGGCAGTCTGGGGCATATTATCAAGCCAGGCGATAAAATTATCGCAGCTTTAGCGGCAGAAAACTGCCGCTAAAACGGCGATAATGTGAAGGATGTCTAACATGAGCTTCAATTGGAATTCAATTGAGCGTATTATCAAGCCTATTATTGCCGTTTTAGCGGCAGTTTTCTGCAGCTAAAGCGGCGATAATTTTATCGCCTGGCTTGATGATATGTCCCTCTGTTCTTTCTACCAAGTCTATATAGCGCCGAACTAATCCTTAAAGATCGATCCCTAATATGAGCCACATACACCCAACGTCTCAAAAGCCCTAATGGGGAAAGAAAACCTTCATTCTACGTGGAGTAAACAGGGGTGAGGGTGTACTGCTTCGATGTTTCACCCTAGGCTACAGCTGTTGTACCTAAGGCAATGACACAAATTATTACACTTAAACACTCGACCCTTCTTTTCAGTGAGAGGATTTCTATTACATGATTTACGGTCAGCTCATTGACTCTAGCGGTCCCTGGACCTATCGACCCCGCCCGGACCCTCCAAGGTGCAAACAAGTCATGTGACCATGTGAGCGGTGGCGGGGAGCTCCGCTCCTTTATGATAGGGTGTTCCATCCAGGGTGGGAGTTTGGGGGGTCTAGTTCAGGCACAGACAGGAAGTTCGCCCTCCCCTTCCTCCGCTGTTTCATGTCGAGCCACTGCCCATTCTGTGCTACCATCAGATCAACACATTATGTATCTCCTTCATGTGCCAGCCAGGGCGGGGGTGCAGGGTAACTGTCAGGTGGCGATGCTTCCTGGTCCACTCAACATTCCATTCAGGGACACAAGAACAATTTCTGTCACATGTGAAGGGTGGTATTGTTTTGTTTTGCAATAACACACATCATTGACAAAAATCGGCAATCTGCTAGCCAGGTGCACTTCGTTATGCTGTGACTCCCACCCCCCAGCCCTACCCCCCAATACTCCACCAATGTTATGAAGCTCTGTGGTTATACTGAATAAGTAGCTACCTATGTTATATGACATCTCTTCATTAATGTAATAACTGCACTTTCACAATTGCTTTATTAACCTTCTTGTTTTCTCAAATTTACTTGAAAATGCACAATTTGCCCACTCTTTTCTCAAAATGTTCTCGCCATCACAAAAGATAAGTAGTTACCATCTTTCTCACATCGAAAACCGCAAAACCTTCTTGCTGTTTTAGTCTTTAAAACTAATTCCAAATGAAAGGCAAAGGGAGCCTACCTGAAACTACAGAGGAGTTATTTTAATAAAGGTGTTATTAACAGCTGCTTGGGTGAGGAGGGGGGTAGAGAGTCCACACAGATCTCGCCCGGGTCCTGTAAGGATATTTGTGCAGTGTGTACCCTGTTTGTCCTGTGCAGCCCCCTCCTTCACCAGAAGAACAACTCGCAGTCCCTGTCAGCTCTGGCAAGGAGGTATCAGAGAGAAGCTGGTCTTATCTGCCAGAGAAGGCTAGCTCCTCAAAGTCAAGGAGGTGCATAGGTGTCCCGGAAATGGGAACATTTACTGTATTTATGTTGGGGGCGAAGCTACCAGAAGTGCAGCAGGTGCAGTGACACCAGCACACAGGGCTGGGAAGGGCTCAGCGCCAGCTGTGGGTGTTATTTGGGTGTTATTTTACTGTTTACATTGGGGCCCTGGTACACCTCCTCGTGCAGATCACGGCGTCAACTGTGACTGTGCACCCTGGCGAGAAAAGGCACTGAAGAATGCCCAGCCAAAAGGGAGTGGGGAGGACGCACACCATTGAGACTGACAGACACACACACACACAACACAAGTGCAGTGGAGTGGCAGGCTGAAAGCGCCTTTTCTGGAATCTGTGGGTGGGAGCACGAGACATCAGGCCTCCCCCTCAGCTCCTCTGCTTTAATCCTATGAATTCCTATTGTCTCACTGCCACACTCCGCTGTTGCTAAAGGCCTCTGCCATAGTGAGGAGTCACATGCAGCATCGCTGAGCAGGGCAGCTCTGGGCCTTCAGCATAAAGAAGACACACAGCAACAAACAAGCTGCGCACGTGCACTGCTTCAGTTCTGCTGTGTATCCCCTTCCCCAGTCCGCTATGACATTATACTGTGCATAGACGAAACCCGACATTCAGACATTCCTCTGCATGCACATATTGTTGTATTTAAAGTACAATGCCTTACAAATCTGCATATCCCCCTCAGCATTCCTGTGGATGCACATATTGTTGTATTTAAAGCTAAACATTTCTTTACAAACCTGCATTCCCCTCATTGTTCCTGTGCATGCAGGAGACCTTACATTCGCCCCTCACAGATGGAAGACTGCTTTCCGAGGTTACCTGTTCACACCTGAGCTGCTGCCAGTGCACATCCTGTGGATGCAAGCCACGCCCTTCCCTCTTCTCACGTTGGACCTGGGATCCGTGGGGCGCATGCGCCAACGCACACCTGTCAGTGCCTGATGCCAGACAGGGCTATTGAGGGCTCGTGCGTAATTCACATGCTTTTACCTGTGAGTCCATACAGCATTTACCAGGAACCCTCTCCAAGGCAGACATGCACAGTACAGCGCTTCCCACGCTCGGTCTCACATCAGAGCTGAGTAATCGGACAAAACGTAAAATGCTTACTTGAAACAATGACGCTAGCAGGAAGCCTCCTCGTTCCATTCCCCATTGTCCCACCTATAGCACTGTATGCCCAACACTTGCTGCACTGCTGTAAATTCAGCCCGACACTCACGATCACTGACTCCTATTACACAGGCATTGTCTTGGTGCTAAAAATGCGTGATTAGTGCATTTTAGTGTGGTGTTGCGGACCGCCCCTAATGCGTGCTACTTGGCAGGGTTGGAGTATTCATGTTAATTGCAGCGGACACGCGCGGTGTGGTTCCCGGTGCACATAGCTTTGGTTGCAGCGCACAGAGACCTTACACTGCCGCACATAGAGGAAAAAAATTAGAGGGAACATTGGTTACGACCCATTATCCCTATTTAGGCATCATGATAGACAATACTTTGAATTGGAAAGCCGCAGTTGAGGCACGAAAACATTCTTTCATGAGAGCCATCGCTACACTTATAAGTTTCTCCCAAAGGCTGGGTAAAAGGTCCCCGGTAGAATTGTTAAAAATGTATAGTGCTAAATGCCAGGCAATAGCCCTGTATGGGGCGGGAGTATGGGGGCACGCTGACACAAGTGCCCTGCAGGTGGCAGAAAATACATTTTTAAGGTTCCTTTTAGCGGCACCCAAACGTATTTCCACATTAGCATGCCACATGGAACTGGGGATCCCGTATTTAGGGGATTTGGCAAAAATTCAACCACTCCTTCTTTGGCGACGAACATGGATCTCTGAAAAGAACATATTAACTAAACAAATCATGACAGATTGTATGTTATTAGATCACTCAGTGCAAATTAGTTGGCTCCTCTATGTGCGAAATTTCTTAACTGACCTAGGGTTAGAGTCTTATTATACATCACCTGAGACAATCAGTGAGATTTCAAGGAAAGATCTGAAAGCTAGGGCACTGAGCCATTTAGAAAATTTAAGGCTCATGAATGAAGCAACGAAAGCTTCTGCCCAACATGCAATTGCGGTTCAGACCACCCTGTTAATTCAGCCCTACCTGACATTTGACCCCAAAATTTTTGAGAGACTTCTTCTGACGAGATTCAGGTTAAATCTCTTCCACCGATTAGTCGCTTTTCCTGTAAGAAATAGTTGGGACCCAATTCTTTCGCCATGCCCCTGCGATGAAATATCAGAACAGACTATACACACTGTCCTGTTCTGTAAGTTCTATCAGGGCCATCGCAAACTCTGGTTATTACCTCTGTTGAAATTCTGGGGCCTTAGGCGTTGTCGCCCGGCTATGTTACGACTCCAGTTTCTAGATTCCGAATGTATCTGCTATCATGTTGTTAATTTTTTTAATGTATTTTTAAAAATAGAACAAATTTGTGAATAGTCTTTTATCTGTGAATTGGATGATTTTTATGTACAGATAGTGACAACAAATTACAGTAATTCTGTAACATTACGAGAAAATGTTTTTAACTGATGTGTTGCTTTTATGGTTTTCTTATTTTGTAAAACCGAATAAAGAAAGAAAGTAAGTAAGTACTCAGTAATAGTTTTGATAAACTAAGAAGGTTCAGCCATTAAATAATCTTGAAAGAAGGCACCAACCCGGTAATACACATGGTTTGTAAGGTACCCTTGAGCTGGGAGAAGAATTTAACGCTTAGTTCCAGAAGGTTTTGCAAGTTAGACATCATTGAAAAAAGAGATAGAGTATGGTTGGTGCCAATGGTTTTGTTATGGAAGCTAGGAAAATCATTAAGATTGTATGTCAACTTGCATGTACTGAGTCAAAACATTTGAGTTGCTCGCCAACCACTTATGAACATTGCAAATATACTGGTCACGTTGAAGGATGATGGGGTTTTCAGCTCACTGAAAAGGCCAGCAGGTAATCATTTAAAGTTGAGCTGCATTGCCACTGTTGACATCTCACCTCAAATGTTACGACTCAGGGTGACTATCGCTACAAGCGAATGCCATTCAGTTTGGCGCCCGCATCTGCAGTGTTTCAAAACATTGAGCGTTATCTTTAATAGTGTGAGCAGGTTTGCCTTCTGATAGGCAACAAAATAATGGGAGACTAAAGGTTGCATACGATATTTTAAAGAAAAGTTGGTTGATGCTGAAAAAAGAGAAACAGCAGTTTGCTGAAGATGGTGTAGATTACCTTGGACAGCACATATCATAAAATGCAATAAAATCCAAAGGAAATTTGTTGAGAGTGATTGAGAAACCTCCATGCCCTACAAATAGTTATCAATTACAGTCCTTCCTAGGGCTAGCAGGGTATTGTGCTAAATGTATTCCTCTCCTTGTAAGTAAAACATCAGCCCTACATGAAGTTATAGAAAAGAATGAGAGATACGTGTGGAGTGTAGAATGTGAGGATGTAAAGAAATAGATGGTCAACGCTCAACCCCTAAAACCGTCTAATACCCATGATGTAAGCATCTTTATGACAGTTGTTGAGTTGTTTGGGACTGGGTGCTGTTTTGATACGGAAGAGGAAGCACGCTTGTGAAGAAATAGTAATGTTTGCATCCAGAGCTGTATGAGGGTCTGAATCGCCTTATCCTGTAATATAAAAAAAAAGTGGCGCTTGTAATGTGGTGGGGAGCGCAATATTCCAAAGCATATATACAGGGTACAGAATTCAAATTTGGACCAGAAACCTCTTGTGGATTTATTCAATACAAAAAGTGAAAGGAGAGCTACTCCACGCATAGTGAAATGGCAACACAGACTGCTAGTGTTTCTGTATCACCAGCAATATGTTCCAGTAGCAAGAAATGTTGCTGTTGATCTATGGTCACGGGTGCCACTATGTATGTGGGAGCTCGCTGTAGAGGAAATAGTATGCGAAGTGAGCCAAATCAGTGCTGTGTTAGACATAATAACCCTTCAGAGGAAGGTTGGTGGAAATGTGTCGATGAAGACGAAGCGTTTTGTATTCAGTTATTACATAGTGAGAGGGTTGCCCGCGAATGTAAGCTTTGAAGATGAACTTGGTCAGGTACATGTGTGTGTTGAAAGTGTAGATAGATCGTGTAATACACAGTTGCTGGTTTGTTGAAGTGGGCTGCACATATTACGTATGCCAATTGACCGGCCTACAAAAAGTGGTAATCTTTTCACTAGACTGCTGCAAATCTGACAATCAGTACTTCAGTGGAGTAGAGCACCATGTTCCATTGCTCCAGAAAACCCAAATTATGGTATAAATATAATCGATAAACCAGTTCTCTTTAGTAAGACAGGAAAAAAAACTTATTTCCATACATTTTTGATTGCATAAAAAATGCTCAAGCCCACTGTTCAGGCTTTTCTGCCCCTAAATGTTGCGACTAAATGGAAGAAGAAACTCTAGAGGTGGAGCCCACTACATGTTGCACATTCATCCAATCGTTTCCGCAGCAATTTCCATATAGGAATGGTTGCCAAGCACCGAAGAGTCATGGTATGTTATTTACCAACACATTTTTAGTTACTGCTGCGTCCTTCACCAAACCATCTAATTTTAGGAATTGACAGATTGCACAGCAAGAGACCTGATGCTGCTGTCGCATGGGCGCAGATTTGGCTGTCATAAAACCTTGCGGCTCCGAGAAAGAGGCCTTCCAGCCAATGCACTTGTTTCTACAAGGCATTAAAAACAGGAAAACCTTTTAAGGCGCAAGGATGCTCAGGAGGCTGTTCTCTATCGATGCACTTTTGAGTAGTTGGAGAGCGACAGATGCAGCCGCTTCCCACTTGGGTTCTGATATAAAGCATTTTCCTGTCGTAGAAGGCGGCTTTATTCCCAGATCCATTTCTTCACATTCATTCTCCTCCGTTTCTGTATTCCCTCTATACCCTAAGTGCTGTAGGCATCCACGTGCCCCCTCCGCGGAGCGCAGCGGCTGTTGCTGCCCAGAACTGAGGGGCTCCTGGGCACATAGTTGGCACCAGACGTACTGTGGAATAGGCCACTATCAAGCGCGTTTTTTGCTCACAGATAAATAACTAAGGGGCAGAAAACTCAGAGGGGACCAAAGGAAAATAACGAGTTGTCATTTGCAAAAAAAGCTGGCACATATGCTCGTTAAAAGAGACTCTAGAATCGTGGAGCCTGAGAGCTATTGTTAAGTTAGCAGTTCAACATGGCGCGATGGAAACCATGCAGCGACCACTTCATCGGCCTGCGCAAAGACACGTTGCCCGACCCTTGCACCGGGCTCTATGTAAGGGTGCTTGGGAGTGTTTGTAGAAGCTGGAGTATCCAGATAATTAACATATGTGTCTACCTTCCTGATAGAAATTGTCATAATATATCCAGTGGTCGAAGTGGGGGGAAAAAGTAGGGGAACTGTGGACTGGAGAATCAGAGGGCGGGGATAACCCGAGGATTGGATCAGTGGAGGGAGTCAAAGGTGTGGCCAGAATGTGCAAAACATCCCAATTTGTAGTATTCGTGTGGCATTTCACTGACCAGTTACAGTTTATTTAATTTAACCAGTGGATGCACATTATTATTTAAGGTTTTATATGAGTTATTGACATTTAAATGCATTCACAATGTGGGCTATGGTTCTAATCACATAATTCCCCAAATTCGCCAGCAAGTGGAATCACAAGCCATTTGTCTCCGAGCCATGGAGTTTCTGTCATCAGCACTTCTCCCTTTTTCCACAAGAGCAGTGCAAACATAAATGGCAACATAGCCTGGTTTGTAAATGTTTTCTATATAATTATGGCTCTGCCATATTTGCCACATAATACATCTGCTGCATAATCTGAAAATGTTAACAAGTAAAGTGTTTGTAGCTCAAATGAATCAAAAGTTACAAAAAAATGCTACTTGTGTTGCTGCAAAGTGGATGGTCTTTTGCAAAGGTTGACTGATCGCCCTTCTCGCTGCTGCATTTGAATGTTACACTGATACTAATAAGGCAAAATCTTTCCAGAGACAGTTAGTTTGTGTACAAATTTCAAAATAATAAATTATAAGAAAATATACTAAATTACTCTTCAGTTTTATTTTTGCTGCCTAATTTAGTCAACACTGCAGCATAATTTTATCCTCCTTTGCTGCATAATTCCAGTGGCCCCAAAGCAGGCAGCACATGTTAAATGTGCTTGTGCACTGAAGCAGAGAGACTGTCAAGTTTACAAGCTTAGTTTGGTGTGCGTGCAAATACTGCATTGCGGATCCCTGGTGAGTTGCAGCTACTACTGTTGAAACAATGCCAATGGAGGTATCAATGGGTGAGAAGGCTAGCCTCAAGGACAGGGTCGGCTTTAGTTCAGGTGGCGCCCTGTGCAGCAATGTTTGTTGGTGCCCCCCCAATGATCACCTCCGCCACCGATTCCCTCACTACCACCCTTTAACAGTGCCACTCAAGTCCCCATGACCATACTCTCTCTCAGATGCATTTCATTTGATTTACAGCGCCACTCATACGAGTGTAGGGTGTCAGAGCACTTTACATCACATACAATTGTGGAACCTACCCCCTGTGGTTGGCCACTACCCATGTGGGCAATGCATTGTCTGCCCCCTGACTAGCGCAACCAAGACGGTGGCACTTACTAACACCCTTGTATGGACGCAGATGAAACATACAAATTGTAATACATGCAACTGCGTCTACCTTATCACTTGCCCGTGCCAACTCAAATATGTGGGGATAACAACACGCCCTGTGAAATAAAGAATAACGGAGCACAGAAGCAATATTAGGTGTAAAAAGACAAACACCAAAATGTGTGCCCACTTCACAGAAATGAATCACACTATCAATGACCTACACTGGATGATTCTGGAATCCCACCCACAAATATGTAAAGAAGTTCTCAGGAAGGAGCAAAACTGGGTTTTCAGACTCTCTTCCCATATTACAGGACTGAATGACGATATCCGTTGGGGTGAGCTGAATCAATCAATGTAGTCACTGACGTAATTTGATGAGAACGTCTGCCACAATCACATAAAGGGGGATCCAAGCACATCATAAACCTGGGAAACGCGACATAAAAACAACTTCCCTTCTTATGTGCGCACCGGCCCAAAAACGGCTGCCTTCTGTATACCTTTACTCACACGCAGGTTAAGCAACAACGCGCTCTGTTGGAAAGCTCCCGTCAGTCCAGACCTACTACATATGGGGTGAGTGTCAGCTGAATTTCCGTTTCGGACACAACAAAGCATGCGCCTCCTTTACTATAATTGTCTTCTGCCCGCCATCGTTACGTGATAATTTCCGTATAAAGTCACGCTAATTGCCTGCATCGTGTGTATATATATGGGTGCACTTGTTTGTTACACGAACTATGGGTCAGGTGGCTACCCCCGTTTTGGTTTACAAACAAGTCCAAACATATGCCGCAGTAACCTTGTTGCATTTACCTGTGATTTATGTTTGTGTGTCTTGTACGAATCTTTATGTATGGCTCCTGAATGAATTCATGACTGGAGATGTTCTCCTAGTTTTCAGGGACGCGGATAACAGTAGATCTTGCCGCAATATTCACTACGGGCAGAAAAGAATTACTCAATCATGCCAATAATGATTTTTATAACTTCACGCCAACTGTGCTAGAACACACAGGACTTTTCCTGGCATTTTGTATTTGGAGCACATTGAGGCGCCACACAGAAGATAAAAATCAGCTCCCCTTATGGTCAATGATTGCCTCACTGCTGCCACTTTCAAACCGGGTCCACTTTGGCAACCAATCTGAAACTATCGGTCCTGACGAATTGCCACAAGACCCGTTAGGGGCTACTATACATGTGGACCCTTTCCACCACACATGCCCTTTAGGACCATTGTATCCGGTTAGGGATTCTTGTTTTTAGTTAGGTTAGTTGCCCCTAGGAATAAAATTTAGGCAATAGGGTTGCCCTAGACCTATTTTAGACACCACCTTGCACTCACTTCACTACCTAGTCCACACACCCACATGTACCAAACGGCTTAATCAAAAAAGAGCTCCGCCAAAGAGCCCCTTCGTGGGTGCCCATCAGGCATTGCAGCGCTGGCCCGACGAGGAGCAGGTCCAATGATGAAGCATAACATCCTTTGGGGTGTGTGAGGGCACTTCTTCACAGAACTGAACACTCCCACTTATACTTAGGAACTGCACACCATTCAGATATACTTAGTCCACGTTTGGGAGTACGTGTGCAGGACATGCTTAAACAGCTCCTGGTTCCTCTCTTCTGGACACTTTACATCACACACATTACACAGAGACAATCAATTATACGTGTGTAAATCACTGTATAGTAAAAGTTACATAAGACAAAGGACTACAAGATGTAGGAGACAGATGGCAACCATACTAGTAGGCAGTATAATTTATTAGTGATTGGTCTGGAGAAATCCTAACTCAGAATTTAAAAAGTAATACCATGGTTGGGTGTTCTCATTAATAATCAGAATTGATTTCTATCCAAATGAACACTTTTTGCAACATTAAGATATTCAAAGACTGGGGAAAAAACCCACAACACTCTAATTTATACCTTACAGTCTGCATTCTGCTCTTAGATGACAGTTAATAGGTCACTGCTCTATGTTAGAATTTTAACTTGTAAACAAGTATCACAAATGATCTCTTGGACAAAAGCAGTAACCCACTGACCAATTTACATTATGTGCACTTTGTGATCTGCAGGGTACATGTTCTTTGTAGCAGGCACATTAATCTCGGTGCTACCTTTCCATTAGTCAAAACTTCCACTAGACAAAACTCTGATCACTCTTTAGGAAGAACTTTAATCACCGGAGTTATCATTACATTTTTATTGTTGCCGAAAATAGCTGGAGGCCAGAAAGGAGGCAGCAAGCGCTTTTAAAACCATAATATACTTGCAAACACGACGCCCCCACCCAAAGTCAGCACCTGGTGCTGTCACACAGGTTGTACCTCCCTAGAGCCTGCCCTTCTCAAGGGTCCTGTGACCTCAGTGACAGAGTCACTGTTGCTCTACGGTGTGCTGCTTCATAGGCCTGCCCACAAGACTGGAGGTGAACTTCAGTATGGATTGTGGTGAACAGGCATCAAGGCCCACCTGCTGGTGCTAAGACACCAGGGCTTCTAAGGTCTTGCAGGGCCTTCTAAGGTCCAACGAGGGAATGTGCTCCCTGAGGAGCGTGGTCTGGGGGACTGGTCATGAAGGCTGAACTTCGTTCCCCAGTTCCAAATTCTGCAGCTCTGACCATAGTGCCACATCCTGTCCCCCACTGAACACCATACTGCCTCACTGAGAGAAACTCGCACTGCCTTCACCTACAAACCAATTGTGCCCCGCTATAAACTTCTTGATGCAACTCAATTCAAATTACACATTAGACAAGAGTAATATGCTGCCTAGAAAAAAAAGGACCAAACATCCTGTAAAAAGCAAAGCTTCGGTTCACACTTTGTTTTCCAATCCACCCAACAATCCGACATTGCAGTACCTACAGGATTAGTGCACTTCCCCACCCGGGGAAAATAATGCTGTTCAAAGAAAGACAAGAAAACAAAAGTAGCGCTTCACTGACAAACTATGTAAAGTGAAGCTAATTTGTTTAGCTGTGTATAAAATCAATCTTGCCACTTTGTGACCACTCTGTCTTGCTTTATTTAGTTATTTATTTATTTTTTATATTTTCAACCTTTTATTCCTGAGGTTTCACTTAGGAATAGAAAAATGTGAGAAAAAAACGACATTTCCATCAAAAGTTTTTTTCTTTTATGTATCCATTTCACAGGGGAACAAATAAACGAAAGGAGGAAAAAGAGGGTGAGAACCGTTTCTTGAAGTCACGGTTTTCAGTAAGTGAGGAGGAGCTAGAAAGAAAAAGAGGGTATAAGAGGAAGAGATAGTGAGCAGCAGAGCAGAAGTGGACACTGTCCTTGTCTTCTATAGGCAAGAAGAAAAAGACAGAGTCCTTTTCCTTCTCTGCCTCTCCCGTCCCCGAACAGCCACGGACACAGAGCCTTATCTGTAGGCCTTGGCTATTTCTGCCGTCCTTGGACGCATGTTCAAAAAAAAAAAAAAGAAGGGGAACGGAACCTATTGAATCAAAGAAGTTGGGGCACGCCGTGTCCTGCCGATCCCGCCCACTTCGACCATTGAATATATGAAGCTCTCTTTTGTTTGAGGAGCGAGGAGATCTCTAAGGGCTACATGCATCAAGCTTTTTTCATGTCGCAAACGGGCTGATTAGCAGAATCAGCCCGTTTGCAATCGGAAAAAGGCCTTTTCCGATGATCAAAGGCTTTGAATTCGCAAATTAGGTAATCCCAATTTATTGAGATTACCAACATTGCGAATGCATTTAGGTAATCGCAATTTGCGATTCCCTAATTATGATGCATCAAGCCTTTCCTTAATGCAAACTGTGCATTTAGGAAACGCTAATTGAAAAATGCACAAAAGTAAATTTTTCAAAGTGGTGTGCGGCGCACACATGCCCTTAGCGCATGTATATGGTGCACATGTGCATACTTACCTTTTTTTGGGGTGCATCAGGGACGCCGTAGGCCCTAGGGGTGGGCGGAATTTGCGAAATTCACTTTCGCAAATTATTGCGAAAATGTTAAAAATCTCCGCAAACACGTGGAAATATCGCGAAGATGCAGAAGTTTTTTTCCCGCCCGTTCGCGGTATTTTCTGCGTGGTCGCGGCTCGCCAACTTACCCATGCGGTTGCTCGCGGGCGCGGCCATCTTGTTTTCACTTGTCTCGCGGTGCATGATCGTGAGAAGAAAGACGTGATCGCGCGACGAATGACGTTACTGCGGGCGCGAGACAGCGCAAATGGCTACCAACAATCCAACATCTCGTGGAGAACGCAACCGGATCGGGAAAACTTGTCGGAGAATGCAGGGATTCAGGTAAGGCGATCGCGCGCACGCGAGAATGTATTATTTTACAGCGCGAGCAAGCAAAAAATTTCCGGTAAAATGCGGATTGCGGAAATGTTGACATTTTCGCGCTCTCCGCGGAACGCGAAAATGTCAAATGATCGCAATTTCCGCGAGCGGAACGGAATTTTAGCCCAGGCCTAGTAGGCCCCCTGGCACCCGTGGAATTGCCTTCAAAATTTGCGATTACCAATTTGATAATCGCAATTTGTGAATGCATTCCCATTTATTCCTATGGGCCTATAGGCCCATTGGGATGAATGGAGTGACATTACCTAATAGCAATTCGCAATTTGCGAATCGCTATTAGGTAATGTTTGGGAAACAGAATTTATTTTGCAATTCCTACATGCATAAGGAATTACGATTCCTAAATAGCGATTCCTTAAAGATCGCTATTTAGGAATCGCAATTTCTTCTGTTGATGCATGTGGCAGTAAATCATTTGTAAAACTCAGCTGGAAAGCCATCAATTTCAGTTGCGAGCACCAATCACCTGTTATCTCTTTAATAGTGAACTGCTTTTTAAAGAAAAGAAAGAGGATGAGCATCGCTCATCTGGGCCAGTGCCACATCTTCCAAATATGAGGAGATCTGGTCAGTAGTACGGGACCCCACAGTAGAGTATAGCTTATCAAAATGGCCTGTAAATACGTCTAGGATCCACTGCGCTTCTTGATGTACCTTGCCCTATGTGTCAGTTGTGGTTGTGATATTATTTGCTGCCCATGGACGTCTGATATTATCAGGTAACATCTTCCCGGATCGTTACCCCTGGCCATATAATCTGTCCTTGCCGTATTTTCCACAGTGGAGGCTCTCCTTATCAGTGATGTCTGAATATTCTGTAAATTTGTCTCTGATAAGAGCCATAGTTGGGGTGGAGGGGGTTTGTGTGTGATCATGCTATAGGTATTTGATTTCTATTTCCAAACTTGCTAAGTGCAACTGGAATGATTTTAAGACCCCATTTTTCTTGGCAATGCAAATTCTTCTTGTTACTGCCTTGAAAGCCTACCACTCTGTACCCACACTCTCCACCAATCTCACATTTAGTTTAAAATATTCAATAATGTTGGTCTGTATATCGTTGCATGATGAAGTATCTAATAGGGCCTCTAGTCCCTCAGTGTCTGAGGCAAAGCTGTTACAGCCAGTGTGGGTAATAACAGGTGAGTGGTCTATTTCTTTTACCCCTGTGACCCATAAGCACACGCCTTGTGTGGTTAATCAATAGTCAAGTCTTGACTAAATATTGTGGGGAGCAGAGTAGTATATGCCTTCTCGCGTAGATGGGTGGTACTGTCTCCAGGCTTCTATTAGTTTATGTTCATGTATTATCCCCTGTAGTGTTTTCGAGGCTGCATAACTGCTCCCAGTTTGCGCAGGGGATCTATCTATCCTATTTGCGCCCTGCATCACATAGACCCTTGAATATTCAAATCCATCTTTAACGACCTATAGATCTTTAGCCCAACTTTGGGGGTGTGGCTGAGAGCTAAATGGGTATATAGACAACAAAGGGCCCGATTACGAGTTTGGGGCAGCAGTGCCACGTCCGCTGTGCCAAAGCCGCACAAGGACCGCCAACCGTATTACAAGTTGAAAATGTGCAACTCCTAATATGGTCGGGGGTCCTTTGGCTGTTTCCATGGTAGTGCCTTGAAAACAGGTACTGCCATGGGAACGACCAAAAAGTTCCAGCACCTCATGGATGGTGACGTCCATGCTGTGTTGGAACTGGGGGGAATATAGACGGGGGACATAGGTGCCCTGTAGGGCCTTCTTTGTTTTTGCATCGTCAGATTTTTCATTGCGGGGCTCCGCCATGAAAAGGCTGGCGGCGCAAGAACTCAAAATATGCTAAGCGGGGCTGCATCAGTCCCTACTCAGCATAATGGGTTGTGGCGCTACTGCGCCACTGCCATGGAATGACTGTTCCCTGGCACAGCAGGCGATCCACCGCTGATACGACTTTGTAAGTCATAATCGGCAAAACGGTGGACTGCTACTCCTGCCCCACCGCGAGTCTGGCGATCACAAGACCGCCAGACTTATAAATCCACAATGATCCAGTCGGACCAGGGAACAGATCACCTTCAACAACTGATTTGTCAGGTTTTAGCTAACATTTTACCTTCAACATTGAGAAGGGATATTAGACGATAGGAGGAACAGACGATCAGGCAAACAGCCTGGCTTGTGGATTACCACTATTTTGGGCAAGTGTAAGTCAGGTGGTAGCCCCCGACAGTCAAGAGATTCCATTGCATCATACATGAGTGGAGGGACATGATTTAATGCTTAAAGTTTGATAAATTCAGCTGGAAGTTCATTGTGTTCCGGAGTTTTGTCCTATTGTAATTGAAGCAAGGATTCTACCTGCTATAACTATCTGTCTCTTAGCCAGAACAAGCCCCAGATTGACAAATGGTCTGCTTAGTTTCTTGTGCTTTGGTATAGGTAGTACTCCCAATAGTGCTTGTGGAATTTCTCTTAGAATGATCCAGCCCATAGCTTCTTGTAAGCGTGTAAGGACTTCCTCCCAGTAGGGGAGTAGTAGTGAACAGGACCAGACCATATGAAGGAAATCCGCCCCTCGCCCGTGATAGAGCAAGGTTTCGTATAAAAAGAAACCTGCTCGTATGCAATCCTCTCAAATAACTTGTAACATTATAACCAACATGTTTGTGAGTACTAATTTTGCATTACACTTTACATATTGTATCTAGGGGAAGCTTTTCTATGTATTCTACTAACCAGTAACCCGAGTGTCTTTAAAATGGCTGCCAAAAGGCAGGAACTCTTGCGTCTACTGCATCTATGTAGTATGACGTCTCCTGTAGCTTGGTGGGAAATCTTTGCAGCTGCACAATAGCTTTTAACATGGCTGCTCGAAAACCTCGTATTAACGCAGATGCCGTGCTGAAACTCATCTATGCAAGTTTTACTAAGCCATTAATGCAAAGACTATATTAAGTAAATGGGGTTAGAGTAGAAGTTAGTGGTATACAGTGAATTCATTTAATTTTGTATTCTAACATGTTCTTCTCTGACTTTATTAATAGCTCGCATTTGGGCCTTGGAGAGTGACCGATGTCCTTATCTTCTGCGTCAACTATGCATGCACGCGACCTCCTTGTTCTGAAACTAATGAAAATCATTGAATGGCTGCCAATCCATGTGCTCAACAAGGACATGGGAAGATCAACTCCTGACCCTACGAGAGGAAGAACCCGAAACATTGTATTACAGATTTATCGATCCACATATGCCAAGCTTGTGGGAATAAAGCTTGTGGGTATTAAAATTAAGGGGCGGGGAATTAGACAATAGAAACAAAGAAGATTATTACACTTAGTATGGTATGATGTCCTCACCCCATTGCCTGGCCCAATCAAATTGAGGGGTGTAAATGGAATTGAAACATTTGGGGGTGGATCATACATTTTAATTGGTATAACAGAGGTAAGTTCTAGTTAGTTAGACACACTTGACCCACTTGATGCCGATGCTATGCTGAGATGCTGCACGATTTTGCTGCAATCTGATTGAAGAATCCAACTCTAGGGAAAGATCGCGGAACAACCGAGGAGGCACATCTAGGAAGGGGTCCGGACGAGCCCGAGCCGGAGAGAGTAGCACCAGAGAGGGGTGTAACGCTGGTGTTACACTAGAAGAGGTCACCTTCCCGGTCCTGAACCTGTCCTGAATCCTTGATACGCTGATGTCTAGGTCCTCACACCATTCTAGATAAATATAGTTCTGTGGGGTGGTGCTTCGTATTTTGCTCTCTGTTTTTTCTCTCCTCAGGCACTGTCATCACATGAGATTAATTAATGTGAATTGAATTATAAACTAACTGAACTACTTTTCCTGATGGAGAATCTTAATGTGTCTACGTGTATTTTTATTTGACTCACACATTTTTTAATTTAGATAAACTTTTAAAACTCCTACTAAGTCTGTGGTTCTTTGAATAAAGTTAATGTATTGTTTTTTACTATTATCGTTTCCTCCCTATTCTAATCTACTACTAGATCTTTTGACACGTACATTTACTTAGGAGATAGGGTTGGTAAGATTACTGGTATAAAAGGTCTCTAAGGTAAATCAAAATTGATGACCAGCGGACATTTGCTAGCTCATTGAATGTCTGAATGTATCTGGACCCAAATGAGTGTTGTGTGTATGTATATATAGAGCTGGTAAACTTTGCAGCATCAGTTTTTCTTGGTAGCAGAGGCATGGTTAGTATAGTTAGTTAGGTGAGGATTGATTTATGTTTTAACCAAAACCCGTTATGTATTGTTTTATGTTGTCTGGAAATTCCCAGGAACATTGAATTGTGGGTGGTAAATGGAAGCCACACTGCAGTGAGGTTATTGGTCTGGATCGAGAAAGTTCTGAAAGTTACGCAGGACTAGAAGCACTATGTTAGGGAATAATTTCTTGTATGCTAGTGAGAGTAATTGATAGCGAGGAGTTCGCTGGTGAAATTTTGGTATTATATCACCTAGAAAGGGTAATACTGAAGGAGTAGCACGTTCTCTGATGCTGGTGTGAAGAGTGGACGGAAAGGTTTTACTCATAGTGTATGAAGAGTAAGCGGAAGGGTTTTACTCGCAGTGAAAGAAAATGTTACTATTCTTTGAATTAGTGGGTCAGACACAATAGCAAATGTGTATACGTTGTTAATTAATGAAAATTGTGTGAAAATGTTGTGATAAATTAAGTTTTCGCATTACCTTGTGAAGGAGGGGTCAGTTGAGGATGCTGCACTGACTGCACTGAAGAGCCGCTCTGGGATTGGTTGAAACAGCGGGTGTGTAGTTGATGCGAAATTGTAAAGGAGGGGTCGGTAGTAAGGAGTGATACTGACATCACAGAAAAGCTGTGCAAGCATTAGCTGAGGGAGTGAGTAGAGTAGAAGCTGATTGGTCCTTGGACTAGTAAACGCGCTGGTATTGGACAATCATTAGAATTAAAGCGAGCGTCTGATTGGTCATCAAAATAGAAGTCCCAAGAATAATAATAGATAGTGGAGTTTGCATGTACGATCCTACATTAACAGGGACTCGTCCAGATAGAAGATTTATAGGGTTTGCTTACGAACAGTACCTTAATAAGCACAAGCACGCAATGTACAGAGGAAAGAGAAAAATGTCATTTATGCAAAAGGTTAAGAATTATTTTTAAAAAGACAAAGCCATTAAGAGTAGAGAAGGGATTCTTATTCCTCCTCCAAATACGCCTGCATCATAAATGATGGTGGAAAGAGGCTATCATACCTGTGTATGGTTAGAAAATTGGGTAGAATACACAAAAGATGATGGAATATTAGCATTTCCTGAGTACGGAAGCTTTAATGGAAGAATATTGTACAATTTAAGAACACGGATGAATGAATTAGAACCCAGACCTAGATTGACTCAGTATAGAAGAATGGGAAATGGAAGCTTTTGAACGTGATAGACCATGAAGTAACAGGACCTTAGGCAAATATTATCCAAAATTTCCCAGAGAGACTAGAGATAGTCAAATGAAACAATGGAAACAGGCCATGGTGGCAGAAGGGTTATATCTTGTATTAACATCAGAAGAGCAGACGGGAGGTAAATGTACAGAAAAAAACAAGCACTTAACCTTGCTAGGTAGCGGAGTTGCAGAAGTAGGATACTTAGAAGACATATTGATGAAAAGTCCTCCACCTTATAATGATGGATTCAATAAAATGATTCCTAGTGCACCGATGATAGGAACCCCTTTGGTTCCTCAGATAGTACATGACACAGCAGACAGAGTACTTCAAGAGAGAGAAAAGGAAGCAATAAATAAGAATAGAGATGAGTTGATCCAGAAAATAGCTCAAATAAACGCTCATCCAGAAGCATTGACCATACCAGTAACAATAGGTCCGGTAGTCCCATTGTATGGAGAAAAGTCAAATTGTCCCAAAGTTCCTGTAATACCTACCCCAAGGATAGAACCTAGAAAAGAAAAGGTAATAATAGATGATCAAGCAAGTGAATGTGAGTCAGTAATATCATTAATGGATTTGCCCATAAGAGAGCCAATAATGGAAACCCGAGGAGAAATTTGCCCAGTTGTTCAAAGTAAGTTAGATTGGCAAAGTCAACAGGAACTAGAAGTGCCACAATAGTAACCCCAGAATATATAGAGAGATGGTCTCAAGAAATAGAAAAGCCAAAGTCACAGCCAAAATTATTAGATATTTTCAAATTGAGAGTAGAATTGGAAGAAATGGTTGCTGGGAATGTGGGTTTAGACAGATTAAACACGTACAGTGAGGAAGAATTACTGTTTATTTGTAGAAGCATTACACGTAACACAAAAGCATTCCATGAAAAACTGACAAATCTGAAATTGGAATTGACATAGGGAAGTCAAAGGAGTTGCAGAAACCATATAGAGCAGAATTTTCTGATAAGGATTTGGAAAACAAGAATGTCTGGAAGAAAATTACTTATCAGGGAGCTGTTATTTCTGTAACAAAAATGGGGGGATTTTGAAATATGGAAAGTTAGGTGGGCAAAGAAAAAGGAAGAAGCACAGGTAAATCGAACGACATCTGAATATACCATGAGGGAAACAGAAAAGGCTGAGAGGTTGTATCCAATGAGAGAAGTACCCGGAGGTGGTTATGTACATATACCATGGACTAGACAGGATATTTTGTCATTTACAAATGATTTTCCAAAACTTAGAGAGAAGCCAGTGGAGTGGTACAGACAAGCTGAGAGGTTTGTGAAAGTTTCAAAGGTTTTGTTAAAAGATCTAGATGGTCTGTTTGACATAGTAGTACCTGCGGATTTGTGGACAGAATGTAAAATTACTATGGACTAGCCTAGTGAGGAATATCCAAGAGATTCAAAGACAGGAGCCCCGTCAGAAGATGTAATGAAAAAATATCATTAGGTGATCACTTTTCTGAAGAGTAAAATTCCCCCGAAAGAAACTGATTGGGTAAAAATAGACAGAACAACCCAAGAAAAGAATGAGCCTGTACATGCCTACTATGAACGTATTTTACAGGTGTTCAAACAGTATAGTGGGTTTGAAAGTTTAGAAAACCAGGAAATGACTCATTTTTGTGTATCGATTTGTGACAGGGTTAAGATTGGATATATCACAAATGATTAAGCAGCACATGCTGTGTTGGCAATCAAAGCCCATTGATGAAATTTTAAAATATGCCAATTATTGTGGGGATGAAATAGATAATAAACGAAAAACCTTAGAAGAAAAGGTAATGTGTGCTCAAGTAAAATTAGCTGAGCGGCAAGAGCTTCAATTGAATAAACAGTCAAAAAATCAAGGAAGAGCACAAGGTCAAGGTGACAATAATGGGGGAAAACCACGGGGAAGACTGAACAGGGAAGAAGCAAAGAAAAGGTTTCCCTGTCATGGGTGCGGGTAGTTGGGGCATTGAAGAACGAGTGCAAAATCGTACAAGTTAATAATGGCCCGAATCAAAATTTAAATCCACAGACGCAGAATGAGGTGTTAATGAGTCATCAGCAACAAGGTATAGATCTACAGAGTCAATTGCTACCTGCCCCTAAGTCAAATTTTGTGAGTCAAGCCAAGTACAGTGTTGACACCGGATTTCCAGAAGGAAGTGGTGCAAAACATTTTGTAACATCGCAGTTTCTTTTGCCGAATCCACTAATTGATTATGAGCAGGAATGACGGTGCCTGAGGCGGGAGGAAGGAGAGTGCGTACTTGGCGCATCCCTACCGGTAGATCAGTCTGGTCCATACGTAGAAGGTAAAGCAGAAGGAAATGATATCACTTTCTTGTTGGATACTGGTGCTACCAGGTCTACTGTGAGAACAGTAGACATTCCTAACCTGCCCCTCTCGGGTGAAGACATCCAAGTCGTAGGTGTTTTGAACAAACAGATTAGAACTCCGATCACAGAACCAATGGAGGTGCAAATTGGAAATTTTAAAGAAATGCATAAATTCGTGGTATGTGACTCAAGCCCTGTAAACTTGCTTGGAAGGGACCTATTGTGCAAAATGAATTGCACCATATTTTGCACACCGGATGGTGTCGCAATACAAACCCCTGATGAAGAGGGAGTTTACAAGTTCATGTTAGCTAAACAGGGGACAGAAGTAAATGAAATGTATACAATGATAACCAAAGATGAATTACCTGCCGTAGTCAAACTAACTGTAAACGCAGAAATATGGGATTTTACTGGAAAAGAAATAGGATTGATGGCAAATGTAGATCCTGTAAAAGTGACAGTGAGAGAAGGTGCTGTTTATCCGAATACTCGACAATACAAAATGAATACAGAAATTAAGGCAGGTGTTGCAGCAGAGATTGAGCGATTAGTCGAACAAGGCATCATGAAAGAAATAATGAGTAGCCCTTGTAACTCACCTATAATTGGCATTAAGAAACCTAATGGGAAGTATAGGGTGGTTCAAGATCTTAGGAAAATTAATAAGATTGTTGTACTATGCTATCCAGTAGTGCCCAACCCAGCTGTGATTCTTTATCAGATACCATGGAAAGCAGGTTGGTTCACAGTAATCGATTTATGTCATGCACTCTTTTCTATTCCATTGCATCCAGATAGCCAGTTTTTATTTTCATTTAAATTTGAAAAACATGTTTATGTGTGGAATCGTGTGCCTCAAGGGTACACTGAAAGTCCTTTAATCTTTAATCAGATTCTCAAAAGAAGCCTTGAATCTCTTGTATTGCCCAGAGAGTCAGTCCTGGTGCAGTATATTGACGACCTATTGGTGGCGTCAAACACATGAGATGACTGTGTTACTGATTCAATTGCACTGTTAAATCATTTGGCAAAGGGTGGACATAAAGTGTCCCCTGAGAAACTTCAGTTTTGTAAAAATTCAGTTAAATATTTGGGACATCAAATAGAGAGAGGAATTAGAAGAGTGACCTCTGAAAGAATCAGAATAATAAGACAAATGCCGTTGCCACGAACCCAAAAAGAAATAAGAATGTTCCTTGGAGTTGTAGAATATTGTAGACAGTGGATTGTAGGATTTGCTTTACTAGCTAAACCCCTGATACAGATGACCAGAAAGAGAGCGAAGTACCCCATAGAATGGGATGATGAAAGCATGGGATCATTTAGAAAGTTGCGAGATTATTTGTGTGGAGCACCTGCTTTAGGAATGCCGGATTATTCAAAAGAATTTGCATTATTCTGCTATGAGCGGGGTAATTGTGCACTTTCAGTTCTGACACAGAGACATGGATTAATGAGAAGACCAGTGGCATATTTTTCTGCTACCCTAGATCCTGTGGCCTGTGCATTACCAGGTTGCCTGAAAGCTGTAGCTGCAACTTGTGTAAGCATAGAACACAGTGAGTCAATTGTGATGGGACACCCTGTCAAGGTGTACGTTCCTCATGCTGTGGTGATGTTGCTGACCAGAACCCGAACGCAGTACCTTACTCCCAGTAGGCTGACAAAATATGAAAGAATAATACTGGGGGCTGAAAACGTGACTATAGTGAGGTGTACTGTTCTTAATCCAGCCACTTTACTACCTGATCCCTTCCAAGAAGAAGTGAAAGATGAGGTTGAACATGAATGGCTTGACGTGACAGAACTTAGCACCAAACCACGTCCTGACATACAAGGGGAACCCTTGAAAAATGCAGATCATGAGCTATTTGTAGATGGCTTATGCATGCGACATGAGGAGGGAGGATTGAGTGCTGCTTACGCTGTATGTACATTAAGCGGAATAGTCGAAGCATCCTATTTACCAGAAGTCAGATCTGCACAAGTAGCCAAATTGATTGCTTTAATTAAAGCATGCAAAATTGGGAAAAATTGAAGAATAACCATATTTACTGACAGACAATATGGTTATGGGGTTGTGCATGATTTTGGCCAGCTATGGATGCAAAGGGATTTCTTGAATTCCTCAGCAACTCCTATTAAAAATTTAATTTTTGTGAAAGAATTAATTGAAGCAATTCAATTACCAAAAGAGGTGGCCGTGGTTAAGTGTGCTGCTCACCAATCAGGAGATGACTATGTGACAGCCGGTAACCGATATGCTGACCTGGTTGCCCAACGCTGTGCGAGGCATAAAATTGCCCTAAAAAAGAAAATCGAAACTTGTGGAATCAGCTGCCAACTTATGCTACTTGCAGGTGTGGGAACTTGGGAGGAGGTAAAAGATCTGCAGGATGCAGTAGACATGAGAGAAAAGGAAGAGTGGGTGAAAATAGGATGTCAAAGAAGGGCAGAAGATGGTGTGTGGGTTTGTTATGATGGCATACCAGTAATGCCAGATAGTATGCTTGCCCCGATGGCTAGAATGTATCATGGAGACACACATGTGGGCAGAGATGCAATGATTCGATTGTACAGACAAGATTGGTTTAACGCGAAGTTCAGGAATGTAGCAGAGAGTCTTTGCCAAAGATGTTTAACAAAATGAATCCTGGCAGGAAAACTGTGGTTAATATGAGAAAAATTGGAAAGGCAGAAGGTCCTTTTGTAAGACTTCAATTAGATTTCATTCAACTGCCTGCTTGTCAAGGGTTGAAATATGTACTTGTCATAGTTTGTTTATTTTCAAAGTGGGTGGAAGCATACCCGACCTGAAGAAATGACAGCTTGACAGTGGCCAAACTCTTATTAAGAGAACTCATCCCTAGATTTGGTTTTCCTGTAACGATTGAATCAGATAGATGGTCTCATTTTAATAATTAAATAATTCGACTAATTCGCGAAGCATTCAAAGTCGAACAAAAATTGCACTGCGGTTACCGTCAAGAGTCTTCTGGGATGGTAGAACAATTAAATGGCACAATCAAGTCAAGACTCGGAAAGGTGTGTGCATCCACCACACTGGAACGGCCTGATGCTTTACCTCTGGTTCTGATGGGACTCAGAAGTATTCCAGACAAAAATACTGGATTGAGTCCCCATGAAATACTCATGGAAAGAGCCATCAGACAAGCATGTGTACCAGGACACACGCTGTTGAATATAACTGATGACTTGATTTTGGAGTATTGCAAAGAATTGGCTGACAGAGTGCGTTCTATCTCTCATCAGGTTGGGGAAGACGCAGTCAACAGACAGCTGAACCCAGCGCATGATCTGAATCACGGTGACTGGGTAGTTGTGAAGAATCACACTCCACAATCGTGCCTAGCACCAAGGTGGGACAAACGGCATCAAGTTATACTGACTACTTCAACAGCTGTAAAGTGTGCAGGGTTGCCTAATTGGATCCATGCAAGTCATACCAAAAGGGTACAAGCTCCTGAAGAAGAAGAGTTTCAATTGAAACGAGAATTTGAAGTTGCTGAAGGTTGTGCAGCTGAAGAACGACCTATAGAAGATTCTGAGGTAGCTGCCCAAGAACAACCAACGACTATTAGGGAACCTGAGCAAGAACAATTAAGGAGAGAACAATATACTCAGACAGAAGAAAACAAAAGCCCCATTCCTGAGTCTGAGGAGGGACAGATAGGGTTTAGAGAAAACGTTCAGGCAGAAGAAGGTAAAGAGGTAAAAAGACCTGAACAGGACCAGATAGGCATAGAGACACAAATTCAGGATACAGAAGAAAAACCAGACATCACCAATCCTGAACAGGGTCAGATTGAGGTAGATGAACCTATCCAGGCAGAACGGGCCAGAACAATAAGCCCTGGACTACGTCAGATAGAGAGGAAATCTGAAGCTGAAGATAATCAAATTGTGCCGGAAATAAAGGAAAATAAAAGAAGCCTTGAAGAACCTGGTGATGCAGTGCAATTTAAGAAAAGTCGAAAAGGTGATAATTGGCCACGAAGTATCAAAAGATTGAAATACCGTCTTAAGACAATCAGTGAAGAACCTGATCAAGTAAACGAAATATCCTGTCAATCTGGACCTTCCTCCGCAACACCAAAACGAAGGAGTTAAAGGTTGAAGACATTGAATAACAAATTCAAGGGTCCTGAGTGGACATATGTCATTCTTGAAGACTTTGAAAATCTCGACTTAAATGAAGAAAGTGACAAAGAACTGAATGTTGAACTAATTGATGAAGAAGTGAGACCGACTTGAAGGAGAGAAGACGCTTAAGGTGTTATCCCATACCAAGTTCAGATTTAAAGAAGAGACAAATCTAATTGTCCAAAAATGTCTGATGCTAAAGTTACTGGAGAACCAAAACAAGGCTGTATAAAGAAATGTTGTAGAATCTGTATATGTAGCTTAGTATTAGTCCTCATAATATGGGTAATATTAGCAATAGCTATTCCTTATTTGATGGATAGAAACAAACATAATAGTACTAATGCACTTACGGAAGTAGCAAACATTAAAGGAGATAGAGTAGACTTAGAAACACCAGACGAGTTAGATTTAAACCACACTGTAGATGAAAACGAAACTGATTTAAATGTATTTGCAAATCTCTTAGTACATTATGTAGAAACAATGGAAGTTAGCATGACATTGCCAAACTCAGTAGCTGAAGGGGTAACTTATCACCACTTACCTTTGACATATGGTATTTCATGTAGTGTATTAGCTATTTTATTTTATAGAACTGGAAAACTGCAGTATTATTATTCAAATGTGGATGTAATATTTTCAGAAATCCCTATGTGGAAGAGCATGAACCCTGTCCTTAGTACTAGAGACTCAAATTCATGGGTGAATATTTCCTAACAATGAAGACAATAGATATAGCCGATGCACACAAACGTAACCTAACATGTAAATTGCATGAAGAAGAAAAGATATTTTTTAACTTAGTAGAACAAAGGAGACAGGATTTCCAAAGAAGGGCCTCAGAACCGAAACCTCAAATACCTAAATGGGCTGAAAGTGAAGATCTTTTGGTAACAGGCAAGCCTCATGCTGCTAGGTCACTAGATTTTGAAAAGAAAGGGAAAATCTGTCTCCATAGACTTAAAACAGAATATAACAATGCATTTATTGGTTTCAGTGAATGTGAACATAACTTCTTAGTAATTGGGGGATGGGGACTAAAAGGAGTAACTGATCCAGTATTTCCTGGAATGTATTATATTTGTGGAAACAAAGCCAATTTTAGATTGCCTGATCAGTGGTACGGAAGTTGCTATTTTGGAATAGTATTCCCTAAAGTTTATCATGTTAAAAAGAATCACTGGAAGTAATAATGACAGTAATGGACTAACCCGATATAAAAGAGCTCGTTTTTCGGAAATAGTAGGTGATATATTTGGTGCATTGATACCTTCAGTTCTGCTGAATTCTCGAAAAATCTGTCAATTGTCAACAGTCGTTGATCGGTTATCTACTGACACTGCTGGAGGATTTTTACTGATCAATACAGAATTAGTTGCTGTTAGATCTGTGGTCTTGGAAAATGGACTTGCCCTTGATATCTTATTAGCAAAAGAGGGTGGAGTCTGCAAAATGTTGAAAGCGCAACATTGTTGTACGTATATACCTGACAAAAGTGTAGCAATTGGAAGATATATTAAAAATATTACACATTTGGAAGAAGAACTAAAACCACTGGAGGTTGACAGTGTATGGAAGAAGATAACCAATAGTTTTTCCACTATTAGTAGTTGGTTTTCTAACATAGGTAGGAGTATCTTAGGTCAAATATTATTGCCGACCATAGGCATAACTTTGTAAGTTCTGATGATAATGTGTTGCCACAAATACAGTGGAAAAAGAAAAAGGTATGAAGTGAATGAGAAGTGTAGGAGAAGAAAATTAGATGAAATACAACTTGAAGAATTGAAGGGAAATATCTACAAAAGAATGAAAGGATCACAATTTAAGAAAGATAAAGGAGGGAATAAAAGATTTGAAGAAATCGAAATGGTAGAATGTTAAAGTTGGCATCTGAGTTAATAGAAGCTAGTGATGGCATAAAATGCCATCAGAAAGGGGATTGATGGAGGAAGGTTTCGTATAAAAAGAAACTTGCTCGTGTGCAAACCTCTCGAATAACCTGTAACATTATAACCAACATGTTTGTGAGTACTAATTTTGCATTACACTTTACATATTGCATCTAGGGGAAGCTTTTCTATGTATTCTACTAACCAGTAACCCTAGTGTCTTTAAAATGGCTGCCAAACGCGGGAACTCTTCTACACATGCGTCTACTGCATCTACGTAGTATGACGTCTCCTGTAGCTTGGTGGGAAATATTTGCAGCTGCGCAATAGCTTTTAACATGGCTGCTCGAAAACTCGCATTAACGCACATGCCGTGCTGAAACTAATCTATGCAAGTTTTACTAAGCCAATAATGCAAAGAATATATTAAGTAAATGGGGTTAGAGTAGAAGTAAGTGGTATACAGTGAATTTATTTAATTTTGTATTCTAACATGTTCTTCTCTGACTTTATTAATAGCTCGCATTTGGTCCTTGGAGTGTGACCGATGTCCTTATCCTTTGCGTCAACTACACATGCGCGCAACCTCCTTGTTCTGAAACTAATGAAAATCATTGAATGGCTGCCAATCCATGTGCTCAACAAGGACATGGGAAGATCAACTCCTGACCCTACGAGAGGAAGAACCCAAAACATTGTATTACAGATTTATCGATCCACATATGAAAAGCTTGTGGGTATTAAAATTAGGGGGCGGGGAATTAGACAATAGAACCAAAGAAGATTATTGCACTTAGTATGGTGTGATGTCCTCAGCCCATTGCCTGGCCCAATCAAATTGAGGAGTGTACATGTGTTGGAAAACCACTCCCACACTAGAAGGGGTGGTGGTGGTCTTCCGGACACACTGTGGTAGCTTGGCTCGAGTGGTCAGGAATCAGGCTCCGTGCTAAGCATACAACATACCCAAACAATAACCATGCGTGCATCCGTTCCAAAAACGACTCTACACCGTAAAAATTATGAAAATAACTTTCTTTATCTGCTTTTTCTCTTAGTTGCTGATTGGAGAAAATAAATAACAATCACACTATACAAACTTTTTAGAAAGTGCAGGACAAATAAATACTGGCTTAATGATTCAATAAATAGGGGTGATCATAAATACTGAAGGCTTAAATAAAAGTGCAATACAGACAGGCAATTAAATATTCTGAGGCAATAAATACTGTAACCAATAAATATTGTGCATCAATAAATACTGTGGACCAATAAATACAGTGGAACAATAAATAGGTTAAATACAATAAATACAGTGCCCCTAATAAATACTTAAAAGCTGACAGTGACACTCAGGGATTCAGATCACTTTTGAATTCCTAAGGGCTGATTTGGCCCAGGCACAGCTTGTGGGGATGTGGAAGGCTTGGGGGTGTCTACTCCCTGGCTTGGTCAAGGCTGAGGCCTAAACTGAGGTAGATAAAGGGGGAAAATACCAGAGACCTGGCTCTCTCTCTCCACACAACTTCTCTAGATTAGTCCCAGTTCACCCCTGGCACAGTCAGGTTGGTTCCAGCACCTCCCTAGCCCCTTAGAGCAGTCTCTCAGGTCTCCACAGGGCCTTAGGCGCCCTCTACTCCACTTACTGCCCTTTTTCTGATGCTCCGACGCCGCTGGAGTCGGGTCGATGCCGTGAGGCGGTTCCAGCTCGATGTCGGCGACCTCGGCACAATGTCAGTTCTTTGACGACGCCGGCGGCGGCTCCGGTCTCGACGTCAGCGGCCTCGGTTCGATCTCGGCCTCCGATTCGATGGCGTCGGGCAGTCTTACTCGATGTCGACTTCGGGCGGCTCCGGTCCGATGGCGACCTCGGCTTCGATGACGTCGGCCGGCCTTGCCTCGATGTCGACTTCCGGCGGCTCCGGAGTGCGATCCTCACTCCCGACCTCCGGTGCTCCTCACAGGTTTCCGGCGACTCCGGAGTGCGACCTCCACTCCCGACCTCCGGCACGATTCTCACAGGTTCCGGCGACTCCGGAGTGCGATCCTCACTCCCGACCTCCGTTACCCTTCACCTCGGTCTCCGACGACTCCGGAGGGCGGACTTCACTCCTCCGATGACGCCGCTCACTCGACCTCGGGTGACTTCCTCCTCGACCTCTGGTATTCCTCACGACCTCTGACGGCGCCCTCTCTCGACCTCTGGCGGCTCCGGGTACGACGTCTGCTTTTCCAGTCAGCGCCGCTTCTCCACCTCGGGCTCCAGGTCTTAGGCTACTCGACGTCGGACTTCAGGGAAACCAGCTTCCAGGTCAGGATCTTGCTGTTCTCTTGTTTCCAAGGCCTGTTCCTGCTGTCCAGGTCCTTAGGAAGATTTTTCTGGCTTCTTCCCACACAGGGCTCTAGGCTGGGCTCCGTCAGTAGGGACTAGTATCAAGGGTGGGTTTATGGACCCCACTCCAGGCACAAGTTTCCACCCCTGCTGCTTCACTCCTTCCTCCTTCAGTTCTGTGCTCCTCTCTCTTCACCAGTCAGGTGCCAACTGCCAGCTCCAACTGCCAACTCTCTCTCTTAGCTTCCCAACATTCTAAACCGCCTCCAACTGTCACAGGGTTCTGGAATGTTCTGGAAGGTGCTGGTAGGTTCCAGTGGATGCTGGTGATGTCACAGGTGGCCACCATTTTGTGCTTCAGGCCCTCAGACAGAAGTTTCAGGGGTAGCTAAAATGGCTCCCTGAATCTGCAGCAACACGAAAAAGTCTGGTGGTTCCCAAAAAGGAAAAATTCAAACAGGGTTTGAGGCAAAAGTGGGACAAAATAAATAATGATGAGGAGGGACCACCCAAAGGGCTGACAGGTCTAACACGCGTCCCCCCCAGCTGAAAGTGGGGAGAGCTACCCAACCCCTTGGGAGTTCTCATCACTAAGGCGGAAATACCTTGAGAGACCGTCTGCATTGGCGTGGTCCACTCCAGGCCGATGTTCCACCTGAAAGTCCATTCCCTGTAGGGAAATAGACCACCTCAACAACTTGGGATTCTCCCCCTTCATTTGCATCAGCCAACGAAGGGGTCTGTGGTCGGTCTGAACCAGGAAGTGCGAGCCAAACAGGTATGGCCGCAACTTCTTCAGAGCCCATACCACTGCAAAGGCTTCACGCTCTATTGCACTCCACTTCTGCTCCCTGCGAAGTAGTCTCCGGGATAGGAAGACCACGGGTTGATCCAGACCCTCTTCGTTGAGTTGCGATAACACTGCCCCAATGCCATGTTCTGATGCATCTGTCTGGACAATGAACTCCTTGGAAAAGTCTGGGGCCCTTAAGACCGGGGCCTCGCACATGGCTTTCTTCAATCTCTCAAAGGCTTGCTGACAAGCCTCCGTCCAGACTACCCGTCGAGGTTGTTTCTTGGACGTGAGCTCCGTGAGGGGGGCTACGATGGTACCGTACCCCTTCACGAAGCGGCGGTAGTATCCCGTGAGGCCCAAAAATGCTCGGACCTCAGTCTGTGTCTTGGGGGGTTCCCAGGCCATGATGGCCTCGATCTTCGCCTGGAGGGGTTGCACCGCTCCCCTACCCACCAAGTGTCCAAGGTACACTACCGACCCCTGCCCGATCTGGCACTTGCTGGCCTTGATCGTCAATCCAGCTTGTCTCAGGGCCTGGAGAACAGCTTGCAGGTGACGCAAGTGATCCTCCCAGCTGTTACTGAAGACGGCTATGTCATCCAGATAAGCAGCGGAGAAACTCTCCATTCCGGTGAGGATCTGGTTTACCAGGCGCTGAAACGTGGCAGGTGCGTTCTTGAGCCCAAAGGGCATCACACAGAACTGGTAGTGGCCATTGGGCGTGGAGAAGGCTGACCTTTCCCTTGCTCCATCAGTCAAAGAGATCTGCCAGTACCCTGAAGTAAGGTCAAAGGTACTTAGATATTGGGCAGCTCCCAGCCGGTCAATCAATTCATCCGCCCTAGGGATCGGATGAGCATCAGTTTTGGTCACTGAATTCAGTCCCCGATAGTCCACACAGAACCTCAGTTCTGGTTGGGCACCCGGTGGTGCAGCTTTTGGTACTAACACCACCGGACTGGACCAGGGGCTGCTAGAAGGTTCGATCACTCCTAGCTCCAGCATCTTAGTGACTTCACTATGAATGCTGGCCTTCACCTTGTCGGACATCCGGTAGATCTTGGACTTCACAGGTGGGCTGTCTCCTGTGTCCACGTCATGGACGCACAGGTGAGTCCTACCCGGGACAAGGGAGAACAACGAGGAGTACTGCCCCAGGACCTGGCGACAGTCCTCCTGCTGTTCAGGAGTTAGAGATGGGGAGAGAATCACTCCCTCCACCGACCCATCCTTCTCTTGAGACGCAAACAGATCAGGGAGAGGCATGCTTTCCACGTCCTCTCCTCCGTCAGTCACCATCATCAAGATGACTTCGGGCCT
The DNA here is from genome assembly GCF_964204655.1 of Triturus cristatus. Lineage (NCBI taxonomy): Eukaryota > Metazoa > Chordata > Amphibia > Caudata > Salamandridae > Triturus > Triturus cristatus. The sequence goes on along the minus strand of NC_140586.1, from coordinate 79,549,908 downwards.
CTCGTGGTGGGGTTTGAGGCGGTTGGCATGCAGCACCCGCAGGGGCTGTCGAGGGGTCTTCAGGTCCACCAAGTAGGTAGCCTTACCGTTCTTCTCCAACACCTCAAAGGGTCCTGACCAGCGATCCTGGAGGGCACTAAGCTCTCCTGGTTCGATCACCCACACCTTCTGGCCAGGCTCCAACTCCACCGGGTGAGCATTGTGGTCATACCACGCCTTCATCACTGCTTGGCTGGCTTCCAAGTTGTCAGAAGCTTGCTTCCACAACTTAGCCATTTGGCTCCGGAAGGCCAGCATGTAGCTCACCACATCCTGGGGAAGCTTTCTGGGAGTTCTTTCCCATCCGTCTCTCACCAGGTTGAGAGGTCCACGTACAGGGTGCCCATACAGAAGCTCGAAGGGGCTGAAGCCCACTCCCTTCTGTGGCACTTCCCTGTAGGAAAAAAGTAAACAGGGTAGGAGGACGTCCCATTTCCTCCGCAGGCTTTCAGGCAGACTTCTGATCATGCCCTTCAAGGTTTTGTTAAACCTCTCCACCAGACCATTTGTCTGGGGGTGGTAAGGAGTGGTGAACCGGTATGTCACTCCACACTCCTTCCACATTGCCCGCATGTACGCTGACATGAAGTTGGTCCCCCTGTCGGACACAACTTCCTTGGGAAAACCCACTCGGGTAAAGATTCCCATCAGGGCCCTAGCCACAACAGGTGCTGTTATGGTCCTCAGAGGTATTGCCTCTGGGTACCGTGTGGCATGATCCACCAGGACCAGGATAAACCTGTGACCAGCTGTCGTTGGCGGATCTAATGGACCCACAATGTCGATGCCCACCCTTTCAAAGGGGGTGCTAACGACAGGAAGTGGTTCCAGGGGAGCTTTCAGCTTCACCCCTGTTTTCCCACTGGCTTGGCAAGACACACATGTCCGGCAGTAGGTATCGGACGACACTTTCATCTGAGGCCAATAAAAGTGTGGGACAAGACGGGCGAAGGTCTTGTCTTGCCCCAGGTGTCCTGCCAATGGTATCTCGTGAGCCAACTCCAGAAGGAAGGCTCGATAACGTTGAGGAACTACCAAGGCTCGTGACGATCCGTGTAGGGGTGCCTTGGGTTCACTGTAGAGGAGGCCATCCTCCCAGTAAACACTGTAGTTCCCTTCAACGTTCCCTGCTGCCTGGGCTTCGGCCTGTCGCCTCAGCCCCTCAAGGGTAGGGCACTCCCTCTGGCCCTGGCAGAATTCCTCCCTGGACGGGCCTCCCTCCACGTGCCACTCGGCCGGGATGGGTAGGTCCTCCAGTTTGGTAACGTCCCCCACCGCAGACTCCTGGTCCACCACCTCCGGTGGCCTATCCGTCCTACGGGGTGGGGACGCCGAGGCAGGCTCCTCCTGTCCTCGGTTCTTCCCTTGACTGGCAGCTGGCTGGGCCTTTGTTCCAGGCTCCAGCCGAAATGAACTCCCTCTTCGGGTAGTCGCGGACCTTGTGCTCACACAGGCCCAATCAGGTGTACCCAGCATCTCGGTGTGAGTCCGGTATTCCACCTCCTTCCAAGCGTTGTGCTCCATGTCATTCCCCAGCAGACAATCGACTGGCACGGCAGGGCTTACGGCAACTCGAAGTGAACCTGCACCCCCCCCCCATTCAAAGGGAACCTCGGCCACTGGATAGTGGCCTGTTCTGCCGTCAGCCATCGCGGCTGGGTGGAGTACATCGGGAACTACCTGCTCTGGAGACACCAGTTGGCTACGCACCATAGTCATACTGGCTCCTGTGTCTCTCAGAGCCTCCCCTCTTTGGCCGTTGATGGTGACCCACTGCCCATACTTTGCGGTATTTGCGGGCACCTGGATCTTAGGAACCATCTCCCGTTCTCCCAGGGACACTAAAGTGACACCCGCCCACTCCCTTCCCTTAGTTAAGGGCATCTCCTCCCCGAGCACTACACTAGCTACTCCGGGGGTCTTTCCTCCAGTGGGAGGGGGTGGTCGTTTCAAGCACTTCGGATCTCCTTTATAGTGTCCAACGCCACCGCACTCATAGCAATGGACAACCCTTGGCTGCTGACTCTGGCCAGGATTAGGGTTTCTGGGTGGGTTAGCCCTAGGGGTGAATCCTGTTCCCTTCCCTTGGAAGTTATTTTGGGGGCCTTTGGAGAACTCCTTTTTCTTTTCCCCTCCCTCTTTCTTCTGGGGGGCGCCCTGTCCGGCCTTTTGAGTATCCCCTCCAGTCCCCCTTGTGGACACCCGGGTACTAGCCCAAATGTCCGCCTCCTCAGCAAGCTTCCGGGGATTGGTCAGCTTGCTATCCACCAGGTGTTGCCGCAGTTCAGGGAAACATTTCTCGAGCAGGTGTTCCTTCAGTACCAGGTCAAACAACCCCTCGTAGTTCCTCACTTCACTGCCCTGAATCCAACCTTCCATTGCCTTCTTTGCATAGTCCAGGAAGTCCACCCAATTCTGCGTGCCCAGTTTGTGACTACCCCTGAACTTCTGTCTGTACTTTTCAGGTGTTAGTCCAAACTTTCTGATGAGCGCCAGTTTCATGGTGGGGTAGTGGGTCTGCTCATCCTCCTCGAGGGCCAATAAAGCATCCCTACCAGCTGGAGGCATGTACTTGTACAATCCCCCTCCCCAGTACTTCTCTGGAACCCCATGGGCCCTCAACGAGACCTCATAGGCCGCTAGCCACTTGGCGATATCGTCGCCCACTCCATAGCTAGCTACTATGTCCTTTGGCAGGTATGGTTTAGGTTCCCTGGTGATCTCTTGGGTTTGGCTGCCACCATTAGGAACAGGTTGTGCCCCGATTCTCAAGATCTGAAGATCTATTTCTTTCAGTCGTAATTCATGGGCCATCCTCTGCTCCTCCTTCTCCTTTTCCAGCCTTGCTAAGTCCCATGTGAGCTGTCTTTTCTCCCTCCGGTCTGTTAACTCCACTTCAGACAAGCCACCGCTAGAGGCACTGCTGCCCTTCCTAGAAATGGTTCCGGGCCCCGCTGACAGGTTCCCCACCTCAGGTTGGTACATCTCAGCCCCCTCGGTGTCAGGCTCTCTATCCCTGTCCTCCTCCTCAGCCTTGCTTTCTCGGCGTGCCTCCCCCCAAGCCCTTAAGCTGGTTTGGAGGGCACCCTTCTTTGCTCCTGGGGGACAGTACACCCCCTCCCGCTGGCAAAACTCCCTGAGTTGGGCCACAGTGTACGTTTCTAGATTTTCTAGTACAAACTCCATCTCGCCCACTCAGGTTAGAGGACAGGTTTTTGTGCAGTAACTATGCAGGGGGGTACCTTTAATAATACCTCCTCCCACCACCAGAGTAAATTTGGAAAAAACAAAAACCCACAATTAGGAAGGCCGCTCTTGAGAAAACTCCCGGTGTAGGCCTATGGACTACCCACAATTATTGTTGAGTATGCGTAGGCACAGCTCTATCCCACCACTGAACACCAATTTATGTTGGAAAACCACTCCCACACTAGAAGGGGTGGTGGTGGTCTTCCGGACACACTGTGGTAGCTTGGCTCGAGTGGTCAGGAATCAGGCTCCGTGCTAAGCATACAACATACCCAAACAATAACCATGCGTGCATCCGTTCCAAAAACGACTCTACACCGTAAAAATTATGAAAATAACTTTCTTTATCTGCTTTTTCTCTTAGTTGCTGATTGGAGAAAATAAATAACAATCACACTATACAAACTTTTTAGAAAGTGCAGGACAAATAAATACTGGCTTAATGATTCAATAAATAGGGGTGATCATAAATACTGAAGGCTTAAATAAAAGTGCAATACAGACAGGCAATTAAATATTCTGAGGCAATAAATACTGTAACCAATAAATATTGTGCATCAATAAATACTGTGGACCAATAAATACAGTGGAACAATAAATAGGTTAAATACAATAAATACAGTGCCCCTAATAAATACTTAAAAGCTGACAGTGACACTCAGGGATTCAGATCACTTTTGAATTCCTAAGGGCTGATTTGGCCCAGGCACAGCTTGTGGGGATGTGGAAGGCTTGGGGGTGTCTACTCCCTGGCTTGGTCAAGGCTGAGGCCTAAACTGAGGTAGATAAAGGGGGAAAATACCAGAGACCTGGCTCTCTCTCTCCACACAACTTCTCTAGATTAGTCCCAGTTCACCCCTGGCACAGTCAGGTTGGTTCCAGCACCTCCCTAGCCCCTTAGAGCAGTCTCTCAGGTCTCCACAGGGCCTTAGGCGCCCTCTACTCCACTTACTGCCCTTTTTCTGATGCTCCGACGCCGCTGGAGTCGGGTCGATGCCGTGAGGCGGTTCCAGCTCGATGTCGGCGACCTCGGCACAATGTCAGTTCTTTGACGACGCCGGCGGCGGCTCCGGTCTCGACGTCAGCGGCCTCGGTTCGATCTCGGCCTCCGATTCGATGGCGTCGGGCAGTCTTACTCGATGTCGACTTCGGGCGGCTCCGGTCCGATGGCGACCTCGGCTTCGATGACGTCGGCCGGCCTTGCCTCGATGTCGACTTCCGGCGGCTCCGGAGTGCGATCCTCACTCCCGACCTCCGGTGCTCCTCACAGGTTTCCGGCGACTCCGGAGTGCGACCTCCACTCCCGACCTCCGGCACGATTCTCACAGGTTCCGGCGACTCCGGAGTGCGATCCTCACTCCCGACCTCCGTTACCCTTCACCTCGGTCTCCGACGACTCCGGAGGGCGGACTTCACTCCTCCGATGACGCCGCTCACTCGACCTCGGGTGACTTCCTCCTCGACCTCTGGTATTCCTCACGACCTCTGACGGCGCCCTCTCTCGACCTCTGGCGGCTCCGGGTACGACGTCTGCTTTTCCAGTCAGCGCCGCTTCTCCACCTCGGGCTCCAGGTCTTAGGCTACTCGACGTCGGACTTCAGGGAAACCAGCTTCCAGGTCAGGATCTTGCTGTTCTCTTGTTTCCAAGGCCTGTTCCTGCTGTCCAGGTCCTTAGGAAGATTTTTCTGGCTTCTTCCCACACAGGGCTCTAGGCTGGGCTCCGTCAGTAGGGACTAGTATCAAGGGTGGGTTTATGGACCCCACTCCAGGCACAAGTTTCCACCCCTGCTGCTTCACTCCTTCCTCCTTCAGTTCTGTGCTCCTCTCTCTTCACCAGTCAGGTGCCAACTGCCAGCTCCAACTGCCAACTCTCTCTCTTAGCTTCCCAACATTCTAAACCGCCTCCAACTGTCACAGGGTTCTGGAATGTTCTGGAAGGTGCTGGTAGGTTCCAGTGGATGCTGGTGATGTCACAGGTGGCCACCATTTTGTGCTTCAGGCCCTCAGACAGAAGTTTCAGGGGTAGCTAAAATGGCTCCCTGAATCTGCAGCAACACGAAAAAGTCTGGTGGTTCCCAAAAAGGAACAATTCAAACAGGGTTTGAGGCAAAAGTGGGACAAAATAAATAATGATGAGGAGGGACCACCCAAAGGGCTGACAGGTCTAACAACATGGAATTGAAACATTTGGGGGTGGATCATACATTTGAATTGGTATAACAGAGGTAAGTTCTAGTTAGTTAGACACACTTGACCCACTTGATGCCGATGCTATGCTGAGATGCTGCCCGATTTTGCTGCAATCTGATTGAAGAATCCAACACTAGGGAAAGATCACGGAACAACCGAGGAGGCACATCTTGGAAGGGATCCGGACAAGCCCGAGCCGGAGAGAGTAGCACCAGAGAGGGGTGTAATGCTGGCGTTACACTAGAAGAGGTCACCTTCCCGGTCCTGAACCTGTCCTGATTCCTTGATACTTTGATGTCTAGGTCCTCACACCATTCCAGGTAAATATAGTTCTGTGGGGTGGTGCTTCGTATTTTGCTCTCTGTTCTTTCTCTCCTCAGATACTGTCATCACATGAGATTAATTAGATTAATTAATGTGAATAAACTAACTGAACTACTTTTCCTGATGGAGATTCTTAATGTGTCTACGTGTATTTTGATTTGACTCACACAATTTTTAATTCAGATAAACCTTTAAAACTCCTACTGAGTCCGTGGTTCTTTGAATAAAGTTAGTGTATTGTTTTTTACTATTATCGTTTCCTCTCTATTCTAATCTACCACTAGATCTTTCGACATGTACATTTACTTAGGAGATAGGATTGGTAAGATTACTGGTATAAAAGGTCTCTAAGGTAAGTCAAAATTGATGACCAGCGGACATTTGCTAGCTCATTGAATGTATGAATGTATATGGGCCCAAATGAGTTTTGTGTGTATGTATGTATAGAGCTGATAAACTCCGCTGCATCACCCGTGGCATCTGGGACACTCATCCTTCTGGGCCGGATAAATTAGTGTAGCATGTGCGGGGTGATGTACACCTTCTGCATTAGATTGTATTGGAGAAGCTTGAACCACGGATTTGCGCTCACCCTCTGCGCCCCCTTGCACCTTCCTCCATTCACCTTCCATCAGGGGCTTGAGTGTGTCCCATTTTGGCTGGATGCCCAGGATCTCCCCCAGTAAATTAGCCCTCAATGCTCTGTAGAGATGAGAACTCAAGCGTATACCCTGCCCCATATACAACATGACTTTCAAAATATTAGTTGTGGGAGGTTCCTCTGGGAACCCCGCCAGAGCTCGCAGGCAACACTGGAAATTTTCCTGTATTGCAGGAATTGGCCCGGTCCCAGATCAAAGCTGTCCTGTGCTTCTTCTCATGTCACAAATTTATCGTCAATATAAAGGTCTCCTAACATCTGGCAGCCTCCCTCTCTCCAACGACGCACCGACATGGAGTCCGCAATACTGGCAAAAGGGCGCAGAGTCCACAGTGGCGTATCCGGACCAAACAGCACGCACCACAATTTCCCATACTGTTTCTACATGGCGCACAATGTACGGGCATTCCCTATGGATTCAGCCTCCCAGCATCAGGAGCTCCACCAGTGAACTAGCACCGTAAGTTCCCACCAGTAATCGTTTCTCCCAAATGTCTTCGCCATCCAGCCAGTGAACCTCATGCTGCAATTGAGAAGCCATAGAATAAAACTCGAATCACAGCACCTCCATCCCGCCCCTTTCCCACATCCTCTGCAGCGTTGTTAATCGTACCCTCCTACGTCTCTTCCCCCATAGGAGGTCTACTAGTAGACTCTCTAGCGTCTGGAAATAATGCAGTGGGATGATATAGAGTGAGTGCTGCATTGCATGCACGCAGCAGGGTAGAACAATCCATCTTAATGATTGCGATGCACCCCATGAGTGACAACGGTAATTCTGTCCAGAAGCGGATCGAGCCCCCCAGTCCCTTTATGATCCGACTCACGTTCTGTTCGAGATAGCTTGTGGCTGGGTTGGTTAGACGAATTCCCAAGCATCGCGCTTCCTCTCCCACCCACGGCAATTCGGTATGCGGTCGCTCCGCCTCAGGGACCATGGCTAGTCAACCCATAGGGACCACCCTTGACTTCCCAGGAGTGATGCGAAGTCCCGAAAAGTCCCTAAAGGACCGCAGCTCCATGAGGAGCAAAGGTATAGAGCGCTCTGGATGTGTCTAACAAACTAGATTGTCAGCTGCTTATAGAGAAACTATATGATTGGTCTCCCCTAGGGTGATACCCCAGGGGACCATCATATTCCTTAAGCAGGCGGTCAGGGGCTCCATAACTATCGCAAATAGTAGAGGGGAGAGAGGGCATCCCTGATGGGTGCCCCGACCAAGGGTGAGCCGGCCAGACACTGTTCTCCCTACGCGTACTCTAGCACTAGGGGCCGCATAGAGCAACTGCACTCACTTGAGCTATCGCTCACCCACCCCGAATCGTTGAAGGACCTGCCGAATATAGGGCCACTCTACAAAATCAAACACTTGTTCGATGTCCAACAGTGCTATAGCACAATCCATTTCCAACAGACCCTGGGCATGCCACACATGCACCAATTGTCGGAGATTGAGAGCCGTACTTCTTTGCGGTATAAACCCTACCTGATCTATGTGGACCTGCCGAGATATCCTCGAGAGGAGACGGTCCGCCAAGATCCCACTGGGTATTTTTACATCGATATTCAGCAGCGAGATTGGCCTGTAGGAGCTGGGTAAGTCAGGGTCCTTATTGCTTTTAAGTATCATGGCCACCAGCGCTTCCCTCATGGTGGGCAGCAGAACTCCCCTCCCCAGCCCTTTGTTGTAGACTTCCCTTGGCAATTGCCTGTAAAACACCGCCGGCAGCCTGTCGGATCCCGGACTCTTGGCCGGCTTGAGCCGATGTATAGCTCGACTCAATTCCTCCTTAGTGATCAAAGCGTCAGTGTCAAGTCGCCACAAGGGTATTTCAGGTCTGGCCCTGATTCCCCCTCAGCTCCGTCAGGACCGTGGAGTGAGCCAATAGGTACGTTATCCCGCCCACATTCCACCCAAGGTCCATAGAGAGAAACCAATAATCCCGTCTACTGGAGGTCCCTGTAGCAGAGGCATGGCAAGAGAACTGTCAAGTGACAGGATTGCGCACACCCCATACATCTTGGAGGCGCATACCTTTCAGCATATCTTGTAATGTGGTGGACATTGTGTCTTTAGTGTGAGGATGTGGGGGTTCACGATCAAGGAAGCGATCCAGCACACAATTAACATCCTCAGCCAGTATTATCGGGGCTCCCAGATACGGTGAAGCCGCTTTCATAAGAGCGGGGAAGAAGGACGCGTTGTCCTCAGTAGGGCCCTACACATTAATCATACATACTTCCGTACCATCCAATCTCCCATGCTGGATTACGTACCTCCCCTCTATATCAACTACATGATCAAAGTGTTGAAAAGGCACCCCTGGTGCCACCCATATTAGAGCCCCTCCAGAAAACTCGGAGTAAGACATTGCTTACAGTTGCCCCCCTCCAGCGCTTCCGTAGGCACGGAAGTGGCTCCCCATATATGTGTTTCCTGCAAGCAGGCCACCGCCACTTTGTACCTCTTCAAGTATGCAAATATACGCCTGCGTTTTTCAAAGGCCGCAATGCCTCGGACATTCCATGAGATCAACTTAAAGATAGGGGTTGCCATCGAGTACATATATCATCATTCGTACCTCCATACATCTGACCTGCATTAGACCATGCACGCAATCGTAACCCTGCAACCATCATTGCAAATCCTGCCAACTGACACTTGTGTAGAAACACCCCATGAAACTGTTCACCAATATTACCAACTCCCCCCCTCCCCTTGGGCAATATCACATTTCCCTCCCCCTCAAAACATAATTAGTTGAAGGCATGTAGATGTCGTCCCATTTCCCTCATATGAAACCCCAGAACACAGAACCCTATAGAAAACAAAATCCCACTCCTACTTGGATCAACCCCCCTCCCGACAATAGTGGCTGTCCTGCCGGTGAGGTGCGAGGACAAGCCTCCAGCTCCCCATCGGGTACCTGCCTCTGGGGGTGGGCCCCCATTAACTATCTCAAGTTCATACATGGTGCCTTCATCTGTCCTGAGCCTCTAGAGCTCCCCTGCATTCATTCAGTGATTAGTTCTTGCCAAGTGTCTCGAATTTACAGCTACAGTTAATTCTAGTGGTTTTTGCCTTGTGCCTCAATCGCATTGTCCATTCTAGTTGTCTGTGTCTTCACTGGAATTACTGTTGGTGAGCCGATTAGGCGACAAAGTTCTTTAGTGCAGCACACACCGTCCGAGGCCTGCAGCGTTTGGTCTGGACACACCGTGATGCGGCTAGGACTCCGGTTTCGGTCCCTGTCCAATGAAGGAGTTTGCTTGTGCCTAACCCAGGGTGGCCTGCTCGACCCCGTCCCCTGGGGTGTCGGTGTTGAAGGTGCCAAACAGGCACCTGGGGAGCCTCTGGCATCCAGCCAGTTGCATGCTTCTGCTGCGGGGAAGGAAAAGCAACTTTTTCTTTGCTTTCGACCCTCAGCTTCGCCGGAAAGGCGAGACTATATTTAATATTTAAGTCCTGCATACGCCTTTTTACTGCCAGGTAGGAGAGTCTTTGTTCCTGCACGCGTTGTGTGTAATCCAGGTAGATGGAGATCCGGTGCCCCTCATATGTCAGCGGTCCCTTGGTTTGGGTGAGTTGCAGGATAGCGTCCCCATCGCGGAAATTGAGGAATCGGGCAATGATGGCCCAGGGCGGGGCTCCCGCTTTCGGCGGGGGACCAATGCTCTATGTGCTCTTTCTACAGTGAAGAACTTTGAGAGTTTCTTGGGGGCCAGCACGGTTATATTATGTGATGTTAGCAGTGATTTATAACGCACACGGCTACTCAGAAGAGTGTCCCGGCGCGAGCCCAAAGAAAGCAGAAGCAGAGTACAGGAATAGTGGCAAATGAAAAACAAGCTTAATTGAATTGGAAAGTTTTCAGTTTTTTCCTAAACTGAGTAGGGTTTTGAAGGCTACGGAGATCCGGGGGCAGAGAGTTCCAAGACTTAACAGCAAGATACCCCCCATTCTTTTCAGACGAATTCTGGGTGTGGAAGCCAGGCACATGTTTGAGGAACGCAAGAGTCTGCCAGGGACATAAAACGAGAATATGCCGGGCCATACTCGTAGAGCGCTGCATGGGCCGTAACCAGATCCTTGAACATGACCCTAGCTTTTATCGGCAGCCAATGCAAGTTGCGCAAATGCTGCCTAACACTAATGTGTTTGGGTAAGTCCAACAGCAGTCTGCACCACCTGTAACTTCACCCTGAGGTAGCCCGGAAGACCCATATACAATGCATTAGCATAATCGAGACTGGAGGTGACTAAGGCCCGGACTACAGTTTCTTTGGCAGAGAGAGGCAGCAGGGGCAAAAAATTTCTAAGAAGCTTCTGGATACCAAAGCAGGTTCCTGTCATTTTGCTGATCTGGTTACCAAAACAGAGTTTTTGTCAAACCAGATCCCAAGGTTTTCCACTGGGAGGCCCGAAGGGGAGGGTTGAGGGGTAACCAACCAATCCTCCAAGAAGAGTTCCTCCAATGGTCCTTCCGCTTTCTCCGAAAACCTACAAACCAGAGGTTGTTCCTCCTCTCTGCATCTTCGTCATAGTCATCAAGGCGCACTACTCGCTTCTGAAGGTCAATGACTGTCTCCCTGAGGGTATGGAGTTCTCTCTGTAGAGTGTTCACTGTTTGTTCAGCGGTGGTTACCCTCTCCGAAACCTTCCTCAAATCACACCGAAGTAAGTTCAAATCAATTGCAATGGAGTCTATTTTATGAATCATCTCATCCCTTGTGGAATGAATAGCTGTCAACACGTCCGCTATAGAAGGAGCTCTCTCGTCATTTTGTGCCATCTCACCCTCACGGGATGCCAGGGCCGCCATCTGTGCCTCTTGGTCTGGTGGAAGTGGGCGCGTATAGTTAGAGATTTTATTGGCCTGCGCCACCTTGCCGTCTTTGTCCTTCACCATTCATGTTTCGTATCATGCCTACTCTTCCAGGGGAGCACCAGTTGCGTCGCCGGGCCAGGGTCTTCTACCATCACTTGCGGCGTTCCACAACTCAGCCAGTGTACATAGTATTGGATCTTGGTCAGGCAGTTCTGTGCCATAGTTTCTGTGTCACTCACATCGCGCACCAGCTCACCTCTAGTGCAGAATACTGTCTTCGTCTCCCTGCCTTAGCCCCCTTCTCCGGGGTAGGTCCTCAGCGCACTGCAGCATCCGTCTGCTAGCCTGCAGGGAGTCTGCACCTTCCTATAGGCCCTTTCTCAGCCCAGAGGGGTCTTGTGTATGGCCACCTGTAAGGCCCTTTTAGTCTCCCAGTGCAGGCGTCAGCAAGCAGGTACCCCACCTTCATGCCTACTTCCTCGTTCTTCGGTACCTGGGGAGGGCCCCACGATCACAGTATTTCAACGTGGCCTAACCCGGCTCCACAACTGGTCTCCACCTAGCACCCCGGCAGTCTTATTGTGCGGACTATCATGCCCATGAGTGCCAAACCCGCCTCAGCCGCTCGTCTTCATTGCCATTGCCCTTTCGCTCCTCGCCCAGGTGGCACCAGGTTTGGCCTCTCTTCTCCAGCCAGCGGCGCTGCAGGGGCCAGGGTCACTTTAAACCGCTTTCAGGGCTGCCCCTCGTGTCTCAGCTGCTCTCCTTCAACAAATGAAGACGGCATTTGTAGGCTGAGGAAACAAGGACAGTAACAAGAACTATAAAGACTGTGAATGTGAAGAATAAATAATTGCTGAAACATAAACCTTACCCAATTAGCCTTGAGAAAGCTGGAGGGGGTGAAACACGTCAGTTACTCACAGCACACTAATAATATACATGTGTAACTATCTGATGGAATAATTTACACTAGAGATGAAGTGACATTGCTACAAATAAAAACAGAAATTCCAAAGAGACAACAAGGACTCTGAGCTTTTCTTACTTAAGGGTAATTACACTCAGTCTTTTCTACACGTATAACAATACAGTAGTTAAGTAGGTCCAAACCTCAATAAATGGACTATGGGTATTTCTGAATAGGAAGGGAGTGCTGGACCTTGCTGAACACCACTACAAAGGTACAAATCACTGACTACTCCCATGGTCTTGACGGTGGTCCCCTGAGGCCCAGGACCAGGGCACAGAAGCAGGCTGGAGAGGCGACACATCCCAACGAGCCTAGGAACCACTACAACTGCTTCTTCCAGCCTCCTAGCTCCAATATTTCTCACTGCGGCTCCTCTCTGTCTCTGGCCTCCATCCATGAACTGCAGCAGGCTATGTTGCCTCTGCGCTGTCCTCAGGGGCCAAGTTGCAATTTGGACTGCAGTCCACAATGGCCTGGGTTCAGTCGCTACCTCCTCGTTGCTGCAGGGGCCAGGGCCGAGGTGAGCAGGTAGGATTAGAATGGATTAAAATGTGGTGCTTTACGGATCTCACTTCTGACATATCCGCCATCTTTGGTGGTTAAGCCTCGACCCCCTCTCGGGGAACATTTTTTTTTTTTTAAAACAGTTTTGTTAGATTCTTTTTAATGTTCACTGTCCTGTAGCCCGCCTTTAGTTGCAACATTACTGGTTACATCATTTAGTGGTAGCAAGCAACCAGAATGAATATAGCAATGTACATTATGGGATGTGTACAGCATGCAAGATCTGTTTTTCACATGCTCTGCTAGTAACAAAACAACGAACTGTATTGGGGAGGGGAGGGTTGTGTGTTCCCGGTGACATTTGCAAGTGGGTCTGGCTCATCTTTAGCCAGGCATGGTCAGAATATGGGTGTTGTGTGGGTGGGTATAATGCTGTAGTTTATGGGACCGGTCTTGGCATAGGGGCATCATGTAATGGAGGGTTATCGAAGTTCAGTCTGGGTCAGAGGCCTCAATCAGGGGGATGTAGGGGGTAGAGAGAAGGAACCTTCAGTAGGACCCCTCCTCACACACAGGGGGCAGAGATGTGCCACTTCACGGCGGTAGGTTATCGTTGAAGAGCAGATATCAGTGAACAATTCTTGACAAGTGTTTTTGTACATCAGTTTTTGCTGTACCTCAATGTTACACACATAGCTAAATATTTGCTTGTAATATTCACTCTCGGTGGCTCCAACACAATGTCTCCTAATCTCAGGCGTCTATACTGTCTCAGGTTTTCAGTCAGTTTTCATCCTAATCTGAGAGGTTATTTGCCTCTCATGGTGTTCTAATTACATTCCACACAACAAAATACCCCTCTGTGCTTCAATTATTCAAGTAGTGTCAATTGGATAGTATCCACTGAACCAAAACCTTCACCCAAACGTTTTTCTTAACAAATATTAATATAACATTTATTACATCAAGTTCATATAAAAACATGTAACACAATACATTAAAAAAATGTTAATAAAAGCTAATAATTATGGATTCACCCTGTCAAAGATTTTTTTATCGTATACTACAGAACCCAATCAATATTCACATTTCAGTATCCAGTTCCACATGTATTCATGATTCTGTACATCAAATACTGTAAATTTTAAAATAGTTTTGTACAATTGTGCATAAATATAAACAAAGATCCAATTTAAACAAAACAAGTGTCAACGCAGCGTTTCGGCGATTTTATCTCCGCCTTCTTCAGGACTTGTAAATCACATATTTCTTTATTTCTTTAAAAACCCAGTAAATCTAAAACATTTAAAAAACTAAAAAGGAGAGAAGGAAAATACATTACATTTTGTTCCTAATATGGGTTGGTTCAGTGTGCACTACATTATTTCTTTTTACATGATTTTGTTTAAAGGATTTTTATTACTAATATTGCTTCTGGTAGCAAATGTCACCCAACGTGCTGTCCATTACAGTAGGTGATTTATATCCATATCAAGTCAATAATAAAACCTGCCATCTCACCAGTCACTGCCTTTGTAGGTCAGGTTGCTTCTGCGTGCGTAACTTCCAAATTATGGTGCACGTACTCTAATTTAGAGATATTATCTTCAAATTATATCCCTCCATTAGGTAAAGTCCTACAAATATGGAACCTGTGTTATTTATGATATATAAAAAATAGTAGTTCCTGTCCTCAATTCAGGATAGCTTATCAAAGATACCTTAAATAACTTTCTTTTGGAAATGTAAGCTTTATTTATCATTTCACAGGGCCCCGCTGATAGCCGTCTGTTATGTAGGTTATCTGCCTATTAAAACATTTAGAATGTCATTTTAATGTTATCTTAAAAAGTTTGTAAGGACTTTTATCGAAAGAAACATTTGTAGTGTGTACCTATTCATTTTGCCTCCTAGGTTAAAACTTACCCTGATTGAATTGGATAGCGAATAATTTAATAAGTACATTCTTCACAATGTTTCATATATCCTTTATCCCGAGTTACATCTGGTATTGTCCTTTGACTTGATTTGATCCCCAGTTTCTGTTGAATTCAAAGATATATGCAATTTTTAATGACATGGCCCTATGTTCAAAACCTTATTTTTCCTCCTAAAATCATTTGGTTTTCCAATAGAAGTACTTTCAAAATGATGAATTCTCACTTCATAATAAATTCATGGGACCTACGAATTAAACCATTTTTTTAAATCTATTTTTTAAGTCCAAAATGTATGATCCCCGCCATTTTTTAATTTACGGTCTACATCGTGTTTAAAATCAGGGGAAGTTAATTTTGTAATTCCTTTCCTCAATGAATATATGCGTCTGTTCGCTTTTCGACAGTTTTTTTCTAATATTGTTTGCATTTAGAATGTATCTCATGTTGTTTTCTATTTGTATTTAAGATATATCTTATGCCGTTGATTAATTAAAGTTTAATCCCATGCAAACATACTAGTTCCATTGTTTTAAATCGTATCTACTTCCGTTGTTGTAATCGGTAGTTCTTTAAATTGTCTCATTACAAAGACGCTGGCCCCGTGGAGACTACATTCGTCTCACGAAAAGACGCCTTCCCTTCTATGTCTTTTAGTCCCCAACAAGAGTAACCATTTCCGATGTTATGTTTTAAAGTTAAACTAAAAGAAAACCTCTATTTAAATATTTTTGTTGAAAGAACTCTGTCCCGCTCCTCATCTCTGTTTGCGGTATCTCGTGAATCTCGGGCTCCGATTGTATTTCCGGGTTTGGATCAGTGGTCGAAGTGGGGGAAAAAAAGTAGGGGAACTGTGGGCGGAGAATCAGAGGGCGGGAATAACTGGAGGATTGGATCAGTGGGCGGAGTTAGAGGTGTGGCCAGGATTGGCAAAACATCCCAATCTTTTGTATTTGTTTGGCATTTCACTGACCAGTTACAGCTTATTATGTTATGAAATTCAACCAATGGATACACATGATTATTTAACGATTAATGAGTTATTGACATTAAAATAAATTCACAAAGTAGGATATGTTTCTAATCACAGAATGTCCCAAATATGCTTAAAAGTGGAAGCACAAGCCATTTGTTTCTGAGCCATGGATTTTCTGTTGTCAGCAATATACACAGAGACAAACAATTTTACGTGTGTAAATCACTGTATGGAAAATGTTACATAAGACAAAGGACTACAAGGTGTAGGAGTCACATGACAACCATATTAGTAGGCAGTATAGTTTAATAGTGATTGATCTCGAGAAACACAAACTCAGAATTTAAAACTTAATACCATGATTGGGGGTTCACTTTAATAATCATTATTGATTTCTATCCAAATGAACACTTTTTGCAACATTAGGATAATCAAAGGCTTAGGGGAAAAAAACAAAGCTCTAGTTTATACCTTGCAGCTCTAAGATGAAAGTTAATAGCTCACTGTTCTTTGTTAGGATTTTAATTTATAAACTGCAAGTAGCAAAAGGATCTTACTGGCAAAAGCAGTAACCCACTGACCTATTTACAATATGTGCACTTTATGATGGGCATGGTACATGTTGTTAGCAGCAGGCACATTAACCCTCTGCGCTATCATTCCATGAGTCAAAACTTCCACTAGACAATTCTCCGATCTTGCTCTAGTAAGATGTTTATTCGCCTGAGTTATCATGACATTTTTATTATTGCCGAAAATTGCTGTAGGCCAGGAAGGAGGCAGGAAGTGCTTTTAAAACCATAATATACAACGCCCCCACTCAAAGTCAGCACCTGTTACGGTCACACTGGTCGCACCACCCTAGTACCAGCTCTTCTGAGGGGTCTTGTGACCTCACTGTTGCTCTAGGGTCTGCTACTTCGTAGGCCTGCCTTCAAGACTGGAGGTGAACTTCAGTATGGATTGTGGAGGGCAAGCCTTCAAGATGAACCCACACTTGCCACTGCAAGGGTCCCCTTGCTGGTGCTAAGACACCAGGGCTTTTCCAGTTTTCCGGGGCCTTCTAAGGTCTAGCATGGGAATGTGCTCCCTCAGGAGGATGGTCTGGGGGACTGGTCATGAAGGCTGAACCTGGTTCCCCAGTTCTAAATTTGGCAGCTCTGCCCCCCGTGCTACATCCGCTCCCTCACTGAACACCATACTTCCCCACTGAGAGAAATTCACACTGCCTTCAACTACAATCCAATTTGAACGGCTATAAACAACTAGATGCGACTCAATTCAAATTACGCACTAGGCAAGAGCAATATGCTGCATAAAGGAAAAAGTAACAACATCCTGGAAAAAGCAAACACTCATTGGGAATGAAAGATTAAATAAAGCTTGTGAAATGTAAGCAGGAACAACACGGTGAACTTAACGCTTTTACACTCACTATTCAGAAATCAGTGAGTGCTTCTGCCTGAAAACTACACGGCCCAGAAAGGACCTATTTCAATGTCCACTGCTTATATGCTTACAAAACGTAAGCAGTATGGTTTAAAAAGACCACATTCGTGAACACAAAGCCGCCGTACACATTTTGTTTTCCAAACCACCCATCAACCAGGTATTGCAGTACCTCCAGGTTTGGCGCACTTCCCCGCCTGGGGAAAACAGCGCTTCACTGGCAAACTCGGTAAAGTGACGCTAATGTTTTTGGGGTTTGAATAAAACCGATCTGGCCACTTTAAAAACACTCCTTTTTGCTTTATTTATTGATTTTTCATATTTTGAACCTTTTATTATCGAGGCTGCACTTTGGAATAGAAAAATGTCAAAACGGCATTTCCAGCAAAAGTGATTTTCTTTTTTGCATCCATTTCACAGGGGAACAAATGAACGACAAAAGAGAGAATGAGAACCATTTCTTGAGTGACGGTTTTCGGTAAGTGAGGAGGAGTTAGACAGACAGAGAGGGAATAAGGGTAAGAAAGGGGGGGAAGCTGCCAGCGGCAGAGTAGAACCAGACACCTTGCCTTCATTGTCTTGTCCCCGAACAACCACTAATGCCAGCCTTCTCTGCAGGCCTTGGATATTTCTTACGTCCCGGTACGCATGTTCAAAATAAAAAAGTAGGGGAACGGAATCTATAGAATTAAAGAAGTAGGGGCACGCCGTGCCCTGCCGTTCCCGCCCACTTGACCACTGGTTTGGATTCCCGACATTATATACTCTTCCGGATTTGTTTGACGTATGTTGTATGTAGGTATCGGCCAAGTTATTGTCAGGCAACCTAAATCTTTCGAATATACGTTCATAAAAGTAATGTTTTGGAAACGAAAGGTGCGCCTCAACATGATGCACATATGAGGGTCACATTATATATTATTTTATTTAGTTTGAGCCTCGAAATTAAATTTAACCAAAGAATTGGAAATATTTTTATTTTTTATTTTCCTAGACCGATCGGTCCACATAATCCTTTAATTGTAGTCATTGACATTCATTTTTAAGATACTTAGATCATATAGCATTCTACATTTGTTGTTAATAGCCTGCTTTGGGCATGCATGATGGCCCTATTGAAGTCGGGCACATTATTACGGGATATATTGATCCCCTAAGCTCAATCTACCAGTTAACAGAACTTCTTTTTCTTTTACCTCCCGTTGTTAAGGAAAAATCTACATAATGATCAGCTATATAGTAACATTACATATTTTTTCCTTAGGTTACCACACTGTAATTATAATTAGTGTTATTAAAATTGTCCTGCTTGTTATTCTATATAGGTCATTCTAATTACATACCTACCTACCTAAACTTGTTAGTTAATAACCAACCTTACTGTCTCAAACACAGATCAGATTAGATTTAGAGATTGATAATCTCTCTCAGGGTCACGTACCGCTACTGCAGGAGATACACCGTAACGCATTAGATGTTACTCGATTACAGTGTAGGTGGAGGGGTAAGATATACGCCACAGATTATTCCCTGTATGCTAGGGGGCCCTTATCTGGATATGCCTTTGCTCTGGATGAGGTTCTTACGGATCGGAAGGGCAGGTATGTGTTGGTAGAGGGTAAATTAGATGGACGCCATGTACTGCTGGAAAACGTGTATGCACCGAATGTGGATCAGGGTCAGTTTTTTGGTCTGTTGTCCCTTGCCCTGGGAAAGTGGTGTGCTTCACGTGGTTGTTGGGTGGGAATTTTAACAGTGTCTTAGATGTGGGGACCAACAGATCCTTTCCTCCGCTACGGGCCATGTCTGCCACGAACAACTCTGCGGTGCTGAACGGATGGGCACGGAGTTGGGGACTGGTTGACGTTTGGAGACATCATCACCCGGGGGAGAGGGTGAACTAATTTTTCTCAGCACCTCATAACCTACACGGTCAGCTCGGTAGGTTCTTTGGGTCCACTTGCCTCCTTCCATATGTCGAAATCGTAGTATTGGGGGCGCACGCATTCCGACCACAATCCTCACGGTGTTGTACTGGCCTGGGAGGGCGGGAACCCGATAGTCCCCACATGGAGGCTGCAACCGGCCATGCTTGAAGACTCTGTGTTTCGGGAGGCAATTGGAGAGGCTATAGGGGATACTTTGCACTCAATGCAGGGACTGCCTCCTCCGCGATGGTGGAATGGGCAGCTATAAAAGTCACCCTGAGAGAGAAGTGTTTGGGGCTGGGTTGCGGGTTGCGACAACAGCTGGCATCGGACCTGCTTGACATAGAGAGACGTCTGTTGCCGTTGGAATCTAGGGTGGTGGTAGATGCTAAGGGATTGGCTGACCTAGTGGAGGCGTGCAAGAAGCATGCGGAGCTCCTGGACCGGCAACTCTGCCTTAATTTTGCAGCACACTTCGCGTCCGTGCACGCTAAAGCAGATCGTTTGGGGCCCCTACTCGCGTGGCTGATTAGGCAGGAGCAGTCGGGTGGGCTAATTACGGCCCCCCACTCTTTGGATGGGGACCTTCGGTGCACACAGCTGGAAATCTATGGTGAACTGTCCGTACATTTCGCACGACTGTATAAGGCGGGCCTACAGGCCCCAAAGGGGGTGATACGCCAGTTCTTAGTAGGCCTGCCGTTCCCGGTTCTGTCATGCGAGCAGCGGACGGAATTAGATGCTCCGCTCATGCTAGATGAGGTTTGGGGCATGATGAGGGCGTTGCCTATTGGGAAGGTTCCTGGCCCGATGGTTTTCCCCATGAATTCTATAAGTCATATGCAGACCCTCTAAGGTCACAGCTGCTCAAAGTATACACGGAGCTGCTCAAAGTATACACAGAGGCACTTGAGACCCTTACCCTCCCGGCCTCGATGACGGAGGCTACGTTGATCACACTCCCTAAATCAGGTAGGGACCCCACTTCCACGGGGGCTTATCGACCCTTGGCACTCCTGAACTGGGACTACAAGATTCTAGCAGGCATCCTGGCAAATAGATTAGCGCCACTGATCCCTCAATTGGTTCACCAAGACCAAAATGGGTTTGTACCGGCCCGTAGCACGTCGCTTAATATACGGCGGCAGGGTGATGCGCGGTGCTACAATGGACTGGCCAACGGCCGGTTGTGTTGTGCTGGACCTGGAGAAGGCCTTCGACATGGTTGAGTGGTCCTTCATGTTTGTTGTGATGCTTCATTGCTTCGGATTTGGGTCTTACATTTTAAGTCTTATCAAACTACTGTATGGGGCTCCTACGGTTCAGATGCGGCTAGGGACTCTCTTCTCAGACCCTATATTAATAGAACGGGGGACCCGCCTGGGGTGTCCTCTCTCCCCAATTATCTTCACCCTGGTGATTGAACCACTAGCGATGGCACTATGAACCTCGGCGCCGGACTGGAGGATACATCTTGGGGACGGCATACATGCGATTTTGCTTTATGAGGACGACATTTTGTTATATGTTAAGGACATTCTTGCAATCTCCCAAGTCATCCCTGCTACATTGCGGTCTTTTTCATCCCTGTCTGGGCTGAGATTAAATTGGCACAAATCTTGCCTGTATCCTTTTAACCCGGATACTGAAGATCCGGATTGGGAGGTGGACGGCACGGTAGTCCAATTGCAGCCAGTAGCGTTTAGATATCTGGGGATCCTCATCTACCACAACGATCAAGATCTTCGTCGCGGTAACTTCACGAGAGTGGTCACAGCGCTCAAGTCTCAGATTGAGTTTTGGAAGACGCTTAACATTTCTGTCATAGGCAGGGTGGAGTTAATAAAAATAGTCATGCGGCCGCGTCTCCTTTCTTACTTCGCTAATTTACCACTCTACCTACCCGTGTCCTTTTTCCGCTCTCTGGAGGGGATCGTTTGGGATTTCGTCTGGCACAAGTCGCGGTGCAGGGAGGCACTGGCAAAGTTGTACCTACCTCGTTTATGGGGGGGGCTGGCTCTGCCCAACCTAGAGCATTACTTCTTGGCATCGCAAATCCTGTGGGTTCCGAAATGGGTGGAGGAACTACACTTTTCGGATTTGGCAGAGCGTGACCCCCCGTACTCTCTTGGCAAGATCCTTTCCTTATTACACCCTTGTAATGGATCGAATTAACCTCTCCCATTACTAGTCTTGATGGCGCGGAAGTGTTTCCACAGGGCGCTTCGTCTTACTAGGCACGTCACACGGTACGCGCCAGTAGTACCCTTATTAGGAATTACGACCGTGCAGGGAGGCGTGCGCAGTACAGATCTTACCGACTGGGAGGGGGTTGGTATAACCACCCTGGTGGATCTTTCCAGAGAGGGCGTACTGCAGCCCTTCCTCGCCAATACAAACGAAGATGGAGTTTCCCCAGGCCAATTTCTAAATCATGCCTCCTGGACTGCCGCGATGAGGCTCAGGTGATGTGACATTAAGCAGGAACCTCTGACGCATCTTCTGGTGCAATATGTGCACATTATGGGTACAGGACGCCGCCTGGTGAAATGGTTTGCGGAATCGGTCAGGAAGCATATTCCAGTGGACTTAACGCTGTTGCCAGTTAAGTGGGAGACAGACCGGGGAAGGCCCTATTTGGAGAAGGAATGGTCCATGGTCCTGGAAAGTCCCAAGCAGGTCCCCAGAAATGCCCGTTTTAAATTGATTCAATCTTACATTGTCCATAGGGCTTATCTCTCTCCAGACAAAGTTAATCGATATTTTCATAGACAGGATGCATGTTGTCCATGCTGCAAGCTGGCAGATGAGGCTCTTCTACACATCCTTTGGTCCTGTCCCACTTTGCATGCTTACTGGGAGGGGGTGCTTGGGACTTTGACCACATGCACGGATAGGGAAGTGCCACGGACATGGGAAACATGCATTATTGGCGTATTTTCCAGAAACAAAAAACACAAAGCGTCCACCCGGTTTTGGATCTGGGTATCATTGTGGCCAAGCGATTAATTACCCGTTGGTGGAAGGCGGTGGAGCCCCACCGACAAAAGTCTGATTCCTCTCCATGCTGAATTGGGTGAAGGCTGAAGCGGTTTCCCTGGTACGGGAGGACACGATGGGTTTGAGTAAATTCTCCATTTCCGCTGCATGGAACACTATGCTGGTGCGTTACAGGGGTTGTCGATGCCGTACGACCAAACGGATGTCCCCACTCCAGATGCATAGGGTTATATGTGGGTAGATCTACGACCCGAGCTCAGAATTGTTGTGTAGACAGAGTCCCTCATACCCCATACTGGATAGTCATTTCTCATAGCAATGGGGCTGTGCACCCACAGGATACTCGATGGGATCCTGCTCTGTGTTAACTGGGATCTGTATTTCCTCCAATACCTCTCTGCAGGCCTGGTTTCCCTTCCCACCCCTTTTCCCGATAGTTTCTTGCACGTTAGGGGTTTGTTCTTTATAAAATTGTTTGACTTCTTAAACAGATTGATGTGATATAGTGGAGTGAAGGCATAAGAACCGTACTTCTGTAATCGACAAGTATAGCAAAGTTGAAATTTTACTGTACCATAACGTGATTGTGCAGCATTCTTGAGGGAGGGAGGAGATTATATGATGGATAGGAAATGCCACTTGTCGCTACCAGTCATGCAAAAATTGATTGATGTAACTATGTTGTTGTACTGCTGATTTGTGATTTGGACCTGCTAACTACCTACTGGCTCTGTATGATGTTTTCAATGATAGCGTACCGTTTTGTATTCATGCTCATAAAACCAAAATCTTTAACAAACAGATCAAACAAAAAAAATGAATCAAAACATGTCCTACCTTTCACATACACTGCACCCTGCCCAGGGGTACATTGGGCCTACCGTAGGGGTTCCTTACATGTAAGAAAAGGGAAGGTTGGGGCCTGGCAAGTGGGTGCACTTGCCAGTTCGATATGGCAGTTTAGAACTGCGCACAGACACTGCATGGCAGGTCTGAGATACTTTTTCAGGGCTACCGATGTGGGTGCCACAATCAGTGCTGCAGGCCCACTAGTAGCACTTGATTTACAGGCCCTGGCACACTCAGTGAACTTTACTAGGGACTTACTAGTAAATCAAATATCTCAATCATGGATAACCAATCATGTTCACAATTTACAGAGAGCATATGCACTTTAGCACTGATTAGCAGTGGTAAAGTGCCCAGTCTCATAAAACCAACAACAACAGGTCAGGAAAAAATAGGAGAAAGGAGCAAAAAGTTTGGGTACAACCCTGCAAAAAGGGGCAAGTCCAATAAGATTTCT
The DNA here is from genome assembly GCF_964204655.1 of Triturus cristatus. Lineage (NCBI taxonomy): Eukaryota > Metazoa > Chordata > Amphibia > Caudata > Salamandridae > Triturus > Triturus cristatus. The sequence continues at coordinate 79,526,542 of NC_140586.1, read as the reverse complement.
GCTGCGGGGGAGCTGCAGTTTTCAGGAATACGCATCCCATCGTGCAACGGGGCTTGGGAGATGTCCCCTTTCTCCATTGCCCACACCTGTGCCAACTGGGAGCACTATATTGTGCCGCTACACGAGTAGCGCCCGGGCCAAGCGAAGGGTGGGCCCGTCATCGAGTGTAGGTGGCCGGGCTAGTCCACCTCACTTACGTCAATCCTTTGTGCCCTATGGCTGACTTCTTTGATTATGCGGGATTCAAGAAAACCTGTGAGTAGACATTTCACTGGCCTTTATGTTCTCCATGTAATTTTGCACTGCTACATTTAGCTTGCTGTGATGGACAGGCTTGTGGTGACTGATAGACCTGCTCTCCATTTTGAAGCATAGATTGCCCTAGTGCTCTTTTGTTGCATGATTTTGCTTCGCTTGTGCCTTGTTACCTAGGCCTACGATTGGATCTAACCTGAATTGCTTTTGCTGTTCATCCTATCATGGGAAAGTGAAAGCGAAAGCATCCTTCAACCGCGATCAAATCTAAATCCCCTGGCAAGTCCCGCACTACAATTATGGACAATTTTACGGGGGCCATGGGAGATATTAAAAAATAAATTTCTAGCCTTGAAAAGAAACTGTATACATGTAATCAAGGTCTGACAAACACCTTAATACAGGATCTCACACAAGATGACCTCAGTAAATCCCCTGGGTTTGTAGTAATTTATGGGACAAACAGTTGCATGCAACCTCTTTCAGCTTGTATTACCCCATCTGACTCTAGATCCCAACCACCTTGAAAACAAATGAGGGCACCTGATACTTGCACTAAAGCAACTCAGAGTAATTCATTGTTTGGGGATACAGCAATCACTAAGCCTAAGGCACCCACCAGGCTAATCAACACTAAGCTCAGAGTAACAATCTTTGAGGGACCTTAAAAGTCTTATCTCTTCCAGGGGATACCCATCAATAGTCATAAGTACTGAATAATCCCCGCCCACGTGTGGGGACCCTGGAGTATATACAAAAAATACATATATATGAGTATGTTTAGCTAAAAAAGTACGGAGTAGCTTCAAAATACATATATCCATGTATACATATATAAACATGCAGCCTACCATTACTGAAATAGGCTAATATGCCAATATTAATTGGGTTTATCATTAAACTGAAAACAATTCCATATATCATTTCTGTAACAGATAACATGCACTCCATTAATGTTCCAACTCAGCCCTTTATTTTCAGAGAAAAAGGCAAGAAATAGTAGGTAATTTTCTGATGGATACATCTGCCAGTGGATTCCTCACCTTGTGAATATCCCCTGCGCCAGCAACATTCGGAAACTTTTGTAGCAGTCCACGCCGATGAGGTCGAAGACGACGTCACAGAGGCACGGCTCCGCTCGCGACTCCGCTGACGTCACCGGCTCCATAAGAAGACCTCCTCGGCGTGATGACGTCAGTTCTCTTTTTTCCGCGCCGACGACGCCAACGGATTTCGGGAATCGTTACTGGTAGCTGTTCTGGTTACTTTGTATGTTTTCTGGATTTCTCTGTCTATCTTCTAAGGATGTCGACAAGGAAGTCTGGGTTTAAGCCTTGCCGAGAATGTGGCAAGCACATGTCCATCACCGACCCGCACGACGATTGCGTTTGGTGTTTGTCCTCGGACCATGACGTGGGAGGTTGTTCGAGTTGCAGGAAAATGAGCTCGAAGGCTCTTAAGGAGAGAGAGGCAAAGCTCTTTATCGCCCGGATGAAGAAAAAGGAGAAAAGAGGTAGAAGAAGATCCAGGTCGAGGTCGAGGTCGAGGTCGGCTTCCAAGTCGACTTCGGGACATGCTTCAAAGAGCAAGAAGCATAAGAAAAAGAGGAGGCATTCGTCGCATCATAAGGCTTCGACGTCAAAGTCGAAATCGCCTGCTCGGCGTCGAAGCGAGTCAGTGTCTCCATCTCCTGTTCCGACTTCGCCTCCGGTTCCATCTTCTCCGGTGCCTTCGCCGGCTCCGGCTGAATCCCCGGTGCCGGCGTCCTCTCCGGCGCCGGTACCATCTCCAGATCCTGCAAGTCCTCCGGCTCCGTCTCCGACTCCGGCCCAGGATGAGGATCGTCAGGCTCCGGGTGAGTCTGTGACGCCGCAAGTTCCACCGTCGGCGCCGGCAGGCCCGAGTCCGGTGTTACCTGACCAGTATCCGGCTTTCCCTAATCCAGGTCAGGACCCCTCGCATTATCTCAATGCAATGTACGGGGTGTTCTCACGGGCCATGTATACCTCTGGTGCACCTATGGGTCCGATGGGTCCGATGGCTTTCAATCTGGGTGTGCCGCAGGTTTACCCTCAAGCACCTTTTATGCCGTTCTTCCCAGCGACGCCGTCTTGGCAGATGCCGGCGCCGAGAACATCGACGCCGCTTCCCTCTTCGCCGGCGCCGACTCACCTCGTTCGACGCCGGCTGCTCCAGCTGATCCGCGTTCGACGCCACTGCCGGCGCCGTCGGATTCGAACATGGCGCCGCCGACGCCGCAGGTGCGGATCCGTTCGAGAAGGGAGGCGCAGAGAGTGCTGGAGGAGAGACGCTTTCTGATGGAAGAGGCTGAAGAGGGGGAATTGGTCGAATCCGATGAGGTGTTCGACGAATTAAAGGAGGCAAGTGGTCTGGATTTGTCTCCGGAGTGGGAGATCACTCCGCCATCGGACGAACCCTCTAAAGACGCGGCACCCTATCATGCTGTAATTAGAAAGGCTGCGGAGTTGTTGGACCTTCAATTGCCATCTACTGAATTCAAGTCCAATATTTTGACTGAGGTGTTACATTCTCCAACTGCGGTCTCAGAGCCTCCGTTGCCCTTCAATGAGGCAATTTTGGAACCTGTGCTGGATGTATGGCGCAAGCCTTTCTCAGCTCCTGCAGTCTCCAAGGTGGTTGCAAGAAGGTATAGGGTGGCTCCAGGGGATCCTGAATTTTTATCTTCACACCCTTCACCTGAAAGCCTAGTAGTTCAGGCGGCTTGTTCTGGACGGTCGAAAGGTGCATTTCCTCAAGTCCCAGGGGACAGGGAAGCAAAAAAGGTGGACCAATCGGCCAAGAAGGTCTTTTCATCAGCCAGTATGGCATTAAAATCTTCAAATGCGACTTGTTTGTTGGCGCGCTATATCCATGCGCTTATGGACTCTGCTAAAAAGTTGGCGCCAAAACTGTCAGAGGAGGATAGAGGAGGCTTCAATGAAGTGCTATCGGATGCCCAGGCGGCTGCTCGCCAGGTTATACAGAGTGGCCTGGATACAGCAGACTCAGTTGCCAGGGTCATGGGGTCTTCAGTTGCCACCAGGAGGGGTGCATGGCTTAAGTCCTCCGAATTCTCTTCGGATGTCCAGTCAACTTTGTTGGACTTACCTTTTGATGGGTCTGGTCTGTTCGGGAAGAAGGCTGATGCTGCTCTCGAGCGCTTCAAAGAGAGTAAGGCTACGGCTAGGTCGTTGGGCCTTCAATCCCAGCCGAGAGGTACTTTCAAGAGGTACAGAGGCCTTGGAAGGGCGAGTTTTTGCTCCTACAGACCAACTCAGCAGCAGCAGCAGCAAGGCTCTCTGTCCAAGGGATATAGAGGAAGACTTAGAGGTCGCTCACGTGGCCGTCAACTCTCCTCCTCCTCTTCCTCTTCCTCAGCCCCTCCCACCACCGCAAAACAGCCCTAGATTCGACATTCCGGATCATGCTGGTCCTGTGGGGGGCCGGCTTACCCATTTTCTACAAGATTGGGAATCTGTAACTACAGATCTCTGGGTTCTGGATCTTGTGGGAAATGGGTACGCCCTTCCCTTTCGGGAGTTCCCTCCGAATTACCCTCCTTGTCAAGGTGCTTGCTCAGAGGACCACCGTCTTCTCCTGCAGGAGGAAGTCCTGAAGTTGTTTCAGAAAGGTGCGATAGAGGTGGTCCCGGAGCAGGAGAGGGGTCAGGGATGCTACTCCCGGTATTTTCTGATCCCGAAAAAGGACGGCAGATTGCGTCCGATATTAGACCTCAGAATCCTGAACTTTTACCTGAAACAGGAAAGGTTCAAGATGCTCACCCTTGCGCAGGTTCTTCAGGCGCTGAATCAGGAGGACTGGATGGTGTCGCTCGACTTGCAGGATGCGTATTTTCACATCCCTATTCTGAAGTCGCACAGGAAGTATCTCCGGTTTACGGTAGGGTCGCAACATTATCAGTTTGCGGTCCTCCCGTTTGGTCTTACTTCGGCACCTCGAGTCTTTACAAAGGTGATGGCAGTGGTGGCAGCCCATCTCAGGAGGTCGGGGATTTCGGTTTTCCCTTATTTAGACGACTGGCTGATCAAGGCGGAGTCGTCAGAGAAGGTGCTGTTCCATCTGCAGGTTACAACTCGGCTGTTGTACAAATTGGGTTTTTCGATCAATGTGCCCAAATCTCACCTGGTGCCCTCTCAGCGCAACCTGTTCATAGGTGCGGTACTGGACACTACTGTGTGTCGATCATGCCCTCCTCCTCAAAGGATTCTCGACATTCAGGAAATGATTCCTTTATTTTACAGCGGAGCGGTAGTTCCAGTTCTGAAGGTCCTTCGCCTGCTCGGTCTGTTCGCCTCCTGCATTCTGTTGGTCAACCATGCACGCTGGCACATGAGGGCGCTCCAGTGGTGCCTCCGCAAGCAGTGGTATCAGCACAAGGGAGATCTCAGGGAGTCTGTGAGGATCTCCAGAGAAGCTGCAGCGGATCTATCTTGGTGGAGCGTGGGGGGCAATCTGTCCCAAGGAAAGCCCTTCCATCTACCTCCATCGGTGACAACAGTGATAACGGATGCATCCACCTTAGGGTGGGGTGCTCATCTGGGGAATCTGGAGATCAAGGGTCTTTGGTCTCCAGAGGAAAGGTTGCTTCACATCAACCTTCTGGAATTGCGGGCGATACGTTTGGCACTCAAGGCCTTCCTTCCTTCCCTTCGCGGTCAGTCTGTTCAAGTCCTGACGGACAACACGACCGCGATGTGGTATATAAACAAACAGGGAGGAGTGGGGTCTCTTTGTCTCTGCAGAGAGGCCCTGCGTCTATGGTCCTGGGCTCAGGTCCATCAGATTTGTATAATGGCAAATCATCTGGCCGGGGTTCTGAACGTTCGTGCAGACAGTCTCAGTCGGCAGTTCTCAGCCGACCACGAGTGGAGGCTTCATCCAGAGGTAGATCGTCACGTATTTCGGACGTGGGGGACTCCTCTGGTGGACCTATTCGCCACTCAAGAGAATGCTCACTGCCCGTCATTCTGCAGTCTCCAGTATCCGGTGCAGGGAGCGTTGGGGGACGCGTTTCAGATGGAATGGAGTTCGCAACTCCTTTACGCGTTTCCTCCCATACCCTTGATTCCTCGGGTTCTGAGGAAGATTCGCCAAGACCGGGCCCAAGTTTTATTGATCGCCCCGGATTGGCCAAGAAGGGTGTGGTATACAGATCTTCTCCACCTCTCCTCGTGCCCTCCGCTCCGTCTCCCTCTGAGGGCAGACCTCCTCTCGCAGTCGGAGGGGCAGGTTCTACACCCCCACCTCCAGAGCTTACACCTTCATGCCTGGAGATTGAACGGGGCAACCTGAATTCCTTCTCTCTCCCTCCAGATGTGGTGGATGTTATTTTATCGGCCAGGCGACACTCCACCAAATCCATATACTCATATAGATGGTCTAAATTCGTTCTCTGGTGTGGAGAGAGGTCAATTAATCCCTTGAAGGCTCGTTTGTCTAACATTTTGCAGTTTGCCCTTTCTCTTGCTCAGCAAGGCTTTGCTGTGGCCACAGTTAAAGGATATTTATCGGCTCTGTCGGCTTTCCTATGCCTGCCGGATCAGCCGTCATTGTTTAAATCACCTATTGTACTTAGGTTTCTCAAGGGCCTCACAAATAAATTTCCTCCTACTCCTTTTATTGTACCTCAATGGGACTTAAACCTTGTACTGACTTATCTTATGGGTTCTCCCTTCGAGCCATTACATAAGTGTCCCTTGAGACTGTTGTCCTTTAAAACGGTTTTCCTCGTTGCTATCACCTCGGCAAGGAGGGTAAGTGAGCTTCAAGCTCTTAGTTCAAAACCCCCATTCTTGACTGTGCATGCTGAACGAATGGTGCTCCGGACCAGGGCTGCGTTTTTGCCTAAAGTGGTAACTCCCTTCCATCTGGGGCAGTCCATTACTCTTCCTACCTTTTATCCTCCCCCTCACCCTTCCAAGGAGGAGGAGAGACTTCACCGCTTGGACCCAAAGAGGGCGGTGAGCTTTTACTTGGATAGGACAAAAGACTACAGGATTGATGACCAGCTCTTTGTGGGCTTTGCTGGCTGCAGAAAGGGTCGTACGGTGCACAAGCGCACCCTTTCAAGATGGATTGTGCTATGCATCAAGATCTGCTACTCCCTAGCTGGTAAGGAGCCTCTGGAGGGTTTGAGGGCTCATTCTACCAGGGCTAAGTCATCTACGTCTGCTTTATCTAGGGGTGTGCCTGTGGAGGATATTTGTAGGGCGGCAACTTGGGCCTCCCTCCACACCTTCGCAAAACATTATTGCTTGGACACCGAGGTGAGGAGGGACGGGAATTTTGCTCGTTCCGTCCTTCAGGATTTTTTGGTATAGGGGATGGACACCCTCCTCCGGGAGTGGGGACTGCTGTGGAATCTATTCACAAGGTGAGGAATCCACTGGCAGATGTATCCATCAGAAGAACAAGTTACTTACCTTCGGTAACGCTTTTTCTGGTGGATACAGTATCTGCCTGTGGATTCCTCACTGACCCACCCGCCTCCCCGTTGTCCATCCTTCTATACCGGTATTTCTATGCCTGTAATTCTATTGATGGGTTTCAAATGTGTTTATCACTGTCAAAGGCATTGTTATTTCTTGTGCTTTGTTATTTATTTTCCACACTGAGTGTGTTGATTTGCATATCATGTTCTGTGTATGCTATGTATATGTTGCTGTCAGTCCGTCCGTGTACCTCGAAGGCACGGAAAAAAGGGGCGGAACTGACGTCATCACGCCGAGGAGGTCTTCTTATGGAGCCGGTGACGTCAGCGGAGTCGCGAGCAGAGCCGTGCCTCTGTGACGTCGTCTTCGACCTCATCGGCGTGGACTGCTACAAAAGTTTCCGAATGTTGCTGGCGCAGGGGATATTCACAAGGTGAGGAATCCACAGGCAGATACTGTATCCACCAGAAAAAGCGTTACCGAAGGTAAGTAACTTGTTCATCCCTTAGGCTGCATAGATGAACAAACATCACAGTTACAAATAACTGGCACCCTGCCTTTAAAAATTCCCAGAACCTGAAAACTTGCCTTTAAGATCTCCACAAGCCCCCTGCTCCCATCATGCACCACAGGTGACAGTTAGGTCAGTTATTTTTTCCTGCTCCTTCTGTGAGGATCCTGGGGCATTGAGCTCATCCATTTTTGATTATTCTAGTCAGAAATTGGTTAATTTAAACTTTTTTTACTTTTACACAATGTTTTTTGACTACTGGCAACTCTTTCAGGGGTTTTCTGAAAATTTTGATAATCTTTTCTGTCAGAAATGCCAGCTTTGTTCAATAAATGCCCCTCCTGTTGGAAGAAAATGGCAAAATCAGACCCACACTCTGTCTGTATTGTGTGCTTACTATCCTCACACAATCCAGAGAAGGGTTATTATTGCCAGCAGATTTTCCAGAAGAACACTTCGGGACAGAGAGAAGATAAAGCTGCATGCCTTACTGGAGAGAGGAAAAGGACCTTCAAAAAGTGGCCTTGCAAGCACTCATGCATTTAAAGAGCCCTCCTCTCAAGAAAGACACAAATCTGAGAAAAAACGGCATAGTTCTGCTTCTCCAGCATCAATAAGGAAGCAGATTCCTGATTGTTCACCTTCAGCGTCGAGATCGACTTCAGAAAAACAGCCAAGACATGCTACAAAGTCGAGGGACAGATCACTGTCAAAGCGGTTAGAGCCACCGTCACCACAACGTAAGTCGACGTTGAGGCATGCTACTTTGGGTTCGAAGTATGTTGGCCCTGAAAAATCTTTAGTCAACATCAAAGTTTGGGTAGACGTCGAGACACTGGTCGACGTCCAGATCTCTGCCGCCATCACAGCTGGCAGGGTCAGCATCGAGAGGGTTGACGTCGAGGACCCTGCTGCAGTAATACAGGCGGTCGACATTGAAGACTCTGCCACAGACCCACAGGCAGTCTGCATCGAGGTCCCCGCGCTCGACGTCAAGGACATCGCCACAGTCACACAGGCAGGAGTCCTCAAAGACCTCACCATAGAAGCAGTCGACGTTGAGAGTGGCACAACCTGTGTCGCTGGCGGCAGGTCACCGCTTGACCTCGAGGGAAGGAAATCCTACGGCGGCTACGGGGTAAGTGCTTGAAAGGCCAAGAGCGACGTCGAGGTCCATTTGGTCGATGTCGAGGGAAGTTTCTTCTTCTCCCGGCATCAATATAGTGCAGATCACGCTGGAGGGATCTCCGGTTGCAGAAAAACAGACGCCTCTTGTCAACCTTTTGCCAGGGTGGATAGGGAGTGTGCGGCATTGGAGGGTTCTACCCAGAAGTCGTGGCTCAGACTACTCTCGAACATACTAGCCCTCCAGAGTATCTGCTGGTCCTCCACTTACTGTATCCACGAGACCATGTCCATGCATGTCCCCAAGTAGAGTAGGTCTAGATATCACCCTTCCTCCACTCCAAAGAGAAGTAGGCGAAGGTCCCTCTCATGGTCCACGTCCTCAAGGTCATCTATGAGAGACTATTCACCTACCCTGTCTGCTATGCCTCCAGCCAGAGTGTCTCTAGTCGATGAGATAGGGACCTTTAATGAGGTTCTATGCAGGGGGGCCAGCAAGTTGAACATTTATTTGGCAGTACCGACTACCTCTTTGTTGGCTATATTCTAAACCCTACACCACAGATCCTCGGCAAGGCCTTTACTTCCCTTGGTTCCGGGTCTGCTTGAACCAGTGATGCAGACTTTTTTGACTCCAGCTACAGTGGGTTCAGCTCCCCCACGTATATCAAAGAAGTGCAAGGCCCCGACCAGGATCCACTGTTCCTTAGATCAGACCCCCCTCTGGATTTGGTCATAGTGGTGGCAGCCTGGAAGGCACATCCTGCAGCATCATCCTTGCAGTCCCTCCTGAGAAGGACAGTAAGCATATGGACTCGCTAGGCAAAAAGATGTGCAACACATCTGCATCTTTCATGAAAGTGGCTAGTGCTTCTACTCCTCTGGGGAGGTATGACAGGTCTCTGTGGGACTCTTTAGCTAGGTTCACAGAGAAGCTGCCCAAAGAAGACCAACAGGATTTCCAGGAAGTCTTGCAGGAAGGTGGTCTGGTTGTGAACCAGGTTATTAGAGCAGCAGTGGATGCATCGGATTTGGCTGCACATGGCCATTCTCACGGCATTTGTGCCAGACGCTCGGCCTGGTTGCGTCTCACTGGTCTGAAACCGGAAGCACAAAGAAGAATCGGAAATCTTCCGTTTAATGGCACTTCCTTGTTCGGGACTCATGCTGATGATGAGATGTCCAAAATGAAGTCGGAGCTGGACACACTAAAAGCGGTCGGCCTTGAGAAAAGGAAGGATTTTCGATGTAAGTACCGACCATACGACCGTTGCTATTTCCAACAGAAAGTTCAAACAGCTAACTGGTTGACGCAACAGCATTAAACCAGGCCACATAACCATCAATCAATCAGTACATTTGCAGAGCGCACAACTCGCCCGTGAGGGTCTCAAGGCGCTGGTTTGGGGGGGGTGGCAGGGGTGCTGCTACTGCTCGAACAGCCAGGTCTTGAGGAGTCTCCTGAAGGCCAGCAGGTCCTGGGTCTGTTGTAGGCGGATGGAGAGGGTGTTCCAGGTTTTTTGCGGCGAGGTGAGAGAACGATCTGCCGCAGACGGTCACTCGGCAGATGCGTGGGACGGTGGCGCGGGCGAGGTCAGCGGAGCGAAGCTGGCGGTTCGGGGTGTAGAAGGTGAGTCGTTCGTTGAGGTACGCTGGTCCGGTGTTGTGGAAAGCTTTGTGAGCGTGGGTGAGGAGCTTGAAGGTGATCCTCTTGTTGACGGGGAGCCAGTGTAGGTCTTTCAGGTGGGCTGTGATGTGGCTGTGGTGGGGGATGTCGAGGATGAGGCGTGTAGAGGCGTTCTGTATGCGTTGTAGTCGTTTCTGGAGTTTGGCTGATGTTCCCGCATAGAGAGCGTTACCGTAGTCCAGTCTGCTGCTGACGAGGGCCTGGGTGACTGTCCTTCTGATGCCGGTGGGGATCCATCTGTAGATCTTGTGGAGCATGCGGAGGGTGTTGATGCAGGAGGAGGAGACGGCGTTCACTTGCTGGGTCATTGACAATGCGGTGTCCAGGATGACTCCCAGGTTGTGAGCGTGGTTAGTGGGCGTCGGTGCAGCTCCCAGTGCGGCCGGCCACCATGAGTCGTCCCAGGAGGAGGGGGTGGATCTGATGATGAGGACCTCCGTCTTGCCCGAGTTCAGTTTCAGGCGGCTGATCGTCATCCATTCGGTGATGGCCTTCATTCCTTTGTGGAGGTTGGATTTGGCAGTGGTGGGGGCCTTGGTGCGGGAGAGGATCAGCTGGGCGTCGTCGGCGTATGAGACGATGTTGAGGTCGTGCGATCTGGCGATGTTGGCGAGCGGTGCTGTGTAGATGTTGAAGAGTGTCGGGCTGAGGGACGATCCTTGGGGTACGCCGCAGATGATCTTGGTGTCTTTAGAGCGGAATGGGGGGAGGCGGACACTCTGGGTTCTGCTGGTGAGGAAGAAGGTGGTCCAGTCTAGTGCTTTGTTGCGGATCCCTGCGTTGTGGAGGCGTGTGCGGAGGGTGTGTTGGCAGACAGTGTTGAAGGCGGCCGAGAGGTCCAGGAGGATGAGGGCCGCGGTTTCTCCGTTGTCCATCATGGCCCTGATGTCGTCGGTTGCGGAGATGAGGGCTGTTTCGGTGCTGTGGTTGCTGCAGAATCCGGATTGGGACTGGTCCAGGATATTGTTCTTTTCGATGAAGGAGGTCAGTTGCCTGTTGACGATGTTCTCGATGACTTTCGTGGGGAACGGGAGGAGGGAGATGGGCCGGAAGTTCTTGAGGTCCTTGGGGTCAGCTTTGGGTTTCGGGAGTAGGGCGTTGATCTCGAGGTGCTTCCAGCTCTGCGGGAAGGTGGCGGTCTCGAAGGAGCTGTTGATGATCTTGCGGAAATGGGGTGCGATGGTGGAGCTTGCTTTGTTGAAGATTTGGTGCGGGCAGGGGTCGGAAGGTGAACCGGAGCGGATGGTGTTCATGATTTTGATGGTGTCTCCGTCGTTGGCATGGGCCCAGGAAAGCAGGGGGTCCATGTCGATGTGGCTGGGGGGCGGGGAGTCTGAGGTGTCTGTGTCTGTCGGGGGGGCCTGGATACTGAAGCTGTTGTGGATGTCTGCGATCTTGCGGTGGAATAAGGTGGCTAGTGAGTCGTAGAGGTCTTGTGATGGCGGGATGTCATTGGAGCTGGGGTTGGAGAGTTCCTTCACGATGTTAAAGAGCTCTTTGCTGTTGTGTGCGTTGTTGTCAATGCGCTTTGAAGAAGGTCCTTTTGACAGTTCGTATGAGTTGGTGGTGTCTGCGGATGGCGCTCTTGTAGGCTGTGTTGCTGTCTGTTTGTGGTGCCACTTCTTCTCGAGCCTACAGCAGGCCTGCTTGGATGCCTGGAGGTCGGCGGTGAACCAGCTGGCTTTTCTGTCGGTGCGTCTGTTCAAGGGTTTCTTGATTGGGGCGAGTGTGTTGGCGCAGTCGTCGATCCATTGCCTGAGGTTGAGGGCAACAAGGTCGGTGTCGATAGTGTCCGTTGGTGGGTTTTGGGCGAGGGTGGTGACTAGCTGGTCTTCGGTGACTTTGCTCCAGCTGCGGTGCTGGGCCCGTTGTGTGCGGTGGTGCATGGTAGGCTTCTTCAAGGTGAAGTGGATGCAGCGGTGGTCGGTCCAGTGTGGTTCGGTGATGTGGCTGAAGGCGACGTGGTTGCTGGCTGAGAAGATGGGGTCGAGCCTGTGTCCGGCGGAGTGGGTGGGATTCGTGACGAGCTGTTTGAGTCCAAGGTTGGCAAGGTTGTCGAGCAGGGTGGTGGAGTTGCTGTCATTGGTTTTCTTGAGGTGGAAGTTCAGGTCTCCAAGGAGGATGTAGTCCGTGGACGCAAGTGCGTGCGTGCTGACGAAGTCAGCGATGGAGTCGCTGAACTGTGGCCGGGCGGTCTGTAGATGAGGGTTCCTCTGAGGGTGGTGTTGGGGTTGGTGTGGATCTGGAAGTGCAGGTGTTCAGCAGTGAGAAGCATGTCGTCGGTGCTGGTCGAGATTCTGAGGGCATTTCTGTGGACAATGGCGATTCCTCCTCCTGTTCTGTTGGTGCGGTCCCTGCGGCTGATCTTGTAGCTGTCAGGGATGGCTATGGAGATGTCGGGTGCCGAGGAGGGGTTCATCCAGGTCTCCAGGTCTCCATCAGGAAGGCGACGTCTGGGGAGGTGGAGTCGAGTAGGTCCCATAGTTTGATGGCGTGCTTGCGGGCAGAGCGGGTGTTGAGTAGAAGGCATCGGAGGCTGTTGCGACCTACCCCTGTGGGCGTGGTGGTGGTTTGGAGGCTGGTGTAGCAGCAGAAGGGTCCATGGGTCCGCCTCGGGGTGGCCCAGAAGCAGGTGCGTGATCGGCCGGCGTTGAGTGCGTGGAGGTTGCTGGCGTCGTAGCGGCGTCGGGAATCGTGGCGTTTGCAGGGGGCCAGTGGATCTCGCGCTGGGCGCAGTCCAGGCGCGAACGGGCGCAGACGGGTTTGCCCTTGGCGCGCCAGCGGCGCGGCCGCCATAATAAAGGGAGGTGGGAGGGAGGAGTGGCTGGGAGGCGGGAGCAGGACGAATGGGTGATCGGGGGGGGCAGGGACGCAGCTGCAGGAGCAGGAGCGCCGAGCGGGTGGAAATAGCAGAAGGGCACAAAATGGCACAAAGCAATACAGGAAAAAAATAAAAACAGAAATTACAGCGCAGAACAGAGAAAAAACACAGCGGGGCAGACAGGAAACAAATAAAGATCGAGCGCACAGAACCTACGGCCTACCACTGGCCACCAGGGATGAGGCACAGGTGGTAGCCTGTGGGTGGAGGAGGGCCTCGAACTTCCAGCAGAAGCGGTAGCAGCGGGCTCAGGGACACGGAAACACAGGTGGTGCTGTGCGGCTTGGGGAGCGACCTGCCTGGAACAGCGTAGACCGGGTCGAGGAAGAGGAGCTGCAAGACAAACACCTTCCACAGGGAAACAACCTGTGAAGCAATGAGCCCTGGCTTCCCCCATCCCCATTACCCATTCCGGTGGGGGGAAGTATTATGTTTCACCTGGACAAGTGGAGAAAGATAACAAAAGACAATTTGGTACTGAATATTGTGCAGAATGGTTATTTGCTCAGATTCAAATCCCCAGTACCACCTTAAGAAACGTATTTCCAACATCACCACTTGTTACAAGTGGAGGTGAACATCCTACTACAGAAAGACGCTATAGAAGCAGTACCTTCTCCGCAACAAAGGTAGGGAATTTATTCCCACTATTTTCTTGTATGAAAAAGAGGTCCTATCCAATAGTATAGACCAATACTCCACCTGCGGCTGTTGAAGAAATTCAGCGGCAAAGAGAAATTTCGGATGTTGGCACTGGAGCAAATCTTCCCTCAACTATACCACGGGGATTGGATGTGCTCCATAGACCTGCAGGACGCCTACTTTCACGTGCCGATTTCCAGAAAACATTGGAAATTTCTGCGCTTTCAAGTAGCGTGTCAACATTTCCAGTTCAAAGTCCTCCAGTTTTGGCTCAGATCAGCACCCGCACGTTATCAAAATGCATGGCAGTAGTAGCTGCTTTTCTTCGCAAACAAAAAATCTTCGTCTACCCGTACCTGGACGACTGGTTGCTGAAAAGCTCTTCACCCACTCTGCTTTAGAATCATCTCTCGTACTTCATGCAAGTGCTATGAAAGCTGGGCCTACAAATCAACTAGAAGAAGTCGATCTTCAATCCGACCCAAAAGATTCACTACCTGGGAGCTTCTCTGGAAACCGCAAGAGCAAGCATGTGTCCTTCGGAGGAGAGGTTCCTCAATACAAGAAACGTTTTGCAATCTCCTCTGTTCTCATCATCCCACAGTCAGGCAAGTTTCCTCACTTTTAAGCTCGATGGCATCCTGCATCTTCATCATCCCAAACGCCAGACTGCACCTGTCCTCTGCAGCAGTCTCTAGAGGACCAGTGGTCGCAAATATCCTTCTGCTTCTCCCACAGTCAGCCATGGATTCTATCAAATGGTGGATGGAGCAATCACATCTGCTGAAGGGATTTCCTTTTCACCAGGACCTTCCCAGTCAGACAATTGTCGCAGATGCTTCCCTACAAGGTTGGGGGCTCATATGGGTCCTCTTCAAGTTCAGGGACTCTGGTCAGAGACAGAACAAGGGTACCACATCAACCTTTTAGAACTGAGAGCGGTACATTTGGGACTCAAATCACAGTTCCCGTCCTTCCTCTCACGTTCCCTATTGATTCAGACAGACAGCACCACAACATGTATTATCTGAACAAACAGGGGGGAACCAGGTCGAGACCTCTCTCTCAGGAGGCTCAGACCATCTGGAAATGGCTTCTCGCAAGAAATCTGACCATATCGGCAATTCATCTCCCAGGAACTCTCAACGTCCAGGCAGACTCTCTAAGTCGGGACTTTGTTGAAGCTCACGACTGGGTGCTAAGCGACGACGTCGCACAGGACATCTTCCACCATTGAGGAGTTCCAGACATCGACCTGATTGCAGAAGCGGCAAACGCAAATTGCCCCGTCTTCGCATCCAGGTTTCACCATCCAGGGTCGAGAGGGAATGCCCTTTTGATAAAATGGTCTCAGACATTACTTTACGCTTTTCCTCAAATTCCACGGATCCCCCTGGTGACCAACAAGTTCTAGAGGGCCAAGACCAGGATGATACTAATCGCACCACAGTGGCCTCGCCAATGGTGGTACCCGGATCTTCTTCTATTATCAGACGCCCCGCACTGGAGGTTATCATGCCGACCAGACTTACTACCCAGGAACGGGGGGAAGGTGTTCCACCCCAACCTCTCATCTCTACGATTGACCACATGGCTCCTGAGGTCGTCCAGTACGGACACTTAGATTTGTCCTCTGACTGTGTAAACATACTTAAAGAAGCCAGAAGACCTTCCACCAGAAAATCGTACATTTTCAAATGGAAGCGGTTTTACTTATGGTGCATTAATAATGGTCATGATCCCATTCGGGGTCAGGAGCAGGTGATTCTACCATATTTGTTGTACCTGGACAAATCAGGCCTTCAATTTTCTTCTATAAAGGTCCATCTAGTAGCTATTCCAGCATACAGAAAATCTCCTATGCAGGTTTCCTTTTTTCAACTTCCTGTGGTTAAGGATTTCCTGGAGGGGTTAAAAAAGGTCTACCCACCAATCAGAGCTCAATCTCCTCCATGGGAGCTTAACGTAGTTCTTGCTAGAATAATGGGGTCCCCATTTGAACCTATTCACAAAGCTTCTCTGCAGCACTTGTCATTAATGACTGCTTTCCTAGTGGCCATCACCTCTGCTCGCAGAGTGAGTGAGAGTCAAGCTTTGTGCTGCAAAGAGCCACATATTATTTTTCATGCAAACAGGGTGGTCCTTAGAATTTTGAGTTTACTGGATAAAATAAAGAAGGAGGCGGATAAAGGTACCACCCAGGCATTAGTGCTCCGTGACCTCTCGGTGGCCTTTGACACGGTCGACCACAAAATCTTGGTGGACCGTGCCGGGGATGCAGGGGTCCAGGGATCCGCCCTTCAATGGCTGACTTCCTTGTTGGACGATGGCTCGCAGTCTGTCCGTCTTTCCCAATACACGACCCCAAGAGTTAAAATGACGTGCGGGGTCCCGCAAGGCTCCTCTTTGTCACCTCACCTGTTTAGTTTGTATCTCCTTCCCCTTATTCAGTCCTTGGGGGAAGGTAAGGTGCGCATTTTTAACTATGTAGATGATATGCAACAGATTTTCACCATTGATAACACCCCACCTCTATTCTGAACTTTCAGACCACTATGTTATACATCCACAATTGGATGAATAACAACCACCTAAAACTAAATCCTGACAATACAGAGCTGATCCTAACCGATGGCCCTCGAAACCCTTGGACTTCGAATTTTTGACCTGCAGAGCTTGGGGCGCCCCCACTCCCCTACCCCTCAGCCAAGAGCCTTGGTGTCACTATTGTTAGGAACCTCTTGGTGAAAACCCAGATCAGAACAGTGATCTCCTCCTGCTTTTACCAACTTTGCAAAATTAGGAAAATCAGTAGATTCCTCGCAACAGAAGCAGCCTTTCAAGTCATCCTGGCCATGGTAATCTCACACCTCGATTACACCAACTCCACTTACTTTGACCGCCCTGGGTACTTAATGAAAAGACTGCAACTTGTAAAAAACCAGGCAGCAATATTTATCTATCACCATCCAAGGTGGCATCATGTCATCCACCTCATGAGGAATTTGCACTGGCTTCCAGTAGGCCAACGCTGCGTATTTAAGGTTGAATGCCTAATATTTAAATCACTCCATGGCACATGCCCAAAATCTATCTCAAATCTTATCCAGAGGTATGTCCCTGCCCAAGCCCTTTGGTCCTCCAACCTGTCTCTGTTAGCCATCCCCTCTTTCAAGCGGAAAATAACTGGTGGATCCCGCTTTGCAGCATTAGCATCTTCTTTTTTGGAACACACTCCCTCTCAACATTAGATCGTCCTCATGCTACTCTCATTTTAGGAGACAATTGAAAACCTGACTGCTCTCAAAGGCCTACAAATGATTAATCTTAAGAGCGGCAGTTCACTCCCTCTACAAGTGCCATGAAACCATGTGGTGTAAGTGCGCTATACAAACTCTTTTAACATAACATAACATAACTGAGGCACGAATAGGAAATACCACAAACGTTCCAAGGCTAAAGCATCTGCTTTATATAATCAAGTAATATTAAGTAAGCATTCCAGCATACTGTTAGAAGCTGTCTGTCTTTTCCATGGGAAGAGATCTTATCTTGACAGTGAATGGGGCTTAAACAGTGTGAACAGCTTTAGTAGAGGTATCGTAAATGTGTGCAGCCAGGGAAAGTTAACAGAAAAAAAAAGTTCCACACAAAAGCGAATTAACACAGTAATTTGGCTATGGGAACTGATAAGAGCCCCCTTTTAAGATAGATATTAAATACAAGAGATTTCACAAGCGCTGTGCAGGGGAAACCTAAAACAATTAAGTGATGGGAAAATGCCTTTTATGATGCTGTTATTCATTGGTGTTCCTCTTTCAAAATAACTGTTCAACAATACTTGCGGTACTCATATCCTGTGCTCATTCATGCATTTTGAGCAAAACATGGAAGTTGATGATACAAGAGTGGGCCGCAGGACTGTGAGTGAGGAAAAGGCAGTCGTGCCAGAGGCCTGATAAAGTCACGGTTATATTATGGTTCTGGGAGGACTGCAAGGAATTCACAGCCAGCTGTGAAGGGTAGGTGATCAAGGTATAAAAATACCAAGAATGCCATAAAAGTATTATTTCCTATATGCTGATATGTAGTTCATTGCACGTTTTTAGTGAATTTTACAGCATCCCTTTAACAGACAATGTTAATGACATTCATTTCATGTGAAAAAGCACTTTTCTGTAGGAAATACTTTTGATGTATAAACTTTGGGCCATAAGTAAATTTTTTGCCTCAGACAGCCAAACTAGACACTACACCACTTAGAGAATTTTTCTCGCAAAACATTGTAGTGTCATTTAGCAATCATACAACTATGCTAACGCTATCTAAGGAGAACTACCAATGGGTCATATTGCTAGGCAGAGACAGGTCCAAACTTGACAGCCCGGCTAGTGTTGAACCTTGAGACACTATTAGGCAGCTTCACTATAGAGGTTAACTCTCATTATTGGCTGCCAGTGGCCAAACACAATGGCCACATTCACGAAGGCATTTGAGAGCATCTCTTGCAGTACTACACACACTCATAAACAGGCTTGAACTGGCTCTACTGGGCATTTTCCTGGTGGGCTGGCTGGCTGGGTGGGGGCTGGTTTCACTGCTGGTGGGAGCTGGTGTTGTTGCTGGGGGCTTGCCGGCAGTGCTTCCTGCATGCAGAACTTCAGCGCTTTAAAAATAAACAATGCAAAACATATGGTTTTAAAGGATGTTTCAAAAAACATTTGTTTTGGGATTTGTTTTGGGATTTTGGAGTTTGTCTGATCTTCGTGGCTTGGGGGTGGGGGGGTGGAGGAGGGACCGCTGTTGCTCCGCTCAGCGAGTCCAATACATACATGATAAAGACTCTTCAAAATTCAAAACAGTGTATTGCTTTATTTCTATAAGTCCAGGCCCTGTTCCCACACATCCCCATTTTCCAGAGCCAAATGACCCCCGCCCAACTGAAGAAATTGTAAGAGGCTATTCACCTCGTGTTTGGGCGAGCTGACCCTTCTGAATTGCCTTTGGGCCCTATAGGTTCAGAAGCTGCTTTGACCAGATTTTCGCCTGTAGGTTTGCCCTTGACGCTAGTTGAGCTCTTTGGATCCATTCCCATAATCAGATCAGCTTAGCTCGTGAATCCATAATCTTCACTTGATTCTGTTCCAGTGATGCAAGGCGCCACCGATGCCCCTTGGCACTGCTGACCCTATTGTTATTCCCAACTCTGATACAGAGCCGGACCAGCATCATCCAACATCGACTCTGGCACCGACTGGACCAAGGCCCTCCGATTCAGTAACAGTGCCTCCCTTTTTTGACAGGCCCTGTGGAGAATATGATTGGGGCGGACTGAGGATCCCGCTGGTGAGTTCCCTGCCACACTACTGGATAGGGAATCCAAGCTACCGGACACCTTGGGCAAAATGATTTTCTCTTCCCCCAGCCTTGCTTTGCGGTTAGTGAACACCATGTGCCTCTTGGGATGGAATTCCCCCAAAGTTTAGGACTTGGTTTCACAAGGGGTGCCCATGGTCTTGGAGGTGGACCGAGCTTTTTTTACCTAGGCTATTGGCGATAGCAGGGATGCAGCAGAAGTTAACAATACGCTTTGGACTGCACACAACAGACACATTAGGTAGATACATTGCTTCGGTTCACTGACAGAATATCATACCTAAAAAATACCATCATCCTATACTTATGATAGTAAGTGCAAAATATTGAAGAAAAACCATATCAATGTCATATTCTTTTTAAAATAATATATAAATATAACAAACACACATATATATATATATGTATATTATATATATATATATATATATATATATATATATATATATATATATATATATATATATATATATATATATATATATATATATATATATGTGATTCCATGTTGCCCTGATGCAAAGGCGCATTCGATAGTGAATGATTCTTCAGAACCGTTTATTTTCACTAACCGGCATTTCCTTTCTGATTATCTTCACGGCCTGATGAGTTTCGGAGCTCCTGCTTCTTAATCTTAGGGTTACTGGCAGTCCACAGAAGCATTGACACACCCTCTCTACTCCACTGTATGCTCATGAATAAGTGCCTTCCAGTGGGCCTCTCAGATTAGTTACAGTGTTCTTGCATGCTGGGAGTTGAAGTGTGTGTGTAACACCAATTATTTCCCTCCAGTGGGTTGTGACTTTGCCGCAGTGATATGAGAACAATTGTTCTAGCCCCCCAGTGGGCCTCAGAGAGCAAATCCTATTTGCATTTAGAATTCACTGTGCTGCTGCTGGGCTCAGATTGATTCAAAGCCCCTGCAGCCCTAATTTACTTTTTGAATGGTGGTGCAGTCTTCCACAGCTGGAGTGCCGTGATTATTCATGTTTCCATGTTGCCCTGATGTGAAGACGCACTCGCCAGTGAATGATTCTTCAGAACCTTTTATTTTCCAAAACCAGCATTTCCTTTCTGATTATCTTCACGGCCTGACACGTTTCGGAGCTCCTGCTCCTTACTCTTAGGATGGCTGGCAGTCCACAGAAGCAGTGACACACCCTCTCCTCTCCACTGCAGCAAAGTCACAACCCACTGGAGGGAAATAATTGGTGTTACACATTTCAACTAAGCCTGGGCGGCGTACTTCGCTCCGCCAGCAGAGTTTTGTCAACTCCGCTGGGACTACGGCGTTGAGGCAAAACTCCGACAAAGTGGCGGAGCAGAATACGCCTCTCAGCCCCTGAGCCACAGCCTAAAATAAAAGGGTAAAAAAAACCACTTACGTTCTCTCTGACGAACTGAACATTTCTTGAATATTTGAATGGCAGCCAGGGTTTGCGAGGTTGTGTAGCTCTACAGGTCGTGAATGGTAAATCTAACTGGAGGGGCAGCAATGCAGATAATTATAAATAACAACTTCCAAGCATGATGGAAAGTGTCCTCGAGTACATGGGGGATATAATTGCCACCCAGCCCTACCCTGTATTTACTCCTTTTGAGGCATGTATGGGTGACCGTTTTTTCTCTAGATTATTTTTTAAGGCACTTGTTTACATTTTGGAAGGTTGGGAGGACGCAGTGATAGATTACAAGATATTGAGAAAGCATTATGGACAAAGTAGTCCTATTACAATAATGCCACTGGATTGAGGCACATAAACTTGGACATTGTTTCTGGATATTAATGCATCAGGTGGTTGATACAACAATCGTACTATTTGGAAACGTTTTGCATTGTCCTGATTTGTAAAATAATCATGTTTAAAATCAAGGTGATTGACATTGTGAATATTAGTGTCTGCACTTATAGTCTTGCCTCACTGTTGATGCCTCCAACACTTCTTAATCTCGGAGCGACTAATCCCTGCCTTTGTATATGATTAAGACCCTGGGTGGGTTGAAACGCGTAATGCTGCACTATCAGGACTGCCTGTTGTGAACAAATAATCCTGTTTTACTCATTTTACGATGGGCTTGTTTCACTCAGAGGAGATGGAGTGACTTTTCTTATGATATATATATATCAGCGGTATGGTTCAACCGCGGGGCAACGCACCCACGAAGAGCGCTGCGAATAACCGGCAAAAAGGAACCTTTGGGGTGGAGATATATATATATATGTATATAAAAAGCCACAGGTTGCCCCAAGTGAGGATATCACACATGAAGAGGTAGCGCACACAGCTACCGGCAGCAGGGTTCTCAGCCAGCCCTTCAGTTCTCAAAAGTGACTGCCATACGCGTTTCGAGGATACTCTCCTCTTGATCACTGGCTCATTCCAATTAGGCAAGGAAAAACGGATTTGAGTGGAAACACCTTTTATTTGAATGTGTAGTCCCGCCCATGTGGGCGTATGCGAAACAGGGCATCATGGTCTTTGTTGTACAGCCCATCGTCGCTGAGTCAAGATCCCATTAAAAACCCAGTTGGGTACCGTTCTCCCACAAGGAATGTTCACAAAAATAATGTCTACCCCAGTGGGCATGAGGACCGACAGGGCCGCTTCCAACTCTGCCAATGTCAATCCAGCAGCTAGGCCCCCTTCATTCCCAAACAGTGCTCGTCAAATCCGAGCGTCAAGGAACCGCAGCGGCGGCCGGACATCCTCGCGGCCGGACCAGCCGCTAAATACAAAAAGCCACAAGTTGCCCCAAGTGAGGATATCACACATGAAGAGGTATCGCACACAGCTACCGGCAGCAGGGTTCTCAGCCAGCCCTTCCGTTCTCAAAAGTGACTGCCATACGCGTTTCAAGGATACTCTCATCTTGATCACTGGCTCATTCCAATTAGGCAAGGAAAAACGGATTTGAGTGGAAACACCTTTTATTTGAATGTGTAGTCCCGCCCATGTGGGCGTATGCGAAACAGGGCATCATGGTCTTTGTTGTACAGCCCATCGTCGCTGAGTCAAGATCCCATACAAAACCCGGTTGGGTACCGTTCTCCCACAAGGAATGTTCACTAAAATAATGTCTACCCCAGTGGGCATGAGGACCGACAAGGCCGCTTCCAACTCTGCCAATGTCAATCCAGCAGCTAGGCCCCCTTCATTCCCAAACAGCGCTCGTCAAATCCGAGCGTCAAGGAACCGCAGCGGCGGCAGGACATCCTCGCGGCCGGACCAGCCGCTAAATACAAAAAGCCACAGGTTGCCCCAAGTGAGGATATCACACATGAAGAGGTAGCGCACACAGCTACCGGCAGCAGGGTTCTCAGCCAGCCCTTCAGTTCTCAAAAGTGACTGCCATACGCGTTTCGAGGATACTCTCCTCTCGATCACTGGCTCATTCCAATTAGGCAAGGAAAAACGGATTTGAGTGGAAACACCTTTTATTTGAATGTGTAGACCCACCCATGTGGGCGTATGCAAAACAGGGCATCATGGTCTTTGTAGTACAGCCCATCGTCGCTGAGTCAAGATCCCATACAAAACCCGGTTGGGTACCGTTCTCCCACTCCCGCTACCTCTTCATGTGTGATATCCTCACTTGGGGCAACCTGTGGCTTTAAATATATATGTATATATATATATATCCAGCTCCAGGTTGCCCCTAAATTAGAAACGCACTCAAACGATGTTTCAGGAGCAGTTCCTTTATTAGTAAAATGCCTCCATGCGCCGATAACTGCCACAGCTTGTCGATTCGCCCGACGCGTTTCAAAGCCTACCGGCACCTTCCTCAGAGGCTCGACTTATGCTTGAACAGGCACATGTTACATTTAAAAACGATACCACGCCCTTCAATGGGCTGAGACTTCTGGATCTTGAAGTGTGCCTGTGATTTCTATCCTGTATGGACGCATTTCATTTTAGCTGTTATTAAAAGCCCTCAATGGGCCTCCACGCACAGAAGCATCATAGATCCATAAACAAAGTTCCACACATGAGGCAAGATTGGATACCTTGTCCCATGGCCCCCAGTTATCGGGGTGGTGCATTTCTAGCGGCAAGGGCTGCCACTTTTATATCCAGCTCCAGGTTGCCCCTAAATTAGAAACGCACGTGAACGATGTTTCAGGAGCAGTTCCTTTATTAGTAAAATGCCTCCATGCGCCGATAACTGCCACAGCTTGTCGATTCGTCTGACGCGTTTCAAAGCCTACCGGCTCCTTCCTCAGAGGCTCGACATATGCTTGAACAGGCACACATTACATTTAAATACAATACCACGCCCTTCAATGGGCTGAGACTTCTGGATCTTGAAGTGTGCCTGTGATTTCTATCCTGTATGGACGTATTTCATTTTAACTGTTTTTAAAAGCCCTCAATGGGCCTCCACGCACAGAAGCATCATAGATCCAAAAACAAAGTTCCACACATGAGGCAAGATTGGATACCTTGTCCCATGGCCCCCAGTTATCGGGGTGGTGCATTTCTAGCGGCAAGGGCTGCCACTTTTATATCCAGCTCCAGGTTGCCCCTAAATTAGAAACGCACTCGAACGATGTTGCAGGAGCAGTTCCTTTATTAGTAAAATTCCTCCATGCACCGATAACTGCCACAGCTTGTCGATTCGCCTGACGCGTTTCAAAGTCTACCGGCTCCTTCCTCAGAGGCTCGACATATGCTGGAATAGGCACACCTTACTTTTAAATACGATACCGCGCCCTTCAACATCGTTCGAGTATATCTATACCATAAGAAAAGTCACTCCATCTCCTCTGAGTGAAACAAGCCCATCTAATCGTAAAATGAGTAAAACAGTTTTATTTGTTCACAACAGGCAGTCCTGATAGTGCAGCATTACGCGTTTCAACCCACCCAGGGTCTTAATCATATACAAAGGCAGAGATTAGTCGCTCCGAGATTAAGAAGTGTTGGGGGCATCAACAGTGAGGCAAGACTATAAGTGCAGACACTAATATTCACAATGTCAATCACCTTGATTTTAAACATGATTATTTTACAAATCAGGACAATGCAACACGTTTCCATATATATATATATACACACACATATATATATTTATTTTATTTTTTATTCCAGTTCCAATTCGTTTGATAAAGATCGGATCCAAACACCAAGGTACAACACATTAGTGATTTTCTTTCGGGCTTTATTTCATTCCGTTGTAACGCGTTTCGACATTGCTGCCTTGGTCACACACAGAGCGTTATCTAATCATTGTTTTTAAACCCCAGAACCTCCGGTCACATGGTTTACAAGTCAATTGCCACTGAAAACAGACTTTCACTCGATATCTCACCGGGTGATTTTACATTTCATCAAATATCCTGATGTTGAAATTATTTTACAAAATTAGATTTATTTTGTTTACATCACAAATAAATTCCAAATCTCAATTATGAAGACATGATTAACTCGTAAAGTCTTTAAGTTTCAGCTCCTATCAATTCTAATGAGGACTTAGATCATTCAACAGTATAAAGTGCAAGTGCATGTTGGAAGTTACATTCATTTAGTAAAAACCCCTGTCTCAATGCATTTATTACTTTCAATACATTTCTTGACTAAGTTTAAACGCCAATTACGTTTTGATCAGATGACATACAACGTCCAAGTGCATATATTTCTCACTGTAATTAATCATCATGAAATTAATATCAGCCAAGTGGCTTTTTGTACAAATTCTGAAAGTGCATGTGCAACTATCACAGTTACGTACATGATTAGATTCTAAAATGATTTGTCATGTTGGTCATAATTTCTTTTGTAAATGGAGCTACTTTGTTTCACCCAATTTTTTGTTTGTGTATCAGTGGTTGTTGCAATTCACTTTTATATACTTTGCCACTACATTGACATAATATGATTCAAGAAGTTATCAACGCCACACTTCAATTGTGTACATTTCGCCTCATCAGCATTTCTTACTCATAACCCAAAGTTCCTTTATCAAGTTAAAACTCATCTAAAAAATAGGGAGCATATCCCAAGGATATCTAGATTCTTAAGTGCACAAAGAGGTCTTCGTCTGAATTGAGACCAAAAGGGATCTTGGTATTAAACAGTTGGATGTATTTTGATTCTAGTTGTCCTAATCTTTGTTCCCGGTTCCTACCTCTTCTCTTTTTCATCACCTGGTCAATTTGCAAAGTACACGAGGTCTTGCACATTACCCCTATGTACCTTATTCATGTGTCTTGCTACCGGGTAGCTTTTGTCATTATTATTTTTTGTCATTATTTTTAACTGCTCTCATATGGTGCTGTATTCGTACATGTACCATATGAATTGTACTGCCAACATAGATCTTGAATACACTAAATAACAATGGCAGCTAAGTATGCACTCGTTAAAACAACCATAAATATTCTTCAATCATTTTACAAAAGTCTTAAACAAAGTAATCAATGTTGTGTGCACCTGGAAAGTGGCACTGCCAGCCACTTGAATTCAACTAGATCAGAGGAATTCTAGACAAGTGTCTAGAGATAACAAGTGCACTACAAAATGCCCTGGGGGGGCGTAATCTCACTTTTCGAAATTCACACTCAAATTATGACAAATTTATAAATGATCAGAATCACACTCAGTCATTAGTTTTAGAGAATGCAATGATAGAAAATGAAACACTATAATAGTTATCATGAAACCTTGGAAGACATCAATTCTAAACTAGACTCTTACGCTAAAGAGATCCATGAGCGTAAAATAAGGAAATTTCGGAGGGACACCATTGACTATAAATTGGACGAGGTTTACACTTGGGTGGAAGTCTACGCTCAAAAACGCAACTGGCATAAACAAGGTACCACTTCCTCGGAAGAAAGTTTAGCTTCAGTTTCTGACACCCAATTATCTCGTCCACCTGCACCTACAATTCCACAGTCTCAAGTGAGTGAACCAACGATTGTTGGGCCAAATACTTCCAAAGTTTCTTTTTTAGAAACAAGTCCAGCATCAAATCAACCTCCCACACCAACACCAACACCATTAGTCAAACCCGTCGAGGTCATAGATTCTGCAAGAACAGGCTCCACGAGACGAGGGAAGAGACACTAATGGTGAACATTTCCTCCAAAGTTCTAACTCCCAAACAAATTACAGTTTTGAATAAAGGTTGTTCTTTCGTTCCCACGTATGCAGGAAAGGGTTTAGAGTCCCAGGTAGATCTCTTTAAATTTACTAGAAAACTTCGGCTTCGCTATTTCTTTTCCACCATTGAAACCACTCCTGACTCGACACACGAGGATAGTTGTCTAGAATTCCTCTGATCTAGTTGAATTCAAGTGGCTGGCAGTGCCACTTTCCAGGTGCACACAACATTGATTACTTTGTTTAAGACTTTTGTAAAATGATTGAAGAATATTTATGGTTGTTTAAACGAGTGCATACTTAGCTGCCATTGTTATTTAGTGTATCAGTTACTACTGCCTTTGCAGCTTACTTTGCACCACTACGGTTTTGACTGTCCTTAATCATGTCGTTTGACGATATAGTACATTTAACAGAGAACAGGGCCCACAGTAAAGTTTATTCATCTGCCGAAGCCAGTGACATCTATGGGCTTATCAAGGAGGTTAGGTCGTTTGATGCCACTTCAGGATCAAGAGCACAACAACTCCGTCAACTTGAATACTTAATGCGCAGAGAAATCAACCAGCGTTTGCACGCTACGACTCTTATTCAGTACCATAAAGCTAGTCGAATTCCTAGGGTTTTACGTCTAGCGATCAAACCTATGTTATTTAACATGAACAAAAAATTTATGGAAAAGTGGTACGCCATTCTTAATAAGTGCTCTTTGGATTTAATTTTATTAATTGTTGAAGAATTGTCTCAAGTTTTGGTAGAATTAGAATCCGATATTAAAAACCTACAAGCCACCTTGTCATCTTTAATTGAAACTGACTCATGGACAAAAACCTTGGAAGACATCAATTCTAAACTAGACTCTTACGCTAAAGAGATCCATGAGCGTAAAATAAGGAAATTTCGGAGGGACACCATTGACTATAAATTGGACGAGGTTTACACTTGGGCGTAAGTCTACGCTCAAAAACGCAACTGGCATAAACAAGGTACCACTTCCTCGGAAGAAAGTTTAGCTTCAGTTTTTGACACCCAATTATCTCGTCCACCTGCACCTACAATTCCACAGTCTCAAGTGAGTGAACCAACGATTGTTGGGCCAAATACTTCCAAAGTTTCTTTTTTAGAAACAAGTCCAGCATCAAATCAACCTCCCACACCGACACCAACACCATTAGTCAAACCCGTCGAGGTCATAGATTCTGCAAGAACAGGCTCCACGATACGAGGGAAGAGACACTAGTGGTGAACATTTCCTCCAAAGTTCTAACTCCCAAACAAATTACAGTTTTGAATAAAGGTTATTCTTTTGTTCCCACGTATGCAGGAAAGGGTTTAGAGTCCCAGGTAGATCTCTTTAAATTTACTAGAAAACTTCGGCTTCGCTATTTCTTTTCCACCATTGAAACCACTCCTGACTCGACACACGAGGATAGTTACCTTGAATTCAAACCCAAGAGTACTTTTGTTCCTCCGTTCTCTCACAAAACCATTGATTTGTTTGAGAAGTTAGTAACACAAGATCTCACACAAATTCCAGTTTCTAAGCCTTCAACACTTAATCTATCTAAAGGTGAAAAAATGGCACTGAATTCCTTGAGACTCAACACCACTTTACACTTCACAAAGGCCGACAAGGGAGGGGCGCTAGTAGTGATGGCTCTTGATCACTATGAACAAAAAATCCAGCTGATCTTACAAGATTCCGTAACCTATATTTCACTAGCTGAATATCCGACGGTTTCTTTTGCTTCTTTGTTGGATTCTATTTTACAACATGCTGTAGATATGCTTTGGATTAGCAATAAAACCAGAGAATTTTTGTTTACACGTTTTCCTCGTAGACCTTCTCTGTATATGCTACCAAAAATTCACAAGAATGTCATTGACCCTCCGTTGAGGCCGATTGTCTCCGGTTGTGGGTCACTACATGATCCATTGGGATGTTACTTAGACACATTCTTTCAACCGATTGTGCAGTCGAGTCCATCGTATCTTCAGGACACCACTCACTTACTCAATATCCTAGCGGATATTAGGATACCTCAATCGTCAGAAGTTTTCTTGTGTACAATTGACGTTGTGTCATTGTACACTTCGATTCCCCACAATGAGGGCATTGATGCCATCGAATGGGCCTTATTAAGGAATGATCCTGTTAGGGCCAACAAAGTGTTTTTGGTTGAACTTTTGCATTTCTGTTTGTTCCATAGTTACTTCCAGTGGAGCGGCCAATTTATCTCCAAGCCAATGGTACATCCATGGGCTTTTCTGGGGCACCGAGCTATGCTAACATTTTTATGCTTAAATTCGAATCTGAAAACATTATTTCCGATCCACTGTGGCTTTCAAGGCTTATTTTATATCGTTGATACATTGACGATATTTTAATCATATGGCATGGATCACAACACGAACTGGTATCATGTATTCATCAATTGAATACGATCAATCCTAGAATTCAGTTTACTCATTCGATTGATTCCCAAAGTATTTCTTATCTTGATATTGTACTTAAGAAAGTGGGAGATACCATTGAAACATCAGTGTTTAAAAAACCTACCAATTGTAACAATGCATTGCAATACCAGAGCTTCCACCCATGGTCTTTGAAAAGACATTTACCTTTTTCCCAATTTTTGAGAATCAGGCGAATTTCTTCTGACTCTGAGTCATGCGTGCAAACAATGCAGGACTCCAAAAAGAAGTTTTTAGCGAGGGGTTATCCTTCTAAGGTGATCAATGAAGCCGAAAGAAGAGCATTGACTAAAAGCCGTGAGGCTTTATTATGTAAACAACACAAGCCACTAGGTCCAAATCGCGAAGTATTTGTATCTACTTTTTCTAATGATTCTGATTTGGTTAAAAAAAGTATTCTGCACAGATGGGATTTGCTTCAAACTGAAATTGATTTTAAAGAAATTTTTTCTGAGCCACCTTTGTTTGCATATAAGAGATCCAACAACCTCAAAGAAATTCTTAACCGGCCTACAAAGAGGTCTGATATTGTCTTTAGAGGTATGACGACTTGTATGAATTGTTCACATTGTCATAATGTCATAACTGGCAGATATGTTACACATCCTTGGTCTGGCAAAAAGATTGTGTTAAACTTTGATGCGAATTGTAATAGTCACCATGTGATTTACTTCATAAAATGTCCATGTGATCTGTACTATGTGGGGAAAACAGAAAGGGTAATACGCACTCGTATTACCGAACATAAGAGCAGAATTCGTACAAAAACCACCAGTTCACCTCTTGCATTACATTGGTCAGAAAAAAAGCATTCCATTGCTCAATTGAGATTCTGTGTTCTAGAAAAAGTCGAATCACGACCTGACAGAGACATGACTAAATTTTTGTCGCAACGTGAATCCTATTGGATTTGGTTTATGCAAAGCCTCCTTCCGAAGGGGCTTAATGACAAATTTGAATTGGCTTGTTTTCTCTAATTGACCTCTTGCATGGTTGTTTCTCTGAACGCACTATTTATGTAAATAAGCGATTTTTGTTGACTGCACACTTAATGTTGACAGTGTGTTGATTCATTAGTGTGATAATGATTGATTTTGTGGACCTAGTTTACATTATTGTAATCAAGTGAACTTTTATTCTCTTATTCTTTTCTCTTTTGACCAACCCTTTTTTTGATTATTTTTTATTTATTATTTTTTTTCAATCCACATTATTGTTTTGCATGAAGGTGTTCTTTGGCACGTTTGTATCTCCATATTTTTATCATACACGTGTGAGTGTGGCGTTTGTTTTATCATGGCGGTGAACGTATCACTTAGACTCAAGGTTAGCTCAGCATCCTGTTCATGCAGTCCTGTTTCTATGTTTGCTTAACTTTATTCAAAAGTACGTGATCACCCAACGTGTTTCAAAGCTTGGAAATGTTCACTCGCGTTACTCTGGTTGATTCGGTAAGCAGAACACTATTCGTGTCATTTGCATTTAGAGTTTGGATTTTCCGTATATATGGATTTGCAAGGAGTGATTTTTTGTTACAGATAAATTACTTTGAGAGTTTAACTCTAACGGCGGAGACGGTTGGTGTAATCGTATCCCCTACACAATAGCGGTCTGAAGCTGATGATAGCTGTGTGTACTTTATGTGAACAACTTGGTTATTGGAAACATTGAATTGACGCCATAAGCGGCTTTCAGCTGGTAAGTGTACCGGACATGACATCGTCATGTGTAATTATAGGCGACTATCACTTTAAATCTCTGACACGCCGTTTCTTGATTTTAGACAGTGAGAATTTAGGATACTTGCTGATTTATCCTTGTTGTTGCCGGACAGAACAACTCAGCACAGTTTTGCGGTTATCCTCGCAGTGTAGTATTTGAAGGTATGTTGGTCTGCCTGTCGACACTCCAATGTTTAGAATGCACGGGTGTGTGCTCGGGATGACTTTGGGTTTTCGTTTTTTCGCGTTTTCTCGTTTCTTCTGGTTATTTCTGACTTGTCTTTGGTTTTGGGTCTTTTGCACACAACTTTTGTATGGTGATTTCGGTACATGATTACAATTTCTTTAAACCCCTGACTTTCTCTGAGCCCTATATCTGCTATAGCATTTATTTAAATGTTCATTCTGTATAAACTTCACACGACCATTGTTTATATTCGTAGATCCCCCTGATGAAGGGCTCCTCTATTGGCCCGAAATGCATTGGGATTTTTTGTCATGAAGTTGTAAGAATATATTACTGCTGAACACAAGCAACGTTTTGTTTGATTTCACCATCTACATTTACAAAGAATAAAAGACAGAATACATTGTTCTACATTTGAAAATGTATTTTGTCATGATAACTATTATAGTGTTTCATTTTCTATCATTGCATTCTCTAAAACACATGACTGAGTGTGATTCTGATCATTTATAAATTTGTCATAATTTGAGTGTGAATTTCGAAAGTGAGATTACGCCCCCCCAGGGCATTTTGTAGTGCACTTGTTACCTCTCACATAGATCTTGAGGCATGTGCATTGTAACATGTAGACAACATATTCACTTCTGCAATTTAGGTAATATTCCATGGGCTTTTTAATAGAGGAGATGTAATCTGTTTCATGTTTCGCCCTATCTTGCATGCCGTACATTTTTCACACTTACAAAAGCATGTGCTCGCCCTCAACCACCCTTCTGCACCCCTTATTTCAGGGTTGCCATTGACAAGATCCTGCCTCAGGGACCCCGCCCTTCTGAAAGTGATTAGCGTTTTAAGAGAAACCAGGTCTCTCAATATGGGGTCCCTCTTGACTAAATACCAATGCCTACTCAGACGGTCTCTCACCCTGCTGTGGTAGGCATTGTAGATGGTAATCAAATACATGTCTCATTTTTATTTCTTTCCACTTCTCTGTCCTTTTCACTGGGATACAAAAATAATGTTCTATTAGTTGTATTCACTTCAGTCAGTGCCTGGTTGAGTACCTGTGGGTTGTATTCTCTCTGCGTGAATCTAGTTGTGATGTCTTTTTGTGCAATATTCAGGGTTGATGTTTCACTGCAATTCCTTTTTAGCCTGAGGTGTTCTGCATACAGAATGCTATTTTTAAGTTTCTGTGGGTAGGAACTCCTAGCTTGTAAAATGGAGTTTCTAGCCGTAGGCTTCCTGTAAGTACGTGTGTGAAGTGAATTGCCCTTCACATAGACCTCTAAATCTAAAAAGCATACCTGCATTTCACTGATGTTATCATTGAATGCCAGGTTCAGAGAGTTACCATTTAGTACAAACTTCTCTGCTATTTCCCTGGTTCCATCCCACACTAGAAAAGATCATCTATGAACCTAGTCCATATGATTATATTGGTCTTCCATTCCTCAGCATATGGTACCCTGAGTACCTGCTCCTCCCACCAACCCATATACAAATTTGCATAGCTGGGGGCGAAGCAAGTACCCATGGCAGTCCCTCTCACCTGTCTATATGTATCAGTGCCATACATAAAGAAGTTGTTTTCAAGGCATAGTCTGCCCATTTCTACTAACAAAGCAGAATGCTGATATAATGTTATAGACCTCCTGTTTAAATAGTGCCTCATTACTCTTAATCCATCTTCGTGATGTATGCTTGTATTTAAGGATGACACTTCCAGTGTGATTAAAAGGAATGTGTCCTTCCATTCAATGTTCTCTATCCTTCTAAGAAAGTCCCTTGTGTCTTGGATATGGGCTGGTAATTCCCTCACTTACTCTTGTTAAAAGAAATCCAGGAATCTAGATGTTGGTTCAAACAAACTTCCAATTGCAGAGATTATTGGTCTACCAGTGGGGAGCTCTGCGTTTTTGTGTATTTCTGGGATGAGGTATAGTATGGGAATCACTGGATTATCAAACTTGATGCAATTTATTTTTCGTTTCCACCAAATCACTGTTGGGTACCTTCTGATAGGCATCTATTGTCCCTTAGCTGAAGCATGGCTTCCGTATTGTACATTTCAAATGGCCACAGTACTACGTTGTCCCCCTCTATGTATATGCGTTTTTTGTTTTTTTTGCACAATAATTGCATAGTTTCTATCATTTCAGCTGTTCCCTCGCAAAAATTCTTCACTGGATTCAATTGATAATAATTTCAAATCCTTTACCACCAAGTCTGTAAACACATCAGTCTTTAGATGTACTGGGGACAAAGGTGGATTTTGGCTTGAATGGGGTTTTAGTGCTATTGTAGATGTCTAAACCCATAATCTCAGCAGTTTCTCCTGCAGACTCAGGTCGGCCCATACCTTCAAGTTTCCTCTCTAGCTGGTGAAGTTCATACAGGAGGTTCAGATCCTCTGCTTCAAGGTAAGTAGCTTCTTTCAAGTCCGGTTCTTTTACTGTTGGATTCTCTGCTTGAGTGTGGAAAAACTTCCTCAATTTTAAATGTCTCACAAATTTATAGAAATCTATACGAGTCTGGGCATAATTGAAATTGTCTGCCAAAGCTAAACATTAAATGAATTGAAAAATTGCTATTAATCTTGAATGGACCATCTATAAGAGTAATTGTGGTATCAGAGACTTTGTATAATGCATACTTACCAAATAACGTCTGCCCGGGAATCTTGTTTCTCTCTAATTGTGCGGGTTTTGCCCACACAGACATAGGGTTTTAGGGTATCCCCCCTATCCTGGCTGCACCGTGCTACACACTTAGTTACATACACAACGCAAATAGAGCAAGGGGCCGCACTTCCTGGCACATCATAAACCCTATCTCTCAGACATAATTGAAATTTGTTCTTGTACTAGTAAAAGTGTGTTCTTTTCATCATCCGTAAGGTGTAGATTGGACAAATGAATCACTGTTGCTGAATCGTTTGCTACTTCCGTTGGTACGTATCTTTGGTTTTGGCACCTTCGTTTCTTGCATTTCCTTGTTGCTTTTTTCCTTTCCATTGGGGCTCCTGAGATATATATATATATATATTATCTACTGGCGGTCACCCGTAGATAGTTATAGTTAGGATCGTGTTTCCATAGGAAATCCGCAACATTCTATTTGGAATAACTTTGGCGCCGATTGACGAATCCTCGCGAAATTTTCAAAATAGGTGGGGCGCTCCGCTCCGCTCCGCTCCTTCCCTGAAAGTCTCGGGGGGATTCGTCAAGCGGGGACTGAGAAAAAGGGGGGGTCCCAAAACCCGTTTTCCCCATGCATTTTTCCGTAGGACCTTTAGTCCAAGCTACAGCCCAAACGGCTGAACAGAATTACTTGAAATTTGGCAGAGAGGTAGTCCTCAGGTCAGGGATGTGCCTTTTGCAGGTCTGGTGTAAATCTGTTCAGTATTTCCTGAGAAAATAGCATTTAAAAGCATATATATATCTATAAGCGCGCACCGTGCGCGTACGGTAAAACTTACCATACGCGCACGCTGCCGTGCGCGAGCGCAATTCTGATTGGTTGTTAGATTTTAGTAAACATTCGAATCAGTCGAAACCAGGAAGTGTCGGCCGCCATTTTGTCTCTCGCAGTCTGAGGGGGTGAAACACAAAGGTGGAGAACGTGAAAAGGGGGCAGGGTGGACAGTTCCTGACCACCTAGCCTTTGTCAGGGGGTCCCAGAAGGACCCCCAAGGGCCAAATTTTCCTTTAATTTTTTTTGCGAAAAATCGCGGAGTATGCGTTGCGTGCGCGTACGTCTAGAAACTAAAAAATTCCGCGAACTGCGTAACGTGGGCGCACGGTGCGCATACCACACCGCGCGCCCACAGCACGCGCACGGTGCGCGAAGCGCACCGTGCGCGTACGATACGCGCACGGTATTACATCACTGATGACATATGTGTCTTTCTGAAAAAAAAAATTTTGTAATATATGTATAGCTAAAAATTAATGGAAGAAGACATGGGTAAATAAGTGTCTAAATACAGTGATGTAATATCTGACGTCATCAGCAGAGGATTGCGGTCGCGTGAGTTATAGTTGCCTGCACTAACTATAACGGGGGAATTTCAATGGTTTTTCACGAGTGAAATGTCCAGCTAACTATAACATGTGTGAAACCTATGGTTTTTTAAGTGAATATATATATATATATATATATATATATATATATACCAATAACATAAAGAGGCCTATTATGATTTGAGTCGGAAAGTCACCGACCACAGGTCGGAGTCTTTCCGACTCACATCGTAGATTTCAAATCCAACAGCCTAAGTATGATAGAGGCTGTCAAATTTGAAACCGGTCGTTTGGACAGACTGGCTTCCAAGGGGCTCAAGGAGCCCGTCGGGCAGTCGGAGGCCGCTCATAATACCCTATGTAAGGCGTTTACGCCATGGGGACTATGATGTTGGTTTCTGACAGGCTTTTCATGTCGGGTTTTCTGACATGAAAAGCCTGTAGGAAAGCGACTTTGGGGGCCCCTAGCAGGGCCCCCATGTCTCCGCAGGCTCCAGTTGGGGGCCCTGGAAATCCCTGCAATGTTTGGTGCCTGCCACGTGGTACAGGGATGTAATGTACGCAGGCTCCTATTTTTCCATGGGAGCTTGAGCTACTGCCAGTTTACAACCGCAGCACAAGCTCACATAAGGAAATGGGAGTATGTGACCGCACCATGTGCAGTTGCATTGAAATGGGGGTATCTGGACCACCGACCCAAGATCGGTCGGTCCCGAGACCGCAGCAACACGTCTGTCCAACATCGTAATCAGGCCGTAGATCTGTAAAAAAGAACCCGTTATAATTAAATTAAAAAAGTAAACAACTTAAAATTCTTAAAATTAAGTAAAAATTATTATACACATTAAAGATATTAATAATAAAAATATATGACTTTGAATAAACAAATAAATAATAATATAAATTATAACAATATAAAATAAATTATAAAATATACAATGTAATACATATACTATTCCCACAAGAATCTATACAAAACTACGCAAACTATTATAGTAAATATATAAAAAACGAACTACTCCCACTTCATGCAATGCAAAAATAACAAAACAGGGTAAAATTTACAAATATCCGCCCCGGAAATACAACAGTAGTGAAAGTGTTTGATTGCAGATAGTTAATATTTACTATAACCATTCCAGCCAGTATAAAAGTAGGGAAACTGTTGGATAGAGGAGGGGTAAAATGTATTATTGTCACTCCAGTAGGTACAACAGTAGTGAAAGTATTGGATAGCGGAGGGGTAAAATTTACTATTCCCTCTCCGGTCAGTACAACAGTAGGGAAAGTGTGGAATTTCGGAGGAGTGAAATTTACTTTTCCCACTCCAGTCAGTACAACAGTAGAGAAATTGTTAGATTCTGCAGGGGTAAAATTTACTATTCCCTCTCCGATCAGTACAACAGTAGGGAAAGTGTTGGATTGCGGAGGGGTAACATTTACTATTTCCACTCCAGTAAGTAAAACAGTAGGGAAAGTGTGGGAAAGCAGAGGGGTAAAATCTACTATCCCCTCTCCAATTAGTGAAATAGTAAGTAAAGTGTTGGATTGCAGAGGGGTAAAGTTGACTATTCTCACTCCAGTTAGTACAACAGTAGGGAAAGTGTTGGATAGCGGAAGGGTAAAATGTACTATTCCCTCTCCGATCAGTAAAACAGTTGGGAAAGTCTTGGAAAGCAGAGGGGTAAAATGTACTATTACTGCTCCAGCCAATACAAGAGTAGGGAAGCCGTTGGATAGAGGAGGGGTAACATGTATTATTGTCATTCCAGTCAGTACAACAGAAGGGAAAGTATTGAATTGCAGAGGGGTAAAATGTACTATTCTCACTCCAGCCAATACAACAGTAGGGAAACTGTTGGATAGAAGAGGGGCACAATTTACTATTGCCACGCCAGTGAGTGAAGCAGTTGGTAAAGTGTTGGATTGTGGAGGGGTACTATTTACTGTTCTCACTCCAGTCAGTACAACAATAGGGAAAGTGTTGGATAGGGGACAGATAAAATGTACTATTCCCTCTCTAATTAGTACAACAGTAGGGAAAGTGTTGGAAAGCAGAGGGGTAAAATGTACTATTCCAACTTCAGTCATTACAAAACAGTAGGGAAAGTGTTGGATTGTGGACGGGTAAAATGTACTATTCCTGCTTCACTCAGTACAACAATAGGGAAAGTGTTGGATTGCAGAGGGGTACAATTTATTATTCCCACTCCAGTCAGGGCAACATTAAAAACAAACAAAATATCTTGAACAAAATACAATTATTTCAAAAACAAAGTAAATAAATAAAAATATAAATATGTTGTAAACAAATCCAAATATATTTATTATTCACTGAAAAAACCATAGGTTTCAGGCACGTTATAGTTAGGGGTGGGCGGAATTTGCGTAACCGCGTTACGCAAATCTCTGCGAAACGGTAAAAAATCTCCGCGAACACGCAGAAATTCCGCGAACACGCGGAATTGCTTGTTCGCGATACTTTTTTCCTGTTCGCGATCACTGTTTGCGTGCTCGGGGTGAAATATCTTGCGAACACGCATATTGAGAACGCGAACAAGCAAAAAATTTCGCGAAGTCGCGGAACGCAGCTTTTTGGGCAATTTCGCGTTCTCCGCGGAACGCGAAATTACCCAAATTCCGCAAATTCCGCGAACGGAACGGAATTTACCGCCCAGGCCTAGTTATAGTTAGGAATTGGCATTTAAAAAACCTTAGAAATTCACTGAAAAAACCATAGGTTTCAGGGGCGTTATAGTTAGCTGTACTTTTCACTCGTACAAAACCATTGAAATTCCCCCGTTATAGTTAGTTCAGCTAACTATAACTCGTGCGCCCGCAATGCACTGCTGATGACGTTGGTGCAGATCAGAGCTTCCGAATCCCGTCTACTTCCACGGACGGAGTGATCTCACAGTCACACGCGCACACACACATCACACGCTGGTGGGGCCCATAACATCAACATTCATCCTACCACTCTATCCGTGCCATATATAAGGGGAAACACCTTGTCCGTACCTAACCAATCTGCATATACCTTGAGGTCAATGGCATCAACTAGTTGCTATAGATTTGGTGAAACATCATTTTACACTAAATATTCAATAAACATGACAATAAAATAACCACCCGACACAGTAATTCAAACAGAATATTGTTTATCTAAAATTGTAAGAAAAGCCAATTAAATGCAAGTTCATTTCTCTCATATTTACCTATTCTGGCTAAAAGTCAGATCCTAAGTCAGAACCGGTCCTCAGCAAAATAGTTAGAGTTTCTAGCCTTCATGTAGAGTCACCGTCCTCTCCGTCAGCATCGGGACCTCTGATCAAGGGTTCGGGAAGAAGTGGCGCTAGACCTCTCTAGTCTACTAATATTTATACCAAATTTACATTCCACATGTTGCAATCATATCTTACAAAACAGTCGAATGGCGGAAATTATGTCGTCTTGGTACATTGGGATACAGTGATAGTTTTTCTCGCGCATTGATAGTCTCAAAATAATGAATAGAAATTAGGAGTCCATAACTAATTCGTTACTTCTACGGATGTCTCTTTAGGGTAAAATGTATCTCATTCGTGGGACCATTAAAAGTTCATGAGTTCGGTATTTAGGTTAGCAACAAATCTTCACGTTCAGGGGCATTTGGCATCTCTCCCGGATTTGTCGTCATGATCATGGCTTTTCAGTTCATCAGGAGGGCAAGGTCGCAGTCAGCGCGAAGCCTCCTTTCAATTATTCATCTACTCAAATGCAGGCTGCGGGTGGTAGCCATTTTCTAGCAGGCCACAATGGTCAACTTAAGTAAAAAGAAACACAAACATAATTACTGCATGGAAATGATTATACAGTGTTATTCCCCTGCTAATACCCTTATGTGTATGCATTTACCTAGCCATTTGAGACATCAAAAGCCATTAATGCGTATTAATTATAAGCGCAAAACAAAATAACATCACATAAGCAACATCTATTCTGTCAGTTTGCTCACCAACTTAGTTCACTTGTTATTTTAGCCATGCAATAGCATTCCCACGTGTAATTCTTCTGTTAATAAGGTTGATTAGACAAGACTCGACAAATCTTTCATAATTAATAATTAATCAGTAGTACTTTTAATTATAACATACACAAATGAAACAGGTATTTGGTCTTAAAGTAAAAACCCTGCTCCATCAATCCCCCCTTTGGTGATATCTTATCACCACAAAATCAAAAACCCCCAAAAAATTTAATTTCCCCTTTTGAAGAAATTCAAAATGTCTTCTTGTTTATTTTTAAACCCTTGTTTCCATATCATCTTCTTTCTTAGTTTCTATATATATGCTTTCTCTCAATTCTTCTAATTCTATTTCTTGTTGATCTCTTTCTGGTTTCTTTTGTCTCTTTTTAACATTTTCTTTTGTTATTTTCTTTTTATTTCGTCTATATCTACAACACATACACCCTAATCTAAGAATCAATAATGCAACAATTACACATGTTAATGGAAATAACATCTTACCAAAAATGGTACTACCTATTTTAGCTACAAAATTCTTAATAGCAATCATCTTATTAGCCATTTTAGTCCAGATACTTTCAGCTTCCAGTGGTACTAATTCTTCATGCAAATCTGTAATATTTTTGATATAGACTTTTAGATCTTTGCTTTCATCAGGAATGTAAGTGCAACAATGTTGAACTTTCAGCATTCCACAGACTCCACCCTCTTTTGCCAAAAGAATGTCAAGGGCAAGTCGATTTTGCATCGCGATAGCGCTTAAAGCAACCATTTCAGTATTTACCAAAAGAAAGCCTCCAGCGGTGCTTGTTGACAAGCGATCCACCACTGTTGATAGCTTCCGATTGCCATATGCATTCAATGAAATTCCCACTGCTGGTATTAAAGCTCCAAAAATATCTCCTACAATTTCTGTCCATGTTTCTCTTCTATAGCGTGTTAAGGGATTAGTATGTTCAGCATCGTCTACTCTATCCATGTGAAAAATCTTTGGAAAGACCAGGCCAACATAACATGTGCCAAACCAATGGTCAGGCAAACGGTAATAAGCCTTGTTCCCACAAATATAATACACTCCCGGAAAAACTGGATCTTCTCCTCCTCTAAATCCCCATCCGGTTGCAATAAAGTATGTATCATGGCACTCACTAGTCCCTATGAAATAATAATCATACTGGGATCTCTTCCTGGTAATGCATAGTTTGCCTTTCTGTGGTGCATCTATAGCCATAGTTGGACTGGCGCCATTTTTCAATTCTTTTTCTTTCTCAATATCCCACATCGTTTCACTCATTTTATGCCCTTCTGCTTTCTTGTGCATGTTCAACCTTCTTCTCTCAACCATGTCTAGGAAAGTTTTCTCTTCTTCTTTCAAACTGCAAGTTAAATTATTTCAAAAAACATATTCTAATGTTAATTCTCTGGTTTCTAAAAAAAATCTCACCTAAAGTGTTAGCTTCTTTTGCAGGATTCAGTTCTTTATTCATAGGCAGTTGCCCAAGAATATTATCTATGTTAGACATATTATAATCTAATTTCCCTAATTGATAAAATATACTAATCAACACACTACAGGAAATTCCATATGTAGCCGGAAGATGATGATAAGTCACTCCTTCCGAAACAGAAGCAGGCAATTGCATACAGACGTAGCAATCCCTCACATCCATTGTCTTTACGTATTCATACAACAATTTTGAAAACACATTGCTAGAAAAATCATTAATTGACCTATCCTTATGTGTATGTACATTGCTAGTTCTAGTTGGAACTATCTTCTGTGAACTCTTCCCTATATTAGTCCTGTTCTCAGTATGTCCTTCTAAAGTGTCTATAGTTACTCTAAAAGAGATCAGTAGAGCAAGCACGCTCCAAAGCAGAATTAATAATCCTGTACAGCAGCAGCACATCTTGCACCATCTTTTCAAGAAGGTACATCTACTTTGATTATTCTCAGTGTTAGCCATCTTGTTAATTTGACCGTGTCTTTTGACTTAGCCTCTTCTACTCCACTACCGAACTTTAGGGCAGCAAGTACCCAACAGATTATTACAATCTACTAGTTTTAATTTTACTTCTTTCTTCTCCAAATAATTTCTTTGGATTTATTCAATTTGGATTTTCATCACTTTTCACTGTTTCTTCATCATCATCAAACTGTATTAGGTCCTGAACATCCGTCTCTTCTCCAATGTCGGACAAGATAACTCTCAGGATTCCCACTGCTTCTTCCTCATCAACCACTTTCAGCAAAGCCTCCTCTGGACTTCCTTGACTGTCTGCCTCTTCTCCTTGTTCAGGCAGTGCCACATACGTCCATTCTGGTGACTTATACTTCTGGTTTGGTTTTCTGATTCTTTTAGTTCCTTCAGATATCTTTGTTTCCTCCTCTTTCGTTGGGTTTTGACTTGACACTTCGTTCGCATGTTCAGCTTTCGAAGAGTTAACTCGTGTCAGTCGATACCGCAGTCTCTTTATCTTGTTAGACCAAAGATCTCCTTTAGCATTTCTCTTTTGTCTTCCTTCTCTATTGTTTCTTTCTCCAATCCAAGTTCTCTTTCTCAGAACTCGTCCTCCATGTATCTCATTTTCACTTTCATCAGATTCTGTCTCAGTTGCTTCTTGTTCCTCAACAGTTTTCTCTTCCCCAACGACTTCTTTTTCTCCAACAGTCTCTTTTTCCACCAATTGAGATTTCCCTACTTCTGTCCCTCCTCGGGTCTCCGACACGCAATCTTCTTGCTGTCTACTTGTCCCTTCACCTAGCTTGTTGTTGATGTTCCCTACACCTCCTCGGGGTTTTTCCGCAATCTGTCCCTCTCTTTCTTTTTCTGTCCCTTCTTCTTCAAAAATTATCTCAGGTGGAACTTGTCCAATTTCCTCATTTGATTCTGGTGTCACTTCTGTTGGAATGTTCTTTTCTTTTCTTTCTTTCTTTTTGTGTCAGTTGGAACTTCAGGCACTTCTTCAGAATCTGGACTTGTCTCTGAAGTTTGTAAGGTTCTTTTCAGAACTTCTTCTGGTGGGATGAAAATTTCTCTTGACTCACTTTCCCCACTTTCAGGATTCTTTTTTCTTTTTACTGCCTCACTGTCTGCATCATCACTGGAATCTGATTCTTCAAAGTATTCTTTTCCAGTGCCGTCTCTTGGATTTGGAACTTTCAGTGTGTGACTTGCATGTATCCAATTTTTCACTCCAGCACACTTCACAGCAGTCGTTGTGGTCAGAATGACTTGTCTTGGCCTTCCCCACCTTGGAACTAGGCAATTCCTTCTTCTGTGGACTTTTATCCTTACCCAGTCCCCTGGGCTCAGATCATGGGCTGGTTTCTTTTCAAGTGAGGTGGCGTCTTCTCCAACCTGGTGAAACACAGAATGAACTGCGTCAGCCAGGCCTTTACAGTAATCCAAAATCATGTCATCAGTTATAGTCATCAGCTTGTTGACTGGTACAAATGCATGTCTCATAGCACGTCCCATGATAATTTCATGTGGACTCAAACCTGTTGTTCTGTCTGGAGTAGACCTAATTGTCATCAGGACTAGAGGCAAGACATCAGGCCATTTCATTCCTGTGGCCAGGCACATTTTGCCAATTCTGTTTTTGATGGTACCATTCATTTGTTCAACCACACCAGAAGCCTCTGGTCGGTAAGCACAATGTAGCTTCTGCTGTACACTCAATGCTTCACAGATCAGACCCATGATTTCATTATAAAAATGTCCTCCTCTG
Source organism: Triturus cristatus (assembly GCF_964204655.1). Classification (NCBI taxonomy): domain Eukaryota; kingdom Metazoa; phylum Chordata; class Amphibia; order Caudata; family Salamandridae; genus Triturus; species Triturus cristatus. The sequence goes on along the minus strand of NC_140586.1, from coordinate 79,484,334 downwards.
TCTTATGCAATGGTCACTGGGAACCCATACCTTGGGATGAATTCTCTTAACAGTAGCTCAGCCACTGTTATCCCATAATTTCTTCTTGTTGGATATGCCTCCACCCACCTGGAGAACAAACAGACCACCACCAGGACATACCTCAATCTGTTGACTTGGGGCATTTCGATGAAATCTATCTGCATTCTTGTGAAGGGTCCTCCCTCCCTGCTTATGGTACCTAGGCTCACCACTGTTCTCTTTCCAGGATTGAATTGCTGACATATCAGACATCTCTGACAGAGACTCTCTGCTATCAGCCTGAACTTTGGACTATACCAGGTCTGCTTAAAGGCCCTTATCATAGCATCCCTCCCCAAGTGTCCTTGGCCATGATACACCCTTGCCATTGTTGACAACATGCTATTGGGCATGACTGGTCTTCCATCCCTATAGACCCATACATGGTCTTTTTCTCTTGGTGCACAACCTGCTTTCACCCAATCTTTCATTTCCTCATCTCCTGCCTCATCCTGCAACTGCTTCACTTCCTCCCATGTTCCCACCACATTAGTAAACATTAAGGAACAAGAAGACATTTATCTTTCTTTACTCCGATTAATGGAATGATTATTCCTTGCACAGTATTGTGCTATATCATTGGCAAATGTGTTCCCAACGGTGACAAAATCATCACCTTGACCATGAGCAGCACATTTTACAACTGCTAGTTCTTTAGGCAGCTGTATCGCCTCTAGCAATTTTCCAACCACTTCAGCATTCTTTATGGGAGTTCCACTTGAGGTCAGGAAACCTCTTTGTAGCCATAGCTGGCCAAAATCATGGACAACTCCGAAGCCATACTGGCTGTCAGTCATCACAGTCACTCTCACATTTCTTCCAATCTTGCAGGCTTTTGTTAGTGCCACCAATTCTGCCACCTGAGCGGATTTAACTCCTTTCAAAGGTGATGCTTCCACAACTCCTGAAACTGTACACACAGCATATGCGGCACTCAGTGTTCCTTCATCCGTTCTCAAGCAAGATCCATCCACAAACAACACATGATCACTCTCAGGCAGTGGCAGATCTCTTATGTCTGGTCTTGGTTTTGTACAGTAATCAAGCACATCCAGGCAGTCATGATCAACTTCATTCCTCACTCCCACACATTCAGCATCAGGCAACAGTGTCGCTTGATTCACATTCACATATCTCTCAAGGCTCACATTCGTTGCACCAAGAATGACTTTCTCATATTTAGTCAGCCGACTATGAGACATGAACTGTGTCCGGCTCCTTGTTAAAACGATTGCCACATCATGAGGTACGAATACCCGTACAGGATATCCCATTATGATTCCCTCACTTTGTTCCAGACTTCTGCATGTAGCAGCTACTGCTTTCAGGCAACCTGGTAAACCCACAGCTACTGGGTCAAGTGTTGATGAGAAGTATGCAATTGGCCTCCTCAGACATCCATGTTTCTGGATTAACACTGAAAGTGCACATCCATTTCTCTCACTACAGTACAGCTTAAATTCTTTTTCATAATCTGGCATTCCTAGGGCAGGAGCTTCACATAGCCTGTTCTTTAACTCCTTAAATGCTGCCATTTCTTCTGGGTTTAATTCCAATGGGTCTTTCACCTCGCTTTTTGTCAACTTAATCAATGGCTTGGCAATCAAGGAAAAGTTACTTATCCACTGACGACAGTAACCCACCATTCCCAGGAACATTCTCACTTCTCTTTGTGTCATTGGGGCTCTCATCCCTCTGATGATTTTAATCCTGTCAATGGTCACTTTCCTCAGGCCTTTCTCAATATTATGTCCCAGATACTGGACTTCTTTTTTGCAGAATTGCAATTTGGCTGGAGATACCTTTAATCCTCCATCTGCCAAGTGATTCAGTAAAGCAATGGTGTCTACTTCACAGGCTTCACGTGTTTTTGATGCCACAAGCAGGTCATCAATGTATTGGACCAAAACTGAATTTTCAGGCATTGTTAGACTCTCCAGAGATTTCTTCAGCAATTGATTAAATATCGAAGGGCTCTCTGTATACCCTTGTGGAATTCGGCACCATGCCAAAATTCGCTCTCCAAATCTAAATGAAAAAATTGGCTGGCTGTCATGATGCAACGGGATTGAAAAGAAAGCATGGCATAAATCAATTACTGTATACCATTCTGCATCATGGGGAATCTGACACAAAATTACTGATGGATTTGGCACAATGGGACAGCATGACACAACAATCTTGTTAATTTTTCTCAAATCCTGTACTATTCTGAACTTTCCATTGGGTTTCTTCAGTCCCATTATCGGTGAATTACATGGGCTGCTCAATATTTCTCTTAACACCCCCTGCTGGATCATCTTCTCAATTATGGGTGTTATTCCTTCAATTATTTCAGGTGTCAGTCTGTATTGTGGAATGTTTGGGTAAACCACTCCTTCTTTTACAGTAATTTTTACTGGATCTACATTTCTCATCAGGCCCACATCTTCTCCAGTAAAATCCCAAACTGCTGCTTTCACTGTCTGTTTAAATTCTGGGGGTAATGCATCTGGATTAAACACAGCATATGTCCCCAAAGCCTCACATTCCCTGTTATCCATGGTCATTCTGTATAGGACATCCTCATCTGGTGTTTCAAAGGTTATTCCATCTGGAGTACAGAAAATAGTGCAATTCATCTTGCACAGCAGATCCCTGCCTAGCAAGTTCACAGGACTAGTGTCACACACCACAAATCGGTGCATGTCTGAGAATTTCCCTATTCTAACCCTTACTGGTTCAGTAAGATGAGTTTTTATCTGTGTGTTGGACACACCAACTACTTGGATTGCTTCCTCCGAGAGAGGAAGATTCTTTATATCAGCTGACCTGACAGTTGATCTCGTAGCTCCTGTGTAAACTAGAAAAGTAACACTTTCACCATTGATTTTTCCATCTACAAAGGGTCCTGCCTGGTCTATTTCTAGAGTTGCGCCAAGTACGCACTCTTCCTCCTCTCTTCGGCACCGTCAGAATTCTCCCTCAGAATCACTTCCCTCATTCCTTAGCCAATATTGTGACACAGCGCTTGCGCGTTTTGGCTTGTTTACCTGCTCTTCATCGTAGAACCCCGAATCTTGGCTGTACTTCTGGGATCCTCTTCTTTGTGGCAAGGGTGGTTGTGGCACCTGATTCTGCTGCTTAACAGCCTTCTGATGTTGCTGATGCTGACCACACCCCTCACTCTGCACCTGTGAATTCAATGTTGGATTGTCGTCATTAGTAGACGGTGGATTCTTACACTCGGATTTCCAGTGCCCTAATTTTCCACAGTTGTGGCAGGGAAACCTTTTCTTTGCTTCCTCAATATTGCCTTTCCCTTTTCCTGAGCCAAACCTGGGTTTATTTCCTGGGTTATTTGCTTGTTCAACCAACTGAGCTTCCTGTCTTTCTGCAACTTTCACTTGTGCCCACATTGCCTTTTCCTTCAGTTTCCTTTGCTTTGCCTCAATCTCATCACTGAAGTATTTTGCATGTCTCAGGATCTCATCAATCTTTTTGCTCTGCCAGTCTACGGTATGCTGCCTTATCATTTCACTGATTTCAGGTCGCAAGCCATACACAAATCTATATACAAAATGGCTCAGATCCTTGTCACCCAGATGTTCCTCTCCACTGAACTGTTTGAAAGCCAGTATTAGTCTTTCATAGTAAGCATGGACTGATTCTTTTACTTCCTGATGTGTTCGATCTATTTTAACCCAGTCTGTTTCCTTGGGGGGTATCTTAGTTTTCAGGAAAGCCATAACCTGCTCATACTTTTTCATAACCTCCGGGTCTGGAGCTCCTGTCTTTGGATCTCTTGGGTATTCTTTAGTGGGCCAGTCTATGACTATCTTACATTCAGCCCACAGGTCTGCTGGTACAATTATATCAAACAGACTATTCAGGTCAATCCACAGCACTTTTGACAACTTCACAAATCTGTCGACGTGTCTATACCACTCGACGGGCTTCTCTCTTAGTCGAGGGAAATCATTTGTAAATGACAAAATATCTTGTCTGGTCCATGGGACATGTACGTACCCCCCTCCTGGAATCTCCCTCATGGGATAAGGGGTCACTGCTTTCTCCTTTTCTTTCAGGGGGAATGTTGAGTAAGTTCTGTCTGCTGCATCCTCTCGTTTTCTATACCATCTATCTTTCCATCTTTCCACATCTCCCCATTTTCTCAGCAAAGCAATCATCTCCTTAATCTGCCCTGTTCGGCCTTCATTGTTCAGATTCTCAATGTCTTTATCTGTAAAATCCACTCGGTAAGGCTTTTGTAAAGCTTTTACCTTGTCCATGTCGACCCCCATTTCACTGGCTATTCCTTTCAACCTGTCATGTATGTTCTTTGCTCTCCATGTGATACTCTTACACAGAAATTGAATCTCTCCTTCCTGATAATTTTTCAGCGTTTCTGTAGTGATTGTTCCTACAATCAGCTCCTCCATTTCCATACGTAGTCTAGCTACATCAATTCCCTGGGATTCTTTTTCTTTCCTCTGCAATGCTTTCAGCCAATCATTCAAATCTTCAGCAGTTATTCCCATGGATTTTTCTGCACCCCCTGGTTCTGTTACTCTTTGTGGTTCTAAGATCGATCCTCCAATCATTCTGTTCCCTTCCATACAACCAGAGTTCAAACCTGAGTTAGTCTGCACATTCAACTCTCCTCCACATATGGTATGTCTCCACTGATTTTCTCCTGGTCTCCACTGATTTTCTCCCGTTCTCATTTCTGTCTGCTCTGGAGGAACAATCAATCTGTTGGCTACATATGGAACTGTCAAACCACTTTCACCAACCCTCTGCTTTTCGAACACAGGCATAACCGGACCTATTGTTACAGGCACCGTAACTGCTTCAAGATTCTTAGTCAGTTCTCTGATTTTCTCTGTCAATTCAAATGTGGTCCTTGCTAGATCTCTGGTCTTTTCATCCTCAATTTCATTCTCCCTTTCTCTTTCTCTTTCTCTCTCTCTCTCTCTCTCTCTCTCTCTCTCTCTCTCTCTCTCTCTCTCTCTCTCTGCAAAGGAATTACTGCTTTTCAACTCAGGAGTCATGGCTTCTGTCTTTATAATCCGCAGGGTGTCTCTCATTGGGGTAACTGCTGTTCCTACCTCTGGTTCTCGTCTATACGGAGGTGGTCTTTTGTAGAACATGTCATCTAAGACATCGTCAAGAAATCAGGGGAAAGTGACGTCTCTCACTTCCAAGTAGCAGGTGCGCACAATTATCCTTAGACCCGTTAAGGTCTAGTCATATTTAATCTGTTTTATAAAGAAATCCATTTAATCCATTGTGTTTATGTTCATTTCATTTATTATTCTTATTCTTCAAATTGTCACGTTTACTCATTTCTTTAGTAAAGCAACTAAATCTTTTTACATATTCACATGTTCACACTACCCAATGCATTTCGGGTCAATGAAAAAGACCCTTCTTCAGGGGTCTGTAACAGAAAAATAAAGGAAATATAATGAGCAATTCAGTCGTCTAATCATACTCTTTCAGTATTTGACTCTATCTAATATACAAAAATTGTCAATGTATCTCGTTTATAATAAGGTTTTCATTATTCTGTCAGTTGGCGAAGTCTAAAAATCTTTACAACTCTATACCTTGAAAATCCAGTGCCTGTATTACCCCTGTCAATGTTTAAATAAAACACCTGAAAAGATAATCCTAATGAAATAAAGTTCGTGCTAACTACAATTCATTAACATTCAAATTGCAAAAAATATATCTGAAAAATGAAGACTAAAAGCTAACATATCTAAAAGATGAAGGCTGAAAGCTAGCGTAACTATTCTTTGCAAGTCTGCCGGTTACTTACTTCCATGTGCAACACGAAGTTCCCAACTCTCCTTCAATGCGAGTTCAGTTTACAAAACAGCCCTAGTGTGTGATATTTATACATGACTTAATTGGTTGAAAGCATGATGACACATCGTGCCTACAGCCAATCATATGTAGTGGTTACCAGAACCTATCAGATTCTCTTATTCGTGTAGGTGAAGCTCCCGCCTAATTTCAACCTATCAAGAATCACTTGTCAATTACACAAATGTTGTTGTAACTCGGTAGAGGCGCGCTCATTGGTCGCTCCTTTACGAAGTCAAAAACAAATTATACCTATAGTAATGGTGATTCTACATAAAGAATAAATAAATAAATGTTGTGGAAAACGAACCATTATTATAAAAATTAGAATTTAAACATTCTTCAACAGATAATAATAAATTCGAACTACTGATATCTATAGTAAATGACCAGTTTTGTCAAACATCTTCAAAGGTGTTCTCTATGCAGGATGGCAAACAATATATCCTCACAGGTTTTACAAAAAACACGATAGTTCAATTCTGTCATTAATTCCTTCCGGTTGCATGCTCGCCATTTTTCTGATCCAAAAGAAATGAGTAAACGTGACAATTTGAAGAATAAGAATAATAAATGAAATGAACATAAACACAATGGATTAAATGGATTTCTTTATAAAACAGATTAAATATGACTAGACCTTAACGGGTCTAAGGATAATTGTGCGCACCTGCTACTTGGAAGTGAGAGACGTCACTTTCCCCTGATTTCATGTTTCATAAATAGTGTTCCTAGACAAAACACTAAAAGAGGGAGCAGCACACCATAAATAAGACGAAATTACCAGAAAACGTTAATAAGAGTGCCGGATGGATAAATAAACGAATTATTCTATTTTTTGTCTACCCCCCATCGGAGCACCATCAAAAATGAATCTTGAAGAAATAGCGCAAATCACAAAAAACAAGGCAGAGACATTGGCTTATAGCACAGAGGAAGCTGAACAGATTTATGGATTAATAAAGGAAACAAGAGCATTCAGCCCACAGTTGAACACCATCAGTCAATTACTGAAACAATTGGAATATGTCAGTAAACGAGAGATCAACCAGCGTTTACATGCTACAACCCTAATTCATTACCATAAAAATCAACGTATCCCCAGAGGTCTAAGAATCGCTCTAAAACCTATGCTATGCAGGAGCAACAAAACTTTCCTCAATAAATGGTATCAAATACTTAACAAATGCAGTCTAGATCTGATTTTACTGATCGTGGAGGAATTGTCAAAAGAGTTAAAGACTTTGGAAGAAGAATTGGAAACAATCAAACGCGAATTAAACACTCATGAAGATTTGACAAAAACACTGGAAGACATCAATACAAAACTTGAGAAATATGCTAAAGAAATAGAAGAAAGGAAAATCAAAAAATATAAAAGAGACACTATAGATTATAAGTTGGAAGAAGTCTATAGTTGGGCAGAGGTTTATCATCAGAGAAATTGGAAGAGACCACAAACAGAAATGAGCTCATCACAAGAGAGTGTTATTTCAGAATCCGAAATTGCACAAAGCAGGAAACCTTTAGGAAGCAATTTACAAACAACTCGTAGAGATCAACAAAATAAGGTGACTTTTTTAGAGACCAGCCCGGCCGCCAACAATGCTCCTTCAGGCTCAACAACAACGGGAGAACCCCAAAAACAAGGAGGGGAAAAAGAAAAAACAAAAGAAACAGAGACAGAAAGAGCACTCCGGTCGACCAAAAAGAAGACAACCTTGTCATAAATATCTCAGGAATTCAATTAACAGATGCTCAAACCAAACTGCTAAATAAAGGTTTCACTTACGTACCTCACTACAGATCAAACGCCCAAGAAACAGAAATTGCAATCTTTAAATTCTTACGCAATCTGCGATTAAAGAATTTCTTTTCAAATTTTCAATCGATTGATAAGCCTGAAAGCGAGATGAAAGAATTTAAAGTCAAGAGTACATTTTGTGCACCTACATCACATAAGACCATTGATGCGTTTGAAAGAGTAATTACCACTGAAATGAAAAAAATTAACTATTCGAGTGGAAACAAAAGCAACTTCTCCAAAAAAGATTGGAACACTCTGAGATCTTTAAAAGAGATGACAAACATCACAATACAGAAAGCAGACAAAGGTGGAGCTATAGTAGTGATGAACACTGATTTTTACATGGAAAGTGTACGTACACATCTACAAGACATCAACACGTACCGAAAAATTGAACAGGATCCCACTGATATCTTCGCAGAAACATTAAAATCAATTTTGGAAAAAGCACTAGAGTTGAAGTGGATAACCGAAAAGACTTTTCATTTTTTAAACATCAAATATCCACGGAGGCCTCAATTTTATATGCTCCCGAAAATCCATAAACATGCCACCATACCACCTTTTAGACCCATTGTGTCAGCCTGTGGATCAATCTCAGAACCACTAGGTCAATACTTAGACTGGTTCATACAACCATTGGTTCAAAATTGGAGCACCTATATCAAAGACACCACTGCTTTCTTAAACCTTCTAAATGAAATAACAATCCCAAAAGATGAGCAAATATGGTTATGTTCTATTGATGTGACATCACTTTACACCTCTATCCCCCATCATGAGGGTTTAGAAGCAATGGAATGGAGATTACTGGAAAATGACATCATAGGAACAGATAAAATCTTTTTGATGGAACTATTACATTTTGCGTTATTCCACAGCTATCTAGAATGGGAGAATGGTTTCTATGAGCAATGTAGCGGAACTTCCATGGGTTTTGCGGGGGCACCGTCCTACGCTAATACCTTCATGGCAAAATTTGAACATGATCACATACTGAATAATTCACAATGGAAGGATGGCATCATGATATTCAAACGTTACATAGATGACATCTTTGTAATCTGGAAAGGCACCAAAGATCAACTTATTGAAAACATTCACACACTAAACCAGGTACATGACAGAATCAAGTTCACTTATCAAATTGACTCCAATGAATTGGCATTTTTGGATGTGAAGATAACAATTAGAGACGGCAAAATAACAACCAATGTTCACATAAAGGAAACTGACAGGAACAGTAGTTTACATTTCAACAGCTTTCATCACTACTCATTAAAGACACACCTACCACTATCCCAATTCATTCGATTTAAAAGAATAACATCAGATCCGAATGACTTATCCTCCACCATCGACAATCAGATCATGAAATACTTAAAACGAGGATATCCTGAAAGTATATTACAACACACCAAAAACAAAGTTCAGTCCATGGACAGAGAATTGCTACTTCATCAAAAAGAAAGATTGGAGAAAAAACTTACAGTATGTGTACTTAAATATTCAGCTCAATCAAAACAGATCACCACCATCATGAGAAAACACTGGTCACTCATCACTGAAGAACCTGACTTACAACCCATAGTAGCCAATCAAATCACTTTTGCATATAAGAGATCAAAAAATCTAAAAGAATTAATCAAGAAACAATTAAATCAAGATGTTAAGACGATTCACAAAGGCATGAAAAGATGCGAGAACTGTACACATTGCAATAATGTGATAACTGGTCAACAATTCAGACATCCGATGACTGGACAAATGATTCCACTCTTACATTCAAGCACGTGTGACACAAAAGGAGTGATTTATGGAATAAAATGCCCCTGTGGTAAATTATACGTGGGGCAGACGGAACGAAAAATAAAAATCAGGATCACAGAACATAAAAGCAATATAAGAAATAAAAACCGCAAGTCCACATTGGCTATGCATTGGATAGAGGCTGGACACAACATTGCGCAATTACAATTCACCATATTAGAAGTGATCAAACCAAACTCATCGATGGACACTCACAAACAGAGATTAAGAGCAGAATATTTTTGGATCAGAAAAATGGCGAGCATGCAACCGGAAGGAATTAATGACAGAATTGAACTATCGTGTTTTTTGTAAAACCTGTGAGGATATATTGTTTGCCATCCTGCATAGAGAACACCTTTGAAGATGTTTGACAAAACTGGTCATTTACTATAGATATCAGTAGTTCGAATTTATTATTATCTGTTGAAGAATGTTTAAATTCTAATTTTTATAATAATGGTTCGTTTTCCACAACATTTATTTATTTATTCTTTATGTAGAATCACCATTACTATAGGTATAATTTGTTTTTGACTTCGTAAAGGAGCGACCAATGAGCGCGCCTCTACCGAGTTACAACAACATTTGTGTAATTGACAAGTGATTCTTGATAGGTTGAAATTAGGCGGGAGCTTCACCTACACGAATAAGAGAATCTGATAGGTTCTGGTAACCACTACATATGATTGGCTGTAGGCACGATGTGTCATCATGCTTTCAACCAATTAAGTCATGTATAAATATCACACACTAGGGCTGTTTTGTAAACTGAACTCGCATTGAAGGAGAGTTGGGAACTTCGTGTTGCACATGGAAGTAAGTAACCGGCAGACTTGCAAAGAATAGTTACGCTAGCTTTCAGCCTTCATCTTTTAGATATGTTAGCTTTTAGTCTTCATTTTTCAGATATATTTTTTGCAATTTGAATGTTAATGAATTGTAGTTAGCACGAACTTTATTTCATTAGGATTATCTTTTCAGGTGTTTTATTTAAACATTGACAGGGGTAATACAGGCACTGGATTTTCAAGGTATAGAGTTGTAAAGATTTTTAGACTTCGCCAACTGACAGAATAATGAAAACCTTATTATAAACGAGATACATTGACAATTTTTGTATATTAGATAGAGTCAAATACTGAAAGAGTATGATTAGACGACTGAATTGCTCATTATATTTCCTTTATTTTTCTGTTACAGACCCCTGAAGAAGGGTCTTTTTCATTGACCCGAAATGCATTGGGTAGTGTGAACATGTGAATATGTAAAAAGATTTAGTTGCTTTACTAAAGAAATGAGTAAACGTGACAATTTGAAGAATAAGAATAATAAATGAAATGAACATAAACACAATGGATTAAATGGATTTCTTTATAAAACAGATTAAATATGACTAGACCTTAACGGGTCTAAGGATAATTGTGCGCACCTGCTACTTGGAAGTGAGAGACGTCACTTTCCCCTGATTTCATGTTTCATAAATAGTGTTCCTAGACAAAACACTAAAAGAGGGAGCAGCACACCATAAATAAGACGAAATTACCAGAAAACGTTAATAAGAGTGCCGGATGGATAAATAAACGAATTAATCTAAGACATCGTCATCAGACTCATTCGCCCTATACCTTCTTATTTCTACATTATGTTCTTTTTCCGCACACTTTCTCCCTTCTGTCTCCTCTGCAGTTCTTACAGGATATAATCCCTCAGTCATACTGGCATCTCGCCATCTTCTCATCCGGTCATGATGAGTTTCTCGATCATACTTCCGCCCAAACATATACCTGTAATTTCCTCCACTCCTCTGCTTTTCTCGCTCATGCATTTCATCTTCCCATTCAGTTAATGCCTCAAATTGCGTTGGCCTAGGCCGAGGCTCTAGACTCATCATCCGCTCCCGTAAGTTCCTCAGTATGGCCAGATTAAATGAGCCATGTTCTGGGAAAGCTAAAACTCCATCCTCTTTTGTATACTTCACCCAGTTGTCCAACCAAATACAGGTATGATACCCATATTTCGCAACCATGAAGGATGCGGGGGTTCTTATCGGAGGAAGTAACTGTCCTTCCCTAGTCACAATATCCTTATCCTTGTCAAACCAGTTCTTAACCTTACTAAACAAGGATTTCTTTTTCTTTTCCTCAGCGTGGTAATACATTTTCTTATTTTCCGCAACCCTTTTGTCTTTCTACAACTGTACGATCTCCTGTCCAATTGCAGCGCGACTCACACTAACGCACCAATCCTGGAGCGTCTACGTCACTAACTCAGTCCACGAATCCCAGCGCGACTCACACCAACGCACCAATCCTGGAGCGTCTACGTCACCCTGTGTGTCTCCCAATCCTTGCGCGGCGTACACTAGCACACCCATCACCGTGCTTCCACCGTTCTAACCCACTGTCCAATCACAGCGCGGTCTTTCTGACGTCAGCAGTCGCTGCAGCGGCTTCTGCTCCTGTCTCCTGTCTCTCTCGTCTACCCCTCCTTTACAAAACTACTCGGTAGACCTTGTTTCAACTTCTACGAGTCTGTTAGTTACAACATACAAACATCTCCATTGTCTGCTTCGCTAGCCACAGAACAGTAAAAGACCTTTCCCACGAGAATTCTGCCTTTCCCGAGAGCAGCGCTTACCTCTGCCCTACTACGGAATCGTTACTTCCGTTGATAAAGTAGCACATCCCTCTACTCTACCCTTCTAACAAGCACCAATTAACTGTTTACTCCGGAATGCTCCTAAGAGTTTCACAATTAACCAGAATGCCTTCTCATTCATGCACTTTCACACCAGAAAATGTAGTACATTCACACAGAATTCTGTCTTTCCCGAGAACAGCGAACAGTCTGTCCTACTACAGAATTATATCACACGTTAACAAAGCAGCACTTACCTCTGCTCTGTCCTTCTAACAAGCTCAGAGAATACCTATTACCTTCCTAGTGATAAGCGTTAACGGAATGCCATAAGGATCCCTGATACCTAAGACCAGAACTTCACAGATAACCTTCGCTATCATACACACTTCTCTCACACAGAAAATACGTTTCTAATGGCAACACGCGGCGATGCTACCTCATCGAACCCAGAAAATGCGACGCGCAACTTCAATTGTCACACGTTTTCCCCTGTCTTCATACAGGGCCAACAATCCCGCCTTTTTCCAAGAGCAGCACTCCCTCTGCCCTACTACGGAACTGTCACCGACTTCCTACGTCCCAGAAGCCGTACACACTACACAAAACTCAATACGACTTCAACATACAGTGTTAGTACAAACATCAATATCAATCAATAATCAATAAGCATATATACACGAAAATTCACCAGATCAAGACAATAGTTAACCATCATTCTGCTTCCAAGAAACTGGTGCAGATCAGAGCTTCCGAATCCCCTCTACTTCCACGGACGGAGTGATCTCACAGTCACACGCGCACACACACACACATCACACGCTGGTGGGGCCCATAACACCAACATTCATCCTACCACTCTATCCGTGCCATATATAAGGGGAAACACCTTCTCCGTACCTAACCAATCTGCATATACCTTGAGGTCAATGGCATCAACTAGTTGCTATAGATTTGGTGAAACATCATTTTACACTAAATATTCAATAAACATGACAATAAAATAACCACCCGACACAGTAATTCAAACAGAATATTGTTTATCTAAAATTGTAAGAAAAGCCAATTAAATGCAAGTTCATTTCTCTCATATTTACCTATTCTGGCTAAAAGTCAGATCCTAAGTCAGAACCGGTCCTCAGCAAAATAGTTAGAGTTTCTAGCCGTCATGTAGAGTCACCGTCCTCTCCGTCAGCATCGGGACCTCTGATCATTGGTTCAGGAAGAAGTGGCGCTAGACCTCTCTAGTCTACTAATATTTATACCAAATTTACATTCCACATGTTGCAATCATATCTTACAAAACAGTCGAATGGCGGAAATTATGTCGTCTTGGTACATTGGGATACAGTGATAGTTTTTCTCACGCATTGATAGTCTCAAAATAATGAATAGAAATTAGGAGTCCATAACTAATTTGTTACTTCTATGGATGTCTCTTTAGGGTGAAATGTATCTCATTCGTGGGACCATTAAAAGTTCATGAGTTCGGTATTTAGGTTAGCAACAAATCTTCACGTTCAGGGGCATTTGGCATCTCTCCCGGATTTGTCGTCATGATCATGGCTTTTCAGTTCATCAGGAGGGCAAGGTCGCAGTCAGCGCGAAGCCTCCTTTCAATTATTCATCTACTCAAATGCAGGCTGCGGGTGGTAGCCATTTTCTAGCAGGCCACAATGGTCAACTTAAGTAAAAAGAAACACAAACATAATTACTGCATGGAAATGATTTTACAGTGTTATTCCCCTGCTAATACCCTTATGTGTATGCATTTACCTAGCCATTTGCGACATCAAAAGCCATTAATGCGTATTAATTATAAGCGCAAAACAAAATAACATCACATAAGCAACATCTATTCTGTCAGTTTGCTCACCAACTTAGTTCACTTGTTATTTTAGCCATGCAATAGCATTCCCACGTGTAATTCTTCTGTTAATAAGGTTGATTAGACAAGACTCGACGAATCTTTAATAATTAATAATTAATCAGTAGTACTTTTAATTATAACATACAAAAATGAAACAGGTATTTGGTCTTAAAGTAAAAACCCTGCTCCATCAACGTCACATATTACATCACTCATGACATGGTCAGTGACATCACTGATGACATCACTGATGACATCTCAAATGACATCACTGATGACATCATCCAGTGAATATGTGTTTTTCTGAAAATTACTTATGTTTTATATATGTATATCTCAAGGTCGATGGAAGAGCAAATGGGTATATAAGTGTCTAAATGGAGGATTTGTTTTTGAAAAATTGATTGTATAACTGACTGATTAAGTGTATCTTAGTGAATACATGGCTTAGCGAGTAATGTTTAAATATGTAAATATCTGTATCAGTCTCTCACTTTGTGTATAAGTGGCTGCATGGGTTGGTGAGTAGCTACATGAGTGTCTATATAGGTTATTAGTTGGTTTTTTGAGTATCAGTATGAGTGTCTGAGTATCTTTATGGTTCGGGGGGGGGTATTACGTAGTGTATAGGTGCATGAATGAGTGACTCACTGTTTGTATGTGTTAAAGACAGCATGTGTGCAGGACTATGGGTGGATGAGTGTGTGCATGGGTGTGTTAGTGAGTGAATGACTGTCTCAATAGTGTCTTTATGAGTAACTACATATGTTTTGAACTAGTATATGTGACTATTGTTGTATATAAGTGAGTATATGTGAGAGTGAGAGATTGAAAGAGTTCCTGTATGAATAAGTATGTGTTTCAATAAGTGATTGTTTAAAAGACTAAGTATGTGTAAGTTTCTGTAGAAGTAAGTGTGATGGTGTGTGTATAACTGTATATGCAAGTAAATGGATGTTTGATTCTTTATTAGCATGAGTGACTATGTGTGTGAGTAACTCTATGGATGAGTGGCGTTGTGTAACAGGATGTATAAGTGTATGAGTACATATGATGAGTAAGTACATGTATGAGTGACTGTATAGTACTGTTGATGAATGAGTGGATGTGGATGTGGATCTTAGAATTAGTGAATAGGTTGTTGTAACTGGTATTGGTATGTCCATTGTTTTGAACATTTTAGTTTCTATTTTTGAATTTGTGTGTATCAAAGGTTATATTAGGGGGAGAGGAGGTCTGCCACTCTATCACAAGGATGATGTCATCAGTGATGTCATGAGTGATGTCACTGACAATGTCATGAGTGATGTAATATGTGACATCATCAGCAGTGCATTGCGGGCGCGCGAGTTATAGTTAGCTGAACTAACTATAATGGGGGAATTTCAATGGTTTTGTACGAGTGAAAAGTCCAGCTAACTATAACGCCCCTGAAACCTATGGTTTTTTCAGTGAATTTCAAAGGTTTTTTAAATGCTAATTTCTAACTATGCCTACAGAGATAGGACATGTGAAGAAAGAAGAAAAAACGAGCAGAAAGATAAAAAAGAAATGCAGAAAGAAGCAACAGAAGTCCTCAAAGACGAAGAAAAGTGCAGGAAGAAGGATAACGTGCAGAAAGAACAAACAGAAGAGCAGAAAGAAGCCTTGTTGCAAAATCATCCTGTACCCTCAACTTTTTCAGACGGATACTGGTGGTAACTGAGTCTGACTAACCAGTCCTAGAGCCAGTGCTATGTTAAAAGACACTCAGAATACAGTGAAAACACCTACATACACTAGGGAACACTATGCGTTGGGGTCCCCCTGTGATTAGCATGACCTCTTCTGTAAGCCCCTAGTATATAATAGGGCAGGGGATTAAAACTACCTCTTAAAACGCGCCACAGGACGTGTTTGCAAACGTCACCTCAGGCCCCGTCCCCTCCCTTCCCCACTATGTAAACACGCCCTGTGGCCATTTTAAGTTGGGAGATTAAGTCCCCTTGAATCCTGAGGGTTCCTAGGGTCCAACTAGACCACTAGGTACCTCCAGTAAGCACCACAGAGCTGCGTTGCAGAGAGATGTAAAATGGGGCATGGCCTAGACCACTTCTCTGCAACGCAGCGCAGTGGCGCTTACTGGAAGCACCTGGTGGGCTAGTTAGCCCCCAGGGGCCTTCAGGATTGAAGGGGAATTATTTCCCCAACTTAAAACGCGCCATAGGGCATGTTTGCACACGTCACCTCAGGCCCTGTCCCCGCCCTTCCCCACTGTGTAAACACACCCTGTGGCCGTTTTTTAAGTTGGGAGATTAAGTCCCCTTCAATCCTGAGGGTCCCTAGGTGCAAAATAGCCCACTAGGTACGTCCAGTAAGCGCCATTGCAGATAGGTGTAAAAAGGGGCATGGCCTGCACCACCTCTCTGCAACGCAGAGCAGTGGCGCTTACTGGAAGCACCTGGTGGACTAGTTGGCCCCCAGGGTCCCTCAGGATTGAAACGGAATTATTTCCCCAACTTAAAACGCGCCAGAGGGCGTGTTTGCACACGTCACCTCAGGCCCCGTCCCCTCCCTTCGCCACTGTGTAAACATGCCCTGTGGCCGTTCTAAGTTGAGAGATTAAGTCCCCTTGAATCCTAAGGGTCCCAAGGGTCAAACTAGCCCACTAGGTACCTCTAGTAAGCGCCACAGAGCTGCGTTCCATAGAGGTGTAAAAAGGGGCATGGCCTCAGAACACCTGTCTGCAACGCAGCTCCCTGGCGCATACTGGAGATACCTGTTGGGCTAGTTGGCCCTCAGGGACCCTCAATATTGAAGGGGAATTAATTCTCCAACTTACAACTGGCCAGGGGGCCCGTTTGCAGAGTGCTGCATGGAGGGGGCGTGGCCTCCGGCGCGATGCCGGTCTTTTATTTATTTATTTTTTTTTTTTAAGAAGGAGGGCTGTGTGGCCCCCCTTCTTTTTCTAATTTATTGGCCCTGGGGACCCCATCCCCAGGGCCTGCACCCTCATTTTTGTTGTTGAAAAAAACAAATTTGGCCCTCCCAAGTCCTTAATCGGCCCCGGGGACCCCAACCCCCGGGTCATGTCCTTTTTTTTTTTTTTTATTCTTTAGGAGGAGGGCTGCGTTGCCCCCCTCCTCAGGCCACTTATGGCCCTGGGGACACCATCCCCCGGGGCCGGCCTTTGTTTTTTATTATTGTTTTAAAAAATGTATTTATAGAAACACCTAGGACATGCTGGACAAACCGTATGTACCTATCACCATGACGATTTGCCTGATGTTCATTAAAAGGCGACTATGCATACAATGAATCCATGTGGAATGTATTTAATATTTTTAATACACACGCACACCAAGCCATTCAAAGGGGATTTGACAAAAATTCGACCAAACTATGCAAGAAACCCCCCCTCACGGTTAATAAAACACACATCCACCGCCGGATGTGTAATACTTTTTATTTTACTCTCTGGAAAGGAGATGAAGCTCACTTGAGAGTCACAGCGTGCTCCTGGCTGAGCCCAATGCTGTGTTACACCCACCAGTGCCCGCCGAGTACCACGCACCTCTGTGTTGTATTCCACCAGCTAGTGCGTATGCTATGACACTCTCTAGCCCATGTGCACTGTAACACCACCCCGTGAATATGTCATGCCACACTTGCCTTCGCAGGGGTTATATTGCCCCATCTAACGTGCCTTCCTCGATGCCTATGTTATAACGCACAGCGCTATGCCATACATATTACAATCTGGGATCCATATCTTTGTCACAGTGCATATGCAACGTTACACTCCCCAACACATATTTTATATTACAACTTTAGAGACTAGTTAGGTTACACAACACTGCCCTGTGCATATTACACTCCAAGGCACATATCGCATAGCACGCGCTAGTGCCTTTGCTATCTCGCGCACTCCAATGAATATGTCATTGCGCACAATGTATTGCATATTATATTTCATGCCCTGGTTCATCTTATATCACACTTTTTGGTGCATAGTTTATACCATATACTATATCTAGTTTTCATTTTCAATCGTGCTCTCAGGACTATGTTCTATATATCACTGCGTCCACCTACCCTTTTCATGGGCATTACATTTTGCGATGGGGGGTGGAGGGTCAGGGGGTGTTTCTGCCAAGTGAGCCCGGAGTAACAGTCACAAACGTCCTCTTCTTCCTGAATAAAAGTGAGATTATGCTGCATACTCGCTCATATTTTAAGTAGTTCGCACAGACACACATTTTAAAAACAAAGTTCCTAATACCCACCTTCTCTGAACAGTTAGCTTGCTGCCCCATCCACCTCCTCCCTATCCTTTGTTGTCTGAATCCATGGATTAGCCTCCTCCCTCCTGCCATGCATGGTCTGATGTGCTACCACTGCCCTCCATTTAGCATGATGTACCAGTCCACTCCTCCTGCCCTCCATTGCCCAATTCTATGGCCCATCATTGACCTCCTGCTTAGCCTCTGTGCTTAGCTTGCTGCCCCTATTCTCCTTCCCCCTGCCCTCTGATGTCTTTGTGCATGCCCTGCTCCATCCTTTTTGCCCACCATGTTCCATGGACCTGCCACTCCTATCTACTCTGAGTGTTCTGTTGAGCTGCCACACCCCTTTCACCTGCCTAGCATTGTCAGATGACTGTAACCTGTCCCTGCCACCTCCACCCTGCCTGTCCACATGCCATGCCCCATCCCCTTCCTCCTGTCCTCCATGGTCCATTTTACTGCCACACCCTTCTGCCCTCCCTGGTCTGTTGTGCTGCAACTGCTCCTCCTGCCTGCCCCACGCGGTCTGTTGTGAGGCCCCTTCCCCTGAACTCTCTTGTCTGTGCCCAGGTCCTGACCCTCTCTTCTATCCTCCATGGTCCTTTGTGCATGCCCCTGCACCCTCCTTCTTGCCCATCATAGCCATTGTGCTGCCACTAACCCTCCCGCTTGCCATGCATGGTCTTCTGTGCTGCCATGGCCCTCCCACCTTCCCTGTGTGGTCAGCTAGCTGCCCCTGACCCACTCCCACCTTCCGTCAATAGTCTGTATGTATACAATCATAGTCTCACTGTTGCTCTCCATGGTGTGTCTTGTTTCTAGTGCCCATCCTGCCTGACCTCCATGGTCATCTTGCTGCTCCTGCCCTGCCCCCTTGCCCCCAGCCCTCTGTTTCCATGTGCAGACCCCTATTCCCTCCCTCCTGGCTTGTCTGTTCCATTGTAATGCCCCTGATCCGTCCCTCCTGCCCTTTATGGTCTGTTATGCTGCAGCTTTCTCTCCTGTCTGTCCAATATGTTCAGCTAGCTACCATTGCCTCTTTCCCTCTGTTCTCTGTTGTCCATGTGCATGGTCCTGTCCCCTCCCTATTGCTTTCTATGGATTGTTGTGCTGCACCCCCGTACCGCATGCCCTGTGTGGTGTATTGGGTTTCTGCAAACCCTGATGCCTGCCCTGTAGGGTCAGTTTGGTGCACCTCTCCATGTCCCTCCTGTCCTCTGTTTTCCGAGTCCATGTCCCTACCCCAATTCCTTTTCTTTCTTTTTTTCTAGAAATACCCTGACGAAGGGACTTCGTGTCCCAAAATGCATTGGGTTCTGGCACCAGGGTTCTGGTACCACAGCAATTGTTATGATATAAAATGAATTGTGCAATGTAAAATACCAATAATGTGAAAAATTGTCATAGAAAAGTATATGCCTGATTCACAAACATTGAATGTTGATCTAGTTTATAATGTTAATATTCTAATGTCAATTGGGTAATAAATTGCATTGAATGTTGAAAAAAACTCACTAGCAGTGCAGATTGCTGTCCTGGTTACCACGTAGGGTCTAGACCACTTTATTCGTTTATCACACATATGTATTGCAGACATTTTGGCAATCTAGCACGCATATCGCTCTAAACTATTTTTAAACTTTAAAAATTCAAACAGAGTGCGCTCTCCACCCACATTGTTTTGTCCTTTTCTGCACACATGAGGAGCAGCACCACAGAGAAAAAATGTCTTTCGAATCAATAGCAAACATCACAGAAAATCGCGCATCTACCAAGGTTTATACTACTGAGGATGCCAATGAAATCTACAATCTCATTAAGGAGACAAAATCATTTGATGCACAAAGTGGATAAATCACCCAACAGTTGCGTCAACTTGAATACCTCACCAGGAGAGAGTTGAATCAACGTTTACACGCTTCGACGCTCATTCAATACCATCGCGTAAAAAGGATCCCTCGTGGTCTCAGATTAGCAATACGACCAATGCTATTCAGACTTCAGAATAATCAACAATTCATGGAAAAATGGTACTCGATATTAAATAAATGTTCGCTGGACCTGATTCTACTAATAATTGAGGAATTGTCAAAAACTATACACGAATTAGAAGAAGACATTATAACTTGATTTATCAATAAGGATGGATGAAGAACCATGGGGTAAATTTCTGGAAGAACTGAATTGCAAACTAGACAAATATGGAAAAGAATTACAAGAAACGAAATTGAGGAAGTTTAAAAGAGACACAATCGATTATAAGTTGAACGAAGCTTACACATGGGCGGATGTCTCCGCCCAAAGAAGATTTAACAAGAGGAATATTCAAACATCTTCAGAAGAAAGTGTTGTGTCTGAATCAGAAACTAATACAGCTAGAACCCCTTTTAGGAGCACAGAGGGCAAGAAGACTTATGGAAAACCTCCCGAAGATAATTTATCTGCAACTACGTCTAATGCTCCTTCTTCTTCTTTTTTAGAAAGGGGGAAAGATCAAGATCGACCACCAGAACAAACCCAAGACAAGAACCAAAGCAAAAGTGGACTGTCAAAACCAGGAGAGGACAAAGAAAAAGAAAAAAGCAATAAAGGTTTGAGGAGTCAAACGAAAGTCTCATAATCAACATTTCCTCTGTCCAATTAACAAAAGTAGAAGAAAAAGTATTAAACAAAGGAACATCTTTCGTGAGTACATACAACACAACAGAATTAGAAACAGAAGTAGCCTTCTTCAGATTTATGAGATTACTAAGACTTCAGAACTTTTTCACGAATATTTGCCCCACTGAATCCACCAAAGAAACATCATCTTTTACTTTTAAACCCAAAAGCACGTTTATGGCACCAGTGTCTCATAAAACCCTGGATACTTTTGAACTCCTTGTCGAAAAAGGACTTTAAAACCATTCAATATACAAAAAAATCAAAAAACCTAAGCAGAGCTGAACACAGTATATTGTCATCACTAGCGAGAAATCCCAACATAATATTTCAAAAAGCAGACAAAGGAGGGGGTCTTGTAATGATGGATACGGAATATTATGACAAGAAAGTCATTGAGCATGTGAATAATGGAGAAATTTATGGACACCTTACACAGGATCCCAGTTTTGAAATATTGAAACTTCTTAACCAAATCTTGGAAAAAGCAGAGGAGTTACATTGGATAGATGCTTCGACAAAAAAGTATCTTACAAATCAATTCCCACGGAGACCAAGAATTTATCTCCTCCCTAAAATACACAAAAGTTTGGTTGATCCTCCATTCAGACCTATTGTCTCAGGCTGTGAATCGATCTTTGAAAAGCCAGGACGATTTATTGATACTTACCTTCAACCATTTGTTCAAAATTGGAGAACATATGTAGAAGACACAACCGACTTTTTGCGGAGTTTGAAGACTCTTGATTTGGAATTTAGTGAAGATTGGATTCTGTGCACTATTGACGTAGTAGCCTTGTATACTTCCATACCACATGCTGACGGACTTGAAGCAGTTGAATGGGTTTACTTAGTCAAGAAGATCTAGATGCACCCAAAAGTTTCATCATCCAATTACTAGAATTCTGCTTACAGAATAGCTACTTTTATTGGAAAGAAGATTTTTACACACAGTTAAACGGCACTTCTATGGGTTTTCCAGGAGCACCAGTCTATGCGAATACATTTATGGCAAAATCCGAAAATGATTACATCTTATCAGATTCCACATGGCAAGAAGGATTAGTATTTTTCTGTCAATATATTGACGATATTTTCCTCATTTGGATGAAATCAGAGACAGCACTAACAGACAACATACGTACACTCAATCTAATTGATCCTAGAATACAATTTACTCACACGATTAGCAAAAAGGCACTCTCTTTTTTGGATGTCTGGATTGGTATTGAAATGGGGCAAATTAACACCAGCGTTTTTAAAAAGCCCACAGATAAAAACAACGCTTTACTGTTCAACAGTTTTCCTCCACCGTCTTTAATCAAACATTTACCCGTGTCCCAATTCTTGAGAACTCGCCGTATTTCATCTACAGAAGAAACTTGTAAGGAAACATGGGAGCAACAAACAAGGAACTATGTGCAAAGAGGATATCCTACAGATCTTTTACAAGAACAATTAAACAAAGTGAAGAATATACCTCGCGAGAAACTTTTGAAAAAGAATATCATGTCAAAAAACACTCGCACTGTGTTTGTGTCGAAATATTCCACAACATCGCATGCTATTAAAAGAATTATATGCAAAAGGTGGGATCTACTGGAGTCTGAAACGGATTTTAACGGAGTATTTAGTGAGAAACCATTGTTTGCATATACCCGGGCACACAATCTCAAAGCAATACTATCTAAAAAGAGAAAATCTACTACAACCATGGAATCTACAACCCTGAAAGGAGGCATATTTAAATGTTGGAATTGCATCCATTGCAATAATGCAATTCCAGGAGATACTTTGCTGCACCCCCGTACCGGCGCTAAAATCAAGATTCTCAATAGGACGACATGCATTTCTGAAAATGTGGTGTACACCATAAAATGCCCGTGCGGACTATTATATGTAGGTAAAACTGAAAGAAAAATGAAAATAAGATTGACAGAACATAAAAGTAAAATTCGAACTAAGAATTCTACATCGAGCTTAGCAACACATTGGGAAGAACAGCACCATCAAATAGCACAACTTAAATTTCAAATCATAGAGGAAGTGCCAAAATATCCTGGTAGGGATAATTCGAAATATCTTCTACAGAGGGAAGTTTTCTGGATCAAAAAAATACAGACCATGTCACCATATGGTCTTAATGATAAACTGGAAATGGCTTGTTTTTTATAAACATACGTATTCATAATCTGAGCAATCACTAAAAGATCCATACGCGTTATGTCAGTGAAAAAGTCATTTACTTACATTTAAACAATAGAAATATTGACACCAGACCTATTAAACACACATAATTCATTGATCGATCTGAAATGCATAATTTAGTGCTATTCTGCATAAAATTTATTGATCGATTTGAAATGCACAAATACAGTATTATTTTGTGATAGATCGTTTTTAATGTTTTTATGTTTTTATGTTGTTTGCATTTCCAATGGTTGAAATACCTTGAAAATCATGCGTTAAAACAGCGCCTAATGAACAATGACCATTTGAATAACATTCACACACAGTAACCATACACATTTAGCTGCACTTTGGTGGTGGGCACAAACCACGTTGACTACCAATTACATTCTAGAATTCTGTGAAATACTGAGAGTTAAGTCAGCTGTTTGCAAAAATATCGGGGTTTTGAGCATTCTGATATATTTCTTGTTAATTCTGTTTGAGTTTTTGCTCATGAGTCAGTTTATTACATATCGGATGCCTCGATTCAGAAACCTAGTTGAAGTCCGCTTTCTGTGTTGATCGTTTAAGCTGAATGATCCGTGTATGCTTCACGAAGCTGTCATCGAGTCCGCTTTTCATGTTTAAACGCGTGATGACGTTTAAATGCAATTTAGGAAGTCGCCCTTGGATAATGGACGCAAACGCGGTTTTCACCTTTCGGGAACGCTAGATTGACACTGAAGCTTGCTCATTTAGATACTCGGTAAGCGGTCTGCGACTTCACAGAGATAGAAGGTGGTAGCAAATGTAAATATTTGGATGTATTTTTTCATTCGGGTCTTTATATGTTCTAGAAAAGTATATGCCTGATTCACAAACATTGAATGTTGATCTGGTTTATAATGTTAATATTCTAATGTCAACTGAGTAATAAATTGCATTGAATGTTGAAAAAAACTCACTAGCAGTGCAGATTGCTGTCCTGATCACCACGTAGGGTCTAGGCCACTTTATTAGTTTATCACACATATGTATTGCAGACATATTGGCAATCTAGCACGCATATCGCTCTAAACTATTTTTAAACTTTAAAAATTCAGAGTGCGCTCTCCACCCACATTGCTCTGTTTTCCGAGTCCATGTCCCTACCCCAATTCCTCCTGCCTACCATGATCCAATGTACCATACTTGCGAACATTTTGAACTTGGTAAGAGGGAGATTTTGAAAAAAAAATGGGGTATTGATTTTCCCCTTTGAGTTACATCGAAAAAGAGGAGATTGTAGACAGGAGACAGATCAAATAAAGCCCATTTGAGCTTAAAAACATTGGACGTTTCCTGGCTGAAACAGCTCTGTTGGCATGTATGGTTGTACTACCACTGCCTTTTCCTTCTGCCCACAATGGTCTATTATATTGCCACAGCCTCTCTTGCCAGTCCTGTATTGTTGGTTTGTTGCCCCTGCCCCCCTTTCCACTGCCCTCCATAGTCTGTTGTGCTGCCACTGCCCTTCCTGCCTGCCCAGTGTGATCAAATTGTTGCCTCTGCACTCTCCTACCTGCCTACAATGTTCTGAGTCCGTGCCCCTGGCCTCTGCCTCTCAACAGTATCCCAATGAACAACTAGACTGCTAACATTCTATATTTATTACAAAAGTGTGGAACGCCTGACGTCATCTTGATGTAATCAAAACTGTAATACCTAGAGCATTTCCTTTAGAAATTACATATATGAGAGGGTCTTATTTGCATCAAAATTATGGTTAGTGCTCTAAAAAACTAAAATGAGGACATCTTTTCTGAGTTTTCAAATAGCGACAAAGAACTTTTAAATTAATTGTAATCTTTATGTTTTTTTTATCCAGTTGACCACTTGATTAAATGTTGCACTTAGGGGAGAGGGTGTGGTGTTACTTCCAGAGCTGCAGACTTTGCAACTGGGGAACCAAGTTGGAGTTTCTGCTTCAGCTCAACATTCTGTGATTCTGGTCAAATCACTTATCTCCCCATGTCTACAATCAAAATGAATTTGATCTTGTGTGATGTAACCAATGCTCATGTAAAGCACTCCAATACCTGACAAATCTGCACTATATAAAACTGCAAATACAAAAAAAATAAGTGTTTTGCACACTTCTGTCATTGGGTTAAAGGTGGGCTACATCTGGGTGATATTTGTGCTGCATTTGGGCTCTTTTGTTATGAAGTTTCCTAATTTCCTAATTTACTGCAGTCTCCTCAGTAGGAAATGCTTTCAGTTTTTTACTTTGATTCCATCAAGTAAGTATTCAGATATGTCACACATTTGCCATAAATTCTGAATGTTAGCACTCTAGTTGCTCATTAGATCACTGTAGTAAAGCTACTGCTCACCAGGGAAGTCTGCTGCTGGTATTGAAAGTGCATGTTTCAGTCTCCATGTCAGAATTTTTTTATGAAATAGAGTTACCACTTTATTCCAATCAAGATGGCTTCAGGTATGCAATGCGTTAGTCATAAGTAGGACTGTTAGCGCTCTAGTTGTTCTTTGGAACACTCTGGGAAGCTGCAGTAGAACACAAAGGAATCAACTGACAGCCTCTGCCCTTGTTGGATGTACATGTTTTACTGAGAATGTCAGACTTCATTCTCACATGACTGAGAAAGATAATGTGAATTTACAGAAAATATGCTCTCTGTTTAGCTTATAGATCACCTTCCAAACCTCTGTGGGAAAAGCATGAGAAAATAGTTTTCTCTCAAACATGATTCATGATATCACAGCAGAAGGCTTTTTCACATGGTAAAATCACCTTAGAACACACCACAATTCCTAAAATGAGTATGGTACCATCAACAAATGATTTATAATGTAACTAAAGTCTTAAAACCTTCTATTAACTGCAATGCTTTTTAATGATGTGCTATCATGTATATTGGTCCCAAGATGGCTGCCAACACTTCTTGGATGAAGTACTGACAGCCAATCAGATCTCATGATGAGATGTGTGGTTAGGCTCCGCCCAGATATATCTATCTTTTTAACTCTAACTTTCTCAGGAACTACTGGATTTACACCATTTAAGCAAAAGGCACGAGTCTGAACTGAGGACTACCTCTTTGCCAAATTTGGTGTAATTCCGTTCAGCAGTTCGGGCTGTAGCTGCGTCAACAGGTCCTATGGAAAAATGCATGGGAAAAATGCATGGGAAAAACGCGTTTTGGGACCCCCCTTTTTTCTCGGCCCCCGCTTGACGAATCACCGTGAAATTTTCAGGATAGGAGCAGACCGGAGCTGGCCAAAAGTTTGGAAAATTTTGTGAAGATTCGTCAATCGGCGCCAACGTTATTCCAAATAGAATGTTGCGGATTTCCTATGGAAAATAGGTCCTAACTATAACTACCTACTGGCGACTGCCAGTAGGTAATTAACCCCCTTGCTGCTAGGCCTTTTCCCCCCTGTGCTAAGCCTTTTTTGGGGTATTTGTGGTAGTTTGCGCTTAGGCCCCTGTAACTTTTCGACCACATAAGATCTGCTTGCCAAATTTGCGTCCTTGTGCTGCAAATTAAAGCATCTGGGGTTTTCCCTGCTAATGGTATCAAAAAAGGGTTTGTGGAGCTGAAATCACCATTTTCCCAGCTTTTAGGGAATGACAGGTTTTTGTCAGAAAACCAAACTTTTTTACACAATTTTGGCATTTTTCTGGAACATACCCTATTTTTGCTATTTTTTTTTGTGCTTTCAACCTCCTTCCAGTTAATGGTAGAAATGGGTATGAAAGCAAGAATGGATCCTGGAAAGCTATACATTTTAGAAAAGTAGACACACTTCTGAATTCAGCAAGGGGTCATTTGTGTAGATCCATCAAGGTTTCTTTATAGAAACTAACAGTTAAATATAGGAAAAATTGAAAATTAGTTGAAAAAAACAGCCTTTTGTGTCAACGTTTTCACCTGTAACTTCTTCTAATCATGACAGCTCTTTGAAAGCAATATACCGTTACATCCGCTGGACCTTACTGGTTGTGGGGATATATAGTACATGTAGGTTCACCAAGAACCTGACGAACCCAGAGGTAAAAACTGAGCAGCAACTTCCAATTGTTTTTTATTATGTACCGGATATGTAGCAATTATTCTGGGAAAATGTATACATGAAAAAATTGGTATGAAAGACACATTTGCATTTCTGAAATGGGAACAAAATATAGAGTTTAGAAACAGTAGACATTTGCACAGTTCCGGAATTGGGAATTCTTTATACTAGCATGAGAATTATTGGTCATTTTTCAAAATAACTTCTTTTTTACACATTGTCTTTCATTTGGAAGGCAGAAATGCATCGAAAGTCAATAAAATAACAGATGCTTTACAAATCCGAATTACCCTAAGTCTCCCAATAAAAATAGTACCTCACTTGTGTGGGTAGGCATAGTGCCCACAACAGGAAACGCAACGTGAACACACCACATTTTCACAATTAAAAATTACCCTTTTTATGCAAAGTGCCTAGCTGTAGGTTTTTTAACCCTTGCTCTGCCGGCACCTAGGGAAACCTAGCAAACCTATACATTTTTGAAAACTAGACACCCAGGGAAATCCAGGATGGGGTGACTTGACTGGCTCTCAACAGGTTCTGTTACCCAGAATCCCTTCCAAACCTAAAATATTGTCCCAAAACACTAATTTTCCTCACATATCTGTGGTGCAAAGTTCTGGAATCTGCGTGGATCCACAAATTTCCACCCACCACTCGTTCCCCAAAGTCTGCCAAGAAAAATGGTACCTCACTTGTGTAGATAGGCCTAGTGCCCGAGATAGAAAACGGCGCAAAACGCAACGTGGACACACCACAATTTCACAGTGAAAAATTACCCTTTCTTGGCAAAGTGCCTAGCTGTAGTTTTTGAACCCGAGCTCTGCCGGCACCTAGGGAAACCTACACATTTTTGGAAACTAGACACCCAGGGGAATCCAGGATGGGGTAACTTGACTGGCTCCCACCAGGTTCTGTTACCCATAATCCCTTGCAAACCTAAAAAATTGTCAAAAAAACCACAATTTCCTCACATTTCTGTGGTGGAAAGTTCTGGAATCTGCGTGGATCCACAAATTTCCACCCACCCTGCGTTCCCCAAAGTCTTCCGAGTAAAATGGTACCTTACTTGTGTGGGTAGGCCTATTGCCCGCGACAGGAAATGGCGCAAAACGCAACGTGCACACATCTCAATTTCACAGTGAAAAATAACCCTTTTTTGGCAAAGTGCCTAGCTGTAGTTTTTTAACCCTAGCTCTGCCGGCACCTAGGGAAACCTAGCAAACCTATACCTTTTTTAAAACTAGACACACAGGGGAATCCAGGGTAGGGTGACTTGACTGGCTCCCACCAGGTTCTCTTACCCAGAATCCCTTGCAAACCTAAAAAATTGACAAAAAACAACATTTTCCTCACATTTCTGTGGTGGAAAGTTCTGGAATCTGCGTGGTTCCACCAATTTCCACCCACCCCGCGTTTCCTAAAGTCTGCCGAGAAAAATGGTACTTCACTTGTGTGGGTAGGCCGAGTGCCCGCGACAGGAAACAGCGCAAAACGTAACGTTGACACACCTCAATTTCACAGTGAAAAATGACCCTTTTTTGGGAAAGTGCCTAGCTGTAGTTTTTTAACCCTAGCTCTGCCGGCACCTAGGGAAACCTAGCATACCTATACAATTTTGAAAACTAGACACCATGGGGAATCCAGGGTGGGGTGAATTGACTGGCTCACACCAGGTTCTGTTACCGAGAATCCCTTGCAAACTTAAAAAATGGTCAAAAAACCCCACATTTTCCTCACATTTATGTGGTGGAAAGTTCTGGAATCTGCGTGGATCCACAAATTTCCACCTACCCCGCGTTTCCCAAAGTCTTCCAAGAAAAATGGTACCTCACTTGTGTGGGTAGGCCTAGTGCCTGCAACAGGAAACGGCGCAAAACGCAATGTGGACACACCACAATTTCACAGTGAAAAATTACCCTTTTTTGGCAAAGTGCCTAGTTGTAGTTTTTTAACCCTAGGTCTGCCGGCACCTAGGGAAACCTAGCAGACCTATAACTTTTTAAAAACTAGACACCCAGTGGAATCCAGGATGGGGTGACTTGACTGGCTCTCACCAGGTTCTGTTACCCAGAATCCCTTCAAACCTCAAAATTTGTCCAAAAAACACATTTTCCTCAAAGTTCTGTGGCGGGAAGTTCTGGAATCAGCGTGGATCCACAAAATTCCACCCACACCGCGTTCCCACAAAGTCTTCCGAGAAAAATGCCACCTCACTTGTGTGGGTAGGCCTAGTGCCCGCGACAGGAAATGGCCCAAAACGCAACGTGGACACACCACATTTTCACAGTGAAAACAGACCCTTTTTTTGCAAAGTGCCTAGCAGTAGTTTTTGAACCCTAGCTCTGCCGGCACCTAGGGAAACCTAGCAACCTACGCATTTTTTAAAACTAGACACCCAGGGTAATCTAGGATGGGGTGACTTGACTGGCTCTCACCAGGTTCTGTTACCCAGAATTCCCTGCAAACCTCTAAATGTGTAAAAAAAAAAACCCACATTTTCCTCTCATTTCTGTGGTGGAAAGTTATGGAATGTGCGTGGAGCCACACAATTCCACCCACCCCGCGTTCTCCAAAGTCTTCAGAGAAAAATGGTACCTCACTTGCATGGGTGGGTCAAGTACCTGCGACACGTCAGGGCCCAAAACCTATTGAGGCGACATTAAAATTACCTATCACAAACCAACCTGGTTTTGCAAGGAGGGTCTCATTCGTTTTTGGCCCGGGGCTCGGCAGCCATCTAGGGAAACCTACCAAACCCACACATTTCTGAAAACTAGACACCTGGGGGAGTCCAGCGAGGTATGGCTTGCGTGGGTCCCCCAAAATTCTTCTACCCAAAATCCCCTGCAAACCTCAAATTTAACTGAAAAAAATCACTTTTTCTCAAATTTCTGTATGGGAAACTTCTGGAATCTACGTGGATTCACAAATTTCCTCCCACCCAGCGTTCCCCCAGGTCTCCCGATAAGAATGGTACCTCATTTGTGTGGGTAGGCATAGTGGCTGCAACAGGAAATGGCCAAAATCATACTGTGGAGACTTCAAAATTACCTATAACTAAATTACCTGGTTTGGGGGGGGGGGGGGGGCCTGGGGTTTTGGCCCCAGGCTCGGCGGCCATCTTGAGAAAATATCAAACCCAAACATTTCTGAAAACTAGACACCTGGGGGAGTCCAATGAGGTATGGCTTGCGTGGATCACCCAACGTTTTCCTACTCATTCTGCCCAGTGCTTCTATCGGCACACTCTAAAGAGAAACAGTCTGCAGGTGAATGCAGCCAATTTTGGAGGCATTCGGTGTAATGCCATGTTGCACAGCTTTCTTTTGTGGAACACAGAATTAGTATTCTATATCCACAAATATTGGTGAAAATGTGCTGTATAATACTCCATTTTGCACCTTTTGTTTGATAATTCGCCAAGCGAGAACCCCCTAGCAAACCTTCCTTGGAAGAGTTGAGTTCACTCACTCTTAGAAACATGGCCCATTTATTTGTGTCGCACCACCGTCAAATGTCACCATCCGCCACAGGTTAAACTTTATCATTAAACCTTCTAGCAGTACATTAAATGTGGAGGTACTCTCAGGTACCAAGTACCTGCACTTATTTATTTTGAAAGGTAGAGTACCTGCACTTCTCAGGAGTTGTTCATAACTTTTAACAAGACATTGTCATCACTGCTCATTAGCAAAGAGGTCCTCCGGGATATTGAGTACCAACACTTCTATATTTCAATTTCAAGCATTGCTAGGCAGTTTAATATTAGCAGTGTAAAACTGGGGAATAGAGAGAGTTGCTTGCAAATCTATGCCATCCACAACATTGTCAAAAAAATGTGTTCTCATTCACGCGTCATTTCCAGTTGCAGCACATATTCAAAGCTGCTGCAGGCAGATAGGGTTAGGTTTTTTTGGGAGGGTGGGTGTTCTGACAAATTCATATATGAACATTTGCATGCAGCATTCATAAGATTGTTATATCAATGCATATGATTTGCAAGTGTTCTCATACTTTTCCACAAAACCAGTGTTTATACAGTGTTAAAATCTTTTTACAGGTTCTGTTTAATCTCTAAACATCAGAGCATATGTAGTCTAAAAATATCTGATGAGGGCAACCTGTATTAGAAGGTAAAGTAGTTAAGGTCTACGTGCGTTACTTAGAGGACCTAGCTCAGTCCCTACAATGCTAAATTACTACACTCACTACACTGACCAAGGGACTGGCGTCACGTGTAGAGGACACAGAGCGCGGCACAATAATCTCCACTTAGGATTTCTGGAGGGGTGTGAGGTGAGGACACGGGCAAATTCCTGGCCCAGTGGATCACCCAATGGATGCTTGCAGGCACCCTCTCCACATGCTTCATTATCGAGTGAGCCCACCGTGCTCTGGTCAAACAGCCTCCTCCCGGCCCTGCTTGATCATAGCCAAAATCCTCAACTTCGACAATCGGTACACCATACTCAGGCACGCGCGGGCCTCAGAAGCACTGCTCTTTGTCTCTCACCACATCATGATCTTTCAGGACAACACCAAAATGGTCCAGCAGCAGCACCAGTCCTTTACAGCTGCAAACTCCCACCTGCGCTACCTGAAGATCCAGTATATGCTCCTTTGCCCGGATTGCAGGTGGTGTATAATGGTCGTACCATGTTCTTTGATACCCGGAAGGAGCTTTACACATGGATGGACGAGAAGGTGGTAGCCAGGCCTCACACCCAACCTAGCATGGACACTGACTGACTCTTCTTCCACTACAGGCACATGCAGTGATCCCAACCTAAGGAGCAGCGCCGCCACAGATCCCGCTCTACATGGCAATCTCGGCATGTATGAAAGGGTCAGATGACCCACATAAAGAGTGTCGGCCCGACATAGCCAAGCTGGACATATATCATATACCAACTGAGGGAGGAGGGGTCCTAGTTTCTAGATAGGCCTGTCTAAGCCTGGTGAATGCGTCCAGATCATCCCCATCTGAATAGGCTCCCTTGCGGGGTTTCTCTGTGGGAGTGTCAGTGGCCTGTTCCTGAGGTTGAGGGGCAGAAGGCCCGGGAAGATCTTCCCTCTGAGGGAGGGGTGGAAGGCCCCTTTGTGCCAGCTCAATGAGCCGCTTCTCAAGGGGGCCACTGCCTCCAAAACTGCCCTCACTATGGAGGCATCCACCATGTCACAGAAGTCATCTGTGATGGGGAAGTACTGGACATCCTCCTCCTCATAATAGACCCCCTCCTCCATTGGTCTAAGTAACAACTGAGGAGGGTAAAGCAAGGGTGGGGGACCATCAGGTAAGAGGGAGTCTTTCAACACTGGATTAAATCCAACCAGTATAGGCACACCTATGGGTGAGGGAATAGACTGCTTTAACCAGCACACTGAGAGAAACAAGGCCCATATATAACAGGGGAAAAGCCCCAGGCCAATATCAGGCGATTCAAAACAGACTGACACCCTTGTGTGTAAAAACGGGTTATTTTACCAGCCTGGGCAAGTCTGCACACAAAAGCAGCTTCCGCGCTGCAATCCTACCCCGCAGGGTGTCAGGCTCCAGGCCGGCCAGGACTAAGCGAGGAGAACGCAGTTGGAGGTGCTCGGCAGTTCAGATCGTAACGGACGCGCTTTCCGCCCACGTCTCTGCTGAAATTGACAGCGGGGAGGCGCGCCCTCTAGCGGCCGGCAGACCGCTGCGCCTCCCTGTCCCGTCAGAACACCACAAAGACGGCAGTGAAGGGACGAAGAAGCGTTCCTGCGGCCGTTACCCAGCACGCCAAAGCATAACTACTTAATCCAACATTGCGAAATACATCGTAACCGAAAGAGGAAGTCGGAATAAGCAGTAAATACTTAAAACAAGCAATATTGTAGGGAATAGAACAAGCATTGGCATAGCCAATAGGTCTCGCCTTTGAGACCTTACAAGTATTTAGTTATGCAGCACAATATCATCGGCACAACAGCATCAACTGTTGCATGGCTAAACACTTATAAGGTCCCAAAGGCGAGACCTATTGGCTATGCCAATGCTTGTTTTGTTATGGGGGCATAAATAACAGGAGGGAGAAGGTCAGTCAGTTAGTCAGTTAGTGAGAGTCAGTTAATCAGTGAGAGTGAGAGTGAGTCAGTCAGTGACAGAGTGAGAGTCAGTGAGAGAGTGAGTCAGTGAGAGTGAGAGAGTCAGTCAGTGAGAGTGAGAGTCAGTCAGTCAGTGAGAGTGAGAGAGTCAGTCAGTGAGAGTGAATGAGAGTGAGAGAGTGAGTCAGTCAGTGAGTGAAAGAAAGTGAGTCAGTGGGATAGTCAGTCAGTGAGAGTGAGAGTGAGTCAGTCTTTTAGCAAGAGTGAGTGAGTCTTAGCAAGAGTCAGTCAGTCAGTGAGAGAGAGTCAGTGAGAGAGAGTCAGTGAGAGAGAGATTCAGTGAGAGAGAGTCAGTTAGTGAGAGAGTCAATCAATGAGAGAGAGTCAATCAGTCAGTGAGAGACAGTCAGTCAGTGAGAGAGAGTGGGAGTCAGCCAGTGAGAGAGTGTCAGTAAGAGTCTGTCAGTGAGAGTGAGTGAGTGAGTCAGTTGTTGAGAGGGAGTCAGTCAGTGAGAGAGAGTGGGTGAGTCTGTCAGTGAGAGTCTGTCAGGGAGAGTTAGTCAGTGAAAGTGAGTCAGTTAGTCAGTGACAGTCAGTCAGTGAGAGTGGGAGAGTCAGTCAGTGAGAGAGAGAGTGGGAGAGTCAGTCAGTGAGAGAGAGTGGAAGAGTCAGTCAGTGAGAGAAAGTGAGTCAGTCAGTGAGAGTCTGTCAGTGAGAGTGAGTCAGTGAGTCTGTCAGTGAGAGTGAGTCAGTCAGTGAGAGAGAGTGGGAGAGTCAGTCAGTGAGAGAGAGAAGGAGAGTCAGTCAGTGAGAGTGAGTCAGTGAGAGTGAGTCAGTGAGAGTCAGAGAGAATCTGTCAGTGAGAGTCTGTCAGTGATATTGAGTGAGTGAGTGAGTCAGTGAGACTGAGTGAGTCAGTCAGTGAGAGTGAGAGTCATTGAGAGTCTGCCAGTGCGAGTGAGTGAGTCAGTGAGAGTAAGTGAGTCAGTGAGTGAGAGAGTCTGTCAGTCAGTGAGAGTGAGTCTGTCAGTCAGTGTTAATGAATGAGTGTCAGTCAGCGAGTGAGTCAGTGAGAGTGAGTCAGTCAGTGAGAGAGATTCTGTCAGTCAGTGAGAGAGAGTCTGTCAGTCAGTGAGAGTGAGTCAGTCAGTGAGAGTGAGTGAGAGATTGGGAGAGTCAGTCAGTGAGAGAGTCTGTCAGTGAGAGAGAGTGGGAGAGTGAGTCAGTGAGAGTGAGTCAGTGAGAGTGAGTCAGTGAGAGTGAGTCAGAGAGAGTGAGTCAGAGAGAGTGAGTCAGAGAGAGTCAGAGAGAGTCTGTCAGTGAGAGTCTGTCAGTGATAGTGAGTGAGTCAGTGAGACTGAGTGAGTCAGTTAGTGAGAGTGAGTCAGTGAGGGAGAGTGAGTGGGAGAGTCAGTCAGTCACAGAGAGTGAGAGAGTCATTGAGAGTCTGTCAGTGAGAGTGAGTGAGTCAGTGAGAGTGAGTGAGTCAGTGAGGGAGAGAGAGTCTGTCAGTCAGTGATAATGAATGAGTCTGTCAGTGAGAGTCTGTCAGTCAGCGAGTGAGAGTGAGTCAGTCAGTGAGAGAGATTCTGTCAGTCAGTGAGAGAGAGTCTGTCAGTCAGTGAGAGAGAGTGGGAGAGTCTGTCAGTGAGAGTCTGTCAGTCAGTGAGAGTGAGTCAGTCAGTGACAGTGAGGGAGAGATTGGGAGAGTCAGTCAGTGAGAGAGTCTGTCAGTGAGAGTGAGTCAGTCTGCGAGAGTGTTAGTAAGAGTGAGTCAGTGAGAGTGAGTCAGTCAGTCGGTCAGTCAGTGAGAGTGAGAGTCATTGAGAGTCTGTCAGTGAGAGTCAGTGAGAGTGAGTGAGTCAGTGAGGGAGAGAGAGTCTGTCAGTCAGTGATAATGAATGAGTCTGTCAGTGAGAGTCTGTCAGTCAGCGAGTGAGAGTGAGTCAGTCAGTGAGAGAGATTCTGTCAGTCAGTGAGAGAGAGTCTGTCAGTCAGTGAGAGTGAGTGAGTCAGTCAGTCAGTGAGAGAGAGTGGGAGAGTCTGTCAGTCAGTGAGAGTGAGTCAGTCAGTGAGAGTGAGGGAGAGATTGGGAGAGTCAGTCAGTGAGAGAGTCTGTCAGTGAGAGTGAGTCAGTCTGCGAGAGTGTTAGTGAGAGTGAGTCAGTGAGAGTGAGTCAGTCAGTCGGTCAGTCAGTGAGAGTGAGAGTCATTGAGAGTCTGTCAGTGAGAGTGAGTGAGTCAGTGAGTGAGAGTGAGTCTGTCAGTCAGTGAGAGTGAATGAGTCTGTCAGTGAGAGTCTGTCAGTCAGTGAGAGAGAGTCTGTCAGTCAGTCAGTGAGAGAGCGTGGGAGAGTCTGTCAGTGAGAGTCTGTCAGTCAGTGAGAGTGAGTTAGTGAGAGTGAGTGAGAGAGTGGGAGAGCCAGTCAGTGAGAGAGTCTGTCAGTGAGAGTGAGTCAGTCTGCAAGAGTGTTAGTGAGAGTCAGTCAGTCAGTGAGAATGAGTGAGTCAGTCGGTCAGTCAGTGAGAGAGTCAGTCAGTGAGAGAGTGTCAGTGAGAGTGAGTCAGTGAGAGTGAGTCAGTCAGTGAGACTGAGTCAGTCACTCAGTCAGTGGGAGAGTGGGAGAGTCAGTTAGAGAGTGGGAGAGTGAGTGAGTCAGTGAGTGAGAGAGTCAGTGAGTGAGAGAGTGGGATAGTCTGTCAGTGAGAGTCTATCAGTGAGAGTGAGTCAGTGAGAGAGAGTTTTGAGAGTAAGTTAGTGAGAGTGGGAAAGTGAGTCAGTGAGAGTGTCAGTGAGTGTGAGTGAGTCAGTCTCAGTGAGAGTCTGTCAGTGAGTGTCAGTGAGAGAGAGTCAGTCAGTGAGAGAGGGAGAGTCTGTCAGTGAGAGTGAGTCAGTCTGCGAGAGTGTTAGTGAGAGTGAGTCAGTGAGAGTGAGTCAGTCAGTCGGTCAGTCAGTGAGAGTGAGAGTCATTGAGAGTCTGTCAGTGAGAGTGAGTGAGTCAGTGAGAGAGAGTCAGTCAGTGAGAGAGGGAGAGTCAGTGAGAGTCTGTCAGTGAGAGTGAGTGAGTCAGTCAGTGAGTCAGTCAGTGAGAGAGAGTGAGTGAGTGGGAGAGTCAGTCAGTGAGAGAGTGTCAGTGAAAGTGAGTCAGTCTGCGAGAGTGTTAGTGAGAGTGAGTCAGTCAGTGAGAGTGAGTCAGTCAGTGAGAGAGAGTGAGAGAGTCATTGAGAGTCTGTCAGTGAGAGTGAGTGAGAGTGAGTGAGTCAGTGAGAAAGAGTGAGTCTGTCAGTCAGTGAGAGTCTGTCAGTCTGCGAGTGAGTCAGTGAGAGTGAGTCAGTCAGTGAGAGATTCTGTCAGTCAGTGAGAGAGAGTCTGTCAGTCAGTGAGAGTGAGTCAGTCAGTCAGTGAGAGAGAGTGGGAGAGTGGGAGAGTCAGTCAGTGAGAGAGTGAGTCAGTCTGCGAGAGTGTTAGTGAGAGTGAGTCAGTCAGTGAGAGTGAGTCAGTCAGTCAGTGAGAGAGTCAGTCAGTGAGAGTCTGTCAGTGAGAGTCTGTCAGTGAGAGTCGGTCAGTGAGAGTCTGTCAGTGAGAGTCTGTCAGTGAGAGTGAGTCAGTGAGAGTGAGTCAGTGAGAGTGAGTCAGTGAGAGTGAGTCAGTGAGAGTGAGTCAGTCAGTGAGAGAGAGTGGGAGAGTGAGTCAGTGAGAGTGAGTGAGTCAGTTAGTGAGAGTGAGTCAGTCAGTCAGTGAGTGTGAGTGGGAGAGTCAGTGATTGAGAGTGAGTCAGTGAGAGTCTGTCAGTGAGAGTGAGTGAGTCAGTCTGTCTGTCAGTGAGAGTCTGTCGGTGAGAGTCTGTCAGTGAGTTTGTCAGTGGGAGAGAGTCAGTCAGTGAGAGAGGGAGAGAGTCAGTGAGAGTCTGTCAGTGAGACTGAGTGTCAGTGAGTGTGAGTGAGTGAGTCAGTCAGTGAGTGAGAGAGAGTGGGAGAGTGAGTGAGAGAGTGGGAGAGTCTGTCAGTGAGAGTCTATCAGTGAGAGAGAGTGAGTGAGTGGGAGAGTCAGTCAGTGAGAGAGTGAGAGTGGGAGTGTCTGTCAGTAAGAGTCAGTGTGAGTGAGAGTGTGAGTGTGAGAGTGTCAGTGAGAGTGTGAGAGAGTGAGAGTCTGTGAGAGTGTCTGTGAGAGAGTGAGAGTCTGTGAGAGTGTCAGTGAGAGTGTGATAGTCAGTGAGAGTGAGTCAGCCATTAATGCAAGGCATTTGTAGTTAGGGTGAGTACTCTAAAGCTCAACTTTCATTGTGACAATGGTTTGAATATAAAACCCATACATGTTTGCAGAGTTTAATGATTTGTGGCTATTCCTAATGCTCTGAGGATACTACATTATTATATGCAAATAAATGCATGCAGAACAAATAAAAGAAACAATTATAGTGAAGACTTGAATCTGCATGTTCTGAAAACCTGTGATTTCCCATCTTTCAAAAGAGCACAAGCAGCAGCTGTTTTAAAGCACTCGTGTTTGTGCTCGTCGTTGCTAATTTATATTAATCGATTTCATTTTAAAGTAATTCAATTAAGATAGAGAGACAGCGCATCTGGTAAGGATTACAACGCACCTGAGAAAACACGTTAAACTCTTATCTTATCAAGCCCGGGAGTGGTGCTTGTGTGCATGCGCATGCGCGCAGTCTTCACTTTTTCAAGCACTGCACTCGTGCTTGTGGCACGCCGCTGCGCGCTCCCGGAAGGTGGATGCCGCCACAAGCACGAGTGCAGTGCTTGAAAAAATGAAGAATGACGGCTAAAGGCCCTACTAAGCAGCGCATGCGCACAACATAGGCGAGACCTAAAAAGGAGGAGAGCAAACTCCGCACTTAACTAGAGGCTGCAGCAGCGAAGAAAGAGGGAATCCGGCGAGGGACAATAGCGGTTATCAACGAGGCTGACCCCTGATTGGTGGACTGTTGCTATGGATTAATACTACATGTTCCCTATGGTTTATGGGAAATTAAGTTTCTTTCTGAAGAATGTTATGTGTTTAAAATGGCTGCTGTTCAATAAAATGGAGGAAAGAATTGCCTAATCCTTTCCTCCGGGTCCTGGCATAGAATTAAAACAGAGGAACGCATAACAGCAATAGTTGCCAAATTGCCTCTTTTCATAGGTAAAACCATAAGGAAGTTCTGACTTTACTGCAGCACACAAGCCCCCAATAGTTAAGTGTTTGCGTTCTGTCATACTTCATATGAATAAAAAATTAAGTAGAAGACGAAAAAATCTGACCGAATATGAATATTAAGATTGTTTAATAAATCGCCAACTGCATGATAATGCAATAATACTCGACTCTGGTACATATGTTTCTCGGTCTTAAGATATTCTTCTACTCCCTTAGCTATCTTTCTTTTTTATTTCTGTGCTTTCATTTTTTGTTTAAAAAGTACTTATGTGGCAAGTTAGTATATTTATATAGGTTGGAGGTTTAGTTATTGATAGTGACTGAGTCACATGTACATTATGAGTGCAGGAAGTAGAAGTACAGGAACACTCTTTTACAAGTCTTTGTGAATAAGCCCCGAAACTTCCCACAGCCTATTAGTAAAACTGTAACGAGGGCACAGCCCTTTCTATTTGTATTAATTGTAATACTTTTAAATGTTTTGTGCCCAATTGACAAAGGCATGTATAGTACATAAAAGAGTACTGTAAGGGTACTACTTTACAAACTCACAAATACCTTTGTGAATTGGTCTCTATGGGCCTGATTCACAAAGGCAATCTGAGACAAAAGTCTAACTTTACGACTTTTGAGATTCACAGAGGTCATTATCGAGTCAAATCTTTACTTCCGCAATCAGCCGGAATCTCACTCACTATCACTGACTGACTCACTCACTCTCACTAACACTCTCAAAGACTGACTCACTCTCACTGACACTCTCTCACTGACTGACTCTCCCAATCTCTCACTCACTCTCACTGACTGACTGACTCTCACTGACTGACAGACTCTCACTGATAGACTCTCCCACTCTCTCTCTCACTGACTCTCCCACTCTCTCTCACTCACTGACTGACTCACTCTCTCACTCTCACTGACTCTCACTGACTGACTGACTGACTCACTCTCACTGACAGACTCTCACTGACTCTCTCCCTCTCTCACTGACTGACTCTCTCTCACTGACAGACTCACTGACAGACTCTCACTGATTCACTCTCCCTCTCTCACTAACTGACTCTCAAAACTCTCTCTCACTGACTGACTCACTCTCACTGACTGACTCACTCTCACTCACTGACTCACTCTCACTGACAGACTGTCACTGACTCTCACTGACTGACTCACTCTGACTGACTGACTCACTCTCACTAACATACTCACTGACTGACTCACTCTCACTGACAGACTCTCTCACTGACTGACTCTCCCACTCTCTCACTGACTGACTCACTCACTCTCACTGTCTGACTCACTCTCACTGACACTCTCTCACTGACTGACGCGCTCGAGACCTGTGGGCCCCCTGGGAATATGTCATGGACCCCAGGGGGTCCGTGGGCCACAGGTTGGGAACCGCTGTCTAGATTCTTCCTCTCCTTATCACTATTCATCCCGCAAAATTTAGCAAACTCTTCCCCTTACAAAGCATGCACATGAGGATTTAAAGACATTTGCTCCATATAAGCAAAGGTGGATTCAATACTACTTGCTATTTCAATAGCTTTCTCCAATGTCAAATTGTCTGTGGTAAACAATTTCTCCTAAATCTTTTTGTTACTGTTTTTTTTTCCGCCATTGATCTCAGATCATTTCATCTTCAAA
Source organism: Triturus cristatus (assembly GCF_964204655.1). NCBI lineage: Eukaryota > Metazoa > Chordata > Amphibia > Caudata > Salamandridae > Triturus > Triturus cristatus. The sequence goes on along the minus strand of NC_140586.1, from coordinate 79,444,227 downwards.
TGACTTATAGTCACACAAAGATCCTAAAATTCTCAGGACCCCCACATAACACTCAGTTGATTCTCCTGGTAATTGATGGCTCACATAAAACTTGTGCCTTTCCATTATAACATTTTTCTTTTTCAAAAATCGAGTATCTCGCATATTGATAGCAGGTACGTTCTTTAAAAATGTTCTAGCTTCAGGACCAAGAGAATGTTTTAAAATTGCATACTTCTTGTTATAAGTAGAAACATCCCCTTCATTGGCTTCAAAGCGGGCCTCAAATCATTCTTTTCATTGTTCCCAGTCAATATGTGAAGAACCCGCTGTAACCAAAAAGGGCAGAGGGGGAATAATCTTTTGTTGTATTCTGAAATACAAAGAAGAACTCCCTGACACCTATAAACAAGGACGAGGAATAATTGCCCGGGAAATATGCAATTTGAAACAAAAATTTAACCTTCACTATGCCAGGCAAAAAGTATGCACTCAATATTTTAAAGTACCTGAAAAATTTACTTCACATGAAATTCAATTGCTGCCAAACAAAAGCGCTGTAGAGACTGGTGTACGCATCAACGATTTAAAAAAAATATTTTTATTGATTTAATTTTTTTTTACCAAATCATTAACATTTAAACATACATCAAAGAGTTGCTGCTACATCATCAAAGACTTGAAATATTGACAATCCTAACAACATATATACATAGATGAAGAAAAACAGTAAAATAAATAATTTAGCAGTCAGTAATAGTGATATATAGCATATGATAACACTGTTACATGACTTTTCATTAAATTCAGATAATATACACAAAATAAATGCCATAAAAAAGTGCCTATATCATATTTGGTGCCTAAGCAACTAGATCCGCAATGGTGGCCCATATTCGCTGTCCCATCACTTCCTTCCTTCGTCCTCTTAATTTATATATTGATGACTCAATATTATATATAGCAAATAATTTTGCATGCCAATTAAAAAAAGTTGGGGGATCTGGACTAATCCATTGGGAGGTAATACAAAGACGAGCAACTGCCATAGCTATGAAAACAAAGGCTGTCTCAAACCTTGTCCTATTGTCTACTTCTATATTATTCCCTACTCCCAAAATTAAAAGAGTCGGTGTAATAGAGATTGATTTCTCCAAAATCGATGCTAAAAATGTTTCTATATCTTGTAAAAAAATTTATAATTCTGGGCAAGAATGAAACATGTGGATAGTATCCGCTGCGTGGAGGTCACATCTGTTACATTTTCCTCCTCCCAACCCCTTCCATTTGGCAATTTTTGCGGGGGTATAATACAGATCAAAATTTGACATGAAATGTTGGCTCTTAAGACTCCCAGTGATCAAAACCTGATTAGCCAATATAAGAATGTCCTCCATATCTATTACTCCCCCCCCCCAAACTTACTTGTCCATTTATCTGATTGTACCCCCAGATCATCCGGGAAAGAGTCAAGTAGTATATGGTATATCTTCCCTAGCCTGGAGTTCTTTTGTATGGCTTCGACCAAGGGTATCTTCTCAAAATGTAACATTGTTTTGCGCCTGTTTTCCCCCAGAAAACTCCTTATCTGTAGATATTTGAAGAAATCACCCCTAGAGAGGCTGAATTTTTCCTGCAATTTTTCAAATGTTAGCAATTGCCCGTCTTTGTATAGAACCCCCAAAAATATAATGCCTTTATTGGCCCATTCAAGGGTGACCCGATCCTGAAAGATTGATGGAAGTATCTCTGTAGCTGTAAATGGAGTATATACATTTAGGCTAGAAACTTTAAATTTCTTCCGAATCTGTTTCCAGACCTTATAAACTGTTTTGACAATTTTAAATCTGGTTTTCTTATAGTAACTAGGTTCGAGGATCGATACTAAACATCCGTTCATTTGATTCCCTAACCCAAATTCATATATGGACGGGCTCTTCTCTGTAGGAAGAATAGCCTTAGTTCCAACTAAAAGCCCACCCATATGTTGAAGGATAGCAACCCAGTAATACAATAGAAAATTAGGGCTAGCCAGACCTCCCTGTTGTTTTGGAAGCATCATCCATTTGGCCCCTCTTCTAGCCCTTCGATAGCCCCATAAAAACCTAGAGCATACTCTCTTTCTAGTTTTATAAAACATAAGAAGGGGAATTCAAGAGGAATAGTCCTGAAAATATAAATCAATTTAGGTAAGACTGACATCTTGATGACATTGCTTCTCCCTAAGAGAGATAAATGTAGATAATCTAGTCTCTCTACTGGTTTATTAGTACTTCCAATTATTGGGGTAATATTTAACTCAGGAATTTTTCCAACCATAGCTGTGATTGTGATACCCAAATATGTGGCTGTTGAGACAACTGGAAAGTCTGGAGGACATGTTATACCTGAACAAATAATTTGAGTTTTGTCCACATTTAGTTTATATCCTGACAATTCGTCAAATTGAGTTGCTAGATCTTTCACCACTGGGAAAGCAGAAACGACATCGCTCGTAAGGACCTCAATGTCGTCTGCATATGCCAATGCTCTGTATTCAGTCATCCCGATCCTAGCGTCTTTTATATGAGTGCATAATTCTAATCTTCTCAAAAAAGGATCTATATAAAGGGCGAACAGCAGGGGTGAACAGGGACACCCCTGCCTCGTACCCACCCCTACTAATAGAAAATGGCTTAGATTCCTGTCCTGCAATCCGAATCACAGCCTCTGGAAAACAATACAATGCCTTTATTGCTTGCACAAAGCCTCTAGCTAATCCCTTCCAGCATAGGACAGACCACAGGAACCGCCAGGAGACCCTGTCGAACGCTTTCTCTGCGTCCAAGAGGAGAACTCCCAGCGGTGAACCCATGGCCTGTGCCCAATCTAGAAGGGCAATCACCCAGCGGACATGGTCTGCCGTATCCCTTCCTAGGATAAACCCATGTTGACGTATTGATACAAGAGGGATGATAATATTTCCCAGTCGCACTGTTAAAAGCCTTGAATAAATGTTGCTATCACAATTGATCAGAGTAATAGGTCTATAAGAGGCTGGATTACATTCCGGCTTGTTTTTTTTCCTAAAGACAATAATTATCGTCTTACGCCAGGAATCCGGGATGAGATTATTTTCCCATGCTTGTTCAAATAGAGGTATCAAATTTGGTTTAAGGACTTGTCGGAATGTTTTATAAAACTACAGAGGGATACCTTCTGGACCTGTAGCTTTCCCCATGGCTAGAAATGTTATTGCCAGTTCAATTTCGTCCCAGGTAAATTGGGCCTCAAGTTTCTTATTTTGTTCCTGAGTGACGTTCAATGTTTCAATGCCATTAAAAAATCCATCCTGAAGGTCTATCTCTGTCATATCAGATCTCTCAGTATATAGGTGACTATAAAACTCCTGAAAAACATTAAGAATTCCTGCCGGGGATTCTTGAATCTGTCCTGTATAGTCTTCAATTATACAGATACTATTGGCTATCTCACGTTGATGTAGGCGTTTAGCTAAAACCCTCCCAGTGTTTTCTCCTAACTCATATGACTCAATCCTCTGTTGTTTGTATTTGTTTGCTGTCTCTGTACCAAAATGAGAGTGTATTTTAGATTTTATAATGGCTATATACTGATGACATTCCTCTATGTTTATACCCTTCTGAATTTTGCTCATTAATTCATACTCTGCTGTCTTTTGTTTTTCTACCAAACTCTGAATTTCCTTCCGTAAAGTTATTTGACGAATTATTGAAAAGCTCAGGGTTTCCCCACGAACAGCAGCTTTAAAAGCGTCCCATACAATTCCTACTGAAGCTGTATTTTGATTAGTAGAGAAAAAATCCTCTATCCATTTAGCCCGGTAGTTCCCAAACAGTGCGCCGCGGCACCCCTGTGCGCCGCAAAAACTAGCCAGGGGCGCCGCAGTCACAGTAGCTGAGCAGAGCACGTTATGAATTGCAGGCCGAGTGCGCTTCGTCTGGCGCCTACTTGCTGGCACTTAGTGACACACTTGCACACAGGAGGTATTAAAGCAGGCAGCTTTCCATTCTGTTATGCTTCAGCAACTTTCCCTTTCACCAGAGGATGCAGCACTGTCTGTTAGTGCGTTGTCCTTCAGAAGAGCCAGTCTCTCAGCCATCGGTTCATATCAGGGCTAAGGGTACTTTCCGGATACAATCATACACTGATCAACTGGTCACCACCAGAGAACTCTGGATTGATTTAAAAGTCCGAAGCAGAAATGTACAGACGGATACAGGATGCAGGTAGCATGTCATTTTGTGAAAAAAATGCGTATGCTCAGCTTTACAAACGAGAGAATGGCGTCCGTGCTGTACTAGGTGGTCTCACAGCATCCGGAGAGCCCCCTCTTGATTTCTCTTTTAATCCAGAGGAGGTAATCAAAGCTTTTAACTCCGAAAAGTACAGGAAATGTAATTCACTAGATCTAAATAAGAGAGGTTTACAAACAGGCAGGGTGCTGCCAAGCTGGAGCTGCCTTACTGCCTCGTGTGTGTGTGATCTTTGCAATTGGATGCTGCCTTAGGGCGTACCTGATCCTATTATATGCCTTTCGATCCTTTTCACCTTGTAGCTGCAAAAACTGCTGGTAGCCATTACAATGTTGCTTTGGCCAGTATTTCATTTCCAGCATTGTTTTGGTTATTTGTTGATAATTTGCAATTCCTAAAAGCAAGTGCTAATAGCAGTGTATGTATCGATGCAGAAACACTTCGCCAATGTTTGATATCTTACTCTGGTAATAGTAAGGTTGTAGTCCAAGGGCATTCACTAACAAAGTTAAAAAAACCATGAACTTTTAGCAGTGATGAGCAGAAAAGTGAGTACCTTGTAGCAGTGCAAAGCGGCTAGCCTTCCTACAGAGTATTTACAAAAAATAAAGCGGATTGGGATGAACTATGGACCAATGAATTGAGGTGGGGGTGAACGCACAGGGATGTTGGGGAGGAAGAGAAGAAAGCCATGCCCCCACATGGGATGCTAAACAACAATTGAAAAAATTATCTCTATCAGCAGTGGAAGGTTGCAAATCATCCAATCAAAAGGATGGTAAAGAAGGAAGGCACTAGTAGAGTGACAAATAGAAGAACAGGGAAGAAACTCACCAAATGAGTGCCATTGGTATGAGACTAAAAGTGAAGATGAGAGCTTACAGTTCAGTCAGTACGGAAATGCTACATAGTAGTGCTTATTGAGGAACTGTAAGAGGTAGAGAGTTGATGTGAGTGGGTATAAAAAGGGACAAATAAGGCACAGGAAGACTATGGAAAGTGGAGCACGTATTGCAGTGGTTTCCAAAGTGTGTCCCTGGCTGGTTTAGGCTAGATCTGTCCAGCTCCAGGCTGAGCGCTCACGAACAGCAAACTGATGCAGTCATGCAGGGCCAGAGGGCGCCCAAATATTGTGAAAAGCGATAGTAGACATATCCTTGCATTGCACTCACTATTCTCCTTACATTCATCCCAGTTATTTTGAGGGATTAAAATGCAAATACTACCGATGCCACGCTTACATTCCCCGCCAAAAGTAAGTAATGTAATGGGGAGCCACAGCCAACAGTCAATTGGTCAAGGGAGTCCTGGGTCAAAAAAGTTTGGGAACCACTGATTTAGCCATATGAGCACAGTATGCTACATCAAGTTTCCTTTCAAAAGTCCAAGGTCGTTGAATTTTTAGAATACCACTTATAGGAATTTCAATCGTTAGAGGATTATGATCAGGTACGGTTCTTGGAAAACTCTCAATCTGACTTATCTCAACCATCTGTTGGGGTAGAAAAAAATAGTCTAATCGGACTAGTTTATTATGAGGAGCTGAATAATACGTAAACCCAGGATCAGATGGTTTAAGTTTGTGCCAGCAATCTAATAAACCAACCTCTTTCATCATTCCTTGAAGTGCTTTAAACACTCTAGTTTTCCTGCCTTGGTAGGGAATAGTATGGTGTATATTAAACTTACTATCAATATGAATATTGAAATCTCCATAACATATTAAAGGGTGTGGCCATAACACCAATTCAACACTTAAAAATGTTTAAATGTCAGGGTCATCTAAATTCAATCCGTAAATTGAACAAATAGTCATTGGAGTATTTTCTACAATAATCTCTACAATGGTCCACCGACCCAGTTTATCTGATTTAATTTGCTTAGATATAACCACTCCTCTTCAGATTAGAATGGCCACCCTCCTAATTGTGGTTTCCTGCCGAGTACACACCAACACTTCCATTTCAAGATCCTTCAACCACCCTCGCTTGCCCCACGGGATGTGGGTCTCCTGAATACAAAGTAAATCAATCCGCATAAATTGGATCTGTTTTGCCAATATACCCCGCTTTTTCCTATCATTGAGGCTACATATATTGAGAGAACAAATTCGTAAGTTACCTATCATCTTGATATTTTATAAAGGCCAATTCATCCTTTGCACCCTGTCCTAGATTATTGGACACAATAAATAAACACATTTCACATTTGCACATAGCAGCAATATGACATCGAAAAGCAAGAAAAAAAAAAAAAAAAACACCTGTATATTTCCACCCTTCCACCCCCTTTATCCTGACCCCCACCCTGTCATCCCCCTCCCACCCACATCCCTCCCTTCCACCCACCTCATGAGGCGTAAGGACTGTCAGTCCTCTGTGATGAAATGCTGACTTTCCATCCCTCTCTCCTGATTGCCCGCCCCCCCTTACCCTATATAGAAGTGAAAGACAATCCTCTCCATTGTAAATCGGTAGGATGTGAAAAAAAAGAGCACAAATATTTTTCATTAATCAAAAGTTAATATAGGTTTCACTAAATTGGTAATATATGCCTCTTAACTGCCCTGCAGGGTATGTAAGAATTTCTTTGCTTCAGTCTCAGATAGAAAGAATTTTGCCTCCCCCTTAACAACAACTTTTAACTTAGCAGGGTTCAGGAGAAACACCTGAGCCCCTTTTTCCTAAAATTGAGGGATTAATTGGCGAACTTGCCATCTTTTCTCGACTGTTGCTGGGCAGTAATTAGGTTTCACAATAAAGTCGCATCCTTTCCCTGTCCTCTTCCTATCTGGTCTGGCTAAATCGTACAGCACTTCTCTAGCCAAAAAATTGTTAAGACATATAAGGATTGCGCGAGGCTTTCCTTCAGTTGAACCAGTGTTTTTATATTGTCTGAACGGAAATCTATAAGCTCTTTGAATTTCAGTTTTCCAATCCCACTGTTTCAGTTCAGGGAAAGCCTCAGTGAAGAGATCAATAACGTATTGGTGAATGTCAGTGCCTTCATTGCCTTCTGGAATCCCCAGTACCCGAAGGTTATTTCTCCTCAGCCGGTTTTCCAAATTATTAAATTTCCAAGTTGTATCCGATTTCTGAGTTTCTAAAGAGTGGGTGATGTTTTTTTTGTGTTGTCAGTTCATCTTCCAAAACAGAAATTCTAGTTTCTGCCTCACTGATCCTAGCAGCAAAGTCCGAACATGTCTTGGCAAATCTACAAATTGAATTTTGTAGTTTCCGATATGCCCCTTGAGTGCGTGAGCTTCCTGCACGAGTCTCTTCCCTGTGGGCAAGGATCCTTTGGTATATAGTGGAGAGGGTTATTTCGCTGGAACTGGGCTGTCCTGAGCCTAGACCTCCCATATCTACCATTCTTTTGCTTTGGTCATTCCCGCCCAGTTGAGAAGAAAATGAATAATCCCAGATCATAGAGCCTGCTAAATTAGGGAATTTTTCTAAAGTCAGGGCATCATGTTCTCTTTTCCGGACAGTTGCAGAAATATGGGGAGAATTCCCCATTCTCTTTCTCATCCAGATGAATACTGCTTGTATTACTTTCCTCCTCCACATAATCTCTCCCAAAGCTTTCATCCCCTGAGGAAATGGATGGGTCGGACATAGAATAGAATGTGTCCCCCGTATCCCCCTCCTTCACAAGACCTGTAGCGCAATTTTCTCTACCGTCTTCAGCTTGGGGTTTAGAGGGAGACTGTATTGAAATTAATTCTGATCGTCATTAGGGAGGACTACATTACCCATAGGGCATAGTTCCTGTGTTTTTTCCATCCCAAATTCAACAATACTTGTCCCATTATTTACAGACATAATATCATGAGTCGTTTTAAGACTAATAGATTTAGCCCCTATAAGCACTCTATCCTTCCTTACGGCCCCCTCATTGCTATTTACAATACTTTTATCAAAGTCTGTCTCATCGAGAGTCAAGGTACCTTGAATCAGCGTTTCATCCAATACTTCTGATAGCTCTGCCGATAAAGCATGGGGCGTGGACTTTGCTGCTGAAAGATTCTCCCCGGAGGATAGTGTTTCAGTGGTTTTGTGCTTCTGACTCTGTGCTTTAAACATTGAAGAGACTGTGTGTCGAGCGCGGACGGAGGCATTCCTTGCTCCAGCCCGATCTGCTGTAGTTCCTCCCGTTCCTGGTCAGCCAGCGGGTAGGCCTGTAGATGTTCGGGCTGCCTCCTTATCCAGATCAGTTTTTTCACTGGGCTTCCAGCGTCCGCCTGAGCGTTTCGATTATTTGATCCTTTCCCGATGTTTTTTGGCGCCATCGGGCCCATTGAAGCCGCCAGAGATCGCCAGGTCGTATCCGCTGCTGCGCTAAGAAGCGGGCTGGCGGATATCCAGCGAAGAGGTTCTGGGAGCTCTCGATGCCACAGCGATAAGCGCCAGATCATGCCAGAAGTATGTCGGTTCTTTCTCTTCTATTTTTTCACGTTACTTGAAACAAATCACATCGGGTTGGTCAGGAGAGTGCTGAAAGTCAGCTCACTCGGCCAGTAGCACGGCCGCCATCTTGCCCCTCGATGTTGTCGGGTTCCCCCCATCACCGAATTTTTCTACTGAATAAATGCACTACGCTGCCTAAATGCACTCTTGTCTTGCTAGTGTGTGCATCACCAAATTATATGAATGCTCAATACGTGACTTGCATTGAACTGTAAAGTCTAGTGTGCACATCTCTGAGTTAAATAAATTGACAATACAATATAGGACTTGCAAAAAATGCTCTCTTGACAAATACCACGTTCACTCTTCCGGTGGAACTAGCATCATAATGTTTTCCGCTGTCTATGGACGAGACACGAATTAGACAGGCCGGATTTAGACCGTACGACGACTTGGATTTGCAAGGATCGAATTGAATTTGGACTTGTTAACCCATGCCTTGGGATATATAACTGATAATGTGCTGCTGCTTGTTCACAATAAGTTCCCGCCTAAGTACGTGAAAGCCTTTAATGACTGTATGCACTTGAGGACTGGCTCTTTCGATTTGGAAAGTTGAACTGATAACAACGGATGCTTTGTTCCTTAACGGGCACTCTGTCTTTCGTTTGTCCTGAAGAGGCCAAAAGTGTTAGGCCAAAAAGCGTCAACACCTTATTTGTAGAAGTCTCTACAAACCCAGCAACATTTTGTTAATGATAATTGGTATACGCACTCAAAAGACTAAAGAGGATAGGGGTTTTCCTCGTGTGTGCCTACTTCAAAGACTATCTCCAAATGGGATTGTGCATAAAATGAATTGCAAAACCATCATCATTAATTCCTAAAGGAGGACTGGGAGTTAAAAAAAAAAAATGCTTTTTAGATGGCCCGGTAGGTTCGCTATGATAATGTTAATTGTCGTTTGGGTATATCGTTTGTATATGTAATATTGTTTTTTTTTTTTTTTTTTGAAACCGTTTATTGCAATCTCAAGAATATACAAGTATGGGCCTACAACCTTCCGGCCGGCCGCTAGAATGGCAGGAGCATATGACATACGTTCAAAAAACACTTGGCGTTGCAGAGAAGCAAAATCAGGAGGTATCAACGTCGTGGGCCACATCGCTCTGACCCCACAATACGGTTTCATTTTATTCAAACAACACGAAAAAACCACACCCGCAAGACAACCCGCAATCGAAAGTAACAGCACGTGCTCCCCGAATGGGGGACCCCCGCCATCCACAGGAGTCTAAAGAGGGGAAGGGGAACAGATCAAGGACTGGGGGAACTCTGTGCCCGGGGCTAGGGAAAGGAGTCAACTAAGGGGACGGGGCTGGTGAGGCAGCAGGCAGCAGTGGTGGCGCGCAGATACCCCCGCGGTAGGCGTTCCAGGGGCCCCATACTTTCACCCATGCCCCAGGCTTACCCCTCGCCACATACACCACCTTTTCTCGGAACATGCACCAATCCATGTGTTCTTTCCAGGCCGGCACCGCCGGGGGCCTCTGGGATCCCCACAATTGAGCAATGTCACGCTTAGCTATCATATATCCCAGAGTCACCCATCGCGTCTGCGGAACCGAATAGTCAGTTGGTTCCCACACATTCAGCAGGCATCTCCTCGCTTCAGGCAGCAGCGCGACATGCGTAACCACTCGCAGGACCTCATGCACACCACGCCAGAATCGCTCCACCTTCGGGCATTCCCACAAAATATGCAAAAAAGTCGCCAAAGCACCACACCCACGCTTACACAACCCATCCTCAGCATAGCCCATACGCAGAAGCCTTGGCCCCGTCATGTAAACCCGGTGGAGTACCTTAAGCTGGACGAAGCGAAGGCGAGCCGGTATGGCCACCTCCTTCGGAGAGGCCACCGCGGAAATCCAGTCCTCGTCGTCCAACTCCAGCCCATCGGCAACCCAAGCCTCGCGGAGGCCAGCCAGCAAGCCCGAGCGGTCATTAATCAATTTTTTGTAAATAAGGGAGATCGTGCTGTCCGGAACATGGCCATCCAGCACTCTATCCTCCAGGGGGGAAGACTCCGGGATGGAGGCGACGTCTGAGAAGACGGAGCCCAGTGCGTGACGGACCTGCAAGTACCGAAAGTATTCACTGCCCTGCAGCTGAAACTCCGTCTGCAGCGTCTCGAATGTTTTAAAGCCCCCCCTCGTCCAGAGATCCCCCACTTTACTGATGCCTATCGTGTCCCACTTCTCGAAGCCCTTCGAGGTCCACAGGGAGCCCAACCGCTCAGACGCGTACAACGGTGATGCCCGGGTCAAACGGTCCTTCCACCCCATAGCTGCATTAGCCGCGTGCCATACTCGCACCATGACACGCGTAGGTCCCGTCAAGCGGGGGTCGGGCGCGCCAGAGTAGAGCGCTCGATTATAGTCGCCACCAGGCAGGAGCATCTTGTCCATTTCAAATGCCGGGTTTAAGGCGGGCCCGTAAAGACCATGATTAATTGCAGCTAGCTGGGAGGCCCAGTAATACCGTTTAATATCCGGGAGGGCAATCCCCCCGTCATACCATGGGAGCGTCAACTTCGCCAGGGCAATACGCGGCCTCCCGTCCCAGAACAGGCAGCGCTGTAGACTCTCCACCTCACGAAAGTAGCGCGCCGGGACTAAATCCATAGTGTTCTGGAGAGCGTACAGGAAGCGTGGCAACGACACCATCTTAAACAATGCCGCCCGGCCGAGCGGCGAAAGCGGCAGGCGCCGCCAGCGCGCGACGTCCTCCTTCAAGCGCTGGAGGGGGGGAAGCAAATTCCGCTCGTAGCGGGCCTCCGGGTCCAGAGTAATATAAACACCCAGGTACCGAAACCCCTGAGAGGCAATCTGGATCGGGCAGCCCCGCGGGAGGACGGGAGCCTCCCCGGAAAGCACATACACACATGATTTAGCCCAGTTGATGACAAGGCCTGAGTTGCGGCCGAATGAGCGCAAAACATCAACCAGGACAATCAGTGATTTACGCGGGGAGGCTAGGTACAAAAGGATATCGTCGGCGTATAGGGACACGCGGTCCTCATACTCGGGGGTCCAACGGAGACCACGGATGGAAGGGTGCCACCGCAGCCACTCCGCCAGGGGTTCCAAGGCCAGCGCGAACAGGAGCGGCGACAAGGGGCAGCCCTGTCGCGTGCCCCGTCCCAGCTCGAATGGGACCGATACTCTTCCATTCACCACCACCTGCGCCAATGGGCCCGAATACAACAATTTGACCCAGCTGATGAACCCCGGGCCAAATCCAAACTTCACCAGCATCGCCCAGATGTATGGCCACTCGAGCGTGTCAAACGCCATGGTGGCGTCTAAGGACGCCAATATGGCCGGCTCCCGCACAAACGGGACACGCGCGAGCACCCCGTGCAAGCGCCGCAGATTGAGGGCCGTGTTGTGATGGGGAATAAAGCCGGACTGGTCTTGGTGGACCAGATCGCCCACCACACCGACCAGCCGGTTGGCTAGCACCTTGGCGAGGATTTTGGGCTCCGCATTCAAGAGCGAGATAGGCCGATAGGATGTAACCCGGTCTCGGGGTCTCCCTTCCTTGTGAATCACCACGATTGTAGCCAGACGCTGGTCCGGCGGGAGGGAGCCCAGCGAGTGGGCCGCCAGGAACATCGCGCGGAGGTGGGGTGCCAGTACATCCGGTCGCAGCTTATACAACTCGATAGGAATGCCGTTCGGGCCCATGGCCTTGCCGGATGCGACCGAGCGTATGGCGAGGGCAATTTCGTCGGAGGTAGGAGCGGCATCTAACGACACCCTGTCCTCCACCGAAAGGGACGGCAGCGCGATATCCCTAAGCAGGGCATGGGAATCCTCCTCCGAGCAAGGAGAAACCGGGGAATACACCTCGCGGAAATAATCAGCGAAACAAGAGACAATGTCTTCCGGCTCGGTGACACGCACACCATCCATCCTCTCAATCAGCGGGACCACACGACTCGCTCTCTCCTTTTTATCCAACCATGCAAGCAGTTTACCAGCCTTATCACCCACATCATACAGTCGCCCCTGTTGCTCTCTACAGAGGCCCCTGGCCGCCTCCGTGACGAGGGCCCTGTAGGCCGCCTGCTTAAGTTGTAGGACGTGTAGTGCAGCATCCGTCACCCCACCCTCTAGAGCACCCTCCAATTCAGCGATTTCGGCCTCCACCCGGGTCACCTCCTCCTGCTCGCGCCTCCGGGCATGGGAGATAAAGGAGAGGGCTTCCCCTCTAAGAACTGTCTTGAAGGCTTCCCACAGGGAGATAGCCGAAGGGACGGACCCCACATTCTCATCGAAATACCGCTGCAAGGATTTAATCAAATCAGCGCGAATGGTGGGGTCGCGCAGGTACCAGGCATTGATTGGAGCCACCCTGCCCTCCCCCCTCGGGAAGACATCAACGTGCAACAGGAGCGGGGAATGATCTGAAATACCCCGCGCCAAATGGCGCACCTCTCCTACCCTCCCAACATAGGCCGCAGGGACAAGGACATAATCAAGCCGTGGGAGGCTACCATGGGCACCCGAGTGGAAAGTGTACTGCAGCTGCGTGGGATGTTTTAATCGCCAGCAGTCCACCAATCCCAGTGTATCTAAGAAGCCGGACAGCCACGCCTGCGCCCGGGGGAGGTCCCTAGGGGGGTGACGATCCACTGTCCCAGAAACCACCGCATTGAAGTCCCCCCCAACCACCAGAAGCCCCCCCGGAAGGTCAAGGAGGAGGCGCCCTAGGTCTGCAAAAGTGGTAGACTGTAACCCCGGTGGGACGTATACTGATACAAAGACCACTACTTTGCCCTCCATTCTCCCCACTAAGACAGTGTAGCGTCCCCTCTCATCATGGCGCACCTCGTCTATTTCCAACGGGAGCGAGTTCTTCACCATGATGCCCACCCCCCGTGAGCCCGACGTGAAGCCCGAGTGGGCCACCAAGCGATAGCCACGCCGATTCATGGCACAAAAGGAATTACCAATAAGGTGTGTCTCCTGCAGAAAGACCACATCTGGCGAAAGTCGTTTCAAATACTGCAGGACCACACCTCGCTTGATCCTATCCCCCAGTCCATTAACGTTCCAGGACAATAAAGTCAGGTCCCTACCCCCCATCACCTACAGAAGCCATCATTCGTCCCCCCGAGAGCACCTTAAAAACACCAATACAATAAAGGGTTTGCCTTGCGGTAAAAACGAACAACACCCCACCCCAACCCACCCATCCCAACAGAACTCCCCCCTCCCTGCACCCCTGCATGAGCCCAAACAGCCCCCCCAAAGTGCAGTGTGCCTGTCGCCCCATGAATGATTAAACTAACTAGTCCCCCAGAGGAGGAGGGAAAGCCCCCAAGAGACCCGGTACCACCTCCACAGGAGGGGAACTTGACGAACAGTCAAAAGTGACGATAATGTTGTCCAGAGCGAGGCCTGCTATTAGTCCCTCAGTCCTGATCCGGCGAGCCCTCCCCTCCAACCGCGCCCCCCCCACCCCCCCGGCCCCGATCCCCGGGCAAGGAGTCCAACCAGTCCCCGGCCGCTTTGGGACGATCAAAAAAGTGCGTGCGGCCATCCACCTCCACCCGCAACTTAGCTGGAAAAAGCATCGCATACTTGAGGTTCAGGTCCCGTAGACGACGTTTGACTCCGATAAAGCTCAGTCTCTGCTTCTGGACCGCTGGGGTGAAATCAGGATAGAAGTTTACGTCCATATTGTCAAGTCTGACCGGTCCTTGTTGCCTAGAAGTCTGCAGGATAGCGTCTCTGTCCCGAAAGTTGAAAATCCGGGCAATGAGAGGCCTCGGAGGGGCTCCGGCCTTAGGTCTTCCTCCAGGAACCCTGTGGGCACGTTCCACCGCAAAGAATTTACTCAGCCCCCGGGGCTGGAGATGGGTGAGAATCAGGTCCTCCACAAACAGGTCCGCCGCCGCCTCCTCACGTCCCTCCGGCACCCCTACAATGCGGACATTGTTCCTCCGGGCCCGACCCTCGGAATCCTCCAGTCGACGATCCATCAGGGCGCTCGCCTGGCTAAGCCGGCGCACCTCCTTTTGGAGGGCCGCCACGTCCGCTGTGAGGCCCGAGGTGGTGTGGGCCAAAGAATCGACCCGGTCATTGGTCTTGGATAAATCGGCCCTCACCAGGCCAACATCCACGTGGACCGAGTCAATCTTCTGCGCCAGTGTGTCAAAGCGCTGGTCCACCGAGGCCTTCATCTCGGCGATAGCGCCCATGACATCTCGCAGGGTCAGATCCGCGGGCAGAGCAGGAGCATCAGTCGGGCCCTCAGGGGACCTACGCGGCACCTCGGGAGATCCCTTCTGGAGGGTGTAGCGGTCAATGTTGTTGGACTGTTGGGCTGCGCCACGGCGGGTCGATTTCACCTTTGCCCGGTCGCCATCTTGTTTTGTGGACATGGTTTCAGTCCCCAAGTCGTGCCAATCACCTCGGAAAAGGCCGACAAACCAGTTCACGGGCTCCGGGGGGGGCAACCACAGGTCCGCAGGACGGATCACAGCCGGCGGGCCAGCAGGGCACCCCAACGAGGCCACACCACCGCACAACGCCCCGCAACCCAACCTCGCCTACGCAGCAAGGAGGGTGCAAAAGCGAAAGTGAAAGTGCGGGGTACGCGAGTCGCCCAGCCCTGCCCGCCGCTGTTGATCACTTTGTCTCCGGGTCGCCCCGCAACTCCAATCCGGGGGGCCGGCGTGGAGAAGGCCACAAACCTCAATCGGTGCTCCCGCCGGTGTCCGAGGTCCAATTTGGAAGCGGAAAACGGGTGACACCTCAGCTCGGGCTCACCAACACAGCCCCTCATCTAGGACAGGATATTTTCAGGATTTATGTAGGAGGGCACGGAGGTCCTCGGGAGCCTCGCACCTACGCGGCCATCTTGGTTGCGCGCTAGGCTCCTCCCCTATATGTAATATTGTTGATTTATTTTTTATTTTTTGCTTTTTTTCACTGTGTGACACCATGCAGGATTAGGGCATCTGTCCAACCGAGTGAGGACGAATATAGTTCCTTGTGTGTATATAAAATACATCTGCTTTTATCAAGTATTAAAAGCCAGTGATTAATTCAGGTATTCACTGTTGTACTTGCTTTGCATATATTTTTTCCTGCATTAATTTTTTTTCTGTATTCTGTTTGTAGCTTTTGTGATGTGGGGTGATTAGGGCTGACCCCCATACAATTGCTCTCTTGACTGGTGTGTGCATCACCTAGTTAAGTGAAAGTGCAATACATGCAGTTGAGCTCAATTGTTCACTTGTCTGGTGTGCACAAAACCGGTTTACTTGAATGTGACAATTAGCGATCCAAAGTGATGCACACAGTAGTGTTAATGCAACCCAAGCTATGTACATATGTAAGACTTAGTGGATATGCTATAGGGACCTGCACATGGTAAAGTACAATACAATAATAACACCAAACAGCAACAAAATTAATTATTCAAAACAATCGTATTGGGTGCTAACATATAGCCATATACTCATCCACTGAGAGTAATAATCATCTCTGCAAATACAAGATTCCAAAGATTTAAATCAGCTAAGAAGGCAATGCGGCACACCACAAAAGTACAATAACACCCTGAGTCAATCGTTTCTTAAGGTGTTGTCCATCAATTGTAGACTTCATGCAAAGAAAAACATCATTATCCGTTCCTGATAAGATTTGTATGTTGCGTTTATTGATTGGTAATCAAACAGATATCCAATGTTCAGAGCGCAGCCGACGCGCGTTTCGCCCAAAGGGCTTTCTCAAGGCTGCATGCATACAAAGAAAGAAAAAAACATAACGTCTAATTGTCTGTATGTACAGATACGCAACAAGTACTTAAATCTGCAATTCGCAAAATATTAGAAAGAAAAAACGGATCAGTTATATTAAAGACCCTAGTGAGGTGCAAAACTGAAGATACGGATCCAAGGGAAATTACCGCCAAATGTGGTCCCCTAGAGCGTAGAATGAAGAGAGAGGTAAATGCCAGAGAAATCCCCAAGTAGGATACCACCGTGGAATCGAAACAGAAAGTAAGTGCCAAAAAGAGTAACCAAATCAGGTACCAGATAGGAAAAAAGGGAAACCAATAATGTGAACAGATTAATGCTGCACAAAGTATTGGTGTCTCACCTTGAAAGGTTCAACGTATGGTTTGTTTCTAGTATGTGTGGCTTAACTTGTAAAGCCTGTAACAGAAATATGTCTGGATGTAAATTATGGTTATATTATTGAGGTGATATCATCTACGTTATTTGTACGAGTACGTGAGTCAGTATCATCCTTATGTGTTTATTATTGCTTACCTAATGTAAAAAGTTGGTCAGATGCAATTGTTTTTGAGCGCCAAAATATCCAGTATTAACGTTTCTGTGAACGTAGTGTCCAAAGCGATGAGTAGGACCAGAATCCGTCCTCTCTAATAAATATAACAAGAGAAAACAAGTAATTGAGAATTATCTCGTGCGTATAGCTATCATAGATATAAAAACATGACAAAGGTCTATCAAGAGATAGGTCTCTATTTTTGGTATAAGCAATTGTCGAAATGTCAAAAAGAAAATATATGGGAATTGCGTTTTATACCGTGTATTAATATGCCCAAACTAAAATGAAAAACCAGCTATATATAGAAGGTGTTGAAAAAAACACAACACGTACTCATATTAAAAGTAAAATGGTATTCATTAAAGAGACGCATAACACCGTCTCGTCAGTATCCGAGACTAAGCACACCGCTAAGTCGTACGGCATATAAATGCACAGGAGGTTCAGCACTATGTACTATGGTTAAGTCTCCAAGTACCTAAATACTTTTGTATCGTTAACAGTTAACGAGTAAAATTCTGATAAAGCACACGACACATTAAACATATAAGTTTTTCTTTTTCTTCTTTAATGATTTTGTATGAAGATTTCTTCCATGTCATATTTCACATTTTCATAGCCAACGCGTTTCGTCTCCCATGAGACTTCTTCAGGGCTCGATGATATGGTGAATCTAATTCTTCAGGGCTATCAAAAGAGCATACACGAAAGAGTTTTTAGAATTCAATCTTAACACATTTTGATTCCTTCACATACAAATCTTCGCTTATAAAAGTATAGCAGCTGCTATACTTTTATAAGCGAAGATTTGTATGTGAAGGAATCAAAATGTGTTTTTTAAAGAAATGTTTAGAAATGTTAAGATTGAATTCTAAAAACTCTTTCGTGTATGCTCTTTTGATAGCCCTGAAGAAGTCTCATGGGAGACGAAACGCGTTGAACGACACGATAAAAAGGAATTAGATTCACCATATCATCGAGCCCTGAAGAAGTCTCATGGGAGACGAAACGCGTTGGCTATGAAAATGTGAAATATGACATGGAAGAAATCTTCATACAAAATCATTAAAGAAGAAAAAGAAAAACTTATATGTTTAATGTGTCGTGTGCTTTATCAGAATTTTACTCGTTAACTGTTAACGATACAAAAGTATTTAGGTACTTGGAGACTTAACCATAGTACATAGTGCTGAACCTCCTGTGCATTTATATGTTGTTGTAGGACTTTGTCCCACATTATTGAGAGTAAAGAGGGTAGTACTCTCTGGTTTCGTGCACTATTTGAATTGCTTACGTTAACCACTAATATTTGTTTGGTGCGGTCCTAATCAGCCTCCACCCTCTCCCCTTGTATATATAAGTCGTACGGCATGTTCAGAATGACGTGTCAAAAATAAAAAGCAACCGATATCTAGTACCTGGTGTTTTCATAATTCGAAACTCACCTTGTAACCATAGGTATACTCCTCACAGTCTTGGGCGTCTTTGGACTGTAAGGTTCCCGCCATTGTATTAAAGAGTACGTGACACGTAAAACGGTTGAGATAGAAAGTGGACTAGAAACTCCATAGTCGGAGCTAGTATCCACATAATGGCAGCCATCTTATAATGGTGAATGTGTATCTTAAATGTTATTAGGTAATGTCTATGCAATATCTTGATAAGAGTATCCTATTGTTGCCCATATGTAACCCTAGAGAGGGTGGGTGTAACCATGGTTGGACAAGTCGATCATATTAAAATCGACAAGTAGTAAGCGATGTAAACCCTCGAAAGGGTGATTGCAACAATTAAAAAAAGGGAATATATAACTATGTATGGATAAAATGTCTCTATTATCGTAAAAAAATACGATGATAGTAATATCAAGAAAACAAACAATTGTTTTTAAAGATTAATAGAACGGTACTATATAGGCGGGCTACCCTTTTTTTAGTGATAGATATTGTATATGTATAGAGATCGAAAGTGAAAAAGGACAGATAGCAGCAGGTCATGCAGACTGGAAATCCTAGAGCCATTACAGACATGGAATACAATTATATCGTGTACATGTATAAGGACAAATCTTTTGTCATTGTCACACATAACAACGTTGTGTACAAGAACCAAATGTACAGGATTTGCATATCATACAAAGGGAATTGTAAATGTCCATGGTAATACATACTTTATTGAATTATAAAAATTCAAACAGTTCTTTATCAATATTAATACCATGTTCCACTGCTCTAAGGGAAACAATCCATTTGCATTCATTTTGTCTTAATTTATTGACTCTGTTTCCACCTCTCAAATGAGGCAATATTACTTCAAGGCCATGGGAAATTATCTTAATCAGTTCTGTATGATTGTGTGAAGTATTAAAGTGTAAGGCTAACGGATATTGGGCATTGTTATTTCTAATTGCCCTTATGTGCTCTTGTATCCGTTCCTTAAGAGGTCTAATAGTACTTCCCACGTAAATTTTCCCACATATACAAATTATACAGTAAATTACAAATTTAGTGTTACAGTTAATGAAGTCATTAACTGTATGGATTTTATCTGAATTATACTTAAAGGTTGTTATTTTATTCAACGCAAAGGGACAGACGTTGCAAGTCCCACATTTGAAGAATCCTTTAGGTTTGGCCGGTAACCATGTCCTTTGAGGAATTGTAGGAATGAAACTGGGGCACAAGGATTGTCTAAGCGGGTTGCCCCTAGCAAATGTGATGTTGGGTTTGGGTCCTACTGCCTCCAATATTTTGTTGTCATCTGTTAATAGATGCCAGTGTTTTTTGAGAATTTTAAACAGTTCAGTTTCGATTCCACGGTGGTATCCTACTTGGGGATTTCTCTGGCATTTACCTCTCTCTTCATTCTACGCTCTAGGGGACCACATTTGGCGGTAATTTCCCTTGGATCCGTATCTTCAGTTTTGCACTTCACTAGGGTCTTTAATATAACTGATCCGTTTTTTCTTTCTAATATTTTGCGAATTGCAGATTTAAGTACTTGTTGCGTATCTGTACATACAGACAATTAGACGTTATGTTTTTTTCTTTCTTTGTATGCATGCAGCCTTGAGAAAGCCCTTTGGGCGAAACGCGCGTCGGCTGCACTCTGAACATTGGATATCTGTTTGATTACCAATCAATAAACGCAACATACAAATCTTATCAGGAACGGATAATGATGTTTTTCTTTGCATGAAGTCTACAATTGATGGACAACACCTTAAGAAACGATTGACTCAGGGTGTTATTGTACTTTTGTGGTGTGCCGCATTGCCTTCTTAGCCAACCCAAGCTATGTGTAAACGCCAAAAGCCTAGCCAATAAAAATGGCAAGGACTACATACACACGCTAGCCATGTAACGTTAGTTGAGCATTCCTTTGATTCATGCAATGATGCTGATACGTAATCTGATGCGTGAGAGTGCGCCAGGCCGCGTCCACATCTAAGTATTCAAAATACTTGACGTACACAGTGGGACACTCATACGTCCCTTGCACCTTCCATCTCGCGAGTGTGGTCAGAGATATGACTTCAATATCCTGCTGGCAGCGATCACCACATAGCTGCACTTGCCAAGTAACACCAACGTCTGGGCTCAGTCGGTCATTAAATCAAGACACTGCGGTTGAAGCCCACTCGTCCCCACTGTGAGGTCCACAACAAAGAAACAGGGCAGGTGGACTGGAAAGTAGAAGTTTATTCCGAGTACAGGAAACACGACCGACGGAGCAGCAGCACAAGCATCAAGTGCCGGTATGGTTCGTAAATAACAGAAACACATTCCAAACCCAATGTACGTTCTACCCTTGACAATCCATCCCAACAAGGATTAGACCCAACAATTACATTTGGAAATTTACTCTTATGCTTCTGAGTAACTTTGCTACTTTTTGCCATTCCAAAATCTGAGTGTAATGCTACTCAAAAGTGTAGACTTAAACATCTCCGCCCCTTGGAAAAAGAGGTACAAATGTCAGAGTGTAGGGTACTAATGCCAAAAATGAACCTGTAGTAAATCCAATACCACATATGGCCAACCACTAACACTGCAAAACCCTCTCATAGCAAAAAAGTAAAAGTAAGGACAGAAAATAATCACTTTCAATGATTATTAATGGATAATATTGTTTTTATTACTTTATATATGAATTTATTTCTTGACATTTGTTTTAAGTTTATCTTTTTAAATCATTAAAGTTTAATTCAGAATTAAATTAATAGTGCTGTCGCATTTATTTAAAATGTTGTTCTATTTTTAAAATTAATGTGTAACATTATTTTACATTATTATCTAACAGACAAATATGTTTACTAATTTATTATAAAGTTTACTAAACTTTATTATTTTTCCCCATGCTTACCATAAGGAGAGCATCACCCTGACTGTTAAGTCTCCGCTATCGGAAAGTATCTGAAAGGAACACGTAGTGATAGATTCCTTACCTTTGAATTACCCTCATGCATCAGGCTGGATCCGGAAAGTTTTCCTCAGCAGTATCCCTGCGCGTCGGTAGGTGGCGTCGTGCAGCTCCGCGTCCGTCGGCGGCGTCGTGATCGCCAGGATGACATCGCGGGCAGTACTTAGACGCCGCCCTAAGTGCACTGACGTCAGTTCTTTCTTTTTCCGCGCCAGCAAGCGCAGATTCGGGAAGAGCTAGTACCCCCAGTCATATTTTGACTGAGTTTTTTTAGACTTTTTGTCTCCTTTTTTCTTGAGACGATCGACTCCTGGTGTCGTAGCAATGCCCGGGTTTAACAACTGTGGGGACTGTCACCGCATGATGTCGTGCCCCGACTGCCAGGCCATAGCGCCGATAACTTTGTGGGAGCGGTCCCGAAAGTTGCTGGAAGTCCGGCAGTCGGCTCCGCGCCGTTCAAGGTCCCGGTCCCGGTCCCGTGGGAGATCGAGGGACCGGTCGCGGAGTTGTCACCACCATTCTTCTGGGTCTAAGTCTTCGCACTCAGGGTCAGGTAAGTCAAAGCATTCCAAGAAGAAGTCGAAGAAGCGTTGTCGCTCTTCGACTTCCCCTCACCCTTCACGTGACGCGGCTTAGGGTGCGGGCGGTGCCACCCCTGCGGCTCCGGTGGAGCCTAGGACGTCGCCACCAGCCTACCCGCCCTTCCCGGGTCCAGCGGCGGCGCCTGCCCAGGTGCAAGAGTTTCTTGCTGCCATGGGCCGACTCTTTGTTGCACCTTTGGGCCCCGCGGGCCCGACTGGCGGTCCTGTTGTTCCATCGCTGTGGGCTCTGGCCCCAGCATCGCCGTTGGCTCCGGCCACGGCGCCGCAGGCCCCCATGGGAACTGGAATCGGACCCCAGTCGACGCTGGTTGACCTTGTTACGCCTCCACCGACGTCGACCCCAGCGGCATCGCCTCCGTTGTCGCCCGCTCCTCGGGACGACGTCGTCTCCGGCTTCAGTCCTGAACTGGACACGGCGCCGGATCAACATCACTCGACGCCGCTTCCGACGCTGATCAAATTTGTTCCCTATGTCCGTCCTCCGTATTTTCAGCCTGTTCCACAGACTTCGGAGGAAGGGGAGGACTGGGAGGGGTCTGAGGACCCTCTCACAGAGGACTGTGCTTCTGATCGGAACTGGGCAGAGGATCTGGGGGAAGCCAGTGGTCTTGACACCTCGCCTGACCTTGACATGCTGTCTCCTACCGTGGCTATGGAGGAGAGAGACAGTTACGCAGTGGAGTAGAACTCCCTACAGTGGCCGTCAGGACTAGCCTCCTGACAGAAGTGCTCCAGCCGACGGCAAGCTCTTCGGTGCCCTTGCTGCCCTTTAATGACGCACTTTCTGACGTTCTTTTGGGCACCGGGTCCATGCCCAACACAGGGTCTCCTGTGGCCAGGAACGTGGCCCGACGCCATCGCCCGGCTCCAGGCGATCCCCTCTTCTTCTCCCAGCACCCCACTCCTGAGAGCTTGGTTGTCCAGGCCTCTGCGTCCCAAAGCGCGTTCCCTTCCGCACCTCCGGATAGGGAATCCAAGAAGCTGGAGCAGCTTGGCAAGAAGCTGTTTTCATCTGCCAGCTTAGGGCTGCGGTCGGTGAACACCGCATGCCTCTTCCGTTCATCCCACTCTGTGTGGGACACGGTTGCGCAGGTGCTGCCTAGCTGTCCGGAGGAGGTCCAGACAGTACTCGCCCAGGCTGTTGCTGCTGGGAGAGACGCAGCTAAGTTCACCAGTCGTTGTGGGCTTGACACGGGCGACTCTCTGGGCAGGGCGATTTCCACGACGGTGGCGCTTAGGCGCCACGCCTGGCTGATAACAACTGGCTTTCGGGGGATGTCCAGAATACCCTGATGGACATGCCTTTTGATGGCATTCGCCTTTTTGTCAATAAGGCAGATAGTGCGCTGGAGCTCTTTAAGGACTCACGGGCTACGGCCAAGTCCTTGGGCCTGTCGGCCACTCGGCCTCCACCGCCTTCTACCTTTTGCTCCTTTCGTGGCCGCGGAAGGGGTGCCCCACTACGTTCGCAGGGGCCACAGGCCTGCGCAGCAACTTCCTCAGCGCGGCCGCGGGAACCGTCGAGGCGGTTCAGGGGGCCAGCGGGCGGGTCAGTCCACCTCTAACCCCGCGGCATCCACTGCAAAGCCTTCCTAGTCCGTCCTTTCAGGTCCATCAAACGCCAGTGGGCTGACGGATTCGCCATCATCTCCCCCACTGGCGCACCATCACTTCGGA
The DNA here is from genome assembly GCF_964204655.1 of Triturus cristatus. Taxonomy (NCBI): domain Eukaryota; kingdom Metazoa; phylum Chordata; class Amphibia; order Caudata; family Salamandridae; genus Triturus; species Triturus cristatus. Next base: position 79,420,486 of record NC_140586.1, on the reverse strand, counting down.
CCAGTGGGTGCTTCAAATTGTCCAAAGGGGCTACCCTCTCCCCTTCGAGACTACCCCTCCAGCCATGCCAACTCGGTATCACCTCATGTTGGGGGATCACTTGACGCTTCTCCAGCAGGAAGTTGCAGCCCTCTTGGCCAAGGGGGCCATCAAGCGCATTCCGACGCCCGAAGTACATTGTGGTTGTTATTCCCACTACTTTGTGGTTCCAAAGAAGGACAAGGGCCTGCGTCCTATCTTAGACCTTCAGAACGTCAATCGCTTCCTCCGGAAGGAGAAGTTCAAGATGCTCACATTGGCCTTGTCTGCCCTAGACCAGCAAGACTGGATGATAGCTTTAGACTTGCAGGTCGCCGACTTTCATATTCCCGTCCTGTCGGCCCACCAGCGTTACCTGCGGTTCACGGTTGGCCACGAGCATTTTCAGTTTACTGTGCTCCCTTCTGGCCTTACCAGCGCCCCTCGGGTGTTCACGAAAGTGATGGCGGTGGTCGCAGCTCATCTGCACAGATCAGGGGTTTCAGTCTTCCCCTATCTTGACGACTGGCTGTTGAAAGCGGGTTCGCCCCAGGCAGTCGTCTCCCACCTCCAGACTACGGCCGATCTCCTGCATTTGCTGGGGTTCTCCATCAACGTGCCGAAGTCGCACCTGGTACCCTCTCAGAAGCTCCTTTTCATCGGAGCGGTTCTGGACACGGCGCAGTTTTGGGATTATCCACCCAAACAGCGTGTCTGGGACATTCGGGCTATGATTCCGATCTTTCGGCCCTTGTCCTGGGTTTCGGTCAGGATGACCCTGAGGCTGCTGGGCCTCATGGCCTCCTGCATCCTGCTGATCAACCATGCCAGATGGCATATGCAGGCTCTGCAGTGGGACCTGAAGTTCCAGTGGGCGCAGCATCAGGGGGACCTGTCCAGACACGCCAGATCTCGGAGGGCACTGCACAGCAGTTGCAGTGGTGGCTCATGAACCAGCATTGGGTCAGCGGCAGATCCCTCTCCCTTCCCCAACCGGATCACACGGTGGTAACGGATGCGTCCCTCCTGGGGTGGGGTGGCCACATGGGAGAGGTGGAGATCAGAGGCCTCTGGTCTCCGGCGGAGTCCAAGCTCCATATCAACCTTCTGGAGCTTCGGGCGATCCGTCTTGCACTGCAGGCATTCCTTTCCTCTGTCAAGGGGAGCATAGTGCAGGTGTTCATGGACAACACCACCGCCATGTGGTATTACAAAAAGCAGGGTGGAGTGGGGTCGTGGACCCTATGTCAGGAGGCTCTGCGCCTCTGGACATGGCTGGAACATCGGGGCGTTTCCCTGGTGGTTCAACACCTGGCAGGTTCACTTACGCCAGGGCGGATGAGGTCAGCCGCAGGTGCATGATGGATCACAAATGGCGTCTTCACTCGGAGGTGGCGCAAGGTCTCTTTCAACAGTGGGGAGAGCCTTGGTTAGATCTATTCGCCACCGAAGAGAACGCGCAATGTCAGCAATTCTGCGCGTTGGAATTTCCAAGGCTGTACTCTATCGGAGGCGCTTGTTGTCGCGAGTGGAGTTGCGGTCTATTGCACGCCTTTCCGCCTATACCACTTCTGCCCAGAGTGCTGAAGAAGATCAGACGCGGCTGGGCTGAAGTCATTCTTGTGGCGCCGGACTGGGCTCGAAGAGTTTGGTATCTCGAGCTACTCAGTATGAGCGTGGATCCCCCGATTCGTCTGCCTCTTCGGGAGGATCTTCTGTCGCAGCAACAGGGGACGGTCCTGCACCTGAACCTGTCCAGTCTCCACCTCCTTGCGTGGAGATTGAGCGGCGGCAGTTGATTCCCTTTTGACTTGCCTCCTGAAGTCTGTGATGTCATTCTGGCAGCCAGGCGTCCCTCCACTAACGTGGTATACGCCTGCAGGTGGAACAAATTTGTGGCATGGTGCACAGCAAAGGCTGTGGATCCCCTTCCTGCCCTTCTTTCCGAGGTCCTTTTGTTCCTTTTTTCTTTGGCCCGGCAGGGCTCTGCTCTGGGCACTATTAAAGGCTATCTTTCTGCTATTTCGGCCTTTCTCAGACTACCTGATCAGCCCTCTCTTTTCAAGTCCCCTGTTGTAAATAGATTTCTCAAATTCATTACACACCTTTTCCCTCCTATTCCGTTTGTGATGCCACAGTGGGACTTGAATCTAGTTCTACTGTATCTGATTTGCGCTCCTTTCGAGCCTCTTCACAACTGTCCTCTTTGTATTTTGACTCTGAAGACTGCCTTCCTGGTTGCCATCACCTCCGCTAGGCGAGTGAGGGAGCTCCAGGCTCTTTCGTATAAGCCCCCTTTTCATTTCCATTCATCCGGACACGGTGGTGCTCAGGCCCCGGCCTTCCTTTTTGCCAAAAGTTGTCACGGCCTTTCATATTGGGCAGACTCTTACCTTGCTCACTTTCTTCCCGCCTCCATATTCTTCCAGAGAGGAAGAAAGGCTCCACCTTCTGGACCCAAAACGTGCGCTTTCGTTTTACCTCCACCGCACACAACAGTTCCGGGTGGATGACCAAATCTTTGTTGGCTACGTTGGCACCAAGAAAGGTCGGGCGGAGCACAAGAGGACTATTTCCCGCTGGGTTGTCTTGTGCATCAAAGCCTGTTACTCTTTGGCTAAAAAAGAGCCTCCGGTGGGGCTACGTACTCATTCCACTCGAGCAACTGCAGCCACTACTGCATTGGGATGGGGTGTTCCCCTGCAAGACATCTGTCAGCCAGCTATGTGGGCGTCGCTGCACACGTTTACAAAACATTATTGTCTGGACAGCCAAGTCCGGAGAGACGGCTTTTTTGGCCGTTCTGTTCCCCAGGACTTTCTGGTGTGATCTTGGTTTGCAGACCCACCACCGGGGTTGGTATTGCTGGGGTATCTATTCTAAGGTAAGGAATCTATCACTACGTGTATCTTTCAGATGAACAAGTTACTTATCTTCAGTAACAATGTATCTGTAAGAAACATTAGTAGTGATAGATTCCTTACCGCCCCACCCATCCTCCCCGTTCTGCGAACTGATTTCTAGTGTTAAGATCATCCCTTTTAGGGCCCTAGTTTTCAAGTCACCAGTGGTCAGTATCTTGCATGGCTCTGCCTTCCTGGCACGGAAAGTCGTGTACAGAACGGACGTTAGCGTGCGTCGGCGGCGTCTAAGTACTGCCCGCGACGTCATCCCGGCGATCACGACGCAGCGACGACGGACGCGGAGCCGCACAACGCCACCTACCGACATGCAGGGGTACTGCTGACGAACACTTTCCGGATCCAGCCTGACGCCTGGAGGGTAATTCTAAGATAGGGAATCTATCACTACTAATGTTTCTTACAGATACATCGAACTTGTTCTTTGGGAAAAGTAAAGCTAACTAAATGAAATATTAAAAAATATTGTTATGGTAAATATTAATGTAAATTAATTGTATATAGTTATTTAACATGTAGAACACAATAAAAATATTAACTTAATTGTGAAGTACATTTTTAATTAATTTAACTATAGTAAATTAAATAACCATTATTTTCTGAAATTTAAATTAAACAATAAATTTACACCTAATAAAATATTTGTTTTATTATGCATTAATAATTGTTAAAAGTGATGTATAGAATTGGGCATTTGTGGTGGTGGACTTACTCAGCTCCAAGCTGGACTAATGTACTACTCTTTTGGGTTCCTTTTTTGGCTGTGGTTTATTTAGAAGTGCAGTTTGTAAATAACAATGTGCTTACTCTTTTGTGGGTGGGTGCATGTCCCACTCTATACCCACCCTTAGCCCTTCCTAAGCCCTTCCTTATTCCACCCTAAACCGCTCCCATTTAGAAGTATGCCCTTTTTTCCAGCCACTCCTTTTGGTCCCTTCCACATTTACTACTAAGGGGCCGATTACGATGTCCGTCTGAAAGGCTCCGAATCGGATTCTGGTCTGCCAAATCCGATTCGGAACCCATCTTCCCGACCGATTCGGAAAGGTTTCCGACCGATTACGATAGTCAGAAAGCGTTCGGACTTTCCGTAGCCTTCCGAATGGGGCCCGTGGTGGTACCCAAGGGACCCCCTTTCCAACCATGCACAGTGTGGCAGGCACCAAGGGGTGCCCGCCACAGGGTGCCCGATTTTCCCCAGCCACCCCGTTCTTCAATGGGAGCCTGTGTATTCTGTCGGCACACAGGCTTCCATTGAAGTCAATGGGAGTCCGACCGAATTGTATTTGGAAGCATCGTAATCGGTTGGTTGGACTCCCCAAATCCGATTCGGTCGGAAACCATTCCGAGACCGATTCGGTCGGAATGCTTTCCGATCGACATCGTAATCGGTCCCTAAGTAGTAAACTTTCATGTGTGAGGATCCCCCCATACAAAATATAGGGAAAGAGAGGGGGGAAATGTATACTCATAGATCCGTGAATAGCATTTCGTAGTACTTTTTTTTTAATAACAAATTTTATTGGTATTTTTAACAGTACATCACGGCCAAAGAGGCCTATTGCATGAATCAAGTTAGAAAATATTACGGAATGGTACCGATATTTAAAAATATCAACACATTTATAAAAGAAAACTACTAAAACAACTCTGGCACAGCCAATGCACCTCACTAGGTCATTCGGGTGGCCGGGTCTGCTAAGCGTGGAAAGGTCCGTGTCTATATGCATGTGTTTCCTGTTCGATGGAAGGTACTAGGGATTGTGCAGGGGGCAGGTCTATACCTCTGTATTCTGCCCAACAAGACCAGATCTTATTATGTTTCTGTGGGCAGCCCCATGCTCTGAACACTGCTATTTCCGTCCCCATACATTTATCCATAGCACGTTTCCATCCACCCACTGATGGCGGAGAGGTCGCCGTCCAGTGCTGGGCTATGTCCCGCTTAGTCAATGTGAGCCCCAGGAATAAAAGGTGTTGCTTATATCTGTTTCCCCCAATCACGTCTGTGCTGTGTAGTAGGAACAATTTGGGATCCAGAGCAAGTCACCAGAATAATACCTGTTCCAGGCAAGAGGTCACCATCCGCCAGAAGTGCTGAAGTGCCCTACAGCTCCACACTGTATGTAAAAATGTCCCTTCCCCGTCTCCACATCTGAGGCAGGTTGGGGACAAAATAGTGCCCATACGCCAGAGCGGGACCTCGTGTAATATGCCCTATGCACATATTTAAACTGGATTAGGTGGTATCTTGTGGCAATAGCAGCACTACGGGGGCCTGCCATCTGTGAGATCCGGAATGCCCACTTCCTATGTTGTGCGTAGTGCGCATAATGTGGTTTGGTTATGTGTAATTAATGGCTGGAAAATGTTTCTAATTTTGTGGGCACCTAGATCTCCCATCAGCAAGCGCCCCTCCAGTGGGTGGAACTCCGGCAAGTCCACAAGGGATCAAATCTGCGGTGTCAGTGCCTGCCTGAGCTGAAGATTATCTATAAAATTGGTTGCGGTGGAGATGATATTCTGTTTGCAGTTGTTGAAAGGACTCAAGCACTGTCCCCTGCATTATGTCCCCCAGTGTTGAGATCACAATAAGGTCCCATGCACAAAATCTTGGTAGTGTGACTAGCTGACGGAGGTAGGTTCCCTGCCAGAGTGGGGTCGTCTGTGTCAGTCGCACTCCCCAGCCTATCTTATTAGCAGTGCAACGTCATAGTTGTATTACCACTTTACACGCTGGCGGTAGGTGATCTAGGTTTGTCTAAATATAAAGAAGATCTAACAAAGCCTGGGGGTTTATCGCTTGTGATGGAGCGCGGAAACCTAGGTAACGGGGAAATGGACGATACCCGTACCGATATCCTCCCTTCGTCACAGACCAGACCTCACACTAATACTTTCACACATGCAGTCATTGGTGGGGCCCATAACACCAACATTCACACGTCACTTCACACTGGTCTGCACATACAGGAGAGATGAGCGGTTCAATCACTCGACATGAAAGGAATACCTTATGACCTATGGAAAGAAAAATAATTATACATTAATACTCTTTCTCCTGCAGATCTCAATCTTAAAACATCAAGGCACTCCTCCCATGTGATCGATGGATCAAATTAGTTGGATTGGTTGATGATGATTTTAGAACCAGCTAAAACACATTTCAAGATTCTGATCTTATCTCCCTCAATAAATCACACTAACGCATTTCTTACTAATCAATATTTGTTTATCTAAAAGTTATTGAAAAGTTTAAATCAGCATTTAGCAAGTTTATATCAATTTTCATGTAAATCACAGAACATCATATTTATCTAATCTGGCTATGGGGCGTCCTCTAAGTCATTCGCATAGTGTAGTCAAATTGTCAGTCAAATAGCAAATCAGAGTTTTCGCTCAGCACGCTACAGACCCAAAGGATGGACAAGGTCCAGAGACGTGCTTGCATTTACCTATGCCCATAGGTTTGGATAAGTTCGCAGTTCATCAGATGATGGGCAGCATTTAGTCCGTCAAAGATTCAGGAACGCATCAGTCACCCTAAGCAGTAGCGTCACGTAGCGTCGCCATCGTCTCCGTCAAAGATTCGTCGATGATGATGATATGGGATACTGGAATAATGGATGGAATCCTTCTCTCTATTCTACCGCGTAATTTATAACAAAATGGAGGTAAAGGGGATACAAATTGTAAGTCTTGGGCTGTCGTGATTGGTCAGTTTCGATCTTCCGGCGGACTCTCGTTACAGTTCAAAGATGACATCACAAAGTTAGTTCACTCCGGTTTTGTTAAGAGTCCTTTTGTTTTTGAGCTTGGCTACGGTCCCACCGTGGCCTCAATCGGGAACACTAAGGCACAGGTCATGACGAGGCCACAGGGACATTTTGTCGCAGTTGCGCACTTCACTCCAAACCTCGTGGAGCAGTGACCGTCACCTTGTGTCACGTTGGCGGCCATTTTGGTTTTTAGGCCCAATGGATAACTTAAGCAAAACAAACATAAAAGAGTAATTATTACATAGAGATAATGAATGTAATGTTAACCCCTTACTAATCCCTCTATGTGTATGTATTTTTCTAGCGTATAGCGACATTTAAAGCGTTCATATTCACCCATTTGTTGTCATCTCGAGCAACATTACAGTGACATCACAAAAGCACCATATATCATGCAGTATTCTATTTACTACATATACTACTGTTAGTATGCGTACGGATTTTAGTCATAAAGGTTATTTAGCCATGTAAAATGCAAATCCCACATAAATATTGTAAATTAATAATGTTGATTAGAAACATGCAAAACTCATTTAATGATATTATGTTTAACAGATTATTTAATTCGTATATTCATGCAGAATAGGGAGGGTATACAAAATTTTGTACTACCCCGCTCTATCACTCCCCCCTTTGGTGATTTTATCACCACACCATTAAAATTTTGTATTAATTTTTTATGGAGTTGAAATTAATTCTTGCTTTAATTTACATCTCTGTTTCCCCAATTTCTTCTCTTCTGGCTGTCTTATACATATTCTCTTTCATTTCCTCTAATTCTACTTCTTCAAACTCTCTCTCTTGTCTCTTATTCTGTCTTCTTTTCAAATTTTCTCTTTTTAACTTTTTCTGGATTTTCTTTCTTTTATGACATCGGCATCCTAATCTTAATATTAATACTATAAAAATCAGACATGTTAATGGAAATAAGATTTTACCTAAAAAGGTACTACCTAAGTTTACTAAGAAATCTTTAATAGAAGATATTTTCTTTCCAATCTTTTCCCAAACACTTTCAACCTCCAGTGGTGCAATTTCCTCATGCATTCCACAGACTCCACCCTCTTTTGCCAATAATATATCAAGGGCAAGTCGATTTTGCATTACCATGACACACATGGCAACCATTTCAGTATTTACCAATAAAAATCTTCCAGCGGTGCTTGTTGACAAACTATCCACTACTGTTGATAACCTTCTAATTTTGTTTGCATTCAGAGATATTCCCACTGCTGGTATCAATGCTCCAAAAATGTCACCTACAATTTCTGACCAAGATTCTCTTCTTCTACGTGCTAAATAACTTATGTACACCATCTTCTCCTCTTCCCATGTGGAATATCTTTGGAAAGACCAGACCTACATAACATGTGCCATACCAATGGTCTGGCAAACGATAGTATGCCTTGTTCCCGCAGATAAAATATAACCCAGGAAAAACTGGATCATTTCCTCCTTTAAATCCCCATCCACCCATGATTCGGTATGTATCATGCCACTCACTGTTACCTACAAAGTAATTATCATATGCAGTTTGATTCCTTCTAAAACATAATTTTCCTTTCTCAGGCCAATCTAAAGCCATAGTTGGACTAGGTTCTCCCTTCAGGTGTTTTTCCATTTCATCATCCCAGACTGTCTTTTCCACTTTTCCTCAGATACTTTCTTTTGCATTTTCAATCTCCTTTCTTCAACCATATCTAAGATCGTCTTTTCCTCTTTCTTAAAACTACAAGTCAGATTATTTCTAAATATATATTCTAATGTTAGCTCTTTAGTGTCTAAGAAAATTTCACCTAATACCTTTGCAGGTTTTATTTTATTTAGCTTGTTAATTGAAGGTGAAAATATGTTATCTACATCTGAAAAATAATATTCTAATTTCCCTGTTTTGTAAAAGAGACTAGCTATTACACTACATGTTATTCCATAAGTTACTGGAAGGTGGTGGTAAGTCACTCCCTCCGATACAGATGCAGGTAACTGCATACAAATGTAGCAGTCCCTTACGTCCATTGTCTTTACATATTCATACAGTAATTTCGAAAATACATTGTTAGAAAAATCAGTTATAGACCTGTCTTTATGTAAATAATTCTTATCTATTTTAGTTGGAAATACCCTTTGATTCTTTTCTATATTAGTTTTGTTTTCACTATTTCCTTCTATTGTGTCTATGGTAACCTTAAATGAGATCATCAGAGCTAGTACACTCCACAGAAGCATTAGTAATCCTGTACAACAACAACACATTTTACACCATCGCTTCAAGAATATACATCTATCTTTTCTACTAGCTGTGTTTGCCATTTTTGTAAGAATGATCAGTGTCTTTTGACCTAGCCTCTTCTATTTCACAACTAGTTTATCTAACCCAAGGCTCTAAGCACCTACCTGGTTCTACCAGTTTTGTCTTTTTCCGTAATTTATTGTCTTTTCATTAGCAGCATTCTTGTCTTTTTCAGTTTGGCATTTGATCGTCCTTCACCTTTCCATCGCAATCTTGATACAGAACTTCCTGAACATCCGTTTCTTCTCCAATATCGGACAAGATAACTTTCAGGATTTCCGATTCTTCGTCTTCCTCAACCACTTCTGGTACAGTCACCTCTGGATTTCCTTGGCTATCCGCCTCTTCTTTTATTTCAGGCAGGGCCACATACGTCCATTCCGGCGACTTATACTTCTGGTTAGGCTTTCTGGTTCTTTTGCCTTCCTCTATTACAATTATTTCTTCATCTTTTGATTTTTCTTGAATAGATACTTCATTCACCTGTTCAGCTCTTGGTGATTTTACTAGTGTCAGTCGATATCTCAGCCTTGTTATCTTGTTCGGCCAAATTTCATCTCTTGCTGTTCTTTTCAATTTACTTCCTTTATCATTCTTTTCAATTCTCCATGCTCTCTTTCTCAAGACTCGACCATCTGGTACATCGTCTTCACTTTCCTCTGTTTCTGTTTCAACTTGCTTTTTACTTTCAACAGCTTTTCTTTCCACCACTTCTTTTGTTTTCCCTACTTCTGTCCCTCCTCGGGTTTCTTTCGCACAATCTCCCTGCTGACTACTTGTCCCTTCCTCTAACTGGATGCTGGAGTTCCCTACACCTCCTCGGGGGTCTTCCGCAAAAATCTTTCCCTCTCTCTCTGTATCTGGCACCTGTTCATCTACTTTTGTTATTTCAGGTGGAATCTCTCTCAGTTTTTCATCTGGAACTTCTTTATCAACAATCTCCTTAATTGTCTTTATACTGTCTTTCTCTTTTTTCGAACGTAAAGTTACTTGTTCAGTCTCTGAGTCTGAGCTGGTATCAGAAATCTGTAACCTTCTCCTCAAAGAAATACTTATTGGGGCAAAAGTCAGATTTGGCTCTGTTTCCCCCCTTTCAGGATTTTCCCTTGTTCTCGTTTCTTCATCATCTGATTTAGAACTTGTTTCTGATTCATCGAAATATTCTCTCTCTTGGTTATCCACTGGATTTGGAATTCTCAATGTGTGACTAGCATGAATCCAGTTCTTTATTCCGGCACACTTCACAGCTGTTGTCGTGGTCAGAATCACCTGTCGTGGTTTTCCCCACCGTGGGACCAAACAGTTCCTCCTTCTGTGTACTTTGATTCTTACCCAGTACCCTGGGCTTAGATCATGAGCTTGCTTCTTTTCAAGGGTAATGGCATCCGCTCCAACCTGATGAAACACAGAATGAACTGCGTCAGCCAGGCCCTTACAGTAATCCAAAACCAAGTCATCAGTTATAGGCAACAGCTTGTTGACTAGTATGAAAACATGACACATTGCTCTTCCCATGATGATTTCATGGGGGCTCAACCCTGTAGTTCTGTCTAGAATTGATCTAATAGTCATGAGTACTAGAGGCAAGACATCAGGCCATTTCATACCCGTGGCTAAACACATTTTCCCTATTCTGTTTTTGATGGTACCATTTACTTGTTCCACCACACCAGAAGCCTCTGGGCGATAGGCACAATGTCATTTGTGCTCTACATTCAATTCTTCACAAATTAATTTTATGATCTCATTGTGGAAATGTTTTCCTCTATCTGACTCAATTGTTACTGGGAACCCGAATCTGGGAATGAATTCCCTCAAAAGCAATTTTGCCACTGTGATTCCATCACTTCTTCTTGTTCGGTATGCTTCTACCCATCTAGAAAACAAACAGACCATTACTAGAACATACCTCAACCTGTTGCAGGGAGGCATTTCAATTAAATCAACCTGCATTCTGGTGAAAGGCCCTCCTTCTCGACCTATTGTTCCTAGACTTACCACTGTTTTTCTTCCAGGATTGTACTGCTGACATATAAGGCATCTTTGACAAAGACTCTCTGCTAGAGAGAGAGTCTTTGTCAAAGATGCTAGGGATGGAGCACCACGCCTCCACGTAGCGGCAGGTGAACCCGTGACCTGAGACCCGGATCCCGCCCCCAGGCTCTAACGGCAATGGCAATGGCGATGGTAACTCGGCGTTCATGCTAAGAAGCAGATGGGTTCCCGCTTTTGAGATGCAGCGTCGCGAGGATTAACGTAGCTGCCGGGAGCCGCGCTGAGGTGGAACAGGAGCTCATCGAACAAAAGAAAATCTCGGCGTTTTGGTTCCCGGTTTGTAGCTCTGCAGCTCTACTGCTCCAGCTGATATACGGAGGCAGTGGGGCATTGAGGACATTGTCTACTTCTCAGCGGGTGTGGAAATGATTTACGGCTGTCTTTGCAAGATCGAAACAAGGCGAAGATAAAAAAAAAAAGGTTAAAAGGAGTCAAGAAGCCATGGAATTGACGTCGTAAACTGCGGGAGAGAGGTGAGGAGTGGTGGTGGAAAAGGCTTGAGGTTGAAGGGCAGGAGGCTAGGAAACGTGTCCGGTTGACAAAGATAAAAGAATTACTCAAAGGGGAAGAGGAAAAAAGACGCAAGTGGCATATATTAGATAGAAAAACACTTCGGCTAAAAGGAGAGAAAAAGATGGGGAAACAATTAAAAGACTGCAATATCTCTAATAAGGCCAATAAGGAGACTATAGCCCGTCTTAAAAAAACTCGTCAGACCATGGCAAAGAAAGCGATACTGCGTGGTGCTAAGGCTAAGGATGGGGGAGACAATCCCATTTCGCCAGGCGCAGAGATTACTTCAGAAAGTTCCGAAGAAGAATCTCTCTCTAGCTGTTTTGCACCCTTGCAGGACGATGGACTTTTTGACCTGGTCTTACCCACTGTGGACACAGAGGCAGGTCTGCCTAAAACAACTACACCAGCCTCTATTTTAGCGATCTCAAATCTAGGATGTGATAAAAAAGAATTAAAGGAAATCAAGAAGTTTCCGCTATTCACTAGTAAAGCCACCCCTAAACCTCAACATCCTCCACCATCCTCCTTAGGTGTATCTACTCTTGGGCCGGCTGATATATTAGCTACAGAAAAGGGCATGGGCGGAGCTGATAGTCTCCCCGGGATGACGCAACAGATTATCGAAATATCTGGCTCAGTGGCTCTCCCACATCAACAACACAATATGCAAATGAAGCAACCTCAACCGCAAGCTCAGCTTCAGCTTCAATCACGATCAGAGCAAATAGAGCAAAATCGGTTGACATCTAGTTCCACCAATTCGCCGAATATAATGGGTAAAGAAATACAGAATTACTGACCACTCGCTGCAGGAGCTACTTTATAAAAGCTGTGATTTTATGACAGAGGTACCGGCACGTCCGCTTATAGGGCTAGCGATTGCCACTTCAATTGGAAGTAGGAGAGCTGTTCCAGCTGAGATCGTATCTCTGCCCTCAAAAGTAGATCCTAAGGCAGGAGAGGTAAATGCTAGCATGAAAGGCATGAAAGATCAACTTACCAACGCTTGCCAGAGTGCTGAGATTAAGGAAACGCATCAACTAGATATTAAGGATATGCTAAATCTAATCCTCGAAGGAGTACGGGACATGAAAAATACACAGCTAGCAGAGATTGCTGTTCTACACGCAAGGTTGGGAAAGATGGAAGAGACAATGGCAGGGCTCCCGAATAGATTGCAGGAGGCGGAGTCTCGGGTTTCAGTGCTAGAGGACCAAGTGTCAATTGTTATGGGTGAGGTGAAAGAGGTAAAAAAAAGACACTCACTGTTGAAGCTAAGCTGGAGGAACTTGAAAATTATTCTCGCAGATCGAACCTCAGAATTGTTGGGGTTCCGGAAGGGCTGGAAGGAGCCCAAACAATCCAGTGGGTGAGCTCATTCATTAACAAGCAAGTCCTGCCAGAACTTGACGGAGATCTCACAATAACAAGAGCTCATCGAGTCCCAGCACAACCCTTTCCCAACTCTACATATCCTAGAACAATATTACTAAACTTTGCAGACTATAGAATAAAGGAGAGAATTTTAGCAAAGGCGTTCCAGCAGAGACAGTTTCCAGTTACAGAGACTTGTAAGTGTAGAATATTCTCAGACATGACAGCAGCTGCTGCTCGGCGGAGAAAAGAATTTGTTAAAATTCTCCATCTATTTAAAGCTCATGGTGCCCAAGCTACAATTGCACACCAGTCTAAACTCAAAGTCCTGGTGAAAGGAAAGTTTTTTTTGTTTTCGGACCTGGAAGAGGCTCAGGCCCTGTTGAAGGAAATCTCAGAAGGATCTAGTAGATGATGGTAGCTGGTAGGTAGAATGTAAGAGATCTTGGGTGTGAGGCGAAAAAGTGTTGTTGCATACACCTGGTGATTTTAAGGACAGGCCTGGGATTTAATATCACTGCTAGATTAAGTAGGGAGCTGAGCACACTGGGTTTTATACCACTGACAGGATACAGGATAAAAAATAAATAAATATATGAATAAAAATGACAAAAAGAAATTAGAATGGGCGGGATCTGGGGATAAGGGCAAGCTCACCTTGGGTGTAACTTCAAGACGGCCATAAGGTTCTGGGAGGGGTGCAATGTGGCAGCGTGGCAGCTAGGGGGTTTTCCACAATGAAAGGGGAGGGCAAGGGGTAGGTGGTGGGGACAGGGAGGACCTCTGGTCAGTAGGGGGGGGTGTAAAAGCAAAATAAAAATGAGCAGTAGCAGAGCAGAAGTAGAAAAGGTAAAATTAGTCAGGTTATGGTTGGTTAAGTTAGGCAGGCTATGGATACGATACGCTTCTCAAATAGTTGGTGGAAGGAATATTGAATTGTATAGGATATGACAAACTTGTGTAGTATATACTCTCTAAATGTTAATGGGATCTTAAATAAACAGAAATACGGGGCCCTTATTAGATGGCTTACCTCTCTGACACCTCAAGTCTTGTTTCTACGTTTCTACAAGAAACACATCTAAAACAAATTCCCCAAGTCAATTCCTTCCTCGTTGGTTTTCACATGTTTTTTTTGCCTCTGCTGGACTGGCTTGTAGACCTCCCTTGGGAATTCGGCCAAATAGTAAGAGATCCTCAGGGCAGATGGATCTGGGTTGAAGCTAGATTAAAGGGTGTTACATTCAATTTTGTGAACTATTATGCTCCTGTAATGGATGACAACGCAGTTTTACTTAAAATAGGGGAAACACTAAGGGGGATACCGGGGAAAATTATTTGGGTTGGGGATTTCAATTTTATCCAAAACTTAAAAAAGGATACCTCAAATAGGAAAAAAAAAGAGCTGAAACGCCAAACCAAAAAAGTGATAGAAGGTTTAATAGCAGAACATGTTTTAATAGATCCTTGGTGTGACGCTAATCCCCTTAAGATGGAGTTTACCTGTTACTCTAATAAATATAATACAGCATCTAGAATTGACTTTTTCTTAATAACTAAATCATTGGGGTATAATAATACAGAAATATTGACAAACCCTTTTTCGGATCATTCCCTAATCAAAGTGGAGATAAGAATTAATGAGGAGCTGAAACCAAGATCCAAGTGGCAGATGGATCGACTCCTCTTGCAAGACATTCAGTGGGTGAATAATACGGGGGAATGGATCGAGGAATTTTTTAACAGAAATGAGAACACGGCAGATATATTCTCTGTATGGGACGGGTTCAAGGCTGCCTTAAGGGGCCAAATAATAGCCTACTCCGCCGCCCATACGAAGCAGAGGAGAAAAAAAATCAATAACCTCCAACAGAATGTCGAAAAGGCAACAAAGGCAGTAAATAATCGGTCTGTAGCGTTAGAGGAGGATAAAAGGCATCTCATCAAAGTTAAATATGAATTAAAATATTTTTTTATTATGGAAGAGATAGCTAGTTCTAGAGCTTACCAGCAACGAGTATATGAAGAAAACCAGTTGATTGGTAAAATGCTTGCTAGCTCTACTAAAACTAAGCAAGAGTCAGCAATGATCACTGAAATCTTTGACCCTAGAAATAATGGCCTTTTAACTGAAAAAGGAGAGATTGCACAAACATTCTTGGAATATTATACTAAATTATATGCAACCCAATACCAGGTTGGAGTAGAGCAGATTAATCAATTTTATGAGGATGTCGAGGTACCCAGTCTTACAAGAGAAATGTTAGAGCAGCTCTACATGGATATATCCATAGATGAAATAGAAAAGGCCATAGGATTAATTCCAGGGTCAAAAGCTTGTGGAGCGGATGGGCTGTATAAAACTTTTAAGAAGACACTAACTCCCTTTCTAAGAAAAATATTTACTTATATTAAGCAGGGTGGTAAGGTTCCCATAACTTTTAAGGAGTCTATCTTGATTAGCTTTGTTAAAAAGGGTAAGAGTGAAAAAGATGTTAACTCTTATAGACCAATTAGCCTTTTGAATGCAGATTTTAAAATATTAATGAAAATTTGGGCACAGCGCTTTACACCTATAGCACAAGTTTTAATTCATCCGGATCAGACTGGGTTTATTTTAGGTAGATCTATGTCAACGAATACCCGGTTTTTAATTCAGACCCTAGACTTTGTCACTGTAAAGAAACTACCCACTTTTATCACGATGGTCGATGCCGAAAAAGCATTCGACTTAGTGAATTGGGAAGCTCTTTTTTTCGGTTTATCAAAGTTTGGGTTCCCTAGCCAAATTATAAAAATGCTTAAGAATATATATCAAGGAGCTCACGCCAGGCTGTTTATAAATGGTGAATCAATTGGGGAAGTAGAAATAAAACGAGGGACAAGGCAGGGATGCCCTCTGTCACCCATCTTGTTTACATTTTTTATAGAGCCATTGGCATGTAGAATTAGGGATAATCTTTTAATTAGAGCTCCCATTGATGGGATGCCAAAAATGAAATTATTTGCAGATGACATAATTTTGTATTTATATCCGGATGAAATGAACTGGAGCAAGTTACTAGCGGAGTTTAGAAGATTTGAACAAATAGGGGGTTATAAAATAAATCAAAACAAAACAGAAATGTTAATATTGAATAATGATTATAACTTTCTACCCCCGAATTTAAAACCCCAGGCGTTGAAAACAGACCCAATAAGGTATTTAGGCATATATGTTTCCAACCAAGTTGATCAACTTTTTAGCCTGAATTATACGACAATGAAATGTAAGATCAAAAGCTTATTGGATAAGTGGTCTATTATACCATTGACTTTGATAGGCCGGGTTGGGCTTTTAAAAATGTCTATACTACCCTTATTAAATTTTTTATTTATCAATGTCCCTCTTAAGATAAATGTTAAGTTTTTTAAAGAAATCGATTCAATGTTCAGAGAATTTATATGGAATAATAAGATTTCCAGAGTCAAGCTCCCCACATTACAACTAGAAATAGATATGGGGGGATTGGCTCTACCCAATATCCAAATCTATTATGAGGCTGCCCTACTGGACATAACTGCCCGCCTACTTGTTAGTAATGATTTGACAGAAATCTTTTTCTATGAAAAAATGCTTAGTGAGTCTGGAACACAATTATCAGTTTTTCTTAAAACAACCAAACTACCTAAGAAATCCCGGTATAAGACATTACGGGACTTCTCCAAACGCCTTTTATGCTTTTTTAAACAAATTAATTCTTCTGGCTACATTTTTCTAAATCTCAAAGAAAGTAGATCTTTAGGGCTGCAGATGCATTCTCGCCTTTTAACAAGATGGAAGGACAATGGCTTTTTCGAGCTAGGTAGCTTTTTTATAGCTCAAACCTTGATGTCCTGGGAACAGGTGGTAGCCAGATGTGGGAACCTGGAGAAGCCCGGATTCTTGGAATATTTACAGATCTCGCATCTGATTAAAAAATATGATATTTTACCAGATCGGGGACCAGGGGGACTTGCCAATGCGCTTTATAAGATGAGATTGAAAGGCGTAGGAAATTGGTACTCTCTACTCTTAAAACAAAGGTTAGCTCCAATAGTTGAAACTTTTTGGGGAAAAATCATACAAGAAACTAATTGCAAGTTCTC
Source organism: Triturus cristatus (assembly GCF_964204655.1). Classification (NCBI taxonomy): domain Eukaryota; kingdom Metazoa; phylum Chordata; class Amphibia; order Caudata; family Salamandridae; genus Triturus; species Triturus cristatus. Next base: position 79,403,405 of record NC_140586.1, on the reverse strand, counting down.
CAATCAAGAATGGCAGCAGATTGCACTATTAGGTAGTAAAGCATTGAGAGCGGCCAATTTTAAAAGGATGGCCTTTCTTTCAAGGTGGATGGCATATTATACTCCAGCAGTATTAAACAAGCGCCATGCCGGGGTTGAAAATAACTGCTTTCGGTGCCAGGCCTTGGGAGAGGGGGACTGGCTACATATTTGTTTTACATGCCCAAAACTCCAAATTTTCTGGAATAAATTTTTTTCAGCTATAAGTTATGCAATTGATAAAAATATTGATCCTGAGACAGAGGCATTGTTTGGGATCTCTAGAGTAAGAGCTGACCTAAATAAAGTAGAAGCGACGTTCGTGGCTATTGGCACTGTAATAGCACGGTCATTGATTCTACAAGAGTGGAGAACAGAAGAGATCCCTTCCAAAACGGAATGGTTAATTAAAATAAGGAGGACAAGGAGATATGAAGAAGCATATGCCAAGCGGGTAGGGGCAGTAAAAAAATTTACTTTGGTTTGGAGGTTTATTGATAAGTATCAAGCCATATAGAATTTTAGTATGGTACTGGTCCAGCACTTTAGCACTAAGTACTTTAGCATATTGCACTTTATGAAAATTTGTATTTTTGCACAATTTATTGTTGATTCGATGAAATAGATTAAAATATGGCGGGAAAGAAGGGTGGGGAAAAGCAAATGCTTTTCTTATTGTGGATTGGATGCCATTAGATAAATTGTTAGCAATATAAATTTGAAGTTTTGTAGAAAGTCTAATAGTGTTGCACACAGTATGAAGCTATATAGAATTTCAGTATGGTAGTGGTTCAGCACTTTAGCACTTAGCACTTTAGCATATTGCACTTTAAGAAAATTAGTATTTTTGCACAATTTATTGTTGATTCGATGAAATAGATTAAAATATGGCGGGAATGAGGGGGAAAAGTAGATGCTTTTCTTACTGTGGAATGGAGGCCATTAGTTAAATTGCTATCAATATAAAAGTGAAGTTTTGTAGAAAGTCCAATAGTGTTGCACACTGCACTTCAGTAGCTTTACACTTTGTTTTAAGTTATTTTTATGGCTTGTACTATAAAAAAGCATGACGCTACTTTATGTGGGGTTGTTTTATAAGGCTATATCCTCGATTACAGATTGGTATGTTACGATGTGTTGTTTCAGATTCATACATGTATTAGAAAGTAATTAAAAGTGTTTAAAAATTGTTATTTATCCTGCTCTCCTCTGCTCAATAAAAATAAAAAATAAAAAAAAGACTCTCTGCTACAAGTCTAAACTTTGCATTGTACCAGGTTTGCTTAAATGACCTTATCATAGCGTCTCTCTCTATGTGTCCCTGTCCATGATACATCCGTGCCATGGCAGACACCATGCTATCAGGCATAACTGGTCTTCCATCCCGATAGACCCACACATGATCCTTCTCCCTTGGTGCACATCCTGCTTTTACCCACTGCTTCATTTCCTCATCTCCTGCTTCTTCCTGCAACTGTCTCACTTCCTCCCAGGTAACCACAATGTTAGTAAACATTATGGTGCAAGAATTCATATCTCTCTCCTTCGCCCGATTTATAGAATTCTGATTTTGTGCACAGTATTGAGCCATATCGTTGGCATATTTGTTGCCGACTGCAGTGTAATCTTTTGATTGGCTATGGGCAGCGCACTTTACAAAAGCCAATTGCTTAGGCAGCTGTATCGCCTCAAGCAACTTCCCAACCACTTCAGCATTCTTTATGGGAGTTCCACTCGACGTCAAAAATCCTCTCTGTAGCCATATTTGGCCAAAATCCTGCACAACACCAAACCCATACTGACTATCAGTTATCACAGTCACTCTCACATTCTTTCCTATCTTGCATGCTCTAGTCAAAGCAATAAGCTCAGCTACCTGGGCTGATTTTACTGTGCATACCGCATATGCTGCACTCAGCATTCCGTCATCTGTTCTCAGGCAAGATCCGTCCACAAACATCCCGAAATCACTTTCTGGCAACAGTACATCTTTTATATCAGGACGTGGTTTGGTACAGAAATCGAGTACATCTAGACAATCATGATCGCCCTGCGTTTTCCACATTGCGCAAGTTACATCACTGTAACAATGCAACAAAGTAGCAAAGCTTAAATACCATCGATAGTAAAATTGATACGCTTAATCTGTGCATGGACAATATGGCGTCTAAGCTGGACAGGCATTGCGTGCGCATAAATGAGGCAGAACAGCGCATTTCTAACACAGAGGACAAAGTTGAGAGCGTCACCAAGTCCTGCGCACAGATGGAGAAGCTACTGTCGGTGATTAATACGAAGAATGAGGACTTGGAAGCCAGGTCCAGACGCAACAATCTGCGCATTATTGGGGTGCCTGAATCCACGAATGTAGGGAAAATGGAGCTGTATGTCGAAGACATGCTTAAGACACTGTTTGCAGAAGAGAAATTTTCTAACCTGCTGGTGGTAGAGAGGGCGCACCGATCTCTTGCGCCACGCCCGGTTACGGGAGCTCCCCCCCCGCCCGATAATCGCCAAGCTCCTCAATTATAGAGATCGTGATGTTGCGCTCCGACTGGCGAGGGAAATGGGCACTACAAAATATCAAGGCACAGAGGTTCAGCTATTCCTGGATTTCACGACGGCGGTGCAACAGGCTCGGCGGGAGTTTCAGCCGGCAAAAAAGCGACTGCAAGCAATGGAAATTCCATATGCTATGCTCTACCCGGCCCGGCTCAGGATTCAACATGGCAGCAAACCCAGAATATTCACAACACCGAAGGATGCAATGCTCTTCATCAAGCAGCTTGAACGCAGGGACACGGCAAGAGTAGACGGTGATGAAGCGGATAATGAAGATTAAATAAACTGCAAGCAGTTAATAAGTTATCTTTGGTACTGGTGTCCTCGATCTCCTAGGCTACGGGCCCACAGATATGAAACACACAAAATATGTTACACTATGTATTTGGTACAAGTTAATGGTTTGGACCTGTACTATGCAGCAAACATTGTTATTCAGAGTCCATGACATGCCTTTGAGAAATCAATCGAGCCGGCGCTAGTGGCTATATATGGCCTACCCCGTAAGGAAAATATATGTGAGCATGGAGATGCGCCTAAGGTTTGGAAAGGGTATTGGAGAAACCATACGGTAAGGTGTGCAGAGTCAATATGACGATACGCATGATTATAATAATACCGCAGTGCTAACTCTGATCTCTGTCATGGTGGCATTATTCATGATTTGGGGTGGGGTTGCGGATGGAACTTAGCCATCTCACACTGTTTTAGTGGGGCGATGGCGGACAGGACTGTGAGCTGCAGTTATTAGATGTTGAATTTATTTTTTGAATTAATAAGAGACTTTTGGTATAACTGGTATAGTGCAACATGATATAATCTGACGTGATGAGGGAAATTAGATGTGGCCCTGACCCCCCCTCATTCCAATGAGGGGGTAGTTGGGCGGCTGGTGTCCTCCATCAGGGTACGCCCCAAGCAGTTGTGGGTATGTTTATTGGGTGTGAGCAGATTAGCTGCTTACGATGGGTGGGGGGGTTCCTTTGACGAGTTTCTTACAAGGGGATTGCTTGGCATAATTTGGATGCTTAAGTGGGTGGGGGGGTTGGTTGGGTGTTTGTTCAACTGCAATAGTATGCAAATCAGAATACGTTATGGTGGACAGAGTGTGACGAACAGTATAAATACGATGGTCAAGAGTGCTACACAAATTGTAAACAGGGTAGATGACAGCTGAGGTAGGCAAACTTACTTGGATAACGTTGAATGTCAGGGGCCTTAACAATCCGAAGAAGACGAGGCAGGTACTGGCCTACCTGGATAGGCATAATGTGCAGGTGGCGTTCCTACAGGAAACACATCTGGCTAAGCAGGCAGCTGATAACGTGGCCACCAAATGGGCTGGGGCAAAATGGGCATCATCCTACTCCTCTTATGCGAGAGGCGTCATGATTTTAATAAAAAAAAATATTCCCTTTATGGCAACACATGTGTATATCGATGATAATGGTAGATACATTATTGTACAGGGGAAACTATGTGGCATGATGGTGACTCTTCTTAATATATATATATTCCTAATGTTGATGACCCTGAGTTTTATGACGAGGTCTGGAACAAAATCTATAGGTTGCAGCCGACTCCCATAGTAGGTGGGGGGATCTGAATGTGGTCCTTGATCCGGCCTTGGACGGCTACTCCAGGGTGGTACCTGTTGTCAAAAAAGCCGCACAAGCCGTTAAAAATGGTATGCAGGAGCTATCCCTCATAGACATCTGGAGGTTGAGGCACCCGGGGGAGCAGGAGGGTACATGTCACTCCTACACGCACCACTCCTGGTCTTGGCTAGACTATTGGTTGGCTACTGCTGAGATAAACTCGCTGATCACTGAAGTACTCCACTTACCTAGAACGCTTTCGGATCACTCCCCATCGCTGTTTCAAATGATTGTGCCCACATACACACCGCCCCAATTCCAATGGAGATTGCAGGCCACGGCCCTGCAAGACCAGGTGTTCCGGGAGGGGGTGAGGGAAGCCATTATAAATTATTTTGATGAAAACACTGGCTCAGTCGAAAATTTGGGTACGATATGGGAAGCGTTCAAGGTGACGATCCGAGGTGTATGTATAGGCTTGCAGGCAGGTGTGCTCAAATCGCTTCGGGGATCTATGAAACGTCTGGAACAGGACCTGATAGAACTGGAACGTCAGCATGAAACTACATCAGACATCAATACCCTAGCATTAATTAGAACTAAAGTAACTGAATATAATGATTTAGCGGGCTTAGAAGTAAAGCATATGTCCCGACGCTGGACAGCCAGATATTATGGGGAGGGTGGAAGACCAGGTAGGGCTCTAGCCAACAAAATCAAAATGCCTTGGGCAAAAAACAATATGGTGCAATCTATTGTGGATGGAGATACTAGGCATTGTGACAGTGAAGGTATCCTTGGCACTTTTGTACAGTACTATACGGATATGTATAAATCTAGGCAGACAGCGGATGATGATGACATAGCACAGTATCTGGAGGATATTGCCTTGGTTTGGTTGTCGAAAAGACAGCAAGATTTTTTAATGCACCCGATAACGGTAGGTACAATACGAGATGCGATCCTCGCTTTGCCTAATGGCAAAGCTACAGGCACAGATGGGCTCCCTGCAGAGTTTTATAAGGAGTATATTGATTTACTGGTGCCACAACTACATACCATGTTTGAAGATGCCTATGAACAGCAGACGCTGCCGGGCACACTACGTGAGGCATTAGTTGTAACCTTATTGAAGCCAGGGAAGGAAACTGATAAATGCGAATCAGATCGACCACTGTCCTTAATGAATACAGACATTAAAATACTAGCGAAGGTCCTGGCCACCAGGTTGCAGCTACTGTTGCCGGTCATGGTGCTGCCGGATCAGTCTGGTTTTGTCCCTGCTCGGTCCACGGCTCATAACCTGCGAACGCTCTTTGCAGTCCTGCATCTTCTAGCACCCACTTTGCCTGCTGCGGCAGTCCTCTTGGACGCCGCGAAGGCCTTGGATTCCATCTCCTGGTGATACATGATAGCGGTGTTACATCGTATGGGGGTACCCTTCATTTTCAGCAACTGGATCAAGCTATTGTATGCAGACCCAGTGGCCCGAGTGCGAGTAAATGGTAGAACGTCTGATCAATTCCCCATTCGTCGCGGGACAAGGCAGGGCTGTCCTTTGTCGCCAATACTCTTCGCAATAGTGCTGGAGCCACTGGCCTGTATATTGAGACAGCGTCATGTAAAGGCGGCGTTGCGCTTTCATCAGAGGCCATTGGCGGTTTCCATGTACGCGGATGACATGGTTTTATATGTGCGTGAACCAACAGTGTATCTGGAACAACTCATTAGGGAGTATATAAGGTTTGAATGGCACTCTGGTTTGGGAATAAACTGGAATAAATCAGTAGTGATCTCTTCGACAGCATGCACGGCGTGGTTTGATCTGGGATTCCCTTTGGTGTGGAGTGATGAACCAGTAAAGTAGCTAGGTGTGTGGATTCACAGGGACCCGCAATGTGTTAGCAGTGAAAACTATGGCACCGCAATCACCCGGCTTGAAGAACAGGTCACTAGATGGATACGGCTACCATTGACGTTCGCTGACAGGGTGGCTCTACTTAAAATGGTAGTTCTACCAACATTTTTATACTTATTTGTAACCATACCCATAATATTGAAACCGCATTTTTTTAACACACTCCGCGGATTATTGATTACATTGGTCTGGGGGGGGGGGGGGGGGGGGGGGGAAGCCGCTTGTTAAATGGGAGGTCTTGACACGCCCCTATGAGATGGGAGGCTTTAGAGTACCTGATATGAACTTATACTACTTATGTGCACAAGCGCAATATGCCTTTTACTGGCAGAACGCGCCACCATACACACCACATGTAGCGGTTGAGGCAGGGGCTGTGCGACTAATACCACTGAAAGCGATGATTGTAAATGCAAATACGGTGTTTGAAAAAGGCGAAATCGATACGGTACAATGTACAGCTCATGCGTGGAAAGAACTTGGGAAGTGTGCTGCTAGATTGCCATTGTATGCACCGTCAATGCCGCTTCTGCATCATGAGGGAATATCAGTGACAGGTGAAACGGGCTCACTCACAGTTTTGCAAGGTGCAGGAATGTACACTATGGGAGATGTCTACCCTGCTGGCAAATTTATCGAGCTTCAGGCATTTGTGGGGATGGGGGGCAGGCCTGCGATGGCAGCGTTTATATATAGTAAGCTGAGAGCTGCGATTAGGGCATTATACCCCTGTTTCCCGAATGAGCCTCCAACTCTAACAGCGTTACAGATACTATACACCTCGCAACTTAGAACTAAATTAATCACTAGATTATATAATGCCTCGCAGGCTGATGAGGCGGATGTTGCTATGGGCCCTATGGGAAGGTGGAATGCTATATTGCCACAGACGATGAATGGGAAGCATGTGGTAGGCTAACAGGTCAGTATGCGTCTAATGGAAACCTGCGGCTGATCCACTAATAAATATATTCATCAAATGTATTATACACCAGCTCAACTACATAAATATGGGCTCAGGGATTCGCACTGCTGTAGGCGCTGTGGTGCAGATAATGCTGACTTCTGTCACTTGGCGTGGAGTTGTCTGAAGGTGTCTGAATTCTGGGACAAGGTCACAGGGGCCTTAGCGCAAATGATTGGTGAACTAGTGACGTGATATGACCTTATGCTTCCTGGGAAATGTGCTAAAGCTTAAAACTTGTAATCGGAAGTTGGCTGCAATGGTGCTATTGTTGGCGAGGCGCAGGGTTTCCATACATTGGGATGGCAGACCTGCACCACAGATAACGCATTGGCTCAGAGATATCGCATATTGTCGTGATCAACTGGTATGTTATGGGGAGGAACTGCCTCAAGCCTCAAGACCACGGGACATTTAGGGACCTTTCACTGCTTACATATTAGCTCACTCTGCTACTAAATAGTGCCTCTGAATATGCTCCTGAAATTGATGTATGTTTCACTACCAGGCTGCACGCTACTGGGATGTAATTGAATTTGATGATATTGTCACAACTTGCTACTGTGTATTCTGTAATATGGATAAAAGGATGAACATGTATTCTTGATGTTATTAACTGGAAAATGTATAAATAAAATAAAAAATAAAATAAAAATAAAAGATACTGGTGACTTCCTTAACAGGATATATGACCTACCATGGAAGGAAGATTATCTCCTAATGTCACTGGATGTAGATGCACTGTATTTTAGCATTAACCATAGTGATGGATTACATGCGGTTGCGCATTTTCCGAGCAGTAGACCCCTCAAAATGTATAATCATACCAAAAAGTTGCTGCCATTATAAGATGGTGTCTCAAGAACAATTTTTTCTTTTCTAAAAGGAAAATTTCCACCAGCCACGTAGTGCGGCAATGGGCACCTGCTTAGTGCCCAGCAATGCTTGTTTGCATATGGGCTGGTGGGAGGAGCAGGTGCTTGTCAGCGACCATGGCATGATGTGAGGTGAACATGTTATTTGTTAGTTGTGTTTTATTGAGGCTATATTTGTGATGTGGAAGGGTACACAAGAGACAGCTGAGACATTTGTATTGGCAATCAACTGTAATACCATCAACATGCATTTCACAGGTCACGTCAAGTAAGACACAAGATGTTTTTGAACCTGCAGGCATTTATTAAGGACAGTAAACTCGAGACAAGGCTATTCAGGAAAACAACTGCTGGCTATTCTCTACCCTAGACGCACACAGTTTCCATCCCAGCCATCTGAAAGCAAGCATCCCTTATGGGGGAATTCTTAGACTAAAAAGAAATTACAGTTGCATCAAGGATTTTGAGGGGTGTCAGGAAGAGGCTGTTGAAAGATTTGTTGAGAGGTTATGCAAAAGAATCTTTAGCTAAAACAATGGCCAAGGTTAATCAAAAGAGTAGAGATTCTACACCCTTGCTAAAAAGCAAAGTAAGGAGAATAAATCAGTCATCAGGTTCAAACCCACATTCAGTTAGCAAGAGAATTGAGTAAGAGCTACCATTCGGATATACTGGCACCTGATTCGGAGAGATACACATTGGGGGCATAAAACCTTCAGGTCTCTTTCCATTACATACAGGAGAGTGTACTCTATGAGGGAAGTCCTTGTCAATAGTAGTCCAAAAGTCATTGAACTAAAAAGTTAGTTGCAACAAGTGAAAGGCTTCCGAAGATGCAACAAGTGCAAAGCTTGTGGCATTGGGGTGAATACAACAGAATAAGTAACTCCATTCCATAATAAACCAATCGAAATAGCTGGGACATACAATTGTAAGACAGAGTTTTCTATTTATGTATTGGTATTGGTATGTGATTGCGGATTAAGGTATATGGGCAGCACAATCTTGCAGGTCCACAAGAGGATCTTGCAATACATGAGGGCCATCGGGAATAGGGATCCCACATACCCAGTGGCTAGGCACTTCATTGAATGTCTTAACAATGATGTCAAATGTTTGAAATATTATATCATTGTTGCAATAACTAAATACTCAAAAGGTGGTTACCGGGAGAGGTTACTCAGGATAACTAGAACAAGGTATAGTGTTAATTTAGATTCTAAGTCACCAAATGGCTTAAATCTTGAAGTAGAGCTGTATACATTTTTGCAATTAAAATTGCGACGTAATCCCTTATCTTTTTTATTTCATATGCTGCCTGAAGTAGTGACTGAAATAGGATAGATGAGGATTTGTTTTTTTGTATTTAGATTTGTTCTAGAGATGTGGAAGTTATGTGTTATAATTTGAACAGTGCCATTTGAATACAGACACATTTAATGTCTTTGTGATGTTGAATTGTGCAGTTTGGTAACCATTACACACGCCTGTGCCCACATTAGCTCAATTATGTTCGACATGTAAGGGAATAATATATGTCATGCATTATCAAATTTGCATAAGGCTTACGCTGAGTAAGTGGCTGAAAATATATATCAACGATAGTTTAAGTGTAATTATTTGATTTATGTGGTCCTGAATATGCACTTAGTCAGTATGCACTGTACTGTGCATTTCAGTGTACACTGTATTCACTGTGAAAATAGGAATAATTTAATGCATATGCCCACTTGGGCCCAATTTTGTGATAATGTTTAAAAATGAGTGAATTACTATTAAAAAGTCGAGAAGATGCATTATTAAAGTTGCAAATGCTTACGATTAACGAGGATTGAAAAAACATATCAATAATGTTTGAAGTCATCCATCCGACATGTTGAATTTCCACTTAATGAATAGGTACCACTGTATGCACTTTACTATGCATAAATTGAGGTAGTAAAGGCTTGATTTATGTCGTTAAGTATATGTTGCCAGTAGCGGGTTAGTTTTGGACAATGCCATAGTAGATGGAGCAACGTGTCTGTGCTCCCACAACCCCTACAGCACTCTTTAGAACGTTCAGGGTTGCATGCCTGGAGCCGTGCTGGGGTGAGGTACTAGTAGGAAACTATCTTTTATGCCATTTTAGTGCTTGCCATGTTGTGAGCCATGTGCTGGGCTCTGTTGTAGATGTCTTCCCAATCTTTGTCAGAGAGTGCCCTACCAAGTTCAGCCTCCCATTTAGTTTGTCCTGCAGTTCTAGTCGGTAACACCCCATTACCCAGCATGGTGTAAAGCTTAGTAACGAGTCGATTATCGTCGAGTACCCCTTTTTGGAATGGCATGAGGGGCCTCTCTGCTTGTAGCTCAATGGAGGGCTGCATCACCCAGTTTCGCACTTTGAGGTATTGGATATAGTCCGCTTCTTTTCAGGCCATCGTGAGATTTTAGGTGTTCAAATGGGATGATCCCTTTGATATCGAACATGCATCTTATGTGTTTGCAACCAACCATCCTGTCTGCCCCGGAACCTGTCTTTTTGCACCCCCGGACTGAAATCTGGGTTAGCCATGATTGGGGTCATAGGGGAACGGAAAGAAGGTCAAACAAGCTTTGGTGGCAACAGCATTCAATACTCGGAAAACTAAGCTAATTACCGGCAAGGAATATAGACCACAAGCCCTCTGCTTATGGGGAACCAGGGTTCTTTCCATATATGAGAGCCTGCAATGGCCTGGTCCATGAAGCACCAATGCTTCTCAGGGAGCAGACGGCACAACTCCACTGGAAAGCAGAGTGTGGAGGCTTGGTAGTATCGCAGTAGAAGGGGTACTGCGAGTTTGCCTTCCTGCGTTGGACGATATAGTAGGTGTTTCTGAATGCAGGGTTTCTTCCCATCCCAGATAAACTTGCTAAGTTCTATTTGCAGGGACCACAATGTGTGTTTTGGTTGGGTCAGTGGAAAGGCCTGAAAGAGGTCAAGAACGTGTGGCAGAATTGTCATTTTGATAGCCGCTAATCTGCCCGGCCATGAAAGGCAGAGGCATTGCCAAGTGTTTAGGTCAGCTAATATTTGCTAGGTAAGGGCCACATATTTTAGTGTGATGGTTTTAGGAACAGACCGTGCCAACTTAATCCCAAGGTAGAGTATAGAATCTTTCACCCATTCAAAAGGGAATATTGAAGCAAAATTGAGCTTTATGAGAGGGTTACAGAGAGGTTTAAGATCTGGGACTTTTGCATGTTTTCCTTAAAATTGGATAGATTCCCAAAAGAATGGCGTTCTGCTACGAACGGGGGGGGGGGGGGCGATGACATTGGGTCAGTAATTGCTATAATCACGTCGTTGACAGAGACTGATGAGATGGTGATCTCCGCTGAACTGTATTCCAGAGATGGTTGGGTTGGACCTCTGGGCTAAGGGCTCCATGTATAATGCGAAAACGAGGGAGGAGAGGGGAATTCCCTGTCGTGTTCCACATTGGAGAAGGGCTTTAAGTGGCATGGAAAAACTAGGGAGTCTATCAAAGGGGCGTGGCCAATTAAATCAAGGGTGTGGCTTAAAAATACACAATATATTATATAAAGTACAATGGTTCTGTCGGGTATAACCACACAATTACTTTGCTTTGCAATAGAATTTGAAGAAAGCTGAATATATCAATCGACAAAAAAATCAAACGAAAATTACATTTAAGAAGAACACATGAAAACAATAATAAGAATGCACAAAAATGGAGAGCCCGATAGAGACCCGACTCTGCACCTGCTTTTTAGAACTGCCGGTTCTGAGCACCGGCAGGACCCTGCCCACTTAAAGCCCTGCTGTTAATTCTAACAGATGCCCTAGGAGCACTGTAGATACTATGGACCCATCTATGAAATTTATCACCGGAACAGAAGTGCCCCAGGGTCTCGAACAAGCAGGGCCATTGGATTCTATTCAACTCTTTTTCAGCTTTGATAAAGAGAAGAGCCTCTTTCTGGGATCTACGGATCTTGTCCATAAAATGAAAAATGCATTTGGTGTTATCTCCACATTGACAGGTGGGAATAAAGCCCGCTTGATCTGGGTCAATGAAGCCAGGCATTTGAGGGTTGAGGCGGGGGCCAGAATGCTAGTAAATTGGTTGCCATCAATGTTCAGGAGAGAGATGGGTCTTTAGGACCAATAGAGAGCCGGGTTCTTGCGGGTCTTTGGTAAGACAGAGATTAAGGCTTCTAGCATAGAGTCAGCAAAGGAGTTTTAAAGGCGTGTGAGTACTTGGGCTAGGTCTTGGCAAAAGACCTCATAGAATTGTGAGGAACAGCTGTCGGATCCAGGGGACTTCATCAGTTTCAGGTGGGCAATAGCCGATATTACCTCCTCTGTTCGCACAGGTTTCTCTAGTATCTCAGAATCTTGCGGTCTAAGAGGGGGGAAGCAGGCTGTCCTTAGGATAACCTGAGAAGTCATCATAAGGCTCTGTATAGTCATCAATACAAAATATAATAGCAATTTGTGCATCTTTGCTCATCTCAGTGGAACGGTTGGGTCGAATTACTTGGACCGATCCTGTATGGATTTGGCCCGGAGGTGCTGTGCGAGCATCCAACCACAGCGTTTAATTTTTGCGCCAGGCATGCAATTGCATATCCTGCCCTATCTAGATCTAGGCACTTAAGGAGTAGTCATGTTTTTTACAGTTCCTTCCATATCCCTGGGCCCCAGTGCATTTGTGTATGGCTTTAAGTTCTAAGCCTTTCTATTCTAAGCTTTGTCGCTTCTTCCTCCGGCGGAGATTGTCAGACACCAATATGGCTATGAGTTCTCCCAGTACCACTAGTTTCAACTTCCAAAGAGAGGCTAATGATGTCTCCCCTGAAGCTTTGTTTTGGAAGTAATCAGCGATCACCTTGCGGATGGATGTAATCATGGGTTTGGATTGGAGTAGACTCTCCATGAGGCGCAAGCGCAGTGTCCTAGTCTGACTAGAGTCAATTCGAGCCACTTGGGACAAAGGGGGATGGTCTGATAGAGATCTGGGAGCAATGAAAGTGTTGCATACAAAGGCCTGCAGGCAGGAGCGGCTCCTCCATGTGGGCGGAGGAGCTTCGCCCCACTGCTTTCTCGTAGTGGGAGAAGCAGAAACATAAAATGGTATAATAAATACCATTTTATGTTTCTGCTTCTCGCACTGCAAGAAAGCAGAACGGTTGGGGGCCTACTCTAGGGCAGGGGAGGAGTGGCTTGCCCACTCTGAGGGCGCTGACTGTTTAGACCAGTCATACGCACTCTCGCTTTTCTCCATGTAGGCTGCGTTCAGCCTACATGGAGAAAATGGCCTCCCCATAGACGTCTGTGCAGTCGGCGTCTCAACCAATCACAACGCTGCCATTGATTGGCTTAGGGGAGGAGAGGGAGGCTGCCTACTTCCTGTGAGGGGCAGAGACGACGAGGGACCGGGCGGGCGAAGAGAAGTTAACGTAACGTTTATTTTTCATTTTAAAATTTAACTCAACCCCGGCGCGACCCCCTCCCCGCGCAAACTCTTTCCATTTGACCATCTGCCCTCCCCACCCATGAGTCATGCCAGCCGCGACTCCTGCAGGGCTGGGGTTGCTAAAAAATGGTCAATTCAGGCATATGTTTTGTGGGATGCGGAGTAGAAGGTGTAGTCCTGCGTGTTGGGATGAGATATCTGCTAGACATCTCACAACCAACAGCCAGCTAAACAGCAAAGCCCCTGGGCTGAAATTTGCCCCCGGTTTGGTCAGAGCATTGACCAGAGCGGTCTCGGTCATTTTCCATTAGTAGATTCATGTCACCGCCTGCATATACAAAGACAATATCGCAGTGAAACAATCACATAAATTAGACAAATACTCATGCGAATACCTATGCATTGACATTGTGAGCAACAACAGTTCAGTGTGCAAACTGCACCCACCAGGTGAAAACATCACTTTTATAGAACAAATGGTGGAAACCATATCAGCTAGTGCAGGACAACAAGGCACCCACGTCTTCCTCAGAGATTTCAACTTCCATTGGAATGATTCTAATTACCAAGCAGTCAACAGCCTTAAAACCTTTCAAACTGACCTCAACTTGACACAATTCTGTGACAGATCTACACATAATTTGGTTGCGAACATGGACCTTATAGTTGCCAAGAATAACATCATCCAACTGGAATCTATCATTCCTTGTGACTGGTCCTATCATCATGGCATCACTTTCCTCATTATGGTGGCTTCATCGGAAGGTGGTCCATCTCATCTTCAAGATGTGGGGATTTCTTCGCTTGGACATCTTTGCCACTCGTGAGAACGCGCACTGCCTGTTGTTCTGCAGTCTCCAGTTTCCGATGCAGGGAGCGTTGGGGGACGTGTTTCAATTGGATTGGAGTTTGCAGCTCCTTTATGCGTTTCCCCCCATACCCTTGATTCCTCGAGTTCTGAGGAAGGTTCGCCAAGACCGGGCCCAAGTCATATTGATCGCCCCGGATTGGCCAAGAAGGGTGTGGCACACAGATCTACTTCACCTCTCGTCGCACCCTCCGCTCCGTCTCCATCTCAGGGCAGACCTCCACTCACAGTTGCAGGGGCAGGTTCTACACCCCCACCTCCAGAGCCTGCACCATCATGCCTGGAGATTGAACGGTGCAATCTCTCCCACCGGATGTAGTAGATGTTATTTTATCATCCAGAAGACACTCCACCAAGTCTATTTATTCCTCCCGGTGGTCCAAATTTGTGAAGTGGTGTGGAGAGAGGTCCATTGATCCTTTGAAGGCAAGTTTGTCTCACGTGCTAAGTTTCTCTCTCTCTTTGGCACAGCAGGGCTGTGCTTTGGTTACAGTTAAAGGTTATTTGTCGGCTTTCATTTGTTTGCCGGACCAGCCGTCTTTGTTTAAATCTCCTATAGTTATGAGGTTCATTAAGGGCCTTACTAATAAGTTTCTTCCCACACCTTTCATTATGCCTCAGTGGGATTGAAATCTCGTTCTTACTTTTCTGATGAGTCTATTTGAGCCTCTTCATCGTTGTCCGTAGAGGCTTCTTTCTTTCAAAACAGTCTTTCTGATCGCTATTACTTCGGCCAGGAGGGTAAGTGAGCTGCAGGCTCCCACCTCTAAACCTCCGTTCTTGACCATTCATGCAGAAAAGATGGTTCTTAGGACCAGGGCTGCTTTCCTACCTAAGGTGGTTACTCCTTTCCATTTACGACAGTCCATTACCTTACCTACCTTCTATCCTCCCCCTCACCCTTCCAATGAGGAGGAGAGACTTCATTGCCTGGACCCTAAGAGGGCGGTCAGTTTTTACCTGGACAGGACCAGGGATCTGAGGCTGGAAAATCAGCTCTTCGTGGGCTACATTGGTCAGATGAAAGGAAAAGCTGTCCACAAGAGAACTCTCTCCAGGTGGATCATCTTGTGCATCAAGATCTGCTATGCCCTGGCCAAGAAGGAGCCACCTGAAGGTATTAGAGCTCATTCCAGAGGCAGCTAAGTCATCTTCTTCTGCTTTGGATAGAGGTGTTCCTGTTGTTGATATTTGTAAGGCAGCAAATTGGGCCTCCCTCCATACCTTTGCGGAGCATTACTGCTAGGATTCTGAGGTTAGGAGGGACAGCCATTTTGCATGCTCTGTTCTGCAAGATTTTTTGGTATAGTCAGGGGGACAACCTCCTCCGGGAGAGGTACAGCTTGGCGATTCTATTCAAAAGGTGAGGAATCCACAGGCAGATGTATCCATCAGAAGAACAAGTTACTTACCTTCGGTAATGCTTTTTCTGGTGGATACAGCATCTGCCTGTGGATTCCTCACTGACCCACCCACGTCCCCGTTGTCCTCCTGTTTCTACCAAAAATGTTTTAGCTGTTTGACATTGATGTTTTCAAAATGTCTTTTTCATGCTTACAGTTTTCTACTGGAAAATGCTTTGTTTGATTGGCCTTTTCCCATTATATTATTGTATATACTGTGTGTATTTGCATTCATATATATATATATATTATAAATACAATGTATTCTTGTGAAAATGTTGTTGGTCTGCCCGTTTGCCTCGAGGGCACGGAAAAAATGGGTGGAACTGACGTCAGCACGCCGATGAGGTCTTCTTATGGCTCCGATGACGTCATACGGAGTCGCGAGCGGAGGCGTGCTATTATGACGTCCTCGTCAACGTGGGAGAGCTAGGAAAAGAATTTCCACGAAAATGCTGGCGCAGGGGTTATTCAAAAGGTGAGGAATCCACAGGCAGATACTGTATCCACCAGAAAAAGCGTTATGGATGGTAACTAACTTGTTTGTTTGCGCTTGCCCACTTTCTGCCAGGACGGTGCTCAGTGTGGGGACTCCCGGGGAGATCCAGGTGTAGATTGGAGAGATGGCTTGTCTGACAAGCTAAGAACATGGTGGGCATCCCTGAGTGTTTTGAGTTGATGGAGCTGACCATCCCAGCAGAAGTCCAGCCTGAAGGGATGCCCCCAGCCATAGGACACCTCTTTGGAGCACAGAAAGTTGGTGATTGGTTTAAATTGCCTGCAGCGCTGGAGAGTGAGGAGTGAGATATCCTGAAAAGGTCTAATGGTGTGGCCAAGGTTGCTTGGCTTTGTCTTTCAGCAGAATGTGTTCTTTAATTTGGAAGATGTGCACACAGACTAAGATATCCATTGGTTTGGCGTTGCATCGGGCAGCAGGCTCATTGGATTCCTATCCTGGGGGTCCCTGACCGCTGTACAAGAATGATGTGGGCAGACCTGTTCGAACGGGCTTAGGGGGGCCTGCAAGTGTCACTTCTTCTGCCACACTCGTGTGATTGCCTCATCAGGGGTCAGAGGGCTTCTTGGGAGAGAGGGCTCTCATCGCCGGCCCAGGGCTCCGAACGTGGCTGATGGTCATCGGGCCTGGGCCACCGTCATGATGCTGCAAGCCCTAGTAAGTCCAGGAGTCCACTGGGCTGGTGTTCGTGGGCCAGAGTTTAGCAGTGCTGGCCTCTGGAGAGTCCCTCCTCAGGCTGCTGTACTCAGTAAGTGCTGGGGTAGTGGTGGTCAGATGCTGTTTAAGGGGTCAGCAAGGTGCATGGGTGCCCTGGGATGAAGCAGGAGCACAATGGGGATTGCCTGGTTTTTACGAGGTTCGGCAAGGCTGCCGTGTGCAGTCTACTGTTGGATAATGTCCCCAGTCAACGGACTTCTTGCTCCATTTGCTCACCACGCTAGTCAACGTATATCAAAGTTAGCACAGGATGTGGGTCCACCCCCAATAATGGGCCTGCAGTGCTGTGTAATGTGCACTCACCGGGTCCCCAGACACCACCAGGACAAATCAGGTAGCAGGCTTCTCAGCCTGTTGCCCCAGGGGCCCCTGCCTGCTGAACAGGAACAGGGGCAGCTGTAATAATAGGGCCCCAAAGGGTCCTTCCGCAGCCCCTGCTGCAGCTGCCGGCAAGTAACGTTCTCACGAGTGGTCAAAGAGGGTCTCTAAAGGTAGGGTCAATGTTTGTGGGACCAGGGTTTTGGGAGCGGCTGTCAAGTAGTGGGTCTTTGCAGCAGCGCAGGTTACCCCTGGCAAACGAGGTTGTGCGTTATTGGACGGCGTCCCAGAGGCCGCCGATCGCCACCAGGCATTCTCCGGTACTGGAGGGCAGTGATGGGCTTCTGTTGTGGGGCAGGTGAGGCCTGAGGATATTGTCACCAACTGGCGTGCTTGCTACTCTGAGCCGTAATGCCAAGGCGGGCACGCGGCATTCGAAAGATGATCCAGCAGGTCTGCGCGGTCCCCCCACTGCTACAGGTCTGTCTCTGAAGTCTGGGCTGGGTGATTCATCATCAGTTGTGGACCCATAAACACACTAGGTTCTCCAAGTGAAGGTCTGGCCGCAGAGGAGCAAAAAGCATGACCTACTCCTCCGCTATCTTGGGCACGACTTCAAAACGTAACATTTTAAACTCAAAAACCACAGAAATTCACCAGTTATAGTTATCTCAAGTAACTATGACTTGTGCCCCAGCCATGCACAGTTTTCTTATCAATAATTTCATTTCAAATATGGCAGTGATATTATCAATGATGTCATAGAAGATGTCATCAGTGATGTAATGTGTGGAGTAATTATCAGTGCATGGTGAGAGCACGAGTTATAGTTACTCAGGTTCACGAGTTACAGTTACTTGAAATAAATACAACTGGTGAATTTCTGTGGTGTTCTTAGTTTAAAGCATTACACTGTTACTGAGCATTTCACCTACCTATAACATTTCCTTAACCTTGGGTTAGTGTTTTTTAACGTAAAGTAATGTTTTGTTACCATATGTAAAGCCAAACCCTGGTGGCGTGGGCTTGGCAGCAGGTCTTGCTGCCAAACCCCGTGAGCTGCCAACTCACCCTGTGAGGTGGCTAACCCCTCACAGTCAGCGAACCTCTTGCTGCGCATCACTTTTGGCCGTGCACAGAGGGGGACTTGGCCATAGGCGGCCAACCCCACTCTGCACACTGCAATAATAGGCTTAGGTAGGGGGACTGCGCAGCTCGCCTCACCTTTAAAATAAGGTACGGCCCAGGGGATGGGGTTTCTGGGGCCAATGAAGGCTCAGGAAGGGGGGCGCACACTCCCTCTGCTTTATTCAAATGGTGGCTCTACAGGATGGGATCCCTGGGGCCTTTTTAGGCCCGGAGAGGGGGGCCATGTACTTCCTTCTCCTTTAGTAATATATGTGCCGCCCCTGTGGGTTCTGTCAGACCCTGATTATTTGTAAAAAAAAATTTTGGCCCCAGGCTTAGGTGGTCACGGAATCCTTACCCTGCCACCTATTTCTTTTTTCTTTGCAATTTTTAGGGGTTGAGACTCAGTTCTAAGATGGCTGCCTCCACGTCCTTTTTGATCTGGTGGTAGGCAATCAGATCTCAGCAGGAGATCAGTTGGATCCGCAGAGGCTCCGCTTCCCTAGATATACAATTCTTTTGAGCATTAATTGCTCAAAAATGACTGAATGAATTTACGCCAAATCACAAAAAGCACTTTTTCTTGACTAAGATCAAGCTTTCTGCCCCCTCTTCTTTCTCAGCCCCTGCTTGACAATCACCCCAAATCTTTCCATGTGGAAACTAGTAAAGAAAATAGCATTTTTTAAACGTTTTGTTGAGATCCGTCAAACAGCAACAAATGTATTAACAACACAATAAAGCTGTTTTCTATGGAATCACGATCTTAACTTAGCTACACAGTGGTCACCTATGGGTAGTTATAGCTAAGTGTACGTTTCCATAGGAAATGCTTTTTTTATTTTGCTAATAATTTTGGCGCCGGTTGACGAATCAGTCGGATAAGAAACTCCTGTTGGAAACATTGTATCACACAATAGATTCAATCAACCATACTGGTTGAGTGGTATACTCAACCAATCATCCTCACATCCACTTGAGGTCCTACTATTTTCAAAATGTACCACCAAGGTAAAGAGTGACATAAAGCTTCAGTAACATGAAGAACGCATGTAGGTGTCTAACAATTGTATCTGACAATTCATTCAATATCTACAATGAAACATACATATGCCAAAAGATCAAAACCAACAAAGGAGTATCACAATGTTAAACACTTCATGTCTGATCCCCTCTTGGTGGTACTTGGAAACCAATGTATCCCCTGTGGTCTCCACCCACAACTCGGGCCTAGGTGTTTTATGTGAACCCTCACCCCTGGAGTTTGAAAAATAGCAGGGACTACCAAGGCTGTCCCCACCATACTGTGATTCATGAGGAATGTTCAGTCCATTTAGGGTAGAATATTCTTTGCTTAAATATAGCGTATAAGCACCAGAGAGGAAGGAGTATCCATCGGAGTCTGGTAGCTATTTGGTACTCCAAGATGCTGCAGTATGTGTCCCTTGGTTCTACCAGCTGGTTCTGACATGTATGGGAGCCAATGAAGAGCCAAGTGGGTGGAGCTATTTAAAGCAGCGGTGAGTGACCTTTAAACATTGGAGGAAGTGCTGCTGCCTCGAGCAGGCTAAGGTGAGAGCTGGCGGATGGGACTGTCTCAATATCGAATAAAAGCAGGAGTACAATGTTGGAGTCATAGCGAGGAGGGGCAGAGGACGTGAGCATAAGTGGTGGAGCGGGCCCCAAATAGATGAGGTGAGTGACTCTCGGATTTGAGACACTCGGGTGAGATCATTTTTTTATGAAGGGGATCTTTATGACCCAGGCAGCAGTGTGACTGGCATGCTGCTAAACACAATACCTCAGCTTGGTTGCATGAAAGAGCTTTAGGCACTGGTTGTGGCACGTAGTGGGATCCCTGAGGTGGCACCAGTTGAGGACCAAACGCTCATAGTATTTTATGTAGTGAGAAATCTCAGTCGCCTCTTGGTATTGTGAATTTATGACCACATACAGAGGAGGTCTGTGGGACATAGCCATTAGGACTTAGGACTAGACTGTTGGATGAGTAAAGGGCCCTAATATAGGTCTTTTTTAATATATTTTGCCTTCCAGACAATTGTGTAACCAATCTCCACAAACTATATTTGTTGTGTCTAAAGTTGGGAAGGATCAGTACCCCATTGAGAGATTCTGCTGCTGGAGGTAAGCAAATCAGTGAGGTGGACATTCAGGGGTGGGAAGTAACTCCCCCTGTACATTAATTTACTCTTTTCTTTGGAAGCTCATGGCAGAATATCATTCACAGTTGTCACATTTATAAATCAGGACTGAGTAAAGCCTGAGGATTAGGAGTTAAGTTTATTCCTATCCGAAGTGAGGACTTGATGTGGTATGAGGTCTGCCCCCTCACATGTCTTAACAAAGTCCATGGTTCATTTGGCGGTGAGGAAAAGATACCCCAGATAACTAATAATCACCGCTGATGTGTGAGGACGGCAGTTGGAAGTAATCAGAGATATTATGTTACTCCATATTGGTGAAGCCTAGAAATAATGGAAGGTTACATCTTCATACGCAGAGGCCTTGGAAATATATGGAGGAAGGATGTCCAACTTGGCTATGATATAAATAATAACATCATATTGCTTCTACGGGATAACGTGTTGAGTGGAGGAGGGCATGACAGCCCTATCTAAACTGAATGATTTGAATGTGAGAAAGAGTGTGAGGGTGGGTCCTAGTTTATAACCATGGGTCCCCATATAGGCTGGTGGGGACGCCTTGCTAGTCCCTGCTGTTTCTCAAACTCCAGGGGTGAGGGTTCACATGAAACACCTAGTGGGTGGAGACAATAGAGGATTTATTGGTTTCCAAGTCCCACCAAGTGGTGATCAGATATGAAGTGCTTTAATATTGTGATGCTCCTTTGTTGGTTTTGTTCTTTTGTTGTATTATGTTTCTTTGTAGATATTGAATGAATTGTTGTTTCTAAACTCAGAGTGTCCTATATCCAAATATTTTCTCCTGAAGAAGGTGGCTGAAACTTTTCTAAAGCCACCGGAATGCGCCAACATATTCCCCATGCTGAATCCAATTACGAGTGACCGTAGATGAAGAATATCTACTTCATCCGGACTTGTGTTTGTTAAAAATAACAGATCAGCACTCATAGCAGATTTAATAATGCTGTTTTTTAGGGTGCTCCCATTTTTTTTATTATTGTCATCGTGTGACTTTTTGCACCGATATTGCTATGGAGATTGAGTAGAGATTGGTTTTTAAATCATGTCATATGATACTGTTTTTAACTGATACAGATGTTTTTGTATGCTCTATGTTGAAATGATACATTTGTTGGGCACCTACATGCGATCTTCATGATATTAAAGCTTTATGTAACTCTTTACTTTAGTGGTACGTCTTGTAAATAGTAGGACTTTAGGTGGATGTCAGGACGGTTGGTTGATTTAATCTATTGTATGATACATTGTTTCCAAGGGGAGTTTCTTATCCTACTTGTTTTGTAGTACCCTGTTCCCTTGGTGTGAGGGGCCTCACAAATTGTTGTATTGTCGGTTCACGAATCTCCACAAAACTTTCTAAATGTTTTTCTTTGTTGCCTAGTTTGTGCCTGTAAAGTTTTGGGATGATCCGTCAAGTGGGTGCCAAGAAAAAAGGGAGGGGTACCAAACCAAATTTCCCCATGTATTTTCCAAAGACATTTTAGGCAGCACTACTGCAAAAAACTGCTCAGCGGAATTATACTAAATTTGCCAGGGAGCTACATCTTGGTCCAGAAAGCATGCTTTTTGAGATGTGATGTAAAGCCATTCATTAGTTTTTGAGCTATTAAGCTACAATAATATCTGTATATCTGTACAGTTAGGATCAAGGGACTCTCATGAGAGTCCCTCGAACCCAATTTAAAAAAATAGAGTTTTCTGATTGGCTCAGGCGGCTTTGTTACCCTTGGGCCACCTTCCTCCTGCAGAAGCAAGGCTCTGAGTGTCCGCCTGCAACTTGAGGAATAATGTTGCAGGCACCCATTAGAGGAATCAGGAACTTAGATAAAAGAAATACCTTAAGGGGGCTTAGTAGAGATGCCCGCCCCACTAGGCCCTTTGGGGTGGGGTCCCAGAACAACTCCCCTGGGGCCAAAATACTTTTTTTCTTTGTTTAAAGCTGTGAGTCCCACAGGACTCACAAGACTTCCGCAGTATCCAAACTTAAAAAAAGAAAAACTCTAGTTGGCGTTCAACTTTTTAAATTGTTATAGTGAGGGGAGTCGTGCGGCCTTCCTACCTGAGCCTGTACTGGGCCCGGAGACCCCATCCCCTGGCACCAAAACATTCAACTTTATAGGAGGGGGTGCGCTGCCTCCCTCCCTTAACCCAAATGCTCCCAGGGACCAAAGACCCTCCCTGAGCCTTTCAAGACCCCATCGCCCAGGGCCGGCTCTTGAACTGTGTCCCTGGGAGCCCACCACCGAGAGACACTATACGTTTCCCTCCCCTCAGAACCACAAACAGCGAGAAAAGTGTGCTCCCACCCAGCACGAGCTTTGATCGTGCTCTCGCCGGGTAGAAGCATATTTCTGTTTCCCTGCCTGTCTCTTGCAGGCAGAGAAACTGTGATTGCTCCCACCCAGTGAGAGCTAGCTGAAGCATCTGCTTCCACCAGGCAGGCGGGAGCAATGCTGGCTCGGTCCGTGGGGGGCCTGGAGCTCCACCCATGACCCCAATTGTTATTTTAGACCCCAGGGGATGGTGTCCATTTGGGCTCTGGGGCACGTACCCTTCCACTAATATTAATGTATTCGGCCCTGTGGATGTGTTCCCAGGGGCCTCTAAAGGCTTGGGAAGTGGGGTCCATTCTCCCGTCCCTCGCAATTAGAGTATGGCCGCAGGTGCTGGGGGCCCATATGGGCTCTGGGAGGAGGCCAGGTGCCCTCACACCTGATATTAATATATTTGGCCTAAGGAGATGAGGTCTCCGGAGCCAATTTGGGCTTGGGGATGAGGGCTGTGTGCCCCCCAATAATAATATATGTTTTGGCCCATGGAGATGGAGTCCCCAGGGCCAATATTGACTTGGGGGTGGAGACTGCACACCCCATCCCTTATTTATTTTTTTAAAACACCTGGGAGGATGAGGTCTCCTTGGTCAATAGTAGCTTGGAGAGGGGCGCACACACCCTCCTCCCCTTGATTAAAAAAGAAGTCCCCAGGGATTGGGGTCCCTGGGGCCACTAGAGGCTCGGGGAAGGGGCCGTGCACACCCAATCCCCTTTTTAAAAACAAGAAAGCTTGGGGACATGGGGTCCCACGACCAATAGTGTCTCGGGGAGGAAGCCACGTGATACCCCTCCCCTGGCAGGGGGCCCGGCAAGGGGCTGGCTGCCTGTGAGGCCAACCCTGTGCTTCACACGGCCAAAGGTAATGCACATCAGGGATTCGCTGCCTGTGGCAGGTTGGTTTCCGGGCCGCAGGCCAGGCTCTGCAGCTAACCCCACGCTGCGCACGGCCAAAAGTGGTTGCTTGACTGCAAGGGGTTGACCAGGGACACCACGCATGGCCTCTGCATATGGTGTTCAAATATTACTTTAAGTTTCAATGAAAAAACTAAAAAAAGGTTAAACTGACATTATAATCAGGTGAAATTGTCATTGCCAACGTAACGTTTTAAACTCAATAAACCACTGAATTCACCAGTTACAGTTATCTCTAGTAACTATGACGTGTGCCCTCGCCAAGCACTGCTAATTTCCTCACATATTGCATCACTTATGACATGTTCTGTGACATAATTAATAACATCAATGCAACATGTGAAATTACATCATTGATGTAAGACTGTGCATGGCAAGGGCACAAGTTATAGCTACCTTAGAGCAGCAACAACAACAACAAAAATATATGTATAAATACATACACACACACACACCCGCACATGTGGTAATGCCTATTTCCAACAGGGTGTAAGATGAAGAAAACGTAAGTTTTAAGCGATAATGAAGTGTCGGAGGGATGGGCGGAAACAGAAGCTAGAAGGCTGTATTGGGTTAATAATGGGTGTTTTATTTTGTAATTAGTTATTTGATATATACAGGCTGCTGTGGTTTGGGAGTGAATATACAAGGTATTTTGTTTAAGGTCAAGACAGTAGAGTGAACGTTTCTTCACGCTTTCCTCTTTTCTGTTTCTTCTAGGTGCTTCTGGTCTTGAAAATGGGATCCCGGGTGGCTTTTAGGGGGAGAACACAAAAAGGAGCGGTAAGTACAACCCTTAAAGTATTAATACTTTTTCACCACACCCAAGTGGTAGATTAGTGCCAAAGTGAAGGGGAAGTCAAAAGAGAGTGAGACAATATGCATGCTCATACACACGAAAGTTCTATTTTCAGTTCCCCATTGTTGGTGGGTTTACCAATGTTCCTAAACTGCTATGGGGCTCTCATGTGGATGATGGAAGAGGGTGGGAAGTGCTCAGTGCGGTACGTAAACAACAACAAAATGGAAAGTAAACAAAGGCACGTTCTTTTTCTGTTCTAGACAAGAGTCTCAGTCATTTCTTGGTGAGGAGGGGCAAGTCTCTGAATTATAACAGGCTGCCTTAACCCGCCACCCGACTTTTTCCCTTGTGCCCCGCAGCACGTACCGCCTTAAGCTGCAACTCTCCAGAGTTGCGGCGGCTCCTGCGCTTCCTTCAAGGACCACCACTCTTCAAGCCATATGTCAGGAATCTCCCTGGCTTTGGCATCTTCGGTGGCAACATCGTCTTCGGCAGCGTCTCGGCTGTTGCTTTCCTTTCTGGCCGCTAAGTCTCCAACGGGAACTTTATTACCGGCGTTCTCCGTCATGTCAGCGTCTTCCTCAGTGTCGGCACTCTCCTCTGCGGCGTCCTCCTTCCTTCCAGCCTTCTCTTCCTGGTTTTTGTCCCTTGTTGATGTTTCTGTCCCCTTTTCTCCTCCCTTTCTCGTGTTGGATTGGCCCTCGCAGCTAAAACCCTTGCGATTGGTCCAGCCTCTGACTCACTATATCTCCGCCCTGTGAAAGTGAACAATAGTCCCTTTTTAGTATCTGTGTTGTTCCCCAGCTCTCGTCATCGTCATTGGGTTCCATGGTATACGGAAACCACGGAAGTGGAGCGGGAGGTAAGTCAAGGACTCCGGGGGAAGATTGTGGTATTTTCTCACATGAAGGTTGAAGAAAATTGACCTTTACTAATTTTCTGTCACCACCCCATGGCATTTCCCCTTTTATATCCCCAGGCACACTCCACTGATGGACAGCTATAGGTTCTGCATGATAGAAGGGGAACAGTTGTATGTTCTTAAACCAATGAGTAACATAATGATAGCAACAGCCAGGATAGCACTAGTTCATATTTTTTCAAGCTTATGTAGCGGATATAACAAAGTCAGACAAGAAAGGAATAGTGCAGCAGTGGTACTATTTTCCTTAAGTAGTAGCTCCTATTACACAGTGCTTAGAAAAGGCTAGGCAGGAGCAAAGGGGAGGAGAATTACGAAGGACAGCAAATTGGGTTTCGGCCAGGGTGGTATTTGAGTAAAGAGAGATTCCGGCCCTATCCTAACAGAAGACACTGCCACCTTTATCACTGTCCCCCAATCAGCTGACGGACAACCACCTTTCTCTCTTCTGACAGGAAGTGAGGTCTCTTCTGGCCAAAGGAACCATCAAAAAGGTGCCGGCATCAGAAGTAGGTTGTAGTTGCTATTCTCGCTACTTTCTGGTACTGGAAAAGGACAGAGGCCTCTGCCTTGCACTAGGCCACCCTCTTAACTACTCAGCCCCCCCACCCCTCCCATGACGGATGAGCATCACTCCGCTTGCTCAGAGCCAGCAGGGGAAAAATAAAATTATATTCTGTCAGCGTCAAAACAGCCCGCTCAGGCCAATCCACGCGTTACTCTCATAGCATAAGAGCAGCGCTGGGATTTGCACAGGGAGTCTGTGATGCTGTCCCAGTGTCTGCTGGGACCATCAAGAAGATCACTGAGGCGGACGTGGTCGGCGGCCGGCAGCATCAGAAATGTTTCCTTTTTTATTACTATTAAACATCTCCTCCCCTTGCTCTTCCCTGCTGTGTCCCCTCCACCCACCCCACCAATTTTTGTTTGTGGCGGCAGCCACTGCAACTACTTCAGCAAAAAAGAAAAAAGTCAAGATACTCACCCTGTCTCAGGTTTTGTCTGCCCTCAACCCTGGAGACTGGGTGGTAGCGGTGAACTTGCTTAATGCCTACTTCCAAATCCCTGTCCTGCCTGCTCACAGGTGTTACCTGCAGTTCACTAAGAGCCATGAGCACCATCAGTTCTCTTCCAGGGGATCCTCATCAATAGTCATAAGCACTGAATATTCCCGCCCATGTGCGGGGAACCCTTAAATAATAAAAAAAATATGAAAAACATATATATACAGCTCTATATATATGTGAAAAAGGCAGGTGTGCCGAAACGCGTCAAGCGGATGAAATAAACTAAGAGCTGGATGGTGAAGCTTACCCCTGTGTCGGAGTCCGATTTCTGCAGTAGGAGCCGGGAGTGGTTGAATATATATATATATATATATATATATTCACTGAAAAAACCATGGGTTTCACACACGTTATAGTTAGGAATTAGCATTTAAAAAACCTTAGAAATTCAATGAAAAAACCAAAGGTTTCACACATGTTATAGTTAGCTGGACATTTCACTCGTAAAAAACCAATGAAATTCCCCCGTTATAGTTAGTTCAGATAACTATAACTCGCGCGCCCGCAATGCACTACTGATGACGTCACATATTACATCACTCATGACATGGTCAGTGACATCACTCATGACATCACTGATGACATCTCAAATGACATCACTGATGACATCATCCAGTGAATGTGTCTTTTTCTGAAAATTACATATGTTTTATACATGTATATCTCAAGGTCGATGGAAGAATCAATGGGTATATAAGTGTCTAAGTGGATGATTTGTTTTTGAAAAATTGATTGTATTACTGACTGATTAAGTGTATCTTATTGAATACATGGCTTACTGAGTAATGTTTAAATATGTAAATATCTGTATCAGTCTCTCACTTTGTGTATAAGTGGCTGCATGGGTTGGTGAGTAGCTACATGAGTGTCTATAGAGGTTATTAGTTGGTTTTTTGAGTATCACTATGAGTGTCTGAGTGTCTGTATGGTTCGGTGGGGGGTATTATGTAGTGCATAGGTGCATGAATGAGTGACTCACTCTTTGTATGTGTTGAAGACAGCATGTGTGCAGGACTGTATGGGTGGATGACTGTATGCATGGATGTGTTAGTGAGTGAATGACTGTCTCAATAGTGTCTTTATGAGTAACTACATATGTTTTAAACTAGTATATGTGACTATTGGTGTATATAAGTGAGTATATGTGAGAGTGAGAGATTGAAAGAGTTCCTGTATGAATAAGTATGTGTTTCTATAAGTGATTGTTAAAAAGACTAAGTATGTGTAAGTTTCTGTTAAAGTAAGTGTGCTGGTGTGTGTATAACTGTATATGCAAGTAAATGGATGTTTGTTTCTTTATTAGCATGAGTGACTATGTGTGTGAGTAACTCTATGGATGAGTGGAATTGTGTTACAGGATGTTTAGGTGTATGAGTACATATGATGTGTGAGTACATGTATGAGTGACTGTATAGGATTGTTGGTGGATGAGTGGATGTGTATGTGGATCTTAGAATTACTGAATAGGTTGTTGTAACTGTTATTGGTATGTCCATTGTTTTGAAAATTTTAGTGTCTATTTTTGAATGTTTGTATCAAAGGTTATTAGGGTGAGAGGAGGTCTACCACTCTGTCACAAGGATGATGTCATCAGTGATGTAATATGTGACGTCATCAGTAGTGCATTGCGGGCGCGCGAGTTATAGTTAGCTGAACTAACTATAACGGGGGAATTTCATTGGTTTTTTACGAGTGAAATGTCCAGCTAACTATAACATGTGTGAAACCTTTGGTTTTTTCATTGAATTTCTAAGGTTTTTTAAATGCTAATTCCTAACTATAACTTTTGTGAAACCCATGGTTTTTTCAGTGAATTTGCAAGGTTTTTTAAATGCTAATTCCTAACTATAACGTGTGTGAAACCCATGTTTTTTTCAGTGAATTTGCAAGGTTTTTTAAATGCTAATTTTTTTTTCTTTCTTTTTTTTTTTTTACATATTTTTATTTTAATTTTCTATCCTTTTTTAAAGACTATGGTTAAATTTTTAAAATTCTATAATATGTTTTTTTAAATATATTTTATAAAATAAACATGTAAAATTTATTAGCAATACATTTTTTATTTTTTTTTTATTTATTTTTTAGTACGCGTACCGTAAGCTTACGGTAAGCGTACGGTTTACGCAATGTCTGTAATTTTTCTACGCTGTTTGCGTATAGTTACGCAATTTGCGTAGCCGCGCGTACTCCGCGTGGGACGCGTACGCGTGTACGCTACACGCGCACTTTACGCGGAAGTGTCGGGTAGTGATTGTTATGCGCATGTGCGCAAGCGCGTGTCTTTTTTACGCGCATGCGTACTTTTGCCGTAAGCGTACCGTAAGCGTACCGTAAGCGTACGGTAGGTCATGTGATCATGAAACACAACTTTTGATTGGATGAAACTACTTTCAGTTCTAGAACTCTCCTACACCACACCCATTCCCCTCATTTCTGCTTGTGATCCCTTAGGAGAAGGAGCTGGGTTGTCTTTGTGATACGATGGCAGAACAGCAGAGCCCTTCTGAGAGTGAGGCTAGCACTAGCAGCACTACCTTGAGGCAGAGAGCGAGGAAACAAAAGACCTCTTATGTATGGGATTATTTTACTTTTCCTGAAGGCCAGCTAAAGGTAAATGCACCCTTAGTGACTTGCAAGCTGTGTCAGCGTGTACTTTCAAGAGGTAATCCTGACAGGAAGTATTCCTTTGGGAATCATACCATGATGAGGCACCTCAAGGATGTACACAAAAGGACACATGCTCGACTTTTTGGAGGTAACCCTTCAGTAAGTCAACCAAGCACATCCACAGCAGCTCAGCCTGGACCATCATCTGCAGGGCTGAGTCCTTCTTCTGCAGGTCAGGTGAGCCCTTCATCTGTGGGGGGAGCATCTCCTTTTGCTGGCCCTCAGGAAATTAACCCTCGATTTCTGAGGGTTGATATTCGATGCGCCTCTTGTCATGATCTAATTTGTCATAGGGAGACCAGTGTTTCCCTAGTGAACAACAAAATAGATCAGCACACTTGTCGCAGAGACTAATTTTCCCAATCTTTCTTTCCTCTGTCCCTGCATGAACACAACGGCTCTTTTAAGAGCCAACCTTATCTTTCATCTTTTTTTTATATATGTTTTTAAAAACTTTTTTTATTTTTTTTTTACCGTACGCGTACGGTGCGCGTAATTTTTTTTTTTTTTTTTAAAAAACACTAAAAATCAATTATCACATTACAAGGTCCTTGAGAGACTACAATTATTATTATTGACTTACCATACCCACTCAAAAAAATATTTATTCATTTGTTTTTAAAAAAAATTGCTTTAAAAATGGTTCTAGTTTTCGAAAATTTTCTATATCAATCTGAAAAAAAAGAAAAAAGTATTAATATTTTTTAAACATTTTATAATACAGTACACATATTTACATATTTATCAAAAAATATTTTTGCCTTATTTTTGCTGTTTTCAGAATATATTGCATTTCACTATAAATTGTGAAAGCAATTGCATTCATCATTTTACAGCGGGCAAAAAAAAATAACAATCTCATAGATTGTATTAAAAAAGCCCAGAATCTCTTTTTACTTAAACTTAACATTATAGAAATGCATAATATTCTAAAAAAATATCATCTAATATCAATACTTATTTCTTTAAAATACCGTCTGATATGTTTGTTTCAGAAGTATAATCACAATATTATATCTCAAATAACTCCACATTACATCTGGTTCCATTTCCTTTAGGCCAAATAGTAATTTTAAAATTCTTTTTTGATTAAATTTCCAATGGTAATCCAATAAAATTCTAAAGTTTTATTTGTACAGATCTCACCGATTCTCTGTAACATATTGGTTCCCGAAAGATTTATTAATAATTTATTAAGTCCACAATAGAATTGGTTACCTTTCCACATGGCCAAATAGTAATTTAAAAAATCTTTTTTGAAAAAATTTCCAATGGCACTCCAATAACATTCCAAAATTTAAATTGTGCAGATGTTACCGATTTTCTCTAAATTTTTGGTTTTCGAAAGTTTCATTATAAATTAAAAAAGTCCACATTACAATTGGTTATCTTTCCATTAGGCCAATTGATAATTTAAAAAATCTTTATTTTTGAAAATTCCAATGGTAATCCAATCAAATGGTAAAATTGTTTTGTCCAGATCTTGCCAAGTCTCTCTAAAATTTAGGTTTCAGGAAGATTAGATAGGAATTTGCTAAATCAAAAGGCAAACGTTGCTTAAAAACCAATTGGGAATCATTACACAGTGTCCAGCCTTTTTCACATTTAAGATAAACTGTGTAATGTCCAGAAGTAACAGTAGGTCCTTCATGGAAAATTATTGCAACAGTTACAAAAGTTTTTCCTGAAATTGATAATTGCTGTCCTGTAAACTTCTTTATTAAAGTATCCAATTTTGAACCATCAGCTCTACATCGTTGCATCATTAAAATTACATACTGTCCGTATTCCTTTAAAATTAATGTTGAAAACATGTCAGATTGACACTCACCGCATTGCATGCTATGATTAGCATCTTTAACTAATTTAGCAAAAGTGACTGTTTTAGTCTCTGGCAATGTCAAAAAAATAAACCTTTCATTATCAACATTAGAGCCACATATATAATAACAGTTTTCACAACTATGTTCCCATTTATAAGAGAGACCAAATAAATTATCAATTGCAACTTCTTCTTCTTCCAGTACCTGAAGAAAAAACATCAAAAATTCGTGTGCATCTTGCTGTTCATTTTGAGAAAACTGTGTTCGTCCTGAACATACATCTAAAAGTTTTCTAATTTCAGTAGCACTTTCTATTTGAGTTTTATCATCACTCAGCTTTTGAAAAAGGAGACTCAGCTCTGAACAGAATCTTTTTCCCTGATTTACTATTATCTGCTCTTGCAAACTTTCCAGATAAAATGCAACATTCAGCACTACATTTGCGTAGCAGTTGACACCAGAGCTATTTTCAAAATGACATCCTACAACCTGTTCTTCTTTTTCCTTACTCTTTTTGCTTGCAATTACATCACTCCTCTTTTTTTTCCTCCTCTGTATATCTTCATCACAGATATTCTCATTTCTCCTTTTACGAGAAACTACACGTTTCTCCAACACAGGATACTGACCTAAATGAGGAGCATAGCTTCTTCTTAATCTATTATACTCCTTTACACAATTTGTATCAGCACTAACTTTTGAGTCATCAAAGTCTATCATGAATAAACCTGATAATGTTTTCACTCGTGACAAAGCAACATATGCCATACCTTCTTTGAACACAGTTGAACCAATGTTCACAAATGCACAATCTACAGTCAATCCTTGAGACTTGTGAATAGTTACAGCATATGCTAGCGAAAACGGAAACTGCTTCCTACGTACATATAAGTCTTTCACAAGCATGAAACGAACTGAACAACGACAAATGTCTTTAACTTCTTCTATCTGATCAAATTTTATTTTTAAACATTCAATTCCATCTTTTTTCCGATAATTAATAAAACCCACAACTCTTCCCATAGCTCCATTAACTAAACCTTTTTCAACATCCAAATTTCTCCTTAAAAATACTCTACAGTTCATGCAAACATATAGATTTTTTTCTAATCCAGCTGTTTTGGAAATGTTCTTCTCTAGTGAATCCAATTTATTTTTCAGTGTGCCTGTTACTGTGACAGTAATTCTTCCATCCTCAATTTTGTCCACTGCTTCTAATTTCCTGATCTCTTCCTTTTCCAATTTCAAAAGCTCCTCATTGAATATTGAGCATTCACGTAGAGTTGGCATTAAGCAGATGATACTTTTCTTTTCTGCAATGTTCTTGTATATCTTCTCTGCAACTATTTCTTCCTTTGGAAATAAATTATGTAGCAGCCGACTCTGTAATGCTTTTTTGCCAACTTCTGTGAGTAGTCCAATTCTGATATCTTTCAGAATACTTCCATATTCTTCATCGCTTGCTTGCCTCATATTAGTAGTAAGTTCCTTGTACTCAAAGAAGGACCAAATATTTGTATTTCCGATGCTTCCCAATGACTTCTTTGTGTCTTCATGTGTCACAGTATTAAACACTGGTTGTCCTTTAACTGGAGTAAGTTGCAAAAGATCTCCAAAAACTATGATGTGTTTTCCACCAAATAACATGTCATAGTCTGTCTTCAGAATTTGCTGCATTCTTAAATGCACAAAGGCAAGCATTAAGTTTGAAACCATGCTCACCTCATCAATAATGAGAACTTGCATCTTCTTCAAGACTCTTGAAACTTCCAAGGATGCTTCTCCAGTTAGCTTGTTGTATTGTATTTTGTTCTCATGCTCCACTGGTAACATTAGCAAACGATGTAAAGTGATTCCTTTTATGTTATATGCTGCTAACCCAGTTGGAGCAGTAACCACACAAGACAAAGTAGAATCCGTTTTTTGCTGTAGGTAGCTTCTGATGACTTTAATTAGGAAACTTTTTCCAGTTCCAGCTTGTCCGCTTACATACATCCTGATTGGATGAAATGATGTGCATGAGCACTCTTTTTTTTCATGTAGAAATCCGTGATCAATTTTGTTTCTGATCTCTTCATAAATTTGTTGCTGCTCTTCGTTCAGTTGTGTTTCCAAATTTTGTAAGTCTATAAATTCTTCTTGAGCTTGATTCATAGCCATTTCCACTTCATTCATGGCTATTGATGCTTCATTTTCAACGATTGGTTGTCCTAGGGGATCTTGACTGAGTGTTTCTGAACTTTGGCTGTCCTGAGAACTGTCTCTAGCTATTTCTGCTGCAATTGTAGTTTCCTGTTCAATTTCTTCATTTAACATTTGCAGATAACTTGAGAATGTACTGCATTGTATGCTGTCTTTGCAAGCATTAAAAGAATCTTCATAGCTTTGAAATTCTCCCAGTAGTTCATCCTCTGTACGCCATGGTTTAAACAACTGTAACAGAGCCAAGTAGTAAAATTCCTTCTTGTCAGTAGTGTCGCAACTCAGCTTCCTGTGATTTATCAAACTTCCTTTTGTTTGCTTCACCAAACATCCTTCCTCACCAATGACTTTATATTTTCCATTGTTGATGTCTTCTGCGGCTTTCCGTGAATAAATGTAGTTCTGCAGCACTTCATAGAGACACATGTTCTCCAGATGTTGACTTCTCTTGGGATAATATGTGTCCAACATGTTTGATTTCAAAATATCTGTACTTTCTGGGTCATTCTCGGCCAAATATTCAATTTCTCCAACAGATTTTAGTACCCGATTTCTCATTGCTGCAAGGCCTAAACTTGCCCAAATTATTCTTCTTGACTTCGAGTAGAGACTTGCAGAAGATAACCTATCTGAACATTCGTAGGATCCAATTTCTCGATGCGATAACATCTTCAAACTGAAACTATACAGCTTCTTACTGACAGTCTTCTCGTGAGAAATCTCTTCCCACATTTCCTTCAATTCTGTTTTTTCTGATTTTGTAATGTAAGACGTTACATATCGAGCAACAGCAATGGAATTGTCAGCTACATACTGTATATCCATGTTAGCGTTCCACATGGATAAAATGACTGGGTTGTAGTCATTTATATTTTTTGATTCTTCTTTTCTTTTAAGGTTGTAGGTATTCTTAGGTGATTTTCTTGTGATAGTATGTCTCACAGCTGACATAAAACTGTTTACTCTTCCATTTGAAAGAACAGGTCTAGGAAATCCAAATCGACATTTAGTGTAGTATTTATCTTTGCTCTTATATTTCCGTCGACAGTATTTTCCACACCGATGACTTTGGAAACGTAAAACTTGCTCCTTTAACTTTTTCTCTTCTGTGCTTTTTGGTATAGCACATGTTGCATATTCTTCAATGTAAGATAACACTGCTTCATCAGTATCTGTTCCAAACTTTGGGGCATCCTTGATCCACAACAGCATATGAATATGAGGAGCACCTCTTGCCTGGTACTCTTTTCTCCAAAAGAAATCTACTACTTCTCCAAGAGGTGGATTTTTTTTATTGCAGATGAAGGACATCATAGCCTCAAATCTATGATTGAAATATCTGCAAACATTAACCGGATCCAATGAGCACAGTTCTCCTGCTGTCTTGTATTCGATGTTTTTAATGTTTGAATTTGCCTCTCGTAGAAAATCCAGTAAATCATCCCAAGCGTACTCCGCACAGCTTAGGGTAACGAACCATGTTGGTGTTCCTAAATTCCGTAACATGCATTTTAATTCACCATGGCGTCGGTACCAATATTCATTTGTCCCACGCTGACAAGCCATCAGATTGATCAGTTGTGTTTCCAAATGATCATCTCGGTGCTGCACTTTCTCCATAAAATCCTTAGCAGACACATTTTGTAAATGTACTCCACTTTTTAAAATGTGATTTACTGCATAAGACAGTGCAGACAAGTCGCTTTCAAATAAAAGATGGAACAAATAAGGAATACTTTGTCGAAATCTGGGATCTTCAGCATATAGTCTTGTAGTCCGATACTCAGAAGCTGGAATCTGTTCCGGACGTTCATCGTATCGTCCTCCTTTTCCTTTAGGAAACAGCTGGGGAAAACATCGAGCTTCCAAGCTCTCCTCCCATACACTCACGGGACTTCCTTTTGCTTTCTTCATCTGAAAGAGATCAATATTGTCTCCCATAACTTCTTTTGAATGAAGAGGATGTATGCTAAAATGTTCATAAATTTCTTCTTCCTTTGACTTGTCCACTTTTTCAATTTGTCCAGTTGGTGTTTCTGTGTCTTCTTGTAAATCTTCTTCTTCTTCTATATAAATTGATTCATACCATTTGTTATTCCTTTTCAAATACAAATTTGCTCTTTGTACTTTCCGTACATCTACCAGCTCCTGCCAAATCTTCTTATTCTTTGTAGGTACACCATTAACCAGAATAATTAATGGTTCAGTTTCCAAAGTATCCGCATCAATAGTTTCCATATTTTCTTTCAAATCCAAGGGCAAATACACCACTCTACCTTTTAAACCTCTCAGTAAATCAGAAGGAGGTAATTTACCAGTTTTGGGCTCCATACGTACTATGGTCTGGAACGGATGAACACATTGAATGAGTATAGACTCATATGTATTTAATTCAGAAAGTTCAGCAGGAATAGCATCCAATTCTAAATTATTATGTACAGCTCTGGTCGGCATTCTATTTTCCTCTAACTTGTTGTAACAGTATTTACAAATACGCTGTACTTCACCCAATTCAAAACAATTTTCAAGAAATATATATGTGGCAAAATCCTTCCACTTATAATTATCTTCATTTTCACTCTTTCTGTAGAGATCAACATACCTGGTTTGTTTTCTATAATGAGTTCTGCGGCAACAAATACAAGTAATATTTGGTCTTTCATTAGAGATTATTGCAAATTTTGTTATGTGATCATTAAATGTCTTACTTACAGAGGGTTCTACATTCTCTTCCACTTCTTCCTCATTTACTGTGTCCTTCTCTGCACTGTTTTGTTCAGGACCAAAGTAACAAAACTGAATTTCATCAACAACCTTCTCTACATCTGATACCGTTCCACGGAACAGAGCCCTATTCAATTCATCTAACTTTATTGCTGGACTTTTAGCAAAATACAACCGTCTCACAAACTTTCTCATTTCAGTATGATGAACAGCCAGCATCCTAAAATGATGGAAAACACTATTACACACTTTTCTAGATAGACAAGCCAGAGAATGACCCTGCAAACCAGTATTCTCTCTCACTCTGCATGGATCTAGACTTTGAAGCACCTTAATCTTCTGTTTTATACTTTTTTTACTAAATTCTCTTAGAAACTCACGAAATTTGTCAATAGATTCCTGACGCACAGTGCAAATACTACTACAATTCCAAGTGTACACTGGGGCTTTAGGACGTCTCCCCATAGCCTCATCTGCCATCACTTGTACCTCATCTCTTGGAACCATTATCTCCTTCTCCATTATGCAACCATTTTTTACTTCGTAAGCACGACCTCTGGTGTCAACTGCATGCAGCAAACTATTACTTTGAAAATAGCTCTCTTCATTAAAAAAAGGTTCACTACTTGAACTATGCATCCACTTTCCTAAAAACACTTTACAAAAGTTTGTTCTGTTCACTACTCTTTTCCTTTTGCTATGTGATTTCAGTACATTAACCATTTTGTCTAATGTACGCATCCTATTCAAAATTAAAATGAATAGTTTCCTTTTTAATTCTAATGCCTTTGCTGCAATGGCTTCAATTTCTTTTTTTCTTTTATAAAACTTACTCTTTTGCTTATATTTCTTCACATCCTTTATCATATTGGACATAACTCTTCTCTGAAACATTTTTCTACGTATCTCTTTAAACGCTGTTTTTCTATTTATGTAAATCTTTTCAGTTGCAGAAGGTATATTTGCATTAACTAAATTCTCAATTTTTTCCTGTCCTTTTCTTTTCAAAACATTCTTTCCAGTACAGACATTTTGTACATTTTTCATTCTTTTGAATATATTTTTTAGAAATTGTTTTTTCTGCTTACCAGAAGATTTTTTCTTTTTCCCAACATGAGCATCTTCTACTAACTTTGGTCCTCCAGTTGTCTTCAAATATAGTTTTTTTTTGTGAGTTTTTTGAACTCTGGATTTTGTAGGCATCTTAAATTTTGTTCACTGCTCTTCAGCAACACCTGAAAAAAACTAAAAAAAAATTCCTTTATTTTATTTAAATATATTACTACATTTCTTTTCACAATAGTCACAAAACGAAATTTCTTTGCCAATTTGAATGCACACTTACTGCTCTTTTTTTTTGGCAAGTGATAATCACTTTTACAGACTGACACATTATAAATCCACTTTTCAGATTTTTTTAAATGCACATGTCCAGACTGCTTTTTCAGACCACCACCATGTGTATCCTGGGTGACTGCCTACACTCCAGCAAGGGCAACCAGCCTTACTGATGCTGAATGTCTTTGCATTACAGACTGAAACCTCAAACCCCACTCGCTTGTAAATACTGTGCATGATTATACATGGAAAGGAGCTGGGTGTGTGCTAAGAGTCTGCTTCTGCACCAAAAAATCGCTCCCCCTTTTTCCTACTAATGCAACTGTGAAATCACCAGAGCAAAACGCAATAAATCTCTGCCTGTAATTCCTATTTGCACACAGAGTCATGTTTTCACATTAGTCACAAAACGAAATTTCTTTGCCAATTTGAATGCACACTTACTGCTCTTTTTTTTTGGCAAGTGATAATCACTTTTACAGACTGACACATTATGAATCCACTTTTCAGATTTTTTTAAATGCACATGTCCAAACTGCTTTTTCAGACCACCACCATGTGTATCCTGGGTGACTGCCTACACTCCAGCAAGGGCAACCAGCCTTAGTGATGCTGAATGTCTTTGCATTACAGACTGAAACCTCAAACCCCACTCGCTTGTAAATACTGTGCATGATTATACATGGAAAGGAGCTGGGTGTGTGCTAAGAGTCTGCTTCTGCACCAAAAAATCGCTCCCCCTTTTTCCTACTAATGCAACTGTGAAATCACCAGAGCAAAACGCAATAAATCTCTGCCTGTAATTCCTATTTGCACACAGAGTCATGTTTTCACATTAGTCACAAAACGAAATTTCTTTGCCAATTTGAATGCACACTTACTGCTCTTTTTTTTTGGCAAGTGATAATCACTTTTACAGACTGACACATTATGAATCCACTTTTCAGATTTTTTTAAATGCCCATGTCCAGACTGCTTTTTCAGACCACCACCATGTGTATCCTGGGTGACTGCCTACACTCCAGCAAGGGCAACCAGCCTTAGTGATGCTGAATGTCTTTGCATTACAGACTGAAACCTCAAACCCCACTCGCTTGTAAATACTGTGCATGATTATACATGGAAAGGAGCTGGGTGTGTGCTAAGAGTCTGCTTCTGCACCAAAAAATCGCTCCCCCTTTTTCCTACTAATGCAACTGTGAAATCACCAGAGCAAAACGCAATAAATCTCTGCCTGTAATTCCTATTTGCACACAGAGTCATGTTTTCACATTAGTCACAAAACGAAATTTCTTTGCCAATTTGAATGCACACTTACTGCTCTTTTTTTTGGCAAGTGATAAACACTTTTACAGACTGACACATTATGAATCCACTTTTCAGATTTTTTTAAATGCACATGTCCAAACTGCTTTTTCAGACCACCACCATGTGTATCCTGGGTGACTGCCTACACTCCAGCAAGGGCAACCAGCCTTAGTGATGCTGAATGTATTTGCATTACAGACTGAAACCTCAAACCCCACTCGCTTGTAAATACTGTGCATGATTATACATGGAAAGGAGCTGGGTGTGTGCTAAGAGTCTGCTTCTGCACCAAAAAATCGCTCCCCCTTTTTCCTACTAATGCAAATATAAAATTACCAGAGTTGTACACAATAAATCTCTACCTATATTTCCCAACATGTGTAACCTGGGTGACTGCCTACATTCCACCAAGGGCAACCAGCCTTAGTGATGCTGAATGTATTTGCATTACTGAGTCCAACCTCAAACCCTTAAACTATTCATTTTTTATACCAATACACCTTAATTTATCGTGAAAACATAGTCCATATTATTTTACATGTTCCTCACATTTAAATTTCTCCCAAAACAGAAAATAATAAACGCAACTTCAACAAAAAGAATTACATTTCTATTATTCATTTCTTAATTTACCATATACATCCCCTCTCAAACTCTAACCTCACCTTTAAAATTAGTTAGTTGTGAAAGAAATGTGGCACTCAAACAGCAGATTATCAGAGCCAGGATCTCTGTTCTCTACACCTCTCTCCTCTCAGCAGAACCTGATAATGGCAAAGTTTCCCTCTATTTTTCCACACATATACATGTAAGTTTCAAATCTCAGTGCTTCCCCCTTTTTTTCAAATGTAATCACACATTTCTATTGGTTGAAAACCAACCCTTTTCCAAAAGTACCCTGCCCCCAACTTGACTTCTGCCTAGTACCCTTCCCCCAACTTGACTTCTGCCTGCTACCATAGCAACAGCTCATGGAACACTGCTGTGTGGAGTTAGGTCAGAAGTTCGCCACACAATGTTTCAATTCCACAGAGCAAGAGTGCTTGACTTTTCAAACCTAACAGCAAATCCATAGTACTGTTCTTTGGTAACACATTTTTCTGTACCAATACAAAACATGCTTCTATTAATTTACACATACAGCCTAGTTTTTATTCTAGAATGGTATGAAACAGCCAATCAGTTCTTTTTGTTTTGAAAAAAATATGTATGCCTCCATTTCCAAACTGTCTTTCTTTTCATATTGCCATTCTACTGAAAGACACCTCCTGAGTGCATCCAGTTCTCCTTTGAAGATGTTCACAGTGTGGATTGTAGGGCACAGCTATGTCTTCTGGAGTGAAAAGTTTGCAGAGAAAACAGGTATGGTGAGAGACCTTGCTTTGCCAAATGTAGACATTAAATGGATTGGTCAGAGAGGGTTAAAGTGGCACCAATTGATGCCATTGGTGAAATCCTTCATGCAAATCCAACACCCTGACCTCATAATAGTGCACTGTGGTGGCAATGACCTAGGCACTTTGACTGGGGTAGGTCTGGAAATGCTTATGAAGGACACCTTTGCACAACTGTTTTCACTTTTCCCTAAAACTGCCTTTGTGTTTTCTAACATATGCCAAAGGCAAAAATGGAACTGGTCCAATCATTTCTGTCCGCAGATTGACAAAGCAAGAAAGCACGTCAACAAATCTGTTTCTGCTTTCCTCCGTGACTATGGTATGGGTTCCATTTACCACAACAACTTGCGTTACGACATGCAAGACATTTATAGAGGAGATGGTGTGCACTTCAATGATGAAGGGAACAGAGTCTTCCTCTTGAACCTTAGACTCTGCATCGGTACTTACTTGTAGGTACCACAAAAAAATCACTTAATAAACACAACGGCTCTTTTTAGAGCCCCCTAATATCTAAACACTTAAATCTGAATTTCATTTCTTTTTTGTATTTTTTTTTTACCGTACGCTTACCGTAAGCTTACCGTACGCGTACCCCGTGATTTTTTTTAAAATCAATAAATGTTTCCTTTGTACTTTTCTGTCCTTCTTTGACCCCCTTACAAATGTTAGGGGGTCTGTAACTCTCTCCCTTGCCCCCTTTTCAAGATATCACTCTTTTTTACCGGAGTGAAATACACAAAATGGCGGCCGCCGCTTCCTGGTTTCGGCCGATTCGAATGTTTACTAAGATCTAACAGCCAATCAGAATCGCGCTCGCGCACGCCACCGTACGCGTACGGTAAGCTTACGGTAAGCGTACCGTAAGCTGGCTCAGATATATATATTGATTTAAAGGCTATTTTCTCAGAATCTACTGAACAGATTTACACCAAACCTACAAAAGGCACTTCCTTGACCTGAGGACTACCTCTCTGCCAAATTTCTAGTAATTCTGTTCAGCCGTTCGGGCTGTAGCCCTGTCTAAAGGTCCTATGGAAAAATGCATGGGAAAAACGCGTTTTGGGACCCCCCTTTTATCTCAGCCCCCGCTTGACGAATCCCCCCGAGACTTTCAGGGTAGGAGCGGAGCGTAGCGCCCCACCTATTTTGAGAAATTTGCGAGGATTCGTCGACCGGCGCCAAAGTTATTCCAAATAGAATGTTGCGGATTTCCTATGGAAACAGGGTCCTAACTATAACTACCTACTGGCGACCGCCAGTAGGTAATATATATATATATATATATATACATATAGGAGGCTAAACAATGCAATAATAATAATAAATAAATGAATGCATTTGCAGATACACAATGTAAATATATACCACAGGAGTACAAGTACACTTGAACTCTTTTTAATGAGTAAACTCATGAAAAACTGCGCAAAAAAGCAAGCATTGTTAGCCTACAGGCTGCATTGTAAAGGAATAGCATAGAAACTGAAAGCCATTGTACAGAAAACTGGCACCGTGCCTTTAAGGCAGCCATGACCCCTAGCTTCCGATCATGCCTCAGGGGTGACAGTTAGGTCAGTTGTTCTTTCCGGCTCCTTCTGTCAGGACCCTGGATTCACAGCTCTCTCTTTTTTGACTTTTCTGTCAAAAATACCTTGATTTTCTGTGGGTTTTTTGCCTTCACTCGACGTCTTTTGACCTTAGAGTTTTGTTTAAACCATCTTTTTCGGACAGAAAGAAAGTTTTTCTGTCAAAAATGCCTTCTTTGTTTTACTCTTGCCCAGCCTGTGGCAAAAAGAAGGCCAAGTCAGACACACATGATGTGTGCATCCTCTGCCTCCCTGAGTCTCACTCTCCTTCCTCCTGTCAACACTGTAGGAACTTATCTAGAAGAACCATCAAAGACAGGGAGAGAATTCGACTTTATGGCTTCTCTGAGAGAGGTAGGTCTCCAGTGCGGAGAAAGAAGAGAACGCGATTGACGTCAAGGAGCAAGATTCCGATATGTTCTCCTTCAGCGTCGGTCTCGATGTTGAAGTTACCGGCGGCGGAAAAACAGTCGTCGTCGAAGGCTTCGGTGACGCAGGAGCGTCACTCTTCAACTTCGAGGGCCAAGTCTCCAATGACAATAGAGAAGCGTCCGGCGTCGAGACAAGATCCTCCGCCGATGACCCTTCAGTGACGATCAGCGTCGAGACACAGTTCGTCGTAGCACCGACGGTCGACATCGAGGCAGAGATCTTCGGCTTCGAGGAGTAAGACATCATCACCGATGTCGAGACTGAAGATTCCGTCGACCTCTCATCGCAGGTCGACGTCAAGACACAGGTCGTCAGAACACCAACGATCGACATTGAGGCAGGGGCTTCTGTTGGCGTCAGCAAGGCATTCGACGTC
The DNA here is from genome assembly GCF_964204655.1 of Triturus cristatus. Lineage (NCBI taxonomy): Eukaryota > Metazoa > Chordata > Amphibia > Caudata > Salamandridae > Triturus > Triturus cristatus. The sequence goes on along the minus strand of NC_140586.1, from coordinate 79,360,979 downwards.
GAGGTATGGGTCTCGGCGGTTTCGCAAACGACATCGAAGCAGAGTCCTCCGTCGAAGGAAAGACGTTTGACGTTGAGACAGAAGTTTCCATCGAAGAGAAGACGATTGACGTCGAGGCAGAGCCCTCCGTCGAAGAAAAGAAGATCGATGTCGAGACAGGGGTCTCCCTCGAAGAGAAGACAATCGACGTCGAGGCAGAGCCCTCCGTCGATGAGAAGACGATCGGCGTTGAGGCAAAGGTCTCCGTCAATACAGCCGGCGTTAAGGCAGAGGTCTCCGCCGGGAACGGGAAGGTCGACGTCGAGACAGAGATTTCCCTTGCGGACGACGTCAAGGCAGAAGTCTCAGTCAGTGTCAGTTCCTTTAAGCCTTTCTCCGTCTCCATCATCGGCGTCGAGAGCTGGCTCCCACCGTTCCATCTCCAATTCTGGATCTCCGGAGGTGGTGATCTCGTCATCAAGTAACCAGATTTCTCCCTCTGGACATCAACGTTCAGTTGAAAGGTCTCATCCAGAGGGGCGAGAATCTCCTTCCACATGTTGCTGTCCTGTAAGAGCAGAGAGGAACCCATCTATTCACCTCTCACCCAGATGGATGCGACCTCCGCACCACTGGGCTGATCCTACACAATCGGCAGGCGCTCGGCGCGATTCGAGCCCTCTTCGCAGGTCTCCTCTGGCTTGCCTGGTACAGGCTGTGGATCTCTCTCTGCTAAGAGATAGAGCCTGCACTCACACTCCTGCACCTTCCTCCAGGAGGAGATCAAGATCACACAGCAGAAGGAGAAGGTGCAGATCTCCAATGCTTTCCACCTCCTCAACACACTCCTCAGAAAGAGACTACTTGCCCACCCTTACCAACAGTCCACCGTCAAGGATCTCTCCGGTGGACGATGTTAGCACGTTCCAAGACGTGTTTTCCAGGGGAGCTAACAAGCTGAACATTCCTATTCCAACTCAGCAGAGCTCGTCGTGGTAATTTTCATAACTTTACACCAGAGGGCTGCTTCTAGACCCTTACTTCCATTGATACCGGGGCTTCTCCAGCCGGTTATGGACATCTTCCTCATGCCGGCAACCCTCAAAACCGCACCGGCGAGAATTCTAAAGAAATATCGCCCACCGGAGGGGGACCCTTTATTCCTAAAGTCCGATCCACCACCGGACTCTGTGATTATCGCTGCGGCTAGGAAGACCCACTCAGTGGCCTCCTCGTCTACAGTACTACCAGACAAGGAGAACAAGATGCAGGATTCGTGGGGGAGAAAAGTATGTGGCACATCCGCCTCCATGCTTAAGGTCTCCAGTGCATCGGCGCTCTTGGAGCGCTACGATAGATCTCTGTGTAACTTTCTCCAACGCTTCACGGAGAAACTTCCCAGGGAAGACCATAAGGACTTTGAGGAGGGCTGCTTGGTGGCGAACCAAGTAATCAGTGCTGCAGCGGATGGGGCTACACTCTCAGCCCATTCCTACGCCCATGGGATTTGCGACAGAAGATCATCCTGGCTTCGCCTCACAGCACTGAAACCAGAAGCGCAGTTCCAGATCCTCAATCTCCCTTTCTCCGGCTCATCTTTATTCGGTACTCACACGGATGAGGAAATGGCCCAGATGAAGACTGAGCTGGATACCCTGAAAGCGGTGGGGCTGGAGAAGAAAAAGGAGTTCCCCCTCATTGGCAAAAACACCAAAACCAGCAGGGTCAACTAAAATCCCAGTATCGAGGCCGTCGATCCTCCAGAGGAAGAGGAACAAATCGCCAGTCCTCTACATCTAAGGATGGCTCCAGCCAAGCAATGAGTGCCCGCTTCCTACATCACCATCCACCACTCCAGTGGGGGGAAGTATTGCAAGTCATCTGCAAGAGTGGCGAGCTATCACGAAGGACCAGTGGGTGTTAGCTACGCTGCAGAATGGGTACTCTCTACGTTTTTGACATCGTCCGCCCTCGATCCCTCTGGTGCCATCATCGTGCCACCAGATCAACATGCTGCAAAGGGAAGTGACGATCCTTCTACGCAAGTCAGCCACAGAGAAGGTGCCAAAATCACAAAGAGGTCGAGGAGTCTATTCAAAATACTTTTTGGTAAAGAAAAAAGGTCGCAAATCAGAATACAGGCCCATTCTGGATCTGCGAGCACTCAACAAGTCCATCCAGCTGTAGAAATTTCACATGTTGGCTCTCCACCAAATATATCCTCATCTCCGACAAGGGGATTGGATGTGTTCGCTGGACCTACAAGATGCCTACTTTCACGTACCGATAAGTCAGCATCACAGGCAATACCTACGATTCCTAGTCAGATCGTCCCACTATCAATTCAAAGTGCTGCCCTTCAGACTGAAGTCAGCTCTCCTAGTGATCACGAAGTGCATGGCAGAAGTGGCAGCCACTCTGCAATGCTGAGACATCTTTGTCTATCCTTACCTGGACGATTGGCTGCTGAAAGGCTCCTCTCCTCAGATTGTGAGGAACCATTCCGGCAGTGCCTAAATCTTTGTCAACAACTGGGCCTCCATGTGAATTTCATAAAGTCGACACAGCAGCCCACACAGAGAATCCACTACCTGGGGGCTATGATAGACTCCGAGCTAGGAAAAGTGTTTCCTTCGGAGGAGAGACAATTATCCATCACACAGAAAGGCAGACAGATTTTAAGCAGCAACCTGTCTTCGGTGCGTCAGATCTCCTCCCTGCTAGGGTCTATTGCATCCTGCATTTTTATGGTCCCCAATGCCAGGCTGAGAATGCGTCCTCTACAGCAGGATCTGGAGGACAAATGGGATCAGCGGACATCTCACTGGGAAGACAGAATCTATCTGTCACACGCAGCCAGAGCATTCATCCCGTGGTGCATGAAGGACAACCTGAGACTAGGGGTTCCGTTCCATCAAACTCCTCCTTCTCAGACTCTAATCACAGATGCATCCCTCCAAGGATGGGGGGCTCACATGGGGTCTCGCCAGACGCAAGGTCTATGGTCCTCAAAAGAGCAACTGTACCACATAAATATGTTGGAACTAAGAGCTGGCTCTCAAGGCTTTCCTCTCTTCGATTCAGACGAGTTCCATCCTACTACAGACGGACAATACCACCACCATGTACTACCTAATCAAACAGGGGGAACTCACTTGAGGACATTCTCTTTGGAAGACCCTTTGGCACTGGCTCCTAGCAAGGTATCTATCCATCACAGCGGTTCACCTGCCAGGAGAGCAGAACTCTCAAGCGGATGCCCTCAGCTGGCACTTCGAGGACCAGCACGGCTGGGTTCTCAACGACGAGGTGGTCGAAGACATTTTCCAGGTTTTGGGTCATCCAGATATCGACCTTGTAGGAGAGTGGCATCGACTGCATAGTTGCCCCCAACTTTTTGCTGATGTTTTGACTGTTTTCTGACTCTAGCCAGGCTGTGGCCCTGCTGTCCAGGACCCCAGCCTATCTGCTGCCTCTCTAAACTGATGTGAGTACCCTAGGTACCTACCAATTGGATACTGAGGACACCCTATCAGCCCCTTGTAGATGGTACCCTAGGTACCCAGGGCATGGGTCCCTCAGAGGTCTACCAGGGGCTGCAGCACTTATTGTGCTACCCTTGGGAGAGCCATACAAACTGACACCACCAGACCACTACTCTAGTCTGGGTAAGGTGGTGCTTGCACCCCTTACAGGGATATAGGTATCCTGTATCCCACTTAATACAACACATATATCCTCCTAGGTCACCCCTAAGGCAGACCTTGCTAATCCTACAAGGCAGGGTGCTGAGATATGTGTGAGGAGGAACCCCTACCTGAGTAGGGCCCCTCTGCAACCTTCGTAAAACTATTGCTGGGTTGTTTGTAGTGCAGCCATACCATATAACTCTTAACCGCATTATAAGTAATCGCGTGATAACTTGAGAGGGGCTGCACAGAACCATGTTGTGTTTGGTGTCAAACATGTAGGAATCATACCCCCAATCCAACCATGGGAGTGAGGGCATGATTCCCCCTGCTAGAGGGGCGATATGGTAAAAGCGGCAGATTTTAGACACCAATTTAAAAGTGCACACGTAGTACAAAATGGATGCTACCCGCCACCCACACGACTCTGGCTGCCTGTTGCTGGGCAGAACTCCAGCCACGGCAGCTGGACAATAGGGATCTTGTTGCAGGTAGGTGCTCCCACCTCCCCAGACAGACTATGTGGATTGGAACTGGGTGGGTGCACCATAGGATGTCTTTCAGACTTGCACGTAGGCTTCTCCAGTGCCTACTTCTGCATACACCGCCTCAAACCGGTTCAGGGGCATCTTGTCCCCTGCCCAGGCGGGAAAACACACAAAGGGGAGAGGGTGTAGCCACCCTTTCCCGCCTGAACTCTCATTGGTGGGCTCTGATCTAGACACTCCCCTAATCCTTGGATAAAGGTGAATACAGGGTCCCCAGAGCCTCAGATCAATCTTGGACTTCACAGACTTGAACCTTCGACTTGCTGCCGCACAGCTGAATGAAGAAATCTCCCTTGGGGTAAAGGAGTTACCCTCCTGCTTGGCAGGCACCTGAAACACTGCAAGTGACCCGGTTGGAACTCCACTGCTCCTACGGACATCGAAGACTTCTGCCTACCCTGAGGTGGGTTTCCAAGCATCCCAGAGGCCAGTGAGTGTGCACAGCAAAGCTCAGCACCGTGGACCCCGTGGGTGCCGAGATCCCCAATACCCCAGGACACCGGCCACCTCTTGCACAGCACACAACCCCGACCAGTGGGGAGGTTGTGCTTTGGCCCATTATTGAGCCAACCTCTCAGCATCATCTTGCCAAAGATCGACGTCCTAGCCCGCTCCGGCGATTCGTGGGTGCATCTTTACACATGCCAAATTGCTGCCTCCCGCGGTCCCTTGTCTCTCGACTGGTGGGCCCTAGCGGAGGTCAATCTTCACTTTCAAGGGCTCCCCTGGTTGCTCCAGGCCTGCTCTTCAGTCTCCTTGCTGGAGACCTCGCTCAGACCTCGTGGGTCTGCACCAGTAGCTGTTTCTTGATTCTTGCGTGGGTTGTGGTTGCCAAGGCTTAGTGGATCCATTCCGGACACTAACACCGCAGTGACCCTCATCCTACGTGGGACAGTTGCCCTCCAGAAGCTGGCCTTCCTTGAAGCCTCCTGGACCCCGTGGCTGACGATCCAAGCTACCCATCTTCCACCTGGAAGCACCCGACATTGAAGGGCTCTTTCTCCTGAGCCCCCTGGTCACTGTGCCGTGACCCAGACTCTGTCCCCTCTGATTTCAGGTCCTTACCTTCAAGATCTACATCTTCAATCTGCACGACATCGACGACGCTTCACGCCAGCAGCAGTTCTTCACCTTTTTCCATTGAAAACGAGATCGCGACCCGACATCGAAAACGACCTATGCACCCGGATTCCCTATGGCAGGTAACAGTGGTACCTCGGTACTGTCGTGGGTGTGGGCCCTCCAAGAGCTTAACTCTAAGCTGCTGAACTTGAACTCCTGCTAGAAGTGTCAAGATTCTTGTAATTTCCAACCGCGACATTTCCCATAGGGTTCAATAGAGAGCCCGACTGTAGTTTAAACACTGCACCCGTCTCCCCTGGGTCCCCTTCCTCACTACCTTGGGTGGTTTCATAAGGGGCCAGCGACCCTAAGTGCCCTAGGCACTGTCTGCAGAACTGTCGTGGTTCTTATACCACTTTTTTAATATATGGTTTGGTCCCCCCCCCCCCCCCGGGGCCCTGTGATTCCAGTGCTATTTATTGTTGGTTAAATGCTTTATTGAATTGTATCTTTACCTCCAGCCTCACAAGAGACTAGTGGGATTTGTTCTTAGAATGAATACATATATTTTTAATATATACCTGTGTGGACTACTCTTTCATTTGGTCATTCAAGAGGTTATCCATGGTAAAACAATAAGCTTAACACTCCTTCAAGACTTAGCCTGAAGGCTGCTCTCCACAGCTACCACTAGGATAGCTTTCTTTAAAGGTTGTCTTTTAACCTATCACCTTAAGAGTCGAATTGGTCTGGTGCAAGGTGTCCCCTATAACTAGTGGACAGCATATGCCAGGCCAACTTCTCACAGACCTGTTCGCGGACGACGAAAACACAAAATGCCGAGACTTCGCCTCAAGGTACTACTGGCCAAGATCGAAGGGCAATGCTCTTTTGATCGACTGGTCAGGGGCATTTGTGTACGCCTTTCCACCCCTTCCACTCATCCCGAAGGTGGTGACTAAGCTCTCACATTCAGACACTACGATGATCCTGATTGCTCCGGACTGGCCGAGGCAGTGGTGGTACCTGGACCTTCTGCATCTGTCTATATGCCCACACAAGAGGCTGTCGTGTAGACCGGATCTGCTGTCCGAGATGAACGGAAGGATTCATCACCCCAACCTTCCCTCACTGAACTTGGCAGCATGGCTCCTGAGGTCCTCCAGTATGGTCATTTAGGCCTTCCACAGGACTGCATGACCATATTGAAAGAAGCGAGGAGACCCTCCACAAGACACTCATATGTCTTGTAAATGGAAGTGTTTTTATGTATGGTGCGTACAAAATCATTGTAGTCCTATCAAGTGGCAGGAGGAAGTAATTTTGCCATTAAGGTGCACCTAGCTGCTATTACTGCATACAGGCGTTCCCCTTCTCAACCCTTGTTCTTCCAGCTACAGGTAGTGAAGGACTTCCTACCGGGTCTCAAGAAAGTCTACCCTCCGGTCCGACCCCCTTCACCCCCTTGGGAACTGAACTTGGTACTCTCACGATTGATGGGTCCACCCTTTGAGCCTATCCACAAAGCAACCTTACAACACTTTACGTGGAAGGTAGCTTTCCTGCTGGCTATCACCTCAGTGCATAGGGAGAGCGAGATACAGGCTCTCTGTTCGAAAGAACCCTACACAATCTTCCACCTCAATAGAGTGGTCCTGAGAACACATCCCTCCTTCCTTCCGAAGGTGGTGTCTGATTTTCATGTAAACCAAACCATTTCTCTTCCGAGCTTTTTTCCCTAATCTCTCCACTCCAGCTGAGAGGGCTCTACACTCATTAGACCTGGAAAGGGTTTTGAAGTTTTATCTAGACAGGTCAAAGCCAATTAGAAAGTCTGATCACCTATTTAATAATTATGGTTCGATCAGGACAGGTTTTCCAGCATCAAAGCGGTCCATCTCCAGATGGATAGTTTCATGCATCAAATTGGCTTACCAGTTAGCACAGAAGCCTCTTTGTCCCACTCCCAAAGCTCATTCCACTAGAGGAAAAGCAGCTACGACTGCTTTTCTCAATAATGTTCCACTCTTCGAGATCTGCAAAGCAGCCACTTGGAGATCAGAGCATACATTTGCAAGACACTATTGTCTTGACTCAGATACCATAGCGGACACCCAAGTAGGCCAAGCCTCCCTGAGGAACCTGTTCAACAGCTGATTGTTTTGGTTGTTGTGTAATTGGGTCACTTTGTTTCTCATTTGCTTGCAGGTGGAAGATGGGCTTGCTATTCTATTCAGTGTTTATGACTATTGATGAGGATCCCCTGGAAGAGAAGGATAAGTTACTTACCTGTAATCCTAGTTCTCTTTAAGGGGTATCCTCATCAAAGTCATAAGCAACCCACCCGCCTCCCCAGGCAAATGAGATTGTTTTTTATTGCTAAGCTTTATCTTTGTGCCCTGACCTTCGGTTCTCCACAAAGTACAACTGACCTAACTGTCACCCCTGAGGCATGATGGGAAGCTAGGGGTAATGGCTGCCTTAAAGGCACGGTGCCAGTTTTCTGTACAATGGCTTTCAGTTTCTATGCTATTGCTTTTCAATGCAGCCTGTAGGCTAACAATGCTTCTTTTTTTCGCAGTTTTTCATGAGTTTACTCATTAAAAAGAGTTCAAGTGTACTTGTACTCCTGTGGTATTTTTCTGCAAATGCATTCATTTATTTAATATTGCATTGTTTAGCCTCCTATATGGGGCTGCATTGGTATGGGAATACATGATATATGTATATATATATATATATATATATATATATATATAGAGCTGTGTATATAAGTTTTTCCTATTTTTTATTATTTTCGGGGTCGCCGCACATGGGCTGGAATATTCAGTGCTTATGACATTGATGAGGATACCCCTGGAAGAGAACTAGGATTACAGGTAAGTAATTTATCCTTCATTGTGCTCCTCTTTGGCCTTACCGGCACCCCTGGGGCGTTCTTTAATGTGATGGCGGTGGTTGCAACACATCTGTGGAGTTCAGAGTTTACAGTCTTCGCCTACCTCAATGACTGGCTGTTGAGGGCGTGCTCAACCCAGGCATTCGGCTCCCATCTCCAGAGTCCGGGGAATATCCTGCATTTGCAGAGGTTCACTATAAATGTGCCAAAGTCACACCTGACTTCCTTCCAGTGACTCCTTTTCATCATAGCTGTTTTGGATATAGTGCAGTTTGGGACCTATCCTCTGGAACAGTGAGTCCAGGATATTCGGTCTATCATTCTGATGTTTCAGCCTCTATCCTGGATTTCAGTGAGACTGACTCTGAGGCTGCTGGGTCTCATCACCTCTAGCATCCTGCTGATGAAACATGCCTGTTGGCAGTATTTAGACTGAATATCGAAAACAAATATCCCCATGCCAATATAGCGAGTCTAAAATATCGTGCTATGGAAATATCGTCAGCAAGAATATTGATTTTAAGGTAAGTAATATCGATTTTTAAAATATAGAAGTTATTAATATCATTCTCAAAAATATAATTGTTAAAAATATTGTTTTTTAATTGGGTTATGTATTTTAGTATATATTTTAAATGTATGTGATGTAATTTTTTTGTATAGGTATTGTTTATGTTGTTTAATATATGTGTTAAATATTTAGTAGTTATTAATTTTAATTTAATTACATTTTGTGTTTTTTAGTTCCGTAGCGGATCGTGGGTTTATAGGGGAATCAGGTGGGAAGTAATTTAATTATAATAAATTAATGATTATTTTTTATTTAATAACATGTAGTTAATTGTGTTAATTGTGCTTTTAATTTTTTTGGGGCTAAATTGTATGTGTGGGTTGTGGTGTTCATAGGGGTAAAGGGTGTGAAGTAATTTATTTTTAATTAATTAGTTGTCAAGTAATAATAATTAATTAATTGATCATTAATAGGTTTTTTTTGTAATTCTTTTTTTTTTAACTATAGGGGTATAGGGTGGGAAGTAATTAGTTGATAATTAATATTAATTAATTAATTAATAATTATATTAATTGTTTAATTGCATTTTTAGGTGCGGGTTTTGGGTTTATAGGGGTAAAGGGTGGGAAGTAAATTAACTTTTATTAATTTATAATTAGTTGTTAAATACTATTAGTTATTTAATTGAAAAATAATTTTAACTGCAATTTAATTTTTTTAAGTTTCATTTTAGGTGCAGGTTGTGGGGATTATAGGGGTAAAGGGTAAGGAGTTAATTAAATGTAATAATTTATAATTTGGTATCTAATTAATAATATTTGTCTAATTGATAATTAAGTATGTTAATTGTGCAAATACAATTAAATTTTTAGTTTTGGGTTGTGAGTTTTGTAGGGGTCTGGAGTGGGAAGAAAATATGGCCCGATTACGAAGGCAGTGGGACTGCCGCCATCGATGGCGGTCTCACCGGCAGCAGCCCCTGCAGGTCCACTCGCCGAATTACAAAGCGGCATGTGGAGACATCTGGAGGAGGCACCGTGCCATGCTCATAGAGACCGTTGGACTGTCAGAAGGACAGTAATCCTTACAATAGGGGTGGTGCCTGCTCAGGCACCACATTAGAGATTACAATGTCCCTTTCGATCTGCCCTTTCATGGCAGTCCGCCCGCCATGAAATGGCAGGTGGAAAGTGACTTTGCCCCGTCCCTCCACTATGGGATAGGTGCCCCTAAACATCCCTGCACCATGTGGCAGACACTGCATGGTGCCTATCACAGGGTGCAGGATGTTTACAACCATGCCTCCTAGTAGTGAGGCTTGTGCTGCAGCCCTTTTTAGGGCCACAGCACAAGCCTCAATGCTAAGAGGCATGTTTCCGACTGCTTCCATGGCAGTCGGATTGTAATTTGCCTGGTGGGACCGCCAACTCCCTGTCGGCCTGTCCTGTTCCCGCCATCATAATCAGCCCCTTAATTGTAAGCAATTAATAATTATTTTGTAATTAATATTGATTTTTTATTTAATAATTAATTATGTTAATTGTGTAAATATTTCTGGTTAAATGTTATGAGTGTGTCGTGTGTTTTGTTGGGGTATATTGTAGGAAGTACATTATTATAATTCATTATTAATTAATATTTAAATAATGAAAATTCGTTGATTCATATTTTTATTAGTAGTGTAAATAATTTTTTAGGTGCTAGTTGTGAGCTTTGTGGTGTTATAGGGTGGGAAGTAACTAAACTAAGGGGTCTATTAGTATGTTTGGCGGAGGCACCACCGCGGTGCTGGTGGTGGCGGAAAATGCTTTTTTCCACACGCCAGCAGCGGTCCTCACATCCGCCATATTAGTATGGCCAAACATAGCCCATTTCCCGTCCGCCGAGGTGCGATGCAAACCGCCATCAAAGTGCGCCCGCCACCGGGGCGGTGGGAGCCAATGGAAACTCACCGCCGTGCAGAATGATGTGCTGTCCGCTGTACAAATCAGGATGCCCCAAACAGCCAGTCACACCGCAGCGGAGAAACCGCCCAACCAGAGACGGCGGAACCTCGAAAGCAAAGCGCGAAACCAGAGTCCCGGTCCCTTCCACCCGGTCCCGACACACAGCCACATACACAAACCACATGCCAGCAGCAATGGAGTACAACATATAGGAAACCTAAAGTAAGGTGCCCACAAATGGAAGGCCAAGGAGCTAACTACTAGGCATGTTTACATCACATGCAAGACAAGAAACATATAACAACACCCTCAGCCCATCAAATCACACATGGCTGGCACAGTGAGTGAAGTCAAACCACAGTCACCTCAGTGCAACAACTCAGGGAGACAGCAAGGCAACCCATGTAAAGGCATAGGGATGAAAGGAAGACCCTGAAGTCAAACAGTGAACAGCCACATATATGTATACAACCACTTGACAGGAGTATGTCAGCAGCACAAAACACAGGGCCCATTGACACACTACATGACTGTCAAACACAAGTAGGAATCTTCACACATACCCCCCCATCACACCTGCAGCACACAACACCAGTGTCAGACACACAGAAGGGTGTCAATAATGTCCAGTCATTACACAGACACACAATCACACTCCCTGTGGGGTATCCACAAACATCACACACAAACAGGGATGCCAGAACCAATGTCTGCACCAAAACAACAGACAAACACATAACTCAATACACACAGAGAACCACAACAAGACCAGACATGACCTGTGCAGCCAACCTGTGGAACTGCAATGGGAGCACAGACAGAACAGGAGTGAACAACCTCAGCATTCAGGAACAATGTACAGACAACATACCACAACACAGACAAGAAGTGCACCATCACAAAACAATCATGGGCACAAACTGGGAGAAATGGGCCTACAATGACACACAGACAGACATTCCACACCACCCATCAAGTCAACATGATGTCACAGTGTACCACATGCCTGCAAATGCACAAGAATGACAAGAGACAGCTCAAATATGAGAGGAGAAAACACCAAGGACGCACCTAACACAAGCACAGGAACTAGAATATACCTAAGTTCATGTGACAGACACACAAGTAAGGCACACCACAGTGGCTACACACATCTGAGTGAAACACACCACACCAACAAATCACACACACTGTCATGCAAATAGAACACCACACACAGAGCATCTGTCAGCATCAAGAGACAACACAGCCCAAACACCGCACACAGCCAGATCAAACACACAACAGATGCACATGCCAATAAGTCACATTGCAAACACAGCCGAACATCAGGGGATGCACACCAGGCAAGGACAAGGCAACATACACCCACAGCACTGCATGCACATCAAGCTGTGTGTGTGCACACCAAACATACCAGCCCCACACAGATATGAGAAACACAACATGAACGCACACTGACAACATCACACTCAGGAAAGGAAGCAGTACCTCAGCAAACACACATACACCTAACCCAACACCCACAGATGCACAAGTCTGGGACACCAAAGTGGGAACAATATGACCAGAGGACTGTGCAGGTCAAACAGTTGAACTGCATATGAGCAACCATGACTGCTAAACAGTACAAGAACATCACATATAACCAATTGGGAAAATGTCCTGAGTGGCACATTGCTCCTGTTCAAAGATCTGCACCACAAAGAACTGTGTCACAAATTAAGTGATGGGGAGGCACACACATAAGCAACCCAAGGGGACAGCTGAGATGAAAGTGAAGTGGTGTGTACATCAGTAGTGGTCATGGCAGGAGTGTACCATACAAAACTAGATGGAGTGCAGACTCACGATGGGTAGGCATCTGAAGCACAGATAGGGGATGGTATGACACCACACACCACATGCCATAATGGAGGCAACAAAGCCCCATGTGACAGCAATGCACGAGAAAACACACCCACAATGTCAGTGTGGCTGAGCAAGTATGCACAGTCACCACAAACAGCATCAAAACACGTGGATGATCAACAAAACACAACACTGACTTGCCAGCCACATACTCTGCATACTCACAATTGACGAAAACAACAAGTAGGAGTCAGCCTGAACTGCAAGGACACAGCAACACACTGCACAGTGCACAAAATACAACACACACATGTGCACACAATCACAGGGCTGAACAATCACACAAACAGGCACTCTACTCCTGGGTGACACATGTGTGTAGTCGACATTGCAGGGGCACACACACATCCACACTCCTGACAAATTCAACCCCTGCACACTGTACACTTTTTGACCACCAAAGTGCACACATTGAAAGTAACCCATGAGACTAGGATGACAGACCATCGCAAGATGACTGTATACCTACACTGCTGGGCACACATAAAGTAAGATCACACATACATGATGACCCTGGCCAGCCTGCCTGTAATCCTGTGGTTAGAATCCCACTCTGTGCTGGCAGTGCCTCCAAACCTGACATGTATACAATATAGCTAACTTGAACAAAGAATGAGAATGACAAAAATATTTCATCTAAAACCACCATCATTTCACCCACAAGCATCAGAGTCAAGAAGAACTGAAGTCCCTGTCACCCCTGTAAAAAATAGAAAAAGTGAGACAAGCCATTGGCAATGTTGAAGTGGCATACAGAGCATGTGGCACAGTAAGCCATACACACACAGAAACAACTTTAATCAGTAAGGACACTGACAAAACAGACAACAAGATTAACTGTCTTTATTCACATATTGCACTGATAGGCACCAATATAAGACAAGAGCAAGGCCAGTGGCCAGCACAAGGTGCAGCTTAGTTACATGAGATCCTGCACAGGCAAGGGGCAAACATCAGTAAATAACAAGGCCAGTGGCCAGTCCAATGTGCAGAGTGAGTCCATGAGAAGCTGCACAGGCAAGGGGCAAACATCAGTGAACAACAAGGCCAGAGGCCAGTCCAATGTGCAGAGTGAGTCCATGAGAAGCTGCACAGGCAAGGGGCAAACATCAGTGAACAACAAGGCCAGTGGCCAGTACAAAGTGCAGAGTAGTTACATGAGATCCTGCACAGGCAAGGGGCAAACATCAGTGAACAACAAGGCCAGTGGCCAGTCCAAAGTGCAGAGTTAGTCCATGAGAAGCTGCACAGGCAAGGGGCAAACATCAGTGAACAACAAGGTCAGTGGCCAGTCCAATGTGCACAGTGAGTCCATGAGAAGCTGCACAGGCAAGGGGCAAACATCAGTGAACAACAAGGCCAGTGGCTAGCACAAAGTGCAGAGTCCATGAGAAGCTCCACAGGGAATGTGCGTGACTGTACCCTGCCATGGTCAGCAACACAGTAAGAGGGGTAACAATGGGCAGTACAAGCACCGCTGTGGGAGAGACAGGTGTGTGAGGGGGGACAACCACTCAGACTTGCCTGTCAGTCGGACTGGGAGCTGGCTGTGTGTCGCGGACAGTTGGAGTACTTGACCTGGGAGAGAGAGGCCCAGCTGAGGTCGAGGCATCAGTGGCTTGGGAAGCCGGAGGGCTTCTTGGACCAGGTGGTGTAGTGGTACGTGAAGTCATGCTGCCGTGAGACACAGTGTGGGTGGGAGATTGTGGAGGGGTGCCTTTCCAATTCTTGGGGATTCTAAATGGCTTCCCTGTCTTGGGATTAGTGGCAAGTGGTGCGGACACAACAGGCACACTCACTACCAAAGCTGCATCAGGTGCAGCCGGTGGCCCACCCACTGGGGACATGCTGGATCCAGCTGTTCGCTTGGCCTGGTCTTGCCTTTGCACCTCCATCCCCTGTTTACCAGGTGTTCCCCCTACAGTACCCTCCTTTGCCTGCTTTACTGGGCTTTGGATGGGAGTCGAGGTTGTGGGTAAATCTGCCTTGGAGCTCTTCTTATGTGTACTCTTAGCAGGCACCGCCTTCTCAGGGGGCATGGAAACTGTCTGCTTGTCTTTGCGAGACGCTTTTGGGACAGGAGAGTCCTAGGCTGGGGATGACTCTGAGGCATGTGACCCTGAGGCCTGCTTCTTGGCTTTCTGGCCCTTGCTGTCGCCTGACAGGCTTTTATCTTTGCGCTCTGGGGTGGCTTTAGTTTTCTGTGGGGATGGTGTCTGTGCCCTGGAACGCTTGGGCTGCTGCTGCTGTGTGCTGCGTGTGCTGTATCTTGACCTTGAGGTCTGTTGTGCGTGGTCACTCTCGTCAGATGTGGCCACTGGCAGGGGGGTGGACAAAGGGACTGGAGCGGGAATCCCATATCGTGCCAGTTGAAGGGCTGCCGTCACTGCAGAGGACAAAGACTGGACAGTCTGGTGTAGCCCAACCACGTCTGAATGTATGCCCTCCATGAAAGCAACCACTTGTGCCAACTTTTTGTCGTGGTCTATGAAGGCATTGAGGTGAGCTGTCTGGCCCATACACAGCTGGCGCAAATGGTCCACAGACTCAGCACTGATGGCAGCAGGGGGGGCAGGGGCATGGGCATCGGTGCCTGGGGTGAAGGACACTCTTCCCTTCTTACTGGTGCATACACGGGCAGCAGTAGTGGAAGTAGCTGGGAGGGTGGGCAACGTACGTTGTGTGATGTAAGAGGAGGCAGAGTCCCCGTTCCCTGTGCCCACCAACATGGCTGCGTCACCACTGGTGTCAGATGATGTTGAGCTTTGCGTCTATGCCTGTGATTCCTCCAGCAGACTCCTGTCCCCCTCCGAGGCGCTGGTCACATCTGTGTCACTGTGCTCATGTGCAGCTGTGGTGCTTGATGCCTCACCACTGGTGTCCGTCCCCTGTCCTTCTGTGCCCACAGGAGATGCTGCATGAGAGAGAGAGGTAGGGTCAGTTTATTGGCATCAACAGAACAAACATATGTAAGCAAAGCATCACTGAAGATGATGAAACTTACATGTTGCACACCACCCTGTGCAATGACATTGTGGAAACTCAATTTTTAACTCGAACAGTGGGTGTCAACAAGCAAACCAGGCATAAGTGAGCCATGTGATGCCTACACAGCACAATATCCTGCCGGTGCCTCTGTTCAACCAGGCACACAAATAGCTCTGAGCACACCTAGGGCCCATATGGGAGCAAGGATGAACCCCACAACATGTTGCCACTGTCAGAGCTGGATGGAGAAGAAGAGGACAACACAGATACAGACTCCATCATAACAGTCCACAATGGCCATGAGCTCATGCCATACACCATGTTGTACTTTGGGTCACAACTACTGTTGCACATTGGTGTCAGATGTCTAAACCTCACAAATCTGAGGTCAGGCAATGCACGCATTGATGAAAGCACACTCAGATTGGGCACACTGCCGTACCCTTCAATGTGATTTACCAGACTACCCCAATGCAGACGATACCTGAAGCCCACGACTCAGAGTGCAATGTATATACCTAGTACTAAAATCACATTAGGAAGTACAGGTAGGGAAAATGCATGACAGCTGCACCCAGCACTGAGGCCATTACAAGCCACTGCATCACACTACCAACATCACATAGCCCAGCGCTGGCCCAGGCTGTGTATACATGCAGCCACTCACAGCCAAAGTCACCCTTCCCAGAATACTCGCCCCTAGCTTGACTCACTGTGTCCAACACTACGCATCCCTCAATGTCCTTGCCCTGTGAATGGCTCACTGTGTCATGGAGGTCACATTGAGGGGCATGATCTCATAAACCCACACCCTTCTCACAAGGCCTGTCGTGTGCAATCTACAGGGCTGAGATGACTTATTGATGGAGAGTATGGGACAACACCTAGTGACCCACCGTCCTTGGCAGCCCCCCCACGAACCATGCCCGAAACCTTGGCATCGTACTAGACTCCTCCTTCTCCATGACCCGACAGGTCAACGCCGTTGTTTCCAGCTGCTTTAACACCCTACGCCTCCTCCGAAAGACCTTCAAATGAACCCCCCCGAATCAAGGAAGACCATCACCCACACACTCAGACTGGACTACAGAAACGCCCTCTACGCCGGGATCAACAAGTCTCTGCTCCACAAACTCCAGACCATACGGAACACTTCAGCCAGACTCATCCTCGGCACCCCTCGACATGAACACTTCACCCAACACCTGCGCAACCTCCACTGGCTCCTCGTAGAGAAGAAATTCACTTTCAAGATACTCACCTACGCCTACAAATACCTCCACAACACCTCACCCCAATACCTCAATGAGAGGATCACCTTCCACGTACCCAAGATAAACCTACGATCTGCCAACCTTGCCTTCGTCGATACCCCGCTCATCCACAAAGGCAGGACAGGTGGAAGAGCTTTCTCCTACATCGCGGCCAAAACCTGGAACGAGCTCCCAATCGACATCAGACGCACCCCTCCCTGAACATCTTCAGGAAGACACTCGAGACCTGGCTCTTCGACTGAACGGAGCTGCGAACCCTCCCCCCCCCCCGCCCTGAGACCCCCACGGGTGAGTAGCGTGCTTACAATCCCCCTGATTGATTGATTGATTGAGGGTTAGTGAATTCCAGGCACTTTCTGTCCACCATCATCTATAATACCTTTAATTTTTACAATTTCACATCTGACTATAAAAGTGTCATAGCCTTTATTGATTTTCCGGCAATATCTTTAAGCTTAGAATCAGGAAGTGCTATAAATGCCATGCCAAAAAATGACAAAGGCTTTTTAAAATTCCAAGAACAGTATTACAGTTTTGGACTGATAAAATACCATCAAAGCCAACCTGGAATAAGTTAAAGCTGCTCTTGACACGTGTTTCACTCTTGTCAGAGCTCCCAGAGAAACAGGCTTTGTCACTTTACTAGCTCAGCTTTATCGAGGGACAGAATATTGAAAGGTAAGTTTTCATACATTTTATATACCTCACTCCACATATATGTACCTTGGTGATATATATATATATATATATATATATATATATATATATATATATATATCTTCAAGGTATGTAGATGTGCAGTTAAAAATAGTAAACCTTTACCTCCCTCAGTGCTCTTACCTTTCAATATTGTTGTAACAATCTTCTGTCCCATCAAGATTTGGGATTTGATATTCCCAGTCACATTCGATGCAGCACAGATGGGCCACAGAGAATGTAGGAGCTGGCTGTCACTCCTCACAACAACTACCCTGTTGGTGCTGGCAGCAAGGCAGGAGATGCTGAGGTGTTGGGTGCTTGGCTCATGGTCTCAATGCCTATATTTTACTGCCGCCAGCATACAGTCAGCTACAAGTGTGGCTTGGCAGCGTGAGCTATTATTACAGTGACCCATCCTGTGAAACATGCCACACGTGCCAACAGCCTCCGCAATAGTGTTTTGTGGGCCTCTTCAAAGTGTGAGGCATGAGGACATTTGACTGCCTTAACCACTTCCCCCCACCCCCGAATGAAGCTAATGAACATGCTGTATGAACCAGAGATTGTTTCACAATATTCAATGTGAGATACCCTTACTCCCGAAGAAGATGCCTGACCCCAGAGGATCAATATTCAAGAAAACATTGATGGAAAAGAGAAGCAGTGTCCGTTCCTTGACCTTCTTTTTTATCTTGTGGTCGGGAGACACCATTAAGAGCCATTTTAGGCTCACCCACATACATTTTTAATTAAGATCTGACAGTTTAGCAAATCGAGACCACAAATGTCAACATAACGGGCATAACAAACACACAAACTAGGGAACCCATATCTAGGAAAGTGTACAGCCAGTGAAGAATAGTACTCATGGTTCTTTTCCAGTGCCAGGTGTGAGACCCACTGATGAAGCATACCACACTAGGTAAGTGAGGGTTCATCATCCATTATGAGTACATACGTGTTTGATAATTCTATAAGAGGTTTAGCTGTTTCTCCCAGCAGTTTTGTACTTCTTGTATGTTTATGTTATGTCTGTCTACGGAAAAGATACAACAGTTCTTTAACACCTCTTACTCAATCTTTAGTGTATTAGCTACCTCTGTTGTACCTGTCCTTTATATGTGTGTGAATCATGTGACAGAGTTTACTTTGGGTTTTACGTGTGAAACAAGCAGTTTTTGAAATGGACTTGGCAACTTTTTAAAACTTCTTAAACATACCTGACAAGAGCTCTGTATCATCTATAACACCTTCATCCAATGTTGGCATTTGAGCCTACAGCTCTTTGAATGATGGGATTTTGAGCCCATAATGAAAGTATTAAAAGCAAAACTACTAGCCCAGCAATGCAACATGCTGTTGGCCAAAAAGCAATGCTGTAAGTATCATATATCATAGTGCCACCTGGCAGACTTATAACATGCAAAATAGATTTAGCTCCTGACCTGCTTTTCTTTCTTGTAGTCAACCATGGATTAAACAGCCAATGAGTGAGAGGTCAGAGAGAGCCTTTCAAATGCACAATTGAACATCTCCCTTCTAACAGGACAAAATGTAAACTCTTGGAAACCCAGAAGGCTAAAAAAGATGTTGTTTACCAGAACAATGTGAGCAGCAGCAGTTAGATGGGAAACTGAAGAGACTGAGAAAGGAAAACAAATGTGCTGACATTCCTCTTTCTGAGGGAAGATTTGTGTGATTTAGTTAGAGCGTTTGCATTGACACTGTGATGCACAGTTGAAATACATGATGCAGGTGCTGCCACTGCAAGTGCCCACACTGCCTTTTATGTTGGACAAGTTCTAGCACTAGCAAACTGATCTTTGTTACTTTGTCCTCCGTTTAAGGGGAAGAATGCAGATAATGCCCCTCCTTCATGTATTTGGTTGGGTTTTCCGTACACCTTAATATTTTTAGTCACTGATATAATGTGGAATATTTTGTTCACAGCAGCCTCTGCTACTAATTCTATTTTTCAGTTAGTCCATTATGATTTTCTCACGATAACGTGTGCTTGCGATTGACCGCTATGATGTCTAAAGATCCTGCAGGGTGGGTATTTGGTGGTGATTGGGGTATTATGCCACAGCTGCACTTCTATATCAAAATGTATGAATAGATTTTTAATCTAACTCAAGCCTGCCATCGTTACTAATAATGACGCAGTTTACAGTAACATACCAGTAAATGCCATAGCTCCTTCGTTGTAGATTTCCCTCTTTACCTAAATCGATGTTCACATTTTTTTAAACTTAGATTGAGGTGATTTTGGTACCTGGAAAAAACTAAGAAGCACCCCCTGTACCCGTATCAAGTTTATAATCCACGTCCAGCAGAAACTTCTGACAACTGCACATAGGGGGACCACCTTCCTCTGGGTATTTACAATTCTGTTTCCCGTCCTGAACTTTTCACTTACAAAATGTTATTTTTAGATATAGTAGTCTCATTGTTTCTATTGAAGAAAAATAACACCATCCCTCATAGAATGTCCTAGGCAATTTAGTAAACTCCAAGAGTGGAAACTGTATCCATAATAACCTGGAGGGGAGGTGGTCATCCTAGCTCCATAGTTATTCACTGCGGCCCTTTGGAACAAAATGTAATTTCAGCACTGATTTCACTATATTGATCAGACAAAATGCATAATGGAAGCTTATGCATGTCTTTTTCTACTTGTCTTCCTCCAGTACTAACATATCTCTACATGGCATAGTTGCACATTCTCTGCTATTGTCTCTGAATAGGATTTGGAGTTACTCTCCTATCCTTTTAGGGCAATGTTGGTTCCATGGATCTGTATAACGAGCAGAGGACTGGTGACAATCTACATATTGGAAACACAGTATGCAACTTTAAAAATAATCAAAACATATTGTGCACTTGTCAAGTTGGGAAGCTGAAACTGAAACCAGGATCTCTGGGTCAAGGCTCCTCAACTAGATTTTGCTACAGGTCACACAGACTCTTCATACTGACTTGGCATGTTATAGTGCATTCATAATACCCTTTGCTTGTTCATAAGATGGGGTAACAGCAATAGAAACACCCATTCTTCATAGAACAGGTACACATAGGACAGAAAAAGTACAGGCTTTCCTCCTTCAGAGTAC
This sequence comes from Triturus cristatus, assembly GCF_964204655.1. Lineage (NCBI taxonomy): Eukaryota > Metazoa > Chordata > Amphibia > Caudata > Salamandridae > Triturus > Triturus cristatus. Next base: position 79,340,360 of record NC_140586.1, on the reverse strand, counting down.
AGGTACAGCTAAGGCAGTAAAAGTGCTACTGTTGCTGCCTCACAGAGCAGGTACAGCATGGCAGAAGCAAAGCAAGCTTCCCTTTCTCACAGAAAGCAGTAACTGCAAGCTCTATTTCCTCAAAGTAGATCCAGCAAGACAGGCTAGTATAAGCTTGCATTGCTTGCAGAATAGGTATATTTAAGGCATGAATGACTTATAGGTTACAGACAGATTTCTGGAGTGTATGCTTAAGTCACTTGAGAGGCATATGTGGATTAGTGAGTGAACATGCAAGTTATAACACATGTTAGAAATGGGGTTTCTGGTTGTCTAGGGCTTGCGCCTAAGCCAGGCAGAAACCACCACTCTACTCAGGTAAGGGACCCTCTTGGTAGCTTGGTACGAGCAGTCAGGCTTATCTCAAAGGCAATGTGTAAAGCATTTGCGCACCACACACTCACACATGCACCAATGTCACCTTTGACTCACCACAAAGGACACTCCACACCGAGGTATGTAAAAAAAATGTATATATCCTTTATGTTGCTTTTAAAAGAATGCAGTAGTTTCACAAATCACGTTAGCAAAGACCTGTTCATTGTACTTGGGGCCAGGGATGTAACAACTGTCCTGGGTTACCTAAGTAAGAGCAAACTCTGGGTGGCAAGTAGCCAGGATGCAGTCCTGGTCTTGACTCCCACAGGGCACAAAGGTCCTAATATCCGCAAAAAGATCTTATCTACCCCTGAGTAGATAAGATCTTTTTGCGGATATTTGAGTAGTTAGGACGTGCCTCACCAAAGTTTTAGGCTCCACAATTCACAGTCCCCACAGAGGCATGCCCCGTGCGATGCCCTATCTCAAATAATGTTGTAACAAGTAAAACAGCCCCGCACGATATTGATGAAGAAAATATGCCCCCGTACTTACCTCACTGCACACAGGTAAAACAGGCCCCCGCACGATGTTGACGAAGAAAGTATGCCCCCGCAATTACTTCACTGCAAACAGTAAAACAGGCCCCCGCATGATGTTGACGAAGAAAGTATGCCCCCGTAATCACTTCACTGAAGAACACATGCCTCCGTCAAATGTCACAGCTGAGAAGGGAGAACAGGGCATCAGGGCTCAGTCCACTGGGCTGAGCGTTACCTGGGTTTGAGACGCACACCTCTGGTTTTCCTTGTGCTCGACGGGGATTCTCCGGCAGCCCGCACTCCTTCCACTAACGACTGCCGGTGCCCCAATTATCACTTCGGCAGCGGGGAAGGCTAATACTGCTCCAGAGACGGCCGGAGACACACTGGACCAAGGCTCCCTCGATCCTGGCGCAGGGCGGTGCAGGTCTCTCACAGCAGTCAGTCACGGTTGGCGGCAGTGGAAGCGCTGCACCTCCTTCTGGCACGGAGCACGCTCTCGCGACCCGGCGGCTCGACTTGGCTTCCTGCTGGATGGCTCTTCAGCGCTAGGGACTGTTGCCAGGCAATGCCTCGCGACCGGCCGTGCCACTTCCTCAGCACACCAGGGGAGCTGGAATCCTGGACTTGAGCCGAAGGCAGTGATCGGATCAGATTTCCTCAGACGGCCTCTTCCTCGAAGGGAGCACAAGCAGGCTCACAGTGCTTCTAGGCCCCACGGAGGTACACGGTCACAGAGCAATGCACAGATGCACACACAGTGCAGATTGAGAAACAGAACTTGGAAACTTTGATGTCCCTGAGTTTCCTACAACAGGAGATCAGCACATACAGGCCCCTGGAGACTCCTCTCAAGCAAGGGGTGGACACATACAGCACAGTCCTTTTCCTTTCCTTGGCAGAATCCGCTACTGCAGGATAACCCCAGACAGCACTCAGCAAAGGGGTAGCACTTCACCTTCAGTCTCTCCAGCTCTTCTCCTTGCCAAAGGTTCCTCTTGATTCATGAAGTAGTCTAATTTACTGGGGGTTTAGGGCACATACTTATACCCCAAAATGTCTTTGATGTCAGGGTCTCTGAACCCAGTCCAAACCAGTTCTGCATTCACTTGGTGCAGCATGACCACAGGGGGTGGAGACTGCATTGTGCAAGAGAGGCAGGCTCCATTCAGGTGTAAGGTAAATCTCCTCCCACCACTCAACATGCAGCCAGGGTCTATTCATCTCAGGGCTGGGTCATCCAGGAAGGTCCAGGCACACCTCAACCCCCCCCCCCCAAAGGCTGTCTACAGGGAATGCACTTCCTCTGTCTCTGTCACACTGAAACCAGACAGTCAATCCACAAACAAGCAGAGGCACGGAGGATAGTTGGACAAGAAAATAGCCACTTTCTATAAGTGCTATTTTCAAATACACAATTTAAAAACCATCTTTACTAAAAGATGTGTTATTAAATTCTCAATTCAGGGATACCAAACTCCACTTTTCTATTTTGTCCCTATGGGAAGATATGCTTGTCAGATGTCACAAAGCATTCCCCATTCTTTCCTGGGGGCAAGATAGCCTTCCAATAGTGAAAAAACGAAATTGACATTATTTCACTATCAGGACATGTTACACACACCAGTACATGTCCTACCTTTCACATACACTACACCCTGCCCAGCGAGGTATCTTGTGCCTAACATAGGGGTGTCCTATGTGTACCACAAGGGAAGGGTAAGGCCTGGCAAGTGGGTGCACTTGCCAAGTTGACATGGCAGTTAACAAACTGCACACAGGCACCGCGGTGGCAGGCCTGAGACATCTTTTCAAGGCTACTCAGGTGAGTGGCACAATCAGTGCTGCAAGCCGCCCACTAGTAACATTTGATTAACTAGCCCTGGTACACTCAGTGCACTTTACTAGGGACTTATTGGTAAAACACATATGCCAATCAGGGAGAACCAATCACCATACCAATTTATACAGGGAGCCCTTGCAGTTTGACACTGATCAGCAGTGGCAAAGTGCCCAAAGCATCTAAGCCAGCAAAAACTAAATACAGCACTGCATCAAAAACACAGGAGGTAGAGGCATAAAGTCAGGGGAAACAACGCCAAGGATGCCAGGTCTAGCAACACCATTTCCACTTAAGCGATATGCCACAGCAGCATCCTAAAATCCCTGCTACTGTTCCTCAGAGACCTGCTGTTTGTGTTGGAGTAGGCGCGCCTCAGCCTAAGTAAATATGCAATAGACAGGCACTTGGGTAGAAACCTCTTTAAAAGGTTTTCAATGTGTGTGTACCAAGCTCTGTGCAGTTGCAGCCTCGGTGTGGCACCTGTTCAAAATGTTGAGGACCACCACTGACATGTTGAATATTTAGATACTATGGCCATATTGGAAAATATATGTCAAGAATCAGCTGACAATCTATTGTTTTGACGAGGAGTGTCATGAAGAGTATATTTTATTGCAGTTGTATATTTCTGTTGTCACTTATGTGGTTGATCAGCCTCCATACAACTCCTGTTTGGCATGTATTACATTTCTGTGACATTTGAAACACATAGACTGAATGACAGGGCCTACATGAAGGGGCCTATTCACAAATTACATTTAGTTGTATTACAATAGTGCTCCTAAAGTACTACAAAATGCTACTTACCAATAAATTAGTGTAAATCTCCGCCTCCTCCTCGCCTAACTTTTCTATGGTAGATCCTCACACATATAAGTTTACTACTTAGGCCCTGATTACAAGTGGGCTGGTAAATTCCGACCTGTACATAAACACCTCTTTACACACAGATCAGAATAATGTTTTTGGCTATATTTAACGCATTCCTAAATTATCGGAAGTGATAAATAACTCGGCTGTCGTTACATTTTTGCCAGTTAAATCTGCCGAAATTTAACAGGGGAAATTGCATGGGATTTACCGTATGATGCAGATTTTGGTGCATTAAACGCCAACATTTGTGTGTTATTCCCACAAACTTGTGATAGGTGTTATTTATTAAACACGATGAATAATGTACCCTGTGGTATCATTATTAATCATGTGCGATAAATAACAACTAAAGTCATAATCAGGCCCTTAGTAGTAAATGTGGGGAGGACTGCGGGAGTGGCTGGAAAAAAGGGCAGACTTACTAAATGGGAAGGTTTAGAAAGCCGTAAGGAGGGGTTTAGGGAGTGTTAGTGAGGCATGCAGAGAGGATCATGCACCAACCCTCAAAAGGGTAAGCCCATTCCTATTCACTGACACAAAGGTGGTGTGAGTCCAGCACCACACATGTTCAATCACTGGTACTGCAACACCCTGTCATAGAAAATAATGGAGGTAGGGACTTCGAATAAAATCCCATGGAAAATAATGTTAAATTATTTTTAAATTGTTTATTTAACTTGTTTTTATTTAGAATTGCACAAGTATCATAGTTCATATTATCTCACATAGTCATAAAGGCATGAGTATAATGATAAAGGAGTATGATGAAAATTATTTAAAATTGTAAACAATATAAATATTATTTAATTTGAAAATTATATAAAAAGAAAACATCTTTAATATTTAATTATAAAATAATTAAAAACTCTTGAATTCTTAAATTTGATGTAACAATGCTTATTTTATTCAAAATATAATTATATTATTTTAAATTCATTATATACATCACTTTTAATAATTATGAATGCATGGTAAAATAAAATAAGTGTCGTACTTTAGGTGGGAATTTGTTTTTGATTTAAACTTCAGGAACATAATTTTACTTAATTGAATATATTTAAATTCACGATTTAATTCAAAATTAAGTTTATTGTGCTATATCAGTCTTGATCAGTGTTATTAGCTCCTACGTGTTTTAAACCCCCTCCTGTTTCTGAGTGATGCCTAACATTTAAATGTGGTACGTTTCTGAGTGATGCCTAACATTTAAATATGGTACGAACTTTGCCTCTAGAGGCACAAAAATATTCAGCTCCTCTGTATTAGACGTAACCCTAACAAGCTTCTAGCCGCATTGGAAAGAGGGCTCTTCTAACCCTATTCTGCATCATCTCGCAGCGGGTTCTTAGAGGCTGCCTACGCAGAACACGCTACAGACGATACCTATTCCCCCCAACACAAGCGTACACGCTGAGCAGAGAGGAGAGATCGAAAAAGAGCGTGACGCAGTCTGCCAAGCGGGCCCCAGATGGTGCCGGAAGCCCCTCTCCGGGCTCAGCTTTTCCCAATCAACCTAAGTCAGCAGAAATAAAGAGGAGCGACGCGAGAAGACGGCCCCGCTGCGGGCTGTGCGGCAATCTACCTTGACTGTCCAGAAGAGCCGCCAGCGTGCCGCCTCCTCGGCCATTACTGCTTGGGTAATGGGCCTGTAATAACCACCTTGGGAAGAGGAGGCTGAAGGGGAGTGACTAAAGATGTGGAGGGAAGGAGGGGGAGCAGGGATGCAGGTGGCATCAGGGCTGGCACAGCGGCAGCTAATCAGGTCTGCCAGCACCATCTGTCACAACACGAGCATCTGGGAGACAAGGTGACCCTGTCACCCTTCATTAGCGCTCTCAGCCTGGCATCTCTGTTAGAGCCCACCAGCCACCGAGGAGGCAGAGCCAGTGCCCAAGGAAGAGAGTGAACGTGTCCGACAATGTGCCTCCGCCGTGGCTGGCAACCCGATCATCCAAAAGTCGCATCCGTCTGCATAATTCACACCGACGATCTGTTTCTCAATTTTTTTTATTTTTAATATCCATACGCCGTCCCTCAAGCCCCCCTCGAAATAATCTCTCCATATTTTTTGGAAAAAGAGTGTGTTGTTTTCCCTCTTTCCCAGCACAGATGGCGCCCCTCTCCCCGCCTTCCTCATTCTTGTGTGCTTCGCTCTGAGAGGGGATCTGGGGAGGGGACGGTTGCTGGAGCAGGTGCCTGTGTGTAATTCTTGGCGACACACCTGGGCGGGCTTCCTGCGGCTGGAGACGTCTTTTATCTGCAAGGCGCGTTTCCCTATTTCTGGCGGACACGGGAGAAGGTGTTTTTTAACGCATGTGATGGAGCTGTAGAGGGCTAGGTGGGAGGCTATGGCACAGGGTGAAAATGCGATCTTGTTAGGCCTCCTCTGCGTTCCCACTAGACTGTGCCCAGATGTGTAGGGCACATGTTCTATTTATCACAATCTTATTTGGAGTTATTTTCGTACACGCGTTTTCCTTCCTCCCTCCACTTCCTTTCCCATTCCTTCCTGTCCCGTGCAGTCTCTTCCCTTCCCCCATCAGACGCCAAAGTGGCTGGTCCGGCTGCACCGCCAGCCATTCAGCTCACTTTGTCCTTTCCGGCCTTCCCACACAACTTCAAATAGGACCAATCTTTAACTGCTATAGGGTAGAAGCACCTCAGAAGCCATTGTAGATGGTCCAACACTGCCACCACCAGCCTTTGCCAGCCAGTCAGCTTGCTACCTCCCGTTGCTTCTATCTAAAATCACCACCCGCAAAACTTCTCTTGTCTGAGTGTCCTTCGCAAAGATTGAGTGAGGACAAGGGTAAAGCCTGTTAAAACCTTTTAGGGTCAGAAAATCTACACCATTGATATGGAATCCATATCATAAGTGCCATTTTACTTGGTTCACAAGTCTCCCCCAGTGACAACCCACAAGTAAAATCTTGCTAATCTCACTGTTGCCCACTCTCGGGGCCTATTCATAAACTGGATTTTGTAGTGCATTTAGTAGTACCATAATATTACTACTACATTACTTCAAAAAGCTATTCCAAGTGTATATCACCACCTTCACCTCCCCGATCTTTTCTATGGAGAGATCCTCACACATTTAAGTTTCTTACTTAGAAGTAAATGTGTGAGGGACCAGCAAGAGTGGCTGGAAAAGGTGGATACTTAATACTAAATAGTAGGGGGTTAAGTCGAAGGTTTCTTTGTCGACAGGGCTTTTGTCGTTGTTGCGGTCATCCGCGGTGTCATTTACGGCTGCATTGACTGTTTCTTAGGTGTCGCCGTTGATGCTATGGCCTTAAATATTTTGTGTATCTCCTTAGTTGAGGAAGACATTGTCAAAAGCAACCTAGATGTTTTTATCATTGTCAACGCCATTGGCAATAATGTGAGTATCATCGTGATGCTGATGACGTGAATGTCAATGCGATGGTAGTGGTGGTGGTAATCAACGCTGATGTTTTCGAGGAATACTCAAATTTAGCTACAGAAACTGTTTTTTGAGATTTTATCGTCAACGGGAGGAATTTTGATTAACTTTTATGAGAAACGTCCTTCAGGGACGGATTTGTGGGTGCAGATCGATCCTTTTGAGAGGAGAATTTCTCCTTTTTGGAAGTTTGTGGATGCTCCATAGATCTCTTTGAATGTTCCAATGACCCATGGTGGGTCTTCCTTAGAACCTTTGTTGGTGGTTCTGGATGTTCCCTTTCATAAGACCTATCCCTTTTACTAGATTTTTCTGCCTTAGAGAAGTCATCACTATCCTCCTCAGTGAGAGGATTTTCTTTAGACTTGAGTTTCTGCTGCCAGATCAAAAATCTTCCTTCTCTGTCTTTCAGTGTTTTTCGAGAGAAAGTGCGGTAAATCTTGCAGTTGTTCACTTTATGTTCAGGATGGAGACAGCGAATGCACTTCTTATAGGGATTTTACGAGTGCAATCTCTTTATGCCACAGGTCCTACAAGGCCTGAACAGTTCTGACATAGTCAGGGCTAGACAAAAGTAAATATAGACCTGGCCTGAAAAAAATTCTTTTTCACTGTGGGTTAACTGAAGAAACTGAGCAGAGCCCAGGGAGACTCTCATCGCACAATGTGCAGTAGAAAATCTGAAGGTCCAATACTGGAGAAGAAAATAAGTTACTTACCTGTAACTGTAGTTCTCCAGTATTGGTATCTTTCATAGATTCACATGCAACCCACCCTCCTCCACATAAAGGCTCCCCTTATTTCTCTACGGCATTATATCCCACTTGTGCTGGAAAAACTGAAGGCCTGGAGCCTCTGTGGTGAGGGTTCTGAAGTGAGCTGTTGCCTGATTGGCTGGACCCTGGGTCTTTTTAAATGAGGTTAAATAGCTTTTAACATTGACTTCTAGGTAGGTCTCTGACTACTGCTTTATATGGTAGTGTGGGACTTCCAATTTGAAGTCGGGGAATGATTCAAGCATGTGAATCTATGAAAGATCCAATACTGGAGAAACTGAATTATATTTAGTTAAAATATGGAAATTATGCACCTAGTGCTGGATTATCTCAAAACATCTAGTTGAGTGCCACCCCTGCTATTTTTTTATTTTATATGATACTACATATTTGACTGTAATTTAATTATTATTCACAATAAACACTTATTGCTTCATTTAGTGTTTTACAGACAGGTTACTCATTCACAAACGTAATGGATATCCTGTCGTCCGTATTACAAGTGCCATTGGAGATAATGCTCTTGTAATAAGGCGGACGGGATATCCGTCATGTTTGGGATGGAGTAACCTGCCCGCCGAACTCTAAATCAGGACCCCAGTAATTTTCCACTTAATAAACTTTTGCCAAATCATCCTCCAGTCGACCAAATCTAATGCAAAGGTATAGTTTATAAAACAACAGTAATGAACCAGAATCCCTGTGTCTGATAACTTCAAGTGCCATGTGTTTCAGGAGTACACACTGATCTTGCATAGATCAGCAACTATGGAGATCTGATGTGTTAAGTTGTATCTGAAACCAAGCTACTAACTATCTTCTAGAGTAAGACTTAATTGCTCTGCCACAGCTAACACCGGAGAATCAAGGATATTAAGTAGTCTTGGCCAACCTTTACAATTAACAATTTAGAGTCTTAGGTCAATTATGAAAAATTGCAATACCAAACATTGGAGAGGATAGAGAGACAAGTATGTAGATGGCCAAATGGGCGGTTGGTGGAAGAATAGACAAGTCTGTTTATGACAGTCAATTTCTTTTTATTGTTTGATCTTACAATATAGTAACAATAATTCCTATTATAATAAAAAAGAATATAATTAATACAAATTTGATTTCAAACTGTTAATAAAACATACATTTATTAAAATGATTAATTTCATCTTTAGGGTTAAATATAGCAGCACTTACTAGCTCAGATTTCATAGTACAACTTTTCCTTTTATATACATCCTATATTACATCTCGCATTGATCTCAAATTAATCTTGTAAATTTTACTTGCCTTCTCACTATTATTAAATTTCCCAAAACTGTGGTCCGTAATGTGACATCTCAAATTAATTGTACTGATCTAATTCCCTTTTTACTATTAATAAAAACTTTACAAAAGCTGAATTCAGTGCTATATCCTCTGCATGAAGGCATCTAATCAATGCTTGTCTGCAGGTCCTTATTCCTCGGGAGTTGAAATGCCTCTTAAGAGTAGCTTCTCTTTCAACTTTAAGTTCTGGGCATATACACAGCAAATGAATAATGTTCTCTTCTCCCGTTTCACATAGGCGACAGGGCATCGTCTCCGCTGATTGAAGCCAAGGCATTACATGGCTTGAGCCTGAGAAAACGCCTGAGCGAGCTTTTATGAACACATTTTTATGCTCCAGGGACCAGGGAGTTTCTAAGTACGATTGGACTCTCCATTTGTATACCCATTTATTACTGACCAAGCAAGCGCTCTCTTTGCCAGGCAATTTTTATCATGAAGCAGAAATAGATGTTTTCTAATTTTGTTGATAGATTTTTAAATGAATCCGTAGCTATTGGCATATCTCAAATTGTATGTGCTGAATAATCATTTAAAGCGACTTGTAGATACTTCCAGAATGAAGACTTCTGATTTGTTTTTATCTCCTGCCATAACAAATTGGACATTTGATTTATATTATCCATTTTAATTCTTTTCCATACTTTGATGTATTGGCCTTTTCATGCAATCAGCGGATTGGTTAGGCCAAATTCCAGTCTAATCTGTGCAGGCGATGAATTATGTGGAAGATAAAAAAGTGATTTAAAGATTTTTGTCACAGCATTATTAATGATTATAGCGTCTTTCCAACACAGTGCTTTGCTACCATATGTTATAGATGGCAATAGTTTTGCCGATATCATTTTTAGTAGCGGCAGAAAAGTCAGCCCTCCTAATGACTTCTGCAAAGTTCTAAATGCAGTCAGTAAGGTGTTAGATCTTCTTTGTATCTCAGCCTTATGTGGATGAAATTATCCTTTATCGTCAAAATGTACTCCCAGATATCTGTATGTTCTTACTTGTTCTAATGGCAAGTTTTGAAGGAAACATTTATACTTATACTTCGCTTTTACGTTTTTGTCAACCTCGATAGTTTTAGTCTTTGCGACATTTATAACCATACCATTCTCTTGTGAGTACCTTGATAGTCTATTTATCAGACGATGTAGCCCAACCTTTGTTTGGCTTATCAGGATAACATCGTCTGCATATAATAGATTTGATATATGCATCCCTGCTAGTTTTGGTGGATAGGCATTCACTTCATCCATCGCGTGTGTTAGGTCCGATAGAAACACATTAAAAATCAATGGGGCCAAAACACACCCTTGCTTTAGGCCCTTGGAAGTTGGAATTTCCTTAGATACATTCGAACCGTCCCCTATCTGAACTTTAACCCAGGTTTTTGAATCGAGTAATTGGATCGATCTTACGATTGAAGGTGGAATTCCTTGCTCTTTCAACTTCTGCCAAATTAATTGCCTTTGAACACAATCAAAAGCTGCTTTGAAGTCCATATAACACAGATACAATGGTTGTTTTTTGGCAGCATATTTATCCATTAGTACTGATAACTCCAATATATTTGTTGTGGTTCCTAGTCCTTGGATAAACCCAGTTTGATTTGGAGGAATTATCTGTTTCTCCATTGTCCATGTGGTTAATTTTGAGAGTAGGATTCCAGCAAATAATTTAGCTTCAGTATCCTGTAAGGTAATTAATCGATAGTTACCAGGCTGTGCCCAATCTCCTTTTTTAGGTCTCGCTGACCTAGCGCTGGAGTGCGCATGCTCTCCTCGCTCTGAGAGGCTTATTGTCATCAATAAGATTTCAGAAGGGGGCTTGAAGCCCTGCCCACCATTCCCATTGGCTGGCGTCATAATTTATGCCAAACGCTGGCCTTCGATTGAAAACAAGGCTTTTTTATTACCGCCCTGTCTCCTTGTCGGACAGCCCATCCCGACTGGATGTTTTACTTGCGACGTTACACGGTCTCCTTGAATTAGACGGTGGGCATTTTTTTTTATTATTCACGAAGTGAAAGCAGCAATGGAAGCAGGAGGCTTGGGCTTAGCTGCTCCCCTCGGCCCCTGCTATTGACGGGCACAGCAGTCACCCGAAAGCAGCAATCGAGGCAGAGGGCTCATCCCTGCTTTCTTCTATATATTTTTTTTATATGTATATATATATATATATATATATTCACTGAAAAAACCATAGGTTTCAGACACGTTATAGTTACGAATTAGCATTTAAAAAACTTTGCAAATTCACTTAAAAAAACATAGGTTTCACACAGGTTATAGTTAGCTGGACATTTCACTCGTAAAAAACCAATGAAATTCCCCCGTTATAGTTAGTGCAGGCAACTATAACTCACGCGACCGCAATCCTCTGCTGATGACATCAGATATTACATCACTGTATTTAGACACTTATTTACCCATGTCTTCTTCCATTAATCTTTAGCTATACATATATTACAAATATTTATTTTTCATAAAGACACATATGTCATCAGTGATGTAATATCTGATGTCATCAGCAGAGGATTGCGGTCGCGTGAGTTATAGTTGCCTGCACTAACTATAACGGGGGAATTTCATTGGTTTTTTACGAGTGAAATGTCCAGCTAACTATAACATGTGTGAAACCTATGTTTTTTTAAGTGAATTTGCAAGGTTGTTTAAATGCTAATTCGTAACTATAACGTGTGTGAAACCTATGGTTTTTTCAGTGAATTTGTACGGTTTTTTAAATGCTAAGTTATGTATTTATTTATTTTTCATTTTTTCACCGCGCGCGCACCGAGCACCCACGGTTCGCCGTGCGCACACCGTGCGCGCACCTCGCGATTTAAAAAAAAAAAAATACATTTTTTTCGCCGTTGGGGGTCCTTCTGTGACCCCCTGACCAAGGCTAGGGGGTCAGGAACTGTCCACTCTGCCCCCTTTTCACGTTCTCCACCTTTTTTTTTTCACCCCCTCAGACTACGAGAGACAAAATTGCGGCCGACACTTCCTGGTTTCGACCGATTCGAATGTTTACCGACATCTAACAACCAATCAGAATTGCGCTCGCGCACGGCAGGGTGCGCGCACAGTGCGCGCATGGTGCGCGCGTATAGATATTGATATGCTTTTAAATGCTATTTTCTCAGGAAATACTGAACAGATTTACACCAGACCTGCAAAAGGCACTTCCTTGACCTTATGGCTACCTCTCTGCCAAATTACACGTAATTCTGTTCAGCCGTTCGGGCTGTAGCTGCGACTAAAGGTCCTATGGAAAAATGCATGGGGAAAACGCGTTTTGGGACCCCCCCTTTTTCTCGGCCCCCGCTTGACGAATCACCCCGAGACTTTCAGGGTAGGAGCTGAACGGAGCGCCCCATTAGTTTTGAAAATTTCGCGAGGATTCGTCAACCGGCGCCAAAGTTATTCAAAATAGAATTTTGAGATTTCCTATGGAAACTAGGTTGTAACTATAACTATCTACTGGCGACCGCCAGTAGATAATATATATATATATATATATATATATATATATATATATATATATAACCACGGCGCCCATTTTACTGAGGACTCGGGCCGCAGCGCGACATACATCTGGGGCTCAGCGTAGCCCGTAGCTTCTTCTCCCCTGGCTTCCTCTTTTTTTTTTTTTTACCATGGCGCTCGCTTCACGGGCCGCCATGCACATAAGTAAAACATGCAGGGACACCATTTTAGTGCACCCCCTGCGTATTTATTTAATTAATTTGGAGCACGGTCCGCTGACTTTAGCGGAGGCGCTTGGTTTCTTTATTTTATTAATTTGGAGCTTGGAGGAGATTCGTTTGAAGTGTGCGCTTTAACGTGAGTGAGTTATTTTCCTTTTCTCCCCTGTGAAGTCACCACCTGCTGAGCCACATTTTTGGGTGATCAGCACTGGCCCCTTAGAATAAATGCCACGGATGTCGGCGGCTTTTATCTCCCATCAAAAGATGTGTTATATTGACAGCGCAGCTTGCCCCCCCCCAGCGTTACTCAAACAACCACCCAAGTGGAGGGGTGGAAGTGTGTTGGAATTGGGGGCTGGAGCAGAATACACTTAACATTTCACCTGAGGCACCACTCTGATATATAGGGTTGAGGACATGTACCCCCCCATTACATATGGGTCGTTGATTCACACGTCTTGTGCTACCTTTGGACTCCTCAATTTGTACTAAAATGTCAATTGGTGGGCGAGCTACTGTGCCCCTCAGGGCCACTTTAACATCGTTTGGTTTACCAGCTGGGGCTGTGACCCTCATTTTAGCCATTTGATGGCATTAAAGTGGGGAGTTTACCAGATCACTCCAGGTCACCAACGGAACTCCAGTCCTGTACTTTTATTGACAGCCTGTTGCATTCTGGGGGTTGTAGTCGGTGAATTTCTACTGAAATAAAACAACCAAAGACATTGACCTTTATGAAGAAACCTCAGAACTGCTGTCTCTGATCACATGAAGTCACCTGTAACCTTCGAGCTGGGCATACATGACGGGCGGGGCAAGTGCGTCTTTTTCTGGAAGGCTTACATCAGGGGACAAGGGAGGTGGGATTAGTCTGCCTGTTCATTATGTACTCGACCCCACTGAGTTCCCTCCGGTGTCCTCTGGGGAGAAGAGTTTAAAAATTAGCTGTCTCTGGAATCTGGCGAATAGAGATGCAGCGGGTTGGCATGTGCCTGGGAACCTGCCTCACGTCATTAAAACGGCGGTGCCCCCTCTCGCCTCGGGCATTGGAAGCCAAGATCACTGATGCAGGTCAAACCCTAAGAATCCATGTGCAAGAGGCAGGACTTGGTCGCCTTGGAAGCCGTGGTCAAGAGTGCTGTCCGAGTCCCCAGAATGCATGTGCACTATGCTGCACTGGCCTATTGAAGTAATAGCCGCTGGTGCAATCCGAGCCACTTGAGTCTATGTGCACGTGGTTGGGCTGGCCATTGGAAGCCTTGGTCACGGATACAGTCCGAGCCTATGTGTACGAGGATATCATGTGACTTCTAAAGTGCGCGGCTACTCCGAAGAATTTCCCATCGCTGAGCAGAATTCAAGGGAGCTGAAAGATGGCGGGCCTAGAGTGTACAGGAATACAGTCAAAGCCATTTGTATCCATTTGCACGAGTTTGCCAAGGTCATTGGGAGTCATGTGCACGAGGGTAGCCCAAATCACGTGCACAAGGTTATCATGATGACCATTGGAAGACGTGCATGGATACAATCCAAGCCTTGTGAAGTTAAGCCAGCTTTACCCTGGAACCTATAGAAATATTGACTTCACGCAGGCAGACTATAACGAGCCATGTGCATGAAAAGCTGGGCCACGTGGATGCATGCGCAGAAGGACAGGCAAGGACAAGTGAATCCATGCACATCAAGGCAGATTAATCATACCGATCTATGATCCAGTCTGCATGAGGCCACGTATGCAATATTATTTGATTGTCAGCAGTTTGTTTTACTCTAAGCGGTGAAGAAAGCAGTATTTTAAATATATGTATACTAGCTTCCTCACGCTGGTGCAACAACCTAGCACCCGTAACGTGGCTCCGTTAGCCACTCCCTGCTTTTAGCAAACAGTCTCCGGGGCTCGCAGTTTTCCAATCACATGCAAAGTGCTGCTGACTACACAGCCTAAGTGAGGTCACAGCTGCAGGAGGTCACACATGGCACGGAGGGCACGTAGTAGCTGTGCACAATCCATGCAGATGTTTGTACGTTGAACTAATCAGGCCGTTGGCAGGTTACTGCACTTGGATGTGTTGGGGTGCCGGCTTGGGTGAGGGGCGCCAGGTGACACACCTCTTCCTTCCCTGGTGTACAGCTTAAAATGCAGGCACTGATTCATGCGCCCCTGTAATTTGGAAGGGGGAGTAGCAGCCCTTTTTAGCAGGGGAGTACTGGCTCACATGTCCGGCCTTGAGCATGGGGAGCTGGGTACAGGCCCAGGGTGCCGATATCCCGAGGGGGCTCAATTGGGTGCCGCTAAAGACTTTGTAATCAGCCTTTAACCCCCATCAACCCCCTTCCCCCTTCCCATCTTCCTTACACCTCCTGTCGCCACACCACAACGACCACCACCTGCCCCCACAACAAACTCCAGGTTTTCTTTCTGCCCAGGGCACTGTCCCGGTCAATCCGATTAGGGACGGTGCTGCTGGCTCAGTGACACACAAGTACTCTGGGATAATGTGCACCTGTACTCCCCTTCTAAGTATAACAGTAGGGAAGTGATTTCAGGGGGCTCAGGCCCCTGTAACTTTTTGACCACATAAGGTATCCACGCCAAATTTGCATCCTTTTCTTCGAACATCATGGGGATTCTAAAGGTACCCAGGGTTTGTGGTTTCCCCTGAAGGGGTCCCAGAAATTAGCCAAAATACAGCAAAATGTTGTTTTTTTGGGGAAAAATTGGAAAAACGGGCTGCAAATGAAAGCGTCTGGGCCCTTGCCTGTCGCGGGTACTTGGGCCTCCCACACAAGTGAGGCACCATTTTTACCGGGAGACCTGGGGGAACGCTGGGTGGTGGGAAATTTGTGTGAGCCCGGTGATGCCACAACTTTACCACACAAAAACGTGTGGAAAAAAGTGATTTTTTCAAGTTAAAAGTGAGTTTTGGAGGGAATTCTGGGTAAGGAAACATTGGGGATCCACGCAAGCCATCCCTCCCTGGAAGCCCCCGGTGTCTACTAATAAAAAATGTGTGGGTTTGGTAGATTTCCCTAGATGGCCGCTGAGCACGGGGCCAAAAACACAGGTGACCCACCTTGCAAAACCAGATCATTTTGACATAATTAGTTGTTTATTTCTACAGCGTGAGAATTTCGGCACAATATTGCAAGGAAAATGTGACAGACATTTTGAGGTTTGCAGGACATTGTGGATAAAATAACTTGTTGGAATTCACAAGAGAGACATCACCATGAACTCCCATGGGTTTACGACAATATCTACAGTTGGTAGGTTATTCTTAGATGGAATGTACACCTTGGCAGAGAGACTAAAAAGACAAAGATTCCTGCACAGCCATCTATTCCTCAAACACACATACTGGTTGGATTTGACACGAGGGCGAGTGATGGTTCAGTATATAAAATTTTATTAACAAGAGATTGCACAAAAATTAAATGCACTGTCAATAATTGAATGGACAAAAAAACGAACCAGTGACTCGCAGCTCGTGAGCTGTAAAGCCACGGCAAGGCACCAACCGCTTTACAGACCATTCACACACTTTTCATACGTGATACACACAAGGCCATTCACACCACCAGGCACAAAAACAACACATTACAACATTCACAAAAGGGACAAGGTACACCCTGCTTCACAAAGACAAATATTACTGCACAGCCATCTAATCCTCAAGCACACACACATACTGGTTGGATTTGGCACGAGGGTGAGTGATGGTTCAGTATATACAATTGTATTAGCAAGTGACTTCATAAAAATGAAATGCACTGTTAATAATTGAAAGGGCGAGAAACTGAACCATTGACTCACAGCTTGTGAGCTGTAAAGCCACGACAAGGCACCAACCTCTTTACAGGCCATTCATACACCTTTCATACGTGTGACACATACAAAACCATTCACACCGCCAGCCACGGGCCCATCACATTACAACACTCACACCAGCAGACAGCGCCATTCAAGGGCCCATCACTTTCACATGCCCACATTCCTGACACAGCAACCACACAAGCTGATGGATTGCGTGGAGTGGCACTCAGCTAGCAGTGTGTGTAGTGACCAGCAGCAAGTCACTACTCACACACCGCCAGCCGAGCGCCAGTCCACGCACACTGCTAGCCAAACACCAGTCCACGCACACCACCAGCCAAGCACAAATCCACGCACACCGCCAGCCAAGCGCCAATCCACGCACACCACCAGCCAAGCACCGATCCACACACACTGCCAGCCAAGCGCCAATCCGTGCACACCGCCAGCCAAGCGCCAGTCCACGCACACCACCAGCCAAGTGCCAGTCCACACAAACCGCCAGCCAATCGCCAATCCATGCACACCGCCAGTCAAGCACCAGTCCACGCACACCGCCAGCCAAGCGCCAGTCCACGCACACTGCCAGCCAAGCGCCAGTCCACGCACACCACCAGCCAAGCGCCAGTCCACACACACCACCAGTCAAGCGCCAGTCCAGGCACACCACCAGCCAAGCACCAGTCCACGCACACCTCCAGAAAAGCGCCAGTCCATGCACACCGCCAGCCAAGCGCCAGACCACGCACACCACCAGCCAAGCGCCAGCCTACACACACCGCTATAACATTTAGGATTTTTTTTAGACAAAAATAAAAACACAAACAAATTGCAAATAGATACAAATCTACTAACACAAAATCTGAAACTAAATACATTGCACTAATGCCAACCTTGAAACAGAATCAATTTTTTTAAAGAATACAGAACAGGCAGTTCACTTTACCACTCATGGATGCTCCCAAAAATTATTTTGCGTGTGGTACACTCTAAAACAAGCAGGGACACACAGCCCAGGGTTAGAAGGACACTCGGGGCAGTACATACGAGTCTCCTTCCCTGTACCTCTTCGCCAACAGACTCTACATCTCCTAGTGGGAAAGTCTTTTGAGGATGTGGGAGGAATGTAATCAGGAAAGTGTCGATCTTTCAATCGAGCCACATACTCCACCACTCCAACTCTAGGAACACTTGCCTGTTCCACAACAACAAGGCTGCCTATCACAGATTGCTGAAACTGAACAAAAGTCAACTTTGATGCAGGAGAACACTCCTTGAACACAACAAAAGCATTGAAAGTTGCTAAATTAAAGAGATGGATGGCCAACTTCTTACACCAAACGTAAGCCTTACGAATAGCAGTGTAAGGTTCCAACCTCTGATCTACTCTATCAACACCACCCATGTGCTTATTGCAGTCTAAAATGCACACAGGTTTGCGCACTTCAGAAATCTGACCCCAAACAGCCACAGGTGAAGTACTCTCATCATGGATAGTAGTCAGCATGTGCACATCCCTCCTGTCCACAAATTTCACAGCTAGTAGTTCATCACTACGCAAGGAACTGCACTGTCCCCTCTGAAGTTTTCTGCAAACAAACTCTTTTGGATAACCTTTATGGTTAGAGCGTATTGTGCCACAAACAAAAGTGTCTACTTTGAGCAATTCCTTAAACAATTGCACAGCAGTGTAGAAGTTATCAAGGTACAAATGGTGGCCTCTGTTAAACAGTCCTCTAGCAAGATCCCACTCAATTTTCTCAGAAACTCCAAAAGTGGACGGACAACCAGGGGGGGTCAATAGTGGAATCCCTACCAGTGTACACACGGAAATTAAAAACATATCCTGTCCTACTCTCAGACAACATATACAGCTTAATTCCATAGCGTGCCCTCCTGTTAGGGATATACTGCCTAAAAACCAAACGGCCCTTGCACAAGACCAAAGACTCATCAATAGATATTTCTTTTCCTGGAGTATAGATCTCTGAAAATCGATCTACAAAGTGATCAAGAACAGGCCGAATCTTAAAAAGACGGTCACATTCAGGGTGATCTTGTGGCAACGCCAAAGAATTATCAACAAAATGCAGCATCCGTAGCACGAGTAAATACCGATCACGAGTCATAACTGCAGGAAATATGGCCGTTGTCATCAAGGGACTGGTAGATCAATATGAAGCCATGGACGGCTTCCTTATCAAACCCATCAATAAAGTCAAACCCCAAAACTTCTTCATCTCTTCCAAATTTGTCGTAGTCCACCGGGTAGCTCTAGAGTGGGGCCTAAGTTTGTCACTGTTGTCCCTCAAAAACTGTTCAGCTTACAAATTAGTCTGCTCAACCATCTCACCCAAAAATACATCATCCATAAACAACTTGAAAAACTGTATAGGCAAAAAATGTTCACAATCCACTCTACACCCTGCATCACCACTAAAGGCAGGCAACACCGGCTGCACCATGTTTGGATCAACCCAGAGTCCGGCACTTCCAGTAGGAAGCCTAGCAGCCTCAGGCTGCAATCCAGATGCCTCTTGCACCATCGGCACAGCAGTATCCTCCTCTAAAACAGGCACTTCATCCGCAATGAGAGTAGCTTCATCTGCACTGAGAGTACCTTCATCATCCGATGATTCCATCTGGAGAGAAAATTCACTGCCTGAATCTTCCCCTCCCTCATCTCCCTCAGACGCACTGTCAGTCTCATAATCCTGCTCAGAGGAAGATCCAAGAAGCATACCAACCACCTGCTGAGCAGTCATTCTACGGCTAGCCATACTGCTTACTAATAAAAGTAACTTGTCAAACAAGTCAACACAACAAACACTTTGTAAAATAAGTAATAAACAAAGTGCACCTTTATCAGAAATACCGATATACTCCAAAACGATACCACTCACTTGCCAGAAGCAGCTAAATTCACCACCACCTACTCTGCACAGACATAATATGGATCAACAATATCCCACTAAAAAAGAAAGAGAAAACAAAATTACACATAAGATAATGCAAAACGCATCGCAAAGAATTCCATGCACAAAACACTAACCAAATAAGCTGCCATTATGACACCACTTACAAAAAAATTCATTCATACATGACAAAAATACTCATTTGGAGAAAATACAACAAAAATGTTTTTCTTGCCAAAAAAATGCAACTACGCAAAACTGCAGAACACCACTGTCGAAATCGCAAACAGGAATCAAAAGCTTTACACTAGAATAAAAAGGAGAAAAAACCATTACAATCACATATGCAAATAATGCACCAGTCCACACACAATCCACCAGCCAGGCTAAGGGGTAGGTGGGCCTAAGAGTAGAAATAAAATATTCACCCCCATAAAAGGGGAGCAACCCTAGCCCTTGAGGCCACTCCCAAACACAAATCCAAAATAAAAAACAGGTTTCTAGTGGCTTCTGCCCCCCTTGAGGGCAGATGGGCTTAATAACATACTGCTATTCTGCCACCCAAAGAGGGCAGAAATGACCACAATCATCCTCCCATAAAGGGGAGCGACCCTTGTCCAAGGGGCCGCTCCCCAACATAAAAAAAACAACCCGGGTGGCCTAGTGGCCCTACAAAAAACAAATCAGCCGATCTGCCCCTCAGGGTGGCAGAAACGGCCAAATTAATGCTCACCAAATGGGAGCAACCCTTGCCCAAGGGGCCACGCCCCACAAACAAATACCTGGTGGTCTAGTGGGCCCACTTTAAAAAAAAAACATGGCGATCTGGCCCCCTGCGGGGCAGACACAGCCACAAATATTGACCCCAAAGGAGAGTGACCCTTGCCCAAGGGGTCACTCTCCACAAATAACTCCCTGGTGGCCTAGTGGGCCCTACATTAAACAAGCATTTGCAATACAATCGGTCTCGCCTTTGGGACCTTATATGTACTTAGCTATGCAGCACATTAGCCTGCGCCCTGAAACATCTGCTGTTCTTTGAAATGGAGGGAAAGTAAGCACCAAACTGCGTGACACTCCAAGTATTGGAACACACGGGGAAAAATATTGCCTTTCAGCGGGAAATGGTATAGTCCAAAGCTCTGTTTTTAATATAAAATCTGGGCCTTCGGTGGTCATATCACTGAAAATACAAAATTTCAAAAAAATATTATTGTCTATGGGTGCACGTGGAAGACAATTTCTATGGACTGAAAACTAGACAATGCTGAAGTGATTCTGGTATTTTACTGACCTCTGCTGGTCGTTTCCTATCAAGAAAGTTAAATAGAGTCAGTTGATCAGAAATAAAAGTCCCTAAGCGGAAGCAGACAAGTCCTAGGGCTGATCTCCAAAGCCCACAAACCATATAAACATATAAGTATATACTAAAGTATATAGAAGAGGTCTCGAATGCTCGACCTAAAAATGGCAAAATCTGCCCCCCCCATGGGGACAGACAGCCAAAATCATAAGCCCCCAAAGGGGCCACTCCCCACTAAACACTCCCTGGTGGTCCAGTGGGCATTTGTTTTTTAATAAAGAAAATCTGCCGCCTCCCCCCCCCCCAGGGGGGCAGACAAAGCCTAAAATATACCCCCCATAAGGGCCGCTCCCCCAAACAAAACAAACATACACTGCCTAACAAAAATGGCCCCCAAAGGGGAGTGACCCTTGCCCAAGGAGCCGCTCCCCCCAAACAGTACAGACTTGGCCATTTACAAAAAAAACAAAATCCCTGGCGTCTAGTGGGCATTCCTGCTGCACGATCGCGCAGCAGGAATGCACAAAAGAGGCATCGAGGGAAAGGAAAACCCTTTCCTTTCCCTCGATGTCTCTTTTGAGAAAATGCCCCCCCTCCCCAGCCCCAAAACGTACCTCTTTCTTCACCGACGCGCAGGAAGCAAATGGCTTCCTGCGCGTCGGTGATGAAAGGGAAACCTCCAATGACGTCAGCGCGCCTCGCACGCTGACTTCATTGATGACATGGAGGGGGGGGGGCGGGGGAAGGCAGGGGAAGGTCTTCCCCTGCCTTCCCGATAACGAAACCCAGATCGACCGCCCACGGGAGGAGAGCCAGCGCTTCCCCCGTGGGTGGGTGTCATGACGAGCTGGACTCGTCATGAGCACACGACGACTGTGTGCCATGACGAGTCCAGCTTGTCATGAGCACACAAAGGGTTAAATAAAAGGCACTGTCATTTACAATGCCAATAGCTTAAACTTGCATAATTGCGAGACCTATTGCATTGCAAATGCTTGTTATATATTGGTGATATTAACGAACCTCGCCATGTTTCGGTTATTATTGATGTCTCAATAGTTTCCTTAAACACCTTTGGGAGATATTCTGCCCAAAAGCCGGATTTTTTAATATAATGTGAATGCAGTGCCATTGGGAATGGGTGCCCTATCTTTTTGTTTTTGAATTGGTTTGCATACTTGATTGGGTGTTATGTCAATTTTGTAGTCAAAATCCTTTATTGGCTTATCTATCTTCTTTACACTGTCATCCTTTTGGGTGATTTCACAGTTGGAGTTAAGGTGAGTTGTTAAAGATCAAATCCAGTCTTGTTCGCTTAATGTAGATGATACAGCCGTTTCGGAGGGTCGTGATAAACCATTTATAATTTTTCAAAAAGTCCTTGAGTTCGATTGTTTACTCATTTACAGCACCTTAGCCCAAAGATCTTGCTTTGTTTGTTTTTTTGCATTCCAGATTAACCTTTGCAGAGTATGATTAATATTTTTTAAATTCTAACTTAGAACCATATCATTTTGGCATTTTTTTATCTGTCTCCGGAGGCTATTACGTGTTCCTCTCAGAATCCACGTCGAGTGTAATAGCTTTATTTTATTTCTCGCGTCACCTTGTCTATTTTGAGAATTCATATTTTGGGGTTTAGACTCATGTATTAACTAGCCTTTTTTATGAAGTTTGCCGATCTTTACATTACGGTCAAATATTCTTCATCAAAGCATTCTTTAACCAAGTTTTGAGCTAGCTTGTGAGTAAAGTCTTTGGGGTCTTCTTTCCAGTATAGTCTCCTATAATTAGTTGTTCTTGTATGTCCAGGTACAGTTGCATATATTTTATGATGTGTATAATGCAGCTTTATAACAAGTATTTGCTGGTTATGGTCACTATCATTCACTTGAAATGAAATTTTGTGAAAGATATTCAAAGATACTATTGTATAATCAATTCTTGATTTATTACTGTGCGATTGAAATGTCCATGCTGGAGTTGTATCTTGTAAAAACCTCCCATTTAAAATGATTAATCCCAGAGCGTCGATATCTTTATGGAAAGTTAGTCCCATTTTACTTCGTGTGATACTAATTTCAGTCCTGTTGTATGATTGAGTCATCTCTAAAATAGGGCACTAATAGATTTTGATTAAAATCCCCTGAGATAATATATTCGATGAAAGGATCCTCAATCATTTGCTGCAGTAAGAAACTAGTAAGGATAGTACACATGTTCTCCCTCAAGCTTGCTGTAGGAAGTATATATAGGTTTATGAGTAGTAGTGACTTTAATTTCTTGTTTTCCATGTACCGTAGCCTTACTATTAGTAAGCTGTTATAATTTAAAGCCAGTTGTTTGTGCTCCATATTCATATCTATAGCTATAAATGTTGCTAAGCCCCCACTAGGGCGGCCATATTTATTTAGTTTAATTTCAGGTTCAAAGTATCCTTTATAGCCTTCCAACATTATAGCCTTCCACTAGCGTTTGTAGCCCAAGTTTCCTGTAAAAATATAATCTGGTAGTTGTTTAACATTGAAATTAGATATCGTTTTTTATTTTTGAACAAATTCCATTTATGTTCCAAAAACAGTTCTATAGATTCACTGTGAATATATATTTCCTCTTTAGGCCTTTTTGAGTCATACTATCAAGGTTGGGTTCTCCTATGAAGTGCCGCTGTAATCCATCATTCATTTAATCTGATTGGTATTTCTTTTTTGGTTTTCTTTGTTAATGATGTTACTGCTTTATCCGCTTTCCCTATAGGGCTTTTCAGTATTGAGAACACCTGTTGAGTGGTATTTTCCTGTTGATACTTGGGGCTCTCATTTGAGATAAATGGACTTGGGTATGATGTTTGGTAAGGCCTACTAATGTTTATTCCCCAGCTCAAAAACGTTTCTTTCTCATTTATGATTAGTTCCACTAGGTAGGTAGAATTCAGAGATAACAATGACATTTCTTGGCTACTTTATTTGAAAGAAATGCAATAGCTTTGATGTTTTTCGCTTGTGAGTTTTTTCTAGGGATAGGATTGCTTTAAAAAGATGTAGGATACTCCCTCGGTTTAATATATCATGTCTACCCCTTGAACAGTATTCAGGATTAAATATGAGTTGGGCACTACCGTTGATTGTTGATTTCTTATCTCTTATTTCCACCCTTTAGACTGATTGCATATTCTTCTTTTGATAAGTTCCAGTGAATATTTATTGGCTCCGTTGAGCCCTTTAGTGTCGGGGTACATACTCTTATTTGGGTGGTTTTGATTTTGAAATTGCTTTGAACTTTGCCCTAGACTTTGATTTAAATTTTGATATACTCGGATTGTTCTTTGTATCGGAAGTATTGGATAACTTTCTATTTCATGATTACCAAGTTCTTCAATTTTTACCTAAGTCAAGGAATGCTTTTGTATTTCAGCCTTTTCTAGCAGTACATCTGCTTTAGCAACTAACATCTTCTCTAGTGGTTTATGATCATCCAACAACACCACTTCTTTTTGAGTTTTGTTTATATGAATCCCTTTTGTGTCTGCAAATGGCGAATTCTGTCGATTACAGGATTCACTATCCACTTTAGTCACTTCCTTTAGCGTTTTTTCTCTTTCATCTTTATTATAAAGTGAAAAGTACTTCATGCTTTTTTTGTTGGATTGAATAGACATTTTTCCATGTGATTCTATATCCTGGTTTCCCAGTGTTTCATTATATTGCTTTGTACTAATTGTTCTAGTCTCCTTCTGTCCAATTTCTTGATGTTGAATGCTGTTATACGAGTTACGTTTAGCCTTGTTTCTTGCTTTCCGTTGCTTTTTCTTATTTTCTTTTGACAGATCAAAGAATGGAGAAGTTAATTGCGTGTCCCCTAGGTCCTCAGTGTTTTCGTCTATAGCCAATCCTATAGGCTTTTGAGGGTTGTTTGACATCAACCCTTCTTGTTGTTGAACTTGTCCTGTTGTCAATATTGTATTATCCGTATTTATCTTTCCATTTAGTGAGTTCAATTGTGCTACATCTCTTTGAAGGTTTATACTTCTGTTTGATTCAATGTCCTTTTTTTCCTATTTTCCAGTTGTTCATTTGACCTATCAGTTTTAAGACTCAATTTTAAGTCATTGAGGATAGTATTCATCAAAGCCAGTATTGTTGCCAATGTATTGATTAGTGGGGCGCATGTACATTCCAAATAGGAGGCAGCAGATTGAGTTTGAGCTCTAATTATCAAGCTGTTTAGTGTTGATAGTCTCTGATCTATTCCGGCCACTGCATTTGCCATGACATTAAGTAAATCAATTTGTACCTCCATTCTGTTTTTATTGAAGCGTTAGCGCTTCTAATTTTAGATGTGAAGTTCTATAAAATATGTCCCATATTGACCCTAAATCACGCTTATCCAAAGTTAGTGAATTTTTAGTTGGTGGCATTCAGACTCACATAGTAATGTATTTATGGAGCCAACTGGAAGGTTTATTTGATCGCCCTCTTTCTTTTTTGTCGTACTTGGACCTTTTTTTAAAAAATCCTGTAAGTATCATTGTTATTCGGAGTACTCCAAGGCTGTAAATTATCCCCCTCTGTTCCACATTCACCCTTTTTTTCTTGATGGACTTCTGGATCACCTCAAATGGGTATGCTGCTCCCCATATCCGGATCCAGTTTTATGTCTAAGTTTGGTCCCAAGGAATTCTTATTGCCACTATTAGATCTGTACTGGAGTTCCTGAGAGCCCACTGCCGATAATTCTTGGTTAACCAAGTTTGTCTCAGGAATTAGGGGCATAGATTCCATCTGAATTTTATTCTTTTTGATTTCTACTTCAACTTCCAGGGGGAGGGGAGCCCCCGATATCAGCACTTTCTGTGGTATTCCTAGTAACTCCGACTCCTCCTGTCCACTTTGCATTATTGAGGCTAATGTTAGCATTTCCAAGTCTGTGATATGACCTTCTAAAATGCCTTCCTTTTCCTTTTTCCCAGGATAATTAAAGTTGGTCGCATTTATTGATTCTGGTTTAATCGGGATGGAAATTTGGTTGTTCCTGACTCTCATTGTGCTGGCAACATAGCTCCAAAAGGATCTTTCATAAAATCAAGACTTTTCAAACATACGTGCATTCGGTGAAATTAGCGATTGATTCCCTCCAAAAGTATTTGCCTTTACGTTTTTTTGATGTTATTGACTCCTGCAATTTCTTTGTTCTTTTTGTGGCGGGAACAGGAGCTCTTTCTTTGACTGAGCGCATGCTACTTACTATCATATATGATGTTGACGCAATGTCTGTAAATAAATTTAAAAGGCTCTTAAGGTTCGAAGAAGGATCCACAGTGTGACACCTGTTAAGGACCAATATGGGCTGTGCTTGACTCTCCTCTGGTTACCAGTGCAGGCGTTTCCCAAC
Source organism: Triturus cristatus (assembly GCF_964204655.1). Taxonomy (NCBI): domain Eukaryota; kingdom Metazoa; phylum Chordata; class Amphibia; order Caudata; family Salamandridae; genus Triturus; species Triturus cristatus. The sequence goes on along the minus strand of NC_140586.1, from coordinate 79,314,090 downwards.
TCAGTGCAGTTAGATGTACCGACAACCCTGGTCTGAGAGTTGAAAAGATAGCAGCTATAGTCAATTGCAGAAAAATTGAAACTCTGTGGCGTTATTAGGAAACAGTTACGAGTGGGGCGACCTGGGAGAGCCTCAGGCTGCACCTAGTATTACCCGGGCCGCCTCCGCGACTCTCTTCGGGCCTCACTTCCCAGCTGCCGTCTAATGGCCACACTCATGTTCTCAAGCTATATCAAACAACCTTCAAGACAACTGGTGGCAATTGGTCTGGCAGAGGTACAGGAGTACAGACGTCACAGGAAATCAGCAGAAGGAGGGGTAAATACCAAGACCAAACCCACTGACCACTAACTTAGATGCTTCCTCAGACGCTTCCTCAGTCCTTCTAACTTAATCCTTGGGCAATTGTACGTCAGCTGTGACACCAAAGCCAGCACAGGAATCCCCGCCACAAAGATGCTTGCTGCTTAATGTTGGCATTGCTGAAGGTGGAAGATTCCTAAATTTGCAACTGAGTTGCATACCCAATCCCCCCCCCCCTTCCCCCCCGCCCTCCTGCCACCACAAACCACAAGCCTCAGCCCCAGCTGATGCGATTAACGATACCGGAACTGGCTACAGGCAGGTGGAGCAGCGGGAGAAGAGAGGTCCGATGTCAATTGCAGCCTTTCTCCCAGGGAAGGGGTGGTTGCGACGGCTACAATGTCTATTGCAGCCTTTCTTCCACTGCCCGCTTCCCCGCTTCTCTACCGCCCGAGGTATCCCAGAGGTGCCACGGGAGGAGGAGTGGGAGCAAGTACGGGTGCGGGTGGGGTTACCGGGCAGCTTCAGGCTCTGCCGCCCGCCGACTCTCCGCGCCTCTGACTCTCCTGCGCTCAGCTCGGGCTCGAGCAATCGAGTGCAGTGTCGTCCCGCAGATCTGGGGGAAGAGAAATGATGACAATACCAAACATTGGAGAGGATAGAGAGACAAGTATGTAGATGGTTAAATGTGCGGTTGGTGGAAGAATAGACAAATCTGTTGTAAAATGTATGAGCCAATGTATTGATGGATACATTACTTAATTAAAGATTAGCTTGAGAGGCAGTTTAGTTTGCAGATGGAAAGATTTGGAGTCCGGTGAGCAGCTGGAAGGATGAGTGGTCCAATGATAGCCAGTGGTTTGGAGAGTGTGGGTGGTGAATTTTACTGGTGACTGGACGGAAATCTCCCCTGTATGGCTCTCGCGTGCACATGACCCTCCTCTGTGTTGGATTGTTAGGAAAGTTACAGTACATCTGCAGGTTTTTTATTTTCAGCTCAGTGAAGATAAAAATGATGCATGCTAACTAAAGGGTCCCTTGTAAATGCTTGATACCCCAGAGCTTGTCTCTGAGGTTGGGAACCTAAACTGCACTCTTCCTTTTGAGAGCAAGTGTGTGCTGTACTCTTAACGGGCTGAGAGGGACTGCCATTGGTAGCAACATTTAATTATAGTGAAAGGAACTGGCTCTTTATGTTTGTCTCTTTACGTTGAGATGTGCCAGCAGGCTGCTCTTTAAAAAATGTCTGCTAATACCCGAACCAAGATCTTTTCTCCATCTCTGTGGGATATGGCTGGATACTGCATGTTCACTGTGCATGGTCGAGGTTGGGTGAGTGTGCCCCATTTGTGCTGTACTTTATTGGCACAGAAATCCATGTTGGTATTCCTGCGTGTATGGATGGCTATACAAAATGGAGAGCAGAGGTTCCATTGTTTAAACTGCAGTTATGCAACAGGTTTCCAGAACCATCTGTAGCTGGGTTCTGGTGTCTTGTGCAACGGAAAAGATGTTCCTGTCATTTGTTCAGCGGCGCCTTCCAGACCAGCTCCAGGGCTAGTGGGGCCTGAGGAACCAGATGGCTGTCTTGGAGCAGGAGTTTGTGATGCAGGAAGAAGAGAAGCCCTGCAGGACTCAGAGGTCGGTGCGTGCCTCCAGAACTGGGAGCTGATGAATAGGCAACGACGAGGACGCTACTCCCTCACAGCATGGTTGTACAGTAAGCTGAAACCTCTGCGCATACAGTGCTAACGTGTAAATTAAATAAATGTTATGCTTTACCGTGCATCATTTGAACTTTTTGTGACGTCAACCCAGCCTCATAATTATTTGGTCTTTGCATGTTGATCTTGGGATCTTGGAGTGGGTAAATACAATTTCCCGATTCCCAACTGGCCAGCAGTCCTCTGGCATCCATGTTGGATGACTATGCCTTGAAGGCACCTCTTTGCCGACTCTGCTACTCTTTTGGCGCAAGGGTTGAGATGGCCTGGGATATTTTCGTTTTTGGAGCTTTTCACCAATCGCATCTTTGTTTTCATCAGCTGCAGGGGGACGTTCCTTTCTGTGAACAAATTATTTTCTAAGAACATTTTGGGCCTTGGAGGCTGACTTTTTATTGTAATAATAATCAGCATTCAACACCAGGTAGTGCCTGTTAGAAGGCTCGGGGGCAAGCTGTTAGATCGTAACCTCCGTCTCCACAACATTTTAAATGTCCTCCTCAGACTGACAGCGCCCTCATGTTGCCAACAATAGTTGTCAACAGTAGCTGGCCCAGTTCATCTCCATATAATGATACTGAGGGTTAATTAGGGTGGCCGAACATTACTCCGTCAGCACGTGGAACTTACTGAATTTTGCAGAGTTTTTTTGAGCAATTCTGAAACTCCGCGAGATCCATTAGTGTCTTGGACTACTTTTTATTCCTTTCCTGGGCATCCACCCGCTACCGCGCCCTCTCATTCCCTCAGGAATCGCTCAAGGCTTCTTCTGTAAATGTCTGTAATTTTTGTTCTTATCTCCTTGCATAAAATATTTCTAAAAAGTCGGTGTAAATTGTGATGAGAGTGAATGTCATGGTGTTACTTTCTATTACAGCGTTGACTGCTTTGGCAGACGCAAGGGCGCATTCCAAAAACAAACAACAAGGAAATATCACTGGGGCTCTCCCTGGCACAGCAGGAGAGCCGCTACTATAAAATTCACAGCTTGCTGCAAACTCAGCCTCGCCTCTAAAATACCCTTCCATCCATATCTCTGCCTGCGATGTTCCCAGGACTACGGACGGGACCACCACCAAATTGATCAGCACGGTGGGGCCTTACTTTCTGGTCAACTTCCAGGTCCTCACCTTAAGTTGCGGGAGACTTCAAAATCTTCACCTTCCCTGCCTTCAAATGCATCTTTAAGCTCTCCCATGACTAGAGCTTTAGTTCTATATTCGAAGTGGTTTGTCCTCGAGGGTCCTTTTGCATGGTCATATGTAGAAGTCCTGGAAGGCTGAAAAATGTATAATGCATTGTTCATGTGGTTATGCCCTCTCACTGGCGTAACAAAACTTGAGGGGGCCTCCCTGCAAGGCACATGGAGGGGCTCCCTCTGGGCTCAATCAGGAGCTCTGCAGCCAGAGTGCTTTGCTGAGGGGGCCCCCTGGAGCTTGCCCCCCCCCCCCCATGGGGGGGGGGGGCTGCGGGGGCCTTAGTTACGCCCCTGTGCCCTCTAAAGGCCGATTGTATGGTTGCAATTTAATGCTCTTTCACAATGACGTTTTAATGTGATGTCTTGCCATCCTTGATCTTTCTTAATTGTGTTTTATCCTATCTTTAGTTATCCACTCCCCAAAACTAAAGATGCAGTACAGTTATTTTTGCAGAACACAATACTTACATGAGGTGAAAGATAGTTATTTGTGTTCCAAAACAGCAGATACCGTCAGATCTGGTTTTGTTCTGCCACCCTTTCCAAATGAGATGAATCGTTGTATTACTCATATTACATTAAACTTACCATAGTATTTTCAGAGCTCCAGCTTGAAAAGTTTGTTTTATAGGGATGCACACAAAGCTTGCTTTTCTACTGTGAATCATTCTCAGTCTTGGTGTTATCATGTCCCATTGTTCAAAAGCCTGCGTTACCCTATCTTGTTCTTTTCATTTGAAGTAGAGTGTGCTTAAGTTATGTCATGAGATAGATGGTTAGCACGTGTACACTAAATGTTAATTCTTTTTCCCATGTTACACAGTATCTTACCAATGCTGAAGAGCATTGCCAAAGGCAATGCCAAACCAGTAGGTCCCAAAGGCGAGACCTCTTGGCTATGCCAATGCCAATATTTAGTGTCCTGTTCTCTGTCATGACGCTCTCAGCTCCAACCCATATTCCTGCTGTATTTGGGTGATTAATGATAAGGGTGCACACTCAGTACAGGTTCAGGAATCTAGCACAGAATTTACAACCTGAAGCACTGATAATGAATCAATCCTCCTATTATTCACATCTTATAGGCTCAGGCACATGATAGCAGACTAATTTAAACCATTCATCCAAAGCAGTGCTAAAGAGATCATGAATGCTTTGGATTCAGAGCCATCCTTGAGATAGGAGAGACTTCTTAAATTCAGGTCCCCGTCAGAAAAAATCTACTACTAGTCTGGTCAAATGTTTAGCTTCCTGACCTATAGACGATCTCCTAAATAAATGGCTGTCTCAAGAGGATGTGGAGCACCATTTAAATGGCGAACTATTAAACACAATAAAATTGTGTTTAATACAAAGGATATGCTCCTAAATACCACTTAGACTCAATTGTAAAATAATTTCAAAATGGCTCATTGCAAGGTTTTGAATAACTTTTTTGTTATAGTCTGAATCTTTCAGCCTATAACAGAGTAATAGGGTAATGCTGGACATTGTGTTCAGTGGCGTAACTCAAAATGATGGGGCCCCACGCAGAATGTGATGAGGCGCCCCTGAATCCCCCACATCACGCAGATAAATATTGGCCTTGGGCTGAATGGGGGCCCGCTGAAGGTTTGTGGCCTCCTCAAGAGTTGGGGGCTCCCCTGCGTTTCAGGGACTGCAACAGAAGAAAAGTGTTTTAACAAAAGAATAAGATATGAATAAAGGAACTCTTTTAGAAAAACTTGAAACTTGTGCATTACACATGCGGAAGAGGTGTGACGCCGCGGCCAGGGCGACTGACTCTGGAATCAGGGGATCACGGTTCGATCCCCGGCGCCGGCGGCAGATTAGCCCAGCACCATGTGATCAGTCTTTTTCAAATTATATCTTGGAGCTGAGCTCCTGTAGGGAAGATTAGGAGCCTGATCTTCGAGATCTGTGAACCATTGTTATTGTGATCAATTAAATTAAATTCCCTAAAGGTGATAGGTGCGAATCTTTTTGCCTCAGTCTCATTTTTGTATATCACATATCAGATTAGACCCATCCATATGCAAATCAGTTTTGGTCCTGCTCCAATAGAAAAGTCCATCTCAGACTGCCCCGAAAAGTGTAGACATCAACACAGGCAGCTCAAACATCCCCCTGAGAACAGACAGACCACAGGCAGAAACAGGGAAGACATTGCTCCTACTAACAACAGGCACCCATACACATATAGGGGCAGTAGTGCAAAGTTCCCACACATAGTTCAGGTTCCAGTCGTAGGCAGCAGTGCTGTACCACAAGACCCATTATTTGTATTTTCAACTGGGTACCTCTGCAGCACAACTGTGCACCATCACTGCAAGTGGGCACAATTGACTCTACCCTCTCCAAAGCTATGACACAAGCAAAGTTCAGTTGTTAGTCACATGAGCAGAGACAGTATGCAGAAAGGGGTTACTTGGAAGCACAAGCATTCCGATTCCTGTGGTTACTCACCCAGTCCATCCACTCGGTTTGCACCACACCACTAGTAACATTGAGCCAAGGAACATGCATAGGTAAGACCTGTTGGTCTTTGAAGGTGGAAGGGCCAGAACATGGCTGTTGTCCATGTCCCAATGGGAGGTTGGTCGTTTTTGGGCAGAGAAGGATAAACTCTGGCTTCTGCTGTGCACCATCCACACTTTGCTTGATGCCCTCTAAAGTGTTGTGCTGTTATGAGTGGGGTATTGACAGCACCAAGCTGGGTATCTGGTGGACCAAGCGTACCTAAGCATAGCTCAGGTTGGTGGTAGATAGACAACTGTATGCTTAAATCCCACATATGAATGTATGCATCATACAGTCGTAAGGCGACACAGGTCAGTGTGAGTGGACAATGAGATGAGGTATTCTTATTTGTAATGCATGACATCACTGTGGTGCTTCACTTACTGAGAACAAATTATGACTAAAGTTAGGGGCATATTATCAAGCCAGGCGATAAAATTATCGCCGCTTTAGAGGCAGAAAACTGCCGCTAAAACGGCGATAATGGGCTTGATAATCTGCTCTATGGAATTCCAATTGAAGCCCATGTTAGGTGTGAAGGACATCTAACATGGGCTTCAATTGGAATTCCATAGAGCATATTATCAAGCCCATTATCGCCGTTTTAGCGGCAGTTTTCTGCCGCTAAAACGGCGATAATTTTATCGCCTGGCTTGATAATATGCCCCTTAATGGTTTAATAGTTGGTATCACACTTCACTGGCAGAAAGTATCAAAATAAGTGCTGGTGCTCAGCACCCAGATTAAGCATGGGTTCCATGTGGAAGCAGAAGATGATATGGAACAAGATTAAGCCCTTGGGAGGAAATCATCAATATGAGAAGGTTAGTTAACTCTATGGTACAGCCTGATCTAAAGCCAGATTGGTAGTGGTGGAGTGGACTGTTCTTGACGATCAGGTTTTGGTGATGAATGGATGGTGCTATCCTAATGATTTTTACTAATCAATAGAGGTGGTATTTGGCAAAATTGTCGGGGTCCCCAATCGTTTTTTCATAATGGGGAAGATGTGTTCTGACAGGGCTGTTCTCTTTCGCCGCTCCTGTTTGTCTTGGCTGTAGAGCCCTTGGTGGAGCAGTTCCGACGGGGGGGAAGGGGCGCAATAGGATTGACTTTTCGGCGGACGTTGCCACCACGTCTCTCTGTACACAGACGACCTGTTGCTTTATCTTGCGGAGGCAGTTGGGGGGGCCACCGCGGCCCTGCAGATCCTGTGTGATTTTGCTGTCCTGTCGGGCCATAGGGTTAATAAAACTAAAACCTATCTCTTTCCCGTAGCTGGGCCCTTACCCAGGCTGGAGGAGCTACCGCTTGATATCCTCTGGGCACAGCGTACATTTAAATATTTGGGTATACACATTTTCCATGACCTGGAAGATCTAAAAGATGGGAATCTGGGTAAGACGTTGTGCTCCCTCCGCTCTTGCGTTCATTTTTGGAATTCTTTGCAATTGCCATTCATGGCCCGGATTACGCTGTCCAAGATGGTAATGTTGCCTAGGCTGCTCTATTCAGTTCTGATGCCGAGAAGCTGGTTTAACCCTCTACACGCTGTCCTGCGGCTCTTGGTCTGGGGTGACGGACAACCGCGAATGTCCCTGCCGACCCTACAGCGCCCTGTCTTGAAAGGAGGCCTCGGGGTGCCAAATTTCGAATATTGTATGCTGACCGCCCAGCTACAATGGTTGGCGCAATGGGTGGAGGGGTTGAACAAGGAGGGTACGTGCCTAGCAAATCCTGCATTTAGTCATGGACTTGTGATGGCAAAGCTCCTACTGCCAGCCATTTCTGTCCGCTCCTGCTCTCTTTTGCAGCGTACGGCCTTCCAGACGTGGAAGTGATGCTGTAGTGGGCGGCAGCGCCTGGCACGGTATTCCCCCTTGATTCCGTTAGTGAGACTTCAACACAGGGACCCTCAATCTGTATTTACGGATGCCCAACTGGCACAATGGTTGGATGTTGTGCTGGAAATGGTAGGGGATTGCTATTTCGACAAGGCTCTGATACTGTTTGCGGCTCAAATGGAAGATGGTGGACTCCCTCTGGGCCAGTTCTGACGCTATGAAGCATTGATGCGCGCCTTTGTGCAGCTAAGGGGCCCAGGACGGGAAGAGCCGGATACTCACTCTTGGCACGGCGGGACACCTCGTGAAATGGCTTACACCGCCCTGGTAGAGGCCTCAACTGGCATGCTGGACAGATTACGAACACGTTGGGACGCGATGGGAGGTAGAGTCCTTATGGATCCAGAGTGGCGTAAAGTTTTGAGGTATTCTGGGAAAGTCTCCCGGACCACCCGACTGAAATATACACAATTTAATTATACGCACATGATCTACATGACACCGCATCGGCTCAATGTGACATACAGAGGGGAAGTGAGACTCTACCCCAGGTGTGCACATCCAGATGCTGACTTTGTACATATGACTTGGGATTGCCAGGAGTTACGCCCCTACTTAGAGGCGGTGTTGGTCAAGATCAAGGAAGTGCTCGGGAGAGAGTTGGCCTTAACACTTCAGACTTGTCTGCTGAGCCTATTCCCCAGACCCTCTAAACGCAAAGTCGGGAACCGCCTGATTGATCTTGCCCTGAGCTTGGCTAAACGTAGGATTGCGATGGAGTGGAAATCTGTGAGTACCCCATTGATCTCGGTTTGGAATCGGAATGTCATTGCGTGGGCGGGAGCAGTGGGCAGAGCTTTGGCGTGGGAGGAGACTAAAGGGATGAGGAAGCTTCCGATGGCTCAACAATGGCAGGACGTATTAGCAGCATGGGAGGGGCCGGCGGGGTCGGGTAACAATGAGGGAGAGTCGGATCGATTGTCGCGAACAAATAGCGAGCCCTAGGCAATTGGGCTGAGTCCATCGAGGGCCCCTAATGCCTCATTCCTGATTTAAGGAGGGAGATTGGATGGATTTGGCCCACATCTCGCCAAGGACAAGCCCACCAAGTTAGAAGAGATTAGATGCTGGGGGGGTCCACTTCTCTAGTCCAGCCTTTTCTTTGTGGGTTAGGTTTGTTCCTGACCCCACTAGATATTAGCATATCCAAGTGCTCGCACCATTCCTCTGCACTGGTTATTCGTTGCTTGTTTACACTAAATATTTTTCTTTTTTCTTTTTCTCTTCTTATTGGTTGCATTTCCACAACAGTATTGATATATTATGACTCACCTTATGAACAGGCAGGCACATGGAGAACTGATATCAAACGACTCCCATAGCACACCATTGGCGGGATAATCTTGTATGGGTGGAGCTAACGCCCTTGACTATGAACGATAATCGCAGACATGTTATGCTTTGTCTCCCTCCTCTTTTGTTTTTTGTTTTATGTGTCAGATTTGTCTCCTGATTGTATTCAAATGCTTGAAGTTTGCGAAATGCCAATAAAAATATATTTAAAAAAAAGAAAAAAATGGGGAACATCTGTTCTGTGTTGAGGTAATCTGGGAAAGTTCCTTAATGTAGAGAGGCATTGATGATGTTGAGCAAAGGTGTGAGGGCATCTCCATGTAGCTAGTTCATCTGAACACTTAAAGGAGTTCTAAAAGTTGTGACAAAGGGCGTGATTTAGATCTTGGCAGATTCAGTCCCGCCGCTGCTTTTCCGATGATTCTTCGTCCACCTAGAAGGCAGTCCGTCCTCTCCATGTAGATGCTGGTGGGAAGATGAGCAAAAGACCGTTGGAGTATCGCTGTCTCTGCCAGATTATTCCACCCACACAGGGGCGTAACACAGGCCCCGCAGCCCCCGCAGTGCGAGGGAGCCCCCAAGCTCCAGGGGGCCTCCTTAGCACAGCACTTCGGCCGGAGAGTTCCTGATAGAATCCAGAGGGGGCCCCTCCACGTACCTTGCAGGTGGACCCCCTCAATTTTCGTTACGCCGCAGCACCCGCATTGACGACGCCATGGGAAAAAGTGGCTGTTGGAGGGAGTACAGCCAGTTTGTCTGCCAGGACAATCACAATGTGCCTTTCTGCCAACGTAACTGTGGCAGGGAAAATTCCACACCTGAGTTGACTAATTGGAAAAGATATAAGGCTGAAACCTACCTTCTTTCTGTTTCACACTTCCTTTTCCGTCATGGTGCTGATTGTCCAAGTCCTGCATTGCTGGTGCTACTTGACCATGAAGCAAATCGACCCCATCGTCGCTGGAATCAAAGGTAAGCTATTTTTACTTGTCACCTTTTGACTTGTCTGTTTACATTTGCTCTGGACTCATGCATGCTGAAATCTCTCTTACAAGCAATAATATACCAATGTGTGATGCATATGTGTGTAATGTTGCAGTTTAAGAAATTTAAAGAAACACACCTGTATAATTTTATTGTATTTTTAAATTTGGTGCAAGCTGCCTTCATGATAATGGATACTTGCACAAAAATGGACATCAATCGAAAACTGACCATACAGGTGTGTTCACTTAATTTTTGTAACTATAAAAACATAAACATATGCATTGCATATGTATTGGGATAACTGCATTGTAACATAGTATAGAAATTGCACTAGACAAGGTGAAACATTTGTTTTAAAATAACTGTGAAATCTATTTTAGTTCCAAACTTTAATCAATGTAACATTTCCCATTGTCTAGTGCATTTCCTGTATTTTATTAAATGTTATTTGTGTCATTATTATTTTAAGGTGCAATGCATATGTGTTTATTTTTATCACTTATCAAATACAAATAAACACACCTGTATTAATACTTTAAAAATGTTTTATTTGTTGGGGTATGTATCATCATGATGAATGCTTGCACCAACATGTATATGTCAATCACATACTTTTTTTTACTAATTTAAAAAAACAGTTGCATTTTCTGTCATAATTGTAAGTTAAAAAATTTAAATCACATTTTTATCATTAATAGTTAGAGTATTCAAAGACTTGCAAATGAAAAATAATGCCAGGACAAACTTGGTGAAATTAATCTTTTTTAAATTAAGAAATTAGATACGTCTCTCAAATTAAAATATTTTATTGTGAAACATAAATATAAAGAAAAAAGGGATTGTCACCAATACATGAAGTTGGAATGTTGCCCCTAACTTGCCTCCTAAACAGACTGTCAAAGGGGAACCTCCTCAGGAAGAGGCGTCTAGTGGGCACAGAGCAGGCGCATCAAAGATCTTTCTTGGTAGGGCTGGGTTTGAGGAGTATGGGTTGGAGAGGTGGGAGAGGATTGAGTTTGGGTGGTAGAGGGAGCTGCAGTGGGTGATGTGCATGTGTCTATTGGTTTTGCAGTCGCATTTGGGTCTGGTGTATGTTCTGTATGGTTGGGCATTCGTGTCCTTTGGTTTTGATGAGTGTGCTGTTGAGGTAATTGTTGCGGTTGTGGTGCATGTGGATGTATGTTTTGCAGTTTCATGTGGGACGGTGTATGTTTGGATGTGTGGTTTCTCAGGTGTTTTATTCTCGGGTGAGTGTGTGCCTTTGTGTTGGGCTGGTATTGTTTTACCTGTAGGTGTGCGTTTGGATGACTGTGCTATTGAGGTGGTTGGTGTGGTTGTGCTTATGGATGTGATGGTGCTTGTGGGTGTGGTGGTGGTGCTTGTGGGTGTGCTGGTGGTCGCAGTAGTGGTTGTGGATGTGGTGGTAGTTGTGCTTGTGGGTGAGCTGGTGGTTATGGTTGTGGTGCTTGTGGGTGTGGTGGTGGTTGTGGTGAATGTGGGTGTAGTGTCAATAGTGGCTGTATGTTGTTTGTGTTTGTGTGTGTGTGTGCTGCTTGTGTCTGTTGAATGGGTACCTGCAAAGAAGTTGGTATGCTTGGGTTAGGGCTGGGACTTGGGATTTGGGATGAGGAAGGGGCCTGAGTTAGGGGACAAGGTTGGGGTGGTTGAACGGCTGCGGTCAGTGAGGAGGCTATCTTCGCAAGCGCACTCTGCATGCCAGACATTGTACTGTGAATGGCATCCATAAATGCAATCATATGTTGAATTTGGCAACTAAGGCCCTAGATGCTATTCACGTTTGCAGTCTGGCCTACAGAGCTGCTGCATAAGAGGTCAATAGACTCCTCACTAAGTGCAGCTGGGGGAACAGGGGCAAGGAGTAAGGTGCCTGTGGTGAAGGAGACACCAGCCCTTTTAGGGGGTCAGATTTGGCCAACTGGGGGGGGGGTAAACAGAAGGAGGGTGGTGATGGGTCTCTGGGTAGCGGACAAGGATGCAGTTGGTATAGTTCCTGTAGGGTCCACCACCACTAGGGACTGGTCGTTTGTGGAGGCCTCCGAAGATGTTGATGAGATGGTGGCCTCCATTCCAGTCCCCTCTCCCTCTGTGCCACTGTGTTGATTGGTGTCCGAGCTTTAGCCACCTGAAAACAGTGGCCAGCTGCTTCCCCGTCTTTGTGGCCAATGTCCCCTTTGCCTGCTCCTGAAGATGCTAAAAAGTCATATACAGTAATTTTATTGTATCTCTGTAAATAACACTGATCATGAAGTTTTTTCACAAAGCATTTTCCAAATTTTCATATTTCACTTGCTGCAAAGCGCTGAAACTTTGGTTCATTTTCATCATTATCTCATGCATGTAGGGGATATCTTCAGAAACCATTTGGTCACAGTTTTGTAATTTCCCATTATTGCTTCTATATAAGTTATGATCTTGTCTCTTAACCATTTTAAATCCTCTCCAGGAACTGTTTAACACCTCCGAATGCTTCTGATTTATTATTTAGAAGAGTGAACGTATGTCATCAAAAATGATATAAAGCAAAACAGGCAAAAAGAGCTGAATTATTTTCATTCATAAAAATGTAATTATGAATCAATGTGTGTTAACAATTATTGCAATGCTTTACCAATATTTGTATAAGCTGAAAGCCGGTTTCCTTTGTTTGGGCATTAAACAATGTTAGCACTTAGTACTGAAGTTGCTTATCAGTGTATCATGCCTTATGTATACATATGCTGTTGAAGAAATTAAGAAATATATTTTTAGGGATTTAAAAATCACTTCTACAAGCATAAGTAAATACAGAAGCTAGATACAATTATAATACACTTTACTACAGCGCAAAAATAATTTGACATTTGACTCCAAAAAACATCAAGTCATTTGCAGCTTTTTTTTACCATTGTGAAAATATTTTTAAAATATGCTGGCTTTCTCTTTAGGCAAACATTGGTACAGCATCACAGTAAATATTTCGTACACTGATTCATATATGATTTTTATATTAAAAATTAAAAAGCAAATCACAGTATGCAATAGATTATACCTTGATGCATTTCTACAATTTCCTAATGAGTCATGAGTTGTGCCTGATTTTGAGTTTTCTAAATGGGAAACTCCAACATATATGTGACGGAACATTTCATCTGCAAAAATCCCTATAAGTATCCTATTTTTGTTCATCATTGATTTATCATCTGGACTTAACAAAGGACATTAAAAAATATTTTTGGTATGGGTTACTCTGTCACCAATGTGTACATTCCTGCCTGTTTTGTTAAAAAAATGTCTGCCTATCAAAATCTTTTCATAAAAAACAGATTTGGCTTCCATGCACATTTGTGAAGCAGTAGCATGCAAATCTGTTACTTTAAACATAAATTAAATAGTATTTTTGATTAAAAACATATTTGTGATATGTTTATAAAAAAATTATGCCATTTAATCTGATGTTTCTAGTCATTTTGGCTCTCATGCTTACTATTGTTTGTTTATAATACCTACTCACCAATGTGACGTTTGGAACATCCACTGTATCATAAGTGCATTTTATTCTAAGTCACCTGTAATAGGACTAATGTAACATCATGCAGAATAGTTAAATAGCATCACACCTGACACAATTATAACTTGAGGCATGTTTGCTACAACGGTCCCTTATAACATCAAAGAAATTATTTTATATTTGTTGTTTAGGCAAGCATGTGTCTGATCAAAACAGTCCTTTAAAGGTGCTCAGAAATCCGGTGGCATCTTTTTCACAATTTTATATACATAACACATCATCATGCACCTTGTTCAAAACGTACACCTTCAAGAACTCTTCTTGTGCGTTGGACATGTGTCAGCCTTAATGTTGATACCATAATTCATTACTGTAACAAAACATGTTAAACTCAAACAAGAACTTACCCCCTTGATGCTGCTGTTGGGCTCCCAGTAGCCTATCTAGCTGGGGATAGGGCACCACAAGTATGCGGGCCATTAGGGGGTCAGGTTGTGGCGCAAGCGCTTGCTATGTTGGGAGGTCTGGCCGAGCTGGATTAAAGATGAGTTTTTGGTCCAGCTCGTAGGTCCTCTCACCTCATCCTGCAGTGAGGCTGCGCCACTTGTGCCCTCAAGGGTCCGCACCTTCTTCGCGATGGCTTTCCAGATTGTCTTCTTTTGATGGGCATTGACCTATAGGGCTACAAAAACAAGGAAAAAAATATTTTGTGACTTTTAGTTTGTTTGTATTGATGTAACACAATTTTGAGAAAACAGTCACAACCAATTGTTGAAAAAGTTGCATCAGCATTTTTATTTTTTATTTTTATAAAATAAAAAATAATGTTGTAGTAACCTCTTGGTCACTCTTAGCCCTTGGCTTGTCCTCATTTTACTAATCCAGGCTAGTGACATCATCACTAGGCTGAGTGATTTGTAAGATGATACAAATAGCAAAAATCATTTTTATTTGGGTTGTTAAAAAACATATATGTATATAAATTTGTTTTGAAAATATAATGTGTTTTCTACATTAACATAATGCTAATTTTGTAGATTTCACATGAAATTAGTGAATAAACATTTATATACACAATGAATAAAATATAGGGCTTAAAACACACTATATACTAATGTTGTAGTGTTGTCTAATTATAATGTGTTTAAAAATAAACACCACATTTGTTCTGTTTGTTGGCTGCAGTGTTAGGAGGCAAGTGAGCTTTTTTTTTTAAAGGCTGCGTACATGTACACTACGTATGTGATCATCAACGGACACATCCATTGGCTTTCGTATGTTGCTTTCACACATATTAGCCTATGGCTGTATCCGTTGTGGTGTTTGGCACCCAGTCAACTTCCGCCACTGGCCCTCTGATTGCAAATGTCAGGCAGACACCATTTTAGATGTTGAAATAGTGTGTTTGTAAATGTTAAGTGTGTCACCACAACTCAAAATTAGTGGCTAGTTTGTTCACATATACGAAATGCTAATGTAACTCATTTTGTTAAACAAAAAATGTATCATGTAGTATGTTACTGTGGTTAAAGGTGATAATTGTGATGGAAGTTTTGATGAAAAAAAATGTTTTATTCACACATGTGTTAAATAAATAAATGTTTGCAAATGTTATAAAATATTTTACATTTCTTAATGCTGGCATATGAACCCAGGGAGAGTGAGAAGACGACAACCTTAAGTTTTTCGACCATTTACATACCTTGCCACCATGGACGAATCAGATATTATCAAATAATTCAGATTGAGTAGGCAAACAGTTATTGATTTATGTCATCAGCTGGAGCCATATCTTCTGCCTCACAATCTGAATACCACAGCAGTAACACCAATAGTCAAAATCATGGCAGTACTTCATTTTGTTGCCATAGGATCATTCCAATACACTGTGACAGTATCTGGTGGAATCTGGTGGAATGCCACAACCTACTTTAGTGGTGTGCTACAAGAAGGTCTTTCTTCAATGCTGAGACACATCAACAGCTTCATCCAGTTTCCATGAAATTAGGATTTTGCCAATGTGAAGGAAATTTTTTATGCTTTGGGTCAGCTACCACATGTGATTGGATCAATTGATGGCGTGTGCGCGTTTTCCAGAATCAACCAATGATTCCTTTGTACTACGGAACAGCACCATGTCCCAGCAAATGTCACAACTTGGATTTGAGAGGACCGGCTTGTTGTTATGTTGTTAGGTTAATTTCAAGTTTAGTGATCTAAAATACTGTTACATATTTTGGCTCAATTTATTTTTTGTCCATACACGTGACTTAGCTTATCCTAAACGACCATGGTTGTTAGCATTGTGGAGGAATCCTGCAGCGCCTGGAGAAGCCCACTTCAGTGAGGTCCATGGAAGAACTTTGATGCCATTGGAACGGGCTTTTGGGCTCCTGAAAGCCAGATTTCAATGTCTAGCTAAGACTGGTGGAGCCCTCCTTTACTCACACCATAAGGTGTGCAAAATCAGCATGGCATGCTGCATTTTATACAACATAGCCCTGCAACTGAACAGGACGTACAGTGCAGAGCAAGAAGGCCATGATAAGCCATCAGTTAAGGATGTTGAAATGCCAAATGGAGATGATAGCGGTAAAGAGGAAGAGACTGACTTACGTCAAGATGTTATTGACAACTTCTTCCCATGAGTGTAAGTGTATATTCACATATACATTTTAAACTAACTTTTAATCTAATAGGAATAAAAGTCTGTGCTAGCCTTTTTGTTTTTAAAGAGCTAGTTAAGGTAAATCCTGGGCAAAGATGTTTGTTGATCCAAGTTTTGACACATGGACTACTGTGTTTATTTACATTGTTTATCTTTGATTAATTTTAGATAGTGTGTCCTCAAAATTTGTCAATTGTAATGTGTCTATTTTGTAATGTCATCCAAACACATATGTATTTTGTTTTAATCTATTTTATGTTCCTTCACCGTGCCATCTTCATTTGCACGTTTCAACATTGTGACGTTTGCAGTTATATGCTGCTGTTGCATAGTACAAAGGGAACATGGGTTGATCCTGTGAAAGACACACACACCTTGGATGTACTGCTCTTGTACAAAGACACCCTGCACAGTGATTCACTTATATTTGTAAAGATTGCATTTGACTTGTTTTCTGTTGATTAGTGCCACCAAGGCAATATGTGCTGCTTAAATCACTAAGACCACACGTGTTAGCCCACCCAAAGCATACAAATCTCCCTTCATATTATCAAAAGACACAATTTGTGCTAATTGTATGTAGCTGTTGATATGTCTCATCATTGAAGGATGAACGTCTTGTAGCACAACACTTAAAGTTGGTTGTGACATTCCACAAGATACACAGCAACATTGTATTGGAATGATCATGTGGTCACCACAGGAAGCACTGCCATTATTTGAGCTATTAATGTGTGTTTCCTATTGTGAGGCAGAAGATCTGGCTCCAGCTGATGACATCCATCAACAAGTGTTTGACTATTTTTTATATTATCTCTCTTTATTCCATGGTGGCAAGGGCTGGAACTGTCAAAGAAAATATTGCATAATAATTTTGGAATATGTATGGGTTATAATGTTTTAGGAGAATATGAGTAGCATTTCTTTATTCCAATTAAAACATATCCTAGTTTTTGATTTATGTAACTTTTTAAAATGTATGATGGAACTACAATAAGTGAACAAATTGAGAAAACATACCACACCAGTCTTTTTTTGTTATTTTAAAACATACCACACCAGTCTTTTTTTGTTATTTTATTTTTTATTCAATAAAACCAAATGAACTAAAACAGGATGTTAACAAAAAAGTAACCACAACAAACACAGAATGAGTCAATCATGGTGAATAAAACTAACACTGAAGGGCTTAAATTGCTTGGAATCCAATATCCAAATTACAACTGGCATGAAAAAGGTAAATGTGTCCAGAAATTAGTCCACAGAGTAAATGGAAGTCTCACACCATCAGCTGCGTCTCTTGCTGATGGTGGTGGAGGTCTAGCCATACTCATTCTAGTCGGGCTGAACGTTCCCTTCTGAGGGGGGCTGGTGGATCCAAAATTGCAGGGGCTGAGGTAGGTGCAGCTGATTCCTCTTGTGGTAGTGCTTCCCTTTCTGGACACATTTACCTTTTTCATGCCAGTTGTAATTTGGATATTGGATTCCAATCAATTTAAGCCCTTCAATGTGGGCAGATGTAGTTGGCCCAGATGTTGTTAAACCACAGAAAGGGGAAGATGTTGCTGAGAAAGCCCTGCACATATGGGTAAAAATATCATGCATCACCCAGGCAGGGACCCAAACTGGAGTTCAGATTCTCCATCTGTACATTGTGCTCCCTCTGCAACTGCTTCATCTCCTGGAGCTGTGTCAGGACCTAGCCTATCATGTCTTGGAACTGATGGGGGAATCCCAAGACTGAATGGCCTCGATTCGCTGGTCAACAGACTCCCTCCCACGACCCCTTCCCCCACTACTCTGTGCCCTTGACCAGTGTGCCCCATTACACTCCTTCCTAGCTGAAATGGAGGTGGTGTTGGATCACTGGGGGGTGAGGCGCACAAGTTTTAGGTGATGTTGGTTTGGACACAAAAAGTATCCATATCCTGGTGTGGCCCTCTGCGGCAGGGCAGCCGGGACTGGCTGAGGCCCCGGGAATTAAATTGCACTGGCGGCAACCGGCAGACGTCAGAGGAGGTCTCTCTCCCCCGCCATCCTTCCTGCTCGGTGGTGGACTGTGCCGGTATTGTATGCCGGTTAGGCTGGGGCGGTGTAGTTCCCGAGGAGGACAACGAGCTGGAGCCAGACGGGGCTCCAAAAAGGTACTGTGCTGGCGTGGGGGGAGGTGCCTACCTGGGTTCTCGCTGTTGGGGCAGGGCCCTCCGCCCCACTTGAACTGCTCACCCGCTGGGGACAGCTGGGGATCCCTGGGCCTCAGGGCTGGCGGAGGAACCTGCTGCCTTTGCCCTGCACCAGTACACCGCATCTGTGTTCCTGACATCGACCAGCCTGCCCACCGGAGGCACTGGCCTTGACTCTTGGGCCTGAACTTTCTTCTCCTGTCAGGGCAGTACCATCTACCACTGGCTGCATTGTGCCTGAGCGGATGGGGCTGGAGTGGAGTGGCCCCCTCATGAGAGGACCTGCATCTGGGGAGGGGGACCCTCCAGTGGTTCTTCTTTTGTGCCCCCCCCCTTTTCCCCTGCATTGACTGCTGAAGAAGAATTCCGAGCCCCAGATCTGATGAGGGAACTCAATTTCCTGGGCTGGACCGCTACCCGGTGCCTGCACCCCTGCTGCTGACTCCTGAGGGTGACCTTGAGCTGCTGTGGGCCTTGCAGATCTCTGAGTGTGGAGCCCTTGGTTCGGCCCCCCCACCCTGCTGTTGTCTGTAGCCTTGTGTGGAGCTCCACGGACCCTGCATTATCCACCTTGCTGGTCCTCTGCAGAGCTGCCCCCGGTGCCCCGCT
Organism: Triturus cristatus; assembly: GCF_964204655.1. NCBI lineage: Eukaryota > Metazoa > Chordata > Amphibia > Caudata > Salamandridae > Triturus > Triturus cristatus. Next base: position 79,295,193 of record NC_140586.1, on the reverse strand, counting down.
CCTCAACAGGGCCCGGGGCCACTGTAACGGATTGGGCCCCTTGGTTACGCCCGCAGACTGATGGGGGATCTACCTCGCTGATTGTGGCTCCAATCCTGGTCTGGCGGACTGGTCACCTGGGGCTTGTGCCCCCACCTACACTTACCCCCAGCGTTGTTGTTTGTGGCCCAGACATGATCCAGCCCGATACTGAGCTACCAGCCTGGTCAGGCTCCTCCTCACCAAGATGGGCAAGTACAGGTCCACCTGCTCGGCACCCACACAGTCGAAAATAGATCAATGCACTTCTAGCTCCTCCGCTGGCTCCTTGGGCCTCAGACCGGCCCCTCAACTCAGACCTCACCACAATACTAAAGGCAATTCAGACTTCACTATCAGTGGTGGAGAACAAGATAGGGGAGGTTCGAATGGACGTGGCTCTTCTGTGCCAGGACCTCCGCAACGCCACGGTACAACTCACCGAAGACGAATCCCGGATCTCCTACACTAAAGATGACATCTCTACTCTTAAAATACAACTATCCACTCTATTCAAAAGAACGGCGGACTTCCACAGGTGTGCGGGGGATGCTGAAAACTGCTCCCGGAGCAACGACAACGTGATTGCCCGGAGCGGACGGAGGGGAACGACCCCAGATAAGTGGTGGACTAGGCGGATAATTGGACGGCAGGCGGTGTGTCGAGTAGGTACACATGCGGTGGCTGATCCTTGACGAATGTGTGACTACAGGACGCTACCGTGACACACGAGACCTGCATGATGCTAATAAGCATCGACCAGTGGAAAATCTACTGGATATTGAGTTCAAGAGTCCAGGTGAGTGCAATAGGCCTCATGATTGGTATGCATGTAGTAAATGCATAAACACAAGGCAGGGACCTTAAAATAAGGAACAGAAAATCAAAAGCCCTGACGAAGGCCCCAGACCCGAAAGGGCTAGCAACGTGGGCCGAAACATGTTGGCACTATAACGCAGGTACATTTGAAATAATTACTCTCAAAAGAACCCCATTACACGATTTTAATGATACCACAAGTACCCCAATAATAAAATAGTTGAATGAGGTATACCTGTAGGTATTTTTAATATATCACAACATCTGGTTCCCTGCTTAACCAGTTATTATCTTATATAAGAACTCCCAAAAACATCTTTGGTTGAGTCCGCCCAGATAGTACCACCTTATCTGGGTGTGGAGAAAACGCCTATTATGAAGCATGTCACTATTAGTGAATCAGAATCAGAATAAGCTTTATTCGGAAAGTTAATTTCTATCCATAAAAGCATGTACAATTTAACAGATCGTCTTAAACATTTAAAAACAGATAGTTTAAAAAAAATATATTTACACACCATATGCCAACATAAACTAATTTACAAGGCTCTAATTAATATTAATACAGAATATAGCAGCAAGTAGACACAAAAGGACAACATATCATTTTAATAGTTGGAGAATTAAAATGATGAATGGGCAATGACAATGATAAAAATACAAAACATTAATCCCATATTTAGCATTCATTTTCCTGGGGCAATGAGATTAGATTACAGCTTTAGAACAAAAGGAAGAAGCAAGCACCCCCTACTGCATTGTTATGATGCTTAGGGGGATAAATCCAAAACAACGTTTGGTTTTGTTTGTCTAACGTTCTACTTTTGTCCTTGTCACAATGGACCTGAATCAATATTATTTCGACATTTGATCAAACTTTTTAAAAAAGCAATAATATTGTAGTTTACGCAATCATTATCGAGACATTGAAGGGCCAGAAATGCTGGGCGACATTGGCGGATACCCCAAATTTTGAGTATTGGTTTTATCCATTTCCTTCTCAAATCTTCATAAAATTTACAGAATAAAATTGCATGGATAGTTGATTGCGTGGAGACAGAATCACATGGGCAGTGTGGTAGTTCATTTGACCAATTATTAACAGTTGGAAATGTCACCAGCCTATGAAAAATGTTCAATCGAAAGCGAGTGAGAACAAATCGATCGTATCTTTTATCAGATTTGTATAGGTACGATTGCATGCCAAATGAAGATGATATCATAAGATTTTGGCAAACAGACGGTTTTGTGGCTTCACTCGCAAATCTCAGGCTCTCCATGTGATACATACAGCGTTTCTTAAAATCTTTCCTTGAGATAGGTAACATGGAAGGAGGATTATTAATATATTCAGGGTTGCCAATGTCTGTCATAAAATCCTTCACATATTTGATCCATTTTATGTCGAGACAATGGTCCAATTTAAGGGCGTCCAGAAGGACTGCCTGATTAAGGCGGTTTGACTCAGACTTCCAAATACGATGCCAGAGAATTGGGGGTTGGATTTTTATAATATTCGTAATATATAAAACTCCCAACTCAGCATGGCAAACGTAAGTGGACGTAGAAGCCGGAACCGCCAATAAGTATCTAAGGAAAGCATTTTCCACTTTTTGCAATTCGGAGACATTCCGATGGCCCCATATCCCTGCCCCATATGTTGCTACACTTGTACATTTTGCCTTATATATTTTTATCAGTTCCAGGGGCGGTCTTCTTCTTAATTTTTGGGCAAAATTAACAAGGGCGGTTGTGGCTCTAACAAAAAGAAGTTTTCTTGTTGTAATTGCTTGGCCCCATAGGCCCTTGTCATCTATGAGGATTCCTAGATATGAGTAAGTGGATGTAGTAGCCAGTTTGCTTCCATTTAAATAAACTTCTTTACTCTTTTTGCTGCCTTTCCCACATTTCATCACCAAGGTTTTTGAGGCATTGATATTTAAATCAATGTCTTGCATATAATTGTTGTACGAGTCCAAAGCCTGTTGAAGGGCTAAAGGGGTCCTGGCTAAAATGACAGCATCGTCCGCATATAGCAATGCTGGTATGCGTCTTGGGGCCTGATCTTGTTGGACCTGGGGAACGTCCTGGCTTCCTTCTAATAAGGCCTTCTCAAGGCCATTAGTGTATAATGTGAAGAGAAATGGAGCCAAGACGCACCCCTGTCTTACCCCTCTAAGAACTTTAAATGAAGAGGTGCATTCACCAGCTCTGCCAAATCGGACTCGCGCTGTGGCGTTACTATATAGGGCCTTCAGAAAATCTATTAGTGAGTCTTCTACTTGCATTTCTTTTAGTGTATGCCATAGTTTCCCACGAGAAACGCAGTCGAAGGCCGAAGAGAGATCGACAAACGCTAAATAAATTTTCCCTCTTTTCGCTCTTGTGTATTTACCCATCAAGATCGCCAGGTTGAGCACCTGGTCTATTGTCCCCAGACCTTCCCTAAAGCCGAACTGTAGGTCGGACAATACGTTCTTTTCTGTGGCCCAAGATTGTAACCTTGTGAGAAGAATCCTTCCTGCTACTTTACCCAGTGAATCTAGGAGTGAAATTGGTCTGTAGCAAGAAGGATCCTGTCTGTTGCCCTTTTTAAAAATAGGGACCATGATGGATTCTGACCAGCTGTTAATAAGGCCTTGTGAAGAGGTTGCGTTAAGGACGCGAGTCAGAATTGGGGCCCATAGATCTATATTATATTTATATATATCTACGGGGACCCCGTCAGGTCCTGGGGCCTTAGAACCTTTACTTTCTTTTAATGCATTTAAAACCTCATCAAGTGAGAAGGATATCTCTATGGGGAAGGAGATGTTATGTACGTATGCTGATGGTGGTGGGAGGGCTGTCGTGTCTATTGGCTCTTGAAGGCTATTAGTGAGTGAGGCGTCTTCTTCAATAGCTTTGATATCCCACCCGACTAAGTGAGAACAAGAATAGACAAGATACCTAGAGGCCGTGTGATAAGGACATCTGGCTTCTTGGTAGAACTGTATACCCATAGGGGATAACAGTTCAACAACAGTTGCCTGTAGTGATAATAATGGAGAATTGGATGTAGTCATGGATGCTAGCTGATCGTCTCTCTTCATGGTTTGCCATTGAAAGGGCACATCGGGCCCTGGTCCCAGGGCCATTGCCGGGGGCTCCACGTGTCCCATCATCACCGAATTCTTAACGCTCGGGACAGCGATGCCGTCCTTCTTGGAAGCCCAACAACAACCAGATCTCCGTTTCGGGGACACCAAAGTACTTTTCTTCCCGGATTATACCCGTGAGGTCCATCACCTCTGACGCTCCTACACTGAGGTCAAGCTGAAGCTGAGAGCGATGAGGCTCCAATATCGCCTACTATTCCTGGCACGCCATCGGGTTCTCCACCTGAACAAATAACACTTCTTTGGCACACCTGAAGCTGCCTGTCAATGGCTTACGGAGGAGCGCCCGCTGCATGGCCCTCCTGTTTCCCCCCCCCCCGGCACCGAAAAGCACCTGGCGCCTTGGGGACTCAGACTCTACCCAAACCAGGTAGGCAACGCAATCTGTCATGAATGGGCCGCAGGAGGGGGTGATCACTGTCACCTATGGGGTCCCCCCAAGAGGCCCCCCCTTGACATCCTGGCAAATTTGAATCCCGCCTCAGGAGGCGAGAAGATGAAGTAGTGGCTAAAGAACAGGGGCCTCACTGCGGGTCTTGGCTGCCCCCCACTCTGACTCCAATCTGCCCTGCATCCCCGTCATTGATAGCTAATCGGCTGTGTTACTTCTTGTCCTAATAGAGACTCCGTCTTTCCTTGTATGCTGATCCTAAGGCCCCTGCAACCCTAACAGGGGTGAGAACTTGATCCAGACGATGATGTTTGCTGCTAATCTTTACACTGGCACACCTGCCCACCCACCAGGGAACTACGTTGACTCCTCTGGGCCCCATAGGCCCACCTGATGGACACACGCTTAGTTTTATAAATATCTTCAATTCAGACATGCCCTTCACACCTACTCCCTCCCAACGGATACCCTTCTGGAGATCAACCACCTGGAAGTCAAGCTACTAATGGTGCACTTAGGCAGGGGCGGGATTTCGCAGATTTACCGCACATTCATTATCAATTTCCCCCGGATCACTGGACCACCTTAGGACAAAGTGAGAATGTTGGATAGGCTCTGTGGAAGATGAGGACTGGAAGGACGCACTGATGGCCCCCCGGGAACTCACCACCTCCGCTAAAGTATGTCTCATTCAAATGAATTACCTTTACTCTGTCTATCTGACCAAGCTGATTTTTATCACATAGTGTGGGCATGCAACGCCATGCTCCACCACTGGACAGGGGTGACCAGGGAGTTCTCAGAGGTTCTGGGCTGGGAGGTTACTTTGCCCCACCCTTATTGGTTCTCCTCAGGGTTTTTGAGGGCTCCGGGCGTAAGTGCGTTGGGGGGGTCTTTTCTAGGTATGGCCTTTTTGGTGGCGAAGCGTGATATTGCCTCACAGTGGATGGCCTCTACACCACCCGCTCTGTCAAAGTGGAGAAGGGGTGTCGACTGGTGTGTACAGGAAGAGCGGGTGGTCTTTGAAGCACATGGCTGCCCTCAGAAGTATGTAAGGGTGTGGAGGAAATGGCTTGGGCAGATTGCTTAATTGGTTGCATCATTATGTGGGTAGGCTTTACCGAAATGCACTGTCTAACTATTCCTGGATGCCTTACCGTGTACAGACTACTTACCTTCTGCAGTGTTGTATTGTGTGTGCCTTGCTATACTGTCTTACCAGTGCTACTGGTATAAAAACGAAATAAAACCTGTTTGCCCAAAAAAAATATATATATATTGTTAAAGTATGGATTATTAATCAAATAAGTTTGAAGCTAAAGAAGAAGCAACCTAAAAGGAAAAAGAAAATTACTATATTGATTTTTACATTTCTGTGGTATTATAATAAATTACACAAAGTGTTTAAATTACACATAAAACTACTTCAAAAAAGCAGGTAAAAAGATGTCCTGAAATGAATAAAAAATGTAGACAGTATACATGAAATATACCAAAGTTCCAACACAGCACAGTAGAGAGGAGAATTTTGAAAGAAACCATTCCAAGGCCAAGCAAGCTAAAAATCTTACAATTGCTCAACTTAGAAGGGAATCTTGCATTAGTCATCATATACACATTGCAGAGTAAATGTTTTAACAAATTACACATATATTCAGTATACACAATTACATACCTTAACATTTAAAAGTCAATAAACTTTGATTTGTGATGCAAATAACATCAATTCAATGAAATAACAAGGATAGAACAAAATACAACATTAAACCCATATACATTTCAAAACATAGCATGAAATAGAGATTGATAAATACATAACACTTTAACACAAATGAAAATTATGATAGAAAAGAGGAAATGAGCAAGATGAAATTGCAATATTATTTCCACAAACCTATAACTAGGCATCATGGTAGTTGTAGTCATTTCAATTAAACATTAAGAACACATGCAGAATTGTAAGTTCATATGTACTTAGTGTAATATGCAGTAAAAAATAGAACAGACATTTACAGTATTAAACACATATTTGAAATATGTTATTTGGTGTAAAAACACTCACAATCACCATGGCATAATGTACAATGTAATGAAGATTGAATCCTTAAATACAAGAAAATACATTCAAACAAACAAGGCAAAGAAAAATTATAGAAATATATATTGGTTTCTATGTTTACAAAAGGTACAAAACACGTTAGCAGCAGCTACATTTAAAGCAAAAATGACATTTAGGTTTAGTGACACATTCAAAAGTATAACTTACCAGTCTCCACTCCACTAGGGATTTCTATTAAGCCTTCAAGATGTAGGATCTGCAAGACCTTCTGCTCCCAGGGAAAAGGTTGTAAGCGGGTGCTGAGATCGTTGTGTAGTTCCTACAAATCTATATAGGACCTGCACGTTTAGACAACATAAACTAAGGGATTAGTGTCCAGACTGATTCCCTATACCACCAAAGGATATGTGAGCCTTTATACCAGCTAGCTCACAATGCCACTATAAGCCCCCTTACCTTACGAAGGAGCTAATAGTTTCTGGCAACTATCGAACATGACAACCCTTGATCATTCACAGATCGTGGAAATAGTACAGCACTTTTCGCTTAGGCAGTCATGCTCACTTAGTCTCAGAGAGATACACAGAATAAACGATAGGGACGTTTTCAATAAGCATTTATTGAACCAGCGTCAAGCTAGTATAAAACATGTTTGCTGCGACAATCATCAGACAGAAACAGATATATAAGATTACAAGCACCAATAGAGTTGATAAAAGGTAGAATTATACCATGGTGATAAAACAGTGAATATATGTAGGCATATAGATACATGGCACTAATCAAGCGTACTCATAAGATGCAAATCCTAGCTAAGTGTTCTTAGAATGAATGTGAGTGTTAAGCCAAGAATGCCCTGGGAAAAAGCTAACCCCATTATCTGCTGGGAGAGAACGAAGGACCCCATCTTGGTCTCGAGTTGGACACCCCGCAAGGGATGTCAGACCACTGCGTGCTGGAGATTCTACGTGCAGGGACTTCAGCGTCTTATGTCAGCATGGAAGCTTCCCCTCTGGTTGCCCAGTGAAAATGTTCTTTTATACCGAAAGGTACTCTCAGGGGTTCGACCTAGATGTGTAATGGTACTGTGGGCCTGTCATCCATCGATGACGATAGCGGTGACTTTTGTTCAGAGTTATTATACAGAAGATGGTAATCCTTTTGTGTATGTCCTAGGCAGGGGATTAGGATATGATACTAAGAATCCTCAGGCATGGGGGGCATGGCCAGTGACTTGGCCGAGTAGGACGAGCTCCATGAGAGCTCCAGCCGGAGTGACTGAATCCGCTTCAAATCCTGCAATCTGAAATTGATCCTAAGGTCCTGACTGCCAAGCTGAACGCAATTTCTCCAGGAGTAAGATAACCGCCCACCACAAGCCGAACCGGAGAAGCCGGGGCCTGAACATCACAATTGGGTTTTGGCACTACGGCAGAGGCTTAGGCCTTGTGCTTGGCCGAGAAGGAGACAGGCTGAGGTGGCCCGAACAACCAGCAGAATCCTGTGGTCTCCTCCTGCACCACCAGAGGTCTCAGGGGGAGCGACCTGCCAGCATAAGACACAGAACAGTAAACGCTGTGACCTGCTGGCGAGATGGGCCACGCAATCGCAGGGAACTGACAGGAACATGCCTGAGCAACTGGCGGGATCCTGCGGCCTACCCTTGCACCACCAGGGGTGCAAAGGGGAGCGACTTGCCAACACAATATACAGAAAGCCAAACGCTGAGACCTGTGGGCGAGAGGAGCCGCGCGGTCTTGGTGAAGTGGCAGGAACACACTGCGACGTGCAGGCTGGTCCGATTGAGGGATGAGCGTGGGGCCCGGGTGCAGGCCCTGCCCGAGGCCCGAAACCAAGACTCAAGGTCTGGACCAGGTGTGCTCATAGACACTGGGGGTGAGACGAAGAGAGACACCTCTACCCACCACGATCTGGTTGGACGCTGTGTGCCCCCATGCCGCCTGGATCCTGTGGGGGACAGCCGGGCCGCGTCGGTTGCTGAGACCTGCAGGCGAGAGGGGCCACCCCGTTGCGGGGCGTAGATGGAGCAGCGCTACGATGGTCGGGCAAAAACATGTGGCAAACAAGTGAGATGGCTGAAGGAGCTGGTGGCTGCCCGGGAAGGCCTGAGGACGCAGGGGACCAGGCAGAGAGAGGAGAACACAAGCACCATTGACCCTCAGCCCAAGAGAGACCTAGCACAGACAGGCAGCCAAATAGACATGACCTGGTAGACAGCCCGCACATTGATCCTCAAGCGGACTGGGCCTACATCGCCCAGACTGGGGAGTAGCACACAGTGATGGGATGTGGGGTGGCCCAGGTGCCAGATTAGCCACGGGACCCCTTCTACACTGAAAAAGCCCAAGTGATTTCTATACTCCAACCACGGCCGTAGGTATTTTGCCATCAATATTTTATGATCAAGTTGCTAGTAGTTGGAGGCGGAATGGCATCTCTCAAATTGGGGATTTTTTTGAGGCTAGGGGGCTTTACACTACTTTTTCAGACTTAGCAGGAAAATTCTCTCTCCACAAAAATCAATTCTTTAAATTCTTACAAATACGTGATTTCTTGAGTAAAGTACCAATGGTGATGGTACCACTCAAAATAGTTGAAGCTATTAGGGGTCAAGAAAAAATAGGGGTTCTTTATAAAATCCTATTAGCTTCAAGGAGGGATGATTTGGAAAAACATAATTGTAAGTGGGCAGCAAAAGTTGGAGAGCCTGGTGTGTCTATGGAGAAGGCTATTGCCACTGCCAGAGAAATTTGTTTATCGGCGAATCTTAAAGCTCAGTGTTTTAAAACTGCATTTAATCTCTATCATACCCCGGCTAAGATGATGAAATGGGGGAGGGGCAATGATGGCAAATGCTTCCGATGCAGCACGGACAACGCTGATTGTCTCCATATTTTTTATGACTGTGTTAAACTAGGGCCGTATATACAACACATAGAGAAATTCATGACAGAAATTGTGGGGGTCAGGGTCAAAATGTCTGCCTCTATGATGTTGCTGGGGGTTGGTGAAGATCTCGAGCGAGGGAGACCTATGCATAAATATCGTTTCTTGCTTTTTATCGCCTTGGCGGTTGCTCGACTATGTCTAGCCTCTTTTTGGCTCCAATCGGATGTACCATCTTTTGAAATGTGGCGAGCCCGGTTCTATAATATATATAATTTGGAGTACAGTCTGTGAAAGGATCAAGAAAACGCAAACTAGGTTTATATATAAGGGGGCAATGGCTGATCATATGAAATGTTGTTGAATGATAACCATTAATTCTTGGTTTGTGGTATAATGGAATGAAATTAATTACTGTTTTTTTTTTTCTCTCTCTCCTATGTTATATGATTCTGCATGTATTTCATTGATGTCTTTGATACTGTGGATATTAATAAAAATAAATAAATAAATAAATAAAAAGCACAAGTGACTTGCCTGGCCATTTAATTTAGGATATCCCTGGGAAAACGGCAAAACAAACGCATGACCGGTCCTAAGACTGGCTCCACGAACCGACCCCGAAACAGGACTGATATAGACTCTGACCTCACATTGGTTAGAAGAGGCAGCTGAACGTACACTGAACTCGCGCCCAGGTATTCCATGAGAACGGAAGCCCTTCCCCCATCCCTTGAAACAGGGTTGACATCGGCCTTGAGTGGGAGAATTCGGCTGTGCCTTGCCCAGCGCCCCAGAGCAGAAAGTCCAGGAGAACATATACCCAACAGAAACGACACGCCAAAACAATCCCTCAGAAACAAGAAAACCCAGTATAATTACACAGGGACACAGTGGAAGATATGCCGGACCAGAAGAGGAGGAGACACTGAGAGTACAGGGATACAATCAGAGCAAGCAAGATTATCCCACTGGCACCCCCACATGCTCCCAACAATGGAAAGAGACAAAGACCCCAAACCCCCCAGACAAGGGAAAATGGACACCTACATGAAACCGGTCACCCCTCCGGAACCCGCAAAATCCTCCCAGCTGCCGGACACGGCTACACTTCGGCAAGCCATACAATCCTCCAGAGAGATACTGGAAGGTAAAATAGGGGACATTCACTCCGAGGTGACACTGCTCCTTAAGGACTTGCGCTAAGTCTCTGAGAGGGTTGCCACAGTCGAAAAACGAGTCACTGAAGCGGAGGAGGCACTACGTACAGCCAAAATGTTCTCTGGCGCATTGACGATGCCGAAACAGGGCCTGGCGAAATAACGTCAGTTTCGTGGGCTTTCCAGAGGGAGTCAAAGAGGAGAGTGAGCCGACCTTCCTGTCCGCATGGTTAAAGAACATCATCCCACCGGACAAATTCTCTGCGTGCTTTGTGATTCAAAGAGCACATCGGGCACTGAACGCAAGACCCCCACCAGGTGTACCCCCAGGCCAATAATAGCGAGATTTCTTAACTTTCTGGATAGAGACATGATCCTGCGAGTAGCCAGACGCCTGGGAGAAATAAAATATGAAAATTCCAAAATAATAATCTTTCCAGACTATAGCCGCGAGGTACAGTGCCAACTGCTGACCTGTGACTCAGTGAAAGTAAAACTCAGGGCCATCAAATACAATATATGCTCCTGTTCCCAGCAAAGCTCAAGGTAATTTTTCGGGGTAAAACACACATCGTCCAATCTCCGGAAGTGGCCTTGACATGGGTGGAAGAGAGGCCGTTCCTACATCCATCCGGAGAGAGGCGATCCGGACCAAGCCCATCGGGCAGAATAATTTCTGGGACCAAGAAGAAACCGTGCAGAAGACACAAAATGGAACATAGGGGGCAAAATATGGGTGGCAACCCATACGCGCTGTGGGGATCAAGACGGAGTGGAAGAGAACCCAAAATAACAAGAACATCTCCCACACGGAAGAATACAAGAGCAACTGATGACTCCAGCCTGAGAGATTCCATATCAGGCTTCGATGATCCCGAGGGGTCTTCGGGAAACAAAACTCTGCACCCACTAGTCACTGAAATAAAATCAATGGAGCACAACATGGAACCAGATCACCCGCCACAACAAGAAGAAATCATAGGACCAACCTACTCAGGTAAATGAACTGCAAAAATGCTCCGGCCATGGGGAAAACAGCACTATAAAATACACATCGACCGCCCCCGACCTGACACCTAAATCCCGAGAACAGAGGGATTACTAAGCCGACAGGTTTCCTGAAAAGACTGGACTTTTTGCAGGCTGTGAGTGATTGAACTTATAGCATAACATTTTATTAGTTGGAGGGTGGGCGACAGACCTCTCCTTCTCCTCTTACACACAGTAACCAGATGGTTTGGAGGGCGAGTGATGTGAGAAGGATGTGGGGGTAGGGTGGGGGGTTGGTTGGGAGGGATTTAGTAATGTTGTCCTGCAAGTTCTAATGCAGATTTACTGCACTGGTTTGGATGGGCAGTGGCTCTGGTGTTTGATGCGTAGCTCCAAGTACATGACACACATGCAGTCAGCATGAGTGGGAAACATAAAGTATCCGTGTTGACCCCATTAGATAACTCGGCCCTTACATGCCTCGCATGGAACGTGAATGGCCATGGAGACAGGATCAAGAGAGGGTTAGTCTTACACCACATTAAATGCTTACACCCAGAGTGTGGTATTGCTCCAAGAGACTCACTCACAAGGTACCAAATGTGGGTTCCTGGGGAGAGGACCATATAGGGTGTTTGCTCACACAGGATATACTACCGGATCTCGATGAGTAACCATTATGATAAGAAAAACACTCCCCTTTGACGTATCACAGACATGGGTGGACTCCTGTGGCACATTCGTTGGGATGGCTGGTACTTGGGGCAATATGAAATTGATTCTTGTATGCATCTACGCCCCTCCACGACTACAGGCACACACATTAACTAAAATACTGAAATTCCTCCTAGAGGCACTGTTATCCCTCCACATGATAGGAGGCAATTTTAAAGATGTAATAAACGCGTACATGGATCGCACTGGAGGTTGGGGCCAGTCAGCCACCATCACCCCACTGGCCCAATTTGCAAACACAATGGGTCTGGTGGACACTTGGAGCACACAAAATCCACAGACTAAACAATACTCATATTTCTCCGGGGCATGTAGGGTCTATTCGAGGCTGGACTACATTTGTATCCTGGTGGGAGAACTGGGAGGGGTCCGAGAAACAGATTATCTAGCAAGGGGACTGTCCGATCACTCACGGCTGTGGATAAAGGTAGGGGGTAGGGATAGGGGAACAACCCCACTGCAGGCTCACAGACTGGGATTTACGAAAGGGAAATATTATCAAAGGAATAAGGGCAGACACTGAGATTTTCACTAAAGAAAATGAGGGAACGGTCAGGTCCGGAGTCACACTCTGAAAGGCCTAAAAAGCAGTGCTGAGAGACAGGGCACAAAACCGTCTGGCATGGGATAAGACAAAAGAGACAGAACGGATAGAGAAATTGGAACACCAGATCTTGGCAACAGAGGAACAGTTCATCATCAGGCCGGACCCATTTCTCACACGACAGCTGGACGCTAAGGCAGGAAAATTATTAGCCTAGCTAAGTAGAAAAGAAACAGAGTGCAGATGGGTTCGATCCACAGTGGACGCCCAGGGACTGACACATACCACTGACGAGCAAATAGTGACGGCATTCGCCACATATTTTAGAGATTTCTAAGTGGCTAAACCCCTCGGCGATGCCCCCGAGATAGAGGACTATTTGACAGAAATACAGACCATGACCCTGGAGGAGACTGACAAGCAGGAGTTAGATGACGACCTGACATTAAACAAAGTAAAAGCGGCAATTTCAAAACTGTGCCTAGGTAAGGCCCCTTGACCAAATGGCTTACCAGCCGAGTTCTATAAAAGGTGTGTAGCTCTTCTGAGCCCCCACTTGCTCAACCTCTTCCAGGGCGCATACGACGAGAGGGTCCTCCCGCCAGACCTGCATGTAGCCCCAATAGTGACGATACACAAGGAGGGTAAACCAAGGGATAGGTGTCGTCCCGCCCGATATCCCTCCTGAATATGAAGGCGAAGGTCCTCGCGACAATTCTGGCCACAAGAATGTGGCGCATCATAACAACACTGATACACGGATCAGTTGGGCTTCATGCCCAGTAGGGTTACCAGGTGAAACCTATGCAGAACCCACACTTGGCTAATGACGACCAGCGCTCGAGACACCCCACATATATTCTTGTCTCTTGACGCAGTGAAAGTGTTCGATGCGGTGCACTGACCATTCTTGACCAAGTTTGGATTCGGACCAAAGTTGAGGAAGTGGCTAGCGTTGCTATACAATGCTCCCAGGGCGACTGTACAAATGAATGGCAGAACATCTTGGAACTTTCCAATAGGCAGGGTTACCAGACAAGGTGGTCCCCTATCACCGCTGCTGTTTGCACTGACTCTAGAGTTGCTAACTTTCCGAGTTAGACAGCACCCGGGGATTTAGGGCTTTAGGATCACACAGAAAGACACTAATGAGGAGAAAATATCCCTCTACGCAGACGATATTTTACTGTACATAACGGAACCCACCAACACAATCCCATCCTCTTCCAGACTATTGAGGACTACAGACGACACTCAGACTATAAGGTAAATTGGTATAAGTCAATGGCATATAGCCCCAGACCACTGAGAGAATGGCCTCCTCTGCTCAAATACCTGAGAGTGGTAGAGGAACGCTTTAAATAGCCGGGCATATACCTCACAACAGATAAGAGACTGTGTCAGAAACATAATGTCCAACGAATACTGAACCAATTCAAAGAAGATACGGACTGATGGAAGACCCTATCACTTACGATAATGGGCCGCACTGCAATGTTCAAAATTATTACTCTACCCCAGTTCTTATATGCACTGCAGAATACTTGCCACCTTCTCCCACAGACAATATTCAGAGAAATTTACGTTGAGTTGCGTTCGCTACTGTGGCTTAGGAAACATCCACAGATCACGCTGCGTACACTGCAACTAAATCTGAACAATGGGGGATTGGAAGTACCAGACGTCGAAGCATATTACTGGGCAGAGAACTTAACGCCCATCAATGATTGGATACAAGTTGCGGGCGACCATCCCACATACAGACTTGAAGAAAGAACATATTTTGTCCACTTGTGGCAAAAATAGAGACTTTATTACTCTATCAGATGCCTGTTTGAAACTTCAACTGATTACACTTAAGGAAGTGAGTATTTGTGACACTACAAATTAAAAATATGGAGCTAAAGGAGCAATTTTGATAACATGAATATATAAATTAGCAAGATATAGAGTTAAATTGCTAGTGTCGATAATGTAATCAATACAGATAGAATGTAAAAACTGGAATTTGTAAACATATACCCTCGAGGTTTCTGACTCAAACTTTTTTTATCCTTCTTGTCTATAAATCACCATTATGTCAGAATAATGAAGTGAATAAGAACATCTTCAAAGTCTATGTGCCTGGCTCAAGCAAAGAATCGCAACAGGTATATGTTATAGACTTACAAATAAATAGTCGAGCAGATTGATTTAACAATCATTCAATCTTGTGAAAGTAATTGTGACGCATTTATGCTTTCATTAGGCATAGATATCCACGACATAGGAGTGAAACGGATATCTTCTTGACATCTAGTCACCGCTTTACTTTTTCAATAAACAAAAGGTATGCATTCTTTATGTAAATCTTAGTCACATTCAATATTTTAGTGGTCTTTCAATTAATATAACTTCAGACCAGCTTTGTTGTATTCTTATGTCTAAAGACACACCTATGGAGGTGTTTCTCTCAGCCGAATTTGGAGACCATAGACTGGGATTTCCTTGTTTAATTATAGTATAGAACTGAATAGTTGTGTAGTAAAATATTTTTTGATTGCTATATTGACTCCCTAACTCTAAAATAGGTTTTTTAATTCATATATATTTATTATTTGTATTTGTTTTATTATATTTCTTGTATATAGTGCACAAACCTGATCGGGCTCCTGCCGAAGGCCTAGCCGAAATGCGTTGTCAACCTACTGCCCATGTATTTCCGCTGCTCACAGAGTAATAACTTGAACAGGAAAAATATCTATTGTATTTAGGAAATATCTGTTAGAAATGATCATGTTTTGATAATTAGGCACTGCATCTTGAATTTGAATATTTAATCACTCCGTAGCTAGATTTAACTTGCACCTTTTATGAATCAGTTTGTATATATAAAGAAACTTTGTTGATGCATTGTGGTTTATAAATGGACATGTTTATACAGAGAAATTAATTGATTGCAAAATTGTTTGCTTTGTTATTTGTAACAACACAATTTAGTGATACATGCAAGTAATCTTGTAATTTAACTGTCAGTAATTTTATTGTCTATGGGAGTCAATAGGCAACAGGTTTGATTTTGACACTGTGCCCGGTGTCCCACCTTTTCACAAATATTTGATTCCCTGCTTGGGTGCTGTATCAATATAGCAGGGGCCACGTTGCTTTATCAAAATGAGAAACATTGATGCCACACACATTTACCCACTATCTATATTGAGGGAAAGGAAAACGCAGGTTGCGTCCAGCCATGCAAACCACCCTCGAGGTATGGGAGAGGGCTTCCAGGGTATTAGGATGGGAATGTAAGCTCACTAGGGAGATGCCACTATGGGAAGGGAATTGGCCGAAAGAATTAAGTAAACTAAAGTGATTTGGTCCCTGGGACACTCTGGGAATCTCGACAGTGGGGGACATCGCAGACAAATGGGCTATAAAGACCTTTTTTGCCCTCTGCACCAATTACCAACTCCACAAATCCCACTTCCTTAAATATGTACAATTACGGCATGCATGGTTGACGGAGGGCTTGAAGGAGGATGACTTCCCGGAGTATGCACTTCTAGAAGGCCGGCTATTACAGGAACCACTTACAATCAAAGCAGTTTCACTGACATACAAAACACTGAACAACAATATGCCCGAGAACCTAGATACCCTTAGGGGAAAGGTAGGGTGAAATTTGAACACTGGGAAATATTGACTGGGAAGCCGTTCGGTTGCACCCCAGGGAGGTGGCGATTAGGGCACGTCTGCGACCAATACAAAATACTACATTGGAGCTACTATGATAGGGCCGGGCTTCACAGAATGGGTCGAGCCGATAGCCCAAATTGCCTGAGATGCCACTATGAACAAGCATTTACTGTGCAATCGGTCTCGCCTTTGGGGCCTTATAAGTATTTAGCCTCCAGCATATTTTCTGCAGCTGAGGGCCAGTAGTGCTTCCACCAGCAAGCCCTATCAAGTATCAAGCACTGTGGCTGATTGTTGGCTAGGAGCAGACAGTGGAGCTTTGAGCTTTGACTTTATCTATATTTGTGGACTGGTTCACCATTCTAGCTTAATGGGTTACTGGGGGTCATCTCAAGTGAATTGTTTTTAATGGTCCCCTGATTCATGTAACTATATACCACGTAGCCCCACCCTATGCCCATTCAGTCTGCCATGCTCCTGGGCCACAGTCTGTATCTAGGTGAGTCAGCAGCACCTCTGAGTTAATGAGTTGGTGCTCCCCTTAGCATGACTGGTGGGTCCTGATTGGCATTATGGTATCATGACTGGTTCCTGGCTGGGGTGAGGTGTGCCTGCACTAGTTTTAGTGCTCGGCCTCTCAGTCTGGATCCCACAGGCCATACAAGCATCTGCAAGGAGAGCTGCTGTTTAGAGTTCTTTGGGCGTATCTGATTTCTGTGCCAGTGTAATGTGGAGCCTCACCAGCAGCTCCTTTTCCCAACCCATAACTCAGGCCACAGCTCATACCTCAGCCAGTAGGAGTCTCTTGTGGTCCAGCCCCTTCTGGCAGCCCCCGTCTGCTATGTCATCAAAGTCCTGTGTCACCACCCACCAGGAGCTGTAGTCTGTAAAGTCGGAGCCCCGGGGTATTGGGTCCGGCTCCTCCAGTCTTGAGCTGTTTCCGTTTGGTTACTGTATGCCTCAGCTCACTGTCAGATGCCCTTGGAGGAAAAAACTGCCTTCAACACATGGGTCCTAGCCTGACTTTCCCATTGGTTGGGACGCTGCCTCAAGCCGCCATCTTGGGTTGATCGCCTTGCACTGGGCAGGTTCTCCTCCAATCCGTGCCAGAATGCAGCATTGCAGCACCCACTCTTTTTCCCCAGATGTGGGTTGCCCCAGTGGGACCTTGTTGATGTTGTTTGGATCCTTGGGCAGCAGCATGACCGTAGATTGCTAAATCAGCCTGACAGAGATTGGAAATGTGTGTCTTATTGCCTCACCATCTTGGCCACGCCCCAAGGAGGTACTTTATCTCATATATAATATTCTTGCATTTATTTTAATTGAAATATATGTGAATACAAATGAATTGTAATAAGGTATCTTGACTCTAGGTCAGACTGTCAATACAAAATGAGATGATCTTACTTAGATCACTGATTTAGTTCAGTTACTGTCAGTGGTATTACTATATTAACCTACTGCTGTTAGAAATTAAGATTCCCAGGAAGCGATCAGGGTATTGTTTGTTGTGGTCAAACAGGCACATGCTTAATACAACTTCTCCCCTTTCTAATGGCACTAATAACCCCTGCCTTCCACAATCTCAGCCAGTTACACAGGTACTTCCCTCAATGAGTAAACTGGTAGCATCATTCCCAGAAGGACTGGCTTTATTTCTATGAATAAATGACCAGGGCTACAGTTCTAGTTTGGATTTGATTTTGAATGCGTAATAAATTAGTGAGCAACTGCTAAGAAAATGTTATTAACAGCCAAGAAAGGAAAACATAACGTGACATCTGTTTCTCTCTAAAGTAGTACAAACGTTAATTGTAATATTACACCCCTCAAGTAAATTTCTGTAAACATCTTAGGCAACTTTCACTGCCCGAGGAATTTTGTGTTAATAACCCATGGAAACAAATTTGATGCTGGTAATTTTTCAAAAACCGCTGACGAGTTCTATATAATGTGCACACTTCTGAGGGCGATATTTGATTTGTACCAATACCAAGCCGCTTCTGCAACATTTACGAGACAAGTTAACACCAAACCGTTGCATGGATCACATTCATCCAACAACGCAAAGGGCTAATCTTTACGTTTGTCTTTAAAAAGCACATTCCTCCTTCTTCTTCTGCGCAAATAGCTGCCTATCAAGAGCTTTATTTTCTTGTCATGTTTTAGCAGCTGAAGGCTGAATTAGAACTGTGACCTTCTGCTAATCAATAAAAACACAGGCGCCTACTAATAGTTTCTCAACATTAGGTTCACAGAGAGTGCAGGCCAGTATAGTGTAAAAGATTAAGGGAAGTATGAATAAATGCCAAATTACATATGTGTTAACGCATACTTAACACTCCGTGTTTCCTCACGTCCGAAAATGCTTTCCGGGCAAAATCTCTGTGAAAATGTACAGCCTGCCCCGCAGAGACGATACAAGTTAACTGTTCCCCGGAGTGAAAACACGGCGATTTGCATACTTGACACCCCGTGTCTCCTCACGTCCGAAAATGCTTTCCGGGCAAAATCTCTGTGAAAATGTACAGCCTGCCCCGCAGAGACGATACAAGTGAACTGTTTCCCGGAGTGAAAACACGCCGGTTTATAATGTTAATCGGTAAACAGAATGTTTAATCCGAGCCAATTGACACAGTATTGTAGACAAAGTGCAGAATGCGGTTTGATGGGAATGCGCGCACGCGAAAACACGCCGCTTTATAATATTCATCGGTGAGCAGAATGCGGTTTGATGGGCATGCACGCACACGCAAGGGGAGCGCTTACAGACGGGGAGCTGGAAATGACAGAACGCCGGCCAGGAAGAGAGCACGTCATCGCGTGCACACCGTTGTGATTAGGCCGGGCACCAGAAGAAAGTGCAGTGAGTAAAGGGGCCAGTAGCCTTGGAAGAATACAAATGACGACATAATCGTCATGAGGAGGGCCTAGCAAGCCTTAAACAAATCGGAAGGCAGCATTTACTGAGGTAAGCCAATGAAAAAGATGAGCGGAGAGTGGGCGGAGCTTCCACGAAGCTTCCACACTAAAGTGTATACTGCATGTCTCGGAGAGACAGTGCAAGCACTGTCTAGGCGAGACCTAAAAAGGGGACTTCTACCACACGATATGGGACTGCCCCATTATACGTACCTACTGGGAGTAGATTGCGCGCATACTCAGCGAGGTACTGCAGGTTTTCCTCCCCCTAGACCCGAAATGTATCCTTCTAGGGATAAACAGCGAAGTCGATGTTACAAGACCACACCTATTGGTCAGAGTCCTAGGTCTAGTGGTAGCAAAAAGAGATATAGCAAGACATTGAGTGCACAGGTTGCGCATATACTACATGAGTAGAAGGTACGAATGGACCAGTACATGGCCGCAGAGTGGGTAACATACAAGAGTAGAGGGTACCCCCGAAAGTTCTGCAAGGTGTGGGGCACATGGATGCACCACTATGAGTTGGTCTCCTTAGATATGCCCACACAAGCTACAAATGGGGAAGACTAAAAGGTATCCTTGACAAATGATTAAGGGACGGGGTCTAATGAAATGAGAACTTGATAGGAAGAGATGTGTTTTACTGTGATGATTGATGAGTATACATGTACAACAAACGGATTGGAATACTTGCAATGTGATTGTCCATCATACGTGCAATGTTGTTATATTATGAACAAAACAAAAACAATAAAAATATATATTTTTTAAAGAATCCTCATGCATAATAAATTAGACAAGTTTTCGAAGAAAACTACACAACATTTATACGGCACATAACTAAGTAAGAGGTCAGCGCCAGAGCCATTATGTAGAGCAAGGTAGGACAAATGTAGGTAAAAGGTTGTGAAGCTACCTTGGCCTACATTGGGGTACATTGGGGCTCACAACAGGAGAACCACCACCAGTTCTCTGGGCCTCCAAGTTACAGTTGGAAGTCAGGGAACGCACTCTCCCCCACAGGTCATTCTGCCTCTTTATAATTTCTTCTTAGGTGCTCAGGTTGTTTGATAAGCATTCACTCTGTCAACTATTATGGTCCACATTTGCCTTTTCTGGGCTGTGGATGTATTTTGGACTTGGGCTCCAAACAATTGTGCCTATACTCTAATAATTTCATCCACCATGACTGACAATTCTTCCTCTGTAAAACGGGGATTTCTCCTCTCTACCATTATCGGAAAAAACAATGAAATAAATGTGATGATCGACAAGAAAATAAATGAAAGAGGAAAAAAAGGGACAAGAAACAGAGAAAGCAAAAAATATACCTGACTTTACTGACAAATATTCCACTTCGCAATGTTGTGCTACAGTGGAATGGCAAAGGATCATGATCTAAAATGGAGTGCGTATTATAGGGCGGTATGCAGGTGAAAACAATTAGGCAAAGCACGTCAGGCGTGCAATACTAACGTCCATCCAAAAGCCACAGGAATAGTACAATGTTGAACGCATCCTGCGACGTAATCCCTCCGTCAATAATCCGCCTCTAGAATAATGCCAGCACAACTGTGAAATCTAAATAGGTTCAGTGCAATCTTGCCACCCTGATGGGGACGGAGTAATGTTAGCTAGCGGAGGAGTCAGCCGAGTCGGCACTCTGTGAGCCACGTACGTGACAGTAAACCCCTGAGGAACAGCGGGAGTCCCGCTAAGATCTAAATCAGGCCCAAATTTTCCATAAGTTTCAAACTTTTTGATAGAGATCACAATGTTTCTGAACAGTTCCAGGAAGTTCCCATGAGCAAGGGAAACATGGAGTTTGACATGGAAAATCTGTCCACCCTCAATAGTAAGGACAGAAGGATCACTGTGGGGAAAAAAGGCAAATAGAGAGGATGTTGTGAAGGCCCTCATGGCTTGGGAGAAAGAACACAGAGTCCTACCAGCACTGGAAAAGAATCTACCTCAAGGTATTGGGGAAGAAGAAAGAGAGGAGGAGGAGGGTGGCCTCCATTCCAACACCAGGCCAAGGGCGCGCTCTACAGCCAGCAGTGCGGGGTGCTCACACAGCAGCAGAAGTATCCTGTCAAGAGGCAGTGGCAGCCCTAGAGCTGGAGGAGAGAGCCCTGGCCCTGGAAGAAAGGAAGCTGGCCCTTGAAGAAAGAAGAGCCAAGTCAAGCATGAGGCCCATAGAGAATGGTGGCAGCAACAGAGACGCTGGAGTATCTAACGGGGTGCTCAAGTCAGATTGTCCAATGGGATTGTCCCTTGCTACATACCAGTGGATGACAAAGACATGTGTCTGGTCTCAAATAAGAGAGCTCTCAAAATGAGGAAGGTGGGTACACAGCACTGGGGAACACTACTATAGGAGTTAGTACCAGTAGTTGGTAGGGATAGGCTGCTTACACTTGATGACGATGTAGCAGAATCCTATCCACACTTGAAGGCAGAACTTATTGAGCTGTTGGGTTTACTCCTGAGAAGTACAGACCCAATCTTAGGACATTTCTGCGTAGATAGTTCATCTGAAAAATATAAAAAAATTATTGGCAAATTGCACAGAAGACGCAGGGCTCTGTACCCCAGAGGCCACTGCCGGATCAATTTATACATTTGCAAGACAGCAACTGACCATTATATAAAACAAAGCAACCAAAATATTTGACATTAAGCATTTGTTAGGATATCTGATCCTCCATCCCCAACTAACCCTCCCTCCCGAGTTGCGCAATGACCCCTGAGACCAGTCCACCAGTTGATAACATAGGACTAAAGGAAATAATAGACGAGAAACCAGAACACAAGTAGAAAAGTGCCAGTCTTGTTCATCTGAACTTTTAAAGGAGTTTTGTTGTGTGCAAACTTTCCAAAAGTTTCAAAAAGCTTGAAAGAGATCAACAAGTTTTTGACAAGTTCCTGGAAGTCACTGTAAGTAAGGGGAACATGGAGCTTGACATGACCAATCTGTCCACCCTCAAGAGGAAGGATCTGATGGAGTTGTATAAGGACAGAAGGATCACTGTGGGAAAAAGGTAAGAGCCCTACCAGCACTGGAAAAGGAGATACCCTAAGGACCAATCCCATCCAAGGGACATAAAAAAAACAAGTATGGGGAACTGTACTTGTTTTAAAAAAAAAATGTTTGCAGCTGGTTCATGGATCCTCAGCAAATTAACAGTTACGTTTTTTAAAAACCTTTTTGGCCCCATGCGGGTCCCTGTGGGACCCCACCACCAGGCCTTTTGGGTTGTGTTGGTATTCCTACCCTACCCCCTTCTGTTTTATCCCCACATTTTTGGGACTTTGGCTGAGTCCCGAGTCCCAAGTTGGGTGCCACCACTTCCTGGTTGATGTGGTGGCAGCCATCAGAGCTCATCATGAGTTATGTTGGATCCACAGAGCATCCGCTTCTCTAGATATACATGAATCGTTTTTCTTTATTAACTCCAAAACTACCGACCGGATTTACACCAAATTATAAAAGAGCCCTTTCTGAACCAAGATCTACCTTTCTACCAAATTTGGTACAATTCCGTTCAATGATTTGGGTTGTAGTTGTGTCCAAATTCCCTATGGGAAACTGCATGAGGAAAAGGCATTTTGGGACCCCCCTTTTCTTTGCCCCCGTTTGATAAATCACCCCAAACTTTCCAGACAGCAGCTGAAGTGAACGGCTAACTACTTATGAAAATTTTGTGAAGAGTCGTGAAACGGCATCAAAGTTAATATGTTAATTTCCATAGGAACTTTAGACACGGCTACAGCCATAACTGCTGAATGAATTACACCAAATTTGGCAGAAAGGTAGATGTTGGTTCAGGGACATGCATTTTTGTGATTTGGAGTAAATCCGTTCAGTAGTTGTGGAGTTATTAAAAGAAATTTCCAATTGTATATATAGATACGTGGAGGATCCACGACCCCTTCTGATCTTTTGCTGAGATCTGATTGTGTGCCAACACTTCAAATCAGGAAGTGTTAGCAGCCTTCTTTGGACACAGCTTAAGCCTAGTCCCAGAAAAAAATGTTTTTTAAAAAGAAAAGGGGGCAGGGTAGAAATACCCTGACCCCCTAGGCCTCTTAGGGGGGTCCCACGGGGCAAAAAAGCATTAAAAAGCCTTCTACTGAAAATGTTTGAGACTCTACGTCAGCATACAGCTTCAAGGCCTTTGCATCCCCTGATTCAGGGTCTTCACGAGCGCTCCGTGGACTGGTTCATAACACCAGCCATTGCTAAGCCTGCCTTATCCAGGCTTCAAAAGAAATACCGGCCTCTGGTTCAAGACCCCTTGTTTCAACACTCTGATCCTCCACCGGCTGTGTTGTGATTTTTGCTGCGCAAAAGTCCCATTTCCCCTCTCCATCATCTTCTTTGCCTCCAGCTAAGGAGAGTAGAAAGTTGGATTCTGCAGGCCACAAAGTCTGCAGTACAGCAGCCACTTCTATGAAGGCAGCCAGTGCTACAGACCTCTTGGGCAGTTATGACCAAGTCCTTTGGGATTTCATCCAGCTTTTCACTGAGCCCCTGCCAAAGGATGAACGGGAGGACCTCCTGGAGATCATTGTGAGGGCGCAATGGTCTCAAATCAACTAATCAACGCAGTGGTGGATTCTTGCCCTCTTGACACTCTTGGATTTTGTCACGGAGTGTCCTTGCAGAGACGTCCTTGGCTCTGGCTAACATCTCTGAAATCTGAAGGGCAACACTGCATCCAAAATTTGCCGTTCTCACATTCCACACTATTTGGCAGCCATGCTGACGATGAGATGGCAAGAATGAAAATGGACATAGACACATTAAAACAGTGGGTCTGGAGAAACCCAAAGAACAGTGCAAATCATTCCGGCCTTACCAGCGCCGGTTTTACTCACAAGGGGGTTCAAACATGTAATTGGCTTCCAGGAAGATCTCAACAACAGCATCAGCAGTCCTACCAGCCACAGCGCAAGCAGACCAGAGGACGCTCCGCCCAACAGCCCACACAAATTGGTAAACAAACATTAGGCACAAAACCATGAGTCCTTCCTTCCCCCTCTTCTGTAATCTACTCCAGTTGGGGAAGCATTTCACATTACCTGGAAGAGTGACAACGCATCACAAAAGACGCATGAGTTTCGAATTTCGTGCAGAATGGGTACTGTCTCAGGCGTGCCACCCCACCACCGTCCATTTTACCAAAGCCTTCCACTTTCCATCTTGACTTGCTCAGGACAGAAGTCAACATACTGTTGCAAAAGAAGGCGGGGGAATCTGTTTTCCATAGTCAACCGGGAGCAGGCCTTTATTTCAGGTATTTCCTTGTACTAAAGAAAGACAAACAAGAATTCAGACCCATTTTCGATCTCAAAATCGCCAACAAGTGGTTTCGGAAGGAGAAGTTACGGATGCTGGCTTTACATAAAATATATCCCCAACTGCACCAGGGAGATTGGATTTGCTCCCTCGACATTCACAATGCCTACTTCCACATTCCCATCACCAGTAAGCATCGGAAATGTTTCAGTTTCGTTGTGGGGCACTACCATTACCAGTACACAATACTACCATTTGGTCTCAAGTCAGCACCCAGAACATTCTCCAAGTGAATGGCTGTGGTAGCAGCCCACCTGAGAAAGCAACAAATCTACCCATATCAAAATGACGCCACTTTTCAACTACATTTCAAATGAATCTCCTCCATCGCTTGGGTCTTCATGTCAATTTCAATAAGTCCACTTCAACACCAGTCCAGATGTTGCACTACTTAGGGGCCTCCATTAACACCATTCACGCCAAAGTGTGTCCTTCGGAGGAGCAACGCTTATCGATCCTTCGGAAACAACAGACTCTCAGGAAGGTGCCTCATCCAACATTAAGGGTAGTTAATTTTTTTTCTGCTCAATGGCCTCCAGCATTTTTCTCACTCCAAGTGCTCACCTCTACATGCAGCCCCTCCAGAAGTGTCTACAGGACCAGTGGGACCAGCTGATGGGCAGCTGAGACAACACGGATCACACTTTCTTTGCATAAAACACGGTCCCTCAAGTGGCAGTGTTCTTCAAACAATCTCCTCCAAGGGATACCGTTTCACCAACAAGTCCCTTCTCAGACCATTGTGACAGATGCCTCACTACTCAGATAGGGAGCACACATGAATCACCTCCAAATTCAAGGCTCATGGTCTCAAAGAGAGATGGCATACACTATCAATCTCCTCGATCTCCGCACAGTTCATCTAGCGCTCAAGGCTTTTCACCCATTATTCACCACCAAAACCCTGCTTGTTCAGTCAGACAATACAACCACCATGTACTACATCAACAAGCAGATAATACAACCACCATGTACTACCTCAACAAGCAGGGTGCAGCAGGTCCAGAACCTTGTAACTAGAGGCTCAGACAATTTGGAATTGGCTCTTGGCCAGGAACCTGAAAGTAATAGCAACTCACTTCCCAGGTGTCCACAATGTTTAAGCAGATGCTCTCAGCAGAGCTATCAACAAAAACCACAAGTGTGTTTTGCTTGAAGAAGTCGTTGAAAATATCTTCCGCTTGTGGGACACCTCTTCGCAACAGCGGAAAACAAAAAAAGCTGCAGCTTTGCCTCTAGGTATTACCATCCAGAGACATTGGGGAATGCCCTGTGGATCGACTGATCTGGCAAATTTCTTTACGCCTTTTCACCGATTCCCCTGATCAATCTTTCCAACATGAAAGTCAAGATGATCCTCGTTGCTCCAGAGTGGCCACGGCAGTGGTGGTACCCAGACATTGTTGACCGGTTATTGCTTCCACATCTCAAGCTACCATGCAGGCCAGACCTACTGAAGGAATTCAGAGGCCAGATGGTCCACCCCAATCTCTTCTGTTTGAATTTGGCTGCATGGCTCCTAAGCTAGTGCAATACGGACACTTAAACTTGCCACAAGACTGCATGGAGATCCTCAAAGAGGCTACGTGGCCTTCCACTCGCTCCGGTTACACCTTCAAATGGAAGAGATTTTGCATTTGGTGTTCCTTTAAGAACGTGGACCAGACTACTTGCCAGGAGTATGTGATTTTACCATACCTTTGACAATTGGCTAAATCTGGCTTGCAATTCTCTTCCATAAATTTTCTTCTGGCAGCTCTTACTGCCTACATGAAATGTCCGTCACAAACCTCCTTTTTCCAAATCCCAGTCATAAAATATTTATTGGAGAGGTTGAAGAAGGTTTTCCCTCCCATTAGGTGTCCTTCGCTTCACTGGGAACTCAATATAGTGCTTTCTTGCCTTATGCAGGATCCTTTTGGACCCATCCACAAGGCTTCCCTACAATACCTTAAGTGGAAGGTAGCTTTCCTGATAGATATAACATCAGCTCTCTGGATTAGCGAGATACAATCACTAGGGGTCCGATTACGACTTTGGTGGTCCTGGAGAGAGCCGCCACCCCGCTCCAGGACTGCCAAAGATCACCGCCGGCCACCCGCCTGATTACGAGTACTTTTGTACTCTGGCGGGCGTTCCCTTGGGAACGTCCAAGCCAATTACTGCACGGTATGGACTGTGCAGTCCATTCGTGCAGGAAAGGGAGTCCATGCCTACAGCTTGCATCCCAAGGGCATGAGGTAGTAGAGGACACTTTAGGGCCCCCTTTGTTTCCTCACTACCAGCAGTTTCAAGGCGGGCTCACCGCTATGAAACTGCTGGCGGTGAGGAAACTCAAAATATGCTTGGTGGTGTCCCAGCGGCACTACCAAGCATATTGCGGCCTCAAGACTGGCGGTTGTATCGGTCTCACAGCGGTCCAACCGCCATACTTGTAATATGGCAGTTGGACCACTGGTGCCGCAGTGGCTGGAAGTCCACCGCTGCGCCCCGCAAATTTGTAATCGGGCCCAATGTTCTCATGAACCATACACTGTCTTCCATTCTAGCAAAGTGGTCATGCGAACTCACCCGAAATTCCTTCCTAAGATTGTGTCAGACTTCCATGTAAACCGGACTGTTTCACTGCCTAAAGTTTTTCACAATCCCTCTACTCCAGCAGAAATATTTCTCCATTCTCTGGATGTTAGGAGGGCTCTAAAATGTTATCTTGACAAGACAAAAGACGTCCGCTGAACAGACCAATTGTTTTTTCCTTTGGTCCTGTCCACACCGGATTAACCACCGCCAAACAATCCATCTCCAGATGGATTGTTTCATGTATTTTGTTGTGCTACCATGAAGCTCACAAACCTCTAGTAGCTAACCATAAGGCACACTATACTAGAGTGAAAGCAGCTACTGCTGCTTTACTTCACAATATCCAGATTCCAGAAATTTGCAATGCAGCTACCTGAAAATCAGTACATACATTCACTAAACACTACTGTCTAGACTCTGATGGTAGAGTAGATGCTCAAGTAGGACAGGTTTCCCTCAGAAATGTATTTGCTGGGCATAATGGGATACTGGTGGTCTCTGGGTTCTTAAAGGCACAGCCTATATTTTGGTCATATAATGGCAGCCTAAATGGCTACTCTGCCCTGCCCTTCTTCATCTCTATCATAAAAAGGGGTTTGTGAAGGAGATTAATACTGTTTGCAAAGTATCTTAAATTATACTCATATTTAATGTACTGGCCCTTTTTTGATTTCGTGATGAAGAATATGGCCATTGTAGCCTCGGTATATAGACTGCATTATCTGTCTTTTTCTGAGGAAAGGCGAAATCTCCACTTAAGAACATATATTAAAGGACTGCTCCAGGGTCCCCGCAGGGGGTCGGAACTATTCAGTGCTTCTGACTTATCATGAAAATACCCCTATGAGAGAACAGGAGTTACGGGTAAGAAACTATTCCTTTTTTGTTTTAAGTGTAATGTTGTATAAGAGTTCATAGTAAGTGCTACTTTGAGTATTTGGTAGAAGGGCATATATAAAAGAATATTTTTTTGGGATATTCACCATGTATGGTGTATATTTGAGTGAATGGTTTGGGGTACATAGACTGCATTATCTGTCTTTTTCTTGCCTTTCTTTACAGCTCTTCCTGAGGAAAGGCGAAATCTCCACTTAAGAACATATATTAAAGGACTGCTCCAGGGTCCCCACAGGGGGTCGGAACTATTCAGTGCTTCTGACTTATCATGAAAATACCCCTATGAGAGAACAGGAGTTACAGGTAAGAAACTATTCCTTTTTTGTTTGAAGTGTAATGTAGTTTAAGAGTTCATAGTAAGTGCTACTTTGATTATTTGGTAGAAGGGCATACATAAAAGAAATTCTTTGTTTTGATATTCACCATGTATGATGTATATTTGAGTGAATGGTTTGGGGTACATTTTAAAGGTCCCCGCTGTCATCCAGGTTTGACAATGGCTTAGTTTTAGTAAGTTATCTGCTGTACAAGGTATTAAGATTTGTCTTTAATTGTTTAGGATGTTTTATAACAGGAAGAAATCCTCATTATGTGTAATATTTAAGTGAGCAGGTATTTCTATATCTTGGTATCTTTTAGAAGCAGGAGTAGGACCACTAGTGGCTTTTTACAGTTAGTGCAGTTAAACGTTTTAAAGTAGGTATAGGTTGTAGTTGGCCTTTAAAATGTTATGGGGCTTATGGAAGTATATCTTTTAGGATTTTGTTTGTGGACTTCTGGGACCTTGTACTTGCCTCTCTTATATCCTGCAATTCCTCCCTTATTTCTATTTCTGTCACATTTCGGGGGAGGTTGTGTTCCCTTAGAATAATTACAAGATCATCTTGTGTAGTGACCCTCCAACAGCATGCATTAGAATAATATTTAGTATATTTCCATTTCACATTTTTGGTTGATGTACTATCTTGGTTGTAGGTGTAGCCCATGTGACTTAGTAATTGCTTTCCTTTCTGGGATGATCTTGCTCTTTTTGTCATTGTGTCTGAAAGTAGTGTGATAGTCTAAATAATTATACATTTTTAAATGTGTGTATGTTTTTTTTTTACATATAAAATGATGCATCTATTTTTATTATTTATACTTACATGTATGTTCTTCTGAGATGTTTCACACTTTTTTGCAGCTTTTACCATTAGGGGTGTTGTATGTGAAGCTGGTGTTTTCTTTTTAGTTGGAAGAAAAAAAGAGTTCCAGTTTCATTTTAAATGTTTATTTGTTGGTAGTTTGTGGCGATTGTGATTATTAGGTTTATTTTTAATTGCTTCTGCGGTGAGTTTCTATCTTACAATAATCTATATATACGTACTTTTTGTCTTTTTTCTGGTTTGTGATTAGCGTTTATTTTCAGAAGGTTAGCAGTTTTCGAAATTGTAGTATTTTATTTTAGTAAGTACATGTAAAGAAATAGAGGTTGGATAGTGTTTTGTTAATTATTTGCTATTTTACAATTATAGCTTTAATTCAATTACGTTTTAGTTTAAATATAAGTTTAACTTGCTGTGCAAAGTAGTTGGCAAGATGTATATATTTCTCTTTTAAGAGTCTGGTTAGAGAATCCAGCAGAGTTCCCTCATCTTGCAGCTTTTGTCATTTTTTAATTATTCCGTTGTTTAAATATGTGTGCCTTTTATATTGTTGATTTAGTTGTTCTGTGATTTTATTGGTTGTTTGTTTATAGCTTGATTTTATCCCCTTTGCTGCTAGGTCATCCCCCGTGGCTAGGTCTTTTTTTGGCTTTTTGGGGTAGTTCGCGCTTAGGCCCCTGTAACTCTTTGTCCACATAAGGTATCAATGCGAAATTTGCTCCCTTCTTCTTCCAACGCCCTGAGTATTCTAAAGGTAACCAAGGTTTGTGGATTCTCCTGGAGGAAACTCCCAAATTTTCCTGAATACAGCTGTGATTTCTTCAGATAAATTTGAGGTTTGCAGGGGATTCTGGGTAGGAAAACATTGGGGGATCCAAGCAAGCCATACCTCCCTGGACTCCCCTGGGTGTCTAGCTTTCAGAAATGTGAGGGTTTGGTATGTTTCCCTTGATAGCTGCCGACCCCGGGGCCAAACACCCAGGCCCAGCACTCCTTGCAAAATCAGGGCGTTTTGTGATAGGTAATTTTGATGTCTCCACACTATGTTTTGGGCCCTTGCCTGTCGTGGGTACTTGGCCCACCCACACGGGTGAGGTACCATTTTTATCAGGAGACCTGGGGGTACGCTAAGTGATATAAAATTTGTGTCTGCCCAGTGATCCCACAACTTTCCCACATAGAAATTTGAGAACAATTAGCTTTTTTCAGCTAAATTTGAGGTTTGCAGGGGATTCTGGTTAGGAAAACATTGGGGGGTCCGCACAAGCCATACCTCTCTGAACTCCCCTGGGTGTCTAGTTTTCAAAGATGTCTGGGTTTTCTGGGTTTCCCTAGATGGCCGCCTAGTGCGGGCCAAGAACCCAGGTGACAGAACCTTGTGACAGACACAGAAGTCACCCTATACTGGATTCCCCTGGGTATCTACTTTTCAAAAATGTATAGGTTTGCTAGGTTTCCCCAGGTGCCGGCAGAGCTTGGGTTCAAAATCGATGCTTTGCCAAAAAAAGGTTCAATTTTCAGTGTAAAAATGTGGTATGTCCACGCTGTGTTTTGGGCCATTTCCTGTCGCGGGCACTAGGCCTACCTACCCACACAAGTGAGGTAACATTTGTATCGAGAGACCTTGGGGAATTCGGGGTGGGTGTACGTTTGTGGATCCACGCAGATTCCAGAACTTTCAATCAGGATTTTCTGATTATACCTCCAACTCCCTCTTGGGATCTTCCTTTAGTTCATTGGACGTTACAGTCATCTCCGTTTGAGCCATTGGGAGAGGTGGATTTGGAACACTTGTCTCTGAAGGTCTGTTTTTTGGTAGTCATAACATCAGCCCATATAGGGAATCAGGTTCATTGTCCAATAAATTCCCTTACCTAAAGAATTTTCCTGACAAGTTGGTTCTTAAATTGGGGCCAGGTTTCTGTTCTAAAGTTATGATTTCCTTTCATCATGAACAGGAGATAATTGTGTAAGCACCATTCAATACTGAAGAAGCTTTACCTTTCTGGTTTGCATTATTTGGGAGTTCTCTTTATCTTTAGGTAATCGGGTTGTGTTGATTGCTCTGGTATAACCTCATATGGTTAGTAGTGGTACAAGACAATGGTTTGAGGAGGTAATGATTCAATCACTTACTGGTAATCTTCATTACCCTTTTTCTCGTACCAATACTTACGACCCTCCCTACCATTCCCCTTCATAACCTGAATTCTCTTCTATTGCTTGGGAATGCACAGGAAGTACCATATTGATGGGAGGGGCATGAAGGAGGGGTAGGGAGTTTTTTATTTGATGCTTTTAATTGGCTCTAGCTAGGTCAGGTGGTGCCTAAGGAGAGGCTAGACACCTCATATAGTAAGTATTGGTATGAGAAAAGTATTGGGAGTAATGAAGACACAAGGAAGGTAATTGAATTATTACTACTCTGCTGCAAATAATTTTTCACTAAGCTCTCTGAATTTCTTGCATCTTACACTGGTGTTCTCATTTCTTCCTATGAATAAATATTTGGTTTACCTAATCTCGAACTATTCTAGATTTTGATCCTAGTCGTTTTTCATCATCAGCTTCATTCCTTACTTTTATTTTTCTACTAAATATTTTATGACCGCTCAACTTTTCTTATCAGCATTCCTTTTTGAATCTGTGCTTTTAGATGAGTCTCTATCGAATCTAGATTCATTACTCCCTGCATGGTGCTAATGGCGCTCTTTTCTGTTTGCCTGCAGTTTTGCTAGCATACTGTCCGACAATTTTGTGAACCTGCAGCAAACAGGATGAGGTAATGAAAGAAACATATTTTAAAAAAATATAAATTATATATAATAAGCCTTCAAATGTCTTAAAAGATATAGCAGTAATTAAAAAAGCATAGGTTTCTAGAAGGAAAGGCAAACTGTGTTAAAAATGAAAGGGAATAGAAGGAATGGATACCAAATAGGAAGTGAGGGCGGATAAACATACAGATTGCATTCACAAGGGGTACAGATAATTTGGAATGGATCAGAAAGTACAGACCATAAAGGAGTACATGCATAGGACACCTTCGACCACATTTTATTACTGACACTATTACAATCACTGATTTCCTAGCTGTACGAAGCAGAATAACCTAATTATAAAGGTTCAGAATTATATTATATTGTGAGTAAATAAAGTACAGTACCATTCTACAGCCTTTAAATAGGACATACACTTTAAAACGTTTCCTATAGTGCCTAGTCTCTCAGCACTATAAGGGCGTTTGGACTCACAGGTTTGGCCCAGAGTATCATTGAAATTTATAATTTTGACCAGTAAAACAGTTTTCTCATCCTTCCTCTTCACCAGAGCTGAAGGGCATCTGCGTCTACTTGCTTTTCTATGAGGTGATTAGGAAAATAGTTGAGCTTACGAAAGCTCAGAAAAGCGAAGGAGATGGAAAGGGATGAAAATGGCAGTAGAAAATAAATTAAAGTTATTTGAGAAAGAAGAGTAGCAGAGAAGAGAGCCCAGAGAGTGTCATGGATACCATATGGAAGGGTGTAAAGCAGACAAATAGGAAGATGTGACAAATATGGACCCACATTTGACACCTTCCGTCTCCCTACCTTTTTACCTCCATTACAGTCAGTGACTTCCTAACTTGAGAACACACACTAGGCTAATCAAGACCATTCCATGTTACAACTAATACTGCAACTAAATGATTGTTTTTTTGAGTGTCTATTTCCAGTTTATGTAGTCACATATAATACAGAATAAAGAAAGTTTACCATTGAGATCAGAGCCTAAATTATATCATAATCAAAACTTGAAAATAAACAAGAATAAATAGAAGGTACCTCACAAACTTTAATAAAGATAAATGCCAGTGAATACTCCCCTATATTGATCATTGATGATCAAAGAAGATAAATATAGGATTCAAGTTACTATCTTGCAAATAAATCACAGAATATCGATATTTATTTATTTTTTTCACCATATTCACATTAACACCTTAACACGTCCCAATGATTATTTCATGTTTGCAGTGTATCTATTAGATTTCTGGGCACTCACTTAATCAAAGTACTTTTTAACTAGGGCATAGTAATCATTATAACAGCTATTATCAATGATATCTAACATTCTCCAGTATTATATCTTTCATAGATTCACATGCTTGAATCATCCTTGTGATTGATGTGGGAGTCCCACGGTACATTCTTAAGCAGTAGAAGTAGTAAACATAGCTTACAATGGCAAAAGCCATTGGGCCAGATGTACGGCCATTGAATTTTGCGACTTGCAAATTGCGACTAATTGTGAGTCGCAAATTCAATGTCCAACAGTGTCTCAGACACTAGTTGTGATTGCTTTATCAATAAAGCAGTTTTTAAAAATAAATTCCTTTAAGGAAAACGGGATGCATTTAAAAAAGAAAAATGAAACTTTTCTGTTTCATTTTTTAAGGGCGGTCAGTGGTCCCTGGGACCACTGCCTGCTCTTAAAAAATATTTGCACATCCATTCACAAATTGGAAGGGATCCCCGGGAGACCCCTTCCTGTTTGCGAGTGGCTACCCACCCTTCTCAGAAGGGTGGTAATTTATGAGTGTTTTGCCCTTGGCATGCCCCTTCCTAATAGCGAGTCGCTAATCCTTTTTTGCGAGTCGCTAATGGATTAACGACTCGCATAATAGGGTTAGTACATTGTGCATCCTCTTTTTGTGATCACAAACGGGCCAATTGCCCCTTTGTGACCGCAATAAACGGTCGTACATCTGGCTCATTGACTTTATTAACTTATCTACATCATTTATAAAAAATAAAATAAACAATCAGTCAATAGCACCCTTTAGAACACTCCCAGTAACGGCATCTTCTCTTTTCTACTGCATATCATGGGAAAGGGAGTCTCCCCGAGCTCTGCTCATTTCTTCACCTTATATCCAGATCTGGTTTATCCAGACAACTTCTGCTGTTTCACTTTTCTACCACTGACATTAACATGTCAGAATCCCTTAAAAAAGGACTCTTTAGACCTTGTGGAACATGTGGAAAGAAGAAGCTGCACAAGGAATATCCTCAGAGTATATCTACCGCCTTCATCCTGCCAACAAGGTGAAGGACTGTAAGATTTGTAGAACCTTTTCTTCTAAAACTCTAGGGAATAGAGATGGGAGGCTGTTATTATGGCTACAGTAACTTAAGGCTAAAACAAATGTTGTATCTGAGGAATGGGACAGTGAGGATTCTGTTACCTCATAAGAGAGGTTAAGGAAAAGGGCGAGGTCCTGCCATGGGGCACCAGAGGTACACAGGAAAGCCTTAAAAAACACATCATGAGTCTTCAAAAGGTAACTCTCATGCAGAAAAGAAGGAAGAAATTTCTTCAGAGGTTGCTAGATTGGAGCCTTCAATCCTTCTTCAGACTTGGCTTCACACCCTGCCAAATCCTCATCAGAACCAGTTATAACCAAAATCAAAACTGTCATTGAAAGTCTCCTTGAAGACAACACCACTGCCAAAAGCATCGACGACGGCAGTGATCACGACGTCAATGATGACAACGTCGACTACCTCAACCCCATCAACGACGATTACTGCGGCAATGACAATATCGCTGACGACCACCTTACCAACAACGCTGATGACACCATTGACGGACGCTTTGTCAATGAGACCGTCAAAGGCACAATCGACAACGAAAATTCCTTCATCGGCGACGAAACAGCCGACAAAGAAACTGCCCATGTTATGCCTCACACTGGGACTGACGATGACCTCGTTGACGATGCCGTTGATGACAGCGTCTACGATGGAAAAACCAACACAGGACATTTTGTGCCCAGAACATACCTCACCTAGCAAAGTGTCCCTCCTGCCACCAAGTCATTTATTGGATGTAGAGGAGTCTGACGACATGTTGATGGGCCTTTTGGCAGAGCTTATAGTCCCTCTGAGCTGAATGTCAAGTACAAGGATGAAGAGGATGAAGGGGACTATTATGAACAGGTTTATCAAAGACACCAATATATAGGGAAGCCAAGGCAATATGTGGATCAATTTCATCATTTTGCTGCTCCTCCACCACCTGAGGCCATGATTTAGGTTCCCGTAGTCATGGCACAAGAGCTACTGGGCATATTACAGGACTATTATAAACAGTTTCCTATGCCTGCAGGGACAACAGCGTCACCGAGCCGTCCACTACTTCCTGCGCCTAGATCTCCTGAACCTATGCCACCACCTGCCACTCTGAGAAGGACTCTGGTATGAAATATTGCTATGCTTCCTCAAGACAACTCCTCTTCCTTGAATGATGATAGAGAGAAGGGTGAAATTCATGATACTCAATCTGCTGCCACTGAGTGGCATGATTACCTCAGCCCAAAACCTTCCTCCCCAGCATCGCAACTGGTGGATTCCCCACCAGATGACATCAGTGGTTTCCATACCCTTATGGAGAGAGCGGCCAAGCTTTTCCGGTTTCAAATCACTATCAAACAATCAGATTCTATGTCAGGACCGGAGGCTTCGGATTATGCTATCTCTCTTCGCTTTATTACACCATCAGAAACAACAGCAGCCAGAGAGATTTGGAAATATCAGAATAAAACCATACAAAAAAACTACAACTCCCTACAACCAGGGAGGTAACCTAGTAATTAGTCCATCAACTATTTCTGTGGCACCATCCAAAGTCCTCTGTCAGCTCTCTCTCCTCCTCTTTCTTCGCTGCTGCGCAGCCAGTTAAGTGCTCTTTTTCATTCTGCTTCACTAGTAATTGTTTGTTTACTTTGGTGCTAGTTACGTTTTAAAATTCGTATTCGTGGGCTCTCAGTGACATTTTACAAGCCATTGTTTGTTTGTTTTCATTTTCAGAGCCCCTCCGGCCGCGGGAGCGTTCTCGCTCCTTACGCGGCCGGCTCCCCTGCTGCTGCGGCTTTGTTATGCGCCGCTAGGGGCGCTTGACCGCCTTGTCGCTCTCGCGTCGCGTCTCCTCAGATGAGGAGCGCGAAGCGAGACCAACGGTCACAGCTACCCCCTGCTGCCTCACCTTGACGTCCGCATCGCGGATTGTAATATTCCCACATTATTATTTCCTACGCCCCGGTGGGGGTCTGTATTGCGGATTAATCCGCGTTGAACGCGCTTTAGTTCCAGCGCTGTATGTACCTGCTAAACACCACGCATCTCGCGGAGGGTGTTACATTACATTCTGGGCATTTTCTCCAACTTATAGTTGGGCTAAATTACTGTTGGCAACGCGGTAGGGAGGCAGCCGCCCGGTCAGGTTTTCCTGAGGGTTTTTTTCCGCGTTGAGGGTCTGGTGCAGCCCTATTGTATCCCTTTGGGCTACCATATCTTGCAGCCTTTGGACTGCTCCTAATTTTATTA
This sequence comes from Triturus cristatus, assembly GCF_964204655.1. Lineage (NCBI taxonomy): Eukaryota > Metazoa > Chordata > Amphibia > Caudata > Salamandridae > Triturus > Triturus cristatus. The sequence continues at coordinate 79,258,458 of NC_140586.1, read as the reverse complement.
TCCTGCTGGTTGTGTAAGAGTGTCTGTAAGTACTTACCTTGTCGAAAATGGCCAGTCAGTCTGAATACTATGAGGAGGAAGTACAGGAGTACTTACCTTATAGCGACGACTTCTTTGACGCGGTTGATGATTCTATATACCGGGTGGTTAATGAAGTAGTGGGTCCAATGGAGCAGCGTCTATCGGACAGGATAGTACAAGAATGTAACAGGTTGGCGTCGGCGCGTGGTAGTGTAGCGCCGGCCCCTGGGCAGCTTCCCGATGGGGCCCCTCCCCCCCCCTAAAAAGCAACGTCCCGACGGAGTGGATACGGACGCCTTCGCGCGCCTTAAGACGGCGTTTCTCGCGAAGACGGTCCCAGGTGCCCCCCTTCTCCCAACGACTGACCCTCTTCAGGATATTTCAGATCCCTCATCCCCGGCGACCGATAATGATACTCAAGGGGATACTGATGACGAGGCGGGTTCTTCCCGTCCTTGGCGACCGGCCTCGGCGACCACTTCGGCGGTGCCTGAGGAAGATGCGGATATGCTGAACCCAGATGAGATAATGCATCCCCGGTCTTCTGCTTGGGTCCCAGGGGATAAGGTTGTTAGGTTCCTTGCCAACCGTTTGCGTAAACCTCTGGAAAAAGAGGCGCGGAGTTGTTTGAGGGCAGAATGCCCGCGTCCCTCCTTGCCCGACAAAATCGCGCTTACGCCGGAATTAGATTCCAAAATGGCTACGTTCCTGGCAAAGTTTGTAAAAGACCCCCGTAAGGGTATTGACAGATCTTGGCGGTCCTGTCAGGACAAGCTCCTTGAAGCCGTCGGCCCTATGGCAAAAATCCTGGACATGGCAGAGGAGGCTAAGGTAACGGGCTCAACTATTTCGCCTGAAGTCTTGTCTAATTGGGCCCAACGGGCCATCATATTTTTGGGCAATGCAAATTGTGCCCTTTCAACGGAGCGTCGCCGCTCTTTGTTGATAAAGTTGGACCCCAAACTTGGAGATTTAGCTTCCTCTGAAGCAGGAGCTGTTGCCCAAGGGGGCCTGTTTGGAGAACCATTTGTAAAAGAACTTGGGAAGTTTGTCTCTACCTTTACCTCCTTAGACAAAGCCCAGTCGGGAATTAAGAGAGTGTTCACTCAACGGGTTTTCCGCGGGGCCGGTCGAGGCAGGGGCCGCTCGTCCGGCCGCGAATTCCAACAAAACCCTCAAAGGGGACAAGGCTCTGGCCGTGGTCAATATAACTCCACCGCAAACTATACCAATTTCTACCCTACGCGAGGACAGCGTTTCAGGGGCCGTGGAGGATACAAGTCCAACGCTGGAGGCGGAGCTTCAAACGGTAAGTGTCCTCCCCGTATGTCAGTTGGGGATAGGGGGGCGATTGGCATACTTCAGTCAGGCTTGGGCAGAGCTAACGTCCGATGCATGGATCCTACAGACAATTCGAGGCTTTCATGTAGAATTTATGGGCAGTCCTAGTCAGGTCGCGCGGCCGTGTCCGCTACAGTTCAACCTTCAGGATGCACGGTTGATCGACGAGGAGGTCGCCGAACTGCTTTGCAAGGGCGCAATTTGTCGAACTACTTTGCATCCTCACGGTTTCCTCAGCAATATCTTCCTTGTGGACAAAGCGGACGGAGGTCGTCGTCCAGTAATCAACCTCAAAGAATTCAACGCGTGGTTGGTGTACCGCCATTTCAAAATGGAGGGAATTCACCTCTTGCGAGATCTCCTGCGCCCTTCCGATTGGATGGCGCGACTGGATCTAAAGGACGCCTACCTTGTGGTTCCCGTACATCCGCCCCATCGACGATTCCTTCAGTTTCGTTGGGGGGGCTTGGTATACGAATTCACGGCCCTTCCATTCGGGCTTTCCTCGGCACCTTGGTGTTTCACCAAGCTGCTTCGTCCCGCGGTAGAGTTTCTCCGAGCGCGGGGTATACGCATGATCGTCTATTTGGACGACATTCTTCTGATGGCTCAGACTCCCCAACTCTTGGTGATGCAACTCCAACAAACCGTTTCCCTGCTCCAGAACCTAGGGTTTGTTATCAACACGAAAAAATCGATACTTCACCCCTCTCAGTCAGTCACCTTCCTGGGGTTTGTGGTGGATTCCGTTCAAGCGACTTTGAGTCTTCCGTCTCGCAAGATGGCAAAAATTCGACACGAGCTACGCCGCACGGTGTCCAAACCCACCATTTCCTTGCGTCAGCTCGCCAGAATCGTAGGCCTCCTTTCGTCTCCGATCCAGGCAATTTTTCCGGGCCCCTTGCACTATCGCGCTCTACAGCGTCAAAAGGCCTACCACCTCCGACGAGGTCACTCTTACGATTACGTGGTGGCCCTATCGGCAGAAGCCAAAGAGGAAATTCTCTGGTGGCTCACTCATATGGAGGCATGGAACGGTCGGGCGATTTTCGGATCTGTTCCGGACTTGGTCATCGAGTCCGATGCCAGCAAATTGGAGTGGGGCGCTCGATGCGGGGATTTTTCCACCAGAGGTGTTTGGTCAGCAGACGAGCGGGATTTTCACATCAATTGCTTGGAACTGCTCGCTGGCTCTTTCGCAGTGCGCTGTTGGACCAAAGACAGAGTGCAGTCTTGTGTCCTTCTGAGGATGGACAACATCTCCGCGGTCCATTATGTCAATCGATTGGGAGGTCCCCGTTCTCGAGCGCTGGCCAATTTGGCAAAAGATTTTTGGAGCTATTGCCTCGAGCATCATATTTTGGTGACGGCGGAATATCTCCCGGGCTGGCACAATCAAGTAGCGGATTGGCACTCCCGTCATCTCTACGACTCCAGCCTCTGGAAGCTGGATGTTCCGGTCTTCCAATGGTTGCACAGCCTCTGGGGACCGTTCTCGGCGGATCTTTTTGCCTCCCGTCTGGACAATCAAGTGCCCAGGTTCTTCAGTTGGAGGCCGGATCCACTGGCTCTTGCCATGGATGCCTTCCTCCAGGATTGGGGTCAGGAGAACGGATATGCGTTTCCTCCATTCTCAATGATCATGAGGACAACGGCCCAGATCCGGCGTCAATGCGCGCAGGTGATCCTGATAACCCCCCTTTGGAGATCTCAAGTCTGGTTTCCAGTTCTACTGGAACTTTCCTGGGATTCTCCAATCCTACTCCCCCTGTATCCTCAACTTCTTCAGAACCCGGAAGGGGACCTTCATCGCCTGGTCTCTCGGGGGACACTCCGACTCATGGCATGGCGTCTTTCAGGCGACGATGGTCGTTGCCGGGACTTTCGGGACAGGCTGAGGCCCTCCTGTCAAAGGCATGGGCAGACAGTACCACGAAACGTTATAGATCCTCGTGGTCACGTTGGGTTCGTTGGTGTCTTCGACGAGGTCTGGATCCCGTGGTCGCAGGAATCGTTCCCCTCCTAAATTTTTTCGCCGAATTGGCGTCGGAGGGTTTGGCTTATTGCTCCATTAATGCTATCAGATCGGCGGTTTCCGCCGGCCACGAGCCTCTAAACGGAGCACCTGTCGGAGAACACCCTATGGTCTGCAGACTTCTACGGGGCGTGCGTTTGTCGTTACCCCCGGAACCTCGCTATTCCGTCCTTTGGGACGTTAACAGGGTACTGAATCTGTTTCTTTCCTGGCAGCCTAATCGGTATCTTACTCTGAAGGAATTGTCTTCCAAGCTTGCTATGCTTCTATGCTTGATCTCCTGTAGGAGAGTTTCCGATGTTCGCGCGCTTGATGTCTCGGCGCGGGTTTTTTCCCCAGAAGGGGTAGTTTTCACAATTGGACGCAGAACTAAGTCCAACTCTCGAACAATAACGTACCCGGCTTTCCGGGACTCTCCCAAACTTTGTGTGGTAGACTGTTTAAAGACTTATGAGGATTTGACGCAGGAACTACGCCCGCCAGGCGAACGGCAACTCTTGATAGCTCTCAAGAAGCCACACACAGCAGTCTCTTCTCCCACCATTGCTAGGTGGGTGAGATGGGTTATGCAAGAGGCTGGCATTGATACTAAACAGTTTGGTGCCCATTCGGCCAGAGGCGCTATGGCCTCGAAGGCTTTCGCGCTCGGAGCGCGTTTGGAGGATTTAATGCGTGCAGCGGACTGGTCGTCCGACTCCACCTTTAAGAGGTTTTATTTTAAGCCGATTCTTAACGTGGCACAGTTAGTGGTAAGTAAGCTTTGAACGAGCATAATCCGAAGCCTCCGGTCCTGACATAGAATCGGAATTTGCCTAGTGCTATGACGGTAAGTTCCAATTCTATTAAGGACACGGAGGCGAGGATTATCCCACCCGGGGCACCCTTGGTGCGAACCCCCCGTATAGGAGTAAGTAAGTTTTCTTTAATACTGATTGACGGAACTGCCTGCTTTGCTTGCTGTTTTGGTTCTGTGACCATGGCATACGGCTGGATGGTTCGTACAGTTCTCACCTCCCTGCTTGGCTTCTTTCAGGGAATGATGGATCCAAACAAGACCAATGAGGAAATGGCGTGACTTGCGCGAAGAAAGAGGAGGAGAGAGAGCTGACAGAGGACTTTGGATGGTGCCACAGAAATAGTTGATGGACTAATTACTAGGTTACCTCCCTGGTTGTAGGGAGTTGTAGTTTTTTTGTATGGTTTTATGCTGATATTTCCAAATCTCTCTGGCTGCTGTTGTTTCTGATGGTGTAATAAAGCGAAGAGAGATAGCATAATCCTCGTCTCCGTGTCCTTAATAGAATTGGAACTTACCGTCATAGCACTAGGCAAATTCCGATTGTTTCCTATATGATTTTAAGGCACAAACTAGGAAATCTGTTAGGGCATTCCCTATCGTAGATTGTATCTGGGAGAAAACTCCTGCCACAGTCACAGGGTTTCTGCCAAGAATCGATAAAAAGTACAAAGCTTATAAAGACTCGCTGGCATGTCCGATTGGACATCTGAAACCGGACTCTGTGATTACACAGGCTGCCCAGCGTCGGACAAAGAACTCTTCCACACCAATTTCAACACCACCTGACAAGGCAGACGCCTTGACACTATCGAGAAGCGTTTCTCAACAACTGCAAATTCGCTGGCAGTGTTGGGCAGATCTGAACACCAGATGTGGTTGGACAGCACCACATATCTTGAATTCCTGCTGGAAGACAAGAAATCAGAAGCAAAAAAAAAATCTGCAGGAGAGAGATAGATCTGCGTCTGAAATCATAGATTGTGCTATGGACATAGCTTTCATAGGGTTCCGACAGCTCGCAGGATCAGCAATCCTCTGATGCCAAGGTTGGTTAAAGGCCACAACATTTTGATCTGAAGTGCAAACTAAGATTTTAGGTATGGCATATGATGGCGGCGCTTTGTTTGGCAAACATGTTGATGACGACTTACAAGCAATCAAGGCTGACACTGACTCCACTAGATCTTTGGGCACCCTGCAGTTCTCTAAAACCCCATGGAAGAGGTGCGTATTCATATTGAGGAGCATACCAAAGGTATCAGTCATAACAGCCTTCTCAGCAGTCCTTTCAGTCTACCTACCAACAGCACCAACCATATCAGGCATCGCCAGTGGCAGATTACTCCAGGCAACCACCAAGAAGGAAGCAGACAGCACTGACACTGGCAGAAAGTAGTGATGATATTGTTTAGTTCTTGTTAAGCCCCCTGCAGTACTTCATCATGTGGGAGCAGGAATTTCTAAATATTTTCATCATTGGCGGAAGATCAAAATGGACTAATGGGACCTGGATTTCATCACATATGGCCATACTTTGAAGTTCACCAGATTTCCGTCGACCACTCCACCAAAACGAGTATCTCCATCTCATCTCCATCTGCTCCGGAATTAAGTGCTAAATATGCTAATTAAAGGTGCCATAGAAAAGGTCCCACACTCTCAAAAAGGAATGGATTTTTATTCTTGTTTTCTCCTGGTCATGAAGAAATTAGGAGACTGGCGCCCCATTCTGGACCTCAGGAGACTCAACAAGTACCTGAAAAAGCAATCTCTTATTATGATCACTCTTCAGGAAATCCTGCTCCTACTCAACCACATGGATTTCATGGCAAGCCTAGATTTGCAGGATGCATATTTCCATATCCCTATCAATCCGCCCAATCACAGATTTCTCCAACTTACAGTAGTGGGCACTCATTACCAATTCAAAGCACTCTCATTTCGTCAGAGGTGCACTTTCTGGATTTTTACAAATTGTCTGTAGGAAAGTCCCCCACTTTTTTCCTGACACTTGATGCACTTTGACTTGGTATGCCCTGGGTCCCTGCCAATCAGGTACCCAGATCTTCTTTATTAAAAAAAACGGTACCTTTGTACCCACAATTGGCACATCTGTGGCCACAGGTAAGCCTCTTGTAAAAGGTACCATGGGTACCGAGGGCACTGTGACCAGGAAAGGCCTCTAAGGGCTGCTGCACCTATTGTGCCACCCTTGGAGATCCTGCACCTTAACACCCACACACTGCCATTGCGTGCTGCATGTTTTGGTGCTGAGAAAAGTGAAGAGTCGACATGGCACACATCCCTGTGTGCCATGCCTGCAACCCACTACTTGTGGCCTAAGAAGTCATCCCTCTAGCAGGTTACACTAGATCACAGGTGAGGGTACAGTTGTAGGAGCACTGTACCCCTACAGTGTCCAAGTCCATTCTTAGACATTGGTCTTGGAGTTGATCATTACGAACTCCACAGCTCCATAATGGCTTCACTGAAACCTGAGAAGTTTGGTAGCAAACCTCTCAACACATTAAACCCACACTAATGCCAGTGTGGGTTTCAAGGTAAAACGGGCTCAGATGGCAAAATAGGGGGTGTACTCACCCCAAGGAAGGGACCCATTGGTCCCAACCTACACACCCCTGTAACACCATTAAATGTAGTATATAGGGGTGACCCTGAACCTTGCCTCCCAAGATTCGAGAAGAAGAAGGACCGAAGGGCCGTACTGAATAAGGAAGAAAAGGACAACAACTGCTTTGGCCCCAACCCTACCGGTCTGTACCAACTTCGACCTGCAATCAGCAAAACCCCAGCGTGTCCAGCAGCCAGCAGCTGTCCAGAACCTGGAGGACCCGCCCTGCCCTCACCAAAAAGACTCTGCCTCCTGTGATCACCCGATTTGCTCACCCAACACAAACCCTGATCCAGCCGGCTCAGCGGTTCTGCTCCTGACGCCCACGGCCCGTGTTCGAGTGGCCCAACACCACGAGGAGATCTTTCCAGCGGTACTTACTTGGGTTTGGTGATCCCCGACCTGCCTCGATCTTCTACCCGACTCTTACAACCTCAACCTGAGGGTTCCCCCCTGACTGCGACCCTAGCTGGTGAGAAAACCCAACGCCTAAAGACCTCCCTGTACCCGACACCCCACGGCCCTGGGTGGCCCAACCGATGATTTCCGGGCATCCCCCATCAATCCCATTTATCTCTCTTTCCGGTGATCGCTCTCAGGAAACCTTCTTTACCGAGCCTTCAGCCTTTCTTCCGAACTGAAGATCTCCATTGGAATCAACAGGGCTCCCGATGTCTCCTTGGCACCCTGCATTTGGCCGCCTCCAAGCCTCTGGTGGTGAAACTCCTGTGCTGATCGTTGGCCCCTGCAGTGCTGATCCTGACCTCATGAGCTTTGCTTGCACAACTGAGTGGCCTGCTGGTGAGCAATCCCTAACCAAATGCCCCCCTAGCCCCATTGACTAACATTGGGCCTCAGCACTCTGCTCTCGGACACCGGCTGGTGGTGCAACGAGTGCCTCCTTGAGCCTTGGGAAATGTTCTAACTCCAGACACCCAGCCTTGTAAATTGTTTACTTACCTGCAAACCGATAACATTATTTTTCTCCATAGGAACCCATGCAGTAGTTTTTCCTCTGAAATTTTTAAGTTTTGACCTTTTTCTGTATGAAGCAAAAGTAACTACTTTGAAAAGTAAATTGTCTTACTTACCTTTGTATTGTACGACCCACAGTGTGATATCTAGGCATATCACCCCGAGTAATCAGTGTAACTAAAAAGTATCACAAAAGTATTCCAAAATATTTTGAAAGTTTTCAGAACTGTTTTTAAAGCGAATACAAACCTGTAACAATACCAATTTGATCTACAATTGCATTTCTGTGTATAGTTTTGCATTTGATAGTATATTTTACCTACTTGTACCAAGAACAGATAAGTATAACATTTTTATACTTACCTAATTGGTCTGGATTCTATCTCTGAGTGTGTACTATCAGTTTTTGCCTGAGTAAATACAATAAATGTTTAACACACCATCTGATAAGCCTAACTGCTTGACCACACTACCACTAATAGAGCTGTTAGTGATGAACTTATTTAGCCTCTGCTATACCTCTGGGGATCCACTGGACTCTGTGCACACTATACCTTACTTTGGGATAGTATATACAGAGCCAGCTTCCTACAGTGTCTTGCTCCAGTGGCAGCCCACTTACGGCAAAAAGTGCTTCAAGTTTTCCCGTACCTCAACGACTGGCTAATAAAAGTGCCATCTGCACGGCAAGCTTCAAAGGCTACAATAACCTGTCTGCAGATGTGTGAATCTTTTGCAAGAGCCAGAGTTGATACTGCTAACAAAACCTATTGTCTAAGGTGGAATTTTCTTTGCTTATGGAGCCAAAAGTCAAACATCCACCCTATCTTATCACCTCCAGAACAGGTTTTGCCATACCTTCTTTCTTTGGCCAGATCAGGGCTGGTTCACTCTTCCATTAAGTTGCACTTGGCTCCATTTCATGATACAAAATAACTTTTGGATCTTCTTCCTTATGGTCTAACAGACTAATAACACTATTTCCTGAAGGTTTATTCAGAGTATTCCCTCCGGTAAAGTCACTCCCACCAACCTGGCTACTTAACACAGGACTGTCACAGCTAATGAAGAGCCCTTTTGAGCCTATTCACAGGGCAGAACTGAAATTCTTAACATGGAAGTAGCCTTACTTTTAGCTCTTACTTCTGCTAGAAGAATGGGTGAGCTACAGGCGCTCGCAATAAGAGAACTGTTCCTGCAATTTAAGAATAATACTGTGATTCTCAGAACTAATCCCAAGTTCATACCAAAGTACCAATGGATTTCCATCTCAACGAACCTGTTGTACTTAACACATTGTTTCCAAATTCGCAGATACCTGGTGAAAGAATTCTGCATACCCTAGATATACAGAGATGCTTGAAGTTCCATTTGCATCGTTCGAAGCTCTTACGGACTATAGATCAGATATTAGTTGCATATGGAAACCATAACAAAGGAGTCCCGGTTTCCAAGGCAAGCATAGCTAGATGGATTTCAGCAACAAATCAGTTCTGTCATTCTGAGGCGGGTTGGTCTTTGAGGGAAAAGACTAAAGTGCACTCTATAAGAGCAGTTTCTACAACAGCAGCTCTGTTTGCTGGAGTGCCTATTGAGAGTATAGGCTGTGCAGCAACTTGGAAAAACAGACATAGGTTCACACATTATTGTCTGAATTTGTTGCAGCGCAGTGAGGCGGCAGTGAAACAAGTGGTACAATTGCATCTTTTTCAGTAAGGTGAGCCTTGTATCATGATATATGATTATACCCACCATCCTCTATTGTGATATATAACATGATTTTACAATATATTGTAAACAACTGCTACCTATTCTGATTCAAGCATGTGAATCTAAGAAACATCCAATACTGGAGAAAATACTTGTTACTTGCCTGTAACTCTCTTTCCCCAGTATTGGTATAATTTATAGATGTATATGCCACCCACCCTCCACCCCTTAGAGGCTCTCCTTCTTTTCAAGTGGTGACTATTTCCCACTAGTGCTTAAAAATCTGATTTAAGATGCCTCTGCTGGGATTGTTCTAAAGGGTGCTATCGCCTAATTGGCTGGAGTTTTGATCCTTATAAATGATATAGATAAGTTATTAATGTCAAAGTCTTTTGCCGTTGTAAGCTATGTATACTACTTCTACTGCTTTAGAATGTACCGTGGGACTTCCACATCGATGACCGGGATGATTCAAGCATGTGAGTTTATGAAATACACTAATACTGGACTACGACAGTTACAGGTAAGTAACACATTTTTCCCCTCAAATTTCAGCCTTGAAAAAGCTCTAGACTTGCATGCCAAAGGAAAAGGGATTATAACACTTGTTGGCTCAAAGTTTAGAACCTTCTGCATAAACAAGCTCATAGTTCAAAATCTTAAGGAATATAAATCCAGGGAACTGAGAAAGCCACAAGGGATGTGATTGGAGCTACATTATACATATCAGAAGAACAAATTGATTCCCTGGATACTTGGTTCAAAGTTTAGACCTTATGCATAAAGAAGATCCTAGCGCAAATCCATTGAATCACTTTCGCCTATCGAAGGAGGAAAACTACATGTATTATGCATATTAGAAATACAAATTGATTCCCTGGATACTTGTACAAAGCACTATTGAGGCACATGTATTACTGACTATGGACAATGAAATGTTTGCTTGATATATATATCTCAATGGTGAACTTTCTTTATTCTGTATTATATGTGAACTTATAAATTGTGAAATATATACTCTATACAGCAAATGTTTAACTTATAAGAGAAGTTGCAGGCCCCACCCTCAACAAGTGTATAATTCCTGCGCAATAAAATTACAACATCGTCAATAACATGCAAAGAGATATCAAGAGCATTGAAGAGCTGGCGTTGAGTGGGTTGGGCCTTTTTCAAGGAGCAACGTAACTAAATGATGTAGTATCATGTACAGCATTTAAACAGCACACACTCTAAAAACGTTACCTATAGTGCCTTGTTGCTTGGTACTTTACAATAGTTTGTCTTCATAGGTCTGGCTCAAAGTGTCATACAACTATAACATTTTGACTAATGAAATCATGTTTTCCATGCTTCTTCTGCACAAGTACTGACCTGAACATTCATCATACTTGCTTTTCTATGAGTCAAGCAAAGAAATAGGTACAGTGCGGAGAGCAAAGAAGAGCGAAGGAGATGAAGAAGGATGGGTATGGTACTAGAAAGTAAGGAAAAATCATTTGGGGAACAAAGGAAAGGAGAGGAGAGGAAACATTAGCACAGAGAAAAGTATGGATTACGATACTTTAGGGAACAGGACAGTGTAAAGCACAGGGCAGAGATCACATCAAAAACATAGACCTACATTGGACACCTTCTACCCCCTTATATTTTTACTCCATAACTAAAGCAGCTACACTAAGCTTATCAAGACAATTCTATATTAACAGTAGTACCAGAATAAACAATGTACCGTGTCAACCTACACTACTATTTAAACACAACATTCATTGTAAATGTTTTTCCTATAGTGCCTCGGGGAGGATGTAGATACAGGTCATTGAACACGACTCAAAGTGCAAACGGTACAAACAATGAATCAATGTCCAGCCAAATACTTGCTTCTATAAGTAAAAGTAGTTTTTTATTTGTAACTCTTCACATGCAAATAAATGTGACATTCAGAACCAACAACACAATCCCTCTTGAGATTGGGACTCTAGCAATTGTCAGGCAAATCCCTGTCCCACCTCTCTTTCGTGTAACATGCTCTCACTCACTGGTGGCCACATCCAGGGAATACACACTATTAGGCCCTATTAAAGAGCTCCCTTTGATTCTTCAGGATTTTAGTCAAAAGTGTCTATGATGCCGCAGCCCATGCAGAAGAGAATTCCCTGGAGCCCACAGGCCCAGTTCAAGTCCTACCCGCTCTTACAGCTCTGAAGCGTTTGGCATTTCAGCAGATGCACTCAGTGCAGGCACTCACAAGATTAGTCCTGCTCCTAGATGTCGGGCTGCTCGCGGTACATGCTGCACTGTCAGGCGGGTGTAGACTCACTCTCCAGTGTGGGGCGACCGGCTGCCCCAGTGATCGGAGCAGCTTCCAGCAAACCAGTAAGTCATGTTCTCCCCCGGGGGGGGGGGGGGGGGAATTCAATTCTTCAGCTCCTGACTGGAGTCCCATGAGGGTGCATTGTCCTGTCTGGCGTCCTCCTGGGCCTCAGGGTTAGTCAAGGCAGATCTCTCAGTGCGCTAACTGTGCTGGTCACAGCCTCACTCCAGTCGACAGATTTGGTGATTTGGTCCCAGCAGCCCCACCGGCACATGGGGTTGGTGCGGTACCTTCTGGGTGCAATGTAGACTTCTCAGGTGCAGTCACAATCACCATGGGGGTCCCTCCTGGTATACAGGACCAATGCACAGAGGTTCACAAGTCCTAGCATGCTGGTCACACAACTACTTCGGGACCTCCTTTGGCATACAGGGTCACCGCAACAATGCTATGTGGCTTTGCGCCCTCCTCTCAGCACTTGGCTTAGTCTTTGGCAGCTTACTCCTGGCATACAGGGGTCTCAGAAAACAGTCCTGCACACAGGCTATGGCCTGATCGGTATACAGCTTAATCCTCAAACTTCACACACTCTCAGTAAGGCTCCCCGCTGGACCTCACTCCCTCTAACGTTTTCCTCTTTCTCATAGGGCACACTGGTATTGGCAAGCAGGTAGACACACTGGTGCTCCAGGGCAGGTTGTCTTTGTTTCCCTTGGTGATGTCCCTTTACCAAGGGACTGCGAGCCAAGACTAGCTGATCTTGGCCTGCAGTCCTGGGCACAGTCAGAAGTCTTGCAGAGCTTCCCCTCTCCCACAGCCTGTCTGGCTCTTGAGAGATGAAAGGTTTTTGGTGACTCAACCTCCCCTTCATATAGTACTTTTCCAGACACCAAATGTGATTTAGGGTCTGAGCCTTCGATGTTTTATGTTGGGGTTTTGCTTCTGTATTTCTTCTATCTTCATAAAGGATCTCTGTGACAGGCAAGAGTCCAAAGCTGACTGTCCCACAACACAATTCATGGGAGTGTCCAGAGTTCACATCTGGTTGCCAGCCACAGTGATATAAGCATCAAATGGTTAATCCCAGCCCCTCAGCTCAAGTCTTTAGGATTCCTTTTTCAGCTCCATCTCCATTCCTGAAATCTGTCCAGGCTGCTTCCTTGTAATCTATCACTAAATCAAATATCAGTCTTTTGAAGTGTAAAGGGAGTCTCTTCTTTTTCCCTCCGGTATGTGTCCCACCCAGCTCACAGGAATGCAGCAATAAACAAATCTGTCTGAAGGGGATTCCTCTCCTTTTCATGTATTTACCAGGTGTGCCTGGGCTTCCCGAAAATAGAACCCAGGGTCCTCTAAATAATGTCCAATTTTTCTTGTAGTTTTATATAGCGCAAACGTGACCCAAAGGTATCAGGTATCAGAGCGCTTTACATGAGCACCAGTTGCATTACAGACGGACCAATTCGTTTTTTTTTGTTAGGCACAGGGAGATTGAGTGTTTTGGACTGAATCACAGGATGTTGAGTGTCGTTGCTGAGGCTTGAACCCGGTTCCCCAGATTCGAGGTCGACCGCCCCAGATGTTAGGCCCCATCCTCTCCCCTTCCTCTCGGCCAATTGCAGACACATTTACTTGGTGTACATTCACAGCACCCTTAGTGTCCCACACTAGTACCTCCATGCATTGTACCCTTACATGTACACATGTATTCAGAACACACACTCATTCAGTGTACACTGTTCAACACTGATGTTTTTCTGTATTTAATCAGACACACACTGCTAGAACACACACTCACCATGTGCGCTGCACAATACTTCACCCTTCATGTATTATACTTAACGCAAGTACACATACACCCAGCACATGCTCTCATTTTGTACGCACTGCACAGCACTACATCTTTCATGTCATGTATTTCTCACAGGCATACATGCTCTCAGCACATGCACTAATCTCACATTCTCTATCCCTGTACTGTATCCTTCCCAGGCACACATACAACCAACGCAGAGTCACTACGCCTGCATTATGCAGCACTTCATATTTACCTGATGGAGGCCAAGGGTTGAATTAAGCACATAGCAGCGAAACGTTTATAAAGGCGAGTGAGCCGATAGGCCTCACACTATTAACACAGGATAAAAAGGTCTTGTTCACTACTACTGATCACTACACAGTTTTCTGCCACTTCTACACTCATGCTGCTTTTCTCCTGGTGCAGGCAGTAGCCTTCCACCACTGTGAGGGTAGTGCTTCGGGCAGCCTTCCTGTTCAACAAGACCTCAATCCGTGAGAGAAGCCTATGTCATGGCACCCCTATATGTTGCGGGGATTCTGCAAATGCACAGAACTTTGCGCAGGAAAACAAGACCTCGGTGTATAGGGGCTGAACCTTCCTACAACCTTTGTACCCAAAATCCCCAAACCGACTAGCTGTAGTTTCTCATTCGTTCTCCTACATAATCATGAAGCTACAAATGATTAGACAACTCTCTCGTCTCTCTCAGGAATCACGGTAGCAAGACACACCCTTTCGCTCACTCATTGTTCAAAATGTTTATTTTAACTAACATGCTCTATAATGCAGTTTACGAGCCACTACCAGCAGCAAAACGTATAAACCTAAAACAGTTAGCATTGTTGCAATTCCATAGATTATAAAGCGGGATGTCATCATATTCAGACAGTGGATAAAGGTCTATAAGGCCTAACCACCCTTCCCTTGATAAGAAGAAGTTTTATTATATAAAGGAAAATCTCTGGGCTTTGTTAGCAGACCCCATACATTAGTGCCTTGATTGAAGTTTTACATCAAAGGAACAGTATAGCTCTTCCCCCTGGAAAGGTCCCTCTCTAAGTGTGTTTTTTGAACAACATGCATCCCCGTGATATCAAAGCACAAGACTTCAGCAGCGCAGCTTTGATAGCATGTTTTGTCTAGATGCGAGGGACTGACCAGAACAGAATAACAAGGGGCATTGTTTATCGAACTTTCACATCGTGTTCAGCCTAAACTCCAGGAAGAGGTAAAGAACGCAGAAATCAGACGGTTCACATGTGAAAGGAACAAACAGAGTCTTGCAAAATGAAGTCACGTAGTAGCGTGCGCAGAAGCTGCATAATGGCAGCAGAGATCATGCTAATTAAGCAATGTCAACAATTACCCTAATGGCCATATAACACATGTTTGCCTATGACAAAACAAAATCAGCATTAGGGATCCAAACAACAGTACAGTTGAACACTCAGGTCAGGGGTACTCATCTTTATCATGCAGAGGACTTTTCTGTCCCAACAGACACCCCTCCCAGATCAGAACACCCTGAACCGAATCTTAACCTGGAGAGGTTGGGTGGTCAGATTAGTAAAATTGACAGGAAAGTCCGTCGGTATTCCCGTGGCCCACTCTGTGTTCTACTACCAATTCTAAGCCTGGAAAAGAAATTGACCATCTTAACTACTTGGAATTGTCTTCCTTCATAATCATCAATCATTTCAGTGGCTTATGATCAGTTTGCACCATAAACTTAGTGCCAAACAAATATGGGAGGAACTCACGAAGGCCAAAACTGTGGCAAAGCTCTCCTTCGCAGTAGCCGTCCAGTTCTGCTCTTGGGGTAGTAATCCACTAATAAATGCTCCTGGGCGCCCTCTATCTTTGTCATCCAGTTGGGCTAACACCACTACAACTTCTTTGTCAGAGGCCTCCATCTGTAAAATGAAAGGCAGACTGTAGTCAGACACTTTCAGTACCAGTGCAGTGTATAATGCCTTCTTCACTTCCTCGATGTTTTGATACTCTGCAGTCCATATTACCTTCCTGGGTTGCTTCCTAGAGGTCAAAGCAGTCAATGGGGCAACTATACTTCCATGGTTTGCCACAAAGTTCCTGTAATGCTCGGTGAGTCCTAAAAAGCCCCTCACTTGAGTCGGGTTAGCAGGTACCTCCCACTTCATCATAGATTAAATGTTGGCATCCAACCAGCGAATCTTACCGTTCCCCACCTCATGCCAAAGATAGATTACAGAGGACTGCCCTCCCTGACACTTAGTTGCCTTGATGGTCAGTTTTGCTTCCTTTATCCTTTACTACACCTGTTCCAGGTGCCTCAAGTTGTCCTTCCAGGAATTGCTGAACACAGCAATATCATCCATGTAGGCCATATAGAACTCTTCCAACTCTGCAAAAACATGGTTCGCCAGGTGCCGAAAAGTAGCAGGAGCTTTCTTCAACCGAAGGGAGATCACTTTAAATGGATACTAGCCCTCGAGCATTGAAATTGAAGTCTTCTCCTTAGCATTTGTTGTCAGTGTGAACTGCCAAAAACCACTGGTCAGATCTAAGGTGCTTGAGTACTTTACAGTACCTGACCGACCCACAAGCTCCTCCACTCTGGGGATTGGATGAGCATCAGTTTTGGTTACCTCATTGAGGATTGGTAGTCCACACAACTGCAAGTCAGTAGACTGTTGCATAGGTGCTAGAACCACCGGACTAGACTAAGGACTATGAGATCTCTCAATGACTACCAGGTCCAAATTTTCGACAACTTCTGTCTTAATGCATCCTGGAACCCGGTCAGACATTCTGTACATTCTGCCCTTCAGTGGCAGACTGTCACCCATGTCATTGTTATGCACACAGACAGGTGTCAACCCTGGAGTAAACAAGAAGAGTTTGGCAAACCATCCATTCACCTCTCTATGCTCTCTCTGCTGCTCAGACTCTAACGCGGGGGTTAACTGAACCCCTTCCCAGAGTGCCATCCTTCATGTCACTCTGTAGTAAGTCAGGAAGAGGCTCTATGTTTTCCTCAACTTCCTCTGCCATAGCCATGACATTCACTGCACATTCTCTCCGGAGGTAAGGCTTCACCCTGTTTACATGGAACACCCTCTTAGGTTCCCTTGTGACACCTGTGTCCAACCAGAATTTTATTTCAGACACATTCTGATCTTCCTTGTATGGCCCACACTATTTGTCCTCCAAAGCCCTGGGACAAATAGGGTTTAGCATCAACACCTCCTGGTTTCCTGATACCCAGTCAGCGTAGCTTTCTGGTCGTACCATTACTTCATTGGCGTTTGGCTAGCCTGAAGGGTTTCCTTTGCCTGACTCATGTATTGTGCCATCAACTTCCTGAAGCCAATCATATAGTCTGCTGCATTCTTCTGTTGAAACTCTGAGGTTCCTGCTGGCCCTTCTCTTACTAAGGCGAGTGGACACCGCACTGGGTGTTCATACAGAAGTTCAAACAAAACTGAACCCTACTCCCTTCTGAGGAATCTCTTGGTAGGCAAACCAGAGGCATGGTAGGAGAAGATCACACTTCCTTCGGAGGTTGCCTGGCAGAGTTTCCATATTGCTTATCAGTGTTTTGTTAAACCGCTCCACCAAACCATTGTTTTGTGGGTGGTAGGCCGTAGAGAAGTGGTGTCACACCAACTTGCTCCCACATCTCTCTTATGTAAGAAGAGATGAAGTTGGTTCCCTGGTCGGAAATTATCAGCCTTGAAAATCTGACCCTAGAAAAAATCCCTAGGGGAGCTCTTGCTAACACCTTTACAGTCTTGTTCCTCAGAGTTATACCTTCAGTGTACCTGGTGGCCTGATCCACCACAACTAAGATGAACTTCTTTCCTGACTGTGAGAGGGGGTTAATTGGACCAAAAATGTATATGCCCCTCTGCTCAATTTGAACACCTACAACTGGGAGAGGCACTAACATTGCCTTTGTCTTATCTCCTGACTTGCCTGTCATCTGGCAAGCTGGACAGGTTCTGCAGAAACTCTTTGTGTCTCTGTGCATCTCTGGCCAGTAGAATAGAGGGTCCAGTCTATTCTGGGTTTTGCTAATTCATATGTGTCTTACTAAGAGCACTTCATGGGCCAGTGATACCAGAAAGTTTCTGTGCACTTATGGTACCACTAGCCTCTTGCTAGTTCCAGGCTTAGCATTTACCCGTTCACTATAAAGTAGACCATCTTCTCGGCCAAGCAGGCTACAATGGCAGCTGTGTCCTGCTGAGGCTCCGCGATCGGGCCTGCATCTTGCCCGTTTCCAGGCGTTGATCCCAGCGGCAAAAACAACATTCAGACGCCGGAATCTGCCCTGCGTCCATCGATGCCCTCACTTCGCTGACACTGCGTGATCGGGCTGCAGCAGCTCGGAAATATCGGACCCAGGCTCCCGACAGCCAGATGGCGGCCGCTCATCCCTGATGGTGCACCTAGAAAGCCCGGACAGACACCACGAGACCCGCACTTGATTACGGCCGTAACAAATCACCCGCGGCGGAGGCGGAGGCGGGAGCGAGGGGGCCTCACATCGGGACAGGAAAGCAGGAAGGACACATCTGCAGGCAGCACCGTAGAGAAGCGAGAGGCGACGGTCGGCCATTTTGATTAAGTGCGGACCCTCTCGGAAGGCGAACGGCCCGAGACTGCACTCCATTGTGTGGCAGCTGGGGGTGGCAGCCCCTTCTGCCGGTGGCCCGGGAACCGGGGGCCGACTATTACATCCGGATCAGCAGTGACTCCCTGGACGGCCCCCCGGTCGGAACCGCCTGACTTCAAGATGGCGTCCGGAGTCCGCCGCGACTGGCGGGACTAACGTCTGGGGATCCTGAGAGGCACATATCAGAGGCAGAGAGATGAGCAGAGATCTCCCCCCCTCCCACGCATGAAGTGACCCCACAATTGAACCCCCCCTCAAGCTGCAGCTTATGGAACTGGGCACATCGGAGCCGAAGGCTGCCTGACCTTAATATGGCGGCATAGTCTCCTTGATTGTCCTTGCACCAGCCAGCGCACAACTGCAACGAGGAGGCATGAGGCTCCGACTCTGAACCAGTCACGGCCCCCGCAATTACCCCCGCTCCCCAGACTACACGCAAAGTGCGTCTGGGCCATCCTGGAAGTGCTCACCACATGCAGTGACCGAGACAATAGCAAAAAGAACCCTCTCTCACCGGACTGCTACACCCCCTTGCTTGGTGAGTGCTGGCCCCTCACGCAGACCGCCTGACCCAACGGGGGACCTTTCGATCAGCGGGTCACACACCTCGCTCTCCTCACCAGCGCTCTCATCATGCGCAATCTCCCTGGTCATTACCATGGGAAAACCGAGGGCGACCCAACATACATCAATGCCCGAGACTGCCCCGGAAAACATGCTGAATACCCGGACATGGACAAACACTACTGCGCCACAGCCTGATCCTTCGATCTCGGACAAACTAGACCAGGTATTGGCAGCCATCGAACTCTCCAGGATGTCCATGGAGGAATGGCTTGGCACCCTGGCAACAGATATTAGCCTTATCTGCGACGACCACCGCAAACTGGCGGACAAAGTGAAAGATGGGGAAAAGACACTAGCCGACCTACAACCCCGCAGTCAAGACGCACCAGAAGACGCTACAGGATGTCCTACACCGCCTAACCATCATGGAAGAACGCGCAGACAATTTGGAAGGACGATCGAGACGCTGTAATATTTGCCTGCGGGGTCTGCCGGAGGGAATTGAGGGCACGTACCCGCTGAATTACATGGAAGCGTGGGTGAAATCCTTCACCCCGAAGACGGACCGAACGGCATTCTTCTCCATTGAGTACGCCCACAGGGTCCCGGCCTGCAAACCGCCACCAGGAGCCGCCCCGAGACCGATGCTGGCGAAGTTCCTACATTTTCGTGACAGGGATGCGGTGCTGCGCGCAGCCAGACTGGCAAGCCCCCTGCAGGTGGAAAATAAACAGATAATGATATTCCCGGATTACCACGAGCAATACAACAACGGTCTTCGTTTTTGGACGTGAAACGTCGACTCAGAGAGAACAATATCCAGTATTCCTTGCTCTTCCCGGCTCGCCTCAAAGTCATCCATAACGGCTCCGCTATCTTTTTCACTACTGCCGAGGAAGCACATGATTGGGTGGGTCATCACTGCCCGCAGCAACCCAGAGCCTAGATCACACGAGACCCCACCCTTAAAATGCCACGAACCAGAAGACGCACCCAGAAGCAACAACGTGGCAGAGCAAATAACATGACGTGCCCAAGACTCTCCAGACCTGGAACAAATCGTGAAAGACCGACGAGAGGCCCTGCAGGTAGGGATCGACCTACAGGCATCCCCCCTTACAGAGGACATAGATCGACCCCCACACATTTTCCCATCGGAAGGGGAGAACGACAGCGATGGAACACTATCTGGCGAGGACTCCATTACACTCCCTCTGGTAACTCTTCAGACAGCTGACATCATCCTAGATGGACAAATGAGGACTCTCTCGGCATGAGATGTTCTCGCTGAGAGCTCAGTGAGGGCAGGCACACCCTGTACTTACTAACTAGATACATGCAACATAGCCATCTTACGGCATGCCCCGTGCAATGCCCACTGATCCTACAAAGGCCTGATCCGCGATCTGCCTCACGCATACACACTGCAACCCCCACCATATATTGTTACACCCTCCTCGCCTGGGAGAGTAGGTTTGGACGTATCATTCCCAACAATGGGTCCTTGGTATTGGGACTGTTTCCCGACCTCAGTTATACAGTTTACCACCCCAGTTCAGCAATGTCCCAACCCCCCTCATGGAACAGCATACACCTGGGTACCCGAAATACATGAACGACTGGCGCTGTGGGTCGCGCGTGCCCCTCACCCTATTAGGGAGGTATCGGTTACTATGCTCCAACATACATGTCCCTTTTGATACGTACTGATACCGAAACATGTCAATAACCACGCAACACACTGACATCAGCATCCTCACACTCAATGTCAGAGGACTCCATACAACGAGCAAACGTTATGCAGTATACTCATATGCAAAACGCCACAATGTTCGGATAGCGTTCTTACAGGAGACACACCTCACCGCTACCGAGGTAGGAAAACTACAGACTAAATGGCGTGGAACTATATGTGCTACGACATACTCCGCATACACATGCGGGGCACTGATCTGGGTTTGGCCGGGGACTCCATTCCAGGAACTCAAGAGGGTGGTCGACATAGACGGCAGATACACCCTGCTAGAGGGACTCCTAGATGGGCAGTTAGTACTCCTGGGTAGCATATACGCCCCGAATGTAGAGCAAGAAAAATTCTGGGACCACCTCACCGGGATTCTGGCCCCATTTACCTCCATTCCCTGGATTTTAGGAGGGGATTACAATTGCACATCGGACCTCGCCCTGGACCGTTCCCACCCCCCACCCACACACTCTCCCGCCTCCAAGCAAACCGAACGATTCCGGGCCTGGATCACACAATGGGTGCTCACGGATGCGTGGTGAATGCACCACCCACAGACCCGACTGTATTTGTTTCACTCCATCCCACATAACCTGCGAGTCCGTCTAGACAGATTCCTATGCTCAGCAGCGATTCGACCCAAAATTAATCACACAGACTACATGGGCAGGATCATTTCTGATCATGATACCCATATCCTGCTGTTAAATTGGAGACCCCCACACCCCCCTGTTCCCACCTGGAGTCTACCACAGGATTGTTTATCAGACCAGGTCTTTAGGCACGAACAGGGACAAAGCATCCAAGACTATTTCACGCATAATGCAGGCACAGCCTCCTCAAGGTTAGTGGAGTGGGACACATTCAAAGTAGTGGCCCGGGGAGAATGCATTAAACAAATTACAGGGGTCAAACGGACACTAGAACACGCGCTCACCAAGGCTGAGCAACAACTCGCCACAGCTACTAAACGGGACAACACATCCGCCGAAGGGACAACACGTGTGGCCAAAGCCAAAACAGAATAACAAGCTGCCTGCGCTGATCTCCGCCGGTACAATTTTAGATCGTATGCAACCCGGATGCATAAAGAAAGGGATAAAACAGGCACACTGTTGGCATGGTTAGCCAAACAGGACGCAAAACCCATAACAGAAGTACTTGACCCCCAAGGTAATCTAGTGCGATCCCAGAACGAGATTCTCTTAGCGTTCCACTGCTACTATGCGGAGGTTTACAGCAGTCCGGCTCCGACTACACAGGCTATACTAGATCGTTTCCTCGACCCCTTGGCAATCCCTAAAGTCAAGAAGGCAGATAGGACGGCCCTAGATACGGAGATAACATCCACCGATGTCACCCAAGCCCTGCATGCCCTAGCCCGCAACAAGGCACCGGGATTAGATCGGCTCCCACTGGAGTATTATACAACTTTCTCCCCACAATTGGTCCCTCGACTAGTAGCGATGTTTGCGACCGCGCTAGAACAGGGAGAGCTGCCGAGATCCCTCAGGGAATCCGTAATCGTGACCTTCTTAAAGCCAAACCGTAACCCGCAACAGATGGCCTCCTATCACGCTCCTCTCCGTCGACTGTAAACTCCTTGGGAAGATATTAGCGGGCAGATACACGCAAATTATACGACCTCTGGTCCACTCGGATCAATGTGGATTCGTCCCTGGTAGAAACACATCCCAGAACATATGCCGAATATTCCACGTCCAAGACCAGGTGAGAGACACGCATTCCCGGTCAGCCTGTCTCATCCTAGACCTCGAGAAGGCCTTTGATTCCCTCACTTGGCAGTATCTCTTCTCAGTCCTGCAACGGACGGAACTTGGTCCCATCCTCTTAGCGTACACACAACTCTTATACACCAAACTCACCTCACGTGTCTGCATAGGACGGTACATCTCGGCAGAGTTCGCGGTCCAGAGGGGCACGAGGCAAGGCTGCCCACTATCGCCCCTTACTCTTTGCCCTCGCAGTCGAACCCCTAGCTATACGATTGCGACAAGAAGGAAAACACTGGGGCATTCCCATAGCAGACACCATACATAGCGTTTCCATGTATGCCGATGACCTTCTAATATATGTACGAGACGTCACCGAAGATTTAACACCTATCTGGGCAACACTAACAGAATTTGCAGAAGCCTCCGGGCTAAAGGTAAATTGGGATAAATCCACAGTATACCCACTACATCCGAGCCTACCCCCCCCCCCCCGGGACATATGGCTAGGCAGCCAGAAGGTAGCCTGGAGCGCGGAAGCACCCCGTTACCTCGGGATCCGTCTCTACCACTCTACCATTGGCTGGCATCAGAGTGGCAATCGGATTCTGGAAGAGCCTCCCATTAGCCCGATCGGCTGGGTGGCTTTAGCCAAAATGATAATGGTTCCGCGGTTGCTATACCACTTCACGAACTTACCAGTATTCCCGCCCAGAGCCTTCTTTTGTGACTGAGACTCGCTTCTCAGCACGTTAATCTGGGGTCCTACCAGATATAGAATAGCGTTGAAGAAACTACAATTACCCACGACGCAGGGAGGGCTGGGCGCTCCATCCTTTGAAACCTATTTCCTAGCGGCACAACTACAGTGGTTATCCTACTGGACGGCAGGTAGGCACACAGATGAAACGCACACCACGACTGATCGGGTGCCCATCTCGGAACTCCATTGCCTATTACTACCTGGCACTAAACCAAGACGTATATATCCCTTACAAGTAGCAGTGGCACGCAAATGTATGCAAAGAGTACACCGCATGTCACCGGGGACACGTCTTTACTCCCCTGTGTTCCCGTTGGTCGGGTGGCCCACGCGCGAAAACTATTACACAACTAACATGCTCATTGCATGGACGAACTGTGGCATCACCGAGATGGAGTCCTTATTCGAGGACGGACAGCTCAGACCGTTCCAATGCCTTATAGACAACTACGGTCTTCCCCCAGGCCAGTTCCTATTTCACCATCAACTTCTCGAGAGTTACTGACCGTATCATGACCTCTCGACAGGAGAACCAAACACACACCCAGTCATTCACACGGTCTTACATATGGGAATGGGACGACACTTAACCACATGGCTATATAAAGCCATATGAGAACTTACTAACAAACCAATAGTGACCTTACGAACCACTTGGGAGGAAGAAATTGGACGCCCACTGCATGAGAAAGAATGGGAGAGGGCTCTGGAATATCCCAAGAAGGTGTCTAGAAACGCACGCTTTAAAAATATACAATTCTACATACTCTGTAGAGCGTATCTGACACCGGCACGCCTTCAACGATTCTATCCAGACACACAGTTCCTTTGCCCTAGATGCCAATCACTGGAAGCAGACTTTCACCATATGTTCTGGAGTTGTCCCACAATCCGACCCTACTGGCAAAACGTTCATGACTCTCTTAGGGACCTCACAGGGCTTACACACATGAACACATGGGAGGCCAGTGCACTAGGTATTTTCCGGAAACAGAAACAATACAAAGTGCACACTCGATTTATTTCACTAGCCGTGTTGCTAGCTGAGCGGAGTGTAGCCATGCACTGGCGTTCCCCCACAGGTCCCCCGCTCGCGGCATGGGTGGGAGCAATACACAAATGGGCTGCAGCAGAGGAAGAAGCGTTGCGGGAGGAGGAGTTGAGGGGGATACGCAAGCACCCCATCTCCATGGAGTGGGCCCTATTACTACACCGATTCAAGCAATCGACTCCTGGTGAGGACCCAGGCGGTGGCGTGCATACGCCAACGGACCCACAACCACAGGTTCAGACCACAAACGCACATACCAGATCTCCCCCGGTAGCGTGATCATACCGCTAACTGTCAGTAGTACCACACACTACGTAACATTAGCTGGCCGAATATTGGAGCCAGACCGACCGAAATCCACCTCCAACAGCACACAGCTGTATTGATTAACGAGACATGTAACACCCGGATGCCTCATCCGACATCTGATATCAGTACCCGGAAATTCCATGAACCATTCCCCAGTTTTTATCCCCCTGTTCCATGAGGCATGCACATAGCCTAAGACCCCAATGTTAACAAAATGTCTATCGACCAACCCCCTTTTTCAGGATAGCGCTATACTGTGATATGAGATGTAACATGCAATCCAACTGAATGTATTCTATCCTTGCTATTTGTCATGGTAAACTATAAATGCCAATAAAAATATGTTAAAAAAAAAAAAGAGTAGCCCATCCTCTCAGCCAACATAGTGTTTTCCGACTGGCTTGCTTCTGATGTCCCATACGCGTAAGGCACTCCTCCTGTGCCTTGTGGAAATCTTCCCTGGTAGGCCCTTCTACAGCAAACAAACCCTGCAGCTCTGGAAAAGACCCAGACTCCAGAACATGGTCTGCTTCGGAAGCCTTATCCCCCTCTCCCTCTGGAGCAGAAGCGATGACCCTTTCCTGCAAATGATCCCAGTCCCACTCTGAGACTACTGTGCAGCCTGTGCTCCGGTCAACACAGCTGACAATGTCCTGGCTAAAAAGGCTTCTGGTCCTGGCACCAAGCCAGGGGCAAGCAAATAATTGCCTTAAAGACATCTAGCTTCTTGCTCTTCCCTTACCCCGACATCAGTCATGGCCACCTGGCCATTGAGCTCAATCTCAACCCTGGCAAGCTGATACTCCATGCCCTCTACACTGGCTATCAAACCTGTATCCTTAATCTCTTGGTAGGAAAACAAGAAACATGGCAGGAGAAGATCACACTTCCTCCCGAAGATGTCTGGCAGAGTTTCCATCATGTTTGTCAGTATTTTGTTAAACCACTCCACCAAACCATTTGTTTGTTGGTGGTAGGCAGTAAAGAAGTGGTATGTCACAGCAACTTGCTCCTACATCTCTCTCATGTAAGAAGAGATGAAGTTGGTTCTTCTGTCTGCAATAACAAGCTTTGAAAAGCGGACCCTAGAAAAAAATCACTTAAAGCCCTCTTGCTACCACATTTGCAGTCTTGTTCTTCAGAGTTACAGCTCGGGTGTACCTGGTGGCATGATCCACCACAACTAATATGTACTTGTTGCCATACTTGGGGAGGGCGGGGGCTTAAATGGACCAAAAATGTATATTCCCCCCGCTCAAATGGAACGCCTACAACTGGTAGAGGCACTAACATTGCCCTTGTCTGCCCTCCTGACCTGCCTGTCATCTGGCAAGCTGGACAGGTTTTGCAGAAGCTCTCTATGTCTCTGTGCATCCCTGGCCAGTAGAACAGGGGGTCCAATCTATTCTGGATTTTTCTAATCCACCTGTGGCCTGCCAAGAACACTTCATGTGCTAGTGACAACAGGAAGTTCCTGTGCAATAATGGTACCACTAGCCTCTTGCTAGTTCCTAGCTCAGGATTTACCGGTTAGCAGTAGAGAAAACCACCCTCCCAGCCAACATAGTGTTTTCTGACCACTCCTTTGCTGACTTGATCGTGGGCTTGCTTCTGAAGTCCCACAAGCGTAAGGCACTGCTCCTGTGCCTTGAGAAAATCTTCCCTGGTAGGCCCTTCTGCAGCTAACAAACCTTGCAGCTCTGGAAGAGGTACAGATTTCTGAATATGGTCTGCTTCAGAAGCCTTATCCTCCTCTCCCTCTGGAGCAGAAGCGATGACTTTCACGGCCACTACCTTCCCAGAGTCTGCCCTTTCCTGCAAACTAACTTGTCCTGGTCCCTACAAATTAGAGATGTTCCCAGACTCACTATGCGACTGCTGTGCAGCCTGTGCTCTGGTCAACACAGCCGACGATGGCCAAGCTATAAAAGTTTCGGTTCCTGGCACCAAGCCAGGGGCAAGCAAATAATTGCCCTAAAGACATCCAGATCCTTGGTCTTCCCTTACCTTATCAGTCATGTCCGCCTGGCCATTTAGCGCAATCTCAACCCTGGTAAGCTGATACTCCATGCCCTCTCCACTGGCTATCAAACCGGTATCCTTATTTCCAGGGAGTATCTGCTCAGGCTTAAGGTGCTTTCTCTCAACCATAGTGCTGAAGGCGCCAGTATCCCTCTGGACAGGCACTTTCCTCCTATCGACTAACCTCCTGCACAAATCCTATTGTATTAGGATGGATGTGCTTCAGAGCATTTGGGTTCATTTGCAGATGTCCATAGCTAATAGGTTGAGCATAACTTGTCAATCTTGTGTACCCGTACCCACATCTAACATACTTGCTATCATGGATGTCGCTGTGTCAAGTTCCTTCTCATGACAGTCTCTCTTGTAATTTCTCACCTTGAGGCAGTTAAAACAAGTCTCGACCTTGGATCTAGAAGGGCTTCCTTGCCTTCCCTTGTCTGATGCTTATTTTCGAACACACCATTTCCATTTCCATGTTTCTTTGTGAATCATGTTAGCCAACCGCTTTTTGGCTAACACTGCAAGTTTTGTTGGATCCCTCTTTGTCAGATTAGACAGGTATTGCCAAAGTGGGATGAAGCAGTCCTCTTTGAGTCCTTCTGCCACCATCAGCTGGTTAAGGGAATGAAAATGCTTGGCCTCCCACCCCCTCCCACCCATTCATTCAAATCACCAAATACACCATGAATCCAAGTCTCAACACCATCCGCTCTCTTGCAGTTAGGGAATCTCTGCAGGTATTGAGCTGGCTTCTAATGAGATCTTTCTTCATTCGCTCATAGACCGTGGTCTGCCACAGGCATCCTCCCAATGACAACTGTTATTTTCCAATGCCATGCGCCTCATTAAGACAGCTGCCTTAGACACCTCATTTAAGGCCTGCACTTTACAAGCAACCTCAAAGTTCACAAAATATCTTGACCCTCCACATACCCATGCACAAGATCTTTTGGATTCTTGGCCACAACGTGATCTGAACTGGAAGTAGAGTCACTTATCCCAGATGGAGCTGTCATTTCTGACATTTTAAGTTACTCTTTCTCATGGGCTAGCCTTTCCCTTTCCAGGTATTTTTCCGTTTCCTTCCGTTTTGCCTCTGTTTCTCCTCCCTCTCTCTCTGTTTTTCCTCCCATTCTCTCTGCTTCTTTTTTATCTCTCAATTTGTTTTCCAGGCCCATTTCTCCTATCTCTCCCTCCTACTCTCCTCTTGTACCCAGTGAGCTAACCTTGGCTTTTTAGCCTACCCCTCTCAAACTCTCTGACTTTCTATTCTTCCTTAGCTTTCTGAAGTGCCAACTGCAAGCTCAGGATCTCTGCTAGATTCAACCCACCCAATTGATTTACTCCTGGAATTGTGTACAATGGTACCCTAGAAATTCGAGTGTGTACACATCTGATGTATTCTAGATACTAAAGGTGGTGAAAGTCTCAGTGAAACTCTGAAAAATGTATTAGGGGACACACAACGTGTCTGGGATATAGCTGTGCTAAGGGGATCTTAAAGCCTGAATCCACTGCACTATCTTCCTGGATTTCTATCATGGCTCCCTCCCCAGAGTCAGCTAGAGCCTCCTTCCATGAAATTAGCAAGGACCTCTCTGTCCCTACTCCTGTGAATCTTCCACCCTCTGTTCCTACATAAATCCTTCATCTGATCTATGGACATGGTGCTGGGGTCAGATCCCAACTCTGTGTTTTCCATTGTCTATGCATGTTGCCTTTGTGTGTAGAAGAAAAAAACTGGACTTATTGCTGCACTGCCACAGATTGGAAATGACCAATACCACCTCCAGTCTCTTTGGCGGCATGGATTCAAATTCCACTGCTGCCACCAATTGTCAAAACCCCCTTCAGAGGGCCACGGTGCACGCTGGGGTTACTGCGCCTGACCGTGGTGGTGGAGGCCTTTTACTACTGAAGTCTGAGGACCTGACCTACTATGGATCCCTCTCAACTGGGCCAAGTACCGTTTTTGCACTTGATTCTCAGTGGCAGCTGTGGTCGAGCAGTCAAGCCTCCCCCTGGCAGGATGTAGATACAGATCAGTGAACATGACTCATAACTCCAAGTGCAAACAGTATGAACAATAAATTAATGTCCAGCTGTATTCTTGCTCTTATAAGAAAAAGTAGTATTTTATTTCTAACTCTACATATACAAAAAAATGCAACATTCAAAACCAACAACACAATCCCCCTTGAGGTCGGAGCTCTAATAGTTGTCAGGCAAATCCGTTTCACCCTCCTTCGTGTAATGTGTTTGGAGTGAGTTGCCATTCATAGGTGGCTGCATCCAAGGAATGAACTCTACTAGGCCTTACTCAAGAGTTTCCTTTGACTCTTAAGGATTTCAGTCAAAAGTGCCTATAGTGCCGCAGCTCCTTCAGTAGAGACTCCACTGGGGACCACAAGCCCAGTTCAAGTCTTACCCACTCCTGCAGCACAGAAGCATTCGGTGTTACATTGGGTGCCCTGAGCTCCGGCACTCAAGAGATAAGATCCTGCTTGGAGAAACCGGGGTGCTCGCAGTACACACAGTAGCGTCAGGTGGGCACAGACTCACCTTAGTGACGTGGCCAGCTCTCCTCAGCGTTGGGAACAGTTTCCAGCTCTCAACAAAGCGGTAATTCAAGTTCTCCCAGCAGGAGGAATTTGATCCTTTGCCTTCCGACTGGAGTCTTGCGAGGGCACATCGTTCTCCTCAGCGTCCTCCTGGTTCTCGGGGGTCAGTCAACGTAGGTCTCTTAGTGCAGCTAGATCCACTGGCTGCAGCCTCACTCCAGTCCCAGGTGACGGACTGAAGTATTTGATGATTTGGCCCTAGGAGCCCTAACTAGCTCACAGGGTTGCCTCGGTTCCTTCCGGATGCAACATAAACTCCTTTGGTGCAATCACCCACACGACTATGGGCCTTTTGGGGGTCGCTGTTCAGCCATCCATGAGTCCTGGCACACTGATCACACAACTACTTTAACAGTGGCCCCCTCTGCAAAGTGGGGTACCCACAGCAAAGCTGTGTGGGCTTTACGCCCACCCCACAGCACTTGACACTTAGCTCAATCTAAAATGGCCCTCTGCTGGCATATGGAGGTTGCACATTGGCTACGGCCTGATCAATGCACCTCTGCATCCTCATACCTCACACAGGGAGTCCTCACAGTAGGGCTCTCGCCAATGCTCTCCTCTTCCTCACAGGACAAACCGGTCTTGCAAAGCAGGCAGGCAGTGGTGCTCCAGGCTCCAAGGGAGGTGGTCTTGGTTTCCCAGGGTTATGTCCCATCGCCCATCAGGGAGGCTAGCAGGTCTTTCCCTCATGTCCTGGTCAAAGGCAGAAGTCTTGCAGAGCTTCCATTTCTCACAGAGCTCATATGGCTGCTTGGCAGAGGACACATTTTTGGGGATTCAACCTTTCCTTCTTATAATCCAAATGTCATTTAGACTCTTACGTTTTTGAAGTTTTCTGTTGGAGTTTTGCTTCAATTGAAGTGGATACTTCTGTCTTTCGCAGCAGGTAAGACTCCGAAGCTGATTGACCCACAACACAATTCATAAGAGTGACCAGAATTCACACCTGGATGTCAGCGACAGTGATATGTGCA
Organism: Triturus cristatus; assembly: GCF_964204655.1. Lineage (NCBI taxonomy): Eukaryota > Metazoa > Chordata > Amphibia > Caudata > Salamandridae > Triturus > Triturus cristatus. Next base: position 79,228,380 of record NC_140586.1, on the reverse strand, counting down.
TCAAAAGGTTAATCCCAGACCCCAAGCCCTAGTCTTTATAATTTCCCTTTCAGCCCCGTATCCCTTCCTGAGATGTGTCCAGGCCCCTTCCATGTGGTCTATCACTGAATCAAAGAGCAGTCTTTTGAAGTGTAAGGGAGTCTCTTCCTTTTGTCTTCAGTGTGCGTCTCACCAAACTCACAAGAATGAGGCAATAAACAAATCTGTCTGGGAGATTTCTCTACTTCCCATGTCTTTACCAGGCAGGCCTGGGCTTCCCAAAATAGCTCCCAGGGTTTTCCACATAGAGTACCATTGCATCACAGTGTACATGCACAGCACACTTACTTTCCAGAACTAATACCTCCATGCATTGTACCATTGTACACTGATGTTTTTCTATATTTAACCTGGGTGTGTTATTTACAAATACACAGTCTGTCAGCACACACACACTCACCATGTGCGCACTGCACAACACTTCACCCTTCATGTAATGTACTTCATGCAAGTACACAAACACGCAGCACATGCTCCCATTGTGCACGAACTGCACAGCACTACATCTTTCATTCCCTGTATTCCTCACAGGCATACATACTCTCAGTACATGCACTATTATCACATGTACTACACAGCTCTATCCCTGTACTGTACCCTTCCTTGGCACAAATACAGTCAACGTAAAGTCTATACTTCTGTGTTATGCAGCACTTCACATCTACCTGATGTAGGCCAAGGCTTGAGTTGAGCATACAGCAGCAGAACTTTTAAAATGGTGCGTGAACCGGTAGGCCTCACTCCAGTGACAAAGGGTAAAAAGGCCCTGTTCACTACTACCAATCACTACACATTATGCTGCCACCACTTTGTTCATGCTGTTTAACTATGGATGAAGGCGGTAGCCTTTTACCACTATCAGGGTAGAGCTATGGGTGCCTCTCTTAGTCCAACAAGACAGGATGTGTCATGGCAAACATGCAGGATCCGTTTTAGCCTATGACAACAAAATTAGCATTAGGATCCGGAAAACAGTGCAGTTGGGCACTCAGGGCAGAGGTACAAACATTTACCACTCCACATCTGAAGCGCATGCTCTTCAATTGTAGATCTGCTGTGTATCATGTCACAGACATTGCTGAACTCATCCTGGCTCAGTATCTTGACATCCTCATACTTACGGAAACCTGGCTAAAGTACTCCTCTGGTCCGATCATTGACATAATAGTCCCCCGAACCATAGCATCATTAGGCTGGACAGAGCAGACAGAACTGGTGGTGGGATTGCATGTATTTACCAGAATAGTCTCATTATTAAACAATGCCACATAGATGCTGTCTCATCCTGGAAATACCTCTGTATTGACATCACCAGCAACAGCAGGCCATTATGCAAATTGCACATGTTTTAACATCCCCCGGGTGGCAACCTCTCCTTAGTTGAAGATATCATGGAAATCATTTCTTCCAAAGCGGGACATCATTATCCCCAAATCTTCCTCGGAGACTTCAACCCTCATTGGAATGACTTGAATGATCGGTAGCGGCCACTCCCAAAACCTTCCTTGTGGACTTCATCCTAGTTCATATATATGATAGTCCTACACACATTCTAGGCTCGATCCTGGACCTTATTATAGCTAAACCCAATGCTATTCAGTTGGTCTCGATAGCCCCGTGTGACTGGTCTGATCATCATTATCTCTCCTTCCACATCATCGAACCCTGGTCCAGGATAAGATCACAAGACATGAATCCCGGGCTCTGGGAACGATCTCTCCAAAACTCAAACATGAATGACCTGATCTCCCTCAGCAAGAACACCTTGTTGCCCTCAGCAAGAACACCTTGTTGCCTCTTACTGACATGTACGAGGTACAGGACCTCACGGAACATTACAACAGCTCTTTACTGAGTATTTTAGACTCAGCTGTGTCCTTACAACTTAAAAGAAAGTCCTCCAAAGACTCCAAACCTTGGTACAACAATAGCTTAAATTCAGAGAGACGCAATCTTGGATTCTTGGAGAAGATCCTCATCCCCGGAACACCTCCTGCTCCTGAGATCTAGAAGAAGCTCCTACAACAAACATGCCAGGAGGGCAAAATCGAACTTCTTCAGAAGCCAACCAGATAATGCCAGAAACAGACCAAAAAACGTTTTGAATTGATCAAACTCCATCTTCCCACACTTCCGCCATCTCAGGCGCGTACGCAGCCAACCTGTGAAGTGTTTGCGTCTTTCTTCCTTGAAAAGACTATTAAGATTGAAAATGATCTAAGAGCTCTACAAGGCAAATAACCAACTTTCCTATGCCCTACTAACCCCACTTCCCCGCCTCCACCTCATCCTCTGCCTGCTATTGTTCCCCCACCCAAAAATATCTCCTGCTGGAACCAACTCACTCCACCTCAGCCTCTGCCTGACATAGGTCTCTCATCCAAAAATAATGCCTGCTGGTGCCAATTCACTCCCTATGATGAATTCTCTATTCTCAAGTTGCTTTCTATTCTGAAACCCTCTAACCACTTCAGTGACCCTCTGCCCTCAAGTTTCTTCAATGAGATGAAAGGGTCCTTAGTCCCCTTCTGGACCAAAATAGTAAATGCCTCCCTACGTCAAGGTGTGATTCCTGACTGTCTGAAGGCAGGGCAGGTTTCGCCCATTCTCAAAAATCCCACGGCGGACCAATTGAACCTTAATAACTTTCGTTCTATCACTAGCATTCCAACTCTTGCAAAGCTCCTTGAGCAATGTGTTCCTGTCCAACTACGTAACGATATTGGTCAATTCCAGCTTTTAGGTCAATTCCAATTGGGTTTTCTCCTGGGCCATAGTACTGAAACGGCTATTACTCACATAGTCGATGACGCCCTAAAAATGCTCGATCAGAATGAAGCTTGCCTTCTAATACTCCTTGACTTATCTTCAGCGTTTGATACGATCCAGTATGATAACCTCCTGGACTTACTGGAATGGAGGATGGGTCTCTCTGGCCGTGTATTAAACTGGTTTGCCTCCTTTCTCAACAACAAAACGCAAAGATTCAAAGTCAATCATTCCCTTTCTAACTCCTTGCCATCCACTCTTGGGGTCCCTCAGGGATCTGCACTCTCTCCCACGCTCTTGAACTAGTTCATGGATCCTTTAATGGATTTACTCAATTCATCCAACATTCACTATCACATGAATGCCGATGACACCCAACTTTACCTGCAAATCTCTTCCCCAGACGACATCAAATCACTAGACTAAACCCTACTCAAAACTCAACATTGGCTGACTACCCAACATCTTAAGCTCAACTCTTCCAAAAAAGAACTCCTCGTGATAGCACCAACCAAACAGACTGCCATCATCGCTGAGTACTTGAACCACCTAACAGCTCTCAACTGTACCCCACACATCATTGACTCTGCTAGGTCTCTTGGAATTATACTTGACAAGTCATTGAGCATGCAGGAACACATTAGCTCAGCCACCAAAGGGGCCAACTTCCACATGAGTATTCTAAGAAACATAAAACCCTTCCTTCCTCCAGGCGACTTCAAGTCAGCTGTTCAAGCTCTAGTAATCTCCAGGCTAGACTATGGCTGCCCAACACTCTGTGGTCTACCAAGCTACAAGTTGGCTCAGCTCAGGGATTCCCTGAATTCAGCTGCCAGGCTCATCACAGGTTCCAGAAGAAATAGCCACATCACGCCTGAAATCCTTAAACTGACTGCCTTTGGAGGCTAGGATTCATCTCAAGATTGCGTGCATGACTCACAAGGCCCTTCAAGTTAACACCCCTCTGTATTTAGCCCAAAAACTGGAACTCTATGGTGGGAGCCGATCTTCTAGGAGTTCCAGCACTCTGCTGCTAAAACCTCAAGAATTCTAGAAAAAAAAAATGTATAATCGGGCATTCTCGGGTATTGCCCCGAGAATATGGAACTCCTTGCCTCCGCACATCAGACTGACTCCCTCTACGGCTTCTTTAAAAAAAGAACTGAAAGCTCTATGGATGAATGCCCTTGTTTGACGGCACCTGCCTCCATTGACGCTACTAATTTTCTTTTTCTTTATTTTTTGGGGTTTCCCGTAGTGGGTTCTATGCTTTTGACTATGTCTACAATGTTGGTTTGTGCTCAACCCCTCTATTTGTCTTTGCACTTATATGCTACACTATTTCATCTTGCCGTGGCATATTTTACTGCTCCTCTATCGTCTCCATTTCCTTGCTTATCATTGTTGTTGTTTTTTTACCTGCAACTCTGATTGTACCTCTGTACATCTGTAAAGCGCTCTGATACCTGTTTGGGTTAGTCCACGCTATATAAAACTTTATATAAATAAATAAATATATAAATAAATACCATACTGAGGAATTTTCCATCCCAACATTCACATTTTCGTAAACCTATCTGCAGCATACTTTTCTGACACTTTGTGAAGCATGTTTCCAACGGTTTTCACATGGGTTCAGCTTCAGTTTCTTTCTCCGGATGTAACAGAGTAAAAGGAAGATGCCTCCAGATATGAAAGGTTGTACCTGTCTCACAGTCAACGCCAAAGCATGTTGCCTTTGTTCAAATTGCAGTTTACTGCCTTAAAGCATGCTGTGTACATTGTTTGCTTACCAGCTTACAAGCGTATGTGTTAGGAAGCAGGGTAACTTCACTTTGAGTTTAACTTTTGCTTGATCACCTACTCAAGCCATCATGCAGACCACAACAGTGTGTAGATTTTTGGTCACTTGATCTCCACTTTTCAGAGGCATAACTCTCTGTAAACCTACCGTGCTATACCTATATAAATGAATAGGCCTGGGCGTAGATCGCGAAGTAGCACTTCGCGAAGCTACGCAAAGTGAAGTTCGCACTACGCGAGCTACGCGTAGCACTTCGCGAACTGCGTAGTACCTTGTTCACACTGTGCCAGATGTCGTTTTCAATGATTGCACAGTGCGGACAAGCAACCGGCACAGTGCAATCATTGAAAATGGCATCTTGCACAGTGCGAGCTGTAGTTTTCTGTTGCTCGAGTAGATTTTTACTCGAGCTTCAGCTTTCTCAACGCGAACTGGTAGTTTCTCATCGCGAGCGGTCGCGAGCATACGCGACCACTCGCAATGAGAAACCTGACCTCCTCGCGTTGGGAATCTCGCCGGGAGGTTTATTTTCCATGCTCGCGATCGCCAACTTGAAGTTGCTGATCGCGAACAAGGAAAAAGTCTCGCCGGGATGTCATTTTGCTTGCTCGCGGTCGCCAACTTGACGTTGAGGACCGCGAGCAAGCAAAAAATGACCGCAGCACTACGCAACACTACGCTACGCGTGTTCGCACTGTGCTACGTGCAGTTCGCGTAGTGCGAAGTAGCGCGAACTTCGCAAACTACGCGAGCGTAGCGTAGTGCTTCGCCCAGGCTTATAAATGATGCGAGTACTCCTTTTCTAAAAGCAAGACTTCTTGCACTTTTTCCACCATGTGAGGATAGCACACTGTAGTACCGCAATGAGCTCATATATCCCTCCGCTACCTGAGACGGTAGATTTTTCTTTACATAGTATTAAGCTCCCTGTAGCTGAGTGCTTTTCGGTTTGACTGGTGTTTATTTTCATGTGAAAATAGAGTTCCTTTGCCAAGCTTCCTCCTGGTTTTGCCTCTTGAACTTAATTTTATAAAAAGGTATAACACTAGGTAAAAAGGTATTGACCAGGCATTGACCATGAAGGATCATGTGACATACACAGTCGGTTCCTGTTTCCATGTGCTTAGTCTGTTGAGACGAGTCTTCCCTCTTCTTCCTGACTCCACACGGAAAACTCTCATCCAGACATTGGTATTAAGCAGACTGGATTACTGCAACGCCCTGCTGGTCTCATCTACTTTTCAGACAGTGTTGGAAACTTTGTATTTGCCTCACACCCAATAATAAAGCTTGCTGCTTTTGTACAAATCACAGTTGCACACATTAAGACATATACTGGTGCACACTGTTTGCTTATCAACTTTCAGACGGATGTGTTAGGAAACAGGGTCATTTACTTCACTTTGAGTTTGGCTTTTGCTTGATCACCTACATTAGCTATCTTGCAGACCACAAGAAGTTAACTCTCTAGACCTGTTTACAGATTACAGCATTCTGCCTTTTTGGAAAACCCTACAGTTTGTAGCTACATTGTCTTTTGATCTCTACTTTCAGAAGCAAAACTCTCTTAAACCTACCTTGCTACACCTGCATAAATGATGCTAGAACTCCGCTACTAAAAGCAAGACATCTGATAGAGACTTCTAGCCACAGATTCCTTACCTTCGGATTTTCCCAGGCGGCAGACTGAATCCCGAAGATTTTTCATGAGCAGTATACCAGTAGTTGGCGTTGATCGGCTCCATGCGGCATTGTTGATATCCGCTCTTGAAATGACGTCCACGTCAACTATATAGGTGTCACCTTGTTGCGTTTACATCAGTTCTTTTCTTTCTGTACCAGCCAGTGCTGATCCGAGAGAGGAGGTTCCACTCTGTCAGTTTTTGATAGGATCTTTGCAATGTTTTGTTGACTTTTTTTGAGGGTTTTTTCCTCCTGGTGTGTCAAGGATTTCCTCGAGGAAGACAGGTTTTAAACCCTGTGGCACCAGTCACCATGCCATGTCGGTGATGGACCCGCACCTCGTTTGCTTGGGGTGTCTGGAGCGCAACCACGACTCCAATTCATGCTTCAATTGCTGGGCCATGGCTCCAAGAGCTGTGAAGGAGCAATCCCTGAGCTGCTAGCGGCCTGGCATGCAACTCCATAGAAATCACGGTGCCGCTCGAGAGGAATATCTCAGGACCATTCCATGAGTCCGAAGTCCTCTTCTTCCCACTCCACTCAAAATTGTCGGGGCACTCAGGTAAGCGGTACAAAAAATATAAGAAGTCGAAACGTGCTTTAACTTCTCCTTGTCCATCGGCTGACGCAGTGAATGAACAACAGCATCCTCGGAAACTGCACCTAGGCTGACTCCGCGCCTCCCCGGTTTTACGGGAGCCGGAGTGACTTCCACTCAAATTAAAAAGTTTTATGAGGCCATGCATCTCATTTTTGAGCAGCCCAACCCTTCCAGCATGGCTTCAGGCCCCACGGAGTCAGAGGGGGCCCCATCTTGTTCTGCACCGGCGGCTCTGTCTCCAGTTCCGATGGGCCCCCATGGATCTGGTAATGGATCTGGACCAGCCTTGGTCATGCCACTGCGACCTTCCCCAGTGCCAGCCCTGATGCCTATGTTCCTGGTGCCGCTGGCACCCACCAGCGTCGCCAGCCTCATTTTGATCCGACACAGAGCTAGAGCTGCATCGACTGATGCCGATTTCACCACCTACAGGACCATTGTGTCCCAGGTCACAGCTTGAGCCTTATTCCGAAGGGAGTAATGGGAGAAGTCTCCGGATCCTTTCGAATACTAGTCTTATGAGCAGGATATGGACAGTGTGAGGAACTGGGTGATGCCAGTGGTCTGGATACTTTCTCCTCTTACCGTGGCTATGGAGGAGGGAGCTACACATGCAATGGTAATATGGAGGGCAAGTGAGGTCCTCGATCTTTGGTTCCCCTCAGTGACAGTCAAGACCAACATCTTGACAGAAGTGCTGCAATTGGGAGTCTCCTCCTCTGAATCCCCTACTCCTGTTCAATGAAGCCGTCACAGACGTCCTTCTGGGGACCTGGTCCAAACAAAGCACAGGGGTTCCAGTAAATAATGAGACAATTGCCCGCTGCCAACGTCCCGCTCCAGGGGACCCAAATTTCCTCATCCAACCCCAGAGACCATGGTGGTCCAGGCCTCTACTTCCCATGGTGTGTTCCCTGCCGCTTCCCCAGACGGGGAATCCAAGAGACCGGACAATTAGGGAAAGAAAGTATTTTCTTCTGCCAGCCTTGTATTACTTGCAATGAACACTGCATGCTTATTGGGCCACTATTCCCACACGCCTTCAGAAACGATCGCACAAGTGCTGCCACAGGTCACGGAGGAGGCCCGGGCCATTCTCTCCCAAGCAGTTGCAGACGAGAGAGATGCTGTGAAGTTCACTATACTGTTTGGCTTGAACATGAATGACTCGCTGGGCAGAGCGGTTTCATCGATTGTAGCACTCAGATGCCACCCCTGGCTAAGAACGTCTGGCTTTTCAGGGGATGTCCAGGCTTCCCTCGTGGACATGCCCTTCAATGGCACCCGTCTCTTCCAAGACAAAGCAGCCTCAGAGCTGCAGCGCTTTAAAGATTTGCGGGCTACGGCCAAGTCCATGGGCTTCTCGGCTGCCGCACGTCATCTCCAGTTTGCCTTTTGCTCCTTTCATGGCCACAGAAGGGGCTTTCAACTACCCCATCCCTAGCCCAACCATGAGCCGTGCAAGCTTCCCAGCCTCTGCGTGGACGAGTGTGCGGTTCCAACCAGCCTCGTGGGTCAAGTAGCCAGCGGTCTGGTCCAGCCACTAACCCATCAGCAGTAGCAGCCTTCAACCCTTCCTAATCTTGCCCTTTTAGATCATGGGTGTCCATTTGGTGGCAGCATCCACCATCACCTCCACCACTGCCAATCCATAACATCAGACATGTGGGTTCCGCAGATCATCCAAAGGGTCTACTTACTCACCTTCAAAACTTTCCCTACCTCCATGCCTTCCTTTTATGACCGGCTGATGGAGTATAATTTGTTAATGCTCTGTGAGGATGTCATGGCTCTCTTAGCCAAGGGAGCCATAAAGAGGACTCCGGTGCCAGAAGTAGGATTTGGTTGTTTTTGCCACTACTTTCTTGTCCTCAAAAAGGACAAGGGTCTTCGTACTATCCTAGAACTCCGAAATTTCAACTACTTCATCAAAAATGAGAAGTTCAAGTACTCACATTGGTTCAAGTCTTGTCTGCCATGGACCCAGGAGGCTGGATGGTAGCGCTGGACTTGCAGGATGCCTATTTCCACATCCCGTCCTTCCTGCCTATTCGCGCTACCTGCAGTTTACAGTTGGCCGCGAGCATTTCAGTTCATTGTGCTCCCTTTTGGCCTTACTAGTGCTCCTCGGCTGTTCACCAAGGTGATGACGGTGGTCGCAGCTCATCTGCGCAGGTCAGTGGTACCAGTCTTCCCATATCTCAACAACTGGCAGCTGAAGGCGGACTCACCCCAGGATGTCATCTCCCACCTCCAGACTACGGCAAACCTCCTGCATTCGTTGTGGTTCACTATCAACATCCCGAAGTCACATCTAACTCCCTTTCAGACGTTCCCTTTCATCGGAGCTGTTCTGGACACAGTGCAGTTTTGTGCTTATCCTCCTGAGCGGTGAGTCCAGGATATTCAGGCTATGATACTGATATTTCAGCCTCTATCCTTAGTTTTGGTGAGCCTCACTCTGAGGCTGCTGGGCTTTAAAGCATCTTGCATCCTGCATCCTGCTGGTGACACATGCCAGATGGCATATGCGGGCCCTGCAGTGGGACCTGAAGGTCCAATGGGTGTAGCATCAGGGAATCCCCCCGACATGGTCCAGATCTCAGAGGGAACTGCAAAGGTCCTTCAGTGGCTGCTGATGAACCGCGATCGGGTCACAGGCAAACCCCTCTCCCTTACCCCAATGAAATCTCACAGTAGTGACAGATCCATCACTTCTGGGATGGGGCGGCCACCTGCGAGAATTGGAGATCAGAGGACTCTGGTTGCTGCCAGAATACGGACTCCATATCAACGTATATGTTAAGCCCCTGGCAGCCTTGGTCAGATTGTTTGGTCTGAATTTGACTTCACATGCAGATGACACCCAAATTGTAGTTGCCATGTCTTCAACTAACAATCATACCAGCCTCAATTTCAATAATTGCATGACAGCAGTTGGCCATTAGATGATCCAAAGCTGCCTAAAACTCAATTCAGGTAAAATTGAAGTAATCGTGTTTGGGAATAACCTGAATCTATGGGCCCCATCTTGGTGACATCAAGAGATGGGTTCCCTTCCCCCTACAGTAAATAAAGTTAGAAATCTAGGTGTGGTTCTGGATACAAAACTGACTCCCAGACCACAGGTTAAGGCAGTCACTTCAATCAATCAATCAGGGGATTTTAAGCACACTACTCACCCGTGAGGGTCTCAAGGTGCTGAGGGAGGGGGGGGTCCGCAGCTCTGTTAGCCGAAGAGCCAGGTCTTCAGAGTCTTCCTAAAGGTGATCAGGGAGGGGGCGCGTCTGATGTCTGCCGGGAGTTTGTTCCAGGTTTTGGATGCTATGTGAGAGAAGGATATTCTGCCTGCTCTGGCTCTGTGGATGCGTGGGATTTTGGCCAGTGCGAGGTTGGAAGAGCAAAGGTTTTGTTTGGGTACTTGGAAGTTGAATCTGCCGTTGAGTTATTTGGGTCCGGTGTTGTGTAGGCATTTGTAGGCGTGGGTGAGGATTTTGAAGGGTGACTCTTTTCTCTGCGGGGAGCCAGTGGAGCCTTCGTAGGTGATGACTGATGTGTTTGTGCCGGGGGATGCCGAGGAAGAGTCTGGCGGCGGTGTTCTGTATCGTCTGGAGTTTGTGGAGTAGGGACTTGTCTATGCCGGCGTAGAGTGCGTTTCCATTATCCAGTCTGCTGGTTATGAGTGTGTGGGTGACTGTCTCCTTGACTCAGGGGGGATCAACTTGAAAGTGTTGCGGAGGATGAGGAGGGTGTTGAAGCAGCTGGAGGCGACGGCGTTGACCTGTCGGTTCATGGTAAGGGATGAGTCGAGTACGATGCCGAGGTTTTTGGCGTGGTCCGAGGGGGTTGGTGGGCTTCTGAAGGCGGTCGGCCACCAGGTGATGTCCCATGCTGAAGGGGTGGTTCCAAGGACGAGGACTTCTGTCTTCTTGGCGTTGAGCTTTAGGCAGCTGTTGGTCATCCAGACTGCTACGTCCTGCATTCCTTTCTGGAAGTTGAGTCTGGCGGTGGTGAGGCTTCTGTTGCCTTCCTTATTTTGTGGATGGTCAAAAAGTTCTTTCCTTTTATTCCAGCCGATGCCCAGAGTACGGTTATCTCAGCACTAGTACTCACCAAAATATATCACTTCAACACCTTATATCTCAATATGCAGGAACAGTACCTCAGTAAACTCCAGTTACTACAAAATGCAGCTGCTAGAACTCTAACTAAGATACCTAAACATGAATCCACTGCCCTGGCTATCAAACAGCTTCACTGGCTTCGCATCAGACAAAGGATTAAATTCAAGGCTCACAATTATCAGGTGGATGCCATTCTTGGAAGACGCGACGCGTGGAGTAGGACGAAGATACTTGGTTCTCTCACTATCGTATGATGGGACCTTGGGAATCTTAATTACGAGTCCTTAATTTATACTTCAATTCGATACGAATATGCGTATTTTCACATCATATCAGATGTTTGCCTTGAACTAGGGTGGACGTCTTCATGTTCGTTAACAACACTTTGATGCTTACTTTTTGACTGTTGGCCACATTTTGAACTTCTACTTGCAGCGCACCAGAATACAGGCCTCTGCCTATCCTAATTATTTTACTTTGGATACTTCGTATGCCATGAGGATCGCTGTGGCGTCGTTATGATTGGTCCTAGTTTATTTGAGATCCCTAGAAAAGTTTATGGGGTCTCTTAGAAGAAATTTTTTTCGAGTCATTGTTGCAAAACAATTGCTAGCCTTGAAAAAATCATATCAACACGACAAAACACGTGTCGGCTGTCTGCTCATCTACCTTGTACTTTGAGTCGTTTACATCAAGACTACAATGGATCTTCAATTTGTCCACTAAATTGCTATTGACATCTGATGTTTTTCCTTTACCTGTACTGTATTTGCATTTGGGTTTATTAAAACCTTACTGACAACTCAGTCAGACAATAAGACATGCCATTGGTTGTACTCTGTAATTGATAATTGTTTGCGATATATATGGGAAAGAGAATTCTTTTCTATATATAGGACGGACACTGATAGATGGTACGGTGTTCTACATAGAGCACACTTATAAACTTAGTACTGTTACAATACTGGGATAAGATAGAGACAGAGGTGCTGGCCTGTTCTTGTAACCACTGCCATCTCCCCCTTTTTTTTCCTTTAAATTCAAGGCTCTCTGCTTGGCCCAAAAGGCCATCCATGGAACTGGCCCGAGTTCTTCAAGTGGTGTTCTCCAGGATGAAACCTTAGGTCCAGTGGTTCCTGCAAATTGATGGCCCAGAGACATAAACTTACCAACTGGGGAGGCAGAAGCTTTGTCAGTTCCACTGCCAAGGAATGGAATAACCTTCCATCGTATATCAGATCTATTTACAACTTACTTAATTTCAGAAAAGCCTTAAAAATCTGGCTTTTCCCAAAGTAAGTATTATCTGGGCTCTTTCTTTTCTCGTCCACAGTGCTAGCGCCTTGACACCTTCAGGTAATTGTTGCGCTTTACAAGTCTAAATAACATAACATCAACATGCTGGAGCTCTTTCCGATCCAATTGGTATTGAAAGCGTGTCTACCATCCATTAAGAGAAGGCTAGCGCAGGTGTTCATGGACAACACCACTGCCATGTGGTACTGCAACAAACAGAGAGGGGTGGGGTCATAAACCTTTTGTCAAGAGGCCCTTCATTTCTGGATATGGCTGAAACAGAAGGCCATATCCCTCATGGTTCAACATCTGGCAGGTTCCCTGAACATCAGGGCAGACAAACTCAGCTGTCGATGCCTAGCCGATCTGGAATGGTATATCGACCCAGAGGTGGCGCAAGGTCTCTTTCAGCAGTAGAGAGAGCCTTGGTTAGATCAGTTCACCTCCACCGAAAAAGCTCAATGTCAGTAGTTTTACACGCTGGCGTTTCCTAGGCAGCTCTTGCTTGAAAATGCTTTCCGTTTTGAGTGAAGCTCAGGCCTCCTGTACGCCTTTCCATTCTTACCATTTCTGCCCAGGATTCTCAAGAAGATCAAGAATGTCCGGGCCCAAGTCATCCTTGTGGTTCTGGATTGGGCACGGTGAATCTGGTATCCTGAGCTACTGAGCATGGCCATCAATCCTCAGATCTTGTTGCCTCTTCAGGAGGATCTTCTGTCTCCGCAGCAGGGCAGGGATTCTGAAACAAAAAAGATGACACTGGATAGTGGCCATAGTGCTATCTTTATTCTGTTGGATTTATCAGTAGTGTGCAATACCATCTCGCATTCGATACTCCTTCAGCGTCCACTTGAAATTGTTATCACTGGCAAGGCTTGGCCCTGGTATAAGTCTTTTCTTGCAGCTAGAAGGCAATTGGTGTCTATTGGCAGTTTTTGTCCAAAGAGAAATTGCTAGCATTTGGCATTCCGCAGAGCTCTTCATTTAGCCCTCCTTTATTTAATGTTTACATGGTCTCACTGGTATCGCTGAGTAGCACTTTTGGCATTTCAACTACCTCCTACGCTGATGACACCCAATTGATTTTGTCCTTGGACAAAAGCTTCTTTGGGTCAGAACACAATGTTAAGAATTTTTTACTGTTAATATTTGCTGAATGGAAAGCAATTATCTGAAATGCAACACAGACAAAACAGAAATACTCTTGTTTGGGAAGCACAATTCTTTCTCCCCATAATGTTGTGGCTTGACTTTGTGCTTCTCCACCTCCTGGTGAGGTGGCTAGTATGTAGGAGTCAAATTTTACAATGTGTTGTATTTTCAGCCATAAGTCTTGTCATTTGTGGGTGAATGTTTTTCCTTGATTAAATCACAAAACAAGAATTTTGATTTTCTCCCTTTGGGCACAAGGATACAAGGGAAAGGTTAGCCTTTGCACTTTAAACCTCAAGGTTGGACTACTGTAACAGCATTTATCTAGGCATCTCTAAGCATTTGCTTCACAGAGTCCAAGTTGTCCAGAACTCGGCCACTACTCTAGACTTCCCAGACATAGCTTTGCTTCTCAAGCCCTCAGAGAGTTGCATTGGCTGCCTATTCATACCAGGATTATGTTTTTTTAAACTCTTGGTTTGCTCATTAGCAATTGTACTGGCCTCAAATATTTATTGGATCACTTTAGTCATTATAGGATGCAAAGGACCCTCAAATCTTAAATTTATATTAAAACCTCCTACCTTCAGGCTAAAATCTATAGGAGGCAAGTCTTTTGCTGCCTTAAAGGCTTAGAACCAACTTCCTGGTTCTTGTCCACTGATGACTAATGAACGCAGCTTTAAGACGAACCTGAACACCTAGTTGTTCTCTGCCGCATATGCACTGTGTCTTCATCTAATCAAACTTACTTTTGCTTTGGGTTTTTCGTTCTTTCCCTCCTTTACTTTCTTCTTAGGAGTTTAGACTGATTTGGTTTTTATCCAATGTTTTAATTGAGGAATGGGGTTTGAGCTAGCTCCAGAATGCTCTGTTTGAGCGACTGTGCAGTTTACACGTACCCATTTACATTTGTTCATCTTCGGGTCTCTAGATGGGGGGTTAGTGGACCTGCCTACTCATTAAATGAGAAAGACCCATATCCTTTCCATGTAATGACCCACTTTGTTTAATTGGTAGGTGTGGTTGCCAGGCCAACCCCTTGCTACGCTTGGCCAATAGCCATGCGCAGCAGAGGTTTCCACAATCATGTAGGCTGTGTAGAGGGTTTTGCCAACCCCTTTGTGCATGTTAGCCGGGTTAGCTGCAGGTTGCCTGAGGGGGTTGGGCATATGCTCAACTTCAAATGTGATCAAAAACTCATTGAAAAAAACAAAAGTTAAAGTGACATTATAGTTAGGTGTGGAACTAAAATCTTAACTTACGTTAAAAAAAAGTGCAGAAATTCATAGACAAAAAAGTTAAAGCGACATTACATTCAGGTGTTCAAATTAAATAAAAACTAGCATTTAAAATGCAAAAACAACCACTGTATGCTGCCAGTTAGACTTTAGTCAACTGACTGTATCTTATGCCCCTGTCATTGACTGCTTATGACCTCACATATTACATCACTGATGAAATATTAAGTGGGATCATTGATGATAAAACTAACAACATCTCAAATGGCATCATCCTTGATACTGATATTCACATTACTCCGCGATCCCTTATGTCTTTTTTATATAGAAAAAATTGTTAGTAAAGATCTTATAGTCATATATTGCTTAGACTTACTGTATGTACATGTGTTGCATCTAAATGGAATCTGCATGAGCCCTGGAGGTAATTGTGCTTGTGTATGTTGAAAGTTGTATGGTGCACCGTTTTCAAACCTTTTACAGGCCAGTAAAGTTTGGAGTGCAAGTAGTACTCCATGTTAAATAGTTAAAATACTAAGCACACCTGATGTAGGTTGCAGAGGCGTGTGTCGACAAGTAGGTTGTGGTTTAAAGCCAAAGCCATGTCACTTGAACCTTGAGATGGCAGTACACGTCTATGTTCCACGTTCTTAGTTATTTTTTTTAATATATTACATGATTTTTTACATTGATTCTATGCTCATTATTACAGACACTGACGGGGTCAGGTAATTTCAAAATTCGACTGTGCTTTTATAGCCATGAAGCTAGAACACTCCCGACGGACTAGAGAGACCTGGTAAAGTGACCTAAGCCAACCACTATCTGACAAAGTCTGATGATATTGCTGCGTCCAGACTAAACTCGTTTCCATCAATCTCAAAAACAAAATCCTCCATTGCACATTCCTACATCGAGCCTGTAGCACACCCAGAGATTTAGCGTGCTTTGATCCCACATGCTCGTCCCAATGCTTCAAATGCCATGCTGTGGAGGCAGACTTTGCCCATTTAACATGGACATGCCCACGCATAGGGCAATACTGGGCTAAAGTCTTCTCCGCAGTCTCTGCCATGATAGGAGTCACTCTTGCACCTACCTCCCTGATGGCTAAGTTCAGAACCTTCCCAGGAGTGTGCGTAGATTCACCGACATTGCATTACTACTTGCGAAGAGTGGCCTGGCACTTCACTGGGGTAGCAGTGTGTGCCCTACAGACTCTGCATGGTTGAAAAGCTTGATTTATTGCTGGAAAATAAGCGAACCTATGCGCAGCTGCAGCCCCTTACCTCCAGGCCTAAAGATATATGGCAACCACTGCGAGACTACCTACTTGTCTTGAAATTGGATGACTCTGACTGATGTGCTGTATCATTATTTCCTTCTCCTTTTCCTGTTATGTGCTTATTATATAGGCTCACTGCTTCCACTGCCCCCATGTAGCTTCTACATTGTTATGCTGTCATACCTAGACTTTTAAATTGTTGTGCTTTCATACCTGTGGACATCTGTGTTATTGTTCATGTTGCTTTATAGAAGAATCAATAAATACAGTTTAAAAAATAATTCACTGTAGTACTTTTTAGAAAGGTATGGAGCATTTGAGTGCCATTCATTTAGTATTTATTGTTTACCTCAGACGGCAGATATGTCAATTAATATTTTGAGAAATGTGTATTTTTGTTGGGTATGATGTACTAATATTTAAAATCTGTTTTAGGAAACAATGTATGTAATTATAAATTCCATTTTAAATGCAAAGTGCATTAAAAGGAAAGTGAAAACATGTATTCTTAAATGTGCTTAGTTTTTGTATTCCATTTACAGTCAAGAATAGGGTTAACAAGACAAATTAAAAAAAGAAAATACTGTTTATCAGCAACCATAAGAAATAAAGTGGATGTTGGTTTTATTGAGTATAAAATGCTTGAAACTTAGTGGCGCAAGTTAGATTGACAAAGGCTGTTGTACAGCCATAACGTGTATCTTTTTTGCTTTTGAGTTTCAGGGTCCAGAGTGGCCCCATACAATAAAGCAGGGTAAAGTCTACCTGTTGTTCTTTGATGGAGTGTAAGATACATTTTCAAGCTCCTAACATGCACAGCTTTTGCTCTGTGCAGAAATCTTTACTGGTAGGCGATGTCTCTTGGGCAATCTACCAGACATGGCTAGGTAAGCTCCTGTTAGTGCTTAATCTTTTTTCTATTCCCTGACAAAATATCGTCTCTGGAAATATTGTGATTCAAAAATATCACAACATAAATATTGATATAAAAAATATTGTCATCCTACTATACTATAATGCTAAGCTCAAAAATATCGAAAAAATATTGTCACTAATA
Source organism: Triturus cristatus (assembly GCF_964204655.1). Taxonomy (NCBI): domain Eukaryota; kingdom Metazoa; phylum Chordata; class Amphibia; order Caudata; family Salamandridae; genus Triturus; species Triturus cristatus. The sequence goes on along the minus strand of NC_140586.1, from coordinate 79,211,329 downwards.
TTGATGTATAAAATATTATTTTAAAAAATAAAATATATATATATTTAAAAACTAAGGGGCCCATTACGATGGCGGTCGGAAAGCCTCCAACCTTTGGCCGGAGGCTTACCTTCTGGCCGATAATGATGCAGCCAGTCGAAATTGAAACCGGCCGGTCAAGGACCCCGTTGGCCAGTCGGAAGCGACTTGTAATCCCAAAGGGCGGGCCTTTTGGCCCTTGGGATTACATTGCACGGTTTTCTGAATGGTTTCCATGCTGGCCTGTCTGCATTGGAAACCATGTCGGAAAGCGTGTTTGGGGGCCCTCAACAGGGCCCCCTTATGTGTGCGGCCTCCGGTTGGGGGCCGAAAGGGAACCCATGCTGCTCCCCTGTTGAACCCTGCACCCTGTGGCAGGCACCTTGAGGTGAAAAACACCTCCCATTTCACTATGGAAACATGTATTGCAGCTGGTTTACGGCCATAATGCATGCTCCCATAGGGAAATGTTGGAACGCCAACCGGGTGTCGGTCAGTCCCATTTACGAGTTGCTGTTGGGCATAAGAAATAAAATAGATTTAATATTTATTTAAACAAATATAACAAACTGATTTTAAAAAAGTTGACCACACATATATTAATATATATATATATATTTTTGTTTTTTACATATATCTAGTTACAAAATGATTGTTAAACTAATAATTTTAATTTCTGTTATAATGTAATAACTTTTTAAATAATGTAAAAAATATAAAAAATACATATATAGATCAAGGGCGGGATCGCCCGAAACGCATAATGGCGGGTTTGGCAGAATAAAATAATGCACAAGATATTTGGGTCCACGCTCGTTTGTTCTTGAGGAGGAGAAAGTTGAAGACGAGTTGGGGCAATATATATATATATAGATAGAGCATCCCAAAAGAACACTTGCAAATTCAAACCTTTCCTGCCGGCACACACCAACGGACTTTGGTATTCCAAGGCCAGCAAAGGGAATTATGGGTCCTGTAGTTCCAAGGAACAGCAAAATTAAAGCGCCACGGACATTGGACCACACTCCCATGTGATGCCAGCAACGGAAACGGTTTTGTTCCATAAGTGTATTTTCATATTGCCAAATGAATCATGCTCTACTCCTTACGGGACTAATTGATTACAATTGGATGGCTGGGTTTTTCAAGTACAGCTAGTGTTACAAATCATTGTGCAGCCCGATTTTATGTACTGCATTTTACGCAGTTTTCATTTTATTTTGCTATCCATTTTAAACAGGGTAGTATGTGATGAGAGTAATGGCACCACATCTAAACATTATATGCCTCCACCCCAAATGAACAGATGCTATTTTTATTCTCCGTGTTATCACAATGCAGAACTATCATCCATTTATATTATTCAGCTAAGCATGCTAATGAGACACTGTGCCGAGATCTTTACACATTAGCTGACACGTGGATTATCGGCACTGAGCAAATTTCAGTTAAGACTTGCCAGTGACCTTTTGCATCTAGCCTTTCTACCATGTTTATTCATGTTTGAAGGAGTGGGAGGGCGTTATATATATATCTGATTTGTTGGTGTCATTTGGATTGATAAAGCCTGCTGCGCAGGCGAAACGCGTCTCTCTTCTCTGTGGGGTCGAGGGCGACTTGAATTACCATTAAATCAGCCCCATATTCACAGACCGGTGTGCGTGCCTCTTCTTTGGGGAAGTTGGAGTGGTGATGCACATTACATTCTAACGTCGGCGGTTGGCGTTTTTCACATACCACCAGTCGTCTTGTTGCTCCGCTTCGACCGCAACGATGTTGGGAGGAGTACGGTAGTGCTACACAGCGGAGCACCCAAAGTACGCGCCAGACGAATGGAGCAAGGATGACAGCTGCGGGATTGGAGTCTGCAGAGCGAGACGGTTGTGAGCGACGGCCAGCATGCAAGTCTGTTCCAAAGCATGAAAAGCCTTACCTGGTATACTGGCGCCCTTTGGAGACTGGGCACCGTAGATGCTGATGCGGAAACGGTGAGGTCTGTCATGGCTTGCCTAATCTGATGTACATCAGTCTCCCCCGACCTCCATGATATGTTCATTATGGAATTATATTTCGAGCTGCTGCTGAATTCAGGTTGTGTGACACTATTTTTTCCCATGCTTAACTTTGGACTGAATTTAAAACACCCGTTTTGATAGGGCATCCCAAAAGAACACTTGCAAATTCAAACCTTTCCTGCCGGCACACACCAACGGACTTTGGTATTCCAAGGCCAGCAAAGGGAATTATGGGTCCTGTAGTTCCAAGGAACAGCAAAATTAAAGCGCCACGGACATTGGACCACACTCCCATGTGATGCCAGCAACGGAAACGGTTTTGTTCCATAAGTGTATATTCATATTGCCAAATTAATCATGCTCTACTCCTTACGGGACTAATTGATTACAATTGGATGGCTGGGTTTTTCAAGTACAGCTAGTGTTATAAATCATTGTGCAGCCTGATTTTATGTACTGCATTTTACGCAGTTTTTATTTTATTTTGCTATCCATTTTAAACAGGGTAGTATGTGATGAGAGTAATGGCACCACATCTAAACATTATATGCCTCCACCCCAAATGAACAGATGCTATTTTTATTCTCCGTGTTATCACACTGCAGAACTATCATCCATTTATATTATTCAGCTAAGCATGCTAATGAGACACTGTGCCGAGATCTTTACACATTAGCTGACACGTGGATTATCGGCAAAGAGCAAATTTTAGTTAAGACTTGCCAGTGACCTTTTGCATCTAGTCTTTCTACCATGTTTATTCATGTTTGAAGGAGTGGGAGGGCGCTATATATATCTCTGATTTGTTGGTGTCATTTGGATTGATAAAGCCTGCTGCGCAGGCGAAACGCGTCTCTCTTCTCTGTGGGGTCGAGGGCGACTTGAATTACCATTAAATCAGCCCCATATTCACAGACCGGTGTGCGTGCCTCTTCTTTGGGGAAGTTGGAGTGGTGATGCATATATATATATATATATATACATATACCCAATAACAATAAAAAATCTAGAAAACAGGCCATTTTAATTACAAATAAAAAAGCAAACAACATAAAAAAATAAAATGTACTACAAATATTTTATACATTAAAAACATTAATAATTTAAAAGAGCATAATTTTCAAACAAAAACATATATAATAAAATTAATTATAACATTTTACATTTCAATCAATCAATTCATCTTTATTCTGCTATAAAATAGCCATAAAAGCACACAATAAAAACAAAAAACTGTACATAAAAGACATCACATTTCATAAGCCTTTAAATGTTAAAATGAGAATAAAAGATGTCAATCCTCTAACATTCTTTTCCAGAGGATACAACAGCTTGAAGGATCATAGTTACACAACAACATGATTTCTCATCAGAGAGAGTGCGTAAAAATGTTATGCCTGCGTGCAAGATTGTATCCTTCTGGATCTCATGAGTGGTATAAGAAATGTTTGTGCATGTAACATATAAAAACCACAGAAGAAAAGACAATGTAGCATAGTTTGTTTGGAAAGGTTATTGCATCGGCATGCCCTAAATTCACACTCATGTTGATGCCCACTTGGAAAGCATAAAAGATTTTTTATTGTGCCAGCCCTAAAACTGAACAATAAAAACGTGCCCAGCTCCTCCTGTTTGTGTTCTACAAATAATCTGAGCTAGACTCCTGTAAACTGAAATACGAATAATCTAAAACAATCCTTTTCTTACTCTCTGCACTCAATCTATATATGACAGCTTTCTCCAGTAATAAGTGCTTCACTTGCTGCTTACAAGCAACAGTCTGTGGCCCTCTAATCATGAATATATCAATTTGCCCCACACTTTCCAAAGATTTTTTGACATAGGCCAACCAAGGGATAGAAGGACCCCTGTCGGAGGCCAGACAATCATTAATTATACTCTTTGTTAATGTGGCACCCACTTAGCTCCAAATGAATAACCACAGAATGGCCGGACGACTCTGGATATGGTCACTCAAATAACCTATGCACAACTTGCTGTGGCAAATGATGTGGGAGGAGGATACTCCGACTGATAATAACCTTCTGCAAACTCGATTGTAGGGTCACCCAGCCCCCATACGCTCGTACCATGAGTTGTAATAGTAATACACTATGTGGAGTATATTTGCAATAAGGGTTTTAAGGGCCTTCCTCCCTTTGATGATGGCAAACTCAGCAGTGACCCAATTGCTCTTGAAAACTTTACTCTGCAATGTGCAATGTTTTGAGACCATGAGCATGAGAAGATCAAATTAATCCCCAAGTAGGAAAGAGCGCTGAGGCCAGATAAAGTGCTCGTGCCTACAGCATGGAATGTAATTTTGAGCGCTTCGGACCACATGACATTAAAAATGACTTTGTAAAATTTGTTGACAGATTACGATTAGCCATACAATTCAAAAAAGGAATGGGTGAAAAGGTGCAAGGCTTTGGGGGTTCGGGCAATTAAAACTGCATTGTCTGCATAAAGTAAGGTAGGAAGGGGGTACCACATGCCAGGGGTGCTCTTAATAAGTTCTATTCTAAGCTCATTTATATGTAAAACAATAATGGAGCTAGTACACATCCCTGACGGACCCCCAATTAATCGTGAACTCATCAGAAACTTCCTTACTGCCAAAACGTAAGCAAGCCTTAGTGCTTGTGTATAAAGAAATCGATAAGTGCACTATCAATTGATCCATTTTATGTTAATAAGTAACTGCCTTAATTTTGACCTATTTACGCAATCAAATGCTATTGATAGGTTCATTAAGGCAAGATACAGGTTTGACTGTTTGGCCACTGTGCACTTTCCAATAATTAAACTTAAATTTAGGCATTGCTCTGCAGTTCCAATTCCACTTCTAAAACCATACTGAGAGTAATTTAATACATTATTGTCATTAACCCACTCTAGTATTCTATTGTACAACACTCTCCCCATACTTTTTGCTGGAATATCAATCAAAGAAATAGAGCAGTAACATAGCTTCCAACCTATTATCTTTTTGGAAAAATGGGACGATGGTGGAAGAAATCCAGGAATAAGAGATCGAAGAATAATTCATGCTGTTATACATGTTTGTCAGTGAAGGGGCCACAACATTACAATTGATGGTGTCGATAGGGACATCAACAGGCCCTGGAGCCTTCCCGCCTGCACTTTCTCTGATAGCAATCTCTACTTCCTGCACAGAGATGACTAAACAAGGTACCTCTTGCCATAGCCTCCAGGGGGTCAAATCGACATCTATGCAAATGTCTTTCAAATGTGATACCCACTGCTCCCCATTTATATGACACCCAACTGTTGTTCCTTTACGATCAAGGGAGCGCGTGGTGGACACCGTGTTCCAGAAATGTTGCTGTCTCATGTGTTAGTTGTAACAGACAGCGTAGCCCCTCGCTGTTTGATAACTTCATCCCTTCTTTTATATGTGACCGCTTTATGGGCCTTCCGTAAGGTGGTCACTAATAAATGATCCTGGGGCTCTTCATTTAAAGCTCATCTTAACTGGCGATTTGCAAGTGAGTCCTCGTGATGAAACCAGAACGGGCTCTGAATATCTGATGTAACGGGCACTAACAAAGAGGATCTAATCTTGCTACAAATGGCCACAAAAAAGGAGACTATTAATTCACCATTAATATCTTCAGATAAGCAATCCATTGCTAGCTGTACATTCTCTGCTATCAGCCTGTTAAGGAACTTCGAGGGATCAGGCATCTTTCATCGAAACCTGAGATTGTCAGTGGTTGGCATTCAGTTAACTAATATAAGAGAAGGAGTATGCAGTTCCTATGGGAGAGGAGGAGGAGGAGGCTGGGTTAGTCAACACCCGCACCCTGAAGTGGAAATAGGGTGTCTCCCAATTTGGGAAATGGGGCCCTCACACACCCGGTTTGGTGTCATGCTTCATCATAGGGCTTGCTTCTCGTCAGGCTGACGCTGCAATGCCTGACAGGCACCCTATGAGGGTCTCTTTGGCAGAGATCTTTTTCCTAAGCTGTTAGGTGAAGTGCGGTTGTGGGGCCTCGTGGTGTAGATGTGGACAAAGTGTGTAGTGGGGTGGTGTGTGGAAGAATAAAATAAGGCGAAGTGGTGCTCCAAAATAAATTTAATCTGCGAGCCCACTGGTCTCAATTAAAAACATAGAAAGTGTCACCGCTGATGTAATGGTCAAAGGTGGCTCGTATGCTGGACCTTAAAGCGCCCCTGATCCCTCTTTTTTAATAGTATTAACTTAACTAAGCCAGGGGCTTCATAATTTGACACTCTGTAGGGCATTTCCAGGCTATCCACAATAGGGTTATGATCTCCGTAATCTGAACCAATAATTGTGCCATGAATCATATTATTCCTTAAATTATTAGAGATAAAAACATGGTTTATAATGGAAGGGCTGTTCCTCCCTCTAAAAGTTGGCAAGCCCTGCGATTCTATCCCGTCCTTCTCCACTGTGTTATGTAGGGCAAGGGATGCAATAAAAGCCTGTAGCTCCCTAACCCGTTTATCCAGTCTACCAGTAGCCGTTTCCTCTCCCCCTACCCTTTGACCTGGTAATCTTGCATTAAAATAGCCCCCCTAGACAAAGATACAATTTCTGGCCCGCTGTGATTTCTTCTCTACCTGTGTTGCATTAAATGAAAATAAACCTGGTAATTTTGAGTTGGGGACGTGTGTAAAGTCATTATTATAAAAATTAATAAACAGTATAATCAAGGCCCCTCTATACAAAACTGCTTGAAAATCTGTTCCAAGTACATTCACCACTTCTGCGGAGCCTCCAATTAACTAGCTAAACCAGATAAAAAGCCCCCCGAAGCCCGTCCTAAGCGAGATGGCCACGCTGGAAGGCTGAAACACAACATGTAACCATCAAAATCAATAGAATTGGTTTCACAGGTTTCCTGCAATACAATAATATTATATGGCTTGATGAAATTTTGCCAATGGGGTAGGAATATCTTAGATCAAATTCAAGCAATATTCCAGCTCAATATTTTTAACTCAAACACCTTTTTAAATAGGGGCGTATGAGAAGTCATCAGAGTAGGAGGTCCATAATCCTGCGTTGCAGCCCTATCTGTGAGAATTTGTGAACTTGTAACTTGCCCTTCGTCTTCAATTTGGGCCATAGAAGGTAGCAGTACTACAAGGTCCTCATAGAACCTAATTGTGGGAAGTTGGCCTGGTATATGCTGTTCACTAATTAAAGTGGGCACCTTGCACCATTCCAAACGACCCTTATGATGTATGAGGTCAAAGGTGACCTTAAAAAAGCTAACCTAGTGGTAGCTGTGGAGAGCAGCCTTCAGGCTTAATCTTGAAGGAATGTAAAGCAGCTTGTTTTACCAGAATATCACCTTTAGTATTAACTAAATGAAAGGAGAACCACACAGTAGTTATAAAAATATGTATTTTTTTAGATAACACTCTCTAGTATCCTCTACACAAGGATACAACACAAAGCATGCAATACTTTGGCAAAGAAACAGTAAGTAGTGCAATACACAGTGGGCTCCAGGGGGACACCAAATCATATACTAAAATAGTGGTATAAGAACCACGACTGGAGTGAATACAGTGTCTAGAACACGTAGAATCGCTAGGACCCCAAGGAACCACCCAAGGCGAGTAGAAAGGGACCACACGGAGGACGGATGCAGTGTGCTAACACGACCGCGGGCTTCATACAATTCTATGGGGAAGTCGTGGTTACAATTTTAAAGTTTAAGGACCCTTCTCGGTGGACTTCGAGGAAACCCTTTGGAACTTAGGAGGTTGGGGAGCCACCCAACCCGTGGATACTGGATTACCCGAGTTACCTATCCCAGAGGAGCCAGGTGCATAGGGCTGGAGTGGTGTCGGAAACTCCTGTCGTTCTCAAAGGAGTACTGCAAAGAAGAGCTGCTGCCAGGAAGGAAGAAAGGGTGGATTTGTGATGGGAGGAACCTGAAAGCAGAGGGGACAGAATCTGGGTCACTTCAGGGTGACTAGGGGCTCGGTAGACAAATGCCCACCGATGTTGGGTGCTTCAGGTGCGAAGACAGGATGCTTGACTCTGCAGCCACGAAGTCCGGGAAACGTTGAGTACAACCAGGAGCCGGATGCGAGCTGTGCCACGAAGGATGTTGAGTGCTGAGGGGTCAGTGTCTGGCTGGAGCACCAACAAGCCTTGGCAACAGCAACCCACACAGGAAGGTCAAGAAGGTTACGGTGTGGACCAGCAAGGTCCAGGGGACTCACCAAGCAGTGGGAAGTCAGGGCACGTCTAGAGCAACCAGGGAATCCCAATAAAAATCAAGAGGACCCATAGGTCGAATAAACAGGAGTCGCGAGGGGACCTCAAGCAAGATCACAAAGTAGCACTCGGTCCAAGGAGGCCGGAGTTCTTTGGTAGAAATACTGCTCAGGGTCAGGACTACACAGAGTCTAATGCACAAGCTCGGGAATCGCCAACAAACATATGCACTTGCAAAAGTATGCAGTGCACAGGGGTTCGGGTTATGTGGTCCCCACGAGGAATACTGGCCTCAAACTCTGTGAGATGGCAGCTCGACCTCAAAAAGCTTCGGGGCCCACCTCCTGTGTTGCTGGAGCCTTTGCAGTCCGCAGGAGCTCAGGATCAGCAGACCTATCAGTTGCGTTACGGTGCCTGCGAATGCAGGTGAGTGACTCCTTCAGCCCAAGGGAGATTCTTCAGTTGTCCTTAGTGCTCCACAGGTCCTGCACAGAGCCTGTATGGTGCAAGGGCACAGACGATGCTTATAACGGAGAGGGAGACGAAGCCAGGCCCAGTCAAAGTCCAGAGTGTTCAGACGGTCGAAGGTCAGAGTAATTCTTGTTGCAGAATCTTGTTGACGTAAAATCTAAAGTCTTACAGCCTGCTAAGCCTTTATGTACCCACCGGAGAGGGTTGGACAGATTCAGGGGACCCTTCTAGGGGAGGGTCAGGACAGAGGGGAGGTTACTCCCATGTCCTTTGTCCAGTTTAGCGCCAGAGCAGGAGCCAATGGCTCCCCAAAATGGTTTGAGCTAGACTATGCACAGGGACACCAACTGTGCCCCAGGTGCAGACTTTCAGGCACTTTGGAAGTGCACCCACCCAGCCCTAATACAATAAATCCTGTCTTGGAGGTGGTCACACCTCCCTGTGACAGGATGCCTGTTGTGCTGCCTTCCTCTGCTCGAGCTTGGCTCAGTAGCAGGAGGGCAGAAATGTGTCTCTGGTTGGCAGCATCCATTTTGTGCTGACCTGGTCGAGAAGGCTGGCACCGGAAAGACCAGTGACCCCACAAAGCTTTTTTCCGGTGTGGAGGTAAGATTCCAAGGTGTTTGATACCAAACACGAAAAGGTTTTATTTAATCCGTTTTCGAGATAGCATTTACTGCGAGGTTATAATGCACCTCTACCTATATGTCTGACTGAGTCACAGACAACTCGGGAGAATGGTTTCTGAAGGCTGCAGAGGGGATCTGCTCATGCAGGGCCACCCTCTTACGTAAAACCCAGCACCCTGCCTTCAGGATTGTTAAGGCCTGCTATAGGGGTGACTTATACGTTTTATGTATAGTGACTATACATATAGTGAACCTATATCTACTATAAGTGGTGCAAGCACCATCTTACACAGGCTGCAATAGCAGACCTTGAGTTCCATTTTGCATGGCCTCTCATGGGTGTATAATACATGCTGCAGCCCATGGGAGGCCTCTGGGGTTCCTATGCCCTGGGTACATGTGTACCATATAATAGGGACTTATAAGGGTACCCCAGTATCTAACCTGGAGTGTAGCAAAAGTACATGGCATAACATTTTAAGGAGGTCGAAGGTCAGAGTAATTCTTGTTGCAGAATCTTGTTGACGTAAAATCTAAAGTCTTACAGCCTGCTAAGCCTTTATGTACCCACCGGAGAGGGTTGGACAGATTCAGGGGACCCTTCTAGGGGAGGGTCAGGACAGAGGGGAGGTTACTCCCATGTCCTTTGTCCAGTTTAGCGCCAGAGCAGGAGCCAATGGCTCCCCAAAATGGTTTGAGCTAGACTATGCACAGGGACACCAACTGTGCCCCAGGTGCAGACTTTCAGGCACTTTGGAAGTGCACCCACCCAGCCCTAATACAATAAATCCTGTCTTGGAGGTGGTCACACCTCCCTGTGACAGGATGCCTGTTGTGCTGCCTTCCTCTGCTCGAGCTTGGCTCAGTAGCAGGAGGGCAGAAATGTGTCTCTGGTTGGCAGCATCCATTTTGTGCTGACCTGGTCGAGAAGGCTGGCACCGGAAAGACCAGTGACCCCACAAAGCTTTTTTCCGGTGTGGAGGTAAGATTCCAAGGTGTTTGATACCAAACACGAAAAGGTTTTATTTAATCCGTTTTCGAGATAGCATTTACTGCGAGGTTATAATGCACCTCTACCTATATGTCTGACTGAGTCACAGACAACTCGGGAGAATGGTTTCTGAAGGCTGCAGAGGGGATCTGCTCATGCAGGGCCACCCTCTTACCTAAAACCCAGCACCCTGCCTTCAGGATTGTTAAGGCCTGCTATAGGGGTGACTTATACGTTTTATGTATAGTGACTATACATATAGTGAACCTATATCTACTATAAGTGGTGCAACCACCATCTTACACAGGCTGCAATAGCAGACCTTGAGTTCCATTTTGCATGGCCTCTCATGGGTGTATAATACATGCTGCAGCCCATGGGAGGCCTCTGGGGTTCCTATGCCCTGGGTACATGTGTACCATATAATAGGGACTTATAAGGGTACCCCAGTATCTAACCTGGAGTGTAGCAAAAGTACATGGCATAACATTTTAAGGAGAAAGCAGATAGACTGATAAGCAGGATCCCAGTCAGACTAGTCAAAATAGTGAGGCATCAACCAAAAAGTGGGGTAACCATAAGAAGCAGATCCTACTTTCCTACAGTGATGTTGACTTTTTCTTTACAAATGACTGTCTTTTCCTTGACGAAACATCTGGGGTAAATCTAAGTTGACCCCCACCCATTTACAAGACAAATTAAATCATATTATTGAGGCATGACTTATTCCTGATAATTAGTGCCTGCACATGTCTTATTTCATTATATATAAATCTGTACATGAGGGGGGGGCGTGGCTAGCAGCCGAAGATGGCGGACGTCTGTTAGACGAGCTCCAGGCCGGGGGCACCATTATTCTGCAATCTGCTGATTTTCCATGGGCTGGGGCAGTGTCTAAATCCCGGGCACTGCTTCTGGAGGCCTGTGGGTTGGTCCGGTGTTCCCGCAACTGCTGCACGGGTCGCCGACGCCGGCTGCGGCTCTGTAACCAGCTTCGCGCCAATCCGGGCCTGTCAAAAGGGTGGCGAGCTGCGGCCGCGGAGCTGGAGTGTGGCGGAGGCCCCCCGACGTGAGGCGGCGTGCGGCGGCGGCTCGCACTTGACCTCCCGGACTGCGGCCTGGTGAGTGACGGGCGGCGATCGGACCTGGGCGACCCGGGTCCCCTGTGGAGTGTCTTCTCTGCGCCCGCCTGCCGATCCACTGCTGATCCTCCGAGGTGGTTCCCTGGGTGCCGGCTGGAGTGTGCAGTGTGCCTGTGCCCGCCCTGGGGCCTCAGCCTGCGAGGGCGCACCGTTCAGCCTGTCCTGACTGCCTGGACCGATATGCCCACGAGCGCACTGAGTGCCCTGACAGCGTGCTGAACCGGGATCCTGCGATGGCCCTGGTGGCGTTCTGGTCCTGAGGGCCTCTTCGCGCCACAGTTCGGTGGCGGTGGGCCGGAGGACTGCTGTGTCTGGGTGGCTTGCGGGGGCCCTCCTGGACTCCACTGCTCGCCCGCAGGCGGGTGCGGCTGCTGGGTGCCCGCTGGCAGTGGGGGACACCACCCCCGGGTGGTAATGGAGGTATCCGGGGCGAGACACCTGCCGGGTGGCGACTGGCTGCAGTGGGGGCTACCGTAGTGGCCCTGGGACCCGTGGGTGGACACCGACTTGGAGGACTATGTTGGTCTGAGTGGTGCTGCTGAGGGAGGAAACGCGTGAAGACGACACCGGCGGCGGCAGGCCTCGGACCAACGGCTTTCTTCGCGCCACGTACCGGTGGTGGGCCAGCAGCCCTGTATTGGTGAGCTATTTGCTGGGGCGGTCGTCTGTGGTTGGTGCCTGGAACCCTGCCTGCGGGAGGGCAGTGACTGTGGTACCATAGTGGAAACCTAATACCTGTAAGACTTTGATGACCCTTGATGGACTGGCTTTATGCTGAGCGGCTCTTTCCTTACATTTCCCTAAGTGCCAGAATACCGTATCTACTTGTTAGCCTGCTCGCCTTGCGGGGTCTTGTGCCTGATCCGGGGGCGGATACGGAGGTACGCATCGGAGCCCAGAATGTTGTTCTTCCCTCTGCCTATCTTAGGGCATAGTTCCTGGGGCAGGAATCCTCAAGAATACGCCCGGCCTTTCCAGATTGTTGCTTCCCTCTTCACCTTGGCGACGAAATGGGAAGGGTCAGGCCCAGGGTACCTGTGCGGCCGAGTGGTGAGAGCTCTGTGTCACACCCCCCGGACCGCGCTGACGGATGCCCGAGCCCATCAGCAAGTGTGGGGTCACCTACTCCGTCCCCGGACAAACTGGATGTGATCCTCAAAGAGATCAGAGACACTTGTTCGGCGTTGGAAGGCCAGCTGGGAGTGATCTCCGTAGACCTGAACCTCCAGAAAGATGACCACAGGAAGCTGGCAGACAAGGTGCGGCACACGAGCCAGACGGTGGAGCCTTTGATATCCCAGGTGGCGACTCATACCGAACAGCTTACCCTCATGCGCCAGCAGATCGATGCCCTACAACGCCGCAACAATCTCCGGATAGCGGGATACCCGGAGGGCGTGGAGGGCCCGAACCCCACGATTCACATTGAAAACTGGCTGCGAATGGTGGTGGCCCCTACTGGTCTCTCCCCCCATTTTACTGTGGAAAGGGCGCATCGCGTCCCTGTGAGATGACCTCTGCCGGGAGCCAACCCCCGCCCTATTCTAGCACGTATCCTCAATTATAGGGATCGTGATCACCTACTACAGGCTGCCCGAGACAGTGGTCCACTACATGTGGACAACGCCACCGTCGTCATCTTCCCGGACTATACGCAGGCAGTCCAGCGAAAGCGCTTCTCCTTCATGGAGGTGAAGGCACGGATCCGAGCTGCGGGCCTCCCCTTTGCGCTTCTCTTCCCGGCCAAATTGAAGGTGGTCCATCAACAGCGGGCAATCTTTTTCGACACGCCAGACAGTGCATGGGACTGGCTGGACAGAAACTTCCCGGAGGTTCTCCCGGCTAGGCGGCTGGATTCTTCACTGCCGCAATCGCAGAGACCCTGACAAAGGCGGAAAAAGACTATGCTAACACAGAGCACGACCTCCAACGTTCCGCCGCAGCAACAAATCTGAGAGGGCCAACGCGAGGCACTGTGCTCGGCCTTATCCTTTCGCTCCACCCGGCCACCGATCAGCACTAGTCCGTCCTTAGGAAATTCCTTAGACTCTGACACGGATGGGAGCGTGGCACTATTTCCGTTGGATTCCACTCACCTAAGCAAAGACCCTCTAGAGTGCCTCCCGGACTGACATTCAGACTTCCTCTCTTTATTACGGGGTTTGTTCTCTGGAGGCGCACTTTGGGAGTGAACACCCCCTCACTGCTTGTCTGAGGCATCTCCTGTGCATTTTGCTCACCTCAGTGGGCCATTAGACCATATTGTACAATCCAGTCATGTATGGGTAGTTCCCCGGCCTGCCCTGTCTTGGGCACTTCCACGATTTGTACACGCTACTGATAACTCAGTGTGAAGTTAACCTTTTCCTCCACTAGGCGATAGCACTAGTTCTGGTTCTGTAGTTATGATTCGTTTACAGTTTGGTCGGACGCGGTTGGGGCAATGGACCCAGTATTGGGTAACAAGGTTTTTGTTTATAGGTTTGCCGCACGGTCTGAGAGGAGGGGGGATGGGGGTGGGGCGGAGGGGTGGGGGGGCTGGGGGTGAGGGGTGATTTTCTCCTGATACGATGACAGTCCCAAGGTCGTATGTCCTCATCTCCTGGAATGTGAGGGGCATGGGCTCCATTCAGAAATGCCACCGTGTAGTGGCCCAGTTGCACCGCCGTAAGGCTCAACCTCATCTCCTGGAATGTGAGGGGCATGGGCTCCATTCAGAAACGCCACCGCGCAGTGGCCCAGTTGCACTGCCGTAAGGCTCAAATAGTATGTTTTCAAGAAACTCACCTGATCCATGCCGAGTCCCTGAAATTGCAAAAACGTTGGAGGGGTCAATTCTATGCCACTGCATACTCCGCCTTTTCTAGAGGGGCTGCAATATGGCTCCGGGCAGGAGTCCCCTTTTCTTTGTTAGAGAGCCGGATTGATGATCTGGGTATGTATGTGTTGTTGAGGGGCCTATTAGATGGCTCGCCCGTTGTGCTGGGCTCTTTGTACACCCCTAATGTAGATCATATACAATTCCTCTCCCGGGTTTCCGTAGCCTTGTCTGATTGGAGTGATTGTCCATGGTTGCTTGGTGGAGATTTGAATGCTGTTTTTGATGTTGAGCTAGATCGATCTCACCCTCCATTGGCTGGTACTGCTGCACGGACCCGTGCCGCGGCCTTGGGTCAGTGGGCACGGGGTTGGAATTTGCTAGATCTTTAGAGATCGCAACACCCGACTGCTAGGGAGTACTCCTTTTATTCTTACCCCCATCACTTGCATACACGCCTGGATTACTTCTTGGGCTCGCCGACTTTGTCCTTTGCTGTCTCCCACTGCACTTATTTGGGCAAAACCCTGTCCGATCACAACCCTATCGAATTGTGCCTTCAGTGGGGCCGGTCCCCAGCGCCGATACCGACTTGGAGGATGCAACCCCTTCAATTAGAAGACCAGGTCTTCCGTGATACATTACAAAAGGCGATCACTACATACTTTACTGTTAACGAAGGCACTGCCTCGAAACGTTCCCTAGAATGGGAAGCTTTCAAGGTCTCTATGCGGGGGGTGTCCCTGAGTTCCTTGGTGGGGGCCCGTAGGGAAGTGATCCGGGACCTTACGGACCTGGAGGCAGCTCTGCAGGAACATGAAGTAGCGGCCCAACTGAACGAGCAGGCCGAGGAATCCTTGCAGACGGCCAGAATTAAGTATGCGGAGGCTCTAGAGCGTCTTCGCTTATTAGATTACAGGGCATACACCCAGCGCACGCACTCGGAGGCTGACAGAGCGGGCACATTATTAGCGCGGCTAATTGGCCCCCCAACCTGCCCTACTCCCATCCTGGTTATTAATACCGCACAACACGGACAAGTCCAGACTCAATTGGGGATAAACTTGGCGTTTCGGACCCATTACGAGACACTCTATGGGGCGTATCCAACGCCAGGCGCAGATGCTGTGACTGAGTTTCTGGCGCAGGCGAACTTACCAGTGCTGCCTGCAGCAGAAATCCATGACACAAAAGCGCCGATTACCCCGGCCAAGATCAGAGTAGCTATTAAGTCCTTAGCCCGTGGGAAGACCCCTGGCTCTGACGGGCTACCCATCGAATTTTACTCCACTTTCTCTCCTCTATTAATCCCCAAACTACTTCAACTCTATATGACATCACTCGCAGAAGGGAGGTTGCCCCCTACCACTCGGGAGACAAGGTGTCTATCATTGGACATATCGCAGGCCTTCGACACTCTAAGTTGGTCTTATATGCTGGAAGTGTTGGCTAAAATGGGCGTTCCCCCAGAACTATGTGCCTGGATTCAGCTACTCTACACCGCCCCCACGGCCAGGGCGAAGACAGGTTCGATTATCTCCTCGGCCTACCCTATCTTTCGGGGTACGCGCCAGGGTTGCCCATTATCGCCAATATTGTTTGTTTTTTCGCTTGAGCCTTTGGCCCAGAACCTTAGGCGGGCCATGGTCCCCCATGGCATTCAGATGGAGGGTGTCCTGCATTCAGTCTCGCTTTACGCTGTACTTTCGTAATCTCCAGGCCGACATGAGGGAAGTGGCGGATCTTTTTCTTCACTTCGGGGAGGATTCCGGGTTACACCTCAATGCTTCTAAGTCCGTAGCCTATTCCTTCAGTGGCACGCTCACGGCTCCGGAGCTACGTTTTGGGCCTTTGTCCTTCAGGGTGGCACCAGTCACTTTTAAGTACTTGGGGATTAATATCTTTCGGTCCGTGCCAGATGTCATAGCAGGCAACCTGGCACGCACAATCTCTTCCATACGTTCCCAAATTACATTTTGGAATACATTGCCTCTTACCATCGCGGGACGGGTAGCGATATCTAACATGGTGATGCTGCCTCGCCTGCTTTAACATTTCGTCAACATCCCGGTGGTATACCACGCTTGGATCTTTCAAGAGTTGGATACCCTGCTGGTCTCGCTAATCTGGGGTCCAGGGAGGCACAGGGTGGCATTAGCTAAGCTGCGGCTCCCGAGTGGCGCCGGCGGTATGGGAGCACCGACTTTATGGCATATTGCATTGCTGGTCAGCTGCAGTGGTTGGCCTACTGGCTGGCCAGGAAAAACCTGTTTGAAATCGGCTACACCCCGACCCAACTAGCGCGTAGTACCTTGCAGTCGTTGTTGTGCCCCGGTGCCCCTAGGCCATCGGATCCCCCGGCCCTACTGAAGATAGCGCTTCATTATTGGACAAGGGCATGTAAGTATGCTAAAATCCAAAATCCATATTCTCCCAATATACCGCTGTGTGGCCTCCCCACGAGGCAGGGAATTCTGAGTGCCGGGCGATTACGGAATTGGACGCAACAGGGGGTGGAGACAATAGGAGCCTTTTTTCAGGAAGGCAGTTTGATGCCCCACGTGGACTTTGTGAGGGTGAACGCGGTACCCGATACCCAGTTTCTGCTCCATGCGGCGATCTCCCGGTATATTCGGGCACAGTGGCAGGCAACACCTGTAGAACCCTCAACATTTCACCTCCTGCGCTCCCTCCACATAATGGGTCATGGACGTTTCCTGGTTCGTTGGCTTTACCGGGGCCTCCGGGAACACACACAGATCTCCTTGGCTCCTCTCAGGTTGCGGTGGGAAACAGATTTATCCCGGGCATTTAGTGATAGAGAGTGGACCTATATACTGAAATACCCTAAGAAGGTGTCCCGTAATTGCAGGTTGAAAACTATTCAATTGTTTGTCCTCCACAGGGCTTACCTTACACCCCATACACTAAGTAAGATGTACAATACAGCGGTTGCGGCCTGTCCTCGTTGCCCGGCACCGGATGCCGACTTGATGCATATGCTGTGGCTCTGTCCGGCGCTGCGGGGATACTGGGGTAGGATAACGCAAGTCTTAATTACAATCACCGAGCGACCCTCCTGGGACGCAGCAGAGGCTTGTTTATTGGGCCTTTTACCGCTCCCCCTTAAAGCGAAACTGTTGCGTCGTTTTGCCAATCTGACTTTAATGCTAGCAAAGCGCCTGATAACACAGCGTTGGAAGTCTCGTGCCCACCGCTTGTAGAGGCCTGGGGGGAGGAGGTGT
The DNA here is from genome assembly GCF_964204655.1 of Triturus cristatus. Lineage (NCBI taxonomy): Eukaryota > Metazoa > Chordata > Amphibia > Caudata > Salamandridae > Triturus > Triturus cristatus. The sequence goes on along the minus strand of NC_140586.1, from coordinate 79,193,771 downwards.
TGCGCTGGTCGGTGGCGGAGCGAGAGGCCCTGCACCGTGAGGAGAGTCGGGGGCTGCGCAAGCGTCCTATATCCCTTGAATGGGCACACTTGACTGAGCTGTTTAAAAGTGAAATGGGGGAGGTGGCTGCAGGGACCAATCCCCAGAGTTCCCCTGTATGAGCCGGGGTACATGTCAGCGGATAAGATTGGTGATTGATGGAACCTGTCCCCTGGCACTGGGTGATGAAGTATCCAGAATGATTGAAGCCACTTCCCGGTGGGTGGTGGTTTACGCCTCCCCTCCTAACTCCACTTATTTTCATTCATCTAGTTCTCCCCTCTTACTGCACTGTTCTGCCTCCTCCCTTCCCCTGCCGCACTCTTAGGGTGTGGTCTCCTTCCCCTCTTCCCCCACCCCCCCGGGAATGCTCTACGGCCCTCAGACTGAATTTTTTGTGGCATGGTTTGGTTATGGTGGGTGAGTTCTGGGTGGGATTGGGAGTTGGGGGGATGGTTGGTGGGCACCGCTCCCCGTGGGTAAAGTATCTTGAAGGATGGTTACGTAGTACATAGCAATGTGCATGGTTGGTGGCCTTTCAGGCCGACCTGATACATTTTATGAATGTATTGATAAATATACTACACTATTTACAGGTTGGCGCAAGATGCCTGCGATGTCTCCTCTGCCCTATATGTACTTAATGTGATTAATGCAGTTTGTAACTCATTGCTCCTTCTAATGAAAAATCTTAATAAAGTTTGTTTAAAAAAAATATATAAATCTGTACATGTGTACCATATACTAGGGACTTTTAAGGGTACCCCAGTATCCAATCTGAAGTGTACCAATAGTACATGGCATACCATTTCAAGGAGAAAGCAGATAGACTGGGGTCCTGATTAGCAGGGTCACAGTCAGACTAGTCAAAACAGTGTAACACCAGGCAAAAAGTGGGGTTAACCATAAAAAGCACATCCTTCTTTCCTACTCAACCCCCCAAACGTAAGGAGATGAGACTAACCTTGCCCAGTTGAGTCTTAATTTTCTAAGTGGAAATATCTGGAGAGTTCATCTGCATTGGCATGGTTACTCCCAGGTCTATGTTCCACTATATAGTCTATCCGCTGTAGGGAAATGGACCACCTCAAAAGTTTGGAATTTTCACCCTTCATCTGTTTTAGCCATAAGAGGGGCTTATGGTCTGTCTGTACAATAAAGTGAGTGCCTAACAAGTATGGCCTCAGCTTCTTCAGAGCCCAAACCACAGCCAAGGCTTCCCTCTCAATAGCTGACCAACGTTTCTCTCTGGGGGTAAACCTTCTGCTGATAAAAGCTACTGGTTGATCCTGACTCGCTGCACTAAGTTGTGACAACACAGCCCCTACTCCCAACTCAGATGCATCTGTTTGGACAATGAATTGTTTGGAATAGTCAGGACATTTCAGAATGGGAACAGTGCACATGGCCTGCTTGAGGTCATCAAATGACTTTTGACAGCTAACTGTCCACTGAACTTTCTTGGGCATTTTTTCAGATGTGAGATCATTTAAGGGAGTCACTATGGACCCATAGCTCTTAATAAATCTTCTGTAGTACCAGTCAGGCCCAAGAAAGCTCTGACCAGAGTCTGGGTAGTGGGAGCAACCCAGTGCATTATGGTCTCGATTTTGCTCTGCAATGGTTGAATCTGGCCTCCACCCACAAGGTGGCCCAGGTACACAACGCTTCTGTACCCTATCTGGCACTTTGTGGCCTTGATAGTGAGGCCTGCTTTCTGAAGAGCCTCCAAAACATTCTTCAGGTGGACCAGGTGATCCTCCCAGGTGTAGCTAAAGAAAGCTATATCATCAAGATATGCTGCACTGTTGGCTTTCAGGCCTGTAAGGACTTTGCCAACCAACCTTTAGAGTGTGGCAGTTGCATTCTTCAAACCAAAGGGCATCGCAATAAATTGATAATGCCCACTAGGGGTTGAAAAATGCTGTTTTTGGTCGGCACACTCAGCTAGTCTGATTTGCCAATATCCAGCAGTGAGGTCAAACGTGCTCAGGAACTTGGAGCAGGCCAAAGTGTCTATGAGTTCATGTGCCCTAGGAATAGGGTGAGCATCAGTCCTAGTGACTGCATTGAACCCCCTGTAGTCCACACAAAACCTAATTTCTCTCTTACCACCCTGGGTTTGAGGTTTGGGAATCAGATCACTGGACTGGCCAAAGGACTATCTGAGGGTTCATTTACTCCCAATTCCAGCATCTTTTGGACCTCAGTCCTGATGCAGTCTCTGACATGGTCAGGCTGCCTGTAAATCTCTTTAACAGGTAAGCTCTCACCTGTGTCCACTTCATGGGTACACCAGGTGGTCTGACTAGGAGTCAGAGAGAACATGTCTGTATTGATTGAGGACCATCCTGCAATCAATCTGCTGTTGCTCAGTGAGGCTGCCTGACAAGGCCACACCATCAACTGATCTATCATCAGAGTTCTGTGAGAGGAGATCAGGGAGAGGGTCACTCTCTTCCTCCTGTCCCTCATCAGTAGCCATGAGCAAGCCCATGTCTGCCCTGTCCACATAGGGGTTGAGCCTGTTTACATGGAGTACCCTGTGAGGGCTCCTAGGAGTTCCAAGGTACACCAAGTAGGTGACCTCTCCTTTTTGCTCAATAATACTAAGGGGCCCACTCCACTTGTCCTGGAGAGCTACTAGGCCACAGTCTACAACACCCATACTTTCTGTCCTGGCCGGTAAACAGGCAGTACAGCCTTTTGGTCATGCTAAGCTTTTTGCAATTTTTGACCTGCCTCAAGGTTTTTGCTGGCCTTTTTCATGTACTCAGCCGTCCTGCAGCGGAGACTAAGTACATAGTCCACTATGTCTTGTTTGGGAGGTTTGAGAGTTAACTCCCATCCCTCCTCTACCAAACACAAGGGACCCCTAACTGGATGCCCAAAAAAAAGTTCAAAAGGGCTGTAGCCAACCCCCTTTTGTGGGACCTCTCTGTAGGCAAAGAGAAGGCAGGGCAACAGGACATCCCATTTTCGCCTAAGATTTTCTGGGAGGCCCATGATCATGCCCTTTAGGGTTTTGTTGAACCTTTCAACCAACCCATTGCATTGTGGGTGATGGGGTGTGGTGAATTTGCAATTCACTCCACACTCCTTCCACATTGCATTGATGTAACTAGACATTAAGTTTGCACCTCTGTCAGTTAAGACCTCCTTAGGGGAACCCACGCTGGAAAAAATTCCCAGGAGGGCCCTGGCCACCACAGGAGCTGTAGTGATTCTAAGGGGTATAGCCTCTGGATACCTAGTGGCATGGTCCACCACCACTAGAATGTAACTGTGCCCAGATGCAGTTGGAGGGTTCATGGGACCGATTGTGTCAATCTCAACCCTCTCAAAGAGAACCCCCACCACAGGTAGTGGTATTAGGGGGGCCTCTGTGGAACCACCTGACTTACCACTGGCTTGGCAAGTGATACAGGAGCGACTAAAGTCCTTAGTGTCCTCTGACATGTGAGTCCAGTGAAAGTGAGGGACAAGCCTGTCTCAAGTCTTACTTTGGCCTAGGTGACCTGCCAAGGGAATATCATGTGCTAGGGTGAGTAGGAAGCCCCTAAACATCAGAGGTTTGACCAACCTCCTGGTGGCACCAGGTTTGGGCTCTCTACCCTCTGAGTAGAGAAGTCCCTTATCCCAATAGATCCTGTGGGACCCACTGATACTCCCAGCAGCCTCAGCAGCAGCTTGCTGTCTGAGGGGTTCAAGAGAGGGGCAGGTTTGCTGCTCCTGACTCAGATCTGCCCTGTTCCCAAGAACTCAACCTGATCAGGTTCCAGTTCATCTGGGACAGTTCCTTCACTGGGACTGGTGACATCTTCCTCAAGAGACTGACCCTCTTCCTGAGCCTGGGGGGAAGACACAGCCTTACCCCTCCTGCTCCTTCTCTTGGAAGGCACCTGGTCCATCCTTTCAGAATCTAGGGCCTGTTCAGTAGACATCTGTTTGGCCTGTGACCTAGTCACAGCAAACACATCTGCAGAGATGCCCAACATTGCTGCATGTGCCCTGAGTTCCTCCTAAGCCCAGGCTTAAGTCTCCAAACCATTGCCCAACAACCATTCCAAAGGGAAGTCTGAGCTAACCACAATCTTCTTTGGGCCAGTTACCCCTCCCCAGCTGAAATCAACAACTGCCAAGGAATGGTCATTGTTAGCATTGGTCACTTGGTACATCTCACCAAATATGATCTGTTCAGGGTCCACAAGATCTTTTGTCACCATAGTGACACTTGTATCTGTGCCCCTGTATGCCATGGCCTCCTTGCCATTAATCAAAGGCTATTGTCTGTATTTGCCCAGGTTGCCGGGACTTACAAATAAGGTGACAACATCTATGCCACCATCACAGACAAGCACAGCCTGAGCTGGAGTTCTGACTATGCCAAAATCCACCTCAGATCCCAAGGTTAACCCTACTAATCCCTTGTTCCCTGTACCACCACTTGAAACTGTACTAGGGGGAGCAGTTGCCTTAGGGGCAGTGGTGGTTGGAGTTGAACCCTTGGACTTTGGACAACTGGCATATTTTGTCCAATGGGTCTTTTCTTTAGTGTCCAGACTGTCGAAGGTCAGTGGTTTCTTGTTGCAAAATCTTGTCCACGTAAAATCTAAAGTCTTACAGCCAGGTAAGCCCTTATGTACCCACGGGAGAGGGTTGGACAGATTCAGGGGACCCTCCTAGGTGAGGCTCAGGACAGAGGGAAGGTTACTCTCATGTCCTTTGTCCAGTTTCACGCCAGAGCAGGAGCCAATGGCTCCCCAAACTGGTTTGAGCTGGAAAATGCACAGGGACACCAACTGTGCCCCAGGTGCAGACTTTCAGGCACTTTGGAAGTGCACCCACCCAGCCGCAATACACTATATCCAGCCTGGCAGGTGGTCACATCTCCCTGTGACAGGATGCCTATTGTGCTGCGTTCCTCTGCTCGAGCTTGACTCAGCAGCAAAGGGCAGAAATGTGTCTCTGGTCGGCAGCATCCATTTTGTGCTGACCCGGTCGAGAAGGCTGGCACCGGAAAGACCAGTGACGCCATGAAGCTTGCTTCAGAAGGGTGGAATCATACCTCCCACATCGGTTACCGGTGTGGAGGTATGATTTCAAGGTGTTTGATACCAAACACAACATGTTTTATTTCAGCTGTTTTTGAGATGGCATTTACCGCGAGGTTATAATGCAGCTCTACCTATATGTCTGGCTGAGTCACAGACAACCCGGAAGAATGTTCTCCGTAGGCTGCAGAGGGGCTCTGCAGGTGCACCCTCTCACGTAATACTCAGCACCCTGCCTTCAGGATTGTTATGGTCTGCTATAGGGATGACTTATAAGTTTTAAGGGTAGTGACCTATAGATATAGTGAACCTATATCTAAAGTAAGTGGTGCAAGCACCAGCTTACACTGGCTGCAGTGGCAGGCCTGTAGTTCCATTTTGCATGGCCTCTCATGGGTGGCATAATACATGCTGCCGCCCATGGGAGGCCTCTGGGCTACCTATGCCCTGGGTACATGTGTACCATATAACAGGGACTTATAAGGGTACCCCAGTAGCCACTCTTGTGTGTAGCAATAGTACATATATTTTTAAGGAACAGTGGTCCCTTTCAAGAGTAGTCAGAATAGTTATCACAATTACTACAATGAGAAATTGAGTACAAAAGAGTGATCAATGCAAGTTATGAAAGAAAAATATTTATAGTAATAATTAGGAAGACATAATAAACAATTCAGTGAGTGAACTAGCCGTGAGGAGGTTAGAAGGGAAATCAGCTGATTTCCTTAACCCAGGCTGGTGACTTAAAAAGGTGACTTTTCAATGAACAGAGAAGGTACGTAAAAGTCAGATCAGCATCTCATACTCAAACAACAGATATACAATAAAGTATTGAGTTTAGAGTCGAAGGTCGACGACGGTTCGATCCCCATACGAATAGTGGGATCTCTTCAGGACAAGGCGATGGTAGGGGTGCCTGGGAAGTAGCGTATTGGCAAAAATGAGGAAGGGCCGGGAAGCTACAGGAGCGGCGGTGTAAGCACAATGAGGAGCAGAAGGTCCGATCTCCACAGCGGGTTGGCGCAATCGCAGATGCAGGGCAGGATTACGGCGATCCGCGCCGGATCCGGCGAACGGGATAGAAGTGAGGCCTCTGCGAGCAATAGTGGAGGGTAGACGTGTGGGTAAACGAAGGAGCAGAGATCCGCGCCGAGAGTGCCGTAATAGGGTGCGGCAATGCCTTGGGTGCTGGAGCCTGCAGTGAGGTTGGATCAGGAGCTTCCGGGAAAGAGGAGTCACAGGATGTATGCTTGTGGTAGCAATAGTACATGGCATAACATTTTAAGGAGAAAGCAGATAGACTGGGGTCCTGCTTAGCAGGTTCCCAGTCAGACTAGTCAAAACACTGTAACACCAGGAAAAATGTGGGGGTAACCATAAGAAGCAGATCCTACTTTCCTACACTGATTATGGAGTTTTTTTTGCAAGGCATATAGTCCAGAATTGTTGCTGCTCATTTGAAACTGTCAGTAATTCTACCTTATTATAGTTTGCCAAGACTGCAAATCTGTTTTCACATGGTAAGTCCCATTCTGATTATAATTGCAGTACCCGTGATGGTGCCAAAAATATTTATCTGATTGGCTTATAGAAACCATTGGTTGTCTCCAGCCTCTGCACATTCAGATGCCTAAAGTTTACTATGACACAGTCCCCTTCAATGTTTTTCCTTGATGAGCCAATCCACCCTACCCTACGTGCCATAATGATTTCCCGTCTCTACAGGGTAAGAAATCTTGTATATGCTGAGCCAATGTGTGACCTTATCACGTAGTTTATCCCAGGACTCCAACTTACTTTCCTTTAGCAGTGACACCCCTGCCATGATTAAAACTTATGGGCAGCATTCGGACGGCAGATTTATAATTGTGGGATTTGCAATTACGTTCCCCCTTCCTGAATGATTACAATTACTTTGATCGTGAATTCTATTTAATCGGGGGTATATCTTTGTTGTTAGCGAGTCTGCTTTTTTGGCTATCTTGAGAAGTCTTACTATCTCCCATTGCTGGAACTTTGTGTTGTTGGCACGAGGACTAATGGGAGGGGGGGATGGTATAGCTTGGACGTGGTTTAGGTCCTGATTTTTAGACAGCTTCATGCCTACAGATGGTGCAAGCTTATTATTTGGTGACACGCTAGTTCCTGGGTCCTGAGGCAATCGTGGGCCCTCTAGCAAAGTGCAAGCATTAGAAATATTGGCCAACTGGGTCTCAATTGCATCCAGGCGTCTAAGTATTCATTGGATCTTCTCCTCCAATACCTTTGCAATGCACTTTTAGTACTCATCAATACTAAAAATAGACTCCATATGGTGAAAATGTAAACCCGTCTGCTCCCTTGCCACTGTGAGGAAGTCCACAACGCATTTTTTTCTGCTTCGTTGCTGGTTCAGCTGGGGAAATGATGCTGTCCAGTATGGGGAAGGTTGAAAGTAACAAAGGTGGCTCTGAGTCTAAAATATTAGTGCTGACCCCCACCAGAGGATCAGGGCAACTAGCGTGTGTAATCGTTCTCACCATGGCGGTGCTAGCTGTACTTGGCGCGTCAAGTGATGGCCCCAGCATCACTTCTTAAATCTCCCACACATGATCCCTGTCCAAGTGACATCCTCCGTTCCGTAAGGTCTATTTTATTATTGAAAACTACAATCATGCGCTCCAGCATAGTGTCAATACTGGTTGGCTTACGTAAAGGGTCAAAGCTTCCAGCAATCTTACGCTTCCCAATGCGCGACGGGGAACAAAATAAAAAGCAAGCACCTCACCTCAAAGTTCCAGATGTCCAGTGAGCATGTGTCCCATAACACTTTTTAGTGGGGTGGCCAAGCCCAGCCCCTTCTGGGCTTTGAAGGGTGCAGACGGGCACTCTCTTGACCCGGTCTTTGCTCTGGCACGCCTAGGCTGCGGGACTCCTCTAGATAATTTATGGCGCTCCGGCACCTCCCGTCACTGCCATGGCCTCCTGGCCGTAAATGCTTGGAATGCTGGGGGGCGTAGTTCTCTCCCCCAGCAGGCTGCCAAGTTCAGTTGCTTCAGGCGAAGTTTCGCGAAAGGGTCCCGCACTGCGGGACTCCTCTAGATGATGTATGGTGCTCCGGCGCCTCCCATCACTGCCACGGTCTTCGGGCCGGAAATGCTTGCAATGCAGGGGGCTGTAGTTCTCTCCCTCCCAGCGGGCTGCCAAGGTCTGTCGCTGCAGGCAAAGTTTCCCAAGAGGGTCCCGCGGTGCCAGACTCCTCTAGATAATGTATGGCGCTCTGCGCCTCCCATCACTGTCACGGCCTCGGGCCGGAAATGTTTGGAATTCTGCGAAGTGGAGTTCCCTCTCCCCCTGCAGGCTGCCAAAGTCTGTTGCTGCAAGCGAAGTTTCCCACAAGGATCCTGCACTGCGGGACACCTAGAGATCATTTATGGTGCTCTGACACCTCCTGTCACTGCCACGGCCTTTGGTCTGGAAAGCTTGGAATGCTGGGGGTGTAGATCTCGCCACTCCAGCAGGCTGCCAAGGTCCGTTGCTGCAGGCAAAGTCCGGTACCTCTGGTCACTGCCACGGCCTCCGGGCCGGAAATGCTTCGAATGCTGAGGGGTGTAGTTCTCTCCCCCCTGCAGGTTGCCAAGGTCCGTTGCTGCAGACGAAGTTCCCTGAGAGGGTCCCGCACTGTGGGACTCCTCTAGATAATGTTTGGCACTCCAGTGCCTCCTGTCACTGCCATGGCCTACCGACCAGAAATGCCTGGAATGCTGGGGAGTGTAGCCCCCCCCCCAACATGCTGCCAAGGTCTGTTGCTGCAGGTGAAGTTTCCCATTAGTTTTATTTAATAATTGTACTATTCCCACTACAATTTATACAAAATTACGCAAACTATTAGACTGAGGAGGAACAAAATGTACTGGTCCCACTTCATGCAATGTAACAGTAGGAAATCTGTTACATTACACAGGGGTAACAGTTACTATTCCCACTCTAGTCAGTGCTACAGTAGAGAAAGTGTTAGATTGCAGAGGGGTACAATTTACTACTCCCACTCCTCTCAGTGCAACAATAGGCAAAGTGTTGGATTGCGAAGGGGTAACATTTACTAATCCTACTCCAGTCAATGCAACATTAGAAACAAACGAATCCACTTCAACATAATAAAATAATTTCAAAATCGTAATAAACAAGTTAAAATTTAAATATGTAAATAAAAGACATATAAATATATTTGTTTATAAAAATATAATACAATAAATATGTATTACATTGTTAAGTACATATCATAAATCACTACACATATTATCATTTAAATACAAAACTATATTCTCAAAATATAAAAAACTAACATACATTATTTACATTTAAAAAACACAACACAGTTAACACATACAATAATAAACATAATAATAAAAATACCTATTTTTAAATTTACTACTGAATTAACTTTCTATTCTACACTTCGACTAAGCACACAACACATATCTAAAAATCTTCATTAGAATAATATTATTTGCACATGTTGCATATTAAATATTAGTTAAAAGATTCATAATAATTATTTATTCCTAAAATAATTATAGTTAATTACCACCTATTATCCATACAAATAGAACAACCCCCACCAATTATATAAATTAACAAATTATTATTTCCATCATTTTCATAATTAAATCTCAAGTAAACAATTATTATTAATTACTTAAATAAATTATAAATAATATTTGAATAACTTCCCATTTACTCCTGAAGATTCAAAAACTCACACGTAATATATAAAGTAAAAAAAAGATAATTTCTATAAATAGTATAAATTAACTTTTTTAATTAATTGGTATAATTAATTAGTTTCCCAAGCACTCTTTACACATACAAAAACAGCACACACAAAAACAATAAATTAATTTTATATATTCCACAATTTACATACTTAATCATCATTTTAATAATTAAGATAATTGAAAATTGCTAAGAAAAATATAATTTTCAAATAAATCTAATGTAATTACTTCCCTCCCTACATCCCAACAAAACACACTACCCACACTAAAAACGTAATTTAAAATATATATATTATACAATTAACATAACTAATTATCTATTAAAAATTAATATTAATTAAACCTTAATAAATAATTAAACATAATTTACTTCCCACCCTATAACCCTACAAAATACACAACCCACACCTAAAACTTAATTCAAGTAAACAAATAATTATAGAATTAGCATATTTATTAATCATATGATTAAATTGGATTACATTCTAGTTAATAATTATTTATAATTAATTTACCATATACCCCTACAAAACGCATTATCCACAAATGAAACTCAATTAGAGAAATAATAATCATACCATTAACATAATTAATCACCAATTAAATAATTAATATTAATTAAAAATTAATTATTAATGAATTAACTTCTCACCCTATACCCCTACAAAATACACAACCCACACCAAAAACTTAATTAAAAAAAAAATATTATACAATTAACATTATTAATAATTAACTAAAAACCTGAATTAAAAATTAAATATTAATTATAATTACATTACTTCCCACCCTGTAGCCCTATAAACCTTACAACCAATTACGGGACTAAAAGTAAAAAAGAAATTATAAAATTACATTTCCAAACTACTAACAATTAAATAACAGTATTAAAAGAAATCAACATTATTTATATGTACACTTTAAAACATATACAATTAAAATAATTTAAAAACAATATTATTAACAACTATATTTTAGTAAACTATATTAATGCTTTCGATAGTTTTATAAACATTATTAATGACTTTGATATTTTGAACATCGATATTACTTACCTAAAATCGATATTTTTGCACATGATATTTCTATATCATGATTTTTAAGACTCGAAATTTTTGTAGGACAATATTTTTTTTCGTTATTCTGTCTGAATACCTCTTTTTTCTGCCAGGAGAGGACCACCGTGAACTTAGCTAAATGTCGCGCCGCCCTGATCGGACCGGAGCTTGTTTAAGGTAGCAGGGAAGCGACCCTGTATACCAGTAGAAATACTGCCATGCGGAAAGGGGCTGTAACCCTGTGTGGTAGTGATGCAGCTACCCATGTGCCTGGAGAGGGTGCTGTAGAGAGGATCACTGTGCTCATCGGGCCGAAACACATGGACTGGAAGTTGTGGTGACCCCATATGCCAGAGCGGGTCACCAGGAGCAGCAGGGACTGCAACTTGCTGTGCCCCGCTGGAGCACGTTAGGATGCTGTGAGAGGACCATCACCCAGGCAAGTGACCCAGTACAGGATTGTCGTAGCTACCCTCCATCGGGACCTGAGATAACACTTATCCTGCAGGAGATGTTGCGAGAAACCTCAGCACCCCAGAAATTCACTGAATAAAAAACAAAGATTAAATCACTGTCTTATTTAACAAATCCTATGCATTGATTCACATGCATATGATTTATTGTCAGTGTTTAATGTGTGATGTAAATTGGCTCTGACACCCTATAGCACTATAAAAGAAATAAAACAAAATAGTGGTATTTAAATTGTAATTTATGTAAATACTGGGACAGACCGACACATCTAACATTCTTACAGCACATGCATAGCTCTTGAATTTAGGGACTGAACTAAGTGAAAAGCATGCATCTCCTAAGTACCTATGAAATGTTAAGCTGTGTGCATTTGTTTTCCATCAATTGCTTTTAGGTGTGCATCACTCCCCCTCCCCCACCCCCTCATAGCTCCCAGCCACCATACTTAAACATAAGGGTGCCGATCACGATCCGGTAAAAAAATAGCCTGTACGACTTGTATCCGGTCTTTTTACCGTACGAATCGCACAAGTGCAGTACAAAATGCCAATTACGATTCGCATGGGAAAAAGACCATACGAATCGCATTCGGAATAATTCCCCACACGTCCTCGGGTCGGAAAATGTGTCCGACACGTCCTCGGACGATTAACCGTACAAATGTGAAAAGTGAAGTCCGACCGCGGAATCACGATCCATCCCGTGCGTCCGATGTTACAACCGTATGGAAAAAACACCGTCCGCACCGAACTCCCATAGCGACCATGGAGACATGTGCCCGCATACGCGCCCAACACTCCCCCCAGCCCCCGTACGTACGAGTCGTACCCCCCGTGTATGTACACCCCCACCCGTGTATGTACACCCGTGTACGTGTCGTACCCCCCCGTGTACGTTCGTGTCGTACCTCCCCCGTGTACGTTCGTGTCGTCCCCCGGTATGGACAGCCGTGTACGTGTCGTACCCCCCGTGTATGTACACCCGTGTACATGTCGTACCCCCGTGTATGTACACCCGTGTACGTGTCGTACCCCCTGTGTATGTTCACCCGTGTACGTGTCGTACCCCCGTGTATGTACACCCGTGTACGTGTCATACCCCCCTGTATGTACACCCATGTACGTGTCGTATCCCCCGTGTATGTACACCCCTGTACGTGTCGTACCCCCGTGCATGTACACCCGTATACGTTCGAGTCGTACCCCCACCCGTGTATGTACACCCGTGTACGTGTCGTACCCCCCCTGTATGTACACCCCTGTACGTGTCGTACCCCCTGTGCATGTACACCCCTGTACGTGTCGAACCCCCGTGTACGTGTCGAACCCCCCCGTGTATGTACACCCGTGTACGTGTAGTACCCCCCGTGTATGTACACCCATGTACGTGTCGTACCCCCCCGTATGTACACCCGTGTACGTGTCGTACCCCCCGTGTATGTACACCCCTGTACGTGTCGTACCCCCCGTGTAAGTACACCCCTGTACGTGTCGTACCCCCCCTGTATGTACACCCGTGTACGTGTCGTACCCCCGTGTATGTACACCCGTGTACGTTCGAGTCGTACCCCCACCTGTGTATGTACACCCGTGTACGTGTCGTACCCCCCCTGTATGTACACCCCTGTACGTGTCGTACCCCCATGCATGTACACCCGTATACGTTCGAGTCGTACCCCCACCCGTGTATGTACACCCGTGTACGTGTCGTACCCCCCCTGTATGTACACCCCTGTACGTGTCGTACCCCCCGTGCATGTACACCCCTGTACGTGTCGAACCCCCGTGTACGTGTCGAACCCCCCGTGTATGTACACCCGTGTAGTGTAGTACCCCCGTGTATGTACACCCGTGTACGTGTCGTACCCCCCCCTGTATGTACACCCGTGTACGTGTCGTACCCCCCCTGTATGTACACCCCTGTACGTGTCGTACCCCCCGTGTAAGTACACCCCTGTACGTGTCGTACCCCCCCTGTATGTACACCTGTGTACGTGTCGTACCCCCGTGTATGTACACCCGTGTACGTGTCGTACCCCCCGTGTATGTACACCCGTGTACGTTAGAGTCGTACCACCACCCGCGTATGCATGGAGCGTACCCCCACCACAACATTCTAAGTACGGAGCGCACCCCAGGCCCCAACATCACAACCGCATGTACGAGTCGTACCAAGCCACACACAAGGACAGCACTGTACAACAAAATGGCCCATGTACACACCGTACACACGCTAAAATCGCACGTACACAACCAGGACAAACCAAAACGACACAAGAATACACCATTCGAACGGCCCAAAGCCACTAAACATGTCCAACAATCCACTAAAACAACACATTCACTGACCTGCAACTGCCAAAAACAAACAGAGGCCCAAAACACCACCACTCCTTATAACACACCCACCCAAAGTTCAAACACAGCCACACCCACCAATGGACTAATAAAAAGGGCCAACACACACAATACCATGAGCCTTTGCAACAGACTCACTGCTGCCAGACCCCACAGACAACTTACAGCACCATATTAGAAGCTTCACCACACCTTACACTTGCACACCTTCACACACACACCTTCACAAACACCCCCTCATCACATTCACACACACACACCTGCACAACCACACCCACACACCCACAACCATCCACACACACCCCCCCCACCATCCACACCCACACCCCTCACCATGCCCACTAACAAGAATCCAAAGTTCACTAATCGAGAGTTGGAGGTCCTTGTCGATGAAATCCTCAGAGTCGAGCCACACCTCTTTGGAACATTGGTCAGACAGACCAGCATACCAGCAAAAACAGCCATGTGGCAGACCATCGTCGATGCTGTGAATGCTGTTGCGGACACCAGAAGGAACAAGCAGGAATGCCAAGCCAGGTGGTACGATCTGCGGAGGAGGGTCCGAGCCAAGATGACGGATGAACACAACCAGGCCAACGTCACTGGAGGAGGGCCGTCCCGCAGACCCGTACACTACCATCCCTGGGAGGAGAGGGTGATGGCCATACTGCCGGTGGAGGCAGTCGAAGGATTAGGAGGACTCCGAGACCCGGGTGAGTACACAAACAACGCACCTCACATGGGGGGAACGTCATCCACAACCAAACTCACAAACAGGCACGCAACCACCCCAAGCTATCGCATGACTCAACCACACTCCATGAACACGCACATGCCACTGGCGCCACCATGCCCCATGCACCAACACATGACACGGTAACCCGGATGGCGGGAGGGTGGGCCCCAAAAATCACATAGTGCAACTCAGAAGCAGACAACAATGCCCTCTGCCCATATGGCCTAGGTCACAGCCAGACAAACAGTGTGTCCCCACACAGGAAAGACTTGCCAGCAAATGGAGGACGCCTTGCATTAACACATGGGGGTGAAGGTACGTTTTTGCACATGACAGCAGCCAATGAACAGCCAACACTGTGAAAGAGTGGCAGCACACACCACCACAGCAGCAGCGCAGACACAGACACTACACCCAATGGGTGCCTGGAGATCAGAAACAAACTCACAGCAACAATCCAAGGGCCATTCAAAGAACTGCTAACAGTGTGTGCCCAGGAAGCTGGGCTGAGGTGACAGAGGGTGACACACAGAGGGAGGGAGAGGGGGACAGAGAGGGAGGGAGACACAGGGAGACGGACAGAGGGAGGAGGCCGACACACAGAGGGAGGGAGAGGGGGACAGAGAGGGAGGGAGACACAGGGAGACGGACAGAGGGAGGAGGCCGACACACAGAGGGAGGGAGAGGGGGACAGAGAGGGAGGGAGACACAGGGACACGGACAGAGGGAGGAGGCCGACACACAGAGGGAGGGAGAGGGGGACAGAGAGGGAGGGAGACACAGGGACACGGACAGAGGGAGGAGGCCGACACACAGAGGGAGGGAGAGGGGGACAGAGAGTGAGGGAGACACAGGGAGAGCAAATCAGCCTTGTGGTGTGTGGGAATGTCTGCTCGTCAGCAGGTGGACTGCGTGCATGTAGACAAGGGTGGCCAGTGCCAGCACCCCCCCTCTCCTCCATGGCCAAACACAGGGCCATGTCACAACCTGTGCACGAGCACAACGACAGCTACCTGCATCATTGAAGTGTGTGGAACAACTTCATGTGCCCACGTACAGTGCAACACGGAAGGCGCCAATGCACGGCTCGCCACACCTGCCCACTCCACTGCTGACTGCAGTCACACTTGACGCAGCAAGTAAGACTGTGCCACACATAGTTAAAGTCGCCAAAGCTGTGCCCAAGGGACATACCCATGCACAAGTGCACTGTGAGTGGAATGCTAGACAGATCCAAATTCCCAGAGGAAATGTTCCAACTTTGAAACTAATGAAACATGGATGTTGCATGGAACAAAATTAACATTGTCTCTCTCACACACAGGTCAACGTCGTGGTTCACCCCCCAACACTGGGGGGGAAGACTCACAGGACCCGACTCGGCGGGAGGACGATCCCACCGGCAGCGACGACTCTCACCACTCAGTGGACGACCCCGACCAACCTGGCCCCTCTGGTGTCCAACGACCTGCAACACCTGCGTCAGGTACAACGGGGCCAACTACCACCCCCACTCCTGCCACATCCCAGGAGACACCCAGGATCCCTGCCCCACCACCACAAAGCAGCCAGTCTGTCAAGGAGGGACAAGGTTCTCCGGGCACCCAGGAGGAGGCAGGCAACACCGCAAATGCCATCCCTCAGGGGTCCCGGAGACCCGATGTGCCCACAACGGCAGGCCAGGCGCAAGTGGGCAGGGGTGGTGGGAGTGGAGGACGGCGGAGGCTCCAGCCTGACCAGTTGGCTGGGGAACCGGTATATGCCCATGTCCGAAACATCCTGGACACATACCGGCAGGACACCACGGGCATGGCCCAGGTTGTGACCGTCCTCGAGGGGATCAAGACCCAGCAGGCCCAGCAACATGCGGAGCTACATGCCTGTCTACTGCAACACCAACGAAGGATGGAGGACAGACAGGCTGAGCTCGTGACGGTGTTCACGGGAATTCACACTACACTCCGTCGGATGGCCGACAACATGGGCAACCCTCCCTGTGCCAGAAGGCGTAGAACATCACCACCCACAGGGAGGGATCAGGAGGAGGAGGAGGAAACATCCGATGGAGCATCCCAAACATCGTCACGGCCTGCTTCTGAGGGTCCCCGCAGGAGGCCGGGTCGTCCACGGAAACAACCGTGAGGGTCGGCGCTACAGCACCATCTCCCAGGACACCTGGCCTGGCACCTGGCCCACTGGAGCAACAGCATCACAGCATCAAAAGACATTCTCTGCCACATGGCCTTGCTGGTCACTGTCTGACCAATGTTGACAAAGACTTTGGCATGGACTCTGAGGATTTCAAATGGCAAGGACACCAACTCCCCTAGTGAACTTTGGATTCCACACACCCGGAGAGCCCCCCCCCCCACACTAAAATAAAAAGTCATAAAAAGTCACACCATGAAGAGAAGATGCCTGCTGGTTGCATTATTACCTTACATGTGTCTTGTAAAGTCTAACCATGCCTGAGTTCTCTTTTGACTTAAACCATCCACACCCTGGGGCCTGAGTCTGGCACAGGACACACATGGGTCACAGTGTATTAGGCAAGACAGACATGGAGCACCATACACACCCGTGATGTGCCCAACCAGCTGAGGGGGTGGCCGCACAACCGTGCCGACAGACATATTGAGTACAGCAACAGTCATGCGCAGAGGTCAGGGATCATGTGGAGTGTCCTGGGGGGCACCCAGGTATGTGTAGACAGGTGGCAGAACCATGTCCTGCAGGCTTGAGTCCGGTGGATGCAGAGAATGGTGGCCTGGCCAACGTTGGATGCATGGGGATGGCACATGTCACAATACCCACACAGTCATGGACATCATGCGCAACACACAGTCTAATCACACACAAACAGCTTGCATCTTGCTACTCGACACATAGACACATAGCCACTATCACGGAAAACCATGCCAGACATGCCGGATGCACCGTGGCAACACACCAGCATTGACTGAGAAGAGGCACCTTGGAGGCATAGGGACACCTTTATTAGTCATGTATTCGGGATTGCAGAGGCAACTCGAAGTACACATGAACCGTTCATGTGGAGTAACATGTGGGTCCAACACTGGCACCCCCCTTCTGCAGCACAAATGCGTGATAGCCATGGAACTGGCACACAAGTGTCGGCTAACAGCTAAACACCCCCAGCTGCTCACGGAGAGCCTGCCATACACCATTGATCCGCTGATGTGGAAGTCCCACAGCATGTCAAGCCAATGCAAACCGTATGTGTCCGAGGGCAGTGTTACACACATTGATGCCATCATCACATTCCACAATCCCATCACTGATGACTGTCAACAAGTCTGACCATCTATTCAGGTGTACACAGATGCATGTAATATGTACCATGGTGATGCTACATGTCTGCAGAGGAACCAAACATCGACAGGGGCAGTGTGCATACATCGTGAACAACTGCCACACCCAATACACCCCTGATGCATCCCTTACCCTAAGGTGACTTCCAAACGTGTCCGTGCCTGTAACGCTGAGTCAGCACACGATGACGTGTCCATGAGGAATAGCAGTGCCACAACAATGCAAGCAGCAGACGGCATGCGCAAGTACCTGGGGAAGAGAGACACACAAGAAGTCAGCCACAAAAAGCACAGCCACTTGCATGTGCATGTTCTCGACACATGTATGGATGACAACATGCTAGGTCACAATTATGACTGGGGAAATACAACCATCACTGGCACCATCACTCCAGTCACACACCCACACACACCTCTGACTCACGTGCCATACATGCAGGTGGAGACACACATCGCAACA
Source organism: Triturus cristatus (assembly GCF_964204655.1). Classification (NCBI taxonomy): domain Eukaryota; kingdom Metazoa; phylum Chordata; class Amphibia; order Caudata; family Salamandridae; genus Triturus; species Triturus cristatus. Next base: position 79,175,504 of record NC_140586.1, on the reverse strand, counting down.
CATGCCACACGGGGACCAATGCGTGCACACTCAGACACTGGTACTCACCACTAAGCAAAGAAGTCGCGTATGAGCCGAGTCAGGATGTCCTCTTGCGGCTCCACATCCTCCACATCACTAGCCCCATTGCCAAGCCCTTCGTCCTCCACGGGTGGATGGTCCTGGTCATCTTGATCCAGGATGAGTGGCACAGCTTTCTCAACTGCCATGTTGTGCAGCATGCAGCAGACCATGAAGATTTTGCAGACCTTCGCCGGGGCATATGGGAGGGCGCCGCCGGTCTTGTGGAGGCACCTGAATCGGCTCTTCAGGAGGCCAAACGTCCTCTCTATCACTCGCCTTGTCCGGCCATGGGCGGTGTTGTAGCGGAGCTGGGCCGGCGTGATGGGGTTGCGGAGAGGTGTGATCAGCCATGGCATGTTGGGATAGCCAGCGTCCCCTACATGGAAAGCACATGGACATAAGCAGGACAGGAGAAGCGGTCGTGCTGGAAGTCTACGCAAAATACAGGACAGACAGACTGTACCCACCAACAACACATGCTCGTTCGTTGCGCAGCTGCGCCATCATTTCAGGCACCCTGCCACGCCTCATGATGTAGGCATCGTGTGCTGATCCAGGAAAACGAGCACAGACATGTGAAATCACCATGTTGGACAGACACACCACAAGGGCATTGATGGAGTGGTAGTGCTTGCGATTCCGGTACGCTACCTCCTGTGCCTGTGGTGGTACCAAAGCCACATGTGTCCCATCTATGGACCCAATGACATGGGGCATCCCTCCCAGGGCATAGAACCCACGCTTGATCCCAGTCAACATTTCAGGGGTAGGAAAATGGATGAAGTCATCCAGGTGAATCAACATGGCCTCTAAGAAATCATGCAGCACACGGCAGAACATGCTCTGGGACATGCCACCAACATGAGCTATGGTATTTTGAAAGGTACCCGTGGCTAGAAAATGTAGGGCTGCCATTACCTTCAGCTTGGGTGTCAGTGCCGTAGGATACCTGTGCAGCGGTTGCAGGTGTGGTGCCAGTCTCGCCGTCAAATCCAGTATCAACCGTTGGGGGAAGCGGTAGCACCGGATACAGTCATTCTCCTGCATGGCAGCCAAGTCCGGAATTGGTCGGGGAAGAGGCGGCGCTCTGCAGTAATTTGGAAGTGACAAGGAAGAGTGAGTGCACCGCAACAACAATTAATTAGTACTGAGCACATGTTAATCTGCCTATACACATATGCTACATACGGAGTCAGGTATGTGCCACATGCCCTGGACACGTATGGCTGCCAGGTGACACTCCTACCAAGACCGAGCTACACACGGAGATTGTGAACCTCCACATGCCATGGCATGGGATTAGCTGTGTCCCAGTGCAAGTGAACAGCCAGACGCAACACAGGAGTGACATACATCCACACATCAGCAGAAGTAGGATGTAGATTGCAGAGACTGGTAGCGGAACACTAGAGCCACAGGTCACATGACATTACACTAGGACAGCCCACACACCTTGCCATGAAGGTGTACATGTGATGACTCACCACACATTCATAGAGAGGATGCAGACATGTCCTTGTTACGCTACTCCGTGTCCCATGCATACATACGCACCTCACATCCGATACCACATGTGGCATGGTGTGCGGAACAGTGTGCAATGTCAATCTACACACAGACACATGTTGGTTGCTGCAACAGCTGCAGCTTTTGAGGGAGCTCCAACATCAACCTAATTTGAACCCCCCACACATACATGACATAGTCACATCGTGCACCGTGGGTAGTGACATGTCAGGTGTGGTAACCCCTGTACCGGGCCTCAGGGGACACTTCCGTGTGTTGGTGTCCGTGCCATGCCAGTGACGCTCATCACAAGTGTGCAGTACGACATGCACACATGTCAAAGGAGTCAAGGCCATGCCTGGCACACATCGCACCGTCACACATTACATGTGTACACATCTCATCATACATCTGGTGCCTTCTCGACTCAGGAGTCATGTGCCACATCACAGCCTTTCACACCTGTGCCCCACACATGTAGTACTGCCCAGACAATGCCTTGATGTCCATCCATGGACAAGTATGTCAGCCCTATTCCTTCCTGTGTGCTGCCTGTCACCACTGTGATGTGTGAAAACCACCGTACTGCTGCTAAGAGGGCCTGTGTACGTTCCCATATCACTATGGGAGTGCTGCCGTATGTGTACCCATAGTGATGGTGAGCGTACAGGCATGTGTACGGTCAGTAAGTACGCATACGCAAGAACACCCATAGTGGTACGGCCCATACACGCGTGCGTACGTTCACTATCACTATGGGTGTCCTCGCGTATGCGTACTCGCAGTGGTACGGCCCGTACACACACCTGAACGTTCACTATCACCATGGGTGTCCTCGCGTGTGCGTACTCGTAGTGATAGTGAGCGTACAGGCGTGTGTACGGGCCGTACCATTGCGAGTACACATACGCGAGGACACCCATGGTGAGACGGCCCGTACACACGCCTGTACGTTCACTATCACCATGGGTGTCCTCGCGTATGCGTACTCGCAGTGGTACGGCCCGTACACACGCCTGTACGCTCACTATCACCATGGGTGTCCTCGCGTATGCGTACTCATAGTGATAGTGAGCGTACAGGCGTGTGTACGGGCCGTACCACTGCGAGTACGCATACGCGAGGACACCCATGGTGATAGTGAGCGTACAGGCGTGTGTACGGGCCGTACCACTGCGAGTACGCATACGCGAGGACACCCATGGTGATAGTGAACGTACAGGCGTGTGTACGGGCCGTCTCACCATGGGTGTCCTCGCGTATGCGAACTCGCAGTGGTACGGCCCGTACACACGCCTGTACGCTCACTATCACCATGGGTGTCCTCGCGTATGCGTACTCATAGTGATAGTGAGCGTACAGGCGTGTGTACGGGCCGTACCACTGCGAGTACGCATACGCGAGGACACCCATGGTGATAGTGAACGTACAGGCGTGTGTACGGGCCGTACCACTATGGGTGTTCTTGCGTATGCGTACTCATAGTGGTACGGCCCGTACACACGCCTGTACGGGCCGTTGCTATGTATTTGGGGTGCCCTAGGGCCCCGGAACGCACCGTACGTGTGTGTGAAGCTCAAATTCACATAGGGGACACATGAGGGACAAGTATTAAGGCCTACATGCATGCTGGTTGTCATGGAGACCAAGTTTAAAGTTAGAATTTGTTCTGGAAGGTGCACAGCAGAAGTCAGTTGGAATGAATCTACTTTGTTGCAATGTGTTTGTGGGGTTGACATCATGCTGAAGAAAAAAACACAATAAGAACCCACTGACTGTGCTAGGTTTGAAGGGATTAGAGGAAACATAGGATGCAAATGTGAGTGACCAATCACTCTGTACTCCTGTGCATGAAACAGGACAGCGAGGCAGATATAAGGCAGCCAGGTCCCATGAGGGATCACTTGCCTGCACATATTTCGATTCTACCACACTGCTGCTGCTCCTGATTCCCTGGAACCATGTCAAGGTCTGCGGAGAGGTCACAGCCATTCACCCTGGAGGAGAACCTGGCATTGCTGGATGTGATCCTCCCACAGTACCCCCTGCTGTATGGGCGACCAGGGTATCAGGTGAGTGCAGAGGCTACTAGCACAGACTGTGTCCCTTTTTTGTGACTGTGACTTCTGCCATTGTGTCCAGGTGTGACACACATGCTATGTACTGTAGGGGGGGTCCCAGGGGGGGGAATGCCTGATGTCTCCCAGCAGTGCCCAGAGTCAGGAGGGGTGGGTGCAGAGTCCTCCCAGCAGTGCCCAGAGTCAGGAGGGGTGGGTGCAGAGTCCTCCCAGCAGTGCCCAGAGTCAGGAGGGGTGGGTGCAGAGTCCTCCCAGCAGTGCCCAGAGACAGGAGGGGTGGGTGCAGAGTCCTCCCAGCAGTGCCCAGAGTCAGGAGGGGTGGGTGCAGAGTCCTCCCAGCAGTGCCCAGACGCAGGAGGGGTGGGTGCCTATCACTCCCAGCAGTGCCCAGAGTCAGGAGGGGTGGGTGCAGAGTCCTCCCAGCAGTGCCCAGACGCAGGAGGGGTGGGTGCCTATCACTCCCAGCAGTGCCCAGAGTCAGGAGGGGTGGGTGCAGAGTCCTCCCAGCAGTGCCCAGAGTCAGAAGGGGTGGGTGCAGAGTCCTCCCAGCAGTGCCCAGACGCAGGAGGGGTGGGTGCCTATCACTCCCAGCAGTGCCCAGAGTCAGGAGGGGTGGGTGCAGAGTCCTCCCAGCAGTGCCCAGACGCAGGAGGGGTGGGTGCCTATCACTCCCAGCAGTGCCCAGAGTCAGGAGGGGTGGGTGCAGAGTCCTCCCAGCAGTGCCCAGACGCAGGAGGGGTGGGTGCAGAGTCCTCCCAGCAGTGCCCAGACGCTGAAGGGGTGGGTGCCTATCACTCCCAGCAGTGCCCAGAGTCAGGAGGGGTGGGTGCAGAGTTCTCCCAGCAGTGCCCGCACGCAGGAGGGGTGGGTGCCTATCACTCCCATCAGTGCCCAGAGTCAGGAGGGGTGGGTGCAGAGTCCTCCCAGCAGTGCCCAGAGACAGGAGGGGTGGGTGCAGAGTCCTCCCAGCAGTGCCCAGAGACAGGAGGGGTGGGTGCCTAACACTCCCAGCAGTGGCCAGAGTCAGGAGGGGTGGGTGCAGAGTCCTCCCAGCAGTGCCCAAAGACAGGAGGGGTGGGTGCAGAGTCCTCCCAGCAGTGCCCAGAGACAGGAGGGGTGGGTGCCTAACACTCCCAGCAGTGGCCAGAGTCAGGAGGGGTGGGTGTGATGCACAGTGTGAGCCTTGATAATTGATTGTGTCTTTGCCCTCATTCCACCTGTGTTCTTTCACTGGCACGTACTGCTTTTGTTCTTCCCCAGATGAGTATGTCCCTATGGCAAAGGTGCAATGCGTTGGCTGCATGACATGCCTTGTTGTAACCAGCTAATTTGTTCTCATATGTGTCTCTGTGACATGTTGCAGGTGTATTGATGTAGTGTCACTTGTTCATCCTCACAGGTAGGCGCCTCTGCCAAGGAGCAGATCTGGCTGACCGCCGTCAGTGCCGTGAGGAGTGCGGATGGTCGCAAGCGGCGCCTGTCCCAGGTGAGGAAACGCTGGCAGGATATCCGGTGCTGGACGCGGAGGATTGCACGGGTCCTGCTGGGGGACTCACCTGAGAGCCATAAGAACCGCGGGCGCCGCCTTCTCTCCCACATCCACAAGCGTGTGCTGGCGGTGGTATTTCCAGACTTGGACAGGCGCTTACAGGAGATGCAGCAGCAGGAAGGGGGTAGGTACATGTGTGTTTGTTGTGTTTCACCAGCATTTGTAAGTGCACTGTTCCATGGATACACTGCCAGGGTTTAATGGTGCTGTGCAGATCCTGTTACCCACAGTATTGCAGTGCTCTCCTGCCTCCCTTCCCCTCCTTGCAATGTGTTCCCTGGTCTGTGTGACATCACTCCGTCACAAGGTTATGTAGCCTGGCACCTTCGCCACGTGTACAATGCCTGCAGCATCATGTGTGGGGGTGGTGTGTAACAGGTTTTGGGACCTTGCCTGTGCCCTGTCCAGTTCCAGTCTTGTGGGTTCCATGTCATTTGGCACTAATGCTGAGTCCAGACATGGGAGTTAGTCTCTCAAGTGTGAGGCCTTACAGCACGCATGTCCTATGTGGTGGCCTGTGACATGATGTGCATGAGTGTGCGGTATGCATAGTGCGGGGATGGTAGCGTGTGTTGCAGTCATTCCCAATCAGGAGCATGGAGTTGTGTGGCCACTACTGTCCCCAGGGGCATATTTTCCTAGTTATCATGTGTGTAATCCGAATATGTCGACAATCTCTGTGTCTACAGCATAGGTTGTGCTCTGTGCCATTGTCCCCTGGCCAAATGTATATTGACGTGAAATGTAGTACAAGTGTCCACTGTACAGCCTGACCTGATTTTCCTTGTTCATACTCACGGTGGACATTGCCTGTGTGTCTTGTTACAATCATCTGATGATGCCCATTCGTACATGATTATTTGGACAGGCGCACCTTGGGTATTTTGTGTGCAATCTTGAATAGTTGCATCCCATGTGTATTTCACCCAGACTAAGGGTTGTAAGTGCTTCCTGTGTCTCCAAATAATTGTCTCATGTAGGGGGTGGGGGGTGCGGGCATGGCCTTCATGTCACAACCTGATATCTCCTTGCTAGGACTGGCCAGTGTGTGATGTTTGTCTGGACATGCACTCAAGGTGCAGTGAGCCAGTCATGGTGGGCATGTTTTCAGTATAACCTATGCTGCATGTGCCTCTTGTTCCTGGATATGGTCCCTGCTCATCCCTATTTCCTGCCACGCTGTGTGGTGCATATGCAGTGCTGGATTGTCCCCATGGCCTTGCTCCTCAGTCAAAATTCCATTCCATCTCATTTGCTATTGTGTCATGCTCTCCATAGTTTTTCAGTGGCATGGTGGGTCAAACAACTGTGTCTTGCATGCCCTACATATGTACCTTGTTTTGTAGATGTAACTCTTCTTTTGTTTCAGGCTATGCACTGTAACCTATGTAGATTGGACTCATGTGACATATGTATACAGGTGTATGATTAATTTCTGTCTCTTCACCCTGCCCACAGCATGGTCGGGGGACACGGAGGGAGACATGGGCACAGACGGAGCAGAGGGGCCGAGCACCAGTGCCAGCGGTGACATCGGGGCTGGCACATCAAGTGGGACTGAGGCGGAGGAGAGTGAAGCCGGGGACCTGTCGACTGGCACAACAGAGTATGAAGCTGACGGGTCCGAGTATGATCTCTCCGAGTGGGCGGAGGCTGCACCACCATCTGACAGCGGCACAACATCGCACCCCGCACCCTCCATTGCCATCAGCCGCCTCCCACTTGCTCGTGTCCCTTCCCAACGTGCCCGGTCACCACATGTCTCCTTCCTGCCAGGCACCACACCCCCTGCCCCTGTCTCCACTGCTGCCGCCAATGCCGAGTCTGTGGACATCCAGCGGCAGTTGCAGATTGGTCAGGCTGCGATCCTTAATGTCCTCCATGGCCACAGCCAGGACCTCAACAACATGGAGGCATACTTGGAGGGCATTCATTCATCGCAGGCTGACCAACGCAGCCTGCTGAGGTCGATAGACTCGACACTGACTGCAGCAGTGGGTCTCCTGCAGCGCTACGTCCCACCCCCTACCCCTGCCCCATCCACACTTCCCACTCCCATGCCTGTCCCACGTACACCCAGACGTCAGCATGCACCCACCACAACACACACAGGCACCACACCAGCAGGGAAGGTCCACCGCACACCTCCTGACACGCACACACAGGGTGAAGTAGGCACACCCACTGGGTCGGGGGGCAAACGTGTGACACGCAGCCAGAGTGGGAGTCCGCTTTCCACCAAATCCACTCCCTCCAAATCCCCTCCCCTCAGCTCTCCTGGCCACATCTCCCCCAAAGACTCCTTCATGGCCGCTCTGTCCCTGAGCCCCACAGTGACACCACCACGCAAGCGGTCAAGGAAGTCCCCGGTCAGGGTGGTTGATTCCCCCCCCCCCGTCCACACCCTCCCCCAGTGGCGCTGCGACCCATCCCTCTGACCCCTCCCCCTCCTTGGGGCCTGTGGTTCCTTCGGGTGCAGGGGATTCCCTGGAGGACCTTGCTAAGGTGTGCAGCGAGCTCCTAGAGTCCACCTTTGGCCCTGCCCCACCCCCTGTGGTGGAGTCCTCCATCCCTGCACCCACAACGCCTACCCTTCGCCATCCTGTCCCTGCGGTGCCTGTTCCTTCCCCCCCACATGATGCCCTCACCCCTGTGGAAGATGACGGAATCTAACTGTGCAGGCAAGCTAGGGGACACGCATCCCACTGTGTCCCCCATCCAGCTATGACTTCTGGACTGCCCTATGGGCTTTGTAAATATTGAACTTCCTACAAACAAGATTTTTTGGATCATGCTGAATAAAGCAATTTATTTTGTTCCCTTGGAACACTACTGCTTTGCTGGTATTGCTGTTGGTGGGGCTGCTACATGGTTGTGGGTGGTGTTCATGTGTTGGGTGTGTGGGAAATGTAGTAGTGTGCTGGTCATAGGGGGGACCCTGGTATCTGTGTGCCATCACACGGTGTTAGCTATGTTTCTCTGTTCATGTATGCAGTTGCTGCATGGTGAAATTGTCCCAAGGTGTATTCCTTCCTCTGTGTACCCTGCCATCTTCCCTGCAGGGTGTTCTCAATATTTAGCGCTGAGCTGTGTGTACATTAGCTGGGTGTGTGACGGACTCCTTCAACTTTGCACATGCATGCTGAGCGATGTCTCCACCTGCATCATTCGTGGCATCCTTGGTAGTCATTGTACTTGTGTATGTGGACTATTGACATGACTTCATGTGTACATGTTTTCTTTTCGGCGCTATGCATGCGTATGCTCCCAGCCTCGCACACATGTGGTACATGTACTGCAGGGTCTTTGTGCACCTGACTGACATTTGTGGGCATGGTATCTGTGGCTACTCCACCCTTTGCGTTCCATGGGCACTGCTGGGAGGACTCTGCACCCACCCCTCCTGTGTCTGGGCACTGCTGGGAGGACTCTGCACCCACCCCTCCTGTGTCTGGGCACTGCTGGGAGTGATAGGCACCCACCCCTCCTGTGTCTGGGCACTGCTGGGAGGACTCTGCACACACCCCTCCTGTGTCTGGGCACTGCTGGGAGGACTCTGCACACACCCCTCCTGTGACTGGGCACTGATGGGAGTGATAGGCGCCCACCCCTCCTGTCTCTGGGCACTGCTGGGGAGACTCTGCACCCACCCCTCCTGTCTCTGGGCACTGCTGGGGGGACTCTGCACACACCCCTCCTGTCTCTGGGCACTGCTGGGAGGACTCTGCACACACCACTCTTGTGACTGGGCACTGCTGGGAGTGATAGGCACCCACCCCTCCTGTGTCTGGGCACTGCTGGGAGCACTCTGCACCCACCCCTCCTGTGTCTGGGCACTTCTGGGAGTACTCTGCACCCACCCCTCCTGTGTCTGGGCACTGCTGGGAGTGATAGGCACCCACCCCTCCTGTCTCTGGGCACTGCTGGGAGGACTCTGCACACACCCCTCCTGTGTCTGGGCACTGCTGGGAGTGATAGGCACCCACCCCTCCTGTGTCTGGGCACTGCTGGGAGGACTCTGCACACACCCCTCCTGTGTCTGGGCACTGCTGGGAGGACTCTGCACACACCCCTCCTGTGTCTGGGCACTGATGGGAGTGATAGGCACCCGCCCCTCCTGTGTCTGGGCACTGCTGGGGGGACTCTGCACACACCCCTCCTGAGTCTGGGCACTGCTGGGAGGACTCTGCACCCACCCCTCCTGTGAGTGGGCACTGCTGGGAGGACTCTGCACCCACCCCTCCTGTGTCTGGGCACTGCTTGGGAGTGATAGGCACCCACCCCTCCTGTTTCACAATATGTACGCTTAGAACATACACGTGTGTGGGTTCGCTCCATGCATACGAGGTGGGGGTACGTGTCGTACTTACACTGTTGGCATGGGGGGTACGCTCCTTGCATACGCGGGTGGGGGTACGTGTCGTACTTACACTGTTGGGGTGGGGGGTACGCTCCATGCATACGCGGGTGGGGGTACGTGTCGTACTTACACTGTTGGGGTGGAGGGTACGCTCCATGCATACGCGGGTGGGGGTACGGTCCGTACATATCCGTACCCACGCTGTGGAATGCTTGTGCGGGCCGTCCCCAGGCCTTTGCCACGTGGGTACGAGCCGTCCCGCCATTGTTGGGGTGACGTAGGTGTGGGCGTGGTACGACTCGTACCCACGCTCTTAAGGCGTGGGTACGGGACGTACCTGTCTGGTTGTGTTGCCGGTTCGCGTCGTCAAGAACTTCCGTTGTGGCGGTCGCTGGCTTAGCTGGACACGCCCCCACCCCCTCGTAGTGACCAGGGCCTGAGGGTCAGGTATGTCCAGGGCATGTGTGCTGTGTGACTTTGGTGGGTGTTTTGTGGCCTGCCCTGGTCCTGCCACCCCCCCCCCTTTCCCCCCTCCCTTTGTTGTTCTGACCTTCTGCGGCGTCTGCGTCGGAACCTGTAGAGGAGGTCGACTGCTATGAGGGCCGGGATGACACATAGGTTCGGGTCCATGTCTGTCCGTCGCGTACACGTACTCCTTGTTCGCGTAGTCCTGTCTGTCCGTCGCGCACCGGTACTCCTTGGTCGCGTCGTCCTGATTTCCCGGCAGTTTTTGGCAGCCGGAAAATATTCACCGTGCGGGATGACGTCGGTGCGAATCGTAATTCCTGGTTCGTGAATGGCAGGCTGCGTGCGTCCCGACGTCACGTCGGCGCTTTCCCGGATCGCATTTGTACGTTTATTTTCGTCGGTCGGGGTTTTGTACGATTCGTACGGAAATGGTGTTTCCGTGCGAATCGTAATTCCATGTTTGTATATTTTGACGACCGGGTACGCGTCGGACGGAGAATATGCTCCGTCCGACGGTTCGTACCCGGTTTTTACAGGATCGTGATCGGCAGCAAGGTGTCCTGATGTGCCCTTAACGTCGACCTTTGTTATGGGCTCACCTGAAATCCGATAAGCCCTCTCTCCATCTGCATTCGGACAGGCTCCTGTCCCTGCTGACAGCAGCGGAGTTAAACATATTTAATTGGCATTTTTCCGTTTCTATTTAAAAATACAGACATAGGACAAATATTTTTCAGTCTGTATTTATGTGCAAAAATCCATTTAAATGGAAAACCGGGAGCCTTACTTATGAACACCTATATTACATCACTCACGATATGTTCAATGACATCATTAATAACATGACGGTGGGACCACCATGTAAAGGCTGGGGGAAAGGGACATCGCAATCCCTATGGCAGTGCCTGCGCAGGCACCGCCTCTATTGTAAAGATTCCAGTCCGACCACCCCCCTTACGGGCTCCTTGAGCCTGTCCAAGGCGTTGGTCTTTACCCCACCCTCTGCTGTCCGACTGTCGGTATGGTAATCTGGTGGTCATACCACGGTCCGCCCAATATCGTAATGAGGGCCACGGTGTTCAAGGCAAAAGTGAGGTACTCATGAATACCATTTTGTTGGAATTAGAGCTGTTAAATTTCAACCTTTCCCGAAGAGCAGGCTGAAGTAACGAGTCCTGATGTGCCCTTAACGTCAACCTTTGTCATGGGCTCAGCTGAAATCCGATAAGCCCTCTCTCCGTCTGCATGCGGACAGGCTCTTCTCCTCTTTGCAGACAGCAGCAGAGTTAAACATATTTTATTGGCATTTTTCCGTTTCTCTTTATAAATACAACCATAGGAAAAATATTTTTCCGTCTGTATTAATGTGCAAAAATCAATTTAAACGGAAAACCAGGAGCCTTACTTATGAACACCTATATTCTATTACTCACATGTTCAATTACATCATTAATAACATCTCAGATGACATCTCAAATTACATAATTGACGACATGATTGATTACATCACTGAGGACATCATAAAATTAATGTGACAGTTTTTGTACCTTTATCAAACTAGAACGCTTCAGCGAGGTACATCTAGTTCTAATGGTCTAAAGTCTATTTGCTGCTAATGGGTGTAAGCTTTTGCAAGATGCTTGGCCTCCTAATGGGTCTTGGTGTTTGAAGGGAGTGAGCTCTCAGTGAATTGGTGGGCACAAGGCACAATTTACTATGTTAATTCCCATAGGAAGCATTTGCTGTAGCTATAGAAAAAATGGCTGAACTGAATTATATGAAAAGGGTATCCTTTGGACCATGTAATTAAGTGCAAACGAAAGTTCTTCCACAAGTAACCTCATTCAGACCCTATAATTTCATTCATTCGTCCATGCCGAGGAAGATTGGAATACATATAATCAGAGAATACACAAAACAAGATTATAAACTTATAAAAGTCTGACTTCACAGGTTAATTTATTGGTTGTTCAACATATAATAAAAACAAAGAAGTTATTTCATACACACAGTAATTCAACATAAGTACCCTATAGTTTTAAATAAAAACAAAAGACCTAAGTTCATAAAAGTACAAAATCACAATCACTAAAAACCATAAGAAATGAGAGTCACTAATACAGACAAATACAATATGTCATAAGGAATATTACACATCCGTAGTAACAATATATAGGACGTAGCTATTGTGCAAGTCCCTCGTTCTTTTTAATCATTACATGAGAGTCAAGAGTTTGGTCTTGAAAAAGATGGAGATATAATTTAGCCATCGAAACGCGTCGACGCCTATCCTTCTACACAAATCTGTTTACATGGGCGACAGTTAACGAGTACTAAGCACGAAAGTACCTGGTTCTACTTCCTATATATTGTTACTACGGATGTGTAATATTCCTTATGACATATTGTATTTGTCTGTATTAGTGACTCTCATTTATTATGGTTTTTAGTGATTGTGATTTGAAAGATGACCAAATCTACATGTTGCACACCATCCTGTGCAATCACATCGTGCCAACTCACTATATAGACTCAAACAGTGCGGGGAAACTGGAAATTCAGCCATGAGTGAGCCATGTGATGACCACACAGGACAACACCCTGATTGTGGCTCTGTTCAACCAGACACACAAGTAGCTCTGAGCTTAACCAGGGACATGATGGGGGCACACTACTTGTTGCCACTGACAGATCGGGATGGAGCAGGAGGGAACAACACAGACACAGACCACAACATGACAGTCCACAATGGCCATTAGCCCATGACACCCACCATGTCGCACTTTGGGGCCCAAAGACTGGTGCACATTGTTGTCAGATGTCTAGGCCTCCCCAATCTGGGTGCATGCAATGGACACATTGATGAAGGCAGTCAGATCGGGCACACTGCTGTTCCCTCCCATGAGATTCCCCAGACTACCCTAATGCAGAAGAAACCTGAAGAGCACAACTCAGAATGCAATGGGAATGAATAGCATTAAAATCACCTTTGTAAGTACAGATATGGCGAATGCATGACACCGGCACCCAGCCCAGCAGCCACTTACATGTCAATGCATCACACTACCAACATCACATAGGCCAGCGCTGGCACAGGCTCTGTACACATGCAGCCATTCCCAGCCAAAGTCACCCTCCCCAAATGCTCAGCTCTGGCTTGCTGCTAATGCTCCTTCAAACGTGCATCCAGCTCTGGCTGTGTCACCGCCAAGATGTGGCCCATTAGTGGTGTCATGCTGCGCCGTGCCAAACGCCCAGTGCGAGGAAGCAGCCCCAAGGTCATCTCCGCCACGTTTTTTGCCAGCCGGCTGATGTCATCTCACCTCTTGTGGCAGTGGGTGCGCCGTCTGTTTGAGACTCCCAGAGCTCGAACCTTCGCTGCAATGGTCCTCCACACAGCCTTACGCTGGTGTACCTTGAGCTGCAGGCATGGGAGACAAGAGGGAGAAATGATCAGTGACACAGTATTATGTACCTTCATATATGTGTATAGCAGCACGATACAGACTCATCACAAATCCAACCAAATGTCAATCAGAGACTATAATACATCTCACATGGTACATCAGTATGGTAAAAGCAGATGTGAATGCATGCAGGTGTGAGGGGGAACACAGTCCCTGCACATCTCACACACATGCAGGATGCCAGCACTGAAACCCCTATGTAGCCTGCCCACATCTCCAGTCCATTGTTGGGTTGAGCAACACATACATCACATATCAACCTGTGTTTGGGGGGTGACCCACTGTGTCCAAGACTGCGCAGCCCCAATGTCCCTGCCCTGTGAATAGATAACTGTGTCATGGGTGTCACATTAAGGGACATGATCTCACAAATACAAAATGCCCTTCACAAGGGTGGTTGTGTGCAATCTACAGTACTGATATGGCCCATAGCTGGAGTGCAATGTGAAACGACTGATGTCATACTCTGTAAGTGAAGTGATGTGTCCTTGTCTTTGTGGATGGGGACTGTGCTGCCCAGCTGGGCTCACACTGAGATGGACTACAGGGGCACACACAGCCATCCAGCCAAGCAATCACTGTCCTGACTACAGCATGAGCAACCTTCTGTGTCACTGTATGGCTGACAACACAACACAGGTCACTCATACATACCTGTGCGGGGAGGCAAGCCTGTGGCATTGGGTACACACACCCTCCCCCTGGAGACAGCATGTCAGGCAGTGCATGACACTACCCCACACTCCCAGGCACCTACTGCATCAGTCCAACTACATGTGTGGCCCCCCTGCCCTACCCCCCCACTGTTGACGACTTACCACAACATTTGGGATACCATATAGCCATGGGTACTGTGTGAGCACCTCGTCCACCAGGACCTCCAGCTCCTCGCTCGTGAAGGACTGGCAAGGATCTTCTCTGTCCTTGCCATCACTGTGGACATGAGACAACAGCGGTGGAAATGGGCGGTGAGGGGTCTCAGGCAGCAGTCCCTGGAGGCAGCAGCAGGTGAGGGGTCTCAGGCAGCAGTCCCTGAAGGCAGCAACAGGTGAGGGGTCTCAGGCAGTAGTCCGTGGAGGCAGCAGCAGGTGAGGGGTCTCTGGCAGCAGGTTCTGGGAGCAGTGGAAATGTGAGGCTCACTTCCACACATATATAGCCCCCTGGGGACGTTTCAAAGGTGCCAAGCTGCAGCAATTGGTGGTCCAGGTCTGCCTCTTTCAAATGCATCCAATGACCACCTCCGCGGTGGCGGAGCACGCCTACTGCAATCTTCAAAATTGCATCATGCCACCGCTATCGAGCTTCCCATTGGCTCTAGGGCAAGCTCCATGGTGGTGACACACCGCAGGGGCCCGGTGTGCGCTACTGCAATTTTTGCGGCGGAGCATGCCAACCCCCATCTCCCCATGTCTCCATGCCTATCACTACCGCACATGTGTGAATGGGGGTGCTGGTGACACACCGCCGGGGCCAGGCGGTAGCTACCACGATCTGGGTGCCATACATTGACACGAGGCACCGCCATTCAGGCGGCGGAGCATGCCAACCACCATTTCCATATGTCTCCATGCCTATCACTACCGCACATGTGTGAAGGGGGTGCTGGTGACACACCGCCTGGGCCAGGCGGTAGCTACCGCGATATGGGTGCCATACATTGACACTAGGCACCGCCCTTCAGGCGGCAGAGCATGCCAACCGCCATTTCCACATGTCTCCATGCCTATCACTACCGCACATGTGTGAATGGGGGTGCTGGTGACACACCGCTGGGGCCAGGCGGTAGCTACCTCGATTTGGGTGCCATACAATGGCAATGGCCATCTGGCAAACATCAATAGTGCACAGTGCCCACATGGTCAATGGCACATCACTGTGCACACAATGCCAATGTTCCATTTACTCCACTGATGGCTACACATGCCATGTTTGTGTGTGTGATTTCGTAGATTTGCCTATACTCACTCACATGTCACATATGGATTTGATGGTTGGGTAGGCAGGACAGTGTTGTTCTGGACTCTACAATGTGTACACATGTCAATGTGTTGAGGTGCAGTGACAATCACAGCAATGCTTGTCTCAATGAATGATGATCTATTTTGCATTGCTTCTCATGTCTGCTCATGCACACATTTGTCATTCCTGCGCCGACTGTGGTCATTGTGTGTTGGATGTGTGCTAGGTTGTAATGACGCATTAAGGTGTGACAGGTACAGCAGCTAGGTATGAGACAGTGGGTTTGATTTGTTAGACATATGCTGGATGCTATACTCCCAGGCGTGCCCATGTGAAATGTGGCCATCTTCCTATGTGCATTCACATTGACCAAGGTGGTGTTTGAGGTACTTGTCTTGTGTGAGTTGACAGGTGTGCCCTTTGTGTAGCTGAACGTGTCCCTACATGTAAGCTGGTCTGTTAGTCAATATTGATGTCAGTCATTGTTGTCGTTGTGTCATCCAGAACGTGATATGCTGTGCAAATCTCATGATGTATTGCATTGACATGTGTCCACTATCATCTCAAATAGGAGGAGGCCAAATTTGATTCGTCACTTGTCGGTGCTGGAGGACATGGAGGATGTTGCGATCATACGGAAATGCCATCTGGATAGAGCCACCCTGAAAACCCTTTGTGATCTGTTGGAGCCCCACCTGCAGCCTCGCCGGACATATCCAACAGCTTTCACCCCTACTTATAAGGTGATGGCGGCCCTGCATTTTTTTGCCACTGGATCGTTCCAAGAAACAGTGGCCAGCGCTGGTGGGATGTCACAACCGATGTTCAGCATGGTGCTGCGCGATGTACTTTCCGCCATGATGATATACAAGGACAGATACATCCATTTCCCCAGGGGTGCTGAATTGCCAGCTGTGAAGGGAGACTTCTATCCCCTTGGACACATCCCCAGTGTTGTTGGTGCCATTGATTGCACCCATGTCGGGCTTGTGCCACCACAGGCAATTGAGCACATTTACAGGAATCGCAAGCATTACCACTCCATAAATGTGCAGGTGGTGTGCCTGGCAGATATGATCATCTCCCACATGTGTGCCAAATTCCTAGGCTCGGCCCATGACTCCTACATCCTGCGGAACAGCATTGTGCCCCAGCTGATGGCTAATCTGCTTCCCGAGCGTGCATGGATTGTGGGTGAGTATGCCTAGTCGTATGGCGTGCTGGGTGTGTGACCTGCTGCCCTCAGCCTTAGCGACATTGCAATGTCTATTTGTTTTTGTCATACCTAGGTGACTCTGCATATCCCAACCGTCCCTGGTTGCTGAGCCCACTGAGGAATCCCAGGACCACAGCTGACGTCCGCTACAATGAGGCACATGGGAGGACACGTTATGTGGTGGAGCGTACTTTTGGTCTGCTCAAGTCACGTTTCAGCTGCCTGGACAAGACCGGAGGTGCACTGGCATACTCGCCCGGGAAGGTGTGTCAGATTGTAGTGGCATGCTGCATGCTCCATAGCCTAGCCATTCGCAAGGAGATTCCCCTGCTCTTGGATGATGGTGAGGACCCAAGGCCCCAGCTCATCACACGCTACTTCACTTGAAGGTGGGTGACAATGTGCAACATACCCATTGTCAGCTGATATTGCTGTTGTCGTGAAGGGGCATGTGAGAATTGTAACAGCAGTCAGTTGTAGACTCAGCGGTGGTTGGCAATGTTTCTGGGACAGGTCATTTGGGAACATCTACAGGACGTGTATGTTGACACTTGTTGCCCATTGTGACGTGTGCATGTTGGGTTATCCTGATGGTAGGGGTTGTGTGATGTCTGTGATGCCACACCCAGACCAGTGAAAGTAGTTCTGTTGTGTTTCCCTAGGTGCCTTCAAATTCTCCTTGCCTACATACAGCCCATGCTCCTGGTACATTGTGATTATGTTGAAGACTGTTCATCCTGAAATAAAGACGGTGCAGTCGTGACAACATGTGTGTAAGGATATTTTATCTGCAATGGTGAGATGCGAGGGGGGGTGTACATTTCCATTGGGGGGTGGAGCAGTGAGTTGACAGTTGTCAGTTGTGGTAAATGATATAATCGAGTAGTCACCACATTGATGTGGTGACCCAGTCCAACAGACAGATGCAATTCACAAGGCAGTGTGGGGAAGGACAGTCCAAAAAGTCAATGCAGTGGTGGACAGTGTTGCCATCATGGCCGGCTCCGTGACTGGCGTCTGGCAGGTGCTTTGTCTCCAGATACTCCCAGGGTCTTCTTAGGACGGCCCCTTTGTCGTTTGGCAGGGCCAGTGGGGAAAATATTCACCGTGCGGGATGACGTCGGTGCGAATCGTAATTCCTGGTTCGTGAATGGCAGGCTGCGTGCGTCCCGACGTCACGTCGGCGCTTTCCCGGATCGCATTTGTACGTTTATTTTCGTCGGTCGGGGTTTTGTACGATTCGTACGGAAATGGTGTTTCCGTGCGAATCGTAATTCCATGTTTGTATATTTTGACGACCGGGTACGCGTCGGACGGAGAATATGCTCCGTCCGACGGTTCGTACCCGGTTTTTACAGGATCGTGATCGGCACCAAGGTGTCCTGATGTGCCCTTAACGTCGACCTTTGTTATGGGCTCACCTGAAATCCGATAAGCCCTCTCTCCATCTGCATTCGGACAGGCTCCTGTCCCTGCTGACAGCAGCGGAGTTAAACATATTTAATTGGCATTTTTCCGTTTCTATTTAAAAATACAGACATAGGACAAATGTTTTTCCGTCTGTATTTATGTGCAAAAATCCATTTAAATGGAAAACCGGGAGCCTTACTTATGAACACCTATATTACATCACTCACGACATGTTCAATGACATCATTAATAACATGACGGTGGGACCACCATGTAAAGGCTGGGGGAAAGGGACATCGCAATCCCTATGGCAGTGCCTGCGCAGGCACCGCCTCTATTGTAAAGATTCCAGTCCGACCACCCCCCTTACGGGCTCCTTGAGCCTGTCCAAGGCGTTGGTCTTTACCCCACCCTCTGCTGTCCGACTGTCGGTATGGTAATCTGGTGGTCATACCACGGTCCGCCCAATATCGTAATGAGGGCCACGGTGTTCAAGGCAAAAGTGAGGTACTCCTGAATACCATTTTGTTGGAATTAGAGCTGTTAAATTTCAACCTTTCCCGAAGAGCAGGCTGAAGTAACGAGTCCTGATGTGCCCTTAACGTCAACCTTTGTCATGGGCTCAGCTGAAATTCGATAAGCCCTCTCTCCGTCTGCATGCGGACAGGCTCTTCTCCTCTTTGCAGACAGCAGCAGAGTTAAACATATTTTATTGGCATTTTTCCGTTTCTCTTTATAAATACAACCATAGGAAAAATATTTTTCCGTCTGTATTAATGTGCAAAAATCAATTTAAACGGAAAACCAGGAGCCTTACTTATGAACACCTATATTCTATTACTCACAACATGTTCAATTACATCATTAATAACATCTCAGATGACATCTCAAATTACATAATTGACGACATGATTGATTACATCACTGAGGACATCATAAAATTAATGTGACAGTTTTTGTACCTTTATCAAACTAGAACGCTTCAGCGAGGTACATCTAGGTCTAATAGTCTAAAGTCTATTTGCTGCTAATGGGTGTAAGCTTTTGCAAGATGCTTGGCCTCCTAATGGGTCTTGGTGTTTGAAGGGAGTGAGCTCTCAGTGAATTGGTGTGCACAAGGCACAATTTACTATGTTAATTCCCATAGGAAGCATTTGCTGTAGCTATAGAAAAAATGGCTGAACTGAATTATATGAAAAAGGTATCCTTTGGACCAGGTAATTAAGTGCAAACGAAAGTTCTTCCACAAGTAACCTCATTCAGACCCTATAATTTCATTCATTCGTCCATGCCGAGGAAGATTGGAATACATATAATCAGAGAATACACAAAACAAGATTATAAACTTATAAAAGTCTGACTTCACAGGTTAATTTATTGGTTGTTCAACATATAATAAAAACAAAGAAGTTATTTCATACACACAGTAATTCAACATAAGTACCCTATAGTTTTAAATAAAAACAAAAGACCTAAGTTCATAAAAGTACAAAATCACAATCACTAAAAACCATAAGAAATGAGGGTCACTAATACAGACAAATACAATATGTCATAAGGAATATTACACATCCGTAGTAACAATATATAGGACGTAGCTATTGTGCAAGTCCCTCGTTCTTTTTAATCATTACATGAGAGTCAAGAGTTTGGTCTTGAAAAAGATGGAGATATAATTTAGCCATCGAAACGCGTCGACGCCTATCCTTCTACACAAATCTGTTTACATGGGCGACAGTTAACGAGTACTAAGCACGAAAGTACCTGGTTCTACGTCCTATATATTGTTACTACGGATGTATAATATTCCTTATGACATATTGTATTTGTCTGTATTAGTGACTCTCATTTATTATGGTTTTTAGTGATTGTGATTTGAAAGATGACCAAATCTACATGTTGCACACCATCCTGTGCAATCACATCGTGCCAACTCACTATATAGACTCAAACAGTGCGGGGAAACTGGAAATTCAGCCATGAGTGAGCCATGTGATGACCACACAGGACAACACCCTGATTGTGGCTCTGTTCAACCAGACACACAAGTAGCTCTGAGCATAACCAGGGACATGATGGGGGCACACTACTTGTTGCCACTGACAGATCGGGATGGAGCAGGAGGGAACAACACAGACACAGACCACAACATGACAGTCCACAATGGCCATTAGCCCATGACACCCACCATGTCGCACTTTGGGGCCCAAAGACTGGTGCACATTGTTGTCAGATGTCTAGGCCTCCCCAATCTGGGTGCATGCAATGGACACATTGATGAAGGCAGTCAGATCGGGCACACTGCTGTTCCCTCCCATGAGATTCCCCAGACTACCCCAATGCAGAAGAAACCTGAAGAGCACAACTCAGAATGCAATGGGAATGAACAGCATTAAAATCACCTTTGTAAGTACAGATATGGCGAATGCATGACACCGGCACCCAGCCCAGCAGCCACTTACATGTCAATGCATCACACTACCAACATCACATAGGCCAGCGCTGGCACAGGCTCTGTACACATGCAGCCATTCCCAGCCAAAGTCACCCTCCCCAAATGCTCAGCTCTGGCTTGCTGCTAATGCTCCTTCAAACGTGCATCCAGCTCTGGCTGTGTCACCGCCAAGATGTGGCCCATTAGTGGTGTCATGCTGCGCCGTGCCAAACGCCCAGTGCGAGGAAGCAGCCCCAAGGTCATCTCCGCCACGTTTTTTGCCAGCCGGCTGAAGTCATCTCACCTCTTGTGGCAGTGGGTGCGCCGTCTGTTTGAGACTCCCAGAGCTCGAACCTTCGCTGCAATGGTCCTCCACACGGCCTTACGCTGGTGTACCTTGAGCTGCAGGCATGGGAGACAAGAGGGAGAAATGATCAGTGACACAGTGTTATGTACCTTCATATATGTGTATAGCAGCACGATACAGACTCATCACAAATCCAACCAAATGTCAATCAGAGACTATAATACATCTCACATGGTACATCAGTATGGTAAAAGCAGATGTGAATGCATGCAGGTGTGAGGGGGAACACAGTCCCTGCACATCTCACACACATGCAGGATGCCAGCACTGAAACCCCTATGTAGCCTGCCCACATCTCCAGTCCATTGTTGGGTTGAGCAACACATACATCACATATCAACCTGTGTTTGGGGGGTGACCCACTGTGTCCAGGACTGCGCAGCCCCAATGTCCCTGCCCTGTGAATAGATAACTGTGTCATGGGTGTCACATTAAGGGACATGATCTCACAAATACAAAATGCCCTTCACAAGGGTGGTTGTGTGCAATCTACAGTACTGATATGGCCCATAGCTGGAGTGCAATGTGAAACGACTGATGTCATACTCTGTAAGTGAAGTGATGTGTCCTTGTCTTTGTGGATGGGGACTGTGCTGCCCAGCTGGGCTCACACTGAGATGGACTACAGGGGCACACACAGCCATCCAGCCAAGCAATCACTGTCCTGACTACAGCATGAGCAACCTTCTGTGTCACTGTATGGCTGACAACACAACACAGGTCACTCATACATACCTGTGCGGGGAGGCAAGCCTGTGGCATTGGGTACACACACCCTCCCCCTGGAGACAGCATGTCAGGCAGTGCATGACACTACCCCACACTCCCAGGCACCTACTGCATCAGTCCAACTACATGTGTGGCCCCCCTGCCCTACCCCCCCACTGTTGACGACTTACCACAACATTTGGGGTACCATATAGCCATGGGTACTGTGTGAGCACCTCGTCCACCAGGACCTCCAGCTCCTCGCTCGTGAAGGACTGGCACGGCTCTTCTCTGTCCTTGCCATCACTGTGGACATGAGACAACAGCGGTGGAAATGGGCGGTGAGGGGTCTCAGGCAGCAGTCCCTGGAGGCAGCAGCAGGTGAGGGGTCTCAGGCAGCAGTCCCTGAAGGCAGCAACAGGTGAGGGGTCTCAGGCAGTAGTCCGTGGAGGCAGCAGCAGGTGAGGGGTCTCTGGCAGCAGGTTCTGGGAGCAGTGGAAATGTGAGGCTCACTTCCACACATATATAGCCCCCTGGGGACGTTTCAAAGGTGCCAAGCTGCAGCAATTGGTGGTCCAGGTCTGCCTCTTTCAAATGCATCCAATGACCACCTCCGCGGTGGCGGAGCACGCCTACTGCAATCTTCAAAATTGCATCATGCCACCGCTATCGAGCTTCCCATTGGCTCTAGGGCAAGCTCCATGGTGGTGACACACCGCAGGGGCCCGGTGTGCGCTACTGCAATTTTTGCGGCGGAGCATGCCAACCCCCATCTCCCCATGTCTCCATGCCTATCACTACCGCACATGTGTGAATGGGGGTGCTGGTGACACACCGCCGGGGCCAGGCGGTAGCTACCACGATCTGGGTGCCATACATTGACACGAGGCACCGCCATTCAGGCGGCGGAGCATGCCAACCACCATTTCCATATGTCTCCATGCCTATCACTACCGCACATGTGTGAAGGGGGTGCTGGTGACACACCGCCTGGGCCAGGCGGTAGCTACCGCGATATGGGTGCCATACATTGACACTAGGCACCGCCCTTCAGGCGGCAGAGCATGCCAACCGCCATTTCCACATGTCTCCATGCCTATCACTACCGCACATGTGTGAATGGGGGTGCTGGTGACACACCGCTGGGGCCAGGCGGTAGCTACCTCGATTTGGGTGCCATACAATGGCAATGGCCATCTGGCAAACATCAATAGTGCACAGTGCCCACATGGTCAATGGCACATCACTGTGCACACAATGCCAATGTTCCATTTACTCCACTGATGGCTACACATGCCATGTTTGTGTGTGTGATTTCGTAGATTTGCCTATACTCACTCACATGTCACATATGGATTTGATGGTTGGGTAGGCAGGACAGTGTTGTTCTGGACTCTACAATGTGTACACATGTCAATGTGTTGAGGTGCAGTGACAATCACAGCAATGCTTGTCTCAATGAATGATGATCTATTTTGCATTGCCTCTCATGTCTGCTCATGCACACATTTGTCATTCCTGCGCCGACTGTGGTCATTGTGTGTTGGATGTGTGCTAGGTTGTAATGACGCATTAAGGTGTGACAGGTACAGCAGCTAGGTATGAGACAGTGGGTTTGATTTGTTAGACATATGCTGGATGCTATACTCCCAGGCGTGCCCATGTGAAATGTGGCCATCTCCCTATGTGCATTCACATTGACCAAGGTGGTGTTTGAGGTACTTGTCTTGTGTGAGTTGACAGGTGTGCCCTTTGTGTAGCTGAACGTGTCCCTACATGTAAGCTGGTCTGTTAGTCAATATTGATGTCAGTCATTGTTGTCGTTGTGTCATCCAGAACGTGATATGCTGTGCAAATCTCATGATGTATTGCATTGACATGTGTCCACTATCATCTCAAATAGGAGGAGGCCAAATTTGATTCGTCACTTGTCGGTGCTGGAGGACATGGAGGATGTTGCGATCATACGGAAATGCCATCTGGATAGAGCCACCCTGAAAACCCTTTGTGATCTGTTGGAGCCCCACCTGCAGCCTCGCCGGACATATCCAACAGCTTTCACCCCTACTTATAAGGTGATGGCGGCCCTGCATTTTTTTGCCACTGGATCGTTACAAGAAACAGTGGCCAGCGCTGGTGGGATGTCACAACCGATGTTCAGCATGGTGCTGCGCGATGTACTTTCCGCCATGATGATATACAAGGACAGATACATCCATTTCCCCAGGGGTGCTGAATTGCCAGCTGTGAAGGGAGACTTCTATCCCCTTGGACACATCCCCAGTGTTGTTGGTGCCATTGATTGCACCCATGTCGGGCTTGTGCCACCACAGGCAATTGAGCACATTTACAGGAATCGCAAGCATTACCACTCCATAAATGTGCAGGTGGTGTGCCTGGCAGATATGATCATCTCCCACATGTGTGCCAAATTCCTAGGCTCGGCCCATGACTCCTACATCCTGCGGAACAGCATTGTGCCCCAGCTGATGGCTAATCTGCTTCCCGAGCGTGCATGGATTGTGGGTGAGTATGCCTAGTCGTATGGCGTGCTGGGTGTGTGACCTGCTGCCCTCAGCCTTAGCGACATTGCAATGTCTATTTGTTTTTGTCATACCTAGGTGACTCTGCATATCCCAACCGTCCCTGGTTGCTGAGCCCACTGAGGAATCCCAGGACCACAGCTGACGTCCGCTACAATGAGGCACATGGGAGGACACGTTATGTGGTGGAGCGTACTTTTGGTCTGCTCAAGTCACGTTTCCGCTGCCTGGACAAGACCGGAGGTGCACTGGCATACTCGCCCGGGAAGGTGTGTCAGATTGTAGTGGCATGCTGCATGCTCCATAGCCTAGCCATTCGCAAGGAGATTCCCCTGCTCTTGGATGATGGTGAGGACCCAAGGCCCCAGCTCATCACACGCTACTTCACTTGAAGGTGGGTGACAATGTGCAACATACCCATTGTCAGCTGATATTGCTGTTGTCGTGAAGGGGCATGTGAGAATTGTAACAGCAGTCAGTTGTAGACTCAGCGGTGGTTGGCAATGTTTCTGGGACAGGTCATTTGGGAAGATCTACAGGACGTGTATGTTGACACTTGTTGCCCATTGTGACGTGTGCATGTTGGGTTATCCTGATGGTAGGGGTTGTGTGATGTCTGTGATGCCACACCCAGACCAGTGAAAGTAGTTCTGTTGTGTTTCCCTAGGTGCCTTCAAATTCTCCTTGCCTACATACAGCCCATGCTCCTGGTACATTGTGATTATGTTGAAGACTGTTCATCCTGAAATAAAGACGGTGCAGTCGTGACAACATGTGTGTAAGGATATTTTATCTGCAATGGTGAGATGCGAGGGGGGGTGTACATTTCCATTGGGGGGTGGAGCAGTGAGTTGACAGTTGTCAGTTGTGGTAAATGATATAATCGAGTAGTCACCACATTGATGTGGTGACCCAGTCCAACAGACAGATGCAATTCACAAGGCAGTGTGGGGAAGGACAGTCCAAAAAGTCAATGCAGTGGTGGACAGTGTTGCCATCATGGCCGGCTCCGTGACTGGCGTCTGGCAGGTGCTTTGTCTCCAGATACTCCCAGGGTCTTCTTAGGACGGCCCCTTTGTCGTTTGGCAGGGCCAGTGGGGTCTGAGGACTCACCCCTCTCCGTGGGCGCAGGGGAGGATGGTGAACTCTCATCCTGCGGCCCACCAGAGGGAAGTGGAGGTGTTGTTTGTGGCGCAGGCCTGTCCCTCTGTACCGCCACTTGCTGGCCCAAGAGGTCCACGATTTGTCCCATGCGGGTGTCGATGGACCTCATCAGCAGGATGAGCTCGTTCAACAGTTCGTCCGACCGGCCAGTTCGTCCCTGGGCCTGTTCGTATGCGCCAAGGACTCTGGTGATGTGTTCCAGGGATTGGGTCCCAGCCTCCTGGTGTCTGTGGGTGACCCTGTCCCTCCCACCTGTCCTGCTGCCACGGACCTGTTGCCTCACCACTGTGGGCACCCGCATCCTCTCCGTGCCCTCCTCCGTCGGTGGTTTGTGCTGGTCATCCTCTGGGACAGGGAGGGTGTTGCAGACAGCACTGATGGTGGTGGTGGTGGTATTGGCGGTGGCCGCCCAGGCCGTGACAGCAGGGTTCTGCTGTGAAGTTGATGTTGCCACAGATTTGGTGGAGGGA
Source organism: Triturus cristatus (assembly GCF_964204655.1). Lineage (NCBI taxonomy): Eukaryota > Metazoa > Chordata > Amphibia > Caudata > Salamandridae > Triturus > Triturus cristatus. The sequence continues at coordinate 79,149,742 of NC_140586.1, read as the reverse complement.
CGATGGGGTCCTGGGACCTGTTGCTCCCTGGCACACCAGATGGGCCAGCTTCGAGCTCATCGTCCATGGAATCCTAGGAGTCAACATCCGAGAGTCCATGTACCGGGGGGGAGACTGGCTCTGCAGGTTGCTGGTGTTGTCCTCTGCAGTGAGTTCTTGGTCACCTGGAGGTCAGATGGGAAATGGTCATTGAAGTGCACCCGGCAAACTTTGTGTTAGCTGTGTGTCATTCACTTTTTGTACACTGCACAATTGACAGATCATCATATTGTTTACTATGTGCATTAGTGTGCTTCCTGACATGATACAGTGGTACATGCATTACTTGTCCATGGTGTGAGGTGTCAAGGCATACCATGCGACCCGTGCACAATTAATGATTACAGGGACTTGTTGCCATCTAGGGCCTGGCACATGTTTTTAATTGAGGACTCATTGTTGATTTGTCTGACCTGGCAGACGTCACATCTGTCATAAACAACCTGAATGTATCAGGTAAAAGAACCTAACCTAAGAGAGAGAGAGGTGTCAGAAATCTATTGGATTCTGAAGTCCACCAAAAAGAGAGAAAGAAAAAGATTTTTTCTTTCTTGAGTCCCCTCACTCACCAGGGTTTCCCCACGGTGACATGCTTCATCATTGGGGTCCTCTCAGTCCTCTAAAGGGTGAGGCGTGCTGCGACTTGCGGATTACGTAGGAGCACTAAAAAGTACAAATTATGTGTAGTGCAAGTGAAAGTGTAGTGGAGTGGGATAAAGTGAATTAAAATAATTAGCTAGTGGGCCAAATACATTTTATTCTTGCTCCTAGCTAATAGGATTAAAAACGGGGTGATATGCTAAAGGCCCTAACTATAATGGATATGTGTACCTAGCATATAGTCAACTCCATATAGTCAACTAGTTTCGAGCTTCCCCGAGCTCTTCCTCAGGACTACACCGGGACCAGCCCAGTGTAAAAAAACACTCCTAGTCGACCTGATTAAGGTGCAAAAGTGAGACGCTGCAACTAATAGGCATGCGTTATAAGTAATACATACGTAAATAAACGTCAGGCAATATCTGTAGGGTACATAAAACACATATATTAAAGGAACAAAAGATCATTGGCATTGTTGTCAATTCAATTGTGATCACACTACACACAAGTGTTGGTACAGTCTTCACTCTTTTGTGCCGCTATGTGGTTCAAAGGAAGACGTTAAATAAAGAACATTCTCCATGCAGGCGCTGTGCTGAGAAGTGAATTAAAATGCAAAAAATGCAAAAAACCTCATGCGTCTGACACAACATAAAACACATACAAGACTGACTGTTGCAAGACATTACATACATTTCAAGACGCAAAAATGTGCCTCATGGTCAACGGAGGGGGTGTGGCGATCTCGTACACCTAGAAGCATGGTAAATTAGGTCGTTAATGGCATCGGGCTCCGTGTCTATGGCAGGCCCTTTTAAGGAAAAAACGGGAAAAAAAGAAATCAATCTCCGGGATTTTAATGGGCCGGGCTGATCTTCCCAAGCTGGCCTGGCACATGTTTTTAATTGAGGACTCATTGTTGATTTGTCTGACCTGGCAGACGTCACATCTGGTCATGGACTGGCCATTGTCATCTCCTGCATACCTTTGTCCTGTCATGTGCATGCATATCTTGATTTGTACCTCCACACATGCTTTCGTATTTTTCGAATGGTCCTTGTTGCACTTGCCCCGTGGAGATGCATATGTAAATAGGTGCTGTGCATGATTGTGCCTTGACTTTCTTCTACTTGTGCATTGGTGTGTCATACTTAGGTAGCTGTGACAGTTTCCTTAGCTTACCTGTGTGCACACTGAGCTTGGCAATGGGGTAGGTGTGCCTCTTTGTGCAATGAGAGGGCTGGTGATGTCATATGGAACCATTTAATTTGTGACGAATGGGTGGGTGCACGTACTGGCGACTTACCTGTAATGTGACCACATTTGGGTTTGTTATGTCACACGTGTGTGTGCGTGGTGGCGGCTTACATCCTGCTCAGTGGGGTCACATGACAGAATCATATGTCTACCTACCTGTAAGTTTGTTTGGTGTACTGCAATGGCTTCCAACTGCTTCGGGTGGGGTGGGGGAGGGCTCCATCCTGCTGAGGTGGGGGGCAGGGTGCATAGTGGGAGTAGTGGTACAGGCCTCCCATCCTCAAACACCCTCATTGTGAAGATGGTTACCAACCTGTAAGTTTGTTTGGTGTACTGCAATGGCTACCAACTGCTTCTGGGTGGGGTGGGGGGAGGGCTCCATCCTGCTGAGGTGGGAGGCAGGGTACATGGTGGGAGTAGTGATACAGGCCTCCCACCCCCAAACACCCTCATTGTGAAGATGGCTACCTACCTGTAAGTTTGCTTGGTGTACTGCAATGGCTTCCAACTGCTTCTGGGTGGGGTGGGGGAGGGCTCTATCCTGCTGTGTTCGGGGGCAGGGTGTATGGTGGGAGTAGTGGTACAGGCCTCCCACCCCCAAACACCCTCATTGTGAAGATGGCTACCTACCTGTAAGTTTGTTTGGTGTACTGCAATGGCTTCCAGCTGCTTCTGGGTGGCGTGGGGGGAGGGCTCCATCCTGCTGAGGTGGGGGGCAGGGGGCATGGTGGGAGTGGTAGTGCAGGCCTCCCACCCCCAAACACCCTCATTGTGAAGATGGCTACCTACCTTTAAGTTTGTTTGGTGTACTGTAATGGCTTCCAACTGCTTTTGGGTGGGGTGGGGGGAGGGCTCCATCCTGCTGAGGTGGGGGCAGGGTGCATGGTGGGAGTGGTGGTACAGGCTTCCCAACCCCAAACACCCTCAATGTGAAGATGGCTACTGTGAGACCGGCCTCACGGCGTAGGCCCTCCCGATCATCCAGCCGACCTGCAACCACCCCCAAGACACGGCATCTCCGACTCCGGCCGCCCCAGTCACACAGACTCGAGGGCCGGCCAGAGCCCCCGCCAGACTCGACACCCTACCACGCATGCCCGACCAAGGGAGCGGGAACCCCCCGAGCCAGACCGAAAGGCGCCAGCTCAGTCACACCTCGGATCGCCTTCCCCCGGGAGGGCTCGATCGGCCACCAGGCCCCTGTGGCGCAGGCGCCTCGCCTGCCGAGCGTCTGGGGTCCCTCCCAGACCCACCTGAAAAGACCAAAGGAGCGAGCGGCAGGAAATCCCGCCGAACCCCCTCAGTCACCAAGACCCCTCTCTGCGAGGACTCCGGACTTCAAAGGGCAGGGGGAGTATAATAAGGGGTGCCGGAGGGACGAATGGTAGAGAAGACCTGGAACCATCGGAGCCCCGCTGACGCTGTCGCGGCTCCCGAACACCGAACCACCTAGGCCTGTTGAGTGTCTCGCGGCCTCCAACCGTTGAACCATCTGAGCCCTGCTGACACGGTCGCGGCTCCCGATCTCCGAACCACCGGTACCTGCTGAGTGACTCGCGGCCCCCGACCATTGCACCACCTGAGCCCTGCTGACGAGGTCGCGGCTCCCGAACTCTGAACTACCTGTGCCTGCTGAGTGACTCGTGGCTCTCCCCTCAAGGAAGATTGGCAAAAGATCGCCAAGAGAAACAACACCCTCCAGCTCGAGGATTGTGAGCTGTCCGCAGGGTACCTTGCAGAGACACTATATTCAAAGACTGTCCCGCTACCCCCATTCCCCTACCACCGATTTGTAGTCTCTTGTGGCACTGATGTACTACTTGCAACTTGGATCATAAAGATCCCTTGAAGCCTTCGATAAAAGAACCTATCGTCTTACGAAGAAACACGTGTGGTGTCCCTCTGTTCGTAGTGTAAGCTCAGGGTGTGCGCGCCTGGTTCGGCCTACTTGGGAGAGGTGGGTCAAAGGGGTGGGTCAAGACATGTATCGAGCCCCTCTCCGGCGAACGCCTTTCCAACATTTGGTGGCAGACGACGGGATCCGAGCCGACACCGAAAGAGAGCGTGCAGTGAATGACTGACGCACTACCAAACAGAGATGGAAGGAGAAACCTCCCTGGGTGCCGCAGGTACCGAAATGAGCTCGACGTTCCGAGAAGATCAATTGGACTATTATACGCATAGAGAATTAAAACAATTTTGCAAAGACCTTGGAATCGCTACCACCTGATTAAGCACAAAGGAAGACTTCCAGAAAGTATTGAAGACCTGGGTCGAGACAGGGGCGTCCCCGACCCAAACAGAAGGAGATTCCGCCCATTAACCACGAAGCATCCCGGTGAGAAACAGCGGGCCAGAGGGGAACCTGTCCCCCGAGGAACTAGCAGACCGAGAGAGAGGCCGCAACCACGAACTGGAACTGGCCAAGCTGAAAATCGAGGGAGAAATAAAACTGGCCGAGAAAAAGTTAGCCGTTGAGCAGTTATGGCTACAAGGATGTGGTAAAGGAGTATTACAAAAACGACGATATCCAGCAGTGGTTTAAGGCGTACGAAGTCGCCATGACCTCTCACTGAGTCCCGCAGAAGGATTGGGGGGCTGGGCTATGGGGCCGGTTCTTAAGCGAAGGAAGAGATACCCTGCTGGATCTGCCCTCCACGGTCATGAACTCCTACAGCCACATGAAGGAAGCCCTCGTGGGCCGATATGAACTCACCCCCGAAATGTACCGGCAACGGTTCCGAGATTGCAAAAAGATACTGGGCACCACATGGGTAGAATACGTGAACTTTTACAGCCGGGCCTTGGACGGGTGGGTCAAGGGCAGCAAGGTCTCCACCTTCGAAGAGCTGTTTGATCTGATAGCTTGGGAACATTTAGCGGCCAATTGCTTTGTAGAACTGCGCCAACATCTCATGGACAGTAAACTCACCGACCCTCGAAAGCTGGCCGCCGAGGCTGACCGTTGGGTGAACACCCGGGCCACCCGAGGCCCCGTGGGAGACTACGGTCGCCACAGTCAAGGACCCCCCCGCCAGAGGGGGGGAGGAAACCAAGGCCGACCGAGAGACTTCCAAGGGGGGGCCCCGCACAGCCCTCCCAACAGCCCACCGGCGGCAGGTCCAGCCCCGTCCCCAGCCAGCACCAGAGCCCCGGGGCGGCTGGGGCCCCGAACCAGGACCACCTGCTTCCACTGCCAACAGCCCGGACACTACGCCAATGACCCCCAGTGTCCCCTGTATCAACGACCCGCAACAACCAACCCTCCGGCCTGGCAGATGGCCTGCGTGGCCCTGGGGGAAGAGATAGAGGACTCCGAAGAGTGGGAACCAGCTGCCATGGCCCTGGTCTCCCTTGGGGATCGAGAAATGGTCCCCGGAACACCCTTGCCCGCCAACACGAAGAAGTACCGACAGCAGGTGACCATCAACGGCCACCGAGTCGAGGGCCTCCGCGATACCGGAGCGAGTGTCACCGCGGTCCACCGCAACCTAATCTCTGAAGACCAGATCCTACCCGATGCCCTCTGTCCGGTCATATCCTCCGACAATTCCGAGAGCCTCTGCCAGATGGCTCTGGTGTCTTTCGAGTGGGGAGGAGTCTCCGGAGAATTGAAGGTAGCCGTCCGAACATCCCAGCCCGTAGACTGCCTCCTGGGCAACGACCTTGAGAGTTCCCCGTGGGGGCAAGTAGAACGAAGAGCCCATCTCGAGATGATGGGCCTACCCGAATGGGTCTGCGCCACCACGCGCTCCATGACCGCGCGATTGCCTCTCTCCGAGGGCGTCGAGGCTCTCCCACTGAACACTGTCCCCGAGAAACGGGACACCCTACCAGAGACGGACAGCCCTCCTCCGGAAGGAGAAGAAGACACTAACCCGGGCGAGGGGTCGGAACCTTCCGCCCCTGAGGCACTGACTGAGCTCGGAGAACTCCCCGAGATGGCCCAGTGGCGCTGTGAGGGAGGTCCCTCCCGTGAAGAATTCTGCCAAGAACAGGCCACCTGCCCTTCCCTCGTGGGACTCAGACAGCAAGCCGAAGCCCAGACCGCCGGTGACCGGTCCGGAACCCACTGGGTATATTGGGACAATGGCCTCCTATACAGCGAACAAAAGTCAGCCGAGCTAGGCACAGCCCGAGTACTGGTAGTACCCCTGCGCTTCCGAAGCCTCCTCCTGGGCCTTGCCCATGATGTACCCTTGGCAGGACACTTAGGCCAAGACAAAACATATCAGCGGTTAGTTACCCACTTCTATTGGCCCAAGATGCGAGCAAATGTAGAGGTCCACTGTAAATCCTGCCTCACGTGCCAGGGCAGTGGGAAAAGTGGCGGAAAGCGCAAGGCTCCATTACAACCCTTTCCCGTTGTGAGTATCCCGTTTGAGCGGGTTGGCATCGACATCGTGGGACCCCTGGATCCGAAGACCGCCCAGGGCCACAGATTTATCCTCGTCCTGGTGGACCATGCCACCCGCTACCCCGAGGCCATTCCCCTCCGCACCGTGACGGCTCCAGTGGTGGGCCGGGCTCTCATGGGGATCTTCTCCCGTGTAGGATTCCCCCGCGAGGTTGTGAGTGATCGCGGCACTAACTTCATATCCCGCTACATGAAGTCCCTGTGGCAGCAGTGCGGAGTAACATATAAGTTCACGACCCCCTACCACCCCCAGGGCAACGGCCTGGTGGAACGCTTTAACAGAACCCTGAAGGGGATGATCCTGGGCCTCGAGGAGCCCCTGCGCCGAAGATGGGACGTCCTCCTCCCTTGCCTCCTGTTCGCGTACCGGGAAGTTCCCCAAAAGTCCCTGGGGTTCAGCCCATTCGAACTACTATACGGACACCCCGTCCGGGGGCCCCTGAGCCTGGTCAAAGAGGCCTGGGAGACAAGCCCCCGGGGGACCCCCCCGGATGTGTTTCGCTACATCCTGGCGCTCCGCAACCAGACCCGGAAGTTCAGAGAACTCGCAGAAGCTAACCTCGAGGCCAGTCAAGAAGAAATGAAGCGCTGGTATGACCAGAACGCAACTCTGGTCGAGTTCCAGCTGGGCCAGCAGGTTTGGGTCATGGCCCCGGTGAAACCCTGCGCCCTACAAGACAAATGGACTGGCCCCTTCAAGGTGATCGAGCGGAAGAGTCAGGTCACGTACCTGATCGATGTGCAGTCCCCGCGGAACCCCCTCCGGGTTCTCCACGTGAACCGTCTCAAGCCCCACTTTGTGAGAACGGAGTTGAGTTTGCTCCACCGACGATGGAGCGGAAGAAGACACTGAACCCCTGCCCGACCCCCTGTGCGCTAAAGAAATAGATGGCTCCGTGGAGGGAGTGAAACTGTCGACCACCCTCACCCCCCAACAGTCCGACGACTGTCGCCAGCTGCTCAGACAATTCGCAGACCTCTTCTCCCTAATCCCAAGGGTCACCGACTGGTGTGTCCACGACGTGGACACCGGAGACAGCCCACCTGTGAGACACCGAGCCTACCGGGTGCCTGACCGGGTCCGCACCTGCATCAAGACCGAAGTACAGAAGATGTTGACCCTGGGAGTGATCGAACCCTCCGATAGCCCCTGGGCCAGCCCGGTAGTCCTGGTCCCGAAAGCGGCCGCCCCTGGGGTCGCCCCCGAACTAAGATTCTGTGTGGACTACCGGGGGCTCAATGCGGTAACCCGAGCGGACGCCCATCCTATCCCCCGCGCCGACGAGCTCATCGACCGCCTTGGGGCCGCTCGTTTCCTCAGCACCTTCGACCTGACCTGCGGGTACTGGCAGATTGCACTCACAGAGGGAGCAAAGGAACGCTCCGCCTTCTCCACACCCGATGGACACTACCGCTTCAGGGTCATGCCGTTCGGAATGAAAAACGCCCCGGCCACCTTCCAGCGGTTGGTAAACAAAGTCTTGGCCGGACTCGAGGAGTTCAGCGCAGCGTACCTTGACGACATAGCAGTATTCAGCTCTCAATGGCACGAGCATCTCCAGCACCTCCGGCACGTACTGCTAGCCCTGCGCCAAGCCGGCCTAACCGTGAAGGCCAGCAAATGTCAGCTCGGGCAAGGCTCCGTGGTCTATCTGGGACATCAGGTGGGCAGCGGGCAGGTCGCCCCCCTCCAACCAAAGATCGACGCCATCAAGTCCTGGGAGCCCCCCACCACTCAAACGGAAGTCCGGGCCTTCCTGGGCCTCACAGGATACTACCGGAGGTTCATTAAAAACTATGGTAGCCTCGCAGGGCCCCTCACGGAGTTGACCCCCCATGCCAGCAAGCGTTCGACGCCTTGAAAACCGCCATGTGCACCGCCCCAGTACTCAAGGCCCCCGACTACTCCCAAGAGTTTGTGGTCCAGACCGACGCATCCGAACACGGCATCGGGGCCGTCCTCTCGCAGTTCAACGACAAGGGCATAGATCAGCCTATAACCTTCATCAGCCGAAGGCTACTGCCTCGAGAACAGCATTGGAGTACCATGGAACGAGAGACCTTCGCCATAGTCTGGGCCCTCAAGAAACTACGGCCCTACTTGTTCGGAACCCACTTCCGAGTGCAGACGGACCACCGGCCCTTGCGGTGGCTGATGCAGATGAGAGGAGAGAACCCCAAGCTATTACGATGGTCAATCTCCCTCCAAGGGATGGACTTCACTGTCGAGCATCGCCCCGGGACGGATCATGCCAACGCCGATGGCCTGTCCCGATTCTTCCGCTTCAGCGAGGAGAACCCCCCAGTGGATGGGTAGTTCTCCACGCCTTTCAGCTGGGGGGATGCGTGTGAGACCGGCCTCACGGCGTAGGCCCTCCCGATCATACAGCCGACCTGCAACCACCCCCAAGACACGGCATCTCCGACTCCGGCCGCCCCAGTCACACAGACCCGAGGGCCGGCCAGAGCCCCCGCCAGACTCGACACCCTACCACGCATGCCCGACCAAGGGAGCGGGAACCCCCCGAGCCAGACCGAGAGGCGCCAGCTCAGTCACACCTCGGATCGCCTTCCCCCGGGAGGGCTCGATCGGCCACCAGGCCCCTGTGGCGCAGGCGCCTCGCCTTCCGAGCGTCTGGGGTCCCTCCCAGACCCACCTGAAAAGACCAAAGGAGCGAGCGGCAGGAAATCCCGCCGAACCCCCTCAGTCACCAAGACCCCTCTCTGCGAGGACTCCGGACTTCAAAGGGCAGGGGGAGTATAATAAGGGGTGCCGGAGGGACGAATGGTAGAGAAGACCTGGAACCATCGGAGCCCCGCTGACGCTGTCGCGGCTCCCGAACACCGAACCACCTAGGCCTGTTGAGTGACTCGCGGCCTCCAACCGTTGAACCATCTGAGCCCTGCTGACGCGGTCGCGGCTCCCGATCTCCGAACCACCGGTGCCTGCTGAGTGACTCGCGGCCCCCGACCATTGCACCACCTGAGCCCTGCTGACGAGGTCGCGGCTCCCGAACTCTGAACTACCTGTGCCTGCTGAGTGACTCGCGGCTCTCCCCTCAAGGAAGATTGGCAAAAGATCGCCAAGAGAAACAACACCCTCCAGCTCGAGGATTGTGAGCTGACCGCAGGGTACCTTGCAGAGACACTATATTCAAAGACTGTCCCGCTACCCCCATTCCCCTACCACCGATTTGTAGTCTCTTGTGGCACTGATGTACTACTTGCAACTTGGATCATAAAGATCCCTTGAACCCTTCGATAAAAGAACCTATCGTCTTACGAAGAAACACGTGTGGTGTCCCCCTGTTCGTAGTGTAAGCTCAGGGTGTGCGCGCCTGGTTCGGCCTACTTGGGAGAGGTGGGTCAAAGGGGTGGGCAAGACGTGTATCGAGCCCCTCTCCGGCGAACGCCTTTCCAACAGCTACCTACCTGTAAGTTTGTTTGGTGTACTGCAATCGCTTCCAACTGCTTCTGGGTGGGGTGGGGGGAGGGCTCAATCCTGCTGAGGTGTGGGCCAGGGGGCATGGTGGGAGTGGTTGTGCAGGCCTCCCACCCCCAAACACCCTCATTGTGAAGATGGCTACCTACCTGTAAGTTTGTTTGGTGTACTGCAATGACTTCCAACTATTTCTGGGTGGGGCGGAGGGAGGGCTCCATCCTGCTGAGGTTTGGGCCAGGGGGCATGGTGGGAGTGGTAGTGCAGTCCTCCCACCCCCAAACAACCTCCCAGGGACGATTTCTACCTACCTGTTAGTTTGAAGAGTGTAATGTAATTGCTGACACATGCTTCTGGGTGGGGTGGGGGAAGGCTCCATCCTGCTGAGGTGGGGGGCAGGGGGCATGGTGGGAGTGGTAGTGCAGGCCTCCCACCCCCAAACACCCTCCCAGGGAAGATGTCTACCTACCTGTAAGTTTGATGAGGGTAATGTGATGGCTGACACAGGCTTCTGGGTGGGGGGGTGGAGGGCTCCATCTTGCTGATGCTGTGGGACAAGGGAGCCTGGTGGGAGTTGCAGTGCTGTCTGCCTGTACACATGCCCCCATGTTAATGTTGGTAGCTACGTTTGGGGTGAATGGGAGTGGGTGAATGTTGGATCTGTGAGACATGTTTTTGTGAGTGTGTGGTGCAGATGGATGGAATTTGTCCTAGGTGGTGTAGCTTTGTAGTTGTGCAAGACTGTACATAGCAGATTGGTGGTAGTCACTTGTTTGTACTTACCAGCCTCCACTCCGCCGGCTACGCCTGTGAGACTCTCCGGATGCAGTATGGCAAGCACCTTCTCCCATGGTGTGAATGGTTTTTGTGGAATGGGAGGGCCACCGCCAGTCCTCTGAGCCAGCTCACGGTTCTTGCTCCTCCTCTCCTTGACAACCCTCTTCAGATCATGCTACCGCTTCATGATCTACTTTTTTGATCTTGGAGTGGTCCCACCTGCATTGACCCTTTGGACTTTCCTTGCCCACATTTGTGTCCTTGTGGCTAATGGTGTCTGTTGGACCAGGCTACCAAAAAGCTGTGGTTCCACTCTGACTATCTCATCTACCATCACTCTCTGTGAATTTGGGCATTTTCTGTGTGGCCATGGTGTGTGGTGTGCAATGTGGTTGTGGGTGCAGGAGTGTGAGTGGTGGGTGTGGTTGTGATGTGGATGGTGTGTGTTGTGCAGTGGGGTTAGTTGTGCAGGGGTGGAAGTGGTGGTGGTGCTGTGTGTGGTGTGGCTAGTGATGTTGTGTTCTTTGCCTCTCCTTTCAGCTGGGGTGTGTATCCCTTCTCTCATGGAGTATTGCAAAGGATTGTGGTCAGGGAAGGGGCTAGTTTTCTGCTCAGCTATGTGGGTGTGTCCAATTGGGATATTGCTGTCAGATGTGTTGTCCTGGGATTTGTATATTTCTTTTTGCCATGTGGTTGTGTCAGTGGGGTGTGTTTTGTGTATTTGGGGGCCATGGATAGTTTTCTGTGTGCACTTTTTGGCCTTATTTTGGATTTTTTGCTTCGTCCGTCATATTTTTCGCGGTTTGTCTGCAGCGGTGGCTATGCTGCAGCTCTTCCGCTGGCTCTCCCATTCACCCCTTTGTGCGACCGCGGCGGTCGGAGACAGCAGTACGTACTGCGGGACCGTCGGGGATATCCTAATTTCCTGTGCGGTGTCTCCTCTATACTTGCAGCGGGTTGGTGTTTTTCCACTGCGAATCTGACCGCCGTGGACGGATTTTGGCCATCTCTGCCCGCTACGGGTGTTTTTTCTTGGCCCCGTTCGGCGCGGTCGGTGGTTTTTGGCAGTTGATCCTAATTTGGCCGCCGGTTTTTCCACGGTGCCGGCGGGCGGTTGTTTTTAGCTTCCATGGCTGTCAGGGAGCTTTTCCGACCGCCATCCTAATGGTCCCCTAAGTGTCCAGATATGCTCTGACTGGCCACTTCAAAGGACACAAGTTGACCCTGATTGGTTGTCCACAACCTGAACCACATTTTCAGGCCATTCCAGGATGCATGGACAGGGTCCCTGAGTGCTGAAAATGAGTTAAGAAAATATATAAGAGCAGGGTGAGTACACCCTCACACCAAGCGGCATGTGGGGTCGGCATAACCAAAGAGACCGACTCTACCCCTTAAATGGCTGGCCACCACATGGACGACATTATATTGTGGCAGCAATTACAGGACTCAGGGATATGGTCCTAATTTAAATTCATGTAGTGAAAGTCTGTTTGTGAGGTGCACAAAAAGAGCACATAAAATGGTGATAAAAATGTATTCACAATACAAATATGTTGGTGGTAGCATCGTAATTTTAGGAAATATGGTGTGTTCCTAGGTGAGTTGGCTGATCCTCTGTTGCGATTTGATGAATCATGTTTAAGAGAAAACTGTCTTCTCTCATGATTTTCTCATAGAGGTTATGGAAGGTGGACCACAAGCTAAAACTAGGGAACATTTTCTGTAAGTTCACACCTTCTTCCTCAGTCAGGAAAATATAAAGCGTGACATTCTGAGTAAAACCTGCACGTTCAACAGCAGCAGATTTTCTGTTGATTCCCAAGTGTTGCACTGCAGCTTCCAACAGTGTTCTCATGAAAACAGAGCTAATATTCTGTATTTATGACAAAGCTGTGGCACACCAGAAGGCACCTTGATGGAAAATAGGCTGTAACACTTTAAAACATTTCCTTTAGAACTGAATACAATTAGGGGGTTCATTATATCATAGAAATTATGGTTAGTCCTCTAGAAAGCGAAAATGAGGACACATTTTCTCTGAGTTCTCAAATATCTTCCTGATCCATTTCAGTAAAACATTCGGCCATGCAGAGTGAAACATGCACTTTCAACACCAGCAGCAGTCTGTCTGTTAGCTCCCTCATAATAAAAAGCATCATCTTCTCAGAGGTCTAATGAACAACTAGAGTGCTAACATTTGGGCCCTTGTTACGATGCCGGTCGGATGAGTTGCCGACCGCCATTGCAGCGCGGTTAGGGTAACAGTCGCACCACTATATTTTGATACGATCGATATGTAGGTGGTTGGGAACACACCTTTTTCTATTGCAGCTTGTGCTGCAGCCCAGAAAAGGGTTGCAGCACAAGCCTATGGCAGTGCCTGTGCAGGCACCGCCTCTATTGTAAGGATTTCAGTCCATCTACCACCACTACGGGCTCCTTGAGCCTTTCTGAGGCGTTAGTCTTTCCCCCGCCCTCTGCTCTCCGACTCTCGGTATTGTAATCTGGCGATCATACCACGGTCCGCCCAACATCGTAATGAGGGCCACAGTGTTTAAGGCAAAAGTGAGGTAGTCCTGAATACCATTTTGTTGGAATAGGAGCTGGTAAATTTCGACCTTTCCCGGAGAGCTGGCTGAAGTAAATGAGCACGGAGCATGTTAATGAGATGGTCATAAAAAGCAGAGGATTAACAATGAGAGAAGGTGTGTGGATGTTTAGCAATTAGAGCCATGATGTATTTTTTAAAGGGGCTAAAAATAGTTCAAGAGAGACACAGAGATGCATGCATAAGTACAACATCCCCTTTCCCACATCTGTTTGCTCAGACTACCCATCTTCTCAGTCACTTAACAGCTCCCTAGTTTTAAAACGGCACAATATTGATGTATATACATACATATGCACACACACATATATATGTATATATATGTATGTATGTATGTATATATATATATATATATATGCAAAAAGGAAGCAGAGAACTCTGGGTAGTTCTCAAGTTTAGGTGGAAAGCAGCTCCTGTATGGAGCACTCTCAACACCAGCGACACTCTAGATCTGCTCACCTCAAATGTCTGTTTTTCTATCAAAATCTTTAAGCATAGGATTAGCACAGTGCCATCCACGCCCAGATAGAAACGGACAAAGTCTTTTGCCATTTGTACAGCATATATAGACGAATCTTTGCGAAATTTTCAAAAACTTTTGGCCAGCTCCGGGCCGCTCCTATCCTGAAAGTCTCTGGATGATTCGTGTAGCGGGGGCTGAGAAAAAAGGGGGGTCCCAAAACGTGTTTTCCCCATGCAATTTCCCATAGGACCTTTCGCCGCAGCTACAGCCCGAACTGCTGAATGGAATTACACCAAATTTGGCAGAAAGGTAGACCTTGGTTCAGAGTCGTGCCTTTTGCTTAAATGGTGTAAATCCGTTCAGTAGTTCCTGAGAAAATCAAAAGTAAAATCACATATATATCTGGGCGGAGCCTAACCACACATCTCATCGTGAGATCTGATTGGCTGTCAGCACTTCATCCAAGAAGTGTTGGCAGCCATCTTGGGACCAATATACACGATAGCACCTCATTAAAAAGCATTGCAGTTAATAGAAGGTTTTAAGACTTTAGTTACATTATAAATCATTTGTTGATGGTACCATCCTCATTTTAGGAATTGTGGTATGTTCTAAGGTGATTTTACCATGTGAAAAAGCCTTCTGCTGGGAGATCCATGAGGTTTGGAAGGTGATCTATAAGCTAAACTGAGAGCATATTTTCTGTAAATTCACATTATCTTTGTCAGTCTTGTGAAAATGAAGTCTGGCATTCTCAGTAAAACATGTACATACAACAAGGGCAGAGCCTGTCAGTTGATTCCTTTGTGTTCTACTGCAGCTTCCCAGAGTGTTCCAAAGAACAACTAGAGCGCTAACAGTCCTACTTATGATAAATGTATGGCACACCTGAAGCCATCTTGATTGGAATAAAGTGGTAACTCTTAAAACATTTCATTTAAAAAGGAACAAAATGAGGGGCTTCATTTTGCCATAGAAAGTATGATTAGTGCTGTAGAAAGAAAAATTAGGGCACATTTTGATTGACATCTCAAATCCTCTTCTATTTCATTAAAAAATTCTGACAAGCAGACTGAAACATGCGCTTTCAATACCAGCAGCAGACTTCCCTGATGAGCAGTAGCTTTACTACAGTGATCTAATGAGCAACTAGAGTGCTATTATTCAGAATTTATGGCAAATGTGTGACACATCTGAATGCCTTCTTGATGGAACCAAAGTAAACAAGCATTGAAAATGCAATAGGTCTCGCCCTCGTTTAAGTTAAAGCAATTCTGTTTGTAATTAGGTGGCTTTTTAGCTTCGCTTTTATTAGTGTTTTTCAAACTTTCATGTACACAACATGCATATGCATGCATATATGTATATGTATGCATGCATTTATATTTGTATTTATATAGATATGCAGATTATATATATGTATGTATATATACACATACATATATAAATGCATATGCATATATATGCATATATATATATGTACATATGTGTGCATGTAGAGAGAGGTAGAGGTGTAGAGGTGTAGAGGTAGAGAGGTAGAGGTAGAGAGGTAGAGAGTAGTAGAGAGAGAGGTAGAGAGTAAAGGATGAGTAATAGAGTAGAGAGTGAGTAGTAGAAAGTAGTAGAGAGTAGTAGAGAGAGTAGCAGAGAGTGAGTAGTAGAGAGTAGTAGAGTGAGTGGTAGAGAGTGAGTAGTAGAGAGTAGTAGAGAATGAGTAGTAGAGAGTGGGTAATAGAGAGTGAGTAGTAGAGAGTAGTAGAGAATAGTAGAGAGTGAGTAGTAGAGTGAGTAGTAGAGAGTGAGTAGTAGAGAGTGAGTAGTAGAGAGTAGTAAAGAGTGAGTAGTAGAGAGTGAGTAGCAGAGAGAGTAGTAGAGAGTAGTAGAGAATGAGTAGCAGAGTGAGTAGTAGAGAGAGTAGTAGAGAGTAGTAGAGAGAGAGTAGTAGAGGATGAGTAGTAGAGAGTGAGTAGTAGAGAGTGAGTAGTAGAGAGAGAGTAGTAGGGAGTAGTAGAGTAGTAGAGAGTGAGTAGTAGAGAGTAGTGGAGTAGTAGAGAGTGAGTAGTGGAGAGTAGAAGAGAGTGAGCAGTAGAGTGAGTAGTAGGGAGTAGTAGAGAGTGAGCAGTAGAGTGAGTAGTAGAGAATGAGTAGTAGAGAGTAGTCGAGAGAGAGTAGTAGAGAGTGAGTAGTAGAGAGTAGTGGAGAGTGAGTAGTAGAGAGTGAGTAGTAGAGAGAGAGTAGTAGGGAGTAGTAGAGTAGTAGAGAGTGAGTGGTGGAGTAGTAGAGAGTGAGTAGTAGAGAGAGAGTAGTAGAGAGTGAGTAGTAGAGAGTAGTGGAGAGTGAGTAGTAGAGAGTGAGTAGTAGAGAGAGAGTAGTAGGGAGTAGTAGAGTAGTAGAGAGTGAGTAGTAGAGAGTAGTGGAGTAGTAGAGAGTGAGTAGTGGAGAGTAGAAGAGAGTGAGTAGTAGAGTGAGTAGTAGGGAGTAGTAGAGAGTGAGTAGTAGAGAGCGAGTAGTAGAGAGCAAGTAGTAGAGAGTGTGTAGCAGAGAGTGAGTAGAGAGTGAGTAGTAGAGAGAGTAGTAGAGAGTGAGTAGTAGAGAGTAGTAGAGTAGTAGAGAGTGAGTAGTAGAGAGTAGTAGAGAGTGAGTAGTGGAGAGTGAGTAGTAGAGAGTAGCAGAACGTGAGTAGTAGAGAGAGAGTTGTAGAGAGTAGTAGAGAGTGAGTAGTAGAGAGAGTAGTAGAGTAGTAGAGAGTGAGTAGTAGAGAGTGAGTAGTACAGAGAGTAGTAGAGAGTGAGTAGTACAGAGTGAGTAGTAGAGAGTGAGTAGTAGAGAGTGGTAGAGAGCGAGTAGTAGAGAGTGAGTAGTGGAGAGTGAGTAGTAGAGAGCGAGTAGTAGAGAGTGTGTAGTAGAGAGAGAGTAGTAGAGAGTGAGTAGTAGAGAGTAGTAGACTGAGTAGTAGAGAGGGAGTGGTAGAGAGAGAGTAGTAGAGTAGTAGAGAGTGAGTAGTAGAGAGTAGTAGAGTGAGTAGTAGAGTAGTAGAGAGTGAGTAGTAGAGAGTGAGTAGTAGAGTAGTAGAGAGTGAGTAGTAGAGAGTGAGTAGTAGAGAGTAGTAGCGAGTGAGTAGTAGAGAGTGAGTAGTTTAATTTAAAAGGAACACAATGAGGGGGTTCATTTTCCCATAAAAATTATGATTAGTGCTGAAAAAACAAAAATTAGGGCACATTTTGACTTCTCAAATCCTCTTCTATTTCATTAAAAAATTCTGACATGCAGACTGAAACATGCACTTTGAATACCAACAGCAGACTTCCCTGGTGAGCAGTAGCTTTACTACAGGGATCTAATGAGCAACTAGAGTGCTACTATTCAGAATTTATGGCAAATGTGTGACACATCTGAATGCCTTCTTGATGGAACCAAAGTAAACAAGCATTGAAAATGCAATAGGTCTCGCCCTCGTTTAAGTTAAAGCAATTCTGTTTGTAATTAGGTGGCTTTTTATCTTTGCTTTTATTAGTGTTTTTCAAACTTTCATGTACATAACATGCATATGCATGCATATATGTATATGTATGCATGCATTTATATTTGTATATATATAGATATGCAGATTATATATATGTTTATATATGTATGTATATATATATATTCACTGAAGAAACCATAGGTTTCAGGCACGTTATAGTTAGCTGGACTTTTCACTCGTACAAAACCATTGAAATTCCCCCGTTATAGTGAGTTCAGCTAACTATAACTCGCGTGCCCGTAATGCACTGCTGATGACGTCACATATTACATCACTCACGACATGGTCAGTGACATCACTGATGACATCACTGATGACATCTCAAATGACATCATCCAGTGAATGTGTGTTTTTCTGAAAATTACATATGTTTTATATATGTATATCTCAAGGTCGATGGAAGAATAAATGGGTATATAAGTGTCTAAATGGATGATTTGTTTTTGCAAAAATTGATTGTATAACTGACAGATTAAGTGTATCTTAGTGAATACATGGCTTAGTGAGTAATGTTTAAATATGTAAATATCTGTATCAGTCTCTCACTTTGTGTATAAGTGGCTGCATGGGTTGGTGAGTAGCTACAGGAGTGTCTATATAGGTTATTAGTTGGTTTTTTGAGTATTAGTATGAGTGTCTGAGTGTCTGTATGGTTCGGAGGGGGTATTACGTAGTGCATAGGTGCATGAATGAGTGACTCACTGTTTGTATGTGTTGAAGACAGCATGTGTGCAGGACTGTCTGGGTGGATGAGTGTGTGCATGGGTGTGTTAGTGAGTGAATGACTGTCTCAATAGTGTCTTTATGAGTAACTACATATGTTTTAAACTAGTATTTGTGACTATTGGTGTATATAAGTGAGTATATGTGAGAGTGAGAGATTGGAAGTGTTCCTGTATGAATAAGTATGTGTTTCTATAAGTGATTGTTTTTAAAGACTAAGTATGTGTAAGTTTCTGTAGAAGTAAATGTGGTGGTGTGTGTATAACTGTATATGCAAGTAAATGGATGTTTGATTCTTTATTAGCATGAATGACTATGTGTGTGAGTAACTCTATGGATGAGTGGCGTTGTGTAACAGGATGTATCGGTGTATGAGTACATATAATGAGTGAGTACATGTATGAGTGACTGTATAGGACTGTTGGTGAATGAGTGTATGTGTATGTGGATCTTAGAATTACTGAATAGGTTGTTGTAACTGGTATTGGTATGTCCATTGTTTTGAAAATTTTAGTTTCTATTTTTGAATGTGTGTATCAAAGGTTATATTAGGGGGAGAGGAGGTCCGCCACTCTATCACAAGGATGATGTCATCAGTGATGTCATTTGAGATGTCATCAGTGATGTCATGAGTGATGTCACTGACCATGTCATGAGTGATGTTATATGTGACGTCATCAGCAGTGCATTGCGGGCGCGCGAGTTATAGTTAGCTGAACTTACTATACCGGGGGAATTTCAATGGTTTTGTACGAGTGAAAAGTCCAGCTAACTATAACGCCCCTGAAACCTATGGTTTCTTCAGTGAATTTCTAAGGTTTTTTAAATGCTAATTCCTAACTATAACGTGCCTGAAACCTATGGTTTTTTCAGTGAATTTCAAAGGTTTTTTAAATGCTAATTTCTAACTATGCCTACAGAGGTAGCACATGTGAAGAAAGAAGAAAAAACGCACAGAAAGAAAAAAAAGAAATGCAGAAAGAAGCAACAGAAGTCCTCAAAGACGAAGAAAAGTGCAGGAAGAAGGATAACGTGCAGAAAGAACAAACAGAAGAGCAGAAAGAAGCCTTGTTGCAAAATCATCCTGTACCCTCAACTTTTTCAGACGGATACTGGTGGTAACTGAGTCTGACTAACCAGTCCTAGAGCCAGTGCTATGTTAAAAGACACTCAGAATACAGTGACAACACCTACATACACTAGGGAACACTATGCGTTGGGGGTCCCACTGTGATTAGCATGACCTCCTCTGTAAGCCCCTAGTATATAATAGGGCAGGGGATTAAAACCACCTCTTAAAACGTGCCACAGGGTGTGTTTGCACACGTCACCTCAGGCCCCGTACCCTCCCTTCCCCACTGTGTAAACACGCCCTGTGGCCGTTTTAAGTTGGGAGATTAAGTCCCCTTGAATCCTGAGGGTCCCTAGGGTCCAACTAGACCACTAGTTACCTCCATTAAACGCCACAAAGCTGCGTTGCAGAGAGATGTAAAAAGGGGCATGGCCTAGACCACCTCTCTGCAACGCAGCGCAGTGGCGCTTACTGGAAGCACCTGGTGGGCTAGTTGGCCCCCAGGGTCCCTCAGGATTGAAGGGGAATTATTTCCCCAACTTAAAACGCGCCACAGGGCGTGTTTGCACACGTTAACTCAGTCCCCGTCCCCTCCCTTCACCACTGTGTAAACACGCCCTGTGGCCGTTTTTAGTTGGGAGATTAAGTTCATTTGAATCCTGAGGGTCCCTAGGGTCCAACTAGCCCACTAGGTACCTCCAGTAAGCGCCACAGAGCTGCGTTGCAGAGAGGTGTAAAAAGTGGCACGGCCTGAACCACCTCTCTGCAACGCAGCTCAGTGGCGCTTACTGGAAGCACCTGGTGGGCTAGTTAGCCCCCAGGGGCCCTCAGGATTGAAGGGGAATTATTTCCCCAGCTTAAAACGCGACATAGGGTGTGTTTGCACACGTCACCTCAGGCCCCGTCCCCTCCCTTCCCCACTGTGTAAACATGCCCTGTGGCCGTTTTAAGTTGGGAGATTAAGTCCCCTTGAATCCTGAGGGTCACTAGGGGCAAAATAGCTCACTAGGTACGTCCAGTAAGCGCCATTGCAGAGAGGTGTAAAAAGGGGCACGGCCTGCACCACCTCTCTGCAACGCAGAGCAGTGGCGCTTACTGGAATCACCTGGTGGGCTTGTTGGCCCCCAGGGTACCTCAGGATTGAAAGGGAATTATTTCCCCAACTTAAAACGCGCCACAGGACGTTTGCACATGTCACCTCAGGCCCCGTCCCCTCCCTTCACCACTGTGTAAACGCGCCCTGTGGCCGTTCTAAGTTGAGAGATTAAGTCCCCTTGAATCCTAAGGGTCCCTAGGGTCAAACTAGTTCACTAGGTACCTCCAGTAAGCGCCTCAGAGCTGCGTTGCATAGAGGTGTAAAAAGGGGTGTGGCCTCAGAACACCTGTCTGCAACGCAGCTCCCTGGCGCATACTGGAGATACCTGTTGGGCTAGTTGGCCCTCAGGGACCCTCAGTATTGAAGGGGAATTAATTCCCCAACTTACAACTGGCCAGGGGGCGCGTTTGCAGAGTGCTGCAAGGAGGGGTCGTGGCCTCCGGCGCAATGCCGGTCTTTTATTTTTTTTATTTTTTTAAGAAGGCGGCTGTGTGCCCCCCTTCTTTTTCTAATTTATTGGCCCTGGGGACCCCATCCCCCAGGGCCTGCACCCTAATTTTTTTTGTTGAAAAAAATTAATTTGGAAGGGGGCCGCGTGGCCCCCCTCCCAAGGCCTTAATCGGCCCCGGGGACCCCAACCCCTGGGTCATGGCCCTTTTTTTTTTTAACTCTTTAGGAGGGGGGCTGCGGTGCCGCCCTCCTCAGGCCATTTATGGCCTCGGGGACCCCATCCCCCGGGGCAGGCATTTGTTTTTTATTATTTAAAAAAATATATGTATTTATAGAAACACCTTGGACATACTGGACAAACCGTATGTACCTATAACCATGACGATTTGCGTGATATTCATTAAAAGGCGACTATGCATACAATGAATCCACGTGCAATGTTTTTACACCGCTAGTGAAGCTCTGACTTGTCTGACGCCCTACCGTGCCTAATCCCGGCGCCCCCGCCGGTGGGTACTCTCCAAGTAGACACCCTTGTCATTTATTTATACAAACATGGGTAGCTATTGACGGGCACATTTAATACACACGCACACCAAGCCATTTAAAGGGGATGCGACAAAAATTCGACCAAACTATGCAAGAAACCCCCCTCACGGTTAATAAAACACACATCCACCGCCGGATGTGTAATACCTTTTATTTTACTCTTGTGAAAGGAGACGAACCTCACTTGAGAGTCACAGCGTGCTCCTGGCTGAGCCCAATGGTGTGTTACACCCACCAGTGCCCGCCGAGTGCCACACACCTCTGTGTTGTATTCCACCAGCTAGTGCGTATGCTATGACACTCTCTAGCCCATGTGCACTGTAACACCACCCCGTGAATATGTCATGCCACACTTGCCTTCGCACGGGTTATATTGCCCCATCTAACGTGCCTTCCTCGATGCCTATGTTATAACGCACAGCGCTATGCCATACATATTACAATCTGGGATCCATATCTTTGTCACAGTGCATATGCAATGTTACACTCCCCAGCACATATTTTATATTACAACTTTAGAGACTAGTTAGGTTACACAACACTGCCCTGTGCATATTACACTCCAAGGCGCATATCGCATAGCACGCGCTAGTGCCTGTGCTATCTCGCGCTCTCCAATGAATCTGTCATTGCGCACAATGTATTGCATATTATATTTCACGCCCCGGTTCATATTATATCACACTTTTTGGTGCATAGTTTATACCATATACTATATCTAGTTTTCATTTTCAATCGTGCTCTCAGGACTATGTTCTATATAACACTGCGTCCACCTACCCTTTTCACGGGCATTACATTTTGCGATGGAGGGTAGAGGGTCAGTGGGTGTTTCTGCCAAGTGAGCCCGGAGTCACAGTCACAAACGTCCTCTTCTTCCTGAATAAAAGGGAGATTATGCTGCATACTTGTTCATATTTTAAGTAGTTCGCACAGACACACATTTTAAAAACAATAAAGTTCCTAATACCCACCTTCTCTGAACAGTTAGCTTGCTGCCCCATCCACCTCCTCCCTATCCTCTGTTGTCTGAATCCATGGACTAGCCTCCTCCCTCCTGCCATGCATGGACTGATGTGCTGCCACTGCCCTCCATTTAGCATGATGTACCAGTCCACTCCTCCTGCCCTCCATTTTCCAATTCTATGGCCCATCATTGACCTCTGTGCTTAGCTTGCTGCCCCTATTCTCCTTCCCCCTGCCCTCCGATGTCTTTGTGCATGCCCCTGCTCCATCCTTTTTGCCCACCATGTTCCATGGACCTGCCACTCCTATCTACTCTGAGTGTTCTGTTGAGCTGCCACTCCCCTCCCACCTGCCTAGTATTGTCAGATGACTGTAACCAGTCCCTGCCACCTCTACCCTGCCTGTCCACATGCCATGCCCCTATCCCCTTCCTCCTGTCCTCCATGGCCCCTTTTACTGCCACACCCTTCTGCCCTCCCTGATCTGTTGTGCTGCAACTGCTCCTCCTGCCTGCCCGCGCGGTCTGTTGTGAGGCCCCTTCCCCTGAACTCTCTTGTCTGTGCCCAGGCCCTGACTCTCCCTTCTATCCTCCATGGTCCTTTGTGCATGCCCCTGCCGCTCCTTCTTGCCCATCATAGCCATTTTGCTGCCACTAACCCTCCCGCTTGCCATACATGGTCTTCTGTGCTGCCATGGCCCCTCCCACCTTCCCTGTGTGGTCAGCTAGCTGCCCCTGACCCCCTCCCACCTTCCCTCCATGGTCTCTGTGTATGCCATCGTAGTCTCACTGTTGCTCTCCATGGTGTGTCTCGTTTCTAGTGCCCATCCTGCCTGACCGCCATGGTCATCTTGCTGTTCCTGCCCTGCCCCCTTGCCCCAGCCCTCTTTTTCCATGTGCAGACCCCTATTCCCTCCCTCCTGTCTTGTCTGTTCCATTGTAATGCCCCTGATCCGTCCCTCCTGCCCTATATGGTCTGTTATGCTGCAGCTTTCTCTCCTGTCTGTCCATTATGGTCAGCTAGCTACCATTGCCTCTTTCCCCTCTGTTCTCTGTTGTCCATGTGCATGGTCCTGTCCCCTCTATTGCTTTCTATGGATTGTTGTGCTGCACTCCCGTCCCGCATGCCCTGTGTGGTGTATTGTGCTGCTGCAAACCCTGATGCCTGCCCTGTAGGGTCAGTTTGGTGCACCTCTCCATGTCCCTCCTGTCCTCTGTTATCCGAGTTCATGTCCCTACCCCAATTCCTCCTGCCTACCATGATCCAATGTACCATACTTGCGAACATTTTGAACTTGGTAAGAGGGAGATTTTGAAATAAAACTGGGGTATTGATTTTCCCCTTTGAGTTACATTGAAAAAGAGGAGATTGTAGACAGGAGACAGATCATATAAAGCCCATTTGAGCTTAAAAACATTGGACGTTTCCTGGCTGAAACGGGTCTGTTGGCATGTATGGTTGTACTACCACTGCCTCTTCCTTCTGTCCACAATGGTCTATTATATTGCCACAGCCTCTCTTGCCAGTCCTGTTTTGTTGGTTTGTTGCCCCTGCCCCCCTTTCCACTGCCCTCCATAGTCTGTTGTGCTGCCACTGCCCTTCCTGCCTGCCCAGTGTGGTCAAGTTGTTGCCTCTGCACTCTCCTACCTGCCTTCAATTTTCAGAGTCCGTGCCCCTGGCCTCTGCCTCTCAACAGTATCCCAATGAACAACTAGATTGCTAACATTCTATATTTATTGCAAAAGTGTGGAACGCCTGACTTTTTTGTAGAATTTTGGGTTACCGTATTTGTATAAAAAGGCTTGCTCTGAAATACCAGACCCTCTCAACATGGTCAGAAACTTAGCCCCAACACCCACACTAACAGGAGTTTTTAATAACATACGTGAATGGGAAAGTTGAAACGCCCAAGCATAGAGCTGTATATCCGGAGCTGCTAGGCCTCCCTTCTCTCTTCGCCTTCTAATTTTTTTCCAAGCTATCCTAGAATGGCGAGAAGCCCAAACAAATGCATTAAGTTCACTATGAACCCAGAACTCCCATATCAAAAAATAGAGGGATAGTGTCAAAAAGAAAGGTATATCTAGGCAGGATAGACATCTTGATTAAATTAACTCGCCCCAGTATTGAAAGCGGTAAAAGAGCCCAAGATTTCATTAGCTTACGAATTTCTCTTGCTATCAGCATTAAATTGTAAGTAGGTATTTTATCAATATCCTGGAGAATGTGAATTCCCAGGTATCTCATGTTGGTTTTCAGAGGAGGGAGCTGATGATGGGCCTGCATATTCCATGCCATTATTTCAGTTTTAGAGGTATTGACCTTGTACCCTGAAACTGTACCAAATTATTGTGCCAACTCCATAACTATGGGGTAAACACTATTCAGATCTGATGTGTACATTAAAACATCATCAGCATACAAGGCCACTTTTTGTCCCCATTCCCCAAACTTGAAAGACGATATTCTAGAATCATCTCTCAATAATTGGGCTAAGGGTTCAATATATAGATCAAACAATAGAGGGGAAAGGGGACACCCCTGACGCGTACCCCTAGAGAGTATTACAGGGGTTGGCAAAAACATGGGTTAAGCTTAGGGCTTCGCTGAAGCTGGGATATTTTTCAAGATATGCCCCAATTTGGAATTCTCCAGGGACTCCGGAGTGCTTGTTAGACAGCTTATCAATTCCCCTCAGGATGGTTGGAATTGAGAGGTGAGGTGACCTTTTTGTGGAAGGCACATTATTTCCCTGGGAGATTCTCAGAGATAAAGTTGGTTCATCTCTCTCTAGATTTAAATACCTCCAACTAACCAGCTGGGCCATTGCTGCTGAAGCCCCCCGAAACAAACATCTAATGGGTAGCACAAACCAATTTGAGCATCTGATCTTACATAAACCTCCAGCAAAGAAAGAAGTTGCGTTCTGGTATCGACGTATAATGGAAGAGGAGGACGGTGAATTTCAACTACCTATCTCACTTTGGGAGAGCTGTATCCCACAGCAAGACCTTCAATCACTATGGATAAAATCCTGTAAAATGCTGTGCCACATTGTAAAACCAGCTTGGCTTCGTAGGAATCACCTCTTCACTATCCACAGGGCCTATTATTCACCTCAGAGGTTAACAAAATTCTCAAACGGCCCACCAGTATGTTGTGCGAAATGTGGGGAAATCGCAGCTTCAGATACTCACATGTTTTTGAACTGCCCTGCCCTTTCTGATTTTTGGGAAGGGGTGAGCAACACACTTACCAGATCATTGGGGATACATATTACTGTTAATCTACCCATGCTTATCTTTGGTCTTGCAAATAACTTGGAAGGGTCATCTGAGAAACTACTATTTTTGCCATCCTACTTGCTAGAAGAGAGTTCTGCATCAAATGGAAAGACGCGTCACCACCTGCACATCAAGACTGGTTGACCTCTTTGTTAAGGGCATCTAGATTAGATCTCTCAAGGGCAGGAAACAAGAAGAAGCGCGACTTTTGGAATCTGTTGAAATGGAGATAGGGGTCTTTTTTTTTTCTTTTTTTTTTTCCCTAGTCCAAGGATTATACAGCCCGCCTTCTCTGGTATATCCTGTACCCCCCTTATGGATATGTTTGAGACGCTTCAGCAGCTTAAGCGGAGCAATGGGCCTCCCAAGAGGGCATTGTCCCTAATCTGTTGATTGAGATAACACCGGCAGGCTTGGCCCTATCTGGGTATAAGTCAGCAGATCCAGTGTACTGAGACGGTTGTTTTTCTCTATAAACATCAGCGTGGACTAGCTCGAGTGGGTTGAAAATGAGGGGAAAAAAAAGAAAAAAAAAGTGTGGAACGCCTGACGTCATCTTGATGTAATCAAAACTGTAATACCTACAGCATTTCCTTTAGAAATTACATATATGAGAGGGTCTTATTTGCATCAAAATTATGGTTAGTGCTCTAAAAAACTAAAATGAGGACATATTTTCTGATTTTTCAAATAGCGACAAAGAACTTTTAAATTATTTGTAATCTTTATGTTTTTTTATCCAGTTGACCACTTGATTAAATGTTGCATTTAGGAAGGAGGATGTGGTGTTACTTCCAGAGCTGCAGACTTTGCAACTGGGGAACCAGGTTGGAGTTTCTGCTTCAGCTCAACATTCTGTGATTCTGGTCAAATCACTTAATCTCCCCATGTCTACAACCAAAATGAATTTGATCTTGTGTGATGTAACCAATGCTCATGTAAAGCACTCCAATACCTGACAAGTCTGCACTATATAAAACTGCAAATACATAAAAAATAAGTGTTTTGCACACTTCTGTCATTGGGCTACATGTGGGCTACATCTGGGTGATATTTGTGCTGCATTTGGGCTCTTTTGTCTCTGATGGCCATCTTGGGAGATTTATTTGTTATGAAGTTTCCTAATTTCCTCATTTACTGCAGTCTCCTCAGTAGGAAATGCTTTCAGTTTTTTGACTTTGATTCCATCAAGAAGGTATTCAGATGTGTCACACATTTGCCATAAATTCTGAATGTTAGCACTCTTGTTGCTCATTAGATCACTGTAGTAAAGCTACTGCTCACCACGGAAGTCTACTGCTGGTATTAAAAGTGCATGTTTCAGTCTGCATATCAGAATTTTTTAATGAAATAGGAGAGGATTTGAGAAGTCACTCAAAATGTGCCCTAATTTTTCTTTCTTCAGCACTAATCATAATTTCTATGGCAAAATGAACCCCCTCATTGTGTTCCTTTTTAAATTAAATGTTTTAAGTGTTATCAGTTTATTCCAATCAAGATGGCTTCAGGTGTGACATACTTTTGTCATAAGTAAGACAGTAAGCACTCTAGTTGTTCTTAAGAACACTCTGGGACATTCTGTCATTGGGCTATACTTGGGCTACATCTGGGTGATATTTGGGCTACATTTGGGCTCTTTTGTCTCTGGTGGCCATCTTGGGAGATTTATTTGTTTTGAAGTTTCCTAATTTCCTCATTTACTGCAGTCTCCTCAGTAGGAAATACTTTCAGTTTTTTACTTTGGTTCCATCAAGAAGGCATTCAGATGTGTCACACATCTGCCATAAATTCTGAATGTTAGCACTCTAGTTGCTCATTAGATAACTGTAGTAAAGCTACTGCTCACCAGGGAAGTCTGCTGCTGGTATTCAAAGTGCATGTTTCAGTCTGCATGTCAGAATTTTTTTATGAAATAGAAGAGGATTTGAGAAGTCAAAATCTGCCCTAATTTGAGAAGTCAAAATGTGCCCTAATTTTTCTTTCTGCAGCACTAATCATAATTTCTATGGCAAAATGAACCCCCTCATTTTGTTCCTTTGTAAATTAAATGTTTTAAGTGTTACCACTTTATTCCAATCAAGATGGCTTCAGGTGTGCCATACTTTTGTCATAAGTAAGACTGTTAGCGCTCTAGTTGTTCGTTAGAACACTCTGGGACATTCTATCATTGGGCTATATTTGGGCTACATCTGGGTGATATCTGTGCTACATTTGGGCTCTTTTGTCTCTGGTGGCCATTTTGGGAGACTTATTTGTTATGAAGTTTCCTAATTTCCTAATTTACTACAGTCTCCTCAGTAGGAAATACTTTCAGTTTTTTACTTTGATTCCATCAAACAAAATGAGGGGGTTTATTTTGCCATAGAAATTATGATTAGTGCTGCAGAAAGAAAAATTAGGGCACATTTTGACTTCTCGAATCCTCTTCTATTTCATTAAATAATTCTGACATGCAGACTGAAACATGCACTTTGAATACCAGCAGCAGACTTCCCTGGTGAGCAGTAGCTTTACTACAATGATCTAATGAGCAACTAGAGTGCTACCATTCAGAATTTATGGCAAATGTGGGACACATCTGAATGCCTTCTTGATGGTAACCAAAGTAAACAAGCATTAAAAATTAGGCCTGGGCTAAATTTCCGTTCCGCTTGCGGAAATTGCGATAATTTGACATTTTTGCGTTCCGCGGAGAGCGCGAAAATGTCAAAGTTTCCGCATTCCGCAGCTTAGCGATAATTTGTTTCTTGCTCGCGCTGTAAAATAATACATTCTCACGCGCGCGCGATCGCCTTACCTGAATCCCCGCGTTCGCCGACAAGTTTTCCCGATCCGGTCGCGTTCTCCACGAGATGTTGGATTGTTGGTAGCCATTTGCGCTGTCTCGCGACAGTTCACGGCCGCAGTAATGTCATTGGTCGCGCGATCACGTCTTTCTTTTTGCGATCATGCACCGCGAGAAGAGTGAAAACGAGATGGCCGCGCCCGCGAGCAACCGCATGGGTAAGTTGGCGAGCCGCGACCATGCAGAAAATACCGCGAACGGGCGGGAAAAAAACTTCTGCATCTTCGCGATATTTCCGCGTGTTTGCGGAGATTTGTAACATTTTCGCGATAATTTCCGAAAGTCACTTTCGCAAATTCCGCCCACCCCTATTAAAAATGCAATAGGTCTCGCCCTCGTTTAAGTTAAAGCATATCTGTTTGTAATTAGGTGGCTTTTTAGCTTTGCTTTTATTAATGTTTTTCTAACTTTCATGTACATAACATGCATATGTATGCATATATGTATATGTATGCATGCATTTATATTTGTATATTTGTATTTATATAGATATGCAGATTATATATATGTTTATATATGTGTATATATATATATATATATATATATACATACATATATATATAAATGTATATGCATATATATCCATTTACATATGTGCATATGTGTGCTGTAGAGAGAGGTAGAGAGGTAGAAGTGTAGAGGTAGAGATGTGGAGAGTAATAGAGCGAGAGGTTGAGAGGTAGAGAGTAGAGGATGAGTAATAGAGAGTAGAGAGTGAGTAGTAGAGAGTAGTAGAGAGAGTAGCAGAGAGTGAGTAGTAGAGAGTAGTAGAGAGTGAGTAGTAGAGAGTAGTGGAGAGTGGGTAATAGAGAGTGAGTAGTAGAGAGTAGTAGAGTGAGTAGTAGAGAGTGAGTAGTAGAGAGTAGTAGAGACTGAGTAGCAGAGAGAGAGTAGTAGAGAGTGAGTAGTAGAGAGTAGTAGAGAGAGAGTAGTAGAGAGTGAGTAGTAGAGAGTAGTAGAGAGTGAGTAGTAGAGAGTGAGTAGTAGAGTGAGTAGTAAAGAGTGAGTAGTAGAGAGTAGTAGAGAGCAGTAGAGAGTGAGTAGTAGAGAGAGTAGTAGAGAGTAGTAGAGAGTGAGTAGTAGAGTAGTAGAGAGTAGTCAGTCAGTATCAGTTAGTGTCAGTCAGTCAGTGTCAGTCAGTCAATCAGTATCAGTCAGTGTCAGTCAATCAGTGTCAGTCAGTGTCAGTCAGTCAGTCAGTCAATCAGTGTCCGTCAGTGTCAGTCAGTCAGTCAGTGTCTGTCAGTGTCAGTCAGTCAGTCAGTCAGTGTCAGTCAGTCAGTGTCAGTCATTGTCAGTTCAGTCAGTTTCAGTCAATCAGTGTCAGTCAGTGTCAGTGTCAGTCAGTGTTAGTGTCAGTCAATCAGTGTCAGTCAGTGTCAATCAGTCAGTGTCAGCTAGAGCAGCTCTGCTGACCTGGTTCTCTCCCTCTAAAGCAGCTCTGCTGACCTGGTTTCTCTGACTACAGCAGGTCTGCTGACCTGGTTCTTAGGCTATAGAGCAGCTCTGCTGATCTGGTTCTCTGGCTCTACAACAGCTCTGCTGACCTGGTTCTCTGGCTCTAAAGCAGCTCTGCTGACCCGGTTCTATGACTCTAAAGCAGGTCTGCTGACATGGTTCTCTGGCTCTAGAGCAGCTCTGCTGACCTGGTTCTCTCCCACTAAACAGCTCTGCTGACCTGGTTCTCTGGCTCTAAAGCAGCTCTGCTGACCCGGTTCTATGGCTCTAAAGCAGGTCTGCTGACATGGTTCTCTGGCTCTACAGCATCTCTGCTGACCTGGTTCTTAGGCTCTAGAGCAGCTCTGTTGACCTGGTTCTCTGGATCTAAAGCAGCTCTGCTGATCTAGTTCTATGGCCCTTAAGCAGCTCTGCTGACTTGGTTCTCTGGCTCTAGAGCAGCTCTGCTGACCTGGTTCTCTGGCTCTAAAGCAGCTCTGCTGACCTGGTTCTCTCCCTCTAAAGCAGCTCTGCTGACCTGGTTTCTCTGGCTCTACAGCAGCTCTGCTGATCTGGTTCTCTGGCTCTAAAGCAGCTCTGCTGACCTGGTTCTCTCCCTCTAAAGCAGCTCTGCTAACTTGGTTTCTTTGGCTCTACAACAGCTCTGCTGACCTGGTTCTCTGGCTCTAGAGCAGCTCTGCTGACCTGGTCCCTTGGCTCTAAAGCAGCTCTGCTGACCTGATTCTCTCTCTCTAAAGCAGATCTGCTGACCTGGTTCTCTCGCTCTAAAGCAGCTCTACTGAACTGGTTTCTCTGGCTCTACAGCAGCTCTGCTGATCTGGTTCTCTGCCTCTAGAGCAGCTCTGCTGACCCAGTTCTTAGGCTCTAGAGCAGCTCTGCTGACCTGGTTCTCTGGCTCTAAAGCAGCTCTGCTGACCTGGTTCTACGGCTCTAAAGCAGCTCTGTAGACCTGGTTCTCTGGCTCTAGAGCAGCTCTGCTGATCTGGTTTTCTCCCTCTAAATCAGCTCTACTGACCTGGTTCTCTGCCTCTAGAGCAGCTCTGCTGACCTGGTTCTATGGCTCTAAAGCAGCTCTGCTGACCTGGTTCTCTGGCTCTAGAGCAGCTCTGCTGACCTGGTTCTCTCCCTCTAAAGCAGCTCTGCTGACCTGGTTCTCTGGCTCTAGAGCAGCTCTGCTGACCTGGTTCTCTGGCTCTAGAGCAGCTCTGATGACCTAGTTCTTAGGCTCTAGAGCAGTTCTGCTGAGCTGGTTCTCTGACTCTACAACAGCTCTGTTGACCTGGTTCTCTGGCTCTTAAGCAGCTCTGCTGACCCGGTTCTATGGCTCTAAAGCAGCTCTGCTGACCTGGTTCTCTGGCTCTAGAGCAGCTCTGCTGACCTGGTTCTCCCCCTCTAAAGCAGCTCTGCTGACCTGGTTCTCTCCCTCTAAAGCAGCTCTGCTGACCTGGTTCTCTGGCTCTAGAGCAGCTCTGATGACCTAGTTCTTAGGCTCTAGAGCAGTTCTGCTGACCTGGTTCTCTGGCTCCACAACAGCTCTGTTGACCTGGTTCTCTGGCTCTTAAGCAGCTCTGCTGACCCGGTTCTATGGCTCTAAAGCAGTTCTGCTGACCTGGTTCTCTGGCTGTAAAGCAGCTCTGCTGACCTGGTTCTACGGCTCTAAAGCAGCTCTGTAGAGCTGGTTCTCTGGTTCTAGAGCAGCTCTGCTGACCTGGTTCTCTGGCTCTAAAGCAGCTCTGATGACCTGGTTCCCTCCCTCTAAATCAGCTCTACTGACCTGGTTCTCTGCCTCTAGAGCAGCTCTGCTGACCTGGTTCTCTGGCTCTAAAGCAGCTCTGCTGACCTTGTTCTCTGGCTCTATAGCAGCTCTGCTGACCTGGTTCTCTGTCTCTAAAGCAGCTCTGCTGACCTGGTTCTCTCCCTCTAAAGCAGCTCTGCTGACCTGGTTTCTCTGGCTCTAGAGCAGCTCTGCTGACCTGGTTCTCTGGCTCTAATGCAGCTCTGCTGACCTGGTTCTCTCCCTCTAAAGCAGCTTTGCTGACCTGGTTCTCTGCCTTTAGCTCAGCTCTGCTGACCTGATTCTCTGGCTCTAAAGCAGCTCTTCTGACCTGGTTCTGTGGCTCTAAAGCAGCTCTGCTGACCTGGTTCTCTGGCTCTAGAGCAGCTCTGCTGACCTAGTTCTCTCCCTCTAAAGCAGCTTTGCTGACCTGGTTCTCTGCCTCTAGAGCAGCTCTGCTGACCTGATTCTCTGTCTCTAAAGCAGCTCTGCTGACCTGGTTCTCTGGCTCTAGAGCAGCTCTGCTGACCTGGTTCTCTGGCTCTAAAGCAGCTCTTCTGCCCTGGTTCTCTCCCTCTAAAGAGCTCTGCTGACCAGGTTCTCTGGCTCTAAAGCAGTTCTGCTGACCTGGTTCTCTGCCTCTAGAGCAGCTCAGCTGACCTGGTTCTATGGCTCTAAAGCAGCTCTGCTGACCTGGTTCTCTGGCTCTAGAGCAGCTCTGCTGACCTGGTTCTCTGGCTCTAAAGCAGTTCTGCTGACTTCGTTCTCTCCCTCTAAAGCAGCTCTGCTGACCTGGTTTCTCTGGCTCTACAGCAGCTCTTCTGACCTGGTTCTCGCCCTCTAGAGCAGCTCTACTGACCTGGGTCTCTGGTTCTAGAGCAGCTCTGCTGACCTCTCTGGCTCTAAAGCAGCTCTGCTGATCTGGTTTTCTCCCTCTAAATCAGCTCTACTGACCTGGTTCTCTGCCTCCAGAGCAGCTCTGCTGACCTAGTTCTATGGCTCTAAAGCAGCTCTGCTGACCTGGTTCTCTGGCTCTAGAGCAGCTCTGCTGACCTGGTTCTCTCCCTCTAAAGCAGCTCTGCTGGCCTGGTTCTCTCCCTCTAAAGCAGCTCTGCTGACCTGGTTCTCTGGCTCTAGAGCAGCTCTGATGACCTAGTTCTTAGGCTCTAGAGCAGTTCTGCTGACCTGGTTCTCTGGCTCTACAACAGCTCTGTTGACCTGGTTCTCTGGCTCTTAAGCAGCTCTGCTGACCGGTTCTATGGCTCTAAAGCAGCTCTGCTGACCTGTTTCTCTGGCTCTAGAGCAGCTCTGCTGACCTGGTTCTCTCCCTCTAAAGTAGCTCTGCTGACCTGGTTCTCTCCCTCTAAAGCAGCTCTGCTGACCTGGTTCTCTCCCTCTAAAGCAGCTCTGCTGACCTTGTTCTCTGGCTCTAGAGCAGCTCTGATGACCTAGTTCTTAGGCTCTAGAGCAGTTCTGCTGACCTGGTTCTCTGGCTCTACAACAGCTCTGTTGACCTGGTTCTCTGGCTCTTAAGCAGCTCTGCTGACCCGGTTCTATGGCTCTAAAGCAGTTTGCTGACCTGGTTCTCTGGCTCTAAAGCAGCTCTGCTGACCTGGTTCTACGGCTCTAAAGCAACTCTGTAGACCTGGTTCTCTGGCTCTAGAGCAGCTCTGCTGACCTGGTTCTCTGGCTCTAAAGCAGCTCTGATGACCTGGTTCCCTCCCTCTAAATCAGCTCTACTGACCTGGTTCTCTGCCACTAGAGCAGCTCTGCTGACCTGGTTCTCTGGCTCTAAAGCAGCTCTGCTGACCTTGTTCTCTGGCTCTATAGCAGCTCCGCTGACCTGGTTCTCTGGCTCTAAAGCAGCTCTGCTGACCTGGTTCTCTCCCTCTAAAGCAGCTCTGCTGACCTGGTTTCTCTGGCTCTAGAGCAGCTCTGCTGACCTGGTTCTCTGGCTCTAAAGCAGCTCTGCTGACCTGGTTCTTTCCCTCTAAAGCAGCTTTGCTGACCTGGTTCTCTGCCTCTAGCTCAGCTCTGCTGGCCTGATTCTCTGGCTCTAAAGCAGCTCTGCTGACTTGGTTCTCTGGCTCTAAAGCAGCTCTGCTGACCTGGTTCTCTGGCTCTAGTGCAGCTCTGCTGACCTGGTTCTCTCCCTCTAAAGCACCTTTGCTGACCTGGTTCTCTGCCTCTAGAGCAGCTCTGCTGACCTGATTCTCTGTCTCTAAAGCAGCTCTGCTGACCTGGTTCTCTGGCTCTAAAGCAGCTCTGCTGACCTGGTTCTCTGGCTCTAGAGCAGCTCTGCTGACCTGGTTCTCTGGCTCTAAAGCAGCTCTTCTGCCCTGGTTCTCTCCCTCTAAAGAGCTCTGCTGACCTGGTTCTCTGGCTCTAAAGCAGTTCTGCTGACCTGGTTCTCTGCCTCTAGAGCAGCTCTGCTGACCTGGTTCTCTGGCTCTAAAGCAGTTCTGCTGACCTCGTTCTCTCCCTCTAAAGCAGCTCTGCTAACCTGGTTTCTCTGGCTCTACAGCAGCTCCTCTGACCTGGTTCTCGCCCTCTAGAGCAGCTCTGCTGACCTGAGTCTCTGGTTCTAAAGCAGCTCTGCTGACCTGCTTCTTAGGCTCTAGAGCAGCTCTGCTGACCTGGTTCTCTGGCTCTACAACGGCTCTGCTGACCTGGTTTCTCTGGCTCTACAGCAGCTCTGCTGACCTGGTTCTCTGCACTCACAATGCACGCACTCGACTTGGCGAAAATATATTTAAAAATAATATAAGTTTATTATAAGTACAAATATATTATTTTTATGAATATCTTAGATAATCTCTTGCCCTAATATGTATATTAAAGACACATACATAACATTTGGAACACAATTTTTTTTTGCGGGAGTCGCGCACCCAACGCGCCCCAGCACGTATATGACGTCATGCGGGACCCGCACCCGTGCAAGCATCTCATACCGTAATGCGCATGTGTCGCGAATGCGCGGGAGCAGGAGTCGCGGACTGGCCGCATACCAATTGCGCACATCACTTAATATTAAATGTATATGATGTAACTGAAAAACACGCAGCCGTCGCACACCGTACGCTGATACTTCACGACTTTCCTAAAATGGCGGCTAGAATGCGTGCACCCACTGTGATGTGTGCGCGTTGAGTTGGAATTTTTTTTTTAAAGAAAATGATATAAATATATAAAAATAAAAAATGAAACCACGAAAATTAATCAATATTTCAGTTATAATAATTTTTTTTTGTTGCAATTTTCAGAAAAATATATAATGTTATTTAATGAATAAAATATTTATAAATAAACAGTTAAAAAACTGTAGAAAATCAGTACAAAAAATAGGTGTAACTACTATCATACTTAATTAGCATTTAAAAAACCTTTGAAATTCACTGAAAAAAAACATAGGTTTCAGAGACGATATAGTTAGAAATTAGCATTTAAAAAAGCTTTGAAATTCACTGGAAAAACCATGGGTTTCAGAGACGTTATAGTTAGAAATTAGCATTTAAAAAACCTTAGAAATTTACAGAAAAAAACATAGGTTTCAGGGGTGTTATAGTTAGCTGGCCATTTCACTCGTACAAAACCATAGAAATTCCTCTGTGTAGTTAGTTCTGCTAACTATAACTCGCGCACCCGCAATGCACTGCTGATGATGTCACATATTGCATCATTCATGACTTGGTCAGTGACATCACTGATGACATCTCAAATGATATCACTGATGACATCATCGACGTGACAATCTGATACACCTCATCATACACTAGCATAACGTTTCATCACTCACTGTAAAATACAGAGTACCATATTTGAAACCATTGACACACCAATACCAGTTGCTACATACCCACTCACTGATTCCTAAGTCTACACACACAACTACCCATTCAACAACAGAATCATTTAAACATGCAGTCACTAATTAATAAAACACTATCAAATGCACTTATACACATATATAAACATTGACACATCAGCAGTCATCTTAGTCGGTTATGCAGTCATCCTACTCACTCATTAAAAAAATTAATCGCACTTACATTTACTCACTTACACAATTATCCAACAACACCTCAATTATTCAAACACATAGTAACTCATAGTTAATATGTAAAAAAATCACCATTACAATTATACACTCATTCATATAGTTACTCTCACAATCACGGACTCTTACACATACTTATTTATATACACCAACTCTCACATACAATGCCTTTTATTTTTTTACTTTGTTGAAGATGTACAACTAAAACATATATTCGCTCACCAACACACAAATAAATACACTCAGTCACCCAAACAACTGTTTCCACATGCACTCTTAAACCTATACACCTAGTCAATCAACCATTCACACATCTATGCATAGAGTTACACACACCCCATCCAACCACACACAAACTCAGTGTCCCATACAAATACTCTCCCAACTAATCAATTACTGATATATACACACTCATGTAGTTAGTGACCAACTGATGCAGCATGTTATACAACAACAGAGACAGTGCTGCACACATTCACATAGTTTAGTTCCTAATCCATGTATTAAGTGAGACACTTTTAATTACTCACTTACACAGACAGTCAGACAGCGACTAAATCCTCCATCCAGACAGTTATATATCCACTCAATCTTCAATACAGATTGGTATATATATAATACATATTTAAATTTCAAACTAAACCACATTCACTGGATGATGTCATCAGTGATGTCATTTGAGAAGTCATCAGTGATGTCATCAGTGATGTCACTGACCATGTCATGCATGAATGATGCAATATGTGACATCATCAGCAGTGCATTGCAGGCGCGCGAGTTATAGTTAGCAGAACTAACTACAAAGGAGGAATTTCTATGGTTTTGTACGAGGGAAATGGCCAGCTAACTATAACACCCCTGAAACCTATGTTTTTTTTCTGTGAAAATATATATATACATATATATATATATATATATACATATATAAGTAGGTACTTATTATTCCTAATAACTTTGGCGCCGGTTGACGAATCTTTGCAAAATTTTCCAAACTTTTGGCCAGCTCGAGTCCGCTCCTATTCTAAAAGTCTCGGGGTGATTCGTTAAGCGGGGGCTGAGAAAAAAGGGGGGTCCCAAACCGTGTTTTCCCCATGCAATTTTCCATAGGAAACTTTAGTCGCAGCTACAGCCCGAACTGCTGAACGGAATTACACCAAATTTGGCAAAAAGGTAGCCCTTGGTTCAGAGTCGTGCCTTTTCGTTAAATGGTGTAAATCAGTTCAGTAGTTCCTGAGAAAATCAAAAGTAAAATCACATATATATCTATGTTCGCAGTGGATCCGCGCACCCTGCGTGCACCCTCCCGATCACGAGCTGCATGTTAATTGGCTGTCAACTGGCTGTCAACACTCCAAACCAGGAAGTGTTGGCAGCCATTTTGTGCCTCGGTAGAACCGAGGCACAATAAATCCTTGAGAAAAGTGCGCAAAAAGGGGTAGAAACACCCTGACCCCCTAGGCCTGCTTTTTTTTTTTTTTACGGGAAGATGCGGGCAGGGTGCGCGGATCCTGCCGATTAAAAAAAACGAAGCGTGGGCTCCCGCGTTTAGTTGCTAATTAGCCCCCGGGGGCCAAGTCCCGGGGCAATATTATTATGTGAATAGGGGGACCGCCACCACTGGCGCTTCTTTATTCATGCGTGGGGTGGCGCAAAGGCCCCCCCCAAGCCCCGGGGACCGCAAGCCCCCGGGACTTCTTTAGAATATATGCGGGGGGCTCACGGCCCCCCCACAGCCCCGGGGAGCGCCATCCCCCGGGGTTTTTCATGCGCGAGCGTCGCGTAAGTAATACGTATGTGTCGCGTATGCGCCTGGAGTCGCGTACTGGTCGCATAGCGATCACGCACGAAAATACACACCCATCGCACATCCTACACGGATCCTACACAACAATCCTAAAATGGCAGCTAGGTTCCGCGCAGTGATCGAGAAAGGTACGCTTTGGGTGCGCGACTCCCCAAAAAAATTTGGAAAAAAACAATAAAGAAAATAATATAAATATATTAAAAAAAATATAGAAACAAAAATAAAAAGTTTCAATATTTAAAAATAAAAAATCCATTTATATTACAAATATATAATGTAATTTAAAAAATAAAATATGTAAAAATAAATAGTTAAAAAAATGTTGAAAATCAGTATCAAAAAAATAAATATAACTATTATTACATTTAAAAATTGTCATTTAAGAAATCTTTGAAATTCACTGAAAAAACCATAGGTTTCAGACATGTTATAATTAGCAATTAGCATTTAAAAAACCTTTGAAATTCACTGAAAAAACCATAGGTTTCAGACATGTTATAGTTAGGAATTAGCATTTAAAAAACCTTATAAATTCACTGAAAAAAACAAAGGTTTCAGGGGTGATATAGTTAGCTGGACATTTCACTCGTACAAAACCATTGAAATTCCTTCGTTATAGTTAGTTCTACTAACTATAACTCGTGCGCCCGCAATCCACTGCTGATGATGTCACATATTACATCATTCATGACATGGTCAGTGATATCATTGATGGCATCACTGATTACATCTCAAATGACATCACTGATTACATCAACCACGTGACAATCTGATACACCTCATCATACACTAGTATAACCTTTCATCACTCATTATAAAATATGGAGTACCATATTTGAAACCATTGACACACCAATATAAGTTTCTAAAAACCCACTCAGTGATTCCTAGATCTAAACACTTACCTATAGATTCACTCATGCATGCTGACAAAGATCAATAGAACACTATCAAATATACTTACACACCTACATCAACATTACACACCAGCATACATCCTATTCACGTATGCAGTCGTCCTACTTACTTATGCAAACAATTGATCATAGTTACATTTACTCAGCTACACACTTATACAAACACCACTTCATTTATTCATATGAAACTCATACTTAGTGTGTTATAAAATCACTATTACAAGTATATAGTTATCCATACAGTCACTCATAGAATCACTGAGTCTTATGTATACTTATTTATATACAACAACTGTCACATACACTGCCTTTTATATTTCTACTTTGTTGGACATGTATCATTGAGAAATATATTTACTCATCACTACACCCATAAAGACATTCACTCACCCAAACAACTGTTTCCACATGCAGTCTTAACCTCATATACCTACTAAATCAACTATTTACACATCTTTGGACAGTCACACACCTCCCACCCAACCACACACACATCCACTCTCCCATAAAAATACTCACTTAACTAATCAATAACTAATATAGACTTTCACATAGCTAGTAACCAACCTATGCAGTAGTTTACACAACAAGAGACAGAGTGATACAGATATTCACACAGTTTAATAACTATCCCATATATTTAGTGAGCCACTTTAAATTAGTCACTTAAACAGTCAATCACACTGCTAGTAAATCCTCCATCCAGACACTTATACTTCCACTCATTCTTCAATGCAGATTGCTATATATATAATACATATTTAAATATCGAACCAAACCACATTCACTCGATGATCTCATCAGTGATGTCATCAGTGATGTCACTGACCATGTCATGAATGATGTAATATGTGACATCATCTGCAGTGGATTGCGGGCGCGTGAGTTATAGTTAGTAGAACTAACTATAACAAAGGAATTTCAATGGTTTTGTGCGAGTGAAACAAATGGGGGGGGGGGAAACAATTATCCATAAATTATCCTTACACTGCACATTGGAAATGGCTAACATCGCTGAAAGCAAAGCTGCCTTCTTCTCGCTCACGGCTGCAGTGAACTGCATTATGAAGGGTTTCATGATCTATCGACCTCCAAGTCCTGCCACTCAGTTTGCGTCCAGCCTAGTGGAGCAGCTGACACAACCTGCACTTCGTTATAACAAACTGCTAGTCTTTCGGGATCTGAACTTATACTTTGATGATCTAACTAATAGTGAAGCTCAATCGCTCTGTCAGGAATTAGCCGCTCTCAAGTTAGTACTGATATCAACTCTCCCGACTCACCAACTTGGCCACATATTAGACCCGATTTTCACCAACTGTAAACTGACCCTCCTATCGCAGTCCCTTGGTCGCACCACCATCTTATTCCCTTCCATGTCCCCTTAGCTTTCATTCCACCTACAGGAACCAAGTGATTAAGCAGGCCACATAGGAAATTGGCTAAATTCACACCTACAAGCTTCAATCATGCCCTCCAGCAGAGCTGCCCTCTTATGGGTAATGATATCGAGGTTGCTTGTAGCACAGTGGATGAATGGATTACGGAAGCACTGGATAAAGTAGGCCGTGGACCTCCAGTACTCTGTGCAGACAGCTAAAATCTGCACCCTGGTTCAATGAAGAACTAAGAATGGCAAAAAAGTCCTGTAAGCGTCTGGAACGCTTATGGAGGAAAGATTTTTCAGAGCACAGGAAGGTCAAATACAAGATAGTTCTGAAACACTACCACTCCCTGATAAGGAGGACTCGTGCTACCTACTATAGGGAGAAAATAGAGCAGGCTATGAGCTCCTCCAAAGAACTATTTAGCATTTTTAAAGACACATCCTCACTTGCACAAACTGTGCCTCCTACTGCCAGCTCAGTGGAATCATGTAACCAAATGGCGGATTTCTTTGCGGAGAAAGTAGCAATAATCTATACTACCATTCCGGATGAGGCACGCAATGGGAGCTCCTGTCAGCCTTAGGAAACAATCATGGAGGAGGCAAACGGCCTCTCTAGATTTGTTCCTCCCTCGTGTGAGGACCTCAGAGGCATAGACTTGAGTATTGAAGCCGGCTCTCCCAGAGACCCCACGACACCTAAAATTATGAGAGATGACATGGAGATCCTAATACCCTACATCAGGCAGCCCCTTGAACTTTCCTTCGCTGCTGGCGTGGTCCCAAAGCGGTGGAAGCAAGCAGGTGTCCTCCCCATAAAAAAGAAGCCGGGTGCTAACTCGAATCAGCCGGAGAACTTCCGCCCTTTCTCACCCTTGCCCTATTTTGCCAAAATAGCCGAAAAAGTGGTTAATACTCAGCTAACTGCCCATATTAACCAACGCTGCCTACTTCACCACTCACAATCGGGCTTTAGGGTTACGTACACCACAGAGTCTGCGCTGCTCCTGACAACAGAGACAATAACCAGACTTGCAGATGATGGTCAGACGGTAGCACTGATCCTTTTGGACCTCAATGCGACCTTTGACTCTGTGTCTTATAAGCTGCTTTTACAGCATTTCAGGAAAGGCAGGTTGGACAAAATGGCACTAAACTGGATGGCTGCCTTCCTGCAGGACCGGAGCTTTCAGGTGTCCCAACGACCACATTACTCCAAAAGTATTGCGCTATCCCAAGGGGTCCCACAAGGCTCCATATTGAGCCCCACTCTTTTTAATCTTTACATTGCCCCATTAGCAGAGATTATAGAATGGCATAGTATCACCATCGTGTCATATGCAGACGACGCAATTGGTGGTCTCACTGTCCAATCCTCCGAGGCAGCAGCCACAAATTTCTCTACGCGCTTACAGGACCTATCCTCTTGGATGACAAACAACTGCCTAAAATTAAATGGCAGCAAAACAGAGATTCTAGCGGTGGTAAAAGCTCCCTCTATCT
Organism: Triturus cristatus; assembly: GCF_964204655.1. Lineage (NCBI taxonomy): Eukaryota > Metazoa > Chordata > Amphibia > Caudata > Salamandridae > Triturus > Triturus cristatus. The sequence continues at coordinate 79,108,729 of NC_140586.1, read as the reverse complement.
GGTCATCGGCGAGGTGGTCACATATATTGCCCCCCCGTCTCCCAAACAATAAAGTTAAAAACCTAGGTGTATGGCTAGACTCCAATCTCTCCTTTGACGCTCACACCAAAAAGGTGGCGGGGAGGGGAAGTGCTTTGGAGTGCTGAGAGTACTACGGAAAACTCTGGATGTGCTCCCCATCTCAGCGAGGAAAACCCTAGTCCATGCGTTACATCTCACCTGGACTACGGAAATGCTGTATACCTAGGAGCAACTAACAAATGCCTTCACAGGCTTCAATGCATTCAGAAGGCATCTGCTCGCCTTGTTCTGATGCTTCCCAGGAGAGCCTCCACTAGGAAAGCTCTCTCTGCCCTTCATTGGCTACCACTTAAGGAGAGAATACTCTTCAAAACCTTGTGTATTAGCCACCGCATCTTGCAGGGAAAATTACCTAGCTACTTACACTATCTACTCACCCCTACACTCCTAATCGTCATCTGAGATCAACTTGGATCTACTTGGTCAAGATCCCTAAAGTTATAAGAGCGAGAATGGGAGCCCGTTCCTTCAGATATCTGGCCTCTAAGCGCTGGAATACACTCCCTCTTTTCCTACGTGCTGAACCATCGGAGTCACTCTTCCGGCGGCAACTGAAAACCTGGCTCTATGTGTATAAGGCCCACTTACCTGAGTCCTGCCTCTGGACACTTGACAAGTCTGTGCCGCAGTGCGGGACACACCAGTGGGTGTAACCAGGCGCTTTACAAGCCTGCTATATATATGTATGTATGTATATATATATATATATATATTCACTGAAAAAAACATAGGATTCACACATGTTATAGTTTGCTGGACATTTCACTCGTAAAAAACCATTGAAATTCCCCCGTTATAGTTAGTTCAGCAAACTATAACTCGCACGACCGCAATCCACTGCTGATGACGTCGCATATTACATCACTGTATTCACTAAGATACTGTTAATAAGTCAGTTATACAATTAATTTTACAAAAAAAAACATCCATTTAGACACTTATTTACCCATTTATTCTTCCATTAACCTTTAGATATACATATATAAAAAATATTTTTTTTTCAGAAAGACACATATTCACTGGATGATGTCATCAGTGATGTCATTTGAGATGTCATCAGTGATGTCATGAGTGATATCACTGACCATGTCATGAGTGATGTAATATGCGACGTCATCAGCAGTGGATTGCGGTCGCGCGAGTTATAGTTAGCTGAACTAACTATAACGGGGGAATTTCAATGGTTTTTTACGAGTGAAATGTCCAGCTAACTATAACATGTTTTGGGACCCCCCTTTTTTCTCAGCCCCCGCTTGAATCACACCGAGACTTTCAGGGTAGGAGCTGAGCGGAGCGCCCCATTAGTTTTGAAAATTTCGCGAGGATTCGTCAACCGGCGCCAAAGTTATTCAAAATAGAATTTTCAGATTTCCTATGGGAACTCGGTCCTATCTATAACTATCTACTGGCGACCGCCAGTAGATAATATATACATATATATATATATATATCCAAAACACAGTATTCCACCTGGGGCCAGCCGAACTTGCAGCGGGTGCAACCGGGAAGTGGTGGTGGAAATCACTTATTACACAGCAAAAACAAGGAGTTTATGGTACTCCCAAGGTCCAGTGCACTCACGGGGTATGTGTCGGCTATAAAACATCCGCAGACGCGTTTCTGGCTCTTGCCGTCATCAGTGCGGAAAAGCCGTCAATAAAAACATCCCCTCGCCTGCCGCTGTTAGAACGAAAACTCTGTGAGTGTCCCACATATGGTGAAGCACTCTAGCTTTGTATAAGCCACAACCTGAATAGGTCAACAGAGTCCGTAAGCGGCGGTTCAGCAGCCCAAATTGAATCCAAAACACAGTATTCCACCTGGGGCCAGCCGAACTCGCAGCGGGTGCAACCGGGAAGTGGTGGTGGAAACCACTTATTACACAGCAAAAACAAGGAGTTCATGGTACTATATATATATCCTACTGGCGGTTGCCAGTAGGTAGTTATAGTTACAACCTAGTTTCCATAGGAAAAGCATTTTTTGATTTGCTAATAACTTTGGCGTCGTTTGACGAATCTTTGCTAAATTACCCCCCAAAAAAGTCTATCTAGGTCAGCTCCTATCCTGAAAGTTTGGGGGTGATTCGTCAAGGGGGGGCTGAGAAAAAAGGGGGGTCCCAAAACGCGTTTTGCCCATGTCAGTTTCCATAGGAAATTTTGCGACGAGCTACAGCCCGAACTGCTGAACGGAATTACCCCAAATTGGGCAGAACGGTAGAGCGTGGTTCAGAAAGTGACCTTTTTTTTAAATGGTGTACATCCGTGCAGTAGTTGCTGAGAAATTAGAAAAATAAAAGTTTCAATATCTGGGCGGAGCCTAAGTCCCGTGCACGAGCTTCACTGTGATTGGCTGTCAACACTCCAAACCAGGAAATGTTGGCAGCCATCTTGTAGCTCGGTAGAAGCGAGTCGCTAGAAAACAGAGAAACAAAGGTAGAATAGAAGAGAATGGGGCGGGGTGGAAACACCCTGACCTCCTAGGCCTGCTCAGGGAGTCCCAGAAGAACCCCCCAGGGGAAAAAAAAACATTAAAAAAATTAATTTGCGCTGGGGTCGCGGGTTCCCGTGTTTTTTTTTTAATGAGACCCCGGGTGGGCTAGGTTCCGTGGGTATGTCTTAAAAAATAATAGCTGGGACTTGATGGGGCTTCACTCATGTTGGGAGGGGGATTGCGCAGCCCCCCTCCTGGAGCCCTCCATCTGCTTATACCTTTGGCCTCGTGTGACGATTCCTTACAAACTTTTCCAAAAAGTTTCTCTTTTTTGATCAGCTCCTAACTTGAAGGTTTAGGGGTGATTGGTCAAGGGGGGGCTGAGAAGAAAGGGGGGTGTCAAAACGTGTTTTCTCAATGCATTTTCCATAGGAAACTTTAGACAAGGCTACAGATCAAACGAAATTCCGCCAAATTTGGCAGGGAGAAAGGTCTTGGTCCAGAAAGCGCGGTTTTGTAGAAATGGTGTACATCCGTTCAGTAGTTTTTGAGATATTAAAGGAAAAAAAAATATATATATCTGGTCGGTGCCTAACTCCCGAGCACGAGCTTGCCTGTGATTGGCAGACATCTTGTGCCTCGTATCGAGTGAAAATATAAAAGAAAGGTTCCGGGGGCAACTTAATATAGCGGAGCTCTGTGTAATGATGATTTGGACGCAGTGAAGGTTTAAGATTTATTAACAATAAAGGAGAAACAGGTGAGCGCCAGGCAGCACGACTTCCACTCCAGGACACCAGCAGGAAGATAACCCTTTCACGCTCCCTGTGCCCAACATCACCACTTCGCAGCTATGACTTTAGAAGCCAGTCCGTCGGCTTGCAGCTGTCTACCTTTGCGGGCTAGTACGCTGCTGTGCCTCTACCTCTGCGAGCTACTACGCTGCTGTTCCTTTGGGAGCGGATGGCTCGTAGTTCTGTGAGCCTGGGTACGAACTGTTCATAAGTCACACTATATGAGCATTGAAAAGCCATTTTGTGACTCAGTCCGTCAGCTGGCATCTGTCCGAGGCATTTCTGAAAACATATCGGAGCTCTTTCTGTGAGAGATACCCCTTCCATGCTGCGTCTCCCCACATTAGCAGGTAACGCACCCTCTTCCTACATCACCAGCATACCCCCAACATCATTCTTGGGCCCGGATGTTCCCTCTATGAACTATTAATAAAAAGATGCTTGTGAGGTTGGAGAAATAAGAATCTTAGTCATGTATAGATTTACATATAAAACATTTTATTAAAACAAAACAACAACAAATAAAACTTTGTACAGCCGTGGCGAGTCATCGCTGGTCCATTTGTGATTCACAGCCTGCAAGACAAAAAGAAAGATAAGATGGTGCATCATGCGTCCAAGCAAAGGAGATACAGAGAGAGAGGAAGAGATAAAGAGTGAGAGAGAGAGATGAAGACAGAGAAAGAGTGAGAGAGAGAGGAAGACAGAGAAAGAGAGATAAGAGTAAGAGAGAGAAAGAGTAAGATACAAGGAAGAGAGAAAGAGAAACAGTGTGAGAGAGAGGAACACAGAGAGAGAAAGAGTGAGAGAGAGGAAGAGAGAGTGAAAGAGTGAGAGAGGAAGAGAGAAAGAGTGAGCTACAAGGAAGAGAGAAACAGTGTGAGAGAGATGAAGACAGAAAAAGAGTGAGATGCAAGGAAGAGAGAAAGAGAGAATCAGAGTGAGAAAGAGAGAGAGAGAGAGAAAGAGTGAGAGAGAGGAAGAGAGAAAGAAAGAATGAGAGAAGCCACTCCCACCGCCCAGAGGTGACTGCCCGCTGCTGCGGTAAGAAGTCTCTCTGCTCACCTTCTGCCACCAGCGTGTGTGTAAGAGGGTCCACCACGTGCCGAAGCAACTTGGTCATGTGTTCAGGATGGCCACGCATCATCGCAGATTTTTCGCGCGTTCATCTTTGGTGGTGTTGGTGGTGTCAGGGGGGTGAACTTTGATTCGTGGTTCACAGCCTGTTAGATAAAAAGCAAGATAAGATTGTGCATTATGCGTCCATCAAAGGAGAGAGGAAGAGAGAAACAGTGAGAGTGAGAGAAAGAGAGAGAGAAAAAGAAAGAAAGTGAGAAGAAGACAGAGAAAAAGAGTGAGAAGGACGAAGAGAGAGAGAGGAAGAGAGAGAGAATGAGTGTGAGAAAGAGGAACAGAGAAACAGAGGAAGAGTGAGAGAGAGAACCAGAGAGAGGAAGAGACAAACAGTGTAAGAGGAAGAGGGAGATAGAAAGAGTGTGAGGGAGAGAAAGGAAGCGATGAGGAGGGACTGTGTACAAAACCGTCCCAGCTTACCTTTACGCCACCGCTCTGTCTCCAACCACGTGCCGCGACCTAGTGGAACTCTCAAGCTCCCACATCTGAAAGATAGTACAGAATTAGTAATGGCAGTGCAGCGTTGCATTAGGATTCAAAATAGGCCCGGGCACGCTAAAAAAAAAAGTGCCCCACAATTGCATATTGCCTTTTCTGAAAACACTGCTTCTGTGAAATTTTATTTAAAAAAGAGGGGGTGGGGGAGATACAAAAAAATGCACAGATTTGTTTGCACTGGTGACTTAAAAACAAGTGAGGCCACTTCTGCTCAGGCCCCCTGCCCTGCTGTGTATGCATACATTAATGGGCGGCCCTGCAAGAGAAAGAAAGTGACACTTCTGCCTGTTGCTAAACGTGAGGTAATGACACCCATCTGCCTCCAGAAAGGCCATTCAGAGACCCACTGGGGCCGCTGGCTGTTTCCAAACAACAGCAAAACCGCCCAAATTTGCCCCCCAGGCTGCTCCAAAAAGCAGCCCACAGTTGGAACTTGGCACCGGCTCCTCGGGCATTGCACCAGTGCCCGCGTTACCAATCCGACGCTGTGGCAGAGTATATACAAGTGCGTACGCCTAAATCGCTCTGCCGTCTTTCTGCATTCAGGCTGCTGTACCCCGTCCACTCCCGCCGCCCAGCGGTATCTGCCCGACGCTGCGCACCAAGGCCTCACTGCTCACCTTTTCGCGGTCAGGGCACCCTCCACATCATGCAGCTCCGTTCTGCAACCTAATAGGTCTCATATTTGGAATTGAGTCTTGATATCGCCATGGCAGAGGACATACTAGTGCACCTATCATCATCGCAGGTTGTACACTCGCTCAGTGCTTGCGGTGCTACTAACTCAGTGAGAAGTGAGGCCACGCATGTGGCGGTAGGCCCTCGCTGTTGGGCTCAGGCCTACACTGCGGTGCAGCAGAGCACACAAAACATCAACTGTCCGGACCGTCGGGACGGGCCATCACCGTGGCGGTGTGACTGAGCCGGCCGCAGTGCATGCATTGCGAGCAACTCTAAAATGGCGTAGAGCAGGTGCGCCCGGTCTTTTTTATTAGTAGGGTCGCGTGTCCTGTGACGCCTGTGCTGGATGGGTGTAGTGTGGGTGTATATCAGTCGTGAGGGAGTGGCTGTGGCATCAGTGTTGCTAGATTGGGCTAGATCACACACAATTGGGCTATATTTGCCAGTTGTGTGGTAAAATTTTGGTTTGTGCTAGTTGCCAGATTATATATATATATATACAGCGCTCCAGCAAAGTAGTATGTTAAAGCGCTTTATTTGACAAATATTTACTTGGCATCCTGCTGCAACATCAATTCCAATGCATTCACCACCTGCTTGACGCTGTCCCTGCCCCTCCTTCCCTAAAGTAGCAATATTGGGCTACTTTGGGCTACTTTTTGGTTGGCTTTGGGCTATAGAAAGCTTAAAAAATCTGACAACACTGGATGCGGGTGTCCGTGTTGGAGTGCTACCGTCACCCGGGTTGCAAAAGCCAAAGTGTCACTCTGTGTGCCAAGTCCAACAATATGGCCAACATGGAAGGTACGTGGAATTACTGACCCTATATTCATCCATAGTTCCACTCAAGAAAGATGGTGAACATGAGACATCTGTGTGGATATGAATGTTTATTGCACATTCAGTGGAGTGTTGCAGCTGTAGCAATACAGGGCCATGGAAAGTTGAAGTTAGGCTGCACCAACATATGTACTTATACAATCACTGCGACGATCCTCACACACTTATAAATTCACTATACACTCTGCTTACAGTACTCTAATGATGCAATCTCTACGTACGTACTTGTACAATGACCGAGACAAAGATACATAACTAAAGTTTTCCCCCACTGTCAAAGGTAAGATGGTTGCATATGCTGTCCAGAGCACTATGTAATGTGGTAGGGCCTAGTGGCAGCATGTTGCATACATAATGAACACACGTACACAGATAGATAGTGGAACTGGGTACGGGCATGTGCGCTTGACTCCTTTTTATTACCAGGGTCACATGTCCAGTGACATCTGTGGTGGATTCGTGTGGGGTGATTGTAAGCCAACCCTCCGGGAATAGTTGGTGCTGGTAACAAGTACAACAGTAATCATTGGATCAGACACAGAGATTCAATCATAAAGGGTCAATGATTTGTGCTGCACTAACACTGACTATCTTGAGAACTATCTCTAGCAATTTCAGCTGCAATAGTTCTTTCTTGATTAATCTCTTCATTCAACATTTGTAGATAATTTGGAAAAATTGTACATTCAATGCTATCTTTACAAGCATTGAAAGAATCTTCATAGCAGTCAAAATCTCCAAGTAATTCAATTTCAGTCCACCAAGGTTTGAAGAGTTGCAGAAGAGCTAAATAGAAGAACTCTCTTTTATCTGGAGTATCACAACTTAATTTCCTGTGATTAATGAAATTTCCTTTGTCATGCTTTACCAAACATCCTTCAGATCCAATTACAGCGTATTTTCCTTCATTTAATTTTTCTGTTAATTTTTTTTTTAAACTATAATGTTGTAGTATTTCATATAGACATATGTTTTCTAGGTATTGACTTCTATTTGGATAGTATGTATCCAACATATTTGATTTCAGAATATCTGTACTTTCTGGTTCATTCAGTGCCAAGTATTCAATTTCTTGTACAGATTTCAAAACTCGATTTCGTGCTGCAGCAAGGCCTAGACTTATCCAGATGATTCCTCTTGACTTTGAATATAAACTTGCAGATGGCTATCGATCCGAACATTCGTAGGATCCAATTTCTCGATGTGAAAGCATCTTCAAGCTGAAGCTGTACAATGTTTTGCTAAGTGTCTTATCCTGTGAAATTTCTTCCCACATTTCTTTCAATTCTGTCTTCTCAGACTTGGTAATATATAATGTGACATAGCGAGAAACAGCAATTGAGTTATCTGCAACATATTTGTATGTCCATATTTGCATTCCACATCTTCAAAATCACCCTATTGTAATCATTAATGTACTTCAATTCTTCTGTTCTTTTTATATTATAAGTATTTTTGGAGGATTTTCGAGTGATAGTATGCCTCACTGCTGACATAAAACTGTTCACTCTTCCTTGCGATGACTTATGGTGCACTGAGTTAGTAGTACCTTGTGATGATGCGTGGTCCGAGAGGGCTCCACTGGGAGCAATGTATCTTGCGTACTGGACTGCGTCACCTGTAATCGCTACTCCATCTGAATTGTGATGCCTGCTGTCCGCAGTGTAGATCGAAGGCAGTAGTCTGTACAGACAGAAGTCTGCAGTGCTGTGCTGCTGGGTTCGCAGGGGGCCTGTGTCAAGGAGACCCGCGGTCATGGCGGCAGCCACGTGGCAGGTGAGGCCCGCTCTGGCAGACTTGTTGGTCTTCACAGTTCACATGTGAACCACGCCCAGAGCCCCGGCTTATTTATTCATACCCCTACGCTGGAGTGGCGTATGTTGGACCAGCCCACTGCGCTTCCGCTTCCAGGGGAGGACAACACAGCTACATGTCCGAGATCTTCCCCACTGCCTGAGGTAACATGGTTGCGTCTATTGTGCACAACACCACAAGCACCAGCAGTATATGTACAGATGGAGAGGTTTATGATCTGTATAATGAGGTCTGTCCAGCACATCACCGCTACACTTGGTATTGTGTGCATTATTATTATTGATGGATGAGTTGCGTCCTTCACACATATTTGCTTGCCATATCTGCCAACATTCAAGTATTGTGTGGCTGAGGGACCATGCCGTTTGTGGAATGTCCGCTGTCCTGTTCTGCGCTGCCTCGGTGGTAGTAGGGAGGGGGGATGTCCAGGGGGGATGTCCTGAGGCTGGTGGCAGTGAGTGTTGTGGCCTTCATGGGTGTTTGAGCTGCGTGATCAGTAACTCTATGACATATGTAGCGCTTCAGATGTGATTCTGGGCTGCGATCCCTTTCACATTGTAGATAGTCGTCCTGGTTTACACCAGTAAAATGCAGATGTTAGATACCTACTGCAAACGTGGCTTATTCCTTGTTTTTGAATCCCACCCCAGATTTGGCTGCTTGTTGAAAATATCGGGAACTGGTGCTTTTGTGTTAATTTTTGCACAGGGACGTCTACTCTGTATATTATTACTGTTAGTTGTTGTTTTCATTTGTGACAATTTTTTTTGTATGGAAGCTATTGCTGGAAAACTGGGGATATTGGCTGTTTTCACTAGGTTGAAAATGAAGTGATAATTTAAAATCACTGAAAAAACTATAGGTTTAAAGAAGAAAATAATTAGAAATTAGCATTTAAAAAACCTTTGAAATTCACTGAAAAAACCATAGGTTTCAGGTACGTTATAGTTACAAATTAGCATTTAAAAAATCTTTGAAATTTACTGAAAAAAACATAGGTTTCAGGGACGTTATAGTTACAAATTAGCATTTAAAAAACCTTTGAAATTCACTGAAAAAACCATGGGTTTCAGGGACGTTAAATTTAGTTGGACATTTCACTCATACAAAACCATAGAAATTCCCCCGTTATAGTTAGTTGAGCTAACTATAACTCGCGCCCCTACAATGCACTGCTGATGACGTCACATATTACATCATTCATGACATGGTCAGTGACCTCACTGATGACATCACTGATGACATCTCAAATGACATCACTGATGACACCATCCACATGACAATCTGATGCACCTCCTCACACACTAATATAACCTTTGATACACCCCCTGTAAAATACAGACTACCATTTTCAAAACCATCGACACACCAATACCAGTTACTACAAACGCACTCACTAATCCCTAGGTCTACAGACACATGCACTCATTCATCCTTACAACCATTCATACATGTAGTCACTGATCAATACAACACTATCATATGCACTCATACACCTATACAGACACTCACACACCATCACTCATCCTAGTCAGTCATGCACTTATCCTAGTCAGTCATGCAAAGAATTAATCACAGTTCCATTTACTCACCTACACAGTTATACACACACCACCTCATTTATTCATACAAATACTAACGCATACTTACTCTCTTTTATAATCACTAATACAAGTATACACTCATCCATACAGCCACTCCCACAATCACTGACTCTCACATATAGTCATTTATATACTCCAGCTCTCACATACATTGCCTTTTACTTTTGTACTTACTACAACATCTACCACTGAGACATCCAGTCACTCACCAACACATCTATACACACACTCACTCACCCATAGAACTATGTCCACATGCACTCTTAAAAGTCATACACCCAGTCAATCAACCACTCACACATCTATGCACAGAGTCACACCCCCCCCACCCAACCACACACACACTCAGTCTCCCATACAATTACTGTGGCAACTAATCAATAACCCATATAGACACCCTTGGAGCTACTGACCAACTGATGCAGCAGGTTATACAACAACAGACAGACTGATACAGACATTCCCGCAGTTTAGTCACTAACCCATGTATTCAGTAAGACACATCTAATCACTCACTTAAACAGTGAGTCACACACCTACTAAATCCTCCATCCAGACACTTATACATCCACTCATTCTTCAATATAGCTTGGTATTTATATAATACATATTTACATTTTAAGGAAAAACACATTCACTGGATGATTTCATCAGTGATGTCATTTGAGATGTCATCAGTGATGTCATGAGTGATATCACTGACCATGTCATGAGTGATGTAATATGCGACGTCATCAGCAGTGGATTGCGGTCGCGCGAGTTATAGTTAGCTGAACTAACTATAACGGGGAATTTCAATGGTTTTTTACGAGTGAAATGTCCAGCTAACTATAACATGTTTTGGGACCCCCCTTTTTTCTCAGCCCCCGCTTGAATCACACCGAGACTTTCAGGGTAGGAGCTGAGCGGAGTGCCCCATTAGTTTTGAAAATTTCGCGAGGATTCGTCAACCGGCGCCAAAGTTATTCAAAATAGAATTTTCAGATTTCCTATGGGAACTCGGTCCTATCTATAACTATCTACTGGCGACCGCCAGTAGATAATATATACATATATATATATATCCAAAACACAGTATTCCACCTGGGGCCAGCCGAACTCGCAGCGGGTGCAACCGGGAAGTGGTGGTGGAAATCACTTATTACACAGCAAAAACAAGGAGTTTATGGTACTCCCAAGGTCCAGTGCACTCACGGGGTATGTGTCGGCTATAAAACATCCGCAGACGCGTTTCTGGCTCTTGCCGTCATCAGTGCGGAAAAGCCGTCAATAAAAACATCCCCTCGCCTGCCGCTGTTAGAACGAAAACTCTGTGAGTGTCCCACATATGGTGAAGCACTCTAGCTTTGTATAAGCCACAACCTGAATAGGTCAACAGAGTCCGTAAGCGGCGGTTCAGCAGCCCAAATTGAATCCAAAACACAGTATTCCACCTGGGGCCAGCCGAACTCGCAGCGGGTGCAACCCGGGAAGTGGTGGTGGAAACCACTTATTACACAGCAAAAACAAGGAGTTTATGGTACTCCCAAGGTCCAGTGCACTCACGGGGTATGTGTCGGCTATAAAACATCCGCAGACGCGTTTCTGGCTCTTGCCGTCATCAGTGCGGAAAAGCCGTCAATAAAAACATCCCCTCGCCTGCCGCTGTTAGAACGAAAACTCTGTGAGTGTCCCACATATGGTGAAGCACTCTAGCTTTGTATAAGCCACAACCTGAATAGGTCAACAGAGTCCGTAAGCAGCGGTTCAGCAGCCCAAATTGAATCCAAAACACAGTATTCCACCTGGGGCCAGCCGAACTCGCAGCAGGTGCAACCGGGAAGTGGTGGTGGAAACCACTTATTACACAGCAAAAACAAGGAGTTCATGGTACTATATATATATCCTACTGGCGGTTGCCAGTAGGTAGTTATAGTTACAACCTAGTTTCCATAGGAAAAGCATTTTTTGATTTGCTAATAACTTTGGCGTCGTTTGACGAATCTTTGCTAAATTACCCCCCAAAAAAGTCTATCTAGGTCAGCTCCTATCCTGAAAGTTTGGGGGTGATTCGTCAAGGGGGGGCTGAGAAAAAAGGGGGGTCCCAAAACGCGTTTTGCCCATGTCAGTTTCCATAGGAAATTTTGCGACGAGCTACAGCCCGAACTGCTGAACGGAATTACCCCAAATTGGGCAGAACGGTAGAGCGTGGTTCAGAAAGTGACCTTTTTTTTAAATGGTGTACATCCGTGCAGTAGTTGCTGAGAAATTAGAAAAATAAAAGTTTCAATATCTGGGCGGAGCCTAAGTCCCGTGCACGAGCTTCACTGTGATTGGCTGTCAACACTCCAAACCAGGAAATGTTGGCAGCCATCTTGTAGCTCGGTAGAAGCGAGTCGCTAGAAAACAGAGAAACAAAGGTAGAATAGAAGAGAATGGGGCGGGGTGGAAACACCCTGACCTCCTAGGCCTACTCAGGGAGTCCCAGAAGAACCCCCCAGGGGAAAAAAAACATTAAAAATTTTTATTTGCGCTGGGGTCGCGGGTTCCCATGTTTTTTTTTTAATGAGACCCCGGGTGGGCTAGGTTCCGGGGGTATGTCTTAAAAAATAATAGCTGGGACTTGATGGGGCTTCACTCATGTTGGGAGGGGGATTGCGCAGCCCCCCTCCTGGAGCCCTCCATCTGCTTATACCTTTGGCCTCGTGTGACGATTCCTTACAAACTTTTCCAAAAAGTTTCTCTTTTTTGATCAGCTCCTAACTTGAAGGTTTAGGGGTGATTGGTCAAGGGGGGGCTGAGAAGAAAGGGGGGTGTCAAAACCTGTTTTCTCAATGCATTTTCCATAGGAAACTTTAGACAAGGCTACAGATCAAACGAAATTCCGCCAAATTTGGCAGGGAGAAAGGTCTTGGTCCAGAAAGCGCGGTTTTGTAGAAATGGTGTACATCCGTTCAGTAGTTTTTGAGATATTAAAGGAAAAAAATATATATATATCTGGTCGGTGCCTAACTCCCGAGCACGAGCTTGCCTGTGATTGGCAGACATCTTGTGCCTCGTATCGAGTGAAAATATAAAAGAAAGGTTCCGGGGGCAACTTAATATAGCGGAGCTCTGTGTAATGATGATTTGGACGCAGTGAAGGTTTAAGATTTATTAACAATAAAGGAGAAACAGGTGAGCGCCAGGCAGCACGACTTCCACTCCAGGACACCAGCAGGAAGATAACCCTTTCACGCTCCCTGTGCCCAACATCACCACTTCGCAGCTATGACTTTAGAAGCCAGTCCGTCGGCTTGCAGCTGTCTACCTTTGCGGGCTAGTACGTTGCTGTGCCTCTACCTCTGCGAGCTACTACGCTGCTGTTTCTTTGGGAGCGGATGGCTCGTAGTTCTGTGAGCCTGGGTACGAACTGTTCATAAGTCACACTATATGAGCATTGAAAAGCCATTTTGTGACTCAGTCCGTCAGCTGGCATCTGTCCGAGGCATTTCTGAAAACATATCGGAGCTCTTTCTGTGAGAGATACCCCTTCCATGCTGCGTCTCCCCACATTAGCAGGTAACGCACCCTCTTCCCACATCACCAGCATACCCCCAACATCATTCTTGGGCCCGGATGTTCCCTCTATGAACTATTAATAAAAAGATGCTTGTGAGGTTGGAGAAATAAGAATCTTAGTCATGTATAGATTTACATATAAAACATTTTATTAAAACAAAACAACAACAAATAAAACTTTGTACAGCCGTGGCGAGTCATCGCTGGTCCATTTGTGATTCACAGCCTGCAAGACAAAAAGAAAGATAAGATGGTGCATCATGCGTCCAAGCAAAGGAGATACAGAGAGAGAGGAAGAGATAAAGAGTGAGAGAGAGAGATGAAGACAGAGAAAGAGTGAGAGAGAGAGGAAGACAGAGAAAGAGAGATAAGAGTAAGAGAGAGAAAGAGTAAGATACAAGGAAGAGAGAAAGAGAAACAGTGTGAGAGAGAGGAACACAGAGAGAGAAAGAGTGAGAGAGAGGAAGAGAGAGTGAAAGAGTGAGAGAGGAAGAGAGAAAGAGTGAGCTACAAGGAAGAGAGAAACAGTGTGAGAGAGATGAAGACAGAAAAAGAGTGAGATGCAAGGAAGAGAGAAAGAGAGAATCAGAGTGAGAAAGAGAGAGAGAGAGAGAAAGAGTGAGAGAGAGGAAGAGAGAAAGAAAGAATGAGAGAAGCCACTCCCACCGCCCAGAGGTGACTGCCCGCTGCTGCGGTAAGAAGTCTCTCTGCTCACCTTCTGCCACCAGCGTGTGTGTAAGAGGGTCCACCACGTGCCGAAGCAACTTGGTCATGTGTTCAGGATGGCCACGCATCATCGCAGATTTTTCGCGCGTTCAGCTTTGGTGGTGTTGGTGGTGTCAGGGGGGTGAACTTTGATTCGTGGTTCACAGCCTGTTAGATAAAAAGCAAGATAAGATTGTGCATTATGCGTCCATCAAAGGAGAGAGGAAGAGAGAAACAGTGAGAGTGAGAGAAAGAGAGAGAGAAAAAGAAAGAAAGTGAGAAGTAGACAGAGAAAAAGAGTGAGAAGGACGAAGAGAGAGAGAGGAAGAGAGAGAGAATGAGTGTGAGAAAGAGGAACAGAGAAACAGAGGAAGAGTGAGAGAGAGAACCAGAGAGAGGAAGAGACAAACAGTGTAAGAGGAAGAGGGAGATAGAAAGAGTGTGAGGGAGAGAAAGGAAGCGATGAGGAGGGACTGTGTACAAAACCGTCACAGCTTACCTTTACGCCACCGCTCTGTCTCCAACCACGTGCCGCGACCTAGTGGAACTCTCAAGCTCCCACATCTGAAAGATAGTACAGAATTAGTAATGGCAGTGCAGCGTTGGATTAGGATTCAAAATAGGCCCGGGCACGCTAAAAAAAAAAGTGGCCCACAATTGCATATTGCCTTTCCTGAAAACACTGCTTCTGTGAAATTTTATTTAAAAAAGAGGGGGTGGGGGAGATACAAAAAAATGCACAGATTTGTTTGCACTGGTGACTTAAAAACAAGTGAGGCCACTTCTGCTCAGGCCCCCTGCCCTGCTGTGTATGCATACATTAATGGGCGGCCCTGCAAGAGAAAGAAAGTGACACTTCTGCCTGTTGCTAAACGTGAGGTAATGACACCCATCTGCCTCCAGAAAGGCCATTCAGAGACCCACTGGGGCCGCTGGCTGTTTCCAAACAACAGCAAAACCGCCCAAATTTGCCCCCCAGGCTGCTCCAAAAAGCAGCCCACAGTTGGAACTTGGCACCGGCTCCTCGGGCATTGCACCAGTGCCCGCGTTACCAATCCGACGCTGTGGCAGAGTATATACAAGTGCGTACGCCTAAATCGCTCTGCCGTCTTTCTGCATTCAGGCTGCTGTACCCCGTCCACTCCCGCCGCCCAGCGGTATCTGCCCGACGCTGCGCACCAAGGCCTCACTGCTCACCTTTTCGCGGTCAGGGCACCCTCCACATCATGCAGCTCCGTTCTGCAACCTAATAGGTCTCATATTTGGAATTGAGTCTTGATATCGCCATGGCAGAGGACATACTAGTGCACCTATCATCATCGCAGGTTGTACACTCGCTCAGTGCTTGCGGTGCTACTAACTCAGTGAGAAGTGAGGCCACGCATGTGGCGGTAGGCCCTCGCTGTTGGGCTCAGGCCTACACTGCGGTGCAGCAGAGCACACAAAACATCAACTGTCCGGACCGTCGGGACGGGCCATCACCGTGGCGGTGTGACTGAGCCGGCCGCAGTGCATGCATTGCGAGCAACTCTAAAATGGCGTAGAGCAGGTGCGCCCGGTCTTTTTTATTAGTAGGATCGCGTGTCCTGTGACGCCTGTGCTGGATGGGTGTAGTGTGGGTGTATATCAGTCGTGAGGGAGTGGCTGTGGCATCAGTGTTGCTAGATTGGGCTAGATCACACACAATTGGGCTATATTTGGCAGTTGTGTGGTAAAATTTTGGTTTGTGCTAGTTGCCAGATTATATATATATATATATACAGCGCTCCAGCAAAGTAGTATGTTAAAGCGCTTTATTTGACAAATATTTACTTGGCATCCTGCTGCAACATCAATTCCAATGCATTCACCACCTGCTTGACGCTGTCCCTGCCCCTCCTTCCCTAAAGTAGCAATATTGGGCTACTTTGGGCTACTTTTTGGTTGGCTTTGGGCTATAGAAAGCTTAAAAAATCTGACAACACTGGATGCGGGTGTCCGTGTTGGAGTGCTACCGTCACCCGGGTTGCAAAAGCCAAAGTGTCACTCTGTGTGCCAAGTCCAACAATATGGCCAACATGGAAGGTACGGGGAATTACTGACCCTATATTCATCCATAGTTCCACTCAAGAAAGATGGTGAACATGAGACATCTGTGTGGATATGAATGTTTATTGCACATTCAGTGGAGTGTTGCAGCTGTAGCAATACAGGGCCATGGAAAGTTGAAGTTAGGCTGCACCAACATATGTACTTATACAATCACTGCGACGATCCTCACACACTTATAAATTCACTATACACTCTGCTTACAGTACTCTAATGATGCAATCTCTACGTACGTACTTGTACAATGACCGAGACAAAGATACATAACTAAAGTTTTCCCCCACTGTCAAAGGTAAGATGGTTGCATATGCTGTCCAGAGCACTATGTAATGTGGTAGGGCCTAGTGGCAGCATGTTGCATACATAATGAACACACGGACACAGATAGATAGTGGAACTGGGTACGGGCATGTGCGCTTGACTCCTTTTTATTACCAGGGTCACATGTCCAGTGACATCTGTGGTGGATTCGTGTGGGGTGATTGTAAGCCAACCCTCCGGGAATAGTTGGTGCTGGTAACAAGTACAACAGTAATCATTGGATCAGACACAGAGATTCAATCATAAAGGGTCAATGATTTGTGCTGCACTAACACTGACTATCTTGATAACTATCTCTAGCAATTTCAGCTGCAATAGTTCTTTCTTGATTAATCTCTTCATTCAACATTTGTAGATAATTTGGAAAAATTGTACATTCAATGCTATCTTTACAAGCATTGAAAGAATCTTCATAGCAGTCAAAATCTCCAAGTAATTCAATTTCAGTCCACCAAGGTTTGAAGAGTTGCAGAAGAGCTAAATAGAAGAACTCTCTTTTATCTGGAGTATCACAACTTAATTTCCTGTGATTAATCAAATTTCCTTTGTCATGCTTTACCAAACATCCTTCAGATCCAATTACAGCGTATTTTCCTTCATTTAATTTTTCTGTTAATTTTTTTTTTAAACTATAATGTTGTAGTATTTCATATAGACATATGTTTTCTAGGTATTGACTTCTATTTGGATAGTATGTATCCAACATATTTGATTTCAGAATATCTGTACTTTCTGGTTCATTCAGTGCCAAGTATTCAATTTCTTGTACAGATTTCAAAACTCGATTTCGTGCTGCAGCAAGGCCTAGACTTATCCAGATGATTCCTCTTGACTTTGAATATAAACTTGCAGATGGCTATCGATCCGAACATTCGTAGGATCCAATTTCTCGATGTGAAAGCATCTTCAAGCTGAAGCTGTACAATGTTTTGCTAAGTGTCTTATCCTGTGAAATTTCTTCCCACATTTCTTTCAATTCTGTCTTCTCAGACTTGGTGATATATAATGTGACATAGCGAGAAACAGCAATTGAGTTATCTGCAACATATTTGTATGTCCATATTTGCATTCCACATCTTCAAAATCACCCTATTGTAATCATTAATGTACTTCAATTCTTCTGTTCTTTTTATATTATAAGTATTTTTGGAGGATTTCGAGTGATAGTATGCCTCACTGCTGACATAAAACTGTTCACTCTTCCTTGCGATGACTTATGGTGCACTGAGTTAGTAGTACCTTGTGATGATGCGTGGTCCGAGAGGGCTCCACTGGGAGCAATGTATCTTGCGTACTGGACTGCGTCACCTGTAATCGCTACTCCATCTGAATTGTGATGCCTGCTGTCCGCAGTGTAGATCGAAGGCAGTAGTCTGTACAGACAGAAGTCTGCGGTGCTGTGCCGCTGGGTTCGCAGGGGGCCTGTGTCAAGGAGACCCGCGGTCATGGCGGCAGCCACGTGGCAGGGTGAGGCCCGCTCTGGCAGACTTGTTGGTCTTCACAGTTCACATGTGAACCACGCCCAGAGCCCCGGCTTATTTATTCATACCCCTACGCTGGAGTGGCGTATGTTGGACCAGCCCACTGCGCTTCCGCTTCCAGGGGAGGACAACACAGCTACATGTCCGAGATCTTCCCCACTGCCTGAGGTAACATGGTTGCGTCTATTGTGCACAACACCACAAGCACCAGCAGTATATGTACAGATGGAGAGGTTTATGATCTGTATAATGAGGTCTGTCCAGCACATCACCGCTACACTTGGTATTGTGTGCATTATTATTATTGATGGATGAGTTGCGTCCTTCACACATATTTGCTTGCCATATCTGCCAACATTCAAGTATTGTGTGGCTGAGGGACCATGCCGTTTGTGGAAGGTCCGCTGTCCTGTTCTGCGCTGCCTCGGTGGTAGTAGGGAGGGGGGTTGTCCAGGGGGGATGTCCTGAGGCTGGTGGCAGTGAGTGTTGTGGCCTTCATGGGTGTTTGAGCTGCGTGATCAGTAACTCTATGACATATGTAGCGCTTCAGATGTGATTCTGGGCTGCGATCCCTTTCACATTGTAGATAGTCGTCCTGGTTTACACCAGTAAAATGCAGATGTTAGATACCTACTGCAAACGTGGCTTATTCCTTGTTTTTGAATCCCACCCCAGATTTGGCTGCTTGTTGAAAATATCGGGAACTGGTGCTTTTGTGTTAATTTTTGCACAGGGACGTCCACTCTGTATATTATTACTGTTAGTTGTTGTTTTCATTTGTGACAATTTTTTTTGTATTTAAGCTATTGCTGGAAAACTGGGGATATTGGCTGTTTTCACTAGGTTGAAAATGAAGTGATAATTTAAAATCACTGAAAAAACTATAGGTTTAAAGAAGAAAATAATTAGAAATTAGCATTTAAAAAACCTTTGAAATTCACTGAAAAAACCATAGGTTTCAGGTACGTTATAGTTACAAATTAGCATTTAAAAAATCTTTGAAATTTACTGAAAAAAACATAGGTTTCAGGGACGTTATAGTTACAAATTAGCATTTAAAAAACCTTTGAAATTCACTGAAAAAACCATGGGTTTCAGGGACGTTAAATTTAGTTGGACATTTCACTCATACAAAACCATAGAAATTCCCCCGTTATAGTTAGTTGAGCTAACTATAACTCGCGCCCCTACAATGCACTGCTGATGACGTCACATATTACATCATTCATGACATGGTCAGTGACCTCACTGATGACATCACTGATGACATCTCAAATGACATCACTGATGACACCATCCACATGACAATCTGATGCACCTCCTCACACACTAATATAACCTTTCATACACCCCCTGTAAAATACAGACTACCATTTTCAAAACCATCGACACACCAATACCAGTTACTACAAACGCACTCACTAATCCCTAGGTCTACAGACACATGCACTCATTCATCCTTACAACCATTCATACATGTAGTCACTGATCAATACAACACTATCATATGCACTCATACACCTATACAGACACTCACACACCATCACTCATCCTAGTCAGTCATGCACTTATCCTAGTCAGTCATGCAAAGAATTAATCACAGTTCCATTTACTCACCTACACAGTTATACACACACCACCTCATTTATTCATACAAATACTAACGCATACTTACTCTCTTTTATAATCACTAATACAAGTATACACTCATCCATACAGCCACTCCCACAATCACTGACTCTCACATATAGTCATTTATATACTCCAGCTCTCACATACATTGCCTTTTACTTTTGTACTTACTACAACATCTACCACTGAGACATCCAGTCACTCACCAACACATCTATACACACACTCACTCACCCATAGAACTATGTCCACATGCACTCTTAAAAGTCATACACCCAGTCAATCAACCACTCACACATCTATGCACAGAGTCACACCCCTCCCCACCCAACCACACACACACTCAGTCTCCCATACAATTACTGTGGCAACTAATCAATAACCCATATAGACACCCTTGGAGCTACTGACCAACTGATGCAGCAGGTTATACAACAACAGACAGACTGATACAGACATTCCCGCAGTTTAGTCACTAACCCATGTATTCAGTAAGACACATCTAATCACTCACTTAAACAGTGAGTCACACACCTACTAAATCCTCCATCCAGACACTTATACATCCACTCATTCTTCAATATAGCTTGGTATTTATATAATACATATTTACATTTTAAGGAAAAACACATTCACTGGATGATTTCATCAGTGATGTCATTTGAGATGTCATCAGTGAGGTCATCAGTGATGTCACTGACCATGTCATGAATGATGTAATATGTGACGTCATCAGCAGTGCATTGCGGGGGCGCGAGTTATAGTTAGCCTAATGGCGGAATTTCTATGGTTTTGTATGAGTGAAATGTCCAACTAACTATAACGTCCCTGAACCCTATGTTTTTTTCAGTGAATTTCAAAGGTTTTTTAAATGCTAATTTGTAACTATAACGTCCCTGAAACCTATGGTTTTTTCAGTGAAAAAATATATATATATATATTATCTACTGGCGGTCGCCAGTGGATAGTTATAGTTAGAATCATGATTCCATAGGAAAAGCATTTTTTGATTTGCTAATAACTTTGGCGTCGTTTGACAAATCTTTACAAAATTTTCCAAAAAGTTTCTCTTTTTAGATCAGCTCCTATCTTGAAAGTTTGGGGGTGATTCGTTAAGGGGGGTCCCAAAACATTTTTCTCAATGCAATTTCCATAGGAAACTTTAGACAAGGCTACAGGTCAAACTGCTGAACGGAAATACGCCAAATTTGGCAGGGAGAAAAGTCTTGATCCAGAAAGCACGCTTTTGTTGAAATGGGGTAAATCCGTTCAGTAGTTTTAGAGAAATATCATATTTTTCAGATATCGATATTTGAGAATTCTGACATCTGATTGGCTGAGGCGTTACGAGCACGAGCGTGCGGCTGATTGGCTGCGGACTGTTGAAACTAGGAAGTGTTGGCCGCCATTTTGTGACTGAGTTGAAAGGCGTAGGGCGGAAAAAAAGAGAATAATTGTATAAGAGGGTATAGTAGGAACACTGTGGTCTTAGTTTAAGCAGTGTGTACGGTGCAGAGGCAGGGAGTTTGAATGTTGCGTAGGCCGTGGAAATTATGTCTGCAGAACAACGGTGTGTGGTATTGTGGCATGGTTGCGTAGGCTCTGGAAATCCCGTCGGGAAAACAATGCGCTGTATTGCGGCCAGCAGTGTGTAGGCAATGTTCACTAGGCTGTGTAACGGTGCACACACAGGTAGTGTGAATGTGTGGTGCGGAAAAAAAGAGAATAATTGTATAATAGGGTATAGTAGGAACAGTGTGGTCTTAGTTTAAGCAGTCTGTGTGGTGAATATAATGTGCAGTAATGTTTACTTATAATGCAGTGTTCACTTTTATCACGGACAGTGTCACTTTCTTAGACAAAATTTAATATTATGTGGAACCATTGAAAGTAGAAGTGTTGTCAGCCATTTCCTCCTCTTCTGCGGAGTAGCAGGGACATCTGATTGGCTGACATGTTTCAAGCAGGACCTTCCCAAGCTTAATGTTCGTTGGCTGCGAACCATTGAAAGTAGAAGTGTTACCATCCATTTCCTCCCCATCCGCGGAGTAGCTGGGACATCTGATTGGCTGACGTGTTCCAAGCAGGAGCTTCCCAAGCTTAATGTTCATTGGCTGTGAAGCTTTAAAAGTAGAAGTGTTGGCAGCTATTCCCTCCTTCCCTCCGGAACACCATGGACATTTTATTGGCTAAAGTGTTACGAGTACAAAATTGCTCCTTATTGGCTGGGAACGGTTCACTGTTGTCAGCCATTATGTGACGCAGTTCAAAGGAGTATGGGAAAAAAAAGTAGGGGAGGGTAGGAACACTATTAACTGTGCTCACAAGGTGGTTTATAGGGACTGTAAAGGGAAAAATTGCTTTTTATATATTTTAATGGACATTTATATCATTTGTGTAGGCCTTACAAATCAAGGCGGGAAAATCACAGAGTGTATTGCGGCCTTCTCTTTATTAAGTCTGCGGGTGGGATACTTCCCAGAAGCACTACTTACTTAGAATGTGGTGTTTACTTTTCTGACGGGGATGTGTGGTTGCACTGCAAAAATTTCGGTCTAGGTTTGAAACAGTTTTTATTAAGCAATCACTAATATACTTTCTTAGGAAAGTGAAGCTGTATGTATCAGAGAGGTGACAAATAAAAATGCAATTCATAAAATATCCCTTAAGCGTGGCCACACCCTCCCTTTTTTTGTCGGCTATAGTTTGTAAAAGTGTTGCCCCATATATTGTTAATATACAAGGGCATCAGTTACTTTTAGATAAAGTAGAAAAGAAGTGCTACAAGAAACACTCCCGTACTACATCATCTGAGGTCACAACAACAATCACCAGTAAAAAACTGTTAAACACAAATGACATGATATTACATAGAAATGTACGCTTCATCAAAACATTACATGAAGCACTATGTATAGATTATTTTCTGTTGCAACTACTTTTTTATGAAACATTAGCTGTGTAACAAACTGTGAGGTACTAAGTTATCTACGGAAATAACTATAGTATGTATTGTAAATTTGTCGCACAGATAGATGTCCAACCCCTTTGAAGTGCTATAAACACACAGTATATGAATATACAGGGTGAGTTTATAGTATTCCACAGGAGAAGAAGAATAAGGGTCTCTACAAAAAATATTTTTTTTTTACAATTTCTATTCTGTAGAACGCGGGAAAGTTTTGTCGTAGTGCTTAGAGGTCGCTGACTGCTCCGCTGATAGATCAGGTACTCCTTTAAGAATATATAGGATAATAGTATAATATACACTACTATTCCAATATATTCTATAGGGAGAAGGAGAATAACGAAATATTTTCCAGCTGTGAATATGTTCAAAGCTTCTTTTCTCCAGGACTTCGAAATCTTACGTCCTCGCGCCGACTGGTCATGAAGTACTCTGAGATCAAAATGACTGTGAATATTGGAATATACATACTCACACTATATTATTCCAGGGGGGGAATCAAACGAGAAGCTGCTGACGTTACATATAAATCTTGAGTTTATGGCTCACACAGGTCACCAACACGTCTGTGGTCAAATATAGTGTCACTACACGGGTCCCCAACACGTCTGTGGTCAAATATAGTGTGACTATTATAATATAGAAAATCACACCATATGAGCTCAGAGGAGCCAGTAAAGGAATAGTGTATCCTCTATTCTGTCTGTTTCTGAATACAAGCTGCTGATGTCACATATAAATGGCAAAAACAACCAATAACACTTTTTTGTAAATACAAATCTTTAAATATTCACAAATAGCTACGTATTATAAGTATCTACTATGCCATAATCAAACAACTTACAACTCCGTAATATCTTTTGTTGTCGCAAAAGAAGAATCCGATGCTAGAAAACGGAATCTGCATCACAGAATGGACACGCGTAAATAACTCGCAAAAACGAAACTAATCGAGCAACCGGTGTGGTTTATATACTTTTTGGTTATTCAGTAGTCTATGGAAGGAACATGCGGCTCCGCCCATTTAGATGTCACATTTTACAGTTGACACGTGCTCACGTTTTCACTGTTTAACTTGTGCACGTGTTGGGAAAAATTACAAAATGTGAAGCTGTAAAGGTTTCGATTTCGATCCTCACACGTATATGTATAACGTTGGAGAGATTAAAAACTGTTACCCGGCAAACCGTGTCATTTCCTTTCTCGTGACTAAAAACATCTATTAATTGCCGTAATTCTAAAAAGAAGACATAAAAAAAATATCGTTCAGAATAGAAGAACAAAAAACTTGCTAATATTTGTCATCACTGTGGTTTTAAATAAAAAAAATGCCAGGATTAGTAAAGCGTACAGCTACCTCCAGAGAGGTGCTCGGGGGCGTCGGGAAGATTAAGCACGGTATTGCCCACAGTTACATAGTGGTGGGCTAACATGCCACCGGAGCCCGGAATCGAACTGTGAACGCTGTTGTTCGAAGTCAGGTATCATAGCTGCTGCCGCACAGGTTTTCTACACTTACATTTTAATTAGTGCTAAATAAGTTTTAAACATTGTTAAATTATAACTTATATCAGACTACTGTTGCAGTTAGTTTTGACTACAAAAAGTATGAACGTCTTTTTAAAATTTACTTAAGAACAATATAGGTTTCTGGGACATTGTAGTTAGAAATTAGCATTTAAAAATCCTTTGAAATTCACTGAAAAAACATTAGGTTTTTACAGATGTTATAGTTAGAAATGAGCATTTAAAAAATCTTAGAAATTCACTGAAAAAACCATAGGTTTCAGGGACGTTATGGCTAGCTGGACATTTCACTCGTACAAAACCAGAGAAATTCCACCGTTATAGTTACTTCAGCTAACTATACCTCACGCACCCGCAATGCACTGCTCATGACGTCACGTATTACATCATTCACGACATGGTCAGTGACATCACTGATGACATCTCAAATGACATCACTGATGACATCATCCAGGTGAAAAACTGATGCATCTCCTCACACTCTAATATAACTGTTAATACACGCACTGTAAAATACAGACAAACATTTTCAAAATCATTAACACACCAATACCAGTTACTACATACGCACTCGCTGATTGCTAGGTCTACACACACATCTACTCATTCATCCATACAATCACTCATACATGCAGTCACTCGTAAATACAACACTGTCATATGCACTCATACACCTATACAGACAATCACACACCGCCACTCATCTATACAGTTACTCACACACCTACTTAGTCATGCAAAGAATCTATCACAGTTCTGTTTACTCACTTATACAATTATACACACACAACCTCACTTATTCATACAGATACTAACGCATACTTACTCTGTTATATAATCAGTGATACAAGTACATACTCATCTATACAACCAGTCTCAAAATCACCAACTAACATGTAGAGTGATTTATATACTTCAACTCTCACATACACTGCCTTTTACATATGTAGTTACTTGGACATGTACCACTGAGACATCTATTCAGTCACCAACACACCGATACACACACTCACGCACCCATACATGTGTTTCCACATGCACTGTTGAACCCATACACCCAGTGAATCAACCACTCACACATCTATGCACAGTCACACACCTCCCACGCACCTACACACACACTCAGTGTCCAAGGCAACCAATCAATAACCTATATAGACACTCATATAGCTACTGACCAACCCATGCAGCAGCTTGCACAACAACAGACAGACTGAAACAGACATTCACACAGTTTAGTCACTAACCCATGCATTCAGTAAGACACATTTATTCACTCACTTATACAGTCAGTCACCCACCTACTAAATCGCCCATCCAGACACTTATACACCCACTCATTCTTCAATACACCTAGGAATATATATAAAACATATTTAAAAATTACAGAAATACACAGTCACGGGATGATGTCATCAGTGATGTCATTTGAGATGTCATCAGTGATGTCACTGACCATGTCATCAATGGTGTAATATGTGATGTCATGAGCAGTGCATTGCGGGTGCGTGAGGTATAGTTAGCTGAAGTAACTATAATGGTGGAATTTCTCTGGTTTTGTACGAGTGAAATGTCCAGCTAACTATAACGTCCCTGAAACATGTTTTTTTCTTTTTTTCAGTGAATATATATATGTGTATGTGTGTGTGTGTGTGTGTGTGTGTGTGTATATATATATATATATATCACTTAAAAAACCATAGGTTTCACACATGTTATAGTTAGCTGGACATTTCACTCGTAAAAAACCAATGAAATTCCCCCGTTATAGTTAGTGCAGGCAACTATAACTCACGCGACCGCAATCCTCTGCTGATGACGTCAGATATTACATCACTGTATTTAGACACTTATTTACCCATGTCTTCTTCCATTAATCTTTAGCTATACATATATTACAAATATTTATTTTTCATAAAGACACATATGTCATCAGTGATGTAATATCTGACGTCATCAGCAGAGGATTGCGGTCGCGTGAGTTATAGTTGCCTGCACTAACTATAACGGGGGAATTTCATTGTTTTTTTACGAGTGAAATGTCCAGCTAACTATAACATGTGTGAAACCTATGGTTTTTTCAGTGAATGTGTACGTTTTTTTAAATGCTAAGTATTTATAAAACTTTTTTTTTTCAGGTTTTTCACCGTGCGCTTCACGCACGGTGCGCTTCACGCACGCACCGAGCACCCACGGATCGGCGTGCGTGCTCCGTGCGCGCACCTCGCGATTTAAAAAAAATAAAAAAAATGTTTTTTTCACCCTTGGGGGTCCTTCTGTGACCCCCTGACCAAGGCTAGGGGGTCAGGAACTGTCCACTCTGCCCCCTTTTCACGTTCTCCACCTTTTTTTTTCACCCCCTCAGACTGCGAGAGACAAAATGGCGGCCGACACTTCCTGGTTTAGACCGATTCGAATGTTTACCGACATCTAACAACCAATCAGAATTGCGCTCGCGCCCGGCAGGGTGCGCGCACAGTGCACGCACGGTGCGCGCGTATAGATATTGATATGCTTTTAAATGCTATTTTCTCAGGAAATACTGAACAGATTTACACCAGACCTGCAAAAGGCACTTCCTTGACCTTATGGCTACCTCTCTGCCAAATTTCAAGTAATTCTGTTCAGCCGTTCGGGCTGTAGCTGTGTCTAAAGGTCCTATGGAAAAATGCATGGGGAAAACGCGTTTTGGGACCCCCCTTTTTCTCGGCCCCCGCTTGACGAATCACCCCGAGACTTTCAGGGTAGGAGCTGAACGGAGCGCCCCATTAGTTTTGAAAATTTCGCGAGGATTCGTCAACCGGCGCCAAAGTTATTCAAAATAGAATTTTGAGATTTCCTATGGAAACTAGGTTGTAACTATAACTATCTACTGGCGACCGCCAGTAGATAATATATATATATATATATATATGTATACAGATAAAGAACACTCCTGACGGAGATCGTAGCCCGTTGAGGGGTGGCACGATGCCGGTGGAGTATACCTGTATTTAATAATCACAGAGAACGGAATTCCACTCGTGCACTCGGATCGCGTAAAAATTCACCAAAGGCCAGGGATCATTCAAAAGGGTTTATTGTTGTCATAAACCCGACGTGACGCATTTCACCCTCTGGGGGCTTGTTCACACACCGATACTCCCACCGGCCAAGGCTTATACATTTCCGGTTCTCACATGTGTATCAACAGAGGACTGGCAAGTGCGTTTTAGGCGCCATTTTGGAATAGTACAATTGTCTTTACACAAATAGGTAACAATTCACAAAGTTTCTCATTGTGTCACTACAGTACAATTATTCAACTTGTCTGCATCTGCAGTTAGAGAAAACAGGGCAATACAGCAAAACCCAGATTGTGTAATTTTTGTGCGCTAGTTTATATTGGCATTACAGGTTCCATGTCCGTGTAAATAATCACCCATCAGTTGAAATTGCACCATGCTCTGCGTGCAGTGTCCCCTGGGATATGTAGTGCAGAAAGGCGGGATGACTCTTCTACCCTGGATAGTGGGTGGGGTCTGTGTCGATAAATACACATAAGATCTAGTATCGAGGGGACATCCAGTCTTAGATAAGGCGTGGAATGTGATACATTACTAGAAGCATGGATGTAGGCATATTCACATATAGTGTTGTTATAGTGACTTGAATGCTACGCCATCACTTAAACTTAATCTTATGCTGACGTGCAGTTGTAAAACCCTAATTAGTGGGTAAAGTAAGTGATACCATACTCTAGTGTTTGTCGTGCTGGTACGTTGGTGAGTCTCACTCCCTACGTCTTGCGATACAGTGAGATTCTATCCAGTGTATGCCTGTTCTGGTGGTACACCCTTTTACCGAAATCAAAAACATGTGCTCAAATAATATAATGTAACTTGATTAAAATTGAATGAGATCTTATCTGTTCACTGGAATGCAGCTGAAGAAAAGGGTAGGGATCCTGTGTCGGAAGCCCGAGACATGGTCCCTTCCTTTCCTCCTGTAAAAATAAAACATACCATGTAAGTTTTATATACTTATACAGAGTAATACAGCCTAAGCACACATTATGGGTCCAATGGTTACTGGACACCAATCTACACATATCTAACCATAAAGCAGCAATGATAACACCAATAACTATAACATATAAAACTTAACATTTCTGAGAAATTCATACACAAGGAGTACTTGACCACATAGGTTTAACCAGGGGACGATAATTGTTGCAGAATTACTCTTTATGTAGGTGTATGGACATCTCCTCATCAATGTTATGTCCATTTGGATGGCGTGTCCCCATCCCTATAATATGTCTTGATTCACGTTGCCTAAGCCTGAGTGTCCTGTTGCCACCCCTTCTATTAGGCATTACTTGTTAAATAACAAAGTAAGACAGTTTGGTATAGTCTGAGAAGTGTTTGGTCTCAAAATGGCGGGCAATGGGATACTGTTGGTCCTGTTAGTGATTGCCCTCATGTGTTCGAGGACTCTTTTCTTCGCCATGTGTGTTGTACTTCCTACATATCTCAGTTTGCAGGGACATTCGAGTACATAGATAACATTGGTACTGCTACATGTGAGGAATTGTGTGATGCTGATCATACTGTTGGTACTACTGTTCCAGAATTCTTTCTGCATGCGACTATTTCCACAGGCCTTGCAGTTGCCACATGGAAAAAATCCTTGGAGGTCTATGTTTTTTTTGTCATTCTTATTAGGCAGATCACTGTGCACTAAAAGATCTTTAAGGTTGCGTCCCCTCCTGTAACTTATCTTCGGTCGTATGGGTAGAGAGTTCCCTATAATTGGGTCACCTCTGAGTAAGTTCCAGTTACGGGAAACAGTTTTACGGATTTGTTCGGAGTGCCCATTGAAAGTCAGGATCATGCGGGTATCTGGGCTATCAAGTTCATCAGTGATATCTGTGTTGGAAGCGGTCTCTAATATTGTGTCTCTATTGACTGTCTTCACCCTCTCCATGGCTTTTTTGAGCACCCAGGTGGGATACCCCCTATCCTTGAATCTCTGTAGCATGATTGTTTGTTCCCTTAGAAAGCCTTCTTCGGTGCTGCAATTTCTTTTAGCTCTGAGCAATTCCCCATAGGGGATGCTCCATTTCAGTGTATTTGGGTGACTGCTTAAGGCATGAAGTAGAGTGTTACCTGCCGTGGTTTTAGGAAAGAAAGTTGTGGTTACCTTGTTGTCTACAATCTCCACGCATGTGTCAAGGTACTCTACCTTTCGTTTGCTGATAGTGCATGTCAGGGTTAAGTTTTTAGTGTTCTGGTTAAGTTTTGTAATGAAGGTGTGTACTTCCTGTTTGCTGCCTTTCCAGAAAACAAACAGGTCGTCAATATATCGTAACCAGAGTTTAACCTTAGCGAACTCATTCTGTAGACTTGCTTCCTTTCTGATGCCCTCTTCCCAGGCTCTCATAAAGAGATTGGCAAACTAGGTGCAAAGCTGCTTCCCATTGCAGTACCAAGGGATTGCTTAAAAACACATCATCGAACATAAAGAAATTGTTCATCAGACAGTGTCTGATGATGTCGAGTATCATCTGTGTGTGGTTCCAGTGTCTTATGTGTCTGCGTTTGAGGAATCTGGTGCAGGCCTCTGTACCCTGGTCGTGGTTAATGACTGCATAGAGGGAGTTCACATCCACTGTGACTAGTAAAAGGTCTGCTTCCCATTTAAGGTCATGAATTTTGCCCGAGAAATCTTGTGTGTCTTTGACGTATGAGGGTAAGGTGACTACAAATTCCCTCAAAAAATAATCAGCGTATCGAGACAAGTTCTCCAAAACACATCCCCTGGAGGAAATGATAGGTCTACCAGGGGGATTGTCTTTATTTTTGTGTATTTTGGGGAGTAAATACATAACTGGGAGGATGGGAAAATCTTTTTTGAGATAACAATATTCCTCCCACTCTATCAGGCCCTTGTCCTTCCACTCACTCAATTTCTCCCAGATGTGCGTAATACTGTTGTTATATTCTAGCCTACTAGACTTTGTGTATGTGTTGGTGTCGCTCAATTGCCTTGTTGCTTCTGCTACATACATATCTCTGGACAAAATGACAATATTACCCCCTTTGTCAGCGGGTCGGATCACGATGCTGTCATCATTGGCTAGTTCTTGTAAAGATTTTTTCTGTGAGAGACTTAAGTTGTGTTTGAAATTTTTCATTTTCTTGGCCCAGTTTTGCTGTCTATATTTCAATAACTCCTTTCCTACCTGTTCTTGGAAAGTATCTATGTTCTCATGGCTCATTGTTGGTAGGAAAGTTGACTTGGGTTTAAAACCTGAGCAGGCAGACACATCATATCTAATTTCCATTTCTTCCAAAATGCGATGGGCCTCACTACTAGTGCTGGAACCTTCGGTGTCATTTTGCAATTCGTGTAGTGCCACTAACGTATCAATGTCACCTATTGTTAACTCCTCATCAGATCCTGGTCTTACTCCTTGTATAATACCTCTACTTCTTGCAGGTTTCAATTTGTGCCATTTCCTTAATTTCAATTTCCTACAACATTTAAAGACATCAATTTTATCATTAACATAGTTCATGGGGGTAGCTGGGAAGAATGAGAGTCCTAGGGAGAGGGTCCTTTTGTCTTTATTACTGATATTTCTTGCAGAGAGATTGATAATAGTCTGATTTACCGTGCTGTCATCCATTATTGATTTGTCTTGGAGCGTGTTTGTTTTCTTCCCACTTGCTCCGAGCCGTTCTCTTTTCTTTCTCCTCTGTTGGATCCTCTTCCGCCTCTTCCTCTTATTCCCTTTGCTCTTCCTCTTCCCCTTCCCCTCCTTATTGGGGTATCCTCCCTCTGATTCACCCGGGGATTCACTTTTGATGTTTGCCGGCTCCGTCTCATGAGCCGGTACTCGTCTAAAAAAGTGTTCGGGTGAGTTATGACATCTCCCTCCGACAGTGATCCTTCTGATGTTGGTGTTTGCTCTGATCCTTCAGTGTTGGTGTCACTGGTGTATTCGACTTCCTCTTCTTGCTCAATTTGTGGTGTTGATTTAATTGGATCACTCTTTTTGTCTCTCTCATAAAGATGATCATATTCCCTGCTGTGAGTCAAGATTCTACCTGACTCATTATCACCGCAGTCTCGGTGGAGTTTCTGTTGTTGTCTAGCAAACAGTGCTTGTGCTGCTAGCTTGCGTTCATCCTCATCCTCCATCTTACTTGGAATTCGAGTGATCCAGTAACAGTCCCTTGGGTTTGGTGATACTTGATCCCCCTGTCTTTGTACAGGGTTCCCCTTGCCACAATCTTAATAAAGTGCCTCTTTTGATTTTGCCTCTATTTATTTGTTATTGTGCTTCCCCTCTCGTAAAATACTGTATCCAATATCAATTTATGGTTAAACACTATCCGATCTGTTGCTCCTTAAACGTATGCGTGCACACAGGTAAGTTTAAGATGTACACCTACTACAGTTGATGTCTGGGCATATGTCTTAATTGGTTAATCTCACTTCCCGCTAGCTCCTCTTGCCACCTACGTATGTCTCGAGCCCGAGATAGTGTGTGGCAGGGCAATGTACGTTTGAGCTTACATCCTTAGCAGACAGTTTCTCTTTGTGCGTTCCGCATGCGTATTTACAGTAATTGATCTCATGCGCTGTGCTTTCAATACACGTGAGCAATATTCAATCTTCCATCCCTACGAAGGGAATAGGGGGTAAAAGGGGCAGGGGGCACATGCGACGGAGCCAGGTCAGCGTCCCAACTTATCCTCCCTCCGCTGACCCTATATTCTTACCTTCACGGTGTATCCCGCTTCTGGGATAGCGTGAAGCTGGGTCTTCCGGATGGGTGCGGGATGTCAGACGGCTTTGTCTAAATTGCGGCCGGCCATCGAGCTCCTTGTTAAATCCAGACAAAGACCACTCCTGATGGAGATCGTAGCACGTTGAGGGGTGGCACGATGCCGGTGGAGTATACCGGTATTTAATAATTACAGAGAACGGAATTCCACTTGTGCACTCGGATCTCGTAAAAATTCACCAAAGGCCAAAGATCATTCAAAAGGGTTTATTGTTGTCATAAACCCGACGTGACGCGTTTCACCCTCTGGGGGCTTGTTCACACACCGATACGCCCACCGGCCAAGGCTTACATACATTTCCAGTTCTCACATGTGTAGGAGAGTAGGGTCTGCTTTCTATGTTCACCCCCACTTTTTGCTCTTGCTTCACTGGTTTTCGACTTAGATGTGGCTGTGGGCCTGCTAATCAGACCCACAGCCCAGCTGTTCTCTCTCTAAATTCATACTATGTACTTTAGGTGCATAACCCAATTGGTAGGGATCACCTTATTGGCCCCTGTATAGTGTACCCTAGGTACCCAGGGCATAGGTGTACCCTAGGCCTACCATGGGCTGCAGCATGTATTGTGCCACCCCTGGCCTTCCATTATGACACAACTGGCTGATCACTCAGCTGGGGCAAGGTCGTGTAATCACTCCTTGCTTAGGTGTAGTATTCCTATACCTACCTTATATATAGACACATGTGTACCTATCAGCCACTCCTATGGCAGGCCTTAACAATCCTGGAGGCAGAGTGCTTGGTAACATGTGAGATGGTGCTCTAGCATGAGCTGAGCCTGTCTGCAGCTTTCGGAACCATGTCCTTATAGCTGTTCTATGATATATCCTACCATATACTCTTAAAGTACCTTATAATCTTAAACGGTTATGGTAACTATGGTTTGGCTTTATCGAAACATGTCGTGTAAGGTGTCTAACACTTTGGAATAATACCCCCATACCATTTCTGGCCATGAGGATATTATTCCTCCCTTCTAGAGGGAGAAGACATGTTGAAACCTACTTACCCGGTTAAAGTTAACCAGAGCCCCAGCATCACAAAATGGATGCTGCTGCCACAGACACAAGTCTGACCTCCTGCTGCTGGGAGTCCTTCCAGCGAGGGAGGCTTGGACAATAGGTTTCCTGCCTTGGGAGGTGCGAGCACCACCCCAGACAGGAGTTAGTGTATTGGGGCAGGGAGGGATGAAAGAAACTAGACACTGCCTGGGGCACACAAGGTGTCCCATGCATAGTCCAGTTCAAACCGGCGCTGGGGCACTCCAGCCCCATCTCTGGCGCGAAACTGGACAAAGGAAAGGGGGGGTAGCCACTCCCCTTCCTGGTCCCACCCATAGGAGGGACCTTGCAGGTAGCCCAGCCCACTAGCCCAGTATATCAGTAGCTAGCTTAGCTCTGCTAAATTAGATTAACCTGAATCTGCAACTTGAACAGAAACTCTGGACCTTCGACATTCGACCTCAGGAAGAAGACTGAAGAAATCTCCCTTGTGGCCAAGGAGTGACCACCCTGGGCAACCAGGCACCATCCAGCGACCGCTGCTTGCTTTGCGACTGAATCCTACGAGGGACGACTGCAGAGACTGACCAGCGCCGAGACTTCCAGACACCTCTGAACCAGATCCACATCTCCAGCGAAGCTGAGACCCGTGGAGGCGACGAGGGACGTGGGACCGGTGACCTGGGAAAAGTGGCTAGTACCTGACTAGCGCGACTTCCGAGGCTCCCTCGAGGCTGTGCTTGGGGAATTGAGAAGCCCCCATCCCGAGCACCATCTGCAAAGAAGATCAGCTCCCCACACTTCACGTGTTCTGCGTGGGGCCCTTCTGCACCTGTGTTGCTCAACGTGTTGTCCGGTTGCTGGCCCGTTGGCTAGTAGCCTCTGCGACGACGAACCTTTACTTTCATCTTGCTGGTCCGGCTCCTCCAGACTGGCACCCGCTCCTCTGTGAAAGAGAAGCACCCCAGACCTTCCTGGTCTGCACCAGAAGCAAGTCCTCCATCCTGCGTGGGTTCCGCTTGCCAAGGTTTGTTGGGTCCTGACTCGACTTCGACGCCGCCGACAGCAAGAGCCTTCGTGGGACAGCTCACCTCCTGGTCCTGGTCGTCCTCGACGCCTCCTGGTACCCGTGACTGCTGCGACAAGCTTCACCTCTTCACCTGCATCTTCACGACATTGCCTGGTTCCTTCCTGGTTCCTTCCCGGCTCCTGGCTGGTGACCTAGACTCTGTCCCTTCTGCTTGCAGGTTCCTTCCTTCTTGATCCCATCCTTGGGATCCACCGGACACTGTTCACTGACTGCCTGTCAGCAACTTTCCTTCAGGCATCCATAGAAGTTAACGACGAAACCCGACACAAGTTCACACCTATGTACCCGCAGCCCGTGGGCTAGGTAACTTGAGAACTTCGGTGCTCACAAGGGTAGTGACTATCCTAGGGTCTAGTTTCCGAGTCTCGACTTTCTAGCTATACCAGAAGTGTCCTAAAACTGTTAATTTCTAACTGCTAGTAATTCTATCGACTTTTACGCATTACGCGTGAGTGTTTCCACTCTGCACCTGAATCCCGTGGGCCTCCCACTTCCTAACCTTTGGTAGTATAGTGTAGCCCCAGCGATTCCCTAGGCCTAGGCCTATCCTGTGTTCGTGACAGTGGTTCTTATACCACTTACTTAGTATATGGTTTGCGTGGCCCCTAGGGCCTAACTGTATTACTTACCTGTGTGACTAAATGTATGCTTAAATAAGACTGTGTTGTACTTACCTCGAATCTCATAAAGAGTGCTGAGGGTTTGACTAGAATAAATACATTCTGTTTTTATATATATCTGTTGTGGTGTCCTTTCATTTGGTATTCAAGGGATTATATATGGTATAACAGCTGGCTTCACATGCCATTCAGAGTTTAGCCTAAGACTTCTCTTGTCCATGCTACCACTAGGATAGCTGGTCTATAAGGTTGACTTTACATCCAATCACCATAAGGGTTGTTTGGACTGATACAAGGTGTACACTAGAATTAGTGACATCATATATCAGGCCAACTTCTCACATTGGTGAGCAGCGGTTGGGATCTGAGCTTGCTGTTGTAATACCATTGTAATCTTGAGATACTAAATTGAAAGATCACACAGATATTGTTTAAGTACATATAACATAGATTATAAATACTTAAGTCCTACTGGACTTAGTTATGGTAGGTTGAAGGGCCTAGCACACCCTGACTACAACTACTAGAGAGGTTTAGTAGATACACCT
The DNA here is from genome assembly GCF_964204655.1 of Triturus cristatus. Lineage (NCBI taxonomy): Eukaryota > Metazoa > Chordata > Amphibia > Caudata > Salamandridae > Triturus > Triturus cristatus. Next base: position 79,073,489 of record NC_140586.1, on the reverse strand, counting down.
AGTGTAGGTAGGTGCACACACCACACCCTCACTAGATCATGTCTCTGAGAGGAGATCAAGTTGATTCTCTCTCAGGAGGGGTAGATCCTAGAAAGATCCCCTCTAGATATGATACCCTAACTTTTCAGGAGATGAGACAATTGTGTACCTCCAGAAAGTTAAAACAAGGTTCAAACCCTACCCTCATTCAGCTAGTAGAGATCCTAGAGGAGTATGATGCTCTTAGGGCCTCCCAGGCTAGTACCCTAGGTACAGGTGAGGGTCTACCCACTACAGATGAGTCAGATGAGACTTCAGACGATGAGGTAGACAGCCAGGTCAAAGTTGGGAGACTTAGCCAGGCTAACTTAAGCCTACATGGGAGTCTGACTGGGGTCCCCCCATTCAGACCCTCAAGTGGGCTTAACCAGAGAAGCAGGAGAGACAGATCCCCTTCAAGGGAATCCATCCACTCCCATGTCTCTAACAGCTCCAATGCCTCTTCTCACAGGGGAATGACTTCCCCCCAGAGAAAAGAGCATGAGGCCAGAATGAGGGAAGCTAACCTGAGGATTGAGAGGGAAGAACTTGCCCTTGCCAAGGAGAAGCTTGCTCTGGCCAGAGAGCAGAAGTTAAGTGGGTTAGAGCCCACTGGTGGCAGCAATATCCCTAAGGATAGAGATAGGACCTATGATAATGGAAACCTGAGCAAGATTGTCCCTCCCTACAAGTGTGGGGATGACATCCACAAATGGATAACTGCTTTGGAGAGAGCTTGCAAAGTACAGCAGGTACCCCAAAGTCAGTGGGCAGCTATCTTGTGGCTCTCCTTCTCTGAGAAAGGTAGAGACAAGCTCCTCACAGTTAGTGAGGAGGATGCTGACAATTACACTGTCCTGAAGAGTGCTCTGATTGATGGGTTTGGCCTAACCACTGAACAATACAGGTTGTTGTTCAGGGATACCCAGAAGACACAGACTCAGGACTGGACTGACTTTGTAGATTGTGCCACTAAGGCTCTGGAAGGCTGGTTATTGGGCAGTAAGGTTAAGGACTATACAGGATTGTATAGTTTGATCATGAGAGAACAAATCCTTAACAACTGTCAAAACCAGCTGTTGCATCAACACTTGATTGACTCTGACCTAACTTCTACCAAGGAATTGGGAAAGAAGGCAGATAGGTGGGTCAGGACTAGAGTTAAGCAGAAAAACCAGAACCTGGGCGGTGATCAGAAAAAGGCAGACCAGAAGGGTAATGATCAGAAACAAAAAGACCAGAAGTCTTCACCAGGCCCCCAAAAGGCTCAGGGGGAGGGTGGTTCCAAAAAGGATAAGAAGAAAGATGGCCAAAAGAAACCCTGGTGCAACTATTGTAAGTCAAACTCACATTGGTTTAGTGAGTGCACCAAAAAGGATAAGCCCCCAGCCACCATTGCCCCTAAGGCAACTGTACCCCCTAGTCCAGCTGTAAGTGGTGGTTCCCAGCAAAAGGGTGTAGTAGGGTTAACCCTGGGAACTGAGGATGATGCTGGCTTAGTCAGGATACCTACTCAGGCTGTTCTGATCTGTGATGGGGACATAGCTTTGTCCTCTACTATAGGTCCCAGTAACCTGGGCAAGTACAGACAGACTCCTTTTATCAATAATAGAATGGCTCAGGCATACAGGGACACTGGGGCTAGTGTCACAATGGTGACACATGCCTTTGTGGACCCTGGACAGATCATGCTAGGTGAGAACTACCTAGTGACCAACGCTAGCAATGCCACTACCTCCCATAGTGTGGCAATTGTTAACTTCGCCTGGGGAGGGGTAACTGGCCTCAAGAAAGTTGTGGTAAGTTCAGACCTTCCTGTAGAGTGTTTGTTGGGAAATGACCTTGAAACTTCAGTTTGGTCTGAAGTGGAGTATAGGACCCATGCAGAAATGCTTGGGATAGATGCACATGTCCTTGCTGTGACCAGGTCACAGGCCAAAAAGTGTAACACTGAACAAGTGCTGGATCCTGGGACAATGGACCAGACACAACCCAAGAGAAAGAGCAGTAGGGTAAAGGCTGTGCCTTCCCCCCTGCCTCAGGTGGTGGATCAGCCCTCCCAGGAGGATGATTCTGAGAGCCCTGAAGGAACTGTCGTAGGAGAATTGGAACCTGATCAGGTTGAGTTTCTTGGGACAGGGGGACCTTCAAGGGCAGATCTGAGGCAGGCTCAATTAGACTGCCCCTCTCTTGAACCCCTCAGACAGCAAGCTGCTGCTGAGGCTGCAGGGAATGCTCAAGGTACCCATAGAGTGTATTGGGATGAAGGGCTGCTGTACTCAGAGGCTAGAGAACCCAAGCCTGGTGCGTCCAGGAGGTTGGTCATACCCTTGAGTTTCAGAGGCTTCCTTCTTACCTTGGCCCATGATATTCCCCTTGCAGGACACTTAGGCCAGAATAAGACTTGGGACAGGCTTGTCCCTCACTTTCACTGGCCTCATATGTCAGAAGATACCAAGGAGTTTTGTCGCTCCTGTGTCACCTGCCAAGCCAGTGGCAAATCAGGTGGCACCACAAAGGCCCCCTTCTTACCACTACCTGTGGTGGGGGTTCCCTTTGAGTGGGGATAGACATTGTAGGACCAATGGACCCCCCTACAGCATCTGGGCACAGATTTATACTGGTGATAGTGGACCATGCCACCAGGTATCCAGAACCTATACCCCTGAGGACCACAACAGCACCTGTTGTGGCAAGAAACCCTACTTGGAGTCTTCGCCAGAGTGGGTTTTCCAAAGGAGGTTGTGTCTGACAGAGTTGCCAACTTCATGTCAGGATATTTGACTGCAATGTGGAAGGAGTGTGGTGTGAACTACAAATTCACTACACCCTATCACCCACAGTGCAATGGGCTTGTGGAGAGATTCAACAAGACCCTAAAAGGGATGATAAAAGGTTTACCAGACAAGCTTAGGCGATGATGGGACATCCTTTTACCCTGCCTTCTGTTTGCTTACAGAGAGGTCCCACAAAAGGGGGTTGGCTACAGCCCTTTTGAGCTTTTGTTTGGGCATCCTGTAAGAGGATCCCTATGTTTAGTAAGGGAGGGATGGGAGAGACCTCTCAGATAACCCAAACTTGATATAGTGGATTATGTACTTGGTCTCCGCTCCAGGATGGCAGAGTATATGAAGAAGGCTTCTAAAAACCTGGAGGCAAGCCAAGAACTCCAAAAAGCTTGGCATGACCAAAAGGCTGTGCTGACTGTGTACCAGCCAGGGCAGAAAGTGTGGGTGTTGGAGCCAGTGGCCCCAGCAGCACTCCAAGACAAATGGTCTGGACCCCACACAATTGTTGAGCAAAAGGGAGAAGTCACCTACTTGGTGGACCTTGGGACTCCCAGAAGCCCCCACATGGTGCTTCATGTCAACAGATTGAAGGCATGGGCTTACTCATGGCTACAGATGAGGGGCAGGAGGAAGAGAGTGACCCTCTCCCAGACCTGTTGACTCAGAACCCTGATGATGGCTCAGTTGATGGTGTGGTCTTTTCTGACAGCCTCACTGATCATCAGCAACAGGACTGCAGACAAGTTCTGCAATCCTACAGACATATGTTCTCTCTGACCCCAAGTCAGACAAACTGGTGCACCCATGAGGTGGACACTGGTGACAGTCTGCCTGTGAAGAGTAAAATCTACAGGCAACCTGACCATGTCAGGGACTGCATAAAAGTTGAGGTACAAAAGATGTTGGAGCTGGGAGTCATTGAACCTTCAGAGAGCCCTTGGGCTAGTCCTGTAGTTCTTGTGCCAAAATCTCATACCCAAGATGGTAAGAGAGAGATGAGGTTTTGCGTGGATTACAGAGGTCTCAATGCTGTCACTAGGACAGATGCCCACCCAATACCTAGGGCAGATGAGCTCATTGACAGACTGGCAGCTGCTAAGTTTTTGAGCACATTTGACCTGACAGCAGGCTACTGGCAAATCAGACTAGCTGAGAATGCAAAGGCCAAAACTGCTTTCTCGACCCCAGGAGGACATTATCAATTTGTGGTAATGCCCTTTGGTTTGAAGAATGCACCTGCCACTTTCCAAAGCTTGGTGAATCAAGTCCTTACAGGCCTGGATGACTACTGTGCAGCTTATCTTGATGATATTGCTGTCTTTAGCTCCACCTGGGAGGATCACCTGGTCCACCTGAGGAATGTTTTAGAGGCCCTGCAAAAGGCAGGCCTCACTATCAAGGCCACTAAGTGCCAGATAGGGCAGAGCAAGGTTGTATACCTGGGCCACCTAGTCGGTGGGGGTCAGGTTCAACCACTGGAGAGCAAGATCCAGACCATAAAGAACTGGACTCCTCCAATTACTCAGACTCAGGTCAGAGCTTTCCTAGGCCTGACTGGGTACTACAGAAAGTTTGTTAAGAATTATGGGTCCATTGTGACACCACTTAATGACTTGACCTCTAAGAAGATGCCAAAGAAAGTTCAGTGGACAGTGAGCTGTCAAAAAGCATTTGATGACCTGAAGCAGGCCATGTGCAGTGCACCTATTCTGAAAAGTCCAGACTACTCTAAAGAGTTCATAGTCCAGACAGATGCTTCTGAGTTGGGTGTGGGAGCTGTTCTTTCACAACTGAATGTAGATGGTCAAGACCAGCCCATTGCTTTTATTAGTAGAAGGCTGACCCCTAGAGAGAAACGCTGGTCAGCTATTGAGAGGGAGGTCTTTGCTGTGGTTTGGGCCCTGAAGAAGCTGAGGCCATACTTGTTTGGCACTCACTTCAAAATTCAGACAGACCATAAGCCCCTCTTGTGGCTAAATCAGATGAAGGGTGAAAACCCCAAACTTCTTAGGTGGTCCATTTCACTACAGGGGATGGACTTCAAAGTGGAACATAGACCTGGGACTGACCATGCCAATGCAGATGGACTCTCCAGATATTTCCACTTAGAACATGAAGACTCAACTGGTCAAGGTTAGTTTAATGTCCCTAAGTTGGGGGGGGGGGGGGTTGTGTAGGAGAGTAGGGTCTGCTTTCTATGTTCACCCCCACTTTTTGCTTTTGCTTCACTGGTTTTCGACTTAGATGTGGCTGTGGGCCTGCTAATCAGACCCACAGCCCAGCTGTTCTCTCTCTAGATTCATACTATGTACTTTAGGTGCATAACCCAATTGGTAGGGATCACCTTATTGGCCCCTGTATAGTGTACCCTAGGTACCCAGGGCATAGGTGTACCCTAGGCCTACCAGGGGCTGCAGCATGTATTGTGCCACCCCTGGCCTTCCATTATGACACAACTGGCTGATCACTCAGCTGGGGCAAGGTCGTGTAATCACTCCTTGCTTAGGTGTAGTATTCCTATACCTACCTTATATATAGACACATGTGTACCTATCAGCCACTCCTATGGCAGGCCTTAACAATCCTGGAGGCAGAGTGCTTGGTAACATGTGAGAGGGTGATCTAGCATGAGCTGAGCCTGTCTGCAGCTTTCGGAACCATGTCCTTATAGCTGTTCTATGATATAGCCTACCATATACTCCTAAAGTACCGTATAATCTTAAACGGTTATGGTAACTATGGTTTGGCTTTATCGAAACATGTCGTGTAAGGTGTCTAACACTTTGGAATAATACCCCCATACCATTTCTGGCCATGAGGATATTATTCCTCCCTTCTAGAGGGAGAAGACATGTTGAAACCTACTTACCCGGTTAAAGTTAACCAGAGCCCCAGCATCCCAAAATGGATGCTGCTGCCACAGACACAAGTCTGACCTCCTGCTGCTGGGAGTCCTTCCAGCGTGGGAGGCTTGGACAATAGGTTTCCTGCCTTGGGAGGTGCAAGCACCACCCCAGACAGGAGTTAGTGTATTGGGGCAGGGAGGGATGAAAGAAACTAGACACTGCCTGGGGCACACAAGGTGTCCCATGCATAGTCCAGTTCAAACCGGCACTGGGGCACTCCAGCCCCAGCTCTGGCGCGAAAGTGGACAAAGGAAAGGGGGTGTAGCCACTCCCCTTCCTGGTCCCACCCATAGGAGGGACCTTGCAGGTAGCCCAGCCCACTAGCCCAGTATATCAGTAGCTAGCTGAGCCCTACTAAATTAGATTAACCTGAATCTGCAACTTGAACAGAAACTCTGGACCTTCAACATTCGACCTCAGGAAGAAGACTGAAGAAATCTCCCTTGTGGCCAAGGAGTGACCACCCTGGGCAACCAGGCACCATCCAGCGACCGCTGCTTGCTTTGCGACTGAATCCTACGAGGGACGACTGCAGAGACTGACCAGCGCCGAGACTTCCAGACACCTCTGAACCAGATCCACATCTCCAGCGAAGCTGAGACCCGTGGAGGCGACGAGGGACGTGGGACCGGCGACCTGGGAAAAGTGGCTAGTACCTGACTAGCGCGACTTCCGAGGCTCCCTCGAGGCTGTTCATGGGGAATTGAGAAGCCCCCATTCCGAGCACCATCTGCAAAGAATATCAGCTCCCACACTTCACGTGTTCTGCGTGGGGCCCTTCTGTACCTGTGTTGCTCGACGTGTTGTCCGGTTGCTGGCCCGTTGGCTAGTAGCCTCTGCGACGACGAACCTTTACTTTCATCTTGCTGGTCCGGCTCCTCCAGACTGGCACCCGCTCCTCTGTGAAAGAGAAGCACCCCAGACCTTCCTGGTCTGCACCAGAAGCAAGTCCTCCATCCTGCGTGGGTTCCGTTTGCCAAGGCTTGTTGGGTCCTGACTCGACTTCGACGCCGCCGACAGCAAGAGCCTTCGTGGGACAGCTCACCTCCTGGTCCTGGTCGTCCTCGACGCCTCCTGGTACCCGTGACTGCTGCGACAAGCTTCACCTCTTCACCTGCATCTTCACGACATCGCCTGGTTCCTTCCTGGTTCCTTCCCGGCTCCTGGCTGGTGACCTAGACTCTGTCCCTTCTGCTTGCAGGTTCCTTCCTTCTTGATCCCCTCCTTGGGATCCACCGGACACTCTTCACTGACTGCCTGTCAGCAACTTTCCTTCAGGCATCCATAGAAGTCAACGACGAAACCCGACGCAAGTTCACACCTATGCACCCGCAGCCCGTGGGCTAGGTAACTTGAGTACTTCGGTGCTCACAAGGGTAGTGACTATCCTAGGGTCTAGTTTCCGAGTCTCGATTTTCTAGCTATACCAGAAGTGTCCTAAAACTGTTAATTTCTAACTGCTAGTAATTCTATCGACTTTTACGCATTACGCGTGAGTGTTTCCACTCTGCACCTGAATCCCATGGGCCTCCCACTTCCTAACCTTTGGTAGTATAGTGTAGCCCCAGCGATTCCCTAGGCCTAGGCCTATCCTGTGTTCGTGACAGTGGTTCTTATACCACTTACTTAGTATATGGTTTGCGTGGCCCCTAGGGCCTAACTGTATTACTTACCTGTGTGACTTAATGTATGGTTAAATAAGACTGTGTTGTACTTACCTCGAATCTCATAAAGAGTGCTGAGGGTTTGACTAGAATAAATACATTCTATTTTTATATATATCTGTTGTGGTGTCCTTTCATTTGGTATTCAAGGGATTATATATGGTATAACAGATGGCTTCACATGCCATTCAGAGTTTAGCCTAAGACTGCTCTTGTCCATGCTACCACTAGGATAGCTGGTCTATAAGGTTGACTTTACAACCAATCACCATAAGGGTTGTTTGGACTGATACAAGGTGTACACTAGAATTAGTGACATCATATATCAGGCCAACTTCTCACAACATGTGTATCAACAGAGGACTGGCAAGTCCGTTTTAGGCGCCATTTTGGAATAGTACAATTGTCTGCATCTGCAATTAGAGAAAACAGGGCAAAACGGCAAAACCCAGATTGTGTAACGTTTGCGCGCTAGTTTATATTGGCATTACAGGTTCCATGTCCTTCATGCCATAGATTTCTAATGCAGGGCTGATAGGTTTGGTAAGGGAGGTTTTAAATTTAGTTAGAAGGATCCCAGCTTGCTGCTGATGTTTTAAGACAGCCAGGTCAAGTTGCCTTTTCCAACACATGTCCTACTGGAGGGTAACACCTAAGTAAGACAAGGCATTGACCTGTTCTAGGGAAAGGTCATTCATATACACTCTTCCCTTAAAAGATTTATGCTCTTTGAAGGACATAAATTTAGTCTCAGCAGCGTTCATTTCCAATCCACGAATAAGGCAAAATTCCTCGAACCGCCGAAGGGCCCTTTGGAGACCGCTTGGTGTTTTAGAGATAATCAACGTATCGTCCGCAAACATGAGGATAGGGATACGAATACCTGCCAACACCGGCGCATCCGTGGGGGTCTGGGAAAGATAGTCTGCAACTCCATTGATGAAGAGCAAGAATAGAGTAGGTGCCAGAACGCATCCCTGGCGTACTCCTCTTTCAACGGGAAAAGTTTCTGTCACATCACTCTGTGACCCCCAACGGACCCGGACCCGGGCAAAGTTATCCTCATGTTGGCGGATGATCAATGTCAACAGCTCTGGGGCCATCCCCATCTCCCGAAGAACTTGCCATAATTTACAACGTGGGACTAGGTCGAATGCTGACTTTAGGTCAACGAACACAGCATATAATGTCCCTTTACCTAAGACCATGGTCCGCCAATATATTGTTATAAAACTGAATATTTGGTCTATTGTACTCGTGGAGGGACGAAACCCTGCCTGCAAAGGGGACGGGATATTATGCTCCTCCACCCAAGCCTGCACCTTGCTCAGTACTAATCGTCCCATGACCTTCTGCATTGAATCAATGAGGCTAATGGGCCTATAATTACCTGGAACAGCTTTATCTCCTTTTCTATATACAGGTATTATCTCTGCCCCTTTCCACGAGGGAGGGACCGCTGCTCCATGTGCTATAGCATTAGACAGGATGACAATATACTGACGCCAGATTTCTTTCAAAAAAACATCTGCTGGGATACAATCCATTCCTGGAGATCTACCCTCTGTAACAGCATTCAATGCTATATCAACTTCCTCTGGGGTAAAAACCACACCAGAATAAAATGTATGAGGAGATATGCTGTTTGGCATTTCATCAGGACTACTAGCGTACTGTTGTTTGAAATAATCTACCCATTGATTCTGGGCTACATTATTCTGTGGAGGAGCTGGACATCCCCCTCTATCCCATTTAAAGATATCCCAAAATAATTTCGGATTTTTGGCCTCACATGCATGTCTCAACTCCTGCCATCTGCATTGGTCCCATTGTTTTTTAGCCTCAGTCTGTGTTTTCCTGTAGCAATCCTGTGCCTCTCTTACTTTATCAAGATCCCTTTCACTTAATACTTCACCCAACTTAGCCCGGGCTTTTCGGTAGGCCCCGTTGTACCACCCAGAAGATTTCTTGTTCTTTGCGCTCTTACCTTATCCCGGTTTATAAAAATTCTTTTTTAGCCTGGAGAAGAGCTTAATGTGGGTTTCGATCATAATCGAATAAAAATCCGGTTGTTTGATACTGACACCCATATCTGCTAGTGCATTATTGACATCTTTAACTATGGCAACCAGGGTGTCGGGGTGTTTGATCATTTTACTCCATTTGAGATGGCGCATATCATTGGTCAGAATTAAATCAGATGTTATTACACCTTTGTTTGCTGTTACCTCAAACCCCGCCTGAAAATTAAATATTGAACAGAGGGGATTATGATCACTTTCCAAATGTTCCACTATCACCATATCCTTTAAACAGTGCCATAATTTTAGATTAATTAGCAGGTAGTCAATACGGCTAGACCTGTAGCCATTATCATATGTGTTAGCACCTTGCCTATCGGAAGGTGTACGACCATTGGCAGCCCTTAAACCTTTCCCCATACACAACCCCTTCATTTGTATGGCCACCTCCGTCCATTTTTTTATAGATGTTAGCTCAAGTTTGGGGATACCCCATCTAATATCTTCCTCATCAGTAAGATCTAGATCTTCTTGTCCTAACGGTTCGAAAATCGTGTTAAAATCCCCTGCTATAAGTGCTAATATATTACTGGGAAGAGCTTCCAATATATCATCTAGGGCTCTAATTACTTCTGAACTATGTCCCCCCACTTGACCTCTTGTATAAATGTTATAAACATCGATAATGCAACCTGGTGATAAACTTATTCTCACTGCAAGAATATCATTGTTTATATCTGGTAATAAATGTACTTTGTAACTTAGAGCCTGCCGGACCCAGATAACAAGTCCCCCTATTTGTCGACCTTTGTCTTTCATTGTCGCAGGAACATGAAAATGAAGGTAGCCTGTATGAAAAACGATGTCCACCGACCATGTCTCTTGAAAAATACAAATATCATATTTTTCGATAAAATTAGACCAGTCGGGTGATGATACTTTTGACCCAAGTCCCGCTATGTTCCATGATAACATTGATATTTTGCAATTATTAGAAATATTATCGTCAGGATCATCAATCCCACCAGGATAACATTGCTGTCTTGGTTCAGTTATTGACCCTGAAACTATCTTTATGTTCGGTACTGCTACCAATTGGGTTGAAATTGCCTCAGGGCTAAATAGGTCCTGGACTACTTCCTGGATGCTAGTTTGCTTACTAGAAAGACAGGAGTCGTTTATCCCAATCTGGGTGTTGGCTATGTCAAGAATTATCTTTCTCCCCCAAGATAAGTTGCTATCATTTGGTGTCTTGGCTTTTACCTTCTGCTCAAGGTTACAATATGTGCCTAACCGTCAATCACAGTCCTCCAAACCTGACAAGACATTATCTATTGTACAGTCTAGTTTCCCCTCCTTTGCACATAGCTTCTCTTCTACCCTCCAAAGATGTAAGCGAAGGGACCTCATATCCACGTAGGGGACACTTTGATAGAGGAGGTCTACCATGAAAAAACTCTAGGGTTAGTGGAATTATTAGGGAGCTCCTGATTTGGGGAGGGAAAAGGTTAGACAGTATATTTGGGAGAACTCTTGGATTGGAATAGTTGATAATAACACAGTCACCTTCAAACAACTTTTTCTGCGTTCCCACCCACCCCACCCTCCTAACCATAATAATTTTGTTAGCTAATTGGTGACCCCCCTCTTCAGTAATATTCTTATTATTTATCAACCAATGTAAACATTTATCCAATAACTGACTTGTATTATCTACTGGCGGTCGCCAGTAGATAGTTATAGTTAGGACCGAGTTTCCATAGGAAATCTGAAAATTCTATTTTGAATAACTTTGGCGCCGGTTGACGAATCCTTGCGAAATTTTCATACCTAATGGGGCGCTCTGCTCAGCTCCTACCCTGAAAGTCTTGGGGTGATTCGTCAAGCGGGGGCTGAGAAAAAAGGGGGGTCCCAAAACGCGTTTTCCCCATGCATTTTCCCATAGGACCTTTAGTCGAAGGTACAGCCCGAACGGCTGAACAGAATTACTTGAAATTTGACAAAGAGGTAGTCCTCAGGTCAGGGATGTGCCTTTTGAATATATGGAGTCAATCTGTTCAGTAGTTTCTGAGAAAATTGCAGTTAAAAGTACATAAATATCTATAGGCTCGCACCGTGCACGCACAGTGAGCAGAACCGTGCGCGCACCTTAACGTGCGCGAGCTTAATTCTGATTGGTGGTTACATGTCAGTCAACGTTCGAATCGGTCGAAATCAGGAAGTGTCGGCCGCCATTTTGTGTGTTTTGTGTCTGACTGTGAAAAAGAAAGGTGGAGAACTTGAAAAGGGGGCAGGGTAGAGAGTTCCTGACCCCCTATTCTTTGTCAGGGGGTCCCTGAAGGATCCCGAAGGGTGGAAAAAACATTTTTTTGTTTTTTTTTCAAATCGCAGGGTGCGCGCACCGTGCGCGCAGGGTGAACAACCTTACAAAAAAAAATATATATAAAAAATATAATAAAACATACATAACTTAGCATTTAAAAAACCTTACAAATTCACTTAAAAAACCATAGGTTTCACACATGTTATAGTTAGGAATTAGCATTTAAAAAACCTTGCAAATTCACTTAAAAAACCATAGGTTTCACACATGTTATAGTTAGCTGGACATTTCACTCGTAAAAAAACAATGAAATTCCTCCGTTATAGTTAGTTCTACTAACTATAACTCGCGCGCCCGCAATCCACTGCTGATGACGTCACATATTACATCTACTAGATGATGTCATCAGTGATGACATTTGAGATGTCATCAGTGATGTCACTGACCATGTCATGAATGATGTAATATGTGACATCATCAGCAGTGGATTGCGGGCGCGCGAGGAGAGCCGGCATTGCTTTTCCCCACGGGGAGCTGCTAACATGCAGCTCCCCGTGTGGAAAAGCAATATGGTTTGCATTTTGAAAGAGAGAGCAGGTTTCCTGCTCTCTCTTTCAAAATCCAAACCAAGTTTGCTATGACAGGGCGGGAGCCTCGGCTCACGCCCTGCCATAGCAAACAGCAGTGTTCCGGGGGTGGGCACCCCGAGACACTGCAGGAGCCGGCCCTGGGGGTGGCGGTCCCCAGGGCCATCGACGGCTCCAGGAGGGTGGCCACGCGGCCCCGCTCCCACAATATAAAAAGCCCCGGGGGTGGTGGTCCCCGGGGCTTGGGGGGGCCTTTGAGCCCCCCACCCATTTATTTTGGAGCCCCGGGGCGTGGTGGTCCCCTGGGCTGGGGGGCCCCTCTGGGCCCCCCATCAAATATTATGTTTTGTGCTCCTGGGATTTGGCCCCCCCCGGGGGCTAATTATTAAAGAAGTGCGGGAGGCCGCGCTTCGTTTTATTTATTTTTTACGGCATGATCTGCGCACCCAGCACGTATTTTGCCGTTTAAAAAAAAATAATAATAATTAGGGGGCCCTGGGGGTCCTTGTGGGACCCCCTAAGCAGGTCTACAGGGTGAGGGTATTTCTACCCTGTCCCCTTTATACGTTTTGCACACTTCATCCACTGATTCCTTAAGCCTCGCTTCTACTGAGGCACAAAATGGCTGCCAACACTTCTTGGTTTGGAGTGTTTACAGCCAGTTGACAGCCAATTAGCATGCAGCTCGTGATCGGGAGCGTGTGCGCTGGGTGCACATAGGGTGCGTGGATCCTCCGAGGCCATAGATATATCTATGATTTTACTTTTGATTTTCTCAGCAACTACTGAACGGATTTACACCATTTAACCAAAAGGCACGAGTGTGAACCAAGGGCTACCTCTTTGCCAAATTTTGTGTCATTCCGTTCAGCAGTTCGGGCTGTAGCTGTGATTAACGGTTCCTATGGAAAATTGCATGGGGAAAACACGTTTTGGGCCCCCCTTTTTTCTCGGCCCCCGCTTGACGAATCACCCTGAGACTTTCAGGATAGGAGTGGACCGGAGCGCCCCACCAGTTTTGAAAATTTCGCGAAGATTCGTCAACCGGCGCCAAAGTTATTCGAAATAGAATGTTGCGTATTTCCTATGGATAATAGGTCCTAACTATAACTACCTACTGGCGACTGCCAGTAGGTAATACATATATATATATATCTGCGATTCCACAGCGTCTCAGCCTTTTCACAGCCACACAGGGACACGGACCACAGATTTGTGCCAATTTTCGTTTTTATTCAGATGCCGCCATAACGCGTTTCAACTCCTTCGAGTCTTGTTCACATGGTAACGTTTCTTAGCGGCAGAAGCATTTTTAAAGTAATAACGTGCTCTGTGATTGGTTCACACAAATCTATGGACATAGTAGAGGTATTCTACGTGGCTTTTGTCACGTTTATCATATATTGCACAAGTACATTTCTTAACAATTACAATTTGCGTTAGATGTTATTATGGTTTGCAATTTTTCCAATGTTCATAATAGTAATATATTTTGACATGGTATGCTTAAAATAATACATGCTTAAATGCGGTTTCTGTGAATTTTATAATCATACTAGAAATGTATTTTGTAAATTTTTTTCGTGTAAAATACCCTCAATTTAACAAAAGAAGACCTGTATCCGAAATTGTGCAAATAGTGCTATAAAGTGCTACATTGATATGAAGTAAAATGTGTAAGTGCATTTGAAAAACATATATATATATATATTTCATTGTCACACCGATATTGCTGTTGGTAGGCATTGCCATATGAAAATATTATATTCATAAGATGTTTTTCTCTGATCTTGTTCAAAGTAGTATCAGGTATAGACAGACTAGAGAAATGTATGGTTGAATATGTATAATGCATCATATAAGGGGTATTTTGGTAATACTTGAACATACATCTCAAACATGTGGTGCAAAATCATGCTTACATAAATACAAACATATAAATACATAAATAAATATATAAATATATAAATATATAAATAAGCACATAAATACACCAATATTTAAAATATATAAATATGTCATGTTTTCAAATTTCTCATAAAATTCCATAAAACTTTACCAATATTATTCGGTTTCCAAGAGTACATGCTAGACAGATAGGAGGTTATTCATATGCAAGTATATAGATCTTCCGTGATATTGAGACCACCTGGGGTCTTTGTGTCGAGGTTTAAAATGTACTGTGTTTCTAGTTTTCTCAGTTTAACCTCTCTGTTTCCACCACGTCTACTTTGGGGGATACAGTCTATTAGGAAGAATCTTAAATCCTGACTTTTTGAGTTATGGTATTCACGGAAATGTCTGGCTACCGGATATGTGTTGTCATGATTGTTGATGGCTCTTATATGTTGTTGGATCCGTTTGTGTGCTTGTAGCTTAGTGCTACCGATGTATTGTAGCCCACAGGGACATATTAGAACATAAATAACATATTCCGTCTTGCAAGTAAGTAGCTTTTTTATTTTGATTTCCTCCTTACAAAAGGGTGTTGAGTATGTAGTTCTGTTTATGCCCAGCTGGCATGCCTTGCATGTTTTGCATCTATAAAAACCATAATGGGTTTTGAGCCAACTACAAGATTCAATTACTTCGGGAGTTGTAGAGACAAGTTTATCCCTCATGGATAATCCTCTCTTGTAGGTAATAGATACTTTTTTAGGCAGAGATTCTCCTAGGACTGGATCGCTTAGGATAAGTGGCCAATTACTCATTATGATTTTACGTAGCTCTTTATGTTGGTTGTTGTAGTCCATAATGAAGCGAAATTCTCTTTTGGCACTATCCTCCGTAGCATTTACTGCTAATGACTGGAATTTCTTTGATTTAGGTTTTATTAAGTCTAAGCGATCCCTGTTCATGGATTTGGCTATTGCTCCATCTATGGTTTTATGAGAATATCCCCTGGCAAGGAATCTATTTTTGGCTAGTATTTGTTCCTGTTTGAGGACTATCTCGTCACTGTTTATACGTCTTAATCTGAGCATTTCCCCGTAGGGAATGCTGTTGATTAAGTGTCGAGGATGGGCACTAGAATTATGCAGAGTTGAATTACCTGCTGTTTTTTTGCGGTAAAGTTTGGTTTCAATTTTGTTTTTATCAATGTATATGGTAGTGTCAAGAAAATTAACAGATGAGTTGTTGATAATACCTGTAAATTCGAGATTTAAATTGTTATTGTTGATAGAGGTTAGGAAATTTTCTGCCTCCTGTTGTCCTCCCTTCCATATTATAAAAAG
This sequence comes from Triturus cristatus, assembly GCF_964204655.1. Lineage (NCBI taxonomy): Eukaryota > Metazoa > Chordata > Amphibia > Caudata > Salamandridae > Triturus > Triturus cristatus. Next base: position 79,057,945 of record NC_140586.1, on the reverse strand, counting down.
ATCATCAATAAATCTCAACCAGATAATAATGTTGTTCTTCAAGATTTCTCTAAATTCATTGGCTAGAACCAGCTCCTCCCACCAACTAACGGTTCCTATGGAAAATTGCATGGGGAAAACACGTTTTGGGACCCCCTTTTTTCTCGGCCCCCGCTTGACGAATCACCCTGAGACTTTCAGGATAGGAGTGGACCGGAGCGCCCCACCAGTTTTGAAAATTTCGCGAAGATTCGTCAACCGGCGCCAAAGTTATTCGAAATAGAATGTTGCGTATTTCCTATGGATAATAGGTCCTAACTATAACTACCTACTGGCGACTGCCAGTAGGTAATACATATATATATATATATATATATATATATATATATATATATACACACACACACACACACACGCACACACACACATATATATGTATATTCGGTGAGCAAGGCTGCAAGTCAGCTGAGACGCGTTTGAAAAGGCCGGAATAAAGAAAGATTTTGAGCCAGCTACACAAGGTGCCGTAAACCTTTATGGTGTAAAAATAAATATATATATATATATACACACACGCAATCAGATCACTCTATTATTTAAAGTTGCCTGCCTACAGGACTCCTGCGAGAGTCCAGCGCACCCAGCCATCCCGATATCTATACATTTTGAACCTTAATTTCTCATAAACTATTGAACTGATTTTTACAACACTTCAACAAAGTACGCTTTCTGGGTAAAGGTCTAGCTTACTGCCAAATTTGCTGTAATTCTGTTTAGATATTTTGGCTGTAGCTGTGTCTAAAATTCCCTATGGAATATATATATACTCCAGAAAAAACAGGTCAAGGACCCTTCCACACTCTACAATCTTTGTCCAATTTCACTTCTGCCTATCCTCTGCAAGATTACAGAAAGGTTTGTCAATAGCACTATCCTTCACTCACACCAGTAAGGTTTCCGATCCAGATATTGAACAGAATCTGCTTTTCTAGAGGTGGTAGATGCATTGAAGCTGCCTCTGGACAGTGGAAAGAATGCAGTACTAATCCTATTGGATATGTCTGCTGCATTCGATACGATCTGCCACAATATTCTCCTATCCTGAATGAAAAACTGGGGTATAGAACAAACGGTCCTGGCCTGGATCCAGTCTTTTCTCCACAATCGTAGGCAAATGGTGGCCTTAGGTCCTTTATTTTCTGAAGTACACCTTATCCCGATGGGAGACCACAGGGGTCTTCTCTTAGCCCACTTTTGTTCAATAACTACATGGTCCCACTTATATCACTCATATCTTCATTTCAAATTAAAACCACATCCTATGCATTGTATTGGACAAGGACTCAAATGAATCTGAATTGAACTTTAATAAATGCTTACCAGAGGTAATTCAGTGGATGTAGGCCAACCATCTCAAATGTAATACTGACAAGACCGAGATAATGCTTAGAGGCCAGGACAACCATTTTGAACCAGTCAGGTGGTGGCCTGATGACATCCGGGCCCCACCTATCACAGTTGACATAGTTAAAAGTCTGGGAGTAAAGTTTGACGCCACTCTTTCTTTTCGGCCACAAGCCCTGGCAGAGGCATGCAGGTGCTTTAACCTGATCAAATAATTGAAAATTCTTTGATCTCATCCTGGTTGCCTCAAGAAAATCAGTTGCAGTAGCCCTGATCTTATCTAGACTGGATTATTGCAACAGCCTATACGCTGGCGCAAACAAGCAGGTTCTAAGAAAGTTGCAGATGGTTCAAAATGCAGCTGCTCGACTGGTCCTGAAAGTGCCAGCTTGCTCGTAGCCTAGAAAAGCACTGCAAACTCTATACTGGTTGCCGACCCACAAGAGAATCCTATTCAAGGTCCTTCTTATTACTTTCAGAGCTTTTAGGAAAATAGGACCATCATACCTGATGGCCAGATTCACACAATATGTCACTACTAGAACTCTCAGATCTTCATCATCCAATTTGTTTAAACTCTCCCCATTTAAGCTTAAATCCAGAGGTGGCAAGTCCTTGGCCAGCCTAGGCACTAGAGCATGGAGCGCCCTGCCTATACAACTAAGATTCTTAGAATCGGAAACACTCTTCAGGAAAGCACTTAGGACTTGGATTTTTACAGCCCCAGACCTCCTCTGCCATTCTTTGGTGTAACCCATAATGATCCGAAACTTCTGTGACCCTGCGCTTTACAAATGCACAAATCAAATCGAGATTATATATATGTTTGTTGTACATTTCTTACGAGTCTAGTATGACTGTATAGTCTGTCAACAAAAACTTCACAATATAGAGACTTAGTCCACATATATCATCAGTAATTTTTTGTTGGTTTGTTTTGGCTAGCTCCCAGTTCCACATCTAAACTAGGCCTGGGCGGAGTTCATGGAGTTCTGCGACGCAGAACAGGCGAAGTGACCGAAAAACTCTCCAGCGCTACGCGGAGTTCCACAAGTGGCAGAGTGCATTAGGTCGTGAGATTTGCGCAGGTTTTTAGCGCCAGGTGTATGTCACGTGCTGGAAATTCATCGCGAATAGCACCATGCGCATTGCAAGAGGGCACTGCTTCTTTCAGCCGTTTGAGTAGATTTTCTCAACGCGAATGGATGGTTTCTCAACACGTGCAGTTGCGACCATCCGCAACCACCCACGTTGAGAAATCTCGCTGGGAGGCAGTATAGCACCAACTTGATGTTGGCAACCACGAGCGAGGAAAAAACTCGGCTCCACTGAGATTTTTAGAACTCCGCAGTCACCGCAGAGCGTGGAGGGTGAACAACTTTGCAAACCCCGCGAATGGAGCAGAGTTCACTGCCAAGGCGTAATCTAAACCCTTAACCGGACCAGGGTAACAGATGTTTCTGGTAACCTCGAACATGACCACTCTACTCTGATTCCCAAGGAATTTGTGGAAACAGATCTAACCCTCTAATTAGTTACTTTTTTATGCCCAAGGTATAACCAGGAAGGATACATAAAGACATTTTCAAAACATTAATTGAAGTAATCGTATTCTTGTGAAGAGAACATGAGCTACAATGATAATGCAAATGAGACACCTACGGGCCATTACGATGACCAAATCGGTTTGGGAATCGTTTTCCGACCGAATTGGGTTTCCGACTGATCGATTACGATGATTCTGAACATCGTTCTGTCGGACTCGCATTGACTTCAATGGGAGCCTCTGTTCCGAACAAGAACAGAGGCTCCCATTGAAAAAAAGTGTGTTTGTGGAAAACCTTGCACCTTGTGGCAGGCACCTCATGGGGCCTGCCACACTGTGAATGGTTGGAAAGACGGTTCTCTTGGGTAACCCCAAGGGCCCCAACCAGAGGCTTATGGGTAAAAGGGGGGCTGCTATGGGCCCCTAAGGTTAGATTTTGACAGCCGTTTCGTGTCGGGCAGACCAATTTGGAACGGCTGTTAGAATCGGACATCGTAATTGCTCTTTTGGAAACCGTGTCCATAGAGCTGTACGATTTGGCTACAAATGATTTGGGCTTTCCGATTGCTGATCGGAACTGAATGGACACCCCAAACAGTTTCCTTGCATCGTAATTGGCCGGTCGGAAATATATCCGATTCGGTTGGAACCATAGGTTCCGAATTGGATTCAGAGAATCCAAACCCCGATCGGAGCCTTTCCGACCAACACCGTGATCTGCCTCATAGTTGTAATAATCTTTGTTAGAATGGTGTGAAATATAAACAATTCAATCATGTTAATTGTTACTAATGTTACATTATTCCTATCTGCCACTAACACCTATCACTAAAGACCGCATAGCTGGAGTACCCTCTGTCAGATCTATTGGGATGGTCTAATCCCCATTCCTTGGTCTTAGGTGTCGGAAATCCAGTCTAAGTATTCAGGCTATTTTCCTTTGCAGGAGGAAGGTCAGTCAGCTGGGCTGCATCTCTTCCACAGTTCACAGCAGTTCCATGATAATTTCAGCGTGAAGTGCTCCTCTCACAGAGCTCAGCACAGAAGGTGTTTATATAATAAAACGTTGTCTTTATCTCACTGTGGCAGAGGCACAGAACAGCTTCTTTGGTTTGTCTAGCATAAACAAAGTGTCTCCTAATGAGCACAAAATCAGACAAGGACATTGCGTTCTAATTGTACAACCCTGGAACTGAATGATAAGACTACAGGGTGACAAATCCTAACACGGATAAATGTGAATGTAGCACATTCTCTGTGTTACAGGAAAATATGTAAAAAGTCACCATCAGAAAAGATGTCAAGTTAAAAAGGGAATCTAAAATGGAGACTAAGCCCAGGCCCCATTATACCTTCCTCTTGGTGGGAAAGGAGACTAACTCGATAAAAAATAGCAGCATTAAAAGTATCTAAAAGGCCTGGCCTTATACAATACAACACTTTAAGTGCATAAGCTGAAACTGAAAGCCATAAAAAAAGGCATAAGTCTCGGGCACACCCAAAAGACCACCATAGACAGTGAAACACAGACTTTATGCACTAAAACCACATGAGCCAGAAGAACAAAGACCAGTCATCGTTCAGTTCCAGAAGCGAAGACAGTCAAAAGTACTGCACCATACATTTACGACACAGAAGGACTTGTGCCAATTCCATCACCATTTGGCCTTATTGTTAAACATCCATTGTGGAGCAAGAAAAATAGAACCAAATAGCGGTCAACAGTAATAACACAAGCGGAATGCCACCAATAATGCTTGAAACCGAGGAATGTGTAAAAGACACAATTCCTCCAAGCACAGTCTGAACATAGAAACGAGTGCAGACTCATTCGCTTTAGAAAAATGGGCCACTGCAGCAGTGTTGGAAGCATTAAAAATGCAATCACAAGTTCACCAAAATGCTGTTGCAGGTAAGCGCACAAAAGCAATTGCTCTACTGAGGAATATCGGGCAACTTGGAGATCAAACGTTTCGAGAGCAGATGGTAATGTCATTTCTTTTTTAAACAATAGGGCTTTCAGTCGGCTCAGTTTACCAAAGTTAATTTTAGAAACAGGGACTGTTGGCCACAAGGTTATTTCCCCAGTTATGTGTGTTGAAGGACTTCATATATTTATACAGTAAGTCACAAATTTGGAAACTGTGACCAGATAAGGGACACTTTGTTTTATTCCGCAGCAACTGTGATCATTTACAATCAAGTACCTTCCATTAGAAAGTAACATAAATACTGACTCTGTCAAGGATGGAGGAACTACCTTCAAATGACACGCTAAAATAGCAATGGGCGCATTACAAGTTCCATGTAGTGTTATCTCTTTACAGACTAATGAAGGCCAAAAGAAATTTCACATTCTTTTCCACTATTAAAAACCTCCTTGTCCAATTTCATACACCAGTAATCGAAAGCAAGAAACCAGGTCTCATGTAAATAATTCTCACCTATCTTGTCGTATCTTCCTACTTGAAAATGTTTCTGACATGATGTGAAAAGAAACGTAGAGATTAGTAAAGAAATAAACCCATGATTTAGCCAAACATCAGATGGTGTTTCTGTAACAGTGAATGCAAGTTTATCTAAGCAGTTTATGTTCAACATAGTTTAGGTAGCATCTTTCTTTGTCATGACACCTTGCGTGCGAGACAAATGATACAACAAAAACAATTCTGTCACATTTAAATATTTCCATGGCACACAGTTTGATTTTAAAACCTGCAATGTCCAACTCAATTGCAAAAGCAATCTAAACTGACTGGGACTGGGACCTAGCAAAAGATCTTGCAAGTCTATTTCATCTGAAAGGCGAGATAAGTATTCCTTCACTACAGAGTCATTGGAATGTTTTAATCATTGCTAGCAGAACTTTGCTACGCTATAGGTAGTAACCCCACCTGAGTTTTTCTGACTGAATTTACCAGGGGTCCTGTCTGCTCACTTTAAACCCCATGGAAGAGTTTAAAAAACTTTAATTGCAGCTATTTGTGTGTCCAGGCCACACTAACCACCCATCTGAACTAGAAAGTGAAAGGTTGTATGTACCATTCTGTACCATATCATCAAGCTGTTCTTTAGAGAGATTGATGTACTGTTGCCAATTGTCAAACCATACAGTAGAGGGAATACTAGGTGTGTTTCATTTTTAACATGAGCTAGACAAAAATTCGTAGTCTGTTGTACTGTTTTGTTTAAAAAGATAATTTGTCGATGTATCAGGCAAGCCCTAAACAAAGCATCAATTCCCTGGGCCTGCCAGTGTTGTGTACCCCAAACTGATTTTAGGTCAGTGCTTGTTTTCCGAAAATCATAACCTTTTAGGGATAGCCTGGAAATGAAAACGTCTAAATAAATCAATGTAGTTTGTGGCAACACATTTTCCTTAGGTGTGAAGGCGTAAGCCTATAATGAAATGAAACTTTATCTGCATGGACACAACCAGAGAAATGCAGGAGCTTTCTCAAATATGTTGTGGAACTACCCAGAGGTGATGTCAGGCAGTGTTCCCACTGCATGTATCATATATGGAGGTGCACCAGGAAAAGAGTCCAATTCCAGAATAGATTTCAAATTATCTCCTTTATTATTATTATTCAATATAAACATTAAAAATCAGCCAACGTGTTTCGTTCCATACTCTCCTGGAACTTCTTCAGGGCTCCAAATTGTATATAACGATGTATTTTAATAGTAGTTGGAAGAAAAGTCCTCCACATTCAGATGTTCCAGCTATTTTATGGGCTACTGCAAATTCCGACAAGCATCATCAAGCCCCATAATGAATACCATAATAAGTATCCAAGTCCGATACTGTGCTGTCAGGTTTTAAAAAGTGTTCCCACTGTATGAAATTAAAAACAGCATGTGGAGTACTAGCTCTGTGTAAATAGTGATGTGCGTAATGATGGTAACAAAACATTTCAGTATCATTTGCAGAATTCAAAAACAAATCCTCTTCCCAAATACAGTGTACAATTCTAATTCAGATAGCGTATTAGAAACAGCTGCAACATCCCAGTCATTAGAAATGGGACCTGGAAAGAGAAAGTCACCCATATCAAGTTTAAAAACATAGAATTTGCAGTGTCTCAGGTGAACCAACAATGTCATAAGGAGCTTTATCCCTAACAAAACCATCATGTACAGGAATTGCAGTAATGTTCACCAGGTACAAGTGTCTTTGGACCTTATGTGAAGAAGAATGGGGTGTAAGCACCTCAGCTACAAGTTCTAGTGAATCATGATCTGGAAGGTAGTGTTCATTCAGAAGTAGAAAGAAAAACGTGATATATCCAATTCAAAGGAAAAGAAAAAGTAATGAAAGAAACATCCATCAACAGGACCAAGGAGCAATCAGAGAAGTCTGTTTCAACCAAAGGAAAAATGCACGTATACCAAGTATAGAGGTATATAAAGAGTCAGAAGAAGATTCGTCAGTGTTAATAAAATGACAAGAGGTAGTTTGAGTAAAAACAGAAACCTCAGCGGGCAAAGGAGAGCAGGTAGATACCTCCAAAGGCGGTTGTCAGTATGTAATTTCATTGCCAGGAGCAGCAATAGAAAACTGTAAACCCACATCAGAGATGTATCCTGTGTTCTCATTTGTAACAGGCATGAGCGAAAGTTCAACATCAGAAGACCCCAGCCGGGAAGTAGTTAGATTAGAACTACTTAATGCATGTAGAGGGATCTCTTTTTTGTTTTTGTTTTGTTACATTTCTTTTTTGGCGTTTGAGGGACTTACATCCAGCAATATAGAAACATCTAATAGCTGTATGCAATTATTACAATTTTCTCGAACAAATTGCAATGTAGAGGGATCTCTTGCAGGGTATGGAAAGGAGACAAGGAACTGCCTATATACCCTCGTGGCCAACTATGGAGAAACTGCCACATGCTGTCACTTCATTAAATCATTGGAAACCTGTTGTTTCTGTTTACAACCAGCAAGCAGTGGCAAAATCACAGTTTGAGTACCTTGGACTGCAAGGACAGGCACCAGTGCACGGTAGGATGGGCCAAACTGTTTCATGTCTGTAATCATCTCCCAGGCTAGATTCCCCACTTTAGGAATCCAGCCAGAAGTCGCTTGTCGCTCCTTCACTTTGTCAGTGGAAAAACGTATAGACGTTCATCTTGGAAGTTTTGTAATTCCTGTAAGACAGAATAAAGGGCACATCTGCCGACGCTGTGCTAGTGTTATCAAGATTTGAAACATACATTTAGACCCCAAAAAGGACCTCATATGGTGTCGGACCATCCGAAGACCTTCTAGGCAGAATATTTAAAGCTCTCTGTACTCCATTCAGGTGATGGATCCAACTACGACCTGAACCTAATGTTCTAGCTGTTAAGTACTGCTTTAAGCCATGGTTCTGCCCTCAGGGTGATGTAGGGGAGAATAATACACAGTAACATCCAGGGTGCCCATGTTATTCCGGTAAGCCTTAAAGGCAAAGGCCCGTGCTTGGCCCTAGTGGTATGCCTCTGCTGCATATGTACCGATGAAGACCTGCAAATCCTTAATAACAGTTCGGGCGTCAGTCGATCACTGTGGCCACACCAACAGAAATCAAGAACAAAAATCAACTGCAAATTAAAAAAACTTAAGAAGACGTGGCCGTTCTAAGTAGTCTGCCATCCCTAAGTTAGTGAAGTGATGAGCTACACCATCGGGTATGAGTAACTACGCTATAACAAGTGACAATAATAGCCAATAAAATAAATGTAAACGTGCAATTTGTATGGAGTGGTCCACAGTTATCTAAATAGACACATTTTAGGGGTTATTGGAGACTAAAAGGGGTGTTTGCAGTGGGGGAGCAATGGTGGAACATTTAATTTTTTGACAAATGTCAGAACAGAGGGCATATTTTTGGGTTGTTTATAAAGACCCTGCCATCAGTAGCATTTCCATAACAAGAAAACTACAGCCGCCACACCAGCATGGGCAGACGCTAATCCTTCATGAGCAGCAATTATTAATTCTAACTTGGGGTCCTGGTTGGGGGTCACTCAATCACCCACCCTAGGAATGCGAGCAAAAGGAATATTTTGGGCACTCAACATATAGGAGTTTTTTTCTGGATAGGTTTTAGGTAGGGGTGTGCCACTAGCCGATGCAGTGGCCGCAGTCATAATGCCATAATCTGTTCTCGTATGTGAACAAAAAATCACAATTACTAAAGCAGTCTGAACAGCTGACTTTGGAGCTTCATCAGCCAATAAATTCCTATAACGTGTACATCAACACATTGATGACTCAATGTGTGAATAACATGAGCCCGTTGCAAAGCATCTTTTAGAGCTGCCATCATTCCCCAAAGCAACTTATGCTTGTTAGCATTACGTTTAGAGTCTCTGAATCCATTTTGCCAATAATGTAAATTATCATTAAAGGATTGGATGCAGTAATAGGATTCACACGCTATTAGCGAAAGGAATTCTAGATCCGTATTCCGCAGTGCCAGAACCAAAGCATTCAATTCAGCCAACTGAGCGGTACAGTTACCCAAAGTTACTGTATATGTTTTATGTGCCTGAAATGCACCATCTTTCATGACACCCTTTACTGCAGCACATGCAAATGATTATTTATGTATAGTGCCAACTGTGGGCTGGGTTGAACCATCAGTATATATTATATAAAAATACTGATCTAGAGGCATAATTTCATTCGACATAGGCTATTCTTACCTTTAGGACAGCTGTTTGAATTTTTTATGCCAATGCAAAATGCATTTCCGCATTGGAATATAAATGCGATTCATAAGCAGTGCGTACAGTTTCACCTTCATTAAACATGTGTAGCTACTGGAACCCACAATTATGCGGATCACTACATTCATAGCGTTAACATGAATATGTAAGTATTTGGACTCAAGCATGTCTGATTGTAGTGTTCTGAGAATATTTGTATGTTCAGTAGTCCAATGTTGACTAGAGAAATAAGGGTGAATTAAATCGTACAGCGGTTTAACCTGCTATGCATAATCTGGTATGTATGTCCTTCTAAAAGTCTCAAAACTCAAAAGCGATTGAAGCTTTTTAAAGATATTTGGTAGTTGTAAAAGAGCACACTTCTCTGAGAAATGTGGCGCAAGACTTCTGCCTTCATTTTATAATTCATATCCTAAATACAGGACACTAAGAAAAGCAATTTTATATTTTGAGAAATTGAATTTATAGCTATGTTCAGTGAATCCTATAATTATATGATCCACTATGGACAGATGTGTTTAAATCGTCATCTGTGAAGTAAATATCATCAACTTAAGGCAACGCTTCTGAGTCAATTTCTTATAAAATTGACATTACACCGGCAGCAAACAGACCTGGATTGTTCTTAAACCCTTTTTTTTTTTTTATACCAATCTTTATTGAAGAATTTTTTCCCCATTACAACACACAAACCCACCACACATCCCACCCCCCACCCCCAGCTCAGGTTCTATTACATTGGAAATTAGTCCAAAATAACACAATGAAAAGAAAAAAAAAATAGAAAACAACAGTTATGATCAATAAAGAGCGTAACATAATGCTAGACTGTCATTGGTATATAGACAAGTATGACTTACGTATTTCCCCTTTGTCTCTGTGACCATTGCAAAACAGGATCCCATATTGCAAGCCCTTTCTTGCGCTTGCGATAGCCCTTTTTTCTGTAGATGGCTACTTCTAAACTACAGGTGGCCAACAAACGTGATCTCCATTGTTGAAAAATTGGCGCATTTGTATCAAGCCATGTTGACGCAATGCATAATCTAAAGACAGTCATGGCCACAAATAACAGCCCTTGCATATATTTTGGTCTTGGAGTATTGGCAACACCTAACATAATCTCTTCAACATAAATTTCTATTCTTGTATTAAAAACTTCCGAGAGAAATGCTGAGATATCAGTCACTACTGATGTTAATGCAGTACAGGTAGCAAAAATATAAACGCTATCGGCTTCTGCTAGGTCACATCTAGGGCATGTGGTTCCCTTCCCAGTCCCCCATTTAGCAATCTTATAGGGAGTATAATATAGAAAGAAAAAGGTTTTGTAGAACTGAGCCTGCAGCTTAGTAGACATTAAAATGGACTGATATAATAAGAAGGATTGATGGACAATTTCCCCTGACACACCAAGTTTAACCTGCCATTTAATTATGTATTTATCAAGATCATCGGATTGCCGGAGAATCAGTTGTTCATAGATCTCTCCTATTTTGAGATTATTCCTCGAAGCCATGTTCTCCATTAACTGAACCTTTTGGAATGACACGCCCCCCCCCCCCCCCTCTTTTTAATAGAAAATCCTGAATTTGCAAAAATTAAAAAAAATCCCGTTGATCTAAATTATAGCTGTAGTTCACCAAAATATTTAATTCCTAATGTCGTATAAAAACATCCAAGTTGTGTAATCTCATTCAGTAACCATCTTTCCATGCATGAATCATTGAAAATCCCAGGGAGATTATTATTTTTATGGATTAAGGTGTAATAAGATAGTTGTCCAATACTGGTAAGTTTTCTAACGGAATTCCAGGTCTTATAAATACCAAATATGGACTTAAATTTTACTTTTTTAAAGTAACTATCGTTGAGATGACGCCACAAGCAACCTCTGGATTCATTTCCTAATAGCAGCTCTTGTGGTGTTGGAATATCCCCTTCGCTGCTAGGTGCTAACGTAAATAGTAACTTGTTGCAATATTTTAAGATGGTAGCCCAATAATATAGTTTAAAATTGGGCAAGTTTATGCCCCCTCTATCTTTAGGGAGGGTAATGGTTCGTAAGGCTCTGCGTGGTTTCTTGTACCCCCAAATGAATCTATTCAATTCAATATTTCTTTATTCGGCTTTTCAAAAGAAGGCCATAAAAGATACAATTAAAACAAATACATAGTAAAATTTCTCATTAAAAAACCTGTAAATTTACAATTCATCACAGACATGAGTGATCGCAGTGGTTTCCATCTGCCTGGTTAAAGTGACAATGCAAGAGAATATCACCATTAAGAGGATCAGCGGTATGTCAGATAAGTTAAATTACCCTAAGTTCGGTCTATGTCGCATAATATACTGTAGGAGGTTAGAAACAATGTAGACCAGCCCCTCCCCCTCGAGTGACTGTAGGAAAAGTAAAGCTGGGCGGTAGGTACGAAAGCCCAGACGCTTTAATATGGGGATTAATAGGTTTCTCCGTTGGTCGATGTAATATTTACAAAAGAGAATAGTGTGGGCTGTGGACTGGGAAGATCTCCCATCGCAGGGGCAAGGTGGCAACATTTTAGCCCAATTATTCCTCAACGGAAAAGTCACCAAACGATGAAAGAGGTTCAGTCTAAACCTAACTAAAAGGAACAGTTCATATGAAGTTATAGTATAAGTTAGGTAAGGCTGAATCCCAAAAAACCGTCTGGACTGTTAGACTGTGTCTAGCTGTTTGTTTCATGACCTCAGAATTGAGTCTAAGGTCTTCAAGATGGTTTAAACAAAGTTTATAGAAAACCTTTCTTGTTAACTGTTGAATCTGGGTAGGGTCGTGATAATATTTGACCAACCCTATATCAGTTAAAAATGTTTTTACATAGGCTAACCATCTAGATTTATGTGCATTATCTAGTCCCTTACAGTCTTGAATGATTTGTTGGGTAAAGGCTGTTTGTTCTGACGTCCAGATTCGGTGCCAGAGTAGCAGGGGCTGGATTCTCGCCACGTCTATCACATAGGGAAGACCCAGTTCCACATGGCAGGAATAATAAGCGGCAGTAATAGGTAGGGCAAAGAGATATTTCAAAAAGCCATTTTCTACTAACTGGATCGGGCCCACAGCTGCGTGTCCCCATACGCCTGCTCCATATAGAGCCACTGAAATGCATTTGGCTTTATAAATTTTAACCATCTCTACAGGTGTTTTTTTCCCGAGTTTCCTTGAGAAATTTATAAGTGCAGAGGTGGTTCTTGCAAATTGCAGTTTTCTCGCTTCAACTGCCGGTTTCCAGCTTAGTTTTTCATCAATCATGACTCCGAGATAGGGATATTTGTCAGTGATTAGTAATCTTTCGTTATTCAAATATATGGGCCTAGTTTTATTTTTCCTGCCAATGCCCGCCTTCATAACAAAAGTTTTCCCGATGTTGACTTTAAGGTCTAGAGTGGCCATAAATGATGCATAGCTGCTTAGGGCCCTCTGTAGTTCGTTGGGTGTGCGAGCCAGTATCACCGCATCGTCGGCGTACAGAAGCGCTGGTACGCGGCTGTTTGCTACCGTAGGAAGGTCCTGGGCTCCTTTCAACATCTCCCTCTCCAAACCATTAGTGTAGAGGGTGAATAGAAATGGAGCCAGGACACAGCCTTGCCTCACGCCCCTCTCCACCCCGAACGATGCGGTGAGTTCTCCACTGATTCCAAACCTTACTCTGGCTGTTGCGTCAGCATAAAGTTCCCTAATATAAGTTACTACAGTCTGTTCCACCCCTAGATCTAATAGGATGGACCATAGTTTGGGATGGCTAACGCAATCAAATGCAGCTGATAGGTCTACATAGACCATATACAAAGATCCAGCCTTGATGTTAACATATTTATCAATTAATAATGATAGATTTAAGGCTTGGTCTATGGTCCCCAGACCTTCACGGAACCCATATTGTAAGTTGGATAAGATGTTGTTTTCCGTTGCCCACTCCTGCAAACGGTCAAGTAATATCCGGCCCATCATTTTTCCCGTGGAATCCAATAGGGAGATGGGGCGGTAACAGGAGGGTGAGTTCCTATCCCCTTTCTTGAAGATGGGAACTAATATGGATTTCTTCCAGGATTCTGGGATACCAATAGCAGACAGCGCATTAAAGGCCCTGGTCAAAAAGGGGATCCAGAGCTCGGAATGTGTTTTGAAGAAATCTATTGGGACACCATCAGGGCCCGGGGCCTTCCCTTTCTTGCTTACGTTTAAGGCCCGTTCAACCTGGTCACATGTAATAGACATATCAATAGGGAAGGTCGAAGGCTGATGGTGAGGAAAATCATTATCTCTAGGGGCAATTATTAATGAATTGGTCATGAAAATTTGTGAGAAATGCTCTACCCATTCCCTTTCAGCTATAGCGACCTCTACACTTGGGAGACTACCCTTCTCGGCCAAAAAAGGTGTTTTTACTACCTTCCAGAAGGCGACACTATTATTACTAAGACAACTCTCATGTAGTTGGTCCCAGAGTTGTCTTTTTAATTCCAATTTCCTTTCCTTTATGGCGACGTTATAGGCCCTCCTTAACTTGGATATTTTTACACGGTCCCTGGCTGTCTTGTGTAAAGCGAGTTTTAATTTAGTATAGGCTGCTGTGCACCTGTGGTTGAACCAGCCCTGTCTATTCCTCGCAGGACTGTTCTTTTTTGCCATTAGGGCTTTTTTTATGGTCTGAATCACAGTGCCAAAGTTAGTAATAACATCAACGTCTGAACTAGTCAGATCCAGGCATTTCATAACAGGCAAGTATGCTTCAGTGACCACTGTATTAACAGTTTCAATTGGGTCAACTAGAGCCCACTTGAGAGAGTAGCCATTAACTCTAGCTAGTTCTAGGTTATTTTGGTCAAGAACGCTAGGGATTTTGGTATCGGGCCTAGTGGAAAGAAAAAAAGTAATACTGAGAGGATAGTGGTCGCTCAATGCAGTCTGATGAATATTGAAGGTAATATCCCTCGTTATCAAACCATTTGAAAGCAAGATGAAATCGATAGTGGAATTGCATCCCCTACCGTGATAGGTGGGGGCCAGCGTCGCGTTTGGATTAGCTAGTTTGTTCGCAATTCTCAAATCTAGGTTAAAAATTATTTCATTTAATAAGCTACCTAAGGTCAAATGGGGGAAATGTGGAATGGGGTTATCATCCTCATCATTTAAACCACATAAGAAAGCATTGGGAACACCACAAATAGTCTGATTAAAATCGCCGCCCCATATGATGGTCACCTCTCTGGTTGATTTCTTAATTATAGATAGTATTAAGGAAAAGATAGAATTAACTTTTTCCATTGCATCAAAATCAGAGAGATTGTTGTAATAGTTGACCAAGAGGAAAGAATCCCTAGCATTTGGTGTAAGGCTAAGAAGCTGAAAGTTGGGATCAAGTTTTATGACCTTTATCTTTTCTATACTGATCGAATTTGCTATATAGATAGTTAATCCTCCCTTAGCCCGGCCAGAATTAGAGTGTTGGGCGGGTGAAAAATATGTTCTATAACCGTCCAGATGGGTCACTGTTGTCAGCCACGTCTCCTGTAAACACAGTATATTAAAACTTGAAATAAAATTAATCCAAACGTCGTTGTCTAATTTGGAGCGTAGACCAGCTACGTTCCAAAATGCAACCGCAATTTTTAGTTTACTGGACTCTTGGTCAGATACAATTTTGGGATTTAGTGTGGATGTCAGGGATTCCAATAATTCATCCCTTGATTGCGAAACAGTGTTTTGTGACACAGATAAAAACTTCTTAGTAGCTGAAGCGGTGCAAGTCAGAGAGGAATAGCAGGGATCGCTGTGTCCATGTCTGTTCATTAGACCGCAAAAAATGCCCTGGTTGGAATCTCGTAGAGAAAGTCAATCGACGTCCTCTAACCCTCTAAGAGGAGAAAAACGGTTGGATGTTAAAATATTAAAATTAGAGGACCTTACTCGGGCCCATGAATAAGTATTGGGCTGTTTTAAGTTTCTGGCTAATGACTGTGGGTAGAAATAGGTCAGGTTGTAGGTTCTAATGGAGCTTTGACCCTGGCCTTGGAACCAGTTAGTTATGTGCCTGGTTGCCCTGTGATCTCTAAAGTTGACAATGATCACGTCACCTTGAGTTTCTTTCGGCCGTGAGCCGAGCCAGCCAAGTCTACGGACATTCAGAATTTCCCCATTAATATTTGGAGGTAGAGGCCTATTCTGTCTCAACCAGTACATCACCTTGTTTTTCAAGTCGTAGTAGCCCTCTTTTTTCCCTACTTCCAGGACCGGGACTCCTGTTAGAACTACAACATAAGGGACCGCCTCTGGGGGTAAGTCTATGTGGTTACAATTAAGACCCTCATTTACTTCTGAGGCGATGCCAGCAGATACATTACATAGTTTATGTTCTGATCCACTGGTTAGAAGATTGACAGTAATCTGATCTTTTGCTGGTTCATTATAGCTTTTTCCGCTTGGTGGCAGATTTTTTTGACGTGATACAGTTGGTTGTATTTTATTTGCCTCTGGGATTGGTTGACTCTCTTTAGTCACTGCGGACGGTTTGGGATTAGTAGGACTTTTTAAAGGTACCAATGTATTAGATAGTAGGTCTTTCAGTTGGTCAGTGTTTTTTAGTGTCAGCTTCTCTATTGATTCTAATTGTTTTGACAAACCCTTTATTCTCTCCAATAGAGGAAGGACAAGTGATTTGACTAGTAATTCTAGTCGGCCCATAATTTCGTTCATTAATAGATCATGGTTGCAAGGGTCTAGCTGAATATCAGGGCCTTTTGTCTGTTTAATAGGTGAAAGACAGTCAATAACTATGTTTCCCGTTTGACTAAGCTTGTTATTAGCCGGTATGTTGGTGTTATTGCTTTTCTTAACTCCCCTCTTTCTTTTTTTCTGAGGAGGGGGAGCAATAGTACTAATTCTTTTACCCTTCTTCTTTTGGGGGTTTGTGTCGGTAACCCTAAGAGGCGATATAGCCAATGGTGTACAATCAGAGGAAGGATTAGAAAAGGATTTAGAAGAAGGCGTTATTAAGTGGATACAGGATTGTGTCAAGGATGTGGAGTCACAAGAAGATGGAAGGATCCTAGAATCGCTTCGGGGATTATGTATTAAGCAAGGAACAGATGTTGTAGGGTTCGGAGAGACCGCCAATTGTATCGACCCAAGTGAGGAGCGTTTATTTTGTACATGTTCAGCCGATAGGCGTCTCTCCACCATAGCAATCTTGTTTTCCAGAACTGAGGCAGCCCTGGTAATGAAATTGTCCAAGGTGCCTCGCACTGAACCACCCAGTGAGGCTCTGCTCTTCATGATTCGTGTTGACATTTTGTCTGTTTAGTTGATCAACTCGGAATGGTGATAGTGGATAGTACAGGCAATGCCACGCAATAGTTAGTCACAAACAGACCAATAGGATAGGGAAAACACAGTATATGATTGGAAGTAATGTACCCTTCGTTGCGGTAACCAGTTCTCAGGGACTGGGCCCAGCCCAGCCTCTTCCTGCCCCTGACGGCCACAGACGGCCCACCCTTTGCCCGGGCTTAGCCCGGCGCGGTCCCGCGACGCGGGAGTAGCAACGATCTTTTATACGCCTCCTGGCGCCAAAACGGTGTGGGCGGCTCCCTTGCCGCAGAGACTGCTGGGGGAGGTAGTCCGTCCCCACTCCGCGGCCGCTGTTGGAATTAGCGGCGGCGGGAGACGGAAGCACTGACAAGGAAAGCAGTTCTGGCACAGGTAGGATGACTGGCGGGAGAAGTCTGCAAGTCCGGAAACACTAGCCCTCTCTGCCGAAGTAGCAACGATCTTTTATACGCCTCCTGGCACCAAAACGGTGTAGGCGGCTTCCTTGCCGCAGAGACTGCTGGGGGAGGTAGTCCGTCCCCACTCCGCGGCCGCTGTTGGAATTAGCGGCGGCGGGAGACGGAAGCACTGACAAGGAAAGCAGTTCTGGCACAGGTAGGATGACTGGCGGGAGAAGTCTGCAAGTCCGGAAACACTAGCAAATGAATCTAGAAAACATACTATCCATATCTTTAAATACTTGTGATGGAAATTCTAGACAGATTGATCTAAAAAAATATAGGAATCTTGGCAGGAAAAGCATTTTTATCAAGTTGCACCGACCCACAATAGATAGATGAAGATTGTTACTCCTAATCAAATCCTTTTTTGTACATTGTATTAATGGATCGATATTATCGTTAACTAGATTCTCTATTTTGGCCCTTATACTCACGCCAAGATATATGGCTTTCTCGGTAACCCAAGTATCAGTCATCTCAATTTTACTGTTAAGTATGATCTGAGTTTTGGTTTGATTAAGTTTATAGCCAGATATTTGGCCAAAAATATTAGCTTCCTCTTCAATCACCACGACCGAAATCGCTGGGTCACTGGTAACCAACGCGATATCATCCGCGTATGCTAACGTATTTGTGGCCTGGTCTCTTATCCAGATGGATGATATCAATGCGTTGTTATCCAATCTTTGGATAAATGGGTCAATATATATAGCAAATAAAAGGGGTGAACACGGACACCCCTGCCTTGTACCTCTAGTAATAGACAATGGTGCTGATACTGACCCATTCACCATAACACCAGCAGACGGATTCCTGTACAACATCTGTACAGTTGTAATAAAGGGATCCCGGATACCGCATCTAGCCATAACTATCCACAGATATTTCCAGGAGACCCTATCGAAAGCTTTTTCGGCATCTAAAAGTATAAGTGCCATAGGGTCTCCTGAAACTTCACACCAATCAAACAATGAGATTACTCTCTGGATATGATCGGTGGTGTCTCTACCCGGGATGAACCCATGTTGTCGAGCCAATACGATTTTATGTATATTCAGAGCTAATCGTGCGGCAAGTAACTTAGCATAGATTTTGGAGTCACTAGTTATTAAAGTAATTGATTGATTGATTGATTGATTGATTGGGGTACTTATAGAGCGCAACTATCACCCTACGGGCATCTTGGCGCTTGCATTGGGAACCCGTCCTGGTTTTTCCCTGTAAGATAACCTGTACTGGGTATCCCCAAGGTGAAAGCCAGGCATCCCGCCGCGGGGGGCCGTTGTGGAGATTAAGCAGGCTTGTTGCCCAGAGCTGCATAGTGTGAACTCATGCTTAGAGTGGGCACCGAAGCGAGAATTATCGAGTCCGTGGACAATTGGGTTCTGGACCCTGCCGCGTCGGGAATCGAACCCAGGTCCCGGGCCTGATCTCTGCTTCAGGGTATGCCTCCTCTAACCAGTGAGCTACAATTGGGCGATATGACCCAAGTTCTGTAGGATCTTTATGCTTTTTAGAAATACTATAA
This sequence comes from Triturus cristatus, assembly GCF_964204655.1. NCBI lineage: Eukaryota > Metazoa > Chordata > Amphibia > Caudata > Salamandridae > Triturus > Triturus cristatus. Next base: position 79,038,959 of record NC_140586.1, on the reverse strand, counting down.
TTTTGGCCATTAACCATGACCCTGGGGGTCGCTCCCCTAGAAATATATGTGCGATCAATGCTGTTAGTATATTTTTCACTTGGGGAAAGAATTTGATATAAAATTGAGTGGGAATCCCATCCATACCCGCCGCTTTACCTGAAGCAAGACTATTTAATGCGAGAAGAATTTCCTCCCCTTGCGGGATGGCATCCATACTTTCTGAATCATTACTTTCTAGACTCATTGGGCTATCTTGATTGATATATTCGTTAATTGCGTCCAACTGTACATTAGTATCATTACCACTGTATAGAGCCTGGTAAAATTTATGGAAGGCAGTTCTAATTGCATCAGAATCAAATATTAGCCCTGCTTCTGGATCTCGAATCATCTTAATAGAGTTAACGGTATTAAGTTCTCGGGCGCGTACAGCTAGCTGATGTCCAACTTGTTCACTCAGTTCGTAAATCTTTTCCTTATATGCAGTTGCTCTATTGATAGCTCTTGCCGTTAGTACATCTATAACACCGTTTTTAGCAATTGAAATCTGTCTTAGCTCATTTTTAGTGTCTCTTCCCTCCTGAATGGCTTTAATTAGCCCTCCTTCAGCAATAGCGATGTTACTCTGAAGTATTTTCATTTCTTGTTTGGCTTTTTTATTAGAATTCAATGAAAATCGAAGTGTTTCCCCTCTGATTCCAGCTTTAAGAGTGTCCCAAATGATCTCAATTGGTGCACTACCTATATTTTCTTCTAAGAATCTAGGGATCCACTGTCGCATGGACTGACAGTACGCCTCATTTATTAATAATGCTCTTTCAAACGTCCATGTTCTATTATTATGCCTTTGTGGACCAATTTCAATAGTTAGGAGAAGGGGATTATGGTCAGAGAGTACCCTTTGTAATTTTTCAATGAAACAACTAGTGGCTAGAATGCTGGAGACCAAGAAATAATCCAACCTTGCATGACGTGCATGTGGATAGGAATAATGCGTAAAACCCTGATCGTTTGGGTATTGCGCCTGACAACTGTCTATGAGACCATGAGTTAGGCATACATTTTTAAGAGCTTGAAAAACTTTTGGCTTTCTGCCTTTATATTCAAAACCAGAATCCTCTGACCAATTGCTAGGTAAATTTATATTAAAATCCCCACAGATTACTACAGGAAGTGACCAATGGACAAGTTCATTAGATATGTGATCCAGGACTACGGGGTCATCACTAATATTGCTATAAATTGTACAAATTGTCATTTTACCTCCATTGAACATCTGACACTCTGTGATAGCCCAACGACCATATTTATCGGCCATAGATAGTGTAAATTGTGCCATACCTGCTTTCCCCAGAATAGCGACACCCTTTGTCCTAGTCCCTTGTGTAGTGGCTATAATAAGTTTAAAACCCAATTGGTTAAGCAAATGAATTTGTGACCCCTCAATATGTGTTTCTTGAATACAGAGAATATTCGCTCCGGATAATTGTAGCCCGATGGCCACTCTTTGTCTCTTTTTCTCATCATTGAGGCCACAAATATTGATCGCCAAGATTTTTAATTTATCCATACTGCTATTTTCCTTCCTCTAAGAAGAAAAGAAAAAAGTTTACTTAACTTCTCAGTATTGATATTTTTTCTACATTTTCTCCCGTTAGTGCTGTTTTCTACGTTAGACATAAAATTTGGCAAGAATAATAAGGACCCAGAACTGAGCTTCAACCCCCCCTTCCCCACGCTCCCCCATCCACCCCCCACCACTATGTAGGCAATCAGGCTCAATCCTGAGCCTGTTATGATGGCGCCTGGTTACATCCTCACCCCACCCCCCACGGCTCTCTCTGTTTTTTTATTTAAAGAGTTTCGACTATAATCATTTGATACCCTCTCTCTTTTTTTTCCCTTTTTTTCCCCCTCTCTAGTGGTTTTTTTTTTTTGTTTTTTCCCCCGACTCAGGATTAAAGGGGGTGGCATTTTCAATTAATTTATCGGATAATTCATTTAAATCCTTTGAGTAGACTTGTCTTTTTTCAGGGTCAATTATATTCTTAGTTGGAAACAAGCTCGTTAAAGCTAACTGTTTTTTATTCTGATCCCCTGGGTAGCAGTTTTTTGGCCAAGAGTTTTTATTCACTTCTTGTTTTCCGCCCTTACCAGTCAGGCATTCATGTTTTGCCTTGTCACCTTCGGTTTTCTTCTTTGATTCAGGTTGTGCCGCGGTGGAGATTACCGGTACTGTTGAGCGGGTCTTGTTTCGAGCTCCGCGAGCCTCCATCACACCAACTACCTGCTCTCCGAGTACTCTGGGCGTCCTGGCGTCTGCGTTGCCTAGCAGCGCCGCTCCCACGTCCGCAATCCCGCAGCCGACAGCCGCCGTCAGGAGGAGCCGCGCGAGAGACTCCCAGCATCTTCACCGGTCCACGTCCTGCGGGTTTCGTGTCAGCGATCGTCGGGTCGCCGACCGAAGGCAATCTCTGCACCATCCGCCCAGCGAGGGCCAGTCAGAACCTCCTCTGCGAATTACTGGCATCACCAGGTAAAAGAACCTTATTGCCTCGCTCCTTTAGGGGGATCACCGATAGAGAGCTGCGGGGGTGGGCTAGCGGAGGACCTCACTCAGCCGCCATCTTGCCCGGATTGTTTGTAGGCTCCATCAAGAATTGTTCTTATACCCTTGATGGAGCCTACAAATTCTCCTCTGGGTCCCTAAAGTGCTGAAAGAGGTTAGATCCCTGTTTTCAGGCACTACATTTTAACAGAAAAAGCCTTGGAAATGTCTAATGTAATTTTGTATTTTTTTGTAACAATGTTTTTCATTAAAGCTGAGCTGTGGGAATTTTGTATTACATAAGTCCATGTATGACTGTATACATATCCTTAGTCCACGACTATGAGATAGGAATGATCTGGTTTAGATACACTAAATAAGGGATTGTTCATAGGAGAGATACAAGACTCAGTCCCATCTTGATATTCTAGTTGTGATAGAATTTCCCTAACAGGGCGTTCAGCTTCATGTTTAATAGGATATTGTGGTTGTACATGCGGCCAATAGGTATAATATGATAAGGTGAGTCCTTATCCCAGCCTGCTTTATTGTAATATAACGCTGGCCCTTAAGCAAGAGCACATTATGTAGCATATGCTGTTTTAACATATTCAGGGACAATAGCAGAAAAGGAAGGCATGATTACATCCTCTCCTAGTTGGACTATTAAAACAAACTCAAGTGGCCATTCAGTCTCAGCCAGGAGAATGTTGTATTCATTAGTTAAATTCTGCAATATTTGCAATAAAATTATTGAAGAGAATACTGTGCATCGCGGGGGAATGAGTTATAGTTTCTTGAAATAAGTATAACTATAACTTTCTAATTTCTATGGTTTTGAGCATTTAACATCTGAACCTAACTAAAACCTCCCTCTAACCTTTGTTTTTTTTGGTGAATTTCTAAGGTATTTTTATTCTATTTCCTAACTATAACATCCCTATAACCTTTGTTTTTTTCAGTGAAATATATACAGCTATATATATATATATATATATATATATATATTCACTTAAAAAAACATAGGTTTCACACATGTTATAGTTAAGTGGACATTTCACTCGTAAAAAAACAATGAAATTCCCCCGTTATAGTTAGGTCAGATAACTATAACTCGCGCGCCCGCAATCCAGTGCTCATGACGTCACATATTGCATCACTCATGACATGGTCAGTGGCATCACTCATGACATCACTGATGACATCATCCTTGTGATAGAGTGGCGGTCGCACGAGTTATAGTTATCTGACCGAACTATAACGGGGGAATTTCATTGGTTTTTTTCCGAGTGAAATGTCCACCTAACTATAACATGTGTGAAACCTATGGTTTTTTAAGTGAATTTGTAAGGTTTTTTAAATGCTAATTCCTAACTATAACGTGTGTGAAACCTATGGTCTTTTATGTGAATTTGTACGGTTTTTTAAATGCTAAGTTATGTATGATTTTTTTTTTAAGGTTTTTCAACGCACCCTGCGATTTAAAAAAAAAAAAAAAAAGTTTTTTCACCCTTCGGGGTCCTTTAGCGACCCCCTGACAATGGCTAGGGGGTCAGGAACTCTCTACCCTGCCCCCTTTTCACGTTCGCCACCTCTATTTTTCACTCTCGCACCGAGAACAAACAAAATGGCGGCCGACACTTCCTGATTTCCACCGATTCGAACGTTGACTGACATGTAACCACCAATCAGAATTACGCTCGCGCACGTTATGTGCTTTAACTGCAAATTTCTCAGGAAATACTGAACAGATTTACTCCATACATGCAAAAGGCACATGCCTGACCTGAGGACTACCTCTCTGCCAAATTTCAAGTAATTCTGTTCAGCCGTTTAGGCTGTACCTTCGACTAAAGGTCCTATGGAAAAATGCATAGGGAAAATGCGTTTTGGGACCCCCCTTTTTTCTCGGCCCCCGCTTGACGAATCACCCCGAGACTTTCAGGGTAGGAGCTGAGCGGAGTGCCCCATTAGTTTTGAAAATTTTGCGAGGATTCGTCAACCGGCGCCAAAGTTATTCAAAATAGAATTTTCAGATTTCCTATGGAAACACGGTCCTAACTATAACTATCTACTGGCGACCGCCAGTAGATAAAATATATATATATGGACTTGTATGTAAAGGATACGAAAGACTTTTTGAATAAGATCATGCATGTTGAATGGGATCCCACATATCAATTAATGGTACTAGACATCACTAGTCTGTATACCTGTATAGATCACAAGGATGGGGTGAGAGCTGTCAGGTATTATTTGGAAAAGCGACAATTGAGATACTCTGAACACAATCAAATGTTAGTAGAATTTGTAGAGTTTTGTTTAAGAAACAACATCTTTCTATTTGAAGAACAACATTACAAACAGCTGTCCGGTACGGCGATGGGCACCTGCTTCGCCCCCAGCTATGCGAATTTGTTCGTTGGCTGGTGGGAGGAGCGGGTGCCTAGAACCCACGTAAATGACAATGATCAAGGCAGGGTAATAAAGTGGCATCGGTATATCAATGATCTTTTCATCGTGTGGCAGGGAACAGCAGAAACGGCACAAGGATATGTAGATCAATTAAATCAGAACAATGTAAACTTACACTTTACGGGAACAGTGAGTCCGGTGGCAGTGGACTACCTGGACCTGAAAGTGTTTGTGGAAGGAGGCAATATTCAAACAGCTCTCTACCGAAAATCAACTGCAGGAAACTCTATATTATTTGCCACAAGCAGTCATCCCCCCAAACTTGTGAACAGCATACCATACGGAGAGCTTTTAAGGCTAAAAAGGAACAGTACCAAGGACATAGACTTTGAAAATGCAGCTTCAGAAAGTATAGTCAGATTCACCCAAAGGGGATATAACCTGGAAGCATTAAGATCCACATTACAGAGGGTGAGAGGTATCCCAAGAGAAAATCTGTTAAAAGACAAAGATAAACCCGTGGAAGATAAGGGCAAGTTTAGAATGATTACCCCTTACTCCGCTGAAGCAAACCATCTAAAAAACATGCTCAAAAAGAATTGGCATATTTTAAAAACTGACAACACCATATGTGATGACATTCCTCCTTTTCCTTTGGTGACTTTTAGAAAAGCAAGGTCACTTCGTGATATATTGGTGAGAAGCCACTCAGAAAAAATACCACAGAAAGGGGGCACTTTGAGGGAAATGATGGGTTTTTACCCGTGCAACAGATGTAGGGCCTGTGTCAATAGCAAAAGAATCTTAACATATACTATTCCTGACATTGAAAAGACCAAGAAAATTACTAAATTTATAACGTGCAGTACTCCATATGCTGTTTACTGTCTGGTCTGCCCGTGCGGGCTACGCTACATAGGTAGCACTATTCATCAATTGAAGATTAGGATTCTTGAACATCTGAGGGCTATTGACAAGAATGATCAGATGTATCCAGTAGCGCGTCACTTTGCAGAAAAACATCAAAGCAATCGCAATCTGCTGCAATTTTATGGCCTAGACTATGTCCCAACAAGTGTCCGTGGGGGGGATAGAGTAAAGAAACTACGAAGACTTGAGTCACGTTTTATTATAGATCTATTGACCAAGTCCCCCGTGAGTTAAATAGTGGGGAGGATTTGTCCGTCCACATAGGTACATAAGTGATCTGTGGGGAGTTTATCTAACTGAGATGGGGTTCCAAAACTTTTTCGAATATTTCCAACGGCTGTTGGAACTACATGATGTGTCTGAAATAAGATTGGAATCAATTATGAACATGTCTTTCAATGTAAATCACAAATTATGAATATGAAGTTTAAAAGTAAGTAAATGTATAACAATTGGTAATTTAAATCAAATGAAATAGTCCCTGTAATACACATAGAGAGGGGATATGGGCCGATCCACGGCGTTATCAAATGGCGCTGATGTTACAGCAACTATTCTAGTCCTCTTTCTATTTGTGTGGATACGGGTGACGTGTAAAAGTTTGCAATATGTAATGCAATAATCCCTGTGATAGACAAATACAGAGAGAATATGGGCCGATTGACGGCATTATCAATGATATGTTCAATTGAAATGTACTAATTGTTAATTTCTACCATTGATAAGGTGCGGGGAATACAAGTGAGCACCCACTACAAAATGGCGCCGATGTTAGAGCGATCATTTTAGTCCTTTCTCAATTTTGTGGACATGGGGGAAGTTAAAAAACATGGCGTTTCTGATGTCTTGGTAACATCGAGGAAGGCATCTCGCCGAAACGCGTCTGTTGCTGGTCATTTGATTTAATAAACTGTGTTCGAACGCCCCGTGAGTGCGACATCCTTTTTGACGAAAAAAGAGGGAATTGAGCGTAATATATATATATATATATATATATATATATATATATATATATATAGGCGAGACGTTTAAATATATTTATGCAATGCAATAATCTTGTCTTAATTATTTTTTGCTGCTACCAACATGAATCAGTATGCGAGCTTGATTTAAGTTGCGTACAATAGAGCTTCATATAATGACCAAATTTTAACCTTTGACTACAAAGATTAGAAATGCAACTTTGCTGCTAATTTTCTTGGGTCATTTGCATTGGTTTTTATATATGAATTTATAGCTCTGGATTTTAGCATTTATATCGGATTTTATTGATGCTATAGTTGTACTCAGAATGTTTATTTATGAATTTATAAATATTTATTGAGTTTGCGTTATTTGCACTATGATATTTATCATTGTACTGTAACGCACATCGACATATATTGCATCGCAACAATCTATACCAATGACAACATGTTATCTATGTCTATGACTACCTGTGGGCATGTTTCCACGTGTGTTAAATACTTGAAAAAATTCTCCATTGGCGTATCATGTGATCAAGGCGTCTGCGAGGCTGAAACGCGTGATGGCGGTGGTGCAGGGCATTCGAAAAGAAAATCTTAATTGCACCGATACCTGGGTCTTTCTTCGTCCTTCCAGGGGATCGTGGTGGCGAAGTATTGTGGACATATATATATATATATATATATATATATATATATATATATATATATATATATATATATATGGACGTTCTTCGTCGCTGCAGATCACAACAGAGGGACGATGCAGACCCAGAATCAGTGCATGAAATAGACTTTTTATTAAAGACCCGTTTTGTCCGCCATGACGCGTTTCAGCCTACAGGAGGCCTTGATCACATGATCATATATATATATATATATATATATATATATATATAGATAGATAGATAGATAGATGGATGGATGGATGGATGGATGGATGGATGGATGGATGGATGGATGGATGGATGGATGGATGGATGGATGGATGGATGGATGGATGGATGGATGGATGGATGGATGGATGGATGGATAGATAGATAGATAGATAGATAGATAGATAGATAGATAGATAGATAGATAGATAGATAGATATAGATATTTAGATATAGATATAGATACAGCAAAGTTAAAGCGATTTTGTAGTTAGGTGTATACTGAGGTGTGCTAATAAGATCTTATGTTAAAATACAGCATAGAGTTACTGAGTATACAAGTGTGGGTCGAAAGCATGGAAATAGCGTAAGCCCTCAAGACAAGTGTAATTGTGCATTTCAAAAGTTATATGGTACACAGTTTCCAAATCACTGAAGTTTGGGGTGGAAGAAATACTCCATGTGAAACAAACTAAAGGCTGTATGCCCCTGATGTGTGTTGCAGAGGTATGTTTGAAAGTAGTTTGTACCTTAACCCCTTCGATGCTCATGACGGAACGGTTCCGTCATGAGCATCGGTTGAGCTGTGCTCATGACGGAACCGCTCCGTCATGAGCACAGCCCCCGGGGGAAGCGCTGGCGCTCCCCCCCTGGGGCATCGATCGTGCCCCCACAGAGGGGGATGGCAGCGGAAGAATTTCCGCTGCCACCCCCGAGCCCCCCCACGCTTCCCCATGACGTCAGCGCGCACAGCGCGCGCCGGCGTCATCAGGAAGCGTTGGACGCGCTGGAATCCATTTCTTCCAGCGCTTCCAAGGGGGTAGAGGTAGGTTTTCTTGTCCGGTGGGGGCCGCGGCGGTGAAATTTGTAGCATTGAGGCATCGGGGGAGAGGAAATAGTATTTCCTCTCCCCTGATGTCTCAATACAGGGCATTCCTGCTCCACGATCGCGCACAGCGTCGCGATCGTGGAGCAGGGATGCCCCACTAGACACCAGGGATGTTTTTTTCTTTATTTGGGAAGCGACCCCTTGGGCAAGGGTCGCTTCCTAGGCGGCCAAATTATTTTGAAGACTTTTCTGCCCCCCCTGGGGGCAGATCGGTCGTCTTTCTGACCGTTTCTGCCCCCGGGGGGGGGGCAGAAAAGCCCACTAGACACCAGGGATGACTTTTTCATAATTTAAGAGGCGACCCCTTGGGCAAGGGTCGCTTCCTAGGGGTGCCAATTTTTGTGAAGTCTTTTCTGCCCCCCCTGGGGGCAGATCGGTCGTCTTTCTGCCCGTTTATGCCCCCAGGGGGGGCAGAAAAGCCCACTAGACACCAGGGATGTCTTTTATGTTATGTTGGAAGCGACCCCTTGGGCAAGGGTCGCTTCCTTCGGGGGCAAAATAATTCGAAGACTTTTCTGCCCGCCCTGGGGGCAGATCGGTCTTCTTTCTGCCCGTTTCTGTCCCCAGGGGGGGCAGAAAAGCCCACTAGACACCAGGGATGTCTTTTTAGTTATGTAGGAAGCGACCCCTTGGGCAAGGATCGCTTCCTAGGGGTGCCACATTATTCGAAGACTTTTCTGCCCCCCCCTGGGGGCAGATCGGTCCTCTTCCTGGCCGTGTCTGCCCCCAGGCGGGGCAGAAAAGCCCACTAGTCATCAGGGAAGTCTTTTAGGAAGCGACCCCTTGGGCAAGGGTCGCTTCCTAGGCGGGCATAATAATTTGAAGACTTTTCTGCCCCCCCTGGGGGCAGATCGGTCGTCTTTCTGCCCGTTTCTGCTCCGGGGGGGGGGGGCAGAAAAGCCCATTAGACACCAGGGATTTCTTTTTCTTTATGTAGGAAGCGACCCCTTGGGCAAGGGTCGCTTCCTTTGCGGCCTAATTATTTAGAAGACTTTTCTGCCCCCCCTGGGGGCAGATCAGTCGTCGTTCTGTCCGTTTCTGCTCCCAGGGGAGGGGGCAGAAAAGGCCACTAGACACCAGGGATGTCTTCTTTTTTATTTAGGAAGCGACCCCTTGACAAAAACTGTTTGCATTTGTGCTCGATGTGTATTTTCTTGTCTTGTGAGTAATTTGTTTTTTTTTTCTTCTTTCTAGTTGGATATCGTTGGTATTTGCTGTGTCACTGCAAAGTAGGTTCTGGTGAGTGTAGCTGTCTCTTGTAATTGAATTCTATACTTTTTGAGTACATTGATCATTGTGATAAAGGTACACATTTCGTTACTTACTTGGTTTGCACATTGTTGGTTGTTGTTGACTTGTTTGTGCAGTCTTCAATCTTAGTAAGTATAATGGCTAGCCGCAGGATGACTGCTCAGCAGGTTGTTGGTTTGCTGTTTGAGTCTTCCCCTGATATTGGTTCAGAGACTGACTCTGCATCTGAGGGAGAGGAGGCAGGGGACGATTCTGGCAGTGAGTTGTCTCTCCGTATGGAGTCATTGGATGATGAAGATACTCTTAGTGCGGATGAAGTGCCTGTGTTAGAGGCGGAGACTGATGTACCGATAGTGCGGCAAGAGGCATCTGTGCTGCAGCCTGGGGCTGCAAGGCTTCCCGTTGGTGTAGTGCGGCAAGAGGCATCTGGGCTGCAGGCTGGGGCTGCAAGGTTTCCCTTTGAAAGTGATGACCTCTGGGTTGCCCCTGGCATGGTGCAGCCGGCATTGCCAGAGTTTACTGGTGTTCCAGGGTCTAGAGTGAATACTGAAAACTTTTTGCCGGTCAATTTTTTTCAGTTGTTTATGGACGATGTGTTTTTTGCAGAGATTGTTGAGCAGACTAATTTGTATGCCGAACAGTTTTTGAGGGACAACAGTGCCAGTCTTAAGCCATACTCTAGAGCTGCCCGGTGGACTCCCACAAATGTTGAAGAGATGAAGAAGTTCTTGGGTTTAACTTTTTTGATGGGCTTGCTAAGGAAGCCATCAATGTCTTCATATTGGTCTAGCAGTCCTTTGATGGCAACGTCTATTTTTCCGGCAGTCATGACTCGTGACAGGTATTTGCTTCTGCTTCGGATGATGCATTTTGTTGATAATGGTTTAGCGTTGCCACGAGATCACCCTGACTGTGACTGTCTTTTTAAGATTAGGCCTGTCCTTGATCACTTTGTTGATCGATTTTCTGAGATTTATGCCCCTGGGAAAGAAATTGCAGTGAATGAGTCTTTGGTGTTGTTCAAGGGCCGCAGGGTTTTTAGGCAATACATTCCTAGTAAGAGGGCACGCTATGGAATAAAGCTGTATATGCTGTGTGACAGTAGGACTGGATATGTCTCTAATTTCAGGGTGTACACCGGTAAGGAATCTAGGTTTAACCTCCCTGGTTGTCCGTCCACTTTTGGAGTGACTGAGAAAATTGTTTGGGAAATTGGAAGAGGATTTTTTAACAAAGGCCACCATTTATATGTAGATAACTTCTACAGTGGTGTGCGGTTGTTCAGGGAATTGGCCAAAGTGGACACTCTTGCTTGTGGCACAATCCGCTCTAACCGTAAAGGTTTCCCGAAAGAACTTGTTTGTCAAAAGCTTGTGCGGGGACAGTGCAGTGCGTTGCGTTGCCAGGAGCTTCTTGCTGTGAAGTTTACAGACAGGAGAGATGTCTACATGCTGACTACCATCCATGATGAAAGCACTGCACCTGTGACTGTTTGGGGTGAGGTCGCTGAAGCGCGCAAACCTGTGTGCATTTTAGACTATAATAGGCACATGGGTGGTGTTGACAGAGTAGATCAGAGGTTGGAACCTTACACTGCTCTTCGTAAGGCTTACATTTGGTACAAGAAGTTGGCTATCCATCTTTTCCACTTGGCAATGTTTAATGCTTTTGTTGTGTTCCAGGATTCTTGCCCTGAGTCAAAGATGACTTTTGCTAAGTTTCAGGAGTCTGTAATAGGCAGCCTTGTTGTAGTGGAACAGGCAAGTGTTCCTAGAGTTGGACTGGTGGAGGATGTTGCTAGATTGAAAGAACGCCACTTTCCAGATCACATTCCTCCCACACCCGCAAAAGATTTTCCCAGTAGGAGATGTAGAGTCTGTTGGCGAAAAGGTTTGCGGAAGGAGAGTCGTATGTACTGCCCCGACTGTCCTTCTCATCCTGCACTGTGTCTCTCTGCTTGTTTTAGAGCGTACCACACACGAAAGAATTTTTGGGAGGATTCTTGAGTGGTAAAGTGAACTGCCTGGTCTGTATTCTTTGGATAATTTGATTCTGTTTCAAGGTTGGTGTTAGTTCAATGTATTTAGTTGCTGATTTTCTGTTAGAAGATTTGTATCTATTTGCAATTTGTCTGTGTTTTTATTTTTTTCTAAAAAAAATCCTAAATGTGATGGCGGTGTGTGTAGGCTTGCGCTTGGCTGTTGGTGTGTGTGGACTGGCACTTGGTTGGTGGTGTGCGTGGAATGGTGCTTGGCTGGCGGTGTGCATGGACTGGCGGTGTGCGTTGACTGGTGCGTGGCTGGTGGTGTGCGTGGACTGGAGCTTGGCTGGCAGTGTGCGTGGAATGGTGCTTGCAGGCGGTGTGCGTGGACTGGTACTTGGCTGGCGGTGTGCGTGGACTGGTGGTGTGTGTGGACTGGTGCTTGGCTGATGGTGTCCGTGGACTGGAGCTTGGCTGGTGGTGTGCGTGTACTGGAGCGTGGCTGGCGGTGTGCGTGGAATGGTGCTTGGCTGGCGGTGTGCGTGGACTGGTACTTGGCTGGCGGTGTGCGTGGACTGGTGGTGTGTGCGGACTGGTGCTTGGCTGGTGGTGTCCGTGGACTGGCGCTTGGCTAGCGGTGTGCGTGCACTGGTGTTTGGCTAGCGGTGTGTGTGGACTGGTGCTCTGCTGGCTGTGTGTGTGTAGTGACTTTCTGCTGGTCACTACACACACTGCTAGCTGAGTGCCACTCCACGCAATCCATCAGCCTGTGTAGTTGCTGTGTCTGGATTGTGGGCGTGTGAAAGTGATGGGCCCTTGAATGGCGCTGTGTGCTGGTGTGAGTTTTGTTATGTGATGGGCCCGCGGCTGGCGGTGTGAATGGTTTTGTATGTCTCACACGTATGAAAGGTGTATGAATGGCCTGTAAAGAGGTTGGTGCCTTGTCGTGGCTTTACAGCTCACGAGCTGTGAGTCAATGGTTCAGTTTCTCGCCCTTTCAATTATTACCAGTGCATTTCATTTCTGTGAAATCACTTGCTAATACAATTGTATCTACTAAACCATCACTCACCCTCGTGCCAAATCCAGCCAGTATGTGTGTGTGCTTGCGGATTAGATGGCTGTGCAGTAATATTTGTCTTTCTGAAGCAGGGTGTACCTTGTCCCTTTTTGGTGAATTTTGTAATGTGTTGCTTTTGTGCCTGGTGGTGCGAATGGTCTTGTTTGTATCACGTATGAAAGGTGTGTGAATGGCCTGTAAAGTGGTTGGTGCCTTGACGTGGCTTTACAGCTCACGAGCTGTGAGTCATTGGTTTGGTTTTTTGTGAATTTAATTATTGACAGTGCATTTCATTTTTGTGAAATCTCTTGTTAATAAAATTTAATACACTGAACCATGACTCGCCCTCGTGCCAAATCCAACCAGTATGTGTGTGTGTTTGAGGAATAGATGGTTGTGCAGGAATCTTTGTCTTTAGTTTCTCTGCCAAGGTACACTTTCCATGCAAGAATAACCCACCAACTGTAGATATTGTCGAAAACCCATGGGAGTTCATGGTGATGTCTCTCTTGTGAATTCAAAAACATTTTTTATCCCCAATGTCCTGCAAACCTCAAAATGTCTACCACATTTTCTTTGCAATATTATTCCAAAATTCTCACGCTGTAGGAACAATAGTTAATCTGGTTTTGCAAGGGGGGTCACTTTGGTTTTTGGCCCGGTGCTCGGCGGCCATCTAGGGAAACCTACCAAACCCACGCATTTCTGAAAACTAGACACCCGGCGGCTTCCAGGGAGGTATGGCTTGCGTGGATCCCCCAACGTTTCCTTACCCAGAATCCCCTGCAAACCTCAATTTTTGCTGAAAAAATCACTTTTTTCACACATTTTGGGGTGGGAAAGTAGTGGCATCACCGGGCTCACACAAATTTACCACCACCCAGCGTTCCCCCAGGTCTCCCGGTAAAAATGGTGCCTCACTTGTGTGGGAGGCCCAAGTACCCGCGGCAGGCAAGGGCCCAAAACGTAGTGAGGCGACATCAAAATGGCCTATCGCAAAACCACCTGGTTTTGCAAGGAGGGTCACTTTGGTTTTTGGCCCGGTGCTCGGCAGCCATCTAGGGAAACCTACCAAACCCACGCATTTCTGAAAACTAGACACCCGGCGGCTTCCAGGGAGGTATGGCTTGCGTGGATCCCCCAACGTTTCCTTACCCAGAATCCCCTGCAAACCTCAATTTTTGCTGAAAAAATCACTTTTTTCACACATTTTGGGGTGGGAAAGTAGTGGCATCACCGGGCTCACACAAATTTACCACCACCCAGCGTTCCCCCAGGTCTCCCGGTAAAAATGGTGCCTCACTTGTGTGGGAGGCCCAAGTACCCGCGGCAGGCAAGGGCCCAAAACGTAGTGAGGAGACATCAAAATGGCCTATCGCAAAACCACCTGGTTTTGCAAGGGGGGTCACTTTGGTTTTTGGCCCGGTGCTCGGCGGCCATCGAGGGAAACCTACCAAACCCACGCATTTCTGAAAACTAGACACCCGGCGGCTTCCAGGGAGGTATGGCTTGCGTGGATCCCCCAACGTTTCCTTACCCAGAATCCCCTGCAAACCTCAATTTTTGCTGAAAAAATCACTTTTTTCACACATTTTGGGGTGGGAAAGTAGTGGCATCACCGGGCTCACACAAATTTACCACCACCCAGCGTTCCCCCAGGTCTCCCGGTAAAAATGGTGCCTCACTTGTGTGGGAGGCCCAAGTACCCGCGGCAGGCAAGGGCCCAAAACGTAGTGAGGCGACATCAAAATGGCCTATCGCAAAACCACCTGGTTTTGCAAGGGGGGTCACTTTGGTTTTTGGCCCGGTGCTCAGCGGCCATCTTAGGAAACCTACCAAACCCATGCATTTCTGAAAACTAGACACCCGGCGGCTTCCAGGGAGGTATGGCTTGCGTGGATCCCCCAACGTTTCCTTACCCAGAATCCCCTGCAAACCTCAATTTTTGCTGAAAAAATCACTTTTTTCACACATTTTGGGGTGGGAAAGTAGTGGCATCACCGGGCTCACACAAATTTACCACCACCCAGAGTTCCCCCAGGTCTCCCGGTAAAAATGGTGCCTCACTTGTGTGGGAGGCCCAAGTACCCGCGGCAGGCAAGGGCCCAAAACGTAGTGATGGGACATTTGGGATAGGCAATGTTGATGTCGCCGGGTGTCTAGTTTTCAGAAATGCGTGGGTTTGGTAGGTTTCCCTAGATGGCCGCCGAGCACCGGGCCAAAAACCAAAGTGACCCCCCTTGAAAAACCAGGTGGTTTTGCGATAGGCCATTTTGATGTCGCCTCACTATGTTTTGGGCCCTTGCCTGCCGCGGGTACTTGGGCCTCCCACACAAGTGAGGCACCATTTTTACCGGGAGACCTGGGGGAACGCTGGGTGGTGGTAAATTTGTGTGAGCCCGGTGATGCCACTACTTTCCCACCCCAAAATGTGTGAAAAAAGTGATTTTTTCAGCAAAAATTGAGGTTTGCAGGGGATTCTGGGTAAGGAAACGTTGGGGGATCCACGCAAGCCATACCTCCCTGGAAGCCGCCGGGTGTCTAGTTTTCAGAAATGCGTGGGTTTGGTAGGTTTCCCTAGATGGCCGCAGAGCACCGGGCCAAAAACCAAAGTGACTCCCCTTGCAAAACCAGGTGGTTTTGCGATAGGCCATTTTGATGTCGCCTCACTACGTTTTGGGCCCTTGCCTGCCGCGGGTACTTGGGCCTCCCACACAAGTGAGACACCATTTTTACCGGGAGACCTGGGGGAACGCTGGGTGGTGGTAAATTTGTGTGAGCCCGGTGATGCCACTACTTTCCCACCCCAAAATGTGTGAAAAAAGTGATTTTTTCAGCAAAAATTGAGGTTTGCAGGGGATTCTGGGTAAGGAAACGTTGGGAGATCCACGCAAGCCATACCTCCCTGGAAGCCGCCGGGTGTCTAGTTTTCAGAAATGCGTGGGTTTGGTAGGTTTCCCTACATGGTCACCGAGCACCGGGCCAAAAACCAAAGTGACCCCCCTTGCAAAACCAGGTGGTTTTGCGATAGGCCATTTTGATGTCGCCTCACTACGTTTTGAGCCCTTGCCTGCTGCGGGTACTTGGGCCTCCCACACAAGTGAGGCACCATTTTTACCGGGAGACCTGGGGGAACGCTGGGTGGTGGTAAATTTGTGTGAGCCCGGTGATGCCACTACTTTCCCACCCCAAAATGTGTGAAAAAAGTGATTTTTTCAGCAAAAATTGAGGTTTGCAGGGGATTCTGGGTAAGGAAACGTTGGGGGATCCACGTATGCCATACCTCCCTGGAAGCCGCCGGGTGTCTAGTTTTCAGAAATGTCTGGGTTTGGTAGATTTCCCTAGGTGCCGGCAGGGCTAGAGTTCAAAAACTACAGCTAGTCACTTAGCCAAAAAAGGGTCATTTGTCACTGCAAAATTGAGGTGTGACCACGTTGCGTTTTGCTCCGTTTCCTGTCGCGGGCACTAGGCCGACCCGCACAAGTGAGGTACCATTTTTCTCGTAGGACTTTGGGGAACGCGGGGTGGGTGGAAATTTGTGGATCCACGCAGATTCCAGAACTTTCCATCCCAGAAATGTGGGGAAAATGTGTTTTTTTTGTCATTTTTTTATGTTTGCAAGGGATTCTGGGTAACAGACCATGGAGGGAGGCAGTCAAGTCACCCCATCCTGGATTCCCCTTGGTGTCTAGTTTTCAAAAATATATAGGTTTTCTAGGTTTCCCTAGGTGCCGGCTGGGCTAGGGTTCAAAAACTACAGCTAGTCACTTTGCCAAAAAAGGGTCATTTTTCACTGCAAAATTGAGGTGTGACCACGTTGCGTTTTGCGCCGTTTCCTGTCGCGGGCACTAGGCTGACCCGCACAAGTGAGGTACCATTTTTCCCGTAGGACTTTGGGGGAACGCGTGGTGGGTGGAAATTTGTGGATCCACGCAGATTCCAGAACTTTCCATCCCAGAAATGTGGGGAAAATGTGTTTTTTTGTCATTTTTTTACGTTTGCAAGGGATTCTGGGTAACAGACCATGGAGGGAGGCAGTCAAGTCACCCCATCCTGGATTCCCCTGGGTGTCTAGTTTTCAAAAATGTATAGGTTTTCTAGGTTTCCCTAGGTGCCGGCTGGGCTAGGGTTCAAAAACTACAGCTAGTCACTTTGCCAAAAAAGGGTCATTTTTCACTGCAAAATTGAGGTGTGACCACGTTGCGTTTTGCGCCGTTTCCTGTCGCGGGCACTAGGCTGACCCGCACAAGTGAGGTACCATTTTTCTCGTATGACTTTGGGGAACGCGGGGTGGGTGGAAATTTGTGGATCCACGCAGATTCCAGAACTTTCCATCCCAGAAATGTGGGGAAAATGTGTTTTTTTTGTCATTTTTTTACGTTTGCAAGGGATTCTGGGTAACAGACCATGGTGGGAGGCAGTCTAGTGACCCCATCCTGGATTCCTCTGGGTGTCTAGTTTTCAAAAATGTATAGGTTTGCTAGGTTTCCCTAGGTGCCGGCTGGGCTAGGGTTCAAAAACTACAGCTAGTCACTTTGCCAAAAAAGGGTCATTTTTCACTGCAAAATTGAGGTGTGACCACGTTGCGTTTTGCGCCGTTTCCTGTCGCGGGCACTAGGCCGACCCGCACAAGTGAGGTACCATTTTTCTCGTAGGACTTTGGGGAACGCGGGGGGGTTGAGATTTGTGGATCCACGCACATTCCAGAACTTTCCATCCCAGAAATGTGGGGAAAATGAGTTTTTTTTGTCATTTTTTTACGTTTGCAAGGGATTCTGGGTAACAGACCATGGTGGGAGGCAGTCAAGTCACCCCATCCTGGATTCCCCTGGGTGTCTAGTTTTCAAAAATGTATAGGTTTGCTAGGTTTCCCTAAGTGCCGGCAGGGCTAGGGTTCAAAAACTACAGCTAGTCACTTAGCCAAAAAAGGGTCATTTTTCACTGCAAAATTGAGGTGTGACCACGTTGCGTTTTGCGCCGTTTCCTGTCGCGGGCACTAGGCCGACCCGCACAAGTGAGGTACCAGTTTTCTCGTAGGACTTTGGGGAACGCGGGGTGGGTGGAAATTTGTGGATCCACGCAGATTCCAGAACTTTCCATCCCAGAAATGTGGGGAAAATGTGTTTTTTTTGTCATTTTTTTACGTTTGCAAGGGATTCTGGGTAACAGACCATGGTGGGAGGCAGTCAAGTGACCCCATCCTGGATTCCCCTGGGTGTCTAGTTTTCAAAAATGTATAGGTTTGCTAGGTTTCCGTAGGTTCTGGCAGGGCTAGGGTTCAAAAACTACAGCTAGTCACTTTGCCAAAAAGGGGTCATTTTTCACTGCAAAATTGAGGTGTGACCACGTTGCGTTTTGCGCCGTTTTCTGTCGTGGGCACTAGGCCGACCCGCACAAGTGAGGTACCATTTTTCTCGTAGGACTTTGGGGAACGCGGGGTGGGTGGAAATTTGTGGATCCACGCAGATTCCAGACCTTTCCATCCCAGAAATGTGGGGAAAATATGTTTTTTTTGTCATTTTTTTACGTTTGCAAGGGATTCTGGGTAACAGACCATGGTGGGAGGCAGTCAAGTCACCCCATCTTGGATTCCCCTGGGTGTCTAGTTTTCAAAAATGTATAGGTTTGCTAGGTTTCCCTAGGTGCCGGCAGGGCTAGGGTTCAAAAACTACAGCTAGACTCTTCGCAAAAAAAGTATACATTTTCAGTGTGAAAATGTGGTGTGTTCAGCTTAGGTTTTGAGCCACTTCCTGTCGTGGGCACTATGCCTACCCACACAAGTGAGGTACCATTTTTATCGGGAGACTTAGGGTAGTTCAGATTTGTAAAGCAACTGTTATTACCTATTGATTTTGGATACATTTCTCCCTTCCAAATGAAAGACATTGTGTAAAAAAAAAGTCATTTTGAAAAATGACCAATAATTGTCATGCAAGTATGAGTATTCCCAATTTCGAAAATGTGCAAATATGCACTGTTTCTAAACTCTGTAGTTTGTTCCCATTTCAGAAATACATAGGTGTCTTTCATACCGATTTTTCCATGTATACATTTTCCCACAATAATTGCTATAGACCCATAACAAAAAAAAAAACCATTACAAAATGCTGCTCAGTTTTTTACTCTGGGTTCGTTGGGCTCTTGGTGAACCTACAAGTCCTATATATCCCCACAACCAGGAAGGTCCAGTGGATGTAACGGTACATTGCTTTCTAAGAGATGTGATAATTAGAAGAAGTTACAGGTGAAAACGTTGACTCAAAAGGCTGCTTTTTTCAACTAATTTTTAATTTTTCCTATATTTAACTGTTAAGTTTCTATAAAGAAACCTTGATGGATCTACACAAATGACCCCTTGCTGAATTCAGAATTTTGTCTACTTTTCAAAAATGTATAGCTTTCCAGGGTCCATTATTGTTTTTGTACCCATTTCTACCATTAACTGGAAGGAGGTTGAAAGCACAAAAAATAGCAAACAGAGGGTATGTCCCAGAAAAATGCCAAAACTGTGTAAAAAATGTTGGTTTTCTGACAAAATTCTGTCATTCCCTAAAAGCTGGAGAAATGGTGATTTCAGCCCCACAAACCCTTTTTGATACCATTTGCAGAGAAAAACCCAGAAGCTTTCATTTGCAGCTCATTTTTCCCATTTTTCACAAAAAAAACAAAATGTTGCTGTATTTTGACTAATTTCTGGGAACCCTCTAGGAGAATCCACAAACCCTGGGTACCTTTAGAATACCCATGATGTTGGAAGAAAAGGACGCAAATTTGGCGTGGATACCTAATGTGGTCAAAAAGTTACAGGGGCCTAAGCGCGCACTACCCCAAATAGCCCAAAAAAGGCTTAGCACAGGAGGGGAAAAGGCCTAGCAGCGAAGGGGTTAAAGCAGAAGCCTATTCTAAAAATTCAGTGAGAGCGGCCAACGCTGCGGTTGACAATACATTAACCACCAGTGAATATCTAAATACATACTCATATTAAATAGTTGAAATACAGTGGTATAAGCACATTCTGTATGCTGTGCATGTTTATTTGAAGAACTTTACAAAAGATTTTAAGCCAGTGGAGATTATTGAATAATGTAGATATAGAGGTAAATTGTTGTTTATCTCATTCTAATGTTGTAAGCAGGGCTCTATGGTTGTATGCCATTATGCCCATCTCCTGAATGTGTGTAGTGGATTTTTCCTAAACTACAGAGCATTGGACATAAAGGCCTGACAGGATGTGTCAAATGTATACCTTTCAACCTCTTGACTTAAAATTGCAGGTCATGTGAAGTCTTTAAGACTGTAATTACACTAAGGTGAATAGAAAATTGTCCACAGGTGTAGCTTGTTGAATTACTTCAAGTCCGCAACTCTACAGGAAGGATTGTATGATGTCATCAGTGATATCGTTATCAATATTGTATTTTAACATGCAATGTGTGATGTAATATATGAGGTCATAAGCAGTGCATTGTGGTGGGGGACAAGTTATAGTTAGTTGACAAAGATCTGCCGAACTTCAGTGTTTTTTCTGTTTGTAAATGTTTGTACTCATCTAATTTCAACACCTTAATCTAGAATATGAGGTCATAAGCAGTGCCTGATGGGGGTGCAAGATATAGTAAAATACATGGAGATGTGCATAGTGTAATATGCTATTTATTATGTGTGCTACAGTAAGAGGCATAACAAAAAACAAAGAACCTCTGGATCATGGCTGAACCCCTCTAGTTCCACTGAACAGATTCAAAGGCACTCATGATTATATCTCTCAGAACCCTTATTGAAATACTGAAGAAGTGGAGCTTGGTTGGTAGTCCATGGTTTTTATAATTCTTTTTATTGAGTTTTGTAAAAATATTACATTACTTTACCTCAGCTGCCCAACTGTTTCCATTGAAAAACAATCTTATATTTAGCAACGCAACAGTGAAGCACTATTCCACATCTGCAGCCCACATCAGTCACCCAACAAGACCAAGCTTCACCATATAGCACTAGCTCTCTGATCCTCATCTCCTTCAAAGAAGTCTATTATTCTGTGGGTCACTGTGGGTCAGTCAATTTAGTTAGGATTTCAGCCTAATCAGCAATGATCCTCAGTACCTTTATCATCTTATATTCATGTGCTACTCATCTGCTAAAGCCCATTCTAGCAAGTCTTTTTTCCAAGCATATCACCCCTGGTGCACTGGGGGACACCATAGTGTATAGGGATTAATTTCTTTGCAAAAACTTTCAACTAAACCCACAATCTTAATCTCATTTTACAGTCAATATTCTAAGTAGGCATGTTTTTATGGATTTTGGTACTGCCATAGCCTGATATCTTGGTTTGAATCACTTCATCTCAAGGGCGTCCATGGTTTAACCCTTCCAGGTAAACCATCAGATCTGCAACAAATAAAAATGCCCAGTGGGTTAGCATTAAGAAATATAGCAAAAGTATTTTCCAGGAAAGAGGAGGACCCACAAACTATTTATATTGCTAAGCAGACAATTTACTCTGCAATTCCCTTTTACATTTTCCTTTCCCTCGCCTATGGAAAACAATAAGATCTTCAACCTGTAGCATGTATAAGGGCCATCTGGGAATGGACTAAGAAAAAATCTACCTTCCTGATTTTAGCCAAAGAATGTGCAAGCCAACCTGATCTGAACTCACAGCAATATAATTCAGAAAAGTCCCAAATCCACTGCAACTGGCATGCACTTGCCAGTCACTGCATTGCATGATCCAATGCTGGTTCGTCGCAAAGACTGTGCACTAATGACTGTACTGCTTCACCTGAACCAAAACTGTTCCTATACATCATTACTGCTGGACAAGTTGAAAAGTTCATAAACTGTGCGGGCAAAATTTATATCTTAGAATAATGGCAAGTTTTTAAAAGTTGCCTAAAATCAGTGTCCCCAGGTTTTCCAGTCTTCATAAAAAACACAGTTCCTTTACACTAAGTGAGGAGCAGGAGGTGAGAGGTGGGTAGATGGGACAGCATCGCATTTTTGGTGGCTGCCTTAGCATTTTAGTCCAAAAACGCAAGAGTAACTATGACTGATGGCCTATCTGTGTATCTTGAGTGAAAAGTCTTAGTGTGCGGCCGTGAAAAAAGGGTTAAAGTTAATTGAGTCAGCAAATAAAGTTAGGACAACCAGGTTGTCTAAAGTGGTGATTCCATTTCAGATGTTCTTAGAAGTGTGGATGAGTTCAACTGTACAAGATTTAAGGCCTGCATTTTTTGGGAGGGTTTGCCACATTAAATTTCATCATCCCCTACCAGATATAAATTGATCTATATGGATCCAGTGTTGACAGGATGGAATCCTGAGAACATTTCTGGACTAAACATATCTACAAAGCTGTTAGTGTTTCTTACATTAGGAACTGCTTGCCCTCCTTTTGATCTGAGTGATATCAGTTTTTTTTATCAAACCGATCAAGGACTAGGCATAGTCTTTCTTATGATATAGATATATTTATTATTGTATAATTTGTACAACTTTACAATATCTGGTCCATCGTGCCATAATATGGCAATACATTCCATTATGAAAAGGAAAAGGGGCCTCTGACATTAAACGTCATATTTTCTCACCTGAAAATGTGTTCATTTATATCAAAAAATGTTTAAATAAACAGTTTACATTTATTTACAACAAAACAGACATTTCTCCTGGCTAGACAATCCCTTATAAATCCACTTAAGAAATGATGCAAGATAAAAATGTGCATGAGGGGCAAGGTGGCGTCTGCCGGGCCGGACCGGACATGTAGGCAGCAAGCTCCCGCTGCCCCCCTCGGCTATTATCAATATTTAGTGCTGAGTTAGAGCAGCAACTTACCTGACGAGCTCCGCGCTGCCAGGGATCACGTAGGTGGAAAAGAAAAATCGAGTTGAGAAGCAGCTTCAATCAGAGGATTTGCTACCTCTGCCGCTCTCTGCTCGCTTCCATCTCGGTCTCATTGCTATGGATGGAGCCGGCTCCTGTGCGAGGCGAGTCTTCCCCGGCTTGTACTTTGGCCACAACTCTCTCAACATGCCGCCCAAGTCAGCCAGAGGAGGGAAGACCCGGGCATCCTCAGACGCAGACGGAACTACCAAAGGAGGTGATGCCGGGCTCGGCACACATCACGTGATACTGGAAGGAGCAGCGGGGAATATGAACAATTCGCATGGAGGTGAGCAGGGAGGGAAAAAAAGTCCCCACGCTTTTTTGTGCTGCCAACAAAAATAATTTTATAGCTATGCAGGAACCAATGTTAGGAGCTGGGAAATCTATGGAGGATGTAGTAGGAAACCCTGACCCCACTGAGGTACACAAGATGCCCCTGGAAAGTGCTCAGGTGGGGCTGGATCCCCTGGAATAAAAATAAGACCAGATCTACGCTGAAAGCTAATGAAAGGGGGAGCGAAGGTAGCAAGGTGGAGGTAATGGAAGAACGTAATTCTGTATCTACATGTGGGAGGCGGGATGGACGGTAAAGTCAATTCAGTAGAATATGCTGTGCCTATAGAATCAACCGGGGTGGTACAAAGTAGAGCCTCTCTGAATAATTACATGGCAGATGGAATATCGAAGGAGAGGGACCATGGAACGGCGTTTGCTGGCATAGGAAAGGAAAGAGACTCTGGGGAAAAATGTTTCTCTATGTCTGATCCCTCGGACACATCAGATGATGAAGGCATGTTAGGCCCTAGAGCTCGATCTCGAGAAGGGTCAATCGGCAGTAATGGAAGTGAGCTGAGCAGAATACATCTGGAGCAAGATAATATAGGTCGAAGGACGGTGCATAAGAAACAGGCACCCAAGGAGAAGGCACTGCAAGCAGAGGATGTAAATACCCTGCTGTGGGACTATTCTTCACCTGAGATGTCACATGAAGCAGGAAACTCTGCCAGTCATGCGGCAGGAGGTTCATTAGGAAAACCAGAGGAAGAGATCTCGCTGGCAGCATTATATCAAAGTATGTTGGATCATAGAGTGGAGACTCCAATGGAGAGTCAGAAAACACACACTGCCTGCTGAAAACTCCAGAATACCGATGGGAGGATCGCTAAATCCTGTACTGAATTCACTGAAAGGATGAACGAAGCAGGAGCACGCATATCCACCTTCATCCAACTTCATCATCATGTTTCGGTGTACCTTTTGTTCCCTTATTTTTCTCTCGGGTAGATATAGGAGATACTGAGGCAGGATCTCAATTGAAATGGCTCTGTCTTTGGCGCCGTTCTTTGTTACTGTTTTCTTTATTTATCTTTGGTTGTTTTTTCTTTTTCCTCCAGTAGATAGGATGGGTTTAGAGAAGGGGGCATCCCGGGTAGCAAAGGAGCTTCCCATCACAAAGGACCAGGGGTCCTATTGTCCTGTTTTGGAGAAGGGAGGGGGTGGTGGGTTCAGTGGAGGGGGGCACCGATTGACAGTTGCATGCGATTGCTGAGGTCCTGAGGCGGAAGCCGGGGCTTATGATTGTGTGAGAGAACGGATTTTAAATTACAACTTTTAACAGTATTTTAACAGCTTTTAAGGTTTCTTTCAAGTGTTATTGTGTACTGTATGCGAACCGCCTGGGAAACAGAATCGCTTACTTTGGGGCACTCTTACCTGGGTATTGAACTTTGCTTCTCTTGTTCTTTCCCCACGAGCCTGCCCGCCCCATCGCAGCCGACCGGGCGCTGCCGGGGACTAGAGCGAAGGCCGCCATCTTTGGTGAGGACGAGGCGAGCGGCACAGCGCTCGGCCCCTCCCACCTCTACGGCCATAAATGCTTCACCCTTGCAGGAAGCGCAGTGGACGAGCGCAGCGGGCGCGTCGATGGCGCGCCGAAGACGCGCCAAAGACTAGCCCGTCTGCGCCCGTCCACGCCTGCACGGGGCTGGGGGCTACCAACTCTGCCTCACAGACCAGCGACAAGTCAAACACATGGCGACTGATGTACACCAAAGACAAATTAATGTCACTTGACACTAAGCCTCTACAGGACCACTCACAATGTGCTAAAGTGGAACCCACTAACATCACGGGCTCATTTGTCTGCTGTACATGCAGCTGGAAAAACAAACCCGAAGACTTCCTCATAAAAAATCCTTCCAAACTAGACATATCCTGTATCTATCTGAACACACGATCCCTTCCTAAACACGCCGTTGAACTGTGGGACACTCTATATCAAAGGCAACCGGACTTAGTGTTCCTTACGGAGACCTGGCTTGACACGCACAGTACTCCTGATACTGCAATGGCGCTCCCCATAGGCTACAAAATCCTTAACCTAAATAGACCCAAAAAAAAGGGTGGGGGGGTTGCCCTGCTATTTAAAGAAAAGTTTACTTGCACCCAAGAAGTGCCTGTCCAAGATAGTAAACACGAAGTAATGATTTACTCAGTCTCCTTAGGCACGTACCCACTAATGGGAGGAGCTATTATCTATAACCCTCCAGGAAGTACAGTAGAATTCAGTATGCAGCTGCTTTCTCAGATTCTTCCCGTTTGTTTAAAACACAAAAATATTCTAGTACTAGGAGACTTTAATGTCCATTTCGAGTTACATACTAACCCACTTACTAAGCATCTCGCAGATAACATGGAAATCCTGCAATTAACTCAACTAGTCAACCAGGACACCCACAGAGCGGGACACATGTTGGACCTGATATTTACGAATATTGAGTCCACAACTATCAACAACATTGTGCCTCTTACATGGACTGATCAATCTAGGATTGACTTCACCATCAGCGTCCCCATAAAAAATACGAGACCAACAATACAGGCCCAAGCCACAAATAAAAACTGGAAAAAAATTTCAGTTGAAAAATTCCTACAGCATTTCCATTTTAAGACCAACCCGGGCTCATCAACTGAACAAGAAACTCATGGTCTACAAAAGAGCATCGGGGATGCACTTGAACACTGCTCCATGAACGCTACCAAAACTAAATCTAGACAAACGATCTCAGAAAAGTGGTATAGCCCTGATCTTAAAACTCTCAAAAGAAAATGCACCACGCTGGAGCACAAATGGAGGTTAAGCAAAACCATGATTGACAGAGACATTTACAAAAAGGAACTGAAAGCTTACAATACAGCCATACGAAAAGCAAAAAAAGATTACTTTTCACAACAAATTTTCGAACATAAAAACTCTTCTAAAGCACTTTTTAAAATTGTTCGAGAACTTTGCATTCCCCATGGCCTTACAACAAATTTGTTACCTTCACAGGAAAGATGCAACGAAATTAGTAATTTCTTTTTCGATAAAATCGATAAAATCTATTCATCCTTTTCAAGTACTGATCCGGTAACGCCAGAGCAGCACACCGATGCAGAGCTCTGCACATTGGCTAGCTGTCCTGCCTTCGGGCCTTTCTCAGAAGAGCAAGTAGCCAAGGTCATGTCTGAAATTAAATCAGGCTCTCCACTGGATCCATGTCCACACCACATATTCCTACAAATAATTCCTCTCATTTGTCCAATAGTAACACAAGTTTTAAACATGTCTCTTGACCAGGCGGAATTTCCAACTATTTGGAAAACAGCAGCGGTTACGCCTTTACTAAAAAAAGTAGGCACAGATATAAAAAACCCAGCTAACTACCGACCCATATCACAGTTACCATACCTCTCAAAAGTATTGGAGAAACTGGTGAACAAGCAACACAATTTTTGGAAGCTAATAACTTGCTTGACGTTTCACAGACGGGCTTCAGGTCCAACAACAGTACTGAAACAACCCTTTTGGCAGTACTTGACGACATCAGAAACCAGGTGGATAGGGGTAAAACGGTGGCCCTGATATTGTTAGACTTATCAGCGGCTTTCGATACCGTATCCCACAACCTCCTGATAAAAACATTAGCTGCTAAAGGAATACAGGGAAAAGCCCTGATGTGGTTGAATTCCTTTCGAACTGACAGATTGCAATCGGTTCGACTTGGCGGCTATTCTTCCATTCCTCGAAAGATTAAATATGGTGTACCACAGGGGGCATCATTAAGCCCAACGCTATTTAATGTTTACGTCTCCTCACTAGCTGCGATCGGAAAGAAGTGGGGCGTAGACATCTGCTCATACGCAGATGATACGCAACTTATGATTGCATTAAACGGTGAAGACGGCACTAAAAACAGATTACACAACTGTCTCTCTGAACTATCCAGCTGGATGCAAAACCACTGTTTGAAGTTAAATGCCGACAAATCAGAGATTTTGCTATTCGGCGATTCCCAGCAGCTTTGGGATGATACCTGGTGGCCCAACAGTCTTGGCACACCCCCCAAACCAACTCAGAAGGCGAAGAATCTGGGAGTCCACATTGACAATGCATTGTCAATGAAAGACCATGTATCAATTACTTGCGGCAAAGGCTTTGCACTTTTGAAAATGCTTCGAAGAGTATTGCCCTGGATTCCCTTGGAATGCAGAAAGATCTTAGTCCAGTCACTATTAATTAGTAGACTGGATTACGGGAATTCCCTATTCGTCGGCATAGCAGATTACCTATTTTCAAAACTACAGCTTGTTCAGAATGCGGCAGCAAAAGCTGTGTGTAACAAGAGAAAATATGACTCAGCGACTAGCTGCCTGAGAACCCTACACTGGCTGCCAATGAGAGAAAGGGCCGCCTTCAAAATGCTGTGCATTACTCACAGAGTACTGCACGACACTGGCCCGAATATTCTAAAACATAGAGTCAATTTCTATGTACCAAACAGAAACCTCCGATCCCAAACCACCGCAAGAGCGATAACCACCCGTATAAAAAAGGTCAGGACGGGAGGCCGTGCCTTTTCACACTTAGCAGCAAATCTGTGGAACAATTTATCAATAGACCTAAGACTCACCGATGATTACCTCACCTTTAGGAAAAAACTTAAAACCATGTTGTTCCCTAACACTCGTTAACTCTCCTGTCTATCCTCGGCAACACTCTGCACTCTGTCAACATTAGCGCCATGATATCCTCTGGGATGAATGACAGCGCTTTAGAAATATTCTTACCATTACCATTACCATTACCATTACCACAGGGTCAGGGTATGTGGGGCTGGTGCAGGGGCGTGGGGTTGTGTTGGGGAGAAAAGAATCAATCCATAGCAAAAGGAAGCTGGGCTACTTTAGGTGTGTTAAAATTAATAGGAGAGACATATACCTGAACAAACACTGTAGTAAGGTATGGGGGTAGGGCGACATCTTTAAGGATACGCATATGTTCTTTTAATGTTTGTGGGTTGAAGAATAGCGGAAAAAGGCAACAAGTAGCGGCAGTCCTACAGCTAATGAAACCAGACATTCTATGCCTACAGGAAACACATATTCCATGGGGAAAACGCAGAGTACTGAATGAGCTTGGGTATACACTAATTGCTGTATCACGGCAGGCTACTACAAATAGGGGAGTGGCTATCCTGGTGTGACATGGGATTCAAGGTACGGGGAGGATACTGGATGATAACTTTGGCAGGTGGGTCATTGCAGAATGCTTGGTGGGGGCCGCTAAGGTTGTAATATGTACAGTCTATGTATCGAATTTCGATGAAGCAGCAATATTGGAAGGGTTGAATGTTGAGCTGGCCGCATGGTGTACCCCCCTGATACTATGTGGGGACTTAAACTTCCACCTGGGTTGTCAGGAGCTGGAGTTAAACTATAATAATAATGGGGGCTGAAAACCTAATGTGTTCAAAGCACTGCATCAGTTAGTTGTTGACCATGGATTGGTAGACGTGTGGCACACCCTGAATTATCCGTACTCAGGATACACTTTTTATTCATACCCTCACCATAAATTAGTTCGGCTTGATTATGTCTTCACATTGAAAGCACTCATATCTGGGGCAAGGATGCAGGTATGACCAAGGATTACAGCGGACCGCAGTCCACTGTTGTTGGACATCCCTGCTATTAGCAAAAATACTCCGGTAAGATCCTTCTCTTTTGACAGGAAACTCTTACTGGACACCTCCTTTCTTAACCACATGAAAGTCTGGGTGGTACAATGGAAACAACAGACGGGATTCTGGATGTATTTCATGCTTTAAAGAGTTATATACGCAGAGCAAATATGAGGATCAAGATATTAAATCCTTTTTACAATATTTAGATGTGGTAGACCTAGGGCAGGAAAAGCAGACAATACTGGATACCCCGATTTTTATGGATGAGATTGAGGAGGCAATAGGTTTGTTAGCAAAGGGTAAGGCAGCGGGCCGGATAAACTTCTGCTCGAGGTCTATGGCGCTCTGTTTCAGGAGCTTAAGGGGGACATGCTTGCTACAGTTCAAGATGCACAGTATGGGAAGGCTCCACCACCTTTTTTTTTTTTTTTAAACCTTTATTGAGTTATTGCATGGTACATTAGTGCATACATCACATCCTATCATATACTGTATCAATTCCCATACATACCCCCCATTGCACCCCAACCCCGATGAGTGGAACTCCCCTCCCCCTCCCTCCCGCACAAAATTTTGATGCACCCACAGGAATCTCATCATAAAGTCCAACCTGGTACATTGCATGGTATCATCATAGAAAGCAGTTCACTGTTCAACCCCAGTCTGCCGCTAGCATAGTACCTGCGAATTCCCCCACCTCCCTGGCATGGGAGCACTCCACTTTCCTCAACCCAGGATACCCCCCCCCACCAGATTCCAGATTCTAGAACAATTCCACTCCCAGTCTGGTGCTTGAACCCGAGCATTAAAGTGTCCCCCCACTCTGGCAGTCTACCCGCACCACCTAGGGTCAGACCTCCGTCCCCAGCTCGTCTCTCGTCCCCAATGTCGTGTCAGCGTCTCCTTCCTTATCCCTCTCTACCTGTGCCACCAGATACGTGGTTAACGGGCCCCAAATATCCCTCGGTCTCGATCGTGGGGGATGGAGGTCTGCATACCCATGTAGCTGTTCCTGCCAGGTAACCATTGAATCAAGCCAGTCTTTAAACCTGGGGGCACGACCTGTACCCCATCAGCATGCCACCTGTCTCCTAGCTTGTAATAGTCCCATCGCTAAAATTTTCTTATACTTAGTGTTGACAGCTTGGATCAGATCCAGAAGCGCAAGCAGGGGGCATAACTGGACCCGTACCCCGATCATGCTCGAGAGGCCTTCGAACGTCTGTGCCCAAAACTCTGCCACCGAAGGGCAGCTCCACGCAAAATGCTCAAAGTCCGCCCCTTCCATCCCACAGCGCACACATCTATCATCATCCCTGAGTCTGAATCTGTACAGCTTGGCCGGAGTATAGTATAGCCGGTGTAAAAACTTACTAGTAATAGCCATCGTCTGTCTACAGCTAAATTCCCACTGGTCATCCGTCAATGGGGTAGCCAACTCTGCATCCCAATCACCTCTGGCCCGTATGGGATTGGTCAGTACCGCATCCTGCGTGTGCTTATATAATAGTGATATGGCATGGCGGGGGGGCGCCGTCTGCAAGAAAGCATGCAGAGATGCAAATGTGGCCGGCTCCGCGGGGAAGTCAGGAGTCACTGCCTTAAGGCTCTGCCGCAGTCTGGTGTAGAGAAATGTGTCCATAACGGTCGGTACATGCTCACCAAAAAACTGTTCCCTTGTCCGAAACTGCCCCGCTACATATAAGTCACCCCAGGTAAGATACCGTAGGCCGTCAAGCATCTTACAACAAATGCCCTCTCCCGTCACATGTAACAGGGGATTGCGCGCCAAAACCATTTTGGGCGAGTACAGCACGGGGGACCCCAACTTGCGGGCAATCTGCTGCCAGGCCCATATAGTACAATCCACTGTGGACGGGTCCCGTGCACGTTCCCCCACCTCAGTGAAAAGATACCCGGCCGGAGGCGTCGGGGCCATATAACCATCTTCGACCGCTAGATGAGGCATGAAAGGCGGTGGGTGGAACCAATAGGTGGCAAAGTGGGCTTGTGCACAGTAGTAATAAAATTCAAAATCTGGGACTTCGAATCCCCCCTGGTGATACGTTAACATAAGCGTGGCTAGGTTAAGGCGCGCTTTCTTCCCGCCCCATATCAGCCTCGTGAGTTGTGATTTCAGTGTATTAAAGAAGAATCTCCCTGGATGGTAGGGGATATTAACAAACAGGCATAACAACTTCGGTAGCAACACCATCTTAATTAGCGATATCCTTCCTGCCATGGACAGGGGAAGTCGTAGCCATTTGGTAACATTATCAGTGATCTTATCTATGGCTGTCCCATAATTCAGCCTCATTAACGCATCCTTATCTCTGGTAATACGTATCCCCAAATACTTCAAGTCCTCCACTTCCCACATTAGGGGATAGTCCAACGGAAATGGGGCAGTACTTCCAGTTAAGGGGAAGACAGCCGATTTTGCCCAATTTATTTGCACGCCTGATATGACGCCGAATTTTGTTATCTCCCGCAGTATAGGATTGAGATTGGTCTGGGGTTGCTTCACATATAGCGTCATATCATCTGCATATAATGAAATAAGCAGTTGCCTAGAGGGGTATATCAGTGCTTTGTCATTATGGTGCTGCCGGAGTTTCGCTGCTAAGGGTTCAATAGCAAGGGCAAACAAGATAGGGGATAGTGGGCACCCCTGACGTGTGCCCCTGGAAATATCAAAGGGTGGGGATTTAGCTCCATTTAAGAGCACGGACGCCGCAGGCCTACTATAGAGCAACGTAATTCAGTTTAATAAAGTGTACTGCATTCCCATATGCTCCAACACACCCAGCAAGTAGTCCCACTCCAGGGAGTCGAATGCTTTAGTAGCATCAAGAAAAACCGCTACCGCCGAGCTATTGGGATCAATATCCTGTAAAACTGCAGCCAGCGTCCTAAGGTTATGCGACGTGGCCCGGCTAGGGACAAATCCCGCCTGATCGGGCAGAACCAGCCGTGGCATCAACAGACCCAGCCTGGTCGCCAATACCTTAGCAAGGATTTTGGTGTCACAATTTAGGAGCGATAAGGTGCGGTAGGAGTCGCAAGAGAGAGGGGACTTCCCTGGTTTTAATATCGAGGTTATTAAGGCCTCGCGCATAGTTCCGGGCAGGCTACCTTCCTCCAATGCCACATAGAATACCTCCTTCAGTATGGGAACCAGAATATTAGCATAAGTTTTATAGAATTCTATAGGCAGGCCATCCGACCCAGGCGCCCTACTAGACTTCATCTGCATAATAGCCTCCGTAATTTCGTCTAACTCCAACTCCAGATTCAAACATTTTTGCTGATTTTCCCCCAACCAGGCCAGAGCCGTATCCTCCAGATATTCGGGCAGATGAAGAGGAGAACCCCTCTGAGAAGTGTACAGTTTCCTGTAAAACTCCCGAAATGTGGTCAATTGGTCCGGAAGATTTCTGTGTATCTGACCTTTCCCATCCTGTATCTCCGTTATGTAGTTAGAGAACCGTGGGTGCCTAATCGCTGCCGCCTGTGCCCTCATCGGCCTATCCCCCTCCCCGTATCGCCTGGCCAAATGTGGTTTCCCTCTGAATTTGAGTTCCCTGTCCGCCATCTCACCAAACTCAGTCAATTTGTGACGTATCGTAGCCCTGAGCTCGCATCCATCCGCGTTACCACTAGCTTCCTGTTCCAGCGTTTTCAACTCAGCTTCCAGTCTGGAAAGGTCTCTGCGCAACGCCTTAAGAATACCTCCCCCTTTGGACAAACACCATCCCCGAACCGTCACTTTGAACGCTTCCCAGACCACGGTCATGCTGGTGACCGATTTGATATTACGCTCAAAGAAGTCCCGTATATCCTGTTCTAGTTCTGCTTTAAACACAGCGTCCTGTAAATGTGAAGGGTTGAGGCGCCAGCTGTTATATGGGGAGTGCTGCACTGGAACTTGTAGGTCCACCACAACTGGGGAGTGATCGGAATACGTTCGGGCCAGATGGGTCGCATCTCGCAGCCAGTGCGCCATCCCAACCGACAGGAACATGTAATCCAATCGAGCCCAAGATGCATGAACTGCCGAGAAGTGTGTGCCCTCCCGTCGCCCGGGCTGTATATGCCGCCAAGAAGCCAGTAGTTGACTGTCCCCTACTATATCGCTCAATGTTCTGTGCGTAAGCGTGAAGTGTGCTGGAGTTACTCGGGACCTATCCAGCCGTGGCTGTAACGTTGTGTTAAAGTCCCCGCCTCAAATGACATATGCAGTGCCTATCTCTTGAATTCTATTCCATACCCTAGTAAGAGTGTGAGAGTCATCAATATTGGGGCCATAGTAATTAGCAAACATCACATCATAAGAGTAGAATGTTCCCCAAATGAGGCAAAATCTGCCACCAATATCCACATCCATTCCACTAGGTACAAAGGGCACCCCCCGTTTGAACAGGATAGCTACTCCTCGAGAATAGCTGGAGTAGCAGGCGAAGTATCGGTGTGCCACCCATCGCGAGGCAAATACAGGCACTCCACCAGGGCCCAGATGTGTCTCCTGTAACATAGCTATGTCGATATGATGTTGATCTAAATATCCAAGTACCTGCCTTTTCTTTCTGGGGTTGTTCAAGCCTCGCACATTCCATGTTGCAATCTTCAATCCATTAATATCTCGTGTGGTGTCTGCCAAGGTGTGCACTACAATAATCTGTACCTATCGCTGCATCGAGAATTACTTGCAAAAGTGTCAGCAAACAACTTGCAACCAAATACCCCCCTTCCAACTCCCACGCCAGCAACCCCAACATGCCGGGTACATAATCCCTCCCCTCTCCAACATTCGTCAATATCCCACATTGACTGTCCCTCATCATCAAATATTTGGGGGATGCCCACATAGGGGACGCCAGAGGCTCACGACCCGCCCTCTCCCTCCTTACTTTCACCCACACACCACTCCACCTTAAAGTGGGCAGCCATCGTGGGACGGAGGGGAGGTGCCGAGCAGGACATCATGCGGAACATAATAAAGTAAGATAATACATCACCAACTATAGGCCCATCAGTAACGGCACATTGACCAGAAGAGTCACAGATGGAACCAATGTCCAGTGGAGGCGTTTTAGTCAGGGTCCGATACTGGAGAGTGTGATCCGGAACGGCGCTGCGCCTCTGGGCCTCCGGACGCCGCACGCTGGCGCCGCTTAAGGAAGTCGTCAACCTGCTGCGGATTCTGGAAAAAGTGCTGCGTGCCCCTATGTGTTATTCGCAACCGCGCCGGATACAACATGGCATAAGAAATGTCCTGCGCTTGAAGCTTTTTCTTAACTGCAGAAAACTTACGCCTGGCCTCCTGAACTGATTGAGTGAGATCGGGGTAGAACGCCAGTATGGTATTCTCATAGTGTACCTGCTTCTTTTCGCGAGCTAGTCGCAGAACCGCATCCCTGTCACGATAATTCAAGAAGCGGGCTTTCACCTGCCGTGGTGGCAACCCCGGAGGAGGGCGAGCCCCCAGCGATCTGTGCGCCCTCTCCACCGTAAGATGCACTGAAAAGGAGTCCCTGCCGAACAGTTCCACAACCAGTCGTTCTATGAAGTCTTCCATGCGGTCTACGTTTGTGGACTCTGCCAGGCCAAGAATGCGGACATTGTTTCTTCGGGAGCGAGCCTCCAAATCCTCGTTTTTATCGGCTATGATCTTTAGCAGCTTGTCCATTTGCGACAATTGCCCTCGGCTGGAAGCTGCTCCATCCTCAAGGTCCGAAATCCTGGTCTCAGCCTCTTTTATCCGTTCCTCATGCTGGTCGAGTTTATTAACCACAGTCTCCATGCGCATGTTCATCGTGTCGATCTTGGTACCAATGGACGTGAGACTGTGTTTCATGCCCAACAGGAGGGCCTTCCAGTCCTCTTCAGGCGCTTCCGAGGCGTCCGAATCTGCATGCTCCTGCGAGGCCGGCTTGGACGCTTTGCGTGTTTCAAATGGAAGCTTGGTCTGCTTGGTATCCGTGCGTCCCATCGTGCTACTCTCCGGTCTAAGCAGCAGCACGAATAGGGTATCAAGAGAGGTTATCAATAACAGCAAAGACCACAAATCCAGACTGGGAGCTCTCTCCCGTATCGTAGGGCCAGCAACACCTGCACGCTCGTGTCCAAAAGCAAGATTTAGGACATCCACTGGAGGTGAACCCAGCCAGTCTATCAGTCAGAGAACCCTGACATCACCATCATTCCACCACAGGATGTAACGTTGCGCCTGGAGTGTAACACTATGGTCAAATCTCCTACCAACAATCTGCTGCTCAGTAGGGGTCAATGCTCCACAGGGGCTCCAGGAGAGGTATGGTACGTTGTAGACCCTCCACCACTGTCTGCCGCGAGTGATCGCCCACCTCCTGCCAGACTGAGTATCGGGCCCCTGAGTTCCCTCAAAAGGGCTGCCAGTCTATTCCGTTATCATCCCAGCAGGCAATATTCACAAGCTGAGCAAAATCCTTCAGCCCAGCGCACCTCCGACAAACACTCAAGAGTCCCGCTCCCCTCTCAGGCATCCCTGCAAACCTTCGAGATCAGCAGCCCCACCACCGGGCACAGGACGTCAGGTAGGTAAAATGGCCGCCTCCGCCTGTATTCGCTAAATCCTCCTAGCGCCAGATCCGCCCGCACCGCAGGAAGGCCAAGCATGCATCAGCGGGCTTCTGCAGAGAGTTCCCTCGACCCCTCCACACCACGTCGCCTCCTGCAGCGTCCGCACCTTCAGGCGCGGCGCGAGCCACCCGACCCCAGCGGTACACGGCCGGGTCCGCAGCACCAGCAGAGTCTCCCAGCGCCGGGGGGCAGCACCACTGCGTGCGTCGCGCCTACCACTGTGCCGCTGTAAATCCGCTGGCGAAGCGTTGATGTCCACTCACTGGAGCTCCGGCACATCAAAGCAGCACTGTCACCGCTGCGGCCTCGGGCTTGCCGAACCCAAGCGTCCGCCTCCCAGCTCCGGCCTGAAGCGCGGGAGGCCGCCCGAAGCTGCGGCCGCAGCGTCACCGGGATTTCCCCCAAGTTAGCAGCAAAGCCCGGCACCGCCAGACGCAGCAACTCTTCCTACAGCTAGTGGTGCTTTCGGATGATCGCGTCCTCCACACAGGATGAGGATTAAGTGTATTTTCCTGCTCGGTGTAGCTAGAGCCTCACAGGCGTGCGGCCATTTTGGTCGTGCGCCACCTAGCGCCCCAAGGCTCCACCACCTTGGGACGAGGTTAACATAATAGTGTTTAAAAAAAAGACAAGCCAGGGTCCTATAGACCGATATCCCTCTTAAACTGTGATGGCAAAATGTATGCTAAAATCTTAGCCACACGACTGGCGCGAGTAATTACGCCCCTGGTTTCTATTCATCAACATGGTTTCATTCCACTCAGGGGCACGGCCAACCACATAAATAGGGTAGTGACTTTGATAGCTCTAGCTAGCGTACAACATAATAGGTTGGGTCTGATACTTCTCGAGGCCAAAAAGGCATTTGACCGTGTCTCCTGGAGTTTCTTATGGGCAGTTCTGCGTAAGATGGGGTTCGGCCCAGGCTTTATTAAGGCTATTCAAGTTATGTATACGTCCCCGAGTGCTAGGATTTGTATAATGGGCAAAGAATCTAATCCAGTTTGTATAACCAGGGGGACAAGGCAGGGTTGTCCGCGTTCCCCGCTGCTATTTGCCCTGTACATTAATCCCTTTCTGACAATGTTGGAAGAAAGCAATAAGATCAGCACGACAGTTTGTGGGCAGTATCAGGCCCGGGTACTAGCTTACGCTGACGATATTGCGCTGGTCACCTCAGATCCAGCGGCAGCCATTCCGGAGATAGAACGACTTGCCCATGTGTTTGGGTTGGTATCAAGGTATAAGCTTAATCCAACTAAGACACTAATTATTTGCATAAAGGCGGCCGGTCCAGGAGATGCCTGGGTAACTGAGGAAGCTACGTACTGGGGTATTAAAATTAGTATGTGTCTACAGGAACTAGTAGAGGTTAATTGGGAAGGTATCCTGGCTGGGAACAAGCATGAATTAGACCATCTGGAGTGTCTGCATCTCTCACTGGTGGGGAGGTGTAATGTCCTTAACATGAATGTCTTACCCAAAGTTATGTATTATTTTAGAGCAGTACCACTTGAATTGACACGACCACAGCTGCAAAAATTACAATCTTTATGTGATAGGTTCTTATGGGGGCAAGGAAAACCCAGTGGAGCCTTTAAATATATGATGCTACCTCGCAAGCATTGGGGCTGGGCAGTCCCTAACTTCAACATTTTTTTACTGTGCTTGTATCCTCCAGAATATGCGGATCTTGTTAACAGGGGAGGAAGTGGGCAGTGATGTGGAAAGGCCATCAATATATCTGTTGCTGCTGGGCTCAGCAGCCAAGAACTGCTTATTCAGGATCTTAGAGCCAAGTTATTTAAAAATAGGGAGACCGCAAACGGACAAAGTGATTTTTACTCTGCCCCTGGACCCTGACAAGCACACAGCACTTTAGCCCTGGTCCCTGGAGGGCCTTTAAAGAATCGGCGGCGGTCCCTCAGCGCGGGAGACCGCAAAAGGACAAAGTGATTTTTACTCTGCCCCTGGACCCTGACAAGCACACAGCACTTTAGCCCTGGTCCCTGGAGGGCCTTTAAAGAATCGGCGGCGGTCCCGCAGCGCGGGAGACCGCAAACGTATAAAGTGATTTTTACTCAGTCCCTGGACCCTGACAAGCACACAGCACTTTAGCCCTGGTCCCTGGAGGGACTTTAAAGAATCGGCGGCGGTCCCGCAGCGCGGAAGACCGCAAACGGACAAAGTGATTTTTACTCTGCCCCTGGACCCTGACAAGCACACAGCACTTTAGCCCTGGTCCCTGGAGGGCCTTTAAAGAATCGGCGGCGGACCCGCAGCGCGGGAGGCGCGCGGGGGCGCGCCCAGTCGAAGACCGGGCCAAGACGGGCCCGTCTACGCCCGTCATAGACCGACAGAGGCCGGGCTGGGCCACAGCGCTGTCATTATCATTTTCGTAGTAAGGGGAGCTTTTGAAGGGCATTAAGTGACTTGAAAAAGAACTGGTCATAGGTTTTTTCCATCTACCACCTCGTTTTTTGTAACTGTTTATTGGTATTTTATTTTATTACTGGTATTAGTGATTTGTTTGTGTTACATTTAGTATGGGGAAAAGAAAAATAGTGAGCATACAGAACAAGAAATCAGCTAATGCTGGGGAGCACTCCCGCCAGTCCTTACTTAATTATCTTACTGGAGCAGTAGGTGCTATAGAACGCCAGATTACCACAGTTGAGGAGGCTTTAAAACCTGGAGGGGAGAACAGCACCACAGTGATAGTTAGTTCTGATGCAAATGAGGCTCAGAGAAGTACTCTGGGTAGAAATGGCTGCGTGGTGAACACTGTTGATCATTTGTCAGGTAGTGAGCAGGAGTATGACGTATCGCAGCAACCACCAAATAAGCGCGCTAGGAATCCGGATATTTGTCCTGCGTCACCGAGCTCTCGGGCCCCTCAATTGAAAGGCCCTCACCTAAAACCCGCAAAAGAGCGCCTAAAAGGACAAAATCCACTCCAGCCACCAAAGTAGAAAATTGGGAAAAATCTGTAATTAGCTCAAATATGCGTACTGAGAGTGAGGTAGGGAAGTTAAATGCAAAGCTAGATGCTCTGGATATATTGATTAGAGAAAGTTTATGTAATCTGACAACTAGATTAGACACTATGGAGGCTAAATTAGTCAAATGTCTGGATATTCTTCATTCATTAGTACCTGATAGAATGATACTGCCTGGCCATGTCGTGAATGACGAGAATCTCAATAACAGTACCAAGTTAAACCACGCTGGCTCTGATACACCTACATATAATGCTCCTGGTAATGTGCCCCTTGAAACCATTCAACACATCCCTCTTGCTGATACTGAGGTACACCTATCTGCTATTACACCAGCTGTGTTTAAGCCTACACGCATTCCACCTCCAGTAAACACTAATTGTGCGATCATGCCTCAGGGGACACAACAGGCTACATACCTAGACTTACCGCCAGCTGCTACACCGTATGTAGTGGTGCTAGTTAATGTACCCACATTGGCAGACGAGACGGTAGAACCTTGGGAGAATTTAAGGAATAAGTCCTTACAGTGGCTTGGCACCAGGACAGGTTTAACCGAGAAGTTATTTGAGGAGTTCAAGATGGTAAGGAGAGTGGGATGGTTAGGAAGAGGGTCCAAAAAACTTCAAGAGCACTGTGTTGTGTTGTCATTCAAAACACCAACGCTAGTGAGACTGATATTAAATAGGATTGGTGCTAATTTTACGGGAAGCTCACACATTAGTGTTGTTCCTTTAGGGTATTTTTATCAATTGCCACCCAGGAACAATATTAGGCCTAACCGGGAAAATCCCACCCCACTTTATAGGAGACAGTTTAATATTCCTACCCAAAATTGTTTTGATAGACTCAACTATCTCGAGGAAGTTGATTGACTGAGACTAGAGGACTCTATTCAAGGCACAACAACCAGAGGCCTGGAGGATTGTTGCATTAAGGGCTCCTTAACAACGAGTCCTGGTGTTACAAAAGTAGTACAACCACCCCAGGTGACACTGGTAAATATAGAAGCAATTGAGGCTATTAATATAGAGGAGGTGGTTGCCTTGGAATATACCCCCATGCCCCATAACTAAATTATATCATCGCTCATTGAGGGAACTGGGGGAAATAATGGTAGTAAAGGGAGGAACGACAACTGTCAGATTATGTTTTGGAATGTGGCTGGTGTGAAATCAAAAGTGTCCAATAAAGTATGGGTGCATTTTGTAAACAATTACGAGATACTAAGTTTACAGGAAACATGGGTGGAAGAGCCAATTCACATGTGTGGCTTTAAAACGTTTCATACTCCAGCAATTGGGTCTATTCATGGTAGAGCAAAAGGGGGACTTTGCACTTACATTAGTAACCATCTAAACATAAGGAAAGTTGAATTAGTTGTCAGTAATAGTCACTATCAATTTGTTAGCATGGATGTAGATCAGGCATCGTGCGTGATAACATTGAACTTTTATAACAACGCCTCCTTGGTGACGCGCGAGGAATTATTTATAACTTTGAATATAGACCTGATTACCTTACAAACACAGACAACTAAAGATGCTTTCGTTATCTGGGGAGGGGACTTTAATTGTCTCTTATGTCAAAATGGTGATAAGGGCACCTGTGGGATATCATATGGAAAAGACACTAGTCTTTCGCACTTCTCCCATACAGTACATGGAGACCTCTTGAACGACATTGCATTCTCCTGTGATATGGGGTTTCCTAATAATCTTTGTCAACCTGAGGTCCCATTTGTCCAACTTTTAATGGACGAGGTGCCTTTTCAATAATCGATTATATTATGATATCTAGCAGACATTCCCCCTGTGTTAAGAACTTTAATACCCATGACCGCTCTAAGTAACCATTTTCCACTAAGTATTGACATTATGGCATTTAATAAGGATTTTAATACAAAAGGCAGATCCACGCAGCTTCTGACGAATATTACCTTCAGCAGGCAAAATGGTTATGCACTGAAATGGATGAAAGTGAACCCGGAGGAATTTGTCACCAAGCTATTGAAGAGGTATAATAATATGTTTCAAGCTTGTCTCGACGAAAATTCCTCTTATGCAGAAATTATAGAGAATTTTCTGATTATATCAACTCAAATTAAAGAAATTCTCTGGGTAAATGCTAAAAAGAAGGATAACCACCATGAAGGGTGGTTTGACACCACCTGTACCAAGGCCCATACTAAACTTAAATATGCATTAAAGGCGACAGTGAAGGATCAGGACCTTTTTAGGGAAGCTAGAACGAATTATAAGAGGGCATTAACTGCTAGGAAGAATCATCTAAGAGAGAAAGCCTGGAATGCCTTGCATGAGGCCTTGATTGACCGTGATTCTTCTGCATTTTGGAAGGCGGTTAATGCGCCTTTTTTGGCTGCTAAATCTAAAGCCACTATAGAGATTGCTATCCCTGAGTCAGAGTGGGTTTCCCATTGCTCTAAGCTCTATACCAATAAAATAATGGATGCCCAGGGAAATTTGGTATATGAGGCCGCCCCGGAGTTTACACCCATTTTCCAGGATTGTGGATTGGTTTTTACTTTGTGTGAGGTTAATGTGGCCATAACAGCCAGTTTGGGTGGTAAGGCGCCGGGCCCGGATGGCATTCCGGTTGACCTGTTTAAAAACAACATGGAACTATTGGGACCAATTTTAACACAACTTTTTAATGCTTGTTGTTCCAGGGGGTTTTATCGTCTTGGTACGAATCTATTATAGTTCCCATTTTTAAAAAGGGTGACAGGGCTAATCCAGCTTGTTACCGCCCAATCTCATTATTAGACTCTACAGTCAAGATTATAGGGCGTGTGGTTTTGGATAGACTACAATTGTGGGCGGAGGATCATTCCATTTTAAGTGATTTGCAATACGGTTTTCGTAAGGGTCTTGGGACAATTGATCAGGGTCTAAATTTACATATTCTCTTAGATAAATACACCAAAGCTAAAAGGGAAAGACTGTTTTTAACTTTTGTTGATTTAACATCAGCATTTGATTGTGTAGTCCATGAAAAGCTTTGGGAAATTTTGGAGGGGCTGGGAGTGGACAACTTTATAATCTCCTTCTTAAGGCAGCTATACTCGGGGGCAAAGGCGAGGGTTCGTTTTGGACAGGGGGAGACTGCACTAAGCACTTTGGAGTTTCGAGAGGAGTGCGGCAAGGCTGTGTCCTTGCCCCATTCCTATTTTCTTTATATATAAATGATCTCGAAGGTACTTTAATTAAGGAGTGCAGGGATCTGCCATTGGTAGCGACACGCCCTATCCCTGCACTCCTTTATGCAGATGATGCGGTCCTGATGGCCCGCACGCCCATTGGTCTCCAAAGGGTAGTAACTTCCTCTACAAAATTCATGACAAATTTGGGCCTTACAATTAACTGCTCAAAAACGTTTTCCATGAAGTGTGGGATTGGGGTGAACAAAAAGAAAAATACAGTTTATATTAATACTAGGGCATTAGAGAATATTACTACTTTCTCATATCTAGGGATCCTATTTGACCAGTCAGGCTCTTGGGGCAGGGCTATCAAAGTGAGAAGGCTGTTATTTAGTAAATCACTGATGGCTTTAACCAATTTTAGCAGGAAATTGGGTAGACGCTCTCCTGGGGAACTGTTACGTATATACAGAGCATCATGCGTAGCGATTGCCATTTATGGAGCAGGTATCTGGGGATACGCTAAAGTTAACTCACTCCAATTGGCAGAAAACATCTTCCTCAGGTATCTTTTGGCAGTACCGGAGAGTACGTCGACATTTATCTGTCATACTGAGTTGGGCCTGCCATACATTGGGGACGTGATTAAGATACAGCCTGTTCTTTTATGGCACAGGGTGTGGACGACTGAAGAATCTGCTTTCAATCGCCATGTTTAAAAGGATGCACTGGGTACTGACGGGGCAAAACAAATAAGATGGTTGAAATACGTTAAAACATTTCTGATTCAAATAGGCCATGTTGAATTTTATAACGACCCATCTACTATGTGTAGGGTATCTAGAAAGGACCTTAAAAATATATGCATGTCATACATGAGTGAATCTAGAATATCGAGTGAAATGGCCAAGCCTTCAGTGGTAGCACATCATCTTACTTTGACCTCGGTAAATATACAATCATATATTTTGCTAACCACTAGGGATTATGATAGGTTTTTGTAAACGCTCCTCAGACTAGATATCCTGCAGCGATCTCTGAGTTTCCCTGAGGTAAACGACTGGTCAAGAACACTCTGTAATTGCCCATGTGATGATGCGTCAGCCCAGTCATCTATTCATATATTGTTCTTTTGCACATTTTATTGTAAACCTAGGAAAACATGGATTATTCCTGTCCTTAAAAGATTGGAATTGAGACAATGCAGTTCTGCATTCTTGGCGTTGCAGTATTTGGACAATGTATATACTATTGCCTCTGTAACTGCGTTCTTAAAAAATGTTTTTAGACTTCGTAAATCAATTGTGATATCATTATTAAGTTTTTATTCGCATTTATTGATCCTTTTCTTTTTTCTTTAAAAATTGTGGAACTTTGGTGTGATACTTAAACTGTGCTTTTATGGCTATTTTCTTTATAACCAAATAAAGTTCTTTGAATTGAATTGATATTTAAAAATAAACTCATTTTAAGGTTGTGGTGGCAGCATATAAGGTCTGGAA
This sequence comes from Triturus cristatus, assembly GCF_964204655.1. Lineage (NCBI taxonomy): Eukaryota > Metazoa > Chordata > Amphibia > Caudata > Salamandridae > Triturus > Triturus cristatus. The sequence goes on along the minus strand of NC_140586.1, from coordinate 78,995,885 downwards.
GGCAGTACAGAGCATATTACAGATTAAGGGGATATGCTTCTATACCCCTAAGAATTATATGACAATGCTGCCCTCTGTCTTTTGGGACGTGAGAATGGAAAGAGGGAGGGCCAATGGCATAAGTCAAATAGGGGATCTGTTTGATGAGGAATGCCTCTTCTCTTTCTCAGATTTGTTGGATAGATTTACATTGAAAAAAACTGATTTCTTTAAATATTTGCAAGTCCGAGATTTTCTATATAAAAACCAGAAGCAGAACAGGATAAAAGCTAGTCCTCTGGTTGAGGCTGTGAAACACACAGCTAAGATAGGTGTATTATATAATACCCTGTTGGATACACAGCGGGACGATCTGGATGCCCAAAATGGCAAATGGAGTATTCAGCTAGGACGGGAAGGGGAATATATGGAACACGCAATGGACATGTCTGAGAAAATCCTGTTAACAGCCAAATTGAAAGCCCAGCATTATAAGTCGATATTTAGTTTGTATCATACACCTGCGAGGATGTTAGAATGGTGTGGTTCGAACAATGGGAAATGTTTTCGGTGTGGGATGGAGAACGCGGATATTGTGTATATTTTTTATGCATGCACTTATCTAACACAATTGAGGAAACATATTGAGGGGTTTCTGTCCGACATTACAGGAATAGGCATCCATATAACAACAGAAGTAATGTTTTTTATGTGTTGGGGACACTCTGATGTGGGGACAACCAAGGCATGCATTCCGCTATTTAATATTTATGGCCACAGCTGTGGCTAGGCTATGTATCACATCAGTTTGGTTACAGAAGGAGGCTCCTTCCTTGGAGATGCGGGGGGCTAAATTTTTATAATATCTATAATCTAGAATTTAGTCTCTACTCTCTTGAAACAACCAAAAGACAACATTTGAGCATACAGATATGGGGTCCCATGATCAAGCACACAAAGTGACAAAATAATTCTGTAAGCTGTACTGTGTCTCGGCCTGAGTCTGTTTCTTTTTTTTCCTCGTGGTGTTCTTCTTCTGTACCTTCTTCTGTTATATGCCTTTCCTGTTGTGGTATACTGTTACCTGATGGCCACTGCCCTCTGTATTGTTTCTGTTTTATTTTCATGTTTTGTGCTAAAGTATGTCTATAAGGGATCTATATTAATATTTGTTATGGATTGAAAATGTTTAAATGGAAAAAAAATGGTGTAAGAGAAAACACCGTCCTCAATATGAGGAGTAATTGTTCTCATAGAATTTTCAATTACCTCATAGATTCTTCACTTATTAATACGACCAATTTACAATCAGAGGGAGTGATAGCCTTCGAAACACCAGTTCTGCTATATAACATACTCACTTATAGAGACATTCAGCCAGCCCTCTTCATCTTTTGGTCTTCTATTGTGTAATTCATATTTTTCTTCAGCTCACTACAGTATACAGCATGGGGCAGCGGGTCGTCCACTTCATCCATTGGCCAACTTCACTGTGAGGGGGCAGCATTCTATCCATTCACTAGGAGTACATCCACACACAAAATACTCCTTAAGTACGAGAGACTACTATGATAATGTGTGTTTTGAGACCAAATTATTTTTTGCTTTTAGTGAATATTTTTTCTTAGTTTCTAGTTTTTTAGATAGATGTAGAGGTAAAGCATTCAATTAAGGTCCAGAGATGAAAGTGAAGCAGAGCAAGTACTTCAGCCATGGTGGTGTATTGAAGGATGAAAGAGAGAAGGTGGTGTCTACATTAATATATGTCTGAAAGTAGTAAATTGGTGTCAGATGTAATGGTTTAGTTGAGGTTGGTGTTTGAGTTTCGGAGAAATGTGTTTGTGTGTTATAGAGGGAAACATCCAATACAACGCAGTCATTACAACGACCTACCTTTACAACGCAACTGCCTTTACATCGCATGCCATTACAATGCATGCCATTACAACGCATGTCACTACAACGCATGCCATTACTACACATACCATTACAACGCACGCCATTACAACGCATTATAAGGTAAGTAATGGAGATTTATTTAGTATTAGGGTGGATATGGCTTTTAGGGTACATGGGAATAGTAAATTGTACCCCTACTTTATCCAACACTTTCCCCACTGTTGCAATCACTGGAGTGGGAGTGGTAGTTTTAACCCCTACACTATCCAAAACTTACCCTACTGTTGCACTCACTGGAGTGGGAATAATAATTTGTATCCCTACACTATCCAACACTTACCGTGCTGTTGCCCTAAAAGCATTGTGCATTGTAATGGTATGCGTTGTAATGAAATGCATTGTAATGGTAGTTTTTTTTTTTAATGGTTGTAATGACATGCATTGTAAAATCATGCAGTGTAATGGTAGTTGCGATGTAAAGACTGCGTTGTAAAAGCATGCTGTGTAACGTCATATATTCGGTTATAGGTGACATTGCTTTATGAAAAATAACCTTTTTACAAACAACTCAAATGTTTGAAACACATTTCTGATTTTCTTAAACATGCTAAACACCATGGGCCTCAATCACAAAGGTAACTTACACTTTTGAGTAATTTACACTTTCAAGTAAATTTACTACTTTTTGCTTTTTCACAAGTCTGAGTGTAAGTTATTTTAAAAAAAAGTAGTAAGTCCAGCGCCACACACGGTCAACCACTGGTACTGCAATGCCCTCCCATAGAAATAATATTACATTTAATTATTTAAAAGAGTTACAAATATAAAAAATATTAGGCAAATACATAAAAATGGTATGTATTTATTATTTCATTATACAATTTTGTAATACCTTATTTTTAAATAAAAAAAGAATGACAATAACTTTTATTAAAATATGACTGAATTTGTTTTAATTAACCCTATATGACTTTTAATAATTATTAAGACATAATGTTTTTTTCTTTAGGTGGGAATTATATTTTAATTTAAACTTTAGAAAAAAATAGACATTTAATTTACTGTATTTTAATTATTGAATAATTTACTGCGGCATTACATTAATAAAGTTGTAGCATTTTAATTTTGTTCTGCATTTAAAATAAATATATAAAATGAATTTATATTAATATTTAACATACATTTTTTGTAATATTTGTTTTCAAATTAAATATTTTTTATTGTCTTAATTTCCCCCATGCCTTTATGAATCAGGCCCTTAGTTTTATATTTTAAAAAACTGAAATGATTTACTTCTTGCTCTAACCAGGTGGTATTTTCTGGTGCTCGTTCTGAAACTCTACAAGGTCCGACTTCTAGTATAGTATTCCCCTTTTTACATAGACTTCAGTAAATTGTCCAAATGTTGACTAAGATGGTGCCAATCCTTAGTATCTGAGCAACTGTGTCCCATAGTGATGGCAGGCGTGGGAATACATGTCCAAGTTCAGTAAGAAGATAAAACATGTGAATATAGAACAAACAGTCATATATAAGTTGTGTGTGGACCTGGATTAAATCCTCTCACAAAAGACAACACCATCTTGAATCTGATGGATACTTCTGCATGCAGATTTACTCATCTGTAGAATTATTGCAGTCAGATGGCTGGGAGCATTCCACAGGTGGGGAATCTGCAGTTAGATAGATTATCCACCAGTTATATTGTTAACCCAGATAAGCCGCTTTTTCATTAGGTTTATAAACTAGTCTCTTGCAAAAGACCAGGGTAATCCTATTTTTTAACCACGTGTTCAGAGTAGGTACAATTGTAATCTTCCATGTCATTAGGATACAGAATGTGGCCATTAACATTTCTTTGACAAGTCAGAGTCTCCAATGAGAATTCAAACTTCCAGTTTCATAAACGTCTGTTTTTTCATGGAGCAGTGCCATAGTTGGTGAAATGGGGAATCTCAGGCTTCTCCATAGTGTCACATAAGTTTCACTTTGAGTCCAGAGGTGTGGCAGGCAATTGTAGAACCACAGGGTATAACGTATGTAATTTTTAGGCAGTTCACATCACCAACAAAAGGAGTTTGGTCCTAGACTACGTTTGTACAATTCAGCTGGGTTCCAATGCCAGTCTTGAGGGATTTTGAATTAGTGGAACTTAACGTTGCCTGTCTTGGGCCCCTGTGAAATGGCCATCTGATCAAGCAAGTACCAAATATTCTTTCCATTTTTGGAGAAGAAATTCTTCTAAGAGGATCAGTAGTATTTGACTAATATTGTCTAAGACCACACCTCCTGAACTTCGCCCAGGTCTTGAGACACACAAGTGCTAGTGTCAGAAAGCACTGACCTTGCAGTCTGAATCCAGTGGAACGGATGAATGTTTACACGCTGCTGTGTACCGACAGTAAACCATACAGAGTAGCTGTATGTTGATTAACTGCAGACCAGGGGAAATGGAAATGGGATAAGAAAAAAATAGTGACACCAAATAACATCAATCTGGCTCTTCAATCTACTGGCTAGTGATGTCTATTGGGTAGTAGGGGCTATCTAAATACAAGGTGAATATCTTTAGTACCTACTTACTATATTGAATCAACTATTATTTCTACCGAAACAATAAACCTTCAGATCGGCCTGGGCGGTAAATTCTGTTCCGCTCGCAGAATTTGGGTAATTTTGCGTTCCGCGGAAAATGCGTAATTGCCCAAAATTCTGCGTTCTGCGGCTTCACAGAATTTTTTGCTTGTTTGCATTCTCAAAATGCGTGTTCGCGAGATATTTCCCCCCGAGCACACCAACAGCGTTTGCGAACAGGAAAAAAGCATCGCGAACAAGCAATTCCGCGTGTTCGCGGAATTTCTGCGTGCTCGCAGAGATTTTTTACCGTTACGCGGAGCTTTGCGTAGCGCAACTACGCAAATTCCGCCCACCCCTACCTTCAGAATACGTCCGTGTCTCAGGTTCTCTGTCCCAGATTTCATCATTTCTTATGCAATACGTGGAGCAACTATATTTGTTTTGCTGAGTTGTGCATAAGAGAAAATACAGTACATAGCCATATCTATTTAGATAGTGCTGGCTCTGCATTCATCCCTTGCGCTGGCACTTCAAAAGGCAGCCTTGTGTAACACCATCATCACAGAAGTCTGTGTTCGCTGTCTAGCATAGGATTTGTACTGTGAGCGTACTGTTCAAGTATAAATTCCTATATCTAGAAAAATACCGGATTCCATTCACTGGAGAATTTAAAACTTCTCCTTGTTAGCACCTGCTTCCTGGAGACGTAATGTTTTTTACATAAAGTCTGGTCTGGCTATCTTGGTAGATCGAGCTTGGTATCATAACCTATGTCTTTACACTGATCCATCCAAGTTACACCCAGTAATGCCCCCTTCAAGCAAAGCAATACAAAGCACCTCAAAGCCTCCTGACTTGGAAAGTAAATACCATACACCACTTTGCATTAGTTTGCATCACTGTGCACTGACACAGTGCCTTAATAAATCTGAGCATTTGCTTCTTAATGGAACGCAAATAATACTGAAAACTGGAATTTAAATATCTATGTAATCAATGTTATTTAAGTCCTTGACTTGCTCACTTCTCTGACAAGGTAATCTACTTCTTTCAAGAGTACATGCTGTATGTTGCTGATCTACATTCAAGGTTGTCTTCTCGTTAAACGGTATTATAACTAAGCCTGGGCAAAGCACTACGCTACGCTCGCGTAGTTTGCGAAGTTCGCGCTACTTCGCACTACGCGAATTGCACGTAGCACAGTGCGAACACGCGTAGTGTTGCGTAGTGCTGCGGTCATTTTTTGCTTGCTCGCGGTCCTCAACGTCAACTTGGCGACCGCGAGCAAGCAAAATGACATCCCGGCGAGACTTTTTCCTTGTTCGCGATCAGCAACATCAAGTTGGCGATCGCGAGCATGGAAAATAAACCTCCCGGCGAGATTCCCAATGCGATGAGGTCAGGTTTCTCATTGCGAGTGGTCGCGTATGCTCGCGACCACTCGCGATGAGAAACTACCAGTTCGCGTTGAGAAAGCTGCCGCTCGAGTAAAAATCTACTCGAGCAGCAGAAAACTACAGCTCGCACTGTGCAAGATGCCATTTTCAATGATTGCACTGTGCCGGTTGCTTGTCCGCACTGTGCAATCATTGAAAACGACATCTGGCACAGTGCGAACAAGGTACTTCGCGAACTACGCCCAGGGTTAATTATAAATAGGGCTCCTGGTTTTATGTTATATATTTTTTGTCATTTCCGTCTGTATTTATCCATATTTATTTTTTGTCAACTTTATCTGTATTTATCCATATTTATTACGGGTTTTGTGAAAAAGTAAAAGCTGAAACTGGTATATTTCCACATTCATTTAACCAATACATATGCAGTCATGCTTGAATGCCTTCTAGGTTTCAGTGATATGAACACCTGCAGAAGATCAATCAATGCACTTATATGAAAATATGCACATTTCAGTATCAGCCTTGTGCATAGCTGCTGCTGTTTACTAAAATTCCTTTCTTTTTGATCCCCCTTACCTATCAATCCACACAGTTATTGACCTGGTAGTCATGGCAAAGTGTATTTAGAATCACTCAAAAAGCATCCAATTTCCGTTTTTATCCACATTTAAAAATAAGTACAGACAAGAAAATAAATGGTTTTCTGTCTGTATTTATCTGTAAAAATCAGTAAAACGACCCTGACAGGGAGGACCCCTCTGTGGGTGGGGGATCACTTGCCAGAGGTTAAGGGGCTCGTGGGCTTCAGGGGCTGGAAATTAATTGGGATAGAATATTTAGGCGACGTCTGGAAAGGAGATGCCCCCAGATCCTTCGAGTACCTCCAACAAGAATACCAATTGCACGACTCCCAGCGCTTTCACTACCTTCGCCTCATGCATGCCCTGCAATCCCATGTGAGCCCTGACGCTTCCCTCCCAAAATATTCTCCCATGGAGGACAGGCTTCTGCTGGATCCCATCCTAGGCAGGCCAACGGCCACTATTTATCGTAAACTCATAAACAATATGCCTGACCCGCTGGTGTCCCTGAGGGAGAGATGGGAGGGGGATATTGGTCGCCTCGAGGATGACGACTGGCAGGATGCCTTGCAAAGCCCACACGAAGTTGCCATTCAGATAAGGTTCCGCCTCGTACAGCTTAAAATTATGTATCGGGTGTATTACCCGCGAACTCATCTTTTCACATGGGGCAGGAGCCTGTCCCCATTATGCGCGCGGGGATGTCAGGGGGAGGGGACATTTTATCATATCCTCTGGGACTGCCCGAACATAGTACCCTTTTGGACGAAGGTAGCGCGTACAATGTCGGACGTGGTGGGCTCGCCGGTCCCAGTGGAGCCCAAATGGCTTCTTCTCATGATCAAAGGACCCACAGATTGGTCCACGTATCACGAGATCTGGTTTGCAATGGCGGCCGGGGTAGCGAAACGCAACATTGCCAGTTGCTGGGGGGCGCAGGCGCCCCCACAGTGGGACCAGTGGCTCAGGGATTTGGACTGGTGTCAGAGGGCAGAGGAAACGATATATAAGGCCTGGGGCTGTGTGAAAAAATTGAAAAAGGTGTGGGGACCGTGGAGGAGGTATCGTGCTGCCCGGAGGGGGGGTGGGGGGTCAAGTATAATTCAGCCGTTGTTCAGTTCTGATGACTTGTAATTGTACCATGCACAAGAGTTACTCGCTATGCCTTGCAACTTTGGTTGTATTCTGTATGAGACCATGAGCAAAGTTAATAAAAAGATTTATAAAAAAAATCAGTAAAACGGCAAACAGGGAGCCTTAATTATAACAAACACACACCAGAATTATATTGCTACCACGTATAGAGATTAGTCTATTTCCTTAACATCCACCAATAACTTAAATGCAGTATGTGCATCATGAATATTTCTAGTCAATACAAAAAGAAGAAGGGCCTTTGCATTTCCTACCAGAAAATAGGAGCCGATAATTTGCAACAAAATATTGATATGTACCCTCTAAGATGACTTAATATCAGCGTTTCAAACTTAATTTCCAAACATCATTTAAATCCTTAGAATTCTTCTCTGTGCCCATCTTCAGTTTCCAAACACTCCTGTAAATGAAAACAATCTCCACAAGTTCTGGTGTCAAGGTCTTGACTGATTAGCAAGGACGGTGTGAATCACAAGTAAATTTATCCCTGATAACTTCGAAATGGCCTCTACCATTTCCACATGCCAAATGTTTAGTGGTCTCATGGGAAATGTAGTTTTCCTCCGGGAGCAAATGCGTAGTGTGTTCTCCAGAGATGCAAAGCTGATCGCCAAACGGTTGCCCACATTCCGGGACTACTGCCTGTCTATCGTTCTCCAGAATAAACATAGTAAATGTGAGTTTGAAGTATTGCACTCTGGTACTCTCGAAGCACAGATCAATGCACATCATGACAAATGTAGAGGTTAACAAAAGCCATGAATCACGACCTACAGTAAGGCTGAGAGAATGAAGGTATCGCCAGCACTGAAAGTGCAGCAAGGTGTAGTTTTCAGTTTCTCTTCTGCAGCAGTATCTTGTATGTTGTTTATTCCCCAGTAATAGAAGGGCGCATTGAGGCCTCTTAATCTGTGGATGCCCATGTTCTGGAGTATCAAATGCCATTTGGAAGTCAGTGAATATAAATAGCACACTGTTAGCAAACTCAGCCGGAGCAATTCAGTGCATGTGAATCAATGCTACACTATGTTGCGTTTTGTCATTCCTACAGCAGTATGTTCTTCTGGTCATAGCCATGTAGGGTAGTTTGCGCCTTCCAGATCACGGTAAAACCGGTATGTCAGTTTGTAGACTGTAACTGTTGCTCCAGTTTGGCTGTCTACCTGCTCCAGGAGTTGCTGTGGCATTCACAAAGAGACCATATACAAAGCATAATTTAAGCTTGTGCGTAGTTGGCATGCATGTTAAAGGTTTGTACTCAGCTCTCAATATGCATGACCAATAAGAAAAGTAGGCATTCATGGAGTGTAACAAGGGATGGCTTTTAACTGCAACCTGCAAACATACTTCTAAAGGGGATGGGACTAGGGAGGAGTAAGAGGGGTTTGGGATGGGTCAGAGAGGGGATAAGGGAGGGATGCCAAACATCCACATAAAGTAAGCCAATTGCTTTACTCAAGGGTAGAAGACATACAATTTAGGGCCTAATTTAATTGTTGGCACCCGCCAAATTTAGAAATGACTGCCAAGCAAGTGTCATTTCTAAATCATTGGCAGGAATCATTGTCACAGCGGTTCCTGTCAATGCTTTTTGCAGTTTGGTGCATGGCTATGTCAACATGACAGAACCTTGCACCAAACTGTTTTTCTTTTCTATTTTTAAAAAGAAAATCCCAAAGGATGAATTTTTTTTGAAGATGATAAAGATAATGCCTAACTCGTCAGTTAGTGTTTTGTACTGTCCCTTACCACCAGGATTCGCCTGGTGTTGACAGACAGTAAAAAACAGCTGTATGCCCGCCCATCCTAACTGCGCAGACAGACTTCTCCTGTATTGTATCTTTTATAGATTCACATGCTTAAATCTTCCCCGTTGTTATGGTGAGTCCCACGGCAACAGGTAAAATAGCAGTACTGAAAACATCACCATAGAGCTCCATAGAAAAGAAAAGTACAATTTAGTAGCCTTTCAATCGTATTTTATAACATCCAAAGTTCAGCCAATCACAGCAGACCTCAGAGTACCCTTCCCCTATAGAGCCACCATATCTCAGATTTCTTATGCACATTGTGTGATAGGGAGTCTCTCTCAGCTCTGCTCAGTGACAGTGTTCTCTCTTCATTTTGTGACCTCCGTCTTTCAGTTTCTGCTACATTCAAGGAATTCCTGAACTGTGCCAGAGCCTAAAAAGGGCGGTTTAGGCCCTGCAAGACCTGTGGGAAGTGTAGGCTGTTCTCAGAAGACCCCACAAACAGTGCCTATATTGCCTTTACCCTGACCATAAACCCAGGAAATGCAAATATTGCTGCACTTTTTCAGCCAAGACCCTACTGGACATGGAGGGTAGGCGGCTCTTCTGGCTCCAAAAGAAGAAGGCTGCCTCAGACTTGGGGTCTGAACCTGAGGAAAAAGTGCATTCTTCCTCTAGAAAGAGAAAGGAAGACGGCTCCTCTTCTCATGATGGGGACTCAAAAAGTCCCAGGAAAATGATAAATGTAAGGTGAAACCCCACAGAAAAACCTCAGGCAGAGACTTCAAAATATTTTTCAGCGCCAGCTTCTGCTCCACTAACTCCTTTCAGAGACTATTCATCTCGTCAGTCGACGTCTTCGTTGTCCATGATTCAGACATCTACGTGAAAAACGGAGATTTCTGCAATGTCGACGGCCTCATCGTCGACGGCTACTACAACAATGGTCCAAACATCTATGGCAGCAGCAGCGGCAGGTTCGCAACTAACATTGTCGAAGAGACCATCACCACCGATGAGGATTTCGCCATCGACCACCACTCCCCCCGATGGCGGTGGCTCCGCAGACGAAGATCGTCCATGAAAGTTCGATGGTGTAGCAGACGGCTATATCGGCGACAGCACCTTTGTCGAGCCTGTCGATGTGCCCATCGACAGAGGGAAAAAACAGCTTCCTGCATCCCAAGCTAATAGAGGATTATTCTAAAAATGTTCCCTTTGCCTCCAGCTCGTCTATTGGACTTTGAGGAGTCTGAAGATGAAGGTTTGTTTGGTCCTACATATAGTTCATCACAATTAAGGGTCAAATGTCAAGACTCAGATGATGAGGACATGATCCATCCTCTTACCTTGCAGGGAAATATTTGGGGGATAGAGTTCCTTCCTCTGTGCAGCAGCCTGATTCCTCCTTGGAGCGTTACCCCTATGATGACTGGGAGGAGGAATGCTATCACTTTAGGGAACCATCAGTGAATGTTCCAGTATCCTTAGTGTCAGAATTACGTCATTTGATTGATGGTTTTTATAGACGTTTTTCCAGATGCTAATGGTCCTCAATAGCATCTGTCTCCTCAAGAGGCTCCTATTGATCTGGCCAAAGTACTCCTAAATCCATAAGTTAAAGGGTATTGCCTCCACCGATAATCATCACGGAGGACACAGAGGATGCGGTGCAGCAACAAATGGAAGAAGGTGCGATCCATACTGACGTGGATGTTCATGATGAATGGGATGATTATACAGCCTCCATGTCACCATCTCCTATTCCACCTTCTGTAGATTCTCCACCTGCAGACATCGGTGGATTTCACAATCTTTTAGAGCGTGCCTCCAAGCGCTTTTTCTCTACCAATGCCGACTAAATAATAGACTGAATGCTTTTTGTATGACTTCAAACCAGGCACTTAGCGTTCCATCAGAGCAATCCACATATTGAATTTTTTGTGGCAAGAGGGCCTCAAGCTCATGAAAACCTGCTTCCATTCCAGCGGTGATTCCAAAGCTTGATAAAAACTACAAGGCCCCTGACAACTGGTCATCCTACGCAGGACTCAGTCATTATGCAAGCAGCACAGAGGAGAGCTAGAAATATATCACCTCCATGTACAGTGCCACCAAACAAAGAAGGTCATCAGCAGCCACCTCCATTAGAGCCTCCAATACTATGGCCATCTTAGGGAGATATCACCGACAGATTTGGTCGGGCATTTCCGCAAAGTATCTTCCGGAAGATAAAAAGAAGGAGGCTAAGGACAATCTTTCAGAAGGGGAAAGAGTATCTTCAGACCTCATTGAGATCATTATGGATGTGTCATCCACCGCTTTTCGCCAGATGGCAGGAGCAGCGGTGCTGCGTCGTTAGGGTTGGCTGAGGGTGACTACCTTCCTTCTAGAAGTACAGGCCAAGGTATTTTATATGCCCTTTGATGGAGAGTGCTTGTTTAGTAAGCACATAGACAAAGCACTATGGTCCATAAAATTGGACTTAGACACAGCTAAGTTGCTAGGCAGTCTCCAGCAACGTCGCTTTTTAGCCCTTTCGAGGTAGAGTTCAGGGGCAGTACCTATCTCGGCCGCAATTCCAACAGCGATACCAACCTTATCTGCAAAATACCTACTAACCATACAACCAGTCTTTCAGTTCCAACACTGCTCAGTCTTATTCAAGACCAACTGGATGTAAGAGGAGCAATCTGCCAAAGATCCCAGGACTCCAATAGGAGTCAATGAGAATTGCCAAGCCCCTCCCACCACAGTCTCACTGCAATTTAGTCCCGCCTTCTGAAAATTCTCGGTTTTAGATATCTTCCAGCATGGTCACACCCTGGAATTCGTTCAGCATCCTCCAATTGTCCCAACTTAATCATCTTCCCCAATATCAAAAAGGAAATAGGATCACTTCTTTTAAAGAATGCCATAGAGGAAGTAACCCTCAACCAGCGCAATTAGGGGTTTTATTAACACGTTTTCCTCATCAAGAAGAAGACAGGAAAATGGAGGCAGGTCATGGACCTCAGGTTGCTGAACAAGTTCCTCAAAAAACAATCCTTCAGGATGCTCTCTCTCCCGGAGATCCTTCTTCCCATAGAAAAGGGGATTATCTGTCTTCTCTCAATCTCCTCGATGTTTATTTCAATATTCCCATACACCCCAAGCATCGAACATTTCAAAGGTTCGAAGTAGCAGGATGCCATTACCAATTCAAAGTGCTTCCCTTCGGTTTAAAATCTTCTTCCAGGGTCTTCACTAAATGCATGGCCCAGATAGCATCTTTCCTAAGACGTTCAGGTCACCAGGTGTTTCCCTACCTTGATGACTGGTTAATAAAATCTCCGAATTATCAGGTGGTAAAAATTTCAACTCTAACCTGTGGGAATCTCTTCTAGTCTGTAGGGCTTTGTCTCGGTCTGGAAAAACCACCCCTCATTCTGTGCAAATCTCTGACTTTTCTGGGGGCATGCCTCGACACGGATCATGGCAAAGCCTTTCCCACTCACAAAAGAATATTACGTATTCAGGATACGACACAGCTTTTCTCATCAAAAAAGGTTGTTTCTGAGAGAATATACAAGTCCATGCTGGGGATGTTGGCTTCTTGCATCCCGCTAATCCCCAATTGCTATCTCTGCATGCGACCGCTGCAGGAGCAGTGGACTCAATCTCAAGGATTGTTCAATGACATGAGATTCACATTTCGTCAGCAATGAGAGCGGCAATGTGCTGGTGGATGATCTAGGAAAACTTTTCACAAGACCTCTCCTTCAGTCACACTGTGCTGCAGCTGGTGATGACCTCGGATGCGTTGATGAATGGATGGGGAGCTCACCTTCAGGAATTTCAGGTTCACTGCAAATGGTCCAAGCAGGAGGACGAATGCCACATAAACCTTTCTAGAGCTCAAGGAGGTATTCTTGGGCTTGAAAGCTTAACTGCCGATAATCCAGGGTTCGTCTGTCTACGTCAGGATGGATAATACTGCCACCACGCTCTACCTTTGAAAGCAATTTGGCACAAGATCTCAAGCGCTTTCCCTTAAGGCTCAACAGATTTTGGATGGCTTCTTGCCAACCACATCTCCTTGTGGGTGGAACAAGTGCCAGGAGTCCACAATGAGGGGGCCGACTCTCTCAGCAGGGTTTCCAAGAAAAGTCAGGAATGGGAGCTCAACGACCAACAGCTGCAGGTGGTCTTCCAGTCCTGGGACGATCCAACATTAGATTTGTTTGCTATGTCCCTCAACAAAAAGTGCGCTCTTTTCACAAGTAGGAATCCTCATCGTGCATCGTGGATTGATGCCTTTCAGTTTTCATGGGTGGCGATGTTTGCCTACGCCTTCCCCCCTTTTCCTCTCATCCCTCGAGTCCTTCTAAAAATAAAGCAGGAGCCATGTCGGCTCATCCTCATTGCCCCCAGGTGGGCAAGGCAGTTCTGGTACACCGAGCTGTATCGCCTATCAGAGTTTGCTCCGATTCTTTTTCTTCCAAATGAAAAATCGTCTCTGCATGAACCGGGGCCAAGTGGTTCATCCGCAAATTACCTCTCTTCCCTTGTCGGCTTGGCTCATCACCACGCTGAATTTGGAGATTTGAGCATATTAGAGGAATGCAAATCAATATTGCAGAGGTCTCAAGCTCTTTCCACACTCAAGTGTTACATGGCCAAATGGAAGAGATTCGGTACATGGTGTCATTGCATCCATTTTCATCCAATCTGGAGCAGGTGCTGCCGTATCTCTTGCACCTAGCCAAACAGGGCTTTCGCATTGTTCGATAAAAGTTCACCTTGCTTCAATATCTAGATATAGAAGATGTTCGGACCAATCTTCCTTTTGGTCTCATAGACTTATCAACAAATTTATGAAACAACTTTTTAGAGCTTTCCCACTTATTAAACCTCATCCAGTACTGTGGCAGCTAGAATCAGTTTAGTTGCAGCTTATGCAACCACCATTTGAACCGGTGCACTAATGCGAGTTGAAGTTTCTTTCTTGGAAGGTGGCTTTTCTTTTGGCCATTATGTCAGCTAGGTGTATCAGTGAAATCCAGGCTTTCACCATAAAAGAGCCATATCTTCAGTTTCTGCCAGACATGGTTATCCCACGCACTAATCCTGCTTTCATACCTAACGTGCCTTCAACTTATCACCTCAGTGAGCCTATTGTTCTACCTATGTTCTTTCCTAATCCGTCCTCGGAGGCGGAGAGAGCTTTGCATTCACTGAACATTAAACTTTGTTTGAAGTTGTATCTACAAAGTACGAAGGTTTTTCATAAATTCTCTCAAGTATGATTAAAGAATCGTGCTCGCAGCGGAGCCCACTGGAGGGTGTAAAATTACTCTGACATGAACTATGTGTCCCAGCATGCATTGGGGAGGTAAAGAAAATTCACGCACTAAGCAAAACCCACTGGGGCCATGCTGTGAATGATCAGAGCCATCTGCTGTGTGCATAACTAATCATCCATGACTAAGAGGCAGGAGCCTCGAAACGCGTCGGAAGGAACACTAATGATGAATGCTGTTGCTCGTTTCTTTCCTGAATAAACCTTTGGTTTCCTCCAATTTGTGTGCGCTCTCAATTGCTCTGGGCACTTTGGACAACAAATAAACTACACGGCAGCCCTGCCGTGGAGAGCTGCGCCATCTTTTATTTGAAGAGGCTGTGAGTCGGAACTTTGCCATGACTCACCGTAGCACTTTGGAGGAGGATAAAAATGAAACTTGCTTCAGTTTCAGAGCCCACTGGAGGGCAATAATATGATTAAAGAAACGTGCTCGCAGCGGAGCCCACCGGAGGGTGTAAAATTACTCTGACATGAACTATGTGTCCCAGCATGCATTGGGGAGGTAAAGAAGATTCACGCACTAAGCAAAACCCACTGGGGGTATTTAAGGAGCCATGCTGTGAATGATTAGAGCCATCTGCTGTGCGCATAACTAATCATCCATGACTAAGAGGCAGGAGCTTCGAAACGCATCGGAAGGAACACTAATGATGAATGCTGTTGCTCGTTTCTTTCCTGAATAAACCTTTGGTTTCCTCCAATTTGTCCAATTTGTGTGCGCTCTCAATTGCTCTGGGCACTTTGGACAACACATATATATATATATATATATATATATATATATATATATATATATATATATATATATATATATATATATATATATATATATATATATAATTCCATGTTGCTTTTGCTTTATGGTATTTCTCTTTTACGTCATGGTCATTCTCTGGTGTTATTGCTGGTATCCTGCTTACTGGTCGGATTCAAGCATGTGAATATATAAAAGATACTGAAGTACTGGTTATTTTAAGCCCAGCGATGCAGGGGAACACACCCTATGACTTCGGGGTTCTTCCTGTTTCAGACCTACAGAAACACAGAGTCTTCTGGGTGAAGTCAAAGATCAGTTTATTGGCTGCAGACCAATTACAGGTATCCTAGAAGTACAACAGCGTGTATTTTCTCAGGAGACTGCTGAAAATCACAGAAACGGGCTTCTTCTTAAATACAAAATATCCTGCCTCAGGCATACATTCCTAGGTTTATGGCATGGTCATTTAAAGTATACATTACAAACGAAAAGGCAGAGTCATGATGACCATCCCACATTCCAGTTAAGCCAGCCCGTAATTATTTACACAGCAAGGTTCAGATCCCACATCAGATATCGATAGGCCCCAATAAACATGAGCATCTCCTGTTTTGGGAAACAAGCCATAAAGCAGGAACATTCAGGTGTGAAAGAGATTAGCTGGAGGCTTGTGTAGGATGAAAAGACTTTATGGTGTGTCAAGCCCTGATGCTAATCACAGGTGGCCAGAGGACGGGGAACTCGTGAGACCAGTTTGACCTGGGGCAGCGGAGCCAAGCTGCCCAGGTCACAGAAAAGTCAAAGAAAGGCACATGTGCTCAAAAAGGCCCGTATTCGCTTCATGCTATATAGCCTATGTGAGGGCAACCATAAGATGGCCACCGATAAAAAATGGAACCCACGTAGTGATGTGAAATAGCGTATACACAGTGCATTCATAGCTAAAACGTTACAAAAAGCACTTGTACATACCGCATTAACCATTCGCGGTTCACTATTACCGGGATAGACAGGGGTAGGGCCCTGCCTCCTACGCGGTCCCAAATTCTAGAGTACGACAATACAATACTGGGGAAGAGCGCTAGGTGGTGCTAACCAAGATGGCCGCACCGATGTGAGGCTCCTGATGCTTGACCCCTCGCATCCGCCCTAAATCCGTATACCGACGTCCTAGAAGCGATCCAGAGGTCGTCATCCGCAGAGGAGCTGCTGCGCCACACTCAGTGCTGTTTCCGGGCGATTTCCTGGAACCGGGGCCGAGATCTGAGGCCCATTCGTCACGCCGGCGTGAGGGACGCATCCGTCTGGTTCCAAGGCAGGCACTGTGAGCTATGCGAGTCCCGCGGCGCCCTGGGAGGAGAGAAGGCCGTGTAGCCGGCGGCGGCCTGCCGCCCATCGCGGGAGCCCGAGGGGGTGAACCCCTGCCCTCCGCGGACCACAAGTGAGCTGGAGGGGGTGACGGTTGGTGGGGCGCCCCCGGAGCTGGCACGGGGCGGAGGACCAGGACCTGCTGTGGCCCTGCAACGCAGGTGGACCGGTCCGAGTGGCGCAGGCCTGCGCGGGCAGCCGGATCTGGCCTTGCTGGGACTGGCGCCCATTCTTCATCTGCACCGCCGGCTGGGAGCTCACGCCGGTGAGGGAAGACGACTCCCCCCTGGTCTCCCCCACCCTGTCTTGTGTGTTGGACGGGGGAGCCTCTGTCCGGGCGCTCGGCCGAGCGGCGGCATCCTGCCATGCCCTGAGAGTGGACGCAACGCGAGAGGTGAAGGCGCTTCGTGGGCACAAGCAGCGGCGGCCGGCGTGAGAGGTTGAGTCTGGCCTTGCTGACGATGGAGCCCGCCCTCATCCTGCACCACCGGCTGGGAGTCGCTGCCGGCGAGAGGGGGGGCGCCCTTTCCCCCCCCCCCCCGGATTTCGCCCATCCTGGCCGGACGGGGCCCTCCGTCTCTGCTGCCGACCGGGCGGAGACGTCCCGGCCCTGCCCCGGAGGAGGTCCTGCTGTCGGTCAGGGACCGGGGGCGAGTGCTGGGTGGTCCCACTGCACGTGACGAGCCTGCAGGCCCAGCGCAGGAGGCAGTGGTGCGGCGGACCTGGGGCCGCGCTTCAACTGGCGACGACTGCGAGTGTGGGCCGCGGCAAGGAGGCCGCTGCGAGGTGAGAGAGAGGCCCGGCCCAGATCATAGCGGGGAAGTGGCATACCCGACGGACTCCTGGCCTCCCCCCATTGGGGGAAAAGACGTGTCTCTATCCTTCCTCTCTCCCCAACCCTTCGGTCCTTGGCCCTGCACCGGAAGGCTAATTGACTGACGGGCGTGGCCGGCAGGCGGTCCGCCGTACCAAGCCTAGGGACCGGCACATACACCCCGGACGCCGCCATGGGCAAGGACAGGGGCACCAAGCCGGCGACAACATCCCACCAGACAAAAATCGACCAATTTGCGAGCCTGGACCCGCCGGGTGCGAGCAGAGAGGCGGCGCCGGCTCCAAACAAAGACCTGGCCGACATCTTGCAGGCCATCAGCGCCTCCCGAACGTCCTTGGAAGGGATGGTCGGGGAGGTGAAGATGGACGTTACACTCCTGCGGCAGGACCTCCGCAACGCCACGGCCCGCATCACGGAGACGGAATCACGGATCTCGACGGCGGAGGATGACATCCGCCAGCTACAGGACCAAGTCCGGGAGCTTACGACCCACTCCAAGGAGCTGCATCGGCGGGCAGAGGACGCCAAAAACCGAGCCCGCCGCAACAACCTTCGCCTGGTGGGCTTTCCGGAGGGGGTCGAGTCTGGCCGAACCGATGACCTACTAGACGCTTGGTTCAAATCTTGGATGCCGGCGGCCAGCTTGTCAACCTGGTTCGTGGTGGAGAGAGCGCACCGGTCACTGGCAGCCAAGCCTCCGGTGGGGGCCCCCCCGCGCCCCTTCCTTCTGAGGATCCTCAACTTCAGGGACAGAGACGCTATTCTGCGGGAGGCGCGGGTGAAAGGCCCCTTGTCCTTTACCAACCACACCATCATGATCTTCCCCGATTACACCCGGGAGGTCCAAGAACAACGCCGATCTTACACGGAGGTGAAGCAAAAGATGCGCTCCATGGGCCTCCGCTACCAACTTCAGTTCCCGGCCCGCCTCCGCGTTGTTTTCCAGGGCAAGACTCTATTTTTTGACACTCCCAGGGCAGCATGGACCTGGCTCACCGAAGAAAGACCTTTGCGCCAGCCCGGGCGGGTGTCGCCCGTCAATATGCTTCAGGACTGAGATGCAGCCAGGCTTCCGCGACCACGACGCAGGAGGCGCACGCAATCCCGGCGACGCCGAGGTGCGGCAGCAGCTGGGACACGATCCGCGAGCGTGTCGGGGAGGGGAACGAGAGACTCCTCCGCCTCATCCGGGACGTCCTCTCATGCAGCTGGGGGATCTCAGCGCCGCCCATCTCCCCTGCCGGATCAGTCTCCGACCCCCCTCAGAACGCATATAGACCTTTCCGACCTCTCCCGCAGCCCTGCCCTGTGACTTTCCCTTTTTTTTTTCTCCATGTTCTGCATTGACAGGGGGGGGCGGCGACCTGGTCCCGCTGCGGGGGCAACGAACTCTGCGGTCTCCCGCTCTTACGTAGCAACCTAGGACAAGACACTTAAATCCGTACTTCAGGAGGGGTCCACCACGCTCTTTACACCCGAGCGCTCATGCTTGGGGCCTTGTAGTTGTCAGTTAAAGTTAGGGCAACAGATGCTTCCTTTCTCGAAGCATAGGGTGGGGGGTGGGGGGTCGGGGTGGGTGTTAGTTGATTGTTCCTTCTTGGGAGGGTGTTCTTTTTAGTTTGGGTTTGCTTCTCACTGGGCCTATCACACAGCAGCACACTGCGAATGCCACCACGTGGCTCCATACAGCACATGCTCCCCGTCCCCTCCCTGCGCTTCCCGGCGCCCCCCTGGTCGTTCCCCCAGCGCGACTTGCTTCCATGGATGACCTAGCCCCCAAGGCCCAGCTGCGCATCCTGTCCTGGAACGTGAATGGCCTGTTGGATAGGCTCAAGCGCACCGCAGTCCTTAAATATGCCCAGCGAGCAGAGGTAGACTTGCTCATGCTTCAAGAAACCCACCTCCTCGGTGAGAGATGTCCCTTTCTGGCACGCTATGGGTATGATTGGGTGTGGCACTCTGGGTTCTCACGCAGCTCCCGAGGGGTCGCCATCCTGCTGCGCCGCTCCCTCCCCTTTGTCCTTACACAGGCCACCCATGACCCTCACGGAATGGGGATTTCCGTCTGCGGCACACTCGAGGGTAGGCCGGTCAGCTTCCTGTCGCTCTATGCGCCACCCTCTGGGTTGTCGCAGGCTTTATCTCACGCTGCGTCTCTGCTGGCAACCTTCCCTCTGGGTACTGCTGTTCTTGGAGGAGATTTCAATGCCGTCTCGGCCCCTCAGCTGTACTCGTCAGGACTGATTTCGGACTCCCGCGCCGCGCGAGCAAGGCAGCTGGCGGGTTGGGCAGAGGCTCAGGGCTTATGCGACGCATGGAGGACTTGGCATCCACACACACGTCAATACACCCACACTTCGGCCGCCCATCACTCCCATGCACGTATTGACGCGATCTTCGTCCCTCCCGCCGATTGCGTGGGCATCCAAGATGTCCGTATCCTCCCCAGAGGGATCTCAGATCACTCTCCGGTCCTCCTGAGTCTGGGCCCTCCACCCCGCACGGCTCGTCAGATGTAGCGCTTTAATGCTTGGTTCCTTCAGGATAAGACACTTCGTAAGGCGGTGGGATCCGAGCTGACCCAGTACTACTGTAACAACGAGGGTTCGGTCTCCTCGGCGGGCACCCTTTGGGAGGCCTGCAAGGCTACCATTAGAGGCGCTGCCAAGGCGCATGTGGTACGGCAACGCCGGGAGCAGCTGCAGCAGCTCACCGCCTGTGAGGCCCGGGCGCTGCGGCTGGAGCAATCTCTCTCTGAGCTCGGGGACCCAGCCGGGACTCGGCAGCTGCGGCTTCTTCGCGATGAGATTCGTCAACGATCACTTGACGCGGCCAAGCTTCTCTGGCAGTCTTCGCTAGCGAGAGTGTACGGGTGGGGCGATAAGAATGGCGCGTTGCTACATCGCCTGGCCACCTAACCCAGGGCATCGCGCATCATTCCGGCGATTGCCGACTCCGACGGCGTGCTCCAGTCCTTTTCCATGGCGATAGCGGACGCATTCGCCCAGTTTTACTCTCGGCTTTACCGGGCCCGAGCACCGGATCTTTCCCTGGCCACTCTGCTCGCGACTAGTAACGTACGACTCAACCGGCTTAAGCCGGGAGAATGGGAAAGCCTGGAGGCACCCATTTCCCTTGAAGAAATTGGGGAAGCGATAGGGCGTACGTCCGCTGGGAAGACCCCGGGACCCGACGGCTTCCCTCAGGAATTCTATGCCACCTATAAAGATAGCCTGGTCCCGAGGTTGCGAGATCTCTTTGTAGATGCGATTAAGAACGGCTCATTCCCCCCGGAAGCCGACATAGCCACGATTGTGGTGTTGCCCAAGTCTACGCCGCCACCCACTGACAGAGCGGCTTACCGGCCGATCTCTCTTATTAACACCGACATCAAGCTCTACGCGGCTGTCCTGGCCCAACGGCTCCGGCCCTTTTTATCGAGCCTGGTCCACCCGGACCAATGTGGTTTTATGCCCGATCGGGGCACTCGCCATTGCCTACGCCGCCTCCACGTGGCCCTGGCTCACCGCCACCGCTTAACCCCATATCTCGCTCTCCTGCTCGCCGATGTCGAAAAAGCTTTCGACTCGGTTGGGTGGGCCTACTTGTTTGATGTCCTGACCCACATGAGTTTCGGCCCTAAGTTCTTGGGAATGGTACGGGTCCTCTACGCACGCCCCCGTGCCAGGGTATTGGTCAACGGGGCGCCGTCTGGGCCATTTCGGATCGGCCGGGGGACACGGCAGAGGTGCCCGCTGTCGCCCCTTCTCTTCGCGCTCGCGATGGAACCCCTTGCTGCCTTGATCAGAACTGACCCTTTCCTTCAGGGCTGGGAGTGGCCGGGCCTGGAGGCTGACAAAATCGCCCTCTACGCGGACGACGTCCTGCTGTACCTTGGAAATCCGGTGCGCTCCGGACCTCGTGCAATGTACATCTTGGGCCGCTTTGGCCGAGCATCTGGCCTGTATTTAAACTCGCGGAAATCGGTTCTGGTGCCTTTGCACCCCTCCCGGGAATGTTTCGAATGGTAGGATACTATTCCCCTCCGCCGGTTGTCCTTTAAATATCTGGGCATCTGGGTCTCCCTTCTCCCGGAACTGAGCTGGGCACTTAACGTGACCCCCCTGGTTAAGAAGGCCAAGGCGGATCTGGCGAGATGGCACTCGCTACCCCTCAATCCGTTGGGGAGGGTGGCCCTCTACAAAATGATGATTCTTCCCCGGTTCCTTTATGTGCTGCAAAACACTCCCCTATCCTTTCCAAGACCTTGGTTTCGTGAGCTTGACGGGATGGCGACCAGATTTCTTTGGGGTGGTGGGAGGCCGCGGTTGGCTCTATCGTTATGCCGCCTGCCCACCTTTGATGGGGGTCTGGGCATGTCCAATCTCTACCTCTACTACCTGGCCACCCGCCTCCTGGTCATCCACGACTGTTTTGGGGGGGGATGGTCCGACCCGGCCTACAGGGTGGAATTAGGGGACCTGGGTTTCTCCTGTATTCAAGGCCGCCTGTACGGCCCCCCATCCCCGCCTCCTGCCCGGATATTACTAAAGCAATATTCCTGGCCTGGCGAGCGGCGCTCCGCCACACCCGATGGACTGGGAAGCTTACCCGCGTCACCCCCCTATGGCATGGGACATGGTTGCGGGAGGTTACGGAACTAGAGGGCTTTAAATCGTGAGATCTACTCGGCATTTCCCAGCTGGGAGATGTCTGGCGGGGGGGGCGTATGTGCTCCTATCCCGAGCTGCAGGCGCGCTTCTCCCTCCACTCATCCCAATTTTATAAATACCTTCAAATACGCCATGCCATACGCACTTACAACCCACTGGACGTTAGGCTGCCGGATCACAGCCCACCGGAGGCTCACGTCATGATGGGTAACCTGGGGAGGGGAGGCATTTCCAGGATCTACCGTTCCCTCATCAACAGCACCCCTACATCCCTGAAGGGCCTTAAGGAACGATGGGAGGGGTGGGTGGGTCCCCTGGATGAGACCGACTGGCGGGATGCCCTTATGGCCCACAGACTGGTGACGGCTTCCCCCAAACTGCGGCTTATCCAAATGTATTCCCTGCACAACGCTTATCTCACACCGGCTCGACTACACCGTGCGGGCCTCTCCGCTGACGCAGCTTGTCCCCGTTGTGGCTCTGAGCCGGCCGACTTCATTCACATGGTGTGATCTTGCCCGGAACTGGGGGGGTACTGGAGGGGCATAGAAACCGAACTCACAGAGGTCCTAGGGTGGGAGGTGCCACATGACCCTAGACACACCCTACTAGGAATCACTGACGGCCTGGATGGCACACGCCCGGAGAAGTTATTCCTCATGACGGCCTTAATGGTAGCGAAGCGTGACATTGCAGCGGCATGGAAGCAGCCGCAGCCGCCTAGCCTGGCCAAGTGGAGCACCGGGGTGGACTGGTGTGCGACACAGGAACAAACTCTTTATCAGGCAAGGGGTTGCCCCAAGAAGTACCGAAGGGTCTGAGGGAAATGGCTGGGCAACATACCATGAAAGTGCTGTTTAGAAGGAGGGGAGGGCCGGGGGGGGGGCGGGTTTCGGGGGGAGGGCGGGACTATGGTGCGTTTTCATGCTGTGTAGCTGTGTGGTGGTGGTTCAAAGGGCCCAAAAGTTTTTCATGTTGTACAACCCAAAATCAATAAAAACTTGTTTATCAAAAAAAGATACAATACTGGATTAAAAACAAGTTACTTGCCTTTACACTGTGATTCTCCAGTATTGATATATTTTATAGATTCACATGCATCCCTGTCTCCTCCCCGATTAGGCTCACTATTCATTGCACCTCTAAGTTATCTATATATGTACTTGTGCTCGAAATCTGAGGTATGGTGGCTCTGTAGGCGAAGGGAACTCTGGGATCTCTGCTGTGATTGGCTGAACTTTGGATGCTATAAAATAATGTTGAAAGGTTAAAAATAGTGGTTTTCTTTTCTATGGCCCTCTATGGGAATATTTTCAGTACTGCTATTTTTACTGTTATTGTGGAACTGCCTCTATGACGACAGGGAAGATTCAAACATGTGAATATATAAAATATATCAATGCTGGAGAACCACAGCATACAGGTAAGTAACTTGTTTTATATGGCCCGTTCTTTGACGGCCCTTACTTAGTCAAGCCATCGGAGAAGTTTGGGCAGGGTGGTGACAGAGGAGTCACCACTATGGCCAAATTGTCGTCCGTCTGGGTGGGCGGATCACTATGGGCCTAATTATGATGTTGTGTGGAAAGCCATCTGACAGCTCATCGGGGCTTTCCGCTCGAGATCTTAGGTCTCCTTCCGATAGCCGTATTACAATACTGGCAGTCAGAGGGAAACCTGCGGGGAAATTTTGCCCTGCTTCCGACGGGCTCACAGAGCCCCTCGGTGTTGCGGCGGGCGAAATAGTAATCCCATAATGACTGCGGAGCCCGCCTCGGTCGTTGGGATTATGATGTCGCTTTCTGCCTCCTCTTCCATGGGGGGTCCGTCCACCAAAGTGACTTTGGGGGCCCGTAATAGGACCCCCTTCCTCCTGGCCCTCAACTATGGGGCCTGGGGGGCACCTATGGTGTCCCCCCTAAACATCCCTGCACCGTGTGGCAGCCACCGCATGGTGACTGTCGCACACTGCAGGGATGTTTGAAAACATCCATTTATCAATTACAGCTTGTGCTGCAGTCCTTTTCCGGCCACCGCACAAGCTGCAATTGTAAAATGGAAGTTTCCGACTGCCCATAGAACAGTCACATCCTAATTCAGCGGCTGGAAGAGCCGACTTAGGGTCGGGCAGTTCCATTACACAACGGTGTCGGTCGGACGCTCGTCCACTGGCATTGTAATTAGCCCCATAGTTGGAAGGGAGGGAACACCGTCGCCATTGCAAAAAAGGTTCCTCTCCGTCAACATATAAATTAGGCCCTTACACTTTTGTCGTAAGTTTCCACCGGGACTTTGTGAATATCAAAAATAGTAAATTCACTACAAAGCATAAACTTACCTAAAAGTGTACCTAAGCTTTGTGACTCAAGCTCTAGTGTCCATGTTATTCAAGGAAATAGACCTGTAGAGCAGTCAGAGTAGAGTGTCTTTGCCTTCCTTCAGTATTAGCGTTATTGTGACCTTGTTAAATTCTAGTAAGCGGTCTCTAATATCTTCTGCATCAATGTAGATTTAACTCAGCAGTGTTACCAGCCTGGGACATTTGAGCTTCAATAATTCTGCTGGGAGACAATCTTCTCTAGGTACTTTCTCTGATGATAACCCTCGGTACCTCTTCAGTGGTAATGTTTCCTTCCAGCAAGCCTCTTTCCTCAGAGTATAAGTGGGGCAGCTTCATCTAATCCAATAAATCTGTCTCCACCTTAGAATTGTCTCCTTGGTCTTAACTGTACAGTTGCCCATAACATTTCCCAAATTCTCTGGTAATTTCCAAAGGAGAGTCAACAATTCAGTCAGTCAGTCAACAATAGCTTTATTCGGTTAATAATTAAAACCATCAAAGCATACACAAAATTTCATTTGCAAATAGTTACATGTAAAAATAATTAACAAAGGAATTTCAAACAATACACAGTGCACAAATATACATAAAAATAAGTTTAAACAAATAATTGGCGAATGTGAACATTAAAAAGTAAGGCAGGCCAAAATTTATAAAACTATTTCATGATTTCAAAAGAAAGGGATAAAAAGGCCCGGTCTCGGACTGTCAAACATGCTAAAAAATAGAGCTAAAATATATTAGACTACATTCGATTTCTACTTCTAATTGCCCCTGAAAGATAGCTGGCAACTCCAAAACAGACAAGAGGAGAGCCCAGCATTTGCAGAAATACCAAGGCGGGCCTTACTTGGTCAAAGTGATAGTTCTTAAAAATGGGGCAAATAAATTTCTTACGTAACAGAGTGTAAAATTTACAGTAAAAAATCATATGCAGCGTATTTTGTTCGGAGGCGTTATCACAGGGACAGGGGCCCAAAGTGCCCTCTTTAAAAAAAAAAAGTCAACAATTCATATACAGGGAAGAACATGGCAGGAATAGCATACTTGATGGCTGCTTCACTAACAAGTGGGCTGCCTTTTCACCATTTTCATATTAGAGCTATTTGAGAAGTGATAAGAGATATCGCACTCTGGAAGTAAATAGAGAGTTACGGTCGTATTTATTTTTTCCCAATTCTTTGAGGTTCAACTGTAAAGGCATAAACTTGTGAAGAACAGGTGATCTCCCCTTCCAGCATTGACTGTGCATTGTTGCCCTTTTTTGTGTGCAACCTAATCCGATTTAATTGCACTCTTAAGGCACACCTCCACCACGGGCCACCAGATCTGATGTGAGGATCCTATGCCGCCTTGTGACAACATTGGATTGCTGGAGTCGCTATTTAAATACATCTTAGCTGCCTACTGCAAAGAAAGAGATAGCGACAATGGTTATCAGTAACATTCTTTTTTACCTCTTGATGTATATTAAAAGTAACATTAACAGTGGTATCTGGGAGGAGGAGCTTCGCGCGCATCCAAGATGGTCGCGTGAGCACAGAGCTCCCCGGACCCTTGCCGCTCCTCGCAACTTATCCTGACATTATCCTGGATTTGTGGACGGATTCTGGAAGATGAACCTTGGCTGAATCCATAACTCTTCTCAGAACGAAAATCGGACCGGGAGACCTGAAATCCAGCGTCTTGCATTTTGGAGGCCCACCTGGAAGCTGTGCCCGGTGCTTTGGTGAATCGTGGGGCCGGGGAGTAGTTGAACAACAACGGCATCGGAGCCTAGCCAATGACCGCGCCCCCACTTTCAGTTTCGCTTTTGCACTCCTGCAAGTCCTGATCGAGGAGCTACTTTGCACGGCTGGGGCGTCCTCCGGCCTTGGTACTGGACTGATTTGTGCCTTTTTCTCAACTCTCCCGAGCGGGCTCTCGGACAGTCTGTGTCTGATCTGCTGGTGCCGCTTTGCTATCGGTCCGGGCGGACCCCACCGGTGAGCATGGCCCAACATGGGGGGCAAGGGGGATCCCGAGAAACGGAAGACCAAGACATCCCTGCGCGGAGGACCAGTCCAGAGTAACATCATGGATCGCTATACCCAGGGTAAAGGGACCCCCGGGCCGACGGGTGCCGTCATGGAGGACTCCGGTGGGGGTCCGTCCGTCCCCACGGAATTGTCGCTGCAGGACGTTATGGGCGCCATCAACGGCATAAGGGAGACCATCGCCCAGCAGTACGAGGCTCTGGCCCATAAAATTGACACGGTTGCCATTGATGTTACGTTAATCCGGGCGGATCTCTCTAAGACTAACGAGAGGGTTCAATCGCTGGACTTGAGGACATCCACTCTTGTCACGGATGTATCAGACCTCCAGGCAACTCTTGGCGATCTAAAGTCTGCAAACGACGCGATGTCCCGGCGGCTGGAGGATTTCGAAGGTCGGGCACGACGCAATAATATCCGTGTCATAGGTGTACCGGAGACTTCCAACAATCGTCCGGTGGACCTTATGGTCGAGGATCTCATCCTCAATCATCTTGCTCCTTCAGGCCTGAGCAAGTTCTTCGCCGTGGAGCGTGCCCATCGTGTCCCGGGCGGTAGGCCTCGACCAGGCGCTCCCCCGAGGCCTATCATTGCAAAACTTTTTCATTACAGAGACCGGGATGCGATCTTCCAGGCCTCGAGGGTGCACGGCCCAGTTAAATATGAGAATTCCTCCGTCAACCTCTTCCCGGACTTCACCCAACTCGTTCAGAAACAGAGAATGAGCTTTCAGGGGGTGAAGCGCCGTCTTCGAGATCTGGACATCAAATACTCTATGCTTTTCCCTGCCAGGCTTCGTGTGGAATATGAAGATCGGACTCTCTTTTTTGAACGCCCCGACACAGTGAGTGACTGGTTGGATTCCCTGCCGGAACCGGGAGACCGAACTGGGCGTACTGGCGGTGCCGAGGGCGGTGGGCCTCTGCAGGAATAATTCTTGGTCCTCCACTTTGACATTTCCTTCTGTGCTCAGCCAGGTTCTACTTCAATTGTATATTTTGTCTATTAATGTTTCGTCTGGGTGCCGGCGGGGACGGGTCCCTTTCCTCCTCTAGGGTCTTTTTGAAGCATGGGATTGTTAGGGCGACAGGCACACTGCAAGTTGGGGGGCTGTATAGTCCGCAGGGGTGCAGGGTGGGGGGGGTGGCAATGGTGTGGGGGTGGGAGGGTGGCAGTGGTGGATGGGTTGTGTGTTTTTTCTTTTCAAGGCGGTGTTATTGTTTTCTTTCAGTTTCGGGTGTCTGGCTGCGTGCCCGGGGACTCCAGCTTCTTGTGTTGGGATGGGGGGGACGGGTTGAAACTGATGTCTTGGAACGTCAACGGATTGGGGGACCGTATCAAACGTGGGGTTGTGTTGCAATATTTGCGTCGATTGGCCCCTGATGTGGTATTTCTTCAAGAGACGCACTTGGTGGGAAATGTATGTCATGCTATGAACAGGGGGGGCTACCGACTGGTCGCACACTCTGGCTTCACCACTGGCTCCAGAGGGGTGGGCATCTTGCTGCGCTCTTCCCTCCCGCTTGAGATTGACAAAGTTACTCTTGATGATAGAGGGCGCTATGCGTCTTTGACTGGGCGGTGGGAGGGGCAAACTCTTTCATTGGTTTCGGTCTATGTTCCCCCGGGCCTCCAGACCTCCACTTTCTCGGATGTGGGTCGTATGTTACTTGAACTTCCTGATAGTCTCCTGATTGTGGGTGGGGATTTTAATTCCGTGATTTCTGGCGAGTTAGATCGTTACCCTCCCAGGGCCCTCTCTGCCGCCCAGGCGTGGCTCGGCGGGTTCTTGGACACTTTTGGGCTGGTGGACTGCTGGAGGTTGATACATCCGACACAGAGTCAGTACACATTCCACTCCGGGGCCCACGGGAGTCTCTCCAGACTAGATTATTTTCTAATGCCCGCGGCCCAGACCACCCGGGTCCGGGAGGTTAAGCACCTGGCCCGGGGCATTTCCGATCATTCCCCATTGTGGCTCCTCTTCGATACCGGGATGCGATCCGCCGGGCGGATCGCCCCCATTAACCCCTGGTACTTGCGTGACCCCAAGATTCGCAAGGGTCTCATTAAGTCGCTTGATCAGTATTTTCTCGAGAATGAGGGGTCCGTCTTGTCCTCAGTGTCCCTGTGGGAGGCCTTCAAAACGGTCCTCCGAGGACACGCCCTATCCCTGATCGTGGAGGCCAAGAAAGTTAAGAACGGGGAGGTGGTTGCGTTGGAGGCTGAGATATCGGGGTTGGAGGCTGCCTTGGAGACGGGTGTCACTCAGGACGGGCTCCATGCCCTCAGCCTGAAGCAGTTCGAATATAAGTCCCTTGTTACGGATGCTGCTCGGACAATGTATAGGGAACAGCAGGGTAGACTGTATGATGCTGGGGATAAGGCGGGTAAATTGATTGCTTGGCTGGATAAGAAGGAGAGAGTGAATCGAGTGGTCCCCGTGCTTCAGACGTCGGAGGGAGTGAGTGTGACTGACCCTGGTGAGATTGTGGAGTGTTTTGCGGACTACTTCTGTGCTGTGTACTCCCCGGTGTCTGCTAGAGATGAGGCTGACTCTTGTCACTTGTTGAAGGATATTGCTTTGCCCTGCTTGTCGGTGGAGGAGTGTGAGCAGATGGATGCCCCACTTTCGGTTGACGAGATTGCAACCGCGATTCGTTCCCTTTGCTCAGGCAAGGCTATGGGCCCCAACGGACTCCCGATTGAACTCTATAAACTGCAACCGGATAAACTTGCGCCATTTCTCCGTCGTATGTTCTCGGAGTCGCTTGAACTCGGCTCTCTCCCTGATGACCAACGCCTGGCCACTATAGTCATGATTCCCAAGGACGGTAAGCCTCAGGACCGTTGCGCCTCGTATAGGCCTATTTCTCTGCTGAACGCAGAGCTGAAAATCCTTGCCAAGGTTCTTGCGAACCGCCTGCTTACTGTTATTTGCGATCTGGTGCATCCGGACCAATCCGGTTTTATCCCGCACCGGAATACGGCCCTTAACTTGCGGCGCCTACATGGCGTACTTGCAAGGGCGGAATATCTTTCAGAGCCGGCCATCTTGGTTTCCTTGGACGCCACGATGGCCTTTGATACGATAGAATGTCCGTATCTTTGGGCCGCCCTTGCAAAGTTTGGCTTCGGGGCGGGATTTATTAATTGGGTTAAACTCTTATACGCTGCCCCGCTGGCACAGGTGGTCGTTAATGGGAGGGTTTCCCGGCCCTTCGTTCTTGGGAGGGGCACTAGGCAGGGGTGTCCGTTGTCTCCCCTGCTCTTCGTGTTAGCTTTGGAACCGCTCGCTGCTTGGCTCCGTTGGGAACCGTCGATAAGAGGGATCCAGTGGGCCCCTGGCTTCGAGGATCGTGTTTCGTTGTACGCGGACGACATTCTCTTGTACCTCACCTCACCACGTAAGTCACTCAATGTGCTCTTTGACATCCTCACTTCCTTCGGCAAGAACTCTGGTTTGATCATTAACTGGTCCAAATCTTGTGTCTATGCTATATCCGGTGGCTTTCCTCTCTTGCCTTCTCGTTTTCCCATTAAGGCGTCCAGCTCCGGCTTTACGTACCTGGGGGTGTACGTCTCATTGGATCCTGCTGTCCGCTAGGAGCATAATCTCCTCTCTCCACTTCGGAGATTGAGGTTAGACGTGGCCCGCTGGCGTAAGCTTGCCTTGTCTCCCCTCGGTCGTGCGGCACTTTTTAAAATGATGTCTCTTCCCCGATTTCTTTACGCGCTTCAGAACTCCTTTGATATTATTCCGGCGGCCTACTTCCGGGAAGTAGAGAGCTTACAAAGGAGACTGGTTTGGGGCGGTCGTGCACGTATTGCTCTTGCAAAACTGACTCTCCCCTGGTACGACGGGGGCATCGCGCTCCCGGACATCAGGAGGTACTACTGGGCTTCCCAGCTATCTGCTATTAACCATGCAACGTACTCACCTGGTCCGAATCCGGCTTTCGAAATGGATAGATTCTTGTTGCCTGGCGGCAACTTTAACAGAGCGCTTTACTCTCGATCGGCTGGGAGGACCTTAACCGGTCCCACTAAGATTGCAGTACGCTTGTGGAAGGCTGCGAATGTGGCCATGGGCTGGAATGATCGCTTGACGGGCGCGACCCACTTGTTTGCGTCTGAAAGATTGGGAAGCCTCTGGACGACGAAGGGATTCGAGCATTGGGACACGATTGGCATCAGCAGAGTAGGTGACCTTTGGGTGAAGGGTGCGGTTAAATCCTTCGCTGCGCTACAGAGTGAGTACGAATTGAGTGAGAGGGAGTTCTTTCGGTACGCTCAGGTTCGGCACGCTTTGCTCTCGGCCATCGAGGCGGGGACTGCAGTCCCTGTGTCTTCGCCACTCGAGGACCGCATACTCGACGGTCACTTGCCCGACAGTACTATTTCCCTTATCTATAAAAAACTAATAAACATTCGGGCAGATCTCCTCGTGCGTCTGCGGGAGGCGTGGATCGGGGATGGGGTGGAACTGGACGACGAGGACTGGCAGTCTGCGCTGTCCTCCCCTAAGGAGGTGGCCATACCCGCGCGTCTCCGTCTTGTCCAGCTTAAAATTCTCCACCGTGTCTACGTGACGGGCCCTCGTTTAGTTCTGATGGGTTTCTCTGAAGACGGGCTCTGTAGGCGCGGCTGTGGGCTCAGCGCCACTTTTCTCCATGTTCTCTGGGAGTGCCGTAAGGTTGCGGAGTATTGGCGCCGGGTGCATGCTGTCATGGAACGTGTCACTGGGGTCGCCCTGTTGCCTGAGGTTCGCCGATGTGTGCTGAACGTGTGGGAGCCTAACGATTATAATGCGGCTCAGACTCGGTGGGCGGCCCTTGGGAACATGGTTGCTAAGAGGGACATCGCACAGCTTTGGGGTTCCCGGCGGCCTCCCACCGTGTCAGTATGGAAGGAGAGCATGGACTGGTGCATGTTCAGAGAGAAGACTGTGTATGTGGCCCGGGGTAAGCCGGGGGCGTGGGGTAGAATTTGGGGCCAGTGGAACGCGTACCGTGGGAACATCTGCACACCCCCCCCTCGTGGACTCATCTGATGCTGCCTTATCCCCCTGATCCTGAGGTTCCCGGACTATTGCACTTCACCTGTAGATGGTTGTGGCTCTCCCGTCGCCCCCACCTCCCCCTTGATCATCCTCATTGACCACCCAAGGGTGGAGTTGGTACTGTGTGGTCCCCCAGCCGTGGTTAGACGCCTCTTTTTCGATGGTTTCCGCCTTGTCTTTTGGTGTTATTTTATTTTTCCTTTTTTGTTTGTACTTCTAAAATTTATGTATCCGGATAACTTCTGAGGTGCACTCAGTACTTTGTCAATTCGGCTGAGCCCCAGGGGGCCCATTGCTTCCTTGATGTTGTTGAACATGTATATATTAGCGGCCGGCCCTGGTGGTTGTAGGCCCATGTTTGTATTGAGTTTTTATGTGCAATAAAGGTTTTTCAAAAAAAAAAAAAAAACAGTGGTATCTACCCAACTCTAAGGTACACTGTTACACTTGCATGCATACTTTTATTACTCCACAATACCATGCAAGTGTGGGTGTCGAACATGCATCATTATCACATTGGACACAAAGGCCATTTTTAAATGGTGCTGTAGCACATTCCATTTTGTCAATACTACAGTGTAAACCAAATCAGAGATGCATTATATTGAACAGGAAATTATCATGCCACAACAGTCGATTGTGGTGTGTCTATTTGCATGACATGTAACATCATACACATGGCAATACTAATAACACAACTTTGCAAAACAAAGACAAATACAAGATTGATTAGATCAAAAAGTACTCAATGTCATGCTGTTGCTGAAGTGCCTCCAGCTGTTCTTGAAGGTCAATGGATTTAGGCCCAGATCTCTGACTGGAGTGATTGTTTGACATTGTTCAGCATTCTGTCCATCAATTGTTCTTTCTGCATTGGTTTTGAAGGTCCAGTCAGGTCTTTGATAGGGCCCTCTGCTGCAGAGACATGAACTGAGGGTGCCAAGTGTGGCTCTTGGTGGACCTAGACAACATTCATTGAAGATCTTCCCTGTGCTTCCTGCGGTCCAAGGCTTTCTAGGAGCAAATACCCAATTCAGTCTGCTTTCAGGCAAACTCAGCCCTAATTACCAAGTGTTTTCTTTTTCAAAATGTATTTTTTATCCTCATATGACCTCCGTAGCTTGAGCAACCACTCGATCTGATCCACCCCTGCTGCTCTTTGCTTAGGGGTTCAGTCTCAGCTGATGTTCTTGCGAGAACCACCCGCACAACACACCACAAGCTGACAGAGGTATAATCATTGAACGCTATGTAGCAGACTAATCAGAGCCTAAAGAGTCTAACAGGTTCCAGAATAACCCCAATTCAGTTCTTTCTCTATAAACATTATAACATAAAGTATCTCACAGAGTTCCACCAGGCTCTCCAAATGGGGAAGCCGCCTGGCGCCATAACTTATAAATCTCCCTCCTAGCCAGAAGGATCAAAAACACCAGTTTGTTCTGTATCCCCGAAAGACCTAACGCCCCATCGGGCGTCGATATAGTGCCAAACATAATAAGAGAAGGGCTTACCTCCACCTCCGTACGCAGGACGTCCGACAGAGTCTTACCCACATTGCCCCAGTACTCCTGGATCAAAGGGGCAGGAAGTGTACACATGGATATCATCTGCCTTCTGGACACCACATCTCATGCATTTTGCCTCTCCATTTCCCTTAATTTTGGAAAGTTTGAGTCGGGACCAGTATAACCTGTGAAGCATAAAAAAGTGGTTTCTCCTTGGTGCAGCAGATTTAACCAGCGGGTAAAGTGTGTCTAAAGATACTTGCCATAGATTTTTCAGCTCCTCATTCGGCAAGCACTTCGCCCAGACCTGATATGGATGTTCCAGTTTCCTGTCGGCTGCTGCACGGAGATGATTGTACCACTGTGCTGCTTCCTTCTTTTTTGAGTTCAGATCTTGTAATTCGTCTTCCATGGGATTGTCCTCTAGAGGAGTCCAATGGTGACTCTTACACCATGATGAAATTTGGTAGTACTTAAACCTAGAGAGTGCACCACTCGTAAGATTCCTCCAAAAATTACCTAATTACCAAGTGTGCAATATTTGGCAAGGCTGCGAGTCTGATCCCCCATTCAGCTAAGAGTAGTGTTTGATTACCCCCAAGCTGATATGGTCCATTTCTTCTTTAAAGTTGGGGGCCCTCTCTGACTTGGCAGCCATTTTGGGCGTTCAAAAAGCTTACACATCAGCATGATGGAGGTGCATGCTCTCTTGATGATGATGATGATGATGAATGATCAGTTTCGCAACTCTGCTATCTACCTTCCTGTAGACGTAGATGACAGAAATGTCACTCCCACTATGCCCATCTGGACTGTGTTGATTCGGAAAAATAGGAAAAAGAAAGGAGAGAGAGGTACAGTAAACCTGGTGGTGCCAACCATTGTTTACTTGGTAAAAATACACTAGAAACAACAATTTATAAAAAGCATGTTTCGAAGGCAGGTATTTGTGTAAATACTTATAATCTGTGTATTTATCCACACACAAGTGAGGTGTTATGTTTTGTGGCCAGAAAACAAGTACAGATGAGTATATTTTGGATCACCAAGACGTGATCAGTAAGGGCTTCGTAACTGTGTTGTGCATTTATGTGTGCAGTTTGGTCGTAGCAGCATGCTAGTGCAACAGTTACATGGTACTCCTGTCATAAATTACGTAACACTATCTGATCAAACTTGCCGCTCAAGTGAAGTATAAGGCCACAAGTGTATCATGTACATGCAGGTTGTTCCCTTTTAGCACAGGCCCAGGTTTGGGACCTGATGTCGCCACAGAGCAAGGCTTGGACATAGCTGTAAGTCATGATGGAAGATAATATTATGCAACATGTAGTAGGGCTAAAATGATCTTGCTACATTACTACTTCAGTGGAGCATAAACGCACCCCCAGTGTGATCACTGCATATAAAGAACAACTCCAGGATGTCATATGCCTGCTTAATGATACCTAGTATCTGTATATCAGTACATGCGTTTTATTGTATCTCTGCTGAGGAAGGGTGGCTAGATATCGGTAGGTGGCAAATAAAATGAGAAAAAAAGATATACACAGTATCATATGCAACACGTGCAATATTGGGTTACAGTAGATAACACACAACGATCCTAACATTCTATTCAGGCATGCAATCAGTGTGCCCATAATAGGTCTGTTAGGAAGGGGTTTGTAATTTGTGCAAGTCAGCATGCCTCAAGTATACATGCAGCCCCATGATGGTTTTGCTGTACTGACTTAGTAGCTACTGTCGTGTAGGTCCTATAAAACCTATGCAGGATCTGCGCGTTCAGACAACATACACTGTAGGATTGGTGTCAGACTGATTCCGAACTGATTCCAAACACCCCCACCGGATATGGTGGCCTTCTGTACCAGCTAGCTCACAGTGCCACTAAAATCTTCTCTTACCAAGGAGAGAATAGTTCTTGGCAACCATCGAACATGACAACCCTGATCCCTTAGGACCGTGGAAACAAAATACTACTTTTCGGTCAGTCACTTGTGCATACTTAGTCTGTCTTAGAGAGGTACACAGAATAAACAGGCTGGGCGTTTTCAATAAGTATTCATTGAACAGTTGTTATTCTGGTGTAAAATAGATGAGCTGCAACAACTGTTAGACAGTAGCAGATATATAGGATTAGAAGCACTATGAAAGTAAACGGATGGTAAAGCTCTACCATCTTGCAGAAATCATGAATACATAAAAGTACATAAATACATGATAATAAAAAGATGCGTACTCCTACGATGTCTCCCTAACTAGATATACCTAAGTGTACCTAGTTTGTAGGTGTTAAATCAAGAATCCCTCTAGGATAAAGTCAACCCCATTACCTGAAGTGAGAGACTGTGGGACCCCGTTTTGGTCTCGAGTTGGACACCCTGCGAGGGATGTTACACCACTGCAAGCTGAAGTATCTGCATGCAGGAACCTCAGCATCTCTGGTCAGTGTGTTTGCCGGGAAGTCCTGATCTCCTCTGACAATCTTAGCAAGATGTGATGTATATATACCCATAGGTCTCCCAGGGGTATTACTGTGTCGGACTAAGAATGACGTCGGGCATGAACTTTATACATAGATATTATACAGGAGATGGTAGTCCTGCTGTGCTTCCAAGAATCCTCATGCATAATGTATGAGATTTTGAACTAGGGTAAACCGTGTTCTGAATGCAGTGTCATATCTAGGTAAAAGGTCAGTCCCTGTAAACCGTTATAAGTGTAATGTAGGAAAGAATATAGGTGAAGGGTTATGAAGTTACTTGGGTCTATATTATGGTACCTATATGGAATATAACACTGCATAAGTCCATAATACCCATTAAAAAGCTCATGTGCAATAGATTAATGATGGAAGATGATACTGTAAAAACAAGCATTGACAAAGTCAATAAGTCTTGCCTATGCAAGGGTTACTGGCTTTGCCAATCTGTTTTAGCCATGTTGTACACCAGTGTGGCTGGTGTTCAGCATGGCTAAAAGTTAGTAGAGTAGAGTGAAGTGAAGTGGACTGTCATAGAGTGATGTGTTGTAGAGTGGCGTAGAGTGGAGTCGAGTGGAGCGGTGCAGTGTCGTTGAGTGTAGAGTGTCGTAGAATGCCGGAAAGTAGAGTGGCGTAGAGTGGAGTGGCATAGATTGGAAGGGTATAGAGTAGAGTTGAGGGGCACAGAGCAGAATAGAGTGTCATTAAGTGGAGTGGCATAGAATACTGTAGAGTGGAGTGGGGTAGAGTTGAGTAGGGTATCACAGAGTGCAGTGGTGTAGAGGGAGTTGCGTACATTGGAGTAGAGTGCCATAGAGTGCAGTGACATAGAGTGGAGTAGTGTGTTGTGGAGGGAGTAGAGCGTCATAGAGTGGAGGGCAGTAGAGTGGTGTAGAGTGGAGTATATTGTTGTAGAGTGGTGTGGCGTAAAGTGGAGTAGAATGTCATAGAGTGGAGTGCCATACAGTGAAGTAGAGTGTGATGGAGTGTCATGGAGGGAGTAGAGTGTTATATAGTGGAGTAGAGTAAAGGGGCATAGAGTGGAGTGGAGTAGATTGGACTAAAGCGGCATAGAGCAGAGTAGAGTGGCATAGAGTGGAAGGCATAGATTGGCGTGGTGTAGAGTGGAGTAGGGTTTAGTGGCATAGAGTGGAGTAAAGTGGTGTGGAGTGTTGTATAGGGAGTTGCATTGTAGAGTGTCATAAAGTAGCTGATGTAGAGTGGAGTAGCATGTCATAGAGTGTCATTAAGGGAGTACAGTGTCATGGAGTGAAGTAGAGTGGAGGGGCGTAGAGTGGAGTGGATTGTCATAGAGTTGCGTGGCATAGAGTGGAGTGTCTTGGAGGGAGTAGAGTGGAGGGACTTAGATTGAAGTAGAGTATCATAGATTGGAGTGTCATAGAATAAAGTGTTATAGTGTCGTAGATTGGAGTAGAATAGAGTGTCATGGAGTATGGTGGGTTAGAGTGGAGTGGATTGTCGTAGAGTGGATTGCTATGGAGTAGAGTAGAGTAGAGTGGAGGGATGCAGTGTCCTAGTGTGAAGCAGAGTGAAGGAGCGTAGAGTTGAGTGGATTCTTGTAGAGTGGAGTAGAGTTTCACAGAGTTGCATGGCATAGAGTGGAGTGGCTTATCATGGATGAAGTCGAGTTTCACAGAGTAGAGTGGAGGGACATCGATTGGAGTAGAGTATCAAATAGTGGAGTGTCATAGAATAAAGTGATATATTGTTGTGGAGTGGGGTGGCGTAGAGTGTTGTAGAGTACAGTGGCATAGAGCAGAGTGGTGTGGCAAAGAGTGGCGTAGACTTGTACAGTGTCATGGTGTGGAGTGGCAGATCAGAGTGGCATAAAGTGTTGTAGAGTGGATTAGCATATTGTGGAGTAGAGTAAAGTAGTGTGTTAAAGAGTAGAGTTGAGTAAAGTGGCATGGAGTGGCATAGAGGGAATTCTGTAGAGCATCATAGAGTGGAGTAGAGTGTTGTAGATTGGCATAGAATAGAGTACTATAGAGTTGAGGGGCGTCGAGTGGGGGCATAGAGTGGTGTAGAGTAGAGTAGAGTATCATAGAGTAGAGTGCCGTAGAGTGGAGTTGCATAGTGTAGAGTGGAGTAAAGTGTTGTGGAGTGGAATGGTGTAGAGTGTTGTGGCATATAGTGTTGTAGCGTAGAGTGGAGTGGCACAAAGTGGAGTGGCCTGGCGTAGAGTAGAGTGACATGATATAGAGTGAAGTGGCATGTCAGAGTAGAGTGGAGTGCAAAAGAAACAATTGATAGACGTAATTCTGAACAATGCAAACAGTCACCCCCAGTCACAAGGAGCTGGGTTCAATCCATCATTGTTTTGCTCACCATGCCACCCCAGTTTGGACCCAGTCTTATGCAAATTAGTCTTGACCCTGTGCGTCATGGGAATAGTCCAGCCCAAACTGCCAAGCCAGGTCCTCCCTGGACCGGAAACAAGCATCCTGGGACCGGTTTCAGGGC
This sequence comes from Triturus cristatus, assembly GCF_964204655.1. NCBI lineage: Eukaryota > Metazoa > Chordata > Amphibia > Caudata > Salamandridae > Triturus > Triturus cristatus. Next base: position 78,957,650 of record NC_140586.1, on the reverse strand, counting down.
ATCACCCCATATCAACCAGGCTAGCTGGAATCCAGTGGCTCAGTGAGCACGGTACCCACATCTGGGCATACCCTTCCCATTTTGGGTGACAAATGCGAAAGAATTAATTGATGAACAGAACGCTAAACAATGTAAACATTCACCCCTAGTCACAAGGATCTGGGTTTAATCCATCATTCTTTTGCTCACCACGCCACCCCAGTGTGAACTCAGCCATATGCCAATCAGTCTTGACCCTGTGCCTCACGGGAACAGTCCAGCCCGAACTGTCAAGCCAGATCCTGCCTGGACCTGAAACAAGCATCCTGGGACTGGTTTCGGGGCATCACCCCTCATCACCCAGGCTAGCTTGAATCCAGTTGCGCAGTGAGCATGGGACCCACGTCTGGGCATCCCCTTCCCACTTAGGGCTGCAAATGCAAAAGAAACAATTGATGGACGGAATGCTGAACAATGCAAACATCCACCCCCAGTCACAAGGATCTGGGTTGAATACATCATTCTATTGCTCACCACGCCACCCCAGTTTGGACCTAGCAGTATGTTAATCAGTCTTGACCCTGTACCTCATGGGAACTGTCCAGCCCGAACTGCCAAGCCAGGTCCTTCCTGGACTGGAAACAAGCATCCTGGTACTGGCTTCGGGGCATCACTCCTCATCAGCCAGGTTAGCTTGAATCTAGTGGCGCAGTGAGCACGGGACCTATGTCTGGGCATACCCTTCCCACTTAGGGTGACAAATACAAAAGAAACAATTGATGGACGGAATGCTGAACAATGCAAACATTCACCCCCAGTCATAAGGATCTGGGTTTAATCCACCATTCTTTTGCTCACCACGCCAACCCAGTTTGGACCCTGCCAGAAATTCATGGACATCACCCCATTCCAGTTTGGACCCAGCCAGAAGTAAATCAGTTTTGACCCTGTGCATCATGGGAACAGTCGAGCCCGAACTGCCAAGCTAGGTCCTCCCTGGACTGGAAACAAGCATCCTGGGATCGGTTTCAGGGCATCACCCCTCATCAGCCAGGCTAGCTTGAATCCAGTGGCGCAGTGAGCACGGGACCCACATTTAGGCATACCCTTCCCACTTAGGGCGATAAATGCAAAAGAAACAATCGATGGACGGAATGCTGAGCAATGCAAACATTCACCCCCAGTCACAAGGATCTGGGTTTAATCCATCTTTCTTTTGCTTACCACGCCACCCCAGTTTGGACCCAGCCATATGTAAATCAGTCTTGACCAGGTGCCTCATGGGAACAGTCCAGCCCGAACTGCCAAGCCAGGTCCTTTCTGGACCGGAAACAAGCATCCTGGGACCAGTTTCAGGGCATCACCCCTCATCAGCCAGGCTACCTTGAATCCAGTGTTTCAGTGAGCATTTGCATTTGTCACCCAGAGTGGGACGGGTATGCCTAGATGTGGGTCCCGTGCTCTCCATGCCACTGGAGTCACGCTATCCTGGCTGATGATGGGTGAAACCCTGAAACCGGTCCTAGGATGCTTGTTTCCAGTCCAGGGCGTACCTGGCCTGGCAGTTCGGGCTGGACTGTTTCCATTGGGTGCAGGGTCAAGACTGATTTGCATATGGCTGGGTCCAAACTGGAATGGCATGGTGAGCAACACACAATGGGTTTAGTCCTGGATCTCTGTACTGGGGTAAATGTATGACAGTGTTCTGCATTCTGTCCATCAATTGCTCTTTTTGCATTTGTCACCTCGAGTGGGACGGGTATGCTCAGAAATGGGTCCTGTGCTCTCCATGCCACAGTAGTCAATCTATCCTGGCTGGTGACAGGTGAAACCCCGAAACCGATCCTAGGATGCTTGTTTCCAGTCCAGGGAGGACCTGGCCTGGCATTTCGGGGAGGACTGTTTCCATTGGGTGCAGGGTCAAGACTGATTTGCATATGGCTGGGCCCAACTGGAATGGCATGGCGAGGAAAAAAACAATGGATTTAGGCCCAGATCTCTGTACTGAGGTGAATTTATTACATTGTTCTGCATTCTGTCTGTCAATTGTTCATTTTGCATTTGTTCCCCCAAGTGGGATGGGTATGCCCAGACGTGGATCCAGTGCTCTCCATGCCACTGGAGTCAAGCTACCCTGGGTGATGAGGGGTGAAATCCCGAAACCGATCCTAGGATGCTTGTTTCCAGTCCAGGGAGGACCTAACCTGGCAGTTTGAGCTGGACTGTTCCTATTGGGCACAGGGTCGACTGATTTGCATATAGCTGGGTCAACACTGGAATGGCATGGTGAGCAAATAAATGATGGATTTAGACCAAGATCTCTGTACTAAGGTGAATGTATGACATTGTTCTGCATTCTGTCTATCAATTGTACCTTTTTAGGGCTCGTGCCTGCGTTGCAGTGCGCAGCACTGCTCGCGCAGAGCGAGAGCCCTTTTCTCTGGAGTTTTGAAAGCTGAACACGCTTGTGCGTGTGATCAGGCTTTCGCCATCAGGCATTGGCTTTGGCGTCTTTTTTTTTGTTTAAACAGCACGCGATTGGACAAAGGCGGGACAATGTCCCGCCTTTGAAACGCCAATTCCCGAGGGTGGCCAGCACGCGCAGCAGCGCGCGCTCGCCTCGCTGCCATGCTCCCTCCCTCCTCCCGCTCCTCTGTGGTGCGCGCGCACCACTAGTTCCTTTTGTAAATAATAGCGCTTTCACGAGGCATAGGCAAAAGGTAGACAGAAGTGCGCCATTTGGATCATTAGCTTAATTTGAGCTGAAATTCCTTTGTTGTAAGTTGGGGGGCGGGAAGGGGCCAGAGGAACCGTCGCAAAGCCTCTCCCTGTCAGGCTTGTTGAGGTTTGATTGTCTTTGTTGTGATAATCTGAAATTAATTTGCACTTGAGCTCATCTTTCTTCTGCGCTCAATTAAAACACGGTTATAATTATTCGCCCTGCATGAATTTGAAAACAGACACTGATATGACAAGTCTGAACATTTTAATTCCCCGGGTACTGAAGGCTTTTTTCCACACTTATCTCATTAGGTAATAAAACAAAATGTTCCAGTGCACGCGCTTAAGAGAGAGGCATTTGGCTGAGGGGAGACAGTATAAATCAGTGTATTGCTACACATGTACTCATGTACTTTCCCGGTAGGTCAATCACTTTCCTTTTAAAGTGATGTTAAACTTCTGCTAATATCGGGTGATTGGTGCAGTTGCGGAGGTTGGCGCCGCTTCTTTAATTCTGTTCTTTGCCCCTGTGCCCTCGGAGAGGTTTTTTTGTCTCAGACATGCATTTTAAAAGATAGTCTTTTGCAAAAGCCATTAAAGGCGACATCCCGCCCGGTGCCCACAATTGATCTTAGTGGCGCACCTCTCTTCTCCCCGGTTTGAGGGCTCATATCCTCATCAGCATTCTTTTAGTTTTAGGCCAGATTCATATGTTTCAGGTGGCGAATCTCATTAACCACTGTAAGGTCGTCCTCTTTTGTGATTTCCTTTGGATTTGTAATGTAAAAAAGCAGGCCAGCAAGGTCTTTGCCCTGGGCATCTTTCATTGGGGCACGTTTAAAGATTTAGAGCTGGCACTGCTGATTTTCACCTTGAAATATAAGTTTGTTCTGAAAGGAACAGACAAGAGGTTTCCCCACAGGTCGAAAAGTTTTGCAAACAGTGGACAGTGAGTGGATACACCATGTTACTTTATACGCAACACTGTTCCGCCTCCTTTGTGAAGGGCTAGGCCTGAAAGGAAACCAATATGCCCCCTGGAACCACCTCTATAGGCGGACAGTGGCGTAAAAGGGTGCCATGGCTCTCAATATTAGCAAGGAAGTTTCTAGCGTTCTCTTGGGTGATAAAAGTGCCATAAATAGGCCCCTTACCCTCAAAGGTCGCGCTGCCGCTGCACTAACAATAGTTACGCCCCTGCTGGCAGCACACGGTACTGCATCAGTGTTTAGATACATTGGAACCGACAGCAAACGGGCGAGAACGGGTCCACTCCTGCGGTTGTTTTGAACGCTTTAAGGGCTGGGCAGGGCCACACGCATTGACGAGCTGCGTTTCTGCCCTTCAGGGTCCGTGTATCTCTGCAGGGTCCCGAATTACTGTGACGTTATCTACACTCGCTCAATCACTCTCGTGGCACCGCGGTCACTTACTGATAAAATGTCCATGCTACAGCATCCAGAGAAACAATCTTCTCCAAACAGAGCCTGCAAGTCCCGTTTCTCTCACAGATAATATCAACTGAACTCGTTATTGATTGAATGCTTTCAGAGGTTTTGTTTCCTGAAGGGGTTGATAAAGGGGCAAGAAAGGTGACAAAAGATTGGTACTGGGTCCGGGAGATCTAATGGCTGCCTCGTGCATCACCGCTATCTTTGATGAGGCCGAAGTGTTTGGCAAAAACATTAGATTCACCGATGACTTAATTCTATGTCAGGACCGGAGGCTTCGCTTTATTCCTTACAAAAAACACACAGCAGCCAGAGAGATTTTGTAATAATCATTGTAAAAATAACCATAAAAAACTACAACTCCCTACAACCAGGGAGACACAGTAAAATAGTCCATCATCTGTTTCCACAACATTATCCAAAGTCCTCTGTCAGCTCTCTCCCCTCCTCTTTCTTCGCTGCTGCGCAGCCAGTTAAGTGCTCTTGGTTTTCTTGTTATCATTCTTGTTTTCATTCTTACTCTGAACTATAGGATAATATTGTGGGTATCTCTGTTTTTACTTGGTTGTATGCCTTAACCTTGCTTATATTGCAGAGCCCCTGCCGGCCGCGGGAACGTTCTCGCTCCTTACGCGTCCGGCTCCCCTGCTGGTGCAGCCTCCTTGCATGCCGCTAGGGGCGCTCGACCGCCTCGTTGCTCTCGAGTCGCGCCTCTTCAGTTGAGGAGCGCGCCACAAGAGAAACGGTCAGAGAGCCTTGCCCCTGCTGCCTCACCACGAACGTCCGCGTCGCGGACTGTATTTCCCCCAGTTTTTAAAACACCCCTTGTGGGGGTCCGTATTGCGGTGTTCCAACCGCGTTGAACGCGCTTGTTTTTCTAAGTGTTGTAGCACCTGTTAAACCCCACGCATCGCGCGGGCAGTTTATGAAGACATTTGGGCATAAATTTCCAATAAAATTGGCATAAAATTATCGTGTATCAACGCGCTAGGGGGGCAGCCACCCGGTCAGGTTATTCCTGAGGGTTTATGCGCGTTGGGGGGTCTGGTGCAGCCCTATTTGCAACCCTTTGAGCTACCCTAATTCCTGCGGCCTCAGATCTGCACAAAATTCTTGTTACCTGCAGATTGTGTTACAGCTTGTAATCCTTGTCATTCCCTAGAGGTACTTACCTACGTCAAAAAAATGGCCAGTCAGTCAGAATATTATGAGGAGGAAGTTCAAGAATACTTACCGTTTAGCGATGATTTCTTTGATGCAGTTGATGACTCAATTTATCGAGTAGTTAATGAGGTAGTGGGGCCTATGGAGCAACGCCTCTCAGATAGAATAGTGCAGGAATGCAACCGATTGGCAGTGGCACGTGGCAGCGCGGCGCCGGCCCCCGGGGAACTTACTGAAGGGGCCCCTCCACCCCCCAAGAAACAACGTCCGGATGGTGTGGATGCGGACGCCTTTGCGCGCCTTGAGACGGCGTTTTTAGCGAAGATGACCCCATGTGTTCCCCTTATCCCAGCGAGCAGTCAGTCTCAGGATATCCCGGATCCCCCATCCCCGGCATCAGACAATGATACCCAAGGGGATACTGACGAGGAGGCGGGTTCTTCCCGTCCTTGGCACCCGACCCCGGCGACCTCTTCGATATGATATGCTGAACCCGGACGATATCATGCATCCCCGGTCTTCAGCTTGGGTCCCAGGGGATAAGGTCGTTAGGTTCCTTGCCAACCACCTCCGTAGGCCTCTGAAGAAGGAGGCTTGGAGTTGTTTGAGGGTGGAATGCCCGCGACCCTCCTTGCCGGACAAAATCGCGCTTACACCAAAGCTAGACTCAAAAATGGCCACTTTTTTAGCGAAATTTGTGAAAGATCCCCGGAAAGGCATTGATAGGTCTTGGCGGTCCTGTCAGGACAAGCTTCTTGACACCGTCGGTCTGATGGCAAAGATCTTGGACATGGCGGAGGAAGCTAAAGTGACAGGTTCAACAATTTCTCCTGTGGTCTTATCTAATTGGGCCCAACGTGCCATCATTTTTATGGTGAACGCAAATTGCGCTCTTTCAACGGAGCGTCGCCGCTCCTTGTCGATTAAATTAGACCCCAAACTTGGGGATTTAGCTTCTTCTGAAGCCGGAGCTGTAGCTCAGGGGGGCCTTTTTGTCAAGCCCTTCGTTAAGGAACTGGGGAAGTTTGTGTCTACTTTTACCTCTTTGGACAAGGCCCAGTCCGGTATTAAAAGAGTGTTTACCCAGCGGGTTTTCTCCGAGGCTGGTCGAGGCAGGGGCCGCTCGTCCGGCCGTGGGTTCCAGCAAAACCCTTCGAGGGGGCAAGGCTCTGGCCGTGGTCAATATAATTCCACCGCAAAGTACACCAACTTTTATCCAATTCGAGGACAGCGTTTCAGAGGACTTGGAGGATTCAAATCCAATTCCGAAGGCGGAAGTTCAAACGGTAAGTGTCCTCCCCGCATATCAGATACGTATAGGGGGGCGACTGGCGTGCTTCCAAGATTCTTGGGCGGCGCTAACGTCCAATGCATGGGTCCTTCAGACGATTCGGGGCTTTCATGTGGAATTTCTGGACAATCCTTGTCAGGAAACGCGGCCGTGTCCGCTGCAGTTCAGCCTTCAGGACGCACGGTTGATGAAGAGGTTGCCGACTTGCTTCGTAAGGGAGCCATTTGTCGCACAACTCTGCATCCTCATGGTTTTCTCAGCAATATATTCCTTGTGGACAAAGCCGATGGAGGTCGTCGTCCCGTAATCAATCTCAAGGAATTCAACGCTTGGTTAGTGTACCGAAATTTCAAGATGGAGGGAATTCATCTCTTGCGCGATCTGCTGCGTCCTTCCGATTGGATGGCGCGTCTGGATTTAAAAGAAGCCTACCTCGTAATTCCCGTTCATCCGCCCCACCGACGATTCCTTCAGTTTCGTTGAGGGGGCCTGGTGTACGAATTCACGGCCCTTCCATTCGGACTTTCCTCGGCACTGTGGTGTTTCACCAAAGTGCTACACCCGCGGTGGAGTTTCTCCGGGCACGGGGTATTCGCATGATCGTCTATCTGGACGACCTTCTTCTGATGGCTCAGTCTCCTCAACTCTTGTTGATGCAACTCCAGCAAACCGTGTCTCTTTTACAGGGCCTAGGGTTCGTTATCAACACAGCAAAATCAATTCTTCAACCTTCGCAGTCAGTCACCTTCCTGGGTTTTGTGGTGGACTCCGTTCAAGCGACTCTGAGTCTTCCATCTCGGAAGATGGCGAAAATTCGGCACGAACTTCGCCAGACGGTGTCCAAGCCCACTATTTCCCTCCGTCACCTGGCCAGAATTGTGGGCCTTCTGTCGTCCTCGATCCAGCCAATTTTTCCGGGTCCTTTACACTATCGAGCGTTGCAGCGTCTCAAAGCCTACCACCTCAGAAGAGGTCGGTCGTACGATTACGTGGTGCCACTTTCAGCAGAAGCCAAGGAGGAAGATCTTTGGTGGCTCACTTATATGGAGGAATGGAACGGTCGGGCGATTTTTGGATCCATTCCGGATTTGGTCATCGAGTCCGACGCCAGCAGACTGGGTTGGGGTGCTCGATGCGGGGATTTTTCCACCGGAGGTGTTTGGTCAGCAGACGAGCAAGAGTTTCATATCAATTGCTTAGAACTGCTAGCTGGTTCTTTCGCGGTACGCTGTTGGACCAAAGACAGGGTGCAGTCTTGTGTCCTTCTGAAGATGGACAACATCTCCGCGGTCCGTTACGTCAATCCGTTGGGAGGGCCCCGTTCTCAGGCGCTGGCCAACCTAGCAAAGGACTTTTGGGGTTACTGTCTGGATCACCATATATCGGTGACGGCGGAGTATCTCCCGGGCCAACACAATCGAGTAGCGGACTGGCACTCCCGTCATCTCTACGACTCCAGCCTATGGAAGCTGGATCTCCCGGTCTTCCGATGGTTGAACAATCTCTGGGGACCGTTTTCAGCGGATCTCTTTGCCTCCCGCTTGGACAATCAAGTGCCAACATTCTTCATTTGGAGGCCGGACCCGATAGCTCTGGCCACGGATGCCTTCCTTCAAGACTGGAAGGCGTAAAGCGGATATGCGTTTCCCCCATTTTCAATGATAACGAGGGCGACGGCCCAGATCCGCCGACAGTGCGCAGAGGTGACCCTGGTAACCCCCCTATGGAGGTCTCAAGTTTGGTTTCCAGTTCTTCTGGAACTTTCCTGGGATTCTCCAATCCTACTCCACCTGGATCCTCAACTTCTTCGGAACCCGGAAGGGGATCTTCACCACCTGATCACACAGGGGACGCTCCGGCTCATGGCGTGGCGGCTTTCAGGTGACGGTGGTCGCTGCCGGGACTTTGGGGATAGGCTGAGGCCCTCCTGTCAAAGGCATGGGTGGACAGCACCACAAAATGTTATTGATCCGCGTGGTCACGTTGGGTCCGTTGGTGTCTTCGACGGGATCTGGATCCCGTGGTCGCAGGAATCGTTCCCCTGGCATATCGCTCCATTAATGCTATCAGATCGGCGGTTTCCGCCGGTCACGAGCCTTTGGTCGGAGCGCCTATTGGGGAGCATCCAATGGGTTGCAGACTTCTGCGGGGTGTGCGGTTATCGTTACCCCCGGAGCCTCGTTATTTCGTCCTTTGGGACGTCAACAGGGTCTTGAATTTGTTTCTTTCTTGGCAACCTAATCGATATCCTTCCCTGAAAGAATTGTCTTCCAAGCTGGCTATGCTTCTATGCTTGATCTCCTGCAGGAGAGTTTCCGATGTTCGCGCAATGGACGTCTCGGCGCTGGTTTTTTCCCCGGATGGGGTTGTTTTTACGATTGGACGCAGGACTAAGTCGCATACACGAACAATTACGTACCCGGCTTTCCGGGACTCTCCAAAATTATGTATGGTAGACTGCCTAAAGACATACGAGGACTTAACGCAGGAAATCCGCCCGCCGGGCGAACGGCAACTCTTGATAGCTCTCAAGAAGCCACACAAAGCAGTCTCTTCTCCCACCATAGCTAGGTGGGTGCGATGGGTGCGATGGGTTATGCAAGAGGCTGGCATTGACACGAAACAGTTTGGTGCCCATTCTGCCAGAGGTGCTATGGCCTCGAAAGCTTTCGCGCTGGGTGCGCTTTTAGAGGATTTAATGCGGGCAGCGGACTGGTCGTCAGACTCTACCTTCAAGAGGTTTTATTTTAAACCGGTTCTTAATGTGGCACAGTTAGTGGTAAGTAAGCTTTGAACTAGCATAATCCGAAGCCTCCGGTCCTGACATAGAATCGGAATTTGCCTAGTATCATGACGGTAAGTTCCAATTCTATTAAGGACACTGAGGCGAGGATTATCCCGCCCGGGGCACCCTTGGTGCGAACCCCCATATGGGTGTAAGTAATTCTTTTTTCTTTGCCAATGGTTGGCTAGACATTCTTGCTTCCTTGTTTGGTGATTGTTTGTGATGTTGCCATTGCATAATATGCTCTCGGTTGTTCACACAGTTCTCACCTCCCTGCTTGGTTTCTTTTAGGGAATGATGGATCCAAGCAAGACCAATAAGAAAATGGCGTGACTTGCGCGAAGAAAGAGGAGGGGAGAGTGCTGACAGAGGACTTTGGATAATGTTGTGGAAACAGATGATGGACTATTTTACTGTGTCTCCCTGGTTGTAGGGAGTTGTAGTTTTTTATGGTTATTTTTACAATGATTATTACGAAATCTCTCTGGCTGCTGTGTGTTTGTTGTAAGGAATAAAGCGAAGAGAGATAGCATAATCCTCGCCTCCGTGTCCTTAATAGAATTGGAACTTACCGTCATGATACTAGGCAAATTCCGATTCCTCCCCTATCTCGAATCTGTCTTTAAACTTACCGGGCAATTTAGTCTTCGTGTCACTGATGTTTATCACCCAAATGTGCCCCTATGAGGAACTGCACTCGGAGTCATTAATCTGCTTCTGCTTTCGAACAATAAACAGCCTGTTCTCCCCTAAATGCGAAACAGCCACACTAGGAACATGAGTACAGCGAGTGACCATTCCATTGATCACTGGATGCTGACGACTTGTCATTTTGAATCTATGCCCTACATTTTTATATCTATCTAGTTCAAACAAAACAAAATCAGTTCTCTGCTTGTTCCTTTCCTGTAGACCCGCAGACTAATCGCACGCAGGTTTTATTTATTTTAATTGTAGACAATTTAAGGTCGAGCTGTGTCCTATTACCCCACGGAGAATACAAAAACAATGTTTGGTGTATGTATGCTACACGTTTGAATGAAAACGTGCAGCTAATGGCTAATGGGAAAAAACATTTGCCTCTACTAGCTGGTGCAAAATTACATACTACTTACCGACCAGTGCAACATTGGTATTTTCACACTGATCTGCGCAGGATAGCCTTTTTGTACAGGTCAGTTAGAGCAAATGATGGGGCACTGTTGGTGCTACACGAGTCTGGGAAACTGATTTACATGGACTTTGAGGATATTGTTATTTCTGCCTCATTTATTTTGCATGTGAATTGGCTAAAATAAAGCTTTGCGTTTGAAATATACAGGATATGACATGTATTTCCTAATCCCGAATCTTCTTCCATTTTCCGCGAAATTGTAAGGTAAATACTCAGACTTTGGCATTCATTTTGAAATTACACACACTTTCAAATCAGTTTAAGCGAGTATTAGGTTCTATACTATGAAATATTTTTATTTACAAATTTTTATTTTTATTTCATTATTGTCACACTTACCCTACTTGATTTACCAAATAATGTGTTTGAGTGCAATATAAGTTTTGTGTCGTACTTCTCCTCATTTGATATTTGATGCATGACTCTGGCTCTGCGCAAGGCTCTCATGGAACCTCAAGCCCAAAGCGAGCAGAGCTTCCATGTAGCTTTAGCCTTCCCCCTCACTCTGCCCTTATACACAGATTTGAAAGGAAAGCATTACAATCTGAGGCAAAAAGGAGACAATAAATACCCATTTGTGGCTGGTTTATAAGAAGTGCAGCCTGAAAACAAGAGATTAATCCACGATTCCCATTTGACAGACTTGTGCTGTGTTTTTAATCTTTAAAACTGCTGTTTTTTTCTAGCTGTGACTGTTTGAATTTAATCTCTTGTTTTGGGATCAATTTATACTGTTAAAAAGTGAATTTTTTGATTGTGACTGTTTGAATTTAACTCTTGGGGGCAGATCTACAAGGAAGTTCCACAGCGTGACACCGCAATACCTTTGGCTGCGCCACGCTGCAGCACTTCTGAAGCACAGGGATGCGACATATTTACAAGAATATGTTGCATCTCTGTGCTTCTCCCTGCGCTAGCGCACAAACTGCAGCCATGCGCTGGCGCAGGCACCCTTGCACCATGCTGCAAGGATGCCTGCGTCATGGGGAGATTGTTTTTGTGCAGGAAGGGGCACCTTCCTGCACAAAAACAATAACTACAAGCATTTTCCTCTTTCAATGCATGCTGTAGAATGCATCACGCATTGAAAGAGGAAAAAACAAGGAGAAATTAATACATTTCTCCTCGTTGCGCCTCGCTACGCCATCTCTAGGGTGGCGTAGCATTCAGACGCATCTCCAGATTAACGATTTCTCGCAAATCTGGAGATGTGTCTTGTTCCATGGGTGTTGCGTGGGAGCACCCACAGCAACACCCATGGAACGCCCCTTCAACGCAAAGTGCTGCGTGTGAAGGGGCCGTATTTAACAAGGAGAGGAAAAGTCACGCAGGGTGACTTTTTCTGTCCTTGTAAATATGGAGGTGCCCCCTGCGCTACCAGTACATCACGAAAAGTGACGTACTGATGGTGCAGGGGGCTTGTAAATCTGCCCCTTGGTTTCTGTGAATTTGGTACTGTTTTAAACGTATCCTTTTTCTACCTGTGACTGTTTGAAAAACTGTCCAAGTTTTCCCTGTACTATGCTTAGGCGTGCAGGGGCAACAGCCCCGGCTGCCACCTCCTTTTAAGTCTTTAAAAGTTAAAAAGGCCTCAGAGACTGAACAGAGTGTATTTATGAAAACTGCTGAATCTGCGTTGAGGTTTAAAACTGTGTTTGGAAAGTGTATGTAAACCTCGTTTTTGGCTAGAAGAAGAGATTTCTTGAAGTGAGTGAAAAGCAGTTTTTAAGTGGCTTAGATTCGACCCTACCTACAGGGTGAACCAGCACCAGCAAAGTGTGTATTGAGTTTGTCTGTATCCAAGGAGATTCTTTTCTTAAGGAGCAGCTTACTACCCCCTGACCTTCAGCCTGGGCCTTTCTTGATTGGCCCTCTAGCTCTCAAGTTAACCCTGAGCCCACCACCCACCTGCAGTGTCCCTTAAGGAGTGAGCAGGGCACCCCAAGATAGCCACCTCCATCTTGTAGCCTCAGCCTCTCTGTGCCCTACAGAGCCCAGTGAACAAACGACAGAGAAGGTGGTTAGAAGACAGACTTGTGCTGTGTTTTTAATCGTTAAGACTGCTGCTTTTTTAGGTGGCAGCATGCATGCTCTGCTCGCTCTGCAAGGCATGCTGCTGTAGGGTATGCTGTGGAAGCCTTGTCCACTCTCCACTCATATTTGTCATTGGCTTTGTGTCATTGTCCTTCGAAGATGCTAGCTTTTGATTGATTATGAAGCTTGTTAGGCCCGCCTTGGTACCACCTTGTCTCCATTTGTTAACACCCATAAGGACTGGACCTTTTACTTAGCTTGTTACATGTTTTTGCCTTATCTGGTGGTTGAGCACTATTTTGAAAATGGACACTTATGGGGACAATGGCGGCTGCAGCGATATGCTCTCTAAATTGTATGCTTTTTTATTTTAATGAGCGCGGCGCCTGCTTTAGGGACACCGCCCTCACTTTATTTATTTATTTATATTGAACATTCATGTTAAGCGCTATGTCCACATCTTGGACACCGCGCTCTGTTTGTTTTTTGTTTTTTACTTTAAAACTGAGCGTGGCTCTACTTCAAGGAGACTGCGCTCGGTTTATTTATATTTTTTTTTAACTTTAACACTGAGCGCGGTGCCTGCTTCAAGGGCACCATGCTCAGTGATAAAGTAAAATTAAAAAAAGGAAACAGAGCGTGGTGTCCTTGAAGTGGCAATATACGAAAAAAACTGTCGGTCTAGCGTTATATATGACCCTGACACTGAAACAACAAAAAATGAGTGGAACTAGAAAAGTAATGGAGTCTAAACAAAAAAGTCTAGGTTCCCATCACTCACCAAGGTGGCTTGCTTCATCATCTGGGAACTATGGGAACTGCCAGTGAACCACACACCTATAAGGAGATGAAGGTAGTGGTTACACAGTTGTCCCAGAAGTGAGTACCAGTATACTTCTTATCTCATAAAAAGCATGGTGACTATTTGAAGGGTGATGGTTGCAGTGCTAGTGATAGTGAGTGAAAAAGTGCTGTTAAAAATGGCTACCAAGACATAAAGAAATATTTATTTAGGCGCTGTCTTGGTGTCAATATAAAAACAGTGCATGTACAGCTTTAACAAATAACTGTAAGATGTCCAGGTCTACATGTTTCAGCTAGTGGATATTAGAATCCAAGCTTTCGTCAGGACCTTGAATTGTAGCTACTGCAGGAGAAAACAAGTGCTAATGTGCAAAAACATTAAACAAAGGTAGAGGTTGGTAACGATACAACCTGGAGACTTCTGTGAATCCAAAGAGGACAGTTACACACAGTGGTATTGAAGAGATACCTAATGAGAACAAAAAAAGGAGACTCACATATAATCCAGTTCGTAATTGCTGAAGCATCAGTGTGGTCATATAAATATTATAGTTAGATGGTCATATTACGATACTTCTGATGTATCCAACACCCACAAGTGTGTTATACAACTAGAACCTATTTGGCAAAAGTCAGAGCACTTACCCGGCTTTCTGCGGGTGCGCACCTCGCCTCATCTGGCATCCGCTCAGAACTTGAGGCACCGCTTCTAAAAATGTAAGTGTGAAGAAATTTTTATACACCAAAAAACAGGAAATGTTACGTCTGATTAAGGTGATTTGACATCCCATTATCTCCAAATTACACAATTTAAAACCAAGGCAGAACAGGTACAGAGGTCTCTAGCTAAGGCGTTTGGCTATGGAAATTGCTGTCATAGACCATAGTATGAGAAGGGCTCTGTAATAGAATTCCATGTATTGACCTTATATGCCCTCTAAAATATATAAAAAAATATAAAGAGAATATAAAAAGGAAGGAACTGAGTAGGCACGTATGTATAGCTATGGTGCAAAACAGGAATAAATCTTAGTGCGTCTCCTAAAGATGTTATCCGTCGCCAGACGAGAGAAAATATTTTTGTTTAGGTGGAAACGCATGTTTTTATCGAAATGCACTAAATTAGTCTGCACGATAGTAAAACATAGTGAGCCTTAAGCGAGGGCATTAATCAGTGAATGGTATCTCCAGAGAAACCTCAATTATTGACCAAGGAAGCCTCTAAACGGACAAAAAAAGGGGAGTTGTTGGGGTGGAGGTCTAGCAACCTAGCTTACCTATCCGTCGATACCCCTCTCTGGAACCGAGCTGGAAGGGGAGGTAACCGGCAAAGAGGCGGTCCGCTTTTAAATAGACCGCAATGTGTTCACCGCTTGTCAAGCGCCACTCGCGTAAAGTGTGTAAAGACCGAAGGCGCAGGACAGTGACGTAATCACGTCTTCCGTTTGGACATGATTTGGCTTTTGGGAGTTGTAGTGCATGTTGGTTAAAGCAGGAAGCATACATGAAGCGCTATAGTTTCCATCTGCAAATAGGATGTAAACAAAGTATACGTACCATATGGAGGAGACGTGATTACGTCACTGTCCTGCGCCTTTGGTCTTTACATACTTTACGCGAGTGGCGCTTGACAAGCGGTGAACACATTGCGGTCTATTTAAAAGCGGACCGCCTCTTTGCCGGTTACCTCCCCTTCCAGCTCGGTTCCAGAGAGGGGTACCGACAGATAGGTAAGCTAGGTCACTAGACCTCCACCCCAACAACCCCCCTTTTTTTGTCCGTTTAGAGGCTTCTTCGGTCAATAATTGAGGTTTCTCTGGAGATACCATTCACTGATTAATGCCCTCGCTTAAGGCTCACTGTGTTTTACTATCGCGCAGACTAATTTAGTGCATTTCGATAAAAACATGCGTTTCCGCCTAAACAAAAATATTTTCTCTCGTCTGGCGACGGATAAAATCTTTAGGAGACGCACTAAGATTTATTCCTGTTTTGCACCATAGCTATACATACGTGCCTAATCAGTTCCTTCATTTTTATATTCTCTTTATATTTTTTTTATATATTTTAGAGGGCATATAAGGTCAATACATGGAAGTCTGTTACAGAGCCCTTCTCATACTATGGTCTATGACAGCAATTTCCATAGCCAAACGCCTTAGCTAGAGACCTCTGTACCTGTTCTGCCTTGGTTTTAAATTGTGTAATTTGGAGATAATGGGATGTCAAATCACCTTAATCAGACGTAACATTTCCTGTTTATTGGTGTATAAAAATGTCTTCACACTTCCATTTTTAGAAGCAGTGCCTCAAGTCCTGAGCGGATGCCAGGTGAGGCGAGGTGCGCTCCCCCAGAAAGCCGGGTAAGTGCTCTGATTTTTGCCAAATAGATTCTAGTTGTATAACACACTTGTGGGTGTTGGATACATCAGAAGTATCGTAATATGACCATCTAACTATAATGTTTATATGACCACACTGATGCTTCAGCAATTACGAACTGGATTATATGTGAGTCTCCTTTCTTTGTTCTCATTAGGTATCTCTTCAATACCACTGTCTGTAACTGTCCTCTTTGGATTCACAGAAATATCCAGGTTGTATCGTTACCAACCTCTACCTTAGTTTAATGTTTTTGCACATTAGCACTTGTTTTCTCCTGCAGTAGCTACAATTCAAGGTCCTGACGAAAGCTTGGATTCTAATATCCACTAGCTGAAACATGTAGACCTGGACATCTTACAGTTATTTGTTAAAGCTGTACATGCACTGTTTTTATATTGACACCAAGACAGCGCCTAAATAAATATTTCTTTGTGTCTTGGTAGCCATTTTTAACAGCACTTGTTCACTCACTATCACTAGCACTGCAACCATCACCCTTCAAATAGTCACCATGCTTTTTATGAGATAAGAAGTATACTGGTACTCATTTCTGGGACAACTGTGTAACCACTACCTTCATCTCCTTATAGGTGTGTGGTTCACTGGCAGTTCCCATAGTTCCCAGATGATGAAGCAAGCCACCTTGGTGGGTGATGGGAACCTAGACTTTTTTGTTTAGACTCCATTACTTTTCTAGTTCCACTAATTTTTTGTTGTGTCAGTGTCAGGGTCATATATAACGCTAGACCGACAGTTTTTTTCGTATATTGTATGTTGGTTTGGGGATTATAAACTGTCTAGGTCTTTAAATTTATCCCTTGGACCCCCTTTTTAAAGAGATTTGTGAGCAGTCCTTGAAGTGGCGCCAGGGTCAGTTTTAACCATAACTAATTGCAATAAAATAGGTCTCGCATTTATGCGAGTGTAAGTAGCTTAAACTCACGTAAATGCGAGATCTATTGCATTGCAAATGCTTGTTGCACTTGTTACCTCAAATGGGACGGGTATGGCCAGACGTGGGTCCCGTGCTCCCCAAGCCACTGGAGTCAAGCTATGCTGGGTGATGATGGTTGAAATCCCGAAACCGGTCCTAGGATGCTTGTTTTCAGTCCCGGGAGGATCTGGCCTGGCAGTTCAGGCTGGACTGTTCCCATTGGGCGCAGGGTCAAGATTGATTTGCATATGGCTGGGTCCAAACTGGAATGGCATGGTGAGCAAAAAAATTATGGATTTAAGCCCAGATCTCTGTACTGGGGTGAATGTATGACATTGTTCTGCATTCTGTCCATCAATTGTTCTTTTTTGCTGAGTAGAGTGGAGTGGCGTGTCAGAGTAGAGTTGAGTAGCGTTTCTTAGAGTTGTGTGTCATAGAGTGGAGGGGCATGTCATAGAGTGCCGTAGAGTGGAGGGACATGGAGTGGAGTGGCTTATAGTGGAGGGTCATAGAGTGGAGTGACGTAGAGTGGAAGTGCATAGAGTGGAGTGATGAAGAGAGGAATGTTGTTTCATAGACTGGGGTGGTATGTCGTAGAGTGTCGTGACATGTAAAGAATGGAGTGGTGTATCGTAGAGTGGTGTGGCATGGGGAGGAGTGACGTGGAGTTTCGTCGAGTGCAGTGACCTGAAGTAGAGTGGCATAGAGTGGAGGGGCGTGGAATGGAATAGAGCACGGTAGAGTGTTGTGGCTTAGAGTTTTGTGGCGTAGAGTGGAGGGCCATGTCGTAAAGAGTAGAGAGGAGTGGCTCAGAGTGGAGAAGCATGTTATAAAGTATAGTGGCTTTGCATAAAGTGGAGTGACGTGGAGAGGCATGTCTTAGTGTAAAGTGGAGTGGAATATCAGAGTAGAGTGGAATAACGTTTCGTAGACTGGAGGAGATTCTCATAGAGTGTTGTAGAGTAGAGGGGCATAGAATGGAGGGACATAGAGTGAAGTGGTATAAAGTGAAAGGGAGTGTCTTAGAATGGAGTGGTATGTCGTAGAGTGAAGTGGCATATCATAGAATGGAGTGGGGTTTCGTAGTGTGGAGTGATGTAGTGTGTAGTGGCATGTCGTAGAGTAGAGTGACATAGAGTGGAGTGAGAAAGAGGTTTGTAGAGTGGCGTGGCGTGTTGTAGAGTGGCACAGAGTGGAGGGGTGTAGAGTAGAGTTGAGTGTTTTAGAGTGGAGTGGATTAGAGTGGCGTAGTGTGGAGTATGCATTGTGTGATAGTGCACTGCGATTGTAGACAACACCTTTTCAATTGAAATGACCATTACATTTGAACAGGCATACAGTTTAATTGATAAAACTATACAGCGCACAAATATAATGTGTGGAAAGGGCCTCACCTAGTGTATTGATTTGTTTTGATTGTATTAAAATATTTGTTTCCACCACACTTCAGAATTACCTAAAAGGTGCTTCATTTGTGCTTTCCTAATTTTGATACATTGTGAAATAGCTGCACAGTTCATTTACAGACATCTACATTTTGTTTTGTACTTGAAAAAAGCCTTTCCTTACAGAACCCTGGCAAGAATATCACATAAATCCTCATACGTTGAAGTCAGAGAAAGAAAAGTAAACACCAAGCGCCTTTGGAAGACAGAGCCTGACATTTGCCCTCTGTCTTTGAATGCCGACAAATGCGACATGATAAGCACAAAATTTAAAGGCCTGTTTACAGAAAGTGAGCACTCGTAGGAAAATACAAGGAGTGAAGGCAAACAGGCAGTGCTCCACGGAAGAGACTAATTCAAGTTGGACAGCCTAAAATAAGTAAAGCCAGCACATAAAAAGCAAGCAAATGTTAGTTGCAAACCACAAAGCTAATGGTAAGCAATGGACGGATTGCATTCCTTTGTAAGCTTTCAGAATGTCTCTAACATGTCTTAGGCAAATATGAATGAGGCATCCCCTGACATTGCGCAATCATAATGGTGGAGTGCCAGCGGTGTTTATCACAGTAATTCCGTTCCCTCTGAACTGGTGACTGAGGTGCTACATGTGTTCATCAACGGCATTTATAACCATTGACAAGGAATGGGCGCTATTATGGTCCTTCTAGTTTTCTTCTTGATTTCCCCAAGAAATAATCATTCTCTGTGTAGCCACAGTGCCATCATGCAGCTAAAACAAATGTGAAAAGTACAGAGTGTCTCCTTAATACAGTTCTAGGTAGGAAGATAATGCAACAAAGGCCAGAAAAAAACTCCTTGGCAATATTGGAATTTTATGATTGAGGATAATACATTATACTGCCATTGACAAGCAAGGCACCAAAACCTCCTTGAACATATGGTCTTCTAGAAGAAAAACCACAATCAGAATCCTGATTCTGAAAAAGGAAGCAAAAAGCATGGCCAAAAATGTATCAGTGCGGGTTATGAGAACAATGAAATACAAGATAACCAATATGTTCTCTCTGGACAGAAAAAGAAATCGATAGTTAAAATCAAATTTTCCCTTTGAAAATCATTTTGCACACGTTTTCTTTCATACTGCAATCATACCAATGCATATCTAATATTCCACTTATCCCCCAAGTTTGCAAGTAAAAGCTCTAATCAGAGTGTGTAAGCACTTATGTGCATAGATCATATCACACATAGATAAAAATATACAATATAAATACATATCATTATAAACAATAATACAATAAAATAAAAATGTTAAAAACACCTGGGTTGTTAAATAGACACCAATTCAAAAATAAACAACCTTCCTGGACAGGAAGCGACCAGAGACAATAACATTTGTCTTACAACTGATAATTTGAAACTTTTGTAGACAGCACCACGCATGAAAAAAACTTCCCTGTCTTTTTTGTGGTTGCTGATTCTCTTCAAATTTTACATATATATTCATTGACTTCAGAAAAATTGGTAAGCAGAGACCCTGAAGAAGGCAAGGCCTAGAGACAGTGCCAATAATATCGTGCTCCGGGTGACAGGCAGGAAGAGTGACTTTATGCTCTCTTTCCATCATTTGCACAAAAGAACTACCGAGATGTGATCCGGTTGGGTCCACTTATGTAATCATCGATATTTTCCCCATAGCCATCTAATATTTGAGAAGGGGTGATTTAACTGAAATTGAGTGCATATAAATGCACTGTTCTTTCAGTCAAGAGAAAAAGGAAAAATAAAGAGTCCTGTACCACATCAAATCCCATCCTGAGTGCTGTAGCACCGGTGCATTATAATTGTATCAGAGAGCGATTTGGATAAGGGAAGAAAATTGTTAGTCCTGAAGAAGGTGGCTTTATTTACACAGTTCTACCGAAACGCAATATATATGTTAAATTTGAAGAGAGTCAGCAACCACGAAAAAGACAGGGACTTTTTTCCTGCGGGGTGCTGTCTACAAAAGTTTCAAATTAACAGCTGTAATACAAATTTTATTGTCTCTGGTAGTGATGCAGCGGAGTTTACCAGATCTATACATACATACACGCAACACTCATTTGGGCCCATATACATTCATACACTCAATGAGCTAGCAAATATCCGCTGGTCATCAATTATGTTTTACCCTGGGAAACCTTTACACCAGTATTCTTACCATTCCTGTCTCCTGAGTAAATGTACGTTCGAAAGATCTAGTAGTAGATTAGAATAGGGGGGAAATGATAATAGTAATAAAAATACATTGAACATTTATTCAAAGAACCACAGACTCAGTAGGAGTTTTAAAAGTTTATCTGAATTCATGGTTTTGTGAGTCAAATCAAATACACGTAAACACATTAAGATTCCCCATCAGGAAAAGTAGTTCAATTAGTTTATACTTCAATTCACATTAATTAATCTCATATGATGACAGTACCTGAGGAGAGAAAGAACAGAGGGCAAATATGAAGAACAACCCACAGAACTATATTTACCTAGAATGGTGTGAGGACCTAGACATCAGAGTGTCAAGGATTCAGGACAGGTTCAAGACCGGGAAGGTGACCTCTTCTAGTGTAACGCCAGCGTTGCACCCCTCTCTGGTGCTGCTCTCCCCGGCTCGGGCTCGTCCGGACCCCTTCCTAGATGTGCCTCCTCGGTTATTCCGCGAATTTTCCCTAGTGTTGGATTCTTCAGTCAGATTGCAGTAAAATCGGGCAGCATCTCAGCATCGCATCGGCATCTCGTGGGTCAAGTGTGTAACTATCTAGAACTTACCTGTTATACCAATTCAAATGTATGATCCACCCCCAAATGTTTGAATTCCATGTACACCCGCAATTTGATTGGACCAAGCAGTGGGGTGAGGACATCACACCATACTAAGTGCAGTAACTATCTTTAGTTCTATTGTCTAGCTCCCCGCCTCTTGATTTTAATATCCACAAGCTTTATTCCTACAAGCATTTCATATACAGATCGATAAATCTGTACTACAATGTGTAATCTTCTTCCTCTCGTAGGGTCAAAAGTTGTTCTTCCCATGTCCTTGCGAGGCTTAGAGTTTGGCAGCCATTCAATAATCTCATTGGTCTCAGGACAAGCAGATGTCGCGCATGCGTAGTTGCCACAAGGAAACAGAGACATGGTCACCCTCCAAGGCCCAAATATGAGCTATTAATAAAGTCAGAGAAGAACATGTTAGAATACAAATTTAAATGAATTCACTGTATACCACTTATTTCTACTCTAACCCCATTTACTTAATAAAGCTTTTGCATTATTGGTTTAGTAAAACTTGCATAGGTTAGTTTCAGCACAGCATGTGCATTAGTGCTAGGGTTTCGAGCAGCCATATTAAAAACTATTGCGCAGCTGCAAAGATTTCCCCCCAAGCTGAGAAAATAAAAATAAAAATTAATTAATTAAAAGATCGCGTTCCCCGTTCTGTCCCCTCGCACACTTTCCTTTCTCTGCTGTTCTAAAAACAATGCTATACAGCATCCATTTTAGACACAGCATCCATTTTAGAATTCACTTTAGTTTGCCCAGGGCCAGCCAGTTCACGTATCTCCTCAAGCTGCCCCTTGTTTTCAGTCAGTTACACCCATGCATTTTTGTGGTTAGGCCGACTCTGACAAAATGGCCCACCAGTCTTCCCTTTTTCTGAGAAAACAAGTTTATCTCATATCTCTTTTAAGCCAGCTGGCCTAAGACTCACTGGGGCCACGCAGATTGTCACATATTTTAGTTCCCTCCAAGGTTGTCTGTTCATGACCCACGCACCACACCCTTATCTCTCAGGCACACAAGCTCCCCCACCCTCTGATAGCATCCCCTCAAGCTACATCCTTGAAAAGTATGTGCTTATCTGTGTTTTGCTTATGCGCCTTGAGCAATGCTAATTTGCAAAGACATTTGCTACAAAGAAGGAGGGCTTCTCCCAATGACTTGCAAAATACTGTGTAAATGTATAAAAGCTGTACTCTGTGAATAAAGCTTTCTCCCTTAACTCGAGTTAATGAATAAAGGCCCATTTAACTTGCACACCACGGACTCCTCAGTTCATTATTTTATTGGTATTGCTAATTTATAGAAATTCAGATCTGGTAATTAATTTATTTACCACATTAACTGGTGCCCGAACAGGGACACTCCCCCTTCCCCACGCGCCGGAGATCCACGTCCCGTCCTTCTCCCTTACAGACCCCCCGACGGACTCTCAAGTGCACAAGAAGCGGGGTATTCCTGCTGACTGCCTCGCGGCGAGGAGGAGACAGACTGAGACTGAACATCCACACGAGGCGGTGAGGAAGATTGACGGAGTGTTCCGACCCAGAGCCCGACCAGTGAACCTGTCGAGTCCGAGGTTTCCAGAGTCCCGCTGTTCCTCAGTCCACTGCGCAGCGTTCCAGTCCGATGACCAGGTCTTCAAGTTCTGCTTCTCGGTGAGTACTACTGAGAATGTATAAAGACGGGTTCTGTGACAGAACACGGTAAAGTTGCACTGGCTCCCCAGTGTATAAAGATATCAAGTATATTGTTTTCGTAATTCTCACCTTCATAAGGCTTAGTTAAAAACACCTTAAAATGCCTTTATTTTCCAAATTACGAGGATTAAGTACCAAGAAAAGGTTATTAGAACAGGCCGTTCCGGTCCCACCTAGAGATACACCTGGACATTTCATGTATACTAAACATGGTATAGAAGGGGTAATGTTTTTGGAACTGTGGTCAGATTATACAAAGGATCTAGAACTCAGACTCAGGTGGCCCCCTACAGGTACGTGGGAAATGGAGTGTATTATGGCAGTAGAAGAACAGTTGTGGAAAAAGAAAGTAAGGCCTACACAAGAAAAGGCAATTGAATTATGGCGCAAGGAAGCGCATAGGAGATATCAGAAACAACAAACGAAAATTGAAAAAGGTAGGAAAATGTCAGAACAGGCTAAAGAAAAGAAATTACAGGAAGAGGGCGAGAGAGTTATTACTGAACAGCGAGAAAGAGAAACAAGTGCACTTGTTGAAGGGATTTATCCTGTTCTGCCTACAGAGACTACTAGTGGGGAGATGTGCATCCAAGACAATATGAAAAAGGAAAAAATGACTCCTTCAGAGGATTTCGTGTCCTCTTACTTAATAGAAAGTCCCCCGCCTTATGTGGTTCAACGACAAGCCCTGCAACTTATACCACCAGTACCGACGAATGGCTAAATGGCCACCGCTCCTCCCTCAGAAGATGTTAAAGACGGGACGGAGGATAAAACGGATATCCCGCTTTTGGAATGTCCCTATGATGAATGCCCCGGGGAGGGTAGAATGGCCACAATATCTTGTAGATTGAGACAGGCCCTAGACGCACTCCAGATAATTCCCAACAGTAAAACACAATTGGACGCAGTTTACGATTTCGTCCGGACGGGCCAAAATGAACAGGCCTTGTTAACAATGATGCAAAATAGAAAGGTCGTGACCAAGCAGACCATGTTACAATTTGCGGTGACCTGTTTTTTGAGAATTTTGGACTCCAGTAATCACAAGGCGCCCAACCATTTGTTGGACCTAAGCGACTTGCTTGAACAGTCCAAGTTCACTAAACACAAACAGCTAGATGAGTTGGTAATACGATTGGTATCGGGCATCCATTCCATCCATCAAGATAGGGAACGACAGGAGAACGTCTCGGAAGAGACGAGCGATGAGGAAGAGGAAGGGAGAACTACTGTCATGGGACTGGCCCGTAGCCATCGCCGTCCCGGATTCCCTCCCCCTCCCCCTCATCTCTCAACTGAATACAAAAATACTAGAATGGATACCGCTTCCGCTAAACTGTTCCAGTGCACTGTCCAGTCATTAGAGCGCTGGCTCGAGGACGACCCACCTTTCACCCCACATGAAAAAGAAATAGCACGATCAGCCACTGATTGGATTGCCCAGCACCAACTTTATGACCCTGATATAATAGGACAGATCTTCCTCTCCCTCTCCCTGTCTAATCAAAGAATAGCGGGTATGTTCATGTTACAGCATTTGGCGACACTATATAAAAAAAAATGTCCCCCACCTAAGACAATATATCACTTATTACGTGACTGTGCAGACGGTTTTTGGTCCACAAGGGATGAAGAATTCATTACTAAAGTTTTGGATCTAAGACAACGTTACATACAGTTCGAAACTGAAATGTCCGGTGTAGGTACCTATGACAAGGGACAATTTCCCCTGCGAGAGGTACACCCAAGGAGACGTGATGATGGTGTTTTTGAGCGGGTGCACGTATACACCCCTCTTACCAAATTAGAGATATTGGAAATGAAGAAGATAGTACCACCTCACGAAAAAGACCCCGCAGGATTCCATAAAGAAATAAGGGACATTCTGAGTCTGGGAAATTATACTTTCCCGGATATAAAGATATTACTGAAGGTTCTCCTTCCCGAAGGGATATATGAAAAATTGGTGGAAAAAGATTGGAACATAGATGGGGGAGCAGCTATAAATTGGACAGCACTGGGTAATGAGGATCAAGCTCGCCAACCAGGGGATGGGTTGGGACCCCTAATACACGCATTCCCCGATGTCCTTATGCAAGTATTACCCAAATTATTAACGACGAAGAAAGAGGATTGGGACGCAATATCAGCGTGTAAACAAAAGTTAGATGAAGATATAGGAGATTATTTTGTAAGACTACAGAAATGTTTTGCCATTAACAGCGGCCTCTCCTCAGGCAGTGATGGATACCAACGTCTTTTTGTAGCAAAATTGGTGGAAAATACGCTTCCCCAATAAAGAATAGACTCCAAAAAGTTGAGAGTACCTGGCAAGCGAATACCTCTCAACAGATGCTGCAAATGTTACAGTACCACCACAATAGAATTAAAGAAGAAGAAGAACAAGATAAAAGACGCGTCAAGGACACCAAAATGAAAGCCCTGGTAGCCCAGACAACGACTGTATCCAACTCGGGTAAAAATAGCAAATCTACTGAAAAGGGGTCGTGTAATTATTGCAAGAAACCTGGCCACTTCGTCAGGGAGTGTCCCGTATTAAAACATAATATAGCAACAGGAAAAACGCAAGCCCGTCCCTATGCCCCTTGAAACAATGAGGCCCCAGCCCCTACGGCCCAGGCCCGACCCCCCACTAACGCCCCCACACAAACTCAAATGTACCAGCGCAATGATGAAATATACCCCGAATATCCTGAATACTCATGAAAGGGCCTAGAGAGAGAGAAAGACTTGCCCCTGATCCCTGCCACGGTGGACCAACGTGGCCCCTATGTACAAGCACACATTTTGGGTCAGGACAGAAAATTCCTCCTTGACACAGGGGCCAGTAGGACAACGATAAACCATGATGAGGTCCCAGCGATACCTCTCTCTGGCTCACATAGTATTTCCTTGGGTTTTTCGGGAAAAACAGTAATAAATAAGGTCTCCCAAAATGTTTCCATAGGAGTGGGTCCACTAACACGTACTACAGGTCGAGTGTTAACAAAGACCTGTCCCGAAAATGTATTAGGTATTAAATCACTGAAAGAACTGGGTGCCGTGATATGTTGCTCCCCAGAAGGTGTCAGGTTATTCCTACGAGATTTCAAAGGACATTTCCTGGAAAAGGAACTGGATGCCAGACTCAAAGTGATCCCGCAGACATTATGGGCAACTAGTCCTACAGACGTGGGCTGTATGGACATCACACCTCACAAGATTACACTAAAGGAAGGTGTGGTTTTGCCACGAATCAGACAGTATAAAATACCACCGCAAGCTGAACTAGCATTACTGCAAAAAATAGTAGGTAGTAGTATAGTAGTAGAGACAGATTCCAATACGTGCAACTCACCTGTTCTTCCAGTTCTCAAAAGAACGGACCCAACTGCTGAACCTGTATATCGTTTGGTAGTGGACCTGCGAGAGTTAAACAAATGTGTAGTGCCACAATACCCTGTGGTACCTGACATAACATCGCTTTTGACAGCAATAGATCCCAAGGCTACTTTCTTCACTGTCATAGATCTGAAAAACACTTTCTTCAGCATTCCTATTCATGAGGATAGCCAATATGTTTTTGGGTTCTCATTAAATGGCAGAAGCTTCAGATTTACGAGAGCTCCACAGGGCTATACAGAAAGTCCCAGTATCTACAGTCAAGCCCTGAAGAGGCAGTTGGACAGCATCCAGATGCCTATAAACACAACACTCATACAATATGTAGATGATATCCTCATAACGGGCCAGTCAGAAAAAGAGTGCGAAAAAGCTTCCCTCCAGGTCTTACTATTTCTTGCAGATAAAGGACACAAAGTCTCCCCCTCTAAATTACAGTTCTGTGCACAGCAAGTGGCCTACCTTGGGCACTTGCTGTCCAAGGAGGGTAGACAACTTACACAGGAACGAATACAATTAATTGCCACTATTTCACGTCCAACAACACAGAAAGAAGTACGTGCCTTCATTGGTTTAACATCATATTGTAGACAATGGATTCCTCAGTATGCCTATATGGCCAAACCATTGATACAACTGACCACTTTGGAGGCCGGTTTATCGACATCTTTGCCATGGACAACTGAGCATACAGAGGCCTTTGAGGAACTGAAACAAGTACTTTGTCAGGCCCCGGTCCTGGCTACTCCAGATTAGACCAAATCCTTCACGCTATTTGTAACAGAACGAGGCGGTACAGCACTTTCAGTCCTCACGCAGGACCAAGCAGGAAGAAACAGGCCCTGTGCCTACTTCTCAAGTACATTAGACCCAGTCGCACAGACCCTACCTGCCTGCCTAAAATCTGTAGCTGCCACAGCTTTAGCCATCAGACAAAGCGATGCCATTGTCCTCGGACACCCCCTTACAGTACTTGTACCACACGCGGTGGAACTCCTACTCAACAGAACACAAACACAACACCTTACAGTTGCACGATTAACGGGATATGAACTGACATTGTTCCAACCACACATAGAGATAAGGAGGTGTAACACATTAAATCCTGCTACCTTGCTACCCAATGCCACAAATGATAAAGATACACACAACTGTATTAAAATGATAGAGATTGTCACCAAACCCAGACAAGACTTGGCTGATGTCCCGCTATCAAATGTAGATGTTACGCTCTTTGTGGATGGGTCATGCATGCGGACGAGTACAGGAGAGTTAACGGCAGCTTATGCCATAACCACTGATAGTAGGGTCCTAGAAACAAACAGAATAGACACCCTTCGGGGAGGAGCCTAGCGCGCAACCAAGATGGCCGCATAGGTGCGAGGCTCCCGAGGACCTCCGTAACCTCCTATGTTTATCCTGTCTTCATCCTGAATCAGTTGAGGGGACTGTGTCGGTGAGCCTGAGCCGAGGTGGTACCCGTTTTCCGTTTTCGAATTGGACCCCGGGTGCCGGAGTGAACACCGACTGAAGTTTGCGGCCTACTTCTCTCCTGACCCCAGATTCGAGTTTGGGGGCGACCCAGTGGCGAAGTGAGCAACAACGGCGGGCCGGGCCTGGCGAGTCGCGTACCCCACACTTTCACTTTCGCTTTTGAGTCCCCTTGCCATTATCGCAAGTGGGATCACAGCGCTTCTTGTGTTGGGGTGGCCTCGCTGGGAGACCCTGCCTGCCTGCCTGCGGTGGCCCGCTCTGCCGTCCTGGGGTGGCCCCCGAGGCTCTCGGCCTTGATTGCCTGCTCTCCACTGCGTGGCTGGTGCGGGTGCGAGATACACGACGATGGCCACGAAGCAGGATGGGGATCGGTTGAAGGCCAAGTCGACCCGGCGTGGCACCGCACCTCAGGCCAACGTCATGGACCGCTACACCCTCCCGAAGGGATCTCCCGGCGGATCGCACAAGTCCTCCGAGTGCCCCCCGGATGCCCCGGATTTGCCTATGGATCTGACTTTGCAAGACGTCATGGGCGCCATTGCTGAGATGAAGACCTCGGTGGGCCAGCAATTCGACACTTTGGCACACAAACTCGACGCGGTCCTTATTGACGTCAACCTTGTGAGAGCTGATCTCTCCAAGACGAATGACCGGGTCGACTCCTTGGCCCACACCGCGTCGGGCCTCACGACTGAGGTAGCGGCCCTTCAGACGGAGGTGCACCGGCTCCGTCAGGCAAGTGCGCTCATGGATCGGCGCCTGGAGGACTCCGAGAGCCGGGCCCGGAGGAATAATATCCGTATCATCGGAGTACCCGAGGGACGGGAGGAGTCGGCGGCGGATCTCTTTGTGGAGGACCTGATCTCTACCCATCTCCAGCCTCGAGGACTGAGTAAACTCTTTGCTGTGGAGAGGGCCCATAGAGTTCCCGGGAGCAGACCGAAGGTCGGAGCCCCTCCGCGGCCTCTTATTGCCCGTATTTTCAACTTTCGGGACAGGGATGCGATTTTGCAAGCTTCCAGACTGCAAGGGCCGATTAAGCTGGAGAACATGGAAGTGAACTTTTAT
Organism: Triturus cristatus; assembly: GCF_964204655.1. NCBI lineage: Eukaryota > Metazoa > Chordata > Amphibia > Caudata > Salamandridae > Triturus > Triturus cristatus. The sequence continues at coordinate 78,929,035 of NC_140586.1, read as the reverse complement.
CCTGATTTCACGCAGGCGGTCCAGAAGCAGAGACTGAGTTTCCTGGGCGTCAAGCGGCGGCTTCGAGGCATGAACTTAAAATACGCCATGCTCTTCCCGGCCAGGCTGCGGGTGGAGGCGGATGGTCGCACTCACTTTTTTGATCGTCCTGAAACGGCCGGGGACTGGCTGGATACTTTGTCTGGGGGTCATGGTCGGGATGGGGGGGGGGACGGGAGGAGAGTGCCCACCGGACCGGGTCTGGGGTACTGACACGGGGGCTCACTCCGGATGATGCCACTTTCGGCCAAGCTTAGGGTCTTTTGTCTGTTGTGTCTTGTCTCCCCTCCATTGGAGGAGGTGCTGGGTCTCGAGGGGGTTCTCCTTCCTCCTCTAGGGGGTCTTAGTAGTTTAAATCACATAGGGGCGACAGGCACACTGCAAGTTGGGGGGGCTGTTTGGGCTCATGCAGGGGTGCAGGGAGGGGGGAGTTTTGTTGGGGCTGTTGGGTTGGGGTTGGGTATTGTTTATTTGTACCACAAGGCAGAAGTATTGTTGTGCTATTTCTAAAGTGCTCTCTGGGGGGCGATTGATCGACTTCGGCTATGATGGGGGGTAGGGGACTGAGTCTTTTGTCCTGGAATGTTAATGGACTGGGGGACAGGATAAAACGGGGGGTGGTCCTGCAGTTCCTAAAACGAATTTCACCAGATATAGTCTTTCTGCAGGAAACACACCTCATTGGAAACTCCTTTTGTGCCATGAACAGACGGGGCTATCGCCTTATGGCCCACTCGGGCTTCACGTCTGGTTCGAGGGGTGTGGGCATTATGGCTAAGACCTCGCTCCCGTTGGAAGTTGATGAGGTGCTCCATGATGATAGGGGACGATACACGGTTCTGATGGGTAGATTGGAGGGTAGAGTGATTGTTTTCGTTTCTGTTTATGTCCCGCCAGGGTTGCAAACGATTACTTTTGCGGATCTGGGGCGCCTCCTCCTTGGCCTTCCGGAGGGGATTCTAGTGGTTGGGGTGGATTTTAACGCTGTGGTTTCCGGGACTGAGGATCGTCACCCTCCTAGGGATCTCCCCCGTGCCCAAGCGTGGTTGTCCGGCCTCTTGGATACCTTGGGGCTGGTGGATTGTTGGCGGTTGAAACATCCTACGCAGATACAGTACACCTTTCATTCCGGGGCTCATGGCAGTCTTTCGAGACTTGATTATGTCCTGATGCCAGCGGTACAGGCGGGGCGGGTTGGGGAGGTACGACATTTGGCGCGGGGTATTTCAGACCACTCCCCGCTCCTGTTGCACTTCGACATTGTCCCGAGGGGGGAGGGGAGGGTGGCCCCGATTAATCCCTGGTACCTGCGTGACCCCACAATTCGCGCAGATTTGGTTAAATCTCTTAAGCGATATTTTGAAGACAATGTGGGGTCTGTGTCGTCCGCGGTTTCTCTGTGGGAGGCGTTTAAGACGGTACTCCGGGGGGAGGCCCTGTCCCTTATTTCCCATTCCCGGAGGCGCGAGCGGGAGGAGGTGACCCGTATTGAAACTGAGATAACCGAGTTGGAGGGTGATTTGGAGTGTGGGGTGACGGACGACAAATTGCATGCTCTCCGACTCAAGCAGGCGGACTACAAGGCCCTCGTCACGGAGGCAGCCAGGGGCCTCAGTAGAGAGCAACAGGGGAGACTGTATGATGTGGGTGATAAGGCTGGTAAACTGATTGCGTGGCTGGATGAAAAGGAGAGAGCGAGTCGAGTTGTCCCGTCGCATGAGAAATTGGATGGTGTGTGTGTCACTGAACCAGGAGAAATTGTTGACTGCTTTGCAGAATATTTCCGTGGGGTGTATTCCCCGGTATCTTCCTGCTCGGAAGAGGATTCCCATGCCCTGCTTAAAGACATTGCGCTGCCTTCCCTTTCGGAGGAGGATAAAGTGTTGTTGGACGCGACCCCAACATCTGAGGAGATTGCCCTCGCCATACGTTCGGTCGCCTCCGGCAAGGCCATGGGTCCTAATGGCCTTCCCATCGAATTGTACAAACTACGACCGGATACGCTGGCGCCGCATCTCCGTGCTATGTTCCTCGCGGCCCGCTCGGCGGGTTCCCTCCCGCTGGACCAGCGTCTGGCCACTATCGTGGTTATTCATAAGGAGGGGAGGCCGCGGGATCGGGTCACGTCTTACAGGCCCATTTCGCTGTTGAATGCGGAACCCAAAATTCTTGCCAAGGTGCTGGCTAATCGGCTGGTTGGCGTGGTGTGCGATCTGATTCACCAGGACCAGTCCGGCTTTATCCCTCATCGCAACACCGCGCTCAACCTGCGGCGTTTGCATGGGGTGCTCGCGCGGGTCCCGTTCATACGAGAGCCGGCCATTTTGGCGTCCCTGGACGCCACTATGGCGTTCGACACGCTTAAGTGGCCATATATTTGGGCGACGCTGGCTAAGTTTGGTTTTGGCCCGGGATTTATTGGTTGGGTGAAACTGTTATACTCCGGACCGCTGGCGCAGGTGGCGGTGAACGGTAGAGTGTCGGCTCCGTTTGAGCTGGGCAGGGGCACGCGGCAGGGCTGCCCGCTATTGCCGCTCCTCTTCGCGCTTGCCTTGGAGACCCTGGCGGAGTGGCTGCGGTGGCACCCTTCTATCCATGGTCTCCGATGGACCCCCGAGTATGAGGATCGCGTATCCCTTTACGCTGATGATATTCTCTTACACCTTGCTTCCCCGCGTAAATCGCTGATTGTACTTGTGGATGTTTTGCATTCATTTGGCCGCAACTCCGGCTTAGTCATCAACTGGGCTAAATCCTGTGTGTATGTCCTTTCCGGGGAGGCTCCTATCCTTCCGCGGGGTTGTCCTATCCAGATCGCTCCGCAGGGATTTAAGTACCTGGGTATCTTCATTACCCTGGACGCTGAGGCCCGATATAAACAGAACTTGCTCCCCCCCCTCCAGCGCCTGAAGGAGGACGTGGCGCATTGGAGGCGCTTGCCGCTCTCACCGCTCGGCCGTGCGGCATTGTTTAAGATGATGTCGCTGCCACGTTTCCTATACGCTTTACAGAACACGATGGACGTTGTCCCGGCGCGCTACTTTCGCGAGGTGGAGAGTCTGCAGCGACGCCTGTTCTGGGAGGGTAGGCCGCGTATCGCCCTTGCGAAGCTGACGCTCCCGTGGTACGACGGGGGGGTCGCCCTCCCAGACATCAAACGATATTACTGGGCCTCCCAGCTGGCTGCTATAAACCACGGCCTTTATGGGCCCGCTCTTAACCCGGTCTTTGAAATGGATAAACTATTACTGCCGGGTGGCGACTATAATCGGGCGCTTTATTCTAGATCGCTCGACGCACGTCTGACGGGCCCTACGCGGGTCGCGGTACGGGTGTGGCACGCGGCACACTCGGCGATGGGGTGGAAGGATCGGTTGACCCGGGCGACGCCGCTGTATGCATCTGAGCGGCTGGGCTCTCTGTGGACCTCGAAGGGCTTTGAGAAGTGGGACATGATAGGCATCAGCAAGGTGGGCGATCTCTGGACGAGGGGGGGATTCAAAACGTTCGATGTGCTGCAGACTGAATTCCAGTTGCAGGACAGGGAGTACTTTCGATATATCCAGGTCCGTCACGCGCTGTGCTCCGTATTCCCGGATGTTGCCTCCATCCCGGAGTATTCCCCTCTGGAAGATAGAGTGCTAGATGGGCATGTACCGGACGGCACGATTTCATTGATTTACAAAAAGCTCATCAACGATCGCTCGGGACTGCTGACTAGCCTTCGTGAGGTGTGGGTGGCCGATGGATTGGAGCTGGATGACGAGGATTGGGTGTCTGCGGTGGCCTCCCCGAAAGAGGTGGCCATACCGGCTCGCCTTCGCTTCGTCCAGCTCAAGATACTCCATAGGGTCCATGTTACGGGGCCGGGTCTGATGCGTATGGGATATGCCGTGGATGGGTTGTGTAAGCGTGGGTGTGGTTCTTTAGGGACCTTCCTCCATATTTTGTGGGAATGCCCGGAGGTGGCGCGATTCTGGCGTGATGTGCACGCGGTGTTGCAGGCGGTCACGCATGTGACGCTGCTTCCCGAGGCGAGGAGATGTCTGCTAAATGTGTGGGAGCCGACTGACTACTCAGTGCCGCAGACGTGGTGGGTGACTCTGGGATATATGGTGGCCAAGCGTGACATTGCGCAATTGTGGGGTTCCCAGAGGTTGCCAACGGTCTCGGCGTGGCAGGACAACAAGGATTGGTGTATGTTTCGGGAAAAGGTAGTGTATGTTGCGAGAGGTAAGCCTGGGAAATGGGTGAAAGTGTGGGACCCCTGGAACACCTACCGTGGCGGAATTTGTACCCCGCCGCTGACGCCTGATCTGGCACTGGCCCCGTCTCCTTAGTCTGCTTGTCGCCTTGGTTCTGGGCTTTGAGTCCACTTTGTCTCCTATCCCCCCCCGCTATTCCTGTGGATCGGTAGGGTCCTCCCCAGGGGAGCTCATACTGTTGCTTTGACTTTTGGCTGCCTTGTGGATTTGTTTGTCGTTTCTTATATAAAAATGGAACCGCCATGTGGGGGGTCCGGACGGTGTGGCCGCCAACGCTTCTTTCAACTCCTGTGACCTCTCTCACGCTGCAGAGACTGTTTACTGACTGTATTCTATGCTCATACTGTTTGCTAGCGGCCGTCCCGAAGGTTGTAGGCCCATCTTTGTATATCTTTTGAATTCTGTAATAAAGGTTTCAAAAAAAAAAAAAAAAAAAGAATAGACACCCTTTCAGCCCAAGCTGCAGAATTAATCGCCCTCACACAGGCATGTAAGTGGGCGACAAATTTAAAAGAAAACGTTTACACAGATTCGCAGTATGCCTTTGGGGTAGTTCACAATTTTGGGACTCTATGGAAAGAAAGAGGTTTTCTGACCTCCCATGGAGCAAAGATACAACATGGACCTTTAATACAGGACCTGTTGGATGCCATACACCTACCGACGGCAGTAGCGATTATAAAATGCAAAGCCCACACCAAAGTTACAGACGATGTTTCCAAAGGAAATGATCTTGCAGATCAAACTGCCAAACACACAGCCAAGACAGCAGCCATTTCCCATAAAATTCAACAGGACACAGTTCTGGTAGTAAGAGACCCTTCCAAAGACATCATAGACATATAGGCCCACGCCACCCCAGAGGAAAAGAAAAAATGGACTGAAGCAGGAGGGACAGAGACTGAACAGGGGTGGGTGACAAAAGACAAAACAGTGTGGTTCCTACCCGATTCAATGGTACCCATAATCATAGAAACTACACATAGTCCAGCACACCTAGGTGAGAAGGAATGTTAGACAGCTTACGACCATTATGGCACAACAAAAACTTGCGAGCTGCCGCAAAACACAAAGTCAGAACATGTATGATATGTTGTCAGTTCAATCCGGGGAAACGGGTGTCTGTAGAACAAGGTGGATTTCACCCTCCTGAACAGGCTTTTGAGGTCCTACAAATGGATTACATACAAATGGATAGATGTAGGGGACAGAAATACGTGCTAGTGTTTGTATGTGCATTAACTAGGTGGACAGAAGCCTATCCAGTACCAGATTACACAGCCGAAACAACAGCTAGACAAATGGTTAGGGAATTCTTTCCTCGATATGGACTGCCACGAGTTATCTATTCTGACAATGGTCAACCTTTTTCCTCTAAATTAATGGAACAGGTATCCTTGTTGTTAGGGTACACTTGGAAGTTCCACTGTGTCAGGCACCCACAAGCAGCAGGCCTAGTCGAAAGACATAATCAGACATTGAAGACTAAAATTGCAAAAATCTGTGCGGAAAAGGGTGTGGACTGGGTCACGGCTATGCCGGTGGCCCTCTTCTATATGAGAATGGTAGCACATACAAGGACCGGTCTATCTCCTTATGAGGTAGTTTACAGAAGACCTCCTAACATGTGGGGCACACCTAGACCTAAAACTATCACTGATACTGACAGCAATATGTTAACGGATTATCTTGCCGCCATGATGTCTGCACTACGCTCTTGTCGTTCACGGGTGGCGGCTGCTTTTCCAGATCACACCAGTCCCGAAGAGCATGCGATAAAGCCGGGGGACTGGGTCCTGGTCCGAAACTTTGATAGAACATCGCCCTTGGAGCCCAGGTGGAAACAGCCGAAGTTGGTACTTCTGACTACACGGACAGCAGTAAAAGTTGAAGGAAGGAAAGGATGGCTCCACGCCAGCCATTGTAAAAAGTACTTTGGGGACACAAAGGACATTGTTCAAAACAAAGATAACGCAGATGACTTGCCCCCTCTTTTGGATCCGACCCCACAACAAACTTATAAATCAAAACTGCGCTCCGCAAAAGTAGTCTAGATCTGATCAATTAAGTCCAGTTGGTACAGACTGACTGGTGAAACGGTCAGACGATAACTACTACATCTCTGCATATTGTGGGGGGAGCAACAAAAATAACGATAATAAGAAAGAAGTATTGTAAGATGCTACGCCAGAGATATTCTGTTTTTTTAGTAATGTTATTATTTGTTGTCCTTTTTGTTGCAAGCTTGGGGTAAATCTTACACTTGGCATACCCCCCTCCTTTGTCAAAAACGTTAAACAGTACTACTATGCATTCCCATTTAGAACTACCTACGCATCTTGCAGACAGGCGCCTAGAATTTCGCAGCAACACTTTCCTTTCTATGTTACATCATCATCAACTATCGATTAACACCACTGACTGTTGGATCTGTGGACTAATGCCACACTCGGTCAGCAAAGGTGTCCCGTTACTTTCATACCCCTTTTCTATGGCAGGTTCCTGTTTGGCTTGGAAACTCATGTTGCAGGAGGAACAGAGGACTGGAAGAATAAATGATTCCGTCCTCTCTTCCTTTACTGAACACGTCTGGCGTAATACTTCAGGAAACAGGGCCTATCCTTTTTGTTATAGGTCCGAAAATGACACCTACACTCTTCCCTACACGGAGGAGGAGAAGGAAGAAATGAACACCGTTAATAGTAGCGGCAACACCATATTTGTAGGTATGAAAAGAACAAAAAGGAAACTAACCCCATCCTTTGCATGGGTGATACCACAAGAGGGAGCCCTATGTATAACAGGTATAGGAGATAAGCCAGTGGGGGAAAGTTCTTGTCTAGTTCATAGGAGTTTGAACACCACGATGTCCCCCTATCTGGTGATATCGCCTAATTCTTATTTTATTTGCGGAAACAAAGCCTATGTGTGGCTACCCACTGGGTGGAGTGGCTCCTGTTATATTGCCTTCCTGTTACCTCCCACCTATACTGCCCCGGCAGATTACCATCTGATTGACCCTCTGTCCACCATGAGCAGGCGGCGAAGGGGGGTCATAGATGCAGAGGATACTGCAGGACAGGAGGCAGGAGACTTTTTAAAGGCTTTATTCCCTTCTGGGGACCCATGATTAATAGTCGTCACATAAGACAATTAACTCGGGTGCTGAAAAACACTATTGACGAGACCGCCGGTGCGCTGGGCAACATCACTGCTGAAATGGCCTCCGAAAGACTCATGACGTTACAAAATCGTCTGGTTTTAGACATCATCCTGGCGGACCAGGGGGGCATGCAAATTGATCAGTTCTAGCTGCTGCATTTATATTCCTGATAACGCACCCACGGTGTACGCAGCTATTTCCCGACTTCATGTAATATCAAAGGGCCTCGACCTGGCCACAGGCTCTTGGTCCCTGATGGACTGGATATGGAGCCTTATTTCAACATGGGGATGGAAAATGCTGACCATACTTGGGATGGTCCTTGCCTTCATAATATCATGTTGCCTTTGTGTCCAGTGCGGCCCCGCTTTGTGCGGTCTCTGTGCTACATGCCTCGTCCCAAAACCAATAAATAGAGCAAAAGAAAATGAGAAAATGATGCTGCAAGCCCATGTGGACGGTCTCATGGCCATAGAAGTGGCCTAAAAAGAAAATAAGTTGCGCTTGGGGACAAGGAGGGAATGAGAAAATAAAAATGAAAATTAATTAATTAAAAGATCGCGTTCCCGGTTCTGTCCCCTCGCACACTTTCCTTTCTCTGCTGTTCTAAAAACAATGCTATACAGCATCCATTTTAGACACAGCATCCATTTTAGAATTCACTTTAGTTTGCCCAGGGCCAGCCAGTTCACGTATCTCCTCAAGCTGCCCCTTGTTTTCAGTCAGTTACACCCATGCCTTTTTGTGGTTAGGCCGACTCTGAGAAATGGCCCACCAGTCTTCCCTTTTTCTGAGAAAACAAGTTTATCTCGTATCTCTTTTAAGCCAGCTGGCCTAAGACTCACTGGGGCCACGCAGATTGTCACATATTTCAGTTCCCTCCAAGGTTGTCTGTTCATGACCCACGCACCACACCCTTATCTCTCAGGCACACAAGCTCCCCCACCCTCTGATAGCATCCCCTCAAGCTACATCCTTGAAAAGTATGTGCTTATCTGTGTTTTGCTTATGCGCCTTGAGCAATGCTGATTTGCAAAGACATTTTCTACAAAGAAGGAGGGCTTCTCCCAATGACTTGCAAAATACTGTGTAAATGTATAAAAGCTGTACTCTGTGAATAAAGCTTCAGACCACTCCTGAACCTGCTGAGGTGATGGAGCTCTCCCTTAACTCGAGTTAATGAATAAAGGCCCATTTAACTCGCACACCACGGACTCCTCAGTTCATTATTTTATTGGTATTGCTAATTTATAGAAATTCAGATCTGGTAATTAATTTATTTACCACGAAGCGACAGAAAACGTCATACCACGTAGATATGGTAGACGCATGCACAGAAGAGTTCCCGCGTTTTTGGCGGTCATTTTTAGGACACTCGGGTTATTCATTAGTAAAGCACATAGAAGAGCTTCCCCTTGATACGATATGTAAAATGTGGTGCAAAATTAGTACTTACAGACTGGTTGGTTATAATGTTACAGGTTATTCGAGAGGATTGCAGACGAGCAAGTTTCTTTTTATACGAAACCTTGCTCCATCAATCCCCTGTCTGATGGCATTTTATGCTATCACTAGATTCCATTAAATCAGATGCCAACTTTAGCATTCTACCATTTCGATTTGTTCAAATCTTTTATTCCATCCTGTATCCTTCTTAAATTGTGATCCTTTCATTCTTTTATAGATATTTCCCTTCTATTCTTCAAGTCGTGTTTCGTCATATTTTCTTTTCCTACACTTCTCATTCACTTCATACCTTTTTCTTTTTCCATTGCATTTGAGGCAACACATTATCATCAGAACCAACAAAGTTGTGCCCATCATCAGCAATAATATTTGACCTAAGATACTCTTACCTATGTTAGAAAACCAATTGCTGATAGTGGAAAAACTATTGGTTATTTTCTTCCATACACTGTCAACCTCCAGTGGTTTTAGTTCCTCTTCCAAATGCGTAATATTTTTAATATACCTTCCAATTTCTACACTTTTATCAGGTATATATGTGCAACAATGTTGCGCTTTCAACATTTTACAGACTCCACCCTCTTTTGCTAATAAGATATCAAGGGCAAGTCGATTTTGCAAAACCATAGATCTAACAGCAACTAATTCTGGATTGATCAGTAAAAATCCTCCAGCAGTGTCAGTAGATAACCGATCAACTACTGTTGACAATTGACAGATTTTTGGAGAATTCAGTAGAACTCCCACTGAAGGTATCAATGCACCAAATAATCACCTACTATTTCTGAAAAACTAGCTCTGTTATATCGGGTTAGTCCATTACTGTCATTATTGTTTCCAGTGATTCTTTTAACATGATAAACTTTAGGGAATACTATTCAGAAATAGCAACTCCCATACCAGTGATCAGGCAATCTGAAATAGGCTTTGTTTCCACAAATATAATAAATTCCAGGAAATACTGGATCAGTTCCTCCTTTTAGTCCCCAACCCCCAATTACTAAGAAGTTATGTTCACATTCACTGGAACCAATAAATACATTGTTATATTCTGTTTTAAGTCTATGGAGAAAGATTTTCCCTTTCTTTTCAAAATCCAGACACATAGCAGCATGAGTCTTGCCAGTTACTAAAAGGTCTTCCCTTTCAGCCCATTTAGGTATCTGAGGTTTCGGTTCTGAGGCCCTCCTTTGGAAATCCTGTCTCCTTTGTTCTACTAAGTTCAAGAATATCTTTTCTTCTTCATGCAATTTACATGTTAAGTTGCATTTATGTGCATCAGCTATATCTATTGTCTTCATTTTTAGGAAATATTCACCCATGAATTGTGAGTCTCTAGTACTAAGTACAGGGTTCATGCTCTTTCGCATAGGGACTTCTGAAAATATTACATCTACATTTGAATAATAATACTGCAGTTTTCCAGTTCTATAAAACAAACTAGCTAATACACTACATAAAATACCATATGTCAAGGGTAAATGATGATAAGTTACCCCTTCAGCTACTGAGTTTGGCAATTTCATGCAAACATAACAATCACTAACTTCCATTGTTTCTACATAATGTACTAAGAGATTTGCAAATACATTTAGAATCAGTTTCATTCTTACCCACTATATGGTGTACATCTAACTCATCTGGTGTTTCTAAGTCTACTCTATTTCCTTTAATGTTTGCTACCTCCGTGTGTGCATTAGTACTATTCTTCTTTTTGTCAGTAACCATCAAATAAGGAATAGCTATTGCTAATATTACCCATATTATGAGGACTAATATTAAACTACATATACAGATCCTGCATATAGTTCTTTATACAGCTTTGTTTTGGGTTTCCAGTAACTTTATTATCAGACATTTTTCGACAAGAAGATTGTCTCTTCTTTAATTCAGAACCTGGGATGAGATAACACCTTAAGCGTCTTCTCTCTTTCAAGTTGGTCTCACTTCTTCCTCAATTCGTTCAACATTCAGCTCTTCATCACTTTCTTCATTTAAGTCGAGATTTTCAAAGTCTTCAAGAATAACATATGTCCACTCAGGACCCTTGAACTTGTTATTCAATGTCTTCAATCTTTGACTCTTTCTTTTTGGCGTTACTGTAGAAGGTCCAGATTGACTGGTTACTTTGTTTACTTGATCAAGTTCTTCACTGACTGTCTTAAGTCAGTATCTCAGTCTCTTGATAATCCTTGGCCAATTATCACCTTTTCGACTTTTCTTAAATTTCACTGCACTGCCATGTTCTTCAAGACTCCTTTTCTTTTCCTTTAATTTAGGCACAACTTGATCAGCTTCGTCTTCAGATTTCCTCTTTATTTGACCTTGTCCAGGGCTTATTGTTCTGGCCTGTTCTGCCTGGATGGGTTCATCTACCTCAATCTGACCATGTTCAGGATCTTTAATGTCTGGTGTTTCTTCTGTATCCTGAACTTGTGTTTCTATATCTATCTGTTCCTGTTCAGGTCTTTTTACCTCTTTACCTTCTTCTGCCTGAACGTTTTCTCTAAACCCTATCTGTCCCTCTTCAGACTCAGGAATGGGGCTTTGGTTTTCTTCTGTCTGAGTATATTGTTCTCTTCTTAACTGTTACTGCTCAGGCTCCCTAACAGTCGTTTCCCTACTTTCCTGAGCGAGTTCTTCTACACCTGGCTGGTCCTCACTCTTTTCCTGTCTGTCTAACTGTGTTTGACTCCTAGTTCTTATAAATTCTTCAGGTATGTCCACCACTGGGATCCAGTCATCCTGATAAGTGCTCGGTTGTTCTTGGGCAGCTACCTCAGGATCTTCTATAGGAAGTTCTTCAGCTGCACAACCTTCAGCAACATCAATTTCTCGTTTCAACTGAAACTCTTCTTTTTCAGGAGCTGGTACCCTTTTGGTATGACTTGCATGAGTCCAATCCTGCACACTTTACAGCTGTTGAAGTAGTCAGTATAACTTGATGTGGTTTGTCCCACCTTGGTGCTAGGCACGATTCTCAAGTGTGATTCTTCACAACTACCCAGTCACTGGGATTCACACCATGCGATTGGCTCAGCTTTCTGTTGAAAGCGTCTTCCCCAACCTGATGAGAGATAGAACGCACTCTGTCAGCCAACTCTTTGCAATACTCTAAAACCAAGTCATCGGTTATATTCAACAGCTTGTGTCCTGGTACACATGCCTGTCTCATGGCTCTTCCCATGAATATTTCATGGGGACTCAATCCAGTATTTTTGTCTGGAATACTTCTGAGTCCCATCAGAACCAGAGGTAAAGCATCAGGCCATTCAAGTGGGGTGGATGCACACACCTTTCTGAGTCTTGACTTGATTGTGCCATTTAATTGTTCTACCACCCCAGAAGCCTCTGGACCCTAAGCGCAGTGCAAATTTTGTTCGACTTTGAGTGCTTCACAAATTAGTCGAATTATTTTATTATTAAAAAGCGACCCTCTATCTGATTCAACCGTTACTGGACAACCAAATCTAGGGATGAGTTCTCTTAATAAAAGTTTGGCCACTGTCAAGCTGTCATTTCTTCGGGTCAGGTATGCTTCCACCCACTTTGAAAATAAACAAACTATGACAAGTACATATTTCAACCCTCGACAAGCAGGCAGTTGAATGAAATCTAATTGAAGTCTTACAAAAGGACCTTCTGCCTTTCCAATCTTTCCCATACTAACTACAGTCTTCCTGCCAGGATTCATTTGTTGACATATTAAACATCTCTGGCAAAGACTCTCTGCTACATTCCTGAACTTTCCGTTAAACCAATCTTGTCTGAAAAGTCGAATCATTGCATCTCTGCCCACATGTGGGTCTCCATGGTACATTCTAGCTATTGGTGCAAGCATACTGTCTAGCATAACTGGTCTGCCATCATAACAAACCCACACACCATCTTCTGCCCTTCTTTGATATCCTATTTTCACCCACTCTTCCTTTTCTCTCATGTCTACTGCATCCAGCAGATCTTTTACCTCCTCCCAGGTTCCCACTCCTGCAAGTAGCATAAGTTGGCAGCTGATTCCACATGTTTCGATTTGCTTGTTTAGGGCAATTTTATACCTCGCACAGTGGTGGGCAATCTGGTCAGCATATCGGTTACCGGCTGTCACATAGTCATCTCCTGGTTGGTGAGCAGCGCCCTTAACCATGGACACCTCTTTTGGTAATTGGATTGACTCAATTAATTCTTTCACGAAAATGCAATATTTTAATAGAAGTTCCTGAAGAAGTCAGGAAATCCCTTTGCATCCACAGTTGGCCAAAATCATGCACAACCCCATAACCATATTGACTGTCAGTGAATATGGTTACTTTCCAATTTTTCCCAATTTTGCATGCTTTAATTAAAGCAATTATTCAGCTACTTGTGCAGATCTGACCTCTGGTAAATAGGATCCTTCGACTATTCCAGTTAATGTACATACAGCGTAAGCAGCACTCAATCCTCCCTCCTCGTGTCACATGCATGAGCCATCTACAAATAGCTCATGATTAGCATTTTTAAGGGTTCCTCTTGTATGTCGGGACGTGGTTTGGTGCTAAGTTCGGTCACGTCAAGACATTCATGTTCAACCTCATCTTTCACTTCTTCTTGGTAAGGATCAGGTAGTAAAGTGGCTGGATTAAGAATAGTACACCTCACTATAGTCACGTTTTCAGTCCCCAGTATTATTCTTTATTTTGTCTACTGGGAGTAAGGTACTGCGTTCCTGTTCTGGTCAGCAGAATCACTACTGCATGAGGAACATACACCTTAACAGGGTGTCCCATCACAATTGACTCACTCTGTTCTATGCTTACACAAGTTACGACTACAGCTTTCAGGCAACCTGGTAATGCACAGGCCACAGGATCTAGGGTAGCAGAAAAGTATGGCACTGGCCTTCTCGTCAATCCATGTCTCTGTGTCAGAACTGAAAGTGCACAATTACCCCGCTCATAGCAGAATAATGCAAATTCTTTTGAATAGTCAGGCATTCCTAAAGCAGGTGCTCCACACAAACAATCTCGCAACTTTCTAAAAGATCCCATGCTTTCATCGACCCATTCTATAGGATCTCTCGCTCTCCTTCTAGTCATCTGTATTAGGGGTTTAGCTCATAAAGCAAACTCTACAATCCACTGCCTACAATACCCTACAACTCCAAGGAACATTCTTATTTCTCTTTGGGTTCGTGGCAATTGCATTTGTCTTATTATTCTGATTCTTGCAGAGGTCACTCTTCTAACTCCTCTTTCTATTTGACGTCCCAAGTATTTAACTGAATTTTTACAAAACTGAAGTTTCTCAGGGGACACTTTATGTCCACCCTTTGCCAAATGATTTAGCAGTGCAATTGAATCGGTAACACAGTCATCTCGTGTGTTTGACGCCACCAATAGGTCGTCAATATACTGCACCAGGACTGACTCTCTAGGCAATACAAGACATTCAAGACTTCTTTTGAGAATCTGATTAAAGATTGAAGGACTTTCAGTATACCCTTGAGGCACACGATTCCACACGTAAACATGCTCTTCAAATTTAAACGAAAATAAAAACTGGCTATCTGGATGCAATGGAATAGAAAAGAATGCATGACATAAATCAATTACTGTGAACCATCCTGCTTTCCATGGTATCTGATAAAGAATCACAGCTGGGTTAGGCACTACTGAACAGCATGTAACAACAATCCTATTAATTTTCCTAAGATCTTGAACCACCCTATACTTCCCGTTAGGTTTCTTAATGCAAATTGTAGATGAGTTACAAGGGCTACTCATTATTTCTTTCAGGATGCCTTGTTCGACTAATCGCTCAATCTCTGCTGCAACACCTGCTTTTACTTCTGGACTCATTTTGTATTGTCGGGTATTCGGATAAACAGCACCTTCTTTCACTGTCACTTTTACGGGATCTACATTTGCCATTAATCCTGTTTCTTTTCCAGTAAAATCCCATATCTCTGCATTTACAGTCAGTTTGACTTCGGACGGTAATTCATTTTGTGTCATCATCGAATATAATTAATTTACTCTGTTCCCTGTTTAGCTCACATGAACTTGTAAACTCCATCTTCATCTGGGGTTTGTATTGCAACACCATCCGGTGTGCAAAATGTGGTGCAATTCATTTTGCACAGTAAGTCCCTTCCAAGCAGGTTTACAGGGCTTGAGTCACACACCACGAATTTATGGATTTCTTTAAAATTTCCAATTCGCACCTCTATTGGTTCTGTGATTGGAGTTCTAATCCGTTTGTTCGAAACACCTACAACTTGGATGTCTTCACCCGAGAGGGGCAGGTTAGGAATGTCTGCTGTTCTCACAGTAGACCTGGTAGCACCTGTATCCAACACCGCATTCTGCGTCTGTGAATTTAAATGTTGATTCGGACCATTATTAACTTGTATGACTTTACACTCATTTTTCCAATGCCCCAACTTCCCGCACCCATGACAAGGAAATCTTTTCTTTGCCTCTTCCCGATTCAACCTTCCCCGTTGTTTTCCCCCATTATTGCCACCTTGACCGTGTGCTCCTCCTTGATTTTCTGACTGTTTATTTAATTGAAGTTCTTGATGTTCAGCCAATTTCACTTGAGCCCACATTACTTTTTCTTCTAAAGCTTTTCGTTTGTTATCAATTTCATCCCCACAATATTTAGCATATTTTAAAATTTCATCAATGGGCTTTGATTGACAACGCAGCATGTGCTGCTTAATCATTTGAGATATATCCATTCTCAGCCCGGTTACAAATCGATACACAAAATGAGTCATGTCCTTGTTTTCTAAACTTTCAAACCCACTATACTGTTTGAACACCTGTAAAAGTCGTTCGTAGTAGGCCTGTACAGACTCATTTTTCTCTTGGGTTGTCCTGCCCATTTTTACCCACTCAGTTTCTTTCGGGGGAATTTTACTCTTCACAAAAGTTATTACTTGATGATATTTTTTCATTACATCTTCTGACGGTGCTCCTGTCTTTGAATCTCTTGGATATTCCTCACTAGGCCAATCTATAGTAATTTTACACTCTGTCCACAAATCCGCAGGTACTACTATGTCAAATAAACCATACAGATCCTTTAACAGAACCTTTGAAACTTTCACAAACCTCTCAACTTGTCTGTACCATTCCACTGGTTTCTCTCACAATTTTGGGAAATCATTTGTAAACGACAAAATCTCCTGTCTAGTCCATGGTACATGTACGTACCCCCGTCCGGGTACTTCCCTCATCAGATACAACCTCTCAGCCTTTTCTGTCTCTCTCATGGCATATTCAGATGTCTTTCGATTTACCTGTGCTTCTTCATTTTTCTTTGCCCACCTAACTTTCCATCTTTCAAGATCTCCCCATTTTTGTAGCAGAAATAACTCCCTGATCTGTAATTTTCTTCCAGACACATTCATGTTTTCCAAATCCTTATCAGAAAATTCTGCTCTATATGGTTTCTGCAACACCTTTGACTTCCCTATGTCAATTCCCATTTCCGATGCCAAATTTGTCAGTTTTTCATGGAATGCCTTTGTGTTTCGTGTAATGCTTCTACAAATAAACAGTAATTCTTCCTCACTGTATGTGTTTAATCTGTCTAGACCCACATTTCCAGCAACAATTTCTTCCAATTCTACTCTTAATTTGAAAATATCTAATAATTTTGGCTGTGACTTTGGTTTCTCAATTTCATGAGACCATCTCTCTATATCTTCTGGTGTTACTATTGTGGCACTTATAGTTCCTGATGATGTTTCTAGTCTACCTTCCTTCGAACAACTGGGCAAATTTCTCTTCGGGGTTTCCATCATTGGCTCTCTTATGGGCAAATCCATTAATGATATTACTGATTTGCATTCACTTGCTTGATCATCTACTATCATTTTTTCTTTTCTAGGTTCTATGCTTGAGGTAGGCATTACAGGAACTTTAGAACAGTTGGACGTTTCACCATACAATGGGACTACTGGACATATGGTTACTGGTATGGTCAATGCATCAGGATGTATATTCATCTGGGGTATTTTCTGGATCAGTTCATCTTTATTCTTATTTATTGCTTCCCTTTCCTTTTCTTGAAGTACCCTGTTGGCGGTATCATGTACTATTTGTGGAACCAAAGGTGTTCTTACCATTGGGGCACTAGGGGGTCATTCTATCAAATCCTTCATTATAAGGTGGAGGACTTTTCATCAATACGTCTTCTAAATACCCTTCTTCTGCTTCTCCGCTATCTATCATGGTTAAGTGCTTGGTTTTCTCTGTACATTTACCTCCCATCTGCTGTTCTGATGTTAACACAGGATATAAACCTTCTGCCACCATGGCCTGTTTCCATTGTTTCATTTGACTATCTCTAGTCTCTCTGGGAAATTTTGGATAATATTTGCCTAAGGTCCTGTTACTTTATGGTCTATCACGTTCAAAGGCTTCCATTACCCATTCTTCTAAAGCCTCATACTGGGTCTGTTAGACCTGTCAGCCCTTTGGGTGGTCCCTCCTCATCATTATTTATTTTGTCCCACTTTTGACTCAAACCCTGTTTGAATTTTTCCTTTTTGGGAACCACCAGACTTTTGCGTGTTGCTACAGATTCAGGGAGCCATTTTATCTACCCCTGAAACTTCTGTCTGAGGGCCTGAAGCACAAAATGGTGGCCACCTGTGACATCACCAGCATCCACTGGAACCTACCAGCACCTTCCAGAACATTCCAGGAGATTCCAGAACTCTGTGACAGTTGGAAACCGTTTAGAATGTTGGGAGGATAAGAGAAGCAGTTGGCAGTGGGAGCTGGCAGTTGGCACCTGACTGGTGAAGAGAGAGGAGCACAACAGTGAAGGAGGAAGGAGTGAAGCAGCAGGGGTGGAAACTTGTGCCTGGAGTGGGGTCCATAAACCCACCCTTGATACTTGTCCCTACTGATGGATCCCAGCCTATAGCCCTGTGTGGGAAAAAGACAGAAGAAAACCATCCTAAGGACCTGGACAGCAGGAACAGGCCTTAGAACCAAGAAAACAGCAAGATTCTGACCTGAGAACTGGTTTCCCTGGAGTCCGGCGTCGAGTAGCCTGAAGACCTGGAGCCCGAGGTGGAGAAGCGGCGCTGACTGAAGTAGCAGACGTCGTACCCGGAGCCGCCTGAGGTCGTGAGAGGGCGCCGACGGAGGTCGTGAGGAATACCAGAGGTCGAGGAGGAAGTGAACCGAGGTCGAGCGAGCGGCGTCATCGGAGGAGTGAAGTCCGCCCTCCGGAGTCGTCGGAGACCGAGGTAGAGGAGCACCGGAGGTCGGGAGTGAGGATCGCACTCCGGAGTCGCCCGGAGCCTGTGAGGAGGAGCACCGGAGGTCGGGGGTGAGGATCGCACCCCGGAGTCGCCGGAAGTCGACATCGAGGCCAGGCCGGCCGACGTCATCGGAGCCGAGAGCGCCATCGGACCGGAGCCGCCCGAAGTCGACATCGTGAAGAGACTGCCCGACGCCGTCGAATCGGAGGTCGAGATCGAACCGAGGCCACCGACATCGGACCGGAACCGCCTGCCGGCGTCGTCAAAGAACTGACATTGTGCCGAGGCCGCCGAGACCGAACCGGAACCGCCTCACGGCGTCGACACGACTCCAGCGGCGTCGGAACATCAGAAAAAGGGCAGTAAGTGGAGTAGAGGGCGCCTAAGGCCCTGTGGAGACCTGAGAGACTGCTCTAAGGGGCTAGGGAGGTGCTGAAACCCACCTGACTGTGCCTGGGGTGAACTGGGACTAACCTAGAGAGGTTGTGTGGAGAGAGAAAGCCAGGGCACTGGTATTCCCCCCTTTGATCTACCTCAGTTTAGGCCTCAGCCTTGTCCCAGCCAGGGAGTAGCCTCCCCCCTCAAGCCTTCCACAACCCTACAAGCTGTGCCTGGGCCATACCAGCCCTTAAGAATTGAAGTGTCATCTGATTATATGAGGGTTGCTGTATACTTTTAATTATTTATTGGGGATACTGTATTTATTGAGTTTTTACCTATTTATTGCTGCACTATATTTATAGGTCCACAGGACTTGTTGGTGTACAATATTTATTGGTACAGTATTTATTGCCTCAAAGTATTTAATTGTCTGTATATATTGCACTTGTATTTATGCCCTGTTATTTATGATCACCCCTATTTATTTCATCAAACAGCCAATATTATTTGACCTGCACTAATTGGCACTTGTATATTGTGATTGACCTATTTATTTTTCCAATCAGCAACTAAGAGAAAAAGATAAAGAAAGAATATTTTCATAATTTTTACGGTGTAGAGTCGTTTTTGGAACGGATGCACGCATGGTTATTGTATGGGTATATTGTATGCTTAGCACTGTGCCTGTTTCCTGACCACTCGAGCCAAGCTACCACAGTGTGTTCGGGGAGTCCACCACCACCCTGCGGAGTGGGAGTGGGCTGTTTCCAACATAAATTGGTGTTCAGTGGTGGGATAGAGCTGTGCCTACATATACTCAACAATAACTGTGGGTAGTCCATAGGCCTACACCGGGAGTTTTCTCACAGCGGCCTTCCTAATTGTGGGTTTTTGTTTTTTCCAAATTTACTCTGGTGGTGGGAGGAGGTATTATTAAAGGTACCACCCTACATTGTTACTGCACAAAACCTGTCCTCTAACCTGAGTGGGCAAGATGGAATTTGTACTGGAAGACTTAGACACGTCCACTGTGGCCCAACTCAGGGAGTTTTGCCAGCGGGAGGGGGTGTACTGTCCCCCAGGAGCAAAGAAGGGTGCACTCCAAACCAGCTTAAGGGCTTGGGGGGAGGCACGCCGAGAAAGCAAGGCTGAGGAGGAAGACAGGGATGGAGAGCCTGACCCCGAGGGGGCTGAGATGTACCAACCTGAGGTGGGGAACCTGTCAGCAGGGCCCAGGACACTTTCTAGGAAGGGCAGCACTGTCTCTAGCGGGGGCTTATCCAGCGTGGAGTTAGCAGATCGGAGAGAGAAAAGACAGCTCACATGGGATTTAGCAAAGCTGGAGAAGGAGAAGGAGGAACAGAGGTTGGCTCATGAGACGGAGAAAGAGAGGATGGCTCATGAGATAAGACTGAAAGAGATAGAGCTTCAGATCCTAAGAATTGGAGCACCAACTGTTCCTAATGGTGGCAGCCAAATCCAAGAGTCCACCAGGGAACCCAAACCTTACCTGCCAAAGGACATAGTAGCTAGCTATGGGGCGGGTGACGACATCGCCAAGTGGCTAGCAGCCTATGAGGTCTCGTTGAGGGCCCATGGGATTCCAGTGAAGTATTGGGGAGGAGGATTGTATAGGTACATGCCTCCAGCTGGTAGGGATGCTTTATTGGCCCTCGAAGAGGATGAGCAGACCCACTACCCCACCATGAAACTGGCGCTCATCAGAAAGTTTGGACTAACACCTGAAAAGTACAGACAGAAGTTCAGGGGTAGTCACAAGCTGGGCACACAGAATTGGGTGGACTTCCTGGACTATGCAAAGAAGGCACTGGAAGGTTGGATTCAGGGCAGGGAAGTAAGGAACTACGAGGAGCTGTTTGACCTAGTACTGAAGGAACACCTACTCGAGAAATGTTTCCCTGAACTGCGGCAACACCTGGTGGATAGCAAGCTGACCAGCCCCCGGAAGCTTGCTGAGGAGGCGGACATTTGGGCTAGTACCCGGGTGTCCACAAGGGGGACTGGAGGGGATACTCAAAAGGCCGGACAGGGCGCCCCCCAGAAGAAAGAGGGAGGGGAAAAGAAAAAGGAGTTCTCCAAAGGCCCCCAAAATAACTTCCAAGGGAAGGGAACAGGATTCACCTCTAAGGCTAACCCACCCAGAAACCCTAATCCTGGCCAGAGTCAGCAGCCAAGGGTTGTCCATTGCTATGAGTGCGGTGGCGTTGGACACTATAAAGGAGATCCGAAGTGTCAGAAACGATCACCCCCTCCCACTGGAGGAAAGCCCCCCGGAGTAGCTAGTGTAGTGCTCGGGGAGGAGATGCCCTTAACTAAGGGAAGGGAGTGGGCGGGTGTCACTTTAGTGTCCCTGGGAGAACGGGAGATGGTTCCTAAGATCCAGGTGCCCGCAAATACCGCAAAGTATGGGCAGTGGATCACCATCAACGGCCAAAGAGGGGAGGCTCTGAGAGACACAGGAGCCAGTATGACTATGGTGCGTAGCCAGCTGGTGTCTCCAGAGCAGGTAATTCCCGATGTACTCCACCCAGCCGCGATGGCTGACGGCAGAACAGGTCACTATCCAGTGGCCGAGGTTCCCTTTGAATGGGGGGGGGTTGCAGGTTCACTTCGAGTTGCCGTAAGCCCTGCCGTGCCAGTCGATTGTCTGCTGGGCAATGACATGGAGCACAACGCTTGGAAGGAGGTGGAATACCGGACTCACACCGAGATGCTGGGTACACCTGACTGGGCCTGTGTTAGCACAAGGTCCGTGACTACCCGAAGAGGGAGTTCATTCCGGCTGGAGCCTGGAACAAAGGCCCAGCCAGCTGCCAGTCAAGGGAAGAACCGAGGACAGGAGGAGCCTGCCTCGGCGTCTCCACCCCGTAGGACGGATAGGCCACCGGAGGTGGTGGGCCAGGAGTCTGCGGAGGGGGACGTTACCAACCTGGAGGACTTACCCATCCCGGCCGAGTGGCACGTGGAGGGAGGCCCGTCCAGGGAGGAATTCTGCCAGGGCCAGAGGGAGTGCCCTACCCTTGAGGGGCTGAGGCGACAGGCCGAAGCCCAGGCAGCAGGGAACGTTGAAGGGAACTACAGTGTTTACTGGGAGGATGGCCTCCTCTACAGTGAACCCAAGGCACCCCTACATGGATCGTCACGAGCCTTGGTAGTTCCTCAACGTTATCGAGCCTTCCTTTTAGAGTTGGCTCACGAGATACCATTGGCAGGACACCTGGGGCAAGACAAGACCTTCGCCCGTCTTGTCCCACACTTTTATTGGCCTCAGATGAAAGTGTCGTCCGATACCTACTGCCGGACATGTGTGTCTTGCCAAGCCAGTGGGAAAACAGGGGTGAAGCTGAAAGCTCCCCTGGAACCACTTCCTGTCGTTAGCACCCCCTTTGAAAGGGTGGGCATCGACATTGTGGGTCCATTAGATCCACCGACTACAGCTGGTCACAGGTTTATCCTGGTTCTGGTGGATCATGCCACACGGTACCCAGAGGCAATACCTCTGAGGACCATAACAGCACCTGTTGTGGCTAGGGCCCTGATGGGAATCTTTACCCGAGTGGGTTTTCCCAAGGAAGTTGTGTCCGACAGGGGGACCAACTTCATGTCAGCATATATGCGGGCAATGTGGAAGGAGTGTGGAGTGACCTACCGGTTCACAACTCCTTACCACCCCCAGACCAATGGTCTGGTGGAAAGGTTTAACAAAACCTTGAAAGGCATGATCAGAAGTCTGCCTGAAGGCCTGCGGAGGAAATGGGACGTCCTCCTACCCTGTTTACTTTTTTCATACAGGGAAGTGCCACAGAAGGGAGTGGGCTTCAGCCCCTTCGAGCTTCTGTATGGGCACCCTGTACGTGGACCTCTCAACCTGGTGAGAGACGGATGGGAAAGAACTCCCAGAAAGCTTCCCCAGGATGTGGTGAGCTACATGCTGGCCTTCCGGAGCCAAATGGCTAAGTTGTGGAAGCAAGCTTCTGACAACTTGGAAGCCAGCCAAGCAGTAATGAAGGCGTGGTATGACCACAACGCTCACCCGGTGGAGTTGGAGCCTGGCCAGAAGGTGTGGGTGATCGAACCAGGAGAGCTTAGTGCCCTCCAGGATCGCTGGTCAGGACCCTTTGAGGTGTTGGAGAAGAAGGGTAAGGCTACCTATTTGGTGGACCTGAAGACCCCTCGTCAGCCCCTGCGGGTGCTGCATGCCAACCGCCTCAAACCCCACCACGAGAGGCCCGAAGTCATCTTGATGATGGTGACTGACGGAGGAGAGGACGTGGAAAGCGAGTCTCTCCCTGATCTGTTTGCGTCTCAAGAGAAGGATGGGTCGGTGGAGGGAGTGATTCTCTCCCCATCTCTAACTCCTGAACAGCAGGAGGACTGTCGCCAGGTCCTGGGGCAGTACTCTTCGTTGTTCTCCCTTGTCCCGGGTAGGACTCACCTGTGCGTCCATGACGTGGACACAGGAGACAGCCCACCTGTGAAGTCCAAGATCTACCGGATGTCAGACAAGGTGAAGGCCAGCATTCATAGTGAGGTCACTAAGATGCTGGAGCTAGGAGTGATTGAACCTTCTAGCAGCCCCTGGTCCAGTCCGGTGGTGTTAGTACCGAAAGCTGCACCACCGGGTGCCCAACCAGAACTGAGGTTCTGTGTGGACTACCGGGGACTGAATTCAGTGACAAAGACTGATGCGCATCCGATCCCTAGGGCGGATGAATTAATTGACCGGCTGGGAGCTGCCCAATATCTAAGTACCTTTGACCTTACTTCGGGGTACTGGCAGATCTCTTTGACTGATGGAGCAAGGGAAAGGTCAGCCTTCTCCACGCCCAATGGCCACTACCAGTTCTGTGTGATGCCCTTTGGGCTCAAGAACGCACCTGCCACGTTTCAGCGCCTGGTAAACCAGATCCTCACCGGGATGGAGAGTTTCTCTGCTGCTTATCTGGATGACATAGCCGTCTTCAGTAACAGCTGGGAGGATCACTTGCGTCACCTGCAAGCTGTTCTCCAGGCCCTGAGACAAGCTGGATTGACGATCAAGGCCAGCAAGTGCCAGATCGGGCAGGGGTCGGTAGTGTACCTTGGACACTTGGTGGGTAGGGGAACGGTGCAACCCCTCCAGGCGAAGATCGAGGCCATCATGGCCTGGGAACCCCCCAAGACACAGACTGAGGTCCGAGCATTTTTGGGCCTCACGGGATACTATCGCCGCTTCGTGAAGGGGTACGGTACCATCGTAGCCCCTCTCACGGAGCTCACGTCCAAGAAACAACCTCGACGGGTAGTCTGGACGGAGGCTTGTCAGCAAGCCTTTGAGAAATTGAAGAAAGCCATGTGCGAGGCCCCGGTCTTAAGGGCCCCAGACTTTTCCAAGAAGTTCATTGTCCAGACAGATGCATCAGAACATGGCATTGGGGCAGTGTTATCGCAACTCAACGAAGAGGGTCTGGATCAACCCGTGGTCTTCCTATCCCGGAGACTCCTTCCCAGGGAACAGAAGTGGAGTGCGATAGAGCGTGAAGCCTTTGCAGTGGTATGGGCTCTGAAGAAGTTGCGGCCATACCTGTTTGGCTCGCGCTTCCTAGTTCAGACCGACCACCGACCCCTTCGTTGGCTGATGCAAATGAAGGGGGAGAATCCCAAGTTGTTGAGGTGGTCTATTTCCCTACAGGGGATGGACTTTCAGGTGGAACATCGGCCTGGAGTGGACCACGCCAATGCAGACGGTCTCTCAAGGTATTTCCGCCTTAGTGATGAGAACTCCCAAGGGGTTGGGTAGCTCTCCCCACTTTCAGCTGGGGGGGACGCGTGTTAGACCTGTCAGCCCTTTGGGTGGTCCCTCCTCATCATTATTTATTTTGTCCCACTTTTGCCTCAAACCCTGTTTGAATTTTTCCTTTTTGGGAACCACCAGACTTTTGCGTGTTGCTACAGATTCAGGGAGCCATTTTATCTACCCCTGAAACTTCTGTCTGAGGGCCTGAAGCACAAAATGGTGGCCACCTGTGACATCACCAGCATCCACTGGAACCTACCAGCACCTTCCAGAACATTCCAGGAGATTCCAGAACTCTGTGACAGTTGGAAACCGTTTAGAATGTTGGGAGGATAAGAGAAGCAGTTGGCAGTGGGAGCTGGCAGTTGGCACCTGACTGGTGAAGAGAGAGGAGCACAACAGTGAAGGAGGAAGGAGTGAAGCAGCAGGGGTGGAAACTTGTGCCTGGAGTGGGGTCCATAAACCCACCCTTGATACTTGTCCCTACTGATGGATCCCAGCCTATAGCCCTGTGTGGGAAAAAGACAGAAGAAAACCATCCTAAGGACCTGGACAGCAGGAACAGGCCTTAGAACCAAGAAAACAGCAAGATTCTGACCTGAGAACTGGTTTCCCTGGAGTCCGGCGTCGAGTAGCCTGAAGACCTGGAGCCCGAGGTGGAGAAGCGGCGCTGACTGAAGTAGCAGACGTCGTACCCGGAGCCGCCTGAGGTCGTGAGAGGGCGCCGACGGAGGTCGTGAGGAATACCAGAGGTCGAGGAGGAAGTGAACCGAGGTCGAGCGAGCGGCGTCATCGGAGGAGTGAAGTCCGCCCTCCGGAGTCGTCGGAGACCGAGGTAGAGGAGCACCGGAGGTCGGGAGTGAGGATCGCACTCCGGAGTCGCCCGGAGCCTGTGAGGAGGAGCACCGGAGGTCGGGGGTGAGGATCGCACCCCGGAGTCGCCGGAAGTCGACATCGAGGCCAGGCCGGCCGACGTCATCGGAGCCGAGAGCGCCATCGGACCGGAGCCGCCCGAAGTCGACATCGTGAAGAGACTGCCCGACGCCGTCGAATCGGAGGTCGAGATCGAACCGAGGCCACCGACATCGGACCGGAACCGCCTGCCGGCGTCGTCAAAGAACTGACATTGTGCCGAGGCCGCCGAGACCGAACCGGAACCGCCTCACGGCGTCGACACGACTCCAGCGGCGTCGGAACATCAGAAAAAGGGCAGTAAGTGGAGTAGAGGGCGCCTAAGGCCCTGTGGAGACCTGAGAGACTGCTCTAAGGGGCTAGGGAGGTGCTGAAACCCACCTGACTGTGCCTGGGGTGAACTGGGACTAACCTAGAGAGGTTGTGTGGAGAGAGAAAGCCAGGGCACTGGTATTCCCCCCTTTGATCTACCTCAGTTTAGGCCTCAGCCTTGTCCCAGCCAGGGAGTAGCCTCCCCCCTCAAGCCTTCCACAACCCTACAAGCTGTGCCTGGGCCATACCAGCCCTTAAGAATTGAAGTGTCATCTGATTATATGAGGGTTGCTGTATACTTTTAATTATTTATTGGGGATACTGTATTTATTGAGTTTTTACCTATTTATTGCTGCACTATATTTATAGGTCCACAGGACTTGTTGGTGTACAATATTTATTGGTACAGTATTTATTGCCTCAAAGTATTTAATTGTCTGTATATATTGCACTTGTATTTATGCCCTGTTATTTATGATCACCCCTATTTATTTCATCAAACAGCCAATATTATTTGACCTGCACTAATTGGCACTTGTATATTGTGATTGACCTATTTATTTTTCCAATCAGCAACTAAGAGAAAAAGATAAAGAAAGAATATTTTCATAATTTTTACGGTGTAGAGTCGTTTTTGGAACGGATGCACGCATGGTTATTGTATGGGTATATTGTATGCTTAGCACTGTGCCTGTTTCCTGACCACTCGAGCCAAGCTACCACAGTGTGTTCGGGGAGTCCACCACCACCCTGCGGAGTGGGAGTGGGCTGTTTCCAACAGGGTCAATCTAGGTCTGGGTTCTAATTCATTTATTTGTGTTCTTAAATTGTACAATATTCTTCCATTAAAACTTCCGTACTCAGGAAATGCTAATATTCCATCATCTTTTGTGTATTCTACCCAATTTCTAACCATACACAGGTATGATAGCCTCTTTCCACCATCATGTATGATGTAGGTGTATTAGGAAGAGGAATGAGAATCCCCTCTCTACTCTTAATGGGTTTGTCCTTTTTGAAATAATTCTTAACCTTTTGCATAAATGACATTTTTCTTTTTTCTCCGTACATTGCGTGCTTGTGCTTGTTAAGGCATTGCTCGTTAGCAAACCCTATCAATCTTCTATCTGGACGAGTCCCTGTTAATGTTGGATCGTACATGCGATCTTCACTATCTATTATTATTCTTGGGACTTCTATTTTGATGACCAATCAGACGCTCGCTTTAATTCTAATAATTCTCCAATACCAGCACCTTTTCTGTTCTGAGGACCAATTAACTTCCACTCTGTTCGCTCGCTCAGCTAATGCTTGCGCGGCTTTTCTGTGACATCAATATCACTCCTTACTACTGACCCCTCCTTTACAATTACGCGTCAACCACACGCCCGCTGTTTCAACCAATCTCAGCACGGCTCTCAGGGACGTCAGTGCAGCACCCGCAACTGACCCCTCCTTTACAAGGTTGTGCGAAAACTTATGTTCTCACAAATCTCACACAAGTTTCATTAATTAACAACGTATTAACCTTCGCTATTGTGTCTGACCCACTAATTCAAAGAATAGTAAGATTTCTTTCACTGCGAGTAAAACCCTTCCGCTTACTCTTCACACACTACAAGTAAAACTTTTCCGCTTACTCTTCACACAAGCATCAGAGAACCTGCTACTCCTTCAGTATTACCCTTTCTAGGTGATATAATACCAAAATTTCACCAGCGTACTCCTCGCTACCAATTACTCTCACTATCATACAAGAAATTACATAGCATCGGCATCTCGTGGGTCAAGTGTGTCTAACTATCTAGAACTTACCTCTGTTATACCAATTCAAATGTATGATCCACCCCCAAATGTTTCAATTCCATGTACACACGCAATTTGATTGGGCCAAGCAGTGGGGTGAGGACATCACACCATACTAAGTGCAATAACTTTCTTTAGTTCTATTGTCTAGCTCCCCGCCCCTTAATTTTAATATCCACAAGCTTTATTCCCACAAGCATTTCATATGCAGATCGATAAATCTGTACGACAATGTTTCATCTTCTTCCTCACTTAGGGTCAAAAGTTGTTCTTCCCATGTCCTTGGTAGGCTTAGGGTTTGGCAGCCATTCAATGATCTCATTGGTCTCAAGACAAGCAGATGTCGCGCATGCGTAGTTGCCACAAGGAAACAGAGGCGTGGTCACCCTCCAAGGCCCAAATATGAGCTATAAATAAAGTCAGAGAAGAACATGTTAGAGTACAAATTTAAATGAATTCACTGTATACCACTTACTTCTACTCTAACCCCATTTACTTAATAAATCTTTTGCATCAATGGTTTAGTAAAACTTGCATAGGTTAGTTTCAGCACAGCATGTGCATTAATGCGAGGGTTTCGAGCAGCCATATTAAAAGCTATTGCGCAGCTTCAAAGATTTCCCCCCAAGCGACAGAAAACGTCATACCACGTAGATGTGGTAGACGCATGCGCCGAAGAGTTCCCGCGTTTTTGGCGGCCATTTTTAGGACACGGGTTATTCATTAGTAAAGCACATAGAAAAGCTTCCCCTAGATACGATATGTAAAATGTGGTGCAAAATTTGTACTTACAGACAGGTTGGTTATAACGTTACAGGTTATTCGAGAAGATTGCATACGAGCAAGTTTCTTTTTATACGAAACCTTGCTCCATCAGTAGTTTCCTGTCCAGGGAGGTTGTTTATTTATGAATTGGTGTCTATTTGACAACCCAGGTGTTTTTAACAGTTTTATTTTATTGTATTATTGTTTATAATGATATGTATTTTTATTGTATATTTTTATCTATGTGTGATATGATCTATTAAATATGCACATAAGTGCTTACACACTCTGATTAGAGCTTTTAGTTGCACACTTGGGGGATAAGTGGAATATTAGATATGCATTGGTATGATTGCAATATGAAAGAATAAGTGTGCAAAAGGATTTCCAAAGCGTACAATTTGGTTTTAACTATCAAGTTATATAGGTGCTCTGTCCCTTTGGATCATTAGAGCCCCTCTTCTTGGTTTCTAGGTTTACAGAAAAGAAAATCACCATTGCCTGGGAGAACAACTCCCAGCATGTGGGGATCATTCGTTGTGTTTTTTCACATTGAGAGTTAGTTTCTGAAAGACAAAAAGTGTGGTGTGTGGCTCCCTAAAAGACACACCAAACTTTCAGTGCCATGAGAGGAGCTGCCATGGCTGTGGCTTCTCTGAAATCACAGAGATCACAGCTGGACTGGTGGTAACCTTGTAATTTGGTGGCATTCGCTCGGCCAGGGTGGTGAATGAGGATTGTTTAGTACCCTGGATCATCAGATTGGCTACTTGATTATGAATTAGTAGTCCAAGCTGTTGCTATTTGGTCTATCTTAGGAACTAAGGTATCTACAACGGTCATGGAAGAAGTGGCTGGTCATTTAAGATTACATTTGGTGGTATCTGTCTGTACCTGAACAGCTGGCTGATCATGGCCATTAATTACTCTATCTCTTTTGTGCACGAGTTAATTGGTTATAACTGCTCTGTTATAGACTTTAGGTATGTGTCAACTGGGAGAAATCTTTCTCAGATCTTTCTTAGTCAGTCTATAATCAAGAATGCGTACAGCCTTGAGGGCAAGTTAGTTTTATGGCTGTTGGAGACTTCTGGCTTTTTGTCTGCTTTTAGTTTCAAAAGTTTATTTGAAGATGTGGCTCTTACGTGGGCTCTACACAATCAGTGGCACTAGTTTTATGGTAGCCTGAAGGTCGAGACATTAATCAGTTCTCAGGTCCTTAAACAGAGGCTGTGGTGGTGTACAGGTCACCTTCAGAAGAGAGTTTTTGCACTCCCCAACCCTCTCTCCTTGCCTATGCCAGAGAGCACTCTGGGTAGATTTATTATTTTGTAGGGCAATGCAGGGCAGCAACCAAAGATGCTGTGCAAGAAAAGAAAGCAGAACAGAGCTATAGTTATTAAAAAATGGCCTGCTACTGCTCCTTAGCCTTGTGCTGATACACAAACAGACTGCCTAGTGTCACACACAACCTTTGCACCATGGTGCAGAGGTGTGTGTGTGGCTAGAGAAACTCTTAAAAATCCATACATTGTATGTATGATTCACAGTGCAGCTCACAAGCAATGTTTTGAATGTTTGGAGAAATGAAAGCATTTCCCCTGGTTAACACCTTGCTGAAGGAGGTGTTATCTTTTTACACAAAGCACAGTGTGACTATTCTATCAGATTGGGCGTTTCGTTAAAAACTGTCCGCACTTGCACCGATCCACCCAAGTTTCACCCACGTACCACTCCATTGACGCAGTGTTGCAAAGCAGCTGAATGGGCTATTTACTCTGAGTAAAAGGCACCTTTCCAGCCCAAAATACTTTTTTGCGCAAGAAAGTAAATACCCTTGAAGGAGTTTGAGCCACTTTGTTTGACTTTGCCCCAGATCTGTACTTAAGTAAATCTAGCCCTCTGTGTTGGGGTGAATAAACCCTGTATGGCTCGAAGGAGCGTGCACCCCTACCTCAAGTTCCCCATAGCACGCTGTAGTGTCTTTTGATACCCACCTCTGCGCACATGACAATCATGAGAGTGCACCTAGGCTCTTCCATGATATGGAGTGAGGCCCAAAGCAGGGCTTTGTAGTGAAAGGGGTGTTCAATGTGCACCTTATTTTTGAAACGTATGGCTACTGTCTTTTTACTAGGCTGTAGAGGACTGTCAGTAGTGCCAGTGAAGTGATTATAGTGAAAGAACAGGCCTTTTTACCTATCGCCTTCTCAGGATAAGGGTTCTTTGGCCTGTTCCATGTTTTTAAATTTGTCTTCCATTCCTCTACAATTATGTCCCTGGCCCATCCACACATAGATTGCATGTCATGTGTGTAAACTTGTCTACTGAGTGGAAGAAGTACATAGAGTGTGTGGTGCATATGGCCATGGACTCAGGGGCTTTGGTTTAGTATGTTACAGAATCCAAGAGGTAGCTAAGATGGAGGCTCAGAGAGAGCCCAGGCATCTGAAATGAGTAAGAGAACTCTTACAGACATTCCAGTAATGTTTTTAGTGCTTCAGAGTGGAGAGCGTTAGGAGGGGAAACATTAGGTTCTCTCTTAGGGGATTTCCATTTATAGTTATATGCTCTGAACAGTCCCGCCCACATGTGGTGACCCTGGAGCACTTCTTCAATATATATCTTCTTAAGTGTTAACTTTTGCCTTTCTAAGGGAAGGCCTGCAAAGACACTTAAGAAAGAGACAGATTATGCAGCCTATATACATAAGCTACAATGGCCAAATTCTTCATCATTACGTTAAAAAAGGGCAAGACCAAAGTATTTGTGTATAATTTCAAGATGTTAAAGCAAACAGCATAAATCTCCCTCACCAACCCGTTTTTATGATAAAGATGAAGGAGAGAAGGGTAGTGTAGCCTCATAGGCTGTCATTATAAGGTTAAAAATAGAGACTGTGCCTTTAAGAACCCAGAGACCACCAGTATCCCATCATGCTCAGCAGGTGGCATTTGCTTTAATTCTTTTTTCCGGCTCTTCCTGACAGCAAACACATCCTGAAGGTGGGATCTCAGAGTGAGGAGTAGGTCAATCTTCCACCAGGGCTCTTTCTTCACCCTCTAGAGGACGTGCAAGGTCTGAAAAGAGATTTGTTTCCTAAAAAAAGACATTGGTCCCAGTCGACGTCGAGAGGATCAAACGTTGATGCAAGGTACATCGTTGGTTTGCTCGCCGTCAAGAGCTGGATCGACATTGAGGAAGCGACGTCGTTTGACTTCGAGGCAACCCCAGTCGACGTTGAAGGGCCATACACTGTTGACTTGGAGGCTGCAGTCGAGGAGTGCCTCGTTGTCAGGAAGGAGTGACTTGACGTTGAGATGCTGAGGGAGGTTAACGCCGAGGAGTGGAACAACTTGTAAACGTAGTGAAATGCCGATGTTGAAGACTTTCTTGATGTTGAGGAGACAACAGGAGACAAGAAAGAAGAGAATATATTATTTTCCAGACTTTTATTATTCAAGAGCGTATTAACTCTCTCCCATTTTGGTACCATCATCTCTGTCTCCTCATCCTACGTCTCCTCCTCCACCACCATCATAGTCCTAGGTACTCATCATCATCTTTGCGCCGGTCCCATTGACGCCACAGATCTCACCATACAAGATCTAGATGAAGATCTTACCAAAGACATACAGATACTTCCTCCACGTCTACACGAGGATATTCTCCAACAATGTTGGACTCTCCACTGCCTCGTATCTCCCCTGTGGATGATATTACAACCTTCCAAGAGATCCTGGTATGAGGGGTGGCTAAACCGAATAGACAGATGTCGGTCCCAACACCTTCCACATCTGTCATATTCGAAAAACCACACCAACGTACAGCTTCCAGACCCCTACTTCTGTTGATTCCTGGCCTCCTAGAGCCTGCCATTGAGCTGTTTTTGACACCGTGCATACTTTATCCTGCTCTGTCAAGACTCCAAAAGAAATACCAGCCTCCAAATCAAGACACTGTTCCTCAGCTCTGATCCTCCTCTACACTCTGTGGTAAAATTAGTGGCCAAGAAGTACCATTCCACATCTCCATCATCATCTGCTCCTCTGGATAAAGAGAGCAGGAAATTGGACCTGGCAGGCCGCAAAGTCTACAGCACGGTAGCAACATCAATGAAAGCAGCCAGCGATACAGCTCTCTTGGGAAGATATGACAGAACCCTCTGGGATTCCATCCAGCATTTCACTGAACATCTCCCAAGGGACAAGAGAGAAGACTTAATGGAGAAAGTCAACAAGGCGATAATGGTTTCTAATAAGTTGATTAGCTCAGCCGTGTATTCTTCCCTCCTAGCCACACATGCATACTGTCACAGTTACCTTAAGGAGGCATGCTTGGCTCCAGTTGAAGCCAGAGTCGCAACAACATAAACATAACTCGCCATTCTCAGGTTCCACACTTTTTGGAAGTCACGCTGATGAAGAAATGGTGAAATTGAAAAGCGAAATGGAGAACCTCAAAGCAGGGGGCCTAGAGAAACCCACAGAACAAAGAAGATTGTTCTGACCCAATTCAGTTTTATTCTCAGAGGGGTCAAACCCCTCAGTGGGACACAGGTAGACCTCAACAGCAACCTGTTTTAATTACATTTTGGCAGTCCACGCGGCACCCCTTTACACTGACCTGCTCCCTGCTGACGAGAGGCAACTACCTCGAAACACGTGTCCAGGGATGGCTAACGCAACACATACTGTTCTTTATACATTGTGGCATAGGCGTACCCGCCGTCGCCACTACATCTACCACAGTCCCTTGGGGCAACTTGCTGGTGTGACGAGCAGTGTGCGACCAACCTTTGCAGACCTCAACAGCAACACCAAAGGTCGTACCAGCACCAGCAAAAACAGGCGAGAGGATGCTCTGCCCAACAGTCTGCCTAAGGGGGTAAACAGGCAACAGGATCGAACCTTGAGTCCTCTCTTCCACTTCGTATGTTACCCACTGTGGTAGGCGGAAGCATTTCTCATTATCTAACAGAGTGGCAACACATCACAAAATATGCCTGGGTTCCACCCCACCACCGCCCATTCCTTCAAAACCGGCCAATTTCCATCTTACATTGCTATGGTCAGAAGTCAGCATCCTCTTACAGAAGAAGGTGGTGGAAGCCGTTCCCCGCAGACAGCGGGGGGACAGGCATTTGCTCCATGTGCTTCCTGGCGAAAAAGAAAGACAAAAACAAATTTAAGCCTGTACTCAATCTCAAATAAGCCAACAAGTTGAGTCGATGAGATGCTAACATTACATCAGATCTGCCCCAATTACATCAGGGAGATTGGCTTTGCTCGATTTGGCCTGAAGTTAGCACCCAGAACGTTTTCAAAGTGCATGGCAGTGGTGGCAGCCCATCTGAGAAAACACTGAATCTTCGTCTACCGTACCTAGACAACTGGCTCATAAAGGAATCAACATCTCAGGAAGCCCAAATTCACTTCAAGTGGACCTGCGATCCTACTCAACGGTTGGGGCTTCAGGTCAGCCTCAACAGGTCCACCCCAACTCATGTTCAGAATTAGCATACTTGGGAATCTCCATTGACAATAGACAAGCAAAAGTGTGTCCTTCGGAGGAGCGATGCTTACCGATCCTTGAGAAATGTCATACTCTCATGAAGGTATCTCATCCAACTGTGAGAGCAGTATAAACTCTTCTCTGCTCAATGGCCATATGCATTGTTCGCACCCCAAATGCTCACCTCCACATGTGGCCTCTCCAAGAATGTCTAGAGGACGAGTGGGACCAACTGACAAGCAACTGGGAAGACAAGATCAAACTGTCCTTACATGAAAAACAGTCCCCGAAATGGCGGTTGCCCTCCAACCAATATCCTGCAAGGCATGCCTTTTCACCTTAAGGTTCCTTCTCTGACCATAGTGACAGATTCATCACTACTAGGAAGGGAACCCACATGGATCACCTCCAGATTCAGGGCACATTATCGGAGTGTGAGATGACTTACAATATCAATCGCCTAGAGCTCCACGCAGTTCATCTAGTGCTCAACTTTCACTCATTTTTCACGACCACGAGCCTACTTGTTCAGGCGGACAATACAACTACCATGTACAAACTCAACAAGAGGGGGGACGAGGTCCAGGGCCTTGTCCTTGTAGGCCTAGGCAATTTGGAGATGTCTCTTAGCCTGAAACCTGAAAATCACTGCAACTCACCTCCCAGCTGTCCAAAATGTTCAGGCAGGCGCTCTCAGCAGAGTTCTTGACAAAAACTATGAATGGGTTTTGCACAACAAGGTCGTACAAAATATCTTCTAAATGTGGGGAACCCCAACCATTGACTTGTTCGCCACTGCAGAAAAGAGAAAATACTGCAGCTTTGTCTCCAGGTACTTCCATTCAGGGGCGCTGTGGAATGCCCTATGGATCGACTGGTCTGTCTAATTTCTTTATACCTTTCCACCGATTCCCCTGATCCCAGCTATCCTAATCAAGCTGTCCCACTCGAGAGTCAAGATGATCCTCATAGCTCCAGAGTGGTCACGTCAATAGTGGTTCACAGACCTGCTCCTCCGGTCAGAGCGACCACATCTCAAGCTGTCATGCAGACCAAACCTACTAACGAAATTCGAAGGCCAGGTGGTTTACCCCAATCTGTCCTCCTTTAATTTGGCTGCATGGTTCCTGAGCTAGTTCAATACGGACATTTGAACCTGCCACAAGACTGCATGGAGATCCTCAAGGAGGCTAAGCGGCCTTCCACGTGTTTCGCATACGCCTTCAAGTGGAAGAAATTTTGCATTTGGTGTTCCTCTAAGAACGTGGACCCTTCTACACTTGGCTAAATCTGGCTTGCAATTCTCTTCTATAAAGGTTCACCTGGCAGCACTTAATACCTACACAAAATGTCATTCACACACTTCTTTTTTCAAAATCCCAGTGATAAAGCATATTCACAAATCCTCCCTGCAACACCTTTCCTGAAAGACAGCTTTCCTTGTATCGATAACATCAGCTCACCGGGTTAGCGAGATCCAAGCACTATGTTCTTTCGAACCACACACAGTCAAGGTGATTTTGGACTTCCATGTCAACCAGACCATCTCATTTCCTACATTCTTTCAAAATCTCTTTAGTCCAGCAGAAAGAACTATTCATTTCCTGGATGTGAGGAGAGTTTCAAGATTTTATCTCGATGAAACACGGGACATCCACAGATCAAACTAATTGTTTATCCAGATGGATAGTTTTTTTTTTAATTAAATGTTTTTTATTTAGAATTTCCATACAGTACATCAGAGTTCAAAAATAGTAAGCAAAGACAACAGAGACCTTTATTAAAATGCGTACATACATAGTCAACGCTGTATCCAATTTTTGACCTTCTTCTCACTTCTGAGAGTTACACTACAGGAGCTAATGCACATTCACCTGTGATACCTTCCAATATATCATATAGGACACTGCGAGACTGGAGATCCTTCCCAGTCATATGTTACAGCGGAGCTCATTCCAACACAACGTATAATAATTATACAGTCATTAAGCCCTGGAAGCGGACCTGAGAGCCTTTTGTAACTGACGCCTAACGACAGTCGACTCCCTTAATGCTACTTCGAAACAGGGGCGTCTCTACTGTCTTATTCGTTTTCTTTGACATCTCTATAATTTACATATAGTTCCCAAAAGTTCTTCGGGCGATTGCGTGGCGGGAGAAGTTCGCTATAATTTTCTATCTGCGTGCAGCAGTATACCATGTGTCTCGATCAACCATTTATGGTAGGGTTTGGGCCACGAGACCAGCATAAAGCCACCCTACGTCTCGCCATGAGCAATCCCATATCAATTAAACGTCTGAGGGATGTAAGTGTTTAGAGTATTCCAGTAGCGCTAGTGCAGGATCTGGGGTGAGCTGCTCTTTAATGATTTTCCCCAGAGTCTTAAATATGACTTCCCAGAAATTGGCAATCCCCGGGCATAGTAATCAAAAAGGTATCCAACCCCGTAGAGACTAATAAGAGAGGTATAGGCACATTTCTCTATCAGGAGATGAACTTAGTTAACTGCTACTACCACTATTGGGAGCAGCACCTCTTTTTTTATAATAACCCTCACACACTCTAGTAGTGCAATGCTTCATCATCGGGTTCACCGTGGCTCCTAAAGGCCAGGGTGGGCTCAACCGTGTTTCAGGTAAAATCAGGACACCTATAATACACAAATACAATTATTTGAGTATTATAGGTGTCCTGATTTTACCCCAGTCCTGATGAGGCCCAAGGTATGTCGGGATGAAACACATCAACCTCTTGAATTGGAGAAGCCCTAGAAAAATTGAAATATAATAAAGAATTGAGAGAGTACCATTAATTAAAAGAGGACCTATGTATTTTTCCTCATGATGTACTTTCCTTTGACTATAAAGGGCGATCTCTAGAAAACAATGCTTACAATACATAGGTTCAGCATCTGTATTAATGAATAGGGTAATAAAGGATAAACAAGTGTATAGGATACTTCTTACCCACTATATTATTTGTATATAGTGAGGTATATATACATTCATTATTATTTTGTTGTATTATTTTGTATATTTTTTGTATATATTTATTATAATTGATGTATAGGAATATATGGATGTCATTTATAAAATACTTTTGATATAATATATCTAAATATAAAAAATACTTTTTTGAGAACTGCAATTTGTGTCGGTGACATTCATTTATATTAAATAACTTTGAGAATTTATCTCAGTGGGAGGATTAATTGATATTTTCCTATCCATTTATTATTACTCCAGTATTTGTTCCAACGCATTGTTCTTTGTATTTACAAGTTTATATGTGCCCAGATGCGTTTGGAGTAATAGTGCTCCACCGTTTGTATATTTACACCTTCTCTATATGTGCGGGCCGTGGCATATTTGCCTAGGTGTTTCAGTTCCGAATCCGCTGTCTCATGAAACTCGCTGAGTAACTCCCGAAGTTTCCCCTGCGCCTTATCATCAGCGGCAATTTGTAGCTTGCCTTCTAGAGTCTGTATTCTATTTTCCAAGTCTGCTAGACGTTTTCACAATGCTCGGAGGACACCCGAATGTTTAGTCATTGCGATACCTCTTATATATACCTTGAAAGTTTCCCATACTATAGCAAAGGTGTCCACAGATCCTATATTGTGTTCAAAGAAGCTTTCTATCGCTTCCGTCATATCAGTTTTAAAGGCATAGTCTAATAATGAGTAAGGGGGGGGAATCTCCACGTAAAGGGAGGGATGCACTGGTGAGTGATCCAAAAGAGTACGGAGCAGCACCTCACAGTCCCGAACTCTTACAAAAAGACCCTCAGAAACTAACCAGTAATCAATTTGGGTGTGTAAATTGTGATATGAAGAATAATGTGCATACCCTCCACCTCCCTGGGATCTCGTTCTCCACATGTCTAATAGGGCCAATTGTGCCATTGCCCCCGTAATTGCTCGAGCCGTAGGTGTTGGGTGTCGTCCTGGGCCTCCCGACCTCGGTTTAACACACAATTAAAGTCTCCTCCCCATAACTGATAAGCCCTTTCATGCTGCCCCGTTTTCCTAGCAATCTCTTCAAAAAATCTAGGGTTATCATAGTTCGGACCGTATATGTTAACTACTATCAGATCTATTCCTTTCCCGCTTAATCTCATGATCACATATCTCCCGTCACTGTCCATTTCTAGTGGGCTAAGCTGCAGTCCCGCTTTCGGGTTTAGCCAAGTTATTACTCCCTGAGCATTAGACGTAAATCCTGCTGCATGGACGTTACCAGTGAGCCCCCTGCAACACAGCATTTTGCTGCTGAGTGGGAGGTGGACTCCTGTAATGACGCAATATCTATATTATGTCTGGTGAGATATGTCATAACTTTCCTCAACTTCTTGTAATCATTCAGGCCTCAAACATTCCAGGTCAATATGTTAAGCATTTTGAGTTTCTCTGTGTTATGTGCTTGGACATACGGCCCCTCCATCACAACTCCCTGTTATCTGTGTAACTCTCCTCGTCACCATACAGCGTGTTGCTCTGTAGTGTGTTCTCTGTGTCACAGCCAAGACTTGCCTCATGCCATTTTGTCCCCCCCCCACGCCTTGCATGCCCCAATTCTGCAATGGCGGAATCCCGCTAACAAACCCAATACATCTACTACATGTTCAGCTAGAACTGTTCTAACCCACAAACAAAGTAAAAAACAGAGAAATTCCAGGTCGTGGTTCACACACTAGGGCAGATGTTGCCTGGGTCCTGCACCTTCACCTCTACTGCAGGGGCGGCAGGGTACCCCCCTTTGCCATCAAGCAAGTCATGTGCTTTAAACAAACATTATTGTGCTAAAGAGCCAGTGACTGTAGTCTCCCATTCCCAAGCAAGCTCGGGTAATCTTGACACTATTGAGGTCCATACCAAATTGTTCGTATCCTGATACCCTCCTGGCCACCATGGACATTTTACTTAGACCTCCGCGCTAACCTCATCTAGTGTACTCGACAAGTATTTATGTCTCATCATGCCCCCCACCCGAAAACACTTATCTGACAGATATGATAGTGCAGTAGTCAGTCTTGTTCATCTAGGTCGCCTCCTGAAGCCCCTTCATGGTTAGGCAAATCCTTCCGGAGTGGCCTCTTCTTTGCCCATTCCTTCAGAGCTTTTTGCTAAGTTTTAGGGTCCACGAAGATGAGAGAGCGCCCTTGCCTGTTTACTCGTAGTCTCGCTGGATACAGCATGGCGATTTCCAGTTGTTGTTCCTGTAGGTGCTTTTTCAACGGTGCAAATTGTCTACGTGCCTCTTGAACACGGGCTGTGAAATCCGGGTATAGCAAGATTGTGGTTCCCTCATACTGCAGTGTTTGCTTCCCTAGTGCCGCTTTCAGCGCCGCAATTTCGGGATGGTCGCCTTGGCGGCCCACCAGGGGGGTTTGGACCCAGCGAGGGATGCACGCGTTCGACTATAAACTTTGCAGAAAAAGTGTCACGGCCAAACAGTGTCTCTAATAACTTTTCCACAAACATCTCCATATTGCCCACATTGGTGGTCTCTGGTAGGCCCGTAATTCGGATATTGTTTCTCCTATAGCAGGCTTCTAGGTCTTCTGCTTTGTCTTGGAGGGTGATAAGTAATTTCCCCATTTGTTTTTGTTCTGACTTCAGTTCTGTTTGGGCCTCCTCCACCTCCGTAACCCTGTGTTCCCTCATATCTTGACATTCCGCTTGTTTATCCATTCGTTCTCTTATGCGTTTATTTATTTTTCACTATAAGCGATTTCCCTGCAGCCCGCACATACACGGTGCGATGCCTGGTCGTTTTTAACCTGCACTGTAGCCCGTTTTCGTGGCTTCTAACCCGCATACAAACGTGGTCGTTAATAGTAATTTAGCACAGTAGCCAGATTGCACCTGGCGGCCTTGAAACGCGCATAGTATCACACGCATTCCATATTTTCAACCTGCACTGTAGCCCAATCTATTAGCTACCTTCACGCTAATTGAATGCCTACCAGCATGCATAAATACTAAACCTCCTTGTGAAGAAGCTTACCCCCACGTTGTGGCATTTAGTCACCACATCACTCCACAAAGTTGCACCAAAAATAGGGAGTCAGGCATCTCCCGCTAAGGGGACTATACACACACCCCGTTGGCTCTCACTTGATGATAACTAGTATGCTCACACGCACTCTTGCGGTTTTTAAAGTAGGAGCACTTGCATGGCCCTTCTTACTTCTCATTCCTGAAACACTGGTTTTACCTCTTTAGAGCAATATCCTCTTGGACCCGACATTGAAATTTCCTCGAGTGTCCCCCGTCCTTGGCTGAGACACGTCCGGCCTCCGTAGGGTGAGTACTGACGCCCTAAGTAGACAGTGCATCTGTATGAGCACACCAGCAACCTCTCCTTTTCATACGCACCTCCTCTTACAATTGTAGGCTGTCACCACCCCTCCCAGACACATTGTCCTGATGAAGACCCGTCGTGACCACCAACCGGGGCACCATTGGGGTTGAAACGTCGACGCATACTCCAGGTCCAGACATACCAAGTCTCCATACAACGAAAGATAGGAGTCACTGGTGTAAAAGCTTTATCTGGCCTATCCCCCACCTGTACATAGAAACCATTACCACCCTGTATATATACTTGTTGAGCACTGAGCACTAATGTCACATAATCACCTCATACCCATGTAAATATTTTATGTTGACAGCTTGTGTTTACTGTGATTATCTATGAATGAATCAATTCTGATAAAAAGAAACAGTACAAAGCACTCAAATTTCTGTTTCAATTTCTTCAAAGAGAATTGTTTTTTTTCTCCTCAGGCGTAATCTATAGGTTGCTTCAGTTTGTACAAGTGCACTATGAGCAGCATTAAGTAACGTACTTTCTACCCAACAGAACCACTTGTTGTTTAATTATGTGTCTTTGCAGGCCTTCCCGAAGAAAGGCGAAAGTCTACACTTAAGAACATATATATTGAAGAAATGTTCTGAGTTCCCCCAAATGTGGGCAGGACTATTCAGTGCTTATGACTATAATGGAAATTCCCCTACGAGATCACCGGAGTTATAGGTAAAAACAATTTCTTCCTTTAAAGCTAGAGAGTTTTCCCCTGTCCTTTCCTGGACCTTTGTTCTCTGTACCGGCTATGCCCCTCTCCCCCAAGCCCACCACGCAATAACAAGTAGCCAAATAGGACAGCCCACATATGTTTTATGCCCTTGATTTGGGTTTCTCCTGACAGGGTGATCCCAGGACCACCCTCATTCCTAATCACACTATGGACAAAGACCATAGCTGGCTCAGTCTGTGTGTAAATAGCAAAAGTAAAAAAACTGCCATAATCTCTCACAGAACTAACTGCTAAAATACACAAAGCCTGTTTATCACTTGAGCAGAACCTTCCTGTCAGTGTGCCATGGTTTTCTGACCAGAAGACTGAGTTTCCACACAAGTGGAGACCGGGAGAATTCTTAAAGCACCTGTGTTGGGTGATGTCCATTAGCTTCTCTTTCCAGGTTCGGGAGCAGTAATGTGGAGAAATTCTACAAATCTGCCTGAGTGTATGCTTGGACCCAACTTTAGTGATAGAGCTGCCCAACTGCTTAAGAGCTTAACAAAGAAGCAGGAGGTACCCTTGCACAAGGAGTATGGTGCTATGAAGGAGCATAGATGAGACGTCTTGATGCTGTTGCTATTATATCAGGAGAGACCAGCACTGCTGTGCTGTGTTTGAGGCTTAAAATCCCTGAAGTGTACCCAGCACCTAATCGAAAATGTTGGGGTGAACTCAATGGAGTGAGTTCTGAAGCTAAGTGCTCAGTGGCAAGAAGCCTCCAGGTGCTAGAAGAAGCCAATTGCTGTTGTGATTGAAGTACAAGAAGAAACTTACAAGTGCCATGAAGAAGCTGTATGTGGACATCACTGCTGCAGCCCAGGTGGGCACCTTGCTTGTTTGGGTCGTGGGCTGGAGGCTTTGTTCTATGCACCGATAAAGGTTATTTGTCAGCCATCCCGGCTTTCTTGTGGCTGCCGAATCATCCTCCCTATTTAAGACACCCATGGTGACTCGGTTTTTGAAGGGTTTGCAAAATTTGTTCCACCTGCTTCTTTTGTCATTCCCCAATGGGACCTCACTTTGGTCCTTACTTTCCTTCAGGGTTCTCTCTTTGAGCTCCTTTATAGCTGTCATCTGCAGCGCGTGACTCTCAAAACCATGTTCCTGGTGGCCATTACATTGGCCAGGAGGGTCAGTGTACTTCAGGCTTGGTTGGTCCAGCCTCCCTACACCAACTTCTTTCCTGACAAACTGGTCCTTTGAGCTAGTGCCTCTTTCCTTCTGACATTGGGCAGCACATTACTCTGCCTGCTTCTAAGCTCCACCCATCCATGGAGGAATAGAGAATCAATTTTTGGACCCAAAATTGACTCTGTCATTCTATATTGATCACTTCACAGATCACCTGGTGGACAATCCTCTCTTCATTAGGTTTACTAGAGTGAAGAAGGGCAAGGCTGTGCAGAAATGAATCGTCTCTAGATGTATTGTACTATGCATAAAAATCTGCCACTCAGTAGCGAAGAAGCACCCCTCCTGAGGGCTTGCAGCCTCACTGTAACAGGGCCAAGGCAGCCACCGCAGCCTTAGCACATGCTC
Source organism: Triturus cristatus (assembly GCF_964204655.1). Taxonomy (NCBI): domain Eukaryota; kingdom Metazoa; phylum Chordata; class Amphibia; order Caudata; family Salamandridae; genus Triturus; species Triturus cristatus. The sequence continues at coordinate 78,886,723 of NC_140586.1, read as the reverse complement.
CAGTCTTGGACATCTGTCATCCTGCCACATGGACGACCATCTATACATTCCCGAAACATTACTGCTTGCACAGTCAAGTCTGTCGTAATTGGCATTTCGCCTGCTTGGGCCACCAGGACTTTTTGCGCCTAAGCCAGTTTGCAGGCCCACCTCTGGGAAGGTATGGCTTGAGTATCTATTCTGAGGTGAGGAATCTACTGTTAGAAGTCTCTATCAGAAGAACAGTGTTACCAAAGGTAAGTTACTTGTTCAACTGGGCTAGGGCAGAGACAGCATTACCTCTGCTTAACGAGCATGCCAAATGCACACCACTGAGTCGGCAAGCCCTGCTGACAGTGGCATGAGCACACATGCCCTGCTTCTAAAAACCGACAAAAACTTGGTGGAACAGCAACTGTGACTATAAACCTAGAGAAGAGGAGGAAAGAGTGAGCAACTGGGACTTTTGAGTGACTGTTAGTGAACTGAGCAATAGGGGCTATCCATAGGGCCACCTAGATTAATCTTACTGCTACCGCCTGTCCCCGAGGATACATGGGTACTGCTCCCATGAGCACCCATATGAAACGGCCTATGTTGATTATGATCAATATTTCTAGTTCTGCGATTGGGATAAAAGTACTTTCTTTTGTATAATCTAAAGTACTGACTGGACAGTGATTTATTCAACGCTATTTGATATTTATTGAGTTCTTGATTTCAAACCCCACACCGCCTCCCTGAGAAAGCCTTGAACTGTTCATCTGCGCTACTTTGAGGTTCAAGTACTAAAGGGATGCACTAGGTGATTAGTGTTTGCTCCATTAGTAAAATTAGGTTCCAGGGCGCCCACGGTAAATGGTTTTCATTCACTCAACTGAGCACTTTGTGTGCTGATTGCCCACGGTTAGAGTGCTCAGCCTCTTGATCTGACATTCAGTGCTTTGTGGTCAGAGCAGGATAGAAATCTTGTTGTAAACCTTCTGATGTTAAGAAAAGCCAGGTTAGTATTTAAGACTTTTCTTCCCTTGCTACAGGGCAGGCAGCTGTAGGCTGCATGTGGTACATTAACAAGCAAGGGGGAGTAGATTCTCCCCCTGTTTCAGTGGAAGTTCTAGATCTGTGACATAGTGCTTTAGACAAGCAAGCAATTTGGACAATTAGCAGTTCATGTAGTGAGGAAGGAGAACTAGTCAGTGGACTTGTCTCGAAACACTATTGGCTGGATATGTGGAGTTGATCTCATTCACAGTTGGGTAGGGCAGTTTTGCTTTATTTTATAGTCTAGCTTCAATGGCTCCTAATCCCTCCTCCTCTGCTTTAAGGGTACTACTTTAAGAGCGTTCATGAGAGTATTCTGTTGGTGACTATCCAGTTCAGTCATCCCTCACTATCCACCCAACCTGAGGTTTTTGTATTACTTGATTTTCGCATTCAGGCTTTTCACATATATGTACTGTTGGTTAGAAAACTGGCAGAACTTATGTCACATGTGTCCATGGGGCCTTATTTGATGGTCAGTACATGATTTCTGATAGTGTTTGGAGACAATAGTGACAAAACTGTCCAAAATCCAGTGATGGCTTTCATGGTATCCACTATGAAAATAATCCAAATCCAGTCTGGGGCTTGATTTCAAGTGAGTAATTTTGAGGAGAACTAATATCCACCAGAAATAATGCTACCGAAGTTAAGTAACTTCTTTGTATAATATGTACTGTATGTCAGTGTGTTTGTGTGCATAGCGTTTGTCTAAAAAATGTATGCATGTGTATGTTGTTTCTGTGTGTGTTGATTACTGATTGATGTCACAAATTACATGTATCCTATGGATATATATTTTTTAATGTATGATTTTTAAAATTGAGCCTCTTATGTGAATGTTCTTCTCATTATTATTCTATGTGTTTGTTAGGCCTGTCAGCCTTAGGGTAGTCTTCCCCAAAATGTTTTGGCTTTACCCCTCCTATTTGTCTGATTTTGTTTTGTTGGTCTTAGGACTTTGTGCACTTTACCCCTGCTAACCAGTAGGTCTAAAGTGCTTGTGCTTACTCCCTAAAGATGGTAAAATATGTTAACACCTAATCAGCATATTTAATTTACTTATAAGCCCCTAGTAAAGTGCTATACCATATCCCCAGGGCTGGTAAATTAAATACTATCAATGGGCCTGCAGCACTTATTGTACCACCCTCTTAAGTAGCCCTTAAAAACATATCCCAGGCCTGCCATTGCAGTTTCAAACAGCCATTTCAACTTGGCAAAATAACCAGCCCATAGGGAAGGATGCATTGTAATTTAAACATTGGACATGCATTTTTAAGTTGGACATGTCCTGGTAGTGAAAAACTCGCAAATGTGTTCGTCACTACTGTGAGGCTTATTTCTCCCATAGGATGACTTGGGTTCCCTTATCACTTAATTGGGAACAGGTAGGAAAGTCAAGTTTGACGTCGGAGGAATTATTTAAAACACTCCTTAATGAAAAAGTCAGATTTCAAGTCACAATTCTGAAAATGGCGCTTTGAAAAAGTTGGCATTTCTTGTCCTAACCATTCGGTGCCTGTAGCCTGTTCCTGGGTCATGTGACCAGGTGTAGTTGGCAGTTGGCTTTTGTTCATTCCTCCCAGACAGCCACACAATAGAGGGAATAGGGGCATATTTACAAGCACCCATTGCCACAGGAACATCACTTTTTATGACGTTCCCGTGGCGATAAACCATTCGCCTTATTTACAAGGCGTCATTAAAACACTTAACGTGGCTTAACGCCACCTTGTAAATAAGACCCCCTTTCATGCTACACTTAGCATGAAAAGGTTGGGCAATGGGTGGTGCGGGCGGCGTTCCGCCGCAATACCTATTGATTTTAACACTGCCCCCTATTTACAAGGGTGGCGTTAATAGGAGGCAGCGCCAAAATTAAGACTTGGGAAAACCTGGTCTTGACATGGCGAAACGAGGAGAAATCATTACTTACTCCTAGTTTAGCAAATCACCAGGATGATTGTGTATGTGCAGGAATGGGTCCCTTCCTGCACATAAACAATCTTTAAAAAAATGACGATTTGCAACTTCTATGTGTGCTGCACAGTGAAAATCGGCATTCTGGATTGTTTATGTGCAGGAAAAGACACCTTCCTGCACATACACAATCATTCCCCCCAACGCAAACACCCTTGCACTATCGTACAAGGGTGCCTGCGTTAGCGTTAGGCAGCTAGATTTAGTGACAGAGCTTAGGGAAGCGAAGGAGTGCGCTGCATTCTTGTGAATACGGCGCATCTGTGCGTTTTCAGAATGACGGAGCATGGCGTTAGCAATTTTTGCCTAATACCTCTCTTCGCCATTCTTGTGCTGGATTGGCCATCTCAGCCAGGATGGGGGGTTGGAGCTGTGTACAGCCTCCCTTGCACGTCAAAAGACTGTGCCTTTGTTCTTACACAAAGAATTGGGACCAGGCAGTGAGGCAGGAAATTCTAGACATTTGTGTGATAGGAAGCCTTCATAAATTTCTCCTTCTTCAAAGGGGGCAATAGGAATAAAAAGAGGACCTTCAGGCCCACTCCTCAGTTCACTTCTGGACCTGCGAAAGGACACTCAGAGGATTGCCTGTGATCTTCTATGTACTTCAGGGGGCTGCCTTGCTGCACCAAGAAGGACTACAATGCTGCCTGAAGACTGCTCTGTGCCCTCAAAGACTGCCCTGCTGTTTGAGACTTGCTCTTCTGTCTGAAACCAGGACTTCAAGAGTGACTCCAAGGACTAGTTGGCTGGCCTCCTGATCAGAGCTTCAGGGACAGAAAAGGCTCCACCCATCTGGAACCCACACCTGGCCCAGCCTGATTGAGTCCTGACCCTCCAAGTGGTGCCCCTACAGTCCTGGACCCTTGAAAGTTGTGCTTAAGTTTCCCACATGGTTGTATGTTGGAACAATGAGTTCCTCAACGACGACTCCCTAAACAACGCGGTCTGTACTACGACGGCGTCTCAACAATAATTGTTTTTTTACCACACATTCTTTTACCACAAATGTTTGTGATAAAGGAATGCATGGTAAACCACCCCCCTAAAATCTATTCTGAACCTCTCCCACTCCCTAAAATCCACCCTGTACCCCCCCACCTCCCACCCCCTAAATATTTAGACAAAACCCCCAACCTCCTAGCCCCTGAAAACTAACCCCAACCCCTCCCACCCCTTACAACTTTACACAAACCCCTCCCACCCCCTAAAAATGATCACACCCTCCCCAACCCGTAAAAACCAATACGAATCCCCAACCCCTAATAACTAATGTGAACCTTTCCCCCTAAAAGACTAACACAAACCACTATCACCCCATAAAAACGATCACGACCTCCCCCAGCCCCTAAAAACTAATACGAACCCCCTCAAAACTAACACGAATCTCCCATCCCTTAAAATCCTCTGAACCCCTCCCACCCCTAAAAACTAACAACCAACCCTCCCTCCCCACCCCCGGACCCCTCTTACCTCTCCTGCTCCTCCGACGCTCCTCGGGACTGCCCATCTGGAACGCTAGACCATCTTAGACTGAACCACGCACCTGACTCCGGGCAGCTCCCGCTAAGTTCTTTTCCACAGCAGCAAATCCTGTTCAGCGGCTCCCCGCAGAAGGGGTATCTGGTCTTGAGGAGCCCTCATCGGCTACATTGTCCCGCTGGAGATTTTCGGCTTCCAAAAAGAGACTGCATCAGACTGTAGGAATCTTCATCGGGACATCATCCAGTGACTCCCCGATTATGACAACTCCTCCTCAGACACTGCAGGCTGCCTTGCCTCGCTGAACTTTACCCTCTCAAAAAATTTTCTTCAAAATTTCTTGTAAGTCCAAAGGTAAGCAGAGAGTGGGCCCAATGCACTTTGCGCATCCGACCTGCACTCCATTGCGGTTGACCATAACTTTTGACTTTGCCCCAGTCTCACACGACTAGATGTCCGTGGTTGGTGCTTGAATATTTTAGGTGCTGTTTTTCACTTTAAAATATAAAAATGAATAACTCTGTTTCTACTGATTGGAGTTTTGTTTTTTTTGTGTCAAAGAATGTTTTTAAATTTACTCAGTTTTTCTAAATTGGTGTGGGATTTTTTTCTGTGTTGTTTTCACTTTATTGCTGTTTGTATGATGCATAAATACTTTACACATTGCCTCTAAGTTAAGTTTTATTACTTTTGTGCCAACCCACCAAAAGGTTAAGCACAGATTAATTTAGTAACTCTTTGTGGTTTACCCTGACAAGGATTGTGGCTGTTGCTTGAGAAGGGCTCACACTTCTCCCAACCAACAACCCACTTTCTAATAGTGTTTGCTTGTCTGTATGTTATTTCCTTTTTAGCATCTGTCCCCTGATCCCGATGTTGTTATACCCCTCCTCCGTTGATTTTTGTATGATTCCATTGCAGTACCTGTGAGCAGGGCTGGACTGAGAACCAAAACGGACCCTGGCAAAGGGCTCGACCGGCCCCCGGGGTTTGGGATGCGGCCGAGCTCTTTGCCAGGGCCGGTTTTCGGCCGATTTTGTTAGAATCTGGGATGAGGGAACCAGAGGCACGGGGTACTAGGAGCCGGCAGCCTCCAACAGAAACTGTTTACCACAATAAAGCCTCTCCCAGTAAGGTGTCGCTAGTGCTAGTGTAAATCAATTTGTGAGTGCAGGCATCTCACAAAAAGTGAAGGACTGGTCTCACACACCGCCTGGTGTCATGCTTCATCATTGACCAGTCCTCGGCCACTAAAAACTTGGTTTGATAGAGGGCGGGCATACACCTGACGACAGAGATGCACTTCTAAACTAAGTGGGGGCCCGTACAAAAAAGGTAGTGAGGTTAAAAAGCCATTATAGATGTCAAATAAATGTTAATATTGCTGGCATCTATATGGTAATTAAAACAGGGTGATCGGTGTGTTGGGGATATTATTGTCCCCCCACCGATGTCAATGGGGTCGACATGTTTCTGCCAAATGGCCAGTAGGGTCCGTGGCATTCATCAGGACCTTAGTGAAAAAACTGCGGGCTCCACTCTTACCAGACTTTGGTGAGAGGGTTTCCACTGAGTGGGGTGATATGGATCACACTCCACCGTGATATGGCCTGTATCTAAAGCCTGAAAGTAAAACACAGTGGTTGAGAAACGTACAGTGTAACATAGCACTAGGACACACAAAATATATAACGATATACAATCAGCCACATCCACCAGGGATCGACAGTGAGTGGCTATGAGTGCAGCAGTTGTGACAATCATCTGTGCACCAGAGAGTAATGGAGAAGTTGTCTCCAAATTGCTTACCCTATCGTCGGGACACTGTGCCCCATAGGACGGTGAGGGCAGGAGACCCAATAGGTCAAGCGCTAAAATAGTAATGAGGAGAAAAACAAAATACAAAATATTTAACGAAGGTAGATACTACAAAGAACACACATGAGGTTCTGTAGTATATCAGATTCAAAGTAACTGAAAAGGAAAATACATTCATCCACACATTCATACTCTTACTGATACGTGACGTGATCTCTGCCTCTGTGCCTATATCTGTGCTCCTCCGCTCCTCGATGTTAAATGAGTGAAGCGGCGTCCGGTTATATATAGTGTCACCGCTGGGAAGTAAATGCCAATAACCGTCTAATTGGATGCTGGAGTGCGGTATCCGGTGTCCCTAAATCGCGCTTTGTAGATGTCTGAGGCGTTGCCTGACCTGCCAAATATGGGCTCCCGGTGTGATTCCCTGATTGCCTGTGGTCCGTGCCAACGGACATGTAGCGGCCGGGGAAGGGGTCTGGCGTACTCTCTGTAAGCCGGCAGAACGTGTAGACGTTGCAAAGTGTATGCGTGTTGCACATGTGCTCTAGAGGTGTGATACCGCGCATGCGCCCAGGCTGTGCCAATGTGCTAAATATCGTGCATGTGTATTGCAGAGCTAGAAATCACACATTTCCTTGTGGTGATGTAAAAGGACCAATCAAAATAAGTTATACAAAGGACTGTGACTCTACATGAAGTTCGTTATGTAGACAGTCGTTGGACTAGTCACAATGAGTGAAGTATAGTGCTGTATTTAAGGGGGAAGAAAACAAAACATGCAGACTAGATGCTCATGTTTGAAATGTGGAGGCATGTGCTGGTCAAAGAGCTAATTGTAGCCAATGAATTTCGTCATTTAGTCCGTCTTTCCATGTTCGAAGGCGGTACACCCACCTCTGTTCTCTGATACGGAGTGGTCTGGTCAAATCTGTCTTCTGTTTCTTCATGACTTCCAAGACCACCCATTTCAGGTCTGTGTCCTTATGATTGTGTTTCAGGAAGTGACTTGTGAGTTTGGTATTGTTTTTTTTACAGTATATTTTGCTGCAATGTTCGTTAATGCGGATCTTAATTTTACTGGTGGTCCGGCCCACATATTTCAGGTCGCAGGGGCATGTACGGAGATATATCACATTCTCCGTATTGCAGTTGCTGAAGTTATTCAATCTCCAAAGGCGTGTGGTACTGATGTCTACTTCCTTAGTAGTCAATGTGAAAGGACATGCGACACATCCGCCGCAGGCAAAGTGTCCTGTTGGTCTTTGGGTGTTCCAGAGGGTCACTTGGTCATCCCTCCCTGCAGAGGAGTCTTTGGCACGTACCAACTCGTCCCGTAGATTCTTGCTTCTCTTAAAAGCAAACAGTGGGGGTTCCCAACGTTTTCCTGTGCCATGAAGAATGTGCCAGATCTTTCATATAATTTTTTGTACCGTGTTGGAAACTGGTGTATACGTTGTTACACACACAATTCTGTCAGACTTCTCTCTCTTGTTGTTTTCTACTAGAGCATCGCGGTTATTATTCCTTGCTCTCTTCTTTGCTTTCTTGATCATTTTTCTGGGGTAGTGTCGGTCTAGTAGTCTTTTGTCAAGCTCCTCTGCTTGTTCATGAAAGTTCTCCGCCCCAGCACAACTGCAGCCTGCCAGTGCCCACTGCTAACCAGTCCGGGAGTCACACTGCGGTTCGGAACCGTTCGGTGCACCACCACGCCTAAAATAATCAGTTATTCCTCTGAGCCGGACTGCCCACGGCCCACCACGAGTAAACACGGCCAGGGAGTTGGAAGCTGCTGCTCTTTTCAGAAATCTGCTGGTAGACAGACAGACTCAATCCACACTTTGGACCTCTGCAGACAGCCATTGATACACGTCACTCCATTGGGAGCAGCGAGCACCAGAGAGTCGCCAGAGAGACGCGGACGCGGAAGCGGCGAGAGAGCAGAAGCAGCATCGCTGAGCTCGGTCGAGTCACGGACCCACCCCTGACCAGGTGCCTGATCCCCCCGGACCCCGTCGGAGACCACCAACCACCGAGGTGGCGCAACACCTGAACGCGAGCGGCTCTAGATGTGAGCTAGCTCAATCTTCACAGAGCTACGAGCCGTAGGGGTGGAGACAGTGCACGGGAGCTTTGGTCCCGGTTCAGCCGCACCACCAGAAGAATCTCTGTGGCTACCTGCCCACCCGCCTGCACCCGCCTGCCCCCGCAGGATCGAAGAACCACAGAGAGCCGCCAGCAGCGACCCAGCGAGCTAGCAGGATCAACCGGGACAGCCGCGAAAGGGGCAGCAGGACAGTAGGTAAGCCGCAAACCGCGAGCCGAGAGCTGTGAGGGGGGGCATCGGGGGAGAGAGGACCAGACCCCGAACCAGGACCCAGTACCCAGGCAGAGGTTGAGTAATTCAGCTCACAGAGGCCCCCACAGGGAACGGAAAGCTTTGAGTCGCTAAGCAATAAGAGCGCAGGAAAGCATAAGCGGCAGTAAAAACGCGGAAAGTGCACTAGCGCACTAGTAGCGACCAATAGTAACAGCAAGCCACAGGAAAGCAACGCCTAGAGTTGAAAAGGAACCCAACAAGGTACAAAAGCAAGGGTAAAGGACTACAGAAGCACCGGTGCAGATCATCAGCAGACAGAACAGGACAACGCACATACAAGGACAACATGAGGTCAGGAAGAGAAAGAAAACCTCCAACAAAGCAAACGGTGAAGAACAAAAGGAATACCATAACCTCAAGCGCAGGGCCATTAACAAAAAACAAACAATCATCCAATAGTTCCAACGACACAGACTTACAAGGGAGTTTTAACACCGTAACTGACCACTTCATAGACGAAAAACAGTTAACAGAAACAGACCAAACCAAGACCTTAACTTCTGTTTTACCACCAATCAAAAAAACGAGAAAGAGACAGGATCTAATTAACTTTGCAGGTCAGCATCCAACAACTAAATATGACTTCCAACCAAAAATTTACACCAAATTCACCTTTTTAAAGAACCCGGGAAATGAGATTTATTCATCAAACTATACTGCAACAGGTTTGCAAACCCCACTGCAACCCGCTGACGCAAGCAAACCTTTGCCCCAAGCCTATAATCAAACTGTAGTCGAACTACATAAGCATCCAAGTCTAAGGGAGAGCAAAGAACAAATCATAGACAAAACCGGGGCCAGAGAAGAACTGGAACTAGACGACATTAACCTAACGCCGAACGAAGGCGTACCTAAACTAGGTGACATTAATCCAGCCCCACTAACGGAAGGTCTAATCCAGGAACCAATTGTATCCCACATAATGCTAAAAGACGTCACACCAGGCAAACTTGCTTCAGAGCTGGATGACTCACCAGGACTTCCTGGCAACCGCACCCCAAATAGAGAGATCTCCCCAACTCAACTTCCAACTCTCAGCTCTGCGCCTACAGAGAAAACGGCTAAGATGTATGCAAAAAAAGAGCCAGAAATCAATCCATCCAGCGGTCACGAAGTTTGCTTCGAGTCAGAACTAAATTACCCCTTTGACAACAAGGGACAAGTTCTAGAGGAAAAAGCAACACGCCCCAAAAATTCCTCCCCCATCAAAGTAACAAGGGACTCATTCTCCTCGGAAAAAGATATGACTTTCCTGGTAACACAAGAATGGAATGATCTAGTGGCCGCTTATAGCGCAAAACAACCTGCGAACCGACCAAGAAATGAGAGCATACACCAGTCCCCAGAAGGGACAAAAGACCCCACCGATATCTTCTGGACAACTTTACTAAATACAATTCAACTATCATCCACAGCCCTCCAGTATCAATCAGACAAATTAGATTTACAACTGATAGTTTTACATAAGCTGGCAGAGGCTACAACGGGGATTGATAGAAAACTCGCCGATCTTAACGGCCTCATCAAAAGAGGACAAGAGTCAGTAAAACTGACTCAAATTGAAAGAATTCATTGCGTATGCTCACCAATAATCGACAAACTATCTTCCTTACCAACGATGCTAGGAAATCTCTTAGAGGAAATAAAATCAACAACAACAATGCCACTAACAAACAAAGCAAGGTTGGAAAGTCCATCTTGCGACACAATTCTAACTGTACAAGAAAACGACCTAGTCGGCGCCACACAGCAACGGTTCCAGCAGCCAAACCTTGAAAAAACAATAGAAGAGACCTCAGAGAACAACTCAGCAAAAGGTCAAGTAGACCTAGTTCAGGACATAAAAAACGCGCGCACTCGAAGAAAACAAATAAGGAAGGGCAGGTATAACAAACCAGCTAGCCAACCGCCCACACAAGAGATCGGCCTGGCAACTCCACCAAAGGAGCAGGATCAGCCGGGAGTCACATCCCAACCCATGGAATACAAAAATCCTTCACCTCAACACATAAATCAATCAGTTAAAGAGACCCCATTCAAAACAAGAATAGGAACTTTGACCACTACAAACGACGTAACCAGGGAACAATCAGGGCAGGAGTTACAGAGTCACCTACGACCCCCAACTCATAAGACCAAAAGGGGCTACAGCATATGTCAAGCAGAGGAACCACCAGCGGACCCAGAAGCAGGTAAATATACCCAAGAAGAATCTGAAATCTCTAGAACATCGACTACAGTAACCGCCCATTCAACAAACAGTACATACCCCACAATACAGCCAAATACCAAAGAACCGAAAGGCAACTTGCAAGCAGACATTACAACAGTAGAAGATAGCAGCAAAACCAAGGAATTAAAACATAGCGCAAGTACAATCCATAGTTCAACATTATCCAATACCCAGAGCTTACAACAGAACAACACAACTAGTCAACAATCACACCAGGAATCGCGGCTCCAAAGCGAATCCGAATCAGATACAATACTTTTCATACCCGAATTTAAATCTAGAGGAAGAGCAGACACCCTAAACAGGGGCAACATACTGAAGTTAATTAATTCAATCGACAAATTAGAAAAAATAAACACCCTCGACCTGCTCGCCATCGAATTCCATCCAGCCCAATCGCCCAATGGAAATGAAATAACGAAGACCTTCTGGACAACCAACAATGTTGCTAACCAAATCATGCAGGAAACAAGCAGATTCTCCCATTGGGGAATTAAACTCCAAGCAGTAAAAAGGCCAGCGTATCCTACTCCGCTACTTGAAGAAAACTACCGGGATCGCCATCAAAATGCCAAATCGATTTTGAAAGGAGCCCTCAGTCGATCGCCGGGAGTGGGAAACCACCAAACTAATCCTCAACGACTAAGCCCTAATCAACTAGCTCTACGCAGAACAACCATAACACGGACCATAAATTGACATACAGCACCAGCATCAACTACCAATACAGGAGACACCTCAAGATCTAATCTTAAAATTTGCAGCTGGAACATAAACGGTCTCATGGATAAACTAGAGGACCCCGAAATAATAAATTACTTTAATACCTTCGACCTGATACTCCTACAGGAAACATGGGAGACAAATGAAATATCACTACAAGGCTATACAAGTCAATCAAACCCGGCAATCAGTAGCTCCCCATTCGGACACAGGGCAGGAGGACTGGCAATATTCGCTTCAATAACAACAATAGGTGAAATAGAAACACTTACAGTAAACCTAACTCCACCAAATGCGATACAGGTATTATCATTAACACTTACATCCAACTCAACCATCAAAGAGCTATACATCGTCAATTTATATATACACCCAAAGCACAGACACTCCGGTTCAACGGAACTCGTCAAAGTACTAACAAAATTAATGGAAGATAGGGACATGGAAAAGACGTTTATAGCAGGCGACTTTAACCTTCACCTCTTTGGCGACAAAACAACAGACGATATGACCAAGGAAATGGATAAAGTTTGGGAAATTCCAAGCCAATCTTTCCCGACCAAACCTACAAAAACAGCTTCCCAACTGCTGAAAGACCTAGAGCAGCTAAATTTGAGAGTACTCAACGGTCGCCATGAAGAGGACACTCCACCGGCACCAACATTCTTCTCTTCAATAACCACCTCATATCTAGACTATATGTTGGTGACTCTTCCACTCTACGAGAAAATAAGCAAGTTTAGGATAGGGGAAGGCTCTCAAAGTGACCACTTACCTTTGGAAGCCAATCTGAGCTTGACTTGCGAAAACAAAGCAGAGGTGCAAAAAAGCCAAACTGGCATAGATTATACAGCAAACTACAGACAAATAAGGTGTCAAACGTCAGATATTGAGAAGTTAGCAGCCAGCGCAAAAGCCATCATACACCAAACACCCAGCCCACTTCTTAACTTGACCAACATCTGGGCAAACTTCACACAGACACTGGGAGCTAAACATGGGACTGAACTAAAAACCCACAAAGGACACACCTCATGGTCTATTTTCGGTAAAATAACAACGCCAGAGATAAAAAACATAAAACGAGGTATAACAAAGATCCTCAAGCGGCTCCGGAAAGACCCCAATACCGATACTCTACAACAGGAGCTTCGCACTCAAAAAGCTCAATTAAAAAAGAAAACTTGGGAAAGGAAAAGACAACTGAATGAGGACCTCTGGGTAAAAATCGCCTACAGTTCTAAACAAAAGAACAGCTCTAACTTCTGGAAAATAATTCACAACCTTCAGCACCCGGGCCACAAAGGAATAGACTCTAATATATCAGAATCTGACTGGGCCAACTTTCTAGAAGCACATTTCAATACAGTTGCACTGGAAGAGGAGACCTCCATCGGCGATGATCGGTCCGATGACACGTATCTGAACCTAGAAAAAGTCAGCACAACCAATAAAGCAGGAAATTCACCTTATATGAATAAGTCAACTCACCACCAAGCACAAAAGGAGTTCAGAGAACAACCATCACCATCTGATCTAACAGAGTATAAGGAGGAAACCTATTACCCAGAAATAGCGGACAGAATTATATCCCAAATATCCAAAGGTAAAACAGAGGGAGCCCCCGGTCCAAACGGGATACCGCCAATATTGTACAAAAGTGACGCAGCATTTTGGAGCAAAATTCTAGCACCAGTCTTCTGTGAAATTAGAATAACAACTATAATTCCACCATCCTGGAAAGGATCAATCATAAGTCCGATCTACAAAAAGGGGGCCAGGAATGATCCTAGAAGCTATCGCCTCATAGCTCTAATCGACACCGAGGCAAAATACTATGCGGGCCTAATTTTGGAGGACTTAACAGCTTGGGCAACAGAAAAAAACATCATCACAGTAACCCAAACCGGGTTCCGAAGCGGCCATGGAACTACAACAAATATCATGGCGCTAACCCTTTTGATAGAAGCGGCGAAAACCACCAAAACCTCCTTATTTCTAAGCTTCATCGATTACTCCGCCGCCTTCGACAATGTGGACCGGCAAAAGCTTTGGCAGAAATTGGACAAATGGGGAATTCCAGGACTGCTTTTACAGCAGCTGGTAGTGCTCCACACCAACACCTGGGTCAGGATCAAATTAGGTTCTGGGAGGTTTCTTTCAAGAAAAATACAGACCAACATGGGACTGAAACAAGGCTGCGTCTTGGCCCCAATGTTATTTAACCTCTTTTTAGCAGATCTTCCAAGAGAGCTTATAACAATCACATCTCATGCACCACGGCTGGGCGACACATTATTGTCTAACCTCCTTTACGCCGATGATTTGGTCCTCATCAGCCGATCCCCTGTTGGCCTTCAACATCTTTTAGACAAAACAAACGAATTCTCTAAAGCAAATTCATTAACAATCAACCTAAACAAAACCAAAACAATGACAATAAATTATCATAAAAAAAGGAAATGTCAATGGCGTTTGGATAGTCAGAAACTAGAGCAGGTACTATCCTACAAATATTTAGGCATCATATTAGACTGCAACGGCTCCTTTAAACAACAATTAGAAGCCATTCGTCGGAAGGGCACAAACTTTTACATGTCGATAAAGCCACTCCAGAAAGCCCTTCCAGACCGGACCCTTGGCCCTCTCTTGCAGGTAATAAAAGCTCGCTTACAACCAATGCTTACCTATGGCTTTGAATCTATGCAAGGCAAAGACGCAACAACATTGGATAACACCATCAGTCATGCATTTAGGGCAATATTCCACCTTACAACTTACTCGTCACCAGCTCAAATTCGCCTAGAGTTCGGCTTACAAAAACAAACAGTGGAGAGAAGAGGCGCCTACATAAAAAGCTGGTGGAAAATAAGAAAAGCTGAACAAGGAACACTAAACACACATCTCTGGATTGAACTGATAAAACAAGACAAATCCCCAGCAAGGACCTATTTAATGGAATCATTGGACATCCTGGGCCTAACAGAACTGTGGGAATCTCCAATAGATGCAGGTACCTTCAAAAGAGTGGTAACAAAAGTTACCAAGGCGATCTCATTGAAAGAGGACAAGGCAACCTTAGCCAAGAGAGAGCATGGATGGGGAGTTTTGAAAGACTACACAACTCTCAAACCACAACAGTACCTAACAACGGGTCTCACACATAAAACAAAAAACAAGTTCCTTAACCTCCGCCTAGGAAACACACCCATAATGCCACATTTAGCACCCTGGAAGAGGGATCAAACAAAAAATCTTTGCAGACTATGCCTCTCCGGCAAGGAGGATCTAATACACATCATCTGTATTTGTAAAAACCTTTTGGATATAAGGCGTTCCCTGCTCCGGACTCTTTGGAATCATAGGAGGATAACCAGCTGCAGACAGGCCGTGTTGCTCTGTTTTAACCCCACGGAAACTCAATTAAATTGCAGAACAACAAAATATTTTGAAATAGTTGCGGCCAGACTCAAAGAAAAAACGGGACACTAATAGATTCCAACTAAGACTTTTAAAAATACTTTTAAAGACCTCAAATAAGCTGACATTTTCCTTTTAATTGGTTGTTTTAAATCTAAATTTTTAGCAATGAAATCATGTTATTAAATGTTGTGAGTTTTTATTAACTGTGCAATAAACTAAATCTAAAAATCTAAATGAAAGTTCTCCGTCTCTGAGCAGTTTCTGCGTACCCGGAGGAATTGGCCACTGGTAAGTTGTTCCACAGGGCCTTCAGGTGATAGCTTTCATAGAGCAATAAGGTATTCTTGTCTGTCGGTTTGTTGTGTACCTTTGTGCTAATGCCGTCTGCATTCATCGTGATGTCAAGATCCAGAAAGACAGCATGATCCTTGCTGATGGAGTGGGTGAATCTCAGATGTCGGTCTTTGGTATTAATCCATTCTACAAAGGCTCTTGCTGTTTCTTCGTCCCCTCGGCAGACAATAAAAAAGTCATCAATATAACGCTTCCATGTCATCACGTTTTCCGAGAATGGATTGCTTTCTTGAAAGATGTAATCCTCCACAAACTGGTGCACATACAAGCATGCCAAACTCGGGGCGGAGGTGCTGCCCATAGACGTTCCAGTGATTTGATGGTACAGCACTTCCTCAAATTCAAAAAAGTTTTCAGTCAAAGCTACCTCAGCACATTCCATTATGAAGTGTTGTGGTGTGAGGAAGTCCCAGTCTGTGTTCAATAAAATCTGTTCCACGACTTCCAATGTACGCATTTGGGGAATACTCGTATACAGCGCCTCTATGTCCATGGTAATGAAAACGTCTTCTGTGTTGGTTTCCAGGTCTCTCAAGAGGCATAGTACATCTATCTTTTGTATCTCGTAAGTATGAACGTGATTTCTGGACGATAGGTTTAAGGAACCAATCACAAAACTATGATAATATTTCTAAAATGGACCCGATGCCGGACACAATCGGTCGACCAGGTGGAGGTATCTTCTCTTTGTGGATTTTAGGCAGGGTGTACAACCTCAGTGTTCTGGAGTTCTCGTTCACCAGGAAGTCGGCCTCTTGTTATGTGATCCAGTCATTGCACAGTGCTTCATCCACCATCTCCTTGATCTTTGTAGTGAGACGCTGTGTCGGGTCGTATGAATATTTTTCATAGCTGGCGACATCCGAGAGAAGGTGGTTGCACTCATTCCGGTACATAGACCTATTCATCAGGACGATTGCACCTCCCTTGTCGGCTGGTTTGACTGTTAAATCTGTGTTGTTTTTAAGTTTCTCTAGTGGTGTTCGTTCCTGATTGGTGAGGTTTTGAAAACCTTTCTCTTTTTTGAAGTTGATTTTTTCTACTTCCTTGAGTACCACCTGCTCAAAAGCTAATATGTGGCAGGGGATTGTTTGGGTTGGGGGCACAAACGTGGACTTTTTCCTGAGTCCTGTGCCGGTATTTTCATTTTGATCCTCTTTGGAGTCTCCGAAGTGATTGCAGAGTTTGATCTTACTAAAGAATTGTGCCAGTTCGGTGTTAAGTAAAAATGGGTCATTCAATGGTGTCTGGACAAATCCTAAGCCCTTAGAGAGGACAGTTTCTTCATCGTCAGATATGGGGTAGTCGCTATGGTTGACAATTTTTGTCACTCTCTGCTTGTCGATGGGCCGTTCCCTCTCCCTCTCCCTCTGCTACTTGTTCCCATTGCGACCGGAGTTTGATCTTCCCACTGTACCCTTGTGTTCTGCCTTTTTTGTCTTCCTTTTCCCCTGGCATGGCCCCGGTATAAAAAAGGCTGCGGGCCTTGTGGGAATCCGAATCCTGGCAGATAGTACGGTTGCTACCAGAATCCAAACTGGGGCATCGGTGGGTGCATCATTTGGTGGTGGTAGTTTTGCTGTCGTCTCCCTTGGTAGCTATCAGTGCTCTCGTCACTGCTACTTCCACTTGAGCTCCTCTCTTCTCCAGAGCTGAAAGTCCAATTTTGTGGTGTCGCCCTGAAGCATTGCTGTGTTTTATTTTGTTGTGGTTGGGGCGGTCTTTCGTAGTATTCGTCAGTGGTATACAGGTATACGGTATCCCGACTGAATTTTTGTACATCTTTCTTCAGTTTGGTTAGTTTAGACTGGGTGAGGTATTCCTGGTACTCAGAATGATCTTTATTATTTTCCTCCAGTTTCTTTTTGAATACTGTTATTTGAACCGTGGTTTTTAGTCTGCTCTCACTTTGTTGGATCTCCACCAAGAGTGCGTCGGCTAGTTCCCTGGCTGTATTGATAACAAGAACTAGCCAGTCCTTAGTGCACTTCCAGGCTATCCTTGACCAGTTGGTATGAAATTCCTTATTGTTGAGGGATAGTCTGGGTTCATTAGTGACTATGAGGCCCCTTGGTGCGCTATTCTTCCGCAAGTACTCCGTCATAAATGCTCCATGTAGAGCCGTCCGGATTTGTTCTTTCTTCTTGGTGGATAGAGCCTCCCATTTATCTGTATTCTGGACTGTCTGCGCTACCACTGTCTCTGCCAACAGGGAGGGTGTTCTAAATATTTCTGCATAATTCTCCTCATTAAATTTGTACAGCCCTCTCCTTGCTCCTTCCATTTTGAAAGTTTTGATAAGATATTCTTGATTGCCTAGTCAATCCCATTTGCAACCAGAGGCCTAGCTACCAATAGCACAGCTAGTGCAGTAAGTCTAGGGCCCCAATGCACAAGAATTATAGTTGTTTTTTACTGCCAAACCAGGTAATACGGTGGCATAACAATATCTGCTGCAGGTGTTTCTTCCTGCACAAAAAGAATCATCCCCTCAGCGCAGGCAGCCTTGCAAAATGAAAAATAAAAGTATTTCTCCTCATTGCGCACGGTTGCTGTTAGTGCTCTCTGAGATAGGGATAGGCCCTCCCTTTTGAAAAATTCTTTATATCCTTTGACACCTTGTCAGCTTTCTTTTTGAGTTCAAAGGAATTAAATTCCTATATGGTTTTGTTGAGCTTATCTAGCAGTGACCTAGCTTCTGCTACTCTGTCACCCCCTAGAAGTTCTTTTTCTAGGTCTTCAATCTCTTTTAGCTCAGCTTTGGCGTGTTCTATAGCTGGCTCGACGCCCAACACCATCCAGTGGTGTGAGCATGTAGTTGAGATCCCACTAAAACTCCCTTTGAATTTGGAGTCCTCATGGAAAATTCCTGGGACGTTCCTTACTTGTAATCCCTGCAGAATAATCCCTGCCTTTAGGTATTCCGTCAGCATACGCGCATGTTGCTCCGGTCTGACGTGCTTTTTCTATGCCTTTTCTAATTTCTCTAACAGTTGTTGTCTAGGGCTGGTGCTATTGTATTGCAAGTTCGAAAACAATGAGGGTCCAGTGGTAATTTTTGCGATATATTCGTCAGTGTATAATGGTGCTTCTCTCTCTGACATCTTAACCCTTTAGGAAGAACTAACCCTATTTGTATATAGGGTATGAGGAAAAAATCCGGTTATGGATTAAGCCCTTGCGGTGTAGCCACCGCACATAAAGTCGAAAGGGGAGAACAAGGGATCCCTACTCACTACGGAACCAGGGTGACTGATTGTAAGAAGAAAACAATGGTTCCTGAGGAATAGTGTATATCTATATATAATGCTAGTGCGCAATTGCAATAGGAGGGTTATGCTGATGTCATAGAGAAAGGGATCAAAAACACCAAGGTTTTGTTTAACACATATGTATGTATTATTCACCAGATATACACAAATTATACAAAAAAGGAAGCAATTTGTGCAAAGTGTCCCAAGTGTAACATGAACCTAACAGTTAAGTGACATAGTGCGACAATATTTACAAGGTTTCACGAATTATTTCTACCGAAAGCGACCATATGTGAAGTTTTCACCAAATATGCAGCAGCTATATGCAGTAATAAGTACTGTGCAGTGGTTCGCTTTCTTCAATAATGTCGACGGCGTTTCGACCCTCTCTAGAATGTGGGGTCTCATCAGGACCTATGATAATAGGGACATCTGAGAAAAGAGTGAAAAAAATGTGTGGGGTAAGTATAAGGACCTAGTACCAGCATAGTAGTGGTGGATCATGTTAGCAAGGGCAATGAAAAAATACCTGGATTGTCAATCACGCAGTTCTGGTGAGGAAGTAAGTGCCAACCGTGAGTAAAGTGAAAGGGAAGATACTCACAGGGAGACCCAGAGATACAGTGTAAAGAAGCATGGTAAAAGGTTAGAGAGACAAAAAGTTCCTTTGGCGAAATTGCACATGTGGATCAATAGAGACACTTACCCCTGTGGACAGGCGCTCACGATGAGGTGTGTGGGAGGAGAGGCAGGTTAAGATTAAGGGCGGAATTCTAAAGGGAGGAAGGAGATTAGGAGCATGTTGAGGTGCTCACACGTATAATGGCAACATGAAGAATTCGAGGCTTGGTAACTAAGGGCCCGATTCACAGAACTAACTTAAGACAAAATCCTACACTTACTACCGTTTTCGTATTCACAGAAGGCACTTACTCATTTTGGTATTCACAGAAGACACTTACTCACTTCAGTATTCACAGAAGTTAGGAGTCCTAACTTTAGGACTCCTAAATGCCTTCTGTGAATACCGAAAGTCTTAAAATTAGGATTTTTCTCAGTTTAGGACTCCTAACTTTACTACTACTAAACTGAGAAAAATCCTAATTTTAAGACTTTCGCTATTCACAGAAGGCATTTAGGAGTTCTAAAGTTAGGAGTCCTAACTATGCTACTACTAAACGGAGAAAAATACTAATTTTAAGGCTTTCGGTATTCACAGAAGGCATTTAGGAGTCCTAAAGTTAGGAGTCCTAACTTTACTACTAAACTGAGAAAAATCCTAATTTTAAGACTTTCGGTACTCACAGAAGGCATTTAGGAGTCCTAACTATACTACTACTAAACTGAGAAAAATCCTAATTTTAAGACTTTCAGTATTCACAGAAGGCATTTAGGAGTCCTAAAGTTAGGACTCCCAACTTCTGTGAATACCGAAATGAGTAAGTGCCTTCTGTGAATACCAAAATGAGTAAGTGCCTTCTGTGAATACCAAAATGGTAGTGAGTTTAGGATTTTGTCTTAAGTTATTTCTGTGAATCGGGCCCTAAGAATCTTACCAGGGCGTGGTCACAGGATTGTGATGGATGAGGAATGTGAGCCAGGATAGGCAGGGTGTCCGCTATACAAGGATGTTTGAAACGATTCCTCTAAGTAAAGGAATCGAACTGTTAGCCACCACGGAGAGCCCTTAAATCAGGGAAGCGTGCGCACACGAGGAGTGTGTAGCCTGTCTCTTACCTAATGAAGGCTGTGGTTTTGTGTAGCACGATGGATACGTGCTTCCAGCAGATCTGCAAACGTCTGCTTGCCGGTGGTCGGTAACACAGAGCCGGCGTGCACATGGTCTTAAATAGTGCTTCAGAGGGGCAGACAAGGACCGTGCGCAGGCATCTAAGAGATTGCTGCGACTCGAAGTAATCCGGTTATCGGTGGTGCGTAATGGAAAGTGAGAGCAGACATGACGCTGTCTGACAGGATGGGAAAAAAACTGAAGAAAGAAGGACATGTAGTATATCCAAGAGTATGCGTGGTGGCCTTGAGCGGTTGGCACAGCGTGTGGGTTTGGGCGCAGGGAACGGAAGTATTACAAAACCAGGAGTATTGATGAAGGGCTAATGGCAGTGAATGTCAGGCAGAGGAATGAGGGCGATTAATGAGGCATGTTACATAACGTGCAGATACAGTTAGTAAATATGATCAAGCGCCAAAGCCCCATGGTAGTGAGGGCATAGAGGAGTTGTTAACATAAGGTGTTGTTTACATGAATAACGGAGTACACAATACGGATTAGTGAAACCGAAGGCAGTGAAAAAGGAATGAACATCGATCGCGTACTCTTAATCAACAATTACCCATGAGAAAATTAATGAAAATCAGGTATAATTCTGTACAAGAATAGCGGAGTGCTCAATACGAGTTGGTCACTTATAAGGCAGTCAATACGGTTATGTACAGAGATCGCGTACAATTTCCAATAAGACGGTGAATAAAAACAGTTGAAAGACACCTCATGGAGGTGATGTGATCACATCAATTATATTAACATATAGAGACCCAGTTAGTGAACATCTTTAAAGACGTGGTTTGTCACCTGACCGGGACTGTATTTCTTAGGGCATATGCAGGCACAGCAGATCATTACAGTGGCACATGTGCAGTCGTGTCTAGTTGCGGGACCAATGTCCCGGAGGGAGGCTGTGTCAGTTTAATGTTGCGACAAAGCCGCGCCATTCCTCCGCAGAGTTGAGTTCTTGGTTTATAGAATCAATTCTGTCTATCCAATGACATTCACGTCTTTGTAAAATTTGTGTGATGTCTCCCCCTCTCTCAGGGACTCTCGCAATATCAATCACCTGCCACCTTATCTCATCTGCTGAGTGCTGTTTCTCATTGAAATGTGACACCAACGGGGCATTCGCAACTGATCGTCGTATGTGGCTGCGATGCTGCCCGATGCGGGCTTTTACTGGTTGTCGGGTTTGTCCGATGTAAGGTAGTCCGCAGGGACACCAGATGCAGTATACCACGTTGCGTGTGTTGCAGTTTGAAAAAAAAACTCGAGGGTATGTGTGTGGTTACCATGTTTAAAAGAGTTAGGATTCTCATTATACACTGACGAATATATCGCTAAAATTACCAGTGGACCCTCATTGTTTTCGAACTTGCCATACAATAGCATCAGCCCTAGACAACAACTGTTAGAGAAATTAGAAAAGGCAAAGAAAAAGCACGTCAGAACGGAGCTACACATGTGTATGCTGACGGAATACCTAAAGGCAGGGATTATTCCGCAGGAATTACAAGTAAGGAACGTCCCAGGAATTTTCCGTGAGGACCCCAAATTCAAAGGGAGTTTTAGTGGGATCTCAACTATATGCTCACGCCACTGGATGGTGTTGGGCGTCGAGACAGCTATAGCACACGCCAAAGCTGAGCTAAAAGAGATTGAAGAACTAGAAAAAGAACTTCTAGGGAGTGACGGAGTAGCAGAAGCTAGGTCACTGCTAGATAAGCTCAACAAAACCATAGAGGAATGTAATTCCTTTGAACTCAAAAAGATGGCTGACAAGGTGTCAAAGGATATAAAGAATTTTTCAAAAGAGAGGGCCTATCCCCATCTCAGAGAGGACTACTACACAACTTTTACAAATCAAAACAGACAAAACATCTGGGGCAGATTCAGGCAAAACCAACCTATTACCTTCTCTGAATCCTCAGGAGGGTCAAGTGATTCGGACGCACAACCAGGCCCGAGCCGCTCAGACAACCACCCTGGTCAACCTTTTTTTAGACCGAGGAGGCAAAGCAAAGAGGAAAACTTGGTACCAATATTCAGGGGAGAGACAAACAAGGAACAAACACTATCAGTGAGGCCCACAACCATACTACAACCCACTACTAGCAATATGGAGACTATCCCGATCTTTAATCTGTCTAAGCATGTACTGTCCTCCTCTGAAATATTTCTACTGAGCAAGGGACTATCTTTTGGGATTACAGAAAGAACTAACTTTTTGACCCTAAAAGTAGAACTGTTCCAGTTCTTCAGAAAAATACGCTTAAAACTTTTCTTCAAAGACAGAGAACATATACCACAAATATCTGTGACAGGTCTAAGACCACCGTCTACTTTCTATCCCACCAATGGCATGATGCCACATGAGCTCCTTACTTTTGAGAAAATAATACTTACCAGTATAGATGCCCTTAAACACACCAGACAATTTATACTATACAACATTACACTTCAGGAGCGACAAGCCCATAACGCTTTCAAAAATGACAAGTCCATAATACTAAAGCCTGCTGATAAAGGGGGTGGGATTGTGATTCAAGAAAGCAATGATTACGACACAGAGATCAACAAACAAATAAGTGAGGAAAAGCACTATAAAAAGCTACACCGTAATCCACTAGCAGAGATCAAAATTGAGATACTGCGCATAACAACAGAAGGTCTCGAAGAAGGCTATTTAACTAAGAAGGAGTTCGAATTTCTCAATACAGACAATCCCAGGACCCCGGTACTTTACACTCTACCCAAGGTACACAAAAACATCACCAATCCTCCGGGTAGACCCATCCTGTCAGGATGTGGTTCCATCCTGGAACCCATTGGCAGATATATAGACTTCTTCATTAAAGAGTTTGTTCCTATTCAAGAAAGTTACGTCAGAGACACCATGCACATGATCAATCTGGTAGATGGCATGCCCTACAATATCAACACTGATTGGCTGGCAACACTAGACATATCGTCTTTGTACACAAATATCCCTCAAGATGACAGTATCCTTCTCATAGAGCAGCTACTAGAAACCAGGACGAAACCCTCACAGGTGCCCACCTCCTTCATAATCTCACTACTACGAGTTGCTTTACATACCAACTAGTTTGTGTCAGGAGGCCACTACTACCAACAATGCTCCGGCACCAGCATGGGCGCAGTTTTCGCACCTAATTTAGCGAATATTTATATGGATCACATAGAACGCACATATGCCCTCAGCAACACAAATCACCAACGCTCCAACATCAAATGTTGGCATAGATATATAGACGATATTTTTCTCGTCTGGTGTGGAAGTGAGACAGAATTTCATGATTTCGTAATCTATCTTCACAATATCCAGACACACTTAACCTTCACTGCCACGTTACACAAATCCACCATAGCTTTTCTAGGCCTCAACATCCAACACGCAGAGGGGACACTATATACCTCACTCCACAGGAAACCGACTGAAAGAAATACACTACTAGCCTATAGAAGCCCTCCCCCCCGGGCACTTGGAGATGGGTAACCCTTCGGGCAGTTCTTACGAGTCAGCAGGAACTGTACCTGTAAAGAGGACTAAATGAATGAGGCAGGGACACTCAAAGCCAAACTGGTAGCCAGAGGCTGTCCCAACAGTATTGTCAAAAAATCCATGAAACGGGCCTGGTTTTGCCCGAGAGAAGAACTCCTCACTATCAGAGAAAAAGTACCACTCAACAGAATAGTCTGTGTCACCACCTTCGGGGCACATACCAACAAAGTGCGCAATTTAATTACCAAGAATTGGAACATCATCAGAAGCATTGACCCTGAAATGGAGGTCCCAATATTCGCCTACAAGCGAGGTAAAAACATAAAAGACCACCTCATCAGATCATCCACTGAAACAACCAAAAGGAAGAGTAATACTCTTGAATCCACCTGGGGTTTACCGGATGTGAAAGGCCATCACAAATGTGGCAATTGTGTTGCTTACCCCTACACTGAGAATCCTAACTCTTTTAAACATGGTAACCACACACATACCCTCGAGTGTTTTTCAAACTGCAACACACGCAACGTGGTATACTGAATCTGGTGTCTCTGCGGACTACCTTACATCGGACAAACCCGACCACCAGTAAAAGCCCGCATCGGGCAGCAGCACAGCCGCATACGACGATCAGTTGCGAATGCCCCGTTGGTGTCACATTTCAATGAGAAACAGCACACAGCAGATGAGATCAGGTGGCAGGTGATTGATATTGCGAGAGTCCCTGAGAGAGGGGGAGACATCACACAAATTTTACAAAGACGTGAATGTCATTGGATAGACAGAATTGATTCTATAAACCAAGGACTCAACTCTGCAGAGGAATGGCGCGGCTTTGTCGCAACATTAAACTGACACAGCCTCCCTCCGGGACATTGGTCTCGCAACTAAACGCGACTGCACATGTTCCACTGTAATGATCTACTGTGCCTGCATATGCCCTAAGAAATACAGTACCGGTCATTTGACACACAACGTCCTTATAGATGTTCACTAACTGGGTATCCATATGTTAATATAATTGATGTGATCACATCACCTCCATGAGATGTCTTTCAACTGTTTTTATTGACCGTCTTATTGGAAATTGAACGCGATCTCTGTACATAACTGTATTGACTGCCTTATAAGTGACCAACTCGTATTGAGCACTCCGCTATTCTTGTACAGAATTATACCTGATTTTCATTAATTTTCTCATGGTTAATTGTTGATTAAGAGTACGCGATCGATGTTCATTCCTTTTTCCCTGCCTTCAGTTTCACTTATCTGTATTGTGTACTCCGTTATTCATGTAAACAACACCTTATGTTAACATCTCCACTATGCCCTCACCACCATGGGGCTTTGGCGCTTGATCATGTTTACTAACTATAGCTGCACGTTATGTAACATGCCTCATTAATCGCCCTCATTCCTCTGCCTGACATTCGCTGCCATTATCCCTTCATCAAAACTCCTGGTTTTTTAATACTTCCGTTCCCTGCGCCCAAACCCACACGCTGTGCCAACCGCTCTAGGCCACCACGCATTCTCTTGGATATACTACATGTCCTTCTTTCTTCCTTTTTTTCCCATCCTGTCAGACAGCGTCATGTCTGCTCTCACTTTCCATTACGCTCCACTGATAACCGGATTACTCTGAGTCGCGGCAATCTCTTAGATGCCTGCGCACTGTCCGGGTCTACCCCTCTGAAGCACTATTTAAGCCCATGTGCACGCCGGCTCTGTGTTACCGACCACCGGCAAGCAGACGTTTGTTTGCAGATTTGCTGGAAGCACGTATCCATCGTGCTACACAAAACCACATCCTTCATTAGGTAAGAGACAGGCTACACACTCCTCATGTGCGCACGCTTCCCTGAAATAAGGGCTCTCCGTGGTGGCTAACAGTTTGATTCCTTTAGTTACAGGAATTGTTTCAAACATCCTTGTATAGCAGACACCCTGCCTATCCTGGCCCACATTCCTCATCCGTCACAATCCTGTGACCACGCCCTGGTAAGATTCTTAGTTACCAAGCCTCGAATTCTTCATGTTGCCATTATGCGTGTGAGCACCTGAACATGCTCCTACTGTCCTTCCTCCCTTTAGAATTCCGCCCTTGATCTTGACCTGCATCTCCTCCCACACACCTCATCGTGATCGCCGGTTCACAACCTCCACAGGGGTAAGTGTCCCTACTGATCCACATGTGCAATTTCGCCAAAGGAACCCTTTGTCTCTCTAACCTTTTACCATCTTCTTTACCCTGTATACCACTAGAACCCGGCTGGGTCTCCCTGTGAGTATCTTCCCTTTCACTTTACTCACGGTTGGCACTTACTTCCTCACCAGAACTGCGCGATTGACAATCCAGGTATTTTTCCATTGCCCTTGCTAACATGATCCACCACTACTGTACTGGTATTAGGTCCTTATACTTACCTCACACGTTTTTTTCACTCTTTTCTCAGATGTCCCAATTATCATAGGTCCTGATGAGACCCCACATTCTAGAGAGGGTCGAAACGCCGTCGACATTATTGAAGAAAGCGAACCACTGGCACAGCATTTATTACTGTATGTAGTTGCTGCATATTTTGTGAAAACTTCAGATATTGTCGCTTTCGGTAGAAGAAATTCGTGAAACCTTGTAAATACTGTCACACTATGTCACTCAACTGTTAGGTTCAGGTTACACTTGGGACACTTTGCACAAATTGCTTCCTTTTTTGTATAATTTGTGTATATCTTGTGAATAATACATACATATGTGTTCAACAAAACCTTGGTGTTTTTGGTCCCTTTCTCTATGACATCAGCATAACCCTCCTATCGCGATTGCGCACTAGCATTATATATAGATATACACTATTCCTCAGGAACCATTGTTTTCTTGTTATAATCAGTCACTCTGGTTCCGTAGTGAGTAGGGTTCCCTTGTTCTTCCCTTTCGTATCTTGTAGATGCGGCGTAGTACTGCCCTTTTATGTTGACGCACGGCAGCACAGCAGCAAGGCTTGCTGCGCTGCCATGCATCAAAATATATGGTAAATGAGCCCATAGAGTTTAGCGACAGACATGTGGCTCATAAAGTTGATGTAGAAAAATGCCCTTTTTTGGCATGGTTACCACCCACTTTTTGCCTGACGCGTGATGCACTTGGACTTGGTGTGCCCTGGGTCCCTGCCAATCAGGTTCCCAGGGCCTGTGTTCTTTCCCAAAGCTGTACCTTTGCAGCCACAATTGGCACATCTCTGGCCACAGGTAAGCCCCTTGTAAAAGGTACCATGGGTACTAAAGGCACTGTGACCAGGGAAGGCCTCTAAGGGCTGCAGCACCTATTGTGCCACCCTGATGGGCCCTATACCTTAACACCCACACACTGCCATTGCAAGCTGTGTGTTTTGATGCAGAGAAAAGTGAAGAGTCACCATGGCACACATCCCTGTGTGCCATGCCTGCAATCCACTGCCTGTGGCCTAGGTAAGCCACCCCTTTAGCAGGGTGCACTAGACCACAGGTGAGGGTAGAGTTGAACTGTGCACTGTACCCCTACAGTGTCTAAGTCCATTCTTAGACATTGTAAGTGAAGAAAAGCCATAAAGCATATATGGTCTGGGAGTTGGTCATTACGAACTCCACTGCTCCATTTTTTGTTTAAATTATTATTTATTTTTATTTTTTACTATCATTAGTATTATGTGCATAACAATTATTTCATTGCAACAGTTCACATTACATCTGAAACATAAGCAATCCAATACAATTTACATATCAACTTTGTAGAATGCATGAAGATACAGTTGTACACATTATAGTCAATTTCTGTTGGCATAGAGCCAGTATGTTGTTAGCTGAAGTAATCATTTATATGTTGAACATCTATCATAACCAAGTAAACCCACAAACACAAACTCCACTGCTCCATAATGGCTTTACTGAAAACAGGGAAGTTTGGTATCAAACTTCGCAGCACATTAAACCCACAATGATGCCAGTGTTGGATTTAATGTAAGATGTAGATAGACGGCATATTAGAGATGCCCCTGAAAAATGACCAGCCCTCGTGTGGTTCCTGAATGTACCTGCCATTTACCACCACCAGACAGTTTTCTGCACCCCTGGATAGAGAGCCTCCGCTCTCTGGGTCCAGAAACAAAGCTCATCCTGGGCATAGATGCCCCCTCCTCCCCCAGAATGGGCTGGGTCCACGAAAGGGGAAGCTTCAAAGGCCTGCCACCTTTGTAAGCTGTGCCATGCCTTTTGCTGCCTCCAGCAACTGGCTCCCTCCGGTTCTGACCCCTACTTTGGGCAGGAGAATCAATGGGAAAACTGAGATAGGAAGAGAGGTGTGCCACCTTTGAAATCCCACCACTCAGACGGGGGAGGTGAGCGGAAGCACACATCTCAGACCCTCCATCTTGGAGATGAGGGGACCCAAACAATTTAGAAAAGGCTCATGCCCCCTCCCACTGGAGGGTGGCATAATAGGTGGTGTAATCACCCCAATGAAGAGATTCATTGGTCCCGACCTGCACACTCCTGTAACGGCTTTAGGGGCAACCTCAAACCTTGCCTCCTCAGATTCGAGGAAGAAAGAAGAGCTGTGCTGACCCAGTAAGAAGATGACACCAACTGCTTTGGCCCCAGCCCGAACGGCCTGTCCCTGCTCCAACCTGACTACTGTAAGAACCCCGGTTTGTCCAGCAGCCAGCAGTCCCCCAGAGCCTTGAAGACCTGCCTTGCAACCATCTTAAAGGCTCTGTCTCCCATGAGCACCGGATTTGCTGGAGCAAAGACTTCCAACACAGAACCTGTATCCAGGTGGCTCCGCGGTTCTGCACCCAACGCCCACGGCCCGAGTTCAAGTAGACTAACACCACGAGGAGGTCTCCCCAGTGAGCCTGACCTGGGATCTGGTGATTCCTGACCTCCCTCAAGCTTTAATTCGACGCCTGCAGCCTCTACCAGAAGGGTCCCCCAGACCGCGACGGAGCTGGTAAGAAGACCCTACGCAAAAGACATCCCTGCACCTGATGCATCACAGCCTTTGGTGGCTCAACTGACAGTGTCCAGGTATCCCCCAAGAACCCAACTTACCTCTCCAGCCGGTGGACACTTGCAGGAAGCCTCCCTGCCCAAAGCAGCAGCATCTTTTCCGAACCGAAGATCTCCATAAAAATCCACAGGTTCCCCGATGACTCCTTGGCACTCCGCAGCTGGCAGCCCATGTGCTGTTGGTGGTGCGGCTCCTGTGCTGATTGTTGGCCCTGAAGTGCTGATCCTAACCCTAGGAGCTTTGCTCCCACACTCGAGTGGCCTGCTCGTAAGCAGCCCCTGATCGAAGGAACCCTTAGCCCTTTGGCTAATGTTGGGCCCCTGCACTCTGCAACCGGTCTCCCCAGTGCAGCTGGTGGTACAATTTGAGTGCCCCTCTGAACCTTGGGAAACCTTTGTTCTAACCCCCAGAAACTATTCTTGCAAGTCGTTTACTTACCTGCAATGTTGTGATGGTTTGTTCCTGAAAATGTTGTGTCGAGCTAACTTTTGTAGGAAAGAATAGTACCTATTTCGCCAACCTTAAAACATCTTACTTACCTTTGTATTGTAGGATCCAAAGTAATGCAAAAGTAACTTCTGTGTAATGTAAACTGTTTTTCAAGCATAAGCAAACCTGTAACATTTGCAAATCCATTCACAATTGCATTTCTGGGTCAAGTTTTACAATTAAAAGTTTATTTAGATACCTGTACCAAGTCCTGCTTGGTTCTAGAAATAAAACTTATGTATACCTTTTTTATACTTACCCAATTGGTCTGGATTCTGTCTCTGAGCGTGTGCAATCAATCCTTGATTGGGTGAATACAATAGATGCTTAACACATCCTCCTGGTAGACCTAACTGTTCACCCACAGTACCACAAAGAGAGCTGTTAGTAATTATCTAATTTAGCCTCTGCTGTTCCTCTGGGGACTCCCTGGACTCTGTGCACATTTACTATACCTTACTATGGCATAGTATATATAGAGAAAGCTTCCTACAGTTGATGATTAAACAGGCTATGTATTCTGGCAGCAAAATAAGAAGCCTGCATTCACCTGACTTCTCTGACATGATTACAGATTCAATGCTACATAAAATAAAATAAAAATTTGTCGACAAAATTACGTTTTGTTTTACAGCAATTTGCACTTTTTCCGATGACAATTCTTTGCAACAATTTCTTCAAAAACGAAACCTAGTGACGTTGCAAACGGGGTCTTTTTTGTTTTGTTTTTTTTGCTCAAAATCCTTTTCATTAAACAGTATCAATGAAATACAAGCAAGTATGACATATCTACAGTTGTTTTGCCGAACATTACAAGACCACTCGGTACAGAATGGGTAGAGGATGTGGTCTGATGGCTAGACTGCCGACTTTGAAGCTGGGAAACCAAGGTTCGAGCGTCGGGGTCGCGTCCACATCCTGTGATCCTTGTGTAACGTAACCGGTGCTCCTGTAAAACGCTCTAATACCTTCGGGTCGAGTCCGTGCTGTATAAATCTGCAGAATAAAAAATCAATGCTCCGCAGGTGACTGTGATTACAGAGCATTTAATTATGAGATTACCCATTAGGCGAGCAAGGCCATCCATTGTAGATCACTTCTCTTTTTTTTCACATGAGGCAACAAGACACAAGAGTTAAACAACAAGTTATAACAATTCCCGGTCCTAGCTTCTTTAGACAAGTAAAATGCCCAGTGCAGGCTCTAGCCTTGGAGAGCAGTGATAGTAAGGGGAGGGTGGCAAAGAGGGTTTTTTAGTTGAATGAAAAGCAAAGACGAACGTGCAGTTTCCGGTTACTGTCTTTCCCTTGGTGCTGGGGATAGATATGGCGTCATAAAGACAGACTGTGCATTAAGGTAGTTACCATATCCATCCACTGGGTGTCAGCCCGATCTCGTGTAAAGGGGTGCAGCACATGAACCTGTCAATAACAGACCGAGGGAGATAAAACTGGATGTCGGTTCCTGAAGTTAAACTTCTCAATGTTTAAAAAAAAAAATCCAGGATACATGCGCAAGCTTATTATTTGTATTTATTGCTTTTGTGACACGCTAGGACTACCCAAAGGATGCTTCACACGCTGGTAAAGCACCAATAAACGAGAAAAAGTTAGTAGATTGTTAAGAGACGTGCCAAACCAAAAGTGTATAGGAGATGTTTTCTCGTGGTTTTTTGTCATTCTCCGAGCACTTTTTCAAGACGACGAGGCAACGGAAGGGAATTTCAAAGGGCGAAGACTTGAAAATGTAGAGGCCTTCATCTAAAACATTTGTTTACGATACTGTGCGCTAACAATGTTTTTTCTTGACATCTTAAGGATTTGTGGGGCCTCGGGCAATATATTTTTGGGACCCCCTGTTTGGAACCGCTTTAAAGGTATTGCCACTTCTCGGCTCATCCACGTGTCAGGGGCATAAAGAGAAAAGTATAGCGAAATTGTGAAGTAGAGGGAGAGAAGGTAGAGATAAAGATGATGTAGAAAAAATTGTGAGGTAGGAAGAGAAGTAAATAGATAAAGGTGGTTTAGTCGAAGGAATGTTAGAGCAGGGTAGAAAGAGGATGGTTTTAGAGTGCAGCAGAGAGGTAGAGAAAGATATAGATAGGGAGACAGAAATGTAGAGAGATGCAGAAGAGAACTGTATTCTAAGGTCGAGGTAGAGAAAGAGGTAATGTAGAAAAAGGGGTGAATTAAAGAGAGGTAAACGCAGCGAGAGGTGGAGGTAGACAGCGAGACTACAGAAAAACAAAGCGATGTAAGGAAGAGAGAAGGCAAAATGAGAAGAGGAATAGAAAAATGGGCCAGCTAAAGAGAACAGCGAGGAAGAGATAAAGGTAGAGAGAGGAGCGAAGGTAGAAAGGAAAATGGTGTAGAGCAAAAAGAGAAAGTTGATAGACATACATGAAATAGAGATAGAGCTGTCGGTTGATACAGAGGTAGGGAGTTATAAGATGAAGAGATGGTGAAGTTGAGATATCTATAAAGAAAGAGTCTGAGAGAGGTAGTTGAGGTGGAGGGGTGAGTTGAAATGGCGAAGGATATCAAGCAAGAGTTATGTGTTTGCATGTGAGAGATAGAAAGACAGAGGAGTTCATGAGAGAGTAAAAGTGGTAGAGGCAGAGAAACAGTGATAGTCAGAAACGAGTTAGGTATTTTGAGAGGTGAATGAAATGGCACAGATGTGGAACCAGATAAAGGGTAGGTGGAAAGATGAGGTAGTGAACTAACGGGAAGGTAAACTGAGAGGTTGGGTAGTGAGAGTGACAGGGCAGTGCAGTGGGGGCAGAGGTGGGACACTGATGTACATGTGAGGTAGAGAGACAAATGAGATAGAGTGATGAGGGGTAGTGATGAGGTAGAACAAGGGCTAAGGGGCATATTATCAAACACGGCGTTAAAATTATCGCTAAAGCGGCGATAATGGGCTTGATAATATGCCCTTGAGCATTCCAATAGAAGTCCATGGGGCATATCAACAAGGGCTTTATCTCTGCTTTTTTGGCTTTAAAAGCCAAAAAAGCAGAGATAAAACTAGTGGTGCAGATCAGGGCATATAAATTCTCCCTACTTCCATGGATAGAGTAATTTCACAGATACACGCACATACACTCACCATACACTTGGGCCCATTTCACTAACATACACTCGGATTACTCTATAAGTACCAACCATGAGAGAGGAAACTCCTAAACACCCTGCATCTACATCAAGGTCGATAAGACCTAATTGATACTGTCTTGAGTCATGATTTAAACAACAATAATCACAATGGAGTACTCAATAATTGACAAGAAATAATCACCAACACTGTATTTAAAATTATGATTCTTTATCTAAAATTAGTTCAAATGGAAATGCAATCAAAATAAATCATTATTCTCATAGTTACCTATTCTAGCTAAATGTCATAAGTAAGTCAGGACAGGTCTCTTAGTAGAAGTCTCCCAAGTCGCTGTCCTCACAGCATCGATCCTCACCAACGCAAGTTCGGAAAGAAGTGGCCTCAAAAATCCAAATGCAATGACCACGAACCCTCTCTAGTCTAGTATATTTATAATCAAAATTACAAAATAATAGCAACATAAAATGTTCTTGATTTCCGTTGAGCCGCTGAGCAGAGCGAGCAGGAAAGGATGTAGCATCGCTACATTTGAAAATAATCTCCGCTCAGAAAAATCACAAAAATAAAAACGGAAGAAGGAACTCAAATTTACAAATGTTTCTTTCGAAGCCGCTCTTCCTTAATATCTCTAGCAGAGTCACCACAAACTTGACAATGTTCATTGTACTTTATCCTTGCCCAAAGACTTGGACTAACGCCCAGAACTGCTGTCCTCACGGAAAACTTTTTAAACCAGGCGAAGACTGTGGTCAGGTGACTCTCGACCATGTTCAGCAAGGCCTTCTCATCAAAATTTCATCACTCGAATGTAGGCTTTAAACGACAGCCATTTTATGATAGGCCAAAACAGACCATCTTAATTAAAAGAGACAAAAACAACGTTACCACAGCATAGTGATTAAACAGTGTTAACCCCACTAATACCCTTATGTGTATGTAATTATCTAGCCTTTGCAACACATTTAAGCATTAGTACACGTTATTTCAAAAGCGTTTTTATGCTTTAAAACAAACAACACTTAGCAACATTCATTTAATAAAACCTGCACATTATTATTAAGCAACACGTATGCATTCCCACGTATAGTTTTCTCCTGTTAGTTCGTATTGGTTAATCAGAATTTTCACACAAAACAAATAATTAACGTTACAAATTAATATTTTGAATTTTCGACATATAGACAAACCGGAGCTTAAAAACCCAATAGATTTTCAACAGAAAACTCTGCTCCAGCAATCCCCCCTTTGGTGATATTATCACCAAATAAACAACCCAAAAAAAAAATGTTGTCAAATTTAGTCCCATTTTAGGAGAAATTGGAAATGTCTTTTCCTTTTTCACAACACTACACACCAGACTCCCTTTCATCATCCCTCTTCGTCTCCAAGTAAACACTCTCCCTCAATTCTTCTAATTCTATTTCTTGTGGATCTCTTTTTGAACTCTTATTTCTCTTTTCAATATTTCTTTTGATTAATTCCTTTTTCCCTCCCCTGTTTTTACAACACAAACACCCCAATCTTAGTATCAATAGAGCAACAATTACACAAGTCAAAGGAAACAATATCTTACCTATAATAGTACTACCTATTTTTGCAATAAAACTCTTAACAGCAACTATTTTATTAGCTATTTTGGTCCAGATACTTTCAGCTTCCAGTGGTACTAATTCTTCATGC
Organism: Triturus cristatus; assembly: GCF_964204655.1. Lineage (NCBI taxonomy): Eukaryota > Metazoa > Chordata > Amphibia > Caudata > Salamandridae > Triturus > Triturus cristatus. The sequence continues at coordinate 78,852,411 of NC_140586.1, read as the reverse complement.
AAATCAGTAATATTTTTGATATAGACCTTCAGGTCTTTGCTTTCATCAGGAATGTAAGTGCAACAATGTTGAACTTTCAGCATTCCACAAACTCCACCCTCCTTGGCCAATAAAATATCAAGGGCAAGTCGATTTTGCATAGACATGGCACGTACGGCAATCATTTCCGTATTTACCAAAAGAAACCCTCCAGCGGTACTTGTCGATAAGCGATCCACCACTGTTGACAATTTCCGAATTCCATTTGCATTTAAAGAAATTCCCACTGCTGGAATTAAAGCTCCAAAAATATCACCCACTATTTCGGACCAAGTTTCTCTCTTAAATCGTGTTAATAAATTAATATGTTCTACATCTTCTATTCTATCTATATGAAAAATCTTCGGAAAGACCAGGCCCACATAACACGTGCCATACCAATGGTCAGGCAACCTGTAATAAGCCTTGTTCCCACAAACATAATACACTCCTGGGAAAACTGGATCCTCTCCTCCTTTAAAACCCCATCCTGTCGCGATGAAGTATGTATCATGACACTCACTAGTCCCAACAAAATATGTATCATATTGGGATTTCTTCCTTGTAATGCATAGTTTACCCTTCTGTGGTGCATCTAGAGCTAACGTTGTGTGGTAAATATTTAAATTACCTGTACTATTTTTTATGCGGTAAAGTCTAGTAAGAATAACTCAGTCAAAATAAGAGGCAGAATCCGTGGTATTAGAGGTTCTGAAAAGGGCTTTATTCCTTACAAAGGAATTATGGTTCGAACCAGGCAATCTTATTCCATCACCACGAAGGTTCAGGAAGGGATAGGCAATACATTATTGACAAGTAACAATATATATATGAAAAGCATTGCATTAAGACAGATGCAGGAGGCGTAACAGCTGATAGTACAGATAAGAATACACATACGTAATGAAAATGGGCGTAATAACAGGCGTATACTAGAAACGTCATTTAAAATGATGTCACAAGTGGGTGGATCCATAAGAGAATCCTGCAGTGTCAGCAGAAATATTTGGCAGAGATGCGCGCGCAGCCGCATGACGTGTGATTGACGTGCAACTAGAGGGTGAAGGGGAATTGACATTTAGCTCTACATGTGGAGACAGAAGTCTGGGGGTCAGGTCAACCTAATCCTAAATCGTATCTAATATCTTTGTTTAAGGAACTGTTTTATCCAAAAGGAAAGGTCTCTCGGACGGAATCTATTCTATACTGACTGTTAGTGCATGTACAAGCGTCTATGTGTCTACATGAGATGCGAGGGGGCAGGAATCTTCCATGGTAACAGGGGCTATGAATTACTTGCGTAAGGACAGCGAGGCCGAGCTCTTTGCTCGGTAGCTGGAAGGATGTTTACCTAAAACTACTAGACAGGAATGCATTGGATGAGGAGCGGAGCAGATAACTTGAAGGCTGAATACAGTTTTTGGCAGGCAACATGCCGCGTCAGGCACCGTTGGCCGCGCAGGGAGTAGGACAAAGTTCATGGATACGGATGCAAGTCCAAGCTGGGGCATTTCAGAGGCAGAAGCAGGAAAAGGCTTGATGGCAGAATTCAGGGCCTGCTCGCCTGAACTGTAAAACGTGAAAAGTGAACCATATAAAGTCGGTGGCCAATCATACTTAGGAATGGAATATTCGACCCATTCATGGCGGATCTGAAAGAGGACATGTTGACGTTGGACGCACATGTATTTGCGTCTTCATAGCTGGAACTGGAGGGAACATACATGTACTTGTAGCATGTACATGGAGCCGTTGGGGTCTAAGATAGGGGACACAATTGACCATAAAAATTCATATTTCCTCATTCCCTCCTTGTCCCCTACGGACCCTTATGAAATATCCATCTTCATCAATCCATCAATCTGTTCATATAGCATCATTTGTTCTTCTTTCTTCTTCCGGGATCTTGAATGAAAATTCGAAGGCGGGATACACGATGTGGCACACAGACCACAAATCGCTGGCCCACATTGTAGACACAAGCAGCAACTGAATAGAATGAGAAAGCCAATACCTAGGAAGGATAGGATCCTCCATCCCCAGGCTGACAACACGCTCCAGAACCAACCGGACCAAGTCCAGGTGCCTGGATTCTGGTGTATCTGGCTTACGATCTTATGAAGTCGAGTTATGGCTTTATATACTGACGGCGTGTTTTCTGGTATGAAAACACAGCAACTTGATCCGATGACCCTACAAGCTCCGCCCCTATCGGCCAGGATGACGTCAAGGACAAGACGATTTTGAAGAACAACAATCCGCATCGCAGACTGCTCCTCTGTTAAGTTGCCTAAGGCGGAAGTAGTTTCATTCACTACTGCTTCAAGGGTTCTAGTTAATCTACGTATCAACTTACTATTAGTGACTGTACCTATGTAGGGAAAGAAACCTTTATTGAAATCTGTGTATTGCTCCCATGCTGTTTCGGTGTAGTCGACAATCGGGAGATCTCTCTGCTGTCTATTGTGTACTAAATGGGTATTCCTATGGTAATCAGGCGGGGCTAGGAAAACAGGTGGCAGAAGGAATGCAATGTAACAGGTACCATCCCAATCTAGGGGTAGGCGTATGTATGCGGTGTGACCACAGATGAAGTAGGAGTGACGAGAAGCTCTAAATGTAGATTTGCCTTTATCACTGAATTCTATTACAGTGGTACATTTACTATGGCCCATGTGTATTGAACCATTCTTTCTTACACATAATTCGCCTCTGACTGGAAATACTGACATAGCGGGCAAGATTGGTGTAGCTTCGGATTCAACATTCAGGATCATGAGATTAAGTGTAAAGTTACCTAATCCATATACTTCATTTTCTAGATCAGTTCCTGTTCTTTTGGGAAGTCCCTCCTTGTTAGGGTAGCAGACTTTAAGTAAAACTAGGTTCAGGTTTCCCCAAACCCAGTTGTCTTGATAAACTACTGAATTTGAATCTAGGGAATTAATCAAACTAAACCATGCTCCACAGGAGCCATTGTGTGTGAATGGATACGGAAAGAGAGGCAGAACTCCCTTGTATTTCTGATAGGGAGGGAGTCGGCCACATATCCAACAATTTGTAGCATTGCTGGTCTGATGAGAATGATGTAACATACTAATGAATGTGTTGTTGCGCAGCGCAAATCTATAGGACAACTCATGCGGGGGTAATTCGCTAAAAGAATGTTCGGCAGTAGTATTGAAAGCACGCTTGGAAATAGGGTAATACATGTGTAATAATATACTGGCAATGATAATCAGAAGACTTAGAAAAAACATAATTAACAAGGTCACTATGCAGTGACTACGAAGTGATTTACAGTACGCATGTTTCTTGAGCTGTTTCTGTCTATTTCTCTCTCTATTTCGGTCTAGAGGATACATGTCAGAGACAAATTCAACCGATTCACCTTGGAGAGGACTTAAACAATCAAATTGTCTGACTTGCTAGACCTTAGTTTCAGTTTATAGTTTTCCTTTTCTGTCTTGTCAACCAGGGGGAGTTTTGAGTCAGTCTGTGAGGGAATGCAGGGCTGATAATTCAAGTCGGATGATAGTCCATGAAATTTTTTGATATGGCTCGAGTGCAACCACCCTTTACGTCCCTCAATCTTCACAGCTGTCCTTGTGGTCAATAAGACGAGTTTAGGCGACTGCCAGCGAGGCTCCAGCGGGTTCCTTCTGTCGAAGTTCCTTATAAGTACAAGATCTCCCGGAACCACGTCATGGGGCTTCACCTCAGTGTTATCGGGAAAAGCTGCAGCTACCTGTGAACGACAAGATTGTAGTGCAGACATCAAGGAAGCCAGGTAATCTGTCAGCATATTACAATCAACATCAGTTATTTTACGGGGTATAGGCGTCCCCCACATATTTGGTGGTCTACCGAAGATCACCTCATACGGGGATAGCCCTGTTCGAGAGTGTGCTACCATTCTCATGTAAAAGAGCGCAACTGGTAAAGCTACTATCCAGTCGACACCTTTTTCTCTACATACTTTGGACAGTCTAATTTTCAAAGTTTGATTATGCCGCTCCACGAGACCTGCTGCCTCGGGATGTCGGACACAGTGGAATTTCCATTGATAGCCTAACAAAAGTGAAACATGTTTCATTAGCTCGGATGAGAATGGCTGGCCATTGTCTGAGTACACGATACGGGGCAAACCATACCGTGGGAAGAATTCTCGAACTAACTGTTTGGCAGTAGTCGGGGCAGTGTAATCTGAGACGGGATACGCCTCTGTCCACCGGGAAAGAGCGCATACAACTACGAGGACATATTTGAATCCTCGACATCGTTCCATCTGGATATAATCCATCTGGAGGACTTCAAAAGGGTGATCGGGGGGTTGAAATCCACCTTGTTCTACAGGTACGCCTTTTCCTGGATTGAACTGACAACAAATCATGCAGGTACGTACTTTCTGTTTAGCTGCTGCTCGCAAGTGTTTATTGAACCAAATGTGTTGAATACTGTCTAGCATAGCTTTCTCTCCTAGGTGCGCTGGACTATGTATTGTGTTCTACTTCTTTGCGGATCTTTCGGCACATAGCTACTATACATGTCTGTTTATCATGTTTTCCCTCTGATATATTCTGACCCCATCTGGTAAGTACTTGCATTTCATCCTGATCTACCTCGGACCTATCTCTGTCTCTGATCAAGCAGTTTATGAAGAAACGTAACAGTAATCTGTGTATATCCACTTTCTGGTATTCCATGGCTTCGTCAATACTTTCAGGGCCTTGCCCTGTTTGGACAAAGCGATATATATTGTCTAAATGTTTAATCATTCCTGGTAGTGTCGTTAAATACATTGAAGCTCGTCGTATACGTAGTGATGATAGCAGCATTCTGTCATTTTTACCGGGCACTGGATCATATCTACAATCTACAAGATGTTCCTTAAACATGTCGGACGTTGCTATTTGGGTTGTACGTTGGTTTGCTAAATCTCTAAGAGACGATTTACTTCGTAATGGTGGCGTGGCGAAAATTGCTGCCGCACCTCCTGTCGCACCTTCTGAGGTGCTAGGCATAAAAGGATTTGTGGGATGTAAGGTAGAAACTGTGGATGCAGGAAAAGTTGGATTGTGCGGAGGAGTTTGTGGTTGCGGAGTTGGGGGCGGATGATCTCGGGGTTGAGCACCATCGACAGGTGCCGTGTGTGGTGGAACATTAACGTATTCGGGAGCTACGTCGTCTAAATAGGAGGAAAGGAAAATATCTTTTGCGGTCTTGGGATGTGCTTTAATCGGGAGTAATGGGGGTGGCAAATCTTTCGGTATTTCCGGGGTGGCCTTAGGTAAACCTTCGGCCAAAAGAGGATACATACCATTCATAAGAGTGTTTCGTTGTCTGTCTACTTGTTCTGTTTTTACTCGGATACCTTCCTCAACTAATACGTTTTCTCGGGCTTTATTTGAGTTCTCCCCACTTTTCTCTTCCAGTCTGAGCGCTTTCTCTGTGCGCCTATGCGATTCTTTACGCCATAACTCAATGGCATCTTTCTGTGACTGTCTGGCTTTCTTTTTCCATAATTCTTCTTCTACTCTCATGATGCAATCTGCATCCCATGTCCCAGCTGCGGGCCACCTCTGACTTTCTGCTAGACCCTTGGTGTAGTCCACCCATAAATCAAGATATAATACGGCATCTAGGCCATGCTTATGGTACATAAAATACCCTGGAGTGTCCCTAGGTGGAATGGGAACAGCTTCTTCGAGTACTCCTTTTCTAGTTTTGATCTGTCTTAATTTTGAAAAGAACGGCATCTTTAAACCTTGCTACTTGATTCTTACTCAAACTGGACTTGAACACAATTAATACGATAAACACAATAATGAACACTCATTCATACCACAATTTTTAAGCACATTAAAACATTTGACATTTAACATTTAACGAACAATGATAATTAAGAGAAAACTAACTACTGACATAATACTAATACTAGATAATACTGGATTATATACATGAACATACTGGATATACTGCTAAACAGTACAGATACACTGCTAAAACAGTGCAGACCGGATCTGTGTACCCAAACCCGTCAGGACCGGCACAAACCAATGTGCACGTCTAAATGCCTCCCCAGCAATGGTACTCACCGGGTAGCACGGAACGGAAGGCCTCGGAACTGAACTGAACTGGACCGGACTGGACTCGACTGGACTCGGAACTTCGGAACCTGGTGGGCCTCTGTATACCTCGGATCTTGCTCTCTCAGCTAGGCTCTGGTCGGGATACTTCGCACTTCTCACCGCCTCGTCTGGGTGTTGATCGCAGCCTCAGTCACCCCCGCTTGGCCGGAGGGAGATACAGGAAATCCTGCGGGTACGCGTTTTTGTCCGTTCAGCTGTGGCAGGGGACCGGGCCTGCAACGCACCTCCGGCGCGTGAGATGAGAAAGTGTCCCTGTTCGGGCGCCAATTTATGTGGTAAATATTTAAATTACCTGTACTATTTTTTATGCGGTAAAGTCTAGTAAGAATAACTCAGTCAAAATAAGAGGCAGAATCCGTGGTATTAGAGGTTCTGAAAAGGGCTTTATTCCTTACAAAGGAATTATGGTTCAAACCAGGCAATCTTATTCCATCACCACGAAGGTTCAGGAAGGGATAGGCAATACATTATTGACAAGTAACAATATATATATGAAAAGCATTGCATTAAGACAGATGCAGGAGGCGTAACAGCTGATAGTACAGATAAGAATACACATACGTAATGAAAATGGGCGTAATAACAGGCGTATACTAGAAACGTCATTTAAAATGATGTCACAAGTGGGTGGATCCATAAGAGAATCCTGCAGTGTCAGCAGAAATATTTGGCAGAGAAGCGCGCGCAGCCGCATGACGTGTGATTGACGTGCAACTAGAGGGTGAAGGGGAATTGACATTTAGCTCTACATGTGGAGACAGAAGTCTGGGGGTCAGGTCAACCTAATCCTAAATCGTATCTAATATCTTTGTTTAAGGAACTGTTTTATCCAAAAGGAAAGGTCTCTCGGACGGAATCTATTCTATACTGACTGTTAGTGCATGTACAAGCGTCTATGTGTCTACATGAGATGCGAGGGGGCAGGAATCTTCCATGGTAACAGGGGCTATGAATTACTTGCGTAAGGACAGCGAGGCCGAGCTCTTTGCTCGGTAGCTGGAAGGATGTTTACCTAAAACTACTAGACAGGAATGCATTGGATGAGGAGCGGAGCAGATAACTTGAAGGCTGAATACAGTTTTTGGCAGGCAACATGCCGCGTCAGGCACCGTTGGCCGCGCAGGGAGTAGGACAAAGTTCATGGATACGGATGCAGGTCCAAGCTGGGGCATTTCAGAGGCAGAAGCAGGAAAAGGCTTGATGGCAGAATTCAGGGCCTGCTCGCCTGAACTGTAAAACGTGAAAAGTGAACCATATAAAGTCGGTGGCCAATCATACTTAGGAATGGAATATTCGACCCATTCATGGCGGATCTGAAAGAGGACATGTTGACGTTGGACGCACATGTATTTGCGTCTTCATAGCTGGAACTGGAGGGAACATACATGTACTTGTAGCATGTACATGGAGCCGTTGGGGTCTAAGATAGGGGACACAATTGACCATAAAAATTCATATTTCCTCAGTTGGACTAACCCCATTCTTCAATTCTTTCCCCATCTCAATGTCCCAAATTGTCTCACTCATTTTGTATTTCCCTGCCTTTTCATGCATGCTCATTCTCCTTTCCTCTACCATGTTTAGAAAAGCCTTCTCCTCTTCTTTCAAACTACAAGTCAAATTATTCTTAAAAATGTAATCTAATGTTAATTCTTCTTTCTCAATAAAAATCTCACCAAAAATGTTAGCTTCTTTAGCTGGATTCAGCCTTTTGTTCATAGACAATTGCCCAAAAATATTATCTTTGTTAGACATCTCATAATCTATTTTCCCTAACAAATAGAAAACACTACTTAACACTCTACATGAAATTCCATACGTAGCTGGTAAATGGTGATAAGTAACACCCTCTGAAACGGATGCAGGTAACTGCATACATACGTAGCAATCCCTCACTTCCATTGTCTTCACATATTCATACAATAATTTTGAAAAAACATTACTAGAAAAATCATTAATTGACCTATCTTTATGCATGTAAGTATTACTAATTCTAGTTGGGACTACTTTTTGTAAATTCTTCTCTACATTAGTCTCATTCTCAGTATGTATCTCAAATGTACCTATTATAACTCTAAATGTAACCAATAAAGCTAAAACTCCCCATAATAGCATTAATAATCCAGTACAGCAACAGCACATTCTACACCATCTTTTCAAAAAGGCACATCTACTTTGATTATTCTCTATGTTAGCCATTTTACTACTTTGACCGTGTCTTTTGACTTAGCCTCTACTACTCCACTACTGCAATTCTTTATTTCTGGATTACTTCAGACAGCTAAATTTCAGACTTTCTCCTTTTCACTTTTCACCAAGTGATTTCTTCAGTTCACTCAGTTTGGATATTCATCACTCTTCACTCCTTCTTCAGCAATATCAAATTGTATCAGATCATCAACGACATCCTGTGCATCTGACTCTTCTTGATCATCAACGACATCCTGTGCATCCGACTCTTCTCCAATGTCAGTCAGGATAACTTTTAAGATTCCAACAGACTTTTCCTTTTCCTCAACCACTTTTCTCAAGATCCCCTCCGGATTGTCTCGATTCACTGTTTCTTCTTCTTCTCCTCCTTCAGACAGTGCCACATAAGACCATTCCGGTGATCTGTACTTTTGGTTGGGTCTTCTAATTCTCTTTATCTCCTCCGGTTCTCTTGACTCCTTTTGCTCCTTTTTCTTCACTTCGTTTTGACTCGACACCTCATTCACATGTTCAGCTTTCGATGTATTTGCTCTTATCAGTCTGTATCTCAGCTTCTTTATTCTGTTGTTAGGCCAAAGATCTCCTCTTACAACCTTTTTTGGTCTTGTTTCTTTATTATTTCTTTCTCCAATCCAAGTTCTCTTTCTCAGAACTCGACCTTCTGATTTCTCATTTTCACTCTCATCCGATTCTGTTTCAAATGCCTCTTGTTCTTCAGCAGTTTTCTTTCGCTCCACACTCTTTATCACCACTGTTTGAGACTTCCCTATTTCTTTCCCTCCTCGGGTCTCCAACACGCAATCTTCTTGCTGTCTACTTGTCCCTTCACCTAGCTCATCAGAAATATTCCCTACACCTCCTCGGGGGTCTTTCGCAATCTGTCCCTCTCTATCTTCTTCTGACCCTACTTCTTCAAGTGTAATCTCAAGTGGATTTTCAACCTCCTCATCTGATTTAGGAGTAGTCTCTGTGGAACTGCTCTTTTCTCCTCTTTCTTCTCCACTGCTTGTTGGAACTTCAGGCTCTCTTACAGAATCTGATCTCCCTTTTGAAACTCTCAATGTTTCTCTTGAAGTCTCTCCTGGAAAGAAAGAATCACTTGACTCTCTTTCTCCTTCAACTCTTCCAGAATTTTGATTTCTCCTTACTGGTTCGGTTTCTTCATCATCACTGGAATCTGACTCTTCAAAATACTCTTTACCAGTCCCGTCTTTTGGGTTTGGAACTCTCAGAGTATGACTTGCATGCACCCAGTTCTTCACACCAGCACACTTCACTGCAGTTGTCGTAGTCAGAATGACTTGTCTTAGTCTTCCCCACCTTGGAACCAAGCAATTTCTTCTTCTGTGCACTTTAATCCTCACCCAGTCCCCTGGACTCAGATCATGAGCTTGCTTCTTCTCAAGGGTAGTAGCGTCTTCTCCAACCTGGTGAAACACAGAATGAACTGCGTCAGCCAGGCCTTTACAGTAATCCAGAATCATGTCATCAGTTATTGTCATCAACTTATTGACAGGTACAAATGCATGACGCATTGCACGTCCCATCAAAATTTCATGTGGACTCAAACCAGTAGTTCTATCTGGAGTAGATCTAATAGTCATTAGTACTAGAGGCAAGACATCAGGCCATTTCATTCCAGTGGCTAAACACATCTTACCAATCCTGTTCTTAATTGTGCCATTTATCTGCTCCACAACACCAGAAGCCTCTGGTCTGTAAGCACAATGTAGCTTCTGCTGTATGCCCAATGCTTCACAAATCAAACTCATGAGCTCATTATAGAAGTGTCCACCTCTATCAGACTCAATCGTTACTGGAAATCCGTACCTAGGAATCAACTCTCTTAACAGTAACTTTGCAACTGTTATTCCATCATTTCTCCTAGTCGGATAGGCCTCCACCCATCTTGAGAACAAACAGACTACCACTAAAACATACCTCAATCTGTTCACTTGTGGCATTTCAATGAAATCAATCTGCATTCTGGTAAAAGGACCACCTTCTCTGCCTATTGTTCCTAGACTCACCACTGTCTTTTTCCCAGTGTTAAATTGCTGACAAATCAAACATCTTGGACAAATGCTTTCTGCAATCGTCCTGAACTTTGCATTGTACCAAGTCTGTTTAAAAGACCTGATCATCGCATCCCTTCCCAAATGTCCCTGGCCATGATACATCCTTGCCATTGCTGACAACATAGAGTTAGGCATGACTGGTCTACCATCTCTATAGATCCAGACATGATCTGTTTCTCTTGGGGCACAACCTGCCTTGATCCAGTCTTTCTTTTCTTCCTTTCCTGCCTCATCCTGCAACTGTTTCACCTCATCCCACGTTTCTAGGACATTAGTAAACATCACAGAACAAAAAGACATTTCCCCTTCTCGTTCCCTATTAATCGAGTGATTATTTTTAGCACAATACTGTGCAATGTCATTTGCAAATCTGTTTCCAATTGTCACAAAATCATCTCCTTGTCCATGAGCAGCACATTTTACAACCGCTAATTCCTTAGGCAGCTGTATCGCCTCAAGCAATTTTCCAATCACTTCAGCATTCTTTATTGGAGTCCCACTCAACGTCAAGAAACCTCTCTGTAGCCAAAGCTGGCCAAAATCATGCACGACTCCAAATCCATACTGACTATCAGTCATCACAGTCACTCTCAGATCTTTCCCAATTTCACAAGCTTTCGTCAATGCCACCAATTCAGCAACTTGTGCAGATTTCACTCCTTTCAATGGTGATGCTTCCATAACTTCTGAAACCTTGCACACTGCATATGCTGCACTCAGCACACCATCATCATTCCTCAGACATGATCCATCCACAAACAGCACATGATCACTCTCAGGTAATGGAAGATCCCTTATGTCTGGTCTCGGTTTTGTACAGTAATCCAGCACATCCAAACAATTGTGATCATCTTCTGTCTTTATCCCCACACCTTCATTATCTGGCAATAATGTTGCTGGATTCACATTCACACATCTCTCAAGAGTCACATTTGATGCTCCCAGAATGACTTTCTCATATTTAGTCAGTCGACTATGTGACATATACTGAGTTCTACTTCTTGTCAAAAGAATTGCCACATTGTGAGGTACGAATACCCTTACAGGATATCCCATTATGATTCCTTCACTCTGTTCCAGACTTTTACATGTTGCAGCTACAGATTTCAGACAACCTGGTAAACCCACAGCTACAGGGTCAAGTGTCGATGAGAAGTACGCAATAGGCCTTCTCAGTAATCCATGTTTCTGAATTAACACTGAAAGTGCACATCCATTTCTCTCACTGCAGTACAACTCAAACTCTTTTTCATAGTCTGGCATACCTAAAGCAGGGGCTTCACACATTCTGCTCTTCAACTCCTCAAATGCTGCCATTTGTTCTCCATCTAGTTCCAATGGGTCTTTCATCTCACTTTTTGTCAGCTTAATCAGTGGCTTTGCTATCAGCGAAAAATTAATTATCCACTGACGACAATAACCCACCATCCCCAGAAACATCCTCACTTGTCTCTGGGTCTTTGGGGCTTTCATTTCTCTGATAATTCTGATCCTGTCATCAGTCACTTTTCTCAGACCCTTTTCAATATTGTGTCCAAGATAATGCACCTCTTTCTTGCAAAATTGCAATTTGGCTGGAGATACCTTTAACCCTCCATCTGCCAGATGATTCAGTAAAGCTATGGTATCTACTTCACAAGCTTCACGTGTCTTTGATGCCACGAGTAGGTCATCAATATACTGCACTAGTACTGAGCTTTCAGGCATGATCAAACTCTCCAATGACTTTTTCAATAACTGATTGAATATCGATGGACTCTCTGTGTACGCCTGTGGGATTCGACACCATGCTAAAATACGCTGGCCAAACCTAAATACAAAAATCGGTTGGCTGTCATGATGCAATGGAATTGAAAAGAAAGCATGACACAAATCAATCACTGTGTACCACTCAGCATCATGTGGAATCTGATACAAAATCACTGACGGATTTGGCACAATAGGACAACATGCCACCACAATTTGGTTAACTTTTCTCAAATCCTGTACAATCCTGAACTTCCCATTAGGTTTCTTTAGCCCCATTATCGGTGAATTACACGGACTACTCAGTAGTTCTCTCAAAACTCCTTGCTGAATCATTTTCTCAATTATAGGAGTTATTCCTTCAATTATTTCTGGTGTCATTTTATACTGAGGAATGTTAGGATAAGTAATTCCCTCTTTCACTGAAATTTTCACAGGATCTACATTATTCATCAATCCCACATCCTCTCCAGTAAAATCCCAAACTGTCTTTTTCACTGTGTCTCTCAGCTCTTGAGGCAAATCTTCTGGATTAAACACAGCATATGTACCAAGCATCTCACTTTCTCTATTATCTAGAGTCATTCGGTACAAAACATCTTCATCTTGTGTTTCAAAAGCTATTCCATCCGGAGTACAAAAAATTGTACAGTTCATTTTACATAGCAAGTCCCTACCTAACAAGTTTACTGGACTAGTGTCACAGACCACGAATCTGTGCATGTCCGAAAATTTCCCTATTTGTACCCTTACTGGTTCAGTAAGACGTGTCTTGATTTGTGTATTGGCTACACCAACTACTTGGATTGCTTCATCCGAGAGAGGAAGATTTCTAATATCTGCTGACCTGACAGTTGATCTTGTCGCACCTGTGTCTACTAAAAAAGTAACACTTTCTTCATTTATTTTCCCATCTACAAATGGTCCTGCCTGGTCTATTTCTAGAGTTGCACCAAGTATGCACTCTTCCTCCTCTCCTCGGCACCGTCAATAATCACCTTCAGACTCACTCCCTTCATTCTTTAACAAATACTGTTGTACCTGGTTAGAACGCCTTGGTTTGTTTACCTGCTCCTCATTGTAGAATCCCGAATCCTGATTGTACTTTTGTGACCCTCTATTCTGCGGCAAGGGCGGTTTTGGCTCTTGGCTCTGCTGTCTCACAACCTTCTGTTGTTGCTGCTGTTGATTATTCCCCTCGTTCTGCACCTGTTGATTTAAGGTTTTACTCTCGTTATTCGCTAATGGTGGATTAGTACATTCAGATCTCCAATGTCCCAGTTGGCCACAGTTGTGACAAGGGAACTTCCTCTTCGCTTCCTCAAGATTCCCCTTTCCTTTCCCTGCATATCTGGGCCTATTCCCTGAATTATTTGTCTGTTCCACCAACTGTGCTTCTTGTCTCTCCGCAACCTTCACTTGTGCCCACATTGCTTTCTCTTTCAGCTTTCTCTGTTTTGCTTCAATTTCATCACTGAAGTATTTTGCATGTCTCAGAATTTCATCTATTTTCTTACTCTGCCAATCCACTGTATGCTCACGAATTCTCTCACTAATCTCAGGTCTCAGGCCATATACAAATCTGTATACAAAATGACTCAAATCTTTGTCACCCAGGTGCTCATCCCCACTGAATTGTTTAAAAGCCAGTATCAGCCTCTCATAAAAAGCATGAACTGATTCTTTTGCTTCCTGATGTGTTCGATCTATCTTAACCCAGTCTGTCTCTTTTGGAGGTACTTTACTTTTCAGGTATACAATCACCTGATCATACTTCCTCATTACCTCTGGATCTGGTGCTCCTGTTCTCGGATCTCTTGGATATTCCTCAGTAGGCCAACTTACAACTATTTTACACTCAGTCCACAAATCTGCTGGAACAATTATATCAAACAAACTATTCAGGTCAATCCACAGCACTTTTGACAATTTCACAAACCTGTCTACCTGCCTATACCACTCAACGGGCTTTTCTCTCAGTCGAGGGAAATCATTCGTAAATGATAGAATATCCTGTCTGGTCCATGGAACATGTACATATCCTCCTCCAGGTATTTCTCTCATAGGATAAGCATCCACTGTTTTCTCCTTTTCTCTCACAGGAAAAGCTGAATAAGTCCTGTCCACTGATTCTTCCCTTATCTTATACCACCTATCCTTCCATTTTTCTACGTCACCCCATTTTCGTAATAAGGCGATCATCTCTTTAATCTGTCCTGTTCTACCATTACTATTCAAATTTTCAATATCCTTGTCTGTAAAATCCATCCTATAAAACCTCTGCAATGCTTTCACCTTATCAATGTCAACTCCTTGCTCATTCGCTATTGCTCTTAACCTATCATGTGTATTTTTAGCTCTCCAGGTAATGTTTTTACACATGAATAACAATTCTCCATCATGATGATTTTTTAGAATGTCTGTAGGAACTGTCCCTACAACAAGCTCCTCTAATTCTATACGTAATTTGGCCACATCAATTGCCTGGGAATCTTTATCCCTCTTTTGAAGGACTTTCATCCATTCATTCAAATCTTCAGTTGTTATTTCAGTAGTTCTTTTCACTGGAACCACCTTTCCTGGCACCCTCTGTGGTCCTAACATTGGCATCCCTGAACAACTAGCATCACTAGTATCCAATCTCGAATTAGACTGTACCTCTAATCCTCCACTGCATGTGTCACGTCTGGATTGTCTCAAATCATCATTACTTTCCGTCCTTTTTCCTGAATCTCCTGAGGGACCAGCCAAACTTGTTATCTTATTCCCAACATATGGAACCACCAGACCATTTTCACCCATCCTCTGTTTATCAAAAACAGGCATAACCGGACCTATAGTTACAGGCACCGTAACAGCTTCTAGATTCTTCGTTAGTTCCCTAATCTTTTCAGTCAGTTCTGATGTAGTTCTGGCTAATTCTCTCGTATTCTCATCACCACATCTTTTCTCTCCCTCTTTTTCTCTAAAAGGGTTACCACTTCTTAATTCAGGTGTCACAACTTCTGTCTCAATGATACTCAATGTATCTCTTATCGGAGAAACAACTGGTGTGCTCTCTTCTGGTTCTGGTCTATATGGAGGTGGTCTCTTGTAAATCATGTCATTCAAGACCTCATAATCGCTAACTCCATATCTTCTCACTTCTGCCTCAGGAACCCTCTCCGTACCCTTCCTTTCTTCCTTCTCGTCAACTGTTCTCATAGGATATAATCCCTCTGACATACTAGCATCTCGCCATCTCCTCATTCGGTCATGATGAGTTTCACGATCATGTTTCCTCCCAAACATGTACCTATAATTGCCTCCAGACCTCTGCTTTTCTCGCTCATGTACTTCCTCTTCCCATTCCACTAAAGCCTCAAACTGTGTCGGCCTTGGTCTAGGCTCTAGGCTCATCATTTTCTCTCGCAAATTTCTCAACACGGCCAGATTAAATGAACCATGTTCTGGGAAAGCTAAGACACCATCTTCCTTAGTATATCTAGCCCAATTCTCCAACCATATACAGGTATGATACCCATATCTCCCAACCATAAAGGATGCAGGCGTTTTCGTTGGAGGTAACAATTCACCTTCTCTTGTTTTAACATCTTTATCCTTGTCAAACCATCTCTTTATTTTTCCGAACAAGGATTTCTTCTTTTTCTCTTCTTGGTAATACATTTCTGCGTTTACCAAAACTTTCTAATCCCTTCCGTAATACAACTGTACAGTACGATATTTTATCCAATAACAGCGCGACTCACACCAACGCACCAATCCTGGAGCGTCTACGTCACAAGAGTATAAGGTGACTCTTTCCAATCCTTGCGCGGCTCACACCAACACACCAATCCCAGCGCGAGCACTGTTCTGATCCACTACCCAATCAGAGCGCGGTCTGTTTTACGTC
The DNA here is from genome assembly GCF_964204655.1 of Triturus cristatus. NCBI lineage: Eukaryota > Metazoa > Chordata > Amphibia > Caudata > Salamandridae > Triturus > Triturus cristatus. Next base: position 78,836,311 of record NC_140586.1, on the reverse strand, counting down.
AGCAGTCGCTGCAGTCGCTCCTGCTCCTGTCTCCTGTCACTTGTCTACCCCTCCTTTACAAAAATCTTCTCAGTAGACTTCGTGTCAAATTTTACAAAATATATTAGTTACAACATATAAACATCTCCATTGTCTGCTTCGCTAACCATAGAATAGTAAAGAAATCTTTTTCACAAGAATCCCGTCTCTTCCCTAAAACAGCACTCACTTCTGTTTCACTACGGAATTAATACTCTCGTTGACACAGTAGCACATTCTTCTACTCTGCCCTTCTAACATGCATCCAGTAACTGCTTCCTCCTGGACTGCTCCAAAGAGTCTTACAATCAACTCAATGCTCATACATTCACGCACTTTCATACAAGAAAATGTAGTACATGCACACAGAATCCTGCTTTTCCCGAGAACAGCGAACAGTCTGTCCCACTACAGAATTATATCACACATTAACCAAGCAGCATTTATTTACCTCTGCCCAGTCCTTTAGACAAGCTCAGAGAATACCTATTACTCCTCCCGTGATAAGCTTTAACGGCAAACCTTACAGATCCCTGGGACTTAAAACCAGAGTTTCACAGATAACCTTCGCTACCATTCACACTCCTTTTATACTAGAAATATATCCCTAATAGTAACACACGACGATGTCACTGATTCCGAACCCAGACAATGTGACGCGCAACTTCAATTGTCACACGTTTTTCCTGCATACATACAGGTAATTCCAACAATCCCGTCTTTCCCGAGAGCAGCATATACTTCCCTCTGCCCTACTACGGAACTGCTATCAGCTCCCAAATTCCAGAAGCACTACATAAAACTCAACACGACGACTCCAACATATAGTATTAGTACATCAATCACTAATCAATAAATCAAAAAGCCAATATACAAGCAATCTAATCAGATCAAGACAATAATCAATAACCATCAAATTCTGCTACCAGGAAATTGGTGCAGATCAGGGCATATAAATTCTCCCTACTTCCATGGATAGAGTAATTTCACAGATACACGCACATACACTCACCATACACTTGGGCCCATTTCACTAACATACACTCGGATTACTCTATAAGTACCAACCATGAGAGAGGAAACTCCTAAACACCCTGCATCTACATCAAGGTCAATAAGACCTAATTGATACTGTCTTGAGTCATGATTTAAACAACAATAATCACAATGGAGTACTCAATAATTGACAAGAAATAATCACCAACACTGTATTTAAAATTATGATTCTTTATCTAAAATTAGTTCAAATGGAAATGCAATCAAAATAAATCATTATTCTCATAGTTACCTATTCTAGCTAAATGTCATAAGTAAGTCAGGACAGGTCTCTTAGTAGAAGTCTCCCAAGTCGCCGTCCTCACAGCATCGATCCTCACCAACGCAAGTTCGGAAAGAAGTGGCCTCAAAAATTCAAATGCAATGACCACGAACCCTCTCTAGTCTAGTATATTTATAATCAAAATTTCAAAATAATAGCAACATAAAATGTTCTTGATTTCCGTTGAGCCGCTGAGCAGAGCGAGCAGGAAAGGATGTAGCATCGCTACATTTGGAAAAAATCTCCGCTCAGAAAAATCACAAAAATAAAAACGGAAGAAGGAACTCAAATTTACAAATGTTTCTTTCGAAGCCGCTCTTCCTTGATATCTCTAGCAGAGTCACCACAAACTTGACAATGTTCATTGTACTTTATCCTTGCCCAAAGACTTGGACTAACGCCCAGAACTGCTGTCCTCACGGAAAACTTTTTAAACCAGGCGAAGACTGTGGTCAGGTGACTCTCGACCATGTTCAGCAAGGCCTTCTCATCAAAATTTCATCACTCGAATGTAGGCTTTAAACGACAGCCATTTTACGATAGGCCAAAACAGACCATCTTAATTAAAAGAGACAAAAACAACGTTACCATAGCATAGTGATTAAACAGTGTTAACCCCACTAATACCCTTATGTGTATGTAATTATCTAGCCTTTGCAACACATTTAAGCATTAGTACACGTTATTTCAAAAGCGTTTTTATGCTTTAAAACAAACAACACTTAGCAACATTCATTTAATAAAACCTGCACATTATTATTAAGCAACACGTATGCATTCCCACGTATAGTTTTCTCCTGTTAGTTCGTATTGGTTAATCAGAATTTTCACACAAAACAAATAATTAACGTTACAAATTAATATTTTTAATTTTCGACATATAGACAAACCGGAGCTTAAAAACCCAATAGATTTTCAACAGAAAACTCTGCTCCAGCACTAGCACCCTATCAACAACAGGGTGCTAACATGCAAATTCGCATGTTAGCACCCTTTAACTCTACGCTTCCCCTTGCATCTCTAATGAGATGCAAAGGGGGCGTTCCAGAGTAAAATAATAGGAGAAATGTCGCTTTAGCGACATTTCTCCTATAATCAAGAATATCGCTAACCCTATTAGAGACAAAAAAAGCAGCGCTAACCGCGGTTAACGCTGCTTTTTTACGTCTGGTATTTTTCTGACTTAGCCATGATATCCTATGGAAGGAGGATATCATGGCTAAGTTTGTCTGTGCCTATCAACAAGCTAACGTGAGATTATCGCTGGGTTTCCAGCGATAATCTCACGTTAGCCACTTAGCACCAGGATTTTTATCGCTATTGAGATAAGCGTTGCTAATAGCACGCTATCTCAGCGATAAAAATCGGAGCTAGCCGGCGATAATTATCCGAGCGCTAAGTGCGCTCAGCGATAATTATCGCCGGTTGTTGTTGATATGCCCCCATGTTCTGGTGTGAGCCTGGGCTTCTATTGGAATTCTCCAGGTCATATTATCAAGCCCATTATCGTCGCTTTAGCGGCAGTTTCCTGCCGCTAAAGCGGCGATAATTGTAACGCCGGTTCTTGATAATATGCCCCATAATGTGGTGGGAAGGGCGGGGGACAAGTTTTTTTTTGTGTCCAAATGCCAAGTACTCAACTGTGCCTGATATCTCCTGGTGATGTAAATTATGCTATATAATTGATATTTCGAATTGTTACTGATATGCTACAAGATACACTCTCGTGTTCGTATTACATGAAAATTTCAATAAAAATTAAAAACAAAAAACAACATGAGGTGAGAGGGGCGTGGTCATGAATGCCACCAAGATGGCCACAAACTTGTGAGGCTCTGGCGCCGGCGGCTCTCAACCCGACATAATCACCAGCATCATCGCCTCCTAGCACTGAAATATACCCCAATGCAGTCTCTGAGGACTCGTGCTGCTGCTGGGGAGTGGTGATGGAGATCTGACCGCTATTAACTGCACCGGGGGCTGACACAGCCTGGCACCGCCTTGGAGGCCAGCTGCAACAGGAGCCGTGAATGAGACTGAGACGACCTGTTCTCGCCAGTGCTGCGCACCTCCCTCTCTGGATCTGCCCGGGCCCTGGCTGCAGAGGTTTGCTGCCACTGCGCTTGATGTGACCCTGAGCTGACGTCGGCTGCAAAGCGGTGGGTGCCGGCCACACCACTCCTCCTCCCTCCCTGGGAGTGGCCTTGCCTCCGGCGCTGCAGAAGTGCGGATGTGGGGCTGCTTGGCTGAAACCCACTGTGCCTGTTATGCCTGCTGGGGCCATGGAGGTGGTGTCTGTGGCCCCCCTCTGTGCTGTGGAGATGATGGTCGACTGATGCGGTGGCCACCTTGGTGACTGGCGGGTCCCATGATTTCCCTGCTTGGCCTCTCATCGGCCCCACCCCCTCCTGCTGCTGGCACAGACAAATGCACACATGTCCCTGGGACAGGGGCGGCTCCTCCACCTGGGCCATGGAGCATCTCCCCCCTGCTTTCTCGCAGTGCCAGAAGCAGAAACATAAAATGGTATCTTAAATACCTTTTTATTTTTCTGCTTCTCATACTGCGAGAAAGCAAAAGGCAAGGTTTGGTTGGGGGCGGGCAGGGCTTACGTTCCTGCCTCTGGTAGGGGAGGAGCAGCTTGCCCACTGTTGTAGGTGCTGACTGGTCGGCCGACCAAACCAGTCATGCATACTCTGCATTTTCTCTATGTAGGCAGCATGCATAACCCCTCACCCGCGTGACACCCTCCCCGCACGACTACTGCCGGCCGCGACTGCTGAGGGACCACCCTGGACTGCCACTCTTCCTGCGGGCCTGCAGCTGTGTATTGCCCTGCATTGATGCCCACAATCCTGACCTGCTGAATCTATCGTTTCTGGCATTGATGTCTTGAGCTCACCGTTTGCTTTGGTTGCACACTCTATCAGCTGCTAGCCCTCCACGACTCTGCGCAAACACTCCTAACTGAGGCTGTTCTGTTCCTAGTGCAGGTGAGGTTGTGGAAATAGTACAATTTGGCTCTGGACACCTCTACTCCCGTCCTGTTTGCAGTAAATAGTTCCCACCACTGCTGTGCTTGCCTCACTAGATGATTGATTGTGCACACTACCCCGGGTTTTCTTCCTCACTGCAGCATGGCGCCACTTCCCACTGCTGTATCAGGCCCAACATCATACACCAATGGGTCACACTGAGCCTAAACAGCGTAAGCTCACTTTCGAACTAGTAAGACCTGATAAGGGGCATGGCTCTCACTCAAACACAGATGACACTGTTGACTGCGAACCAGACAATGTGCCCACAAATTATATGACAGTTATTATGTCAGAGCTCAAGGTGTGTTTCTGTGCCATGGATGCACGTTTTGACACCCTTGCTGGCCTTATTGACAAACTGAGGGAGCGCCTGGACTGCCAGGGGATGAGGATAGATGGCGCTGAGGAGCGGATATTGGGGCTGGAGGATGGCGCCACAACCACTCAGAAAAGCCTAGATAAAATGGAACGTATCCTGAAGCAGGTGGCACTCAAGAATGAGGACTTGGAAGTAAGGTCCTGGAGAAATAACATCCGCATTTCCAGCATTGCTGAAGCCACCAACATGGGGAGGCATGATACATCTGTCGGGTAACTTCTCATTGTTCTTTTCGACCGCTCCAGCTTCTCGCATACCTTTGCTGTGGAGCAGGTGCATTGCTTCCTTGGCCCATGCCCACTGAATGTACCCCACCCTGCTTCCTTATAGGATATCTTCTCAACTACAAGGACAGGGATGCTGCCCTTCGCCTAGAAGTGCCCACTCCAATATCAAGGCTCTAACATCTCCCTCTATCCAGACTTCACTCCTATGGTGCAGGAGGCTTGTCATAAATGTAATGATGTCAAGAACACTCTCCGGAAGCAGGACCACCAATATGCAATGCTGTATCCACCTCGTCTGCTTGTGGAACATGACCGAAAATCCTGTGTTTTTGACACGCCCTCCAACATATCGGCGTTCTGCAAGGACTCTCCCTCCCCTGCAGACTGCATCGGAGCACTCCAGTTCCTTCACCCTTTCACGATCGACCACACCGTATCAGCCCAGGCGGAGATGACCACTCTATCTGTTTGCTTGTGCAGTGTTAATCTGTGACCTTTTTTGCCATGTCCTCTTGATGCAGCGCGGAATGCAAAATCCCTCCCTTCGTCATAGATCATAGATCACACTCAAATACTACATTCGCTGGTGGGGCCCATAACACCAACATTCATCCTCTATTAACCTGTTTCCAAGGAGGCGATTGTTCCATTCGCTGTAATGGAAGGAAGTACTCATTTATCCCCAATGAACAATAGATTTCTCTACCTTTCTCTATTTATTAAGGCCTAATCTTCACCTTTTAGTACTCCTCCCATGGATAGGCCATGAATCAGCTAGCTGCTGGTTGAAGTGATAACTAAATCTATAATTTATTTACATAAATACACTTTTCATAATAACGGACCAACACAGTTCTTGTAATAAATCCTAAATCTTTATCTAAATAATTGAAAATCGAATCTTTTGTTTAGTCAAGCAGTAGACCATCATATTTACCTATTCTGGCTAAAAGTCGTCCTCTAAGTCAAAATCTTGGTCATCAGTTCATACTGTCAGAGTCTTAGGAAACAGCTGTCCTGCAGTGTCACCGTCCACTCCATCAGCATAACGTCGGGAAATCGTAAATCTTCTGAAGGATCTCGCTCCTAACCTCTCTATTCTATGGTATTTTATAGTAAAATTACATTCCAAAAGTAACGAGTAATATTTTTGAATGTCTCTGATTGGTTGGTGAGATCTGTTCCGCCAGTTTCCCATGCAAAAAATGTGTCTTTAGATATAGTTCATATTTTCTTCAGAAAAGTATCTTCTATTGTTTTTTTCAGGGCAGCTGGCTGGTAGCCCGGAGTGTCCTTGAGTGGCACAGTTGAGTTAGGGTCGCGTAGAGGCCACTGCTGCTGCTGGTGACGCATGCGCACTTCACCCAGAGACCTTCACAATAGAGTTGTGTTCGTCAAATAGGGATGTCGGCCATTTTGTGGCCACCAAATGGTCAACTTAAGCAAAGAAACTCAAAAACGTAATTAATACATGGAAATAACTAATAAAATGTTATCCCCTTATTAATACCCATATGTGTGTGTATTTATCTAGCAGAAGCAACACTTAATGCGGATTATATTCACATTAATAAAGCACAAATCACGAATACATCACAAGAGCAACATATATTCATGCAAAATTCTAATTATCTATGATCAATATGCATATAAAATTTAGTTTACGTATTAGTTAGGCCATGCAAATGCAATTCCCACGTGTATTCTTATTAGTCAGGTTGATTAATTTTCACAGCAATCCAATTAATACAATTACGATTAGTTAATTATTCTTATTAATAAAAACATGCAATCCCCCTTTCGTGATTTTATCACCACAACAACACTAATTTATTCACCCTTTTACGGATAATTGAAATGTATTCTTGCTCTTATTCATAATTCAGTTTCCTCTTCATCTCTTTTTGCCTTTTTATACAAACTTTCTTTCCATTCTTCTAAAGTTATCTCTACTAAATCTCTATCTGGATCCTTTTCTTTTCTTTTTAGTTTTTCTCTTTTTATTTTATTCTTTGTTTTCTTATTTTTACAGCACATGCAACCTAATCTTAATATTAATAACACGAAAATTACACATGTTAATGGAAATAATATCTTACCTATAAATGTACTACCTATTTTTACTAAGTAGTTTTTAATAGCAGCTATTTTCTTCCCAATCTTTTCCCAAACACCTTCAACCTCCAGTGGTACAATTTCGCCATGCAATTCAGTAATATTTTTAATGTAAACTTTCAGATCTTTGCTTTCGTCTGGAATGTAAGTGCAACAATGTTGAACTTTCAGCATTCCACAGACTCCACCCTCTTTTGCTAATAATATATCAAGGGCAAGTCGATTTTGCATTACCATAGCACGCATGGCAACCATTTCAGTATTAACCAATAAGAATCCTCCAGCAGCGCTTGTTGACAAGCGATCCACTACTGTTGATAATCTTCTAATATTATTCGCATTCAGAGATATTCCCACTGCTGGTATCAATGCTCCAAATATGTCACCTACAATTTCTGCCCAAGATTCTCTTGTACTACGTACTAAATGATTACCTAAACTATGTACACCATCTTTACCTCTATCCATGTGAAAGATTTTTGGAAAAACCAGGCCTACGTAACATGTGCCATACCAATGGTCTGGCAAACGATAATATTCCCTGTTCCCACAGATAAAATAAAGTCCAGGGAAAACTGGATCTCTTCCACCTTTAAATCCCCATCCACCCATGATTCGGTATGTATCATGGCACTCACTATTCCCTAGAAAATGATTGTCATACGCCGTTTGATTCCTTCTTATACACAGTTTCCCTTTCTGAGGCCAATCTAAAGCCAAAGTTGGATTAGACTCTCCCTTGATATGTTTTTCCATTTCTACATCCCAGACTGTTTTCTCCCCTTTTCCTTCAGATGCCTTTCTTTGCATTTTCAATCTCCTTTCCTCGACCATGTGTAGGAATGTATTTTCTTCTTTCTTCAAACTGCAAGTCAAATTATTTTTAAATACATACTCTAATGTTAGCTCCTTAGTTTCTAAGAAAAATTCACCTAATACCTTAGCAGGTCTTACTTTGTTTAGTTTGTTATTAGCAGGCACTTGCGCAAAAATGTTATCTACATCTGAAAAATAATATTCTAATGTACCTGTCTCGTATAATAAGCTAGCAATCACACTACATGCTATTCCATACGTTGCTGGAAGGTGATGATAAGTCACTCCCTCTGACACAGATGCAGGTAACTGCATGCATACTTAGCAGTCCCTTACGTCCATAGTCTTTACATACTCATACAATAACTTTGAAAACACATTATTTGAAAAATCATTAATAGACCTATCTTTATGTAAATAATTATTATCTATTCTAGTCGGAACTACCTTTTGAATCTTCCTTATGTTAGTAATGTTTTCAGTGTGTCCTTCTAATGTATCTATAGTAACCTTAAAAGAAATCAAAAGAGCAAGTATGCTCCATAGAAGCATTAATTATCCTGTACAACAACAACACATTTTACACCATCTCTTCATGAATGTACATCTACTTTTGCTACTATCTATGTTAGCCATCTTTGTTAATTTGGACTGCGTCTTTTGACTTAGCCTCTTTTACTTCACAACTAGTTTTCTAACCTTAGGCTCTAAGGGGCATATGTATCAACATCACCATTTGCGATTCTCAAATAGCGATTTTTAAAGAATCGCTATTTGAGAATTGCAAAACGGGATGTATTTAAAAAATTGCAAACTTTTTGCGATTTCTTAAACTTCCTTAATTGCGATTAGCAAATTGCGAAATCGCAGTTAAGGAATACCTGCCCATTCATTCCTATGGGCCAGGAGACCCATAGGAATGAATGGGAAGTAATTCTCAAATAGCGAATCGCAATTTGCTAATCGCAATTTGAGAATAATTTCAAAGGTGCAAGGGTGTCATGATGACACCCTGATGCACCCCTGAAATTAGCATGTGTGTGCATATGGCACACATACGTGCCCTAAGGGCATGTATGAGCGCCACGTGGCACTTTGTGAAATTAAAAAAAGTGCTTTTTGAAAGGAAATCGCAAATTACCACCAACTGGAAGTTGGTGGTAATTTGCGATTTCTTAAGGATAATTCGCACAACTTGGGTGCTTTTTACATATCATTTAAGAAATCGCAATTTGCGATTTCTTAAATGCTTACGCAAAATTAAGAAATCGCTAAATTAGCAATTCCTTAATTTTGCGATGGGATTTGCCTCATACATCCCGATTACCGATTTTTTAATCGCAAACGCTGTTATTTTGCGAATCGCAGCGTTTGCGATTAAAAAATCGTTTGATACATATGCCCCTTCGACCCTACTTGGTTCTACCAATATCTATCGTTTGACTCAATTGTTATTCCTTCATCAGTAGTTTTCTAGATTTTCTCAGTTTGGCATTTCATCGTTTTTCACTTCTCTCTGTTCATCCAAGTACAGAATTTCCTGATCTTCCGTTTCTTCTTCTCCGATGTCGGATAAGATAACTCTCAGGATTCCTGCTTCTTCTTCCTCTTCAACCACTTTCAGTACAGCCTCCTCTGGATTTCCTTGACTATCTGCCTCTTCCTCCTTTTCAGGCAGAGCCACGTACGTCCATTCCAGTGACTTATACTTCTGGTTAGGTTTCCTTGTTCTTTTCCCTTCTTCCTTATTTTGATTAGTCTCTTCTTCTTTCGATTTTTCTTGGCTTGTCACTTCATTCACCTGATCTGCCCTTGGTGATTTCACTCGTGTCAGCCGATATCTCAATCTCTTTATTTTGTTTGGCCACACTTTGTCCTTTTTAACTCTTTTCTGTTTACCTTCTTTATTATTCTTTTCTTCTCTCCAAGCCCTTTTTCTTAGAACTCGACCTTCTGGTATTTCATTTTCACTCTCTTCAGATTCTGTTTCAACTTGCTTTTTCCTTTCAACAACATCTTTTTCCATCACTTGTTTTGTTTTCCCTCCTTCTGTCCCTCCTCGGGTCTCCGACACGCCATCTTCCTGCTGGCTACTTGTCCCTTCACCTAGCTGGATGTTGCAGTTCCCTACACCTCCTCGGTGGTCTTCCGCAATCTGTCCCTCTCTCTGTACCTGTCCCTTTTTCACTTTGATCTATTATTTCAGGTGGAATTTCTCTTGGTCTTTCATCTGAAACTTCCTTCTCTCGAATTTCTTTTACTGCTTCTTCGTTGTCTTTTCCTTTTTTCTTTCTGTGCTCTTTTCTGGGACCTTGTTTCCTTTGTTCGTCTTCAGAATCTGAACTGGTATCAGAAATCTGCAATCGTCTTCTTAGAGAGATACTTCTGGGGACTAATATTTGATCAGATTCTTTTTCCCCCCTTTCAGGATTTTCTTGTGTTTTTGGCTCTTCGTTATCTGATTCAGTACTTGACTCTGATTCGTCATAGTACTCTTTTCCTTTGCTGTCAACTGGATTTGGTATCCTCAAAGTATGGCTGGCATGGATCCAGTTTTTCACTCCAGCACACTTCACAGCTGTTGTTGTGGTCAGAATGACTTGTCTTGGTTTTCCCCACCTTGGAACCAAACAATTTCTTCTTCTGTGGACTTTTATCCTTACCCAGTCTCCTGGGCTCAGATCATGGGCTGGCTTCCTTTCAAGAGTGGTGGCATCCGCTCCAACCTGATGAAATACAGAATGAACTGCGTCAGCCAGGCCTTTACAGTATTCCAACACCATGTCATCAGTTATTGTCATCAGCTTGTGGACTGGAATGTACACATGCCTCATCGCTCGTCCCATGACTATTTCATGAGGACTTAACCCTGTGGTTCTGTCTGGTATTGCTCGAATTGTCATTAATACTATAGGCAAGACATCAGGTCATTTCATACCAGTGGCTAAACACATTTTCCTAATCCTGTTTTTGATTGTACCATTCATCTGTTCAACCACACCAGAAGCCTCTGGTCGGTAGGCACAATGTAGTTTCTGTTGTACATTCAATGCTTCACTAATCAATTTTACAATCTCGTTATGAAAATGTCCTCCTCTGTCTGATTCAAGAGTCACTGGAAACCCAAACCTGGGGAGGAATTCTCTCAAGAGTAGCTTAGCCACTGTCATCCCATCATTTCTTTTGTTGGGAATGCTTCCACCCACCTGGAAAATAGGCAGACTATAACCAGAACATACCTAAGTCTGTTACATGGAGGCATTTCAATGAAGTCAACCTGCATTCTGGTTAAAGGCCCTCCTTCTCGGCCTATGGTTCCTAGACTCACCACTGTCTTTCTCCCGGGATTGTATTGCTGACATATTAGGCATCTCTGACATAGACTTTCTGCTACAAGTCTGAATTTTGGGTTGTACCAGGTCTGCTTAAAGGACCTAATCATGGCGTCTCTCCCTATGTGTCCCTGGCCATTATACATCCGTGCCATGGTAGACATCCTGCTATCAGGCATCACTGGTCTTCCATCTCGATAAACCCACACACGGTCCTTTTCTCTTGGTGCACACCCTGCTTTTATCCACTGTTTCATTTCCTCATTTCCTGACTCTTCCTGCAATTGTCTCACTTCTTCCCAAGTTCCCACAACGTTAGTAAACATTATTGAGCAAGAAGACATTTCTCTTTCCTTGGCCCGATTGACCGAATTCTGATTTTGTGCACAATACTGTGCCATATCGTTCGCATACCTGTTTCCGGTAGTGATGTAATCACTACCTTGACTATGGGCAGCACATTTCACCACAGCCAAATGTCTAGGCAGCTATATCGCCTCTAACAATTTTCCAACCACTTCAGCATTCTTAATAGGGGTTCCACTTGAGGTCAGGAAACCTCTTTGTAGCCAAAGCTGGCCAAAATCATGGACAACCCCGAAGCCATACTGGCTGTCAGTTATCACAGTCACTCTCACACTTTTCCCGATTTTGCATGCTCTGGTCAAAGCAACAAGTTCAGCTACTTGGGCTGACCTCACTCCTTTCAAATAAGATGCTTCCATCACTGCTGCAACCGTGCATACTGCATATGTTGCGCTTAGCACTCCTTCATCTGTTCTCAAACATGACCCATCAACGAACAACTCAAAATCACTTTCTGGCAAAGGTACATCTTTTATATCTGGTCGTGGCTTTGTGCAATACTCATTCACGTCCAAACAATCATGATCTACTTCATCTCTCATTTCCACATTTTCAGCATCTGGTAACAATGTTGCAGGATTCACATTCAAACATCTCGCAAGGCTCACATTTGTTGACCCTAATATGACCTTTTCATACTTAGTCAGCCGACTATGTGTCATATACTGAGTACGACTCCTTGTCAAGAGGATCGCCACATCATGAGGTACAAACACTTTCAACGGATATCCCATCACAATACCTTCCCTCTGCTCCAAACTTCGACATGTTGCAGCCACTGCCTTCAAACACCCAGGTAAAGCTGCAGCCACTGGGTCAAGCATTGATGAAAAATATGCAATTGGTCTCCTCAACCTTCCATGTTTCTGGATCAACACAGAGAGTGCACATCCATTTCTCTCACTGCAATACAACTCAAATTCTTTCTCATAATCAGGCATGCCTAGTGCTGGTGCTTCACACAAACCCTCTTTCAATCGTTTGAATGCTGCCAATTCTTCCTTGTTCAATTCAAGGGGATCTTTTACATCACTTCTGGTCAAACGTACCAAAGGTTTTGCGATCAGGGAAAAATTACTTATCCACTGACGGCAATACCCCACCATTCTCAGAAACATTCTCACCTCTCTTTGGGTCATGGGGGCTCTCATTCCTTTTATAATTCTGATTCAGTCTATTGTTATTTTCCTCAGTCCTTTCTCGATTTTATGTCCCAAATACTGTACTTCCTTCTTACAATACTGCAATTTTGCTGGTGACACTTTCAATCCTCCGTCTGCCAAATGATTCAGTAGTGCTATTGTGTCTACATCGCAAGCTTCACGTGTTTTCGACGCCACCAAAAGGTCGTCGATATATTGCACTAGTACTGAACTTTCAGGCATTTGCAGACTTTCCAAAGATTTCTTCAACAATTGATTGAATATTGAGGGGCTTTCTGTATATCCCAGTGGGATTCGGCACCATGCCAAAATCCGCTCTCCAAAACGAAATGCAAAATCATGGGGAATCTGATACAAAATCACTGATGGATTTGGTACAATGGGACAACATGATACCACAATTTTGTTTACCTTTCTCAAATCTTGCACTATCCTGAATTTCCCATTAGGCTTTTTCAGTCCCATTATCGGTGAGTTACATGGACTACTCATTATTTCTCTTTCTCTTAGAATTCCTTGCTTGATCATTTTCTCAATTATTGGAGTTACTCCTTCAATTATCTCAGGGGTCAATTTATATTAAGGGACATTTGGATAGCTTATTCCTTCCTTCACAGTTATTTTTACTGGATCTATACTTCTCATTAGTCCTACATCTTCTCCGGTAAAATCCCACACTTCTGCTTTCACAGACTGCTTCAGTTCTTTAGGTAATTCATCAGGGTTGAATATTGCATAAGTCTCAGTAACTTCATTTTCTCTGTTAGCTATGGTCATTTTATACAGTACATCCTCATCTGGTGTTTCAAATGCTATTCCATCTGGAGTACAGAATATAGTGCAATTCATTTTGCACAACAGGCCCCTACCTAATAAATTCACTGGACTGGTGTCGCACACAACAAAGCGGTGCATCTCTGAAAATTTCCCTATACTAACTTTCACTGGTTCTGTCAGAAATGTTTTTATCTGTCAGTTGGACACACCAACTACTTGGATTGTTTCATCCGAAAGAGGGAGATTCTTAACATCAGCTGATCTAACAGTTGATCGAGTAGCACCAGTGTCCACTAGGAAAGTAATATTTTCATCATTAACCTTCCCATCTACAAATGGTCCTGTCTGGTCTACTTCTAGAGTTGCGCCAAGTACGCACTCTTCTTCCTCCTTTCGGCACTGTCAATAGCTTTCTTCTGAGTCACTCTCATCGCGTTGCAGCCAATACTGTGAAACAGCGCGAGCGCGTGGCGGTTTATTTACCTGTTCTTCATTGTAGAATCCCGATTCATTACTATACTTCTGAGTGTTTCTGCTCTGCGGGAAAGGTGGTTTTGGCACCTGATTCTGTGAGGTAACCACCTGCTGCGGTTGCTGCAATTGACCACTCACCTCATTCTGCACCTGCAGATTCAATGATGCATTTTCATTATTAGTACTTGGAGGAAATTTACACTCGGATTTCCAATGCCCTGCCCTAACCTACCGCAATTATGGCATGGGAACTTCTTTTTAGCTTCTTCTATATTACCTTTCCCTTTTCCTGGACTAAATCTCGGTCTAGTTCCCGGGTTAATTGCTTGTTCGACCAACTGAGCTTCCTGCCTTTCAGCTACCTTTACTTGTGCCCACATTGCCTTTTCTTTTAATTTTCGCTGTTTGGCCTCAATTTCGTCACTGAAATGTTTAGCATGTCTCAATACTTCATCTATTTTCTTATTCTGCCAATCAACCGTATGCTGTTTTATCATGTCACCAATTTCTGGGCATAAACCATATACAAATCTGTATACGAAATGACTCAAATCCTTATCACTCAGGTTCTCATCTCCACTGAACTGCTTAAAAGCTTGAATTAGCCTCTCATAGTATGCATGTACTGATTCTTTTCCTTCCTGATGTGTTTGATCAATTTTTACCCAATCTGTCTCTTTAGGGGGCACTTTGTTTTTCACAAATACCATAACCTGTTCATACTTCTTCATTACCTCAGGGTCCGGAGCTCCTGTCTTAGGATCCCTAGGGTACTCTTGAGTTGGCCAGTTGATCATCAACTTGCACTCTGTCCACAAATCTGCCGGTACTATTATATCAAATAGACTATCCAAATCTATCCATAGTACTTTTGACAATTTTACAAATCTGTCTACCTGCCGGTACCACTCGACGGGCTTTTCGCGTAGTCGAGGAAAATCATTCGTAAATGACAAAATGTCCTGTCTTGTCCATGGAACGTGTACATATCCTCCTCCTGGAATCTCCCTCATGGGGTATTCAGTTACTGCCTTTTCTTTCTCTCTAACAGGGAATGCTGAAACTGTCTTTTCTGAGGCATCATTACGTTTTCTATACCATTTACTTCTCCATTTATCCACGTCTCCCCATTTTCTCAATAAAATGATTATGTCCTTAATCTGACCTATCTTTCCGGTGGTGTTCAGATTTTCAATGTCTTTTTCAGTAAAATCAACTCGATAAGGTTTCTGTAAGGCTTTTACCTTATCAATATCTATACCCATTTCATTCGCAACTTCTCCTAGTCTTTCATGCAAATTTTTTGCTCTCCATGTCACGCTTTTGCATAGGAATAACAACTCCTCATCCTGATAAATTTTAAATTTTTCTACGGGAATAGTCCCTACAATTAATTCTTACAATACCATCCGTAATTTAGCCACATCTATTGACTGGGATTCTTTATCTTGTTTCTGTAACCCTCTTAACCATTCACTTAGTTCTTCCACTGAAGGTCCTACCGGGTTTTCTATGCTACTCTGTTCTGGATTTCTCTGGGGTTCCAACAAATTTTCTACTGTCGTTCTACTCTTTTCAGCATAATTCTGATTTATAAAGGGATTATTTGAAACATTTGGTTCAAACATATTTATTGTCGGTCCCCATGGATTCTCAATTTGACTCAGTTCTGGACTCTCAACCAAATTATCGTTCCGGTATGGTACCGTCAAGCAATGTTCACTGTCCTTTTGCTTCTCAAAATGGGCATTACTGGACCTATGGTCACTGGAACTGTTACAGCTTCTAGATTCTTAGTTAATTCTCTTATTTTATCTGTTAATTCTAGAGTTGTTTTGGCCAATTCCGCTGAATTTTCACTATTTATTCTATTCTCTGACTTCTTTTCTACTTCTCTAGTGGAGTTTCTCTTTCCTAAATCTGGTGACTATCTGGCACATGCATCAAGGAAGGCTTTTGCGATTCCATAATTGCGATTATTAAGGAATCGCAATTAAGGAATCGCAAAAGCCTATGCATGTAGGAATCGCTATAAAATATATAATATAAAAATAGCGATTCCTAAACATTCCTTAATTGCGAGTCACAATTAAGGAATGCCTTCCTATTCATTCCTATGGCCCTACAGGCCCATAGGAATGAATGGGAGATTGCATACGCAATTTGCGAGTACCAGTAGGTACTCGCAAATTGCTCATGCAATTTCAAGGGTGCAAGGGTGTCAAAATGACACCTTGTTGCACCCCTGAAATTGTGATGTGCACCCATGTTGCGCACACACATGCCCCAAGGGCATATGTGTGTGTAACTTAAAACTTAAAAAAATGCATTTTAGTGCATTTTTTCAAAGTTTTTGCAAATTACAGACAAGTTTGATTTGTCTGTAATTTGCGGTCTCAAATAGCAAAATTGCGATTCCTTAAATGCAATCGCAATTTAGGAATTCACAAATAATTGTGAATTCTTAAATTGCGCTTAGGAAACACTTCATGCATCTCCAAAGGCTAATTTGCAATCGCAAATGGCCGATTTTTGCGAATCACACCGTTTGCGATCGCAAAATCATCTGATTCATTTTCTCCGTAACCTCTTGATTCCACATTATTCCTTTTTTCCACACATTTTCTTCCTTCATTCTCTCCTACCGCTCTTACAGGAAACATACCCCCAGTCATACTTGCATTCCGCCATCTTTTCATTCGATCATCATGTGTTTCATGTCCATATGACCTGCCAAACAGATATCTGTATCTTCTACCATTTCTTTGCTTTTCTCGCTCATGCATTTCGTCTTCCCACTCTGTCAATGCTTCAAACAGCGTCGGTCTAGGTCTTGGTTCTAAAAACAGCATCTTCTCCCTTAGATTCCTTAAAACAGCCAAATTAAAGGAACCATGTTCTGGAAATGCCAGGACTCCATCGTCCTTGGTATAATTTACCCAATTATCTAACCAAATACAAGTATGATATCCATATTTCGCAATCATTAAAGATGCGGGAGTTTTCGGTGGAGGAAGTAACTGTCCTTCCCTAGTTTTGACCTGGTTATCTTTCTTAAACCACTTCTTAACTTTACCAAACCAGGACTTCTTTTCCCTATCTGGTGGCTGGTAATACATTTTCCTGGTTTCTGTGTATCGCTAGTCTTTTTACAACTGTACCGCTATTCTGTCCACTCACAGCGCGACTTCACGCTAACGCACCAATCAAGAGCGTCTACGTCACTGTCATAGTCCTCTAATCCCAGCGCGACTTACACTAACGCACCAATGGGAAGTGTTTACGTCACCCTGTACTTCTCCAATCCTAGCGCGGCTTTACACTAACGCACCAATCTGGACGTTTTACACTTCTGACCGACTGTCCAATCCCAGCGCGGTCGTTTTGACGTCAGCAGCCACTGCGGCAGCTCTGCTCCTGTCTACCCCTCCTTTACAAGTCCGCTCCGTGAACTTCTATTGCAACTTTTACAATTCTATTAGTAACAACACTAAAACATCTCCATTGTCCGCTTCGCTAACCAAAGAATAGCAATAGACCTTTCTCACGAGAATTCCGTCTTTCCCGAAAGCAGCGCTTACCTCTGCCCTACTACGGAATCGTTAGTTCCATTGATAAAGTAGCACATCCCTCTACCTTACCCTTCTAACAAGCATCAACTAATCGCTTCTCTAGAATTAAGACACCTAATTAGAGACGTAATGCTCCTGAGAAATAACACTAGAGTTTCGCCATTAATCGGAATGCCTTTTCCATACACACACTGTCATACAGGGAAAAATGTAGATCATTTTCACAGACTTCTGTCTTTTCCGAGAGCAGCGCTTACCTCTGCCCTACTACAGAATTATGACATTCGTTAACAAAGTAGCGCTTCCCTCTACTTTGTCCTTCTAACAAGCTCAGAGAACACCTGCTACCTTTTCAGTGATAAGCGTTATCGGTATGCCATTTGGTTTCCTGGTACTTAAAGACCAAAATTTCATAGGTAACCTTCGCTATCATACACACTTCTCTCACACAGAAAATATTTCTAATGGCTACACACGACGATGCTACTGAATCGAACCCAGACAATGCGCCGTGCAACTTCAATTGTCACACGTTTCCCCTGTGTACCTACAGGGCAACAACAATTCTGTCTTTTCCGAGAGCAGCGCTTACCTCTGCTCTGCTACGGAACTGTTACAAACTTCCAACTTCCTACATCCCAGAACCTGTGCTAACAACATATAACTCAACGTAACTCAACATATAGTGTTAGTACATAAATCAATACCAATCAATAATCAATAAGCTATTTACAAGCAATGATCACTAAACCAAAACAGTAGCTAACCATATCTCTGCTACCAAGAAAACTGATGCAGCGCGGAATGCAAAATCCCTCCCTTCGTCACAGATCATAGATCACACTCAATTAGTACATTCGCTGGTGGGGCCCATAACACCAACATTCATCCTCTATTAACCTGTTTCCAAGGAGGCGATTTTTCCATTCGCTGTAATGGAAGGAAGTACTCATTTATCCCCAATGAACAATAGATTTCTCTACCTTTCTCTATTTATTAAGGCCTAAACTTCACCTTTTAGTACTCCTCCCATGGATAGGCCATGAATCAGCTAGCTGCTGGTTGAAGTGATAACTAAATCTATAATTTATTTACATAAATACACTTTTCATAATAACGACCCAACACAGTTCTTGTAATAAATCCTAAATCTTTATCTAAATAATTGAAAATCGAATCTTTTGTTTAATCAAGCAGTAGACCATCATATTTACCTATTCTGGCTAAAAGTCGTCCTCTAAGTCAAAATCTTGGTCATCAGTTCATACTGTCAGAGTCTTAGGAAACAGCTGTCCTGCAGTGTCACCGTCCTCTCCGTCAGCATAACGTCGGGAAATCGAAAATCTTCTGAAGGATATCGCTCCTAACCTCTCTATTCTATAGTATTTTATAGTAAAATTACATTCCAATAGTAACGAGTAATATTTTTGAATGTCTCTGATTGGTTGGTGAGATCTGTTCCACCAGTTTCCCATGCGGAAAATGTGTCTTTAGATATAGTTCATATTTTCTTCGGAAAAGTATCTTCTATTGTTTCTTTCAGGGCAGCTGGCTGGTAGCCCGGAGTGTCCTTGAGTGGCACAGTTGAGTTAGGGTCGTGTAGAGGCCACTGCTGCTGCTGGTGACGCATGAGCACTTCACCCAGAGACCTTCACAATAGAGTTGTGTTCGTCAAATAGGGATGTCGGCCATTTTGTGTCCACCAAATGGTTAACTTAAGCAAAGAAACACAAAAACGTAATTAATACATGGAAATAACTAATAAAATGTTATCCCCTTATTAATACGCATATGTGTGTGTATTTATCTAGCAGAAGCAACACTTACTGTGGATTATATTCACATTAATAAAGCACAAATAATGAATACATCACAAGAGCAACATATATTCATGCAAAATTCTAATTATCTATGATCAATATGCATATACAATTTAGTTTATGTATTAGTTAGGCCATGCAAATGCAATTCCCACGTGTATTCTTATTAGTAAGGTTGATTCATTTTCACAGCAATCCAATTAATACAATTACGATTAGTTAATTATTCTTATTAATAAAAACATGCAAAATGGAGAGGGTATACAAAATGTTTAAAATAAAACCCGCTCCAGCACTCTGAAGTATCACTACCTATACATATATTATTATTTCAGTGTGTACTGTTTTTGTACAATTGCGGCTGATTAACTATTAACATTGCATGATATAGTCTCTTCGTGGGCCATCGTCTGCCGTGTTGTTGCCTCACTCCCTGTTGAGCACTACACTCTTGGTATTAGGTTTGTTTGGTTTCTTTGTTTGGGACGTATTTTTGGGATTCGCTTGATGCCTTATGATCCAGTGTGGGTGAGGGTGTGGGGTTTTAGGCTTAGAAATATGTTTTAGTTTAAATGTTGGGCTTTGTTTTTCTGCTGTAGCGCATCCCCGGACATGCACATTTTCATCTCTAATGTGTCAACTTGTAGTGCCCCTGCATTATGGTCATTCTGTCCCCTCCCACAAATAGTTCACTCGACCTCTCCTTTATTACCTGGAACATTAGTGGAATTAATAATCCTAGAAGGGGGAAGCAAGTATTGGCACATCTGAACAGACATGGTGTTAAGATTGCCTTTCTGCAGGAGACCCATATGCTCCTTACTCCTGACTATTCCGGTGCTAAAACCTGGGGAATGCACCGTTATTTCTCATGTTACATTTCGTACTCTCAGTGGGTGTGCATCCTTATACATAAAAGAGTCCAGTTTACTCTCCACTTACTCTCTAATTTAGATGCAAATGGCTTTACGTACTTCTTCGGGGTATTTTGGATGACAAAAGTGTCTTGTTGTTAAATATCTATGCCCCCAACGTGGACGACCCTGATTTCTTCATGATCGTTTTGCACGCATTGGGGCACCTTGATGTAGATTATGTGATAATGGATGGGTATTTCAAAATACCATTGTGCTCCCACACTGTCTCCACCAGTACCCATCCCAGTGGTAAGCCCTGGGCTCGGGACTTGGTCCGTCACATTGCAGGTACCTATGCACTTTGTGACACCTGGCACACTTGATACCCCTCTACTCCTGGTTTTACTTTTTATCCTGCCCCTCACTTCATCTGGACTAGGCTGGGCTACTGGTTTCTCTCAACTAAAACACACTTGTGGGTGACGGAGATCACAGTACTGCCACATACACAGTCCGACCATAGCCCAGTGCTCCTTCAAATGCGGGTTGCTTATGGTTGCAGCATGAAATGCACCTGGAGGCTCCACAGTAAGGACCTCCATGATCCAGTGTTGCATGGTGAGGTCCTTGCTGTCATAACTGCATATTTTGAGTTGAATGCTGGCTTTGTCGCAACGCAGGCCTTCCTTTGGAAGGCCTTCAAGGCCTTCATATGCGGAGTGTGTATCTCCAAATATGCTGGAATCCTTTGTGACATTTGCACCCAGCTACATCGTATCGAGACTCTCCAGCGAGATATGGATGAGGCCTCTGCCACGGGCGGAGAATCTTATCTTTATCGGTGATCAGTATTGCTGACGGAATTTTGTGATCTAGCTGATAGAGAGATTGCATACATGGGAAAACAAGCTAGGGTCTGACGATATGTGGAGGGAAAGCGCCCGGGTCGCACCCTTGCATGACTTCTGCGACGTAATCACCTACACAATTACATCATAGAGTTGCGAACTGACTCTGGGCTGTATATACTGGGCAGAGAGGGAGTTCTGGCCGAATTCCAATAGTACTTTCAGCACCTTTATGCTTCACGAGTACCGGATGTCCCCTCTGAAATCTCTGCATACCTCGTGGAGCTGGCGATCCTCTAGCTTGCGGATGCCAGCGTCAATTCCCTGCCAAGCCCATTACCATTGAGGAAATTGTACAAGCTATAAATGCCCTCGATGGCACTAGGGCACCTGTTTAGGTTGACCTCCCTGGAGCCTTCTATAAAGCCTTTAAGATCTATTAGCTCCCCACCTTTTGGTGCTATACAATGCACCCCTAGCCACTGGCGCCCTGCCTCCATCATTACAAGAGGCTGTCCTTGTCCTCCTGTTAAAACTGGGAAAGGACCCTCATTTATGTTCCTCCTATCACCCTCTATCCCTCCTGAACCTCGACAACAAAAGTTTAGCCAAGGTTCTTGCCACCAGACTATCTCTTCTAATGGACCAGATCATCTCCCCAGTGCAATCCAGCTTCGTACCTCATTGATCCACTTCACTCAATTTCCACACCATCTTTGCTGTCCTTAATAATATATCCCCGCAGTGTCTGCTGAGAAAGCATTTTGTAGTGATGTATTTTGTACTTGTACTTTTATCCTAGTTTTGTCATATATAGTTAACTACTGTTATCCATGTCAGCAGCATTCACTGTTGAAATACTGCTGATTACTCAGGTGATAGAATGTTATGAAGGAGCTCACAGTTGGAGCTGAGACGCACTGAGCCTGGTGGAGTGCCTGTAGTTGTGGCCTCCACACTCATGTAGCTGAGGATAAATAAACGGAATCTTCACACCGCCTCCAGCATCGTTACTACAGTAATTTGGCGACAACTTGAGCTACATGGTGAAACTCTGCGTGCAGTACAACATACACATTTGTTTTTGCCTGTCACAAGGGAACAGTTCTTCACCTCATTTTGCGACAGCGTTGGATACTACTCATACGGTATGGTGCATGACTTTCTTTCATATTGTTTCCCTCGGAAACCTTAATTTGAGGGTTTTGATAACTATTGTACTCGCATTAGCATACCCACTGTTAATATTTAAAATTAGACAACGTCCATCTCGCGCACAGTGTTGCCAGATTTTTAGACCCGTCCCAAGCCCAATGCAGCTCAAATATAAGCCCAAAATAAGCCCAATCAGACCAGTTCCAGCCCAAAAACAAGCCCAAATTAGCAAGTGTCCGATTAAGCGCAAATCGACATCAGAACCAATTTTAACAACAAATATACATTCTATTCAATATACAGATGGTGGGCGGGTGTTAGCAGCAAGGCACATACTTTGCATATGCTTCATTTAAATTGTTTTTATCATTAACATGGCCATGGATGCAAGGCAACAATAAAAAATGTCCAGCGAACTGGTGATTAATGATCATGCTGGAGAGCAGCCCTTTGCCTGTTTGTAGTTTTGAAATGCAGATAGGCTGTGTTTTATTTGGATAGCTCAGTGGGTTACTGCCTTTGTCACAGAGATTCTTGTGTTACTTGCAGTTCAGAAATTACAATCCTAGGACAGTCCTAGGACAGTGACCTATGAACAGTCATCAAAGAGCTGCATACAAACATGGATGGTATAGTTAGAACTTCACTTTTTTTGTGTTACTATACAGTTAGAAATTCCCCAGTCTTTCATTATTTTAATGTTGCTCAAATGAGTTTGGGCCGATATACATTTGTATTAGTAAAGCCAACCCCCAACCACTGGGTATGCTTTAAATCCCGAGTGTGTGCTTTCCCAGCCCAAACCCTCTTAAAATATACTGCCCAACAGTATGGATGACATTTAATTCCTACACCTTGTAATCCTCATTGACTTATGTGACATTCCCTATAGACTGAATGACATACTTGTATGATTCATTGTCTCTGTATATTGTGTGTGTGATGTAAAGTACTGTGACACCCTACACTGATATGAATAGCGCTATACAACAAATGAAATGCATATGATAGGGGGCTACAGAGACATGAAGGGCACTGTTGGAGGTTGGTAGCAATGGTATCTGCTGAAAAAGAGGTCATTGATGAGGCGCCAAAAAAGACTTTCGCACTAGCGCTAAACACGGCCCTGTCATTGCCTTTCTGTTTTCATTTAACTAGCAGTCAGGTCATTAGGGCAACTGTGCAACATATTTTAAAGTGCGTGCTAATTATATTTATTATTATATTCAATGTTTTAAGTTTCAGACATCCCTTTCACTTTCAAATAACTCTCGACGAGCTCTGTGTACACACAGAATTGATCCGTTGGATCAGGGTGACGGCAAGAAAATATAATGTAATCTAGGGCTTGTAGGCTACCACAAGAAGTGAGAAATTGGGCCCGCAGTGGCCCACCCAAATGCACTCTTGGCCCACCCAACTAAAAATTCCTGGAGCCGGGCCTGATTGTGTCATGATGTCTCACTTACCTGGTCGCTGGTGAGTCACGCGGTCACCGGTGGTGGGTGGCTGGCAGACTGGACTGGAAACTAACGCTGCCTGGCAGCAGGCACGGGGCAGTGGCTGGGCCTGGGCCCATGGCTGGGCCTGGGCGCTGGCGGGCCTGGGGGCTCGAGTGACTGGGGCTGGAGTGACTGGGGCTGGAGCTGGAGCGAGGTGGGCCTGGGCCTGGGCCCGGGCGGCTGGGGCTGGGCCTGGGCCTGGGCCTGCTGATGAGTGCACTAGTAGTAGTCGGAGTCTCGGTCTCTCTGACTCGTCGTCGTCTCTCTCCTCACACACAGCAGACGTCACGCCACGTCTTCACTGCCTGCTCTGCACTGTGACTGCTGCACTCCGCACTCGTCGTCGTCATCAGCATCAGCATCACTCAATCGCCGCGCCGAAAAGACCATGCTAACGTCAGCCCCCGCATTCTATGGGAACCGCGGGGGCTGACCTAAAAATAATTCCCAGGGCCGTCATTGGTAGCGTTTTTGCGCGCTACAACATGACGGCCCTGGAGACCCCCCACATTGGCTAATTATTTGCCTTCAGTAAACGAGGTAAACGGTAAAGTTAGGTGGTGCCTGCGTGGTGTCTGGCTCTTCTTGTCGGTGTGACGTCACGTCGTGACTCACAGTAGAGTGTGTGTGCACTGTGCTGCTGTGCAGACTTGGTGGCAGGAGGAGTCAGACTTAGGAGGCAGGTGCCGCAGCCGGGCCCGGTGCAGGCAGCAACAATGTAACAACTAGTCAACTTAGCCAATGGCAACTGCAAATCAAGAATAAGATCATTGACCAATGACTTGCGTTGCCGTTGCCTGGCTTGGTTCGTTGCTACCTGCTGGCCTGAAAAGACGTGCTGCTGGCTGCCTGCTGGCTGGCTGCTCTCTCTGGGTAGGGGGTGGTGGGTGGGGGGGGCTGGGCGGGATGATTGCTCGGGCTGGGCCGCTGGGGCCGGGAGGCGGGGGGAGGATTTAACAACTTTGACCGTAGCCAGCGCCAGTCCGCCCACCGCGGTGCGCAGTTTAGGAAGAGGCAGGCCCCCAACTTAGGACGCGTCACGCGTCACGCGTGCTGTCTGAGCCAGACTGAGCCTGCCTGTGCGCCTGCGCTCTGATTATGATTTGTGCTATTGCCAATGCCAATTTAATGCCAGTCAGTGCGATCTCATGTGGCGATGGTGGGCGCCCGCCCCAGGCCAGTAATTCCCGCACAACTACATAAATCCAGCCCAAAAAGTAGCCCCCCGCCAGGCATGGGTTTTTCCCGCACAACTGGGGAAAAAGTCTCCCAATTGTGCGGGAAATAGCCCAATCTGGCAACCTTGCTCGCGCAATCTCTACAAGTTTACCTTCGTTGTGCAGCTCGCGCGAAGGCAGTGATCACTCTGTGACGTTTTCTCTTCCACATAAGCTGGTGCACTTTGTTCTCTTTGGCAGACGGATCCTCACACAACATCCTCACGTCACGGCAGCCATTTTAAGAATTTGGGAAAACCTGCACTGCTTTCCTCTTCCTTCAAGTTGTTTTCCGACGATACGCACGTCTGTAAGCTGGTGCGTGCGTCTATTGTTCAAGATCCCGTTACGTCAACATTTCAGCGGCAATTTCCTCAAGTTGGGAAACCTGCACCTCATTCTCGCCTCTCAAGCAACACTAGAACGGAAGTGTTTTCTGCGACTCGACGACGACGACACACACGTCTAATTTCACCATTCTAGGCTAGTGCGTGCTATATTATTCAACAAAGACACGCACGTCTTATCTTACTCCAGCACCATTATCTGGTTTGTACTTTTCAAAGATTTCATCATTTACAACAAAGGTAAGATTACTTTATTTCATTCTCTGTGTGTTTCTCGGTGACACACACACCCATCATTACTCTGCTACCATCGACTGTGTGTCATTTTGTTTTTGGTTCTTCAATCAATATCATCAGTGACACGCACACTTTCTTGTATGTCTCAAGGTGATGTACACACCATCTTCTTTTTCATCTTTTGTTTCAGCAATTCTGTTTTGCGGCAATTCTGTTTTGCACCTTGAGACCCTCACGGGTGAGTAGCGCACTCTACAAATTTCTTGATTGATTGTTTATGCCTGTTCATTAATCTTTTGCACTCAACTTTCAAGTGATGGGGGCGTGGCCAGGCTACCGACCAAGATGGATGCGTAGCGCTAGAGCTCCGACATTAGTCTCATCATCCTGTATTTCATCCGTCCTCAAAGCTAGCAATCCTGGTCACTGGCGACCTGCAGTAGTGCCTGCTGGGCTGCAGAGTACTTTCCGGCTACCTCGGTGCTTCGGGGTTGCTTAATGCCTCAGATCCGGATGATTTGCTGTCGGTGGGCTCTGGAGCCGTGCGATACCGAGGGGTGCGGCCGCGTCCTTTGAGGCCTTACACACCCTGAGATCGGCATTTTTTAAGCTGCCGACATCCTGCCTGGGGCTGGTGCCCGGTCCCCGCTGCCGTTGCGGCCTTGGAGGCGACCTCTGCTGCCACGCATAATCGGCGGTGGCCCGGTACCTGGGATGGTATTTGCTGAGGTTCGGAGTGAGCGCCGGTGTGCGGGCTGGGCTGCCTGCAGGGCTCCAAAGATCCGTGTGAGGCCGAGGTGCACCACTGCCATACTCATCGTTTCATCTGTACTCCCTGCGGCCTTCCGGATGACTGCCCTGGTGGGTAAGTGCTCCTTGCTGGCCCCCTGAGGCCTGCAGCCGCGGGTGAGCCCGGGGGCCGGCCGCTTGGCCGAGATACGGCTATTCAGACCCGCTGGGGCACACGACAGGTAGACTGGTGGCTTGGGGGCATAGCGGGAGACGTGCCCAGCAGCTGGTGAGACGCCCGGCTCCGGGCTGTTGCAGGGGCATCAGTTAGAGAGGCCCCACTGGTATTTGGGCACAGGGGTTGTTGAGATTTCCCCTTTTGCATAACAGAGGCCCGGCTCCTGGCTGAAGTTGTTCCTGCGCCATAGTGGCTCCCATGATTGGCTGACATTACTTGATCGCACTCCTGGTACCACACTGCTTCCCGCTGGCAGAATCTTAATGTGCCATGGTCCGTAAAGATCCCAAAAAACGGATCTTACAATTTGCAAAATCAGGTGGCACGTAGGGGGGCTCTGACTGTTCGGAAGAAGAGTGGGTGTTATGTTTCATATAGGTACCCTAATATAGGCCCGGGTAATATCATACACCATCACCTACATTATCCCCCTTATACTACACAGTAACAAGCCTTTAGGATTGAACCTTTACCTAGTTCTAGTCCTGGGTGCAGAAGGAGGGTTTCTCCCTGAACAATAGTGTCCTATAACTTCATCAATAGACTCACACAGTATGAATTAATAAGTGTTCTTGGAAAACAGGCTGGGGCTACACCACCTGAATAATATCCACGTACAGGGTTCATCCCATACGTCATCCTCCAATCGAACAATGGCTAACACAAGAAACAAGGGACAAAGGAACCCTAGATACTTTCTGTATAAATACAGCACATCTTGCTAGTGTTAGAGGGAACCAAGACTTCCAGGCCGACACACTGACCATAGCAATGTGGTTTACAAAAGAATGTTGGAGGCAGTGGCGGTGCGTCCATTGGGGGCGTTGGGGCGTTGCCCCACTAGCCACATGGACGACTGTCACACTAACATTCAATTTAGGATTCAAAATAAATAATCTGAGCGCACTCGCAGTCTGCGGCAACGCTCTAGCTCAGAGAGCTCTACCGGGACAAACCCGAATGAATCGGACATCCTAGAAGGGTGTGGGGGCAGGGCTGCAACAGTGAGTGACAGCGCAGCAGACATAGAGCAGCAGCAGTGTGTGCATGTCAATTTTTGGGCTAGTCATTTTTATGACTGGCCCGCGCATGTGCACACGCAGTAGTACCTTCCCTCCTCCTCCCCTATAGCGACTCAGACTGGCGAAGGACCCGGGCCCCCGGGTCCCATTATGGGCAGGCAGTAACCCTGCTCTTAGTCAATCCTGGCGCAGTGGCGCTGCAAATGCAGCGCCAGGATTGGCTGAGACACGCGCAGCCTGCAGGATGGTGCCGCGCGTGGGTATTGGGCGGCACTGCCCAGTGCCGCACTTGTATGGCCAATCACACTGTGTCTTATGTGAAGCCATGCAGTGGTGATTGGCCATTTCCTCTACGCTGTCGGCACGTCACCGTGCCTGGCACGCCAGTGCCACACGACGAGTCAGAGTCACGAGAGTCGTCGTTGTCGTACCTCACACTCACAGACTGTAGACCTCGTGCCACCCACCGGTGTGTCTTGTCTACACAGTCAGTCGAGTGAGTCAGTCTACACACTTCCCCATTAGATAGCGTAAGTTTTTAACACAGTCAGTGACTGTGTACAGTGCGTGTGCGTGGCATGAATGATGTGAGTGTGTCATGGGCCCAATTGTCCGCGTATAAGCCTGCCTCAGTTAGGCCTCGAGATACGGGATGCTGATTGATGCAGAATCCCTACAGTTACTTGACTCGCTGAATTGAACCTGGTAATATTTTAAAAGCACGCACGCTCCTAATGCCTTCCCACCGATCTATTTTATGTGATCCGGGCCGGCGCTGGGCGTAGCCTCTGGCCGGCCCTCGTAATTTGCAGCTTGTTGTGTTTTAGATTCAAATGTTAGGGTTGGAATATTACAGCTTGTTTTCCTTTTCAAAGCCTTTTGCTTTCCGTTTCAGGCGTGCATTGAATGACTTGTGATTCTCGAACCCACACGCTGTACCGCGGTCCGGAACACACAGTCCTCTGAAACAAGTGACCACGATTTGCAAGTCTTAGTTGCATTT
This sequence comes from Triturus cristatus, assembly GCF_964204655.1. Lineage (NCBI taxonomy): Eukaryota > Metazoa > Chordata > Amphibia > Caudata > Salamandridae > Triturus > Triturus cristatus. The sequence continues at coordinate 78,807,741 of NC_140586.1, read as the reverse complement.
CTGTGAGGCGGGCGAGTTTTGATTCTGATCCATAGATTTGTTTCTGCAGAGCTGCTCTTAATGCTTCTCACGCAACTTGGTTTAGCGTGTTCGGGAGTGCCAGTCCCAACAGCTGACTCAGAAGTCTCAGTGGAAGGCATACTCTTACCCCTCATATAACATTTTAGGAAAAAAACAAGTTTTTAGCGTCTACTGGAGTACAGTAAAGGGAGGGGGCAAAGGGTGGGCAGGGTGAATGCCTTTATATACCAAATATTAAATATGTAATTCAAGGACCATTGAGCTATATAGCCCGAATTAGATTTATCTGAGGTTTGAGTCTGAAGTATGTGTGCCTCCTATGAGATGTCTCTTTCTGTTCTAAGTCAATTGTATCTGTTTAGGCTGTGTTCTATTTATTGTCCAAACTAAAACAGAAAGGTAATGGGCAGAATGCTTGCAAATATGTCAGTGTTTGCAAATTGCTCAGGTCGTCTTCCAGTTCCTTGTTTTTTTCTCTACTTTTCTATTGCTTTTGAGCAGCAGCTCTATACAGAGCACACTTGTTCGTGCCCCTGTAGGAGCATTTCAGTTCAAACTACCAAAGAGGTGAGGATTTAATGCTTGCCACTTCTAATCGCTCTGGGCCTCCTATCAGTCCATTATTTTTCCACTCACAGACTCGCCAGAGTGGGTTCAGTCAGATGCAAATGAGACTTGTTTCTTCTGCCCAAAGCCATAGTTCTTAATATAGTAGAGTTGTTTTACAGTCTTATGCCTGAGCATGGAAGATAGCTTTGCTGTTTCTAGTAGAGTTGTTGGACAGCCTTAGGCCTGACTGAGCATGGAAGATAGCTTTGCTGTTTCAAGATACTTGATAAGGCAGTGCATAATATTTCAAGAAGAGATCTTACGATAAAACTGCAGATTAATGACTCGACTTGTAGAAAGGAGTACACTGGGATCCATACATTTTGTAATTTTCCCCTTGCTTGCTCTAAATGTACTAATTTGAAATGCTATCTGGTTGACTTGTTGAATATACAGAATATAACCCTGCCTGCCCCCTCAGTGCGTTGTTGCGGTATTAGGATGATTCACTCCGACGTTCTAAAAAGGTGCATATGTTGAATGGTGCTAGTTTGCGACCTGTTTAGATGTTTGTTAAATAAAAAAAAATCTTTGAGGTACTCAGAAATGCATTATATCTCAAAAGTCTGTTATGAAGCTCTGTGGTCATACTGAATAAGCAGCTACCTATGTTATATGACATCTCTTTAATAATGTAATAACTGCACTTTCACAATTGCTTTATTAACCTTCCTGCTTTATCAAATTTGCTTGAAAATGCACCATTTTCCCACTCTTTTTTCAAAAATTTCTCGGGGGAGGGGGGACGGGGATCTCCCCCCGAACCCCACTTAGGTTGTTCGGGCTTGCTCGCTACGCTCGCTCTGGTGAAGTATGACAATCATTTTAAGCTTCACCACTTTTAAATGTAACCGTCCGCCACTGGTTGGAAGGTATTCTCTTTGACCTGCTTGCATATATATATATATATATATATATGTTAAACTCCGATAAAACGGAGGTCGTGATCTTCGGCAACCTACATCCAGCATGGTCCCCTACTTGGTGGCCAACCACCTTAGGACCACCACCCCTCCCTGTACCTAAAGCTAGAAACCTAGGGGTCATATTTGATGACAAACTAACCTTCTCAGCCCATACAAATGCCATCGTCTCATCATCTTTTTACACTCTCAGAATGATCAAAAATCTTTTAACGTTCTTCCCCCCAAATGCAGGAAAAACTCTGGTCAGCACGCTTGTAATGTCGAAAATTGACTACTGCAATGGGCTGCTCATTAATGCCCAACAAAAGATTACCAACAAATTACAGATGGTGCAGAACGCCGCCGCCAGATTAATAACAGGCACCCCCAAACGCAACTCAATTTCCCCGGTGGTCCGGAGTCTGCACTGGCTACCAATAACAAGCCGCATCAAATTTAAGGCCCTCTGCATTGCCTTCAAGGCCATCCACAACACTGGACCAGACTTTCTAAAAAAAGCCTTTTGTGCCCATGTGCCTAATCGAACCTTACGCTCCTCCACCGCCAACATGCTGAGGGTTCCCCGCACTTATAAGGCATCCTGGCGTGACAAGATATTCACCATTGCCACTTCCAAACTGTGGAATTCCCTCCCCCTTCGCATTAAAACTTGCCCAACGCTACCTGCCTTCAGGAAACTTATAAAAACCTGGCTTTTCAACCAATGAGCACCCCACTAAACTTCTACTCTCTGCAGTCCGTAGCGCCGAGGCACCCTCGGGTATTTGCGCGCTCTATAAATCGCTAAAATAAATATTTTTTCAGATTAATGATCCCCTGATAAAGGACTACACCAGCACGAAGTGCATTGGGATGGATGGTTCTGAAATATATTTGGAATAAGCATCTCTAGTTATGAGAATAGTGTTATAAATTTGAATAACACTTCGACCTAAAGTAACTAGATTATTAAGACTACTGAACACAATGTGTTGAGCTTGAAAATAAAGACACCTTTGTGAAGAAATTTAAATTATGCTGATGATTTAATGTAATCCCATTTGGGAGGAATCTGTGCTGTGCAAGAAGGGTATATTGCTCATTGTGAGGAACGCTATTTTTGAGTTTAATCATTTACACTCTATGGTCAGAGAGTGATAGATACCCTGCTGCACGAGGCAACTTAAACACGTTTTAACATTCAAGCACAACATTTTTCGGAAATAAGAGTGCGTCTCCCCCCCTACCTTTTTAGGACTTTTAGAAAACTGACAATTTCCTGCCTAAAGCTTTTAGCGCCTTTCTGTGAGTAGCCAGTTACTCTTGGGCTGGTGATGGCTCCCTCACTGGAAAATGGGTATTGAGGCGAGATATTTGACAAAGGGGCTTCCTGGGTGTAGAAGGGAATGGCTGGGGACAGGCTGTGCCATGCACTAATTACCCTGCAAAGGAACCTGCCCCAGCACACACAACGGAAACCAAACCCATAAACGAGGGAAGAACTTACCAGAACTAATTTTGGGGGTAGACAGAGGATTGTCAACCACCCACAGGTTGGCACTGGCTATGATAGTGGCACCATCAGAACCTGAAAACAGAACACTCCTGAACCTAAGAATATTTAGAAGAAGGACTGCCCTGATGTCTGAAGAAGGAGGCCAGCTTGCCTTGAACCCAGGACCCCAGACGTGATTCTAAAGTTCAGTTGGCTGACCTCCTGTTTGCTCTAGAGGGTCACAATAAGCTTCCAGAGACCTTTTGTATTTTCCAGCTGACCAGACTCAACTTGACCTGACCTGGTCTAATCTGCTGACCTCTGTGGGAGTGATTCCTCACCTCCAAGTGCTGTCCTCAAGGTCCCGGACCCTTGACTGGAGTTAGAGTGTACTTCTCCCTGCCTAACTGAAAGTTTCACCAGATCTAACGCAGAGCGGCACAGAGCAACACAGCGCCAAAGACTTAACTTTGCTTCATGAATGGAGGAACCCTCTGTGAGAAGTTGGCCTGATATATGATGTCACTAATTCTAGTGTACACCTTGTATCAGTCCAAACAACCCTTATGGTGATTGGTTGTAAAGTCAACCTTATAGACCAGCTATCCTAGTGGTAGCATGTGTGAGAAGTTGGCCTGATGTATGATGTCACTAGTTCTAGTGTACACCTTATATCAGTCCAAACAACCCTTATGGTGATTGGTTGTAAAGTCAACCTTATAGACCAGCTATCCTAGTGGTAGCATGGACAAGAGCAGTCTTAGGCTAAACTCTGAATGGCATGTGAAGCCAGCTGTGATACCATATATAATCCCTTGAATACCAAATGAAAGGACACCACAACAGATATATATATATATAAAATAAAGTGTATTTATTCTAGTCAAACCCTCAGCACTCTTTATGAGATTCGAGGTAAGTACAACACAGTCTTATTTAAGCATACATTAAGTCACACAGGTAAGTAATACAGTTAGGCCCTAGGGGCCATGCAAACCATATACTAAAGAAGTGGTATAAGGACCACTGTCACGGAAATAGAATAGGCCTAGGCCTAGGGAATCGCTGGGGCTACACTACACTGCCAACAGTTAGGAAGTGGGAGGCCCACGGGATTCTGGTGCAGAGTGGAAACACTCACGCGTAATGCGTAAAAGTCAATAGAATCACTAGCAGTTAGAAATAAGCAGTTTTAGGACACTTCTTGTGTAGCTAGAAAGTCGAGACTCGGAAACTAGACCCTAGGATAGTCAATACCCTTGTGAGCACCGAAGTACCCAAGTTACCTAGCCCACGGGCTGCGGGTGCATAGGTGTGAACTTGCGTCGGGTTTCGTCGTGGACTTCTATGGATGCCTGAAGAAAAGTTGCTGACAGGCAGTCAGTGAAGAGTGTCCGGTGGATCCCAAGGCTGGGATCGAGAAGGAAGGATACCTGCAAGCAGAAGGGACAGAGTCTGGGTCACTAGCCAGTGACCACGTGGAACCAGGAAGGAACCAGGCGATGTCGTGAAGATGCAGGTGAAGAGGTGAAGCTTGTCGCAGCAGCCACGGGTACCAGGAGATGTCGAGGACGACCAGGACCAGGAGGCGAGCTGTCCCACGAAGGCTCTTGCTGTCGGCGGCGTCGAAGTCGAACTAGGACTCACCAAGTCTTGGCATGCGGAACCCACGAAGAATGGAGGACTTGCTTCTGGTGCAGACCAGGAAGGTCTGGGGTGCTTCTCTTTTGCAGAGGAGCGGGAGCCAGTCTGGAGGAGCCAAACCAGCAGTGAAGATTCAAAGGTGTGTCGTCGCAAAGGCCGCTAGCCAACGGGCAAGCAACCGGACAGACGCGGCAAGCAGGAAAATGCAGAAGGGCCCCACGCAGGACTCGTGGAGTGTGGGGGGCTGATCTTCGGTGCAGATGGTGCTTGGGGTTGGGGCTTCTCAATCCCCGGAGCACAACTTCGAGGGTACCTCAGAAGCTGCGCTGGAAGATACTCGCCACTTTTCCCAGGTAGCCGGTCCCACGTCTCTCGTCACCTCCACGGATCTCAGCTTGGCTGTGGATGTGGATCAGGGTCGGAGAAGTCTGGAAGTCAAGGCTCTGGTCGGGCTCTGCAGTTGGTCCCTCGTAGAACTTCAGCAAAGCAAAGGGTAAGTCTCTTGATGGTGCCTGTTTGCACAGGGTAGCCACTGCTTGGCCACAAGGGAGATTCTTCAGTCTTCTTCTTTCGTCGAATGTCGAAGGTCCAGAGTTCTGTTCAAGTTGCAGGTTCAGGATAATCTAATCTCCTGGGGCCCAGCTACCACACGTATACTAATCTGGGGGGCTGGGTTGCCTGCTAGGTCATGCCTTATGGGTGGGACCTGGGAGGGGGGTGGTTACACCCCCTTCCCTTTGTCCAGTTTCGAGCCAGGACTGGGGCTGGAGTGCCCCAGCACCGGTTTGAACTGGACTATGCATGGGACACCTTGTGTGTCCCAGGCAGTGTCTCATTTCTTTCATCCCTCCTTGCTCCAATACACTAAGGCCTGTCTGGGGTGGTGCTCGCACCTCCCAAGGCAGGAAACCTATTGTCCAAGCCTCCCGTGCTGGGATCACTCCCAGCAGCAGGAGGTCAGACTTTTGTCGTGGCAGCAGCATCCATTTTTTTTTTTTTTTTTAAAGTTCTTTATTGTTTTAAAACAAAGACATCCCCAACCCACCCCCCACCCCCTCTCAGACAAAATAGTTCATTATGATAGTATTTACATATGTCAATAGAAAACATAGAGGAAAAAAAAGAGGGTATACATACATATATATATTAAATACTTAATTCAATATCATTAGAATTTTATCCATTGGGTTAGAGGATCCCATATCTCTAATCCTTTTAACCTCCTGTTTTTACCCTTTCTTCTATATATAGCTAGTTCTAGGCTATGTGTCGCTAACATTCGATAACGCCATTGTTGGAATACTGGTGGTGTTGGATCTAACCATGCCGAAGCGATACATAATCTTAAAATTGACATTGAGATCAATATTAATCCTTTTATTTCACTTGGTCGATTATTATCATCAATGCCCAGCAAGATTTCCCCCACAGAGATTTCAATTTTAGTATGAGAGATTTCTGATAAAAAATCAGAGATGTCTTTGATCAGCCCCTGTAGGGTGTTGCATGTGGCGAATATATGTACAATGTCTGCTTTGTAGAGATTACATCTAGGGCATCTTGTTCCCATTCCGGTCCACCATTTTGATATTCTACTTGGTGTATAGTATAACAAAAAGAATGTTTTATAGTATTGTGCTTGTAATCTGGTGGACATTAAAAATGTTTGAGAAAGTTCGAATGATTTAATCACTGTGGAGGCCGACATATCTAAAGTTTCCTGCCATTTTATATAGTATTTATCCATATCATCCGGACATAGGCCCAAGAGATGATTATATATTTCTCCTATTTTAGTCCACTTTCCTTGATTCACAAATTCTATGCATTGAATCTTTTCGAATTTCGATCTGCCACCACCTTTTCTTGATATAAAGTCCCTGATTTGGAGATATTTGAAAAAGTCTCTATAACTCATCATATATTCTTTTCTAATTTCTTCGAAGGATTTTATACCTGTAGATGTAAAAAAACAGCCCAAATGTGTAATCCCTGCTACTATCCACCTTTTCATATATACATCTCTAAATAACTCTGGTAGGTTGTTATTATCTAGTAATAATGTATAGTGAGAAAGCCTTCCAATCCCCAATATTTTACGAATATTACTCCATGCTTTAAGTATTCCTAAGAGAGTTTTGAATCGTACTTTTTTATAGTAACTGTCGTATAAGTGTAGCCAGAGATACCCTCTAGTTTTTTCCCCTAATATTAGTTCTTGTGGTGTTGGGATTTCGTTAGTTGGTCTATTTCTTTGTGTGATGGATAGTAGCTCTCTACAGTATGTCATTATAGTTGACCAATAGTATAGTTTAATATTGGGCAAGGAAAGTCCCCCCCTGTCTTTTGGTAGTGATAGAAATTTGGATGATCTGCGGGATCTCTTGTATCCCCAGATAAATTGCGAAAACATATTTTCAATGCATTTAAACCATTGTGGTTGGAAATCAAGACAGATGGTTCTAAATAGATAAAGGAATTTAGGCAGATAAATCATTTTAATCATGTTGCATCTACCTACAATAGATAGATGAAGATTATTTAATCTTCTTAGATCTTTATCTGTCCGTTGTATTAGTGGATCAAGATTAATTTGAATAAGATTGTCTAGTTTCGCTGTAATATTAACCCCCAAGTATATGGCATTATCCACTACTCGGATGTCATTGATTTTAAGGTTATCATTAAGCACTATCTGTGTTTTGTTTTGGTTCAGCTTATATCCCGAGATCTTCCCAAATATTTCCGCCTCCCTTTCTATGGCCAGGATAGAGACTGTAGGGTTTGACGTTACCACCGCTATGTCATCTGCAAAGACAAGTGTTTTGGTTTCTATATCTCTTATCTTGATCGGGTTGATTATGATATTATTTTCGAGTCTGTTGATAAACGGATCAATGAATAGTGCGAATAGTAAAGGAGAGCATGGGCACCCCTGTCTTGTCCCTCTAGTTATATTGAATTTTCCAGAGGCAGATCCATTTACCATGACTACCCCATGAGGTTTGATATACATCATTTGGATTGCCCTTATAAAGGTTGCCCCGAGTCCAGCTCTTGACATGACTGACCAGAGATAGGTCCAGGAGACCCTATCAAACGCCTTCTCAGCGTCTAGCAGTATAAGCGCCATAGGGTCTCCTGCTACCCCGGTCATGTCGAACAAGGTAATTACTCTTTGTATGTAATCCACGGTGGATCTTCCGGGTATAAACCCATGCTGTTGGAGGGACACTATCTTATTGATGATCGGAGCTAAGCGACTAGCTAGTAGCTTTGAGTATATTTTGGAGTCGCCATTAATCAGGGTGATAGGGCGATAAGATCCGAGTTCTTGGGCCTCCTTATTTTTTTTCAAAAAGACGACAATTTTTGCATTAGACCATGACTCGGGGGGCCGTTCACCTTGAAAGACGTGGATAAATAGATCAGTTAAAATTCTCTTTAGAGGTGAACTAAAGGTGACGTAGAATTCTGTAGGGATTCCATCAGTTCCTGCTGCCTTTCCATTTTTCAAGTTGTTCATAGACAGTAGTATTTCATCCCAAGATGGTAGGTAGCTAAGGCTATCTACATCCTCTTGTTCTACCTTAGTAATAGAGAGTTGATCTAGATATTCATCGATCTTATCTTGTTGTTTACCCTCTTCCTTATATAGATCTTGATAGTATATTTGAAATGCATGTTTTATCTTATTTATATTTGTTGTGAGTCCCTCCCTTGGATCGTTTATTTCTTTTATTATATTGGCAGAGTTTTTTTGTCTGACTTGTACCGCCAGTTGGTGCCCTACTTGCTCACTTAGTTCATATACTGATTCTCTATTTAGTGTTGCTTTAATTATTGCTTTCTCGGTATAGATATCTATGATAGCATTTTTAGCTAATGCCACCTGTCTTATTTGTTCTTCAATATCTTCTCCTATTTGTACTGCCATTGCTAGGTGTTCCTCAGCATTTACTAGAATATTATGGAGAGTCTCCATATGTTCTTTTGCCCTCCTATTGTTATTAAATGAAAACCGAATGGTTTCCCCCCTAATTCCAGCCTTCAGGGCATCCCAAACTACCTCGATCGTAGTGCTACCAAGATTGTCCTCCAAAAATTCGGGTATCCATCTGTTCATATGCTGACAAAACTCTTTATTCAGCAGCAGTGCTCTTTCGAATGTCCATTTTGGCATCTCCCTACCCATTTCACCTTTCTCTAAATTAAGAATTAGGGGGTTATGGTCTGACAGGACTCTTGGTAATTTGTCTATTAAGCAATTTTCTATCAAAGAACCAGACATCAACATATAATCTAATCTCGAATGTTTTAGATGTGGATTAGAAAAGAATGTGAAGCCAGGGTCATCTGGATGTTTGATTTGCCAGCAGTCTATTAAGCCATGTGTTTGACACATCTCTTTAAAGGCCTTATATACTTTTGGTTTTCTACCCTTATAAGTATATCTGGGGTCCGTTGACCAGTTGCATGAAAGGTTCAAGTTGAAATCCCCACAAATGATTATTGGCAGTGGCCATTGTACCAGTTCATTAGAGACAGTTTCCAAAGCACTTACACCCCCTTCCCTTTGTCCAGTTTCGCGCCAGGACTGGGGCTGGAGTGCCCCAGCACCGGTTTGAACTGGACTATGCATGGGACACCTTGTGTGCCCCAGGCAGTGTCTCATTTCTTTCATCCCTCCTTGCCCCAATACACTAAGGCCTGTCTGGGGTGGTGCTCGCACCTCCCAAGGCAGGAAACCTATTGTCCAAGCCTCCCGTGCTGGGATCACTCCCAGCAGCAGGAGGTCAGACTTGTGTCGTGGCAGCAGCATCCATTTTGTGATGCTGGGGCTCTGGTTAACTTTAACCGGGTAAGTAGGTTTCAACATGTCTTCTCCCTCTAGAAGGGAGGGATAATATCCTCATCCCCAGAAATGGGATGGGGGTATTATTCCAAAGTGTTAGACACCTTACACAACATGTTTTGATAAAGCCAAACCATAGTTACCATAACCGTTTAAGATTATAAGGCACTTTAGGAGTATATGGTAGGCTATATCATAGAACAGCTATAAGGACTTGGTTCCGAAAGTTGCAGACAGGCTCAGCTCATGCTAGAGCACCATCTCACATGTTACCAAGCACTCTGCCTCCAGGATTGTTAAGGCCTGCCATAGGAGTGGCTGATAGGTGCACATGTGTCTATATGTAAGTTAGGTATAGGAATACTACACCTAAGCAAGGAGTGATTACACGACCTTGCCCCAGCTGAGTGATCAGCCAGTTGTGCCATAATGGAAGGCCAGGCCAGGGGTGGCATAATACATGCTGCAGCCCCTGGTAGGCCTAGGATACACCTATGCCCTGGGTACCTAAGGTACACTGTACAGGGGCCAATAAGGTGAACCTATCCAAATGGGTTATGCACCTAAAGTACATAGTATTAATTTAGAGAGAGAACAGCAGGGCTGTGGGTCTGATTAGCAGGCCCACAGCCACATCTAAGTCGAAAACCAGTAAAGCAAAAGCAAAAAGTGGGGGTGAACATAGAAAGCAGACCCTACTCTCCTACAGCATGGACAAGAGCAGTCTTAGGCTAAACTCTGTATGGCATGTGAAGCCAGCTGTTATACCATATGTAATCCCTTGAATACCAAATGAAAGGACACCACAACAGATATATATAAAAATAGAATGTATTTATTCTAGTCAAACCCTCAGCACTCTTTATGAGATTCGAAGTAAGTACAACACAGTCTTATTTAAGCATACATTAAGTCACACAGGTAAGTAATACAGTTAGGCCTTAGTGGCCACGCAAACCATATACTAAGTAAGTGATATAAGAACCACTGTCACGAACACAGGATAGGCCTAGGCTTAGGGAATCGCTGGGGCTACACTATACTACCAAAGGTTAGGAAGTGGGAGGCCCACGGGATTCAGGTGCAGAGTGGAAACACTCACGCGTAATGCGTAAAAGTCGATAGAAATGGAAGTTGTTAGAAATTAACAGTTTTAGGACACTTCTGGTATAGCTAGGAAGTCGAGACTCGGAAACTAGACCCTTGGATAGTCAATACCCTTGTGAGCACCGAAGTACTCAAGTTACCTAGCCCACGGGCTGCGGGTGCATAGGTGTGAACTTGCGTCGGGTTTCGTCGTTGACTCCTATGGATGCCTGAAGGAACGTTGCTGACAGGCAGTCAGTGAAGAGTGTCCGGTGGATCCCAAGGATGGAATCAAGAAGGAAGGATACCTGCAAGCATAAGGGACAGAGTCTAGGTCACCAGCCAGGAGCCGGGAAGGAACCAGGCGATGTCGTGCAGATGCAGGTGAAGAGGTGAAGCTTGTCGCAGCAGCCACGGGTACCAGGAAACGTCGAGGTCAACCAGGACCAGGAGGCGAGCTGTCCCACGAAGGCTCTTGCTGTCGGCGGCGTCGATGTCAAGTTAGGACCCAACAAGCCTTGGCAAGCGGAACCCACGCAGAATGGAGGACTTGCTTCTGGTGCAGACCAGGAAGGTCTGGGGTGCTTCTCTTTCACAGAGGAGCGGGTGCCAGTCTGGAGGAGCCGGACCAGCAAGGTGTAATCAAAGGTTCGTCGTCGCAGAGGTCACTAGCCAACGGGCCAGCAACCGGACAACACGTCGAGCAACTCAGGTGCAGAAGGGCCCCACGCAGAACACGTGAAGTGTGGGGAGCTGGTCTTCTTTGCAGATGGTGCTCGGGATGGGGGCTTCTCAATTCCCCAAGCACAGCCTCGAGGAAGCCTCAGAAGTCGCGCTAGTCAGTTACTAGCCACTTTTCCCAAGTCGCCGGTCCCTCGTCGCCTCCACGGGTCTCAGCTTCGCTGCAGATGTGGATCTGGGTCAGAGGTGTCTGGAAGTCTCGGCGCTGGTCAGTCTCTGCAGTCGTCCCTCGTAGGATCAGTCGCAAAGCAAGCAGCGGTCGCTGGATGGTGCCTGGTTGCCCAGGGTGGTCACTCCTTGGCCACAAGGGAGATTTCTTCAGTCTTCTTCCTGAGGTCGAATGTCAAAGGTCCAGAGTTTCTGTTCAAGTTGCAGATTCGGGTTAATCTAATCCTGCAGGGCTCAGCTACCTACTGATATACTAGGCTAGTGGGCTGGGCTACCTGCAAGGTCCCTTCTATGGGTGGGACCAGGAAGTGGAGTGGCTACACCCCCTTTCCTTTGTCCAGTTTCGCGCCGGAGCTGGGGCTGGAGTGCCCCAGCACCGGTTTGAACTGGACTATGCATGGAGCACCTTGTGTGCCCCAGGCATGTCTCATTCCTTTCAGCCCTCCCTGCCCCAGTACACTAAAGTCTGTCTGGGGAGGTGCTTGCACCTCCCCAAGCAGGAAACCTATTGTCCAGGCCTCCCTGGCTGGGAGGGCTCCCAGCTGCAGGAGGTCAGACTCGTGTCTGTGGCAGCAGCATCCATTTTGTGATGCTGAGGCGTTGGTCAGAGTTAAACAGCAAAGTAGGATTTTAACATGTCTCTCCCTCTAGAAGGGGGGAATAATATCCTCATCACCAGAAATGGTATGGGGGTATTATTCCAAATTGTTAGACACCTTACACGACATGTTTTGATAAAGCCAAACCATAGTTACCATAACCGTTTAAGATTATAAGGTACTTTAAGAGTATATGGTAGGCTATATCATAGAACAGCTATAAGGACATGGTTCCGAAAGCTGCAGACAGGCTCAGCTCATGCTAGAGCACCATCTCACATGTTACCAAGCACTCTGCCTCCAGGATTGTTAAGGCCTGCCATAGGAGTGGCTGATAGGTACACATGTGTCTATATATAAGGTAGGTATAGGAATACTACACCTAAGCAAGGGGTGATTACACGACCTTGCCCCAACTGAGTTATCAGCCAGTTGTGTCATAATGGAAGGCCAGGCCAGGGGTGGCATAATACATGCTGCAGCCCCTGGGAGGCCTAAGGTACACCTATGCCCTGGGTACCTAGGGTACACTGTACAGGGTCCAATAAGGTGATCCTTACCAATTGGGTATGTACCTAGGGTACATGGAGTCCATTTTAAAGAGAGAGCAGACAGCCTGAGACCCTGAATGGCAGGATCTTAGGCCAACTAAGTCGAAAAACCAGCTAGACACTAGGCAAAAAGTTGGGGGTAACCATAGTCAGATATCCACCTTCCTACACCCTCAAACCCTCATCCAGAAGTGTCTGAACAACATGAACTTAAGTGGCTTCTCCTTTTAATTGTCATTATCGACTTAATGCTTTTTCTTTCTCATTTGGCCCTACCTTACGTTCATGAGCCTCATAAAAAAATAAAATAAAATAACAAAGTGCCACTTTGCATTACTGTCCAGATTCACATAATGTTGCCCTCCCCCATGAAATAAAGTAGACTGTATTCCTTCCCTCTTCTGTTCACCCTACTTTGATGTTATTTTTCAGATGTCTCTGTTCACATTCTAACTGTCCCTGTATGTCACTGTTTGTTAACATAGGTATCTGAAAGAAACACGTTAGTTAGATTCCTCACCTTAGAATATCCCCAGGCGTCAGGCTGGATCCGGAAAGATTTTTCGTCAGCAATACCCCTTGCGCGTCGCTAGGCGTCGTCTGCGGCTCCGCGTCCGTCATCGGCGTCGTGCGCCGGAATGACGTTGTCGGAGTACTTAGACGCCACCCTCGCGCGCTGACGTCAGTTCTTCTTTTTTCCGCGCCAGACTGCGCCGATCCGGGAAGAGCTTACCCCTTAGTCAATTTTTTACTAAACTTTTTAACTCTTTTTGGTCTTTTGTCGACTCAACTCTGGTGCTGGTAGGATTCCTGGATTTAAGGCCTGTGACGCCTGTCATCGCCTGATGTCGGTGACGGATCACCATCGCCGGTACCTTTACTGCCTGGGGGCCGACCACGACGCGGAGTCGTGCCCCGACGGTCAGGCCTTGACCTCGAAGGCTAGGCGGGAGCGGTCCCGTAAGCTTCTCGAGCTTCGGCACTCGGCTCCGCGCCGCTCACGGTCCCGGTCCAGGAGGAGGCCCAAGGACCGGTCGCGGAGCCGCAGTCATCATCATCGCTCGTCGGGCTCGAAGTCTTCGGGTAAGTCGAAGCGATCCAAGAAGTCCAAGAGGGGACACCGCTCTTCGGACTCCCCTCGCCGGTCGCGCGACTAGGCCGAAGGTCAGGGTGGTCCCACCCCCGCGGCTCCGCTGGAGTCGCAGGAGCCGCGTCCGTCTCCATACCCGCCGGTCCCTGGGACTGACGCGACTCCGGCGGAGGTCAGTGCCTTCCTCTCGGCTATGAGGGGCCTGGCTCTGCCGTCGACGCCTGCCGGCGCGCCTTCGGGCCCCGCGGGCTCGACTGGGTGACCTTGCGTGCCGGCGGCTCCGGCCCCGGCGCCGTCGACGACTTCGGTCCCGACGCCGCAGGTCCCCGAGAGATCCAGCCCTGGATCTCTGTCGGCGCCGGTCGACCTCACGACGCCTCTTCCGCCGGTGCCGACACCGGTTCCACCTCCGGCGCAGTCTCCGGACGACGCCGTTTCCCGGTTTAGCCCCTGTCCGGACCCGATGCCGGCACGGCGCCGCTTGGCGCCGCAACCGACGTCGATGGATGAACGTTTCATCTACCGTCCGGCTCCGATCGTTCCTCCTGCTTATCAGTAATCAGGTGACGGGGGCGACTGGGAGGGGTCTGAGGACCCTATGGCCCTCCAGGGTCAACTTTCACAGGACTGGGCAGATGAACTGGGGGATGCCAGTGGTCTGGACACTTCGCCGGACGCTGGCTTCATCTCTCCTCCAACTGTGGCTTCGGAGGAAGGTGCAGCTTTTTCCGTGGTGCTGCGCAAGGCGGCCGAAGCCCTGGGGCTCGAGGTGCCTGCTGTGGCCGTGAGGACTAATATCCTCACAGAGGTGCTTCAACCGTCAGCAAGCTCCACAGAGCCTCTGCTGCAGTTCAATGAGGCCCTCGTCGACGTTCTGCAGGGCACTTGGTCCAAGCCCTCCACAGTTCCTCCTGTGGATCGGAACGTGGCCCGGCGCCACCGCCCTGCTCCGGGCGACCCCAGTTTCCTGTCCCAACACCCCACCCCGAGAGCCTGGTTATCCAGGCCTCCACTTCCCAATCCTCCTTCCCGTCCGCTCCTCCGGATCGGGAATCCAAGAGGCTGGAACAGTTCGGCAAGAAACTGTTCTCTTCCCTGAGTTTGGGCCTGCGGTCTTTGAACACCGCTTGCCTCTTGGACCGTTTCTCTCACTCTTTGTGGGATACGGTGGAGGACGTGCTGCCACTGTGTCCGGTGGAGGCCCGGACACGTCTCTCCCAGGCACTTGCTGACGGGCGACATGCCATACGGTGTGGACTTGACACCACGGACTCGCTGGGTAGGGCTATTTCCACAACGGTGGCGCTCCGGCGCCACGCCTGGCTGAGGTCCACGTCTTTTTCGGGGGATTTCCAGAGTACCCTCATGGATATGCCCTTTGATGGCGCTCGCCTTTTTGGTGAGAAGGCGGATAGTGCGCTGGCTCGTATTAAGGACTCCCGGGCTACGGCCACGTACTTGGGTCTCTCGGCCCCACGGCCACACACTTCTGCCTTTTGCCCCTTTCGTGGCCAAGGAAGGGGCGCCTCCTCACGTCCACCTAGCCACCGGCCGCAGAACCAACCTGCACGCGGTCGCGGACGTGGGTTCCGCCATGGCGGTTCTAGAGGACAACGCGCCGGTCAGTCCACATCCACCCCGGCAGCATCCGCCTCAAAGCCTTCCTAGTCCGAGCTTACAGGCCCATTCCACGCCAGTGGGCGGCAGAGTTCGCCATCACCTGCTCCACTGGCGCTCCATCACTTGGGACAGGTGGGTGCTGCAAATCGTCCGAAGGGGCTACTCCCTCCCCTTCGAGACTACCCCTCCAGCCATGCCACCGCAGTGCCACCATATATCGGAGGATCACTTGACTCTTCTGCGGGAGGAAGTTACGGCCCTCTTGGCCACAGAGGCCGTCGAGCGCGTTCCTGGTCCAGAAGTAGGCCGTGGTTGCTATTCCCACTACTTTCTGGTTCCCAAGAAGGGCAAAGGGGGCCTACGCCCAATCTTGGACCTCAGGAGCGTCAACACCTTCCTCCGGAAGGAACGGTTTAAGATGCTAACTTTAGCTCAGGTTCTGGCTGCCCTCGACCCTGGAGACTGGATGGTAGCGTTGGACTTGCAGGACGCCTATTTTCACATCCCCGTCCTGCCGGCCCACCGGCGTTACCTGCAGTTCACGGTGGGTCAGGAGCACTTTCAGTTCACCGTGCTCCCCTTCGGCCTCACCAGTGCCCCTCGGGTGTTCACGAAAGTGATGGCGGTGGTCGCAGCTCATATGTGCAGATCGGGGGTTCCAGTCTTCCCCTATCTCAACGACTGGCTGTTGAAGGCGGGCTCGCCCCAGCAAGTCGTCTCCCACCTCCAGACTACGGCCGACCTCCTGCATTTGCTGGGGTTCTCCATCAACGTGCCGAAGTCACACCTGAGTCCCTCCCAGAAGCTCCTCTTCATCGGAGCGGTTCTCGATTCGGCGCAGTTCCAGGCTTATCCTCCAGGACAGCGGGTCCGGGATATTCAGTCTCTGATTCCCATCTTTCGGCCTCTATCCTGGGTTTCGGTCAGGTTGGTGCTGCGGCTTCTGGGGCTGATGGCCTCCTGCATCCTGTTGGTGCATTACGCCAGGTGGCGAATGCGGGCTCTGCAGTGAGACCTGAGGTTTCAGTGGCCCAGCATCGAGGCAACCTGTCCGACCATGTCTTGATCTCAGAGGGCACTGCGAAACAGTTGCAGTGGTGGCTCACGGACCGCGATTGGGTCAGCAGCAGATGCCTCTCCCTACCCCAACCGGAGCACATAGTAGTGACGGACGCGTCCCTCCTGGGATGGGGGGGCCACATGGGAGAGGCGGAGATCAGAGGACTCTGGTCTCCGGCGGAGACTCCACTCCATATCAACCTTTTGGAGCTGAGAGCGATCCGGCTTGCACTGAAAGCCTTCCTTCCCTCTGTCCGGGGAAGTGTCGTGCAGGTGTTCATGGACAACACCACCGCCATGTGGTATTGCAACAAACAGGGCGGGGTGGGGTCGTGGACGCTTTGTCAGGAGGCTCTGCGCCTCTGGACCTGGCTGGAACACCAGGGCATCACCCTGGTGGTTCAACATCTGGCGGGCTCTCTGAACGCCAGAGCAGACGAACTCAGCCACCGGTGCATGATGGATCACGAATGGCGTCTGAACTCGGACGTGGCGCAAGGTCTCTTTCTGCAGTGGGGAGAGCCTTGGTTAGATCTATCCGCAACCGAAGAGAAGGCGCAATGTCAGCAGTTCTGCGCGTTGGAATTTCCAAGGCAGCACTCGCTCGGAGACGCTTTTCGTCGCGAGTGGAGTTGCGGTCTGTTGTACGCCTTTCCGCCTATACCACTTCTGCCCAGAAGGCTGAAGAAGATCAGGCGCGACCGGGCCCAAGTTATCTTAGTGGCTCCGGATTGGGCACGAAGGTTCTGGTATCCCGAGCTACTCAGTATGTCCATCGATCCTCCGATACGACTGCCTCTTCAGGAGGACCTTCTGTCGCAGCAGCAGGGGACGGTCCTCCACCCGAACCTGTCCAGCCTCCACCTCCATGCGTGGAGATTGAGCGGCGGCAGTTGATGCCATTTGACTTGCCTCCTGAAGTCTGTGATGTCATTCTGGCAGCCAGGCGTCCCTCCACAAAGACGGTATACGCCTGCCGGTGGAACAAATTTGTGGCATGGTGTACAGCAAAGGCTGTGGATCCCCTTTCCGCCCCTCTTTCTGAGGTTCTACTCTTTCTTCTTTCTTTGGCCCAGCAGGGCTCTGCTCTGGGCACCTTGAAAGGTTATCTTGCTGCAATCTCTGCCTTCTTACGGCTTCCTGATCAGCCTTCTCTTTTCAAGTCCCCTGTTGTTTCCTGTTTTCTCAAAGGCATTACTCACATGTTCCCTCCTGTCCCCTTCGTAATGCCTCAGTGGGACTTGAATCTTGTTCTGACCTTTCTGATGTGTGCTCCTTTTGAGCCTCTTCACAATTGTCCCATTCGTCTTCTGACCCTGAAAACTGCTTTCCCGGTAGCTATCACCTCGGCTAGACGGGTGAGTGAGCTCCAGGCTCTGTCATCTAAGCCTCCCTTTCTTTCTGTTCATCCGGACAAGGTTGTCCTCCGGCCTCGTCCTTCTTTTCTACCGAAAGTGGTGACCCCATTTCACCTCGGGCAATCTGTCACGTTTCCCACCTTCTTTCCGCCTCCGCATCCTTCAAAAGAGGAAGAGAGGCTCCACCGTCTGGACCCAAAACGGGCGCTGTCCTTTTATTTGGACCGCACCAAACACTTCCGGGTGGACTACCAACTTTTTGTTGGATACGTAGGAGCTAAGAAGGGGAAAGTGGTACACAAACGGACCATCTCGCGGTGAGTCGTGTTGTGTATTAAGCTTTGTTACTCCTTGGCAAAAAAGGACCCTCCTGTTGGGTTGAGGGCCCATTCCACCCGGGCCACAGCGGCTACTACTGCCTTGGGCCGGGGAGTTCCCTTGCGGGACATCTGTCAGGCGGCGACGTGGGCTTCACTGCACACGTTTGCCAAGCACTATTGCCTGGACAGCCAAGTCCGGAGAGACGGCTTCTTTGGCCGTTCTGTTCTCCAGGACTTTCTGGTGTGATCTTGGTTCGCAGACCCACCACCAGGGTTGGTATTGCTGGGGTATCTATTCTAAGGTGAGGAATCTAACTAACGTGTTTCTTTCAGATGAACAAGTTACTTACCTTCGGGAACGATGTATCTGTAAGAAACATTAGTTAGTTAGATTCCTCACCGACCCACCCATCCTTCCCGTTCTGCGAACTGACATCTAGGGTTAAGGTTATCCTTTTCAGGGCCCTGGATTTTTTGGCACCAGTGTCGGTCCCTTGCATGGCTCTGCATTCCTGGCGCGGAAAGCTATGTACAAGAACTGACGTCAGCGCGCAAGGGCAGCGTCTAAGTACTCCGACGACGTCATTCCGGCGCACGACGCCGACGACGGACGCGGAGTCGCAGACGACGCCTAGCGACGCGCAAGGGGTATTGCTGACGAAAAATCTTTCCGGATCCAGCCTGACGCCTGGGGATATTCTAAGGTGAGGAATCTAACTAACTAATGTTTCTTACAGATACATCGTTACCGAAGGTAAGTAACTTGTTCGATAGTTATTCTGTTGCCATGTAAATATCTACTACCATTTGAGGTACACACTTTACAAATCCCTGCAATATAATGAATAAATAAAATAACCACAGTCTTCAGACAGAGGGTCTCTCATAGGGTTACGCGGATGGCTTGGTGTGTGTCCACGGTGTTATTAATCTACCTTGGAACACATCCAATGTTCTTTTTGGAGGATTATTTTACATATAGAGTAAGGATTATATCAAGACTTGTTCGGTATGTGCTCATGATAAGACTTCTCACCATACACTGTTAGACTTTCTTCAGTCCATGGTTATTTTTTCCTAAGCTGTGGCATGCAGTTACTACTGAACTACTGACTTGACTGTGGAACTTCCATTTTAAGAACTTTTTTGTAACTGTTGATTTGTGATCCAAAATGGCTCTTTTAAATGACTGCAGAGGATCCATGTAGCACCACACCTGGCACGGGTTTCAATTCCTCGTGTCTTTCTGTCTTCACAGGTAACCACAATAGTTGTTATAAGTAGGGGTGGGCGGAATTTGCGAAATTCACTTTCGCAAACTATCGCGAAAATGCTGAAAATCTCCGCAAACATGCAGAAATATCGCGAAGACGCAGAGGTTTTTTTCCCGCCTGTTCGCTGTATTTTTTGCGTGATCGCGGCTCGCCAACTTACCCATGCGGTTGCTCACGGGCGCGGCCATCTTGTTTTCACTTGTCCCGCCCTCTCGCGATGCTTACTTCCTGTTCCGGGTCACGCAATGCATGTTCGCGCCCGTTCGCGGTAGATATTTCCTTTTCGCGAACGCTTTTACTTGATCGCGTTGCTTTTTGCTTGCTCGGGGAGAAAATATCGCGTGAACTTGCGTACGTGGTCGCAATGGGCGCGGCCATCTTGTTTTTCACTCTATTGCATGGTTCTGGGGCCTGATTTTGAATCCTCCCTGCATCTTTTCAATCCATTGTTTAAAGCCACTTTTTTTTATCTTTCTTATTTATTATTTCTCTAACTATTTTCCTGCTTCGATATTTTTTGTTTTTGTCTAATTTTGTTTTGTTTTTTAGTTACCTTATCACTCTTTCTATTACCTGCCATTTATTTCCTTTACTTCTTTAATTTTATTACCTTTTCTTTCCTGCCCCGTCCCAGAACCATGTCAAAGGGTAGGGCTGGTCGTCGCTGCCAGAGCCGCGACCGCCTTCCTTGCGGAAAGCGGCGCCCACAAGGGGTGCAGGCACGGGCCTTTTTGGGGAGGTGGAGTTGGCTGCACTCATTTTCTTTGTGCAGCGCCACCTACCCTCAACCCTGGCAGCAGGTGGCAGGCCTGGGTCCGGGTACGGCCTCCGGGAGCGTCGGCAGCGGTGGGGGAAGGTGCGCCGGGCAGTGTTACGCTGCTCAGGGGTCCGGCGCACCCAGACGCAGCTGACGCACCGGTGGTCCAACATCCTGGACCGTGAGCATGACCTGCTGGACCTGCTAGGAGTGGAGGTCCCGGGTCTTGGTGAGTAACTATTTAATTATAACTACTTTGTGTCTGTTCTTCTGCTCTGTGTTATATATTGCGAATATCTTTTTTTTCTTCCAACCAGCTAGAATGTTGCTGCTTACATTCCAGGTTAATTACATTTAAAAGTCTTCTGTGATTATGACACAGGTGCTCCTCCGCGCTACTACTAATCTTACTTGTTTGCAACTTTGCGTTTGCGCTGGCTTAGCGTGATTCTGTAAGAGTCTATTTTAGAGAAATTAAGTTACGTAATGCTACAGTGACTCTAGTCCACTCCTTACTTTGTCCTGTCACTAAGAGATAGGGGCGGATTGATACTTAGGTTTAGGTACTTTGTATGAGTTTCTAATTTGTTAGTGGTATGCGTGATGCTCCCTCAGTTACGTGACGTGCTGCTAGTACACCAGTCTTTATTAGAACCTTTTCTAGTTTGTTGAATGACTGGTGGTAATTGGATTAGCACTAGCAGAACATCAGCATCAATCAATCAACCCAAAATTTGGTGTATACAAAAAATGTAGTCACGTGTCCTCCATTTGACCATATGCATTGTTGAGAAGTGGAAATGCATACTTAATGTACAATTGGCATGCCTGGAATAGGTGGGCTAGGTCGGGTGGTACGTCGTACTTAGGCTTAGTTGTAACTTAGTATTCTGGAATCAGAATGGAAGACTGGATTACTGTTGATAAATAGTAACTTAAGTAGTCGATCCGCGAATCCCCCGATACTACTTGTTGACCAGATGAGATCGATCAGTTTAGTTATTGCAATTGTTGTTTACATAAGTGTTTTTTGACCGTTCTTTAAAAATATTTTATTTGTTTGACACCATCCATCAATGTTTGTCTCCTTCTTATATCGTTCCTGTTCATCAGCACCCAGGGGCAGACAGACAGGGAGTGGGCAGTCGGCAGGACAACAGTCAGAACACCACCACCAGGAGGAAATCAATGAGGGCTTCTCTGCTGGCCCCAGTAAGTCTTCTTGTTTTTAATAATATTTCTTATTCCATAACTTTTACTGCACCATATTTTTCACAAACTATTGTTTCAGTTTCCCAATGCTATTTTTTACCAACAATTATCCTTCGATCTGTACGGTTTCAAAAATCTTGTTATCCCTGCCTCTGCTATGATGACTCTCAGTACTACTACTACTATCAGTCTGTCTGTACTGTAGTAGCTAAGCTTGCCCTGTTGGCCAGTGCCACTCTTTATTTGGAAGGGTGTAATAAAACTCAGATTCACCAGTAGCTCTAGCTATTGAGTCCAGTCCTTTGGGTCGTCCTCTTGTTCTAGTCTTATTGATCTTGAGTCTTTGTTAATCTTGAGGCTTTGACAATTCACAGCAACAAATGCCCAACCAGATTTATTACTATTTTGATATGATAGCCTATAGGACATACTACTACTGTTGTAGGGATCTTGCACATACAGACCTTTACAAAAGGAAATAGGATGTTGGTGATGGTAGGTTGGACCTTCCTCACACACCTCAATCAGAAATTCAGAACCCACCACAATCCCCTGCTCGACTATAGTACTGTCTTGTCATAACTATTAGGTCTCCGAACCCTCCCCCCAAGATACCCAACAAGTAGACAACCCAGAACATAACACACCCAACCTCTCAGTCGTGGAAGCAATGCACATGCACACCCTTCCTTTAATTTGCTCACTCGTGTAAGTTAGTCCACACCAAATACCACCAAGTCTATGTAAGTTCAAAATGTTTATTTTGACTTGAGAAGCTCTGTACATTGTTCTATTATATAATGCAGCACCAACCGGAAAATCAATAACATTAAAACAATAAACATTGTTACACTTACTTACAGTTGGGTATTAAATCATGATAACTGAACAGTGGTGGAAGGCAGCACCACCATCCCCTAGGAATTTAGTTTATATAAATTTATAAATGAAGATCTCTGAGTGAAGAGACCCCTCACCTTAGAAGAACCTAGTACTGGTAGTTGTTGCATCATTCATAAGCTCTGCAAAGCTCTGGTTCGTAGAAGAGAATCTTCCGTCTGTAATGCGAAAAATGAAATGGTGCACGTTAGTATATTGCAACTTGCAAGCATTTCTCAGCCGTGCCAAAAAGTGTAGCATTTATTGATAAGCAATATGGACTAACAGTACACCAGTACTTCATAAAAAAGTGGCTTGTTCATGTTTTTGTTGACCGCTTGTATGCAGCGCGTAGACAGTAGCAGTGTGAGGCAGGTCATGTGGGCTCAAAGGTGTCTTATACAAAAAGCTGCAAGGTAACGTCACATGTGCAAAAATAAAAGACACAAAGGTAAAATGGTTGCATGGCTCGGGCTAACTAAGCAAAGGCTAGAATGATCCTAGGGGGGACCATATATAACTATTAGTGTTTACTCTACTACTACCTGATTTGTACTAGTGATGTATGTTAGTATTAACTCATTTTTCAACCTTGCTACTGATCAATAGGGGGAGGTGTATATGACGCCTAATAAATGTGTAATGTTTTCTAGGCGCACTACCGACCACCATTGCCGGGGCCAGCGAAGGCGACGCGGAGGGAGAGGATGCGGCAGTTGCTGCAGATACCGACTATGGAGCGGTAGGGGGAGTGGCAGCACCAGTGGCGGGCGGTGGTAAGTTAGATTCATAATCGTTAACTATTGTTGACAGTACACTCACTGCAAGGGTGTACTGTATGTATACTGTACTGTTGAGACTTAGGGCCCCATTAGGATGGCGGGCGTATTGCCCCTGCCGGGCCGGCGGTATTTACCGCCGACACCGCAGGGGCAAACCACCCGCCATCCCTGTAGAAAAGAGTCAGACATGTCGACCAGGCGGAAAAGGGTTCAATATGGTGGTGGTATCTCTCTGAACACACCTCCAGCCATATAATCTGCATTTTGGAATGCCTTTGCGTGGCGGCATTACCGTCCGCCACGGAAAGGCATGCAGACATTGCAGAGTATGGTTGGGGGCCCCCATGGAGGGTACCTATGCTATGGTACCCCCCTGCCTTTCAAAGCAAAACTTGACAGGCTCCGCGCGGGGCCTGTCATGTTGTGCTTGGAAAAGCAGCACAACATGTATTTTTAGCATTGCTTTCGGCACAGCCAACAAGAATGTAAAAAAACCAGGATGCGCCCGCCACTGTGCCGGGCGCATCCTCCTAATTGTCCCCACGGGACCCCCACCCTTTTTAGCGTGAGGGCCCGCCATCCGATGTCCTAAGTAAGTATGAGTTGTTGTGAACGTTTGAAGAGTGAACTAGAAGACTAGAATACCTTTAATTGGCATAGGAGCGGGAGTATTGAGTAACCAATGGCCTCATCTATCTGATTTCAACTCCGCTTTGAAAGTTTTATGGAGAAGATCACCTGGTGCACTGTTCAACTAAAAAGTGAAAGACGGGTGGAAGGAAGAAGGACGGGCGAGATTTAAAATGTTATGTACTACTGTGGCGTGCTTTATAGTGCTACTCTACCATGCCACTATGTGTATAAATAATTAACTTGTCTTACTGTTTTTCTAAGAGTATATTTTACAATTGTCTTGTTTTTTTTTTTGTTGATACACAGCTACTCCTAAACTCAATCGTAAGGAGTTGGCCGCCAAGGCCATGCGCCGGAAGCTGGAGGCAATCCAGCGTGAATACCGGCGGCTGGTGGTCTTGGCAGAGGAGGAGGAGGAGACTGCAGCAGCACTTGAAGCCGTCTCCAGTGCTCCGGGCCCCAGCCACCGCCCTCCAGCGGTACAGCGCCACCATCTGGCGGCTGCCCACCGCCACCGCAATGCCATCTCTGGTGCCCCCCCCCCACTGAGGCTGCAACTGCCGCGCCCTCAGACGCATGGTTGCCCGTTTAGAGGAGCAGATGCGTGTCCTCCTTCAGTCCCGCCCCACACCTTAGTCCCTGTCTTCTGCCCCTTTTTTAATTCTTGTTTGGGTGGGTGGGAACTGGTTTGGGTGTTGGGTTTTTGCTTTTCGGACTACTATTTTCTCCTGGACTTTCCTACGGACATTGGTTGGGGTTAGGGAGGGGGGTGGGTCAGCTTTTGTGGGTTTTTAGTTTATTTTTGTTAGGGCAAATTAAATATATTTTTCTATGTTACATGCAATGTTGTTAATGTTTTGTAGGTGGGCTTACTGTTTTACATCACACTGTTTCCTTGCTGGTGCAGGGCCGCCCATAGCCAGTGTTTGATTTAAATAATTGGCTGACTGTGTAAGACACAAACAGATAGATGCGACACCCCTCACTGATTGACTTGTCCTACTAGTACTTTCAGTCTCTCCTCTAGTCTATGCATTCTTTATCTGGACTCAAAGGGGTGTGTGAAATTGAATTCATGGAAAACATGTCCATTATTAATTCTGCCTCCCCCAAACTTCTCTCTTACCTGTGCTTGATGTTTAACTTAGGCACAGCAATGGCTGCATGGTGAAGATGGTTTCTTTTTTCTAACATGCCATGATTGGGGTGGTGGTGGTAGTATAGTAGTAGTAGTAGACACTGGCAGGGCAGCAGCATTTGCAAAAAAAGAAAAGGAGACAGTCAATCGCCTTTGAGAGACTGTTAGAGGAGTAGTAGAATGAAGTACAGTACAGAACTTACCGAGCAACAATAATATGCTAAAATATTTAACAACAAAACATAATGGTGGTTGGGATAGCCTACTAGACAGAGTTACAAACTATAGTTGTGTCGAGTCACTTGACTAGGCCTACAGCCTAACAGTTATTGCTATGTATGAGAAATGACAACAAACAAATCCAATCAATGCCGGCAATTAACCCTGAGGTATATGTTCCTTTGTTAAATAAAATAACCTCTAAAATATACTACTCATGGGTGGGCAAGCAGAAGAAGATCATCGCCCTGCCTTGAAATTGAAGTACTGTTGCTTTCGCCACATCCGCCCCAGCAAGCGTGTGAATAAGTATTGGTGTACATTTAATTTAGTCACACCTCGACAATAAGTCACACAGCCGGGGGAAGAGGGTTAGGGTTTGTTGAATGGATGGGAAGGGGGTTTTGGGAAAGGTTTGACAGTGAAAAACAGTATGCATTGACAATATTTGAAGACTACCAAATCCATATGTTAAGGGAGAAAAAGAAAATGCATGCATGATGAAGAGAGAGCCGGATTACATACACTTCTTGTTCTGTTGTTCCGGCCTTAATACTTTTACAGATAGCAAATAAAAATGTTAAATATTGGTAGGGAAGAATCGTAAACAGAGGGCAAACCTAATGATGATAATAACAACAACAAGAACACACTGTTGTAAAGATTGTAGACAAAAAAATGATTCAAATTATTTAAAAGAAGATAAAAGTTGATACTGTTACTGTGTTATCCTGGTAAAAAATGTGGACTGGATTTGCATCTCGGCATTCCTCTTGGTCTTCTCGTCCATCAATCTTGGGTGTGTCGCCACTCGCCACTGCCCGGCTGGAAAAGAAATGTCAATTTATTGGTAAGGTAAGTGTGCATTGTAATGTTTTCCCAAGTATAGGGCAAGACCCGGCCTGTAATTGTAGATGGAAAAACAAAGGGGATATTGAGAAACAAAGTTGAAACAAATGCACAAGTTATGGTGTAGTGCAACAAGAACATTTTCCGAGGTGGCATGTATGCATCATCTCTACTCTAGTCTGTTTCCAGCATTGACCTTCAACAATAACAGGAGAGAGCAGGCCCACAGTGACAGGCCTGACGGCACGTTGCTTAGCAGTGGCACATCCTACGTTTAGACTTTAGAGTACTTTTTTTTTTTTTAAAGAGTTGGACAAAGGCAAAGCACATTATCCATTCCAAACATAGCATTTTACAGTTTAAGTTAGTAAATCAATGCACCGCAGTCATCCCACCGCTACACTCTATTCCACTCCTACACAGACATTTGGGTCTGCTGTGGTTGTTGTTGACGTGTTTACCTTTAGGTTTTTAAGTTTTATGCCACTCATGAAACGTCCTCCTGATTTGTTATTATTCCATCAATCATCATCTCCGATACTTGTACTAACTG
Organism: Triturus cristatus; assembly: GCF_964204655.1. Lineage (NCBI taxonomy): Eukaryota > Metazoa > Chordata > Amphibia > Caudata > Salamandridae > Triturus > Triturus cristatus. The sequence continues at coordinate 78,781,324 of NC_140586.1, read as the reverse complement.
ACTGTGAAGATCGGCCTGCAGTAGAAGTAATATTGTTATTACACAACAAGAGTAGAAATATTATTGACTTGAGTCAGTCTTTAGTGTGTACAGAAAGATAGATTACTAGTACACTTTGACTTCACTTTGTGTACAACAAACAAACAACGAAAACACAAACACCAATCGCTCAGAGTCAGGTGTCCAATGCATGCCATTAATTGTCATTACCTGTTCCTTCTCATCTTAAGTTAACGGGCCGTCTATTTCGCCATCATCATCATGGACGGTGCTGTTGTGTCAATCATACTCATTGCGCAGATTGAGTGAGTCCCCTTCCTGTATTGAATTAAAAGCAATGTATCACCAAGCTGCAGGTGAAGTACACATTTCTTAATTGCAACAAGGGGAAAATTCACCTTGAGTTAAGTTTAGTGTGTACTGTAGAAAGATGATTAGTGCACAATTACATAACTTCATGCACAACAAACACAACAAAATCACTCAGTCTGCGACTCTGCGTCCAATGCATGGCATCAATCATTACCTGTTCCATCTTATTTTCAGTTAATGGGCACTCTCTCTCGGCTCTGAAAGGAGGATAGCTATAGTAGTCATCTGATTCATGCTCCACTTCTTTTGGCGGGAGTAGGAAAGTTTTAATTTTTTCTTCTATTTACCATCATCCAATCATTATCATTCATGAGGGCAATAGATTTGGGCGGGAGATTCAGTATGATGGAGCGGAGGAGCTGGATTCGGAGGACTGTACTGTCAAATTGCAGACACCTGAAACTTGTATATTAAATAAGAAGAGTAGAAGACGGTGGTAATGGATTTGTTGTGATTCACAAGTTTGTAACCGGAACGGCAGACACACAAATAAAGGGGGAAAAAAGGGAGGAAGACAGTAAGTGCAAGCCTAATTGTCAGGGAAGTATAGCTCGTCCTCAAACTCTGGGGGGGTCAGCCAGTAGTAGGTAATCATGTGACACACTACTTCCGTCACCTGAGCCGCTCTCCTCATCTTCCTCCATTGATTCATGTATTGTGTAATTCGGTGGTATGAAGTGCTGATTCATTTTGATCATTGTTAACCTCTCCACGTTTTAGGGCGAGAGACTGGTCCTTCTCAATGTTACAATGGAACCAGCAGCACTGAAAACACGTTCGGAAGAGACACTTGCGACAGGGCAAGCCAGATAGCTTATCGCCAGCCTGCTGAGCAGTGGCCATTCAGACCTTTTCCTATACCAATACTGCAATGGGTTTTGATCAATGTACACCCCTGTTGGGTCGTCCAGATAGGCCTGGACCATCTGCTCAATGTTCATTGGTGCTGCTGGTAAGCTTTCGGGCCTCTGTGCGTTAGCACTGTGCTTATTAATGCCGAACTGTACATACCAATCGTCTAACGATTCTACTGGGCCTAATGATCCAGTTATTGTTGCTGTTGTCGATAGTGATGGTGAGTGTTGTGATCCAAACGCACTGCCCTCAGCCGACGAGGTTGCACTTGAACCTGCATGCCCTGCTGCAGTACTTCTTGTGGGTTGATCTTGCGGGCTTTTAATTAGCAGCCGTTCGTTTTCCAACTTACCGGCTGCCTCAGCTATACAAGTTTTGTAGCGGGCAACATAAATCTCTGAAAAAGCAAAGAATGTCTTCAGTCCATATTTTGCACGTGGATCCAGAATTGTGGCACAAATGTAATGTTCTTGTGACAAATTTTATTTTCTATCCTTGTATTTTCAGCTAAGCGACGGGCTAAGCTCTCCACCAAGTCATAAGCTTCCCTTTTGTCCTCTACACCTTTGTATGATTCAGAAACCTTCTTCAGCTGATGCTCTAGCATTTGCAATAATGGGATAGCTTGGCCCATTGTACAGTCCTCCTTGCTGACTTCACGTGTGAAGACCTCAAAAGGACGAAGCATCTCAGTCAGTCATTTAATTAGGCTCCATTGCTCCATCTCAAGGTTCATGCCTTTAACATTAGCATCCCCTCTTTTCCAGACATATTCATGGAGTGACCTGTACTGCTCATACAGACGATCAAGCATGTAATACGTTGAGTTCCAATGTGTTGCCACCTCCTGGATGGGTGCCTTGACCGGCATCCTATTTTCACGTTGGATGATCCTCAGCTGCTTCCGAGCTTTAAAAGAATGGCTGAAATGAGTGCATATTCTTCGGCAGATGGCCAGTAAGTTGCTGACTATGGGTTCTTTTTTCAGAAAGTCTTGAACTATAATGTTTATGCAGTGCGCCAAACATGGAACCCTGAAATAGGAACCAAGATCCATGGCCTTAAGTACATTACTGCCATTGTCTGTGGCAACAAAACCAATACTAAGCCCTCTTGGGCGCAGCCATTCAAAAACCTTGCTGCGAAACTCTTGCAAAATGTTTACAGCCGTATGAGATTTCTCCATGGCGAACATGGCTACAGTTGCATGTTTCCGAGTACCTTTAAAAATCGCAGCTGTGTCAACAGCACCTCGTGCAGATAGCTTATCTCTAACCCCCACAAAAGAGACCCAGTGTGCAGTGATGTGTGGCTTGGCAACTGGTCCACATGTCTGTTGTCAGGTGGATATTGTGAACAGCACTCTGCTGCAAAGCTTGTCCAACCAATTCCAGCACATCATGATGTAGTGCCAGAACAGCAATTCTTGCGAAATAGGACCGGCTGGGAACCTTCCATTTAGGGCAGATGGCTGACACAAATTCAAGGAAACCCACCCCTTCCACAAATGAAAAAGGAAGAAGGTCCAGCGCTAACATTTTAGCCAGCTTCACATTGTACAACCGTGCCGTTGGGTGGTTGCGTTGGAACTGCCCCTCCAACCTAAGCATGCTCTCAATGGTAGGCTGGATTACTTTGCTTTGTGGTGCTGTTTTCATTAACCCACTTAGGCTCAACAACACAGTTTGTCTCATTGCGGTACTCGGTCGCCTTGGTGTCTCAGCCTGACTCTGAGTATGGCTCTTACTGCGGTGCCACTCAGATGTTACTGAGGAGGATGTGGGCAGTACCACTGCACTACTGAGGACAGGGCTAGAAATGCCTCCCTCTTCTTCACCTTCCACCGCAATAATATCGCTCCCTAATTCTTCCTGACCAACTTCAATGGGCTAAGTTTTTCTACTTTCTTTTAACTGAAGTAGGTGATTCTCCCACACGATAGTGTGGTGTATTCTGAGATGACTTGCTTGGACTCCAGTACCATAGTTTGTACCAAGCTTACCCCGCCGAACACCTTGCTGACAAATTGAGCATATAGCAACGTTCTCCTCCTTGGTGCTAACAGAAAAGAAGTCCCAAACTGGGGAGGAGAACTTTCTGCCACTGCTGGATGTGCCACTTTCAATACCAGATGAACTGGAGGGTGTGCTTGAAATGTGACCCTGTACACCTACACTGTGACTTTTACTACCACTACCCACTGAGATGGTTGAGCTGGATGTAGGTCCCTGCCGGGCCTTGGAAAATATGGCAGCTGGAGGTAGTGGTGGTGTAACCTGTGTTGGTGATATCCGTGCTACATCCCGCTCAGTAGCAGCCTTTCTGGATAGGGTGAGAAGGTTGCTCTCCAATCCCTTTGGGGCAGGAGTAATGTGCGTGATGACTGGCTCGTCTTCATCAACATCCCCCCCCTCTTCTACATCTACCTTCATAACTCTAAGTTTTTCTGGGACCTTCCTTTTCAGAAGCATTGTCTTGTGGCGTATATCACTCTCAGACTGAGCTGGTGGGTGCCAAGTGGCATCACAATCATCAGAAGCGGGGTTTGAAGAAGAAGATGATGGACTAAGCCTCATTTTCCTTGCTGGTGATCTGGAAGGCAATAGATCTTCTGAAACAGTGGTTTGACTTTGCTCCACTTTGTCTGCAGGAAGCTCGATTTCCTGAAATGCCCCTTCGTCAGGAGCAACAACTACTATGGTGGGCTGTTACGGCTGCTGCTGTTCTTGTTGCGGCTGCTGCTGTTCTTGTTGCGGCTGCTGCTGTTCTTGTTGCGGCTGCTGCTGTTCTTGTTGCGGTTGCTGCTGTTCTTGTTGCGGCTGCTGCTGTTCTTGTTGCGGCTGCTGCTGTTCTTGTTGCGGCTGCTGTTGTTCTTGTTGTGGCTGCACACTTACCTGCTGAGTTTGCGCCTGCGTTGATTGTGTACTACTTTGCGATAATGACATTTCAACATCGCTGCTTGTTAGTAGACTGGCTACCTCTGCGACACTAAAGCCCTTGCCTAGGTTGGTGGGGTTGGACCGCTGGTGCTGAGGTGCTGCTCCTAGCTTGGTTCCCGGACAACGCTGCTGCAGGCGTAACTTTTTTGGTGCCAAAAAAAACAATGGCCCGCACACCACCAGTCGTGTTTTTTTTTTTTAATTTTTACTTTTTTTATTGGCATTTGTTAGTACAGTTGTTACATATCAGTATTTGACCGCATTAACATGAAGAATGTGTGTCCAGTCAGGTGATATCAATCTTGACATTTGCGATTACTTCGGCTTCAGTTATATGCAGTATGTAGTGTAACAGGTGGTTGCCAAATCAAGAACAAACCGGGGGGGGAAATCAAACTAGGGGTTGTCATGGACACCACCAGTCGTGGTTAATGGCACTTCCTTTTTCTGTTTCTTCTTCTCACCGGCAACTTTCTTGGTACTGGACCTGGTACCTTTCTATGGGGCCATCTTCTTCAGATGTCAGGCAGGATGCAGATGCACAACAAGTTCTGGTCACACGTGGATGTGATGCGCAGCAGGACTTCTGGCTGGCTGGCAGTACAACGGGTAGCCGGGTGATGCTGATGACACCTCCTCCTCTGGCTTTTTGTGCACCTAAAAGCAAATAAGCCAGGAGAAGAATGTAGGAGAGTAGGGTCTGCAATCCTATGATCACCCAGATTTTTTTGCTGTTGCTTCATTGGTTTACGACTTTCCCTGGCTGTGGGCCTGCCAATCAGACCCACAGCCTAGCTGTTCTCTCTCGAAATTAACACACTTGTACACTAGGTGCATCCACTAATTGGAACTGGGCCGCGTTGTCAGTCCCTGTATCAGCATACCACAGGTATCCAGGGCATCGGTGTACCCAGGGCCTACCAGGGGCTGCAGCATGTATTATGCCACCCCTGGATGGCCGCCCAAATCTGACACAACTGGCTGCACGACAGCTGGGGCAAAGTGGTGTAATCACCCGTTGCTGTAGGTGTAGTATTCCTATACCTAACCCTAGAATGGACACATGGATTCCTATCAGTCACTCCTATGGCAGGCCTTATCAATCCTGAAGGCAGAGTGCGGGGAATCATGTGGGATGGTGCTCTGGCGCGAGCTGAGCCCGTCGACGGCTTGCGGTACCAAGTCCTAATAGCCGTTCCATGGTGACGCGTGCCAACTACTTTAAAATGCATTATAATCCTTGCGGTTATTCGCTAACTTTGGCATCGCATCACCCACACATGTCGAGTAAGGTGTCATACGAATGGGAATACGAACCCCTCGCCAATTCTGGCGACGGGGTTAGCATTCCCCCCTTTTAGAGGGGCACGACATGGAAGTAACCTTGAACCCCGGTTAAAAGTTGACTCAAGCCTCAGCATCACAAAATGGATGCTGCCACCAGACACAAGTCTGACCTCCTGCTGCTGGGAGACCTTCCAGCGGAGGGAGCTTGGACAAAGGGTTTCCTGTCGAGGGTGGTGTTAGCACCATCCCAGACAGGGTTTGTGTATCCCAGGTAGGCAGGGCTGAAAGGAAGGTGATTGCAAGTGGCACCCCGGTGCTCACTGTGCATAGCCCGGCTCAAACCAGTTTTCGGGGCAACCCTGCCTCTGGGCTGGGGCGAAGCCGGACAAAGGATAGGGGTGTAACCACCCCCCTCCTGGCCCTGCCCATAGGTAGGACCTAGTCACGGGCCAGCCCCTTTTCCTAGAATAAAGGTAGGAGCGAGTCCCCTTCCCAAATTGGATAATTCTGAATCTTGAACTACTTTCCACGAAAGGAACTCTTGACTTTTTCTGAAGATTCTCCCTTGTGGCTAAGGAGTAGCCACCCTGCACCAGCAGGCACCACCTAAGCGCTTGCGGTTTGCTGTACGTCTCTCCCACGGATCAAGACTGCCCAGCTCGACGAGACCCGGGTTCCCTGCCATCTCTGACCTCTACCTACATCGTCAGCCCAGCTGAGAGTCGTAGGTGTGACGAGACCTGCGGGACCGGCCATCTTCAGAACCTGCACGACGCTTATCTAGCACGCCCACCGAGGGACCCTCGAGTGAGTGTAACTAGGGTTTGAGAAGCCCTAACCCTGAGCAGCTCCAGCACCGAAGTCTGCCTCCCCAGCATCCACGAGATCTGCGTGGGGGCCCTTCCGCTCCTTGCTGTTCACCGCGTTGTCCGGCCACTCGCCGACGGGCTTGTGGCCCTCTTCACGACGCACCACGACAGTCCTTCATCACTGGTCTGGTTGCTCCAGACTGGCACTTGCTCCCCTTCAACAGAGGAGTACCTCGGACCCTCCTGGTCCACTCCAGACGCCATCTTGACTCCACCGCGTGGGTTTGCCACTGCCAAGACCTGCTGCCCCACTCCTGGGCCCAGCATCGTCGACAGCAGACACCTTCGTGGGACAGCTCGCCCTCCATCCTGGTCGCCGCCGCGCCTCCTGGTCCGAGGAACAGCCGAGTCCGACGTCATCCACTCACCTGGTCGAGGTGACTTCAGCCGGTACCTTCCTGGTACCCACACGATCGCTGGCTAGCGGTTGAGAACTGAGTCCCCTCTGCTTTCAGGTTTCCTTCATCACCGATCCAGGCTTGGATCTCGCTGAACATCGACACTGGTCACCTGCCAGCAACTTCTTCTTTCAGGCTCCTGAGACTACAACGAGGACCCCCGACATCTTGCCGAACCTCACGCAGCCGCAGCCTCTGGGCTAGGTAACTCGAGCATTTCGGTGCTCCATCGCAGGTTCGCTCTACAAGTGTCCAGTTCCTTTTTCGTTTAGTCCCACTGATCGGATCACTCCGGAATCAGTAACTCCAGACTCGAACCATTCGCATTTCACTGTTAGAGTAGATGGTTTCTCGTGCCCCTCGGGCATTTGTGTAAATTGTGCAACTGAAGTATTTTCATAAGAGTTTTGTAGTGTGCTTAGCTCCCTGACTCATAAAGAGCCAGGGTAGTCTTGTTATAAATAAATATCCTTTATTTTCATAACAACTTGTGTGGTGTCCTTTCACGTGGTGTTCAAGGGGTAAATGTGGTGGTAAAACAGCTGGCTTAACACGCCCTCTAGAGTTTAGCCTAAAGACTGCTCGTATCCACGCTACTAGGATAGCTGGTCTATAAGGTTGACTTACAACCAATCATCAATAAGGGTCGTTTGGAATGATACACAGTGATCACTAGAATAGTGAGCACTACATATCAGGCCAACTTCTCACATTGGTGAGCAGCGGTTGGGATTTGAGCTTGCTGTTGTTTTACCACACACGTATCCTAAGAATATCAAAGTGAAAGATCACATAAGTACCCAGGTACATATAACTTAACTTAGAATACTCTGAGTTCTACTGAACCAGCTGTTGTAGTGTAACAGGGCTTAGCACACCCTGACTACAACTCTTAGCAAGGGATCAGTAGGTAAACACATAGTGTAGGTAGGTGCATCACTTACACCTCACTAGAAGCATGTCGGTCCACGGAGAGTCTGCGGAGACTCCCTTAGTGGTCAGTGACCCTCCACAGGTCGTGTCACGATATGCAGCTCTCAGCTTCAAGGAGATGAGACAACTGTGTGCCTCCAGGAAGCTAAACCAGGGTTCTAACCCTACCATGGCATTTCTGATAGGTCTCTTAGAGACGTACGATGCTAGGAGGTCCTCTAACACAGGTCCCCCCAATGCTGATGGGAACATGCCTCCCTTAGAGGGAACCCTTGGTGACCCAGACCTCGACCTCCATACAGAGGAGGAAGACGAGGAGGAGTTATCAGGAGACGAGGCAAACAAAGGTCCAGTGGTAGTCGGCAGGCTTACGAGGACCAACTTAAGCAGGCATGAGAATGGAACTGGGGGAGCCCCGGGCCCACGCTCAAGCAAGCCTAACATTGGGAACGGACGAGCTAGGTCTCTCTCCAGAGGCTCTAACAGATCTGTTCGTACACATGTCTCTCAGGCATCTTCTCAGAGAGGAATGACGTCCCCTCAGAGAAGGGAGCATGAAGCGAAGATGAGGGAAGTCAATCTGAGGATCGAGCGGGAAGAACTTGCCCTCGCCAAAGAAAGACTTGCCTTGGCCCGAGATCAGAAATTAAGTGGGTTAGATCCCACTGGTGGCAGCATTCTGATTAGAGAGAAAGACAGGGGTATAGACACTAGACACCTGAGTAAAATAGTGCCCCCCTTTAAAAAAGGGGACGACATCCACAAGTGGATAACTGCTTTGGAGAGGGCTTGCACTGTCCAGTGCGTCCCCCCAAGTCAGTGGGCAGCTATACTGTGGCTCTCCTTTGAAGGTAAAGGACGAGACAAGCTCCTCACTACGAGAGCTGAGGATGCTAACAACTACCAAGTCCTGAAGAATACACTGATTGATGGGTTCGGCTTAACCACCGAGCAGTACCGGGTGCTGTTCAGGGACACCCAGAAAATTCAGTCTCAGGATTGGACTGACTTTGCCGATTGTGCCACTAAGGCTTTAGAAGGCTGGTTGCTGGGTAGCAAGGTTACTGATTACACAGGATTGTACAATCTTATCATGAGAGAACAGATTTTAAACAACTGTCAGAACCAATTGTTGCATCAGCACCTTGTCGACTCGGATCTGACCTCTCCCCAAGAATTGGGAAAGAAGGCAGACAGATGGGTCAGAACAAGGGTCAAGCAGAACCAGACTCAGAACCAGGGTGGTCAGAAGAAAGCAGACCAGAAGGGTAGTAACAAGAACAAACAAAATGACCAGAAGTCTTCGACAGGTCCCCAACAAACCAAAGAGGGTGGGGGTCAGGCTTCACAGAAGAAGAAGACTCAAGAAGGCCCGTCAAAAAGGTGGTGCCAATACTGTAAAAGTAAGACTCACTGGTTTAGTGAGTGCACCAAGAAAGGAGAGCAAACTCCTGCCACTGCAGCCCCTAAGGCACCTGCACCCCCTAGTACAGTCAGCAGTGGTAGTGTGCCTCCCAAGGCATTAGTTGGGTTAACCTTGGGAACCGAGGGGAGTGACGACTTAGTCAGCACGCTCACTCAGGCCGTCCTTGTCTGTACAGGGGATATGGATATGTCCCCTGATGCCAGTCCCAATACTTTGGGCAAATACAGACAGACACCTTTGATCAATGGAAAAGTGGCTCAGGCCTACAGGGACACTTGTGCCAGTGTCACCATGGTGACGCCTAACTTTGTGGACCCTGGACAGATCATGCTAGGTACCGATTACCTAGTGACCAATGCCAGCAATGTCACTACCAATCACAGTATGGCAGTTGTTGATTTCTCCTGGGGAGGGGTAAGTGGCCCGAAAAAGGTGGTGGTTAGTTCAGACCTCCCCGTAGAATGTCTGTTGGGCAATGATTTGGAAACGTCACAATGGTCAGAAGTGGAGCAGAGGACTCACATGGAAATGTTAGGCTTGCCAGCACATGTCCTTGCTGTGACCAGGTCACAGGCCAAAAGATGCCCCACTGAACAGGTGCTGGATCCTGGAAGAACGGACCAGACACCTTCCAAGAAAAGGAGCAGTAAGGGTAAGGCTTCGCCTTCCCCCTTGCCCCAGGTCGTGGATCAAGTCTCTGAGGAGGCTGACCTTAAAGAACTGAGGGAAACTGAGCCGAAAGAGCTTGAACCTGGTCAGGTTGAGTTTCTGGGCTCAGGGGGACCCTCCAGGTAAGACCTGGGGAAGGCACAGTTAGACTGCCCCTCACTTGAACCCCTCAGACAGCAGGCTGCTGCTGAGGCTGCAGGGAACACCACAGGTACCCACAAAGTGTACTGGGACGATGGACTCCTGTACTCCGAGGCAAGAGACCCCAAACCTGGCGCGACCAGGAGGCTGGTCATCCCCTTGTCTCTGAGAGGTTTCCTTCTTACCTTGGCCCACGAGATTCCCCTTGCAGGTCACTTAGGCCAGAATAAGACTTGGGACAGAATTGTTCCACACTTTCACTGGCCCCACATGCCTGAAGATACGAAGGAGTTTTGCCGCTCCTGTGTCACTTGCCAAGCCAGTGGTAAGTCAGGTGGCACGACAAAGGCCCCCCTCATACCACTACCGGTGGTGGGGGTACTCTTTGAACGAGTGGGGATCGACATTGTCGGACCAATGGAACCCCAGACAGCATCAGGGCACAAGTTTATACTGGTGGTGGTGGACCACGCCACCAGGTATCCTGAAGCTATTCCCCTTAGGACCACTACAGCACCTGTTGTGGCACGGGCCCTAGTTGGAGTGTTCTCCAGAGTGGGCTTCCCTAAGGAGGTTGTCTCAGACAGAGGTGCAAACTTTATGTCGGGATATCTGACTGCAATGTGGAAGGAGTGTGGTGTCAACTACAAGTTCACCACACCCTGTCACCCGCAATGCAATGGGCTTGTTGAGAGATTCAACAGGACCCTAAAAGGGATGATTCACGGACTACCTGAAAAGCTTCGGCGGAGATGGGATGTCCTGATACCCTGCCTCTTGTTCGCCTACAGAGAGGTCCCGCAGAAGGGGGTCGGCTACAGCCCTTTTGAGCTTCTGTTCGGACATCCTGTAAGGGGACCCCTTTGTTTGGTAAAGGAAGGATGGGAGAGACCTCTCAGAAAGCCGGCATCAAACATTGTGGACTATGTGCTCGGTCTCCGCTCGCGGATGGCGGAGTACATAGAAAAGGCATCTAAAAACCTTGAGGCGAGCCAAGAATTACAAAAAGCTTGGCACGACCAAAAGGCTGTCCTGACTGTGTACCAGCCTGGACAGAAGGTGTGGGTGCTGGAGCCAGTGGCCCCAGCAGCACTCAAAGACAAATGGTCTGGGCCCCACACGATCATTGAGCAAAAGGGAGAGGTCACCTACTTGGTAGACCTGGGAACTCCCCGGAGCCCCCACAGGGTGCTCCATGTAAACCGGCTCAAGGCATATGTCGACAGGGAGGGCATGGGCTTGCTCATGGCCACAGATGAGGGACAGGAGGAGGAGAGTGACCCTCTCCCGGACCTGCTCTCTCAGAACCCTGACGATGGGTCAGTAGATGGTGTTGTCTTTTGTGGCAGCCTCTCTGGACATCAACAACAGGATTGTAAACAGGTTCTTCAATCCTTTCGACATATGTTCTCTCTGACGCCCAGTCAGATTGGTGTACCCATGAGGTCGACACTGGGGACAGTCTGCCCGTAAAGAGTAAAATCTATCGACAGCCTGATCATGTCAGAGACTGCATCAAGACAGAGGTGCAGAAAATGTTGGAGCTGGGAGTCATTGAGCCCTCGGACAGCCCCTGGGCTAGTCCCGTAGTTCTCGTGCCGAAACCTCACAACCAGGGCGGTAAGAAAGAGATGAGGTTTTGCGTGGACTACAGAGGCCTCAATGCAGTCACTAAGACTGACGCCCACCCGATACCAAGAGCAGACGAACTTATAGACCGGTTGGCTTCGGCCAACTACTTAAGTACGTTTGACCTGACAGCTGGGTATTGGCAAATCAGGTTAGCTGAGGAGGCCAAGCCCAAAACAGCATTTTCTACCCCGGGTGGGCATTATCAGTTCGTGGTAATGCCCTTTGGTTTGAAAAATGCACCTGCCACCTTCCAAAGGCTGGTGAATCGAGTTCTCACTGGGTTGGACGACTTCTGTGCGGCGTATCTGGACGATATCGCTGTCTTTAGCTCCACCTGGGAGGATCACCTGGTCCACCTGAGGAAAGTGTTAGAGGCCCTGCAAAAGGCAGGCCTCACTATCAAGGCCACTAAGTGCCAGATAGGGCAGACACAGGTTGTATACCTGGGCCACCTTGTAGGTGGAGGCCAGGTTCAGCCATTGGAGAGCAAAATACAGGCCATCCAGGACTGGGCTCCTCCAACCACCCAGACTCAGGTTCGAGCTTTCTTGGGCCTGACTGGTTATTACCGGAAATTTGTCAGAAATTATGGATCCATTGTGACCCCGCTAAACGACCTGACAAGTAAAAAGATGCCAAAAAAAGTTCAGTGGACAGCAAGCTGTCAGAAGGCATTCGATGACCTAAAGCAGGCCATGTGCAGGGCACCTATCCTAAAGAGTCCAGACTACTCCAAACCATTCATTGTCCAAACAGACGCTTCGGAGTTGGGTGTGGGAGCTGTTCTATCTCAGCTGAATTTTGATGGTCATGACCAGCCCATAGCTTTTATTAGCAGGAGGCTGACCCCCAGAGAGAAGAATTGGTCAGCTATTGAGAGGGAGGCCTTTGCTGTGGTTTGGGCCCTGAAGAAGTTGAGGCCATACTTGTTTGGCACTCACTTCAAGATTCAGACCGACCATAAGCCCCTCTTGTGGCTAAATCAAATGAAGGGTGAAAACCCCAAACTACTTAGGTGGTCCATTTCCCTACAGAGGATGGACTTCACAGTGGAGCATAGACCTGGCACTGATCATGGCAATGCAGATGGGCTCTCCAGGTATTTCCACTTAGAGCAAGAAGACTCACCTGGCCAAGGTTAGCTTATTGTCCCAAAGTTTGGGGGGGGGGTCATGTAGGAGAGTAGGGTCTGCAATCCTATGATCACCCAGATTTTTTGCTGATGCTTCATTGGTTTACGACTTTCCCTGGCTGTGGGCCTGCCAATCAGACCCACAGCCTAGCTGTTCTCTCTCGAAATTAACACACTTGTACACTAGGTGCATCCACTAATTGGAACTGGGCCGCCTTGTCAGTCCCTGTATCAGCATACCACAGGTATCCAGGGCATCGGTGTACCCAGGGCCTACCAGGGGCTGCAGCATGTATTATGCCACCCCTGGATGGCCGCCCAAATCTGACACGACTGGCTGCACGACAGCTGGGGCAAAGTGGTGTAATCACCCGTTGCTGTAGGTGTAGTATTCCTATACCTAACCCTAGAATGGACACATGGATTCCTATCAGTCACTCCTATGGCAGGCCTTATCAATCCTGAAGGCAGAGTGCGGGGAATCATGTGGGATGGTGCTCTGGCGCGAGCTGAGCCCGTCGACGGCTTGCGGTACCAAGTCCTAATAGCCGTTCCATGGTGACGCGTGCCAACTACTTTAAAATGCATTATAATCCTTGCGGTTATTCGCTAACTTTGGCATCGCATCACCCACACATGTCGAGTAAGGTGTCATACGAATGGGAATACGAACCCCTCGCCAATTCTGGCGACGGGGTTAGCATTCCCCCCTTTTAGAGGGGCACGACATGGAAGTAACCTTGAACCCCGGTTAAAAGTTGACTCAAGCCTCAGCATCACAAAATGGATGCTGCCACCAGACACAAGTCTGACCTCCTGCTGCTGGGAGACCTTCCAGTGGAGGGAGCTTGGACAAAGGGTTTCCTGTCGAGGGCGGTGTTAGCACCATCCCAGACAGGGTTTGTGTATCCCAGGTAGGCAGGGCTGAAAGGAAGGTGATTGCAAGTGGCACCCCGGTGCTCACTGTGCATAGCCCGGCTCAAACCAGTTTTCGGGGCAACCCTGCCCCTGGGCTGGGGCGAAGCCGGACAAAGGATAGGGGTGTAACCACCCCCCTCCTGGCCCCGCCCATAGGTAGGACCTAGTCACGGGCCAGCCCCTTTTCCTAGAATAAAGGTAGGAGCGAGTCCCCTTCCCAAATTGGATAATTCTGAATCTTGAACTACTTTCCACGAAAGGAACTCTTGACTTTTTCTGAAGACTCTCCCTTGTGGCTAAGGAGTAGCCACCCTGCACCAGCAGGCACCACCTAAGCGCTTGCGGTTTGCTGTACGTCTCTCCCACGGATCAAGACTGCCCAGCTCGACGAGACCCGGGTTCCCTGCCATCTCTGACCTCTACCTACATCGTCAGCCCAGCTGAGAGTCGTAGGTGTGACGAGACCTGCGGGACCGGCCATCTTCAGAACCTGCACGACGCTTATCTAGCACGCCCACCGAGGGACCCTCGAGTGAGTGTAACTAGGGTTTGAGAAGCTCTAACCCTGAGCAGCTCCAGCACCGAAGTCTGCCTCCCCAGCATCCACGAGATCTGCGTGGGGGCCCTTCCGCTCCTTGCTGTTCACCGCGTTGTCCGGCCACTCGCCGACGGGCTTGTGGCCCTCTTCACGACGCACCACGACAGTCCTTCATCACTGGTCTGGTTGCTCCAGACTGGCTCTTGCTCCCCTTCAACAGAGGAGTACCTCGGACCCTCCTGGTCCACTCCAGACGCCATCTTGACTCCACCGCGTGGGTTTGCCACTGCCAAGACCTGCTGCCCCACTCCTGGGCCCAGCATCGTCGGCAGCAGACACCTTCGTGGGACAGCTCGCCCTCCATCCTGGTCGCCGCCGCGCCTCCTGGTCCGAGGAACAGCCGAGTCCGACGTCATCCACTCACCTGGTCGAGGTGACTTCAGCCGGTACCTTCCTGGTACCCACACGATCGCTGGCTAGAGGTTGAGAACTGAGTCCCCTCTGCTTTCAGGTTTCCTTCATCACCGATCCAGGCTTGGATCTCGCTGAACATCGACACTGGTCACCTGCCAGCAACTTCTTCTTTCAGGCTCCTGAGACTACAACGAGGACCCCCGACATCTTGCCGAACCTCACGCAGCCGCAGCCTCTAGGCTAGGTAACTCGAGCATTTCGGTGCTCCATCGCAGGTTCGCTCTACAAGTGTCCAGTTCCTTTTTCGTTTAGTCCCACTGATCGGATCACTCCGGAATCAGTAACTCCAGACTCGAACCATTCGCATTTCACTGTTAGAGTACATGGTTTCTCGTGCCCCTCGGGCATTTGTGTAAATTGTGCAACTGAAGTATTTTCATAAGAGTTTTGTAGTGTGCTTAGCTCCCTGACTCATAAAGAGCCAGGGTAGTCTTGTTATAAATAAATATCCTTTATTTTCATAACAACTTGTGTGGTGTCCTTTCACGTGGTGTTCAAGGGGTAAATGTGGTGGTAAAACAGCTGGCTTAACACGCCCTCTAGAGTTTAGCCTAAAGACTGCTCGTATCCACGCTACTAGGATAGCTGGTCTATAAGGTTGACTTACAACCAATCATCAATAAGGGTCGTTTGGAATGATACACAGTGATCACTAGAATAGTGAGCACTACATATCAGGCCAACTTCTCACAAAGAACATCAGTGAAATGTTGCATTTGTTATTGTGGTTCAGTTACTTAGTACTGTACTAGTGCAAACAAAAGATAGTCTAGCCATTTAGGACTTTTTTTTCGACAAGGGCTATTTTTATACTACTGTGTACAGTCACACACTACACTCTCAAGAGGGATAGGAAAGTAAATAAGAACCACCAAAATAAAAATGTAATGTAAGTGGGGTGGACCCTATTTGCCATTAAATTATTTGAGCATCTCAGCATCCATGGAGCTGCTGCTGGCAAAGGGGGTGGATGGATGGAAGCAGTAAGCCAATAGCAAAACCATGCAGGCCTATATGGCAAAAGCAGGACAGTAATAACTCCCAACACAAAAAAGGCCACCAGCCACATGGACACTCACAAATCACAAACAAGCATGGGGCCTGGGAAACACCAGGAGCTGACAAAAGGCCTATAAAAGCCAGGTAAAGGATGCATGCTAAAGCATACTGCTCTGCCTTCTTAATGCAACAAAATGCAAATACGAACATTCACAGTCCCCAAAAAGGACTGCTGCAGGGTACATGCATCGCACACCAACACACACCAGACACACACAACAAAAGCATGTCTTTAAGGCAACTAACATCAGAAAGCCCACCTCAAAAAAACACACTTCCCCAACTCAATCCTATGCCATCCATGCCCTAAATGATGTCTAAATTCAACAGACCACACAGAAAACACATGATTAATAAAGCTTCGGCTACCTGCTCTGATCCTACTGAATGAAAGCAGGCCTGTTGGCAGACAAGGCCAGGCAAGCTTGCAGGTCTAGGATTCAAAATGGCCACCAGCCACATGGCCAGGCCCAACAACATCAGAAAGCCCACCCCAAAAAAACACACTTCCCCAACTCAATCCAATGCCATCCATGCCCTAAATGATGTCTAAATTCAACAGACCACACAGAAAACACTTGATTAATAAAGCTGTGGCTACCTGCTCTGATCCTACTGGAGGAAAGCAGGCCTGTTGGCAGACAAGGCCAGGCAAACTTGCAGGCCTAGGCTTCAAAATGGCCACCAGCCACATGGCCAGCCCCAACAACATCATAAAGCCCACCCCAAAAAAGCACACTTCCCCAACTCAATCCAATGCCGTCCATGCCCTAAATGATGTCTAAATTCAACAGACCACACAGAGAACACTTGATTAATAAAGCTGTGGCTACCTGCTCTGATCCTACTGGATGAAAGCAGGCCTGTTGGCAGACAAGGCCAGGCAAGCTTGCAGGCCTAGGCTTCAAAATGGCCACCAGCCACATGGCCAGGCCCAACAACATCAGAAAGCCCACCCCAAAAAAACACACTTCCCCAACTCAATCCAATGCCATCCATGCCCTAAATGATGTCTACATTCAACAGATCACACAGAAAACACTTGATTAATAAAGCTGTGGCTACCTGCGCTGATCCTACTGGATGAAAGTAGGCCTGTTGGCAGACAAGGCTAGGCAAGCTTGCAGGCCTAGGATTCAAATGGCCACCAGCCACATGGCCAGGCCCAACAACAACAGAAAGCCCACCCCAAAAAACACATTTCCCAACTAATTCCAATGCCATCCAGGCCCTAAATGATGCTTGAAAATGAAATACATTCAAGAAACACCAAAGGAACAGTTGCTTCATCATGCACACACCCATGAGGCCGTGATTCGCTCGGGCCTACTACTGACTACTACTACCCACAACATTTTTAAAAAAAGGAATGATGATAGTTACCAAAAATAAATTGTAGTTACAACAACTGCAATGCCCCCAATCAAACAGACACAACAATCACTTACTTGTAAAATATCCAAATAAAAAATCCTCAAATCCAATTGCAATGGTGCAGCAGACAAAAACAAAGTGATCTTTCCAGCTCAAAATCCAAAGGCAGAATGAGCAGGAGATGGACAAAGCACTGGGAGGAACCTGCTGGACAGGAACAGGAAGTTGGAGATTCTGTGACACTTCCTCCCTCTCCCCACCTTTTTAAAAAAGGACTCCTTGCACATAAAAAGACAGCCAAATGTCAATCTGAGGAGTTGTTTTCATCCAAAATTATCATTTGCAGAAGGTTTCATGCTGCTAGAGCTGATATTCTTCTCCAAATTGAAAATTTTACATGTTCGAGTTCTCAAGCTTCACATTACTTCCGCCGGATGTCGAAGGCGTGTCCAAAATGACTTGATCGCGTTCTCTTGCTCCCTGTCGTGTTGGATATGACGTGTTCGGGGTCTCTTTCTCCTTTTCGCGTTCGATTAGACGTGCCTGCGTCCTCACGCTCTCGCTCGCGGTGGAGAATGACGTGTTCGAAATCTCAATCTTCTCATACTCTCGCAGTGCGTGATCGCGAAAATGCCAAATTATCGCAATTTCCGCGAGCGGAACGGAATTTTGGCCCAGGCCTAGTTATAAGACAGCAAGTCTCATCGATCCAAAGGTTCAACATAATTTTAAAAAACAGGGAAGCACAGTTTGAAGGTCCTATTCTCCACACCAGAAGTGAAAAATACGTGATATGAACTATGAATTCCTTAACAACAAAATTGGCACATATTTGCAGTTTTACTGATATAACTATATAGAGCACCAATAATAGAGGTTGGAAATTGGGTTTCAGCGAATATTTATAACATACATATCACTAAGTAAAGTGTTGATTTGTTTTGATTCTATTAAAATCTTTGTTTCCATTATACTTCAGAATTACAAATAATGTGCTTCATATGTGGTTTTCTATCTATTGCTATATTTAGAAAAATGCGTACAGTTCATTAACAGATGTTTTAAATTCTGCTGTGTTAAAAATATTATTATCCTACAGCCTTTCCTTCCACACTCCCTGTACACCAGCAAGATTGTCACATAGTGCACTTTGCAAATTGAGAGAAATTTGTAGTCAGAAAAAGTAAAGTAAACATCAATGACCATATAAATAGCATAAGCAGCAATTTGTGACAAGACATAGCCTGACACTCGACCTCTAGCTTCGAACGCACAGCAAATCTGACAAAATATAAACAAAATGTAAAGGCATCTTTATTCTTTATTCACTTTTTAAAGTCCATCATGATTAATTTGGCGCAGCGGTTAGAGCTGCTAACTCGGGAGCTGGGGATCTGGGTTCGAGTCTCGGTGGTGGCACAACATCCTGTGATTCTGGGCAAATCATTTAATCTCCTCGTTTCCACGGACAGCGCCTGGATATTCTCACGGGTGATAAGCCATGCTATATAAATCTACAAACAAATTACTTCTAGCGCCAATGGACAGAGGCTTGAGAGAGAAAAAACAAATACACTAACACACTACAGCACACACGTTCACAGTGACTCAGCTGGGGACATCCAGCTTCACCAGACATACACATACTCTGACAAAGAGATTGTCACACAGTCTGTAACACATACGTACGAAGGTGAAGTAAGTGATGCACTAAAAGCAATGACCCCATGGACACTTGCACGTGGCACTGCATGCTTATAGTGAGTGGCCTCCATGTGTTTATAGCGGCCATGTTAGAGAGCACTGTGTTGAGGCTCAAGGCAGTGCAAATTTCTTGCAGTGCCTATCAGTCGGTCAAAAAGGTGTTCAGAATACAGGGTCATCCAGTCCTTGACTTCTCTGCAGGGTACATACAGACAGCCAATGACAAAGCCAACAGTCGAGGCCGGTTTTAGGTGTATGGCAGTTGTGTTACATATATTGGTGCAATAACAGAACGCTGAGAGAGAAACCGCTTGGATGCCACGCTACCGGAATCACAGAAAATTAAGTGTTCGAGGCATATGAGTTGCAGATCACACACTGTGCATAGATCGCCATCTGGTGTTGGGCCCGGATGTTTGCACTTTGTTGTTGTAATGGAATAAGTGTTTAGAAGTCACAAGATAGGTGACTCCTCCTTTGGACAATAGTGCGCATGGGCATCGACTCCGCCATCGTGCTCGGATGTGTTTGTCGCGCTCCAGTTCGGTGTTGTTACCGTTCTACTTTTCGACGCGCAATCCTTCACCCATTCTTCAGTATTGTTTCGATCGAGTTTCCCATTCGAAGCGCATCTCTCCAAACTTGAATTCTTCGATTTCGGTCATCGACGCAGGCCTTCGGGCCTAGCTGCGCCCTTAGGCCTTTGGCTCATGGAAAGAACTCCTTTCAAAAAGTGTCCTCAATGTGGAGCCAAGTTTCCACACGCTGATCTTCACGAGGTGTGTAACCTCTGCCTTTCGCCCGAGCACCAGGCCAAAGACTGTCCAGCTTGTGCTTCTTTCCGCTCCAAGAAAACAATTCGGGATCGTCGAGCTCGATGAAGCATGGCTTGATCATCAACATTGATACCGGACGATATCTTCCAAGAAGGCATCAATGTACCGGAGCAGGAGCAGATCGAAGAGGGCAACATTAGCGCCTCCGAAGCCGACGACTCCGATGTCGAAGACATCACTCCAGGGCAGCGGATCGTAAGTACTGACGTCGACCCCTCCCCCCCACCCATTCACAAAAAGACTTCGGCCACACCTTCACCTTCGGGCCTAGGTGCACACCGAGACAAAACTTCCCAAGCCCCGCCTTCGGGCTCGGCAAAGAAGTCGATACATAAGCCTTCAGGTCACTCTGGATCGAATCAGCCTACCGTCGGTGCCGAAACCCCATCCCTGGCACCAAAGAAGAAACCACAGTCTTCGTCCGCACTGACGCCTGGTTCCACATCGGCGCCTTCGGCACCGAAATCCACTGGTACTGACCTCTCGGCTCTAAAAAATTCGTCGGAACCAAGCAAACAACCTGTTCCAAAGACCACTGACGCTCAGTCTTTGAATCCCAAAAAATCATCGGAACCAAACAAGCAACCAGTTCCGAAGACCACTGGCACTCAACCTTTGGATCCGAAAAAATCATAGGAACCAAAGAAACAACCGGTTCCGAAGACCCCAACGGAACCCAGGAAAACTCTCAATTCCAAACCTAAGGAGCATAAAACCACTCCAAAACGTGTGCCACAGAAACAATCGGACCCGAAAAAATCGGCACCAAAACAACACACTCCAGAGGAGGAGCTTTTTCGGCCTGATCCAACCCAAAAAACTCTTGAAATAGACCCAAAGACAGGTCAACTTATACTTAGTCCTTCCAGAAAACGGAAAATGGACAAACCTGTACCAACTTCACGCCCTTTAAAGAAGAGAGACATTGCCACTTATCCTTTAAGAATTCCTTCTCCCCTCCTCCTCCACACCACATCTCTCCTATTCCATCTCCAGTACCCTCACAATCTCCTCCACCTCAGGATGACGAGGACACCTCTGGGGAGGATGAACCTTTAGGGGAACCTAGTCACCTTAACACCCCAGATGACTCATGGGATGATTATGGCACACCACATGTGCCTAATACACCACAAGATGATATCTACCCATCTAGACCATCCCCTCCAGAGGACACTATAGGATTCACTCAGCTCATACACAGAGCTGCAGAATACCATGGTGTGAATTTGCACACAGACCCTGTAGAGGAGGATTTCCTCATGGACACCTTTGCATCATCTCAAAGGTCCACTTCCATTCTCCCAATGTTAACAGGGGTAATCAAACACGCTCCTGAAGTGTTTAAGGATCCTGTAAGGGCCAGAGTCATTAACCCCAGGGTGGAAAAGAAGTACATGTCTGCCCCAGCTGACCATGTTTATATTAAAGGGCAGCTACCCTTAGATTCCTTAGTAGTCTCCAACGCCAGGAAAAGGGCTAACTCCCAAACCACAGGCGATGCTCCACCTCCTAATAATGAGTCAAAACTGTTGGACGCATCTGGTAAAAGAACAGCGTCCCAAGCAGCCAACATATGGAGAATTGCCAACACACCGGCTTTGCTGGCTAGGTACGATAGGGCACACTATGACGAGCTAGAGACCCTACTACAACGCCTTCCAGATCAATATAAAACAAGAGCCAATGATCTCATCCAGGAAGGCAAATTCATAACTAATACCTCCATTCATTGCGCTCTGGATGCTGCAGACACAGCATCCCAAGCTATTAATACCAGTGTCCTTTTACGTGGACATGCGTGGCTATGCATTTGGCACTGGCGCAAGGCAACTGATGCATCTATGCAGATGCGTCAGTTCCTTTTAAATCTGCCCCTGAACATTTATTAGGCTCCTTGGACCACCCTTTCCCTAGTTGTTTACTGTTACTAATGTCTTGAATTGGTAAGTTAAAATAATGTTCTTTTGATTTTTGCTTGTGGTGGGGTCATTTGTTGTCCCTTTCCCATCTCCAGTCACTCGCTCTGGGAGAGTGAGAACAAGAGAGGCGCCGGATCCCAGCGAATGCTGACTTACTCCATGCATAGCACCTCCCTCTGTCTCTGCGCGACTGACCTGAGAACGCTCTAGAAAAGTGGTGTCATGTCTTACTTCTAAAAACAAAGTGATCTAATTCTATTCCGAAGGAACCAAATAGGAAGCTACAACTAGGGAAAAGAAACAGAAAACAGTGAGAAACGTGCACCATAAAACCTAAAGATAATTGGGCTTTTTAAATATTAATTTCTCCCACCCTGAAAGCAAGTCGGCCAGTGTTTTGGTTGGCTTTCGTGATGGAGTAAACTCCTCAATCAATCGGGTTTGTTACATTTGTTTGCGGTGAAACCATGAGTTATTATGCGTTCTTGTCACAGGAAAACGCGATAGTTCCAGGCAGCTCCAATGATGCTTCATCCTGAACGGATAGGCCTCGTTCCCCGCCGCATCTGGACTAAAAGGTTAGGAGACTGTCCTCCCTCGCACCCGCGCGTGCTTCCTTCCTTCCTTCAGCGGCGCCTGTGCTGAGCCCTCTGGGGGAGCGCGCTTCCTCTTCGTTCCTTCCACAGGAAGATGCAGACATCCCTAGGTGCATGACAGGGACGGTGTTGACCGGGGAATGGAGAGAAAAACTGGAGGCCGGTGATGGACGAAACAGTTGCCAATTGTTTGCTAGAACAATAGTAGCCGATTAGCAAACACCTGCTAACGATGGGAACGTCTGTTTGCCTTCTGAGATGCGCCGAGGATGAGTCGATTTAATTTCGTGTGTGTTTTTACTTTTGTGCGTTACATGGTTCTCCCACGGTTTCATTTGGATGGTTGCCATAGAACTTCACCTAATGTGATGTCAAAGACCTCTGTACATAATCCTCATTATCAGCTTTCGCTAAGTAACATCTCCTGATATCCAACACGTGCTTGCTTCCACCTCGGATTCTAAGTTTACCAATCCTTTTCTAACATAGCAAATGCCTTGGAGAGAATGCCCACGATATCAAACACTTTGAATAGCAATTTCATCTGCCAATAAGCCCCCCATGCAGGAGAGACCCTTTTTATATCAAGTTACTTGACAACTGGTCCCCTCGAATCACACATTCACCTAAACGCCAGACCCCTTATATCAAATAAACATGGAGACCCTGTATTCTGATACCGATTAACACCTGATACCAAGTCTTCTTCTGCCAGTTTGCCTGGTCATCAATTCTTCTGGTATCAGAACCTCTTGATATTTTTCCTTCTGATATTAGATTTCCCAGGAGGTCAATTATTCAATATCCTCTGGCTCTTGGTCCTCTCTGGTATCAGACTCCTGTCTGATGTACCCTAGACACCAGTATTTCCGATGCAACTTCAGTGTAGCAGGGTTTTTTGTGCTTTAAGGTTTGACACTAACAAGGGAACTCTTCCCACTTACCTTCGAAGAATGAAGTTCACAGGCAAACTGAGATCCCAACCATTCCTCACAAAGAACCTCAGCCCAGCTATTTAAAAGTTCAAAAGCCCATGTAAATGAACAGCGAAACAATTGGAAAGTTTTGAACAGTGACCATTCAGAGCTGTACAACTTAGGGTCGGCTTGTACGTAGGCTACGCTACATTGCATCATCCTTTCACCACATTTCCTGCAAAAAGTCAGCACCAACTCTTTGAAGTGCGGGTATAATGCTCTGCTGGGAGACATCCAGAAAACCCTCTGGGCCTACAGAGAAGGAAGGGAGTTCCGTTAAGTCTGTTATGTGTCTAAGTGACGATTTTTGTTCCTCCAGGACGATAGCTGCCTTTTTTTGTATGTTTAAAAAGCATGAGGTACAGTCAATCTGGGCTACGCCAAAGTGGAGTCTCATTTAGGTATCTAAGCATGTCACAACTACTTTTCGTGACACAGGAGAAAGGGCATTAATAAACATGTGTAAAACATGCCTTTTAGCATGCAATGTGTTTAGGTCTGTCACACACTGGCTAGTACTGTTTGGTGCTAGTGCCTTTCTTGGGGGGAGTCTATTCGTCTTTCAAGCAGAGCCAGCCTCACTGCTGTGGCATGTCTACAAATGCTGGGATCAGGAGTGCCATCTTTCTAGAGTAATAGGCGACACAAAGAGTTTCTGCCGCACAAGAGAGAAAAGGAAAACCACTGTAACTTCTGCCCCTCACCTTTAAGGGAGATAATGGAAACCATCTTACTCCCCATGTAAATATGGGGAGAGGAAGAATCCCTATTTTTTTCCGCTCGGCATAGACGTGAAATCTATTAGGTGGTTTCAAGGTCTGTCAAGGACCTGTGTGTGACAAGGGAGACGAAAGGAAAATAATATTGGTAACGAAAGGAAAATAATATTGGTAACGGAGCTGCCCAAGATCACACTTGGCGTCAAAGAAGAAGACAGATCCAATGAGGAAGCCCAGCACAAAGTTTGAATGTCACAACTCATAAAGAACAAGGCACTCGACTCAGTTTGACATTTAGAATAGTTAACATCCAGGGAGTGCAAGACATACAGATAAGAGCATTAATACTAAACTGGACACGGGGTAAAGCACGCTTGAGCTTCACAGGGTAAGACTGAATGAAGATCAGGGGATCCTCACTCACAATTTCGGTGACAGATTCTGTTTACAAGTGCAAGGCCTGTGGAGGTAATAACTTTGGTAATGTAATACAAGGGAACATAAAGACAGTATTCACGGTAGATGAGAGAGGCCACCTATGTTATCAGCTGCACCCATGAATCCTGACGATCATACATGATTGTGGCAGTCGCTAACAGCAGGGGTGGGGATCGTAAAACACAATCATGATGGACAAGGAGCTGGAGAGGACTAGTGCTTTAGAGAAAAGAAAGTAAAGCATATCTAGCACGTGGCAAAAAGAAAAACACACTATACAATGAATCTGGAAACTAAGGCATTTGGGATTCTAGGATAACACATTTGGAAACTGGAAGTTAAGAAAACAAAGAAAGGCAAGAACTGAGAAATAGGTAAATATATAAAGTGGTAGAAGTTCAGGAAATAAGGTTGAATTGAAATAGTGCTACCTCAAAAAACAGGGAAACTGTTGAACTGTGTTTTCTCTGTAATCAAGGATACATAGCAAAACAGTACATGTTGAGGAAACAAGGATGGGCAGCAAGACAATGCTTGTTCAAGAAACAATAATTCACCCCTATTCAGCTGTGGTTCAGGAAACAAGCATGCCGTGCAAAACAGTGCCAGTCATGAAACAGGGGTATACTGCTAAGCAGTGAAAGTTTAGTAAACACGGATTTGCTGGAAAGGGCTAGACACAGAGTCCACCAAACAGGAACACTGCATCAAAAACCGGCAATGGACTGAAGTAAACAGGTCTTAAAAACAGTTCGCCAATTATCAAATGCCCCAGGCATAATCAAACTTGCACCTGCCTACAACAGGTAAATTGACCCCTCTATCATCCGTTGGCTGCATGCATTGAACTTGGGATTCCAGGGAATGCACTACTAAGCAGAAACTGCGTTTGCCTACCACAACACCCAGTGTCAGACTTCGTTCCGGGGGACACAGGGCAGACAGATGCTCCTAGGCCTCAGCTATTGTGGTGAGGTCGTTTGCTACTGGTGTCCTGGATTTTGTCTTACTGTGGCTCTGCAAACTAGGCTAAGTACAACTTTTTCTACACTTGACCTAACAGTATCAATTGGAATCAGTAACAGGCTTCTCAACGAGATAGTGTGGGCAGAAGAGCTCAAGACTCAATAGTCAGCCAACATACATAATAAAATATTTCCAACCCATTTTTAGTTTTTAAGTAAAAGAAAATAATATTATTCATACAGCATTGCTAAGTAATACATATGACAAAGGTAGTTCAGTTACACTGATGTATACCCTGAAGGATCTACTGAAATGCACCTATCTCTATCGTGCCTGCTTCCCCCCCCCCCTCCCAGTCTCTCATGTGACTCAGGCAAATATATAGGTACAGGCGTAGGCTAGGCGCAGGCTCTGCTCTCTAAGGATTGGCCCATAAATCAATTAAATTGCCTTTTAGGCCCAAGAAGTATGTGAAGCAAAGGTTAGTGTTAGCGGCAACAGATTACCTTGGCTCACGATCAGGCAGTCTCTTAGTTTGTGCAGAAACTGTACTATTTTACCTTCTCAGTGAAGCTGGTGAGCCCGAAGTATGAGCCCAGGCGAACAGCGTCTTCATACACTTGAACTTCAGTATCGGGGTGGGAGTTGGGATGCGCAAAATTTGTCTACTTATGCGAAATTACGACAAAATTACGTGAAAGTACATGTAATTACACAAAATGTAACCCCATTATTTTGCACTATATTTTAGCGTCAGTTTTTGCCTCAAGAAGACCATTTTAACAGTTGCACTATGTTGTACCTGTTGCTCAGCCAGTGTGAGTGTGGTGTGGAATGTTGGTGTGGATGATGCTGTGGAATGTTGGGTGAGTGAGGTTGGCAGTTGGATGACGGGCTGAGCAGCAGGTGGGCTGCTCCTGGTGGGGTTCACTGTATCTTTATCTTGAACCTACTATCTTAATAAATACCATCTTAAGTTTACCATGGAACCGGACCTTATCTTCATTACAACACAGTACCATCAACAGCTGCTCACGTTCTGTTATTCCTGTGCATTCGCTATAACTTTTTACTGCAACCTGTGTGATCTGCAACAAATTGTTTTCCATGAATGGCATGTAATTACGCAAAGTGGCATAATGGCATAATTTGGGGAATTTTTCATGACTGACTTAAAACGAAATCCTCAAAATGATGTTAATTATGGCAGCATAATTTATGCCTCGGACCAACACAAGTGTTCACTCCTCTTCTGCGGTTGCGGCCACCGTGATTGATGCACGTGGACACTTGTAGGAAATCAGGTTAGGGTGGGGTGAAACCCTCTTCAAGCACCAACCACAATTTTTGTCAAATTAACTTGCGCTTAACCCTCTGGTAGATTGGCACAAAGCAGTCATGCTTAACTTAGAGGCAATGTTTAAGGGATTTACACAGCACTCCAAACAGTAATAAAATGAAAACACAACATAAGAAAAATCTCACAACAATTAAGAAACATAGAGTACATTTCAATAAATTATTTGAGACTAAAACAACAAAAATACTATCAGTATAACCGGAGATATGCAATTTTAAAGATTGAAGTGAAAATAGTGCCTAGATGCACAAAGCACAAACTGTGGTTATCTGGTTGCGTTGGACCAGAACAAAGTCACAAGTTCAAGCTGACTGCGATGGAACATGGGCTGGATTCAGGGAGCAAGTTAGGCCCACTGACTTAAGTACCTTAAATCCGGGTTGCAGAGCATTGCGAGATCCCGCGAAGAGGATGAGTCATGCAGTGGAGTTTCCGATGGGCTGTAGAGTGTGATGCAAAGTCCTGCATTGAGTAGTTATCGAGCAGCTGCGGATCTGAAGCTCTGTGGGATCCTATGTCGGGGATGCATCATGCAACAGTGATTCTGATGCAGGGCTGCGAGGTGACGAATCGCTCTGCGTCGGTTCTGCTTGAACCACAACTGGGTTGGCAGAGCACCTTCAGGCCCACTGTCAAGGGTCCAGGACTGGCATGGCACCACTTGAGAGGCAAGACTGACAGCAGACAGTGTCCAAGTGCTGGGTTCAACGTGACTGAATCTTTTTCTGTCTATGAGGCTCTGATCAGGAGGCTAGCCACCTAGCCCTTGGAGTCACTCTGATGGTCCTGGGTTAAAGATGCACGTCCAGTCCTTTTTACTGAGGCAGCAGGGCAGCAGAGTAGCATTCCTTCCTGCAGCAGAGTAGCACAACAGTCTTGAACCTTCCACAGGTCAAGATTTGTACTGAAAAGTTGGGTTTGAGCATCCAATATTTATATATGGTGTCAGCTTCAAAGTAGGAGAAGGCACTGAAAGATTCCAGCCCCAGAGGTGTTTGGAATGTCTTGCCTTCCTGCCCTGGCCCCAGCTTGTCTGGGGTCACAAAAGAGTAGTATCAACCCCTTTGTGAGTGTGCTCAGTCAGAGTTTTTGTGATGTGCAAGTGTGGTAGGTGACAGCTCCTCTCCCCATCAAGTCAGAGATGGCCTGTCCTAACAACACCTATTCCCCCTTTGTCTCACTTTCTGGGAGCAATACACAAAAGCTAACTGCCAGCTACACCTAATCATGTGACACAGGATACAGGCTGCAGGCACCCTAATGGTTGAGACAAAAAAGCTGCATTTTCAGAAGTATGACTTAAAATCTGACTTTACCATTAAAGCGGATTTTACATTTAAATTGTCTAGACGCCAAGCTTGGCATTCCTACCTACTCCCAATTGAAAGTTATCACTTATTAAATGTAACGAGGCATCCCAATGTTATCCTATGGAAGAGGCAGGCATTGCAGTTGTGAAAAACAAATGTAAGAGTTTTTCACTACCTGGACATGCGAAAGTACATGTCCAACTTTTTAAATACACTACACCCTGCCCTATGGGCTGTTTACGGCCTACGCTAGGGGTGACATTTATGTATTTATAAGGAATGTTTAGGCCTGGCAGAAGGTTTAATTTGCCAGGTCGAAATGGCAGTTTAAAACGGCACACACACTTACCTGTCCTAAGTATGTGCATCTACTTAGACCTACGACACACACCCAGCGTTCCTGATAGAGAGCAACTATGCAGTCATTGAAATGCAGAATGATCCCAGTCTCCTTCTTTTATCTTCTTTGTTTTCGCCTTTACTGTAGTGATTACTGATTTGATACTTATGTACCCGGAACGGGGGAGGGAGAGTTGGTGGGGGGAGGGGACTGGATTTAAAACATAAACCGTTGGTCTGATAAATGATACATAGAATTGAACATTTGTGAGTGTAATTTCAGATACTCGGTTTCAATAAAACAGATTTAAGCCTAAAACTGCGCACACAAGCTGCAATGGAAGGCCTGAGGCTACATAATTGGGTGGCACAATCAGCGCTGCAGGCCCACTCGTAGAATTTCATTTACAGACCCTGAGTATGTGTTGTACCACTTTACTAGGGACTTACAAGTAAATTAAATGTGCCAATGGGGCGTAAGCCAATTTCACCATGTTTTAAGGAGAGAGCACAAACACTTTAGCAATGGTAAAGCGCGCAGAGTACTAAAAGCCAACATAAACAGGTTAAAAAACAGGAGGTGGAAGGCAAAAGTTTTGGGATGACCCTGCAGAAAGGGCCAAGTCTAACACATGCCCCCTCCAGCCAAAAGCCAGGGTAGATTAATCAATACCTTGACGGGCGTCCCTGCTTCAACAGTAGAACATTTAAAAAGGCCCTGTTATGCAGGGGCATTTGTCAGTTCTACACATCACTGCATTTAGTTGGATCCATCTGTGTACACTCTCCTGAGCCAGTGGGCTGACCCATGGAGAACCCTTCTCCTCACTTGTAGATCCCGTCTGTGAAGCATCTAACCTTAACTTGCTCACCGATGCATCCCAGTAGGCAGACAGTACCATCATGGCGAACAAAGTGATATAGCCCATTCCGCCCCTTGGATCAGACTTCTGTCTCTTGTGCAAGGAAAATTCTGCCCATAAGGACAGTACCAAGCAGAGGATTCTGACAGCTGTCAGTGACAAGATCCAGGCACGGACTGTCCACTGCCAGGTGGAAGCAGTAAGCACGGACGTAGGGTAGGCCTCTCTTCCAGCTTTGGGGCTGGCATGGAGCTCCCTGAGGGATCCTTAGGTTCTCTGACCTCTGAGATTTCTCAGAGTTGGGACTACAGCCCCAAGTGTTAGGCACCCTACTTCCACTCTACCTCCCACCAGTCCCAGTTTGGTATCCTGAGACTGGCTATTACATCCTAAGGCAGAAAACTGAACTGTTAGGGTGCCCTGGGCAGCCGCCCCTCCCAGCACTCCTGACACCCGAGGCAACTAATTTCCCAGATTGCAGTCTATAGGCATCTGGAGACTAACTATGTCTTTCCAGGGGTCAACTCCCCACCTCACTCCAGGGCAACCATAGAGCCATGTGGCGGAAAAAGTCCTGCCCTGGGCCTGAGTTACCCTACACCCCTGACTGGTGTAGTGCTCTGAGGAAACCAGCCTTTACACTGCTATGGTCTGGCTGGCTCCAGTGTCCCTCAAAGATGTGGCAGGGACCCCACTGACCTCTGCCTAGTGCGAGTGATGGCTCCCATCCTCAGGGAACACCATCTCACAACCTGAGTCCAT
Organism: Triturus cristatus; assembly: GCF_964204655.1. Lineage (NCBI taxonomy): Eukaryota > Metazoa > Chordata > Amphibia > Caudata > Salamandridae > Triturus > Triturus cristatus. The sequence continues at coordinate 78,751,516 of NC_140586.1, read as the reverse complement.
CTCCAAGCTAAGGGAGATTAGGGCAAGGTCTATCACCTGCCCCTGTGGATTACAGGCCCCTAAGGCTACATTGGCCTTTCCTATAGAGTTCCCACCAGTGAGTGGTTTCTTTGAACAGACAGGGTCCCCCCACTTGTGTCCTAACTCAGAACAGTCAAAGCACCCAGGGCTGGAAATGGGGAGCCCTGGGCCATTGCCCACCAGAACTTTCTCCCTATTTCTCAGAAGGGGCTTGGGAATGCTTCCCCTCCCCCACTTTATTCTGGGACTTTTCTGGGTCATCTTTAAGCTCCCCCTCACTCTGCTGAGGGTAACTACATCCACCCTTCTTGGAGTCGCTTACCAGGTACTTTCTTGGACACCCCGGTACTGATCCAGAGGTCCACCTCCTCTGCAAGCTCTCTGGGGTCTGTGAGCTTGCTGTCAATTAGCTGCTGGCATAGCTCCACAAAACATGTACTAAGTATATGCGCGCTCAGTATATTTAACAACCCAGTAAAATCATCAACTTTGCTGCTACACACCCAACCATTCAGTGCCTTCTCGGCATAATCAAGACAATCAACCCAAGACTGGTTCTGCATCTTTGGCTATCCTTGAATCTAATGTGGGATTGTTTCAGGAATGGGTCCAAGTGTGGTGACAAGGATGGTTTTCAGTGGAGTGTACTCCATGTGGTCCCACACCTCCAGTGTAAGCAAGGTATCCTTCACCCTGTCGTAGGCATGCATTTCCAGAGTGAGGCCCCCCATAACTCTCTGGGACCTTGTACATTTTAAAGGCCATCTCATAGACACAAAACCACTTTTCTGTGTCACCCCCTACCATATATCTGGGCACCAGCTATTAAGGTATGTGGACCTTCTTGTCTTCCTCAGACACTGCGGATATGCTGCCGCCATTACTGCTGAACTCCACTTGATTTGGCTGTGATTTCAGCTCCTCGATACTTAGCTCATGAGGCTTTCTTCTTTCTCAACCTTCTTTTGCTTGGCCTCCATCTTTAGTTTGGCCATCTGCAGCCTAAACTCCCTCGCTGCCTTCCTGTCTGCCAGCTCCTCTGGGGACAGGCCTTGTGAAGACACACTGCTCTCTGCTGTGATAGGGAGTTCCAATTCATGAGCGGAATCATCCTCCTCCCATGAGTGCTGCATCTCAGGGCTTGCATCTAGGCCCTGCTCTTCCATATCATCCACCTGATCATGTGTGTTAGACCTGGTATCTTTTGGCATGGTTTCCTCTGACTTTTTGATTTCTGATTTCCTGTTTTTGACTCTGAGCACTTTACCACCGCTGGCCAGTGCTAAAGTGCATGCACTCTTATGTAAAATGTGATGACAATTGGTTTATCGATGAATTGTATATTTGGTCCACATATAAGTCCCTAGTGAAGTGGTGTATCATATACCCAGGGCCTGTAAACCAAATGCTAATAATGGGCATGCAGCACTGGTTGTGCCACCACAGAAGTAGCCTTTCAAACCTGACTCAGGGCCTGTGGGCGCAGTTTTCTGCCACCTTGATTTGGCATTTCCAACTACTTACCAAGTCTTTAACTCCCCTTTTATTACATAATAGCCACCCCTAAGGTAGGCCCTATGTAACCCTAAGGGCAGGGTGCTGTGTAAGTAAAAGGTAGGAGATGTACCTTTTTGTTTTACATGTTATGGTAATGACAACCACCCAAGCTTGTTTTCACTATTATGAGGCCTGCTCATCTCATAGGCTAACAATGAGGATTCCTTAAATACCCTTTTAAGTGTAATTTCTGATTGCAGAGGAGTAGCTGCTTTATGTTTTGTATCATTGGACTGGTAATGACAACTTCTCTTTAGTGGTAAAGTTGGATCTGGTATTACTAATCTAGAAAAGCCACTTTTAGAAATTGGACATTTTTCTGCACTTAGCTCTCTTGTATGCCTTACAGCCTGTCTTCAATACATGTATGGGTTAGGGTGACAGCTGCACTTAGTGAATTCCGTCTACAGAGCTACAAATAAAGGACACTTGGCTACATCTGCATTCATCTGCCTACTGATGGGTCTCCCTTTGCAAGAGGGAAGAGAGTAGCTTACACATTCACCCAAATAGGTAGTGGCCTGGCCTCACCACAAAACACTGATTTACCCCCCACAGATAGACTGACAGACAGAGCTGGACTGAAAGGAGACTCGCGCACCACAAAGGCTTTTTAGTCATCTCCACTTCAAGGACACATTTGAGTATAAGTACTGGGTCTATGACTCCCTCTCTTTGCTGTGCTGGCCTGCTGATTGCTGGAATACAGGAGGGACTGCCACTTTGCTACCTCCTCTGCTGTGTTGGCCTGCTGCCTCGGACGTGGGTGGTGAGAACGACTGGACCGTTCTCTACATTCTTTTGCAACCTAAGTAACTACAAGGGCTTGTTGGCTTGCCCCTGTACAGGAAATCTCAGGGCATTCAAAGATTTCCTTTGCACAAACGACCACTGCTAGGCTCTGCTAATCTGTATTCCGACTCTGCTCAGACAGGCCATTTGCTCAGATCTACAGGATGTTAGTGCTTCTGTTCTATCGTCATAATTGAGATTCTCTCACTCTTTAATAGAATAGAAACCTCGCTTCTTTTCTCCACCATTATTTAACTCACTGGTGGTAGGCCCTAGCCTTTTCCCTATACATTTAGTACACATATTGTCCTCTTAGCTACAATTCTCTCTTTATGTTTTTCTGTCTGTTGATTACGACATCATGCTTATGGAAACGACATCGATTGGACCATTATAGCGTTTCCGCTGTGGAATTGTGCCTTAGGAATTTTCTTATAAAGTAGGTTGCATTTTCATCTGTGATCCATCACCTCTTATGCACATCCACCAAGGTGTTGGGAATTGGAAATTTTCTCATTCACATTCTTTGTCATTTCTGCACATCTTTACAAGCTTCTATACTATCATCTTCTCACTCTTCTCTCTTCTGCTTCTGCCAAAGCTCCTTGTTTAATACGAAATGCATATACACATATTAAATTACAAATAAGAATAAATGATGTTCTCATTGTCTCCACAGATTGTATCTAAAGTCCCTCCTTATTGTCACATTGAGCCCTACATCATATATAGGAAAATCTATTTGGATGAGTCTTGAATAACTCTGACCTTCCCTTGATTGATTAATGTTTCTGCGCCCTGACAACGTAATCGTGGGTCTTTGATTCCACTCTGAAACGCGCGTCGGCGCTTTGTTCTTCCCCTTGTTTTTATCTGTATATATTTATGAAATGTACTATAACATGCTTTTATAAGTCAAACTATGTTGTTCAGTATGTTGGTAGGTGAGGTATGAATGATTGGTTGAATGTTTGTCTTTGTTATAATGTACATACGAGACATTCTGTTCATGTTTGTCTTCTCTTGGGCTCATTTAACGTATTGTTAAGACATTGTACTATATTCTGTAACATCATAAGTACATATATATATCTGTAAAAAAAGAAAACAAAAACGTTTTTTGATAAATAAAATGATGAATTACTTATTCAATCTTGTGGGATAATGTGTTATCTTTGAGTATGGAGGTATTACCCAAATTATAATTGAATGTTAAGAAGAGGTTTTTGTTGTTATTGCTTTCGACTCTGCTTGACCTGCCCTCAACCAGTCCTGGTCCTTCGCAGAGTGTTGTCAGCCACTTTCTGGGCATCCACATGAATCAGCATGGTAAACCGATCAAGAACCACAATGTCTTCCTGCTCGAGTGCAGACCATCATGTTTGTCGACTTCACCGAGGCCGCAGCACCCAAAAGCAGTCCAGTGAGACCCACAAAACTCTGTACGCATCTAGGAAAGACGGGCATCTGCCTTCCATGACCCCAATCACTGCATCATATCCAGTATGGGGAAACTCCAGCAACGCGGGTCTCAATCTCGAGGCAGACAGCACCGCTTCAATCCCCCGAGAAAGGTACTGTGCACTCCGCGACTTACGAAGTCCCTGCTGCCCAGCAGTGATCTCGCGAGTGGCCCCGCATGGACCGAGTAGATCAGTCTCCCGCAAACCTGACATTGTATTTTAACGGTAATAACGTTGGAAGCATTGCTTAGAGCTGACTCGGGGAGAAAGTCTGTTTCCGATCCACGACCAGGATCGCAGTCATTTTCTCCATTGTCAGCTGAAAGTGCAAGTTCTCTTTCAGCATTGTACATTCTTGATGTATCCATAACTTGAGATGCTTTAATTAGATTTTTATTGTTTTTTATCTTGTTTTGAAGAGTAATAGAAATATTATTTTCATACCTCATTGTGGAGTCTTTTTTGTGATGTTTCAATTGTGTTACTGTATCCACGTATGCAAAACTGCTTTACACTTTGCCTCCTATGTTAAGCCTGGCTGCTCTGTGCCAAGCTACCGGAGGATGAGCACCGGCTGATTTAAGTATGTGACTGACTTACCCGGACTAGAATTGCGGTCCCTAGTTGAACAGGGTGTACACCTCTGCCAACTAGAGGCCCGATTTCTAACACTGGTCCTCTGTCACTGTCAGCAACCGGTGAGCCTCTGTAAGGCCCCTCAAAGCTTTCTGAAGCTTCAACTGCTTGGTCTGCTTGGTGCCCTTTTTGGTTGGAAGTCCCCTTTCCTTACAGAACTCCTTGAACTCAGCCACAGTGTATCTTCCATTTCTTCAGGAATGGTCACAGACACTCATGTAGAATGAGTGTGAATTTGGAAAAAGCAGAAGAGCCAATCAAGGAGCATTTAAAGGAAACTCAAAATAGCATCAAATTATTTATCTGGGATTTGCAACTCCAAATCACTGTATGGCACTGTGCAAACACAAGTCCTATTCCTCACCGCTGAACACCATTGTAGGTAATTGGGTCACTGGTGTGGGGAGGCCTTCTCAAGAAGCAACCACAATTCCTGTCAGTATGAAGCCACAAGCAACCCCAAATTAACCTGTGTTTAACCCTCCGGTAGCTTGGCACAAAGCAGTCAGCCTTTACTTAGACTCAATGTGTAAGGTATTTATGCAGCACTCCAAAAATTAATAAAGTGGAAACACAACACAAGTAAAAATCCCACACCAATTTATAAAAATAGAGTAAAGTGTAATACATTGTTTGAGACCAAAACAACAATAATCCAATCAAGAGAACCGGAGTTATGCAATTTTATAGATTTAAGTGAAAATGGTGCTTAGAAGCAGAATGCGCCAACTGTGATTATCTGGTGCACCTGTACCGGGACAAAGTTACAAGTACAGTCCTACCCCGATGGAGCTTGGGCCGTATACGAGGACCAAGTTAGACCTGCTGAACAAGGTACTGCAAATCCAGCAAAAGAGAGGGGTAAAAAAGGGTCCCCCAGCACTCACTTGAGAAATACTGTAGAATATTTAAACATAGACCAAGTAAATACGGTGCACACAAGGGAAGAATTTCACCCAACATTCACAAATTAGAGCCCCCTTGAGGTTCCATATAAGCTTATATACACCCATATGGCACACACAAATTTGCAACAGTTTTTAGTAATAATATACTCTTTGATCAATGTTTTTCCTTCAGTATTGTTCTTCACAAGTACTTATTGCATTCCAAATGGTTTTTCACAATAGCTAACATGTGTTTCGTCATAATCACTACTTCATCAGGGCTACAGATACCAAAATGATAACAGAAAAATTGGCTACTCTCAAACAAACTGTAAAACACTGATATACCACTATCAGTGACTTCAAGGTGCACAGTGAGCAAAGTGTCGCCAGTCATAACACTATTCTGTATATGAAGTGCCCATCTTTATATCAGCCCCCACATTTTCTTCAGCTTTGCTATATAATTAAATTGAAAGAGTTGGGAGTAGTTATTGATCTCAAACACACCTAGATAGCTTATCTGGCTTCCAGAACGAGCTTGCTGCTGCAGAGAAATGGGAAGATTGCTGACTGCCGTATTAAACAATAGCAGCTCTGTATTATTTTGATTAATTTTATACCGCCCCTTATGCTTTTAAACTGCTCAAACTCATTCAAAACCCTCTGGAGATTCAACTTATTAGGTTTAAAGTGTAAAGTAATGTCATCTGCAAACAACTTTAATTTAGACATATCAGAAACGGGAGCGCCAATCAGATCATTACTTCAAATCCTGGCAGCGATAGGCTCAATACATTTTTTTGAATAAAATTGGGGCTAGAGGGCCCCCCTGATGAGTTCCTCTGTCGATAGCCACTGTTCTCGCGAGGCTGGAATTCACAAATATCTTTGCTTGTGCTCATTGATATAGATCCTTCAGAGTCTAAATGAATTTTGCAGGGAAACCAAATTTCTTAAGACCATAAAACAGTGCATCCCAGTTAATAAGATCGAATGCTTTCTCTGCATCGACCATTATTACTGCTTTGATGATCTGATTAACTGAGAAATAGTCTAATTGCTGTGTTTACAGCCATCAAGCGATTAGAAACAAGCCCAGTCAAATCTATGTGGATTAAAGCCTGAGCAGCCGGAGTGATACAAATAGCCCATATTTTCATCAACAGCTTATAATTAGCATTCGATAAGCTAATAGGTGGATATGAATTAACATTGCTTGGATTTTTTATCTTTTTATAGCAAATGAACAAACATGGATTCCTTGAAGGACGAAGGAATTTCCTCATCCTCCTTAATAAAATTGAATAAAACAGTTAGGAAGGGTACAAGTTTAGTTGCAAACATTTAAAAAAATGGATCTACCTCATCGGTAACTGGGTCAAAATAGTTGATGGGATTCAGAGGGGTGCCATTAGCGACAGCTTTAAGCCATAACCACCTTCCATGAGGGTCCCTAATTACGTTGCTTACCAGCCAATCGAACCCCCTCCCCCCAAAAATAGCAAAACCCCAAACTGACAACCATGTCAAAGCAAAGCAGGCGTATGGATACTACTTCTGAATAAAAATATTCGGGGAGTTGTTCTTAAGATGGGTCCCTTATAAAAATAGAATGTCTGGGGAGAACCAGATCAACCACCTAATCAGCCCCCCATATTTATGCTTATTTGAAATGCCTTTGACATTACAAGAGATTAATCTAAATTTGAACCCCATTCCCTAGTTAACACACCTCTCATGTCACTAACTGACAGTGCTTCAAATCCTTTTTTTGATTCTGCTCATTTTGAATGTAAGTGCTCCTCACCACCCCTGCCTCCAACCCAGAAAACCCAAGTGTCCCACACAAAAAAAAAACATTCCCAGCGAGGGGGACATTGCCCACAATACCTCTCTCGCAACTCCTTCATCAAAAAATTATGTCATGGAATTGCACCTTAGTGCCCACATGACCCTCCAGCCACACCGACCCTGCCTCAAACAGAGCATTGACATCATTATCATCATCATGACATGAACAGGGAATCATTTAAGATTTATTAGAGATCTTATGTAAGAACTCCTGTGCCGCTATAAGACTAGTGAATAGATGCAACAGCCCTATAATCAGCACCTTCAATTTAGACTCCTGTGCAATAGATGCCTGGGCACCCTTCAGCTTGAACAAGTCCAGCATTTTCATAAAGTCTTTTGGACTACAAGCCACTGACATATCTGCAAAAATCTGACGATGTGGCAGCTCCAGAGCAGAAAACTGTTTTTTATCAATTGCCTTGGCCAAAATGCATTCCTTTACCCTATAAGCCGAAAAATTTACCCTGATGGTGCATGGAAATTTTGAGTTTGGACGACGTTAGGCCAGAACACGACGAGCTCTTGTTATAGTTACAGCCCCCTGAATATTCGAGCAGCACATGAGTTCCAATAAATGAGCCTGCGTATTGAGGAACCTGTTGACCCTCTCTGGGAGTTACACCATGTTATCTTCGACTTTGGACACTCTCTCATGTAAGGCTGCAATTTCAATCACCTGTGAGACCTTGAACTCCCTTATCTCTTTCAGAATTATATTAAGTATGCTTCTGATGTCACATGGCCCGCTGTCTGCATCCCCCCTATGCTGTTGCTTCTGCTGATTCTGCTGCCCTTCGAGGGGCCGGAGGGCCACCACTGACTCGGGTTGCGATTGGTCATGTACCTCACTGCTAGATTCCGTTTTGGGAGGCAGTAATATATTGGAATCAGAACAGTCCACCTAAGAAAGGCCGGAGCTTGTCATGGATACAGGAGCCTGTACTACTGATGGAGCTCACCTAGCTGTTGACTGAGATCCAGTCATTGGGAGGGATACCGCAACTATGGCCTTTACAAACAAGGGGTATTCTTTTGTTTTAACCTGGTTCAAATCCACCAGATTTGTCTCAGGATAGGTCTCAGTATTCTCAATACTCTGAGTTTGAAATTCTATCATTCTAGAAGAGTCCATTGAGTCCTTTGGATTTTCTGCAACCAGCTCGAGTACTACATTTACAACCCCAACCACAGTTCTCTTCCGACTACTGAATAGGTAGTCCTCAATGCTCGCTGAACTCGCTGGTGTCTTTGAGTCCATTCTCATGTGGAAACTGCGATTTGCCCGAGCAGCCGCCAAATTTGCTTGTTACAGTGTTAGAGAAGGATCCAAAGATGCTTTCTCATATTTTAGAAGGAACTTTATACCATAACTTGAACAATACGTTTCTGCTGCCTGCCAGTCTATCTTCAGCGTATCTCAGCTCCAGGGACCCCCACCCTTAACACTCTGTCAATATCATAGTCCGTTTCAGCTACTTTTATAGCTCATAGCAAAGTTGGGGTAGATAAGCGCTCACATGTTTCATGGCTTTGGCACACAGTTGAAAGAGTCAAACCAAGAGTAGCTGCCTCTTGCTGACTACAAAAAGCGTAAAGAACCTACTGAAAGTGCAAGTTCTCTTTCAGCATTGTAAATTCTTTAAGTATCTGTAGTGAAGGTAGCGATTTAGATACATACATTGCTATGTTAGCATAAGCGCGTTAGCTTTTAGAAAGCCATCTTGTAACTTTTGCTGCTTTTGCACATGACACTGCAGAGACATGTTATTATTTGAGAACTGCTTGCTTGCCTTTTCTTCACATGAGAACTGTCTGTTGTTCACCTCCCTAGACGTGCGCTGCGACCTTGGTCTGAACATAATGTGCAAAACACTCTGAGCCGCTAGACAATGTATGTTTTTGAATCCAGGTTGATCGGCCCACTCTCTAGTCATAATATGCACACAGCTGCAAATACCTGAATGTTGAGAGCCTTTAATATTACAGTTTGTATGCGTTAGAAACACATTCTGGAGAAGAACATTTCCAGGCGCAGAGCAAAGCTGATCCTGTGATGTGATCCACATAAAGCTGATCTTTACAGTATGGGGTTCCCCATTCAAGCCTAGAGACCTTCTACAAGTCTAATAATATTAGTTTACTAGCGAAAGGAAGGTGGCTGTATTCCACTGTCATTTATGCTATGATTTCTCCTTTCATTTTCTATGGTATTGTAACAATGCTGATGGTTTTAATTATAATCATTTGTCTGCTTATGTTAGCCAAAGTACTGCATCTTAGGACACGTAGTTTATAAAATAAACCTTTTAAACTTTACCGTGTCTCTGATTACTTTGTTGTGGATTGATATATGAATAATAGCGAACAGGTATTTCTGATTCCCACCATTCCTGAGAATACTCTAAGTCGCTTGTTCTGGGTTGTCTATACATTGGGACCTCCGAGATTATATGGATACCGAATGGGACACTGATGCTGGTCGGATAGGGGTTCTGGGTACTGAGGTGAGTTTTTTGGTACACCACAATTCACTGAGGTTCTGTTTTCCTGCGTATATTTCTGTGCATGAGCAGAATCCCTGCAACATGGCGCACCTAACGTTTGGTCTTTTGATTTGAAACGCCTTAGTAGTGCTTATATTAGTCCACAACACCCTCGCTCTTGTTTCCGGATAACGGGAGTGACGGATTTCACCTACCTGTTAGTAACCTAAGAGGTTCATACAAGCTTGTAAATTAAAAAGGTGTTTTATATTTCTGAACCCTTGTGCTACTGTAAAATCCATTGTTGTTCTTCTCTGTGTCCTTATGGCGGTCGAAATTGCAGCGCATAGTCGTACGCCTTTGCGGCGTCATTTGACGCAGTGTGGGGTACTGGACGATGGGATGGACGTAATTTTTGTGGTGAGTGCGGACGCGTCACACCCTTACGAGTTGTTTTACTCTTGGGTGACGCTGCCGGCAGTGAATGTGGATGATAATACGTTTTACTCGTATACTCACACATGGGTCACAGCAAATTATACGCCATACAGGACGCTGGAGATTCCACTTTCAGCCTGGCAGCATAGCATTTGGTTTAATGGCGCCCTTCCCCATGTGGTTGCACTGGCTAGACTCGGCCCTTTGTCAATTCCAGGGGTCACGTGGCTGGTGCTGGCCGGATTTACGCCTCACCCCTGCTATTTGACTATTGCGGTGGATGAATTGCGGACACTCCATACAGCCCTCATTACAGTATATAGGGCTTTGGTGCAATACGTTTTGCGCAATGTGCAGGTGGGGGCACCTGCTGTTGCGGGTTTACCAGCTGGTCATCCTGCGGTTGTTATTAGCCCAGTCATAGTTAATTCGGTGATGGGCAAGCGCCCCAGGAATAAGGACGATTTGCCTTATTGGCTTGCCGAGAAATTTGACCAACTGGAAGCAGTGTTTCCACACTCTACGACAGTGGAGAAACACAGAATCCTCACCATAAGTTTGCCGAAAGACTTGGTCCCAGAAGTGTCCGATGGTGACACCTGGGGTAAGGTTTTTCCGCGGTCTACTCGAAGTGCTTTGACACTCCGTCTATGGCTGTGCTCCCCTCCGTTATTAAACGTGTTCAAAATAATCACGGTCCAGAGGCGGCGGTTGAGTTGGGAATGCGACTTGTCGGAGTGTTCGACGTAGTTGCCTCTCTCATCCTTGGTAACCCCAAGGGAGATGCGGTACAATTCCAAGTGGCCAATGGCTTAACCCGCGTCGGAGAACTCGATAAGCCGAAAGAGTTGCCTAAAATTATGGCCGAGGCTTATAGAACAATTGGCCGCAGTAGTTTAGGGGTTAAACCAACTATAGTCATTCCTGACCTGATACAACAAACTAAGGTGAGCTCGTCTGTTAAAGACGATCGTCCAAATTTTCCAAAGCAAAATTGGCGACAAAAGAAACAGGGAAAGCAGCAGCAGAAACAGGGGTCTCGTCCTGCGTCTCCCACACAGCCAACTAGTGAGCGCACATACGATTTGCACGATCGCACTAGTATTAAGTCACCTGATAGATTTCAGGTTACTGAACGTTCTCCTCGTTCTTCACAGGAAACATTGGCCTCGTAGTCCGGTGGAGGAGAACGTGGCAAAGGTCGGGGTGCCCAGCAAGGTCGTGAGCAACCCCGTCAGGCTGAAGGTAGAGGCAAGCAAGACGAGTTTGCACGTCAACGTCCCCCGTTTCAAAAGAAGAAGGTTGCTGCGCTAACAGCGAGGTATGCCACAGATAGTACGGACGCAGCTTCGGAACCTGACATGGGCAATAACGCTGCTCAACAGCGCAGCGGAGGTTACAGTAGTGCGGCAAGCACTGCGTCCATATCTGGACACGACAGCAACTGACACGTTCATTACTGTAGAAAATGCGGATACTAGAGTGGCTCCCCCTGACAGACTATAAGATATAGTCCTCTTAATCGAAGGTGACATACAACGCACAATACAAGGGATTTTTTGGGATAATCTGACCTCTTCCTATGACATTCTCTTGGCGGAGGCGGACTGGCCCCCGACTTTCATTTTAGATGCTCCTAGAGGGGAGGAGGTTATCCTCCCGTCCTTTGCGCATACTGTGCCAAAGGAGCATGCTGAAAGGTTTGCCGCGGAGTGGGCTCAGGTGCTTGCACCGGCTTTGTATCGTACTCAGGTAGACTGGGATAAATTGTCCCCCAGCCATGAGATTCCCTTACGGTCTATGCCTCAACCAACACCCCAATATCCCATGCGCCGCGAAGCTAGATCTCACGTCGCGGAAATCCTTGATCAATTGGAATATCAGGGTGTTATTGAAACATGTGTGTCACCAATGAATAATCCTTTATTCACTGTAACAAAGCCTGATGGGTAGTACCGCCTAATTTTGGATTACCGGCACCTAAACTCTCATTGCCGGACGTGTGCGGTACAGAATACCCACAGTTCCGCTCTAGTTGATAGTCTTGTGCGTAAAAGGTTTAAAACCACACTTGACATATCAAATGGCTTTTACAGCCATAACCTGTCCTCTATTAGTAGTCAGTGGACAGCATTTACATCGGGCGGCAAGCAAAAACAATTTAAAAGATTGGCCATGGGCTATAAAAATAGCCCTGGTGTCTTTGCCGCACGTGTAGTCTCTCTGTTAGAGAGCATTGACCCGGATGCGTACTCGTATGTTGATGATATTTATCTCACGGACGACAAGTTGTGGCCGCATCTGTGTCGCGTTGATCGCATTATTGTTATGTTTGCAGACTTCGGTTACAAATTCAACTTTGCGAAGTCTCACATTGCAGAGTATACAGTGTTGTTTTTAGGCTACGAGCTCAACAATGAGGGTCGAGGTTTAGCTCCTCACTTTCTGGAAAAGTGCGCATGTCTGCGTGCTCCTACAACATTGAAAAAATTACAGTCTTTACTGGGCTTTCTGAATTTCGGTCGTACGTACATTCCTGATTATGCCCAACGTATCAAGCTGCTGGTACAACCTACTTTTTCCAAATCGAGCTGGCTGCCAGAGCATTCAGCCATTATGCAATCATTACAGGCTGATCTTATTGCTTCAAAATACTTACTGATGCGTGATAACCACACAAACCTGGTAATAAGAATTGTGCCAGGCGCAGTGGGTTTCACGTACTTAACGTTCAATGAAGGCGACACCTTCCCCATTGCAAATGAATCACACCTGTACACTTCGGCTGAACTGCGCTTTTCCTCTGTCGAAAAAGTTTTGACTGCTGTGCAGATGGCGATTCTTAAAGAACGAGCGCTGTCTCAAGGAAAACGCATGTTGGTGGTCACACCGTATCCTGCCCTAGAGGTGGTTACGAAAGCCAGTGTACCCAATTCAAAAGCTTTGCATCCACGTTGGATACAATGGGCCACTTCTCTGACATCGCCAGATGTCACTTGCATCTTTGATGCCTCATTACAGACGCAGGAGTACTTGCAATATGAATTTGTTCATCCGGCTCCTCTGTCTTTGCGCCCGCTCGAAGATTACCATTGTGTCATTTATAGTGACGGTTCGGCGCAACCGGCGACGGGATCGAAGCACGCCTATTCAGCAGCTTGCGCAATTGTGGCAGGTACTTTCGTAAATGGTGAATTCCAATCTGATGTCGTGCATACGCAGTCATTGGGTGATTGTACCGCACAGCTACGTGCTCTGGTGCTTGCACTGGAGTTTGCTGATCCTCGAGTCACTACTCTTATAGTAAGTGACTCGTTTTATTGTGTTCAGTCATTCAACGACAATCTTTTCTTTTGGTCTCAAAATGAATATTGTGATTCCAAAGGTAGCACAATTAAGCATAAAATGCTTTGGGTTCGAGTGGCAGAACTTAAAGAACATCTACCTCTCGTGAATGTAATTCACACTCTTGGGCACCAGCGAGTTGGTGTCCACGCTGTCGGAAACAGCTTAGCTGACGAAGCAGCAAAAACAGCAGTGGCGACATATTTAGTAGCAGCAGTTACAACATCCAAAAGTAAGATCGATTATGACATCTTGGCAGCTATTGCTGCTACAGAGAAGGGAGGTAATTCCCTGAGAGAGTTCCCTTCTCGTTACCATTATCACTTAAGTCCTGATTAGTGAGAATTAACGACGTTGGTGACAGATTGATTCCCAACGCGGACTGCAGACCATCTCTTATATCAGCAGCTCACGAGGGTATGGCATCTGCCCATGCCGGCATTGCAGGGACTGTTTCTCTGTTACAACAACATTACTGGTGGCGCGGGTTATCTAAACAAGGTCGCACTTATGTTCTTGATTGTGAAATTTGCCAGGAGATTAAACTTTCAACTGCTGCGCGTCCACCACAAACTCAGCTGTACATATCCAATAAACCACTTGGGTGTGTTTATCTGGATCACTGCGGTCCTTTCTCCTTTGATACTGCGTAAAAGTATATCTTAGTTGCAGTGGATTCGTGCACACGTTTCTGTGGGTATGGCCACAACGGAGTACTGATGCCCGTACTGTCATCAGGGATTTGCGTGTCTTTGTGGGAAGTTTTGCGTGTGGTACCTTTCATTCTGATCAGGGCCCTGCGTTCGCTTCTAAGGCGTACAAAAAAGCCATGAAAAATTTGGGGGTCCAAGTCAAATTTTCGTCTCCATACCGACCTGAGGGTAATAGTGTAGTGGAGCGGATGAACCGTGACTTAAAGCAATCCTTGACAGCTAGGGTTTTAGGCACTGGCCGGAACTGGTTAGATATTAAACAACCTGAACGTTCAGGTAAAAAGAACCTAACCTGGGGGTGTCAGAAAGACAATTGGATTCCGATAAACACCCAAAAGAGAAAGAAAGGGGCAGAACTTTTCCTGTCTTGAGTCCCCTCACTCACCAGGGTTTCCCTACGGTGACATGCTTCATCATTGGGGTTCTCTCAGTCCTCTACGGGCTGAGGCGTGCTGCAACTTACGGATTATGTAGGAGCACTTAATACAAATTATGTGTGGTGCAAGCGTAGTGATATGGAGTGGGACAAGTGAATTAAAATAATCAACTAGTGGGCCAAATAAATTTTATTCTTGCTCCTAGCTAATTGGTTAAAAACGGGGTAATACGCTAAAATAACCTACTTTTAATGGGTAAGTGTACTTAGCATATGGTCAACTAGTTTCGAGCTCCCCAGCTCTTCTTCAGGACTACACTGGGACCAGCCCAGTGCAAATACCACTCCTAGTAAACCTTATTATGGTGAAAAACAAGTGAACACGCTGCGACTAATAAGCATGCGTTAGAGATGATACATACGTAAGTATACGCCTGGCAATGTATGTCTGTAGGATATAAAAATGCAAAAAATTAAAGGAAAAAAGGATAATATGCAATGTAAATAGAATCAATGGTGATCACACTATACACCAGTGTTGGAACACTCTTTTTCTCTTTTTTCTATTGTGCCACTGAGTGGTTATCCAAGAAAATCATTGCTTCATGCAGGCGCTGTGCTACAAGGTGAGTAAAAAAAGGTCTATGAATGCACACAGTGCACATACAAAACATGCGTCTGACAAAACATAACACACACATAAAACTAACGTCTGCACGACATTACATACATCTTAAGAAGCAATACTATGCCTCATGGTCAACGGAGGGGGTGTGGAATTCTCGTACACCTAGAGAGATGGTACAAGTAGTCGTTAATAGAGTGGAGCACTGTATTCTTTGTAGACCTTAAGCGGGAAAAAACGGAAAAAATGCGATCTCCGTGATTAGGGGGAGAAATTCTAGTCTTCCCCCGTGGCGCTTCCCACTTACTTGTACGTTGAAAAACACACTCTGGCACACCTACTAGAGCCCAAGCCTCGCGGACCGCATACTGTGTGGTTCCGGACGAGGTGCTTGTTATCTATGAGTGTTTTGTGTGAAAAGCAAAAAAGGACTTCCCGGCGGAGGTCCTTTCCGTGACGGCCATGTTGGCAAAGGGAAGAGGTATTCTGTTGGTAACGAAGCTATATATTTAACAATTATAGCAAATCGTTACTAAATCAAGGGATAGCGCGATGGCTGTTGCTAAGAAATATAAAAGATAAAAAAGATAGTCATGCATACTGGATGTCCAACAGTTGCTAGGAAAAAAGCTGCCATGATGGAACAGTGTGAATTGGACTGATGTTCATGCTTGCAATGGGAGTATAAAATACATCGAGGGAGGTGATCATGTGATACGCCTTTGTGTGGAAGTTAATCAGGAAAAAGGGGTTAATGTCTCTACCCATGAAAAGCTTTTTAGGCTTGTATGAAAAAATATATATGCTAGTATGAAAACACACATATATATATATATATATATATATATTTTGCTCTTAGGGAGATGGACAAATAACCAAGGGAAAAAAACTTTTCAATAAAGTTGCATGATTCAGTGGATGAAAAAAACTGCTTGATTCAGTGGATGGCAAAAATGCTGGCTTCAAAACTGGTATACATTAAAAAGTTTAAAAAAAAAAAAGTTTTTTATATGTATCAGCCTTAGTTAGAAGTGAAATGTCCCCATGGTATATCATCGTTGAGACCATTGTTGTCAGACCGTAGCTTGAAAACCCAACGTTGCTCTTTTTCATGCAAAACTCTCTCAGTGTTGGGGTGGTTGTCAACATGTTCAAGAATGACCCAGCTAAAGTCATTGGGTGTGTGTTGTTGTTGTAGGAAGTGCGTGGTCATTTTAGTGTTATTATGTTTACACCTAAAATTGCTTCGGTGTTCTATCATTCTGGTGTTCACTTTTCTTGTGGTCATCCCCACGTAATGGAGGTTACACACGCAGGTGATAAGGTATATAACCCCTGTCGTGTTGCAATTGGTGAACGATCGAAGGTTCCATGTTATGCCATTGTTGTAGGTGACAGTTTTTGTTGCACTGGTGAGGTGACACACGCTACAGTTCCCACATGGGTAGTGGCCCTCAGGTAATGGGTGGAGCAAGCGTACAGGTCCAACAGTCTTCCTAGGGTTTGGCCTGGTGTGTACCAGGTAATTTCTCAGGTTTTTCGCTTTTCTATGACTGATCATAGGTTTTTGGAAGTCCAAACCTCCACTATTCAGGATACGCCAATGTTTTTTTTATTATTTTTGTTACTTGGTCTGATGCGATGTTAAAGGTAGTGATACAGATTTGTCTTTTCTGATTCTTTGCTGTCTCCTCAGGTTTGTGTTCTAGGAGTGCTTCTCGGTTATTGTTGGAAGCTCTTTTTTGTGCCTTGGACACCAGATGTTGAGGATAATGTCGTTGCACCAGTTTCTCTGATAGATCTTTTGCTTGGATGTTGTAGTCTTGTCGTGTGGTACAATTGCGTCTCAGGCGCAAAAATTGTCCGAAAGGGAGATTGTCTTTCAGGCTTCTTGGGTGGAAACTGTCATACACTAAGAGGCAGTTTCTTGCCGTGGGTTTGAAGTGTGTAGTGGTAATCAGGCGACCCTCGTGTGCTAATATGTTAAGGTCGAGAAAAACCAGATTGGACCTACTCATGGTGAAGGTAAATTTCAAAAATGGGTCTTGTTGGTTGAGCCAAAGTAGGAAAAACTCAAAACCAGCTTCGTCACATTCCCAAATCAAAAACACATCATCGATGTATCTTTTCCATAATTTGATCTTGTGGATGTGCGGATTGTTATTATGGAGGATCTTGTGTCGTTCTAGGTGATGTACATAGAGCCCCGCTATGCTCGGCGCAAAGGTACTCCCATGCTGGTACCGTGCGTTTGTTTGTACAGAGAGTCGTTGAATTGAAAAAAGTTTTCGGTCAGAGCTAGGCGACAGCATTCAAGAACCACATGTCTGGGCGTGTGGTATGTCCAGTTATTTTCAAAGAGTACTTCCTCCAAAACGTCTAGTGTGTCCTTGTGTGGTAAACTCGTATATAAGCTCTCCACATCCAGACTAATCAATATGCTGGTTGTGGGGTTGAAATCGAGATTCTGAATTAAACACAGGACAGCTTTAGTACCTTGTAAGTATGTGTCGGTTGCTTGGTCGTAAGAATGCGTCTGCAAATTTTGACAAAGGTTCCAAAAGTGAACCGATCCCTGATACTATCGGTCTGCCGGGAGGCGTAACCATAGATTTATGTATTTTAGGGATGGTATAAAAATAAGGAATAACGGGTTTCTTGTTTTCCAGAAAATCCGCTTCTTTCTTCCTTATCCAATCGTTGGTGAGAGATTCTTCAATCAGGCTTGCGATCTCAATCCGTAAACGTTCAGTGGGGTCCTTTGGTATAGCTAGATAGTTTCTTGCATCAGCCAACAACCGAAGACACTCTGCTTGGTAATCAGATGTGTTTTGTAAGACTATTGCTCCGCCTTTATCAGCTGGTTTTATGGTGAGATTTTTATCACTTGAGAGTTGATGGATGGCCTCATGTTCAGTTTTACTTGTGTTAAGGAATACCCTTATGGATCTTGGGTCCATCTCAGTAATTTCCTTCATTACTGCTTTTTCAAATGCTAGTAATTCAATGGGAAGGGTATTGGGTGGAGGTGTAAAGTTGGATTTTTTGTGCAATCCAGTGTCTGTCTTGGTTGTGGTGTTTGGTTCTTTGTCTTTGAAATAAACTTCCAACTTAATCCTGCGAATAAACTCTTTCAATTCACAGATCAATTTGAATTTGTCCAACGTTGCTGTTGGGACAAAACCTAGTCCTTTTTCCAATACATTTTTTTGGCTAGGTGTCAAAGTTAGATTGGATAGATTAACTACAAGGCTTGATTGCTGCTCGTTGAGGGCATGTTCGGTGGGCCCATACTCCGTGTGTGACTCCTCACTGTTTCCAGGGGTTGGGCCCATTGTACTTGCTGACCTCGTCTGTTTTTTTCCTCTTGGGGGGTTCTTCTTTCCTCTCCCTAAAAAAGACTGACTTTGTTCTTGGTTCTGAGATTCATCCCAGTAAGGGTAGGGTTGTGGTGGGTATGGTTGATGGAATGGTGGTGGTCCATAGAAAAACTGTGGGGAGGGGCGTATGGTAGAATGTTTTGATATGGGGACCAGCCAAATCTTGCTCCGCCCCTGTTTCTTGGACGTCCTCCTCTTGGTCGTCTATTCCTGGTAGTAGGGTTGTAATTTCTACCTGGATCTGAAAAATCCGAGCCTGTGTCAGAGCCATCGCTATCCGTGTTGTAACCCGGGTTGCGATTTGATGGTATATAATCCTCCCTGGTGTAAGGGTACATTTTTTCTTGTGAGAAATTTTTCTGGTCTTTTTTTAATTTTATGTATTTGCCGTCTTTTAAGCCAATCTTAAATTCAGCCATGGTTTTATTGAGTTCTTCCAGTCGTTTTTTTAGCTCAGCTGTACTTTGGTAGGTTTTCAAACGAATTTCTAGGTCATCTGTATAACGTCCAAGGTGCACTTAATAATCTCCCTAGAAGGTCTCTGGGTGGGCGGACCCCATACATGATGCTCTTTGGCATAAAAATGTTTGTCCCGGACCTTGATGGTCTAGACATGGCGGCGTCTGCCGCACCCTTTGACGTAGATGATCACTGTGCTGTGTTACAGACTCTACAAGAGGCTAGAGATAGTCTCGCGAAGGAACACATGCCCTCCACATCTGATGCTGTACTTCAGTTTCCGGTAGTCGGCTGGCTACCTCGAGTTGGTGACCTGGTCCGTGAGAAGGTGGAGAACAAGAAGGAGTTCGGCCCCTCTTATCGTGCCCCGGTTCTAGTGCTCGGCGTGCAGTGTACAAGAACAGTCATTTTACCTCCACTTCCTGGTCGCAAGGATAACAGGTACATCTCAATTGACAATGTCAAACTACAGCGAGTGGCCGATTCTTCTTAGTATGACTCCAGCGGTCTCTTGCCCTGCGATGCTGAGAAATTCTGTTTTGGCTCTGGCTCCTAACACCATGCCTGATGTTGCCATCGAGATGCATAAAGTTACTGATCCTTTATTGCTACCACCGGCTGGTGGTCTACCTGAAGATACTGAGTATGCTTATCCTGCAGATGTAACATTACCGGTTTTACAATCAACCGCAGTTACACAGTCACGTTTCTCCTTTGATACTAACTCTATGACTTCCAGGGCCCCATCAAAAGTTTCTATTTTTGCTGTTTGGTTTAAAAGACATTTTTTGATTCCCCCTTGGACTTACATTTGACTGATGCTCATATGTGTTTTTTTATTTATGTCCATCGGAT
Source organism: Triturus cristatus (assembly GCF_964204655.1). NCBI lineage: Eukaryota > Metazoa > Chordata > Amphibia > Caudata > Salamandridae > Triturus > Triturus cristatus. The sequence continues at coordinate 78,731,629 of NC_140586.1, read as the reverse complement.
TTGTGGTGGTATTTTTTCGTCTTGTGAACGGACACTACCTAAAAGAAAGATCTACAATTAGACTAATTGATGGAACTTTGGCCCCTCACTCCTCATCACACATCATGAAAAGAGACCAGACTTTTGTGAATATTACTGCCTGGCCTGTGTTAGATGGGATTGCGTGGGATGCTGTTAAATTTCAGATTCATGGTCCAACTGAGGTTATCAATGTACCAAATGTATTTCGTGTTTCTATGGGAGATGTGGTCAAACAAAACATCCGCTCTGATGATTGGGACGTTCAGGCCATAGAAGCACTGTTTTCTAATTTGAAACATTATGCCGCTTTTGATGCTGAAGATTTGTATTTAGACACTGCTAATTACGGAGAGTTGTTTTGCTATCAGCATTATGGCAGTCATTTCTTACATAAAGCCAATACGTTTCGTAATTTTGTAAATTATACACAATGGGAACATTGTCCAACGCCAATGTTAGGCAGCTCAAGCACATTGGTGAACAAATTTGCCTATTTTACTGATTTCAGTGTTTCAAAACCTGCCGCCTTTTATTTTAAAATGGCAGCGGAGTCTGCCTCGAAGGTTAGGCTGACACACACTAAATTTTTATATTCCAAATCCTTTATGGATGATTTAGCGGTCAGGGGTTATGATCTGTGGAAAGATACTATTGATCTTAAATCTGTCTGGGGTTCTAAACCATGGCAGGTACAAGGAACAGAAGCTTTGCATCGTGCCTGCCTCATCCCGAACCACATGTTATTTTTGAATTCGACTATTTTTCCGACCACCTGCTTTGGATTGGCTACTTCTAAAAAACTGAATTACCCGTCTATTCCAGATTTGGCTGCTTACCCAAATTGGGTTAATCATACAGATCTGTCCCTTGATGCGTTGCAGTCGTACATTACTAATTCATCCTTCAATATTTCTAAGTTCAACTCTGAAGGATGGTTGACTTGGCAGACGAGTTCAGATTCCTGTCAACATCGTTTTTTGGGTCTGACGCCTGGGTATACACAGGATCGTGTAGCCCCCGCTTTGAATCTTCTCATTCGGTTACTAGCTACTCCGTTGGGAAGTTATGCCAGTCTTGGCTGCAACACTCCACCTTGGCATCTGTTAAAATTCATTTATCTAAATTACATGACAAAATAGATTTGAATGATTTTGTTAAGGGTCCTATTGGTGGCAGGTCCAAGAGATGGGTGTATGCTATTTATAACGAGGTTTGTAAGTTATCACAAATTGAAGCTGCTTCCAGATTGAGGGCTATTGATCAAGCCAACATGGAAAAAGTGCTAGCGGTTATAGATAATAGCATTAACACCCTTTCTTCCAGAATTTACACATTAGATAATATTGTTTCATCTGTTTTTGATATCGTACAGAATGATGTGTCTGTTTTATATCATGGTCAGAATCAATTGCGTTCTATAATGCAGTTTGCGTGAACATTGCAAATGTTAAAGGTTGGGAAAGTCCCCTGGGACTATATGAATACTTCATCAATATTCCTTCCCTTTAATCTAACTGCGAAACAACAATTCATGTCCATGAAAAATGCAACATAATCATTACTGCATATTGAAAAGTTAGAACCTTTGCCTTTCTCAGTGGCCGAATTGAACTCAGCTGTGTGGCTTATCCACGGGTTAATTACATTGCCATTTCCATTGTTTAAATTCAGTTTGTGCATGAAACATTATGCCCTAAGCAGATATGAACCATTGGGTTCTGCTTTCCTGCATGAAGTATGGTCACTCCCATTTACATACAGGTATATGAGAGAAGGTAAAGAAGTTTATTTGAAGGGTGAGGAATGCTCTTCCACACCTGATCATTCTGTAGTCTGTAGGCACATCCAATTGCATGGCGCGTGCAATGTGCAAGCGCCTAATTTAGCATGTGTCCTGAAAGGCATTCCAGTGCCAGCTACTACACCTGCTTTTACGTTGCTAGCTAACGGTAGTTATTTGCTTTTGAATAACGAGGCTTGCTGCGGAATGCTAGTGGGAATTCCCTACATTGTGACTGTATCACAGAGAGTAGTCTGCTGTAAAAATGTCCTTTTCCCACCCCCGCATTGGGCGGCTGGATGTATCCATCTGGCCTTCCATTTCAACCTTGAAGGCAGAGTTCAACAAGATGAGCAGAATAAGGGCTCTATTGTCTCAAAAAGAGGTCGCTCTGACTTCGTCCCGTGAAACATTTGTCCTTCACGTAGCTAACACCCGTACCGAGGTGCAGGCTCTTTTAAATATTGGTCTCCCACTTCATTTTGGTGCCCTGATTCAAACTATATTTAACGCCTCGTCAACAACTGGCTTGGTGCATTTTTTCAAAATTGTGGGCTCTGGCCTCGTAACCTCCTTCCAAACTATTTTTGGTGTGATACCGGCCTTTTTTCATTCTATTTTTTCCAGCGTCTTTGGAGGGCTCCCATTGATTCTTGCCCTCGTGGCTGGCGTGCTGCTGTTGGTCTGCGTACTGCGCAATGGCTGCACACTGTGTGTCACTCAACAGCCTGGCCCGGCTCCTCCATCTTCGTAACCGGATGCTTGAATACTATGGAACTTTACCACTGGCAACCCTGAGCATAGCCTATGGATTATCCTTCCGGTTTGCCTACTTTATATGCGTACAACCGGTTTTTCATTGCCTAGATTGTCCTTTCGATTGGGCTCTGGATTTGTGCTTGTCAAACTCAGTGTCTCCTGCCCCGGATTATGATCGACTAATGAGTCCATTAGTGGCTCATGAGTTGGACTGTTCTGGTGTTAGGATTATGGCCTGTGGAGCGGCACATGGAGTCCTTGGTAACTGGGACATCGGAACGGCAGCGTATGACTTCTTGGCATGAAGTTATTTAGAAGAACACGCCAGTTGTCCTCTGAACGTGCTAGAGGCTCCAGTGGTCGAAGAACATGTATGTTCGTTTACCTTGTTAAACTGGATGGCGTAATCTTTTGCAACTCGTTCCAATGACTTCCTTTTGGAAGCTGTTGCTACGTACTGTGCTTACACGTTTATGGATTAACTTGATTATCGTCCAGCTTCACTAGCACAAACCAAACATTTGTTTTGTGTATTCCAACATCTGGGCTCATTGAGCCTTTCCATGATGTATTGACTTGCCATTTTTCCCTTCATTTTGTTTTTTATTTAACGTTTTTTTCGAACTTTCACAGCTCTTTTTGGATTTCCAATACATGCACTTGGTTCTGCTCTGTCGAACTTGAACTCTGCGTTCCTTTTTGTATCCCTATTTGTTCGTAGTCTGATCAAGGGGGGGTGTAGTAAAGGTAGCGATTTAGATACATACATTTCTATGTTAGCATAAGCGCGTTAGCTTTTAGAAAGCCATCTTGTCACTTTTGCTGCTTTTGCACACGACACTGCAGAGACATGTTATTATTTGAGAACTGCTTGCTTGCCTTTTCTTCACATGAGAACTGTCTGTTGTTCACCTCCCTAGACGTGCGCTGCGACCTTGGTCTGAACATAATGTGCAAAACACTCTAAGCCGCTAGACAATGTATGTTTTTGAATCCAGGTTGATCGGCCCACTCTCTAGTCATAATATGCACACAGCTGCAAATACCTGAATCTCGAGAGCCTTTAATATTACAGTTTGCATGCGTTAGAAACACATTCTGGAGAAGAACATTTCCAGGCGCAGAGCAAAGCTGATCCTGTGATGTGATCCACATAAAGCTGATCTTTACGGTATGGGGTTCCCCATTCAAGCCTAGAAACCTTCTACTAGTCTAATAATATTAGTTTACTAGCGAAAGGAAGGTGGCTGTATTCCACTGTCATTTATACTATGATTTCTCCTTTCATTTTCTATGGTATTGTAACAATGCTGATGGTTTTAATTATAATCATTTGTCTGCTTATGTTAGCCAAAGTACTGCATCTTAGGACACGTAGTTTATAAAATAAACCTTTTAAACTTTACCGTGTCTCTGATTACTTTGTTGTGGATTGATATATGAATAATAGCGAACAGGTATTTCTGATTCCCACCATTCCTGAGAATACTCTAAGTCGCTTGTTCTGGGTTGTCTATACATTGGGACCTCCGAGATTATACGGATAACGAATGGGACACTGATGCTGGTCGGATAGGGGTTCTGGGTACTGAGGTGAGTTTTTTGGTACACCACAATTCACTGAGGTCCTGGTTTCCTGCGCATAGTTCTGTGCATGAGCAGAATCCCTGCAACATATCCATAACTTGAGATGCTTTAATTAGATGTTTATTGTTTTTTATCTTGTTTTGAAGAGTAATAGAAATATTATTTTCATACCTCATTGTGGAGTCTTTTTTGTGATGTTTCCACTGTGTTACTGTATCCACGTATGTAAAACTGCTTTACACATTGCCTCTTATGTTAAGCCTGACTGCTCTGTGCCAAGCTACCAGAGGATGAGCACCGGCTGATTTAAGTATGTGACTGACTTACCCTGACTAGAATTGCGGTCCCTAGTTGGACAGGGTGTACACCTCTGCCAACTAGAGGCCCGATTTCTAACACTGGTCCTCTGTCACTGTCAGCAACCGGTGAGTTCTGTAAGGCCCTTCAAATCTTCCTGAAGCTTCAACTGCTTGGTGCCCTTTTTGGTTGGAAGTCCCCTTTCCTTACAGAACTCCTTGAGCTCAGCCACAGTGTATCTTCCATTTCTTCAGGTATGGTCAGAGACACTCATGTAGAATGAGTGTGAATTGGGAAAAAGCAGAAGAGCCAATCAAGGCGCATTTAAAGGAAACTCAAAATAGCATTAAATTATTTATCTGGGATTTGCAACTCCAAATCACTGTATGGCACTGTGCAAACACAAGTCCTATTCCTCACCGCTGAACACCATTGTAGGTAATTGGGTCACTGATCTGGGAAGGCCTTCTCAAGAAGCAACCACAATTCCTGTCAGTGTGAAGCCACAAGCAACCCCAAATTAACCTGTGTTTAACCCTCCGGTAGCTTGGCACAAAGCAGTCAGCCTTAACTTAGACTCAATGTGTAAGGTATTTATGCAGCACTCCAAAAATTAATAAAGTGGAAACACAACACAAGAAATATCCCACACCAATTTTCAAAAATAGAGTAAAGTGTAATACATTGTTTGAGACCAAAACAACAAAAATCCAATCAGGAGAACCAGAGTTATGCAATTTTATAGATTTAAGTGAAAATGGTGCTTAGAAGCAGAATGCTCCAACTGTGATTATCTGGTGCACCTGTACCGGGACAAAGTTACAAGTACAGTCCTACCCCGATGGAGCTTGGGCCATATACGAGGACCAAGTTAGACCTGCTGAACAAGGTACTGCAAATCCAGCAAAAGAGAGGGGTAAAAAAGGGTCCCCCAGCACTCACTTGAGAAATACTGTAGAATATTTAAACATAGACCAAGTAAATACGGTGCACACAAGGGAAGAATTTTCACCCAACATTCACAAATTAGAGCCCCCTTGAGGTTCCATATAAGCTTATATACACCCATATGGCACACTCAAATTTGCAACAGTTTTTAGTAATAATATAGTCTTTGATCTATGTTTTTCCTTCAGTCTTGTTCTTCACAAGTACTTATTGCATTCCAAATGGTTTTTCACAATAGCTAACATGTGTTTCGTCATAATCACTACTTCATCAGGGCTACAGATACCAAAAAGATAACAGAAAAATTGTCTACTCTCAAACAAACTGTAAAACACTGATATACCACTATCAGTGACTTCAAGGTGCACAGTGAGCAAAGTGTTGCCAGTCATAACACTATTCTGAATATGAAGTGCCCATCTTTATATATCAGCCCCCACATTTTCTTCAGCTTTGCTATATAATTAAATTGAAAGAGCTGGGAGTAGTTATTAATCTCAAACACACCTAGATAGTTTATCTGGCTTCCAGAACGAGCTTGCTGCTGCAGAGAAATGGGAATATTGCTGACTGCCGTATTAAACAATAGCAGCTCTGTATTATTTTGATTAATTTTATACCCCCCCTTATGCTTTTAAACTGCTCAAACTCATTCCAAACCCTCTGGAGATTCAACTTATCAGGTTTAAAGTGTAAAGTAATGTCATCTGCAAACAACTTTAATTTAGACATATCAGAAACGGGAGCGCCAATCAGATCATTACTTCAAATCCTGGCAGCGATAGGCTCAATACATTTTTTTGAATAAAATTGAGGATAGAGGGCACCCCTGATGAGTTCCCCTGTCGATAGCCACTGTTCCCGCGAGGCTGGAATTCACAAATATCTTTGCTTGTGCTCATTGATATAGATTCTTCAGAGTCTAAATGAATTTTGCAGGGAAACCAAATTTCTTAAGAGCATAAAACAGTGCATCCCAGTTAATCAGATCGAATGCTTTCTCTGCATCGACCATTATTACTGCTTTGCTGATCTGATTAACTGAGAAATAGTCTAACTGCTGTGTTTACAGCCATCAAGCGATTAGAAACAAGCCCAGTCAAATCTATGTGGATTAAAGCCTGATCCGCCGGAGTGATATAAATAGCCCATATTTTCATCAACAGCTTATAATTAGCATTCGATAAGCTAATAGGTGGATATGAATTAACATTGCTTGGATTTTTTATCTTTTTATAGCAAATGAACAAACATGGATTCCTTGAAGGACGAAGGAACTTCTTCATCCTCCTTAATAAAATTGAATAAAACAGTTAGGAAGGGTACAAGTTTAGTTGCAAACATTTAAAAAAATGTATCTACCTCATCGGTAACTGGGGCGTAATAGTTGATGGGATTCAGAGGGGTGCCATTAGCGGCAGCTTTAAGCCATAACCACCAACCATGAGGGTCCCTAATTACGTTGCTTACCAGCCAATCGAACCCCCTCCCCCCAAAAATAGCAAAACCCCAAACTGACAACCATGTCAAAGCAAAGCAGGCGTATGGATACTACTTCTGAATAAAAATATTCGGGGAGTTGTTCTTAAAATGGGTCCCTTATATGTTGTACAAAAAGTCGCCGGAACCATGGAGAAGTACTAACCCATCCAACTCCTCACAGCCGGTAGCACTCACCTCTGTTAGCGTAGGCAGTGGCACTCCCAAAGCGAGGACAGCTGACTCTGCAGCAGCATCTAGCCACTCATGCCGCTCCCACTTGCCGAGATATCCTCCCTGAGTGGACATCACAAGGTTCAGACACCTGTTTCTTTTCTCCCAGTCGTAAAGCTGCTTTCCAAGTTTTCTAATGCTTTGGAATCTCAACTGAGACATTGCCTTAGTAGCTTCCTGTAGCGGCTATGTCCAAACACGAACTGCAACACTGACAGGGCGGGGCAGATTATGTACACTAACAGGAGAGCATGTAGGCTAAGCCTGCCCCCACATGGACTATATGTGAACCCCAATATTGAAAGGTATTCTTACATTTAAGCACTAAAATAATAAAGTTAACTGTAGTCACAGACACCCCTAATCCAAATGCTGCACAAATTAAGCTATCACAGCAACATTCCCACTTCTTTTAACACAAATGGGAAAGGGAACTAACCACATCTCCCACAGTGCAATACATAATAAAGAACTAGACCTGGAAATAAAAGTTAATGGTAACGTAAGCAGCATACTAGAATATACAATCACATATGGCAAAAAGTATAATATTTTGAAAAAAACTAAATGTAGCTACACATAAACAGAAGACACAAAAGGTTAAATTCTAGTTTTTAACAAATGAAAGATAAAAAGGCGCAACAAAAATCTTCTTCCTCTGGGTTTATTTAACATCATTCACACAAAAAATTATGTTATTTCAAAGAAAAGTCCTGAGTTGGGTAAGAACAAATAGTCTCCTATCACATCCTGTGAATCCCTTACATAATATTGACAGACACAATATTGGCCTACATTTTTATCGACACAAAAATATAGACTACCATAATATCGACAACATATGCTTATTTAAAAAAATACACTATTATCAACCCAAATTATCGATCAAAAATATCGATAACATTATTATCGAACACATAAATATTGCAATTTAGAATATCGGACACATGTAAAAAATAGCCAACATGACAAAAATATCGATCACAATAATATAGCCAGCAATATTATTGTTTAAAAATTTTTTTTTGACATCTTAAAAACAGTTAAAACACATAATATGAAACATCATAAATATATTTCAATTAAAAAAATACAGTGTATACCAAATAAATCAAACACAATCAATTAAAAAATATATATAACATATTAAAAAACATTAAATCATAAACACACTATAAATAACTATTTTATTTTTATATTTAAATAATATACACACATTATTTTACATCACATACAATATATTACACATTTAAAGGATTCAGCCTGCTTTAAAAAATAAAAGCACCAACTGATTCTAAATTAGCGTTTTCCATATATGGAAAACAACTACCAAAACAATTATTACAATAAATATCAACCAATCAAATACACACAATACTAAAATAAACCAATCACATTAAACAAACAATTAATTAAACACTATATAAAGAACTAAAAACTATTCATTATTTTACACCTCAAACCAAAAAAATATAAAGAAGACAAAACTCTGCCGGATGGCTGCCAAAAGCAAGGACTTCATTAAAAAAAATCTATTTCCTACTTTAAAAAGTAAGTAAAAAGCCATTTATAATATAACACTAATGCTAACCTTCTACAAGTACTACGTATCATGCACAAATATTTAATATGAATCTTTTTTCAATCAATGTCTTCCCTACAGAAAATTCTCAAAGCATCTAAACAACTACAGAACAGTTTCTAAAATCATCTAACAAAGAAAGTAAGTGCTCAACAAAATGCATTTGATAAAATTATCTAAAACACCCAACCAAATCTCAAATTCATCCGAAACCCCCACCCAACACCTTGTACATTTTAACAAAGTAATTAAAAATATGTTTTATTCTACCAACAGAAACACCAGCAACAAAACAGAATTCAGCTAACAAAGAAAATACATATACCTTAAAAAACGACCTCAAAATCGACATCGTAAGTATATTAATAACAATGTGTATTCATTAATTAGCAAACCTGTACAATATTCGTTTTATTCTTTTTTATATACATTTTTATAGCATTTAAGACATCACAATGACAGAAGGCTCCCAATTTATCACTTCCCAGAAAGGAAAGTTTTTGCTATGTTACATGCGGTATGTCTATACCCAGGAAAAGCAAAGTGGACTTAAAGTAAATTGGAAATGTAGCACGTACTATTCAAATATGTGTGTTGGGAGGGCAACAACTAGAGAATCATTTTGTATACAAGGGAGCATAACCACCGCCCAAATGTTACTGAAGTAGAGTTTAGAACTGCCCTAGACAACGTTAGAGGAACTGGCACTAGCTCACAAATACCTACCACTCAATTACTTAAAGAACTGCTGCCCAGAGTACCCCAACAATGCCCTCTATTTCTTCATTAAAAAGAACTATAGCTCGAACAAAAAGATCCACAACCACCACCACACCTGCCCCAAAAACATTTGAAGAGGTAGAAATTCCCCCAGAACTATCTATACCTCATAACAAAGAACCCTTTATTCTTTATGACAGCAAATCGAAAGAGAAAAGAATAATTATGTTTGCAGCCACAAATAATGTAATCCAACTACAACAATCAGAAACATGGATGATGGATGGGACTTTTAAAATGTATCCTAAACCATTCTATCAGTTATATACTATCCATGCCCTATATCAAAACACTAACATCCCTTTTATCTATGCCTTAATACCTAATAAACATAATTCCACATATATAGAAATATTAAATAAAATCAAACAAGAAACAAATAATTATTTTCCGCAGAACATAATTATTGATTTTGAACAGGCAATGATAAATGCAATTCTAAAATCCTACCCACACACATCAATTCAGGGTTGCTACTATCATTTCAATCAGTGTATATGGATGATACCTTCAGAAATCAACTCTAAGGGGCCCATTACGATGCCGGACGGAAGGCCATCCGTACTGCTGGTGGAAAACCGTCATGTCTTCCGCCCCTGGTGCGGTCATTGCGACCAACAAATCACAATGGACCCCATTGGCGAGAAGGAGCCAACAGGGCAGGACCGGCGTGTGGAAACACATTCCGTCCGCCAAGCAAATCATGATGTTGCAGACAGCCCTTCCTACTGCCGCGCAAAAACCACCACGTTGTGGATGGCGGAAATACAACATCAGAGAGGAAGAGCCGATACTGTACCCATCTAAACACCCGGACCCGCCATGAATACTGCGCCACATGCCTTCCCGCTGCACCACCTGCTGCACCTCCGGCAGACAAGTCGTTGCCACGCCCAACAGCAGAGGTATGTACCAGACACCTCCACGCATGCAACCCCTGAACAACTACATCTCCCAGCAAGTGTGGCGGCACCGCGATGAATGTGGCAACCTGCCAAATGCAAAGTGCGATGCCCACCCAATCCCCAAGAGTGACCCGAAGGCAATCGGAGCCAATGACAAGTCCCGCAGTTGCTGAGCGCACACACCGCAAAATCTAAACACGGACGCCGAAGGCTCTCATTAGCTGATGGCTCATCCGCATTGTGTGTGCCACACCCTGGCGGCCCAGAAGCTGCGACCGCAACCCTGCAGTCTTCAATGCGTGTCATCGGTGCGAATGCCTGCCACTGTGCATGCGAAAACATACAGCATTTGCATTGGCGCCCTCACTATGACATCACACATCACAACTCATCTGTCGAAAGTGATTGGTGCACCCCTTGTGTACTGTTGTGTGGCACGAAGACCCCATGCATTCCAAATAACAACACAGACACCGTACATGTATAGGCGAACTGGCCCAGGGCACGTGCGTCCGGACCCATTTGTTCGCAGGGTCACATGTCCAGTCATGCCTGTGCTGGGTGGCCATGTGGTGGGGGGTAAGCCAGCCCTCTGGGACTGGTTGCTACATCAGAACAACTAGAACAGTGAACAGCTGCTCTCTACACTGCAAAGGGATGAGAGAGTGTGACCCGTGGGCCAAGTCGATACACACATGAAATGCCCAAGGAAAGGAGAGTGAAATTACATACATAGTCATGCCTCATGGCCAGATGGACTTCAATGAGGAAAGGAGTCAAAAAGGACAAAGGGCTCCCACACTGTACCAATGTTGTGCAATGAAACATCAAACCTGGGTCGAATTGTGAAGGCTCAGTGGCATAGGCAGACAACCAGAGGTGACCATTGTCTGCAATACATTCATACGTGTAATCCCTAGCACACCCAACACACGTACTGGTGTGGCATGCAGTTTGCTTAACTGCCACTGCCTGTAAATGTCCTCACACACGTCCCGAGTCAGTGCGTCTCCTGACCAAACACCCTCAAAAATCCTGCCCACCAGCATGGATGACATGTGATTACCACACCTTGCAATCCTCATTGGCTCACGTGACATTCCCTGTTGACTGAAGTACTCACATACTTGCATGACTGATTGTCTCTGTACAATGTGTGCGTGATGTAAAGCACTGTCACACCCTACACACATATCAGTAGCGCCATGCAACAATTTAAATGCACATGAGCGTGTGGCCTTGGAGAGATGAGGGGCGCTGGACGAGGGTGGCAGAGAGGGAATCCGAGGAGAAGGGCCTGAGTGAGAGTATGAGAAGTGTCACTTGCCTGAAACTCCCACCTCAGGAAACCTCATTTTCCCATCAGGAGGACCTCCAATGGACAAAACACACGTCTTGAGAGTGACAACATCTAGAAACAAAATCTGGAAGGAAATAATGCATCTCCCGGGTCCTTGTAAAGCTGAGGAGAGACAAAGGGGAGCCCTGAAGCAGGCCTGGTGAGATACATAAGTGGCAACTCGGGCACGCAGTGGCCCACCCAAATGTATCGTTGGACGCACAAATGAAGATTCCTTGAGCCGCCCCAGCCTGGGAGGCATCAAAAAGTTAATGGCAGCCATTGATGACACACACATCTGCCTCGTATCACTACAGGCAAGTAAACCCGTTTATAGGAACAGCAAACACTACCACCCCATCAACTTGCAAGTGGTCTGACAGGTGGAGCAGATAATCACACACGTGTGCTGAGTACCCGGGTTCGGCACATGACTGAAACATCTGGCGGAAGAGCAACATCACCCCCGCACCCAACCCACATATGCCCAGTAACGATGACAGTGGTGAGGAAGAAGGCCTTGACCAAAGTCTACAGCTCATCGTCAACGACTTCCGTTGAGTGTGATGCAACAATGAGCAACTATGACTGTGTCTGTGTGCTCGCAGTTGTCTCACAGACTTTGACAAATGTCCCTGAGATTCCGTCCACATACCGGACTATGCGCCGGTTTAGAGAACACATGCATGCAGGGACTGAGCACCCCAAAGCAACACAACGCATAGGACACCATTGCCATACTGCCTCACTTGCTCCCCTGCTCACTCGGAGACATCAAAGCTCATGTTCACAAGCAGACAAGTTGAAGACAAGAAACGTTTCTAAATGTGAAGTTTTTACTACAGTGTCAAAGCATGCAAAATACGTGCCACAACAGGTAGAAGAAGCATGAGTACGTAACCAGTCACCTCAGTGACATATCCATTTAACATGAAGCAAGATGTTGCATCAACAAACCCCCCCGCACGTCAAACCATGAGCATATGCCCCTACCCCTTTCAGGAAGGAGTTGTATGAGATGGGATGGGCTCTGTCAGTAGAACCCATTAACCAGACTATACATGGTGACATCACACCACATTGGCTGAGTTGCACTCATCACTGGATGGATGACACCCAAGTGTGGGGCATCTGGCCCAAATTCACATGTCAATCAAAGGGGATCCTTGTCCTCCAGCAGCTGTGAGACCTCGTTGATTAGGGGTGCCATGGACTGAACTGACCAAAATGACAAGGGACAGGGTTCTAAGAGCACAGACACAATGTTCAGACAGCACTCCTGGACCGCACGGTGAACAAGCTCTGTGGACACCTCTCATGTGACAGACACGTACTACGGTACTTGCAGGGCACAAGTCCTAAAACAGAAAGTGGGGGGACTGACCAAGTAAGACAAAATACCAATGAGCTCACAACGCCACGACATAGCTCTATGAAAGCAGTAAAATAGTGCGAATGACATGATTTGTGCAAATACTGGGACAGACTAACGCCATCTGACAGTCTTACAGTGTCTGCGTTGACATATAGGGACAGAACAAAGGCGAAAGCATGCCTCACTTAAGTAGCTGTGTAGAGATGGCAAGCTGTGTGCATATGTACCCTTCTGTGGCATCTACATTCAAATGTAAGGCTCAAGGCGGACCCCAGTCAGCATGTACCAACAAAAGGAGGACGGATGGCCCCTTTACTTAGGCCTGGCTAGAGGAGAAAAAAGGCACACTCGCTGCATGCACGTTGCTGCTGGGAATGGACAGCAGACAACATGCAGGTGCACCTGAACGTTTCCAGGGATCTGGACGGTACACCGGGACAAGTTAAGCATATCCCTGTGGGGACCAATGTCCTGGTAGGGGGGACGGCGTCGAACCCATGCAAAGCGGGGGGGGGGGCACTGTGTACCTGCGTGTACCCCCGACTCGAGTCCTGGGTACTTGCACATCAACAACCCCATGTCCTCTTTGTGCGCTACAGCTGCATAATGGAAGCCGGGCTCATGCCAGACGACAATGTCCACGACGGTCAGATCACAGCCTCCACTCGCCCTGGTCTGTGGTACACAACGCTATAGACCGCAGAGCACAGCACAGTCCGAGCCAATGCAGACAGGGCCAAAGTCAGAGAGCTGGGTGGCAATTCTGGTCAGGAGGTGTGAGGAAAGGTAAACAATGATTGAATTAGTCACCAACAGTTCCTGCTGTTGTGAAGTAGTTACGAATCCAAGAAGGTACAGGCAGCTTCAAAGGCAATCAGTTCCAAAAGACGATCCAGTTGATCTTCAGCGAAGAGGACCGCTATCCAATCCAGCAGTATTAAGGAAAAGATGTGCTCCTCGCACCACAAGGTTGCAAGTAGCATCCCATCACAGCCTGGGAGAGGTTCAATGTAGGCATGGCACAGGAGCCTGACACATTGTAAGGCATCCCATAAACGTGTCTCACCAAAGCAGTCTTGCACGTGGACCAACAAAGTAGTCACCCATAGCTCATGATCCAGGTCAGCCAGGGATGTGTTTGATAGGCAGACATTCACGGCCCACTGAAACAGACATCTTCTGCAGGAAATGCACGCAGGTGGAGTAGGCATAATGGAACGTTAGCCTGTAACTGATGCCCTGCACAGCCAGTGGGACACATCCAAAGAGGATCTGCATGCGGGCATGGTAAAGTTGCAACAGACCGGGCGCAGAGATCTCTATTGCTTGAGCTCCCTGTTTTCTGTGTGTGTCGGTCATGCGGCTTGATCTCCGTGCGAGTCGGTCTGGGTTTACAAGCATTGCATCGTACTGCGCGGATCGGACATCGCGGGTACGTGTCGGTCGGGTTCATTCCGGGTACGTGTCGGTCGGTGTGAATTGCGTCCATTTACAGGCCGAATCACTGTTTTCCCTACGGCTCGGTCGTACGGCTTGTATTCCGTACGTGCCGGTTGTAAATCACACGCCTTGCATCGTATTGCACGGGTCATACGGCGCCGGTCCATGTCAGTCGGTCTCCGTTCCGGGTCCGTGTCGGTCGGTACGTTTTGCGGCCGGAATCGGACCCTTTGAGGCCGATTCCGGTCGGAAGGGCTCCGACCGACGGTCGGAGCCCTTCCGACCGATTCGTATCATGTCGGCCGGATTCCTTTCCGACCGAGCCATTCCGATGGACTCGATCGGAAAGGAATACGACATGGATTTCTGGATTGGGGATGACAGGCTCGGAGATCTTCCAGTACTCCCCCAGTTTTTCACTGCCTTTTCGTGTCGGTTTTTCCGGAAACTGGCTGTGGGGGCCCCAAGCAAGGCCCCCATTGGTGTGAGGCTGCCGTATGGCGGCCTGGGGGCACCTATGGTGCCCCTCTGTGGATCCCTGCACCCGGTGGCAGGCACCTTGGGGTGCTGCCCACAGGGTGCAGGGATGAACTGCACCCCTGCTTTCCACGGTGCAGGCATGCATTCCGCTCGGAATGTATGCTTGCATTGTGTTGGATACGAGTGCGACCGAACCCTGTTCGGTCGCATCGTACTAGCAGGGTCGTAACCAAGCTTGTCCCCTCTGAAATAACCCAAAACAAATGCGAGCGGTTACAAAATACAAACTGCTAACAAATATGGCAGCTTTAAACAGGGAAAATACATCTATTTACAAACATTTTATTACAAAGTTAATAAATTACTAAAATGTTAAATTAAAATACTACAATTCATAACTTATCTGTTTATATTTATGTAACATTTTTCCAGCATTGTAAAATGATAAGAATAAATATTATTAAACACACAATTATTATTATTATTCCAAAGTTATATAGACAACACTGATAACAAACATGTAATAAATGTATTAAATGTTTAAAAAATGTTAACCTTACAAAAAATGTATAAAAATATTTTATATATCAGTAATATTAATTTAAATGTATTCTTTTTTGTTTAATTTTTTTTACAAACTATACAATTTAAATTGTATTCAAAAATTGTGAAAACAGTTATACATAAAAAAACAACAATATATTCAACCAAATAACAAATGTTCTGAATACAAAACTTAAGTGAAGAACTGTTATTAATAAATATTTTCTTTACTCAAATGTTTGTAAACCGATGTAAAACTACATTATTTGATTTTACAAAGTTGTTCTAAAAAAGTATCAATGTGAAAAAAAATTTTTTTTTCATAATTATTACATGTAAAAATGTACATATGTACAAAATATTTTTAGTCTGTCAAATAAATTATATTATTTTTTCTCTATATGTCTTCATTTATATTATATGCACTTGATAAAATATTTTTTTTTTGTTGATTACAAAATCATTTGCAATAAATAAACATCATTAAAAAATAAAATACCTACTTTTTGTGGATCGTAATATTAATGTATTTAATGTAAAATATATTTTTTTATTACATTTACTGTATTAAATAACATGTTATAATTAACTATATATATTTTTTTATTTATTAGCATTTAGAACTGTGGTCTAATAAAAACACATTACTACTACAATATATATTACATTTTTAAGTTGACAAATTAATACATATATATAAATTACTATTCCCACTAGAGTTAATATTAAATCAAAGCAAGTGCTGGACACTAACCTTAATCATTTACTATTCCCACTCCAGTTAGAATTAAGTCAGGGTAGGTGCTGGACACTAACCTTAATTAATTTACTATTCCAACTCCAGTTAGATTTAAGTCTGGGTAGGTGCTGGACACTAAACTTAATTATTTACTATTCCCACTCCACTTATCATTAGTTCTGGGTAGGTGCTGGACACTAACCTTAATCAATTTACTATTCCCACTCCAGTTAGAATTAAGTCAAGGTAAGTGCTGGACACTAACCTTAATTAATTTACTATTCCCACTCCAGTTATATTTAAGCCAGGGTAGGTGCTGGACCCTAAACTTAATTTACTATTCCCACTCCAGTTAGCATTAATTCTGGGTAGGTGCTGGACACTAAACCTAATTAATTTACTATTCCCACTCCAGTTACCAATAAATCAGGGTAGGTGGTGGACCCTAAACTAAAATATTTTGCTGTTCCCACTCCAGTTACAATTAAGTCAGAGTAGGTGCTGGACACTAAACTTAATTAATTTACTACTCCTACTCCATTTAGCATTAATTCAGGATAGATGCTGGACCTTCACCTTAATTAATTTACTATTCCCACTCCAGTTAGAATTAAGTCAGGGTAGGTGCTGGACACTAACCTTAATTAATTTACTATTCCCACTCCAGTTAGATTTAAGTCAGGGTAGGTGCTGGACACTAAACTTAATTAATTTACTATTCCCACTCCAGTTAGCATGAATTCTTGGTAGGTGCTGGACCCCAAACTAAAATATTTGACTATTCCCACTCCGGTTAACATTAAGGGGCCGATTCCGATCCGGGTCGGAAAGCACTCCGACCGAGTCGGATCCTGAGTGGTTTCCGACCGAGCCGGACCCCTACAGTCCGACCGAGCGAGTACGATGCTCACGTATGCTGTCGGACTCAGTTCGGTCGGACTCCCATAGAAGTCAATGGGAGCCAGTTGTACGAGGCGTACATGCGCTTCCATTGACGGATTGGGTACGTCTCGAACAAGTGCGCCCCTACAGTGGGTACGCATCGGTGCCATCCGTACCGTACATGCCTGTGTTGGGGAGATCCATAGGTCTCCCCCTGTGTCCGAGTAGTAGGGCTGCGGGTGTCAGGGGGTCCGACGCAGACCCCTGAAGTCCGACTCTGGGAACTTTTGCGAGCCGGACACTCCGGCTCACACAGGCTGTCTGACGCGTGCATCGTACTGGCTCGGCTGTAAATCGCATCCATTGCACGCCACGGTTAGCTTCCCAACGAGACGTAGGGAGCGGTTCAGACCCGGAAACGACTCGGTCGGCGAATCTCACGTAGCTCGCATCGTACTTGCTCACTCGTACAGCTGTACAAGTCGGCCGGAAAACACGCGTACGGCTCGTAGTTTTTCCGGCCGGATCGCGTTTGGTGCCCTTCCGACCCGGATCGGAATCGGCCCCTAAGTCAGAGTAGGTGCTGGACACTAAACTTAATTAATTTACTACTTCTACTCCATTTAGCATTAATTCAGGATAGATGCTGGACCTTCACCTTAATTAATTTACTGTTCCCACTCCAGTTAAAATTAAGTCAGGGTAGGTGCTGGACACTAACCTTAATTAATTTACTATTCCCACTCCAGTTAGAATTAAGTCAGGGTAAGTGCAGGACACTAAACTTAATTTATGTACTATTCCCACTCCATTTTCAATTGAGTCAGGGTAGGTGCTGGACACTAAACTTAATTCATTTACTATTCCCACACCAGTTAACATTAAGTCAGGTTAGGTGCTGGATACTAAACTAATTAATTTACTATTCCCACTCCAGTTACAATTAAATTAGGGTAGGTGCTGGACACTAACCTTAATATTTTATTATTCCCACTCAGTTAGCATTAATTCTGAGAAGATGCTGAACACTAAACTTAATTAATTTACTATTCCCACTCCAGTTACCATTAAGTCAGAGTAGGTGCGTGACACTAACCTTAATTAATGTACTATTCCCACTCTAATTTGGATTAAGTCAGAGTAGGTGCTGGACACTAAACTTAATTAATTTACTATTCCCACACCAGTTAGCATTAAGTCAGGGTGGGTGCTGGACACTAAACTAATTAATTTACTATTCCCACTCCAGTTAGTATTGAGTCTGTGTAGGTGCTGGACCTTCACCTTAAATTAGTTTACTATTTCCACTCCAGTTAGAATTAAGTCAGGGTAGGTGCTGGACACTAACCTTAATTAATTTACTATTCCCACTCCAGTTACAATTAAGCCAGGGTAGGTGCTGGACACTAAAAGTAATTAATTTATTATTGCCACTCCTAGTACTATAAAGTCAGAAGAGGTGCCAGACATTAAGGGGTCGATTCCGATCCCGTACGACTCGTATCCGTATATTTTTCCATACGAATCGCACAAGTCACGTCCGACCCGTGAAGTATGATCCGTACGCGAAAAAGTACATACGGGTTGGCCCGATCTGTACGAATCGTACCTGGAAAATTAGTACGAGACGGACCCGGACACTTCTCCGTAAAATTCGTAAAAATGAAGTCCGACAGTACTAGTACGATCCGGACCGGCGTTACAATTTACGATTCGTACGGAAAACATCCCGTACACGGGGAATGACTTTGGCCGCTATGAAGCGAAGTTTGCACGCACTGTACCCCCAGCGCGAATATACGGTGCGTACCCCCCGCGCGTAGGTACGCACTGTACCCCCAGTGAGAATGTACGGTGCGTACCCCCGCGTGTAGGTAAGCACCGTACCCCCGCGCGTACGTACGCACCGTACCCCCAGTGCGAATGTGCGGTGCATACCCCCCGTGCATAGGTACACACCATACCCCCAGTGCGAATGTACGGTGCGTACCCCCCGCGTGTATGTACGCACCGTACCCCCAGCGCGTAGGTATGCACCGTATCCCCCGTAGGTACGCACCATACCCCCATTGCGACTGTACGGTGCGTACCCCCAACATTGCGTATGTACGGTGGATGTTGCGGGTACACGACGTTGCGGGTACACACCGTACATACGCGATGGCGGTCTACGAACTCGCACGGTACAGTAGCAGTGGGGTGTAAATGTAAATGTAAATGTATGTGTCTTGTAAAGCGCACTGCTGCCCTGAGGCGTCGTGGCGCTGTAGACCGCTGGGGAACCCGTCCTGGCTATCCCTGTGAGATGGTCCCTCCTGGGTATCTCCAAGGTGAAACCAGGCATCCCCGGCGAATGTGGGGGGCCGTTGTGGAGATGAGGCAAGCTAATGCCCAGAGTTGCCGAGTGTGTTCCTGGTTAGAGTAGGTACCGAGGCGAGAATTATCAAGTCCGTTTTGACCCTGGTCCACAACCCTGCCGCGTCGGGAATTGAACCCTGGTCCCTGGCCGATTCTCTGCTTGCGGATCTGCCGCCTCTAACCAGTGAGCCACACCTCTCCACAACTGTACATAGCAATGTCCATGTACGCGCCGTACAAACACAACGCATGGGGGTGTGTGGCTGTATGACTCGTACCCCTGTAGCGTACTGAAACACGGACACTGTAAAACAGCACAAGGACGGCGTATTCGACTCGCACAACACCACAAAACACGTCTACACTGTACAAAAAATGAAAAGGACTGACCTGGACACATCCAAACAGGCAAACAGAGAGGCAACCTCACAACCACCCCTTATAACACACCCACCAAAAATTCAAAATGAGCCCCACCCACAAATGGACCAATAAAAAGGGACCACACACACAAACCATGAGCCTTTGCAACAGACTCACCACTGCTACAGAGCACACACATACCACTGCACCCATCCACCTAAACATATACACCTACACACACACCCCTTCACACATACCCCCTCTCCACATTCACACCCACACCGTCACATTCAGACCCACACACCCACACACCCACAACCATCCACACCCTCACCCCACACCATGCCCACAACAAGAATCCAAAGTTCACAAGGGAGAAGCTGGACATCCTTGTCAATGAAGTCATCAGAGTCGAGCCACAGCTGTTTGGAACATTGGTCAGACAGACCAGCATAGCCGAAAAAACACGCCTGTGGCAGAGGATCATCGAGAGGGTGAATGCTGTCGCACCCATCAGAAGGACCAGGAATGAATGCCAAGTCAAGGTGGTACGATCTGCGGAGGGCGGTCAAGAGAAAAATGAATGAAGAGCACGCCCTGACCAACATCACTGGAGGTGGCGCGCCCCGCAGACCAGTACATTACCATCCCTGGAAGGAGAAGGTGATGGCCATGCTTCCGCCGGTGGGAGTACATGGACTCCATGGACCACCAGAGCCTGGTGAGTACACAAACAACTTACGTAACATGGGGGTAATGGCATCCACACCCCAACTACACCTAATGCATGCAACTACCCCCAAGCCCTCACCCTCCAGCACCACAGTCACAAACAACGCGAATGACAATAACATGTGTATGCCCCATTGAGAAAGCAAGGCCATGCCATGTCCCATGCTACACGAAGCACCAACTCAAGAATGGATGTCCCATATGCTGGGAGGGTGGGTGCACCAAAACGCATGTTTGAATTCCAATTCACAATTGCCCTCATCCCATATGGCCCAGCTACATACCCATGCACCATGCGCAATGCACAGGGATTGGGAAAGTACTGACAAGATAGCTCACACTTGGCCCTGGTGTAGGCAGCACAAGGTCCTCCTGTGACCAGTGCAAACACAAACACCAACACAACAGGGTCAGATATCTAGGACAGGAACTCACACTCACTGTCATGGCAGCATGCTCCATGGGGTGACAGCTACATCACTTGGGAGCTCCAGGGCCAAATCACACTACACCCACCAGCAGGCCCTGTCACACACACCCCTCACACAAGCACACACCACCAGGACAGGCAATGGATTTACCCACTGCCACAATGGACATGTAAGACAACAACACCAATACATAGCCGAAGAAGCATCCAAGCCACAAATGGACATGTCAAACACTCAGGAGAACATATCAATCTGTCCCCCGCAACATACCCATACACAAGTGAACATTGAGGAGAATGCTAGGCACATACAACTACCTGGAGGAACTGTGCCAACTTGAATGTGTATGAAACATGCATGTTGCATTAAATATCTTTAACATTGTCTCTCTCTCACACACAGGGCAACGTGATGAACATCCCCCCAACAATGGGGGGAAGAATCACAGTCACAGGCTCGGGAGGAACCGGATCCCACCAGCAGCGACGCCTCTCAACACTCCGCGGATGACCCCGACCGACCTGGACCCTCTGGTGTCCAAGCCCCTGCAGCACCTGGTTCAGGAACATCTGTGCCAACCACCACCCCCATTCCTGCCACATCACAGGAGACACCCAGGAGCCCTGCCCGCAGTGAACAGAGCAAGTCTGACCAGGAGGGACAAGGTGCGGCGGGCACCCAGGTGGAGACAGACAACACCGCCACTGCCATCCCTCAGGGGTCCTGTCGACCCGATGTGCCCACCACGGCAGGCCCGGCTCGTGTGGGAAGGGGTGGTGGGAGTGGAGGCAGGCGGAGGCGAGAACCTGACCAGCCAGCTGAAGGGACCGGTATGTCACACATCCGCAACATCATGGAGGCATACCGGCGTGACACCAGGGAGATCAGCCAGGTAGTGGGGACCCTCACAGAGATAAAAAACCAGCATGCCGAGCAACACGCCAGTCAACAACAACACCAAGGACGGATGGAGGCAAGACTGGCTGAGCTCCTGGCGGTGCAATGGGACATAAGCCATTCACTCCGTCGGATCGCCGACAACATGGGCAATCCTCCCTGTGACACCAGGCGCAGACCAGCACCAGCCACAGGGAGGGAGGAGGAGAAGGATTCGTCCGACGGAGCGTCCCAAACATCGTTAAGGCCTGCATCTGAGGGTCCCCGGAGGAAGGTTGGTCGTCCACGGAAAAGACCGTGAGAGGCAGCGGGCCATCCACATCTCCCAGGTCACCTGGCCAGGCACCTGGCCTTCATGTGCGACAGCATCACCCCATTGACTGACATCATCTGCCACATGGACTTGCTGGTCACAGTCTGACCAATGATGCCAAACACTGTTGGCTTGACTCTGATGACTTCAAATGCCAAGGATCCCATCTCCCCCTGTGAACTTTGGATTCTATGGTCCCTGCATTTACCCAATTTTCTGTGCCCAAATCCGGCCTCAGAGCTCGAAAATAAAAATGTAATACTTGAATTTACGTGTTGCACTCATTTAGCATGAGTCCACAACCTACGTGTGAGGATATGTAAAAGTATGCCTGAGTGTGGAACTAACTCCAGCCATCCATACACTCGGATCTGAGTCTGGTCGAGGACACACATGGCTCACAATGTATCACAAAATACAGACATGGAGCCTAACACTCACCCGTGATGGCCTCAAGCTGCTGAGGGGGGGCTTGCTATATTGTTCTGACAGACCAATTTGGTAGAGTTACATGAAGGTGTAGAGGTCATGGGTCATGTTGATGTGCCCGGGGAGGGGGTACCAGGTCTGTTTTGCGAGGTGGGTGAATTATCTCCTGCATGCAGAGGTTATGTGGATGTGATGAATGGTGGCCAGGGCAAGGTGGGCTGCATGGAGTAGGTCCAACGGGGTGTTGGATGACACACGTCCGAGGTGGGTTCGGGTCTGGGGTTGTGGACTGCCTCCTGAGTGTGGTTGAGGAGTCTGAAGGTGATCCTGCAGCACACAGTGAGCCATTGTACCTCTCTCAGGTGGACGGTGATGTGGCTGGGGGGGGGATGTTGCAGATGAGGTGTGCGGATACACTCTGGATATGGATAAGTTCTCCTGCATGTTTGCTGTTGTCCTCTGAAGAGGCCCGTGCTGTATTTGAGCCGGTTGGTGTCCTGGACCAGGGGGACGGTCTGTCTTGCCTTGGAGTGGATTAATCCGGGGGCCATCATCAGCATGTGGAGGGTGTTGCATCATGAGGTACAGATGTTGGTGAGTTGCATGTTAATTGTGAGCGATGGGTCCATGATGAACACCAGCTTGCCTGCGTGGCCACTGGGTGCTGGTGCGGTGCACAGACCAGTGGGACGCAAGGAGTTGACCCAGACGTAAGGGGACAATCCTCAGATGATGACCTCAGTCCCGTCAAAGTCCAGCCTCAGATGGCAGATGTTCAGCCATTCATCAACTGATCTCATGCCTTCTTGAAGTTTGTATCTGGCAATGGCTGGCTCTTTGGTGAGTTTGAGGAGCAGCTGGGTGTCAATGGCATACCAGATGATGAGGAGGCTGTGTGTGCATGTGATGGTGGAGAGGGGGGTCATGGAGACATTGAAGATCGTCACGCTGAGAGAAGAGCCCTGTGGCATGGTCCAGATGACCCCAGTGTACTACATGTTGCAGGGTGGAGGCAGACTCCCTGGGCCTTGCTGGTGAGCTACTTCCTGAGTGAATCCTGGGCCCTCCTCTGGATACCAGTGTTGGAGATGTGTGAGCTGACAGTGTGGTAGCACATGGTGTAGATTGGCGTTGAGAGGTCAAGGGTGGTGGCCTCACCATTGTTAAGCAGGGCAAAGTAGTCGTTGGTGTCGGCAATGATGGCGGTTGCAGTGGTGTGATTACTGTGTAAAACGGTCGGGTGCCAGTTGGCTGGAGCTGGTTGCATGTAGGAAATTGGTCAGTTGCTAGTTGAGTGTCTTCCTGGTGACATTTGCTGGGTAGGGAAGTAGGCTTATGTACCAGGAGATCCTGCGGTACTGCCGTCCGTTGTTTAAGAAGGGCCTGGGGCTCTGCATGCCTCCTGCACCCATGGAATGTGGCTAACTCAAAGGAGACATTCATGACGCGCAGGACGTGGGATTCAGGGATGGCGAATGATGTGGTTGAGATGTTGTGTGGGAAGGGGCATGATGGGGAGCCAGAGTGGATGGTGCACATGATCCTGGTTGTGTACTTGCTGCTGATGGGAGTCCATGACCTGAGGGGGGTTTGTCCAGCGGAAAATAGTGCTGTCTGCCTCTGTGTGCCAAGGCTGTTGTCCAAGGCCATGAGCTTGCAGTGGTACAAAGTAGCAAGGGATGGGATCTGCCTTGCAAGGGTGGGGTGTCCTGGATGGAGATCTGCTGTCAGTACACTCACAATACAGATGAGCTCCTTGATGTCCTGTGCTTGGGTGTCTCGGCACTATCTGAAGGATCTCCACTTGGCCTTGCTGATGATATGGTGATGGCTGTGTGTGGTGTTTTACAGGGCTGTAAGGAAAATGATGTCTCTTTGTGTTGCAAGGTTTGCACAGGAGTCCGGCTAGGTCTGTAGGAGTCCAGTAGGTCTGCCATGTCCCAGGTGCCTTAACTGTTGTTGTGCTTCACAGGAAAGTCCGTCAATGTGGCAAGATTGATGGATCTGTTGCTGATCCAGTGTGTGAGTTTGCAGGGTGTGGCGGTGGTGTTGTTTTGAGTGTCCCACACAGCTTGTCTGTGGCAACTTACATCCGGCATCTTTGAGGGATCGGTAGCGGGGTGAGTGGCACTGTGTTGCTTGTTGGAGACATGGATTCAAATGTTGATGGACCAATGATGGATGGTGGTGTGTGTCCCCTCCAGCAGGAAGTTACTGGCACCCAGCCACATGTAGCCTGTGGAGGTGAGGGCCTGCATGCAGATGTACGTGGTGATGGATTAGCAGGATTGTGTAAGTAGGCCTGCAGATCTGTAGATGAGTGTTACTCCGAGGGTTGCTAGGGAGTTGCTGCGAACCCGGACTTGTGACTCTGAGGGTGTACTTGTCAACATTTACCAATTCAGCCCCCGGGAGTGGTGTTGGCGTCCCTGCGGGTGATCTTGGATCCGTCTGAGATGGCAATGAAGACGTCATGTGCTGAGGATGCTTTTGTCCAGGTTACTGTCATGAAGGTGATGTGTGGGGCTGTAGTGTTGAGGAGGTAACAGAGTCCAATGGCGTGCTGGTGGATGGAGCGAGTGTGGAGTAGGAGGCACATAACCTGGTTGGAATGACAGGGTCTGGTAGGCTGGGCAGCGCTGTGTAGGCAGTTGGAGTAGCACACTCAGAATGAAAAGGTGTCGTGTCTGTGCTTAGGGGTTTCCTGATGGCAGGAGGATGAATGTCACAAGGACATTGCCTGGAGAGTGGCTGCAGCATGAGCCTGTTGTGTGATGTGGGTCATGCAAAGACTAGAGGGTCGTGCACTGTGCATGTTGCAGGCGCAGACGGTCGGCCTTTGGCACGGCGCTGGGGCTACAGTGGCACAGACAAGCTGCTGGCTGCATTACAAATGGGTGTAGGGGGAAGGGCTGAGCATTTCTGAGGCGTGGGGGTTGCATATTCAGGGCACTCGGAGTGGCGGGCCGCAGGTGAGGCAGCAGCAGGCGGAAGGGGTTAGAAATCATGCAAAAATCAGCACACAAAGACAAGGAGGTCTGCAAGGCACAGTGCAACAGGTGTATGTCAAGGAAGGAGTGTCAGCTCACTCATGGGTCACTCCCAGAAAGTGTATGATCAATCACCATAAATGACAGCCACTGTGTCAGGCAACAAAATGCGGAGATGCGCAAAGGAGACCCACCATCAGCAGGCATTCACGTACCGGTGTGGGCAGCAACCTGCACAAATACATACACAACCAGGCACGTCATGCACAATAGAGATCATTAGCCATGAAGCACTGCATGCATGTTGCCAAAGTACACATACACTCATATGCTCAATCTTTCTCAATTCACCCATAGATGACGCATGCAAACTGGTAAGAGATCTGCAGTGACCGAGATTAGGCACTTTGGATTGTGCTGAACACCTTTATTCCACATACACACACAAAGGGATATGCCTCCAAATTAACTGACTCACAAGTCAGTTCATATAACATGTGGGACATACGCTGGACCCCCCCTTCGCAACACGGATGATGTCAATCCCAATGAACTGGTACACAAGGTAAGGGGATGAGCCAAACACATCCTGCTGCACACTGAGAAGCTGCAATTCCCCATAGAGCATGTTGTTGTGATGTCCCCCACTATGCCCACCCGTAGCATCTTCAATGTTTCAGAGCCAAGGTACACACACATTGAAGACTTCATCAGACGCCATATTCCACTACAGATGACTGTCAAGAAGGCTGACTATCATGTCATGGGAGTGATGCTACATGTCATATGCTCCATGGTGAGAGGACATGTATGCATGGTACCACAACATGCACAGAAGCAGTCACCACACATTCCCAACCTGTATCACCACAAAAAAGCCTTGCTGCAATACTTACCCAAACTGACATTTCCACATGTCCGTGCATGGAACGCTGATTCAGCACACGTTGCAATCCACCCGAGGAATAGCAGGAGGACAATGATGACACGACCAGACAACAAGTGCCAAATACCTGGGAATGACAGACACACGAGAAGTCACCAAAAATAGATTCTCAACGCACACATGGAAGTTTACTAAACAGCAACAATGTTAGACACATGTAAATTGCCAATCAAGTCTCTGTGCAAAACTGTGTTGCTTGACATCATCACTCGAGTGACACATCAGAACACACATCCAAGTCACTGTGCATTCAGTCAGCTGGACACACACATTGCAACACATGCCACTCAACGCTACAAGCTTGCACACTCATACCCAGTGATTCATTATTATGAGAAGAAGTTGCGTATGAGCTGACTCCGGATATCATCATATCATCCCCCTCCTCCTCATCATCACTAGCCTCGTGACCAAGCCCTTGATCCTCCACGGGTGGATGCTCCTGCTCATCCGGATCCAGGATGAGTGGCACAGCCTTCTCAACTGCCATGTTGTGCAGCATGCAGCACACAATGAAGATTTTGCAGACCTTCTCCGGGCATAAGGGAGGGACCCGCCTGTCTTGTCCAGGCACCGGAATCGGCTCTTCAGGAGTTCAAACGTCCTCTCAATCACTCGCCTGGTCTGGCCGTGTGCATCGTGGACCACACCACCACTACAGATTCTGACTTCTTAGCCCCCAGCTCACTGGATGAATTCCCCCTCCTAGATTCCGACACTTTAGACAGAATGCTTCTTAAAGTCATCTCGGGATCCCCCAATGACCCAGCACCCCCGCAAACTCTCAATAAGGTGATGGACATCATCCGCCCTGTCATTCTGGATGTCCTTAATGCTTCCATCTCCTCTAACTCCGTCCCAGCACCATGGAAATGTGCGATGGTTAGGGCCCTTTTGAAAAAACCCACCTTGGACCAGAACAACTTGGCCAATTTCCGCCCCATTTCCCTACTTCCCTGGATGAGCAAACTGCTTGAAAGGCACATCAATAATATCTTTGTGGACTACTTAGAATCAAATAGTCTGCTATGCGCCTCTCAGACGGGTTTCCGCCCGCATCATGGAACTGAAACTGCTCTCCTAGCAGTGACGGAAGAAACTAGATTAGTGCTGGACCGGGGAGGAAAAGCAGCCATCATACTACTCGACCTCAGTGCCGCGTTCGACACTGTCAACCATGCCACACTGCTACACCGTCTGAAAGGCATGGGCGTGTCGGGCGCGGCCCTGGAGTGGCTGACCTCCTTCCTGGACGAGCGCTTCTTCCAGGTGTTTGAGGGCAAAGCAGTCTCCCCTAAGCAACCACTTAGATGTGGGGTTCCTCAGGGCTCCTCCCTGAGCCCCACACTTTTTAATGTCTATATGCGACCTCTAGCGGAGATAGTCCAGCCCTTTGGCGTGCGTATTGTCACCTACGCGGACGACACCCAGTTGGTGGTCTCTCTGGACCACACTGAGGAGCCGTCCAACACCCTGGGCCTCTGTCTAGAGGCCGTTGCTAAGTGGATGCAATCGTCCTGTCTCAAACTTAACGGGGAGAAGACAGAGATTATGCTATTGGGTAACCCGTCTCCGACCATTTTGACATCAATTTGGCCCACCTGCCTTGGTGCTCCCCCCCCTCCCAAACCGCAGATAAAGAGTCTGGGAATCTGGCTCGATAAAGCGCTGGACTTCTCGGTCCAGGCTACCAAAACTGCCTCCACGTGTGTCGGCCTAATGAAAATGCTCCGCAAAGTACTCCCTCTGCTTCCTTTCCAGGCGAGGAGAATCATGGTTCAGGCCCTGATACTCTCCCGCCTGGACTATGGAAACACGCTATATCTGGGTGCCCCGGCTTCAGTGACCAACAGGCTCCAAGTCACGCAAAACTGCGCCGCCCGATTATTATTCAACATCCCCCGCTGGCAGTCAGCCAAGAAAGCTCTAAAAGAATTGCACTGGCTCCCGATGGCTGCTAGAGCACAGTTTAAGGCTATGTGCATTGTGCACAAATCTTTCCATCGAACAGGCCCTGCCATCCTGTCCCCCTTAGTTGTGCCCTACGCTCCTTCCAGAGCCCTTCGCTCGGGATCATTGCACCTAGTTACCACTTCTAAAATCAACAAAGCACGTTGGGGCGGCCGTTCCTTCTCCCATACTGCTGCGAGACTTTGGAACTCCCTCCCCTTAGCCCTCAGAGAAAATAATAACCGGCTGGCTTTTAGGAAGGCTTTGAAAACCCACCTGTTTGCAAAAACGTGCTAGTCTCATCCTGCGGCCCGCCACAGTGATCAATTAAAGCGCTGCGAGGCCTCCGGGTAGTCTATGCGCTATATAAATATAATTTTTCATTTAATTTCATTTCATCGTTGTACCGGTGATCTGCAGCTGTTCTTGGGTTGCGGAGAGGTGTCAGCAGCCATGGCATGTTGGGATAGCCAGAGACCCCTACATGGAAACATCATGTAAATAAGTGGGTCACAAGATGCCGTAAGAGACAAAGATACCGCAACACATAGGACAAAAAGACTATACCCACCAACAAGACATGCTCGTTCGTTGTGCAGCCGCAGCAACATTTGTGGTACCCTGCTGCGCCTCATGATGTAGGCATCGTGTGCTGATCCTGGAAAACGTGCACATACATGGGGAATCAGCATGTTAGCAAGACACATCACAAGGGCATTTATCGAGTGGTAATGTTTGCGGTTGCGATAGGCTTGTTCCTGTGCCTGTGGTGGTACAAAAGCCACATGTGTACCATCAATGGACCCAATTACATGGGGCATCCCACCCGGGGCATAGAAATCCCCCTTGACATCCCTCAACCCCTCTGGAGTCGAAAATTTGATGAATTCATCAAGGTGCTCCAACATGGCTGCTAGAACATCACGCAGGACACGGCTGAACATAGTCTGGGACATCCCACCCACATCAGCTATGGTGAATTGAAACATGCCTGTTGCAAAAAAATGTAAGGCTGCCATCACCTTCATCTTGGGGGTCAGCGCAGTAGAATACCTGTGTTGCGGTTGGAGGTGTGGTGCCAGCCTGTTTGTCAGGTCCTCAATCAACTGATGAGTGAATCTGTAACGGCGGATGCAGGCACGTTCCATCATGGCACCCAAGTCTGGCATTATTCTTGGGACAGGTGGTGCCCTGCAAAACATAGTTTTGAGGAATGAAGATTGAGATTGGGCAAACATCAATGTCAATGAACATAGCACATGCTACACTGCTAATAAACATCAGGTAACTATGGAGTCGGGTGGGTGCAATACATCCAGGACACAGATGGCAGCTTGCTGGCACTCCTACAAAATGCATGATACACCTGTTGATTGCCAAGTCTACATGACATGCCCTGAAAAGATTTGGGGGCCAGTGTGAGTGAAGAGCCACAGATATCACCGGAGTGACACACAACCACATAGCTGCATTTGAAGGATGTCATCTCATTCAGACAACTGACTGCAAGGGACACGCACAGGTCACATGGAATGTCAAATGTACATGTCAAACACAGTCCGATGAAGGGGTACACGTGACAACACAAAGACACAGCCATTGAGACAACAAACACATGTATGACAGCAAAAATATGATGTCCCATGCACACAGACCCTACAGCCTTGGGAATCCACATGTGGCATGGTGTGCGTAGATGTGTTACATGCCCATCTCCACACAGACCCCTGTTGGATGCATCAACAGCAGATGCCGTTGACGGGACACTGACATCAAGCTCATGTGAACACATGACACATGTTAGAAGGCGACCTCAGAGGGGCCAGGAGGGGGCCCTGACTGTCCTGAGACCCACCCTCAAAGTATCGTAGCCGGGCACTGGCGGGAGAATCTCGTATCTAGGATCGTACACTCGGCACCACACGACAAAGA
This sequence comes from Triturus cristatus, assembly GCF_964204655.1. NCBI lineage: Eukaryota > Metazoa > Chordata > Amphibia > Caudata > Salamandridae > Triturus > Triturus cristatus. The sequence goes on along the minus strand of NC_140586.1, from coordinate 78,701,118 downwards.
GACACCACACCGAGGGTTCTTAGGATTCAAGCTTTATCAAATCGAAGTGGTAGGATCTTTATGATCGGCAAGGCAGATATTTACAAGCAGAGTGTGGGCTCACAGAGTCTTGGCGGGGGTAGGGGGTAGCGGGACAGTCTTTGGGGGGATATGGATCAAATGCAGGAGCGTACCCGGCGCACAGCTCACAATCCTCGAGCTGGGGGATACGCTTGTCGTCGTGGGGTCCGACGGGACCAAGGAGAGTCTGGGGGAGCCGCGAGTCACTCAGCAGGCTCAAGCACAAGTTCGGAGGTCTTACGGTCTTCAGGGAGCCGCGAGTCACTCAGCAGGGCTCAAGCACAAGGTCGGAAGTCTTACGATCTTCAGGGAGCCGCGAGTCACTCAGCAGGGCTCAAGCACAAGTTCGGAGGTCTTACGATATTCGGGGAGCCGCGAGTCACTCAGCAGGGCTCAAGCACAAGTTCGGCGGTCTTACGATCTTCGGGGAGCCGCGAGTCACTCAGCAGGGCTCAGATGTTCCAAGGCGAATCTGCCGGACAGTCCCAGAGCACCCCTTTTTATAGGTCGACCCCTCTTTGATGTCCGGAGTCTGTGCAGGCAGGGGTCTTGTCACCTGGGGGTCGCTTGTCGAGATTTCCTGCCATTGTCTTTTGATCCTTTCAGGGCCGGGTCGGGAGGAGTCCCAGACACCCAGCAGGCGTGGAGCCAGCCCTCAGGGAGGCCGGAGGGCCGATCGAAACCCATCGTCCCAGGGGAGTTCAGAGGTGCGATAGAAACTGCTCCTCCCTCTCTCATCCCCTGGAAGCGTGATGTCCTCCAGCGGGAGTGGCGCCTCTAGGCCCGGGTTGTGCTGGGGCCGGGCGGCCATCTTGGTGCATGAAGTGGGCACGCGTGCCCGGGGTGGCCGAAAGGAGAGAGGCCATGGAAGGGGAGGCCCGTGTCGCGTGTGTGTGTTCTGGTGGGAAGGATCGGCTGGGCCGTGTGCTTGGGGTCCCAGGTACCAGGTTAGGTAGTGCGAGGCCAGGAAGAGCCATGCTACGAGGCCGGGTCTAACACGCGTCCCCCCAGCTGAAAGCCGGAGAGAACTACCCATCATCTTAGGGGGTTCTCTTCGCTGAGGCGGAAGAACCGGGAGAGGCCGTCAGCGTTGGCGTGGTCCGTACCAGGGCGATGTTCTACGGTGAAATCCATCCCCTGGAGGGAGATTGACCACCGCAGAAGCTTGGGGTTTTCTCCTCGCATCTGCATGAGCCATCGCAAGGGCCGATGGTCGGTTTGGACTTTGAAATGGGTGCCAAACAGGTAAGGGCGCAGCTTCTTGAGGGCCCAGACTACGGCAAATGCTTCGCGCTCAATGGTGCTCCACCTTTGTTCTCTGGGCAACAGCCGCCGGCTGAGGAAGGCGATGGGCTGGTCTAGGCCTTGGTCATTCACCTGGGACAGGACGGCTCCAATGCCATGCTCGGAGGCATCGGTCTGGACTACAAACTCCTTGGAGTAGTCGGGAGCCTGGAGGACGGGGGCCGTGCACATGGCCTTCTTTAGGGCATCGAACGATTCCTGGCAGGCAGTCGTCCACTGCACCCTCTTGGGCTGTTTTTTGGATGTGAGTACGGTGAGGGGGCCAACCAGGCTGCCATACCCCCGGATGAACCTTCGGTAGTAGCCAGTGAGGCCCAGGAAGGCTCGGACCTCCGTTTGGGTGGTGGGTGGTTCCCAGGCTAGGATGGCGTCGATCTTTGGCTGTAGAGGGGCGACCTGACCGCTCCCGACCTGGTGCCCCAGGTAGACTACTGATCCTTGCCCAATCTGGCACTTGCTGGCCTTTACTGTGAGGCCTGCCTGGCGCAGGGCGGTTAGCACTCTCCGGAGGTGCTGGAGGTACTCACTCCATCCGGAACTGAAAACGGCGATGTCGTCTAGATAGGCCGCACTGAACTGTTCCATCCCGGCCAGGACCCTATTCACCAGTCGCTGGAAGGTGGCCGGGGCATTTTTCATTCCGAAGGGCATTACGCGGAAGCGATAATGCCCATCTGGGGTGGCGAAGGTGGACCGCTCCTTGGCTTCCTCTGTGAGCGCAATCTGCCAGTATCCGCAGGTGAGGTCGAATGTGCTGAGGAACCGGGCCGCCCCGAGTCGGTCAATGAGCTCGTCGGCTCGGGGGATGGGGTGGGCATCGGCCCGGGTGACGTCATTGAGCCCCCGGTAGTCCACGCAGAATCAGAGCTCGGGGGCGACACCGGGGGCCGCTGCCTTCGGAACTAGGACCACGGGGCTGGCCCAGGGACTATCGGATGGCTCGATCACCCCCAGGGTCAACATCTTTGAGACTTCAGCTTGAATGCAGGACCGGACCCGGTCAGGGACTCGGTAGGCTCGGTGTCTTACTGGCGGGCTGTCCCCGGTGTCCACGTCATGGACACACCAGTCGGTGACTCGGGGGATCAGGGAGAAGAGGTCGGAGAATTGTCCTAGGAGCTGGCGACAGTCCGCTTGTTGCTGGTCAGTGAGGGATGGGGAGAGGTTCACTCCTTCCACGGAGCCATCCTTCTCCTTGACACACAGGAGGTCCGGGAGGGGATCGGACTCATCTTCGGCCCCGTCATCGGTGGCCAGCAGGAGGCTCAGTTCTGTCCGCACGAAGTGAGGCTTGAGGCGGTTCACGTGTAGGACCCGCAGGGGATCCCGGGGCGACTGGATGTCCACCAAGTACGTGACTGGACTCTTCCGCTCAATCACCTTGAAGGGCCCGGTCCACTTGTCCTGGAGGGCGCCAGGCTTCACGGGGGCCATGACCCATACCTGCTGGCCCGGCTGGAACTCGACCAGAGTGGCATTCTGGTCGTACCAGCGCTTCATCTCTTCTTGGCTTGCCTCCAGGTTGGCCTCGGTCAGCTCTCGGAACTTCCTGGTCTGGTTCCGGAGGGCCAGAACGTATTGGAACACATCTCGTGGGGTGGTCTGGGGTGCTGCCTCCCACCCTTCCTTAACCAAGCTGAGGGGACCTCAGACGGGGTGGCCATATAGTAATTCAAACGGGCTGAACCCCAAGGACTTCTGTGGGACTTCCCGGTAAGCGAACAGGAGGCAGGGGAGCAGGACGTCCCACTTACGCCGGAGGGGTTCTTCTAGGCCGTTGATCATCCCTTTCAGAGTCTGGTTAAACCTTTCTACCAGGCCGTTCCCCTGGGGATGGTACGGGGTGGTGAACTTATAGGACACCCCACATTGTTGCCACAGGGACGTCATGTATTTTGAGATAAAATTAGTGCCGCGATCACTCACGACCTCGCGGGGAAAACCCACCCGGGAAAAGATCCCCATCAGGGCTCGGCCCACCACGGGAGCCGTGAGGGTGCGTAGGGGGATCGCCTCAGGGTATCGGGTGGCGTGATCCACTAGGACCAGGATGAAACGGTGACCTTGGGAGGTGGGGGGATCCAGGGGCCCCACGATGTCGATTCCGACTCGTTCGAATGGGGTACTGACGACCGGGAAGGGTTGGAGGGGAGCCTTGCGCTTCCCCCCACTCTTCCCACTAGCCTGGCACGTGGGACAGGACTTGCAGTGGGCTTCTACAGCTGCTCTCATCCTAGGCCAGTAAAAGTGAGTCACGAGACGGCTGTAGGTTTTGTCTTGTCCCAGGTGGCCGGCAAGGGGGACGTCGTGGGCCAAGCCCAGGAGGAAGTCTCGGAAGCGTAGGGGTACCACCAGCACCCGGCCGGATCCTAGCTCCACCGACTTCTGCTCACTGTACAAGAGGTTATTCTCCCAATAAACTCGGTGCGTTCCGGTTTGGTCGCCTGCGGCTTGGCCCTCGGCCTGGTGCCGCAGTCCGACCAGGGAAGGACAGGTGGCTTGCTCCCGGCAGAACTCCTCCCGGGTGGGCCCGCCCTCGTGGCGCCACGGGGCCAATTCGGCCAGATCGTCTGACTCGGGGACCGGGGTGGTGTCGGATGGTGAGGGTTCGTCACTGGCGACTGACCCTCCCGATGGGGGGACGGGAGGACCCTCGGCAGGGACTGCTCTGACTCCCTCGGTCGGGGGGTCCTCGAATTCCCCCAGGGGGGTGAGTCGGGCAGACATAGATCGGGTGGTGGCGCACACCCACTCGGGAGTCCCATCATCCCTAGGTGGGCCTTGCGCTCGACGTACTTCCAGGGAGAACTCTCCAGGTCGTTCCCTAAGAGGCAGTCGACCGGCTGGGAGGTTCTTACGGCAACCCTCAGTTTACCTATCACCCCTCCCCACTCAAACGGCACCAGGGCTACCTGACACATACTCTCTCTATTATCTGCGGAAATTACGGGGCAAAAGACGTTGGGTAGGATCTGCTCCTCGGGGACTAAGTGCCTGAGGACACCGGTGATGCTGGCCCCGGTGTCTCGCAGGGCTTCTATTTGGTGGCCATTGATCTTGACGAGCTGCCCGTACTTCTTCGTGTTGGAGGGCAGGAGGCTACCAGGGACCATCTCTCTATCTCCCAGGGATACTAGGGCCATAGCTGCGGGTTCCCACTCCCCGGTGTCCTCAACCTCCTCCCCCAGGGCTACGTTGGCTATCTGTCTAGCAGGGTTTGCAGCAGGGGGGACCTGGGGGGCCATGGGGCACTCCGGGTCATTGGCGTAGTGCCCGGGCCTCTGACAACGGAAACAAGTGATGGTTACCCGGTGCCCCCGTCTCCCGGGGGGTCCGGAGACTGGTGGGGGGGCGCCGGGAAAGGTGGAGGTTGGGCCTTCGGGGGACTCGACTGGGACTCTCTCTGCCCTCCCTGGTTCCCTCCCCCTCTCTGGCGGGGTGGTCCCTGACTGGCTCGGGGGTATTCTCCTACAATGCTCCGGGGAACCCGGGTGTTGGTCCAGCGGTCTGCTTCCACAGCCAGCTTCGGGTGATCGGTGAGTTTGCTGTCGAGCAGATGCTGGCGTAGTTCCACAAAGCAGTTCGCCGCCAGGTGTTCCCACAACATGAGGTCGGTGAGTTCCTCGAGGGTGGTGACCTTGCTGCCCTTGATCCACCCATCGAAGGCCCGACTGAAAAAGTTTACATACTCCACCCAGGTGGTGCCCGGGATCTTCCTGCAGTCCCGGAATCGCTGACGGTACATCTCTGGGGTGAGGCCGTACCGAGCGAGGAGAGCCTCTTTCATGTGGCTGTAGGAGGTCTGCAGGGAGAGGGGTAGGTCGAGCAGGGTGTCCCTTCCTTCGCTCAGAAACCGTCCCCACAGCCCTGCCCCCCAGTCCTTCTGCGGGACCCGATGAGAGGTCATGGCGACCTCGTAGGCCCTGAACCATTGTTGAATGTCATCATTTTTATAATATTCTTTGACCACGTCCTTGGGGATGTGGACCTTCTGTTCCGCCGGGGAGGACGCCTCTCGGTTCCCCGGGGGCCTCCCTTCCTCGTTTCTGGCTTTGAGCTCGATCTTCTTCAAGCTGCGTTCGTGCTCTAGTTGGAGCTTCCTTCCTTCGTGCTCCCGTTGGAGCTTCTTCTCTTCCAATTCGCCTTGTACGCGCATTTGTTCTACTGCTAGCTTTTTTTCCGCTAATTTCAATTCGCCTTCGATTTTGAGTTTGGCTAACTCGAGTTCGTGATTGCGACTTCTCTCTCTGTCTGCGAGTTCTTCCGGGAAAAGGCCCCCGTCTGGCACGAAGCCTCGCACCTGATTGCTGCTGCTTTCGCCTTGGGTGGGTTCTGCTTCGTCGTGTCGCTCCCCCATGCCTTCTGGGCGGGAGGCCCCGGCATCCACCCAAGCTTTCAGTGCTTTCTGCAAATCGTCTTTGGTGTTGAGACCGGTGGTAGCGATTTTAAGTTCTTTGCAGAATTGCTTCAGTTCTTTGTGCGTGTATTCTTCTAGTTGTTCCACCTGGAACACCCTGTTGGTGTTGGTTTCTGCGGGGCTCATGGCGCTTCCTTCTGCCATCTTTGTCGGTAGTGCGTCAGTCGTTCACGGTACGATCTCTAGGTTATGGGCCCGAATCCCACCGCTGCCACCAATGTTAGAAGGCGACCTCAGAGGGGCCCGGAGGGGGCCCTGACTGTCCTGAGACCCACCCTCAAAGTATCGTAGCCGGGCACTGGCGGGAGACTCCGCAGGGGAGGAATCTTGTATCTAGGATCGTACACTCGGCACCACACGACAAAGAGACACCACACCGAGGGTTCTTAGGATTCAAGCTTTATCAAATCGAAGTGGTAGGATCTTTATGATCGGCAAGGCAGATATTTACAAGCAGAGCGTGGACTCACAGAGTCTTGGCGGGGGTAGGGGGTAGCGGGACAGTCTTTGGGGGATATGGATCAAATGCAGGAGCGTACCCGGCGCACAGCTCACAATCCTCGAGCTGGGGGATACGCTTGTCGTCGTGGGGTCCGACGGGACCAAGGAGAGTCTGGGGGAGCCGCGAGTCACTCAGCAGGCTCAAGCACAAGTTCGGAGGTCTTACGATCTTCAGGGAGCCGCGAGTCACTCAGCAGGGCTCAAGCACAAGGTCGGAGGTCTTACGATCTTCAGGGAGCCGCGAGTCACTCAGCAGGGCTCAAGCACAAGTTCGGAGGTCTTACGATATTCGGGGAGCCGCGAGTCACTCAGCAGGGCTCAAGCACAAGTTCAGCGGTCTTACGATCTTCGGGGAGCCGCGAGTCACTCAGCAGGGCTCAGATGTTCCAAGGCGAATCTGCCGGACAGTCCCAGAGCACCCCTTGTTATAGGTCGACCCCTCTTTGATGTCCGGAGTCTGTGCAGGCAGGGGTCTTGTCACCTGGGGGTCGCTTGTCGAGATTTCCTGCCATTGTCTTTTGATCCTTTCAGGGCCGGGTCGGGAGGAGTCCCAGACACCCAGCAGGCGTGGAGCCAGCCCTCAGGGAGGCCGGAGGGCCGATCGAAACCCATCGTCCCAGGGGAGTTCAGAGGTGCGATAGAAACTGCTCCTCCCTCTCTCATCCCCTGGAAGCGTGATGTCCTCCAGCCGGAGTGGCGCCTCTAGGCCCGGGTTGTGCTGGGGCCGGGCGGCCATCTTGGTGCATGAAGTGGGCACGCGTGCCCGGGGTGGCCGAAAGGAGAGAGGCCATGGACGGGGAGGCCCGGGTCGCGTGTGTGTGTTCTGGTGGGAAGGATCGGCTGGGCCGTGTGCTTGGGGTCCCAGGTACCAGGTTAGGTAGTGCGAGGCCAGGAAGAGCCATGCTACGAAGCCGGGTCTAACAACACACAGCCGACATAGTCCCAAAGGGGCACGCAGATCGTGACAGGTCAGTTCATAAAGTGTCCCTGTCCCTGGCATCAGGAGACAGGTGCGGGTGTTGATGACTGTGCCACCCACTGCTGCTATGCATGACACAGTTGGACTACAGACCCACATGTGGCACGTGTCAAGGTGATGTGTGGCACATCGTGCCCCATCACACATGACATGTGTCCACAGGTCAGAACACATCAATTGTGCTACGAGATGGAAGGACCTGTGCAAGATCACTGGCTAACACACCTAGGGCCTGCACCAGAAAGTATGCATGACAAGTACTTGATGGACATCCATGTGCGACTCGTAGCCCTCCATGCCTGGAATGTGTATGGCTGTATCACCATTGTAAGCATGTGAAATGGGTCCCCGTACGTGTACGCCATGGTAGTACACGTACTTGTACACGTACGTGTACGCACTAGTTATACTCGTACGTGTAGGCACTGGTAGTACACGTACGTGTACTACCAGTGCCTACACGTACGTGTACCACCAGTGCCTACACATACATGTACACGTACGTGTAGGCACTGGTAGTAAACGTACGTGTAAGCACTGGTAGTACACGTACGAGTACAACTGTTGCGTACACGTACGTGTTCTACCAGTGCCTACACGTACGTGTACAAGTACGTGTAGGCACTAGTTGTACATGTACGTGTAGGCACTGGTAGTACACGTACGTGTAAGCACTGGTAGTACACATACGAGTACAACTGTTGCGTACACGTACCTGTTCTACCAGTGCCTACACGTACGAGTACAACTGGTGCGTACACGTATGTGTACAACAGTTGTGTACACGTACGTGTACTACCAGTGCCTACACATACGTGTTCTACCAGTGCCTACACATACGAGTACAACTGGTGCGTACACGTACGTGTACAACTGTTACGTACACGTACGTGTACTACCAGTGCCTACACGTACGTGTAGAAGTACGTGTACGCACTAGTTGTACACGTACGTGTAGGCACTGGTAGTACACATACATGTAAGCACTGGTAGTACACGTACGAGTACAACTGTTGCGTACACATACGTGTTCTACCAGTGCCTACACGTACGTGTACAACTAGTGCATACACGTACTTGTACACGTACGTGTAGGCACTGGTAGTACACGTACATGTAGGCACTGATAGTACACGTACGTGTAAGCACTGGTAGTACACGTACGAGTACAACTGTTGCGTACACGTACGTGTTCTACCAGTGCCTACACGTACGAGTACAACTAGTGCGTACACGTACTTGTACACGTACGTGTAGGCACTGGTAGTACACGTACGTGTAGGCACTGGTAGTACACGTACGTGTAAGCATTGGTACTACAGGTACGAGTACGACTGTTGCGTACACGTATGTTTTCTACCAGTGCCTACACGTACGAGTACAACTGGTGCGTACACGTACGTGTACAACAGTTGCGTACACATACGTGTACTACCAGTGCCTACACGTACTTGTACTACCAGTGCCTACACGTACGAGTACAACTAGTGCCTACACATACTTGTACACATACGTGTAGGCACTGGTAGTACACGTACGTGTACAACTGTTGCGTACACGTACGTGTACTACCAGTGCCTACATGTACGTGTACGCACTAGTTGTACACGTACGTGTAGGCACCGGTAGTACACGTACGTGTAAGCACTGGTAGTACACGTACGAGTACAACTGTTGCGTACACGTACGTGTTCTACCAGTGCCTACACGTACGAGTACAACTGGTGCGTACACATACATGTACAACTGTTGCGTACACGTACATGTTCTACCAGTGCCTACACGTACGAGTACAACTGGTGCGTACACGTACGTGTACAACTGTTGCGTACACGTACGTGTACAACTGTTGCGTACACGTACGTGTACTACCAGTGCCTACACGTACGTGTACAAGTACGTGTACGCACTAGTTGTACAGGTACTGGTAGTACACGTACGTGTAAGCACTGGTAGTACACGTATGAGTACAACTGTTGCGTACACATACGTGTACTACCAGTGCCTACACGTACGTGTACAAGTACTGCGCACACAGTTGGTGTCGTTCGTGGAGGGCATGTCATCAACGATGAATGAGCAACGCAAGTTTCTGCAGTCCATGGCCTCTTCACTGACGGAAGCAGTGTCTCACCTGCGGCGCTCCGTTCCCCCCCTACCCCGGACCCATCCACACTGCCCTCTCCCATGCCTGTCCAAAGCACACACAGACGGTCACATGCACACACCACAACAGACACATCCAGCACACCCCCAACGAAGGCACAGCGCACACCTCCTGGCACGCACACTCAGGGGGATGTAGTCACACCCACAGGGTCTGGGGGCAAACGGCAGACACGCAGCCACAGAAAGAGTCCACAGTCCTCACGACCCACTTCCCCCAAATCCACTCCCCTTAGCTCCCCTGGCAAAAGGTCACCCAAAGAGACCTGCCTGGCTAGCCTGTCCCTCAGCCCCACTGTGACACCACCCCGCAAGCGGTTGAGGAAGTCTCCGGCCAGGGGAGTTGAGTCCCCTCCCATGTCCACCACCTCCCCCGAGAGCGCTGCACCCCATCCCTCGGACACCCCCCTCCATTGGCCCTGGTGTTCGTTCCGGTGCAGGGGTTCCTCTGGACGCCCTGGCTGCAGTGTGCAGCGAGCTGCTCACCACCACCTTTGGCGCCGCACCACCCCCTGTGGTGGATACATCCAGCCCTGCACCCACCACACCTACCCAACCCACTTTGGTCCCTGCGGTGCCTGGTACTCCCACTGATGATGCCCCCCCCCCGGTCGACAACCCTTGAGGTGACTTTGTGCAGGCAAGGTAGGGGTGGACAGACTCGCATACGTCCACCTTTGGACTCGAACTATGGACTGGCCATTGACCTTTGTAAATAGTGTTTTTTTACTAGCTCTTTTTTTGTGTGCTGAATAAAGCCTTTTCTTTTAGTTTCCACACTATTGCATTTCAGGTACTTGATGTTGGTGATGAGGCCCATGAAGTTGGTGTTCTGGTAATGTGTTAGGGTTCTGAGAAATGTTTTAGTATGATGGTCATGAGGTGGACTATGCTATCTGTGTGCCATCTCAATGTCTGTGAAAATATTAATTGGTAGTGTGTGTTCCTTTGGATTGTGAGACATTGTTCCAGGAAGTGTTCCTTCCTCTGTGGCACCTGACATGTTCCCTGCAAACAGTTGCACAATTGTTGTGCTGACCTATGTCAACATATCCTTTGTTGGTGACGGATCCCTTCAACAATGGCCATGCATGCTCACCGATGTCTCCTGCTAACTGGTCTGGGCCATCCCTGCCAGTCACTGTACTTGTGTTTTGTGTATGTAGGAATGGCATCAGGGACCAATTGGCCCTTTTCAGCACTATGCATGTGTGTAATCACGGCCTAACACACAAATGTCACGTGTAATGCAGGGTATTTGGGCACCTGACTCACAATTGTGGGCATTGTATCTAGTCGCAGTGAACCCTATTCCTTACATGAGAGACATCATCTGGGTGGCTGGACCAGCACCTGGACATTCCTATCACTCCTGTGATGTACGTGACTGTGTGTTCCCCTTGGCTAACTTATTTTAGTATGCATTTCCATGACTATACAGTCTGTTGGCATTAAATCCGGGTGTGTATTGTGGGGCATCCGTCATGGGTGGGTATACATGTGTTGTATGTCCTCACACCCTCATGTGGTGTGTCATGCAGTGTGTGAATGACATCCATCCTCCTGGGAGTGGGGCACTGCTGGGAGTCCTCTGCACCCACCCCTCATGTGTCTGGGCACTGCTGGGAGTCCTCTGCACCCACCCCTCATTTGTCTGGGCACTGCTGGGAGGCCACTGCACCCACCCCTCATATGTCTGGGCACTGCTGGGAGTCCTCTGCACCCACCCCTCATATGTCTGGGCACTGCTGGGAGTCTTCTGCACCCACCCCTCATTTGTCTGGGCACTCCTGGGAGGCCACTGCACCCACCCCTCATATGTCTGGGCACTGCTGGGAGTCCTCTGCACCCACCTCTCATATGTCTGGGCACTGCTGGGAGTCCTCTGCACCCACGCCTCATATGTCTGGGCACTGCTGGGAGTGATATGCACCCACCCCTCATGTGTCTGGGCACTGCTGGTAGTCCTCTGCACCCACCCCTCATCTGTCTGGGCACTGCTGGGAGTCCTCTGCACCCACCCCTCATATGTCTGGGCACTGCTGGGAGTCCTCTGCACCCACCCCTCATTTGTCTGGGGTGGGCACTGCTGGGAGTCCTCTGCACCCACCCCTCATTTGTCTGGGCACTGCTGGGAGGCCACTGCACCCACCCCTCATATGTCTGGGCACTGCTGGGAGTCCTCTGCACCCACCCCTCATTTGTCTGGGCACTGCTGGGAGGCCACTGCACCCACCCCTCATATGTCTGGGCACTGCTGGGAGTCCTCTGCACCCACCCCTCATTTGTCTGGGCACTGCTGGGAGTCCTCTGCACCCACCCCTCATATGTCTGGGCACTGCTGGGAGTCCTCTGCACCCACCCCTCATATGTTTGGGCACTGCTGGGAGGCCACTTCACCCACCCCTCATATGTCAGGGCACTGCTGGGAGGCCACTGCACCCACCCCTCATATGTCTGGGCACTGCTGGGAGTCCTCTGCACCCACCCCACATGTGTCTGGGCACTGCTGGGAGTCCTCTGCAGCCACCCCTCATATGTCTGGGCACTGCTGGGAGTGATACGCACACACCCCTCATGTGTCTGGGCACTGCTCAGAGTCCTCTGCACCCACCCCTCATTTGTCTGGGCACTGCTGGGAGTCCTCTGCACCCACCCCTCATATGTCTGGCCACTGCTGGGAGTGATATGCACCCACCCCTCATGTGTCTGGGCACTGCTGGGAGGCCACTGCACCCACCCCTCATATGTCTGGGCACTGCTGGGAGTCCTCTGCACCCACCCCTCATTTGTCTGGGCACTGCTGGGAGGCCACTTCACCCACCCCTCATATGTCAGGGTACTGCTGGGAGGCCACTGCACCCACCCCTCATATATCTGGGCACTGCTGGGAGTCCTCTGCACCCACCCCTCATATATCTGGGCACTGCTGGGAGTCCTCTGCACCCACCCCTCATATGTCTGGGCACTGCTGGGAGTCCTCTGCACCCACCCCTCATATGTCTGGGCACTGCTGGGAGTGATACGCACACACCCCTCATGTGTCTGGTAACTGCTCAGAGTCCTCTGCACCCACCCCTCATGTGTCTGGGCACTGCTGGTAGTCCTCTGCACCCACCCCTCATTTGTCTGGGCACTGCTGGGAGTCCTCTGCACCCACCACTCATATGTCTGGGCACTGCTGGGAGTCCTCTGCACCCACCCCTCATGTGTCTGGGCACTGCTGGGAGTGAAATGCACACACCCCTCATGTGTCTGGGCACTGCTGGGAGTCCTTTGCACCCACCCCTCATTTGTCTGGGCACTGCTGGGAGTCCTCTGTGCCCACCCCTCATATATCTGCGCACTGCTGGGAGTCCTCTGCACCCACCCCTCATTTGTCTGGGCACTGCTGGGAGGCCACTGCACCCACCCCTCATTTGTCTGGGCACTGCTGGGAGTCCTCTGCACCCACCCCTACTATGTCTGGGCACTGCTGGGAGTCCTCTGCACCCACCCCTCATATGTCTGGGCACTGCTGGGAGTGATATGCACCCACCCCTCATGTGTCTGGGCACTGCTGGTAGTCCTCTGCACCCACCCCTCATTTGTCTGGGCACTGCTGGGAGTCCTCTGCACCCACCCCTCATATGTCTGGGCACTGCTGGGAGGCCACTGCACCCACCCCTCATATGTCTGTGCACTGCTGGGAGTCCTCTGCACCCACCCCTCATTTGTCTGGGCACTGGTGGGAGGCCACTGCACCCACCCCTCATATGTCTGGGCACTGCTGGGAGTCCTCTGCACCCACCCCTCATTTGTTTGGGCACTGCTGGGAGTCCTCTGCACCCACCCCTCATATGTCTGGGCACTGCTGGGAGTCCTCTGCACCCACCCCTCATTTGTCTGGGCACTGCTGGGAGGCCACTGCACCCACCCCTCATATGTCTGGGCACTGCTGAGAGTCCTCTGCACCCACCCCCCATATGTCTGGGCACTGCTGGGAGTGATATGCACCCACCCCTCATGTGTCTGGCACTGCTGGTAGTCCTCTGCACCCACCCCTCATTTGTCTGGGCACTGCTGGGAGTCCTCTGCACCCACCCCTCATATGTCTGGGCACTGCTGGGAGTCCTCTGCACCCACCCCTCATATGTCTGGGCACTGCTGGGAGGCCACTGCACACACCCCTCATATGTCTGGGCACTGCTGGGAGTCCTCTGCACCCACCGCTCATATGTCTGGGCACTGCTGGGAGTGATATGCACACACCCCTCATGTGTCTGGGCACTGCTGGAAGTCCTCTGCACCCACCCCTCATTTGTCTGGGCACTGCTGGGAGTCCTCTGCACCCACCCCTCATATGTCTGGGCACTGCTGGGAGTGATATGCACCCACCTCTCATGTGTCTGGGCACTGCTGGGAGTCCTCTGCACCCACCCCTCATATGGCTGGGCACTGCGGGGAGTCCTCTGCACCCATCCCTCATTTGTCTGGGCACTGCTGGGAGTGATATGCTCCCACCCCTCATTTGTCTGGGCACTGCTGGGAGTCCTCTGCACCCACCCCTCATATGTCTCGGCACGGCTGGGAGTCCTCTGCACCCACCCCTCATTTGTCTGGGCACTGCTGGGAGGCAACTGCACCCACCCCTCATATGTCTGGGCACTGCTGGGTGTCCTCTGCACCCACCCCCCATATGTCTGGGCACTGCTGGGAGTGATATGCACCCACCCCTCATGTGTCTGGGCACTGCTGGTAGTCCTCTGCACCCACCCCTCATTTGTCTAGGCACAGCTGGGAGTCCTCTGCACCCACCCCTCATATGTCTGGGCACTGCTGGGAGTCCTCTGTACCCACCCCTCATTTGTCTGGGCACTGCCGGGATGCCACTGCACCCACCCCTCATATGTCTGGGCACTGCTGGGAGGCCACTGCACCCACCCCTCATATGTCTGGGCACTGCTGGGAGTCCTCTGCACCCACCGCTCATATGTCTGGGCACTGCTGGGAGTGATATGCACACACCCCTCATGTGTCTGGGCACTGCTGGGAGTCCTCTGCACCCACCCCTCATTTGTCTGGGCACTGCTGGGAGTCCTCTGCATCCACCCCTCATATGTCTGGGCACTGCTGGGAGTGATATGCACCCACCCCTCATGTGTCTGGGCACTGCTGGGAGTCCTCTGCACCCACCCCTCATATGGCTGGGCACTGCTGGGAGGCCACTGCACCCACCCCTCATATGTCTGTGCACTGCTGGGAGTCCTCTGCACCCACCCCTCATTTGTCTGGGCACTGGTGGGAGGCCACTGCACCCACCCCTCATATGTCTGGGCACTGCTGGGAGTCCTCTGCACCCACCCCTCATTTGTTTGGGCACTGCTGGGAGTCCTCTGCACCCACCCCCCATATGTCTGGGCACTGCTGGGAGTGATATGCACCCACCCCTCATGTGTCTGGGCACTGCTGGTAGTCCTCTGCACCCACCCCTCATTTGTCTAGGCACAGCTGGGAGTCCTCTGCACCCACCCCTCATATGTCTGGGCACTGCTGGGAGTCCTCTGTACCCACCCCTCATTTGTCTGGGCACTGCCGGGATGCCACTGCACCCACCCCTCATATGTCTGGGCACTGCTGGGAGGCCACTGCACCCACCCCTCATATGTCTGGGCACTGCTGGGAGTCCTCTGCACCCACCGCTCATATGTCTGGGCACTGCTGGGAGTGATATGCACACACCCCTCATGTGTCTGGGCACTGCTGGGAGTCCTCTGCACCCACCCCTCATTTGTCTGGGCACTGCTGGGAGTCCTCTGCATCCACCCCTCATATGTCTGGGCACTGCTGGGAGTGATATGCACCCACCCCTCATGTGTCTGGGCACTGCTGGGAGTCCTCTGCACCCACCCCTCATATGTCTGGGCCCTGCTGGGAGTCCTCTGCACCCACCCCTCATATGTCTGGGCACTGCTGGGAGTGATATGCACCCACCCCTCATTTGTCTGGGCACTGCTGGGAATCCTCTGCACCCACCCCTCATTTGTGTGGGCACTGCTGGGAGTGATATGCACCCACCCCTCATATGTCTGGGCACTGCTGGGAGTCCTCTGCACCCACCCTTCATATGTCTGGGCACTGCTGGGAGTCCTCTGCACCCACCCCTCATATGTCTGGGCACTGCTGGAAGTCCTCTGCACCCACCCCTCATATGTCTGGGCGCTGCTGGGAGTCCTCTGCACCCACCCCTTATATGTCTGGGCACTGCTGGGAGTGATATGCACCCACCCCTCATGTGTCTGGGCACTGCTGGTAGTCCTCTGCACCCACCCCTCATTTGTCTGGGCACTGCTGGAAGTCCTCTGCACCCACCCCTCATATGTCTGAGCACTGCTGGGAGTCCTCTGCACCCACCCCTCATATATCTGGGCACTGCTGGGAGTGATATGCACCCACCCCTCATGTGTCTGGGCACTGCTGGTAGTCCTATGCACCCACCCCTCATTTGCCTGGGCACTGCTGGGAGTCCTCTGCACCCACCCCTCATATGTCTGGGCACTGCTGTGAGTCCTCTGCACCCACCCCTCATTTGTCTGGGCACTGCTGGGAGGCCACTGCACCCACCCCTCATATGTCTGGGCACTGATGGGAGTCCTCTGCACCCACCCCTCATTTGTCTGGGCACTGCTGGGAGGCCACTGCACCCACCCCTCATATGTCTGGGCACTGCTGGAAGTCCTCTGCACCCACCCCTCATTTGTCTGGGCACTGCTGGGAGGCCACTGCACCCACCCCTCATATGTCTTGGCACTGCTGGGAGTCCTCTGCACCCACCCCTCGTATGTCTGGGCACTGCTGGGAGTGATATGCACACACCCCTCATGTGTCTGGGCACTGCTGGGAGTCCTCTGCACCCACCACTAATTTGTCTGGGCACTGCTGGGAGTCCTCTGCACCCACCCCTCATATGTCTGGGCACTGCTGGGAGTGATATGCACCCACCCCTCATGTGTCTGGGCATTGCTGGGAGTCCTCTGCACCCACCCCTCATATGTCTGGGCACTGCTGGGAGTGATATGCACCCACCCCTCATGTGTCTGGGCACTGCTGGTAGTCCTCTGCACCCACCCCTCATGTGTCTGGGCACTGCGGGGAGTCCTCTGCACCCACCCCTCATATGTCTGGGCACTGCTGGGAGTCTTCTGCACCCACCCCTCATTTGTCTGGGCACTGCCGGGAGCCCACTGCACCCACCCTTCATATGTCTGGGCACTACTGGGAATCCTCTGCACCCACCCCTCATTTGTCTGGGCACTGCTGGGAGGCCACTGCACCCACCCCTCATATGTCTGGGCACTGCTGGGAGTCCTCTGCACCCACCCCTCATTTGTCTGGGCACTGCTGGGAGGCCACTGCACCCACCCCTCATATGTCTGGGCACTGCTGGGAGGCCACTGCACCCACCCCTCATATGCCTGGGCACTGCTGGGAGTCCTCTGCACCCACCCCTCATATGTCTGGACACTGCTGTGAGTGATTGCACACACCCCTCATGTGTCTGGGCACTGCTGGGAGTCCTCTGCACCCACCCCTAATTTGTCTGGGCACTGCTGGGAGTCCTCTGCACCCACCCCTCATATGTCTGGGCACTGCTGGGAGTGATATGCACCCACCCCTCATGTGTCTGGGCATGTCTGGGAGTCCTCTGCACCCACCCCTCATATGTCTGGGCACTGCTGGGAGTCCTCTGCACCCACCCCTCATTTGTCTGGGCACTGCTGGGAGTGATATGCACCCACCTCTCAATTGTCTGGGCACTGCTGGGAGTCCTCTGCACCCACCCCTCATATGTCTGGGCACTGCTGGGAGTCCTCTGCACCCACCCCTCATTTGTCTGGGCACTGCTGGGAGGCCACTGCACCCACCCCTCATATGTCTGGGTACTGCTGGGAGTCCTCTGCACCCACCCCTCATATGTCTGGGCACTGCTGGGAGTCCTCTGCACCCACCCCTCATATGTCTGGGCACTGCTGGTAGTCCTCTGCACCCACCCTTCATATGTCTGGGCACTGCTGGGAGTCCTCTGCACCCACCCCTCATATGTCTGAGCACTTCTGGGAGTGATATGCACACACCCCTCATGTGTCTGGGCACTGCTGGGAGGCCACTGCACCCACCCCTCATATGTCTGGGCACTGCTGGGAGTCCTCTGCACCCACCCCTCATTTGTCTGGGCACTGCTGGGAGGCCACTGCACCCACCCCTCATATGTCTGGGCACTGCTGGGAGGCCACTGCACCCACCCCTCATATGCCTGGGCACTGCTGGGAGTCCTCTGCACCCACCCCTCATATGTCTGGACACTGCTGTGAGTGATTGCACACACGCCTCATGTGTCTGGGCACTGCTGGGAGTCCTCTGCACCCACCCCTAATTTGTCTGGGCACTGCTGGGAGTCCTCTGCACCCACCCCTCATATGTCTGGGCACTGCTGGGAGTGATATGCACCCACCCCTCATGTGTCTGGGCATGTCTGGGAGTCCTCTGCACCCTCCCCTCATATGTCTGGGCACTGCTGGGAGTCCTCTGCACCCACCACTCATTTGTCTGGGCACTGCTGGGAGCCCTCTGCACCCACCCCTCATATGTCTGGGCACTGCTGGGAGTCCTCTGAACCCGCCCCTCATTTGTCTGGGCACTGCTGGGAGGCGACTGCACCCACCCCTCATTTGTCTGGGCACTGCTGGGAGTCCTCTGCACCCACCCCTCATATGTCTGGGCACTGCTGGGAGTCCTCTGCACCCACCGCTCATATGTCTGGGCACTGCTGGGAGTCCTCTGCACCCACCCCTCATTTGTCTGGGCACTGCTGGGAGGCCACTGCACCCACCCCTCATATGTGTGGGCACTGCTGGGAGTGATATGCACCCACCCCTCATGTGTCTGGGCACTGCTGGGAGTCCTCTGCACCCACCCCTCATATGTCTGGGCACTGCTGGGAGTCCTCTGCACCCACCCCTCATTTGTCTGGGCACTGATGGGAGTGATATGCACCCACCCCTCATTTGTCTGGGCACTGCTGGGAGTCCTCTGCACCCACCTCTCATTTGTCTGGGCACTGCTGAGAGTGATATGCACCCACCCCTCATTTGTCTGGGCACTGCTGGGAGTGATATGCACACACCCCTTATGTGTCTGGGCACTGCTGGGAGTCCTCTGCACCAACCCCTCATTTGTCTGGGCACTGCTGGGAGTCCTCTGCACCCACCCCTTATATGTCTGGGCACTGCTGGGAGTGATATGCACCCACCCCTCATGTGTCTGGGCACTGCTGGGAGTCCTCTGCACCCACCCCTCATATGTCTGGGCACTGCTGGGAGTCCTCTGCACCCACCCCTCATTTGTCTGGGCACTGCTGGGAGGCCACTGCACCCACCCCTCATGTGTCTGGGCACTGCTGGGAGTCCTCTGCACCCACCCCTCATGTGTCTGGGCACTGCTGGTAGTCCTCTGCACCCACCCCTCATTTGTCTGGGCCCTGCTGGTAGTCATCTGCACCCACCCCTCATATATCTAGGCACTGCTGGGAGTGATATGCACCCACCCCTCATGTGTCTGGGCACTGCTAGGAGTCCTCTGCACCCACCCATCATATGTCTGGGCACTGCTGGGAGTGATATGCACCCACCCCTCATGTGTCTGGGCACTGCTGGGTGTCCTCTGCACCCACCCCTCATTTGTCTGGGCACTGCTGGGAGTCCTCTGCACCCATCCCTCATATGTCTGGGCACTGCTGGGAGTCCTCTGCACCCACCCCTCATTTGTCCGGGCACTGCTGGGAGGCCTCTGCACACACCCACGCACCCCCTTGGAGCTGTACACTGCTGGCCAGGACCTACACACACAACAATTTGTAGGTAACATGCTGGGCCAGTCCTCTATGGCCACATTCCTTGCGTGTGTACGCCTCGTATCCAACATTTCCTGCTGCTGTAACGGGGCACATGTGGTACGGACCGTACCCACGCATGTGTGCGTGGGTACGGTCCGTACCTGATTACTCATGGGGCCGTAGGCGTACGCACCGTACCCACGCATTCATGCGTGGGTACGGTCCGTACCTGAGTACTCATGGGGCCGTAGGGGTACGCACCGTACCCACGCATTCATGCGTGGGTATGGTCCTGGGGAGTCATGGGGCCGTAGGGGTACGCACCGTACCCACGTATTCATGCGTGGGTACGGTCCGTACCTGAGTACTCATGGGGCCGTAGGGGTACGCACCGTACCCACGTATTCATGCGTGGGTATGGTCCGTACCTGAGGACTCATGGGGCCGTAGCGGTACGCACCGTACCCACGTATTCATGCGTGGGTACGGTCCGTACCTGAGTACTCATGGGGCTGTAGGGGTACGCACCGTACCCACGTATTTATGCATGTGTACGGTCCGTACCACTGTTGGCATGGTGCCGTAGGGGTACGTGTGGTATGCACCGTACCCACGCATGTTGTTCTCACCTTCTGCGGCGTGTGCGTCAGGTGCGGTGCACCAGGTTGTAGGCCAAGAGGACCGGGATGACACGTACGATGGGGTTCATGGCTGTACGTCGCGTACCGGGGCTCCGTGGCGTAGGGTTCTGCTTTTCCGGCAGTTTTTCGCTCCCGTAGTCACAGCGAGGTACGTAGTGACGTCGGTACGAATCGTACTTGCTGGGCCGGAAAACGCTGCTGAAATACGTGCGGACGTCGCATACAAGCAGTTCCGGATCGGAATCGTGGGTATTTTTTTGCTGTATGGTCTTTTGTACGATTCGTACAGAAAAAGGCTTTCTGTACGAATCGTACTTCCTAGGTTGTAGAATGAGTTTCCCTGGTACGAGTCGTACGGAGAAAACGCTCCGTACGACTATTCGTACAGCCTTTTTCCATGATTGGAATCGGCCCCTAAATATAAGTAATGTTTTCCCCAAATACAATTAATATAATCTCACTAACTATACTCTACAAAAAAAAGTATTTTTTAAAATTTATCCTAAAATAATTATAGAAACTATATATTTTAATTAATAAAAATATTTGTCAACATATAAAATTAAATTTTTTATATATAAAATATTATTTCAAACAATAATAATTATCCTTAAATTGTATAACTCACATAGAAATAATATTTTTTAACATACTGTACACAATACTAAATTATGTATTTTAATTTTGTAAGATAAAGTAATAATTGATGTAATTTTTTTGTGAAAAAGTACATATTTTTATATATTAATAACATGTTGATTAACATATATTAACTATTAATTTTTAAATATTAAAATACAGGATTCTTAATTGTAATATCTTAGTATTAATAATAATCCATACTTTTTTAATAATACTTGAATTAAAATTATACTCTATGAACAAATATTATATTTTATATAGATATACATTTTTGTTAAATGATTCATTATTTTTAATATGTATACAATTACTGTAAAACACTCCCTAACCTCATCCCCTATAAACCCAACATCCCGATAATAAAACAATACTTTCTAAATTCCAAATTTAATTTTCTAAATTAAAATTTCAAATTTCGCATTTATCAAAAAGTACATTCAATTATCTGAAAACTCCCCCAACACTTATCCCCTATAAACCCAGCATCCTGCTCATAAATAAAATAGTTCTAATTTAAATACTAATTGCTCATAATTGTTTTTAAAATAAATGCAATAATTTTAAAACACTCCCCACCCTTAACCCCTATAAACTCAACATCCCAATCCTATAAATATATTCCTAATTTAAATTTCTAAAAATGGAAATTATTAATTTTTAAAATCAATTTTTTAAAACACTCCCCACCCTTATCCCATATTATAAACCCAACATCCCACTCCTAAAAAATTAATTTCTAATTTATATTTTAAAATGTAAAATTTATCAAATTTAAAAAGAAATTATTTTAAAACACTCCCCACCATTATCCCCTAAACACCCAACATCCCGCTCCTAAAAATAAATTTCTAATTGTAAATTAAAAAATTTCAAAATGATTAAATTGAAATATCAATTATTTAAAAAAAACTCCCCACCCTTATCCCCTATTAACCCAACATCCCACTCCTAAAAATACATTTCTAATTTACATTTAAAAATGTCAAAATTATAAAATTTTAAAGTGCAATTATTTTAAAACACTACCCACCCTTATCCCCTATAACCCCAACATCCTGCTCCTAAAAATAAATTTCTAATTTAAATTAATAAAAATTGAATTTATTAAATTTAAATATCAATTATTTTAAAACACTCCCCACCCTTATTCCCTATTAACCCAACATCACGCACCTAAAAAATATGAAACAATTTTTTGTATAACATTAACTAACTATTATTATACATAAAACAAACAAAAGAATCTATATAATGTACTATAACGATATTTTGAGAGTCGATATTACAACACTCGATATTTTTTACAACACTTAAAAGCCATATTTTTAACATCGACATACATTACATTGATATTAAATACTATCAATATACTAAACTCGATATTAATGTTTATCGATATTAAAGTTTCAATATTATGTCCACTAACCCATCCTGTTTTAGACTCCAGGCTTTCATCTTGCATCCCCCTCATAACAGTCTCATCCTCTTGGGGTTCTCCAGTTTCTTTGAGCCAATGTATGTCCTGGCACCTGCATTTTGGGATTGGTGGAGATATCAGGATTTTTTATGGGGTCAGGGCAAGGGGGTTTTGTAGAGGAACGACAATGGAAATTGTGAGGGTTTGGGGGCACCAGAGTGTTTGGGGGGTGGAACTTTTTACAGCAGAGGAACTAGTAGAGACAAACCTCTCTGCCTCTGTGTGAGGCAGAGTGGGCAGAGAGCACATCCATCAGGATATCAGTAACTTGTGAGAGTTGAGGTTTGACACCGTGGACGGCAAGCACCAGTGCTGGCTTTTTAGAACCTCCAGGGCATATTTACAAAGAGTTTACGCAATGCAGTGCATCTAGTAAAGTTGCTCTTCTGCATTGCATGAATGGAAGAGAGCATAACTGCACCATATCCACTTAGCAGTTCTGCTCTCTCCCTGCGATGGTGCACTTATGGCTGGCATGCGCCAAAGTAGGCACCCTTGCGCCATAGTGCAAAGTTGTCTGCATTGTAGTCATCATAGTTTTTGGGCTGGAAGGAGTCCTGCACAAAACTATGCTTTAAGGCATTTTCCTCTTCGCATGTGTGTTGCAGAATGCAAACACTTTGTAAATGTTGGACGCAGTGTCTCCTCTGACACCAATGCTGGTGAGATAGGAACTAAGGGAGGAGTGCCCAGGACAAAAGGAGATCCCAGTCTGTTTATGGACAGGATGCTTACTGTCTGTCAGAGCCACATTTATTCTCAAAAATGCTAGGATGCTCAAAATATTTCCACCTTCAGGCATCACCAATTGTCTGATTTTTGTCCCCAAAGGAAACAGAGTGCTGAAGTGGACAGATGGGGGTTGCAGTATTTGGGTAGGGAACAGCTATGAGAGTGATCTGAACTGACAAAGGAATATTAGTAATGTGTATGAGTTGCTCACTTCCACCTCCAGCAGGATACAATGACAGCTGAAAATGGAGGCCTTTAATTGATTGCTAAGCAGTGCATGGCATGCTTTTTCAATTAAAAACTCATCTGAGCATGCAAATAAAGTACATAGTAGAATACATGGCACCTGCCTAATTCGAAAATTGTGATGAAAATGAGGAACATACAACACAGGCAGACCGGGGAATGACATTTCTTCCCCCCAAAGGCTGACTGACTGGGCGTGATTTGCTGTCGAGTATGAATGTTGCACACCAGGCAGGGGCATGGATGTGTGTCACTGGTTCCCAGGACCTGCCTACCAGGTGGTAACCTTTGAATTGATCAGATTATACAATTTCCCCCTGTGGGCCTCATATTCAATATGTTTAGCAACCATCATGGAGGCGGGGGGGTTATTCGGTATCATTACCTGATCAGTAGGGTTTGCGTAGGGACACATGAAAGACAGGATGGATTTAGTAATCATCAAACAAGGAGAGTTTCATTGTTACAGAATTGATGATTTTTGAAATTGTGTAAGGACCTACATAGTGGAGTTGCAGTTTTCGTGGTCCTTCTAAGTGAAGATTCTTGGTGGCCAACCATAGTAAATCACCTACCTTGTAGACCGGTTCTTGTTTCCATTGCTGATCAGCTTGTGTTTTAATTGTAATTGTGATCTTGTATTTGATTTAGTGTCTTTTTCCCTCTCTCAAATATCAGGTTGGCATAGTGCTTTTGTGCTGCGGGGACCTTACTCTTGTCTTTTCGTAGTTCCAAGGGAAAGGCTCTAGAGTGGTACCCAAGATTACAAAATAATAAAGATACCCTAGTAGCAGTGTCTGTGGTATTGTTGAATGCAAACTCGACCAGGCTCAGGGCATAGATTCAAATACTGGTGTATGTAGATAGCAAATATTGTAGAGATTATTCCAAGGACTGATTAACCCTTTCAGTTTGCACGTCCGTTTGGGGCTATTTTGTAGATGACAACCCGAGTTCTATGTCGAGCGATGACCACAACCTTTGCCAATACTTGGAAATGAATTGGGGATCTCAATCCAAATTGATCACTGAGGGAATTACGTGTAACTGGAGTATCCGTTGAATAAAGACAACTCTGTGGCAGTGGGGATTTTTTTCAAAGGGACAAAACACGCTATTTATGTAAACAGGTCCATCACCACCCAAATGGTATTGTAATCTTTGGTACACAGGAGATCTGTCCCAAAATCCATGTTGATGGTGGGCCAGGATCTGGTGGAATGGGCATTACTTGAAGGAAAACTTTAGGGCTAGAGCAGTTTGATTTGCTAGGAGCACAGGTTGGGCTAGTCTGGATGAAAGTTGTGAGTGTGACATCCTTGGACACTGTTTTCCACCAAAACTATCTCAGACAGTTTTGTTTGGTGTTTTGTTTCACCGGATGCCCTACTAAAGGAGTGGCATGACACCTGTCTAGCACTATCTTTCCTAATTCCAGCGGGGGTATATATAGTGAGTTTTCATGGCAAAACCAGCCCTCTCTTTTGCTGTGGTTGGATTACTTTAACCACCCTCGTGGGTCTAGGGTTTATGTGGCCTTAACTAAATTTGTCTAACAGTCTTCAGAACTGTAGCTTCTGATGATTTCACTAGGGAATATAGACTGTTCTTTAACCTCTTGATCTTTTTCTGACAGTGTTTTTTCTAGTTTTGAAAGGGCACCTGCTTTAGCTTGCATAGAATTGGGGCGATATGTTATTACGAAATTAAATTCAAATTCGTATAAAATTATCTAATTTGCAGAACGGAAGCGTTTTAGACTCTAATGAGCTGAGGCTATGATAGTGTGTTGTGCCCCTAGGAGGTAGTGCCTCCACTCTTGAATTTTTTTTTTTGATTGCCAACAGTTCTTGTTTTGCAGTGGTAGAGTTCTGCTCTGGGGAGAGTAACTTTTTAGAGAAGAAGGCTATCGGGGGCATGTGCCCTGTCTCTGTGTCTCGTGATAACATTCTGCCCACAGCGTACTGAGAAGCATCTTTCTCTACAAAATATGCAAAGCGGGAATCAGGATGTTGAAGCAAAGAAGCTGACATTAATTTTTCCTTGAGCACAGGAAAGACATGGTCAGCTTATTCTGTCTAGAGAAAGGTGATTTCTTTCCTTAAAGGGCGTGTGATAGGGGTTACTATCACAGAAAAATGTGTTAAAACGCAAAAGAAAGTTGGTGAATCCCAAAACGCTCAGACTATCTTTAACATTGCTCCATCTTGGTCATTTACGGATTGCGTCCATCTTTTTGTTACCCAGCTAAATTCCTGTTGGGGAAATCACAAACCCTAAAAAGTCTTCTTTTGAGATATGGAATGTACATTTGTCTAATTTAGCAAAAAGTTGTTTTTTCACAATCTGCTTGAACATGAGTGATGTGGTCTTTCTCATGCTGCGAGAAATTCAAGATGTCTTCAATGCAGACAATTACGCAAATGTCAAGCAGATCTTCCATAACCTTGTTAATAAAAAACTGAAATGCAGCTGGGGCATTACATAGCCTAAAGGGCATTACACAGTATTCATATAGTCCTCACTTAGGGGCCCATTAGGATGGCGGTCGGAAAACCACCCTGACCGCCATGGAAGCGGAAAACAACCGCCAGCCTGCATCGTGGGAAAACCGGCGGCCAAATTAGGATCAACTGCCCATAAAATCAGACCGCGGCGGAACGAGGCTAAGAAAAACTGCCCGTAGCGGGCAGAGATGGCCAAAATCAGTCCGCGGCGGTCTGATTCGCGGCGGAAAAACACCAACCCGCCACAAGTATAGCGGAGACACCGCACCGGGAATTAGGATATCCCCGACGGTCCTGCGGTACGTACCGCTGTCTCTGACCGCCGTGGTTGCACAATGGGATGAATGGAAGAGCCAGCGGAAGAGCTGAAGCACAGCCACCGCGGCGGACGATCCGTAAAAAATATGGCGGACGAAGCAAAAAACCCACAAGAAGGCCAAAAAGTGCATACAGAAAACTAGCAATGCCCCCTAAATACACAAAACACACCCCAATGACACAACCACATGTCAAAAGAAAAATACAAATCCCAGGACAACACACCTGTCAGCAACACCCCAATTGGACACACCCACATAGCTGAGTATAAAACCAGCCCCTTCCCTGACCGCAATCCTTTGCAATACTCCAGGAGAGAAGGGACACATACCCCAGCTGACAGGAGAGGCAAAGGACACAACATCACTAGCCACACCACACACAGCACCACCACCACCTCCAAACCAGCACAACTAACCCCCCTGCACAACACACACCATACACAGCACAACCACCACTCACACTCCTGCACCCACAACCACTTTGCACACCACACACAATGGCCACACAGAAAATG
The DNA here is from genome assembly GCF_964204655.1 of Triturus cristatus. NCBI lineage: Eukaryota > Metazoa > Chordata > Amphibia > Caudata > Salamandridae > Triturus > Triturus cristatus. The sequence goes on along the minus strand of NC_140586.1, from coordinate 78,674,739 downwards.
CCCAAATTCACTGAGAGTGAGTTGAAGGTCATGGTAGATGAGATAGTCAGAGTGGAACCACAGCTTTTTGGTACCCTGGTCCAACAGACACCATTAGCCACAAGGACACAAATGTGGGCAAGGACAGTCCAAAGGGTCAATGCAGTAGGGACCAGCCCAAGATCAAAAAAGGAGATCATGAAGCGTTGGCATGATCTGAAGAGGGTGGTCAAGGAGAGGAGGAGCAAGAACGGTGAGCTGGCTCAAAGGACTGGTGGTGGTCCTCCCATTCCACCAAAACCATTCACACAATGGGAGGAGAAGGTGCTTGCCATACTGCATCCAGAGAGTCTCAAAGGAGTAGCCGGGGGAGTGAGGCTGGTAAGTACAAACAAATGACTACCGCCACTCTGCTATGTACTGTCTTGCACAACTACAAAGCTACACCATCTAGGACACATACCATCCATCTGCACCACACACTCACAAAAACATGGCTCACAGATCTAACATTCACCCACTCCCATTCACCCCAAACATAGCTACCAACATAACCATGGGGACATGGGTATAGGCAGACAGCACTACAACTCCCACCAGGCCCCCTGGCCCACAGCATTAGCAAGATGGATCCCTCCCCCCACCCCACCCAGAAGCATGTGTCAGCCATTAGACATCTCACATCAAACTCCCAGGTAGGTAGCCATCTTCCCTGGGAAGATGTCTGGGGGTGGGGGGCCTGCACCACTACTCCCACCATGCCCCCTGTCCCACAGCCTAGCAAGATGGATTCCTCCCACCACCCCACCCAGAAGCATGTTTCAGCCATTACATCCCCCTCATCAAACTTACAGGTAGGTAGCCGTCTTAGCCGTCTTCACAGTGAGGGTGTTTGTGGCTGGGAGGCCTATACTACTACTCCCAACATTCCCTCTGTCCCACACCTGAGCAGGATGGAACACTCCCCCACCCAGGAGCAGTTGGAAGCCATTGCAGTACACCAAACAAACTTATAGGTAGGTAGCCATTTCCACAGTGAGGGTGTTTGTGTCTGGGAGGCCTGCACCACTACTCCCACCATGCCCCCTGTCCCACACCTGAGCAGGATGGAGTCCTTCCAGACAAATAAACAATGAGTTCTCAATTAAACACATGTTGTGCCAAGCCCTAGATGGCAACAAGTCCCTGTAATCCTTAATTGTGCACGGGTCACATGGTATGCCTTGACTCCTCACACCATGGACAAGTAATGCATGTACCACTGCATCATGTCAGGAAGCACAGTAGTGCACATAGTCAACAATGTGATGATCTGTTAATTGTACAGTGTACAAAAAGTGAATGACACACAGCTAACACAAAACTTGCCGGGTGCACTACAATGACCATTTCCCATCTGACCCACAGGTGACCAAGAACTCACTGCAGAGGACAACACCAGCAACCTGCAGAGCCACTCTCCCCCCCCCCCCCGGTACATGGACTCTCGGCTGTTGACTCCCAGGATTCCATGGACGATGAGCTTGTGGCCGGCCCATCTGGTGTGCCAGGGAGCAACAGGTCCCAGAACCCCATCGCCCCCCCCCCACCACATCTGCGCCAACAACAACTTCACAGCAGACCCCTGCTGTCACGGCCTGTGCGGCCACCGCCACCACCACCAGTGCTGCCTGCAAAACCCTCCCTATCCCAGAGGATGACCAGCACACACCACCGATGGAGGAGGTCAGGGAGAGGATGCGGGTGCCCGCAGTGGTGAGGCAACAGGTCCGTGGCAGCAGGGCAGGTGGGAGGGTCAGGTCACCCAGAGACACCAGGAGGCTGGGATCCACTCCCTGGAACACATCACCAGAGTCCTGGGCGCATACGAACAGGCCCAGGGACGAACGGGCCGGTCGGACGAACTATTGCACGAGCTCATCCTGCTGATGAGGTCCATCGACACCCGCATGGGACAAATCATGGACCTCTTGGGCCAGCAAGTGGCGGTACTGAGGGACAGGCATGCGCCACAGACAACACCTCCACCTCCCTCTGGTGGGCTGCACAATGACAGTTCACCATCCTCTCCAGAGAGGGGTGAGTCCTCAGACCCCACTGGCCCTACAGCAGGGCCCCCCATGCCAAACAACGAAAGGGCCGTCCCAAGAAGACCCTGGGAGTATCTGGAGGCAAAGCACCTGCCAGATGCCAGTCACGGAGCCAGCCAAGATGGCAACCCTCTCCACCACTGCATTGACTTTTTGGACTGTCCTTCCCCACACTGCCTTGTGAATGGCAGCTGTCTGTTGGACTGCGTCACCACAGCAATGTGGTGACTACTCGATTATCTCATCTACCACAACTGTCAACTCACTGCTCCAACCCACCCCCCAATGGAAATGTACACCCCCCTTGCATCTCACCATTGCAAATAAAATATCCATACACACATGTTGCCGTGTCTGCTCCATCTTTATTGCAGGATGTACAGTCTTCAACATAATCACAATGTACCAGGAGCATGGGCTGTATGTAGGCAAGGAGAAGTCGAAGGCACCTAGGGAAACACAACAGAACAACTTTCACTGGGCTGGGTGTGGCATCACAGACATCGCACAACCCGTACCATCAGGATAACCCAACATGCACATGTCACAATGGCCAACAAGTGTCAGCATACACGTCCTGTTGATGTTCCCAAATGACATGTCCCAGAAACATTTCCAACCACCACTGAGTCTACAACTGGCTGCTGCTACAATTCTCACATGCCCCTTCACGACACCAGCAATATCAGCAGACAATGGGTATGTTGCACATTGACATCCACTGTCAAGTGAAGTAGCGGGTGATGAGCTGTTCACGCAGGTCAACACCTTCCTCCTCTCCACTGTCCTCATCACTGGACACGGCTTGGTTTGCAGGCTGGGGCCTTGGGTCCTCACCATCATCCAGGAGCAGGGGAATCTCCTTGCGAATGGCTAGGTTGTGGAGCATGCAGCATGCCACTACAATCTGACACACCTTCCTGGGCGAGTATGCCAGTGCACCTCCGGTCTTGTCCAGGCAGCGGAAACGTGACTTGAGCAGACCAAAAGAACGCTCCACCACACAACATGTCCTCCCATGGGCTTCATTGTAGCGGACTTCAGCCGGGGACCTGGGGTTCCGCAGTGGGCTCAGCAACCAGAGACGGTTGGGATATGCAGAGTCACCTAGGTATGACAAACACAAATAGACATTGCAACGTCGCAGAGGCTGAGGGCAGCAGGTCACACACCCAGCACGCCACACGACTAGGCATACTCACCCATAATCCATGCACGCTCGGGAAGATTAGCCATCAGCTAGGGCACAATGCTGTTCCGCAGGATGTAGGAGTCATGGGCAGAGCCTGGGAATTTGGCAAATGCAAAAACAACAATTGATGGACAGAATGCAGAACAATGTCATACATTCACCCCAGTACAGAGATCTGGGCCTAAATCCATCGTTTTTTTGCTCACCATGCCGTTCCAGTTTGAACCTAGCCATATGCAAATCAGTCTTGACCCTGTGCCTCATGGGAACAGTCCAGCCCGAACTGCCAAGCCAGGTCCTCCCTGGACTGGAAACAAGCATCCTAGGACCGGTTTCGGGGTTTCACCCCTCTTCAGCCGGGATAGCTTGATTCCAGTGGCATGGAGAGCAAGGGACCCACGTCTGGGCATACCCTTCCCACTCAGGGTGACAAATGCAAAAACAACAATTGATGGACAGAATGCAGAACAATGTCATACATTCACCCCAGTACAGAGATCCGGGCCTAAATCCATCATTTTTTTGCTCACCATGCCGTTCCAGTTTGAACCTAGCCATATGCAAATCAGTCTTGACCCTGTGCCTCATGGGAACAGTCCAGCCCGAACTGCCAAGCCAGGTCCTCCCTGGACTGGAAACAAGCATCCTAGGACCGGTTTTGGGGTTTCACCCCTCTTCAGCCAGGATAGCTTGATTCCAGTGGCATGGAGAGCAAGGGACCCACGTCTGGGCATACCCTTCCCACTCAGGGTGACAAATGCAAAAACAACAATTGATGGACAGAACACAGAACAATGTCATACATTCACCCCATTGCACTGGATATTTGGCAAACACGTGCTAGATGGTCACATCTGCCAGGCACACCACCTGAACATTGATGGAGTGGTAATGCTTGCTATTGCGGTAAATATGCTCACTTGCCTGTGGTGGCACAAGACCGACATGGGTGCAATCAGTGGCCCCAACAACATTGGGGATGTGTCCAAGGGGATAGAAGTCTCCCTTCACAGCTGGCAATTCAGCACCCCTGGGGAAATGGATGTATCTGTCCTTGTATAGCATCATGGTGGACAGTACATCACGCAGCACCATGCTGAACATCGGTTGTGACATCCCACCAGCGCTGGCCACTATCTCTTGGAACGATCCAGTGGCAAAAAAATGCAGGGCTGCCATCACCTTATTAGTAGGGATGAAAGCTGTTGGATATGTCTTGCGGGGCTGCAGGTGGGGCTCAAACAGATCACAAAGGGTTTTCAGGGTGGTTCTGTCCAGGCAGCATTTCTGTATGATCACAACATCCTCCATGTCCTCCAGCACCGTCAAGTGACGAATCAAATTAGGCCTCCTCCTAGTGGAGATGAAAGTGAACACATGTCAATGCAATACATCATGAGATGTGCACAGCACATCACGTTCTGGATGACACAACAACAACAATGACTGACATCAGCCTTGACTAACAGACCAGCTCATATGTAGGGACACCGTCATGTGCACAAAGGCCACACCTGTCAACTTACACAAGACAAGTACCTCAAACACCACCTTGGTCAATGTGAATGCACATAGGGATACGGCCACATTTCAAATGGGCACGCCTGGGAGTATAGCATCCATCTAATGTGTAACTAATCTAACCCACTGTCTCATACCTAGCTGCTGTACCTGTCACACCTCAATGCGTCATGACAACCTGGCACACATCCACCACACAATGACCACAGTCAGCGCTGGATTGACGAATGTGTGCATGAGCAGACATGAGAGGCAATGCAACATAGTTCATCATTCATTGGGACGAGCATCGCTGTGATTGTCACTGCACCTCAACACATTGACATGTGTACACATTGTAGAGTCCAGAACAGCACTGTCCTGCCTACACCAACATCACATCCATAAGTGACGTGTGAGTGGGTACAGGCCAATCTACGAAACACACACACAAACATGGCATGTGTAGCCATCAGTGGAGTAAATGGGAGATTGGCCTTGTGTGCACGGTGATGTTCCATTGACCATCTTGGCACTGTGCCCTATTGATGTTTGACAGATGGTCATTGCGATTGTATGGCACCCATATCGCGGTAGCTTCCGCCTAGCCCCCGCAGTGTGTCACCAGCACCCCAATTCACACAAGTGCGGTAGTCATAGGCATGGAGACATGCCCATATGACGGTGGGCATGCTCCGCCACCCAAATCGCGGTGCCTCGTGTCAATGCATGGCACCCATATCGCGGTAGCTACCGCCTGGCCCCGGCGGTGTGTCACCAGCACCCCCATTCACACAAGTGTGGTAGTCATAGGCATGGAGACATGCCCATATGGCGGTGGGCATGCCCCGCCACCCAAATCGCAGTGCCTCGTGTCAATGCATGGCACCCACATCGTGGTAGCTACCACCTGGCCCCGGCGGTGTGTCACCAGCACCCCCATTCACACAAGTGCGGTAGTCATAGGCATCGAGACATGTGGAAATGGCGGTTGGCATGCTCTGCCACCCAAATCGCGGTAGCGCACACCGGGCCCCTGCGGTGTGTCACCGCCATGGAGCTTGTCCTAGAGCCAATGGGAAGCTCGATAGCGGTGTCATGATGCAATTTTGAAGATCGTGGTAGGCGTGCTCCGCCACCGCGGAGGTGGACATTGGCTGCATTTGAAAGATGCACCATTGCGGTAGTGCACCCCAGGCCCCAGCGTAGTATCACCGCCATGGAGCATGCCATTACAGCCAATGGGAGCCATGATTGTGGTGACATGATGCAAATTTGAAGATCGCGGTAGGCGTGCTCCGCCACCGCGGAGGCGGTCATTGGATGCATTTGAAAGAGGCAGTCCTGGACCACCAATTGCTGCAGCTTGGCACCTTTGAAACAACCACAGGGGGCTATATTTGTGTGGGAGTGAGCCTCACATTGCCACTGCTCCCAAAGCCTGCTGCCTGAGACCCCTCACCTGCTGCTGCCTCCAGGGACTGCTGCCAGAGACCCCTCACCTGCTGCTGCCTCCAGGTACTGCTGCCTGAGACCCCTTACCACCCAAATCCCCTGCTGTTGTCTCATGTCCACAGTGATGGCAAGGACAGAGAAGATCCGTGCCAGTCCCTTCACGAGCGAGGAGCTGGAGGTCCTGGTGGACGAGGTGCTCACACAGTACCCAAGGCTATATGGTGCCCTAAATGTCGTGGTAAGTCTTCAACAGTGTTGGGGTAGGGCAGGGTGGCCACACATGTAGTTGGACTGATGCAGTATTTGCCTGGCAGTGTGGGGTAGTGTCATGCACTGCCTGACATGCTGTCTCCAGTGGGAGGGTGTGTGTACCCAATGCTACAGCTTTCCCTCCCTGCACATGTATGTATGAGTGACCTGTGTTGTGTTGCCAGACATACAGTGACACAGAAGGTTGTTCATGCTGTAGTCAGGACAGTGATTGCTTGGCTGGATGGCTGTGTGTGCCCCTGTAGTCCATCTCAGTGTGAGCCCAGCTGGCCTGCACAGTCACCGCCTACAAAGACAAGGAAAATTCACTTAACTTACAGAGTATGATATCAGTCTTTTCACATTGCACTCCAGCTATGGTCCATCTCAGCACTGTAGTTTGCACACAACTGCCCTTGTGAATGGCATTTTGTATTTGTGAGATCATGTCCCTCTATGTGACCACCATGACACATTCAACTATTCACAGGAGAGGGACATTGATGGCTGTGCAGTCTTGGACACAGTGAGTCCACCCCCAAACACAGGTTGACATGTGATGTATGTGTTTCTCAAGCCAACAATGGACTGGAGATGTCGGCAGGCTATATGGGTGTTTCAGTGCTGGCATCCTGCATGTGTGTGAGATGTGCAGGGACTGTGTTCCCCCTCACACCTGCATGCTTTAACATAAGCTTTTCCCATGCAGGTGTCCCATGTGAGCTGTACTATAGTCTCTGATTGACCTATTGTTGGATATGTGATGACTTTGTATCTTGCTGCTATACTGATAGATGTTGGTACATGACACTGTATCACTGATCATTTCCCCCTCTTGTCTCCCATGTCTGCAGCTCAAGGTACACCAGCGTAAGGCCATGTGGAGGGCCATTGCAGCGAATGTGCGAGCTCTGGGGGTCTCAAACCGACGGCGCATCCACTGCCACAAGAGATGGGACGACATCAGCCGGCTGGCAAAGAATGTGGCGGAGATGACCTTGGGGCTGCTTCCTCGCACTGGGCGTTTGGCACGGCGTAGCATGACACCACTAATGTGGCGCATCTTGGCGGTGACACAGCCTGAGCTGGATGCACGTTTGAAGGAGCATCCGCAGCAAGCCAGGGGTGAGTATTTGGGGAGTCTGACTTTGGCTGGGAGTGGCTGCATGTGTACAGAGCCTGTGCCAGCGCTGGCCTATGTGATGTTGGTAGTGTGATGCTGTGGCATGTAAGTGGCTGCTGGCCTGACTGCCGGTGGCATGCATTTGCCCTACCTGTATTTACAAAGGTGATTTGGATGCTGTGCCTTCATATTACATTCTGCGTTGTGCTCTTCAGGTTTCTTCTGCAGTGGGGTAGTCTTGGGAATCCCATGGGAGGGAACGGCAGTGTGCCCAATCTGACTGTGCGTACATCAATGCATCCATTGCATGCACCCATATTGGGGAGGCCTACACATCTTACGGCAATGTGCAGCATTATATGGTCCCCAAGGTACAACATGGTGGGTGGCATGGGCTAATGTCCATTGTGGACTGTCATGTTGTAGTCTGGGTCTGTGTTGTCCCCTCCTGTTCCATCCAGTTCTGTCATTGGCAACAAGTAGTGTGCCCCCATCATGCTTCTAGGTGTGCTCAGAACTCGTTGTGTGTCTGTTTGAACAGAGCCACAAGCAGGGTGTTGTGCTGTGTGGTCATCACATGGCTCACTCGTGCCTGAGTTTCCAGTTTCCACGCCCTGCTTGAGTCTATATAGTGAGTTGGCACGATGTGATTGCACAGGGTGGTGTGCAACATATAGATTTGGTCAACTTTTGCCATGCATTGCTTGCATATGTTTGTTCTGTTGCTGCCACTGACCTGACCCTGCATCTCTCTCTCTCATGCTGCATCACCTGTGGTTACGGAGGGACAGGAGACGGACACCAGTGGGGGTGAAACTAGCACAACAGCTGCCCAGGAGCCCAGTGACACAGATGTCACCAGCGCGTCAGAGGGGGACAGGAGTCTGCTGGAGGAGTCCCAGCCTGAGACGCAAAGCATCACATCATCCGATGCCAGCGGGGATGCATCCATGTTGGAGGGAACAGGGACTCTGCATCGACTTCCACCACACAGTGGCCATTGCCCACTCTCCCAGCTACTTCCTCTGGTGCTGCTCGTGTCTGCCTCAGTAAGAGGGGAAGAGTGTCTTTCACCCCTGGCACGGCTGCCCCTGCCCCTGTCCCCCCTGCTGCCATCAGTGCTGAGTATGTGGACCTTTTACACCAGCTGTGTGTAGGCCAGACAGCTCTCCTCAATGCCTTCATTGACCACGACAAGAAATTGGCCCAGGTGGTTGCTTTCATGGAGGGCATACATTCCGACGTGGGTGGACTGCACCGGACAGTCCAGGCTTTGTCATCAACAGTGATGTCTGCCCTGCAACAGGCACATACTCACAGTCCAGCTCTGGTCCCTTTGTCCACCCCCCTGGCAGTGGCCACGTCTGACGATAGTGACCATGGTTCACATACATCAAAGTCACGATACAGCACACGAAGCACACAGCAGCAGCAATACTAGCGGTCCCGGGCGCAGACACCATCCCCACAGAAGACCAAAACCACCCCAGAGCACAGGGAGAAAAGCCCGTCAGGTGACATCAGTGGACAAAAAGCAAAGCAGCAGACCTCAGGCACACATGCCTCAGTGGCATCCCCATCCAAGGAGACTCTCCTGTCCCTAAAGCATCGCGCAAAGATAATCGTACAGTATCTGTGCCCACCAAGGAGGTGGTGCATGCCATGGGTACACCTAGGAAGGGCTCCAAGGCTGAATCACCAACCACCTCGACTCCCATTCCAAGCCCAGTGAAGCAGGGGCCAGAGGGCACTGTAGGGGTAACACCTAGTAAACAGGGGAAGGGGGGGCAGAGGCGAAGCCAGGCAAAGCGTTCCGCTGGGTCCAGCACATCACCAGAGGGGCTGCCAGCGCCTGCACCTGCTGCAGGTGTGGTGGTGAGTGTGTCTGTTGTGCCCACACCACTTCCCATTGATCCAAAGTCAGGCAAGCCATTTAGGATAACCAAGAAGTGGAAGGGTACCCCTCCACAATCTCCCTGCCACACCGTGTCTCCCATCTGCATAACTCCACTTCCATGTGCCACTACACCACCTGGTCCAAGCAGCCCTCCGGCTTGCCAAGCCACTGATAGCTCTACCTCAGCTGTTCCGCTCTCTCCCCCGTCAAGTGCCCCGACAGTCCCCGAGACACAGCCAGCTCCCAGTCCGCCTGACAGCCAAGTCTGAGTGTTAGTCACCCTCACACACCTGTCTCTCACACAGGTGGGCCTGTACTGTACATTGTTGCCCCCTGACTGAGTTGCTGACCATGGAAAGGTACAGTCGCACACATTCCCTGTGCAGCTTCTCATGGACATACTCTGCACCCTGAACTGGCCACTGGCCTTGTGTTTTGCCCCCAGCTTGTGCAGCTTCTCATGGACTCAGTCTGCACTTTGTGCTGCCCACTGGCCTTGTCGTTCACTGCTGTGTGCGCCCTGCCTGTGCAGCTTCTCATGGACATACTCTGCACCCTGAACTGGCCACTGGCCTTGTTGCGCTTTGCTGTGTTGAACTCTTCCCTGTGCAGCTTCTCATGGACTCAGTCTGCACCCTGAACTGGCCACTGGCCTTGTTGCTCTTTGCTGTGTTGAACTCTTCCCTGTGCAGCTTCTCATGGACTCAGTCTGCACTTTGTCCTGCCCCCTGGCCTTGTCGTTCACTGCTGTGTGCCCCCTGCCTGTGCAGCTTCTCATGGACATACTCTGCACCCTGAACTGGCCATTGGTGTGTTGCTCTTTGCTGTGTTGAACTCTTCCCTGTGCAGCTTCTCATGGACTCAGTCTGCACCCTGAACTGGCCACTGGCCTTGCTGCTCTTTGCTGTGTTGAACTCTTCCCTGTGCAGCTTCTCATGGACTCAGTCTGCACTTTGTCCTGCCCACTGGCCTTATCGTTCACTGCTGTGTGCCCCCTGCCTGTGCAGCTTCTCATGGACATACTCTGCACCCTGAACTGGCCACTGGCCTTGTTGCTCTTTGCTGTGTTGAACTCTTCCCTGTGCAGCTTCTCATGGACTCAGTCTGCACCCGGAACTGGCCACTGGCCTTGTCGCTCTTTGCTGTGGTGAACTCTTCCCTGTACAGCTTCTCATGGACTCAGTCTGCACTTTGTCCTGCCCACTGGCCTTGTCGCTCACTGCTGTGTGCCCCCTGCCTGTGCAGCTTCTCATGGACATACTCTGCACCCTGAACTGGCCACTGGCCTTGTTGCTCTTTGCTGTGTTGAACTCTTCCCTGTGCAGCTTCTCATGGACTCAGTCTGCACCCGGAACTGGCCACTGGCCTTGTCGCTCTTTGCTGTGGTAAACTCTTCCCTGTGCAGCTTCTCATGGACTCAGTCTGCACTTTGTCCTGCCCAGTGGCCTTGTCGTTCACTGCTGTGTGCCCCCTGCCTGTGCAGCTTCTCATGGACATACTCTGCACCCTGAACTGGGCACTGGCCTTGTGTTTTGCCCCCAGCCTGTGCAGCTTCTCATGGACTCAGTCTGCACTTTGTCCTGCCCACTGGCCTTGTTGTTCACTGCTATGTGCACCCTGCCTGTGCAGCTTCTCGTGGACTCAGTCTGCACTTTGTCCTGCCCACTAGCCTTGTCGTTCACTGCTGTGTGCCGCCTGCCTGTGCAGCTTCTCATGGACATGCCTTGCATCTTGTGCCTTGCTCTTCTCTTCTCATGGTACCTATCTGTGCAATATGTGAATAAAGACAGTTGCTCCTGTTGTCTATTTTGTCAGTGTCCTTTCTGAATAAAGTTATTTTGCTATGTGTAAATGGTTTACTGTGCCACATGGTCTATGTGGCTCTTCAACATAGTCAATGTTTGGGCTCACTTACTCTCTTTTTTTCAGGGGTGACAGGGTCTTCAGTTCTTCTTGACCCAGATACTTGTGGTGGCAATGGTGTCAATTTCGAATGGTTAGCAGTAGTCATTTACTTGATTAGTTCATGTTGGCTATATTGTACACATGTCAGGTGGCGGGGGGGGGGGAGGGGGCACTGCCAGCACAGAGTCGGTTTCTGCACACAGTATTGCAGGCAGGCTGTCCAGGGTCATCATGTGTGTGTGTTCTTCCTATATGTGTGCCCAGTGCTAGAGTGTGAAAAAAGAAACTGTAGTGCAAGTTAAAATGGTTAACAATAGAGAACACTTTTTATTCACTATCTATTGATTACCAGATTTAAAAACAGTGCAAAGGGCAATTTGAAAATATAATTGCCTCAGTATGGAACAAGGTCAACATGTTTCAGCCATTCAGATTACAATTAATTCTGACTTTCTTCAGGACCTAAAACTAATATTGCTACTGGGTAAACGTAAGTGAAAATCAGAAAAAAGTAGGTTTAGAACTATTGGCAACCTACCAATTTATCATGAGTTCTCTGCGACTTATGGTGTAAAGATGTCACCTATAGTGCACAAGAGAACACCCTCGCCTCCCCTGGTACCAAACTCAGGAAATGAGACCCCGCTCTAAATCAAGTTTAGAGAGGACAAACAAGCAAAAAGAAGAAGAGAGAGAAAAGAAAGAAAATGTTACAGGCAGAAAACCTACATCGATATCGCTGCCTGATCATGAAACTTGGTTTAGGACAAGTATCAAGGGTTTCAAAGGTTTATAGTACACCTGGCTTAGATGTCTCTTAGATTATAAAATGAAACTTAAAAAAGAAACTTAAAAAAGAAGAAAATTAAAAAGGAAGAGGGCGCACTCAATTTAATTGATACATTAGTCAGTGCGCTAGAGCAACCTTGTTTGATAATCTTTCAACAGAGAGACCCTGTCTCACAGGGCTCGTACTCGTCTTCACAACCTGATTAAGATCATATATCAGATCAACTATCTGAGAACCCGAATGTATCAGTCCTGCAGTGTCATATGGACACGCTGCACAAAAAACAGGGCGAACTTGAGTTAAGCACCCTGCTTGAATGGTGCATCTAACAAGCCTAGTCTTACTGAGATCGTTCTTAGAACGAAGCTTATTATCAAATGGCAGAAAAAGAGAGTCGTGCTTACTATCTAGTAAAAATAGTGAGACATATAACAAAGTGAAAGCTACATGGCGGCAAAAAAGGGGGATAAAGTGCAACTAATCACAAAACATATATTGTCCGAGTGCCTACCTGTCCGTCGGTGCTCCGGGCTCCGTCTGAGCCGTTTTTCGGAGGTGAGGCACGGGCGGCAGTGGCGTGCTATTTATTGTTCGAAAGAGTGATCAGCTGCGTACAATTGTCTTAGCAGGGTGCTATTTTGATGACATCATTAACTCTGAACTCCAACCTACCATAGGTGTCTTGGGAAATGTGGTTTACAAATGTTACATGGATGCAAAAACGTATGTGCATGCGAGTTCCTCATTTTTCAATGTCAACTCGCCATCACGCCTCGTTACATTTTACAAATTACACAGACTTTGTTAAGACAGATAGAGAGCCAGTGTAAATTTGTTGCATGAAACTACAAAAACCCAGAGGAAATGCTGAGTAATGTGGTAGCTCCATCAAGGCTTAGGACTACAAGGAGACCCCAGAATTATTGGTAATGTAGTGCGTTAACCGGACTCTCCTTTAATCTGCCTATAATTGTTGTTCTACATATAGTGACCGATCCATTACACCCATCGGTAGTTGAGTGACCAATGTCTGTGTTCAGGGACAGAACTACAAGATGTCTGAATCCTCATTGTTGATCATTAAACAGCTAATAGTTAAATGGATTCATGACTGTCGAGTGGTATGGTCCTTTCGCCTGATGTCTTCCTGTTTGAATGTGTGTAGATTCTTACTGGTGTTTGTCAGTCCTGAGGTGTGTAGATGGTCCTTGTGTGTAGTGCTGCTGGTGTACGCCTGTGAAGTAGTTGTATGGATGTGTGGCTGTTCACAGTTTGACTTCAGGGCCTTCCTTTCATCCTTGTGCCTATACGTGGTTTGCCTTCCTGTCTCCCTGTGTTGTTGCACTGAGCTGTCTGTGGTTTGAGTTCACTGACTGTGCCAGCCATGTGTGCTTTGATGGTGTGAAGGTGTTGTGCTCTGTTACTTGTGTTGATGTGATCTATACATGCTTGTTGTGTGTCTCCATGGCCTTCCATTTGTGTACAGCCCACCTTGGTTTCCATATGTGTTGTGCTCCATTGCTGTTGGCATGTGGGGTGTGTATGTGTGTGTGTGTTAGTCTGTGGTATGTATGTGTGACTGTGCAGGCTGTGTGTCCATTTGGATGTTAATTCCTTGTATGTGTTCATTTGTTGCTTGTCCTCATTTATATTTCCCTGAGTGTGGTGGTGTGTGTGTTTCCCTGGCCCTGTTCTACTGTGCTGTGTGTTGTGTGTTCCTGTGCAGCCACTCCTGCAGTGTGTGTCTCCCTGGTTGTTTGTTGTGTGGTGCAGGGTGTGTATTGCCCTGGCTTGTTGTTGTGCATGGGGTGCACAGGAGGGGCACATGGCATGTGCCTTCATGGGGTGTGCTAGTGTGTGGTGGGAGGGGGTGTGGCCCTGTGGTCTTTGTGCCCTGCCGATGCCTGGCACTGGCCCAGCCTTCTGCATTGTGCGCATGTATTTGCTTGTGTTCGCCACTGCGGTGACGTTACCGAGACATTGCTGCATGGTGGCGGTAGCTGTGTGTCCAGGATCCAGCGGGGTGACTTTGTGGCAGGTGGGTGATGTGTGGGTGCCCTTGTGGATGTGTCCCTGTCCCCCTAGGGTGTCTGATGTGGATTTGGACCCTGTGTCAGCCCGTGTGTTGTGTTTGTGTTGTTGCGTACCTGCAGTGGCGTCTGCGGTGGTCCATGAGTTCCTGGTGATGTAGCAGGTACACCACTGGAAAGACGTGTAGAGCTGGGTCCTTGGCGGTCGTGACCGGGACTCTGGTTTCGTGCTCCGCTGTCGAGCTTCCGCCATCTCTGGTTGGGCGGTGTCTCCGCTGTGGTGCGTCTGCTTGCTTGAGTCATCCTAATTTGTGGAGCGGGGCGGACGTCATTCCGCACGGCGGTGAGTCTCCGTTGGCTCACACCGCCGCGGTGGCGGGCGCACTTTGATGGCGGTGCGTGTCGCACCGCGGCGGTCGGGAAATGGCCTATGTTTGGCCATACTAATATGGCAGGCGTGAGATCCGCTGCTCGCGGGCGGAAAAAGGCATTTTTCCGCACCGCCAGCGCTGCTGTGGTGCCACTGCCCGACATCCTAATGGACCCCTTAGTGCGGAGGCATCTTCCCTCCGTCGCCTTCGAACATGCAAATCAAGTGATACACACCCATAAATCTAATTTGGCATTTATTGTCAAATAATTCTTTACCAGGTGCAAAAGAAAAGGAAACAAGGATAATAAGTATTTATCATTAATAATCACTTTTTTTAGAACTTGGTAGTCTATACACAGGCTCAACCGACAGTTCTATTTGTGGACAAAAAACAATGGTGAAGAGATTGGGGAGGAGCAATGTCAAATCACCCTGCTGGCCACTAGCTCATACAAATACTCTTTTAGGTATTGATCTTCAGGATTGAAAAGTGTGTGGATATGAGTACAAGGTAATGGTATTCCTGGTATTAAATCAGTGCAACAGTCAAAGCTTCCATGAGGAGGAGCAACACAGTAGTTTTAACCTTATCAAAAACATCCTGGTAGTCCTAATATACAGTAGGGGACACTGTTGACTGTTGTGGCTGCAGTGGGCACCAGGATCCAACAGGACTCACTGTCCCACAATCAATCCCAAATGCCACAGAGAAGAAGGAGAGGCTGTGGGTAGGCACTGTAATGTGCAAGACAACATTCCATGCCTGGGTGCAGCCCTGTAGAAGACTAGGACAACAGCAGGCACATCTGTGTCCGTCAGAGCCCAGATGATGGTTGGCTGGGCCTGCTCTCTTGGCCTTACAGTCTTTTGGACTCCTGTCTTGAAGTAAAATTGACTATGGGGAAGAGAAAACTTGTAACTCTCATAGATGGAAAAACAAGTAAGCAAGGTAACCATCACAATTCTTTTAATTCGGGCTATAAATAAGGAGATCATTAATACTGAGGCGGTTGTGTGCCTGATGACCCCCCAGGGCCAAAGCAATCATTGACTCCAACTTCTGGCACTAAAGGGGAGGGGGTTAACAAGGATATGAACCGCAGATGTAAAAGGGGAAATCCATGTGTTTCAAGAGATCGGCTTTTAATTTACTTGCCCTCCCCTACATCAGACAAAAGGAAGAAGAGAGTGATAGCACCAAGGGGCAACATACAGAATATCTACCATCTGCTAAGCCCACCAAAGTTCCTAAGGGTGGTGAGGCTGGGTGGAAAAGTCTTCTAATCTGGTCCCATCTTCAGTACAAAAGGTGATCGTTGAGCAGGTCCACATTTCTAGTCAGTCATTAGAGAAAAGGATAAAATACCGAATTAATAACTTAAGCAGCCATCTGATGGCTGTTGCACTTGCAAAGTGTGGAGTTAAGCGCCACTCTGTGAGGCCCAAATTGTGGGTGTATTTTCGCATTAAGTGATACCAGTGTGGCACGTAATAACGGACCCCGCATTAAGGGAAATAGGGTAAATTCTTAGGAGTTTCTTTACAAGCTGGTTACCAATAACAAGCCTGTTGATATCTGCTTGAATAGCAATGCTGCTGAAATGGATATCAAACAGGCTATCTGTGAAATGGGAAAATCTGAATGGACTATGCCACGGGCAGGGATGTAGTGTAGTTCCTATTTCCCTGATAGGTTCTGCGCATTGGAATAATATAACCTATAGATTTGGCATAGGACTGAGGTCAGCATGCCCCTATCGAGTATATTAAACTGAATTAATTTTTGCCAGCTAACTCACAGGCCACTAGAATCTTCTTGTAAACAAGAAGGGAGTAGTTTCTGGCAACCGCATAAACATGACAACTTTGTTTCCCTTTAAAATCGGAACACTCTCAGAATCGTGGAAACAACAGTTAACAGTTTCACTCAGCTAATCGTGCATGCTTAGTTTCTTCAGAGTTACACAGAAAGCATAGACGGGCGTTTCAATAAAAGGATTTATTGAACAGTCTTGTTTCTCGTGTAAGAGATATGAGCTGTTACAATCATAAGACAGTATGCGAGATGTATTATGTACAGCGTAAGCAATAGAAAGAAATAATACTGCGCTAGCATTATCTTTTAGCTATGACACATATATTCATACAAAAATCAAGGTGGGGGAGAATGGACCACTTGTCCTGTGCACCAGGGTCTTAGTTAACGTGGGTGGTCATTGTTAAAAAACCCTCATATACGTACACAAGCGTTGGGCGGTATATGTTGATTCTCCGCCTTCGTGTATCGTAATAGCATGATCATTGGGCTTTTTTTTGTCCATATGCTAACCTCCCCAAGGAGGAAGACCAACTGGTTGTGCAGTAGTGGTCAGAAATATTAAAACGAGGGTGTGCTCGTGCTCAGTAAACTGTGATATTTAAAATAAAACCAGCTCGACGAGTCATTGGTAGTTAATCTTACGGAAATCACACTTACAAATGACCAAGAGAGCGTTCTCAACAAAGGCCTTGGCTTCGTTCCAACTCCACCGCTCGACATCTTCAAATTGAAATGTGAACTAGCAGAATTCTGCAGGAAAATCAAACTCAAGGCCTTTTTCAATGAAAAAGAGACACAACCCAAAGAAAGCGACACAAACTTGAGACCCAAATCTACCTTCAATCCACCAACACATCTGATACCTGTTGAGATACAAGCTTTCGAACAAGCAATTATGCAAGAAGTAGACAACCTAGGTTCTACAAACAAAAGACCCTACATAAATCTAACCAAGAAGGAACAAAGAGCGATGGACGAACTACGCAAAAAAGACAACCTGATAATAAAACCAGCAGATAAAGGAGGAGCCATTGTTCTACTAACCAAGAAAAGTTACAATCAGCAATGCACTGATCTTCCTTCAGATGAAAGATTCTACATCAAACTTACCTCTGACCCCTCAAAGAGATTGCAAAGAACCATCGAACTAATGGTAGATGAGGCAGAGATCAACCAATGGATTTCGAAATATGAGGCCGCTTTCCTAAAAACCAAGTCACCCAGAATCCCATATTTCTACTCCCTGCCAAAGATTCACAAGAACAAAATCCCACCACCAGGACGCCCCATAGTGTCAGGAATCGGGTCCGTCTTAGAACCACTCTCTCAATTTGCCGATCAATTCCTGAAACCTTTGGTACAGAAGACGCCCACTTACTTGAAGGATACCCGTGATCTCCTCAACCTACTTGAAGGACAGACCTACAATGAGAACACCATGCTTCTAGTAGGTCTAGATGTTGAGAGTCTCTATACCAGTCTACCCCAACAAAAGACTCTGAACACTCTTGAAAACATCCTATTCACATGCGACTGGACCTACAATACACCCAGACATTTTGTATTAGAATGCTGTAGATTAGCCCTCACAGAGAATTATTTTGAATTCGAAGGGACCCTATTTGGACAATGCCACGGTACATCGATGGGCAGCACATTTGCCCCCAGTGTAGCAGGGTTGTATGTGAGCAATTTCGAACAGGAACACATACAAACCTCCAACAATCCCTTCCATAAGGGTATCAAGTTCTGGCGACGTTACATAGATGACGTGTTCATGATATGGGAAGACAGTCAAGAAGCACTAAACAACTTCCTAACCTGGATAAACACAAGGGACGACTGTCTCAAATTTACATCCACAGCAGACAAACAACAATTGGATTTTCTGGATGTAACTATCCTTACCCAGAATGATACACTGCACACCAAACCCTATTACAAACCGACAGCAGTATCCTCTCTTATAATAGTTTCCATCCCCGACCCCTGAGAGACAATCTTCCCTACAGTCAGTTCCTACGTTTAAAACGGAACTGCAGCAACTTAGAGGATTACAAACAACAAGCAAGAGGTCTAGAGAATCAACTCATGAAGAGAGATTACCCAATCAAGACAATAAAAAAGTGTCAAAAAAGAGCTCGCAATCAGCCTAGAGAGAATCTACTATCAACTGTGCAACGAGAAGAACCAAAAGATCTACTGACATGTGTCACGACGTACAGCACTGAATCAAACGCAGTGAAGAAAATCATTAACAAAAACTGGAGAATCCTAACTTCAAATACACTGAAATGGCCCAAACCGAGATTCGCCAATAGGAGAACCAAAAACATCAAAGACATCTTGGTCCACACAAGACCTAGGATCACAACCACAAGAGAAACCATAACAACAGCATGGAACTTAAGTCCGGTAGTGGGACATTACCCATGTGGCTTATGCTCAGTTTGTAAGTTAACAAAAGTGACTAAGACCTTACAACTACTCCCTAACCTTAAATGGGAACTACGTAACCACACGAATTGTAACACCACTCATGTGGTTTATATGATTGTCTGCCCATGTGATCTGAGATACATAGGAATGACGTGCCGGAAGATCAAACAACGGATCATTGAACATCGAAGTAATATCGCATGCAAAAGAGCGACAACTCAAATGAGCAAACATTTTATTGAAGCAAATCACACCTCAGAAGACCTACACAGGGTAATATTAGAGACCCTAGTGTTTAAAGGCCACAATGTGTAGTGCGTACTTTTTGAAAAGGAACAACGCTGGGTCCATCGTCTCAAGACAGACGAAGAAGGGCTGAATGATACCATACCCTGGTCCGCTTTTAACAAATGACAGTAACAACTACCTTCCACGATTGCATAAAAATAAACACTTGCTACTTTCAATCACTGGATATATAAGGTCCAACGAATAGGTAGCTCAAAACCTATATGTTTCCACCACGAACACTGAAATCTACATAAGAACGATCTTGCACTTATTAATACTAAAAATTTGCCTTGGAACGTCACCAAGATGCTAGCCAGGACCTAGAAGTCCCACTTTCGTTTTCCACACACGCTGGCCTATGCGAGTCATCATCACATGTATTACTAAGAGTAACCGTGCCAACCATTAGTGCCAACCAAAATGCCAACCAAGACCGAGAAGTCCTACTTTAATTTCACATGCGCTGGCCTATGTAACGCGAGTCTAACCGGACGCACGTTATCCCAGGGAACAGCGCCAGAGTCAGAACAAGCGAGTCTGCCAGAGTAACCGGTAAGCCACGCCGAAGCTGCTTCCTACGTAGCGGCAAACAGTGAGTAAAATAATCTAATCGTCTCCCCCTCTCCAACAGCAAAAGGTTCTCATTTAACTGACGGACACCCTGAAGGAAGATGTCCCAATTGTAAAAAAAGGTAATTGACCCCCTTATTCGAATTACTCATCGTAGACAAATCACGACACAGCGAGTCCACACGAGTTTAATCGTAATCAAAGTCTTACTCCCCACAACATCAACCAAATATGTTTATACCATCACGCAACGAGCCACACATGCGAGAGATAATGACAGACTTGACATACAACTTTAGCGGCTCGCCTTAACATACATTGGTAAATATGTATCTGACTTCAAAGAAAGCCGATATGGCGTTTGCTTAACCTCCGTTTTTAGCTCCTTTGACAATATCCACTCCTCTCTGTGTAATAAAGGCGCCAGTAATGCGCACGATAATCCTATACCGAGATTGGTTTAAACAGGGATGATAACACTTGAAAATCGTTCTAGCATAGATCTAGGAGAAATACGAGTAATTTGTAGTTAGGATGTGATAATATTCACGATTTCTTTTCGCAGGAACAGATACTACTGGTCTGACTCCTTACAACAAAGGTGGTGAGTACAAATATCCACCCCCAGAATCCTTTAGGTGAGCCCAAGATTGCTCCCCTAAAACCCTTTTGGTCCTGACGAAAGCCTCTAGACTCTGCACGAGGCTGAAACATGTAGACCAGACCACACCAAACCTTTACCAGTGCATTAAACCAATAACCAGGTTTTTTACATGCACGATCATTTTTTAATTTCCCCCTGTCATGCATCTCAAGAATAAAGGACACGAGATTTGACACCAGGAATTTTATTTTAAATATCACAGTTCACTGAGCACGAGCACACCCTCGTTTTAATATTTCTGACCACTACTGCACAACCAGTTGATCTTCCTCCTTGGGGAGGTTAGCATATGGACAAAAAAAAGCCCAATGATCATGCTATTACGATACACGAAGGCGGAGAATCAACATATACCGCCCAACGCTTGTGTACGTATATGAGGGTTTTTTAACGATGACCACCCACGTTAACTAAGACCCTGGCGCACAGGACAAGTGGTCCATTCTCCCCCCACCTTGATTTTTGTACTAACCATTGGAAGCTGAATGGATCACTGCTTCTTTTTCCCTCCCCCCATTGATTTATTATACATATATTCATATACATAAATAACATAACCTAAAAATGCGAGAACTCATGAGATGCTTCTCTAACTTGTTCTACCCCAGTGTACCTAACCTAAGAGTAGTACAATGTAAGAAGTAGGTGATGTATTCTATAGTATGGTGGACTATAGTATGGTATGCTAAGTCTAGTATGCCAAGTCTGGTATGCCAAGTCTGGTATGCCAGGAGTCCCTTTAGGTTCTAGTCAGCTCCTTACCTTATTAATGAGAGAGGTGGGAATCTCTTTCCGGGTCTCGAACTCTAACATCCCGCGAAGGGAGTCAGAACACTGGAAGCTGGATTCTCTGCGAGCATGGATGACAGCGTCTCTTGTCAGTGCGTCAGGCCGGGACACGGGCTCCTCTAAAGTCGAGGTCTCCTCTTACTTGCTTGGGCAAGGAAAGGTATATTTATACCCGGTAGGTGCCTTGGAATGTTAGCATTGACGTAAAGTCGGGCAGAGGAAGACGTCAGGAATGAACCCTTAAGGAATAGCGGTTCATGCATAATAAATGAGTTCTTGGAGAAATCAATAATCCTGTGCTAGGGGAACTCCCAAGAGCTTAAGGGTCTGGTTTCTAAGAACTCATTGGGGCGGACGGATATAGGTGACCATGCCTGTATTTAGATAGCATGGCTAATGCCTAAATAAGGACTGGGATCTTATGCCTATATAAGGGCAATGCGAATTGTGCCTATATAAGGACATGTTTCAGGAAAACCTATATACGGACACCTAAAGCGGAATACAACACCCACTCCACTTTCGAATGAACAATAATACTAAATGCTAAACATTAAATGCTAAACATTAAACTGAGTACCACATGTTGCTAAAACATTTGTAAAACCATACTAAAAGAAGTTTAAAAAACTGTTGCTAAACTTATAATGCAAAGGTACTCTGTACATTTTAAAGCAGGTTTTTTTCCAAGCATATATCGGAAATAAATGCAATATGATTGAATAGAAATATATACATATGACGAAAGGGTTGACAAGTATTCATAAACCAAAGCCATTTCATAACATGGTACTAAATGAAATTGTGGTAAATAAGGTGACAATGTGTCCCTGGAAGTATTCAAAGAAGTCCGTTCTATATGAATAGTTCTAGTGTAAGCAGATTGAATTGCCATGTATTTCCAAAATTTTTAAAAGAATCTATTTTAGGAAGAGTTCCAGGTTTTGTTCTGTTTTGAAAATATGGAGGCCAAATTCATTGCTTCCCCGGTACACTGTGAGCCGAATCAAAGTCAGTGTATGGGTCTGGTGTAAACATGAAATCATCTACTCCTGTAGACAAAAGATCGTCTACCGATGTCTGTGACAGTTGGAACCAATCGTTTAGAAGGTTAACTGCACAGAGATGCGAAGCATCGCCTTCAGCATGGGATGCCGTAGCAATGTTCATGTCCGCTATTACCTGTGTGCCTGTTGAATCATCTCGTACCTCAGCAGCTGCAGGAAGCGTCTGTGAGATCTCAACGAATGCCGTCATTAGGATTGGTAGCCTCTGGGGACAACACAGACCATGGGCCGTTATCGGGTACAGCAGAGTATCGGTATCCTTTGGCATGACTGATGGAAGTGTTAGACAGATATCTAGCACGCATTGTTCACCGCAAAGCAGGCAGAGTAGAGCAGGTAAGATGCAATCTTGCCAGATTGGTCTAAATGACAGAAACCCTGTTGTATTAAGTTCCCGTAGACGAGGTATGCCCAAGAGTTGCACTATGTGCTCACGGCACTTCCATTCTAGGAGAGCTTTCTCCAAGTTGCTGGGAGTGACGCCGGTGGATAGGCTTGCCATAGCGTAGTAGTAGTAAAGAAACAGAATTCCTGCAACGAGTGCTAGAATTAATGGCAGACCACCAAACACCGAATGCACGAAGTTTGGAATGATTCCGAGGACTGCCCGAAAAGATGTTAACAGTCCTGAACATATGGTCTTAAATACATGTACAACCCCGCTCATATCAGACATGTTTAAGATACGTCCCATCATTTCTACGAAATGTATAGGGCAGTTTGTACAAATTAGAGCCTGTATCTCAGCCGAAGTCCTTGCAATTTGTAGATTATAGGTTTCTTTGGCTGAGGTCAAAGGCACGGTCTGTTGCAAAAGCATGGCTTTTATTCTGCTTAAAGTATCAAAACGTATAAAAGAAACATTCAATGAAGGCCATAGAGGCGACTCCCTGACTGTGTCTATTTGGGGGAACAATACTTGCATACAACAAGTAACCCTGGAGCTAACCGTTACCAGATATGGGATTCCTGGCAATATGCCACAGCAACCGTGATCATTCAACATGAGGTAACTCCTGTTAGAAAGTTGGCCAAACGTTGGATTAATCACAGCAGCTGGTATACCCTGCAGGTGGCAGGACAAGTTTGCCACAGAACCGTTACAAGCCCCGTGTAAAGAAATGTCCCGACATATGAGAGATCCGCTCAGTGCATTTTCACAGTGTGTATCGCTTAGAAACACTTCACGATCCCCACTCCAACATCTGTATTCGTAAGGTAAATCCCAGGATGCCTTAATGTATTCTTTACCCAACCTTTCATATGTGCCTGCTTGCATTTGTTTTAGGCAATACTGAAAATGTTATTTTGCCATGGATAAGCCATTCTGTAGCTGGTTTTTTGGCTACAGTAAATGGTAATTTTTCTAGTTTTTCAGTGCTCAGCACTGTCTACTTTGCTCCTCTTTGTGCCAGTTTGACCTGTTTATCCTTGATATTGTATTCTGAAAACAGAGACGACGTGTTAATAAAACGCCAAGGCACATATCCTGCACGCAAGGATTGCAGCGACAAGCCTAATAACATAATAGAACGTAACTGAGACTGGCCTTGTGGTAACATAGCTAAATCTTGTTTCAGTATGTCAATAGCAGAGCATACAATGTTGTCCAGTGAATATATTCAGGATGACAAAGTTGTTAACCCATTGTCGACCACAGTGAGAGATTTCTCTAAGTTAATACGATCAAGCTCACGTATTCTTTCTTTGGCCTCTGCCTGTGAAACCTTCCATATTTCATTATAAGCAGCATAAATGCCGGCATATATGAAATGTTTTTGACGCGGTTTTCTTGGTCTTAGCAAGAAATCCCTATGGTCTGCGTCTTCTTTAAGTAAAGATAAGTGTTGTTTCACATCCTCGAGTGTAGATTTTTGTAACCAGTCAAGGCACACTTTTCCTACACTGTATGTTGTTACTACCACCGGGTGCTGTCGTTGAACATAACATGGGCCTGGCCTATGGATGGTAAAGCCCTGTATTCTATTCAGGAGTCTTTCTTGACAGATGTTTGTGTCTGTGGGCCAGAGCAACCATTTTTCCCAATCCGGATCTGATCTGTTGTTTTGTAGTATTGTGTCTACTGTGACCGCTCCCTGTGTAGTGCTATTACTTGCAGGTGTTGGTACAGAAGGTGTGTTCATGTCTTTGATCTTGGCTAATCCAAGGCATGACGTTTGTTGCACGGTGTCATTCAAAAACATTATTTGCTGTGGGATGATACAGGCTCTAAACAAAGCTTTTATCCCCTGCACTTGCCAATCTTTAGGACCCCAGACAGATTTTGTGTCGATTGTGTCTTTCCAAAAGTCAAATCCTTGTCTAGACAGTTGGGCAATAAAGGATGCAGAATACATCTTTTTTGTATTAGCATATTTTTCTGTCCTGTTTTGTTCATATTTCTATAGAAAAATGTTTCTGGATCAGATGTATTGTACCCTGAAAAATATGGAAACTTATTTGCAAACATTTTTGAACTACCCTTTGGTGGTGTAGGACAATGTTCCCATTGGTTAAACATAAATACATTTCTAGGTGTTGTAGATTTATGCAAGAAATGATGACCATAGTGGTTGTAACAATAAAGCTGTTCGTAGTCTGATGAACCCTCTAAGTTTTCATTGTTAGAGAACGCAGCAGACCTTTCTAGATCAGACATCATGTTATTAACAGTCTCAAAGTCCCAATCATCAGAATAGGTACTGGAGGTAATAAAGTCACTTAATGAAATTTTAAATAAATGTGGAATCTTCAAAAGTTCCGTCGGGCCGACTATGTCGAAATCGGTTTTGTCCCAAACTGTACCATCCTATATAGGAACAGATGTGATGTTCTCTGCTGACAAGTCTCTTGCTTCACAATGGGATGATTTGTGTGGTTTTAAAAGTAAGTTTACATTTTTACTTTCAGTGTCCAAACGAATGTATCTGCCATTCATAAGCACGCTAAGAGTCATTACCAAAGCTAGCCAAAGCAGAAAGAAAAATATTCCAGAAATAATCCATAGTTCAATCAATGGTGAAACCTGATAAGTCTCTTTCGGAAAATCAAAAAAGTCTTGTACTTGTTGTTTGAAAGTTTTTAGGGCTGGCGTCGTTTCAGGCTCACTTGGATCCTCAGAAAACATATAAAAGGTAATGAAGTAGCCAGAAGCAGTTCGGTCAATTGTTGGAATTGCATCAGGATTCGTTGAAATCGCTGGAACCAGTTGATCACGTGTTACGTTGGTGTAGACAGGTGTATCTGGACAAACTGTTACTTGAGTTTCAAGAGGGATGAGTTCCATAGCATTGTTACTTAGTCCTTCATCTCTTACTGCTGAATTATCGATGGTTATGAGTCTTTCAGTCTGAACCTCTTGGATAGTAGCGAGAGGAGGGCGTCTGCTACTAGGTTGGAGTCCACGAGGCCTACTATTTAGTATCGGCCACATAGTTTGGTTTGATGAGGTCGATTGACACAAATCTTTTCTCCTTTTTTCCATCAAGGGGGGGCAGAAGTACTGGTCTTGTTCCGTGGACGGCTAGGACAGGCACTGGTTGTCTGTAAGAAGTTCCAAATTCCTTCCTGTCCGCAATCTTTTCTCTGACTAGATCCCCAACTTTTGGGATCCAGACAGGCCTTGCTAGGACTGCCAGTGGTGGTTGGCTTCAGGAACACGTTGCTTTGTTTCGATCTTAGTTCATTTAGGACCTGTAAAACAGCCAAACGATCTTTGATATCAATGGGTTTATTTTCCACCACTGTGCCTTTACATTCGAGATCAGGAACCCACATTCTTGTCCAAAATAGGACCTCATATGGAGTGACCACCCCCTAGAGAACTTCTTGGCAAATTATTTAATAAGCGTTGGACCCCATAAAGATGTTTGACCCACCCATCACCCGAACCTAATACTCTAGCTGTTATAGACTGCTTTATGTCCCGGTTTTTCCTTTCCACAACAGAATTTCCCTCAGGATGAAAAGGAGAAGAGTGCCGCAATGCTACGCCCAAACAGGCCATGGCTTCTTTGTAAGCCCGAGAGCTAATCGCAGGGCCCTGGTCAGAATGTAGTGTGCCAATTGCGTATGTGTCGATAAAGACTCGCAAATCTTTTATAACAGTTCGAGCGTCAGCCGAGCACTGAAGCAACATCCATAGAAAGCTTGACTTTGTGGGATTGCATTTGTCATAAAGGATGCCTGCGCGTAGATAGTTTAATGCTGTCTAACAATGGTGTCTGTACTGGGCAGGCTACTTTGCATTTCTCTGTCTATTGCAGTCTCTGCAGTCATCGATGAAGATGTGAATCAGTGTATTCATTCCAGGCCACCAGTACATCTCTTTTAATGTTAATATTGTTTTATAGATCCCCTGATGTAACAGACCCTCCCCAAGATGTGCTTCATAAATCAAAGCTGCTCTACGTTCCATGTTTGGATTTACCCTATCCCCCACTCCAGGGATTCGAGCTAAAGGAACGCTGTTCGCATCAATTACATAATAGTACTTGAGTGAAAATTTCTTTGGTAACGCTGCACCACTGTCTTTGCTTGAAGCATTGACAACCAACAATATCTCCCTGTCTATTTTCGTTTTTGAACGAGTGATCGCAGCTACGGAACCCGTCTGAACAGCCCCCTTTGCGGCTTCATCCGCCAATGACTTCCCTGCAACGTGAACGCCATCACGTTGATGACTCAGCGTGTGTATCACGTGAGCTTTCGGTAGTTCGTTTCTCAATGAACTACTTGTTCTCAAAGCGTTTTATGCTTTATTGTGCCACCTTTTGCATCTTTGAATCCGTTTTGAAGCCAATTCTGTACATATTCATTATATGACTGGACACAGTAAAAGGAATCGCACACTATAAGTGTGGGGAATTTGCGATCTGTTTTCTCAAGTGCCAGTTTGAATGCTGTAGTTCAGATCGCTGAGCTGTACAATCTCCTAGAGACTGAGTTTTAGTGACCATTGGTCGGAAGTTACCATTGCGCATGCGACCTTTAACAATTGCGCACGCTGCACTGTAAGCTTGCTTACTCCCTGTAGCAGGTTGTGTTGATCTGTCAGTATAAATTATAAATTTGTACTGATCGAGAGGCAGAATTTGAGTGGGCAGAGGACATTCATGTTCATATTGCAGGAACGCTTGTGTTTTTAAATCAGGATCAAAAACATATTCAACATCTGTTGCAGCAAGTCAATTAACCCATTGTATCAATCTAGGATGTGAAGCTTTTGCATTTGGAATGCTCGCTTTTGTAACCGCCTCTAAGGCTGGTACAGGAGTCACAACAGTAATGCGTGTCCCCTGAGCTACTGCTCTTTCTTTTGCTACAGTGGTTTGAACTGCTGTCAGTATTTTTTCTGTTGAAGTGAAGGGCATTTCTGCTTGTGTATACAAATGTGATTTGTATGCTATTGGTACTTTTTCATCCTCATTAAATGTTAAATAGGTGAATCCGCTTTGACCCGAAATTATTCAGATCACTAAATTGCGTTTATTTACGCGTGTTTGTAAGTGATTTGTTGCTAACATGTTAGCTTGGAGTGAACGCAGGATGTCTGTGTGTTCCTGTGTCCAATGTTTTGTTGAAAAATCAGGTTTGATTAATTCGTAGAGAGGTTTAACCTTTTCTGCGTAATTTAGAATGTAAGTTCTTCCAAAATTTAGGAAACCCAAAACGGATTGTAAGTTTTTCAGCGTTTTTGGAGGTTGGAGCAGCGCACACTTTTCTAAAAAGTTAGCTGCCAGGCTCTTGCCTTCACTTGAAAGCTCATATCCTAGGAAAAGGACATAGAGATGGCCAATCCTGGATTTTTTTAAGTTGAATTTATAGCCCTCAGAGGTGAAGCCCAGTATAATGGTATTCACCCTGTTCAAGTGTCTATCTAGGTCATTGTCTGTCAGATAGATGTCATCGACATATGACAATGCCTCGTTATCATAAATTTGCAGTAACTCTGTTACCCTTGCTGAGAATAACCACGGGCTGTTTTTGAACCCTTGTGGGAGTCGACAAAATTGACGCTGGGTCCCCATTATTGAGAAAGCTGTTAAGTACCTGCTTTCAGGTGCTATGTTTTGACAAAAGAAACCATTTGAAATGTCCAATGTGGTTTTATATTTTTTGCGCACAATGTTATTCATTAATGCTGTACTATGTGCATTTTGCACTGCAAATGTTTTGGAACAAGTGTTCAAGTGTCTGTAATCCAAAACTAGACGATATGTATTGTCTGGTTTGGATACAGGAAACAAAGGATTGTTCATTGAGGAGGTGCATGTTTCAATCACCCCTTGGTATTCAAGTTGACCTAAGATCTCCCTGACCTATTTGTTTAGCTTCTTGCTTCATTGGGCACTGCGTTTGTGTAGTAGGTTGATTTCTTAGCTGTATTTTGTGGTGAGGTGAGTCCTCATCCCATCCTACATGATTTTTGTATAATGCTGGGGCCTGGGCTACTGCCCATTTCCTGGCATAAGTATATTTTAGGTGAATTAGAATATGGTTGGAGAAAGCTGGCATAATGATGTCCTCGCCATGTGGGCACTCCCTGACAAATGTTGGTGGCCAGTCCTGTTCTGCTAGAAGTATATCATAACTCCTTGAAAGTTTCTCCCAAAAGAGTGCTTTCACTTTTCTTGGTATGAGTCCCTCCATTCGGAGTGTTATTTCATATAACTTTTGTGGAGTACTAACCCTGGTGTATACAGTCTCTACTGTAATGTACTCATTCAAGTCCACTATCTCCAGAAGTTCCTTCAGGTTCTGGCCAGCTATTGTTACTTCTGCTGCACTGTCCAGCATTGTCTGAGCCCATTCTCCGTTCTTGAGCTGTGTTCTCAGTATTCTAGGCATGTCTGATCTTCAGACCTGCTACCTTCTTTTTTGTGAATTGATGTTTTGATTTATTTTTCTGAACGTGTTGATCGTCTTTGTGCTTCACGCGTTCTTCTTTGGGATCTGATCGTCCTCTTCTTTCTGATGTCTGTGACGATATCTGAAAGATACGAGAGGAACGTGTATCAGTATCCTGATACCTGTCAGGTTTTCTTAAATTATCCCTATTCCTGAGGTTATACCTCCTTTCAGAGGGCTCCTTTTGCAGAGACCTACCTCGGGATTGAGAACGTGTCTCTTTTGAATTTTGTTTATTAGATTCCCACTTCTTTTTAGAAGATGTAGGATTTTGATTAATAGAGTCCTTCTCAGGACCTTCAGACAGTTTTGGCTTTATAGGTTTTCCATCCAAACTGTCTCTGCCTAATTCTGCATAAGATTTTTGCATTATTCTGGGTAGTTCATGTTGATGTTCTGTTACATCAAATTCCCTTAAGCGTTGGCGGATCGCCACTGATGCTGACTCCTCTTTAATATTAGATAATATTATTGTTGAGAACTGGTCGAAGTTTTTCAGTAATTTCATACCTGAATTCTGCCCCGTATTTGTTTCGAATTTGTTTCAGGACATCTGGTATTACTGCAATTGACGGAACACCATGTGTTTTAGTATAGATGGCAGCAAAGACTGTGCCCCAAGTCTTCCAGTTGTGGTGTGATCCCCATTGGTAAACAGATTGTTAGGATTCTGTGTTTCTCATATGGGCTAGTATTTGGAAATACTGCTTTGATTTGAGTAACTTTTTGAGCTATCCAGAATGGAATTTGTTCACGTTTGGGGGCATTTTACCCATGACTGCGTGTAAAGTCTGTGGAATAATTTTTAGTGTATACCCTTGTTGAGGGGTTTGATTTGGAATGGTTTTTGGTGGTTGGACTGTGAAAGTCTGCATGACATATTGGACTAATTGTCTGTGAAATTTTTATTAACTCTTGTAGTTGAGTAAGTAATTCTTTGTCTGACATCTCTTCGATGTCAGGATGAGGTGTGTAGCCGGCTAGAATCGGCCATGTTGCTCCTTGTCTACCTAGTGGACTGAGCCTGGTAATGTTTTTGTGATGTTTTAGGGTGCCTTTAAACCAGAGATTATGCTCCAGGTATGTTAGTGGAATTTCAATATCCTCGAAAGGAAAATATTCCTCAGGCGGTTCATCTTCTTTAAAGAAGTGAAATACTTTTGTTACTGGATTTGATTCTGGGAATACAATCCATGAATAGAATACCTCTGTCTGAAAGGATTTGTGTGCCTCTATCACGAAAACTGCTCTACCACCTCTTTGTGTTAGGCCGTGTTTTATACGTTTTAGAGTGATGGCTTTCCTTAAGTTTGGAGGGATGTTTATAACACCCTCATCGGTTATATTCAAACCTGTAAAATTAAAAGCTGTTACGACTGGGTCAGCTGCAGCTACACTGTTCTCAGTGTTACTATCCCCATTCAGGGACATTGTTTTTGAAAAATGTAGAACAAGTTTCAAGGAAACAAAGATAAGGTGCACAATATTTTGGAACATTGTATCCTTCAACGTTGAACAAACCAAATAGCTAATATATAGGATTTTTATCCTATTCAGCTCTGGCGGATACTTAACCCTACCCACTCAAGACTAGGCCTGGGCGAAAATTTCGTTCCGTTCGCGGAAATTGCGATAATTTGACATTTTCGCGTTCCGCGGAGAGCGCGAAAATGTCAAAATTTCCGGTTTCCGCAGCTTGGCGATAATTTGTTTCTTGCTCGCGCTGTAAATTAATACATTCTCGCGCGTGCGCGATCGCCTTACCTGAATCTCTGCGTTCGCCGACAAGTTTTCTTGATCCGGTCGCGTTCTCCATGAGATGTTGTATTGTTTTTAGCCATTTGCGCTGTCTGGCGACAGTTCGTGCCCGCAGTGACGTCATGCGTCGCGCGATCACGTCTTTCTTCTCGCGATCATGCACCGCGAGACAACTCAAAACAAGATGGCCGCGCCCGCAAGCAACCACATGGGTAAGTTGGCGACCCGCAACCATGCAGAAAATCTCGCGAACATGCCGGAAAAAAACTTCCGCATCTTCGCGATATTTCCGCTTGTTTGCGATAATTTTAAACATTTTCGCGATAATTTGCGAAAGTTAATTTCGCAAATTCCACCCACCCCTACTCAAGACGTCTTATGGAGTATGTGAGTAAGGGTCTCTGAGAAAAGCACGACTGAGTTACTCAGTATCTAGCGTTAAATTAGTGCCTTACCAAACCTTGGGCGCCATGTAGTGTAGTTCCTATTTCCCTAATAGGCTCTGCGCATTGGAATAATATAACCTATAGATTTGGAATAGGACTGAGGTCAGTATGCCCCTATTGAGTATATTAAACTTAATTAAGTTGTGCCCGCAAACTCAGAGGCCACAAGAAACTCCTTGTAAACAAGAAGGGAGTAGTTTCTGGCAACCGCAAAAAAATGACAACTTTGTTTCCCTTTCGAATCGGAACACTCTCAGAATCGTGGAAACAACAGATAACAGTTTCACTCAGCTAATCGTGCATGCTTAGTTTCTTCAGAGTTACACAGAAAGAATAGACAGGCATTTCAATAAAAGGATTTATTGAACAGTCCTGTTTCTCGTGTAAGAGATATGAGCTGTTACAATCGTAAGACAGTATGCGAGATATATTATGTACAGCGTAAGCTACGACACATATATTCATATACATAAATAACAAAGCTAAAAATGCGAGTACTCATGAGATGCTTCTCTAACTAGTTTTACCCCAGTGTACCTAACCTACGAGTAGTACAATGTAAGAAGTTGGTGATGTATTCTATAGTATGGTAGGCTATAGTATGGTATGCTCTATCTAATATGCGAAGTCTGGTATGCCAAGTCTGGTATGCCAAGAGTCCCTCTAGGTTCTAGTCAGCTCCATACCTTGAGAATGAGAGAGGTGGGAATCTCTTTCCGGGTCTCGAACTCTAACACCCCCGCGAAGGGAGTCAGAACACTGGAATCTGGATTCTCTACGAGCAGGGATGACAGCGTCTCTTGTCAGTGCGTCAGGCCGGGACACGGGCTCCTCTAAAGTCAAGGTCTCCTCTTACTTGCTTGGGCAAGGGAAGGTATATTTAAGGTAAGTGTAACAAGTACCGTCGTATGAGAGGTACATAGATATGTCCAGTGTGTGGTGGCGAAGTCTTTTATAGCATGTTGGAGTCTCTAGTCACATATAGTCTTTTGGGGAAAGACCCCAATGGTGTATTATCGCCATATAGGCAAGGAAAGTTCTCAGAAACAACACGTAACATGGCAAGTGGTGAGAAGTACCTACTTTGATCAAAGTTGCATAGCTTAGAAAATACATTACCACCTAGTGCCTCCAAGTCAGTCTGAGTCCGGATCAGGCATAGGTGCGCGGTGGGTCTTTCGATTAGGAAAAGTTTTTTTGATGAAATCCTGTGCAGCTTTGGCTGTTGGGAAGATCTTCGGGCGCCCGTCGTGCGTGATGCGAAGTCTCGCCGGGTACAACATGGCGTATTCAATTCCCAGTTCCCTTAATTTATTTTTGGAGGAGGCAAAGTCCTTGCGGACAGTTTGCACCGCCATCGTGAAGTCTGGGTAGAAGGAGATATTATTACCCTTGTAATTTAACTGCTGCTTCTCCCTCGCCATACATAGAATTACGTCTCTGTCTCTGTAATTTAGGATACGCTCAATTATGGGTCTTGCCCGGCTACCGGGGATTGGGGTAGGTGCAAGAGATCTGTGCGCTTGTTCAACAACAAGCAGATTAGAGAAGCTCTCAGTGCCAAAGATGTCTCGTAGCATGTCCTCCACGTTGGTTTCCATCCTACCCGTGTTGGTGCTTTCCGGAAGTCCAATTATGCGCACATTATTTCGGCGGAACCAAGCTTCCAAATCTTCCTTCTTCTGTTGTATAATCGCCAGTAATTTATCCATCTCTGCACATTTGTGTGTCGTTGCACTAGATTCATCCTCGACCGCAGATATGCGCACCCCTGCCTCCGTGAGTCTTTCACCTTGCTTGTTTAGTTTAGATGCCATACTGTCTACTCGTTGCGTTAGGGAGTCCAGTTTTCCATTGATGGCTTGGAGGCTCTGTTGGATGGCCTGCAGGGCGCTGTCCATCTTGGTTTGCTGTACGTGGTCTAACTCCAGCTCAGTGTCCGAATGCGCCGTCATCTGTTTGTTGGATCGTTTGCTCTCAAATGTCAGCTTCGGTTGTTGTTTGTCAGGTTTACCCATTTCAGCTGTATCTATATTACTTTAAGATCGTTGTGTGGGACTGTTTTCCTGCGTTGATGGATATTTCTATTGCGGTGACCTGCTTCCGCTAATGAGATGGGCAACTGCCTGCCTGGATCACCCACGTTGTGGGCTCGCCGTGGGGTCAAAGCGGTAATTAGATGGTGCCTTTGTGACTTGCCACCTCCCAATATGTGAGCTTCCTTTGGCATTGCTTGATCAGTCATGCTCGTAGGCAGTGGTGGTCTCGAGATCTGGGTTAAAAGAGCAGATATAGCATGGCACCTTTTGTCTATACAGCAGTAAGGCATTAGTGCTGTGGGTTAGCCCCTTGATGTGTCCTCTTGTTATCGCATCACAGCAGCGTGTGAGCCTGCAGCTAGGATGGCAGGACTTAACGAAGGGCATCTCGCATCGCGGCTCCTCCGCTCTTGTATTGACAAGGCTATATGATTATCGCTGCTCTCAGTTGAAATTGTGTTGTTCGGCATATGGGGCGCACTACACCAGGTCCCTATCATCTGTTTACATCAGCGCGGGGCGGCACACATCGCAGCACAGTGTCGCCAGCGTGTAAATATTATTAGGGGAGTTGTAGGTGTGGACCGCTGTCTTGTCACGTACCATTCAGCTGCCGAGAGTCCCTCTGGGCTCCGCTGTCATTCCTCGGGCACCTCCTCACAGACGTGTCATCCCGGATGGCCGTCCTCCATTTCTAGGAGTTTTGCAGCAGCGCTTTGTTCGATGGTGCTGTAGGGGTGAGAAGAGTGTCTTGTATGTACCGGTTCAGTAACTGTTCTTCTATTCTTATTGCCGCGCCGCCACTGCGGCTACGACATTGCAGTTCCTGCTGCCGCCATCTTGAATATGCATCCACGGCCGGGAGGTCTCAACCGCCAACGCTTTTTTCTCGGTCGCAGCTGCGTTCTTCTTACATCCGAGGGTGGTACCATATAGTCAGCGGGTTCTGACGTGCTTATCGGTGTTTCTCTCTTGGCTGGGCACACCAGAACTGGCTATTTAGACAGGATTTTATGTGCAGCCATTCTGCAGCGCGCCCTCTAGTGCCCCCCAGGCAATACAACTCTGAGTAATAATGGAGTGGTCCACGAGGGAGCCAGACAAACACTAGTAACATATGGACAGGGTGATAACACAGAGAACGATATGGGATGTTCTGTGGAAGCCTAAACCCAATCGCCTACCCAATGTTTGTTTAAGCATCCTGACTGGAACTACGATGAAAGCCTGGGATGACGCAACCCGCCGGCATGGCTTGATGACCTTTCCCTCACCCTACACTCCAATCCAATACAATAAGGCCTTCCCACAAACGCTAGCCCTAAGCCCCTTTGATGTGTGGCGGGAGGGGGGCTGTCTCACTATCTCTGATCTTTTCCATGGGTGGGACATCCTCACGTTCAACAACTGTCACTGTGAATTCAATCTACTACAGAACTATACCACTACACCAAATTAAAACACTAGGGAATGCATCTGAGATCCAACAGGCAGCCACAAGAGACTTGCTCCCTATAGAGAAATTTGTACGTAGCCAAGGGGGTCCCGCAGTTGTATCTCATTTCTTTATTCTCGATCTCCTCGACCAACGCTCTTGTTCCTCGACATAGAGGCCTCTGGGACAAGATCCTAGGGACGCCCATTGCCGTAGAGCAGTGGTGGAAACTATGAAGCGACATACCGAGGTTTAACCGATCAATGGGCCTTATAAAATACTTTATGATTGGTACTTGCATCCCCACAAACTACACAAAATATACCCAGAATCATCTGATAGATGCTGTAGATGCTGCGGACTCTTGGGGCACTCAGTCAAATATGGCGAGATTGGCCTACGATTAAGCCATATTGGAATGAGATTCTAGCACAGATGAAAGAGATCCTAGGATATATCCTGCCTCATATACCAGACTTTGGCCTTCTGGGGCTGCGTGACCTTTCCCTTAAGCATCAAGCCGTGGGAGATAGTCACTTCCATGCGTCAGACGGCTCCCGGCCGGGGGCCGTCCGAACCGCGCACGCATGGAATTTTTCAGCAATGCGGAGGAATTCTGGCCGCAGCGAAGTGGTTAGATCCATCGCATGGCTTTGTTTATGCACAGCTAAGATGGCTCTGGCAGCAGCCTGGAAGAAACCTACAGCCCTCCTCATGTCCCAATGGTACACCCGCCTTTGGCAGAATTTCACTGTGGAACGTATGACAGATACACTCACGACCCCTGAAAGGGTTTTGATTATGTATGGGGGCATCTGGTGAGGTTCTTTTCTGTTGGTCTTCCTCTGTTCTCCTGCCCTACACGCACATGGGCTCTTCATCTTTTCCAGACCTGAGTCCTCTCACTCCATGTGACCCTCTTGTCAAGACTCTATGGGGATAGCTCACAGCACCTCTTCCTATTTACCACTTGTTAGTAGACACTTCCGCCGCTCTGTATAGGGAAGTTTTCAAGTTTTAGGTTTTCCCTGATCTAGGGATGTTGTGGGAAAATGTTATATTGGACTTACACATAGTCCTTTGTAATGTGCCACATGACAGCATTGTACGAAGTATTCTTGTTTGCTGTCTTCTACGTAGGTAAGCACTATGTTTGACACTGTACTAACTTATGGCACCTCTGTCTGAATGTGGTCTCCTGATATGTCATGTTGGAATGCTTACTATCTATACCCAGTAAACTTAAAAAGACAGTTTGAGAATTTTTTTAAAAAAAGTTCAATGCCGCCGATCATTTAGTATTTCATGCACTGTATCAATGACACAATCATCAGAGAAAGTGCTAGGAGTGATAAAGTCAAGCAGAGAAATTTTAAACACATAAGTAATTTTAATTAATTCTGTCAGTCCAAATATATCATATGATACCTTATCCCAATCAATTCCATCAGGAAAAGGAACAGCAGAAATATTCACCAGGCAAAGGTCTCTTTCAACTTTATGTGATGAATTGAGTGTTAAAACCAAGTTCATCAGTCCAACAGCAGAGTGTTCTGGGAGATAGTGTCCGTTCATAATCAAGATAAAGACTGTCACAAAACCAATCCAAAGGAAGAGGAAAGGTAAATAAATTGCAATCAAATTGTATATCCAAGGTGGGATGAAGTATGTCTTTTTCAGCAAAATGTAGAATTCACGCAATCTACCTCTGGGTGGTAGTGGTGATGGGTCATATGAATCTGAAGAGAAGTCATCACAGTCAATGAAAAAGCTGAGGTTGTTCAGTCTATTTTTGGCAGCTCGGAAGACTGTGAAGAACTGGTAGTAGACTCCTGTGGGGGTACGGGTACGTGCCTGTAGATAACATCTTTGTCTGTTTGCCGAATAGAAATCTGTGTTTCTGTGGATGATGTTTGTAAGGAGTTCATTGGTGTATAGGTGATACTTCAGTGTTAGCTGTCCCCTGCAGGGCAGAAGAAGCTTCATCGTTGACCAAAGCTTCTATAGGGACTTCCTGTAGGGTAGTGAGAGGAGGCAGCTCACTACTTAGGAGGCCTCTTGGCCTACTTGGCCTACTGTGTTGAACCACCCACATAAGGTGGTTTGATGAGATCTGTTGACACAAATCTCTTGCTTTTGCAACCAGCAAGGGGCAGTAGAAGTCCAATTCTCGACCTTCACCGGCGAGGACAGGTACAGGCGCTCTGTAAGATGGCCCGAATGCCTTCTTGTCCACATTTGTCTCCCAGACTAGTTCACCAATCTTGGGGATCCACAAGGAATTGCTGGTGCTTCCATAACTTCTCCAGTGGCATAATGTTTCTGCTGGATGTTGCTCTGAGCTTCTCAAAAGTTGTTCAGATCCTGTAAACATCCAAATGTTCATTGATGTCAAATGATGTTTCAACCGTCACAGTACTGGGAATGTCGAGGTTGAGAACACACATCTTAACCCCAAACAGGATCTCACAGGGAGTTCAACTAACCAGGGATTTTCTAGGCAGATTGTTTAGAGCTCTCTGGACCCCGTAGAGGTGATGAACTCAACTGCGACCTGAACCTAATACCCTTGCTGTTAATAACTGCTTTAAGTCCCGGTTCTTCCTCTCCACTGCCGTATTTCCATCGGAAAGATAGGGGGAGGAGTACAGCACAGTCACACTCAATTTTTCTATGGTGTCTCTGTATGCCCTAGAGGCAAACTCCGGACCCTGGCCCCAATGGAATGGGCTACTGCGTATATCCCGATAAAGACTTGCAGATCATTTATAACAGTTCGGGCGTCAGTCGATTGCTGTGGCCAGAACCAGAGTAATCGATAGCAGGAATCCACTGTTACCATGATGTATTTGTAAGCCTCATCTGATTGTAAAGGGACGCAGTGGTCCAGGTAAACACAAACGAGAGTCTTGTATGAGATCAATAGAGGTGTCTGTGGTGGATACGCCGGGGTGGAACCCTTCATCTGCTGGCACTTAAGGACAATGTCTTTGATCTGGCTGTGGAGACCAGGCCACCAATAGCATTGCAACAATAATGAAATTGTAACTGCAATCCTTGCTTGAGCAGATGTTAGACCCTAGACCCTAGTGCTGCTAGGAGTAATCCTAAACTGCGATCTGAATTTGCTATTACTCGATTCCCCACTCCGGGAATCTGAGCAAATGAAATATTGTGCGCACTTCTGGTAGTAGCATTTGGTGGGAAGCCTTTAGGCAGATGGGGGCCTTCAAGTGCAGCATTGACAGCCACCATGTTTCCATCTATCCTCGTACTTGAACGAGTAATTGCAGTGATTACAGCAGTTTGGACTGTTGCTTTTGTGGCTTCGTCAGCCATGGAGATCTGAAAGAAACACGTTAGTTAGATTCCTCACCTTAGAATATCCCCAGGCGTCAGGCTGGATACGGAAAGATTTTTCGTCAGCAATACCTTTGCGCGTCGCTAGGCGTCATCTGCGGCTCCGCGTCCGTCGTTGTGCGCCAGGATGATGTCGTCGGAGTACTTAGACGCCGCCCTCGCACGCTGACGTCAGTTCTTCTTCTTTCCGCGCCAGACAGCGCCAATCCGGGAAGAGCATACCCTTTTAGTCATTTTTTGACTAAACTTTTTGACTCTTTTGATCTATTCTGTTGACTCGACTCTGGTGCCGGTAGGATGCCTGGTTTCAAGCCCTGTGACTCCTGTCACCGACTGATGTCGGTTACGGACCACCACCGCCGGTGCCTCTACTGCCTTGGGGCCGTCCACGATTCCGAGTCGTGCCTCGACTGCCGGGCCCTGACTTCGAAGGCTAGGCGGGAGCGGTCCCGCAAGCTACTGGAGTTCCGGCAGTCGGCTCCCCGCCGTTCACAGTCCCGGTCGAGGAGGAGGTCGAGGGACCGGTCGCGGAGCCGCAGCCACCACCACCACTCGTCTGGTTCCAAGTCTTCGGGTAAGTCGAAGCATAGTAAGAAGTTCAAGAGGCGACATCGCTCTTCGGGCTCCCCTCGCCGGTCGTGCGACTCGGCTGAGTGTTCGGGTGGTACCACCCACACGGCTCCGTCGGAGCCGCAGGAATTGTGTCCGTCCCCCACCCGCCGGTCCCTGGGACCGACGCGACTCTGGCGGAGGTCAGGGCCTTCCTCTCGGCGCCGTCCCCGACTTCGGTCCTGACGCCGCAGGCCTCCGTGGGATCCAGGCCTGGATCCCAGTCGGCGTCAGTCGACCTCACGACCCCTCCGCCGGCGCTGACTCCGGTACCACCTCTGGCGCCGCCTTCGGACGACGCCGTTCCCCGGTTCAGTCCCGGTCCGGGCCCGGCGTCCGACGGGTGGCAATTTCATCTTCCGCCCGGCTCCGATCATTGCACCTGTCTACCAGGAATCGGATGACGGTGACAACTGGGAGGGGTCTGAGGACCCTCTGGCACAGCAGGGCCAGTTATCACAGGACTGGGCAGATGAGTTGGGGGATGCCAGGGGTCTTGATACCTCCCCTGACACTGGCTTCATCTCTCCTCCAACCTTGGCTTTGGAGGAAGGTGCTGCTTTTTCTGTGGTGCTGCGCAAGGCGGCCGAAGCCCTTGGGCTAGAGCTGCCTGCTGTGGCTGTGAGGACTAACCTCCTCACCGAGGTGCTCCAACCGTCAGCAAGTTCCTCGGAGCCTCTGCTGCAGTTTAATGAAGCACTACTGGACGTTCTGAAGGGCACCTGGTCCAACCCCTCCACAGTACCTCCTGTGGACCGGAACGTAGCCCGGCACCACCGCCCTGCACCGGGCGACCCCAGCTTTCTGTCCCTGCACCCCACGCCAGAGAGCCTGGTTATCCAGGCCTCGACTTTCCAGACCTCCTTCCCGTCCGCTCCCTGGATCGGGAATCCGAGAGACTTGAGCAGTTTGGTAAGAAGCTGTTCTCCTCCCTTAGTTTGGGACTGCGGCCTTTTAACACCGCTTGTCTCTTGGACCGTTACTCCCTGTGGGATATGGTGGAGGACGTGCTGCCCCAGTGTCCGGAGGAGGCTTGGACACGGCTCACCCAGGCTCTTGCTGAGGGGCGGGAGGCAGCGCGGCTCGCTATCAGATGTGGACTGGATACTACGGACACGCTGGGTAGGGCGATGTCGACCACAGTGGCGCTCCGCCGCCACGCCTGGCTACGGTCCACGAGTTTTTCAGGGGATGTCCAGAGCACCCTCATGGACATGCCCTTCGATGGGAGTCGCCTTTTTGGCGACAAGGCGGATAGTGCGCTGGAGCGCTTTAAGGACTCCCGGGCTACGGCCAAGTCCTTGTGCCTCTCGGCCCCGCGCCCGCAATCTTCCGCTTTTCGCCCCTTTTGTGGCCAAGGAAGAGGCGCCCCCTCACGTCCGCCTAGCCACAGGCCGCAGAACCAACCTCCACGTGGTCGCGGACGTGGATTCCGCCGAGGCGGTACAGGGGGACAACGTGCCGGTCAGTCCACATCTGCCCCGGCAGCATCCGCCTCAAAGCCCTCCTAGTCCGTGCTTTCAGGCCCATTCCGCGCCAGTGGGAGGCAGAGTTCGCCATCACCTGCTCCACTGGCGTTCCATCACATCGGACAGGTGGGTGCTGCAAATCGTCCGAAGGGGCTACTCCCTCCCCTTCGAGGTGACCCCTCCAGCCATGCCACCGCAGCATCACCGCATGTCGGGGTTCACTTGAAACTTCTACAGGAGGAAGTTATGGCCCTCTTGGCCAAGGGGGCCATCGTGCGCGTTCCTGGTCCAGAAGTAGGTCGTGGTTGTTATTCCCACTACTTTCTGGTTCCCAAGAAGGGCAAAGGGAGCCTACACCCTATCTTGGACCGCAGGAGCGTCAACGCCTTCCTCCGCAAGGAGAAGTTCAAGATGCTCACCTTAGCTCAGCTTCTGGCTGCCCTAGACCCTGGAGACTGGATGGTAGCGTTGGACTTGCAGGACGCCTATTTCCACATCCCCGTCCTGCTGGACGACCGGCGTTACCTGCGGTTCACGGTGGACCAGGAGCATTTTCAGTTTACCGTGCTCCCCTTCGGCCTAACCAGCGGATGTTCACGAAAGTGATGGCGGTGGTCGCAGCTCATCTGCGCAGATTGGGGGTTCCAGTCTTCCCCTATCTCGACGACTGGTTGTTGAAGGCGGCTCGCCCCAGGCAGTCGTCTCCCACCTCCAGACTACGGCCGACCTCCTGCATTTGCTGGGGTTCTCCTTCAATGTGCCGAAGTCGCATCTGAGTCCCTCCCAGAAGCTCCTCTTTATCGGAGTGGTTCTGGACTCGGCGCAGTTCCGGGCTTATCCTCCAGGACAGCGGGTCTGGGATATTCAGGCTCTGATTCCCATCTTTCGGCCTCTAT
Organism: Triturus cristatus; assembly: GCF_964204655.1. NCBI lineage: Eukaryota > Metazoa > Chordata > Amphibia > Caudata > Salamandridae > Triturus > Triturus cristatus. The sequence continues at coordinate 78,633,596 of NC_140586.1, read as the reverse complement.
CCCGGGTTTCGGTCAGGTTGGTGCTGCGGCTTCTGGGTCTGATGGCCTCCTGCATCCTGTTGGTGCATCATGCCAGATGGCAAATGCGGGCTCTGCAGTGGGACCTGAAGTTTCAGTGGGCCCAGCATCGAGGCAACCTGTCCGACCACGTCCTGATCTCGGAGGGCACTGCAAGACGGTTGCAGTGGTGGCTTACGGACCGCGATTGGGTCAGCGGCAGATCCCTCTCCTCTCCCTACCCCAACCGGAGCACGTAGTGGTGACGGATGCGTCCCTCCTGGGATGGAGGGGCCACATGGGAGAGGCGGAGATCAGAGGCCTTTGGTCTGCGGCGGAGTCCCGGCTTCATATCAACCTTCTGGAGCTGAGGGCGATCCGACTTGCACTGAAGGCATTCCTTCCCTCTGTCCGGGGAAGTGTGGTGCAGATGTTCACGGACAACACCACCACCATGTGGTATTGCAACAAACAGAGCGGGGTGGGGTCGTGGACCCTTTGTCAGGAGGCTCTGTGCCTCTGGACATGGCTGGAACATCAGGGCATCCCTCTGGTGGTTCAACATCTGGCGGGCTCTCTGAACACCAGAGCAGACGAACTTAGCCGCCGGTACATGATGGATCACGTATGGTGTCTAAATTTGGACGTGGCGCAAGGCCTCTTTCGGCAGTGGGGAGAGCCTTGGTTAGATCTATTCGCCACCGGAGAGAACGCGCAAAGTCAGCAGTTCGGTGCTTTGGAGTTTCCAAGGCGGCACTCGCTCGGGGACGCCTTTCGTCACGAGTGGAGTTGAGGTCTGTTGTACGCCTTTCTGCCTATACCACTTCTGCCCAGAGTGCTGAAGAAGATCAGGCGTGTCCGGGCCCAAGTCATCTTAGTGGCTCCGGATTGGGCACGAAGGTACTGGTATCCCGAGCTACTCAGTCTGTCAATCGATCCCCCGATACGACTGCCTCTTCAGGAGGACCTTCTGTCGCAGCAGCAGGGGACGGTCCTCCACCTGAACCTGTCCAGTCTCCACCTCCATGCGTGGAGATTGAGCGGCGATAGTTGATGCCATTTGACTTGCCTCCTGAAGTCTGTGATGTGATTCTGGCAGCCAGGCGTCCCTCCACAAAATTGGTATCCGCCTGCAGGTGGAACAAATTTGTGGCATGGTGCACAGCAAAGGCTGTGGATCCCCTTTCCGCCCCTCTTTCTGAGGTTCTCCTCTTTCTTTGGCCCAGCAGGGCTCTGCTCTGGGCACCCTAAAAGGTTATCTCTCTGCTATTTCTGCTTTCTTACGGCTTCCTGATCAGCCTTCTCTTTTCAAATCCCCTGTTGTTTCTCGCTTCCTTAAGGGCATTACTCACATGTTTCCTCCTGTCCCTTTTGTAATGTCTCAGTGGGATTTGAATCTAGTCTTGACGTTTATGATGTGCGCTCCCTTTGAGCCACTTCATAATTGTCCCCTTCGTCTTTTGACGCTTAAGACTGCTTTCCTGGTAGCCATCACCTCTGCTAGAAGGGTGAGTGAGCTCCAGGCTCTCTCTTCTAAGCCTCCTTTTCTTTCTGTCCATCCGGACAAAGTTGTTCTCAGGACTCGCCCTTCCTTTCTCCCTAAGGTGGTAACTGCCTTTCACATCGGGCAGTCTGTTACGTTGCCCACTTTCTTTCCGCCTCCGCATCCTTCGAAAGAGGAAGAGAGGCTCCACCGTCTGGACCCAAAACGGGCGCTGTCCTTTTATTTGGACCGCACCAAGCAGTTCCGGGTGGACGACCAACTCTTTGTTGGCTACGTGGGCGCTAAGAAGGGACAGGCGGTGCACAAGCGGACCATCTCTCGGTGGGTCGTTTTGTGTATGAAAGCTTGTTACTCCTTGGCTAAAAAGGAACCTCCTGTAGGGCTGAGGGCCCATTCCAATCAGGCCACAGCGGCGATGACTGCCCTGGGCCGGGGAGTCCCCTTGCAGGACATCTGTCAGGCAGCAACGTGGGCCTCGCTGCACACGTTTGCTAAACATTATTGCCTGGACAGCCAAGTCCGGAGAGACGGCTTCTTTGGCCGTTCTGTTCTCCAGGACTTTCTGGTGTGATCTTGGTTCGCAGACCCACCACCGGGGTTGGTATTGCTGGGGTATCTATTCTAAGGTGAGGAATCTAACTAACGTGTTTCTTTCAGATGAACAAGTTACTTACCTTCGGTAACGATATATATGTAAGAAACATTAGTTAGTTAGATTCCTCACCGACCCACCCATCCTCCCCGTTCTGTGAACCGATATCTAGGGTTGAGGTTATCCCTTTCAGGGCCCTAGAATTTTTTGGCACCAGTGTCGGTCTCTTGCATGGCTCTGCGTTCCTGGAGCGGAAAGCTATGTACAAGAACTGGCGTCAGTGCGCGAGGGCGGCGTCTAAGTACTCCGACAACGTCATCCAGGCGCACGACGCCGACGACGGACGCGGAGCCGCAGACGAGGCCTAGCGACGCGCAAGGGTATTGCTGACGAAAAATCTTTCCGGATCCAGCCTGACGCCTGGGGATATTCTAAGGTGAGGAATCTAACTAACTAATGTTTCTTACAGATATATCGTTACCGAAGGTAAGTAACTTGTTCTTCCCTACAACATGTATTCCTACACGCTGATGACTCAGTGTGTGTATTATATGAGTCTTTGACAAACGTTCTTTGAGTTTTCTCACCTGGCCCAAAAGCTTTTTGTGCTTTATAGTGTACTCCTTGGAATCTCTGATTCCATTTCGGCTCCAGTAGTGTAACTTCTTGTTGTAAGACTGGACACAATAATACAAATCACACACAATAAGTGTGGGGAATCCAGGATCTGTATTTTCGAGTGCCAGAATTAGAGCTCTGAGTTCTGCCAGCTGTGCTGTGCCATCACCTAATGACTGTAGATATTGTGAGGGCAGAATTCACCATCCTCCATTTAACTCTTATTAGCGGTGTACGCTCCAGAGTATTGGTGTTTTGTGCCCACTGCAGGCTGTGCAGAACTGTCAGTATAGATGATGATGTAATCATACTGATCAAGAGGCATGACTTCATTAGGCAGAAAGTATTTATTTTCATATTGCAGGTATGCTTGTGTTTATAGTGTAGAGTGAAATCTGTAGTCTACATCTGTTGCGGTGAGAGAGTTGGCCTACTGTATCCATTTCAGATGGAAAGCCTTAGCTTTAGGAACACTTGCTTTTGTGACAGCCTCCCGGGCTGGGACTGGAGTCACGACAATAATGCGTTTCCGTTGAGTCGAACATCTTTCACTCACTACAGCAGTCTGTACCATCATCAGAATCTTTTCTGTCAGTGCAAAACGCATCTCAGCATTAGTATTTACATGCGATTTATATGCAATTGGTACAGTGTCCCCTTTGTTGAATGGAACATAGGTATACCCTGATGCACCCTCAATTATACGGCTCACCAGGTTGGTGGTCTTTATACAAGTGTGTAAGTGTTTGGCAGGTAGCATGTCAGCTTGTACTGAACATAGTATTTGTGTGTGTTCAGTTGTCCAATGAGTGCCTGAAAAGTCTGGATGTATTAAGTCATAAAATGGTTTGCCCACTGTGCATAGTCTGGAATGTATGTGTGCCAAAATTCAGGAAACCCAATATTGATTGGAATTTCTTCAAGGTGTTGTAGAAGCGCAGGAAGGAAGTGTGTCGCTAGGCTTTTGCCTTCCCTTGACAACTCGTATCCTGAAAATAGGGCATTTAGGTGGGCTATTCCAAAACGATGCAATCTACTCTAACCAAGTGAGTTGAAAGGTCACCATCAGTTAGGTATATACCGTCAACATAGGACAATGCCTGGTTATCATATTCTTACAAAAGTTCTGTAACCCTGGCTGAAAACAACCTTTGCTATTCTTATAACCCTGGGGAAATTGACAGAACTGCTTTTGAGATCCAAGCGCGAGGAATGCGGTCAGGTACCTGCTTTCAGGCACTATGTTTTAGCAGAAAAATGCATTGAAGATGTCTAAAGTGGTTTTGTATTTTTTCCGAACTATGTTATTCATTAGAGCCATGCGGTGCGTGTTCTGTACTGCAAATGTGTGTTCGCTGTGTTCAGATGTCTGTAATCTATTACTAGACAATATGAATGGTCATGTTTCTTTACTGGAAACAAAGGTTTGCTGATAGGGGATGTGCAACTTTCTATTACACCTTGGTATTCAAGCTGTGTGAGTATAATCTAACTTGTTTTTTATCCTCATGTTTAATGGGGTATTGTCTTGAGGTTGTGGGGTTGACCTCACTGGTATAATGCGATAAGGGGAACCAACATCCCACCCCACATGGTTGCGGTATAACGCAGGAGCTAGCACTAAAGCCCACTCACTGGCACATGAATGTTTAACTGAATCTAGGACGAGGTTGTAAAAAGCAGGTAAAATTATCATTTCTCCCTTGGGGCAAGTCATCACAAATTACGGTTGCCAATCCTATTCGCCAATAGAACATCATAGTTGAATGACAAGTTCTTCTAAAAGCGAACATTAATTTATCCTTGTATGTCCCCCTTCAGTTGGAGGTGCAGCTCGTATAATCGAAGCAGGACACTCACTTTTGTTTGCGGTGTTTCCACCTGGACCATCAGGCTCTGGCGAACTATCATGACTTCTGTTGTGCTGTCCAGCATGATCAGAGCTAACTCCCTGCTCAGAAGCAGTGTCCTCAATTTCCTTGGCCTGCTTTAAATAAATGCCAGCCACCTTCTTCTTTTTGAATTGAGGCTTGGACTGTTTAGATGTATCGTCCTTTTATATCATGCACTCAGAATATTGTTGTCAGTCTGTTCGGTTTCACATACTCCTCTTTATCTGCACTCTAATCGTCCACCTCTCTCACAGCATTTTTTTCGCATGACTCCTGAAAGGAACAAGATGAACGTGCAACAGTATCCTGATACCTAGTGTGTGTTTTAAAATTATCACGGTTACGCAGGCTGTAGCTCTTTTCAGTGGCCTCCTGTTGAGGAGATACGCGCCGCGATTTTGTCTTTTCTTTATGCTTCTTATTATCCCACTTCTTCTTAGAAGAGTCTGATGCTTGCTTCAAGTTATCCTTCTCAGAATTACTCTTAACTTGTGGTTTACTAGATCTGGCTCCCAAATTTTCTCTACCTATTGTTGCATAGGTTTCCTCAATATTTTTGGTAACTTGCGCGCCTGTACTCTCGGTGTCAAGTTTGTGAGTCATCAGCGTACCACCAATGCTGCTGCTTCTCCTTTAATGTTACTCAATATTATGGCGGATACTGAAGCATAGTTGCCCATCAGTTTCATCCCCAAATCAAGGGTAGGGTCTGCCCCTTACTCATTCTGGAGTTGTTTAAATTCCTCTGGCAAAACAGCTAATGAGGGTATACCATGTTTCCTGGTATAGACTCATAGTCTACAGCAAAGACTGCACCCCAAGTGGTGCAGTGTTCCACTGGGGAACCCATCCCCATTGGCAAGCATATTGTGAGAATTCTGTGTTTTTCCTGAGGTCTCGTATGGTGACTGCTTCAAGCTGGTTTGTTTTTTGTGCAAACCAGAATGGAATTTCCTCCTGTCTGATGGGAATTTTACCCATGACTGCATTGATGGCTTGTGGATTAATTCCAGGTGTAGCCAATTGTGGCTGTGCAGCTTGAGCAGCCCTTGCATAATTTATTGTCATTGTTCTCATGACAAATTGTGTTGAACATTTATATGTTTTAACCAGATCTGTATATAGCATACATAGGTCTGGAGCTCTCAGATTGTCTATATCTGGATAGGGTGTTTAACTGGCTATGACTGGCCATTTTGCTCCCCATTGCTAAGGGGACCTAGTCTAACATTGTTGTTTGCATGTAGTAGGGCACCTTTAAACCTATTTTGATGTTCTTGGTAAGTTAATGATATTTCTAGTGTTTCATAAGCTGTGCAGTTATTAGGAACTGTATCTGCAGTATATTTGTGAAATAGTCTGGAAGTTGTATTAACTGCTGGGAATGTAACCCATGAATAGAAAACCTCTGTCCTGAATGCTTCGTAGGACTCGACTACGAAGGTAACATCTCCACCCGTCTGGGTCAGGCCACGTTGTAACAGCATTTGTGTAATGGCATGTCTATTGCTAGCTGGTATGTTAATTGCTGGTTTATCCTCAGACACTTGAATATGTGGAATCAGAGAGGGTACTTCTATGGGAAAATCCTTTGAAAGGTTCAAGTTTGAACAACCTACAGCCAATACATAGGGTTTAGCTGCTCAGCTGAGGAGGATATTTCCCTATCACCAAGGACGTCTCATGTTAGTAGGTAAGTATGGGTCTTTGGGTACCCTAAAGAAAACTACTCAGGCGATCCATTAATAAGAATCCAAACTAGACCGTTGGTGGCGCCATGTCATACGGCTTATACTTTCTCAAGTAAAACTGTGCATTTGTTGGATAACTAGCCATCAGAACTGTGCATCACTGATTCCCTGCTCACCGTCTGGATATGTTGGCCGAAGTCCTGCTAGCTCACTTTGCACCATCTGTACCCCTAACCTGAATGGGTAACAAATGGATTGTGCAATCTCAGAACATGACAACCCTGACTCCCCAAGGAAATCGAGTTAACAGATCTAGAACCCTTTCTCTTAATTACTCAGGCATACCCAAAGAGATACACAAGAAATACACAGAAAATCGTTTCAGTATTTATTGAAGCAGTGTGATTTTTGAGTGAAATACTTGCACTATAATAATCAATAGAATGAAACAGAATAATGTGATTAGCGTTACAAAAATGGTGAAAAAGATAAACAGTTGAACCATTTTGCTTATTGTAGATTATATTTGCTCGCATACTGTAATATATTGTACTCCTACCTAGCGCATCCTAACCTATAATGTCTAGGGTGAGTGAATTTGCCAAATCCCTGTAGAGTGATCTAACTTTCTATCACCTGTGGATCAATGTCATCAAGCTGTCCTTCTTGGCGGAGAGCTGGACAGCATCCCTTGCATGAGGTAAACAGGAATCAGCTGAGTTGGAATTCTGGCATGGATCGACCTCTCAGTGCCAGCAAAATGCTCCTCTGTCTAAACAAAGGTTTGATGTCATATATATAAAAACATCCTCCATGTTACCATTCCGAAGCCCCAGCCAGGCCTCTACTGTTTATTCTATTGAAATAGCTCTATCGCTGAGCGACCAAAACAAATAACAATATCTTGCTTGATGATGACCTTAGCTCTTGGACAGAATGTTCAAGGTGTTTCGATAGAGTATCTTTGAAGTGGTAGTGTAACCAAAACCGAGTTTGATGAATATTATCCTGCATGAGCACTCTAATGAATGTGTGTCGAATGTCATCGTGTTTAGAGAAAGAAGGCAACTTAGCTTAAGAATGTGATCAAGTAAAATGGCGTCTCTTATGCGGGCCTAGTTTACCCATCTGAAAAGGGTCAGAATGTTAACTTACTACAATAGTCTTAATAAATAACTGAAAATAAATTGAAGTGCTATACAGTATGTAACTTACTTAACTCTGCAGGACAATATAGCTAGCTGTGGTTAGTCACAGCCCCTTCCACAAAGATGCCCAACTCCTCAGGTGTGAAGTCTGATACTCTGTCACCTGCACTGATAGCCAGGACATGGCACAAAAGGCTTTGAGGGAGCGGTCCCTTAAGCTGATTGCGGCCTAGCGTACGGCGCCACGTAGGTTGCCTCACCTCTTCAATTTCGCCCCCGGTCAAGAGGAGGGTCCGAGCACCACTCTGGGGTGGTCAAAATATTCTGCTTCAAAGTCATAGTGGCCAGGTAGGAAGCACCATAAAAAAAAACACAAGGCAAAGCGTGCTTCGACTTTGCCTCGTCCGTTGCGTGATGAGACGGAGGCCTCGGCGTTCGGGCCCTTCTCTGCTCAATCTCGTCTCGATTTTAATAATGTCCTTTACCTCGGAGCCCTGGAATCCACATTGAGGAGGCTACAGATTGTGCAGAACTGCGCCGCACGTCTGCTACTTGACATCCCTCGCAGACAGTCAGTAAGGTCTGGGTTGGTCTCTCTTCACTGGTTACCAGTACGCCAAAGGGTTTTGTTCAAAGCCATGTGCATATCCCACCAGTCCTTCTGGAACTCTGGCCCCATGATCACACAGGACCTAATCCTTCACTATAGGCCCAATAAGAACCTAAGATCCATCCAGTCCTTCTTGGCAGTCACTCCGAGAGTAAGGAGATCCAGATCTGGAGGTAGGTCTTTCGCCTATAACGCGGCGAGGGCCTGGAACTCCCTCCCATTGCACTTAAGATCCAACTCTAATCACACGACTTTCCGCAAACAACTAAAAACCTTCCTATTTCATCCAGTTTAATTTCCCCTCCCTCTGTTGTGTTTTTTTTTTTTTTTTTTTTCTCTCTCTGGTCGGTTTTGGTGTTTTCAGCGCTTGGACGCCCTCGGGCAACAATTCGCGCTTTACAAATCGACATCCAATCCAATCCAATCCAATCTGCAGATGAGTGCCTGGGTTGACTCCCTTTCCGGGGCTGGGAGTGACCCCCGCTCAATTAAAATATTTTTTTTGATGCCATGGGCGCCATATTTGGGCAGCCTGACCCTTCTGGCGCGCCTTCATGCAAGCAGGTTCAGCTGAAGACGGTCCCGTGGGTTCCGCACAGGCGGCTACAGCCCCAATACCACGACCTCCTCATGGATCCCTTCCTGGGTCCGGACCGGTGCCAGTCGTACCTCTGCGACCTTCCCCCTCGCTGTGTCTGACATTGAGGCCCTCAGGGTTGCCAGCCTACACCGGCGGCACCTCCCTCGTCATTCCAGATGACACGGAGCCGGTCTGGCGTCCACCGATGCCGAGAACGGCGCCGACAGAGCCGTACGGCTCCATGCCTTTCAACCTGCCCTATTCTGAAGGGTTATGCACGGATGATGCAGATTGGGAGGGGCAGCAGGATCCCTTAGAAATTCTGCAACCCAATCAAGACCTGGACTTGTATGAGGACCTGGGTGATGCAAGCAGCCTGGACACCTCCCCAGATTCAGGCATGCTGTCTCCCCCTAACCTTGCTACGGAGGAGGGAGCTTCATTCGCAATGGTGGTGCATAGGGCTGCGGAGGTCTTGGACCTGCAGCTTTCTACAGTGGCAGTCAAGACTAATGTCTTGGTGATGGTCCTGCAGCCTGGTGTCTCCTCTTTTGGAACCCTTGCTGCCTTTCAACGAGGCCTTGACAGATGTTCTACTGGGAATCTGGTCCAAGCCCAGTACAGGGGCTCCAGTGAATAGAACCATTGCCCACTGCCAGCACCCTGAACAGGGCGACCCAGCTTTCTTCTCTCCCTACCGCACCCCTAAGTGCTTGGTGGTCCATGCCTCCACTTCCTGCGGCGCGTTCCTGTCCACACCTCTGGACATGGAATCCAAAAGGCTGGACTGCTTCAGCAAGACGCTCTTCCCTTCCACCAGCCTAGCATTGCTGTCAGTAAACACCACATGCCTCATGGGCTGTTACTCCCATTCTCTATGGGATACGGTTGCGCAAGTGCCGCCCAGAGTCTCGGAGGAGGACCGGGCTCACCTCTCCCAAGCTATTACCTACGGGTGAGATGTAGCAAATGTTGCCATACGATGTGGCTTAGACATGACAGACTCGCTAGGCAGAGCGATTTCCTCAATGGTGACCATTAGGGGCCACACCTGGCTCCTGGCTGAGGATGTCTGGCTTTTCGGGGGATGTCCAGTCTCTCTTTGGAGACAAGGCAGATGCAGCGCTTGAGTGCTTTGAGGACTCGCGGGCTACGGCCAGGTCCCTGCGCCTCTCCACCTCATTCCGGCCTGTGTCTGCGTTTCGGCCCTTTTGTGGCTATGGAATGGACTTCCAACTGCTTCAACCCTATTCCAGCAGAGGACCCACAAGTCCAACAACCTCTGCGGGCCTGGACACGGTTCACCCCGGCCCCGTGGGTTGGTGGCCAGAAGCCACAACCCCCTCCTCCACTGCAAAACCTTCTTAGTCCGAAACTTATGGATCATGGGCACCCAGTTGGAGGCAGGATACGCCATCACCTCCACCACTGGTGAGATATCACCTCGGACAGGTGGGTGCTGCAAATAGTACAAAGGGGCTACTCCCTCTCCTTGGAGACTACCCCTCCCTCCATGCCTCCAACATACGATCGGCTGAAGGAGGATTACCTTGCCTTACTCCACGCCATGGGAGCTATAGAGAGGGTTCCCAGCCAGAAATAGGCTGTGGTTGCTATTCCCACCAATTTCTGGTTTCAAAGAAGGACGGAGGCCTTCATCCTAGCCTAGACCTCAGGGCCCTCAACTACTTCAACAAAAAGGAGAGGTTCAAGATGCTCACCCTTGCTCAGATCCTGTCTGCCCTAGACCTAGGAGACTGGATGGTACCATTTGACTTAAAGGACCCCTATTTCCACATTGCTGTCTGCCAGCCCATCGCCGCTATCTGCGGTTTACAGTGGGCCCCAAGCACTTTCAGTTTACCATGCTCCCGTTTGGCCTCACCAGAGCTCCTCAGGTGTTCACCGAGGTGATGGAGGTGGTCACAGCCCATCTGTGGAGATCAGGGGTCCCTCCCAGTCTTTCCCTATCTCGACGACTGGTTGTGAAGGCAGGCTCGTCCAAAGCAGTCTTCTCCCACCTCCAGACTACGGTGAACCTCCTGCATTCACGGGGGTTTACTATCAACGTGCGTAAGTCACACCTGACTCCCTCTCAGACTCTCCCTTTCATCAGAGCAATTCTAGACACGGTGCAGTTTCGGGCTTATCCTACCGAGCAGCGAGTCCAAACTATTCAGGCTATGAAACCAATGTTTCAGCCTCTATACTGGATTTCGGTGAGAATTACTCTGAGACTGTTGGGCCTCATGGCCTCCTGCATCCTGCTAGTGGACCATGCCAGAGGGCCCATGTGGGCTCTGCAGTGGGACCTGAAGTTCATATGGACACATCATCAGGGAAATCTCACTGACCTAGTTCAGATATCGGAGGGAACTGCGAACGACCTGAGGTGGTGGCTGACAAACCACAATTTAGTCAGAGGCAGACCCCTCTCTCTTCCCCACCCAGATCTCACAGTAGTGACTCATGCGTCCCTTCTGGGGTGGAGCGGCCCTCTGGGAGAGGTGGAGATCAGAGGACTTTGGTCTCCGGTGGAAGCCAAGCACCATATCAACCAGTTGGTGCTTTGTTTGATCCGTTTATCACTTAAAGCCTTTTTACCATCTCTCAAAGAAAGGCTAGTACAGGTGTTCACGGACAACACTACAGCCATGTGGTACTGCAACAAACAGGGCAGAGTGGGGTCGTGGATCCTTTGTCAAGAGGCCCTGCGTCTCTGGACTTGGCTGGAACAACAGGGCATTTTCCTGGTGGTTCAACATCTGGCTGATTCTCTGAATGCCAGAGGGTACAAACTCAGTCGTCAGTGCCTTGCAGATCACAAGTGGCGTCTCCTCAGGTCTCTTTCAACAGTGGGGAGAGCCTTGGCTAGATCTATTCACTTCCGAAGAGAACACGCAATGTCAGCAGTTTTGGGCGCTGGAGTTTCCAATGCGGGTCTCGCTAGGCAACACTTTTCATCGTGTGTGGAGCCCAGGCCTCCTATACGCCTTTCCACCCATACCACTTTTGCCCAGAGTGCTAAAGAAGATCAGGAGAGACCAGGCCCAAGTCATCTTCGTGACTCCAGACTGGGCACGGAGAGTCTGGTATCCTGAGCTTCTCCAAATGAGCATCGATTCTCCGGTCAGGCTGCCACTTCGGGAGCATCTTCTTCCACAGCAGCAGGGAAGGGTCCTCCACCCGCACCAGTCTACTCTCCTCCTTCTTGCTTGGAGATTGAGCGGCAACAGTGGACAGCTTTTGACCTTTCTGCCGGTCTGTGAGGTTCTTCTGGCAGCCAGGCGTCCCTCCACGAAGTCAGTATTCGCCTGCTGATGCCAAAATTTTTGAAAATACTGAACAGAAAGGTCTGTTGACCCTTTGTCTGCTTCCCTGTCAGATTTTCTTCTTTTTATTCTCTCCTTCGCCTAGCAGGGCTCTGCTCTGGCCACGCTGAAGGACTACCTTTCGGCCATGTCTGCTTTTCTTTGGCTGTCGGATCAGCCATATCTTTTCAAATCACCTCTTTTACAGAGGGTTTTGAAGGGGCTTACCCATATGTTTCCCCCTTCACCTTTATTATGCCCCAATGGGACCTTAATTTGGTCCTCACTTTTTTGATGTGAGTACCATTTGAACCTCTGCACAACTGTTCCCTCCGGCTGCTCACTATCAAAACAGCCTTTTTAGTGGCAATAACTGGTGAGTGAACAAACTGCAGGTACTGTCATCTCAGCCTCCTCACCTGACCGTCTTTCCAGACAAAGCAGTGCTCCGCACAAGGGCATCTTTTCTGCCTAAGGTAGTAACACCTTTTCATCTGGCTCAATCCGTTACTCTGCCTACCTTCAATACATCTACGCATCCTTCAAAGAAAGAAGAGCATATCCACTGCCTAGACCCAAAAAGAGCATAATATTTTTCTACTGTTGTCATACTAAAGAGTTCTGGGTCGACGACCAACTCTTCATAGGGTATGTTGGAGCAAAGAAGGGGCGAGCAGTTCAGAAGAGGACCATTTCACACTGGGTCATCCTCTGCCTAAAAATATGCTACACCTTGGCGAAGAAACAACCTCCTGAAGGCCTTAGGGCCCATTCTACCAGGGAGAAAGCAGCCACCACGGCTCTCCAACATGATGTCCAGGTTTCTGACAGTTGCCAAGCGGCCACGAGGGCAACTCTGCATACATTTGCCAGACACTACTATCTGGATTCTCAGGTCTGCAGGGAGGGCCTTTTTGGCTGCTCTATCATGCAGGACTTCTTGGTCTAAAACCTTTCCGTAGGCCCCTTTCCTGGGGTGGTATAGCTTGGGTATCTGTTCAAAGGTAAGGAATCTGCAGCTAGATGTCTCTATCAGATGGGCAAGTTACTTACCTTCGGTAACACCTTATCTGTTGGGGACATGATCTAGCCGCAGATTCCTTCCCGATGAACCCATCCTCCATGTACTGCAGATTGGTTTAGTGTCAGGGCTGTTTCTCCTTTAGGGCCCTAGTTGGTTTTGCCACACCACGGTCAGTCACTTCATGCCACTGCGCTTCCAGTGTGGAAAGTTGTGAAAAGTACTGATGCCAGCGCGCCGGGCTGGCGACAATATAGACAACGCGGACATCACGACGAACCCGACACCTACAACGTCACACGGAGTCAGCCCACGCCACTTATCAGCGCACAGGGCTACTGCTATCAAAAATCTTCTGGATCTAGCCTGACGCCTGGAAGTTCATAGGTAAGGAATCTGCGGCTAGATCATGTCTCTACAAGATAAAGCATTACCGAAGGTAAGTAACTTGTCCTTTCAGGCAAGGGAGAGTTACACGAAGGACGACAGATTCAATCAATCACAGGGAAAAAGCCTTTACCATGCAGTCTTTACCACGCATGCCTTTTCCATGCATCGCTTTACCACGCATATGCCTCTACCACACATATGCCTTTACAATGCTAGGTACACACACACGCACGCACGCATGCACACTCACACACACACCAAAAACTGTTCCTTCTGGAATCCACGGCCTGTGGGCAGGTGGTGCGCGATGCCAGTGGAACTAGCTGGTCATAACGGACCTGCATATGATACGTTACTGGGTATTGTAGACAAACTGCATAACAAGATAAAGCAATTCACTATTACAAAGGTACTTATAATGTAATTACTTAAAGAGTGCAAACATGACGCTATTTGCCACCAGGCAATGTATATTCGCATATGGCATTTGTGGTACATTTCTTGAGTTGGATGTTCTTTCGCTTATCCAGCACTTACATCTAAAACTTACTCATTGGCCTTACATGGCCGCATGAACCAGTTTTGGGTTCCCTTTTCCTCCCTCTCTGGCACAAAACTGGACAAAAGACATGGAAGTATCCTCCCCTTTGTCCAGCCCTTCCTTTGGGAGAGAGCCTTGAGGCGTCCTAACCCCTTTCCCAGGCTATAAGAGGGCTTACCTGTGGCTGGGTCCTCAGATTCATCATGGGACAAGACTCAAGCTTGAAACCACGTCACTCTTCAACTGTCTGGACACATGGACTTCGCCTGGAACCAAGACTGCATTAAGGAAGACTCCTGCTGGTACTGGTCTCACTGTTCTGCAAGTCCTCTTAAGCGTCTGTGTCTGTGCTTCTTCCAGGATCTTCAACAGACCTGTGGGCATCAAGGACACTCGAAGCAATCTCCCTTGAGTGAAGGAGTCACTCCCCTGCATCTGCAGGCACCACAACGAAGCTGACCGGTCTGCTGCTCCTGACTTCCCACGGACTTCAAAAAGCTCAGCAACACAGGGGGCGGTTCTGCAACTCCCTAAAGGTTTGACCTGTCCTCTCTGCAATTTTGAGGCCAATATCCCTCGTCAGAACCGCTGGGACCAAACCCCTGAGCACAATGTCGACTTGCTGTTGCCAAGGCTTGTTGGCTCTGCATTCCAGAGATCTTCGTGCTACAAGAGCTCCAGCCTCCAGTATCTCTTTCTGCCAAGATCTTTGTCCTCACTGCATCCTCTGCACCTAGGGCCTTCTTCTTTGGTGAGCTGCCCGACTGGGAAGGGTCCTTCTTCTTCAAAACTGCAACTGCGACTTTCCTGTTTACTTCTATTGACTACGCGGCTGTGTTTCCACTCTGCATACAGCCTCTGAGGGGTTCCTGGGTACTTACCTTGGGTGGTTCCTTGGATCCCCAGATCTTCTAGGTCTCCTGGTCCAAGTCCCGACTTTGGTCGTAGTTCGCTTTCCACTTTCTTAGCGTATGGTTTGGTCTCCCCCTGGAGACCACTGTGTATTGTGCTTACTTACCTGTTTACAATTGAAGTGTTGTGTGTATTTGTGTTGATATCTCCAGGTAGGAGATATACCCATGTGTTAGTAGGTGTTGTATAATAAATAGACATATTTTTATAAATACACTGTGTGGTTCTTTTTCATTTAACCTACACTACATGATTAGATCTGGTAAAACAAGCTGCTTAACACTCCTTCTGAACTAAACCTGAAGGCTGTTCTCCACAGCTACCACTTAGAGAGCTTTCTATGGTTGCCTAAGAGCCCTAAAATCACCATAAGGGTGTCTGGATTAGTGCAAAGTGCTTCATGTAAATAATTGTGCACCATATACTAAGCCAGCCTCCTACACCACCCTCAGGACATGGCGGTTTACCTGCCTGCAACGACGTGGGCATGGAATCCTTTTGCTCTCGCTTGGCAGGAGCATTTTGAAAACTCCTGCCAAGTGGGAGAAAATACCAAGTTCACTCCCAGCGGGAAAAAGCTTCAAAATGCTCCAGCCAATGGGAGAAGACTTTTGATTTGTTTCCCTAACTTCAGTGATGCAAATTGGGAGCAATGCCAACTCCCACTGTGTGTGTAGTGGATGTCCTGGGTGGGCACCCATTTTTAACTGGACATTTCCTGGGGGAATAAGGTCCCAGGGGCCGAAATCGGCCTAGGGGGGAGACTATATGCCCCCCTCACCCTAAGAAAGATGCCCAACTCCACATGAAAATTGCACTGGGTCCCAGGAGATTGCGTCCCCAGGACGGAAATTGACCCAGAAAGGGGGGCCGTATGCCCTCCTCCCTCTAAAAATGATGTTGGGTGATGGGTTCCCAGGGGCCGTAATCGGCCCAGGAGGTAGAGTTGCGTGCCTCCTCCCCCTGATAATGTGGGCCCGAAGGATGGGGTCCCTATGGCCAAATTAGAATCAGGGAGGGGGGCCGCATGCCCGCCCGCACCCCCTTAAAAGGACACTGGGTACTAGGAAATGTGGTCCCCAGGGATGAAATCAGCCCGGGAAGGGGCGATGTGTGCCCCTTCCCCCTGATAGTAATTCTCGGCCCTGGGGTATGGGGTCCCTGGAGCTTAAATCTGCCCAGGGAGGTCGTCTGCATGTCCACTTCCCCTGATAATCACGTCAGGCTGAGGTGGATGGGGTCACTGGGGCCAAAACCAGCTTGAGGAAGGGGGCCAAGCATGCACCCCTCCCCTTTCATAAAAACAACAGCCCTGGGGGATGGGGTACCCAGAGCCTAATGAGGCTCAGGGAGGAAGGCCACTTGCCCCCTTGCACTTAAAAAAAAAAAGAGTTGGGGATGTGGTTCCCAGGGACTGTGCCCCCTTCCCACTGCACATGGTTGAAGGCTGTGTACAGCATGGGGTTGCCTGCATGTGGGGGTTGGCCTCAGCCAACCCCCACCACGCACAAACCAAGGCCATGCACTGCGGGTGTTGGACTTATGTATTGAAATGAAATGTTACTTTACGTAAAAAAAAACTAGAAATTCACTGAATAAAATAAAGGTTAAAGTAAAGTTATATTATATCATACGAATTTGCCATTACAACATTAATGTTTTAAATTAAAAAACCCACAGAATTTCAACAGTTATAATTAGCAGTGAATGTCGGAGGAATTCATGTGTTATAGTTAGCAGTGCATAGCGGGTGCGCTACTTATAGTTAGCAGCACTAGCTATAACTTGTGGCCTCACCATGCACTGCTTATGACCTCACATATGTCGTCTCAGATTACATAATTGATGACATCACGGTGGACATCATCCAATGAGGGTGTTAGTTTGTTTTATAGTTTACATAGTGGCGGGTATGTACCATATTACTTCTCTACCTACTTTGTACAGCTTGGGTCCAGCTAATGGGTTTAAGTGTTTACAAAACACGTGCTGCTAATGCATGATGGGGGCGTAGAGTTATTGAACACTTTATAAATATTTGTATTCAAGTGTAACTCTGAATGCAGGGGTGAGTTAACTTGTATTCATTATGTTCCACAAAAGTTTTTTGGTTCTGCAGAAAAAGTTTCCAACATGAGAATGATTCTACGTACTAGATACTGAGGGGCAGATTTATGAGCCCCTTGCGCCACTTTTGCGTCACTTTTAACATGGGAAAAGTGACGCAAAAGTGGCGCAAGGGGCTCATAAATCTGCCCCTAACTTTTGTAAGCAGCCTTGACTTATTAGAGAGAATCATAGCAGCATGACAATTTCTACTCAACATAGATTTCTACTTAACATACTAACCTATGTAAATGTGCTTGTCTTGCTTCAGAATATGGGCTATCTGTATAGTATTCACCACAGTATGAAGGGTGCAGGTACTATGGTCTTTAGCACCTTCAGATATTGGTTATTTTTAGCAAAGAGTGTCTTTTTCTAAAACTGTTGCTTGGAGTGTACACTGTTCTTAGTAGATTCTTTTTAATACTCTGTGGTGTATTTCTCATAATAGTTTCACTGTTTTCAAACAGTGTGTATAGAATAAACTCTCTCCATAGAGCAAGCACTATTTACAGTGCCCAGTTCACTACTAATATGAACTTTATTACTCAATGTAGGTTTGGTGAGTGTCAGGGGTTTGATACAGATAAAAGCTGTGAGCATTTGATCTGAAAGAAACACGTTAGTTAGATTCCTCAACTTAGAATATCCCCAGGCGTCAGACTGGATCCGGAAGATTTTTCGTCAGCAATACCCCTTGCGCGTCGCTAGGCGTCGTCTGCGGCTCCGCGTCCGTCGTCGGCGTCGTGCGCCGGAATGACGTCGTCGGAGTACTTAGACGCCGCCCTCGCGCGCTGACGTCAGTTCTTCTTTTTTCCGCGCCAGTAAGCGCAGATCCGGGAGAGCTACCCCTTTTTAGTCTTTTTTGACTAAATCTTTTTTGATCACTTTTGATCCTTGTCTGTCGACATCTGGTGCCGGTAGGATGCCTGGGTTCAAGGCTTGCGAGGATTGCCATCGACTGATGTCGGTGACCGACCACCACCGCCGGTGCCTCTACTGTTTAGGCCCCGACCACGACGCGGAGTCGTGCTCCGATTGCCAGGCCCTGACTTCGAAGGCTCGGCGGGAGCGGTCCCGCAAGCTTCTCGAGCTTCGCCACTCGGCTCCGCGTCGTGCGCGATCCCGGTCCAGGAGGAGGTCCAAGGATCGCTCGCGGAGCCCTAGCCGACGCCACCATCGATCGTCGGGCTCCAAGTCGTCGGGTAAGTCCAAACGCTCTAAGAAGTCCAAGCGGCGACATCGCTCTTCGGACTCCCCTCGCCGGTCGCGCGACTCGGCCGAGGGTCCGGGTGGTTCCACCCCCGCGGCTCCGGCGGAGCCGCAGGCGCCGCGCCCGTCCCCATACCCTCCGATCCCTGGGACTAACGCGACGCCAGCGGAGGTCAGTGCCTTCCTCTCGGCCATGAGGAGTCTGGCCCCGCCGTCGACGCCCGCTGGCGCGCCTTCGGGCCCCGCGGACTCGACTGGGCGACCTTGCCTGCCGGCGGCTTCGGCCCCGGCGGCGTCGACGACTCCGGTCTCGACGCCGCAGGTCCCTGCGGGGCCCATGCCTGGGCCCCCGTCGACGCCGGTTGACCTAACCACTCCTCCACCGGCGCCGGCGAATGAACCACCGACGCCGTCACCGGCGCCGCCGGCGCAGACGCCTACACCTCCGGTGCCGCCGACGCCGACGCCTTTGGTGCCGACTCCGGACGGCGTCCAACCCCAGTTTAGCCCTATTCCGGACCCGGCGCCGCAACGGCGTCGACCGACGCCGCGTCCGGCGCCGCTTGAGACCTATCATCTCTACAGTCCGGCTCCGATCATTCCTCCTGTTTATCAGGAATCGGACGACGGGGGCGACTGGGAGGGGTTCGAGGACCCTATGGCTGTTCAGTCGCAGCTTTCACAGGACTGGGCAGATGAACTGGGGGAGGCCAGTGGCCTGGATACCTCGCCAGACACTGGATTCACTTCTCCTCCGACTGTGGCTTCGGAGGAGGGTGCAGCATTTTCTGTGGTGCTGCGCAAGGCGGCCGCAGCCCTTGGGCTCGAGCTGCCTGCCGTGGCTGTGAGGACTAACATCCTCACTGAGGTGCTTCAAACCGCAGCAAGCTCCACTGAGCCTCTGCTGCCGTTCAATGAGGCCCTCACTGACGTTCTGCAGGGCACCTGGTCCAAGCCCTCCACAGTTCCTCCTGTGGATAGGAACGTTGCCAGGCGCCACCGCCCTGCTCCGGGCGACCCCAGTTTCCTGTGTCAACACCCCACCCCCGAGAGTCTGGTTATCCAGGCCTCTACCTCCCAATCCTCCTTCCCGACCGCTCCGCCGGACCGGGATTCCAAGTTACTCGAGCAGTTTGGCAAGAAACTGTTCTCGTCCCTTAGTTTGGGCCTGCGGTCTTTGAACACCGCCTGTCTCTTGGACCGTTATTCCCATTCTCTGTGGGATACGGTGGAGGACGTGCTGCCCCTGTGTCCGGAGGAGGTCCGGACACGTCTTACCCAGGCTTTGCCCGATGGGAGGGATGCAGCGCGGCACGCCATACGATGTGGGCTTGACACCACGGACTCGCTGGGTCGGGCGATTTCCACCACGGTGGCGCTCCGCCGCCACGCCTGGATGCGGTCCACGTCATTTTCCGGGGATGTCCAGAACACCCTCATGGACATGCCCTTTGATGGCACTCGCCTGTTTGGTGAGAAGGCGGACAGTGCGCTGAACCGCTTTAAGGACTCCCGGGCTACGGCCAAGTCCTTGGGCCTCTCGGCTCCGCGGGCGCACACCTCCGCTTTTCGCCCCTTTCGTGGCCAAGGAAGGGGCGCCTCCTCACGTCCGCCAAGCCACCAGCCGCAGAACCAACCTGCGCGCGGTCGCGGACGTGGTTTCCGCCGTGGCGGATCTGGAGGACGACGTGGTCAGCCCACATCCACCCCGGCAGCATCCGCCTCAAAGCCTTCCTAGTCCGAGCTTTCAGGCCCATTCCACGCCAGTGGGCGGCAGAGTTCGCCATCACCTGCTCCACTGGCGGTCCATTACATCGGACAGGTGGGTGCTGCAAATCGTCCGAAGGGGCTACTCCCTCCCCTTCGAGATGACCCCTCAAGCCATGCCACCGCAGCACCACCGTATCTCGAGGGATCATTTGAATCTTCTCCGCGAGGAAGTTTCGGCCCTCTTGGCCAAGGGGGCCGTCGAGCGCGTTCCGAGTCCAGAAGTAGGTCGTGGTTGTTATTCCCACTACTTTCTGGTTCCCAAGAAGGGCAAAGGGGGCCTACGCCCCATCTTGGACCTCCGGAACGTCAATGCCTTCCTCCGAAAGGAAAGGTTCAAGATGTTAACCTTGGCTCAGGTTCTAGCTGCCCTAGACCCCGGAGACTGGATGGTAGCGTTGGACTTGCAGGACGCATACTTCCACATCCCCGTCCTGCCGGCCCACCGGCGTTACCTGCGGTTCACGGTGGGCCAAGAGCACTTTCAGTTTACCGTGCTCCCCTTCGGCCTCACCAGTGCCCCTCGGGTGTTCACGAAAGTGATGGCGGTGGTCGCAGCTCATCTGCGCAGATCGGGGGTTCCAGTCTTCCCCTATCTCGACGACTGGTTGTTGAAGGCGGGCTCGCCCCAGGCAGTCGTCTCCCACCTCCAGACTACGGCGGATCTCCTGCATTTGCTGGGATTTTCCATCAACGTGCCGAAGTCACACCTGAGTCCCTCTCAGAAGCTCCTCTTCATCGGAGCAGTTCTCGATTCGGCGCAGTTCCGGGTCTATCCACCGGAACAGCGGGTCCGGGATATACAGGCCCTGATTCCCATCTTTCGGCCTCTATCCTGGGTTTCGGTCAGGCTAGTGTTGCGGCTTCTGGGGCTGATGGCCTCCTGCATCCTACTAGTGCATCACGCCAGGCGGCGCATGCGGGCTCTGCAGTGGGACCTGAAGTTTCAGTGGGCCCAGCATCACGGCAACCTGTCCGACCATGTCTTGATCTCGGAGGGCACTGCACAACAGTTGCAGTGGTGGCTCACGGACCGCGATTGGGTCATGGGCAGGAGCCTCTCCCTTCCCCAACCGGAGCATGTCGTAGTGACGGATGCGTCCCTCCTGGGCTGGGGTGGCCATATGGGAGAGGCGGAGATCAGAGGCCTCTGGTCTCCGGCGGAGTCTCGTCTCCACATCAACCTGTTGGAGTTGAGAGCGATCCGACTTGCACTGAAAGCCTTCCTTCCCTCTGTCAGGGGCAGTGTCGTGCAGGTGTTCACGGACAACACCACCGCCATGTGGTATTGCAACAAACAGGGCGGGGTGGGGTCGTGGACCCTTTGTCAGGAGGCTCTGCGCCTCTGGACGTGGCTGGAACACCAGGGCGTCACCCTAGTGGTTCAACATCTGGCGGGCTCTCTGAACGCCAGAGCGGACGAACTCAGCCGCCGGTGCATGATGGATCACGAATGGCGTCTGAACTCCGAAGTGGCGCAAGGTCTCTTTCAGCAGTGGGGAGAGCCTTGGTTAGATCTATTCGCCACCGAAGAGAACGCGCAATGTCAGCAGTTCTACGCGCTGGAATTTCCAAGGCGGCACTCGCTCGGCGACGCTTTTCGTCACGAGTGGAGTTGCGGTCTGTTGTACGCCTTTCCGCCTATACCACTTCTGCCCAGAGTGCTGAAGAAGATCAGGCACGACCGGGCCCAAGTCATCTTGGTGGCTCCGGATTGGGCACGAAGATACTGGTATCCCGAGCTACTCAGTATGTTGACCGATCCCCCGATACGTCTGCCCCTTCGGGAGGATCTTCTGTCGCAGCAGCAGGGGACGGTCCTCCACCCGAACCTGTCCAGCCTCCACGTCCATGCGTGGAGATTGAGCGGCGGCAGTTGATGCCATTTGACTTGCCTCCTGAAGTCTGTGATATCATTCTGGCAGCCAGGCGTCCCTCCACAAAGACGGTATACGCCTGCCGGTGGAACAAATTTGTGGCATGGTGCACAGCAAAGGCTGTGGATCCCCTTTCTGCCCCTCTTTCTGAGGTTCTCCTCTTTCTTCTTTCTCTGGCCCGGCAGGGCTCTGCCCTGGGCTCCCTGAAAGGTTATCTTGCTGCCATCTCCGCCTTCTTGCGGCTTCCTGATCAGCCTTCTCTTTTCAAGTCCCCTGTGGTTACACGCTTTCTAAAAGGCATTACTCACACGTTCCCTCCTGTCCCTTTTGTAATGCCTCAGTGGGACTTGAATCTGGTCTTGACATTCCTGATGTGCGCTCCCTTCGAGCCTCTTCACAATTGTCCTCTTCGTCTTCTGACTCTTAAGACTGCTTTTCTGGTAGCCATCACCTCGGCTAGACGGGTGAGTGAGCTCCAGGCTTTATCTTCAAAGCCTCCTTTTCTCTCTGTTCATCCGGACAAGGTTGTCCTTCGGCCTCGTCCTTCCTTTCTTCCGAAAGTGGTGACTCCATTTCATCTTGGGCAGTCTGTCACCTTGCCCACCTTCTTTCCGCCTCCGCATCCTTCCAAAGAGGAAGAGAGGCTCCACCGTCTGGACCCAAAACGTGCGCTCTCCTTTTATCTGGACCGCACGAAACAGTTCCGGGTGGACGACCAGCTTTTTGTTGGGTACGTGGGCGCTAAGAAGGGGAAAGCTGTGCACAAACGGACCATCTCTCGGTGGGTCGTTTTGTGTATCAAAATTTGCTATTCTTTGGCGAAAAAGGACCCTCCTGTTGGGCTGCGCGCCCATTCTACTCGGGCCACAGCGGCTACTACTGCTTTGGGACGGGGAGTCCCTTTGAAGGACATCTGTCAGGCGGCGACGTGGGCTTCGTTACACACGTTTGCCAGGCATTATTGCCTTGACAGCCAAGTCCGGAGGGATGGCTTCTTTGGCCGTTCTGTCCTCCAGGACTTTCTGGTGTGATCTTGGTTCGCAGACCCACCACCGGGGATGGTATTGCTTGGGTATCTATTCTAAGGTGAGGAATCTAACTAACGTGTTTCTTTCAGATGAACAAGTTACTTACCTTCGGTAACGATGTATCTGTAAGAAACATTAGTTAGTTAGATTCCTCACCGACCCACCCATCCTCTCCGTTCTGCGAACTGACATCTAGGGTTAAGGTTGTCCTTTTCAGGCCCCTAGATTTTATTTTTGGCACCAGTGTCGGTCTTTGCATGGCTCTGCGTTCCTGGCGCGGAAAGCTATGTACAAGAACTGACGTCAGCGCGCGAGGGCGGCGTCTAAGTACTCCGACGACGTCATTCCGGCGCACGACGCCGACGACGGACGCGGAGCCGCAGACGACGCCTAGCGACGCGCAAGGGGTATTGCTGACGAAAAATCTTCCGGATCCAGTCTGACGCCTGGGGATATTCTAAGGTGAGGAATCTAACTAACTAATGTTTCTTACAGATACATCGTTACCGAAGGTAAGTAACTTGTTCTTTTGGAACTGACATTTACTATTTCTAGGAACTTGGCTTTCTGTGAGCAGTTGAAAAATATACTCAATGAGAATTTCCCATATATATGTGGTTTATTATGAATGTGACCTATGCTACCTGTAAAGTGTATGGTTTAGGGTCAGTGTTGCACATAATGCTTGCTTTTTACACCTAAGAGAGTTGTATCGTTGATGGCAATAATGATGCCTGATATTCTCCTGAGCTATTTTGCACTTACTGTCAGGCCTCTAATTCCATAATAATTTATAGACCAATATGTGGGAAAATGAAGCTTGGATGATGTCATCAGTGATTTTTGGGCTGGGTGGGGGTGTAGAGTGGTGAGGGTAATTTTAGGGTTTAAGTGGGTAGGTAGGGGTATACAGTGGTAAGGGTGATTTTAGGGTTTCGAGGGTGGGTAAGGGAATAGGGTGCTAACGGTATTTTTAGGGATTAGAGGTGGATAGGGGTATAGGGTGTCAAAGGTAATTTAAGCGATTAGGGACGGATAGAGGTAAAGTGTGTTAAGGATAGATTAAAAAAAGGGGGGGGGTTTGGGCAGTTCCTCCAATAAAGAAAAACAATCTTATAAATATTTTTTAAAAAGGGGGGCTTTGGAGGTCTCACCTCAAAAAGGACATAAGAAATAATTGAAAATTATATATTTAGGCGGCAGCCACTCTGTAGTTAGAGTTAGGATTCCCAGAGATAGGTAGTACTCAGATTTTTACTTGCTAATAACTTTGCGCCTTCCCCATGCACTACTTATATCCTATCATATTACATCACTTTTAGCATCTTTAATCATACCATCCATAAAAACACTAATGCCATCTGAAAATACATCATTTAAGAGAAGCGTGTGCATGGTAGAAGGCTGAGTTATAGTTAGTGTGACTGCGAGTTGCTATAGTAATTTTAGGGTGAGGCCTGCATTATTACTTTCAGTTATAACTATAAAGTTAAAACTATAACTTAGTATTTTCTAATATTTGTGTAGTTTAAGTTGTTTTTATATGGAATTAATAAATGAAGTTTTCCTAACTATAAGTTATCCTTAACGTTTGTTTTTTTCATTGAATATACATTTTGTTAGGGGTTTAACTTACCTTAAGCATGCTTACCTTTGTTGGAAACGGCAGGCATGATAAAGGCATATGTGTGGTAAAGGCATACGTGGTGAAGGATGCATGGTAAAGGTATGCATGGTAAAGTCAGACATTGTATTCACAGGCCATTATCACTAATGCGGGAACACGGATGCCGGGAAAGGTAGATAATGACTACACTTAGTAGTCCGTCGTCCATAATGCATGCATCACGCATCAGCCACGGTTGGTCTGACATAAAAAAAACAAAATATGGCTGTATGGTAGATCAGTAGTACATTATTGGCGTAAGCATCTGTGGTCTGTGACATTGTGAGAATGCCTTAACAGGAATGCCTCCGTACACATGTATATCACAATTTGCACAAATATTTTGCTTAGCCGAGTTTTAAGATTGTTCTTGTATTAACCTTAAGTGTTTAGGAGCCTTACCGTGCATGCCAAGTTTCATGATTCACAAGGGCATTAAGGCCATTTTATTTGAAGTAATCCATTTGCACATTTTCTGCACATCATTGTAAAGCGTAGTTTCATTTATAATGTTTACAAATAGAAGGTGGATTTTCAGAAACGTGAGTTCAGTATGTTTATATAGTATTATCTATGCCTCATGGACTTTTTGAATTCTCTCATATGAAATTATCCTGCCTCCTGCTCATTAGGTAGATTTGTTGAAGTAACAGAGACAAATGTATATAAACCCTCCAAACGTGCATGTATTTTAGTATTACATGCTGAAACTGTCTTTTTGAGTGAAGGCTCCAGCCCGTTGGAATGACCATTGTCAAGTGTTATTTTTCTATGCCACCTGCTATTTTTCATTTAATGCATGTCAGACTTCAGGCCTCTAGACGTGTTGTGTTTTAGTTTCAAAGTTGCTACCATCTCTAGCAACTAGAATGTACCAATTACAAACAATAGATATGCACCGTCTGCGTCTGCCATGCAATCTACGGCAAGTTAGACATCAATAGCAACCTAAATGTGCCAGGCACCATTCCTCTTTCGTTTCAGGAAGGAATGAAGTCATAAATGTTACTTTAAAAAAACACATTTAATAGATAATTTCTTACTTTAAAGTATGTTTTATTTAACAAAACATTATGATAAACATTTCACTTTTCACTTTCGAGTTCTGAGAAACTGTATTATTTACAATGCATGTTTAAATATATATTTTTGAAAATATGTATAGATTATGGAACCAAATGTTTAAACAATATTCACATTGTTCAAACATTGTACATGTTTGTATTTTGACATTTAATAATATGTACACCAAATTTGTGTGAACATATAACATTTACACATTGCACTCATATGTTGCAGATATGTCCATCAGCCACCTTAGGCAAGACAGAGGATACATCAATGTAATGAATGTTTGTACAGACCATGTCCGGTTATAGAAACCGTGCAAGAAAGGCTGAACTGTACCACCATTGAGGCTTTTGCACAACAATTTTAGTCTGAACTTTTTCCAGACACCAGAATTCAGACTGCTATCTCACCTCACCTCGGGATCACCAGCCGACCCGGCCTCCTCTCAGACTCTATCCAAAATCGCACCCGCCCTTCTCACAAACCTGACCAAAATGTTTAATCTCTCACTACAACAATCCACCGTACCTTCCCACTGGAAGGAGGCCATAATCAGACCAATACTAAAAAAACGACAGCCGACCCTAGACAGCTTGCTAACTACTGACCAATCTCTCTCCTGCCCCTATTTGGCAAGGTCATGGAATCGTTGGTCAGCAATCAACTATATAAACATCTAGAAAACAACAACCTGTTGGACCCATCCCAATGAGGGTTCCGGGCCTTTTATAGCACTGAAACAGCCTTACTCGAGATAGTTGACAACATCCGGCTTTCTCTTGACGCAAGACAATCCGCCATCCTCATTTTACTGGACATGTCCGCTGCCTTCGACCACATCTCACATTGCATCCTCATGGAGCGCCTAACAGAGTTTGGTGTTGACGGCCCAGCATGAAACTGGTTCAAGAGCTACTTGACGGATCGGTCCTCCAAGGTCCGAATAGGAAATGTTTCATCAAAGTGCCAGAAAATTTGCAAGGGAGTCCCCCAGGGATCCATATTAAGCCCCATACTTTTCAACATATATGTATCCCCTTTGGCAAAAATAATCAAAGCACATGGGTTCGAAACAGTGTCATACGCTGATGACACGCAGTTGCTAATCACCCTTGGACCAGATCCCACTGATACCAAACTTAGGTTCAAACAGTGCATGATGGCCATAAACAATTGGATGACAAACAACCACCAATTACTTAATGCAAGCAAAACAGAAATCATGCTTTTCGGGGATGCTCAGAAACTGTGGACTGATGACTGGTGGCCACCTGCCTTGGGACCCTGCCCCCCACCTAAGTCAGCAGCACGAAATCTGGGCATAATAATAGACAATAAACTCTCCTTGGCGGACCACATTAACAATGTAGCACGTACCAGCTACTGGCTAATGCGCAATCTCAGGAAAATCTTCAAATGGATTCCTCTATCCTCACGCATGCCCCTAGTACAGGGACTAATCATCAGCCGTCTAGATTACGGAAATGCTCTACTTGCCTCCATAAATGAAGAGTATCTCACAAAGCTTCAGGTCTTTCAGAATACTGCGGCCAGGATGGTTCTCAACCTCCCCCCCGCACCCCCTCCTCACCCAGTTTGAAGACCCTAAATTGGCTCCCCATCAAAAAGAGAATCAAATTCAAACTATGCTGTCTAGTCCATAAGACCCTTAACGGCAAAGGGCCAAAATATCTAGCTAATAAATTGATAAAATACCAACCAGCCAGAACCCTTCGCTCTACCAGTAAACAACTCCTAACTGTACCAAAAGTTCATACAGTAAGGAATGGGGACAGATCTTTTTCTAAAATTACCCCTGAAACATGGAACACTTTGCCTCTATATCTCCGATTGGAACCTAATCATAAGAGGTTCCGTAAAGTCCTTAAAACCTGGCTTTTCTAGCTCTGCCGAATCACCTTGTTTGGCTTCTCCGAGTATCTGCTGGCGCTGTGAGACCGATGGGTGATATACGCGCCTACCAAATACCAAATACATACACGTGAAGATTGTGGCACTATTACATTTCTGTGCTACTTAGTCCTTCCAGTACACAATTTGCAATCCAAATAGGATGTCACAGCCAACTTTTTCATATGTCCACATCCTGGTCCTGGATGTTTTGCTCAAATGTATGAATAACTACATCCCCTTTCTAAAGTATAATGCTACACTGAGCAATATCAAGGCCTGGTTCTATGGATTGGTTGACATCCAGATGTGGTTTGTGCCAAAAATGAAACCCATGTTACATTGGTGTCACCTCATGACCAGGAGCAAGTGTACTGCAATCTGTACTGCAATAGGAAACATTTTCACTACATCATTATTCAGGTGGTTTGCATAGCAGATCTCTACATTTCTGGTTCCACCATGCCTCGCTAATGCAACACAATAGATGTATACCAAAACCGATGGAAGATGAATAACCAAGGAGGCCTAGGCTTGTTTTTAAGTTTCAAACATTATGTTTATGTTAATTGTTGTTGGAAAGTTCTGCCTTTCCTAATTACAATTTTACTTATGGTTGCTTTTGTGATTATGTTTTTCAGGTGGCGCAGCCTATAAAAGTCACATCTGGCTTTAAACACTCTTAGATACCCAACAATGCCAGGGGAAGTCCATTCAGAGAGGATTGTGTGCAAATGAGGGCTAATATTTAGCAGGTTTTTTCAATTCTGTTGCACCGGTTCAGGTGCCATGACAAGACCAGAGGAGCCATCCTGTACTCTCCTGGCAAGGTCTGCAAGATTGTTGTGTTAAGTTGTATGCTTCAGAATATTGCCCTGCAGAGGAACATTCCTTTCAGCCCAGATGACAATTACTAGTGGGAACTCGAGGTTGATGTTGGTGGCATGCATCAGCAAGTTGACAGTGATAAGTATGAACTCACTGACCTCAGGCATTGACACATTGAAAATACATTTGCCATATGGTAAGTGACTGTAACACAAATTACATTTGTTTATATGCTCTATGGATGTATCCTCTTTTAAAATCTATGCTATTAGTCCTTAAATTACATTTCAAATTGTTCTTTTTTCCTTAAAATAAAAGTGGTTTTGATGTTTAAATGTGTTTGAATATTCCTTAGTACATTTGCAAATAACGAAGAGCATGCTATATTCGAAATTATTTTTGACAACTGTTGGTGTTTGCTTATCACTAATTGTATTACATTTCCAAATGACAAAGTAATGTTGGTTACAGGCCTGTTTATATTTCTGGGTATTCCACCCTAGGCCGTCTCATCCTGTCTTCTACTGGGTCACAAGCAAGTTGTAGAAAGATACTTTCAAATGTTGCACAAATACAATTAATAAATAGGGCTGCAGTGCAATTACCTGACCATAGGTAAAATGGGAGGAGGCTAACGCTATGTGTACACTTTTGCTATTTTACTTTAAACAGTTTACAAATGTACATGAGGCAAATAGAACTATTTTAAATTCCCATGTTTTATGGCTGTAGAACTTATCATCCTGCCTCTATTTTGATTTCATTAGCAAGCATCCCTACTCCGAACATTTTTCCAACACCAAGGACAAGCAGTGGCCAAATCCACCATTGCCATATGGTTGGTAGACAACTCTAACTTAGCCTCCCAAACAGTGCTTAATTTATATTTTAAAAAATAGGTGTCTGGACTACAGCTTGCACCACTCTTTGCCCCGGCCAGTGCTGCCAATGACTGTATGCACACAACTACTAACCATCACACTCCTACATGTGTTAGTCATAGAGTGATGCTAGTTTAAATGAGGTTCATCAAAGGTACCTGACACATGTGGTGTGTGTGTAAAGGTCTAGAATTTCGACTTGATGGTGTCAGTTGTAGTACATCTGTTGAAATTTATTGTCGTTTATGACTGTGCTTGAGCATAATGTGTGGGTAAAACATGAGGACAGCCTAGTGTTTGGCTAGAGGCCAGTATTTCCATTCATAATGTATTTGGAGGACCAATTGATACCAAAACGGAATGCTGACTTTATATCTTCACCATAGTGGAAATAATATATACCTTGCATTGTAAAATTCCTATTTTCTTTGTCATTATGTCTCATACAACTTTTAAAATTTGAGTCTGTACTTCAAACTATTGTGTCCTTGTTGCCAGGCTTTATGTAGACATGTTTGTACACATTGCTGATGTATTTAACTTGCCTATAAGTCCCTAGTAAATGGTACAAATTGTACCCAGGGCCTGGACGTTTAAATGCCACCAGTGGACTGCAGCATCTATTGTGCTATCCACTACAGTGGCAGTGCAAGCATGGCTTCAGGCCTACCCTCTGTAGGCTGAATATAGCAGTGTAAAAACTGCAATTCTAACTGTAAAAATACACCCTTTTGACATATCAAAACCTCCTTTTTTAAATATTAATAAACCATTCCTATGTAGACCTTGTAGACCACAATGCAAAGTGCATGGTATTTTAAAATAAAGGGCATATAGAAATGTTGAGTTAACATGCCCTTACAGTGTCTAGCACTCCATAGCTATTTTTCACTAGGGTAGACTTTGCTGTCCTATGTAGAAAACCAGAGTACATATTAAAATGCTATTACTGAATCAGTCTCACTAGAAAAATTATTAATCAATAATTTTTAATAGTCATTAAAAATCCAACTCAATGGTGAAGTCTGATTTTTTATAAATTTGAAGGAGAAGTAACTTCTCAGCCAGCCAGGGATTACCATTTGAATAGGAGTGAAAAAGGTATGAAATACCTTCCAGGAGCAAACAATAGGCTGGCCTAAAAGACTCCTCTGAGCCTCACAGATTAGGCATGGTGGGGGCTGTGGGCATCCTTTTTGATCTTCCATTGTCAAATGATACTTGACATGTCCGCTGGGTTTACATATATCACACAGTTCCCACTTGAAAGGCTGAGAACAGAATGCCAAAACACTTATATCTGTTATCTGGTTGCTGAAGAATCCTGCTTTGTCCTACCAGTCTTTTGTCTCAGGGTTAACTGGGGTGCACAGTGGCTTCCCCAAACTAGACCTTGGTGTTAAATGTGGGAGGATACTAGGATTATCCTAGTAAACCTCCAACAAACCCCTGGCCTTCGGAGCCCAAGTTTCGCGTGGCTCAGGACTTTCGATATCTTGAAAAAGCCTAAAGTGGGTAGGGTTTAGAACAGGGAGGGAGCATTTACCCCAATTGTTAGCGCATGCCCAGAAGTCATTCCCACCCAGCTGCTCATGCCGTGAATAAATGTGACATCTCCAGGCACCCAATTCTGGAAACATCTTGACCAATGGATAAACAGAAGAGAACTGGGCCTGCTGTCTGTGACCTGAGAGGAGCCCTAAAGGACTGAATCTGCACCCTGTTGTTCCCAAGACAATGACGTGGACTTCAAAGGTTCATAAGGCTGACCTCCTGTTCAAGTTACAGGGATATAACAAGCTAGAAGGGGTTTTTCCTGCATCTGCCCACCTCACTAGTGACATTGGGTACTGGACTGGACCCTTCTGTTGGCCTCTGCCTGACACCCTGCAACTTTCTAAGTACCTCCCCAAAAGTCCTCGGGAATTTTAAAATTGTGTTCTTCTGTAGTGGAATGGGACTGAAATGACTGAGAGCCCAATTGCGAATCTGGCGGTCTTTGACCACCAGACTCCCAGTGCCACAGCAGTGGCAGTTCTGCGGCCGCCCCATTGCAAGGCGGTTTTTTGGACTGTCCACCGCTGATAGGGCTATTCAATATGCAAGGCTGGTCCGCTGGGCATGTTTCGAGTTTCCCCACCGCCAGCCTTTTCATGGCAAGCTCACTGCCATGAAAAGGCTGGCAGTGGGGAAACAAACGCCCCCGCCACCCTGCAGATGCATTCAGGGGGGCCACATGCATGCACCACAAGTTCCAGCATAGTATGTACTTCACAGACCATGCCATGCTGGGACTTCTTTTGCGTTCCCATTGCGGTGCCTATTTTCAGGGCACCACATGGGAACAGCAAAAGAAAAGCCCACCAGACACGAGTTGTACTTGTAATCTGGCGGGTGGTCCCTGCACGGCTTTGGCGGTGCTGTGCTGGCACTGAGCTGGAGCAGCATCGCCAAAGTCATAATCGGGCCCCTAGTTAGAAGGTAAAATCTTTGACTAGGACGAACCTGGTTGGTGTATCAAACCTGTGCGCCATTGTGGTCAGGGTCAGTTTTCAACTAGGTCCTGGTCTACTACGACTACTGACTATTATTGGTGATTTATGCTTTTTGGTGCTATTTCTACTTAAAACTTTAAAAAGCATATTTTCAGATCCACTTTTATTTTATTTTTTTTAAACAAATTTTTATTCGGGCTTTTTGCACAACACACAGCACATTTGCAGTTGTGCGACTCATAATCAACAATCGTTGAGATTTATTTGCGGTATCCCCCTTTAACAAAACATCTCCCCCCCTCTCACCCCCTTTGAGTCCGTACTTATGCTCATATATAGCATATCTTGTGCCTGGTTCTAATGCTCTGTTATAGGGTGGGTGCGAAGAGACCAGTGGGTCATGGAGCACCACGACAGGGACCCTTTCTCTCTCATTCTCTGTAGCATCCTGGGATAGGCCTCGCTGTGTGAGTGATCTCTCTGGGAAGCTAATGGTGAGGATCTCCTGGGTGATGCAGTGGGAGTCGGGATTAGTGAAGCTATCCACTAGTGAGTCCCATGCTCGGGCAGCATCAATACTGCACACTCCACCTCTAACTTTCCGCACAAGTAGCCTTCACTCACAGCCCGCCCACTTCTCCATTTCTCTTCTCCATTCTATTATTCGGGGTCCCCTCGATGTCTCCCAGTACCTCGCAATTTCTCTCTTGGGCAATATGAAGGTATCAAGTATCTTTTAATGCACTCTGGAGTTAAGTACGATCTGTGGAGGACGTAATAATTTATAAGCTTGAAGCGCGCTTTCCTGGAAACCTTCAGGGATCTCTCAAGGATGTTATCCCAGTGTTTAGCCTCAATAGAGTCTTTCAGGTCTTCCTCCCATTGCAAGCGCAGGTACTCTAGCGGGTGCTGAAGGTCCCTTCACACCGCCCTATATAAGCACAAGACTGCCTTTATGGTACCCGCAGAAAGGGCCATATAATTGCTGCTCCGGTGTGCACTCGGTTCAGTGGAGCCAGTGCCCCAGGACTTCCTAAGCGCCGCTGTAACCGCTCTGTAGAGGAGGTAATGGCCCTTCGGCAAGTCAAATTCCACCCGAAACTCCACAAATGGAAGCATCTTCGAGTCTCTTACTAGGTCTCCCACTTTTGTCTCTGCAGCTTCCACCCACTGGTCCAGTCCTCCCCATTCTCTGCCGTGAAGTAACTCTCTTATCGCAGTAAGGGGTATATCCGGGGAGTATGGTACCTTACTATGCATTTTTTGTAGGCAGCGGACCCAGCATCTGACAATCACCTGGAATTCCTGGGTATCTCCCACTGCATTGTGCCACACCCTCAGGAACATCTCATTGAGATCAGCAGGGGGGGCATACGCGGGCTCTGGGGCTTGGCCGGGTCCCTCCTGCTTGCCATCCATTGCGACAGCCATTGTTCCTGCGCTGTAATATAATATGCCTCAAAGTCGGGTACTGCCAATCCCCCAGCTGTCTTTGAGCATTGCATTGTTGCCAAATGTTAGAAATGGGGGTCTCTAGATGGCAGAGGTAGGTACCTTTGTCCAAATAGGGACCCTTGCTTCTAGTCAGGGTAAGGGGGATACACTTCTAAAATAACCCCTGCTCACCCCCTTGGTAGCTTGGCACAAGCAGACAGGTTTATCTTAGAAGCAGTGCGTAAAGCATTTGTGAACACATACAGTAATACAGTGAAAACACTACAAATGGACACCACACCAGTTTAGAAAAATAAGTAATCGCTATCTAAACCAAAGAAGTATACAATAACAAAAACAGTACTTTCAAATGGTAGAAATAGTTCAGTTCAAAGCAAATTGCAGATGCAACACTTTTCACACAAAATACCTTGGATGTGTCGCGCACACAAACAAAAAGGGCTGCAGGGAAGGTGATGGTTCGGTTCCTTGCTCCGGGGGAGGTGATGCGTTGGTTTCTTACCAGAGAGGAGGTAATGAGTCTGTTTCTTACTGCTTGGGGAGGTGATGCGTTGGTTTCTTACTGCTTCCCCCAACGATGCGACAGACCTGGTGCCTCGATGCGATGCGACGATCGGCATGATGCTTGGGTCCTTGCAGCCACACAGCAGGGCTTTCATCGGAATCGGTGCAGTGATCTCGGACTTCGGAGATCGGTGCACTCGATGCGGCGTGTGGCAATTTCTCGAGCTGCAGGCAGGTGCTACGACGATTTCTTAGGCAATGCGTCGGAAACAGGTGCGGATGCTTCACACTTCTTGTTGTAGCGTTGCTTTTCCAGCTCCCAACAGCCAGAACAGCCTCCAGAGGCTCAGAACAGCTACAGGCATCTCTTGGCAGGTCAGAACTGCCAGCAAGGAAGTACAGGGGAGCTGGGGGTGAAGTCTTTGTGTCCCTGAGACTTCAGAACAGGAGGCAAGCTCTTTTTCAAGCCCTTTGAGATCTTCCTCAAGCAGGGAACACAGCAAACAGCAAAGTCCCTTTCCCTTTACTTGGCAGAAAGTAGCCACTGCAGGCCAACCCCAGACAGCAAACAGCAAAAGGGCAGTAGTCCTCCTCAGTTTCTCCAGCTCTTCGCCGTGGTAAAGGTTCCTCTTGATTTCCCAGAAGTGATCTAAAAGTCTGGGGTCTGGGCCCCTCTTTTTATACAGTAAATATCTGTGTTCTCTCCTGGCCCAGGGCTCTGAGCCCAGTCCAAACCAGTTCTGGGTGGCACTTTGCAAGTGCACAACAACCTCCGTTGTCAGTGTGAACCCTGGCTCCAGACACACCACATGGGGGGGCGGAGCCATAATTTTGGTAGGCAGGCACAGCCCTATTCAGGTGCAGGTGCTACTCCTCCCACCACTCCAAATGCATACCAAGCCTATTCAGCTTAGCGCTAACTCATCCAGACTCTCTGGGGCCACGGCACATCCACAGCCCCTGTCACTCCAAAGCCAGACAGTCAATACACATCCTAGCAGAGGCACACTGGATGGCCAAGTGAGAAAATATCTACTTTCTAAAAGTGGTATTTTCAAACAAAGAATGTAAAAATCACCCTCACTAAAAGATGCATTTTAACATACTGAGTTCAGGCATACTAAACTTTATTTTCCTATATGGTTCCCAGGGGCAGTTATGCTTTTAAGATGTTATAAGCGAACTCCCCATTCTATCCTATGGGAACAGCTAGCCTTACAATAGTGAAAAATGAAATTGGCAGTTTTTGACTATCAGGACATGCCACACACATCAGGGCATGCCCTATCATTCACATACACTGCACCCTGCACACAGGAGTACCTTGGGCCTACCTTAGGGGAGACTAACATGCAAGAAAAGAGAAGATTAGGGCCTGCCAAGTGGGTTTAATTCCCAAGTCGACATAGCAGTAGTAGACTGCACACAGGCTCTGCAATTGCAGGCCTTAGTTACATTTACATGCTGCTTATGTGAGTGGCACAATCAGTGTTGCAGGCCCACTAGCAGCATTTGATTTACAGGCCCTCAGCACACAAAGTGCACTGCTCTAGGGACCGACTAGTAAATCAAATCAGCCAATTATGTAAACACCAATCCATACATAAAATTTACTGGGAGAGTATATGCACTTGGGCACTGATCAGCAGTGGTAAAGTGCCCAGAGTCATAAAACCAACAAAAACATCAGAAACAGAATTCCATAAAGCAAAACATCTGAGACTAAACCCGCTGTAAAAGACAGGTCTAACACAAACCCCTTCCAGCCTAAAGCCAGGTTGGACTAATCAATCCCTTGATGGGCTTCCCTGGTTGAGGCGATAGAACCTAGACCTGGCCCACAACAGCGGGGGCACGTTCTGGTTCTACGCCTTTCTGAACCCGGTTGGATCCCTCTGTCCATACTCTCAGAGCCCACTAAGCTAACCCATGGGAAACCCTTCTCCTTGTAGGAGAGTAGGATCTGCTTCACATGGGTACCCCCACTTTTTGCTGGTGTTTCACTGTTTTTCGACCTTAGTCTGGCTGTGGCCCTGCTAATCAGGACCACAGCCTAGCTGCTTCCTCTCTAAAATGGTTTGCATGTACATTAGGTACATATCTAATTGGATTCTGGAGTGCCTTATAAGCCCCTAGTATATGGTATACTATGTACCTAGGGCATAGGTACCTCAGAGGCCTACCAGGGGCTGAAGCATGTATTATGCCACCCCTGGGAAGCACTCCAAAATGGCACCACAGGTCTGCTACTGCAGCCTGGGTAAGGGTGTGCTTGCACCCCTTACAGTGGTATAGGCTACCTATATCCACATATATATACAGACGCATATAAAACTATAAGTCACTCCTATGGCAGGCCTTGACAATCCTGAAGGCAGAGTGCTTGGTTTTGTGTGAGAGGGTGCCCAAGCATGAGCTGAGCCCCTCTGCAGCTTTCGGAAATACTTCCTTATGGCTGTTCTGTGATAGAGCCATACCATGTACTCTTAAGTGCATTATAACCTCGCGGTAAATGCTAACTTTGGAATGGCTGCATCAAAACATGTTGTGTTTGGTGTCAAACATCTTGGAATACTACCCCCCTGCCAGTTCTGGCGGCGGGGGTAGCATTCCACCCTTCTAGAGAGACATGTTCACACTGGTCTAACCCGGTAGGACTTTCCTGAGCCCTGGCATCACAAAATGGATGCCTCTGCCACAGACACGGGTCTGGCCTCCTGCTGCAGACCGAAACTCCGGCAGGGAAGGCCTGGACAATAGATTTCCTGTCAAAGGGGGGTGTAACCACCTCCCCAGGCAGGCAGATTTGTATTGGGGCTGGGCGGGAGCACTCTCTGGGGCTTTGAAGTCCTGCACTGGGGGCACGGTTGCTGTCCCTGTGCATAGTCCAGATCAAACAGGTTGCAGGGGCTACCTGACCCTGCTCTGGCGTGAAACTGGACAAAGGAAATGGGTGTAACTACCCCTCTTTCCAAACCCTCTCATAGGTGGGTCCCTAGAGTATGTCCAACCCCCAAACTTAGTATAAGTATGGGAACCCAGTCCTTGAGACTTTAGATTACCCTGGACGAAACTCTGCAACATATATCCTGGACCTTCGACGTTCTAGCCTGACTAGAAAACTGAAGAAATCTTCCTTGGGGTCAAGGAGTGACTCCCCTGCTTGGCAGGCACCAACGAAGCAACTGACCGGTCTGCATCGCTGAAGCTCCCGCCGGACGCCAAAATCTCTGCATCACCACAGGTGGATTTCCAGACTTCCCTGAGGCTGCCCTGAGTCCACAGCAAAGCTGAGGCCCGTGGCTATCGTGGGTGACGTGGAACCATGACCTCTGGACACCGTGATCTTTTGCAGCAACAGCATCTTCCTGGTGCTTCCTCGAAGTTGTGCTTTGTGCTCCGAGTAGCCCCAGCCTTGAGCACCTCCTGCACCGAAGATTGCTGGCCTCCACTCCACCAGTGACCCATGGGCCAGTATCAAGGGCGACCGCTTGAGGCTCCTTTGCGATCGCTAGCCTGTTGGCTAGTAGGTCCCCACGAAGGCAACTCCCCTTTTGCTTGGGCTTTCCTGGTTGCTCCAAATGTGCCCTGACTTACCCTCGCTGGGTGAGTCCCTCAGACCTTGCAGGTCTGCACCGCAGTCCTTTCTCTGAATTCCAGTGACTTGCCGTTGCCAAGGCTTGTTGGGTCCAATCTGGTCGCCGACACCGCAGCACTCGACAGACTTTGCGGGACAACTCAAATCCGGCTCGTGGACTTTGTCGACGCCTCCTGGACCTCGTGGCTGAAGAGTCAAGACATCCATCAACTCACCTGAAGCACCCGACATCTGTGGGCATTGGTCCATCCTTCCCTCGGTCACTGGCTATAGACCCAGACTCTGTCCCCTCTGCTTTCAGGTTCCTTCCATCCTAGATCCAGGCTTGGATCTCTTCGGACACTTCTCCTCTTCACGGCAGCAGCAGTTCTTTGCAGGCTTCCTGTTGTAGATTACTTGTTAGCTTTTCTCTACTGCACTGCTCTGTTGGAGTTGGAATGTTGCATGACATCATGGAATGCCTGGGTGTCTCTCTAGAGGAGATTGGCAGTTGGTGTACTCAGGCTGAGCTGAATGGAGCTTGCTCCTGGTGGGGCTATCCTTGTACTTCCTAACTTCCTCCTGTTATCCTGACCACCTGTGATGGAACCAAGCTACCATTAAAGAAGTATCTTACATGAACTGATGGACTCTGTATCATTCCTTTACAACATTTTGGCGACGATCTTAAGGACTGACGCGTGCACTAAGGAGTAAGGACTTCTAGGAACTAAGGAACCAAAAGAAAAGGAACTAAGGACTTTAAGGACTTTCAAGACGTCAACTGAAACACAAAAGTAACGCCCTGGTCAGCCCCACCAGTGTCCTGTACCATCTGGACAGCCTGCAGCCTGGGCGTTTGTTTTCACATTACTGGGGAGCCTGCTGTCATCTGTAAGACTTCAACAGTCAACAATTTTTCTGTCAACTAGCCTGTCTTCAGCCTGTGTCAGCCTGCCGTGGCCCTACAGCAAGTCTTGTGAGCTTTGTGTGTAAAAAGACTCATCAACAGTCTGACGTCCCACGTTATCCTGCCTGTGTCTGCCTTCGTGTGGAAATGAGCGCTTACTCGTGAGGCATCTCCAGTGTTGGAGTGTTGCCTCCATGGTCTATGCTGGTTGCAGTACTTTGAGCAAACTCGCTGGTAGGACCTGGAGCTTGGGGGACTCTTTGGAAGTGCTATTTGCCAGCCTAATTGCACGGCGGTTTTCCGCCTCTTCTGTCGCCTTCTTTGTGGGTTTTGAGTGGATTCTTTGTCTCGACAATGTAATTGAGGTAGTTTTGTGTTGTGTGCGCATTGCCCAGACTGCACGGAGTTTCGTTGCTCCGTGGCGGTTACACCTTTGATCTCAGCGCGAGCCACATCTTTCAAATGTCCTCATGCCTGTGGTAGCGCGCGCTCTTACCTCTGTCGCAGATTCTTCGTGACATCTCCAGTGACGCTTCGATGTTCTCGCATTCCTCAGCTGCTGGCCGACGTTCTGCTGCACTAACGTGCCGGGAGCCACCCGGCGTGCCGTCTGGAAGCGTGCCGCCATTTTGGGTTTTGATTCACGCTTTCGACTCAGGTTGCCAATCATCGTGATCGCGCTTCTCACACTCTGACGCCCGCAGTCTTCAGCAAAGGCGTCATTGTCTGCTTCTGCCTCAGATTGCCAGCCATCATCATAGCGCGTATTTCACCCTGGCAACTACGGTCTTCAACGAAGGTGTTAGTATCTGTCTCTCGATCTTCTCCAGCTTGGTCTGTAATTTTAGTCCCATGATTTCTTCCACTTGTAAACAGCCCGAGCGACAAGCGGAAGGTGAGATTCTTTGTTTCAAGAGAGATTGGAACTTCAGAAGGTTTGTCAGTCCTTCAGAGGTTACATCCCACAAACTGCGTGACACCCCTTTGCTTGTGGTGAAATTCAGCGTCTGCTCACTGCATGCTTCAAGCCTTATTAAGCCTGTACTATACTGCATTGGATGCTGGCGACTGCGTGGAACTGTGTGTTGGGATCCCGGGTGAGAAATCGCTCACCGGTGCCTATTTTATGTTTTGTGATTATCATGTCTGAACTTTCTATGCATGTTCGCTATAAGTCTGTGTTTTCTTTGGGTGTTCCCTATTGAGTGGGGGTTCCGTCTTTTGTGGGTAGTCATTGCCTTGTATTGGATTCCAGGGTCAACATCCTGTGGTGTACCCTTATTAGGAGAGGTTGAGTTTCATGTGGGTAGTCAATGCCCCATATTGGTTCTCCAGGGTTAGTACCTTGTGGTGTACCCTATGTAGGGGAGGTTGTGCAGTTTCCACGGTTAGTACCCTGTGGTGCATTCTCCGTTGTGGAGGTTGGGGTGTTTTTGGGGTATGTACTTCGTGGTGTACCCTTATCAGGGGAGGTTATTTTTGTTTTCCAGTGTGACTACTTTGTGATGTACTTTACTTCGTGGTAGTTGTGTTTTTTCGGGAGTTAGTACCCTGCGTCATTCTCTATTACTAGGGGAGCTTACGTTGTTTTCTAGGGTGCGTGTATCCTATGGTGTACCCTATCTAGGGGAGGTAGTTTTTTTTTCATGGGTTAGTACCTTGTTATGTTCTTTGGTAAGGTTTTTGGGGAGGGTCCTGCTATATTGGGTTTTCCTTTCATGTGGACACCATGCTCTGGTCGAAGTCTACCTGCGTGGAATTCGTGGCCAAGGGTTTCACGCTTGTACAACTTTGAGGGGGTAGTTTTTCGGTTAGTGTCAGCATGCCTTCTACCAAGGGACCTTGTGTTGTTTTCAGAGTGTCTTCTCTCTGGAGTCTATTTGTTGTAGTGGTGGCGCTCTTTTTGTTATCTAGAGTGTTTAGATATTATTGTATTTCCTTGTTGGGGATGTTGTTTTCTCCCAAGGGATTGTGCTTACACCCACTGTTGTTTGACTGGGTGTCTACCCTGTGGTGTACCCGAGTATGGGGAGGTTGTGTGGGTGACCGCCCTTCTTTGTCGCAGTGTTTTTTTTCTAAGCTGCTGTGTCTTCCCTAAGGGAGGGGGATGGGGCGTGTAATATTGTGGTTTGCCATTCTAATGTTCACATCTTGTGGTTTGCCATTTTAATGTTTAACATCTTACATTTTTGTTCATGCCAGTGAAATTCATGATACCACATGCAATACTACTGTAGATATGTGTATCTCATTGTTGCACTTTCCTGCTAAAATGTATTGGGGTATCTTGTGTGTCTTACTTTTACTTCTGTTGTTCCCTAAGGGAAGAGGATGTGTTGTAGATTACTTGTTAGCTTTTCTCTACTGCACTGCTCTGTTGGAGTTGGAATGTTGCATGACATCATGGAATGCCTGGGTGTCTCTCTAGAGGAGATTGGCAGTTGGTGCACTCAGGCTGAGCTGAATGGAGCTTGCTCCTGGTGGGGCTATCCTTGTACTTCCTAACTTCCTCCTGTTATCCTGACCACCTGTGATGGAACCAAGCTACCATTAAAGAAGTATCTTACATGAACTGATGGACTCTGTATCATTCCTTTACAACACTTCCATTGCAATCGACGACGCGACTCGACACCAAAAGACACCTATGCACCCGGCTTCCCTGGGTGAGGTAACTCGAGTACTCCGGTGCTCCCGTGGGTGCTAGCCCTAGAACTTCTTAAGTCCAAAAGGGTTTGGTCCTGACTCGATTCTAAGTGTTCCTAATCTTTAAATTGCCCACCGCGACATTGCCCATAGAAGATAACAGGAACCCGCGGTTGTGTTCACACACTGCATACAGTCCCCGTGGGTCCCCTGTGTCACTACCTTGGGTGGTTTCTTGGGGTCCCAGCGATTCTACAGGCTCTAGGCCTTGTGTCTAGTTCAGTCGTGGTTCTTATACCACTTTTTTGGTATATGGTTTGGTACGCCCCTAGGGCCCAAACATGTATTTGTGCTATTACTGATGATTGCTAACTTGTAAACTAAGTACTTCGAACTCCAGTCTCATAAAGAGACTAGAGGGGTGTGTTCTATCTTAAATACATATATTTTTAATATATTCCTGGTGTGGTTGTCCTTTCATTTGATCATTCAAGAGATTATAGACTGGTAAAACAAGCTGCTTTACTTTTCTTCAAGACTTAGCCTGAAGGCTGCTCTCCATATCTACCACTAGGATAGCTTTCAATAAAGGTTGTCTTTGACCTATTCACTATAAGGGTTTGTTTGGACTGATACAAGGTGCCCACTAGAACTAGTGGACAGCATATATCAGGCCACCTTCTCACACTCCTCACCTGTGGACACTATCTGTGTAGCACCTAACCTTAGCTTGCTCACAGATGTGTCCCAACAGGCAGACAGTACCCACATGGCCAACACAGTGGTGTGGGCCAGTCCAGCCCCAGGGTGTGAACCCTGTTCCCCCCAGGGGCCACTCTGTCCACCAGGACAGCAAGCCACAGTTGCTACTGACAGTAGTCAGTGATGAGACCCAGCCCTTATGCCTCTGAGGCCTCTTGAAGCTTTGTGGCGTCAGAGAGTGGGGGGCAGGAGCCCCAGGTGCCTGGCACCCTTTGGCCTCTCCCTCCTGTCAGGTCAGGGATGGCATCCTGACCTGACCCACTAGCCCTGGGCCTGTACCCTGTCGGCTGGACAGGAGACTGGGGTAGGCTTTCCCAAACCTGGTCCTCCTCCTCGGGGCTCTGCACCCTCCCACCTGGTTCAGTACCCCTTTCCAGAATTGTCAGGGTACCTGTGGCAGGTGTACTGCAGAATTCACCCACCAGTTTAGGGGTTCTATCCTCCAACTGGGATCCCAGCCTAGGGTCTGCACCCTTAGACTGGGCAGAGGTCAGGGGTGAGTCGGTCCTCCCCCGACCCCCTTACTGGGGCCCTGTACCCTCATACATGGAGTAGTGCCCCCAGAAGACAAACTGGTAGGGGTACTGTTAGCAGTCGCCCCTTCCTCCAGGTCAGGGGGGACACCCTGAACCTGTCCCTACAACCCAGGGTCTGTACGCTTAGGCTGGACCTGTGCCTGACAACCCAGGACTTCTGAGGGAATACACCAACACCCCCCAAGGGAAACATACTCCTCTGGAGGCGTGTAAGTGTCTGCCTGGCACAGGTCTCCCGAATACTGTCTACCTGACAGAGCATGAAGACGCCCCAGGCCAGAAGTGGCCTTACCAGGGTCAGTCCTGGGGGGCTCTGACCTCGGAGCTGGCAACCCCTGACACACTGGTCCTTCCACTAGGGACTGCGTCCCCCCTCACCCCTCTCTCTGGACTCAGGCACCCCCCCAAATGGGGAGGTGCAGCCAGACACCAGAACTTGTGGAATGCTAGTTACAGCAGTCTCCCGCAGCTCAACTGACACCTTGGGATCCACCTCAGGGAATGGCCACCTGGTGCAGACTAGGCCCCCCTCTTGGTTTCCCTCATGGAACTAACCAGGCCTTGAGACTGGGTTTCGGGCATCTCTGGACACAGGCCATTCCCACTCCTTCTCCTCGGAGACAGGTCATGGGACCCTACACCCCTCCCACTACTCTGGGACCTATCTGGACCATCACGACCCTCCCGTACCTCACTTGGATGGGGAAAATCTGAGCCACCTCCTTCAGGATCACCCCCAGATGCTTCTTCAGACCCTCCGGAATCCACCAAAAGTTTTGCCTCCAGTGTGAGCTCCCTGGGGTCAGAGAACTCACGCTCCTCCAGGTGTTTGCATAGCTCTCGAAAACAGGGACTTAAAATATGCTCTCCATCTATTGAATCACACAGGCCCACATAGGTGTTAACCAAGCTACGCTTTGCCTCATCATCCAGTGCCTCGCACAAGTATTCCACATCATTCTCCTGAGATTGGCAAGACAGTGTCTAACTGTCTCTGTCTCTCATCCCCACTCTTCTGGGTGGTCTCCACACTCACAGAACAGGACTTCTACCATGGGGAAAGCCCCCTCCCTGCACATCTCATCTAGAGTCAGTAGAGTGTCCCTCCCACTACTAGGATTATGATCCCCTGTGCCAGTTCCCCAGTCCACTTCAGGGATACTGCACACCACCGGAGCTACCTCATAAACCTCAACCCCCTGGTGTATGACAACCCCCCCTCCTTCAAGTCAGGTGCCACATCTCTGGGTGTGTGTACTTCTTCCTCAGCACTAGATAACACCTTTTTGCTGCCACCATCTGAGCTAGACTCCACCTCCAGCCCAGTCCAGCACACTTCCTGAGCTACACACATTTCTTTTTCAGCTAAGGCCCACTCTATCTCCATGCACTCCCGGTCTAGCTGCCTCAGCCTCCGGTCATGAGCATGAATCCTATTCCTCTCTTCACGAGCCAATCTTTCCCAAAATGTTTCCTCCTCAGGGCCACGGCCCTCTTGGTATTCTGGCTGGGGATCTTCCCCCTCAGATTCCTCTTCAGAGTCATTTCCTAGTGTTGCTTCCCAGCGTTGTACCTCATAGCTATGCAGGACTGCCTCAAGATCCTGCTTGGTGGATCTCCTCTTAACAGGTACCCCCCTCTCCTTGCAAAATACTTTTAGTTCCCTCATCTTGTAGATGGGCAGGTGCCAGAAGTTGACTTCCATTTTGACAAGGCCCAACAGGTGCAACAACTAACCAGAGTTCCAACAACCGAACTGCAAAGGGGAACAAGGAAAAATAGTATGTGGTTGCGTAATGGACTGCACTCTACTAGTAGTGTACACCAATCACTGTATGTAAGACACAAATAGAGCTCCAGGTCCTCACCGCAGACCACCAGTGTTAGAAATGGGGGTCTCTAGTTGGCAGAGGTAGGCATCTTTGTCCAAATGGGGACTCTTGCTTCTAGTCAGGGTAAGGGGGATACCCTTCTAAAATAACCCCTGCTCACCTCCTTGGTAGCTTGGCACGAGCAGACAGGCTTATCTCAGAGGCAGTGTGTAAAGCATTTGTGAACACATACGGTAATACTGTGAAAACACTACAAATGGACACCACACCAGTTTAGAAAAATAGGTCATCTTTATCTAAACCAAACAAGACCAAAATACCAAAATCCACAATACAGTAATAAAAATAAGACTTTCAAATGGTAGGAATAGTTCAGTTCAAATCAAATTGCAAATGCAACACTTTTCACACAAAGAACCTTGGATGCGTCGCACACACAATTAACAAGCATTAAAAATGCAACAGGTCTCGTCTTTATTAAAGTCTAAGCAATGCTGTTTTCATTTATTTTCTTTTTTTAGTGTTGCTTTTTAGTAGTGTTTTTCATACTTTCATGTCGCTAATATGCATATATTTATGGCTGCATTAATATTTGTATTAATATAAATATGCGGATGTCTATATGTTCCTAGATGTATGTATATATACACATATAAACATACATATTTCGAAATGCACACGCATATATATACATATATATATATGCATACATATGCATATGATATACATGAAATATTGAATAACAGTAATAAAAGCAAACGTAAAAAGCTTTTGATTGTTCTCTAGTGCCTTTAGTCAAAGAGTAAACGGTTTAAAAAATATGACGCTGTTTTGGCATATTGTGTTTTAGAGAGTGAGTAGTATACAGTGAGTAGAGAGTGGGTAGTAGAACATGAGTAGTAGGTAGTAGAGAGTGTGAGTAATAGACTAGTAGTGTGATTACTAAAGTCTGTAGTAGAGTGAGCATTAGAGAGTGAGCACTAGAGAGTATTAGTAGAGAGTGAGTAGTAGATAGTGTAGAGTGAATAGTAATCTGTAATAGAGAGTAGGGAGGAGTAGGCAGTATTAGAGAGTAAGTAGCACATATCAG
The DNA here is from genome assembly GCF_964204655.1 of Triturus cristatus. Classification (NCBI taxonomy): domain Eukaryota; kingdom Metazoa; phylum Chordata; class Amphibia; order Caudata; family Salamandridae; genus Triturus; species Triturus cristatus. The sequence goes on along the minus strand of NC_140586.1, from coordinate 78,588,635 downwards.
AGTAGTAGAAAGTGAGTAGTAGAGAGTAGCAAAGAGTACTAGAGAGTAGTAGTGAGTAATTAGATAGTAGAGCAAGTAGTATATAGTAGATTGAGTAGTATAGAGTGAGTAGTAAATAGTAGGGAGAGCAGTGGATAGTGTTTAGAGACGAGTATTTGGCTGTGAGTTGCAGAGAGTACTTTAGTGTAGTAGAGAGTAGTAGATAGTGAGTAGTAGATAGTAGAGTGAGTAGTAGGTATTTGAAGTAGTAGAGAGTGGGCATTAGATAGTAGAGAGGAAGGGATAGACAGTAAGTAATGCAAATAGTAGAGAGTGAGTAATAGAGATGTAGTGAGTAATAGAGAGTAGCAGAGAGTGAGTAGATAGTACTGGAGAGTATTAGAGGGAGTAGACAAGAGTATTAGAGTGATTTGTAAAGAGTGAGTAGTAGAGAGTAGTCTAGAGAGTAGAATAGAGTTGTAGTACGGAGTGGGTAGTAGAGAGTAGTAGTGCGAGTAGCAGTGATTGATTAATAGAGGAATAGAGAGTAGTAGAGAGTGAGTAGAGAATATTAGAGGTTGAATAGAAAGTATTAGAGTGAGTAGTTGAGTAGTTGAGAGCGAGTAGTCGAGAGTGAATAATTGAGAGTGAGTATAGTAGTAGAGAGTGATTACTGGAGTGTTTTAGAGAATAGTTGAGTGTGAGTAGTTTTGGGTGAGTAGTACAGGCTGGCTAGTAGATAGCGAGTAATACATGAGTAAGTATGTTCATACATATTGCTAAATATGTATTTATATATTTCTCCATTTATACATATATATGTATGCATATTTGTTGGAGTATAAATGCATATATATGTGCATACTCTTGAATATGTTCATAGAGTGATGTATATGTATGCATTTGGGAATATATATTTGCATACAAGTAATGTAGTTTATTTTGCATATTGATAACTAGTAAGCAAATGGGGTTGTCATGTTTTTTATTAAGTTCACAGGTATAAACAAAAAAATATGGAACATTTTTATAGTGCTATCTTATGATGTTTGCTTAATGTACAAGTTAACAATCTTCAATTATGTCTATTATGCAGCCATTGGAAAACATGACATCAATTGTTTTTGACAAGTATGGCATTAGAGCGTCTCCAAAATCGTCAAAGTCTGCTGCTAATCTAGAAAGTCCATTAGGATGGTATTGCTTATGTCCATAGATTTAAAATGCTCACTGTCTTGTACTTGTACTGTTAGAGTACTTTTTTCTTGGGATGTATTTTCAAGCCCATAGATTGTGATTGTCAGCTTCTCCTGAGGTGGTTCTATTACCTGCAAAGTAAAAAAAATGTGTTAATAATGTAAATACTGCTGGCATTTATTGTATTGGCGGTAGGCCATTAGTGGCCCTATATGATTTATTGGTAGTCCATGTGCTTTTAGTTTAGAGGCGATAGAAAGACACAGATAGAGACAGAGAAATTTAAAGGCACAGTATAATGTAATGAGGTGCTTATATAGCACTCTATCACCGTATCCTGACGCGTAAAAAGGAGAGTCCCCAACAGAAGTTAACAGGAGCAGCCGAGGTGTGGCACAGGAAGCTAGAAGAAGAGACAATTAGAGTGGGAGATAGGGGTATAGATAGATAGTGATAAAGACATACAGAGGAACAGAGAGAGAGAGATATAGAGTGATTTGGAGATATAGAGATTGAAAGTTATGTTGGGGGAGATAGTGAGAGATGGAGGGAGGGCGAGAGAGAGATTGAGAGATAGAGTGGGAGGTAGATTGAGAGGGGGAGAGAAAGAGTGAGAAAGAGGGAGAGAGGCAGAGGATTTTGAGGGAATTAGAGGGAGACAGACAGAGTGGAAGATATGGAAAGGGAAAGGTAGACTGGATGGAGATAGGAAGAGACCTAGAAAGGGAGAGATAGGGATATGGATGGTGGGAGGGAGGGAAATGGTTAGAGGGAGAGAGAGAGAGAAGAAATGTAAAGAGTGAGAGATAGAGAGTGAGAGATAGAGGGAGGGAGAGATATAGAGGGAGGCGGGTATTGGGAGTGAGGTATAGGGAGGTAGGCAGAGGGAGATAGTAAGAGTGGAAAATGTGGGAGAGAGAGAAAGATTTGGTGGCAGACAGGAGGAATAAGTGACTTAATGAAGGTATGCAACAACATACGGGCCTTTTATTCATGCCTACATTTATTTTATCTCTATATCCTTGGTTTCTTATAGTAGTGATGTTACTCTATTGATGTACCCTTTCTATAGGTCCTTTTCAATATGTGTTCATTTTCACTGGTGCGGCAATTGCTCATAAAGCACATACTAGGCAGGTAGGTAGAGGGAGTGAGTTACTGGTAGACAGAGGGAGGGCGACAGATGGAGCTAGGCAGAGGGAGAGAGAGAGGGAGGCAGCAAGAGGGGGAAGTGTAAAAGATAGAGAAATAGAGAGAGGGAGAGAGGGAAACAGAGAGGGAGAGATAGGGAGATGGAATGTGGGCTGGAGATGGTAAGAGAGATAGAGAAGCAATGAAAAGAGCAAGAGATAGAGAGTGAGAGAAAAAGTGTGGGAGAGAGAGATAGAGGGAGAGAGATATAAATAGAGGGAGGCATGTATAGGGAGGAAGGCAGAGCAAGAGAAAGAGACAGGGTGACAGCAAGAGGGGGAAATGTTAGAGACAGAGATAGAGGGAGCGATGGAGATAGGCAGGAGGACAAAGAGGTGTGTGTTGTGTTTTGTGGCTTAATGTAGGTATGTCTCCACAACAGGGCCTTGTTTTGTTATGATCACAGCTTATTGCATTTCTGTAGCCTTTCTTTTTCCAATTGATCTTTCTGCTATTGGTGTACATTTTTAACTGGTCCTTTCTAATACTGTCTCATTCCCACTGGTGTGGCCTTTGCTCATAAAGCACATATTAACATTGTCCCTATGAGATAAAGTTTCAGAGTATGCAGGTTATGTAAGTCAAATTAATGAAGACATTTATTTTTCCTTATTGTACTTACTTGAAATTGTGTGTGTCGAGTCGAATTTAGTATTTTTTGCCCATTAAACTCATGCACAGTTAAATGAGTTATTTTAATATATGTTCCAAGTTGTATAGGAAAGTCTGTTGCCTCTCTCCGTAGTGTTATTTTAACAGAGTCAGTTGTATCATCTACTGTTATCGATTTGAGTTTTGTTTCGTGGACTCCAATAAATATAGTTTTGGTTGCTTCTTCCTGCAAAAGATAAAAAAAATTAGTTGTTATAATTTTTAAGAAATTAGTTACAGTGGAGTAGGATTGTTGTCAACAGTTTTTTGAAGAAACATATACAGATTATTTATAGGGGGGGAAGTTTTGTTATTAATATTTCGGACTTTAAGTATAGAATCACAAAACTAGTAATTATGAAGTTGTTAAATTGGTATGGGAAGGTAACTGGCTAAGAAAGGACATCCTGTCTTTATTAAAAGTTCTGTTACCCAGCAACTTAGTTGGCGAAATGCTTTATCTTTTGGGGCTCACTTGAGTTTCCGAATGCAAATTACGTGTGCTTCAACACCAGATCACAAGGTAGTAAAAATCTTTTGCATTATCTCATGGATGATAGTTAAAAAGCAAAGTTTTTTTAAATGGGGGTTACTTCTAATTACACTGGGGTATAAGTACTGAAAAAAGCAAGTACTAATTAGGTTGTGATAAAACATATACAATATGGGATGGTAAGTATGGAAGAAAGGAAATACAGCAGCATTTATGTTGTGGTGAAATATGTGCAAGATGTGATGCTAAGTGTTCAAGAAAGGAGCAACTTCTCTGTGCTCAAAAACACCTGATGACAGTGGAGTGGTATTGTTGTTTATATTTGTGTGTAAGATACTTTAAAAGAGGTTTGTGGAGGCAGGGATCAATCTAAATTATCCTGGGGATAAGTTCCCAACAAAGAAAGTAGTAAATATGTTAAGATAAAATATTGACAAGATGGGATGCTAAGTGGGCAAGAAACAAAATAGTTTTTTTTTTAAAGACTGCACACTCATTAACCTAGTTTGTGACATGCTTTATCATTGTTGTTCTACCTTAGTAGTAGAATGCAATGTCGGTGTACTTCCACAACTGATTACAGTGGATTGGGGTTTCTTTTGTAGTATTTTATGGAAGATACGTTAAATAGAGAGGAGGGAAGAGTAGTCTATATATGTGTATATGCACATATATATTTATTTGCATGTGTAGCCACATATAATTTTTGTAATATGCTTCTAAAGCAATTTTTGCGACATTACTAAATTGTATCCCATTAACGTAAACCCAATTGTGAATACTCATAAATGCATTTTTACTTTGAAAGCAACGTACCTCTGATATAGACCCAGATATACTCATTAGCGATTTTAAGTTTTGCTTATCTGACTGTTTTGATTGGTGAAAGTGGAGGAGCAGGTGGTTGCAGAATGTATGCAGCTTCTTGCGTAATTGATTGTGGTATTGTTAAAGGCGGCATTCTTTAAATTTTGGTCTGCTTAGTTAATATTACCATATTGTTCTTGATAAGATAATTTCTAATGATAATTCCATTCATTTCTTTTGTTTGGTTATAATAATCGTCATTGTAGCAAGTTGCTTTTATTGACCCACTTTCATCTGCTAGAGCAAGATGGTATAACATTTTGTTTTCTTGCTTAGCATTCCTGTAGTGGGTTTTGGTCGTACATTTAATGATGTTAGCACGTATTGCCTTTTGATAAGGTTTGCTTTCTTCTTGTTTTGTCTGTTTAATTTCAAGTATAGAAATCATCTGAAACGAGAAAAATATGTGGGTATACAGTCTGTACATCAGATTGACAAACATACACATTGGATGAAAAACACAAAACTTATTAAATTAAACATTTTGCATATTAAACTGCTACCCATAATGCTTTGTGATCACTGTAATATGACTCAAATATTCCATAGTGTGTTAATTCTACATTAGTATAGATATGATCTAGTATAGAATTGTAGTCTGTTGTGTAGTCTTGTATTTTTTGGTTACATCTAAATTGGTTGTGCATATATTGTAAGAGTAGTGTTGTGTTTAGTGAAACTTTTGTTAAATCTATGTCGAAGTCACCCATGATGATATATTTATAATCAGGATAGAAGTTCAATATGTTTGTTAATACTTCTAATAGTTTTTGTATATGTACATTTGGTGGCTTGTATAGTACTATAAATAAGTAATCACAAGAATTAAGGTGCTGAGTAAAATGTAAAATGTAAATTTCGTGGTGCGTTTCATAGATTGGCAATAGGAAAATGTTTTTTTTGTAATAAATTGCTATTTCATGCTTTGTTGGTTGTTTGTGGACTTTATCAAATAAACCTAGATGGTATTGTTCAATTAAAAAATTAGTGGCATCTGCTTTTCTAGTTGTGTTAATTTCAGTGAGACATAGGATATCTGCATTCATGATATTATTGTCTGTTCTTATTGCTTTGTAATTTGTTTGTAGTGATCGTATGTTATGTACAATAATATTACAATGTTGGTTATAGTCATGTATTAGTGGTATTGATATTTGCAATTGCATATTTTGCCTTAATCGGGTCATTTCTTCATGTACTTTTGGATGTACAACTATTTTGTCTTGATTAAAGTTTTTTATATATATGTTTGATGATGACTTTGCTCTGCTTAAAGCTACATAATGCAAATGATGTATTTTGCTATTGTTAAAGTGTATATAAAGTGGTTCAATAGTTTCTCCTTGTGTTCTATGTATAGTACGTGCAGATGATTGGCGTATGGGAAATTGCTTGCGTATAATAGTGATACATTTCTGTGTAAATTGGAAATGTCGTGCGATAGCAATTATTGGTGTCCAATTAGGCAAAATGTTGCTGTGATATAGGTGTCTGTTTTGCTGCCTTGTTAATTTTCTAACGTTTTCATTAGCAAAATTAATCCATATTTCATTAGGGGTGCTATCTATAATCTCAACAAATTCAACTATACCTGTAGCACCATTTGTTAAGCCATCATTAACATTTATATTGCAAGTTAAATCATATCTTAATTTTAACGCAATATGTAATATGTAGGGGAGGCCCATTGTTTTAGTTGGGTCCGTGGGTAATTGCTTTAGTATTTTTTTACTTGTTCTGTTAGATCAGATGCAACTGTATCTATTGCGTTTGCTGTGTACACAGGATAGTTAATTATATGCTTCAATAAAACTTCATTGTTAATGTTATTAACTTCCTTATTAGTTGACATAATATAAGGTATAGTTTTACTAATGTCTTCTGGTGGTTCTACTTCTCGTGATTGTATCTGTATTATATCTGGGTCTGTTTGTTTCCCTTCTCGTAATCTGTTTAGTAGTTCTGGAAAGGGTAGGTCATTTAGCTGCCTCATAATTTTGGTTAGTTCAAATAACCTAAAATGTGTTTGCCATAAATTAGTACTTACTGGTCCATAGAAATGCCTAGAATTTTCAAATATGTATGTGTCAAAAACTGGCTTTAATTGATAAAAATCTCCAATTGCTAAAATGGATATCCCTCCAAATGGGAGGTTAGACATCTTTATTTCTTGTAATCTTTTATTATGAAATTGAACATATTTGTTCCTACCATCGATATCTCATCAATTATTAATAACTTAAGGTGCATTAATTCGTTTTGTAGTGTACTCCTGTTTTCATGAGTCAGTGGTTTATGAGTTAGGATTTGTGAAACTGGTATTTTAAAAGTACTATGTAGTGTTTTACCATTAATGTTATGTGCTGCGTTGCCTGTTGGAGCTGTAAGCAATACATAGATGTTATCTGGATTTTCGCCTGCTTTTGTATTGTAGTAACGTACTAACGTTTGGTAAAGTGCTGTAATACGTATCCTTATTACCAATTATTAGTTGTTTTACTCTCCAGGGGTAATAAAGAATTAGCATTTCTCTGTAATAATTTTCTGAGTAATTTTTTTTGTTAAATCTGCAATAGCAAATTATTTTGTTTTTTTTGCGTTTAGTAAAGTCAGTTCCTATTGTTTCATCCAGAAAGTTAATCTCAAGTTCTTCCTCATCTGAGCTATAAAAGTTATTTTCGGTGAGGAAATTGTCATGGTCAGCTTTTTTTTTTTTCCTGCTTTTTTATTTTCATTATACATAGATGCATAGTCAGCTAATGTACATTTTTCTAATGGTTTTGGTCGTTTACTGTACTTAACAATAATATTATCATATTGTATGCTACTAGATGTATGAATTTATAGTATCGATGTCTCTCATTAAGTATGTACGCTTTTCTGGTGGGCTAGTGTTGATGAATACAAAAGATCGAGAACTTTTGCTTAAAGTAATTTGAAGTATTAGATAGGCTGCTTCTTGTGCACTTATTTCTGTACAGTTTAAGAACTTGTTACCTATGTGCTTAAGTTGATCTTTAATACTTGGATTATGATATACTTCTTTTGCTGCTTGTGCAATTATTCTGCTCATTCCACGTTGGGATTTACTAATATATGAAACAATATATACGGCATATGCATATGCATCTGCTATGTATTGTATATCTATGTTTGCCTGCCATGCTTGTAAAATTGTAGCATTGTAGTTATTAATAAAACATTCAGCTGGTGTTCTTTTAAAAAAATATATATATTATTTGTTATAATGGACTGTACACATAAAATATATTGTTTTACATCTATTTGCATATAATCTAAAAATTGACTAAAAGTATAACTTTGGAAGTCTTGTGTGTTCATTGTTTCATGTATTAGCTCAATTTGCTGTACAAGCTCCTTATCAGTTTTGTATAGTGGTAATGGTTCTAATATTAAAGTTTCAGGCATTGGATATTTTGGGTACTGATATTTGCATGTTCTATTTTGTTTGATGCGGCAATTTTTTGTATGTCCGTGCCTTTGTAGGGAGAATAAAGCCTCGATATTTGGGTCTTGTGTCTTTGCACATGTCACATGCTTATTTATAAAAGTAATTACTTTATTCAACTCCGATGTTTCATACTGTGGAGCATTTTCAATTCATATTAAAGCATGTATATGTGGTGATCCCCGTTGTTGAAATTCAACTCTATAAAAGTGATCTAGAATTTTTCCTATTGGGTTACTTTCATGTAATAAAATACAATTAAATAATTTCCTAACTTGAAAGTCAAAATGTCTTGCACATGTTATTGGATTCTGTTGTATTAATGTGCATTTTGTTTCCTATGACATATTTTCAAATTCTTCTTTTGTACATTCGTTTCTATTTTCAGTACGTACTAATATGTTAATTAAATGATACCATTTTGTTTCTGCAGCTGATAATTTTAAAAAAAAGGTTGGGATTCCCAATTGTCTAATCATAGCAAAAAAGTCTTTTTTGCAATGCTCCCAATATGGCGGTGAACTACGAATAGTTTTAAGTATCTTGTACCCCTCATTAAATTGCAAAATGCTGTCTAATTTTTGTTTGATGTCTTTAGCAGTTATAATGTTGCCATTAGTAAAGTATTTTCTGAGTGATATATATATTTTGCTTTGTATTTGTTTAATGTGTAATTTTTGTAATTTAAAGAAAATATTTGTTATACATTTTGCCACTCTTCTATCATAACTTCGTAATTCCCATTGACATATTGTGCTGTAATGTATTGGTACATGTCTATCTTTATTGGTTGGCCTTCGCTGTCCACAAAATATTGTAGGGAAAGCTATCTATTCAGAATCTTTATCTTCATATAAACCTCTTGGTGTGTTATATTCTGCAGGTGCTAAACTTAAGATATTAATGTTTTCTGTAGTAATAGTTTCATTAGTTAACATAGTATCTAAGTTACCTGCTGCAATGTTGTCTGAGGAATCAGATGTATTGTTTGTATCAGATGTTTCATTACAAGGTGTTATATTTGCAGGTGTATATTCCCAATCTGGATCAATGGTGACTCCATATTCCTGGAACATACTGCTAGTATTTGCTAACCATACAGCTGCACGTTTGACTTTATTTGGCCGAACATTCTCAAAATGTGTATATCATTTATAACTTAACTTACTTTTAAATATTATGGGAATTGTCGTGTTATCATTAATTTGCCTGGGTAATACAGTAACTGTTGTCATAACATCTTCAGGCACATTAACTACTGCACCTGAGAGAGATTTTTGGAACCCACGTAGTAGTGTTCTAATTTGAAAAAAGGGAATTCTTGGTGATACTAGTCTTTCCTCTAAATTATGCAAGTGCAATTCTGGTGGTATAATGGGGAATGTCATTCTATTATAAAAAGAACAGGGTGGTATTTTTTCCTTACAAATATATGTGTAACATTTATTGCATATATCATCAGTTTTGTATTTGCTAATGTTACATTCTATAAATCTTGCCTGTTTTTTTATATTGTTTGTTTTTTGCATACTTTGTTTATGCCATAATTGATTGCAAATAGTGCAAGCATGCTCTGGCCCATCTGCTATTTGTGCATGAAAGTTACTAATGATATTATTGGTTGTTTTTAAGGGTATATTGGTAGTACTGTTGACTGCATTCTGTCTGTGTTCTGGTGTCTGTTTTCTTTTTCTATTAATAGGTTTCCGTAGTGCTTGGCTTGTAGCTGGTGTGTGAGGATGAAATTCAGCAGTAGGTATCAATGTGTTTGTTAGTGCATTGGGATCGATATTATTTATATTCGAAGACACATTATTTAGGGTTCTAGAAGGCGGTTGTTTATTTGCTTGTCTATTGCAGTTTGTGTTTTGCACATTTGAATCTTGTACTTGTAAGGTAGTTGATGGGGTATGTGTAAATGCATTTATATGTGTTTTTGTAGTATGGACATATAGGTCCTTGATAGTTTTTACTTTTTTTGGCTGTGGTTTCTTTGTGTTGCTTTAAGTGACGTTTTGCTAATTGTGTTTATTTTTACTGGAGTTAATTGCAATGTAATAATATCCAAATTTGGTAACTTTACTTTATTTGCAAGCTTTATGATGTATTCTAAAACTGTATTATAGGAATTGATTTCAATAGCAACACACGCTCCATTAGGATGAGGTATTGCTTTCTCATCTTGGCTATGTGAATCAAATATAAAGTATGCATGGTTAGTCTTAAATACTGAAATTACATATGTATCCAGCATGATTATTATGCTGGTCTGTAAATTCAGTGTAGAACTTAATGTTCTTATAATGTTTACATCCAAAGGTTGCTCGGGGGGTGATCCCGGAGGTGAAGGGGGGGGGGAGCCAGGGGTAGACAGGGAAGGGGTGCAATATATGTGTACAATGTTCACGCTGCCACTGTTATGAGTTCTTCGTTTGAATTGTAGGTTAACTCCTCTGTTTCTAAAGCCTAAGTTGAGTGGGCGACATAAGCTTGCATGTACAGCTAAGTGGCTGATACACGGTGGCTACTGTTCATCCTTAAGAGACTGCACGTGAACCGATAAGGGAAAAGGCAGCCGGCTCCTGAGCGGGTGGTGGTTGGCACGTAATTCGAATGCATGTTGTATTACATTGACTACAGGCCAAGTACGGATTAACAATTCGTATATACCCATGTACTCCAGTATGTAATGTATGCTGCCACAATGTGTACTCTTTAAAAATAATAAAAACAGATTTATATAAAAAAATTAAATAAAGGGATTCGGTGTCCAAGGTTATGAACACCGAATCCTCAGCCCATGTTTACATCCAAAGGTTGTGCTGGTTTTATTATGTCCTTCATAAAGCTGTTTGGGAACCTAATTGAATATATGGTGTTATTGTGCTCTATGTAATTTGGCAAATATTGTGGTTGCATAATTATATGTTTCTTTATGGAGTGCATCTCTGTATATAAAGCCTCTCCTAGATCCATAATGTAATGTACATCTTGGGTATCCCAAGTAGATGCTGGTTTACAGTAGTTATGTAGAATTGCAAATATACTATTTGGTAGGCATTGTGCACATATTGGTGTCTCTCCAATGTTTGTATCCCCTTGATGTCTTTTTGTGGAATTTAGAAAAAGTAATTCTGGCTGTGTCTGTGCTAAAAATTGTTCGTCTAGATTGTTATTCTCTGTTAAATGGTGCATTTTTGTCAATATGCTATTGCTAGTATTTTGCAGAACTATAATTGTATTATCTTCAGTAATAGGTATGTATGTATGATGGGAATCATCTGTATATGTGTTTGTATGTACATTATCTGTTGATAAAGTTAGTTGTTGTACAATCTTTGTGTTTATGCTGTTATTATTTACTGGTGTTGCACTGTATTTTTCTGTGTTGCGCTTAAGTGTTTTCTTAACTACATTTGCATATGTGTCAGTAATATTTGTATCTTGTAGTGTAGCTATGCTATTGAGGTTAGTTGTAGACATCTTTTTAGGTGTAGGTAGTGTTGTAGGAAAAATTGTATTTGGATATATTTCAGAAATATGGGTATTATATAATGAGGTAGATGGCTGATCTGCCTCCAACAAACTACTGGTATTTGTTTTCCGAATTTTATTTTTTGCTGTTTCTATACAACTTTGGAGTGTGTGTGAAGAAGAATTATTACATGCTTCAGTAGAATACACATAAATGTTTTTTATTGGTAGAGAAGTTGCACTTTTTTCATTAATTAGCAATGCCTTATGAAGTGAATTTTTCTTAATCGTATTTATAACTATAGGAGTTAATTCATATGCTACGCAATTAGAATTTGGTGGCTTTAGACTATGCGCAAGCTTAGTAATGTGCTCTACAAGTTTTTCGAAAGTTATTTGTATAGTAATACATGTACCATTTGGGTGAGGCATTCCTGTGTTATCGCGGCTATGTGAATCAAAGACAAAGTATGTATTGTTATTGTGTATAATGGATATAACATACATATCCATGCAAAGCAATACACTAGAATACACATCTAGGGCCGATTGCAAAGCTGTTTGTATAGTTGGCAAAAATGGATCGAAAGCTCTTAATATGTTCCCATAATAAGGTTTATTAACCCCTTCGCTGCTAGGTCTTTTCCCCTCCTGTGCTAAGCCTTTTTTGGGCTATTTGGGGTAGTGCACGCTTAGGCCCCTGTAACTTTTTGACCACATTAGGTATCCACGCCAAATTTGCGTCCTTTTCTTCCAACATCATGCGGATTCTAAAGGTACCCAGGGATTGTGGATTCTCCTAGAGGGTTCCCAGAATTTAGTCAAAATACAGCAACATTTTGTTTTTTTTGTGAAAAATGGGGAAAAGTGGCTGCAAATGAAAGCGTCTGGGTTTTTCTCTGCAAATGATATCAAAAAAGGGTTTGTGGGGCTGAAATCACAATTTCTCCAGCTTTTAGGGAATGACAGATTTTTGTCAGAAATCCAACTTTTTTTACACATTTTTGACATTTTTCTGGGACATACCCTATTTTTGCAATTTTTTGTGCTTTCAACCTCCTTCCAGATAATGATAGAAATGGGTGGAAAAGCAATAATGGATCTGAACTACCCTAAGTCTCCCGATAAAAATGGTACCTCACATATGTGGGTAAGCATAGTGCCCATGACAGGAAGTTGCTCAAAACCTAAGGTGAACACACCACATTTTCACACTGAAAATGTACACATTTTTTGCGAAGAGTCTAGCTGTAGTTTTTTAACCCTAGCTCTGCCGGCACCGAGGGAAACCTAGCAAACCTATACATTTTTGAAAACTATACACCCAGGGGAATCCAGGAATCCAGGATGGGGTGACTTGAGTGCCTCCCTCCATGGTCTGTTACCCAGAATCCCTTGCAAACGTAAAAAATTGACAAACAAAACACATTTTCCCAATATTTCTGTGATGGAAAGTTCTGGAATCTGCGTGGATCCACAAATTTCCACCCACCCCGCGTTCCCCAAAGTCCTACGAGAAAAATGGTACCTCACTTGTACGGGTCAGCCTAGTGCCCGCGACAGGAAACGGCGCAAAACACAACGTGGTCACACCTCAATTTTGCAGTGAAAATGACCCTTTTTTGGCAAAGTGACTAGCTGTAGTTTTTGAACCCTAGCCCTGCCGGCACCTAGGGAAACCTAGAAAACCTATACATTTTTGAAAACTAGACACCCAGGGGAATCCAGGATGGGGTGTCTTGAGTGCCTCCCACCATGGTCTGTTACCCAGAATCCCTTGCAAACGTAAAAAATTGACAAAAAAAACACATTTTCCCCACATTTCTGTGATGCGAAGTTCTGGAATCTGCGTGGATCCACAAATTTCCACCCACCCCTGCGTTCCCCAAAGTCCTACAAGAAAAATGGTACCTCACTTGTGCGGGTCGGCCTAGTGCCCGCGACAGGAAACGGAGCAAAACGCAACGTGGTCACACCTCAATTTTGCAGTGAAAAATGACCCTTTTTTGGCAAAGTGACTAGCTGTAGTTTTTGAACCCTAGCCCTGCCGGCACCTAGGGAAACCTAGCAAACCTATACATTTTTGAAAACTAGACACCCAGGGGAATCGAGGATGGGGTGACTTGAGTGCCTCCCACCATGGTCTGTTACCCAGAATCCCTTGCAAACGTAAAAAATTGACGAAAAAAAACACATTTTCCCCACATTTCTGTGATGGAAAGTTCCGGAATCTGCGTGGATCCACAAATTTCCACCCACCCCGCGTTCCCCAAAGTCCCATGGGAAAAATGGTACCTCACTTGTGCGGGTCAACCTAGTGCCCGCGGCAGGAAACGGCGCAAAACGCAACGTGGTCACACCTCAATTTTGCAGTGAAAAATGACCCTTTTTTGGCAAAGTGACTAGCTGTAGTTTTTGAACCCTAGCCCTGCCGGCACCTAGGGAAACCTAGCAAACCTATACATTTTTTAAAACTAGACACCCAGGGGAATCCAGGATGGGGTATCTTGAGTGCCTCCCACCATGGTCTGTTACCCAGAATCCCTTGCAAACGTAAACAATTGACAACAAAAACACATTTTCCCCACATTTCTGTGATGGAAAGTTCTGGAATCTGCGTGGATCCACAAATTTCCACCCACCCCGCGTTCCCCAAAGTCCTACGAGAAAAATGGTACTTCACTTGTGCAGGTCGGCCTAGTGCCCGCGACAGGAAACAGCACAAAACGCAACGTGGTCACACCTCAATTTTAAAGTGAAAAATGACCCTTTTTTGGCAAAGTGACTAGCTGTAGTTTTTGAACCCTAGCCCTGCCGGCACCTAGGGAAACCTAGCAAACCTATACATTTTTGAAAACTAGACACCCAGGGAAATCCAGGATGGGGTGACTTGAGTGCCTCCCACCAAGGTCTGTTACGCAGAATCCCTTGCAAACGTAAAAAATTGACAAAAAAAACACATTTTCCCCACATTTCTGGGATGGAAAGTTCCGGAATCTACGTGGATCCACAAATTTCCACCCACCCCGCGTTCCCCAAAGTCCTACGAGAAAAATGGCACCTCACTTGTGCCGGTCGGACTAGTACCCGCGGCAGGAAATGGCGCAAAACACAACGTGGTCACACCTCAATTTTGCAGTGAAAAATGACCCTTTTTTGGCAAAGTGACTAGCTGTAGTTTTTTAACCCTAGCCCTGCCGGCACCTAGGGAAACCTAGCAAGCCTATACATTTTTGAAAACTAGACACCCAGGGGAATCCAGGATGGGGTGCCTTGAGTGCCTCCCACCATGGTCTGTTACCCAGAATCCCTTGCAAACGTTAAAAATTGACAAAAAAAACACATTTTCCCCACATTTCTGTGATGGAAAGATCCGGAATCAGCGTGGATCCACAAATTTCCACCCACCCCGCGTTCCCCAAAGTCCTACGAGAAAAATGGTACCTCACTTGTGCGGGTCGGCCTAGTGCCCGCGACAGGAAACGGCGCAAAACGCAACTTGGTCACACCTCAATTTTGCAGTGAAAAATGACCCTTTTTTGGCAAAGTAACTAGCTGTAGTTTTTGAACCCTAGCCCTGCCGGCACCTAGGGAAACCTAGCAAACCTATACATTTTTGAAAACTAGACACCCAGGGGAATCCAGGATGGGGTGACAAGTGCCTCCCACCATGGTCTGTTACCCAGAATCCCTTGCAAACGTAAAAAATTGACAAAAGAAACACATTTTCCCCACATTTCTGTGATGCAAAGTTCTGGAATCTGCGTGGATCCACAAATTTCCACCCACCCCGCGTTCCCCAAAGTCCTACAAGAAAAATGGTACCTCACTTGTGCGCGTCGGCCTAGTGCCCGCGACAGGAAACGGCGCGAAACGCAACGTAGTCACACCTCAATTTTGCAGTGAAAAATGACCCTTTTTTGGCAAAGTAACTAGCTGTAGTTTTTGAACCCTAGCCCTGCCGGCACCTAGGGAAACCTAGCAAACCTATACATTTTTGAAAACTAGACACCCAGGGGAATCGAGGATGGGGTGACTTGAGTGCCTCCCACCATGGTCTGTTACCCAGAATCCCTTGCAAACGTAAAGAATTGACAAAAAAAACACATTTACCCCACATTTCTGTGATGCGAAGTTCTGGAATCTGCGTGGATCCACAAATTTCCACCCACCCCTGCGTTCCCCAAAGTCCTACGAGAAAAATGGTACCTCACTTGTGCAGGTCGGCCTAGTGCCCGCGACAGGAAACGCCGCAAAATGCAACGTGGTCACACCTCAATTTTGCAGTGAAAAATCACCCTTTTTTGGCAAATTGACTAGCTGTAGTTTTTTAACCCTAGCCCTGCCGGCACCTAGGGAAACTTAGCAAACCTATACATTTTTGAAAACTAGACACCCAGGGGAATCCAGGATGGGGTGACTTGAGTGCCTCCCACCAAGGTCTGTTACCCAGAATCCCTTGCAAACGTAAAAAATTTACAAAAAAAACACATTTTCCCCACATTTCTGTGATGGAAAGTTCCGGAATCTACGTGGATCCACAAATTTCCACCCACCCCGCGTTCCCCAAAGTCCTATGAGAAAAATGGTACCTCACTTGTGCGGGTCGGCCTAGTGCCCGCGACAGAAAACGGCGCAAAACGCAACGTGGCCACACCTCAATTTTGCAGTGAAAAATGACCCTTTTTTGGCAAAGTGACTAGCTGTAGTTTTTGAACCCTAGTTCTGCCGGCACATAGGGAAACCTACCAAACCCACACATTTCTGAAAACTAGACACCCGGCGGCTTCCAGGGAGGTATGGCTTGCATGGATCCCCAATGTTTCCTTACCCAGAATCCCCTGCAAACCTCCATTTTAGCTGAAGAAATCACTTTTTTCACACATTTTGGTGTGGGAAAGTTGTGGCATCACCGGGCTCACACAAATTTACCACCACCCAGCGTTCCCCCAGCTCTCCCGGTAAAAATGGTGCCTCACTTGTGTCGGAGGCCCAAGTACCCGCGGCAGGCAAGGGCCCAAAACGTTGTGAGGCGACATCAAAATGGCCTATCGCAAAACCACCTGGTTTTGCAAGGGGGGTCACTTGGGTTTTTGGCCCGGTGCTTGGCGGCCATCTAGGGAAACCTACCAAACCCATGCATTTCTGAAAACTAGACACCCGGCGGCTTCCAGGGAGGTATGGCTTGCGTGGATCCCCCAACGTTTCCTTACCAAGAATCCCCTACAAACCTCAATTTTAGCTGAAAAAATCACTTTTTTCACACATTTTGGTGTGGGAAAGTTGTGGCATCACCGGGCTCACACAAATTTACCACCACCCAGCATTCCCCCAGCTCTCCCGGTAAAAATGGTGCCTCACTTGAAAAATGACCCTTTTTTGGCAAAGTGACTAGCTGTAGTTTTTTAACCCTAGCCCTGCCGGCACCTAGGGAAACCTAGCAAACCTATACATTTTTGAAAACTAGACACCCAGGGGAATCCAGGATGGGGTGCCTTGAGTGCCTCCCACCATGGTCTGTTACCCAGAATCCCTTGCAAACGTTAAAAATTGACAAAAAAAACAGATTTTCCCCACATTTCTGTGATGGAAAGTTCCGGAATCTGCGTGGATCCACAAATTTCCACCCACCCCGCGTTCCCCAAAGTCCTACGAGAAAAATGGTACCTCACTTGTGTGGGTCGGCCTAGTGCCCGCGACAGGAAACGGCGCAAAACGCAACGTGTTCACACCTCAATTTTGCAGTGAAAAATGACCCTTTTTTGGCAAAGTGACTAGCTGTAGTTTTTGAACCCTAGCCCTGCCGGCACCTAGGGAAACCTAGAAAACCTATACATTTTTGAAAACTAGACACCCAGGGGAATCCAGGATGGGGTGACGAGTGCCTCCCACCATGGTCTGTTACCCAGAATCCCTTGCAAACGTAAAAAATTGACCAAAAAAACATATTTTCCCCACATTTCTGTGATGGAAAGTTCTGGAATCTGCGTGGATCCACAAATTTCCACCCACCCCGCGTTCCCCAAAGTCCTACGAGAAAAATGGTACCTCACTTGTGCGGGTCGGCCTAGTGCCCGCGACAGGAAACGGCGCAAAACGCAACGTGGCCACACCTCAATTTTGCAGTGAAAAATGACCCTTTTTTGGCAAAGTGACTAGCTGTAGTTTTTGAACCGTAGTTCTGCCGGCACATAGGGAAACCTACCAAACCCACACATTTCTGAAAACTAGACACCCGGCGGCTTCCAGGGAGGTATGGCTTGCATGGATCCCCAATGTTTCCTTACCCAGAATCCCCTGCAAACCTCCATTTTAGCTGAAAAAATCACTTTTTTCACACATTTTGGTGTGGGAAAGTTGTGGCATCACCGGGCTCACACAAATTTACCACCACCCAGCGTTCCCCCAGCTCTCCCGGTAAAATTGGTGCCTCACTTGTGTGGACACCCGGCGGCTTCCAGGGAGGTATGGCTTACGTGGATCCCCCAACGTTTCCTTACCAAGAATCCCCTACAAACCTCAATTTTAGCTGAAAAAATCACTTTTTTCACACATTTTGGTGTGGGAAAGTTGTGGCATCACCGGGCTCACACAAATTTACCACCACCCAGCGTTCCCCCAGCTCTCCCGGTAAAAATGGTGCCTCACTTGTGTGGGAGGCCGAAGTACCCGCGGCAGGCAAGGGCCCAAAACGTAGTGAGGCGACATCAAAATGGCCTATCGCAAAACCACCTGGTTTTGCAAGGGGGGTCACTTGGGTTTTTGGCCCGGTGCTCGGTGGCCATCTAGGGAAACCTACCAAACCCATACATTTCTGAAAACTAGACACCCGTCGGCTTCCAGGGAGGTATGGCTTGCGTGGATCCCCCAACGTTTCCTTACCCAGAATGCCCTGCAAACCTCCAATTTCAGCTAAAAAAATCACCTTTTTCACACATTTTTGTGTGGGAAAGTTGTGGCATCAGTGGGCTGACACAAATTTCCTACCACCCAGCGTTCCCCCGGGTCTCCCGATAAAAATGGTGCCTCACTCGTGTGGGAGGCCCAAGTACCCGCGACAGGCAAGGGCCCAAAACGTGGTGAGGCGCACTACGTTTAGGACCCTTGCCTGTTGAGGCGCACTACGTTTTGGACCCTTGCCTGTCGCGGGTACTTGGGCCTCCCACACCAGTGAGGCACCGTTTTTATCGGGAGACCCGGGGGAACGCTGGGTGGTAGGAAATTTGTGTCAGCCCGGTGATGCTACAACTTTCCCACACCAAAATGTGTGAAAGAGGGATTTCGTGCCCCTGGCCTCATGACGGAATGGTTCCGTCATGAGCACAGGGGCACCGATGCTCATGACGAAACCATTCCGTCATGAGCATCGAAAGGGTTAAGCTTAATAGAATAGATGGTATTATTGTGTTGTATAAAATTTGGCAAATTGTCTGGGTGCATAAGTTGCTCTTTAGTAATGGAATGCATATCTGTATATAAAGCATCGCCTAAGTCCATAATATAATGTAAATCCTCTATAGTCCAGGTATTTGCAAGTTTGTAGTGGTTGTGTACAATTGCGAATGTGCTATTTGGCAAACATTGTTTACCTCTTGAAGCAGATGAAAATTTTTCATGCCCTTGATGATAATATGCTTGTAGTATTTTAAGCATATTTACAGTAAAACTGAAACTATGTGTTTGCAAACCGTATGCAATAAATTATATTAGATATGTTTCTGATATATTTAAATGCATTTATTTAGGACTTTACCTGTAAGATATATGTATATATGCTATTCTTCGTAGATTTATCAATTGCTTCCTATTGATAATGGTGTAGAGACAAAAACAAGTACGATACTTTCACCTTGATGATGTTTGGATCGGGAATCAGCAACCTGTGGTGTTCTGGTAGGGGATTAGCAAGCTGGGAAAGAATAAATACAAGCATTAATTGAGAATGTATATATTAGTATATGTCAAGAAAGAAATAGCCAAAGAGAGTGTGTAGTAGAGAGTCAGTAATAGAGTGAGTAGTACAGTAGTATAGTGTGTGTAGTAGAGAGTATGTAGTAGAGAGTTTTTGTAGAGAGTGTGTAGTAGAGAGTATGGCGTAGAGAGTGTGCTGTAGAGAGTGTTTCATACAGAGTGTGTCATAGAGAGTGTGTAGCAGAGTGTATATTAGAGAGTAATAGAGAGTTTGTCATAGAGTAGTAAAGTTTAGTAGTGGTGTGGCTGAAGACAAATAAAAAGAAATAATGGAAAAGGATGACAGTGCCTCACGTAAGTAACACCATGGGAGTAAGCAGATTTGTTCGCAACTGCACACTCAGGTTATCATCATCAGCAACTGCCATCTTGTAACAGAAAAGTAGCAAAGTAAGGAAAAGAGAGTGAGGAGAGTGAATAGTAGAGTAAGTCAAGTACTAGAGAGTGTGTAGTAGAGAGTAAGTAGTAGAGAGTGAGCAGTAGAGTGTATGTAGTAAGAGAGTGTGTAGTAAGGCAGTGAAAACTGTGAGTTGTTATGAGTTTATAGTAGAGTGTGTAGTAGAGAGTAGTGAGTGTAATATAAAGTGAGTAATAGCTATTAGTATAGGACTCAGTGTGTAGTAGTGAGTGTGTAGTAGAGTAATAGAGAGTACGTAGTATAGAGTATGCTAGTAGAGTAGTAAGTCTGTAGTAGAGTAGTAGAGAATGTGTACTAGAGAGTTGTGATTGTTGTATAAAGTGAGTAGTAGATAATAGCAAAGTAGTGGGTGTGTAGTAGAGAATGTGTAGTAGAGAGTGTGTAGTAGAGAATGTGTAGTAGAGAGTGTGGAATACAGAGTCTGGAATATGGAATAGAGAGTGTGGGATAGAGAGTATGGTAGATAGTGTGTAGTAGAGAGTGAGGAGAGTGAGTAGTAGAGTGTGTCTAGTAGAGTGTGTGTAGTAGAGTGTGTAGCAGAGAGTGTGTAGCAGAGTGTATAGCAGAGAGTGTGTAGCAGAGAACGTGTAGCAGAGAGCGTGTAGCAGTAATTAGTAGAGTGTAACAGAGTGTGTATTAGAGAGTGTGTAGCAGTGTGTGTACTAGAGAGTGTGTTGAAAGAGTGCATCGTAGAGAGTTTATAGCAGAGTATATAGTAGGGAGTAGTAGAGAATGTACAGTAGAGTAATAGAATGTAGTAGTGGTGTGATTCAAGACAAATAAGAAGAAAATATTAGTGAAAAAGGTGACAGTGCCTCACGTAAATAACACCATGGGAGTATGGAGATAGGTTCTCACCTGCATACTCATGTTCTCATCATCAGCAACTGCCAACTCATAACAGAAAAGTGTTTAAAATTAAGGAAAAGAAAGTGAGGCAAGTGAATAGGACAGTAAGTAATAGACAGTGTATAGTACAGAGTAAATTGTGCAAAGGTTGGTCGCACACTGCTCGTCACACCAGCAAGTTGCCCCAAGGAACTGTGGTAGATGTAGTGGCGACGGCGAGTACGCCTATGCCACGATGTATAAAGAACAGTATGTGTTGCGTTAGCCATCCCTGGACACGTGTTTCGAGGTAGTTGCCTCTCGTCAGCAGGGAGCAGGTCAGTGTAAAGGGGTGCCGCGTGGACTGCCAAAATGTAATTAAAACAGGTCAAGTACCTCTCATGGCGCGCAGGTGCAGATCCAAGGCTCGTCAGCCCGTTGGCTCAAGGGAGCCGTAATAAATTGTGCAAAGGTTGGTCGCACACTGCTCGTCACACCAGCAAGTTGCCCCAAGGAACTGTGGTAGATGTAGTGGCGACGGCGAGTACGCCTATGCCACGATGTATAAAGAACAGTATGTGTTGCGTTAGCCATCCCTGGACACGTGTTTCGAGGTAGTTGCCTCTCGTCAGCAGGGAGCAGGTCAGTGTAAAGGGGTGCCGCGTGGACTGCCAAAATGTAATTAAAACAGGTCAAGTACCTCTCATGGCGTGCAGGTGCAGATCCAAGGCTCGTCAGCCCGTTGGCTCAAGGGAGCCGTAATACATTGTGCAAAGGTTGGTCGCACACTGCTCGTCACACCAGCAAGTTGCCCCAAGGAACTGTGGTAGATGTAGTGGCGACGGCGAGTACGCCTATGCCACGATGTATAAAGAACAGTATGTGTTGCGTTAGCCATCCAGGGATGGCTAATGCGACACATACTTTTCTACATACACCGTGGCATAGGCGTACTCGCCGTCGCCACTACATTGACCACAGTTCCTTGGGGCAACTTGCTGGTGTGACGAGCAGAGTGCGACCAACTTTTGATTCATATAGTACAGAGTATGTAGAAGAGAATGTGTAGAAGAGAGTGTGTACAAGAGAGTGTGTACAAGAGTAAGTAGAAGAGTGTGCATAGGAAAGTAGAGGGTGTGTAGTAGAAAGTGTGTAAGAGAGTAGTGATTGTTGTATACAGTGAGTAGTAAAGAATACTAAAGTAGAGAGTGTGTAGTAGAGAATGTGTAGTAGAGAGTGTGCAGCATAGAGTATGCAGTAGAAAGTGTACAGTAGAGTGTGAAGTAGAAAGTGAGGAGAGCGAGTAGTAGAGAGTGAGTAGTAGTGTATAAAAGAGTGTGTAGCAGAGTGTGTGTAGCAGAGAGTGTGTAGCAGAGACATGCACAGTGTCGCTGGCGAGTTTTAATGTTTTAGGTCAGATTTCTCTAGTGGACTTTAAGCCCCGCCACGCCTTTCCATTGGCTGGCGTCACCGTTTATGCTAAACGGTCGCCAGCCATTGGAAAGGAGCATTTCGTGACGTACACTTTTCTCTTTTAGAAGCGTCCCAGTTGGACTGGCTCATTTGATTTACGTTTGTGGTAAACGATTTGTTATCAATCTGGGCGTATTTACCCTTTTTTATTGGTCCCAGGAATGTTTTGGGGGGCGATGTTCTTATTCACTTTCTTTTGTTGTTTGTTTGCAGGCGGGCGGATTCCTGTTTTCTACTGTGTGCTTTTCGGATATTGAAGGTAAGCGATGTTGTCTTAGTTTGTTTGTACTAATGTTTTTGTCCTTTGTGCTTTCTCTTACAGGCTGACCGTCGGAAGCACTGAGCGTTGACCACCGACTGCTGTCGCCGATATGTATGCAGCTCTGCCAGCATCTGTAAGGTAAGCAATGTTGTCTTAGTTTGTTTGTACTAATGTTTTATGTCCTTTGTGCTTTCTTTTACAGGGGGACCGTCAGAAGCACCGAGCGGCGATGACCGACTGCTGTCGCCAGTATGTATGCAGCCCTGTCAGCATCGGTAAGGTCAGGAAAGTCAGTAATAGAGTGAGTAGTACAGTAGTATAGAGTGTATAGTAGAGAGTATGTCATAGAGAGTGTGTAGTAGAGAGTATGACGTAAAGAGTATGTCCCATAGATATTGTGTTATAGAGTGTATATAGCAGAGTGTATATTAGAGAGTAGTAGAGAGTTTGTAGTAGAGTAGTAAAGTGTAGTAGTGGTGTGGATGAAGACAAATAAAAGAAAAAAAAGATGGGAAAGGTTGACAGTGCCTCACGTAAGTAACACCATGGGAGTATGCTGATTTCTTCTCAACTGCACACTCAGGTTCTCATCATCAGCAACTGCCAACTCATAACAGAAAAGTGTTGAAAAGTAAGGAAAAGAGAGTGAGGTGAGTGAATGGTAGAGTAAAGAGTAGAGAGTGTGTAGTAGAGAGTGAGTAGTAGAGCGTGTGTAGAAGAGCGTGTGTAGAAGAACGTGTGTAGAAGAGCGTGTGTAGAAGAGAGTGTGTAGAAGAGAGTGTGTAGAAGAGAGTGTGTAGGAGAGTGTAGAAGAGAGTCTGTATAGTAGACAGTGTGTAGAAGAGAGTGTGTAGAAGAGAGTGTATAGTAGAGAGTGAATAGTAGAGAGTCTGTATAGTAGAGAGTGAGTAGTAGAGAGTGAGTAATAGAGTGTGTAGCAGAGTGTGTATAGCAGAGAGTGTGTAGCAGAGTGTGTGTAGCAGAGTGTGTGTAGCAGAGAGTGTGTAGCATTGAGTGTGTAGCAGAGAGTGTGTGGCAGAGAGTGTGTAGCAGTGAGCATTAGAGTGTATAGAGTAAGTAGTAGAAAGTGTATAGTAGAGAGTGTGTAGTAGAGAGTCTGTATAGTAGAGAGTGAATAGTAGAGAGAGTGAGTAGTAGAGAGTGAGTATTAGAGAGTGTATAGTAGAGAGTGTATAGTAGAGAGTGTATAGTAGAGAGTGAGTAGTAGAAAGTGTCTAGCAGAGAGTGTGTAGCAGTATGTATTAGAGTGTATAGAGTAAGTAGTAGAAAGTGTGTAGTAGAGAGTGTGTAGTAGAGAGTCTGTATAGTCGCCGGTATGTATGCAGCTCTGCCAGCATCTGTAAAGTAAGCGATGTTGTCTTAGTTTGTTTGTACTAATGTTTTTGTCCTTTGTGCTTTCTCTTACAGGCTGACTGTCGGAAGCACCGAGCGTTGACCACCGACTGCTGTCGCCGGTATGTATGCAGCTCTGCCAGCATCTGTAAGGTAAGCGATGTTGTCTTAGTTTGTTTGTACTAATGTTTTATGTCCTTTGTGCTTTCTTTTACAGGGGGACCGTCAGAAGCACCGAGCGGCGACGACCGACTGCTGTCGCTGGTATGTATGCAGCCCTGCCAGCATCTGTAAGTCAGGAAAGTCAGTAATAGAGTGAGTAGTACAGTAGTATAGAGTGTATAGTAGAGAGTATGTCGTAGAGAGTGTGTAGTAGAGAGTATGACGTAAAGAGTATGTCTCATACAGATTGTGTTATAGAGAGTATATAGCAGAGTGTTAATTAGAGAGTAGTAGAGAGTTTGTAGTAGAGTAGTAAAGTGTAGTAGTGGTGTGGATGAAGACAAATAAAAAGATAAAAAGATGGGAAAGGTTGACAGTGCCTCACATAAGTAACACCATGGGAGTATGCTGATTTCTTCTCAACTGCACACTCAGGTTCTCATCATCAGCAACTGCCAACTCATAACAGAAAAGTGTTGAAAAGTAAGGAAAAGAGAGTGTGGTGAGTGAATAGTAGAGTAAAGAGTAGAGAGTGTGTAGTAGAGAGTGAGTAGTAGAGCGTGTGTAGAAGAGCGTGTGTAAAAGAGTGTGTGTAGAAGAGAGGGTGTAGAAAAGAGTGTGTAGAAGAGAGTGTGTAGAAGAGTGTGTGTAGAAGAGAGTGTAGAGTATAGAGTGAATAGAAGAGAGTGAATAGTAGAGAGTCTGTATAGTAGAGAGTGAGTAGTAGAGAGTGAGTAGTAGAGAGTGAGTAGAAGAGAGTGAGTAGAAGAGAGTGTGTAGAGGAGAGTGTGTAGAAGAGAGTGTGTAGAAGAGAGTGTATAGTAGAGAGTGAATAGTAGAGAGTCTGTATAGTAGAGAGTGAGTAGTAGAGAGTGAGTAGTAGAGAGTGAGTAGTAGAGTGTGTAGTGGAGTGTGTGTAGCAGAGAGTGTGTAGAAGAAAGTGTGTAGAAGAGAGTGTGTAGAAGAGAGTGTGTAGGAGAGTGTGTAGAAGAGAGTCTGTATAGTAGAGAGTGTGTAGAAGAGAGTGTGTAGAAGAGAGTGTGTAGAAGAGAGTGTGTAGAAGAGAGTGTATAGTAGAGAGTGAATAGTAGAGAGTCTGTATAGTAGAGAGTGAGTAGTAGAGAGTGAGTCGTAGAGAGTGAGTAGTAGAGTGTGTAGCAGAGTGTGTGTAGCAGAGTGTGTGTAGCAGAGAGTGTGTAGCAGAGTGTGTAGCAGATAGTGTGTAGCAGTGAGCATTAGAGTGTATAGAGTAAGTAGTAGAAAGTGTATAGTAGAGAGTGTGTAGTAGAGAGTCTGCATAGTAGAGAGTGAATAGTAGAGAGAGTGAGTAGTAGAGAGTGAGTAGTGTGAGAAGTTGGCCTGATATATGATGTCACTAATTCTAGTGTACACCTTGTATCAGTCCAAACAACCCTTATGGTGATTGGTTGTAAAGTCAACATTATAGACCAGCTATCCTAGTGGTAGCATGGACAAGAGCAGTCTTAGGCTAAACTCTGAATGGCATGTGAAACCAGCTGTTATACCATATGTAATCCCTTGAATACCAAATGAAAGGACACCACAACAGATATATATATAAAATAAAGTGTATTTATTCTAGTCAAACCCTCAGCACTCTTTATGAGATTCGAGGTAAGTACAACACAGTCTTATTCAAGCATACATTATGTCACACAGGTAAGTAATACAGTTAGGCCCTAGGGGCCACGCAAACCATATACTAAGTAAGTGGTATAAGGACCACTGTCACGGAAATAGGATAGGCCTAGGCCTAGGGAATCGCTGGGGCTACACTATACTACCCAAGGTTAGGAAGTGGGAGGCCCACGGGATTCAGGTGCAGAGTGGAAACACTCACGCGTAATGCGTATAATCGATACAAATAGTACAGTTTAGAATTAATAAGATTTAGGACACTTCTGGAGTAACTAGGAAGTCGAGACGAGAACTAGACACTAGGATAGTCAATACCCTGATGAGCACCGGAGTACCCAAGTTACCTAGCCCACGGGCTGCAGGTGCATAGGTGTGAACTTGCGTCGGGTTTCGTCGTCGACTCCTATGGATGCCTGAAGGAAAGATGCTGACAGGCAGTCAGTGAAGAGTGTCCGGTGGATCCCAAGTCCGGGATCAAGAAGGAAGGATACCTGCAAGCAGAAGGGGCAGAGTCTGGGTCACTAGCCAGTGACCACGTGGAACCAGGAAGGAACCAGGCGATGTCGGGAGATTGCAGGTGAAGAGGTGAAGCTTGTCGCAGCAGCCACGGGTACCAGGAGATGTCGAAGACGACCAGGACCAGGAGGCGAGCTGTCCCACAAAGGCTCGTGCTGTCGGCGGCGTCAAAGTCGAACTAGGACTCACCAAGCCTTGGCAAGCGGAACCCATGAAGAAGGGAGGACTTGCTTCTGGTGCAGACCAGGAAGGTCTGCGGTGCTTCTCTTTTACAGAGGAGCAGGAGCCAGTCTGGAGGAGCCAAACCAGCAGTGGAAAATTGAAGGTGTGTCGTCGCAAAGGTTACTAGCCAACGGGCAAGCAACCGGACAGACGCGGCAAGCAGGAAAATGCGGAAGGGCCCCACGCAGGACTCGTGGAGTGTGGGGGGCTGATCTTCGGTGCAGATGGTGCTTGGGGTTGGGGCTTCTCAATCCCCGGTGCACAACCTCGAGGGTACCTCAGAAGCTGCGCTGGAAGATACTCACCACTTTTCCCAGGTAGCCGGTCCCACGTCTCTCGTCGCCTCTACGGATCTCAGCTCGGCTGTGGATGTGGATCAGGGTCGGAGAAGTCTGGAAGTCAAGGCTCTGGTCAGGCTCTGCAGTCGGTCCCTCGTAGAACTT
Source organism: Triturus cristatus (assembly GCF_964204655.1). Taxonomy (NCBI): domain Eukaryota; kingdom Metazoa; phylum Chordata; class Amphibia; order Caudata; family Salamandridae; genus Triturus; species Triturus cristatus. Next base: position 78,562,007 of record NC_140586.1, on the reverse strand, counting down.
CAGCAAAGCAAAGGGTAAGTCTCTTGATGGTGCCTGTTCGCACAGGGTGACCACTCCTTGGCCACAAGGGAGATTCTTCAGTCTTCTTCTTTTGTCGAATGTCGAAGGTCCAGAGTTTCTGTTCAAGTTGCAGGTTCAGGATAATCTAATTTAGCAGGGCCCAACGAGCTACTAATATATTGGGCTAGTGGGCTGGGCTACCTGCAGGGTCCCTCCTATGGGTGGGACCAGGAAGGGGAGTGGCTACACCCCCTTTCCTTTGTCCAGTTTCGCACCAGAGCTGGGGCTGGAGTGCCCCAGCACCGGTTTGAACTGGACTATGCATGGAGCACCTTGTGTGCCCCAGGCATGTCTCATTCCTTTCAGCCCTCCCTGCCCCAATACACTAAAGTCTGTCTGGGGAGGTGCTAGCACCTCCCCAAGCAGGAAACCTATTGTCCAGGCCTCCCTGGCTGGGAGGGCTCCCAGCTGCAGGAGGTCAGACTCGTGTCTGTGGCAGCAGCATCCATTTTGTGATGCTGAGGCTTTGGTCAGAGTTAAACAGCAAAGTAGGATTTTAACATGTCTCTCCCTCTAGAAGGGGGGAATAATATCCTCATCACCAGAAATGGTATGGGGGTATTATTCCAAAGTGTTAGACACCTTACACGACATGTTTTGATAAAGCCAAACCATAGTTACCATAACCGTTTAAGATTATAAGGCACTTTAAGAGTATATGGTAGGCTATATCATAGAACAGCTATAAGGACATGGATCCGAAAGCTGCACACAGGCTCAGCTCATGCTAGAGCACCATCTCACATGTTACCAAGCACTCTGCCTCCAGGATTGTTAAGGCCTGCCATAGGAGTGGCTGATAGGTACACATGTGTCTATTTTAAGGGTAGACATAGGTATACCATATCTAAGCAAAGGGTTATTACACAACCTTGCCCCAGCTGAGTGATCAGCCAGTTGTGTCTGATTGGAAGGCCAGGCCAGGGGTGGCATAATACATGCTGCAGCCCCTGGGAGGCCTAGGGTACACCTATGCCCTGGGTACCTAGGGTACACTGTACAGGGTCCAATAAGGTGACCCTTACCAATTGGGTATGTACCTAGGGTACATTGAGTCCATTTTAAAGAGAGAGCAGACAGCCTGAGACCCTGAATGGCAGGATCTCAGGTCAACTAAGTCGAAAAACCAGCTAGACACTAGGCAAAAAGTTGGGGGTAACCATAGTCAGATATCCACCTTCCTACACAACCCCCCCCCCCCCAAACGAAAGGAGATAAGGCTGTCCTTGACCAGGTAAGCCTATATTGCCTAAGTGGCCATATAAGGAAGAACCAGCACTGGCATGGTTACCCCCTGTCTCATGGTCCACTAAGCAATCCCTCACCCTAAAGGTATCATAGGGTCTCCACCATAGGGAATCTCTACCTTTGGTGTGTCTTTGCAAAGTAAAAGGCTGGTGTTGAGAGGGAGTACTGAAGTGAGGGTCCTCAAAGTGAGGCCTCAGCTTCCTCCAATCATCCTCCACCATGGATGCCTTTCTTTCTTTAACTGAGTTGCACTGTGCTCTCAGGGTCAGCCTCTGGCTACCTAAAGCTGGAGGCTGGGTCCCTTTTGTGGGCTTACTGGAGGGACAGGTCAGGTTTGGGGCCCTAAGGTCCCATGTTTGCCTGTGCCCAGCAGAATCCCTCTGGGGGAGGTCCCTAACTACCTGTAAAGGAGATCCCTCAGGACTGTTTTTAACCATCACCTGGCTAGAGCTATTAGCCAGGCAATCCTCATTCTTTTGATGGGGGGGTTCTTGTGGACAGGGGCCCTCTTGGGGTCCACTGGCCTCCCTGACCTCTACAGCCCTGGGCTGACTGAGGCAGGGTAGAGAGAGGCAGGCTACCTGCACCAGACTGGGTCCCACCTTGGAAGGGGCCACTGACATCAGAGGCTCTGCCAGGCCAGGCCTGGCTACCTCTGGGGCAGTTCCTTCACAAGGGGTGAGGTCAGATCCCTGAGGAGGTGGACCTTTTCCTAATGTCTGGGGAGAGGGAGACTTTTCTTCCTCTCCACTACTCTTTGTTTGTGCGGAGTGATCCATAGTTTCAGGCTTCACTACACCTATGTCAGTCTGAGTATAGGCTAAGACCATTACAGCCTTGCCAACCTTTACAGGGAGGCACTCAGTTTGGGTTTGAGCTGTGACTGTCACAACTCTGCCAATCTCTACAGGGAAGTCTGTCTTTGCCTGGGCTGTGGCTACCACTGCCCTTCCAACCTTTTCAGGGAGGAAATCTACCTGGACAAGGGTTGTGGCTGGCACAACCCCACTACCCTTTTGTGAAAGGCCTACCATTTTAGAATGGGTGTCTTGTTCAACTCCAGCCCAAGCTGAGAGTTCCAAGTCATTCCCCAGTAAGCAGTCTACAGGCAAGGTTGGGGACACTGCCACCCTCTTAGGGCCAGTGACACCTCCCCAGCTGAAACATACCTCTGCCATGGGATGACTGTTCGGTCTGCCATCAATGTTAGTTACCTGGTATGAGAAACCAGGCAAAAGCTGCTCAGAGGGAACTAGCCTATGGGCCACCATAGTGATGCTAGCTCCAGTGTCTCTGTAGGCCTCAGCTTTTCTACCATTGATGTAGGGCTCCTGTCTTTACCTACCCAAAGTGTTGGGACAGGCAGTGAAGTTGGCAAACCCCATGCCACCATCACAGACAACAGTAGCTGCTGTAGGGGACTTGGCTAAGCCAGAGTCCCCCTGTGTTCCCCAAGAAAACCCAACCAAGTTTTTGGGGGCACTCCCACCACCTGGGGGATTACTGCTGACAGTGATAGGTGGTGTTACAGGAGTAATTGGAGGAACAGTTTTGTTTTTAGCCTTTGGGCAACTGTTGTCAGTTTTCCAATGCCCAGGAGTTTTACACTCATGGCTGTAAGGCTTTTTAACTGTGGTAGAGGAGGGAGCTTGGGACCCACCACCCTGTGTGGAGTTTTGGGGCCCTAAGGAAGATTTCTCTTTTGTTTTATCCCCACCCTTCTCTTGAGGCTTGGTGGTATCTTTCTTTTGGTCACCACCCTGATTTTTAGGCCTAATCCTGGTCCTGACCCATTTATCTGCCCTCTTTCCCAATTTTTGGGTAGAGGTCAAATCTGAGTCTACCAGGTGTTGATGGAGAAGCTGGTTTTGACAATTATTAAGGATCTGCTCCCTCATAATCAAGTTGTACAATCCTGTATAGTCCTGCACCTTGCTGCCAGTTAACCAACCTTCCAAAGCCTTAGTGGCACAATCCACAAAATCAGACCAGTCCTGTGTCTGTGTCTTCTAGGTGTCTCTGAACAACAACCTATATTGCTCAGTGGTTTAGCCAAACCCATCTATCAGAGCACTCTTCAGGACTTTGTAATTGTCAGCATCCTCATCGCTAACTGTGAGGAGCTTGTCTCTACCTTTGTCAGAAAAGGAGAGCCACAAGATAGCTGCCCACTGACTCTGGGGTACCTGCTGTACTTTGCAGGCCCTCTCCAAAGCAGTCATCCACTTGTGGATGTCATCCCCTTTCTGATATGGGGGGACTATATTGCTTAGGTTTCTATGGTCATAAGACCTATCCCTATCTCTAGGAATGTTGCTGCCACCAGTGGGTTCTGACCCACTCAATTTTTGCTCTCTGGCCAGAGCAAGCTTCTCTTTGGCAAGGGCAAGTTCTTCCCTTTCAATCCTCAGATTGGCTTCCCTCATTCTGGCCTGATGCTCTCTCCTCTGGGGGGAAGTCATCCCCCTGTGGGATGAAGCATTGGAGCTCCTTGAGTGATAAGAGTGGAGAGAGTCCCCTGAGGGAGATATACCCCTCCTATCTCCCTTTTTAAGATTACTTGGGGGCCTGTAAGGGAAGCTCCCATGCAAGCTCCCATGCAAGCGTAAGTTAGCCTGACTAAGTCTTCTGACTGGGGTCTTGCTACCTCCCTCTTCCTCTGAGGTCTCTTCTAACTCATCTGTATCAGTTAAGTCAGGGGTCTCGTCTGTGGAGGGTGGCCCTTATCTACAGCTATGGCACCATACTTGGCAGCTCTTTCAGCATCATAGGCCTCCAGTAGCTCCTCTAGCTGTCTAAGGGTAGGGTTGGAACCCTGTTTTAATCTCCTGGAGGTACACAGTTGTCTCATCTCCTGGAAAGTGAATGCATCATACCTAGAGGGAATCTGTCTAGGATTCTCCTCTCCTGAGGGAGTATCAGTGTGATCTCCATTCAGGGACATGATTCTAGTGAGGGTGTGGTGTGTGCACCAACCTACACTAGTTGTATCTACTAAACCTCTCTAGTAGTTGTAGTCAGGGTGTGCTAGGCCCTTCAACCTACAACAGCTAAGTCCAGTAGGACTTAAGTATTTATAATCTATGTTATATGTACCTAAACAATATCTGTGTGATCTTTCAATTTAGTATCTCAAGATTACAATGGTATTACAACAGCAAGCTCAGATCCCAACCGCTGCTCACCAATGTGAGAAGTTGGCCTGATATATGATGTCACTAATTCTAGTGTACACCTTGTATCAGTCCAAACAACCCTTATGGTGATTGGTTGTAAAGTCAACCTTATAGACCAGCTATCCTAGTGGTAGCATGGACAAGAGCAGTCTTAGGCTAAACTCTGAATGGCATGTGAAGCCAGCTGTTATACCATATGTAATCCCTTGAATACCAAATGAAAGGACACCGCAACAGATATATATATAAAATAAAGTGTATTTATTCTAGTCAAACCCTCAGCACTCTTTATGAGATTCGAGGTAAGTACAACACAGTCTTATTCAAGCATACATTAAGTCACACAGGTAAGTAATACAGTTAGGCCCTAGGGGCCACGCAAACCATATACTAAGTAAGTGGTATAAGGACCACTGTCACGGAAATAGGATAGGCCTAGGCCTAGGGAATCGCTGGGGCTACACTATACTACCCAAGGTTAGGAAGTGGGAGGCCCACGGGATTCAGGTGCAGAGTGGAAACACTCACGCGTAATGCGTATAATCGATAGAAATAGTACAGTTTAGAATTAATAAGATTTAGGACACTTCTGGAGTAACTAGGAAGTCGAGACTTGAGAACTAGACACTAGGATAGTCAATACCCTGATGAGCACCGGAGTACCCAAGTTACCTAGCCCACGGGCTGCGGGTGCATAGGTGTGAACTTGCATCGGGTTTCGTCGTCGACTCCTATGGATGCCTGAAGGAAAGATGCTGACAGGCAGTCAGTGAAGAGTGTCCGGTGGATCCCAAGGCCGGGATCAAGAAGGAAGGATACCTGCAAGCAGAAGGGACAGAGTCTGGGTCACTAGCCAGTGACCACGTGGAACCAGGAAGGAACCAGGCGATGTCGGGAGATTGCAGGTGAAGAGGTGAAGCTTGTCGCAGCAGCCACGGGTACCAGGAGACGTCGAGGACGACCATGACCAGGAGGCGAGCTGTCCCACAAAGGCTCGTGCTGTCGGCGGCGTCGAAGTCGAACTAGGACTCACTAAGCCTTGGCAAGCGGAACCCACGAAGAAGGGAGGACTTGCTTCCGGTGCAGACCAGGAAGGTCTGGGGTGCTTCTCTTTTACAGAGGAGGAGGAGCCAGTCTGGAGGAGCCAAACCAGCAGTGGAAAATTGAAGGTGTGTCGTCACAAAGGTTACTAGCCAACGGGCAAGCAACCAGACAGATGCTGAAAGCAGGAAAATGCAGAAGGGCCCCACGCAGGACTCGTGGAGTGTGGGGGGCTGATCTTCGGTGCAGATGGTGCTCGGGGTTGGGGCTTCTCAATCCCCGGTGCACAACCTCGAGGGTGCCTCAGAAGCTGCGCTGGAAGATACTTGCCACTTTTCCCAGGTAGCCGGTCCCACGTCTCTCGTCGCCTCCACGGATCTCAGCTCGGCTGTGGATGTGGATCAGGGCCGGAGAAGTCTGGAAGTCAAGGCTCTGGTCAGGCTCTGCAGTCGGTCCCTCGTAGAACTTCAGCAAAGCAAAGGGTAAGTCTCTTGATGGTGCCTGTTCGCACAGGGTGACCACTCCTTGGCCACAAGGGAGATTCTTCAGTCTTCTTCTTTTGTCGAATGTCGAAGGTCCAGAGTTTCTGTTCAAGTTGCAGGTTCAGGATAATCTAATTTAGCAGGGCCCAACTAGCTACTAATATATTGGGCTAGTGGGCTGGGCTACCTGCAGGGTCCCTCCTATGGGTGGGACCAGGAAGGGGAGTGGCTACACCCCCTCTCCTTTGTCCAGTTTCGCACCAGAGCTGGGGCTGGAGTGCCCCAGCACCGGTTTGAACTGGACTATGCATGGAGCACCTTGTGTGCCCCAGGCATGTCTCATTCCTTTCAGCCCTCCCTGCCCCAATACACTAAAGTCTGTCTGGGGAGGTGCTAGCACCTCCCCAAGCAGGAAACCTATTGTCCGGGCCTCCCTGGCTGGGAGGGCTCCCAGCTGCAGGAGGTCAGACTCATTTCTGTGGCAGCAGCATCCATTTTGTGATGCTGAGGCTTTAAACAGCAAAGTAGGATTTTAACATGTCTCTCCCTCTAGAAGGGGGGAATAATATCCTCATCACCAGAAATGGTATGGGGGTATTATTCCAAAGTGTTAGACACCTTACACGACATGTTTTGATAAAGCCAAACCATAGTTACCATAACCGTTTAAGATTATAAGGCACTTTAAGAGTATATGGTAGGCTATATCATAGAACAGCTATAAGGACATGGTTCCGAAAGCTGCAGACAGGCTCAGCTCATGCTAGAGCACCATCTCACATGTTACCAAGCACTCTGCCTCCAGGATTGTTAAGGCCTGCCATAGGAGTGGCTGATAGGTACACATGTGTCTATTTTAAGGGTAGATATAGGTATACTATATCTAAGCAAGGGGGGATTACACGACCTTGCCCCAGCTGAGTGATCAGCCAGTTGTGTCTGATTGGAAGGCCAGGCCAGGGGTGGCATAATACATGCTGCAGCCCCTGGGAGGCCTAGGGTACACCTATGCCCTGGGTACCTAGGGTACACTGTACAGGGTCCAATAAGGTGACCCTTACCAATTGGGTATGTACCTAGGGTACATGGAGTCCATTTTAAAGAGAGAGCAGACAGCCTGAGACCCTGAATGACAGGATCTCAGGCCAACTAAGTCGAAAAACCAGCTAGACACTAGGCAAAAAGTTGGGGGTAACCATAGTCAGATATCCGCCTTCCTACAAGTAGTAGAGAATGTATAGTAGAGAGTGTATAGTAGAGAGTGTATAGTAGAGAGTGTATAGTAAAGAGTGTATAGTAGAGAGTGAGTAGTAGAGAGTGTCTAGCAGAGAGTGTGTAGCAGTGAGTATTAGAGTGTATAGAGTAAGTAGTAGAAAGTGTGTAGTAGAGAATGTGTAGTAGAGAGTCTGTATAGTCGCCTATATGTATGCAGCTCTGCCAGCATCTGTAAGGTAAGCGATGTTGTCTTAGTTTGTTTGTACTAATGTTTTTGTCCTTTGTGCTTTCTCTTACAGGCTGACCGTCAGAAGCACCGAGCGTTGACCACCGACTGCTGTCACCGGTATGTATGCAGCTCTGCCAGCATCTGTAAGGTACGCGATGTTGTCTTAGTTTGTTTGTACTAATGTTTTATGTCCTTTGTGCTTTCTTTTACAGGGGTACCGTTGGAGTGACCGATCGTCGGCGACCAACTGCTTTTGCCGGTATGTATGCAGCCCTGCCAGCATCTGTAAGGTCAGGAAAGTCAGTAATAGAGTGAGTAGTACAGTAGTATAGAGTGTATAGTAGAGCATATGTCGTAGAGACTGTGTAGTAGAGAGTATGACGTAAAGAGGTTGTCTCATACAGATTGTGTTATAGAGATTATATAGCAAAGTGTATATTAGAGAGTAGTAGAGAGTTTGTAGTAGAGTAGTAAAGTGTAGTAGTGGTGTGGACGAACACAAATAAAAAGAAAAAAAAGATGGGAAAGGTTGACAGTGCCTCACGTAAGTAACATCATGGGAGTATGCTGATTTCTTCTCAACTGCACACTCAGGTTCTCATCATCAGCAACTGCCAACTCATAACAGAAAAGTGTTGAAAAGTAAGGAAAAGAGAGTGAGGTGAGTGAATTTGTAGAGTAAAGAGTAGAGAGTGTGTAGTAGAGAGTGAGTAGTAGAGCGTGTGTAGAAGAGTGTGTGTAGAAGAGCGTGTGTAGAAGAGCGTGTGTAGAAAAGAGTGTGTAGAAGAGAGTGTGTAGAAGAGAGTGTATAGTATAAAGTGAATAGAAGAGTGTGAATAGTAGAGAGTCTGTATAGTAGAGAGTGAGTAGTAGAAAGTGAGTAGTAGAGAGTGAATAGAAGAGAGCGTGTAGAAGAGAGTGTGTAGAAGAGAGTGTATAGTAGAGAGTGAATAGTAGAGTCTGTATAGTAGAGAGTCTGTATAGTAGAGAGTGAGTAGTAGAGAGTGAGTAGTAGAGAGTGTGTAGAAGAGAGTGTGTAGAAGAGAGTGTATAGAAGTGTCTTTATAGTAGAGAGTGAATAGTAGAGAGTCTGTATAGTAGAGAGTGAGTAGTAGAAAGTGAGTAGTAGAGTGTATAGTGGAGAGTGTATAGTAGAGAGTGTATAGTAGAGAGTGAGTAGTAGAGAGTATCTAGCAGAGAGTGTGTAGCAGTGAGTATTAGAGTGTATAGAGTAAGGAGTAGAAAGTGTGTAGTAGAGAGTGTGTAGTAGAGAGTCTGTATAGTAGAGAGTGAGTAGTAGAGAGTATATAGTAGAGAGTGAGCAGTAGAGAGCGTGTAGCAGGGAGTGAAGAGAGCATGTAGCAGAGAGCATGTAGCAGAGAGCGTGTAGCAGAGAACGTGTAGCAGAGAACGTGTAGCAGTGATTAGTAGAGTGTAACAGAGTGTGTAGTAGAGAGTTTGTGACAGAGTGTGTAGCAGTGTGTGTACTAGAGAGTGTGTTGAGAGAGTGCATCATAGAGAGTGTATAGCAGAGTATATAGTAGAGAGTAGTAGAGAATGTACAGTAGAGTAATAGAATGTAGTAGTGGTGTGATTCAAGACAAATAAGAAGAAAATAGTGGTGAAAAAGGGTGACAGTGCCTCACGTAAGTAACACCATGGGAGTATGCAGATAGGTTCTCACCTGCATACTCAGGTTCTCATCATCAGCAACTGCCAACTCATAACAGAAACGTGTTGAAAAGTAAGGAAAAGAGAGTGAGGTGAGTGAATAGTAGAGTAAAGAGTAGAGAGTGTGTAGTAGAGAGTGAGTAGTAGAGCGTGTGTAGAAGAGCGTGTATAGAAGAGCGTGTGTAGAAGAGAGTATAGAAGAGAGTGTGTAGAAAAGAGTGTGTAGAAGAGAGTGTGTAGAAGAGTGTGCGTAGAAGATAGTGTATAGTAGAGAGTGAATAGAAGAGAGTGAATAGTAGAGAGTCTGTATAGTAGAGAGTGAGTAGTAGAGAGTGTGTAGAAGAGAGTGTATAGTAGAGAGTGAATAGTAGAGAGTGAGTAGTAGAGAGTGTATAGTAGAGAGTGTATAGTAGAGAGTGAGTAGTAGAGAGTGTAGCAGAGAGTGTCTAGCAGTGAGTATTAGAGTGTATAGAGTAAGTAGTGCAGTGTAGTAGAGAGTCTGTATAGTAGAAAGTGAGTAGTAGAGAGTGTATAGTAGAGAGTGTATAGTAGAGAGTGAGCAGTAGAGAGTGTGTAGCAGGGAGTGAAGAGAGCGTGTAGCAGAGAGCATGTAGCAGAGAGCGTGTAGCAGAGAACGTGTAGCAGTGATTAATAGAGTGTAACAGAGTGTGTAGTAGAGAGTGTGTAACAGAGTGTGTAGCAGTGTGTGTACTAGAGAGTGTGTTGAGAGAGTGCATCATAGAGAGTGTATAGCAGAGTATATAGTAGAGAGTAGTAGAGAATGTACAGTAGAGTAATAGAATGTAGTAGTGGTGTGATTCAAGACAAATAAGAAGAAAATAGTGGTGAAAAAGGGTGACAGTGCCTCACGTAAGTAACACCATGGGAGTATGCAGATAGGCTCTCACCTGCAGACTCAGGTTCTCATCATCAGCAACTGCCAACTCATAACAGAAAAGTGTTGAAAAGTAAGGAAAAGAGACTGTGGTGAGTGAATAGTAGAGTAAAGAGTAGAGAGTGTGTAGTAGAGAGTGAGTAGTAGAGCGTGTGTAGAAGAGCGTGTGTAGAAGAGAGTGTGTAGAAGAGAGTGTAGAAAAGAGTGTGTAGAAGAGAGTGTGTAGAAGAGTGTGTGTAGTAAAGTAGAGGGTGTGTAGTAGAGAGTGTGTAAGAGAGTAGTGATTGTTGTATACAGTGAGTAGTAGAGAATACTAAAGTAGTGAGTGTGTAGTAGAGAGTGTGCAGAATAAAGTGCGCAGTAGAGAGTGTACAGTAGAGTGTGTAGTAGAAAGTGAGAGCGAGTAGTAGTGAGTTGAGTAGTAGAGAGTTGAGTAGTAGAGAGTGTAGGAAAGATTGTGTAGGAGAGAGTGTGGTAGACAGTGTGTAGTAGAGAGTGAGGAGAGTGAGTAGTAGAGTGTGTGTAGTAGAGTGTGTGTAATAGGGTGCGAGGTGTAAAGTGTGTAGCAGAGAGTGTGTAGCAGAGAGTGTGTAGCAGAGAGTATTAGAGTGTATAGAGTAAGAAGTATAAAGTATATAGTAGAGAGTGTATAGTAGAGAGTGTGTAGTAGACAGTCTGTATAATAGAGAGTGAGTAGTAGAGAGTGTATAGTAAAAGTGAGTAGTAGAGAGTGAGTAGTAGAGAGTGTATAGCAGAGTGTGTATTGTAGAGAGTGCATCATAGAGAGTAAATAGTAGAGAGTAGTAGAGAATGTGCAGTAGAGTGATAGAGTGTGTTAAGGATAAGCAGGTGTTCAGGGCTGAGTAGCATTAAACCTAACAAAAAGAAAAAAGCTTATCTGTGACCCAAAAACGCTAAATGTGGGCATGTGCTGTTGCAAAGTGCAATGCACAAATGAAACATGGTCTTTAAGTAAAACAGCACCAGCAATGCTAAAACGCTAGATGGGGTGAAAACACCTGTGAACTGTAAAGCAAAAATTGTAATTGCAATGCAAAAACAAACATGACATGCTAAATATTATTTTAAAGTTTGTTAAAAGATGTGCAAATATAAAATACAACTTTAGTTGAATTGTCATGTGAAAAGTAACTTACCGTGTTCCAGTAGCAGAAGCAGATGAACTTGCTGGATGTATACCGGATGGTCAGTCTGAACAAATTGCCGCAATGCCTGCTTTTCCTGTGTAAGTGCATGTGAAGGTATAAAAAAAGGTAGTTAGTTCAAGGATTACATAAAACAAAAAAAGTGTACACTGCTTGTTTCTGTTGCATGTAAAAGAAGTGCTGTTGTGTACGTTATTTTCTGGGTGTAAGACTTTGTGAAGGATGCAAAGTCTGCATAGGCAACTTGCGTGTATGTGCACGTGTTCAATTAGCGATGCACAAATAAGTCGAGTGGCAGAAATGCAATGGGAAATTTACAAATAAAACAATGTCTGCACAGCAAAAAGGATAGAAGCAGTTGTGCAGGGATGTTAATTGGTATGAAAAAGGAAATAAAAAAACATGATGGTAAAAGAGAACTCGCGCAATTGCTAAAAGTATGGAAGCTGTTGTGCAGGGATGTAAATTGAGATGAAAACGTGCAAAAAAGCATAATGGTAAAAGATAAGGTGTGCAGTGCTCCTAAAATGCTATAGGCGGTTGCGTAAGTTTCTAGAATGCAATGCACTAACTAGCATGGTGGTCAAAGACGACATACAACGTTTTTGGAACAGAAAAAAATTAAGGTCCCAAATCCACCCCCTGGTGGTGTGCTCCGAAAAGGTAGAAGGAGACAGCTTCTGGGGCACAGACAACCGCAACCAAGTTCTTCACAGGTGTTTACAGTACCACTTGCTCTTTTATGAGCTTTGGATGTTTCAACCCCCTTCTAAGAGTGCCTGCAATTCTAGTTTGCGCTATTTGGATAAAGGAATCACGGGCCATATTATCAAGTCAGGCGATACATTTATCGCCGCTTTAGTGGCAGAAAACCGCCGCTAAAGCGGCAATAATTTTATCGCCAGGCTTGATAATATGCCCCCACCTCCCTCCTGCCGACACCCCCAAAAAGCTACGAAGTGCTCAAAAATAAAAGGCTGGTATGTACGGTTGTAAAGCAGTTTGCCAAACTCAACCCAATGGACAAACAAAAGCTTTGTAAAGAGGGGTAAAATTAAGTTGCAGAATGTATCGTGCTACAAAGTACGTTGGGAAAATAAATGTAGTGTAAAATAAAATAAACAGCGCCACAAAAGTGCAAGGCTAGAGGCGTGTGTCTATGTTTTGCAAAGCGTACGATGGCAAAATAAACATAGTAAAGTAAAATATTCATATAGCGAGTCAGAAAGGCAGGAAGCGGTGTGTATGTAGGATAATTTGCTATATAGGCTAAAAGGTAAACTAGTACATAATACCAAAATATCTTTCCCAAGTAGTACTAAAGGGAAAAGTCTTCGCTAACGGAAGCAGTGTTTCACTGTACTAAAAAACAGAAATGTTAACAGACGTAGGCTAATCGTTCCTTTAACCTGACAACAGATAGAAGTTTGCAAATAATAAAGGGTACTTTGTTAGTGGTATGGAAACATAGTTCGAAAATAAACGCTGGGAAGAAAAAAAACGCGCTACGACTTATATAGTTTCAGTAAAAAGATGTGCAATAGACGCAGTCTAATTGTCGGTCCTACGGAAACAGAAAGAAGTATTGAAAGCAAGACCTACAAAACTATAAACACGTTCATAGTTAGATTGTTTCTATATAAAATGCACAACGGATAGAGGTGAATTGTTGGTGCCATGGAAACTGTTACAAGTATTGAAAGAAAGACCTACAAAACGATAAACACGTCCATAGTTAGATTGTTTCAATCTAAAATGCGCAACAGATACAGGTGAATTGTTGGTGCTATGGAAACTGTTACAAGTATTGAAAGCAAGACCTACAAAACGATAAACACGTCCATAGTTAAATTGTTTCAATATAAAATGCGCAACAGATACAGGCGAATTGTTGGTGCTATGGAAACTGTTACAAGAATCGAAAGAAAGACATAAAAATATAAACGCGTTCAGAGGTATCTTTCTTCAGTGTTAAAGATGGCACAGATGCAGGCTAATAGTCATATATAAACAGTCAAAAGTATTGAAAGCAAGTAAAATGTTATGATTAACATTGAGTAGAGACTATGTTAAAATACGTTAAGACAGCAACACGAAAAATTACTACAATTGCAATGTTAGTGGTAGACTTCCCGTTTTCTATTAACAGAAGTGGATCAGCTCACAAGGTATAAGGAAAGGCGCCCTTACAAGAAATGGTTCCACTGGTTGCAAACTCCTGCTTAAGGACACTGAAATGAAAAAAAGAGCAGTTACTTGACATGAATAACAAAAGAGGGCAACACTTGTTGTTTATAAACTGCATGTAGGTAAGATGTTGTTGTCTAGCCCTATGTTAATTTTTAGGTGGGAGCCTCCTTCAAAGGATGAAAAGGATGTCTAGGCGGGAGGTGATTGAGGTGTTAGTGGGGATGTGCGAGTCGCGTTGAAACTGAATGTGAAAGCGTGCATGTAATCCATGGTGTTGGTGTGAAAGCGATGTGCCTCCAAGTCGTCTGCCTTTGCAATTCGACGTTCCGCCTGTAAAAGAAAGAAAGAAAGAAAGAAAAAAACATTAGCAAAACAAACACAAATCGCTTACTTTACAGATGCTGGCAGAGCTGCATACATACCGCCGACAGCAGTCAGTCGTCGACGCTCGGTCCTTTCAACGCAACGCCTGAAAAAGAAAGAAAAAGACAAAAACATTAGCAAAAAAAACTAAGGCAACATGGCTTACCTTACAGATGCTGGCAGGGCTGCATACATACCGGCGACAGAAGTCGGTTGTCGCCGCTCGGTGCTTCCGACGGTCCCCCTGTAAAACAAAGCACAAAGGACATAAAAGATTAGTACAAACAAACTAAGACAACATCGCTTACCTTACAGATGCTGGCAGGGCTGCATACATACCGGCGACAGCAGTCAGTCGTCGCCGCTCTGTCCTTTCGACGGAACGCCTGTAAAAGAAAGAAAAAGACAAAAACATTAGTACAAACAAACTAAAACAACATCGCTTACCTTACAGATGCTGGCAGAGCTGCATACATACCCCCGACAGCAGTCAGTCGTCGACGCTCGGTCCTTTCGATGGAACGCCTGTAAAAGAAAGAAAAAGACAAAAACATTAGCAAACAAAACTAAGGCAACATCGCTTACCTTACAGATGCTGGCAGGGATGCATACATACCGGCGACAGCAGTCGGTCGTCCCCGCTCGGTGCTTCCGACGGTCCTCCTGTAAAAGAAAGCATAAAGGACATAAAAGATTAGTACGAACAAACTAAGGCAACATCGCTTACCTTACAGATGCTGGCAGGGCTGCATACATACCGGCTACAGCAGTCGGTCGTCGACGATCGGTGCTTCCGACGGTCCGCCTGTAAAAGAAAGCACAAAGGACAAAAACATTAGTACAAACAAACTAAGACAACATCGCTTACCTTACACATGCTGACTTGGCTGCATACATACCGACGTATGCACCCAGTTGTGGCGGCTCGTGCCTTACAACATCAGCTGCGGTCCGGCTAGAAAAAAGGACAAAACATTAGCAAAAAAAACAAAGGCAACATAGCTTACCTAAAGGTAACATCGCTAACCTTACATCTGCTGGCATGGCTGGCATCGCATTCCAAGTGCAAAAAAAACAAAAAAAAATTCCCAAAGCCTGCTAATGGAACAAACATAACAGTATAAACAAAAACAATTCAAAGCGTACTCTAAGCGTACCTGTAAGTAAAATAAGAAATAGACTTTAATGACAAGGGAATACGTGTAAATACAATTTAAAACAAAAAAAAAATGTGGCTTTCAGTTCTTTTACATTATTTTGTCCGGAACGTAGGATGTTGTTGTCTAGCCGTATGTTAATTCTTCGGTGGGAGCCTCCTTCAAAGGATGAAAGGGATATCTAGGCGACAGTTGATTAAATTGTTAGTTGGGATGTGCGAGTTGCATCGAAACTGAATGTGAAAGGATGCATGTAATAGATAGTGTGGGTGTGAACGGGATGTGGCTCCAAGTTGTCTGGCATTGCTCTAAAGTACTGTTGTTTCCCTGAAAGTGAAACGCAAGTATAACATACAGAAAATGAAGCATGCACCTCAAAAACACAAGCACATATCAAACAAAAAATATAATTAAAAAAGATAGAGAGGCCTACCTACCTTACCTTAAAGTAGCTGTGCGCCGCGCCTTTATTGTAAATGGTGGAACTTTCCGGAACGTCCGAATACACGCACATCCAACAGTAAAAGAAAGTACATTTACAATTCTGAAAAGCATATTCAAGACATTTACTACAAGCGCATCACGGAGGGAAAACACAATAAGAAATTAAAACAAAACATAAGCAGAATCGAGAGAAACAAACTGACTAATAATTTTACAACATTACATTTATAGGCAATTCATAGAAAATCTTACCTTAAAGTCGCTGTGCCCCCCCCGGTACCGTTAATTCTGGAACTCCCGTGAACATACCAGTGACCGCAGATTTGAGAATAAAAGAACATAGGTTACCATTCCCGAAAAGTATTTTGTAAGCCTTTACATAAAAACAACCCAATTTCACACTGCTGACCTTACCAAAAACCTAATCACTGACTCAAATAACAAAGCGATTTTTAAGAGATGAATAACTTAGGCGGAATCAAGAAATACATGGAAATGAAAACAAAACCTCACAGATAAAAGACCGCACTTTAACAAATCCGAAAAGCATATTCGAAACATTTACAACAACCCAATTACAGACAAAAAAAGTATAAGAAATTACATCGAAACAGCAGAAGAGAGAGAAACATACACATTAAATAATTTATCCAAAGTACATTTATAAGTAAAATATATCAAGAGTTCAAAGATACATTAGGCTTACCTTAAAGATGGGATGCGTCCCGCCAGGCCGCAACGTGAATTATGGAAATTTCCATAAGACAGCAATGCAGCAGATTCGACAAGAAATACGTACATTAACAATAACAAGCATATTCGCAACATTTAAACCAACACATAAAGAAACGTAAGCAGAGTGTAAAATAAAAATCCAATTGTAAGTTATCAAAATGTTATTTGAAATCTAAATATACACAAACACATACATTAAACACTTTCCGTTACGCTGCTATGCCACGCCCTTGTACCCTTATTTATGGGATTTTCCCGAAAATACCAATTGACGCAGATTCGACAATAAACGAATAAAAGTAAGCATAGTACAAAAAAACATGCATTAATAAGTGAGGGAAATGCAATATATAAACCAAATATATAAAAATAAAAGTGAGACATACATTGCAATTACAAACGCAAAGGGCAGACAACATAAAAACACACAAATTAATATCTAAACACAAAACGCAATCTCTAAACAAAATGTCTAACAACATGAAACATACATTAGGCTTACCTTAAAGTCGCAGCGTCAGTCCCGGCCGTCCCACGGTTTATGGATGTTTCAAGAGGATACATTGGCTGCGCACCGCCCTGCTGTACCCCTCGAAGTAAACATTAATAAAACATTCCAAATAACCAAACATACGTCATTGTAATGAATAAAAAAAGCTTGTACCTGTGTGTCCACGTGTTGCCAATGGATCGCTTCCTGGCGGTGCTTGTGAACAGTCCTAAAAAAAAGAACTCACACAAGTTAGGGACCCCAAAACATTGCAATTACAAACGCAAACAGAAGGCAACCGAAAAGTACGCATTCGTATTTTAACCAAAAACACAGAGTTAAACAAACAATAAAAAAACACATCTAACATCCAGTAGGCTTACCTTCGAGTGGCTGCGCCCCGCCCGGCCGTCCCGCGATGATGGAACTTACCAGAAGATACCAATGGCAGCAGATTCGACATGACATACGTAACTAAGTAACGACAACAAGCATTTTCGCAACATTGATAACACAATTACGAAGTAAACACCAACAATAACAATACAAAAGAAAAACGTAAGCATGCATCAATTATTTTGCAAAAACTACAAATATAAACAAAATATAAAAACAGGATCCATACATTAAACTGAGTACATTAAAAAATAATTATACATATAACCCAAGACACATCATTGTAAAACATACATTACACTTACCTTCGAGTGGCTGCGCCCCGCCCGGCCGTCCCGCGAATGATGGAACTTACCAGAAGATACCAATGGCAGCAGATTCGACATGACATGCGTAACTAAGTAACGACAACAAGCATATTAGCGAACATTGATAACACAATTACGAAGTAAACACCAACAACAAAAATACAAAAGAAACGTAAGAACGCAACAATTAATTTCCGAAAACTACAACTATAAACAAAATATATAAAAAAACAGGATACATACATTAAACTGACTACATTTTAAAACTAAATATACATATAAGCCAAGACACATCATTGCAAAACATACATTACACTTATCTTTGAGTGGCTGCGCCCCGCCCGGCCGTCCCGCGAATGATGGAACTTACCAGAAGATACCAATGGCAGCAGATTCGACATGACATTAACTAAGTAACGACAACAAGCATATTCGCAACATTGATAACACAATTACGAAGTAAACACCAACAATAGCAATACAAAAAGAAACGTAAGCACGCATGAATTAATTTCCGAAAAATACAAATATAAACAAAATATCTAAAAAAAACAGGGTACATACATTAACCTCTTCAGTGCCCCGCCCTTTCCCCGCCCTGTGCTGGGCGTTGCATTAGCGGGCAGGGTTCATGACGAGATAGTCTCGTCATGGGCACAGCGCAACCGCGCTCCATGACGAGACTATCTCGTCATGGGCACTGAAGGGGTTAAACTGACTACATTTAAAAAATAAATATAAATATTAGCCAAGACACAACATTGTAAAACATACATTACACTTACCTTCAAGTGGCTGCGCCCCGCCCGCCCGTCCCGCGAATGATGGAACTTACCAGAAGATATCAATGGCAGCAGATTCGACATGACATACGTAACTAAGTAACGACAACAAGCATTTTCACAACATTGATAACACAATTACGAAGTAAACACCAACAATAACAATACAAAAAGGAACGTAAGCACGCATCAATTAAATAAAAAACAGGATACAGACATTCAATTGACTAAATTTAAAAACGAAATATATAACAACGGCCTACATACATGACTTACCTTACATTGTCTGCGGCCCGCCCAGCTGTACCGCCTAGAAGTGGAAAACAATGCAAATAACCATAGAGACGTCATTGTAATTAATCATAAAAAAAATAGAGAACTTGTACCTGTGTTTCCACGTATTGGAAATCGGTCGCTTCGTGGTGTGCTTCGGAACAGTCCTGTAAAAAGAACACACACAAGTTAGGGACACAAAAACATAGCAATTACAACAAAAAGCAAATTAACAAAACCAACATCGCTTACCTTACAGATGCATGCAGGGCTGCATAGATACCGGCGACAGCAGTCGCTCGTCGCCGCTCGGTGCTTCCGACGGTCCGCCTGTAAGAGAAAGCACAAAGGACATAAAACATTAGTACAAACAAACTAAGATAACATCGCTTACCTTACAGATGCTGGCAGAGCTGCATACATACCGGCGACAGCAGTCGGTCGTCGACGATCGGTGCTTGCGACAGTCAGCCTCTAAGAGAAAGCACAAAGGACAGAAACATTAGTACAAACAAACGAAGACAACATCGCTTACCTTACAGATGCTGGCAGGGCTGCATACATACCGGCGACAGCAGTCGGTCGTCGGCGATCGGTCACTCCAATGGTACCCCTGTAAAAGAAAGCACAAAGGACATAAAACATTAGTACAAACAAACTAAGACAACATTGCTTACCTTACAGATGCTGGCAGGGCTGCATACATACCGGTGACAGCAGTCGGTCGTCGACGATCGGTGCTTCCGACGGTCAGCCTCTAAGAGAAAGCACAAAGGACAAAAACATTAGTACAAACAAACGAAGACAACATCGCTTACCTTACAGATGCTGGCAGGGCTGCATACATACCGGCGACAGCAGTCGGTCGTCGGCGATCGGTCACTCCAATGGTACCCCTGTAAAAGAAAGCACAAAGGACATAAAACATTAGTACAAACAAACTAAGACAACATTGCTTACCTTACAGATGCTGGCAGGGCTGCATACATACCGGTGACAGCAGTCGGTCGTCGACGATCGGTGCTTCCGACGGTCAGCCTCTAAGAGAAAGCACAAAGGACAAAAACATTAGTACAAACAAACGAAGACAACATCGCTTACCTTACAGATGCTGGCAGGGCTGCATACATACCGGCGACAGCAGTTGGTCGTCGACGATCGGTCACTCCGACGGTACCCCTGTAAAAGAAAGCACAAAGGACATAAAACATTAATACAAACAAACTAAGACAACATTGCTTACCTTACAAATGCTGGCAGGGCTGCATACATACCGGCGACAGCAGTCGGTCGTCGACGATCGGTGCTTCCGACGGTCAGCCTCTAAAGAAAGCACAAAGGACAAAACCATTAGTACAAACAAACTAAGACAACATCGCTTACCTTACAGATGCTGGCAGGGCTGCATACATACCGGCGACAGCAGTCGGTCGTCGACGATCGGTGCTTCCGACGGTCAGCCTCTAAGGGAAAGCACAAAGGACAAAAACATTAGTACAAACAAAGTAAGACAACATCGCTTACCTTCAATATCCGAAAAGCACACAGTAGAAAACAGGAATACGTCCGCCTGAAAACAAACAACAAAAGAAAGTGAATAAGAACATCCCCCCCAAAAATTCCTGGAACCAATAAAAAAAGAGTAAACACGCCCAGATAGAAAACAAATCGTTTACCACAAACATAAAGCAAACAAGCCAGTCCAAATGGGACGGCTCTAAAAGCGAAAAGTGTACGTCACGAAATGCTCCTTTCCAATGGCTGGCCACCGTTTAACATAAACGGTGACGCCAGCCAATGGAAAGGAGGGGTGGGGCTTACAGCCCACTAGAGAAATCTAACCTAAAACGTTAAATCTCGCCAGCGAGACTGCGCATGTCTGCGCAGCCTACGCTAGCCGAGACCTAAAAAGGGCCGCAGGGAAGGTGATGCATCAGTTCCTTGCTCCAGGGGAGGTGGTGCGTAGGTTCCTTTCTGCTGCGCAGGGGAGGTTATGTGTCGGTTCCTTACTGGAGAGGAGGTGATGAGTTTGTTTCTTACTGTGTGGGGAGGTGATGTGTTGGTTTCTTACAACATCCCCCGATGATGCGACAGACCTGGTGCCTCGATGTGATGCGACGATCCGGGACGATGCGTGGGTTCTTGCAGCCGCACAGCAGGGCTTGCGTCAGAAACGGTGCAGTGATCTCGGACTTCGGAGATCGTTGCACTCGATGCAGGGTGCAGCGATCACTTGAGCCGCGGGCAGGCACTGCGATGATTTCTTCAGCAGTGCTTCGGAAACGGGTGCGGATGCGTCACGCTTCTTGTTGTTGTGTTGCTTTTCCAGCTCCCAACAGCCAGAAAAACCTCCAGAGGCCCAGAACAGCTTCAGGCACCTCTTGGCAGGTCAGAACTCCCAGCAAGGAAGTTCAGGGGAGCTGGGGTTGAAGTATTTGTGTCCCTGAGACTTCAGAACAGGAGGCAAGCTCTTCTTCAAGGACTTGGAGATCTTCCTCAAGCAGGGACACAGCAAACAGCAAAGTACTTTTCCCTTTCCTTGGCAGAAAGTAGCCACTGCAAGCCAACCCTAGAAAACAAATAGCACTGGGACAGTTTTCCTCCTTAGTTTATCCAGCTCTTCTCCTTGGCAAAGGTTCCTCTTGATTTCCTAGATCTGAGGCCCCACTTTTTATACAGTAAATCGCCTTGTTCTGTCCTGGCCCAGGGCTCTGAGCCCAGTTCAACCCAGTTCTGGGGGGCACTTTGCGAGTGCATAACAACCTCCATTGTCAGTGTGAGCCCTGGCTTCAGACACACCACAGGGGGCGCAGCCATCATTGTGGAAGGCAGGCACAGCCCTATTCAGGTGCAGGTGCAGGTGCCTCCCACCACTCCAAATGCAGATCAGGCCTATTCAGCAAGCACTGATCCATCCAGACTCTCTGGAGCGACAGCACATCCCCAGCCCCTGTCACTCCAAAGCTAGACAGTCAATACACATCCCAGCAGAGGCACATGGGATGGCTAAGCAAGGAAATACCTACTTTCTAAAAGTGGTATTTTCATACACAGAATGTAAAAATCACCCTCACTAAAAGATGCATTTTAACATTCTGATTTCAGGCATACTAAACTTTATTTTCCCATCTGGTTCCCAGGGACAGTTATGCTTATAAGACGTTATAAGCAAACTCCCCATTCTATCCTGCGGAACCAGATAACCTTACCATAGTGAAAAACAAAATTGGCAGTTTTTCACTATCAGGACATGCCACACACATCAGGGCATGTCCTACCTTTCACATTCACTGCACCCTGCCCACAGGGGTGCCTTGGGCCTATCTTAAGGGTGACTAACATGTTAGAAAAGGGAAGGTTAAGGCCTGGCAAGTCGGGTCACTTGCCAACTCGACATAGCAGTACTAGACTGCACACAGGCTTTGCAATGGCAGGCCTGAGTTACATTTACAGGCTGCTTATGTGGGTGGCAGAATCAGTGCTGCAGGCCCACTAGCAGCATTTGATTTACAGGCCCTGGACACACACAGTGCACTGTACTAGGGACTGACTAGTAAATCAAATCAGCCAATTATGGAAAACCCCGATCCATACATACAATTTACAGGGAGATCATATGCACTTTAGCACTAATCAGCAGTGGTAAAACGTCATAAAACCAACCAAAACAGGTTAGAAACAGAAGGCCACAAAGTAAAAAATTTGATGATAAGCCCGCTGTAAAAGCCAGGTCTAACACCAAGGCTCTATGTCTGGGCCCATTCCCCATATAAGGGAGACTAGTACAGAGTCGAGGTCTTTGAATATTTTCTGCGGTATTCAGACCGGGAGAGTATTGAAAAAATATAACAGCCGAGGTAGCGCCACCATTTTTAGAAGAGCTATTCGGCCTGCTACAGATAATGGCAGGGTCTTCCAGAAGTGCATGTGGGATCAAAGAGTTTGGATGGCACGCCCTGTGTTGCCTTCTAGTAGTTGCAGGTGATCATGATAGACTTTGACCCCCAGGTACGCCAGACTTTGAGGCTCCCACTGCAACCTCTCCAGTACCTCCGGTGGGGCATCATGGTGTCATCAAAAAGAGCCTGGATTTCTGCCAATTCACTTTTAATCCAGATAGAATTCAGAAGTGGTCCATCATGGACCCAGACCCTTCCAAAACCTCTTAAGTGCAGCGGAGGTGATCTGCATATAGCGCTATCCAGTGCGGATGTCCCTTAAAGGCAAATCCCTGGTACGCTCGTACCAGTCACGCATAACCAGCTAGAGGTCCCATGGACATTTCTTGTTCCCCATATTGGATTTTTGTCATTTTGGTGACATTTTGCTTACCCTATTGTTCTAATTTGGGTTGAGATTTTTATTGTTTTGTTTTATTGTTTTATTACTATTTGGACACTGCATAAATACTTTACACGTTGCCCTAAGTTAAGCTTATCTGCTCGATGCCGTAGCTACTAGGGGACTGATCTCAGGTTAATTTTGTGACTTGTGACGGTTCACTCCAGCAACGGTAGTGAATGCTCCATTTGGTATGGCGTCTCCTACACTAGATAATATTACTCCAATTACTTACAGGGACTGTCACAGCTTCACCACGCATGGTGTTGCTGGGTCACTTGTTTACATGCATCGTTTTGGCACCAGTGTGGTAATTGCAGATAAGCTCACTACAAAAAGAATTACTCAGGTGTTCAGGGACTGGGAAGATACATATCTGCGCGAGATGAAAGTGCTGACTTGGAAGACAGCTTTCCAGATGGCTCTCACAAGGGTTAAGATAGTGAGTGACAACCTTGCGGAGAAGTTAATCAAATTCTATCTCTACTCAAGAGATACACAAAGTTCATGCAACAAGTATTAAATTGCTGCCGCCTTAATCAATGGTTTCTCGGGTGTTTTTCGGGGTACCAAATTCCAACGCAGAGTGAGTGCTACATGTGCTGTATGTGTAGGGGGCAGTCAGCTACTATCTAGAAAGAAAAGATCTCTATGGCCTCGGACGCAACTGCGAGTGGCCTTTAGTCATCAACTGATGGGAAAGGTTGTGGCAAGGACACCCTTGTCAGCGGACTCGTAAACTGCATTACATTTGCTTCTGAGAAAGGGCTGTATTTGAGAATATCGTTAACAAATTATCATCTGAGATAAATATTGTTTCCTAAATATGAATGACAAAGATATTGTCCTGTTTGGTGTGCATTTTCTAATGTTAAATCTGAAGGGTGATATTTTTGTAAATGATACTCAAGACACAATATTTCTGACAGACAATATTTAGTTCATCATGTTTTGTTAACATACTCCAGAAGGCAGAGCAACAGTTTAAAACTATGCCTCGTTAGTTTGTGGCTTTTGGCCAGCCTGTCCAAGGACCAGTGGTGCTGGAACTAGGGTTGTGGCAGGCACTGCTGCTTACCTAGATGGACTGTAATTAGGTCAACATAACAACATAACAAAAAGGCATTTTAAAGTATACCTTTCATGTAATGGGCACTCGTATCAGAAGAGTTAAAGCAACTGTTCCTACAAACTACTGCTATTTCGTCATAATGTAGATCTGTGTTTACATTGAACTTTCTGTAAGGTAGGGGCCTTTTATTAGGTGCCCTTATTGTTTTAGTTCAGGAATGGGAAAAAGGAGGAGGCCGAAGCTACGTGTGAACCTTTGCTGCTTTACTTTCTACACTTTACAAACGTACATAAGGCAAACAAAACTCATTTTTAAATTCCATTGTTTTATGGCATTAGAAGTTATCATTCCACCTTTTTTTATTTCATTGGCAAGCACCCCCACTCTGAAAATTGTTCCACTCTTAGCCCCTGCAGCGCCGCCAATGACATTGATGGGGCCGAGATTCCACCTATAAATTACTTTGGAACACTCTCTGGCGGATGGACCGTTGGTTCCTGTTTGGCAGTGTAGAGGAAGAGATATAAAGAAACACTATTTACAACAAAATTTGTGGGCCCAATAATTCACGAATCTCAAGGATCACAGACTCCAATTTCCAAGTTAATTGATTTATTACAACGCCAAAAATAGTTGGACATACAGACACCTCAAAACGAGGTTGTAGAAATACATCGGAACTAATACAAAACCAAACCTACAGGCAAAGTTTACTCGCTGAAGCATAAACAGAATGACAACTTCCAGAAACAGAACGCAGGCAATAAGTGCCCCCACGTCTATGTCAGACTTCATCACAGGTTCACAAATGAAAAGCATTAATCTATCCCTACTCTATCACTAAAGTGGCTTCCCTACTTAGCATTTTCTCCCAGACAAGTTAGGAAATAGGTAAAGGTGTCCGCGCGTGAAGACTCCCTAAGAAGTACACTCACGTTGTATGGGTCAAGTAGCGCAAGCTACGGAGCTTGTTCTAAGATGCTGCTCTTCTCCTTGTGTCTCCCACTCTTCTCCTAACTCAACCCCCGGGACACAATCCCTAATTCAAACTTACAAATCACAAAACATGCCAATTCGGGTCTCCTTATCGACCCGTCCCACTGGGCATCTTCTCATAGGTGAATTTCCATTCCACCTCTGCTCTCCCAGCTCCTGGCGCAATGACCTTGCTTCCCAGGCCTGTTCCAATGAAAAAGAACACTGTCTCCCAATATCAGCTTCTCATAAGCTCATTGTATCCATTGCTTCTCCAAACCTAACTCCTAAAACAAAAGCGTTATTCTAACGAACAAAGACGAATTCACCACCTGCAACGGAAAATAGTGAGAAAGAACAACTAAATATGCATATGAAATTCAAACCTACACGTTAACCCCTCTAGAGAGCGACCAGGGTAAAGCACATTTTCAGGCCTACAGGAATCAGGCAACATAAGAAAATGGCATACAAGCCTCACGAAATTACATGGGCACATCAAATGCGTGAATAACTGTAAGTAGCCTACACAATTTGTTACATGTTAGGCTTTTAGCTGAGCACAACTATTCTATAGTGCAAACATCTTTCACATTCACGTAAATACAACTATAACACAACACTTTCATGTTATTACTGTACATTTCTAACACCATTATTTAATACGACAAAAGAATAAATGCATGTGCAACCTACTAATGATTATAATGCACCCCTACAAATTAAAGAGCACATGTGCGCTCTATCTTAAAAAAAAAAATTATAAATTCTTTTTATTGAAGATTAAGTACAGAAAAATAACAATTAGCAGCAGGCGGGCACAGTGCAAGTATACATAATTAGTTATATCTTAACAATAGACCAACAGCTTCAAAGCAATCACTACAATGTCAATAATGATGTGAACGTCCATCGCTCAAGTCTCCGAGATGCTGCAAGGAAGAATCATTAAATGATGTACAAAGCATACCTCTGCTTTTATTCCAAGCCCCCAGATTTTTGTCCATTTTGTTGGGCAACCTTTCCCTTCGTATGTCACTCCCTCCGCATGCATGCACTAATCCATATCTGCTTCCCACTCTCGCACTTTGGGCCGAGTCCCACCTTTCCAAGTTTTAGCTATATCGCGTTTTGCCACTATGCATCCCAGAGAGACCCAAGTTTTCTCGCTGGTTGTCAGATCGGTTGGATCCCATATGTTAAGGAGACACCAACGGGGTGAGATCTCCATTGTTTTCCCACAGGTTTCCAACATTTTGTGAGTTATTTTTCCCCAGTATAGCTGGAGGATGGGACAATCCCACCACTGATGTAAGTAAGTTCCTTCTTTGCCACACCACCTAGGGCATAGCGAGTTACTCAGGGCCCCATCTTCCCCAGGACCACACTGGTGTAGTATCTTCTACGTACGAAAATGAGTTGGACCCACTTAAATCTAGAACGAATCGCAACCTCACTGGGGGAAGCAAGCGCTTCTAGGCATTCGTCATCACTCATTTCACCTATGTCGTCCACCCTCTTATCACGTGTTTTCGCCCCTTTGTCAGGTGTATTATTAAGGATCTTTCTATAGGTCAGAATGATTGCTTTTTCCTTAAGATAGTCGTCTAGGAGTCTATCCTCCAAGGTCGACAATGCTGGAAGATCTATATCTTTGGGGATTGCTTTATATAATGCATTATGGACCTTAAGGTATCGGAAGGCCTCCCTTGTGTTTAAATCGTTCTATCAACATTATTGACACAAATACTACCATCACACTCCTACAAGTGTGACAATGCAGGCTATTAAATGGCCACCCAAAGCTATAAGAATGGCATGAGTGGCAGGTATTAGTCTTTTTTAATGTATTCTGAACTATTATACAACAGTTATTCTCATCTAAAAAATCAAATAAAACAGCAGCACCATGTGGCAGACTGTCAAAACTGTAGGTGTTGACAATTAAGTGCAGGTGCCGAGCACAGGAAACCACCAGCTCAAATTAAGTACTGAGTCTATGCCAACTGAGGGATAACTCTGCAATTCCCACTTGGCGAAGGATTAGTCAGCTGTGCACAGCAGCACTGCTGTCTGTGACCAGTGAGCTTTTGGCTTGTTGCACCCGTCTGTGGCATGGTTTTAGTCTAATTCCTGTTCCGGTGTGACTTGGACTCTGCACTGGATGATTGCATCGGCAGACAGACCTTGTTATTGACGCATTTACCTGCGAAGATACAAGTTGTAGAGAAAGGTAGAAGCAGGGAGAGCTGGAGGAGTTTCTAGTTGGAAACCCTCAGTGCTTTCCTTGTTAGTTCCCTCTGATTAATCTAGGTGTGAAGCATAAATCAACTTTTTATGTATATTATTGACGGGTCTCCCTTTCCTTTTTAATGCATAGTTCTGGTCATTGAGACAATTTTAGCTATCTCGTCCGACAATTGTTTTTCAAAAACATTCATACGTAATATACATATGCAAAGGAGCTTTTGGTCAGCAGGATTCATCAATTGGTCTGTTGAATTGTCATTCAACCACCACACCATATAGCATGGGTCAAGGGTCAGCCCTCTTTATCCATTTGCTCCCTTCACTTTCAGTGACTGCACAAAGGTTTTGCTAATTATTTTCATCCAGTTAAAATGTAAAAAGCACACTTGAAAGATCTTTATAATGAGCTATTTTTATTTTTGCATATAATCTTTAAAAAAGGCAGAGATTTAATTTGTATGCAATTCAGCTTCCAAATGGATGGAGATTTATTTCCTTACTGCTTTTACAGTTGCTATTATAAATTGTTTATGTGACACTGTGACATTGTAGCTGCCTGCAATTTGAGTGATTTGTTGGTTGATGACTTCTTCTCGTCACCTTCATAAAAAGTAATGGTAAAATGCAATGGCATAATTTAAAGACTTGAGACTGGATCTAGAGTTTGGCTGTCAGGGTGACAGAGGACATTATGTCCACCTCCCTGACAGACTACTATCTGACATATTTAGAGATCATCACTGGCCCAGTGGTTATTGCTATACTCTGAGGTACAAAAAGGCTTTGTGGTCAGCCGTAATCAGTTTTGATGGCCATTAACCCCTTCGATGCTCATGACGGAACGGTTCCGTCATGAGCATCGGTTGGGCTGTGCTCATGACGGAACCGTTCCGTCATGAGGACAGCCCCCGGGGGAAGCGCTGGCGCTCCCCCCCTTGTGCAGCGATCTTCACCCCCTTTACGGGGGTGGCAGCGGAAGACCTTCCGCTGCCACCCCCGAGCCCCCCCGAGCCCCCCCACGCTTTCTGATGACGTCAGCGCGCACAGCGCGCGCCGGCGTCATCAGGAAGCGTTGGACGCGCTGGAATCCATTTCTTCCAGCGCGTCCAAGGGAGCAGAGGTAGGTTTTTGTAGTCCGGTGGGGGCCGCGGCGGTGAAATCTGTAGTATTGAGGCATCGGGGGAGAGGAAAGAGTATTTCCTCTCCCCCGATGTCTCAATACAGGGCATTCCTGCTCCACGATCGCGCACAGCGTCGCGATCGTGGAGTAGGGATGCCCCACTAGACACCAGGGATTTGGTATTTCGAATTTGGGAAGCGACCCCTTAGGCAAGGGTCGCTTCCTTGGGGATAAAAATTTGGCGAAGTCTTTTCTGCCCCCCCTGGGGGCAGATCGGTCCGCTTTCTGCGCGTTTCTGCCCCCAGGGGGGGGCAGAAAAGCCCACTAGACACCAGGGATGTCGTTTTTACTATGTAGGAAGCGACCCCTTAGGCAAGGGTCGCTTCCTTGGGGGCCACATTTTTGGAAGTCTTTTCTGCCCCCCCTGGGGGCAGATCGGTCCGCTTTCTGCGCGTTTCTGCCCCCAGGGGGGGGCAGAAAAGCCCACTAGACACCAGGGATGTCGTTTATGCTATGTAGGAAGCGACCCCTTAGGCAAGGGTCGCTTCCTTGGGGGGCCCAATAATTTGAACACTTTTCTGCCCCCCCTGGGGGCAGATCGGTCTTCTTTCTGCCCGTTTCTGCCCCCAGGGGGGGCAGAAAAGCCCACTAGACACCAGGGATGTCTATTTCGTTATGTAGGAAGCGACCCCTTGGGCAAGGGTCACTTCCTAGGGTGGTAAAGTGATTAGAAGACTTTTCTGCCCCCCCTGGGGGCAGATCGGTCGTCTTTCTGCCCGTTTCTGCCCCCAGGGGGGGCAGAAAAGCCCACTAGACACCAGGGATGTCTTTTTCTTTATGTAGGAAGCGACCCCTTGGGCAAGGGTCGCTTCCTTTGCGGCCTAATTTTTTAGAATACTTTTCTGCCCCCCCTGGGGGCAGATTGGTCGTCTTTCTGTCCGTTTCTGCTCCTAGGGGGGGGGGCAGAAAAGCCCACTAGACACCAGGGATATAAATATTATTGTAGGAAGCGACCCCTTGGGCAAGGGTCGCTTCCTTGGGCCCCTAAATGTTTTGAAGACTTTTCTGCCCCCTCTGTGGGCAGATCGGTTTTATTTTTTTGCCGTTTCTGCTCCCATTGGGGGCAGAAAAGCCCACTAGACACCAGGGAATTAGTTCAATTAGAAATAGAAGTGACCCCTCGCTTCCAGGGTGCAATTTGTTATATGTATTTGGCTCACCTGCCCCGGGACTGAATAGCCTTTTTTTTCCTGCTGTTTTTTGCCTGACCTGGCACACAAACCGATTGACCATTTGGGTAGTGACATGGCATGTTATAATGTTTATTGTTATATTTTTTGTGATTTCCAATTGTAATGTTTTTTTTGTTTACTTTTTTGTTCTAGGTGAAGGCTTTTCTTCTGTTCACGTTGACGTTGTGGTTCTGGTGGTTTTGCTGTTTGTGTAGTTTGGTAAGAGACTGTTTTTTTGTACAATGCAAATGTGTTTGATTTCTCTGCCTGTTTTTTTTTGCAAATGGTGTAATAATAGCAGTATGTTTGGTTTTTGAGTTTCAAAAACTTTTTGCATTGGTGCACGATGTGTATTTTGTTGTCTTGTGAGTAATTTGTTTTTTTTTCTTCTTTCTAGTTTGATATCGTTGGTCTTTGCTGTGTCACTGCAGAGTTTGTTTCTGGTGAGTGCAGCTGTCTCGTTTGGTTTTGGATTGTATAGTTTTTGAGTACATTGATCTTATTGATATAAGGTACACATTTCTTTACTTACTTGGTTTGCACATTGTTGGTTGTTGTTGACTTGTTTGTGCAGTCTTCTATCTTAGTAGGTATAATGGCTAGCCGCAGGATGACTGCTCAGCAGGTTGTTGGTTTGCTGTTTGAGTCTTCCTCTGATATTGGGTCAGAGACTGACTCTGCTTCTGAGGGAGAGGGGGCAGGGGACGATTCTGGCAGTGAGTTTTCTCTCCGTATGGGGTCATCGGATGATGAAGATACTCTTAGTGCGGATGAAGTGCCTGTGTTAGAGGAGGAGACTGATGTGCCGATAGTGCGGCAAGAGGCATCTGGGCTGCAGCCTGCGGCTGCAAGGCTTCCCGTTGGTGTAGTGCGGCAAGAGACATCTGGGCTGCAGGCTGGGACTGCAAGGCTTCCCGTTGGTGTAGTGCGGCAAGAGGCATCTGGGCTGCAGGCTGGGGCTGCAAGCCTTTCCGTTGGTGTAGTGCGGCAAGAGACATCTGGGCTGCAGGCTGGGGCTGCAAGTCTTCCCGTTGAAAGTGATGACCTCTGGGTTGCCCCTGGCATGGTGCAGCCGGAATTTCCTGAGTTTACTGGTGTTCCAGGGTCTAGAGTGAATACCGAGAACTTTTTGCCTGTAAATTTTTTTCAGTTGTTTATGGACGATGTGTTTTTGGCAGAGATTGTTGAGCAGACTAATTTGTATGCCGAACAGTTTTTGAGGGACAACAGTGCCAGTCTTAAGCCACACTCTAGAGCTACCCGGTGGACTCCCACAAATGTTGAAGAGATGAAGAAGTTCTTGGGTTTAACTTTTTTGATGGGCTTGCTAAGGAAGCCATCATTGGCTTCATATTGGTCTAGCAGTCCCTTGATGGCAACGTCTATTTTTCCGGCAGTCATGAGTCGTGACAGGTATTTGCTTCTGCTTCGGATGATG
Organism: Triturus cristatus; assembly: GCF_964204655.1. Taxonomy (NCBI): domain Eukaryota; kingdom Metazoa; phylum Chordata; class Amphibia; order Caudata; family Salamandridae; genus Triturus; species Triturus cristatus. The sequence goes on along the minus strand of NC_140586.1, from coordinate 78,531,258 downwards.
CACTTTGTTGATAATGGTTTAGCGTTGCCACGAGATCACCCTGATTGTGACCGTCTTTTTAAGATTAGGCCTGTCCTTGATCACTTTGTTGATCGATTTTCTGAGATTTATGCCCCTGGTAGAGAAATTGCAGTGGATGAGTCTTTGGTGTTGTTCAAGGGCCGCTTGGTTTTTAGGCAATACATTCCTAGTAAGAGGGCACGCTATGGAATAAAGCTGTATATGCTGTGTGACAGTAGGACTGGATATGTCTCTAATTTCAGGGTGTACACCGGTAAGGAATCTAGGTTTAACCTCCCTGGTTGTCCGTCCACTTTTGGAGTGACTGAGAAAATTGTTTGGGAACTTGTAGAGGATTTTTTAACAAAGGCCACCATTTATATGTAGATAACTTCTACACTGGTGTACGGTTGTTCAGGGAATTGGCCAAAGTGGACACTTTTGCTTGTGGCACAGTCCGCTGTAACCGTAAAGGTTTTCCGAAAGAACTTGTTTGTCAAAAGCTTGTGCGGGGACAGTGCAGTGCGTTGCGTTGCCAGGAGCTTCTTGCTGTGAAGTTTACAGACAGGAGAGATGTCTACATGCTGACTTCCATCCATGATGAAAGCACTGCACCTGTGACTGTTTGGGGTCAGGTCGCTGAAGCGCGCAAACCTGTATGTGTTTTAGACTATAATAGGTACATGGGTGGTGTTGACAGAGTAGATCAGAGGTTGGAACCTTACACTGCTCTTCGTAAGGCTTACATTTGGTACAAGAAGTTGGCTATCCATCTTTTCCACTTGGCAATGTTTAATGCTTTTGTTGTGTTCCAGGATTCTTGCCCTGAGTCAAAGATGACTTTTGCTAAGTTTCAGGAGTCTGTAATAGGCAGCCTTGTTGTAGTGGAACAGGCAAGTGTTCCTAGAGTTGGACTGGTGGAGGATGTTGCTAGATTGAAAGAACGCCACTTTCCAGATCACATTCCTCCCACACCCGCAAAAGATTTTCCCAGTAGGAGATGTAGAGTCTGTTGGCGAAGAGGTTTGCGGAAGGAGAGTCGTATGTACTGCCCCGATTGTCCCTCTCATCCTGCACTGTGTCTCTCTGCTTGTTTCCGAGCGTACCACACGCGTAAAAACTTCTGGGAAGATTCATGAGTGGTAAAGTGAACTGCCTGGTCTGTATTCTTTGGAAAATATGATTCTGTTTCAAGGTTGGTGTTAGTGCAATGTATTTAGTTGCTGATTTTCTGTTAGAAGATTTGTTTCTATTTGCAATTTGTTTGTGTTTTTATTTTTTTCTAAAAAAATCCAAAATGTGATGGCGGTGTGTGTAGGCTTGCGCTTGGCTGTTGGTGTGTGTGGACTGGCACTTGGTTGGTGGTGTGCGTGGAATGGTGCTTGGCTGACGGTGTGCGTGGACTGGCGGTGTGCATGGACTGGCGGTGTGCGTGGACTGGTGCGTGGCTGGTGGTGTGCGTGGAATGGTGCTTGGCTGGCGGTGTGCGTGGACTGGTGCGTGGCTGGTGGTGTGCGTGGAATGGTGCTTGGCTGGCGGTGTGCGTGGAATGGTGCTTGGCTGGTGGTGTGCGTGGAATGGTGTTTGGCTGGCGGTGTGCGTGGACTGGTACTTGGCTGGCGGTGTGTGTGGACTGGTGGTGTGTGCGGACTGGTGTTTGGCTGGTGGTGTCCGTGGACTGGAGCTTGGCTGGTGGTGTCCGTGGACTGGAGCTTGTCTGGTGGTGTGTGTGGACTGGAGCTTGGCTGGCGGTGTGCGTGGAATGGTGCTTGTCTGGTGGTGTCCGTGGACTGGAGCTTGGCTGGCGGTGTAGGTGGATTGGCGATTGGCTGCCGGTGTGCCTGGACTGGCGATTGGATGGCGGTGTGCCTGGACTGGCGCTTGGCTAGCGGTGTGCGTGGACTGGCGTTTGGCTAGCGGTGTGTGTCGACTGGTGCTTGGCTGGCTGTGTGTGAGTAGTGACTTTCTGCTGGTCACTACACACACTGCTAGCTGAGTGCCACTCCACGCAATCCTTCAGCCTGTGTAGTTGCTGTGTCTGGATTGTGGGCGTGTGAAAGTGATGGGCCCTTGAATGGCGCTGTGTGCTGGTGTGAGTTTTGTTATGTGATGGGCCCGCGGCTGGCGGTGTGAATGGTTTTGTATGTCTCACACGTATGAAAGGTGTATGAATGGCCTGTAAAGAGGTTGGTGCCTTGTCGTGCCTTTACAGCTCACGAGCTGTGAGTCAATGGTTCAGTTTCTTGCCCTTTCAATTATTACCAGTGCATTTCATGTTTTGTGAAATCACTTGGTAATACAATTGTATCTACTGAACCATCACTCACCCTCGTGCCAAATCCAACCAGTATGTGTGTGTGCTTGCGTGTTAGATGACTGTGCAGTAATATTTGTCTTTCTGAAGCAGGGTGTACCTTGTCCCTTTTTGGTGATTTTTGTACTGTGTTGCTTTTGTACCTGGTGGTGCGAATGGTCTTGTTTGTATCACGTATGAAAGGTGTGTGAATGGCCTGTAAAGCAGTTGGTGCCTTGACGTGGCTTTACAGCTCACGAGCTGCAAGTCATTGGTTTGGTTTTTTGTGAATTTAATTATTGACAGTGCATTTCATTTTTGTGAAATCTCTTGTTAATAAAATTTAATACACTGAACCATGACTTGCCCTCGTGCCAAATCCAACCAGTATGTGTGTGTGTTTGAGGAATAGATGGTTGTGCAGGAATCTTTGTCTTTTGTTTCTCTGCCAAGGTACACTTTCCATGTAAGAATAACCCACCAACTGTAGATATTGTCGAAAACCCTTGGGAGTTCATGGTGATGTCTCTCTAGTGATTTGAAAAATATTTTTTATCCCCATTGTCCTGTAAACCTCAAATTGTCTGCCACATTTTCTTTGCAGTATTATTCCTAAATTCTCACGCTGTAGTAACAATAGGTAATCTGGTTTTGCAAGGGGGGTTACTTTGGTTTTTTGCCCAGGGCTCGGCGGCCATCTAGGGAAACCTTTCCAACCCACGCATTTCTGAAAACTAGACACCCGGCGGCTTCCAGGGAGGTATGGCTTGCGTGGATCCCCCAACGTTTCCTTACCCAGAATCCCCTGCAATCCTCATTTTTTGCCCAAAAAATCACTTTTTTCACACATTTTGGGGTGGGAAAGTAGTGGCATCACCGGGCTCACACAAATTTACCACCACCCAGCATTCCCCCAGGTCTCCCGGTAAAAATGGTGCCTCACTTGTGTGGGAGGCCCAAGTACCCGCGGCAGGCAAGGGCCCCAAACGTAGTGAGGCGACATCAAGATGGCCTATCGCCAAACCACCTGGTTTTGCAAGGGGGGTCACTTTGGTTTTTGGCCCGGTGCGCGGCGGCCATCTAGGGAAACCTACCAAACCCAGGCATTTTTGAAAACTAGACACCCGGCGGCTTCCAGGGAGGTATGGCTTGCGTGGATCCCCCAACGTTTCCTTACCCAGAATCCCCTGCAAACCTCATTTTTTGCTCAAAAAATCACTTTTTTCACACATTTTGGGGTGGGAAAGTAGTGGCATCACCGGGCTCACACAAATTTACCACCACCCAGCGTTCCCCCAGGTCTCCCGGTAAAAATGGTGCCTCACTTGTGTGGGAGGCCCAAGTACCCGCGGCAGGCAAGGGCCCAAAACGTAGTGAGGCGACATCAAGATGGCCTATCGCCAAAACACCTGGTTTTGCAAGGGGGGTCACTTTGGTTTTTGGCCCGGTGCGCGGCGGCCATCTAGGGAAACCTACCAAATCCAGGCATTTCTGAAAACTAGACACCCGGCGGCTTCCAGGGAGGTATGGCTTGCGTGGATCCCCCAACGTTTCCTTACCCAGAATCCCCTGCAAACCTCATTTTTCGCTCAAAAAATTACTTTTTTCACACATTTTGGGGTGGGAAAGTAGTGGCATCACCGGGCTCACACAAATTTACCACCACCCAGCATTCCCCCAGGTCTCCCGGTAAAAATGGTGCCTCACTTGTGTGGGAGGCCCAAGTACCCGCGGCAGGCAAGGGCCCCAAACGTAGTGAGGTGACATCAAAATGGCCTATCGCCAAACCACCTGGTTTTGCAAGGGGGGTCACTTTGGTTTTTGGCCCGGTGCGCGGCGGCCATCTAGGGAAACCTAGCAAACCCAGGCATTTTTGAAAACTAGACACCCGGCGGCTTCCAGGGAGGTATGGCTTGCGTGGATCCCCCAACGTTTCCTTACCCAGAATCCCCTGCAAACCTCAATTTTTGCTCAAAAAATCACTTTTTTCACACATTTTGGGGTGGGAAAGTAGTGGCATCACCGGGCTCACACAAATTTACCACCACCCAGCGTTCCCCCAGGTCTCCCGGTAAAAATGGTGCCTCACTTGTGTGGGAGGCCCAAGTACCCGCGGCAGGCAAGGGCCCCAAACGTAGTGAGGCAACATCAAAATGGCCTATCGCCAAACCACCTGGTTTTGCAAGGGGGGTCACTTTGGTTTTTGGCCCGGTGCGCGGCGGCCATCTAGGGAAACCTACCAAACCCAGGCATTTTTGAAAACTAGACACCCGGCGGCTTCCAGGGAGGTATGGCTTGCGTGGATCCCCCAACGTTTCCTTACCCAGAATCCCCTGCAAACCTCATTTTTCGCTCAAAAAATCACTTTTTTCACACATTTTGGGGTGGGAAAGTAGTGGCATCACCGGGCTCACACAAATTTACCACCACCCAGCGTTCCCCCAGGTCTCCCGGTAAAAATGGTGCCTCACTTGTGTGGGAGGCCCAAGTACCCGCGGCAGGCAAGGGCCCCAAACGTAGTGAGGCGACATCAAGATGGCCTATCGCCAAACCACCTGGTTTTGCAAGGGGGGTCACTTTGGTTTTTGGCCCGGTGCGCGGCGGCCATCTAGGGAAACCTACCAAACCCAGGCATTTTTGAAAACTAGACACCCGGCGGCTTCCAGGGAGGTATGGCTTGCGTGGATCCCCCAACGTTTCCTTACCCAGAATCCCCTGCAAACCTCATTTTTTGCTCAAAAAATCACTTTTTTCACACATTTTGGGGTGGGAAAGTAGTGGCATCACCGGGCTCACACAAATTTACCACCACCCAGCATTCCCCCAGGTCTCCCGGTAAAAATGGTGCCTCACTTGTGTGGGAGGCCCAAGTACCCGCGGCAGGCAAGGACAACAAACGTAGTGAGGCGACATTTGGGATAGGCAATGTTGATGTCGCCTCACTACGTTAAGGAAACGTTGGGGGATCCACGCAAGTCATACCTCCCTGGAAGCCGCCGGGTGTATAGTTTTCAAAAACGCCTGGGTTTGGTAGGTTTCCCTAGATGGCCGCCGCGCACCGGGCCAAAAACCAAAGTGACCCCCCTTGCAAAACCAGGTGGTTTGGCGATAGGCCATCTTGATGTCGCCTCACTACGTTTGGGGCCCTTGCCTGCCGCGGGTACTTGGGCCTCCCACACAAGTGAGGCACCATTTTTACCGGGAGACCTGGGGGAACGCTGGGTGGTGGTAAATTTGTGTGAGCCCGGTGATGCCACTACTTTCCCACCCCAAAATGTGTGAAAAAAGTGATTTTTTGAGCAAAAAATGAGGTTTGCAGGGGATTCTGGGTAAGGAAACGTTGGGGGATCCACGCAAGCCATACCTCCCTGGAAGCCGCCGGGTGTCTAGTTTTCAAAAATGCCTGGGTTTGGTAGGTTTCCCTAGATGGCCGCCGCGCACCGGGCCAAAAACCAAAGTGACCCCCCTTGCAAAACCAGGTGGTTTGGCGATAGGCCATTTTGATGTTGCCTCACTACGTTTGGGGCCCTTGCCTGCCGCGGGTACTTGGGCCTCCCACACAAGTGAGGCACCATTTTTACCGGGAGACCTGGGGGAACGCTGGGTGGTGGTAAATTTGTGTGAGCCCGGTGATGCCACTACTTTCCCACCCCAAAATGTGTGAAAAAAGTGATTTTTTGAGCAAAAATTGAGGTTTGCAGGGGATTCTGGGTAAGGAAACGTTGGGGGATCCACGCAAGCCATACCTCCCTGGAAGCCGCCGGGTGTCTAGTTTTCAAAAATGCCTGGGTTTGCTAGGTTTCCCTAGATGGCCGCCGCGCACCGGGCCAAAAACCAAAGTGACCCCCCTTGCAAAACCAGGTGGTTTGGCGATAGGCAATTTTGATGTCGCCTCACTACGTTTGGGGCCCTTGCCTGCCGCGGGTACTTGGGCCTCCCACACAAGTGAGGCACCATTTTTACCGGGAGACCTGGGGGAACGCTGGGTGGTGGTAAATTTGTGTGAGCCCGGTGATGCCACTACTTTCCCACCCCAAAATGTGTGAAAAAAGTAATTTTTTGAGCGAAAAATGAGGTTTGCAGGGGATTCTGGGTAAGGAAACGTTGGGGGATCCACGCAAGCCATACCTCCCTGGAAGCCGCCGGGTGTCTAGTTTTCAAAAATGCCTGGGTTTGCTAGGTTTCCCTAGATGGCCGCCGCGCACCGGGCCAAAAACCAAAGTGACCCCCCTTGCAAAACCAGGTGGTTTGGCGATAGGCCATTTTGATGTCGCCTCACTACGTTTGAGGCCCTTGCCTGCCGCGGGTACTTGGCCCTCCCACACAAGTGAGGCACCATTTTTACCGGGAGACCTGGGGGAACGCTGGGTGGTGGTAAATTTGTGTGAGCCCGGTGATGCCACTACTTTCCCACGCCAAAATGTGTGAAAAAAGTGATTTTTTGAGAAAAAATTGAGGTTTGCAGGGGATTCAGGGTAAGGAAACGTTGGGGGATCCACGCAAGCCATACCTCCCTGGAAGCCGCCGGGTGTCTAGTTTTCAAAAATGCCTGGGTTTGGTAGGTTTCCCTAGATGGCCGACGCGCACCAGGCCAAAAACCAAAGTGACCCCCCCTTGCAAAACCAGGTGGTTTGGCAATAGGCCATCTTGATGTCGCCTCACTACGTTTGGGGCCCTTGCCTGCCGCGGGTACTTGGGCCTCCCACACAAGTGAGGCACCATTTTTACCGGGAGACCTGGAGGAACGCTGGGTGGTGGTAAATTTGTGTGAGCCCGGTGATGCCACTACTTTCCCACCCCAAAATGTGTGAAAAAAGTGATTTTTTGAGCAAAAAATTATGTTTGCAGGGGATTCTGGGTAAGGAAACGTTGGGGGATCCACGCAAGCCATACCTCCCTGGAAGCCGCCGGGTGTCTAGTTTTCAGAAATGCGTGGGTTTGCTAGGTTTCCCTAGGTGCCGGCAGGGCTAGGGTACAAAATCTACAGCTAGTCACTTTGCCAAACAAAGGGTCATTTTTCACTGCAAAACCACGTTGCGTTTTGCGCCGTTTCCTGTCGCGGGCACTAGGCCGACCCGCACAAGTGAGGTACCATTTTTCTCGTAGGACTTTGGGGAACGCAGGGTGGGTGGAAATTTGTGGATCCACGCAGGTTCCAGAACTTTCCATCACAGAAATGTGGGGAAAATGTGTTTTTTTTTCAATTTTTTACGTTTGCAAGGGATTCTGGGTAACAGACCATGGTGGGAGGCAGTCAAGTCACACCATCCTGGATTCCCCTGGGTGTCTAGTTTTCAAAAATGTATAGGTTTGCTAGGTTTCCCTAGGTGCCGGCAGGGCTAGGGTACAAAATCTACAGCTAGTCACTTTGCCAAAAAAAGGGTCATTTTTCACTCCAAAACCACGTTGCGTTTTGCGCCGTTTCCTGTCGCGGGCACTAGGCCGACCCGCACAAGTGAGGTACCATTTTTCTCGTAGGACTTTGGGGAACGCGGGGTGGGTGGAAATTTGTGGATCCACGCAGATTCCAGAACTTTCCATCACAGAAATGTGGGGAAAATGTGTTTTTTTTGTCAATTTTTTACGTTTGCAAGGGATTCTGGGTAACAGACCATGGTGGGAGGCAGTCAAGTCACCCCATCCTGGATTCCCCTGGGTGTCTAGTTTTCAGAAATGTATAGGTTTGCTAGGTTTCCCTAGGTGCCGGCAGGGCTAGGGTACAAAATCTACAGCTAGTCACTTTGCCAAAAAAAGGGTCATTTTTCACTCCAAAACCACGTTGCGTTTTGCGCCGTTTCCTGTCGCGGGCACTAGGCCGACCCGCACAAGTGAGGTACCATTTTTCTCGTAGGACTTTGGGGAACGCGGGGTGGGTGGAAATTTGTGGATCCACGCAGATTCCAGAACTTTCCATCACAGAAATGTGGGGAAAATGTGTTTTTTTTGTCAATTTTTTACGTTTGCAAGGGATTCTGGGTAACAGACCATGGTGGGAGGCAGTCAAGTCACCCCATCCTGGATTCCCCTGGGTGTCTAGTTTTCAGAAATGTATAGGTTTGCTAGGTTTCCCTAGGTGCCGGCAGGGCTAGGGTACAAAATCTACAGCTAGTCACTTTGCCAAAAAAAGGGTCATTTTTCACTCCAAAACCACGTTGCGTTTTGCGCCATTTCCTGTCGCGGGCACTAGGCCGACCCGCACAAGTGAGGTACCATTTTTCTCGTAGGACTTTGGGGAACGCGGGGTGGGTGGAAATTTGTGGATCCACGCAGATTCCAGAACTTTCCATCACAGAAATGTGGGGAAAATGTGTTTTTTTTGTCAATTTTTTACGTTTGCAAGGGATTCTGGGTAACAGACCATGGTGGGAGGCAGTCAAGTCACCCCATCCTGGATTCCCCTGGGTGTCTAGTTTTCAGAAATGTATAGGTTTGCTAGGTTTCCCTAGGTGCCGGCAGGGCTAGGGTACAAAATCTACAGCTAGTCACTTTGCCAAAAAAAGGGTCATTTTTCACTCCAAAACCACGTTGCGTTTTGCGCCGTTTCCTGTCGCGGGCACTAGGCCGACCCGCACAAGTGAGGTACCATTTTTCTCGTAGGACTTTGGGGAACGCGGGGTGGGTGGAAATTTGTGGATCCACGCAGATTCCAGAACTTTCCATCACAGAAATGTGGGGAAAATGTGTTTTTTTGTCAATTTTTTACGTTTGCAAGGGATTCTGGGTAACAGACCATGGTGGGAGGCAGTCAAGTCACCCCATCCTGGATTCCCCTGGGTGTCTAGTTTTCAGAAATGTATAGGTTTGCTAGGTTTCCCTAGGTGCCGGCAGGGCTAGGGTACAAAATCTACAGCTAGTCACTTTGCCAAAAAAAGGGTCATTTTTCACTCCAAAACCACGTTGCGTTTTGCGCCGTTTCCTGTCGCGGGCACTAGGCCGACCCGCACAAGTGAGGTACCATTTTTCTCGTAGGACTTTGGGGAACGCGGGGTGGGTGGAAATTTGTGGATCCACGCAGATTCCAGAACTTTCCATCACAGAAATGTGGGGAAAATGTGGTTTTTTTTGTCAATTTTTTACGTTTGCAAGGGATTCTGGGTAACAGACCATGGTGGGAGGCAGTCAAGTCACCCCATCCTGGATTCCCCTGGGTGTCTAGTTTTCAGAAATGTATAGGTTTGCTAGGTTTCCCTAGGTGCCGGCAGGGCTAGGGTACAAAATCTACAGCTAGTCACTTTGCCAAAAAAAGGGTCATTTTTCACTGCAAAACCACGTTGCGTTTTGCGCCGTTTCCTGTCGCGGGCACTAGGCCGACCCGCACAAGTGAGGTACCATTTTTCTCGTAGGACTTTGGGGAACGCAGGGTGGGTGGAAATTTGTGGATCCACGCAGATTCCAGAACTTTCCATCACAGAAATGTGGGGAAAATGTGTTTTTTTTGTCAATTTTTTACGTTTGCAAGGGATTCTGGGTAACAGACCATGGTGGGAGGCAGTCAAGTCACCCCATCCTGGATTCCCCTGGGTGTCTAGTTTTCAGAAATGTATAGGTTTGCTAGGTTTCCCTAGGTGCCGGCAGGGCTAGGGTACAAAATCTACAGCTAGTCACTTTGCCAAAAAAAGGGTCATTTTTCACTCCAAAACCACGTTGCGTTTTGCGCCGTTTCCTGTCGCGGGCACTAGGCCGACCCGCACAAGTGAGGTACCATTTTTCTCGTAGGACTTTGGGGAACGCGGGGTGGGTGGAAATTTGTGGATCCACGCAGATTCCAGAACTTTCCATCACAGAAATGTGGGGAAAATGTGTTTTTTTTGTCAATTATTTACGTTTGCAAGGGATTCTGGGTAACAGACCATGGTGGGAGGCAGTCAAGTCACCCCATCCTGGATTCCCCTGGGTGTCTAGTTTTCAGAAATGTATAGGTTTGCTAGGTTTCCCTAGGTGCCGGCAGGGCTAGGGTACAAAATCTACAGCTAGTCACTTTGCCAAAAAAAGGGTCATTTTTCACTGCAAAACCACGTTGCGTTTTGCGCCGTTTCCTGTCGCGGGCACTAGGCCGACCCGCACAAGTGAGGTACCATTTTTCTCGTAGGACTTTGGGGAACGCGGGGTGGGTGGAAATTTGTGGATCCACGCACATTCCAGAACTTTCCATCACAGAAATGTGGGGAAAATGTGTTTTTTTTGTCAATTTTTTACGTTTGCAAGGGATTCTGGGTAACAGACCATGGTGGGAGGCAGTCAAGTCACCCCATCCTGGATTCCCCTGGGTGTCTAGTTTTCAGAAATGTATAGGTTTGCTAGGTTTCCCTAGGTGCCGGCAGGGCTAGGGTACAAAATCTACAGCTAGTCACTTTGCCAAAAAAAGGGTCATTTTTCACTGCAAAACCACGTTGCGTTTTGCGCCGTTTCCTGTCGCGGGCACTAGGCCGACCCGCACAAGTGAGGTACCATTTTTCTCGTAGGACTTTGGGGAACGCGGGGTGGGTGGAAATTTGTGGATCCACGCAGATTCCAGAACTTTCCATCACAGAAATGTGGGGAAAATGTGTTTTTTTTGTCAATTTTTTACGTTTGCAAGGGATTCTGGGTAACAGACCATGGTGGGAGGCAGTCAAGTCACCCCATCCTGGATTCCCCTGGGTGTCTAGTTTTCAAAAATGTATAGGTTTGCTAGGTTTCCCTAGGTGCCGGCAGGGCTAGGGTTAAAAAACTACAGCTAGACTCTTTGCAAAAAAAGTGTAAATTTTCAGTGTGAAAATGTGGTGTGTTCAACTTAGGTTTTGAGCCACTTCCTGTCGTGGGCACTATGCCTACCCACACAAGTGAGGTACCATTTTTCTCGGGAGACTTAGGGTAGTTCAAATTTGTAAAGCAACTGTTATTACCTATTGATTTTTGATGCATTTCTCCCTTCCAAATGAAAGACATTGTGTAAAAAAAAAGTCATTTTGAAAAATGACCAATAATTGTCATGCAAATATGAGTATTCCCAATTTCGAAAATGTGCAAATATGCACTGTTTCTGAACTCTGTAATTTGTTCCCATTTCAGAAATACATAGGTGACTTTCATACCGATTTTTCCATGTATACATTTTCCCACAATAATTGCTATATACCCGGACCAAAAAAAAAAAACATTACAAAATGCTGCTCATTTTTCTACTCTGGGTTCGTTGGGCTCTTGGTGAACCTACAAGTCCTATATGTCCCCACAACCTTTCAAAGAGATGTCATAATTCGAAGAAGTTACAGGTAAAAACGTTGACTCAAAAGGCTGCTTTTTTCAACAAATTTTTAATTTTTCCTATATTTGCCTGTAAATTTCTATAAAGAAACCTTGATGGATCTACGCAAATGACCCCTTGCTGAATTCAGAATTTTGTCTACTTTTCAAAAATGTATAGCTTTCCAGGATCCATTATTGTTTTGTTACCCTTTTCTACCGTTAACTGGAAGGAGGTTGAAAGCACAAAAAATAGCAAAAATAGGGTATGTCCCAGAAAAATGCCAAAACTGTGTAAAAAATGTTGGTTTTCTAACAAAATTCTGTCATTCCCTAAAAGCTGGAGAAATTGTGATTTCAGCCCCACAAACCCTTTTTTGATAGCATTTGCAGAGAAAAACCCAGAAGCTTTCATTTGCAGCCCGTTTTTCACATTTTTCACAAAAAAAAAAACAATTGCGGTATTTTGACTAATTTCTGGGAACCCTCTAGGAGAATCCACAAACCCTGGGTACCTTTAGAATCCCCAAGATGTTGGAAGAAAAGGTCGCAAATTTGGCGTGGATACCTAATGTGGTCAAAAAGTTACAGGGGCCTAAGCGCGCACTACCTCAAATAGCCCAAAAAGGGCTTAGCACAGGAGGGGAAAAGGCCTAGCAGCGAAGGGGTTAACAAAACTTTTACAAACTGTTTGTTTTTCAAAAACAAGCCCCCACTTTGAGAGTTAGCTATTGAAAAACAAAAAACTAAACTTACCTGGCGGTGACAGACAGAAAGAAAGGACATCACACCACCCACCTTAAATAGGCTGAGCAGTGTAATGCCTTTCTTCCGAGGGCCATTAGAGGAGTCAATGGGGGAACCGTCACTAAATATGGCAGGCATACTGTCATTTGAGTGGACAGGATACTCCATCACATTTGCAACAGAGTACACTGTCTGCCAAACTCTAAGTCATGCCCCTTTTTTGTCAAAACTGTGTTTATTGTTTTTTCAGGCAAGTATTTAAACAGTCCAAGTACAGTGTACCAGGCTGTCTAGTGAGTACATCTCTAATACAGTTTACAGTTCGCTGAATTTAAGCACCTTATTGTACATTAGTATATCTCCGTACCTTCCCTGAATACGCCATTTTACTCCCCGCCCTTCCCCCAACCCTGTTCAACATAACTGTGGTACATGGGAACAATCTTTGACATGGATCCTAGAGTGTTTTGTGGATGTTTCTGTGAGGACGCCCAGACAGGAGGCTGTATTGCTTCTCCCCTTTCCCTTGTTGTTGGACTTGGTCCTTTTTGGCTAAAGTTCCCTAAACTTTTTGCCTTCCCCCTAGATCTTTTTGGTAACATGGTGTTGCAAACTTAGATGCTTTGGGCACTTTGACACTGCTGACCAGTGTCAAAGTGCAAGTGCTCCCTGTGTAAAGTGTAAAGTGTAATGGTAATTGGTTGTCCTTGATTGGTATGTTTGCTTTACTTGTAAGGTCCCTAGTAAAATGAAATATGTGAGCCAGTGCTAGTAATGCAAATGCTACTAGTGGGCCTGCAGCACTAATTGTGCCACCCACACAAGTAGCCTAAAGAGAGAACTCAGGCCTGCCACTGCAGTGCCTGCGCGCAGTTTGTTAAACTGCCATGTTGTCCTTACAAGTGCACACACTTGCCAGGCCTTACCCTTCCCTTTTTATACACATCAGACACCCCTATGGTAGGTCCAAGGTACCCCCTGGGCAGGGTGCAGGGTATGAAAACAAGTTACTTACCTGTAACTTTGGTTCTCCAGTATTGGTAACTTTAATAGATTTCCATAGCTTGTATCATTCCCCGTCGGCGGAATGGGAGTCTCGGTAAATAGAAAAATAACATAGCAGTATATACTAAAGAGAAAGAAAGGCCTAGGCCTCATCTCATTTTGTAGCATATCCACCTCTTTTTGTAAAAGAGACCAAACTAAAGCAACAACCAATCAGATTAGCCTTACCCCATAGAACCTTACTGAGAGAGCCTCAGAGCCTCAGATTTTCGTAGCCCTTGTGTAATAGAGTAACCAAATTTGCTGAAGGCTGAGCTTTCCCAGGGGAGGAGGGTGGGCGCATGGGAATCTATGAAAGTTACCAATACTGGAGAACCAAAGTTACAGGTAAGTAACTTGTTTTCTTACTCCAGTATTGGAACTTTCATAGATTCCCATAGCTTGTATCAGAGTAGTTAGCAGTTAGCAACAATGCACATTTTGTGAAATAAACACTGGCATAACCTTGTAAGTATAGTCACATAAGCAATAACCAGATATGTAAAACATTAGTCAGAAAACATTATATGATACAAAATGTGCAATAGCAATAACAGGAAGGAGGGTTAGAAGGGAAAGCTCACCGCTCACTGGAAGAGGTTTCTGAGGACTGCTTGTCCCACTGCTGCCTCCCTCCGCGTGGAAGAGTCCAAGCAGTAATGCTTCGTGAATGTATGGGCACTGCTCCATGAGCCGCCCTGCAAATTTCCTTGATCGGCACTCCAGCGAAAGAGCAGCAGACGATGAAACTGATGTTGTGGAGTGCGCCCGAACCCGCCCTTCTAGGGGCTTACCAGCCGCTTGATGGCTGTGTTGGGTCGCACTGGCAATCCAACGTGCAACTCCTTGCTTTGAAAGGGGAAGAATAAGAGTGTCCTTCTTAAACTGTAAAAACGGATCCTTTATAGTGAAAGCTTGAAGTTCCCCAACCCTCCTGGCAGATGTTAAAGCGAGAAGGAGGGCCACTTTCCATGAAAGGAATTTAAGATCCGCTCTATGAATAGGCTCAAAAGGAGGTCTCATGAGTTGACAATAACCAAATTGAGTTGCCACATGGGAGGCGGAGGTCTGACCGGAGGGAAAACTCTAAAGAGTCCTTTTAAAAATTGTTTGACAATTCTTGCCAACCAGAGAGAAGGACCAGAAGCCGTCCGTCTGAATCTAGAGATCGCAGCCAGGTGCACTTTGATAGAAGAATGAGCAAGACCTGACTTGGCCAGAGACAAAATGTAAGGTAAGATTTGATGAGGAGCAGAAGAAAAAGGATGAATGTTCTCTCGGCGGAACCACACGCAGAAACGTTTCCATTTGGAAAGATACGTTTTATTTGTACTTGGTGCACAGGCCTGAGCTAGCACTTCCTTACATTCCTGAGGGACATCTAAGTTCTGAAATTCTCGGTGTTCAGGAGCCACGCAGTCAACTGAAGTGAGCTCGAACCTGGATGCACCACTTGGCCCTGGGACATCGTCAATAGAGAGGGAATTGGCCGCAGATGAATTGGATGATCCTGAGAGAGCAGGAGGAGCTCCGTGAACCAAAACTGGCGGGGCCACGCTGGTGCTACTAGAATCATTGTGCATGGTTCTGCTTTGATCTTCCTGAGCAATCTTGGAATTAGGGAAATTGGCGGAAAGGCGTAGACAAATGCACCTGACCAGGCCATCGAAAGCGCATTCCCCAACGACCCTTGATGGCGTTCCCGGCTTGCGTAAAAGTGGCACTTGCTGTTCTCTGGAGTGGCGAACAGGTCTATGTACGGAGTACCCCAACAATTGAAAACCTTTTCGAGAGTGGCTTGATCCACCTCACACTCGTGACAGATCGACTTCAGACTACTCAATGTATCTGCTGTCGTGTTGAGGGTACCCGGAAGATGTTCTGCCGAAAAGAGCGATTTGGTGATGAATCGCCCACTCCCAAATCTCTTGGACCTCTTTGGAGAGCAGCTGAGATCGTGTTCCACCCTGTTTGTTCACATACTGCATAGCCCTTGTGTTGTCTGTACGGACTAGGACGGTTGAATTCCGTATTCGTGGAAGAAAAGCCTGTAACGCCAGACAATTGCCTTGAGCTCCAGAAGGTTGATGTGGAGAATGCGTTGTTCGGGCGTCCAGCGGCCGCTCACTTGAAGGTCTTGCAAGACCGCCCCCCAGCCTTCTAGAGAGGTGTCTATTGTAAGTATCAAAGGAGCTGGAGCAACCGTGAAAGTGAGACCCTTTGAGATATTGTCCTTGATCATCCATCAGCCGACCGCCTTTGTCATAAGAGGAGTGACGATTATCTTGTCGTCAAACAATCCCTCTGCTTGGCGCCACTGCATGTCAAGTTGCCCTTGGAGCGGACGCATATGCAATGCAGAATCAATGGAATGCAAGATGAGATCGATCCTAGAAGAGATTTGTATAGGCGAACAGACAGAGACCGTCTTGTCTGTAAACGACAGGCGGAAGAAATTAATCTGTCCTGTCTTTCCTCTGATGGAAAAGCCTTGCAAGAAGCTGTGTCCAGAATGGCCCCAAGAAACATGGCCGACCTGGAAGGATAGAGGACTGATTTGTCTATGTTCAGCTGAAGTCCCAGATGTTGGAAAAGTTGAATGCAACTTTCGACTGCCTTTATAGTTGCCTGAGACGATGGTGCTTTCACCAACCAGTCGTCTAGGTAAGGGAAAACTTGTAGCGATTGTTTTCTGAGAAACGCTGCAACTGGTGCCAACACCTTCGTGAATGTCCGCTGCGCGGATCTGAGTCCGAAAGGCAGGACCTTGAATTGAAAGTGGCTCTTGGCTACTGTAAAGCGTAGAAACCTCCTGTGGGCTGGGTGAATAGGAACATGGAAGTATGCGTCCTCGAGATCCAGAGTGGCCATGTAATCGCGTGGATTGAGAAGCTTCAAAATGTCCTGTGGGGATACCATCCGAAGCGATAATTTTATGATATAGGTGTTGAGCTCCCTCAGGTCTAAAATTGGACGCCACTTTTCTACTGTCTTGCGAACGAGAAAGAACCGGAAATAGAATCCTTTGCCTCGTTGGGACAGAGGCACCGGTTCTATTGCTCCTTTGAGAAGCAGTTGGTGAGCTTCTAGACGTAGAAGGTGTAGATGTTTGGATTCAGTGGCGCGAGGGGCTCGGGATGGTGGAAGGTGTTGAAACTCCAGCGTGTGGACAAACCGGATGATATTGAGGACCCACCGATCGGATGTGATGATCTCCCAGTTGTGGAGGCATTGTGATATCCTGCCCCCCCCCCCCACTGGTGTTACAGGAGGCGAAGGAACAGTAGACAGAGCCTGAACACCGCTATTGGCGTTTAGAAGAATCTCTTCTCTGATGTCCTTGTCATCTTCTTGAAGGCTGGCGAGAGAAAGACGACGAGTGGCCCTGGCGCTGAGAATACTGGGGTCTGTAAGATTGCGATTGCTGTGAATAGGAGGAATAGCGCTGCTGGTAATAACCACTTTTGTACGAAGAAAAACCTCTCCCTCTTGCCCCACGGAAAGGTACTTTGCGGTAATGCAAGGCCCCAAGGGACCTTGCCGTATCTGTGTCCTTTTTAATTTCCTGCAGTGCATCGTCCACATGCTTACCAAAAAGCATTTCTTCATCAAACGGTAGGTCTAGGATTTTATTTTGCACCTCCGGGCGAAACCAGGTGGCCCAAAGCCAACCTTGTCTTCTAAGGACTGCCGCACCTGCCAAAGCGCGAAAAGCAGTGGTAGCAATGTCCATTGTTCAATCTAGGATCTCTGAAGAAGAACGCTCTCCTTCCTCTAGAATCTTCCTTGTGTCAGCCTTAGATTCATCTGGTTGCTGGTCAATGTATGGAGATAAATCGCACCACATTTTGCGATCATATCGTCCCAGAATTGCTAAGGCGTTTGCTGCCCTGACAAGAAGGCTGGACATAGAAGAGAATCTCTTTCCCACATTGTCTAGTTGCCTACCCTCCTTATCCAGTGGTGTGGTAAGGGGCGCCGAAGGATTCTTTGACTTTCTTTGGGCCGCTTGACATATGACAGAATCCGGCTTCGGTTGGCCAACCAGACAAGCGGGACCATCAGCAGGCGCCTTATATTTCTTCTCCAGCCGAGGAAGAACAGGGATGACGGTAGCTGGAGACTGCATTACCTTAATCCCCTCACTCCATACATGTTCCACAATCAGGATAGAACGGACAGACTTTTTGAAGGGTTCTTTAAAATCATAAAGAAAGCATTCCGATTGTACAGAAGGTATAGGAAGGTCAAACCGTTTGGAAGCCCTTTCCATGAGGTTATGGAAACCTCCAATGTCCGCTGGAGGAGAATCCACAGGATCCGACGACGGTGAAGTGGGATCCGGAATGACGTAGTCGTCCCATTCCCTATCTGGATCTGGGGCTTGTCCTACCCTCTCGTCATCGTCTGATGAATCGTCATGCACCGTGACGACATTCTGGTGACGTTCTGATGGTTTCTGGTCCGAAGGTTGAGGAAGTTGAGGAACTACCATAGCTGGCGGTGGCAGTGGTGGCACCTGCACTGATTGTTGGTCAGAGGGATGTGATGGAAATCTCCTCTTATAATGCAACAACATGGCCTGAAGATCATTAATAAGCGAAGACGGCATGGCTATCATGCCCTGCTGCAACCGTTCCTGTGGTCTTGTTTGTGGCAGGTATTGTTGCGGGTCCATAAAATAGTCTTCCGAGTCTGAGTCCTGGTATTTTACTCGTAATTGGGATGGACTATATGCATCCCCATAAGGACCATCCTCCTCAGCTGAAAATTCCTCCTCTTCTAAAAGGAGTGCCGGAGGTAATGGTGTCACCCTCCGAGGAGATGTCATCTCTGGTGTAATCTGTCTTTTTATTGAAATTTCCACTTTTTGAACCGTCAACGAGCTCGTCGTCAGTACCACTGTAGATGACGACGTCGACATCGTTGATGTCGTTTTCGTCGTCGCCGTCGACACCATCGTCGACGTCATCCTCGTCGAGGTAGTCATCATCGTCGTCGACATTGTAACTGGCATCACCTGTAGAGTCAACGATGTTGCTGTCAACGATGTTGCTGTCGACGATGTTGCTGTCGACACCGCTCTTGTTGACGCGCCCGTCGACGGAGCTGGAACTAACGTCAGGTGAATCTTTGATGTCGTCGTCAACGTACCTGAAGTTGTCGTCGTCGACGGATGGATTTTCTTCTCAGTTTTCCCCTCTGCAGGTACTGAAGCTGGTTTATTGAACAGCTTTGGTTTCCCAGATGATGGAGGGGAAATAAAAGGCCCATGGCTCGCCTTTTGAGTAGAAAGCACCTCAGAAACCAGTCCTTCCCTCTCCTTTGCACCTCGGTGAGGAGATTTTAAGGGACTGCGCCTGTCAGACCTATCAGAGGTCTTTTGTAAGGCCTTAACAGGGGGGTCAGCTGAAGTTGAAGTAGAAGACCTACCTCGAAGATTTTGCAGAGGAGGTCTCAACGCTGTCACTGGATACAGCATCCTTTCGTGATTTTAGCTTTTGTAGCCAGGTTAGTAAATGTCCCTCGTCGTCTCTAAGGGTCTTTGATGAGAAGGTTCGACAGATTTTACAGTCAGTGGCCTTGTGGTCAGGGTACAAGCAATAAATACAATATTTATGCTTGTCCTCCACATAAAGCCTTTTCTTTGAACAAGTGGCACAAGCTTTAAATAAAACCTTTTTCTCTTTGTAAGACATCCTGAAGAGAAATTACAGTGAAAAGATGAAAAATCCAGTAGTTGAAGAGAAATCTGAGTAGAGCTCAGTGGAGACTCCCTTAGCACAACGTGCGGTAGAAAATCTGAGGCTCTGAGGCTCTCTCAGTAAGGTTCTATGGGGTGAGGCTAATCTGATTGGTTGTTGCTTTAGTTTGGTCTCTTTTACAAAAAGAGGTGGATATGCTACAAAATGAGATGAGGCCTATGCCTTTCTTTCTCTTTTGTATATACTGCTATGTTATTTTTCTATTTACCGAGACTCCCATTCCGACGACAGGGAAAGATACAAGCTATGGGAATATATGAAAGTTCCAATACTGGAGTAAGTGAAAGGTAGGACATGTACTGAGGTGTGTACCATGTCCTGACAGTGAAATACTCTCCATTTCTTTTTTCTCCGTTGAAAGGCCATCTTGCCCATAGGACAGAATGGGGAGGCTGTGTAATATGTTTCCAGCCTATCTTCCCATAGGCTTAAGATAGAGAGGTGAAGTTTAGTGTGCCTGAACTCACAATTTAAGAACTCATCTTTTTGTGAAGGTGGTTTTTGCATTGTGAGTTTAGAAACCACTCTTTTAGAAGTGGCTGGGTTTTTGTGTTCTAACATTTCTGTGTGTTTCTGCCTGGTTGTGGATTGACTGTCTGGATGTGAATGTGATAGGCTCTAGGGAATGTCTTGGCCCAGGGGAGGAGGTGAGACAGCAACAGGCTATCCTGCATCTGGAGTGTAGTGGGGCTGAGTGATTAAGAATCCAGACCACCACTATCAAAGGAAGAAGGTGTCACTGGCAGGGAGACACCCAGAACCGGTTTGGACAGGGGTCAGTGCCCCCCTGAACACAAAGACTTCAAATACATTTAGGGGTATAACTATGAGAGCTGAAACCCCTGTGTAGGAGAGTAGGGTCTGCTTTCTATGTTCACCCCCACTTTTTGCTTTTGCTTTACTGGTTTTCGACTTAGATGTGGCTGTGGGCCTGCTAATCAGATCCACAGCCCTGCTGTTCTCTCTCTAAATTAATACTATGTGCTTTAGGTGCATAACCCAATTGGATAGGATCACCTTATTGGCCCCTGTACAGTGTACCTTAGGTACCCAGGGCATAGGTGTACCCTAGGCCTACCAGGGGCTGCAGCATGTATTATGCCACCCCTGGCCTGGCCTTCCATTATGACACAACTGGCTGATCACTCAGCTGGGGCAAGGTCGTGTAATCACCCCTTGCTTAGGTGTAGTATTCCTATACCTACCTTATATATAGACACATGTGTACCTATCAGCCACTCCTATGGCAGGCCTTAACAATCCTGGAGGCAGAGTGCTTGGTAACATGTGAGATAGTGCTCTAGCATGAGCTAGGCCTGTCTGCAGCTTTCGGAACCATGTCCCTATAGCTGTTCTATGATATAGCCTACCATATACTCTTAAAGTGCCTTATAATCTTAAACGGTTATGGTAACTATGGTTTGGCTTTATCAAAACATGTCGTGTAAGGTGTCTAACCCTTTTGGAATAATACCCCCATCCCATTTCTGGTGATGAGGATATTATCCCTCCCTTCTAGAGGGAGAAGACATGTTGAAACCTACTTACCCGGTTAAAGTTAACCAGAGCCTCAGCATCACAAAATGGATGCTGTTGCCACGACACAAGTCTGACCTCCTGCTGCTGGGAGTGATCCCGGCACGGGAGGCTTGGACAATAGGTTTCCTGCCTTGGGAGGTGCTAGCACCACCCCAGACAGGCCTTAGTGTATTGGGGCAGGGAGGGATGAAAGAAACTAGACACTGCCTGGGGCACACAAGGTGTCCCATTCATAGTCCAGTTCAAACCGGTGCTGGGGCACTCTAGCCCGAGTCCTGGCGCGAAACTGGACAAAGGGAAGGGGGTGTAACCACCCCCATCCCAGGTCCCACCCATAAGGCGTGACCTAGCAGGCAACCAAGCCCCCCAGATTAGTATAAGTGTGGTAGCTGGGCCCCAGGAGATTAGATTATCCTGAACCTGCAACTTGAACAGAAACTCTGGACCTTCGACATTCGACGAAAGAAGAAGACTCAAGAATCTCCCTTGTGGCCAAGGAGTGGTCACCCTGTGCGAACAGGCACCATCAAGAGACTTACCCTTTGCTTTGCTGAAAGTTCTACGAGGGACCGACTACACAGCCTGACCAGAGCCTTGACTTCCAGACTTCTCCGACCCTGATCCACATCCACAGCCGAGCTGAGATCCGTGGAGGCGACGAGAGACGTGGGACCGGCTACCTGGGAAAAGTGGCGAGTATCTTCCAGCGCAGCTTCTGAGGTACCCTCGAAGTTGTGCACCGGGGATTGAGAAGCCCCAACCCCAAGCACCATCTGCACCGAAGATCAGCCCCCCACACTCCACGAGTCCTGCGTGGGGCCCTTCTGCATTTTCCTGCTTGCCGCGTCTGTCCGGTTGCTTGCCCGTTGGCTAGTAACCTTTGCGACGACACACCTTCAATTTTCCACTGCTGGTTTGGCTCCTCCAGACTGGCTCCTGCTCCTCTGTAAAAGAGAAGCACCCCAGACCTTCCTGGTCTGCACCAGAAGCAAGTCCTCCATTCTTTGTGGGTTCCGCTTGCCAAGGCTTGGTGAGTCCTAGTTCGACTTCGACGCTGCCGACAGCACGAGCCTTCGTGGGACAGCTCGCCTCCTGGTCCAGGTCATCCTCGATGTCTCCTGGTACCCGTGGCTGCTGTGACAAGCTTCACCTCTTCACCTGCAATCTCCCGACATCGCCTGGTTCCTTCCTGATTCCACGTGGTCACTGGCTAGTGACCCAGACTCTGTCCCTTCTGCTTGCAGGTATCCTTCCTTCTTGATCCCGGCCTTGGGATCCACCGGACACTCTTCACTGACTGCCTTTCAGCATCTTTCCTTCAGGCATCCATAGGAGTCGATGACGAAACCCGACGCAAGTTCACACCTATGCACCCGCAGCCCGTGGGCTAGGTAACTTGGGTACTCCGGTGCTCATCAGGGTATTGACTATCCTAGTGTCTAGTTCTCAAGTCTCAACTTCCTAGCTACTCCAGAAGTGTCCTAAATCTTATTAATTCTAAACTGTACTATTTCTATCGATTATACGCATTACGCGTGAGTGTTTCCACTCTGCACCTGAATCCCGTGGGCCTCCCACTTCCTAACCTTGGGTAGTATAGTTTAGCCCCAGCGATTCCCTAGGCCTAGGCCTATCCTATTTCCGTGACAGTGGTCCTTATACCACTTACTTAGTATATGGTTTGCGTGGTCCCTAGGGCCTAACTGTATTACTTACCTGTGTGACTTAATGTATGCTTGAATAAGACTGTGTTGTACTTACCTCAAATCTCATAAAGAGTGCTGAGGGTTTGACTAGAATAAATACACTTTATTTTATATATATATCTGTTGTGGTGTCCTTTCATTTGGTATTCAAGGGATTACATATGGTATAACAGCTGGCTTCACATGCCATTCAGAGTTTAGCCTAAGACTGCTCTTGTCCATGCTACCACTAGGATAGCTGGTCTATAAGGTTGACTTTACAACCAATCACCATAAGGGTTGTTTGGACTGATATAAGGTGTACACTAGAACTAGTGACATCATATATCAGGCCAACTTCTCACACCCTGAACGTTGGAATGGAATGGAACTGTTCAAGACTGTAAAGGATTGAAACTACTTTGTGGTCAAGGGGAACCTCTGCCAAGGAAGAAACAGCTGAAGAGACTGAAGGAAAGGACTGACCCCTGCTGTGTGTTCTGAGGCTGGCCTGCAGTTTGCTGATTTAACCAAGGAGAAGCAAAAGGGACTTTGCTTTGTGCTATGTCCCCCTGCTTGAAAGGACTTTGCTGTGTGCTGTGTCCTGAAGTAACTTATCCCCAATGGCCAGAGGAGAGCTAGCTCCCTGTTGTGGAAACTCAGGAACACAAAAGATTTCAGGTGTGTCTCAGCGACGTTGTGTGCGTGTGCTTTTTGCAGCCTGAGACCTTCGTGAGGATTGCCCTGTGATCGTGTGCACCCCGGAACTCAAGTGAGTCTCAGCAACGCTGTGTGCGTGTGCTTCGTGCAGCCTGAGACATTCGTGAGGACTGTCCTGTGATTGTGAGCACCCGGAATCCAAGTGAGTTTCAGTGACGCTGTGTGCATGTGGTTTGTGCAGCCTGAGAACTTCGTGAGGATTGCCCTGTGACGGTGCACACCCGGAGCTCAAGTGGGTCTCAGCGACGCTGTGTGGGTGTTCCTTGTTGCAGCCTGAGACCTTCGTCATTGCCATCGGACCGGCATCCCCAGAGGAGCTGCGCCGCTGGCCCGAGCCTGCCTTTGCCAAGGAGGGACCTCGAAACATCCCCGTCGGGGGGGGGGGCCCCGAGTTCCACTGCCCAAAATCCCCGAAGTCGCATCAGAGGCCCAAGCCGCGAGAAGAGGAGAGGACAGTGAGGTCACACCCCCCAGGTAACGCTCAGCGAAGATGCGTGTGTCGCCGCAGGGCGCGGGCTCCGACAGAAACGCTCTCGGCCTTTCCCATTCTCACAGCACGAGCCTACGCTCAAGCTCGTATCGCGGACAGTACTTGCCGAGGAGTGGCAGTACCGGGGCCAGAGTGTGGAGCTGCACTGTGTTTTTCATCATACCCGTGTTGGGGACATAGTTTGGCAGAAGCTGACCGCGAGTCAGTAAGAGTGGCATAGAGACCGTCCAGAGCACCGTGATCGGTGCCGGAGTACATTACTGTTGCATTACGCATTGCATTATTTTTGCATTACGAACTGCCTGATTGTTGCATTACGCATTGCATTATTTTTGCATTACAAACCGCCAGATTGTTGCATTACGCATTGCATTATCTTTGCATAACAAACTGCCTGATTGTTGCATTATGAGTTGCATTATTTTGGCATTACCAACTGCCTGATTGTTGCATAACGAATTGCATTATTTTGACATTACAAAGTGCCTGATCCTTGCATTACGAACTGCATAGCATTGCATTAGGACTAGGCCTGGGTGGTAAATTCCGTTCCGTTCGCGGAATTTGCGTAATTTGGGTAATTTCGCGTTCTGCGGAGAACGCGAAATTGCCCAAAATTCCGCTTTCCGCGACTTCGCGAAATTTTTGCTTGTCCGCCTTCTCAAAATGCGTGTTCGCGAGATATTTCTCCCCGAGCACGCAAACAGCGATTGTGAACAGGAAAAAAGCATCGCGAACAAGCAATTCCGCGTGTTCGCGGAATTTCTGCGTGTTCGCGGAGATTTTTTACCGTTTCGCGGAGATTTGAGTACCACGATTACGCAAATTCCGCCCACCCCTAATTAGGACTGCATTGTATCATCTAGAATTGCTCATTAATACTGCAAAAACCTATAAAGGCTTGCTGGCCGAATAACCGGCAAGGTGAAATATTACAAGTATGCATATGTTGGATTTTGATCGTGTGGTCTCATTGTATATCTTTTTATATAAACATATAATTGTTTTTATGAAACCCGTGTGGAGTTCATTTGTGGCGTCACCATTGGGTTACTGAGAGCGTGGTTGCAAATACTTTACACATTTGCCTTGGAGATAAGCCTGGCTGCTTGTGCCAAGCTACCAGGGGGGTGAGCAGGGGCTATCTGAGAAGGTGTCCTTCTTTTCCCTGACTTAGAAGCAGGGGCTGCTATTTTGACTAAGGTACCTACCTCAGCCAACTAGAGACCCCCAGTTCTAACACTTGTGTTGTCCCTTAGGTTGTTACGACTTGGAATTGAAACAGGTGGAATGCTCTGGTACGTGTGGGGCATGCAAAAAGAAGCAATACCGTGGAGAGGTATCCCACCAGGGGACCCCATATATATTCAAAATGTTTGTATGAATCTGAGGCAATATCTGCCATTCGTTCCATTGTGACCGTTCGCCATAGTCTGGCGTGCTATTGTGTAAGCAAGGGTACTGAAGGGCGCTTCCACGTGGCTGCCACCGCCATCTTTGCCACCCCTAAGCACTGCTTAATCACTACTCGGTTAATAGCGAAGACTGTTGTTGCTTAACCCCAACAGAATCATCTTGGGGTCATTTGGAATTGGGTATCCTAACATGATTTTCATCTGGGCAAGAATCTCCGTCCAGAAGGGGTGGATGTTCGGGCAGGCCCACCAGATATGCTTAAAGTCCCCTAACAGGCCACAGCATCTTCAGCACAGATCTGATGAGTGGGTAAAGATTTTCTTGAGCTTAGTGGGGTATAGGTACCAATCGTACATGAGCTTATAATGTGCGTCCCTTAGTCCCATGGAATGATTACACTGTGGGATATCTTGCCAAAGCTGTGACCAATCAAGATCTTAAATAGGTTTCTCCAGTGTGTGTTCCCAATGCGTTACATGTCGTGGTCTTGCCGTTGTTTGTATGGAAAGCAACTGTGCGTATAGAATGGAGATGCAGCCCTTGACTCCACTGCCCCTCCTGGCAAACTGTTCAAGAGGAGTCATCTCTCTGATGGCTGCCTCCCTTGTGGTCGTCTGCGTGACCCAGTGTTTAAGTTGGGTGCATCAATATAGTTTGGTATCCGGAAGTTTAAAGTCGCGTTTGCATTGATCAAACATTTTAATATCCCCAAATTTAAACATGTCTGAAATCGTCAAGCAGTCGCCTTGTTGTCATGCCTCGTATGGACCCAATCTTTGGGCCGAAGGGAACGCTGGGTTGAGATGGATGGCTTTATAAGGGGAGGGAAAAGTAGTCCAGCCCTTCTGTCTGTTTATGTCATCCCAGACCCGTAGTGCGGTCTGTGTGGGTGTGCTCAAGTATACTTTTGCCGGGTCATCAGCTTTGGGTTTCCAGATTAAATCCCATATGTATTTCCTTCCCACCTCCCTGTCCATGTGTAACCAATGTTTATCGGATTCCCTCACAGACCATTCCGGTATCACCCGGAGCAGGGCTGCCTTATAGTAAAGGAAGAAGTCTGGTAATGCAAGGCCCCCTTCCGACTTGGCCGCGTGTAGAACTTTGTAAGGGAGTCAGGCTCTTTGTCCCTGCCATATAAACCTCATCACCATTGAGCGGAGGTTAGAGAAGAGTCCCCTACCCAGTTTGATGGGCAGACCCCGAAACAAATAAAGAAGCCTAGGTAATACTGTCATTTTCACTGCCTGTATACGCCCTATCCATGACATGTATATCGGTGCCCATCTTTTCAGGTCCGCTTTCAATTGTTGTATCAGTGGGGGATAGTTAGCTTTATATAACCCCTCCAGGCACGGGGTTAGCTTTAAGCCTAAGTAGGTTATGTCTTTCTTGGCCCATTTGAAGGGTGTAGTAGCCTCTAGGGATACCTTGTCTGCTCAGGGCAGATTTAGATTGAGTATAGAAGATTTTGTTAGGTTGATTCGAAACACCCCCACCCTTTCAAACATTTACAATGTTTCCAGCAGCGGGGCAGCGATGGTTGAGGAGAAGTGGAGAAGTCAGGGTGAGCAGGACGTCATTGGCAAATAGAGATTTTATATGTTTCATGGCGCCAAATTGAACCCTTCCCCCCACCAGTATTTCCTGTGTAGAGCCTATCCTAGCGGACAGTGGTTCAATATTCAATGCGAAGAGAAGAGGTGACAGCGGACACCCCTGTCTGGTTCCCCGTCCCAGGGAAGAGTGATTGGAGCTGACCCCATTGACCAGTACCCTTGCCGTTTGTGTTTTATGAATTGAATACCAAAGCCAAATATAATAATAATAATAATAATCTGGCATTTGTAAAGCGCGCAGCTACCTACCAACGGAGGTGTCCCGGCGCTGTACTTATATCGCAGAGGAACCCATCCTGGCTTTCCCTGTGAAGTGTCCACTCCTGGGCACCCCCAAGGTGCAGCCAGGCATCCCCTGCGCTGTTGAGCCGATTAAGCAAGCTGTTGCCCAGAGTTGCAGAGTGGGACCCATGATTAGAATAGGCACCGAGGCGAGAAATATCAGGTCCGAGGAAATTAAGCCCAAGACCCGCCGAGGGGGGAATTGAACGCTGGTCCCAGGCCGGACCTCTGCATCAGGGCTGCCGCTCTAACCATTAGGCCACACTTCTCAATATCCGGAGTGTAGAGAAGAGAAAGGCCCAGTCCACCTGGTCAAAAGCTTTTTCTGCATCTAGACCTGATAAGATGCTGCCACCCCTTTTTTGTTGTTTTCTCTATTAAGTGTATGACCCTCCGGATGTTGTCATGCATTTGCCGGCCTTTGATAAATCCCGATTGGTCTGGATGTATGAGTTCGGGAAGTACGATGTCTAGTCGCGTAGCCAAGATTTTTTTATAGAGTTTAGCGTTGAGATTTAAAAAGGCGATGGGTCTGTACGAGCTGCACTGTGTGGGGTTTTTGCCTGGTTTGAGTATTACTGAGATTATTGCTTCAGACATCATGGGTGTCACCACACCTGCGATTGCCATGTGGTTGAACAGGGCCACCAAATGGGGTACGAGCTCTGGTCCAAATGTCTTATAAAAGTGGGCTATCAACCCATCAGGCCCCGGGGCTTTGTGAGGTTTCAAGGCTCTCAATGCTTCCCGGACCTCCTCTTCGTGATTGGACTCCCTATCCACTCATTTATAGTGCTTTCTTAATTTGGGGTAGAATAATGTCTTCCAAATATGCCAGCTGAGCTTGCGTTGTTGATGTTCTGCAGTGTATAATGTTTTGTAAAAGTTCCCAAAGATTTGTGCCTTATCGTATCTGAGCCTGTGGTCCATCCCGCACTGATCTCAGTGTCTCCAATGTATTCTTTTTCCCTTTTGACTTTAGTTGTTGTGCTAAATGTGAGCCTACTTTGTTACCCTGATCATAGCCTACCCGCTGTAGTCTCAGGAGTGTAAGCTCTGCTCGGTTAGTATAGATGGCATTTAGTTTCCCCTTTAATGCTGTCACCTTGCAATTGTGAGCTACTGTCGGGGTTTCTATGTGTAGATTTTCAACCGTGGCGAGCTCAGCCACAAGGGCCTGCCTCTCTGTGGTTCTCTGTTTGTTCAGGGTAGAGTTCAAGGCAATGCACTGCCCTCTTATCACTGCTTCAAATACGTCCCAAGTTAAAGTGGGAAATGTGTCCCCTGTGTTGTTTTGAAGGAATTAGTCTTTTATTGAAGCACTTAGGTCGTCTCGTAATAGTCTGTCTCGAGTCAGCGAGTTGGGGAAGAACCATCGAATATATTTTGGAGGGAGGTCTGCCCAGCCTAGAGTCAGTTCTAAAGGCGCATGATCTGAGAGTGTAATGGGCTGTATGCAGGCTGTGCACATGGCCTGTACCAGGGCGTTACTCACAAAGGTATAGTCTTTTCGCGATTAGCTTCTGTGCAAGTGCGAGAAAAAGGTATAGTCTGTCCTGTGAGTGCAGTGTGCGCCAGTAATCTACCAACCCAAGCTCTTCAAACTTCTCTTTCGGTGTCTTGGAGAAGCTGCCCGTGCCGTGTCTGGTGGGGTGTGTGTTATCTAAATTGGGGTTCCATGTCAAGTTAAGGTCTCCCAAGAGGATGATTTCCCCCTCTGTGAAGCCCCCCAATGTGTCTAAAAAGGACAGTGTAAAAGGGATTTGATTGGTGTTCGGGGCATAGACTGTGGCGAAGATGCATGCGCGGCCCTGGAGGTGGCCTTTGACTATTACCGTCCGACCTTCCCTGTCTGCTGTATTTGCCGTGGGGGAGAACTGCAATGATTTGTGGAACATTAGCACTACCCCATTATGTTTGGCGGTTGTGGATGATTTGCATATTAGTGGGTAGTCTCTATGGCGCAATCTGTGGTCTTCTGATTTCTTTAGGTGCTTTTCCTGGAGGGCCGTTATGTAATTTCTCCTGTCTGTAACATATTTTCAGATTTGTGGGTGTTTCGCGGGGGAATTGAGGCCTTTCATATTCCAGGTTAATGTAGTGATCACCGTACTTCTACCTAGTGGTGTGTTTGTTAGCTGTTTTTGTCCCAGCTATGTTGTTCGTTTTCCCCGTACCCGCCCCTCCACTACCAGGTGCAAATGTTTCCTCCCTCTTGACCCCTCCACAATGTCCCTCCCTTAGGTGTTCCATGTACCATTATAAAATTATTAACTTTAAACTTAACATTGCAACGTGGGTTAGCATTCTTAAGTTATTGTATCATTAATACTGTTCTACTTGGTTCGTGGTCAAGTCCGCTTAAGCCTATTTATAGTTATCTCTTGGACCTCGGGAAATTCAAAGAAAAGCAAGAGAGAGAAAATTACGGTAGGAAAAACATAGAGAAATGACTTCATGTGGACTACTAGTTCTTGGGTCATCATATAGTCCCAGGTTGTTCCGCTGTTGAACCCAACCACCTATGAAGGCCCCAGTATCCCATTTTGATTTATCAGAGTAGGTGCCCTGTGGGGGAGGAATGTATTCAAGCATCCAGAATGTTCTTTGTTCAGTCCATGTAGTCTTCGCCATCTAGCTTTCCCGTACCTCCTTTGTTTTCTTCTGCTGCTTTGTGCGTTTTTGTGTGTTCCATTGAAGCCTTTCTTTGGCTGGTTTAGCGGTGCCGGAGGCTTACTCAGAGTTGGAGGTTGATGCTTGTTCTTCTTCCTGGAGAATCCCTAGTATTTTCGCTGCTTCTTTAAAGTCAGTAACAGGATACGATATATTGTTCAACTCAAAGCACCGTCCAAATGGATATGTCCACTAGTATCTGATCTTTTTTTGCTGCAGTTTATCAGTTGCCGGTCTAAATTGGAGGCATCTGGAGAGTGTGGCTGGAGCAATATCTTGAAACAGTCCACATGAGAGGCCCTGGAAGGTAACATTGTCTGCCTTACGTGCTGCTTGTAGTCTAGCCTCTTTCCCCTGGAATGAGTGGAGTTTGACCAGAACATCTCTGGGGCGCTTCTGAGAGCCCTCCCGCTGTGGTCTCACCCGGTGTGCACACTCAATTTCAATTTTCATGGTTGCATCACTTAGCAGCTCCGAGAACATTCCCGTTACAAAAGGCCTTCAAATTCGAGCCAACCCTTGATTCTGCGAAAATTCTTATGTGTATGTTATTTCTACGTGACCTGTTTTCGCATTTTAGGATGGCGGATTGGAGTTGAGTTTTCATGTGGTGAGCCACTTCTTCCATATTTTGTGCCTGTTGCTCCAGTTCATGTACTTTGGCTTCCAAATTTAATGTTCTCGTACCAACTGAGTCCATGTCGTTTTGAAGCGAAACTATGAGCCTGTTGATATCCGCTTTCAGATTTTTTATGGAGGTGTTCATATCGGTTCCCAGCTCTTCTCTTAATTCCTTCTTGAACTTCTGTAGTGAGGTGAAAAGGTCCTCCATGGTTAGGGCCATGGTTTCTGCTCTGGTCGCTGCTTGGTGGGCCTCTGCTGGCGTGAAATAGCTGGACACCCTACTTTGCTGGGTCTTCTTTGGTTGTATAGGGACGGCCCAACGGGGACACTGGGATGCGTGGCGTGCAAGTCTGAGCCTCCCTAGAATGACTGACCTTTGTCGGCTGCGCCGTTTGGTGCGTAATTTCAGGTTGTCCTCATGAGTGGTTAATTTACGAATCTCATCAGTTTAGCTGATATTTATATTGTTTATTCTGGAGGTCATTGTTATTTGTTACTGCTTGCTTCATATTTTATATATTTACTCTTCATTTTCAAACTGGTGTTCATTCGTAAGATTTCAAAGTTGTTGACATGCAGTTTGAACCTCCAGCCAAATTTTTACAAATGAAGGGTGATCCGCCTATTCCTTGGTCAAAGTGGAAGGAGGAGTTTTTAACCTACATGAAAGCCATCGACGGAGATAGAATGGGCAATTAAAGAAAAAAAATATTCTTCTTCACTGTTTGGGGTCTGAGGGTCAAGCTGTGTTCAGGACCCTACCTATTGTCCAGGGTAAGTTAAGTACCTTTAATGAGGCGCTAGCACATATGGAAACTAGATTCAAGCTCACTACCAGTATAGCACTCAATAGATATAAATTCTACATGCGCTCACAAAAAGAAGCAGAATCCTTGGATGATTTCCTAACTAGTCTTAGATCACTTGTCGTTTCATGTAATTTTAGAATTATTTCTGATGAGATGATCATAGATCAAATAATTGTTAATGTTAAAAGCAAAAAAACACAAGAGCAACTGTGAGTTTTTAGGAAATCCCAAATTGCATCACACAAACGATACTGCTAAAGCTTTCGAGCAGTCTGAAAGATGGATGAAGACGATTGAGGAAGTGGGTTCTAAGGTTGACAAGAGTGAAAAGACCATAGATGAAGTTTGTGCTGTGAGTACCACTCGCAAATTTCCTCAGGAATAACAGAAATGTGGTGTGTTATAGATAAGGAAGTTCCACCCATGTGGCATCATTTAAATTTTGCCCTGCCAATTGTAAGGAATGTATTAAATGTGGCAGATTAGGACATTTTGCTAGGCTCTGTAAAGATGATAAGAAGAGAGTGATTAACAAGGAAAAGATCATTCATGCGAAAAATAATGAAGTCTTATGTGTGAGATGTGCGTGCATTTCAGATGATGATTCCACTAAAGAAAATGGGATCGTTGTATCTATTGCAGATGTTTGTGCACTCAAAGGTGAAGTTTTGTAGTCTCCAAAATGCATTGTCCAGTGCTTAAATGAAGAGCTGGAACTCATGGCAGACTCAGGTTCCCCATGGTCAATTGTTACAGAGAACTATTTTAATGAGAAATTTAGTAACACTGTGTCTGTTAATGATTTATGTCCCCCTGATGTTATCGCTCAAAGTTTTGATAGTTCTACCATCGATCTCATGGAATATATTGCTTCTGATATTTCCTACAAAGAGAGAACTGCTTTCATAAAATTGTATGTAGCAAAAAAAGGGTTAAACGTTTAGGGTGGAGGGACCAGTGGAGACTAGGGATAGTACTTAATCCTCGCAGCAAAGAACCTGTTTTGATTGTTGAAGACAGTACTGATGTTAAATTAATTGAGGATGAGTATCCTGAAATCTTTTCTGGAAAGTTAGGAAGACCTAAAGGTTATACTCATTTAATTAAACTCAAACAAGGTGCGTAACCTATCAAGAGCAAAAACTTAGAAATGTTCCAATTAATGTGAGAGAAGAGTTGGGAGATACTTTAAAAGAAATGTTGGATGAAGGCGTGATTGAGGAAGTAGAATTGTGGGAATGGGTTTCTCCAATTGTCTTGGCACGCAAGCCCGATAAATCGTTGAGATATTGCATTGACCTCAGAGCTTTGAATGCAAACATTCTAGTTGACTGTCATCCTTTGCCGAATATCAATGAAGTTGTGAGCATGTTTGGTGGGGCCACTATCTTCTCTACCCTTGACCTTAGCTCCGCATACCACCAAATAGAACTGGCCGAAGAGTCACGCCATATGACTGTTTTTATTACACCCCAGGGCCTATTTCAGTTCAAAAGAATGCCCTTTGGACTGGCTTCTGCAGCCTCAGTCTTCCAACGATCGATGTGTCATCTTTTCAAAGGAATGCATTCATTCGTAAAATGTTTTCAAGATGACATTCTTATATTTTCATGTGATAAAAATATACATACTGATCATCTCAGAAAGGTGTGTGGAGTTCTAAAGCAGAATGGTTTGACCATCAAAAAGAATAAGTGTAAATTGTACCAAGATTCTGTAGAATATTTAGGACGCACCTTGTCAAAAGAGGGTGTAGTGCCCAAAAGATCTCTCATTGATGCTATCTTGAGGGCACCTGCTCCTGACTCCAGAGATAAACTTCTTTCTTTTTCAGGTCTCTGTGAGTACTATAGAAAGTTCATTATGAACTTTGCTTCCAAGATGGAACCCTTAAGAGAACTCACTAGGAAAATTTTTGAATTTGTATGAGGGAAAAGTAACAAAAGGTCTTCGAAAACATCAAGGCAGAGATGGTAGCTGCTCCCCCATTAAAACCATACTGCATGAATAAGATGTGCATACTCACTGTGGATGCGAGTCTATATGGTTTAGGAGGAGTTTTATCTCAGCGTGCTGGAAAAGAAGAATGGAACGTAGCATTTACCTCCCGCACCCTTAATCTCACTGAGAGGCGCTATGCTGTTATCGAAAGGGAGTTGTTGGCCTGCGTATAGGCTGTGGAACTTTTTCGTAACTATATTTGGGGTGCAGGTTTCATTTTGAGAACGGACCACAAACCAATAGTGTCCATTTTATCTCCTGGGGAGGTCTCAATGCTAATGCTTGCATTGCTAGACTAATGTCTTGCTTACAAAAGTACAGTTTGGTAGTAGAGTATGTACCTTGAAAAGTCAACGTTACAGCTGATTGTCTGTCTAAGCTCCCTTGTGGTTCGAATGAAATGAATTATGATGAGGAGGTTGTTGCCAATATTTGTGAAGTTGTGTCCGGGAAATGTAATTCTATTTCTGAATTCATGTGGAAGAGTGCTATGGAGGGAGATGATGTACTTCTTAAAGTCATTGATTATACCAGGAAAGATTGGCCTCCCAAGAGTGAAATTTCTGTGGATTTGTTTCCTTTTTGGAAAGTATCAAGTGATCTTGTTATTGAGGGAGATCTTCTCTTCAGACAAGGGAAATGCATTCTGCTTTTGTCTCTTCGAGATCACATATTGTCTGTGGCTGATGAAAGTCACCTTGGAATGTCTTCCATGAAGAGATTAATAAGATCCGTTTTTTGGTGGCCTGGTTTAGACAGGTTTGTAGACAGAGTTGTGAGAGAATGTACCGAGTGTGTAAACAGTGAAAGGATGTTGAGATGTGATCCTGCTCCTCTTATTCCTGTGGAATGGCCTGAGTTTCCCTGGCAAAAGATTGGTTTCGATATTGCTGGTCCTTTTAAATTCTTACCCCAGGATTGTAGATTTGCGTTAGTGATAGTGGACTATCACTCAAATTGGCCTGAAAATAACCTGGTACCACATGCCAATTCTGAGAGTGTTATTGTGTTTTTAAGGACGTTTTTGCGCTTGCAGGTTACCCTGAAGTTCTTATCACAGACAATAGGGTACAGATGAAATCTTGTGAAATGGCTGTTTTCCTTAAGTTTTTTAATATTCGTCACGTTGCCACGGCTTTGTATGAACCTCAGGGAGATGGCCAAGTAGAGATATTTAATAGGGCTTTAAAACAAGACATTCTGTGGGCAAGCAATTTGGGATCTCAGTGAAAGGACAAATTAAGGGAGAAGTTATGGCTGTACCGCATAACACCTCATTCCATAACTGAAGTTTCTCTGTTCCGTTTCTTAAAAGGGAGGGAGCCTGTCTCCAAGTTGTGCCCTTGGTGGTTAAAGAAAAAGAATGTTGGAAATTATAGTAATTCTGTGGTCAACAGAGAGAATGTGGCCCTTTAGGTGAAAGAAAAGCAAGAGAGATGTAAACACTATTATAATGTTCGGATGAGAGTGAAGCAACCCCGTTTTGTTGTTGTAGATTGGGTCAGAATATGTAAACATGGTATCTTACTTAAAGCTGAAAGAAATTTGGAAGACCTATCAAAATTGTGAAGATCAATTGCAACAGCATTGTCACTCAAGATGACAAAGTATGGAATATCCGGAGGGTAGCCAAATGTGTAAATGTTCCTTCTTAATTTTCTCTAAGAAGGGAAATGTGTTACATTGCTTGTTTGTTCCTTGTTTACTCTCTTGTCCCTTTCCCTTTAAATCTCTTGTATATATTCAATTCTGGCACCTGCCTTGTAGTTGGCAATGATTGCACTTAGAACTGGAATCATTCATTGTCATTCATGTCTGTGCTCTGGACAGTACTGTGCCTTTTGGATTAAACCTGCTTCATATCTCATCTGGATTTTGCCTCTTTTATTGGAATTTCACAGCATGCCTCGTCACCATCTGGCGGCACCTAGCCATTTTGTCAGAATTCCTCGCTCCTGCTGGAGGCTCCTGTGTCCGTTTAGCCCTCTGGTATGATTGCGAGTCGTTAGAGTCGCTCACGGGACATTTTTCTCATTGTTTTCGTTTCAATTTTTGCAGAGCTCTCGTGGATTACATCCACTCAGCCATTTTGGTTGCCCCCCCCCCCTTTTTTTAATAACATCGCTAGTCACATCGGACATTCAGTCATAGCAGTGATTTTTGATTTTTTATTTTACATTTTCACTCAGAGCATATGGTGGTCACAGTTGTGTAGCGATGTGTTTTGTTTCCTATTTTTTTGGGTGGTGTGGCATCTGCCTGCAATGAAAAATGTAAAAGTAAAAACTTACCCACTGGACCTGCATGACAATACCAGACTTGCTAGCTTTGGTGATGCTTTTTTATTTGTGTAGTAAAGTAGAGCCAACAAGGGTTCGTATGGATCTACTTATGTGATATTCTTTGCCTATTAGGAGGCCGATTCAGTCCTCATGAAAAGACAAATAGTATACAATCAAGGTGCAACATAGACAAAGAGGTGATCCAGTGCAGTGCAGTAATATCGACCAATTAACTAAGAACTCTAAAATATAAAGGCCTTTGAAGTTATTGCCAATTAGAGAAAAACTGTGGTATTTTTCACCATCCTCAATGCTCAATCAAAATTAGTTTTTTACATTTCAAACCCATGTGGATCATTGCCAGTTCTACCCATAGGCAAATTACTTGTGAAGGTGGGTCTTCATCAGGACAAAATAAAAATGATGCACCCTCCAGCAAGTGGAAATGTATACCACTGATACAGAGCATCACTAAAACTGACGTGCCTTCACTTCAAAGGCAACCACCATTGGTTCTACAGATCTCCAAGATAGCTGCTCTTTATTTGTGAATCTTCTTCTATTCTGAAAATAATAGACTTTTGAGCTTGAGGAGTGCATTAATTTAAAATCTCCCTTCTACTGATCACACTTTCTGAGAGCGGTGTGACGCTTACTAAAGCCATGGCTTACAACAGTTATGGAACTTACGGAAGC
Organism: Triturus cristatus; assembly: GCF_964204655.1. Taxonomy (NCBI): domain Eukaryota; kingdom Metazoa; phylum Chordata; class Amphibia; order Caudata; family Salamandridae; genus Triturus; species Triturus cristatus. Next base: position 78,495,348 of record NC_140586.1, on the reverse strand, counting down.
TCTGACCTTAGCCGCAAAAAGCAGTGCAAACAGAAGAGATGAGAACTTTGTATTTGATACTGTGGAAGTTTTTTCCAAGCAATATTTTTTTGGAATGAATAATAACGAATTATAATACTTGTTATATTGGATCCAATACGCAAATGATGAGTTACATGATTACAGTTGAAATAAGTTTGATATGATGTATGGAAGAGTAATTAATAGTAAGATTTAGTTATGCCACATTTATGCAAAAACTTAATCTTTGATACTATGGATGCTGTTTCTGTCCTTCATTCCTCACACCCTTCCATCATGTCCCCCTGCACAACTTCTCTCTTCACAAGCTCCGCTGAACAAAGACAACTAACGTAATGGATTGTTCCTGCAATTTTGAATTCAACGTTTTCAATAAATTTCCTAGTGTTCCTGATATGTCGCAACATCCAAGGTCTTTCTGTTGTAGTTCTACTGTGTAGACGGGTCCTATTAATTTGTGAAAAATCATATTGTTGAAATGTTTCACATTTTGTTTGAACATCTCCGGATGGCAGTAGTAAAGAAGATGCTGGGTGCTTTCATAGAAAGGGATAATGCTGATGTGTTAAGATAATGACATTAAAATTTCTGATTTGCAAAACAATTCTTGCTTATAATCATGCCATGATGAATCTGCTGTTTTAGCTATTTTGATATGCAAGAGTTGTGTATAAGAACCTCTTGATTTTGGGGCCATGCTATAAGAAGTTCCAATTCGTTTAGGGATGCTATTCAACCCTTGCCTGACTTTGCTGTTCATTTGGGACTTAAGAGTAATTTCTGATTTTTAACTACTCTATAATAACTCTGCTTTTGAGCCTTTACGGTATTTATTCTGTATTGCTCGATCTTGAGATTTCTGTAACAAAGCACTCTACATTGTTCCCTTGTTCTAGAATTCAGTTTTTGACTTATCCGATTTACTACTCTGCTGAACTGATGTCTGGAGGGTGCCTTTTTCCACAATTATTTCAAATGGGAGAATCGTGTGAGAGAAAACGTTCAGGCTTCCTAAACTTTGGGGTAAGTTTGTACCCATAAGACCAATGTAAAAATAAGGACTTCCTGTATTAAACGCCCTAGTTCAGTCCATCAACTCATGTGATATAGGTAAGATGAACAGTAAACTATAACAGTATTAAATTACAGCCTTGTGAAACATCATGTAAAATATGCATGAAAAAAATAAAAAAGACATTAGGCCTTGGTCTTTCTTCAGGCTTTTGATACAGACCAGATCTGTCTCCAAGGATCAATGCAACAGCTCAAACGTGAGGTTCTATGCACAGAACCGTATGGTGTGTGAGGTCAGGTTCAGAAAGGAGAATTCCAAAACCATGATGTGATTCTCTGTAGAGCGGGAGATAAAGTGATTTGACCTAAATTACTAAATTGCAATTCTAGTGTTGAAGACTGCATTAAAACCCACGTTTTCAGGGTTCTGTGTTAGCAATTTAGCCACTAGAATCGGACCATGTTCTTTTTGTTCATTGCCTGTCTTGCACAAGATGTCTTTGTTCGGGGTGTCACCATCCTAGTGCTTTAAGGGCCGTTTGGAGCCAGTTTTAATTGATGCCCATAAGCCACAAGTTTATTCCAAGGAGAAAGCCACTGCAATTAGTGGTGGCATGCTCAAATCTCCAAGCAGATACTCAAACTTGTTAATGAATATCGGACCTCACTGGCAGCTATGCAGGGAATCTGTACTGGTACCACAGATGTGGAAGCGTCGAGAAATACTGGAAGATGTTACATCTTATTCTGAGGAATATAAAAGAAAAAACATAAGGATTAATTGGAGGAAGAGCCAGTGGCTTCGAACGCAGGAGTGGGGTACTTGGCACTAGAGGAACATAATCCATTGTCAAGATCCTCAGCACTACCATTGAATCTAAGGACCAGAACCCAGTGCTCACATAATACATGCTGGCTGGAACGGGAGAAGGGAAGATAGAAGGGGTTCAGAAACACTTGGGTAAAGAATTGGACAGGTAAGATTATTGAGATGGCAATGGTCTGCAGTGGGAACGTGAAAAGACAACAAAAGAAGAGGGCAGAAGAATTGGGTGAGTGGGTGTGGGCGGGGAGAGAGGCATTGGCCACATAGAGAAGGTGGGAGTAGCATAATAAGAGACAAGAGAGGGAGGGAGCAGGGGTAAGAATGACTGGAAAAGGTGAGGAGAGTAAAGAAAATACCAGGCAAAGGGGGAAAGACAGAAGATAATACATGGAGCAATGCTTAAGTATTACAGGAGAAAATATTATAGGAAAATGGAGGGAATGGGAGGAGGCTATCCAGAAAAGAAGCAAAAGATGGTGAAGTATTCACATAGTCAAACAATAGAGACATATAGATGGGTAATCGGGGGGGGGGGGCATGAAACTTGACTTGAGGAACTGATGAAAGCATGAGATAAGAGATATAATGAAAAAAAGGTGGATCAGAGATGAATGAGAAAGGGAGATCATTAGTAAAAAGAATATAGCCAAGACGTTGGTCAAAAGTTATGCATGGTATGGTATGCTTGGTTGTAAATAACTCAATGTAGCTCTGACAGAATAGAGTGGTGGGTGAGGATGCAAGTGAGTGAGACGCAGAGAGGTGGATAAGTGCAAAACGGAAATAGAGAAAAAAAATAGTTTAGGGTTGATCGATTGAGAGATTACTGAGATACTAACAAGGGAGCTCAAAGGAGAAGGGTGAAAGAGAAAAGGATGATAGAAAGAGATGGACGTGGGATAGATGAGCGAGAATGATGAAACCACTGCCAGTTAACTCTTTTATTCAAAACGTTGGACATTTCCGTTGTTGACTCTCAAGAATATTTCTTTATTATATGATTAAAAAACTTGCAGGGCATCTATTGAGAAAAATCATTATTTTATTAACACATCATAATATATTTCGTGAGAAATACCCCAAAGAATTTGGAGCTCAAAGCTCTTCTTCAGGGGTCTTACATCCCAAAAAGATTTCTCTGAATAGAATTTACAGTGAAAACGCAACTACTTCAGTGGCGTCTCAAAGCAATTGTAATAAGAGTCACAATGATCAGTGTCGGATTAAACCATGTGGAGGCCTCTAAGCAGTTGAAATTTTGGGCCCCCTCTCAAATCATGTCCTAATACGTTTTTAATTTTACCAATTTTAATAAACCAATTTTGTTACACAAAACGAAACATTACAAAGTATTAGTGTTATTACACAAAAATTAATTGGAAACAATTTAAGAAGCCTGATCGTAAATTTCTTTCAAGATCAAATCAGTATTATTATGATCCATTTTGGGCCACTAAAAGGAGTAGGGCCCATAGGCTTATCATTCCTGGCTCTTATAACCCCATTGCTCTGGGAAATGTTCCTCAAGGCTATACTGGAGCTGGGTTTTTAGAGAATGAACAAAATGAGGTGCATTCCCTTAATCTTGAAGATCATTCCCTAGATGTCAAAAATGTTTTGGGCCGGTTTCCTATTTTATTTTCGTACAAATTAGGCACTGTTAAACATTTTCAACATCAGATTAGACTCAATCCAGGTGCCCTACCTATTGTTCCCAAGGTACGTCCTTTGCCCCTTAGTGCTAGGGATGAGCTTAAATCAGTTATCAAGGCATTGTGTGATGAAGGGGTCATTGCACCGTGTGACTCCTCAAAATGGGTATCTCCCATTGTCATTGTCAGGAACAAATCTGGGGCGGTCAGGTTATGTGCTGACTTACGCAATTTGAAAAAAAACATCTTGATTGGCTGTCATCCCATTCCCAAGATTCACAAGCTTCTTGCCAGTTTGGGGGGCAAAGTTTTCTTCAATCATTGACCTCCGTTCAGCCTATCACCAGATGCCTTTGACAACAGATTCTTAAGAGTTCACTACTTTTGTCACACCTTTTGGGGTTTACAAGTATCTCAGATTACCTTTTGGCCTGTCCTCTGCGGCTAGTGTCTTTCAGAAGTTGATGTATAAACTTTTCGTAGACATGCCGGGGGTCCAGGCCTATCAGGATGATATCCTGGTGTTTGCAGAAAATTGGGAAACACACTTGAACTATTTGACTAAAGTTTTAAGTAAACTAGATGAAGCAGGCATGACCATTAGGACAGACAAATGCCAATTTGGTACTCTACAACTGGATTACTTGGATCACACTTTGTCCTCTGAAGGCATCAAACCCAATTTGTCTCTTATCAAAGCCATTAGTCATTCTGTTCCTCCCAAAGACAAAGATACCCTTCGGTCATTTTTGGGATTATCAGAAAATTATGCAAGATTTGTTAAGGGTTATGCTCAAACAGTTGAACCATTGCGTGCCCTCCTGCAAAAGGGTTCAAAATTTGTCTGGTCTGACAAAGTCTTGTCTTCTTTCAACCAAGTCAAAAAATTCATTGTTGAGGCACCTGTTTTACAGACTTTTCAAGATGGATATAAATGTTTCATGATGGTGGACGCCAGTCTCACAGGGTTGGGTGCAGTCCTTGGTCAATGGGTATCTAGAAAGGAACACACCATAGCCTTTTCTTCAAGAATGCTCAAACCCTCCGAGACACATTACAGTACTATCGAACGTGAGGCCCTCGTGTGTGTTTGGGCAATTGATTGCATCACAACAAAGCCCCCTCCGAATAAAATCATCCACAACGGAATGTTAAGAAAACAATAAATAAATACATTTTAATAAATGCAATACAATCTGAAATATTATTTAAACCTTGTGAAGAAAACTACACACACTAAGTATATAAGTAAGTAAAACATTTATAGAGCGCAGCGAATGCCGAGGCGTCTTGGCGCTGGAAGAAGCACGTACTTCATCTCAAATAGAGGGAAAAATGCTTGTGTTTACTTGTTACTATAAAACATAAATATGGTATGCATGTGCGGTGTAATATGACATTGTTATGTGCACCATTTAGAATAAATTATTTGCATACATGATCCTTGACGCGGATAGGTTTATTAATGCTTCCGCCTGATCTACCCAATCTTCCACCTTCCTTACCAGCAGTAGTCATGCTTATGCTATGGATGTCGATTTCAGTCACGGGTATAACATCCTGCAGTGTGGGAGCATATTCTGCATGTGGTGCCGTGGGCCTTCCAGCCGAAGACAGTTCTACATTACCACAATCATTTCTATGTTCATGACCATCAACCAACCATTAATTATTTCTCTTGGAATTTGAACTTCACAAGAGGCTTTAATTTTTTTCCCTTTCTACAAAAAGATATGCCTTAAATGCCACACCTTGCCATCATTCCACATAACAGAATTGCAAAATACCTTTACCACCTGCATTGATTGAAAAAATTGTCCATCCAATTTTCTATGTATTCCAGTTTTCATTACTCTGACCTTGTCTCCTTTATGTATCCTAACTTGTTTGCATTTGTACTTCTCATCAAAATATTCATTACTACTTCCCTGTGCAATGACTGTTTTACTGACTCAGGTGTTCAGTTACTCCTCCTGGATCTAGACATCCAACCCACATTGTCCTTCATGAAGGGTGTCCTACCTCTCATGATCTCAAATGGACTCAATCCCGTGGACTTCGAAGGTGTTACCCGATATGCCCAAACAGTTCTCCAAACCTCATTTTTCTAATTCAAATTTGCCTCCTTGGCCAATTGTATAGTATTTTAATAACTCTATTAAAGTGCTCCACTGCACCATTTGCGGCAGGTTGATAAATGGAGGTAGTTTTATGTTTCACAGCATTCCTTTTAAGATAAGTTTTAACCCTTTTGGTTTCCCTAAAACTCCTGTAAAAACCTCCTGAAACTCTTTTAAAATGTTTATTTCATCACCTCTGTCTACTGGAATCACTAATACAGGCTCCAAACTAATTGGATGAAGGATAATACCTAAATCACCCTGATCCCACTAACCCTGCATAGATGGACCAGTTTTCAGAACATATAGGTTACACTCAGCTTCACGATTTTTACATTCGAATTTCAGTTTTCTATACCCTAAAAGAAAAATGGACTCTCCTGTGAAGCTTTTAGGAGAAATATCCAGTGGCAATAATTTCTCTCCTACAACCGAAATACATTTTTCATTCCAAATACCTTCATTTACTATTGTATAGAGCGACCCTGAATCTGCAGGAACAGTAATGGTCACCCCCCTCTATGGTTATGTCACATCTAGGTTTTGCAAACATTCAATACCTCTGTCTCAAGATCGGTATATAGAACACACACATTGGTATCATTTCAATCTGCATCAATAGAGTTTTGAATTCGAACTATCTTCCAGTACTTTAACTTTCTTAGCCTTTTTCCTGCATACTTTCTGGAAATGTTCGTAAATGCCATATCCTGAGCATTTTCAGTTTCGAGCAGAACATCTTTTGTCAATGACAAAATGTCCTGTATACCCACATCTATAAGATTTAACCACACTCTGCATGTTTTTTCTTACAGTCCGCTTTACTGTGAGAGCATTTATATTTACCTGGTTGACTTTTATTAACTGCCTCATTATTACCATCACTTCCTGGATCCTTCTTATGTTCCCACAGAACTGCTTACGCACATCTTCCAGATAACTCAGCTCTTTTCATTATATCAAGGATCCCCTGTAAACGTGACTCTCCTTCAGCCCATAAATTCTCTTGTATGGAATTGTTTGCAGCATGCATAACTGGTTGATACCGGATAAGTTCATCATGCAGTACTCTAAAATGGCAAGACAAAGCTATATTTTATTAAAGCTGATACAAATTCTTCAATAGTTTCATCTTTAGCCTGCTTTCTATGATAAAAATGTATATCTGTTTATACCAACACACACTGTGGGTGCATAATACACATCCAAGTCTTCTAACGCATGAATAATACATCTCCTTGGCCAACTGGTCTGTTTTTTCCCCAATCCTTAATATACACGTAAACCTATTGGCCCTAAGGAGTGTAAAAGGATATTTTTCTTTTTCCCTGGGATAAATTCATCATCTTCATTTAACATAGAATTATACTTAATGAAATACGTCACTCTTGCCATTTCAAAGACTTTTCCGTAGCAGATGGTAGAAATGTTTGTGGTGGCAAAAAATTCATTGAGTTCACTGATGCCATATCCTAAAAAGTATGCACGTTTTAAATACAGTACTATTTAATGTTAATGTTTTAGCAACAAAAAAAACACCTTGAGTTATTATGACAAACAAAAACCATTACCAACACGAAGGATGTGCAACTTACTTTATAGTTAGAACCCTCATAATAAGTAAAAACGTGCTCAAAGTAGTAATAACACTTTGACATGTAGTTGGCACTGCGCTGATGATCAAATGTAAGTAAATTCAAATGTACATGAGCAAGGCGTGCCAATGGCTGTAAAATTTGTTGGGCGTTGCAACAATAGTCAAAGGACATAGACATGCCTATTGTTGTAAGATTTGTTGAGCGTTGCGACAATAGGCAAAGTCGTAATGAATTGCAAGGTGAAAAGTGCTCTGCAATAGAGAAAGCATTGGAAGGCCTTACCAATTAAAGATGGCCGCCGTATGTAGGTTCGTGGCTTTACATAGCTAGTTGGGCTTGTTGCCCAGACGTAACCAAGTGTCAGTAAGCCATGACAGGTGATGCAACTGGATATGTCACAGTGTAATGACGAACGAAATGGGGCAGGAACCTCGAGGAATGCACAGTGCTCACGGTGAGTAACTGCTGTTGCTACACAAGAGATGCTTTAGCTACTAAAAACAAAAACAGCTCACCAATATGTCGTATAAATACACGGGAAATCCTCCAATAGGGTTCAAAGCAGAACAAAATTACCAGGAACACCCTCATGTAAGTGTAGGCCGTTCTTTGAAATTTAGGATGTCATGATGTCACTTCTGGTTGCGCAGGTTCAGTTCGGGTCAAATTGTCGCCAAATTTGTATTGAAGAGACATAGAGCTTCTGAAGTTCATATGTTCTTTATTCAATCATTACAGGCCCCAACAGCAAGAGTACAGGAACAATCTACTCACTTCAATCTCTTCTCCTCCAACTGTCCATCCCACTCACAACATTCTAAACTGCATCACAGTGCTTGCTCGATGACATAGTCAGACTATTAATACCCACAAGGGACAATCCTGGCTTGACATTTCATCACAGCATGCTGATTGTCCCTTTTTATAGCATTACTAGAAGCAGTTTCACTCCGCTATCCCCGCTCTGTTCACCTACTGTCCATCAATCATTTGAACTCAGAGGGTGAGGCAGCACAGGGAGAGGGGCGCCTTGCTACCAGTCCTCCCTCCTCTTAAACCAGTATTTCTTGCACACCTCTCGGATTTGAAGATCTCTTCAAAATGGTTCATGAGCTCACCCGATCGTGCCCCAGCCCTGGAACATACCACCTCAGCTCAATTTAGCTGGTGTGGAAGTTAAGTGCTCACTTCAGGGAACCTCACTCTCCTCCACGCTTTGTATAATATGCATAATGCACTTGCCATAGACCCAAAAATGATGTCGTAAGATGCCAAAGGACTCCCCACCTGAAGGAGTGAAGAGCCATCACTCAGATGAGTGAGCTTGTTGCAGGGATTCTGCTTATGCACAGAACTATGCACAGGAAACCAGGACCTCAGTGAATTGTGGTGTACCAAAAACTCACCTCAGAACACAGAACCCCTTATCCGACCAGCATCAGTGTCCCATTCGTTATCCGAGTTTTATCTCGGTGGTCCCAATGTATAGACAACCCAGAACAAGCGACTTAGTGTATTCTCAGGAATGGTGGGAATCAGAAATACCTGTTCGTAATTATTCTCATATCAGTCCACAACAACAGTACACAGAGACATGGTAAAGTTTAAAGAGTTTATTTTATATACCTCGTGTCCTAAGATGCAGTACTTTGGCTGACATAAGCAGACAAATGATTAAAATCAAAACCATCAGCAAAGTTACAATACCATGGAAAATGAAAGGAGAAATCATAATAAAATGACAGTGGATTACAGCCACCTTCCTTTTGCTAGTAAACTAATATTATTATTATTAGACTAATAGAGGGTCTCTAGGCTTGAATGGGGAACCCCATACCGTAAAGATCAGCTTAGTGGAATCACATCACAGGATCAGGTATACTCTGCTCCTGGGAAAGCTCTTCTTCCGAATGTGTATAAAGCATTCAGCTTGCAATGTTAAAAGCACTCGACTTTCAGGTATTTGCAGCTGCGTGCGTGTTATGGCTAAATAGTGGGCCGATCAACCTGAACCCAACAACATGCACCGTCTAGCGACCCAGACTGTTTCTTTACACAATGTTCAGACCAAGGTCGCAGCTCACTGTTAGGGATGTGAACAACAGACAGTTCTCATGTGAAGCAGAGGCGAGCAAGCATTTCTCAATTAATAACATGTAACTACAGTGTTGTGTGCAAAAGCAGCAAAAGTGGCAAGATGGCTTTCTCACATCTAACGCGGTTGTGCTAACTTAGCATTGTACGTATATAAATAGCAGTCCTCACTACACCCCCCCTTGATCGGACCACTAACCAGTAGGGGCGCAATGTCAAGAACGCAGAGTTCAAGTTCGATAGAACGGAACCAAGGGCACAAATTGTGAATCCATATAAGGTAAGTGAAAAGTTCGAAGAAAAAAGGAGAGAAAAAAAACCATTTAAAGGAGGAAAAAAAATATCATCGATGGATTTTTAACGAGAGAAAGAAAAAAAAAGCCGTCCCACAGGAATTTCGGATGACTTCCAAGTTAATCCATCAAGGTATAAGCACAATAAGTTGCAACGGCTTCCAAGAGGAAATCATTGGAACGTTCTGCAAAATGATCTGCCATCCAATTCAGCAAGGGGAATGAACACACATGTTCCTCGACAACCGGAGCCTCTAGTACCATCAGAGGACAACTGGCGTGTTCTTCGAGATAACTTCTTGCCAAGAATTCAGCTGCGGCCGTTCCGATGTCCCAATTCCCTAGGACTCCATGTGCTGCTCCACAGGCCATAATCCTGACACCAGAACAGTCCAACTCATGAGCCACTAAAGGGCTCATTAGCCGATCATAATCAGGGGCGGGAGACACCGAGTTCGAGAAGCACAAATCCAGAGCCCATTGGAATGGACACTCTAGGCAATGAAAGACAGGCTGGACGCAAGTAAAGTAGGGAAACCGAAAGGACAACCCATAGGCTATACTCAAGGTTGCCAGTGGTAATGTTCCATAGTATTCAAGCATCCGGTTACGAAGATGGAGCAGCCGGGACATGCTGTCGTGTGACGCAAGTTGTGCATCCATAGCGTAGTACGCAGATCATCAAAAGTACCCCAGCTACGAGGGCGAGAATCAAAGGGAGACCTCCGAAGACGCTGGAAAAATAGAATGAAAAAATGCCGGGATCACACCAAAAATAGTTTGAAAGGAGGTCACGAGGCCGGAGCCCACAATTTTGAAAAATGTGCCAGGCCACTTGTTGACGAGGCATTAAAGATAGTCTGAATTAGGGCCCCAAAATGAAGTGGGAGATCAGTATTCAAAAGCGCTTGCACCTCTGTGCGCGTGTTTGCTACGTGAAGGACAAATGTTTCCCGGGATGAAGTCAACGCGACTTCTTTTTGAGACAAGAGAGCCCTTATTCTGCTCATCTTGTTGAACTCTGCTTTCAAGGTTGGAATGGAAGGCCAGATGGATACATCGAGCCGTCCATGCGGGGGTGGGAAAAGGACGTTATTACAGCAGACTACTCTCTGTGATACAGTCACTATGTAGGGAATTCCCACTAACATCCCACAGCAAGCTTCATTATTTAATACCAAATAACTACCGTTAGCCAGCAGCGTAAAAGACGGTGTTATAACTGGCACCGGGATCCCTTTCAGGGACACAAGCCTAATTAGGAGCGTGCACATTACATGCACCATGCAATTGAATGTGCCGACACACCACGGAGTGATCCGGAGTGGAAGTACACTCTTCTCCTTTTAAGTAAACCTCTTTTCCGTCCCTCACACATCTGTACGTGAATGGGAGTGACCAAACTTCGTGCAGGAAGGCAGTACCTAGTTTTTCATATCTGCCTAGGGAATAATGTTTCATGCACGAACTGAACTTAAACAAGGGGAACGGTAATGTGATTAACCCGTGGATAAGCCACACAGCGGAGTTTAATTCTGCAACAGAAAAAGGTAAAGGTTCCAACTTCTCAATGTGCAGCAATGAGTATGGACATAAAGTGTTGTTTTGCAGTTAAATTAAAAGGAAGGAACAAAGATGAAGTATTCATGTAATCCCAAGGGACTTTCCCAGCCTTTACCGTTTGCAATGTCCATGCAAACTGCATAATAGAACGCAATTGATTTTGACCATGATATAAAAAAGAGAAATCATCCTGCACAATGTCAACAACAGATGAAACTATATTATCTAACGTATAAATTCTGGAAGACAGGGTGTTAATGCAATTATCTATAACAGCCAATACTTTCTCCATATTGGCTTGACCAATAGCTCGTAATCTGGATGCAGCTTCAATCTGGGATAGCTTCCAAACTTCGTTGTAAACAGCATATACCCATCTTTTGGACCTGCCAACCGCAGGACCCTTAACAAAATCATTCAAATTATTTTGTCGTTCTATTGTGATGAATGAAGTTTAACAGATGCTAAGGTGGAATTTTGCAGCCAAGATTTGCATAACTTCCCTACTGAGTAGGTAGTTACAGTGGGAGAGAGGATTCAAAACGGGGGTCCACATGAACTTGGGTATACCCCGTTTTCAAATCTAGAAACCGATGTTGACAGGAATCTGAGCTCGTTTGCCATATTAACCACCCTTCCGGATTTAATTTGGAAATATTGAAGGTTGTGTTAGAAACATATGACTACAACGTATCAAGGGACAGATCTGTATGATTATCCCAACTAAGATAAGCACCCTGATCCGGAGTAGAGGGAGAATTAAATTTTTTAGAAGTAGCAAATCCAAAACAGGTGGTTTGAAAAATTGACGAATTCAAAAATAACATGTGGTTCGGGATGAGGCAGGCACGATGCAAAGCTTCTGTTCCCTGTACCTGCCACGGTTTAGAACCCCAAACCGATTTAAGATCGATAGTAGCTTTCCACAGATCATAACCTCCGGTTGACAACTCGTCCATAAAGGACTTGGTATACAACAATTTAGTGTGTGTCAGTCTAACTTTCGAGGCAGACTCAGCCGCCACTTTAAAATAAAAGGAGGCCGGATTCGTCACACTGAAATCTGAAAAATATGTGAATTTGTCCACTAACGTGGTGGAGCTGCCCAGCCTAGGTGCTGGACAGTGTTCCCATTGCGTATAATTTACAAAATTTCTAAATGTATTTGCTTTGTGTAGGAAATGATTGCCATAATGTTGATAGCAGAACTGCTCATCATAATTAGCAGTATCTAAATACAAATTATCAGCATCAAATGCAGCATAATATTTCAAATAAAAAAACAGTGCTTCTATGGCTTGAACATCCCAATCATCCGAGCGGATGTTTTGCTTAACGACATCACCCATAGAAACACGAAATACATTTGGCACATTGATTACTTCAGTGGGACCATGAATTTGAAATTTAACAGCATCCCACGCGATCCCATCCAGTACAGGCCAGGCCGTAATGTTCACAAAAGTCTGGTCCCATTTCATGATATGTGATGAGGAGTGGGGAGCCAAAGTTCCATCAATTAGTCTAATTGTAGATCTTTCTTTCAGGTAGTGTCCATTTATAAGTCTAAAAAACACTACCACAAAGCCAATGGACATAAACAGAAAAATACATATGAGCACCAGCCAAATGTAAGTCCAAGGGGGAATTAAAAAATGTCTTTTAAACCAGACAGCAAAAATTGAAACTTTTGATGGGGCAATGGAAGTCATTGAATTAGTGTCAAAGGAGTAGCGTGACTGGTTAACTGTGGTGGATTGTAAAACAGGCAACAGGACATCCGCAGGATAAGCATACTCAATATCTTCAGGTAGACCACCAGCTGTCGGTGGCAACAAAGGACCAGTAACAGTATGCATCTGTATGGCAACATCAGGCAAGGTGGTAGAAGCTGGGGCCAAAACAGAATTTCTCAGCATCGCAGGGCAAGAAACCGCAGGAGTCATACTAACAAGAATCGGCCACTCGCTGTAGCTTGACATTGTCAATAGAGATGTACCTGTTATCCTTGCGACCAGGAAGTGGAGGTAAAATGACTGTACGTGTACCCTGTACTCCAAGCACCGGAACTGGTGCACGATAGGAGGGGCCAAACTCCTTCTTGTTTTCCACCTTCTCACGGACCAGGTCACCAACACGAGGTAGCCAGCCGACTACCGGAATCTAAAGCGCAGCATCAGATGTGGAGGGCACGTGTTCCTTCGCTAGACTGTCTCTGGCTTCTTGTAGGTTCTGCAATACAGCACAGTGATCATCTACGTCAAAGGGTGCGGCTGACGCCGTCATGTCTAGACCATCAAGGTCCGGGACAAACATTCATATGCCAAAGAGCATCATATATGGGGTCCGCCCGCCCAAAGACCTTCTATGGAGATTATTAAGTGTACTTTGTAAGTTATACAAGTGGGCTAGCCAGTTCCGGCCAGTGCCTAAAACCCTAGCTGTCAAAGATTGCTTTAAGTCACGGTTCATTCGCTCCACCACACTATTACCCTCAGGTCGGTAGGGAGACGAAAATTTGACTTGGACCCCCAAATTTCTCATGGCTTCTTTGTACGCCCTAGAGGCGAACGCAGGGCCCTGATCAGAATGAAAGGTACCACATGCAAAACTTCCCACAAAGACATGCAAATCCCTGATGACAGTACGGGCATCAGCACTCCTTTGTGGCCATATCCACAGAAAACGTGTGCACAAATCCACTGCAACCAAGATGTACTTGTACGCAGTATCAGAGGTGAATGGACCGCAATGATCTAAATAAACGCACCCTAGTGGTTTATTAGATATGTACAACTGAGTCTGTGGTGGGTGCGCCGCAGTTGAAGGTTTAATCTGCTGGCAAATGTCACAGTTAAGAACATAAGCGCAAGCTTGTTTATATAAACCGCACCCCCAGTAACGTTGTTGTAACAGAGATACAGTAGCTGCAACGCCGGCATGGGCAGACGCCATGCCCTCGTGAGCCGCTAATATCAAAGATGGTCTGCAGTCCGCGTTGGGAATCAATCTGTCACCAACGTCGTTAATCCTCACTAACGGGACGTTATCAGGACTTAAGCGATAATGGTAACGAGAAGGGAAACCGCTCTGGTAATTTGTTCCCTTTTCTGTAGCAGCGATGGCTGCCAAGATGTCATCATCGATCTTACTTTGTGATCTTGTAACTGCTGCTACTAAGTATGTCGCCACTGCTGTTTTTGCTGCCTCGTCAGCTAGGCTGTTGCCGACAGCATGGCCACCAACTCGTTGGTGACCAAGAGTGTGAATAACATTCACGAGAGGCAGATGTTCTTTAAGTTCTGCCACTCTAACCCAAAGCATTTTATGCTTAATTGTGCTACCTTTGGAATCACGGTATTCATTTTGAGACCAAAAATGTAGATTTTCGTTGTAAGATTGAACACAATAAAACGAGTCACTCACTATAAGAGTGGTGACCCGAGAATCAGCAAACTCCAGTGCAAGAACCAGAGCACGGAGCTCTGCCAACTGTGCGGTACAATCACCCAACGACTGCGTATGCACGACATCAGATTGGAATTCACCATTCATGAAAGTACCGACCACAATTGCGCAGGCCGCTGAATAGGCATGCTTTGATCCAGTCGCCTGTTGCGCCGAACCGTCAGTGTAACTGACACAATGGTAATCCTCGAGCGGGCGCAAGGACAGAGGAGCTGGATGAACGAATTCATACTGTAAGAACTCCTGAGTCTGTAGTGGCGCGTCAAAGATATATGTGACGTCGGGCGATGTCAAGGAAGTGGCCCATTGTATCCACCGTGGATGCAAAGCTTTAGAATTTGGTACACTCGCTTTGGTCACCGCCTCAAGGGCAGGCTATGGTGTGACCACCAACATGCGTTTCCCTTGCGATAGCGCTTGTTCTTTAAGAATCGCCATCTGCACTGCCGTCAAAACTTTCTCGACAGAGGAAAATCGCAGTTCAGCCAAAGTGTACAGGGGTGATTTGTAGGCAATGGGGATGGTGTCGCCCTCATTGAACGTTAAGTACGTGAAACCCACTGTGCCTGGCACAATTCTAATGACCAGGTTAGTGTGGTTATCACACGTCAGTAAGTATTTTGAAGCAAGAAGGTCAGCTTGCAAAGATTGCATTATAGCTGAATGCTCCAGCAGCCAGCATGATTTGGAAAAAGTAGGTTGTACCAAGGCATAAAGCGGCTTGATACGCTGGGCATAATCAGGAATGTACGTGCGACCGAAATTCAGAAAGCCCAGCAAAGATTGTAATTTCTTCAGTGTCGTAGGAGCATGTAGGCACGCGCATTTCTCTAGGAAGTGCGGAGCCAACCCTCGACCTTCATTGTTGAGTTCGTAACCCAAAAACAACACTGTATATTCTGCAATTTGAGACTTCGCAAAGTTAAATTTGTAACCGAAGTCTGCAAACAAAACAATAATGCGATCAACGCGACACAGATGCGGCCATAACTCGTCATCTGTGAGATAAATATCATCCACATACGAGTACGCACCAGGGTCAATGCTCTCTAACAGAGAGACCACACGAGCGGCAAAGACCCCAGGGATGTTTTTATAGCCCATTGGTAATCTTTTGAAATGTTTTTGTTTGCCGCCCGAGGTAAATGCTGTCCATTGACTACTAAGAGTGGACAGGTTATGGCTGTAAAAGCCATTGGAAATGTCAAGTGTGTTTTTAAACCGTTTTCTCACGAGACTATCGACGCGAGCCGAACTGTGGGTATTCTGTACTGCGCATGTCCGGCAATGAGAGTTTAAATGCCGGTAATCCAAAACCAGGCGGTACGACATATCAGGCTTCGTCACAGTGAATGAAGGATTATTCATTGGTGACACACATATTTCAATAACACCTTGATATTCCAATTGTTCAAGGATAGCCGAGACGTGAGGTCTTGCTTCGCGACGCATGGGATATTGGGGTTGTGGCTGGGGCGTAGACCGCAACGGAATCTCATGGCCGGGGGACAATTTATCCCAGCCTACCTGATTACGATACAAAGCAGGTGCAAGCACCAGAGCCCACTCCTCGGCGAACTTCTTAGCTTGGTCCTTCGGCACTGTGTGCGCAAAGGACAGGAGGATCACTTCCTCTCCTCTAGGAGCATCTAAAATGAAAGCCGGGGGCCAGTTTGCCTCCGCCAATAAAATATCGTACGAAGAGGTCAGATTATCCCCCAAAAAAAACTAGAATCGTGCGTTGTATGTCACCTTCAATTAAAAGGACATAATATACAGTCTGTCAGTGGGAGCCACTCTAGTGTCAGCAGTTTCTACAGTAATGAACGTATCAGTTGCTGTCACCACCAGATATGGATGCAGTGCTTGTCGCACTACTGTAACTTCCGCCGCGCTGTCGAGCAGCTTTAGTGCCCATGTCAGGTTCTGAAGCTGCGTCCGCACTATCTGTGGCATACCTCGCTGTTAGCGCAGCAACTTTCTTCTTCTGAAACGGGGGTCGTTGACGTGCAGACTCGTCCTGCTTGCCTTTGCCGTCAGTCTGACGGGGTTGCTCACGACCTTGGGCACCCCGTCCTTTCCCACGGTCTCCGCCACCGGACTGTGAAGCCGATGTTTCCTGTGAAGAACGAGGAGAACGTTGTTCAGAAACCTGAAATCTATCAGGTGACTTAATACTAGATCGATCGCGCAGATCATATGTGCGTTCACTAGACGACTGTACGGGTGAGGCAGGACGAGACCCCTGTTTCTGTTGCTGTTTCCCCTGTTTCTTTGCCCGCCAATTTTGTTTAGGAAAATTTGGGCGTTCGTCTTTACCAGACGAGCTCACCTTAGTTTGCTGTACTATATCAGGAATTATTCCAGTTGGTTTAACACCTAAGGCACTGCGGCCTATGGACCTATAGGTTTCCGCAATTATTTTAGCGAACTCCTTAGGCCTGTCGAGTTCGTTGTTGTGTCCAAATAATTATTCCAAGGGCCACACTTACCATTGGCCCGCAATATTAGGTAAGAAGGAGCAGTTGGCAACGTGGAAGCTTCAAACGTTTATTAGCCACC
Organism: Triturus cristatus; assembly: GCF_964204655.1. Taxonomy (NCBI): domain Eukaryota; kingdom Metazoa; phylum Chordata; class Amphibia; order Caudata; family Salamandridae; genus Triturus; species Triturus cristatus. Next base: position 78,478,137 of record NC_140586.1, on the reverse strand, counting down.
ACAGAACTCTATATAGAGGAGCCTCATCGATCCTCACCCATCAGGTGCGCCGAGGAAGACTGCTGGCTCCTTGACAGTAACACACTTTTATACATTATCAGTACAGCATACAAAACCATATATGTGGAAAAGTACCAGTTAGTCCTGGCGCCCCTAATGAGCTCATGCCTATTTCTAGTTTCGGTTACACATACAAAGGGTTACTATCTTTACAGAGAAGGTCGAAAGGGTGACTCCCTTCTCGTCCCAGGCCTAGAGGAATTTGCCTGATACTCCCTTTTAGCAGATGTGACCTTGCTTCTCAGCAACTCAGCCTGTCTCCTAATTAAATGCAAGGAAAAGGGGAAAGCAGAGGGTGTGCGGAAAAGACCACGTGACTCCCAAGTGAGAGAGAGAGCCGCAATCCAAGATGGAGGCGGTTCGGTTTCTCGGCCCTTTTTGTCGTACTAAACATAATCGGGGATTTCGAACCGTTTAATACACCATAACGAGGTAAACTATCATTAGATATACTGCGCTAATCATATCGTAATATCTTGAATACCTCAGAACGGCCCTTTTAGCGCAGCATAGCTAATAACGAGGTCAGTCTTCGAAAATACCCTCATCAATCTGCATAAAGTCGTGCGTCTCCTTCTGAGCCCGCTGAGTATCTATTCTGGTTTGGACGGGCTCGGGCCTAGGGATGGATCGGCGAACTTGAGCAGCACAATATGCACAGCAAGCAGGCCCGCACTGTAGACAAAGGCAGCAGGTGAAAATGAACCCCACTATTCCCAAAAGAATCATGAATAACTTCCATCCCCAGGTGGTCACCAGATCCCAAAACCACCCGGACAAAGACCAAGTACCAGTCTCGGTGTGAATTTCAGAGGCTAGCCGATGCAGTTTCTGAATGGCTAAATGGACAGAAGGGGCGGAGTCAGGTATATATACACAACAGGAGCTGCCGATGACTCTACAGGCTCCTCCGCGATCAGCTAGGATAACATCTAAAACAAGACGATTTTGGAGGGTCACAAGCCGGGTCGCCTGAAGCTCCACTGTGATATTAGTTAATATTCCTGCAGTAGTATTAACCACCCCTTCCACTACTCTAGATAGCCTCCTGACTTCTTTACTATTGAGGATGGGTCCCCATATAGGCAATGCCCCTTTTATGATATCAACGAAGTGTTGGGCTGGAGTGTCAGTCTGGTCAGTGGCATCATTACTGGCGGCTTCAGCTTTTAGGCTCCGCCGATTTAAGGAATGAGATTTGTGATAATCAGAAGGAGCTATGTAGACCGGTGGGTAAAGAAAAGATAAGTAACATCGACCTGCCCATCCCCTGGGTAGCCAAGTGTATGCATTTTCACCGCACACGAAATAAACATTGGGAGGGGTGAGTGTGGGGGGACTACTGAAAGTCTGTAGTTTATAAGTGTAATTACATCTACTATAACCTACGGATAGATGTCCAGTACCCTGCACGCAGAAGGAGGAGGACGTATTCAATACCGGGACCGGAATGATTTTCTCATCTGAGACATTTCGCTCCTGGAAATACTTGAAATACTCAGTAAATTAAAGGTCATGAAATCCAACACTTCATCCCTCAACCAGGTATCATTCTCATGATCAGTGTATACGTTCATACAGGCGGTAGGATCGAGGGTACCATCCTTCCCCTCAGCATTAGGAGTAAAACCTTGGTGTGTCTCTATATAGGCTAAGATCAAGGCATAATCCTTCTCTGAGAATCGACGTTCATCTATAGCATAGTGTTCATATAACATGGATAACATTTTGAACCAGGCTTCGCAACTACCTAAATAAGACAAGGGCATTGATATGAACAAATCTTGCTTATGCATCACTGACGGGAGAAGACCACAGACCCAACAATCAGTAACATTTGTGGAACTATGAGTCTGGTGTAGCATCTCAATGAAAGCATTATGTACATATGTCTGTCGGTGTCTCTCCTTATGGGGGGCAAAAGTCTGGAAATGATGTTCCTTAGGAGCAGGGGTAGACACTATCAAGGTGTGCACAGGATGGCGAAACTCTAGATATATAAACAGACCTAAGCATAGTACAAATGATACAATCAATATAGAAATGAAAACAATTTTAACACGCAAGCTCCATGAGGAGAACATTGGCAAATGCGGGGGAATGGTACGAGGTACTATGGGCCGCCCTTCTTCAGGGACAAAACGAGCAAAAGGGTACATTTTCTCACTAAAAGTCCAATATAATCTCGGGAAAAGGGCTACGAGCAGTCCGACCTGCCGGAGGGTGCTTCTTTCCTGTGTCCGTATAGAGCCTCACAGGCAGACTCCTATTGTTCAGAAAAACAAAAAGAAAGAATAAAAACTTCTCGCGTTGGAGTCGCACTTGACGCAACCCTTGTTGAAAGGAAACTCCACCTGGGCCCCCACCAACCGACCAATGTCTCTACCTTCGTTCTGAACAGAGCTTTACTGAAAGTTCCATGAGCTCAACGAGTTCAGTCCAGTGTTCTACCAATCCTCAGGTCTTTGCCGAAGCCTCCAACTTCACTCGCCAAGGCTAGACCTGGGATTCCCTATTTCCGGGGCCGTAGGTGATATCGATCCCGACCAGGGGTTTCAGGATTCACAAACAAAACAGGCACAGTGGGATCAGACGAGGAGCCGGGCTCCCGACCAGATGCCTCGCTTTGAGCAATTGAGTGGCCGCAAAAAGGGTCATTCAGGCTCACAGCACTCTCCCCTCGCCCGTCAACCTTTCTGCAGGTGTCCAGGGAAAGTCGTTCTCTGGTGCTGGGTTCGCCCTGAGTTGGCAGGCCTTCCTCCTGGTCAAGCTGCTCCCTTGGCAATGGGAGAGGAACTCGCTTAAGATGGGAGATATGGATCCAGCGCTGTTTACCCTCGACTTTCACCGCCGTTCGCGTTGCCAGGAGCACCTGGTACGGTCGGGACCAGCGCGGATCCAAACTCGATTTTCGTTGGTAGTTTCGAACCAAGACCCACTGCCCAGGTTCCACGCTGTGTCCAGGTCCCTCCGGCAGGGGCTGCAGTACGGCAGATATCTGTTGATGAATGGAATGGAGATCTTTAGTCAAAGCATACAAATAATCAGTCAACATAGGATGGTCGATGTCCCTGAAGGATTTGGGCCGGGGTACTCCCCACACATTGGCAGGTCTGCCAAAAATTACCTCATAAGGGGAGACACCGCTCCGGGGAATGGGGAGTAGTTCTTACGGACAACAGGGCCAGTGGCAGGAGATCAGGCCATTTTAGTCCTGTCGTGTCCTGAAGTTTAGCCAGTTTCAATTTCAGAATCCCATTATATTTCTCAACTAGACCCGCTGATTGAGGATGTCGGGCTGCGTGAAACTTCTGCTGAATGGACAGACCCTTGCATACATGCTTAACTAAGTCAGCATTAAAATGTGTCCCGTTGTCACTCCAAATCACCCGTGGCAACCCATATCGAGGGAAAAACTCCTTTACCAGAGCTTTTGCGGTTGCCAGGGCAGTATTTTCCTTTGTGGGATACGCCTCCACCCATTTACTAAAAGTACAGATCACCACCAGCACGTATTTCAGATTGTTAACTCGTTCTAGCTGTATGTAATCCATTTGAAGTACTTCAAAAGGCAGGGTGGGCGGCGCAAAACTACCCGCCAAGACGGGAATGCTAACCCCAGGATTATGCTGGAGACAAATCATGCAATGCTGAACCAGGTTCCTAGCTGTCTTATGGATATTAACATTATACCAGACAGGATCCAATGTGGCACAGATGCCCTGAACCCCTACATGTGAAGGTCCGTGCGCCATAGTTACTACTGCATTTACAAATGCGTTTGGCAGTAACCATCTACACTTCTCTGACAAGTCAGTCCAACATCCATTCTCATCAAGCCTCCCCACCTGTTCTTGCCAGTATGTCAGTTCTTCCGCGGTCACCTCCTTTTGTAGCTCTTTCACACTGTCTATGGTGTTGTTAAAAACCCCTGCCTCTATCATTTTTGTCACTACAAACATGGAAGTGGTGTCAGACAGGGCTGTTTCTTTGGCGATTCTATCCGCAAAGGAATTTCCCCTCCCCACATCATCAACTATAACCTTGTGCGCACTGCATTTCACTATGGCCAGGGTTTTAGGCAATGTTAATGCAGCCAGCAATCGGTCAACTAATGGTCCATTCTTTATCTTTTCGCCATGAGATGTCAAGAATCCTCTTTCCGCCCATAACCTCCCGAAGCTATGTGCTACACCGAACGCATACTGGCTATCGGTGTAGACATTTAGCCTCAAACCTTTCCCCAACTCGCAGGCCCTGAATAATGCAACCAATTCGGCTGCCTGGGCCGACCGGTATGGTATCTTGGCTGCCTCGACTACCGTTTGCAGGGTAGTGATCGCATAAGCCGCAGCTGTCGTACCATCCGGTAATCTAAAACAAGACCCATCAACATACAATTCTCCTTGGGCATCAGATAGTGGGGTGTCAGTTAGATCTATCCGGCCCTTGGTTTCTTCTTCAGTTCGAAAAATACAATCATGTATGTCTTGTCCACCATCCCCCGAAGGGAGGGGCAACAACGTGGCAGGGTTCAAGTTAACACATCGTTTGATCGTTATATGAGGTGCAAACAGGGTCAATTCGTACCCTGTAAGACGCGCACTAGTTAAGTGCTGCATCTGTGTCCTGTTTAATAATACGTCCACAGCATGAGGCACCATCACTGTCAGATCCGTATTCAGGACTAGCCCTTCCGATTGTCTGATCGCTACAGCCACTACCGCTGCAGCCCTCAGACAACTGGGAAGTGCTCTGGCGACGTTGTCCAAAACCGCCGAGAAATATGCACAAGGCCTTTGCTTACCACCAAAGTCTTGTGTCAACACTGAAAGAGAACAACCATCCACCTCATGCACGTAGAGCACAAAAGGTTTCCGGTAGTCAGGGGTGCCAAGCACAGGAGCGGAGCAAAGAGCAGTTTTCAGAGCAGAAAAGGCAGTCTGGCATTCATCGGTCCAAGGTAAAGGCTCATGCACATCCTTCGTAGTTAGATACAAGAAAGGTTTAGTCAAGAGAGAATAGTTAACAATCCATTGGCGACAGTAGGAGGTTATACCAAGCAAAGCGCGGACATCACGTTGCGTGCGAGGAACAGGCATGTTAGTTATGGTTGCGATGCGCTCAGAAGTCAACCGTCTTCCCTCCTTCGACAGGAGATGACCGAGATAGGTCACCTCCGGTCGACAATATTGAAATTTAGAGAGCGACACCTTGTTACCATGAGTGGCCAAATGCCGTAGCAAAGTAACCGTGGCATCGCGGCAACCATGTTCTGTATCGGAGGCCACAAGAAGGTCGTCAACATACTGCAATAGAACATTACCTGGTGGCAATTGTAAAGAATCCAATACTCTTTTTAGGGCTTGGCTGTAGATACTAGGGCTTTCGGTATACCCCTGGGGGGCGCGACAGAATCTAAAACTGCGGCCCCCCAATGAGAAACCGAACAAATGTCTGCTATCCGGATGTATGGGAATACTAAAGAAGGCATTCTTCAAATCAATCACCGAGAAAAATGTTGCAGTGGGAGGAATCATGGTCAAAATGGAATTAATGTCTGGTACCACTGGATATTGGGGTACCACAATCTTGTTAATCTCTCGCAAATCAATCACAAATCGGTAAGTATCAGCATAATCAGGAGACTGGGGTACGGGGGCTCGTTTAAGAATCGGAAGAATGGGACTGTTACAGACATTGGAAGCCGTTTCCTCCACCACCCCGGTTCTAATCAAGTCAGAAATAATGGCCAGTAAAGCGCGTTCCTCTGCGGGGGCTATTTTGTACTGTGGGATCCTCGGCAATTTGGCATTCTGTTTCAGGGTGATGGACACCGGGGGAATTTGTAGGAATCCTACGTCAGTGTCCCCCAGGGCCCAAAGATCCCTCGGGAGTTGTGCAAGCTCAGGAGGTAGTGAGTCCGTTTTCGAAAAACATTGAACGGAGGGGACAGAGGTATTCCGAATGGTCAGATAAACTCCATCGGGGGAGCAATAGATGCGGGCATGCAATCTTTTTAATATATCCATACCCAGGAGATTTTCCCCACACTGGGAGGTGAGGAGGAAAGGTGATTCTATCGTAACCGGTCCCAGAGTAAGGGAAAGTGGCTTAGAAATGGGGCTCACCACCGGAGTTCCAGAGAACCCCACGGACACATTAGTCTGGCCAGACAGAGCGGCCCCCGGGACCAGGGCACGTGAAACAGAACTATTCATAGCCCCTGTGTCAACCAAAAACTTACCTGATGCATCCAACAATCGTGCATGGACATAAGGTCCAGCTTGATCTATCGGGATTGACACATGCCCCTTACTCTGCCCTTGGCTGTCCTATGCTTGAGTATACCCGGTGTCTTCGTCCGTTACACGTCCATCATTGTAGTACTGTTTACCCTGGCTTTGGTCGAAATAATTCTGACTGTTCTCACCTCGGGCTGCCTGTTCTTGTCTCGTGTATCCACCTCGATGCCCACTCATCCTTCCCCGTCCCCGACCCCTTGAAGCAGTATTCTGCTCATACAACAACGGGCACTGTGCTCTCCAATGCCCCTCCTCTTTACAAAAAGCACATTGATTTATGCCTAGATCTGTTCGCCCAGCTGTCTGCGTCGGTTCCGCCCCTCTTGGAGCGAAATTCTGCAACCCTCGTCCTCTTCCTCTACCCCTCTCCACTTGCTGCAGTAACACTCGTGTTTTCAACTCTTTCGACTTCCTTTCTGTCTTATCCTTGCTCTCATTCTCCCGATGCTCATAATACTGAGCCATGCTCAGTATCGTGGAGGGCGTGGTGGTCGTCCAGGTACTCTCGGCTGCCTGTAACCGAGCCGATACCTCAGGTAGCAAATTGGTTACAAATCTATTAACAAATAAACGTACACCCCCCTCCGTTGCCAAGTCCTGTCCGCTGAAGTCAATGAACACTCCCTCAAGCCTTGTGAAAAAATCAGAGACACTCTCGTCCTTCTTTTGCTTACAGGCCGTCAGCTTGTCCCAATCCACTTTCCTGGGTGGGATCAACGAATGCATATAAGTTATTTTTCTCTCAGGCAAAACCAGTATCTCAGGTCGGGGCTTGTTCCCTGGTTTACGATCTCTATCCCAATTTCTCAGTTGGTCCCATGTCCCACCAAATTCCGTAACATGGTCCTGGTCATGTACCTGGCGCCAAATGTCCACCGGTACCAATAAGGCAAAGAATAATTCAATATCTGCCAACGTCATTACTGCTGACGAGGCGGCCTCGGTCAGTTCCTTGTAATATGCGGTGTGGTTCTTTCTAGGATCTGGCAACTGGCTTTTTAGGGATAGTACCTCACTCCGCTTCCAGGGGGTATAGACCCATTGTTCCTGGAACCGGGCGTCTGCCCCCGGACGGGTAACGACGCCGTGGGCATCCACTACTGCAGCAACTTCTGGATGGAAGATAGGGTGCACTTCTCACATAGGGAACTGGGAGAATCCGGCGGGAGTGGCAGACTGCAAACGAGTTCTATAAGAGACCAAAGTTTGTATCTTCCCATACACCTCCTCCGGTGTCAACTGAGACTTATGGACCTGATCAAGAATATCATATAATATAGCCGGAGCCTTCCCTTCCTGGTGTACCTGTTCCCACACAGAAATAAGACGGTTGGCCATATGCTCCAGAGCATTCTGTTGCATCACCGGTTCATAGTCTCTCATAGTACTCCAAATATCGGCAAGCGTATAAATGGGATGTCGCATCCACTGGGATGCTTGTGTAGCAATAGTTTCCCTTTCTTCCGTTCCCAAGGCCGAACGAGTGAACAACTTCCTACCCTCAGTTAGACTGGCCGGACGTATCGGAGTAGTTACAGCTGTTACTGGCGTGGTACTGGCGGAGGAGGAGGGCAGAACAGAAGGGGAAGGCATTGACCCCTGCGACAGCTGAGGGGTCCCGGCTGCAGCTGTTGTCAATAAATTAGGCAGTATGGCCATAGCTTCAGACACAGATGTCAGTAACCGGGAGAGGTTCGGCAGGGAGGGAGGGGTAGTAGTGGCCGGAGGAGCCGAAGCCGAGGCCCCCAGGGACATATTGGGAGCCGGGGCCGAGGCCCCTGATACCTCCGGATATATCCTCTGCGGTACATAAGGGGGTGGTGGCCTGGTGTCCAATAAATCCTCTATCTCATCTTCTGCATTCGGGCCGGTCACATAGCTCTTTTCCACCTTTAATCGAAATTCGCGATTCATGCAATCCAATCCCCTTTCTACTCTGTCTCGGTCATAAGCCATAGCTTTCTGAGTAACATTCTGTCCTGCCTTGGCTCTGGCTACTTTCTCTTCCCTCATTCGCCGTTGTTTGGCCTCTTTCTGCCATGCAATTAGAGCGTCAAACATGGCCTGCCTACTTCGCCTAGAAAACAGCTGTTCCTGTAGGAACGCAATTTTCTTCTCATCAAATGAGCCCGTTTTGGGCCAGCGTAACTCCTCATTGCCCTTGGTATACTTATGCCACAGAGTGCAAAACAACAACGGAGAGATCCCATGTTTGACATACATAAAATGGCTAGGACTGCCCTCCGGCGGGGCAGGTTGGCTCTCAGCTAGTCTGGAGTCACTTGTTCGACAGCAGCAGCCAAAACAGTTCAATTTACTAAAACAAGACATTTTGTTAGTTTTTGGACATGTATACACAAACAACAGTCAACACGAATCATACACAACATACAATCAGTATCAGAGAACCAAGCCCGTCGACTCTGGTTCACAGTCCAAACACCAGACTGCACGCGGGATTCCGGCCACCCTCCTGGCTCACCACTAAGGCCAACCCCCAAACGAGGACTTGCCCCGTCAGGAGTATGCCCTGTGGCTACCCAGTCTAGGTCGCGGGTCCTTCCACGCACAATCTGTTTTTTAATCCTTCGGCGCGCCGTTTTACTCAAATCAAATACAACCTGTACGTACTTCGAGTCAAAACCACGGTAATGCTAACCTCGATCAAGCAAGACACCACCCTCCGGTGCGTGCCTTCAAATCAATGCACCGCTGTCCAGCGCGAGCTTCAAACAAACGTAATCCGTGTTCAAAATCAAAAATGCATCGTTCTCAACGAATGCTCTCAAATCAATCAAATAGCACGCCGTCTTCAACGCGTGCCTTAACCAATAATGCACCGTTTACAACGCGTGCGTCAAAATCAAATCAATACTCACCGGGTGCACCCAGATACGAATGTTCGTTCTCCGCTGCCAACTCCTCCCGACCAAATCGATCCAGTTTCTGGGTTAAGCCCGTAGGACCCCGGTGAAGGGTAACTAGCAGCAGGGGACGTACCGAAAAGTCGTGCAGGGTGGGAGAAATCCTCAGGCTCCTCTCCCGCCAACCGGTGAGGACGCCCCCAACCCCACCACCCGAATACGGGGGGGGAGACCCTTTCACGGGGTCCCTTCGTGGTCGCCAACTGTTGTGTCCAAAGAATTATTCCAAGGGCCACACTTACCATTGGCCCGCAATATTAGGTAAGAAGGAGCAGTTGGCAACGTGGAAGGTTCAAACGTTTATTAGCCACCACAGAACTCTATATAGAGGAGCCTCGTCGATCCTCACCCATCAGGTGCGCCGAGGAAGACTGCTGGCTCCTTGACAGTAACACACTTTTATACATTATCAGTACAGCATACAAAACCATATATGTGGAAAAGTACCAGTTAGTCCTGGCGCCCCTAATGAGCTCATGCCTATTTCTAGTTTCGGTTACACATACAAAGGGTTACTATCTTTACAGAGAAGGTCGAAAGGGTGACTCCCTTCTCGTCCCAGGCCTAGAGGAATTTGCCTGATACTCCCTTTTAGCAGATGTGACCTTGCTTCTCAGCAACTCAGCCTGTCTCCTAATTAAATGCAAGGAAAAGGGGAAAGCAGAGGGTGTGCGGAAAAGACCACGTGACTCCCAAGTGAGAGAGAGAGCCGCAATCCAAGATGGAGGCGGTTCGGTTTCTCGGCCCTTTTTGTCGTACTAAACATAATCGGGGATTTCGAACCGTTTAATACACCATAACGAGGTAAACTATCATTAGATATACTGCGCTAATCATATCGTAATATCTTGAATACCTCATCGTCCACGCGGTCCAGCTTATTAGCCACTTGGAACTGCATGGCATCGCCTTTGAGGTTGCCCATTACCATAGAAGCAACCACATCGAACACCCCGACAAGCCGCATTCCTAATTCAACAGCAGCCTCCGCACCATGATTTTCTTGAACACGTTTAATGACGGAGGGAAGTACAGACATAGACGGAGTGCCGAAGCACTTCGAGTAGGTCGCGGCAAAGACCTTGCCCCAGTTGTCACAATCGGCCATATCTGGGACTAAGTCTTTCGGCAAACTAATGGTGAGAATCCTGTGTTCCTCCACAGGAGTGGTATGCGGAAACACCGCCTCCAGTTGGTCAAATTTCTCAGCAAGCCAATAAGGTAAATCATCCTTATTTTGGGGGCGCTTGCCCATCACAGAATTAACCATAACAGGACTAATAACCACCGTGTGGTGGTCTGTTGGTTGTCCCGCAACAGCAGGTGCCCCCACCTGCACGTTGCGTGACACGTACTGCACTAAAGCCCTATGCACTGTAATCAGGGCTGTGTGTAGTACCCACAACTCAGCCACCGCCACCGTGAGATAGCGGAGATGAGGCGTAAATCCAGCCAGCACCGGCCATGTGGCCCCTGCAATCGACAACGGGCCCATTCTAGTCGGTGCAACCGCATGGGGAAGGGCGCCATTAAACCAAATGGTATGCTGCCAGGCAGAAATAGGAATTTCTTGTGTCCTATACGGCGTATAGACTGCAGGTAGCTGCGTGGGAGTAAAGGAATGAAACGTATCCTCGTCTGCATTCACCGCCGGAAAAGTCACCCAAGAATAAAACAACTCATAAGGGTAGGACGCATCAGCGCTCACCACAAAAATAACAGCCATCCCATCATCCGGCACCCCATACGTCGTCAAATGACGGCGCAGAGGTGCACGGCTATGTGCTGCAATGTCAACCACCCATAAGGACACATAAAAGAGTAACAACGATTTTAACAGTAGCACAAGGTTCAGAAGAAACCTTTTTAATGATCAAGCTTGAAAGAACCTATTAGTCGAGAAACAGGTAGGTTAAACCCGTCACTCCCGTTATCCGGAAACAAGAGTGAGGGAGTCGTGGACTAATATAAGCACTACTAAGGCATTTCAAACCAATCGCCCAAACGTTAGGTGCGCCATGTTGCAGGGATTCTGCTTATGCACAGAACTATGCACAGAGAAAACCAGGACCTCATTGAATTGTGGTGTACCGAAAACTCACCTCAGAACCCAGAAGCCCTTATCCGACCAGCATCAGTGTCCCATTCGTTATCTGAGTTTTATCTTGGCGGTCCCAATGTATAGACAACCCAGAACAAGCGACTTAGTGTATTCTCAGGAATGGTGGGAATCAGAAATACCTGTTCGTAATTATTCTCATATCAGTCCACAACAAGAGTACACAGAGACACAGTAAAGTTTAAAGAGTTTATTTTATAAAACTTGTGTCCTAAGATGCAGTACTTTGGCTAACATAAGCAGACAAATTATTAAAATCAAAACCATCAGCATAGTTACAATACCATAGCAAATGAAAGGAGAAATCATAATAAAATGACAGTGGATTACAGCCACCTTCCTTTCTCTAGTAAACTAATATTATTATTATTAGACTAATAGAGGGTCTCTAGGCTTGAATCGGGAACCCCATACCGTAAAGATCAGCTTAGTGGAATCACATCACAGGATCAGGTATACTCTGCTCCTGGGAAAGCTCTTCTTCCGAATGTGTATAAAGCATTCAGCTTGCAATATTAAAAGCACTCGACTTTCAGGTATTTGCAGCTGCGTGCGTGTTATGGCTAAATAGTGGGCCGATCAACCTGAACCCAACAACATGCACCGTCTAGCGACCCAGACTGTTTCTTTACACAATGTTCAGACCAAGGTCGCAGCTCACTGGAATGTGAACAACAGACAGTTCTCATGTGAAGCAGAGGCGAGCAAGCATTTCTCAATTAATAACATGTAACTACAGTGTCGTGTGCAAAAGCAGCAAAAGTGGCAAGATGGCTTTCTAACATCTAACGCGGTTGTGCTAACTTAGCATTGTACGTATATAAATAGCAGTCCTCACTACAAGCTGGGCTCAATTAACCCAGTCACTGCAGCCCAGATCCAGTAGACATTGAGCTGATCACCGGGGGTAGCAGATGGTGACTGGTTTGGGTGCCAGCTGTGCCTTAGTGGCCAAGGGTATGCCCAGACCTGGGTCGCTTGCTTGCTTTGCCACTGGATTCAAGCTAGCCTGGCTAATGAAGGGTGATACCCCGAAACTGGTCCCAGCATGTTTGTTTCCGGTCCAGGGAGGACCTAGCCTGGCAGTTCAGGTTTGGCTGTTCCCATGAGGAGCAGGGTCAAGACTGGTCTGCATATGAACAACTACTTGTTTACTTCAAGGTTGACGCCGGACTGCCCCTGCACATCCCAGTCGTTCCAGTGCACAGCGCCAGCAACTCGCCGGACCCGCTTCGCGGGTCCCGCTTCGCGTTCAGTCACCGCGGAGGATTGCTGATTGGGACTGCCTGCCATCCGGGGGAAAAGATTCAGGACCGTCCCTGCGAGCCCAACCACCAACACCTGGGCTGCTCTCCCTGGCCGACACGCCCCCAAGCCCAAGTACTGCACTACTTAAAGAACCTGGTTACCCGCTGCGCGGGAGCGCGCGGGAGCGCGCGGGAGCGCGCGGGAGCGCCCGGGCAAAGGGCGGGCCGTCTGAGGCCGTCAGAGAACGGAGGAGACCGGACCGGGCCCTCCCCATAACAACGAGGTACTTTCAGAACCTAACCATTCATTAATCCAGCACATCGTTTGAGAGCTCTAAGTAGCCTGGTGTAAATTCTGTTTACCAAATTTTGTTGCCGATTAATTGTTCCGCCCGATTGTGGAGATGGTTCTTACGAGAGGGTCTAAAGATAAAGTAAAGGAAGGTGGGGGAAAACGTTTAGGTCCTATGGATGACTTTATTACCAGGGCGAACAATTTTATTGACCAAAGCATCACCCTAATAGAAGGTAGGGTCTCTTTAGATCTAGCCCTGGCAAAGCGGTCATCCATGGGAAACTTGAAGAATGCAAAAACCCCCGAGTCCTGCCGAATTGGGGGCTGTGGCCCCTCTTCCACAGGTAGGAGAAGTCTACCAAACAATGTAGATCTATCAGCTTCACAACTTTCCGATTTTCAATTAAGTCTTGTTTTAGAAAAATCCCCAGTACTAATCCCCGAAATAACCCCGGATGAAATAAGAATTACTAGAGGGAAAAGGGAGGGGGCAATTAGGAAAAGAAGAATAAATCCTAATAAATCGATCCCTCATGACTCTAGTACTCTAGACGAACCAAAACCTTCAACACCCACATCTGACAATCCCCACTCTGGTAAATCAGTCATTAATCAGTTCACGCATGAAAATTTAGACTCGCTTAGCGCACTTAACTCGATTTCTTCTTCACCTATTCACTCGCAAAGAGACAATTTAAACCCTGTGTCAATAGCCAACATAGCAGACCTTCTAAAAATTACCATTATCCCACTCGAATTAAGGTTGTCTCGGATGGAACAACAATTACAGCTCCTTATAGACATCATGAAACCAAAACAAGTAATAGGCGGGGGGGATAAACAAAAAGAGAAAAGAATCAAACCTCCCCTTCAAAAGGTGTCATATACGCAAAAAAAACCCTCTAAAAACGCCCCTTCTGACTCTACATCTAAATTACCACTTCCCGAAACAACCATCATAGAGAGAACACAAGATCCTATTGCTAACCCCAACACTTCTCATCCTTCTCAGAATAATGTTTTGGGAGCAGCGAAGCCAGGGCCAAAAAACTCCCCTCTCAAGGGAAAAAAGACGCTCCAACAAAACAAACAGGTCCCTAATCAAGTAACAACTGATCACACCATAGCTGACACGAGGGGCTGCAAAAAAAGGTTGGCAGTTGACCTACCTCCAGAAGCAAGCCCCTATGTGGTAGTTATGGTAGGAGTTCCCGAGCTAGAAGACCACGTTGTGGAAACTACCTGGTCACTGAAAAATAAGGTGCAGTTTAGGTTAAATAACAACTGTCCCATTACTGAACCCGGGTCATCTAGGATCTTGATGGTCCGTAGAACCCCGTGGGTGGGAAATAGTAGGAAATCAATTCCGGGTGACTGTATTTTGATTTCCTTTGACCACCCATGGGTGGTGGACCACATATGTTCTTGGGAGCGTCCAAATACCCATGGCGAAATAGGTATTAGACGTCTCTCCTTTTTTTACCCCTCCAGGTCGCCCAGGGAGGCTCAATTCACCAATGTTCCTTATTGGGAAACTATAGCCCCAGTCCACGATAATTATTTCAATCGTTGGAACACAGTGGGCCCCCGTTACCACGAGCATGGTGGTTATAGGCCAAATTCAGGCCCACAATTTCGGGGAAGAGGAAATGACGACTGGGGTTTCCATCAATCGCGGATGTTAAATAGAGAGCCAATCCAAAGGGAAACCTGGTTTGGGTTTCCCACGGACAACAGATTTAGTGTTCTTGAAATGGTCGATTGACCATCAATCAATCTTAAATTCATCGATCATAGCTCTTCTCAATTAACATCTAATCCCATAATGGATTGTTCAACCCAAGAAACAGTGTATAATGTAGATTCGCATTCTTTATCCATTTTTTTCTGGAATATAGCAGGGCTCCGTTCAAAAATCGAAGACGGTTCACTGATACAATTCTTGGAAGGGGGGAATATCATATGTCTCCAGGAGACTTGGTCCCTGACAGAGCTTCACCTCCCTGGCTATAAAACGTATTTTACGCCAGCGTTGGGGGGTGGTTTTGGAAGACCCAAGGGAGGGTTGACTACATATATTTCCAACACAATTAATGATCTTAAAACATCCTTGGTGCTGTCTGATCCAAATTTCCAACTATTAAAGCTCCTCTATAATAAATTTGAGCCTATTCTTTTGCTCAATGTTTATAATAATCTTGATGAGGAAAATTTTTTGGCTCTCATCGATTTAATTAAGGAGAAATTGGGTCATAACTGTCTACTTGGTAAGGGGCCAGTCCACCTCATATGTGGAGGAGACTTAAATATCCACCCATGCCCTCACGTCGGGAAAAATAGATGTGGAATTGTGGATGAAGAGAACGCTCCTATTATGCACTTTAATCATAGTAAAGCGGGGATTGCAATGAACAATATGCTGGTTGATTTAGAACTGGAAATAGTAAATGAACTGACTCCAGACTCTAACTTTTTACAACCAACGTATGTGGGTAGAGGCTTCAGTACCACAGTGGATTATATTCTTCTCTCCCCAGGCTTATTACCTCGAGTAAGGTCCTGTGAGGTACTGCTAAATACTTTTAGCGACCACTCCGCTCTTAGACTAGAAATCCAACAATTGAAGGGACAACCGGAAACTAGTGTAATCGCCTCTACGCTCGCTCAAAATAAATTGGAGTTGGGCAGGACAAACGGTTATACAGTAAAGTGGGAGACGCTGGATCCGGAGATAATCACGGCGAAATTGGTAATGGAGTCCTATTTAAATATAACCAATTGCCTTGACCCAACGTTACCTGAAGAAGCTGTTTTAACCAACTTTTTACTAATACTGGAAAAGATTAAGGAACTTCTTACAATAACATCTAGGAGGTCACCCTCGATCAAAAAAGGCTGGTTTAATCATTCCTGTACCATGGCCCTGTCCAACTTAAAAAAGGAACTAAAAAAAACAGTGAGAGATTCAGAAATGATTCAATTGCTGAGGCTTCAATATGTCGCTGTACGAAAGCAAAGAATCACTGAATTAAAAATGAAATTGTGGGATGATTTACACTCTAGCGCTGTATCTAAGGATAGTTTGGCTTTTTGGCGTACTGTCAAAACTCCATATCTCTTGGGCGCAGACACCCCTAAGATAGAAGTGGCCATCGATGAGGCTACGTGGGTCGCACATTTTTCTAAAATTTTCAAAAACCCAGTAAATACCAGTAAAAGAATAGAACATAGTCTCCCAAACGTCAACTATCCCATCTCCCTAACTTTTGATATCGCTGAAGTTATAGCGGCCTTGAATGCTAGCAAAAGCGGGAAAGCTCCAGGCCCCGATGGGGTCCCAGTAGACTTGTTTAAATTTAACCCTGACCTCTGGACCCCCATTTTAACTAGAGTATGCATAGCAGTGGCAAAAGTGGGACTGTTGGACTCTTGGACAAAGTCTATCATGGTCCCAATTTTTAAAAAAGGTGACCGCCAAGATGTCAATTGTTATCGTCCCATTTCCCTTTTAGATTCGCTAGGCAAAGTGGTCGGTAGAATCGTTCTCGAACGACTACAGCAGTGGGCAGAGGAGGGAAACATTATTTCAGACCTTCAATTCGGATTCCGGGAGGGGTTTGGAACGGTAGAGCAGGCCCTGAACCTTAGTCTGATCCTGGGAAAATACTGTCAAGGAAAAAAAGAAACTGTGTATATGGTATACGTAGATTTATCTGCCGCTTTTGACTGTGTTTCACACACGAAACTTTGGAATATCTTGTTACTTATGGGAGTGGACCCATCTCTCGTAGATTTTATGAGAGAATTATATTCGGGCGCCACCGCTAGGGTGCATTTTGGCACAAAGGGTGAATTGACCGCGCCGTTCGGAGTGGAGCGAGGCGTCAGGCAGGGATGTGTCCTTGCCCCCTTCCTCTTCTCCCTCTACACAAACGGCCTGGAGGCGGAGATGTTGAGGGGGGCTCTGGACCTACCCCGGGTCAAACGGCGATTGATACCCGCCTTGCTCTACGCCGACGACGCGGTCATTCTGGCCCGCACCCCACGCGAACTCCAAAAATCCCTAAACAGATATGTTGAGTTCATGGGTAGCCTGGACTTACAAGTTAACGTGAAAAAAACATTTGTCATGGTAGCCTGGCTAGCCAAAAAATGTGTAAAGAATATTTTTCTTAAAGAGCAAAAACTTGAGGTGACTACGAAGTACTGCTATTTGGGGATAATGATTGATGATAGGCTTAACTGGAGAGCAGCAGTGGAGGCCAGATGTCACTTGTTTAAAAGAGCAACATTGTCCCTGATAAGTTTTTCACAGAGGCTAGGGAAAAGGCCTCCAGTGAAACTGTTAAAAATTTACGTAGCTAAATGCCCGGCAATTGCCCTTTATGGAGCAGGCCTGTGGGGAATCGCAGAAATCAGCACCCTTCAGGTTGCCGAAAATAACTTTTTAAGATTTCTTTTAGCAGCACCAATGAGCTCCTCAGTATATGCCCTTCAACTGGAGCTTGGTATTCCCTACCTTGAGGACCTGATAAGAATTCAACCGCTATTGCTCTGGCGCCGTATCTGGTCTTCCGAGAACAATGTGTTTTCACAAGAAATTCTGATGGACACAATGGCCATAGACCACTCTGTATCAATTCAATGGTTGTGCTAAGTAAAAAAAAATTTTAAGGATCTAGATTTGGAGATCTATTACACAGATCCAAAAAAAATTTACGAATTGTCAAAGAAAGGACATAAAAAACTGGCTTTAACGCATCTGGAGTCCTTGAGGCTGACTTCCGTGGCATCGAAACCCTCGGTTGTTCATGCTAATTTAATTCAGACCACTTACTCCATTCAACCTTATTTGACATTACAGATTAGCACTTATCACAGAATGTTGTTTTTTTAGGCTAGTATCCTTCCCCAAGAGAAACAGATGGGAGAAGGTTTCCACTCCCTGTCCGTGTGATGAAGTGTCAACTCAGTCAAATTTACACACTATTCTGTTTTGTAAATTTCATCACCCACACAGGAGGGTCTGGTTACTTCCTTTATTAAAGAGTTGGGGACTAAGACAGTGTCGACCGGCGATGCTACGCCTTCAAAGCCTAGATTCCGAATTGACCTGTTATCTTGTCCTTAACTTCCTAAAATGTATTCTGAAACATAGGAATAATTTGTAAGCAGCGGTTTGATCCCAGTATCTGTAGATGAATTGAATCTTTGTAAATTCTTGGTTTTAACTATTTGAGCTGATAATTGTTTAGTTTTAATTTTCATTATTCTCTAATCTATGTGCGATGCTGTATTTGTAACTGCTCTTTTATGGTTTTTTAATTGTAAAAACCGAATAAAGAATTTATTATTATTAAAGAATTTATTATTATTATATGGCTCGTCTAAACTGGGGTGCCATAGTGAGCAAAAGAACAATGGATTAAACCCAGATCTCTTGACAAGGGGTGAGTGGTTGAAAAGTCTCAGCACTTGTCCATCATCTTATTGTGTTTGCTGTGCCTTAGTTGGTGGCAGGTGTTTAGAGAATGAACAAAATGTATGTTGAAATCTACTGTTCAGAGTGAAGATTTTGGGGTGGTGCCCAAAAGCCTAGGAACGCTCACATGGTGACCAAGGAGCCAACGGACTACTGACTAAGACAAAGGACTCCTGACCACAGTGTCAACTACGACTGTAAGGGCTCAGAAGGATATTCCAATGATTCTGGAATCAGGACAACTTCTTCCAGACAAATACAAGGGACTCAAAGCCAGAATTCCTCGGATTCCCAGACTTCCCAGGGTGGATGGGGATGTAGGTGCAGGCACCAGTGTAAAGATTGGGGGAAAAGCAAACCAGGTCAAAAAGTTTCTCTCAGGGATTCTTCTTTAGGACAAGAGTCTTGGGAGATCTATTTTTCCATGGTAGGATCAATCCCATGAGTCTGTCTCAATCAGCTGCATTCAGCAGCTCGCAGTTATCAAGTTGTGAGGCGGGTCACTTCCTCATGTCAAGGGCACTTCAGCTATGAAACAGGATGGCAGGTCTTATTTTCTTCTCCGCATGGTGACTCCTAAAACGCTTCCCAACCTTTGGTCCAGACTCGAGGCAGAGTAGTGATGCAGAAGCAGCATAATAATAGCTCTTCTGTGTTATTCTCCTCCCAGGCACCCCATGGTTTGCGGTGGCTCGTGATGCCAGTACTCCACGATGGCCGCCCTAACCAAACAAATGGCGTACACCTCTTGAGTTTCCATGGGCACCTCCAATGGAAAGACATGATCCTGATGTCCTGGTCACACAGTCTGCTGCCACTCCTGAGAATTGTTTAGGGTGGTTCAGGTGAAAGGTTCCAGGTAGGAAGCCACACCCTAGAAAAATGCAGATCGTGAACAAGAATGGAGACAGGGTAGTTTTCCACTTGCACGGGGGTACTTTGGCGTCATCAAATGGGCTCAGCTGGACTTCCTCTCCGCACACCTAAACACACTAAAAGGCCTGTCCCAGCTACAGGTTATGCCGACACTACGGTCAGTCTATTACATTCTGGGGTGAAAGGCTGTAGCCACTTCCCACTTCCTCCACAAGAGAAGCACTTTGCCCCTCCACACACACACATATACACGACATCAGAACCCAGCTCGGATATCTCACATCAGTAAAACATTAGTGCCTCAGTGGGCTTGTATGAATTTCGAGCTCAGTGGGGTGGAAAAAGCACTGGGCTGATCACAAACTCATACAAGCACATCTTGACAAAGCCGTGCAGTGGACTTTCCTCCCCACAGGAACTTTCAGACGGAAAAAATAAAAAAGTGGCACGATGGGACAGCTGGCGCGAATACCAATGTACTTTCATCAGCACAGAGTGAGCGGGGAAGGAGAGAGAGGGTGGAGGCAGAGGTCGAAAAAGTAAGAACGGGAGAAAGAGAAGGGGCCGTTGGGGGAGAGACATCGATAAGTGAAACATTAGGTGAACACAGCATGCGGAATAGAAAGTACAAAATGCATTGAGGCGGGGAAGATGGAGAGATACATACACAAAGTAAGTACACTTAAGCATGGAGAAGAAAGTGAGACAGAGACGGGGATGAATAACGAGCGAGAGGCGAGCAGAGGCAGAAGGGGAAGGAAGAGAGTGCGTGAGAGAGAAAGTATAGGTAAATAAAGAGGGTACGAGAGAGAGAAATATATAAAGGAAGGAAAAGAGAATGAGAAGGGGAATAGGGGCTGGAGATTTTTTATTGTGTTTTTTTGTAGTTTTATACCGCGCGAACTCGACCCGAAGGAATGAGAGCGCTCTACATAAGCACCGGACAGACACATTACAGACAATTGCATTACAGACGGACACTTTTTTGTGATTCACAGGGACATTACATGATTTACCCAGAATCATCAGAGGATGCTTGAGCCTCCCGCCAGACTCGAACCTGGTTTCCCAGCTGCAAAATAAATCGGCCGCTCTGGCCGTTAAGCCGCATGATAAGCGTTGAGAGAGAGAGGTAGAAAGAGCAAAAAAGAGAGATTGGTTAGAGAGGGAGAATGAGAAAGAGAGTGGGCGGGGAACCTGGATAGGCAAGTGGTACAAGGAAAAGGAGCCGCGTTGTCTGGAAATGAACTTTCCCCATGTTGCTTCTTGTACTTTCCCACCTAGCACATAGCTAGATTTTTTTTTGTTCATGCAACTCAAGCTTCGCCCACAAGTTTTACAACCTGCGACTTACTTCGGCCCCTCCTCTACCATCCCACGGGAGCCATGTTCCACAATTCTGCAAACCAAGCCCAAAAGCCTCCTCGGCAAAGAATCGACGCTAAGAAGTAATGGTGCCTCGAGGGCCGGGCCTGTGCTTTCTAGATCACACACCCCAGTGAGATGCAATTTGCAGGAAAAAGAAATTTACTCTGAATGCTTCTTGGCAAAAGTGAGTGAACAGCGAAGGGAGGGCACACAGCCAAAAAAAGCCCCATTTGGGGAAGAGCGCAGGACTGAACCTCGCAGTGAATAGTTACGTTTTTAGAAGCTTATTTACAAGCCCCTTGTAACGCCGGTGCGTCACTTTTTCCCATATTAAAGTGCAAGAGAAGACAATAGCACAGGTTCGGTGTCTCGGGTCCTAACCTAAGCAAGGAAAATTCTCCCCAAATCCCGGTCCCCAGAAACCACTGCACCTACTGCAATATTCCGAGCTATGCCCAAATGAGCAGAAGATGGCCTATGGAACCGCCATGCCAAGTAAAACATGAAGAAAACCCTATATATGTACATGTGCCTCAAGGACCTCATGGATCACGAGATTTACACAGGTATGCAGTGTCAGTTGTTTCAAATGTCTGTGAGAGCAGGGGATTACAGAATACAGAGCCTCTCACTGCTAGCGCTGGGAGAGACACAATCACCTTCGTAACTAGTTGGCCTCAATGGTATCATGTCATCAGGGTCGACTTGGGATCAAAAATAGATCCGGGCACCCAAAAAATAGTGCGCCACGTTCGCGGATCATAACCTTGCATGAAACGCTGCTAGATTTATATTCTGGGACACATTTTTGCAAATATGTGTGGTAAATTGACACTTTTAAAGCTTACAGAAATCAGTAACTTTGGCCACGGCTAGAAAGACTACAGCTTTGAAAGCTGTGAGCCTCACTTACAATATTTTGACGCACTGCAGCAGGCCTTCCTGCTGCGCTGCCATACGTCAAAATAAAAGGGAAGGAATGCACCGTTTCTGCAACATACGTTCCTGTCCTTTTCCCCTGCGCCAGCGGGCAAACAGCAGCCGTGCGCTAGCACAGACACACTTGCGTCATTTTGCAAGGGTGCCTGCGCTGAGGGGATGATTGTTTTTGTGCAGGAAGAGATTGGTGGAGCAGGTAAAGCAACATTTTGTATACCTTCTCTATTTTGTGTGAAAATTACTAATTACGTAACTATTCTAAATATTAACCTATATCAATCGTTTGGAGTGTTAATATTAATCAACCTTACACCTTAATAAACACAAATTACGCGTGGGACTAAAATGCTAATTGCATGGTGTTAGACCTACGTCTAAGGGGGTAGCTTGGCTCAGGTCACTTGGCTCAACACTCCATTTGGCTTTTCATGCCTGCATCCCACTCAGCTCGCAATCCTGCGCCACATCACTCAAAAAGAACACTACACCGATTTTTGTAAAAAGTTATTGTAAACTTTATAACCTTTCTTTTCTGATCAGGGTTCAGTTTTCACTTTGACATTACAATTAAAACCAGTTCATTTCATTTACATTAGAACCTCTCTTCTTGGTCTAAGGTCAAACCTGCACAATACGGTACTAGATAAACTTGTCTTACTCTACAAGAATCCGCAATTTCACATGACAACAGTGTACCTTGTACTTGCAGAGGATATGACAATTCACTT
The DNA here is from genome assembly GCF_964204655.1 of Triturus cristatus. Lineage (NCBI taxonomy): Eukaryota > Metazoa > Chordata > Amphibia > Caudata > Salamandridae > Triturus > Triturus cristatus. Next base: position 78,455,794 of record NC_140586.1, on the reverse strand, counting down.
CAAACTATACATTTCATACAATGGACTTGTAATTGCCCTTTGAGCTTTTAATCACATTTCGAATGAGCATTTAGTCCCCCTCAAAACATTAATTCCGATGGTTCCCCTCCCAACTACACCACCTGACTCTTATTCTGCCAATCCTATCCAATCTCTGCCTTTTTAGGCGCTACCTTGGACTTCACTGTGGCTGGCAACTCATAACATTTATATTAACATGGTATTCAAACGCAAGCTGTCATGGGAGGGGAGGTGGCCTCTCCTAAACACCGAGTGGTAGGACTGTATTCCCCAATAATCAGTCTCGAGTCGAATCCAGTCACTTTCCCTCTACTATATGCCAAGAACTCAAGGAATACTAGAACACTTCTTGCCCACTGTGACGTACTCCCATGGGCCTCTGGGGACTCGCTTATCGCCCCCCCCCCTTCTGCTTCTAGTGCCCGGCTTACTGTGTTTGTGCTGGTCGTCCTGCGAGTAGCTTATTCCTGAAATGAAAGATCTCGTTTCCGGGTGTCTGAACTCACGACACCTAATGGGGAAATCCTGCTGAAAGGTCGGAGGACGTCTCACTAGGCACCCCACTGAAATGAATCACCCAACGCTTACTGTCGAGAGGGTGTCCTTCGTTGTCGCTGGCCTTCCCTCGACGCTTCCTTCCGCTATGGGCCTCACTTCCTTGGGGACTTGGCCAGCCGGCCGGGTCCCGGGTCAATTCAGCCTCCGTAGCGGGATGCCCTGATACTTCCAGCATCAGCGTCAGACGGGGCGCGGCCTTCCGGGGTTACTGGCAGCAGAGAGGGGCGGCGCTACGGCCCCTCTCACGTGACAGGAGGATGCCGGCCTCGAAGCCGGTCGCGTCACACTCCTCTCTCGGCAATTCTCCTCACCTGGGCAGCGGCGCCACAGCTCACCCGCTCCTCACAGGGAGCCCAACCACAAGCTCCTGCAAGCCGCGAACCACCTCCGGAGGATGCCAAGAGTCCCCCCACGATATGGGGACGATGACGGTGACCAGTTCTGGTAGGGTCTTAATGAGGGAAATCGAAGTGGTGGGTGGGCCGATTTAAGGGTGCCAGTGATTCTTTGGGGCTGCTGGATTGGAGTCCAGAATCTTCCTTGTTCCTGAAAGTGGCCACAGGTGAATCCCAAGATAACGTTGCCCACCAGATCTCCAACGGCGTTCAGGGCCCGGTCACAAGGTTAGGGGTGCTGTCACCTGGATTGGAAGTTTGTGCAGGCCCTTAAGCCTGTCTGTTCCTTGTCAGGCACAACCACCTCCTCACACAGGCGCCTTACTCCTGATGCCACACAGTCCTCTTCTAAAATGGCCGCTCACCTGTCACCTCTATTTATCACCTTGGGCCTGACCTGCCAGAAGGGCCCAGAAAGTTCCGGAAACCCCCATGGCAGTCATGGTCCAGGTGCTGAGGTGACAGTTGGTGCCACCATTTTAGAATCCCACCTCCCTCATCTATTCTCCTCAGAGGAGCACCTTGCGTCTTTCCCTCACTGGGATGAGGAAGAGGCGCCCAGAACCTCTACAACAACACCTAAAAAAAATTAGGTAGACAGAAAAAATGAGAAGGGGGAAAGGGACAAAAAAATAATAAAATGAGGAGGGAACTGCCAAAGGGCTGACAGGTCTAACACGCGTCCCCCCCAGCTGAAAGTGGGGAGAGCTACCCAACCCCTTGGGAGTCCTCTTCACTAAGGCGGAAATACCTGGAGAGACCGTCAGCATTGGCGTGGTCCACTCCTGGGCGATGTTCCACCCTAAAGTCCATCCCCTGTAGGGAAATGGACCACCTCAACAGCTTGGGATTCTCGCCCCTCATTTGCATCAGCCACCTGAGGGGCCGGTGGTCGGTCTGAACCAGGAAGTGCGAGCCAAACAGGTATGGCCGCAACTTCTTCAGAGCCCACACCACCGCAAAAGCTTCCCTCTCAATTGCACTCCACCTCTGCTCCCGGGGGAGTAGTCTCCTAGATAGGAAAACCACCGGTTGGTCTAGACCCTCATCATTAAGTTGCGACAGCACTGCTCCAATACCGTGCTCCGACGCGTCCGTCTGGACAATGAACTCCTTGGCGAAGTCAGGGGCCCTAAGAACAGGTGCCGCACACATGGCCTTTTTCAAGGTGTCAAAAGCTTGTTGACATCCCTCGGTCCAGATCACCCGTCGAGGGTGCTTTTTGGAAGTGAGCTCAGTCAAGGGGGCCACGATGGTTCCGTATCCCTTGACAAAGCGTCGGTAGTAACCAGTGAGGCCCAAGAAGGCCCGAACCTCTGTCTGTGTCTTGGGGGGTTCCCAGGCCATGATGGTTTCGATCTTGGCCTGGAGGGGTTGCACCTTGCCCCGACCCACCAAGTGACCGAGGTACACTACCGACCCCTGCCCGATCTGGCACTTACTGGCCTTGATCGTCAGACCTGCCTGCTGCAAAGCCTGAAGAACGGCCTGCAGGTGACTCAGATGGTCCTCCCAGTTGCGGCTGAAGACAGCAATGTCATCCAGGTACGCAACTGAAAAGGCTTCCATTCCAGAGAGGACCTGGTTCACCAACCGCTGGAACGTAGCAGGGGCGTTCTTGAGCCCGAAGGGCATCACACAGAACTGGTAGTGACCCTCGGGTGTGGAGAAGGCTGACCTTTCCTTGGCTCCATCTGTTAGGGAAATCTGCCAGTACCCAGATGTGAGGTCAAAGGTACTGAGATATTGGGCAGCTCCCAACCGGTCAATGAGCTCATCCGCTCTCGGGATAGGATGAGCATCTGTCTTTGTCACTGAATTCAGTCCTCTGTAATCCACACAGAACCGGAGTTCTGGGGTAGTGCCCGGTGGGGCAGCTTTGGGTACCAGAACCACCGGACTGGACCAAGGACTTCCTGAAGGCTCAATTACTCCTAGCTCTAGCATCTTGGTAACCTCCTCATGGATGCTAGCCTTCACCTTATCCGACAGTCGGTAGGACTTGGACTTCACAGGTGGGCTGTCCCCTGTGTCCACATCATGGGTACACAGATGAGTCCTTCCCGGAATAAGGGAGAACAAGGAAGCAAACTGCTCCAGGACATGGCGACAGTCCTTCCGTTGTTCAGGAGTTAGTGTCGGTGAAAGGATCACTCCCTCCACCGATCCATCCTTCTCTCGGGACGCAAACAGATCGGGAAGAGGTTCACTTTCCTCTTCCTCTGACCCATCAGTCACCATCATTAACGTGACCTCGGGTCTCTCTTGGTGAGGCTTGAGGCGGTTGACATGGAGCACCCGATGGGGCTGCCTGGGGGTCTTAAGATCTACCACGTAGGTAACCTTACCCTTTTTCTCAACCACCTCAAAGGGACCTGACCAGCGATCCTGGAGGGCGCTAAGCTCTCCAGGTTCCATCACCCACACCTTCTGGCCAGGCTCCAGCTCCACCGGGTGAGCGTTTCGGTCATACCATTCCTTCATGACCGTTTGGCTGGCTTCTAGGTTTTCGGAAGCTTGCTTCCACAACCTAGCCATTTGGCTACGAAAGGCCAGCATGTAGCTCACCACATCCGTGGGAAGTTTTCTGGGAGACTTTTCCCATCCTTCCTTCACCAGGCTGAGGGGTCCACGCACAGGGTGCCCGTACAACAATTCGAAGGGGCTGAAGCCCACTCCCTTCTGTGGTACCTCCCTGTACGAAAACAGCAAACAAGGCAGGAGGATGTCCCATTTCCTCCGCAGGCTCTCGGGCAGACTCCGGATCATGCCCTTTAAGGTTTTGTTAAACCTTTCCACCAGACCATTAGTCTGGGGGTGATAAGGAGTGGAGAACCGGTAGGTAACTCCACACTCTTTCCACATAGCCCGCATGTATGCCGACATGAAGTTGGTACCTCTGTCCGACACCACTTCCTTGGGGAATCCCATCCGGGTAAAAATTCCCATAAGGGCCCGTGCCACCGCAGGTGCAGTAATGGTCCTCAGAGGGATAGCCTCTGGGTACCGTGTGGCATGATCCACCAGAACCAGGATAAACCTGTGACCGGCCGATGTTGGTGGATCCAATGGCCCGACAATGTCGATGCCCACCCTTTCAAAGGGGGTACCAACGACAGGCAGTGGTTCCAGGGGAGCTTTCAGCTTCACCCCTGTTTTCCCACTAGCTTGGCAGGTTACACACGTCCTACAAAAAGTATCGGACGTAATCCTCATTTGAGGCCAGTAAAAATGAGGGACAAGTCGAGCAAAGGTCTTGTCTTGTCCCAAGTGTCCTGCCAAGGGTATTTCGTGAGCCAGTCCTAATAGGAAGGCTCGGTAACGCTGGGGAACTACCAAGGCCCGGGATGAACCATGCACCGGAGCCTTGGGTTCACTATACAGGAGTCCCTCTTCCCAGTATATGTGGAAGTTCCCCGAATCGTTACCCGCTGCCTGGGCTTCGGCCTGCCGCCGTAAACCCTCAAGGGTAGGGCACTCTTTTTGGGCCCGACAAAACTCTTCCCTAGTAGGTCCTCCCTCCACCTGCCAGTCTGCAGGGGTAGGCAAGCCCTCCAGGGACATTACATCCCCCTCCGTAGACTCCGGGACCGCCTTGGTGGCCCCATCCACCTTTGGAGGGTCAGATGCCGGGGCAGGCTTTCCCCGTCCCCGTCTACCCTTTCCGGCAGCTGGTTGGGCCTTTGTCCCAGGCTCCAACCTCTGTGAATCCCCTCTTCGGGTGGTCACGGACCGAGTGTGGGCACACGTCCACTCAGGGGTCCCCAACATTTCCATGTGGGCCCTGAACTCAACCTCCTTCCACGCCGAGTGTTCAAGGTCGTTTCCCAACAGGCAGTCGACCGGCATGGCAGGGCTGATCGCAACTCGTAGAGGACCCACCACCCCTCCCCACTCAAAGGGAACCTGGGCCACCGGATAGTGACCCTCTCGGTTGTCAGCCATCACAACCGGGTGGACTACATTGGGGACCACCTGCTCTGGGGACACCAGCTGACTCCTTACCATAGTCATGCTGGCTCCTGTGTCCCTCAGAGCCTCCACCCTCTGGGCATTGATGGTGACCCATTGCCTATACTTAGTAGTATTCGAGGGCATCTGGGTCTTAGGAACCATCTCACAATCCCCTAAGGACACTAAGGTTAGCCCTGCCCACTCACCTCCCTTATCTAGGGGCAACTCCTCCCCGAGCACTACACTCGCCACCCCAGGGGTCTTTCCTCCAATGGGAGGGTGTGGTCTCTTGGAACACTTGGCATCCCCCTTATAGTGCCCAACCTCACCACACTCGTAACATCGGACAACCCTAGGCTGCTGACCACGGTCAGGATAAGGGGGTTTGTGGGGAACAACCTTAGAAGGGAATCCTACTCCCTTCCCCGGTGAACTCTTTTGGGGACCTTTAGAGAACTCCCTCTTTTTGTCTCCCCCCTCTGTCTTCTGGGGGGCGCCCTGTCCAGTCCTTTGGAAATTCCCTCCAGTCCCTTTTGAGGATACCCGGGTACTCACCCAGATATCCGCCTCCTCCGCAAGCTTCCTGGGATTGGTAAGCTTGCTGTCTACCAGGTGCTGACGCAGCTCTGGAAAACTTTTCTCTAGGAGGTGCTCCTTTAAAATTAAATTGTACAGTCCCTCATAGTCCTTGACATCACTGCCCTGCACCCAGCCCTCTAAGGCCTTCCTGGCATAGTCCAAGAAGTCCACCCAATTCTGAGTGGACAACTTCTGACTACCCCTAAACCTCTGCCTGAATTTTTCAGGGGTCAGTCCAAATTTCCTTACTAGGGCTACCTTCATAACAGGGTACCGGGTCTGGTCTGGCTGTTCTAGCGCTAACAAGGCATCCCTCCCCACCGGAGGCATATACCTATACAGGCCACCCCCCCACTGGGCTTCGGGGACCCCATGGGCTCTTAGTGAAACCTCATAGGCAGCCAGCCATTTTACGATATCATCCCCTATGCCATAGCTAGCAACCACATCTTTGGGCAGGTAGGGCCTGGACTCTCTCGGGACTTCTCTCGGTATGCTGCCACCATTAGGACTGCTGGGGGTTCCAAGTTGAAGGACTTTGAGCTCTAACTCTTTTAATTGAAGCTCGTGGAGGAACTTCCTCTCCTCCCTCTCCTTTTCCAACCGGGCCAGATCCATTCTAAGCTGTCTCTCTTCCCTCCGATCAACTAGGTCAGCAGAGGACAGGCTCCCCCCCGAGGCGCTACTTCCCACTCTTGATGGGGCCCTGGACCCCACGTCCATATTACCGCTCCCAGGGGGTAGAAGGACTTCCGGTTCTTCTAGGAGATCTAGTCCTGGTTCTTCTTCCCGTTTCCCGCTAGGGTGGGCCATAACCCAGGCTCTTAAACTTGCTTGGAGCTCTTTTTTCTTTGCCCCTTGTTTAAAGAATACCTCCCTTTCCTGGCAGAACTCCTTCAATTGGGCCGCTGTATACTCCTCCAGTCTACCCAATTCGAATTCCATTCTATCAGATGGGACCCCAACACAAGTAAAAAGAACTTTACTCCAGAAATGGAATATACACAGGATAATTTCAAAAATCCTCCAATTAGAAGACAGTCTGGAGAAAACTCCAGTCAAAACAATACAGTGTAGGTGGTGATGCGCGCAAAACTGCTACCAAGCGGATGCAAGCACTGATTAACGATCCCACCGCTGAGCACCAATCTGTTAGACCTACGTCTAAGGGGGTAGCTTGGCTCAGGTCACTTGGCTCAACACTCCATTTGGCTTTTCATGCCTGCATCCCACTCAGCTCGCAATCCTGCGCCACATCACTCAAAAAGAACACTACACCGATTTTTGTAAAAAGTTATTGTAAACTTTATAACCTTTCTTTTCTGATCAGGGTTCAGTTTTCACTTTGACATTACAATTAAAACCAGTTCATTTCATTTACATTAGAACCTCTCTCCTTGGTCTAAGGTCAAACCTGCACAATACGGTACTAGATAAACTTGTCTTACTCTACAAGAATCCGCAATTTCACATGACAACAGTGTACCTTGTACTTGCAGAGGATATGACAATTCACTTCAAACTATACATTTCATACAATGGACTTGTAATTGCCCTTTGAGCTTTTAATCACATTTCGAATGAGCATTTAGTCCCCCTCAAAACATTAATTCCGATGGTTCCCCTCCCAACTACACCACCTGACTCTTATTCTGCCAATCCTATCCAATCTCTGCCTTTTTAGGCGCTACCTTGGACTTCACTGTGGCTGGCAACTCATAACATTTATATTAACATGGTATTCAAACGCAAGCTGTCATGGGAGGGGAGGTGGCCTCTCCTAAACACCGAGTGGTAGGACTGTATTCCCCAATAATCAGTCTCGAGTCGAATCCAGTCACTTTCCCTCTACTATATGCCAAGAACTCAAGGAATACTAGAACACTTCTTGCCCACTGTGACGTACTCCCATGGGCCTCTGGGGACTCGCTTATCGCCCCCCCCCCTTCTGCTTCTAGTGCCCGGCTTACTGTGTTTGTGCTGGTCGTCCTGCGAGTAGCTTATTCCTGAAATGAAAGATCTCGTTTCCGGGTGTCTGAACTCACGACACCTAATGGGGAAATCCTGCTGAAAGGTCGGAGGACGTCTCACTAGGCACCCCACTGAAATGAATCACCCAACGCTTACTGTCGAGAGGGTGTCCTTCGTTGTCGCTGGCCTTCCCTCGACGCTTCCTTCCGCTATGGGCCTCACTTCCTTGGGGACTTGGCCAGCCGGCCGGGTCCCGGGTCAATTCAGCCTCCGTAGCGGGATGCCCTGATACTTCCAGCATCAGCGTCAGACGGGGCGCGGCCTTCCGGGGTTACTGGCAGCAGAGAGGGGCGGCGCTACGGCCCCTCTCACGTGATAGGAGGATGCCGTCCTCGAAGCCGGTCGCGTCACACTCCTCTCTCGGCAATTCTCCTCACCTGGGCAGCGGCGCCACAGCTCACCCGCTCCTCACAGGGAGCCCAACCACAAGCTCCTGCAAGCCGCGAACCACCTCCGGAGGATGCCAAGAGTCCCCCCACGATATGGGGACGATGACGGTGACCAGTTCTGGTAGGGTCTTAATGAGGGAAATCGAAGTGGTGGGTGGGCCGATTTAAGGGTGCCAGTGATTCTTTGGGGCTGCTGGATTGGAGTCCAGAATCTTCCTTGTTCCTGGAAGTGGCCACAGGTGAATCCCAAGATAACGTTGCCCACCAGATCTCCAACGGCGTTCAGGGCCCGGTCACAAGGTTAGGGGTGCTGTCACCTGGATTGGAAGTTTGTGCAGGCCCTTAAGCCTGTCTGTTCCTTGTCAGGCACAACCACCTCCTCACACAGGCGCCTTACTCCTGATGCCACACAGTCCTCTTCTAAAATGGCCGCTCACCTGTCACCTCTATTTATCACCTTGGGCCTGACCTGCCAGAAGGGCCCAGAAAGTTCCGGAAACCCCCATGGCAGTCATGGTCCAGGTGCTGAGGTGACAGTTGGTGCCACCATTTTAGAATCCCACCTCCCTCATCTATTCTCCTCAGAGGAGCACCTTGCGTCTTTCCCTCACTGGGATGAGGAAGAGGCGCCCAGAACCTCTACAACAACACCTAAAAAAAATTAGGTAGACAGAAAAAATGAGAAGGGGGAAAGGGACAAAAAAATAATAAAATGAGGAGGGAACTGCCAAAGGGCTGACAGGTCTAACACATGGCTAAATAATTAAATGATTAACCATTGTACGCAAATTAACTGTAGGGTGTGTTGAAATAGAAATTTGCATGATTTATTGTGGCTTTTGTAATGGTTTGTGCTTTCAGTATTGCGGAATGGTGAGTATTATTACTTTAAATGTTGCTATAAGCTAGGAAAGTACTAATATATATCGGGATTAGTGTGGGTTTAAACATTAGAATCTTCATTTCCGTATATTAATTACTTTTATGTTTGTTTTTGCTTAAGTTGGCATTCAGGCCTACTAAGCCGCGATATTCAAAATGGAGTTCGGAAGCGGTCACCATCATTTGAGGGCGATGTCTACTGCGCAGACTCGGATGGATCTGAGGATCTCCAGGCGACCTCTAACACAAGACTACGTGTTCCTTGTCAAGGATAGGAACGTGGAGGATTGCCAGGATGTGAATGACTGAAAATACAATACCAACCTGTATCCAGAGGTCTACATGTTGTTACTTCGGAACTTTTCGCATGAGAACTGGACAAAAGAATAAAAATTGCAAGATGACATGTTCAATTCCCTGAGAACCAAGAAAACCTGGGAACCGAGTTCAGTATTTCAAAATTCAGGGGTTTAGCCAATCAGAACACTTCTAGTCCCAGAAAATGCTGCATATTATCCCAGAGTTTACTATATAAGGGGAACTTTAGAAGAGGGTGGGTGTAAGTGCGTTTCAAGTTTCCGTCGGCGACTGATGGTGAGGAAGGTCGATTTGCTGGCGCGATTACCTGGTCCTTGGTTACCTTTGGAACAGTGTTGTGCCGAGCGAAATAACTTTTCCCGGACTTATTTGGGTCTTAGCCTGAGTTGATTGGACGATTTCACCAGAAGGGATTTGATTTATGCAGGGCTGACGGGTTTATGGAAATGGTCACCGGTATAAAAATTTAGGAAAATATAATTGTTATGTAAATTCGCGACAGAGATACTCATTGAAAATTCTGATTTGATTGAAGTTCGACTATGCCAAAGAAAGCGAATTAATTAGATAAACTAAATATTGATTAACTAAATGAGTCCGTGATTCTTTTAATAAGGTACTGATTAATCAAAGGTTCCGAAACTTAAATGTGTTTTAGCTGGTTCTAAATCACCATCAACCAGTCCAACTAATTGGTCCGTCGACCAAGTGGTGGAGTGCCTTGATGTCAAAGTTAGGATTCTATAGGTACTAATGTATATAATATAAAGAATTTCCTCCTATAGGTAACAAGGTACCCCACATGCCCAGCGCTTCTTTTTCTCCTGTGCACAAATTCGAGTGAGACGTATGAGTGTTGGTGTTATGGGCCCCACCAATGAATGCGTGTATGAATGAGTTAGTGTGATGACGGGTCTGTGACGCAGGGAGGATATGTAAATTTGCCCTTTTCCGCTGGAGCAAGATACCTTCTTGCACAAAAACAATCATGAAAAGGCATTTTTCTCTTTCTATGCGTTCTGCAGAATGCAGCATGCATACAAAAAGGAAAAAAAAACTAGGAGAAATAAAAGTATTTCTCCTCATTGCGACTCCTTACGCATCCCCTAGGAAGGCGTAGAATTCTAAGGCATTCCTAGGAATACAAAATGTTGTCAATCTGGGAATGTTTCAAGTTCCATGGAAGTTGTGTGGGAACACCCACAGCAACACCCATGGAACCCCTTTCACACAGAGTTATGCGTGAAAGGAAACATATTTACAAGGCCATGAAAAGTCACGCAGGGTGACTTTACATGGCCATGTAAATATGGGGAAGCCCATTGCGCTTCCGGTGCTTCAATAAAAATGACGCACTGGCGGGGCAATGGGCTTGTAAATAAGCCCCTGAATACTTACTTACACAATGAAGTGAGATACTCTGTCCTAACCAACAATGTCCTGGACTCTGATTGTCACAGAAATTTAGTATAGAGCCTAGCTGGAAGGGTTTACATCAGCCTGCGTTGGTCGTTCTTCAGAGGAGGACAGTGTGGTTGAAAGGTGAATTAGGTGTTTCCTCTGGAGTTGGTACTCTTGCCCTTTGATTCTTCTTACTTAACAGGGTTTCAGAAAACAAAGGGTCGGGTGTCTCTAAGTGGCCTGCCTTCTGCCTGGGCCACTGAAGTCCTTTGTCTGGGCCAGAACGCCTTCCTCTTAGGCAGGGCAGGAGATCGCTTGGACATTAGGGCATATTAACAAGAGGGGGAGATAAAATTATCGCCGCTTTAGCTAGCGCGTGTTTCCATGATTTAGCACCTGCTTTGCATCACATCGTTAATGAGATGCAAAGTAGGCGTGCCTCAATAGTCTACATGGGAAAATATCGCGAAGGCAGCTTCGCGATATTTACAACAATGCCCCGGCCGGCGTAGCGATAAACAAAATCGCGGTAACCGGCTATTAACGCTGGATTTTAACGTCTGCTAAAATCCAGTGTTAGGCATACTTTGCATGGGAGGTGGAATGTGGGGTTACGACCACAGGGTCGTATCAGGAAGGGCATCGCTGTTTTGTAGGGAACATCGCTGGTTTTCCAGCGATGTTGGGACATTTGCCTACTATCGCTGGAATTTTCATCGCCAATGCGCTAAGCATTGTAAATACAGTGCTAGCTTGGCGATTAATTCCAGCAATAGCCAGCGATAGGGAAACTCGCGCTAGGCGCGGCAAGCGATAATTATGACTTCCGCTTGTTAATATGCCCCAAAGAGTTGAAGAAGTGGTCTGAAGCAGCAGTCAAGTGAAGCTCTTGTGGGCTGCTTACATTTTTGCTCTTTGCTCCGACCTTTGGATAAGATCCTGCTGGTATTGTGCATTTTAGAATCCAGCTAGTTTTATATCACTCATGTGGCAGGAGTGGGCATGGAAATCAGTAAGTAGAAAGGAAATCCTAAAATTGTCACTCCCCTTCCCTCCAGAACCCCATTGCTGGATTTGAAGAGGGTGAGGTTAGAGCCTCGAGGAAGTAACACCCAGGCCTTCTGTTTTCATTGCCATCTTAAATAATTTTGGGCCCCCAGGCAAGATCGATTTTGGGGGACTCTGCTCGGGGCAGCTGTGATTGTTTTGCTAATTTTCTACTAATGTAAGCCAAGCGTCAGTGATGTCCAACATCACTGAATTGTAAGTCAGCCTTTCGGAAAGAATGGCATACAATAACAGCCGAAAGCTGAAGCTGCCCAGCGCCTGCCAGCCAAATCAGACTAAAATAAAGCTTGAACAGACATTGATAAGGCCATTTCTTCTTCGTATGGATTCGAATATTTTAGCATGCAAAAACAATATTTTAAGTTCAAACCATTGTTTAGCCAGTCAATTCTTATTACTTTAGGAAAAAAACAATAAGGGTGACTTACTGGAGACTTAGTGGACCAATGCATACTATCAAAACCTATCCACATAGTGCTTGAGATTGTAGCTTTCATTGCTGAATATTTGTAATTACAAATAAACCCCTCTTCACCATCGGCCCTCTTTCTGCAATAGTGAAAATCAAAGCACGTCTTTGAGGATTTTCACTTTGATATCAGGTGAAATATAATAATTTTCTGTTTAATTATTTTCCACTGCCTTGTCCCTCCTTTCTTTCGCTGGCTAGGTAGTTATCTCTAACTGTTTAGTAAACAAAATAGAAAGGACAGTAAGGTAATGAGAGTATCACGGCGAGATGTAAAGTAGAGGAAGAAGGGAGGTAGAAAAAGAGATGATGTAGAGAGATAGGTGAGATAAGGAAATATATAAGGAAAAAGAGAATGCTGAGACGGGCAGAAAGATGAGTTAGGCAAAGTGGACAGCGGGGTAGAGATAAAAGTAAATTCAGAGGGGTGAACGTTAGAAAAAAGTTGTAGAGAAAAGAGGTGAAGTAGAGCAAGAGAAGGGAGTTGAGACAGAGGAAGAGTCAGAGTGTGAGGAAGAGCCTGAGAGGTAAAGTAGAGAAATGTAAAAAGACAGAGGCATAGAAGGTGTGTTGAAAGATGGTTCAGAGAGAGATGAAAGAGAGAGAGGATATAGGGCTAGAGTTAGAGAAAGAGCTTTAGTGCTAAATGTGTAAAGTTGTGAGCAATGTTCCCTGTAATTGATTTCCTCTATGTGAAGCAATAAAGGTGCTTTACGCACTACAGCTAAGGCTGCTTGCACTGAAGATAAGCAGCAGCTTATTATGCAAGGATGTGTAGTGTGCAAGCTACTGAACTTAGTGTCATAGTAAAGGGGCCATGGGCCCTAATGCATACCAGAAAAAAACGATCCCCTCATCCCACACTTCTGGGTTTGTATTAAAAGACACCTATTACTGAGGTGAAGAGGGCTCCTTGCACCCCTGGGCATGGGTGCCACTTCATCCTGTGCCCTAATCATTCTACCTATAATTCCTCTCTATCTGCCATTTCCACACCACTCTTATCTCCTCCTCGCACCTTTTCTTATCTCTGTCCACTTCCACTCGATCTCCTAGCTTATCTTTGTTGCCGTCCTCCCTTTTTTTAGGTTTTTTCTCTCCTTGCTTTTCCTTACACTCCCACTTTTCTTTCTCTAGTTTCACTCTGCCCCACTTTTCCCTCATTCAGTCTCCTCTCTTCAATTGACATCCCACTCTTCTCTCTCCCACAACGGCTCTTGAATCTCCCTGTTCTGTCTCATTCCACCCTTACTCTATCAAATCTATATTTTAACTATGCTTCTCACTCATCTCGTTCCTCTCCTTGGCTCCCTTGCTCTCTACACTCAAATCTACCTTCCTGCTCACACTCCTAAATCATCATTCCTCTCCATCTTTCTAATATTTCTGTCCTTCCTACTTTTCTCCTTTCCTATCCAGTACCTTTTCTTACTTTCTAAACCCCAGTCTTTTCTTTTCTTCTTTCCTCTACTCTCCAATATTTCTTTCCTATCTCTTTCCTATTTCCTTGTTCATTTTCTAACCCTGCCTCTCCTCTTTGTTTATTCTCACTACTTCATATCCCAGTCTCACCCCTCCATTCTTTTCCTCCTTAATATTTCCCCTCCATATCTGCCCGCCTCATCCTAAACTTATTGTATCAACTTCAATTTCATTCCACCCTTTTGTTTTTCTTCATTTCTGATTCATTTTCCCCCCATCCATCAACTTCCACACTGTCTCTATGTTTTCTTTTCTACTTTTTGACAAGCTCCTGCACACTGAATGAATGTTTGGCCTTTGCTCCACTATAGCCTCCGTTCTGCGTTTTTTACAGGGACTGCCTGGAACCAGGTTCACTCTCTGTGGCAATGACTCTTCTCCAACCCCTCCCAGAGGAAGAGAAACCACAGAGCTAAACCCAGGGAGACACTTCAGAATAATTCCTAGCAAAATCAGGGCAAAACCATTCCTGGGTTGTTTGAGTTCTGGTTCAGGGAGGACCTGGCCAGGCAGTTCGGGCTGGAATGCCTCTTTTGAAGAAGTTTCAAAACTGATTTGCTAATGGCTGAGTCCAAACTGAGTTGGCCTGGTGGGCAAAAGAACAATCGTTTGGAGTGCTACACTGAGTGATTGCCTTTGGTTAGACCAACTGCAAGCATTCACCCCTTCACCTATGTGTGTTTGATCTAACACACTAAGTGGCCAAGGGAATGCCCAGACTTGAACCCCTAAAACCAAGCTACACTCAACTGAATGACGCCAGGGTGAAACCGGTCTTGGGTTGCTTGTGTTCTGGTTCATGGAGGACCTGACCTGGCAGTTCAGAGTGGACTGTTCCTATTGGAGCAGGTTTAAGACTGATTGGCGTTTGGCTGGGACCAAACTGAGGTGGTATGGTGGGGAAAAAGAAGAATGGGTTGGAAGACAACTGGGCCTCTCTCATGTCTGGACTGTGGTGCCTTTGCACTGGTTGCAGTAAAATAGCAATGCCCTTGACTAAAATCACATGTTAACATCACAGGTGGCACTCGCTGTCTCCTCTGCCCCTCTTGTCTAATCTCCCCCAGAATTCTCAAGAGGTAATGGGGCAGGCAGCCTTGGCCAGGCCAGGTGCTACCACCCTTGCTACCACTAATAGGCCCGCATCCACACCTCACCATTTGTGATGGCTATAGAACAGGGATATTGATGTGGTTGTTTGGTCCTTTTGTATTTATATAATGCCCAATACTCTGGACAAAGCTGTGAGGTATTCTGATTTACCTTGTGAGCCTTGGCACTACTTTGGACTGCATGGTTGATAAGGATGTTGGATGTAGTGTGGCCTATATGGGAGATGTTGGGTGAGTTGCATGAAGTTCAAAGACATGATTCAAACATGCTTCTGTGAACATCGCTGCAGATAAATATAAAGTGCTGCAGAGAGAATAAAAATTGACATACCAATTTGCTAAAAACACTGCTTTGCAGTTAGGTGAATTGGCACAGATACATTTTCACTCACCCCTGAAATTTAGATACTTTAAAATTTTATGATTTAGCACTCTTCAAAAACATTTTCTGTTATTAAACTTATAAAGCAAATATAACAATAAGTTAAAAGAATAAAATCATTATCATTACAATCTTTAAAATCACAATATATAAAATAGTTAGAAAGGCACATAAGAATAAGAACTCGCATATGAGGGAGATATCACAACATTTAAAGTGTAAAACCAAAGTTCATTTCAGAGCACCTAGGCATGATTTTGTACTTTAACTTGCACTGGAAGTCCATAAACAAAAAAGCAGCATACAATTTATAAAATAGCAGAAAACTGCAGGATACAACTGTCTGTGTCTCCACATGTATGTGAGGAAGTTAGAAACAGCAAATACCATTAGTTGAGTGGTGTCTGCCTTAAGTATCCTGGTTGCAATTTTGTAGTCCCTGATGCCCAGATTGTAGCCTAACGGCAAAATCCATTTCCTCCTATGTGCATAATATTGTGGGCAGAAATCCATGACATGGTCTACAGTTTCCTTAACCGGAGGACAAAAAGGACAGCTCAGGTCCAGCATCGGTAAAGGGACATTGCCACTTTGCAGTAAAGGAACGAAACAGCAAGGCCCCAATGCTGAACCTAATATAAAGAGATCTGGCTGCCGGGGGCTCGATTGGATCCATATACTCTTATGTACAATAGGTGTCTTTAAATTCCAGAAAACTCGAGTGTAGGGTACCTACCATCCAGTCCCGTGGGATTTACCATCTGCGTGTCTCCAATACAACTCCTTAAGCATGGACTTAAATATGCCACACAACATTTCCGGATGGGCCTGTGAGAAGTTGGCCTGATATATGATGTCACTAATTCTAGTGTACACCTTGTATCAGTCCAAACAACCCTTATGGTGATTGGTTGTAAAGTCAACCTTATAGACCAGCTATCCTAATGGTAGCATGGACAAGAGCAGTCTTAGGCTAAACTCTGAATGGCATGTGAAGCCAGCTGTTATACCATATGTAATCCCTTGAATACCAAATGAAAGGACACCACAACAGATATATATAAAAATAGAATGTATTTATTCTAGTCAAACCCTCAGCACTCTTTATGAGATTCGAGGTAAGTACAACACAGTCTTATTTAAGCATACATTAAGTCACACAGGTAAGTAATACAGTTAGGCCCTAGGGGCCACGCAAACCATATACTAAGTAAGTGGTATAAGGACCACTGTCACGAACACAGGATAGGCCTAGGGAATCGCTGGGGCTACACTATACTACCAACAGTTAGGAAGTTGGAGGCCCACGGGATTCACGTGCAGAGTGGAAACACTCACGCGTAATGCGTAAAAGTCGATAGAATCACTAGCAGTTAGAAATAAGCAGTTTTAGGACACTTCTAGTATAGCTAGAAAGTCGAGACTCGGAAACTAGACCCTAGGATAGTCAATTTCCTTGTGAGCACCGAAGTACCCAAGTTACCTAGCCCACGGGCTGCGGGTGCATAGGTGTGAACTTGCGTCGGGTTTCGTCGTGGACGTCTACGGATGCCTGAAGGAAAGTTGCTGACAGGCAGTCAGTGAAGAGTGTCCGGTGGATCCCAAGGTGGGGATCAAGAAGGAAGGAACCTGCAAGCAGAAGGGACAGAGTCTAGGTCACCAGCCAGGAGCCGGGAAGGAACCAGGCGATGTTGTGAAGATGCAGGTAAAGAGGTGAAGCTTGTCGCAGCAGCCACGGGTACCAGGAGACGTCGAGGACGACCAGGACCAGGAGGTGAGCTGTCCCACGAAGGCTCTTGCTGTCGGCGGCGTCGAAGTCGAGTCAGGACCCAACAAGCCTTGGCAAGCGGAACCCACGCAGGATGGAGGACTTGCTTCTGGTGCAGACCAGGAAGGTCTGGGGTGCTTCTCTTTCACAGAGGAGCAGGTGCCAGTCTGGAGGAGCCGGACTAGCAAGTTGAAAGTAAAGGTTCGTCGTCGCAGAGGCTACTAGCCAACGGGCCAGCAACCGGACAACACGTCGAGCAACACAGGTGCAGAAGGGCCCCACGCAGAACACGTGAAGTGTGGGGAGCTGATCTTCTTTGCAGATGGTGCTCGGAAGTGGGGCTTCTCAATTCCCCAAGCACAGCCTCGAGGAAGCCTCAGAAGTCACGCTAGTCAGTTACTAGCCACTTTTCCCAAGTCGCCGGTCCCACGTCCATCGTCGCCTCCACGGGTCTCAGCTTCGCTGGGGATGTGGATCTGGGTCAGAGGTGTCTGGAAGTCTTGGTGCTGGTCAGTCTCTGCAGTTGTCCCTCGTAGGATTCAGTCGCAAAGCAAGCAGCGGTCGCTGGATGGTGCCTGGTTGCCCAGGGTGGTCACTCCTTGGCCACAAGGGAGATTTCTTCAGTCTTCTTCCTGAGGTCGAATGTCGAAGGTCCAGAGTTTCTGTTCAAGTTGCAGATTCAGGTAATCTAATTTAGCAGGGCCCAACTAGCTACTAATATACTGGGCTAGTGGGCTGGGCTACCTGCAAGGTCCCTCCTATGGGTGGGACCAGGGAGGGGGGTGGTTACACCCCCTTTCCTTTGTCCAGTTTCGCGCCAGGACTGGGGCTGGAGTGCCCCAGCACCGGTTTGAACCGGACTATGCATGGGACACCTTGTGTGCCCCAGGCAGTGTCTCGTTTCTTTCATCCCTCCCTGTCCCAATACACTAAGTCCTGTCTAGGGTGGTGCTCGCACCTCCCGAGGCAGGAAACCTATTGTCCAAGCCTCCCTCGCTGGAAGGACTCCCAGCAGCGGGAGGTCAGACTCGTGTCTGTGGCAGCAGCATCCATTTTGTGATGCTGGGGCTCTGGTTAACTTTAACCGGGTAGTAGGTCTTCAACATGTCTTCTCCCTCTAGAAGGGGGGAATACTATCCTCATCGCCAGAAATGGTGTGGGGGTAGTATTCCAAAGTGTTAGACACCTTACACGACATGTTTTGATAAAGCCAAACCATAGTTACCATAACCGCGAGGATTATAAGGCACTTTAAGAGTATATGGTAGGCGATATCATAGAACAGCTATAAGGACATGGTTCCGAAAGCTGCAGACAGGCTCAGCTCATGCTAGAGCACCATCTCACATGTTACCAAGCACTCTGCCTCCAGGATTGTTAAGGCCTGCCATAGGAGTGACTGATAGGTTACCCATGTGTCTATATATAAGGCAGGTATAGGAATACTATACCGAAGCAAGGGGTGATTACACGACCTTGCCCCAGCTGAGTGATCAGCCAGTTGTGTCATAATGGAAGGCCAGCCAGGGGTGGCATAATACATGCTGCAGCCCCTGGTAGGCCTAGGGTACACCCATGCCCTGGGTACCTAAGGTACACTGTACAGGGCCCTAGAGGGTGATCCTTACCAATTGGGTGATGTACCTAAAGTACATAGTATGAATTTAGAGAGAGAACAGCTGGGCTGTGGGTCTGATTAGCAGGCCCACAGCCACATCTAAGTCGAAAACCAGTGAAGCAAAAGCAAAAAGTGGGGGTGAACATAGAAAGCAGGACCTACTCTCCTACAGGGATTACAGAAAGAAAACTCCAGCTCAAAGATTCCAATGACATCGCTAACTGTCAAAATGATTTATGACATGCTTTTTGACTGTATGACAAGACTGCAATAATCATGTCTGGGTGATTTGTGACGTGTTATATGATGGCCTGACTGGCAAAGGGTGCGCATGCTGTAAATCAATTTGAAAGAATAAAACTGCAGACAAATACTGCCAAACGTTTACAATTGGTGTGTGTAGGCAAGTGCCCATTTTTGCATGGTTAGCCTGCACTTTTTGCCTGACATCTGATGCAACCTGACTTGATGTACCCTGTGTCCCTGCCAATCAGGTTCCCGGGGCCTGTGTTCTTTCCCAAAACTGTACCTTTGTACCCATAATTGGCACATCACTGGCCATGGGCAGGCCCCTTGTAAAAGGTACTATGGGTTCCAAGGGGTCTGTGACCAGGGTAGGCCTCTAAGGGATGCAGAACCTATTGTTCTAACCTTAGATGCCCTGTACCTAAACACCCACCCACTGCAAGTGGAGGCTGCGTGTTATGGTGCAGAGAAAAGTGAAGCATCAACATGGCACACATCCCTGTGTGCCATGCCTGCAACACACTGCTTGAAGCCTAGGTAATCCACCCCTTTAGCAGGGTGCACTGTAGTAAAGCCATAAAAGAGTATATGGTCTGGGAGTTGGTCATTATAAACTCCACAGCTCCATAATGGCTTTACTAAACCCTGGGAAGTTTGGCAGCAAACCTCTCACCACATTAAACCCACACCGATGCCAGTGTGGGATTTAATGTAAAATGCACTCATCTGGCATCCTAGAGATGCTCCCTGAAAAACGACTAGCCCTGGTATAGTTCCTGTATTCCTGCCTGCCATGTGTCACTACCAGACAGGTTTCTGGACCCCTGGGTAGAGAACCTCCACTCTCTGGGTCCAGAGACAAAGCCCATCCTGGGCATAGGTGTCATGCCTCCTTTCCCAGGACAGGTTGGGTCCACGAAGGGGAAGCTTCAAAAGCCTGTCGCCTTTGGAAGCTGTTCCTTCCTTTTTCTCCCAGCAGCAATTTGTTCCCACCAGCTCTGCTCCCCCACTTTGGCCAGGACAATCAGCAGGGAAACCAAGCTAGGAGGAGAGGTGTGCCCACATTTGCCAACACCACCCCCTCAGGTGGGGGAGGCGAGGTGAGGCACACATCTCAGTCACCTCCACCTTGAAGATCTTGAAGAGGGCACCCAGCCAATTAGGGAGAGGCTCATGCCCCCTCCCACTGTTGGATCACATAATAGAAGGTGTACCCACCCCAAGGAAGTGACCCATCGGTCCCCACCTACACACCCCCTTAATGCCCCTAAATTTTGTATTTAAGGGCAACCCTAAACCTTGCCTCCTCAGATTCGAGGAAGAAGGTCTGAAGAGCCGTGCTGACCCAGGTTTAAGAGGACACGAACTGCTTTGGCCCCCATCCACTGACCTGTCCCGACTCTGACCTGCCTACAGTAAATAAACCGGTGTAGCCAGATGCCCCCCAGAGCCCAGAGGACCTGCACTTCACTCACCTTACAGACTCTGTATCCCATGAGCACCGGATTTGCTTAAGCCAAGACTTAACCACAGAATCTTGATCCAGGCGGCTCCGTGATTCTACACCACTTTGCACCCGATGCACACTGCCCGAGTTCAAGTGGCCCAACACCACGAGGATGTCTACCCAGTGATCCTGACCTGGGATCTGGTGATCCCCGACCTTTCTCAAGCCTCAAGGCGATGCCTGCAGCCTCAACCTGAAGGGTCCCCCCGACCTAAACTGGAGCTGGTAAAGAAACCCGATGCCAGAAGACACCCCGAGGGTCCCCAACGTCTTCTTGGCACCCTACACCCGGCCATCTCTGTGCCGCTGGTGGTACCGCTCCTATGCTGATCATTGGCCCCTGCAGTGCTGACCTAAACCTCAGGTGCTTTGCTCCCACACCGAATGGCCTGCTCGTAAGCAGTCCCTAACCGAAGGCCCCATTGGCTAATATTGGGCACCTGCACTCTGCATTCGTCCGCCCCAGTGCCGCAGTGGGTGCAACTTGAGTGCCTATCTAGACCTTGGGGAACAATGGTTCCAAAACTAACACTCGTGACACATTTACATATGTGTGAAACCAATAACCATTTTTCTCCAGTATGAATCCATGTTGTGAGTTTTGGGCCTAAAATGTTTCAAGTGTGGAATTGTTGTTTTGTTTGGAGGAAAAAGTCACCATAACTTAAACCAAGAAAAGTCTTACCTTGTATTGTGAGATCCCTCGGTGTGGTATCTAGGCATACCACCCCCAGTAGTCAATGTGATCTGAAAGTAACCGAAGAGTATTCTAAAAAGTAATTACTGTGTAATTTAACCTGCTTCTTGAAACCATACCAACTTGTAACAATTGCAAATCCATTCCTAAGTGAATTTCTGTGTAAAGGTTTACAATTGAAAGTATATTTTACCTACCTGTACTAAGTCCTGCTTGGTTCTGGAAATAAAACATAAGTATACCTTTCTTAAACTTACCCAATTGGTCTCGATTCTGTCTCAGTGTGTCCCATCAGTCTTGATTGAGTGAATACAATAAATGCTTAACACACTCTAGATAAGTCTAACTGCTCACCCCCCACTACCACAAAGAGAGCTGTTAGTGCTTACCTAATTTAGCCTCTGCTATGCCTCTACCTGGACTCTGTGCACACTATACCATACTTTGATATAGTATATACAGAGCCAGCTTCCTACAGCTTCATGCTTTATTACAATGGGAATGGCCATGTGCGAGGTTTATCTCTCCTTGCCTCTTCCTTGGGTAGTCTCAGGGTCCATGGACTCTCAGGAAGAGCACTGCAGAGATTGTGCATGTGCAGAGAGCCTGACCGGGCAGGGACTGAGCAGTACAATGCCGTCTCCTACAAGGAGGTGAGGGTATGAAATTACCCACCTCAACCTGTTCTCCAGCGAGGCTCTCACCTCACTCTTCTCAACCCCACTCCTCTCATGTGTCAGTCAGGCAGTGAAGTGATCAGATTAAGGATACACTGGCCTCATACAGTGAGAAGAGGGTGTGAAAATGTCTGTTTGCAGTTGGACTCCTAAGCTTCTCCTACTTTCTCCCCTCCTCTAGATCAACCTGTACACATTATGTGTGTCCATAGTCGGCACAAGCCAGCCTCATATACTAATGGGTCGGCCTGGCAGGGAACTGATGAGGATGAGGTCAGCCCTCGCTAAGAGGTGGGAGGTTACAAGAATCCATCTGTCCCTGCTGGAGGCTTCCAGAGAGGGCGATTGGGCTCCACTGAACCACTGACGACGATAACACAGCTCAACATAAAAATGTTCAAAACCGGCACCGCTGAACCGAAAAGAAAAAAGCCCACTGATAGGTCTCAGGCACTGACCCATGGCCCACTCCCCGAATGCCCGATATACCAATCCGATCCTGCATATCGTGATACGGACACTAAGGTCCTGCAGCATAGAATCGTCACAGGCCCAGAGCTGGGCTACTGGACACCACTTCCTGTACCAAGAGCTGGACAGGAATATTGAGGAGGAAGAGAAGAGGATTTTAGTGCAGGACAGCTAAGGGTTTACATGGTAGAAGACCAGAAATAGAGAAACAAAGGACCAGAGGGGACCACTGTCTCTGTATCATCTATTCCTGTGCACTTTGAATGTAAGCAGACACACAATCTTTAGGGAGGGGTCAGCACGGCGAGTACCACAGCGATGCTGTACCTGCTAGTGGCCATAACATGGGAATGACAAAACACATAGCCTCTCACCTCTAGAGCTAAATAGACATCGATGAGGGATGCAGAGATGTCATGTTATCGCTTCCACAATGGATGACTTCAGCAGACTGGCACATGTCACATTCTCTCACCGCTAGTTCGCCTGGGATTGGGACTGCAATGGCCATTCAAGACTCCCTTAATTTCCATGACTCTGCAAGAGCATTGGATATTTGATATATTCTCACGCAATTGAATAGCATTTGAAACAGTAATGCTTGCAAGCCAGATGAATAGAAACCCCTTCATCCAAACAGGTACTTCAGCAGTGTTGATCTTTGGACGACCATCTAGGTCAGGTGTCTGTACCAGTCGATCGTGTGAAGCCGGTAGTTCGCAGAAACCTTGAGAGCAGCTCCCAGCCTTGAGTTCATTTTTAACTGAGAACTGCAATAAAAAAGTTTTGCATTTTCCTTTTAAAGTTAAGGAAAGGCTTTGTTTATTTTACATTATTATCAGGCTGCAGATAGCAGAGCCTGATAATGAGCAGTGCTTCACTTAGATTTATGACCCATGTGCGCTAGGGAGGTTCAGAACTGAAGCACTGAGGTATTTAACTCCTAAATAAAATTCGTTCTCCACTCAATATTGAACCATGAGAGAAAAATGATATTTCTGAATGTTTTTAAATGAGAGAAAAACAAAATGAAGAGTTAACTTAATGATTAAGTCAATTCTTCGCTTTAATTTTCTCAGTTTTCAGGGTTACAGTTACAAACAGCAGGCATCTTGCTCCCAGTGGCTGGTAGACACAGTGCCATATTTATAGCATAATGTGGCAGGAATTTAAAGTGAAGAAAAATGTTTCTATGAAATAGTCTTAATGTTTTTCTTTACTTTAAATTAAGCCAATTCAGTCCTTATGTTTAAGCATGTTTCGTAACTTTAAATTCCTCTCATTTAAACAAATGACTATATTTTCCTGTTATAAATATTGCACCATATCTACAGGCCACTGAGCATAATAGGCCTGGTTTTTGTTCAGACACTTTAACGCGGGAGAAAATTAAAATGACGAGTTTTAGTTGAATTTTCTCCCATTTCGAAGTGTTACATTTACACACAGCAGGCGTCTTGCTCCCCATGGCAGATAGACATGCTACCATATTTATAACTGAAAAATACTGCAATTTTTTTAAACTGCAGAAGATTTTACGTGCAGAAAAAAGTTCCATCAAGTGCAGAAAATTGTTCCTTATTATGAATATTTTCGCAGAACATTTTTCTGCACTTTAAATTTCTCCCATTTAACAAAAAAATGGTTGTATGTTTGTGTTGTACATGTAATCCGCCATTCTGCAACATACGAGACACTGAACAGTATGCAGTAGACTTCATTTTAACGAAATATTTGGGATATCAACAAGCAAGACTGCGTGTCATGCTACGAGCCACACAGCCTTTTCAGCTGCATATAGCCTCAGGTTATTTGATGCAGGACGCGTCAAAATATCAGTTTTGAGCACATCGAGCTATTGGCAGCTTCTCTCACACCCATGAAGAAGTGATTGTTTATCCTGAAATGTATTGGGAACATCTTTTAGAGAAGATGGATTCTGTTCATACATTGATTTTTGAAAACTTGATGTGTTAATATTGTATACGCTGCTACTGAAGTAAATCTATGAATCATAAATTATGCATTAGCGGAGAGAAATCTGCAGAGAATAAAAATATCTTAATGGAATTGGATTCATGAATGTATTTGAATGAGTATATTACAAGTTTATCATTTGGTTAAATTTGTTTGATTTTCTTGGAATCACCTATTCAAGCTGTGCGGCCAGGGTCAAGTGCACTGATACACTTGTGATTTAGTTAGTAGTACATGTAATGGTGCCACATATGGCGAAAAGTATGTTGTGTGCTACAAGTACATACTAGTAATAGGGGCTTATTTACAAGCCCCTGCGCTGCTGGTGCATCACTTTTAACATGGGAAAAAGTGACGTACCAGCGGCGCAAGGGGCTTTTAAATACACACATAGTATTTTGTTCAAACCATAGTATTGAGCTCCATGGACATTAGGTTTAAAGTCATTGAAGCTGGGTGAGGGGGTGTCTGGTAACAATGCACAAGTTACTTGGCCTTCAGTAGCTCACAACGATTTACAATGATCAAAAGTAGCTCTCATTACAGAAAAGAAAATGTTCGAGACGCCTGTAGTAGTGCTTACATTTGGCCCGAGATGACCATCAGATAGAACTGTCATACAGATATCTGCCGGCTATTTGGTTGTGAAAGCTGCAATCACAGCCTTCCCTCCTGCTGTGTGGGCTGTCACTGACAGCTATCATTTCGCCTTCTGGGTTAAGACTGCAGGGTGTTGCTTAACTGATTGACTCCTTGCCCATTGCAGACAGCAGACGTGTCCAAAACTTGTCACAGACAACTGAACTCTGCTGCTGACTTACAACAGAGCTATCCCTAATTAAGAGCTATCCCTAATTATGAAAGGGAACTAAGTAAATATTTAATCAACTTATGTATCCCTTTCTCAGTGACGACAACAGAGCCACCCCATACTTGTCAAAAGGGAGCACAGCAACCCATGCATCACTTGTCATAGACAGCAGAGTTATCCGTGCTCAGATGATTTACGTTTCACTCACTCCATAAACAATAGCTAACCTTCACTTGTGACAAACATCAGCACTATCCAACACTCCCCCATATTTATACCTCACACACTTGCCACAGACAGTAACTCTGACCTTCGTTCTACTGATACATTCCTGGCTCAGTGGACCGCAGAGATGTTTCTTGTTCCCCTGGCTTGACACTTCCTAGGTTCTAATCCGTTTGTCGAAGCAAAAAACGAATTGTTAGCCCGGCCATCTATTAGTGATGAGCGAATCGAACCTGCTGTACAGTTTTTTTTTTTAGATTTGACGAAGTCGTGAACTTTTATTTTTGAACTGGACAATGGAAAGCTTGTCACTCACGTAGAGGGCAGTTTTTATTGTTGCAATTGCTCCTTCAGCTCTGTGGGGGAGCTTCCCAACCCCCGCAGGTAGAAGACTCTTTGGACACTGTATTAACACAGTGAACAGAATATGGCGCAGGCGCCAGCTGCCCTGTATGTAGTTTGTAAAATGTGTCTGTGGACATAGGTAATCACTTAATTATAGCAATGCTTTGTGCCCGTAACTGTCTGTGCTCCCTGCCCCCCGCTCGCCGCTTTGCTTTTGTGCCCCTTTTATTCTGTACCCCTTGCCAACTTCTGTACTCCCGTGCTGACTTTTGTGCCTCTGTGCCCCTTTGATTTTGTACCCCTTTTGCTCTTCTGTGCCCCGCGCCGGTCTCCTGTCCCCTGTCCCAGCCGCTGCCTCCGCTGTGGCTCCGCCCCCTCTGCACCCATTCGTTACACCAGTCCCTCACCTCCCGCCTACCAGCTGCTCCTCCCTCCCCACCTCCCCATATATGGCGGCTGAAGGCGCGCCTAAGGCAAGCCCGTTTGCACCCGTCCGCTCCTGGACCGCACCCAGCGCCAGAACCCCTGGCCCCCGCACCAGCCACGAAGACCGCCTCCGCTACGACGCCAAAACCCTTGTTGCTCTCAACCCAGGAAGGACCCACACCTGCTGGAAGGCCGCCCCAAGGCGCACCCACGGCCCCTTCACCTGACGGAACTGCAGCTTCTCCTGCCGCGAAAGCGCCAAGACACCTACCACGACGTATTCAAAAGAAGGGGGGTCCCTAAAAATAGGATCGGTAGACAGGGGAAATAGGGAACAACGGAAACCTTCAAAGAAAAACAGGCCCCACTGTCTACACTAGACTGATTTCGTTAGGCCCACGATTGGGTCACATTAATGAAGAGGAGCCCCGGGCCAGGACAGACTCAAAGGAATCAGAAGAACAAAGAAAATAAAAGGAACATATTTTATTTAGACAACAATATTAGGATGATAGTCTTTGCCAGAAAGATAAACAATATTGCAAACAGTTTATATTGGATATAAACAAAAGTCCCACACAAAAAGACAAACATGCATACTCTCATTCAAACAACACGTTCATGTATATGACAGAACTAATGCATGTAAAACACATTATACAGGTTACTTTTACCAATAAAGTTAAAATCGCATCAGCAATGTAGAATTCAAAAAAATAACAGTTCAAATAGGCTCGTGCATTCCCATTTTGTAGGGGTAGATAGATTCTTTCAATGAGCCCAAAAGGGCAGAAGCCAACGCACGTTTCGGTGTGAACTACACCTTCATCAGGGCAACGACGATGTAAGGCGTGTGGGACAACACAGAAGAAGCCTATTGTGGGATCATAAACAAGAATGGAAAAAGAACAACATATCAGCGAATTAACATTTATACTATTTTGACAAAAACATTCTAGTCAATATATGTTTACATCAAAGTGTTTCTTTCAATGCTAACCAAGATAAACCAATAGAATAAGGAGATAACGTAAGAAAAAAGATTTTTTGCAATTAGAGTCCAAAGGGCCCAAGGTCATGGTGATATATAGGTAACACAGAATAGGAGGCTTTGAAACGAAGGAGAACGAGGTGCACCCTGCGAGATAAGGTCTAGTCAAAGGCAGTCAAAATTTCAAACAGAGAAGTAGATACACACCAGTGATGCAGAAAAAGTAGAGTCTAAGACGTGCAGATATGACCAACCACTCACCAACAGATAAGGCAGAGAATGAAAACAGAGGAACGGGAGGGATTTTTTATATATATAAAAAGAGCCCAAAGGAAACCCAAAAAAATGGCCAAATAATTTTTAGAGGGAGGCAATACCTTTCAATCCAAGGGACTGTTTACAGATCAGCTCTTCTGTAGGATATAGAAGAGACAATAGGTGTGCAACAAGGGGGACACATCCGTTCTATAAAAATAAGAAAAGAACAACGAAGATACAATGGTAAAAACTGCCTATAAAGTCAATAAAAACGATGCAGGCAGGCGAAAGGAATACAGAACCTAAGGTTTTCGCAGATAAGGAGCAGTGTACAGTATATGAAAGACTTACCAAGGGTAGAGTCAAATCAAATGTAGTCCAGAGTCAGTGGGCTGCTATAGAGCAAAAGATAATAGGACCATCCGCAATGGGTATTTAAGGTGTGAGATGTGTAGATCCCAAGCTATAGAGATCATTCACAACGGATTATTTCTGAGAGAAAAGAAGAAGAACAATAATGCGGGGTGGAGTCAGCTAAAATAGAAATAGACACTAAT
Organism: Triturus cristatus; assembly: GCF_964204655.1. Lineage (NCBI taxonomy): Eukaryota > Metazoa > Chordata > Amphibia > Caudata > Salamandridae > Triturus > Triturus cristatus. Next base: position 78,428,179 of record NC_140586.1, on the reverse strand, counting down.
ATATGAGAAGGTATTATTTAAAGATACTACGCTTGTCCCACCTAAAGCAAGCCGTCCGGCCGGGCGGTATATTGTGAAACCGCAGGCAGATTCTTGTAGACGCGGCTAATCAGGGGAGGGTCCAGTAGGAATCAAATTTGTCTATAGGATGAATGGGCTGGAGAAAAGAAAAGAAAAACGAGCGATCTATTTCAAACGCTATATGGGGCTAGTAGTTAAATGAATAGGTGCAGGGACATCCCACCTAGAATCCAACAGGCTTGAGGAAAAATCCCAATGGGGTATGACGGAATTACGGGGAATCGACAGCTTTATGTCAAACCCAAAACATAAGTGAAACTTCGGAGATGGAGCAACGGGAACAAGGAAGAGAGGATGAAAAAGTCCAAAATACTGCCAGTACATTCGGAGCTGCAGTTAAACACATTAAATGAGAGCAGCGGGAAATCTTACCTTTGACAAACACGGAGCTAAGACGGGATGAGGCTCTGGCAAGATAACGGCAGCAATAGCGTAACCTGATGGCGCAAGAGATATAGACCAGCCAGTCCAGTATATAAATACAGTCTGACCAATTACAAGGCCGAGAGAGAAATATCACGCGGGAATACCAAGGGTGCAGGAAATAAAGAAAGGGACTTGGGGAGCAAGGTTTAGACGGCCGGCAATGATGGCGGCCATGTTGAAACAGGATAAAATAGAAACGATATAGCAAAAGTAACTCGATCTGAGGATCCACTCCAGTTCAGCAGTCAAAGTTGAACATACTGAAAAACAAATAATAAAGAGAGAATAAAACTACGTATGCCCACTCTATTAAGGGTAGAATATTCAGATGAGTGTATGTAATGGGGGGGGGGGGTTAAAGTTTAGAAGGGGGGATCAGTCTCCATAAAGATAGTCAAAACAAAAAAGTTTACCTAAGTCGTAGTTGGACAAGAAATTACTAGTCTTAAAGTAAACAAAAGCAAGCGATCGGGTAAACAAGAAATTCCAGAGTGCTAGCTCAGATAATGGCGTTTTCCCAGGGACAGGTCTCGTTAAGGCCCTGGGCAACAGAGTTCAGATAATAGATCCAGAAGACTTCCCTCTTCTTTCTCAGAGTAGTGGGGTCCATGTCCACAGGGGTACGTACTTTTTCCAGGATGACCCATTTGAGATCTAATTCTGAGTGGGCAAAGCTGGTCCAGTGTGATACTAGAGGGGCCCCTGATTTTTTCAGGCGAATATTAGACTTGTGTTCACCAATCCTCAGGCGGCATTCCCTGCCAGTTTCCCCAACGTAGGTAAGGTCGCATGGGCAGAGAATCGCGTAAACCACATTGGCGGTACGACAGTTTGTCATTTCTGTCAGTTTGATGGTTCGTTTGTTAATGTTAATATTTTGTTTGACCAAGGTGTTGGGACATGCTTGACAAGATCCACAACGATGGTTGCCTGTGATGGGGGGTAAGCCAGTGATGGATATTTGGCGGAGAGGAGAAGAGAGTTCTGGTAGTTTGCCACGAACAAGGTGGTTCCTAAGGTTTTTGTTCCTTCTGAATGCAAAAAGTGGTTTGGATAGTCGATCGTTATCATCCATATTTAGGAGATACCAAAGGGAATTGATGATCTGACGGATTTTATGATTGATGTTGGAATGCCGAGTAACACAAACCAGTCGATCTGTGACCTTGTCTTGTTTTTGTTGAAACATAGTGTCACGGTTATAATACCTGGCTCTCTTCAGAGAGTTCTTCACCAATCTGGGGGGATAGCCCCTATTCAGAAGTTTGATTTTCAGGATGTCAGCCTGGTAAAGGAAATCCTTAGTCTCAGTACAATTTCTTCGAAGTCGGAGAAATTGGCTGAAATGGATACCCTCTCTTTGGCAGCGAGGATGGTAGCTGTCAAATTGGAGCAGCGTATTCCTGGCGGTAGGCTTGGTGTATAGGGAGACGAGTAGGTGGTTATCTTTATGCTCTACCCATACATCAAGAAATTCAATCCTGTTGTTGCTAGAATGAACAGTGAATTTCAAGTTTTCATCAGCTAGGTTGACCGATTGAACAAAATCATCAAGGGAAGTCTGGTCACCCTTCCAAACGAAGAAAATATCGTCTATGAAGCGTGACCAGGCATAAATGTTTTCGAAAAAGGGGGCGATCTCGTTGTAGATGTTAGTTCTTTCGAACATCCCCATATATAGACATGCCACACTAGGGTCACATGCTGCCCCCATGCTGACTCCCTGTGTTTGTTGGTAGAATTCGTTGTTAAATTCAAAATAATTTTCACCCAGTATAATTTTCAGACATTGAAGAATGAAGGGGGCGTTGGTAATGTCAGGTTCTGAGTTTAAAATTTCTTGAATAGCTGATAAAGCTCCTTCTTGCGGGATGTTCGTATATAAGGATTCGACATCCATAGTAACCAGAATCTCCCTGTCACTATGGTAGTCCAAGTTCTCAATTTTGGCGATGAAATGGCCTGTGTCCTTTACATAAGATTCCAAGTTGGCGACCAACGGTTTTAAAAACTGGTCGACATATTTGGAAAGGGGCTCCGTAACCGCCCCAATGGTGGAAACAATGGGTCTTAGGGGGGGATCAGACGCGTTTTTGTGGGTCTTAGGCACCCCATAAATAATAGGTAATCGGGTATAGAGGGGAGTAAGGAACTCAGCTTCCTTGGTACACAAATGCCCTTCATCAACAGCCTTGCGTACCATAGTCAAGATGCGGTGTTTCAGAGCTGGTTCAGGATTGGTGGTAATATGTTTGTAATGTTGAGTAACTGATAAAAGATTGTTCATTTTATCAATGTAGGTGGGGGTGTCAAAAATGACAATTCCACCACCCTTGTCGCAGGGTTTAATGGTCAGTTGTTTGTCGTCTCTAAGTTTAAGGAGAGCCTCGTTCTTTTCTTTGAAGAGATTGGGAGACGGTTTGGGAACATATCTTAAGGTCTGTTGAATCTTAGTCAAAACTGCCTTCTCAAAAATATGGACTTCGGGTCCCAGAGAGTCCAGAGATGGAGTGAATTCAGAGGGAGGTCGGAGTCCAGATAAGTTGTCATTGTTGTCAATGGGGGGCTTGATCTGAAAATATTTTTTAAGTCTTATTTTCCGAAAAAAGGAGTGGAGGTCCTTGATGAATTTAAATTTATTGAAATTGACCGATGGAACAAAAGACAATCCTCTAGATAACAGTTTAGAGGTCTCAGGATTGATGTTGTTTGTGACAAATTGAACACAGGGATGTTATTTATGTTTTCCAATATTGTTGTTGCCTCGTTTGGATGTACATCTGAGGCTGTGTTGGATCCTGACGGAATCCCCTCTGTCTGGAGTTCCGATTTCTGGGGCCAAAGTTGCCTCTGCGATTCCCTAAAAAATGATTCGACGGAGTGGTATTGTCGAAATTTTCTTGCCTAGATTGGTATACCTGGTTGTAGTTGGGATTATAGTTGGTGGGTTCCTCGCTATCTGAGTCCGTGGTATCGGAGAATGTGACAACCCGTTTGTTGTTCCATCTTGAGCTACTAGGGTTGTTGGGATGGCTGGAGTAGGTTCCTTCTGTGTTGGTATAGAAGTTGGGAGTTAGATATGGATAAGCTCGTTCCTGGGAGAAAAATCTAATATCTTTTTTTAACTTGTCAGTCTTTCTCTTAAGAAGGTACTCGGAAAATGAGTCAAGTTCACGTGAGATTTCTTCCAGTTTGTTTTTGCCTACCTCCACAGCGTTCTCTCGTTTGAGTTTTTCTTCCATTTCCTCAATTTCTTTATTGAGGATGGATAGGACTTCTCTAGCGGTTTCAACTATCAACATCATCCAATCTCTGGAACATCTATTCGAGATTAAGGCCCATTTTTCAAGGAATAATCTGAGTTCGACAAAAAGACTCGGGATGTTGCGAACACGAAGGCCTCTGGGAATAGTGCCCGCCTTAAGATATTCCAACATAAAGTTGGCATGTGCCTCCGTGCGTTTGGATTTCTTTTTAAGATTTAAAAGTTTAGTCCATTCCTCTTCAAGACCCCTAGATATCGTGAATTGTTTATTGCTATCAGTAGTGATCCCGATCATACGGGCAAAGTCTTCATCTGAGAAGCCGAAAGTTTTAATACTTTCCATGATATCTATTGGGATTAGAAGACAAAAGGGGAAGGAAAGGCTAAGTGAGTCCGACTGAGGTCCTACGGCAGGGTAAAGCAGAAGTGTGTAAAATGTCTAGACCAACAAAGATGAAAGAAAATAGGGTGCACGTCGTCAACCAAGGCTATTTTAATGCCAACCTAAAGAGTCAGATACACAAACAAAAACAAAAACAAAACCCCCACAGCTCAAGGCTGTGAAGAAACTATTCAAAAGAAGGGGGGTCCCTAAAAATAGGATGGGTAGACAGGGGAAATAGGGAACAACGGAAACCTTCAAAGAAAAACAGGCCCCACTGTCTACACTAGACTGATTTCGTTAGGCCCACGATTGGGTCACATTAATGAAGAGGAGCCCCGGGCCAGGACAGACTCAAAGGAATCAGAAGAACAAAGAAAATAAAAGGAACATATTTTATTTAGACAACAATATTAGGATGATAGTCTTTGCCAGAAAGATAAACAATATTGCAAACAGTTTATTTTAGATATAAACAAAAGTCCCACACAAAAAGACAAACATGCATACTCTCATTCAAACAACACGTTCATGTATATGACAGAACTAATGCATGTAAAACACATTATACAGGTTACTTTTACCAATAAAGTTAAAATCGCATCAGCAATGTAGAATTAAAAAAAATAACAGTTCAAATAGGCTCGTGCATTCCCATTTTGTAGGGGTAGATAGATTCTTTCAATGAGCCCAAAAGGGCAGAAGCCAACGCACGTTTCGGTGTGAACTACACCTTACTCAGGGCAACGACGATGTAAGACGTGTGGGACAACACAGAAGAAGCCTATTGTGGGATCATAAACAAGAATGGAAAAAGAACAACATATCAGCGAATTAACATTTATACTATTTTGACAAAAACATTCTAGTCAATATATGTTTACATCAAAGTGTTTCTTTCAATGCTAACCAAGATAAACCAATAGAATAAGGAGATAACGTAAGAAAAAAGATTTTTTGCAATTAGAGTCCAAAGGGCCCAAGGTCATGGTGATATATAGGTAACACAGAATAGGAGGCTTTGAAACGAAGGAGAACGAGGTGCACCCTGCGAGATAAGGTCTAGTCAAAGGCAGTCAAAATTTCAAACAGAGAAGTAGATACACACCAGTGATGCAGAAAAAGTAGAGTCTAAGACGTGCAGATATGCCCAACCACTCACCAACAGATAAGGCAGAGAATGAAAACAGAGGAACGGGAGGGATTTTTTATATATATAAAAAGAGCCCAAAGGAAACCCAAAAAAATGGCCAAATAATTTTTCGAGGGAGACAATACCTTTCAATCCAAGGTACTGTTTACAGATCAGCTCTTCTGTAGGATATAGAAGAGACAATAGGTGTGCAACAAGGGGGACACATCCGTTCTATAAAAAGAAGAAAAGAACAACGAAGATACAATGGTAAAAACTGCCTATAAAGTCAATAAAAACGATGCAGGCAGGCGAAAGGAATACAGAACCTAAGGTTTTCGCAGATAAGGAGCAGTGTACAGTATATGAAAGACTTACCAAGGGTAGAGTCAAATCAAATGTAGTCCAGAGTCAGTGGGCTGCTATTGAGCAAAAGATAATAGGACCATCCGCAATGGGTATTTAAGGTGTGAGATGTGTAGATCCCAAGCTATAGAGATCATTCACAACGGATTATTTCTGAGAGAAAAGAAGAAGAACAATAATGCGGGGTGGAGTCAGCTAAAATAGAAATAGACACTAATATATGAGAAGGTATTATTTAAAGATACTACGCTTGTCCCACCTAAAGCAAGCCGTCCGGCCGGGCGGTATATTGTGAAACCGCAGGCAGATTCTTGTAGACGCGGCTAATCAGGGGAGGGTCCAGTAGGAATCAAATTCGTCTATAGGATGAATGGGCTGGAGAAAAGAAAAGAAAAACGAGCGATCTATTTCAAACGCTATATGGGGCTAGTAGTTAAATGAATAGGTGCAGGGACACCCCACCTAGAATCCAACAGGCTTGAGGAAAAATCCCAATGGGGTATGACGGAATTACGGGGAATCAACAGCTTTATGTCAAACCCAAAACATAAGTGAAACTTCGGAGATGGAGCAACGGGAACAAGGAAGAGAGGATGAAAAAGTCCAAAATACTGCCAGTACATTCGGAGCTGCAGTTAAACACATTAAATGAGAGCAGCGGGAAATCTTACCTTTGACAAACACGGAGCTAAGACGGGATGAGGCTCTGGCAAGATAACGGCAGCAATAGCGTAACCTGATGGCGCAAGAGATATAGATAAGCCGACGTAACCTAACCAGCTTAGATGCATCCTGATCAACAGCCGCTCGCACACAAACACGCCGTCGAACTCTGGGACCTACTTAACACGACATCACCATACGTCACCTTCCTGACCGAGACCTGGATGAACGAAGCCTCCTCGCCAGACATCACCATAGCCATCCCCGACGGGTACAAGATCACCCGCAGAGACCGCACCAACAGGGCCGGAGGAGGAATCGCCATCGTCCACAAAAACACCATCAGGATCTCAACAAACACCAATGACACCCTCAGCACCGCCGAACACATTCACTTCCAGATCCACACGGACCCCAAGACCACCCTAATAGGCACCCTCGTCTACAGACCACCAGGACCCCGGTCCCAATTCTGCGACTCCATCGCCGACCTCATCAGCTCGCACGCGCTGACCTCCACCGACTACATCCTCCTCGGAGACCTGAACTATCACCTGGAGAACAACAATGACAGCAACTCCTCCACCCTGATTGACAACCTCACCAACCTCGGACTGAAACAGCTCGTCACGACACCGACCCACATCGCCGGCCACACGCTAGATGCCCTCTTCTCCTCAAGCCCCCACGTCACCTTCAACCACGCCTCCGAACTCACATGGACAGACCACCACTGCATCCACTTCTCCTTCCGAAAACCCGTCACACACCACCGCACACCACAGACCCCCCCGCCGCTGCTGGGGCAAAGTCACTGAAGAACAACTACAGACAAGCCTCACACTCAACCCTCCGACGAACCCCACCAACCCCGATGAAGGTGCACTCACCCCCGAACGCTGGATGAATGACTGCGCCAACACCGTCGCCCCACTGAAAAACCCCGCCAGCAGAGACACCAGCAGAAGAGTCAGCTGGTTCACCCCGGAACTCCTTGACTCAAAACGCACCTGCCAGAAACTGGAAAACATATGGCACAGCGACAAGACGCCAGACTGCCGCGCTGCCCACAAAGACGCCATCCGCAACCACCACCACCTCATCAGGACCGCCAAGAGGACCTCCTTCACAGACCGCCTTGACAACAACGCACACAACAGCAAGGAACTCTTCACCATCGTGAAGGACCTCTCCAACCCCAGCTCCAACGCCAACGACATCCCACCATCGCAAGCCCTGTGCGACTCCCTCGCCGCCTTCTTTCACCGGAAAATCACCGACATCCACAACAGCTTCAGACCCCGAACGTCCCATGCCGACCGCACCGCACCGAACCTACCACACCCCTCCGCCCACGACACGCTGACAACCTGGGCCAACGTGAGCATCGAGGACACAATCGAGACCATGGGCACAATCCACTCCGGATCCTCGTCCGACCCTCTCCCGCACCACATCTTCAACAAAGCCGGCAATTCCATCGCACGCCACCTGCACAAAATCATCAACCTCTCCTTCGAGACCGCCACCTTCCCTGAGAACTGGAAGCACGCAGAGATCAACGCCCTACTGAAGAAACCCAAGGTGGACCCGAGCGACCTCAAGAACTTCAGACCCATCTCCCTGCTTCCTATCCCAGCTAAGGTCATCGAGAAGATAGTAAACACCCAGCTCTCCCGTCACCTCGAAGACAACAACATCCTGGACCTGTCCCAATCAGGATTCCGCAGCAACCACAGCACCGGGACCGCCCTCATCGCAGCCACAGACGACATCAGGATCCTACTAGACAACGGCAAAACGGCGGCCCTCATCCTCCTGGACCTCTCCGCCGCCTTTGACACCGTCTGCCACCACGCACTACACACGCACCTCCATGACGCAGGGATCTGAGACAAGCCCTGGACTGGACCAACTCCTTCCTCTCCGGCAGAACCCAGAGAGTCCGCCTCCCCCATCATCTGCGGCATCCCTCAAGGATCTTCCCTCAGCCCGACGCTGTTCAACGTCTACATGGCGCCACTAGCACGCATCGCCCGACAGCACGACCTCAACATAATCTCCTATGCCGACCACACTCAGCTGATCCACTCCCTCACCAAGGACCCCCTCACCACCAAATCCAACCTCCACCAGGGAATGAAGGCCGTCGCAGACTGGATGGAGGACAGCCACCTCAAACTGAATACAGACAAAACGGAAATCCTCATTCTCGGGTCCAACCCCTCCGCATGGGACGACTCCTGGTGGCCCACGTCACTGGGGTCTCCCCCGGCCCCCACCGACCACGCACGCAACCTGGGAGTCATCCTCGACTCGAAACTCTCCATGACCAAACAAGTCAACGCAGTCTCCTCCACCTGTTTCAACACCCTCCTCATGCTCAGCAAGATCTACAGATGGATCCCGACAAACACGAGGAAAACAGTCACCCAGAGCCTAGTCAGCAGCAGACTCGATTACGGAAACGCGCTCTACGCTGGAGCCTCGTCCAAGCTCATCAACAGACTACAGAGAATCCAGAGCGCTTTGGCACGCCTGATCCTCGACGTCCCATGCCGCGACCACATCACCCCCCACCTGAGGAACCTGCACTGGCTCCCTGTCGACAAAATAATCTCCTTCAAGCTCCTGATCCACGCACACAAGGCACTCCACAAAACCGGCCCAGCCTATCTCAACAGTCAACTATCCTTCTACATACCCAACAGGAAACTCTGCTCCGCTGACCACGCCCTGGCCACGGTCCCACGCATCCGGAGAACTACTTCCGGAGGCAGAACCTTCTCCCATCAAGCCGCCAGGACCTGGAACACCCTCTGCCTCTACATGCGACAAACCGAAAACCTGCTGACCTTCAGGAGACAACTCAAGACCTGGCTCTTCGACCAATAGCAGCATCACCCCCCCCCCAGCGCCTTGAAACCCTCACGGGTATGTAGTGCGCTTTACAAATCATTGATTGATTGATTGAATAAACATAGCGTGGAGGCTCTGCAGGCTGAGACTTTATTACCCGTGAAATATGCATGAAATGCCGTACATTTAGGAACAGAATTGCAGACTCTGGGTGCTGAATCTGCCAGGAAGCAACCAACGCGCTCACATTGGGATCTTATGTGACAAACCAAACTCTTCGAGGGGACTGCGTTGTCCGGAACCGAGAGTTAAATGGTGACGGCTTACGAGAGGAGAGGGGCGTAGCCTGGGTTTATCGCAGGCTGCGTGCAACCCGGGGGAAACATCCTTTACCACGAAGGCTTTACAACGCGGTACGTTTACTACAGTACACTTACCACGTAAACGTCTTCACCACGAATTCTCCTTCCACGATCGTCTTTACCACGCAAGTATCTTCATCGTCTTCTACGAACCTACGTCCTGCGCTACGTCATTTGAGTAGTCCTTTTTTGATTTTTACTGTCGTCTTAGGTGTGTTTTCACGCTTGTTTCAGTGGTTGGTGGAAGTAAAGGCTGCTGGTGCAAGGCGTGCAAGTGAATAATGAAAATAAATAAAATTTTAAAAAATGCATGCGGAAAAGAAAAGGGGGCTTGGGGGGTCTCCCCCCCCCCCAAAAAAAAAGAAAATGTTAAAACGAAGGGAAGTGGTGACATATTGAATGCGTGGTAGAATGCTCCGAAGTGAAAAGCTGCATGGTAATGCCACTTGCGATGTAAAATTCGCGTGGTAATGCCATGCGTGCTACTTGATTGCGATGTAAAATCATATATACGGCCTGGTGGGAGGCAGGGGGGGAGGGTGAAGCTGAGGGACTGTGGCCCCGAGGGACGCCAAAGGCTCTGCGCCCACGTTGGTGCATGCAGAGGTGCCCAGATCTCAATACGTCCTGCTCCTGCAGCACAGGACCCTGGGACACTGAGACCCCTCCTGCAACACAGACATAGCGAGCGACATACTAACCGGCACCAGGGTTTCCTTGCAGGCACCTGTCTGTCCTGAAGACACTACTGCTTCTGGCGGCGTGTCGGCTTCCCCCCCGCACTTGTGACACCATGTGCTGCGCTGGGGGCCGATGTTGCACCTGTGACCTCGTCGCCCCTTGGTGGTGTGCCTCACAGTCTCCATGAGTCTTGGAGACAGGTACCTTCTACCAGAGAGTGGCCTGCTGCTTGCCTGACCTGCTCAATCCACTCCCAATTTACCCGTACCTGGCACTGAGAGTCACTGGGTTTTAGTGGGAAGTGCAGCTCATTGCATTCTGTGGCAGGTCACCGTAAGTATACAATATGGGCAAAACAGACCCCAAACAACTAAAAATACCATTCGAGAGCAAACGCCAAACTCGAACCATGGATGTGCTGGTGCAACAGGGTGCGTCGCAATCTACAATCGACACTGAAGATAATCCTGCTGAGGATATGCGCTTTATCCTGTTGGAGGTACGGTCTAGCCTTAAAACTATAGACAGTAAGATTGACGCACTCACCTCGGGCCTCGACGCGGTCAAGAAAAAAGTGGAGAAGCATGAAACGCGCCTAGACACGCTTGAAAATAGGCTGTCGGACACGCATGATAACCAGACCGATAGCAGAACCCAAATCTTAACTCTGGAAAAGGAACTTGGGGTTATCAAAATGAAAAACGACGACTTGAAATCGCGCTCCAGGAGGAACAACCTCTGCATTATTGGGCTTCCGGAGTCAACGGCAATCTCAGAAATGGAGCCCTATATTGACAACCTCCTGCGCACCCTCTTTGGCTCGGTGCTGTCTCCGTTCTGACGGTGGAGCATGCCCATCGTTCTCTGGGTTCCAGGCCCAACCCGGGTGCTCCCACCCGCCCTATCATAGCGCGCCTTCTTAACTATGCAGATAGAGACGCTATCCTGAGGGAGGCCCGGGTGAAAAGCCCCATAACCTAGGATGGTAGCGCGCTCTCCTTTTTCCCCGATTATACGCCATTCATACGAGCGGCACGTCGTGAATTTGTACCTACCAAGAAACTCCTTCACGAGGCTTTCATTCCCTTCGCTATGCTCTACCCTGCAAAGTTGAAAATCACTCAAGACAGTCAGTCACACTTTTTCACCGACGCCAAGTCAGCATTGAAATTTGATAAACATATATGCCCGCGTAGGTCGCCTCACAAATCTCTACCAAACTCGTCCCAATCAACGAATTTAAGCGACAATGACTGACAATGTTTCTTCCTGTTCACTATTTGGTCAACTATTCGTCTTTGACGAACATGATACATCTAATATCTTCCATGGTCTTATGTGAGCACTAGATTGGCTTACATCATAGATGTAGATAATATGATTGTAATTGTAGAGGGCATTTGAGTGTTGGGTCTAGCAATCCTCACCTGCCAATGTTGCATTATTGAAGTACGGTATATGTGCTTTAGGCTCGGCCACCCTGCCTTATGACAGGTGATCGCCGTCACGCCGTGCCCCACAGGGAGATCTCCCATGGGTCTGTACCCAACAAATTGTTTGAAGAGTTATCAAGGATGGGCGGGAGGTGTCTGTTCTCAACCTGATTGGGAGGCTGTAGTGGGTGGGGGAGGGGGGGTTCATGGAGTTCATGTTCCTAGAGACAGCCATTATTTTTGTGGGAGACAGCCATTTCAGATCACATTGTTTGTTACAGGTGGTATACGTTCACTGGGCATTGCTGATATGTCCACCGGGTGGAGCCCTGAGAGGCATTTGATATGTATCACCTCATGATCTAGCTCACAAAATATTCCTCATCATCCAATATGACTGACAAAAAATTTCTCACGTGGAACATACGCGGCCTAAATGATCACAAAAAAGCCAGACTAGTAAATTCATATCTACGTAGACACCATATTGACATATGCTTCCTACAAGAAACACACCTACGCAACCCTGCAGACTCTAAATTATTTCATAGATCATGGGGCGAGGTACACTCTGCCCCCTTCTCTAATTATGCCAGAGTAGTCACTATACTTATTAAACTTGGTCTGGGCTGGTGCACTCATCACACTATAATAGACCCTGACGGGTGTTTTGTTATCATAAGCGGCCAACTAGTATCTACCCGCGTTACACTAGCGGCTGTATATGGTCCAAATACTGATGACCCCCAATTCTTTCAGACGGTCTAGGCCAAAATTGTCTCGACAGGCTGTGATACTGTAATATGGGGAGGCAACTATAACTCTGTTCTTGACAACACACTGGATAGAGAAGGCACAGCTCGCGATCCACATCACAATGCCATGACTATCCTAAACTCCATCATCCTAGAGCACAACCTTCATGATGCCTGGCGTCACTTCCATCCATTCACTCGGGAGGGCACCTGTGTCACCTCTTTCCACCAGTCCTGGTCGCGTCTTGACTATTGGTTAGTATCTGCAAACATGATCACCTGGACAATAGATGCACAACACCTTCCGCGCACTCTATCGGATCATGACCCGGTACTCCTCAGGTGGCAAATCCCAGACACGCAACCAAGTGCATTCACGTGGAGACTACCCCCACATGCCCTCTTGGATCCGGCCTTTAAGGCTGAAATAGCCATTGAAATTCAGAATTATTTTTCTATCAATGAGGGCTCTGTGGATTCCCCTTCAACATTATGGGAAGCCTTTAAAGTGGTAATACGGGGGGCTTGCATTTCCAAACAATCCGGTGTTCCTAAAGCTATCCACACCACACTAACTAAGTTGGAACAGGATGTCAAAAAGCTGGAAACTCAATTTTATGAAACTAAGGATATCACAGTTCTAGCATCTATTCTCACTCTTATCATAAAATTCGAACATCAATCAATCAATCAATCATAGGCATTTATAACGCGCACTACTCACCCGGAGGGTCTCAAGGCGCTTGGGGGGGGGGGGGTCCGCTACTGCTCGAACAACCAGGTCTTGAGCTTCTTCCTGAAGGAGAGGTGGTCTTGGGTCAGGCGTAGGTCGGTCGGGAGGGCGTTCCAAGTCTTGGCGGCCAGGTGGGAGAAGGATCTTCCTCCTGTTGTCGCTCTGTGGATGCGGGGGACGGCGGCGAGGGCGTGACTGGTCGAGCGGAGGTGGCGTTTGGGAGCGTAGAAGTTGAGGCGTCTGTTGAGGTAGGTCGGGCCTTGGTTGTGTAGGGCTTTGTGCGCGTGGGTGAGGAGCCGGAAGGTGATTCTTTTGTTGATCGGGAGCCAGTGCAGGTCTCTCAGGTGTCTGGAGATGTGGCTTCGTCTGGGGACGTCGAGGATGAGTCTCGCCGAGGCGTTCTGGATCCGCTGGAGTCTCTTCTGGAGCTTGGCGGTGGTACCGGCGTAGAGGGCGTTACCGTAGTCCAGTCGACTGGTGACGAGGGCCTGGGTGACCGTCTTCCTGGTCTCGGTGGGGATCCACCGGAAGATCTTACGTAGCATGCGCAGGATGTTGAAACAGGACGAGGAGACGGCGTTGACTTGTCTGGTCATGGAGAGGGAGGAGTCCAGGATGAAGCCCAGGTTGCGTGCGTGGTCTGTCGGTTTGGGGTGCGTTGCCCAGGGCGGGGGGCCACCAGGAGTCGTCCCAGGCGGAGGGTGAGGAGCCCAGGATGAGGACTTCCGTCTTGTCTGTGTTCAGTTTCAGGCGGCTGGTCGTCATCCACTCGGCCACGTTTTTCATCCCTTCGTGTAGGTTGGCTCTGGCGGTGGCGGGGTCGTTGGTCAGGGAGAGGATCAGCTGGGTGTCATCGGCGTAGGAGATGATGTTCAGGTTGTGTTGGCGTGCGATGGCCGCAAGGGGGCTCATGTAGATATTGAAGAGGGTGGGGCTGAGCGAGGAGCCCTGAGGGACGCCGCAGATGACTTCCGTGGCTTCTGATCTGAACGGGGGCAGGCGGACTCTCTGTGTCCTTCCGGTGAGGAAGGAGATGATCCATTCCAGTGCCTTCTCCTTGATTCCGACGTTGCTGAGGCGCTGCACTAGGGTGCGGTGGCAGACAGTGTCGAATGCCGCGGAGAGGTCCAGGAGGATGAGGGCCGCTGTTTCTCCGTTGTCCAGCAGGGTTCGGATGTCGTCGGTGGCAGCAATGAGGGCGGTCTCGGTGCTGTGGTTGGCCCGGAAGCCTGACTGGGATGGGTCGAGGGAACCAGTCGTCTCGAGGAAGGCTGCCAGTTGCTTGTTGACGGTCTTCTCGATGACTTTGGCTGGAAACGGGAGGAGCGAGATGGGGCGGTAGTTCTTGAGTTCGGTGGGGTCCGCCGTTGGTTTCTTTAGTAGAGCGCTGAGTTTGGCGTGCTTCCAGCTCTCAGGGAAGGTGGCGGTGTCGAGGGAGGTGTTGATGATGTCCCGCAGGTGGGGTGCGGTGACAGCGTCGGCCTTGTTGAAGATGTGGTGAGGGCAGGGGTCGGTTGGGGATCCGGACATGAGGCGGAGAGGGAGACTAAGTTCATAGGAAGGGAGGCCAGGGCTCATGGCTACGGTGAGGGAGACAGGGCCGGCAAAACCCTTGCAAATTTATTACGACAAACAAAAGCCCCCACATTGGTCGTTACTACCAATATCGTTGGCAGGCAGAATAGCCATTCTTAAAATGATCGTTCTTCCCAAATTCTTATATTTATTCGTAAATATTCCTATCCCTTTGACACAGGCCTATTTTTAAACTTTGCGCTCGGCGGCCATCTCGTTGATCTGGGCTGGAAAACAAACAAGAATTGGTTGGGACCTACTCTCGCACCCACTAAGTAAAGGGGCCTCGGTGCCCCTGACTTCGAGTTATACGCCTTGAGTGCTCAGGCTCAATTTCTTCATTATTGGATCTACCCTGTCCCGTTTCAGCCCCATGTCGCAACAGCGAGAGACATAGCAGACCCTATCCCACTTCAAACAGCCGTCTATTACCCCTATCATCGCACTCCCAATAAGATAAACACCGTTGAAACGGTACAATGGGCTTGGGGGGGCCTGGGAAAACGTGCTAAAACTCCACTACTCTACGCTCCCTCAGTATCACTAGCTAGACACCCTCACTTTCCATTTCTCCACGATAAGGGAGCTATTGACAGACCAACAAACATAGGTATTACCACAATGGGAGATCTTTATCCTGATGATGTCTTTTTAACTAATCCCGCAGAACGGGAGGGGGAGATGACGCCTATCTTGGAACAGCTCCTCTTCCATCAACTTAAAACAACGTGTAGGGCAATACACCCCACTTTCCCAGCTCCTCCAGCAACGCTTCATTCTCTTCACAATTTATTAATCACACCATCACCGTGCAAACTAGTGACCAGATTATATACCACTACGCAATTGCATACACCATGGTCGGATCCAGGGGCGTTGGCACTATGGCAACTAGACCTGGGAGATGTACCAACAGATGAGCAATGGGCCCACTGCTGTTCCCAGACACGTTACTTATCCCCAAACTACAAACCGAGACTAATCCACTTTAAATTTCTTCACAGGTTCTACAGAACCCCCTTACAACTATTTAAAATAAAACTTAGGGATAATTCAAATTGCTGGAAGTGTAGACGTGAAGGGGCCGGCTTTCTTCAAGTTACTTGGGAATGCCCTGTGGTTGCTGACTACTGGGAGGGGGTCTCTAATACTATTCAAGCAGTTACTGGCCAGCCCATGGATCGCTCTTCCCTGGTGATGCTCATGAAGTATGTAGAACAGATACGCTCAGAATACCGCTGCTTAACAGCTATGATGCTAGTTCTTGCAAGATGTTGCCACGCACAACACTGGTGAGCCGCAAGAGGCCCGAAAGTCAAACACTGGTTACACGATATTGCCAAGAGCAACTGACACTCTACTGGAACCTAATACCCATGGCTTCCAGACCCAAAGACATCTGGGAGCCCTTCAACGATGCGTCACGAAAGTTTACCCTTGCGCCACAATAGATGCGCCGCATTTACAATGCAGCGCATCGTGACGCAAGGATAAACAGATGCGTGATGCATCTGATGGCGGAAGGTTGGCGCAGTGCTGGAGTTGCGTCGCAAGCGCGACACAGCTCCAGCAAGGCTCGGGGGTGCCCTATTGTTACAATGCTGCGTCAATCCTTATGCCTGCTTCAAGCAGGTGCAGGGTTTTGACGCAGCATGGCCGGAAAAGTGACTGAGTGAAATCTTGTAGATTTCACTCAGCCACTTTTCGGAGGCGTTCCTGCGCCGGAATGCCCCCCCCTGTGCAGGTACGCCCACATGTGGCGCAAGCTTTACAACGTGATGCATCTCCCTAGATGCGTCACGTTGTAAATGGGGCGCAACATGGCGCAGGGTTTACGCCGCCGCTGCGTCACAAAAGTGATGCAACGGCGGCGTACAAGTGGCGCAAGTCCGTTATAAATCTGCCCCTAGTAATTTATTCATCTCAGAGCTGCCACCTGAAATGTGTGCGATGTTGTAAGATCAATGGGGCAGATTTATGTTCCCTGGCGCATCTCTGCAAATCAGCATGGATGCGCCAGGGAAGATGCATCATGAAAGTTTACGCTTGCGCCACAATAGATGCGCCGCATTTACAATGCAGCGCATCGTGGCGCAAGGATAAACAGATGCGTGACGCATCTGATGGCGGAAGGTTGGCGCATTGCTGGAGTTGCGTCGCAAGCGCGACCCAGCGCCAGCAAGGCTCGGGGGTGCCCTATTGTTACAATGCTGCGTCAATCCTTACGCCTGCTTCAAGCAGGCGCAGGGTTTTGACGCAGCATGGCCGGAAAAGTGACTGAGTAAAATCTTGTAATTTCACTCAGCCACTTTTCGGAGGCGTTCCTGCGCCGGAACACCCCCCCCCCCTGTGCAGGTACGCCCACATGTGGCGCAAGCTTTACAACGTGACGCATCTCCCTAGATGCGTCACGTTGTAAATGGGGCGCAACATGGCGCAGGTTTACGCTGCCGCTGCTTCACAAAAGTGACACAACGGCGGCGTACAAGTGGCGCAAGTCCGTTATAAATCTGCCCCAATGTCCTTAGTGAGCTGTATTGATTACATTCTTGACTGTAATCCTATCATATACATGTACATTCTGTTCCCTGCTGTCTCAATTAAAGTATAAATAATTGTTTTCTTAAAGTATAGCAATAAACATTGTAAACAGACTATGGAACAGGCATCTGCTCCAGAGGCTGTAAACCGTATCTATGGATATAGTAAAGTGATTACTGATTGATCGTAGGTTTTACACAAAGACCGCTATCCTCCTTGACTGCTGAAACAAGGAATCAATGTGTGAGTGGTCATTTCTGTCCAATTGGATCACTTAATGATACCAGTAAAGAATCTTTTAAGATAGCCCAGCCTGAATTTCCAAACATTTAGTGCAGCAATTGCTCTAATAACGATATACAGTGAATGTTCCCAATAAAACGTCGATCAAATGGTTTGTTCTTGTTATTTTGAAGCAGACAAGCTTGGATATGCATGTCACGATTTCAAGTTGCGAAGAATTCAAAGAATGTTGTAGCGTCATTTTGGTGGAACCACTCTCCACACCTAGAAGGTGAAACACACTTTGGAGAAAATCTAATTTGAAACAGACATAACAAAATGTATAGGTACTATGGCTGTGAGAAATCCCCCTAGCCTTGTGCTCAGGTGAGACTCAGGCAGTATTCCAGGAGGTGAGTTTAAGTACTACGCCACATTCATTTAGAGCACTAAGAAATCAGGCATGCTTCCCATGAGGAGTTGTTTATAAAAAATGCCTGCTATTACTTTGTTCAATCTTAACCTGCAACCCTGATCCCAAACCTTCTCTGCCCCAACTTAATGAATAGCAGAGGAGGTATTAATATTTCCCACATGTTAGAGAAATGGAGACTGGGTCATGATCACTAAAAATAATCCAAGGGACTTTAAAATCGTCAACCACTTCACAAAGAGGAGTGGAAGCAAACATGTACCCAGTAACAGAAGATCACCACCTCCCAATAAATGTTGGTGGTACTGGTGTGGAGATATAATTAACACCCAAATATACTGTAGATGAGAAGTTAAGGTCATCATCAAGTGTTCAAAAATTCTTTCCTGCGCGTAGGGTGCAAAATGTAAAGAACTGTTGGAGGAAGTCAGTAAGAGAATGTTATAACATGAACAATTGCTGTTACATAGGCGAAGGTTAAAGTCCCCCTGTACTACCAAAAGCTGTTATTATGAACTTGCATCTTATAGGAGTCCAAGAAGGTGTTTAAACAAGTCAGGTGCCTGGAAATGTCATTAAATAATTCAGTGTTAGGATTATAAAAATTAATAACCAACAAGTTAAACATGCATTTGGTAAGTATCAAAGTACTTGGTGAGTCTGTGCAGACCGCCTGAACTTAAGTAACGTCGAAAAGAGCTACCATGAAACTACAAGGCAGCAGGTGTAAATATTGAGATGAAGCCATCCAAAAAAAGATGGCCTTCAGGGCCGGTCTGACTGTAGTGGGCACCGGGCATTTTCCCGGTCGGCAGGAAGGGTGGGGGCTGGTTCTGGACAGGTAGGGGCTGTTTTTGTTACTGAAGGCAGGTTTTACAGCAGTGCTGCAATATTGGCACCCTGTAACAACAAGCATTTGCAATGCAATAGGTCTCGCATTCACACAAGTTTGAGCTATTGGCATTGTAAATGACAATGCCTTTTATTTATGTT
Source organism: Triturus cristatus (assembly GCF_964204655.1). Classification (NCBI taxonomy): domain Eukaryota; kingdom Metazoa; phylum Chordata; class Amphibia; order Caudata; family Salamandridae; genus Triturus; species Triturus cristatus. The sequence continues at coordinate 78,409,277 of NC_140586.1, read as the reverse complement.
TTGGGTTTTAAAACATAAATAAAAGGCTTTGTCATTTACAATACTAATAGCTTAAACTCTCGCAAATGCGAGACCTATTGCATTGCATTAAAGTCCTTCTCAACAGCTTGTTAGATTGTAAATATCAGAGGAACAGACCGGCCTGCGACGTCTTCAAAGTAGTGATAAACTGTGCCTTGTGCCCTGGGCTAGTGAGCTTGGATTTAATAAATCCCTACATTCTTGTGTTGTAGCTTTGGTTCACTACAAGGGGTACGAGACATCGCTGAACAATAAGTTGTAAAATCAAAGTTAGGGACTGGAAACGTGCTGGCCTAGGATCACAGGAGTTATTCTTCTTGGCTCCTCATTGCCCCCCCCCTTCCGGTACAGCTACCACCAACCTTGTCCCCAGTCCTGGGCTTCCACCTGACAGCCTAGTGCATGCTGGGGTTTGAAGTCTTGGTTTACTCACATTGAACCAACTAGGGTAAACCCAACCAGGGGGCTCTTCTCACTGCATGTTAAGACCGACATGTTCTTTCCTGGGCTGGGCTTTCACCTACAAATCACTCCTGCTGGTCTGGTTCTAATGACCATAATGCATTAGGTTGTCACATGAAAGCAGAGGACTGGAAAGTATGCACGCGCTGACATGGCCTCCCCACGTGATAACACTGATTGTAGCAGAATTCACTAATACTGCGGGTCACTCGATGTGTAAGGGGCACATGAAATAGTAGTGGGTGTACTAGAGATGCACTATAGGATGGCATCTCCAGCAAGCAGTTCTCACTTCCAACGCTAGCCTAGAGCCCAGACGCACCCTAAATGAAAGGCCCACGCACTCATCCAGGTTAACAAAGCTCATTACCATGTCGGCGTCGGTGAGGAAGTTTCTATCCTGCAGGCTGACGGCGGGTGAGCCCTGGGTAGCGAAGATGGGCTTGTAGGGGTAGGGGAAGCCGCCGTCCACCTCCTCCTCCACGGCCATGGCGTTGTAGAGGTCATATAGCACATATATTACTAACATACATACAAAAAAACGAAAGCAACCTTAGTGCTAATGATCTCGATTTGTCTAATGGAATATTTATGGGGAGCACAAGCTCCTGGGCAGACGAGGCGTGCATACCACGACCCTTCCCTGCGCCTCTGGGAAATCACTGCCAAGAAGACGAGCCAGCAATGCACAGCACCTCCTCTCCACTCTGGTTTTATATATCACCCCACCTATAGCAGCACAGCCACCCAACAACATGGCGCCCTTTACAAGGGTGCATATATGTTGCCAGTCCAACATTGCGCGTGTCACGGACATGTCAGAGATGTGTACCTGTTGCCGGGTTCGGTCCCAGCCAGCCGCCGCTTCCTTCCGCGCCTCCTTCGCTAGTACAGCTGCCGAGAAGCCCAAGCAGCGGGAGCACACGTCACCGGCCACGCCTCCTGCCGCCGGTGTAACCAATGGAGGACACTGAGGGGTCCATAGACCCAACCCACAGGAAAATGATGGCCAATACCAGCACACAGAGCATCATGATATAGGTGGTGACCTTTCTACGGCTTGGCTATGCTCGGAATACCTAGGGTTACCTCCTGCCCAGACATATACCTGGCACAGCATACACCACCGGATATGACATCCAATTGCATCAAACATCACCTCCTGCCCAAACATATACCTGTCTCAGAATAAATCGTCGGCTACGACATCCCAGCACATCAAACGTCAACCTCCTATTTAGGGTTATGCCAGCATCAAACGTGTTTACCATGATCAGAGAGACAGATTTCAATTATCCATTAAGGGGCTCCAGAGTTGCGTCAACACACCTGCTTTAACTGACCAATGGCGCAAGAAGGGCAGTCGCCACACGATCACAGGACACGCCAGGGCCGTGCGCAGAGGGCTTTGGAAGGGCTGCGGCCGGGTGGCCTTTAGGCGGGATAAACAGAGGTCTCTGTGGAAGAGCTCAGATAGAACAAGCCTCGCAGACTGCACGTGGCCGAAGCAGCCCTTTGATGCTGGAATGTCTCGAACGGCCTGAGGCGCTCACGCACCCCCACTGTTTTAGCCATGGATCGGCCTGTCCTTGCCCAGTTGTGCAACCTGCCTCCCTCGAGTTCACTGCGGGCAGCTGGTGCACGGAAGTGCTTACCATGGGCTCCCGCGTGACCCTTGGACATTGCTCTCCTTACCACGGGGTTCAAGGAAGCGCCTGACGAGTAAAAGGAAGGAAGAGTGAAACCCGGGAGACACTCTGTCTCGGGGCCAGAGCAGCCTGGTGGTGCACTTAGATATCTCCAGGGGGCAAGGAACTCAGAACAAGCGCCCGCCATGACGTTTTTGTTTGGCTTTTTCTGCCGTGGCCTCGCCTGCTAAAAGGTTTCTTATCTTTATGGGGCCATGTGTTTGGCCCCATAAAGATAAGAAACCTTTTACTTCAGAAGGAAAGCAGGCAAAGCCGTCCAAATGGGACGGCAGAAAAAGCCGAGCGAAAACGTCACCAACAGCTCTTTTCCAATGGCTGGCCGCCGTTTAGCATAAACGGTGACGCCGGCCAATGGAAAAGAGGGGCGGGGCTTAATGCCCTTTACTAAAAAATCCCCATATCATTAAATCTCGCCAGCGAGACTGCGCATGCGCACAGCCTACGCCAGGCGAGACCTAAAAAGCAGCAGCATCGTTTCCCACCTGCAAACTTTTCCCTTTGTTTCACTGCAAAAAAGCAGATGGGGCGATGCTCCTCAGTCTTAGCGGAGGAGCCGCCACTGTTTAAAACATCTGAATAAAGGGGCAGCACCTGGTTCTCATCCGAACTAAAAACAGCAAAAAAGTTAGAACCAAGTGACAGTCAATCGTTATCTAGGGTGCTTACATATTCAAACCTATTAGAGGTTGGGATGTTGTAAATGTTAGCAGGTTGATATACCGTTGGACTGGCAGGATTTATTTATTTTTAACTTTATTTTTATTTTTTAACTGTCATAACACCAATTAACAGGATGTCTTACACAACAAGCAGGCAGAAATTAAGTACTGATAGCACGTCAACTGTCAGGCATAAACAGCAACGCTATTTGCAACCATACACATTGGGCATATAAGTATGCTCTAAGGGGCATTTGGTGGCAGACTAACCAGTCCTATACGTGGGTCACAAATACTACGGCATTCATGACATACGGGCACCAGCACAATGGACAACAGAACGGAGGGCTGCGGCACCACAAAGGGGAGGGGAGGGGTGGGTTTTGTACTCAATCTGACACGTCAGAGTCGACTGTTAGCAGATAACCACACAATGGCTGTCATATATCTTTGGGCCAGGACGAGGGTGGAAGAAGTGTGGCATATACTTTGCTAGTAGTGTCACAATATATCATGGTTTTAAGCCAGGATTTGTTAATAGATACAGGTCTGCAAGAAATGGGATTTATAAAACTAACCAAGAAGTGACCCCTTAATTGGGGTAAAGTCTAAATGAGTTGGAAAACATGACAAAACTTGGCCTGCAATATCTGGGTGGTTAAAATGCACTGTGACTAACCCTGGGCGTAAAACTCTGCTCCGCTCGCGGAGTTTGCTGATTTTTGGCAACTCCGTATTCCATGTAGAACGGGGAGTTACCAAAAACTCCGCAGCGGAACAGAGTTTTTTTTTAGTTTGCGTGCTCAAAATGCGTTTTTGCGTGCACAGGAGCGATGTATCGGGATGCCTGCGATCGCCAACGAGATTTCCCATCCGTTTCACGAGTTTGTGAAGATGACGATCCCAAACACGCAGAATTTGCAATCTGGAGAAGAATCTCTCTCGAGCAGCATCAAAACCTTCTCGAAATGATGATTTGGATTTTGGCCAGAGACCTTTTTGTAAAGTCTGTTTCGACAATAGGCCTGCTTGAGTTCACTGTTTTCCAGGCCTCCTGCTTGTTGTTGTGAGTGACTATGTGGCTGGTGGCCATTTTGTGGTGGTGGTAATGCTTTTACCATAGACCTGCATGTCTTCTTCTTTCCTTTGTTCCTCTTGGCGTATTGCTTCTTGTTGTGACCTGTCTGGCCATGTGGCTGGCTGCCATTGTATGAAGGCTGCCAGTGTGCTTTTGCCATAGATCTGCATTTTCTGTCTTCTCTATTTGTTGTTGTTGCCTGGCTATGTTGTTGGCGGCCATTTTGTGAAGGCAGCTAGTATGCTTCTGCATTAGGCCTGCATGTTTTTCTCTTTCTTTCTTTCTCTTGCCTTATTGCTTCTATCCATTGTCAGCTGCAGCTCCCTGAATGCTGAATCCCACGTGATGCCCAATGCCAAACAGGGTCTGTTACATTTGTATTTTTGTTGTTATTGTTCTTATTTTCTATACTTCCTCAGTGTAGTCTACACACTAGTACACCAACCATGAAAGCCCTTGTTTTTGTCAGTCTAACAAATGTCTGAACTGTATTGTTATGTTTTTTTTATTAACTGAGAAAATACATTTAATAATAATATTAATAAGTGTGACCACACACAAAGTTGTATATTGTATTTGTCTTTTTGGACTAGTGGTAATTGAACCACTACAATGAATACCACGTTTCACTGATGTTCTTCTTGCCTCTTTGCTTTTAGGTGCACAAAAGAGGAGGAGGTGTCATCACCCATTGTACTGCCAGAAAGAAGTCCTGCAGCACACAACGTCACGTGGGTGTGACCACAGACATCTCTTCAAATTACTTGTGCCACTGCGTGCTGCTGACATTAGAAGAAGATGGCCCCTAAGAAAGGTACCAGGTCCTCCAGTACCAAGAAAGTTGCCTGTGAGAAGAAGGATCTGCCACTTAGCAAGACTGGTGTGCCGCCCAAATTCTTTTTTGGGAAACCAAAAATTGCCCCTGCAGCAGCGGTGTCCAGGGAGCAAGCTGAGAATAGCACATCCGCATCAGTGGACCCACCCCACCAACCTAGGCCCAAGCCCATCTGTGTCACTGAGGCAGCCAGTCTAATCACGAGAATGCCGATGAGCAGTGATGTTGAAATTGACTTATAGTTATCGCAAAGTAGTACCCAGTCAATGTGGAGTAGTGTGGCTCAATTGTTAGAGTGGCAGACCCTGATGCAGAGGTCTGGCCCGGGACCAGGGTTCAATTCCCGCCTCGGCAACTCTTGGATTCAATTTCCCCGGACCTGATAATTCTCGCCTCGGTGCCTATTCTAATCATGGGTCCCACTGTGCAACTCTGGGCAATAGCTTGCTTAATCTCCACAACGGCCCCCACAGCGCTAGGATGCCTGGCTTTACCTTGAGGGTGCCCAGGAGTGGACATCTCACAGGAAGACCAGGAAGGGTTCCACAGTGGTATGAATACAGTGCTACGAGACCCCTGGGTACAAGTGCGCTATATAAGTACAAACACATTTACATTTACATTTTACATCAATGCAGGGAACTGAGATAAGTAGGCAACAACAGCCGCAACCACCCCCAATGGTAGTTGTTCCTCCAAAAGTAGGGGCAGTTCAGGAGATAGAGCTTCCTGCAGAGGAAGAAGAGCAAGCCACTCTTTCAGAAGATCCATTATCTACCAGATCCCAAGGAAGGAAAAGGAGGGTTAGTCCATTAACTTCTTCTGCATGCCTCCTTCTGATGATCTAGATGCCACTTGGATCCCACTACCTCAGTCTGAGAGTGAGACACGCCACAAGACAAGGCTAGGGAAGAAGAAGGTTCCAGAAAGCAAAGAATTATGGAGGTAGATGTAGAAGGGGAGGATGATGATGAGCCAGTCATCATCATGGACATTAGTCGCACCCCATTGGAGACCGACATTACCCCATCCCAAATTGCTGTGAGGGATGTGGCACGGATACCACCAACACAGATCATACCACCAACACCACCTCCAGCTTCCCTATTTCGCCGGCAGCCACGTACATTCACCACAAGTACCATCTCAGTAGAAGTAAGTACTTCAGAGCATCAAACTTCAAGCCCATCTACCAGTTCAACCGGCATTGCAAGTGGCACCAGCAGCAGCGCCAGAAAGTTGACCTCCCCAGTTTGGGACTTCTTTTCGGTTAGCACGAAGGAGGTGAACATTGCTATATGCTCCATTTGTGGACAAGGTGTTAGTCGAGGTAAGCTTGGTACAAACTGTGGTACCGGAGGCCATACAACCCATCTGAAAAAACACCACTTGATCCAGTGGGAGGCGCACCTAAGCGGCCAAAAAACAGCACCCATTGCTGTTGGTGGGGATGGATGAAGAAGTAGAAGATACGATAGCTGTGAAAGGTGAACAAGAAAAATACATTTTCTCTGGTACACAAAGTAGCCCTGTTCCCAGCAGTGCAGTGGTCCCGCCCACATCCTCTTTTTTTTAAAACAAATTTTATTCATTTTCTCCAATTACAGTCCATGAAAAAAAAGAGGTACCGCCTACATCCTCATCAGCAACATCGCAGTGGCACAAGAGTAAGAGTGAGGCAAGAGAGTACCACACCGAAAAAACATGAGTTGAGCCTAACAACATCTGGCGTCAAGAAATCACCTGCATCAGTGGCACTACTATTCTCAGCATGTTAAGGTCGGAGGGGCAGTACGAACGCAACCACCCAACGGCACGTTTGTACATTGCGAAACTCGATAAAATGTTAGCGCTGGACCTCCTCCCTTTTATTTTTGTGGAAGGGGTGGGTTTTCTTGAATTTGTGACAGCCATCTGCTCAAAATGGAAGGTTCCCAGCTGGTCCTATTTTGCCAGAGTTGCTGTTCCAAGCGGTACAAAAGGGGGTGGTGATGGACGGCGCATCAGAACCAATCAAACACTCACACCCAGTCAACAGATCTGGGTTTGATCCATCACCGTTCTTTAGCTCTCTCTGCCACCCCAGTTCAGACATGGCCATATGCAAATCAGTCTGACCCTGTGCATCATGGGAACAGTCCAGCCCGAACTGCCAAGCAATGCCTTTCCTGGACCGGAAATAAGCTTCCTAGGACCGGTTTCTGGCATTTCAGCCATCTTCAGCCAGGCTTGCTTGAATCCAGTGGCAAAGTGAGCAAGGGACTCACGTCTGAGCATACCCTGCCAACTTAAGGCGAAAAAAGCGGTACAAAAGGGGGTGGTGATGGACGGCGCATCAGAACCAATCAAACACTTACACCCAGTCAACAGATCTGGGTTTGATCCATCACTGTTCTTTATCTCTCTCTGCCACCCCAGTTCAGACATGGCCATATGCAAATCAGTCTGACCCTGTGCCTCATAGGAACAGTCCAGCCCGAACTGCCAAGCAATGCCTTTCCTAGACCGGAAATAAGCTTCCTAGGACCGGTTTCTGGCATTTCAGCCATCTTCAGCCAGGCTTGCTTGAATCCAGTGGCAAAGTGAGCAAGGGACTCACGTCTGAGCATACCCTGCCAACTTATGGCGAACAAAGCGGTACAAAAGGGGGTGGTGATGGATGGCGCATCAGAACCAATCAAACACTCACACCCAGTCAACAGATCTGATTTTGTGCATGATGTCTACTAGTATTCATCTACACACAAGAAAGTGACTCAAGTCAATGTTTCCCTTCTTGTTGTTCAATAACAAAATTGTACTACGGCAGGCCTCTCCATTGCATTTCGATTCTGGAGACTCACTCGGTACACTACAGAGTTGCATACCATGATACCATATCATACTCGCAGTCAGTCAGTAGGATCAGAGATGATTGATGGAATACCTCGGGTGTTTCATGAAGTGGCCTAAAAGGTTAACAAGTCAACAACAACAACACCAGACCTACATGTCTGTGTAGTGGTGGAGGCGAGTGTAGTGGTATAACTGACAGCGGTGCATTGATTTAGTTACTTAATTTGGAAAATGCTATGTTACTATGTATTTGTGTGTGCTCAGTGCTATCTGGCTCAAAATCTAAGCTAAGTGGAGGTTGAGAGGGCGCCACAGGCCTGCTCCTGTTGTTGTAGATGCTGGAAACAGTCAGAGTAGACATGATTTAGCCATGCCGCCTCTGAAAGTTTTCTTGTTGCACTCCTCCTCAATTTATGCAGTTTAACGTTACTTTTCTCCTTGATGTTTCAATATCCCTTTTGTTTTTCCATCTACACTTACAGGCTGGCCTTTGCCCTCTGTCCCTCTGCTTTACAGGGAAAAACAACTCAGACTTCCTTATCAATCTGCGTCGCCAGGCAGGCACTCAAGATTGACGGAGGGAGCGTCCATGGAAGGAAGGACCAAGAGGACTGCCGACTGCCGAGATGCAACTCTAATTTGACCATAACATAGTTATAGACTAGTAACATATTCTTTTCATTTGATTCATTTTTTCTCTTCAATCATTACGACTGTGTGTGTTGTTGTTATTATGTTTGCTTATATTTGACAATTACTTTTACATTTTCTTTTCTAGCTTTAAAAGGAAGCCCGGTACAACAGAACATAAAATGTATGTAACTTGGGTCTCTCTGGGGTCAGACAGGCAAGGCAATTGCATAATAATAATTAATAATATATACTGCTGACCTGTACTACTACTAGTCTAGTGCTACTCATCATCAAGCCATCACCATGCATGCATTTGTTTTTTCTCACTTGAATGATTTATGATGGTCGTCAGCCAAGATTGTGTGTTGCCCATGTGTACTTTTTGTCTTTGTCAAACCTTTCCCTCAAATACCCCTTCCCAACCATTCATCAAACCCTAACTCTCTCCCCCTGGGCTGTGTGATTTATATTGAGGTGTGACTAAATTAAATGTACACCAATAATTGATCACACACTTGCTGGGTGGATGTGGGGAAAGCAACACTAACTCAACAAGGCAGGGCGAGGATCTTCTTTTGCTTACCCACCCATGCTCAGTATTCATGAGTAACTTTTTTTCCAGAGGAACATAATCCATCATAATTAATTGCCGGCATCGATTCATCATCCTTCCAGCACGAAAGGTTACTCTTGTCCACTTCATAGGTCGAGTCAACTTGGTTTGTAACTTGTACAATGCTATCCCCGCCACCATTATGTTTTATTTTACTTTAGCATTGCTTATCATCATCATGGTTTCTTATTTGCCAGTCTTCATGTGTACTGTAATTTTACTACTCATTCCTGAGTCTCCTTCAGGCGACTGACAGTCTCATTTTCTTCTTTTGCAAATGCTACTGTAACTGTCAGTGTCTACTACTACTTCTACCACCACCATGGCATCTTGGGAAACCAATAAATAGCAGATTGTTCCCTCTGGGATTTATAAGGCGTCCCTAGATCTACACACTCAAACTGACATAGGTGCTCATCAAGAAAATCATAAAAGAAAAGGAAGAATATGCACAAAATAAAGAAAAATGTAAAATGAATTACATTGACTGTAATGTTGGATTAACTATAATTTTATTAAAAGTGTTTTTACTAATTTAATCTGTTATCTTGCAAGTTAAAAACCAGAACCCATTCAAAATCAATACAGTTCGACAAACATGCTTTTTGAAGAGACTCACATAGATTGGTAAAATTTTTTATGTTTACAATTTCAAATATCAAATCACATATCCCTTTACTATATGCGCCAATTCATTTGGCCCCTTTACACCCTCCTAAACATGTGGTCCAATATAAAACAAATACAATTTTACAAAACAATTTAATAAAACAATACTCAGGAAAAAAAAATTGTCGACGCGGAGTTTCAGAGAGAAATACTGGTTTACACCACCTTCTTCAGGACAATGTTTTTAACAACAGTATTGTAGAATCTGTAGAAGTAATTAAAACACACAAAAAAGTATATTTGTAAACATTTATAAACATTTTAGAGACATTTCAACATACTGTCGGGTTTATTTTAAAAACTCTTTCGACAAACAAATACGTTGATAGAGTTTCTAACAGAGAAGGAAGAAGGAAAGGTATTGAGTGGAAGGAAAGCAACCACTACCCCCATTTCATACCTTTACACATCATAGTTTTTTTTTTAAAAACCCAACTTTCATTCATTCGTCCTCTCACACCATTATATGTGCAAAACGTCTTTTTTTACCTAGTCAATAATCTTCTTTTAATTGAAGGAAAATAATTCCTTGGTGCATGAATATCAGCTGGTACTGTCTAAAAGACAGTATAAACAGAGTTAGGGACAAACTAAATGTTAAAGTAGAAAAGATTATTATTTCTAAGAAACTATTGTATGTCAACTACACCCACATGTATAGTGGGGTGTATTCCTTTTAAAGGTTCAATTATAGTCTTAGACTATTATTTTCAATTTGATCCCCAAAGTCTGTGTGTCCTAATAAAATGCAAAAGATTATTTTTAACTTAAGTTTTCTTGTTGCATCTATTTTTCTGTTTTGTATATTAAGAAAGAGTATCCAGGCTTACCTTTTTAAATATTGCTTAATCACAGATGTATTTAATAAGATCCGTGGGTAGAGGATGCAGATTTATAACTTTTTGTCCTCTCCAATAGATCAGAAAGAGAAAATATATAAATCTGTTTGGGCAGCGCTCCATATGCCCGCATAATATATAAAGTTTACAGTCTATATGTACCCGACCCCATTTATATTCTATAAGTGATATGGTGTGCGGGTTAGTTCTCATGAATGCACACTTATTTTGACAGAATTTGTCTATTATATCCATAGCCTTCAGTTGCATCTCGGCATTTTAAACTTTCAAAGAAGTATAGCGGGGTATAATAAAGTTACCTCCGCCGACCAGCATTACTTTCCATTATAAATGCCTATTACATTCAGGCTTATGTTTACCCAATAGTAGGGCATCCAATATGGATGCATATTTATAGGAATATATGTCTGCTATGTTAATTTTGGTGGGAGTAATCCCTGTTTTTTTAAGTTTTTTTTTTAGTGAATTCTACTATTTATTAATTTTAAATTTTTTATCTGTGGAACGTGATTCCTTGTTCTTACCTCATGTGTATATTTTTTGCTAAAACGCCCTTGATGAATTTTATAGTATCTGTAATAGTTATATTTGGTTGTATTATTGATATCTAAATTTGGTTTTAAATGGCATTGTCTTTTATGAATTTTATTCGAAATAAAGACTTAATGATGATGATGATGCTAATAGTATGCGTCACTAACGCTGGAAAGTGGCAGTAGTTATAATCTGTTCACTGGTTAACATAAGATGGCCGCCATGTAAGAAATCGAGTTACTCGTTTACATCAGATGGCCGCTTCGTGAACAATTAAATGATCCCGGAAGTGATGCTAAAAGTATGCGTCACTTACGCAGTAATGCTGTTACCTCAGGTATAAACCGGTGGGAACGCCAGACAGCTTTTAGTTATCGGAAGACATCCCAAATGTTCCGCGAGCCAATTGACGGCTAAAAGGGGAGTCCACACATAGACGGGATCGCAGTGAGGCATTGCTTTATTGAGTAACGAGCGAAAGTTCGCCTATTTATAAATAAGATGCAGTTAAGAATAGCGAAATAGCTGTGAAGATTATGCGGGGAGTTCTTTAAGACAAGTCACTCAGCAATGGCCTTAATGTATCCGGCATTTATAATGGGAAGTAATGCTGGTGGGCCGAGGCAACTTTATTATACCCCGCTATACTTCTTTGAAAGTTTAAAATGCCGAGATGCAACTGAAGGATATGGATCTAATAGACAAATTGTGTCAAAATAAGTGTGTATTCGTGAGAGCTAACCGGCACGCCATATCACTAATGGAATATAAATGGGGTTGGGTACATATAGACTGTAAACATTATATATAATGCAGGCATATGGAGCGCTGCCTAAGCAGATTTATATATGTTTTCGTTTATATAAATAGTAAGGAAGTCTGATCTATTGGAGAGGACAAAAAGTTATAAATCTGCATCCTCTGCCCACGGATCTTATTAAATATATCTGGGATTAAGGAATATTTAAAAAGGTAAGCTTGGATACTCTTTCTAAATATACAAAATAGAAAAATAGATAGAACAAAAAAAATTAGGTAAAAATAATCGTTTGCATTTTATTAGGACACACAGACTTTGGGTATCAATTGAAAATAATTGTCTAAGACTATAAAAAATCTCGTATAAAGAAATTAATGAACCTTTATAAGGAATACACTCTGCTATAAAGGTGGGTGTAGTTGAAATACAATAGTTTATTAGAAATAAGAATCTTTTCTCCTTTAAAATGTAGTTTGTCCCTAACTCTGTTCATACTGTCATTTAGACAGTACCAGCTGCTATTCAAGCACCAAGGAATTATTTTCTTCAATTAAAAAAAGATTATAGACTAGGTAAAAAAACTTTTTGCACATATAATGGTGTAAGAGGATGGAAGAATGAAAGTTGGGTTTTTTTAAAAAATCTATGGTGTGTAAAGGTATGAGATGGGAGTAGTGGTTGCTTTCCTTCTACTCAATACCTTTCCTTTTTCCCTGACAGTATGTTGAAATGTCTCTAAAATGTTTATAAATGTTTACAAATATACTGTTTTTTGTGTTTTAATTACTTCTACAGATTCTACAATACTGTTTTAAAAAAAATAGTCCTGAAGAAGGTGGTGTAAACTAGTATTTCCCACCGAAACACAGTGTCAACAATTGTTTTTTTCAGAGTATTATTTTATTATATTGTTTTGTAAAATTTAATTCGTTGTATACAGGACATCATGTTTAAGAGGGACTAAAGGGGCCAAATGAATTGGCGCATATAGTAAAGGGATATGTGATTTGAGATTTGAAATTGTAAACATAAAAAAATCTACAAATCTATGTGTGTCTCTTCAAAAAAACATGTTTTGTCGAACTGTATTGATTTTTAATGGGTTCTGGTTTTTAACTTGCAAGATAACAGATTACATTTGTAAAAAAAATGTAATAAAATAATAGATAATCCAACATTATTGTAAAGGTAATTCATTTTACATTGTTCTTTATTTTGTGTATATTCTTCCTTTTCTTTGATCATTTTTTTGTTGAGCACCTATGTCAGTTTGAATGTGTAGATCTAGGGACGCCTTATAAACCCCAGAGGGAACAATCTGCTATTAATTGGTTTGAACCCAGTTCCCTTTGTTTGAAGGGTCACTCTCTTGATATTTTTTACTTATCTTGGGAAACCAAACCATCATCACCATGCAGCCATCGCTTTGCCTAAGTAGGAATACATCAATCACAGGTAAGATAAGACGTTTGGGGGAGGTATTATTAATATGGAAATTAATTCATTAATTCACACACCCACATCCTTCCAAGTCCAGTTGCAGACTGCATAGACTAGGAGAAGAGGCTGATAGTACTAATAGGACAAGTCACAAGTGAGGGTACCCCATCTATCTGTTGGTGTGTTACACTATCACAGATTATTATTTCAATCAAAAACTGGCTGCGGCCCTGCAGAAGCAAAGGCAGCTGTGTGAATTAAAAGAATAACCCCACCCACAAAACATTTACATCATATGTAAAGTAAGTATAAATAATTTATTCCCCTAACAAAATAAACTATGGGATAAAACCCACAACACCTTACCCACCCCTCCCTCTAACTCCAACCAATGTCCAAAGATTGTCCACTCCAAAAGTCCATTGTCCATATAAACCCCAACTTTTCCCCATCGCCCCAACACCCACCGAGAAAATGTTTAACAAGGGGCAAGGCGACGGAGTTCTAGCGGGGGGCTCGCAGTCGCCGATTAATCTCCAGGGCCTCCTTTACCCGCTACTCGAGGCGCGCCGTCCAGAGGAGCATGCGGCGCATGAATTCTCTACAATTGCATCCACAATGAAGATGAAGTACAGCGGGCGGCTGCCAGACAGTAGCGCAGTACCACTTGAGGGGCCTGGCTGGGGCCTGGGGCATTGGAGGAGGCTGCAGTTGCTGCCGCCTCCTCCTCCAGAGCCACCAGCCACCGATATTCTCTGCAGATGGCTTCCAGCTTCCGGCTCCGAGCCGTGGCTGCTAACTCCTTCCTGTTTGGTTGGGAAGGAGTAGCTATATCAAGAAAGAAAAAAGACAATTGTAACCAATACTCTGAGCAAAACAGTAGGACAAAATTAATTATACACATAGTGGCATAGTAGCACTAACAACCACAGTACATAACATTTGTGGTATCCTCCCACTTTCTCGACCTCTAACATATGTGGGAGTTTCAGGCATTAATACTACTAGGCACTATGGAGTAGACAAGTCTTTCTCTTCTCTATCTCTTGTTTAGCCAAATTAACCTTGTAGGCATGCCAGCTCAGTCAGCTTGCTCCCTAGACAGACATACTCGTGTTGCAGACTCACATTATTTTATTTACTACTATCTGCAGGTGGGACAGCTGTAGTCTACCACTACACAATTATCTTATTTTTCTATTATGGCCGTACTCTGTTACATCAATGGCAACTGCTCAATTTCACTTTCACCCTGACTACTACAAGGCAGATGATATCTGATCCAAATGATTATTGATTATATATGGGATGATGGCAGCCAATAGGCCACCCATGGCCGGCTGACACAGTCGAAAATGACATAGGTAGGGACTAGGGAGTGGGCCTCGGAGTTGGAGGCAGGCACTTGATTATGGTGGGTGGGTATGGGTACATCCATACACAATATATATGCTGTGCTTGCAAACTGCTGTGAGTCAAGGGAGTATTCTGAAATACAACATTGAATCAAAAACCTTGCAAAAAAACAGTCCTTGTTTCTCTTACCCGCGATTATTTCATTTATTGCTCTTCTAGTATTATATTTTTTTATTTGAATCTCTTATTTTATTCTCCTCTGCTTTGCTACTCTGCCATGGTTTATTTTTCTTTTACATTGTCTCTCATCCAGTGACAGTCTCCACCTATGCTATGATGATTGTACCATTCAGGTATCCATCCATTTAAAGTAAACATGGCTATCATTCTTCTTAAATAATCTCTCAACAAACCTTTCACCAACAACATTCATTTGTAATTTTTTTTAACCTTTTAACCACCACCTGTGAGTCCTTCCTTGCTTGCCTTTGAGTTTGACCCTTGAAACACCCCAGAGGATTCTTCCGATCACCCATACAGTTTCACCCCCCCAAGGCAGGCAGCCTTTCTTTCACCTTCCACCTATCCTTCAACCAGCCATGCATCCGATTCCTATCAGCCACCTATGAATCCCATGCATCCTTCTCTGCCAGTCTTATACATATTACATGTTGCCCTTCCTTCCTCCTTCTATCCTTCTTTCCCTTTTTGTTCAACCCATCCATCAAGATCATATGACTCTTAGTCTTCTTCATAAAACTTTCCCAGCTGAGTTGGAGTCAGATAGAAGAGGCCATTAGTTACTCAAATTCCACCGCGAATGCTATTGCTAATGCTAAGTAAAGTTCTTCAACCGTTCACAACAACTTAGTCTCTATCAACAGTACAGTACAGTACACCCTTGCAGCGACTGTGTAACTATTGTCAATAAGTAAGGAATATAAGTACAACTTACCACCGCTGCTGGCTCACCCACCCCAGCAGCAGCTGCTGCATCTGCTCCTGTCTGGCTGCCGTCGCCTGCCCCGCCGCTGGCCCCAGCACTGGTGGTCGGTATGCCTAGAAAAAACATTACAAATTTTTTAGATGCCATATACGCCTCCCCCTATTTATTTTTTTCACAAGCAAGATTGAGAAAATATAATACATACAGACATATACCACATACATCGCTAGTACAAATCGGGTACTAAAGTAGACAGTAGTATGTCCTATCCTATCAAAAATAGTAAAATATCTGGTTGGGCATTTTGTTGGTGGCAATTGTTGAAAAGCAATTCAAGATTAAGAAGAGGACATCCCCAAGGACTGGACTCAGTGGCTAGAGCTATTGGTGAATCTGAATTTGAAAACATTTTAAAAATAAAGAGTGGCCAACTGGGCAAGCTACAGACAGACTAATAGTAGTACAGAGTCAGAGGCAGTTAGATTGATGTAAAAAAAAAAAGCAGCCACTAGAAAAAAATATAACTAAGTAGGTAGGTAATGCAGGGATAACAAAAATTTAGAAACAGATAGATCGAAGAAGATTTGGTAAAAAAAAGAACTAGGAGACAGAAATAATAGTTTCGGAAAAAATAGGATGCATTAAAAGTTAGGGGCATATAATTATTAATATTAACAACAGGAGGACTTACTGGGGTCAGCTGCAGAGCCCTCGGTAGAGAAGCGATACTGGCCCTGGGAGGCATCTCCAGCTCCGAGTCCTGCCTCAGATGACCCCGTCATCTTCTTGCCCATGGATGCTAATCATGTAATATATTACAAAGAGACAAAAATTGATTGGTGTGAAACAAATAAAATATTTTTTTTTAAACACTCTAAAAACATTTTTGGACAGGGAACCACAATTGCAATAAAATCGACCTATCTAATCTGATCGACTAGTAGTAGTATTGCGGACTGTCTAGTATAATATTTATTAATCCAGTGTTCCATTCCGATTCCAGAATCCTAAACCTGTAAGTAAGTACCACCTAGCCTAGCCCGCCTATTCCAGAGACATTGGAAATGAACTCAATTGCCAAAAAATATATTTGCTTCTTCTAAGTTTCAATCTCATTTGAAATCAAATCATCACTTGACAGGCCAATTGTTCACTAAGTCTGCATTTCCATTTATTTTAGTCCTCAAAATGCATAGATGGACGCATGCATATTGCATACACCAAATTGTTGGGTGGTTGCTGCTGATGTGCTGATGAGTTGCTATATTACTCACTCACTAACTACAAAAGGTTCTACTAAGGACGGATCAGCAGCACGTGACAGAGAATGCGTCACGCCATGGACTGCTAAAAAATTACCAACTAATACTAAGTAACTAAACTACCTACCTACCACCACTATCTTAGGGACAGGACAAAGGAAAAGAGTCTCTCTAGCATTACTTATCTTAAGTTCTGTAAACTGTCTTACATAATCAGCCCAAGCAAGAGCAAAGTTGCAAACAAGTAAGATTAGTAGCGCCGAGCACCTGTCTAGTGTCAAGAAAATAACAATCACATAATATAAGATTTTTAAACGAAACTTACCTGCCGGTAAGCAGCAGCATTTTTTCCAATTGGTGAAAAAATAATATTCGCAAAAACACAGAACAGAACAAACAATACTACTATAATTAGCTACTCACCAAGCCCCACAACCTCAACACCTAGCAGGTCCAGCAGGTCCTGCTCCTTGTCCAAGATGTCGGACCACCGGTCAGTCATCTGTTTGTGGGTGCGCCGAACCTCAGAGCAGCGAAAAACTGCTCTGCCCACCCTCGCCCACCGGCAGTGACACTCCTGAGTAGCGTAGCCAGAGCTAGGCCTGCCTCCTGCTGCGAAGATTAAGGGGAGGTGGCGCTGTACAAAAAAAACAAAGGCGGCCACCTCCACCTCGGAGAATAGGGCCCAGGGCTGCACCCTTTCCGGGCGACGTCTTCCGCAAGGAAGGCGGCTCTTGGCCTCACTACCCTTGGCCTTCCCCTTCTGGCTAGCCTTAGCCATGGTTCTGGGGAGGGGGGCGGGCGGAAAAGAAAAATATAGAAGTAAAAAATAAAGTCAGGAGAAGAAGTAGTAAAGTAAAAAAAAAAAAAGCAAGTAACAGAAAAACAGTACAAAAACTCAGTAAAAGAAGACATAAAACGCAAAATATACACTTAGGGAGAGAGAAGGATAGATAACTAAAAAAGAGCAGAAATACAGTGTAAGAAGCAAAGGATTGAAAAGATTGGTGAGGGCCAGAACCATGCAAAGAGTAGAAAAACAAGACGGCCGCGCCCATTGGCGACCGCATGGTGAAGTTTGTGCGATTTCCCCCCCGAACACGCAATCTGTGTTGCCGAACATCAGAAAACGTCTCACGAGCATGCGGGACAAACAACTCTGCATGCTCGCGGAACTCCGCGTCGCGTTGCAGAGTTTTTTTTACCGCTTCACGTAGGTTCGCGTAGCGCGGCTGTGCGGACTCCGCCCGGGCTTAACTGTGACACAGCCTCCCACAAAACGTTTGAGAGCATAGCCTATACTTGTGTTGGAGTAGGATATGGCACCCCCATATGCCGATCTAACCAATGAACAACTTTATTTTTAAGTTGGGAATGTTGCTACTGAACACCTTCCTTCAGTGGGAGGACATTGGCCAAAATAGTAACACAAGGTGTGGCCTCAGGGGGCAAGTGAGAATTAATGCTGGAGCAAGATCAGTAGTGTGCGTTGGATAGGACCAAGATTTATGAATATGAGGGGCACAGAAAGAGGGAGATTAAACATTTGGAGGGGTTTGGTGAGACGAAGACAATAAGAGTTTGTTGTACTCAAGAGTAATGGTAGCATATTAAAAGCCTTTGGCGTCTGTTGGCTTGCCTGTTGACTTGACAAGTCTGACTACCAGGGAAAGCAGAGGGTTCATGCAATGTAGGTCCCACTGCTGGTAAACCGCCCAGAGACCTTTGATTGAGGGGAACAGTGGGAACAATAGGGACAGCATTGTTCACAAGAGGGAAGGAAAAGCAGTTGAGCGGTTAGTATGGTCGGTGGCACCTGCAACTGTAGAAGCAGCATTAACCTTAAAGTCAAACAGAGCAGTAATAGTACACTCAGTCGCTGACGATCTCTTATTAAGAGAGTCAAAAGAAGTCACCAAAAACGTTTCCAGCTTTCTAGAATACGCATCCGCTACAGACAACGTCATTATCGATTTGAGGTGTTTCTGGCCTCACTCTGCACAGTTCGATTTCATAACTCCCCTTTTCACAGGGTAATTTCTTTCCTATTTTACCGGTGTAACAGAGTCTGCTGAATCCTCGATGCCAGAAAAATTGACGGCGGCTGTGGTGATAACTAAATTAGAGTCCCCAGAAAGGGTAGTAGTAAGGTGTCTTTTATAAGTGATGCCACGCCGCAGACCTTCGACGTCGAGATTGGACACAGCTCTACCGTCGTCTAGGCGATGCTCGGCGTCGAGAGAGAGTCCCTACGTCGTCGGCTTCACATTGCCGTTCGACGTCGGGACAGCATTCTTCACCTGCTTCTCATCGGCACCGGTCGCCGTCGAGATGGCGTTCGACGTCGAGCAGACCGGAGGTCCAACTAGCGAGAAGTCAGGAGCCAAGATCGATGTCTGGAATGCGTGCAGGTTCGACGTCGAGAGCACGCTCGACGTCGAGACAGGCCTCGGTGAGGTCTGGGGATGGATCGGTGGTCCTGGTGACGGAGTCAGCCTCGCGCCATTCGTCCTCTCACTCTTCCAGGAGGACTTCTTCAAGGTCAGCCACTCCGGAAGCTGCTAGCCATGTCCGCAAGTCTCCTTCAAGACAAAAGGAGATCCCTTCTGCTGTTCAGTTGTCCCCAAGATGGCAGCTACCCTTACGTCACTAGCAGGACTCAGGGGCGACAAGGCGAATGTAGGAGTATGCCGGTCTGGTTCATAGATCTCCTCTTCAGAGATTGGTGGACGAAGTGGACAGAGTGAGTTCTCCCAGGCATAGGCGCGAGAGGTCCCCTGAGAGACGGCACTATAGATCGCGTTCTCCCAGGCGAGAAGAACGCGCAGTCAGATCACGAGAAAGGAGGCACCGTGCTCATCGGCGAAGTAGAAGAACACCATCTACTTCCTCGACTTCCTCTACCCGGTCCTCCAAGAGGGATTATTCCCCCACACTATCGGACAGCCCGGTTTCCAGGGTCTCTCCCATAGATGACATTAATACATACCATGAGGTTCTGCAGAGGGGTGCTCAGAAGCTCAACATTGAGATGTCTGTCCCGCAAGTCACGACGACAGTGATTTTCGAGACTCTTCATCAGAAGACTGCATCTCGGCCATTGCTTCCATTGGTCCTGGGATCCTTGACCTGGTCATGGACACTTTTTAACTCCAGCAACCATCAAAGCGGTGCTGGCTCGCATCCTCAAGAAATATAAGCCGGCTACCTCGGATCCGGTCTTCGTCAAAACGGACCCTCCTGCAGACTCCGTCATCGTGGCGGCGGCAAAGAAGATGCATACTGTAACGGCCACTTCTTCTGTTCCACAGGATAAAGAGAGCAGGTCTCAGGACTCGTGTGGTCGCAGAGCCTGCACTTCTGCGGCTGCATCCCTTAAGGTCTCCAGCGCGGCTGCGTTGCTAGGCCGTTAAGACAGAGCTCTCTGGGACTCTTTGGAGCGGTTCAAAACCAAGCTCCCAAAGGAAGACCAAAATGATTTTGACGAGATAGTCACTGAGGGATCTTTGGTGGCAAATCAAATGATTAGCACAGCGGCAGATGGTGCGGTGCTATCAGCGCACTCTTACGCGCATGGAATATGCGCCAGGAGATCGTCCTAGTTAAGATTGACAGGACTAAAACCAGATGCGCAGCAGAGGATCTTGAACCACCCATTCTCTGGCTCTTCTCTCTTCGGCACACACGCAGATGAAGAGATGAATAGAATGAAGACCGAGTTGGACACCCTCAAGGCGGTTGGGTTGGAGGAAAAATAAGGGATTTAAACGCCGCTTCAAATCCAACCAGCACAAGGGGCCTCAACAGAGGGTTCAAACCCCTCAGTGGTCCCAGAACAAGAACCAGGGGAAGTCCCAGTTTCGGGGAGGAAAGTCCAACAGAGGTAGAGGGGGTCACCAGCAGCAGTCCTCTACCACGGCGAGAGCGGGAGGGAAGTCATGAGCAGTGGCTTCCTCTTCCGCCGTTGCCCACTCCAGTGGGAGGAAGTGCTTCACAACATCTGGCAGAGTGGGACAGCATCACAAAAGATCGCTGGGTGCTGAATATACTGCGCAATGGATACGCGCTACGTTTCCGTGCGTTTCCAAAGGACATACCACCGAAAAAGTCTCGTCCTCACCAGTTAAAACTGCTTCGAAAGGAGGTGAGGGCTCTTCTTCAAAAGCACGCTATAGAAGAGGTTCCGCCCTCTCAAAGAGGAAAAGGAGTTTACTCCAGGTACTTTCTTGTCCCCAAAAAAGATCAGGAGCACAAGTTTCGACCGATCCTGGACCTTCGACTTCTGAACAAGGTCATAGTGAAGGAGAAGTTTCGCATTTTGGCCCTTCACCAAATATGTCCACATCTGCAAGTAGGGGATTGGATGTGTTCGGTGGACCTCCAAGATGTGTACTTCCACATTTCCATTGCAAAACGTCATCGCAAGTACCTACGGTTTGTGGTCGGCCACAAACATTATCAATACAGGGTCCTGCCCTTTGGACTCAAGTCGGCTCCGCGAGTCTTCACCAAATGCATGGCAGTGGTGGCAGCTTTTCTTGACAGAAAAGGTCTCTTCGTCTATCCATACTTAGACGACTGGCTGCTGAAAGGTCCATCCCCGCTGCAGGTGAGACACGACTTCCAGATCTGTCTACAACAGTTGCACGATCTCGGCCTTCATGTCAACATGGTGAAGTCAGTGCAGCAGCCCACCCAGACCATCCACTACCTCGGCTCCGTTCTGGACACAAGCGTGGGAAGAGCGTATCCTTCGGAGGAGAGACTGTCTTCGATGAGACAGAAGTGCAGGTTTCTGCTCCAGGTGCAGAATCCGACAGTCTGGCAGGTGGCATCCCTGCTAGGATCCATGGCGTCCTGCATCTTTCTCATTCCCAACGCCAGTCTGAGGATGCGGCCTTTGCAGCAGACTCTGGAGGACCAGTGGGATCAGTCAACAGGTCGCTGGGAAGATCAGATATGTCTCTCCCAGGCGGCGAGATCCTCCCTCACATGGTGGACTCAGCAGCGGAATGTGAGGGTGGGAGTCCCTTTTCACCAGCCACTTCCTGTACAATCGGTGGTGACAGACGCGTCTCTGCAAGGCTGGGGGGCACACATGGGGTGCCTTCAGATACAAGGACGGTGGTCGGCGAAGGAACAGACCCACCACATCAATATTCTGGAGCTACGAGCAGTCCTCCTTGCTCTGAAAGCTTTCCTACCGGCAACCGAGTCCGATTCGGTCCTGGTCCAGACCGACAACACGACGACCATGTTCTACCTAAACAAACAGAGTGGAACTCGGTCACGTCCTCTTTCCCTGGAGTCACAGGCGATCTGGCACTGGCTTCTCGCCCGGAACCTCTCGGTGGTGGGAGTACACCTTCCAGGAGAGCTAAATGTCAAGGCAGACGCACTCAGCAGGCACTTTGAAGATCAGCCAGACTGGGTGCTACACGACGAGGTGGTGGAGGACCTTTTCCATCGTTGGGGTCGTCCGGAAATAGATCTATTCGCAGACAAAAACAAAAAATGCCACGCCTTCGCGTCCAGATTCCACCGTCCAGCAACAAGGGGGAATGCGCTTTTGATGGACTGGTCAGGGACATTTGCCTACGCCTTTCCTCCTCTGCCCCTGATCCTGAAGGTGGTGTCCAAGCTACTCAGATCCAGCATGACGATGATTCTGATAGCTGCAGACTGGCCACGGCAGTCGTGGTACCCGGACCTTCTTCATCTGTCGGTACTTCCACACAGGAGACTACCTTGCAGGCCGGACCTGCTGACCAAGATGGGCGGGAGGATTCTTCATCCCAACCTTCCCTCACTGAACTTGACAGCATGGCTCCTGAGGTCCTGCAATACGGACATTTGAAACTGCCTCCTGATTGCATGCATATTTTGAAAGAAGCGAAAAGACCCTCCACAAGAGCGTCATATGCGTTTAAGTGGAAGAGGTTTTTTCTTTGGTGTAGAGAACATCACCTTGATCCTACGAAGGGGAAGGAGGATGTCATTCTCCCCTACCTTCTGTACTTAGCAAGATCGGGTTTAAAGTATGCTTCTATCAGGGTGCATTTATCTGCCATTACGGCGTACAGGAGATCACCTAGTCAGCCCTCCTTTTTCCAAATGCAGGTGGTCAAGGACTTCTTACAGGGGTTGAAGAAAGTGTATCCCCCTGTTCGAAACCCTTCTCCTCCGTGGGAGTTGAACCTGGTGTTATCTAAATTGATGGGCCCACCTTTTGAGCCAATCCACAGAGCTTCCTTGCAGCATTTGTCTTGGAAGGCCGTTTTTCTGGTAGCCATTACATCAGCGCGCAGAGTAAGCGAGATCCAAGCGCTGTGTACCAATGAGCCTTACACTGTTTTCCACCATAACAGAGTAGTTTTAAGGGCGCATCCATCTTTTCTCCCTAAGGTGGTGTCTGATTTTCATATCAATCAGTCCATTTCCCTTCCATCTTTTTTCCCAAATCCAGCGACCCCGGCTGAGGGGTCGCTTCATTCCTTAGACCTCAAGAGGGTGCTTAAGTTCTACTTAGAAAGTACCAAGGGCATAAAGAAGACAGATCAGTTATTTGTCAATTATGGCGCCATGAGAACAGGCTTCCCAGCCGCTAAGAGATCCATTTCCAGATGGATTGTATCCTGCATTACCTTAGCTTACCAGCTGGCGAAAAGACCCTTACCGTTGCTTCCTAAGGCGCATTCCACTAGGGGGAAAGCGGCCACAGTTGCTTTCTTACATGACGTCCCATTGTCAGAGATTTGCAAGGCTGCAACCTGGAAATCGGTTCATACCTTTACGAGGCACTACTGCCTAGAATCAGATTCCAGGACTGATGCTCAAGTAGGCCAAGCCTCCTTGAGGAATCTGTTTGGATAGTTTTTCTTTTTTTGCTCTATCCGAGCTTGGTTTTCTAAGCTTACTGATCACATTTCTGTGTTTTCCTTTGCCCGCAGGGGAATGAGGTTGTTATATTTTGAAGATATTGTTAACTCTTTATACCATGGCTTTTTCAGTCTCCGCAAAGAACAACTGACCAAACTGTCACCCATGAGGCATGATGGGAAGCTGGGGGTCAGGAGTGCCTTAAGGGCACGGTGTCAGTTTATTGCTATGCAGCTACAGGTTAGCTTTTCAGTCTTTTTAGACTGGGTATTTGCAATGCAGCCTGGGAGCTTCCTATGCTTTCAGTGATTTATGAGAATTTCTACTGTTTGCTGAGCATTAAAACAGTTTCTAAACAAATTTTGTTGTTGTTTCTCCTGTTTCTAATGCATGTTTTTCATGTATGGTGGAAATTCCTTACAGCATGATTCAGCTCTGGTGTTTATTAGGCTGCGATTGCTTATTTTTATATATATATATATGGATATATATATGGATATATATATGCGGGGCACATATAATATAGTGTTTCCGGGGTCCCGCGCATGGGCGGGAATATTCTAATGCTTATGACTTTGATGAGGATACCCTTGGAAGAGAACTAGGATTACAGGTAAGTAACTAATCCATACCTGCACGACCCCATGTTGTAGCACATACAGCACTTGCACCTTCCCGTGCTATGGCACAGACAATACCTGCATGACTCC
The DNA here is from genome assembly GCF_964204655.1 of Triturus cristatus. Lineage (NCBI taxonomy): Eukaryota > Metazoa > Chordata > Amphibia > Caudata > Salamandridae > Triturus > Triturus cristatus. The sequence continues at coordinate 78,385,016 of NC_140586.1, read as the reverse complement.
ATGCTGTGTCCCATACAGTGCCTGCACGACCCTGTGCTGTGACAGACAATGCCTGCACGAGCCTGTGCAGGCATTGTCGTGCCTCGTGCTGTGGCAAAGACAATACCGGCACCACCCCATGTTGTGGCACAGACAATACCTGCACCACCCTATGCTGTGGCACAGACAATATCTTCACGACCCGTGCTGTGGCACAGACAGTACCTGCACGATCAGTCCCTGCCCCAGCACAAGCCCTTCACGTGAACACACTGGAACAGCCCTTGTGCAAATACCTCCCATGACAATCCCACCTTGGGCACAGACCAAGGCTGCGCCCACTCTTCCTGGCTTGCACCAGACCTGCACAGCATCTGCTTCTGTACAGGGTTCACCTGTACAGGCCACAGGCATCTGCCTCTACACAGACCTCAAGAGCTGTGTCTTGGAAAGGTGTCCAGCACCTGTGCATATCACACTGACCCCTGTGAGACACGGTTCCTGAGTATTGAAGGGGGTGAGATTGCGCCATGATCCCGGGGGAGCCGTGCCATGCCCCCCCCCGCACTCCTCACCCTCGCCTCCCTCCTGATCCTGGTAAAAGCTGCACCATACAACGGACACATTCTGTGTAAAGAGGTCACCCTGGGCCTACAATGGAGCGTGCTGCACTTAAAGGAAAGCCTGCCCCTATACAGGAAACAACCTCGTACAAAGTGAACCATCCGCCTATATAATGTGGGTGCTGTGGGTACTGTGAGCACCCTGTAAAATGTGGACACTATTATGGTTGATACATGACATCCTGTGTGAAATGAGCACCCTGTATCGCGTGGACTCCCTGTGTGATGGACACCCTGTATAATGTGGGTGCCGTGGTAGTGTGGGCATCCTGTGAGATGCGGACACTAGTATGGATATCCTGTGTGATATGGGCATCCTGTATGTAATGTGGAAACCGTGTTTAATGCGGATACCGCCATGTGATGCGTGCCACCTGTATAATGTGGGTGTTGCGGGTTCTGTGGGCATCCTGTGAGAAGCAGACAAATCCTGTGTGAAATCGGAATCCTGTATCGTGCGGGCTCCCTGTGTAATATGGGGGCCCTTTATATAATGTGGAAACCATGTTTATTGCAGATACCCCATGTGATGCGCGCGCCCTGTATAATGTGGGTGCAGCTGGTACTGTGGGCATCCTGTAAGAAACAGACACTAGTATGGTTGGTAGATCCTGTGTGAAATCGTAATTCTGTACCACGCGGACACCCTGTGTGATGCAAACATTCCATGTAAAGAAAACTGCCAGTATCACGAGGACGCCCTGTGTCATATCTACAGGCTGCGTGACGACAACAACCGTGACCACTCTGTGTTACAGTGAAACCTTGTTTAAGATGGAATTCCTATGTGATGCGGGTGCCCTGTATAATATTGACGGACCTATGTGACGCATACTCTCTATGCATCTCAATTTTGTAATTATGCATTATACATTTGTGTAAATCCAATCACTCCACCTTTTCTTAATATGTAATATTGAGTGAATACCTAACTTGTTAATCTGTAACTCACACCATGAGTAACTCTTGTACATATAAGTGGTGAAACATACTTCCAGGTTACTCTTTTTAGGTCGAGAGTAGCTTTACGACCTCTTTTGTATGGTTTAGGAGTTGAACTCCACCCATTCCTTGCCGGTGCTTTTTATTTGTCTAGGTTGGTGTCCTTTAAAAAAACTTGCTTTCCAATGGGCAATCTTCCGCCTTTGTCCCTCCTTCTAATTCCCGGTTTTCTCCGTACAGCACTAAGTACAACATCATTGCGCTTTACGTGTTTATGTCTTTCTGCGGGGACTACTTTTCTTCATCATCTGTTTCCCTTCCTCGGCGCCACACATGCTTCACATCTAGCGCGCTTCCCATTTGTAGAAACTTCAAAAGGACCGAACCACTTCCTTGTTAGACTGGCATATGCAAAGTCGATAACAAGGAATTAACTTCACTGATATTAATGACTTTGCAACAGTGTAGCATACGCTTACGGCCGCTTCTTTATAAGTTTCATCTATTGGCAATCTCTTTAATGTTGTGGGCGTACCCATGTGACGTCCAGGTGATGTCACAATCGAAGACGGCTGCCTCGCTGCTGGCATAGGGGAGAGACGCCATGGTTGTTTCTTTGACAAAGTTAGTGAGGGCGCTGTTGGCTTACGTGAGTATTTATCTTCTTCAGCCCCGCCTGTGTAGCTGCTGCTGAGCCACACAATCCACTCATGCCCGGGCCGGTGCATGCTGCTGGAGGGAGTCAATGCAGGGAGGTGTGGCCCCGGCTGTACAATTGCCGGTATCTCTCTTTTTAGGTCTCGCCTTGCTATCGCGTAAGCGATCGCAAGGCGAGACTATTGTAAGGGGCTCCCAAAAGTGCTCCGAAAAGCGGATTGCATGGCGAGCACGCGCACAATCACGCGCATCGTGCCGCCATGCAATCAGTTTGGCATCACACTTCAAAGGGTCCGCTCCCCCGCCTGGAATGCGCTCCCCCGCCAAGCGCGCGCGCCACGCTCCGCCGGGCTTGTCTTGTTATTCATTGGTACAGCTTAAGGTAGTGCTGAGTTTTTGTTAGGCAATTTGTCTGAGGAAATGCTAGTTTGTTTTCAAGAAGGGATTGTGGTGGGTGATCCCTCTTAACTTGAGTACCCTGACACTGGTTGGTCTGTACTTCATTTTGGTAACAGTGGGATGTGCGGTTTTCCTATGTGCTTCATTTTCCACATAAAAATCATTAATTGTCGCTTCACCACCCCTCTCACCCTTCTCTCTCCACCTCACCATCCTCGCTCACTTTGCCTCACCCTCCTCTCTCTACTGCACCCTGCCAGTTCCCTTGTGTAGCTTTCTCTCTCTGTCCCAACCTCATCCTTCGCTCACCTCACCCTCCTCTCTGCCTTACTCTCATCTCTCTCCCTAACAGTGCACCCTCTCTCTCCACATCACCCTTCTGTCTCCACCTGATCTTTTCCTCGCCACATCACTCTCCTATCTCCGTATTTAGCTCCTATCTCTCTGCCCTCCCACTCTCTTCCATTTTCTACCTCACCCTTTCATCCTATCTCTCCTACCTGTCACCCTCCACTCTCTCTACTTCACCATCTCCTCTCTCCACTTCACCCTCCTCTCACCCCACCTCACCCTTGACTCTCTCCACATTACACCCTTCTGTCAGCTTCACCTTCACTTTTGATGCATTTGGTGTAATGATTTTGTGTCTGTAGCTAAAGCTCAAACTGCCGTACATTGGTTATGCTTGTCGGAATGCACAGGGGTCTGTGGGTAATCATACCTTTTACTCCTGTTGCCCTGTACCTGTTCTTCACTGGCATTTCTCAACATTTTGAACAGTGGCAGAGCTACAGATTGACCTGAGGCCCATATGTATTTTCAAAATATAGTAAGGGGCTGTGCAACTTTTTAAAGTTGTGGATAGTGTTTACTTATGCACATTTTTCCCCAAAAAGTGTAACAAAAATTAGACGTGCAATCAAAGTTGGCAACCTGAGCAGACTCGACGACAATCAAATGTGGGCCTGTTTCTACCTGCACATGCCCGCATAAAACTGCAGAACTGATTCAAACCGACTTCGCTCCCATAACACTTCCTTGTAGCCAGATAACTCCGGATGAAATGAATCGCTGTTAAACAGGTATCTAGAGTGTCGAATTTTTCCACAGATACATGGGCTGCCTTACATTATCTTATATTTAAGCATGCAGAATCGGGACCAAGAAACGTTTCTGATAATGTCTTGGGAGATGCTACACATGCCTTGCTGAAATCCTCATGGTTTCTGAGCATTTTCGGAATCAGGTGAAGGGGGCAGCTTTCGTCATAGTGCAAAACTCACTGTATTCTCCAGGCCCGCTCGTCCCCACGTGGGCATGGTGCAAATCCACCCGTTTAACAGACAAAAGGGACGGGGTTTTCCTTGTTTTGGAGAAAATGTAGTCCTTGTGAAATGTGAACACAGGAAACCGAAGTCATCCATGCGAGAGCAAACTTTTTTGTATTGGCACATAGCTGACAAGTGGCCCTGTGGTTTGTGTAACACCCTGTGTCAGTCCTGGCATTCAGCTAACAGCACTTTTGCTGACATTTGTAAGCTAATGAGTATGATGGTGAAACTGAAACAAGTACAACAAACATTTGCAATGCAATAGGTCTCGCGTTACTGAAAGTTTGAGGTATTGGTGTTGCAAATAATAATGGAACTCCAATAGCTCAAACTTTCAGTAATGCGAGACCTATTGCATTGCAAATGCTTGTTTTTCAAAGTGTACATTAAAACGTTGGTACTAGCACTAGCGCGCCGCCAGTGCTGATGGTCGGGTCCTATTACTTTCAGCGCCAGCGAACTTAATTCAGCACAGCTCGTGAATGTGTGCAGGAGCCCATCTTTTCATTTGGGCAGTGTGCGGGCTATGCATTCACATTACATTACGTGATGCAAGTTATTTCATAACGTGTTGTGTTGCAGAGGCCTGCTTGGGAACTGTTTAGCAGTGAGCCTAGTGTATTTAAATCAGAACCCCTCTCATTATGCACATGCGCTGACTGCTTCTGATCTCCACGACTGCGTTTTTGTTTAAATTATTACATTTTAGTTTCCACACACAGGTTGTTTCTTGCAGTGCTTTATGGCATCTTGAGGTCACCTAAAAGCGCTGGGAGTTCTGGAGTTAGTTTTCATGTTAGAGTGCTGCCATCCGTATGGGAGGGTGCATGTGCCCTGCTCTCCACAAGCGGCCTAAGCAGCATATTGCTTGTGAGTCTTGAAACAGACTCTTTAATTAAGCACCAGGCTTGGGCTGTGCAGGAAATGCCTCAGGCCGTTTCTCAGGTCTTTTCATGAAGCTCAGCAGCTATGAAGAGGGTGCTGTGTTGCTAAAACAATGCATATCCTTGCTGTTCCGATGGACTTGTAAATCTTTCTTTAAATATAAGCATGTCCGCCGTGATGCGGTTCTTCTGTTTGCAAGTACATACAATGTGGGCTGTAGCAGGGATTAGCCCAACCGACTCTTGCAAAAAGACGTTATGGAGGAGGCAAGCACTGAAAATATTCCAGTTGACACCATTTTCCAAAACTTTACCCCCCCTCCTGTGCATTTTTTGACACCCCCTCATCATAGATGCTATTGTGCTTTCACTCATCTTTGGTTTTTGTCTTCGCCCATCACTTCACCTCCAACTCTCGACTATTTCTCTTACCATTTGCTCCTTTCCTCCTTATCTCTTCTCCTTCACCCTCGCCCCCTACATCTGATTCTTCTTTCACACTCACAAACCTTTGTACCTCTCTGCCGTTTTACCCCTTCTTCCCCTTGCACTCCTTCGGTTCTCTTTATCTCTCCCGCTTTTTGCTTTCACTTATTTCGAACACCTTTTGCCCGTCCTTCCTTTATTCGTCTCTTACTTAATTTATTTCAATCTTTTCTTCCTCCTCTTCTGTTCCCCCTCTTCCTTTCTTTCCCAAATCACTTTCTCCCTTTCTTTCCTCTTTCCAGGCACCCTGCAACCCCTTAACCTTTAGCCCTTATTTCTCCCCACCCTGTTCGCTCCTCTCCCCCCTCCTTACTCATCCCTCTGGTATCCTGGAAATCACCAAATTGAGGGACAATCTCCAGCCTCTCATGCTAGAGGAAGAGGAGGCTGAGGAGGCTAAGGGGCCGGGCAGCCCCCGCTGCCCCCTCGGTAGTATTAGCTGCATCACCACCCTCACCTTCAATGCAAGTTCATTCCTTTCTTTAAGAAGGTAATGCCCAGGCCGGCATAGGCACTACTGCAAGCACCTGAAGGAGGGGGTAGCATCTCCTAGCAGGCACCATGCAGGGCACAGCGGCGTGTAGGCATGTTTGTTGCTTTTAGTGTAATGTTTTCACTGGAAAAGATTCTTTGCAAAAATACAGACTCAAAAACAGACCGTTCATAAATATCTCCACTCAAAGTCGACTGCACTTAAATCCATGTCAAGCACATGTCCCAAATTATAAACATAGATCATCTACAAATATAGTGTGCATACATTTATCTATTTCTTGATAGGGTGCATCTCGATCCCACGAGGAATCAGATCACATGACATGATAAAGACAGATAACTTCTCTGTGCACACAATTACATTATTTCCTACTTATATCTTCTTAGCTTTGTGCCATGCCTCACACACCCATGTTACTTTTTGCCAAAGAGACTGGGGTGGTATTTCATTGGCCTTCGTATTCGCACAGCATGTTGCTACCGCTGGTGGTCCTCAAGCACTGTGCAGAAGTTGTGCACTACAATACTTATTATAGTGCGCCCTTTCTGGGAAGCATTGGATGGTCCATGTGGGATCCAGAGGGGATCGCCATTGTCGCTGCAGACTTGGCACGTGCTTAATTTGTGTTGGTAGTTGCAGGTAGTGGCCCTGGCACTCCTTTCTAGGGACCGGAATTTATTTGTCAAGATCACACTTTCACTGAGAGCACGAGAGGCAAACGTAGACAATGATGACAAAGGAGGAAGTGGGGATGAAAAGAGTCTGCAAGAGTTGTCTATCTGGTCATTCCAAACCATAGATCCGTGTTACGGCCTCAGAGAGTCAAATCAATGCTGTTCAAGGGGAAGCCAGCCCTGTGCCGATGTTCACTGCTTCTCCACGTGAAACACTCAATGGTGCCATTGAGGGAAGTATTAACCAGCATGCCACCTCCCTTCAGGGGATATTTCAGTTGGTTTCTCTTGCCTTAATTTTTGATTAACTTTAGATCAGGGGTTTGAAATCCAGGTCAATTAGAAATAGTGGGGCCTGGGTCCCTCCAACATCAAGCAAGGCCCCTCTATGGCCACCTAGCCAGTAATGTCAATCCATGCAGCTAGTTTTCAAACACTGCTACCTTTTTCACCATTAAATTGTAACATTTTCTCATGTGCTCCCTTAGTTGGTCATTTGCTCCAATTCTCTGTGGACACGTCCGCGTTTGATAAAGACGAATGATAAATTATTTTCTAAGTACTTTTATGTTCACTTTTGGAGAATCTATTATGAATCTACACTGTCAGAAAGCCCCCAGAAATATTAACTATGAAATAATTTAGAGCTCAACTGCCATCACCAAAACGCAAAGCTGTCCAGACAGTTACGCGCCACACAATTCAACTCCACACATTTCCCATCCACACCACCTAATTTGACACCAAACTACATAACACGGCTCAACAAAACAATTGCTAAACACACCACCTAGATCCAATCCACACCACGCAATTCCACATTTTCACACAATTCAACAGCACACCACATAATTAAACTCCACTACATACCACTCCACAACACAAAATACCATTCCACATAACTAACCTCCGTAACACACAATCAATCTCTATATAATTCCAGAACACTCAGTACCACATAATTACTATCCACATAATTCCACATCACACTATGCCACATAATTGCGCTACACAAATCCACTCCACACAACACAATTCCACGCCCCACATTTACACAACTGATCCAATACAACCCACATAATTCCACTACACACCACATACATACACTCCATAATACAGAGGTAAAAAACATTGCCATTTACAATCTCAAGAGCTCTAACTCAAGGAAATGCAAGACATATTGCATTTCCAATGCTTGTTTCCTATGTAATTTACTTCGATCTATTGTAAAGCGCGCTGACTCCTCTCCGTAAAGTACGCACTATATAAAAATGCATAAATAAATAAATCCATCCTGTATAATTAAGCCATCCTGTGTGATGTGGGCACAGTGTGACGCGCGCTCCCCCTGGATAGTGGGCTCTCTCCTCTTCCATGAGCCCGGCGGGGGAGGTCTGCTCTCGAACATGCTGACCCTATGGGACAACCTGTGTCCCGCCTCAGACTGACACCTCCTCCCCGCCTCGCTCCGCCCCCTTCTCCTTACCAGCCTGACATGCTGAACGCTCCCCCTGCAGCTGCAGCATTCCACAGTCCGACTTTTACATCTCTGCAAAGTATACTGGGGCAGATTTATGAGCCCCTTGCGCCACTTTTGCGTCACTTTTAACATGGAAAAAGTGACGCAAAAGTGGCGCAAGGGGCTCATAAATCTGCCCCACTGTGTTTAGGTGTGGGGACCGCCCCAAACAGTCATGCAAATGAACAGGCCGCAGAACATACTCAAGGGCATAAAACAACAACAGGGCACTCCAAAACACTAAAGTGAAGGCAGAGGAGTGCTTAAGGAGGGGGGGTTGTGTCCTTCTGTCTGATACATTCCTCTCCCAGAAGAACCATCCTTACTGCTGCTTAAGCCCTCCTTCATTTATTCTTTTACAGCATATTGGAGATATTCATGATGAGAACTCAAACGCACACTTCACCAGGCTGACATTTAACCAGAAAGCATCCTTACCCCCCCCCCCTTCCCATCCCCCTTAAGTAAGACAGAAAGCACCTTGAAGCTGTCTAGACAGGTTGGCTAATTGGTTTATCAGCCCATATCTGCTGTTGCCACTTGGCCAAGACAAAGGACTCGTATCGGGAGCACCTGTACTTGTGTGTAAGCCGTTCACTGCCGTGCTGCAATCTGCAACAAATGTTACTGGCGGGGTAAAACCCTGCATGAAATCTCTCCAGCCCAAGATCACACAGTTTGTGGACCTTTCAGAACAGTTTACCGTGAGCCATTGTATAGCACCTTGACTACAAAAAGAAGATACTCAAGGATATCGGGCAGTTTCCCACCTGCTGGAAAAAAACGCCTCACGCCTTGTTTAATTATGAGTTGTTGTATAGTGTTAATTTTGTCACTTTTTTACAATGTTAAATTGCCTTTTATTTTGTTGCGTTGTGTTGGAGGTTCCATGTATTACGTTATCAGTTTAAGTTTACATTGCGTGGCAGTGTTATGTCACACACGTGACATTACGTTTATAATTACGTTATATGTTGTGATAGGGCACGTGATCACTTTCTTCTACTTTGTGTAATTCACGTTATGACTTTGCTGTCTTATGGTTTGATATGTATTTTTAGAGACACATATCCAAGTCGCCTCTAGGCACTATCCTGCTGCTGCAGTTTCCCCCATACGCACCAACCCTCTTGCGCTGTATGCAGCTGTGCCATGCATCATTACCATGAAAAGCGCCTCCTTCAGATCAGTAATAACATCAGTAAACCAGTTACGACAGAACGGAATCAGATCTACCTTTTCACCCGCTCGGGTCAGACAATAAGAAGCAGTATTTGTAACAATCATTTGTAATACAATAGATCTCGCATTTACAAGAGTTTAAGCTATTGTCATTTACAATGGCAATAGCTCAAACTCTTGTAAATGCGAGACCTCTGCCGCCATTGTCCCAGGCTGCTTGAAAGTGAAAGCGGGCAAGGCGGGGAAAGCACCACGTGCCCGCAGTAGGAGAAACCCAGTAAAGAAAAGAATGCTTTCAAACTAAATAAGACATGCCATGTCGCATCAGAAGGGGCCAGTCGACATGGGTGTTTACAAATGCAGATAAGGCGGCAGTGGCGTAACGAAACTTGAGGGGGCCCCCCTGCAAAACACACATCACAAATATTGAAAAAAGCGAAGGAAAGTTGTAAACCAATCTGTTCAAGAATCATTTAATGTCATCAAGGCTAGACTCTACAGAACAGAGCTGAAAGTCTGGGACCCTGGGCCGGAGCCCACTTTGCCCATGCCTCAAAACGTCTCTGGTTGGCATCTGACAGTCTTTTTTGCCGCACCCTACCTCCTCCTTTTCCATGAATTCCCTCACTACCGCTCACCAACAATGCACCTCATCTCTCTATAGCACCTTTCTGACAAACATTTCATTTTTTATAGCTCTACTCATAGTTTACTCACACTCAGTTCTGTGATCTGCATGATACATGTTTTTTGTAGCAGGCATATTAACCAAATGCGCTTTGTGGGTGGTTGGAGTGCCCATGTGAGTGCACGGTGAGTGATGAGACAGTGTGAGAGTAGGGTAAGAGGAGTGACTGCAGGGTGAGTGAGGTGACCATATGAATTTGGGTGCGGATGTAAGTGCATAGTGGGACGAAATAATGCATGGTTAGTGATGGGCTTGTTTAAGTGAGTTTGCAGATTGAGCAGTGAGTGGGACAGCTGAGTGAAGTGTGATATGAGTGCAGGGCGAGTAGTGTGCTCATGTGACAGCAGGGTGAGGTACAGGGTGAACAGCGCAAGTGCATTGTGAGTGCAGAGTGATCACTGTGAGTGCAGGGTGAGCGGGTGAATGGTGGGAGTACATGGTGATCAGTGAGTGCAATGTGATTGCTGTGAGTGCAGGGTGAGCGTAAAAGTGAAGGGCGAGAATGAGGAGTGAGTTGTCTGAATGCAGGGTGCATTCCCAGACACTTGAAGTAACTCAGCATGTTATTGACAGCGGCGTAGGGTTTTCAGATATAAGTTAAACTATTGCTATTATGATGTTAATTAGGGATCAAAGGTTGAGGAAATAAATCATGTGCTGATCCTCCAACAAACTTCCTGTCTTATGATTAGGGTTGCCAGCTCATTATTTTGATGTCCCAGACGGGACAAAAATAAGCAGTCACCTAAAGCTGTATTTTCAGCACCTATCTGTTCAAACTTCGAACAACAAATATAAATAGAAAGCACTTTTAATTGTGTTCTAGGGCTGCCTGAATGATCCATGACTGATCATTAAAGTGAACAAAGACAGGAAAGTCACATTACAAATCAATACATACTTTATTTATAACGCTATTTAATGTCAAGACGAGGTCTTTCCAAGTTCTTTAAGCAACACATTGCTGGCATTTTTATTTTGGCAACCTTACTTTATATTCCTTTTCATGAAATGCATTCTCACACTATGGCAGTAAATGTAAAATACAAATGTAAGGAATAGGTAGAGTGTGGGCCCAGGGGGTACTGGAACCAGAAAAAAACTAAGCCTTGGGAACCAGTTTACAAAGGTATGTAAATATGCAAAAGGTCTCTGGCCTCGAGGCAGTTGCCTTCAACCCTCTTGCTTCTGGGCCTGGAAGCTGAGGTCACCTGCACCCACCGCACACGGCACGCACCATTTAATTTATGAGGTAGGACTGTTAAGAAGCAACTCACTGGTGCAACCAAAGCCGGCGAGAGAGTGTAGTGCTACCTGTGTGCGCTACAGCACTGATGGGGCCCCTGGAGGCTGGAAAACGGGGGCTGCTGGGGGCATAGCTGCCAAGGTTTCAGATTGCTTATGTGTGTCATTTTCATAATTTCAGTGTAATTATGAGTGACATTTCAACGACTAGGAGTGACACTTTCTAGTGTGCCAAATCAAGCAATGAAGACGAGGAAAACATATAAATATCAGAAATTACACCCATTAAAGCAACAAGAAACTCTAAGAAGAGCTTAAAACTGCTACAAAGCACCAGAAATGTAAGGGCACTAACCTAGTGCCCTTACATAGGAGTGCTACATGGAAGCTGTGCTTTGCTGCAGCCAGGTCCCAGAGTCAGTGGTTTGAGGAAAGCGGGAGGTGTGAGAAGGCTCCATGCATTGGGTTGCTACCTGGAGACTGTGTGTTACTGCAACTATGCCCCAGATTCTGGGGTTTTGAGGGAAGCAGAGGCATGTGAGAAGGATACATACACATAGCTGCCAAGTTTTCAGATTGTGACATCACCATGGATTCAGTGCACTTATGAATAACCCTCAACTGCCAAACGTGAGACACTTAGTGTGACATTTTCCTGCAAGCAAAACCAAGCAATAAAGTGCAACGAAATAAATAAATATTAGAAATTATACTCCTTTGAACAATGAAAAGCCCTAAAATATCTTTCAACTGCTTCAAAACCATGAAATGGAAGGTTAAAATACTGATACAAAACTATTTGTCTACCAAGAACATAGAAAAGTAAAGCAATCATCACCATAAAATGTCTTACATCCAGATGCTATTACATTTTATTACGTCCTATTAGTACAGTGGAGTACATGCTGCTGAGATCGAAAAAACACAGGGTTGATGTGTTGATGTCCCAGCCAGTAAAAGAAAAAGAAAAATCACAGCTGGTACATATTTTGACCGTTTATCTGTATACTTCACACATATAAATAGAAAGCACGCTTAAATGTGTTCTGGCCAACTGATATTTAAAGTAAACAAATACCGAAATTGCACATTACAAATGACTAAATAAGATTTTGTTTCCAGTTAGTATGTAAATGTAAAAAAATGTAAATTGATACTTGTATAGCGCACTACTCACCCGCAAGGGTCTCAAGGCGCTTGTACGAATACCGCTGTGGAACCCATCCTGGCTTTCCCTGTGAGGCGTCCACTCCTGGGCACCCCCAAGGTGGAGGCCAGGCATCCTTAGCGTTGTGGGGGCCGTTGTGGAGATTAAGCAAGCTATTGCCCAGAGTTGCAGAGTGGAATGGCACCGAGGCAAGAATTATCAAGTCCATGGAATTTTTGAGCCCAAGACCCGCCGAGGTGGGGAATTGAACCCTAGTCCCGGGCTAGATCTCTGCATCCAGGCCTGCCGCTCTAATCATTGAGCCACACTTCTTCAGTATAAGGCATGTCCAGGATCCAGGCCTTTGCAGACTCTTAAAATAACAATTAATGGCCAGGAAGTTTCTCTTGGAAAGGTGTGAACTCTGAATGCATGATTCACCCGAGTGCTGCCATTCCAGAGCTGCAGTTTAAAGCTGTCTCAGAGCACACGGCAAGCCACTAGCAGCTCTGCTCAACAGTGCTTGCTCTCGCTGGTGGCAGTTTTCAGTGATTTAAAGATCCCCCTGAATGATGTTTTTTCGGCGGGCCCGCCTTAAGCAGCAGTGATGCCTTCCTGGGGGCAGGCAGGATAGCAGGGGGTTCCAGTTCCTGTCAGCGTGCCAACGACCCTGTGATGGCTTGTTTGTTAGCACAAATAATGCATGTGACCAATAGTGTCACGTGGACTCTCTTGATCTGCGGCGGGCGTGCGCACCATTTAAGTTATTAAGAGGCCAGGCGTGCGCATGAAGAGGCCTGCCATGGCTCCTGCCTCACCCCGGCATCCGCGTGAGGACATGAACGGTGCCTAGCGAGGGCCGAAATCTTGCCCATTGTGTACTTGGCTCAGATGTCTGAAGATGGAGGACGGAGCAGGTGCAGCTCGTCCCCCTAAAGCCCTGGCTACCACCAACTGAGAAGCCTGACCATAGAGGGGACTCCCGATTGCCACGAGAAGACAAAGACAAGCATCAGCGGGCTGGTAGCGGCAGGGCCTATAGGAATGCTGAGGCCTGCTAACCGGGCCCAACTCACAGGACACATGACCTTTGAAGCGAGGCCTGCGCGTCAAAAGCGAAGAGCAGGAGAAATCACGACGGTGCTGCCCGGACACGGCAGTGATTGTATTCTCCCAGCAGCCGCGTGAAGGGGGCACTCACCAGGCGCGCAACACCCATTGGGCTCACCGGGCTTCAGCCCCCCCGTCATGTGTGTCAGCCCGGCTGAGACAGCCTCGCGGGCTGGCGTCCGTCTAATTGCAGCCGCACCAGAGTACTTCACGGGTCTTTAAAAGACCATTTACTCGTTAATGAGGCTTTTGTTGTATTTTCACCCCTTTTTACAGCCGCTCTGCCTATGGCTGGAAGACTTAGCCCCCCCCGAAATTTTTTCAGCCCCCCCCGAAATTTGGCTTTAGTTGCCCGCCTGGCACTCACTGGGCAGCGCCTATAGGTAGGCACCTTGTGCGAGACTGAGCTTGGCCAGAGGGATGTGGAGCTTGTGACCTAGAGTGGGGGACAGAGCAAGTGGAGCTCACCCCCGAAGCTTGAACTACCGTACAGCCACCTAAGGTCACTGGAGGGGCACATGAGTCTCATTTAAGGCCTGCGGCCCGAAACAGGATAACACATAGAGCCAACTAGGGCCTGCAGGGACTTACCCAATGGGTATCATACTAGGCTGTGCTTCCACCCTGGATTTGATGCTGGTGGGGCAGATGAAGTGTGGGGCCACTTCCTGGCCACTATGTGATATATAACAAGAGGCCTCCTGTGCTCCTGAGATGCTTGCAATGCGGCGGACAGGTTGCACCCTTCTTCCTTGTCTCACAACAGTAGTTGCTATTTGTGTAGACAATATGAGAGACAACGGGGTGCTCAGCTACTGCACTGCGAAGAAGAGGAGTGTCCCTCAGCGTAGTCTCAGTGTGTGGGGAGGGTGCTCTGGGGGCCTCCGAACAGCTATCACTAATAGGAGTGCACAGGTGAGAGACTGTGGAGGCGGTACTCTTGCTGGGGCTGTGCACCTAGTAGGTCTCCCTAAGGGAACAGAGGGAGGTGGCATGGAGGCATACCTGAAGAAGTGGAGGCAAACAAAGGTGGCCCCCAACACAGCTTACACCCTTCTTTGCCATTAAACAAACACATGGGGTTCTGGTGCCGGGACACACACCTAGGCCTGTGGTGGCCAAACTGTTGCACTATAAAAACTGAGATGTCCTACTACAGCATGTGAGAGCTGGGGGCCCACTTCAGGTTGGCAATAGCTGGGTGTCTCTGTTCCCAGACTTTACTGCAAAGGTACAGGCCAAAAGGGCATCCTTCGTAGAAGTGAAGAAAGCACTGCGGGCGGAGGAACTCCAGTATTCTCTACTGTGTCCAGCAAAAGTAAAAATCATGCTGGATGGAAATACCCACTTCTGCTTTGATCCCATGGAGGCTTGAGAGTGGCTGAAAACCTACAGAGCATGGGGGAGGGGGCAGACAGACTGATGGGCAGGCGATCCATCACAAAGCCATGAAACGATCCTGTGAAGCTGCCCGCAGACAGACTAGCAAGAAACCGACCGACTCCAGGCTGACAAAGACATAGTGGTAGCAATCCAGACAACTGCAGAGTGCACAGTGACAAGGCCCTCAGACTAGGAGGGCAGTATCACTTCGGGGCACCACTCTGGGGACTCAGACTCGGATGGCACAGTGCTTGGCAGGGACAAGCTGCCGAGCATAACCCCCCAGACTGCAGATCAAATCTTATACGTTGAAAAGGTCAAATGGGCCTCCAGTGTGTATTAGGAGAACCATTCCTCCCTAGCCAAACATGCTCTTCTATATTGCTGATTTGACTTACATTCTCAACGTTACTGACTCCATGTCTCATGAGGAAATACATAGTACCAGGGACCTGAATATCTTCTACATGCAGATTTGACAGCTATGTCTGCTCAAGACAGTTGAGCCACTATATAACTCAGGCAGAATATCTAGGTGGTACCCTTTCAGATCAGTGCCCACTGTTATTGAGCTTTCAAAAAGGGGATGAGCACCCAGACATTCCCACTTAGAGGATGCATCCAGTAGCCCTCACCAATGTCCCGTATATGGATGCCTTGCAGGATGCGATAACTGATTGATTACTTTGACACTAACCAAGGGACCACATCGGACTACCTAGCTGAATCGGAGGACCTTAAATAATAGTTTGAGGGCATTGTCTGAATCAACCCGTAGGGATACACTGGGAGCTGGGCAAAGAACTGAGGGACATAGACGGCGTAGTACACAAGCTAGATAACAACCTGGGCACTGACCCAGGGGCTCTCACCAAGCTTTTGGAAGCAAAGGAAAAATATGTCACCCTGGAATACTTGCAGCAACATTATCACAAAGAAGACATTAACAGAGCACATGAAGATTAGGATAGCCCTGGCTACAGCGATTACCCGTCTGCTTACAGCGGAGGGCACCACGTTTTATTCCTCAAAAGATAATTAACGCAGTCCCGCCTGACACCCGGCACTCCTTACTGAGATGGCTCCCATTCCGTACCCTTCCGTCGGAGAAAGCCAAGGAATTGAGGGGGCCCAGTCACTGCCCACTCGAGCTGAGCTGACAAAAATACGATGATCGAGACCAGCGCTCTGGGCAGATGCTGCTCGGGGGAAATGAAGTACGAAGGCACCTAATGGGTGCGTGAAATGGACTCTCTCTCTGGTGCTAAATAATGTATATATAACGCTTCATTCTGTTGCGTAGGTAGCTAGGAAGCACTCCTATACATATTTGGCCACGTTCTAAAAGAAGAAGACGGTAAAAAGGAAAGCAAGATGGAACGTTACTCCTGTGTTTCTCTATACTAGTCATCCAACGACGTCTATTACCTGTTTGGTGGTCAGTACTTTGCCCAGATGGTCTACCTCCACACTGCCGTACCACACGCACAGCGAGTGCTTGGGCTTCTGGTTCACGTGCGTGCATGCGACAACAAGAAGTGAAAGTCCCTGGTGGCCCTGCCCGGGCGTGCACGTGCGCACCACCATTACCGACCAATTAGAGGCCGCGGTACCAAAACGACACCATTTAAATAATGAAAAGGCCGCCGGCCGTGGCGTGTGCGGCGCACACCATTTAATTTATGGGGAGGCCGCCGGCTTGCGCACCATTTAATTCATGATTGAACTTCAATCATGAATTAAATGGTGCGCATGGGCGCACAGACTTGAGGCTTGCATGATGGCAGTGAGGGGGCCCCTGGAGCGTGGGGGGCCCCCCCGCACCGCGGGGGCTGCGGGGGCCTGTGTTACGCCCCTGTAAGGCGGTACCAAGGAGGGACTAGCAACCCTAACAACAACTCGCAAGCCAGCGTTTACAAAAGACAATGACACAAGCCAATGAAAAATGTGTGGAGAGTGGGCGGGGCTTCTCTTTTATACTCCAAGTCTCGCAGAGCAGCGCATGCGCGCTGACTCAGGCTCGACCTAAAAAGGACATAATAGTGGACATAGGAGCAGTGACATCTTAAAGATTTTGGGAGTCCCGAGCCAAACGTATTTTGGGGGTCTTTTTTGGAACAGCTTTAAATTTATGATCCCATTTCAGCTCTTTCATGCCCTCTTTGGCCAAGTTACTGACAGTGCACAGGAACACTCGTCCAAATCTTAAATATGTTTACATCTAATATTCTGGGATAGTGGTGTTTGTTTCCAATATTGCAACACAGCACCAGCTCACTAATATTACTGCAAATAATCTCTGTGACACCTACCATTTCTCATATATCATGTCCTGTTTTGATTAAAAAAAAATATTTTTTATGGATGTTTCATGAAACATAAACACAACCTTTTTCTGCAAACTGTCTGTAATAGACTTTCGCACAACACCCACTTTAAAAATACATTAAAGGAAAATGGTATTTAAAACAATCTGTTTAAGAATTATTCAAGGTCTTCGGGGCAAGACTCTGCAGAACAGAGCTGGCTCTATCAGGGGGCCCCTGAAAGACTGCGACCCTGGGCCAAAGAACACTTTGCCCATGTCTTTAAACGTCTCTGCTTACGAGAGGTGTCCTTGGGCTCATTAGGATCAGGAGAAGTCTTGTGCTTGTTCATGAGAGCAGTATATGGTCAGACTAAAACCAAGAGGGGGTCCTGGTCGAGTCTCTGCCGGGCACTGACGCACACAGAAGTGCCTGCTTTTGCCTGGGCTTTGTCCAGGCACAACCTAGACGCATTCTACGCTGCGGGAGATTGTGGCGCACCATAAGCACAGCAGTCCTTCCTATGGACACAAGGGAATGTGGTCTTTGTGGTCCTGCCATGGGCGGCTCCTCCATAATGGCGAAGGAGTGTCGCCCCACTGGTCAGTCAGTCAGTGGTCTAGCAAATGACTGCTGACTGACTCAGCCAATGCCAGCAGTGTATGGCGGAGCGGGGCCTGGCAGAGCAGGGTGGAATGGTAGGCGCAGTGTAAGTGAGCATGTCTGTTTGGCCGGCCATCTTAGGCCGGCCAAACAGACATGCTCACTTAGGTTTCGCCAACCCAGCAGTGTTACACAGCCGGGTTGGAGAAACGTCAAAGGCACCTTGGAACTGTCTGAGCAGCGACCCACGCCACTCAGACCAATCCTGGTGCTGCTCTCATAGCAAGAGAGCTTTGCTAGGATTGGGTGCGAAGCTTGTGCCCCAGTGCATGCTGGGACTTGAGGAGAGATGGAGAAGAGGACCGAGGTGGCCACTGTGCTTTTAAAAAAAATGTAATTATTATTCCCCGTCCCACCCCCCTCCACTTCAGTACTGTGGCAGCTGCCTCTGGGTCCTGCCCTCTTCTCCTCATGCAAAAAGAACAACTGATGGACAGAATATTGAACACTATCAAACATTCACCCCAGTACAGAGATCTGGGCCTAAATCCATAACTTTTTTGCTCCCCATGCCATTCAAGTTTAAACCCAGCCATGTGCAAATCAGTCTTGACCGTGTTCCCCGTGGGAACAGTCCATCCTGAACTGCCAGACCAGGTCCTCCATGGACTGGAAACAAGCATCCTGGGACCGGTTTTGGGGTTTCACCCCTTATCAGCCAGGCTAGCTTGACTCCAGGGGCATGGAGAGGACCAGACCCATGTCTGGGCATACCCGTCTCACTTGGGGTGACAAATGCAAAAAGAACAACTGATTGCCAGAATGTTGAACAATGTCAAACATTCACCCCAGTACAGAGTTCTGGGCCTAAATCGATTGTTTCTTTGCTCCCCATGCCATTCCAGTTTAAACCCAGCCATTTGCAAATCAGTCTAGACCCTGCTTTCAATGGGAACAGTCGAGCCAGAACTGCCAGGCCAGGTCCTCCCTGGACTGGAAACAAGCACCCTAGGACCAGTTTTGGGCTTTCACCCCTCATCAGCCAGGCTACCTTGACTCCATTGGCATGGAGAGCATGGGGTCCACTTCTGGGCATACCTGTCCCGCTCAGGGTGACAAATGCAAAAATAACAATTGATGGACAGAATGTTGAATAATCTCAAACATTCACCTCAGTACAAAGATATGGGCCTACAGTCTATCTACAGTATGGTTGGTGAATAGTTTACATTTGTCCCTTCTTTTGCTGTTTTGTTCACGCTCTGGAGATTGGCCCTGTTACATGGATCACTTCACTATCGGCCATATATCTTAGTTTCGGTGCACTACTTTTTCTTTTTCCTTGGCTTGTTTGGCTTTCCGAACACGCTCAGCCAAGGGCAGCAAATCATGTCCTTATCTGGGTTTTCACTGTCTTTGGTTTCACAAGTGCTTTTTCAGCCAAAGACTACGTTGTTTTTCATCCTATAAAATTTTTGGTTTCATTAGCTCAAATGTCCAAACCACAAATAATATACTTTCTTAATGCAAGTGTACTTTAAGAAGAAGGCTGACTGTAGGATCAACCTATTTACATTGTGCTTTTGACAGCATGATTATTTGGATACGATTAAAGAGGTAAACATGTTGTTATTGCTCCATTTCATGAAAATGGAAGCAGCTTTAAATTGCATGCTTTCAACTTTTGATGCTTTCTTTTAAGTTTCAATCATTGGTGAAATAAAACCAATTAAACACAGAGGTCATCTCGGGTCTAAGACGGTAGTGAACACAAAAGACCAAGGCAGGTGAATTGAATCCACACAGGGATAATCCCGAAAGAGGACTGGAGCCCTCACTCACCAAGAGGTGACATGCTTCATCATCGGGTTCGTTCCTCCAGTGGAAAAACCTAGTTCCAAAGGGGGCTACAAACCCCTCACTAAGAGGGAGGAGTCCAGGGATTTTGTTCAGCGACGATGAGGCTGTATGTACAAGGAGTAGTGTTCCTTATACTGTGAGTGAGGTAAAAGAGAGCAGTGCTAGAGAATCAGTGGTGAGAAAACACGTGGTGAGAAAACTAGTGGTGAAGTTAAAACTGGCTAGTGAATACCAAAAAAGGCTTTACTGTGTAGGTTTCACTGTCAGGATTAAAAAAGTGCATAAGGTAGAGTAGTGGAGATTCGACACTACTCTTCGCAATAGGTCGACATGTTTCAGCCCTTGGGATCTATACAAGGATCTGGGCTTTCTTCAGGACCGGGTGAAAGATAAAGCTACTGCTGTGGTGTGCTCAAATTGAACAAAATAATAGTAATAATACTACACCGATGATCTAGGTGTTCAGCATTTATTGGGTCCATCTGAGGGAGATAAAAAAACAACAACTCCCCTGGTCAGAAAGGGTCACTACATATATACAGTTCTAGTAATGCAGGTAATATATTTATAAAACATAAAAAATGCTAACCACAAAAGTATGGGTTCTGCACTTACCCAAATAGTTTGGATGACACCCTCACCTCAACCTGGATACAACTCAGGGAAGGGGGCCCCGCTCTATAATAAACAAAATGTGTGATGTCAGAGTGTACAGACAGATCTCTGATAATATGGTTTACTATGAACACAACCACCCACCTAGTCACAACTACAGTATGGCATAAAAAGAAGAACTCAGGACAGGATTCAGTCATTTTAAAATTTGAAAAAAAGGAAAATTTTGGTAAACAAATAGAGAAACTGTTAGCTCTGTTAATGTAACAAGAGAGTATTTAAATTCCAAGCGCAAAGCTTACCTGTCCGTCGGTACCCCGGGGCGGTCAATGAGTTGAGACCGGAGGTACCGAACAGCTGGCCAGCTCTGCGCTTATATAGTGAGTGGAAGACAATGAATTGTTCCCACCTGTGTCAGTCAGGACCCTGAGGTGGCCAAGTATATCGCCTGGCTTAAAGAATGAGGCCCTGTCATGTCTGAGCATGCTCAGTAAAGGAGACACTTATTCATAGCGCGGTGAGTGGGCATGCTCAGAGAAGGAGACACTTATTCATAGCGCGATGAGTGAGCATGCTTAGTGAAGGACATACTTATTCAAAGCTTGAAGAAAAATACTCAAAATTAAAATAAATTAAATAGAATGAAATTAAATGGCAATGATGGAGTAAGGCATTGCTTAAAGAGAGGGGGATAGTTCCACAGTGTGAACAATCAAAGAAACTATCAAAAAAAGGTTCTGCTGTAGTGTTGCGCATGTGCAGGGTCAAATACACTAATCATAGCCCAAGAAGCAGATCAACAATAGAATCATCCCCAAAAGATGTTATATTAAGCACAACCTTGTGCAAATTTGAGGAATGATTGAGTGGTGCGCCTTAGAGTAGGGTGCGGATACAAAGCATTGGTAGAGGAGAATCAACCACTGGAAATCATGTGTGCTGTATCTTATGTTGTGATGTAACAGATCAGTAGTATGATACATCTACAATAGAAGCCAGGGTATGTCATCATTCAGTCCATTGGCATCAGTACGTAGTTTGTGTACCCATCGTTGTTCTCTGATCAGTAAGAATTGATGAATGTCACTGATATGAGGGGGAATAGTTGGTTTCTCTAGTACCACCCAAATAATGTCATTCTCAGTGTGTCCTTGTGTAATGAAGTGATTGGTCATCTTAGTTGAACTTTTCTTGCATCTCACATTGCTTTTATGTTCCAGAATTCTTGTCTTCACCTTTCTCGTTGTCATGCCTATGTACCGCATCAGGCAAGGGCATGTGATCATGTAGATCAGTTTGTCACTTTTGCAATTAGTGTGTTTCATGAGAGACCATGGTCTGTTGGTGCCTATGTCAATTTCTGTAGTCTGTTTTGTTTGTGGGCACGCGGCACAAGAACCACATGGGAAATGCCCTTTAACTGCAGGCAGGCCCCAGAAGGACAACTGGTTCTGTGTCTGTTTGGGCTGGGGTCTGGTGTGCACCAGCATGTCTTTTATGTTCCCCATACGTTTGAAAGCAAATAGTGGCGGTGGCAGTGATGTGGGTCCGATGTTCAAGATGCGCCAGTGTTTGAGGATGGTTTTCTTGATTTGGTTGGAGAAACCACAGAATGTGTTTACACATGTCAAGCGCTGTTGTGTTTCTCTAGGTGGTGCTACCTCTGTGATTGTTGAGTGCTCTCTTCCTGCATTTGCGTATGATGCTGTGGGGATATTGCCTGTCTTTCAGTTGTGTGGACAGTGATCTAGCGTGTTCTTCATATTTCTCCACACTAGAGCAGTTGCGCCTCACACGTAAGAATTGTCCAAAGGGCAGATTATCCCGAAGGGCTTTGGGATGAAAGCTGTGGTAGGACAATAGTGAGTTCCTTGCCATGGGCTTGCGGTACAGTTCAGTAGACAAAATCCCATTATCAGGATAGATTCTCACATCTAGGAATGGAAGACTGGTGTGTGAGAACTCATAGGTAAAGCGCAGAAATTCATTTCTTGTATTCAGCCAGCTATGAAAATCCACGACGGTCTCGGGTGTCCCTCGCCAGACCACAAAAATATTGTCGATGTACCTCTTCTATACTATTATGTGATCTCTGTAGGGATTAGTCGGATGAAGCACTTCAGTTTGTTCGAACCGGTGTACATAGAGGTTCACCAGGCTAGGGGCGAAAACACTGCCCATAGATGTACCTGATATTTGTAGGAACAACCCATCTTCGAATTTGAAGAAATTCTCCTCACTACCAGTGCAGCACTACCTCAGTATCAGTGCAGCACCACCACCTCAGCGTCAGCCCATCACCACCACCTGAGCATCAGCGCAGCACCAGCACAGCATCACTCAGCGCTACCACAGCATTTCTCAGCACCACCTGAGCTCCAGTGTAGCATCTTCTTAGCATCACTCAACACTATCACAGCACCCCCTCAGCATCAGCACAGCACCATGTCCGCATCAGTGCACCACCACCAGAGCATCACCAACTCAGCACCAGTGCAGCCCCACTACAGCATAAGCACAACCTCCGCACCATCGCAGCACCACCTCAGTAGCAACTCAACATCACCTCAGCACCAGCGCAGCACCAACTCATCACTGAGCACCACCTCAGATCACTCAGCACCACCTGAGCACCACTTCTGCACAAGCACACCATCGCTTCAGTAACACTCAGCACCACCTCAGCATCAGCGCAACACCACCTCAGCATCAGAGTAGAACCACCTCAGCATCATCACAGCACCACCTGAGCACCAACAAAGCACCCCTCAACATCAGCACTGCACATTCTCAGCAGCACCAACTCAGCAGCAGCACAGCACCATCTCAGCATCACCACAGTACCATCTCCGCAACAGTACACCACCACCAGTGCAGCACCATCTCAGCATCAGCACAGCACCACCTCCGCATCAGTGCACCACCAGCAGCGCAGTTCCACCGCAACACCAGCACAGATTCACCTCAGCATCAACGCAGCTCCACTTCAGCAACAGCACAGCACCTCCTCAGCATCAGTGCAGCATCACCTCAGCCCAGCACCAACTTAGTATCACTCAGCACCACCTGAGCACCAGCTCAGCACACGTCAGCACCAGTGCAGCACCACCACGTCAGCATGACTCGGAAACACAACAGCGTCACTCAGCACCAACCACAACATCACTCAGAATCACCTCAGCATCACTAAATACTACATCAGCATAGCACGACCACAGCACCACCACAGCATCAACACAGCACCATCTCAGCGTCAGCACATCACCATCTCCTCTTCAGTGCACCAATACCAGTGCAGCACCAGCTCAGCATCAGCGCAGCAGCACCTCATCACTCATCACCAGCACTGTACCACCTCAACATCAGCACAGCACCATCTCAGCATCAGCACTGCACTACCTAAGCACCGGCTCAGCACCACCTCAGAACCAGCACACCACACCTCAGCAGCAGTTTAGCAGCAACGCATCAGTGCAGCACCACCTCAGCATCAGCACAGCATCACCTCAGCACGAGCTCGGCATCACCTGAGCACCAGATCTGCACCTCCCGAGCACCAGTGCAGCACCACCACCTCAGCATCACTCAGCACCACCTCAACATCAGCACAGCACCATCTAAGCATCAGCACATCACCACCTCCTCATCAGTACACCTCCAACAGTGCATCACCAACTCAGTATCAGCGCAGCACCTCAGCACCAGCGCATCACCACCTCAGCATCCACACAGCACCATCTCAGCATCAGCACAGCACCACCTCAACATCAGTGCACCACCACCACCAGCGCAGACCCACCTCAGCACAAGCGCAGCCTCACCTCAGCAGCAACTCAGCACCACCTCAGCATCAGAGCAGCACCACTTCAGCATCAGAGAATCACCTCAGCACAGCACCAACTCAGAATCACTCAGCACCACCTGAGCACCAGCACAACACCACCACCTCAGCATGATTAAGCACCACCACAGTATAACTCAGCACCACCTTAGCACCAGCACAGCATCTCCTCAGCATCACTCAACAGCACCACCTCAGCATCAGTTCACCACTGCCAGCACAGCACCAACTCAGCATCAGCACAGCCCCACCACAGCATCAGTGCAGCACCACCTCAGCAGCCACTCAGTACCAATGCAGCACCACTTCAGCACCACCTCAGCACCAGTGAAGCATCACCTCAGCACCAGTGCAGCACCAACTCAGCATCACCTGAGCACCAGTTAAGTACTAGTAGCTGAACATTTGAACAAACTCCTGAGAGCCCTGAGAGGAATCCCTGATACAGAAGCCTTTCTTAAACAACCGAAAACTCATCTCTTCAAAGACTAAGTTGGATCCCCCTCCTTCTGCTCTGGGCCTTATCCGAGGCAATCTAGCAGTAGCTGCACGATTTACAAATCTCAACATTAATTCATTCACCAGCACAGCACCACCTGAGCACCACCAAAGCATTACTCAGCACCATCTCAGCATAACTCAGCACCCCCTCAGCACTACCTGAGCATCACCTACGCACAAGTACTCCATCACCTCATCACCACCTCAGTTGCATTCAGCACCACCACAGCACCAGCAAAGCATCAGTGCAGGACTATCTCAGCATCAGCACAGCACCACCTCCTCATCAGTGCTCCACCACCAGCGCAGCACCACCTCAGCACCATCACAGCACCACATCAACATTAGCCCACACCATCTCAGCATCAGCACAGTACCACCCCCGCATCAGTGCACCACCACCAGCGCAGCCCCACCTCCGCAGCAACTCAGCACCAATGCAGCACTTCAGCATCAGCACATCACCTCAGCAAGAGCGCAGCACCACCTGAGCACCAGCACAGCACCATCTCAGCATCACCACAGCACCACCTCTGCCTCAGTGCACCGACACCAGTGCAGCCCCACCTCATCACCAGCGCAGCGCCACCTCAGTACCAGCGCAACCCCACCTCAGCAGCAATTCCGCACCTATGCAGTATCACTTCAGAATCAGCGCAGCACCGCCTCATCATCAGCACAGTATCACCTCAGCACAGCACCAACTCAACATCACTCAGCACCACCTATGCACCAACTCAGCACCACCATGAGCCCCCGCGCAGCACCACTACTTCAGTATGACTCAGCACCGCCTCAAAATCACTCAGCACCACCTCAGTATCACTCAGCATCACCTGAGAAACACCACAGCACCACCTCAGCATCAGTACAGCACCATCTCAGCATCAGCACAGCACCACCTCATCAGTGCACCACCACCAGTGCAGCACCACCTCAGCACCAGTGCATCATCACCTCAACATTAGCATAGCACCACCTCGGCACCAGTGCACCACAACTAGTGCAGACCCACCTCAGCAGCAATTAAACATCAATGCACCCACTTCAGCATTAGCACAGCACCACCTGAGCACCAGTGCACCATCGCCTGAGCACCATCAAAGCATCGCTCAGCACCACCACAACACCACTCTTTACCACCTCAGCACCACTTCTGCACAAGCATACCATCACCTCAGTAGCACTCAGCACCACCTCAGAACCAGTGCAGCACTAACTCAGCATCAGTACAGCACCACCTCAGCATCAGCACAGCACCACCACAGCATCAGCAGAGCACCACCTCCTCATCAATGCACCACCACCAGTGCAGCACGAACTCGGCATCAGCATGGCACCACCACAGCACCAGCAAAGCACCACCTCAGGACCAGTGCAGCACTACAGCACAACACCATCTCAGCATCAATATAGCACCACCTCTGCATCAGTGCACCACAACCAGCGCAGCCCAACCTCAACACCGGCACAGCCCCACCTCAGCAGCAACTCAGCACAAACACATCACCACTTCAGCATCAGCACAGCACCACCTCAGCACCAACTCAGCACCACCTATGCACCAACTCAGCACCACCTGAGCACCAACTCAGCACCACCATGAGCACCTGCGCAGCACCACTACTTCAGCATGACTCAGCATCACTTCAAAATCACTTAGTACCACCTCAGTATCACTCAGCATCAACTGAGAAACACCACAGCATCAGTACAGCACCATCTCAGCATCAGCACAGCACCACCTCATCAGTGCACCAGCACCAGTGCAGCACCACCTCAGCACCAGCACAGCACCCCCTCAGCACCAGTGCAGCATCACCTCAACATTAGCACAGCACCACCTCTGCATCAGTGCACCACCACCAGTGCAGCCCCACCTCAGCAGCAACTTAGCACCAATGCAACCCCACTTCAGCATTAGCACAGTGTGGTACTTTGAAATTTGGGACCGCGTGGGAGACAGGGCCCTACCCCTGTCTATCCCGGTATTAGCGAACCGCGAATGGTCAATGCGGTATGTACAAGTGCTTTATATAACGTTTCATTGATAAATGCACCATGTATACGATATTATGTATTGACTTCGTGGGTTCCATCTTAGAGCGGTGGCCATCTTATGGTTGCCCTCACATAGGCTACATATTATGAAGCAAATACGGGCCTTTAGAGCACATGTGCCTTCCTTTGACTTCTCTGTGACCTGGGCAGCTTGGCTCCGCTGCCCCAGGTCAGTCCGGTCTCACGAGCTCCCCGTCCTACGGCCACCTGCGATTAGCATCAGGGTTTGACACACCATAAGCCTGTTCATCCCACACAAGCCTCCGGCTAATCTCTTTCACACCTGACTCTTCCTGCTTTATGGCTTGTTTTCCAAACAGGAGATGTTCGTGTTTATTGGGGCCTATTGATATCTGATGTGGGATCTGAGCCTTGCTGGGTAATTGTGGGCTGGCTAAACTGGAATGTGGGATGGTCATCATGACTCTGCCTTTTCGTTTGTAATGTATACATGTGAATGACCATGCCATAAAACAAGGAATGTGTGCCTGAAGCATGATATTTTGTATTTAAGGAGAAACCCGTTTCTGTAACTTTAAGCAGTCTCCTGAGAACATACACGCTGTTGTACTTCTCGGATACCTGTAGTTGGTCTGCAGCCAATAAACTGATCTTTGACTTCACCCAGAAGACTCTGTGTTTCTGTAGGTCTGAAACAGGAAAGAACCCGAAGTCTTAGGGTGTGTTCCCCTGCACCGCTGGGCTTTAAATTCCCAGTACTTCAGTTGGCGCCCAACTCGGGAAGATTTCAGCGGTACCGGTCCAAGCCAGAGGTTCGTGAGGAGCTTCGTGTGGAAATTCTGGAGGAAGGCCGCCACTTCATCGACCCCTGCATGTCGACGTGGTCCAAAAGTCTTTTCTGCGAGGTTCTCCGCGTCCCGACGGCTACGAAGGACTGCTGCCCTGATTAATCGCCCTGTTTTGGACCCTTGATGATTTTGGTAGAGCGAAACAATCGAGAGAGTCTTCTGGTGACGCCATTGATCATCGATATTCAGTTAAGTATAAGTGGAGCGTCTCCCAGTTTGTTTGGTATCCTACAGGATTTTTGGTATCCTTCGGGATCATTTCGATTTGGAGCTTGCAAGTCCCAAAGCGAGAGGACTCGTGTATTCACGAGACTATCGTAATCGATAATCCTTTGAAGTTTGAAACTAGACTAGTGAGCGAAGATGCCTGGTTCTAGTGTATTTGGAAGATTGTTTTGTTTGGGTTGTGGAAGGGATTTCCAGTTAGAGGATTCATGTCCGGTTCCTCCAATTGGAACTCCAACTTATGAGCTTTATGTAAAACATGGCGTGGGCCCCATTGCATATAATGAAGTATGGATCCGATACACCAGAAAGGACGGTGTTTTAAAATGGCCCCAAAATAGTAGTTTCGATACAGATATCTTAGATAATTTGGAAGTTAAATTGTTTAAAAAGAAAGCCCGGCCGGCGATGTTTCATTCTTTCCGCCTATGGCGAAAGGAAGCCAAACAGAAGGAAATTAAGCTAGCGAAAAGGAATAAGAGAGAAAGAGGTATGTCTGTGATGCAAGCAGCTGTGCAATTTAAAGATAATGAGGAGGAACAAATGAATAAACAGCTACATAGACAGCGCAAACTAGGGATCAATAAATGTTACCCTGTTTTGTCACCCCTTGTGCAAGATGAAACAAAAGAGAAAGAGAAAGATTCCCTAATGTCCCATTTGCTAAGTTCGCCACCCCCGTATGCGCAAAATGCCACAGCGCCTCCACAGCTTGTAAATGTGCAGCCTCCAGTAAATATGCCGCAAGCCTTCCCACAGCCGCCAGCTCCTCCTCAGTTGGCTCCTATCCCTGCAGTGCAGCCCTCTCAAGGGCCGCCAGTTGTGTTACCTATTGCCCCTGCGCTTCCTGCGACTTTGCCTAGTATGTCAGCTGCCGCCCCTGGCGCTCCTTCTTGCACTACCCCGGTACCTGTATCTGAATCCGCTTTTCTTCCCTCTGTCTATCCCCCCGTTTTCGCCTCAACTTCTCCTTCAGCACGACAACGACTAGCTAACGTAGTTACTAGTTTAATGTCGCCTCTCTTTGGGTCATCTAGTATGACTCCTGGTTTACAACGTAAGCAATTGCGTAGTCAGCTGCCTGGTCCTGACGAGAAAGAGGTGTTGGATAACCTGGCGTGTAGGTGGATTGGTTTCCCTTCACTCTATAATGTGGAATCAGTTGTTAACGTTTTCGACCAATGGGATGCCCCAAAACAGAGGTATGTCTTTGATAAAATGTGTGAATTCCTCTGTGAGGAATTGGAGGATAATGGTTCAAACCCAAACCCACAGGAATTGTGTCGAGTGCGATTTGATTTTGAAACAGGTACAATTGTGGGTCCCAATGTAGATAAAGCAGTTGCGATTTTACTGTCCTTCAGAAATGGCGATTGCCAGCAATCATTGTTTGAACAGGAATTCCCTGTGGGGAAAAAGGTAAAAGCGCGCCAGTATCCGATGCGTGAGGTTCCCCCAGTTTGGAGACCTGCTGATCCGAATGCTGCTCCACCTGTCTTAGCACATTTTCAGCGTGTTTGGGTACATGTCCCATGGAAGCGTTCTGAGGTGTTAGCGCTTAAGCAGACATTGCCTGACCCCCGTAAAAACCCTACAGGATATTATAAGGAGTTATCACAAACTGCAGAATCGTGTGTCATGAATCTGGCTGACATAGATATGTTGTTTGGGAATGTGGTTCCACAGCCTTTATGGGGATCCATCCGTAATACGGATCATGCTGCAGAACTAGGGGGCACATGGGCTAATATCATTGCTGCAGACGCTGGCCAAGTTGGTGGCGCGAAGCCTGACCCTTTAGTAGCAGACCTCCCTGGTAGAATTATTACATACATGAAAACTTTAATGCCCGCGATGCGCGTAAATTGGGATAAACTATCCGCATGTAAGCAGAAGAAAGATGAGACAGTGTCTGATTTCTTTACCAGGTTTGAAGAAACGTTTATCGACCACAGTGGTCAAGACATGAGTACTGAAGGTGGCCAACGGTTATTTGTGGATAAATTTGTGCAGAATCTACTTCCCGAGTTGTGTAAGAAATTAAAAGATTCAGAAAGTTCGTGGGCTGTTTCCTCCTCAGCGCAAATACTGGCTACTGCACAGTATTATGAAAATAGAGATAAAGATGAGAAGGATAGAACAGATAAGAAAATGAAAGAACTGAAAACAAAGGTGCTCTTGCAGCAGGCTTATCCGCCACGTGGAGGACAGAATAATTATAGGCAAACCCAAGGTATCTACCAGCAGCCCCAACAGTTTCAGAATAACCAGCAAATGAATGGGTATTATCAACCCCGCATCCCTGTAGGTCCCAATCAATGTTCATATTGCAGAGAGGAAGGTCATTTCAAGTATAGTTGTCCTAAATTAATGCAGCGTACTAGTAATGCGTATGGCGCAAGACGTAGAGGTGGTCAACAAGTTCCTAGAGGTAGAGGGCGTGGAAATGTTCCCCAAAACGCGCGTCCTCTTCCGCCTCAAAATACCATAAATAGCTTTGATCGGCAAGCCAATGCAACTGGTAATACAGCTCAGTACTATAATAATGACTATTATGCAGAGGACGACAATGTGTTAGGTAATGATTACTAGGACAGCCGTAGACAGAGAGAGGGAGTTGTTTCAGTGCCAGTGGATCAGAGCGGACCATATGTTAAAGTGACTACAGCGGGTGTAACAGAGCCCTTTCTGCTAGACACTGGTGCTGCAAAGAGTTCAATCATGCATTCAAAACTCCCTGGCACGCCTTTGTCTGGCGAAATGAATGTTTCAGTAGGTTTTTCTGGCGCCCCAGTTAGGAACCCGATTTCTAGTCCTATGTCACTTTCTGTTGGACCTTGTGAGCTAAAAGCACCCCTCATCCTAACGACAGGTTGTGGTTAAAATCTATTAGGATTGGATCTGTTAAAAAGATTGCATGCAACGCTATATTGTTCTCCCTCGGGAGTACAACTTACATTAGGTAAGAAGGTGATTTCCCCAATGTATTTGTCTAAGAATGCAATGCCGCCTGAATTGTCATCCCTTCCGGATATCCTTTGGGCTACTGGTCCCAATGATGTGGGTCTCCTGGAAATACCGCCATACGTGGTAACTTTAAAGACCAATGTCAGATTGCCACGCATTCCCCAGTATAAGATCTCCAATGAAGGTCAGAAAGCGTTGTTAGCCATTGTTAGCGGTTTGATTAAAAAGGGTGTAATTGAAGAGACAAGAGGCAACGTTTGCAATAGTCCTGTTTTACCTGTCTTAAAACGAACGGACCCTTCACAGCCACCTGTTTACAGATTTGTGATTGATCTTAGAGAGGTTAATAAGATTGTTGTGCCACAGTTTCCAGTTGTCCCTGATATAACTGCCTTGTTAACTATGATTCCAGCCTCCGCTGCATGGTTCTCAGTGATCGATTTAAAGAATGCTTTCTTTAGCATCCCAATTGCAGAGGAGAGCAGAGACATTTTTGGCTTCAGTTTAGGAGGTCGAAGCTTCCACTTTAAACGCGCTCCCCAGGGCTACTGTGAAAGTCCATCAATATACAGTCAAGCTTTGAAAGCGCAGCTTGATGCACTTGTTTTACCTAGTGGTGCTACCCTCATTCAGTACGTTGACGATTTACTAATCGCCGCGGATACTGAAAAGATTTGCAAAGAAGCTACATTGTCATTGTTAAGTCATTTGTCTGCCTATCATCATAAAGTGTCTCTCTCAAAGATGCAATATTGTCGACAAGAAGTGACCTACTTAGGTCATCTCTTATCGAAGGAGGGAAGGAAACTGACCCCAGAAAGAATTCAAGCTATTGCACAATTGAGTGTGCCAAGGACACAGAGAGAAGTGAGTGCTTTCTTGGGCATCACTTCATACTGTAGGCATTGAATACCTAATTTCTCTTTGCTGGCAAGACCTTTGTTAGCATTAACATGTAAAGACACACCGAATCCTATCCCATGGTCTGAAGAGTGTCAGAAACGTTTTTTGGAATTACGTAATGCATTGTGTTCAGCTCCTGTGTTGGGTACCCCTGACTACAGTAAGCCTTTTACATTGTATGTTCACGAAAAGAACGGTTGCGCATTATCAGTGTTGACACAGCCTTTTGGCAACAGACCGTGTCCATGCGCATATTTTTCGTCAACCTTGGACCCGGTAGCGAGGGCATTGCCAAGTTGTCTGAGAGCTACAGCCGCCGCAGCTATGTCTATTCGACAGTCTGCTGGCCTAGTGATAGATAATACATTGATTGTTATGGTTCCACATGCTGTGGACACATTGTTAAACAGGACCAAGACACAGCACTTAACTAGTGCGCGACTGTCAGGATATGAATTAACACTGTTAGCAAATGATATACACATAAAGAGATGCAACACGTTGAATCCAGCTACATTATTGCCAATACCAGCAGACCTAGATGAGATTGAGCAACACGATTGTCTGTTCAGAACAGAAGAAGAGACAAAAGGGAGAATAGATCTTAAAGATACTCCCCTGACTGAGTGTGATGGTACTTTATGGGTGGATGGTTCGTGTTTCAAGCTTCCAAATGGTGATACGACTGCTGCATATGCTATCACGACTTTGCACACGATTGTGGAAACTGCACGTGTGCCACATAATTCGGCCCAAGCAGCAGAATTAATTGCTCTTACAAGAGCATGCGTGTTGTCTGAAGGAATGAAAGTGAACATATATACGGATAGCCAGTACGCCTTTGGCGTGGCTCATAGTTTTGGGCGCCTATGGAAGGAACGTGGGTTCCTGACTTCGCATGGAGCTAAAATTCAGAATGGCAAGTTGGTGAATGATCTCCTTGAGTCACTGACCCTACTGTTACAAGTTGAGATTATGAAATGCAGTGCGCACAAGAAAATCACTGATGATGTTGGTCGTGGTAATGCGTTTGCTGATGAAATCGCGAAAGAAACAGCAAAAGATGTGAAGACTCGAATGTATGTTGCGGGCCCTGCAAGATGGGTTGGTGATGTTGGAATGTCTGAAAACACGATAGAGAGTGTGAAGTCCCTTCAAGCCGAAGCCACTGAGAAAGAATTGAGCAAGTGGAGAGAAAGTATTGGTAAATTGGATGAGAATGGTTGTTGGGTTGATTTGTCAGAACATCGGCGATGGTTGTTACCTGATGCATATGTGCTTCCAGTGGTTACTATGGCACATGGAATGGCACATATCAGTATGAAAGGAATCTGTAAGTTGTTGGCTCCAGTATGGCAGAATGCTGGAATTCCCAAGTGTGCAGAGAATGTAGTCAAGAATTGTATGGTATGTTTGAAATACAACCCTGGTAGAGGAACCCCAACTCCAGCTGGTCATTTCGCGCCTCCATCATATCCATTTGAAGTTTTGCAGCTAGATTTTATCCACATGGAAAGGCGCAACAACTTGAAATATGTATTGGTTGTTGTTTGCGCTTTTTCAGAAGCATATCCCGTAAAAGACAACACTGCTTTGTCCACAGCCAAAGCCCTTGTGAAGGAATTTTTTCCTAGGTTTGGAATGCCAAGAATGGTGTGGAGTGATAATGGGAGTGAATTTGTGGGTCGCGTGATGAAGAATGTGTGTGAGGGATTAGGGATTAAGCAGAAGTTTCACGCTGTAAATCACCCCCAATCAGCTGGATTAGTAGAGTGCTACAATGGCACTCTGAAGCTAAAACTAGCCAAAATCCAGGCGAGCTCCGGTCTTAAATGGCCTGACTCTCTGCCTTTAGCACTCCTATCCACAAGAATGACTGTGCATTCACGAGTGGGACTCAGTCCATATGAAATAATTTTTGGCTGCCCGGCCAATGTATGGGGTGTGCCAAGACCGACAAAATTCAGCGAAATCGAACATCCAGTACTGCTTGATTATTTGTCTGAATTGACGGCTAAATTGCGTGTTTTACACCAACAGGTGCATGATACTCTCCCCCAGGCCTCTGAAGCTCCAGGACACCCTATTGACCCTGGCACGTGGGTGCTCATCAAGAACTTCCAGCGAAAGAGCAACGATGAGCCCCGTTGGATTGGCCCTCACCTCGTACTTCTGTCTACAAGATCAGCGGTTCGAGTAAAGGGGAAAAAGAACTGGATTCACGGCGCCCACATCAAGAGGATCCCTTTGCCTCTACCATATGACCAGTGGGTCCAGGAGGGTATCGCTGACTCTGAAACAGACACTGTACCTCGTTTTGTACCAGTCAGTGATGCACGCGTAAGAGGCACAACTTCAGCACAACAGAGTGACGATATTTTGCAAGAAGCTGTGCCACCGTCAATTCGATTGGACACCACAGAGCCTGAACTCTTGTTTCAAGATCAGACAGTACCTGGCCGTCTCCGCTATAACTTGAGACCAAGGCCTATGGACAAATAAATATTCTTTTTTCCTCACCTTTTTGTTTTTGATATCATAGCTCTCCCATCTGAAGGACTTTCTTGATTTTTGTTTTTCGAACCACCATCCGGGTTCAGCCGCAGGGTCGCGGTGCCAAGACTTTGGGGTACAGGCCGAAGACGTCAGGTCAACGGTTCTGGTTGGTCTAGGGCGTTCCCTGGACCGACAGGCGTACTCCTTAGCAGAAGATACTCACCCGCCGCGAGCGGCACGATTAGAGGATGGAGTTTTTCAAGATGGAGAGACTCGCTGAGGAAATGAACTTTAAAGCAAAAATATGTAAAATAATGAAGAGCAAACGTTTTGTATTATTATGTCTGTTTATACTATGTAGTATGATAGTGTTTACCGTAGGATTTGTATTCTTCTCCTCTCAAGAGCCCATTGCACCCACTGTACAGCCTATACCTCCTCCTACTGTCTCCTCACACTCTTTTCACCCTCTGCCTGAACATGAACAAGCTAGACGATCAGAGTTTGTAAACAACTCGTTTATTCAGCTCCTGCACCAGCACCAGCTAGTCATGAATACAACCAATTGCTGGGTGTGTGGGTTGATGCCACATACCATTAACAAGGGTATTCCTTATCTAGTGCTGCCGTTTAGTTACAATGGATCATCATGGGCATTCCAGACCATGTTTCTTTTTGCATTAGATGCCTACTCCCCGCGACAACCGCGTTCCATCAGACCTAGCACAAATAATAAAGCTTTAATGAAAGGAGTTGCCGATATGAGCAGAGATATCGACGCATACTCATCTATTCCCAAAGATGAATTAAGAGCTTATGTAGGGTGGAACGCGACAGGGTATAGTATTAGTCTAGGTGAAAGGCAGCGGAAAATTTCATCCCCAATTTGGGTCGTACCCCACATAGGTCGGTTCTGTTTGCAAGGTAATGGTCAGAATCCTAGAGCTCAACTGGGGAGAAGTGACTGTACTGAAACGTACACTTTTCCATCACAGTTTTCCCCTGCGTTTTTGGTTGCCAAGGGTACATATTTTGTCTGCAATGACCGAGCATATACATGGTGCCCCCTGACTTCTCGGGCACATGTTATATTGCAAACTTGCTACCGCCGACATTTACTGCTGCCTCTGACTATCACAAGACCAGAGTTGTGAGAGGCGTGATTAGTAAGGAGGATACTGCCGGTCAGGAAGCGGGAGACTTCTTTTTGGGTTTCCTGCCGTTTTGGGGACCGATGGTCAATAGTAGGAACCTGAGACAACTGACCCGTGTGGTTGAATCCACTGTTAATGTTACGGCTGGTGCCCTTGGTAATTTGACAGCTGAGCTCCAAGCGGATCGCCTCATGACTTTGCAGAACCGCATGGTTCTAGACGTCATACTTGCAGACCGCGGTGGGGTATGTAAGGTTATCCAATCTAGCTGTTGCATTTTCATACCAGATAACGCTCCAACAGTTTATCAAGCCATCTCCAAACTACATAAAATATCTGAATCCATACACGTGGATAAAGGAGATTGGTCACTGGTGGGGTGGTTCTGGGAACTGATATCTGCCTGGGGTTGGAAGATTCTGATGGTCATTGGAATGATCTTAACCATCCTTTTCCTGTTCTGTCTGTGCATACAGTGTGCTCCTGCGATATGTGGCCTCTGTGCTACATTATGTGTAAGGAAACCTGTATCGAGGGACAAGCTAAGTAATAGGATGATGCTACAGCAACATCTCCATGACTTCGTGAATATTGACCTAGACTCGGACTGATGGGAGCATAGTTATTGCCTATGTAAGGGCAAAAGGAGGGTCTGTGGTACTTTGAAATTTGGGACCGTGAGGGAGACAGGGCCCTACCCCTGTCTATCCCGGTATTAGCGAACCGCGAATGGTCAATGCGGTATGTACAAGTGCTTTATATAACGTTTCATTGATAAATGCACCATGTATACGATATTATGCATTGACTTCGTGGGTTCCATCTTAGAGCGGTGGCCATCTTATGGTTGCCCTCACATAGGCTAAATATTATGAAGCAAATACGGGCCTTTAGAGCACATGTGCCTTCCTTTGACTTCTCTGTGACCTGGGCAGCTTGGCTCCGCTGCCCCAGGTCAGTCCGGTCTCACGAGCTCCCCGTCCTACGGCCACCTGCGATTAGCATCAGGGTTTGACACACCATAAAGCCTTTTCATCCCACACAAGCCTCCGGCTAATCTCTTTCACACCTGACTCTTCCTGCTTTATGGCTTGTTTTCCAAACAGGAGATGTTCGTGTTTATTGGGGCCTATTGATATCTGATGTGGGATCTGAGCCTTGCTGGGTAAATAATTGTGGGCTGGCTAAAATGGAATGTGGGATGGTCATCATGACTCTGCCTTTTCGTTTGTAATGTATACATGTGAATGACCATGCCATAAAACAAGGAATGTGTGCCTGAAGCATGATATTTTGTATTTAAGGAGAAACCCGTTTCTGTAACTTTAAGCAGTCTCCTGAGAACATACACGCTGTTGTACTTCTCGGATACCTGTAGTTGGTCTGCAGCCAATAAACTGATCTTTGACTTCACCCAGAAGACTCTGTGTTTCTGTAGGTCTGAAACAGGAAAGAACCCGAAGTCTTAGGGTGTGTTCCCCTGCACCGCTGGGCGTTAAATTCCCAGTACTTCAACAGCCACATCTGAGCACCAGTGCAGCATCACCTAAGCGCCAGCGCAGCACCATCTCAGCATCACTCAGAACCACCTGAGCACAAGCACAGCATCACCTTAGCACCACCAAAGCATCACTCAGCACCACCACAACACCACTCAGCACCAACTCAGCACCACTTCTGCACAAGCACACCATCACCTCAGTAACACTCAGCACCACCTGAGAACCAGTGCAGCATCAGCACAGCACCACCTGAGCACTACCACAGCACCAGCACAGCACCACCTCCTCATCAATGCACCACCACCAGTGTAACACCAACTTGGCATCAGCATGGCACTACCACAGCACCAGCAAAGCACCACCTCAGTGCCAGCGCAGCACTACAGCACAACACCATCTCAGCATCAATATAGCACCACCTCTGCATCAGTGCACCACCACCAGCGCAGCCCAACCTCAACACCAGCACAGCCCCACCTCAGCATCAACTCAGCACCAACTCAGCATCACCTGAGCACCAGCGCAGCACCACCTCAGCATGACACAGCAACACCACAACATCACTCAGCACCACCAAAGCATCACTTAGCACCACCACAGCATCATTCAGCACCACCTCAGCATCAACCAGCATCACCTCAGCATCAGCACAGCACCACCTGAGCACCACCTGAACATCAGCACAGCACCATTTCAGCATCAGCAGAGCACCACCTCCTCATCAGTGCATCACCACCAGTGCAGCACCAGCTCAGGATCAGCGTAACACCATCTCAGCACCAGTGCAGCACCACATCAACATCAGCCTACACCATCAGCACTGCACCACCTCCGCATCAGTGCACCACAACCAGCTCAGCCCCACCACAGCAGCAACTCAGCACCAATGCAGTACCACTACAGCATCAGTGCAGCACACCTCAGCATCAACACAGAATCACCTTAGCACAGCACCAACGCAGCACCATCAACTCAGCATGACTCAGCACCACCACAGCATCACTCAGCACCAGCTCAGCATCAGTCAGTGCCACCAAAGCATCACTCAGCCCCACCTCAGCACCAGAACAGTATCTCCTCATCATCACTCAACACCACCACAGGACCACCTCAGCATCAGCACAGCATCACCTCCTCATCAGTGCTCCACCACCAGTGCAGCTCCAACTCAGCATCAGCGCATCACCACCTCAGCACCAGTGAGTACCACCTAAACTTCCACCTCAACCTCAGTGCAGCACCATCTCATTATCAGCACAGCACCACCTCCACATCAGTGCACCACCGCTAGTGCTGTCCCACCTCAGCACCAGTAAAGCCCCATGTTAGAAATGGGGGTCTCTGGTTGGCAGTGGATGGCCACTGTCCAAGCAGGGACCCTTCTTTCTAAGTCAGAGTGAAGGGTTGCACCCTCTTGACAACCCCTGTTCCACCCTGTGATAACGTAGCACGAGCAGTTAGGCTAATCTCAGAGGCAGTGTGTAAAGCGTTGATGATCATACACAGTAAATACAGTGAGGAACACTACAAAGGGACATAACACTGGTAGTTATCAAAGAAAATAGTTATATTTATAGAGACTTATCACAAGACCAAATAATGAGGAAATCACAATACTGTACAAAAATAGTTGTCTGGATGCTGCAAAATAGTTCCAATGGGGAAGGTAAAGTTCAGTTCAGGACAGTGGTCTCTGCGACCCCCTCTTACTCACAGTTCTGAGATGTTGTCAAATAATCCACAAGAAATGTCGCTCCGGTGGGTTAGCGATGTTTTTCCTCACGCTCTGGTCACGGCCGCTCGCTTACGGGGGTTACGGACAATTTTGGGGCCCGCAACCGGGCAGGGCGATGATCAGGCCAGTGGGCCCTCAGCGGCAGCGATGCAGCGATTTTCCGGACGCTCCGCAGCTGTAGCGATGATTTTCGGACCGCAAACGTGCGGGCGATGATCAGACCAGTGGGCCCTCAGCGGCAGCAATGCGATGATTTTCCGGACGCTCCGCAGCTGTAGCGATGATTTTCGGGGCGCAAACGTGCGGGGCGATGATCAGGCCAGCAAGCCTTCAGCGGCAGCGATGCGATGATTTTCTTTACGCTATGTAGCTGTAGTGATGATTTTCGGGCCGCAAATGTGCGGGGCGATGATCAGGCCAGTGAGCCTTCAGCGGCAGCGATGCGATGATTTTCTTTACGCTATGTAGCTGTAGCGATACTTTTTAGGCCCGCAAACATGCGGGGCGATGATCAGGCCAGCGAGCTCTCAGCGGCAGCGATGCGATGATTTTCTTCACGCTACTCGGCTGCAGCGGCTCGCTAACAGGCCTTAGCGATGAAAATGAAGTCTACTGGTCCTGAGACTTCAGTCAGGGGGCTAGTTCTCTCTCTAGCCCTTGGGTGATTGCAGGTTCAAGATTAAAATGTTCTCTTACAGCTACTTTTCCCTCCTTTTTCCAGTCCAATGAAAACTACTGCAGGCCAATCCAGGGAACAGCACACAACACCAGGACAGTACTCTCCTGCAGCTTTCTTCAGTTCCACTGACAGAGGTTGGTCTTGAGATCCAGGGGCAATACCAATTGTAGGGGTTTCAGCACAGATATTTATACCCCAAAAGTCTTTGTTCTCAGAAGCTACAAGTCACTGAACCCAGCCAGAACCAGTTCTGCCCAGCCCTGGAGCACTTTGTTTACCAGGCTGCATCCTTCCTTTCAGAAAGAGGGGGTTTGCCCTCAGACGCACAGTGGGAGGTGGAGCCAGCATTCACCTTGCCAGGCACAGCCCTATTCAAGTGCAGGAGCTACCCCTCCCCTCACTCCAAGGCAGATCTCTCTATTCAACCTAGGTCTGACTCAGCCTGGCCTGTCCCTCAAAAACCAGACAGCCAATACACATAACAGCAGAGCACACTGGAAGGCTTAGGCCAGAAATTACCTACTTTCTAAAAGTGGTATTTTCAAACACAGAATATAAAAATTGCCTTCACTAAAAGATGTATTTTAATATTCTGAGCTCAGGCATACTAAATTCTTGTTTCTACCATGTTCTAAGTTAGGACTATAGAATGTAATAGCCAAAACCTCCCATTCAGGCTTATGGAGAACAGGTAGCCTTACAGTAGTGAAAAACGAAATTGGGTGTAATTCACTACCAGGACATGCTACACACATCAGAGCATGTCCTACCTTACACATACAATACACCCTACCATAGGGGTGGCTTTCATGATGCCAAGGGAAGGTTCAGGGGCTGGGAAGTGGGTGCACTTCACAGCCAAGCTGGCAGTTCTAGACTGCACACAGACACTGCAGTGGCAGGTCTGAGGCACACTTTACAAGCTGCTTCTGTGGGTGGCGCAAATCAGCGCTGCAGGCCCACCAGCAGCATTTGGGTTACCAGCCCTGGGCACACACAGGCCACATTACTAAGGACTAACAGGTAGGCCAAAAAAGCCAATCAGGGATACACCAATTCATATGTCATCTTTATACAGGGAGCATCCGCGCTGCGGCACTGAATGGCAGTGGCGCAGCGCCCAGAGCATCTATCACCAGAAAAACAGAGGAGGCACAGTGAAAAAATGGAAGGGAGACTCACGCCAATGGTGCCAGATCTAACACCCCACCTCAGCTCCAGTGCAACCGCACCTCAGAAGCAGATTAGCAACAACGCAACACCACTTCAGCATCAGTGCAGCACCACCTCAGCACAGCATCACCTCAACACATCACCAACTCAGCATTACCTGAGCCCCAACTCAGCACCTCCTGAGCACCAGTGCACCACCACCACCTCAGCATGACTCAGTACCACAACAGCATCACTCAGCACCACCTCAGCATCAGCACTGCACCATCTCAGCATCCGCACAGCACCACCTCCTCATCAGTGCACCACCACCAGTGTAGCACTAACTCAGCATTAGCGCAGCAGCACCTCAGCATCAGCACAGCACCAACTCAACATCAGAATCACTGAGCACCACCTCAGTATCATTCAGCATCGCCTGAGCATCATCTCTGCGCCAGCACACCTACAGCACACATAGAAAGCGAAAAAGGTCTCTCTGGATTGTTGTGCAGAAAGGTGTCCCTTCGTGCACAAAAACAATCCTGCTTACAGCCCAGGCTGCATTGCAGTGGCGCTAGACAGCACATTGTGCTTCAACGCAGGGAAAAGACAGGAATGTGCTGTATAATGATTTCTGCCCTTTCCCTGTCACGCAGGGCAGTGCAGCGCAGCATGGTGACGTGCTGTAGTGAGTTATTTTTTCATAAATATGCCCTAAAGTGGCTTTGGTATCATTGACTTAACCTCAGCAGGAAAAGTAAAATTGAGACATTAATGGCCCTTTTACATAGGGTTGTGTTTCTGAAGTAAATAAAACCTTTTTCCTAACGTTTCCGACTTTTATGCCATTAAAGATGTTTCACTACTGGTTTTCTTCTCAGTGACTTCCATTGCTCCGATTACATACTGGTATTTTGTATCTCCTCGTCCCATTCCTTATATCAAGAGCTGTGTCCACATCCTGTAGAAAGGCACCGGCTACCAACCTAAAAGGAAAAAAACAATCCCCACTCCCTTCACTTGACCCCATAAAGGATCAACTCTAGCCTGAAACTGTTTGATTTGATGTGATCATCGAGAAACCAAATAAATAAAAGATTTTTTTTAAAACCCTAGCCTGAAACCTCCTAAATTGGGGTTATTTCGAGGATGCGATGAAGAGGTAACGCTTTGCTTGCTAACTGGTAATCCCAATAGTTCTATTCTACTTGTCCCCTAACTGGTAACCCTCCTGCCCTCCATATTATATGCCTGGCTTTAATTGCGGTCGGTTGGTAGTCGACCCAGGTGATTTGTCAGTAGAGGTGGTTCTTTTTCAATGCATCAAGCACGGACACACCCGCGCCCGCAAATACATATGCACACATGGAAGTACACGGGGTTGCAAAGATAGATACGAAAACAGGCTTCGAGTCACATCCCATGCACAGATACAAACTCAAAAAACACACATGGGCACACAAATGTACACATACACAGTGATTTGGAAACAAGTAGAAGCAGATGGTGTGCTTGGCCGGGCTCCTGAACCAGAATGTGTTCCATACATTTCACAGCAGTTTGGGTACAAGCGGCTGCCAGCAAAAACAGAATTACACCTCGGATTACAGCGCAGGGAGCAGGAATGTTTCCTCAAACATTCGCTTTGTGAAGGAGCCAGTCAAAATAGGGAGAGAAAGTGAAGAAAAAAATACAAATGGAAAGAAATGTGATTCTTTTATAAGAGGGGGCGAACCAAGGGTGCAGTGCCTCTGAGCAGCGAGAGGGGGCAGTTGCAAGGTGGGGGAAATCCTTTTCTCTCACTAGGCCGACGTCCACTAAAACACCCTTTAGAGGGCAGTGAGAATGTGATGTAGGACCCTGGCTCTGGGTGAGAAAGAGGGCCTCTGTCTAAAGAAAGCACCACGAAGGCTCCAGCTTCACTGGTGCATCGGAGGCTGTGAATGCACAGACCGACGTATAGCTGGAAGCCAGTATATGCCCTCCGACTCCTGTCTTGCTCGCGTTGCACCCTTGGACGTGTAGCTCAATCAAACCTGCTCTTGACTAACGTTGTCTTAATCACACACCTGCTCTGACTGCCGCCCATTACCTCTTCAATCCTACCTCGTCCCGGTATTTTCTGAAATGAGGTAGTCACACCTCCTCGCAAGCACCACACTACTAAGCCAAAAATATTAAACGATATCTGCCCAACACTTCCCAGCAGCACAGTACCCCACCCCCATTCCCGCGACGCGACCTGGTCACCGGTGATAATGAAAAGGAAGGGGAGACGCGTTAGGGCCAGCATGTTTTTGGCTGCTTCCTGTCTAGCGCAACAATTCAGGCGAGCCGGGACCTTTCTTTTCTCGAAGGTGCAGACGGTTTAGTCCAAACACAGTTTCTTTCGCCAGCCACCAAGTAAACATGTTGGGAGCAGAGCTACTTGTCTATAAGCCAGTCAAGTATCCGCCTTCCTCCGAAAGAAGCAACTGTTTTGTTTGTTAGTGGTAAGCGCGTGTCCAAAATCAGAGGATGTCGAGGCGCCCCTGAGCCTAGAACCAAGTGCTGCAGGTTTAGAGTTAGCAGCAGCTTTAACCAGTAGGCCACCTCGTCTACCTATCGGTGCCTCCCACGAGTCCGTGTTTGTGAGGAACAGGCCTCCCTTTTTAAAAGCCGGTAGGGCTCAATTCGTTGGCGGAACTTCCTTGTTTCGTAGTCGTGCCCTACTTTTGGAAGGTATAAACGAGGCAATGGTCTTGGTTAAGCGGGTGCTGATGAAGGTGGTCGCCACCACAAGGGTAACCAACTGGCATGGGTGCAAATTCAGGATTGTGAGTGTAAAAATTCAGGACAAAAGGGTCAAAATTCAGGACAAAAATTCAGGACAGGAGGTCAAAATTCAGGACAAAACTTCGGGACAAAAGGTAAGTTTTACAGACACGTCAGAGGTGGTCGCGCAATAGTATATAAGTAAGTAAATAGACAACCACTTAAGTACAAGTCAAAAGAAGTTTATATTAGGTCGAGACAATCGTGCACTTCACAGTTTTTCAGTATGTCCGCTGCTTGCTGTCTTAGACGATTCAAAACTCGCATCTCCTCCAGCAGCTACATTAGTCACCAGACAATGGTAAACCACACCTGAATATAAGTGAGGTCGCTTTTATTGTTGATTGAATACTACTGGATATACAAGGAACTTTGCAGTGCCATCCCCCAGTAACAAAACCGCCCCCCCTTTCCAGCCTCCCAGAGTAACACCCGATGCCCGTTCTGGCCAGTCCAGCCTTGCTACCACCCTCCAATGATGCCCCTCATCTTCACATAGACCGTCTCTCATGTGTATTTAATTGTTTTTTTTGTGTTACTCATACCAAGTATGTAGGGCATTGTGTCGGAGTGCGCTACATCCCACATACATTATATAGAGACAATGACATATAAACATGAAAGTCAATGTATGGGAAATGTTACTTAAGATAATTGGTGCTACAACGTGTAATCATTATTTTAGCTATCATTCAGTCTTTCACCATTCATTCTGTCCTTCCATCTGTGTGCCCATCTATATCCAAACATATTCAACCATTTGCAA
This sequence comes from Triturus cristatus, assembly GCF_964204655.1. Lineage (NCBI taxonomy): Eukaryota > Metazoa > Chordata > Amphibia > Caudata > Salamandridae > Triturus > Triturus cristatus. Next base: position 78,341,279 of record NC_140586.1, on the reverse strand, counting down.
ACCAATCCACCATGTATCCTTCCATGCATCATTTCACTCATCCATCCCTCCATCCACCCTTTAACCCCATCCATCAGTACACTCATCCAGCCACTCTTACATTCATCCATCTATTCACTCATCCATCCAGTCATTTACCCTTTCACCCATCCAGCCATCCTTTCACTTACTCATCCATCCACCCAGTCACTTATCCTTCCATCCATTCACCCTTTCAGTGATTCATCCTCCCTTTCTCTCTCCATCCTCCTTTCACTTATCCATCCATCCATCCATCCACCCATCTACTCATCCATTCATGAATCCATCCATTGACCCTATTACTCATCCATCCACCCGTTCTCTCATTCATCCACCCTTTCACTTCACTCATCTATCCACCCTTTTGTCCATCTACCCCTTTTCACTCACTCATCAATTCTTACATCCACCCTTTCCCTCATCCATCCATCCACCCTTTCACTTATCAATTCATCAATGCATCCATCCTTTCACTCATCCATCCACCCACTCGCCCATCATCTACCCTTTCACTCATCCATCCATCCATCCTTTCACTCACCCATCCATCCTTTTACCCATTCACCTACCCTTCCACCCATACATCAATCTATTTACCTTTTCTCTCATCCATCCTTCCACTTACTCATCCATCCATCCATCCATCCTTTCTTTCATTATCTATCCATTTACCCTTCCATTCATCCATTCATCCCTTCACTAATCCATCCAGCCATTTACAGATTCCTTCACTTATTTATTCACCCACCTTTTCACATTATGAGCTGAACCTTTGTCTGCAGAGTTGCAGACAGAAGCGGCCCATCAAGAACTTCACCTCGCTGTAGTTCCTAAAGCAAGGGGTGGGGTGGGGTGGGGTGGGGGAGGCTTCACTATGCCCCTGCACATAGGCAATCTGAAAACTTAGAAGTCATGAGTCATGCTAATGTACAGTGCCAGGAGATGAGGTGACTGACATGGTGTTGTTCCCAGGGCTTTAAGTGGGGTAAAAATACTGGGGGGGTCTCTTCAAAGGGGGTGTTTGATGTAATTAAGGGCATGGCTTAAAACACCTAGGCTAAATATCTGTGCTTAACATAGTGTTCCGCCAGACTGGTATTATCAATCAATCATTTGTAGAGCGCACTAATCACCCGTGAGGGTCTCAAGGCGCTGATGGGCAGGGGGGGGGGAGGGAGGGGTGCGGCTACTGCTCGAACAGCTAGGTCTTGAGAAGTCTCCTGAAGGTCAGTAGGTCCTGGGTCTGTCGCAAATGTGTGGGGAGGGTGTTCCATGTCTCGGCAGCGAAGTAAGAAAAAGATCTGCCGCCGGTGGTTGTCCTGTGGATGCGTGGAACGGTGGCGAGGGCGTGGTCAGCGGAGCGAACCTGGCTGTTTGGGGTGTAGAAGGTGAGTCGTTTATTGAGGTATGCTGGGCCGGCGTTGCGGAGTGCTTTGTGAGCATGGGTGAGGAGCTTGAAGGTATGTTGTTTCTGTCATTGCATCCAGATATATAATACAGCAATTATCATTACACCAACAACAAGCTAGGAATATTGGCTTTGTCAATGGTTGTTAGGTGCTGAAAATAAAAAAGCAGCAACCATGGCTTTGTTGAATATAATATTGAAAATGCGTCAGTTCTAAAATAATGAGAACTATAACGCGTTCTTTTTTCCCTTTTTCCCTTCTTTATATAAACTGTTTTCTCATGTTGCAGCATTGGCGTTTTACCTTTTATCCATCTAACAGAATGCCCTGCTGTACACTGAGGGAGGAGGAGGCCACCACATGCTTTAACAGCCCAGACTGCCCTTTTGTCATTCTGTATATGGCAATTAGCCGGCATACAGAATGACAATGGACGGGGTGGGGCTGCTCTTGTCCTCTAGGAGGAGTGCGAGGCGGCCCCATCAGGGGGCTGTGGATTCTCGCAGGGGAGCAGTACTGCTCCCTGTAATGCCTATTATTATGGACAAAAATCGTCCGTTAAAGAGATCCTCACGGACAACGGACGTGAGGTCCAAATTAAGGACAGTCCGTGAAATTTACGGACGGTTGGTCATCCTAGCCACCACGATACCTTGCTAATTATGTGAGAACCACGCAGATGGGTAACACAAAATGATGGGGCATATGATGAGGAGCCCTCCAGTCTCCCATATCTCTCCGATATTCATTGTCCTAGAGCTGACTAGGGACCCCTGAAGGATTTGGGACCCCGAAAAGATTGGGGGCCGCCTGTGCAGCAGGGACAGCAGGGGTCTGCGTTGAGCTTCTGGGACCACGCTAATGAAGAAAACAGGGTTAAATCTAAAAGAAATATATAAGAAGAGATTCACTGTTTTATTTCTTATAATATGGATTGCTTACCTATTGCAGAGTTGGGATCCAAAGACCTGGTTCTAAAGCAGTTTTGTATGCCTGTCTAAGGCTCATCATTAAAATAAAAGTGATAACATTTCTAGTACTACATTCGTCACCTGGAGGTCCTACAATTTTTTGGTAAATGAGAGAATCTGTAAAAGTGTACTTATCACCTCTGATCTGTGCTTGCAATCAAGATGGAGCACATAAAACATTGAGCCAAAGGAGTCAATGAAAACAAGCCCTGGAGATGCAATCGGTCTCGCGTTTGGTTGAGTTAACGCTATTGGCATTGTAAATGACAATGTGTGTTCTGGCTGTTGTTAAGTGTAGGGGCATGAGCCTCTGACATATGATTGGTGTGCTGTAGTTTATTTGAAAAATGTAACTGTTACGTCCTAGGTCGGTTGTTGTTTTGTTTTAGATCGGTTTAAAGGAAATAGGGTGATGGGGCTTGCAAAGGGATTCCTTGGACGGACCATCGGTCATGCTACTTGTTTGGTATGTGAAACTGCCTAAGAGAAATGCAGCCTCGCTTTTGTAATGGACAGAAATCGCTCAAATGGGCGGACATACTTATATGAATCATGCACTTACTACACAATGAAAGTTTAAACTAGTAGCTCAAGTAGAATCTAAACGACCAAGATCACTCATGAAAGAGAAAAAAGGAAAGCGACCCTTGATCCTGCTCTCAGGCAGGTCACTCCTCTCGCCGCCGCAACAGCTCCACCTGTTGTGAGTGCCCCCCAGCTTGCTGCTGCTGCTGCTGGACGCGAGTTCGAGGCTCGCTCGCTGTGCCTGGTTTTGTATTGTTTCTTGACTGTTTTGCCACTTGTGTTTTCTTTCATGTCCTTTTCTACCTCCGGTGTTTTTCTGTGCCCTTTATTGGTTTTTGTATTGTTTTCTGGACTGTTTTTGCCATCCGTGTTTGCTTCTGTTTCCTTTCTCCCGCCTGTGATTTCTGTGCCCTGTTTTGCCCCCTGTTTCCCTCCGCCGTTCCTCTCCCATTTTTTCCCGCCGCTGCGTCCCTGCGGCCCTGCCCCCTGCTCGCCTATTCGCCGCCCCACTCCCGCCTCCCAGCTGCTCCTCCCTCCCACCTCCCCTTATATGGCGGCCACGCCGCTGGCGCGCCGAAGGCGCACCTAAGGCAAGCCCGTCTTCGCCCGTCCGCGCCTGGACTGCGCCCAGCGCCAGAACCCCTGGCCCCCGCGTACACCACAACACCCAATGCTCCTACGATGCCAGCACCCTCCACGCACTTTAAACCCTGGACGATCACACACCTGCTTCCTGGCAGCCCCGAAACGCTCGCAAGGACCCTTCGCCTGCCGGAACTGCAGCTTCACCAGCATCCGATCCGCAAATCCACCCACCGGGAAAGAACCCAACCACCCCAGATGCATCCTTCTCATCACCCGCTCCGCCTGCAAACACGCCGTTGAACTCTGGGACCTACTCGACTCAACCTCCCCAGACGTCGCCTTCCTGACGGAGACCTGGCTGAACCCCTCCGCGGCACCCGACATCGCCATAGCCATCCCGGAAGGCTACAAGATCACCCGCAGGGACTGCACCAACAGAGTAGGAGGAGGAATCGCCATCGTCCACAGGAACACTCTCAGACTCTTGACCAACACCGACGACACCCTCAGCACCGCCGAACGCCTGCACTTCCAGATCCACACCGATCCCAACACCACCCTCAGAGGAACCCTTGTCTACAGACTCCCTGGACCCCGAGCACAGTTCAGCGACTCCATCGCCGACTTCGTCAGCACGCACGCCCTTGCATCCATGGACTACATCCTTCTCGGGGACCTGAACTTCCATTTCGAGAACAACGACCGCAACTGCACCACCCTTATCGACAACCTTGCCAATATCGGACTCAGACAACTCGTCACAACACCCACCCACTCCGCCGGTCACACGCTTGACCCCATCATCTCCGCTAGCTCCCACGTCTCCTTCAACCGCACCACCGAACTCCACTGGACCGCCATCGCTGCATCCACTTCACCTTCCGGAAACCTACCACGCACCACCGCACCCAACAGATCCCCCGCCGCAGCTGGAGCAAAGTCAACGAAGACCAGCTAACCACCACCCTAGCCCAGAGCCCACCCTCCGACCCCACTGACCCAGCACCGCCGCCCGCAACCTCAGACAATGGATCGACAACTGCGCCAACACCCTCACCCCGTTCAAAAAATCCTCCAACAGACACACCAGCAAGAAAGCCAGCTGGTTCACTGAAGACCTCCAGGTCTCCAAGCAAACCTGCCGAAAGCTAGAGAAGAAATGGCACCCTGAACAGACACCGGATAGCTACGCAGCCCACAAGAACGCCACCCGCAGACACCACCACCTCATCAGATCCACCAAAAGGGCCTCCTTCAAAGACCGCCTAGACAACAATGCACACAACAGCAAAGAGCTCTTCAACATCGTGAAGGAACTCTCCAACCCCAGCTCCAACACCAACGACATCCCACCTTCATAAGACCTGTGCGACTCCCTAGCCACCTTCTTCCATCGCAAGATCGCTGACATCCACGACAGCTTCAATGCTACGACCGCCCCAACAACCACCGAGACCTCCATCCCCACGGCCACCACCCGCACCGACCCCCTGCTCACCTGGACCAACATAAACGACAACAACACCATCAAAATCATGAACACCATCCACTCCGGATCTCCATCAGACCCATGCCCACACCACATCTTCAACAAAGCCAGCACCACCATAGCACCCCATCTCCGGAAAGCCATCAACATCTCCTTCGAGACTACGACCTTCCCGGAGAGCTGGAAGCACGCTGAGATCAACACCTTACTCAAGAAACCCAAGGCTGACCCCAAGGACCTCAAGAACTTCCGGCCCATCTCCCTGCTCCCGTTTCCGGCGAAGGTCATCGAGAAGACCGTCAACAGACAACTGACCCGCTACTTTGAGGAGAACAGCATCCTGGACCCATCCCAGTCCAGGTTCCGCAGCAACCACAGCACCGAAACTGCCCTCATTGCCTCCACCGATGACATCAGGGCCTTGCTCGACAATGGAGACACCGCGGCCCTTATCCTCCTGGACCTGTCGGCCGCCTTCGACACTGTCTGCCACCGCACCCTATGCACACGCCTCCACGATGCTGAGATCCAAGACAAGGCTCTGGACTGGACCACCTCCTTCCTCTCCGACAGAACCCAGAGCGTCTGCCTCCCCCCTTTCTGCTCTGAAGCCACCGAGATCATCTGCGGCGTACCCCAGGGCTCATCCCTCAGCCCAACACTGTTCAACATCTACATGGCACCGCTCGCCCCCATCGCCCGACTCCATGACCTCAACATCATCTCCTACGCCGACGACACTCAGCTGATCCTCTCCCTCACCAAGGACACCCTCACCGCCAAAACCAACCTCCACGAAGGAATGAAAGCCATCGCTGATTGGATGAAGAACAGCCGACTGAAGCTAAACTCGGACAAGACAGAAGTCCTCATCCTCGGCTCCACCCCCTTGGCCTGGGACGACTCCTGGTGGCCGGCCGCACTGGGAACAGCTCCAACACCCACCGACCACGCACGCAACGTAGGGTTCATCCTCGACTCTACTCTCTCCACGACAAAGCAGGTCAACGCCGTCTCGTCCTCCTGCTTCAACACCTTCCACATGCTCCGCAAGATCTATAGGTGGATCCCCACCGAAACAAGAAGAGTGGTCACCCAGGCCCTCGTCAGCAGCAGGTTGGACTACGGAAACGCCCTCTAGGCAGGAGCCTCGGCCAAACTCCTGAAACGACTCCAGCGCATTCAAAACGCCTCTGCTCGCCTGATCCTCGACATCCCTAGCCGCAGCCACATCACACCCCACCTGAGAGACCTGCACTGGCTCCCTATCAACAAGAGGATCACCTTCAAGCTCCTCACCCACACACACAAGGCGCTCCACAACACCGGACCAGCATACATCAACAGACGACTCAGCTTCTACACCCCCAACCGCCAGCCCCGCACCGCCGACCGTGCCCTCGCCACAGTCCCCCGCATCCGAAGAGCGACCTCCGGCGGCAGATTGTTCTCCCACCTCGCCGCCAAGACCTGGAACACCCTCCCCATCCTGGACCTGCTAACCTTCAGAAGACTCCTCAAGACCTGGCTATTCGAGCAGTAGCAGCATCCCCCCCCTCAGCGCCTTGAGACCCTCACGGGTAAGTAGTGCGCTTTACAAATGTTCTGATTGATTGATTGATTGATTGACGTTTACATGGCGGTCAGGTGCCACATTCCTCCAGTCCAAGAGTTAATAAAGAAAATTCAAATTAATTTGACCAAATACTCTGCTGTCTGGTAGCTTCTGCCGTTTGACTCAGCTGGTCTGTATAAGGGAAAGTACACAGCTGCTAGCTGAAACATAGGCACAGAGGAAAGACTAAGGAAACAGATGTCTGCCTACACCTATATCATTAGCTAGCAAATACACAGCCATTTTGAATTTCAATGTAAAACAAGATAAACCATGGAGCGCGGAGTCCATGAAGCGGGCACGGTGCGCATCAATACAAAGCATGCAACAAATAGAAAGGGGCTGAAAATCAAGCACGGTGTCCCTGAAGCAGGGCGGTGCTCAGCTTCAAAGTAAAAAAAAAGTGTCCTGAAAAGCACAGCGTCTATGAAACAGGCGTCACATTGATCAAGATAAAGCATGCAAAAAATACAAAGGGGCTGAAACATGAAGCGTGGCGTCCATGAACGGGTTTCATGCTCAGCTTCAAAGTAAAACTAGCTGCAAAGTGCAAATGTATGACGTTACTACGCCATCCATTACCCCGCAGTAGGTTACAACGAGGACGTTACATCGTCCACGTTGTTACCACGCATTGCTTTACATCGCAAGTCGTTTTTACGACTTGCGCTAGATGGCGCGCTGGACTTAGGAATAGTATAAATTACTTTTCCTACTTCAGTTAGCGCAACAGCAGGGAATGTGTTGGATTTAAAATCCAACACATTCCCTGGTGTTGCGTGTCATCTAGCGCAAGTCGTTGAAACGACTTGCGATGTAATGCCATGCGTGGTAACAACGCAGACGATGCAACGTCCGCATTGTAACCTACCCACGTGGTATTACCAGCGTTGTAAACACTGTTTCCCACAATGTGCACATAACTACCAGGGAGGCGGGCGCTACCATTATACCGGGGATGTGGGCGCTACCATTGTATAGAGCACGGGGGAGGCCGTTTCAGCTTGTGTCATCTTACTCTGCACATGGTGGTGGATGTGTGAACCGAGTACATGTGAAATGATGGCAAAGCTCAAGTGCGTGCCAGGGAGAGGCGGGTGGTGGCGTTCAACTGCTTGAGACTCCAAGGATCTGTTCTGGATATCACCATACAGGCAGTGAGGGGCGGGAGGTATTGTTTTGGGAATTCATGGAGATTAAGTGAACTGCGAGTGGCGAGGAGAGAGCGGAAAAGACAAAGTAGTGCACTGAAGCAAAACATATGGCCCATAAAAGAAGGATCCATGTAGCTGGAGCATTCTCCGAGGCAGAACAAAACAGGCCAAAGGCGGGACAAATGTGTGCTATTAACCAACCAAAACAAAGAAATTTGTAAAGGCAGACAATAGAATTATTGGTAAGTGCTGGGCGTGTTCAATGCCCATAGACTGAATACCCCATCTCGAAGAAACAGCATGCACTGCCTAGGCGAGACCTAATATTGGATGCTTCTTCCACGCATCATAAAGCTTATCCAGGGCTTCTTTGTCAGTGCGATTAGACCGGTTGCAGGCCCTTGTGAAAACTTTCAACTGAACTTTGAGGAGATTATCCCTTCTTCAGGCTCTATAGTGTTTCAACAGTTGCAGGGTCATCCTCCTCCAGACTATTAGTAAATAAGGAGATTTGTAATCTTTTTAGTGACTAGAAGGATCCTGAAAAAAGCTGATTTTTCCTGTTTTTTGGCAAGACTTTATTGTTTAGTCATGTTTGAACTAGAGCTCCTGCATCAAAAATCTGGATTCTATGTTATCTAATCAGGCAAGACAATATTCTGTGATATCTGAGGCATATCAAGTGAAGTAAAGGGTTGAGGCTGCCCTTAAGAAGAGTTATACTAGTCTTAATTTGAGTACAAGAGTAGGGGTTTATGCTGTCTATGCTTCTGAATCTACTGTTAACGATTTTTTACACAGCTGCAACTGCTGCTTAGTCAGGTAAGGACTGATCCATTTTCTTGACAGGGATGGAATTGCAGGGAAACGTTATGTGTAATGTTACTTTTGAAATTCTGAAAGCTTTTGCTTTTTCCATTACCTCAAATCTTACAGCACAGCACCAAATATATTTAAGAGACTGTTGGACTTGGCCCTTTTTGCAGGGTCATCCCAGAACTTGTTTGCCTTCCTCCGGTATTTTTTCTGACCTGTCGTTGGTGGTTTTAGGACTCTGGGCACTTTATCACTGCTGTTCAGTGCTAAAGTGCATGTGCTCTCTGGTAAACTTGGTAAGATTGGTCTACACCTGTTTGGTGTATTTATTTACCTATCAGTCCCTTGTAAAGTGGTATCTCATATACCCAGAGCCAGTCAATTACATTCTACTGGTGGGCTTGCAGCGCTGTTTGCGCCATACACCAAAGTAGTCTTTCAAACCTGTCTCAAGCCTCTGCCATTGCAGGGCCTACGCATGCAGTTTACTGCCACTGTGACGTGGCACATGAAGTGGTTGCCATGACTGTGACTCCCCTTTCACTACAGATCGGTCACCCCTAAGGTAGGCTCTAGCAATGCCCTATGGTCATTGTGCGGTGTAGGTAAAAGGTAGGACATGTGCCTTAACTGTCCTGGTAGTGACAAACAGCCTATTTGGTTTCTCACTGCTGTAAGCCTGCCCTCTCATAGGATTCCCTGATATGTGCTTCAGTGGTAATTCCTGACATGTGAGGCGTAGCGTGATGAAGTTTGGTATGTTTGGAATAGTGGTGATAAATGCTGCATACTGGTGTTCACAGATTTATTGTCATTATTTTAGAAATGGCACTTTTAGAAGTGGGCATTTCTGTGTGCTATGTGTCTTTGTGCCTGCCTGTTGTGTATTGACTGTCTGGCCTTGGAGTGCCTGGGGCTGGGGAGGTGCTGTGGCTCCAGAGGGTCTGGGTGAGTCAGCGCTAGGCTGAATAGGCCTGATCTGCATTTGGAGTAGTGGGAGGAGTAGCACCTGAAACTGAATAGGGCTGTGCCTGCCTTCCACAATGACGGCTCTGCCCCCCTGTGGTGTGTCTGGGGCCAGGGACTACACTAACAATAGAGGTGGGTGTGCACGTGAAAAGATGTGTGCAAGTGCCCCCCAGAACTGGTTTGGACCAGGCACAGAGCCCTGTGCCAAGGGGAAGAACAATGACACGTGATATAATATTAGGGCTGTGACCCCATGTGGGTGTGCTTACTTGGGAATTGGATGAAGAGGACTGCTGGGCACCAGGAGGAACCGCCACAAAGGACTTCCCCTCTGCTAGAGGGTCCTGTGAGCAGGCCTGCCTGGGCCCAGCTCTGCCCTGGGTGACACGGGCTCAGCGCGTGGTACGTGCTGTATTTTCACCTTGCATTTCGAGATCGCGAGGAGAGCGCTGCCAGATCTCTATGTTGTAGACTGGCTGGGTGCTGCTGGGGCCACCGGTAGCGTGGGGAGCGCTGTGTTTTTAGCCCCTATTGTCGCGGAGCACGTGAAGGAGGGCGGTGCAGAGTTTGAGGCTGCCATCTCCTTGAGCCGACTTGTGCCCAGAGCAGCGTGTGGCCGTGCAGCGGGCGTTGGGCTGCATTTCCTGAGCTGAGATGTTGTGGAGACAACGCTCCGTATTCTGTGGCAGAGGGAGGAAGCGGCCAGGACGGGACACGGATACAGAACAGGAAGCCAGGCGTCTGTTGCCTGACTGTGGGCTGAGCTCCCCGCGGGAATGAGGCAGCTGACGAGTGCCCAACAAGAGGGAGCAGCGTCTCCTGGGCCCCAGAGATCGCGGGGGAGGCCCTGCAGCCCAAAGTGCGCCGCTGGGGAGAAAGCCACAGCGGAGCCCGTCCGGGTCCAGTTTCCTCACTAGGAAGTAGATGCAGTGGTCATACGGAGAGGGGGCACGGGAACCAGCCTTTTGGGAAAGGAGGGCTCCTACCATGCAGAAGCAGTGCAGGTGCCTCCCTCCTTTGCGCTCCAATATCGGGAGCATTGTTGTTTTGAGAAGCTTGGAGTGAGCCCTCGACGGAGGCCCCCGGGTCCCAAATGAGACAGGATTTCCCCAAGAGTTCTGTATTTTCTAAATGGAGGCAAAGGCGTAAGGTATCATATCGGCGGAGGCTGGTGGAAATTGGGGTTGGGGCGCAAGGCCCTGAGTGTTGGTTTATCCCCAAGGCAAAGTGAAATACTGCCCCATAGGCCCGATGGTCTCATTTAATTGAGATTACATTGCCTGGGCTGCATCCTAGATGTTCAGTAAAGGTGACCTGCATATGCCTGAGAGGGGCATGATGTGTTTATGAGATGTGCACTACTATAACTGTTTACTGGGGTGCACTACTGAGGATGTGTCTATGCATAATGTGCTTTGCTAAGTACCAGTTTTGTGTTTATGCCTAATGCTTCGTCCTAAGTGCAATATTACCAGTAGTTACTGGTTGTCTTCACTAACTGTGAGTTGTCATGCTATGACAGTGGCCCGATTGGCCATGTGGTGTATATAATCCCTGTAAAGTCATGCCAAGTGCCAGGTGGAACAGTGTCTATATCGGATTATGTTGTAAGATGTTTTGATACATAATACAAAGGCTATTTTTATATAACCTTGTGTGCAGTTTATTTTGTGGTATGTCTAGTGTGTCGCTGCTGTGTGAGTGTGTTGCGCAAACGCTTTACACATTGCCTCTGGGATAAGCCTGACTGCTCTGCCAAGCTACCAAGGGGGTCAGCAGGGGTTACCTTCAGTGTGTAACTCCCTTGCACTGACTTAACTGGATTTGAATGGGAATGCATGTTAGCCCAGCCTATGAAGAGGGCCACCCCCGCAAAGTTTTTATTGGCAGAACAGAAACGAGTTAGTTCTTAGACCAACATTATACTCTACCTATATTTTAACAGTTTAATCTTTAGTACTTTTTTATAGCAGTTTTTACTCACTGTTTACCATAGTATTATTGTCATTTGTTATGACTGATTCGAAACATGAAACTGTTTTAATTGATGATGGCTTGTAATGGTTTTAATTAACTGTACAATAAATATTACCTTACCTTACCCTTGCACTGACTGGAGTGGTGGTTTCTGCCTGGCTTAGGCACATGCTCTTACCAACCAAAAATCCCATTTCTAACAGAGACCATGCGAGAAAGTAAATTATTAGGGTGGTTTTGAGAACTCACACAGTCATAATGTCACTAATCTGTATCAGGTCTATATAGGTTTCTTTAAATCAAACCTTAGCTCAGCCCTGGGCAACTGTGGCACAAAGCAATCAGGGTTAACTCAAAGGAAAAGTGTAAAGCATTCATCAGTGCCGAAACAGTCAATAAGAAACACATCACAAATGAAATCCCACTCATCTCCCATTTTATAAACACAGAATACATTTTAAACTTTAAGTTTGGCACCAAAAAGACAAAAATCTGATTAAGAGAACCGGAGTTATGATTTTTGTAAGCATTTCATGAGTCACTGCTTTTCACCCCATAAATGTGTGGAAACTTTTTTAAAACTTAGTAAATCACTGCTTTTCACTCTTAGCAGTAGTCTATGGGTCTCAAACGCGAGTGTCTGGGTGAAAGTCAAAGTTTCAGGCCGACCACAATGGAAGTTGAGGTCAGATGCCAGCACCTGATTGATCCCGGTCAATATTTTACCTTCGCACCTTGAAACTTTTCTGCTCCTTTTTCTCGTTGACGGGGAAGTCAGCGGACCCATCTTCAGCTAGTGTCTGACCTTGGGTTCGACACTGATGGATCAGCTAAGTTCCAAGGTCTGGTGAAAGCCTTTACTCCCTATGTCATACCAGGCTCCCCACAAACCGGCAAGTAGCGGTAGTCTATTATCCTCAGACCCTGTGTTCAAAAACTGTTATCTTTGGCTAAAAAGTTGCAGTGCTGTTGTGAGAAAGAGTACATGCTAGCACTAGCCAAGGGTCCAGGAATTAAGAGGGACTGTTCAGGGGCTATTTTTTTTAGTCTCTCAGCTACACCAGCAGAGTCCAATTAATCAATAAATCAGGATTTGATTTGCGCAGCTGCTTCACCTGTGAGGGCGTTGAGGCTCTGTGGAGTCATGCTGCAGGAGCGCTACCTGTTCCTATTGGTTGAAAATCCTGGTCTTGAGGTCCATCCTGAACTTTTGGAGCGACTGTGAGGCTCTGAAGTGCAGTAAGTGGATGTTCCAGGTCTTAGCCACCAGGTGGGAGGAGCAGCCTCTGCTGTTTGCCCGGTAGATGTGCTGGGCAGCTGCTGAGGAGAGGGATCTGGTGGAAATTCACTTGTTTGTTGAGGTACGCCGGTCCATTGTTGTGTAGTGCCTTCCAAGCGTGGGTGAGCAGCTTGAACTGGCATCTCTATGCGACTGGTAGCCAATGCAGTTTCGTGAGGTGAGGGGAGATGTGCGTCTGTCTGGGAAGGTTGAGGATGAGTCTGGCTGCTGTTTCCTGGATGGTCTGGAGTTTCCTCATGAGTTGGGTGGTGAGTCCTACATAGAGGGAGTTGCCGCAGTCGAGTCTGGTGGTGACAAGAGCTTGTCAGAGCAAGTCCAGGACAAACTGGTCAGCTGGGCGCGTTGCAGGTGCAAGACATCTTTAGCCTGTGTCCCTTAAGCTTAACAGGAGGCCAGCCAGCTAGCCCTTGGAGTTCACTAACTGGGTCTTTGCACAAGTGGGAGCAGGTCCAGCCTTTGGAGGTCTCTCTCCATAGGGTCAACAGCAGAAGCAGCCCTTTTCTTTCTGAAGGCCTGTCTTGGTCCAGTAGGTGCAGCAGGTGCAGTTTTCCTTGGTACAGCCTGTCTTTCTAGGGTCCACAGGTTCAGCAGTTGCACTATTTATTGTGTGCGGTCTGAGCCCAGTAGTGTTCTGAGGCTGGAGGCCAGGTGTGCTACTTTTATGCCAATGTCAGATGTGTAGTTGGGAAGAGCTCACTAGCCAATGGTGCTGCAATTCCCTGAGGCAACCCTGCCTTCTTTTACATTATTACCTGTGGGGTTGGCACTAAACAATCCCGCCATGCATCTCTGAGCCCAAATCCAAGATGTTACAGCCCTTCTTCCCTGGAACCGATCTATGGACACACCCCTGTGATCACTATAATGAGCCATCCCCTCCAGGAAAACCACGTCTGCTAGGGATTTTCACCCTCATGGGAGTGCTATGTACCACTTAGCAGAGGGGCAGCCGATTGTCTTTGGTGACTACTGTTGAAGGTAATCAGAAGATGCTACTAGTAATTTGGAGCAAGAAAGTGGATACTCTCTAAAGTCACATTTGTATTTACATTTACCTTGAATCCGACTGCAGCATTGACTCAGGTTTAATGTAACAATTTGATACCATGGAGTACTAGGTTTGGTGGTCCCAAATGGAAGTTAGCATATGGGCTAGTGAAACTCTGTATCATCAAACTGGATCACCAGCTTTGCTACAGTGAAAACGACAATTTGGGTTTTTTATTATCAAGGTATGTAAAGTATAAAAGAAACATGTCCTCTTCTCTTTAATGCTTAGCACGCTGCCTTCTGGGCAGCTAAGGCCTTCCCTAGGGTTGACTTATAAATATGAAAAGGAAGGTTTTGACCTGGCAAATTTGTATCTAAATTCTCTACCAAGTCATCATTAATAAAACGCATTATCAATCAACAATGGGAATTACTCCAATCTGAACGGTCAATTTTAACACAAAAGCATCTTTGCACACCAACACACAAAAAATCTGAACAAGATGTTATCGTCAACCAAACCAGTCACATTTACATCCTTTAAAGGGATGAGGAAATGGCAGAATTGTATACATTGCAGTAATGTAATCGGAAGTAATACTGTATCTCACCCCATATCATGTCAATTTATCAAATTCAGACACACTTCAGACTGCGACACACAATATGTAATATGTGCCATCAAGTGTCCATGCAAATTTACATATGTAGGTAAAACAAAAAAGAAAGATAAAGGTATGAATAATAGAACATAAGAGCATGATAATGAATGAAAAAAATAATTCTTACTGCACATTGGTTGGATCATAACCAGAATATTCCACAGTTACTCGTTCTGTTCCTTGAAGTCATTAAACCCAATACTGAAGTTAATGCACAAAAAACTTGTCCCAAAGAGAAATGTTTTGGATAAAGCAGTTTGATACCCTTTTACCCCACAGTCTTAATAATAAACTTGTGATGGCATGTTTCTTGTAAGATTCGACAACGGGGTAAGGGACATTAATATGCATGTTTGCCATATCAGTTACCCTTTATGAATGTTATTCTTATGAATATTCTTTGTGTTTCTGCATGACAATTTGTATGTTGCTCACCAGCGTATATCACGGTTTATTTGGGCCACACAGCAATGGTATTTTTCTTGCAACTGAAGTTAGTTGGACTGTTCTATGTTTATACTTTAACATACCGGAGCTTGTGTTTGTTTCCATTTTGCATCATATGTTTAGCCGTTGCATTTTTTGGTTGTATGTCCATTTTTGCTTCTCTTAAACACGGTCTAAGTACAAGTAAAATACTTTCTCAGTCCGCATCATCTAACAGTTCACATCTTTGCACATATGCTCATAAGATAGTGTTTGAGTTCAAGTTTCAATTTCACTGTTATTCGTGCTTCACACGAGTTCTTGTTTTTCAAGTGGGCTATGTTTGAGTCTTTCTCTCACTTTTACTATTGTGCACATACTTAGTCACGTGACACCACTAACATCATGGCTTTGGCACTGCTGATTGATGCAGCCAAAGAGGCAAAGCAATACCTCTATTTCTATGCTTTATAGACTCTAGCACAGCATTTGATTATGTAGACCGTGCTAGATTATGACAGAAACTGGAAAAATGGGGGATACTGAGGGCCCTCCTAAACCAGTTGATTTTACTACACACGGCGACCTGGGTCAAAATCTAGCTGGGAGCCGGGACACACCTTTCTAGGCAAATTAACACCTTCAAAGGAATAAAACAAGGGTGTGTCTTAGCACTCCTGCTTTTTAACCTCTTTATGGCAGACCACCCACCACCCCAGGGACCTGGACAAAAGCATATTGCGTGCCCCGAAACTAGGAAAAATGTCCCTTTCCAACCTTTTATACGCAAATGACCTGGTGTTAATAAGTTAAACGCTAATTGGCTTGCAGCACCTCCTGAAGACCACTAACAACTTTTCGCAAGCCAATGCATTAAGCATCAACCTAAATAAAACAAAAATGATGACAGTAAATTACTCCAGGAAGAAAAAACTGAACTGATACCTGGATGGGCACCGCCTAGACTCGGCCACTGAATAAAACATACCTTGGAGTCTTACTAGACAGCGGAGGCTCATACAAACCTCAGCTACAGGCACTGCGCCGGAAGGGCACCACAACTTCTTTATCAATGTTGCCACTAAGGAAAGTTCTGCCAGATTTAAACCTAGATCCTCTATTACAGGTCATCTGAGCAAAACTACAACCAATGCTAACATGGGAGCGAATCAATGCAAGGGAGAGATGCAATCCACTGGACAAAATAATCACCAGCGCTTACAGAGCGATCTTTCATCTCCCAGCCTACGTGTCTCCTGCCCAAATTCGCTTAGAATTTGGTTTACAGAAGCAGTCAGTGGAAAGGAGGGGGCATACATAAAAAGCTGCCATAAGATTAGAGGAGCTAAGCCAGGAACATCAAATTCACATATCTGGAGCGAATTGACATGCCACAAAACTTCACTCGCTAGAGAGTACCTGCTTGATTCATTATCAAAACTGGGGCTAACTAGTCTATGGGCCACCTCTACAGCCCATCAGAGCTTCAAAAAGGTTGCAACAAATGCAACAAAAACTAAATCCATAATTGAAGACAAGGAAACCCTGGCTAAAAGGGCAAATGGCTGGCCAGTGATTAATGACTATAAAGTTCTTAAACCACAAACCTATTTAAGCACAGGTTTTAAAACGAAGACAAAAGAAAAAGTCTCAAGGCTACATTTTGGCATTTTACCAATCCTCACTCACCTACCCCCCTGGAAAAGGACATCAGGAGAGCATACTTGCTGCCTCTGTGGAAGTGAGGATCTTGTGCATGTCATCTGTATTTGCCCAAGTTAATGAACATTAGACACACCCTACTTCGTCCAACTTTTAAATAGAGCGGCATTAGAACTTGCATGCAGGCAGTGAAGATATGCTTCAGTTCAACTCCAACTCAACTAAACTGCTGACTTCCAAAGTTCTATGATATAGTGGAAAAGAGACTCATTCGCAAGTCCCAAAGTGAACAGTGATTGGCTAAATTGCACTAGTTATTCTACATCTTGATGGACTGCCACTTTAATCGGGCACGTTCAATTAGATATATTGATTGGCTAAATCGCACTGATTATGTTTACATCTTGATGCACCGGCATACCCGCTGACCTATTTTTAGCAAATACCCCCTTGTGACACCAGCTATTAACAAATAAATTAAGATGTTATGCAGCTCAGGGCCCCCCGGAGTCATGGAGATCAGTTACTATAGTTCCCATATTTAAAAAGGGTGATAGATCAGATCCCAAATGCTATCGACCTATTTCTTTAATCAATAGCACTTGCAAGATTATTGGGCAAGTATTACTGGAGAGATTGGAGACTTGGGTCACAGAAAAAGGGAAGTCCTCCGCTGTCCAGTATGGCTTCAGGAAGGGCCTGGGCACTGTAGAACAGTGCCTTAACCTGCACCTGGTCATTGGCAAATACATCATGGCTAAGTCAGGGTCCTTACACCTGGGGTTTATGGACCTGACATCTGCCTTTGATTGTGTGCACAGGGGGAAATTGTGGGCGAAAATGCTCCTTATGGGCATTGATCCCTCCATCGTCCATTTTTTAGCTGCAATGCATCAGGGTGTCATAGGTAGAGTACTCTACGGAGCAACTGGAGAGCTTACCCGACCCATAAAGATGGATTGTGGGGTCCGACAGGGATGCGTACTTGCTCCTTTCCTTTTCTGTTTAAATATAAATGACCTAGAAAGCCACATCAGAATTGGAAACGTAGATGCACCAACAATAGGCCACAGGACTTTACCAGCCCTGTTATATGCGGACGATTGTGTCCTAATGTCGAGAACCAGGGTGGGTTAACAAAGGCTTTTAATTAGTTTTAATGAATTCATGAGCGATCTTGGGTTAAAAACAAATGTTGCCAAATCACACGTCTTGGTAGCAGGAAAAGTTTCTTCTAAAATGAAAACTTTCTACATAAAGAATGAAATATTATGTCAGGTGCCAATTTTCACTTATTTGGGCGTTCTTTTTTAATGAAAAAACTCTTGGTCCCACCTAGTTAATGCCAGGATTGGGGGCTTCAATAAAAACATGGAGGCCATTTTTAGATTCACAAAAAAATTCGGTTCTCGCCCCATAAAAGTAATTATTGATATTTATAAAGCACGAACATGCGCCGTTACATTATACGGCGCTGGAGTCTGGGGTTGCTCAAACACGTTGGGCCTCCAAAGAGCTGAGAACTTAATGTTAAAACGTGTGCTGACATTACCTAAAAGCACCCCTGCCATTATGTGTCAAAATGAATTAGGTGTTACACCACTATCCTTTCATATGCAATTAGCACCATTGATGCTTTGGCGTAGCATCTGGGTAAAAGAGGAACCAGTCCTGAATCGTGACATAATTTTAGATTGTTTAAAATTGGATTATGTAAAAAAAATTCCATGGCTCTCTTACTTGCAAGAACAATTGGAGAAGTTGGGATTGCAGGATTGTTTTAACTGTCCCGGAAATATACCTGCAATTCCTAAGGCCAAGCTTAAAAGTGATTTTCTTTTACTTCTGAACCATGAAAGAGATAGCCAAGAGATGGTAAAAAAAAAGGGTCGTTGAGCACTCACTGTTATTTAGCTCCCCCCGAATTGAATCCTATCTTTCTTTTTATTTTAATCAAGCAAAGATGTTTTATCTGATCAGGTTCAGAATGGGTATTGCTCATTTACTGGTATCGTACCCACGTGATGCATATTGTGATGCCAAATTAATTCAATTTCTGCACAAAGCACTTTGCACTTTATGTTTTTTTGTAAATTTTATCTTAACCCCAGACACACTTTTTTAAAACCATTATTAAGATTTTTAAATATTAGAAAGTGTCAACCTGCATTATGTCATCTACTTCTTTTAAATAATGAATTCACCTGTCTTATGGTCTATAAGTATATCTCCGCTGCAGTTCGACTTCGTAATGTTGTCGGAAAATGAATTCCTGGGTATTATTCAAATTGGTTAAAAACTTAATATGTGTATTATTGTTAAAATAATGTTTTATTTGTTCTTTTATGGCTGTCATTAAGCCGAATAAAGATTTTTGACTGACTGGCTGACTGATGCACCGGCACTTTAATTTGGCATAATTCTCTGCGCCTAACAAGACATTAGTCTCGAGACCCGGGTGTGGTCCTCCCCTCATGCCGCATTATTAGTGAACTCCCTGTTAACAACTGTGCATTTTGGTGCAACCGCACATGGTGCATAAATAAAAAAAGATGGAAAAATGTTATGTGGTTTTAATGTAATGTTTATTTTTTTTTAATTGTGCGTTTTAATTAACTACTACTACTAGTCATGTAACACGTCGGTTTAAAAGCCGCTATCGGATTTTGGGCTATTTCTTTTATACTCTATGGCAGCGTGTTGTTCACGAGGCGACGTTCGCGTTCTCACTAAAGGTAACAAATTTTACTTACAGTGTGTACACAAGCTTAGTGGATTCTTGTCCTAATAGGCATTAGTTGTATTTTCTTAATGCGTTATTTGTTTATTTCTACAGCTTGGCTATTATTTAATACACCAGACCAGCTTTTGGACTTATGTGCATACTGGAACATTTGCATCACCTCATCACTTGCGATTCTGGTATTCCATTATTGAATTTCACTCAAGGGTTGAGCCATTGATTTTTGTCTCATGTACACTTAGCAATTGCTGTTTCTAAATCGTGACCAATTCACTGTAGGTCGAGTTTTTCAACACTCGCAACTGCACCTGTTTATCGCCGAAGGCGGCCAACCAAACCATCAGACGCACTTACAGAGTGCTCACCACTCCTCCCCCTGCTCTGTCCAGCCCCCGCATTGCTTTATTATCATTTTTGTTCCTTTTTGAACTGCTCAGAAAGCAGGGGGTAGACCCTCCTTTGCCTTAATGGAGGAACCGCCGCGGCTTTAAATTTATATACTCAGCATCTAATCTAAAGAAATTGGGGCATATCAACAAGGGCTTTATCTCTGCTTTTTTGGCTTTAAAGCACATTCACGGACAATCTATACGCCAGTGGCATAGGCCGGGCATTGGGACGGGCGACACGCTTACGCCAGGGGAGCAGCTGGTGGATTGTTACTGTCGAATGGAAGGCAGGCTGGTGGAGGCTTAAAGAGACAACAGCAGGGCGAAGAGAGCAAGGAGAATGAAGGGATTAATGGTGCAGGAGAGGACTGCCGCCCCCCTGTAACCGTCCAAGACAGGTAAAAAGCCTCTAGACGTGCATGGGGTGTTGGGTCTGAATTGCGGGCAGACGGCTGTGAGTTCATCCTGTTGCTTACGTTGAACACATCCCTTCCTGTTGGCCAGTTGAGGGAGGCTTTGGGAACTCATCTGTAAGAGACCTTACACACCTCTTGAGGTAGGAGACAACCTCTTTCCCCATTCTCTTAAAAGACGTTTTCGGACCCATTCTGGATGGGCCACCAATCGTTTACCAAAGTCAGGATCATTTCACTCGTGGGCGACACGCCACCCCCACTCTTTAGGATGAAGCTTCATCTAAAAACAGCAGAGTGGACAGAGGCCCCTCTCATTCCCAAGAAACAGGCGCCCCTCTCATCAGTGGAAATAAACGCTTATATCTGTAGTGATCCGAGGCCCCTCTCTTATGCTAAAGGGAGAGTAGCCCCAACACCTGCAAAGGGCAGTCACTTCATCAGCAGGAGGCAACAATCCAGCCCACTTTTTTGCTAGGGGCAGAGTTGTCCCATCAAACGTTTAAGCGGCAGAGTGCCACCACAATATGTAAGGGCTACCAGACACTCCATCTGCTAGAGGGTTAGAGCCCACACACAGCTGCAGTGAGCAGAGTGAACCCCTCCTGTCTTCCAGGGGCTGCCTTTCCATCTGCTAGAGGCATGCCTCCCCCCCCCCCATCTTCAAAAGGCAGAGAGGTGCCAAGTCTCTTCTTGTCCCCAAGGACAGGGGTCAGGGCCCCGTCTCGTCCACAGGGGCCGGGTCACCCCTTCTTGGATCTGCAGGGGACATATCCCTCCCTCACATCTGCATGGCATAGTCGCCATATCTTTCAGTTGCAGTGCATCCTTCTTTCTAAGAGGCAAATCGATTGTCTCCCCTATCATTGTGCGGAGTTAAAGAGGATGTTCCTCCCACCCCCATTATGTGAAGGACAGAGTACTTTCCCTATCTCCAATGGGCCAAGTTGCATCCTCCTTGCTGTCCTCTTCAAAAGGCATTGTTATACAGTCCCTGCCCGGCTCAGTGATCAGGGTTGTATCTTTCCAGATCTGACTGTCCATGCCCTCATTGTCAAGGGACAGAACTGTATCTATCATCCCTTATCATTAAGGGACAGAGTCCTCATCCCCACCACCGTCCAAATCCTCAAGGGGCAGTAGTATCCCCTCATTGTTTAAATGTGGGGTTGTATTCTGCCCCCACTCCAAATCGACATGGTAAAGTTGTATACCTCCCCTAAATCTTCAAGAGCCTTTCCCCTTTTATGATCACATTCACCTGATAAAACCTGAACTTCTTTATCTGTTTATATTATTTAAGCCCTATTTATGCCAAATCAGCTCCATGCTGGTCCAGTGGAAAGGTAGAATGGCCAGGCTTGGAAAGTGACCTCTGGGGTCTCGTTTTTAACTTAATAAACATCCTTGTTTGCATCTTTTCTCCTGTGCATTCTGTTAGCCTTTTATGGTAACAAGCTGCCGGCTGTATTACTTTCAGGTATGTTAGACTAAATGTTTTACATTTGGGAAGATTGATGTTGAATCCTTGATAAACTCTGAGTTCAGGTAGACATGGTCTACCTCAGTTCCTTCTTTGTTGCTAAGCTGCTTCCAACCCTTTCCGCACCCATCAGAACACCCAGGAAAGTGTGATCCTCAACAAATAGATGCAGCACGCATTTATTTCTGAGCTTCCAGGGATGCTTATGTTTCAATATCTCATTTCCATCAGACATGCTTTCTTAAACCCACTACATGTTGATTGGAATCCCTTCTCGTATACATCTCGATCCTATGGTCAACCCTGTGAAGTACTGGGTATTTTAGACCCAGCGGTGCAGGGGCACACACCCTATGACTTCGGGGTTTCACCCTGTTCCGGACCTACAGAAACACAGAGTCTTCTGGGTGAAGTCAAAGAATCGTTTATTGGCTGCAGACCAATGACAGATATCCTAGAAGTACAACAGCGTGTATGTTCTCAGGAGACTGCTGAAAATCATAGGAACGGACTTCTCCTTAAGTACAAAATATCATGCTCCAGGTATACATTCCTTGGTTTACGATATGGTCATATAAAGGTATACATTACAAACGAAAAAGCAGAGTCATGATGACCATCCCACATTCCAGTTCGGCCAGCCCACAATGATTTACACAGGAAGGTTCAGATCCCATGTTTGAAGTAAATAGACCCCCCAATAAACATGAGCATCTCCTGTTTTGGGAAACAAGTCATAAAGCAAGAACAAGCAGGTGTGGAAGAGATGAGCCGGGGGATTGTGTAGAATGAAAGGGTTTTATGACGGGTCAAGCCCTGATACGAATCACAGGTGGAAGGAGGAAGGGGAGCCCGTGAGACCGGTTTGACCCGGGGCAGCAGAGCCAGCTGCCCAGGTCACAGAGAAGTCAGAGGGAAAGCCCGTGTACTGTGAGGCCCGTATTAACTCCATCATAGCCTATGTGAGGGCAATGACAAGATGGCCACTGCTTCCAAAATGGAACCCGCGTAGTTAAGCAGAATACGTGTACACAGTGCATTCGTAGCTGGAACGGCACATAAAGCACTCGTACGTGCCGCATTTACCATTTGCGGTTCGCTAATACCAAAATAGACAGAGGTAGGGCCCTGTCCCCTACGCGGTTCCGAATACCAAAGTACGACAGACCCTCCTTTTGCCCTTACATAGGCAATCACTATACTCATCTTAATCCGAGTCTAGGTCAATGTTCACGAAGTCATGGAGATGTTGCTGTAGCATCATCCTATTACTTAGCTCGTCCCTCGATACAGGTTTCCTTACACATAAGGTAGCACAGAGGCCACATATCGCAGGAGCACACTGTATGCATAGACAGAACAGGAAAAGAATGGCTAAGATCATTCCAATGACCATCAGAACTTTCCAACCCCAGGCAGATATCAATTCCCAGAACCATCCCATCAGTGACCAATCTCCCTTATCCACGTGTATGGCTTCAGATATTTTATGGAGTTTGGAGATGGCTTGATACACTGTTGGAGCATTATCTGGTATGAAAATGCAGCAACTGGATTGGATGACCTTGCATACCCCACCGCGGTCTGCAAGAATAACGTCTAGGACCATGCGGTTCTGCAAAGTCATAAGGCGATCCGCTTGGAGCTCAGCTGTCAAATTACTAAGGGCACCAGCCGTTACATTGACGGTGGATTCAACCACACGAGTCAGCTGTCTCAGGTTCCTACTATTGACCATAGGTCCCCAAAACGGCAGGAAACCCAGGAAAAAGTCTCCTGCTTCCTGACCGGCAGTGTCCTCCTTACTAATCACGCCTCTCACAACTCTGGTCTTGTGATAGTCAGAGGCGGCAGTAAATGTCGGCGGTAGCAAGTTCGCAATATAACATGTGCCCGAGAAATCAGGGGGCAACCATGTATATGCTCGGTCATGACAGATGAAATATGTGCCCTTAGCAGCCAAAAACGCTGGGGAAAACTGTGACGGGAAAGTGTACGTTTCAGTACAGTCACTTCTTCCCAGTTGAGCCCTAGGGTTCTGACCATTACCCTGTAAGCAGAACCGACCCAGGTGGGGTACGACCCAGATTGGAGATGAGATTTTTCGCTGTCTTTCACCCAGACTAATACTATACCCCGTCGCGTTCCATCCTACATAAGGTCTCAGCTCTTCTTTGGGAATGGACGAGTATGCATTAATATCCCTACTCATATCGGCAACTCCTTTCATCAAAGCCTTATTATTGGTGATGGGTCTGATGGAACGCGGTGGGCGAGGGGAGTATGTATCTAGGGCATAGAGAAACATGGTTTGGAATGCCCATGACGATCCATTGTAACTGTACGGTAGCACCAGGTAGGGAATACCCTTGTTAGTGGTATGGGGCATTAACCCACAGACCCAGCAATTGGTCGTATTCATTACCAGTTGGTGCTGGTGCAAGAGTTGGATAAACGAGTTATTTACGAACTCTGATCGTCGGGTCTGTTCGTGCTCAGGCAAAGGGTGAAAAGAGTGAGAGGAGGCAGTAGAAAGAGATATAGGCTGTTGAGTGGGTGCAATGGGTTTTGGAGCAAAGGAAAACACACATCCTACAATAAACATCATGATACTACACAGTGTAACAAAGCACAAAAAGACAAAACATTTACTTTTTACAATTCTACACATCTTTGTTTGAGAGTTCATTTCCTCAATCGGTCTCTCCATCCTACAAAACTCCATCCTCTACTCGGGCCGCTCGCGGTGGATGAGTTTCTTCTGCTAAGGAGTACGCCTGTCAGTCCAGGGAAACGCCCTAGACCAACCAGAACCGTTGACCTTGCGTCTTCGGCCTGTACCCCAAAGTCTTGGCACCGCGACCCTGCGGCAGAACCCGGATGGTGGTTCGAAAAACAAAAATCAAGAAAGTCCTTCAGATGGGAGAGCAAAAAATGTCAAAAAGGAAAAAATGAGGAAATCTTTATTTGTCCATGGGCCTAGGTCTCAAGTTATAGCGGAGACGGCCAGGTGCTGTTTGGTCTTGAAACAAAAGTTCAGGCTCAGTGGTGTCCAGTCGATTTGATGGCGGCACAGCTTCCTGCAGAATATTGTCACTCTCTTGGACTGAAGCTGTGTCTCTTAAGCGGGCGTCACTGAATGGTACAAAGCGAGGTACAATGTCTGTCTCTGAGTCGGCGATACCCTCGTTGACCCACTGGTCATATGGCAGAGGCAAGGGAACTACCTTGCAGTGAGTACCATGAATCCAGTGCTTCTTCCCTTTCACTCGCACTGCTGATCTTGTCGAAAGAAGAACAAGATGGGGGCCGATCCAGCGAGGTTCGTCGTTGCCCTTACGCTGGAAATTCCGGACCAGGACCCACGAGCCAGGGTTGATGGGGTGTCCAGGAGGTTCAGAGGCTTGGGGAAGAGTATCATGTACCTGTTGGTGCAAAACACGCAGTTTAACAGTCAAATCATACAGGTAATCGAGCAGTACTGGATGCTCTATTTCACTGAACTTCGTAGGCCTTGGCACACCCCATACGTTGGCCGGGCGGCCAAAGACTACTTCATAAGGACTAAGTCCCACTCGTGAGTGTATCGTCATTCTGGTGGACAAGAGTGCTAGAGGCAGAGCGTCAGGCCATTTAAGACCAGTGCTCGCCTGGATTTTGGCCAACTTGAGCTTTAAGGTTCCATTGTAGCGTTCAACTAGTCCAGCTGATTGGGGGTGATTTGCAGCGTGGAATTTCTGCCTTATGCCTAAACCTTCACATACATTCTTCATCACTTTACCCACAAACTCACTTCCATTATCACACCACACCATTCTCGGCATTCCAAACCTGGGGAAAAACTCCTTCACAAGGGCTTTGGCTGTGGATAGGGCAGTGTTATCTTTCAGAGGATAAGCCTCTACCCATTTTGAGAAAGCACAAACAACCACTAGTACATATTTCAGGTTGTTGCATCTTTCCATGTGAATAAAGTCCAGCTGCAAAACTTCGAATGGACATGATGGGGGTGCAAAGTGACCGGCCGGAGTTGGGGTTCCCCTACCAGGGTTGTACTTCAAGCATACTATGCAATTCTTGACCACATTCTCTGCACACTTGGGAATCCCAACATTCTGCCATACTGGAGCCAACAACTTACAAATACCTTTCGTACTGATATGCGCCATTCCATGTGCCATAGTAACCACTGGAAGCACGTATGCATCAGGCAACAACCATCGCCTATGTTCTGTCAGGTCAATCCAACAACCGTTCTCATCCAACTTACCCATACTCTCTCTCGACTTGCTTAACTCTTCTTCTGTAGCTTCAGCCTGAAGCGACTTCACACTCTCTATTGTGTTCTCACACATTCCCACATCATTAACCCATCTTGCGGGGCCTGTAACATACATTCTAGTCTTCACATTCTGTGCTGTTTCTCTCGCGGTCTCATCAGCAAACGCATTCCCACGTCCAACATCATCTGTGACTTTCCTATGCGCACTGCATTTCATGATCGCAACTTGCAAAGGTAGGGTCAGTGACTCAAGGAGATCATTCACCAACTTGCCATTCTGAATTTTAGCTCCATGCGACGTCAGGAACCCACGCTCTTTCCACAAACGCCCAAAATTATGAGCCACGCCAAAGGCGTACTGGCTATCTGTGTATATGTTCACTCTCATTCCTTCAGACAACACACATGCTCTCGTGAGGGCGATCAATTCTGCTGCTTGGGCCGAATTATGTGGCACTCGTGCAGTTTCCACGACCGTATGTAAAGTCGTGATAGCATATGCAGCAGTCGTGTCACCATTAGGGAGCTTGAAACATGACCCATCTACCCATAAAGTGCCATCACATTCAGTCAGGGGAGTATCTTTGAGATCTACTCTCCCTTTCGTCTCTTCTTCTGTCCTGAACAGACAGTCATGTTGCTCAATCTCATCTGAGTCTGCTGGAATCGGCAATAATGTGGCTGGATTCAGCGTATTGCATCTTTTTATGTGTATGTGATTCGCTAACAGTGTGAGTTCATACCCTGATAATCGCGCACTAGTCAAGTGTTGTGTCTTGGTTCTATTTAATAATGTGTCTACAGCGTGTGGAACCATGACAATCAATGTGTTGTCCATTACCAGACCAGCAGATTGTCGGATAGACATCGCTGCAGCAGCTGTCGCTCTCAGACAGCTTGGCAATGCCCTCGCTACAGGGTCCAAGGTGGATGAAAAATACGCGCATGGGCGCGGTCTGTCGCCAAAAGGCTGTGTTAACACTGACAACGCACATCCATCTTTCTCGTGAACATACAATGTAAAAGGCTTGCTATAGTCAGGGGTGCCCAACACAGGTGCTGAACACAACGCATTGCGCAATTCCACAAAACTTTTCTGGCACTCTTCAGACCATGGGATAGGATTCGGTGTGTCTTTGCATGTTAATGCTAATAAAGGTTTTGCCAACAAAGAAAAACTAGGGATCCAATGCCTACAGTATGAGGTGATTCCTAAGAAAGCACGCACTTCTCTCTGTGTCTTTGGCACACTCAACTGTGCAATGGCTTGAATTCTTTCTGGGGTCAGTCTCCTTCCCTCCTTCGATAAGAGATGACCTAAGTAGGTCACTTCTTGTCGACAATATTGCAGCTTAGAGAGAGACACTTTGTGATGGTAAGCGGATAAATGGCGCAACAGTGACAATGTGGCTTCTTTACAGATCTTTTCAGTATCCGCAGCGATCAGTAAATCGTCCACGTACTGGATCAGGATAGCGCCACTAGGTAAAACAAGTGCATCAAGCTGCGCTTTCAAAGCTTGACTGTATATGGATGGACTCTCGCAGTAGCCTTGGGGAGCGCGTTTGAAGCGAAAGCTTCGGCCTCCCAGACTAAAACCAAAAATGTCTCTGCTCTCTTCTGCAATTGGGATACTAAAGAAAGCATTCTTTAAATCGATCACTGAAAACCATGCAGCAGAGGCTGGAATCATCGTTAACAAGGCAGTTATATCAGGGACAACCGGAAACTGAGGCACAACAATCTTATTAACCTCTCTAAGATCAATCACAAATCTGTAAACAGGTGGCTGTGAAGGGTCCGTTCGTTTTAAGACAGGTAAAATCGGACTATTGCAAACGTTGCCTCTTGTTTCTTCAATCACACCCTTATTAATCAAGTCGCTGACAATGTCTAACAATGCTTTCTGGCCTTCATTAGAGATCTTGTACTGGGAAATACGTGGCAGTCTGACATTAGCCTTCAGAGTCACCACATATGGTGGTATTTCCAAGAGGCCCACATCATTGGGACCAGTAGCCCAAAGGGCATCCGGAAGGGATGACAATTCAGGTGGCATCGTGTTTTTAGACAAATACATTGGAGAAACCACTTGCTTGCCTAATGTAAGTTGTACTCCTGAAGGAGAACAATACAGTGTAGCGTGCAATCTTTTCAACAAATCTAATCCCAGCAAATTCTCACCACAACCTGTTGTCAGGATCAGGGGCGCTTTCAGCTCGCAAGGTCCAACAGAAAGTGACATGGGACTGGAAATCGGGTTCCTAACTGGGGCGCCAGAAAAACCTACTGAAACATTTATATCGCCAGACAAAGGTGCGCCAGGGAGTTTGGAATGCATGATTGAACTCTTTGCAGCACCAGTGTCTAGCAGGAAAGGCTCCGTTACATTTGCTGTAGTCACCTCAACATACGGTCCACTCTGATCCACTGGCACTGAAACAACTCCCTCTCTCTGTCTATGGCTATCCTAGTAATCATTATTCTCTGCATCACCATCTTCTGCATAATAATCATTATTGTAATACTGAGCCGTATTACTAGTCGCATTAGCTTGCTGATCAAAGCTATTAATGGCGCTTTGGGGCGGAAGAGGACGCGCGTTTTGTGGAACACTTCCACGCCCTCTGCCTCTAGGAGCTTGCTGACCACCTCTACCTCTTGCGCCATACATATTACCGTTCTGTTGCATTAATTTAGGACAACTATATTTAAAATGACCTTCCTCTTTGCAGTATGAACATTGGTTGGGACCTACAGGGACACGTGGCTGATAATACCCATTCATTTGCTGATTAGTCTGAAATTGTTGGGGTTGGTGATAGACACCTTGGGGTTGTCTATAATTATTACCGCCGCCACGTGGTGGATAGTTCCTTCGTTTTCTTCTCCGTTCTATCTTTCTCGTCTTTATCTCTGTTTTCATAATACTGTGCAGTAGCCAGTATTTGCGCTGAAGAAGAAACGGCCCAAGAACTCTCTGAATCTTTCAACTTTTTACACAGGTCAGGGAGTAAATTCTGCACAAACTTATCCACAAACAACCGTTGGCCACCCTCAGTACTCATATCTTGCCCACTGTGGTCAATAAACGTTTCCTCAAACCTAGTAAAGAAGTCTGACACTGTCTCATCTTTCTTTTGCTTACATGCAGATAACTTGTCCCAATTTACGCGCATCGCAGGCATTATTGTCTTCATATACGTGATGATTCTACCAGGCAATTCAGCTACTAAAGGTTCTGGTTTCGCACCACCCGTTTGTCTAGCATCAGCAGCAACAATGTTAGCCCAGGTATCCCCTAGTTCTGCATTGTGATCTACATTACGAATTGATCCCCATAGAGGCTGTGGAACAACATTACCAAACAACATGTCTATGTCGGCCAGATTCATAATGCATGACCCTGCCGTCTGTGACAACTCTTTATAATAACCTGCTGGGTTTTTACGGGGATCAGGCAATGTCTGCTTAAGTGCTAACACCTCAGAGCGCTTCCATGGAACATGCACCCAAACACGTTGGAAATGCGCTGGCACAGCGGGGGTTATTGCCGACAGCTGCAACTGCTTCTTTCCATACCGGGGGAACTTCTCTCATAGGGTATTGTCGCGCTTTTGCCTTTTTCCCCACAAGGACCTCGTGTTCAAACAATGACTGTTGGCAATCGTCATTCCTTAAGGACAATACAACCGCAACTGCTTTATCTACTTCGCGGTCCACAATTATACCAGTTCCAAAATCGAACCTCACTCTACACAATTCCTGCGG
Source organism: Triturus cristatus (assembly GCF_964204655.1). Classification (NCBI taxonomy): domain Eukaryota; kingdom Metazoa; phylum Chordata; class Amphibia; order Caudata; family Salamandridae; genus Triturus; species Triturus cristatus. Next base: position 78,311,627 of record NC_140586.1, on the reverse strand, counting down.
GTTCGGATTTCTACCACTATCCTCCAATTCTTCACAGAGAATTTCGCACATTTTCTCGAATACATATCTCTGTTTCGGGGCATCCCATTGATGGAAAGTGTTAACAACCGATTCCACATCATACAGTGAAGGAAAAACGATCCATCTACGCGCCATGTGATCTATTACCTTTTTCTCATCGGGGTTAGGCAATTGGCTGCGCAACTGCTTACGCTGTACACCAGGAGTTGCACCAGATGACCCAAAGAGAGGCGACATTAATGTAGTAACCACATTAGCTAAGCGCTGTCGCGCTGAAGGAGAAGCTGAGGCGAGAACAGGGGGAAAAACAGAGGGAAGAAAAGAGGATGTAGAGACAGGTACTGGAGTGGTAGAAGGAAGAGTGTTAGGGGAGGCAGTTACTGGATTAAGCAAAGTCGCAGGAAGTGCGGGGGTAGTTGGAAGCACTACTGGAGGCGCTTGGGAAGACTGCGCTACAGGAATAGGAACTGGTTGCAAAGCAACTGGCGGTTGCGGCAAGGCTTGCAGTATATGCACTGGAGGTGGCATATTTACAAGCTGGGGAGGCGCCGTGGCAGTTTGAGCATACGGGGGTGGCGAACTCAACAAATGCGACATTAAGGGATCTTTCTCCTTTTCTTCTGACTCATCCTGCTTAGAATGTGGCAAAGCTGGGTAACATTTGTCAATCCCTAACTTACGCTGCCTGTGCAATTGCTCATTCATTTGCTCCTCTTCATTATCTTTAAATTGTACAGCTGCTTGCATTACTGACATACCTCTCTCTCTCTTATTCTTTTTTTTGCTAGCTTAATTTCCTTCTGTTTCGCTTCCTTTCGCCATAAGCGGAAAGAGTCAAACATCGCCGGCCGGGCTTTCTTTTTAAACAATTTAATTTCCAGATTATCTAAAATATCGGTATCAAAACTACCATTTTGGGGCCATTTTAAAACACCGTCTTTCCTGGTGTAGTGGATCCACACTTCGTTATATGCAATGGGGCCTACGCCATGTTTCACATAGAGCTCATAAGTTGGAGTTCCAACCGGAGGAACCGGACATGATTCTTCCAGCTGGAAATCTTTTCCACAACCCAAACAGAATAATCTACCAAATAGTCCAGAACCAGGCATCTTCGCTCACTAGTCTAGATCCAAACGTCAGAGGATTATCGATTACGATATTCTCGTGAATACACGAGTCCTCTGGCTTTGGGGTTTGCAAACACCAAATCACCAATTACCAAATCAAATCAAACGATCCCGAGGGATACCAAAACAAATGGGAGACGCTCCACTTATACTTAACTGAATATTGCTGATCGATGACGTCACCAGAAGACTCTCTCGATTGTTTCGCTCTCTCAAACTCGTCAAGGGTCCAAAACAGGTCGATTAATCAGGGCAGCAGTCCTTCGTAGCCGTCGGGACGCGGAGAACCTCGCAGAAAAGACTTTCGGACCACGTCGACATGCAGGGGTCGATGAAGTGGCGGCCTTCCTCCGGAATTTCCACACGAAGCTCCTCACGAACCTCTGGCTTGGACTGGTACCGCTGAAATCGGCCCGAGTTGGGCGCCAAACTGAAGTACTGGGTATTTTAGACCCAGCGGTGCAGGGGCACACACCCTATGACTTCGGGGTTTCACCCTGTTCCGGACCTACAGAAACACAGAGTCTTCTGGGTGAAGTCAAAGAATCGTTTATTGGCTGCAGACCAATGACAGATATCCTAGAAGTACAACAGCGTGTATGTTCTCAGGAGACTGCTGAAAATCATAGGAACGGACTTCTCCTTAAGTACAAAATATCATGCTCCAGGTATACATTCCTTGGTTTACGATATGGTCATATAAAGGTATACATTACAAACGAAAAAGCAGAGTCATGATGACCATCCCACATTCCAGTTCGGCCAGCCCACAATGATTTACACAGGAAGGTTCAGATCCCATGTTTGAAGTAAATAGACCCCCCAATAAACATGAGCATCTCCTGTTTTGGGAAACAAGTCATAAAGCAAGAACAAGCAGGTGTGGAAGAGATGAGCCGGGGGATTGTGTAGAATGAAAGGGTTTTATGACGGGTCAAGCCCTGATACGAATCACAGGTGGAAGGAGGAAGGGGAGCCCGTGAGACCGGTTTGACCCGGGGCAGCAGAGCCAGCTGCCCAGGTCACAGAGAAGTCAGAGGGAAAGCCCGTGTACTGTGAGGCCCGTATTAACTCCATCATAGCCTATGTGAGGGCAATGACAAGATGGCCACTGCTTCCAAAATGGAACCCGCGTAGTTAAGCAGAATACGTGTACACAGTGCATTCGTAGCTGGAACGGCACATAAAGCACTCGTACGTGCCGCATTTACCATTTGCGGTTCGCTAATACCAAAATAGACAGAGGTAGGGCCCTGTCCCCTACGCGGTTCCGAATACCAAAGTACGACACCTGAGCCCTACATATTTGCAGTCAAAGAACCACAGACATCAGCAGGTCTTGCTCTCTCGATATATATAAAATCTTACCCCCATGTCAAGGTTTTATTTGTGTGTGCCAAACAAGGAGCAGTTCCATTTGTATTGAAAGAGCTGTGGGAAGCAAAATATGTGCCAACCGTTCTTTGGTGTTCATGGTTTTCATAGTAAATTGATTGCGGAAAGAATGTGTAAACATTTGTGTTGCAAATTCATATGTAAAAAGAAAATGATTATAAATATTTACATAAACTTGGAAACAGAAAAGTGTTGCAGAAAAAATGCTTAATCGCTTATGTTATTTCATGCTTCATACTGGACTGCTGAAACTTCTTTCATTTTAAGCCCCATGACTTATTTTTAGGTCTCGCTGAGCCAGCACATGCGCTGCTCTGCGAGAAATTTTGTAAACAGGCTTTTAAAAGTGCTACCAGAGGCTTTTCATGGCCTCAAGCTTGCGTGCATGTGCGCGTGCACGCGCGCAGCCGCCATCTGTCTTTCCTCCTGTCACGGGTCATTAAGTGCATCGCGATCACGATCACTTTTACTTTCGCACACAACTCCCGGGCTTGTTTTCACGCACGCACCACTCGCGTGCTTGTTAAGGAATGTCACCACTAACCTTACCTCTCGACACAGCGCTTCCTGTAGTCAGTGCCAGGTTGTGTTTATTGCTTTCAACATCTGCTCTCACATGTCATCCTGACTTGTTTTTGTTGTGGTTCTTTCATCTTTCATAACTACTTTGCTTGATTTCTTTCTTTCTGTCTCTCCCCTGTTCTCATGTTTCTAGACTTCTTATTTCATCCAAACGTTTCTTCCGATTCTTTTTTCCCTCTTCTCTTTCCCGGAATAACCTTTCATTTCTCTCGCGATCTGCTCCACCATTCAAATTTACCCTCTTGTCAGAAGATTAGCTCACAGACCGGAACACCTTCCCTTGTGATAGCACGCTCACTGGGTGCCCATCGCCCACTGACGCATCAGGTCCTGCGCACTGGGTAAGCATGTCTGATTGAAACATCTTATGAAGTCAGAGGCGTGCAAGGACAGACGTTTAGATCGCTAATAGTCTATTGGCTAAGACCACATCTGCATCAGATCTAACCCCTCTAAAGGGCAACGAGCTCCACGATGATGCCATTTTTGTGATAGTTCTTTAAAGAAGTAAATATTTTGAGTGTAAAAGGCTTAGCATCTCCGTCTTGAAACACCAAACGTTTGACATGTCTTATGAAAAATAAAGGTTTGTGAAACAGATAACATACCAGGATCTCTTTAAACGTCCGCCTTAACCTGTTACTCGTCTGTGGTTGGTGAGGCATGTAGTCGTTTACCTTCTAGTGTGGGTGTCCTCTAGGTCTTGTTAAGTATGTGGGGAGTGCTCCAAAGGCAAACATTTTTTTGACTTAAAAAAATGTAACACTTTGCATGGTGCATTGCAATTGGGTGAAGGCCGTTTTCATTACATTCACTTTAAGCTTGTAATGGTAAATCCTAGAAGAAAAGCACCTCTTTGCATAACCCCAGTTTTTTATAGCAGGGTTGCCTTAAAGCAGGTAATCTATGCAAAGCCACTGCATGCAACTGCACTCCCACAACACCAACAGAAGCACACCACCACCTCAGCATCACTCAGCCCAAGCGCGGCACCACCTCAGACCTCAGCACCGACCACCTCCGCACCTCAACACTACCACAACACCACCTCTGCACCACTGCAGCACCCCCGCACTACCTCAGCATCAGTGCAGCACCACCACCTTAGCATCAGCACAGCACCAGCACAGCATCACTCAGTGCCACCACAGCATCACTCAGCACCACCTAACCACCAGCACAGCATTACCTAAACATCACTCAACACCACCCCCTCAGCACCGCACTAGCTTAGCATCAGTGCAGCACCACCACCTTAGCATCAGCCCAGCACCAGCACAGCATCACTCAGTGCCACCACAGCATCGCTCAGCACCACCTAACCACCAGCACAGCATTACCTAAACATCACTCAACACCACCCCCTCAGCACAGCACTACCTCCGCATCAGTGCAGCACCAACTCATCACCAAATCAGCACCAGCACAGCCCCACCACAGCACTAACTCAGCCGCAACTCAGCACATACGCATCACCAGTGCAGCATCACCTCACACCAGCGCAGCACCAGACTTGCATTAATAAGCACCACTTAAACACCAGCACAGCACCACCAAAGTATCACTCAGTACCACCTCAGCACCACCACAGCGTCACTAAGCAGCACCTCTGCATCACTCACCACCACCTCAGCACCACCACAGCACCACCTGAGCACCGTATCAGCACATAACAATATTAGTATCAGCACAGTACCAACTCCTCATCAGTGCACCACCACCACCAGTGCAGCACCACCTCAGCATCAGCTCAGCACTACCTAAGCTGCACTGCAACACCACCTCAGTATCACTCAGTAACACCTAAGTATCATTCAGCATCACCTCCGAACCAGCACACCACCACTTCAGCATCACCTCTATCATTCAGGATCACCTGAGCATCACCTCCGCCACTGCTCACAACCTCCTCAGCATCACTCCGCACCACTTCAGTTTGACATCAAAATCTGGCATCTCTTGATTCTCCCCAAATAACTCTCCACTACTCTTATTCTAATTAAGGTATTATTTCCCAAACTCCAACCTCCCGTTGTTTATATTGACAGCATTGCATGAACAAAAGCACTAGAACACATTTTTGGTGTTAATTCTGGCTTTTATTAGGGTACTTCAGTTGTATATAATGTTTTCTAGGTTATATAAAAGGTGACAAAAATGGTTATAACACTTTTTTATTATAACATACATTTTCAGCATGCTGCACAACATTAACAAGGCTCTACAACACATTAAAAACGTTAACAAAACCAATTGCTCTATCTAAACACTTATAAGGCCCCAAAGGCGAGACCTATTGGCTATGCCAATGCTTGTTTGGTTCCCTGGGAGGTGTCTCCCAACCCTCTCGCACCTGGCTCAAGTGACCTCTCACAGGGTGCCAAAGAAAAAATCAAAAGGGCTGAAGCCTAATCCCTTTTGTGGAACCTCCCTGTAGACAAATAGCAGTCATGGCAGCAGTACATCCCACCTTTTTTCTAAATGTGTCAGGCAAACCTGTAATCATGCATTTCATGGTTTTGTTGAGCCTTTAAACTATCAGGTGGTAGGTACCCCACATTCATCCCACATACCCTTCAAGTATGTAAACATCAAATTTTGTATACTACCTCTTTAGGGAACCCCACTCTGGTGAAGACACCAAATAAGACTCTAGTCACTGTAGGCACAGTCACTGTCATAAGGGGTGCTTACTCTGGATGTCTTGTGGCATAATCCACCACCAGTGAGGTGAAGCTATTGCAGAAGCAGTAGAGGGGTTTAGGAGACAAACAGTGACAATTTCCACCCTCTCAAAAGTGGCCCAACCGTAAGTAGGGGAATTAAGGGAGCCTTTTGCTTCCCCATATCTTGCCACTGGCTTGACAGGTGGAGCTGGAGCAATTGAACTCCTCCACTTTGTCTGACATCTGGGGCCAGTGGAAGTGGCTGACTAACCTATCTCAAGCCTTGGTCTATGCCAGATGCCCAGCCAAGTTAATGGAATGTCATGGATCAAATTGACGATGAATGCCTTGGATTGTTGGAAGACCACCAATCTCCTAGCTGCTCAAAAGTCTGGGTTCTCTTGCCTCATTATACAAGACACCATCCTCACAGCAGGCCCTGTGGAGGACACTGACATATCTTTTTTCTTGGTCCCCAGCCTGCTGCCAAAGGCCCTCAAGAGTAGGACAGGACCTCTCCATTGGCAGATCACATCCCAGTTCCTCCTACCACTTACAGCTGTGCAAGCTATGGCAAATGTCTAAGGAGTGTCCCCTTCAGGCTCCAGGTACTTCCCCTGAGGATCAGATGCCTTTTGGGCCACGAGACTCTCTGACGTTGGTTTCCCAGACTACCTGCCCTTCGTCTTGCCTTTCCTCTTTTTTGTAGATGTCTGGGGCATTATTACAGTCTTCAGGCTTTCTTGTCTCTCCTGAAGTACTGTTTGGGTTCTGATGGTCACTCAGGGAGACTCAGGTCTGTGCATGAGTCTTCCACTCTACATCAGTCCAAGCAGAACTGTTTTAATCATTTCCCAGCAGACATTCTACTGCAATGGCAGGGGAAACAACTACCTTCTTCAAGCCAGTACCACCTCCCCACTCAAAGTTCAGCATAGCCATGGGTAAAACTTTGACTCATTGTTAGCATTGACTATTTTGTGTAATATCTGGGATTATCTGCTATGGGAAAACCAACGTGCCCACTGCGGTAGTCATGCTGGCTCCTTTGTCCTTCATAGCCTCTACCTTGGTACTGTTGATGATTGCCATTGCCTGTACTTCACCATCTTGGGAAGTAAGGCAGCCAAGGTCTCAGCTTCCACCCAACCCACGGATGCTGATGTGACTTCAGTGTACTCCTTGGTTTCCCCTGTGCAAACTCCCATCCTAATCCCTAACAAACCCTGAGGACTGCCCACCTAAGGGGGGCTTCTTGGAACAAATAGGATCTCCTTTCTCCTGCCCAGACTGTTGACAGTCATAGCACAACCCACCCTTTGAAGGGTTAAAATTGTTTCCACGATATGCCCTCCTGATGACTTAGATGGGTTTTAGGACTCCCCTTCTTTGGCAGACTTTTGGGGCCCTTTAGAGATCTCTCTATATATAGACACAATTCGTAGGGACTAATGATAGTTCTACAATTGTAGCCTATTAGAAAACAAATTGGTCACTGGTCAGAAATAAATCTGTAACAAAATGAATATATATATATATATATATATATATATATATATATATATATATATATATATATATATATATATATATATATATATATATATATTATCTACTGGCGGTCGCCAGTAGATAGTTATAGTTAGGACCGAGTTCCCATAGGAAATCTGAAAATTCTATTTTGAATAACTTTGGTGCCGGTTGACTAATCTTCGTGAAATTTTCTAAACTAATGGGGCGCTCCGCTCAGCTCCTACCCTGAAAGTCTCGGGGTGATTCGTCAAGCGGGGGCTGAGAAAAAAGGGGGGTCCCAAAACGCGTTTTCCCCATGCATTTTCCCATAGGACCTTTAGTCGAAGGTACAGCCCGAACGGCTGAACAGAATTACTTGAAATTTGGCAAAGAGGTAGTCCTCAGGTCAGGGATGTGCCTTTTGCATATATGGTGTCAATCTGTTCAGTAGTTCCTGAGAAAATTGCAGTTTAAAGTACATAAATATCTATATGCGCGCACCGTGCGCGCACGGTGCCGTGCGCGAGCGTAATTCTGATTGGTGGTTAGATGTCAGTCAACATTCGAATCGGTCGAAATCAGGAAGTGTCGGACGCCATTTTGTGTGTGGCAGTGAAAAACAAAGGTGGAGAACGTGAAAAGGGGGCAGGGTAGAGAGTTCCTGACCCCCTAGCCTTTGTTAGGGGGTCCCTGAAGGACCCCGAAGGGTGAAAAAAACATTTTTTTTTCCAAAAATCGCGGGGTGCGCGCACGGTGCGTGCACGGTGCGTGCACGGTGAAAAACCCTTAAAAAAAAAAAAACACTTTAACCGAGCCATTCCATATTACAGGATACAGTCAATCTATAACTATATACATAGGTAGTTTATTGTAAAATAAATATATAAAAAATATATTAATACATACATAAATTAGCATTTAAAAAAACCGGACGACCGGGCTCAGGCGGCGGCAATGGCATGGGAGGTGATGGTGCAGGCCCTGCGAGATAGCCCAGCCAGTGGGGAGGTGGGTGAGAGCTCTGGGGAAGCAGCGGACGAAGTCGTACCACTGGCCCCCCTGCCAAGCACGCACGATTAGGGATTACTCCATTTTTCCTGTTACCCGCCACACATGCTATATGTTCCTGACCAGGCGCAATCGGGAGGGCACTAGGGAGGGGTGGGTGGAGGGGGAGTTTTCAAGTTTAAGGTTTGCTGAAAGTAGGTTGTAAGTTCTGTAGGTAGTTAGGGGAGCAGAGGGACAGCGATCAAAAGCGGGCAGCGGGGTTCTTCACCGGAAGTATGCTCCTGACAGTTTCGTATTAATGTGCCATGTTTCTATATGACGCCGCCCGGCCTCTGGGATGTGGGCAGTACGGCTGTGTATACTACACGGATTAATGATTAAGGGGAGGATGGGAAACCTGCATTATTGACATGCATCCTGGTTGCTGTAAGCTGTACTTGGTCCTGCAATAAAAATGGTTTGACAAATAAATTAGCATTTAAAAAACCTTACAAATTCACTAAAAAAACATAGGTTTCACACACGTTATAGTTAGAAATTAGCATTTAAAAAACCTTGCAAATTCACTTAAAAAACCATAGGTTTCACACACGTTATAGTTAGGAATTAGCATTTTAAAAACCTTGCAAATTCACTGAAAAAACCATAGGTTTCACACATGTTATAGTTAGCTGGACATTTCACTCGTAAAAAACCATTGAAATTCCCCCGTTATAGTTTGTTCAGCTAAATATAACTCGCGCGACCGCAATCCATTGCTGATGATGTCACATATTACATCACTGTATTCACTAGGATACTGTTAATAAGTCAGTTATACAATTAATTTTACCAAAAAAAAATCCATTTAGACACTTATTTAGCCATTTATTCTTCCATTAACCTTTAGATATACATATATAAAAAACTTTTTTTTTTCCGAAAGACACATATTCACTGGATGATGTCATCAGTGATGTCATCAGTGATGTAATTTGAGATGTCATCAGTGATGTCATGAGTGATGTCACTGACCATTTCACGAGTGATGTAATATGTGACGTCATCAGCAGTGGATTGCGGTCGCGCGAGTTATATTTAGCTGAACTAACTATAACGGGGGAATTTCAATGGTTTTTTACGAGTGAAATGTCCAGCTAACTATAACATGCGTGAAACCTATGGTTTTTTCAGTGAATATATATATATATATATATATATATATATATATATATATATATATATATATTCACTGAAAAAACCATAGGTTTCAGGCACGTTTTAGTTAGGAATTAGCATTTAGAAAAACCTTAGAAATTCACAGAAAAAACCATAGGTTTCAGGGGCATTATAGTTAGCTGGACTTTTCACTCGTACAAAACCATTGAAATTCCCCCGCTTTAGTTAGTTCAGCTAACTATAACTCGCGCGCCCGCAATGCACTGCTGATGACGTCACATATTACATCACTCATGACATGGTCAGTGACATCACTCATGACATCACTGATGACATCCCAAATGACATCACTGATGACATCATCCAGTGAATGTGTGTTTTTCTGAAAATTACGTATGTTTTATATATGTATATCTCAAGGTCGATGTAAGAATAAATGGGTATATAAGTGTCTAAATGGATGATTTCTTTTTGAAAAATTGATTGTATAACTGACTGATTAAGTGTATCTTAGTGAATACATGGCTTAGTGAGTAATGTTTAAATGTGTAAATATCTGTATCAGTCTCTCACTTTGTGTATAAGTGGGTGCATGGGTTGGTGAGTAGCTACATGAGTGTCTATATAGGTTATTAGTTGGTTTTTTGAGTATCAGTATGAGTGTCTGAGTGTCTGTATGGTTCGGTGGGGGGTATTACGTAGTGCATAGGTGCATGAATGAGTGACTCACTGTTTGTATGTGTTGAAGACAGCATGTGTGCAGGACTGTATGGGTGGATGAGTGTGTGCATGGGTGTGTTAGTGAGTGATAGACTGTCTCAATAGTGTCTTTATGAGTAACTACATATGTTTTAAACTAGTATATGTGACTATTGGTGTATATAAGTGAGTATATGTGAGAGTGAGAGATTGAAAGAGTTCCTGTATGAATAAGTATGTGTTTCTATAAGTGATTGTTTAAAAGACTAAGTATGTGTAAGTTTCTGTAGAAGTAAGTGTGGTGGTGTGTGTATAACTGTATATGCAAGTAAATGGATGTTTGATTCTTTATTAGCATGAGTGACTATGTGTGTGAGTAACTCTATGGATGAGTGGCGTTGTGTAACAGGATGTATAGGTGTGTGAGTATATATGATGAGTGAGTACATGTATGAGTGACTGTATAGGACTGTTGGTGAATGAGTGGATGTGTATGTGGATCTTAGAATTACTGAATAGGTTGTTGTAACTGGTATTGGTATATCCATTGTTTTGAACATTGTAGTTTCTATTTTTGAATGTGTGTATCAAAGGTTATATTAGGGGAAGAGGAGGTCTGCCATTCTATCACAAGGATGATGTCATCAGTGATGTCATTAGTGATGTCATTTGAGATGTCATCAGTGATGTCATCAGTGATGTCACTGACCATGTCATGAGTGATGTAATATGTGACGTCATCAGCAGTGCATTGGGGGCGCGCGAGTTATAGTTAGCTGAACTAACTATAACGGGGGAATTTCAATGGTTTTGTACGAGTGAAAAGTCCAGCTAACTATAACGCCCCTGAAACCTATGTTTTTTTCAGTGAATTTCTAAGGTTTTTTAAATGCTAATTCCTAACTATAACGTGCCTGAAACCTATGGTTTTTTCAGTGAATTTCAAAGGTTTTTTAAATGCTAATTTCTAACTATGCCTACAGAGATAGGACATGTGAAGAAAGAAGAAAAAACGCACAGAAAGAAAAAAAAGAAATGCAGAAAGAAGCAACAGAAGTCCTCAAAGACGAAGAAAAGTGCAGGAAGAAGGATAACGTGCAGAAAGAACAAACAGAAGAGCAGAAAGAAGCCTTGTTGCAAAATCATCCTGTACCCTCAACTTTCTCAGACGGATACTGGTGGTAACTGAGTCTGACTGACCAGTCCTAGAGCCAGTGCTATGTTAAAAGACACTCAGAATACAGTGAAAACACCTACATACACTAGGGAACACTATGCGTTGGGGTCCCCCTGTGATCAGCATGACCTCCTCTGTAAGCCCTTTGTATTTAATAGGGCAGGGGATTAAAACTACCTCTTCAAACACGCCACAGGGCGTGTTTGCACACGTCACCTCAGGCCCCGTCCCCTCACTTCCCCACTGTGTAAACACGCCCTGTGGCCGTTTTAAGTTGGGAGATTAAGTCCCCTTGAATCCTGAGGGTCCCTAGGGTCCAACTAGACCACTAGGTACCTCCAGTAAGCGCCACAGAGCTGCGTTGCAGAGAGATGTAAAAAGGGGCATGGCCTAGACCACCTCTCTGCAATGCAGCGGAGTGGTGCTTACTGGAAGCACCTGGTGGGCTAGTTGGCCCCCAGGGTCCCTCAGGATTGAAGGGGAATTATTTCCCCAACTTAAAACGCGCCACAGGGCTTGTTTGCACACGTTAACTCAGGCCCCGTCCCCTCCCTTCACCACTGTGTAAACAAGCCCTGTGGCTGTTTTTAGTTGGGAAATTAAGTTCATTTGAATCCTGAGGGTCCCTAGGGTCCAACTAGCCCACTAGGTACCTCCAGTATGCGCCACAGAGCTGCGTTGCAGAGAGGTGTAAAAAGTGGCACGGCCTGCACCACCTCTCTGCAACACAGCTCAGTGGCGCTTACTGGAAGCACCTGGTGGGCTAGTTAGCCCCCAGGGGCCCTCAGGATTGAAGGGGAATTATTTCCCAACTTAAAACGCGCCACAGGGCTTGTTTGCACACGTTAACTCAGGCCCCGTCCCCTCCCTTCACCACTGTGTAAACAAGCCCTGTGGCCGTTTTTAGTTGGGAGATTAAGTTAATTTGAATCCTGAGGGTCCCTAGGGTCCAACTAGCCCACTAGGTACCTCCAGTATGCGCCACAGAGCTGCGTTGCAGAGAGGTGTAAAAAGTGGCACGGCCTGGACCACCTCTCTGCAACGCAGCTCAGTGGCGCTTACTGGAAGCACCTGGTGGGCTAGTTAGCCCCCAGGGGCCCTCAGGATTGAAGGGGAATTATTTCCACAACTTAAAACGCGCCATAGGGCGTGTTTGCACACGTCACCTCAGGCCCCGTCCCCTTCCTTCCCCACTGTGTAAACATGCCCTGTGGCCGTTTTTTAAGTTGGGAGATTAAGTCCCCTTCAATCCTAAGGATCCCTAGGGGCAAAATAGCCCACTAGGTATGTCCAATAAGCGCCATTGCAGAGAGGTGTAAAAAGGGGCACGGCCTGCACCACCTCTCTACAAAGCAGAGCAGTGGCACTTACTGGAAGCACCTGGTGGGCTAGTTGGCCCCCAGGGTCTCTCAGGATTGAAAGGGAATTATTTCCCCAACTTAAAACGCGCCATAGGGCGTGTTTGCACACGTCACCTCAGGCCCCGTCCCCTCCCTTCACCACTGTGTAAACGCGCCCTGTGGCCGTTCTAAGTTGAGAGATTAAGTCCCCTTGAATCCTAAGGGTCCCTAGGGTCAAACTAGCCCACTAGGTACCTCCAGTAAGCGCCACAGAGCTGCTTTGCATAGAGGTGTAAAAAGGGGAGTGGCCTCAGAACACCTGTCTGCAACGCAGCTCCCTGGCGCACACTGGAGATACCTGTTGGGCTAGTTGGCCCTCTGGGACCCTCAGTATTGAAGGGGAATTAATTCCCCAACTTACAACTGGCCAGGGGGCGCGTTTGCAGAGTGCTGCAAGGAAGGGGCGTGGCCTCCAGCGCGATGCCGGTCTTTTATTTTTTTTATTTTTTTAAGAAGGAGGGCTGTGTGGCCCCCCTTCTTTTTCTAATTTACTGGCCCTGGGGACCCCATCCCAAAGGGCCTGCACCCTAATTTCTTTTGTTGAAAAAAATAAATTTGGTCCTCCCAAGGCCTTAATCGGCCCCGGGGACCCCAACCCCCGGGTCATGGCCTTTTTTTAATTTAAATTCTTTAGGAGGGGGCTGCGTTGCCCCCCTCCTCAGGCCACTTATGGCTCTGGGGACCCCATCCCCCGGGGCCGGCCTTTGTTTTTTATTATTTAAAAAATATATATATTAATAGAAACACCTAGGACATGCTGGACAAACCGTATGTAACTATCACCATGACGATTTTTGTGAAATTCATTAAAAGGCAACTATGCATAGAATGAATCCACATGGAATGTATTTACACCGATAGTGAAGCTCTGACGTGTCTGACGCCCTACCGTGCCTAATCCCGGCGCCCCCGCCGGTGGGTACTCTCCAAGTAGACACCATTGTCGTTTATTTATACAAACATGGGTAGCTATTGACGGGCACATTTAATATACACGCACACCAAGCCATTCAAAGGGGATTCGACAAAACTTCAACCAAACTATGCAAGAAACCCCCCTCATGGTTAATAAAAAACACATCCACTGCCGGATGTGTAATACTTTTTATTTTACTCTCTGGAAAGGAGACGAACCTCACTTGAGAGTCACAGCGTGCTCCTGGCTGAGCCCAATGCTGTGTTACACCCACCAGTGCCCACCGATTGCCTCACACCTATGTGTTGTATTCCACCAGCTAGTGCGTATGCTATGACACTCTCTAGCCCATGTGCACTGTAACACCACCCCGTGAATATGTCATGCCACACTTGCCTTCGCACGGGTTATATTGCCCCATCTTACGGGCCTTCCTCGATGTGTATGTTATAACGCACAGCGCTATGCCATACATATTACAATCTGGGATCCATATCTTTGTCACAGTGCATATGCAACGTTACACTCCCCAACACATATTTTATATTACAACTTTAGAGACTAGTTATGTTACACAACACTGCCCTGCGCATATTACACTCCAAGGCGCATATCGCATAGCACGCGCTAGTGCCTGTGCTATCTCGCGCTCTCCAATGAATCTGTCATTGCGCACAATGTATTGCATATTATATTTCACGCCCCGGTTCATCTTATATCACACTTTTTGGTGCATAGCTTATACCATATACTACATCTAGTTTTCATTTTCAATCGTGCTCGCAGGACTATGTTCTATATAACACTGCGTCCACCTACCCTTTTCACGGGCATTACATTTTGCGATGGGGGTGGAGGGTCAGGGGGTGTTTCTGCCAAGTGAGCCTGGAGTCACAGTCACAAACGTCCTCTTCTTCCTGAATAAAAGTGAGATTATGCTGCATACTTGTTCATATTTTAAGTAGTTCGCACAGACACACATTTTAAAAATAATAAAGTTCCTAATACCCACCTTCTTTGAACAGTTAGCTTGCTGTTAGCTTGCTGCCCCATCCACCTCCTTCCTATCCTCTGTTGTCTGAATCCATGGACTAGCCTCCTCCCTCCTGCCATGCATGGTCTGATGTGCTGCCACTGCCCTCCATTTAGCATGATGTACCAGTCCACTCCTCCTGCCCTCCATTGCCCAATTCTATGGCCCATCATTGACCTCCTGCTTAGCCTCTATGCTTAGCTTGCTGCCCCTATTCTCCTTCCCCCTGTCCTCCGATGTCTTTGTGCATGCCCCTGCTCCATCCTTTTTGCCCACTATGTTCCATGAACCTGCCACTCCTATCTACTCTGAACGTTCTGTTGAGCTGCCACTCCCCTCCCACCTGCGTAGCAATGTCAGATGACTGTAACCTGTCCCTGCCACCTCCACCTTGCCTGTCCACATGCCATGCCCCTATCCCCTTCCTCCTGTCCTCCATGGTCCATTTTACTGCCACACCCTTCTGCCCTCCCTGATCTGTTGTGCTGCAACTGCTCCTCCTGCCTGCCCCGCGTGGTCTGTTGTGAGGCCCCTTCCCCTGAACTCTCTTGTCTGTGCCCAGGTCCTGACCCTCCCTTCTATCCTCCATGGTCCTTTGTGCATGCCCCTGCACCCTCCTTCTTGCCCATCATAGCCATTGTGCTGCCACTAACCCTCCCACTTGCCATGCATGGTCTTCTGTGCTGCCATGGCCCCTCCCACCTTCCCTGTGTGGTCAGCTAGCTGCCCCTGACCCCCTCCCACCTTCCCTCCATGGTCTGTGTGTATGCCACCATAGTCTCATTGTTGCTCTCCATGGTGTGTCTTGTTTCTAGTGCCCATCCTGCCTGACCTCCATGGTCATCTTGCTGCTCCTGCCCTGCCACCTTGCCCCCAGCCCTTTGTTTCCATGTGCAGACCCCCTATTCCCTCCCTCCTGGCTTGTCTGTTTCATTGTAATGTCCCTGATCCGTCCCTCCTGCCCTTTATGGTCTGTTATGCTGCAGCTTTCTCTCCTGTCTTTCCATTATGGTCAGCTAGCTACCATTGCCTCTTTCCCATCTGTTCTCTGTAGTCCATGTGCATGGTCCTGTCCCCTCCCTATTGCTTTCTATGGATTGTTGTGCTGCACTCCCGTCCCGCATGCGCTGTGTGGTGTATTGTGCTGCTGCAAACCCTGATGCCTGCCCTGTAGAGTCAGTGTGGTGCACCTCTCCATGTCCCTCCTGTCCTCTGTTATCCGAGTCCATGTCCCTTCCCCAATTCCTCCTGCCTACCATGATTCAATGTACCATACTTGCGAACATTTTGAACTTGGTAAGAGGGAGATTTGGAAAACAACCTGGGGTATTGATTTTCCCCTTTGAGTTACATTGAAAAAGAGGAGATTGTAGACAGGAGACAGATCAAATAAAGCCCATTTGAGCTTAAAAACATTGGACGTTTCCTGGCTGAAACGGGTCTGTTGGCATGTATGGATGGTACTACCACTGCCTCTTCCTTCTGCCCACAATGGTCTATTATATTGCCACAGCCTCTCTTGCCAGTCCTGTATTGTTGGTTTGTTGCCCCTGCCCCCCTTTCCTCTGCCCTCCATAGTCTGTTGTACTGCCACTGCCCTTCCTGCCTGCCCAGTATGGTCAAATTGTTGCCTCTGCACTCTCCTACCTGCCTTCAATTTTCAGAGTCCGTGCCCCTGGCCTCTGCCTCTCAACAGTATCCCATTGAACAACTAGATTGCTAACATTCTATATTTATTACAAAAGTGTGGAACGCCTGACGTCATCTTGATGTAATCAAAACTGTAATATCTAGAGTATTTCCTTTAGAAATTACATATATGAGAGGGTCTTATTTGCATCAAAATTATGGTTAGTGCTCTAAAAAACTAAAAGGAGGACATATTTTCTGAGTTTTCAAATAGCGACAAAGAACTTTTAAATTATTTGTAATCTTTATGTTTTTTTATCCAGTTGACCACTTGATTAAATGTTGCACCTTGGAGAGAGGATGTGGTGTTACTTCCAGAGCTGCAGACTTTGCAACTAGGGAACCAGGTTGGAGTTTCTGCTTCAGCTCAACATTCTGTGATTGTGGTCAAATCACTTAATCTCCCCATGTCTACAACCAAACTGAATTTGATCTTGTGTGGTGTAACCAATGCTTATGTAAAGCATTCCAATACCTGACAAGTCTGCACTATATAAAACTGCAAATACACACAAAATAAGTGTTTTGCACACTTCTGTCATTGGGCTACATGTGGGATACATCTGGGTGATATTTGTGCTGCATTTAGGCTCTTTTGTGTCTGGTGGCCATCTTGGGAGATTTATTTGTTATGAAGTTTCCTAATTTCCTCATTTACTGCAGTCTCCTCAGTAGGAAATGCTTTCAGTTTTTTACTTTGATTCCATCAAGAAGGTATTCAGATATGTCACACATTTGCCATAAATTCTGAATGTTAGCACTCTAGTTGCTCATTAGATCACTGTAGTAAAGCTACTGCTCACCATGGAAGTCTGCTGCTGGTATTAAAAGTGCATGTTTCAGTTTGCATATCAGAATATTTTAATGAAATAGAAGAGGATTTGAGAAGTCACTCAAAATGTGCCCTAATTTTTCTTTCTTCAGCACTAATCATAATTTCTATGGCAAAATGAACCCCCTCATTGTGTTCCTTTTTAAATTAAATGTTTTAAGTGTTACCAGTTTATTCCAATCAAGATGGCTTCAGGTGTGCCATACTTTTGTCATAAGTAAGACAGTAAGCGCTCTAGTTGTTCTTAAGAACACTCTGGGACATTCTGTCATTAGGCTATACTTGGGCTACATCTGGGTGATATTTGGGCTACATTTGGGCTCTTTTGTCTCTGGTGGCCATCTTGGGAGATTTATTTGTTATGAAGTTTCCTAATTTCCTCATTTACTGCAGTCTCCTCAGTGGGAATACTTTCAGTTTTTTATTTTGGTTCCATCAAGAAGGCATTCAGATGTGTCACACATTTGCCATAAATTCTGAATGTTAGCACTCTAGTTGCTCATTAGATCACTGTAGTAAAACTACTGCTCACCAGGGAAGTCTGCTGCTGGTATTCAAAGTGCATGTTTCAGTCTGCATGTCAGAATTTGTTTATGAAATAGAAGAGGATTTGAGAAGTCAAAATGTGCCCTAATTTTTCTTTCTGCAGAACTAATCATAATTTCTATGGCAAAATGAACCCCCTCATTTTGTTCCTTTGTAAATTAAATGTTTTAAGTGTTACCACTTTATTCCAATCAAGATGGCTTCAGGTGTGCCCTACTTTTGTCATAAGTAAGACTGTTAGCGCTCTAGTTGTTTGTTAGAACACTCTGGGACATTCTGTCATTGGGCTATACTTGGGCTACATCTGGATGATATTTGGGCTACATTTGGGCTCTTTTGTCTCTGGTGGCCATCTTGGGAGATTTATTTGTTATGAAGTTTCCTAATTTCCTCATTTACTGCAGTCTCCTCAGTAGGAAATACTTTCAGTTTTTTACTTGGTTCCATCAAGAAGGCATTCAGATGTGTCACACATTTGCCATAAATTCTGAATGTTAGCACTCTAGTTGCTCATTAGATCACTGTAGTAAAGCTACTGCTCACCAGGGAAGTCTGCTGCTGGTATTCAAAGTGCATGTTTCAGTCTGCATGTCAGATTTTGTTTATGACATAGAAGAGGATTTGAGAAGTCAAAATGTGCCCTAATTTTTCTTTCTGCAGCACTAATCATAATTTCTATGGCAAAATGAATCCCCTCATTGTGTTCCTTTGTAAATTAAATGTTTTAAGTGTTACCACTTTATTCCATTCAAGATGGCTTCAGGTGTGCCATACTTTTGTCATAAGTAAGACTGTTAGCGCTCTAGTTGTTCGTTAGAACACTCTGGGCCATTCTGTCATTGGGCTATACTTGGGCTACATCTGGGTGATATTTGGGCTACATTTGGGCTCTTTTGTCTCTGGTAGCCATTTTGGGAGACTTATTTGTTATGATGTTTCCTAATTTCCTCATTTACTACAGTCTCCTCAGTAGGAAATACTTTCAGTTTTTTACTTTGATTCCATCAAGAAGGCATTCAGATGTGTCACAAATTTGCCATAAATTCAGAATGTTAGCACTCTAGTTGCTTATTAGATCACTGTAGTAAAGCTACTGCTCACCAGGGAAGTCTGCTGCTGGTATTGAAAGTGCATGTTTCAGTCTGCATGTCAGAATTTTTTAATGAAATAGAAGAGGATTTGAGAAGTCACTCAAAATGTGCCCTAATTTTTCTTTCTGCAGCACTAATCATACTTTCTATGGCAAAATGAACCCCCTCATTTTGTTCCTTTTTAAATTAAATGTTTTAAGAATTACCACTTTATTCCAACCAAGATGGCTTCAGGTGTGCCATACGTTTGTCATAAGTAGGACTGTTAGAGCTCTAGTTGTTCTTTAGAACACTCTGGGAAGCTACAGTAGAACACAAAGGAATCAACTGACAGTCTCTGCCCTTGTTGGATGTACATGTTTTACTGAGAATGTCAGACTTCATTCCCACATGACTGAGAAAGATAATGTGAATTTACAGAAAATATGCTCTCAGTTTGCTTATAGATCACCTTCCAAACCTCTGTGGGAAAAGCATGAGAAAATAGTTTTCTCTCAAACATGATATCACAGCAGAAGGCTTTTTCACATGGTAAAATCACCTTAGAACACACCACAATTCCTAAAATGAGTATGGTACCATCAACAAATGATTTATAATGTAACTAATGTCTTAAAACCTTCTATTAACTGCAATGCTTTTTAATGAGGTGCTATCATGTATATTGGTCCCAAGATGGCTGCCAACACTTCTTGGATGAAGTGCTGACAGCCAATCAGATCTCACGATGAGATGTGTGGTTAGGCTCCGCCCAGATATATATGTGATTTTACTTTTGATTTTCTCAGGAACTACTGAACGGATTTCCACCATTTAAGCAAAAGGCACATGCCTGACCTGAGGACTACCTCTTTGCCAAATTTCAAGTAATTCTGTTCAGCCGTTCGGGCTGTACCTTCGACTAAAGGTCCTATGGGAAAATGCATGGGGAAAACGCGTTTTGGGACCCCCCTTTTTTCTCAGCCCCCGCTTGACGAATCACCCCGAGACTTTCAGGGTAGGAGCTGAGCGGAGCGCCCCGTGCGCGCAAAAATTAAAAATAAATACATAACTTAGCATTTAAAAAACCGTACAAATTCACTGAAAAAACCATAGGTTTCACACACGTTATAGTTAGGAATTAGCATTTAAAAAACCTTGCAAATTCACTTAAAAAACCATAGGTTTCACACAAGTTATAGTTAGCTGTACATTTCACTCGTAAAAAACCAATGAAATTCCACGTTATAGTTAGATCAGGTAACTATAACTTGCGCAACCGCAATGCACAATGTGTCATTTCAGATGTCATCATTGATGTCATGAGTGATGTCACTGACCATGTCATAAGTGATGTAATATGTGACGTCATCAGCAGTGCATTGCGGGGGCGCAAGTTATAGTTACCTGATCTAAATATAACGTGGAATTTCATTGGTTTTTTACGAATGAAATGTACAGCTAACTATAACTTGTGTGAAACCTATGGTTTTTTAAGTGAATATATATATATATATATATATATATATATATATATATATATATATATATATACTTAGATGAGACAAGTAGTAGCACTGGTGCCTTTAGTGCTCATATCTGATACCAATTACAAATATTTACACATAGACATATATTCACATTAACATATAAATGACAACATATTACATTTCAGCACAGCCAATTACTTTCATTGTATGTTTGAGAAGAGGCAATACTGTATATTGCTATTTTACTTCAGTCTTCCATATGCTTGATGAAACCTTGTGGCTGTATTCATCAATGTAAAATACCAGTCCATGTTACGGAGGTAGTCTTTAGAGGTCAACTTATCATGGGGAACTGTGGATCCTTCTATTCTTTATATATATTGACACATTTTTTCAATTCATAGATGATTCTGCATTTGCAGGCGACTCCTCCACTAGAGGTGTCGAAGAGTTCCGTCCCTTTTCACTTTAAGGCCTCATCCGGACATTGGGAAGGTTGGAAGTGCTTTTAAAGACAGAGGCGCGGTCCGCTTTTAGAAAAGTTTTCGGTTTGTGCTAAAAAGCAAAGATGTGTCCTCGACAGGGGCCTTTTCGTTGCGGCTAAGACTGCAGTTTCTATGCAATCCAGAATCGAAATGTGGCACAGGAATAGTCATTCAGTCCAATTGGTACAGGCTGTTTAACAGAAGTTCGGAGGTTTCTAGTCTCTGGCTCAGCGTGTGTGTTTGTTATTTCAGAACCCATCTGTCACTGAGGAATCACGTCTGTGTGAACCAGATCCAGTTCACCCGGACGTGATTCCCCAGTGCCGAACGTGACACATGTTTGCTTTTTAGCACAAGCAGATTTTTTTTCTAAAAGCGGACCATGCCTCCATGTTTACAAGCACCTCCAGCCTTCCCAATGTCCGGATGAAGCCTTTAAGTGAAAAGGGCCGAAACGCGTCGACACTTCTTGTGGAGGAGTCGCTTGAAAATTCAAAATCATCTATGAATGAAAAATTGTGTCAACATATATAAAGAATAGAAGGACCCACAGGTCCCCATGACATACTGACCTACTAAAGACTACTTCCGTAATGGGAACTGTTATTTGACTTTGTTAAATACAGCCACAAATCTTCACCAAACATATGGAATACTGAAGTAAATTAGCAATACACAGTATTGCCTGTTCTCACACGCAATGAAAGTAATTGGCAATGTTGAAATGTAATGTGTTGTTATTTATGTGTTAATGTATATATGTCTATGTGTATGTGTATGTGCTTTACTGATAATACATCTACAAAGTACAACCAGGGCTGCTGTGCCTCTTTTTGAGTGTTCCTAAACTGTTTTCGGTATTCCTCTGATGTAAGACCAAACATTTTGATTAAGGCATCCTTCATGTAATTAAATTAATTAATTATTAAGCACAACTACTGCCTGAGGGTGTCTAGGCACTGCCTGCTATACAGGAGACAAGTTAAAAGACCATGGTGCCAAGCAGAGAAACCAGTCCCAAAAAGAGATCTTGATTAAAAAGTCATGTTTTCAGGCCTTTTCTGAAAGCATAAAGGCTTGTACAGGCCTTAAGGGAGAAAGGCATGGAGTTCCATATTTTTGCTGTACAGTACATAATACTTCGGCCACCCCAATTAACATTTTTGATTTTGAGGACCATGACATTGCATGCCGAAGGGAAACGCAAAGATCTGAAAGGATGGTACTGAATACATTTTTGTGAGACTAAGACTTTGCTACCTCCTCATGTATTGTCATGGGCCTATCCCTCCCACTATCTGGAACAAGCTCCTACAATAAGGATCGTCAGTGTGATCCAATATTTCTCCCTCCGCAGGGCGTACCTTACACTCAAAAGGATTAATTAATGTTGCTAGGTGTGAATGTAAGCTGCCCAAGATGCAGAGAGGCTGATGCCGCATTCCTAACATGGTCTGGAGATGTCCAGTTCTTAACCCCTCCAGGACCAAAGTGAAGGAGGTGCTGTCAATGGCTATGGAGTATCCATTGCCCTTGTCCCCCGAGACTTGTTTGTTAGGTTAGTTCTCCCGACATAAGGCGAGAGCAATCATGACCAGGTTCTCAGATTTGTTATTGATCCTTGCTAGATACCAGTTGATAATGACCTGGGAGACTGCAGAAGGGCCCAGAATTCAGGGTTGGCCATCAGAAATTCGTAAATGGGCTGGGTGCGAGGGTGTGGTGTGAAGAAGAAAGGCGGACAGAGGATTACATCCCGGGAACTGGGCGGAGGCCTGGGCATGTATACTGGATACCCTGATAAGCATGCCGGTCTGTAGGTTTCACGGTCCTGTAACGCTTATCAGGGTGGTGCAGTCCCTCAGTATATTTTAAAACTATGGAAGCAGACACAATATACCTCTTTCTCTGTTAGTCCAGCAATGGGGCGATCACATTTGTGACGTCCCAAAGAGATGGAACCTTCGGGTTATGCTTTACAAACAGTATACTTTATGAAAGACCTCAAATCTACTTTGGATATATTACGATACCTATAGCCTTGAAAAAGTCCAGATGGACGAAACACGTCGGCTGCGACATTGTTGGACAAAATTGTTTGGAGAACTGCTTTTGGAGTCAAAAAACTTTGTGGAACATTGTGATCGGTGTGCACTGGAATTGATATTGGACTACTAATATGAGACTTGTATTCCGATTGGAATAGTGTGTGCTTGAGTGCAATTTAGTTTTTTGATATTGGGCACACACCTTGTTCTCAAAGTGTGGCCAACATTGCACCAAAGGTGGCTTGGTACATAGCATTACAGCACCACGAAGTGCACAAACAGTGCAAATACATGTTTTGACTATTGCCAATTACTATAGATAGATGTGCAGACAGTGGGCCTAGCCACCAGATGCTTATTTCCAATACGAAAGAAACAACGGACTATTAATACCGTAACACAAAAAACATGCTTAGACTACCACAAGTACTGAATGGTGTCAGATTATGAGTGTGTTGCCAATGACTAAAACTTTGTAATGTGGGGTCAATGCTTTAAGACAGCTCTCAGGCATCTTCTTTTCTTGAAGATACTGTAAATATCTGCAATTACTCACCGGTAATGGCTCTTTGTGTGTTGCTATCACGTGATTGAGGAACAGAAAAGTACTTCAAGGCGCTTATGCTGAGTTTTTTTGCCCTTCCCTACTGCGTTTTCAATCTCCTGCTTTCCACTGCTACAATCCAGCAGCAGTGGCGTTTCTCTGAAGCTGGAGCCTGCAGAGGGTGCTAGAGAGCTGTTTCCTGCGAACGCGAACGCCAGACAGAATTCTGTCTGTCGGTGAAGTGAAGTGAAGCCGTGAAGCCGTGAAGCTGTGAAGCCGTGAAGCCGTAGCCACAAACGTTTCCCGTTCGCAAGCAAGCCACGAACCCTGGGCTTTCAGGCTTCAGGTCTCAAGCCTCGGAGGGGTCCAGCCACCATCACCGGCACTGGTTTTAGGCTTGTTTTCTTGTTTGCCCAAGGGGGCTGCAGGTTGCAGGTTGCTGAGGGAGCCGAGGGAGTCGCTTTGGAACTACAGAATCGGCAGGAGCTGGGGAGCCGTGTTTAACTGAAAAGCACCACTTGGCCGCCCCCCCCCCCCTGCGCCATCATTGTGATTGTGTATCGGAGCTCTGAGGTGAAGGAGGAGGTACAGCGGTGGAGCTGAATTTACGGTGAGCGCAAAGGGGGCAGCGCAGCGAAACTTACTTATCTGAGCAGCAAAGTGGGTCAAGTTTGGGACAAGCAGCTACCTGACTCAGCTGCCTCGTCCTTGCCTTTGTACTCAGATTTCTGAGGTGAGGCGAGGAGCATGTAAAGAATCAGCGGTGGGCGAACGAGTGCAGGAGGCGCTGAGATCAAAGGTGCCAGCAGCCCTGGTCTCACAGAAGCGGACTGTTATCACTGAGGAGGGCTGGGAGTAAACTTGGACATCCCAGCACCCTGCGTGCACTTTTACCTCTGCTTCAGCGGGGCGAAGCGGGTCCTAAGGTAGGACACCGCACGCCAAAGGAGGCGCTAAGCTAGAGCAGGTTTTGTAGTGAGGGCTTGGTTGTGGAAAAGCCACTACGAACTGAGAGCTTATTGACAGGCACCAGGCGGCAGAAGCCTAAGGCCCGTATCCGGAACGCCGGAACGTCGGCCGCTAAAGTCCCACCAGCCCTGCCAATTGCCAAGCACCAGTTAAATTGCCCGGCCCCCTGAGGCTGTGCAGGAAATCACTAATCCATATTTCATTTTCTCGGCCGCTGGCTATTGGGCGCCATCGGACGCGATCTAGACGGCTGGACTGCCCTAGCGATATGAGATCAGGGCGTGTTCGTGGATGCCCCACGAGTAAAGGGGGGGGCAAACAAACGCACGAATAAACGCAAAAGATCGCCGAAAGCGCTCGATGGGACAAGAGAAGAGCCACTAACCAAATCCAGGCAAACAACTCAGAGCGAAGGCTCACTAATCGACATAACAAGTGATAAACTCGATCTTAACAGCCTGAGTAGTGAGCAATCGATAAAAGCAGAAAAGAGCAGCAAAACAAAAACCAGCCTCACAATGCTCCAACTGAAAATTTACACAAAGTTTCATTTTCTAAAAAATGCGGGGGACACACTATTCTCAAACATCAATGAATCTTTAGGCTTACAGAAACCCATTGAACCATCTCAGCTTTTTCAGCCTGTGCAGCACACTGTCTCATTGCAAGATAACAACCGCAAGGGAAGCCCCAGCCCTACGACTAGGGGATCACTACAAGTGACATCAACCCCTCAGCGCGACAAAAGCTGCACCATAAGGGGAACTACAACCAAAGGGATACAGCCAGGAAAAAAAATTGTCTTAGAAGCAAACCTCATCCAAGTGCACAGGGCAAATAATAACAACAAAAAAAGCCAGTTTATAAACATACCTCACAAAAACTTCACAGACCCCGGTACTATTATTAATGAAAATTCTTGCGAGGGCAACACACTCAGTAAGGAAGGCGAAGCCGACGGATCTATGAACTGTATTGCAAAAAGACAAGAACAAACTAAGCATCTCAGCGACCACAATGATGTAAATGTAAACAACTAAAAGGGGTGCTGGGTAGTGAATGATTCAACTTTGAAAAATCAATCTTTAACTTATATCGAACAAGTAACGGACCATAACAGTACGTCGAGGCCTGGGAAAGATATGGCCCACACAGATAGGTTACCAACCTCGCCGTCAGAGGTAATAGAAATATCCTCATACCTGGGTATGGAAGAGTGGGAAGATTTACTAGCTGTAAACACTCAAGTCAAAAGCAAAAGTGAGATAAATATCAAAGTGCCGATTACGCCTATCACAACAAGTGATGCCTCATACGAACATCCAGTGATGGTTGTGGGGGCATCAAAGATGGGTCAAAAAAGCCCCATAACTTCCGAAAACCACAATGAATCTCCAAAGCATACAAAGCATGAAAACGCCTGGTGCAGCTTGCTTAAAACAATACAACTCCTGGTAGAAGCCCTTAACTATCAAATAAATAAATAAAATGAACACTCAATTGACGCTACTTGACACACTGGCTGTATTTGTGGTTGCCATTGATGGGAAGTTGGGCACGCTAACCACGCTTCTCCAAAACAAACTGGCTCAGCCGAACCAAGGATTTGGGAATTATAAAGAAGGATGCGGATGCGGCCCAATCATTGATAAATTGGCGACTTTACCAACAATATTGAGTAACCTGTGCACACAGCTCAGAAGGCCATCTAAGTGTAAACAAAGTAATCTCTGTAACAGCTCCTGCAAGGCTGCAAGGCTGATACAGACAACCCAAGGACTAAAGAAGCGCCGGTGAGCAACAGACAAGGTGACTCTAAATTAAGGGCCCCTTCACTTATAATACCAACAAGCACAGGGGTCAGCGAAATCAGAACAACAGAACCTCCACTCTTTGAAAACTTGGAGGAAGTAAAAGTAAGCTAAAAAATGAATGCCAAACAAAGACGTTTAATAAAACGCAAAGGCAGAAAACACAAAACTGACTCTCAACTCAAAGGCTTTTTGAACCTCTTTTGGAATACCCCAACTATGGAACAAAGCGGAGTTCAATTCGAGAGTGCCATGTGTCTCTCGGAAACTGAGGAAGCTATCAGAACATCTGGGACTCCTACCAAGGTAATAATCCCTAATGAGATGGGGTGTAACAGTAAAACCAAAATAAAAACAATGGAAACACATGGGATCCGTATACAAAAAGATCCCGAAACAGGATTACAAAATGTATGTCTCCAAATCGGTGAAACTTGCAATATAACCCTTGAATCCAGCACGAAACAGGCACAAAAAAGCGGTAGGCAGCCCGGCCCCAACCTCCGACAAATAAAAAACCAAGAACACACCTGTGGTGTGAAGCCTGGGAACAACCCAGGTTTAGGAAACGCAGAGACAGGCAAAGGGCTGCCAGAAAGCTATCCACCGATAACTACCCAAGGAGCACTGTCTATAAAGAGAGAAGAAGAACCATCCACTACAGGGACAGCGGATCTTATATGCAACATCTCCAGGCCCGGTGACAATCATCACCCGGCCAGGCAACCAGCATGGAATCAGCACACTATCGGCCGAGAGTTAAGAGTAACTGCACTTAACGCAAACCAGGCTAACACAACTGCAATACGTTTAGTAGAGGACATGCGACCCAGCCTTCCCAAAATAGAGGGAGGGCTGTCAAACGCTGAGTCGTCTGCACGAAATCAGCAAATACCTGGCCGAGAGCTAAGAGTCATCGCACCCAATTCTAATCAAACAAAAACAACTGCAATATGACTAGTAGAGGACATGCGATCTAGCCAACCGAAAACAGAGAGTGGGCAGATAAGTGAACAAAGAAACAAAACAGGTGTCGTCTGGTTTAATCCGGACTACACCTCGCAAGGAAGACATGACATATTGAACAGGGGCAACATCCTACGGCTGCTACCTCACACTCCCTCTTTGGCAGAAGTAAAAAGCTCTGACCTGGTATCCATTGAATTTATAGTCGATGAGGGCACAGGCAGAGAGAAAACAAAAGCAACTTGGACAACCTTGGCAATTTCACAAAAAATAAATGCTGAAGCTGAAACCTTTAAAAACTGGGGGATCACTATAAAACCGTATATAAAGCCTAGATATCCTGACATCCTTGTCCCGGTGGAAAATGAGGCAGAACAAGCTACCACGAAAAGTCTCAGAAACCCGGTCCTGAGAGGAGCGGTAGGACCAGGGGACAACAACGCCAGCCAACATAAAGATAGTACTCGATGCATTGCAGATGAACACACACAACCACCTGAATTGCTTGACTCAAGATGGATAGCTAGAACTTTAAATAATACTGAATGACAAACCGGCCTTAAGCCAAGGGAGGGCGTTCATGACTCACTGAGAATATGTTCATGGAACATTAATGGCTTGGCCTCAAAAATAATAGACCCAGAATTTATGCCCTATATTAGAAACTTTGATGTCGTGGCATTTCAAGAAACATGGCTTGCAGGTCCCCCGCACCTTCATGGCTACTTACGCTTTTATTCCGCTGCAAAAAGGACATCTAAATACGGGCACCTTCAAGGCGGCCTAGCAACTTATATATCGGCAACAAGTATCTTGATGGGAAAAGAAGTCGGACCAACTTCTACAGCCTCGTTGGCTGTAAATATTCACCTGCCACAACTTAAAACAGGTACCGCCGAAACCGATTTTACTCTAATTAACGCCTATATCCATCCGAGAAGGAAAAGAAAAGTAGCCAACGATCTCTGTAGCTTTATGGAGACTTGCATAAGGGAAAGACCCACAACAAATGTTGTTCTTACTGGGGACTTCAATCTTAATCTCATGGGTGATACGCAAGAAGACGAGCCACGAATCCAAAACGCAATCTGGGACATTCCATCACAAGTGACTTCACAAATTCCCAAGCAAACGAAGCTAGGTAACAAGGTTCTAGAAGATCTGGTACACTTCAACATCAGGGCCCTAAATGGAAGGAATTCTGCTGATAACCCCCCAGCTGCAACTTTTCACTCAACAAGAACAAGCAGCATCCTAGATTATACCTTTATCTCCTTACCACTATTCCAGTTCTTAAAATCATATCGGATAGGCCGCAGCGGAGACAGCGATCACTGCCCCCAAGAAACCATTTTCAAGATCGCAAAACCCAACTTTGAGCTATCGAAAGAACCAAAAGAGTAAATTTATACTGTCAATTTAAAAAAAATTAAACACACAACAGTAATAGACGGGAGTCTAGTGGAAAGGGCAAAACAGCATTTTTGGAGCTGCTCTGGATTCAGCGAAACCACAAAATGGGAACAATTTACAAATATTATGTCCACGTACGCTACAAGACCCAAGCCACAGTCACAATCAGGCAATGAAAGATCGAGCAAATTCTCTCAAGAACATAAAGAAAAAATTAGAGGCATAAAAACCTCAATCTATTGCACAATGAGAGAACTTCAACAGAAACCCTTGGACATAGCAAAACGCGACCAACTACGGAAATTAAAATCAACACTGAAAAAATAAAAATGGGAAGCAAACAAATCCGCTGAGGATAATTTATGGGCAAGACTTCACACTGACATTAAATGGAACGATGGGGCAAGGTTTTGGAAATCAATAAACTCTTTCATACGACCTACGCACCATGGGGTCTCATCTAACATCTCAGAGGATACATGGGCAAACTATCTTGGTACCCATTTTAACCAGGTTGAGGGAATTAATCAGGACCATGAGTTTGCTACTCACAAAAAACTTCCAATGAGCAATGACATAAGCTCCATAGAATGGCACACTCCGAGCGAAAGAGAGAATCTGCCGAATTTACAAAACACCATTCAGCGTCTAATTAAGAAGGGAAGAAGTGAGGGAGCACCAGGACCGAATGGTATCCCGCCAATTCTCTATAAACAAGATGTGGTAGGCTGGGCAGCAGCCCTTGAACCCCTTTTTTTGGAGATAAGACATTTTAACATCCTGCCAAGCTCTTGGAAGGGCTCAATTATCTCCCCAATTTACAAGGCAGGAGACAAGGCTTCCCCTCAAAACTATCGATTGGTGGCTTTAATCGACAATGAGGCAAAATATTTTGCAGGTATCCTTTTAGAAGAGCTGATGGCCTGGGCAACAGAGAGATCCTTAATCCCGGCCAACCAGACAGGCTTCGCCAAAGCAGTAGGCACAATGACTAACATTTTGAGCATGGGCATGCTAATGGACAAGGCGGAATCTAACAAAATGCCCATTCACTTCTGCTTCATCGATTATAAGGCCGCTTTTGATCACATAAACCGGACACTCTTATGGTCTAAACTGAACGACTGGGGGATATCGAGACCCCTTTTGGACCTGCTAATTAACCTCCACACTGAGACCTGGGTACAGATAAAGGTGGGGGATGGATCCGTTTTGTCCAGGCGCATATCGACCAACAAGGGCCTGAAACAAGGCTGCGTCCTGGCCCCCACCCTATTTAATCTGTTCCTAAGCGATCTTGTCCCCATTTTAAACGGTTGCAACTCCCATGCTCCCAAGCTGGGAGGACTGCAGCTACCTTGTCTACTATATGCTGACGATATCGTCCTTATAAGCTACACCAAGGTAGGACTTCAGCATCTCCTGAATGCAACACAATGTTACTCAAATAAAAATGAGCTTACAATAAATCTTGAGAAAACCCAGACAATGACCATCAGCAAGAAAAAAAAGGAAACTAATATCATGGTACTGGGACAAGACAAGAATTGGAAATACACCAATATATAAATATTTAGGAATGAAGATCGACAACAGTGGGCAATTCTCCGCCCAGAGAACGAGTATACGAGGGAAAGGGCTATCTTTGGCAATCTCGCTGAAGTCTCTAAACCGCAAACTTTCTGGCCCCTCCCTTCTGCCCTTGACGCAAGTAATCCGTGCTAAACTTCTCCCAACAATTACCTATGGGAGTGAGGCACTTAGAGGAAGGGACGCCAAGATCCTTGATAATACAATAACAGCTGCCTACAGAATCATCTTCAGCCTGCCCAAGCAAACCTCACCAGCTCAAATCAGGCTTGAATTCGGCATCGATCAACTGCTCCTGGCAAGGCAGGGAGCCTACATGATAGCCTGGGACAAAGTGAGGAAATCTAAACAAGGAATACTAAATGAACATTTGTGGATGGAGTTAGTACAATACCCATCCTCACCAGCAGCAAAGTTCCTAGGGAAAAGCCTGACGAACACGGGATTAAAGCAGCTCTGGGATACTCCAGTAAATCATATAACATTAAAAAAATTGATCAAGAAATAGATTAAACAACTATCATGGGTCCAAGATAAGGCAGCCCTCTCTAAAAGAACGCATGGCTGGATGGCCCTAAACTCGTATACAACAAAGGCACCACAGAGCTACTTTGGCGAGGGATATTCCAAATCTGTCAAAATGTGCTTCTTAAAGCACAGG
The DNA here is from genome assembly GCF_964204655.1 of Triturus cristatus. NCBI lineage: Eukaryota > Metazoa > Chordata > Amphibia > Caudata > Salamandridae > Triturus > Triturus cristatus. The sequence continues at coordinate 78,280,816 of NC_140586.1, read as the reverse complement.
CTGGGCCTGTTACCCTGTATTCAAAATTTTCCAAACTGGATTAAAATAAAAGCGGATCCCCTTTGTTGGCTATTTGGTTTGGGACAAGAGGACATGCTGCACTTGATATGCTCTTGCGAGAAACTACGTGATGAACGGAAACACTTGTTGATACACCATTTTAACCAGCAAGGGATCCGCACACGAAGGAAGGCAGTTCTCGCTTGCTTTTCCCCCCATGACCCTCGCTTGAACTGCAGCTTCGTAAAATTCATGAAGGCAGTGGGAAAAAAGATGCCAAAAATCAGTTTATAACGATCCCGGTACAATTGATTCAATATTGCTTTGTCGATCGACATTACAGTCCCCATGAGCTCATGAGGAGATCGGGAAAGAAGAAATATCTTACAAACACAAACTTGAACTATCTTTTCAAAAAAACTACATACGAACTAAGGAAATACGAACTAAGGAAATGTGAATGTTTTATTCTGATTTTATTAAAATTGTATTTTTATTACTCTCTGCTTTTAATCTATTTTGTACAGCAATGGTTTTAAGTAAATATGCTAAATAAATTACTTACTTACTTACTTATGAAGTTGGAATGTATTATTAGAAACTGAAGATCGTCCAACTAGTCTAGAAAATGCTACCTGTTGAGTTCCTGCCCATTCAATCAGATTGCTGTGTTTTTCTGCGATAAGATCAAAGACATCCAAGCCATTTTGTGACCTGGGCCCGGCACAACTCAAGCCAAAGTTTCTTGGAGTAGCAGTCCGGAGAATGCTACGTTTTCTTAATTTTCCCTCCTCGGAAACAACGATTTGCTGTCTCTACTAAATAATGCAGCAGATTTACTGCTAGCTAGCTTTTACAAAGAATATATATTGGCCGATCAGAGTTGGGCCAGAGTTATTATGATTTCTTGAATGAGGGATGGTCTGGTTCTTGAAGTATTCAAAATAGCTTTGGTTAGTTCTCTGCTGAAAGAAAAAAAAACGGGGCTGGATTCTTTGGCTTTCTCTAATTATAGACCAGTTTCTCAACCCCCTTTTCTTTGTAAAGTCTTGGACAGTGCGGTGTTTTACCAACCGTCTATGTTTGTTACCACCAGGAACCCTCTGCATACAGCACAGATAGGCTTTCAAGCAGGCCACAGAACTGAACGTAACATAATTTCCGTTCTAGATGATATGAGGTATTGGCAGACTTGGACACACCCACAACCCTTAGTGACCATGCAGCTAGGCTGTAGTCTCCTCTTGCAGGCAACGTACTTTTGCAGGGATACTCTTCCAGTAACCCTCTCCACAACTAGTTGGTTTCTTTATTCAAGGCACATCAAAACAGCCCTTCCAGCAGGTTTCAAGACCCAAGTTAGGTTCTCAACTTGGAGGTGAGCTGGCAATAACAGATACCAGCTTGGTAGAAATCTCAAGCACACTAGTGTCTACCCCTTACATCTGGGTAAGAGAATCATTGGTTGTTCCTTGTTCAAATTGTGGTAGGCTCCTCCAATTCCATCTTAAAGATTCAGATATTGTGTCCTGGTACTTGCTTTGGCGTTGGCTTGAGGGTAGAACCTGGATTTTGTGTATTTAACGTAGATTGGTCTAGTCACAATCTATGTCGGTGGGGAAGCAGGAAGAATGGAGGAGCTAAGAATGCTCTGAGAGGCAATAGAAGGCTACACCACAAAAGGAAGGCTGTGGCATCCCTCCCACTAGCTACTGAAATCTGACTACAGAGAGCTTCTCCACTATTGCACCAGGGAGGGATCATAGAGGCCTTCACCCAAGCTACAAACGAGTGAGTATGCCACCCGACCCACCAGTTAACAGAGCCCAGCTACAGTAACATCCTGGTAGTGTGGTTCGAGACAGTTCCATAGCCTTCTGTCAGGTCTTAGCCTCACTTTATTTGGGGTAGTCATTCACACAAAGGAATCCTACGTTGAAGTCTTGTACCAAGTGAGTAAAGCAGGCCACAGACTCCACCTTCACCCTACGTCACACATGCAGTTGAGTGAGAATAGCAAACATTTTAACAGGAAATGCGAGTAGCGGAGTAGGCAGCCTTACCCAGAAGATGACAGGCATTTTAGTGCCTGCCCCTTCTACTAGAAATTAATGCTACCACCACTACTGCCAGTCTCTCTCAACCCAGTGAGAGGACAGTACTAACTCTTTCTGTGAGGAGTGCACTTTGGTTGCTTCTCCGCCCCTTAGAGCGATGCTTTGGGGTCGCAGTCCATTCACAAGAGAAGCTCTCAGTAAAATGTGCATGTTGTCATGTCAACTGAGGCAAACACCTAAAGGCTTGCAAAAACATTCAGTGACTCACCGTAACTGGAGCACAGGGTGGGGTGCATACCACCCAGATCTATGCAGGGGCACTTCTGTTTCAAAACCATATTTCTTCCGCTAGACATGTTAAAAATGCTAAGGATGCCCCAGGTCCTGTTGCCACTGCCAAAAAGAAATTCACTGTATTTCCTTACTTGACTAGGCTCAAGATGCCTTAGGGTGTCGCTACACACACGGTTCAATCTAAGCTGCTTGATTGACGACCCCAATTCTTCACTGATTCCCTCTCAGAGGATGCAGTTCATAATAACTATCTTGTATGTTACTTAAGCTATGATCTTCCCAACTTCGGAGTTACCTTCATGAGAGAGACAGAGTCGGCCTAACTTCGTTTTTCTTTTCTGCAAACTGTTCAGTATTTCCATTGGAACACGAGTCTTTTGAATAATTGTTGCACCACACACCAGTCTGAGCATGAGGTTATTTCCTCCTGCTCAGCAGTGGGAGCAGTCTAGGGACCACTCAGAACTATCTCTACCTGATTTTCCAAGTCCTCTCTCCACGACAGGGTGTCGTACAGGATGTTAGCGGACTAGCTCCGCAGGGACTAACGCAGTCTTTCCTCGCTGTTTGCCTGCCCTCCTGACGTCACGGCCAATCCCGCTTCGAGGTCGGCCGTGACGTCAGCGGGGCGCGGTGGATCGGCAGACGGGAGCGCGAAATCCTATCGAGCGGTTGTCTCCCCGCCTGCTCCCCGTGGGCCATTGTTATAAGCATCTGTAATTAATAAAGAGTTATTTTCCCCACACATGTGTCTCGCCTCCCTCACTCTGCCACTACAAATGGCGACGAGGGTTAATTGATGCTGTACGGCCCACGTGTGGAATCCGGTGCCCCGAGCCCCTCGTGCTCCTCCATTGCTGCGGTGCTGCCCTCTGCTGGTCCTCTTGCTGCCACAGGGGACTTCACACGACGCTTGGTCCGTCCTGCTGCTGGCTGGGTGCTGCGTGTCCTCTCTGGTCCCCGGCGTTACAGTCTGCTGCTTGGTGAGGGGGCTGGAGTGCTGGACCTTGCTGTCTCCTGTGCCCAGGAGGTGCCGTGAGGATCATCCTTCCCTGTCCCACCCTGTGTGCTCCGGTGGGCGTGGGGCCCTACGTGCAGGCGCTCTTGCAGGCGTGGTCCAGTTCTGCGTGCTGAGGTTCCAGGTCGTGCTGCCAGCCGTGCCTGTCCGGTGGCTGTCCTCGTGGTCGTCGTCCTCCTGCTGCGGTCCCTGACCTCCAACGATGGCTCAGCATCTGCGTGCCTCCCCTGTTCCTTGATTCTCCTGGTAAGCCGTGCATGAAATGGAAGGGGTGGCTACGTGCGTTTGAGAACTATATCGTTTCCATAGACGGCGAGGGGTATAGCCCCGAGCGCAAGAAGGCGCTATTGTTCGGACTGCTGGGGAAGGCCGGCCAGGAAGTTTTTGACAGTCTGCCAGTGTTCGTGGACCCCCCCGGGGCTCCCGCTCCTCTGAATGTGTATCAGGAGGCAGTTAAGCGGCTTGAGCTGCAATATGCCGAGGAAGGCAACATCATGGTGGGGCGCCATAAGTTTGCTCTGTGGCGACAGGAGGAAGGAGAGACTATTGAGGAGTACATCGCCTGCTTACGCGTCCTGGCGCAAGACTGTGAATATGCAGAGATGACCGATACTTACATCAGAGATCAGGTGGTGTTCTATTGCCACTCTAAGAAGGTGCAGGAGAGATTGCTGTCATGTAGAAACCCTTCCCTGAAGGATGTGGTGGCCATTGCGAAGGCCGTTGAGCGCTCCATGGTGTCCACTAGGGAGCTTGCATGCACAAGTCAGGCTTCGACGGTGTGTTACGTGCAGGACAAAAGTAAAAGTGTGTCAAGGACTCCCGACAAAGCAGCAAGCGATAGAGGGGGTGGCAGGAGGCCGTTCGCCTGTTTTAGATGTGGGACGCGGGACCACTTGGCTGATAGCAGGTCTTGCCCGGCTCTGACCAAGAGCTGCACGAAATGCAGGAAGGTGGGCCATTTTGCAGCTGTGTGCAAGACGAGGAAACCGGGTGGGGGCATGAGAGTGAGCTCGGTGAGTGATAGCGATGCGGAGGCGAGTGCGGACATAGTGCTGTCCATTGATGCCGAGGACGGCAGAGTGAAGAGGCCTATTGGCTCCGTTCTGATTGGTGCTGTAGAGCTGCAGTTTACGGTTGACTCTGGTTCGCCTATAACCCTGATTTCTGACACCACGTTTGATGAAAAATGGCAGGGGGTGCGGTTGCGTGAGACTGATGTGAATCCCAAGGCCTTTGGGGAACAGGACATTGTGATGAAAGGGTTTTTCTGCGATACACTCACCTTTCGAGGGCGCACTGTGATGACGAAGGTCTATGTGGCTGAGAAAGGGAGAAGCCTTGTGGGGTGGAAGGACCTGGCGAAGCTGGGTGTGATGCTAGTCCCGGGAGCCGACGAACCCATTGTTCTGCATGATGACTGGGTCGGCTACATACAACCTGGCGAAGTACATGGGGGATTGGCTGAGGTCATTGGTGAATTTGAGTCTGTTTTTAGGAATGAGGTGGGGCGTGTGAGAGGGTTTGTACACGCCATACAGTTGAAAGAAGGGGCAATACCGATAAAGCATAAGGTCAGGACGGTCCCTCTCTCTGTCAGAGGGGAACTGAAGAAGGTCCTCGATAAGTTGAAGCAGGAAGGCGTGATAGAGGAGGCAGGCGCATCAGAATGGGTGTCCGCGATAGTGGTGTCCAAGAAGAAGAGGACAGGGGACATTCGTCTATGTGTGGACCTGCGGTCCTTAAACAAAAATATCCTGGTGAACTGCCATCCGCTGCCCAACATCCAAGAAATTCTGTCGTCCACGTCAGGGTCCAAGTTCTTCACCCTGATAGACCTGAAGTCAGCATACCACCAGGTGTGTCTCACGGAGGAGTCCAAAAAACTGACCACCTTCATTACCCCGTTCGGAGCGTACAGGTACGTCCGGCTCCCCTTCGGCCTTGCATCGGCGTCAGGGGTCTTCCAGAAGTTGATGGACTTGCTTTTCTGCAACATGAAGGGCGTCGAAGCATTCCAGGATGACATCCTGATCCACACGAAGGATGAGAAGGGGCACCTGGAGCTGCTGGGCACGGTGCTGGAGATCCTGCGGGAGAAAGGGATGACGGTCTCCAAAGACAAGTGCAAGTTCATGGAGGGCAGGTTAGACTACCTGGGGCACGTTCTGACTCCGGATGGTATTGCGCCCAAGGAGGATCTGGTGAAGGCCATTCGAGAGGCCCCATGTCCCGGAGATAAGGACGCCTTACGGTCATTCCTGGGGCTCAGCGAGTATTACTCGAAGTTCATGCAGGGCTACGCACTCACAGTGGAGCCCCTTAGGAAACTGCTGCGGAAGAACGAAAAATACGTATGGGCGCAGGAACAACGAGCTGCCTTCGAATCCGTTAAGCAGGCCATTGTCGTGGCTCCAGTGTTACAGCCTTACAACAAGGATCACCGCAATGTCATCACTATCGATGCCAGCGCCAAAGGGATCGGCGCAGTGTTCTGCCAATTCCAAGGGAAGAAGGAAAGCACCATCGCGTTCATATCCCGGTCGCTGAGCGACGCAGAGAAACACTATAGCACTCTCGAGCGGGAGACGCTCGCCTGCGTCTGGGCAGTGGAGAAACTAAAGAACTATTTGTGGGGCAAAGAGTTCGAGCTAGTCACGGATCACAAACCGTTGATTTATATGATGGACGGCGTAGGCCGTGGTAATGGAAAAGCCAGCTCGAGACTCCTGCGGTTGCTGTCCAAATTGCAGGAATACCACTTCACCATCAGACACATCAAGGGTGGCCTCAACAGCAGGGCGGATTGCCTATCGCGCCTGCCTATCGCCGGCGAGGAAGAAGGTTCCCTAGACGACACGGAGTGTGTGGTGGCGATGGTAGACGCGACGGCTTTCTGCGAGGGGTCTATCTCTGAGGAAGAATGGCTGGCTGCCCAGGAAAAGGACGTGACCCTCCGAAGGGTAGTGGACCACATGACAACTCATTGGCCTCCGGTACGGAACTTGCACGGGGCGCTCAGATGTTTCCAGCAGATAAGCGCGGAACTTACGATTGAAGATGGTTTCCTGAAAAGGCATGAACTGTTTGTGCCCCCGGAAGGTCTGAGGGACAAGCTGATCAGGATTGCTCACAGGGGCCACCCGGGGAGTACAGCCACCAAAAACCTCCTCAAGCAGTACTACTGGTGGCCGGGGATGTGCAGCGACGTCTGCGGTTTCATTGATAGATGCGGGCCGTGTTTGAGAGCCAACAAACATTGGAAGACGGCCAAGGGGGAACTGCAGATGGTGGACATTCCAGCCGGCCCCTGGTGCAAGATTGCCATAGATTTCGCAGGCCCGTTTACCATTCTGCCGGACGACTGCAGGCATCTCATCGTCCTTACGGACTACTTCTCCAAGTGGATCCACTACAAGTTCGTTAGGGAGGTTACTACTGACCGGGTGATCAAAGTGCTGAAGAAAATCTTCGCGACGGAGGGGCAGTCGAAGATCATGGTTTCCGACAATGGTACGCAGTTGGTGTCCCGGCAGATGACGGATTTCCTGGCCAGGCTGGGAATCAAGCAGGAGAAGACCCCACTGTACAGTCCGAAGAGCAATGGGCAGGTCGAGCGGATGAACAGGTTCCTCAAAGAAGGTATCCAACAGGCTGTGGCGTCTCAAATGAACGTGAAGGCGTTTTTGGCTGATAAGGTGCACACTTTCCATAACACGCCTAATGAAGTCACAGGTCATACGCCGTTCTATTTGATGAGGGGGAGACGGTGCATGAGCGAGCTTACCCCCAAATTCAACAATTGGCATGACATGAGGGACGAAACGGAGGATATACCGGAAGAGGGGTTGAGAGTCAAGGAACGCATAGTGGCTAAGCAAGAGAGCAACAAACTGTATGCTGACATGGTCAACAGAGCCAAACCGAAGGAAATTGCGCAGGGAGATTGGGTACTGGTGAAGAAGCCCTACAAAGTAATGAAGGGGGAATCCGTATTCCAAACCCCATTGCGGGTACACGGAGCAACCGGAGGGGCAGTGTGTCTGGAAGGATGGCGTAGCAAGGATGACGTAGTCAAGCTCAAAGCTGGACAAGAGGAAATCATCATGAAAAGTGGTCGCATGCGTGAATCCGAGAGCAATGATAGTGTGCTTGAATGGCAAGACAATGAGGTCACCGGTGGAAGTATGTGCGATGGTGAAGTTGGGGGCAATCCCCCCGCCCAAGGCTGGGCCGGATGCGGAAGCGCACTTACTAGCGGGAGCACAGGGCATGGTACGGGAGGTGCTGAGAGGCAGATGGGCCCAGGCTCCAGACCAGGGAGGTGTGACAGTCGCAGTATGGGGAGCCCGGGCCAAAGCGGTACGGGAGTTGGTGGGGTGGCACAAACTCCGTATGTTACCCCTAGCAGGCCGACACGGCATGTCAGAGCACCCAAGAGATTTGATGATTTTGTTATGAGATGATAATGTGTTTCATATTATTTCTGTTGATAAGGGAGATGTCGTACAGGATGTTAGCGGACTAGCTCCGCAGGGACTAACGCAGTCTTTCCTCGCTGTTTGCCTGCCCTCCTGACGTCACGGCCAATCGCGCTTCGAGGTCGGCCGTGATGTCAGCGGGGCGCGGCGGATCGGCAGACGGGAGCGCGAAATCCTCTCGAGCGGTTGTCTCCCCGCCTGCTCCCCGTGGGACATTGTTATAAGCATCTGTAATTAATAAAGAGTTATTTTCCCCACACATGTGTCTCGCCTCCCTCACTCTGCCACTACACAGGGCTAGTCTAAAAGGCTTTTTGGTTGCCCCTCTAAGTCTGCTCAGCAGGAGGTCTTATCCAATAAAGACTCTAAGATCGTGTCACGAGGCACAGTCTCGCGCATTTTTGCAAGGCAAGTAAGTCAAAGGTTAAATGCAATTCCAAAGGGCGATCCAGCAAGCTCTGCAAAGGTGGGCCACTCAGAAGAGATTTTTTTAACTCAGCATCCACGAGCAGCCTGGGCACTCTTGACAGCGTGCAACACTGTAAAATATAAGAAACACATCCGTTGTTTAAAGAGGGACTCTCCTTACCCTTTGAAGTTCGCAAAGAAAGACAGTTTGGTTCTACTGTAGAGGTTTGTCTTCTGTCTCAGGAACGAGATGAAATACACACCTTTCCCTTCTTCTCTGAAAGGTAAGTCTCACTCATCCCAACCAGGTCGAGTGCAAACCCTTACGGTGTGCAGACTATATGTGTGATATAAGCAGTGCTTCATTTTTAAAAGGATGAGTGCCGGTGCCCGAAGCTCTGCTCAGAAAACCACGGCTGTCGCAATTACATGATGTCAGAGTGCCGAATACAATGCTGTGCAGTCAGGAAGTCAACCCTTGTTGATCTACCACTAGACACTCCCTATCTCTTTATCTCACTCTTGCAGGTCCCTGTTTACCACCTTTGTGACGGGTTTCTGTCTTTCTCTTTTGTTTGTGTTTCTCTCTCTTGCTCTTCGATGAGGACAAATAAGGGTTGGTGCCTCAAAATATGAGCGCTGCTGGACCCCACCGGTAACCACCGGCTCGACTTAAGCACTGGATCTGGGTTTTAGAACAGGCTGGGAGGACCCAGTGTGGGGTAATACTGGTGTACTGCATGGTTTTAGGCTAAAAGTACCACATAACATACAGGGCCAATGTTGTGTGTAACGGAGGAGCAATACAGGCTATGGGGTCTAGAGCATAGTATGGTGGGTGGAGAGGCTTCCCCAGAGGCTGTGAGCCCAGTGGCATAATGCACAATGATGGGGACCTTCTGCAGAATATGAATAAGACTTTAACTGATTGGGTTAGGGGCTGAAGTGTGCCCCTTGTGCATCAGGGGATTCATCGGCCTTCATTATGCCCCTGCATGGATCCCGTTGTGGCATATGATAGAGGAGCCACAGTTGTCTATGGAGCCCACTGGGTTATACAAGTGGCAGTCCACTGCAGGCTGCAGGGAACCATTTTGTGAATAGGGAATTCTGCTCTAAGCTTTGGGGCCTAATCTAATGTCTAATGAGGGGTGTCACCGCCCCCTGATGTCGCTTTCTATACAACTTCACCTTGAGTCACACCCCTTGCTTGGCGCACCCCTCGGGGCCCTCAGGTCTGCCATAATACCACCCCCGACACTGTGATCCCATAAGGCTTGTGCTGCCATGTTACTTCACCCCTACCCTCAGTTTGCTGTTCTAGAGGTGCCCATACATGCGAATAACACGATGGAACAGCACACTCACTCAAACATGCGGCTCAGACCGTACAGCTAGCCTGCGCTCTTCCTCTTCCAGTGGGGGTCCGCATAAGACTCAGCCCCCACTTCGCTCTCACTTTGAGCTCCACAGCGGAATCCCCCTCGGACTGCAGTATGATAATCCTGATAAACAGGTTATGTTGTCATTATCCTGTCACGTTATTTTGTACCGGTAAAAGGTCTCAACAATAAGAATTTGAAAAAAGTGAGGGGACTCGCCATAGGCTCTGGGATCCACTGTAGTGAATAATATGGGAAGACACTTCAGGGCTTAGTTCCCAGTGTTGTTCATATTAGGGGAGGCAGCGCTGGCTTTGGGGCCCAGCAATATGTACCATAGACAGGGCTACTGGAATTAGGCAACAAGGATGTACTAAATTATGCTGTTGGGTTGACTAACATGCAACAACAAAACGGTGATTCATTGTGTGGGCTGATGCTGCACATTTTGCGACAACATGACTTCATTATTTTGCCGTCTTTACACTTTAACACTGTTAGAGCAAATATTTAACTTTTCTATTCCAAGTTTAACACCCCAAAACAGAAATAAACTAATGAAAAGTGACCAGTTAACCTCTGCGAAGAGCTTCTACTGTACAGCAACACGTGTTTCTGTGTTTTCAGTACCTTTTGATCTGTTTGAATTAGAAACATCTGTTGGGATCTGCAAATTATGCAGCAGATAAATGATTACATGGCAAATCCTTAACAATGCAGAAAACGCTGACGCCCAAAATACGCACAATTCCATGGCTCTGACTAGAAGGGAGTTACTACAGGCTTTGGGGCCCATTATGATGTATCCGAGTAGGAGCATTCGCAGTCTTTGTGATCCAAAGCAGTCCATAATCGGTGTCGGTGGGAGGGTGGCAGAAGTGTATGAGGTGCAGTTCTATGGTGTTCATAATAGGGAAGTGTAGTGCACCGTGCGGACTGTGAGCCCAGTGTAGGTTACAGTAGATGGTTAAATAACAATAGGGTATAGCCAGTATACAGCTGTAGCTGGGCCAGTAGTATTATGTATAACAAGTGGTCCAACTGACCGGTGGAATTCTCAAGGAGAAAACAAATTAACGAAAACACCCAACAAACATTTGTATAGAACAATGACCAGGATAGCTTGGTTATGAAAAAGGTTTGTATTATGAATTAATTTCTTGATTAATTCATAATACAAACCTTTTTCATAATCAATATTTCCTGGTCATTATTCTATTCAATATTTGTTGGGTGTTTTTGTTAATTTGTTTTCTCCTTAAGAATTTCACCGGTCAGTTGGACCACTTAGGTTACAGTAGAGGCAGCTCTATAGAGAGTAGTATGTCTATACGGTCATGAACTTCTATAAGTTCCCATCCATGAGAATGTTAATTTGATTAGAGCTGTATGTGCCCAGTTACGCCATAGTGCCCTGCCTCCACCACCGTGTCTACCTCCTTTCGGGCATCTTCACGGTTCACTCTACCACGCACCTACCCATTTGACCCCTCTTCTTTCTGTCTGAAAGGAGCGATGATATTTCTCTTCAAGAGAGGGAGCGCGTGAACGTTTGCTGGTTGGTTCCCCCTCTGCCCTCCGACAGGGTGGCATGGCCAATGATAAAGTGGCCACTCCCGCGTGCAACTAATGTTACCAAGGCTCGAAAGGTGAAGCGGCTGACGGCGTCTGCAGACGGACCTGTTCGTCGAGGCACACGGTCCTTGGGCCTTTGCAACGAAATTCAAATTCTTCGCAGGCGGTTCAAAGGGTATGAACAGGAAGAAAGGAAAAAAATCTCCCTTCAAACAAAGGCTCAATTCATTTGGTGCCAGTCAGTGCCATGGCAACCTGGGCTCCGGCTCGCTCGGCTGCCAGGTGCCAAAAAGATGCCATGGTTACATCAAAGGCTGCTCACAGACCTGTGAAACAGTTAAACGAGAGGGTGCCCTGCCGTACTGCCCTGCTCTTAAAGGTGCAGCCTTCTCGCCACGCTGGCACGGCGGTGACGGCGGAGGAAGGGCATGTTGGCATCGAAGCCTAACCCTACCCGTGGCAGCGGGCCAGTGTCCCCGCTTAGCAGTTCCAGGAGCCTGATGGGGCTGCAGTGGAGAAGAAGGGAGGATTAATTCTTTGAAGGGGGGAAGGGTGGAGGAAATAGTGCCCATGCCCATCACAGACTGGCATTGTGTGTGTGCGCCTTGCATTCCCTTCTCCTTGCCCAGTGAATAGAAGGCGGCATCTGTTCGCCTACAGCTGTGGGAACCTCGCCTCAAAGCGAGCTGGCAGCAGAGCTTAGAGTGGGGAGAGTAGGGTATATATCTGGATTAGGGGGCAGGGAGCGGCCTGGCAAGGATTGATCAAGACAGGGGTGCTGTCCAAGAGTCAAGGACATTTCCAGATCCTGCCGGAGAGGGCAGTGCCTATCCATAGACTACTCTGACAGATGAAGTCTCTGGACTATGGCTTGGCCGTTTTTTTGTCCTCAGTACCTCCCTCCCAAAGCTCACGTTTTAAAATATGCAGAAGTCGGAGGCAGTAGTCTGACCAGAAAGCACGGATTTATGCAGCACCCACCGAGTATGGACTGGCAGTTTCAGGCATGTGCACTGGAAAAGAGATACACCCGGCATGCTTCACACTTATTCTACAGCCAAGCAGACTCATTCTCTCACGCCAGATATACCATGTAGTGATAGTATGTTGAGCACACATACTGACACACAACACGCTTGTAGCCATCATGTTCCATCAGCTGCGCCATGACTAGCCATGCTGGCACACCTGTTCTGTGTGTGAGGGAACATTACTGCCCCGCAATACCTGTTCTTTGCAGGAAGTTTGCGCTGCTGTTGCCTGCACAGTCGCAGTGATTGTATCATGGGATTATACATGCTATCACAACGCATGCCATAACAACGTAAAACGACTGCGTCTTTACAACGCATGCCTTTACAACGAGCATCTTTACCATACCTATGCCGGGGGCTTTAAGTGGGCCGGGTCTTTCCGGTTCTCAGCACCGGCAGTTCTACAAAGCAGGGGCTGAGACAGGTCCCTATCGGGCTCTCCATTTTTACCCTCACTCTCAGGAAGAAAAAAAAGAAATGTTACCTCTGCATCAGTGCAACCGATCACCGCCTTTGATGTAACTTCAAAGAGACTTGTTATAGTTCTTTCACAGTCCCACTATTTCAGAACTGAAGCATTTTTAATATGCTACACTATGAAGCGATGGTTGTTGCTTATTTATGTTATGCAACTAACAAGCATTGACAAAGCCAATAGTACTGGCTTGCTGTAAGTGTAATGGTAAATGCTGTATTATATATCTGGATGCAATAACAGAAGTAGCAGAATACCAGTCGGGCCACACTAAGATAAGTATAGATTTTCAAATTCCATGCTTTTAAATCACACTCTTAATTACATTTGAGAGACCCCCCACTCTTTTCATCTCACTTAAAGCCCTGCATATGCCTTTACCACACATGCCTTTACAACGAAAAGTAAGTATTTAGCAGGTAAGTGTAGCTCCTTTTGTTTTATGAAGTCTTTATAGTTATCTGCAAAATACCTATATTTTAATTGTAAAGGCGTGCATTGTAAAGGCAAATGTGTTTAAAAAAATATATGTACATTTATATATATGTTTGTACACACATACATATAGGTGTGTGTGTGTATATAATTACATAAACATGTATATGTAAAATACTTAATTATTGTTATATATACATGTAAATATGTAATACATTATTTATAGATATATATTTTCCTTAACACTCCTAAACCTTTAAACTTTACCCACTGTAAAGCTCCTTAATTCCCTTGCCACCTAAAAACCCTTACCCACTCTAAACCCTAAAAATTTCCTTACCACCCAAAAACCCTCACCCACCATAATCACTCAAAATTCCCTTACAACCCAATAACCCATACTCACCCTGAACCCTAAACATTCCCTTGCCACCCAAAAACCCATACCCACCCATAACCCTAAAAATTCCCTTGCCACCCATAATCCCATAGCCACCCTAAACCCCAACAGTTCCCTTATCATCCAAAAAAACCCATACCCACTGACAGCACTAAAGTTCCCCCGCCACCCAAATGCCCATACCCACCCTAAATCCCAAAACTCCCTTTGCCACGCAAAAACCCTAACCCACCCTAAAAACTAAAACTTTACTTACCACACAAAAACCCATACCCACCTTAAACCTTGAAAGTTCCATTTCCACCCAAACTCCCATACACTTCCCAAACCCTAACAACTCCCTTGTCTCCCAAAAACCCATACCCTCCATAAACCCTAAAACTTCCCTTGCCACCCTTAAAACCTATACCCACCCTAAACCGTAAAAATTCGGTGCCACCCAATAACTCATACTCACCCTAAACCCTAAAAATTACCTTGCCACCTAAAAGTCCATACCCACCCTAAACTCTAAAAATTACCTTGTCACCCAAAATCCCATACCAACCCTAAACCCTAAAAATCCCTTGCCAGTCAAAAACCCATACCCATCCTAAACCCTAAAAATTATCTTGCCACCCATTATACCAAAATCCCATGCCCATCCCAAACCTTAAAAAATCCCTTGCCACACAAAATCCCAAACCTACTTTAAACCCTAAAAAAGCCCTTTCCCTAACACACACACATATATACATATATATATAATATATATATATATATATATATATACATATATATGTGTGTGTGTGTGTGTGTGTGTGTGTGCATTGTAAAGGCAGGACGTGGTAAAAATATGCATGGTGAAGGCATGCATGGTTAAGACACATGCGTTGTAACGCTTGCGTTGTAATGGCGTCCGTGGTACATACTGGGTTGCAACTGCTGTTTCCGCTGCTCAGCATATGCTTCACATGATAGGGTGTAGCTTGCACAGATTTTGTCTGTGATATACCCCTTTTGTGGGCATGAATGAAGTTTGTACTACGGTTTCTCATTCAAGATGTAGATGTCACATGACTTTGCAGTGTGTACTCCTAGTTCCTGTCTTATACCTTTCCTTTATGTGTAAGTGAGGGTCTCCCTGGCATATACAAATTATGTGAGCATATATGAAGCTTGCAAGATGTCTGTGTTATATCTATATGTGTTTGCAGGAGCTTGCACTGTCACTGCTGTACATGTGCACAAGACCTAGGCTCGTATAGTGTTAACTGCTGCTGCCCGTTTTGCATGTATACCCAGTGTAAGGAACGTCTGCACGGCTGTTGTTGCCAGTTTTGTACCTGCTTTGTCTGTTCCTGCTATGCTCACACAGCCGTCTGTGCTTTATGTATTCTCTTCCTGCGAAGGAAGCACAGCTTGCTACTGTCCTTGATGCACTTGCACTTTTTAGGTTGATGCTTTACTAAATACATCTTGGGGACATTCAAAAAGCTTCCCTGGGATTACATTCCACTCGTTGCTTAGCATTGGCTTTGTGGTTTATAATTCACATTTTCTGGCATTCTATTTGCTGGCATTATTTGTTGTAGGCTGTCCAGCGTGAGCTCGTCCCTCCCAAGGGGCAAAGCCTTTTCACACTACCTCTAAGCCTTTTCACTCTACCTCTGCTCGTATTCTTCCACGAGTGCTCCTTTCTGTGAACAAGCGTGTAAATCTTGTTCTTATCATGTCACATTTGCTGTGCATTTAAAGACGGATGTCAAATGTCAGGCTCTGTCTTCTGAGGGAGCTTGGTATTTACGTTTCTTTCCCTGAGCTCAAAAGTGAGAGGGTTTATGTGACAATCTTGCTGGATACTGAAGGTAGGAAAGGGTTTTTTCTAGCACACAATAACATTTAAATTAACTGGGCAAGTATTTCAGACTATATCAGAATTAGAAAAGCACAAATGAAGCACATTTGTTGTTAATTCTGAAGTGTGTTAAAAACAAATGATTATGATCAGAACAGCTCAATACACTAGGTGATGCCATTTCCACACATTGTCATTTGTGTGCTGTATAGTTTTATTAGTAAAACTGTATGTCTGCATAAATATAATAGTCATTTCAATAGAAAATGTGTTGTCTATAATGGCAGTGTGCCACCACACCATGCATACTCCACTCTACGCCACTCCACTCTACTCTGCACCACTCCACTCCACGCCACTGCACTCTACTCTGCACCAATCCACTTTACACCTCTCCACGTCACTGCACTCTACACCACTGCACTTTATCTCACTCTGCACCACTTCACTGTACGCTACAGTGCTCTACGCCACTTCACTCTACGCCTCTCTACTCTATTCTGCACTACTCTGATCTATGCTAATGTACTGTACGCCACTCTACACAACTGCACTCTCCGCCACTGCACTCTACACCACTCCAGTCTACGCCCTCCCCTCTACTCTGCACAACTCCTCTCTACGCCACTACACTCTATGCCAATGTACTCTACTCTGTACCACTCAATTCAATGTCCCTGCAATCTGTGCCAATCGACAGTGCCCCACTCTACTCTGCACAACTCCTCTTTACGCAACACTGCAACACTACACTCTACGTCACTACACTCTATGCCAATGCACTCTACTCTGTGCCACTCAACTCAGTGTCCCTGCAATCTGCTGCAATCACCTAGCTCCATTCTTATCTACTCTGCTCCACTGCACTCGATGCCACTGCACTCTGCATCACTTTACTCTGTGCCATTACACTCTACACCACTGCACTCTACCCTGCACTACTCCACTCTATGCCACTTCGCTCTACTCTGAAACAAGCTACTCTAGAAAGCTGTACTCTACCCAACTGCACTCTATGCCACTCTACTCCATTCAATACCACTGCACTCTACACCACTCTACTCTCCGCCACTCTTCTCTATGCCACTGCGCTCTACTCCACTTCACTCAATGCCACTCTACATCACTGCACTTCAAATACTCCACTCTGCAACACTGCACTCCCTGCCACTGAATTCTCAGCCACTCTACTCTGCACTACTGCACTCCATACCAATGCAGTCTACGCCATTCTACTCCACATTACTTACTGCACTCTGTGCTACAGCAATATGCCTCACTCCACTCCACACCACTGCACTATACACCACTCCACTCTGCACCCCTCTGTCGCTACACTCATTGTCACTCTACTCTACTCGGTACCACTGCACGCTACATCACTGCATTCTATGTCACTCTACTCTGCACCACTGCACTCTACGCCACTGCACTCCTCTATGCACCACTCTAATCTACGCCACTGTATTCTACGACGCTGCATTGTATGCCAATGAATTCTATGTTGCTGCACTGTACCCCACTGCACTCTACACCACTATACTTTGCAAGACAGTACGCCAATGCACTCATTCCACTTTAATCTACTCTACGTCGCTCCATGCCACTGTATGCCACTCTATGCCACTCTACTGTGCACCACTCCACTCTACGCCACTCCACTCCACATCATTCTACTTAATGCCACTGCACTCGGTAACACTCCACTCTACTCCATTGCACTCTATGCCACTGCAATCTACGGCACTATCCTATGCTCTGCACTTCTCTACGCCACTGCACTCTACTATGCAACACTCTAATCTACACCACTGCAGTCTATGACAACACATTTTACGCTGCTGAATTCTATGCCGCTGCATGCTACGCCACTATACTCTGCAGCTCTCTATGCCAATGCACTCTGCACCAGTCCACTCTTCTCTACCCTCTCCACTGTATGGCACTCTACGTGACTCCACTCAATGCCACTCCAATACACCACACTCTATGCCATTCCACTCTACAACACTCTACACTCCTCGCCATTCCACTCTATGACACTTCATGCCACTCTCCTCTACACAACTAACTTTTAGCCATGCTAGTGGTCAACATAGCTAAAATACATTGGCAAAGCAAATAGTTCGTTCACAGGCGAGACCTATTGGCTTTGCCAATGCTTGTTTCATTTACGATCTCAGTAGTATTTGAGCGATGCGTTTCCTGTGATAGGAAAGTGAAGCGAGTTTTGCTCTTTTAAGCTTACCTCCTGTTTCCCAGCACTCTATGGTGTACATGTTCAACAGTCGCGTGCATAGAAGCCACCATCTGATTATCTCTGCGCCTGTGTGAACCAGCAATCACCCCACGCTCTCATCCAAAAACCTCTTGCGCTCCAGGGGACGCTGCCTGAGCCGGCTGCTGATAAAAACCTCCTCTAGAGGCAGAGCCATCCAAACCCGTACATGTTCCACCAAGACCAGCTTATGTCCCGAAGCGGTGCCATCTGCACGCCTGGCTTCAGATGCCTGTAATCCGGCTCTCACGATTCCCACCCTCTCCTCCTTTATCTGCTGTGAGTTTGGGGGTTCAGATGGTGGTACCATTTCGAAATCTCTCACCATCTCACTGCTATTCCCACGCCCAGGAACCAGCAATAGTCTTTGTGTGACTGCTGCTCGCTGCTTTCCTGGTCGCCTTGCTGCCAAAGCGGCGTTTTCCTGTATTTTATGCACCTAACAATATTTAACTTGATTGTGATTCACTACTAACAATGTATGCTAATACATCTCTGTGGTCAGTCAGTCAGCGAGTAACACCTTCTTTTTTCCAGCCAAATTATTTATATAAACTTGGTAACCCGTTAATGCCGATATATATATATATATATACACACACACACACACACACACAAATCAAATTTGAATTGGACAAAAGAAAAGCCACACCTTTACTCGTTCCTTTTTGTTATAAACAACTATTTATATTTTCATGCGTTCTCAGTTTTCAGGCCCTTTGGCACCCGAGGCAGTTAGTGGTTTTTGTCGCACCAATCACACACAACAAAATCAATGTCTAGTCAGAAGACAGTTGTCACTTGCCAAAAATGGAGGTGCACTTTGAGCGCCCCTCTGACTTAAGGGTCTCAATTCAGTTCACTTGAAGCCTTCAGTGAACAAGTGTAATGGTCACGTTCACAGAGGCGAAACAAAACTTGAATTGACATTCCTTGACTTTAGGAGCACAGGGCAGGGAGCACCAGCTCTCCATAACCAAAAGGGAAATGTACTCTCTTATCAGGCGCTGCATATTACGGCTCATGGAGTTGAAGGGTAAGTATTGCACAGACTCCCCTCTTAGCAGGATGTCTAGTATAAAAACATGCTTTTGCAGAAAGTAGTGCAGCACTAGAACACTTTCAAATGTGGACACGTACCCCACAACTATTTATTTTAAGTTGCCGAGACCAACCAGAATCTATTTACTTATTTTTAATGTGTCTATGTGCACACTGTCTATATGACATTGGGGTAACCTTAAGAGAAAATTAGAGGCGTAAAAACTACTGAGAAAACGCCTTACGGAGCACCAGGAAGGAGAAATATTGTCTATTAAAGAATCCCGACTGACTTATCCATAGAAAATCAGCAGGCCAGCTGCCATCATATCAGCAAGGGTCCTATCCTTACCACTTCCCTCACCCTGGAGCTACCTCCCAGCACTGTTCCTGCCTCAACAGTGCCGAGTGATGTTGCAGGTTTAAACTGAAGTTCCCTGAACTGTACTCATCCATATTCTTTGAGGTACTATCACAAGTCCCAATTTGTGTTCCCAACATATGCGTAAAAGGTTTGGTTGGTGTTCCTGGCTATCACTCTTATAACTTTATTCCCAGTGTGGGTACAACAAAAATAAATGTTGCAGTTTTATAAAGACCCATCTTTACTGGGGAGCACTCCTGAAATTTAGGAAGCTATTCCTAATTAAATGTAGTTAAAAAAATGGTGAGTGACTCCAGCCATGCATTACTGACCCTGAATCTGCTTGTATAACTTAATCATGTACTCCACCCCACACTAAGTTATTTTAAGGCATGCCACCCCTGAAGGGTCGATCTTTTTTGATAACATTAACAGAACTGCGTACCTTAATGGTTACTAAAAACGTAATAAACCTGTCTAGCACAATAATAAAAGATTCAATCATGAACCAGCAATCCAAGTCATACAACTGATAATTTTACAAAAGACATCAAGCCCTCCGTGGCCATAAGTGCAGTGTCAGGCCGTACTGTACCCTAGTATGGACTAGTGTGTGTGTGTATATGTATAGATATATATATATATATAAAAAAAAATATCTGATAGATACATCTAGCCGCAGATTTCCTACCTTAGATTTTACCCAGGCGTCAGACTGGATCTGGAAGATTTTTCGTGAGCAGTACCCCTGCACGCTGGTAGGTAGCGTCAGTCGGCTCTACGTGGTGTCGATGGGGTTTACGTGCTGGAAGTGCCGTCCGCATCACCTATAGGTGCAACCTCGGCACGCTGACATCAGTTCTTTTCTTTTCACACCACCCAGCGCTGATGCAAGAGAAGAGCTACCCCTGTCAGTTTTTAACATGATTTGTGCAATGTTTTGTCATTCTTTTTTGAGGTTTCTTCCTGGTGTGTCGAGGAGGAAATCGATGAAGACAGGTTTTAAATCCTTTGGCGACTATCACCGCGTCATGTCAGTGAGGGAACTGCACATCGTGTGTTTGTGGTGCTTGGAGCATGACCACGAATCCAAGGTGTGCTCCGACTACAGGACCATGGCACCGAAGTGTTTGAGGGAGTGGTCCCTGATGCTGTTAGTGGCCCAGCACGAGAATCAGCAAAAATCACGGACCTGCTCGGGAGGACGGTCTCTGGACCATTCCTGGAGTTTAAAGTTTTCTTTATCCCACTCCAAATCATCAGGGCACTCAGGTAAGAGGCAGAGAAAAAGATAAGAAGTCGAAGGGTGCTTTGACTTCTCCTCCTCATCCGTCGGCTGACATGACGAAAGAACATCGGTGTTCAAGGCCTGGTTCCTCGGAACCTGCACCTTGACCGACTCCTCGCCTTTCCAGTTTTCTGGGAGCTGGAGCAACTCCCGCTCGAATCAAAGAGTTCTATGAGGCCATTGGCCTCATTTTTGAGTGGCCCTACCCCTCTGTCATGCATTCAGGCCCGCTTGGGCCAGAAGGGGCCACCCCGTGGATCCGGTTATGGATCCGAACTAGCTCCTGTCTTACCATTACGACCTGCGCCAGCCCTGACGCTCCAGGTGGCAGCCCCATTCTGATCCCTGATGACCCGGAGCTGGAGCCTTGTCTACTGACGTTGATTTCGGTGCTGACAGCACCCCTGCATCCTAGGTCTGAGCCTGATCCCTATTCTGAATGGGTAGGCCTTAGGGGAAGAATGGGGAGGATCACTGGACCCTATAGAATACCAGTATGAACAAGATATAGACTGGTGTGAGGTACAGGGTGATGCCAGCGGACTGGACATGTTTCCAGATACCAGCATTTTCTTCCCCCTACCGTGGCTATGGAGGGGGGAACTACATATGTAATGGTGGGGCGGAGGATGGTGAGGTTCTCGACCTTCAGTTGCCCCCAGTGGCAGTCAAGACTAACATCTTGACAGAGGTGCTGCAACCGGAAGTCTCCTCCTCTGAACCTCTACTCCAATTCAACAAAGCCCTCACTAATGTCCTTCTGGGGACTTGGTCCAAACCCAGCACAGGGGCTTCTGTGAATAGGACGATTGCCCGACGCCGCCGTCCGCCCCAGCCAACTCAATTTCCTCACCGCGCACCCTACCCCGGAGAGCTAGGTGATCAAATCCTTTACTTCCCATGGTACGTTCCCTGCGTCTCGCCTGGACAGGCAATCCAAGAGGCTGTACAGCTTGTGATAGAAAATGTTTTCTTCCACCAGCCTTGCATTGCAGTCACTGAATGCAGCATGCTAATTGGGCCATTATTTCCACATTCTTTGTGAAACAGTTGCGAAGTGCTGCCACAGGTCCCGGAGGAGGCCTGGGCCATTTCTTCCCAAGCACATACAGATGGGAGAGACACAGCAACGTTCACTATAAGCTGTGGCTTGGACACGACCAACTTGCTGAGTAGAGCGGTTTTGTAGACGGTGGCCCTCAGACACCACACCTGGCTGAGAACATCTGGCTTCTCCCCTCTCCCCTCATGGACATGCCTTGTGTTGACCCCTTTTGAACCTGATACTTGTATGGTAGCGTTTACCTGAACTTTTTTACTTTTTGCTTCTGTGTTTTGCTGATTCTCTTATGTGGCTTCGGGGCTTTGGGCACTTTCCCACTGTAAATACGGTGTGAACGTGCGTGCGCCCTTCATATCTGTGTTGGGAATCAGCGCTAATTTAGTGTTTTGAAACATGGGCCGGTCTGTCACTGCAGACCGGTGGGTGCACACTGGCATACATCATGAGTAAACTCATGAGCTCCTTAGCATTGTAGGCCGCTGTGAGTGCGCACCTGCACCTATGCTGCCCGTAATTGCGTGCGCACAGACACACGTATTAGTTAAATCCATATCCAGTCTGCTGTGCAGTCTCTGGCAGGCTCACTGGCACAACTGGTGTTGGGAACTATCTGTCCCTCCTGCCATTGCAGGTTGGGGTGCACAATAGCACATATGTGCCCAGGTAGTGAGGAATACCTACGTGTGTTTTCACTACCTGTGAAGCCTGCTCTTCCCATAGAGTAACATGGGAAAGTTGTTGACGTTACTATGCACTACAATATTGTATTGCAGTGGAGCAACCTCATGATGTTTCATATCAGTGGGTTTACGGTGCCAAACCCTTTCCATAGGTTATAGAATATGGACGTTTCTGTGCTCAAAGAGTCCTGGGGACCGTGGAGTCTTGCTCCAGTGGACACCCGCGGTCGGGGGAGCACATCTTTGCATTCTCCAATCAACAGCCATAAAACAGGGGCATTCCACAGGAACAGCAGACCTCTGCCATTTGAGAGCCGAATGGGATAGATTAAAGATAGAGGTTGCAACACTTAGCCTCTACGGGCCAGATCATGGCCCTACTAAAGATTAAGATCTGCATTCCAATGCACCATGACAGACAGGCCTACAATTTAGGGGAGACATGTGTGGTTCAAAGAGAAAACCACGCTGGTAGCATGGTGTGATGTAAGTGTGGACCTAAGAACTTTGTCTGGAGACCAGATACCCTAGTGCGGAGCCCCAGAAATCTTCCCTGCACCTAAGGTGACTGCTTCCCATACTACACGGACCTCAACACTCATAAGCGTCTAGTGGTGGCGAGTGGGTTCACCGGTTGCGGGACAGTGCGCGGTCCGCTTTGACGATTGTGCCGCGTTTCTCTTATGCGACATTCCAACTGCATGTTCATTGCGTGTTGTATCCAATTCTCAGGGTGCGAACCTCAGAGGAGCGGGTGTACCCGGAGTAGTGCATCATTCTACCTAATGTGGCTCTGCTGAACTTGCACCTGTTTGTGTGTGACGGGACAGGTCTGGTGCAACCTATATCATTGTGGGCCGGGTGTTGTGCTCATATCCCGGGAGGTACGGAACTGCAACTCTGTGCTGTGTGTGACCAGAATTGCCTGGTGCAACTCAACTCGACGTGAACTAGTCCTTGTGCCCCCTTTCCATGGAGATGCGGAATTTGCAATTCATCATGTTTGAAATCTGAAGTGCCTGGTGTGACTCATCCCTACGCGCACCAGCCGCTGTGCCTGGATCGTCTGGGCACGACTCGGATCATCGTGTACCAATCGGGGCACCTCCTTCTATCGAGAGGCTCCCCTGTGTTACTCACCATTCATTGACTGTTCCTTTGTTGACCCTCATCACGGTAGACCAACAGCCCTCTCCACTCCTGGCCCCTCCTGAAGACATCTTGGCACCAGATAGTAGCGAAAGAGATTGACTGGGTTGAAGAAACGCTTCCAAGACAGTCCGGAAGCGGGTCAAGATACTGCGTGACTCCTTTGTGTTTTGAGACATGTTGGTAAATTTCCAGAGTGGCTGCTAACCCCTCCCTTGTTTACGTCTGCCTCCTGCTTAAAACTGCTACATATTCCCATCTGCTTTCCGAGGGCCCAGACTAACTGTGACGTCACCCGCATGTGGCCCAGTGTCCGGGAGGCTGGGCTGGTTATCTTCTATCTGGGAGTACAGGCACAATCGGGGTGAACTAGAGGGTGGAGTGAGGCTTGGGCCACGGAGTCTGCAGAGGGTGAATCCTTGACCAGTTGGGTACCAGTAGCACCGCATTAGGGTGCTGAGTATGTATGTGTTTGTAAGAGCATGTCACAAGGGACTGGCTGATTCCTGTTGCACCGCGTAGTGGTGGGGAGTGAGTGTGTGTGAGCGGGGGTGATTTTGTGCGGACCACCTGTGATTCACGTCGCTAGCTGGCTGTGACGTCTTATACGTTGATTGTTGCCAAAAGCACAATACCTTTTTATATTGGGGTTTTCACGCATGGCTTCGGCCGGCAGTACTGCTAAAAAGTTTTCTGTTCTTGTGTATGTACATAATCTTGATATCGTGCATCGCATAAGGGTGCTCTCTCTCAATTGGCGGGGTTAGATAAAGAATTGTCCACAGTGTGCATACTATTGATCTCATAACAATACGAGTGGGCCTAGCACTGCTAGTAATATTTCCAAATGTGTTTTATGCCAAAAAAGTATATGATGGTCATGTTATAATGATTGAATATGAATATTGAATATAAATGTTTCACATACATCCTGTGTGAAGTTTCTTTTATGAAGTTCAGTGTATGTATCGCAAGTGGCTGATGTGCCTTTGCTTTACACATTGCCTCTGTAGTGAGCCAGACTGCTCAGTGCTAAGCTACCCATAGGTAAACACAGGTTATACAGCAAGTGTAATCACCTGCCTTTGATGGGATCTGTAGTATTGCCTGGTTGGAGGGCCTCCCTTCAGCCAACCATAAACTGCTGGTTCCAACAGCATCCATCACTTTGGAGACAAGGCAAACTCGGCTCTGGAGCCCTTTAAGGATTTGCAGGCTAGAGCCAAGTCCTTGGGCCTCCCAGCTACCCCACGTCCCCAGTCAGCCTTTCGCCCCTTTCATGGCCATGGAAGGGGCTTTCAACCTTATTCCAGCCACTGTGCCGCACAAGCTTCATAGCCTCTTGGTGGACAAAGTTGTGGTCCCTACAGGCCTTGTGGGTTGGGTAGCCGGCTGTCTGGTCCAGCCACCAACCGCCCCGGCAGCTACAGCCTCCAAACCTTCCAAATCTTTTCCTTTTAGATCATAGGCGTCCAGTTGGTGGCACGGTCCGCCATCACCTCCACCACTGGCGGTCCATAACATTGGACAGGTGAGTTCTGCAGATAATCCGAAGGGGCTAAACCCTCCCCTCTGAGACTACCCCTCCTTCCCTGCCACCTTCCTACGACCAGCTGATTAAGGATGATCTTTTCCTGCTGTGGGAGGAAGTCATGGCTCCCTTGGCCAAGGGAGCCATAGAGTCTGTTCCGGTGCCAACAGTAGGCTGTGGTTGCTATTTCCGCTACTTTCTGGTCCCGAAAAAGACCAAGTCCTTTGTCCTATCATAGTTCTCCAAGCCTCAACTTATTCCTCAAAAATGAGAAATTCAAGATGCCCACATTGGCTCAGGTCTTGCCTGCACTAGACCCGCCGAAACTGGATGGTAGCTTTGGACTTGCAGGACGCCTATTTTCCCATTCCTGTCCTGTCTGCTCATCAGCGTTACCTGCAGTTTACGGAAGGCCACAAGCATTTTCAGTACACCGTGCTCCCTCTTGGCCTTACCAGGGTTCCTTGGGTGTTCGCCAAGGTGATGGCGGTGGTCACAGCTCATCTGTACAGGTCAGAGGTGCCAGTCTTCCCCTACCTCGTTGAATGGCTGCTGAAGGCGGGCTCGCCCCAGGATGTCTCCCACCTCCAGGGTACGGCAGACCTCCTTTATTCGCTGGGGTTCACTATCAACATGCCGAAGTCACACCTGACTCACTTTCAGATGCTCCCTTTCATCGGAGCTGCTCTGGATGCAGTGCAGTTTCTGGCTCATCCTCCTGGGTGGCAAGTCAAGGATATTTCAGCTATGATACAGATGTTTCAGCCTCTATCCTGGATTTCAGTGAGACTGACTCTGAGGTTACTGGACCTCATGGCCTCCTGCATCCTGCTAGTGACACAAGCCAGATGGCATATGTGTGCTCTGCAGTGGGACCAGAAGTTCCAATGGGTGCAGCATCAGGGGAATCTCTCCGACATGGTCCAGATCTCAGAGGGAACTGCAAAGGACCTGCAGTGGTGGATAATAAACCGCGATTGGGTCAGACCCCTCTCCCTTCCCCAACCAGATCTTACAGTAGTGACAGATGTGCCACTTCTAGTATGGGACGGCCACCTGGGAGATGTGGAGATCAGAGGGCTCTGGTCTGTGGCAGAATCTGGACTCCTCATTAACCTGTTGGAGCTCTGGGTGATTCGACTGGCATTAAAAGCCTTTCTACCCTCCACCAAAGGAAGGCTAGTACAAGTGTTCACGGACAACACCACCACCATGTTGTACTGCAGCAAACATGGTGTGGTGGGATTGTGGACCCTTTGTCAAGTCCTGTGTCTCTGGACATGGCTGGACCAGCATGGCATTTCCCTGGTGAATCAACACCTGGCAGGCTCCCTGAACGCCAGAGCGAACAAACTCGGACGTCGATTCCTAGCAGATCTCAAATGTATCTCTACCTTTAGGTGGCGCAAGTTCTTTTTCAACAGTGGTAGAGAGCCGTGGTTAGATCTGTTCTCTGCTGCTGAAGATGTGCACTGTCCGCTGGTTTTGTGCGCTGGAGTTTCCAAGGCGGCTCTTGCTTGGAGACACTTTTTGTCTCAAGTGGAGCTCAGGCCTCCTGTACGCCTTTCAGCCCATACCACTCCTGCCCAGAGTTCTCAAGAAGATCAGGAACGATTGGGGCCCAAGGCATCCTTGTGTCTCTGGACTGGGTACAGAGAGTCTGATATCACAAGCTTCTGAACATGATCAGGTTGCCCCTTCAGGAGGATCTTCTGTCGCAGCAGCAGAGGAAGGTCATCCACTCAAACCTGTCAACTCTTTGCCTTCTCCTGTGGAGGTTGAGCTGCGGCAGTTGATAGCTTTCAACCTTCCTCCCTAAGTCTGTAATGTTATTCTGGTGGCCAGGAGTTCATCCACAAAGATGTTATACGCTTGCAGATGGAAAGCTTTGTCTCATATTGTACAGAAACGTCTATTAACCCTCTTTCCATCTCCCTGTCTGATATTTTACTTTTTATTTTCACCCTTGTTCAAGAGGGCTCTGCTCTGGGAACTCTGAAAGGGTATCTTTCTGCCTTGTCAGCCTTCTTGAAGCTGCCTGATCAACCCTCCTTTTTAAATCTCCGATTGTACATGGATTTCTCAAAGGTCTTGTACATATGTTCCCACCTTCCTCTTTCATTATGCCTTAGTGAGAACTTAATTTGGTTCTCACATTTCTGATGTGTGCTCCCTTCGGGTCCTTACACAATTGTCCCCTCAGGCTGCGCTCAACATCAAAACAGCCTTTATTGTGGCCAATACATCGGCAAGGAGGGTAAGTAAGTTGCAGGCTTGATCGTCCAAGCCGCCTTTCCTATCAGTGTTTTCCAAACAAACTGGTGCTTCGCACCACGGTCTCTTCCTGTGGGCCAATCTGTCACCTTGCCCACTTTCCACGCTCCTCCAAACCCCTCTGAAGAAGAGGAGAAGCGAATCCACCGTCTAGACCCAAAAAGAGAATTGTCATTTTACCTTGACTACACAAGAGAGTTTTGGGTGGACGACCAACTCTTTGTGGGGTATGTTGATGCAAAGAAAGGTCAAGCAGTGCAGAAGGGACCATCTCTCGATGGGTCATTCTCTTCATCAAGATCTGCTACGCACTGGCAAAGAAGCAGACTCCTGACGGCTTAAGAGCTCATTCCACCAGAGCTAAGGCTGCAACCACTGCGTTATTCCGTGAAGTTCCAGTCCTAGACATCTGTCAGGCAGCAACGTGGCCATCCTTGCACATGTTTACCAAGCATTACTGCCTGTACAGTCAGGTCCACAGGGACAGGCACATTGCCCGTTCAGTCCTGCGGCACTTCTTAGTCTAAATTTGTTTGCACACCTACCTCTGGGGATGGTATTGCTTGGGTATCTATTCAAAGGTAAGGAATCTGTGGCTAGATGTCTCTATCAGATGAACAAGTTAGGTAACTTTGGTAAAGCCTTAGCTGGTAGAGACAATATCTATCCACAGGTTCCTTATCGACCCACCCATCCTCCCCACTATGCGGACAGATTTCTAGGGCCAGCGCTGGTCCCGTTCAGGGCCCTAGTCTGGACACACCAGTGGCAGTTCATTTCATGGCGCCGCGTTTCTAGTGTGCAAAGTCAAAAAAAGTAACTGACGTCAGCGTGCTGAGGTGGCAACTATATAGGTGACGCGGACATCACTTCCGGTGCAGCCGACAACGCCACACAGAGGCGACCAATGCCGCCTACAGGTGCACAGTGGTACTGCTCACAAAAAACCTTCCGGATCCAGTCTGATGCTTGGAGAAATTCAAAGGTAAGGAATCTGTGGCTAGATAGTGTCTCTACTAGATGAGGCATAACCGAAGGTAAGTAATTTGTTCACACATACACCTTTTTTTCCACTCAAAAAACCCAAAGGTTAAAGTAACTTTATAGTGAGGTGATTATGTCAGTGTGAACATTAATGTTTTGTTCACCAGTTATAGTTAGCACCACTAACTATAACGTTCGCCCCGCCATGCACTGCTTATGATCTCACATGACATCACTCATGACATGTTTTATGCTCAATGATGACATCACTCATGACATCTCAAATTACATAATTAAAGAGATCACTGATGACATCATCCAAGCTTTTTTGTACACACTGCACAGTAAACATGTATAGATTTAGAGCTCTAAATGTAAGTACAATACAACTCAGAAGAATATGAGCCATGATAAACACCATCACAGAAATAACTCCCTTAACTGTAGAAAGTATGGGTTGTATACCACATTGACCCTATTTTATACACTTCACAGGTAGCATAGTTCACATTAACAGTCAACCACAGATATATGGGAAAATCTAATTGCATACGGTGTTTGATCTGTAAACACTAGTTCAAAGTAAGCCAAGTTCCTAAAAATACTGAACATCTCTTCCAAAAACAATGCCCTAGTACAGACAGCTTTTATCTGTATCAAACCACTGACAGTCACCGCACTTACATTAAGAAATGAAGTTGCTAAAAGTAGAGAAGTGAATACTGTAAACAGTATTCACTCTATGGAGAAAGTTCATTCTGTACCAGACTGTTTGCAGACAGTGAAACTCTCATGACAAATGCACTATAGATTAATAAAAAGTATCTACTAAACATAGTGTACACTGTATGAAAAACTTGTACAAAGAGTGACTATTCACTTAAAATAACCACATTTTGAAGGTGCTAAAGAACATGCTACCTGCAGCCTTAATACTGTGGTAAAAACTTTACAGATAACCCATCCTCTGAAGCAAAACAAGCACATGTACATAGGTTAGTACCTGGCACACATAATCTTCTTTGTTGAGTAGAAATTGTACTGAGATGATTCTGTCTGACAACTCAAGGCTGCTTACAATACGAAGGATGTAGTATATGGAATCTTTGCCCTGTGGAATCTTTTTCTGCAGACCCAAAAGACTTGTGAGGAACATAATGAATACAAGTCAACTGTCACCTGCACATAGACTTACTCTTCAATACAAAGATTTATAACATGTTTAATACCTCTACACACCTATAGGGCATTAAGAGCACATGCTATTTGTAAACATTTATACCAATTAGCTGGTCACAAGCTGTACAAAATTAGGTAGAAAAATAATATTGTAGTTACCCGCCACTATGTAAACATTAAACCAAACTAACACACTCATTGGTTGATGTCATCAGTGATGCCATCCATGATGTTATTTGAGAATGTGATCATTGATGTAATAAATGACGTCATAGAACATGCCATGAGTGATCTCATATGTGAGGTCATAAGCAGCACATGGCAGGAGCGCAAGGTATAGTTAATGTTGCTTACTATAACTGGTGAATTTCTGTTTTTTTTAGTACAAAACGTTTATGTTCACACTGACAAATTTACCTAACTATAACTTCACTTTAACCTTTGTTTTGTTTCCCCAGTATACATATATATATATTTCACTTAAAAAAAGAGGAGTTGGCCTAACGGCTAGGGCGGTCGACCTCACATCTGGGGAATCAGCTTCGAGTCTTGGCAAGGACGTGCAACATCCTGTGATTCTGGGCAAATCCCTTAATCTCCCCGTGCCTAACAAAAATGAATGTGTCCTCATGTAACACAACTGGTGCTCGTGTAAAGCTCTCTGATACCTGATACCTTCGGGTCAAGTTTGCGCTATATAAAACTCCGTAAGAAAAAAAAAGATACAGGGACGTAATAGTTAGGAAATACAATTTAAAAAACGTAGAAATTCACAGAAAAAAACACAGATTACAGGAACGTTCTAGTTAGGCTCAGGTTTCACTTGTACCAAACTGTTGAAATTAGGCAGTTATAGTTACCTTAGTTAACTATAACTTACGCCCCTGCAATGCACTGCTTATGACTTCACATATTACATCACTCATGACATGATCAGTGACATCACTCATGACATCACAAAGGACAACATCAAGTGAGTGTAAGTGTTTTTACGAGTTTATGGGTGTTAAACATATATACTAACCTACTAGAAAAGTTAAATTAGTATACTAGATGCACTACTACTGAGCGATACTACTTCTAACATATATTAAGTGAGTGGCTGTGTGACTGTATGTATCCTTATGTGTATGGGTGTGCAAGTGGCTGTATTGGTGTATTAGTGGGTGAGTGAGTAGCTGTGGGTGAGTGAGTAGCTGTAGGTGAGTGAGATGCTGTGTGAGTGGTGGTATTGGTCAGTGAGTGGGTTTGTCAGTGACTATGGATGAGTGAGTGGCGGTGTGAGTGTCTCTATGGGTGGGTAAGTGGGTGTGTAGTAACTGTATGAGTGGGTGTCTGAATGGCTGTATGAGTAACTCGGTGTGTAAGTGGCCGTATAGGTGAGTGAGTGGCTGTTTGAGTTGGAGTTTGGTTAAGTGAGTTGGTGTGTGAGTGGCTGTATTGGAGAGTAAGTGTTTGTGTGAATGACTGTATGGGTGAGTGACTGGATGTGTGCGTGCCTGTATGGATGTGTGACTGGGTATGTAAGTGGTTGTGTGGGTTTATATGAGTGCTTGCATGAGTGAGTGAGTGGCGGTGTTGAAAGGCTGTATGGGTAAGTGAGTGGTGGTGGGAGTGACTAGGTAAATAAGTGATTGTGTGAGTAGCTGCATGGGTTAGTGTGTGGCTATGTGAGTATCTGTACAGGTGAGTGACTGGATGTATCAGTGGTTGTATGGGTGAGTGAATGGCTATGTGACTGACTTTACGAATGAGTGAGTGGGTGTGTGAGTAGCTCTATGGAGGACTGAGTGGGTGTGTGAGTACTGGTATGGGTGAACGGGTATGTAAATGGTTGTGTGGGAGTGGGCGTACAAGACATTGTTTGGGATTTGAGGGGGTGTGTGAGGGGTTCTGTAGATTATGTCATCAGTGATGTCATCAGTGATGCTACTGACCAAGTCATGAGTGATGTAATATGTGAGATCATAAGCATGCATGCAGGGGCGCAAGTTATAGTTAACTCAGGTAACTATAACTGCTAAATTTCACTGGTTTTGTACCTAACTATAAAATCTCTGTAGCCTTTGATTTCTAAAGTGAATTTCTATGGATTTTTAACTAAAGTAATCGCGTTTGCAGAGTGGTGGAGAAAGGGGGAGGGGCATCCGACCAGATCTCATGAATCCTACTGTGTCAAACTTACTGGAGGTAACAGGAGGGTTTCTTGACCCCCAAAGACACCATAGAGCCCAGGGGACTTCACCCCCCAACAAGCAGTGTGCCAGGGGGCGTGTTTGCAGAGTGGTTGAGAAAGGGGACGGGGCCTCTGATGAAGTCTCAGCAATCCCAGTGTGTGGGACTTAATTGTGGCAACAATAGGTGGTCTTGGCCCCCAACGACCCTCAGCAGCCAAGGGGACTTCATCCCACAACCAGCAGTGCGTCAGGAGGGGCGTTTGCAGAATGAATGAGAAAGGGGGAGGGGACATTGCGAGCTCTGAGCAATCCCACTGTGGGGGACTTACTTGCGGTTCAGGCTGTAGTCATGTTCAAAGCTCCTATGGGAATTAACATGGGAAATCATAATTTTTTCGGCCCCGCTTGACGGATCACCCCAAAACTTTGCCTGCACAACAAGACGCACTGTGACACTTTTTTGGGGAAATGTTGTGTAGATTCGTCAAATGGCGCCAAAGATATAGGCAAGTCAATAAACGCTTTCTCTATAGAAACATGGTTCTAGCTATAAGTACTTACTGGTGACCACCAGAGGGTAATTAATTTAAAAAAACAAATATATATATATATATATATCCATCTCCCAGAACCAAAGCGGTCAAAAACTCACTGCTGGTGCGAACATTGGAAGACCAATATCCCCAAAGTATTTGAAAACAAAGAACTGATCACGCTGTACTCCAGAGGGCTTCAGAATCCCGCAGATTTAATTAGCATCAGCAACTTCACCAAAACCTTAGCAACGAGTTTCAACCATTGCAGTCTTGTTCACGGTAGCTGAGTCTTGATTAGCAAATTACATCTTGTGCTCCGATGCCTTTTATATGCATAG
Organism: Triturus cristatus; assembly: GCF_964204655.1. NCBI lineage: Eukaryota > Metazoa > Chordata > Amphibia > Caudata > Salamandridae > Triturus > Triturus cristatus. Next base: position 78,248,538 of record NC_140586.1, on the reverse strand, counting down.
GCATTCAGGTACTCGTAGTTCTTTGATCACCTTAAAGTACTTGCTGGGAACGCACCCTTGTGCTTCAGATAACAATCGTTTTTTAAAGCCATTCCATCAGTATTTCCATGCAGAGGTGTGCTGGCATTAATTCTCATAGCATTGTGCTGATGTCTTACGCTATGCAAGCTCCTCATTAAGGGCCTCATGTAGGAAGCCAAATACCGGTCGGTAACGGCCGATTTTCGGTAATAATACCGTTACCGACCGGTATTTTGGCCATTGGTATGTAGGGGGAATTCGGAATTTACCGAATCGGTAAAATTACCGATTCGGTAATAATACCGAATCGGTAATGTTACCGAATCGGTAACTTTTCCGAATCGGTAATTTTACCGATTCGGTAAATTCCGAAAGCAAAATCGAGATGTAGGGGGAGTGTGTGTGTGTGTTTATGAGTCGGTATTTACCACCAACTTATAGTTGGTGGTAAATAATGAATGTATGTGTAAATGCATTTTTACGCGCGTAGCTGTGTGCAATGTGGCATACATACATGCCCTTAGGGCATGTATGTGTGCCACATGTGCACACATGGCCGAAACAGGGGTGCAACAGGGTGTCAATGTGACACCCTGCCACCCTTGTATGTGTTCCCCCCATTACCGAATCGGTATTTACCGATTCGGTAATGAGGCATACCTTCCCATCAATGGGAAGGTATGCCTCATTACCGAATCGGTAAATACCGATTCGGTAATCACCGACTAGTAACGAATCGGTAAAAATTACCGACTCATTACCTACATACGAGTTACCACTTCTTAAATACCGAGTCGGTACGGCTCGGTATTTAAGAAGTGGTAACTGGTACGCTACCTACATGAGGCCCTAAGTCACTTACTGGAATACTTTAAACAGTCCATGTGTGTGATTTCCCCAGCTACACACACACACGCATACACCCCCCCAAAAGTCCACAAATTCTTACTGTGGCCCCCAGCCCATACGGCAGCGGTATGTGTTCGGATGTAAGCTCAGACGAACATGTAGTTCACTGGTTCCTTGGCATTAGAACAGAAGAGCCCACTCCAAAATGGCTTGCACGTGAAAGGTGAAGATTTATTCCATTACTTCATGGACATACAGGAATACACAACTCCCAATGCGTTTGGCGCCCAAGTCGTCTTGATCACAGTTGGGTTGCTTTCCCACAATGAGTTTTTAAAAAGAGTGCTATGCGTCACCACAGTAACATACACAACCTAAACAAGGGACTATCTCAAGGAGAAATCAATCATGGTTTGGCGATTGCCATGTTGGACTGGAATTTCATACATCCTCATAATGTGCTAGTGATATAAGTACAAATTAAGTACAGATACACTGGATTCTATGTACATTCTTAATCAGCCACTAAGCATATCGTACATAACAGAAATTTATAATATTCGGATTCATGGCATGTCTATCGCGTACAAGTACCTAAACCGCCTGCTTGTGCAAATGGTATGGCAAAACACAGTCAGTAGAGCCAGATGGAGGTAAAAGAAATGATGAAAAGGCAGAGGGCTTTTGTGAAATACACCGGCTGATAGAAAATAATTGTCATATGGCTGACGCACAGCTAAATTAAGTGTCACAGCAACATGGCTTAGATCTTCCCCGGCATTCCCCATAGGATGAGGAAAAAAGGTAAAGAGCCCAAATGGGCCCAATAGAAAAGATTATTATGACATAATTACGCCCCAGTAGACTCACATAGCCTAAATACTATAAGAGAGGTAGTGTAAACATGTATAATAAAGAAGCAGATAGTGAGAGATAAATACAGTCCAAGTGGACAGGTACCGCTCAGTCTACAATGTAAAAATAAAGTAATATCTATATTGGTAAAGTACCAGTACGTAGTAACATAATGACCAATTGGGCGGCTGTGGACTATGTATCAAACATAATTAGACCAGACTGTTATAAACGTAAATCATATATCCACACTGTAAACAAGCCCAACTAGTACCCCATCACTCAAAAAGTTGGTTGGTTCCAAAATACCCCAGCTTCTCCGATAAGCTAGTGGACCAGCCTCCCACTCATAGACTTCACCTCCCGGTACCTCAAAGGATAGGCCTGTATAAAAATTTAAAGCCAAGGTAGTGGTGAACAAAGGGAAAACGTGCAAAAGTGACAGAAGGGACAAGCAAAGATTGCATATAATGCACAAATTGTATTGAGAAGGAGATAACAAGGACACAATCTGTTGAAATTAGTTAAAAGCAAAATATATTAAAATACTGTACAAGTTCAGCAAGAGACATTAAGATATCAAAGCATGAATAAAACACATTGTTCAACCTAAGTGAACATTTATCTCTTCATCTGTGTTGAGACCCATAGGTAGCTTGGTATTGAGTTCCACAATGTACCTTCACTCAAGTCTTCTTAGGCCAGTCTCCCTGTGACATCCCCAACCCCCCTCGGATGGTGGGTTAAATTCTATCTATGGCAAAAAAACTGAGCAGTTCACTGGATTTATTGTGACACTGCCCAAAATGTCTGGCCACAGGGTATTGACTGTCCTCATGAGTTATAGCTCTTATATGCTCAAGTGCCCTCTTCCTAACTGGGTGGATCGTACTCCCTACATACCACCGGTTATAGGGACGTACTTACAGCGAGCTCCAGCCAGAGTACTCAATTTGTAATTAACCCTGCCTTCCTGAGAGCGATCCGATGATGCCCGGAGGGCCCCTCGGGCTGGTGATGTGGCGCTGACTACAGCCGAGTGCCCCAGAGCTGCAAAACCTGCGGAGAAACTGAACACCGCTGCAGAGACGACCGGCCATAAGGCAGTGGTTGAGAGTGGTCAGAGCAGTAGCTGCCTGGGTGTCACGTGTGACCAGGGCCGACCGGGTACAGCCCTACAAGAAGAGTGACACCAGAATCGGCAGGCTCAAGCACCGCTGAGCCTGCCAGAAAGATTGGTATAGAGGAGGTGCTGCGCACTACCACAGCCAGTGGTGCTAACTGCAGCCCAGAGCAGCGACTGTGACTCTGGAACTGGTAGGGAGGCAGCCCACCGTGATAAGTGAGAGGAACGTCCCTGAGGCTGACAGGAGTGAATGCCGGGGCTCTTGCGACCCCCTGGATTCTTCCATTTGCTCTCCTCCACGACCTGGGGCAGATGCCTGGGTGCGAAGGAGGGGGGATAATTGGAGGGAACCAAGAATGAAGGCGTGAATGGGGCCTGGATGAGAGAGGGCCTCCCCCGGCCACAGAGCTGCACCACTGTGTTGACAATGGGACCTGGAAGGAAAGGGGCGGCTCTGGTTGGTACACTGGATGACGAGACATGTACTGGGCACCAGCGCAACCCAAGCTGACAAGATCCAAGTGACTGATCATTACTACGTTGGCTGAGATGGGCTGTCTTGGCCTGAAGGTGGAGGAGGACTTAGGGCAGGACTATGTCATATGGAATGGACTGGGTGTGGAGAAAGCCCTTTAAACGCTTCCCCATTCACCTCCCCAGTGCGGTCAACTTGAACAGAACAGTCAGCCGAAACAAGGGGTATAAGAAGGGCAACAGAGAGCTGGCAGGTTACTAACGGAAAAATCCAGGCGCAATTCCACATGACTCCATCACTTGACAACAGAGGCCGACGAAGGGTACCCAAACCAGTCGGTCCAGACCCCCTGACTCCTAGCTGTTTGGGCTGCTTTGCCCCATGCCTGGTGCTTGACGTTTGGGTGGGATAGCCTTGCAGGAGGAAGTGTCTGGCTACGTCTGAAGACGATACCCGCTAATGATGATGGTCAAAGACAAGGATCCCAAACACCAGAAACAAGGGCAGATGGACCTTTTTATGAAAGTGCTGACTCCCCACGTGGAGGCCACAGAATCCGCACAGCCTCAATCAGACACGGCTGCATTACTCCAGGCGATACAAAACTCCAGAGAGGCGCTTGAAGGTAAGATAGGGGAGGTTTGCTCAGAAGTTACACTCTTACGTCAAGACCTGCGCAAGGTGTCAGAACGTGTAACGGAGGCAGAAACTCGAGCCATAGAGGTGGAGGACATGGTGAAAGACCTTAGAAAGGGATGATGGACCTTTGCAGCACCAACGCAGGCATAATATGGCGACTGGAGGACGCAGAAAACAGGGCTCGGAGAAATAATCTCTGCTTCGTGGGCTTCCCGGAGGGACTGGAGGGAACCAACGTACCAGCGTTCCTGGTGACCTGGCTCAAGGATATAATCCTGTTTGAACCATCCTCCGCATGCTTCGTCATAGAGCAGGCACACTGCATATTGGGTGCACGACCTCCTCCGTGGAGCCTCACCCAGACCGATCATTATAAAGTTCCTTAACTTTCTGGATAGAGACCTGATCCTGCGAGAAATGCACCACAAAGGAGAGTTCAGACATGGAAACTCCAAGATCATGATTTCACCAGACTACAGCAGTGAGGCCCAAAGACAGCTTCGAATATTTGACTCAGTTAAAGCTAAACTTAGGGCCATTAATGTACAATACATGCTTCTTTTCCTTGCAAAGTTGTAGGTCATCTATCTAGGGAAAACACACTTCTTCCACACCCCTGAAGATGCATGGGTCTGGGTGGAGGAGAGACCTGTTCTCGCCCCTAAAGGGAATCCACAACGAAACGACGTCAAGAACAACCCATGGAGGCGAGACCCCGAGCTTCGCTGCAAAGGAAACGCAGAACTGAACGTAGAACGCAACGTATGGGAGAAGGGACGCCCTACAGCCTGAGAAAAGCAACTTAAGACCAGAGACGCCTTGCTGACGAAGATGACGAACAGGCCAGCGTAGGGACCCAAATCCAGAAGACCTAAGAACTGGCACTTGAATACCGTTGGGGTGGGCTCCACATGTACAAATAGAAGCACCAAGCACCTAGCCAGTGGCTAGAGTTCCCTTTCTTTTGAACTAAATTGCTGGCTGGTTTAAATGTGTTAAGTGTTTGGGGGTTGAATACTGTGTAACTTTGCGGGGGTGAACTACAGACCTCTCTATCCTCTCTGGCAAATAGCTGCTTCTCTAGGATGTGGGGGCTTGATGCTGTGGGTAAATGTAGGGGTGGGGAGGGTGGATAAGGGGTTCGTCGGGTGGGAAATAGGTTATGATTGAGTTTTTCTATTTAATGTTTGCCAGTCGCTTAGGCCACTAAGGGAGGGATTCCCCATAGGATACACGGAGGTGCCAAAAGCCAATCCCGCCTAAACTCTGTGGGGTACAATCATGTCCCATGGCCGCATCTACCTTAACTCAGACTCCAGGCTTTGCGGTGTTGACGTGGAACGTCAGTGGGCTCGGCAACAAAATTAAAAGGGGGCTGGTGATGCAATTTATTAAAAGGCTACACCATGATATAGTGATGCTTCAGGAGACACACCTCCAGGGTAAACTGTGTAGATTTCTTGGCCGAGGCGCATTCACAGTGTTAGCACATGTGGGACATACTACTGGGTCAAGGGGAGTGACCATACTGATCAAGAAGTCTCCCCCCTTCTGGACGACACGTCTCTGGCAGGATCCCATGGGCAGATATGTGGGAGTCACCAGTAATGAGGTAGGAGAGAGGTGACCCTGATATGCGTATATGCCCCGCCAGACTCCAGGCACCCACTCTGAGTAAGATCATGGACATCCTGCTTGAGACCCCCTCGACCCTACATGTGATAATGAACCCATCACTAGACTATTCGGGGGTGTGGGGGGTCATTGGCCACCACTCCATTGTCACGATTCGCTAGTACCCTCGGACTAGTCGACCTGTGGCGACGGAATCATTCCCAAGATAAGCAATTCTCCTACTAGTCTGGTGCACACAATGTGTACTCCAGGTTAGACTATGTGTTTGTTCCTGGGGATGAACTAAATGAGATTGGACAGGCTGATTATTTGGAGAGGGGTCTCTCTGACCACTCCCTGCTCGTAGTATGAATAGGAATGTGGGGCGCTGGCTGCAAAGCCCAACAACTCAACACCCTGAGACAGGAATATAGAGACTTAGCCGTGGCCAACACTGGGAAGCAGAGATTGACAACGCTCCATCGCCTCTATGAGGTTGAAGATAAGGCGGGAAAACTACTGGCCTGGATCAGTAAAAAGGAACAATAGGCTAGATGGGTGCGGGAGATTGTGGGAGTCAGGATATCACCCACACTACAGATACCCATATTGCCAGGGCATTTGCCGATTACTATCGGGATTTCTATATGGCCCGGCTCTAAGTTCGAACACTGAAATATCGAGCTACCTCGCAAAGATTCAGACCCCGATGCAGGGAGAAGAAGATGTGCAAGAGGTAGAGGCTGACCTAACCCTGACAGAAATACAAAAGGCAGTGGCGAGGTTGTAACATGGGAAGACCCCCCGCCCTTATGGGCTACCGGCTGAACTGAATAAACGTTGTATAGACCTCCTGGGCCCACACATGTTGCGTCTTTTCAAGGATGCAAGTAAAGAGGACATCTTACCCCCAGACTTAAGGTCAGCAACAATAGTAGCAATACATAAAGACAGTAAACCGAATGATAGGTGCGATTCGTACCGTCCAATCTCCCTACTGAACCCTGAAGTAAAGATATTAGCAATGATCTTAGAGGCCAGCCTCCTTAAATATATCACATCTCTTGTCAATGAAGACCAGTCAGGCTTCATGCCTGAACGCGCCACTAGACTAAACCTTTGTAGGGACCATAACTGGTCGATGAAAGTGAAGGACCAGGACACACCACACATATTTCTATTGTTGGACGTGGAAAAACGTTCAACGCTGTACATTGGTCATTTCTAAAGTGCACACTGGCAAAATTTGGTATAGGCCCCAAGTTCCGCAGCAGGATAGCATTACTCTATAATATGCCAATTGCCACAGTTTGAGTGAATGGGGTGGTATCGGCACCCTTCACCATTGGACGGGGGACGAGACATGGATGCCCACTTTTGCCACTTCTCTTCGCACTCACCGATGAATCACTTGCTTGTGGTATTCGGTATGACCCAGAAATCAAGGGTTTCAGGATAGCTCCCACAAGCAAAGAGGAAGAAAAGATTCCCTTAACACTGTTGACATCCTCCTCTATGTCACCAACCCCGTTACCACTATCCCTGTCCTATTCAATACCATAGAGTAGTATGGACGTAACTCCGGATACAGGATAAACTGGAACAAGTCCACGTTTTACTGCCCCAGCGGAACCCCAACATGGTTGCCACTACCTGGAGACCTTAGGGTTGTGCTGGAAGGCTTTTGATATCTGGGAATTTTTATCACCCCACACAGAGAGAGATGAAGGCACCATAATCTTGGGAAAGTCCTACAGAATTTTAAACAAGACGCAGAGAGATGAAGAGACCTCCCTCTCTCTTTGCTCGGGAGAGTAGCTATCTTTAAAATGATTATCCTGCCCCAATTGCTATACACACTCTAAAACACATACCACCCACTCCCTCGGACAGTGTACACCAGGCTGGAGAGCGACAGAAGATCCATATTTTGGCTAGGAGGGCATCCCAGAATTGCACTGAAAACGCTACAGCGCAACTCCTACAATGGCGGGATTGCATTACCAGATATAGAGGCCTATTACTGAGCCACTCATCTCGTTCCCATTAATGAATGGCGGCATCGGGCATTAGACCATCCTACATATCGACTACAAAGGGAATAGATGGCGCCCCATATGCATTTAAACTACCTCTATGGTGGAAAGGGTACATCCCAATTACTGACGGCGACACAAGTTACCCTGGAGGCATAGGGAGGGGGGCAACGAAAGCAATTGGGTGGACAAACCTGGTCACAAAGGCTATGCCCCTCTAAGAAGGGGGGATGTTCAGGGAGCTGTGCAAATTAAAGGGATTCGAGGCCTGGGATCTTGTGGGATTCAAGTCAGCGTGTGAAGTTAGCATAACGTATCTTGGTCTGTATCTCTACTCCATAAGCAACGAGAACTACTTTATAAGATAGCCCATTCGTTCTCCGTGTCTTGTATGATAGAAAGGGCCAAAAAGCCATACTACGGCCATCTTGGATTATGACCAGTTGTGCCCCAGATCACGTGGTTCTCCCTGAACACCGTTTGTATGATTTAGCTCGTACCAGCCTAGAGACAGGGTGAATTGTATTTACGACTGAGGCCCAAGGTCACATCTGCTGTAGGGAGTATCAAGCGAAATTCCTTTTGAGCCCGAGACGAAAGGGAGTCACCCCGCCGACCTTCTCTGTAGAGATAGTAACCTTATGTGTGCAGCTGAAACTAGATATGGTATGAGCTCATCTAGGAGCTCTAGGGCTAACTGGTGTTTTTCCACTTGCAAGGCTTTGTATGCTGAATCTGTTATGTATATAAGTGTGACTCTGTCAAGGGGCCAGCAGTCTTCCTCGGCGCACCTGATGGGTGAGGATCAATGAGGCTCCTCTATGTAGAGTTCTGTTGTGGCCAATAAACGCTTGAACCTTCTACGTTGCCAACTGCTTATTTTTGACTTGATATTGCGGGCCACTGGTAAGTGTGGCCCTTGGGATTACTATTTAGATTACTACAGTTGGCGACCACGAAGGGACCCCGTGATAGGGTCTTTCATCCCCCGTATTCGGGTGGCAGGATCGAGGGCGTCTTGGCCGGGTGGGCGGAGGGGAGTTCGACGTCCACTCCTGTGAGAAGTTGGCCTGGCATATGCTGTTCCTAGTTATAGGGACACCTTGCACCAGTCCAATTCGACTCTTATTGATGATAGGTTTAAGACAACCTTTAAAGAAAGCTATCCTAGTGGTAGCTGTGGAGAGCAGCCTTCAGGCTAAGTCTTGAAGGAGTGTTAAGCTTATTGTTTTACCATAATAACCTCTTGAATATCCAAATGAAAGAGTAGCCCACACAGGTATATATATAAAATATATGTATTTATTCTAGACAGAATCCCACAGTCACTTTATGTGGCTAGTGGCAAAGTTACATTTCAAACAAGCATTTATAAACACAATAAATAGCACAGAAATCAATGGGCCCCAGGGGGGGACCAAACCATATACTAAAATAGTGGTATAAGAACCACGACAATTCTACAGGCAATGCCTAGGGCATTCAGGATCGCTTGCCCCTTCAGAATCCACCCACAGTTAAGAGGAAGGGGATCCACGGGAGGCGTGTGCAGTGCGAGAAGCTGCTATCGGGATCGCAATGTTAGCCTATGGAGAATGTCGCGGTTGAATAATTAAAGGTTAAGGACACTTCTAGCAACAGTACAAAGTTAAGGCTTGAGACTTAAGGCTTTGGAGAGCCCACCACCACGGGAGTACCGAAGTACCACTGTTACCTGCCCCAGGGAAGCCGGGTGCATAGGTCGATTCTGGTGTCGGGTCGCGGGCTGACTTTCTATGGAAAAGTAGTCCAAACTGCTGCTAGCTGAAAGCGTTGTTGAAGTCGTGAAGATTAAAGTTGAAGAGAAGATAAAGATGAACCTGAAAGCAGAGGGGACAGAGTCTGGGTCACAGCACAGTGACCAGGGAGCTCACAGGAAGGAGCTCGTGGATGTCGGGTGCTTCAGGTGTGGAAAGTACAGCTGGGCTCTGCAGTCACGGGCTCCGGGAGGCTTCAAGGAAGGCCAGCTTCTGGAGGGCGACTGTCCCACATCGGATGAGGGTCGCTGCGGTGTTAGTGTCCCGATTGGATCCACTAAGCATTGGCAACCGCAACCCACGCGAGATGTACAAAGCAGCTGCTGGTGCAGACCCACGAGGTCTGAGGGTGCTCTCCTTTGCAGGGAGCATAGAGCAGGCCTGGAGCAACCAGGGGAACTCTTGGAAAAGTAGATTGTCCTCCGTCAGGGCCCACAAGTTGAGAGACAAGGGACCGCGGAAGGCAGCAAAATGGAGTGCGTAAAAGGGCTCCCACGGGCCACCGGAGTAGACTAGGGGGCTGAGCTTTGGCACGGATGTTGCTTGAAGGTTGGCTCAGAAATGGGCCAAAGCACAACTTCCCCACTGGTCGGGGTCATGTGCTATGCAAGAGGTGGCTGGGGTCTCGGGGTATGCAGGGATCTCGGCACCCACGTGGGCCACGGTGCTCAGACTTGCTGGGCACGCTCACAGGACTCTGGGAAGCACTGGAGACCCACCTCAAGGTTGATGGAAGGCGTCGAAGTTCATGAGAGCAGCGAAGTTCCAACCAGGTATCTTGCAGTCTTTTAGGTGCCTGCCAAGCAGGGGGATAACTCCTTTATCCCAAGGGAGATTTCTTCAGTCAGCTGGGCAGCAGCTCGTCGAAGTTCAGTTCTGTGAAGTCCTGTACGAATCTAAGGCTCTAGGGCCAAGTTATTCCCATATATCCCCAAGATTAGGGGATGGTCCAAAATAGAGCCTACCAATCAGAGTAGAGGCGGGAAAGGGTGGCTACACCCACTCCCCTTTGTGTGTTTCCCGCCTGGGCGAGGGGCAGGATGCCCCTGAACCGGTTCCAGGCGGTGTATGCAGAATTGGGGCTCTGCAGCTGCCTACGTGCAACTCTGAAAGGACATTTGGTGCACCCACCCTGTTCCAATCCACATATCCTGTCTGGGGAGGTGCTGGCACCTCCCTGCCACAGGAGCCCTATTGTCCAGATGGCGAGGCTGGGGTTTTCCCCAGCAACAGCCAGCCAGAGTCGTGTAGGTGGCGGACAGTAGCCATTTTGTGGTACATGTGCACTTTTAAATTGGTGTCTAAATTCTACCGCTTTTCCCATATCACCCTCCTAGCAAGGGGGAATCGTACCCTCATGCCCATGGCTGGACTGGGGGTATGATTCCTTCATGTTTGACACCAAACACGATATGGTTCTGTGTAGCCATGCCAAGTTACAGCGATGACGCAATAACTTATAATGCGGTTAAGAGTATATGGTATGGCTACACTACAAACAACCCAGTAACGATTTTAAGAAGGTTGCAGAGAGGTCCTACTCACGTAGGGGTCCCCCCTCACACATACCTCAGCACCCAGCCCTGTAGGATTACCAGGGCCTGCCATAGGGGTGACGTATGAGAGTATATGCGTTGTAACGGTGTGGGATATAGGGTACCTACATCCCTGTAAGGGGTGCTAGCACCACCTTACCCAGACTACAGTAGTGGTCTGGTGGTGTCAGTTTGGGTGGCTGTCCCAGGGTGGCACAATAAGTGCTGCAGCCCTGGTAGGCCTACTGGGGGACCCATGCCCTGGGTACCTAGGGTACCAACTACAAGGGACTGGTAGGGCATGCCCAGCATCCAATCAGGTTTGTACCTAGAGTACTTTACGTCAGTTTTAGGGAGTAAGCAGATAGGCTGGAGTCCTGGATAGCAGGATCCCAGCCAGACTAGTCAAAAACCACTCAAATACCAGGCAAAAAGTTGGGGGCAACCATTAGTCAGATTCCACTCTCCTACATAACCCCCCCCCCCCCCCAAACGAAAGGAGATAAGGCTAACCTTGCCCAGATAAGCCTTTATTTCCTGAGTGGCCATATAAGGAAGAACCTGTACTAACATGGTTGCTTCCTATGTCATGGTCCACTTGGGAAATCCTACCCCAAGGGGTTCTAGAGTTTCTCCAAAGTCTAGGGAAATTACCTGTATTGGTTTTTGGGTCAGAGGTGGGCTGGTGGGGTGTCTGAGTCTGGAAGTGAGGCCCTACTTGGGTTGGTCTCAACCTCCTCAGATCACTGGCCACTATGGAAGCCTTTCTGCCCATGACTGTGTCATATCTGGCCCTAAGGGTCAACCTCTGGCTGCCTACAGCTGGGGGTTGGATCCCTTTGGCTGGAATAGTGGGGGGTCCTGGAAGGTTTGGGGCAACTAGGCCCCAGGTTTCCCTGTTCCCAACAACATCCATTTGAGGGGTGCCTATACCTAAGGGTAAGGGGGATCCCTCAGTTTGTAGAGGAATGTTCACCTGGCTGAAACTACTCTGCTGGGTGTCCCTAATCTGTTGATGAGGGGGTTCCTCTGGACAGGGGCCCAGTAAGGGTCCACTGACCTCCCTGACCTCTGCAGCCCTGGGCTGACTGAGGCAGGGTAGAGAGGGGCAGGATACCTGCTCCAGACTGGGTACCACCTTGGAAGGGTCCCCTGCCATCAGAGAGGTGGGCAGGCCAGGCCTGTCCACTTCTGGGGCAGTTACTTCACAAGGGGCAGGATCAGTTCCCTGAGAAACTTGACCCTTACCTGTAGTCCGGTGGGGGGGGACTGTTCCTCCTCCCCTATGCTCTCTGTTTGGGTAGAGTGATCCATAGTTTCAGGCTTCACTCTTTCTATTTTCTCCTGGGGTGGAGGTGAGGCCCTCAGGGTCTCATCCACTCTCTCAGGGATTCCTACCATTTTCAAATGGGCCTTGTGGTCAACCTCAGCCTAGGCTGAGATTTCCAGATCATTCCCCAGTAGACAATCTACAGGCAAGTTTGGGGACACTGCCACTCTCTTTGGGCCAGTGACCCCTCCCCAGCTGAGATTTACCACTGCCATGGGATGGTCTGTCCTGATTCCATCTATGTAGGTCACCTGGTAGCTAAACCCAGGTAAAAGCTGATCTAGGGGCACTAGCCTCTTGGTCACCATGGTGACACTGGCCCCTGTGTCCTTATAGGCCACAGCCTTCTGACCATTGATTATTGGTTCTTGTCTGTACCTGCCCAAAATATTGGGGCTCATGGTAAAGTTGGCAAACCCCATGCCACCATCACAGACCATAGTTGCTTGAGTAGGGGACCTGGATAGGCCAGAGTCCCCCTGAGTTCCCCAAGAAATCCCAACTAAATTTTTGGGTGCACTCCCACCACCTGGGGGATTACTACTAGTAGCAACAGGAGGTGTTGGAGCTGCTTTTGGAGGAACATTTTCTTTATTGCCATTCTTTGGACAGCTGGAGTCAGTTTTCCAGTGGCCAGGTTGCTTACACACATGGCAATATGGTTTCTTGTTATTAGAGGAAGTATTTTGGGACCCACCCCCAGCACTGGGTTTTTGGGGCCCTTCAGAGGACATTTCTTGTTTATCATCCCCACCTTTCTCTTTGGGCTTAGTGGAATCCTTCTTCTGGTCACCAACTTGGTTCTTAGGCCTAATCCTGGTTCTGACCCATTTGTCTGCCTTCTTTCCCAATTCTTGGGGAGAGGTCAGATCAGAGTCCACCAGGTGCTGGTGTAAAAGTTGGTTCTGACAATTATTAAGAATCTGCTCCCTCATTATGAGATTATACAATCCTTGATAATCATTAACTTTACTGCCATTTAACCAACCTTCCAGTGCCTTGGTTGCACAATCCACAAAGTCTACCCAATCTTGGTTCTGTGCTTTCTGGGTGTCTCTGAACTTAAGTCTGTATTGATCAGTGGTTAAGCCAAACCCATCTATTAAAGCAGCTTTCAAGATATAGTAATCATCAGCATCCTCTTCTCTTACAGAGAGGAGCTTGTCTCTACCTTTATCTGAAAAGGAGAGCCACTGGATTGCTGCCCATTGCTCTACTGGGACCCTCTGTACTCTACAGGCCCTCTCAAGAGCAGATATCCATTTGTGGATGTCATCCCCATTCTGATAGGGGGGCACAATCTTGTGGAGGTTCCTATTGTCAGGGACTTTCTCTCTAACTCTAGGGGTTTCATCACTGCCACCAGGGGTCTCTAGACCCCACTTCTTTGAAGCTTTCTGAAGCTCCAGGGCTTCCCTGTCCAATGCTAACTGTTCTCTTTTAAGCTGAAGCTTAGCCTGCTCAAATTTGATCAGTCTGCATTTCCTCTCATGGGAGGATTCTCTTCTCTGAGAAGAGGCAGAGGACCCTTTGGATCTCTGAGAATGGTTGGATCCCACTGAGGGGGATCTGTTCCTTCTTGGACCCACCACTCTCCCACTAGGGATGGAGGGAGTGCCTCTTGGGCCTTCACCTCCATGTTGTGAGTGGTTTGTTTCTTCCAGGTCAGGACTTTCATCCTCTTCCTGGTCCTCATCAGAGTCCCCCACTGGAGGGTCCTCTTCTGATGGATGCCCACCCCGCCTGTCAGTCCCACTAGACCCTATGCTTTCCATAAAGTCTGCAATGAGCAGGATTTCCCTAAGGCGTTGGGTGTTAGCACCCTTGTTTGTCTTCAGTTTTCTGAGGGTGCACATCTCCCTGAGCTCTGCAAAGGAGAGATGATCATACTTATCAACTGGGACCCTCTGGGGTCCTTCCATAGCCTTAGTGGCACCTGCACCTGAAGACATGTTTAGTGTAGTGATGTATCTACCTACACTAAGTGTGGCCTACTGAACCCTCTCTTGAGTTGTAGTCAAGGTGTGCTAAACCCTCTACACACAACTCTAAGTTCAGTAGAACTTATTGTATTCTAGCTTAAATTTATATGTACCTTTGGTACCAAGTGGCTTTCACTTTAGAAATTCAATTTGTTATCTGGTAAAACAATGGCAAGCTTGAATCCAACCGCTGCACACCAATGTGAGAAGTTGGCCTGGCATATGCTGTCCCTAGTTATAGGGACACCTTGCACCAGTCCAATTCGACTCTTATTGATGATAGGTTTAAGACAACCTTTAAAGAAAGCTATCCTAGTGGTAGCTGTGGAGAGCAGCCTTCAGGCTAAGTCTTGAAGGAGTGTTAAGCTTATTGTTTTACCATAATAACCTCTTGAATATCCAAATGAAAGAGTAGCCCACACAGGTATATATATAAAATATATGTATTTATTCTAGACAGAATCCCACAGTCACTTTATGTGGCTAGTGGCAAAGTTACATTTCAAACAAGCATTTATAAACACAACAAATAGCACAGAAATCAATGGGCCCCAGGGGGGGACCAAACCATATACTAAAATAGTGGTATAAGAACCACGACAATTCTGCAGGCAATGCCTAGGGCATTCAGGATCGCTTGCCCCTTCAGAATCCACCCACAGTTAAGAGGAAGGGGACCCACGGGAGGCGTGTGCAGTGCGAGAAGCTGCTATCGGGATCGCAATGTTAGCCTATGGAGAATGTCGCGGTTGAATAATTAAAGGTTAAGGACACTTCTAGCAACAGTACAAAGTTAAGGCTTGAGACTTAAGGCTTTGGAGAGCCCACCACCACGGGAGTACCGAAGTACCACTGTTACCTGCCCCAGGGAAGCCGGGTGCATAGGTCGATTCTGGTGTCGCGTCGCGGGCTGACTTTCTATGGAAAAGTAGTCCAAACTGCTGCTAGCTGAAAGCGTCGTTGAAGTCGTGAAGATTAAAGTTGAAGAGAAGATAAAGATGAACCTGAAAGCAGAGGGGACAGAGTCTGGGTCGCAGCACAGTGACCAGGGAGCTCACAGGAAGGAGCTCGTGGATGTCAGGTGCTTCAGGTGTGGAAGGTACAGCTGGGCTCTGCAGTCATGGGCTCCGGGAGGCTTCAAGGAAGGCCAGCTTCTGGAGGGCAACTGTCCCACGCTGGATGAGGGTCGCTGCGGTGTTAGTGTCCCGATTGGATCCACTAAGCATTGGCAACCGCAACCCACGCGAGATGTACAAAGCAGCTGCTGGTGCAGACCCACGAGGTCTGAGGGTGCTCTCCTTTGCAGGGAGCATAGAGCAGGCCTGGAGCAACCAGGGGAACTCTTGGAAAAGTAGATTGTCCTCCGTCAGGGCCCACAAGTTGAGAGACAAGGGACCGCGGAAGGCAGCAAAATGGAGTGCGTAAAAGGGCTCCCACGGGCCACCGGAGTAGACTAGGGGGCTGAGCTTTGGCACGGATGTTGCTTGAAGGTTGGCTCAGAAATGGGCCAAAGCACAACTTCCCCACTGGTCGGGGTCATGTGCTATGCAAGAGGTGGCTGGGGTCTCGGGGTATGCAGGGATCTCGGCACCCACGTGGGCCACGGTGCTCAGACTTGCTGGGCACGCTCACAGGACTCTGGGAAGCACTGGAGACCCACCTCAAGGTTGATGGAAGGCGTCGAAGTTCATGAGAGCAGCGAAGTTCCAACCAGGTATCTTGCAGTCTTTTAGGTGCCTGCCAAGCAGGGGGATAACTCCTTTATCCCAAGGGAGATTTCTTCAGTCAGCTGGGCAGCAGCTCGTCGAAGTTCAGTTCTGTGAAGTCCTGTACGAATCTAAGGCTCTAGGGCCAAGTTATTCCCATATATCCCCAAGATTAGGGGATGGTCCAAAATAGAGCCTACCAATCAGAGTAGAGGCGGGAAAGGGTGGCTACACCCACTCCCCTTTGTGTGTTTCCCGCCTGGGCGAGGGGCAGGATGCCCCTGAACCGGTTCCAGGCGGTGTATGCAGAATTGGGGCTCTGCAGCTGCCTACGTGCAACTCTGAAAGGACATTTGGTGCACCCACCCTGTTCCAATCCACATATCCTGTCTGGGGAGGTGCTGGCACCTCCCTGCCACAGGAGCCCTATTGTCCAGATGGCGAGGCTGGGGTTTTCCCCAGCAACAGCCAGCCAGAGTCGTGTAGGTGGCGGACAGTAGCCATTTTGTGGTACATGTGCACTTTTAAATTGGTGTCTAAATTCTACCGCTTTTCCCATATCACCCTCCTAGCAAGGGGGAATCGTACCCTCATGCCCATGGCTGGACTGGGGGTATGATTCCTTCATGTTTGACACCAAACACGATATGGTTCTGTGTAGCCATGCCCAAGTTACAGCGATGACGCAATAACTTATAATGCGGTTAAGAGTATATGGTATGGCTACACTACAAACAACCCAGTAACGATTTTACGAAGGTTGCAGAGAGGTCCTACTCACGTAGGGGTCCCCCCTCACACATACCTCAACACCCAGCCCTGTAGGATTACCAGGGCCTGCCATAGGGGTGACCTATGAGAGTATATGCGTTGTAAGGGTGTGGGATATAGGGTACCTACATCCCTGTAAGGGGTGCTAGCACCACCTTACCCAGACTACAGTAGTGGTCTGGTGGTGTCAGTTTGGGTGGCTGTCCCAGGGTGGCACAATAAGTGCTGCAGCCCTGGTAGGCCTACTGGGGGACCCATGCCCTGGGTACCTAGGGTACCAACTACAAGGGACTGGTAGGGCATGCCCAGCATCCAATTAGGTTTGTACCTAGAGTATTTTACGTCAGTTTTAGGGAGTAAGCAGATAGGCTGGGGTCCTGGATAGCAGGATCCCAGCCAGACTAGTCAAAAACCACTCAAATACCAGGCAAAAAGTTAGGGGCAACCATTAGTCAGATTCCACTCTCCTACAACTCCGTACTCCCGATCGGGGTGCCCTCTGCTGCTAGTCGCTCTTCACCGGGGTCCTACGGGCGTAAACCCAGGAACTGACCGTGTTGGTCGTAAGAAGTTGGCAGCGGAGAACGAACATTTGTACCTGGGTGCACCCGGTGAGTAATTTGAAGCAAGCGCTGCTGAGCGGTGCATTTGTTTGAAGCACGCGCTGTTAAGCGGTGCATTTGGAACGGTTAACTGTATTTGATTTGAGGGGTCGTGAGTACCCTAGGAGAATTACGGAGGTCTTGCAGGGTTGTCCGGCAGGGACTGACTGTAGAGACTCCGCGGATCTTTTGTGATTTTGAGACACTGATCAGATGCCTAGTTATTACCTGTGAGTAATACACGGCCGGATTGCACTCGGAAAAGCCTGTGGCTGTAACTGGGTAGCCATGAGACATATCTGAAGTACGGCCTGGACCACATCAGAATAGTCTCATTGGTGAACCAGGGAGGTCATGGGATGGTCCGTAGTCCAGTTCGTGGTTACCCCTGTCTGACAGCCTCTTGCCAGTCTGCTGGGAGACTGCTTGTGATTCTGTTGGTCCTTTTTGAATAATTCTCCACGAACGGGAGTCGACGGGCTCGGTTCGTTTGTTTGGATGCATCAAGTTTGGATAGGTTGAACTGCAGAGAATAATCTCGACATATATGTTATCTGTGATATAAAGTCTGTTATATGTTATTTGTGTCTGTCTACTAACCAACATGTCGTGTTTCACTAAGTTGAATTGTTTTGGTTGTTGTTGCCGGACTAGCGACTCTTGTTTGGCTGAGAGTCAGCCTGCCCCTCCGGAGGGCAGCCCTAGCCATTTCATGTATGTGAAGCATGGAATTGCCCCCATATTGTTCAGCACCTTGTGGCATAAGTATACTAAAGGTAATGAAGAGTTGCGGTTCATTTGATGAAAAGAAAATTGCCTTTTTACAGGAACAACTATTTTCTAGGCGCAGTAGGCAATCTATGTTTGATTCCTTAAACGCCTGGCAGAAAGAAGCCAAGCAAAGACGGTTGAGGGGGGAGAAGCTAGCGAGAGCTAAGGCTGGGCAGACCATAACTCAGAAAGCTGTAGCCTATGACAGAGCTAGGGTAGAAAAAGGAATCGATTGTATGAATCGGGAGTTTAGATTGAAGGTCGATAAAAGTTATGTGGCTCGACCTAATGCGGAGGATGAAATAGAAGACTTGCTGGACATGCGGCCATCGCCCCCTTATGTCCCGCAACGGTTATATCCAGAGGTATCAGCAGCTATTGTATCGGCTGGGGCAGGGACAGTCGCCCCTACGCCGGCTCTAGTTGCCTCCACAGCCACTCCGGTTGCATCAGCGCCTCAGCCTCCCTCCCTCACGCCTGTCACCGATCTCGCTCGGTTGTCTTCCTCTGTCTCGGAAGTTATGGCTTTATTGCCCAATTTGTTGTCAGCCACAGCAACTGAAGATCCCCAGTTGTCACCAGGGGCCATACATTCCTCTTCTGCCTTGACCTCCTCTTCCGCGAGTGCAACTCCTTGTGCAGCTGTTTCAACTCCAGTACATCCGGCCGGTTCACTTGATGGCAAGAAGCTGTTCACTCAATCAGCTCTAGGAACAGAGGAAAAGGAGACCATTGCAGTACAGGCATCCCAATGGATGCGGCAATCAATTTATACCCTGTCTGACATATGGAGCACCATGAAAGATTATGAACCGGTTATGCAGCTGCACGCGTTAGCACACATGGCTGACCGCCTCATCTCATTGTGGGAGCAAGTTTATAAAGGGGAAAGAGCCCCGACTATACTGTATGATATTCATACCCAGGCACATAAGTCTCAGCTAAGTCCAGAAGCGGTGTATGGGAATGTGAGAACTCTGGTCAGTTACAGAGTGCGTCTACAAGCTGCTAGTCCTGCAGGGGTACAGCAGTTCCCAATGCGTGAGGTGCACCCCATTTACCACCCAGAAGTAACTGAGATAGTAGACGCACATGGGACGATTACCCGCCCGAGAGCAGACGCCCATTTTCAGGAGCAATGGGTATACACCCCATGGAAACGTAGTGCGGTACTTTCATTGAAAACCCAGTTGCCTGACCCCAGAAAGAATCCTATAGCATACTATAAGGAACTCATGGAAGCCGCCTCCTCGGCGGTGATGACACTGGCGGATATCGAGCTATTTTTTGCTCTATTGGTGCCGGTGGACATATGGCGGCAGGTGCATGACCAGGACCATGTGTGGGAGCAACTGAGGGACTGGGATAGGGACCGTAAGCCAGGAGATAAGCCTAGAACTGAAATATTGACTTTGCCGGAGAAAATAATAACTTACATGCATTCACTAATTCCTCCCAGGAAAGTAGATTGGGATAAATTGACCGCGTGTAAACAAAAGAAGGATGAGAGTGTGTCCGATTTCTTTACGAGGTTCGAAGGGGTATTTATTGACTTTAGCGGGCAAGATCTATCCAAGGAGGGTGGCATACGCTTGTTTGTTAATAGGTTTGTAACTAACCTATTACCCGAGATATCAGCCCGACTTCAGGCTGCGGGGAGTACCTGGACTACATCCACCCCTTCGACTATCTTAAGTATGGCTCAATACTATGAGCATCGGGAGAACGAAAGTAAGGAAAAAACAGAAAAGAGATCGAAGGATTTGAAGACTCGGGTCCTGGTACAGCAAGTTGAAAGAGGCCGAGGGAGGGGACGGGGAACACAGAACTTCGCCCCACGAGGGGCGGGTCCCGGGCAGGGTGTAGGACGAACAGATTTAGGAATAAATCAGTGTGCATTCTGTAAGCAGGAGGGGCATTGGCGAGCTCAGTGTCCGTTGTTGCATGCGCAAAACGGCGTTCCGAGAGGCCAAGGGAGAGGCCGTGCTGGTGGTCATCGAGGTGGACACACAAGACAGGAAGGTGTCGGGCAAGGTGAGAATAGTCAGAATTATTTTGACCATGGTCAGGGGAAGCAATATTATAATGAAGGATGTGTGAGCAACGACTCGGCAGGCTATTCTGAGGCATAGGAGAGCCGAGGACAGAGTGGGGGACGTGTGTCAATTCCAATAGATCAAAATGGACCTTATGTGCATGCCCGTTTAATGGATACATCAGGTAAGTTTCTAGTTGACACAGGGGCTATGAATAGTTCCGTTTCACATGCCCTTGTCCCTGGGGCTGCTCTGTCTGGCCAGAATAATGTGTCTGTAGGTTTCTCTGGAACTCCGGTGGTAAGCCCCATTTCCCATCCTCTTTCTCTTACTTTGGGACCGATTTCAATAGATTCACCCTTCCTTCTAACTTCACAGTGTGGTGAGAATCTCTTGGGGATGGATATACTGAAGAGGCTATATGCCCGCATCTATTGCTCTCCAGACGGTGTTTATTTGACTATTAAGAAACCCTTTCCTCCTTCAGCGCAATGTTTCTCCAAAACGGACACTCTGCCCCCTGAGCTTGCAAAGATTCCACAGAGTCTTTGGGCTACCGGAGATACTGATGTGGGTTTGTTGAACATACCACCTATTTCGATCACCTTGAAGCAAAATGCCCGGTTACCTAGAGTCCCACAGTATAAGATTGCTCCCGCGGGGGAGCGGGCATTATTGTCCATCGTTCATGATTTGATCCGCACCGGTGTAGTGGAGGAGACAGCTTCCAATACGTGCAATAGCCCTATTCTTCCTATTCTTAAACGAGCCCCGATAGATCAAAGCCCTGATTATGCTGACACCTATCGTTTTGTGATTGACCTGCGTAAAATAAACAAGATTGTAGTACCCCAATATCCCGTGGTGCCTGACATCACTACTATTTTGACGATGATTCCTCCGACAGCTAGATTTTTCTCTGTCATTGATTTGAAAAATGCTTTCTTTAGTATTCCTATTCATCAAGATAACCGTTATCTTTTCGGCTTCTCATTAGGAGGCCGCAGCTTCAGATTTTGTCGCACCCCACAGGGCTATACTGAAAGCCCGAGTATTTACAGCCAAGCGCTTAAAACATTATTGGATACATGAACTTTGCCACCCGGTAACGTTCTGGTGCAGTATGTGGACGATCTCCTTGTGGCCTCTGATACTGAGCACGGTTGCCGAGCGGCGACGACTGCGTTGTTACAGCACTTGGCAGACCATGGTAATAAAGTTTCGTTGTCTAAATTTCAATATTGTCGACCGGAGGTGACCTATCTAGGTCATCTCCTGTCGAAGGAGGGAAGACGACTGACTCCTGATCGTATCATAACTATATCTAACATGCCTGTTCCTTGCACGCAACGTGATGTCCGCGCTTTGCTTGGCATAACTTCTTACTGCCGCCAATGGATCCCTAACTATTCCCTACTGACTAAACCTTTCTTGTATCTAACTACTAAAGATGTGCATGAGCCTTTACCTTGGACAGCTGAATGTCAGAATGCTTTTGTTTCTTTGAAATCTGCTCTTTGCTCTGCTCCCGTGCTTGGCACCCCTGATTACCGGAAGCCTTTTGTACTCTACGTGCATGAGGTGGACGGTTGCTCGCTTTCAGTGTTAACACAAGGATTTGGTGGTAAGCAAAGACCTTGTGCGTACTTTTCGGCGGTATTGGATAATGTCGCCAGGGCACTTCCCAGTTGTCTGAGAGCCACGGCTACGGTTGCAGTGGCGATCCGACAATCGGAAGGGCTTGTCCGGAATACGGACCTGACAGTGATGGTGCCCCACGCTGTGGACATATTATTGAACAGGACGCAGTCCCAGCACTTAACTAGTGTGCGTCTTACAGGGTACAAATTGACCCTGTTTGCACCACACATCACTATCAAAAGATGTGTCACCCTGAACCCTGCTACGTTACTACCTCTCCCTCTGGAAGACCACAGTCAAGATATACATGATTGCATATTTCGGACAGAAGAAGAAACAAAGGGGCGGATAGATTTGACAGACATTCCTTTACCTGACCCTCAAGGGGAATTGTATGTCGATGGCTCATGTTTTAGGTTACCCAACGGCACTACGACCGCTGCTTATGCGATCACCACATTGCAAACAGTAGTTGAAACGGCCAAGGTACCTTATCGATCAGCCCAGGCTGCCGAGTTAGTCGCACTACTAAGGGCTTGTGAATTGGGTGAAGGGTTAAGGATAAATGTCTACACCGATAGCCAGTATGCTTTTGGCGTAGCACATAGTTTTGAGAGGTTGTGGGCAGAGAGAGGTTTCCTTACATCCCATGGTCAGAAAATAAAGAATGGTCAGTTGGTTTTGAGATTGTTGGCTGCCCTGACCCTGCCCCAAGCCATAGCCGTTGTTAAATGTAGTGCTCATAAAGCAGTAGTTGATGATGTAGGTAAGGGAAATTCCTTTGCTGACAGGATCGCTAAAGAAACTGCCCAATCCAATACCACCTCCATGTTTGTAACAAGTCTGCATAGAGGGATGGTAGAAACGGAGACATTCAATAACACTATAGACAGTGTGAAAGAATTACAATCAGAAGCAACCCCTGAAGAACTAAAGTACTGTCAAGAGCAGATAGGGAAGCTAGATGACAATGGATGTTGGATTGACCTATCAGAAAGATGTAGATGGCTTCTGCCGAATGCATTTGTGAATGCTGTAGTGTCCATGGCACACGGTCCCGCACATGTGGGGATTCGAGGTATTTGCGCAGTACTAGATCCTGTGTGGTATAATACCAGCATCCATAGGACTGCAAAGCAACTAGTCCAGAATTGCATGATTTGTCTACAGCATAATCCAGGAGGTAGCATACCTGTTCTGACTGGTAGCTTCGCGCCCCCCACCCTACCTTTTGAGGTGTTACAAATGGATTTCATTCAGTTTGAGCGGGTTAACAATCTCAAATATGTTTTGGTGGTGGTTTGTACATTCAGCAAGTGGGTAGAGGCGTACCCTACCAAGGAAAATACTGCCCTAGCCACCGCAAAGGCCCTAGTAAAGGAGTTCTTTCCCTGCTATGGGTTACCACTGGTGATCTGGAGTGACAATGGGAAACATTTCAATGCTGACTTTGTTGAACATGTTTGCAAGGGCCTGTCAATACAGCAGAAGTTCCATGCGGCCCGTCACCCCCAATCAGCAGGGCTGGTGGAAAAATATAATGGGATCTTAAAATTGAAATTAGCAAAACTACAGGATACCACAGGACTAAAATGGCCTGATCTCTTACCCCTGGCTTTACTGTCTGTAAGGACTACTCCCCACTCCCGCAGTGGGATATCGCCGTATGAGGTGATATTTGGTAGGCCCGCTAATGTATGGGGTGTGCCACGACCAAAATACCTTAGAGACATTGAGTACCCTATGTTGGCGGATTACCTTTATGCACTAACTAAAGATCTTCGTTCCATTCACTAACAGATATCAGAAGTGCTGCAGCCTCTGCCGGAGGGTCCTGGACACAGCCTGGAGCCTGGACAGTGGGTCCTGGTTCGGAACTACCAACGGAAATCGAGTCTAGACTCACGCTGGACCAAGCCCTTTCAAGTGCTTTTGGCTACGAGGACGGCTGTAAAAGTTGAAGGGAAACGGCATTGGATTCATGTATCGCATCTGAAAAGGGTTCCCCTTCCTTTGGCCGATGATCAGCAGTACCAGAGCGAAGCATTAAGGCACGGAAGTGATAAGCCTACCGAAAAGTCACCTTCCCCAGAAGCCCGAGGAGAAACGGATGAGCGAGTGAAGGGTGTCGTGAGTTCGGCGACATCTGCAACAGGTAATCTGACACCTGGGAATGCAATACGTGACAAGGAAAGTCACACACCCAGTCCTTTACCTGACCCTACTGTTCCTGTTCTGTTCATTAATCCCGAAATACCGGGTCATGTTCGTTACAACCTGCGGCCCCGACAGAAAGCAAGGATCCCAGACTCAGCCTAGAGAATGAGAATGAAGGTCTGTGTAAAACCCTGGGAAAAGTAAAAACACTGGACTGAACTCGTTGAGAGCTTGGAACTTTTTGACAACGCTCTGTTCAGAAAGAAGATAGAGACATTGATCTGTTGGTGGGGGCCCAGGTAGAGTTTCTTTCCAGCAAGAGTTGTGTCAAGTGCAACTCCGACACGAGAAGTTTTTGTACCCTCCTTCCTTTTTGTGTTGCATGGAACAATAGGAGTCTGCCTGTGAGGCTCTATAACGGACACAGGAAAGAAGCACCCTCCGGCAGGTTGGACTGCTTGTAGATTCCCTCTTTCCCGAGATTATACCTGGACTTTTAGTGAGAATGTACCCTTTTGCTCGTTTTGTCCCTGAAGAGGAGCGTCCCATAGTACACCGCCCTTTGTATTCACATCTGCCAATGTTTTCTACTTGGAGTTTGCGTGCCAAGATTGTTTTTATTGTCATAATAGTTGTTTCATTAATGTTATGTTTGGGAATGTTCATCTATTTAGAATTCCTGTGCACACCCTGATAGCTACCACCCCCGCTCCAGAGGAGCACCGTTTTCAGACTTTTGCCCCACATAAAGAGAGGCATCGTCAGACCTATGTGAATAATGCTTTTATCGAAATGTTACACCAAACCCATAGCTCAACGAATGCCACAAATTGCTGGGTATGTGGCCTTCTTCCTTCAGTAATGCACAAGCATGATCTATTCATTTCAATGCCTTTGTCATATTTAGGCAGTTGTGAAGCTTGGTTCAGATTATTGTCAATGATGTATGAACATTATACTGTTGATGAGCACCGATTTTCAGAGAAGGATTACGATTTGATTCTGGCCTATATAGAAAGGCACCAGGGATTCACCCCAAATGCCGAAGGTACGGACGGTACTCTGGATCCTACCGCCTGCATGAATGTGTATACGGAACATGAAAATGACACCTGGTTGAGGGTCGAAGTGTTAGATTTTGTGTCCTTCAATTTTACTGAGTATTTCAGATATTTCCAGGAACAAAATGTATCGAATGATAGGATCATTCCGGTCCCCGTGTTGAATACTTTGTCTTCCTTTTGCATACATGGTACTGGCCATCTATTCGTTGGTTTTAGTAAATGTAACTAGACCTATAGATTACAAACCTTTAGCAGCCCACCTATACTTACTCCTCCGAATGTATATTTTGTGTGCGGAGAAAACGCTTACACCTGGCTCCCCAGAGGGTGGTCAGGTAAATGTTACTTATCCTTCCTATACCCTCCCATTTATATAGCCCCTTCCGACTATCATAGATCCCACTCACTGAACCGAAGGAGTTTAGAATCAGGAAACACTGATAGAGATGCTACAGATCAGACTGATACCCCTGCCCAACACTTTGTCGATATTATGAAAGGAGTCCTGCCTATATGGGGACCCATTTTAACTAGTAAAGAAACTGATACCGCCGCTGGGATATTGACTAATATAACTGTTGAGCTTCAAGCGACCAGACTTGTGACCCTCCAAAACCGCCTTGTTTTAGACGTTATCCTCGCTGATCGCGGAGGAGCGTGTAGAGTGATCGGCAGCTCCTGCTGCGTATATATACCTGACTCCGCCCCTTCGGTTCATCTGGCCATTCAGAAGTTGCATCGATTAGCATCTGAGATACATACGGAGACAGGTACCTGGTCTATTTCGGGGTGGTTCTGGGGTCTCCTTACCACTTGGGGTTGGAAAATATTCATGGTCCTCCTAGGAATAGGGGGCTTCCTTTTTACTTGTTGTATTTGCATCCAATGTGGGCCCGCCTGTTGCTCCTATTGTGCCACCCAAGTTCGCCTTGCTTTACCTAAGCCTGAAGCAAACTGGGGCGTAAGTATGTCCTTAAGACTTTCCTCATTCTGCAAAACCTGCCAATGTTTACCTAGGATGTCCTTGACCTGTCTGGACATGTTATTATGAGTCGTGATGAATCTGAATACCTTGTTCTCCCTAGGGGTGAGTAGTTCCTTTATAGGTATACCCTTTAATTTTGCAAGAGCTGTTTGTAATCTGTTTTTATGATACTCTCCTTGCCTGAATCTTTTGAGCATAGTCTCACTATCTCTCAGGAACCCCTCCTCCTTGCTGGAGTTGCGTCTTGCTCTAAGTAGCTCTCTATACGGAATGCTCTGAATGAGAGCTTTGGGGTGACTGCTGTTGGCATGAAGTACTGTGTTACCAGCTGTGCTTTCCCTCTGGAAGTTTGAAGTGACCTTCTTATCCTCTACCTTAACTGATACATCTAGGTATTTGATCTCAATGTCACTTATTCCTGATTCCCTTTCCAAATAATAAAGAAATCATCGATGAAGCGAAGCTCTAAGATCACATGAGCATTAAAGGCTTCTTTGGGACTCACCACCTGTTCTTCCCACCATCCTAAGAACAGATTGGCAAATCTCTCACTATCTCTCACTAGCTGCTTCTTTATTATATGTTCTTTACACTGCCTCTCTCGTATAGTAATTAGACTATGTTTCGGGGTAAGACATAAATTAAAAAAAACAAGCGGGGGCTTCCGCGCTTCTTTTTAATTAACCTCCGGGTGAGCCAGGTCCTTGGAGCATACTTTAAAAATAGGAGGGTACGCACCAACCCCCCTACTAGCACTTATCAAAGCCCCAGGGACCACCACCTCCCCAGGGCATTGGTTATAATGTATGCAGAAGGTGCCCACCGAGCCCCCATCCTCCCACTCCCCAGGGGCAGCCACCTCCCCGGGGCTGGACATAAAATGAATGCAGGGGAGCCTTACTGCATTGAAAATGCTCTTGCTTGCTGAAAGCAGAGCAGAATTGCTTTCACACACAGGAAGCTGCGTTTCCAGCAGCTCCCTGTGTGTGAAAGCAAGGCCGGCTTCCACAGGAAGCGGGGAGCCGACAGGGCCCGTGAGGGCCTTTAGGTTCCCTCTGTAGTCCCCAACAGATGTGAGTGGGTGCCTTCGGTGGGAAGCAAAAGACAGACAAGTGATGGACGAATGCAGAACAAATCAAAACATTCACCCCCAGTCAAGCGATCTGGGTTAAATCCATCATTCTTCTGGGCACAAGGTCAAGATTGATTTTCATATGGCTGGGTTTAAACAGGAATAGCATGAGGAGCAAAAAAAATATTGGATTTAGACCCAGATCTCTGTACTGGAGTGAATGTATGACTTTGTTCTGCATTCTGTCCATCAATTGTTCTTTTTGCATTTCTCACCCCAAGTGGGACAGATATGCCCAGACGTGGGTCCTGTGCTCTCCATGCCACTGGAATCAAGCTATCCTGGCTCATGAGGGGTGAAACCCTGAAACCAGTCCTAGGATGCTTATTTCCAGTCCAGGGAGGACCTGCCCTGGCAGTTCGGGCTGGACTGTTCCCATTGGGCGCAGGGTCAAGACTGATTTGCATATGGCTGGGTTCAAGTTGGAATGGCATGGGGAGCAAAAAAACGATGGATTTATGCCCACATCTCTGTACTGGGGAAAATGTATGACATTGTTCTGCATTCTGTCCATCAATTGTTCTTTTTGCTTTCTTCTTCTTTTTGCATTGTCTGGGACCAGGGCACAAACAATAGAGTGCTGGAATCTCCCCTCCCTCATTTTGGTGATGTCTGCGCCCTGGGGGATGGGGTCCCTGTGGCCAAAATAGTCCTGAGGAGGGGAGACGCGCAGTCCCTCTCCCATTTAGAAATAAAAAAAGAAGGCCAGGCCCTGATGGATGGGGTCCCTCATGCCGAAACTGGCCTAGGGAGTGGGGCCACACAGCCCTCCTCACCCTTTGCAAAAAGGCATGGCACCAGAGGATGGGGTCCCCTGGACTGAAATGGATATACATATACAAGACCGCTGTGTTCGGTTGAAAAGGGTTATGGCACATGAAAAATAAGATGTGAAAAACTGTAGTGAGTGTCTGCTTCAATCTATTTGGATAATGAAGATTGTGGACGTCTAAATGTATATATATATATATATATATATATATATATTTATATATATATATATATATATATATATATATATATATATATATATATATATTACCTACTGGCGATTGCCAGTAGGTAGTTATAGTTAAGACCTCGTTTCTATTCAAAAAGCATTTTTTCTTTTCCCAATAACTTTGGCATCGGTTGACGAATCGTCGCAAAATTTTCAAAACTAGTGACATGCTTCAATCAGTCTTGAAAGTCATGAATGATGTAATATGAGACGTCATCAGCAGTGCATTGCGGGGGCGTGAGTTATAAAAAGCTGCACTAACTATAACGGTGGAATTTCTCTGGTTTTGTGCAAGTGAAATGTCCAACTAACTATAACGTCCCTGAAACCTATGGTTTTTTCAGTGAATTTCTAAGGTTTTTTAAATGCTAATTTCTAACTATACCGTACCTGAAACCTATGTTTTTTTCAGTGAAAAAATAAATAAATAAATATATATATATATATATATATAACAACACACGATCTCTTCATTTAGAAGGAATAAGAGGGACACATTGAGGGAGCCAGGAAAGGCGTTTATTTGCAGTGTTGGCTTGACGCGTTTCGGCGGGAGTATGCCTTTATCAAATGCCGGTATGCAAACTTGGTCAAATCATCCATCCGCCATGATATTGCTGACAACGTTCTCTGATTGGTGGAAAAAACCAGGTGGGTCGAGATTGTAGTTCAATCCATATTGCAGCCCACGTCGGTAGACTACAATTCCCAGCAGGCAACAGTTTTGGTCTGCTAGGTTAGTGTTTGGCATCAATCCCACAGCATTTCAAAGTGAATGTTGGATTTCCAAGTTAGCAGGAACGAGATACCATGTTGAACAGTGAGTGTCCAATGTTGCCACAGAAACAACTTTCCCTCCCTGGCCCCTCGACCCACAAGCCGCATTAATCCAATTCCAGCATGCCTCTGGGACAAAGATTCAATGTCCTTGTCTCTCCGTGAAGTCACGGACTGCTTCTGCAGCGATGCTATGCTTTCACAAAGTGCGGCGGTCACGGAGTGATTCCAATCCCTTGGATGCTTCTCACCGATGTTGCCCTTGCAAACTCCGGACACTTCGTTGGGAGGGTCACCTCTAGCGCGTCAGGGGCAAACGCGCAAAATATAACAACACACGATCTCTTCATTTAGAAGGAATCAGAGGGACACATTGAGGGAGCCAGGAAAGGCGTTTATTTGCAGTGTTGGCATGACGCGTTTCGGCGGGAGTATGCCTTTATCAAATGCCGGTATGCAAACTTGGTCAAATCATCCATCCGCCATGATATTGCTGACAACGTTCTCTGATTGGTGGAAAAAAACAGGTGGGTCGAGTTTGTAGTTCAATCCATATTGCAGCCCACGTCGGTAGACTACAATTCCCAGCAGGCAACAGTTTTGGTCTGCTAGGTTAGTGTTTGGCATCAATCCCACAGCATTTCAAAGTGAATGTTGGATTTCCAAGTTAGCAGGAACGAGATACCATGCTGAACAGTGAGTGTCCAATGTTGCCACAGAAACAACTTTCCCTCCCTGGCCCCTCGACCCACAAGCCGCATTAATCCAATTCCAGCATGCCTCTGGGACAAAGATTCAATGTCCTTGTTTCTCCGTGAAGTCACGGACTGCTTCTGCAGCGATGCTATGCTTTCACAAAGTGCGGCGGTCACGGAGTGATTCCAATCCCTTGGATGCTTCTCACCGATGTTGCCCTTGCAAACTCCGGACACTTAGTTGGGAGGGTCACCTCTAGCGCGTCAGGGGCAAACGCGCAAAATATAACAACACACGATCTCTTCATTTAGAAGGAATCAGAGGGACACATTGAGGGAGCCAGGAAAGGCGTTTATTTGCAGTGTTGGCATGACGCGTTTCGGCGGGAGTATGCCTTTATCAAATGCCGGTATGCAAACTTGGTCAAATCATCCATCCGCCATGATATTGCTGACAACGTTCTCTGATTGGTGGAAAAAACCAGGTGGGTCGAGTTTGTAGTTCAATCCATATTGCAGCCCACGTCGGTAGACTACAATTCCCAGCAGGCAACAGTTTTGGTCTGCTAGGTTAGTGTTTGGCATCAATCCCACAGCATTTCAAAGTGAATGTTGGATTTCCAAGTTAGCAGGAACGAGATACCATGCTGAACAGTGAGTGTCCAATGTTGCCACAGAAACAACTTTCCCTCCCTGGCCCCTCGACCCACAAGCCGCATTAATCCAATTCCAGCATGCCTCTGGGACAAAGATTCAATGTCCTTGTCTCTCCGTGAAGTCACGGACTGCTTCTGCAGCGATGCTATGCTTTCACAAAGTGCGGCGGTCACGGAGTGATTCCAATCCCTTGGATGCTTCTCACCGATGTTGCCCTTGCAAACTCCGGACACTTCGTTGGGAGGGTCACCTCTAGCGCGTCAGGGGCAAACGCACAAAATATAACAACACACGATCTCTTCATTTAGAAGGAATCAGAGGGACACATTGAGGGAGCCAGGAAAGGCGTTTATTTGCAGTGTTGGCTTGACGCGTTTCGGCGGGAGTATGCCTTTATCAAATGCCGGTATGCAAACTTGGTCAAATCATCCATCCGCCATGATATTGCTGACAACGTTCTCTGATTGGTGGAAAAAACCAGGTGGGTCGAGATTGTAGTTCAATCCATATTGCAGCCCACGTCGGTAGACTACAATTCCCAGCAGGCAACAGTTTTGGTCTGCTAGGTTAGTGTTTGGCATCAATCCCACAGCATTTCAAAGTGAATGTTGGATTTCCAAGTTAGCAGGAACGAGATACCATGCTGAACAGTGAGTGTCCAATGTTGCCACAGAAACAACTTTCCCTCCCTGGCCCCTCGACCCACAAGCCGCATTAATCCAATTCCAGCATGCCTCTGGGACAAAGATTCAATGTCCTTGTCTCTCCGTGAAGTCACGGACTGCTTCTGCAGCGATGCTATGCTTTCACAAAGTGCGGCGGTCACGGAGTGATTCCAATCCCTTGGATGCTTCTCACCGATGTTGCCCTTGCAAACTCCGGACACTTCGTTGGGAGGGTCACCTCTAGCGCGTCAGGGGCAAACGCACAAAATATAACAACACACGATCTCTTCATTTAGAAGGAATCAGAGGGACACATTGAGGGAGCCAGGAAAGGCGTTTATTTGCAGTGTTGGCATGACGCGTTTCGGCGGGAGTATGCCTTTATCAAATGCCGGTATGCAAACTTGGTCAAATCATCCATCCGCCATGATATTGCTGACAACGTTCTCTGATTGGTGGAAAAAAACAGGTGGGTCGAGTTTGTAGTTCAATCCATATTGCAGCCCACGTCGGTAGACTACAATTCCCAGCAGGCAACAGTTTTGGTCTGCTAGGTTAGTGTTTGGCATCAATCCCACAGCATTTCAAAGTGAATGTTGGATTTCCAAGTTAGCAGGAACGAGATACCATGCTGAACAGTGAGTGTCCAATGTTGCCACAGAAACAACTTTCCCTCCCTGGCCCCTCGACCCACAAGCCGCATTAATCCAATTCCAGCATGCCTCTGGGACAAAGAATCAATGTCCTTGTCTCTCCGTGAAGTCACGGATTGCTTCTGCAGCGATGCTATGCTTTCACAAAGTGCGGCGGTCACGGAGTGATTCCAATCCCTTGGATGCTTCTCACCGATGTTGCCCTTGCAAACTCCGGACACTTCGTTGAGAGGGTCACCTCTAGCACGTCAGGGGCAAACGCGCAAAATATAACAACACACGATCTCTTCATTTAGAAGGAATCAGAGGGACACATTGAGGGAGCCAGGAAAGGCGTTTATTTGCAGTGTTGGCATGACGCGTTTCGGCGGGAGTATGCCTTTATCAAATGCCGGTATGCAAACTTGGTCAAATCATCCATCCGCCATGATATTGCTGACAACGTTCTCTGATTGGTGGAAAAAACCAGGTGGGTCGAGTTTGTAGTTCAATCCATATTGCAGCCCACGTCGGTAGACTACAATTCCCAGCAGGCAACAGTTTTGGTCTGCTAGGTTAGTGTTTGGCATCAATCCCACAGCATTTCAAAGTGAATGTTGGATTTCCAAGTTAGCAGGAACGAGATACCATGCTGAACAGTGAGTGTCCAATGTTGCCACAGAAACAACTTTCCCTCCCTGGCCCCTCGACCCACAAGCCGCATTAATCCAATTCCAGCATGCCTCTGGGACAGATATATATATCTTTTTAACTAAAATAAAAAGATTACATAGACGCTATAGTTAGGCTCAGGTTTCACTCGTACAAAAGCAGTGAAATTCAGCAGTTATAGTTAGCTGAGCTAACTATAACTTGTGCCCCAGCAATGCACTACTTATGACCTCACATATTACATCACTCATGACATGGTCAGTGACATCACTGATGACATCATCCACAGAAACTCTGAAACATCCACTCACACCCCAATATAACCTTTCATATACCCATTCCAACTTCCATGCTACCATTCTCAAAACCATTGACACACCCATACCAGTACTTACACACCCACTCACTGATTCATAGGTCTACACACAAATCTACTCATACACACATTCAGCTACTCATACACCAACTCACTCATCCATAGAGTCAATCACATAGTCACTCACTCACCAATACAGTTATACACCCACCTGCTCACTTATTCATACAGATATTAACACATACTCACTCACCTATACTATCAGTGACACAAGCACACACTCACCCATACAGCCACTCTCACAATCACTCACTCACACAGTCACTCATATACTCCAACACTCACCTATACTGCCTTTCACATATGCAGTTACTTACCCATATACCACTGACACATCCATTCACTCATGTAGTGAGTTCTCTCTGAATACGTACAGGCATTGTTAAGTTAGCATAACCACGTTAAATGTTAGAAAGCCATCTTTTTGCTTTTGCACACGACACTGCGTTTACATGTTATTTCTTAAAACAAACTGCTGACTCGAGACTTGCTTCACACGAGAGCAATCTGTTGTTACCATCCCAAGCTCTGCGCAGCGACCTTGGTCTGTACATGATGTGATACACAGTCTGGGTTATTACACAATGCATGTTTTCCACTCTAGGTTGATCGGCACACTATTTAGCCATAACACACGCGCAGCTGCAAATCCCTGAAAGTTGGTGCTTTTAAATATCACAGACATCATGTTTATTATTCAGACCGAAGACGAGCCTTCCTGCGAGAAGACTTCTGATGCTCCTGTGATGTGATTTCACTAAGCTGATCTTTGAGGTATGGGGTCCCCTATTCAAGCCTAAGAGACCTTCTATTAGCATAATAATAATATTAGCTTCTTAGTAAAGGGAAGGTGGTAGTATCCACTGTCATTATAATATGATCACCCCTTTTATATTCTATGGTATTGTAACTATGTTGCTGGTTTTGATATTAATCATTTGTCTGCTTGTATTAGCCAAAGTACTGCATCTTAGGACACGTGGTCTATAAAAATAAACCCCTTTTATTTACAACGTGTCTCTGTCGATTATTGTTGTGGACTGATGTGAGAATAATATACGAACAGGTATTTCCGATTCCCACCATTCCTGAGTATGTACTGAGTCGCTTGTTCTGGGTTGTCTACACATTGGGACTGCCGAGCTAAATCTCGGATAACGAATGGGACACTTATGCTAGCCGGATACTGGGTTCTGGGTTCTGAGGTGAGTTTCTGGTACACCACAATTCACTGAGGTCCTGGGGTTCTTCGCATAGTTCTGTGTATCAGCAGAATCCCTGCAACATGGCGCACCTAACGTTTGGTCTATGAGTTGAAACGCCTTAGTAGTGCTTACGTTTAGTCCACAGCACCCTCATTCTTGTTTCCGGATAACAAGTCTGACGGATTTCAAACCTACCTAGTTCTATTGATATAGGTTCCTTCAAGCTTGATTATTAAAAAGGTTATTGAACCCTTGTGCTACTGAATACTTGAAGTGTAGCTTGTCCTTATGGCAATTAATATTGCGGCGCATAGCCGTGCGGCCCTGAAACGTCACATGACGCAGTATGGGGTGCCGGACGCGGGCATGGACGTCATCTTTGTGGTGGGAGCCGACGCGGCTCACCCCTTTGAGTTGTTCTACTCTTGGGTGACGATTCCGGCAGTCAGTGGTAATGATAATACATTTCATTCTTACACTGCCACTGCCGTGCCTGCCGCCTATGCGCCTTATAG
This sequence comes from Triturus cristatus, assembly GCF_964204655.1. Lineage (NCBI taxonomy): Eukaryota > Metazoa > Chordata > Amphibia > Caudata > Salamandridae > Triturus > Triturus cristatus. Next base: position 78,214,221 of record NC_140586.1, on the reverse strand, counting down.
GACACAGGAGATACCAATATCTGCTTGGCAACATCAGATTTGGTTTAATGGCGCCCTCCCCCATGTGGTTATACCGCCGAGAATGGGCCCTTTATCAATTGCGGGGGCCACTTGGCCGGTACTAGCCGGATTTACGCCTCATCCCCGTTACCTCACGGTGACGGTGGATGAATTGCGTGTACTACACACTGCCCTTATAACAGTATATAGGGCGTTAGTGCAGTATGTGTCGCGCACTGTACAGGCGGGGGTGCCTGTTAGTGCGGGACAACCTAGTGATCGTCACGCGGTGGTCATTAGTCCTGTTATGGTCAATTCTGTTGTGGGCAAGCGCCCCCTCACAAGGGATGATTATCCTTTTTGGCTTGCTGAAAAATTTGACCAAATAGAGGCGGTTTATCCGCATACAACTCCTGTGGAAAAACACAGGATCCTCACCATTAGTTTGCCTAAAGACTTAGTTCCCCATATAGATGACTGTGTGTCCTGGGGTAAGATTTTTGCTGCGACGTACGCGCAGTGCTTCGGCACTCCGTCTATGTTACAGCTGCCCTCCATCATTAAACAGGTTCAAGAGGACCATGGAGCGGAGTCTGCGATAGAATTGGGGATGCGGCTCCTCGGAGATTTTGGCCTGGTGGCTACCATGATAATGGGAAACCTTAAGGGTGATGCGTTGCACTTTCAGGTTCGTAATGAACTGAAGAAAGTTGCTGAAGAGGACAAGCCGCAGGAATTTGCTAAAATAATCGCAGAAGCATATCGTGATTTGGGTCGTAGCTCTTTAGGAGTTAAGCCTGTGATCAAGAATCCCGATTCTAAGCAGCAGGGTAAGGCAGGAACTTCTGGTAAGGATGAACGTCCCTTTTTTCCAAAACAAAAGTGGCCGTTTAAACAACAGGGAAAGCAGCAGCAGAAACAGGGCTCTCGGCCTGCCTCTCCCGTACAGTCAAGTAGTGAACGCACTTATGATCTGCGAGATCGTGCTACTATTAAGTCTCCTGATAGATTTCAGGTTTCTGAACCGCGTTCTCCTCGTTCTTCACAGGAAACATCGGCTGTACAGTCTGGTGGCGGAGGCGGCGGCAAAGGTCGGGGTGCTCCACAACAGCGTGACCAACCCCGACAGACTGAGGGTAAAGGCAAGCAGGACGAGTTTGCTCGACAAAGACCCCCGTTTCAGAAGAAGAAAGTGGCGGCTCTGACGGCGACATATGCCTCAGATAGTGCGGACACAGCTTCGGAACCGGACATGGGCGCTGACGCTATTAGACAGCGCAGCGGAAATTACCATAGTCCGTCAAGCTCTGCGTCCATTTCTGGCGGCGACAGCAACTGATGTATTGGTTACTGTTGAAACAGCTGACACCAGAGTGGCTCCCCCTGATAGACTTTATGAAATAGTCTTATTAATAGAGGGTGACATACAACGTACTATAAAGGGGATTTTTTGGGATAATCTGACCACCACCTATGATATCCTCCTAGCGGAGGCAGATTGGCCCCCGGCCTTCATTTTGGAAGCTCCTAGAGGGGAGGAGAAGATCCTCCCGTCCTTTGCGCACACAGTGCCTAAGGACCAAGCTGAAATGTACGCTGAGGAGTGGGCGCTGGCGCTTGCGCCAGCGGTATATCGTACTCAGGTGGGTTGGGACCGATTGTCCCCCTGCCATGAGATTCCATTACGGTCTATGCCCCAGCCACAGCCCCAATATCCCATGCGTCGTGAAGCAAGACCCCACGTCGCGGCTATCCTTGAACAATTGGAATATCAGGGTGTAATTGAAACTTGTGTGTCCCCTATGAATAACCCTTTATTCACTGTAACGAAGCCTGACGGCTCGTACCGTTTAGTTTTGGATTACCGGCACCTAAACTCCCATTGCCGGACCTGCGCGGTACAAAATACACATAGCTCGGCTTTGGTCGACAGTCTCGTGCGTAAAAGGTTTAAAACGACACTTGACATTTCCAATGGCTTTTTTGGCCATAACCTGTCCACACTGAGTAGCCAGTGGACAGCGTTTACTTCGGGCGGTAAACAAAAACAGTTTACGAGATTAGCCATGGGCTACAAAAATAGCCCTGGCGTCTTTTCCGCTCGCGTGGTTTCCCTCTTAGAAAGAATAGACCCCGAGGCATACTCCTATGTTGACGATATCTACCTCACGGATGACGAGCTGTTGCCGCATCTGTCTCGAGTCGACAATATTGTAGTGAGTTTTGCTGACTATGGCTACAAATTCAATTTTGCGAAGTCTCACATCGCGGAATATACAGTGTTGTTTTTGGGCTACGAGCTCAATAATGAAGGAAAGGGGTTAGCTCCCCACTTTCTGGAGAAATGCGCATGCTTGAGTGCGCCAACGACACTAAAGAAATTACAATCTCTACTGGGCTTTCTGAATTTCGGCCGTACGTACATTCCTGATTATGCCCAGCGTATCAAGCCGCTTTACGCCTTGGTACAACCCACATTTTCGAAGTCTAGCTGGCAGCTGGAACATTCTAAAATTCTACAGTCTTTACAGGCTGACCTTCTTGCTTCACAATATTTGCTGACACGTGATAACCGCACCAACCTGGTAATAAGAATTGTGCCAGGCGCCGTGGGTTTCACGTATTTGACGTTTAATGAGGGCGATACAGTCCCCATTGCGTACAAATCCCACTTGTACACCTCTGCTGAATTACGTTTTTCTGCGGTCGAAAAAGTTCTGACTGCTGTACAGATGGCGATCCTTAAAGAACGCGCACTGTCACATGGGAAACAGATTCTGGTTGTAACACCCTATCCCGCCTTAGAAGCGGTGACAAAGGCAAGTGTACCAAATTCTAAAGCTTTGCATCCTCGGTGGATACAATGGGCCACAACACTGACGTCGCCAGACGTCACCTACATCTTTGATGCCTCATTTCAGACTCAAGAGTTCTTGCAGTATGAATTCGTTCATCCGGCTCCTCTGTCTTTGCGCCCGCTCGAAGACTACCATTGTGTCATATACACTGACGGGTCTGCGCAGCCCGCAATTGGATCAAAGCACGCCTACTCAGCGGCTTGCGCAATTGTCGTAGGTACTTTCGTAAATGGTGAATTCCAATCTGATGCAGTGCATACGCAGTCATTGGGCGATTGTACCGCGCAATTGGCGGAGCTTCGGGCTCTAGTGCTGGCACTGGAGTTTGCTGATCCCCGACTCACTACTCTAATAGTGAGTGATTCTTTCTACTGTGTCCAGTCCTATAATGACAATTTACACTTCTGGTCTCAGAATGACTATCGAGACACAAAAGGTGGCACAATTAAGCATAAAACGCTTTGGGTTCGAGTGGCAGACTTTAAAGAACGTCTCCCTCTCGTGAATGTTATTCACACTCTTGGTCACCAGCGACTTGGTGTCCATGCTGTCGGCAACAGCTTAGCTGACGAGGCAGCAAAAACAGCAGTGGCTACATACTTAGTGGCAGCAGTTACCAGATCAAAGAGTAAGATTGATGATGACATCTTGGCAGCTATTGCTGCTACAGAAAAGGGAGGCGATTACCCGAAGGGTTTTCCTTCTCGTTACATTTACCATTTAAGTCCTGATAATGTCCCATTAGTGAGGATTAACGACGTTGGTGACAGAATTATTCCCAACGCGGACTGCAGACCCGCACTGATTCTGGCTGCCCATGAGGGGTTGGCGTCTGCCCACGCCGGAGTGTCAGCCACAATATCTCTACTACAACAACGTTACTGGTGGTTTGGTTTATATAAACAAGCGCGAGCTTATGTCCTTGATTGTGACATTTGCCAACAGATTAAACCTTCTACTGTTGCGCGCCCATCACAAACACAGTTGTACATTTCCAATAAACCATTTGGTTGCGTTTATTTGGATCACTGCGGTCCTTTTTCTTCTGATGCTGCGTACAAGTACATCTTGGTTGCAGTGGATTCGTGCACACGTTTTCTGTGGGTATGGCCACAAAGGAGTGCTGACTCGCGGACTGTCATCAGGGATTTGCGTGTCTTTGTGGGAACTTTTGCGTGTGGTACCTTCCATTCTGATCAGGGCCCTGCGTTCGCCTCTAAGGCTTACAAGGAGGCTATGAGAAATTTGGGGGTCCAAGTCAAATTTTCGTCCCCCTACCGACCTGAGGGTAATAGTGTGGTGGAGCGAATGAACCGTGACTTAAAGCAATCATTGACAGCCCGTGTTTTAGGCACAGGCCGGAACTGGCTTGCCCATTTGTATCACGTTCAACGTGCACTTAATAATCTCCCTAGAAGGTCTCTGGGTGGGCGGACCCCGTACATGATGCTCTTCGGAATCAGAATGTTTGTCCCAGACCTTGATGGTCTAGACATGGCGGCGTCGACCGCACCCTTTGACGTAGATGATCACTGTGCTGTTTTACAGACTCTGCAAGAAGCCAGAGACACTCTATCGAAGGAACACATGCCCTCCACATCTGAAGCTGAAGTTCAGATTCCGGTAGTCGGCTGGCTACCCCGAGTTGGTGATCTGGTCCGTGAGAAGGTGGAGAACAAGAAGGAGTTCGGCCCCTCTTATCGTGCACCAGTTCCAGTGCTTGGAGTGCAGGGTACAAGAACAGTCGTTTTACCTCCACTTCCTGGTCGCAAAGAAAACAGGTACATCTCTATTGACAATGTCAAACTTCAGCGAGTGGCCGATACTTCTTAGTGTGACTCCAGCAGTTTCATGCCAAACGATGCAAAGAAATTCGATGTTGACTCTTGCTTCTAACACCTTGCCTGATGTTGCCATCGAGATGCAATCGGTTACTGATCCCTTGTTGATACCATCGGCTGGTGGTTTACCCGAAGAGACTGAGTACGCTTATCCTACACGTGGTCCCTCACCTGTTTTAGAATCTACGGCGCTTGGACAGTCCCGTTTCTCCTTTGACACTAACTCATTGCCCTCAAGCCCCCCATCGAACATTGCAGTTTTTTTCAGCTGGTTTAAGAGACATTTTTTGATTGCCCCTTGGACATACATTTGGCTGTTGCTTTTCAGTGTTTTTTTGTTTATGTCCATTGGATTTGTAATGGTTTTTTTCCGTCTTGTGGATGGCCACTATCTGAGTGAGAGATCGACAATTAGACTTATCAATGGAACTTTGGCCCCCCACTCCTCGTCCCACATCATGAAGAGGGACCAGACTTTTGTGAATATTACTGCCTGGCCCGTCTTGGATGGAATCGCATGGGATGCTGTTAAATTCCAAATTCATGGGCCTACAGAGGTCATTAATGTACCTAATGTATTTTGTGTTTCTATGGGTGATGTGGTTAGGCAGAACATACGTTCTGATGATTGGGATGTACACGCCATTGAATCACTGTTTTCTGATTTGAAATATTATGCCGCTTTTGATGCTGAAGATTTATACGAAAATGCGGCTAATTATGCGGAACAGTATTGTTTTCAACATTATGGCAATCATTTCCTGCATAAAGCAAATACATTTAGAAATTTTGTAAATTTTACCCAATGGGAACACTGTCCTACTCCCGAATTCGGAAGTTCACAAACACTAGTTAACAAGTATTCATATTTTACCGATTTCAGTGTTTCCAACCCGGCAGCGTTTTATTTTAAGGTGCTGCCTGAGTCTGCCGCAAAGGTTAGACTGACACACACGAAGCTACTTTATTCTAAGTCCTTTATGGACGAGTTGTCAATCAAAGGTTATGATGTGTGGAAGGCTACTATTGATCTAAAGTCGGTTTGGGGTTCCAAGCCGTGGCAGGTACAGGGTACTGAGGCTTTACATCGTGCCTGTCTTATACCAAATCATATTCTATTTTTAAATACATCCATCTTCCAAACCACCTGTTTTGGATTGGCTACTTCTAAACAATTAAAGTCACCTTCTGTACCGGATCTGGGTGCTTATCCCGATTGGGATAACCACACAGATCTATCCCTTGCTGCTTTGCAATCCTTAGTTTCAAACACATCTTTCAATATTTCGAAGATTGATAGTGAGGGTTGGTTAATTTGGCAAAGCAGTTCTGATATCTGTCAACGACGTTTTCTGGGACTGAGACCGGGTTATACTCATGAACGCGTAGACCCTCGATTTGAGTCATCACATACTGTAACTACATACTCTGTGGGGAAGCTATGTCAATCGTGGCTGCGACATTCCACTTTGGCGTCTGTCAAGGATCATTTATCACAATTACATGACAAAATGGATCTGAATGATTTTGTTAAGGGTCCTGTGGGTGGCAGAACTAAAAGGTGGGCGTATGCTATTTACAACGAAGTCTGGAAGTTGTCGCAGATTGAGGCGGCTTCCAGATTGAGAGCGATTGACCAAGCAAACATGGAGAAGGTTTTAGCCGTTATTGATAATAGCATTAGCACTCTCTCTTCTAGGATTTATACATTAGATAATATTGTTTCATCAGTTGTTGATATTGTGCATGATGATATGTCTGTGTTATATCATGGTCAAAACCAATTGCGTTCTGTTATGCAGTTTGCATGGACGTTGCAAACGTTGAAGGCAGGGAAGGTCCCTTGGGACTATCTGAACACTACATCGTTATTCCTTCCCTTTAACCTCACTGATAGGCAGCGATTTATGTCCATGAAGGATGCTACGTATTCATTGTTACATATTGAAAAATTAGAACCGTTGCCCTTCTCAGTAGCGGAGATCAATTCGGCTACGTGGCTAGCACACGGATTGATTACTCTCCCTTTCGCGCTTTTTAAGTTTACGTCTTGTATGAAACATTATGCTTTAGGTAGATATGAACCGCTGGGCACTGCTTTCATACATGAGGTTTGGTCCCTCCCCTTTACGTATAGATGTACTAGGGACGGAACTGAGGTTTATTTGAAAGGTGAGGAATGTACCACGTCACCAGACCATTCCTTAGTATGTAGGCACATTCAATTACACGGCGCATGCAATGTACAAGCCCCGAATTTGGCCTGCGTTCTGCGAGGTGTCCCAGTGCCTGTGATTACCCCCTCTTTCACGCTGCTTGCTAACGGTAGTTATTTGATTTTGAATAATGAAGCTTGCTGTGGGATGTTAGTGGGAATCCCATACATAGTAACTGTCTCGCAGAAAGTTGTCTGCTGCAATAATGTTCTCTTTCCACCCCCGCATGGGCGGCTGGATGTTTCTATCTGGCCTTCGATTCCAACCTTGAAAGCAGAGTTCAACAAGTTGAGCAGAATAAGAGCCTTATTGTCCCAAAAAGAGGTGTCTTTGACTTCCTCTCGTGAAACATTCGACCTTCACGTAGCTAATACGCGCACAGAGGTACAGGCGCTTCTGAATACTGACCTCCCCCTACATTTCGGCTCTTTGATCCAAACTATTTTCAATGCCTCGTCCACGACCGGCCTGGCTCATTTTTTTAAACTTGTGGGCTCGGGTCTCGTGACCTCTTTCCAAACTATTTTTGGTGTGGTTCCGGGCTTTTTTCATTCCCTTTTCTCGAGCATCTTTGGAGGTGTTCCGCTACTTCTGGCGCTAGTGGCAGGTGTGCTGCTTTTCCTTTTCATACTACGAAATGGCTGCTCCATCTGTACCACTCGTGCACCTGTCCCGCCTGCAGCTTCTTCGGGATAGGATGCTTGACTTTTATGGAACTCTGCCATTGGCAAGCTTAAGCCTGGCGTATGGATTATCCTTCCGGTATTGCTACTTCACCTGCGTGCAGCCTGTGCTTCACTGCCTGGATTGTCCCTTTGAATGGCCTTTGGATTTGTGCTTGACCAGCCTGGTATCTCCGGTACCGGATTTCGATCGACTGATGCGGCCCTTAGCGTCTCACGAGTTGACCTGTTCTGGTGTCCGGATAATGGCTTGTGGTGCAGCACATGGGATCCTGGGTAATTGGGACATCTCTACAGCTGCCTACAACTTCTTGGCTATGAGCTATTTGGAGGAAGATTCCGGATGCCCTCTGATCGTGCTGGAAGCTCCGATGATTGAAGAACACGTGTGTTCCTTTTCGTTGATGGATTGGATGGCTGAGACTTTCGCTAGCCCTGCTAATGATTTCTTGTTGGAGGCAGTTGCCACATATGCTGCCTATACATTCGTGGATTGACTGCACTGCCGTCCTTGGCGCCTGCCGCTCCTGGACAGTACCCGGCCACATCGTTTATCCTTTTTTCTTTTTCTACTTTTTTCTCCCTGATGGTTGTTTTGAGTTTTTTTTATTTTTTTATTATTTTTTTCGGACACCACTGGTTCCGTACTTTTCGATTGGTTACGCCTTGTTCTGCTCAGTCGACCCTGAACTCTGCGTTCTCTCTTTTCTTGCCTACTAAATAGTGCTTCGATCAAGGGGGCGTGTAGTGAGTTCTCTCTGAATACGTACAGGCATTGTTAAGTTAGCATAACCACGTTAAATGTTAGAAAGCCATCTTTTTGCTTTTGCACACGACACTGCGTTTACATGTTATTTCTTAAAACAAACTGCTGACTCGAGACTTGCTTCACACGAGAGCAATCTGTTGTTACCATCCCAAGCTCTGCGCAGCGACCTTGGTCTGTACATGATGTGATACACAGTCTGGGTTATTACACAATGCATGTTTTCCACTCTAGGTTGATCGGCACACTATTTAGCCATAACACACGCGCAGCTGCAAATCCCTGAAAGTTGGTGCTTTTAAATATCACAGACATCATGTTTATTATTCAGACCGAAGACGAGCCTTCCTGCGAGAAGACTTCTGATGCTCCTGTGATGTGATTTCACTAAGCTGATCTTTGAGGTATGGGGTCCCCTATTCAAGCCTAAGAGACCTTCTATTAGCATAATAATAATATTAGCTTCTTAGTAAAGGGAAGGTGGTAGTATCCACTGTCATTATAATATGATCACCCCTTTTATATTCTATGGTATTGTAACTATGTTGCTGGTTTTGATATTAATCATTTGTCTGCTTGTATTAGCCAAAGTACTGCATCTTAGGACACGTGGTCTATAAAAATAAACCCCTTTTATTTACAACGTGTCTCTGTCGATTATTGTTGTGGACTGATGTGAGAATAATATACGAACAGGTATTTCCGATTCCCACCATTCCTGAGTATGTACTGAGTCGCTTGTTCTGGGTTGTCTACACATTGGGACTGCCGAGCTAAATCTCGGATAACGAATGGGACACTTATGCTAGCCGGATACTGGGTTCTGGGTTCTGAGGTGAGTTTCTGGTACACCACAATTCACTGAGGTCCTGGGGTTCTTCGCATAGTTCTGTGTATCAGCAGAATCCCTGCAACACTCACCAACACAGCCATAAACAGACTCAGTCACCCATATAGCTCCTCACAGACGCACTCACAAATCCACAAAGATAAAAAGTAAATATTCTCGCGTGTGTATACATTGTATCTTGGAGGACTTCACTGTAGGTGCGCATGTGTGTTAAAACTCAAAGAAAGCATTTGCCAGTAATAGAAAGAAATATAGGCCGTCAAAGAGGTTACTTTACGTTAATTTTTGTTCTCTTCCCCCCTCTTGAGCCTAACAATCCTGTTTTTGGGGAAAACCTTTTCTTAGACGCACTCACAAATCCATACAGCCACTGACTCACTCACTCATACATGCAGGCAGTCACACACACCCTCATCCACCCATACAGATATTTATAATATCCATACACGTCCTCAGACAACCAGTGATTCACTTATACAGCCATTCATATACCCACTCACCAACACATACAGCCACTTAGACACCAACTGACAGACTGATACAGACATTCAGACAACCTAGTCACTCACCCATACATTCACAGAGACACCTAATCTCACACTGATACAGTAGTCTGTCACATGTCCACTGAATCATCCATACAGGTACTCATACACCCACTGATTCATCAATACACCTTGGTGTATATATATTTAACACTCATAAACTTTTTAATAACACAGTCACTGGATGATGTCATCAGTGATGTCATTTGAGATGTCATCAGTGATGTAATTGGTGATGTCACTGATCATGTCATGAGTGAAGTAGTATCTGAGATCATAAGCTGTGCATTGCGGGGGCACGAGTTATAGTTAGCTGCTAACTATAACTGCTGAATTTCACGGGTTTTGTATGAGTAAAACCTGCGCCTAACTATAACATCTCTGTAACCTTTGGTTTTTTTCAGTGAATTTGTAATGTTTTTTAAACTATATTTCCTAACTATAACGTCTCTGTAACCTTTGGCTTTTTCAATGAATTTCGAAGGTATTTTAAATTTTATTTCCTAACTGCAATCTGTAATCTTGGAGAGTGGGTGTGAGTGGCTGAATAGGTCAGTGACTGGGTGTATGAGTGGCTGTATGGGTCTGTGAGGGAGTGTGTAATGTCTGGGTAATTACGTAAGTGCATAGGTAGTGCCTGTGTGATTCTATGAGTGCAATAGCAAAGGACACATTGCGAAAACTGAGTGTTTTTGACAAAGTGTAAAATACATATATAGATATATTTTACATTAGGTTTTAGTGTAGCCATTTACTAAGATACCAATTTAACTTTTCTCTTTGTATTCATTTGTTGAAATAACTAACTTTGGCTGCTTACTCACTTGGTTTCGCTCGTGAGGATATTCCTCCTCGCTTGGTTCCCTGCTGTCTTGCCGTTCCTGTGGCCGGGCTTGGCTCCGCCCCCCCTGCCAGCAACGATAACGGGACGAAGGACCGGCTGGGCTTGGCTCCGACGGTCCTGGTAACTACAATACCCAGGATCCCCTGGGCCAGGACGCCAGTGCAACACGCGCCAGGAAGCGCATAAAGGCCAGCCTGGTGCAGAGCCCCTTGTTTTCTTTGGCTGCTTACTCACTTGGTTTCGCTCGTGAGGATATTCCTCCACGCTTGGTTCCCTGCTGTCTTGCCGTTCCTGTGGCCGGGCTTGGCTCCGCCCCCCCTGCCAGCAACGATAACAGGACGAGGGACCAGCTGGGCTTGGCTCCGCCGGTCCTGGTAACTACAATACCCAGGATTCCCTGGGCCAGGACGCCAGTGCAACACACGCCAGGAGGCGCATAAAGGCCAGCCTGGTCCCTCGCCCTGCGAGGACACGCGCGGGACGCGCCGGCAGAAGCCCGGGACAAGGGCGGGCCGTTTGCGGCCGTTCGAGGCCGGAGGAGGCTGGGCTGGGTCGCCTCATTTACCTCTCTAACCTTCTGATCCGCTGGCACCTGGAGTAGGAGCGGTTTAGTTTTGTATTTCATCTATGCTTCTCTTTGCTGTAGTAGGTGAGATCGGGGGTTGCGTATACATTGAAGCACTCTTACAATGAATAAACGGAAATCGGGCGACAGGGTGGTTGGCACTTTGGACACTTTCCTAAAAAGAGCGGAATCTGTCTTAATCCACGAAATAGAGGCCACTGAACGAAGACTTTCACTAGACCCCAGGACATTAGGGGGGGGGTCCACGTCATGTGCGCTTTTACATACCACCCGGTCACCACCAGAAGTAGCTGTTTCCACCGTTTGTCCTCGGACTAGGTTGCCTAGTCCAGCTACTATCAGCCTTGAGCACAACCCGCCGCCCCCACCGAGTATTCCGTGCATCCCCGCTGGAGTAACAACAAGAGGGATGAAAGTGGTGGGGAGAACCAATAAAGTGCCACAGAAAAAAGTAAGAAAGGGGCGCAGTACCACGAAACAAAAACCTCTTTTGTCATCTACTGCCACAAATGGGGTATTTGTTTTTGGTAGCTCAAGTACTGCGCCCACTGACAACCCTTTTAAAGTTTCTACAGACTCTAATCACCCCATGAGTAGAAGTGACTTTTCCTCTGTCTTAAAGGAGCAACTAGCTGTCTTATTTGAGCCGCTCATCAAAAGACTGGATTCTGTCGACTACAGGCTAGCTAGGATTGAGGACGCCTTGGCACACCTATCACAAGAGGACCAGGCTCAGCACTCCAAGGAAGACACTAATGGTAACATTTTGACTTCGGTGGGGGATATACATAAGGACCAGAGTGGTGCCAAGGTACAAGCTAAAATACATGCGGTTGGGGTAGATATAGTTGGAAGTGCTAGGACCATCCAGCCAATTGGGCCCAGCAATGTCGAGACAACTTCCAACCAAGGGCCATCAGCGCCAAAGAGCCCTTGGAGGTTGAATAACAACAGTGATGTTGGTCGTCAATTGAGGCATTCCTACCTTCATCTGCCCCCCGAAGCGATCCCCTACATGATCATCCTGGCGAATGTCCCCCCCCTTCCCCCGGGCACACAAGAACACTGGTCCTCTCTTAAAAATAAGGCCCTACATTACTTTAATAAAATGACAGACACTGGGGACGGACTATTTGAGGAATTTAAAATGGTTAGACGGATTGAATGGGTTGGGCAATCTGCTAAAACTTTAAAAGGGGATTGTGTAGTACTGAGTTTTAAGTCCCCGGGTTTGGTCCGTCATATCCTAGAGATGGCCGGTCATGTACCACTTGATGGGGCCTCTATTGGCATACTTCCCCTGTGTTTCTTTTATCAACAGTACTCGTCCCAGAGACACAGGGATGCCCGATTAGTACAACGTAATCATCTTAGGCCAGACTTCTCTATTCAGCTTAATAATCGCTTTGATGCCTTCTCTTCACTTGAAGAAATAGATTGACAGTGGGTGGGCGCCTTTGGGGGAGCAGTGATAGGAGGTCCTGGGACAGGAGGAGTTTTATCCTTTACCAGTCACTCTAACCCAGTAGACTTTATGGTCCAAACCTTGCCTCCCACCACTGTTGTAACGACTCTGGATAGTCGCGCTACGGCCCCAGCAGTTGCCACCGGGTGCCTCCTCCCTATCTCACAGAAAGAATCTATGATCATTTCCTCGTGGAACATAGTGGGTTTGGAATCAAAAGCTGGGTTAGTAGATTGGTCATCCTTTATTAACGGAGTGGATATATGGGTGTTCCAAGAAACCTGGTCAGTGGTCAACGTGTTCCATGTTGGTTACTTAAATTTCTCGAAACCGGCGAACAAGGGTTTAAGGGGGAGGCCGTTAGGAGGCCTAACATGTTGGGTCAGGCAAAACGAGGGGATAATTACGGATGAGATTCCTCTTGACAACCCCGACATCCTCGCTATAAGAGTAAGATCTTCAGGAGGCCTCGATCTTCTTCTGTTTAATGTTTATGCTAGAGGTCAAACGGGGGTAGGAGTTCTCAGGTTATTGCAGCCCTTGAGACCATTTTAGCGGAAGGTGTTCATAACACCAACTTGATCATCACTGGAGACTTTAATACATGTTTTGAGCCGCTGGACCTTGATGATGGTAGGCTTAGTGAGGAGGTGGATGCTCTTTGGGGTGTGCCACAGTTGGACCTCCAACCTATCAAAAAATGGGCCGAGGCTGCACTCCAGGTTAAAGGGTTGTGCCTGGAATGGGGTCTTAGGGCAGTCAATGGCAGGACGAAGTCTGATGCAATGGGGGTGGCGACCTCTGACAACTGGCGCCACAAAAGTAGGATAGACTATATCCTAGTAAAAGTAGAATTTTGGCATCATGTCTTTGACATGGAAGTACAACTTCGCCCCGAAAGTGACCATAATCCCTTGGTACTTACATTAAAAGGTTTGAGCTTTGGCCCTACAGCCATTATGGAGTCTGATAGCAGCTCTAACCATGTAACATTGGGAAACGATCTGAGAAGGGTCCGTTGGGATAAGGTGGCCCTTGATGAAAAGAATGTGCTAGAAATCAGGGCATTAGTTTCAGGATCATTGGGGAAAATCAATGATTGCGGTTCGCAGGAGATACATAAAGCTAAACTGCCAGCAATCCACAATGAGCTCTTTAGTAGAATGAAAAGGTATTTCATAAACACCAAGCCGATAAGAGAGAATCGTTGAAGTACTGGGAATTTTATGCCTTCGGGTTCTTCCTGTTTCAGACCTACAGAAACACAGAGTCTTCTGGGTGAAGTCGAAGATCAGTTTATTGGCTGCAGACCAATTACAGGCATCCTAGAAGTACAACAGCGTGTATGTTCTCAGGAGACTGCTTAAAATTACAGAAACGGGCTTCTCCTTAAATACAAAATATCCTGATTCAGGCATACATTCCTTGTTTTATGATATGGCTATATAAATGTATACATTACAAACGAAAAGGGAGAGTCATGATGACCATCCCACATTCCAGTTAAGCCATCCCACAATTATTTACCCAGCAAGGCTCAGATCCCACATCAGATATCAACAGGCCCCAATAAACACGAGCATCTCCTGTTTGGAAAACAAGCCATAAAGCAGGAACAGTCAGGTGTGAAAGAGATTAGCTGGAGGCTCGTGTGGGATGAAAAGGCTTTATGGTGTGTCAAACCCTGATGCTAATCACAGGTGGCCGAAGGACGGGGAGCTCGTGAGACCGGACTGACCTGGGGCAGCGGAGCCAAGCTGCCCAGGTCACAGAGAAGTCAAAGGAAGGCACATGTGTTCTAAAGGCCCGTATTTGCTCGTAATATGTAGCCTATGTGAGGGCAACCATAAGATGGCCACCGCTCTAAGATGGAACCCACGAAGTCAATGTATAATAACGTATACATAGTGCATTTATCAATGAAACGCTATATAAAGCACTTGTACATACCGCATTGACCATTCGCGGTTCGCTAATACCGGGATAGACAGGGGAAGGGCCCTGCCTCCTACGCGGTCCCAAATTTCAAAGTACCACAGACCCTCCTTTTGCCCTTACAAAGGCAATAACTATGCTCACATGAATCCGAGTCTAGGTCAATATTCACGAAGTCATGGAGATGTTGCTGTAGCATCATCCTATTACTTAGCTCGTCCCTCGATACAGGTTTCCTTACACATAATGTAGCACAGAGGCCACATATTGCAGGAGCACACTGTATGCACAGACAGAACAGTAAAAGGATGGCTAAGATCATTCCAATGACCATCAGAATTTTCCAACCCCAAGCAGATATCAGTTCCCAGAAACACCCCACCAGTGACCAATCTCCCTTATCCACGTGTATGGATTCAGATATTTTATGCAGTTTGGAGATGGCTTGATAAACTGTTGGAGCATTATCTGGTATGAAAATGCAACAACTAGATTGGATAACCTTACATACCCCACCGCGGTCTGCAAGTATAACGTCTAGAACCATGCGGTTCTGCAAAGTCATGAGGCGATCCGCTTGGAGCTCAGCTGTCAAATTACCAAGGGCACCAGCCGTAACATTAACGGTGGATTCAACCACTCGAGTCAGTTGTCTCAGGTTCCTACTATTGACCATAGGTCCCCAAAATGGCAGGAAACCCAAAAAGAAGTCTCCCGCTTCCTGACCGGCAGTATCCTCCTTACTAATCACGCCTCTCACAACTCTGGTCTTGTGATAGTCGGAGGCAGCAGTGAATGTTGGCGGTAGCAAATTTGCAATATAACATGTGCCCGAGAAATCAGGGGGCAACCATGTATATGCTCGGTCATTGCAGACAAAATATGTACCCTTGGCAGCCAAAAACGCAGGGGAAAACTGCGATGGAAAAGTGTACGTTTCAGTACAGTCACTTCTCCCCAGTTGAGCTCTAGGATTCTGACCATTACCTTGTAAACAGAACCGACCTATGTGGGGTACGACCCAAATTGGGGATGAGATTTTTCGCTGTCTTTCACCCAGACTAATACTATACCCCGTCGCGTTCCACCCTACATAAGCTCTCAATTCCTCCTTGGGTATAGATGAGTATGCGTCGATATCTCTGCTCATATCGGCAACTCCTTTCATTAAGGCTTTATTATTTGTGCTAGGTCTGATGGAACGTGGTTGTCGCGGGGAGTAGGCATCTAATGCAAAGAGAAACATGGTCTGGAATGCCCATGACGATCCATTGTAACTAAACGGCAGCACTAGATAAGGAATACCCTTGTTAATGGTATGTGGCATTAACCCACACACCCAGCAATTGGTTGTATTCATGACTAGTTGGTGCTGGTGTAGGAGCTGAATAAACGAGTTGTTTACAAACTCTGATCGTCTTGCTTGTTCGTGTTAAGGCAGAGGGTGAAAAGAGTGTGAGGAGACAGTAGGAGGAGGTATAGGCTGTACAGTGGGTGCAATGGGCTCTTGAGAGGAGAAGAATACAAATCCTACGTTAAACACTACCATACTACATAATATAAACAGACATAATAATACAAAACGTTTGCTCTTCATTATTTTACATATTTTCGTTTTAAAGTTCATTTCTTCAGCGAGTCTCTCCATCTTGAAAAACTCCATCCTCTAATCGTGCCGCTCGCGGCGGGTGAGTATCTTCTGCTAAGGAGTACGCCTGTCAGTCCAGGGAACGCCCTAGACCAACCAGAACCGTTGACCTAACGTCTTCGGCCTGTACCCCAAAGTCTTGGCACCGCGACCCTGCGGCTGAACCCGGATGGTGGTTCGAAAAACAAAAATCAAGAAAGTCCTTCAGATGGGAGAGCTATGATATCAAAAAACAAAAAGGTAAGGGAAAGAATATTTATTTGTCCATAGGCCTTGGTCTTAAGTTATAGCGGAAACGGCCAGGTACTGTCTGATCTTGAAACAAGAGTTCAGGCTCTGTGGTGTCCAATGGAATTGACGGTGGCACAGCTTCTTGCAAAATACCGTCACTTTCTTGTGCTGAAGCTGTGCCTCTTACGCGTGCATCACTGAACGGCACAAAACGAGGTACAGTGTCTGTTTCAGAGTCAGCGATACCCTCCTGGACCCACTGGTCATACGGCAGAGGCAAAGGTATCCTCTTGATGTGGGCGCCGAGGATCCAATTCTTTTTCCCCTTTACTCGAACAGCTGATCTTGTAGACAGAAGTACGAGGTGAGGGCCAATCCAACGGGGCTCATCGTTGCTCTTTCGCTGGAAATTCTTGATGAGCACCCATGTGCCAGGGTCGATAGGGTGTCCTGGAGCCTCAGAGGCCTGGGGGAGAGTATCATGCACCTGTTGGTGTAAAACACGCAATTTAGCCGTCAATTCATACAAGTAATCAAGCAGTACTGGATGTTCGATTTCGCTGAATTTCGTCGGTCTTGGCCCACCCCATACATTGGCCGGGCGGCCAAAAACCACCTTATATGGACTGAGTCCCACTCGTGAATACACAGTCATTCTGGTGGATAGGAGTGCTAGAGGCAGAACGTCAGGCCATTTAAGACCGGAGCTCGCCTGGATTTTGGCCAGCTTGAGTTTTAGAGTGCCATTGTAGCGCTCTACTAATCCAGCTGATTGGGGGTGATTTGCAGTGTGGAACTTTTGCTTAATCCCTAATCCCTCACACACATTCTTCATCACTCGACCCACAAACTCACTCCCATTATCACTCCACACCATTCTCGGCATTCCAAACCTAGGAAAAAATTCCTTCACAAGGGATAAAGCAGTGTTGTCCTTTAGGGGATAGGCTTCTATCCATTTTGAAAAAGCGCAAACAACAACTAATACATACTTCAAGTTGTTGCACCTTTCCATGTGGATAAAATCTAGCTGCAAAACTTCAAATGGATATGATGGAGGCGCAAAATGACCAGCTGGAGTTGGGGTTCCCCTACCAGGGTTGTACTTCAAACATACCATACAATTCTTGACCACATTCTCTGCACACTTGGGAATTCCAGCATTCTGCCATACTGGAGCCAACAACTTACAGATTTCTTTCGTACTGATATGTGCCATTCCATGTGCCATAGTAACCACTGGAAGCACATATGCATCAGGTAACAACCATCGCCTATGTTCTGACAGATCAATCCAACAACCATTCTCATCCAACTTACCCGTACTTTCTCTCCACTTGCTCAACTCTTTCTCTGTGGCTTCAGCTTGAAGGGACTTCACACTCTCTATTGTGTTTTCACACATTCCAACATCACCAACCCATCTTGCAGGGCCTGCAACATACATTCGAGTCTTCACATCTTTTGCTGTTTCTTTCGCGGTTTCATCAGCAAACGCATTACCACGACCAACATCATCAGTGATTTTCTTGTGCGCACTGCATTTCATAATCGCAACTTGTAACGGTAGGGTCAGTGACTCAAGGAGATCATTCACCAACTTGCCATTCTGAATCTTAGCTCCATGCGAAGTCAGGAACCCACGTTCTTTCCACAATCGCCCAAACTATGAGCCACGCCAAAGGCATACTGTCTATCCGTATATATGTTCACTTTCATTCGTTCAGACAACACGCATGCTCTTGTAAGGGCAATCAGTTCTGCTGCTTGAGCCGAATTATGTGGCACACGCGCAGTTTCCACAATCGTGTGCAAAGTCGTGATAGCATATGCAGCAGTCGTATCACCATTTGGAAGCTTGAAACACGAACCATCCACCCATAAGGTACCATCACACTCAGTCAGGGGAGTATCTTTGAGATCTATTCTCCCTTTCGTCTCTTCTTCTATTCTGAACAGACAATCATGTTGCTCAATCTCATCTAGGTCTGCTGGAATTGGTAATAGTGTAGCTGGATTCAACGTGTTGCATCTCTTTATGTGTATATGATTTGCTAACAGTGTCAACTCATATCCGGATAATCGCGCACTAGTTAAGTGTTGTGTCTTGGTCCTGTTTAACAATGTGTCCCCAGCATGTGGAACCATAACAATCAATGTATTGTCTATTACTAGTCCAGCAGACTGCCGAATAGACGTAGCTGCGGCGGCTGTGGCTCTCAGACAACTTGGCAATGCCCTCGCTACCGGGTCCAAGGTTGACGAAAAAAATGCCCATGGACGCGGTCTGTCGCCAAAAGGCTGTGTTAACACTGATAATGCGCAACCATCTTTCTCATGAACATACAATGTAAAAGGCTTACTGTAGTCAGGGGTACCCAACACAGGAGCTGAACATAATGCATTACGCAATTCCCAAAAACTTTTCTGACACTCTTCAGACCATGGGATAGGTTTCGGTGTGTCTTTACATGTTAATGCTAACAAAGGTTTTGCCAGCAAGGAGAAATTTGGTATCCAGTGCCTACAGTATAAGGTAATGCCCAAGAAAGCACGCACTTCTCTCTGTGTTCTTGGCACACTCAACTGTGCAATGGCTTGAATTCTTTCTGGGGTCAGTTTCCTTCCCTCCTTCGATAAGAGATGACCTAAGTAGGTCACTTCTTGTCGACAATATTGCAGCTTTGAGAGAGACACTTTGTGATGGAAGGCAGACAAATGACGCAACAATGACAATGTAGCTTCTTTGCAAATCTTTTCAGTATCCGCGGCGATTAGCAAATCGTCAACGTACTGAATGAGGATAGCGCCACTAGGTAAAACCAGTGCATCAAGCTGCGCTTTTAAAGCCTGACTGTATATTGATGGACTTTCACAGTAGCCCTGTGGAGAGCGTTTAAAGCAGAAGCTTCGACCTCCTAAACTGAAGCCAAAAATGTCTCTACTCTCCTCTGCAATTGGGTTGCTAAAGAAAGCATTCTTTAAATCGATCACTGAGAACCATGCAGCGGAGGCTGGAATCATGGTTAACAACGCAGTTATATCAGGGACAACTGGAAACTGTGGCACAACAATCTTATTTACCTCTCTAAGATCAATCACA
The DNA here is from genome assembly GCF_964204655.1 of Triturus cristatus. Lineage (NCBI taxonomy): Eukaryota > Metazoa > Chordata > Amphibia > Caudata > Salamandridae > Triturus > Triturus cristatus. The sequence continues at coordinate 78,194,650 of NC_140586.1, read as the reverse complement.
AATCTGTAAACAGGTGGCTGTGAAGGGTCCGTTAGTTTTAAGACAGGTAAAACAGGACTATTGCAAACGTTGCCTCTTGTCTCTTCAATTACACCCTTTTTAATTAAATCACTGACAATTGCTAACAACGCTTTTTGACCTTCATTGGAGATCTTATACTGGGGAATACGTGGCAATCTGACATTGGCTTTTAAAGTGACCACATATGGCGGTATTTCCAGGAGACCCACATCATTGGGACCAGTAGCCCAAAGGACATCCGGAAGGGATGACAATTCAGGTGGCATTGCATTCTTACAAATACATCGGGGAAATCACTTTCTTACCTAATGTAAGTTGTACTCCTGAGGGAGAACAATATAGCGTTGCATGCAATCTTTTTAGCAAATCTAATCCTAGCAAATTTTCACCACAACCTGTTGTTAGGATGAGGGGTGCTTTTAGTTCACAAGGTCCAACAGAAAGTGACATAGGATTAGAAATCGGGTTCCTAACTGGGGCGCCAGAAAAACCTACTGAAACATTCATTTCACCAGACAAAGGCGCGCCAGGGAGTTTTGATTGCATGATTGAACTCTTTGCAGCACCAGTGTCCAGCAGAAAGGGCTCTGTGACACCCGCTGTAGTCACTTTAACATATGGTCCGCTCTGCTCCACTGGCACTGAAACAACTCCCTCTCTCTGTCTACGGCTGTCCTAGTAATCATTACCTTCCACATTGTCATCTTCTGCATAATAATCATTATTGTAGTACTGAGCTGTATTACCAGTCGCGTTGGCTTGCTGATCAAAGCTATTTATCGTATTTTGAGGCGGAAGAGGACGCGCGTTCTGGGGAACATTTCCACGCCCTCTACCTCTAGGAGCTTGCTGACCACCTCTACCTCTTGTGCCATACGCATTACTGTTACGCTGCATTAATTTAGGACAACTATACTTGAAATGACCTTCCTCTCTGCAATATGAACATTGATTGGGACCTACAGGGATACGTGGTTGATAATACCCATTCATTTGCTGGTTATTCTGAAACTGTTGGGGCTGCTGATAGATACCTTGTGTTTGCCTATAATTATTCTGTCCTCCACGTGGCGGATAAGCCTGCTGCAAGAGGACCTTCGTTTTCAGTTCTTTCGTTTTCTTATCTGTTCTATCCTTCTCATCTTTATCTCTATTTTCATAATACTGTGCAGTAGCCAGTATTTGCGCTGAAGAGGAAACAGCCCAGGAACTTTCGGAATCTTTTAATTTTTTACACAACTCGGGAAGTAGATTCTGTACAAATTTATCAACAAATAACCGTTGGCCACCTTCAGTGCTCATGTCTTGACAACTGTGGTCGATAAACGTTTCTTCAAACCTGGTAAAGAAATCGGACACTGTCTCATCTTTCTTCTGCTTGCATGCGGACAGTTTATCCCAATTTACGCGCATCGCGGGCATTATAGTCTTCATGTATGTAATAATTCTACCAGGGAGTTCTGCTACTAAAGGGTCAGGTTTCGCACCACTAACTTGGCCAGCATCTGCAGCAATGATATTAGCCCATGTGTTACCCAATTCTGCAGCGTGATCTACATTACGAATGGATCCCCATAAAGGCTGTGGAACCACATTCCCAAACAGCATATCTATGTCAGCCAGATTCATTACACATGATTCTGCGGTTTGTGATAACTCCTTATAATATCCTGTAGGGTTTTTACGGGGGTCAGGCAATGTCTGCTTAAGTGCTAACACCTCAGAACGCTTCCATGGAACATGTACCCAAACACGCTGAAAATGTGCTAAGACAGCTGGATTAGCATTTGGATCAGCAGGTCTCCAAACTGGAGGAACCTCACGCATTGGATATTGGCGTGCTTTTACCTTCTTCCCCACAGAGAGTTCCTGTTCGAACAATGATTGCTGACAATCGCTATTTCTGAAGGACAGTAAAGTCGCAACTGCTTTATCTACATTGGGACCCACAATTGTACCTGTTTCAAAATCAAATCGTACTCGACACAATTCCTGGGGGTTTGGGTTTGCACCGTTATCCTCCAATTCCTCACAGAGGAATTCACACATTTTATCAAAGACATACCTCTGTTTTGGGGCATCCCATTGGTGAAAAACGTTAACAACTGATTCCACATCATAGAGTGAAGGGAAACCAATCCACCTACGCGCCAGATGATCTAACACCTCTTTCTCGTCGGGACCAGGCAGCTGACTGCGCAATTGCTTACGCTGCAAGCCAGGAGTCGCACTAGATGACCCAAAGAGAGGCGACATTAAATTAGTAACTACATTAGCTAGTCGTTGTCGTGCTGAAGGAGAAGTTGAGGCGAAAACAGGGGGATAGACAGAGGGAAGAAAAACGGATTCAGATACAGGTACCTGGGTAGTGTAAGAAGGAGATTCAGATACAGGTACCTGGGTAGTGTAAGAAGGAGCGCCAGTGGAGGCAGCTGATGTGCTAGGCAAAGTCGCAGGAAGCGCGGGGGTAACAGGTAACAAAACTGGCGGCCCTTGAGAGGGCTGCACTGCAGGGATAGGAGCCAGCTGAAGAGGAGCTGGCGGCTGCGGGAAGGCTTGCGGCATATTTACTGGAGGCTGCGCATTTACAAGCTGTGGAGGTGCGGTGGCATTTTGCGCATACGGGGGTGGCGAACTTAGCAAATGGGACATTAGGGAATCTTTCTCTTTCTCTTTTGTCTCATCTTGCACAAGGGGTGACAAAACAGGGTAACATTTATCAATCCCTAGTTTGCGCTGTCTGTGCAATTGCTCATTCATTTGTTCCTCCTCATTATCTTTAAATTGCACAGCCGCTTGCATCATTGACATACCTCTTTCTCTCTTATTCCTTTTCGCTAGCTTAATTTCCTTCTGTTTGGCTTCCTTTCGCCATAGGCGGAAAGAATCAAACATCGCCGGCCGGGCTTTCTTTTTAAACAATTTAACTTCAAAATTATCTAAGATATCTGTATCGAAACTACCATTTTGGGGCCATTTTAAAACACCGTCCTTTCTGGTGTACCGGATCCATACTTCATTATATGCAATGGGGCCCACGCCATGTTTTACATAAAGCTCATAGGTTGGAGTTCCAATTGGAGGAACCGGACATGAATCCTCTAACTGGATATCCCTTCTACAACTCAAACAAAACCAATTACCAAATACACTAGAACCAGGCATCTTCGCTCACTAGTCTAGTTTCAAACTTCAAAGGATTATCGATTACGATAGTCTCGTGAATACACGAGTCCTCTGGCTTTGGCGTTTGCAAACTCCAAATCAAAATGATCCCGAAGGACACCAAAAATCCCAAAGGATACCAAACAAACTGGGAGACGCTCCACTTATACTTAACTGAATATCGATGATCAATGGCGTCACCAGAAGACTCTCTCGATTGTTTCGCTCTACCAAAATCGTTAAGGGTCCAAAACAGGGCGATTAATCAGGGCAGCAGTCCTTCGTAGCCGTCGGGACGTGGAGAACCTCGCAGAAAAGACTTTCGGACCACGTCAACATGCAGGGGTCGATGAAGTGGCGGCCTTCCTCCAGAATTTCCACACGAAGCTCCTCACGAACCTCTGGCTTGGACTGGTACCGCTGAAATCGTCCCGAGTTGGGCGCCAACTGAAGTACTGGGAATTTTAAGCCCAGCGGTGCAGGGGAACACACCCTATGACTTCGGGTTCTTCCTGTTTCAGACCTACAGAAACACAGAGTCTTCTGGGTGAAGTCGAAGATCAGTTTATTGGCTGCAGACCAATTACAGGCATCCTAGAAGTACAACAGCGTGTATGTTCTCAGGAGACTGCTTAAAATTACAGAAACGGGCTTCTCCTTAAATACAAAATATCCTGCTTCAGGCATACATTCCTTGTTTTATGATATGGCCATATAAATGTATACATTACAAACGAAAAGGCAGAGTCATGATGACCATCCCACATTCCAGTTAAGCCAGCCCACAATTATTTACCCAGCAAGGCTCAGATCCCACATCAGATATCAACAGGCCCCAATAAACACGAGCATCTCCTGTTTGGAAAACAAGCCATAAAGCAGGAACAGTCAGGTGTGAAAGAGATTAGCTGGAGGCTCGTGTGGGATGAAAAGGCTTTATGGTGTGTCAAACCCTGATGCTAATCACAGGTGGCCGAAGGACGGGGAGCTCGTGAAACCGGACTGACCTGGGGCAGCGGAGCCAAGCTGCCCAGGTCACAGAGAAGTCAAAGGAAGGCACATGTGTTCTAAAGGCCCGTATTTGCTCGTAATATGTAGCCTATGTGAGGGCAACCATAAGATGGCCACCGCTCTAAGATGGAACCCACGAAGTCAATGTATAACACATAACATAACATAACATGTGTATTTGTAAAGCGCACTTCACCACTACGGGTATCTTGGCACTGAATAACAGATGTTTGTTGTTACCCAACTCAATGGTACTCATTTTATCGACCTCAGATGGATGAAAGGCTGAGTGGACCCGCCGGGATTTGAACCTGTGACCATGAGGTCGAACACAGGCCCCTGTAGTAGATGCATTAGTCCACTGAGCCACCAGACCACATATACATAGTGCATTTATCAATGAAACGCAATATAAAGCACTTGTACATACCGCATTGACCATTCGCGGTTCGCTAATACCGGGATAGACAGGGGTAGAGCCCTGCCTCCTACGCGGTCCCAAATTTCAAAGTACCACATCGTAATTTGGAACCCACCTCATGGTATAACGACCTATGCAGGTCCACTCACAAAGTCCTTGTGAATGCCATTAAATCTAGGAACCACACTTCCATCCAACAGTCTAGGGCACTCTATAAATCCACCTTAAGAATTGCAAAAAGAGACTGGGACGAGGAGCGATGGAAGGATCTGCTGCTAGCATGTAAAGGGAGGAACATGACCCAGTTCTGGGACCTAATAAAATGGGGGAATGGGCACAGGTTGATCACCCCAAATAATAATGTGGATCCACACCACTGGGTTGCCTTTTTTGAAGCTCAATATTACCAGGGTATGGAGAGTGAAATCACCGCTCCGCTTATAAGTATAGATACTCCCTTGACGTTTAGTACCAAGGAGGTCGAGGTGGCATTAAGGAATATTCCAAGCGGTAAGGCACCAGGGCCCGACTGTATTCCCCCAGATCTATTCAAACAGAACGGTGACCTTTGGGTTCCTTATATTACGACCCTGATTAATTCACTGGTGGGGGGAACTCCATTTCCAACCTCTTGGTCCGGGGCGGAAATCATCCCGATTTACAAGAAGGGGGACCGTTCCGCTCCGGCCAACTATAGGCCCATTAGCCTTATCGATGCCTTACAAAAAGTCACTGCTCGGGTCCTTTTGGGTAGGATCCAAAGCTGGATGACTAAAGAAAATATCCTATCTACCTTACAAGTAGGGTTTCGGGCTCACATGGGGACATTAGATCAAGTTTTTAGATTTGTTATGCTCTATTGGAGGGAGGTCCTTCTAGGTAAGGGCCTGATTTTCGCAGCATTTGTAGACCTAAAATCTGCGTTTTATCTTGTTCCGAGATCCAAATTGTGGGATGTCCTGTTGGGACTAGGGATGTCTAAGGAATTAGTGGACTTTGTGGTTAAACTCCACAATTCTAACTATGCACAGGTTCGGTGGGGAAAACCAGGCGAGGTCACTGAGAAATTTAGTGTTGGGAAGGGCGTTCGCCAGGGGTGTGTCCTGGCCCCAACTCTCTTCTCATTATTTATTAATGGGGTGGTACAGTATTTTGACAACTTTCCTACAGACGCGCCCATGCTGGCTGGTCAAAGGGTACCTTTGCTCATGTTCGCCGATGACACCCTGATTCTATCGAAAACGAGGCAGGGCCTTCAGTTGGCACTGTCCCGTTTTGAGGAGTTTTGTAGCGACCATGAGCTAGTGGTTAACGTGGGAAAGACTAAATTAATGGTACTCCATGGGGCACGGCCTGTTCCAGCAAGAGTCTTCATGAGCGGGAAGCTCCTGGAACAGGCCAATGTATTCACCTACCTGGGTATTACCCTAGGCGAAAAATTGAGCTGGTCCCCCCCATGTGAAGTTACTTGCATTGAAACATTCCCAGCTAGCAGGGGCGCTGATAAAGGAAAAAAGGCTCTCCCAGACTAAGCCAATAGCCCCAGTTGTAAAAATGTACACCCTGAAAATTATTCCAGCTATACTCTATGGCGCCGAGATATGGGGTTGTAGTAATTTATTAGATTTAACAATGGCCCAAAATAAGTTTTTAAGATCTATTGTGGGCCTCCCCAGATCGACCCCCCGTATTCCCCTCCTTCTTGACCTGGGTTGCAATGCAATTGAGGATATTGTTCAGTTTAGAATGTTGGCTTTCTGGAGAAGGCTCTGGACTGTACCAGAATTACTCCCATTTGCTAATGCTTTATTTGAAATAAGGGGTCTGGATCGTTCAAACAAGATTTTATGGCTATCCAGAATCAAAACTCCACTGATTGAGATGGGGATGAGGGACTTATGGGTGTCTCCAGAGTCGGCTGTATTCCCATCGAAAGTAGTATATAGAGCAGCCTATTGGGACTTAATTAAAAACCGGAGGTATTCTATCATGGGAGGCTCTTCACTGACAAGCGTTTTTTTGGACTTTAAAGATGACCCCCGGATGGAAGGCTACTGGGATTTAATCACGAAACCTAGAGATCATAGGTTGTTCCACCAGTTCCGAGTAGAAACTCTTCCGCTTAGGAAATTCAACCGCAACTGGACAATTGGCAAGGGAGACAAGTGTCCATTTTGCCCAGAATTTGTTGAAAACATTGACCATCTTTTATACGTCTGCCCTGCTTACCGTTTACCCAGAAGCGTGTGGCTTAAACCCCTATGTAGAAATGTGGGTACGAACTCTGCAATGATTGCCAAAAGACTACTGAAAAGTGGTGGCGATGCCACCATTATAATAGGGGTCGCCAAGTTTCTGAGCTGGTCCTGGGCAATCCGCAAAAGAGATGGAGGGTGACGATCGCCAGTTAAGGACACTTTTAGGATTGATCTGTTATGAACTAAAATTCGATGTATGCATATATGTAAAGTCCATGCGATTGATATATTTAATACTGTTTTAAAGGCTTTTTAAATTGTTTTTTATTTTTTTATTTCTTTATTTGTACAACTTGCTGTCTTTTAAGATGAACAATCGCAATAAAGACTGTTTTGAATTGAATTGAATTGAATTGAATTAAATTGAAATAACTACATCAAAAATGCATTTTCCTTCTTTACAGCAACACCAGAGGTCGCAATGGCGTCAGTAGTAAAGATTACAAATGACAAAGTGTAAAACAAATATAGAGACATATTTTACAAAACGTTTGAGTGTAGTTGTTTAGTAACATAATGGTTTAACTTTATTTTAATAACACATTTGTAAAAAAAACAAAAGTTTCAAAAAATAACTTTCAACATCGGAACTCACGAATAGAACATAACTACCAAACAAAGAACTTTCATTGGTTTACACAGCTTCACACCTAAATTTGTGCAATGCACAATGTGTGACAAGACATTGCCAAGCGGTACAAATACAAAATATTCTTGCGGGACTATGTCCATGCTTTACCATATAAAAGCATACCATGGCAATCGTCTAAAAGCAGCAAGAAGGCAACGCGAGGCTAAATGAGCCTCAACTTCAACAGCAGCCGCAACGACACAGGGGCAGAGTCCTTTCAGAGATCTAATCTCAACTTCAAGATTTGGCTCCGGAGTGTTCCCAGATGGCATCATACTGCATGGATTGTGGAGTGCTACTGAATGTTGGAGAGCAGTCCATAACAGCCCCTCGCAATGCTGCAAAAAATCATAAATGATGATTTTTTTTATTTTTGGCCCTTCTTAGTTTTTCTACATTAGCAGGCATTTTATTATCTTTTAATTTATTGTAACGGTACTTAAATATAAATTGTCAGTTGGACAAGTCAAAGCATTCCTCTACAAATCAACACACAGCTAACTTTTGCCAGTTATCATAATATTCTTTTTCACTTTTTAAATACAAGTCAGCAGTCTGTGTTTGAATCTTGTAGTGAGTGCGTCGACAACATATACAAACTGTTTTTTTCAGACCATAGTGTGTTAAATTTTGTAATCTCTTCTTCAACACTATCAACAGTGTCCTGTCCTGCAGCTCCTCCTCTCAACAGCTCTGAATGTTCCCTATAATCCTGCTCAGGACAAAAGAAACAAAACTTCACATCATCATAGACTTTTTCTACGTCTGCCACAGTACCCCCCTAAAGTGCTCTATTAATTTCTCATAATCGTAAAACAGGAGTTTCCACATAGTACAGCCTCCTAACTAAAGCTCACATTGTTTAGTGATGTACAGCTAGCATCACAAAATGATGTAAGGTGCTTTGGCACACTTTCTATGATAAACAAGCTAGTGAGTGTTCCTGCAAATTTGTATGATTTCTAATCTTACAAGGATTCAATCCTTGTAAAGTACTTATTTTGTGTTTTATACTTCGCCTTGGAAAAATAAGTGGAAATGTCTTTAATATATCAGTGGCTTGCTGTCAAATACTACAAACATTACTACACTTCCATTTGTATACAGGTGCCTGACTCTGCCATCCTTGTACCTCTTCTCTAATAACTTGTACTACATTTTTAGGTACCATCACCTCTTTCGCTATAGGAGAGCTACTCTTCTTTTCATAACATCGTCCTCTGTAATCAATAGCATGAACTAATCTATTATCCTTGAGATAGCTGAAGAAAGGCTCTGTACTAGAAGTATGTATGCATTCTCCACTAAAAACTGTACAAAGTTTACTTCTATCCTCTAATCTTCTTTTCTGGTTTTGTCTCCTCATGCACAACACCATTTTGTCAAGAGTCTTCATTCCATTTATAATTAAAATGAATAGCTTCCTTTTCAAAGCAAAGGCCTTATCAACTACTCTCTCAACTCTTTCTTTCTTTCTTTCTTTCTGTTTCAGTGCCTCTCTGCTTCTTCTATAGTTGTTCATATTTCTCAATAGATTTACAACTACTCTACTACGAAACTGCTTCTGTCTCCTGGTTAAGGTGTGTCCATCTTTGTTACATTCTTTCCTGTTCTTGTTATATCAATTTTGTCCACTGTCATTCTTTCTCATAAATTTAATTTAATTTTCATTATTTTGTAATCTTTGGAAATGTCCACATATATTTTTCAGAAATGACTTTGTCCTCCTACCAGTAGCCTTTTTTCTTTAACCACTTTTTTTTCATTTTGCCCCTTTTGTGTCTCAGTTCTGCATAGATACTGATACTGTAGTTGCTTCTGTTCCTTTTTCCTCCAAGCTTTTGTTGGCATTATGTCTGTAGTTATGCAGATATTCTGTAAAAAAAAATAAGTATATCTGAATTTTTATTCTAGCCAATGTACTAAATACTTTACTACTGGATTGCACATAATACAAAAACAGTTTTTATGTTATGTTGCAGTTTTAAATCTACAGATGACCCTAGTACATAACTACAAGCACTTCCTTCAATGTACCAAACCAAAACACAAAACTTAATTTATCAGTTATCTTTAATATAATAGCACCATCGCCTACAACACAACTGCACCATATCTCAGTTCTCCCTTATATATGCTAAAAAAACACTTTCTCCCTTTTGTACTAAGTTTTAAAATAAACATCAACCGAAGTGTAAACGTACATACAGTGTCTCACTACCGTAAATCCAAAAACACAACATAAGACCTATTTATGTGCCTCTCTACCACTTTGTCACTGATAGATTTAGTGTCTCAATACTTTTCTACTTAGATGTGTCCGAATTTGAGAAACACTGCATATAAAAATCTGCACATTAATCTGTATCACATTATATAGTACTTGCAAACAATGTGTGACAGGTTGCATATATAATCCACTAGATGGTTCTAAAACAGTACATATTCCTCACTAAGGGCCATATGTAGGTAGCCTCACATTTACCGATTCATAAATACCGAATTTTACCGATTCGGTATTTATGAATCGGTAAATGTGATGTAGGTAATGATTCGGTAAAGTTTACCGAATCGGAAAAATTCGGTAATTATGAATCGGTATTTACCGATTCGGTAATGAGGCATACTTTCCCATTGATTCCTATGGGCCTGGAGGCCCATAGGAATCAATGGGAAGGTATGCCTCATTACCGATTCGGTAAATACCGATTCGGTAATGGGGGGAGCATATTCAAGGGTGGCAGGGTGTCACATTGACACCCTGTTGCACCCCTGAATCTTGCATGTGTGCACATGTGGCGCACATACATGCCCTAAGGGCATGTATGTCTGCCACATGGCACTCTTAAATCTGCAAAATATTGCTTTTTGCAAGGTATTCGTTATTTATCACCAACCTTTATTTGGTGGTAAATAACGAATTTCTAATACTAATTTTCACTCTTTAGAGTGCTCCCTACATCTGATTTCAGGATTCGGTATTTACCGAATCGGTATTTTACCGATTTCTCAATTTCCAATTCGGTAAATACCGAATCCAGAAATCAGCCCCCTACATCGCAAATGCCTAAATACCGGTCGGTAACGGGATATTTACCGAATTTCGGCCGTTACCGACTGGTATTTGGCTTCCTACATGAGGCCCTAAATCTTGTGTATCTGGTTGAGTACAACAATATTTCCTGGATGATTGATTGAGTGTGTACATATTGCCTAGGTGATTCCCGCAGAATATAGGTAGTACCTACATGATTTCCTGAGCATGTAGAAACTACATTGGTGGTTCTATATCTGCATAGTTAGTGCCTGTACATTTGCATGGCTATATTGCTACTATCAGATTGGATGAATGCATGGGTGTTGCCTGCATAGTTTAATGAGTACATAATTAGTGCCTCCATGATTGGAAGAGTGAATGTGTGAGTGCCTGAGTGATGGAATAACTGCGTACATAGTGCATGAGTGATTCAATAACTGCCTGAGTAGTGGCTGAGTGATTGGATAATACCTGAGTAATGCTTGTGTGACTGTAAAGTATCTCCATTGCTGTTAGACACATAACAGTTGTGACTATATCTGTAACTCATTGTTTAACTCCTTCTGTCAGTATCAAACTATCTGTTTTAGTGTATCTATCCTTTTCTAATGACCCATGTGTCAGAGAAGTCTAGATATCACACTTTGTATGTAATTGGATACATGCCTCTCTGGAAGCATACATTGCTCCATTACTCAGCATGCACATGCATCAGTACGTTTCTAAAACGGAAAACAACAAATCTCACGTTTTCAAAGCACAAAACCTTTTCTTAATGGCATACCTACATCATTTCTAAAAAACTACTTAGAAATACTTGTGTGTTTAAAACATATATTCAGCCGTTCTCAAAGAAAGGTTACACGCCAAATGAAGGTAGCACAAGAACTCTCAACAGACATTCTACACTATAAACTATCCTCAAATTTAAACAGAGCATGTTTAAAGAAATAGACCACCCTCACCACATACATGAAATTTTCATTAGCCTTAAAGTTAAAGAACATAGGTCACCATGTAAACATATATGTGATTCCATAAAGCTATACACCTTCAAGCCATCTTTCCAAAAATATATAGTTCTCTACATCTTTGAATAAACTGTCTTGATCCAGTTCCACCAACAGGCCAATAGTGGCTAGGTAGATTCTTGGCAGTATACACATTAGAGACTTCAGTATATGCTAGAAAGGGGCGCAGGGCAAGAGAAAAGGGGATGGAAATCTGGGCTCCTCTGAGAAGATGGTCACAAGATAGCGAAGAGGTGGGGCAATGAGTGATAAGCAAAGTCATAAATAAAATAGCTTTTTTTTCTCGTCAGTGAAAGAACTGATTTTTTTGTTAAGTGAACTGGATCAGCAGGGGTGGGGTGGGGGAAAGGGTGGACAGGGGGTGTGAGGGGGGAAAACTCTTCGGGCATTGGCATTATTCTCTCATATATCCTTGTTATGTATTATATTTGGGGAAAAAATTAATAAAGAATTATAATTCTTTAAAAAAAAAAAGAATAAACTCAAGAGTCCCGCTGTACATACAACTATCTGCACCCACTTCGCGATACATGGGACAGGACCTCTCTTCATCAGGAATAAAATCACCAAACACATTCAACAAAGGAACCTCCCCTCTAGAGTGGCACCTCTCCTCAAAATCCCAAGATACAAGAAAAAAAACATGGATGTTTAAGCAGTCAAACTATGGAACTCTTTACCCCCCAACATAAGATCCACACATAACCACCTTATCTTCAGAAAACTACTCAAGAATTAACTCTTCCCCACAGAAGCACCATAAGCAAACAGAAATATACAGCTTATCCCTCTGTATATAAGCGTATTTTTTGTACTATAGACATGTCCCTTTACATGTGTATTACTTTGTATAAACGTGTAGTATAATTATGTTTTAAAAAATACATATATAATCATTAGTTCTGCGAAACAAATGTACATATTACTGATAGTTACATTATTCTATGTTTTTAAAATGTATATAAGTGACGGCATAAATAAGTAAATCTTTTATCATAAATATTTATCTACAATTGCTTCACTATTGAACTACAAAAATATATACATATATATATGTATGACTGGAGGGGTTTGGTGCATATTTTCACGTCGGCCAGAGGCGTTTATAGAGGCCCCATCCTATAAGTTAGGTATTACTGGCTCCTGCGGCAGCAGCGTTTTCGTTTCCAAGTGATTGGATTTACCACAGCCCGCCTCTACAAGTGAGCTAAGCAAGGGCTTCTGTTCTCACAGCTCGTGATTCTACGAGGAGCAGGTCGCATTGGTTTCCTGTTCGTGGCCCGGTGGAAACTTATTTTTGAGGCTGGGATGTCACGGGGACTCGAGGGAGAGTTTGTTTTGTTATCAAAGACATTTCCTAAATCGGACACTCTGCACCCTATTCCTGCTCTGCAAGTATTCAACTGGACTGATACATTCCCTCACAGCATCGGTTCCAGCAAGGTGTCATCTGGGAGATGCAGTATTCACAGCACTCCCGTAGTTTGCTGGTCAGGTGATGATGGACGGTCAGAAACTCCCGCCAATGGGAGGGAGCAGGACTGTTAAAGGACGCAGTTGGGGCATTTCTTTGACTTGCAGCGGCATCCGAAGAAGGCTGAAGGCAGCCGAAATGCATCATGCCATAATGCTGTTTAAATAAACGTCTCCGAAGAAATCCCCTGCGTGGGCTCTACCTTTCTTGACTGGAGGGGTTTGGTATATATATATATATATATATATATATATATATATATATATATATATATATATATATATATATATATATATCTATATCCTTGAACAACGGAGTTCCAACTGTGCTCTCAGGTCAGGGAAAAAGACACCACACCATCCAAGTTGCTTCAAGGGGGTTTATTACTTCATAAACCCAACGTGACGCGTTTCACCCTCAACGGGCTTGCTCACACACCGTTATGCTACCGGACCATCGTATACATACGTAATTTGTATAGACATCGACATTGAAAGAGGACTTTTGCAAAGGTTTTTCAGCGCCATTTTGGAACAGTAAATATTTGCACAAATGACAGTACTTTGTAGGCGCCATTATACAACAGTAAAACAACTCGTATATTGTGTCCAAACATGTTTTTTTGCAAAAGGACACTCGTGGACTGTGTCAAGACATGCTATGAAATTTATACATAGACACACGTATACTGTAGAAAATTGACTCATTTGTAGGTGGAGAAGACTGTACCACGCTCCTAGTGAGATAAGGTTTAGAACAGACGTCGTCCCCTACAATAATACAGTGCCGTGAGATGAGGCTGAATAATTATGTGCTGAATTGCTCTGTGTGTATTAAGAGCCTTTCATATTATAATGTCGTAAATCGCTCCCAGTGAGCTTGGTTCTAGGGCATGGTTACACAATGTTAAATGAGCATTGAAAGAGCCTAAGGGGCACCTCAGGGACTAGATTTACGCAATATGGTAGATTTTATGGTAGATTTTCGCAATTGCTCACTGTGCGTACATCTAATCACGCATGATGGTGTCGTACGTTATATTGGGAGCAAGTATGTGTGTGACCGCTGTCTGTGTTGCTCATTACTGGTGCACCCTATTCCCCAGTTTGCTTCCGAGAATGTTAGTGATGTACGCGTGGTCGAGACAAATGGCTATATTGATCTACAAACCACATGTGTGTTAAGGTGTTGGCTTTAACCCTAGTGTCTAAGGTCTAACTGGTGTTAAATGCAACAGCCTGTCATGCCTGCCCTTTTGACTACCTTGCATGTCTGACTACCTAGCATTGTCTCTACAAAGTCCAGGAAAATAATGACATAAACATTCAATTGTTATATGACACGTTGGTCCATTGGTGCATCCTTAACCAAACTAACAATAAATTCAAAAGTGTCCCGATAATCAAATTTAAAATTTAAAAATAGAGTTGGTCTTATCTGTTCACTGGAGAGCAGCTTGGGAAGAGAAGGGTAGGGATCCTGTGTCGCGGGCCCGAGACATAGTCCCTTCCTTTCTTCCTGTAAAAGAGAAACACAGGGTCAGTTGTCACTAGCTACAATAGACATTACAAAGACAGTTGCAATACATGCTGCGTTCGTTAATTGACCCGTTAGTCATAATTGGGCCTCGATATACCCTCCCTCATGGGTCACCCTCCTAGAAGTGTTCATTCTGTTCTTAAATGAGATTAGTGTCCAAAAGATTACTCTCACATGTTAATCCCCATGCAGGTGTATTGCCATCTCCTCGTCCATGTTATGGCCATTCGGATATTTAGTCCCCATCCCAATTATGTGACGTGATTCACGTTGTCTTAGTTTAAGAGTACTGTTGCCTCCTCTCTTATTAGGTAGGATTCTTTCTATTGCATAGTATGACAGTTTGGTATAGTCTGAAAAATGTTTGGCCTCGAAATGTCGGGCAATGGGATACTGTTGGTCCTTATTCGTAATTGCCCTCATATGCTCGAGGACCCGTTTCTTAGCCATGTGTGTGGTGCTTCCTACGTAGCTAAGTTGGCAGGGGCATTCAAGCACATAGACCACGTTGGTGCTGCTGCAAGTGAGGAACTGTTTAATAGGAATCATGCTGTTTGTACTGCTGTTCCAGAACTCCTTGCGTAAGCGGCTATTGCCGCAAGCCTTGCAGTGTCCACAGGGGTAGAAGCCTTGTAGATCAATAGTATTGCTTCTTTCCATGCTAGGTAAGTCACTGTGTACAAGCATGTCTTTTAGGCTACGTCCTTTTCTGTAACTTATTGAGGGATGGGAAGGTATCATCTTGCCTATAACTGGATCTCCTTTGAGGAGCTTCCAGTTCTGGGAGATCATTTTTTTGATTTTGTCTGAGTGACCGTTGTATGTGAAAATCAATCTGGTTTCAATATTCTCATCATTTATGGGTGAATTGGACTCAGGGGAGGATTCAAGGATTGCACCTCTGTCAATCGTTTTGATCCTGTCCATCGCCTTTTTCAGAACCCACATGGGATATCCTCTTTCTCTAAATCTCTGTGTCATGGTTGTTTGTTCTTTTAGGAAACCCTCCTCTGTGCTACAATTTCTCTTTGCTCGGAGCAGTTCCCCATAGGGGATGCTCCATTTGAGTGTGTTGGGGTGACTGCTAAGAGCATGTAGCAGCGTATTACCTGCTGTAGGTTTACGAAACAAAAAAGTTGTTAATTTGTTATTCGAAATTTCTACACATGTGTCAAGATATTCTACCCTCACATTGCTTGTAGTATGTGTGAGTGTAAGATTGTTGTTGTTCTGGTTCAGTCTGGTAATGAAATTATTGGCTTCCTGTTTGCTGCCTTTCCAGATTACAAACAGGTCGTCAATATAACGTAACCAGAGTTTTACTTTGGTGAAATCAAACTGTAGGCTGGGTTCCTTCCTTATGTCCTCCTCCCATGCTCCCATAAAGAGATTGGCAAAGCTCGGCGCGAAGCTTGTCCCCATCGCTGTACCGAGCGATTGTTTATAGATTACATTATCAAACATAAAAAAGTTATTTTTCAGACAAAATTTGATAATTTCAAGTATGAGTCAATTTTCTACAGTATACGTGTGTCTATGTATAAATTTCATAGCATGTCTTGACACAGTCCACGAGTGTCCTTTTGCAAAAAAACATGTTTGGACACAATATACGAGTTGTTTTACTGTTGTATAATGGCGCCTACAAAGTACTGTCATTTGTGCAAATATTTACTGTTCCAAAATGGCGCTGAAAAACCTTTGCAAAAGTCCTCTTTCAATGTCGATGTCTATACAAATTACGTATGTATACGATGGTCCGGTAGCATAACGGTGTGTGAGCAAGCCCGTTGAGGGTGAAACGCGTCACGTTGGGTTTATGAAGTAATAAACCCCCTTGAAGCAACTTGGATGGTGTGGTGTCTTTTTCCCTGACCTGAGAGCACAGTTGGAACTCCGTTGTTCAAGGATTTAAATTACCGGGTTACTCCACCGGCGCTGTGCCACCCCTCGGAGGGCTACGCTTTCCGACAGGAGTGCATCTTCACAGAATATATATATATATATATATATATATATATATATATATATATATATATAATTAAATAAAATTAATTTGAAATAGAACACTTGAAAGCCGAAGTTTATTTAATGCATCTTTAATCTACATATACTTACTTCCTTTATGCAACTATATACGTTCCATGTACTTATATATATAAAGCATCTTTATTCGATTCACAGAATCATAAAAGCATCGATAAATACAAAAGCATAAAAAGGAAAAATATATATACATGTGCAAAACTTTGATCCTCACATTAATAATTTATAATACAGTGGATGACACTTGGTTCTATCAGTAGCAGCAACATAACTATTTCCGTAGAATTCAAGGTGCATAATGCACAAATACTTTATCATTAGGGATACTTTGTCATATGGGTTACTCCGTAGTACTTCAAAGTTACATTTTACAAACAACAAAATCTAATTATTTCCATAAAGTGCAAAGTGCAGGAGATTATACCTTTTACATGGCATCATGTAAACATTTTCCTTCTAGGCTGTAATTATATGCAGTCATCAACTATCAACAGTTCAGCATTTTCAATTGTCGTATAGGTCTCATAGAATTAGAACATATTATTAGAATTCATGAGGTTAAAATTTAAGCCCTTTCTTCATCCTTATAAAATTTACAGCCAATAAAAATCTACTAGTACCAAATACAATAAGTTTTGAACTGTCGGTTTTTAAAATGCGCAACATTTGATTAAATTTCCTAATACCTAATTTCCTGCCCAAGTGTTTTATCCATTTGTTTCTGTGATATCTATATGCAGGGCAGAAAAATAAAACATGTGCAGTATCATCATTACTTCCAGTATGGCACTGGGTACACCTACAATCATTTTCCCCTTTCTGCGCTGTCCCCCACTTGGATGTAAAAGACTTAATCTGGAGAGAGCCGTACCTAAATTTTAGATACAGTACCTTAGCAGGTAGGGGTTCAATCTCATCTAAAAATTGTTCGAACTAGGGGGTTATTTTAAACATTAAAAATTGGGTAGTAAGTGTGCCGACTCCACAATTTAAAGTGACGTTGTGCCTAATAAAATTCCAGTAGATGGTCTTAATTTCCTGCTTTGAGTCGGGGGTCAGCGTGCTCGGCTGTTCCCAAAACCTGCTCAAGCCCAGATCCAAAAGCCATTTACGGATATGAACCAACCACGGAAAAGTGACATGTGTGTCAAGGGCCAATAGTTCACTCAATGCTTGTCTATAGGTATGAAGTTCCTCGGTGGTCCATATTCTTATCCAGTATGACAAGGTCATGCAAACAGCCCTTTGTCCAATTCGTTTTATGCCCAGATCAAACATTAGGGGGATCACG
This sequence comes from Triturus cristatus, assembly GCF_964204655.1. Classification (NCBI taxonomy): domain Eukaryota; kingdom Metazoa; phylum Chordata; class Amphibia; order Caudata; family Salamandridae; genus Triturus; species Triturus cristatus. Next base: position 78,176,725 of record NC_140586.1, on the reverse strand, counting down.
GGTGTATTTTGGGGGAGAGCAAATAACTTTCTCAGTATCTTATTTTCCCCCACAATTAAGTTCATGAGCGATCCCCCCCCCCACAGCTCTGAGCCATATAGGGCGGCGGATTGGGCTCTGGACTTATAAACTTCTAGGGCTGGAGTGATAGCCTTTGTCGTAGTTGCAAAAAGTTTCTTTATGATTGGTGCAGAATTTTGTATTAAAACTGATCTTGATTTCACTATCTGTGGATTCCAGGAAAGTTTGGAGTCGATGGTTACTACAAGGTAAACAAAACTAGAGACACGCTCCAAGGTCGCTCCATCCAACTTTATATTGTTCTTAAAACACTTATGGGGCCTTATCGACATATATTTAGTTTTTACGGGATTAATTTATAGGCCTTTTAGTTTACAGTATTCATGGAGTGAATTTAGAAGACATTGCAAGCCCTTTGGCGTTTGCGACAGCAGAATTGTAACATCGGCAAAGGTTAATGCACAAACATGGTTCCCACACAATTTCGGGGAATCATGGTTGGATTTTTGCAAGAACTCAACCATGTCATTAACATATAAAAGAAAGAGAGTTGGCGCCAGGACACAGCCCTGGCGCACACCTCTATTGACTGGTATCTCATCTGTGAGTTCTCCCCCTTTGCCCCAGCGCACTCTTGCAAAGTTGTTCTCATGGAGTCTAAGCAGTTGTACTAAGATGTTTTTTGGTACCCCCTGCTGTAATAAATTTAGCCATAGAAGATCTCTGGGAATTTAATCAAATGCAGCCTTTAAATCAATAAAGGCCACATATAGATGGCCGGATCTTAACTTTGTGTATTTCCAGGCTATAGTTACCAATCTAAACACCTGGTCTATAGTACTGGTCCGTCTTCTAAAACCTGCTTGGCATGGAGAAAGTACATCATTTGCAGTCATCCAATCATTCAGCCTATCTAGAATCTGCTTAGCATAGACCTTTTGCAATATATCTATCAGGCTGATAGGTCTATAATTAGCGGGATCCTCCCTACTGCCCTTTTTATATATAGGGACGATCTCCGCTCCCTTCCAAGATTCGGGGATGAGCTGCCCTCTAGCAATTGCATTGCATAGCAAATTAATGTAGGGAGCCCACACCTCAGGTGCGTGTTTAAAAAGATCACCCGGTATCTTGTCAGGGCCAGGTGCTTTTGATGGCTTGATAGCAGCTAAAGCCAAGCTGGTATCTTCAATGCTAAAATGTAATGGAGCAATCTCATTTGATGACATGAGATCTTCAAATACTGCAATGGTGGTCTCTCGTCATTGGGGCCAGAGGAGCATATAGATGGGCAAAGTGTCTATGCCAAGTGCCAGGATCCAAATTATAATCTTGGGCCGGATTACTTAATTTACTGCCATTTGCAATAATCCGCCAAAATAAAAATTGATCACCTGATTTTGATGCTGTTATCAATTCTTCCCAGCTTGCGTCTTCCCAGTTTCTACGAGCTGCATTCAGAACTTTGTTATATGTTGTTCTTGCCTCCCTGATAATGGTTGTATCCTTAACATGCAGAGCCTTAATTAGGCATTGTTTCATTGCTGCACATTCTTTATTAAACCAGGGATTAGATGACCTTATCTTATTGTTATGTTTAGACTTTGCAGTCGCCGATTTATTTAAATTTGGTTTTAAATTTTCTACCAATTTTTGGTGGATCTGTGTTATAGATGTAGTCTCAGGGCACTCATTTAAATGGGACGATACCAGGTCACTAAAGATGTTATAAATACAGATAAGTGGTTCTATCTTCCCCAATATGGAAGGCCATTTTACTGCCCTCCTGTTGTTACTCACTATAGGCTGTATAACCTCTATCCCTGGTCCAGGAAGAATCAGTGGGTGAAATTGAAAATGTTCCTCTGTGAGATCTAAACACAGAGGAAAATGATCACTTTCTCTTCTATCGTCAACTTTAAAATCTTTCACATAGGCCCAGTGAACAGCACTTATCATGATATAGTCGATCCGGGATGAGGAGAGGCCTCTCGAAAAGGTGTTAGAACATCCAAGATCAGACGGGGTTCTACCATTACATGACCTTAATCCTTTCTCTGCAGTAAAATTAAGTAATTGCAATGCAGAGACAGAGCATCTCAGAGTTTTTTCTGTCCTTAAAGATGGAATACCCAAAGCTGTATCTTCTTCCTCGAAGATTACATTTAAACCCGACAACGGTTCATAACAACAGTTAAAATCACCACCAATTATGATAGGCCCATTGAGCGATATAGAATCTAGGGCTTCTTCTAAATACTGTAATATTAGTGATTCTTTCGAACTTTCTCTTGGTCTTATGTATATATTAAATAAGTATAACCGTGATTTGTTTGTAAATTTAAAACTTAAACCCAGGATATCGTCTGTGTCAATAGGTAAGATTTCTATGGAGGCGTTTGTGTTGTTCCTTACCCAAATTAGGAGTCCTCCTGATGGTCTTCCTCTAGTTGGTTGTTGAGCATCTATACTAATGTTCTATAACCTATTTTGTGTAGAGGTTCCCTTGCCCACGTACTTATAGATCTATATATTTATTACGTTTCTTCTAATTCAGCATATCCAATGCACTACCCTATTACTCACCCTATACCTCTATCAATATATCCTCTACCTTCACTCTCTCATTCATCTCAAACACCATACCACTGCTATGATCCCCAAAATAACCCTTTCTAGACTCTTCCCTACTCTACCCCTCCTTGCATCATCTCATACCTTTTACTGTTCCAATCCCCCTAAACCAGCCTTTCTATACCCTTCCCTCTGACTCTTCCCCTCCACATCACTTTTACTCAATCAATCAATCAACTTAGCTTTATTCGACATTGATAATTACAGTCATAAAAGCACAAATCACAATTATTAAATATTAGAATAAAAAAGTTAGTAATAAAAATGGACAAGTTAAAAAGGTGAAATACTAAACACACATAGCATTAAAAATTTACATCATTTAAAATCCAGAAACATTTCAAATCCCACTACACCACCTAAGAAGAAGCCTCAAATGACATGCTTTTCCTCTGCCACAGGACCTTTTTCAAGAATTTGGATACCCTCCAGGCCACGTGCTCATTCTCTAGGAATTGTAAACGCACAAGGCCATGCTGTCTCAAAAGAGGCAATAGCCAGATTTTCCATAGTTCTGAAAACAACTTGCAAAAGAAAGCTAAGTGGATAGTGGACTGCTCTGGGAATCACACAGACAGGGAGGTAACAATCTTGACCAGTCATTCATGAGTAGTCACTAGACTATGTACCGTACCCAGTCTAAATCTTATCAATAGCATTCTGTCATAGCCGCTTGGGACAAAATATAAATAAGGTTCCATACCCAGAGAAGTAAGCCTTAAATGACGTTGAATAACTGTGGCTTTGGAGGCTTCATCTGCTATTCTCAGAGAACCCAACATTTCAAGGCCCTCTATCTTCAGGGTTTTTCTCGAGATTCGGGCCATAGTGCTGGGGTTTGAATAAAAATCTGGGTGTCCAAGATCATTCATGAACCTATAAACAAACTTGAGCCAGGGAATCTTCAACGCCCCGTCCAACCCAATACAATCGCGCAGGATATCTCTATTTAAGTGTGTCTGATCACTTACCCATATCCTGTTCCAGAGGAGTATTGGCTCCAGTTTGATGAGATCCGCTAAAAACGGGAGACCCAACTCCTCATGACACACAAATGAAGACGTACCAGGAGAGACGGAAAGAATGTACCGGAGAAAGGCATTTTCCACAGTTTGTAAAGGGGAAGAATTGGCGATGCCCCACACCCCTGCCCCATATTTCGCTGTTGAAATACACTGGGCCTTATATATTTGCACAAGTTCGCCGGGCGGCGTCCTGCCCAGTTTCTTTGCAAAGGTGGCAAGAGCACTAGTTGATCTACTAAAGCCCAGTTTTTTTCATCTCAATTGAACGGGACCATGTATCATTCTGGGTAAAAAGGACGCCGAGATCCAGGCAGATGTCCCTACCCATGTCCCTACGAGTCCCTGTGCCACAGCTCATTATAAATGTCTTGGAAAAGTTAATACTTAAGCCCAAGTCAAGCATAAAAGTGTTAAAGCTGTCCAGAACCCTCTGTAAGCCATTTCGTGTACGTGCCAATAAAACGTCATCGTCTGCGTATAAGTCTCCCATCTGCTTGAGGAAAATCTTGTCCACTCTTTAGGAATGCCTCAGCCAGCCCATTAATGTATAGATTAAAAAGGAAAGGGGCCAGGACACAACCCTGCCTGACCCCTCTTCTAACAGGAAAACCTTCAGTGCACTGACCCTCCACCCCATATCTAACACTGGCTGAAGCTCCCTCATAAAAACGCCGCAGAAAGACAATAATATTTGGGTCCACCCCTAAATCAGCAAGGATCTCCCATAACCTGGCATGGATTACAGAGTCAAACGCTGCGGTTAAATCAACGAAGACTAAGTAAAGACTCCCCTTTTTGGCTCTTGTATATTTCCAACGATAATAGCCAGATTTAAACTCTGTTCAATAGTGCCCAACCCCTCCCGAAACCCGTACTGAAGGTCAGACAGAACGTGTTTTTCTGTTGCCCAGTCCTGTAATCGCCGCAGGACGACTCGACCTGCCACCTTCACCATGGAGTCAAGAAGAGAAATTGGTCTATAACAACCAGGATCTTGACGATTTCCCTTCTTGAATATTCGAACAATAATAGACTCCATCCAGGTCTTCGGGAAGGTAGTACAATCACTGGCGTTAACCAACTGAGTTAGCAGTGGGCCCCATAGCAGGACGTTTGACTTAAATAAGTCAACTGGCACCCTGTCGGGGCCCGGGGCCTTACCCCCCTGGCTACGAGCAAGAGTCAAGACCATTTCGTCCAGCGTTACATGAAGGTTACCATAATGTATAAAATGAGCTCCCTGGTGTAACTGCTCATCGGAGGCTGGGCCATTGTATAGTACAGAAAAATGACTTACCCAGTCTTTTTCTGGGATCGCAATCTTGATGGAGGGGCCTCCTCGCCCACACAAGGGCGGGGCTCTTACAATCTTCCAAAAGGCCACAGAATCCTTCTTTTGGGAAGCTACATGAAGCGACTCCCAGGCTTCCTCCCTCTGTGACCTCTTTCTTTCAGCAATAGTTCTCTTAAACAATACTCTAGCCCTCCTTACCCCCTCAAGCGATCTGGGTTGTCTATGAATCTCAGCCTTCAGATTAGAATAAGCCTTAGTACAAGCATTGTTAAACCAGCCAGGGATTTTCAGCCCATTACGGCATTGGACACTCAGTAAGCTCCTAGCCTCTTTGGTTATCTCAAGGAAGAAGTGCACTTTGACATCTGCAGTGGAAATCTCATTCAAACAGATGTCAAAGGCAGTTTTGCAGGATATAATGAGCTGTTTGGTCAATACCTCAGGGTCAACTTTAGACCAGCGAAGAGCATACCCATTCATTTTTTTCAGCTCTAAGGTACCCATCACCAGGTTCGCTTGATTCTTCCCCACAGAGCTTTGGGCAGATAAATGTAACTTAAGGCAAAGTGGATAGTGATCGCTCAGTGCAATGGTCCCTATCATAAAAGATGCCAAGCTTGGGGCAAGGGAATGTGAAACCAGCATAAAGTCGATGGTGGAGACAAGGCCTCTACTGTTAAAGGTCGGGGACATAATCACTGGGGTGGGAACAAGTTCATTCACAAATCCCAGATCGTATTGGGACATTAATTCATTAAAGAGGTCCTCAGACTTTGTGTGTGAGAGATGACAGTTGAGGACCCCTTCATCAGTGTGAATACCACATATTTTCAAATTAGCTGATTTACACAATGCGCAGTTAAAATCCCCCAACAGAATAATCACAGTGTCCATAGAGCTCGAATTACAAATAGCATCCAAGGCCTCACCAGTCCTTAAAAGCTCCATCCCCAGCTCTCCCGCAGGAACATTATTATAGAAATTTACCATGAGCACTCTCTTTGAGTTTTTTATGTACAATTGAATAATCTGGTAGTAGCAATCCCCAGCACAAAAAATAATCTAGTCCACCACTAGCGTGTTAGAAATATACAAGCACCACCCTCCCTTAGGCCTTCCTCCCAAACCCTTCACCGCAGGGGTGTTGAAAGTCATGTAGCCAGTGATATGCACTGGCTCCAGCTCCCATGTTTCTTGTAAACACAAGATATCAGTGCTATCTATAAACTCACACCATAGTGGATTTAAAATCTTAGCACGCAACCCCGCAATGTTCCAGTAGATGATAATAGTTTCTATCTTTACTTTGTTGGAAGTAGGGCTCACTGAGAGAGTGGGTAAGTGGTGACTTGCACTGTGAGAAGACCCTTCAGTGATGCGTAAAGCGCTAACATTATTTCTCAAAACTTCTATATGGGAATTACTGAGGGTAGACTCCATACGGTTACTCGCGACAGTGGTAGAAAGTGAGCTGGTGGCAATACTAGGGCTGAATGTCCTACTACACTGAGCTTCAGGACAGGCCACATGCATGCCAAGCCCCCCCTCTGCCATTTTAGCAAGCTGCCTTGGGGTCGCCAGTTAGTCTACCTCATCCAAATTATAAAGAGGAGCGTAAAAGTTGCTAACGGAAATTGGGTAACTGAGAGGTGGGGGACGTCCATAGAAGCCCTCTGTACGGCATTGGACAGGTCTTACGGGATGGTAAAAGAAGCCCAACGGGACATTGCTGACCCCCTTCTAACTGGCCAAAAGCCCAGCCTGTTCATAATTGTGCGGACAAGTGCAGGGGATGTAAAAGAAAGAACCACACAGTCTCCCATAAGGGACTTGTCAGAATATCCCACCCACCCTAACCTGCGAGCCATTCAAAATTCACACAAAAGCTCGGATGTCAAACCTGTATTCCCGCAAAGATTTGTTGCGTAAGGTAGACCAATGTTCAGACTCCCCTTGTGAAAGCGGGGGGACATTCACCAGGACTATGGTAAGTGGTGTAGCTTCCGGCGGAAGACGAAGTACCTTTGGGCCCATGGCTCCCCCCCTGCTGCCCTCTGGGGTCCTGAATTCATACATGACGGTGGTCCCAAAGTCACCTTTTGTGACGGCTGTTTATTGGAATTAGATGTTAGTTTGGCAGGGCACGGCTTGCCCTGCTGCCGATTAGAGTGAGTAGGGACCGAGTAGTCTGCCAGGGATTGGGGAAAAACACCCTCAGAAACTATACAGTCTGGGTTAGGCTGCAGGCTAGCACAAATAGGGGCCCCTGGGGGCAAGGGGGTCTGTCCAGAATACTTGGTGGCGCCCTAGGGACATATTGACTAGGACCTTGTGATATTACAGTGGGGAGTTTAATAAGATTTTCCAGATTCTCTAATCTGTCCTCAATTTTAGTAAGGGTAGCTTTTAAAGGGCTCAGAACCACTGTAAGTATTTCCTCCAGCTTTTGCCAGAACTCTCTCATGCACGGACCTGTAGAGCCGATAGTAACCGCCTCTACAGAAGGTGTAGGCTCAGGAAGCAACATTTGTGGCCCAATATTTATCACGGGTTCCAGAGGGATAGATTGTTTATTGTTATTTAGTCTAGTATTTGCCATGGTCTTCGTTTTCTTCCCCGGAGGTTTCATACAAGATGGTTGGGTATTTTTATCTTTTTGGGCCCTTGTAATGATTTTAGGCCTTGCACCCTCCTTAATTGTTTCCTGGGAATCATGAGGAAGGATTACTGGTGGCGGGAGTACAGATATAGGAGATGTCGTAGGAGAGCTTACGACAGATGAATTAACTTCCTGAACACACAAAGGAGGATGTAATCCTGCTACCATGGGTTCAATAGACAACCTTCGTTCTGTTTGCATTATTTTGTGTATTAGTACTGACTCTGCCCGAGACAAGAAAGCATCCAAGGTACTCACCACCCCCTTTCCAGTGAGTGACTTTCTTTTTGTCATGATATAGGGCCCCTAATTATATACAAATGTATAAATACAGATCTGCTATGGCTAGCAAGTTTTGTGTCCCGGTCACACAATTAATATGCTTGAAGAAAAAGAGTACAAAGAAAAATATAAAAAGAAAAAGGGGCACATCGAAGTCTCACCATTTGGATATTCAGAGTAAGCAGTGTCAATGGGGTGGCCCTGCCCGGCGTCTTACGGCCCCTGACGGGTGCAGACGGGCCTGCCCTTGGCCCGGGCGCGGCCCGGGCACGCCTGCGCACGTCCTGCGCTGCGGGAGCCCTGTTCCTCTTTTAAGCGTTTTGCCGGCGCTGTCAGCTGGCGCGAGCGGCGTGCGCACCGCGTGGGATGCTGGGGTTTGTAGCCTCTTGACCCCCACTGACTCCGGCGGCGGAGGAAAAAGCAGCAAGCAGCAACCTCCTCCAGTGGTCAATGAGCACGTCCAGGCAAGCGTTCAAATAAGCGTCCCGCGCTGCGGGAGCCCTGTTCCTCTTTTAAGCGCCTCCCGGCGCTGTCAGCTGGCACGAGTGGCATGCGCGCTGCGTGGGATGCTGGGGTTTGTAGTCTCTTGACCCCCACTGACTCCGGTGGCGGCGGGAAAAGCAGCAATCAGCAGCCTCCTCCAGTGGGCAATGAGCACGTCCAGGCAAGCGTTCAGATAAGCGTCCCAAGCCTCTTCCTACTGCTATGATCTCCAAAAAAAACACAAATGTCTAAATCCTTCCCTCTTCTATCCTTCCCTCTTTTATCCCTCCACTATCCTTTTCAATCCAAATAAAAGACTAACATGTCCACCTCTCAAATTAATTTCATATTTCACTATACAAATTCACCACTAATCCTTTAAGGGTTCCGGAGTAGGGTGCTACTTGCCAAAAAAGCACTTCAACACCTCAGCAGGGGTAGCAAGCACTATATAAATGCACCTTTTTCCCTCCTCTATCCTTCTCAATCCAAATAACTGACTAACATATCCACCACTCAAATTACTTTCATATTTCACTATACTAATTGACCACTAATCCTTAATGGGTTCCAGAGTATCATGCTACTCACTGAATAAAATGCTTTAAAATCCAATCAGGGGTAGCAAGTGATATATAAATGAAAACCTTTTTCCCTATTCTATCCCTCCGCTATCCTTCTCAATCCAAATAACTGACTAACATATCCACAACTCTAATTACTTTCACATTTCACTATGCTAATTGGCCACAAATCCATTATGGGTTCCAGAGTAGCGTGCTACTCGCCGAAAAATCGCTTCAACACCCTATCCGGGGTAGCAAGCGCTATATAAATGCTAAGCTTTTTCCCTCTTCCATCCCTCCACTATGCTTTTGAATCCAAATAACTGACTCACATATCCGCCACTCAAATTACTTTCATATTTCACAATACTAATTTACCACTAATCCTTTATGGGTTCCGGAGTAGCATGATGCTCGCCAAAAAAACGCTCCGACACCTTGTCAGAGGTATTAAGCGCTATATAAATGCAATTACAATACAATACATACAATATACAGACGCAGAACATTTTCTTATCTTTTATTTGTGCCTACACTACTCCTGTTTAATAATGTGACTAAAAGTACTACAACTCCCAGAATGCAAATAATATAGATGTATCTATTCTGCACATGATGCTTAGACATTTAAAACCTTCTTAGCTTTAAATAAATTCTTCATCATAACTTTCAACAATACTATACTGCTAATTTTCTATAACTTGCATAGTGGAATAAAGAGCCACTAATTCATTTTCCTCTTACTTCCCAAAACATTTGGTACTAACATAACCAACACTGATAGATACAGTTCATCTCATATATTTTTTTCATATCACTGTTATACTTTTTTTATCAAAGGCCCACATGCATCTTCATTTGTAATGTACATTTTTTTAAATAATTAAAAAGTTATATACGTACCAGTGAATTGAGTTTGTAGATTATATTGTTGTTTTAGCTCTTTCTGGATAGTTTCATACTGTTAAAATTTGTAAAAACTAAGCATAAGAATGGTACTTCACTCTCATGGAAAGCAACTATAAAATGGCAACCTCCTGAACTTTCCACTTTATCAGCATGAGAAAGGCAGCAAATGAAATCATGTCTTTCATTTTAGACTATTCTATCTCCACTTGTGAATGGTTAGCATCTGCTATCCTGTCCCTCTCTTTCAAAACGAAGTTCCTGTTGCCGCATGTTTGAGATGTTTTCGCGATCATCGTGGAGTAATCGCAAAAAAAATGGGAGTCCAAACCTATATTTAGCTTCAGTTTTTTATTTTTACATTAGATACTGCACAACAGTTTATTACATGGTCCTCAATTAGAAATTTAAGTTCATCATTACTTAAATTATGTCATAAATCCTCAACTTAAAAGAAATGTTCTGTCTCTTCAACAACTTTCCCCCCTATACACTCTTAGCTCACTGTATCTAGCAACCCATTGGAGCCAGTAGGCTACAAGTTCACATCACATTCTAGAAGGAACATTCTACTTCCAAATGAGATACAGCAGGGGTGGGTTACTGCACAGATTCAGAAGCATTTCCAAGTCTGTATTACATTCTTTTTTTTAAACAACAGCCAATAATACGACTTCTTAATAATGCATCCAACGTACTACCTAATTTTATCCACTTACTTACTGGCAGCATCCAATGAAATATAACTTTGCTTTAAAAAAAGAAAACACCTCCATTTTAACTGCTTTTCATTTGGAAAACGACCTCATTCAGCTCGACAATTCTCCTGACTACTATTGCTCCTTCACTTCAAAATGATTAGAGTGTGGATTGTTGGCCACAGTTATGTCTATTGGGCTAAAAAGGGTTTGGCCAGAGAGGGTTAAAGTTTCATCAGTTGCTGGCTTTGGTTAAAACCATTGTGGATTGCAGAGCTCATCACCTCCTGATTGTGCACTGTGATGGCAATGACCTGGGCACATTGACTGGGGTAGGGTTAGAAATCCTAATGAAAGGTACCTTTGCAGAAATGATGTCGCTTTTCCCTCACACTGTCTTGGTGTACTCTAATATATGCCAAAGAATGAAATGGAAGTGGTCAAATTGATTCTGTCCACTGATTGACCAAACCAGGAAACATGTTAATAAGACTGTTTCTGCATTCCTCAGAGTCCATCGCATGGGCTGTATCTATAACAACAATCTGCATTTTGATATGCATGGAATTTATAGAAATGATGGAGCGCACTTTACAGATGAAGGCAACATGGTGTTTCTAAATAACCTGAAACGCTGCATCCAGCCTTGTATAGCTGTCATATACACACGATCAACACAAAGGCTCTTGTCGGAGCCACGCTAGTACCCGAAATATTTTTCATTTTCTTTATAATGATCCTTTTTTCAGCTTTTGGGAATCTTTGTGATGACAACGCAAATAAGCCGCGAAATTGCAAAACAAAAGCAGACATTCAATGACCACCAGCCATGCAAAAATAACTAAAAGAATCTATTCTAAACATTGCGCTACACGTATTACTATATACATGCTTCTTTAAAGACATGTTTCAACACATCTTTTTGTACTAAGGGGCTCTTTAGGATTACGGAAGGACCGCCATGCGGTGGCAGTCCTTTCGTCCTCCGACCGCGATTTTCCTCCCGCCAAATTAGGATGGCGGGGGGAATCAGACCGCGACCGTGGCGGTCGCAAAGACCGTCTGCCACGGAACTGCCACAGGCAATCGTTACGATAGCCTGGCAGAGCGGTCTTCATCAGTAAAATGGCGGCAGTGCCTAGCAGGCACCATCTGCCAAATTATGATGTTAGCCTTAGCCAGCCTTTCCATGGCGGTGGAACCACCATGGAAAGGCTGGCAGGGATTGGGTTTGGGAGGCCGTTGCGGGCCCCCCTTGCGGGCCCCCCTTGTGTTGGGGGAGGCGAGGGTGCACTTAGGGGGTACCCATGGTATCCCCCTACATTTCACAGCAGTACATGGTAGGCACTGTGTGGTGCCTGCCACATAGTGCTGTGAAATGCTCTACATGGCATATTGACATCGCGGTGGGTGCTGCTCTCAGCAGCACCCAGCGCAATGTTAATAATCAGGATCCGACCACCATGGCATGCATGGCGGACGGTCCTGGTTTGCACCGGGATGGCGAAAAGTCCGTCCGCCATACTAATCGACCCCTAAGTGTCTTTAAAATCCATCTTTAAGACCTTTTTTCCATTTCCCCGGTTATTCGGTGGGGTGGCGACGACGCCGACAACTTCGACGATCGCGTCTTTTCCATAAAGTGAAAAACACATATATATTACAGTATTTTACACACTAGGGGTTTATTACTGTACAATTCAAACCCATGTTTTCTAGTGTATTTATAGACCAACTGTCTCTAAAACCGATTTTCCATTTTTGTGGTAGGGCTGGATGTTGTGATGACGTCGGTAATCGCATTCTCCGCGGATCAGCGCAACACCAGAAAGCAGAAGCAGGAATTGAATAGACTCCACCACTTAAAAAAATGATAACTATATAATTAATTCTGACCATCACACTACATAAATCACTATCTATATAACTCTATAAAAACATTTATCAGAATCTCAAAATATTCCAATGTGTATTAATGATTCACTGATATAATGTTTTATATTTCCACCGATATTCGCGATGTTACGTCGACAGTACAAGGGGGCCACGCTGGCAGTCGCGGCATTTTCGTGAATATTTTGCACAATTTAAAAAATCTATTTTGGACACATAAGTTGTGTCACTAACACATTTCTCAAACATGGGGTCTGGGTACCTCGACCCTTACCCCTTATGTTTGCTTTCCCAGAAAAGCTTAGCCTCAGGAACTGTTCCCGATGGATAAAATGGTGGCGGCAACTTTCTGTTCAGGTTGCATCCAGCCAGTCACAGCATTCCTATTAACGCGCACAGTTGTGATTGATGTCAAAGTCGTCACAAAATATCCACGGCCAGAGATGTATCTATAATTTTCGGCTTAAAGTTCTCAAAAACTACTGAACAGATTTGCACCAAATAAAAAAAAACACAGTTTGCGTAACAACATCTACCTTTCAGACAAATTTGGTGTAATTCCGTCCAGCGGTGCGGGCTGTAGTTTGGACAAAAGACACACAATTGATGGACGGAATGCAGAATAAATCAAAACATTCACCCCCAGTCAAGAGATCTGGGTTAAATCCATCATTCTTTTGCTCACCATGCCACCCCAGTTTAGACCTGGCCATATGCAAATCAGTCTTGACCCTGCTCCTCATGGGAACAGTCCAGCCCGAACTGCCAAGCCAGGTCCTCCCTGGACCAGAAACAAGCATCCTAGGACCGGTTTCGGGGTTTCACCCCTCTTCAGCCAGGATAGCTTGATTCCAGTGGCACAGTGAGCCCAGGACCCACGTCTGAGCATACCTGCCGCACTAGAGGGCGAGAAAGCAAAAGACACACAATTGATGGACGGAATGCAGAATAAATCAAAACATTCACCCCACAGTCAAGAGATCTCGGTTAAATCCATCATTCTATTGCTCACCATGCCACCCCAGTTTAGACCTGGCCATATGCAAATCAGTCTTGACCCTGTGCCTCATGGGAACAGTCCAGTCCGAACTGCCAAGCCAGGTCCTCCCTGGACCGGAAACAAGCATCCAAGGACCGGTTTCGGGGTTTCACCCCTCTTCAGCCAAGATAGCTTGATTCCAGTGGCACAGTGAGCCCAGGACCCACGTCTGAGCATACCTGGCGCACTTAGGGCGAGAGAGCAAAAGACACATAATTGATGGACGGAATGCAGAATAAATCAAAACATTCACCCCCAGTCTAGAGATCTGGGTTAAATCCATCATTCTTTTCCTCACCATGCCACCCCAGTTTCGACCTGGCCATTTGCAAATCAGTCTTGACCCTGTGCCTCATGGGAACAGTCCAGCCCGAACTGTCAAGCCAGGTCTTCTCTGGACCGGAAACAAGCATCCTAGGACCGGTTTCGGGGTTTCACCCCTCTTCAGCCAGGATAGCTTGATTCCAGTGGCACAGTGAGCCCAGGACCCACGTCTGAGCATACCTGGCGCACTTAGGGCGAGAAAGCAAAAGACACAAAATTGATGGACGGAATGCAGAATAAATCAAAACATTCACCACCAGTCAAGAGATCTGGGTTAAATCCATCATTCTTTTGCTCACCATGCCACCACAGTTTAGACCTGCGCATATGCAAATCAGTCTTGACCCTGTGCCTCATGGGAACAGTCCAGCCCGAACTGCCAAGCCAGGTCCTCCCTGGACAGGAAACAAACATCCTAGGACCGGTTTCGGGGTTTCACCCCTCTTCAGCCAGGATAGCTTGATCACAGTGAGCCCAGGACCCATGTCTGAGCATACCTGGCGCACTTAGGGCAAGAAAGCAAAAGACACACAATTGATGGACGGAATGCAGAATAAATCAAAACATTCACCCCCAGTCAAGAGATCTGGGTTAAATCCATCATTCTTTTGCTCACCATGCCACCCCAGTTTAGACCTGGCCATATGCAAATCAGTCTTGACCCTGTGCCTCATGGGATCAGTCCAGCCCGAACTGCCAAGCCAGGTCCTCCCTGGACCGGAAACAAGCATCCTAGGACCGGTTTCGGGGTTTCACCCCTCTTCAGCCAGGATAGCTTGATTCGAGCTGGACTGTTCCCATTGGGCACAGGGTCAAGACTGATTTGCATACGGCTGGGTCCAAACTGGAATGGCATGGTGAGCAAAAAAACGATGGATTTAGGCCCAGATCTCTGTACTGGGGTGAAAGTATGACATTGTTCTGCATTCTGTCCATTAATAGTTCTTTTTGCATTTGTCACCCCGAGTGGGACGGGTATGCTCAGACGTGAGTCCCGTGCTCTCCATGCCACTGGAATCAAGCTATCCTGGCTGAAGAGAGGTGAAACCCCGAAACCGGTCCTAGGATGCTTGTTTCCAGTCCAGGGAGGACCTGGCCTGGCAGTTCGGGCTGGACTGTTCCCATTGGGCACAGGGTCAAGACTGATTTGCATATGGCTGGGTCCAAACTGGAATGGCATGGTGAGCAAAAAAACGATGGATTTAGGCCCAGATCTCTGTACTGGGGTGAATGTATGACATTGTTCTGCATTCTGTCCATTAATAGTTCTTTAGGTCTCGCCAGAGCCAGCGCTTTAGCGCTGCTCTGGCGGGAGCTTTAGTAAACGGGGGATTTGGAAGTGCAAACTAGTGCTTTTCAGGCCTCCAAATATAGTGCATGTGTGCCGTGCGCGCGCACCATTTGTCAGCCTGCCTGATCACTTTCACGGCTGCTTTGATGTTCTCAGTGAGCCGCGCGGCCACTGAGAACATCACAGCGGCCGCGAAAGTGATCACCATTTGCCACCCCCTCCCTTATCCCACTTCCTGCTTGTTTGTTATGTTTGTTGCGTTTCCTCTTTTAAATGATGGTCTGTCGTTAAAAATAGAATGCATGGGCTGTTGAGTGTAGGGGGTTGTAGAATGGTGGTAACGGGTAAAGTAAACATTTCTGCATTGTCATGGTTATTTTCGCTTTCCTGGTTATCAATAAAAAGTGTTTAAAAAAAAAAAAAAGAACGCATGAGTAATGTACATCATACATGTGCACTGACAGGTTTCAAAGTCTGAAGGCATTTATAATACGCCTTAATTAGTTTTAGCTGCATTTGAATTGCAACGTCTTAGGTGTGGTAATGTTTAACTTACTAGCCTTCGGAATTCCTCACATTCTCTTCCTGGGCTTTATTGGAGTTTGCTCTTGGTTTCAGCCGGGCGCTCGCTTTGATTGTTCGTCGCGGCTCCAAAATGAGGGCTTTTCTCATTGTAAGAGTCGGTGCTTTCGTTTTGAGTTTTTGTGATGCCACCGGTAGTTGGTAAGGCTCGTGAGTTGTTGTGAACGGCGTGCGCTCCATTGATTTTGACCCTTTTCTGGTCAATTTCAAGTCCAAGCTCGTATGCTCACGAGGTAGTGGGGTATCACAGTTAGCCCTCTTATCACGTAACGTGATTCTAATGTTTGTATTTGTTGCCATTTTTACCCTTTTGCGCACATGAGACACCCAACATAACTGCAGTTCCCAGCTTTTTGTATGCATTTTTTGTTTGACGATGAGCATGTGTTGTAATGAAGCAGCCGCATCTCTAAGCCTGTATATGTGCTCTCAACCAGATTTAGAGTCAGTGCCACACTTCTAAGAGGCGAGGTTGCAATTTGAACAACAGCGTTGCAGCTCTCACATGCACCAAATGGACCCTGCTTGGAGCACAGCGTGAGTGCTGCTCAGTGCATGTCAAAGAATGCTTTCAGATATATGTATTGGACACACACATCGAGCTTTTCACATAGCACGTTACACAAACTATTGGCATTGTAAATGACAATGGCTTTTATTTATGTGTTTTTAAAAGCCTGCAAGCGGTGTGTAAACACGCACTTTGTACTTATAGTCGCTGCCTATGAGAAGCAAGGCTGGCAGTAACTAAATCTCTTTTACTACCAGCCTTGCTTCTCGTAAGCAAGGACTATAAGTACAAAGTGCGTGTTTATGCACCGCTTGCAGGTTTTCAAAGCACATAAATAAAAGGCATTGTCATTTACAATGCCAATAGCTCAAACTCTTGCAAATGCGAGACCTATTGCATTGCAAATGCTTGTTTTGCATTTGTCACCCCGAGTGGGACAGGTATGCTCAGACGTGAGTCCCGTGCTCTCCATGCCACTGGAATCAAGCTATCCTGGCTGAAGAGGGGTGAAACCCCGAAACCGGTCCTAGGATGCTTGTTTCCAGTCCAGGGAGGACGTGGCCTGACAGTTCGGGCTGGACTGTTCCCATTGGGCACAGGGTCAAGACTGACTTGCATATGTCTGGGTCCAAACTGGAATGGCATGGTGAGCAAAAAAACGATGGATTTAGGCCCAGATCTCTGTACTGGGGTGAATGTATGACTTTGTTCTGCATTCTGTCCATTAATAATTCTTTTTGCATTTGTCACCCGAGTGGGACGGGTATGCTCAGATGTGAGTCCCGTGCTCTCCATGCCACTGGAATCAAGCTATCCTGGCTGAAGAGGGGTGAAACCCCGAAACTGGTCCTAGGATGCTTGTTTCCAGTCCAGGGAGGACCTGGCCTGGCAGTTCGGGCTGGACTGTTCCCATTGGGCACAGGGTCAAGACTGATTTGCATATGGCTGGATCCAAACTGGAATGGCATGGTGAGCAAAAAAACGATGGATTTAGGCCCAGATCTCTGTACTGGGGTGAACCTATGACATTGTTCTGCATTCTGTCCATTAATAGTTATTTTTGCATTTGTCACCCCGAGTGGGATGGGTATGCTCAGACGTGGTCCCGTGCTCTCCATGCCACTGGAATCAAGCTATCCTGGCTGAAGAGGGGTGAATGTATGACATTGTTCTGCATTCTGTCCATTAATAGTTCTTTTTGTAGTTTGGACAACACAACCTTATGTTGGCCTCCTACTTCTTGGTGCCCACTGCACAGATCACCCTCAAACTTTGCATGACACACAGATCATAACTTGAAACATTTTTAGGGAAAATTTCAAGCTGATTGGTCAAACGACTCCTAAGTTATAGGCAAGTCCAAAAATATTTTTCCTATGGAAACTCGGTCCTAACTATAACTACCTACTGGGGACCGCCAGTAGATAAAATATATATATATATATATATATATATATATATATAGTAGTGTAGCATGCACTGGAGTAAAGTGTCACAGAGTGGAGAGGCATATCGCACAGTGGAGTGGTATAGCGTGCCATGGAGTGTGGAAAACTGTTGTAGAGTGCAGTGGCATAGAGTGTAGTACAGTGTTGTGGAGTGAGTTAGAGAACAGTAGAGTCTTGTAGAATGTGGTACAGTGGAGTTGCATAGGGTGTTGTAGAGTCGAATGGCATATAATGCCGCTGAGCGGAGTTGAATAGAGTGGAGTAGTGGAGTTAAGTGGAGGAGAGCAGAATAGTGTGGAGTGGAGTAAATTGTGGTGGAGTGTCATAGAGGGAGTTTCGTAGAGTAGCAAGAGTGGACTACACTGTTGTACAGTGACAGAGACAGGAATACAGGGTTCTACAATGGAACAGCATAGAGTGCAGTAGGGTTTAGTAGCCTGGAGGGGCATAGAGTGTTGTAAAGTAGAGGGTTGTAGAGTGGAGTAGACTGGAGTAGTACAGACTGGAGTGGCGTAGAGTGCAGTGTTGTACCGTGTCGTGTTGTAGTGTCATATCATATAGTATCGTGGTATAGAGTGTCATTGTGTAGTGTTGGGGTGAGGAGTGGAGTGGCATAGAGTGGAGTAGCATAGAGTGGAGTAGCGTACAGTGTAGTGGGGTAAAGTGGAGGAGCCTAGACTGCAGTGGCGTACAGTGGAGTGGGTTAGAGTGGCATAGAGTACAGTGGACTGGCGAAGAGTGGAGTAGAATACAGTGGAATAGCTTAGAGTGGAATGGGGGACAGTGGAGTGGTACAGAGTGAAGTACACTACAGTGCAGTGGCATAGAGTGGAGTGCCGTAGACTGGAGTGACATACAGTGGATTGGCATAGAGTGGAGTTGCGTACAGTGGAGTGGCATACAGTGGAGTAGTATACAGTGGCATAGCGTAGAGAACATTGGCTTAGAGCCACTCCACACGACTTTACAGTACAACATTTTATCCTACTCTACAACACTATACAAGACTCCACTCTATGCCCTACTGTATTCTACTACCTACTCTATTCAAGTCCACTCTACAACACTCTAAAGCATTGTATGCCCCTGTACGATACTGTACTCCAATCTATGCCAGTACACTCCACTGTACAACACTCTACTCCACTTTCCAACAGTCTATGACACTGCACTCCACTCTACCGTATGAGATGCCACTCCAATGTATGTCACTTTACTCAAATCTGTGTTACACCACTCCACTCTACTCCATGCCACTCAACTCTACGACAAGCAAATCAACTCTGCTATACTTCGCTCCGCACTACGTTACGCCACTCCTCTCTACTTCACTCTATTCTACTCCGCTGCACGACAGTTTATCTCACTCTACGCCACTGTACGACAATGCACTGTACATAGCTCCACTGTACAACACCGTACCCTACTCTATGTAGCACCACTCTACAAGACTCTACTATACTGTACACCACTCTGATGTGCACTGCTCCACTCTATGACACTGTACTACACAGTAGGACACACCACTCCACTCCTCTCTGACATACCACTCCACTACATATAACACAGCACTCCACTGTACAGCACTGTACCAGAGTCCACTGCACAACATACCACTCTACGGCACTCCACTATACAGTACTACAGTGTACGAAACTCTCTGCCAACCTACTGTATGACAGTCCACTGGACTACACTGAACTGTACGACACTCTATTTCATTGAACTCCACTCTATGCCACTATATTGTACAACACTCTATTCCACTCTGTGCCACTGTACAACACTCTACTCGATGACGCTCCATCCATGACACTGCAGTTGACGACAATCAACTGTACTGTAGGACACTCCCCTCCACTATACAACACACTACTCAACTCTATGATACTCCATTCCACTATACGACTCACCACATCACTCCACTGTATAACACTTTATACCACTGTCTGCTACACCACTCTACTACACTCCACTACACTCCACTGTACAATACTACACTCTATGACATGACTATACTCTACGACAACCCACTTAACAACATTCAGCTAAATGACACAATTTTATTAAAATATAAAAACCATTTAAAGTCAATGATAAAAGCAAACATTAAAACTAAGTTATGGTTAGGAAATTTAGAATTTATGCACCACCTTCAAATGACTATAAGTCACGCACCTCCATACACAGTTTTGTCCCATCACTCGCCGCACTACATTAACTATAAATCACTCCATTTCCATGCACCCTTGCATATAACATCACTTGTGCCATGTGAAATAATAACATTCATAACAACAATTACGACATTTCAAATTACATGATTCGTGCATGTTACGTGGCGAGTTATAGTTAATGCAGTGTGGCGAGTAATGTGACCAGAGTGTATACGGAGTTGCACGACTTATAGTAATTTGAAGTTGGTGGGTAAATTCTAAATTTAAGTTAGAACTATAAGTTTAGAAGCTCTAATGTTTGTATAAATTAAGTTGGGCTTGTATAGAAAGAATAAATGCATTTTTCCTAACTATAACAGCTTTAACATTTGTTTTTTCATTATATATATATACATATATATATATATGTATATGTATATATATATATATACATACATATATGTGAAGAACTTCGTCAACTGCTGCCACAATCACTGGAAAGACGAAAGGGACCCTGATCCATTCAGTGCAAGGTAGTTTTATTCAACCATGAGTGTACCACGCACCGCCATGACTCGTTTCGGCCACAACACGGAGGCCTTGATCACATGACGCATGTGGTAGAAGCCAAGAAATTTAAAGTGCAAGTATTCACAACACGTGACAAACGGGCCAATAGATATAGAAAAAATATAGCCAGGAAATCTCAAACCGAACTCGGTGACTGCAAGGGATTAAAATATTGAAATAACTGTTACCAATTTCGGCGCAAAGTGTGCATAACACAATTGTGCAAAATTGCAAAATACAAAATGTGCAAAATGTGCCAAGTTCATAGAAATAGATAGTCCATGTGGACAAACTGATCTTCAATTAGAGTAATAATGCTAGATTTTTCTTTTACATAGTACTGTTTAGCCAATGCATAAACTGTAAAAAATACCATATATCAGTTACACAGTGTGATAGCAGCAATATTGAGCAAATGTGCAAACTGGGCAAGTGCAAATATGGGCATGTCAAAAATGTTCTCCATAGTGAGGTAACAACTAAATAACGTATAACATGCTAAAGTGCAATGCAATCACATCCTTTACCAAACAGTTCTGCTGCAATATTGTTCCTAATGGAGCAGCAACAACACCACACTTATTGTTCTCAGGGACCCCAATGTTAACACACAGTTCGCCAAAAGTGTCATCAGAATATCTGGCCTACAGTCTCATCGCACTCAAAGAAAGTAAAGCAGTATAAACCATACATTGAATAATTACAGTTTCCCTTAGTCTCCCCACATCCCAAGCCTGGAATCTTTTGCAGGAAGAGAATTAATATCAACCATACTGATAGTGAAATTCATACAACTTTCCAGCTAAAAGAACACGATTACTAAGTCTCTGGGAGAACATTGATAAATATCTATTATTTCATAGATATTTAAACCATAATCTAAAAACTGCGATGATAAGATATTTAAAGCCCTATTGACAAAACATCTAATCTGCCCTAAAAGGTCACGAACCAGTGATGTGTATGTGTAAAAAAAGGGGAAGAGTAAGGTGATTTTGGAGTGGAGAAAACTAAAACACTCATAATCTGTGCTAAAAATATATACAAAAAGCGGCAGAAATGGACAACCCACGCATAAGCCATATACGAATGCGGGATATGACCCATTTCTAAAGATGTCGTGCCGTTACAGTAAACATGCCTGCTGAGGTACTGAGAGAGATTATAGACAGGTAAAAAGATCCTCACTTGAATTTAGGCCATTGGGGGTTCTGGAATCCAACTCAAGAATGTACCTGGTCTCCAACTGCCTAAGCAGGGACTCTGGTTCACCCCCCCCGGCGTAGCCGTGGGACTGCATCCACTACAAAATAGCTCAAAGAGTCTAAACAGCTGCCGTGGGTCTCTTTAAAATGTCTGGCAACTGGGTAAGTTGCGTCATTGTTGCTGATAGCCCGCATGTGCTGGAGAATGCATTTGTGAACCTGCAACTTGGTGCTACCAACATATTGCAGGCCACACGCACACTCCAGCACATACACGGCATATTCAGTTTTACACGTCAATTTTTCCGATATCTTACCAGGAACGTCACTGAAGGGAATTTTGTATGTTGTCTTTTTCCTGCCCAATTTGCAAGCTTTACAATTGGCACACTTGATGAAACCTTTGGAGCTCTGTATCCACAAATTACTTGTGTTGATTTCTGGGCTGCTCTTCACCAGCATGTCATTCATGGAGTGAGCCCTACGAAACGTGATAGCCGGGATTTAGGCAATAAATCACCCAATATTGGATCGTTACGAACAACCGTCCAATTTCTATTGAAGATCATGCGCAATTTGTTATGTTGCCGGTTGTAGGTGGTGATTAGCCTCGGTGGCTCTAGGTTGGAACTAGAAGAATCGGATAATGCAGTAGAAATGGAACTGTATTCTAGTGCTGCAGAGCGAGAGATGGAATTAGCTTTCTTCATCGCTATGTCAAGCATTTTAGCGGTGTATCCTCTAGCTAAGAAGCGTTGCCTACTCTTCAATTGGGCCTCCACATAGTCAGTGTCCATACTGCAGATCCTCCTGATGCGCAGCATTTCCCCAACGGGGATACTGCGTGTCAGATGGTCAGGGTGGTGGCTGGAGGCATGCAGAACTGTATTACCTGCCGTGACCTTACGATGTAATCTGGTCTCTAAGTGATTGTCTTTGATAAACACTTCTACATCTAAGAAATTCACAGAAACTTTGCTCACATGTGCAGTGAATTCAAGATTGAGGTTGTTCACATTAATTTCTTCAATGAACACATTGGCTGCTGATTCAGACCCCCTCCAAATTACAAACAAATCGTCTATATAACGATACCAGGCTACTATATGATTGTCCATAGTATAGCCGAAGCGGGCCCTGAGGACCTGCTCCTCCCACAGTCCCATATGTAAACAGGCATAACTGGGGGAGAAGCAAGCCCCCATAGCCACGCCTCTCATTTGTTGAAACACCTGGCTTTGGAAAAGAAAATAGTTGTTATTCAAACATGTCTGAATCATATCAATCAGCATTTTATTGTGTTGCAACATGTGAACAGGTTTAGTCCGCCAATAGTGTTCTACTGCCCTGATTCCATCCAAATGATGGATGCTGGTATATAGGGCAGTGACATCCAGCGTTATTAGTAGATAATCATCCTGCCAGGTTACAGTTTCTATTTTCCTCAAAAAATCCCCCGTATCCTGCAAATAGGAGGGTAGGTTCTTGACATGTTCCTGAAGGAAAAAATCAATATACCGTGAAGCGTTTTCCATCATGCTGTTTCTTGTGGAGATGATAGGTCTCCCCGGAGGTTTAACTGAGTCCTTGTGCACTTTAGGAATCAAATAAAAAACAGAAATGACCGGGTGATTGGTTTTTAAGAACTTGAACTCATCACCACTGAGTAAGCCCATGCTTTTCCATGATAGCAGTTTGGCATTGAATTCATTCCAAGCCCGATTGACTGATTGCCAATCACCCCGTCTGTAACATTGACGATCATTCAGATGATGGAGAGCCTCCGCCATGTACATCGATCTGGGCTAGAGGACAATATTGCCCCCCTTGTCCGATTGTCGAATTACCACATTGTCATACGTACATATACACACACACACACACACACGCACACACGCACGCACGCACGCACGCACACACACACACACACACACACACACCGTTCACTACTTCACCTTTGTAGATTCTCCATGACCAATTTAGTTTATAGGCTTCTCCAAACTCACAAAGGCATGTATTGTGGTGGCTTGACGCCGATGTAAGGAGAAGGAGACCTCGGAGCTCCTCCGTGGCCTCCCTCCACTACTAATGATCCTGAGATACTGAGGGGGCCCCCTCCACGCATTCTCTGGAGGAACATCTTGGTGCCCTTACGGGATCTCTGCTGAGGAGCGTTGGTGCCGTGAGAAGGGGTAAAAAAGCAGTTCATTGCCACGCTCGGTCTCCGGCTGCGGCGGCGCTAAGATGGCGGCCGCGCGCTGAAACGGAGATCTCCGTTCACTGCAGTGACAGGAGTTTTGCACTCTGGATTTGAGCGGCTGTGTGGAGTACCGGAACTCGCCCCGAGGCGGGGGTCCACAGAGGTGAAGACCTGGGGAGAGCGCATTGGAGTGACGGGGCCAGCAGTGCCCCTTGCATCGAGTAGTGCTCCCAAAATGCCGGCTCCAGGAGGCGATGGCGAGACCCAGTGAAGACGTAAGCAGACGGCCGAGCACAGCAGTATGGGAGGGAACACTACTTATGGAAGAGCTGATTAGCGGCTGAAACGCACACCCTGGGTCTGGGGCCGCAACACTGACGGCGGGGCAGTGACGATAGCAACGGGTGAGTGCCGAGACCAGAGCCTGCTGGGTACCAGAGTGACTAAGAGGTGGGTCGAGCAGTGAGGTCGCGGAGCTCCAGCGGGGCGGAATTGATGAATTGGAGAGAGGCTGGAATCTACCTGTACTGAGCTCCCCTCTTGAGCGGAAGGTTAACTACCGCAAAGTGACGTCCTGCTACCAAGGGGGACCGCGACACACAGTGAAATGTAGCGGTGCAATACTTTTGAGGCACTGTAGAGACCACTGACTGGTGAGTCGTGTGGCTTGGACTTCGACCAGCAATATTACACGGTGATGTGGCGATTGGACTAGGCTCCGTTCGGTGGCAGCAGTCATGTGGTGGCACTGGAAATATAGGCCAGCTGGTGAATGAGGGATGAAAGACTTCTGACTGGCGTTGGGCACCCATTGAGGAACTTG
The DNA here is from genome assembly GCF_964204655.1 of Triturus cristatus. Lineage (NCBI taxonomy): Eukaryota > Metazoa > Chordata > Amphibia > Caudata > Salamandridae > Triturus > Triturus cristatus. The sequence continues at coordinate 78,152,115 of NC_140586.1, read as the reverse complement.
CTGGTGTCGTGGGATCACTTGGGTGGATACTGACGGCTTTGCGAGGCTCACTATCACTATACATAGAGCCCTACACACCACAGGCGTCGTTCCTTTAAATACCGGAGAGGCAGAGCCAACGGAGACTGCGCTGTGGTGGTACAACACTTGCTGATCGGCAAGGGCGGACGCAGAGGAGCAAAGGTTGACAGATCCCTCACAAGACGCCTGGATCTCTATACTTGTCTGTGAACTTGATGGCCTGCAAGGGCTCCACGACATTTCGCGTCTCATCGTGGCAGGATTCACGATGGGGAGAGTATCCAAAAGGAGGGGGTTTGAAGTCCTCGGAGTGGAAGTGATGGAGGATCACGTTTTACCATCTGATTACCAAAAAGAGCATTTTTGACCGACCTTGATAGACTGAATGTCTCATATGGCCCTGCTAGAGAAAATCTGAAAATATGCTAAAGTGACCATTTTTCACCATACCCAATCAGTAAATGAAGGCCCACAGATCCCTTGAACCCCCTGCATATAGGCCTGAGCCAAAGGCCAAAGACCACCGCCTCATGATAATAAAATCCACTAGGCCCTAATGATTTTTAAACGTGCATTTCTGTTTGCGCTGGACACAACGAGGTAGCTTGGGCAACCATGAAAGTACAGTAGTTTTCCACAGCACAATTGCAAGACACCCACACACGCACGTACACAGGACCAGCTGGTACAAGTTGGTACATCTTGCTACATTAATATTTTGAAAGATAGCTTGGTCAAGTGAAACCACAGCCGTAGCTTTGCGATAGGAGCACCTGTCTTAAGTTCCGCTCTCACATATTTCTAGAGATATGTACGTGACAAGATGTTCTTTGTTTATATTTTGCGGTCAAGCATGGCCACCCACCCGTTTCAACCACCTGACCATTTCCGTGTCCTAAGACATGCGGTCAAGCCACCTGCACCAGAAAGTGCTTCAGAACAGTGTCATAGTTCTGCATTTTCAGGTATATTAGATCCAACACCACAATTAGAAGCCAGAACTCTGCTACTGTGTCCATCACATGCGTGGGTTCTCCGGCCGACCGTTTATCTGATTTGGGACTTCAAAGCCTCTCTCAGGTGGTACCTCCCAATTTAGATAACCTTTTTGCCTTTTTTAATCTCTGATTATTCTCTGTATTTTTCATCCACACCCAATTCCTTGCATTTAGGACCTCTTGAAATATTAATCATACATGGCTAGTTCTCTTTAGAAAAGCTTGCCTCTAGGTGCTATATTTTCATAGAATGTGTTCTGTGTCTTTTGAATCTCTTATTGATTTCAATTATGCCATTTTACAGGTCCTAATTCCAGCCAGGTTTCTAGACTTCTGAGCATTATGATCATGTGGTTTATCCCTGACGGAGTGAAGTCAGGTTTCTTGATGGCTTTGCTTAGATAATGAAATGATATGCATTTCTTGATATGTTCTTGACTTATCGACTAAAAGTACCACTCCAACCAGATTATTTGTCATCTTATATCTTTCTTCCTTGTTCCTCAGTGAAGAGTTGCATCGGTGGCCTGTGACCACAGGTGAGGTGACCACACCCCAAAGGGCATCTAATTTTCTCTTTATCAGAAGAAGTGGAGCAACATACAGAGGATGACGAGGATGCGCCCGGGATACAAACAGAGAGGACTCCCAGAGGCCCTACCCTAGCCGACATCATGCAGGCCATTACCTCCTCGAGAGAAATAAAATTTACACCATAGGGACAGATCTCACCTTGCTAAAAGATGACCACCGTAAACTTAAGGAGAGAGTGACTGTCAATGAGAACGTCATGAAGGAAGTCCCTGAGGCAGTCTCTACCCTACAGCGTGCCCTGAAAGTGGTGGAAACCAAGATCAAAGTATTAGAAATGAGAGCTGGAGACAGCGAGGGGCGCTCATCAAGAAATAATCTGTGCATAGTGGGAGTCCCGGAACAAGAGGAAGGGGCTGATGCTGTCCAGTTTCTGGAGGCTTGGTTAAAAGCGGAGGTGGCCTCGGAGGGCCTCTCCCCCCTTTTATGCACTGGAGCGTGCTCACAGAGTTCCGGCCCGACCACCCAAGCCTGGAGCTCCTCCCCGCCCGCTGGTGGTGAGGCTGCTTCACTATCGTGACTGAGACTACCTCCTGCAACTAGCCCGAGAGAAACAGGACCTGCAGATTCGGAACTGTAGGGTGATGATCTTCCCGGATTACACCAGAGAGGTGCAGCGCCAGAGAACCTCCTTCCTGGCTGTTAAGCAGAAACTGCACCTGCTGCAGCTCCCCTATGCTATGTTGTTCCCGACACACCTCCGGGTGACTGCGGATGCAGAGACGCATTTCTTTACTACCCCCCATGAAGCTTGGGACTGGCTGGAGACTTGACGAAACACTGGACCATGCACTCCACCACCGGGCTCGCCCCGGCGGTAGCCGAACACTCCTTCACCTCCTCAAAGGGCTCCTTCGCCTGCTGGACGGCAGCTAGAGCGTGATACAGCTGTACGAGCGGTGGCGGAGATTAGCCATGGTGACATGAGCCCGACCAGTAATATCACGGAACACGAAATGAACAAATCCGACGGCTCAAGGTCGAGTAGTGTCCACGAGGCATCAGATACCGAACTCCCGGACATTACTCCTCAAACTGCAGACGGCATAATCTGAAGATCACACGACAGGTCGTATGAAAAGGGATTATCTATTGATGGGAGATGTCCTTATTTAACACTTGCGATTATTGGTGACTCCCTGGGGACACAATCGGAACAATGGGGGCCACTATTTGATCTACGAGAGTGGGGGGGTCTGGGGGAGATCTGGGTCCAACAGGATCAGGTTACACCTCGCCACTTTCATGATTCACTGTTCGTGTGCCTTAGTTTGGATTGACACTGAATGAATGAATGAAATAGAGCTTGTATAGCACATGGCTACCCTGAGGCCTCCCAGTGCTGCGAACGGCTCAAGTGGACCAGAAGCGGGTGTTAGAGAGGGATGTTAAAAAGATGAGTTTTCAGGAGTTTTCGAAACTGTTTGTGTATACCTGTCCTGGGGAGGGGGAGTTGGGGAGTTTTTATGGTTGAGGGGATAGGCTTGGGGCCAGGCATGTCGCTAGGGGGGAGCTAATCCGAGAAAGTCTGTGGCTCATACAATGGCACCCACCGTAGGTATTAATTGCACTGTTACAGGAGACCCACCTAACGCAGAAAGAAGGGGCGGCATTGCAGCGCCGGTGGAGAAGGCAGGTGTTTCATACTACATATTCAGCCTTTGCCAGAGGGACCCTGGTCTGGGTGCGCGCGGGAGTCCCTTTTCTGTGTGTCAGACAAATACTAGATCCAGAGGACAGATTTGCGGTGGTATCTAGGAGGTTAGACGGATGAGATATAGCAATAGGAAGTATCTACACCTCTAATGTCGATCAACCTGCATTTCTGGCACAACTCTCACAGACACTAGAACCGGTGTTGACTGGGTCGGTGCTATTAGGGGGGGATTTCAACAGTATTGCTAACGTCAACTTAGACCACTCCCACCCGCCGCTCCCTGTCGCTCCCACACATAGAGTTGCCGAGGCTAGGCGAGACTGGCAGCGGCACTGGGGGGTGACGGACACCTGGACGGCTCACCACCTGGGGGAGAGAGACTATTCTTACTTTTCTACCCTACATGAGTTGCACGTCCGCTTAGACTCGATACTGTGCTCCCCGGATGTGCATGGTGGGATCACCCTGAGTGAGTACTTAACTAGGACGGTGTCTGATCACAATCCCCTGCTGGTAACCTTGGACTGGGTACAGACTAGTCCTACAATTCCTAGCTGGCGGCTGAGACCGGAGGTGCTGGAAGATCAGGTGTTTGGAGCCACGATAGGCACTGCTATTGAGTATTATTTCCTGACTAATGCCAACACTGCAACTAGCCCACTCATTGAATGGGATGCTTTTAAAGCCGTCATTAGGGGTCGATGTATTGGAGAGGCGGTGGGGGTACGGAAGGTCCTTCTGGGTGACATACAGAAAGCGGAACAGCGGCTTTGGGAAGTTGAAAGAGATAGGCCGGAGAGGGTAGACAGACAGGCTGATCTCCTTGAGGCTAGAGAAACTCTGGCGACGCAGGTGGAAAGGTTGCAATGCTTTGATTAGAGGGCCTACACGGCTCGGGCCCATGCTGAGAGAGACAAGTATGGAGCATTGCTTGCTTGGCTGGCCAATCTGGCACGCAGAGGGATGGTGATCCTGGAACTGCGGGGGAGGAACAACGAGGTCTATTATAGGCAGCAGGATATCAATCTCCAGTTTCTGGAATATTATACTGCCCTGTACCAGAGTAAGCTCGATCCCACAGTGTTAGAGGGGGAGAGATTTTTAGAGGATATAGACCTTCCTCAAATTGATGCAGATACAGTGGCGACCCTGGGAAGGGACGTCGAACTCGGAGAGGTGCGTGGCGCCATAAAACACATGGCCAGAAACAAGACTCCAGGGACGGATTGGTTCCCGATTGAGTTTTACTCCACATATGTAGATATATTGGCTTCCCAACTGATGGCCCTATATAATAAAGTGGAGCGAGATGGCTATTTACCCGCTTCAATGAGAGAAGTCGTAATCATCTTGCTGCTAAAACCTGGCAAGCCAGCTTGGGATCGCACTGTATATTGGCCCTTCGTCATGCTCAACTTAGATTATCAGATATTAAGTTGCATCTTAGCGAGCCGACTGATGATTCACATGACGACGCTCGTACATGTGGATCAAGCGGGCTTTATTCCATCCCTGAATACAGCAATGAATATACGTAGACTTCTTAGACTACTAGAAGCGACCACATATAACAAAGAAGAGGCTTGCATTTTATCAATTTACATTGAGAAAGCCTTTGACAGCCTCGAGTGGCCGTATCTTTTCAGTGTCATGAGAGCGTTTGGGCTGGGGAAAGGGTTCGTAGCCTGGACAGCAATATTGTATAAGAATTCTACTGCCAGAGTTTGCATTGGAGGACTGATTTCAGAGGCCTGTGTAGTGGACAGGGGAACGAGACAGGGATGCCTGCTGTCTCCTCTCTTTTTCGCGCTGGCGGTGGAACTTCTAGCCGTGCATGCAAAATCGGGCCGTTACTATCAGGGTTTAGACATGATGGGACAACCCCAATTTATAGCACTATATGCGGATGATCTCCTGATGTTCCTAGCTAACTTTGAGGATGCCCTGCAGGGAGCCAAAGATCTATTGAGTAGACTGGGAAGAGTTGCAGGACTCAAGGTCAACTGGACCAAGACGTGCCTTTTCCCTGCTCTGGCAGGGAGGGTTGGCCCACTGCACACAACAGATGTGATGTGGGAAAACAGATGCCTGACTTACTTGGGTGTTAAGATTTACCACGACACTGCAGACTTATTAGAAGGTAATATAGGGCGTGTGATATGAGGCACCAAAAGTAACTTTTAATTCTGGGGGACCCTCCCGCTGTCAGTGGCAGGTCGGGTGGCACTATTAAAGATGGTCACACTGCCTAGACTACTCTATTATTTCGGCTTGTTACCACTCTGGATCCCGCGCAAACTCTTTGCCCAGCTCAACACCATGATCACGGGATGTTTATGGGGCACTGGGAGACGCAGAGTGGCGCTCACCACCGTGATGAGGTTCAGGGCGGAGGGGGGCTTTGTGGTGCCGGATTATGAGGCCTATTATCATGCAGCCCAAGTACAGTGGTTCACGAAGTGGATGGCGAGATGACTCCGAAATGCGGAGGACCTTGGGAGCACAGATCCGGGTTTGCGACTCCTGTTCTGCGTGTTGTTACGTCTCCCTTTGAGAGATGGGGAAGCCCCAGCAGACTTACGGGCGATGGTCCACTGCTGGAACCGGGCTTGTGACCGAGCACGACCAGGACCCCCGGTATGCGCCTGAGATCCCGCTGCGGGTCTGTGAGGCACTGCCCCATTGTGGAGACTGGCACGGACTGCGAGCATGGGAGCATAGGAGGAGGCAGGGATATCTACTATTGGAGATCTCTATGAGAACAACACCTTATTCCCTTTTAATGATTTATTAGAGCGATACAACCTTCCCAGGGGTGATTTCCTTTTACATGCTGCCCTGGCGGCAGCTATTCGTAAGCATTAGAAGGAGGGGCTGACGGAACCTCCGACTTCTCTAGCTTGTCAGTATATAGTAGTAGCGGCTGGAACGGTTAAAGCAGTCACTTGCCTCTACCGACGCCTTACGCAGGAGGCACAGCGGTCCCTGGCGGCCCTGCGTCTCAAATGGGAAGCGGACCTAGGCGAGCCCATAGATGAGAAACTGTGGGAAGAACTGGTAGAAAGAGCTTGGACAAGCTCTAGAAATGCGCGCTTCCAGCTGATACACTTTTTTGTCCTCCATAGAGCATACCTCACCCCGTCCAAGATTAACGAATATTTTGGGGCCCGATCCGCTTGTCCATGGTGTAACCTGGAAAATGCGGGGTTTCCACATATGTTCTGGGACTGCCCATTACTGGGGGGTTTTTGGAGAGGGGTAACGACTACATTAGAGGACACAACGGAACGTGACATAGCACTGACACTAGGGTATTGCCAACTACACTGGTTCCCTCACACCACCAGGAATAAAGTCACCAGCAAATTTATAGACCTGGGATTGGTATTGGCCAAAAGGGAACTTACTAGCCATTGGCGTACTGAGATGGTTAAGGGAGCTTATAAAGTGGGCGGACTGCGAAGGGATCTTTAGACTGCAAATGGCCCGGAGGACTGGAAAGGAAAAGACACTGGAGGCAGCGAGACCGTGGGTGGCATTAGGGGGGGTGTTAAAGCAGCCGAGTGGCGATAACGAAACACCCCCTGGGTGAGCAAAGCCAGGTATGGAGAACTGAGTGCCTGACTAATTGCATGACTATGATGGCGGTCCAAGAGATCGTGATGCCCATGGGGGGACTGGATGGGAGCGGGCCCTTTTAGGGAACTACCTAACTGGGAATAGCATGCCTGATGCCCTGTAAGATCGGATGATATTACCATGCGGGGAATTGGATGACTGAGCGACATGCCTGGGGGGTGGGCGAGGGTGTGTGTTGGGCGGGTGGGAGGGGGTAGGGAGGGTTCCTTTTGTTCTTTGTTACGGGTTAGTAATGGAACAGAATGCTGGGGTGATGTATGTCTAATAAGGGGGTACAGAGTCTGATCAGCCAGAGGACCCTGAACTATCCTCAGTGAATCGTCAACACCTTGTGCAAGAACAAGACCAATGCCTCCTGGGGGACGTCGAACCGAAATTATTGTGTATGGATGTAAATGGCTAATTGTTGAAAGCGGCTTGTAAGTTCAGGTTTATTTATCTCTGTAATGCTATTGACTGCTTTATTACCAATATAAACAAAGGCGTGTATTGTTTTTAACCCCTTCCATGCTGCGCAGATTCCGCCGCTGTGCTGACGGAATCTTGCGCGGGCGGGGTCATGACGGAACGGTTCCGTCATGAGCACAGCTCAACCGTGGCTCATGACGGAACCGTTCCGTCATGAGCACCGAAGGGGTTAAAGGTGCATTCACATGTCCATAGTGCAATGAAATGCCTTCACTTTGAGCGGAAGATTCTAGCTTCTATTAGCTTAACTGCCCACCCATAGCCATTCTTTGAAGGCAGCCAGCATTTCATTTTAATAAACTGTCTGAAAATCATACTTTAGCTGTTTTTAAGAAAGGTGTGAAGGGTACTTCGACCAGATGTTCAAACGCAGCACTTTCTGCTTTTAGTTGTAAATTGAAGGCTGGATTCAGTCAATTCAAATGTTAACATTTAAAAACAACAGCATGGAAAAAGGAATATGCTACTTACCAGTATGCATCTGTCCTTGGCATGTAGAGCTGCAGATCTACACACTGTGCCTAGATCGCCATCTGGTGTTGGGCCCGGATGTTTGCACTTGTTTTTGTCTTGGAAAGTCTTTGGCAGTCACAAGGTATGTGACTCCTCCTTTGGATCATAGTGCGCATGGGCATCGGCACCATCCTCAGATTGTTTTTCGCCAGCAGGGAAATGATGGAGCTTAGTAAGAAACAGGAAAGATGTCCATGTGTGTTGTATCTAGTAAGATAATACTAGAACAGATAAAGGTAGAGGTGGGTGGGCGTGTGTAGATCTGCAGCTCTACATGCCAAGAACAGATGCATACTGGTAAGTAGCATATTCCGTTCGAGGCATATGAGCTGCAGATTACACACTGTGCATAGATTGTAAAGCAGGATCCACCCTTAGCGGCGACCACCAGTATCTGTTGCAGTACTTTGAAATAGTGTTTTGAGTACAGACTGGCCCACACTAGCCTGTTGTTTAGTTTGCACATCAACACAGTAGTGTTTTGTGAATGTGTGCGGTGTAGACCATGTAGTTGCTCTGCAGATATCATCTAAGGGAATGTTGCCTAGAAATGCCATTGAAGCCCCATTCTTTCGTGTAGAGTGGGCTTTAGGAGGAGCAGATAATGTACGTTTTGCTTTTTGGTAACAAATCTGTATGCATTTGACAATCCACCTAGCTATCCCAGATTTTGATATAGGGTTGCCTTTATGTGGTGGTGAGAAAGACACGAATAGTTGTTTGGTCTTACGAAAGGGTTTTGTTCTTTTTATGTAGTATAGTAGTGCTCTTTTAACATCTAAGGTGTGAAGAGCTCTTTCTGCGACTGTTTGTGGCTGTGAGAAGAATACAGGCAGCTCTACAGATTGATTGAGGTGGAAGGGAGAAATGACTTTAGGGAGGAATTTAGGATTAGTTCGGAGAACAACTTTATTAAGATGCATTTGTAGAAAGGGTTCTTGAATGGTTAGTGCTTGTAGTTCACTAACTCTTAGTAGAGAAGTAATGGCTACAAGGAAAGCAGTTTTCCATGTTAAGAATTGTAGCTCACATTTATGTAGGGGTTCAAATGGAGGCCCCATTGGTCTTGTGAGAACGATATTCAAATTCCACACAGGGGAAGGTGGTACTCTGGGGGCAATTATTCTTTTGAGTCCTTCCATAAAGGCCTTTATGGGAGGTACTCTGAAAAGTGAGAGGTGTTGTCTATTTTGTAGATATGCTGCTATGGCAGCAAGATGCAATCTGATAGAGGTATAGGCTAGGTTGCATCTTTGGAGGTGTAGTAAGTAGCCTATGATGTGTTGGATAGACACATCTAGGGGATTAGTGTTGTTGTTATGGCAGTATACTACAAATCTTTTCCACTTGGCTGCATAGCATGCTCTAGTGGTAGGCCGTCTAGCTTCTTTGATGTCGTTCATACAGTCAGGAGGAAAGTTAAGGTAACCGAATTCTAGTATTTCAGGAGCCAGATCGCTAGGTTGAGCTGAGCTGGGTCCGGGTGTTGGATCTCTCCATGGTTCTGGGTTAAGAGGCGTGGAGAGAGGTGCAGTTTTTGGTGCGGAACTACTGATAGTTCCAGCAGTGTGGTGTACCATGGCTGTCTGGCTCAAGTTGGAGCAACTAGGATGAACGTTAATGAGTGTTGCTGTAGTTTGCGCACCACTAGTGGAATGAGTGGGAGAGGCGGAAAAGAGTACGCAAATCTGCCTGACCGGTTCATCCATATCGCATTGCCTTTGGACAATGGGTGAGGGTACCTGGTGGCGAAGTTTGGGCATTTGGCGTTTTCTTGGGTGGCGAAGAGGTCTATCTGTGGTTGCCCCCAAGTTTGAAAAAACGGTTGAAGAACTTGTGGATGAAGTTCCCACTCGTGGATTTGTTCTGTTTGACAACTCAAAAGGTCGACTATTGTGTTTTGGACTCCTGGGACATGTTGGGCTAGGAGAAAAATGTTCTGAGGTATAGCCCACCTCCATATGCTCTGTGCAAGTTGAGAGAGCTGCAGAGAGTGTGTCTCACCTTGTTTCTGGATGTAATACATGGCTGTCATGTTGTCGGTGCGGACTAAGACAGTCTTTCCTGATATATGTTTTTGAAATGCTTTTAAGGCTAGGAATATGGCTAGTAACTCCAAATGGTTGATGTGGAGTAACTTTTGTTGAGGTGTCCACCTGCCCTGCATGGTGTGATGTAGTAGGTGAGCTCCCCAGCCGGAGAGCGATGCATCCGCTGTCATGACTATTTGAGGAACTGGCTCGAGGAACGGTAGCCCTTTGGAAAGGTTCTTGGTGTTCCACCATTGCAGATAGGCGAGTGCTCTTGCGGTTTCTATGGTGGCACTGTGGTATTGTTGCATGTGGGATGGTTGGAGCTGGGACTTGGCGTGATTTATCGTGAATCCCAGGTTGTGAAGTTGTTGAATAGTGGCGTGAGTGTGTTGTACACACTGATTGTACGATTTGGCTTTTATAAGCCAGTCATCTAGGTATGGGAAGACATGTATGTTTTGTCTCCTTAGATGTGCTGCCACTACTGCTAGGCACTTGGTGAACACTCTTGGTGCTGTGGTGACTCCGAATTGGAGCACCTTGAATTGATAGTGCTGACCGTCTACTACAAATCTTAGATATTTTCTGTGAGCGCTGTGAATGGGAATGTGAAAATAGGCGACCTTGAGGTCTAGAGTAGCAAGGAAGTCGCCGCTGGAAAAGCAGAGGGAGGACCTGCTGAAGTGTGACCATGTGGAAATGGTCTGAATGAATGTATATGTTTAGAGGTCTGAGGTCTAAAATAGGCCTTAGAGATCCGTCCTTTTTTGGTATGAGAAAATAGAGGGAGTAGACCCCCTTGTTTTGTTGGTGCAGGGGAACTGGTTCTATTGCACTCTTTTGTAGGAGGGAGATTACCTCCTACATGTGGATCAAGCGGGCTTTATTCCATCCCGGAATACAGCAATGAATATACGTAGACTTCTTAGACTACTAGAAGCGACCACATATAACAAAGAAGAGGCTTGCATTTTTTCGATTGACATTGAGAAAGCCTTTGACAGCCTCGAGTGGCCGTATCTTTTCAGTGTCCTGAGAGCCTTTGGGCTGGGGGAAGGGTTCTTAGCCTGGACAGCAATACTGTATAAGAATTCTACTGCCAGAGTTTGCATTGGAGGACTGATTTCAGAGGCCTGTGTAGTGGACAGGGGAACGAGACAGGGATGCCTGCTGTCTCCTCTCTTGTTCGCGCTGGCAGGGGAACTTCTAGCCGTGCATGCAAGATCGGGCCGTTACTATCAGGATTTAGACATGATGGGACAACCCCAATTTATAGCACTATATGCGGATGATCTCCTGATGTTCCTAGCTAACTCTGCGGACGCCCTGCAGGGAGCCAAAGATCTCTTGAGTAGACTGGGAAGAGTTGCAGGACTCAAGGTCAACTGGACCAAGACGTGCCTTTTCCCTGCTCTGGCAGGGAGGGTTGGCCCACTGCACACAACAGATGTGATGTGGGAAAACAGATGCCTGACTTACTTGGGTGTTAAGATTTACCACGACACTACAGACTTATTAGAAGGTAATATAGGGCGTGTGATATGAGGAACCAAAAGTAACTTTGAATTCTGGGGCACCCTCCCGCTGTCAGTGGCAGGTCGGGTGGCACTGTTAAAGATGGTCACACTGCCTAGACTACTCTATTATATCGGCTCGTTACCACTCTGTATCCCGCGCAAACTCTTTGCCCAGCTCAACACCATGATCACGGGATTTTTATAGGGCGCTGGGAGACGCAGAGTGGCGCTCACCACCGTGATGAGGCTCAGGGCGGAGGGGGGCTTTGTGGTGCCGGATTATGAGGCCTATTATCATGCAGCCCAAGTACAGTGGTTCACGAAGTGGATGGCGAGATGACTCCGAAATGCGGAGGACCTTGGGAGCACAGATCCGGGTTTGCGACTCCTGTCCTGCGTGTTGTTACGTCTCCCTTTGAGAGATGGGGAAGCCCCAGCGGACTTAAGGGCGATGCTCCGCTGCTGGAACCGGGCTTGTGACGAGCACGACCAGGACCCCCGGTATGCGCCTGAGATCCCGCTGCTGGTCTGTGAGGCACTGCCCAATTGTGGAGACTGGCACGGACTGCGAGCATGGGAGCATAGGAGGAGGAAGGGATATCTACTATTGGAGATCTCTATGAGAACAACACCTTATTCCCTTTTCATGATTTATTAGAGTGATACAACCTTCCCACGGGTGAATTCCTTTACATGCTGCCCTGACGGCAGCTATCCGTAAGCATTAGAGGGAGGGGCTGACGGAACCTCCGACTTCTCTAGCTTGTCAGTATATAGTAGTAGCGGCTGGAACGGTTAAAGCAGTCACTTGCCTCTACCGACGCCTTACGCAGGAGGCACAGCGGTCCCTGGCGGCCCTGCGTCTCAAATGGGAAGCGGACCTAGGCGAGCCCATAGATGAGAAACCGTGGGAAGAACTGGTAGAAAGAGCTTGGACAAGCTCTAGAAATGCGCGCTTCCAGCTGATACACTTTTTTGTCCTCCATAGAGCATACCTCACCCTGTCCAAGATTAACAAATATTTTGGGGCCCGATCCGCTTGTCCATGGTGTAACCTGGAAAACGCGGGATTTCCACATATGTTCTGGGACTGCCCATTACTGGGGGGGTTTTGGAGAGGGGTAACGACTAGATTAGGGGACACAACGGAACGTGACATAGCACTGACACCATGTATTGCAACTACACTGGTTCCCTCACACCACCAGGAATAAAGTCACCAGCAAATTTATAGACCTGGGATTTGTATTGGCCAAAAGGGAACTTACTAGCCATTGGCGTACTGAGATGGTTAAGGGAGCTTATAAAGTGGGCGGACTGCGAAGGGATCTTTAGACTGCAAATGGCCCAGAGGACTGGAAGGGAAAAGACACTGGAGGCAGCGAGACCGTGGGTGGCATTAGGAGGGGGTGTTAAAGCAGCCGAGTGGCGATAACGAAACACCCCCTGGGTGAGCAAAGCCAGGTATGGAGAACTGAGTGCCTGACTAATTGCATGACTATGATGGCGGTCCAAGAGATCGTGATGCCCATGGGGAGACTGGATGGGAGCAGGCCCTTTTAGGGAACTACTTAACTGGGAATAGCATGCCTGATGCCCTGTAAGATCGGATGACATTAGCATGCGGGGAATTGGATGACTGAGCGACATGCCTGGGGGGTGGCCGAGGGTGGGTGTTTGGCGCGTTGGAGGGGGGAGGGAGGGTTCCTTTTGTTGGTTGTTATGGGTTAGTAATGGAACAGAATGCTGGGGTGATGTATGTCTAATAAGGGGGTACAGAGTCAGATCAGCCAGAGGACCCTGAACTATACTCAGTGAATCGTCAACTCCTTGCACAAGAACAAGACCAATGCCTCCTGGGGGGACGTGGAACCGAAATTATTGTGTATGGATGTAAATGGCTAATTGTTGAAAGCGGCTTGTAAGTTCAGGTTTATTTATCTCTGTAATGCTATTGACTGCTTTATTACCAATATAAACAAAGGCGTGTATTGTTTTTAAAGGTGCATTCACATGTCCATAGTGCAATGAAATGCCTTCACTTTGAGCGGAAGATTATAGCTTCTATTAGCTTAACTGCCCACCCATAGCCATTCTTTGAAGGCAGCCAGCATTTCATTTTAATAAACTGTCTGAAAATCATACTTTGGCTGTTTTTAAGAAAGGTGTGAAGGGTACTTCGACCAGATGTTCAAACGCAGCACTTTCTGCTTTTAGTTGTAAATTGAAGGCTGGATTCAGTCAATTCAAATGTTAACATTTAAAAACAACAGCATGGAAAAAGGAATATGCTACTTACCAGTATGCATCTGTTCTTGGCATGTAGAGCTGCAGATCTACACACTGTGCATAGATCGCCATCTGGTGTTGGGCCCGGATGTTTGCACTTGTTTTTGTCTTGGAAAGTCTTTGGCAGTCACAAGGTATGTGACTCCTCCTTTGGATCATAGTGCGCATGGGCATCGGCTCCATCCTCAGATTGTTTTTCGCCAGCAGGGAAATGATGGAGCTTAGTAAGAAACAGGAAAGATGCCCATGTGTGTTGTATCTAGTAAGATAATACTGGAACAGATAAAGGTAGAGGTGGGTGGGCGTGTGTAGATCTGCAGCTCTACATGCCAAGAACAGATGCATACTGGTAAGTAGCATATTCCATTCGAGGCATATGAGCTGCAGATTACACACTGTGCATAGACTGTAAAGCAGGATCCACCCTTAGCGGCGACCACCAGTATCTGTTGCAGTAGTTTGAAATAGTGTTTTGAGTACAGCCTGGCCCACACTAGACTGTTGTTTAGTTTGTACATCAACACAGTAGTGTTTTGTGAATGTGTGCGGTGTAGACCATGTAGCTGCTCTGCAGATATCATCTAAGGGAATGTTGCCTAGAAATGCCATTGAAGCCCCATTCTTTCGTGTAGAGTGGGCTTTAGGAGGAGCAGATAATGTACGTTTTGCTTTTTGGTAACAAATCTGTATGCATTTGACAATCCACCTAGCTATCCCAGATTTTGATATAGGGTTGCCTTTATGTGGTGGTGAGAAAGACACGAATAGTTGTTTGGTCTTACGAAAGGGTTTTGTTCTTTTTATGTAGTATAGTAGTGCTCTTTTAACATCTAAGGTGTGAAGAGCTCTTTCTGCGACTGTTTGTGGCTGCGAGAAGAATACAGGCAGCTCTACAGATTGATTGAGGTGGAAGGGAGAAATGACTTTAGGGAGGAATTTAGGATTAGTTCGGAGAACAACTTTATTAAGATGCATTTGTAGAAAGGGTTCTTGAATGGTTAGTGCTTGTAGTTCACTAACTCTTAGTAGAGAAGTAATGGCTACAAGGAAAGCAGTTTTCCATGTTAAGAATTGTAGCTCACATTTATGTAGGGGTTCAAATGGAGGCCCCATTAGTCTTGTGAGAACGATATTCAAATTCCACACAGGGTAAGGTGGTACTCTGGGGGCAATTATTCTTTTGAGTCCTTCCATAAAGGCCTTTATGGGAGGCACTCTGAAAAGTGAGAGGTGTTGTCTATTTTGTAGATATGCTGCTATGGCAGCAAGATGCAATCTGATAGAGTTATAGGCTAGGTTGCATCTTTGGAGGTGTAGTAAGTAGCCTATGATGTGTTGGATAGACACATCTAGGGGATTAGTGTTGTTGTTATGGCAGTATACTACGAATCTTTTCCACTTGGCTGCATAGGATGCTCTAGTGGTAGGCCGTCTAGCTTCTTTGATGACGTTCATACAGTCAGGAGGAAGGTTAAGGTAACCGAATTCTAGTATTTCAGGAGCCAGATCGCTAGGTTGAGCTGAGCTGGGTCCGGGTGTTGGATCTCTCCATGGTTCTGGGTTAAGAGGCGTGGAGAGAGGTGCAGTTTTTGGTGCGGAACTACTGAGAGTTCCAGCAGTGTGGTGTACCATGGCTGTCTGGCCCAAGTTGGAGCAACTAGGATGAATGTTAATGAGTGTTGCTGTAGTTTGCGCACCACTAGTGGAATGAGTGGGAGAGGCGGAAAAGAGTACGCAAATCTGCCTGACAAGTTCATCCATATCGCATTGCCTTTGGACAATGGGTGAGGGTACCTGGTGGCGAAGTTTGGGCATTTGGCGTTTTCTTGGGTGGCGAAGAGGTCTATCTGTGGTTGCCCCCAAGTTTGAAAAAACGGTTGAAGAACTTGTGGATGAAGTTCCCACTCGTGGATTTGTTCTGTTTGACAACTCAAAAGGTCGACTATTGTGTTTTGGACTCCTGGGACATGTTGGGCTAGGAGAAAAATGTTCTGAGGTATAGCCCACCTCCATATGCTCTGTGCAAGTTGAGAGAGCTGCAGAGAGTGTGTCCCACCTTGTTTCTGGATGTAATACATGGCTGTCATGTTGTCGGTGCGGACTAAGACAGTCTTTCCTGATATTTGTTTTTGAAATGCTTTTAAGGCTAGGAATATGGCTAGTAACTCCAAATGGTTGATGTGGAGTAACTTTTGTTGAGGTGTCCACCTGCCCTGCATGGTGTGAGGTAGTAGGTGAGCTCCCCAGCCGGAGAGCGATGCATCCGCTGTCATGACTATTTGAGGAACTGGCTCGAGGAACGGTAGCCCTTTGGAAAGGTTCTTGGTGTTCCACCATTGCAGAGAGCGATGGGTACGACCGTCTACCAACACCAGATCTGTTAGCTGACCTTGAGCCTGGTTCCATTGGCGTGCTAAGCACTCTTGGAGAAGACGCATCTGGAGTCTTGCATGAGGCACTATGAGTATGCAAGAGGCCATCATTCCTATGCGTTGCATGAACACTCGAGCTGGAAGAGAGTGTTGCGGTTTGAATTTGGTGAGAAGAACTTGGATGCTCGCTATCCTGGCGGGGCTGGGATAGGCGAGTGCTCTTGCGGTTTCTATGGTGGCACTGAGGTATTGTTGCGTGTGGGATGGTTGGAGCTGGGACTTGGCGTGATTTATCGTGAATCCCAGGTTGTGAAGTTGTTGAATAGTGGCGTGAGTGTGTTGTACACACTGATTGTACGATTTGGCTTTTATAAGCCAGTCGTCTAGGTATGGGAAGACATGTATGTTTTGTCTCCTTAGATGTGCTGCCACTACTGCTAGGCACTTGGTGAACACTCTTGGTGCTGTGGTGACTCCGAATGGGAGCACCTTGAACTGATAGTGCTGACCGTCTACTACAAATCTTAGATATTTTCTGTGAGTGCTGTGAATGGGAATGTGGAAATAGGCGACCTTGAGGTCTAGAGTAGCAAGGAAGTCGCTGCTGGAAAAGCAGAGGGAGGACCTGCTGAAGTGTGACCATGTGGAAATGGTCTGAATGTATGTATATGTTTAGAGGTCTGAGGTCTAAAATAGGCCTTAGGGATCCGTCCTTTTTTGGTATGAGAAAATAGAGGGAGTAGACCCCTTGTTTTGTTGGTGCAGGGGAACTGGTTCTATTGCACTCTTTTGTAGAAGGGAGATTACCTCCTGCTTTAAGAGTGAGAGATGTTCTCGTGAAATTGGACGGTGTTTGGGTGGGATGTTTGGGGGGGTAGATGTTAGTTCGAGACAGTAGCCTGATGTTTATCCAGGCAGGGAGAAATTGGTGGAGTCTTCCCCCGATTGGAGTGGAATAGTCGGGGGGAAGTGGAGGGAAGTCATGGGGTAGGTGTGGAGGCAGAGCGGGAGTTGTTATTTTTGCCTCTGCCTTTGCTGTTATTCCCCCTGTAACCATCCCTTTGGTAACCTCTAGTAAAGGTGGATTGTGCGGGAGCTTTGTAAGAGGTGGAGGGGCTATCAGAGGAGTAGCCTCGATGGGTGCTTCTAAAGGATGAGCGGCGAAAGGATTGTCTGGGAGCTTGTGATTGCAAGGCTCCCATGTCTGTATCCTTCTTCATTTTTTCGAGGGATACATCTACGTTGGGCCCAAATAAGTGTTGCTCATCAAAAGGTTGATTGAGTATAGAACTCTGTTCTTCTGGTTTAAATCCTGATATGCATAACCAGGCATGCCTGCGCAAAAGGACGTAGGTGTTGATTGCCCTTGAGGCGGTGTCTGCTGCATTTAGGGCACAGCTAATGGAGGTATTAGCGATGGTCTTACCCTCATGGATTAGCTCACTGGCCCTGTTTTTGTATTTGTCAGGGAGGTGCTGCATTATGGACTCAAGTTCGTCATAATGTGCCCTGTCATATCTGGCTAGGAGCGCTTGGGTGTTAGCAATGCGCCAAATATTTGCTGCCTGTGACGCTGTGCGTTTGCCAGTGGCGTCTAGGAGTTTGGATTCCTTGTCTGGTGGTGGTGCGTCACCTAACGTTTGGGAATTTGCCCTCTTCCTGGCGTTAGAGACTACTAGTGAGTCTAGTGGTGCAGGGTCTTTAATGTATACTGGGTCAGTATGGGCAGCTTTATATTTCTTCTCTATTCTTGGGTTGATGACCCAAGCCCTGACTGGGTCTTTAAAGATCTCTGTTGTGTGCTTAATGACTTTTCTCTTTGGACTAGTATAGAAAATTGCACCCTAGATAATCCACTTATACCATTCTACCAACTACACACTATCACACTCTATATTATTACTCCAAATGAAATGTTGGAAAGTTACCACTAAGGAGATATGTATTTGGTTAAAAAGCATCACATTGAGTTTATTAGCATATTAAAAATCCCATTGTAACAGTGGGTCACACAAAACAATAATGTTCTAAACAAATCACAATTTTGGTGTCAGTTGTTGTTTTTCCTTCTGTATAAATGTCTAATTGTAATTTCTGTAAGAGATAAAAAACTTTTTTTATTGTTTTAATGATCAAGCTTTGCTCTCTGTTTATTGATTTGTTTGTTTGTGCAAACTGTGTTTAGAACATTATTGTTTTGTGTGGTAACTTTCCAACATTTCATTTGGAGTGATAATATAGAGTGTGATAGTGTGTAGTTGGTAGAATGGTATAAGTGGATTATCTAGGGTGCAATTTTCTATACTAGTCCAAAGAGAAAAATCTTTTGTAACTACATAGTTTCCGGTGCTCTGTCCCTTTGGACTTTAATGAGCCCCTCTCCTTGTTTTTCAAGGTGTGCTTAATGACCCCTTTAAGCATGGGCAGTGTTGAGGTGGACCTTTGTGTTGGGTCAAAGGTATCCATAAGAAAATCGTCCTCTACTGGTTCTGTATGCAGGGCTACGCCATGGTATTGGGCAGCTCTTTGAAGGAGCTGGTTGAACCCGATATTGTCCTCTGGGGGGGGGGGGGAGGCCTGGAGGGATAAATATCATCTTGTGGGGTGTAAGGGACATCTGGGACACTGTAATCATCCCAGGGGTCAGGGGAGCCAGTAGGGGTAGGGTCCCCAAGAGGTTGATCGTTCGCACCTCCCCCTGCATCGTCTGATGTGTTGTCATCATCATCATCATCTATTGGGGAGGTGATGGTGTGGTGGGAGAGGAGGAGGAGGGGGAGGAGGAGGAGGAAGAAGAGGAGAAGGAATCCTTAATGGAGAGGTGGCAAAGTCTCTCTTCTATGGTGGTGGACCAGGTGCAGGAATGTGTAGTGGTCTCTTCTTGATACTGAGCATTAAATGACCAGTCTTAGGATCCTATATTAGAGTCTTTTGGGTAGCATCTGGTCGAAACAGTTCGTCTGAGAGAGACAGATCTGTCGGTGCTGAGGGCTTGGGTGCCGTAAGTTTTTTGTGCGTCGCCTCGGTAGCGGTTCTAGGCTTGGAACCGTGTATTTTTTGAGTGTCTTTTTGAGTTGGAGCCGGGTGCTGTTTTTTCAGTTCCGAGGTCTTCGATTTGGAAGTGTCTGGGCCTTTCGGCGGGCGGCTTTTAGTCGGCTCCGAGGGTGTTGTCGGTGCCGAAGAACTGGTGCTAGCCTTCGACGCCGAGTGCTTCGATGTGGGAGCAGTGGTCAGCGTGAATGAGGTGGAAGACGCCTTTTTCTTCGGTGCCGGAGTTGACTTGTCGGTACCGAGGGTAGGCTGACTCGAGCCCGAGTCGCCAAAAGGCTTAGCAGGCTTCTTTACCGGGCATGAAGGCAGGGCATGGGAAGCAGTGTCTCGGCGTGCACCCGGGCCCGAAGGTGGAGGTGGTACCAAAGCCTTTTTCGACAGTGTCGAGGGGGTGGGTGGGTCGGGGTTGACGTCTGTACTCACGGCCCTTTGAGCTGGAGTGATGTCTTCGATGTCAGAATCGTCTGCTTCGGAGGCGCTGATGATGGCTTCCTCGACTCGACCCTGCTCCGGAACATCAACGCCCTCTTGAAAGATGTCGTCGGGGATCGAAGATGACGAGCGCGCCATTGTTCGTCGAGCTCGTCGGTCCCGGATGGTCTTTTTGGAGTGGAAGGATGCACAAGCTGGACAGTCTCTGGCCTCGTGCTCCGGTGAGAGGCAGAGGTTGCATAGCTCATGTAGGTCGGTGTGGGGAAACTTCGACCCACATCGAGGACACTTTTTAAATGGCGTCCTTTCCATGAGCCGGAGATGAGGCCCTGGTAGGCCCGAAGGCCTTCGTCTATGACCGGAATCGAAGACTTCGAGGTAAAGGCCGCGTGTGGTTGGAACGCAATCGAAAACAATACCGTCGAGATGGGAAGGATTGCGCATTGAAGAGAAACCGTTAACGGTTCCGAGCTGGAACGCGAGAACACATCCGAGCCCGATGGCAAAAAAAACAACCTGAGGATGGAGCTGATGCCCATGCGCACTATGATCCAAAGGAGGAGTCACATACCTCGTGACTAGAAAAGACTTTCCAAGACAAAAACAAGTGCAAACATCCGGGCCCAACACCAGATGGCGATCTATGCACAGTGTGTAATCTGCAGCTCATATGCCTCGAACACATATATTAATTATTTTCTCAGAGAAAAAAATATAAAGCAGGAAATGGAGAAGAAAAGGCAGCTCCCACCAACAACAGAGGGTAAATTTGCCGCCCCTGCAGCAGTTTGACATCCCAGTGCAATTTGTTGTCATATTTTTCCTCTGTCAAGAATTAGAATTGCTAAACACTTACAGTCCCTTATAAATTTACAATAATCGACTGTGACATGTTTTTCGTTCAGAAAAAGAAAAGTTTGATGAGTGGATATCTTAAATTAATCTCAGCTACTGGTAACTACACAAGTCGTATACGAGTCCATCATTTTTTCTTTGCCCAGTATGTGACGTCATAGAGAGACCAGCCATATGCAAATCCGACTTGGTCCTTCTCTAAAATAAACAGTCAATCTGAACTGCCCAAGTTAGGTCCTCTCTAGATGAGAGTATAAGCAGCCCACAATGGTTTCACCCTGAATGGGTCTCATCTCTAGGTTGCAGCCTGAGGCTAGAGGCACACAGAGCAAGATCTAGTCTAGGCATACTGTTAAGATTACAGGATCTCATGGGCGGACCACAAACCCTCCGATGGTACACGTTGCACTCCGCTCACACCAGGAATTACTTTGGAGTGCCCCAAGATATGCGCTAGAGACAGAGACAATGGCCTGAACGTGGTCTGCTCCCATCAGAAGCTCGCGATCGGCAGTCTGCTCCCATCAAATAATCTGAGGCATGCAATAGCGCACGATCGCCGTAACCATCACCGTGCTGAATTAGTTAGAAATTATACTGAACCACTAAAAGTCACTTAAACTGCGTTACAATTAGGTTACTCACAGTATCCATACATCTTCCATAGGGTCTCTTGAAAACAGTTCTGGTTTGAACTTGAGATGTTGAACGAGGCAGGGTTCAAATTTCTTCTTCTGAGGGGTGTTGGTGGACATCCTGCCTCTCACTTCTGAGGCTACAGGAAGCTTAAATCATCTACTTTATTCGTCCAACAAATAGCACAACTTGCTCAGCTCTTAGCCTTCAACCAACTACTGTTCACTTCCTGCCAGCGTTCTGTTATCGCCAGGATACAATCATGACTTCACTTTAAAAAAAAATTAAATGGTGGATGAATTACTTGATTTAACCTCTGCCATTGATAACTACTCAGGCTACATTCAATCCATTGCTTGTTTGGTCACTGTCACTGTCCAACTCAATGCAGAGATCAGCCATATACCGAACTGGCTTGCTTTTGCTCCAATAGGAACAGTTCCGTCTGAATTGTCAGGCTAGGTGCTCTCTAGAGAGGAACACAAGCACTTTCCAATCTGTTTCCGCCTGATATTGCCTCATCAGTGAGGTGCAGCCTGATTCAAACTGCCCAGGATCCACATCTTTGCATACTTGTCACACTTAGGGAGTCTCACACAATTGATGGACTGGATGCTTACTTAACCATAGGCATTACAAATTCTGCAGGACCACATTCTACTCCATTGCTTTTATGTCCACTATGTATATGGTATACTATGTACCCAGGGCATAGGTACCCCAGAGGCCTACCAGGGGCTGAAGCATGTATTATGCCACCCCTGGAAAGCCACCCAAAATGACACCATATTACTAGAAAGATTAATGTAGTTTGTGTAGCTTTTCTTCGTGATTCCTGCATTACCGAAAAGTGTAGAAAGTGTCAGGAAATATCTTCTAGAAAACAAAAAACCATGAAAGCAACAAATGAATTGCCAAGCTATAGCAGTTGGAAAGGGAAAAGTCTCCTTCTATGAGAAGTACTGCTCATTTGTTTCAGTCCTCCAAACCAGCAAGAAAGCCAGTGGTTCTGCCCTTTCCTCATACTTAAAAGGGATATTTTCTAAAAACGTCATGGTCCATCACAGTTTCATCACACTGTCATCACTCCTGTTCCATGTTGAGTGTGTCAGCATCTCATGTCTCTCAGTTATATTGGCTGATCTTTGGCTCCAAAAGACACACCTGTTACATTATTTTGATGAGTCACTGACACCATAGGTCTGCTACTGCAGCCTGAGTAAGGTGGTGCATGCACCCCTTACTGAGATATAGGTTCACTATATCTCACCATATACTGCACATACAAACCTATCAGTCACCCCTATGGCAGGCCTTATCAATCCTGAAGGCAGGGTGCTTGGTTATATGTGAAGGGGTGCCCAGACATGAGCTGAGCCCCTCTGCAGCCTTCGGAATCTCTTCTCCGGGGTTGTCAGTAGTGCAGCCTGACCATATACTCTTAAGTGCATTATAACCAAACGGTAAATGCTAACTTTGGACTGGCTGCACGGAAACATGTTGTGTTTGGTGTCAAACACCTTGGAATCATACCCCCACACCAGTAACTGGTGTGGGAGTATCATCCCACCCTTCTAGAGGGATAGACATGACAGCACTGGTATACTCGTTAGAAACTTAATAGAGCCCTGGCATCACAAAATGGATGCTGCAGCCACAGACACAGGTCTGGCCTCCTGCTGCTGACCGAAACTCCGGCAGGGGAGGCCTGGACAATAGGTTTCCTGTCATAGAGAGGTGTAACCACCTCCCAGACAGGCTTATGTGTATTGGGGCTGGGTGGGAGCACTCTCTGAGTGCTTTGAAGTCCTGCACTGGGGGCACATTTGGTGTCCCTGTGCATAGTCCAGCTCAAACCGGTTCAGGGGCTTCCAGCCCCTGCTCTGGCGCGAAACTGGACAAAGGAAATGGGTGTAGCCACCCCTCTTTCCAAACCCTCCCATAGGTGGGTCCCCAGAGTATGTCCAACCCCCTACCTTAGTATAAGTATGAGACCCCAGTCCTTAGGACTTTAGATTACCCTAGACGAATCTCTGAAGCTGAATCCTGGACCTTCGACGCTCTGCTCAAGATCAGAGGACTGAAGAAATCTCCCCTATTTGCCGGTCTGCATCATCGAAGCTCCCGCCAGACCCCGAATTATTTGTAGCCCAGGAAGAGGATTTTCAGACATCTTAGAGCCCGACCCGAGTCCCCAGCAAAGCTGAGACCCGCAGCCCTCGTGAGTAGCGTGGAACCGGAACTCCTGGTCACCGTGCACTTTTGCAAGTGCATTGACTTCTCGATGTCTCTTGAAGTCTTGCTTGGGCTAACTCGTAGCCTCCACCTCGAGCACTGAATCCACCGAAGATTATCGGCCTGGTCATTCCGAGTGACCCGTGGGCCGCCATTTTGTGTATCGTCTCGAGGTCCCTTCGCGATCTCTGGTCCGTTGACTGGTGGGTCCCTGAGGGGGTAACTTTGTATTTCCTTGGGCTTTCCTGGTTGTTCCAGACGTGCCCCGACTCCCTACCAAGTGGTGAGTCCCACAGACCTTGCTGGTCTGCACCGAAGCATCTTTCTCGTTTCTGCGTGGGTTGCTGTTGCCAAGGCTTGTTATGTCCAATCCGGGCACCGATGCTGTAGCACTCGACATCCTTCGTGGGACAGCTCGAATCCCGCTCCTGGTCATCCTCGACGCCTCCTGGTCCTCGTGGCTGAAGAGTCAAGCTTCACCTCTTTCACCTGAAATCACCCGACATCGGTGGGCTTCTGTCCATCGTCTTCCTGGTCACTGGCTAGTGACCCAGACTCTGTCCCCTCTGCTTTCAGGTTCTTCTCATCTTCGATCCAGGCTTGGATCTCTTCGGACACTTCGCATCTTCACGGCAGCAGCAGCACTTCTTCGCCAGCTCCCATTGAAATCGACGATGCGACCCGACACCAAAAGACACCTATGCACCCGGCTTCCCTGGGTGAGGCGACACGAGTGCTCCAGTGTGTCCGTGGGTGCTAGCCCTAGAACTTCCTCAGTCCAAAAGGGTTTGGTCCTGACTCATTTCTAAGTGTCCCTAATCTTTAAAAATCTAACCGCGACTTTCCCCATATAAGCTAACGGGAGCTCGCGGCTGTGTTCACACACTGCACACGGCCCTCGTGGGTCCCCTGTGTCACTACCTTGGGTGGTTCCTTGGGGTCCCAGTGATTCTACAGGCTCTAGGCCTTGTGCCTAGTTAAGTCCTGGTTCTTATACCACTATTTTAGTATATGGTTTGGCTCGCCTCTAGGGCCTGACGTGTATTTGTGCTATTTTACTGTGATTATTGAAGTGTAACTTATGTGTTTTGACCTCTAGCCTCATAAAGAGACTAGGAGGGTGTGTTTAGTAATAAATACATATATTTTATATATATACCTGGTGTGGATATCTTTCATTTAGTGACTCAAGAGATTATAGACTGGTTAAACAAGCTGCTTTACATTCCTTCAAGACTTAGACTGAAGGCTGCTCTCCATAGCTACCACTAGAATAACTTTCAATAAAGGTTGTCTTTACCCTATAACCAATAAGGGGTTGTTTGGACTGCTACAAGGTGCCCACTATAACTAGTGGACAGCATATATCAGGCCAACTTCTCATAAACAGCAAGTTCTTTTTCCAAATAAGCTTGATCAATTTGCCTTAAACACACTGCAGCTTCCATTTATAACACTTCCATATTTCATTATAGGTAGCACATATAAATCTTTTAGAATGCAGGGACTGATGACCTAAAAAGAAACCTTGCAAATCCATGCCTTCCAAAAGGAGAGGATGATGTTCTTTTACTGCCGACAAAGTAGAATGATGTAACCATTGCTGGCACAGTTTCCCTACAGAATAGGTGGTAATGATCTCTGAGTGTTGGGACAGGAAGTAACGAGGGTCAGGTCTACTAGCTTTAAAACCTGTGTAGAGTTAAAATAAAACGTGCATAGCAACTATTTGTGTCCGCTGGCCACAGTATCCGCCCGTTAGGACCCTAAAGTGTTGAGTTGTGTTTAGTATTTTGTACCAACCATTGATCTGTTCCTGAGTGTAATTTAATAAATGATGCCAATTTTCAAAGCGGGCAATTGAAGGACTTCTGGGCAAGATAATTTCTTTAATTTTAGCAAGACCCAAGCAAATGGTCTGCGGCACTGTCTTATTTAAGAAAATCATTTGTTTTGGAATCATGCAGGCTCAAAATAAAGTGTCTGTGCCAGGCACTTGCCAGTCTTTTGTTCCCCAAACAGATTTTAAATCAATTGTATCTTTCCAATAGTCATAGCCTGTTAAGGGGCAGTTGGGGAATAAATGAATCTTAATAAATCAATTTTGTCTGGTATTTTAATTGCGGGTGAAGGTTTAAAATAAAAGGACACTGGATCTAAAGGAATAAACCCAGAAAAATATGCAAATTTGTCGGTGTATGTTCTGGAGCTACACACTGGGAAAGTTGGGCAATGTTCCCATTGTGTAAAATTGTAAACTGTACGTGGAACTAGCTCTGTGTAAATAATGATGTGCTTAGTGCTGATAACAAAACATTTCTCCATAATTAGCAGAGTTTAGGTACAAATCTCTCCCTTTCAGATACAGTATAAATACAGTATAATATTCAAGCTCTGAGAGCATTGATGTAACTGTGCTTACATCCCAAACATCAGAAACATGTCCAGATGTAATTACTTCACCCATCGAAACCTTAAAAACTTAAGGAATCTGCAGTGTCTCTGTCGGACCAAAAATATCATATGGTCCCTTATCCCAAACAATTCCATCAAGCACTGGAAAAGCAGAAATGTTCACATGGGACAAGTCTCTTTGCACTTTGCATGAAGACGAATGAGGCTTTAATACCTCCACTACCAGTTCTGCAATAGAGCATTCTTGGAGATAATGTCCATTTATTAGAAAAAAGACAATCATATATCCAATCCAAAGAAGCAGAAAAATAGTGAGATGTCAATCCAAATGTAATGCCAAGGAGGGATCAGATAAATGCATTTTAACCAACGAAAAAAGTCACGTACACCATGTAGTGAAGTGTGGGAAGAGTCAGAAGAGAAGTCATCAGCATCGACAAAGTAACCAGAAGCAGTCTTGAAAAACAGGAGCCATAGCAGGCAGAAGAGAACTGGTAGACACCTCCAAATGTGGTTGATAATAAACAACTGTGTTGTTGGAAGTACCAGAAGAAGCAAGCTGTATACTCGCATCTGATGTATGGGTTGTATTTGCGGTGGTAATTGGAATCAACAATAGTTTATTCTCCACCCTCCCCATCCTGGGGGAAACGACAATATTGTCACTCAAAACTTATTGAGGAAGTTCCTGTAAGGCAGCGAAAAGGGTCCCAGTACTACAAAGGAGTGCTCGTGGCCTACTATGTAGTATTAGCCACTTGATGTAATTTGATCAGTGGAGACAAGTAGTTTGGCTTTACAACCAGCAAGCAGTGACAAAATCGCGGTCTTTGTACCTTGAATGCTGAGGACTGGCACCAGTGCATGGTATGATAAGCCAAATTCCTTCTTTACTGCAATCTTCTCTCGAACTAGATTCCCCAACTTTTGAAATCCAGCCAGATGGTGCGGTTTTCCTTCACTCCTTCAGTGGTGGACTTTTTAGAAAGGTCATTAGACTGCTCGTCCCTGCAGTCTTGTAATTCCTGTAATACAGTAAAACATTACTTGATGTCTATAGGTGTATCTGCTGCCACTGCACCAGGACAGTCAAAATCTGGAACATACATCTAGATGCTGAACAAGACCTCGTATGGGGTTCAGTCACCCAAAGATCACCTAGGCAGATTATTTAATGCTCTTTGGATGCCATACAAGGGATGGATCCAACTGTGTCTGAACCTAATACTTTAGCTGTGAAGGATTGCTTTAAGTCACGGTTTTTCATCTCTACTATCAAATTTCCCCCTGTATGATAGGTTGACAAATAATGCACCGCCATACCCAGGGTTCCCATTGTGTTTTTGCAATAGTGAAATTGTTCCCGCCATACCAGCATGGGCAGATGCTACACTCTCATTGTCAGCTATGATTAATTCTAGCCTGCAGTCCTAGTTGAGAATCACATGATCACCCACCCCACGGAACCCACCCCACGGATGGTAGTAAAGGGAATGTTTTCGGTATTTAAATGGTAGGAATATTTTGCTGAATATTTTTCTGGTAAAGGACTGTCGTTGCACGAAGCATTGACGGCAGCCATGATATCTTCATCTACCCCTGTGTGAGAATGACTAATCACAGCTACAGTTACAGTCTAGAACTGTGGATTTGGCAGCTCATCAAGCAACGAATTTCCTACAACGTATATTCCAACTTGTTGGTGACTTAATGTGTTTTTCACATGAGCCCGTGGCAAACTGTCTTTAAGTTGTGCCACCTCTTCCCAAAGCAGTTTGTGCGTTATAGTATTACCCTTTAAGTCTCTGAATACATTCAGGCACCAGTAATGTAAGTTTTTATTGAAAGACTGGACACAGTAATACCAATCACACACTATGAGTGGGAATTCAGGATCTGTATTCTCTAGTGCCAGAATCAATGCTTTAGTTCAGCCAGTTGTACAGTACAAACCCCTAGGGATTGTGTGAAAGTTTTTTGAGGATGGAACTTTCCATCCAACATGACACTGCGTACCACGGCGCAAGCAGCTGAATTTTGGGGTTTGGTGCCTATAGAAGAGGTGAAATGAAGTGTAAGAGATTTATAAAGCGCACCAAATTCCCGTAGGTGTCAAGGCGCTAATGGGGTTAGGTCAATGGAGGGAAAAGTAGCAGAACTAAGGATACAGAGATCACATGGACCCAAACCTCCATTAAAGAGTGAAGCACCAGGTTTTTATGGACTTTCGGAAAGTATTGTGGGCCTGAAGGCCAGTAATGGAGCATGGGAGAGTATTCCAGAGCTTGGACGCAGTCACTAAGAAATCCCTGCGACCCTGCCTTGTCTTGCGAAATTTAGAAATGATTATATAATTATAGTTGTTAGATCGGAGCAGTGTAGAAGGAACATATCATCGGAACATGTAATTAACCTCTGTAGGTCTGGTGTTCTTCAGTGCCTTGTGCACAATAGACAAGTCTTTAAAGACAATGCGTTTGTTCACAGGTAGCCAATGGAACTTGAATATCCCAGCCGAGACAGGGCGATATTTGGGGATATCAAGGACCAGTCTTGCTGCAGCACTTTGAGCCAGCTGCGGCTTGGCTACTACAGTCTTATTGGCATCCAAATATAGTACATTGCAGTAGTCTAGCCTAGAGGAAATCAACCACTTGCTGACATGCTAAAAGGGAATGTAAGGAAACACCTTCCTAATAGCCTCATCATCCAGAAACAGGTTGAAGCCATGCGATTGATCTTGTGGTCAAATGACAGGTTTTTATCGACCAGAACTCTGAGATTTTTAGTGGAGTCTGTGGGGGTGGATAGAGTGCTCACCATGTCTTTCCACAAGGATTTGGTCCAAATGGGAGGGTGACTACCGAAGTTCAAGATCTCCTTCTTGTCTCCGCTGGGTCTGAGATAGTTTTATCCCATCAAGGTGGCCACTACTTGAATGCAGTTTTTAAAGTTAGCATCAGTCGCCTCCCAATTTCCACTGATTGACACAATTATTTGCCTGGCATCTGCATAGCTTGTAGCCTAAAGGACCTAATGAGCTTAGTCAGTGGGGAGAGGAAAAGATTGAATAATGTAAGGCTGAAAGCGGAACCCTGGGGAACCCAAAATGGTAAGGTGAGGGACTCAGAGCAGAATTGACCCCAGGTTACCGTTGTGACCTATCACTCGGGCAGGGTGTTAAGAGCTTCAAAGCGAACTCTTTGACCACCAAGTCCTGCAGCCGACCCACTAGCAGAGTTGGAGAGATGGTGTCGAAGGCTGCAGACAGATTTAAAAGGATCAGAACCTGACCTGCATCAACCATGGTTCTGATGTCACTCACTCCAGACAGCAATGCATTTTTGGTCCCATGGTTACTCCTTTATCCAAACTGAGAGGCATTAAGCAGATCTTGTTGTTCCAAATAAGCCATAAACTGGGAATTCTGGTGCTTCTCTAGGATTTTAGAAGGGGTAAGCAGCAAGGAAATAGATTAATAATTTCGTAACTCAGTAGGGTCCAGATTTGTTTATTAATGTAAAGTCTTAGCCACTTTTTTCCACAATGTCCTGATGTTATGGCTTTATTCAGGGTAGCTGTAAGATGTAAGGCTATGGTATTGGCTCCAAGCTGTAGAATTGTGGGGTGCAGGATTCAGAAGGAGAGCCACATTTCATGCCAAGAAGATAAGACTCCACCTGTTCAGGGTAAGGAGAGAACAGCAGGAGAGGGGTGCTACCCGGCTCCCTCTGAATGTCATAATCTCTGATAGGCTTGCCTTGGGAGGGATATCCTTTTGGAAAGGAGTAAGAGGCTCTGAATTAAGACAATCAAGTGTGTTA
This sequence comes from Triturus cristatus, assembly GCF_964204655.1. Lineage (NCBI taxonomy): Eukaryota > Metazoa > Chordata > Amphibia > Caudata > Salamandridae > Triturus > Triturus cristatus. The sequence goes on along the minus strand of NC_140586.1, from coordinate 78,122,569 downwards.
TAAATCTTCGTGATTATAGTCAGAAGTCAGCTCATCATTTGATTATAGAAGTCCTGAGAGCCCTGTAGGCTGGGGGGAGCTGAGGGTACAGAAAACAAGTTAACTTGCTTGAAGAGGTCTCTAGAGGTTTTGGAAGTTTCCAAATTATTGGTTCAATAGAGAGTCTTCTCTTCCTTAACGTCCGCCAAAGAAGACTTATATAAGGCCCTTTCTTGCAGATCATAATCTTTATACCAGGCTTGTTCATGATGATGACAGGCCTGCTTTAAGACTCTGAGTCTCTCTGAAGACCATAAGGAGGCAGTAGTCTTTCTCCGCATAAAGATAGCCTTAATAGGTGCCACCATATTAATGGCTGAAATGAGCAAAGAGGAGAACTCAGCTGCTGCTAACTTTGAGTCCTCATGATCGGGCCAGTTACAGTTGTTCAGAGCATGATAAAAGGCTTCTTCAGTAAGCCTATTCCAATTTCTTTTAGATGTTATGTTGCTCCCACAGTTAGAAGTCTTTTGAGTATGGAACCAGGATAAAGAAAAGGGAACAGCATAATGGTCAAACCAGATAAGGGGTAATGCATCAGAGACCTTAAGGTGAGAGTCACTGTAGAAGATGCCATCCAATGTATGGCCCACTCCATAAGTTGGAGTGCTGACAAGCTGTAGAAAGAATGTCCTTTAAAGCCAGGGATTCTTTGAACATGTATTTTTCCAAATGGAAATTAAAGTCAGCCAGGATAGAGATGTTATGCTTTCCTAGGTACGGTTCCATTAGGTGTGCAAAGTTTGTTATAAAGGCAGACCTGGGTCCAGGCAATCTGTAGACAAGGACACCATCAAGCAAGCTGGTAGGCAGGATTTTTATAGAGAAAAAGAGAGCTTCACAGAGGTCTGAGAACTGAAAGGGTAAAGGAAGTGTACTTGATTTGATATATAACTACCAACACTCCCCTGCTCTCCGGTCCTCTCATGTTTGATAATTGTGTAGCCTAGGGGGATGGCATCAACCAGGCCAGGACCGAATAACTCCCTAGTCCAGGTCTCTGTTACAAAGACCCAGTCAGGCTCATGTGTAACAATACATTTCCCAAACTCCACTATATTTTCAAGCAGGGATCTAGCATTCATTAGGAATCCTAAGTAGTTGGCCATTCTGGTTGCAGTCACTTCCTCAAGAAGAGGAGACATTGAATGTTGAGAGGTGCAGAAACTGTACTTGTAGGTACCAGGTGAACAACCTTGAATCCACATTCCGAGCTGCTACTTTCATAATTGTGATAAAGTTAATCGAATCCAATTGAAGAGAGACATTCAGCAAATTTACCCTTTTTTCACCAGTTTAAAAGCTGCTCTCTGGAAAAAACTAGGTCCGAGGCCTTTTCCCGCGGAAATTGCCAGGGTTTCTGGCGCAAGGCGCAGTCCATGCACAGATGGGAGCAGAGTGGCTTGCTTTCAGCAAGCATACTGCATGCATTCACTGTGCGTCCGTGTCCCCATCTAAATTTATGGGTGTGGCCCAAAGGAAAACACAAATCTAGATCTCTAACCTGTGCTGGGAGGGGTAGTCCCGGAAGTGGGTAACTGCTTCGATTCCCTCTGCTCAGTCGGCAACAGGATATGCCGTGGCGGTACAGGAAAGGAGCAAAGAGCAAAAGGAGCTTCCGGGGAGAAGCCAGCCGTGCTGGGCTGTGCTGAACTATCAGTGTATATGATGTGTTTGTATTTATCAAGAGGCAAAATGTTACTGGGCATGGGGTATTTATGTTAATATTGGAGAAATTCTTGAGTTTGTAAACTAGGGTCAAAGACATATTCTATGTTAGTAGCTATCAGGGAAGTGCCCCATTGTATCCATCTAGGATGTAAGGCTTTCGTATTAGTAACACTAGCCTTTGTACCACTCTCTAAGGCTGGGACAGGAGTAAGACAATCATTTGTTTCCCTTGGGCCAATGGTCTATCTGAACAGCAGTTAATATTTTTTCTGTGGATGCAAAACGCATCTCAGCATGTGAATATAGATGCAATTTATATGCAATCAGCACTGTGTCACCCTCATTGAAAGGGATATATGTAAAGCCTATGGCACCCGCAATTATTCGGTTCGCCAAGTTTATTTTATTGACACATGTATGTTGGTGTCTGGATGCAAGCATGTCAGTCAGTAGTGATTTGAGTGTTTGCGTACATTCTGATGTCCAATGTGTACTGGAAAAATCAAGGCATATTAAATCATATAAGGATTTAATGCGTAGTGCATAATCTGGTACATATGCGCAGTCAGTGTTGAAAATTCCTAACTAGGATTGCAATTTTTTTAATGTGTTTGGTGGTTGCAAAAGAACACATTTCGCTAAAAATGAGGTGCCAGGCTCTGACCATCATTTGATACCTCGTATCCTAAGAATAGGACACTGAGAAAAGCAATTTTTGTTTTCTTAAAATTGAATTTGTAGCCATTCTCAGCAAATCCCAATACAATGCGATCTACTCTGGCTAAGGGTGTATTTAAGTTTTCATGCATTAGATATATATCATCAGTATAGCACAATGCTTCTGCATCAATATTATGTCAAATTGACGTTATTCGGGCAGCAAACAATCCAGGACTGTTCCTATACTCTTGAAGGAGTCGGCAAAAGCAACTTTGAGAGAATCGGATCCTTTCAAATCTCTGCTTTCAGGCGCTATGTTTTGGCAGAAAAAAACAGTGGAAATACCCAAGGTTGTTCAATATTTTTTACAAACAATATTTCCATTAGAGCCGTACTGTGTGAATTTTGTATTGCAAATTTGCTTGTATGACTGTTTTAATGTCATTATCTAGGACTATGAGGTAGGAGTGATCTGGTTTGGATGTATGACGTTACAACGCATGCTATTACAACGCATACCTTTACATCGCATTTTTTACAACGCAAGTACTATTACAACGCATTACTTTACAACGAATTCTGTTACAACGCAAAACCTATTACAATACTGAAAAGTGCTGTTATAACGAAGTATATTACAACGCATACCTTTACAACGCGATTTATTTTTTTTTTTTAATAAAAAGTACAATAAAATCTGGCACGGGATGCAGGGAAATTAGGGGTTTTAGGGTGGGGAAGTGTATTAAAACGAGGAGAAGAACTGTACGTAAATCGACCAAAATGCAGTAACAAATTAATACTCGGGTATTAAAATTAATACTCGAGTATTAAAATCAATACTCAAAATGCCCCATAAAAATCCGTTTTAAGACAATAGTAAGTTTTTAAATAATAAGGAAAAAATAATTTACAGTACATACACATTTTTAACATGAAAAGATCGCAAACTAAGTAAACTAACGAACACATAACACACATGCACATAGGCGCCATTTTAACCATCTCACTTATAAAACTTGTCCTACCACAGTTTCTATGTAAACAATACCAAAAGACATGTTCCAAAATGGATGCCAAAACGGGGCAAATGAATGAAAAAAATATTTCTTTAAAAGCATTTTTAAAATATCATTTTCCACAGTAAACCAAAGTATTAAAAAAAACACAACGAACGCAGTTTTTAAAAAAATTAATAGTGACACACAGTAAAACTTATAAATACAAGTGAGACACCATTTTGCACTCAGTTGATTATCAACTAGCAGAGAGAGCAGACGTAATAAGCTGACCCTCTGTCACCTGCACTGCGACCTCCTCAGAGAGAGCACGGAATTCACAACAGAGCAACTACTAGTAAGTTAATAATATATATGTAAACGATAATTTTTAGAAAAATATATTTTCATAAACCACAAAAAATATTTTTACACTTAATAATAAAAACTTAAGAAATGAAATGTTTCCAATATATTATCAATAAAATAAAACACAAAATTAAAACAAGTAATTTATTTCCCTCAACCAGAAAAACGGAAGATTTAAACATTCCACAGCAGCTGAACCTATTTGGACATCCCCACCACGTAAACGACTGACAAACTCAATTGTTTAGGTAAATGTTATTTTTGTGTCATGGTTTTACTTGTAAAATTTATTTGTAAAAATTTCATAAAGTCATGTATGCCAATGGTGTTTTTTTTTAATACTCAATCACACCGCATAAAAAACAAATTTTTCTTTTTATAACCAACGTTGACAAAGGAACATTTTTTTTTTTTTTTCACTCCAACAGTGAACATCTTTTCCCAAAAACCTTTTAACCTCCAGCAAACATCAGGATAAAGGCACGATAACAAAAAACCTACTAGAAAAGGTATATTTTCTTTTCCATTTTATTATAACGATACATTAATAATCCTTTCCTTTGCAATTATTCCTCCTGTACCGTTCTTTATTTTGAAAACTAATGGATAGTTTTGAGAAACAATATTCAATTTCTTCTGTAGGAAAGAGCACCATCAGTGTTATTTTTGTGTAGGGTAGGGGTACATATCTCTATTTCTACTACAGTAATGTGTTTTAATTAGGACAGTATCATATATTACTAGTTAAATTGTATGTCTGTTAAATTTTAAAGATACTCAAGTACTACATTTCTACCCACCGTTAATTATCTTTTTATCGCCTTTTTTCCAGAACAGAAAAGATTTTTTTTCTCAAAAGTAAAATTTTGAGCCAACAAAGAAAAACATCCTCTACCACCTCATCCACAAAAGCGAATTCTCAAAAACAAGGTATTTTTTTAACAGCACGGATTCTTTACCTTCAAAATATTTGACTAACTATCACATAGCTAAATTTCAAAGAAATAATCAATGTAATTATGATTACATTTTCAAATTTTAGAATTATATTTCATGTCTAAAGAATGGTTTTTCCTTACGGAAATAGTTATGTGCAGCAACTTATATCACATGTGCAATTTTTGTGGAATAATTTTCCTAAACACATTTCTCAACATCGGTCAGTTTTCCAATTTTTTCCTTTTTTCACTTTTCCAGACATTTATTTATCCATTCCCCATCAAATCACCTCAAAAGTGTCTACACAAACCGACTCACCAATACCACTGAACAACAGTCTGCCAGAAAACCAAATCGGAAAAAAAGGTAATTTAGGCCAACATTGTAAGCTGCAACAATTTTTAAAATGTACCATGCTGTAGAGGTAACAATTTTCTTTTCCAAAATCTTGAAGGTGCATCAGTAGGGAAAGCGTTGGATAGTGTAGGGGTATTAATTTACTATTCTAACTCCATGAAGGTGCAGCAGTAGGGTAAGTGTTGGGTAGTGTAGGGGTATTAATTTACTATTCTAACTCCATGAAGGTGCTGCAGTAGGGAAAGTGTGGGATAGTGTAGGGGTAACAATTTACTATTCTATCTCCAGGAAGGTGCTGCAGTAGGGAAAGTGTTGGATAGTGTAGGGGTATCAATTCACTATTCTAACTCCAGGAAGGTGCAGCAGTAGAGAAATTGTTGGATATTGTAGGGGTATTAATTTACTATTCTAACTCCAGGAAGGTGCATCAGTAGGGAAAGTGTGGGATAGTGTAGGGGTATCAATTTACTATTCTAACACCAGGAAGGTGCTGCAGTAGGGAAAGTGTTGGATAGTGTAGGGGTAACAATTTACTATTCTAACTCCATGAAGGTGCATCAGTAGGGAAAGTGTGGGATAGTGTAGGGGTAACAATTTACTATTTATACTCCAGGAAGGTGCTGCAGTAGGGGAAGTGTTGGATAGTGTAGGGGTATTAATTTACTATTCTAACTCCAGGAAGGTGCAGCAGTAGGGTAAGTGTTGGATAGTGTAGGGGTATTAATTTACTATTCTAACTCCAGGAAGGTGCTGCAGTAGGGAAAGTGTTGGATAGTGTAGGGGTAACAATTTACTATTCTAACTCCATGAAGGTGCTGCAGTAGGGAAAGTGTTGGATAGTGTAGGGGTAACAATTTACTATTCTAACTCCAGGAAGGTGCATCAGTAGGGAAAGTGTGGGATAGTGTAGGGGTAACAATTTACTATTTATACTCCAGGAAGGTGCTGCAGTAGGGAAAGTGTTGGATAGTGTAGGGGTATTAATTTACTATTCTAACTCCAGGAAGGTGCATCAGTAGGGAAAGTGTTGGATAGTATAGGGGTAACAATTTATTATTCTAACTCCAGGAAGGTGCATCAGAAGGGAAAGTGTTGGATAGTGTAGGGGTAACAATTTACTATTCTAACTCCAGGAAGGTGCATCAGTAGGGAAAGTGTGGGATAGTGTAGGGGTATCAATTTACTATTCTAACTCCAGGAAGGTGCTGCAGTAGGGAAAGTGTTGGATAGTGTAGGGGTAACAATTTACTATTCTAACTCCAGGAAGGTGCATCAGAAGGGAAAGTGTGGGATAGTGTAGGGGTAACAATTTACAATTCTAACTCCAGGAAGGTGCTGCAGTAGGGAAAGTGTTGGATAGTGTAGGGGTTACAATTTACTATTCTAACTCCAGGAAGGTGCATCAGTAGGGAAAGTGTGGGATAGTGTAGGGGTAACAATTTACTATTCTAACTCCATGAAGGTGCTGCAGTAGGGAAAGTGTTGGATAGTGTAGGGGTAACAATTTAGTATTCTAACTCCATGAAGGTGCATCAGTAGGGAAAGTGTGGGATAGTGTAGGGGTTAACAATTTACTATTCTAACTCCAGGAAGGTGCTGCAGTAGGGAAAGTGTTGGATAGTGTAGGGGTATTAATTTACTATTCTAACTCCAGGAAGGTGCATCAGTAGGGAAAGTGTTGGATAGTGTAGGGGTATCAATTTACTATTCTAACTCCAGGAAGGTGCATCAGTAGGGAAAGTGTTGGATAGTATAGGGGTAACAATTTATTATTCTAACTCCAGGAAGGTGCATCAGAAGGGAAAGTGTTGGATAGTGTAGGGGTATCAATTTACTATTCTAACTCCAGGAAGGTGCATCAGTAGGGAAAGTGTTGGATAGTATAGGGGTAACAATTTATTATTCTAACTCCAGGAAGGTGCATCAGAAGGGAAAGTGTTGGATAGTGTAGGGGTAACAATTTACTATTCTAACTCCAGGAAGGTGCATCAGTAGGGAAAGTGTGGGATAGTGTAGGGGTATCAATTTACTATTCTAACTCCAGGAAGGTGCTGCAGTAGGGAAAGTGTTGGATAGTGTAGGGGTAACAATTTACTATTCTAACTCCAGGAAGGTGCATCAGAAGGGAAAGTGTGGGATAGTGTAGGGGTAACAATTTACAATTCTAACTCCAGGAAGGTGCTGCAGTAGGGAAAGTGTGGGATAGTGTAGGGGTATCAATTTACTATTCTAACTCCAGGAAGGTGCATCAGTAGGGAAAGTGTGGGATAGTGTAGGGGTAACAATTTACTATTCTAACTCCAGGAAGGTGCATCAGTAGGGAAAGTGTTGGATAGTGTAGGGGTAACAATTTGCTATTCTTACTCCATAAAGATGCATCAGTAGGCAAAAGAAAGGATTGAGTACATGTTATGTTTTGTATACAAATTTTTATAAATATCAAGCTAAATGTTTTATCTTTTCTCCTTTTTTCAGATAATGTCTAGCCTTGGAGCAGCCAACTTCATTAAATCCAGGAAGGGCAAAAATCTTTTAAACCATGGTGGATACATATATAGTAAGGAAAGAATAAGTTTAACTAGAAATCATTGGAGGTGCGTGCAATACTACACTACCCATTGCAGTGGCAGAGCGGTTACTGTTGATAATTTGGTTGTGAAAACCACAGAACATAACCACTCTGCCTCTGCAATGGATGTAGAAATCAGAGAGACAATTAATGAGATGAAAGCTATTGCAAGCACCTCTAATGATTCTACAGGATCCATTTTAAGGGAGGTTGCACAGCATGTCCCCAGTCATGTTGCTAGCAACATGCCTATAATACCCAATTTGAGAAGAATTATTCAGAGACAAAAGCAGGCAAGTAATATTCAATTGTCTACACCACATACATTCTCTGACATTAGAATTCCTCATGATCTTTCTATTTCTTTTTCTGATGAACCTTTCCTTCTGCATGACAACGAAAACCCTCAGAAACGTATTTTAATTTTTAGTACCCCCCGTAACCTTGCTAAGTTAGAAAGTAGTGAAATTTGGATGATGGATGGGACGTTTAAAAGTACACCCCATCCTTTCACTCAAATTTACACTATACATGCTAAGATTAACAATAGTGTAATTCCCTTAGTGTATAGTTTGCTACCTGATAAGACTTCTGCAACATACACTGAACTTTTATCAGTGATTAAAAGCAAAACATCTGCAAGTCCTCGAAAAATAATAATCGATTTCGAATTGAGCATGATCAATGTGATCACCAAAACGTACACGGATACCCAAATTCAGGGATGTTTCTTCCATTTTTCGCAGGCATTTTGGCGTAAACTACAAAAAACATCCCTAGTTGCAGAATATTCTCGGGATAGCAAATTACAGTTTGAACTAAAAAAATTAACTGCACTTTGTTTTGTTCCTCCCGAAAGTGTGGACGAGTACTACACTGCAATTATAGAATCTGTTTATTATACGAGTAACGAGGAAAAATTGGCACCCATTCTAAATTATTTTGAGGACACATGGATTGGACACCTAAGCAGATCGGGTCGCAGGAGGAAGCCACGATTCCATGTGGAGTGGTGGAACTGCTACACGAGTTGTTTAGAGGGAGAGGCCAAAACAAACAATGCCATTGAGGGGTGGCATAACTCCTTCAATCATACAATTGGAAAACCACATCCTAACTTCTACTCATTTTTGGAAACTTTGAAGAAGGAGCAAAGTTTCCAAGAAATGAGAATAGCACAAACACTCGCAGGTAGTCTAAACCCACGAGTAACAGTCAAAACAAGGGAAATGTCTGAGAGACTATTGGCAATTCTACAACAGTTTTCGTTGTGTGTGGCTATAGACTACCTCGAAAATCTTTCTAACATTCTTTCTTTTTAAAACAATAAATTTGCTTACTTTCCTGCTTTGCTAAAAATTATAGTAATTACAATGATTCAATTGGCATACAACTATTTTTTTTAAAAAATATTTTTCAAATTAACAAGTCGGGTTTTTTTCATTTTTTCAAACAAATCTTCATTTCATCAAAAATAAACCAATGCTGAAATTTACTGTTCCTTAGTATTCGAACCATTTATCATTATCGGTACGCCATTTTTCTAAATTTCGAAAAAATCCTACTTTATTTCCGTCAAAACCAATCATCAAAACTCAATCCGAACTATAAAATAGAAATGAAACCATATTCCTTAATACACATTGCATCCGAATTTTCATTTGTATTTCAATTATAAATTTACAAAATATTAAAGTACGCACAATTTTTGTACAAAGAAATGAAGATCGACAGTACTTCTTTATCTTCGGAAACAAAGAAATCAACTGTCTGATCCGTAACTTTTTATTTAGAAAGAGTTACATACTTTTTTAAAATAACTAACTTACTTTCAGCGACCCGACATAGGCATGTATTAATAACATTAATGTGGACATGTTTAACAACTTTTAAAACATCTATTAGTTTTCCAGCAACCTCCCCTTATTCTTTCCTTACTATATATGTATCCCTTAAAAAGGTTTAATCTATAATATCAACAGAAAATATTTCCTACCTGGACGCAGATCAGCTTCCTGCTGCTTCCTCCTCCGATGCTCTGCAAAATGGCGTATTACGTCGACGCACACGTCCTTACGTCATCGCGTGCTTCTCTATTTATGGCGGACTACTTTTTAACATTCAACTGTAAATAAATGTTAATATATGTAAATGAAATATGTATATTTTGTTTTAAATATAAAACTTATTTTTAAAAATTCATGAAAAATATGTTTATTTTTTTCATATTTTACTAATCAAATAAAATTGTGAAATAAATAATTGTTTCCTATCATTATTTTTAATTAAATGTTTAAATCTCCAATATTGTAATTTAATAAATGTATAATTACATAATATGTTCCTTACCTTGGCTCTATTGTCTTTTCCTTTCTAAACTTCCTCTTACTTCACTTTCTGTACCTTCTTTTCTTGTTCCGCGGGCTGTATATGCAGAGGCTGCCAAAATAAATAAAGGACAAACACGCTCATAGACTTCAATGGAAAACCGTGGGAAATAAATTCAAAAAGTAAGTTATAATTGTTATTTCTGATTTCTAAATTTTAAAAATGTAAAATTAGTATAATTATTACTGTAAAATTTTTTTAATGTTGATATTAATCTTTTAAATATATTATTTATTTATTTATATAATTAATTAATCAATAATACACTTCCATTTATTTATAAAAGGACACTTTTTTTTATACATATAAATACTCTTGTCTTTTCATATGTGATAAAAATACTCTAGTTTTTAAAAATAGGTACTCAATCATTTTTCTATATATTTAAATATTATATACTCTTTAATGTCTATTTAAACTTATTTTTAAGTAGATAAATACTCAACATTTAAAATAAGTTTTTATTAAGTATCTATTATTTTATTTTAAAAACACTAAACTAAATGTTCAAGTATTAAATTTTAAAAAACTCAAGTATTAAACATTTCTACATAATAAAATACACATGCTTTAAAATTTTGATTATCTACTCACTTATTTGAAACTACTATAGAAACTAAAAATACTAAAGTATTATTTTATCACCAAACAAACCAAACTTTTCTTCTAGTCACAATACTCAAGTATTATTATTTTTATATACTACTCACTTATTACAAATAAATATTGCATTTTTTTAAATTATTTTAATACTCAAGTATTTATTTTACTGCTAACCAACCAAACATTTCTACCAGAAAAAATAAACAAGTATTAATATTTTTATTAACTACTGCCCTTTTTTTAATTAGAATTGCTATATTAAAAAAAAAAAAACTCAAGTATTAATTTTAATGCTACCCAAGTAATAATATTTAGAAAAACAAACAAGATAAATATTTTGCAAAAAAAAATGCGTTGTAATAGTATATGCGTTGTAAAAGTACTTACAATATAACATCTTGCGTTGTAAACACATGCATTGTAAAAACATGCGTTGTAAAAGCATTTCCACTAAATGCGTTGTAAAGGTATATGCGTTGTAAAGGTACTTACCATATAATGGAACGCGTTGTAAAAGCATGCGTTGTAAAAGTTTTAGCGTTGTAAAAAAAGCGTTGTAATAGCACAGCGTTGTAAAAGTTGCGTTGTAAAGGTAGTTCCCCATCTGGTTTAGCTACCGGAAATAAGGGATTAGTCATAGGAGATATGCAGGGTTCAGTAATTCCCTGGAACTCGAGTTGTGAGAGAATTTTTGTCACAGGAGCTTTCGCTTCATGTTTAATTGGGTATTGTGGTTAGACTTGTGGGATGGACCTTTGGTTATGATGTGATAAGGTAACTCCTTATCCCAGCCAACAGAGTTGTGGCATGATGCCGGGGTTTGTGCAAGAGCCCATTCTGCAGCATACGCTTGCTTAACCTCTTCGGGGAAGAGCACTGAAAAAGATGGTACTATTACGTCCTCTCCTTATTGGGCTTTTTTACGAACTGTAGTGGGCAATCGACCTCTGCTAACAGAATGTCATAACTAAGTGTTAATTTTTCCCAGAAAATGATCCTAATGGTCCGCTGTATGTCACCTTCAATTTGTATGTTTACTCTGTAAAATAAATCTGGAGGGCAGACACGTTAATCTGGGGGTTTTGACTTCTATCATGTTGTCAGCTGCTTTCACATCCAGAAACTCTTTAAGATTCTGGTGACCTATTGTGACCTCTGCAACGCTATCTAGCAGAGTCACTGCCCACATCTTGTTCTGAAGGGGAGTTATCAATATTTGTGGCATATTTTGCAGAAGTTCCCGCAACCTTCATTTTCTTGAATTGGGTGTTTGTTTTGAAACTTTCTCTTCCTTTTTTGTGCGGATGTCGGACGAGCGTTATAAGTCCTTTATTAGTTTCACTTACTCTTCTGTTCTAGGCTCTGACCTCCCACCTTTCTCTGATTGTTTGTCCGATAAATCCTGAAAGTAACAAGAAGTACGTGTATAACTGTACTGATACCTATCAGGCTGTTTAATTGTATCACGGTTACACAAATGGTAGTATCTATCAGAGGTCTCCGGGTGCGGAGGTACCCCCCATGATTTTTTTTTGTTTTATCCCAGCGTTTTTAGGAAGATTCCGATGCTTGCTTGGTACTGTCCTTTCTAGAACTACCCTTAAGCTGTGGCTTATTTGATCTGGCCCCCATATTATCTCAATTTAAAGATGTATAGGTGTCCGCAATAATTTTTGGTTGGTAACTCGCACTCCATGTATATTGTTGCGACCTGCGCGGGACGCTGGCATATTGCCATTGCTGCTGCTTTTCTTTTAATGTTGCTTAATATAATTGAGGATACTATAGCGAAATTACCAATTAATTTCATCTCAAAATCCAGGGCAGGGGCCACCCTGTATTCATTTTGAAACAGTTTTAGCACTTCAGGCAAAACCGCTAGTGATGGTATACCATGAGTTATGGTATATATGCAAGAAAAACTGCATCCCATGTGGCACAGTCATCAATGGTGGGAGCCATTCCAAACAGCAAATATATTGAGAGAATTCTACGTATATAATGGGATCCCGTATGGGGAAACACTATTTCAAGCTGATATGTATTTTGTGCAAATAAGAATGCAATTCCCTCCCGTCTGGTGGGACTCTTACCCATTATAGCATTAATAGTTACGGAACTAATCACAGTTAACTGTGGCTGGACAGCTTAAATAGCCCTTGCTGGGGGAGTCGTTAGTGTACGCATATCACACTGTGTTAGGTGTCTGTATAGTCTAACTAGACCAGTATAGATAGCACGTAAATCACCTGCATTAAGTGGTGCTAAATTTGGGTATGGTGTGTAGCTGGTTAGTGCTGGCCATGTAGCCCTGTCATTGCTGAGGGAACCCAGTCTGATGTTGTTTAATGTATGTGGTAGGGTGTTCTCTGCAATGTTAATTTTGATGATAAGTACTGACTGACATCATCAAATGGAAATGCTACATTAATGACATCCTGTTTTTTTGGGGAGGCACAGAAGAAAGATGCCTAGAATTCCATCTCTGAATTAACTTGATGGATCCATACCAGAACTTCACCCCTTCTAAATCCAAGGAGGAAATCCCTCTCCTTGCCCTTCTTCGTTCCTTGGATCATGGAGTACTCAAAACTAGAACCTTCAGGAAAAAGACCGACTGCAATAGCCTCCTCCCCTTCAATAGCCATCATCCAAAAGCTGTATGTGAAAATGTACCCTTCAGACAATTTTTGTGCTTAAGGAGGAACTGCAGTAACCTGACTGATTACGACCGACAAGCTGATGATTTGAGCAAAAACCTCAAGGCCAGACACTATCCCACCAAAGTAATCAGAAATGCGAATAAGAGAGCACGCAACAACCACCGCAAAGCCTTATTTGAAACCTTTCCCAAACCCAAAGATGAGACCATGACATGTGTAACAACTTTTACCCCAATGTCTAATAAAATTAAGAACATCATCTTAAAACATTGGACGATTGTCAACACAGGGTTGCTGAACTTGGAACGCCCTGGATTGGCCTTCCAGAGAACACAAAAACTCAGGGACATAGAAGACTACGCCGCTAGACAGCGACACAACAAACCACATTATGGAACTTACCAGCCGTGAAAGGTCACTACCCATGCTGTAGTTGCAGTGCCTGTGCCTCCACACGTCACACAAAAAACTTAGAGATAGGCAATTTCAGATGGACACAGAAACAACACACAAACTGTACTACGAAAAACGGTGTTTATCTCATTACGTGTCTGTGCAACCTACACTATGTAGGCATTACCGCAAGACCAATCAAGCCAGGATCAGTGAGCACAAAAACAATATTCCCTGTGGCCGCAGTGCTACAAAAATGTGCAACCACTATATTGAACAGACCACTGACGACTTGACATGGACTATTTTGGAGGCCAATCCAACCTGGAGCACCACTACCCTGTTTAAAAAAAAACAATGTTGGGTATTTCGCCTTTCCACACATATCCATGGCCTGAACTATGATATACCCTGGATTGAACTACAATAGCACTTTTCATTCAGGTATATCATCTCAATACTATGTCTCTCTCAACATACTATTGGTATATGTCTCCACACTCTGTGTATCACTTTCTATTACACATAGCCCCGTTTCTGTCTTAGATTTTAATCTACAAGGTTGCAAGCTCATCCCCTTAGTGGAGTATGAGCCCACACCATTGCAATATTAATGCCCCTTTCTAATCATGTACCCTAGACACATCTGGGCCACATATTCTGCTTCTATGCCCCATAACAATCTGCCATCCAATCGATACCACATACCAGGTTTCCCTCTTTTTCCAGGATACCCTCACCATTACTATATGGTGGCTATCCTTTATCTTTGCTCTTTACACCTCTGGTTCTACACTACTTTTTTTGACAAAATGTCAGGTACAACTTTATTTGTAAACCGCCATTGGGTGTGTACTACATTAACAAACATACATAAGCTTGCGAAATTGGCACTCTATTAATAATTTACCATAGGGTGACTATACTTTCTCTTTGTTCTTTACATCTCTGGTTCTACACTACTTTTTTCACTATATGTCATGTACAACTTTATTGGGCATGTACTATATCTTCAATCATACATAAGCTTGCCCAATTTGGAACCCTATTCGCAATTTGCCATGCACTACTTCATCTACGAACCACCTGAGTTGTGTACAACTCTGTGTACAAACTCCCATAGCCTCGATATTGTACATATCTACATAAACTTGCTTGCTTTTTACCGGCAGTTATAGTTCCAAGATGGCGGCCGCTGTCAGCACACACAGGCTTGCCATTCTCAACAGCCATTCACCCCTCAAAGATGGCTGCCGCGCACCACGCGACCACAACCTCACTTCCGGTGACTCCGGCAGCCCCTTCCTGCAGCTGGGTACTACAATACCGAGGGGCATCATGCCCGCTTCTCTCTACGAGCATATGAGAGGTCGGGTAGTGTCATGTAGTTCCTCTAAACCTATATAGGATCTGCGTGTTTAGACAACATAGACTGTAGGATTGGTGTTCAGACTGATTCTAGACACCCCACTTGATTTGTTTGCCTGTATACCAGCTAGCTCACATTGCCACTAGAAACCCCTCTTACCGAGGAGAGAATAGTTCTTGGCAACTATCGAACATGACAACTCTGTCCCATCAGGGATCGTGGAAACAGTACAGTACTTTTCGCTCAATCACTCATGCTCACTTTGTCTCAGAGAGATACACAGAATAAACGGTGGGGACGTTTTCAATAAGCATTTATTGAACCAGCATCATTCTAGTGTAAAATAGGTGTGCTGAAACAACCATAAGACAGAAACAGATATACATGATTAGAAGCACCAACAGAGTAAAAATAGGGTAGATTTCTACCATAGTGCTAAACAATGAATACAGGCAGGTATAAAAATGCATGGCAGTAATAATGCGTACTCCTACGATGTGACCCTAACTAAATGTACATACGCATACCTAGCATGTATGTAGGTGTAAAGCCAAGAATCCCTCTAGTATAAAGTCAACCCCATTACCTGAAGTGAGAGACTGTGGGAACCCGCCTTGGTCTCGAGATGGACACACCGCGAGGAATGTCAGACCACTGCGAGCTGGAGTTTCTGCAAGCAGGAACCTCAGCGTCTTGCGTCAGCATGGAAGTCCTTTTTCTCCTCTCCCTGCCTCAGCAAAGATATGGTGTTTATATACCCAAAGTGGTACCCTCAGGGGATCTACCTTGCTGTGTCATGTAGACTTAGGATGACGGAAGGAATTACCTTTATACATAGTTATTATGCAGGAGATGGTAGTCCTGCTGAGTTTCCAAGAATCCTCATGCATAATGAATGAGGCTAGCTTTCAGGGAAAACCCCACGTCCTGTAAGCAGTACCTTAACAAGGTAAAAGTTCAGTCCCAAGAACCGTTATATAGTGTAATGGCAGGGGAAAATATAGGTGAAAGGTTAGGCTGCTACCTGAGCCTATATTGGGCTACCCATATGAAACATAACGACCATTCCTCATCCGACTGGACCACATACTAAAATGTTAATGTACCTCTAGGCATTGTACGCAAACAATTAATTAGTCCATAAAATAGTGCGTAAAAAATGTAAATATTTTTTAAAAATGCTATAATTGTATCTTAAGTGGTGGAAGTCTTACTAAAATATGTTCAATATATAGTTCGAACAACTATGAGTGTCTGAAAGCCATGCAGTTCAGCAAAAAGTGTTTATTGTTTAAAATTCCAAATTTGGTTGTTTTGAAAAAGGCCAAATTTTTCCTAACACACGATGAGCCAAATGTTTATGTGTCCTGGCTTGGAGACACAACATCACTGTTGCTTGCCTTAGTAGACGACGGTCTCTGCAACACCTCACAGATCAGGTCACTCGAGCACAGATGATCTTCTGTATTATCCACAGCCGATACGTGGGAAGCCTGTGTGACAGCCAAGGCCTGAGTGTTTGTAGAGGAGCCGGTATCCATTCGAACAGGAGCTGTAGCATCCTGTGGTGGCTTTAGGAATGCAGACATCAACATGGGAATACACTGAGGACACAGCAGTACATGAGCCATTATCGGGTCCAGTAAAGCATCCACATCCAGTGGCGCAACCGATGGAAGTGTTAGACAGAGATCCAACACACATTCTTATCCGCAGAGCAGGCCTCGGAGGACAGGCAGAACACAGTCGATCCAGACTGGTCTAAATGACAGGAACCAAGACTCGCTCAGTTTGGGAAAGCGAGGTGTGCCCAGATGGAGTATCTTGAGACCATGGTTTCTGCGCTCCAGGAGCGTTTTTCCATCTCCTTGGTGACTGGGACATCCATTGCATAGCAGAAACATTACAATCAGGATTCCTGCTATTAGGAACAGGATCAGCGGAAATCTTCCAAAAATGCTTCCGAATACGGAGTGTATGAAGTTTGGAATCACTTCCAAAGATGGTCTGAAAGGTGCTTAACAGTCCAGAACCTACGGTCTTAAATAGGTGTACTATACCCGTCGCATCAGACATGATAAAGATGCATTTTACCATTTCTGTGACAGGAAAAGTGCCAGTATCTCAGCTGAGGACCTTGCGGCCTGTATATCAAAAGTCTCTCGGGCGGAGGTTAAGGGCACAGTTTTCTGTAAAAGCATGGCTTTTATTTGGCTCAGAGTATCAAACTGTATCAAGGAAACATTCAACGAAGGCCATAACGGCGCCTCACTCACTGTGTGGGTCAGTGGAAACAATACTTGCCTACAACAAGTAACCCTGGAGTCTACAGTGACAAGATATGCGATGCCCGGAAGCATCCCACAACAACCTTGATTATTCAGCATCAAGCAACTCCCATTCGAAATTAACTTGAACACTGGATTAATCACGGCAGCTGGGGACCCTTTCAGATGACAGGATAAGTTTGCAACGGTACCGTTACAGGCCCGTGAAGCATGATATCCTGGCATATGAGAGATCCACTTAAAGATTTCTCACAGTTTGTACTGCTTAGAAACACTTCCATGTCCCCACTCCTGCATCAAAATCTGTATGGCAATTACCAAGATTCCTTGATGAATTTCCTAACCATCGCTTCATATCTGACTGCCTGTTGTTGTTCTAGGCAGTACTGAAACTGGTTGTGACCGGTAATGTTATATGGCCATGGATTAACCCTGTGGTGGCGCCGGGAAAGCGGAGCTGTGGACCAGGGACTGCCCTGAATCTGCCTTCATGAAACTTGGATGGACGATATCGCTGGAGGTCGCGGCTCACTCGGGGCCTGGAACAGAGATGGTGGTGAGATGCGCTGCGGCCGAGTGGGCACGGCTTACTGAACCCATGAGTGCTGGCCCTGGGACTGCAGGGGAACCTTGACAAGGTGAGCGACAAGGGCCCCCAGCTGGGAATAGTGGGTGCCCCCTGCCCGGACCGCACTTGGACTGGGGGAGGAGTGCTTAACCCAGCCTGGGGAGCCTGCGGGTGGCATGTGAGCCACTGCTGTGGCCTTTCTGGTGGGTGCCCCCGCAGTCGGAAAGCCGAAGAGGAGCTGTGAGGGGAGCGGAGGGGCCCCCAAACTGATGCCCTTTGGAGGCTTGCAGCCAGATCTGAGCCTGTGGGCGGACCCCCTCGAAGATACACTAGCAAAGAGGAAACTGAGAGGAGCGCTCCGGGGGCCCTGCCCAGGCAGCATAGGGGGATTCTGTGGCGCGCTGGGACCTAGTAGGGTCCTGCCTGCCGAAGTACCTTGCCCCTGGCCAGGCCCTTGTCTGGAGGGTCCACATGGTGGTGACGCCCAGGGATTCACTCATAAGAGGCCCTAATATGGGGAATGACCCCCCAGTGTGTTGCTGTGCAGGCAAGATGAGCCACATAGTGAAGGGGAACTCCACACATCAGCGACTCTAAGCAGGTAAACTGCCCAGGCCTCGGCAGACCTTGTATTTGGGGATTGTAAGGCCACCATCGCTAGTAAAGAGGTGGCTGTGAAGTGACTGGGGCTTGTATTTTACTGCCGGTGCGGGGAATCGCTGAGAGCTGAGAAAATCAATAGATAGTTGGGTGTCGACCTGTTTATCGCCCCTGCGTACAGGAAGAGGCAAGACTCGAGGTCAGGAGCAAACCTAAGACTGGGCGTGAGAGGAGAAAAGAACCTTAACTACACCGTGGGCCTGGAAATGGGGAAGGACAAGCCCACCCGCGCGTCCAACCCCAACACGATTACCCAGTACACCACTCAGCGTCTTACTACGCACAGGGATCACAAGGCAGTCGGGACCGGATGGAGATAGTGACGCTGGCAACAAACCGACTCGTGCGGACATTCTGGCGGCCATCCAGGAGACTAGAAATGCTGTGGAGAAGCAGATCGAGACGGTCTCAATAGATGTAAATTTACTCAGAGCTGATCTACTAAAGGTTGCGGATAAAGTGTCTACAGCAGAGGGCGACATTGTGCAGCTCAAGGGTGAGGTGGCGGCCCTAAAGCAACATGTGATCCAGCTGACCAACACTACAGGGGCGCTGGAACGCTGAGCCGAGGAAGCGGAAGGATGGGTCCGCCGCAGCAATATCAGAGTCCTGGGGATCCCAGGAACGTGCTGAGGAGGGCAAAGCTGAATGCTTTCTAGAGCACTGGATTCGCACAAAGCTATGCCCCAGGGGACTCTCGGAGGTATTTGTGGTGGAAAGGGCACACAGGGCATTAGTCCCTCTGCCGCCCCCGGGGGCCCCTCCCAGGGCCATAAATGCTAAAATCCTAAACTACCCGGATAGAGACTGCATCCTTCGGGCTGCACAAGAGGCCTCAGACGACAACGCCAAGGTGTCGGTATACCCTGAGCACACCAGACAGGTCCAGGAGCAGTGGAAATCGTTCCTGGGAGTCAAACAAAAGCTCCAGGAGTTGCACATGCAATATATGTTGCTTTATGGTTGGAAATCCGAGAGGACGCTTTCCCCCCAGGGAGCGGAGGGGAGCCCGAGCTGAATGGGGATCCTGGCCCAGAAGTTTCGTAGAGGCTGCCGGAGGAATCGGTCAACAGATGGAGACCCACCGGAGCGACATAGAATAATGGTGGGTAATTATGGAACTATGCAGGTGGGGATCCCCGGCTTGGGTGACTCCCCACCACGGACATCGACGGGGACTCCTGACCCAGAACTGGTACCTAATACCCTACCCCAAACAACTGATGTGATTCCAGAAACTGTTATGGACTCAACACTTTCTCCCCCGGAACCGGGTTGATTGTCTTCCCTTGCTACACTGGGACTTCCGACTGGTAGGCTAACAAACAAAGCATACCCAGGGTATACACAGCTGTATAAGCAGTGGAGGAGGGGCACCTCCGGAAGGGCTCTGCAGGGCGCGGGGTGACTGTGTCGATACCGGAAGGGAGGCCGATCAGCCCGCATACTGATACTAGCGGCTGGGCAAGGCCTAAAGCCTGAAAATGTTTCGGGGACGTTCTATGGCCACTGTTGGGCTGACAGGGCGGCTATGCACGTCCTGGCACAAGCATGAGGAGGGCATACACGCATGCACTGTTGCTGCTCATTTGTCAGTGGGTGGGGGGTAGCTAGTTTTTTTTTTGCATTCTGTGTTCATATGTTAGTGAAACAGCATTCATCTGGTAGGCCAATCATGCGAGAGAGGGAGCAGGGACACACCAACACAGTACATCACAGGGACAAGGGGGACTAAGATTATGAGCTGGAATGTGAGAGGTTTGGGCACATGCACTAAGCGTTATAGGGTTCTTTCATTCCTCCAGAGGCACCACGTATCAGTGGCATGTCTGCAGGAAACTCACCTCGAGGAGGCAGGAACTCAGAGATTGGCAAAAAAATGGGGGTGGCAGATTTTTCACTCCTCATACTTTACCTATGCCATGGGGGGGCTGGTCTGGGTGGTGCCGGGGACCCCTTTCGTCCTACATTACATGGAGGCAGACATTAATGGAAGATACATTCTCCTCAGAGTTAAAATAGATCGGAGAGAAGAAGCAATACTAAATACCTATGCCCCAAATGTGGATGACCCGGAATTCTTTCAGGCTCTTCAAGGTCTTGGTGTCCGAATTGGAGTTGCCTCTTATATGGGTGGGTGACTTCAACTGCGTGTTGGGCCCCGACATGGATAGGGACCCACCTCGCAGAGGAACAAAGCCCAGGATGATGGAGAAGCTTAGCGAGGTTATGGGGAACCTAGGGACACAAGACAAAGATACCCAACCCAGAAGCTATACACCTGCTACTCCCCCATTGACAACACCCACAGCAGGCGAGGCAGGGTGCAGGTAGCGAACCCAGATCCTGATATGTCCTTCATGGTGACCCATCGGGCCCGTTTCCTCTCAGACCACTCCCCAATCACCTGCAAGATCGGATGGGGGCCCCCGGATCAGCACCCGAGGGCCTGGTGGTTGCAGACAGAGACACTAGATGACCACCTGGGTAAGCAACACATAGAGGGAGCCTTGACTGACTACATCATACTGAATTGGGAGGAGGAGGCCTTATCGAGGGCCACAAAATGGGAGGCTCTAAAAGCTGTGGTGGGAGGAGCCTGCATTAGCCTGACGTGTGGGGTTCGCAGGCAACTCCGCGGGAGTTGAGGGAAGAAGAGACAGCGTTACTAGAGCTTCAGGCTCGGGACCGCTCTGGCCCTTTTGCGAAGACCAGAGAATGGGAAGTGCGGACTCGCTTATGCGACATCTGGGACAGGCTCGATAAATACACTTTTTACCCAATACTGACAGCACCTACACAGGGAAGTGGAAAAATCAGGCCGTTTATTAGCGTAGATTCTCGGAAGGGAACAAATTCCGGATACGATAGCGGCGCTGTGTACGCCTGCAGGCATAAGGGTTCACTCCAAGGCAGAGATACTTCAAATCCTATGATCTCATCTTCAGTTAGTTTATACGGCGGACCCGACGGTGAGTGAGTGAGCTTAACTGCCCTACCTACAGACTTTAACCCTGAAGACACTCTCCGAGCAGGCTAGTTAGGATTTAGACGTCCCAATATCCATAGAGGAGGTACAAACTGCACTGCAGCAGCTCCCGGGAGCCAAGTCCCAGGGTGGCGACGGTTTCCCCCCAGAATTTTATCAGACTGTTGTGGGTGCGTTGTCCAGAGCCCTCCTGCAGGTCTGTGAGGAGGCATTGGAGAAGGGTATCCTCCCACCTAGCATGCGGCAGGGCAAAATATGTATGCATACCGCCCAATCACTATGATAAATACGGACATGAAATTTCTGTGTAAACTGTTAGCTTCCCGCTTAGGTCCACACATGCCATATTTTGTGCTTGAGGACCAGTGCTGCTTCATACCGGGACGTAACACAGCAATGAACCTACGCTGGTTAAACCACATCATGCATGAAGTCAGAGGCAGAACGGAAGAACTGGTACTCATGTCTATAGACATGGCTAAAGCCTTTGACACAGTGGACTGGGAATACCTCTTGAAGGTCCTCAGGACCGCAGGGATGGGGCCTAAATTTTGCCGTTGGGTCCAAACATTGTACAGTGAATCGAGTGCTAGGGTGAGACTGAGAGAGGCTTGCTCGGAGGAGTGGGTGCTGGGTCGAGGCACCTGTCAGGGGTGCCCGCTCTCACCCCTATTATTCGCCTTAGCCATTGAACCATTGGCGGTACGAGTTAGAACAGAACTAGACCAGTGGGGTGTCAAAGTGGGGGACACAATTTATATTATCTCCCTCAACGCAGATGTTGCGCTCTTTTATCTGGCATGCCCCTGTGTAGCCATTCCCGATTCGCTACGCCAATTGGACTGGTTGGGGGAGGTCTCTGGTCTGAGACTTAATCGCACCAAATCACTTATTTACCTGTTGGCGGGCATGGCGGCAGTGCCTCTGGGTTACCTCCCACATTTAGGGCTTCAATGGGAACGTGCAAGCTTTAGGTATCTGGGGGTCCCCTGTGTAGCCATTCCCGAATCGCTACGCCAATTGGACTGGTTGGGGGAGGTCTCTGGTCTGAGACTTAATCGCACCAAATCACTTATTTTCCCGTTGGCGGGCATGGCGGCAGTGCCTCTGGATTACCGCCCACATTTAGGGCTTCAATGGGAACGTGCAAGCTTTAGGTATCTGGGGGTCCAGATCGTACTAAATGATGCACCCTGAACCTGAACAGGACGCTTACGGCACTGCAGGATTCGGTCAAGTTCTGGAATACCTTACCGTTGTCCGTAATGGGCAGGTTAGCTATTTCAAAGATGGACATACTCCCTAGGTGCCTTTATGCGCTCCAGAACTCGCTCACCCCGATCCCGATTTGAGTTTTCAAGCAGTTGAACACGATCCTCATTTCACTACAGTGGGCGGGGAAGAGGAGTAGGGTAGCTCAGAATATTTTAACAAGTAAATACGAGGAGGAAGGACTGGAAGCCCCACGATTCGATTTATACTACTATGCCACCCAACTACAGCAAGCGGCAAGTTGGCTGGCGGAGGAGGACAATTGGGAAAAGCGACTGCTGGCTGGTCGCGCGGACCCCGGAGACCTCCCAATAGCACTGATGATAGGTAGGGGGCAGAGGGAGAATTCCCCTATTTAGTCCGACAAACTGTGAGCATTTGGCAGCGGTTTGTAGAGAATGTCCTATGCAGAGCACCATTTCATAGAGAGCTACCGATCTGGATTCTTGCCTCCATTAGAGAGATGGGTACACACATGTTGTTTCAGGCCTGGCGGGATGGTGGATGCGAGGTCCTCGCAGACTTACTCTCAGATGAGACTTTTGTAACATATGAACAGGCATGCGAGAGCTTCGCCCTTGGGCAGGATCACTATCTACAATATGAGAGACTCCAGGGGGTATTTAAGATTTCCTGGCCACAATACCCGTACATTCCACAATGGACAAATACTCTAGATATACTGCTCACATGTGGAGCAGGTCACAGGTTGATATCCCTTCTCTATAATGCCACGAGGCAGGACTCTACTGCACTGTCACCACCGTCCAGGGTGGCCTGGGAAAGGGACATCATCACAATATTAGATGAGAGGGCCTGAGCAAACATTAGCGATCTCACACACAAAGTCTCAAGTAACGCTAGATTTAAACTGACACTTTACAATTTTTTACACCGTACATACCTTACACCAGCGAAGCTGAGACGTATTTCCCCCATCAAGGATGGTAAATGCCCTAGGTGCACTGCAACGGATGCATACTTTTTACACATGGCGTAGGAATGTCCTGTGGTGAAACAGTTCTGGACGGGGGTGACTGATAGAGTACGCGCGGTCACTAGCTTTCCTTCAAAGGAGGAACCACTACAATGTTTGCTGGCCCATATACGCAGGCCTAAAAAACGGAAACTGCCCTATAAATTGCTGCAACTGATGTTAGTTTTGGCCAGACGGAGGGTAGCCATAACGTGGATGGGGCAGAAAGGCCCAGAAATACAGGTGTGGCTTAGAGATATCAGGGAGGGGGCGTTAGCTGAGGAAATGCACATGAAGCTCACACGAAAGGATGAAGGGCTGCAGGCAGACTTAACGGAATGGAGAGAGCTATGCACTGCAGGGTCTTTGGTGGGAGAGACAGGGTCCGAGCAAAAGACAGCTGAGAGTGAGGGTAGAGATACGGGAGGTTAGGATCACCAAGAGGAGGAGAGACTGGAAATCTAGCTCTTACGTGCATATGCCCTAGGTGAAATAGCTTAAACTGTAGACCTGTAGGATACTGTGAGGTAAATTAACACCTCTGTGGTTCTCAAGAGATGTCATGTGGACCCAAGCATTACACAATTCCATTCTTAAGGGGCTTACATTTAGCTGTACACTGTGTTGTTGATGTTTTAATGTCATGTAAAAATGAAAAATAAAGTTCTTAACAAAAACATTTTTTTAAACCCTCTAGCAGCTATTACCTTTTGTGTTTTTTAACCGTGATAAAGGGATATCTATCATGAAATCTGATCAACACAGATACCTTCTAGCCACTTTTAATTCACTCATCATTTTATGAGTACTACCTCGCACTCATCATATGGCATGAAAACAAAAAGATCTCCACCAAAGCGACCCTTCGGGGGACCCGTAGGGCATTGCAGCGCCAGCCTAACGAGGAGCACTGCCCTATGATGAAGCATGACATCCCTTGGGATGGGTGAGGGCACCAATTAAAAGTCACCTTGACTTCCCCTCTTATCTCTCTAAAACGACTCTCTCTCAGGGGCGGGTCCTCTATTAGTGCGAAGGGGCGTCGCCCCACTGCTTTCTCGCAGTGCCAGAAGCAGAAACATAAAATGGTAAAACAACCAAAACAGTCATGTGGACTCTCCCGTTTTCTCTATGTAGGCTGCATGCAGCCTACATAGAGAAACTGCCTTCCCTACAGGCGCCCACCTGGGCGCCATCTGCACCAATCACAATGCTGCCATTGCAGCATTGTGATTGGCTTAGGGGAGGGAGGCTGCCTGTGGAAAACAAAACCCAGACTCGGCCAGGAGCAGCAGGAGCTGAGGTGGCGGCGCGTGACCTGGGGGATGGTAAGTTTTTTAAAACAATTATTATCGTCCCGCTCCCCACCCCGCGAGGCTATGCAACCCCCACCCGTCCATCATGCCAGCCGTGACTGTATAAGCATGCATCCATGACGTCAGCTTGGGAGTCGCTGAAAATTAAATGTAAGAAGAGATGGTGTGGTTTTACTCCTACAAATTAGCTGTCTGTTAACTCGCGTGCACCTCGTTAGAAGAGGCTGGCTTGCCATTTTTATTTACATCGATTTCTTGCTTGGCATTGTGATACATGTAGTTTCGCGTTTTGCATTTTTTACAACATTTCCTGGCACTCCTCATAGGAACTTGGCAATCACAGCCATTTTTAGTGCTGCGTGTCACCTGCTGGCATACAGATTCGGTAATTTCAAAAGTCAAGAACAATCATAGTTCTGCAACACCCTCGGGTCGAGGTCGCCGGACCACGGAAACCCAAATGAATTCTGAGCTCACTTAACTAGGAAAGCTACTGTCACATTCCACCTAAGGCGGGTAATCATAAACTGTCAGGTGGAGATGTCAGGTACGCGAACCACGGAGGCTCAAAAGACCACCGGTGATGCGCAGCAATATTTCAGTGCCAGTGGTATGTTGGTTTGCATTTGTAAGGAATACCCAGTGAGGTTTGTCTGGTGGCACAATCTTTCTCATTTTTGACATAATATTCTTATCTTTGAGAAAGCTGCTCTCCCGGGTCATGGTTTCCATTTTTATGTTTCAGAAATTTATATAGCTAAAACTACTTCCTAGGAGTGCTGTTTGGATTAATCTCTGTTAGAGTATAGGGTTTGTGACTGGTTTCCATGTGATGAGCCAGTGCAAGGCAGATCACAAGAGAAGCTGCTTTGACGTCTGCATTCAGCATCTTGCATTTCTTAGTTTATGCACGACTCGTGTGTAGGTATAACGTGGTGTTGGTGCATGTGGTGGGTGCCTGTTTGTGTGGTATCTTTTGTGTTAATCAAACACCGGATGAGTGTGCACTGATAAAATGACACAATAACTTGTTAGAGGAGAGCAGACAACCACAGCCTGTAGATTCTGATTGTGTACGTGACCCAGGCTTTGGGCCCTGCAGCTCGAGGGCCCCGCACTCTGCAGTTTCTGTACCTGGAGCATCAGATGTGTAACCTCCTGGTGTATCCGCGAGCCTTATCAAACCTAGGGCTGCACATTGAAATTTAAGAAGTAAACGCTTTTTTAAGAAAGGTACAAAATAACAATGTAATTTTGCCTTTAAAACTATACATGTTTTGTTTTATTGAAGCACAGCAAACCAACGGCACCACCAGCAACTCACCTGCATCACGAGGGTGGGACTCCAGCCCCCAGACTGCTCTTTGCTGCCACCGCGCCCGGAAGCGCTGACGTCACCTTGTGCGCCAGGAGGCCGTAAATTTCCTTAAACCTCCTGCTTTGCGGTACCCGCACAACAAACCACCGGCACCACCGGCAACTCACCTGCATCACGGGGGGAATACAGTCCCCAGACTGCTCTTTGCTGCCACCGCGCCCGGGGGCGCTGATGTCACCTTGCTTGCCAGGAGGCCGTAAATTTCTTCGCGGCTCCCGCTTTGCGGGACGCGCGCGGGCAAAGCCCGGGCCAAGGGCGGGCCCATCCTTGCCCGTCATTGCCAGGAAGAGGCAGGGCAGGGCCACCCCCCTTTATCTTCGCTGCCCAGTGCAGGCCTACCTGGGAGGTCGTAATCTTGACAAGGTACTGTTGTGGTGACAATCCCCTTTCCCCTCCTCACATTGTGGAAACACTTAATAACTATCCACTGTCTATCTGAGTTGAACTGTACAGACCTTTCTAAGAACCATCATTATTTTGCAGAGATGGGGAAATAAAGACCATGGAAGGTGGGGAGTGGGGGGGGCGGGACGGTGGTACGGGTGGTAAAACTCTTAAAGGGAAAAAGGCTAGGAAGGTACCCAAACATTCAGCCAGTAATTGTGTATTAGACCGCATTGACACACTTATAGAGGAATGCGAGGATTAACTAGTAAGTGAGCCAAATTTGTATGTGGCTACAGATAAGTCCCTGATTAGCATAGCACACCCCATTAGAGATAGCCCAAATAATTGCTCCGTCATCCCCAATATGTCCCTCAAGCACAAAAAGTGTCCCAAGGAGAACAAGGATGAGAGTCTAACAAATTCTGACAAGAAGGCAGTTCCCACTGTTGTTGTCCCAAATTCCCTTGAAACTGTTGGTACTCAATCCTTAATAATCGATCCTATAGCTACCTGTACAAATAGATACGCTATACTGTTCAATTCTCAGGGGGAGGGAAGCACACAGCGCTTGGAACCGCCATTGGCTAAAAGTGCAGAGCAGGTTGAAAATCAGGCTGGAAATCATACTCTAGATACACAGGAGGTTATCCTTGTAGTTCACTCACTCCGGGCTGAATTAGGGTCTATGAAGGCCACGATGGAGAACTTAACAACTATGATTAAGCTTTTGACACAAGGAAGGTCTTCCAGGACTAATTGTCCAACTTACTGTGCGATCACTTTATGCAACCAACCACTAGCCCAGGCAAAATCATCTACCCCCCGAGTTAGTGAGACACCGTGTAAAGTGACCCCCATGTGTAGCGAGGTGGCCAAGCAGAACATTCCCTCTACAGTTATCCCTACTGGAAGTAATGCACCGTTCAACATTAGAACCACTACCGGCTCTTTATCTAATGATACATCTAGTAAGCAGCTACAGCAGGGCAGGAACTTAAACACTGGCATACCCTTAATTAAGCAGAGTGTTAATCATGAAGGGAGGGGGGATCGTGCTATCATCAAGCCACAAAAAATCCACAGAATTTTAATGGTGAATGTGCCGAAGTTGGGGCAAAACAAAATAGAAAGTGTAGATTCATTGACCAACAAGGCCAAACATTGGATATGGCACGTAAGGGGCTGTCGCTCTGTAATAAGGGATGACATCCCGAAAGCGTGTAGGCTCACCCCTCCTACCAACCCCCTGGACTGTATCGAATTAACTTTCCAGAGTGAAGTACCAGTTGAAAATTTACTAGCACTTGAATACAGAACCTGTTCCCCCGACTATTCGTCTATCTAGTTTAGGCAGTCTCCGCCTGCTAGCAAGTCTAATAACTATCAAGAGCAACTGGCAGTAGGGCGGATAGGTAGTTCCACTCTTGAATGTAATGACTGACTGACTGGTGTGTCCAAATCCCAAACTGGTAGTGTCGAAGACGTGTTAACAACTAGGGAAAGCGATACAATGACGACTCTGACTTGCGGAGATCATAATAGGTCAACAACTCCCGTACAAAATCTAACCTTGCAGCCACCTGAACCAGTGGGTCCAAAAGGGTCTAGCAATTTTCCCATAGGGAATCATATAGATTCAACATATAGTGGCCAAGCCTCTAAAAGGGACACACTGATATCGAGGAACATTGTAGGAATCTCCTCCAAACTTTTATCTCCAGACTGGCTTTCTTTCATTGATCAATTTGATATTTGTTGTTTTCAAGAAACGTGGCTTTCAACTTCACAATATTGGGTAGGTTTTTTAAACTATTATGTGCCGGCAGTAAAAGGGGCTAAAGGCCGTCCCTCGGGTGGTTTGATTATATGGGTCCGGCAAGCATTAGGTATTAGTATCAAGGAACTACCTTCCAACAGCAACGACATCCAAGTACTAAGATTAAACCTGGGATTGCTAGGTAAAGTTGACATTTATAACATCTATGTAAGGGGAACAAGAGGGGGTAGGTCTCAAGCTTTAGCGGCTTTAGACGATCTCCTCGACTCACATTCACAAGAAAGCAACATAATTATAGCGGGTGATTTTAACTGAACGTTTGAGCCACTCGCCAGTGAAGAATGGCTCCTCACCGAAGAGGAAGATGCTCAGTGGGGAATCCCAAAGTTGGAGTTTGTTCCTATTAAGAAATGGATAGAGGCGGTAATCCAGATAAACTCTATCTGCCTAGAGAAGGGGCTCAGGACATTGAATGGTAGGACTTCCCATGATAGGTTAGGGTCCAATACATTTAATAACGGATTCAGCTAAAGCAGGATCGATTATATACTTCAGAGTTTGAAACTCTGGCATACCATTGGTGACATGGAAGTAAGGGATCGACTCGAAAGCAACCATAATCCCTTGGGTGTAGCTCTAAATCGGTGGCTGCCCAAACAATCCTGCAGAGAGACCGAACTACACTCCCATGATGTAGTCCCCACGAATGATATGAGACGTTTCAAGAGGTCGAATATAGTTGAAAACCCAGGGTCCCTGGAAAAAATTGCAAAGGATGTTGACCATGCCCTACTAACGCTGGATAGCGTATGTTGCACTAGCATAGGTTTGGAGATTGTTACTCAGTCCCACAACAGTCTTTTCTCACACATGAGAACTTATTTTACTAAACCTCACAAGCCAAAGAAAATAACAAACCAGAAATCCTGCCGCTGGTACAATAAAGATTGCTGGCAGACAAGAGTTCTACTTAGGAAGGCCATTAAAGGTGGCGAACCAGCCACAGTACGTGCAGCCAGGCAGGCATATAAAAACTCCATGGCCATAGCCAAACGTTCCTGGGACGAAAAAAGATGGCAGGATCTTAAAGAGGCTAGTAATAAGTGGGACCGAGAGGGTATTCCTGAATCACCATATAATCATGTTTCGCAGGAAGAGTGGGTTAAACATTTTGAACCACAATATGCATGTAGCCCACTAGAGCCAACTGTGGAAGGTACCAGCTATGTGTTTTATGTAGATGAGGCTTTTAACAGCAAAGATGTCGAGACAGCTCTTGGTGCAGTTGTTGGACGGAGAGCACCCGGCCCAGATGGCATCCCTGCCGATGTGTTCCTCTGCGATAAAACTAGATGGGGAAAATATATTATGCTACTGGCTAATGAAATTGCACAAGGAACCCCCATACCGGACTCCTGGAAAGGAGCCAAAATAATCCCTGTGTACAAAAAAGGTGATAAATCATTGCCGGGGAACTACTGACCCATTAGCCTGATTGATTCATTACAAAAAATATTGGGGAAATTGTTTCTTAATAAAATCCAGGAATGGGTTGAGGAGCATAGCATACTGTCACCTTTGCAAGCCGGCTTTCGTGCATATACAAGTACCATCGATCAGGTGTTTTGTTTTGTTTTATTACACTGGAAGGTGGTGGTCCTGGGCAAAGGCAGCTTGTACGCTGCCTTTGTGGACCTAAAATTGGCTTTCGATCGTGTTCCCCGTTCTAGTCTATGGGCGACCCTTCAAGAACCAGGGCTGCCCACTGAATTCCTGACGCTTATAAAGAGATTGCACAAGGGTAACTACGCAAAAATACGTTGGGGTTCCCAGGGTCAGGTGACTAGCTCTTTCCCCGTTGAGCGAGGGGTGTGCCAGGGATGCGTTATGGCCCCGACTTTGTTCACTGTGTTTATTAATGGGATAGTTGATTGTATGACACGTGTGAACACAGATGCCCCGACTTTAGCAGGGATTAAAATTCCGATTTTAATGTTCGCGGACGACACATTGATAATTTCGAAGACTCCGAATGGGCTTCAACGAGCTCTGATAGTATTTGAGGAATTCTGCTCTGCTCGCAGTCTCAAAGTCAATGTGTCGAAAAAACAAAACTTATGACTTTTAACCAACACAGAGTTTTCAAATGTGGCATTTTAATGAATAATCGTCCTCTGGAGCAAGTTAGGGAGTTCACATATTTAGGGGTGAGTATACAGAATGATCTAAAGTGGAATCACCCGATTGACATGGCCACACTGAAACACCGGCATCTGTCAGGGGCCCTACACCTTGAGCACAACAGGTCCATCACAAAACCTATTAGACCAGTGCTCCAAGTATATGACGCAAAAGTGGTAAGTTCAGCACTATATGGTGTAGAACTATGGGGACTAGAGAACTTGTCTAAACTTAGCGTATCAGAAAACAAGTTCCTACGGGGTATTACTAACCTCCCACAAAGTACGCCACTGTGCCCATTGTTTTATGACCTTGGGAGAAAACCCCTTCATGACACCGCAAAGCTACGCATTGTGTTATATTGGCGCAGATTGTGGACAACACCAGAACTGGCACCATATGCCACGGGTTTTATGGACATAATAAAAGCTGACACTTTCCATAAAATCAGTTGGCTACGTGGCATCAAAGACATCTTAGCCAAAATTGGTATGACAATGCTTTGGGAGGACCCTACTACTGCTCGTTTTCCCCCAAAAAGAAAAGTATTGGGAGATGGTTGCACATAATGCCCTAAGAGTTAGTGAATCATCTTCATTAGCAGGAACATTCTTGGAGTTCAAACTCACCCGAGTCTTGAACCATACTGGGACACTGTCACCAAACCACTTGACAGGAAGCTTTATTTTCAGCTGAGAGCAGGCATACTGCCCCTAAGGTCTTTCACATCAAGGTGGAACAAAGTATGTGATAGCAAGTGTCCTAGTTGCTTGGCCTGCACTGAATCACTTGCACACATGTTATTCGCCTGCCCAGCTTATGAAACCCCTCGAAGGGTGTGGTTGAGGCCCATATGTAAACTCTTAGGGACAAGAAGAAGCCTGGTAGCTGAAAGAATCTTACGTACTAACACCTCATCCCCAATTTATTTAGCAGTTGCCAAATATCTCGGGTGGATGTGGATAATCAGGTCGAAATTTTGCTCTGTATAAAATGTGCATGTAAAATTGAGTTAAAACACCTCTCTGGTTCAATGATTCTAGACATCTATAGTCATCTAATATAATGCACTGCTCTCCAACAACATGAATTCCTATTTATAGTGTTTTATATGAATTCCTAGTTACAGTGTTTTATTAAACGAGATGTCTACGCTAGGTTTCATTAACTGTTAAAGTAGAGATTGCTCCAGGAGACAATGAATTATTGTTGGCATATAAAAAATGTGTAATTGCCTATTGGCCAAACAGGCTTATTTTATAATTTGTGTATGACACTTTTATTGTAAATTTTATATACATTTTTAAGTGCTTTTATGACTATATGTTGAATAAAGCTTGTTTGGAGGTGGAGTATATCATTGATATGCGCAGAGACTATCCAATTATGGAAAATCCTATTCCGTGTGTGGCAAGACTGTTGAGAAGACCGTTTTAAAGTGTACCTGTAGAAAAAAAAATTCAATGCTGAGATAAGTTTGGATAATTAGCATTAACGCCACCATGTGAATATCCTGCCACGTTGCATACATAACTCGTGATACACCTTTATTGTATTGAATTATGATCAACGCCATTAGGACGCGATGTGATTAGACAAAGATTAAAACATGTTTAACCTTGAAATGTGCATTATTTTGTACCACGATCCCAGAATATGAAATGCTCACATTTGTGGCCCTGCGATACCGGTGAGAATACATTCAGCCGCCACATGATCTCACTTGAGATAGAGCATGGCACATGGCAGGGAGCAGGCGGACACTCATAGACGAGCAGGCAGTGTGGTTCCATCTCATGTGAGTGATGGGCAGACATTTATGATTCCATCATGGCTGTTCACCCCATGGGGCACGCACGCATTGCCACTCTCTGATTAGTGTAATGCATGCCACATCCTACAGTGTGCTAGTGTTGAAACACTACAACAGATTCACGCTTCCCCACACAGACACACACTTTATATGATCACAGGCTCAGCCAGAACCTTTTTTGCAAGTTGCGTCAAATCTAGGCCGCAGTCTTTTGTCACTTGTGTGGTGTCCTGGTTAACTGTGCCATGTAGCAGTGGACAGTGCAATAGAATATTCACACACAAGGATGAGTGGAGAAGGAAATGTACGTTTTCTCAGGCACTTCAGTCGTCAGTAAGATTTCTGGACTGCAACTCAACAGCAATAACAGCAAAGGACTTTTTCACCATAGAAAGATATAAACTCACTAAAGTTTCTTAAATGATAAATAATTCAGTCTTATTGCATTATTAACCTTCCTTCTTCCTCAAATTTGCTTGAAAATGCACCTTTTGGCCACTCTTTTTTCAAAATTTTCTCGGGGGAAGAACTCCCCCGAACCCCCCGTCGGTTGCTTGGATTAGCTCGCTACGCTCGTTTGCCAAAGTGCAGTATGACAATAATTTTACACCTCACTACGTTCTATGTCACCAGCCGCCACTGCTCTCTGTGTGTTTTCTCTCAGGAACAGCCGCCACTGCTCTCTGTGTTTTCTCTCAGAAACAGTGACCCTTCATTTTGATTGGGGGAAGGCCAGTAGTCATCTTACGCTGAAGGAGACAAGTTCCTTCTTTTTTTTAAAGAGTTTTATATAGCTCGAGCTTGACCTGAATCGGGTATCAGAGCGCTTTGCATAGCACCAGTCGCATTACATGAGGTCACATTCATTTTTGTTAGGCACGGGTAGATTAAGTGATTTGCCTAGAATCACAGGATGCTCAGCGTCCTTGCCGAGACTCGAACCCAGTTCCCCAGATTTGAGGTCGGCCGCCATAGCCGTTAGGCCAACTCCTCTCCCCTTCACCTCAAATTGATCATTTGGGAGTAAGGGCAGTGGACCTTCATCGAGCTCCTTGTCCCCCACCTTCCCTTTTTTTAGAGTACTGGCCTTCCCTGCCTAAAATGTTCTGCCACTCTTTCATAAGCAGAATCTTTCACTTCTATCTGCATGAAAGGTAATTGTACGCTGTACATATGGCACGTAGCAAGCGTGAAGCCTCTGTGCATGTTTTGTTTGAGAGGAGCAGCAGTAAATGGCAGCACAAGATGGAGTGCCCGAGAGTGGCTTCCAAAATCTTTTGTTAGCCTGGATACCGCCACTTCCACATTCCTTTCCCTTTGTCAAGTTCAGTAATCTGTGTGAAGGAATTTTGAATTTGTGCACTTTAACATTTGCCGCTTGTTTCTCTGCCGTGGCAGCTTTTCCCCTGCCCTCTATTTTGCCTTAATATTTTTGACAAAAGACGTGGCTTGGCTGACTCAGCTCAATAAAGAAAAATACATGGTTTGACACAAACCAGTCCCAGAGGAGGCCACCAAGTGCCCAGTCCCCTGGCATACAGTGGCCATGCACAGTCTGAGTGGAAGAACCACACTTATGCAGTATGACTTACTCAGAGGGCCAGGATCTCTCATTGACCTAAGTAGAATCGCAAACCAGTGCTGTGAGGAAGACTGCTGTGTGCCAGGGCCAGGATCACTGATTGCTGGCTTCCCTACAGACTAAGACACTGTCTGAGCCACATACCTGCTAAGGTGATGTGCTGGGTTGTTCTCTGGGAAAACTATCCCTGACTGCTGTGGAAAGGGTTGCTCAAGTATGCCATGCAGTAAAGAGTCCACCTAGAAGAGGAGACCAGCTGTCCGGCTGCTCAAGGATTTTTTGGAAACTGCATAAGGTTTGTATTGTCCAAGGAGAAGATGTCACCAGGAGGAATGCAGGACTAGAAGTCTCAACTGAAATCTACACTGAGGTCCGGCAAAGGACCTGTGCCTGCAAGGAGTTGTGGTAAGCACCATCAGCCCTGACCCCACCAGTGTGCCCCTAGCTGCCTCCCCCATAGACCTTGTGGTTTTACTTTGGCCCGCTTTCCAGGCTTGTAGACTTTCTGTGAAGTAGCTAACGGTGACTCTGCTCTGATAGACTGAACATTGTTAGCCACTTTGCAACCCATGCAGCGGTTGCCAAGCTAATAACTCATGAAGTTGGGACTCTTGTAATCCTCTGAATATCTCGAACTTTGTCACCCAGAGCTGTGGGCAACTCTCAGTCCAAAGAATAGTTGAATACAGCCCGTGGTTTTAAAGATAACCACAGAGCAGAAAGTATTCTCAATCACATTCAGGACATTTTCATAGTACGTTCACCCATGCAATGACAGTGGTTCTACCCCATACCACCTTTCCCACTAACACCAGGACACAGATTGGCTTGGGTTCGGACGTAGCAAATATACTGCATAACCAGTAACAGATGCACATCAAAAAAGTAGTACTTCATACCCAGTAACAGATGCAAAAAGGAGTGCACACACCACACAACACATTACTATAATCAAACTTGCACACATTTGGTCCAGGCGTCCTTCGCAGTTGGCGTGGGCTGCGACCCGGTAGGCGTCCATCTCTTGGTCACATACATCGGCGGACTGACATCAGGTTGACCAGGCAGTTACCCGACCTTGAACATTGTTCATGGACCGGAGAAGCGAGTTAGACGGCCTGTCTCTCAGTGGGGCTCCACAGAAGGAGAGGAGGCCACTTGACAATGGGCTGTGATTTGGGGATCCATTGGCGGGTGAAAGGTGGGACCTCCTGTTGGGGTCAGCCTGCTCTGCCTGCCACGACAGGTACTTCATTGTTTTGGAGGTATAGGGTGGGGGGGGGGCGTTGTTGGGATTTGTTTTGGGGGGGCGTCTTGGGGTTGTTGCACTGTCTACCTGGGTTCTGGACTCTCTTTTATTGTGCGGAGGATTCTTGCTACTGCCACTGTACTGTATGGGACCTGCATGGCGTAGGAATGCCTGCTAGTGCACGGGAGACCTCGGGTCTTCTTAGAGTACTTAGTTGGAACGTGAGAGGGGCATTCGATAAGATCAAAAGGGGGGCTATCCTAAAATTAGCCAAGCGTGCCAGCGCAGACATATTATTGTTGCATGAGACCCACCTTATGGGAACTAAGGCCCGATGTTTTCAGCAGATCACTGACGAAATATCGAGAAGAAGAATATCGAATTGCCAAAATATCGAAGGAAAAATATAGAATGCCAAAATATCGAAGCCCTATCTCCAAACAGGTAAGTACAAAAATATAGAATCCAAAATATCGTTGTAAAAAATATAGTTAGTCACAATATCGAATTATTTTAAATGTCTTAAAATTAATGTAAAATTAATGAAATAAAACATATAATTAACTGAAACATACTTAAAAATACTTAAATTACTTTAAAATTAATAAATAATTAATGTAAGTAAAAAACAAAAAATACATATATATTAACGTAATATTAATTTAAAAAATGCAATATTTTTTGCGTAGGATAGCAGGCGGGTAAAATTTACTATTACCACTCCAGTAAATGCAATAGTAGGGAAAACGTTGGATAGCGGGAGGGTAAAAATTACTATTCCCACTCCAGAGAGTGCAACAGTAGGGAAAGCGTTGGATAGCGGGAGGGTAAAAATTTGTATTCCCACTCCAGACAGTGCAATATTAGGGAAAGCATTGGATAGCGTAGGGGTAAAAATTAATATTCACACTCCAGAGAGTGCAACAGTAGGGAAAGCGTTGGATAGCGGTAGGGTAAAAATTACTATTCCCTCTTCAGAGAGTGCAACAGTAGGGAAAGCGTTGGATAGCGGGAGGGCAAAATTTACTATTCCCACTCCAGTGAGTGCAACAGTAGGAAAAACGTCAGATGGCGTGGGGTAAAAATTACTATTCCCACTCCAAAGAGTGCAACAGTAGGGAAAGCGTTGGATAGCGTAGGGGTAAAAATTACTATTCCCACTCCAGAGAGTGCAACAGTAGGGAAAGCGTTGGATAGCGTAGGGGTAAAAACTACTATTCCCACTCCAAAGAGTGCAACAGTAGGGAAAGCGTTGGATAGCGTAGGGGTAAAAATTACTATTCCCACTCCAGTGAGTGCAACTGTAGGGTAAGCGTTGGATAGCGTAGGGGTAAAAATTACTATTCCCACTCCAGAGAGTGCAACAGTAGGGAAAGCGTTGGATAGCGGGAGGCTAAAATTTACTATTCCCACTCCAGTGAGTGCAACTCTAGGGTGAGCGTTAGATACCGTAGGGGTAAAAATTATTATTCCCACTCCAGTGAGTGCAATAGTAGGAAAAGCGTTGGATAGCGTAGGGGTAAAAATTACTATTCCCCCTCCAGTGAGTGCAATAGTAAGGATAATAATAATTTAATATTTTATTAAAAATAAATAAATTATTAATACCAAATAAAAATATTAACATTAATTACCAATCACACAATATTTAATAATTAATTTATTATAAATACCAATGTTTTCTTTATGAATAACCTATTAATAATTAATTAACAGCCAATGAATTTTCAATACCAAAAAATAATAAATAAAATTAATACCAATTAATAATTAAGAATAAATTAATTAGCAATATACAAAAATGATTTCAATAATTAATTATTTACAATTAAATTAATTCCCACCATATTCCCCTATAAACCCACAACCCGCTACAAATAATAAATTAATACAATTAACATAATTATCAATTAAACAATGAATACTAATTAATTACCAATTAATACAAATTATTTACCAGTTAATAATTAATCAACAACCAATTAATTTTCAATACCAATTAATAATTACCTAATAACAATTACATTACTTCCCACCCTATTCCCCTATAAACCCACAACCCGCTACAGAAGTAAAACACAAAATTAAATTAAAAATAATTAATAATTCCTAAAAATTATTATTTAATGTACTATAATTAAATTACTTCCCACCCTAATCCCCTATAAACCCACAACCCGCTACGGAATTAAATTACACAAAAATTAAATAACATAAAATTAATTACTTTAAAAATATTCAAACATACATTCCAAAATGTATACATACTTTTAACACATATACTAACACTTAAAACACTATAAAAAAAATCGATATTTTTAACAACTATATTATGACTGTCGATATTACTTACTTCTATATTATTTAAATCGATATTTTATTTCTTACCTGATTTTCAATATTCTTCACCACTATATTTTGGCAATTCGATATTCTGTCCATTCTATATTAAAAACTCGATATTCTGTCCTGTCGATATTTTGAATTCGATATTATGTCTGTTTACCGTTTTCAGCGCTTTGGATTTATACAGGTCTATCACTCCGGATTCGTGAGGGGTTCCAGAGGGGTTGCAATTTTAATACATCGTAGAGTTGCCTACACGCATGTCAAGACCTCGGGGGGACCTTCAGGGCAGGTATATATTTGTACAGGGCATTGTGGATGGGGAGATCTTGGTTCTGTTGAGTGTCTACGCCCCGCCTCTTTCCTGGGGACTGGTGGAGAAAATGATGACCCTGTGGGCAGATATACCAAAGGGCCTAGCGGTTGTCGGAGTGGATTGGAATGATGTGATGGAGGTGGCCAGGGATAGGTGGAGGTCCGGGGCTGTGTCTGATACTCGCCTCCCCACTAAATTATGCTCCTTGGTGATGAGCTTGGATTGGGTGGACCCCTGGCGTAGGATACATGGTAGTACACAGGGCTACACATATCTCTCGTCAGTTCATGGTTCCTTTTCCCGTCTGGATTATTTGTTTGTTCTGCGTGCTTTCGACAGTAGGGTGACGGCGGCAGACATTCTCCCGCGAGGACTTTCTGATCACTCTCCAGTGGCCATTACGGTGCGAGCGGGGGGGGGGGCAGTGGGCCATTCCGTTGGCACCTATCAGTCTGGAACCTTCAGAAGGAGGATTACAGTGTCCAGATGGACAATACCATTGATCAATATCTGGTTGTTAATTTGAGTTTGGTCCCGGTGGGCCGATACTCTTTGGGAGGCCTTGAAGCCCACTATTCGGGGGGTAGACATCTCATATTGCGCTATGGCCCGACGTCTGCGTAGAGAGGCATTGGTCCGGGCGGAAGCTATTGTTCTGGAGTTGGAGGCACGCGGCAGGGAAGAGGGAGGGCGATTGGCTCGACATCAGCTACTTCTGGCGCAGCAGGGATATTCTTGTATTCTTCTGGATGAGGCTCGCTAGGCCTGGCTGGCTACCCATAGTAGGATCTACCAGTGGGGCGAAAAATCTAGTAAAATGTTACATCGGCTGTGCCAGGGGTCGCTTCGCCCCCAGGCTTTCCCGGGTATCGTAGGGTCAGATGGGCTACCGTTATCTGGCGCGTTGGATATTGCATGCAGATTTGCAGGAATATTATGCTCAGTAATGTAACCCCCATGGAGTGCCTCCAGGCAGAAGTTATTGATCGCTTTTTAGATGATCTTCCGTCGAAGGCACTTCCAGATGAGCTACGGGAGTAACTGGAGGACCCGCTTACTGATGAGGAGCTGGGGGTGGCCCTAGGGGAGCTGAACTCGGGCAGGGCCCCTGGCCCCAATGGCTTTCCCTGTAAATTGTTTAAGAAATACTTTCGACAGCTGGGGCCCCACTAACGCAGGGTGGTGGAGGAGGCCAGGGACAAGGGATGTTTGCCAAGTGACTGGAGGCACGCCGAGATAGTGGTCTTCCACAAGCCCGGTAGACCGCCAGAACATCACGCCTCATATCGCCCTATCTCCCTACTGAATGTGGAGGCTAAGATACTGTCTAAGGCATTGGCGAACCGCCTCCGCCCTCATATAGCTCTACTTGTGCACCCGGACCAGGCTGGGTTCATGCCTCAGAGTGCCACCTGCCATAATATTCGGCGGGCTCATGTGGCGGTCGCGACGGTCCAGGGATTGGGGGAGAGAGCAGCGCTTCTGTTGGCAGATATGGACAGGGCGTTTGAGTCCCTGAGCTGGGTCTATTTATTTGCGCTTCTGCGGCGGCTGAATTTCGGCACGCGTTTCTTGTCCTATTTAACCTTGTTGTACACAGATTTGACGGCCTCGGTGCGGGTGGCAGGTTTCGCTTCTTCTGGCTTTTCAAATGGGCGGAAGAGAAAGGACAGGGGAACCCTACTCACTAACGGAACCAGGGTAATGGTTATATGAAGGGAAACAACGGTTCCTGTGGACTCGTAAAAAATAATTCAAGCAATATAATTTGCACAATCGTAATAAAAAGAGGGTAGAATAATGTCAGCGGCAAGGAACCACCAACACATTTGTACAATTATGACTTGTTTTATAAACACAACAGACTTATTATATACAATGTTTAAATTTACAATAGAACAGATATTTGTGCACTGTGTCCCAAAGTGAAAAATGGAACCTAAACGTAAGTGACAGGGTGTATATTTATATACAAGGTTTCCATAAATCTTAAAAGGCTACCTTTCTCTTTGCATTAGCAATGGAGCCCCTGGCTGCCTGGGTGCGGATGGACGCTCAGGTGTCTGGCTTTGAGTGGGCACAAGGGCTTTCTGATCGCATCGCCCTGTATGCGGACGATGTATTGTTTTTCCTGAACGCACGGGCCCCCGATTGATGCGGATCATGCAGATCATTGGAGAAACCTCAGGTCTATATATGAACCCACTAAAGTCCACCTTGTGGGTATTGGGAGGGCGGGGTGAGCTCGGTCATTGGGCATGGTCGGTTCAGGTGGTGCATGGGGGCATGAATTATTTGGGGGTATTTTTGTCAGACTCTCCCACTACGGTTCGGGAGTGCAATATCGCACCTGTTTGGGAGCGTGTGTGTGAGGATATCAAGACCTGGTCCCATATGCCCCTGTCTATATACGGCCGGTCTGCCATTTTTAAGATGGTATCGCTCCCGTGACTATTGTATCAAAATCATCCCTACCCGATTCCCCCACGGTGGTTGCAGCAGGTGAACTCTGCCCTAGGTCAGTTTCTTTGGGATGGGGGAGCGGTGAGGGTGGCGGTTCGGAAGTGCTTTCTATCTACGTATTGTGTGGGGCTGGCTACCTCTGATATTTGGTCCTATTATGTTGTGTCATATCTACTTGTTTTGAATGAGTGGTGGTCTGGGGACAGAGCGGACCCAGCCTATGCCGTGGAGCGGCGCTGCATAGGAGATCGGTCCCTACATACTCTCCTTTACTCTGCCCAGATGAGGTGTCTCCTGCCGTCGGCTACGCGGATTGTGTTTCAGCTTTGGAGGCAGGCTCTGCAGAGAATGGGCTGGTGGAATAGGCTGACCCAGGAGACCCCACTTTGGCACAATGGCCGTTTCCCGCAGTTGCTGTCTTTCTCCGGGTTTCGTGATTGGGACAACATTGGGATTTCTACCCTGGGGAACGTAATGCGGGGCACAGTTCTAAATCTTTTCAGGACATCCAGAAGGATTTCCAAATGCCCAAAACCCAATTCTTCAAATATCTACAGTTTAGACACGCGATATCCCCCAGCTTGGAGAGTCTCGACTCCTTGCCGCAGTTTAGCCCCGTAGAGGCTAAGGTATTCATGGGAGACCTCTTAGACCATTAGATCTCTAATATTTATCAATCTCTGGTTAAGCATTGATCCCCCTCCTTGTAGCGTCTGCGTGAGGCATGGGAGGGTGATGTAGGTCAGATGGAGGAAGAGGACTGGACAGAGGCCTTGACCTCCCTGCGTGGGGCGGCTATTGCCATAAGCCTGGGGCTTATTCAAATATCTTCATAGGGTCTATTTTACCAGGGTTAGGCTCTGGAGGGCGGGCTTGGTGGCTTCCCCGGTGTGTCTTCGTTGTGGGCTCGAGGAAGGGACCCTGCTACACACTATCTGGCACTGCACAGCGCTCGCACGATTTTGGAGGGGGGTCCTGGCCTGCCTTTCCGAGGTTCTGGGGTGGGAGCTTCCTAGTTCGCCGAAACTTGTCCTCCTTCATGTGATGGAAGGGAACGGGGACAATATTTATAAGCGCCACTTTATGCTATTAGGCTTCACTTTAGCGTAGAGAGATATAGCTAGAGCGTGGAAGGCGGTGGTGGCTCCCTCGGTTTCGGTCTGGAAGAAATGTTTGGACTTCTGTATGGGTCTTGAGATTCCCATCTTTGAAGCTAGGGGGTGCCCCCGTAAGCACTTTAAGATCTGGAAGCGCTGGGCGGATTATCGCTGCTTGGAATTGGAACCGCCACGGGAGGGCCGGACCGGGATCTGGAGTGATCAGTGGGCCATTTTTGTTTTCCTTATTCTTTCATGGGTTGCCCTTATCTCCATGGCAGGAGCCGATATTTTATCATTGGGTTTTTAAGTAGAGCAGTGGCAGTTTGGCTTAGAGATATGCTTTTCAGGAATGAGGAGACGGTGCATGGGGGTGGGGAGGGGGGATGTTGGGGGTTTGCAGGGGTTGATTCTATATTTATCACTTTTCAGATTTTCCTGCTTTAAATGAGTAAAATGGTCAAAGTCGATATCTTTTGTATGAAACATGCGGCAGTTGTCTCTGGGATTCAGAGGTCTGCATTATATGTGTTATTTTGACGAATGAAATTTGTTTAAAAAAAAAAAAAAAAACCTGCACACATTTCCTTTTTACATTCATTTTTAAGGGCAGGCCGCTCTGTCAGTCCCAGCCAACATTGTATGCATGAGATACACATGGAATAACAAGTACCTTCAGTATCAATGTAT
Source organism: Triturus cristatus (assembly GCF_964204655.1). Taxonomy (NCBI): domain Eukaryota; kingdom Metazoa; phylum Chordata; class Amphibia; order Caudata; family Salamandridae; genus Triturus; species Triturus cristatus. The sequence continues at coordinate 78,080,203 of NC_140586.1, read as the reverse complement.
CGGTAAGAGACATATATTAGTTATAGATTCCTTATCTTAGAATTACCCCCAGGCATCAGACTGGATTCTGAGAATTTTCTTTAGCAATACCCCTGCACGTCGGTAGGTGGCATCGGTCGACTCCGCCTCTGTCGTTGGCGTCGTGGTCACTGGGATGATATCACAATGCCTACTTAGACACCGCCCCTACGCGCTGACGTCAGCTCTGACATGACTTTCCATGCCAGAAGCGCAGAGCCATGAAAGACACTGACCACTGGTGCGCTACACTAGTGTCCTACAAGGGAGTCCCTAGAAGTCAGTTCGCAGAGCGGGAGGATGGGTTGGGCGGTAAGGAATCTATAACTAATATATGTCTCTTACAGATACATTGTTACCGATGTTAAGTAATTTGTTCATCTGAAAGAGACTATTAGTTATAGATTCCTCACCTTTGAATAGATACCCCAGCAATAACAACCCCGGAGGCGGGACTGCAAACCAAGTTCACACAAGAATGTCCTGGAGGAAAGAACGGGCGAAGTAGCCGTCCCTCACAACTTGACTATCCAGGCAGTAATGTCTGGTAAACGTGTGCATAGAAGCCCACGTCACCGCTTTGCAGATGTCAATGAGTGGAACTCCACGTGACAAAGCAGTGGTATGGTATTCTAGTGAAATGAGCTCGAAGCCCCACTGGAGGTTCCTTATTGTGGAGAAGTGTGGCTCAATGGTTAGAGCGGCAGACCCTGATGCAGAGATCTGGCCCGGGACCAGGGTTCAATTCCCACCTCGGCGGGTCTTGGGCTCAAATTCCTCGGACCTGACAATTCTCGCCTCGGTGCCTACTCTAATCATGGGTCCCACTCTGCAACTCTGGGCAATAGCTTGCTTAATCTCCACAACGGCACCAACAGCGCTGGGGATGCCTGGCTTCACCTTGGGGGTGCCCAGGAGTGGACATTTCACAGGGAAAGCCAGGAAGGGTTCCACAGTGGTATGAGTACAAGTGCCAGGACGCCCCGTCGCTGGGGCAGCAGTGCGCTATACAAGTACAAAATTTCATTTCATTTCATTAGCTAGAGCGTAACAAATCTTTATACAAAGGACGACCTATCGAGAGATGGTATGCTCTTGGACAGCCCGACTTTTCTTTGCACCCACATTGCCGATGAATAGTTGATCACCCCCTGGTAATCTTTTGTGCGGTTAAGGTAGAAGGACAGAGCACGATTAGGGTCCGGACGATGGAGTCTCTACTCCTCCTTGGAAGGGTGCAGGGGCAGGAAAAAGGTGGGCAGAGCAATAGTCTGTCCGATGTGAAAAGGAGTGACAACTTTAGGCAGGAACGAGGGCCTCGTTCGAAGCACCAGTTTGCCCGGATGGACCGGGATGATAGGGGGCTTAGAAGAACGAGCCTGAAGCTCACTCACTCTGCAAGCAGAGGTGATGGCAAAAAGAAAGGTAGTCTTAAGAGTGAGAAGCCTAAGAGGACAGTTGTGAAGTACCTCGAAGGGAGCGCACAAAAGGTAAGTCAAAACAAGGTTCAAGCAGGGGTGGCTCCTCCATTACGGCGGAGGGGCGTCGCCCCACTGCTTTCTTGCAGTGCGAGAAGCAGAAACATAAAATGGTAAAACTACCATTTTATGTTTCTGCTTCTCGCACTATCAGAAAGCAGAAGTGCCTGATTGAAGGGTGTGCAGGTGGGCGGTCCTGCTCGAGGGCAGGGGCGGAGCGGCTTGCCCACTGTTGTGGGCCCTGACTGTTTGGTCCGCCATCTGGGGCCGACCAAAGCAGTCATGTGCACTCTCCTTTTTTAGGTCTCGCGACTTGCCTTGCACTGCGCAGCAGTGCTCATGCAGGCGAGAGTCCTTTTGTCCGGGGTTCAGAAATGGACCCTGGAATCGCACACGCTCGTGCGTGTGTTTTCTGTTTTGGGGTCTGTCATTGGGCTTTGAGTGCGTGTTTTGTTTCAATAGAGCACGCAATAGGCCAAAGGTGGGCGCATTGCTCCGCCCACGGCCTATTGGTGTCTGTTACGCGCACCAAAGCCCATATGTTTTCAATTATCGTGCCCAGACACAGGCGCGATAATTGAAAACATATGCCTCACAGTGGCGCACGCGTGCACCACTCGCGGGCGTGTTTCTTTTTCTTCTTCAGTGCCGCTTGTATTTTCTTGCACGCGGCTTATGTGTTTTCGTTTTTACAAAATATTGGCATGTACCGTCTTCAGCCTTGGCTTTATATTCCAGAGCGCCTTCTCGCTCTTCTGAGTGTCCACACCGAGAAGCTGTTCTGAAAACTGCCATACAATCCTTCTCGGAGCAGTGGGCACGAGAGCAGAGCACTGACAAGGAGCGAGGCTAACTCTGTTTTAATGTGCGTCCCATGGTTGCTTGGATACCGTCCGTGACCTGGAAACTGCAAGGTCTACTTCCGGACACGTTTTGTTGATGTTGCATCAGAATTGGTGAACAAGGAACCAGGATGGAATCTGCTGGACAGCAAAGTGAGTGTCGAGCACGTTTGAAAATGGGGATGGGGGCTTTGGAGTGCTTGAATGGTGTGAATTCAGTGTCACTGGCTGCGAATACCAGGGTCTTTGACTCCTCTTGTGCACATAGTATGTAGTGCCACCTGGAATTTACAGGACATCAGGGCACTCTCCTGGTCCCCCCGGGCCCCCCACCACCTCTTAGAGTCAGACGGAGATAGAAGTATGTGTAGTTGGTGAGTTTATAATACCTAAACTGAGGTGCAAAAAGGTGCTCTTGGCCCGCTATTTTTTGTAGATCCCAAGATGGAAACCTGAGAACACGGGAGGCTCTCACTCTGTTGCTTAATAGTTGATCAGGATGCTTTAGATCGTTATGTTTCTAGTTTTTGTTCCATTTATATACTGGCTGTGATTTTCTCACATTCGTGGGAGATGTGGGACTTTTATTTCCCTTAAAGGATCAATGAGATTTTTCCAAGTGTGACGCAGTTTCAGAGTTATCACAGAAAGTGCAGCAGGATCTCTGTCTGGAATCGCCACACTGGCCTTTAAATTTAAGACCCCTTTCCCACCAATCCTTTTGGGTGAAATGTTCTTTTCTCTCTTGCTTTCCGTTATCTGAAAGAATCTGACACACAAGGGCTTCAGAGATGCAGGGACGCTGAGTATTTGATGTTACATAGTTTTTTCCCGAAATTCTTAGGACCAGAGCAATTCCTTGTGTTTTTACATGAGAACCATATATTAACAGCGATGCTAGCCCGCATGCTCAGTTGCAATCTTTATTGAGAGATTTACCCAGCATTTCCTTGAATGGGTTCACACCCTAGGCATCTTTCCTTCGGCCTAGACAGGCTTTAGGCAGGGAATAGAATCACTGGACAATGTAGCATACGATGGAGAGAGAGGATGCTTATTGGCCAAGATGGCAAGGCCTTCCTGGTTGACTGGCATTCCCAGTGCATTGTAGGAGAATCTTTTTGGCCTAGATAATTGAGCGGGCACTATAGTCAAAAGCCTAGCAAGGCAGCAGGGGAGTGAGTCGAGATTGTGTCATTGCACTGATCCTCTGTGTGATTTATGCAGGTGACCTATCAGTCTGAGTTGATTCCTCGCTTCTGAAGTTGAGCTGACCTAGAACCTATGGTTTTGGCTCTTCAAGGAAGTCTGCACCGACTCTAAACACATAATCTCAAGGGAATTACCTTTCTGTAAATCACATGAAGACTAGGCTGCTTTTGGCGTTTGGGGAGCCAAAAACTAGTAGTAGTCAGCCAGTGCAATTTTTTTAATTTTACATTTTATATAGTGTCACTCTACCTGTGAAATGGGGTTAATGCACTTTACAATGAACAAAACAACAATTTTCTTTACATTTAGGTGCCGATTCCGATCCTGTAAAACCCGGGTACGAATGGTCGTACGGAGTGTATTCTCCTTCCGACTGGTACCCGGGAAAACCACCTTACAAACCCGCAAGTACGATTCGTACAGAAATGCCATTTCCGTACGAGTCGTACAAAACACCGACCGGCCAAAAAATACCCACAATTCCGATCCGGGACATCGCGTACGTGGGCGTGTCCACCAAGGCCTGCGTCCCGCCACAACAGAAGTGGACGTGGACGCGTCCCATCACCACAACAAATGTGGTACACACCGTACCCAAGCCTTAAGAGCGTGGGTACGGGTCGTACCACGCGTACCCCTACGTCACCCCAACAATGGCAGTACGGCCCGTACCCACGTTCTAAAGGCCTGGGCACGGGCCGTACCACCATTCTTGGGGTGACATAGGGGTACGCGTGGTGCGACCCGTACCCACGCTCTGAAGGCCTGGGTACGGGCCGTACCCCTACGGCACCTCAACATTGGGGGTACGGCCCGTACCCAGGCCTTCAGAGCGTGGGTACGGGCCGTACTGCCATTGTACCACCGTACCACCATTCTTGGGGTGACGTAAGCCTGCGTCCCGCCACAACAGAAGTGGACGTGGACGCGTCCCATCACCACAACAAATGTGGTACGCACCGTACCCAAGCCTTAAGAGCGTGGGTACGGGTCGTACCATGCGTACCCCTACGTCACCCCAACAATGGCAGTACGGCCCGTACCCAGGCCTTCAGAGCGTGGGTACGGGCCGTACCGCCATTGTTGGGGTGACGTAGGGGTACGCGTGGTACGGCCCGTACCCACGTTCTAAAGGCCTGGGTACGGGCCGTACCCCCAATGTTGGGGTGCCGTAGGGGTATGGCCCATACCCAGGCCTTCAGAGCGTGGGTACGGGCCGTACGGCCATTGTTGGGGTGACGTAGGGGTACGCGTGGTACGACCCGTACACACGTTCTCAGAGCGTGGGTACGGAGCGCATCACGCGTACCCCTAGGGCACCAGCACATCATTGATACAAGGCGTACACACGCCACGAATGATGGGATAGGGCCTGGTGCAGCATCTGACCAGTATATTGGGGGGGGGGGTGTATGGCAAGGTGAGCAGTGTACTGCACCAAGGGTGCAGGCGGGTGGGTGGGTGTCGTGCTACGATCCACATCAGTGGACAGAGACATAGGGGCGGGTGCCTATCACTCCCAGCAGTGCCCAGACATATGAGGAGTGGGTGCCTATCACTCCCAGCAGTGCCCAGACATATGAGGGGTGGGTGCCCAGGACTCCCAGCAGTGGACAGAGACATGTGAGGGGTGGGTGCCTATCACTCCCAGCAGTGCCCAGACATATGAGGGGTGGGTGCCTATCACTCCCAGCAGTGCCCAGACACATGAGGGGTGGGTGCAGAGGACTCCCAGCAGTGGACAGAGATATGTGAGGGGTGGGTGCCTATCACTCCCAGCAGTGCCCAGCCATATGAGGGGTGGGTGCCTATCACTCCCAGCAGTGCCCAGACACATGAGGGGTGGGTGCAGAGGACTCCCAGCAGTGGACAGAGACATGGGGGTGTGTACATCCTCCTCCGATGACCAAAACTCCATGGGTGCATGAAGGCATCCACAATGTGTGACTATGTTGAGAGTGCCATGACAACACATCACTGACAGCAGTGTCCCACTCCCATGAGGATGGATGTCCTTCCCCCACTGCATGACACACCACATGTGGGTGTGATGACAAATTACACATGCATACCCACCCCTGGCGGTGGCAGCACAATACACACACTGAGATCATGCAACAAGACTGTACACTCATGTTAAACCCTACTAAACTAAGAGAACCTAAGGGAACACACACTGTCACGCACATTCCAGGACCGATAGGAATGTACAGGTGCTGGGGCAGCCAACAAGTTGTTGCCTCACATGGAAGGAAAAGGGTGGAGTACCCACAGATACAATGCCCACAATTGTCAGTCAGGTGCCCAAATACCCTGCAGAACAAGTAACACATGTGTGCTAGGCTGGGAGTACACACATGCATAGTGCGGAAAAGGGACCATGTCCACATGAAGCCATGGCAACATACTCCATATACAAGTACAGTGACTACCAAGGATGGCACAGACGATGCAGGGGGAGACATTGCTCAGCAGGCATGGCCAAAGTTGAAGGGATCCGTCACACACCAAGGAAATGTAGACACAGGTCAGCACAACAATTGGGAAACACCCTGCAGGGAAGATGTCAGGTGCCACAGAGGAAGGAACACTCCTTGGGACAATGTCACCATACAGTAAGAGCTTACATGACCAAAGATTATTTGCAGAGACCTTGTGATGGCATGCAGATACCAGGGTCCACCCCATGACCAGCACACTACAACATTTCCCAGACACCTAACACATTATCACCACCCCAACTCATGGAGCAGCAGCACCAACAGCAACACCAGAAAAGCATTAGTGTGCAAATGAAAAACAAAATGCTTTATTCAGCATAAAAATAATATTTGAATTGAAATGTACACTATATACAAGGCCCAGAGGCCAGTCCATATGCAAACTCGTGGGGGGGACACATTGGGATGCGTCTCCCCTAGCTTGCCTGCACAGTTCAGAGTTCCTTTTCATCCACGGGGGGGGCATCATGTGGGGGGGAAGGACCAGGCACCGCAGGGACAGGAGGGGCAAGGGTAGGTGTTGTGGGTGCAGCGACGGACGACTCCACCACAGGGGGTGGGGCAGCGCGAAAGGTGGTGGTTAGGATGGCGCTGCACACGGTCGCAAGGTCTTCCAGCGTCTCCCCTGCACCGAAGGAACCACAGGCCCCAAGGAGGGGGGGGGGGTGTCGGAGGGATGGGTTGCAGCGCTACTGGGGGAGGGTGTGGACAGGGGGGGGGGACTCAACTCCCCTGCCCGGGGACTTCCTCAACCGCTTGCGGGGTGGTGTCACACTGGGGCTGTGGAACAGACTGGCCATGAAGGACTCTTTGTCTGACTGTTGGGCAGGGGAGCTAAGGGGAGTGGTTTTGGAGGAAGTGGGTCGTGAGGACTGCGGACTCCCACTGTGGCTGCGTGTCTGCCGTTTCCCCCCGACCCAGTGGGTGTGCCTACTTCCCCCTGTGTGTGCGTGACAGGAGGTGTGCGCTTGGCCTTCCCTGTTGGTGTGCTGCCTGTGTCTGGTGGGGTGCGTGCATGGGGATGTCTGGGTGTGCTTGGGACAGGCATGGGAGTGGGAAGTGTGGATGGTGCAGGGGTGGGGGGGACGGAGCGCTGCAGGAGACCCACTGATGCCGTCAGTGACGAGTCCATGGACCTCAGCAACATCGGTTGGTCAGACATCGCTGCTGACATGCCCTCCATGTACGACACCATCTGTGTCAGCAGTCTGGTGTGGCCATGGAGGACATTAAGCAGCGATGTCTGATGAACCTGCAACTGCCGCAGGATGTCCACAGACTCGGCATTGACGGCAGTAGGGGAGACAGGGGCAGGGGGTGCGGTGCCTGGCACAAAGGAGACATGTTGTCGCCTAGCACGGACAGAAGGGACCCATGCAAGTGGGAGGGCGGTGATGGGAATGGAGGGGGCGGCGAGAGATGGAGTGCTTCTTTCAGCTGTGGGAGCAGCCTCCGCCCCCTCTGGGAGCTCAGCCTCGGACCCGTCAGCATCATAGTCGGTGTTGGGACTGGACAGGTCTTCCGCCTGACTCCCCTCGCCCTCCGTGCCACTTGCTGTGCCAGACTCCCCAGCACTGGTGGCACCGGTGCTGGCTCCCTCCTCCACGTCCGTGCCGGTGTCTCCCTCGGTGTCCCCCGACGATGCTGTGGGCAAGGTGAAGAGACAGGAAATAATCAGACACCTGTATACATATGACACATGAGTCCAAACTACATAGGTCACAGTGCATAGCATGAAAAGCATCATGAGTAACATCTACAATACTACGCACATATGTAGGCCCTGCACTACACAGTTGGTTGACCCACCATGCCACTTGGATACAATGGAGAGCATGACACAACAGCAAATAACTTGATATCGAATTATACAGAGAAGCAAGTGTCTGTGGACAGTCAAGCACAGCATCTGGACCACACACCGTTGCCAAAAAAGGATGAGCAGGAACCATGTCTTTAAACTTTAGACACATGCTGCAAAGGACAAACATTAAAGCCTGCACAACATGACTGGGTCAATGCTTGTTGAGTGTCTGTTCAGACTGTCATCACACACAGGCCAGACCTGGAAAGGAGACATAAGGTTTGGACATGTAGGCCTTGGCCGCACAAACCCCCCCCCACCCACCTGAGACTATGTGATTGAGACAGAGGAAGGACTTACACCTCTTCATCTGGGATCACAAAAATGGGCTTCATGTAATCCAAAGTGCACTCTAACTACCCTTCGTGGGGCTGACCACACATATTATTGACAAACAACCATCATCAGATAGTTGTACCGAGATACACAGGCACTGGCCACAGTGAGTATGCACAAGCCACATTGGGTCACCCTGTACAGTGGACACATGTAGCACACTTTACGTAAATACAAATGAGGCCAGGGTCAAATGCCACAGAGCCCAACCTATGCTGAAGACACAGAGAATGGCCACAGTGTTGGATGACACACATGATTCCTAGGAAAAGGTGTCTCAGGGGACTGTAGTGGCCACACTGCTCCATGGTCCTGGATAGATCTGACTGCAACAGGAGCAACCATACCCGCACTATGCATATCTCCCCCTCATGCACATCATGTCTGAGGTCACAACATCGGTCATGCATGCTGCAAGTCTGTTCATTTCAAGCCTTGCACTCCTATGTTGAGACTCAGCATCAGTGCCAACAATCATGGACCCCAATATGACTGAACTGGACAGGGCAGAGGCAAGGTCCCAACACATGTCACAGACCACCCCCACACATGATGCTGCAAGCTTTGGGCACTTGGATTAACTGGCAGCCAAGATTACCTTGTGCAAGAGTGACTACACACAGACCAGGGAACACATGTCAAGGAGGGGAAGGGAGGAAGAACAGCACTGGGTGACTTGGGGGAACAGGATATGCACTGCAAATATAAACCCTGGCAGTGTATCCAGGCGACTGAGCACGTCCAAAACCTGGTGACACACAACAAACACACATGTACCTACCCCCTTGCTGCTGCTGCTTCTCCTGTAGCCGCCTATCCATGTCAGGGAAGACCACCGCCAGGACACGCTTCATTTGGTGGGTCAGGCGCCGGCGCCCGCCGTGTTTGCGTGGTGGTGAGTCCCCCAGCAGGACCCGGGCGATCCTCCTGGTCCAGCACCGGATGTCTTGCCAGCGTTTATTCACCTGGGCCAGGTGCCGACTGCGACCCTCCACCGACCTCACGGCCCTGACGGCCCTGACGGCCCGCTTCCATATCTCCCCCTTGGCGTAGGCGGCTACCTGTGAGGATGACAAAGTGAGACAACATCAATACACCTGCTCCATGTCACAGAGACACACATTAGAACAATTTGGCTTGCTTGAACAGGGAATAGTATGCAGCCAACTCATTGCACCTTTGTCATAGGGACATTATCCTCTGGGGAAGGCCAAAAGCACTACGTGGCATTGAAAGTACACAGGTGGCATGAGGGGTGCGACACAATCACTGATCATGGCTCACACTGTGCATCACAAGCAACACCAGGATTATGGACAGCACCTCAAAGCAGTCACATGCCCCAGGCCACTCACGCAACCTCAGCGGAGTACACAGACACACACAGGCACAGGCCAATCATCTGCCATTGGCATATGCGGGTAAAAACCTCACTCTGCACATGTGCCACTTGACTGGGGGGTGTCACAGGTGTGGGGCTAGCTCGCACGTCAGACACACAGCACGGCTCCCTGCTCACATCAGATGGGTAGGGCATATGCATCCTCCATGCAGCTGGGGTGCAACACTCCACATAGACACTCACCCACATGACAGGGGACTTACACACACACCAATGTCCAGGGCCCGTACACATCATTTGGACACTCTCACCACAGGTACACTCAACTCACACACATCTGTGGGTACAGTCACCTGTCACACTGGGGGGACCACAGAATCACATCAGGACTATAGAAACAACATTCCCAAGAGGATTAGCCAGGCTGAATGTGGCATGCACCATGCAGTGATAGTCACAGTAAGCACAATGCAAGTGAGGAGTGCAGATATGAACCACATCATGCTCTGCATGGGAGACATAAGGCATTCCCCCCCCTGGGACCCACCATGAACAACATTGCATGTCTGTCACACCTGGACACAATGCCAGAAGTGACGGACACAAAATAGGGGCACAGTCAAAGCTAGTGGAGTCAGCACTCACCTGCTCCCCTGGTCTCCCATACAGGCAGGGGTACTGTGGGAGGATGACGTCCAGCAACGCCTCATTCTCCTCTTGGGTGAAAGGCTGGGCCCTCTCCCCAGACCTGGCCATGGTGCCAGAGGAATCACAAGCAGCAGCAGTGGTGTGGAATGAAAGGTTGTGCAGGCAAGTGCTCTCTCATGGGTCCTGGCTGCCTTATATCTGCCTTGCTGGGCTGTTTCATTTACAGGAGTACAGAGTGATTGGTCAATCTCATTTGCATCCTACGTTTCCTCCAATCCCTTTAAACCTACCCCAGTGAGGGCCTTTGCATGGTTCGAAATTTGAGCATGATGTTAAGTCAACAACCACTTTGCAACATAGTCTATTGTCTCCAACCGACTTTTGCTGGCCACCTGATGAAAAATTTTGAACTGGAATCTCGGTCTCCATGACAACCAGCATGCATTTAGGCCCTTATACTTGTCCCTCATGTGTCCCCTATGTTATTTCACTATCCACACACAGGTACGGTGCGTTCCACACGTACCCCTAGGGCATCACTACTCCAGTGATACGGTCCGTACACGCGTGTGTAGGGTCCGTATCACTATGGTGGTGTTGCCGTAGGCGTACACCATCGTGCTACGGGCCCTACACTCGCGGGTACAACCCGTAGCACTGTGGCGTACGCCTACGGCCTCACTGCCATACTGCTACGGGCCCTACCCAAGCGGGTACGAGCCGTAGCACTATGGTGGTGTTGCCGTAGGCGTACGCCATCGTGCTACGGGCCCTACACACGCGTGTACGAGCCGTATCTCTATGGCGTACGCCTACGGCGACACTCCCATAGGGATTGGACCAGTGTGTACACGTACGTGTGTACGGTCCGTACACACACGCGTACTCCTACCCAAACCCCATATAGTGAAACGACCATACACACACCCTCAGAGAGTGTGTACGGTGCGTTTCACAGCTCACACTGGTGCACAGGGAAGGAATGGAGGTGTCAGACGCGCACAAGGATGGACATCAAGTCATTGTCAGTGCAGTGCTTCATGTGTAGGGCCTAAGTGTGTCAGGCAGTGAGCTGGCACATGTCTCCTCATGTTTAAACCCAATAGTTGTGTGATGACCTGTGTACACATGTCATGTGTGATGGAGCACTATGTGGCGCACTTCCCCTTCACACCTTTTACATGTGTGCATGTAGTGCGAACTTGTCAAGCACTGCATCACTGGCATGGCATAGTCACCAACACCCGCAACTGTCCCCTGATGCCAGGTACACGGATGATGACACCTGACATCTCACTACCAGCGTGCCCCGATGTGACTATGTCATGTATGTGTCATGTGTTACCATGATCTTGCTGTTGGTGTTCCGTCAACGGCATCTGTTGTAGCTGCATCCAACATGTGTCTGTGTGTAGATGCCCATGTCACACTATTACGCACACCAGGACACATGTGGAATAACACGTAATGTGTGTCTGTATGCATCGAACAGGGATTTGCGAGCTTCGGACATATCAGCGTAGTCTCAATGTCTGTGTGATCATTTTTGACATGTACCCCTTCATGGCAAGGTGTGTGGTCTGTCCTTTTTCCATGACATGTGACCTGTGCGTCTAGCTTGCCGGCAGCTGTCTGTATGGGATAACATCCTTCAAATGCACATATGTGGATGTATGTCACTCCTGTAATGTGTCTGGCTGTTCACTCACAGTGGCCCACAGCTACTTTCATGGCATGTCATGTAGACCTTGACAATCCACGTTTGTAGCTGAATCTTGGTAGGAGTATCACCTGGCTGGCATACGTGTGCAGGATGTATTGCACAGACCAGACTCTGTATGTAGCATATGTGTATTAGCTGTTGAACATGTGCTCAGTTAATTGACATTGGTGTAGTAATGTACTCAATCTTCGTTATTCCTTCCAAATTTCTGCAGGGCACCGCCTCTCCCCCGACCAATGCCAGACTTGGCTGTCATGAGGGAACGTGACTGCATACGCCGCTACAGATTCAACCAACAGTTAATTGTGGACCTGACAAACAGGCTGGCCCCACACCTCCAACCGCGACACAGTTATCCGACTGCGCTGACCCCCAAGATGAAGGTGATGTCAGTCCTACAGTTCTTTGCCACTGGTACGTTTCAATTGACCATAGCTGATGTGGGTGACATGTCCCAGACCATGTTCAGCCGTGTCCTGCATGATGTTTTAGAAGCCATGTTGGAGCACCTGGATGAATTCATCCATTTTCCAACTCCTGAGCAGTTGACAGGTATCAAGGGTGAGTTCTATGCCCTGGGAGGGATGCCCCATGTAATTGGGTCCATTGATGGGACACATGTGGCTTTGGTACCACTACAGGCACAGGAGGTAGCCTTTGGGAACCGTAAACATTACCACTCCATTAATGCCCTTGTGGTGTGTCTTGCTAACATGGTGATTTCCCATGTCTGTGCACGTTTTCCAGGGTCAGCACACGATGCCTACATCATGAGGCATAGCAGGGTGCCAGAAATGATGCTGCAGCTGCACAACGAACGGGCATGTCTTGTTGGTGGGTAGACTCTGTTTGTCCAGTATTCAGCGGTATCTTAGTATGTGACGGCATCTCCTGACCCACTTCTTTACATGATGTTTCCATGTAGGGGACTCTCGCTATCCCAACATGCCATGGCTGATGACACCTCTCCGCAACCCAAGATCAGCTGCAGATCACCGCTACAACAATGCACACGGGCAGACTAGGCGAGTGATTGAGAGAACTTTTGGCCTTCTGAAGAGCCGATTCCGTTGCCTCCACAAGACCGGAGGGTCCCTCCCATATGCACCGGTGAAGGTCTGCAAAATCTTCATCGTGTGCTGCATTCTGCACAACATGGCAGTGGAGAAAGCTGTACCACTCATCCTGGATCCCGATGAGCAGGAACATCCACCAGTGGAGGATGAGGGCCTTGGTCACGAGGCAAGTGAGGAGGAGGAGGAGGAGGAGGAGGAGGAGGAGGAGGAGGACATCCGGAGTCAGCTCATACGCAACTTCTTCTCATAATGGTGAGTCCCTGGGTCTGAGTGTGCACGCTTGGAGCCTTGTGTGGCATGTGTTGCAATGTGTGTGTCCAGCTGACTGTATGCGAAGTGACTTTGAGGTGTGTGCTGATGTGTCACTCGAGTGCTGATGTCATTCAACACATTTTAGCTGACACACTCAATTGACAACTAGCATGGTGTCAACCTTATTCATGTAGAGTACATGACCATGCATGCGGATGACTATGTGTTTCCTGACTTCTTGTGTGTCTCTCATCCCCAGGTATTTGCGCATGCTGTCTGCTCGTGGCATCGTTGTGCTCCTGCTATTCCTCATGAGTAATGCAACGTGTGCTGAATCAGCGTTACATGCACGGACATGGTGAGAAGTCTCCTTTGGGTAAGGATTGCAGAAAGGCTTTTTGGGTGTGGTAGTTGTTTGTAATGTGTGGGCACTGCTCCTGTGCAGGTATTGTTACTATGCATACATGTCGACTCACCATGGGGCACATAACATGTAGCATGACTCACATGAATTGATAGTCACACTTCGTGACAGTCATCTGTTATGGGATTGTGGATTTTGATGAAGGCCTCTATGTGTGTACAACTTCCCTCGGAAACATACGGGAGGCTACGGGTGGACATATTGCAGGACATCCCCATGAGAGGCTCAATGGGGAATTGCAGCCTCTCCGTGTGCAGCAGGGGATGTTTGGCTCACCCCCCTTCACTTGTGTGCCACTCCCATGGATTGACAGCATCTGTGGTGCGAAGGGGGTGTCCAGTGTAGGTCCCACATGTTAATCCAAAAGACCATGTGAGTCTGTTAATATTGATGCATTTCCATAGGTGTGAGCCTGAGTAATAAAGGTGTTCCTCAGCCTCCAAGGTGCCTCATCTCTGTCAATGCAGGTCTCTTGCCACTGTGCATGCTCCATCTCTGGCATGGTTGTCAAGGACTGTGCATGAGTCTATGTGTAGATAAGCAACCTGCATGCTGTTCTACATGTATTTGATTCTCTATTCTGCATGACGTCCATGGCTGTGTATGTGTTTTGGTATGTTGGTCCCCACAACGGGCTGTCAACACCTTCTGGGGTGTGTTTCCTGAGCGCAGCTTGGCCTTCAGTTTCATGATCCGGTGTCAGTCATCTTTGGGGATTGTGCATCCTTTGTCTCTGGGTGTGCCATTGAAAACCGGTCACTCCTTCCTTGACATACACCTGTTGCAGGAGTCCTTTCTGACATGCTAGTCTTTGTGTGGAAATTGTGGCATAGTTCCCAGGACATGCCGCCTGCTGTTGCAGCCACTGCAGCAAGGGCACAGGAAGTTTCCTGATTTGGCAACACACACACATCAAAGATGCTCCTCCCTTCCTCCATCAACCCATTCATTTGGCTGTCATCAGCTTGTCTGTGCCACAGTTGCGGCCACGACGTCCCAAAGGCTGGACCATCTGCACATGCAACGTGCACATTGCACGGGCCTTATGTCCTTGCATGACCCACATCACACTACAGTCTGATGTTGCAGCCACCCTCCAAGCAATGTCCATCCACACATCTGCCGCCAGCTCTCAGGCATACACTAAGCGCACACACAACACCTTTGCATGATGAGTGTGCAACTCCGACTGCCTACACAGCGCTGCCATGCCTTCCAGGCACTGTCACACCCACCAGGTCATGTCCCTCCTACTCCCCACCGGCTCTGTACCCCGGCAAGGACATGGGAGTGGGACTCAAGGTTTCTGCATGTAGTATGCTGTCGTTGTGAGGCACATGGCACAGGTATCATCTGTCAGCGTGTCAAACTACAATGTGTCCAGGACCCCCCTCTCCACCATCACATGCGCACACAACCGTATGCCATTGACAGCCAGGTGCTCCTCACCCTCACCAAGGGCGCAGACATTGCCAGTTCCAATATTCTAGATTGCATGAGATCCATTGATGAATGGCAGAACAGCATCCACCTGAGGCTGGACTTGTACAGGACTGAGGTCAACATCTGAGGATTGTCCCCTTACAGCTGGGTCAACTGCTTGTGTCCCACCCGCAGTAGCCCCACACAAGCACCCAGTGTCCATGCACACAAGATGGTGTGCATCATGGATTGCTTGCTCACATTTGCCATGGTAATCACCAGCATATGTGCCTCAGACTGCAACACCCTCTGCATTATGCACATGATCTCCAGATAGATCCACTCCAAGGAAAGACGGACGATCCCCCAGGTCCACGACAACATCCGTGTCAAATACTGCCCTGCCCTCTACGGGGCAGCCACATTCAAACTCCCAGGACACTTGTCCACATCCAGGCTGCATCTGCACACCTCAGCTGCAACATCCCGTGCCCCAGCCACATCACCGTCCAGCAGAGTTGGCTGCAATGGATCACTGTGTGCTGCAGGATGACCTTCAGACTCCCCACCCACACTCAGGAGGCAGGCCACAACCCCGACCCAACACCAACCTTCTACCACTGTCATCTGAGACCCCGTAGTGCCATCTCTGTGCATCCAACCTTGACCTGGCCACAATTCTTCCGATCCACCGTACTCCAGCATGCAGGACATAGTTCTCCCACCTGGGAACACATACCTGGGACTCCCTCCCCGGGAACCTCCGAATGAGGCATGACCTCTACGCCTTAATGGTACTCTTACAAATAGGTCTGTCGGCACAGTATTGCATGCACCCCATCAGCAGCTTGAGGCCATCACAGGTGAGTATTGTGCTCCATGTCTGCATTGAATGATACATTGTGACCCATGTGTGTCCTGTACCAGACTCCGATCCCAGGGTATGGATGTGTGGAGTTAGTTCAACACTCAGGCATAGTTTGACATGTACACACACATATGTTGGTGAATAATGGCAAATGACAGCAACATCTCATGACAAAATAAAGTATTTATTTTTGGTGGGGTGAGTCTTTTGGTGGATGAAGTAAGGTGCTCTACCGGGTGCATAGAATCCAAAGTTCCCAGTGGTAGCTGGCATCCTTGTCAGTTGGAGTCATCAGAGTCCAGAACACAGTGTTGGTCATCATTGGTCAGACTGTGACCAGCAAGTCCATGTGGCAGAGAATGTCATTGGATGAGGTGCTGCTGTTGCGCCAGAGGGCCAGGTGCCAGGCCAGGTGACCTGGGAGATGTTGATGGTCCGCTGACTCTCACGGTCTTTTCCGTGGATGACCCACCTTCCTGGGGGTACCCTCAGATGCAGGCCTTGACGATGCTTGTGATGCTCCGTCGGACGAATCCTCCTCCTCCTCCCTCCCTGTGGCTGGTGGTGGTCTTCGCCTGGTGGCACAGGGAGGGTTGCCCATGTTGTCGGCGATCCGACGGAGTGAACGGCTCATGTCCGTTTGCACCGCCAGGAGCTCAGCCAGTCTTGCCCCCATCCGTCCTTGGTGTTGTTGTTGACAGGCATGTTGCTCGGCCTGCAGGTTCTTCATCTTGTTGAGGGTCCCCCTCATCTCTGTGAGGCTCGACACTACCTGGCTGATGCCCCTGGTGTCACGGCGGTATGTGTCCAGGATGTGGCGTATGTGTGACATACCGGTTCCCTCAGCTGGCTGGTCAGGTTCGCGCCTCTGCCTGCCTCCACTCCCACCACCCCTGCCCACACGAGCCTGGCCTGCCGTTGTGGGCACATCGGGTCTACGGGACCCCTGAGGGATGGCATTTTCAGGGTTGTCTGCCTCCTCCTGGGTGCCCGGAGAAGCTTGTCCCTCCTGGTCAGACTGGCTGTGTTGTTCAGTGCGAGCAGGGCTCCTGGGTGTCTCCTGGGATGTGGCAGGAATGGGGGTGGTGGTTGGCACAGATGTACCTGACGAGGGTGCTGCAGGTGCTTGGGCACTAGAGGGGCCAGGTTGGTCGGGGTCATCCACGGAGTGGTGAGAGTCGTCGCTGCTGGTGGGATCATCTTCACGCTGAGCCTGGGACTGTGATTGTTCCCCCCCATTGTTGGGGGCAGGTCGATGACGTTGCCCTGTGTGTGAGAGAGAGACAATGTTCATGCTGTTTCATGCCACATCAATGTTTCATACATATTCAAGTTGTCACAGATCCTCCAGGTAGTTGGATGTGCCTAGCATTCCTCTCAATGTCCACTTGGGGATGGGTATGTTGCGGGGGACAGTTTGGTATGTTCTCCTGAGTGTTTGACCAGTAGAATTTTGGCTCGGATGCTTATTTGGCGATGGATTGGTCTTGTTGTGTCACATGTCCATTGTGAGAGTGGGTAAATCCGTTGCCTGCCCCGGGGGTGTGTGCTTGTGTGAGGGGGGGTGTGTGACCGGGCCTGCTGTTGGGTGTAGTGTGATTTGTCATTGGGTCTCCCAGGTGATGTGTCTGTCCCCTCATGGTGCATGCTGGCATGACAGTGAGTTTGAGTGCCTGTGCTAGATATCTGAGCTTGTGTAGTTGGTGTTTGAGTGTACAGTGGTCACAGAAGGGCCTTGTGCTGCATACAGCAGGGCCAAGTGTCAGCTACCTTGTCAGTACTTTGCCAGTCCCTGTGCATGGTGCATGGGTATGTACCTAGGCCATATGGGCTGAGGGCATTGGTGTCTGCTTCGGAGTTGCACAATGTGTTGTGTGTGACCCACCCTCCCAGCATCTCGGACATCCAGTCTTGGGTTTGTGGTTGGTGTTGCCCGGGACATGGCATTGCCTTTATTTGTGAATGGGGCATGGAGACGTTAGTGGCATGGGCGTGGTTTTAGAGTGTGGTTGTGTGCGGTGAGGACTTGGGGGAAGTTGCGTGCATTTGGTGTATTTGTGGTGTGGATGGCATTCCCCCCATGTTACGTGAGTTGTTTGTGTACTCACCAGGCTCTGCGACTCCTTCGACTCCGTGTACTCCCACCGGCGGTAGCATGGCCATCACCTTCTCCTCCCAGGGATGGTAATGTACGGGTCTGCGGGGCAGCCCGCCTCCAGTGATGTTACTCTGGGCATATTCCTCGTTCATCTTCCTCTTGACTGCCCTGCGCAGATCGTACCACCTGGCTTGGCATTCATGCCTGGTCCTTCGGATGGGCGTAACAGCATTCACCTTGTCGATGATCCTCTGCCACAGGCTTGTTTTTTGGGCTATGCTGGTCTGTCTGACCAATGTTCCAAACAGCTGTGGCTCGACTCTGATGACTTCGTTGACAAGGAGGTCCAGCTCCACCCTTGTGAACTTTGGATTCTTGTCTGTGGGCATGGTGTGGGATGTGGGTGTGGATGGTTGTGGGTGTGTGGGTGTGAATGTGACGGTGTGTGTGTGAATGTGAAGAGGGGGTGTTTGTGAATGAGGTTGTGTGAAGGTGTGTAAGTGAAGGTGTAGTTAAGGTGTAAGTAAGGTGCAGTTGTTTGTCTGTGGGGTCTGACAGCAGTGAGTCTGTTGCAAAGGCTCATGGGTTGTGTGTGTGGGCCCTTTTTATTTGTCCATTTGTGGGTGTGGCTGGGTTTGAATTTGTGGTGGGTGTGTTATAAGAGGTGGTTGTGATTTAGGGCCTCTGTTTGCCTGTTTGGATGTGCCAGGTGAGTCATAGAGATGTATTTTGTCATGTTGATGTGTTTTGTGGTGTTGTGCGAGTCGAATTGACCCTCCTTGTGCTGTTTTACAGTGTCCTGGT
This sequence comes from Triturus cristatus, assembly GCF_964204655.1. Taxonomy (NCBI): domain Eukaryota; kingdom Metazoa; phylum Chordata; class Amphibia; order Caudata; family Salamandridae; genus Triturus; species Triturus cristatus. The sequence goes on along the minus strand of NC_140586.1, from coordinate 78,061,295 downwards.
TCTGTACGAGTCATTTTCGTGTAGGTATGGTCCGTACTTACGCGATGCTGGGTGAGGGTGCTGGGGTACGGTGTTGGGGTACGGTGCGTACAGGTACGGGGCTGGGGTACGAGCCTGGGGTCCGTCGCATACAGGTGGGGGGCTGTGCTAAGGTGTTGGGGTACGGTGCATACAGGTGCGGGGCTGGGCTACGGTGTTGGGGTACGGTGCGTACAGGTACGGGGCTGGGCTACGGTGTTGGGGTACGGTGCGTACAGGTGCAGGGCTGTGCTACTATGTTGGGGTACGGTGCGTACAGGTACGGGGCTGTGCTACGGTGTTGGGGTACGGTGCGTACAGGTATGGGGCTGGGCTACGGTGTTGGGGTATGGTGCATACAGGTGCGGGGCTGTGCTACGGTGTTGGGGTACGGTGCGTACAGGTGCGGGTATGTGCTACGGTGTTGGGGTATGGTGTGAACTGGTGCGGGGATGTGCTAGGGTGTTGGGGTACGGTGCGTACAGGTGCGGGGCTGGGCTACGGTGTTGGGGTACGGTACGTACAGGTACGGGGCTGGGAGACGGGCCGGGGGTGAGGCGCGTACAGGGGGGGCTGGGGTACAGTCCTGGGGTATGGGGCATACAGGTGCGGGGCTGGGAGACGGGCCTGGGGTGCGGCGCGTACAGGTGCGGGGCTGTGCTACAGTGTTGGGGTACGGTGCGGAGGGGGGTACGGTGCTGACATACGGGGGTACGGTGCTGACATGTGCGGGGTGAGGGGGGCTGTACGACTCGTATCCGGGCACAAGTTTACCCATGTACATGTAGGCTACAGCGGTTGTGTATTCGGACGGGAGGTACGGATCGTACTTGCGCGCTCGGACTTCTGTTTTACGATTTGCACGTAAAAATGTCCGTCTCCCTGTCGGACACTTTTCCCGACGCTATTCGGACGTAAAAATTTACGGCTCCCTCTCGGACCATTTTTCCGACGCAATTTGTATGTATTTTTCACGTACGAATCGTACTTCGCAGTTTGTACGGTACTTGTGCTAATCGTACGTAAAAAAATACGGATACGAGTCGGACGGTAAATTTTTTTCCCGGATCGGAATCGGTCCCTTAATCTTAAGGGAATAAAATAAGGGAAGGGAGAATTAATTAAACAATCATCAAGTACATCATTTGAGTGCAACATCTTCTTCCAAAAAGGTAGGAATGGATAATGAGACGAGTGTGGTTGTGTGTGTGGTTGTGTGTGTAGTTGTGTGTGGTTTGTGTGTGTGTGTGGGTATGTGGTTGTGTGTGTGTGGTTGTGTGTGTGTGTGGTTGTGTGTGTGGTTGTGTGTGTGGAGGTGTGTGTGAGCTTGTTGTTGTGTGTGTGGTTGTGTATGAGTGTGGTTGGGTGGTTGTGTGTGGTTGTGTGTGTGTTTGTGTGGTTGTGTGTGTGGTTGTGGTTGTGGTTGTGTGTGTGGTTGTGTGTGGTGTGTGTGTATGGTTGTGTGTGTGGTTGTGTGTGTGGTTGTGTGTGGTTGTGTGTGTGTGGTAGTGTGTGTGTGGTTGTGTGTGTGTGTGTGGTTGTGTGTGTGTGTGTGGTTGTGTGTGTGTGGTTGTATGTGTGGTTGTGTGTGTGGTTGTGGTTGTGTGTGTGGTTGTGGTTGTGTGTGTGTGGTTGTGTATGTGTGTGGTTGTGTGTGTGGTTGTGGTGGTTGTGTGTGTGGTTGTGGTGGTTGTGTGTGTGTGGTTGTGGGTGTGGTTGTGGGTGTGTGTGTGGTTGTGGGTGTGTGTGTGGTTGTGGGTGTGTGTGTGTTGTGTTTGTGGTTGTGTGTGTGGTTGTGTGTGTGTGTGTGTGGTTGTGGTTGTGTGTGTGGTTGTGGGTGTGGTTGTGTGTGTGTGGTTGTGTGGTTGGGTGTGGTTGTGTGATTACACATCACATAATTACACTGTATTCAATACAACATAAATACACTCCACAGACCACTCAGTAATACATAATTGCACATCTCATAATTACTCTCTACTTAATGCAAGATAAATACACTCCACACAATACCACTCTGTGCCACATAATCACACAACACATAATTACACTGTACTCAATGTAACATAAATACACACTTTTCACTCAAGTTCGTGCTATATAAAAAAACAACAAAAAAAAACATAGGTCTCACATTACTGAATCTTTGAGCTGCTATTGGTGTTGCATTATTATTAGCAATGCCAACAGCTCAAACTTTAATAATGTATGACCTATTGCATTGAAAATGCTTGTTCTCTATGTAGGCTGCATGCAGCCTACATAGAGAAAATGGCCTCCCTACAGGCGCCCGGCTGGGCTCCGTCCGCTTGTGATTGGCTTAGGGGAGGGGGGCTGCCTGTGGAAAACAAACGCAGACCCGGCCAGGAGCAGCAGGAGCTGAGGCGGTGGCGTGTGACCTGGAGAAAGGTACATTTAAAAAAAATTATAATTACTGTCCCACTTCTCACCCCCGCGAATCCGTGCGAGCCCCCCCACCCGTGAACCATTGAGACCCCCTCCACCCGGCCGTCATGCCAGCCACGTCTGTATAAGGATGCATTTATGATGTCAAATTGGGAGTCACTGAACATTAAATGGAAGAAAAGATGGTGTGGTTTTACTCCTACAAGTAAGCTGCCTGTTAAAGCACGTGCACCCCGTTAGAAGAGGCAGGCTTGCCATTTTTTATTTACATCGATTTCTTGCTTGGCATTGTGATACAGGTAGTTTCGCATTTTGCATTTTTTTTTAATATTTCATCGCACTCCTCATAGGAACTCGCCAATCACAGACATTTTTAGAGCTGTGTGACACCTGCTGACATGCAGATTTGGTAATTTCAAAAGTCAAGAACAATCATAGTTCTGCAAGGGAGAAATACTCTTGGGTCGAGGTCACCGGACCACGGAAACCCAAATGAATTCTAAGCTCATTTAACTAGAAAAGCTACGGCCCCATTCCACCTATGGCTGGAAATCATAAACTGTCAGGTGAAGATGTCAGGTACGGAAACCACAGAGGCTCAAAACACCACCGGCAGATCATAGATTGCCAATCATACACACAAAGGCAGCATGCAGAAGCCAATAGATCGGGCACTCTCCTTGGCAGAATCTTACGTGATAAGCCATCTCCCACCCCAATACATAAGGCTATCACGTCTGAGGGCACAACAGGGAACACGCAATCGGAAATAAAGCTTGCGTTCAGGACATACTATAAAACACTGTATGAGGCCCCAGAGGACTCGGTTGAGGTAACAATAGAAGCATTTTCGAATGATCTGGACTCCTCCCATTTGTCTCAGGCAAACGATGAGACCTGGCGGTTCCCATTTCCAAAGCGGAGATCAAGGCAGGGATCAGGGCGCTTCCACACAACAAAACCCCGGGACTGGATGGCCTCCCAGTAGAATTTTATGACACTTTCTCGGCTGCGCTGGTCCTCCAGCGAGAGCGCCTCTACCAATCAGCGTTGGACATTGGGTGCCTTCCCCCTACCACGATGCAAGTACTGGTTACTTCCCTTCCCAAGCAAGGCAGCGACTTAACTGACATTTCCGGGTACCGGCCACTCTCACTACTGAACACAGAATACAAAATCATAAGTAAAATACTGTCTAGTCCCTACTCCTCTATCTGCCACAGCTTATACATATTGATCTGTGCATCTTTGTACCTTTGCCGTAACACCTCTCTCAATATTAGGCGTCTCTATCATGTGCTGACTGCCACAACCTCGGACTATCCAGGTGCGGGGTGCATCTCATTCGACTTAAGGCAAGCTTTCGACACCCTTACCTGGAAATATATGCTGACAACACTCACGAAATTCCGCATCCCTCCAGCATATATATGATGGGTCAAACTGTTTTACATGACACCCACAGCAAGAGCCCTCATACGAGTATACATCTCACAGCCTTACCCAGTTAGCCGCGGTACGTGTCAAGGCTGTCCGCTCTCACCACTCTTATTCGTATTAGCACTTGAGCTCTTAGCTATCAAACTCCGGAAAGACGCAGTAAGACATGGCATCCCTGTTGGCAACACTACACATACCTTCTCCTTATACGGTCCGTACATACGCGAGGATTGGGGTACGCCTGGGGTACGGTGCGGACATATGCAGGTGCGGGGTACGCCTGGGGTACGGTGCAGACATACGCGGGTGGGGGGTACACCTGGGGTACGGTGCGGACATACGGGGGGTGGGGGGTACGGTCCGTACATACGGGGGTGGGGGTACGGTCCGTACATATGCAATGTTGGGGTACGCACCGTACATGATGACACGTACGATGTGGGTGATGGCGTGTACGTCGCGTAGCCCCCTTTTCCAGCAAAACGCTGCCTGACTCCGTGCGGACGTCGCGTACGCGCTGTCCAGGATCGGAATTGTATGTAGTTTTTTGCCGTACGGTGTTTTTTACGATTCGTACGGAAATGGTATTTCTGTACGAATCGTACTTGCTGGTTTGTACGGTGGAATTCCCGGGTACGAGTCGTACGGAGAAAACGCTCCGTACGACCATTTGTACCCGGGTTTTACAGGATCGGAATCGGCACCTATATGTGTTACAATGCCCATGCCCCAAAAGCAAAATGTAGGTAGTACCATACATCAAGTGATAAAAAGAGTTATGGAACACTTAATGGCAATAAGGAAGAATGGTAAAAACGACCCCGTAGCAAGACAGTTTCAGGAACACCATGGGGGAACCAAAAACTACTTAGATATTTTGGAATTCATACAGTAACAAGGAACCCCAAAGAGGGGATAGGTAACTTCACTTAGGAAGATTAGAATCAAAATGTATCATCACTTTTGAGACAAAAATGCAGAGAGATCTGAATACGGAAGAAGAAATGTGCAGTCATTTAAGTTGAATAATATAGCATGTTGAGCTGCAGCTTCAGCTTCAGCTCAAGAGATTTGTTTTTAGTAATAGAGCGCAGAAGTAGATATTATACAATATTGCAATGATTGCTTAACACCTGATAATGAGAAAATTAGTGGAAGTAACTCAGACTTCCAATGTAAAGTCACCATAATGGGCTGAAAACAAAAGAAGTTGCCTACTGAGGCACGTCTTTATTGAAAAGGCTCAAACAGAAAATAAGGAAGTATGAAAGGTTTTCTGAACTGAATAAATGTATTGAATAGAAATGTTGAGACAATTAACAGAAAGAAAGACAACCTATTCAAAGAAATGCAATGTTTTGAATACTAGTCTATGAAAGAAGCGAAAGAAGTGAAAATAGATAAAATGAATTGAACATGATCAGGTACTGTAGTTTGTTTTGATCGATTACATTTCCACAGTATAACTGATATCAATGTGTAACAAACCACTCCAAGATGGTGGATAGGAAAACACTAATATGATAATCATTTATGTCAATTGCTGTAAGTGGTTAAAATAAATGAAAGACTTAGGGCCTCATTATGAGTTAGGCAGGGACAGCCCCGCTTCCGCGCTGTATAACCCATGTTTGAATTACCCGCCAGATCAGGAGATTTCTACTGTCTGGCGGGCTGTTCTTTCGCGTTCCCAGGGTGGTGCCTATGAAATAGGCACTGCAGTGGGAACGCCAAAGGCAGTACCGGCATTGGCATGGACTGCTGCAGTGCATGCCTTGCAGGTACTGGTGGGCATGCACACAGGGGGGCACATGTTGTGCCCCCTGTGTGCATCTACATTGCGTGAGGCACCAGGGGTCCGGGTAGGGCCCCCTTTGTTTCCTCAACGCCACACTTTTCATGGAGGTGTGTGGCGGTGAGAAAACTCTTTATGCTTGGCGGGGCCACAGCGGCTCCAACAAGCATATTACAGCCTGAAGACTGATGCACCACCGCCAGGGATCTCTGATCCCTGGCGTTTGCGGTGGTCCCAGGGTGGCCCGACTGCCCTGATGATAATAGAGTGTTTGGAAGACTGCCACAACTGAACCCCTGCGAGTCTAGCGGTTCGTGGACCGCCAGACTCATAATAAGGCCCTTACAATTAATCACTGTGAGCAAGGCTGTTTAGGCCAAAATGTATTGATGTCACGGTATGTTTCAGAATAAACCCAATGAAATACTTTAGCAGCAGTGAAGTGCGCATAGTTTGTTTGCCAAATGGTGGAGAGAGATTGGAGTATTGTTTGAGTTGGAACAGTGCACCACCCCCAAAAGGCAAACTGGAGAGACTACAAGCATGATTTCCAGAGATGCATTTTTTATGTTGCTTACGTTTCATAATGTTGAGATTTATAGGGGTTTTGGTCTTGTAGTATTTTAAAATCTATATATTTTACCTTTTTAGTTTAAAATATTTGTGATTTTTTTTATTTTTGTTACATATTTTCAAATAAGGCTTGAATATTATTATTTTCAGAAAATCGTTTCTTTGTTTAAGAAATGCCTGGTAGGTTTTCATCAAAAGAAATGTGTTTAATTAACCTTACATTTTTCATTTTAATTGGTGTAAATTTAGAATTACATTTCAATACTGAAGTTATTGTGTTAATATACATTTTTATATTACCTTTTAAGGTTTTAATTTTCATTCATTTTATTTTGCTATCTCATTGACTTTATTAGGTAATAAATTACTTTATAATAATTTATTTCTTTAAATACATTTAAAAAAATGTTCCTGAATGGTGATTAGTTTGGACTGTGAATACAATTCTGGTTTTTTTAGATTGTCAATACATCCTTTCCTCTGTCCCCAGAATCCAACAATTTCCCCAGTGTTGCTTAGTTAGAAGTGGGAATAGTAAATCTGACACTGGTCTAGACACCAGTGGTTAGAAAAGTTTAAAACAATGAAGACTTTGGTGGGGGGCAGCCTTCCTGACAACTGCCCGCCCCGACCCATCTCAAACCCTTCTACTCCTCAGGCCTGCCATGGGATCTGGAGTAAGGAAATGTTTAAGATTAGGGTGCCGATTACGATCCTGTAAAAACCGGGTACGAACCGTCGGACGGAGCATATTCTGCGTCCGACGCTTACCCGGTCGTACAAAAATACAAACATGGAATTACGATTCGCACGGGAACACCATTTCCGTACGAATCGTAAAAAACCCCGACCGAACAAAATAAACATACAAATGCGAACTGGGAAAGCGCCGACCTGACGTCGGGACGCACGCAGCCTGCCATTCACGAACCAGGAATTACGATTCGCACCGACGTCATCCCGCACGGTGAATATTTTCCGGCAGCCAAAAACTGCCGGGAAATCAGGACGACGCGAACAAGGACTACCAGTACGCGACGGACAGACAGGACGATGCGAACAAGGAGGACCAGTACGCGACAGGACGACGCGAACAAGGAGTACCAGTACGCGACGGACAGACAGGACGACGCGAACAAGGAGGACCAGTACGCGACAGGACGACGCGAACAAGGAGGACCAGTACGCGACGGACAGACATGGACCCGAACCTACGAGTCATCCCGGCCCTCATAGCAGTCGACCTCCTCTACAGGTTCCGACGCAGACGCCGCAGAAGGTCAGAACAACTAAGGGAGGGGGGAAAGTGGGGTGGGGTGGGGGTGGCAGGACCAGGGCAGGCCACAAACCCCCCACCAAAGTCACACAGCACACATGCCCTGGACATACCTGACTCCCATGCCCTGGTCACTACGAGGGGGTGGGGGCGTGTCCAGATAAGCCAGCGACCGCCACAACGGAAGTCCGTCACGACACGAACAGGCAACACAACCAGACAGGTACGTCCCGTACCCACGCCTGAAGAGCGTGGGTACGAGTCGAACCACGCCCACACCCACGTCACTCCAACAATGGCGGGACGGCTCGTACCCACGTGGCAAAGGCCTGGGTACGGCCCGCACAAGCATCACATAGCGTGGGGACGGATATGTACGGACCCTACCCCCACCCGTATGCATGGAGCGTACCCCCACCCCAACAGTGTAAGTACGACCCGTACCCACCCGCGTACGTATGGAGCGTACCCCCACCCCAACAGTGTAAGTACGACCAGTACCCACACCCGCGTACGTATGGAGCGTACCCCAACAGCGTAAGTATGACCCGTACCCACACCCGCGTACGTATGGAGCGTACCCCCACCCCAACAGCGTAAGTACGACCCGTACCCACACCCGCGTACGTATGGAGCGTACCCCCACCCCAACAGCGTAAGTACGACCCATACCCACCCGCGTACGTATGGAGCGTACCCCCACCCCAACAGCGTAAGTACGACCCGTACCCACACCCGCGTACGTATGGAGCGTACCCCCACCCCAACAGTGTAAGTACGACACGTACCCCCACCTCGAATGCATGGAGCGTAGCCCCACCCCAACAGTGTAAGTAAGACACGTACCCTCACCTCGAATGCATGGAGCGTACCCACATCCGTGTATGTCATGAGCGTACATATTGTGAAATTGGAGAGGTGGGTGCAGAGTCCTCCCAGCAGTGCCCTGAAACAGGAGGGGTGTTTGCAGAGTCCTCCCAGCAGTGCCCTGAGACAGGAGGGGTGTGTGCAGAGTCCTCCCAGCAGTGCCCAGACACAGGAGGGGTGTGTGCAGAGTCCTCCCAGCAGTGCCCAGACACAGGAGGGGTGTGTGCAGAGTCCTCCCAGTAGTGCCCAGACACAGGAGGGGTGGGTGCAGAGTCCTCCCAGCAGTGCCCTGAGACAGGAGGGGTGGGTGCCTATCACTCCCAGCAGTGCCCTGAGACAGGAGGGGTGGGTGCAAAGTCCTCCCAGCAGTGCCCTGAGACAGGAGGGGTGTGTGCAGAGTCCTCCCAGCAGTGCCCTGAGACAGGAGGGGTGTGTGCAGAGTCCTCCCAGCAGTGCCCAGACACAGGAGGGGTGGGTGCAGAGTCCTCCCAGCAGTGCCCTGAGACAGGAGGGGTGGGTGCCTATCACTCCCAGCAGTGCCCTGAGACAGGAGGGGTGTGTGCAGAGTCCTCCCAGCAGTGCCCTGAGACAGGAGGGGTGTGTGCAGAGTCCTTCCAGCAGTGCCCTGAGACAGGAGGGGTGTGTGCAGAGTCCTCCCAGCAGTGCCCAGACACAGGAGGGGTGGGCGCAGAGTCCTCCCAGCAGTGCCCTGAGACAGGAGGGGTGGGTGCCTATCACTCCCAGCAGTGCCCTGAGACAGGAGGGGTGGGTGCAAAGTCCTCCCAGCAGTGCCCTGAGACAGGAGGGGTGTGTGCAGAGTCCTCCCAGCAGTGCCCAGACACAGGAGGGGTGGGTGCAGAGTCCTCCCAGCAGTGCCCTAAGAGAGGAGGGGTGGGTGCCTATCACTCCCAGCAGTGCCCTGAGACAGGAGGGGTGTGTGCAGAGTCCTCCCAGGAGTGCCCTGAGACAGGAGGGGTGGGTGCCTATCACTCCCAGCAGTGCCCTGAGACAGGAGGGGTGTGTGCAGAGTCCTCCCAGCAGTGCCCTGAGACATAAGGGGTGTGTGCAGAGTCCTCCCAGCAGTGCCCAGACACAGGAGGGGTGGGTGCAGAGTCCTCCCAGCAGTGCCCTGAGACAGGAGGGGTGGGTGCCTATCACTCCCAGCAGTGCCCTGAGACAGGAGGGGTGTGTGCAGAGTCCTCCCAGCAGTGCCCTGAGACAGGAGGGGTGTGTGCAGAGTCCTCCCAGCAGTGCCCTGAGACAGGAGGGGTGTGTGCAGAGTCCTCCCAGCAGTGCCCAGACACAGGAGGGGTGGGTGCAGAGTCCTCCCAGCAGTGCCCTGAGACAGGAGGGGTGGGTGCCTATCACTCCCAGCAGTGCCCTGAGACAGGAGGGGTGGGTGCAAAGTCCTCCCAGCAGTGCCCTGAGACAGGAGGGGTGTGTGCAGAGTCCTCCCAGCAGTGCCCAGACACAGGAGGGGTGGGTGCAGAGTCCTCCCAGCAGTGCCCTGAGAGAGGAGGGGTGGGTGCCTATCACTCCCAGCAGTGCCCTGAGACAGGAGGGGTGTGTGCAGAGTCCTCCCAGCAGTGCCCTGAGACAGGAGGGGTGGGTGCCTATCACTCCCAGCAGTGCCCTGAGACAGGAGGGGTGTGTGCAGAGTCCTCCCAGCAGTGCCCTGAGACAGGAGGGGTGTGTGCAGAGTCCTCCCAGCAGTGCCCAGACACAGGAGGGGTGGGTGCAGAGTCCTCCCAGCAGTGCCCTGAGACAGGAGGGGTGGGTGCCTATCACTCCCAGCAGTGCCCTGAGACAGGAGGGGTGTGTGCAGAGTCCTCCCAGCAGTGCCCTGAGACAGGAGGGGTGTGTGCAGAGTCCTCCCAGCAGTGCCCTGAGACAGGAGGGGTGGGTGCCTGTCACTCCCAGCAGTGCCCTGAGACAGGAGGGGTGTGTGCAGAGTCCTCCCAGCAGTGCCCTGAGACAGGAGGGGTGTGTGCAGAGTCCTCCCAGCAGTGCCCAGACACAGGAGGGGTGGGTGCAGAGTCCTCCCAGCAGTGCCCTGAGACAGGAGGGGTGGGTGCCTATCACTCCCAGCAGTGCCCTGAGACAGGAGGGGTGTGTGCAGAGTCCTCCCAGCAGTGCCCTGAGACAGGAGGGGTGTGTGCAGAGTCCTCCCAGCAGTGCCCTGAGACAGGAGGGGTGGGTGCCTATCACTCCCAGCAGTGCCCATGGAACGCAAAGGGTGGAGTAGTCACAGATACCATGCCCACAAATGTCAGTCAGGTGCACAAAGACCCTGCAGTACATGTACCACATGTGTTCGAGGCTGGGAGTATACGCATGCATAGCGCAGAAAAGAAAACATGTACACATGAAGTCATGTCAATAGGCCACATACACAAGTACAATGACTACCAAGGATGCCACGAATGACGCAGGTGGAGACATCGCTCAGCATGCATGTGCAAAGGTGAAGGACTACGTCACACACCCAGCTAATGGACACACAGCTCTGTGCCAAAGTCAGGGGACACCCTGCAGGGAAGAAGTCAGGGTACACAGAGGAAGGAATACACCTTGGGACAATTGCAACATGCAGCAACTGCATACATGAATGGAGAAAGGTAGCTAACACCGTGTGATGGCACACAGATCCCAGGCTCCCCCCTATGAGCAGCACACTACTACATTTCCCACACACCCAACACATGACCAACACCCACAACCATGTAGCAGCCCCACCAACAGCAAGGCCAGCAATGCAGGAGTGTTCCAAGGGCAAAAATAAATAGCTTTATTCAGCATGAGAAAAAAACTAGTATGACGTGAGTCCAATTTCAACAAAGGCCATAGGGCAGTCCAGGAGTCCCAACTGGATGGGGGACACAGTGGGATGCGTGTCCCCTAGCTTGCCTGCACAGTTACAATCCGTCGTCTTCCACAGGGGTCAGGGCATCATGTGGGGGGGAAGAAACAGGCACCGCAGGGACAGGAGGGTGAAGGGTAGGTGTCGTGGGTGCAGGGATGGAGGACTCCACCACAGGGGGTGGGGCAGGGCCAAAGGCGGAGGCCAGGATCTCGCTGCACACCTTAGCAAGGTCCTCCAGGGACTCCCCTGCACCCGAAGGAACCACAGGCCCCAAGGAGGGGGGGGTCAGAGGGATGGGTCGCAGCGCCACTGTGGGAGGGTGTGGACAGGGGGGGGGAATCAAGCACCATGACCGGGGACCTCCTTGACCGCTTGCGGGGTGGTGTCACTGTGGGGCTCAGGGACAGAGCGGCCATGAAGGAGTCTTTGGGGGAGATGTGGCCAGGAGAGCTGAGGGGAGGGGATTTGGAGGGAGTGGATTGGGTGGAATGCGGACTCCCACTCTGGCTGCGTGTCACACGTTTGCCCCCCGACCCAGTGGGTGTGCCTACTGCACCCTGTGTGTGCGTGTCAGGAGGTGTGCGGCGGACCTTCCCTGCTGGTGTGGTGCCTGTGTCTGTTGTGGTGGTTGCATGCTTACGTCTGGGTGTATGTTGGACAGGCATGGGAGTGGGAAGTGTGGAAGGAGCAGGGGTAGGGGGTGGGACGTAGCGCTGCAGGAGACCCACTGCTGCAGTCAGTGTGGAGTCTATGGACCTCAGCAAGTTGCGTTGGTCAGCCTGCGATGAATGAATGCCCTCCAAGTATGCCTCCATGTTGTTGAGGACCTGGCTGTGGGCATGGAGGACATTAAGGATCGCAGTCTGACCAATCTGCAACTGCCGCTGGATGTCCACAGACTCAGCATTGGCGGCAGCAGTGGAGACAGGGGCAGGGGGTGCGGTGCCTGGCAGGAAGGAGACATGTGGTGACCGGGCACGTTGGGAAGGGACACGAGCACGTGGGAGGCGGCTGATGCCAATGGAGGGGGCGGTGCCAGATGTAGGGCTGCTTTCAGATGGTGGTGCAGCCACCGCCCACTCGGAGTGATCATCCTCGGACCCGTCCGCTTCATAGTCTGTTGTGCCAGTCGACAGGTCCCCGGGGTCACTCTCCACCGCCTCTGTCCCACTCGAAGTGCCAGCCCCGATGTCACCGCTGCCACTGGTGCTCGGTCCCTCCGCGCCGTCTGTGTCCATGTCTCCCACCGTGTCCCCCGACGATGCTGTGGGCAGGGTGAAGAGACAGAAAGTAATCATACACCTGTATACATATGTCACATGAGTACAATCTACGTAGGTTACAGTGCATAGCCTGAAACAAAGGATGAGTTACAACTACAAAACAAGGTACATACGTAGGCCCTGCAAGACACAGTTGTGTGACCCACCATGGCATGGAAACACTATGGAGAGCATGACACAATAGCAAATGAGATGACATGGCATTCTGACTGAGGAGCAAGGCCCTGGGGACAATACAGCACTGCATCTGCACCACACAGCGTGGCAGGAAATTGGGATGAGCAGGGACCAAATCCAGGAACTAGAGGCACATGCAGCATAGGTAATACTGAGAACATGCCCACCCTGACTGGCACGCTGCACCTTGAGTGTATGTCCAGACAAACATCACACACTGGCCAGTCCGAGCAAGGAGATGACAGGTCTTGACATGTAGGCCATGGCCGCCCCACCCACCCCCTACATGAGACACATCTGTGGAGACACAGGAAGCACTTACATCTCTTAGTCTGGGTGAAATACACATGGGATGCAATCATTCAAGATTGCACACCAAATACCCAAGGTGCGGCTGTCCAAAGAATCATGTACAAATGGCCATCATCAGATGGTTGCTTCAAGACACACAGGCAATGGCCACCGTGAGTATGAACTTGGAAAATCAAGTCAGGCTGGACAGTGGACACTTGTAATACATCTCACGTCAATAAACATGGTGCCAGGGGACAATGGCACAGAGCACAAGCGATGCTGTAGACACAGAGATTGTCGACATTCTCGGATTACACACATGATACCTAGGAAAAGATGCCCCTGGGGACAGTAGTGGCCACACAACTCCATGCTCCTGAATGGAAATGACTGCAACACACGCTAACATCCCTGCACTATGCGTAACGCACACTCATGCACATCATGTCACAGGCCACCACATGGGACATGCCTGCTGGAAGGCCTCGCACTCAAGAGATCAACTCCCATGTCTGAAATCAGCATTAGTGCCAACTGACATGGAACCCACAAGTCCAGAACTGGACAGGGCACAGGCAAGGTCACTAAACCTCTTACACACCACCCCCACACATGACGCTGCAGGCATTGTACACTTGGAGAAGGTGTCAGGCTACATTACTTTGTGATGGAGTGACTACACAGAGACCAGGGAACACATTGCAAGGTTGGGCAGGGAGGCAGGTGAGGCCTGCAACACTGTGGGTAACAGGATCTGCACAGCACCATAAACCCTGGAAGTGTATCCATGGAACAGTGCACTTACAAATGCTGGTGAAACACAACAAACACACACATGTACCTACCCCCTTCCGGCTGCTGCATGGCCTGTAGACGCCTGTCCAAGTCAGGAAAGACCACCGCCAGCACACGTTTCTGGATGTGGGAGAGACGGCGGCGCCCGCGGTTCTTGTGGCTCTCAGGTGAGTCCCCCAGCAGGAGCCGTGCGATCCTCCGCGTCCAGCACCGGATATCCTGCCAGCGTTTCCTCACCTGGGACAGGTGCCGCCTCCGACCATCCGCACTCCTCACGGCGCTGACGGCGTCCAGCCATATCTGCTCCTTGGCAGAGGCGTCTACCTGTGAGGATGAACAAGTGACACTACATCAATACACCTTGCACATGTCACGGGGACACAGATTAGAACACATTTGCAGTTTACAACAAGGCATAGTATGCATCCAACGCATTGCAACTTTGTCATAGGGACATGATCCTGTGGGGGAAGGCCAAAAGCAGTACGTGCCATTGGAAGGACACAGGTGGAATGAGGGCAACTACACAATCAATGATCCTGGCTCACACTGTGCATCACACCCACCCCTCCTGTCTCAGGGCACTGCTGGGAGGACTCTGCACACACCCCTCCTGTCTCAGGGCACTGCTGGGAGTGATAGGCACCCACCCCTCCTGTCTCAGGGCACTGCTGGGAGGACTCTGCACCCACCCCTCCTGTGTCTGGGCACTGCTGGGAGGACTCTGCACACACCCCTCCTGTCTCAGGGCACTGCTGGGAGGACTTTGCACCCACCCCTCCTGTCTCAGGGCACTGCTGGGAGTGATAGGCACCCACCCCTCCTGTCTCAGGGCACTGCTGGGAGGACTCTGCACACACCCCTCCTGTCTCAGGGCACTGCTGGGAGTGATAGGCACCCACCCCTCCTGTCTCAGGGCACTGCTGGGAGGACTCTGCACCCACCCCTCCTGTCTCAGGGCACTGCTGGGAGTGATAGGCCCCCACCCCTCCTGTCTCAGGGCACTGCTGGGAGACATCAGGCATTCCCCCCCCGGGACCCCCCCTGCAGTACAAAGCATGTGTGTCACACCTGGACACAATGGCAGAAGTCACAGTCACTAAAAAGGGACACAGTCTGTGCCAGTGGAAACTGAACTCACCTGATAACCTGGTCGCCCATACAGCATGGGGTACCGTGGGAGGATCACATCCACCAAAGCCATGTTCTCCTCCAGGGTGAATGGCTGTGACCTCTCCACAGCCCTTGACATGGTTCCAGGGAATCAGTAGCAGCAGCTGGGTCGTGGAATACAGAGATGTGCAGGCAAGTGCTCCCTCATGGGACCTGGCTGCCTTATATCTGCCTTGCTGGCCCATCTCATGCACAGGAGTACAGAGTGATTGGTCACTCACATTTGCATCCTATGTTTCCTCCAATCCCTTCAAACCTAGCAGTCTGTGGGTTCTCTATCGGTTTCATTCTCCTGCATGATGTCAGCCCCACAAACACATTGCAACAAAGTAGAAGAATTCCAACTGACTACTGCTGTGCACCTTCCAGAACACATTCAAATTTTGAACTTGGTCTCCATGACAACCAGCATGCATGTAGGCCTTAATACTTGTCCCTCATGTGTCCCCTATGTAATTTGGAGCTCCACACACAGGTACGGTGCGTTCCGGGGCCCTAGGGCACCCCAAATGCATTGCAACAGACCGTACACGCGTGCCTACGTTCACTATCACTATGGGTGTCCTCGCGTATGCGTAGTCGTAGTGGTACGGGCCCTACACACGCCTGTACGCTCCCTATCACTATGGGTGTTCTTGCGTATGCGTACACGTAGTGGTACGGGCCGTACACACGCCTGTACGCTCCCTATCACTATGGGTGGCCTCGCGTATGCGTACACGTAGTGATAGGGAGCGTACAGGCGTGTGTACGGCCCGTACCACTACGTGTACGCATACGCAAGAACACCCATAGTGGTACGGGCCGTACACACGCCTGTACGCTCCCTATCACTATGGGTGTTCTTGGGTATGCGTACACGTAGTGGTACGGGCCGTACACACGCCTGTACGCTCCCTATCACTATGGGGGTTCTTGCGTATGCGTACACGTAGTGGTACGGGCCGTACACACGCCTGTACGCTCCCTATCACTATGGGTGTTCTTGCGTATGCGTACACGTAGTGGTACGGGCCGTACACATGCCTGTACGCTCGCCATCACGATGGGTACACATACGGCAGCACTCCCATAGTGATATGGGAACGTACACAGGCCCTCTTCGCAGCAGTACAGCGGTTTTCACACATCACAGTGGTGACAGGCGGCACACAGGTAGGGATAGGGCGGACATACTTGTCCATGGATGGACATACTTGTCCATGGATGGACATACTTGTCCATGAATGGACATACTTGTCCATTAATTGACATCAAGGCATCGTCTGTGCATTACTACATGTGTGGGGCACAGGTGTGACGGCCTGTGATGTGGAACATTACTCCTGAGTCGAGAAGGCACCAGATGTATGTTGAGATGTGTACAGATGTACTGTGTGATGGTGCAATGTGTGCCAGGCATGCCCTTGACTCCTTTGACATGTGTGCATGTCGTACTGCACACTTGGGGTGAGCGTCACTGGCATGGCACGGACACCAACACACGGAAGTGTCCCCTGATGCCCGGTACAGGGGTTATCACACCTGACTTGTCACTACCCACGGTGCACAATGTGACTATGTCATGTATGTGTGGGGGCTTCCCATCCGGTTGATGTTGGAGCACCCTCAAAAGCTGCAGCCGTTGCAGCAACCAACATGTGTCTGTGTGTAGATTGTCATTGCACACTGTTCCGCACACCATGCCACATGTGGTATCGGATGTGAGCCGCACATGTATGCATGGGACACGGAGTTGCGTGACAAGGACATGTCAGCATCCTCACAAGGAATGTGTGGTGAGTCATGACATGTGCACCTTCATGGCAAGGTGTGTGGGCTGTCCTAGTGTAATGTCATGTGACCTGTGGCTCCAGTGTTCCGCTACCAGTCTCTGCAATCGACATCCTACTGCTGCTGATGTGTGGGCGTATGTCACTCCTGTCTTGCGTCTGGCTGTTCACTTGCACTGGGACACAGCTATTCCCATGGCGTGGCATGGGGAGGTTCTCAATCTCCGTGTGTAGCTGGGTCTTGGTAGGAGTGTCACCTTGCATCCATACGTGTCCTGGGCATGTAGCACATACCTGACTCCCTATGTAGCATATGTGTATTGACAGATTAACATGTGCTCAGTACACATGATTTGTTGTCGTAGTGCACTCACTCTTCCTTGTCATTTCCAAATTACTGCAGAGCGCCGCCTCTTGCCCGACCAATTCCGGACTTGGCTGCCATCCAGGAGAATGACAGCATCCGGCTCTACCGCTTCACCCAACCGTTGATTCTGGAGTTGACGGCGAGACTGGCACCACACCTGCAACCACAGCACTGGTATCCTACGGCACTGACACCCCAGCTGAAGGTAATGGCTGCCTTACATTTTCTTGCCACGGGTACCTTTCAATATACCATAGCTCATGTTGGTGGCATGTCCCAGAGCATGTTCTGCCGTGTGCTGCATGATTTCTTAGAGGCCATGTTGATTCACCTGGATGACTTCATCAAGTTCCCAACCCCTGAACAGATGACTGCGGTCAAGCGTGGATTCTATGCCCTGGGAGGGATGCCCCATGTCATTGGGTCCATAGATGGGACACATGTAGCTTTGGTACCACCACACGCACGGGAGGTGGCGTACCGCAATCGAAAGCACTACCACTCCATCAATGCCCTTGTGGTGTGTCAGTCCAACATGGTGATTTCACATGTCTGTGCTCGTTTTCCAGGATCAGCACACGATGCCTACATCATGAGGCGTAGCGGGATGCCTGAAATGATGATGCAGCTGTGCAACGAACGGGCATGTGTTGTTGGTGGGTACAGTCTGTCTGTCCTGTATTTTGCATAGCCTACCAGCACGACCGCTTCACCACTTCTAACGATGTCCATGTGCTTCCCATGTAGGGGACGCTGGCTATCCCAACATGCCTTGGCTGCTCACACCTCTCCGCAACCCCATCACGCCGGCCCAGCTCCGCTACAACACCGCCCATGGCCGGACAAGGCGAGTGATAGAGAGGACGTTTGGCCTGCTGAAGAGCCGAATCAGGTGCCTACACAAGACCGGCGGCGCACTCCCATATGCCCCGGCGAAGGTCTGCAAGATCTTCATGGTCTGCTGCATGCTGCACAACATGGCAGTTGAAAGAGCTGTGCCACTCATCCTGGATCAACATGACGAGGACCATCCACCCGTGGAGGACGAAGGGCTTGGCAATGGGGCTAGTGATGTGGAGGAAGTGGAGCCGCAAGAGGACATCCGGACTCGGCTCATACGCGACTTCTTTGCTTAGTGGTGAGTACCAGTGTCTATGAGCCCGATTCACAGAACTAACTTAAGACAAAATCCTAAACTTACTACCATTTTGGTATTCACAGAAGGCACTTGCTCAATTTGGTATTCACAGAAGGCACTTACTCATTTCGGAAAGTCTTAAAGTTAGGATTTTTCTCAGTTTAGGAGTCCTAAAGTTAGGAGTCCTAACTTTACTACTCCTAAACTGAGAAAAATCCTAATTTTAAGGCTTTCGGTATTCACAGAAGGCATTTAGGAGTCCTAAAGTTAGGAGTCCTAACTTTACTACTACTAAATTGAGAGAAATCCTAATTGTAAGACTTTCAGTATCCACAGAAGGCATTTAGGAGTCCTAAAGTTAGGAGTCCTAACTATACTACTACTAAACTGAGAAAAATCCTAATTTTAAGGCTTTCGGTATTCACAGAAGGCATTTAGGAGTCCTAAAGTTAGGAGTCCTAACTTTACTACTACTAAATTGAGAAAAATCCTAATTTTAAGGCTTTCGGTATTCACAGAAGGCATTTAGAAGTCCTAATGTTAGGAGTCCTAACTATACTACTACTAAACTGAGAAAAATCCTAATTTTAAGACTTTCGGTATTCACAGAAGGCATTTAGGAGTCCTAAAGTTAGGACTCCTAACTTCTGTGAATACCGAAATGAGTAAGTGCCTTCTGTGAATACCAAAATGAGTAAGTGCCTTCTGTGAATACCAAAATGGTAGTAAGTTTAGGATTTTGTCTTAAGTTAGTTCTGTGAATCGGGCCCTGAGTGTGCACGCATTGGTCCCCGTGTGGCATGTGTTGTGATGTGTGTCTCCACCTGCATGTATGGCACGTGAGTCAGAGGTGTGTGTGGGTGTGTCACTGGAGTGATGGTGGCAGTGATGGTTGTATTTCCCCAGTCATAATTGTGACCTAGCATGTTGTCATCCATACATGTGTCGAGTAAATGCACATGCAAGTGGCTGTGCTTTTTGTGGCTGACTTCTTGTGTGTCTCTCTTCCCCAGGTACTTGCGCATGCCGTCTGCTGCTTGCATTGTTGTGGCACTGCTATTCCTCATGGACATGACATCGTGGGCTGACTCAGCGTTACAGGCACGGACACGTTTGGAAGTCTCCATAGGGTAAGGGATGCATCTGGGGTGTATTGGGTGTGGCAGTTGTTCACGATGTATGCACACTGCCCCTGTCGATGTTTGGTTCCTCTGCAGCCATGTAGCATCACCATGGGACACGACATGCAGCTGTGTACACCTGAATAGATGGTCTGACTGGTTGACAGTGATCAGTGATGGGATAGGGGATTGTGATGATGGCATCAATGTGTGTGACACTGCCCTCGGACACATACGGTTAGCATTGGCTTGACATGGTGTGGGACTTCCACATCAGCGGATCTATGGTGTATGGCAGGCTCTCCGTGAGCAGCTGTGGGTGTTTAGCTGTTAGCCGACGCTTGTGTGCCAGTTCCATGGCGAACACGCATTTGTGCTGCAGAAGGGGGGTGCCAGTGTTGGACCCACATGTTACTCCACATGATGTGTTCATGTGTACTTCAAGTTGCCTCTGCAATCCCGAAAACATGACTAATAAAGGTGTCCCTATGCCTCCAAGGTGCCTCTTCTCAGTCAATGCTGGTGTGTTGCCACGGTGCATCCAGCATGTCTGGCATGGTATTCCCTGATTGTGGCTATGTGTCAATGTGTCGAGTAGCAAGATGCAAGCTGTGTGTGTGGGCTGAGACTGTGTATTGGGCATGATGTCCATGACTGTGTGGGTATTGTGACATGTGCCATCCCCATGCATCCAACGTTGTCCAGGACCCCATTCTCTGCATCCACCGGACTCAAGCTTGCAGGACATGGTTCTGCCACCTGTCTACACATACCTGGGTGCCCCCCAGGACACTGGACTGGATCCCTGACCTCTGCGCATGACTGTTGCTGTACTCAATGTGTCTGTCAGCACGGTTGTTCGGCCATCCCCTCAGCTGGTTGGGCCCATCACGGGTGTGTATGGTGCTCCATGTCTGTCTTGCCTAATACACTGTGACCCATGTGTCCTGTGCCAGACTCAGGCCCCAGGGTGTGGATGGTTGAAGACAAAAGATGACTCAGGCATGTTTAGACTTTACAAGACACATGTTAGGTAATAATGCAACCAGCAGGCATCTACTCTTCATAGTGTGATTTATTATGGGGGGGGGGGGGGACAAAGTGAGGGGCTTTCCGGGATTTTGGAATCCAAAGTTCAGTAGGGGAGTTGGTGTCCTTGCCATTTGAAATCCTCAGAGTCCATGCCACAGTCTTTGTCAACATTGGTCAGCCAGTGACCAGCAGGGCCATGTGGCAGAGAATGTCTCTTGATGCTGTGATGCTGTTGCTCCAGTGGGCCAGGTGCCAGGCCAGGTGTCCTGGGAGATGGTGATGTAGCGCCGACCCTCACGGTCCTTTCCGTGGACGACCCGGCCTCCTGCGGGGACCCTCAGCAGCAGGCCGTGACGACGTCTGGGATGCTCCATCGGATGTTTCCTCCTCCTCCTCCTGATCCCTCCCTGTGGGTGGTGATGTTCTCCGCCTTCTGGCACAGGGAGGGTCGGCCATGTTGTCGGCCATCCGACGGAGTGTATCGTGAATCGCCTGGAACGCCGTCACTTGCTCAGCCTGTCTGTCCTCCATCCTCCGTTGGTGTCGCAGTAGACAGGCATGTAGCTCCGCATGTTGCTGGGCCTGCTGGGTCTTGATCCCCTCGAGGACGGACACAACCTGGGCCAGGCCTGTGGTGTCCTGCCGGTATGTGTCCAGGATGTTTCGGACATGGGAATATACCGGTTCCCCAGCCAACTGGTCAGGCTCGCGCCTCCGCCGTCCTCCACTCCCACCACCCCTGCCCACTTGCACCTGGCCTGCCCTTGTGGGTACATCGGGTCTCCGGGACCCCTGAGGGGTGGCATTGGCGTTGTCGCCTGCCTCCTCCTGGGTGCCCGGGACACCGTGTCCCTCCTGGGCAGCCTGGCTGCATTGTGGTGTTGGGGCAGGGATCCTGGGTGTCTCCTGGGATGTGGCAGGAGTGGGGGTGGTGGTTGGCACAGTTGTACCTGACGCAGGTGCTGCAGGTGGTTGGACACCAGAGGGGCCAGGTCGGTCGGGTCGTCCACAGAGTGGTGAGAGTGGTCGCTGCCGGTGGGATCGGGCTCCCGCAGATCCGGGTCCTGTGAGTCTTCCCCCCCAGTGTTGGGGGGTGAACCACGACGTTGACCTGTGTGTGAGAGAGACAATGTTAATTTTGGTCCATGCAACATCCATGTTTCATCTGTTTCAAAGTTGGGACATTTCCTCTTGGAATTGGGATCTGTCTTGCATTCCACTCACAGTGCACTTGTGCATGGGTGTGTCCCTTGGGCACCACTTTGGCCCCTTTAACTATGTGTGGCACGGTCTTACTTGCTGCGTCAAGTGTGACTGCAGTCAGCAGTGGAGTGGGCAGGTGTGGCGAGCCATGCATTGGCGCCTTCCGTGTAGCACTGTACATGTGCACATGGAGTGGATCCACACACTTATATGATCCAGGTAGCTGTCGTTGTGCTCGTGAACAGGTTGTGACATGGCCCTGTGTTTTGCATTGGGGAAGAGGGGGGGTTCTGGGACTGGCCACCCTTGTCTACATGCACGCAGTCTACCTGCTGACAAGCAGACATTCGCACACGCCACACGGCTGATTTGCTCTCCCTGTGTCTCGCTCCCTCTCTGTCCCCCTCTCCCTCCCTCCGTGTGTCAGCCTCCTCCCTCTGTCCGTCTCCCTGTGTCTCCCTCCCTCTGGGTCCCCCTCTCCCTCCATCTGTGTGTCAGCCTCCTCCCTCTGTCCGTCTCCCTCCCTCTCTGTCCCCCTTTCCCTCCCTCCGTGTGTCAGCCTCCTCCCTCTGTCCGTGTCCCTGTGTCTCCCTCCCTCTGTGCCCCCCTCTCCCTCCCTCTCTGTCCCCCTCTCCCTCCCTCCGTGTGTCAGCCTCCTCCCTCTGTCCGTCTCCCTCCCTCTCTGTCCCCCTCTCCCTCCCTCTGTGTCCCCCTCTCCCTCCCTCCGTGTGTCAGCCTCCTCCCTCTGTCCGTGTCCCTGTGTCTCCCTCCCTCTCTGTCCCCCTCTCCCTCCCTCTCTGTCCCCCTCTCCCTCCCTCCGTGTGTCAGCCTCCTCCCTCTGTCCGTCTCCCTCCCTCTCTGCCCCCCTCTCCCTCCCTCTGTGTGTCACCCTCTGTCACCTCAGCCCAGCTTCCTGGGCACACACTGTTAGCAGATCTTTGAGTGGCCCTTGGCTTGTTGATGTGAGTTTGTTTCTGATCTCCAGGCACCCATTGGGTGTGATGTGTGTCTGTGCGCTGCTGCTGTGGTGGTGTATGCTGCCACTCTTTCACAATGTTGGCTGTTCATTAGCTGCTGTCATGTGCAAAACAGTGCCTTCACCCCCATGTGTTGATGCAAGGCGTCCGCCATTTGCTGGCAAGTCATTCCTGTGTTGGGACACACTGTTTGTCTGGCTGTGACCTAGGCCATATGGGCAGAGGGCATTGTTGTCTGCTTCGGAGTTGCACTATGTGATTTTTGGGGCCCAGCCTCCCGCCATCCGGGTTACCGTGTCATGTGTTGGTGTCTTCTGTGGCCTGTGACTTGACATTGTCCAGCTGGGTGCATGGGGCATGGTGGCAGCAGTGGCATGTGCGTGCTCATGGAGTGAGGTTGAGTCATGCGATGGCTTGGGGTGGTTGCGTGCCTGTTAGTGATTTTGGTTGTGGATGCCGTTCCCCCCATGTGAGGTGCGTTGTTTGTGTACTCACCCGGGTCTCGGAGTCCTTCTAATCCTTCGACTGCCTCCACCGGCAGTATGGCCATCACCCTCTCCTCCCAGGGCTGGTAGTGTACGGGTCTGCGGGAGGGCCCTCCTCCTGTGGCGTTGGCCTGGTTGTGTTCCTCCTGCCTCTTGGCTCGGACCCTCCTCCGCAGATCGTACCACCTGTTCTGGCATTCCTGCCTGGTCCTTCTGGTGTCCGCAACAGCATTCACAGCATCGACGATGGTCTGCCACATGGCTGTTTTTGCTGCAATGCTGGTCTGTCTGACCAATGTTCCAAAGAGCTGTGGCTCGACTCTGAGGATTTCATCGACAATAACCTCCAACTCTCGGTTACTGAACTTTGGATTCTTGGTAGTGGGCATGGTGAGGGGTGTGGGTGTGGATGGGGGGGGTGTGGATGGTGGGGGGGGGGGTGGATGGTTGTGGGTGTGTGGGTGTGGTTGTGCAGGTGTGTGTGTGAATGTGATGAGGGTGTGTTTGTGAAGGTGGTTGTGTGGAGATGTGCAAGTGTAAGGTGTGGTGAAGCTTGTAGTAAGGTGCTGTAAGTTGTCTGTGGGGTCTGGCAGCAGTGAGTCTGTTGCAAAGGCTCATGGTTTGTGTGTGTGGGCCCTTTTTATTGGTCCATTGGTGGGTGTGGCTGTGTTTGAACTTTGGGTGGGTGTGTTATAAGGAGTGGTGGTGTTTAGGGCCTCTGTTTGTTTTTGGCAGTTGCAGGTCAGTGAATGTGTGTTTTTTGAGTGTTTGTTGGCCATGTTTAGTGGCTTTGTGCCATTCGAATAGTGTATTCTTGTGTTGTTTTGTTTTGTCCTGGTTGTGTACGTGCGTTTTGAGCGTGTGTACGGTGTGTAGATGGGCCATTTGGTTGTACGGTGCTGTCCTTGTGTGCGGCTTGGCACGACTCGTACATGCGGTTGTGATGTTGGGGCATGGGGTGCGCTCCGTACTTAGGAGGTTGTGGTGGGGTGCGACTGGAACGTACTGGGGTGTGGGTACACGGGGGTACGACACGTACAGGGGTGGGGGTGCGACTCGAACGTACTGGGGTGTACTTAGACGGTGGTACGACACGTACAGAGGTGGGGGTACGACTCGAACGTACTGGGGTGTGGGTACACGGTGGTACGACACGTACAGGGGTGGGGGTATGACTCGAACGTACTGGGGTGTGGGTACACAGTGGTACGACACGTACAGGGGTGGGGGTACGACTCGAACGTACTGGGGTGTGGGTACACGGTGGTACGACACGTACAGGGGTGGGGGTATGACTCGAACGTACTGGGGTGTGGGTACACGGTGGTACGACACGTACAGGGGTGGGGGTACGACTCGAACGTACTGGGGTGTAGGTACACGGGGGTATGACACGCACAGGGGTGGGGGTACGACTCGAACGTACTGGGGTGTAGGTACATGGGGGTATGACACGTACAGGGGTGGGGGTACGACTCGAACATACTGGGGTGTACATACACGGGTGGGGGTTCGACACGTACACGGGTGTACATACGGGGGGGTGTACATTAACGGGGAGTACGACTCGAACGTATGGGTGCTGGGGGGAGTGTTTGGCGCGTATGCGGGCACATATCTCCATGGTTGCAATGGGAGTTCGGTGCGGACGGTGTTTTTACCATACGGTTGTGAGTTCGGACGCACGGGTGGGATCGTGATTCCTCGGTCGGACTTGACTTTTCACGTTTGTACGGTAAATCGTCCGAGGACGTGTCGGACACATTTTCCGACCCGAGGACGTGTGGGGAATGATTCCAAATGCGGTTCATATGGACTTTTTACCATGCGAATCGTGATTGCCAGTTCGTACGGAACTTGTACGATTCGTACGGTAAAAAGACCGGATACGAGTCGCACGGGGATTTTTTCTACCGGATCGTAATCGGCACCTAGCTGTTTCAGTTTGAGGGTGGAAGTGATCAGATTACACCACATCATGCATGTACCAATAAGTTCTTTTGTCGACTGGAATTGGTTGAGGGTGTGCAAGAGTATGTGTGTCTGTGTTCACAGAACAGGGGTGTTAGCCCCTATTTGCATCCCTATGGGTACCTGAAATGAACCCTTAACACCAGGGATACTTTTTTCTGACACACTAAGTAGGACCTGAACTCAGTACCATCAGCAAATGTAATGTGTTATAATCAGGGATTCAGTCAACAATTTCACACAAACAAAATTGCATTCTAAGTTATTTATGCACAGTCACTATCAAACTAGGTTCAGTCGTGTAAGTGACACAGCCGGACAGTAGGGCAGACTTGGGTAGGTTGTGCTCACCCCAGTATAGGTTTGACCTTATTCTTTCTTTTGCACCTTAAACCAGAATAAAGTATAAATGATCACACTTTTGACTACTGAACCAGAGATTTGCTACTGCCCACAATACCAGCAGGTAGAGCATTCATACAATAATAGACGGGAAGACACATGAATGATTTGTTCCTTGACCCTTACTGAGTTGAATGTATGCCTTGTTACAGTGTTCAATGTCAGTGAATGTGCCAAAGAGAATAAGTGGCACGGTGCACAGACAGAATATTGAGTTTAAAAAGTAGACATACACAAATATAGAGTTTTAAATATCGTGATACAGAAAAATTGACTGGAAGAATATCGTGGTCAAGAATATCGACTTGCAGGTAAGAAATATCGTTTTTGGAAATATTGAGGTTGTTAATACCGTTTTCAAGAATATAGTTGTTTAAAATATCCATTTTTAATTAGTGTTATGTTTTTTAGTATGTATTTTAAAAGTATGTGATCTATTTTTTGTATAAGAATTTTTTTTTAATATGTGTTAAATTTGTAGTGCTTATTAATTTTATCTTAATTACATTTTGTGTTTTTAAGTTCTGTAGCAGGTTGTGGGTTTATAGGGGAATGGGGTGGGAAGTAATTTAATTATAATAAATTGATGATTATTTTTTATGTATAAGTATTTATTTAATTTAGATTTTATAGTGTTTATTGTGGTAATTAATTTATTATTAATTATTTATTAATTATTTGTTAATTATTTTTAATTAATTGGCAATTATGTTAATAGTGTTATTATTTTAGGAGTGGGTTATGGGTTTATAGGGGAATAGGGTGGGAAGTAATTTAATTATAATACATTCATTATAATTGTTTATGTATTAGTATTTATTTAATTTAGATTTTGTAGTGTTAATTGTGGGAATAAATGTATCATTACTTATTAATTATTTGGCTGTTAATTATTTTTAATTAATTAATTGGCAATTATGTTAATTGTGTCATTTTTGTAGGAGCGGGTTGTGGTTTTATAGGGGAATAGGGTGGGAAGTAATTTGAATTATAATAAATGTATTCATATTTTTAATTTATTAATATTTATTTGAGTTATATTTTATAGTGTTAATTGTGGGAGTTATTTTAATATTAAATATTTATTAATCGGTTGTTAATTATTATTAGTATTAATTCATTTGTAATTAATTATGTTAATTGTGTCATTGTTTTAGGAGTGGGTGGTGCGTTTATAGGTGAATAGGGTGGGAAGTAATTTATTTATAATTAATTATTAATTGTTTGTTAATTAATGCTACTTAATTAATTAAAATTAAAATATGGCAATTGTGTAATTTATTTTTGAGGTAAGTTGTGGGGTTTATAGTGGTAAAGGGTGGGAAGTAAATTATTTTAAATTAATTTATAAGTTGTTGATATTAATTTATTAATGTAAAATTAATTATGGAAATTGTGTAATGATTTTTAGGTGTAGGTTGTGGTGTTTATTGGGGAAGAAGGTGGAAAGTAATGTATGTTTAATTATCAATCAATAAATATTTATGGTGTTTTTTGTTATTTTGTGTGTGTGTGTTTTGTTTTTATAGAGGTAAAATTGGGGAGAAAATTAACTTGCATTGTTTTACATTTTTTTAAATTAATAATATTTTTTGAGGGGGCATGACCAACCATCATGGCCAACCGGACTTAACTCCGATCGGTTCCGCTCCAGGCCCGGCCAAATATGAGGGTTTTGAGGCACTTGGTAGCAGGGCACAAGGCCTATAAAAAGAAGTGGGGGGACTGACCAAGTTAAGACAATATGCAAGTGACATCATGACGCATGCCATCACAGCACATGACGTCATGAAGTAGCACTATAAAAGAAATAAAATAGTGCTATTTAAATTATTTGCGTAGATACAGGGACAGACCACCTCATCTAAGTCTTACAGTGTGTGCACTTATATACAGGGACAGAACAAAGGCAAAAGCTGGATCTTTTAAGTACCTGTGAAGAGATAACAAGCTGTGTGCCTTTGTTTCCCTCTGTGGCATTTACATTTGTGTGAGGTTCCAGGCCGCCTCCAGTCAAGATATTCAAACAAAAGGAGGCCTGATGGCCCCTTAACTTCGGCATGGCTGGAGGTAAAAAAAACACCCCTCGCTGCCTACACATTGTTTCTGGCAATAGAAAGCAGACAACGTGCAGGCGCTGCTGATAGTGTCCCGGTGTCTTACACCAGGACCAGTTCAGCATATTTTTGTGGGGTACAACTTCTTGGCAAGGGGGACAGCATCCATCTTGTGAAAATAGTGGGTGGACGCAGTGTACCTGGGTGTACCCCCAACTCGTGACCTGCTTGGCAGCTTGGAGGTGGGTCACCCAGATCGCCCGGTGAGACAGACACAGAGCCATTTTAGAGCCCCCGAGGATGTGAGTGCCATGCCACAAAGCTTTGGCCAGGAGCTGCGAGGCTCACAACAAAATAGCGGCTGGCGGTGGGACGGAGTACTGCAACAGCATCGGCGGCGCCCGGTGGCTCTGACGGACTGAAAGGAGATCCATAGCTGCGGATGACCGTGGGGTGTTTCCACAACACCAGAGCAGTCAGATAGACCGATCCCCCCGCCTGCAAGTCCCGATCAGCCGCCTCAGCGCTCCGGGATACAGGCGTGAGATCCTGGCGTGGACCCCCAGGTGAGGAGCGGGGCTCCACGTTCAACAGAGGTGTGCTGAATACTGAGCAGGAGATCACTGGGGGGTCCTTTCAGCAAGTGAAGCAGCAGAGCCCCCAAAGATCGTGGTGCCTGACCTTAACATGGCACTGGGCAGGCACTACTTTGAGTGAAAGTAGCTTCGAGTGAGGGCCTCCGGACGGGAGCCCCGTGCTATTCATATGAAGTACTTCTTCCATGTACAGTGCCTCTGAACCAGGGAGAGAGTTTGTGCCAGCGCAGTTCAGGCAGTAAGAGCTCTGCCCCTCTCACGCACCAAGTAGTGAAGTCCATGGCTTGAACCTCTGAACCAGGTCTACAGTGCCCCCACAGTGGGATCCCACGAAGCCCACAGTCATTTTTGACAAGAGGAAGGCCCCAGGCTGAAATTGCGCCCTGGTCCTTATGCCACCAAAAAAGGCACAGTCCGCAAAAGCCTTGAGCTTCTTCACCCCCGTGCTCACTGGGGCAGACAAAGAGGGGACAGCCCAGCCTGGAGGTAGCATGGCACTCACGAGGGAAGACCTGATGATCTCACTGAGAGAGTTTGAGAAGGAGCTGCGAGACGACATCAAGGCTGATCTGAGGGCCTCATTTGACGCCTTCAAGGCTGAGATGGGAGGGAGACTAGTGGCCCTTCAGGCGGACGTAGACTTGATCGGGTCATGCACCCTGGACCTCGAGGCGACGTGTCAGGAGCTGGAGGAACAAATACAGGCGTTGGAAGCCCAGTCTGGGGATCTGCGTAATCAACTGAAGGCCATGGTCCTTAAGTGTGAAGATCTCGAGAATCGCTCCCAGCGAGACAACATTCGCTCAAGAGGCCTGGAAGAAGGTTGCGAAGGCCCAGATTTGGATGCATTTATGATAGGTCTCTTCGCGACGGTGCTGGGAGAAAATGGCCCGGACATCAAACTGGAGAAGGCTCACAGAGTGGGCCCGAGGTAAAAAGGAGAATCCAGGAAACCTAGAGATGTGCTGGCTAAATTCAGTTCCTTCAAGACCAAAGAACTGATTCTCCAGAAAGTACAAGCCCTCAACAGAGTCTCATTCCAAAATGTGTCCTGCTTGTTGTTCCAAGACGTGGCCCAGGCCACACGAGCCCGCCGCCCACAGTTCAGGCCGGTCACTGAGGCTTTGAGAGAGCCCAAATTGGAATACCGCTGGACATATCCCTTTGGCCTGGCATTCTCTTTGGACAATAATAACTATCACTGTACGGAGTTGGAGGATGCTGCTTCCATTCTGGAAATAGAAGTATCCGTGCCAAAGCAGACGACGGGAACGGGAGACGCTGGAACGGATTCGCGAGTGGAGAGAAGAGGCGGGGGTTCCTGGCTTCAGCAGAGGAGAAGCGGCAAGAACACGCTGGCTTAACAAGGACAGAGTCTAAATGACTGGACATCAGTATGGTCCGCCTGATTAGTTTTATGAGGTTCGATGGGGGCAAGACCTAATAGGGGCCTGTCCCCACCTACAGCAGTTGCTGCCTGATATGGCTGTTGTGGTGGGTTTGGGGGGCATGAGGCTTAGAGGTGTAAGGGGGTGATGCTTAGATTCAAAGTTCAGTGGCTTCTAATGCAATCCTGCCAGGTAACTGTTATATGGGCCGTGGAGGTGGAACTTTGTCCACCCCAGGAAACGCCCGAGATGAGGTTCTCTTCTGTGATTGAAAGCCTTGGAGTTCGAAGTTTTTTTGGTTTGTATTTTTATATGTTGACCTTATGGTGGTATCACAGCACATCTTGTTTTGAGTGCTGGCTATTGGGCATGGGGGGGGAGGGGGGAGGAGGGAAGAGGCCAACCTTTTCAGGGGCCCCCTTGGCAAGGCAGAGGATGGGGATCAGTGTGGACTAATGGGGATCAATAGCTTCACGTGGAATGTGAGGGGCCTGAATTCCCCCAACAAGAGGCAAAGGGTATGGAAATTCTTCTTGGACCATCAAGTAAAAATAGCTGCCCTGCAGGAAACTCACCTCCTGCAAAAGGACGAGCATCGACTGAAACATAGGGCCTTCCCACAGATTTTCCGCTCCTCGGCACACACTAAACACAACAGGGTGGCTCTCCTCTTCCATTCTTCTATCCCATTCCTTCTCCAGGATCTCAAAGCAGACAAGGCAGGGAGGTTCGTGATGGTCAAGGGCGAGCTAAGGGGAAGACTGAGCACCTTTGCTAGGATCTATGCACCCAATGCAGGGCAACACGATAGTCTGAGGTCATTCCTTACAGCACTAGAGGGGTTCGCCAGGGGCGACATACTGCTGCTGCGGGATTTTAACTCAATTTGGGACCCGTCCCTAGATACAACTCATCCACATAGGGCGACAGAAGGGACATTCAGCAAGTCGCTTAAAAATACACTACAGGGGCTGGGTTTTCAAGATGAAGGGAGGAATTCCCACCCCATGACTCGGGATTACTCCTTCTCACATAGGTCCTACTCCACGATTGACCATGCTTTCATTAGCCAGTCCCTCCTCCACTCTCTCTCAGGTTTCCAATTCCACCCGATCTGCCTCTCGGACCATGCCCCTCTAGAATTGGTCCTGGATTGGCCCGCCCGCGCTCTAAACTCGCCAGATGGTACTTCCCCAATTTTCTCTGCCGCGACCGCCTTCTCAGGGGGTGAATTGCGAAAGGCAATTGAGGAGTTTTTTTACCTCAACGATCCTGCCCTCACCTCTCATCGAGCTTGCTTTTACACTTAAACACCAACGCAAGGGAGAAAGACAGCTTCTAGAAGGGGATCTCCAAAATGCCGAAAAGTAACATAAGACCAATCCCTCGGTTAGGTCTCTACGGAAAGTTACACAGTTTAAGGGAAAGTTACAAGCCATCTATACTAATGGGGTGGAAAAACCCCTACTGCGCCTGCAAGCCCGGACCTATGAGGAGGGAAATAAAGTCGGTACTCTCTTGGCGCACCAACTCAGAGCGAGGCAGGAGAAGGGATACATTGCACAGATAGTCGATGTGAATGGGGTATCCCAGAAAAGTAAAGCGGTGAAAGCAGGAGCTTTTGGGGAATTTTATTGCTCCCTGTACACCGCTGATCCATTGTTGGCTGAGGAACAGAAGCAATATCTGGAGACTCTTATTCTCCCACAGGTACCAGCTTTCACGAACAAAGAGTTAAGCAACCCGATTTCTAGTGCGGAAGTCCAGAAGGCGATAGACACTCTTAAGCTTCAAAGGCCCCTGTTCCTGATGGGATGAATGCTCACTTCTATCGTACCTTTGAGCCGGAGCTGGTTCCTCGATTAGTGACCCTATTTAACGATATATCTGCCTTGGGTCGAGTGACTCCCTCTATGGGGGAAGCGTTGATCTCCGTCATCCCTAAACAGGGAAAAGATCCCACAAACTGTGCCTCTTACAGGCCCATAGTGTTACAGCAAACAAATGATGGACGGAATGCTGACAATGCAAACATTCCCCCCCCCAGTCAAATTATCTGGGTTAAATTCATCGTTCTTTTGCCCACCACGCCACCCCAGTTTGGACCCAGCCATGTGCAAATCAGTCTTGACCCTGTGCCCCATGGGAACAGTCCAGACTGAACTGCCAGGCCAGATCCTCCCTGGACCGGAAACAAGCATCCTGGGACCGGTTTCCGGGTATGTCACCCTTCTTCAGCCAAGCTAGCTTGAGTCCAGTGGCATAGTGAGCAAGGGACCCACTTCTGGGCATATCCATCCCACTTAGGGCGAAAAGTGTTACAGCAAACAAATGATGGAAGGAATGCTGACAATGCAAACATTCCCCCCCAGTCAAAATATCTGGGTTAAATCCATGGTTCTTTTGCCCACTACGCCACCCCAGTTTGGACCCAGCCATGTGCAAATCAGTCTTGACCCTGTGCCCCATGGAACAGTCCAGACCGAACTGCTAGGCCAGGTCCTCCCTGGACCGGAAACAAGCATCCTGGGTCTGGTTTCCGGGTATGTCACCATTCTTTAGCCAAGCTAGCTTGAGTCCAGTGGCATAGTGAGCAAGGGACCCACGTCTGGGCATATCCATTCCACTTAGGGCGAAAAGTGTTACAGCAAACAAATGATGGACGGAATGCTGACAATGCAAACTTTCCCCCCCAGTCAAAATATCTGGGTTAAATCCATCGTTCTTTTGCCCACTTACAGGCCCATAGCACTCCTGAACTTAGATGCCAAATTATACTCTAAAATTTTAGCCACTCGCCTAGAACATGTCATGCCGGTGCTCATCAAGGCAGACCAAGAGGGATTCATCAAGGGCAGGCAAACCCATAATAATTTAAGGAGGGTGATACACATTATCAAGAAAGTCCAGAAGAAAGACATCCCAGCGGCCCTGATTCGCTCGATGCGGAGAAGGGCTTTGATCGGGTCGACTGGGCCTTCTTGACTCGAATGATGCAGCAGTTTGGATTCAATGAGACTTTTATAGGCATGGTGCGTGCCAACTATTCCACTACGAGATCTAGAAATGGAATAGTTGGCCCGCACCATGGGGTGGCTTCGGAACCCTTTAGTCTCTCGCGGAGAACTAGGCAGGGTTGCCCGCTTTCTCCTCTGCTTTTTGCTTTCAGCATCAGGTCCAACCCCATTATAGGAGGAGTCCCATTTGGGACAGATGAGCACAAGATCTCACTCTTCGCAGACGATGTGCTCCTCCCAATCACAAAGCTGGTGTCCACTCTCCCGGCCATTCAAGCAGAACTCACCTCCTATGAGTCAAAGGCGGGGTATAAGGTAAACCTGTCGAAGTCCTATCTCCTTAACTTAACTTTGCCCAAAGAGACTATGCGCATCATAGAGGCAATGTCCCCGTTCCAAAGCACTCACAAAGATTTCACATACCTAGGTATCAAACTTACTCCTAAGATACCACACCTCTATAGGGCTAACTACTCTCCCTTACTACGCTAGATTAAAGCAGACCTTACCAGATGGAGAACAGCATACACCTCCTGGATAGGGCAAATCAACGCCATTAAAATGAACATTCTCCCTAGGCTGCTATATCTTTTCCAGGGCTTGCCCATCCCAGTGGACAGACTTCTCTTTGCCGACCTGAAAAAGATGATCACTAAATTCATCTGGCAGGGTCAGAGGGCGTGCTTATCCCACCGGGTGTTAACCAAGGCGCGAGGGGGGGGGGACTGGCCATACCGGGTTTCATGGGATATTACAAAGCGGCGCAGCTCCGGATGATCACTGACTGGTCACTCCGTGAATCTGAGAAACTCTGATTATACATGGATCGCCAAATAGTGGGCAGGACGATTTGGGATCTCCTTTGGAAGCAGAAACAAAATAGATCTCTAAATCGTTATCTTAGCACCCCCACGGCAACTACTTTGAAGGTTTGGAATGATCTTTCCAGATTCAGGCCCTTGAACACCTTTCCCTCTCTCTATACCCCCATCCACTTCAACCCTGAATTCCCCCCGGGCCCTCCAAGAGGGACCATTCGAAGGCTGCTGGGAGGGAGGTTGCCACATGATCTCTGATCTTTTTAAGCAGGGGAAGATACTGTCATTCGAGGAGTGTGCCCAAACATTTAAGCTTCAGCCCTCTGAAAAATTCAGCTACTTGCAACTTAAACACACGGTTCAGCAGCCACAGGTTCGGATAGCCGCAACTAGGGAATTACTCCCAATCTAGCAGTTTGCAAAATCAGGGGCTTCCACAAGGGGGACCATCTCTTTCCTACTCACTCATACAGGCTTTGGGGTAGCACTCATCGACGAGACACCAAAAGTATTGGGACTTCATCGTAGTTAATCCATTGGAGGACAAACAATGGAAATCCCTATACAGAGACATCCCCAAATACAACCGGTCCATGTTCTTAAGGGAGGCTCACTATAAAGTCATGTATGATTGGTACCTACACCCTCAGAAGCTGCACAAGATCTTCCCTAATTCCTCGGATAGATGTTGGAGGGGTTGCGGGTTATTAGGTGATTTCAGACACATTTGGTGGGACTGGCCTCACATTAAGCCCTTCTGGAAAGAAATTCTATCCCAAATCAAACTGATCCTGGGCTACCCAATTCCCGCAACAATGGAACACACTTTCCAGGGGATTCGTGATCCCTGCTTGAAACGTCAGACTCAGGGGGACCACTCAGTGATGTGGTTGGGGTTTTTGGGGCGGCTAAGATGGCATTGGCGGCAGCATGGAAGAAGGTGGAGGCCCCCTTTCTTACGCAATGGCATGCCAGGTTATGGAGAGCTCTAGCAATGGAACGAATGGCAGACATAGTGGAGGACTCAAGAAAGGGGTTTTAATATGTGTGGGCCCCCCTGGTCGAGTACTTATCGAAGGGGTTACCCTTGTTTGCGTGTAGGCCCAGACTAAGGGCTCTCTACCTCTTCCATGTCTAATGCTCCCGAGAGGCATCTCCCCCTGACTGGGAAATATTGGGAACCTGATCACACTGTCCTGATTGGACTGTCCTTGCATTTGACCAAGCAAAAACGTTTTCTTTTCTTTTCTATTATGACCGTGATACCATAGTTCGTTTTGTTATGTTTATCTTTTAGTTATGTGAAAATAATGTGAGTTGGGTGGGAGTCGTGATTTCCATCAAATACTATGACCAATACAGTGAGATATATGACTTGTAGCACGTGAGCAGCCCAGTGGTGACCAGCAATGGTTGTGAACAGGTTTCTTATTACAGGCCTACTCCTAGTACACTAACTGACCATGCTACTTTAGAAGTTCTGTAACTTTTGATCTGTGAACCTTACTGGTGTCTCCCACCACTGTTTATCATGTAATGTTTTGAATCTAAAACCAATAAAAAATATTTTGACAAATAATATTTGTTTAATTGATAATTAATTATGTTAATTATGGAGGTACATTTCAAACAAATGTAAACGTGGGTTGTGAATGGTGTGGGTTTATAGAATATTAAATCAAAAATATTACATTTATGTAATAAATAATGTTTTTGTTTATACAAAAATTCTATTAAAACATTGTTTTTAAATTATTTGTGAATTTTTAAATATAATCTTTCTTGGTATTTGTTAGATCTTTTTAACATTCTAATCTGTTTCAATCTTTTGTAATATTTAAAACTTTTAAATATGTTTTGTTTTTTAAAATCTTTTGTGTTGTTGCTGTTAATTTGTTTATTTTAAATTTTGAACTGACTCAAGTGGAAATATTAATTTTTACCCCTCTGCTATCCAACACTTTCCCTATTGTTGCACTCACTGAAGTGGGAATAGTACTTTTTACCCCTCCGCTATCCAACACTTTCCCTACTGTTGCACTCACTGGAGTGGGAATAGTAATTTTTACCCCTCCGCTATCAAACACTTTCCCTACTGTTGCACTCAATGGAGTGCAAAGTTTAATTTGAAAGACTTAAATATTTTAATGTTTTCATTTATAATAAGTTTTTTGCATTAGATTTTACGTTATAAATGTATGTAAATATATTTCTGATGGATATATCTGCTTGTGGATTCCTCACCTTTTGAATTACCCTAGCGCCAGCATTCCGCGGAAACTTTTTTCCTAGCTCTCCCACGTTGACGAGGACGTCACAATGACACGGCTCCACTCGCGACTCCGTCTGACGTAATCG
Source organism: Triturus cristatus (assembly GCF_964204655.1). Taxonomy (NCBI): domain Eukaryota; kingdom Metazoa; phylum Chordata; class Amphibia; order Caudata; family Salamandridae; genus Triturus; species Triturus cristatus. The sequence continues at coordinate 78,025,633 of NC_140586.1, read as the reverse complement.
GAGCCACAAATAAACCTCGTTGGCGTGCTGACGTCAGTTTCCTTTTATCCGCACCTACGACGTGTAACGGTTTTCTGGGACTCTCCAATAACATTTTGATAGTCACTTTGTTTCTGCTGTTTCCTTTCGAAGTGGCAGTGTGATGGCGTCGAAGAAGTCAAGGTTTTAACCTTGTAGAGAATGCAGGGGTCATATGTCGATCACGGACCCTCACGATGACTATTTGTGGTGCCTCTCTTCGGACCAGGACGTCGATGGTCATACCAGCTGTCGGAAGATGAACCCAAAGGCCTTGAAGAAGCGTGAGGCCAAGTTGTTCATGGCAAAGGCAAGGAAGGAGAAAAGAGGTGGGAAAAGATCGAAGTCAAAGTCGTCGACTTCGCATGCTTTGAAGTCGAAGAAGCACAAGAAGAAGAGGAGGCATGGTTCTCAACGTAATTCGTCGAAGGGTAGGGCTTCGAGATCACCCTCACCGACTCTGAGACGTTGTACTAGAGATGTAATTTCTCCATCACCTTCTCCTACTCCTCCAGCGACTCCGGCACGTTCTCCAACGCCGACAGGTTCTCTGGCGTGTTCACCGACGCTGAAGGGTACTCCTAGGACGAGCTCTTCGCCGGCGCTGAGGGTTTCTTTTGAGCCTGTACCAGCGACTTCTCCAGTCTTAGGCCCAACTTCACCGGTGCCTACACGGCCTCGTGAGGATCAGGATAGGGCTCCTTTCCCATCCTTTCCTGGGCCTGGTACGGATCCATCGCAGTTCCTTAACGCAATGTATGGCGTGTTTTGGAGGTGTGGAGGAAGCCTCTTTCTAGGTCCATAGCAAGAAGGTACAGGCCTGCCCCAAATGATCCTGCATTTCTTTCAAGTCATCCTTCGCCTGAAAGCTTGGTGGCGCAGGCTTCTTGTTCGAAACAATCGACAGGTTCTTTTCCCCAGACTCCTGGTGACAGGGATTCAAAAAACGTTAGAGCAGTCTGCTAAAAGGTTTTCTCCTCTTCAAGTATGGCTTTGAAATCCACCAATGCAACCTGCTTGTTGGGGAGATATATCCATGCCTTGATGGACTCGAATTCCAAAGTTGCCGGAAAGTGATCGAATACCTTTTCAGGAGATTGTGTCTGATACCCAGGCAGCAGCTCGTCAGGTTATACAGTCTGGATTGGACACTGCTGATTCAGTGGCAAGAGTGATGGGTTCTGCTGTTGCTACAAGAAGGCATGCCTGGCTTAGGTCTTCAGGTTTCTCTCCTGATGTTCAAAATACGATTCTGGATCTTCCCTTTGACGCGTCAAGGCTTTTTGGGGAAAAGGCTGATTCTGTGCTGCAGAGATTTAAGGACAGTAGAGCTACAGCTAAATCTTTAGGACTCCAATCTCAATCTCAATCTAAAGGATTTGGTTTTAAAAGGTATCGTGGCTTTGGCAGGTTGTCTTCCTTTCGAGGCCGTCAGCAACTTCAGTTACAGCAGCAGAACCTCCAGTACAAAACTTACAGAGGGAAGAACAGAGATCGTTTGTGGGGTGCAGCCCATCAACTCTTCTCCTCCTCTTCCTCTTCTGCCCCTGCCACTGGTTTCTCTGGAAAGCAGCCCTAGATTTCCCATCTTGGAGCATGCTGGTCCTGTAGGGGGTCGGATGTCCCATTTTCTACAAGATTGGAAATCTATAACATCAGACCTTTGGGTTTTGAATCTTGTGGAAAATAGGTATGACCTTCCCTTTCAGGAGTTTCCTCCTCCTTACCCTCCTCACCAGGGCGGGTGTTCAGAGGACCATTTGTTGCTTCTACAGCAAGAGGTTCCTGTGTTATTGCAAAAAGGTGCAATAGAGGTGGTTCCGGAGCAGGAAAGGGGTCAGGGATGCTACTCCCGGTATTTTCTGCTCCCGAAGAAGGACGGAAGGTTAAGGCCTATTCTAGACATCAGGGTTTTGAATTTTTACCTCAGGCAGGAGAAATTCAAGATGTTGACCCTAGCTCAGGTTCTTTTGGCGTTGCAGCAAAAAGACTGGATGGTGTCGATCGATTTGCAGGATGTGTATTTTCACATCCCCATCCTGAAGTCGCATCGGAAGTATCTCCGTTTCATGGTAGGGTCCCAACACTACCAGTTTGCGGTCCTCCCGTTTGGACTTACTTCTGCACCTCGAGTCGTCACAAAGATGATGGCAGTGGTGGCAGCTCATCTGAGAAAGTTGAGAATTCCTGTTTTCCCTTACCTGGACGACTGGCTGCTCAAAGCAAAGTCACCAGAGATGGTGCTTCATCATCTGCAGGTAACAGTGCGGCTGTTATACGTTTTGGGTTTCTCGATAAATGTACCCAAGTCTCACCTGTTGCCCTCACAGCGCAGCCTGTTCATAGGGGCAGTACTGGATACTACAGTGTGTCGAGCATTTCCACCTCCGCAGAGGATTCTCGACATTCAGGAAATGATTCCCTTGTTTCACGATGGAGCGGTTGTTCCAGTCCTGAAGGTGCTACGCCTGCTCGGTCTGTTCGTTTCCTGCATTCAGTTGGTCAACTATGCGAGGTGGCACATGAGGGCGCTCCTGTGGTGTCTCCGCAGGCAGTGGTATCAGCATAACGGGGATCTCAGGGAATCAGTCAGGGTCTAGAGAGAAACTGCAGCGGATCTTTCTTGGTGGAATGTTCATGGCAACTTTTCTCAAGGTAAACCCTTTCAGCTTCCTCCACCAGTGGCCACAGTGATCACGGATGCCTTCACTCTAGGGCTGGGTGCTCATCTGGGGGATATGGAGGTCAAAGGTCTTTGGTCTCCAGAAGAAAGGTTGCTTTACATCAACCTTCTGGATTTGCAGGCTATTCGTTTGGCACTAAAGGCCTCCCTTCCGTCCCTTTGCGGTGAGTCAGTTCAGGTCCTGACGGACAACACTACCGCAATGTGGTACATCAATAAACAGGTAGGTGTAGGGTTGTTACGTCTCTGCGGAGAGGTTCTGCGACTCTGGTCCTGGGCTCAGGGCTGTCAGATTTGTGTGTTTGCATATCATTTCACCGGTGTGCTGAATGAACGTGCGGACAGTCTCAGTCGGCATTACACGGCCGATCACGAGTGGCGGCTTCATCCAGAAGTAGTCCATCTTGTCTTCAAGATGTGGGGATTTCCTCGGTTGGACCTCTTTGCCACTCACGAGAACGCACACTGCCCGCCATTCTGCAGTCTCCAGTTTCCGATGCAGGGAGCTTTGGAGGACGCATTTCAGTTTGATTGGAGTTTACAGCTCCTTTACGCGTTTCCTCCCATACCCTTGATTCCTCGAGTTCTGAGGAAAATTCGCCAAGACTGGGCCCAAGTCATATTGTTCGCTCCGGATTGGCCAAGAAGGGTGTGGTACACAGATCTACTACACCTCTCATCGCACCCTTTGCTCCATCTCCCTCTCAGGGCAGACCCTCTCGCAGTCGCAGGGGCGGATTCCACACCCCCACATCCAGAGCTTGCACCTTCATGCCTGGAGATTGGACGGCACAACCTGAGTTCTTTCTCTCTCCCACCGGATGTGGTGGATGTTATTTTATCATCCAGGAGACACTCCACCAAATCTGTTTATTCTTCTAGGTGGTCCAAATTTGTTAAATGGTGTGGAGAGAGATCCATTGATCCTTTGAAAGCCCGTTTGTTTAACATTCTTGAGTTTTCCCTTTCTTTGGCCCAGCAAGGTTGTGCTGTGTCTACAGTAAAGGGATATTTGTCGGCTTTGTCTGCTTTTGTATGTTTGCCGGACCAGCCATCTTTGTTTAAGTCCCCCATTGTTATGAGGTTCATTAAGGGCCTTACTAATAGGTTTCATCCCACTCTTTTCATAATGCCACAGTGGGATTTAAATATTGTTCTTACATTTCTAATTGGTTCTCCTTTCCAGCCTCTTCATAGTTGTCTTTCTTTCAAAACGGTCTTTCTGATCGCTATTACCTCGGCTAGGAGGGTAAGTGAGCTTCAGGCTCTTAGTTCCAAACCTCAGTTTTTGACTATACATGCAGAAAAGTTGGTTCTCAGGACCAGGGCTGCTTTCCTGCCTAAGGTGGTTACTCCTTTCCATCTTGGGCAATCCATTACTTTACCTACCTTCTATCATCCCCTTCACCCTTCCAAGGAGGAGGAGAGACTTCATCGCTTGGATCCTAAGAGGGCTGCCAGTTTCTATCTGGACAGAACCAAGGATCTGAGGCTGGACGATCAGCTCTTTGTGAGCTACGTTGGGCGAATGAAAGGCAAGGCTGTGCACAAACGAACTCTCTCCAGGTGGATCATCTTGTGCATCAAGATATGCTACGCCTTGGCCAAGAAGGAACCGCCTGAAGGTATCAGAGATCATTCCACCAGAGCTAAGTCTTCTTCTTCTGCTCTGTCTACAGGTGTTCCTGTTGTTGATATTTGTAAGGCAGCAACTTGGGCCTCCCTCCACACCTTTGGGAAGAATTACTGCTTGGATTCTGAGGTTAGGAGGGAGAGCCATTTTGCACGCTCTGTGCTTCAGGATTTGTTGGGATAGGTTGTGGACACCCTCCTCCGGGAGTGGGACTGCTGAGGGATTCAATTCAAAAGGTGAGGAATCCACAGGCAGATGTATCCATCAGAAGAACAAGTTACTTACCTTCGGTAACGATTGTTCCGCCTCCCTTTTGTCCACCTTCGTATACCAAAGGTTTTATGATTTATTTAACATGTTGTTTTCCTGTGTATTTTAAATGCCTTGTTTCGTTCATAGGAAATTCCTAGTTTGTTTTGCTTTTCCTATGATTCTATATACTGTGTGTATTTATGTTTACTTTGTATACTGTGTATACTTCAATTATGATGTTGGTCCACCCGTTCGCCACGGAGGCACGGAAAAAATGGGTGGAACTGACGTCAGCACGACGACGAGGTCTATTTGTGGCTCCACTGACGTCAGACGGAGTCGCGAGCGGAGCCGTGTCATTGTGACATCCTCGTCGACGTAGGAGAGCTAGAAAAAAGTTTCCGCAGAATGCTGGCGCAGGGGTAACTCAAAAGGTGAGTAATCCACAGGCAGATACTGTATCCACCAGAAAAAGCATTACCAAAGGTAAGTAACTTGTTCATTGATTTATTTGTCAATTTTTATATATTTATAGAATTATAAAATAAATTACAATGAATAGTTTATTAATTGTTTTTAAGGAAATATATATATATTTATATTACATTTTATATAAGTGTGTTTAAATATTTTTTTAATTACATTTATTTTATTATATTTGTCATAATGTATACTAAATCAAATTTTTTTTTACATTAATTTTATTATTTAATATATTTAACATTAATTTTGATTTAAATAAAAAATAGATATTTTGTACATCTATATTTTTTACATCAGTATTTTTGTTTCGATATTTTTGTACTTACAATTTTAAATATAAGATGTTGATATTTTTGACATTGATATTTTTGCTGTGGGGCTCCTGCTGGGAGATGTGCGGGGCTCTGCTGCTGATTGAAATGGTGGCTCCGTGCGTAAGGATCGGTGGTCAGTTACTTGTGGGTTGACTGGGGTCCTTTGGGGCGCTGTGTCGCCTAAATTAACTATCACAATGGGTCGGACTGACAAATCCCAACCACGCCTCACATTCGAAGTGCGAAAAACCCCTAAGCCTTCTCAGAAGGCGGCTTCTGACACCGAGGCTGACGTTCAGGACGCGGGGCAATCCACTTTGGAGACCACTCTTATGGCCATGCAGCGTAGTCTCCAGGCTATAGAAGGGACCATGGCAGCGGTGAACCACCGATTGGACCACATGTCGTCTCAACTTGAGAAACATAGTGCACGTATGGGGGAAGTTGAGCAGCAGGTTTCGGCCGCCAAAGATGGGTTGAGTGATATGCAGGGGAAGACTCTCAAAATGGAAAAAGTCCTCTCCCTCATTCAAGCAAAAAATGAGGATTTGGAGGCACGCTCTCGGCGGAACAACATGCGCATCACGGGGCTGCCGGAGTCCACGAATGTGGGGAGGATGGAGGTGTTCGTTGAACAGTTGATTACAGATATTTTTGGCACTGACCACCTGTCTTCGATGTTCATTATTGAGCGTGCTCATAGGTCTCTTGCGGCTCGTCCAGTACCCGGGGCCCACCTCGCCCCATTATAGCCCGAGTGCTTAACTATAGGGACCGATACGTTTGTGTGGGGAGGTAAGAAGCCACGGTGCAGTTGGGATCTCTTGGCGCAGACCCTTGCACGGGGAGGGTTTGAGGCCCCCGACTTTATATTATATTTCCTTTGTGCCCAAGCCCAATTTGCGCACTATTGGCATTTTCCACAGAGATTTCAGCCTCACGTGGCAATAGAATCAGATGCGGTCCTTCCCATGCCGGTACAGGCGGCAACCTTATTGGGGGGGCTCGGGCGGTCCGCGGACGGAGATAAACCCTTTCCACTGTACGGCATGGGCTTGGCAGATGCTGGCTGAGCGGGCTGGGTAGCCCTATGTGTATGCTCCATCTCTGCCACTATTATCACATCCTGATATCTCCGCAGCGCGCGAGACGCAGGCCCGGCACGAGCTGGCCAAGGTGGGTATCTTGACGTTGGGGGATCTGTACTTAGGTGGACATTTTAAAACATTGCAGGAAGCACAGAAGGGGGCTGATCGCGGGTTTATGTTTAGCTTTACCTATATCCGAGTGCAACAGGCCGTTAAAACTGTATACCCAGATTATCCTGCGGAACCCACCACTCTGCGAGCATTGCAAGTGATGCTGACGGGTGAAAAGTGCCATAAGCTAATCACTAAACTCTATTACGCGTCCTTACGGGAATGGGAACAAAGTGATCACCCCTCCTGTGTTCGCTGGCAGAGGGCCTTGGGGGCGGCTCTTACGCCTGAAGTGTGGACGGCGTGTTGCACTCTGACATGTCGTCTTACAGCTAATTGTAACCTCAGAATGATTCATTTCAAATTTTTGCATCAATTATATTATACTCCGGTGCAAATGCATAGATACAGCTTGCGTGACACCGCTAACTGTGTGAGGTGTGGAATGGCAGATGCAGACTTTTTGCATGTGGCATGGCAGTGTGCGGGTGTGTTTGCCTTCTGGTCGGACGTGACGAATCTATTCACTGATATTGTATTGGAACCTGTGCAATGTGTACCTGAGGTATGTCTGTTGGGATATATGAACCTCCTAAAGCCATGTAATAGATGCATAGTTGCTGTATCTACCTTATTTGCCAAGAGGGCTGTGGCGCAATGTTAGGGTGCAAAACATACTCCGACAATCAAAAAATGGCTGCGTGAGCTGTTGAATTGTAAAACTCAATTACTGGCTTATGAAGAAGAGTTACCTGAAACCTCTCGTCCCAGAGACTTTTGGGCTCCGCTTACCGCGTACCTGTTGACAAGGCCAGACTTGCAGTGACACTATATATATGCATTGCGTGCCCTCATGTACTTGCTGACTTGCTGTAACTTTGGTTCCCTCGTCCTCCATGGTGAATGGTTTTTACTGGGCCCGCTCGAGGGGTCCTCATCGGCTGTTTCCACTTGTAACCTCATTAGACAACTTTGCCTCTGTATAATAGTGGATTGTTTCTACTTTGTCAATGTACTTGATCTTGGCTTCTTCTGCCTAAAGGGGGGGGGGCTGGAGGGGTTGGTTTGGTATTGATCTATGGTAATGGAATGTGGATCTTGTTAACAGTACTTTGGTTGAAACTAATAAACAAATTAAAAAATATATATATATTTGTGTATGGGGATATTTTGGAATCGATATTCCATCAGTGAATGAAGTGGCACATCGCAGGAACTATTGGGCCGATTGTAATGATGGTGAGACCGCCATATAATATTAGTAGGCTGAAAGATTGCGGCGATGTCCCTCCCCACCAGCTATTTCATGGTGGTTTACCCGCCATGAAAAGGCTGGCAGAAAGGGACATTGAGGGCCCGTAGGGGCCCCCCTTCCCACTGGCCTGTGGATGTGGGAGTTGGAGGTGCCCCCTACATATCCCTACACCATGTGGCAGACATTGCATGGTGTCTGCCACGTAGTGCAGGGATTTGTTTCCTGACTATTTTTTGTACTGTGCTGTGTGCTGCAGCACGCAGCACCGCCGTAATACGAAATATACACAGTGCACCCGCTTTGGAGGTGGTTGCATTGTAATCACACTGACAGGACCACCGACAGCAAGTCCGATAGGGTGTGTTGGCCCGCCATCCTAATCACCCCCTATGTTACTAGTCCACACCTGTGTTCTCTATTCTTTAACCCTAGCTTTGCCTATTCCCTAACCCATATTTTAGCCATTATTTCCAAGAAGAACCATATTTTCTAGAGTGATACAATCCATAGAGTGACTGTGCCTTTCAAAAAGACCTTGGATTCTAAGCTCCTCAGTGTTTTCATTTGGGCATGGCATTCCACATGGAGGGCGGCTGCAGTGTTTGGTCCTGGGGACAGCTCTACCATCCCGAGCCATTTGAGAAAATTAGAGACCCAGTAGACATAGAGGAATCCAGTGTTGAGACTTGTGTCCATTCTTCCAGTTTTTTCTTACCTAGAATGCTCTGCAAACATCACAACTATGCCAAAAACAATTTTCTCTCCCTTTCTGTAGGGAATACCTGTAGTTTTTGGGCTTGGAGTCAACTAGCACCCAGGGAACCCTAGCAATCCTGGTTATATCTGCAAACCAAAGACCCGGGGAAATCCACAGATGAATTACTTGCAATGATTCAAACATATAGGGTCCAATCACGATGGCGTACGGAAAAGCACTCCGACCGCCATGGAATTGGGAAAAATACCCCTGCATGACCTGTGGTATTTCCGTCTGTCAAATTACGATGCAATGTACACAAAATCGGACCGCGGCGAATGGATGCCACAAAAGACTGTCCACCACATTCGGAAAAGCTGCAAATCCGAGCGTGGCAGACGGGGAAAGCTGTTCAGCGGCTTGAAAAGGCCGCTCCTGCCGGGGCATGACCGCACAGCCAGTTACAATGAGAATGCAGGGCTGGCGGACCGAGCACTGCGTCGGACCGCAGCGCACGCACATAGGCCAAATGAATGGCGGACGGAAACAACTTCTCAACAACGCCCAAAGTGTTCCTGTACCCCCTGCCGCCCACAATCACAACACACATGCCACAATGATACACCCCAACTTTCTCCTGGAAAGGAAAGCCATGAGCAGCATGGAAGATACATCTGGAGGCCATCACCCATGTGGACACACCCACATACCACAGTATAAAACCGACCCCATCTTGGAACAGCATCCTTTGCACACCACAAGCCGAGACAGTGAGACAGGACACCATTGACTCACACTGCACAACATCACATACACATATTTCCACAGAACACCATTCTCACCCACACACCACACATATCTCCACCACTACCTTGCGCCCTGCAACCCTCATTCATTTGCACCATGCCCCCAAAGAAAATGCCCAAACTCACCAACACAGAGTTGAAAGTGATGGCAGACAAGACAATCAGGGTCGAACCACATTTGTTTGGGCACCTGGTCCAACACACCCCACGTGCAGGCAAGATTCAGATGTGGGCAAGGATCCACAGCAAAGTCAATGCCGTAGGGACTACCCTACGCACTGTGCGTGACATCAGGAAGTGGTGGGGTGACCTCAAGGGCCGGGTCAAGCACCGGTCCCAGAGGAACCACGCGGAGGCCAAGAGAACTGGTGGCGGCCCTCCTATCCCACCACCAACCGTCACTGAATGGGAGGAGAAGGTGCCTGCCATAATGCATCCAAAGTGTCTCACACGAATCGAAGGGGGACTGGAGGCTGGTAAGTGCCAACAAAATGATCACATCACACTACTTTGCACCATTGTGCACAACAAGTGAGCCCCAATCGCCCGCCCACATCAAACCCATGTGGAATGCACGCTTACAATATGAATGGATCACGAGGACAGCATCTCCTCAATCAGCTCAACCTCACAGGTAGGTGGTCAGCTCATGCACCCTGGCCTCCCTCCCAAACAGCATGGCTCACCCTCCCCACCCTACAGCCATGTGGCAGCTAACTCAGTCGACAGTGCCTCCCAACAGGTAGCTAGCCATCTTACTGGGGAGTGGTCATTGATACCTGACAGCAAGACCACGACTCCCACAAGGCCCTCTGTCTACCCTCGCAAACATCATGGAGCCAAACGACCCCCACATCCCGCACTGGGTAGCCAACTCTGGAAACCCTCATAAGTTTATAGGCCGTGCACATACAGCTAATACCATCGAGAGGCCACATGAGTCACAGTGTCACTGATGAAGTCACATGCAACTGCAAAGCAGAATACAAGAACGCAACCACAAAAAGCCAATGTGCAAGTGCCTTTGCCTCAAGCAGAAAGACTCGGGTCAACACAACACATGCATGGGAACTCTGTCAAACCTCACAAACCACAGGAGGTAAGCACAACACAAATCATGAAGTCGCGGCATAGTAGTCAGATATACATAGAAAAGACACAAATGTACAAGCATTAACTGAATTGGATGAGCAACAAGTTAGTACCAGAGGACATACCCTCGGAAATACAACATCGGTACACTTGAAATTGTCCCTTTAGCCATGTCACATTGCTAATGAGCAATGTAGGTACCCAGGGCTTAAAGTGGGATGAACAAACTGGGTGGTCTCTCAAAGGGGCCTGGCCAATGTAATTAAGGGCGTGGCCCAAAAACCTCAGACATATATCTGGGCTTAGAATATTGTGCTACCCGACTAGCACTTTTCTATCACTGCCATTGCACCCAGATATATGATACACCAAGTAACATGATACCTACCACAACTCCGGTCTACTGGCCTTGGCAATGTTTGTCAGTTGCATGAGACAAAGAAGCAGCAACTGTGGCTTACATCTAACATCTGAAAATCTTCCACTTAAAGCCCTGATGACACCACAAGGATGTTGCTGCTCATGAGTCTCCAAAGGAGTGAATTCCAGAGACAATATGAATCTTCAAAGGATTTCACCTCCCCACAACGCTCACCTAGCATGATGTCATGCCATAACTACTCCGCCAGTGAGAAATGAGGAGTGTGACCATGCGCATATCGATGTGCCTGCTTTCAATGCATTACAGCTGAAAGAACGGATCGCCTGTGGCAGGGCACAAAACAGAGCACGAAAGAGACCCGTACCGAGGCCCCCTTAATAAAAATGACATTGCCCAGCACCGGTGAGAGCTGGCCCACTGAAAGCCCTGTATGTACCTCAACATCATGTGCGACTGATGACATACTGACATGAATGCCTAGTAAAGCCAAGGTAAAAGTCATGTCATCTCAATTTAAATGTGCCAAACATGAACATCAAAGTTGTGCTGTGTGCAGAACATGCTAACAAAATGATGTTACTCCAAAAGGTGACTCGCTAGCAACAGCAGGCAACCGTGCCATGGATGGGTCCAGCTAGCTCACCACCCCGGAAGGTGAAGCCTTGGATGCTGAGTCACTGGTCTGTTCAGGTGAGGAGGACCTACAAGGCCCCTCCTGCGTGCCCAGGGCAGGCCATGCTCTGGCCCTCACTGACACCCCCACCCCCGACTACCACAACAGCAGCACTGCCAACGCAGACCCCTGCAGCAACGATCTGTGTGTCAGCCACCTCTACCATCCCCACCGCTTCCTCCATCACTGTCCCCTTGCCAACAGTTGTGATTAACACCAGGCACACCGGGAATGCTGGGGATGCTGTGCGGCGGCTGCGCCAGGCAATGCCACATGTCCGTGGTTTCAGGGCATATGGGAGGACAACTGGGGGACAGTCACAGGAGGACAATGAGACAGAGGCCCTGGAGACCGTGCTAACTGTCCTGCATACCAGCAGAACCTGGATTAGATGGGCCAGGGCCTTAAAGTATTGCGGGAGCAGCGTCAGCTGCAGAGGTCCATGGACACCCGTTTGGGACAAATTGCCGAGTACATGGGCCAGCTTGTGTTTGTCCTGAGGGACATGCATGCAGCACAAATAGCTAACCCCCCCCCCCCCCCCCTGGCCAGCCGGATGTTAGTCACACCACCGCAACAGCGGCCACAGGGAGGGGTGAGTCACACCACAGCGAATCCTCAGACACCTCTGAGCATGCAGCAGGTTCCCCCACCGGCAAACTGCTGAGGGGCCGTCCCACAAACACCCCGGGATGAACACGTGGACAGCACTGTGCCGTATCAATTTTCGGAGCAACCGCTGATGTCACCACTGTAACACCGAACATTGACTTTGTTGTAAATCAGAACCCACATTGCCACAATGATGGGAGTGTTCTGTTTCACTTCTGAATTCCACCATTGGGTGTCCTACACTAACGATCCGTGTCCCATCACTTTCAAAATCACCTGTCATCTGTCACACATTGGCCAAGGAACACAACTCACAACAGTATGCCTTTGTGTCAAGAGCATTTACATCACAGTAAGTCGCATGTAAACTCACATTGCAATGTGTCCGAATATGTAAAAGCGAAAATCCAATGAGAGAGTGGAGGAACCATAGAAAGACACAATGAAATAACAGTGTGTTGTCAGTTCAGTTCAGTTCATTAAGTCTTTATTTCGATTATAAAACCATAAAAGACATTACAATCAATTAAAATTAAGCAAGTTAAAAATACTTAGTTAAAAAATGGTTTGTCAAGACAGAAATAGCATTGTTGTGAAACAATCGCTGTAAGATGTTTAAAATAAGATAATAATCCAACAGATCGGCAAACTCTGATATACTATAAAAACAATTAATTATGAGAATGGGATTTAGGATATGTCCAAACAGCTTTGATTGGTTAGAAAAAACAACAACAACAAAAAAAGTGGTAAAGCCAGGCAGGTATAGCAATCTGAGAGATAAAAGGCTACCCCGGTCATTCATAAGATCAATAGCCCTGTCTCGGGACTCAACAGGGTGGCAAATTCAAGACTGCCACGCATCCCACAAAATTAGGGCAAAACAGATTAAGACAGGTCAGAATAGCAGGCCCTTAATTTTTTGGCCCGTATCGCCCATGCCCAACTCAGGAATTTTGCCATGTCAATAAAAATGGTTTCCTGAGTGCATGTCTGTAGTATTCTCAGGGCCTCATTAGCAGCTTTCGTGGCAAGGGTGTTATAGATGGGTTTAAGCCATTTCAACCTTGGTAGCCTGTAGGCCGGGCAAACAAATAGGATATGGGCGATTGATTCAGCCTGTGGTAAACACGTCGGGCACAATTCTGTCGTTGGCTTGGACCATCTGCTTGAGAAAGCTCTAGTCGGAAGGGAACCTACCATAAACTGGTGGTAGAGCTTCCTGTCCATTGGTTTTAGAATAAAATCCCAATATGGTTCAAACCCGAGCTCGTGTTTAATCGAAAGAAAATCCCTGGTCAGAGTTGGCCTTGTGATGGAAGAAAAGCGCTTTGTCTTCACCATATCCATGTAAACTGCTTTAAGCACTTTTTTTGTTGGCAATGGAGGCTTTTCTGGGTTATCCCATAGTGTACTCATTCCCATTTCTAGCAGGGTTTTTTTGATATACTGAAGCCACTTGATCTTGCTTAAGCACCCTACCCCCCTAAAATCCAAAAGGGCTTTGGCATACAAAGAGAGATCAGGGGTAGCCCAAAGCCTTCTCCACAGGGCTATAGGCCTGAATCGAGCCAGATCCTCGATGCAGAAGCATCCCAGGTCCAAAAATAAGGGCACCAGTGGAGTTGATTGCGGCAGACCAGTTAATGCCCTCATGAATTTATTTTGAGCAATAACCAAGGGGATAATGACCTCATGGCCCCACAGTTCAGCGCCATAGAGAATTGCACTAGCAACTTTGGAGTTGTATATTTTAAGGGCGGGAGCTATGGGTTTGGTGAAAGAAAACCTATGCTCTTTTAGAAGAGCCCCAGCCGGCTGCGCATGCTTCAAAGCAAGCATGTCGATCTGAGGCTTCCAATGTAGCTTCCTATTTAAAGTTATCCCCAGGTAGGTAAACACTTCAGTCTGCTCTAAAAGAACATTATTCATGTAGACTTTGCCCTTAATAGCTTTGTGCGTGTGGAGAACCATGAACTTTGTCTTATCCACATTGACCACCAACTCATGGTCGCAACAGAACTCCTCAAAACGAGACAGGGCCACCTGTAGCCCTGTTTGAGTCTTGGATAGAATCAAGGTGTCGTCCGCGAACATGAGTAGGGGGATTTTCAAGCCCCCCAAGGTTGGAGCATCAGTGGGGCATGTGGAATAATACTGTACCACCCTATCAATAAATAGAGAAAACGGTGTAGGAGCGAGGACACATCCTTGGCGCACACCCTTTAACACCGGAAATCTATCTGTAACTTCTCCGTGTGTGCCCCATCGGACCTGTGCGTGGTTGGAGTCGTGCAGTTTGACTATCATTGCTAGCAGCTCCAACGGCATCCCCACATCCATAAAAGCTCTCCACATTTTGTTACGAGGGACCAAGTCAAAGGCAGACTTCAGGTCAATAAAGGCCGCATATAGCGCGCCCCCACCTAGGATGACAACCCGCCAGTAAATCATCACAAATCTAAGCACCTGATCGATCGTGCTGGTGTGGGGACGGAAACCTGCCTGCAAGGGAGATAATATCTTGGATTCCTCTATCCACAACTGGATACGACACAGTACCAACCTGGCAACTATTTTCTGAATGGAATCTATAAGGCTAATAGGCCTATAGTTGCCAGGTAGTGCATGATCCCCCTTTTTAAATACCGGTATGATAACTGCACCGGACCAGGTGTCAGGAGTGCACGCACCTCTAGCAATGGCGTTAGTAAGATAGGTGATATAAACCACCCAATTGTCCTTATCATGGAAAAATAGATCCGCCGGTACGCAGTCAGGGCCTGGGGCCCTTCCTCTCGGACGGTCTCAACCTCAGAATTGGTAAATAAAAGGGTGGGTATCAAGGAAGGGATTTTAAAATCTTCCAAATTATTAACGGGGGTCGAGAACTGGGCCTTGTAGTACGAGGCCCACTGTTCCGGCGGAACATAATTAATAGGTGTAAGAGGTGTCCCACCACTCCCCCACTTCACCAGCTGCCAGAATTTTACCATGCTTTGCTCGTTACTGGCTAAAAGCAGGTCGTGCCAGCGATTATCGTCCCACTCTTTTTTAGCTTTGGATTGGGTTGCTTTGTAATTTGCCCTGGCAAGTTTAACTTCTCCCATATCTTTGGATCTAATGGCCCTTGTCAGTAAACAATAAGCCTCTCTACAGGTTTTATTGTACCAGGTGGCCATTGGTACCCCTGCCTTTGCCTTCTTTTTACTGGTCTTGATAAAATATGATTTTAATTTTGAAAACAGGTCTCTATGAACCTGGGGAACGATTTGGTTAATATCCTCCTGTGAGACACAGATTTGAAGACAGGTTATTGAATGGGCAACCAGGGCCTGCATCGCGTCCAGATCCCTTTCCTTCTCAATAAGCCAAGACCATCTTACTCTCCTCATATCATTTGAGAGTAATACTTCTGGTAGTATGTCCTCTACGACCTTTTTATGGATATTTAAAAAGCCCGGGACCTTGATTGTCAAAATTAATGGGTCATGGTCACTTTCTATGCGTTCCTGGACCAGCATGTCAAGGAGGGAGTGCCATGATTCTATATTAAGGAAAATAAAATCAATACGACTACTCCTTATACCGTTGTTAAATGTATGCGCACCCTTCCTGTCCGATCGGGATCTCCCGTTCACTGCTCGCACACCCCTTTCCAGGCATAGCCCCTTAAGTTGCAAAGCAGCTTCTGTCCATTTTTTAATTGGGCGCAAATCTAGGGACGGGATATTCCACAGCAAATCCTCATCGGTACTTAGATTACCATCCTCTAGATCAAGCGGTTCGAAGGTGCAATTAAAATCTCCCATTATTAGCAAGTTACACCCACTCCTCTGGCTATCCAGAAAACTATCAAGGAGGGCGACAGTTTCAGAGCGCCTTCCGCCTGGTTGCCCTCTAGCGTAGATGTTAATCATCAGTGTATCTTGAACTTGGTCCATCCGAAGCCGTAGTGCCATAATATCTGGACTATCAATAGGGACGACCTCG
This sequence comes from Triturus cristatus, assembly GCF_964204655.1. Taxonomy (NCBI): domain Eukaryota; kingdom Metazoa; phylum Chordata; class Amphibia; order Caudata; family Salamandridae; genus Triturus; species Triturus cristatus. The sequence continues at coordinate 78,009,541 of NC_140586.1, read as the reverse complement.
ACCCTGCAACCCATTTGCTGTCTCACCCAACAGGTGAGACCGCCAATGGGTCTACCTTTCCGTCCCCCTTGGGCAGGTTTTGAAAAATTAAAAAACCCGGGATGGTATACCTGATCAATGGACCAGGTCTCCTGGAATACCAGAATGTCAAACTGTTCAATAAAGTCTGCCCAATCGCAGGATGTGATTTTGGGCAGAAGACCTGCAATATTCCAGGAGCACACTGTCATAACAGACTTAAGGTGCTCCTGGGATGGGCTTTCTGGTAAGGGATAGGGAGGAGGTACGATCTCAGCCACCTGCGTGTCAGAGCCATAGGGACAGTCAGATGAGATGGAGCCTGCTAGGTGAGCATTGACCATGCCTCCCCACCCCTCCATTCTCTGTTCCACTTGGACGGGGTGGACCCCCCCGTGCTGGCCAGGATTTTTACCTAATGCGTCCCGCTCCATTATAATATCCTGAGTTCTTTGAGGGGAGTCGGGTGGGATGCAAGTAGGGGGACAATTACCATGGGCCTCAGAGTCCCTAAATATACCAGTCCCAGATAAGTCAATACTATGGAATAACCACAAAAGCACACCACCAGGCAACACTGTACAATATGCTTTCCGGAAAACACCGGCCAACACCATCAACATGGACAGTAGGGGAACTGGAGCACACGACCACACCTCGCAGCACAGTTCACCCCCTTGCATCCTGGTCAATGCAGTTCAGCTGAAATGCTTACTCGTGTCACCTTTGTCGTGTGTCACCAAGGTTGGTGCAGGTCAGTGCCGTGATTCCCTAGACACGTGTCTCGCGTTATCATCCTACATCAGTAGAGGTAAGATACATTGTGATCGGTGTCTGCTGAGGAAGGTGCCAGAATCTACTCGGGTCTCTGTACCTCTCCCTGCCCAACTCAGGTGAAACACCTCAGTCCCATGACACGTAAGCATCATGACTGTCCTGCATTTCCCAGAATGCTAAGGGATGAACTGTGCAGGGAGGTGAAGCAGTGTGCTTCCGTCCCCCTAATAACATCAACATGGACATGACGGAAGTTGTCACAGATCACATAGCACGGACCAATGAAATCCTTAGCAGTGTGCCCGCAGGAGCCATCATCACACCACATCCTGTCATGTGGACGATGGTGACATTGTCGCATTCACACACTCAAGTACTGTTGTACAGGGAGTTTCATGAGACATGTGCGATTTATGCATGTTTCACCACATGAATACTAGTCCCTGACAACATACCCACACCAAATCTATTTTCCAAACGCACTTAGCTGTTCCTGCATGAGCACAACAGCGGCGTGCACAGGCCAGGCATTATGTATATGGGAACAGTTGCACAACGTGTCCTTTTTGTGCCAATGTTCTACTAACTCCCCCATAAGTGATTGTGGATAGTCATTTGTGGCCTCACATTTACACAGCGAAAGCGTACTTCAATGAGTGTGCATGCACAATGAGCCTCTGTTTAGACAAGTAGTTGCTCCCACACCAGCCCAAAGACCTTCGGATTCCAGGTGTCTAGACCGTCCCGCGCGATTCAGTCTCTGCTGAACATGGCTGACACAAATTATTGATAGCGTCTGATACTGAAGGCCGTTGCACACTTTTTATCAGGCTTGTGGGCTCTGGCCTTGTCCCTTCCTTCCATGCTTTCCCGGAAGTACCACCCAGTGTTATTCCTCCAATTTGCACACTGCATTTAGCGCTTTCTGATCATTATTTTGTCTGTACAGCTGAGCGATGGTTTTGAGATTGCTCTCATGCCATGTCTGACCGTCCTGTGGGCCAGTTGCAACTGTACCATGCCCACATGCAGCTTCTCTTTGAATGTGTTGCATTGGCTGTGCTGGGCATCAGTTATAGGCTAACGTTCCCCTATGCCTATTTCACCTGTGTGCAACCCGTCTTTTCCTGCAGAAGATGTCTGTTTGAGTGGGCCATGGATGTCTGCCTTTCAAACACATCCCTTGCTGACCTGGATCATGAGCTGTGGGTGACTCCTTTGTTGGTCCACATGCAAGACTGACAACTGCGCCTGTGAGTTTGCGCAATGGCTCCCGTGTAATGCCTACATCGAACCTCTCCCAGGTTGCGATGGGATGCTCCTTGCAACCTCGTGATGCGAGGAGCACATCTATTCCTTCATACTGCTGGATTGGATGGCGGTCCTCTTCACTGAAGATGAACTGGATCATCTTTTACAACTGATTGCCTTTGAAGCTGCCTGTGCCTTCTTGGATTCGTAACTACTTTATAGCAACAGGAACTCTTGGTGACTAATTCAATTATCATTTCCCTTTCTTCACACCTCCTGACAAGAATTGGCATCCAGCTTTCTGACTTTAGCCCTGTCTGCATTGGCTTGGACTATGCTGAGCTCTGCGGTCTATTTCGCTTGGTACCACAGACCAGATCAAGTGGAGACTGTCATCTGACCGTCATGGACATTGTCGTCTGGCATGAGCCCGGCTTCCATTATGCAGCTGTAGCGCACAAAGATTACATGGCTTTGTTGTTTTGCAAGTACCCAGGGCTCGAGTCTGGGGTACATGCAGGTACACGGCCTCCCCCCCCCTTTGCACAGGGTGGACGCCGCCCCCCTGCCAGGACGTTGGTCCCCACAGGAATATGCTGAACTTGTCCCGGTGTACTTTCCAGATACTGGGAAACGTTCAGCAGCAGCTGCACATTGACTGCTGTCCATTCCCAGCAGCAACGTGCATGCAGCGAGTGAGCCTTTTTTCACCTCCAGCTGAACCGAAGTAAAGGGGCCATCTGGCCTCCTTTTGTTTGTACATGGTGACCGGTATCCGCCTTGAACCTTACATTTGAATGTAGATGCCACAGAGGGAAACGTGTGCACACAGCTTGCCATCTCTTCACAGGTACTTAAGGGAGGCATGCTTTTGCCTTTGTTCTGTCCCTGTATATCAATGCAGACACTGTAAGACTGTCAGATGGGTTAGTCTGTCCCAGTATTTGCACAAATCAGGTTAGTCGCACTATTTTACTTCTTTCATAGCGCTACGTCGTGACGTTGTGAGGTCATTTGCATTTTGTCTTACTTGGTCAGTCCCCCCACTTCTTTTTTTAGAACTTGTGCCCTGCAAGTACCTTAGTACATATCTGTCACATGAGAGGTGTCCGCAGAGCTTGTTCTCTGCGTGGTCCTGGAGTACTGTCTGAACATTCGGTCCGTGGTCGGAGAACCTTGTCCCTAGTCATTCTGTTCTGGTCAGGCCATAGCACCCTGACTCAACAAAGTCTCACAGCTGCAAGAGGACACGGATCCCCTTTGAATATCATGGGAATGCGGCCCAGATGCCCCACACTTGGAGGGTGATCTATCCAGTGATGAGTGCGACACAGCCAATGTGGTGTCATTTTACCATGTATAGGCTGAGTAATGGGTTCTGCTGACAAAGCCCATAGACCAGGGACATCCCATACAACTCCTTCCTGCAAGGGGTGGGGGGATATGCTTGTGTTTCGGCGTCCAGATTGATTATTGAGGCAACATCTTGCTTTGTGTTAAATGGATATGTCACTGTGGTTACTGGTTAGGTACTCATGCATTTTCAACCTGTTGTGGCACGTATATTGCATGCTTTGACACTGTAGTAAAAACGTCACATTTGGAAACGTTTCTTGTCTTGAACTTGTCTGCTTGTGTACAGGCGCTTGAATGCCTCAGAGTGAGTAGGGGAGCAAGTGAGGCAGTATGGCAATGGTGTCCTGTGCTTTGGGGTGCTTTGGGGTGCTCAGTCCCTGCATGCATGTGTTTTCAAATCCGGCACATAGTCCAGTATTTGTACAAAATCTGAGGAACATTTGTCAAAGTCTGTGAGACAACAGCAAGGCACTCAGACACAGTCTTAGTCGCTCATTGTTGAATCACACTCAACCGAAGTAGTTGACGATGAGCTGTTGACGCTGGTCAAGGCCTTCTTCCTCACCACTGTCATCATCACTGGGCATGTGTGGGTTGGTTGCGGGGGTGATGTTGCTGGTCCGCCAGATGTAGCAGTCATGTGCCGACCCCGGATACTCTGCACACACGTGTGACATGATCTGCTCCGCCTGTCATACCACTTGCACGTTGTTGGAGTGGTAGTGTTTGTGGTTCCTATAGATGGGTGCACTTGCCTGTAGTTGTACGAGGCCAATGTGTGTACCATCAATGGCTGCCATCAACATTTGGGATGCCTCCCAGGCAGGGCCGGACCAAGGAATCTTCATTTGTGTGGTCCAATGAGGCATTCGGGTGGGCCACTGCGTGCCCGATTTGTCACTTATGTCTTTCGCTAGGCCTGCTTCAGGGCCCTCCTTTATCTCTCCTCAGTTTTACAAGGGCCAGGGAGACGCATTCTTTCCTTCCAAATTCTCTTTCTAGATGTTGTCACTCTCAAGAAGTGTGTTTTTTCCATAAAAGGTCCTCCTGATGGGAGGAGGAGGTTTCCTGAGGTGGGAGTATCAGGCAAGTGACACTTCTCATGCTCTCACTCATGCCCTCCTCCTCAGACTTCCTCTCTGCCACCCTCGTCCAGCACCCCTCATCTCTCCATAGCCACTCGCTCATGTGCATTTCATTTGTAGTATGGCGCTACTGATATGAGTGTAGGGTGTGACAGTACTTTACATCACGCACACATTGTACAGAGACAATCAGTCATGCAAGTATGTAAGTACATCAGTCTACAGGGAATGTCACGAAAGCCAATGAGGATTGCAAAGTGTGGTAATCACATGTCGTACATACTGGTGGGCAGGAATTTTTAGGGCGTTTGGTCTGGAGAAGCACTGACTCAGGACATGTGTGGGGACATTTACAGGCAGCGGCAGCTAGGCACACTGCACTCCACAACAGTACGTGTGTTTGAAGTTCTAGGGATTACACTGATTTGCAGACAATGGACACTTCTGATTGTCTGCATATGCCACTGACCCTTCACAAGACGACCCCTGGCCAAGAGACCCCAGTCAGATGTCAAGGGATATTCAAGCGATGTTCACAGGTTGGATGTTTCATTACACAACATTGGTACAGTGCGGGAGACCTTTTTGACTCCTTCCCTCATTTAAGTCCATCTGGCCACGAGGCATGGCTATGTATGTAATTTCACTCTCCTTTCCTAGGACATTCCATGTGTGTGAAGACTTGGCTCACGGGTCCAACTCTCTCATCCCTTCACAGTATAGTGACCAGCTTTTTACTGTTCTAGTTGTTCTGATGTACCAGCCACTCCCAGAGGGCTGGCTTACCCCCCACCCCACAGCCACCCATCACATGCGTCACTGGACATGTGACCCTGCTAAAAAACGGAGCAGGACGCATGTGCCCTGGGCCAGTTCTCCTATATATGTACGGTGTCTGTGTGGTTACTTTATATACATGGGAGCCTCATGCCCCACAACATTACACATGGGGTGCACCAATCACTTTAGGCAAATGAGTTGTGATGTGTGATGTAATTCGCAGGGCGCCAATGCAAATGCAGTATGTGTTCCCATGCACGGTAGCTGGGATCCGCAGTGATGACACGCATTGGCCCCACTTGAATGTCGCAGGGTTGCGGTCACAGCTTCCGGGTCATCAGGGTGTGGCAAACACTATGCAGTTGTGCCATCAGCCAATGGGAGCCTTCGGCGAACATATTTAGATATTGCAGTGTGCGCGCTCTGCAACTGCGAGGCTCCTCATTGGCCCCAATTGCCTTCGGAGACACCAAGGGTCACTCATGGGGATTGGGTGGGCCTCGCACTTTGCATTTGGCAGGTTGCCACATTCATTGTGGTGCCGCCACGCTTGCTGGGAGTTGTAGTTGTTCAGGGGTTGCATGCGTGGAGATGTTTGGTACGTGCCTCTGCTGTTGGGCGTGGCGGCGTCTTGTCTGCCGGAGGTGCAGCAGGTAGTGCAGCGGGAAGGCCTGTTCCATGGCGGCTCTGGTGGTTTAGATGGCTTCTGTTTCGGCTCTTCCTCTCTGTTGTTGTATTTCCCCAATCCGCAACGTGGTGGTTTTTACACAGTGGGGGGGAAGGGCTGTCTGCAACATCGTGATCTGGTTGGCAGACGGAACGTGTTTTCGCATGCCGGTCCTGCTTTGTTTGCTCCATCCGCCACCCTTGCGTACGCAAAAAACGTATGGAGCCTGACAGACAGCGGCAGACGGAAAATGGCCTCTGTGGGTCCATTGTGATTTGTTGGTCGTTATGACCGCACCTGGGGCGGAAAACATTTTGTTTTTCCGCCTCCAGCACGGATAGGCTTCCGTCCGTCATCGTAATGAGCCCCATAGTCTTAACCAGAATGCTCTGCAAACATCAAAATAATGCAAAGAAAAAGCAATTTTTCTCAGTGTCAACAGGGGGGGGAGGTGACTGCAGCATTAGGACCGAGGGTTGGTTGTCACCCAGGTAATTCCCATTCCATCCATAGGCATTTCTGAAAACTCGAAACCAGGGCAATCCAGCAGGTTCTCTTACCCAGAAAGCACTGCAAACTTCAAATCAATTACTAAAAATGTTGTTTTCAGTTTCTATGGGCAAACTACCTTTACAGGCAACATTGAAGCCTTTCCCATTGTCATTCTTTTTGGCCTCTTTTGCCCCACACAAAGCCCATCCACACTTTTTCTTGGGAGACGTGAGTGCAAACAAAGGATGGTAGGACATTTGCTCTTATCTATTTCATCTTTGTATAATTTGGCTGCCTGTTGTCAGTTTCCACACAAAAAAACACTTTTTGACAAACTCCCTCACATTCATCTTGCTTTATAGGTGATCCAGAATTCAGAGTGGTATGAATGACCCATGTCCCTAAACTCTGATTCTCACGTACACTTCAAAAAACGTGTAGAATTCGTTCATTGCCATTTTGTATTCTTTAGAATTTTCATTATCAAGTAATGCATGGTAAGTACACAAGGATAAATCCTTGGGACTGCTCAGTTGTTGTCTCTGTGTATTGCTGTTTTTTAAACAAAACGTTATGTGTCTTTGGATGGAAAAGTCTGGTGGATGTTATGTATATTACTTTCTTATATCGGCTATCAATATAAAAAAAAATGAACAGCAATTAGTTTCTTTAGGGAACTCTTGAGCACTTTACACAAATATCCTCATGCTGAATTCATTCAGAATTGTCTAGCTTTCAGAAATGTATAGCTTTTTGAATGGCCTGTCCATCAAAGACATGGCATTTTGTAGATAGTTACATTGGCATATTGTTATTACTGCAGATGAAACATTGCATGTGACTTGTAATTGCAAGCCAGTTTGTGTTCTTTGATCTATTTCCTCTACTGACACAACATCATTTTTATCCTATTTTTAGGAGGTATGTTCTATTTTGAAGCCTTAGTCTGCCATGCAGATACTGTGATACTCAGTAATAGCCCGGTGTATTTCTTTATTTTATTATGCTTTCATAATAACATCTTGGGTTTATGACATTTTGGTGTGCAAAATAAAGATGGGCATGCACATAGGTTTCTTTAAAGATGCAGCGTAAATTCTAGCCATCTACCAAAAACATAGACTATATAACATCTTTGAGGGTACAGCTTAAAGGGGGCACCCCATGACATCCCAGTACTTCTCAAAACCCAAATAGGCATCCTCAAACAAAGTAGCATCCTAGAATGCTTTTTGATGGGGAGTGTCAGAGATTGTCACGACCCCTGCTGGAGCTGTGTGGGAGCAGGGAGTTCCGGTGCTAGTCCACCACTCCTGACCAAGTGAAGTAGGTAAGCATAGGAATAGGAATCGCCAACCTACCAGTCTGTAACAGTGGGAACAGGGATTGGGGAGGAGAGAGAAAACACACTGGAGTAGATGCCTCCTCTCCCAGGCATTTTAGTTGTTCCACGCCCATGGCTCGCACTCTCTACCCTGGAGGTCTTAAGGGAATCACACACAGCACTGGGGCAGGAAGTCTGACTATAAGGCAGACGATAAGCGATAGCAGCGGTGACAGTAAATCTGTATGTAACAATTACCCAACTCTTTTGCTCTTACGTCATGCTCCATAAGGAAATACTGATAATCAACCCAGGAAGTAAAGGGCAATCTTCCCCAATCTCAGGAGCACCAGGAGCCAGTGCAAAATGGTGGTCACGTCGAAAGTCACACAGTATGAATTAGTCTATTGAGTAGTGATCTTTAGAGGCACATGAAGTAACGCCACAGGGGAAACACAAGGTAAAATGATAAAACAAAATGTTATGACTTTTATGGTTTGTGATGATATACTGTAATGGAATTTTTTTTTTTTTAAGAACATATTTTATTTGTCAAAACACACATGGAGCGGAGCTCTGTAACCCAGAGGCTTCCGTAGCATTAACATACGTTTATCATGACTTTGACACTTTTCTCATATACAAATGTAAAACGATATTGAAGGGACTTACAAATTCAAGAATACGAAAGAAATAAGAAAAGTAAAAGAGAAAAAAAACAAACCTACCCAACCGCACTGTCAGCCAAGCAATGGCAAATAGCACAATCAGAGCAATGTCCCACACTCACTACTATACCCTACAGAAGGGCACAATCCCACCAGCAGAAATATACCCATAGAGAAAAGAAAAGAAGTAGTATCCCCACCAAGGGAATAGGGGAAGGGAGGGGAGGGAGGGGGGGAGGAGGAAGATCAGCACCGGCCCGGACCCTGAGCTGGAACCGGCTCCAATTCTAGCCCCCGATAGTCCGCCCAACGCTTCCAGATCTTATAGTGCTTACGGGGACACCCCCTCGCTAGAAAGATAGGAGCCTCCAAACCCATACAAAAATCTAGGCCCGCCTTCCAGACCGAGACAGATGGCGCCACTGTCGCCTTCCAGGCCCAAGCATTGTCACGCTTGGCAACGGTAAAGCCCAGGAGCAAAAGATGGCGTTTATAGACGTTGCCCCCAATATCATCCATCACATGCAGGAGCACCAGCTTAGGCGTACGAGGGAGGTCCCAACCCAAAACCTCCGACAAACACGTCATCACTCCCCGTCAGAACCGCGCCAGCGCGGAACAGTCCCATATAGTATGGAGCAGAGTGCCCTCTTCATGCATACATCGTAGACACACTGGGGAAACTACTAAGCCCGCCCTATATAGCCTACATCCTGACTCTCGTGAAAAATACCCTATGGAAGTATTTAAACTGGATGAGCCAAAGACTCATGGCAATGGCTGCCCCCCGAGGGGAGGCAAGGGCCTCCACCCAGTCCTCCTCTTCAAGTGGGCCCACATCACCCTCCCACGCCTCCCGGAGACGCTGCAGGGTCGGAGAGCTATGCGTAACAAGGGATTGATACATTTTAACTTTCGCTTCTACCGGGCTAAAATAGGCCAACTTTTCCAGTCCCTCCAAGCTAGGGGAAATAGCATGGCAAAATTGCAAATATTTAAAAAATTGGGTACACGGCATTTGAAAATCTTTCTGGAGGTCTTGAAACGACTTCAAAACGGGCCCCCGCATGACATCCCCCAGCACGGAGATCCCAATCACGTCCCAACCACGAAATCCAGTCAAGGCAGCCAACTGCGGCAGGCGTCCATTCTGCCACAATGAGGTCTCCCGGGTCAGGCGGTTCCACCAACCCATCACCGCAGAGCCTGCCTCCAGATCTGAAAAATTAGCTGTGTGGCGACCGGCAAGGAGCGCCGCAAGGGTGCAGAATATAGAAGAGTGTGCAGCGAGTGATCACCCATGAGCCGCCGCTCCACTGCACACGCCGGATCCAACCTGTCCCCATACCACCATTCATTAAGGACGAGAAGGTGCAAAGCCGTATAGTACGAAAGGATGTTGGATGGCGCAACCCCGCCACAATATGTAGATTGGAAACAGGTACCGAGAGCCACCCTGGCCACTCCACCCCCCCATAAGAACTGACCAAAGACCGCATTAACCTGACGAAACCATCTTGGGGAGATGGGAAATGGATGATTCTGTAGCTGATGTAAGAGACAGGGAAGAGAGACCATCTTAAAAATAGCTGAACGACCATATATAGATAAGGGCATATGGGACCAAATTTTAATGTCTTCATGCACCCTGTTCCACACCGGCACCAAATTCCTGTCCCAAGCGGTCGACTGCGAGTCCGAAAGGAACACACCTAGATATTTCAGCCCACCGTGCACCACCCTCACCGTGGAGGCCCAACTACCAGGATCACCCCCTCCGCCCAAAACCCAAAGGGTAGACTTCTGCTCATTCATATAAAGTCCAGAGGTCTCGCCGAACACCTGCATTATGCGCAACAGTCGCGGACCAGTCCTGTCTAAATCTGTAAGGAAGAACAGCACATCATCGGCGTATAGGGCAATGCGGTCCGACAGCCCATCAGCCCACTCAAGACCAGCCATTTGCGCATCAATGCGCACCCAAGACGCCAGGGGCTCCATCGCCATGGCGAACAGATACGAAGACAGTGGGCACCCTTGCCTGGTGCCACGGCCAATGGGAAAAACCGACGACACTGAGCCCGCCACGCTTACAGATGCCGTTATATCAGTATAACTGTTATGGATTTTAAGACGTTTATGGTGTTATTCTCTTTTAAACTGAATAAAGTTAGTATGAGATGACTTAGAACAAAACAAAGGTGCAGGGAAATGCCAAAATGGTGACCAAATTAAGCAAGGGGAGCCATACAAATTAGCAGTTGCAAGGCAGCTTGCTACTGCCACCCAACTGCTTAAATTACCCGGGATATGGTCCTACAGCAAATCTATTGGCTTCCCTGTTCTGTTTGACCTGGAAGACCTGGGTCCTGCCTCTCAACCCCAGTCTCCACGATCTTAACGTTGTTTTTCTCCCTTTCTCCCAAGTTCTCCTCCCTCGAGTAACGCAGCCTCGCTGGCTCTTTCTCTAAGTCATGACAGGAATGCAGGACTGAGTAAAGAGAAAAATGTTTCTTTACAATGGATAGCTCATCCAGCTCTGGTAATAACGTATGTCCAGCAAAGGGTTCATATCCCCAGCCTTCGTATTGTAGCCCATTTTGTTGCTTCATTATAGTATTGTATTTCAAGGAGAGCTGGGTTCAGTATATGCAAAGTCGGCAAACTAATAACAAACTCTTTCTATAACAAAAAGCTATACCTGTTAGCTTTGCCTAATCCTGTTCTAAAAGCTGTGAAAAGCAAAATTGAACCCTTTCTGGATACAATTTTTAAAAATGAAAACACGCACACACTTTCTTATGCGGCACTTTTCCCCATTGAAAAAAAGGCTTTTTATTGCTATTGTTTTTGACCTAGCCTGTGTAAGTCACAAACTCCGGATACCGCTATGATTCAAACATGTGGAGAAAAAAATACAAATATGCTGTGTGTATAATATGTTTAAAAAAGTAAAAATATTAAAAGAGGGGTTATCTCTGGGAGAAGTAAGGTCTTTGCTGCCTGGCTTTACCCAACCAGTTGTGAAGAAGGAAGCACAAACACTTAGTAATATTTGCTCCTTATTTTTTAGTACTGTAGAGAAGAGAACGATTTCCAGTTTGGTAGAGTTCTACATGTCTGCTTCCTGGTGAAACATAATAGGTCTACGGGCAAAACCCCTATAGTCACTGTTCTTATCTAACCATATAAAGCCAACTGTGGGGCCGATTATGATGTCGTTTGGCAAGGCTCTGGGAATGGGATTCGGTATCTCAGAATCCGATTCGGAACCTATGTGTCCAACTATATCGTACACATTTCCAACCGACCAATTACGATGCACAGAAACCGTTCATGCTGTAGGATTCCGTTCCGAAAGGCATTCGGACAGCCCGCGTCTTTCGGAGCCGAATTGAACAGCTCTATGGACACGGTTTCCGAGCGAGCGATTATGATAACCGATTTGGACAGTTATTCCGATTCGGTCTGCCCGACACTACATGGCTTTCTGAATCTAACTTTGGGGGCCCACAGCAGGCCCCCCTTCACCCGTAGGCCTCCGGTTGAGGCCCGTAGGGGTACTCAAGGGACCCCTCTTTCCAACGATGCACAGTGTGGCAGGCACCATGAGGTGCCCATCACAAGGTGCAAGGTTTTCCCCAACCACTACTTTTGTCAATGGGAGCCTGTGTTCTCGTTCGGAACACAGGCTCCCATTGAAGTCAATGCGAGTTCGACCGAACGATGTACGGAAGCATCGTAACTGGTCGGTTGGACTAGCAAAACCCGATTCGGTCAAAAACGATTCCGAAACCGATTAAGTCGGAAGAGTTTCCGAATGACCTTGTAATCAGCCCACATGTCTGTAGATTTGTACCACCTATTGCTTAGCAGATTACCTAACCTACCTTTGAGGTATAAAGGAATGAAGTGCTGCAGCCAGCAATTGAATTGCACAACGATAACACAAAGCAAAAGGGCAATGAGGCAAGCAAACTGTTGTTACAAATGACTGGGGGGAGGCACTGCCAATCGCAAGAGGCCTCAACCAGAAATACGCACAAGAAAAACATATGTCAATTCAAAAAACAACAACAAGAATCTCAATGGTTATACGTCCACAGTCTTTTAAAACAAAGTAAGCAAACGGAATTCTGGCATTTTATCAGCACACTTGAGGGGCATTGCCACGACAGGCGCAATAGAGTTTCAAGCCACATATGGATCAAGCATGTGAAAACACTGTATTGCAAGTTGTGCAGTGGAAGCTCAGGAGCTATCACCCAACAGAATCTCACTGGAACCAAAACCGGAGTTAGGGGGACAGTTAGCGACGAAGTATACAAACCTACGGACGTGCACAATCGTGTGATAACAATACTAAAGAATATTAGAGGAAATTGAGCCCCTGACCGAATGGTCTACCAGGCCAACTATTTAAAGAGGATTAGGAGTTTTGGGTAACTTTATTCACCCCATTATTTCAGTTTTGCATTACTAATGCCGCAATCCCGGAAGACTGGAAAGTATCTCCTACTACAACCGATCCAAAAAAAGGCAACACATCGGATCTAACTAATTATAGGATGATTGCAATGCTGGATATTGAGGCAAAGGCATACGCAAGTGTTAGAAATGGGATCTCTGGTTGGCTAAGGCTTGCGCCAAAGCCAGGCAGAGACCGCCACTCTAGTCAGGGCAAGGGAGTTACACGCCAAAGATAACCCCTGCTCACCCCCTTGATAGCTTGGCACGAGCAGTCAGGCTTATCCCGGAGGCAATATGTAGAGCATTTGCGCAACACCCACACACAGCAGCACACACTAGGCACACCACAAAAGGGACTCCACACAAGGTTATATAAAAAATAGCCTTCGTATTATCATAAAACACATTAGATCATAATCACACAATGTATACTGGGCCAACTGGCACTATGCAGTATTTACAGGGGACTCTTTACACACGACAGGGCCACATGGACCACCGTCAGAACCATCACTGATTCCGGCCGCAAAACGAACTGACCCACACGGACCCGGACCGGATACCGACCGACACGCACCAGTGCCGTACGACCCGTGCAGTACGATGCAACGCGTGTGAATTACAACCGACATGTACGGAATACAATACATACGACCGAGCCGTACGGAAAATAGTGATCCGGCCGAAAAACCGACACGAATTTCACCGACCGACACAAACCCAGAATGAACCCAACCGACCCGTACCCGCGATGTCCGATCCGCGCAGTACGATGCTGTTGCGTCGACCAGTCCTCAGGATCGGATTGATGATTGAGGGGTCCACCTCTTGATCTAACCAAGCCTATTTGCCGTAATGGCACAGGTCAGCGGAAGGATCAAGTGGGGGAAGGAAAGGAAGGGAACGCCAGGGAGGGAGATCTGCAAGGAGAAAGAACAAAACATACACTGGTAAGGATCCCTAAAAACAGATATAAATGGCAAACACACGTGTTCTCAACCTGCTAGATCCCCTAACCCCTATACCTGTAAAGAAACAAAATTATCCATTCACTGATGGTGACAGTAAAATAAAGTTGAGGGTTGGTCGAGAGGTGGGCGTACTTGGCTTGTGGTGGGGGTGTTTTCTGTAGTAACGAGAAACAAACAACGATCAACCCCCACAGGTACAGTCCTACTCCTGGTAATTAGGCCCTGACTCATGCATCAGCACCTACCCTCCACATGACTCCACCGTGCGTCACAGGGGTAGAGCGTAGCCCTCTACCACTCGTTTTAACCCCTGTTAAGATAGAGTCAAGAAAAACACCAATTAGATAATACGGCACAGTGTTGTGTCACATTTACTGCAAGCCCACATTATGCATTCACCACACTCTTCCCCTCGTGTGCTACTGTCCCGGTTAGCTTAGACCTGTGTATTCAATGCAATGAGCTTCCTTGTTCTGTGATATCCGGTATCAAATGACCGACTTGAAGGACTGAGAGTCCCCCGTGACTTAATTCAGGCTATGCGCTCACCCCCGCCGGCCGACAAAGCAGGCCGAACACATCCAGAGCGGGCGCCTCGCTCTCTCCGCCAGCCGATAGATGCAGGCCGAGTAAATCCGCTATGGTTTCTTTAGCAAGGTAGAATCCCAAAAGGTCTCCCGCCAGCCTCCGTATGAGTGTCAGCTCCCAAACGGAGTTAGGCTGCAAAGACCCAAACTAAAGTTGGTGCAAGCACCCTTACCGTACTCCGAGTACAGGAACTGGGACAAGGATCGGTCGCGTTCGTCTCAGCAAAACGAATTTCCGACATCGGTGTGCAGAGGACTTCCTGCTTTATGCGTCTTGGTCGCGTAGTCTCGCGAGACGCGCTAAGCATGATGGGAGGTGTAGTTTTGGCGGCGCGGCGAGCGAACCGCTCCGTGTCTCTGCCTGCGCTCGCTCGTTGGTACATGACAGATGCAATGCGTGTAAAACCAGACCGACTTACACGGAGACCAAGCCGCACGACCGACACGCACAGACAACCGGGCCCACAAGCAATAGAGACCTTCGTGACCGACGCGTATGAAACACAGAAGATAGGCAGCGTGAACGAGGCGGAGAAGCCCGCACGAGCCAACATCAGCGTCCGTTTCCGTCAGATGAACGTCTCCTTCATGCCTACAAAACCCAAAGGAAAAAAGACAAAAAAAGGACCAAACAAGCAATGACAAAGCCAATAAATATCAAATAAAAAAAACTGGGACAAAGACACACCTACAACTCCAACTATATAAAGAACTACAATCACTACCAGCATCCCTTGCAAACAAGAGACACAGTCAGCAGCAAACACCATTACACAGCAACCACAGACACACTCACAACTCACCCATCACACAACCCACACACCATCAGCACCTCATCCAAAAGCACACACACATACAGCCAGCAAAACCAACACTAACCCACCCTCACTTGCACCCTCACACACACATCCCTCACCACCACCACCCATCACCATGCCCCCAAAGAAGAATCCAAAGTTCACAGATAGTGAGTTAGGAGTGCTGGTAGATGAGATCATCAGAGTAGAGTCACATTTGTTTGGTGCATTGGTCCAAAGGACCCCCATGTCACAGAAAACCAATCTGTGGGCTAGGATTGTGGACAAGGTGAACGCTCAAGCACCAGCAAGGCGCACAAAGGACGATATCCAGAACAGGTGGTATGACTTGCGCAGGAGGGTCAAGAAACTCATCAAAAAAGATCACGCCCTGAGTCAGTGCACCGACGGTGGCCCCTCCTGCCAAACCAGTCTACTTCAGGACCTGGTAGGAGAAGGTGCGGGACATCCTACCACCAGAGAGCGTCCATGGGCTAACAGACATACCAGAGCCTGGTGAGTACACAAACAACATACCCAAGATTGTGTGGCAAGGGGACAGTGAAACCATGCACTGCAAGCAAAGCTACAGTAACCATTAGATAATCAACCCAAGATGTGTATGCCAGGCAGACAAACACAATACCTGCCATCTCATAGTGACTTGGAACTGTGTCATGACATGCACCAACCTACAAACAAATAGAGCAAGGCAGTGGCACAAAGCTATATAGACTCTGCCAGACAGTTTGCCACCACAAACACACTACCTCACAGTGCAGCTGACTGACAGGAAGGAATTGTGGGGATGCAGGTGAAGCGAGTGTATCCAAAAGCATGATGGGGCCTGTAGTCACAGATAATGCTCCCCCTCCTGATTGGCCCATCAAGACCTCTCTGAAACATGCCCACATCACAGGGAGTGCAAAAAGACTGACAAGATGGCTGACATTGGCTCCTGCTGTGGGGAGCACAAAGCCCTGCTAGGGCATGTGCGCAAATCAGAAGCAGGACACCACTGACTGACATCCTGAAAGACAACTTGCATGCCTCACAATGGAAGCATGTTTCATGGTGGGATGTCTGGCCGGGTGGGAAGGAGGACTGACAGCTTTGACCATACTTACCAGCATGTGGAGACACACACACCCCTCAACACAAACTCCACACAACTCACCGGGTAGAATGCATTGACCCACACCTCTGTGAAATATCAGCAAAAGATACACCATACTGGGTGCTGCTGTGTGAAGCACAGGGGCTCTCGTTGGACTTGTAGCCAAACAAACACCAGGATTTCACAGTCAGCCATCTTGCCATTGCTGTCACCCCCCCCCCCCCCCCCTCACAGGGAAGCAGAGTCAAGAGGGAGGAAGTATAGGCATGCTGGGAAGGGGGTGTAGCCAAGAGTATGATAGGAGTCGCAGTCACAGACAATCTACACCCACCCACATGGCCCAGCAAGTTCTAACTGAACCATACTCGCCCCACAGGGAGTGGGAAGGGACTGACAAGATGTCTGACACTGGGCTCTGTTGTGGGGAGCACAAGGCCATGCTGGGAACTGGGCACCAACAAACACCAGGACTTCACAGTCAGCCATCTTGCCATTGCTGTCACATCCCCTCACAGGGAAGCAGAGTCAAGAGGAAGGAAGTATGGGCATGCTGGGAAGGGGGTGTAGCCAAGTGTATGATGGGAGTCACACAATCTACACCCACCCACATGGCCCAGCAAGTTCTAACTGAACCATACTCGCCCCACAGGGAGTGGGAAGGGACTGACAGGATGTCTGACACTGGGCTCTGTTGTGGGGAGCACAAGGCCATGCTGGGAACTGGGCAACAACAAACACCAGGACTTCACAGTCAGCCATCTTGCCATTGCTGTCACACCCCCTCACAGGGAAGCAGAGTCAAGAGGAAGGAAGTATGGGCATGCTAGGAAGGGGGGTGTAGCCAGGAGCATGATGGGAGTTGCAGTCACAGACAATCTACACCCACCCACATGGCCCAGCAAGTTCTAATTGAACCATACTCGCCCCACAGGGAGTGGGAAGGGACTGACAGGGTGTCTGACACTGGGCTCTGTTGTGGGGAGCACAATGCCATGCTGGAAACTGGGCAACAACAATATCAAACTCTGTCCGTGACAAGCTGGGAAAAGCAGTGTACAGGCAGGCATCTGTTCGTAAAGTAGAAAATGTCATGTTTGTGAACCATCGATTCATGTAGAAACATAACTCACATCGTGTGTCTCTTCCAAACACAGGTGGTGCTGGGCGCCCTGCACCAAATGAAGAGGATTCCCAGTCCCAGACTCTGGCGGACACTGAGCTCTCTGGTTTGACTCTGTCTCTGTCCTCTTTGGATGACGACGACCAACCTGGCTCCTCCGGTGTGAGTCATCATGCAACACCAGCAGCATCAACATCTGCACCCCCTGTACCCACGTCTCCAGCATCTGGAAACCGACAAGGCACCCACGCCAACACGGACAGACCAAGGCCACTGAACACCCACAGCACAGGGACACAGGACCCCCCGGAAGCTACAGCAAACACCACCAGCAACACCACCCAAGGGGTCCCAGTGTCACCTGTGCGTCCCGCCGCTGGTCCTGCCCGTGTGGATAGGGGTGCTGGGAGGGGTGGGAGGCAGAGGGCGCGCCTTGGAGAGGGGTCTGGACTGCATGATGACTCCCACCTGGAACGCATCATAGATTCGTACCAGGATAGCACCGGAGGATTTGGCCAGGTAGTGGGGATCCTCAAGGACATGCAACAGGAGCAGGCTGCCCACCATGCCCACATGGAGGCCAAGTGGGATGCCCTTACTGCGGTGCATCGGGCATACTCCAATGCCTCCGCCAGATCAACACAAACCTGCCATACCTCCCTGTGTGGCCACAATATCTGTTGCAACACCATCTGCCAGAGCCACAGGGAGGGAGGAGGACTCTGGCGGAGAGTCCCCTGCACCGCAGAGGCCTGCACCTGAGGATCCCCCCCCCCCCCCAGGAAGAAGAGGGGTCGTCCGAAGAAGGACATGTGAGAGACAGATGTCTCAGCACATCCCCCAGGGCCTCTAAACCTGTTCTGGACAATGTTCTTTGTGCGCAACACGTTCGCCTTGTCCAATCGCCCTCAACTCGCCCACATGACATGGAGGGTTCATGTTGGGCCAATGTAGCAGATGACTGTGGACTTTACTCTGGACATTTAATCTACCAGCACATCCAACTCTGATGTGAACTTTGGATTCCAAAACCAATGTACAGCACCCACCATCCTGTGCACTTTCCTCACACATGTTTGAAAATAAACTCACCAGTACACCATACTTGCCTCTGTTGTGATTCCAACTTGTCGTGTGTCATGGAGATGTCGATCTGCTACACAACACAGTGCATGCCAAATACTGCAACAATGTGACCAACGTAAGGTGAGTCATGGTGATGTGACACATGTGAGGGAGACACACCACTATGGCACCACACCACATACTCACCATGGCCATGTTACTCATCCCACACAATGACGTTGACCTGAAACACATTGGCATGCACAGACACAACACCAACCCCAGTCAGTGGTAACAAGTCCACAGGTGAGGTAAGCAGATGGCAGTCAGATGTGGGAAGACAGACAACGCACATAACAAAGCGTAGCACAGGTTCATTACACATCAGCAACATGTTTATTCCACAATAGTTGCAAGGTAATTCTACATAACAGTGGACACACGCTCACAAAGTGTTGGAGAATTGAAGTCCAGGGATGTGTGGTACATCAATTGATGGGAATTGACAACTTCCCCACTGGTGTTGGATTCTGGGTGTTGGGGGTCAGTGTTGACCAAACAACAGGCAAAGTACCCTGGGAAGGACAGACACAAGACACAGTCAAAAGCACAGCAGAACAGGAGAGAAATGCAATACACATGCACAAAACATGTCGCAAGAAACCTACACAAAAACAAGTTAGCAGAACTACCCTATTGTGGAGTACACACCACCTGAATGGACACATCACTGCACGCATCCAGTCAAGTGGCACACAGACACACTCAGACAGCAACAGAGCAGCCACAACACATTCCAGGCTACCTCCATACATTGACATAACAACCCTGGAAACTCAAATTCAGATGAAGAAGTTGTTGATGAGCTGTGAGCGGACGTCACCCTCATCTTCACCATCACTGGCATCTTGGCCCAGGCCGGGATCCTCCACAGGTGCAGGAGGTTGGTCATCATCATCGTCATCCTGGATGAGAGGCACCTCCTTCCGCACTGCCATGTTGTGTAGCATGCAGCATACAAGGATTATTTTGCACACCTTTGCAGGCTCATATGGGAGGGCCCCTCCGGTCTTGTCCAGGCAGCGAAAGCGGCTTTTCAGGAGGCCGAATGTCCGCTCAATCACCCTCCTGCTCCGACCATGTGCCTCATTGTAGCGCATCTCGGCTGGTGTCACAGGGTTCCGGAGGGGTGTCAGCAACCACGGCATGTTGGGGTATCCGGAGTCACCTACACACACAAGAATGAACAAGTAGCTGAGTTTTGTAGGAGTGCGGAATACAACATTGACAAACACACACAATGATAAACAGTCAGTACACACCGACAAGCCAGGCATGCTGAGCTGGCATCTGTGACATCAGCGTTGCAATGCGACTACTCCTCATTATGTAGGCATTGTGCGCCGAACCAGGGAACCGTGCACACACATGTGTGATAGACATGTCAGCAAGACATACCACCAGAGCATTGATGGAGTGGTAGTGCTTCCTGTTCCGGTATGCCTGCTCATGTGCCTGTGGTGGTATCGGGGCCATATGTGTCCCATCAATAGATCCGATGACGTTCGGCATCCTCCCCAGTGTATAAAAGCTATCCTTTATTTCAGGGAGTTCAGCTGGGCTCGGGAACTTGATGTACAGGTCTAGGAAATGCAACATCCCCTCCAAGACATCGCGTAGCACCCGACTAAACATCATTTGCGACATCCCACCAGCAGTAGCCACAATGTACTGGAAGGTACCAGTAGCAAAGAAGTGCAGGGCTGCCATCACCTTCACCTCTGCGGTCAGTGCTGTAGGGTATGTCCGGCCAGGTAGCAGATGTGGCGCCAACTGCTCCGCCGACTCCTCAATCAGTGGCCTGGTGAAGCGGTACCGTCTGATGCAGTCGCGTTCCTGCATGGTCTCAAGGTCTGGGAATGGTCTATGGACAGCTGGTGCCCTGCAGTACAGAGATGCACAAAGGAAGATTTTCAGTTCATCCACCCATATGGCCATGACCAGGCTCAATATCACATGATAGATAATGACATTACACAATGTACTGAGGTGTGTGCTGTTGGGCATAGACACATATGTCACCTACATGACCATCACCTCACATCTCAATTCCACATGTCCACATGAGTCCCATGTAGTGCAATGGGCAATCATCTGGCTGTGTCACCCAACCTATGAACTGATGTGACGTTCCAAACACACACCACAGTGACATGTGAGACCTGATGTCTCCCAGGCATCACAGATCTTTGCCATGCAGAAACCCAGGGTCCCTGTATTGCCACATCGACACTGGCATGGACATAGCTTATCACGTACACACCACAGGGCAAGCGTAAGTCCCAGAGGTAGTGGCCACTGTTGTTCCTGCAGGTCCTACATGTACGTCTCTTAGACACACACACACCATCAAGGTTGATGCATATACCACATGGATGTGGAGACTGTCACCCATTGGGCACATGTGATCAGACGCATCTGAGACACAACATGCACACAGACTGTGGGTGCACATCAGTATTGTGGCTACAGGTCTCACTGCGACGTACATGCCATCACCCCCTGGACTCAGGGTGCAAACATATCCAACATGAAACTGTGTCCGTGACTCATGACCATTACTGTACCATTGCACATCACAGTGGTAATGTGCATGACACACAAAGGATTCTGCCCCCATGTACACGTGCACAGCCTGGGAGTGGCTGCACAAAAGTTCCACCCAACAAACCAAATGTGGCCCCCCCCAAACACCCATGGAATGCAGCCTTACATGCCATGGGACACTGTGTGGGCAATGCTGTAGTGTGGTAGGTGTGCACAGGTGTCCCTGGCAAGTAATTGTGTGTTGAATCCGTAGAATAGTCACACCAATGAGTTCCGACGCGGTTGACAATGCGTACGCATTGCACGGTTCATGACCGAGCCGTGCGTACGCTTTGCCATTGAATGCAATTAGGTCTGACGCGGGTGACAATGCGTACGCATTGCACGGTTCATGACCGAGCCGCGCGTACGATTTGCCATTGAATGCAACGAGGTCCGACGCGGGGGACAATGCGTACGCATTGCACGGTTCATGACCGAGCCGCGCGTACGCTTTGCCATTGAATACAATGAGGTCCGACGCGGGTGACAATGCATACGCATTGCACGGTTCATGACTGAGCCGTGCGTACGCTTTGCCATTGAATGCAATGACGTCCGACGCATTGCACGGTTCATGACCGAGCCGTGCGTACGCTTTGCCATTGAATGCAATGAGGTCCGACGTGGGTGACAATGCGTACGCATTGCACGGTTCATGACTCAGCCGTGCGTACGCTTTGCCATTGAATGCAATGAGGTCCGACGCGGGTGACAATGCGTACGCATTGCACGGTTCATGACCGAGCTATGCGTACGCTTTGCCATTGAATGCAATGAGGTCCGACGCGGGTGACAATGCGTACGCATTGCACGGTTCATGACTGAGCCATGCGTGCGCTTTGCCATTGAATGCAATGAGGTCCAACGCGGGTGACTATCATGCATACGTGTCGGGCAGGCATGGTCCGAGACAGGTGTATGCCTTGGCCATTGAATCGTATGGAGACGGGTGCATGTGTATTTTTAAAATACGCGTCGTACAGTCAGCTGACCGAGCCGGGCGCACCTATTGGCTCTGGACTGTCATGGAGACGGATGCGGATTCAAAACTTGTACGAGTTGTGCACTGGAAATTCAGTTGGATGCCTAGAACAATGTTGCAATTTCAAGTGTTTCATGAAGGTGAAGATTTGAACGATGCGGAAGGCGTGTACGAGTCGTACATTTCCATGGATTGGCCAGATTCATAGAATGCAACCGTGTTGGACCTATCACTTGGGACACATGGCACAGATTCTGCCACTGCAGCACAGATATAAGGCTGGCTGGACCCCAGGGAGCTCACTTGCCTGCACTATATGCTACTGGACCACATCCCTGCTTCCACTGCTGCTGTCTCTGCATCCTCTGGCTCCTGCTATGGCACGTACTCTGGAGAGGGCCCCAGCCTTCACTGAGGAGGAGAACCAGGCCCTGCTGGATGGGCTCCTTCCACAGTACAGCAAGCTCTATGGGAAACCAGGGGAGCAGGTGAGTGTGCAGTCCACTGCCTTCCTAATTATGCATGTTGTCTGACTAGCAGTACTAGCAGTGTGTACACCAGTGGCAAGCATTCTCACTGACTACTTTCATCCCCCAAAGTGTGTAGGTACATGTAATGAACAGGTGTCCTGCTGCTAAAGTGCATTAGTGCAAGCTTAAACTATCCAGGCATTGTTAACATGTCAGACATGCAGGGGATTTGTCCTTCCCCATGGTTGCACTAACTGTGTAACTCATTTCCCTTTGTGATAATGACATGTATATCCAAATGTGTGCAACACAAATATGGGGCATGTGTGTTAATGTACTTTTAACTTTGTCATCCTCACAGGTTGTTGCCCACCAGAAGCAGGAGATATGGCTGACCATCGCCCGGGCTGTTCGTTCGGTGGGGGTCTACAAGCGCCGGATCCGCAACTGCCAGAAGAGGTGGCAGGACCTTCGGGGTTGGACCCGGAGGATAGCTAGAGTCCAGCTGAAGCTGTCACCTCTGCGCAGGAGGGGCGGACACCGGACCCTGACCCCCCACATGCTCCGGATACTGGCAGTGGTCTTCCCGGACCTGGACAGGCAGCTGAAGGCCAGACAGCAGCAGGAAGGAGGTAAGTCCATGCCTAATCTGTGTACTACGTCTGACATGCTAATTGTTGTCTTTTGGCCTGGTCACACTTCCACATTACGTAGGTCTTGTAGTCCAATACTCAGGTCCCCCAATTGTGTGATGCACGCTCCTCATCTGTTCCACAGGTGTGGCCCCTACAGTCTGTTGCTAGTGTCACTAGGGCACTGTGTCCCTGCAGTCAGCTATGCTTCATCTACCGGACAGCATCTGTTCCCGTGACTCTGTTGTGTGTTTAATGGGTGGTTCAATTGTTTACCCAATGCCTGGGATCTGACATGTGATCTGTGTCTGCCCTTGATATGTGTTACAATTGCTGGTCTGACTCGCCACATGTGGCTGGGGTATTCCAAACAAACCCATGCAGCAGGGGACTCCAATTTTGGGGCCTCAGGAGTATGTATATCAAGTATGTCACACTTGCTTAGCCACCTGACTACTGTCCAGGGCCAAACACTGTTTCATGGAGACCTGGGCAGTCATGCCTCCTCAAGGGCATTTAGAAACACTCTGTAATCCCACTCCTGTGTATTAAATTACAGGTTGTGCTTAGTAACATGTGCCCTCAGGTGTCTGCCTCTGTGTCATTAGGGTGTGGCTTGCTGTTACGTACAACTGGGGTGTCCATGATTCAGAGGGTCAGCAGGACATCTGATATGTGACTGTGAGAGACAAGACCTGTGTGACATATAGCTGTGTGATCATCTGACAGCGCACAATGGTGTATGCAACTGGGTCCTTCATGCAGCTGGGTTACATGCATGGCAGACTGTGATGTGTTAATGTACAGGGAGTTGTGTTTGCAGAGACTCATATGTCTGATTTGCATGATGTGGGGTCTTCTGGGTCCGGTATATGTTGTTTGCAGGGGATGGGCAAGTGCGCCGGTCATCTGCAGAGTTAGCTTTACCCCTAAGCTAGAATTGTGAGTCAGTGCATATTGTTGTTGTCTGGATGCCCTGCCCCTGTGACAGGAGACAGTGTTGACTGACTTTCCAGGCATCCCAGTGCCATGGCATTTAACTTGCTATGAGTGATCCTGCATTGTGTTCAAGTGTGCACCATGCACCCCATTGTGGCATTGCCCATCAGGACATGAGAACATCATAGTGTGTGTTGCTGGCATGCACCACAAACATGTGAAATGAGTCTCTGCCCATCCCTTCATCCGGGCACCTGTAATGAGTCAGTAGCAAGAGATGTGCTGTGTGTATAGTGACATACTCCTACATGTTCACTTGCATGTCAAATAATGTGTGGGTGGTGCATGTCGCAACATTGGGATATTAGCATCCAAAATGCCACAGACATATGTGTGCAAGTCAAGGAGGGATATGTGTGCCATGGTTGATGTTGAGAATGACAATTGGATTATTCTAAACAGTGTTGGCACTTTGAGCTGTGTTCAGCTGATGATGCCAGAGCTTGCCCTGTTATGTGATGTACTCACTGTGGTGTGTGCAGTCGGTGCAGGTGACTGATGTTATGCTCTTTCTTCCTATTCCTATCCAGATACATCCACGGCCACAGGAGGGGACAGCTCCACGGACCAGGAGCAGCCACAGAGCCTGACAGGGACAGAAGGAGAGGAGTCGGGGGGACCCAGTGGCACGGAGGACGAGTGGAGCCACACAGAGGAGTCGTCAGCACCATCACCCCCAGCTGAGGGCCACAGCAGCTCTGAGGATGACTTATGGAGGCGGGTGTCAGCAGCCACCAAACCCCAGCTAGTGAGGCTGTCCCCGCCACCGCCACCGCCACCACCATCACCACCCTCCCATCGGCTCCCATCCTAGAGGTCCCTGTAGGATCCCGTGTTCGTGAGCATGTCTTCTTTGTGCCAGGCACCGCACCCCCTGCCCCTGTGTCCCCTACTGCCCTGAGTGAGGAGTCCGTGGACTTACTTAGACAGATCCATGTAGGGCAGACGTCAATGCTGAAGGTCTTCCATGTACACACAAGTCTGTTGACATAACTGGTGTCGTTCATGGAGGGCATTTCATTGGGCATGTCTGCCCTACAGAGGACCAATCAGTCCATGGCCTCCGCCCTGACGACAGCAGTGTCCCTCCTCCAACAGTCACGCACCCCTCCTACCCCTGCACCACCCATGATTCCTAGCAGCCTACCTGTCCCAAGCACACAAACACCTGCACATTCTCACAGAGCCACAGACACGGGCAGCACACAAACACCCAAACCAAGGTCTAGACGTGCACACAAGCAAGCGCAGGGGACTAATACCACACTCACAGGGGCTGGTTTGCAGACACACACACAGTCATCCACAACCACTCCGCAGTCCTCTGAAACCTCTCCCTCCAGCCCCCTTCCCTTACCTCACCTGCAACCCCATCTCCCCAGAAGCTCTTCCTCTGTGACCTTGGCCTCTTCCCCACCGACCCAGCAGATCCTGATAACAAGGGGAAGAGTAAGTCCCCACACACAGAGGGGAGTGCCCCTCACACCCGGACACCCTCCCCCAGGCGCAGTCAGACTGAGACCCCCACCTGCAAGTCCCCCCAGAGCTGGAGGAGCAAGACCCCCCCCCGCCACTATGCAGCTCCAAGGCAAAGTCTCTGTCCTCCATCCTCCAGGCCACCACTTCAGAGGTTCCCCCGCCACTCCCTGCCCCGGGTTCCCCCACCCACATATACACCATCCCCAAAATGCTAAGGCCCTCCCCCCCTACCACTTGCTCCTCCACACCTGGTCAGACGGTTAGTGCCACTGATGTGGGGACCGTGTCCCCCCCCCCGTCCTGCCGACCTCACCTGCACCCTATTCCGCTCACATGGATGTAGGCACTGCAGTGGAGTCCACGACCACCCCGTCTGACTTGGGCACTGCAGTGGGGACCCAATCCACTCCATCTGACCCGCCCACTGGAGTTGTGCCGGCACCCACCCCATCTGACTTGTGCCCCACAGTTGTGACTGCACCCACCACTTCAGTCAGCTCCACTGCAGTTGCAAGTGTCTCGCCTGCATCCACCACCTCTTCACTGCCTCCTTCTGCTGCGCCCTGATCCTGTCCCTGGGGTGCCTGGCCTGCACCCATATATGCCCCTCCGAGGGGATGACCCCGGTCCTTAGCAGTGCAGGCAAGCAACGTGTGACAGTTGTCACTCTAGTTCACTCCTTGGCATTTGGACATGGACTGGCCATTGGCCTTTTGTTTGAACGGACATTTAACTTTTAATATGCTGAATAAAGCTTTTTTCTTTATCCCTGTGAACTTGATTTAGCTGTACATTGTGTTGATGATGTTTAACATGCCCTTGCACCTGTAATGTTTGGTTTCCAATGTTGAATACTGATGTGTTGATGTGAGGTACTCCATGTGGTCCATGAGATATGTATCCTATTCTGGTGGGTATCCATGTCATCCTTTGCAGCTACCCGGGTGTGTCATGATCAACTATTTGTGGACATCTCTGTGAACATTTCATTTGCATGGTCACATCTCTGGCTTGCTCCCATGCACATATGATGTGCTTCCCATTGTCCAATTTGTCAATTTCACAGACTTTGTGCGCATCACCACTGGACCTACAGGTGTGGGCATCATTGGTATAAGAGCAACTGGGTCCTCTGTGCAACTTGCTAGACATACGTTTTGAGTATGTGCAGATGACTTAGGGGAGACTCACATACCCAGGCTGTTGTGACCAGAGCCTTCATTGTGTGGTAACTGATGGCTGACTGACCAAGTGTTCCGCTGACATGAGTGAGACGTGCTGTGAATATGTTTGGCACAGATGGGCTTCCACAGGAGTTTGGTCCCCTCAAGTAAGTGTGTTGTCCCGTGACATAGCCTGAGCCCATGGTGTGTGTTGTATGAGCTTGTGTGTGTGTCCACATCCCTTTTCATACACAGGCAGTGTTCCCTTGATATGTTCCTGTTGTTGATGCTTGCTGAGTGGTACTGGGTTCATTCCACTACTTTGCCAGGGGCTACCAGATGTGTGGGTGCATGACACACTACTGTTAATTGGTGTATCATCATTGGGATTTGTCAGTTCTGAGTGGTGATGATGTTGTCAGACACAGATGGGACACAGTCAGGGTTCCCCAAGGCACTTGTTTATTCGCAATATCATGTAGTTGTTCCTAGGTGGTACCTTTCAGTGATTGAGAGATATGTATGTGTGTGTGACTGCTCCCACTTGTCGGGTTCATGGCTGCATTGATGGCAGGTGTCAGCATGTGTGCCTTGTGGTTCTCCTTGGCTTCTGCATTGTCCTGGGACTGTGGCAGGTATTCTGAAGGTTTCGTGAGCTTTGACGTCTTGGCCAGGTACCGCATACTGTGCAGTATGTCTGTTATTCCCCAGGGTTGTAAACCGTCCTTGTGTGATGAGTCTGTGCACCTTAGTTCTTCCCAACATTCCTGTGTTTGTCATGGGTGCATGTGCAATGTCACCTGTCCATGTGGGCTTCACAGATGCACACTGTTGCAGTTCAGGGTGTGTGGTGTTGAGGGTGGACTGGTGTAAATGTTTGCATGGATGGTTCCCTAGCTCCCGTTTGTCCATGGATGAGGGGCCATGCTGAGGGATTTATGTTTGGGTATGTGTGATGCATGTTTGTGGAACAGGATACATGTCTGGGTTTCCCAGTTTGTACGACATCTGCCTTTGTCATCACAGTGGAGTTGTCATGCATGCTTGTGTCAACCCAATGTCCGGTCACTGGGGGTTGTGCTGTTGTATGCCAGTCTCTTGCTGTGTTAGTTGGTGTTCATCGAAGCTTGTGTCACATGTGTCTGTTGTGCTCCCTCTCATCTCACAATGCCTGATTGCCCACTAAGGGTGTCCCAATGATGGTTTACTTTTGTATGGCACTGTGTCCACATCTGTGTCACTGTGGTTCAACCCCCCTCATGTGTTGTGTAGTTGCCTGGGGATACTGAGACACACACACACACATGTTGTGTCAGATGTGCAGTGTGAGGTTGCCTGTTTGTGATTGTGCATCTGCATCAGTGCATTGGTATTGCTGTCGGGAGCCATTGTCTGGATGCTGTTTCTGTGATTTTCCTTGATGTCCCTGTGAGTCATATCACATCATTGTGCACATTCATCCTGGTTGTTAGGTGCCATTGCTTGCATGGAATGGGAGTTTGTGAGCTGACACCTACAGTCTACACAGGTTGTTTTGATTAGTGTGTCTATTTTCGAGATGTGTGTATGCTTTGTGATGGTCACTTATGCTCTTGTGTCTTTGTACACTGTATGCATTGTCATCCCCCATGTGTGGTGCCTGTCTGCACATGGCCAAGAGTGTGTTATGTTTTCACAGCACTGTTAGCCGCACCACATCTATGTGGGAGTGGGACACAACCACTACTTCGCCCCAGAAGTGTTTAATGTGTTGGGAGCAGGGATCATATATGCTGTTTATTATTTGCACTTTGACCATGATGACACTTACCTTTTGGTCACTGTGATGAGGGGGTTTAGACCCCATCACCACAATGCTCAACATCTGCTGTAGTTTGGAAGCCCACACTTAACTTTTGTTCTACACAGTGAGGGGGTGTTCTTTTTACATTGACACAGTGCTATAGTGATGCTTGCCTTGTGTAGGGCACACTCATTTGTTGGTCACACATGTGCTGTTAGTTACATTGTATGTTCGAAGTCATAATCACTGTTGTGGGCATTTGTCACAGACTACACACTGTTGTCATGATGTTAGGGGGGATGTATTTTGCTGACATACCTAATATTGGAGTATGATGGATGTGTGGCGCATCACCCATCCTATGAGTAGGGGTGGCAGTAGTGATGGGCAACAGATCCCCTATGGGTGGGGGTAGCAGTAGTGATGGGCAACATAAGCCCTATGAGTGGGGGTGGCAGTAGTGCTGGGCAACAGGTCCCCTATAGGTGGGGGTGGCAGTAGTGATGGGCAACATAAGCCCTATGGCTGGGGGTGACAGTAGTGATGGGCAACAGGTCCCCTATGAGTGGGGGTGGCAGTAGTGATGGGCATCATATGCCCTATGGCTGGGGGTGGCAGGTGTGATGGACATCATAAGCCCTATGGGAGGGGGTGGCTTTAGTGCTGGGCAACAGGTCCCCTATGGGTGGGGTTGGCAGTAGTGATGGGCAACATACGCCCTATGGCTGTGGGTGGCAGTAGTGCTGGGCACCAGGTCCCCTATGGCTGGGGGTGGCAGGGGTGATGGGCAACAGGCCCCCTATGGCTGGGGGTGGCAGTAGTGATGGGCAACATATGCCCTATGGCTGGGGGTGGCAGTAGTGATGGGCAACATAAGTCCTATGGGTGGGGATGGCAGTAGTGATGGGCAACAGGTCCCCTATGAGTGGGGGTGGCAGTAGTGATGGGCAACATATGCCCTATGGCTGGGGGTGGCAGTAGTGATGGGCAACATAAGCACTACGGTTGGGGGTGGCAGCAGTGCTGGGCAACTGGTCCCTTATGCGTGGGGGTGGCAGTAGTGATGGGCAACATATGCCCTATGGTGTGGGTGGCAGTAGTGCTGGGCACCAGGTCCCCTATGAGTGGGTGTGGCAGTAGTGATGGGCAACATAAGCCCTATGGGTGGGGGTGGCAGTAGTGATGGGCAACATAAGCCCTATGAGTGGGGGTGGCAGTAGTGCTGGGCAACAGGTCCCCTATGGCTGGGGGGGGCAGTAGTGATGGCAACATATGCCCTATGAGTGGGGGTGGCAGTAGTGATGGGCAACAGGTCCCCTATGGCTGGGGTGGCAGTAGTGATGGGCACCAGGTCCCCTATGAGTGGGGGTGGCAGAAGTGATGGGCAACATATGCCCTATGAGTGGGGGTGGCAGTAGTGATGGGCAACAGGTCCCCTATGGCTGGGGGTGGCAGTAGTGATGGGCACCAGGTCCCCTATGAGTGGGGGTGGCAGTAGTGATGGGCAACATATGCCCTATGGCTGGGGGTGGCAGGGGTGATGGGCAACATAAGCCCTATGGGTGGGGGTGTTAGTGGTGCTGGCCATGCAACCCCTATGGTGGCCTGTTGTTAGTGGCCAGGATGTGGATCCCCTGTGTGTGTGTGTGCCATTTTGCGGGTACGTGTCATTTGTTTGTGTGGTAGGTGTCTGACTTACCGCCTGCGCCGTCGGCGTCGGTTCCTGATCCGGTCATAGATGTAGAGTACTGGTATGACCTGCGCGATGGGATTCATGATGTGTTCGTGTTGTACACGCTGCTTGTTGCTCCGTTTCGTACCCGCTGCAAGCTGGTCCGTCTTGTAGCCGTGGATTGAGTTGTGGCGCGAATCGTAGCTGATATGCTTGTTTTCCGGATGCTGTGACGTGCTGTACGTGGCAACCCGTCCGGCGCGTAGGAAGTACGCATCGTACTTGTCAGGGTGGATACTGCTATGGATACTGCTTCCGGGCGACTCGGTTCGGCGTTCGGAGGTACGGCTCGGACGGAGAATGAAGCTTGAATCACAGCCTACGTGTCGGCTTTTTTTTTGGCAGTTATGCGCATCTTACTTCCTCTACAGGATGGACCAGCTACGGGTACGTGTCGGTTTCACAGTAAGGCTACGGACAGCTCTCGGAGAGCTGTCCGACCCGGGATAGGAATCGCCCCTTAGTAGGAATAGTAAAAGTAAGATTTATCATAAACGTAGAACACCATCCGTAATTGTAGCACAAATAGTAAATTTAGAGCCCAACCAGTAACTACTGGTGGAATACTGAACTGAGACCTAGATCCTGTAACGTAAATCACACTATGTAATAATCATCCCGTTAGGCGTAAAACACGTGATGCACCAACCTCATAAACAATAAATCACATTAGGCATAGGTATCACCAGTATAGACACAGGGTTCCCCAAGCGGGGGCACCACACCTGGAAGTGGCCCCAGGCCAACTGGCCTCTCTCAGGGGCTCCAACACCCTCTGTCCAACAATGTCATGGCCTAAGCTGCCAAGGCAGCCAAAGCAAAAGTACGCAAAGTGCTGGCCTAAACGTGGCAGCTGCCCACTAATTGCTGGGCAGCTGTAGAAATCAAAGAAAAGGCCTGGTACTTACTGTGCCCTCTTAACACATGTCCAGAACGTTGCAGCTGCCCTCTGTCTTGCGGGGCAGCTGTGAGTATGCAAATAGGACCGGGCATAACCGTGCCCTCTGGGCCTCACTGGGGCTCTCCAATTAACTCTGCCCCCTCATTGAAGTCCCGCGGGCTCTGGGAATGATTATGGCCACGTAGACTAGATTGTATTGGCACGTAACAAATTGTGCCATGAACTGCCCCACTCACCAGGACTCTCGCCTTGCTCCTCCGGTCTCCGTGGGTGCTGTGCGGCGCATCTCTTTCAACCATGGTGGGGGCAGGCACCGGCACTGTGCCTCGGGCCCCCTCCGCCTTAATTACACGACTGCTGCAGGAAGCGGGGCTCTCCTCAGTGCATGGGTGCCCCGCTACCTCACCGACCGCCACTGCCCTCGCGTCGTACCGCTGCCTCTTCTTCCTGCGCGGGCTCTCCCTCGTCAGTGGGTCAGGCTCAGCAGCAAGCGGGGCTCTCCACGAGCACAGGAGCCCCGCTGGCTTACACGCTCGCTTCCGGCTGGCTTCACGGGCACAGGAGTGTGGGGTAGGCTCCCGTCTGCTTCCTGTCTTCTTGCGGCCCGCCCACGTCCCAACACAGGTTGCCTGGCTTCCTGTCCGAGCCGGGCTGCAGCGGTGATTTCATCGATTCCTTCCTGCGGGCGCAATACGGGGTAGGCTCCCGTTTTAAGTGAAGGCCATTGCGGGGTGGGCTCCCACTCAATTTAAAAATAATTCCGAGAAGTGGCTATAACGCGGGGTGGGCTCCCGCCTACACAATAATTTCAAATGTGGCAAGAACGCGGGGTGGACTCCCGCTAAAGTAACGACAATTGCGGGGGAATCCCCACATCGGGATTCCCTCTGTAAACAAGGAAGCTCAGCGCTGCGGAGCCCACGTGCTCCCTGGACAAGAAAAGCGCCTCTGCAATAGAAATGAAGCGCCTTCAAGGCGCTAGGACTGAAAGTCCCACAAAGTCCTGTAGAGGGAAGGGGGCAAAGGCTGGGCCCAGGCAGGCCAGCTCACAGGGCCCTCCAGCAGGGAGGCAGTCCCTTGTGGCGGTTCCTCCTGGAGCCCGGCAGCAGCAGGCCCTCCCTTAAGTCAAAAGAACAGCACAACAGAGAACATTTTCATGGGGTCACAGCCCCTATATTTATATGCCCTTTTCCCTTTGTGTCACAGCACAGGGCTTGGGGATACCAGTCAGAACTGGTTTGGGGGAGCTTTGGAGCACTTTGTTTAGCTCAGTACCTCTCTCTGGCGCACAGGTGCATCGCCATGAGCTCGTCATGCTGGGAGGTGTGGCAGTGTGCTCCCATCCCCCATTTGTTTGAAAAGGCTCCCTTGAACCACTGAGCTGACGAGCTCATGGCGATGCACCTGTGCGCCAGAGAGAGGTACTGAGACCTGAGAGACTATGGCAGCCTTTCCAGCAACCCCAGAAACAATTTTCGTTTTTTATCCCTACTGAAGACGGATAATATCCAGAAACACATGTGTCTAGAGATTCACAGCACTAAACTGCACCAACTTTGGTGAACCACTACAGCTAAAATTCAAGTAAGAAATCACTGTGAACTGCATTTACCACAATGCTAAGGGGCGAACTGTGCTGGGAGGTGTGGCAGTGTGCTCCCATCCCCCATTTGTTTGAAAAGGCTCCCTTGGGCCACTGAGCTGACGAGCTTATGGCGATTCACCTGTGCGCCAGAGAGAGGTACTGAGACCTGAGAGACTATGGCAGCCTTTCCAGCAACCCCAGAAAGAATTTTCGTTTTTTATCTCTACTGAAGACGGATAATATCCAGAAACACATGTGTCTAGAGATTCACAGCACTAACCTGCACCAACTTTGGTGAACCACTACAGCTAAAATTCAAGTAAGAAATCACTGTGAACTGCATTTACCACAATGCTAAGGGGCGAACTGTGCTGGGAGGTGTGGTAGTGTGCTCCCATCCCCCATTTGTTTGAAAAGGCTCCCTTGAGCCACTGAGCTGACGAGCTCATGGCGATGCACCTGTGCGCCAGAGAGAGGTACTGAGACCTGAGAGACTATGGCAGCCTTTCCAGCAACCCCAGAAAGAATTTTCGTTTTTTATCTCCACTGAAGACGGATAATATCCAGAAACACATGTGTCTAGAGATTCACAGCACTAACCTGCACCAACTTTGGTGAACCACTACAGCTAAAATTCAAGTAAGAAATCACTGTGAACTGCATTTACCACAATGCTAAGGGGCGAACTGTGCTGGGAGGTGTGGCAGTGTGCTCCCATCCCCCATTTGTTTGAAAAGGCTCCCTTGAGCCACTGAGCTGACGAGCTCATGGCGATGCACCTGTGCGCCAGAGAGAGGTACTGAGACCTGAGAGACTATGGCAGCCTTTCCAGCAACCCCAGAAAGAATTTTCATTTTTTATCTCTACTGAAGACGGATAATATCCAGAAATACATGTGTCTAGAGATTCACAGCACTAACCTGCACCAACTTTGGTGAACCACTACAGCTAAAATTCAAGTAAGAAATCACTGTGAACTGCATTTACCACAATGCTAAGGGGCGAACTGTGCTGGGAGGTTTGGCAGTGTGCTCCCACCCCCCATTAGCTTCTGCAAAGATTCTGCTGAATGGCATGCTTACCTCCAGTTTTAATATCCAGAGGGGAACAAGACAGGGTTGCCCTATTTCACCCCTGTTGTTTAAAATATACATAGAGTCATTGGCGTAAGCCATTAGATTAGATGATTTAATTTATCTCTTTAAATCCCAGCATTACCAATGCAAATTAGCCCTATACGCAGACGATATAATACTATACACCAGTAACCCAGGGGAGACTATTCCACAGGTAGAAGCCCTTTTGGAGGAATTTGGCTCTATCTCTGGATATTTAGCCAATTCTTCCAAAACGGAGGTGATGTGTTGGAACATCGATCAATGGGAGGGCTCTACTGGTGAAGAGTTAAAATATCTGGATATCTCTATTGTCAAAGAACTGAATAAAATTCCCCAGATTAACCTGAACAAAACCACCAAGGAAATTGATAGCATCTTTGCCAGATGGAGGAATCTTCCCCTCAATCAATCAATCAATCAGTCATTTGTAAAGTGCCCTTCATACCCGTGAGGGTCTCAAGGTGCTGGGGGGTGGCGCTACTGATCGAACAGCCAGGTCTTGAGCATCCTCCTGCGGGTCAGCAGGTCTTGGGTCTGTCGTAGGCTCAGTGGGAGGGTGTTCCATGTCTTGGCGGCGAGGTGGGAGAAGGATCTCCCGCTGGTGGTTGTTCTTCGGATGCGTGGGACGGTGGCGAGTGAAAGGTTGGCGAAACGTAGCTGGTGGTTGGGGATGTAGAAGGAGAGCCGTCTGTTGAGGTAGGCTGGGCCGGTCTTGTGGAGTGCCTTGTGTGCGTGGATGAGGAGCTTGAAGGATATCCTCTTGTTGACGGGGAGCCAGTGCAGGCCCCTCAGGTGGGGGGTGATGTGGCCGTGGCGTGGTACGTCGAGGATCAGTCGTGCTGAGGCGTTTTGGATGCGTTGTAGTCGTTTGATGAGCTTGGTCGGGGTTCCCGCGTAGAGGGCGTTTCCGTAGTCGAGTCTGCTGCTGACGAGGGCCTGGGTGACTGTCTTTCTTGTGTCTGTCGGGATTCATCTGTAGATCTTGCGGAGCATGCGGAGGGTGTTGAAGCAGGAGGAGGAGACGGCGTTGACCTGCTTAGTCATTGAGAGCGTTGAGTCGAGGATGATTCCCAGGTTGCGTGCGTTGGCGGTGGGTGTCGGGGCTGCTCCCAGTGCTGTCGGCCACCAGGAGTCATCCCAGGCTGAAGGGTTGGAGCCGAGGATGAGGACCTCTGTCTTGTCCGAGTTCAGCTTCAGACGGCTGGTTTTCATCCAGTTGGCGACGGCCTTCATTCCTTCGTGGAGGTTGGCTTTGGCGGTGATGGGGTCCTTGGTGAGGGAGAGGATCAGTTGAGTGTTGTCAGCGTAGGAGATTATGTTGAGGTTGTGCTGTCGGGCGACGTGTGCGAGCGGGGCCATGTAAATGTTGAATAGTGTCGGGCTGAGGGATTTACAGGAAGATCAACCTGGTGAAGATGGTCATCCTCCCTAAGCTGACTTACCTGTTAAATGCAGTCCCCTGGACCTTCCCCAGTATGGGTATTTGTAAAATCCAAAGTAAGATCGGGAGCTTTATCCAGGGAGACAAAGGCGTAAGGCTATCCTGGAAGAAGTTGAGGCACAGGCTTACTAAAGGGGGGGTTGGCGCTCCCGGACATTGAATGGTACTCAGTTGCATTCCAATTCTAAGGTGTTTGGATGCTGCTTTATTAACCTGCGGAGACATCGTGGGGTAGGCTGTTGGGAGAGATGGCTATGATGGAGGGCGGAGGAGGCGGAGAAGGTTTTCTATATATAAGTTTGGTGCCCCGATGCTAGAAATGGGATTTCTGGTTTGCTAAGGTTTGCACCTAAGCCAGGCAGAAACCACCACTCTAGTCAGGACGAGGGAGTTACACTCCTAAAATAACCCCTGCTCACCCCCTTGGTAGCTTGGCACGAGCAGTCAGGCTTATCTTAGAGGCAGTGTGTAAAGCATTTGCACAAAACAAACAGCAATACAATGTAAGCACTACAAATGGACACCACACCAGTTTTAGAAAACTATCCAATATTTTTATATAAACAAGACCAAATACGATAAATATCCACAATACAGTACTTCAGAAATAGTTACTTCTCAAAATATCTTTAAGTTGCAAAAAACGTTGAAAAACACCGTTCATACGAGTCGGTAGCTCGGTCCGAGCCTACCGCGATGCTGAAAACAACAGAGTCTCGCAGTTCCCGCTGACCGCATCGGTACGGGCCAGCAACAGCGGGACAGATTCGTTCACAGTACCTTTCTTAGTGCGGCTCACATGGGTGTGTGAGTCGGTCTTGGCATCCATTGCGGTTGCGATGCAAAATGGAAGCGGTGCAAAGTGCAGTGTCCATCGATGCGGTGCGAGCAGCGGCTCGGTGACGATCATGCAGACGGCGTCGGTGAGACCAAGGCTTGCGGTGCAGGGCAAGTCGGTGCTCGATGCGGTGCTGGCAGGTTGCGGTGCAGGTGACAGAGCCAGTTGTGGCGTTCGTCGCGGTCACGGTGCAAGGTGGAAGCGGTGCAAGGTGCGGTGTCCCTCGATGCGGTGCGAGCAGCGGCTTGGTGACGATCGTGAAGACGGCGTCAGTGAGACCAAGGCTTAATGTGCAGGGTGAGACGGTGCTCGATGCGGTGCTGGCAAGTTGCGATGCGAGTCGGTTGGCGGGAATTGGCGCTGGCCGAGCCGGACAGCTGTGCGTGACAAGTCGGTCACGGGTGTCGAGCCAGCAGCGACTGTGTCAGTGAGCCCAGGCCAGCGGAATGAAGCGAGGTGATGCAGGTTGCGGTTTCTCTCGATGCGGTGCAGGCAGCAGCTCGGTGACGGAGTAGGTGAGACCAAGGCTTGCGGTGCAGGGCGAGTCGGTGCGGCCTGCGGTGCCTTCAGGACACAAGGCCAGCGACGGAGTTGGTCGTGGTTCCCTCTTCTCTGTGGTAACTGAAACAGCGGTTCCAGGAGCGGTACCCAGAGGTTGGTGAAGTCTTTCCAGTCCCTGAGACTTCTTAACAGGAGGCCAGCTCGGTTCAGGCCCTTGGAGATACTCCGCACAAGTAGAGAAAGTTCAGTCCAGTCCTTTCACTGCCCAAGGCAGAAGCATTAGCTGCAGGCCAACCCAACAAAGAAACAACACAGCAAAGGGGTAGTACTCCTCCTGGCAGCTCTTCCAGCTCTTCGTCTTGGCAGGTTCCTTGATTCCAGCGAGATCTAAATTCTTGGGATCAGGGTCCCACAACTTATACCCCAAAATCCTTGGTCATCTGAGGGCAGAGGGGCCTTTGCCTAGTCCAAACCAGTTCTGGTCAGTCCTGGAGCACTTTGTTTACATGACTCCTTCTTTCCTTTCACAGTGCAGGGCAGAGACATCAGACGCACCACAGGGGGCGGAGCCAGCACTGTGGGGGGCAGGCACAGTCCTATTCAGGTCCCAGGTGCAACTCCTCCCTCCCATCTAGATCCAGATCTCTCTATTCACCACTGGGCGGACTCACCCTGTCTCCTTGAATTCCCCAGCCTGTCACTCCAGACAGGGAATACACAACCTAGCAGAGGCAGGTTTGGGTAGTTAGACAAGAAAATATCTACTTTCTAAAAGTGGTATTTTCAAACACAGAATGTTAAAACCAACTTTACTAAAATATGTATTTTATCATTCTGACTTCAGTCATACTAAATTCGAATTTCTACCATGTTCCCTGAGTCAGTTAGGATTATAAGACGTAATAATCAAACTGCCCATTCTGGCCTATGGAGAACAGGTAGCCTTGTAATAGTGAAAAACGAAGTAGGCTGTAATTCACTATCAGGACATGCCACCGACACCAGGGCATGTCCTACCTTTCACATACAATGCACCCTGCCCACAGGGGTACCTTGGGCCTACCTTAGGGGTGACTAACATGTAGAAAAGGGAAGGTTTAGGGACTTGCAAGTGTGTGCACTTGCCAAGTCGACATGGCAGCTCCAGGCTGCACACAGGCTCTGCAATGGCAGGCCTTAGACACACTTTACAGGCTGTTTGCGTGGGTGGCACAATCCAGTGCTGCAGCCCACCAACAGCATTTGATTTATAGGCCCTGGCACTCGCAGTGCACTTTACCAGGGACTGACACATAAATCAAATAGCTAATCATGGAAACACCAATCAAAACACAGTTTACACAGAGAGCATATGCACTTTAGCACTGACTAGCAGTGTGAAGTGCCCAGAATCCTAAAACCAACACACACAGGTCAGGAGAAAATAGGAGGAAAAAGCAAAAAGTTTAGGGATAACCCTGCAAAAAGGGCCATTTCCAACACCCGGGGTACTTTAAACAAGTACGTCTGAAGGTCCTTAAGGCTGCCCTAGAAACCTGGTATAAAGTTAGACGCAGATGGGGATTCGGATATTATTCAGAATTCGCACTGATATGGGCCTCCCCTGGGCTACCACTCTGCCTTCAAGACAGTCTGGCTTTACCAATCAAGAGAGCAGGCATTACTATTTGGTCTGACGTTAGATGCAGAAGGGATACATCCCTGGGAGCTATTAAGAGCTAAGATTGGTCCTGGTTTTTCTAAGTTTAAGTACATACAACT
This sequence comes from Triturus cristatus, assembly GCF_964204655.1. Lineage (NCBI taxonomy): Eukaryota > Metazoa > Chordata > Amphibia > Caudata > Salamandridae > Triturus > Triturus cristatus. Next base: position 77,970,962 of record NC_140586.1, on the reverse strand, counting down.
TAAATCTTGGTTTGAAGCGGAAAAGGGGGATATTAGTGGATAATGGGACACAGAGATTCTTTTCCAATCAGTACAGCCAAAGAAGAAATAAATCTCTACTTGGTACAAGAAGTCTCTAGATGCAGAAGAGACAGAACTTTCACCACAATCTTCGGTCTGGAACCAAGCCCCCTTTGAGCCTAACATTGCTGACCTATTTGAGCCATCTCTGAAACTACTTTACAAATTTATTAGCCCTCTCTGAAACTACTTTACAAATGTATTAAATCAGCCAGTCTAAAGAAGAACCAATTTTTTGTCATAAATCGACTATACTATACGCCTGCCAGGATAGCCAAGTTTGCCCAGTTGCCTACTCTAAAATGCCCTAGATTTATGACATCTAATGCCAATGACATCCATACCTTCTACGAGTGTCTCAAATTAAGAACCTTTTGGGAGGGGGTGGGAGATACTCTCTGTAGCATTTTTAAAGTCAACATCTAGGTTAATCCATCATTAGTGTTTTTTGGGAACGATGGTTTATCCCCTTTGAATTTATCACAGATCCATAGCAGGTTGTTGTTATACCTGGTGTTACTTGCCCGGAGAGAGATATGTATGAAGTGGAAAGATCCCCACCCTCCGTAGAGAGAAGATTGGCTTAAAGCCTCATTTGCAATGGCCCGCCTAGATCAGGAAGGAACTGTGGATAGCTTAATGAATATCTGGCAGCCTCTAATGAGTTGGGGCCGAGACTTGAGAATAATATAATCTGTATGGGTTTCCCCCATGGTCCTATGATTATACCAAGCCTCTATCAAACGGGGCCGGTCAAACAAAAAAAAGTAAGTAATATCCAGGTTATAATTAACTCCTACAGTGATAAATTATGCCAACCTTATTTAAATGGTGCACTGAATAAATCAATTTTAAAACATATTTTATTAATTAGGCTCATGGCGCTCCCAATAAAAGACACAAATGCCCATTTTTTTAAAGTATGGCACCCCCACTTGCAAAGCAATGGGGCTCCTTTTTAACCCAGAAATTCCAATGGAACTGGCAAGGCAAGATAAATATGCACGACAACTCCCAAGGTAATTTACCAAAAGACAAGCCCATACTGATGAACACTTATGTAATTTATCTGTCATTTTAGGATGGTATATAAACCCATAGTTTTGACGGGTCGATTCTCGAAATATTTTAATTGAATAAGTATGAAATTAATCAAATGAATTGACATGTTGACATTTTTTTGTGATAAGATGTAAAACGTTATTATGATAAATTGTGTATGACTTTGTAACAGTTTTTATTAATTGAAACAAATAAATTCATTTACATATAAAGCCACGTGCAATTTTCTGGTTAAATGCTTTTTGCTTTCAGTAAATGCAAACACATTATTGTGGTAACAAGTAAAGCGATACTCCATCACATTAGAACATTTAAAAGAAATATATTACAACAGAACTTGAATTAAAACAAAGATAGGATTAATGGGTTTATAAAAAGGTTAGGGGCATGCTCGGGTTAGTCATTGCATGATTGGCAGAATATAGCCACCACGATGGCCACATCCGTTTGTGTTGTTTCCTGGATGTTGGTGCTTGGAGTCACATGATCTATGCACAAAACCCTCACAGATACAGAGATGTGGGGTTGGATCTCAGGCAGATCTTTGCTGTGAAATTTCGAACCTTAATCTCCTTAGTGATATTTTGACCAAATGCATTTTGCTTTGTTCAAAAGTCGTGGCGTGGGTTTTTTTAGACACAGGTTTTGAGAAGAGGGAGAAAGTGTTGCTTTCCGCAAGGCAGGAAACATGATTGCCACAGCTTCCTTTGATGTGTTAGTGTGGCAGAGACCCGAGGTATGAAGGGTTCTACAAAGAGTACACACCCTCCACAAGCAGAGATGCAGCAAAAAGGCACTCCAGTAACCACTGTACATCTATCTTCAAATTATGTTCTTCCACTGGGCTTGCGAACAGTGGCATGTCCACACTCTCCTGCAGAAATGAGAAGCGTGCTTTTAAAGAGCACGTATGTGTGGGCCGAACAAGGCTTGTATAGTTGAACACGCTTTAATAATCGAAGATTCCAGACTGTGGTACCTAAGCCTTTAATTTTAAAATCTGACTCATCACTTTGGTCCACAAACCCTCAAAAAAGAAACGGTGATATAATACAGATTAAAACGCATTTTTACTACATTTGTAAAGTGGTGTACATAAGGCAATGTGTAAATCTAATCTGCTTGTCAGTTGTGCATAATAAACGATTTCGTTAACCATGACCTCTAACCGTCAAATCCTGTCCCATGCTACGTCATTGTTTACCTGTGGCCACGCGCGCTGCGGTGCAGGAAAGGCCGCGAGAACTCGCTGGGCGTGCGCATGTATTAATAAATCCAAGTGCTCTACGTTGCACGAGAGTCTCCTGAGGCGTGAAACGAGCGGGACAGAGGGAGAAAACATGGAATCTCCACATAGCAGCTGTTTGAGCTCATTTCACGCAGAGAAGCATCGAGAGCGCGATGGGAACTGCCGGCAGTAATAACGCGCCAGACTGCACTCGCATTTCAGTTGGTTGGATTTCATCCTCGTCCACAGAGGTTCAGCTCTTTAATATATTTACACTTTATCTGCACCACATTTGACCGGTTTCTGATAATTGTAGAACCCCGCCAGGGCTGGCCTTTGCACTGAGAATTGGTGCCCCCGCTCACCTGCGTCTTTATTGTCTGTGTTAAAAAAATTGAAAGGGGCAGGGGGGCAAAAGTTAGGAGAGCCAGGAGAAGAAAAACGCACAAACTTTAAGAAACTGTGGTAAATACAAACTTTAGAACTACGTCAGAGGGAGAGCGGTTCAGACAGCTCCCGTGCCCCTCCGAAGGTCGTAACCCTGAGCATAGGTCAAGCTCCCTGCCCATGCTAAAGGTCGGCCCTAGTGACAGAACATCTTCCTAAATGTGGTGATACCGAAGTATTCCAACAGCCCCCCCCCCCCACAAAAAAAATGATTATCAAATATGAGTTATAAACTGCATGCAGGATCATTGCTGCTCAGAGAATAGTTTCCTTTAGTCTCAGTTACTTCTAGTCTCTAGGATCTGTTCCATTAACATTTTGCTAGTATTTACATTCGACCTTGGTATCATCATAGCTAGGTGCCCAAATAATACTCCGGAAAGAGGGCAATAATTACTGCCATACTCTTAACACTGCAAAGAGGAGCCCACAATGTGCCTGGATTTATCAGCTTTGTGGTAGGATGAATATTATGCTGGGACTGGCCACCATTGTGAAGTGATTGACTATGACAAAACTTATCACCATACTGCGAGGGCTGCCATTGTGCTATGGTGGATACCACTGTGCCATGGCTGCCCACAATATTCCAAGAAAGAACACCTTTCTAACTTAATAGGACACAATGACTGACTGGGAAAGAACCACTGTGTATTTTACTGTATAATTAACACAGGTTCTTCGGAATACATAGTTGCCTTGCAGAGTATTATAGCTGTACACCAGGTGTGAGCAGTGGGCACCATGCCATAAATGGCTACATGTTGCCAATATAAATATCACTGTTGGTGTTTTTTCATTAAAAGGGCTGATTGATAGTTCAGGGTTATGTGTGAGTATTTAATGACTAGAGACCTACATGCACATTTCTGTAAAACCAGCGAAAACCCACATAGGAAAATAAACACGTGGCAAGATTTAGATACAAGCCTTGAAGGTTTAATAAAATCAAGAAGTCAATGCAGAAGGCAAAACACATTAGTTAGTTCAAATCAAAATGCAAACATATTAAAATATAATTGACAGTGGAAACTAAGCCCATATCTAGTCAATATCCAGCACCAAATATGGTCTAGAACAAGGGAAAATGAGAGTCCATTCATAAAGACGGCTCTAAAATCAATAGCCAGCACCAAATAAGGTGTAGCACAAGGGAAATGAGTCGGGTCATAAAGACTGATCCGAAAGGAGGATGGAACCTGTGAAGTATTTTAAGTACAGAGTAATTAACTGATAAGCATGCAGTCCTTCTCTAAGAGGGATCGGGAAGAAGTTACGGCTTGTCCCCAAAATGGTGAACCTTTATACAGTTTTAGACAGAACAACTGTGCAGTCCCCATGGTCTGACAGAAAATCACATTGGACCATCCAATAAATAAACGGAAAGCACAATACATGTTAGTATTGAAATTTGTCCTAAATCTAATGAGTACGATGTACTATACACAGAAAACAATACTTCATTCAGAATATGAACCGCATCTCCGTATGGCCGTAGAAAGTGGTTTTCAATGTGTATACAGTTGTAAAATCTGTCCTGTCTAGAAACATCAGGAACACAAAACATTACATTCTATAAATGTTAAAAAGCAAACAGGACCATAGAACCAACAGAATTCCGTACTATTAAATAAACAGTGAAAGTCACAATTGGAGCTTCGCGGGGCACAGGCATGGAGGGGCATGATGCGTTGGTGCCAGGCTCTGCAAAACCCATGCATTTAAAAGTGCAATCTAAAAACACGAGTAAGCCTACGGCCTAACTCGTGTCGAGCTGTACATTTTCTCTATTTTGAACACAGCAAAACACTGCATTTTTGAATCTTCACTATTAGTTGATAGGCAGAATTACTAACTGAAATCTGTGCCCTTACCACCATTATACGAGCCCCAACATTATAACAGGGCTGTGGGAGAGGCAATTGGCATCGGGGCGGCTTCTCAGTTGGAACAGAAGAGCTTTGCCCCACTCAAATGCCAATGAGATGAAAAATAAAATGGTAATTAATTACCATTTTCTTTTTCATTCCATGTCCCGAAAAGAGTGTCAGGATGGGGTCGGGACCGCTGTTGAGTGACAGCAGCAGGGAGGAGGGTGGGCTGTGTATGTACACAATGGCCACCCACACATGCACACTTTAAACATCTCTAACCTATCTGTCTTAAGACAGCTGGGTTACAGCAAGTGCATGCCTCCAGAGCGCTGTGGAGCGCCGAGTGAGGCCGATCCTTCCCATTAGGATGCTGCTCTCATGCTGGTGGGAGCAGCTCCATGATTGGTCAAAGGAGTTTTATGGAGGCTGGACTGCAGTAACATCGAGGACTTCCAGAGCAAGGAGGTCCTGTCGAGTAAGGTAAGTTTTTTTTATTTTTTAAATTATTATTAAAATTTGATATGTGCTCGTGCCAGCCCTGCGCCTCTAGATGCCAGCTGCCCCTGATTGGCAACATTCCATAGATGCTAACTTGCAATAATTACAACTACTTCTCGAGGGGACAACATTTTAACAAGGTGGGCAGTGGATATCATTTTATGGATGCCCAGAACCTGCCAAGAATTACCACCAGTATGCAAGGGCATGCATTGTGCCAGAGGTGGGCTATGGGCATAATCTCATAGATGCTGAAAATCTGCAATGAATTTCCACCACTGTATGATGGCCAGCATTTTGATAGGTTGGGAAATGGGAATCTTCCCACAGATGCCTAAAAGTTTCCAAGAATTACTGCCATTCTTTGAAGGCCAGCATTTGCCAAGAATTACAACCATCATGCGTTCTGTGAGTTGATGAATTTGCACCTCATTTGGCAGCTTCACCTCTGGCGAAGTGATATAGTTTCATTGTCTTTTCCCGGTACTAGAAAAGCCAGCAGTGGGAACCATTTTTAAAACTTTTGTTATGCAGGTAGGTTTCCTACACCTGCATAACTACACCTTAGTTAATTCTCCTTTGCAATGTGTTAGGAATTGGGTTTCAGTTTGGCAAAGGTATGCATCCTGTCCAAGCAGAAAGCACAATCCTAGTCAGGGTTACTCAGATACACACTATAAATTAACCTCTGATCACCCTCTGGTAGCTTGGCACAGAGCTGGCAGGCTTACTTTAAGAGGCGATGTGTAAAGTATTTGTGCAACACTTCAAACAGTCACACAGTGAAAACACCACAAAAGACTTCATATCAGGTTTGAAAAATAAAGGATATTTTTGTAAATAAGCCCAAAACAACAAAAATCCAATGCGTTGAAGTCGAGATATGAAGTTTTAAAAAATAAATGTAAAAATAGCGCTTAGAAGCACTAAGCACTTAAATGATTTATCTGTTTGTGGCAAAGACAGAAGTTTAGGCCGACTGCGATGGTGTGCGGGCCGGATGCAAGGATTTACATGGGCCTGCAGAACCAAAATACCTTGATCCGGAATGCATTGTCGTTGACGAGGATGCGAGGTGCAGCCGAGGTGAAGTGTCGGTGTCGAGCTTGACCTGAAGGTATCAGAGTGCTTTACATGAGCACCAGTTGCATTACAGACACATTCATATTTTGGTTGGCACAGGGAGATTAAGTGATTTGCCTAGAATCACAGGATGTTGAGCGTCCCTTGCCACGACTCAAACCCAGCTTTGAGGTCGACCGCTCTAGCCGTTAGGCTACATCCTCACCCCAGATATTATAAGTGCCCTTGAAAGCCATAATGAGTACATGAGCTGGACAATCATCATTACGAGTTCCCCAGCTGCATGATGGCTTCACTGTACCCCAAGGTGTTTGATACCAAACACCTCATCTTAATAAACCCACACTGATGCCAGTGCTGTATTTATTGATAAATGCACCCATAGGGCACCTTAGTGGCGCTCCTGAAAACCTACTGACTAATAGTATGTTGACTGACTGGTCTTGACCAGCCAGCCACCATAGACAAGTTTCTGACCTCCTGAGGTGAGAGCCTTCGCTCTCGGGGGTCAGGAACAAAGCCTGCTCTGGAAAGAGGTGTTTGCACGTCCTTCAAGCAGGACGTGTATTTCAGGGAGGGAAGCTTCAAAGGCCCTGCTGCCTTTGTTATGCGACCTATGGCTTCTGCAGATAGTAGAGGTGCCCACCCCACCGTCCTGACCCCACTTTTTGGCAGCAAGACAGGCGGAAAAATCAGTAAGATTAGGAGGCGTGCCCACATTCAGCCAGCACTAACTCTAGGGCATGCCAGCTGATATGGACCCCGCTTTTGGACAGAATTAGCATTCTAGGGTCAGGGTTATCGCACTTCCCACAGGAAGTGGTTATATAGAGGGTGTAGACACCCTAAACGTAGTTAGCCCATTGCCTGCTACCTGACTCCCTGTAAACGCCTACAAATTAAATATTTAGGTGGCACCCAAGAACTCAGTTTTGACAGATCAACAGAAGAAAGATGAAGAAGAGTCACTGCCTGGCGAGAACTGCAGCAGAACTTTGGCGTGAAACCCTGCCATCCTCATCCCTCTCTTGAGAATCGTGACAGAGTGACTTGTCCTGTAAGCTGGAGAACTACCAACGCCTTGGGTAGCCTTTCAGCACTTCGAAAACCATGCACTGACAAGCAGAGTCCGGTCCACCACCTGGTAGCTCCTCGGCCCGACCGATGCTGCAGATGACCAGGAGAAGGTACTCGTGCTCTGCTAGGTTGGATCTGTCTCCACACCAAGTGTGAAGACACCAGGACCAACCATAGCCGTGCAACACCAACCTCTGTGGTACCAGACACCCTGCACCAAACACCAACGGTGAGAGTCCAGCCGTATTCTCACTGCACCAAGACCAAGCAGCCGTCGAGAGACGTCAGCATGACTGAGACACACTTTGAAAGTGGAGAACAGCAGGCGGCAGGGCAGTGAAGCCAGACACAAGCAAAGCAACGCAGATTCCAGCAAAGCAGCAGTCCAGCAGAGTGAAAGTCCTTTCAACAGCACAGCAGTTCTTTTTCCTGGCAGAATAGCCATAGGTCCAATAGTGTGCTGATTTGGTAGTGCCTGATGTCCAGTACTTATACCCAGTGGTGCCTTTGAAGTGGGGGTTATTTCAAAGAAAGCTTGGAAGTGCACAGAGGTTCTCCCTTGCTGCCCTGGCTCCAGACACACTCCAGGGGAGTAATCAATCCTTTGTGTGGGGACAGGACACAGCCCTTTCAGGTGCAAGTGTCTGATCCTGCCTTCCATCCTGCTCAAGATGGCCCATCTGTATGCGGATGACCTCCCAGGCACACCTACCCTTTCCTTTGTGTGTTACTATCTAGAGGGAATGCAGGAAATCAGCTGTCATCCACCCGACGTGTATTCCAGAGACAGACAGAAGGCTCCAAATGGCTAAAGTAATTTAATGCCAACTTTCTAAAGGGGCATTTGCTAAACTGGAGTATAAAACCCAACTTCACCATAAGGTGTGATTTTAAATTGTGCGCTCATTGACACCAAACATGGAAAATCTACCTCCTCATAATTGGTAATTATATATAAAAAATGTAAGAAGGTAATCCCAATGTGAACAAGGTCAGAAAAAGAGGAGGGGGGAGGCAAAAAGTTAGGGGTGACTTTGCAGAAAGGGCCATTTCCAACACAGTGCTTCAGCTAAAGGAAGGTACGGCTGGACAGTGCCATGGAGGCAACATCTGAAAAAGCTTTTTTGTTTTTGTTTTTGGATGATGGGTGAGGTGTCGCATGGGGGATGCTAATAATGGGAAAGAACCTACAGACTAAGTTAAATTGTGTCATTATGAATAGATCTGTGTTCTACTCCTATGTCCTGGCGTGTTCGAATTCTCAACGTGTGTGTGGATTTCACAACATAAATTGTGGAAGGAGAAAAAAGGGAGTTGAGGTAGTTAAGACTTGTTCAAATAGTTTGTAGGAACTTCCTGGCCAAATATTGCATCACTTTGGTGAGAAGCTTCAAGTGTGTGGTGTCAGCAAAATGCAGGTTGGGCGGTCCATTTAGCCATAAGGTATATATCTCTGACCTGTACATACCTGAGTAATGCTTCTGACCATGCCTTAACCACGGTGTAGTCAATCCAGACAACTGGTGCAGGTGGGACTATATGCAGAGGGTAGCATTGGGTCATACAATACAATAACCCATCTAGCACTAGTGAACTCAGTTATCACTTGGCACTCATCATAGCCTCTCAAAGTCAAAATTAGTTGGTCAGTAGAACGGAGGTCCATGCCTCTGTGTAAATAAAGTTGAAAACCAAGTGTGACTAAAGAGACACTGCACAGAGTGTAAAATGTCTCTTCAGCAGAAGCATGAGGATTCAGTAATAAAATCTCCTCATCAGAGGAGGATGAGGAAGAATGTTAAAAGAACAATCATCTTGTTCAGATGGAACTTGTAGGAAGCTGGCTCTGTATGTACTATACCAAAATGAGGTATAGTGTGCACAGAGTCCAGTGGAACCCCAAAGGAAGGCAGAGGTAAAAGTAGAAAGCACCTTACTCTCCAGTAAGGCTTTATCAGAAAGTAGTGTTAAGCATTTGTTGTACACACTCAATCAGCAAATGATTGCACACACTCAAAGACTGAACTCAGACCAATTTGCTTTGTATAAAAATATTATTTAGATATATTTATTTCTTAGAACGAAGCAAGCCTGGCACAGGTAAGTGGTGTATACTTTGCAGTAACAATACAGTTTGAATTGCAGTTGTGTATATATAGTTTGGCTACAGTAGAATTACTGGAAATGCAATACCTTAAAATATTTTACATATACTTTATAATGACTTTTCGATAGCAGGTCATGTATATCACTTTGCAGATTACTTTTCTTACACAGTGTAGTATACCTGGATACTGCTCTGGGACATTTAATGTAAACAGGTAAATGTGTTTTGATTATTTGTACACAGTTGTATAGACTTATACCTTTTCCCAACTCCACACTTAAAAACATTTTCATAGAAAGCAGTCAATGTTATCCTATGGGAGGAAATAGTTATTGGTTAACAGGTAAGTACTTTGTTGTGGGAGTTGGTTTACTGGGGTTAGACTCAGGGGTCTCCCAGGATCGAGGATGCACTCTCAAAGCACCCTCAGGGCAAAACGGCTGCTGGGTGCAGAGTGCTGAGGCCCAGTGTTATCCAATGGAGGATATGGGGCCTCCGGTTGGTGGCTGCTCAAGAGCAGGCCACAAGGTTGTGGAGCAAAACTCCTGGACTTTAGCTCAGGGCAAATGGGGGTTCAAGTTAGCACCAAGGTACACCCTCAGCGGCATTAGGGCGGCAGGGTGCAGGGTACTGTTTTGGCTTTGAGTGCCCTGTTACTTTCAATCAGGATTCTCCAGTTTGCAAACACACTGCAGGCTCGGGGCCGAAGGTCTTCTGGGAGCGACCACCATTGGAGAGGTAAGTTGGGATACTGGAGGTTGGCTAGACACCGTCAGAAGGGACGCCCAAGGTCGTGGGGCGTTGGGTGCAGGGGTGTCTTTTAGGGTCGGATCTTCTTACCAGCTCCTGGTCTCGGTTGGGGGAATCCCCAGATTGAGGTTGCAGGCATCGGCTGGAGGCTTGAGGCAGGTCAGGGATCACTGGATATCGGGTCAGGATCACCGGGGAGACCTCCTTGTAGTGTTGGGCCACTCGAACTTAGGCCGTGGGCGACAGGTGTAGAGCGGTGCAGACTTGCGGATTTTTGCCGGAGCTGGAGTCTGTTGGTGCACAAATCTGGTGTTCAAGGGAGACAACGTATTTTCCTTGGAAGGCAGGGCAGGTCCTCTGTGTGTTTGAGGTTGCTGGCTGCAGGACACACCGGAGTTTCGCTTCTACAGGTTCGAGGGGGGGACAGGCCAGTAGGGCTGGGGCCATGTCAGTAGGCGTCCTCTTCTTAGCTTCGGCACGGCTGTTCGGTGCTTCTTCGTTTAGTCGTTTCTTTTCTGAGGAGGCAAGGTTCAGGGGTGCCCCTAAATACTAGATTTAGGGGCATCACAGGTACGTAAAAGGTTGGGACCAATGGGTCCCTTCCCTGGGGTAGGAACACCCCATATTATGCCACCCTCCAGTGGGAGGGGGGCATATGCCTCACTGGTTGGCTGGGTCCCACCATCTGCAAGATGGCGGGTACTCAGAGTTGTGCTTCACCTCACCTCCCCCACCTGAGGGGTGGGGTTGGCAAAGGTGGGCACACCTTCCTTCCTCATTTGGTTTACCCGTTGGTTCTCCCGCCCAAAGTGGGGGTCAGAACCGGTGGGGACCAGTTGCTGGAACCAGCTAAGGGCCTGGGGAAGCTCACAAAGACGGCAAGCCTTTGAAGCTTCTCCTTCTTGGACCCTGCCCATCCTGGGGAAGGAGGCTTGGCACCTCGTCCCAGGATGTGCATTGTTTCAGACCCCTGAGAGCAGCAGGCTTTTTACCAAGGGGTCCAGAAACGTCTGGTGGGGTAGCTGGGGAGCAGCCACTTAGCCTGGACACTAGTGTTAGGTAATTTTTCAGAGGGCAGCTCTAAGATGCCCTCTGTGTGAATTTTCCATTAAATCTCACACTGGCATCAGTGTGGGTTTAATGTGCTGAGAAGTTTGATACCAAAATTCTCAGTTTTCAGTAAAGTACTTATGGTACTGTGGAGTTCGTAGTGACAAACTCTCAGCACCATATACTCTTAATGGCAGTACTTCACTTACAATGTCTAAGAATTGGCTTAACACTGCAGGGGTACAAGGCTCATGTCAAAATATCACAGAGGAATACCAGCTGCCTACAACATAGGGATATATACAAGCCCAACACTGGGTCTGTATTAGATAAATAACCACAGGCCGTAACTGGCACAAGAAGGCAGAAGGACGTGAGAGAAATAATTTTCAAAATCAGTTTATTTAAACATAAAGATTCAGGATAGTAGTCTTTTCAAACAAGGGAGAAAATGATGAATTCCATGGTACAAATATGTGTAAGTCCCACACAACACACAATCATACACACTTTCATTCACGCAGCATACTCATTTGTTCAACATAAACATATTTACACTAAACCAAATCAATTTATAAATAGATTTAAAATCATTGACATTAGAACGTGAACAATTTCACAAAATGAAGGTTCCAGAGGGCTCTTGCTCTTCCAGTTCTAATGGACAGACGGAGTCTTCAGGAAGGCACAGAGTAATGAAAGCCAACGCACGTTTCGGTGTTAGGCCCACGAGGGGCTACACCTTCATCAGGGCAAAGGAGATGGTAAGTGTGTGGGACACACAATGAAACCTGCAGTTCAGTCAAAAGATAATACAAAAGGACGGTAAGAGACTTAACATACGTCTACGATTAATCTCTGATTTAATACATTCTAATTAGGTACATTCCAGTTTAACGTCCATCAATACCATCAAACAAAGATAATGGACGAAAGGTCCAGCATACTATGTTAGAGGAATCAGGGATACGTGTCAGTTAGGCCAGGGTTCAAATGCAGATGAACAGATAGTCACAAAATCATTCAATTAAATTAAATAGAGCCGAGGTGCACCAAGAAAGAACTTCTCAGATAAGGTCAGTGTTCAAAACACAGAAGGACATAACCCGTGTTCGAGGAAGATAAGAATATCACAAAAGTGCAAAAGATAGTAAGAAGGATCCCAAGGTTAAGGGGAGCAGAAAAACAATAAAGAATAGGTAACAGCAATTATTTAGGAAAAGAAATCAGTACCTTAAGTTCAAAATGATAACTAATGGCGGCCCTCTGTAGGAAGGATGGTGGTAATTCAGAGCTTAAAAGAGCTCGAATAAGCGATTCTATAATGGAGAGATATACAAGAATGGAGTGGGATTTAGAAATAAATCAAGGCGAGCCTAGGTTTAAGGTCAGCGTGGCTCTTAAAAACAATAAGGCTTACCCAAGAGATAAGATGAACAATAAACTCCGGGTATATGGGATTTATGGCAGCATAACAGCCAGAATCCACCGTGATGAGCCCAACACGGTAAATTTAAGTTCCTCAGTCAATATAGGGTGCGCTTAGCGGAGGAGCAGGACAGGGGAAACGATGAATTCCTAAAAAAAGGGCGAGTAACAATGAAGAAAAAATGTTGCAAAGATAACTAGGAAAAACAACTATATAAAAGACAGCATGGACCAGATAGCGGGTTCTGTCAATGTTATACGTAATTAGGGGGGCACTCATAGGTGAACTAGCAGGTGCTAGGGAAAACCAAAACAAATTGAACCCAGATGTCAAGCTACAAATCCCGGGGCAAGAATAGCTTACATATGTATTTCTTTAGGGAAAAGCCAAATTATTGCGTTTCATGGGAAAAACTAGGAAAGATAAGACCAGAAGAAAATAATCACAAAGCATGCTCCAAGGGGCGCACAAGGAAGATCTTACCTAAATCATTTGGTCAGGATGGAAGGAGCTAACTGATAGTGAGCTTCTCCGAGGGGCAAGAGTGTTTCCGGGATAGTATCTCCGAGCGTCGATACTAAGATACTGTTCAAAAGAGGTAGAGCGGTAGAGAGTCACTTAAGGGCAAACTTAAATCAAAAAAATAAACATTAAACTAGGCCCAGAGAATTGTATGGATTCAAAATAAGGCGGTAGTATTGAACCAGCACGAGTGGCGAAGGGCACAATCAAAACAATATAAGTAGGGCAATGAGGAATATCATAACAGTGCTATGTAACATAAATGGATAGAAAGAAATATATATAAAAGGCTGGCGGTTGATAGTGCCTCACTGTAATAAGGTCTAAAGGATGGGCAAACACTAAATAGGTGCATGTGGATAAATGAAAGCGAGTCTGTCAATAGCAAGAAAACATCATGGCTATGCAGGTTTAATTTAAAGCCCAAGCCGTAAAACGGCAATAGAAAATAGGGCGAGACCAGTAACACCAAATAAGGCAGCTATAAACAGGGGTCCAGAGGGCAGATGCTGGTATCCTTACCGTAGGAGGTTAGGCCGCCAAGAAGGAGATGATCCGATGATAGGGTCCGAGTAGGGACGCAGCGGTATCAGAAAGAGTTTCTTCAAAGGCCCGAATTTAAATACTGGGACCGTTCAGGGGAATCGGTTGATAGAAAGCCTCGCGCGAACAACAGCGGGCTCCAAAGATAGAGGAAGGACTTCAGCCATGTCGGTGCTTAGAGACAAAACACAGCAGCCATTTTGGAACTGGGCGCAAGGAGGGAACACAACGAGGTCACAAGATAGAGGAAGGACTTAGGCCAAGTCGATACATGGAGACAAAACAAAGTAGCCACCTGGGGACTGGACGCATAGAGGGAGGAATACCAAAGCGGCGATGAGAGGGAGGTTCTGTGCTACATCAGAGTGCACAGAAAGGGGGAGAAACAGAGAAAGAAAATACACGGGGTGTGACATGCTACATTACTTAATAAGGAAATCAATGTTCATAATCTGGAAAAACAAACGAATAGCAGGGATCAGATCACGTAATAGCGTTTTCCCAGGGGCAGATTTCATTGAGGCCCTGGGCAACTACATTCAAAAAGTATATCTAAAAAACCTCCCTCTTCTTTCGGATGATGGTGGGATCCTTGCCCATAGGGGTATGTATTTTTTCCACAATAGACCATTTGAGGTCTTGCTCAGTGTGACCGTACTCAATCCAGTGGAAGACCAGTGGGGCGCCGAGTTTCTTAATACGAATATTCGATTTGTGTTCGCCCATTCTAAGTCTACATTCCCTGCCGGTTTCGCCGATATAGGCCAAATAACAGGGACATAAAATTACATAGATGATGTTGGATGTGCGGCAATTAGTCATTTCAGTCAAGTTGATAGTACGTTTGTTAATGTTGATAGTTTGCCTAACAAGGGCGTTGGGGCAGACTTGACAGGAGCCACATCGGTGGTTGCCTGTGATAGGAGGAAGGCCCGTAATGGAGATTTGGCGGGGGAAGGGGGATCTGATATTTTTCCTCGGACCAAGAAGTTCCTAAGATTTTTGTTCCTCCTAAAGGCGAAAAGTGGTTTAGGTAGTGTGTTGTCATCATCCATGTTTAAGAGGTACCAGAGAGAATTGATGGTCTGCCGTATTTTGTGGTTGATACTTGAGTGTTTCGTTACACAGACCAAGCGATCCAAAGGTTTTTCTTCCTTTTGTTGGAACATAGACTCACGGTGTAGTATCTAGCTCTTTTGAATGAGTTTTTTACCAATTTAGGGGGGAAGCCCCTATTTAGGAGTTTGATTCCTCACCACTGGAATAGTGCACTCAGCTAGAGGGCTGGCTGATCTATGCCAGGGCAGTGGGTTGTAGGCATGGCAAACAGGGATGTGTGCCATGTCGACTCTTCCCTTTGTTCTGCACCAAAACACGCAGCCTGCAAAGGCAGTGTGTGAGTGTAAAGGTACAGAGCCTCCAAGGGTGGCACAATAAGTGCTGCAGCCCTTAGATGCCTTCCCTGGTCACAGTGTCCTGGGTACCTGTGGTACCATTTACCAGGGGCTGACCTGTGGCCAGAGAGTGCCAATTGGGTTTGGTCCTTAATGCAGTTTTAGTAAAAGAACATAGGCCCTGGGTACCCAATTGGCAGGAACCCAATGCACACACAGTCCAAGTACATCAGCAGTTAAGCAAACCGTGGGGGCAAACATGCAGGAAGAGGGCACTTTATCACACAACCCCCTCCCCCCCCAAACGAAAGAGGTTGAGCCTAACCTTTCCCTAGAGTCTTCATCGTCTAAGTTGAAGAACCTGGAAAGTCCGTCTGCATTGGCATGGGCAGTCCCAAGTCTGTGTTCCACCATAGAGTCCATTCCCTGTAGGGAGATGGACTACCTCAACAGTTTAGGATTTTTACCTTCCCTCTGCATTAGCCACTTGAGAGGTTTGTGATTAGCTCGAACTAGGAATTGAGTACCAAACAAGTATGGTCGCACCTTCCTCAGGGACCAAACCACAGCAAAGGCCTCCCTCTCAATGGCACTCCAACGCTGCTCCCCGGGGAGAAGCCTTCTACTTATAAAAGCAACAGGTTGGTTGTGGCCTTCATCATTGGCCTGAGATAGGACCGCCTCTATCCCTAGCTCAGAGGCATCAGTATGCACAATGAACTGCTTGGTATAGTCTGGAGCTTTGAGAATTGGTGCTGAGCACATTTCCTTTTTCAGGGTGTCAAAAGCCTTTTGGCAGCTAACTGTCCAGTTTACCTTTTTGGACATCTTCTTGGAGGTATGTTCTGTGAGGGGAGTCACAATGGACCCATATCCATTTTCAAACCTCCTGTAGTACCCAGTCAAGCAAAGTAATGCCCTAACTTAGGTCTGGGTTGTTGGAGCTGCCCAGTTCAGGATGGCCTGGATCCTGGGCTGTAAGGGTTGCACTTGGCCTCCACCAACAAGGTGGCCCAAGTACGCCACAGTTCCCTGCCCTATCTAGCATTTGGATGCCTTAATAGTTAGGCCTGCAGTTTGCAAGGCTTTTCAGACCTTCCCCAGGTGGGTCAGGTGATCCTTCCAGGTGGAGCTAAAGACAGCAATACCATCTAGATATGCTGCTCTAAAGGACTCCAATCCAGCAAGGATTTGATTCACCAACCTTTGGAAGGTGGCAGGGGCATTATTTAAACCAAAAGGCATAACAGTGAACTGATAATGCCCATCAGGTGTGGAGAATGCTGTCTTTTCTTGTGCTCCTGGTGCCATGCCAATCTGACAATACCCTGCAGTTAAGTTCAAAGGTACTTAGAAATTTGGCTGCATCCAATTTGTCTATCAACTCATCTACTCTTGGGATAGGGTGAGAATCTGTCTTGGTGACAGAGTTGAGCCCAGGATAGTCCACACAGATCATCATTTCTCTCTTTCCACCCTGGGGATGAGGTTTGGGGAGCAGAACCACTGAGCTGGCCCAGGTGCTATCAGAGGGTTCAATAACCCCTAGCTCCAGTATCTTGCTGAGTTCAGCTCTGATGCTTTCCTTGACTTGATCAGACTGTCAATAGATTTTGTTCTTGACAGGTGCACTGTCACCAGTGTCCACATCATGGGTACACCAGTTTGTCTGACCAGAGGTCAATGAAAAGAGCTTAGCATACTGCTGCAAGACTTGCTTGCAATCAGTCTGCTGTTGGGCAGTGAGGGTGTCTGAAAAGACAACTCCATCCACTGACCCATCTTTGGGGCTGTATGAGAAGAGATCAGGGAGAGGTTCACTCACTGTCTCCTGTTCCTCATCAGTCACCATCAGCATGGTAATGTCAGCCCTGTCATGGAAATGCTTAAGGCCGTTCTCATTGATCACCCTTTTGGGTGTCCTGCTTGTGCCCAGGTCAACCAAGTAGGTGACCTCACTTTTCTAAGATGGGGTAAGGGCTTCTCCATCTGTCCTGGATAGCCCTTGGTGCCACTGGTTCCCAAACCCACACCTTTTGCCCGGGTTGAAATTCTACCAGTGCAGCTTTTTGGACATACCAGTGCTTCTGAAGCTCCTGGCTGGCCTCAAGATTTTTTGAAGTTTTTTCCATGTACTCTGCCATTCTGGACCTTAGGCCTAGGACATAGTCCATAATGTCTTGTTTTGGTTCTTGGAGAGGCTTCTTACAACCCTCTTTTACAAGACAGAGTAGTTCCCTAACAGGATGGCCAAACAGAAGTTCAAAAGAGGAAAACCCTACTCCCTTCTGAAGCACCTCTCTGTAGGCGAAAAGAAAGCATGGTAAGAGGACATCCCATCTCCTTTTGAGTTTTTCAGGGAGCCCCATAATCATGCCTTTCAATGTCTTGTTAAACTTCTCAACAAGACGATTGGTTTGTGGGTGATAGGGTGTAGTAAACGTGTACTGCACTCCACACTCTTTCCACATGTGTTTTAGGTAAGCAGACATGAAGTTTGACTCTGTCTGAAACCACCTCCTTAGGAAACCCTACCCTGGTGAAGACACCAATGAGTGCCTTTGCTACCGCAGGAGCTGTACTAGTCCTACCGGGAATTGGCTTAGGTTACCTAGTGGCATGATCCCCTACCACTAGTATGAATTTGTTTCTTGATGCTGTGGGAGGTTCAAGTGGACGCCACTATGTCCACACCTATCCTTTCAAAGGGAACCCCAACCACTGGTAGTGGAATCAAGGGGGCCTTTGGGTGTCCACCTGTTTTGCCACTGGCTTGCCAGGTGACACAGGAGCTGACAAACTGTTACTTTCTGAGACATCTGGGGCCAGTAGAAGTGGCTAACTAGCCTTTCCCAGGTTTTAGTTCGGCCCAGACGTCCAGCAGGAGGGATGTCATGAGCTAAAGTTATTAGGAACTCCCTGTACTTCTGAGGCACTACCACTCTCCGAGTGGCTCCAGGGTTGGGATCTCTGGCCTCAGTGTACAGTAGCCCCACCTCCCAATAAACTCTGTGGGTACCTCTGACATCTCCCTTTTCCTGGGTAGCAGCTTGCTGCCTCTGGTTTTCAAGAGTTGGACAGTCCTGCTGTCCAAGGCACAGCTCTTCCCTACAGGGTCCCCCTGGGCCTAAGAGTTCAACCTGGTAAGGGTCAAGCTCCATGGGCTCATTTCCCTCTGGGGTGTCCCAAGTCCTCTGCCTGAGGAGAGGGGTCCTGATCCTTTTGCTGTACAGAAACTGGGTTCCCAGTCTTCTTACCTTTTCTCTTAGAAGGTTGGGCCATACTTTCAGGCTGCAACACTTCTTTTTCACCCTGCTTTTGGCTCTGTGCTCTTGTTTTCACAAACACAATCTTGGGGATGTCCAGCTTTGCTGCATGGGTTTTTAATTCTACCTGAGCCCATGCTGAGGTTTCCAGGTCACTACCAAGCAGACATGCAGCTGGAAGCTTTGGAGAGACCACTACCTCTTTCAGGCCAGCAACCCCCACCTCCCAAGTCTAATGTCAACATAGCCATTGCATGGTTAGTGGTAACACTGTCAGCATTGGTGACTGGGTACGTTTTCCAAATCAGGTATTGCTCTGGGGAAACCAGTGTATCTCTCACTAAAGTGTTACTGGCACCTGTATCTCTCGGCTTCTATTCTAGTCCGATTGATCCAAGGGTATTGCAGGTACTTCTTTAAGTTTGGTGGCCACAGCTAAAGTGGCAAACTCAACTTCCCCTTCTGTGACTAGAACTGCTTCAGTGTGCAACCCGATTTGCTCTTGGCACATTGCTGATCTCATCTGGAGTATCTGTAGGAGGACTAGGGGGCTTCTTGTTAGGACAAGTAGCATCTCCAGTTAAGTGTCTCAACTTCTTACAGTTGTTACACCAGGCTTTTGCGGGATCAAAGTTCTTTCCCCTGTACCTATTATTGGACTGGGAAGAGTTTTGGGTCCCACCCTGGGAAGTTTTTGTAACCCCTTTCTTTTAGTCACCCCCAGTGGTTGTTTTGGTCACCCTTGTCTTGACCCAGTGGTCTGCCTTCTTACCCAATTCTTGGGAAGAAATTAGACCTAGGTCTACCAAATGCTGATGTAACTTTTCATTAGTGCAATTACTTAAAATATGTTCTTTCATAAACAAATTGTAAAGTCAATTGAAATCATGCGCATTGTGTCCAGTTAACCAACCATCGAGTGTCTTAACTGAGTAGTCGATGAAGTCAATCCAGGATTGGTTTTGGGTTTTGTTAGCCCCCTGAATATAATTCTGTATTCCTCAGTTGTGAGTCTAAAGCCCTCAATCAGAGTTCTCTTCATGAGGTCATAAGACCCAACATCTGCCCCTGTAAGGGTCAGGAGTTTGTCCCTGCAGTTACCAGAGAACAGTTCCCAAAGGAGCGCCCCCAGTGTGACTTCTTCACTTTTCTCATTTCACAGGCCCTCTCAAAGGTTGTTAACCATTTTGTGATATCATCACTCTCTTCATATGTAGGGACAATCCCTTTGGGGATTTTAGGTTAATAAGATTGCTCTTTATCCTTCAGTACATTGCTGCCACCACTGATGGGTGCTAGGCCCATATCTGCTCTCGCTCTCGCTCTCTCGCCAGGAGTCTGGTCTCTAGATCCATTCTTTTGGTTAACCTTGCTAGCAGGTTATCCTCCTCATTGAGGCTGTTCTCAATGTCCTCAGTACACCTGTGTGGACTCTAGGTACTGAGAGTTTTATTCATGGAGTCAGGGCCACTGAGGCCCTTCTCTTCCAGTGAAGTGGGGGATGTTAGATGGTCTTCTCATACCCTCTATCTTCTTCCACATCTGAGAGGTCTTCATCATTCTCAGAGGGATGGTCCTTAGCATACCCAGCCAACAGCTCCTGGAGCATTTGTTTGGTGGGATGGGAACCCATGGTTTTTAATTTTGCATAGGGATCTTAACTCCTTGAAAGATAAGTGGAGGTAAGGGGTGAGGCAGAGCTTCTCAACCTGGTCCTTTATGCCATTGTGGTTATCTTCACTAACAGCTGGGTTCTTGTTAAGAGACATTTTAAAAAAAGACTTCTAACCCCTCGTTCCTAGCTAAAGTGAACTTTTATTTTTCTAAAATTCTAAAGGGACTTAACTAAGGCCCTAACAAGACTTTTAGTAAATTGGAAAAATCTGTCAATTGAATAATTTGAATTCTAAAGACAATTTAAGAGATCTGTTGTGTGATCAGTTGATAACCAAGTTAGTCCAACAAATGAAATTTGTATATCCCACCGCTGATCCACCAAGGTAGTAAGCTGGCTCTGTATATACTATACCAACATGTGGTATAGCATGTACAGACTCCAGTGGAACCCCAAAGGTAGGCAGAGGTAAAAGTGGATAGCACCTTATTCTCTATTTGTGGTAGTGTGGGTGAGTAGTAAGGCTTTATCGGAGGGTAGTGTTAAGCATTTGTTGTTCACACTCAATCTGCAAATGATTGCACACACTCAAAGATTGAACTCAATTTGCTTTGTATAAAAATATTATTTAGATATATTTATTTCTTAGAACCAAGCAAGCCTGGCACAGGTAATTTATGTATACTTTTCAGTAACAACACAGTTTGAATTGCATTTGTAAATATACTTTGGTTTTGTTACAGTAGAATTACTGGAAATGCAATACCTTAAAATATTGTACATATACTTGATAATTACTTTTCAATAGCAGGTCATATATATTACTTTGCAGATTACTTTTTTTACACAGTGTAGTATACCTAGATACTGCACTGGGACATTTCCTGTAAACAGGTAAGTAAATGCGTTTTGGATATTTGTACACAGTTGTATACTTTTATAGATTTTCCAACTCCACACTTAGAAACTTTTTCCTAGAAAACAGTCATTGTTATCCTATGGGAGGAAATAGAGTTATCGGTTAACAGGTAAGTACTTTGTTGTGGGAGTTGGTTTTCTGGGCTTAGACTCAGGGGTCTCCCAGGGTCGAGGATGCGCTCTCAAAGCACCATCAGCGGCACTAGGGCGGCCGGGTGCAAAGAGCTGAGGCCCAATGTTAGTTATCCAATGGGGGATAGGGGGCCTCTGGTTGGTGGCTGCTCAAGAGCAGGCCACAAGGTTGTGGGAGCAAAGCTCCTGGACTTAAGCTCAGGGCAAATAGGGGGTTCAAGTTAGCACCAAAGGTACACCCTCAGCGGCACTAGGGCGGCCGGGTGCAGGGTGCTGTTTTGGCGTTGGGTGCCCTGTTACTTTCAATGGGGATTCTCCGGTTTGCAAACACACTGCAGGCTCGGGGATGATGGTCTTCTGGGAGCGACCACCACTTGGAGAGATAAGTTGGGATGCCAGAGGTTGGCTGGACATCGTCGGTTGGGCCACCCAATGCCATGGGACGTCGGGCGCAGAGGTGTCTTTTAGGGTTGGATCTTGCCAGCTCCTGGTCGCGGTTGGGGGGACCCTCCGGATTGAGGCTGCAGGTGTCGGCTGGAGTCTTGAGGCAGGTCAGGGATCACTGGATCTCGGGTCAGGATCGCTGGGGAGACCTCCTTGTGTGTTGGGCCACTTGAACTCGGGCCGTGGGCGACGGGTGCAAAGTGGTGCAGACTCACTGATTGTCCTGGAGCTGGAGTCTGTTGGTGAACAAATCTGGTGTTCACGGGAGACAGTCTTTTCCTTGGAAGGCAGGGCAGGTGTTCGGAGTTCTTGAGGTTGCTGGCAGCAGGACACACTGGAGTTTCGCTTCTGCAGGTCTGAGGTGGGGACAGGCCGGTAGGGCTGGGGCCAAGTCAGTAGGGCTGGGGCCAAGTCAGTAGGCGTCCTCCTCTTCTTAGCTTCGGCACGGCTGTTCGGTCCTTCTTCTTTTAGTTATTTCTTATCTGAGGAGGCACGGTTCAGGGATTTAGGGGCATTACAGGTAAGTAAAAGGTTGTGACCGATGGGTTCCTTCCCTGGGGTGGGTACACCCCCTATTATGCCACCCTCCAGTGGTAGGGGGGCAAATGCCTCACTCTGGTTGGCTGGGTCCCCCATCTGCAAGATGGCGGGGACTGAGATCCATGCTTCACCTCGCCTCCCCCACTTCTGGGGTGGGGTTGGCAAAGGTGGGCACACCTCCCTTTCTCACTTGGTTTTCCTGCGGGTACTCCTGCCCAAAGTGGGGGTCAGAACCAGTGGGGACCAGCTTGGCACCTCGTCCCAGGATGTGCATTGTTTCAGGCTCCCGAGAGCAGCAGGCTCTCGACCCAGAGGTCCAGAAACATGTCTGATGGTAGCAGCTGGGGAGCAGCCACTCAGCCTGGACACTAGTGTTAGGTCATTTTTCAGGGGGCATCTTACCTCTGTGTGCATTTTTCATTAAATACACTGGCATCAGTGTGGGTTTAATGTGCTGAGAAGTTTTATACCAAACTTCTCCGTTTTTAGTAAAGCCATTATGGTACTGTGGAGTTCGTAATGACAAACTCCCAGCACCATATACTCTTAATGGCATTTATATCATATCCACTAAGTTCTGGTCTGTATATATATTTCTTAATTAGCTTGTCAAAGTTCTCAAATCAGTTTTGACTTTATCATCTACAGTTTGAAAGGCTCTTTTTTCAACTGAGGCAGAATACCGACTGACAGTGATTGTTATCTTGATTACATAAGTAAGGTAGTAATTCATAACTTGGTAAGAGTTGTTCAGTTAACACAGATCCATTTATCTATGTTTTCTATACCCATCCTGTGCAATAAATGCTCCATGTCACTATGTGCCAAGGTAAAAAATCTTCCATATCAAAACAGTATAAAGATTAGGTGGTTCCCTGGACTTCCAGATAGGTTTAGGTTTAGGGATTTATAGAGCGCATGGCTACCCTAAGACATCCCAGCGCTAGTGTGAAACAAGACAGGGAGAAATTCAGCACATTGGCTTAGGGGAACAGCTTTTTAAAGGTTGTTTCGTTCTCGATCATTCGCAGCTCTGGGTCTATACTGTTCCACAGCTTGGGAGCCAGGTATTTAAATGACCTTCCACCCCTGGCATAGAGTTGTCAGCAGAAAATGTGATCCTGATCTGAGATGGCGACGTGGTAAGTACTGGGAGATCAATCTCATACCAGCCCAGAGCCTTTCCTGTGCATAGCTCTGTGGGCCAAACAGAGGGACTTTAATTTGATCCTGGCCTGTACCGGAAGTCAGTGTAGCTCCCTAAGGGAAGCTCTTACTGACTGATGCCTGGCTATCTTCAGAAGCAGTTGGGTTGCTGCATTCTGTACTACTTGTAGTCTATCTGTAACCTATTTGGGGGATCCCAGGTATAAGGAGCTACCGTAGTCAAGCCTTGAACCACTGTCTTCCTGAGTTTTCTGGGAGCAGGCTCAATATTTTCCTGATTATTTGGAGCATCCCAAAACAGGTGTTAACCCGTTTTTTTGCTTGGATCTCCATCGTTAGGTTCTGGTCCAGCCACATCCCAAGATTTTTAATGGGGGTTTTAGGGGGGTGGGGGGGCACCCCATTTTGCTGGCCAGGGGATCTCCGAGCGTGGGCTGAAATTGCTGTCCAGGATCATAAGCTCGGTTTTAGGTATGGTTCCCTGGACCTCCAGATATCATTTGAACTCCGTAGTGTAACTGGAAAAATGGGGTCCCCTCTCAGAATGTGTAAAACAGCCCCTCGATCTCCCATATCTCTCAGATATTCGTAAACATTGGGCTCAGTGGGGCCATCTTGAAGTATGGGGATCCCCTTGCGCTGCAGAGGCGTGCATTATAGTCGCGTTTGAAAATCATATCAGTCTAATTCACACTAGAGCACATCGGTAACTTGGGATTGTAGTAGTTAGCTCTGATGTAAGAACTGCTTCACAAATGCAGCTCACCTCAACATTTGACAATTGCGACAAAATGCTAAAGGGCTTGATAATACTTAGTCAAAAACTTCAAGTACTGGGATGATTCTACAAGCAACATACCCAGAGCCCAGCTGATGCTCACCATCAAACATTGATCTTACAGCGAAAGGTATATAAGTATGGAGACAAGTGACTGGCAACATTTTGGTTGTTTGAATAGAAGGAATGTGCAATCTAGTTGTGTTGGAAAGGTTGTAGATGGCCTGTGGATGTTTACAAAAGACAACATGGTCTTAGCAAAAACTTTATTGACCTCTATGAAGAACTACAAAAGTATGTTGTCAACAGGTATATGAGGAGCTAAGCAGATTGGTGTTCAATACTGCCTGTTGAAATTAACAATGCACTGGAGTCTTATGGTACATATGAAATAAAATCAGGCAATCTGGCAGTGTCAGAAGGGCTGGTCTAACAGACAGTAAGGGAGCCAGTTTTGTGGACAAGTGGGGTTTGTGGTTGTATTAGACTTGTTTATTGAACAACTTTTATAATGACTAGGATACAGCAGGCAGCACAGTGCAAGTGATGGTATGTAACTATGGGCAATCAAAATAGTTGTGGGCCAGGCAACAAAAATGGAAGAAGCTGCATCTTGTCATATCAGGTGTACCATTGCAGTTGGTGGAGCTGTAGTTTGAAAATAAATTAAATGCCACCCAGTCCACCATAACTGCACCTACCACATGCATAACTTCCCCAAGTTCCACAATCTCTAACTTTACCCCACCCCAGGTCATACCAGGCACTGAATGCACCAGTCAATGCCCATTCTCACCTTACCTGCCAGCAGCAGCCAGTTGGTTGTGTGGAGATGTCAGTGAATAAACAGGCCCCTGGCATAGAGTTGTCAGTGGAGAATTGTCTTTAGCCTAGAAGATTGTGGAGAAATGTTGTGCCAGGCAAACCAAGAGAAGTGCAAGTTGACAAGTCTGTATGGGTTTACTTGATCACTACTTGATCACTAATATCAATCAATTAATCAAATCAAATGTATTTGGTTTCAGAAATATAAAACCGTAAAAGTTAACGCCACAAAATTACCATAAAATCAACACAATTCATCACAGTTAAAATACATTCCACAGCAAACCATAAAAGTCATGAGATAAAGTGCAAAATACAAGTACCAACAATCATGATTCATGCGTTAATAACCCACCAACAAAATTGATAGCTGTATATACCTTAAAAAGGGACTTAAACCATGGCCCTTATTAATGAGTAGTCAAGACAAGCCCTAGACTTCACCGCAGATTTCAAGTAGCCAGGAACAAAAAAAAAATACAATCGTCATTCAACAGTTGTAAATATAGGAAAGCTGGGCGAGCCAGTTTAAAATTCATCCTCTAAAATCGGCACAAGAAAAGACTTCCTGGGAACCTCATAACATTTACAAAATAATATAAAGTGTAGCAGATCCTGTGGAGACTCTCTGTCGCAGCCACAGGGTGCTAACAACTGCCCTCTACTGCTCCCCCTTGGGATGGCAAGCAGGAGGTGAAAGAGGTCCAGGCGAAACCTGGTGAATAAAAAGTGTTCATAAATTGTTAATAACCCCAGGAGGTAAGGCTCTGCAAGTGATGTCTTTAGCAATAAAAATTTACGGACACTTGGTGTGCGTAGTTCCAGCTCTTCCCTCTCCAATTTCCTTAAACTGCCAAAGGACTCCCTTGTTATCCCCACGTCCTCTTTAGTTATTGATTCGGGATTGGTATACAGTTCAACTCGTCCTAACCTTTCAAAACTACACTTGATATATCTGAGCCGTGGTATACTGAGCGCGTGATCAAGAGTCATGCACTCTTTTAAGATCGACTGGCTCAATGATAATCCCTCGCTCGAACCAGATTTTTAACCAGAAAATTAGGGGACGAAGTGCCAAGATATCACTTAAATAAGGCACCCCTAGTTCTTTGTGTACCACCAGGTTAGATAGGCCATGGGAAACGCCCAGCAATCGCTTCAAACAGCTGTTCTCAGTTACCTGAAGATCCTCTGTGGTGACATGCCCCCATATTTCACTTCCATAGAAGGCCATCGCTACACTCTTAGCTTGGTAAATCTTCAACAGTGCAGCTATTTGTCTGTTTCCTAGCTTGGATGTGAAGTTAAAAATGGCCGCATTCACCCGCACCAGGTCCCCCTTCTTTCTTTGTTTAAGTGGGCCCCATTTCATATGGGCATCTAATACAACCCCCAAATATGAAAAAACGTCTGTGCGGGGTACCTTGGCCAAACCTACCCTGAATTGGAACAATTTATTTGGACGTGTCTCCACTTGCATGACATAGGACTTTGAGTCATTTATGGATAAGCCCCCTTCCGCCATAAAGGCGGAGAAGGCATAAAGCAGGGTTTGTAGCCCCTTGGCAGTCCTAGATATAAGGACTGCATCGTCCGCATAAAGTAGTACAGGGAGACCACGTTGGCCTCCGTACGGATAGTCCACCCCTGTTTCTAGAAGGGCTTTACCTAGATCATTCATCTAAAGATTGAATGAAAAGGGGGCCACGATGCACCCTGGCGTACACCCCTTTTTATATAAAAATTCCGTGAAACACGTAGGTCCTGCGAAAATCTAATGTTGGCCTTAGTTGCACGGTGGAGATCTTCCAGGAAGAGGACGATGTTGCGGTCTACCCCTATGTCTTTCATGGACTGCCACAGTTTGGTCCTATTTACACGATCAAACGCGGAGAATAGGTCCATGAAAGCTAGATAAATGGTGCCGAAGCGTGCAACCGTGTATTTACTGAGAATCATTGTATGGTTGAGGCACTGAGCCACCATGGATCGGCCTGGGAGAAACTCATACTGTACGTTAGATAATATCATGTTCCTCGGTCCAGCTGTTCAACCTATCTAAAAGCACGCCGCCTACCACCGTGACAACTGAATTCAATAACGAAATTGGTCGGTAGCAGTGTGTACTATCCTGGTCGCCCTTTTTAAAAACTGTTACGATGGTCGATGTAGCCCAAGACTCAGGGCATCCGGTCTTTGCCGCCACGTTAAATACGGTAACAAGTATAGGGGCCCAGAAAGAGGGGTCAGATTTAAAGAGGTCCAGGGGAAAGCCATCAGGTCCTGGGGGCCTTATTTCTTGTAAGCCCGGCAATTCCCCCCTCAACTTCTCCCACCTCGAAGGACAATGCGGGGTAGCTTCCTCGTGACCTGACTGGTAAATCAGCTCGGGCAGGCTTACGAACATGGTTTTAAAGTGGAGCACCAAATCGTCCTCGTGATGTGTGCGCCTAATGCATTGCTTTCTACGTGCTCTAAAAAGGGGCTGTTAATGATGTTCCAAAATCTAAAGCTATTCCTGAGTGTGCTTGCCTCGGTTAACTCCCTCCAAGCCTCCTCCTTTAGAGCAAACTTGCGCTTAGCCAATTTCAGCTTGTAGTCATTACGACATGCTCTACCTAGGGTCTGATGTCTAGGGCTCCTGTTAAGAGCATCCCAAAACTTTCTTGCTGCCAACGAGCAGGAAGAGTCAAACCATCTAGGGGTCTGGGTGATTGTTCTGCCGGCCGGGACACTTAAAAGCTCACTTACTCTAGCAGAAATAGTATTAAAAGCGCTAATAACCTCCCCTGGGGGTGTGTGCAGCGAGGTACAGATGCTTAGTTCACTGGCACATGATAATGTATCCGTTTTATTGAAGGCATCCGGTGAGATCTATGTCCACTTTTGCCTTCTTCTACCGTCTGTTGGTATCATTGACCCCGTTTGCTCAACTCCCCTTTTACGTGTCAGTAATAGTCCATGAAAATCGACACACAAGGGGTTGTGGTCATTAAAGGCACTATCTTGTATAGAAAAACCACAAAAGGAGGATTGTAAGTGCGATGAGATTAATATGTAGTCGATGACTGTGCCACCCCTCTCCTTTTGAAAGAAGGGATGGCTGCCTTAATACGAGGGTCAGTTAGTGCCATAAGGGACATAAGATGCAATTCATGTGGGAGGGTGTTCGTAACATCTCCCTGGGCAGAGTGCTCAAAGTGGATTCCCCTCACACGCGGGCAACCTAGATCAGCCAATCTTGACACCATGGGGTCTCCACATAAATGTATGTTAAAGTCCCCTGTGATCATGAGGTTTCGAGGTTCAGCTGTGCAATGTTGCCTTAAAAAGGAACCCAACAGAGTGATATTACATCCTCCATTAAGGCTTAAAACAGAATTATAATTAATGAGACACAATTTGTTGGAACCTTTTGTTAACATCAAGGGTTGTATACATGGGCTCGGAGGAGGCAAAACCTGTATCTGGCAATCTGCAGCTACCGAAATATAAATAACCAGACCACCCTTGGATCTGCCCGCCGTGGATGGGGAAGCCGTACAAAAAAAGTCTTATAACCCTCCAAGAATAGATTACAATCTGCCAACCATGTTTCCTGCAAACAAATCACGGAGAATTGTTTCACAAATGCAGTCAACAATGGGTCAGAAAATGTATTAGCCAACCCTCCAACGTTCCAGGATATAACATTATGGTCATATACACGCAATCCTCCAAGGGTTTGCCCCAGAGGGTCCTGCTGTATTGTAAGATTAACTGTGTCCATCGGTGGTAAACAACCCAGTCAGTTACAATCATCCAGTGTGGTCAGGGAAGTATATCTGTTAGACAGCTCCAGAGGTGGTGGGCCAAGGTCCTGCCGAGGCATGGGCATCCGATCGGGATAAACCAAAGAGGGGGGCAAATTCAAATGAACGTCCCTGGTATTTGGAATACTCTGCATAGGGCCATCAAAAGGGACAATGTCGGCAAGATTCATGTAATTACACCCTGCTGGGTCTGGTTTATAGAAAAACCCAAGTGGTAAGGCCACGATGGTCGACCTGGAATAAAAAGGAGCGAGATGTGGATCTGAAAAAAGGATTCTCTCTGCTAAATGAGGCCTGTTGAAATTTACGATGACACAATCCCCGGTATATGATTTTTGTGAGCTACCGATCTAACTCACTCTTCGCACCATGTTGATATTTTTCTCCTCCCTTATTCCTAGCGATGTGTTATGCGATAACCAGTGTATGACTTTGTTTTTTACCTGGGGGAAATCCTCCTTCGTGGCCCTTGCAAGAGTTTGCACATTGCTCAGTACCACTACATAGGGAGTAGATTCCGCTGGCAAATGAATAACCAGAAGACGTTGGATATGGACTTTCCCTCCCCTGTGTGGTTGTACCCCTGTTGAGTGATTCTCTTCCTGGAGCTGAGGCTGCATAGTCAATCTGCCTCTTAGGTTATGATTTCCATACTGAATGGGCGCCAGGTGACTTTCTGTTACTTGTCCTCCCTGGAGCTGTGGCTGACCCCTAATGGTTTTAGGCAAACTATCCAAGTGGGGCGTAACTGATAGTGTGCTTTGCCCCAGTCGGACAACTGGCCCTCCAGTGGGTGCAGGAGGAACTAGGCAATGAAGGTCCGACAGACTCTGTTCAATCGATACTAGACGATGGATAATCTGGGCCAGTTTAGAATCTAACATGTTCTTCAACGTTGTCTGGAAAGATTCCAATGCACCCATCAAGTCTAACTTGGACAATGTTGGCGTGATAATTGGGTCTTTGGGCAGCGGGTTAAGTTTTGATCTTTTGGCTTTACTCCCCGTTGCTTGGGACCTCCTCTTGGTGCCTTGCCCGGTCCCTGCCCCAGTGCCACCTGGCTCAACCAATAATAGGCTCCCTTGCCTAGATGCTTTTGATGTTACCATATGCGTGCTGGGGGTAGACACTGGCGCCGCTTGCCCTTGAATCGAGTTTGCTTCAATAGCCCCCTGGTTGTTAATAATAATGGCAGGAGAAAGTGGTAGCCGTTGGAAAGTGGGATAACAAATTGTCCCGCTGTTATCGTGTAACCCAGTGTTATTCTGAGGAGGGGGGGCAGGGATCATCGTCAGCGCTGACCAGTGACACATGTGCATGTGTATCTGCGCGCATAGAGGGTGGGACAGTATCCGGAGACCTGGAGAGACAATGATTAACCAGCTCAACCTCCTCGTCCAGGACTGCTGCACCACCCTGGAGGAACGAATCCATGGTGGTCACTGAGGCATAGGTGCATGTTGCGGCCCTTCCAGGGGCTGCAGTCACCTTACGCATGACCATAATACGTCCAGTTGTCTGCATTATAAGGTACTTAGTTGGCTGGCGGGGTGTTGGTCCGGTGTTTCCTCAGAGAATTTAATGAATATAGAAGACTCAGTTGTAAATTAGGCAAATAATGAGACCCAGACCTCAAAATGCCCCCCCCCCCCCCCCAATGGTCCGCGTAATTAATCCATGTGCAGGTATAAGACTAGATAAGGCCGAGCACCTTCCTACCTTGTCCTCAGCCACTGGGGATGCTGCAGCAGGTCAAGGGTGGTGAAGACAGTGGCGCTCCAATGAAAAGGTGAAGGGATTTCTAGGGGCAGGCGAAGAAAATATGTCCAGCCCAGCCTCGTACGGGTGCAGACGGGCCCGCCTGCACACATCCAGAGCTGCGGGAGCCCTGTCCGGTCTAAGAACACCTCCTGCCACAGACCGTGACGTGGGCGGCGAGGAAGCCGCTTAGCGATGCTGGGAAATGGAGTCTCCACACCCCTGGTGGGTTCTGGCAATGGCAGGCAACAGGAATCTGTGAGAACGGGCTCCCGCAGCCTCGTACGGGCGCAGACGGGCCCGCCCATTGCCCGGGCACGCCTACGCACATCCAGAGCTGCGGGAGCGTTGTCCGGTCTAAGAACGCGTCCTGGCACAGACCGTGGCGCGGGCGGCGAGCACACCTCTTAGCGATGCCGGGAAATGGAGTCTCCACACCGCAGGAATCATGAGACCAGCAAGAACTCCAAGCCCACTAATATTTACTCACTGTTTGTGTGAGTAAGACAGGCCCACTCATAACATTGTAAAAAAAATCTTCACCACATCACATTTGGTACGAATGGGGCTATTAATGTTTAACACCCTCCTCCGTAGTGTTTTAATTTCTTTTATGTACGTTAGGGAAGGTCATTTGATTCTCGAGGTGGTGTAAGAAAGAGGCCTAGTGATAGCGATAGTCTATATATCACGGTTTAGGGCAATTGTCTAGTCGACTATTATAAACTCTCCACATACAGGGAAATACCATATGGATTTGCTATTCTATTTGAAATAATCTTGGTGCCTGTGGATTGAGAATGTGGGGTCATTTTATATCAAGATGAAAACCAATGAGTAATTTTTGGTGCTTCATAATTGCAAACTCTATGGTAGGTCATTTGGTTAATATAGTCACTGCATGGAAGTGAGGTTGACCTCATTGCCACAGATGTGAAGCTCAGCAGATCCATCCAGCCTTTCATCTTTCTGAGGTAAAAAAAACAGGAGTACCAATGACTTGTTTAACAGTAAACATCTTGTATTAATTAAGGTGCAGAGTATGCATTGATATAGAGGTTTGTGTACTTTTCCCTCATATTTAGTTGTCCGAGGTTGCTCTGAAGCTAGATTGAAAGTAACTGAAAGGGTCACTTGATTTGATTCTAGGAGAAACATTGATGGTTGACTAATGATTTAAGTGTCTTTACAACACAGGATAAGCTGAGATAGGCTGGTTTTCATTAGCATGTTGTTGGTACATAGACTCACAGGCAAACCACTTTTTCATTTCAAACATCCCATGAGTTACTCTTTAGGTAAAAGGACTTGAGTAAATCAATGAAGAAAAGAGGTTTATGAAGTACAGCAGTATTTTTCTATATCATCATCAGTGACTGTCGAAAACGTGATTAGAGGGGTAGAACTTGCAGGTATTTTATGTTAGGGTCATCAATCTTTAAGGGGCAGTGGAAGAGCAGGAATTGTGATGAAGATGAGGGCAAGGAGGTTTTCACACAGCTGTTTTGAGGGTACCTGGAGGCCTGTTATTTGACTTGGGGTTACCATCTTTAGAGATATGACAGTGTTCCTTGGTTGAATTATCGGCTTCAGTAATGCGGACTATAAAGTATTCTTTTTTACGTTCGGTGCAAGTTTATTTGTAGCTGCTGGCTTGCACTCTGCAGGTGGCGAAATAAGATTTATTTGAAAGTTTTTTCCCTACCCATCTGCGAAGTATTTATGGTCTTGATGGAGTTAGGCTTGTGGGTGGATAAGAGGGCATGAGTAATGTACATGTACAAGTCCCAATCTTTTCAAGATGCTATAAGGTTTCCTGGGGTGCCTCCGAATGGGAGGTTATTGAGTCCAGAAGCAAGTGTGTGAAAATAGCAGGTTGAAGTTTAAATTTCTGTTGAATGTCTTGTTATTTGGGAGAGATAATATTGAGTTTTTAAATTGAACTCACTTTTGATTGAAATGTTATTTAAAATGTGGTCTAACCAAAACAGCTTCTGGGATCTAATGAGGCAGATCTTTTTTTTAAATCATTGAAAATAAGCAGAAGCAATGCCCTCCTGCAATAATTGGGATATTAATCAGTTGGGAGAAGCAGAGTGTCAATTTCTTCAAAGATGTTTTGGCAGTACAAGTTGGAAGGGTCATCTGCCAAGATATTAATTAATGGGCAGATTATGGCAGCTTTAGCAGTGTGCATCTAATGACATACTTGATTGGTAGTGAAATGCACAGTGGTTTATCATGGGTGCAATGGAACCTAGTAGGGAAATCAATCCCACATGCTACACACTAAACACCACAGTAGACCACCTTCCTCTCTCTAATGTCTACCCTCACCGCTCCTCTTTGGCTTTTCCATGCATTTGTTATACCTTGTTTGGCTTATCCCGTTTCTCACCCTATCTTTCTATTTATTCCCCTGCCTACCTTTCCCCTCATCTCCTATCTCTCAGCTGCCCTCTTCCATGTTTAGACTAGTGAGGGAAAATAATGGGGAGAACATGTAAAATGCTTGACTACTGACTGCATTTCAAGAGAAACCTCAGTATGGTGTTCAATCTTTTGGTGTGTGTGTCCCACACACATAGGAGGCTGGGTGGAGAAGCCATAGTGTGGCCCCTTACAAATGTCAGTAGTAGTTAGCCACAGGGGGAGACATATAACAATCACATGGCCCCCTTGCAACACTATACTTGCAATGGTATTGCTCAGTGCTGGATATCCCTAGAACATACTCTCCCATTGCCACTACTAATGATTTTCTTGGTTCAGTGATAACAGAATATGCATCCCATCCTTAAGAGGGATACAGGTTTTAGTAGGTTGATATAAGAACATTGATTATTATACGGGGTGGGTGACTTCCCACCTCAAGGAATAATCACAGCCCTTGTCAAGGTGAACCCTCAAAGTCACTAAATTAACCTGAGCTCAGATGCCTAGTATCTATGGCAGAGAGCAGACTGTCTTAGTTTAGGGCAATGTGTGAAGCATGTATGCAGTACCAAAACAGTAATAAAGTCAAAATGCAAAATCAATAAAAGCACTAAACCGTATTTAAAAGTGTAAAATTGAATAAATAAACTTAAATAAAAATGACCAAAATCCAGTCAGGGGAACAGGAGATATGATTTCATTTTTTAACAACTTTATTGAGCATTTTGGTTTAAAGAAACATGACACACATAGCAGGGTCATCTTAAATATAATATTGAAGACAAAAATGTCAGTAGGAAATAGGCACAAGCCCATACCCCTGGATCGCACCACAGGATTGATCCAGCAAAGTCCAACATTGTTCCCCAGTTCCAGACATTTAATAAAATCCCCCCACCCAGCCAGATTTTAACATTGTTTCATGCAAAATATATAGCAATAGAAAACATCAACAAAGTAAGAATGTGTCAGATTGATAGGCTTGGCAATCGTGAGAGTCAGGCTGGGTCATCCTCTGTGTTGGAGGGGGGCAGCACCTATAGATCTGAGGCCCAAAGTGCTTTGGACATTGTTCCCATTTTGTGTTATTGTCATATGTAAGTGGTGAATGGACACCACGTTGAAGTGAATTTGGCCACCCTGTCCCTCACGATAGCTGTGAGCTTCTCCATGGCATAGAGGTTCCATACCTTCCCCCACCCCATGTTTAGTAAGGGTGCCTCAGGTTGCTTCCACATCTGCGCTATGCGCAGTCGTGCTACTGGGAGTAAGTGAGGAAGAAGCTGCCCTGTCTGAGTTGATGTAGGGAATAGCCTATCTGCTCTGTGATCCCCCAGGAGAAGCAATAGTGGATCTCGGGGGGGGGGGGGGCAGTGAAATATACTAGTGATGGAATGTATCGGAAGTAGGATCTCATCCCAAACGTTTTGCACACTCGGGCATGTCCACCATCTGTGTATGAAGATGCCTCGCTCCACGCATCCCTTCCAGTATAGCTCCAAGCTCCCACACATTTTATGCTGACGCACTGGTGTCAAATAACCATGCGTGAGGATTTTGTAAGCGATCTCTTTGTGGTCGAGCAAATGGAAGACTAGGAAGCTCTGTACCAAATTGCCCCCCAACTTTTGTCATGAATGTCTGTGGCCAAGTCTCTTTCTCCAGTATTGGGGTGTCTTTCATAGATTCACATGCTTGAATATTCCCGTCGTCGAAGTGGGAGTCCCACGGTCCATAAAAAGCAATAAGTCTCATGTATATAGATACATACATAAACCATATAAGAATAAAATACATATATAAATAAACTTTATATAGTTCAAAATAACATATCAAGTCAAAAGTACCATAGGATAACATTGACACATAGGAAAGCATTGAAAACAAAGAATCACTTTACTGACATATCCATGTCGTTTTTATAGTCCAAACTCTAGCCAATCAGGCGCAAGCACCCTCTAGAACCTTCTCCTCAGAGTCTCAGGCCCTCAGATTTTCTACCGCACGTCGTGTGAAGGGAGTCTCCCTGAGCTCTGCTCAGTTTATTTCTCTGGTTTGGATTTTTCCTCAACTTATCCTCATGTCTTCAAGTAAGAAGTCTCTTTTTCGTCCCTGTGCTTCTTGTGGGAAGTTAATACTTTTTTCTGAGGACCCTCATGAAAAATGTATTTACTGCCTTTACCCCGACCATAAGGTGGGCAACTGTAAAATCTGTATAACTTTTTCACAGAACACTCTAAAGGACAGGGAGGGTTGCCTCCTTTTGTGGCTCCAAAAATTGAAGGACGCAGATAATCCTCTCTCTGAGGTTGAAAGTGTGGCTTCTGCTCGCACCGGAGTCTCTTCCAAGCGTAGTAGTGTACAGGACTTGCCCTCCCCCTTTCTAAAAAAGAGAAAGCTTCACCTTTTGGGAGTTTCTAAGGTGGCAGTACATTCTGCTACTACGTCCACGCCCCCGAGATCTCACTCTCAGGCGTCTGTGACTCCTTCAGCACATGTTTCTGCTCAAAAACGTGCCAAACCGTCGACTAGCTCGTCGACGGTCCCTCCGTAGACGAAATCTGCTGCTTCTTCAACCTCGTCGACGACGGTGACGACGGTTTCCAGCAGATTCCCTGTGTCGTCGACGACAGCTTCGTCGACGTTCTCTCCGTCGACAGTGGTTTGTGTTTCATTGAAGGCTGTCTCGTCGACGATTCCTATATCCTCCTCGTCAACGACGAAGAAACTGGTTATCCCGTCGACGTCCAAATCTTCATCGACGATAAAAAAGTCGTCGGTGATAAAATCTTCGTCGACGGCAGCCTCGTTGACGGTGTTGTCTACGCCAACATCTGCTCCTGTTGACGATTCCTTGCTTCAGCGTCGTCACGTTGTTTTGGACTCCATTCCTATGCCACCGGCCACTCAGCCACCGCAACAGTTGTTTCCCTCTGGCAACGAGGATGACTCTGCTTCTGATGAGGACATCCATTCCACTTTCCGGGCTGCTCGCAGTCCATCTGAACTCTTCATTAAATGTCAGGATTTCGAAGATGAGGATCTGGACGATCATTATTATCAGGAAGAGGCGCAGAATCCTCCTGCACAGGTCCCAATGGCAGCTTCCTTTGTCCCTCATCTCTAACCTCCAATTTATGTTGGAGGATTACAACCGCCGTTTTCCACCTTCTTCTCACAGTTCTCCATGTGACGCACAATCGAACTTTCCGACTCCTCCTCCAGTGCCGGCGGAGCCAACGCCATCCGCCCCTTCACTAGTGCCCTCTACAGAGGGTGACGGTGACGTTCTTCAGGATACAGAAGATGGAGAGCTCCAGGGCGATGACGACGACACCATGGCCGACTGGGGTGATTATCAAATAAATTAGCCTTCTTCGCCTCCAAAGTCGCCAGTGAACTCTCCACCTGTTGACATTACAGGTTTTCATCAGCTGATGGAAAGAGCGGCGCAGCAATTTCATCTCCCCATGGTCGTGAGAGAGGAGGATTGCTTTCTGTATGACTTCAAATCACAACCACAGAAACAAGTTTGGGCCATGCCCATAATTGACTTTATTTGGAATGAAGGGATTAAGCTAATGAAAACACCTAATTCAATCCCGGCAGTTCTTCTGCGGTTGGAGAAAAAGTATAAGGCCCCGGACTCTTCTCCTGCTTGCTTGGTGTCCCAGCCTAAGCCGGATTCAGTCATCACCCAGGCGGCACAACGTCGCTCGAAGAATCCCTCGTCTCCACTTTCCTCTCCACCTGACCGTGATGGCCGTCGCCTGGACGCCATTGGGAAGAAGTGCTCTACCATGGCCTCCACAACAGTAAGGGCGGCGAATTCTTTGGCCATCTTGGGACGTTACGATCGCCAAATGTGGTCGGACATGGAGGCTTTCATTAAGCTCATTCCGGAGCCCTCTAGAGCGGACGCTCTCAAAATCTTGCAAGAAGGTGAAAGAGCATCTTCAGAGATTATTGATTGCTCTGTAGACATTGCCTCCACTGGTTTTCAACAGCTAGCTGGAGCAGCTGTTTTAATAAGGCAAGGCTGGCTTTGTTCCACTTCTTTTCGTCAAGAAGTCCAGGCAAAGATTCTCGATATGCCCTTTGATGGGGAGTCCTTGTTTGGACAACATGTGGATGAGGCCCTCCAAACAATCAAGAAGGACACTGAGACGGCTCGTTCCCTTGGCACGCTCCAGTTTGGAAGGCAGCCTTTTCGGGGTGCTCGTGGACGCAGCACCACCTCTTCCTTTCGTGTCAATTCCACTCAGTACCGCTCCTACAACCAAGGACACCAACCTTTTTCCTCCCAAAAACCACAGTCTTACAGACCACAGACTGGTAAATCCTACAGAGGCAAGTCCAACTATAGGGGGAACTCCTTCAAAAAACAATGACTCTCTTTGTTTATGTCCCCCTGCCCTCAGTGCCCCCTCGTCCCGAGTTGGAGGACGGATCTCCAAATTCTTTTCAAATTGGTCATTGATCACTTCAGACCGTTGGGTGTTGGATATTGTTTCAAATGGCCATGCCCTCGAATTTGTCAAATTCCCTCGCAACACCCCTCCATCCGGTCCTCCTCCCGCTCATCTCAAAGAGCTTTTCCATCAGATCAGCATTATGCTCAAGAAAGGGGCCGTCGAAGTGGTTCCGAAAACACAGAAGGGGCTAGGCTTCTATTCCCGTTTTTTCCTCGTATTAAAGAAATCTGGGGAGTGGCGCCCTATCCTCGACCTGAGGTCCCTCAACAAGTTTCTGAAAGACCAATCATTCCGCATGCTCACGCTGAGGGACATTCTTCAGTTCCTTTCTCAAGACGACTTCATGAAAACAATCGATCTTCAGGACGCTTATTTCCACGTGACAATTTTACCACGCCACAGGAAATACCTACGCTTCCGTGTAGGCCACCGGGACTTTCAATTCAAAGTCCCGCCCTTCGGGCTGCGCTCAGCTCCTCGAGTCTTCACGAAAGTCCTTGACCCGGTGGTGGCCCATTTGCGGTTGCGAGGCATCCAAATATTCCCATATTTGGACGATTGTCTCATCAAGTCTCAGTCCTCCCACCAAGCATCCCTAGATACTCAGTATTGTCGGTCTCTGTTCCACTCTCTAGGACTGTCGGTCAACATACAGAAATCTCAGCTCACGCCAGCTCTGCACAGAACGTTCCTAGGTGCTGCAATCAATACCTCCATGGCCATGGCTTTCGCCTCCGCCGATCGGCAAACACGGATCCTGCAGCTCGCAGATTCCATCAGATCAAAGCGATCTGTTTCAGTCCGCATATTGAAGTCCTTTCTAGGGGTGGCGTCCTCCTGCATTTCTTTGATCCCACATTGCAGACTGAAGAGTCGTCCCATTCAAGAGGAACTAGACAAACCATGGCGTCAGATCTCCGGTTCTTTCAGCGACCGGATCTTCGTAACCGCTCGCATGGCACAAGCTCTGCACTGGTGGACACATCCTCCCAACATCGCAGCTGGAACTTCTTTTCTGGCGAAAGCCCTGGAACTCGTTCTTACCACGGATGCCTCCCTGGAAGGGTGTGGCGGACACCTTCAAGATCTGTCCATCAAGGGCAAATGGACTCTGTCTCAACGTTCTTGGCACATCAACAGATTAGAACTGATGGCAATTTTCCTTGCACTCAAATCCTTCCGGCTCCAGCTTCAAGGGGAATCCGTGCTCATTCAGACGGACAACACCAGCAGCATGCACTACCTGAACAAGCAGGGTGGGACAAAATCTCCACTGCTTTCCCAGCTGGCTCAGAAGATCTGGGATTGGGCCATACTCCATCGGATCACGCTCACTGCAGTCCACCTGCCCGGCATTTCCAACATTCTCGCAGACTCACTCAGTCGGTCAACGTCATCGACCCACGAGTGGGAGTTGCATCAGCCGACTCTAGACTTTGTCTTCAGCCTTTGGGGTCGCCCGAACCTGGATCTCTTTGCAACTCCACAGAACAGCAAATGTCAGTCTTACGCAAGTTGGCTTCCCCACAGAGGGTCGCGTGGAAATGCCCTTTCGATGGACTGGTGCAAGATATTTGCCTACGCTTTTCCGCCGATCCCTCCGATTCCTCGAGTGTAGTGGAAAATGCGGAGACAACCGTGCCACTTCCTCCTGATTGCTCCACGGTGGCCTCGGCAGGCATGGTTCTCGGAGCTACTGCTCCTCTCAGTGCGAGCCCATCCTTCTTCGCCCTCGGCCGGACCTTCTAACAATGAACAACGGTCGGACCTGCCATCAGAATCCCAGTTCACTCAAATTATCTGCCTGGAACCTGAGCACCTTGAATTTGCTCACTTGAACATTCCACCTGCCTGCAGGGAAGTTTTGGCCAGGGCGCGGGCGCTTTCCACGGTGAAGACCTACAAGCTAAAGTGGAATTGCTTCTGTCACTGGTGTTCGTCTGTTCACATCCACCCAGTGCACGCCTCCCCGGCACAGATTCTGCTTTTCTTTTTGCAGTTGGCACAGTCAGGACTGTCTCACTCCACCTTAAAAGTCTTTCTAGCGGCAATTTCTCGCTTTCGTCAGATCGGCTCTTCCTCTCTCTATTCATCTAGAGTAATGCAGCAATTCTTTAAAGGATTGTTCCGGATGTTTCCACCCATTCGGCGTCCTCCGCCCACGTGGCGTCTTAACATCGTATTGGCGCAGCTTATGAAAGCGCCCTTTGAGCCAATCCATTCAGCGGATTTCAAATTTTTAACCTGGAAAGTCGCCCTCCTGCTTGCACTGACTTCCGCTCGCCGAGTAAGTGACATTCACGCCTTTACAATCCAGCCTCCTTTTCTTCAATTTAAATCGGACTGTGTTATCCTCCGCACTAACCCAGCTTTCATGCCGAAAGTGCCGTCCGATTTTCATCTTAATGAACTCGTAATTTTAAAAACATTTTTTCCTCATCCGCAATCTCCTGCGGAACAGAGTCTGCAACTCTTTGGACTTAAAGAGGTGTCTCAAGTTTTACATCAGCAGAACGGCACCCTTTCGCCAGTCTGATCAACTGTTCGTTGCCTACGGGCGAACCTGTAAGGGATATTCTGTTACCAAACCAACAATTGCACGTTGGATTTCTTCAGCGAAATCTTTCTGCCATCAGAAGGCTGGCAAGCCTCTTTCTTCTGGAGTGAGGGAGCATTCTACAAGAGCAATGTCCTCCTCCACTGCTTTATTCGCTGGTGTGCCATTCATCAGATCTGCCGGGCAGCTACATGGTCCAGCAGGCACACTTTCACGAGGCACTACTGCCTAGATGCAATCAATAAAGCTGATACGGCTGTGGGCCAAGCAGTTCTTCGGAATCTCTTCAAATAAGGTGAGCCTCTGTTACTTCCCTCCTCCTTGGGTTGTTATCAGCTGTGTATTTTTATCATACAATGTCATTGTATTTCATGCAACGTTGATACGGCCTCTTCAGGCTGCAGAGTACTGCTCACCATTCTATTCAAGCATGTGAATCTATGAAAGACACCCCAATACTGGAGAAGAACAAATGTTACTTACCTGTAAACTGTGGTTCTCCAGTGTTGGTGTCTTTCATAGATTCAAATGCGACCCACCCTCCTCCCCTCAGAGGCTCTCTTCTCCTCATTAGACTCTTTTGTCACTCTTGTGCTACGAAAATCTGAGGGCCTGAGACTCTGAGGAAAAGGTTCTAGAGGGTGCTTGCGCCTGATTGGCTAGAGTTTGGACTATAAAACCGACATGGATATGTCAGTAAAGTGATTCTTTGTTTTCAATGCTTTCCTATGTGTCAATGTTATCCTATGGTACTTTTGACTTGATATGTTATTTTGAACTATATAAAGTTTATTTATATATGTATTCTATTCTTATTTGGTTTATGTATGTATCTATATACATGAGACATTGCTTTTTATGTACAGTGGGACTCCTACTTCGACAACGGGGAATATTCAAGCATGTGAATCTATGAAAGACACCAATACTGGAGAACCACAGTTTACAGGTAAGTAACATTTGTTCTTCCCATTGTTTCTCATAGGCGTGCTTCTCTACATAAATTTCAAATTAGGAGATTAAACAGTACATTGCTTGGGAAAGGGTTTAGTTATTTCACTTCTCACATTACTTCACCTTATGTGAGCCATGGCCCGTACTTTTTTCATATCGTGCGTCAAATTTTCAGTGCTGCCCATAAAAAAGATGAACGCATATACCATACAAAAGGAGTTTCCAATTGTTGGATAAAAGACAAAGCTGGAAGATACTGCCTAAAGTTTTATTTATGTAAAAAGGGAAACTTTTTCCTCGGCTTATCATTCAGGGGACAAATAAACTGAATATGTAAAGTAGACTGAATGGACTTTCCATCACATGGGCAAAGGGACAGCTGCTTCCTTGAGTGAACATTTGCAGGGAAGCCCATCATAAGTGGAATATAATTTAATCGAAGGCTTGACAAAATAAACTGGTTCTGTGAGTTCTCTACAAAAAATAAATAGGAAAGTACACTGTGCGTCGCAAGAGGAACGGGCTGGTATATACCTATTATGCTTTTTATCTTTATTCAAATCCTATCTGTCCCTCATTGCCTTAGCGAGGAAGATATCTTTGAGCTTAGCCTTTGGGAAGCTAGCACACAGTTGCGGAGTGTCCTAAAGTTTTTTAGGCCTCAAGTATAGGAGGGTAGTCTTTACAGAAGATAACCAAGGAATTCTAAGTTCATAATCTAACTTCAGACTGTCACTCAATACTAGCTGGTTCCATTTGACCGAATGCCATAACAATATGGTGCCCATTTTGATAGCATCACTAATATATGATGACCCCAATTCCGAGTGGTTAATGTAATTTGAGCAGGCATGGGGTACCGCTAGTAATCTTTTACAGAACATAGTCTCTATATGCTGTAAAGGTCCAGTGTCTGCCATCCCCCAAATTGCAGCCACATAGGTAGTAATTGTTTGGTTTGGCTAGGTAAATCTTCATCATTTCCTCAATTGGGTTTGGAGTCTAACTTTTTTGAAAATCTGAATAAGGCAGCTATACTTTTTTCCATAAGGTTGGCTTTACTAAGCACCATGCCCTTCCAATTTAGTTTATAATCAAAGAGAACACCTAAATATATGAATTTCTCCTATGGTGTTTCTTTTCGTTTTTTTGTGTCGGCCCCCACAATAAGTACAAATGTTTTGGCCTAATTCACAAATAGATCTAAATTGGCCCTAAAGAACATTTACTTCTCAATCTTTATAAAGAAGGATAGGAAGGGGAAGTGGCTTTTGCGTTTTCAGACAATACATTTACTAATCGGTTCGTATAGAGACCGAATAAAAAAGGGGTAAGGGCGCAACCTTGTCTTACCCCCTTTTCAGTTTTAAAAGATTTAGAGCATTCCCCTTGCTTACCATATCGTACACTAGCCGTTACTCCCATATATATTTTCCTTATAAATATTATCAGGAGTTCCACTCCCATGATCTCCATTATGACCCACAATTTACTGTGAGCCACACAATCAAAGGCTGCCGATTGGTCTATGTAGGAGAGTGGAATCTGACTAATGGTTGCCCCCAACTTTTTGCCTGGTATTTGAGTGGTTTTTGACTAGTCTGGCTGGGATCCTGCTATCCAGGACCCCAGCCTATCTGCTTTCTCCCTAAAACTGATGTAAGTACTTTAGGTACAAACCTAATTGGATGCTGGGCATGCCCTACCAGTCCCTTGTAGATGGTACCCTAGGTACCCAGGGCATGGGTCCCCCAGTAGGCCTACCAGGGCTGCAGCACTTATTGTGCCACCCTGGGACAGCCACCCAAACTGACACCACCAGACC
This sequence comes from Triturus cristatus, assembly GCF_964204655.1. Classification (NCBI taxonomy): domain Eukaryota; kingdom Metazoa; phylum Chordata; class Amphibia; order Caudata; family Salamandridae; genus Triturus; species Triturus cristatus. The sequence goes on along the minus strand of NC_140586.1, from coordinate 77,928,336 downwards.
ACTACTGTAGTCTGGGTAAGGTGGTGCTAGCACCCCTTACAGGGATGTAGGTACCCTATATCCCATACCCTTACAACACATATACTCATAGGTCACCCCTATGGCAGGCCCTGGTAATCCTACAGGGCTGGGTGCTGAGGTATGTGTGAGGGGGGACCCCTACGTGAGTAGGACCTCTCTGCAACCTTCGTAAAATCGTTACTGGGTTGTTTGTAGTGTAGCCATACCATATACTCTTAACCGCATTATAAGTTATCGCGTCATCGCTGTAACTTGGGAATGGCTACACAGAACCATATCGTGTTTGGTGTCAAACATGAAGGAATCATACCCCCAGTCCAGCCATGGGCATGAGGGTACGATTCCCCCTTGCTAGGAGGGTGATATGGGAAAAGCGGTAGAATTTAGACACCAATTTAAAAGTGCACATGTACCACAAAATGGCTACTGTCCGCCACCTACACGACTCTGGCTGGCTGTTGCTGGGGAAAACCCCAGCCTCGCCATCTGGACAATAGGGCTCCTGTGGCAGGGAGGTGCCAGCACCTCCCCAGACAGGATATGTGGATTGGAACAGGGTGGGTGCAACAAATGTCCTTTCAGAATTGCATGTAGGCAGCTGCAGAGCCCCAATTCTGCATACACCGCCTGGAACCGGTTCAGGGGCATCCTGCCCCTCGCCCAGGCGGGAAACACACAAAGGGGAGTGGGTGTAGCCACCCTTTCCCGCCTCTACTCTGATTGGTAGGCTCTATTTGGGACCATCCCCTAATCTTGGGGATATATGGGAATAACTTTGCCCCAGAGCCTTAGATTCGTCCAGAACTTAACAGAACTGACCTTCGACGAGCTGCTGCCCAGCTGACTGAAGAAATCTCCCTTGGGATAAAGGAGTTATCCCCCTGCTTGGCAGGCACCTAAAAGACTGCAAGACACCCGGTTGGAACTTCGCTGCTCTCACGAACTTCGACGCCTTCCATCAACCTTGAGGTGGGTCTCCAGTGCATCCCAGAGTCCTGTGAGTGTGCCCAGCAAGCCTGAGCACCGTGGACCACGAGGGTACCGAGATCCCTGCATACCCCGAGACCCCGGCCACCTCTTGCATAGCACACGACCCCGACCAGTGGGGAAGTTGTGCTTTGGACCATTTCTGAGCCAACCTTCAAGCAGCATCCGTGCCAAAGCTCAGCTCCCTAGTCCGCTCCGGTGGCCCGTGGGAGCCCTTTTACACACTCCATTTTGCTGCCTTCCGTGGTCCCTTGTCTCTCGACTTGTGGCCCTGACGGAGGACGATCTACCTTTCCAAGAGTTCCCCTGGTTGCTCCAGGCCTGCTCTGCGCTCCCTGCAAAGGAGAGCACCCTCAGACCTCGTGGGTCTGCACCAGCAACTGCTTTGTACATCTTGCGTGGGTTGCGGTTGCCAATGCTTAGTGGATCCAATCGGGACACTAACACCGCAGCGACCCTCATCCGACGTGGGACAGTCGCCCTCCAGAAGCTGGCCTTCCTTGAAGCCTCCCGGAGCCCGTGACTGCAGAGCCCAGCTGCACCTTCTACACCTGAAGCACCCGACATCCACGAGCTCCTCCCTGTGAGCTCCCTGGTCACTGTGCTGTGACCCAGACTCTGTCCCCTCTGCTTTCAGGTTCATCTTTATCTTCTCTTCATCTTCAATCTTCACGACTTCAACGACGCTTTCAGCTAGCAGCAGTTTGGACTACTTTTCCATAGAAAATCAGCTCGCGACCCGACACCAGAATCGACCTATGCACCCGGCTTCCCTGGGGCAGGTAACAGTGGTACTTCGGTACTCCCGTGGTGGTGGGCTCTCCAAAGCCTTAAGTCTCAAGTCTTAACTTTGTACTGTTGCTAGAAGTGTCTTTAAACTCTAAATATTCAACCGCGACATTCTCCATAGGCTAACATTGCGAACCCGATAGCAGCTCTTTGCACTGCACGCGTCTCCCGTGGGTCCCCTTCCTCTTAACCGTGGGTGGATTCTGAAGGGGCAAGCGATCCTGAATGCCCTAGGCATTGCCTGTAGAACTGTTGTGGTTCTTATACCACTATTTTAGTATATGGTTTGGTCCCCCCCTGGGGCCCATTGATTTCTGTGCTATTTATTGTGTTTATAAATGCTTGTTTGAAGTGTAACTTTGCCACTAGCCACATAAAGTGACTGTGGGATTCTGTCTAGAATAAATACATATATTTTATATATATACCTGTGTGGACTACTCTTTCATTTGGTTATTCAAGAGGTTATTATGGTAAAACAATAAGCTTAACACTCCTTCAAGACTTAGCCTGAAGGCTGCTCTCCACAGCTACCACTAGGATAGCTTTCTTTAAAGGTTGTCTTAAACCTATCATCAATAAGAGTCGAATTGGACTGGTGCAAGGTGTCCCTATAACTAGGAACAACATATGCCAGGCCAACTTCTCACAGTCTATGAAGGCCATACATAGCCTTTCTTTACCAACAAATATTTTGCTGCCACTATCATTAAATTAAGGCATTGGTCAACTGTTCCTTTGCCCTGCCTTAAGCCGTACTGTCTATCCGAGAGGGTCTTGTTTTCCTCTGCCCAATCTTTAAGCCTATTCAATAATAGCCGGCCCATTAACTTGGCTGTAGAATCAATTAGGGAGATAGGTCTATAATTATTTGGGTTAGATCCATTCCCCTTCTTAAAAACTGGCATGATTATGAAGTGGTTCCAGGAAGTAGGCAGTCTGAATTTGGTTATGGAATTAACAAGGTTTGTTATCAACGGGGCACACAAATTCTTATTAGTTAGGAAAATGTCAACAGGCACCCCGTCAGGTCCAGGGGCCTTCAATGAAGATGCTTGTTCAAGGGGAAGTAAGTTCTATCTTCGACACATCAAAGGTCAGATGGGGATGAACTATCGGGACCTGGCAAGCTACCTTCAATGGTACCCCTTCATTAGATTGGAAGATCTTACGATAATGAGTAATCCAACTCTCCTCCTCAATATACACATCTAAGGATGGGTCCCCTGTGTCCCTTAAAGGAGCATTAACCACCTTCCGAAAATCTTTACTATCATTTCTTGCAGATGCTTACCTTGAATCCTCCATTGCTTCGTCTCTTAGTTGTTTCATCCTATTTTTTCTGGCTTCTTTATACTTTAGAAGTAAAATCCGTACCAGATGATTATCTCTTGGGACTTTATTCAAGGCTTTGCGCAGGTTTCCCTATGTCTTAGAACCTATCTTATCAAACCAGTGCGCTTTTGGGTGCTCTCTGGTCGATGATGGGTGGGTTAAGTATTGCTTAATACCAATTAAGGTCTTTTCAAAAGCCCCCGATACCTGGGTCGAGTTAGTAGCATCATCTAAGCACAACATAATCGCTACATTTTTTGATATGCAGATTGTGGTTATTACATTCGCCTCATCAACTCTATTCCATTTTAAGATGTGTCCATTTTTTCTACATAGGGTATGCTTTGGGGCTGTCTTCTCCACTGGGTTAATATTTTCCTTCCCAGCTTTATTCACAAGTGAGTGAGGCATGGTCACTGAAGTCTGTGAACCCTACCTGCATGTTTTTAATGCTATGTAACATGTTTTCTGATGTAATGATTTAATCACTAGGGGATCCACCTTACCTGACCTTTCGAATGTTTTATACATTATTCCTATCTGTGGGTTTATTTTGTTTCCAATCGCTAGACTCCATGTTACCATTAGCCTGTTTAAAACATTCCCTTAAATATTGTGGTTAAAGTTTATAATAGGATCCCCGTCACAAACTGTTACCCTGCTGATCGAGACTTCTACTTTCTGACAGCTCTTAACAATGAAGTCGCCCATCCAAATGAATTTCAGGGGTTTACAGTGCTGCTGACTAATTTCATTAACCATCTTGTCGACTTCTTCAGCCACTAACACCATATTGCTAAAATGATTATAATAATTTATAATTGCTTGATCCCAGTTGCCTTGCCCATTACAGACCACAATGTGAAAATAGGGGGGACAGTTAATACATTTTAAGATAGTAAAACTAACAGTATTTGCTATTAGGGTCAGTATACCTCTCTTTGCCCTACCAGCTCTAGATGGCAGTGCTGGGATTTGATAGGATCGATAGCCATCCAGAAAGATGGACCACTCCTCCCATGTTTCCTGGAAACATAACATTGTGTAATTTCCTCTACACACTCATTATCTTTTTTACTCTTGTAACCTGCGATATTCCATGATATCAGACTTCATTCTGATTTTGCCACATTCTTTTTCCCATTCTCTACTGCCGCTAGTTGTTTACTAGTACCCTTATTTCTGTTCTTGCATCTTTTTCTGGAGAGTCAATCACACCCCTCTAGGCTCTCCAGGGAGCAAAGCGGTTCCTGGTTTGTATTCTGGGAGCAACTCTCGGAGATAGACAACTAGCGCTGGAAAGGGCTGCATCTCCTTCTTTCTCCTTCTGTATTCTCAAAATATCATGTGGTTTATAAAAAAATACCCTTATGGTAAGGTGTATATCTGGGTGCCTGTAAAAGCTGCTATAGGTAGTTGAATTAAAAGGTTACCCACTAAACATGGTTTATCGATATTGAGTATAATACAATCCCCTGCAATTGTTTTTGAGGTGGGTCCCAACCAGGCTATTCTTCTTGCCATGATGAGGTGACCCTGAACAAGCGAACCTTGTCAGCCAGTACAAAGCTTTGGCCATTAATTGCTCAGTGGACTTTTGTTGTGAGAGCCTTAGCTTTGGCACATTAACCATTATCATAATATATAGGCACAATACCCGTGGAAGGTAAGATATCTTTATTGTTTGATTAATTAAAATCTTACAATAAAACAAATTCATACAATAATCCATTACATACATTTTAAATAGTGACAAATCCTTACAATTCATTACATCTTTTAGTGTTTACAATAAAATTCATACATTTAAAACTTTAAGAGAACATATAATCAATCTTAGTGTCCTGTTTCTTACTCTTCGAGTTTTTTCCATACTTTCAGTAAAAATTTTACCAAACTGGAGTTCATGACTATATCATCTGAGGAGAGACATCGGATCAATGCCTGTCTACATGTCCTTATCCCTCTTTCATTAAATAATCTCTTTAAAATAATAACTCTTTCATTTTTTAATTCAGGACAGAGAGATAATAGATGAATAATGTTTTCCTCCCCAGATTTACACAGCCTGCATGGACTATCGGTTCCGAGTTTTTTCCAAGGTGGTGCATGGAATAAGTCCGGGAGTACGCCAAATCTTGCATTGATAAAAATGTGTTTGTATTTCTACAATGATACAATCAAAGTTGGGAAAGAGAAGCTGTGATCCTACCGGCTTCCAGCTAGTCATAAATAATCAAAAGAGGATGGATCACTTGTTGCTGGCACCAGGGTTCAGGTGGTTGTCTCCGATATAGGTAAAAAACCCTCAATCACGTCAAGATATGTATGGGCGGTATATCTTGGTTCTCCGCCTTTAGATACGTGATAGCATCATCATTGGGTTTATTCCATGCATCCTCCAACCCGGAGGGAACCACTGAATTCTCCAGTAGTGATCAGGGAAAAAAATGATGATAAAAATGATAAAATAAAAAAGTGAGGAGTGCTCAAGTGTATGATTAAAAAGAGTTGTTCCTCATGCTACCTATAAAAAGTCTTTATTCTGATAGGTGCTGGGGAAACGTTAAAAAAAAGGTCAAGTTGCAGGTAGGATGTATGATGAATCCTCTGCGACATTAAACGTGGTGATTGGTCGACATGTTTCAGCTCATGTAAAGCCCATGGAAGGGTCAGGGAGCTTTCTTCAGGACCACAGGTGAATAAAGTGAATTGAAAAATTTTTTTGTCAATTACATGTAGAAGTTCCAATGTCGATTCAGATGGACTTCGTCAGGACTAGTACCTATATACAGAGAAAAACGGGGGAAACTCCTTAATGATTATAAGGGGTAGAAGGGTAAAAATGCCAAAGGAGCTGCAAATTGACGTAAAATGAACAATATGAAAGCAACTATAAATGGCAAGTCTTTATATACTTTTTTGGTATACATTTTGATCAGCAAGTGAAGTTTTGAACCATCGCTCTTACTTTGGAGAACTCAAAACGCAATGCCCTTAGGAGACATCGACTGGTAGAAGGATGTTTTACATACAACAGATATTTAGACATACAACGAATATTATGGCATTCAACAAAGATATTTTTGCAGCGGAGGTGGTTAAGACTGCTCGTAATGTATAATGTTAATGGTTGCGTGTTGGTCCGCAAGGAGACTATTGTTGAGCCACTCCAAGTGCGAGTTAGGGTTAAACTGTCTGCATTAGTCTAAAGTGGCGGATATTAATCTAAGAAAAAATCAATAGCGAAGTATAGCGCGCTTTTCAGAAGGAAACATAATCAAATGTGCCTCTCGTCCAGAATAGGCGTGCGATTTTAACTATAGGAAAAATACCTGATAGTTTCAATGTACGAGCTCCGTACGAGGATACAGGCAGCGTAAATACTAAACAAATGAAAACAAGAAGAAACCGCACATTACAAGGGGGATTCACCCGGTTAACGTTACGTGTCTTCCAGATGGTGTTGAGGTAGAGGGCTCCGTACCGCAATGGTCTGCTACGACTTGTGGTGACTCTGGTTTCCTGTATGCACACGTAGGCTGGGGGTGTGTCTTAAATGGTGAGTTACGTTGAAATAGAGAGGGGACTGGTGCGGGCCGTGTCAAAGCCTGGAAAACTTTATTAAATGATGTAAAGAGATAAGGTGTAGTGTAAAAGGAACCGTTATATTGGTATTTAGAGCACTGGTTTACACGATTGCTAAATATCGTGGAGAAAAGGGGGGGGGGCAGCGGTAGGGTTGGAGTCTCAACCCTAGTCCTAAAAGGTGAAGTGTAGTGCCTTTGCAACTTAGATGGACACAGATGTTTAAATAGCCATTATTGTTGTAATTACTCGTAGGGTACAGAGAGTCTAATGAAGGTGGGCTCTGGGTATCATATGAAGTGCGGAATCGCCCTGATATTATAAATACCATGGAGAGTATGGGGCTAGTGAAGATTCTTTACTTAGCCTAGTTGGAATATAAAATAAACCATATCTCTATTTACAATGACATGCTCAGCCATGGAATATCATCATTCAGTCCTATGATGTTAGTTTGGAGGCGGTGGACCCATCTTTGTTCTTTTTGGAAGAGTAATTTCTCAGCATTGGGTGTTTTGGATACAAGTGTTTCTAGAACTATCCATCTCAGCTCGTTGACAGTGTGTGGATGTTCAATGTAATGTGAACTCAATTTGGTCGTTCCTCTTCCACATTTGACATTGCTTCGGTGTTCACATATTCTTTGTTTAATCTTCCGGCAAGTCATTCCAATGTACCGAAGAGCACATGGGCAGGTTATCATGTAAATTACATGTGTCGTGTTGCAGTTGGTATGTTGTCTCATCGTCCAGGTCAATTTTGGTGATAAGATGACACTTTTGGTAATTTCAGTCAAGGAACACACAGAGCAATTGCCACATGGAAAGTGGCCAGTGACTGGGGGTAGGGACCACAAGGTGCTCTGGCTTGGATTCGGTTTTACGTCAGGTGGACGTGTGTGTACCAAGATGTCTTTGTAGTTTCAAGTTCGTCTATTGGCAAACATGGGTTTGGGCCAAGTGAGGTTTCCAGACGTAATGATACGCCAGTTTTTATTGATGATTTTCTTGACAGAGTTTGTAACAGTACTGTAGGTAGTGACACAGGTCAATTTTTCGGTAGATGTGATTTGCGGTGTAAGTTCTAGGAAGCTTTCTCTAGGCTGGTTACGAGCCCGCTTCTGGCATTTTTTGATTATTTTTTCAGGGTAGTTCCTTTTCTTGAGTTTGTTCGAAAGGTCTTGTGCTTGTTTTTTATACTCACTGAGTTCACTGCAATTCCTTTTGAGACGAAGGAATTGGCTGTAAGGCAGATTTTCTCGTAGTGGACGCGGGTGAAAGCTATTGAAAGAAAGCAGGCTGTTCTTAGCCGTAGTCTTGAAGAAGGTCTTAGTTTTTATGGTGTCATTTTCAACGTAGATGGTAAGGTCTAAAAAGTCCAAATGTTCCTTATCTGCGTCAAAGGTAAACTTGAGGCAAGGGTCTTGGATATTCATCCAGTCATGAAATGCTTGTAAGTTGGTTTTGGTACCTTCCCAGAGCATGATGACATCATCTATATACCTTTTCCAGAAAAGGATTCTTGGGAGGAAGGGATTGGTGTCATTCAAAATGTATGTACTCTCAAAATTGCTCACGTAGAGCCCTGCCACGCTTGGAGCAAAGGTACTTCCCATGGAAGTACCGTGGCGTTGTTGGTAGAGAGTACCTTCGTATTCGAAAAAGTTTTCAGTCAGGGCCAGTCTGCAGCATTCTAAGACAAAGTGTCTAGGCGTATGGTATAGCCAATCTTGTTGGAACAGTAGATCTTCCAGGGTGTCTAAGGTGGCTTGTTGTGGTAGGCTCGTATAAAGACTTTCTATATTGAGTCCTACCAGAAGCATTGTTTCACTGGAGAAACTTTTGTCTGTTAGATAATTCAGAAGATCACGTGTATCTTTTAGGTAGGTGGGTGTCCGTTGGACCATGGGTTTAAGAAATTGGTCAGCAAACTGGGACAGGGGTTCCAAAACTGAGCCGATCCCAGATACTATAGGACGGCCAGGTGGAGGTTTTCTTGCTTTGTGCACTTTTGGAAGAGAATAAAAGTATGGCGTTCGTGGGAGAGTGGTACGTAAAAAAGAAGCTGCGTTCTTTGAGATCCACCTATTTGTCTCTGCTTCCTCAACCATTAGATTGATAGTTCGTTGTAATCTAGGTGTGGGATCTTCTGTTATTATTTGGTAGAATTTCTCATCAGATAGGAGCTCTTGACATTGTGCGTGGTAACCTTCTTTATTGAGGATGACAATGCCTCCGCCTTTATCGGCGGGTTTGATGATGATGTTAGGGTGTGATTTTAGTTCTTCCAATGCTTTTTTCTCCTTGTTTGTAGTGTTCATAAATGGTTTTCTGACTGTCTCACCAAGTTGATTGATTTCCTTCATGACTGCTTGCTCAAAAGTTTGAATCTCAACTGGGACTTGATGTTGTGCTGGACAGAAAGTTGACTTGGGTCTCAAAGAGGTGTCTCCTCTGTTGGTATTATCTTCTTTACCCTGAAAGAAGGCTTTCAGTTTTAATGTTCTGCAAAAATGGGCCACTTCACTTTGTAGTTTGAAAATGTCCAGTGGTGGGGTGGGGACGAAGCCAAGACCTTTGTTTAGTACAGATTCTTGTTCTTCTGTAAGTAGAATGTTGGAGATGTTGAAGATTAGTGAGTCGTGCTTGTGCTCGGTTTGTCTTTGTTCAAGTTGGACATGCTCCTTGTTAGTATTTCTACAACCATGCCGTATCAAGGTATTGCTGTACCATCTTTTTTTGAGAAACCATTTATGATAGGCCAAGCGTGTTTTCTTTTAGTAAAGGCGGCTTTGTCACTTATTATCGATTAAGTGATCTGTAATTTTATTAATAACTTTCTTAAATGATTCCTGGATAATGGTCGAGTCCCATATCGGCCTAATCTCAAATTCTTCTAACGCCGCTTACAAATATTTCCAGGTGGATGATTTAGTATTTCCATTAGTTTCTTTCCACAGTAACTGGGACATTACATTTCCTTGGTCATTTTTTATTCTGTCCCAGACTTTAATTGCATAACCTTTTCGTGCATACAGCTGGTTATTGAGACCGAATTCCAGCCTTACCTGTGCTTGCGATGCATTATTCGGTAAATGAAAAAGAATTTTGAATGTTTTTGAAATAGCATTGTTAATAATAACTGCGTCTTTTCCATTTAAAGCCTTACTGCCATATGTTAAAGAAGGTAGCAGTTTGGCCGATATTACCTTTAAGAAAGGACAGTAAGTTAGGTTGCTAATTGATTTTTGGATAGACCTAAATGCAGCTATCAAGGCATTTGCTTTCCTATAAATTTCGAGCTTCTGCGGAAGAAAATTTCCATTTTCGTTGAATATAACACCCAAATATCTATAGGTATCGACTTGTTCTAATTGCTGATTTCCCAAAAACCATTTAGATTTAGATTTTCGTTTTGCATTTTTTGAGATCACCAACACTTTAGATTTTGTTTCATTTATTACCATCTTATTTTCTTTTGAATATTCAAATATTCGTGTTATTAAACGTTGCAAGCCCACTTTTGTATTGCTTAAAAGAACGACATCGTCTGCGTATAATACATTTGATATATGTTTATCTGCTAGTTTGGGTGGATGAGCGTTTATATTATTCAATGCCTCCGTCAAATCAACTAAAAACAGGTTAAATAATAATGGGGCCAGTACGTACCCCTGCTTTAAACCCCCTGTTGTCGGTATTTTGTTGGTAAGTGACCGACCATCTCCGATGCGCACTCTGGCCCAAGTATCGGTGTATAAAATACATATCAGCTGTAATAATAGAGGTGGGATTCCTTGTATTCGTAACTTTCCCCACAATCGTTCTCTATCTACACAATCAAAAGCTGATTTGAAATCCACAAAGCATAAGTACAGAGGTTGTTTTCTTAAATTTGCTTTGTCCATTAGTACCGATAAAGCTAGGATGTTAGTAGTTGTTCCTAGACCTTTAATAAAACCTGTTTGGTTTGGAGGGAGAATGTAATTATCCTTTACCCAGTCAGATAATCTTGACAATAGAACCCCTGCGAACAGTTTTGCATCTGTATCCTGTAGTGTTATTAGATGGTAATCCTCCGGCAGGGACCAATTTCCCTTTTTAAAGATTGGAGATATTAGTGACCCTCTCCAAGATTCGGGTATTACCCCTGTCTGGATTATTTCATTAAAAACCTTGGTTAGATGTTCTGCCCATATGTCTGGATCCTCCTTATACAGTGCAAAAGGGATACCATTTGTGCCTGGTGCCCCGTCTTTTTGTTTTCTTATTAGCTTAGACACATGTTCTTGTGTTATTTCAAATTTGTTATCCTGTTCTGGGTTTGATGTTTCCTTCCTTTTATAATTGTTCGTACTTTTTTTTTTGATAAACAAATTTTTATTGTTTTTCCACAGAAGGCAGCAAAGTCAAAGAGGACATATAGCAATACAAGTAGCTCGGCATCAATAACACATGTCACACATTCATTGATAATCAGTCGTATGATCCTTCGCCCCCCACCCCCTGTAGTATTCCTCCTGTACTAAACCCCCCAGCCATTTTCCCCATATTTTACGAAACGTTTTGGGGCAACCCCGGGCAGCGTACAGAGCCCGTTCCTGTGCAGCGCACCAATCCACCCCTCTCCTCCATTTAACCCCACTGGGCGGGTCCGCCTGCTTCCAGGCAGCCACGATGTCCCGTTTGGCCACCACCAGAGCCGTAGTTAGAAAGTATTTCTCATTACGGGAACAGTCTAGCCCATCCGTTATTCCCAGCAGTGCTAGTCTTGGTCATGGGGAACCTCCCACCCCAGGACGTCAGTTAATTCAGCTTCGATCTCAGCCCAGAAGTTCTCCAGTCGAGGGCACGACCAGACCATATGAAAGAAATCTGCCGGTTCCCCCCCCCCCCCCCGCATCGTGCACTTGAAGCCACTTGGCGCAGGCCCACCCGAAACAGACGCTCCGGGGTCAGATACGCCGTGTGGAGATAGTAAAGCTGGATAAGTCGCAATCTCGCCGATGTGGTGATCGTCCTGGGTGCCATAAGGGCGTCTCTCCAGTCATTTTCATCCAGAGACCCCACCCATGCCTCCCACCGCTGCCTCAACCCGTCCCAACCCACCGGGGTGCTATTAACCAGGGATCGATAAATACGGGATATACCCCCCCTCCCAAGACATCCCAGCATCACCTGAGCCTCAGGCGGGCTATGGTCGGGGGGCCTGGAATCCAGAGGGATAGGGACCTGGAGCGCATGGCGCAGCTGGAGATACTTATAGAATTGTGTGGGATGCAGAGAGAAGCGACTCTGGAGCTCCTGGAAGGAACACATATGGCTCCCCTGCCAGACATCACCCAGGCTGGTGACCCCCAGAAGGTCCCAGTTGCGGAATCCCTCGAGCCCCGCCATCTCCCGCATCCAAGTGCCGTGCCAGAGCGGTGTAATCAGGGTCAGTACCTTCGACCAGCGGGTGTGCCGCAACGCACCACGCCATGCCAGAAAGGGAGCCTGCACGATCTCCGGCAGCGACCGAGGGACCGTTGCTCCATACAGCATGCTTTGAATAGAAGGAAACCCGGTGAGCTGCACCTCCAGTCTATAAGCCGGGTCATCCCAGCCGCCCGAGAACCAATCATGGACCACTAGCAGTCGTGTGGTGAGATAATACAGATAAAGATTTGTCATGCTCAGGCCGCCGTCATAGGAAGGGATTCGGCAGCGATCCAAGGCCAACCGGGGCCTACCGCGACCCCAGAGAAATTTAGTCACGGCTTTGTCCAAGTCCCGAAACCAAGAGCGGGGGAAGGAACAGGGCGTGTTTTGTAGCATGTAGAGAAACCGAGGGAGGATCATCATCTTAGAGAGCAATCCTCCCCACCGGGTTCAACGGGAGTGACTGCCATTTTGCCATGTCCGATCTGGCCTTAGTGACCACAGGAGCCACATTAAGAGCCCAGGAGAGTTCCGGAAGAAGGGTAATCCAGATCCCCAGATACTTAAAGGACAACCTCCGGATGGGAATGTCGGACTGCCAATCAAAACACTCCCTCGAGGAGTGTAGTGGAACCAATACAGATTTCCCGGAATTCAGCCGGAGACCAGACGCCTGCCCGAACCGGTTAAGAATCCGGCGCACCCGCGGCCCGAGACCGCCGGATCCGAAAGATAAAGAAGGACGTCGTCCGCATATAAGGCAATTTTATCTGGAGCAATACCCGGCCAGTGCCAGCCACGGAAAACAGGATCCGACCGGATTAACACAGCCAGGGGCTCCATCGCCAGGGCGAAGAGGAGGGGCGAGAGCGGGCAGCCCTGCCGAGTCCCCCGCCCTATGGAAAACGTGCGGGATAACGTCCTGTTGACCAGCACCCGGGCCCGTGGGGCCGCATACAGGACCCGAACCATGGCGCGGAATTGGGGGCCGAACCCCATTCGTTCCAAGATTGCTTCAAGGTAGGCCCACCCCACCGCATCAAAGGCCTTCTCAAAATCGACCAGCAGAAGGGCCAGCTAAGGGGAAAGGCGCTCTTGGTGGGCCAGGGCAAGGTGCAAGCGCCGCAGGCAATGTCTAGTTCCTCTGTTCGGCATAAAGCCGCATTGGTCTGGGTGGACCAGCGAGACAAGAAGTGGGCGTAGCCGTTGCGCAAGAATGGTAGCGTACACCTTTAGCTCGGTGTTGATAAGGGATATTGGCCTATAATCGGAGCATGACTGCGACGGGGGTTGGGTCTTCGGAAGGACGACTATAGTGGCAGTATCTGTTTCCCGCAGGAATTAACCAGTCTTCACCACCTCCGCAAAGAGGTCCAGAAGCCGCGGCGCCAGGGTCTCACGGAAATGAGCGTAGTATTCCTGTGGGAAACCATCCGGTCCCGGGGTTTTCCCCGGCGCCAAGTGGCCGATTGCCGTTATAACCTCCTGTAGGGTAAAGGGCAGGTCCAGGGTCTCACTAACCTCTCGTCCCAGCCATCCGAGGGCCGCCCCATTCTCCCCTATCAGTTAATTGTTCGTACTTTTAGTTATACTGCAGTCCGAGTTTAGATGGCGTACCAGAAAATTCACCCATTCAGTCTCAGTTAAAACTGATGCTACTATGATTTTGTCTGGTCTTGTTAGACTATTTATCATTTTTCAGAACTCCCTTGAATTAGTTTGGTTGCTAGCATAAAATATTTTTGTCCAACGATCATTTTTAGCTATGGTTTTCTCATTCCAGATTAGTTTCCTCAGGTTTTGATTTAGAGTTTTTATATTGTCTATTATTTCTTTTTTATTAGGAAACTTGATCAGCTCTTTCCTGAGTTTATTTCGCAACTGTTTCATCTTGCGTACCGCAAATGTTAAATTGATTTTTGTTTCCTTTGTTCCTGTTCGTGTTAGATATTCATTTTTGGCTTCAATAGGGGGGTGATGTTGGTTAACTAATTTGCGTGTAAAGCTTACCCACTGATCAGTTACAGATATAGAAGTTTTTCCTAAAAAACAGTCAGTAACCAATTTTTGTGCTAATGCACTGGTATGTTCTTTATTATCTGGTTTCCAAATTAATTTCCTATAATTGATTGTTCCGACCTATCCTTGCATTGACAAATACTGTTGATGTTTTGGTTTTGTAAATGTTGTCGTAATTATTTACTGGCTATGATCGCTCTCCGGTAGCTTCCTTAGATAATACAAGGTAATATTGTTGAAAATGTTCAATACCATTGTATAATCAATTCGTGATTTCGCATTATGGGTGTAGAATGTCCATGCTGGAGGTGAGTCCGTCAAAAGTCTCCCGTTGAGTATTCGTAAACCCAAGGCTTCAATGTCCTTCACAAGATTTAGGCCCGTTTTAGTTTGTCTGGACTTAGTTGTTGTTTCCTGGGCGGGAATAAGCCATTGTTGGTCTTGTGACTGAGTGATATCATCTCTTGTGAATGGTACTAACAAATTTAAATTATAGTCTCCTGAAACTATAAAGTCCACAAAAGGATCATCAACGATCTGTTCCAGTAGGTAACTGGTAAGGGTAGCACATATGGTCTTCCTTGAATTAGCTGTAGGAGGAATATATATGTTAACCAGCTTTAGAGATTTTACATGATCATCCATTTTATATCTTAACGCTGCTGTTTGAACATTACAATTGTTCGTAACTATTTGCTTATGTTCTATTTTTAGATCAATTGTAATAAATATTGCTAGGCCGCCACTTGGGCGACCATATTTGTGTTGTTTAATCGCAGGTTCAAAGCATCCTTTATATCCATTCATAAAGAAGGGATCCATTACCCATGTCTCTTGCAGAAGAATGATCTGATAAGGCTTAATTATTTGAGTTATGTTTTCTAACTTATTACCTAATCCGTTTATATTCCATGAGCAGATTGTTATAGTATCACTGTCAGTACATCGTTTTTTCAATGTATTTTGTTGACTATTTTGTCACTGGTTGTTATTCCCGTGCAAAGACATTGTTATCCATTTCTCATTTATCCCTCTACCCTTCTCTATTTCTTTATCGATCAATAGGTTTTCTGCCTCTGTTTAATTTTCCTAACGGATTCTTTAGTATGGAAAAGGCTGGGGCACCCTTTTTTTCCTTTTCATATTCTAGCATTTTTTCTGCTTTTATAAGTGGCGTTGGGTATTCCTTGGGAGCAACTTTACTAATTTCTATTCCCCATCTTCGAATAATTTCTTGTTCTTTCATAATTTGCTCCATAACAGACGGAGATGTTACAGTTATTATTGTTAGTGGCAGTGAACTTTCAGGGTTTTGTAAGAAACCAACACATTCAATGTCATTCGTTGACAAATTAGCTAGTGATGGAACTGATTTAAAGAGGCAAAGAAGGTTGCCCCTGTTCAACATATCTTGCTGCCCTCGGGACTCATATAGTGGTTTAAAAATTAGCTGTTCTATCCTTTGAACTAGCAAATCCTTTTCGATATAATTTGTTGGTTCATGCTGAACTTTATTTATAATTCGTTTGTTCTTACTGCATTTTACTATAACTAAATGGTCCCGTTTTAGTATACGGGTATTGTCCTCCATTTGATCTATTACTTCTATTTGTACCTCAGGATCTTGGTTAACTTTATTGTTTGGTTGTACCCAACTTGAAAAGAGTTGATTGCATGGTAATTGTTTTGAGGTCCTGTCTGGATTCGAAGTTATATTATAGGCCCCTTGAGACGATTTTTGCACTCTAATGCCACTATTTAATTGTTTTACATCCGTTTCCACTACAGAATTTTGCGAACTCATTATTTGTTCTCCCTTTATTTGTGATCTTTTTTCGGTGTTCACCCTAGCCCCTTTTCCCACGCAACCATTTCCCTGTTTGTCATGAGTCATCTCCTCTAATGGGATATTTTTCCTCGCCTCAGCAGGTTCATCAATGAACGATTCGACAGTATCGCTTGAGGTTACTTCGCCTATTTTTATATTCCTTTTTTGAGCTTTCTGACAATTCAAGTGTCTGCCTGATTTTACAAAGATATAAAAATACTGAGTATTTGATGTTTTGATTGAATTCGACTGGTCCCTACCCGTGTCGACATTTTGTTTTCCAATTGATTCCTCCAAATGGATTTTTTCCTTATAAGATGAATTAAGTGACAGTCGCTCATGGGAGAGTGACTGTATTAAGTACTCCGGCTTAGCTTTATTTCTTGCTGTTCTTAATTTTTTTCTATGTCTTTTTGTCATTATAAATGATGTCAAGTCCACTTCTTTATCCTCTTGTAAATCATGTAACTCTACCACAGACTGATCAGATAGTACGCCTTCTATTTGTTTATTATTCTTCCATTCAATTTGAGCGGTTAAATCCTCCATTTTTTTAGACTTATTCTATTAGACTCCGCTATTAGGCCTATACCTTCCTTTTTTATTAGTTTCTTATCTCCATTCAGTTGAAGGCTTACCTTGACATCTTCCAATATAGTGTTAATAACTTCTGGTATTGATGTTAATTTATTGATTATTGGTGCACAAGAACATTCCAGATAGGCAGTTGATTTGTCTGTTTGAGCTCTAGTTATCAGACTATTTAGTTCAGCTAGTTTGCGATCTATTCCTACCACCACATTTGCCATTGTTCCCAGTATTTCAATTTGAACATCCATTTTGTTCGATTGAAGTGATAGTGCTTCAATAGTAAGTGATGAGGTTTGGTAAAAAATATCCCAAATAGATCCCAAATCCTGATTTTCTATAGTTTTAATATTTTTGTCCCACTGAAGTTCCTGCTTGGTGTTGACTATATTTTTTTGATAATTCCTATTGTCCCGATCAGGTTGTGTTGATTCCGATTTTTTTCCTATACTGGTAACTTGTATTATTTCTTCATGTGTTTTTTGTTGCCTAACTTGTTGGCTGGATAATGATTTAGGTGTGCCTTTTCTTTGTGTGCTTTGATCTATAGAGTATGTTTCCAAGTTTGTAATTTCATCATTATCTAAGAGCATTATTGCTTCTAACGGGAAAGAGACACATCCTTTTTTTCTAATTTGACATTCCTGGGTCAATTCATCCAAATATTCACTTTTGTCACCTACTATCTTCTGATTATCAGGTGTCATGACCCTACTTTGGACCATATTTTTTCTTATTTCAACTTTGACCTCTATAGGTAGCCTAGGTGGTATAATTATATTTCCAGGTTTCGTGATCTTTTCTTCCCCTGACACAATCAGTTTTTGATGTATCACCTATATTCCCTAAGTTTAGATCCTTTTTGCATGGTGATATTATGCATAGTAGTTCAAGGTCGCTAATTTGAGTAGGTGTTTGATCTATTGGTTGCATTGATTGCACTAGCATATTATCCTCTACATCGACATTATATGTTATTCTGTCAAATTCTTGGTTTCGCCTTTCCCCACAAGATTGGGTAGTTACTCTCAAATTACTAGAAGGCTTGATTGGTGTCTGTAGTTTTTTTTATTTCAGGTCCGATTTGACTTTACACCATAGCCCCCCTCGGATCTTTCAAAAAATCAAATTTATGAGGGATTTTCAAGAACTTTTCATACATCCGCGCTATTGGCGATATTAGCATCTGGTTCATTTCTTTTGTTTGCGCTTTGGCTTTTTTTTAATGCTCCTGATAGCTGAGTTTTCCGTGAGCATCGTATTGTAGGGCCAGATGCCCTCTCCCTTCCTGAGCGCATTCTTGGTATAGTTTATGATTTCTCGAAAAATAATATCAACCTCTTTATGGGTTCTTGTTGGGCGCCTGCTTGGACACACCCCACTCCGCACGGCCCAACCCAACACAACTCAATATGATCCACCCGAAGCAATTCGACCCATAAGTTACTCCACCAATTTATCGACTCCTTTAGTGGCCAGGGGGATGAGCGTGCGTTTGATAGGTTTCAAAGTTATTCCTAGTTATTCCAAGATTTTTCTTGTTCCAATCAGAAGTATAGCTACGCTTCTGAAGTTCCCCTTATTAGCTCCTTTTTCAGCTCTATAACTTCTATATACAACCCCTAAATACCTCTATGTAAGCCTGGGCAGCAGACCAGCTACAGTTCGCTTACCACATCACTAATGAAGACCAACACCAGCGCCAACTCTTCCTCTTCCTCATATAATCCTTCTCTATGGTGCTGCAATGCTGGTTCGCAGTTTGTCGCCCTCATCCCCCTCCTTAGCTTGCGCAATAAAGCTGTTAGCGCCAAAGCTGCTTTCGTCTCACGTAATCCCGGGTTTACTCCACAAAGCCCGGACTGGAACTTGAACTCCGTAGCAGAAGAGAGTTTGGCCACAAATGTCCCAGTGCGCCAGATAGGCCAAGTATAGATTGTTTGTCACCCAATCCTGCTCCTGGTCATTATCGGTTGGCACTCAACTCAACTCTCAATTGGGAAGGGGGGGGGTGCCTTTGTGCCCATTTGCCTTTGTGTTTTTGTACTAGTCTCCACCACGCGACCAGCTCCACGTGCTCCGCACCTCACCCACCACCACCACCACTGCCACCTCCTCAATTGTCTCCGGTGCAAGGGGTGCGGTCTTATTTCACCTGCCCTATGACGCTCATGGCTTAATATGGGCGTTGTGGCCGGGGTCATTATCGGGGGTGCCTCTAGTCTTCCCACTCTGTGGTTTGCCTAGCTGATTGACACCTAGAGCTGGCAACCCAGTCAACTTGGTTGGTGGTTGAGTGGTCATCAGGCTGGGCCTTGTTTTCCCAATATTCCCCCCCAACCGGGTTTGCTTGTGTGGGTTCCGGGGCATATTCAGAACATTAAATGTTTTAGGGGTTGGTACATGGGGCCCTGTAATCTGGGATTGCCCACCCTTCTTGATTAATTCTAATACCCATTTTTCTATATTTTCCAAACGAGACAATAAAGGTTGCACCATAGTTGACAGAAGACCTTTCAGCTTATCATAAATATCATCCAGATTCAAAACATGTGAACTGCTGATTGGCTTTGAGAGTCTGTTGATGGTTTTGGAGTAGGGACTTTCCTTGCTCTTTTTTGCTTTAGAAGGTTGTTTTGGAAGTGTGCCTTCTGCCAGACACACTGGTGCAGGGTCACCCTTCGTCCACGGGTTCAAACAAGTAAGGAGAATCGACACTGGAGTGAAGTAAGAATCAGGCAATTTATTAACACTCATGAGTGGGGACTCCGTCCGACGAGCACCAAGAGGCACTCAAGGAGGAAGCACAGCGAGCAATGATTACATTGGTTTTTATAGGAAAAGGTCACAAACTGGGGACGCCCAATGATGTAAATAGAGCTTGAGAAATATACACACAATGAGGTAATACAAACACCAACAGCCTCGGTGTTTAAGCAACTTCGAGTCTTTGAGCTGCATAACAAGATACACTATCTATGTACACTCTATTCATGATTTGACCATTGATCGGAAACTCTGAGCAGACGCCAGCTGTTCTTTTGTGCTGCTTCACAATACCCCAATCTGGTTTCTTTACACACAATTGTGCAGGGGGAGTGCCAAGGACAGAGCAAGGGCTGGCAAAGAGGACCGAGAAAATGGATGACGCATAGGTCAACACGATGCAAGAAGAAGTTTTTTTTTTTACAGTCTCTCCTTTTTAGCCTATGCTAATCCATTTTCAAAGCACATATATTAGTCCTAAATATCAATCATCATAAGTTCATCAATTTCCTGTTGCACCATCATTTGTTTATTTAATGCATGAACATCAACTGGAGGAAGCTTGACATTGGTGCAGGCAGTCATGCAAATCGTACATTTCATAGGGGCACACTGAATACAACAACAGCAAGTAAGAAAGATGGCTCCTATTATCACTATTACCATCAATATTTTCCAACCTCAAGTGGAAAGCATTCCCCAAAACCATTCTGAACAAGTCCATGTTCCTTTGTCCTGGTATATATCTGCAGCTATTTTATGCAGTTTGGAAATAGCATCATACACCGAAGGGGCATTATCAGGAACGTACACACAGCAGCTACTTCCCATGATGCAACATGCCCCACCCCGTTCAGCCAGTATCACATCTAAAACCATCTGGTTTTGTAAAGCTACAATCCTGGTAATTTGGAGCTCCTATGTGATGTTTCCGAGAGCTGCCGTTGTCTGATTGATCACTGCTTCCACCACTCGAGTTCGGTGTCTTATCCTCCTGCGGTTTACTACCGGACTGACAAAGAAAAAGAACCCCAAATTGAAGTCAACATACTGCTGTAACGAAGTGTCAGTTCGATCCACCTCATCAATGTCTACAGTTCTTTTAGATCTAATTAGAGAATCATTGAACAATCGTCTATCTTTATAATAGGATGCAGGAGCCACAAATACGGGAGGAAGCAGGAATGACACATAGCATGTTCCAGACCATCCACTTGACAAATGAAAATAACCTTTGTTTTCACAAATAAAATAAGTCTTATGAGACGCTAGGAAGCTGCTATTATTTGTTCCAGTTATGTTTAATATTGTAATGCAATCACTCTTCCCCACAGGGATACCGCCGACACTGCTTACACAGAGGGGGGCTCGCACTCTTGTGACAACGATGATGGGAGGCCAATTCCCCTTGGCTGTTCGGGTGTTGGGAAAGACGTACCCTGTGGTGGAATTTCCTTTGCTGTATTCCTCCATTTCCCATATAGTCCCTTTAGCCTGTGGGTTACCATCATCAGGGTAAAATGCTTTATTCAGTTGAGCATTAAGTCCCCCTACATCAGCTGTGGAAACATTATGAACCTCAGAGGCCCACAGAAGTTCGAACCAGGCTCTACAGGAGCCATTATGGGATAATGGTAGTGGAATGAGGGGTGTTCCTCCCTTCTTCTGGTGGGCTGGCAACATTCCACATACCCAGCAGTTGATAGTATTTGTAGCGTTATGAGTATGATATAACATCCGTATGAAAGTGTTATTTTTGTTTGACAATCGGTGCTTCCTCTCATGATAAGGAAGGGTAAAGTAATAATGTTCCAAGGGGGCAGGAGTGGTTGTAGCAGACAGTGAATTTCGAGCTGGGGCTACCTCCTCCACTATCCATAGTGCTGCCGCCAATATTACAACAGAATAATCAGGACCACCATGCAAATAGTCTTGTCCTTCGTTCCCCATTTGGATATTAATTTATGAATTTTTCTTGATGGTGCCAACATAACCACAGGTCGGAGAGAGACCCGGGTATCACTGAGCACGTATCACAACCCACACTGAACCTAGTTCAGCTGATTCTGCGATCCCACCGTGCCACAGCCGAACCGTCCCACTAATTGGGAGCAGGTCCTCCGGTATCTCTATCTCCTCCTTCCCTTCCCTGGTCGTAGATTTTACCTTGTTACCCCAGGAATAGTCTGATCAGAGAACAGAATTTCTTCAATCGTAGGGGCGATGTTCTTCTGAGTTTGCAGTATCTCCTTAGAATCGACTCTGCCTTCTGATTGGAGAGCAGTTGCTGGTATCCTCTTGCAATGGGAGGTGTGGATCTAGTTCTTCCTATTGGTGACGCGGACAGCAGTCCGAGTTGCAAGCAGGACTTGTTCGGGGCCCTTCCAGCGGGGTTCCAAATTCTTGGAGCGTTGAAAGTTCTTAGTCAATACAAAGTCCCCCGGCTGGAGACGGTGTGCTAGACCTTTGGAATTGTCAGTTATGGCTACATGTACCTGTTGGTGGATTAGAGACAATTTTTCAGTTACGTTTTGTAAATAATCACTGAGGACGGGGTACTGTATTTCTTTTATTACATTTGGTCTTGGGGGTCCCCACACATTCATAGGCCTCCCAAATACTATCTCATAAGGAGAGAGACAAATCTTACTATGTGGGATTGAACGAACTGATAACAGGGCTAGGGGCAAAGCATCTGGCCATTTAAGGGCCGTTGTCTGTATTTTAGTAAGTTTAAGCTTCAGTGTGGCATTGGAGTGCTCTACAAGTCCCGCTGCCTGAGGGTAATTGGCAGCATGAAACTTCTGTTTTACCCCTTGACCTTTCATTAGATACTCTATTATCTGACCAGTGAATTGGGGGCTATTGTCACTCCAAAGGACCCTACAAATTCCAAATTGAGGGAAGAATTTTTTCAACAATATTTTAGCCGTTGTCAAAGCAGTATATCCTTTGGTTGGATAGGCCTCTACCAACTTGCTAAATGAACAAACCACCACTAAAGCGTACTTCAAATTGTTACAATGTTCCAACTGGATATAATCCATCTTAAGTGCTTCGAAAGGTACCTGGGGTGGAGAAAATCCACCTTTGGGGGTTGATACTCCCTTCCCGGGATTGTATTGTAAACATATCATACAATGCTTTACTAAATGTTCAGCTATCTTGCGTATGTCTGAATTGTCCCAAACCTGTTCTAGTTGGGAGATGGTGTTTTTAGCACTAATGTGGGCAGGCCCATGAGCCATAGGCAAAAAGGGCAGTAATTAAGCATGGGGCAATTTCCATTTCGACATATCTTTGGACCTCCAACATCCTTCATCGTCTAATTCCCCTTCCTTTTCCCATTCTGCCATTTCTTGTTCAGTAGCTGACTGCTGTATCTCCTTAACCTCCGTGTACATGTTTTCCCATCTTTTGGCTTGGGACCGTAGTACATACATTCTGCTTGTGTGGGTACTTGCAGTATCTCGTGCTATTTTATCTGTGAAAGCATTTCCTTGTCCCACCTTATCTGTAACTTTCATGTGGGCACTTCATTTGATGATGGCCACGCTCTTTGGCAAGGTCAGGGCGGTGAGGAGGCTATTTACCAGTTCACCATGTTGAATCTTGGCACTATGCGAAGTTAGGAACCCCCGTTCTTTCCAAAGCCTGCCAAAGTTGTGTGCCACACCAAATGCGTACTGGCTGTTGGTGTAAACTTGTACTGATAATCACTGACTGGCTTCACAAGCCCTAAAAGTTTGCAATGAGTTCAGCAGCTTGGGCTGATCTTTGAGGAATACGAGCTGTTTCTACTACTGTCTGTAGTGTTGTTATGGCCTAGGCTGCAGAAGTGGTGCCATCAGGTAGTTTCAAACAGGAGCCATCCACCCATAGTTCTTCACGATCTGGCAGGGCTCTGTCTTTGAGATCTACTCTTCCCTTGGTTTGTTCCTCCGTCAGGAAAATACAATCATGCAAATCATGGGGTTGTTCAGCTGGTAAGGGCAACAATGTGTCAGGATTCAATGTCAAACAGCTCTTGAGTGTAATATGGGGTGCCAAAAGCGTGAGTTCATATCCTGTGAGCCTAGCACTAGTCAGGTGTTGTCTTGGTTTGGTTAAGCAATGCGTCTACAGAATGTGGTACCATAATCATAAGTCTGTTGCTCAATATTATCCCTTCAGATTGCCGTATGGAGATGGCTGTAGCAGCCACCTCCCTAAGACAACCAGGGAGTCCTCTGGCCACTAGGTCCAATACAGCTGAGAAATAAGCACATGGGCGATGTTTGCTGCTGTGTGGCTGTGTCAAGACTGATAATGCACACCCTTCTCTCTCGTGCACATATAGTGTAATGGGTTTGGTGTAATCGGGGGGTACCCAATACCGGAGCAGAACAAAGGGATGCACAAAGCTGTTGATATGCATTTTGACATTCAGATGATCATGGTAGAGGAAAGGGGTTCACAAATCTCTTTAAAAAGGGGGTCCAAGGGATACATTTAAAGACCTAGACAGTTTATAATCCCCAAACCAACATACAATATACGAAAAAAACTGTTGGTCTAGCATTATATATGACCCTGACACTGACACAACAAAAATTAGTGGAACTAGAAAAGTAATGAAGTCTAAACAAAAAAGTCTAGGTTCCTATCACCCACCAAGGTGGCTTGCTTCATCATCTGGGAACTATGGGAACTGCCAGTGAACCACACACCTATAAGGAGATGAAGGTAATGGTTACACAGTTGTCCCAGAAGTGAGTACCAGTATACTTCTTATCTCATAAAAAGCATGGTGACTATTTGAAGGGTGATGGTTGCAGTGATAGTGAGTGAAAAAGTGCTGTTAAAAAAGGCTACCAAGACACAAACAAATATTTATTCAGGCGCTGTCTTGGTGTCAATATATAAACAGTGCATGTACAGCTTTAACAAATAACTGTAAATTGTCCAGGTCAGGAAAGGGGGTGTCTTTGGTAACAAGGGACAAAAGGGGTTTGATGGTGTATACTGGGGGAATGTCCATTCTCCCAACATCTGTGTCTGAAGTAGCCCAGACACATGAGGGAACAGAATCGAGGTCCGAGCATGGGGAAATATTACATTGTTTGGGCGATGTCTTCCTTCCACAGATAACACACACCCCAGATGGGGAGCAATGTATGGTAGCATGAAAATGTTTCAAAAGGTCAAGTCCCAGCAAATTATCAGGAGTATGCGGGGGAAGCAAAAAGGGTGCAGAAGTACTAAAATTGTTAACCGGTAAAGGTATTTTTCAGGACACAGGGCTAGGCGTTGGTGTTCCATCGAACCTCACTGATGTTATTATCCCAGGGACCAGTTTTAGAGAAATCTCGCTACGTGTCGCCCCTGTATCTACTAGGAATTTCTGATCCTGCCCAAGTATGGTAGCTGTTATATAGGGTCCTGACTGATCTACAGGTATCTCAACTGGTCCTCCTTTTCCTATGCTGTCCTAGCCAAAGTGCATTCCTATGGCATCGTCCGGTTCGTAATCATCCAAAGAATATTGATTATTCCTTTGATCAAAATAATTATCCGACCTATTTCAGCCTGAATGTTGTTGTTGCTGTCAGGGGGCTTGAGCTCCCTGATTATTACTTGCTTGTTCCCTGCTTGTCCCCACTAGAAGCTAAGACGGGGCATTCAGAATGCCAATGCCCTACTTCTTTACAATAGGCACATTGATCTGGTCCCAGTGGTGTCTGTCTATGCGGTGGGCCTGGTAGGGGCATTAGTCTGTCATTTTGACCACGGCTAGACTCTGGGGTCCATTAGCCTGAACCATCATAACCTTAGTCTGTAAATCCTTTATTTTACCTTCTTTCCTGTCATGCTCATCTGTTACCTGATTCTGGTAATACTGAGCCATATCCAATATGGCCTTAGGTGAGACTGAAGCCCATGTACTTTCAGACCCCTTTAAACCAAACGATATTTCGGGAAGTAAGTTTCCGACAAATTGGTCTACAAATAAATGGGAGACCGTGGGTGTAGATGTGTCTTGGCCACTAAAGTCACGAAAAACTTCCTCAACGCGAGTAAAGAAATCCCGAGACGGACGCGTCCTTTCTTTGTTTACAAGCAGTAAGGAGCATCCAATCTATGTTCCGTGGGGGAATTATTGTCTTTAGATAAGGGAGTATGTTGCCAGGAAGGTCCAGTATGAGCTGAGCTGGTTTTTTACCAGGATTCCTATCCGCTTCAGCGCTATTAATGCAGCCCAATCTCCTCCTAACTTGGCAACATGATCCTGTTTCCGGGTGAGTCGCCACTTATCCGGCGGTAAGATCATACTGAAAAACATATCAATATCAGCTAGCGTCATAACGCAAGAGTCAATAGCTGCCTATACTTCATCATAAAAACCTCTGGGGTTCTTCCGAATATCAGGTAAAGAGGCTTTAAGAGTGAGAACATCCGTCCTTTTCCAGGGCGTGTATATCCAATTATACAAGAAATGGGCTCTAGCATAGGGGCTTTTAGGATCATCATTGTTTGCGTTTCCTCTCCCGGGGATAAACTGGGGTGTGGCGTCCCTCATGGGTCTTATCCGGGGAGAGGAAAAATGTTTGTTGCGGTGCTGCATTATTGTGGCTATGGCAGTATTAACCCTTCCTACAGGGAATGCCCCTACCTTGCACTGCCGATTAATGCCTCTAACATCGTCTGGACCATTTCCCCCTGTAATCATCTCCCATTGGGCCAATAACTGGTAAGAAAGTTTGTTTGAGACAAGGGAGCTCGCCTTCAGGGAAATCTTGTATCTGGTCTATCATTTCTCCTGCCTCCATTTCCGGATCATGTAGCCAACTCAATATTATCTGTTTTATTAAATTTTGGCGTGGTTGAGGTATGGCAGAGCGGAGAATTCAGGGAGCTGGGATAGGTACGGGACCAGCTGCCGGTCCAGCAGCGCTAATTTGGGATTGGGGGGATAAGGGACGAATCTGCACAGGTGAAAAAGTAATGGATTGGACAATCATCGGTAGAGGAGGTGGGGGCTGCTTCACAGGAAGTACACAATTTGGTGGTCCAGGAGGAGGGGGTGCCAAAGGTGCGTATGGGGGTGGGGGTCGTTTAATCTATAATCTGTCAGTTTCAGAGTCAACATCATCATGGTGGGCCTGGGCCGTCGCCATTGGCCTACCGACATATTCTTTAGATGTTGTCAATCTATGTTCTTAATCTAAACATTCTATATTTTTTGAACTTCTTTATCCTTTAATTCCTTAAACTTTGGATAAACTGTCTTCCTTTCCTGTTTCTTTTTCACTTTCTCTGCCTTGAGATGCCGCTCCTTCACTTCCTTCCTCCACATACGCAAACTGTCAAACATAGCTGGTCTAACTTTCCTAGCAAACCATTCTTTTTCGAAGTACTCAAGTTTATGAGGGTCCATCATCCCCTCTAATGGCCACTGAAATTGAGGATCCCCTTTTGTATATTTGTTCCACAATGCACTATACATGATGGAACAAATACCATGTTTAACATACATTTCAAAATTCGGCTTACCTTCTGGGGGCGCTGGCTGACTCTCTTCCAAAAAGCGCTGCTCATCGCAGCAGCAATAACCAAACTTCCATAATTTACTAAAAACAGGCATGTTGTATAAGGTATAAACAATAGCTTACGAACAAAACATTTTCTCACATTACCTGCATAATCTTAACATTTGCAAATGTTAATCAAACAAATACCAAACAAACAAAAACCGGTCCAATACAATCCTACCTATTCATAATCTTCAACTCCCACCTGTCGATCCTCCGTGTTCAAATGATCAATTCCAAATAGCCGTCCGGAAGCCCCAGTCAAGGTCATCAGCCGCCGGGAAGATCAGAGTCGGGAAGCCAAAAAAGTCACCTTGGCCACAAGAACTAGTCTCCTCAGGTGGTGCGCTCCTTAGTGAAGTTTCTTCTCACCGACACAATCTCCTTCCCCGGTCTAACTACAGGCCTTTGATGGGGCCCCACATTTGGGCACCAATTTGTGGAAGTGTGTCTTCTGCCAGACACACTGGTGCAGGGTCACCCTTCGTCCACGGGTACAAGTAAGGAGAATCGACACTGGAGTGAAGTAAGAATCAGGCAATTTATTAACACTCATGAGTGGGGGCTCCGTCCGACGAGCACCAAGAGGCACTCAAGGAGGAAGCACACCGAGCAATGATTACATGGGTTTTTATAGGAATAGGTCACAAACAGGGGACACCCAATGGTGTAAATAGAGCTTGAGAAATAGTCACACAGTGAGGTAATACAAACACCAACAGCCTCGGTGTTTAAGCAACTTCGAGTCTTGGAGCTGCATAACAAGATACACTATCTACGTACACTCTATTCATGGTTTAACCATTGATAGGAAACGCATAGTTCAACACGATGCAAGAAGAAGTTGGGTTTTTTACATTTTAACAGTCCCTCCTTTTTAGCCTTTGCTAATCCATTTTCAAAGCACATATATTAGTCCTGAGCATTGTGGCTCTATAGTCCATCCTCTTTTTCTCTTTCCTTATGACTCCTTAAGAGGCGTTACTTGGTTTTCGGCTAAGTCCTGTGGAAAAGGGCTTGAGTCTGAGGGAGGGCCCTCTAAAGTTTTGGATATAACAAACCTATGAGCTTGCCTACAAAGGGCCACCGGTCGGGGTCTCACTTAAATGTGTGTTTCAGGAGAGTAGAGGATGCGGGGAGTGTGATTTTGCCACCAGCGGTGCAAAAGTTCACAATGCACGGCTTTCCCCTTCTCTGCACGGCCTTAACAAAAGGAATCTGGATGGACTGTGCCTGGGGGAAGATCTGAGTTACATGCCTAGGGGGTAAGAGGGCAGGGGTAAGCTGAAAACATATGCCTCCCACTGATTTATCGCTAATAGAATGGAGATCCATGCGGGTGTTAGCCCAGGCTGATGTGGGGAGCCACAAAAGACCATCCATGGAGGCAGAGGAGAAGGCCTGTTGAACCTGCACCCAGGGTTTACCTTCTGGATTGCGGTTCCAGTCTAGGGAGGGACACAAATGGGCAGCCAGGTTGTTAGAGATGTGATTTTTTAAAGATCTAAGTAGAAATAGCACAAGAAGGGCTAATGATTATAAATGGTTGCGGTAGACTAGGATCTAGGCGTGATTTGAGGCCGACCGCAATGGAGTGCACGTTAGACACACCGGGTCAGGTTCTTCCTGCTCAAATAATTTACTTCTGACCTAGCCTTTTTAACCCCAATCAACCTCAGGAGCACACTTGCAAAACCACTTTCCCCAGGATCTCAGGATAGCCACATAGAGACTCACAGGGTGTCAAGCAGATGCCAATTGCAGAGTCCAGTCCAGGTCCAGTTGCCACTGGTCAGGTGGGTACTTCCATGAAAGGATCTAATGCAGCCTGTTGTCACCCTGTAACCACACAGTTCAGCCAACTAAACTTTGCAGTCCATTTCTTTGTCCTGGATACAAGAGGGAGGAGGTCCATTACTCCAGGGCTCCTATCAGGTCAAAGACAGCAGTCCTCTTCTGATGTTCTGCAGGTCCAGAAAGTGTTCTGAAGTGGATGCCTGAAGGTGCCACATTCATACATGGCACCTGCTAATTGGTGGGGGTGACTCCTGGGCCCTCACTAACCAATGGGGTAAATGTTCCTTCCCCGGGCCAGCCCCACCCACTTTTTTTAAGTACTTCCTGTTTGCCTTACTGCAAACAGGCCCCAAATCCCATGTGTCATTTTAGTATCGTGAAAAAATTATTTGGTCACACTATACTTAGGTGCTGTGGGTGTGTGGGGCGAGTGTAACCCTAATGTCGTCCCACATCTAACACTAAACTCCAGTTTGAGGAAGGCACTGTACCCACAACAAACTCCGAGACTGATGTCTGGTAGGAAAAAAGCAGGGTCCTTTAGCAACAAGATGGGACCCACAGAAACTGCCTTGGCATTCTGTTCTCTCCATTTCAACTGCACCCCAATGATTACACATGGCTCAACAGACCTGTCAAGCAGGATTTGACACTGTTATGTCAGAAGGCATCTCACAGTTCCCTGCTTGCGTATTCATTTGAGCTCAGGGGAGTCATCTCTGCCCTTTCAGGTCAGGCTATTATTGGCTCCTGGAAGGCACTGTACCCACAACAAACTCTGAGACTGATGTCTGGTAGGAAAAAAGCAGGGTCCTTTAGCAACAAGATGGGACCCACAGAAACTGCCTTGGCATTCTGTTCTCTCCATTTCAACTGCACCCCAATGATTACACATGGCTCAACAGACCTGTCAAGCAGGATTTGACACTGTTATGTCAGAAGGCATCTCACATTTCCCTGCTTGCGTATTCATTTGAGCTCAGGGGAGTCATCTCTGCCCTTTCAGGTCAGGCTATTATTGGCTCCTGGGGGGCATTTCACTCCTGTTTCAAAACTATTCAATCCTGACCACAGGCTAAGAACTGGCAGAGGCTTATGCTAATTAGCCTTCTGACAGTTCTGGCAGGTAAAGGATAACTTTCTAAGAGTTCAAATTCATAATCTTTATTTGATTTCATAAATAAAGTCATAAAAGCCAGATCTTTAAAAAAAGTACAAAATGTCAGTGCCACAATCATTCATGTTTTAAAACCCCCAACAGAAAACATACAAGAAAAAAGCAAATAGAAGGAGAATTTAACAACTGTAAAAACAGTAAGGCTGGCCTAACTTGAACTAAATTCAGCTGTAATAAAATTGGGCGTATGGACTTATGTCGCAGGTTACTATATTTTTGGCAAAGCTTAACTGCGTGTAATGTGTCATTAATCGATGTGTTGTCCCAGTTGCAAAGGGGCAAATCTGAATACTTAAAACAACAACAATTAAAAGCGGCCAATCGGAAAAATTAATTTGATCTGAAATAGGTCAGCAATCGGCATTGGTGGCGAGACATATTCCAAGTCAAATATGGCTCGATATTGCTAACTGTTTCCACCAATATTGCCTGTTGCATAGAGTGTTTTGTTAATGCAGCATCCTCACGCTCCGATGTCAGCTTGTCCCAAAGAGCGGTTTCAACCCATTTTTCGTCAGCACGAGCTATGCTTGATGTGTTAATAAACATATCTGGCCGCCCTAGGGCCCCTCAAATTGTGCTCCACATACGCCAGCCAAGAAATCTGTGGGGACTTTTCTAGTTGCAGGCAATCCTGCAAGATCAGTCTACTGAAAATCAGTTCCTCCTTTGTCAAAATTGAGTTCCAAAGTTTTAATGGGCTGAGGCAAAGCCGATCAATAAAACAATCTATACTTAATTCTTCATGGACGATTTTGTACGGTGTGCTTTGGCAAACTCCCAAGAGACTCCTCAAAAACTTATTTTTAGCCACTTGGAGTGGAGCAACCTGGCCATATCTCCAAATTCCACTACCATGGCACACTAAGAGGATACATTTAGCTCTATAAATTTCCTAACTGATTGTATATGAGTATGTCCCATTCGGCGGGCAAAATTTCTAATGCCAAATATCGCCCTGTTAAAAGATAAAACATTCTGATTTATAAGCGGGTGCCAGTTAAGCCCAGAGTTCAGTTGTATCCCCAAGTACATAAACTTGTCCACCATTCCAATATGTTGGCCACCTATTACATATTTCATAATTTTCGTATTTGGTGGTCCAAACTTCATGACGTGCGATTTAAAAAAAATTGTAAATAAGTCAAGACTGTCATAAAGTTAGTAAAAAGAGTGAGAAGCTTTTTCAGGCTTTTAGCAGTACAGGCCATTAAAACTGTGTCGTCCGCATATGGCAAGGCAGGAATAGATCGGCCTCCTACTTGGAACCTCAACACCGGTAACTGTCAAAGCCTGCTCTATGTTGGTCATATAACAAATAAATAAAGGAGCTAAAATACAGCCCTGCCGCACCCCACACTGAAGTTCATAGTGCTCAGTGCATTCCCCATTGGGGCCAAACCTAACAATGGCAGAAAGACCACTGTGCAAATCATGCAAAACATGAATTAATTAAAACTACATCAACATCCATCTGTTCCATCATGGACCAAAGCTCAGAGCGTCCCCCTTCTTGGCCTTGGTGTATTTGCAGGTTAGTAGATAGAGGTTCAAGGTCTGCTCTATTGTGCCCCCACCTGAGCGAAAACCATACTGAAAGTCAGACATGAAGCCTCGCTCCTTGGTCCATTCCGTGAGGCGGTTTAACAAAATCCTAACAATAATTTTCACCTCTGAATCTATAAAGGAAATGGGCTACAACAGGCCGGATCTGATCTGTTGCCCTTTTTAAAAACAGTGCCTAATATAGATTGAGACCAGGTTAAGGTAAAATGACCAGAAACTGCAGAATTTAAATGCAGTGCCAATATCGGGACCCACAAGTCTTATACAAGCTTTGTATATGTCGCCCGGTACCCCATCAGGCCCTGGTCCTTTAGGGAACTGGGAAATGGTGGCTTTGACCTCTGAGAGATTAAAAATTAAGTTGTTCTTGGGCCAGAAGCCTTCTGCATGCTCCGGGTCTGCTTCAAGACTATAAATGGCCCTAAAATGATCCACCCAGGACTGAAACGAGATAGTACAGGCCTGATTGGTAAGATGGTCTTTGCGAAAAAGAGGCAAATTCATAACACCCCAGAAAGCAGTGCTATTGCGCTGTTGACTAGCCATTAGTAGTTTATCCCAAGTCTCTTCTTTGATTTGAGTTTTCACCTTCCTTACAGGCCATTTTAAAAACCGCCCTAGCCTTCATAACTTTTTCTTGACAGTGGGGTTTGGCATGCAAAAGATTCCAGAGATCTTTATGGGTTCTTAGAGCATCGCCTATCAAACCATCTCTCCATACAGGTGACCGATAAGGCGGCAGTATTGAAGAGTGCTAATGTGATAAACCTACTGATATTAGTAAATGACGCCAAAATTCTCTGGGGTGACTCTCCTTCTGATAAACAGGTATGAAAATCAATATGACATGAGGTGATCACATTTTGATGAAAGCTGATGCAACAACACTGGCCCACCTTATCCTTCGGCCCTGATCAATCAGTGTAATGGGCTCCTTATAAAGGAGTATTGAACTCGACGCTTTATTATCCCAATAAAATGTTACTATTAACTGGTTGTGGTCACTCGGGTTCTGTTTTAAAACCTCAAAATCTTAGAATGCAGCTAGAAAGCAGCCAGAAATAAAAATATAATCAATCACACTTCAATGCCCCCCCTTTAAAAGTGGGTGTGCTCTCCTTCGGATGATCCTGATTACTAACCATTAGGGTCACAAAATTAAACTCAGAAATGAGTCTGTTTGCAACATCCCCTTGGCATTTATGTTTGAAATGTGCCTGATTTTCAAATGGCTCCTCAAAGTCAGAATACTTATTATTGGAAATTCAACCTCAAATCATGTTTGCCTTGCCACAGTAGAGGATGGCACAGTAAGTGCTGCAGTCCAGTGGCATTTAACTTCCAGGCCCTGAGTGCACTTTCTACACCACGTATTGAGGACATATTTTCATATTGAATGTGCCAATTAGGAATAAGCCAGTTCAACCATGTTTTAAGAGGGACGACGGGGTACTCCTCTTCTGGTTAGCAGGAGTAGGGTGTACAGAGTTCTAAGGTCAGCAAAAGCTGAAACATCTGAGGTGACCATGGACAAATGGCGAATTTCCTACAGTGGGGTTCTCTTCAGGCCACTCCACTCTTTCCCACTTACCCCTTCTCCCATGCTGTGTGTTTTTTTAGGGTAAAATCAACCCCAGACTATAATATCAAGTCTCTGAGTAAGGCTGTCTTCTTTGCCCTGCCCGCAGACTACATGACATGCTTGCTATTTTCAAGGGCAACAATGACCTCCTACCCACGTGCAATCAGTTAGTGCAAACAAATATTTCAAAAAATGATTTCAGGTGTGAATGCTTCTTTTAATCTGCCACTCCAAACTCCACTTGCTGAGTTGTAATTGTGTTAAATTAACTTATACAAATACAGGTTGCCAGCCTGATTCTAAGGGAGGTGGAAGGAGGAAGGTATTATACATCCAGAGTTGTCTTGAATTGCAAATGTGGGTCACTATTATCACTACACAATTTGCAAACGTGGGCCACCTTTATTTTGGTGCCAAAGTTTATTTTCTGTCTCAGCCCAACACTGCTCAACAGGCACAGGATCAGACTAGAGGTCTCACGCCTGACAAAGGAAGATCTGAAGGCATACCTACGTGAATGGAGTAAATAATGGAAGGAAGATCTCCACAAAGAGCTGGACAAAATGAATAAAAGTATCTATGAGAAAATATAAGCATTGGTAATGCAAAATAGGAAGCAGAAGGATCAGATGTCACTGCTTATGTTCAATGAATATTCATTATGTGCTGGGAGTAAAAAAAGGAGAGAATGCATCACTAAAGAAAAATCCCACAGAGTGGGTCCCAGACACTCCGGTCCATTAACAAGAGCAAGGGGCATATTAGTTAAATTGACTTTGTACCTACAAAAAGAAGAAATTTTGAGA
Organism: Triturus cristatus; assembly: GCF_964204655.1. Lineage (NCBI taxonomy): Eukaryota > Metazoa > Chordata > Amphibia > Caudata > Salamandridae > Triturus > Triturus cristatus. The sequence continues at coordinate 77,894,496 of NC_140586.1, read as the reverse complement.
GCAGCTAGAAAACAATCTCCACTAGTATTAGGGGAGGGCGCTCTGTTTCTTCTGCATGATGTAGCCCAATCCACATTAGACAGAGAGAGGCATTTGTGACCACTTATTGATGCTCTGAATAAATAGAAACTCTGATTCAGATGGACATTCCTTGTGGGGTGGCTTTTCAAGTGTAGTCTGGAATGCAGTATGTATTGACTACCAAGGTTTTGGAGCTATTGGAATAGAAGTATCTAACACTGACAGAACATAGAAACAAACACACACAGTGAATTAGACGTCAGAGGGAGCTCTGCTCCCAAATATCAAAGACTAAGGGCCTTATTATGAGTACGGCGATCCTGGGACCGCCATACTCGCAGTGACGGTCCGACCACCGGTTTGTCCGCTTGCGCTATTATGAGTGTGATGATCGGACTGCCACAGGACCGCTGCCACCATCCGGATCCTGTGGCAATGCGCATTGGAGGCTGAATTCACGGCAGTGCCGATGCCAGCACCGTTGAGTGAATTACGACCTGCCTTTCCACCAACCATTTCATGGCGGTGAGTCAAAAGGTAGGGAAAGGGGCGCCCAACAGGGCCCTCAGGCAAAACTGCTCATGGGGGTGGGAGCAAGGGGCACACAATGTTGCTCCTGCATGCACTTTGTGGCATGCGCAATATAGCGCATTCCACACAATGTTTGCGATGTGGCAGTGGTCCCAGGATGGCTGCATGATTGCTGACTGTAATCCCCAGCCAAATCATTCCGCCGCAGTGGGACCGCTATCGCATGATATTGGCTATATTTTTTGATATGTTTATGGGATAGGTGGGAAAGAAGAGTCAGACTTCAAATGTGGGAAAGACCGAGCAGACCAGAGAGCAAAACATTACAAACAGCAATACACAGGTGTGCACAGTCTCACCTAATGTCATGGGGCTTAATGAATGGAAAAGAAAGATTCCGGTAGCTTTTGATTAAAATTTATGCTAAACAATTTTACTCAAATGCTTCGACCAGAGTGGGTAGTGATCATATTCTCAAAATCATTCAATAAAGCGATGGTGAAAACACTAATATATTGGGAAGGAAGGTACATGAGTGTCAAGGTGGAAATAAAGGCAGTCACATAATTTTAGTATTATCCCTCTAATATACTTAATGAGGGACAAGATGCGTTCTTGGGAAAAGTGCTGAAGAAAGTAGCAGGATTTAGGAAGGGAATATTATAGTCCTGGCCCCCTTATGTACCTCCGTAAACAAATTGATGTCCAGAGATTTTATTTGTGTTTTTGTATAATTAGAGAAGTAATTTAGCTTGGGTAGACATTGCTAGTCAGGGCCGAATTTTCTGGACTACATTTTTAAAAATGGCAGATATGATGCAGTGATGATGTAATATTTAAAAAACCATGAGACCTATATATGTCATTTTGGTGTCAAAACATAGGTTCCGGTTTCAGGGTATGTCACCCTTCTTCAGCCAGGCTAGCTGTGAGCAAAAAAAGCGATGGATTTAGGCCCAGATCTCTGTATTGGGGTGAATGTATGACATTGTTCTGCATTCTGTCCATCAATTGTTCTTTTTGCATTTGATAAGAACACTTGGCATCTCTGGGTCAAGTTTCTTGTACAGAATATGAAGAGGATTAGCTGTCTTTTCTCACCTGTTCCATAACGTAACCATAACTCTGACAATCCTTGACTTATGAACATTGGAACAAATCTAAGTAGCACAATAATAACATCTGTGTTGTTGACAGTAACAGGACTCAATTGGAACCATTTTGAACAGCCCACTAAACATGTGGCACAACACGAAGGTCAGCTTCCTCCAATTTGCTGTTAAGTTCTTAAACAATATGGCCTGTACCTTTTGAATAGCTCTCTGCAGGCACCAACTCCTCATTGACAATCATTCCATTTGCCATAATTGTAAATTCAGTGTTCACTGAAGCATCAACAATGTTTAGGTGAGTTAACATCTCCAAGTTTATCTTGTTCAATGTTGATGGCCGGAATTTATCAAGTTGCACAGGTATAGGTGTCGAATTTTTGATGCAGGCAAGGTCTATATTTTCACTTGTAAATATTCATCTGATTCTCTCACATTATTTGATAGATAGTTCAAAATAACTGTCAAAGACAATGTGTAGTTCTTGTAAGGTCTACACTGACTTTGATATCTGTCGAACAGTCTCAACGACCTCTCTGAAGTTTTGCATGGATGAAATCGTGACCATTTGCATACTAATATATAGTCCACAACAACAGAAATTTTCAACAAGGACACCTTTTTGAATTGAAATTCTTCAGGTGAAAGTTTTTTTTCGAGCTTTTGTACAAGTTTTTGCTTCATTGGTTTGGTTAAAGCATCTCCATTAAATAATGCGTTTGTTGGAAGTAGATCATGCGACAGAATGTCCTTGATAAATTCACCCCTTTCTTTTGCTACATCCAACTCTCTATGTGCTTGCAAAAGTAGTTTTTTTTAACGAAACTCTTACTATGGCAAGTCGAGCGTGGAAGTTTAGCTTTAGTGATTATGTCAAACAGCTTTTTCTCTTTCAATACAAATCTCTCCTGCTTCAGTTCTGTGTATAGATTCGATCCATGTTCCAGGAAATCTAGCAGATGTGTCTTTATATCGTTATCCGCATATTGTTTGGTCAAAACGTTGTGTAGTAAGAGGCTCAGTCATTTTGAACGGGTTTCCTCACTGCTGCATGAAATGAAGAAGTCTGTCAACCGGTTTAGTAAAATGTTCCCCTCAAGTTCGTTGTGAGGAACAGTTTCACGATGGTCCATTAATTTTGAATTATAATCTCTCAGAAAACATTGCAAATAGAAAGGACTTCATGGTAAACTAGCTGCCTTTGAGCAGCATATTCACTTTTTCATGTCTGACCAACAAAACCCTTGGACCTTTTCTGTGAGCTTTGGATCCTGTTCCAGTTTCATATCTGGAACCACAGCATTGAAGCTTCCCTCTCTGTCTTTCACCACAAAATGTCTTTTGATGACTTTTCTGTAGAGGTATGGTTTTTTCACCTCTAGCTTCTTCAGTGTTTCCAAATACCAGTACCCATATCTCAGGTAGTTAATGCCATCAAATTTGTGTAACACAATATTCAGTGACTCCACGGTCTTCACGTGCGGTTCCAACCACCTTCCCAAGCAGCATGTACCAAGTTTTTTACAAGAGCTATCAAATGTGTAAAACATTTCCCCAGTACTTGCAAAGTTCAGAATTTTCTTCACATTCTTTGACAAACTCTACGAATTACGTTTTCTGATTTTGAACTTAGTGAATTCAACATTGCCTGGCTTTGCATTATGTCTTTTTGAATGAAGGGCAACCTGTGCCTTGTTCACTTCTGAGATAAGCTATGCAAAACCCAATTTGCTATTCTTGTTCAAAGCATTCCAACACAATGTTTCTATAGCCTCAGATATGATGAGCATATCTTGTAACAAAGGAACATAATGAGTTCCATTCAATACTGACTGTATAGTTTTGCTTCCAAAGATTTCAGTCTCAATAAGTGCATAGCCTATGCCAAATCCACTAAATAACTTTATGCACACCACAACGCAAATGTTGTCATTGGAAAAATGGCCATCACTAGATAAAGAGCATCAAATGCTACTGGATTGCTCATAATAATGTCACCTACAATACGGAAAAAAACATAATCGCAGATTATCGGCAGGGTAGGCTGGTCTTCAAGCTGAGCACCCACATGTTCGAAACGTTTTAGAGCTGTGAATACTTTTGCGTAGTTTTGACTGGAGATGGTATTACTGGTAAAAACCCAACCTCCTTCAGTGGGACCATATTCTGGGAGTTCAGAGCATGAATTCCATCCCACGGAGGAACTGGCTTCTCTTCATCCTTCTGTCTGTACCGAATAAGCAATATGATAAATTCAGTTAAATCAGCTTTGCAGACTGCAGCATCAGGTAGAATATTCATGTCCTTAGCCACTTTGAAATGTTCTGTTAGACTGAGACGTGTTGATGGCTTTTAGTGATTTTGCACATGTTGGCAAGGCAGTTGGGTTATAAGTTTGCAGTTTTGTTTGTTTATGCCTACAGCTGACACAGCTTGTTTTCCAGCAGCTTCTTCATTGGTACAGTCTTGGAAAAAGCGCCATGGCAGTATCATGTGTACTTGATGTCCCAGACAAAGAAGAGCTATCTTTAAAATCGAAATTATTATGAGCAGCAAGGGGAAGGGGTGTGCTGTCGGATTCTCAGGATTTTACAACATGAGCAGCTAATAAGTTCCTGCTTGGTACTGTCATTAGAACTTGTTGATACACCAATCTTATTCATTGAAGTGATTAGCTCTCTACTTTTGCACGTATCATAGATTGCTTGGGCAGCCATCATGTGTAGCAGAGTTTTCTTTTTGCTGTGATATAATTCGTAAAACATGATTTGGAAAAGACAGTACATTTGCACAGTATAAGCCTGTCAGTTCATAGGATTGTCCATCACTTCATCGCTTATATCTTCAAAGCCATCATTAATTTTGTCGGCTTCTGTTCCGAACTTAAAAACTTTAGTTTGTAACAGTTTAGCTTTGCTGATATTAAACAATGATGTAAAAAATGTTAAGACAACATCATGCATGCTTGTTGACTCCCATGATTTGTGGAGCGCTGAGACATCACACAATTTGTCATAAAGTTTAAAATCTAAATCTTTCAGGGTGTTTCTTAAAATGGTTCTTGCTGATTTTACTGCATCCTGTGATCATATTTTGGCAATAAGAACTTCAAGAGTCAAGTCAGCTGAGGACACTATAAGTGAATTATTCTTTTTGTTAGATTGACAAAAACGAATTCGATCATCGTACATCCTCACCTGAGAAATCTTTATTTCATTATTTTAGATCAATACAGTTTCAATGTTGACCATTATTTCTCTGATCTCACTGAGTGTGAACCCGCAGCCAGCACTCAAGAGTGGCTTTAAAACTTAATTTGCTTTTTCACGGATTGCATACTAAACTGAAGGCTGGTGGTTATGTTGCTGTTGGGAGCTCATTGTATCATATTTTCAAATGTATGCACACATGCATTTGGGGTGGGCATACAAATCTGCTGCAAATACATTCCCCCTCACTGTTTAGACAAGCTACTAAGATGAAAAACTTCATCTTGGAATAAACTAGCTGCAGATAAAAATATGTTTGCCTTTGAGACTCACATACTCTATATTTATTTTTAAATGTTGTCCAGAAAAAGTTTGCTCGGATCAGCAATGTCTACCTAAGCAAAATTACTTCACTAATGATCCAAAAACACACATAAAAATATGAAAATCTCTGGACAACAATTTTTTCACGGAGGTATATCAGTGGGTTGGGATAATTAATGATGATGAGGGACTTCAATATGACGAGTCATGGCAGGAGGGTCTGACAGATTGGCAGGCAACTTAGGAGCCCATGGAGAGATGTCGAAAGATGACAACGAACAAATATGAGATCTGGTATTACTGGATACCTGGAGACTGATGCACCTAAGGGAGAGAGATTTTACATCTTACTCTCTGGTACACCATACAGTACAAGGAGAGACATTCTGTCTTTCTCTTGTCTTGCAAAAAAACAAATGATTAATGCTGAGATCTGCATTATTTCAATTTCTGACCATGTGTCTGTATGGATACCAATAAAGGGGATTGTGGCACAACAAAAGGATAGTGTCTAGAAGCTGGCTAACCACATATTTCAGTATGTGGCCCATAGAATGGAGGTCTCAAGACGACACATGATTATATTGAGACACATGATACAGGGAGGTCTCTCTGGCCTTTCAGTGGGTCACATTTAAACAATTATTAGTGATACATTTTTGATAATTGACACAGGCAAAAAGAGGGGCCTAGCGCCAACAAGATTAGAGCAAGAGTTGAAAAAGGGCGAGGAATGACAAAAGCAAATTTGAGACAATACATTTGAAAAAACTAACCATCATAAGAGGCCACCTGAGAGCCATGCAGATAATAAAGTGGAGAAGAATATGCTTGCACTGAAAAAAGAGTTTACAAGACCCAATGCCCGCTGACCAATTCACTAAAAGCAAAGATAAGCTGGGACAATACAATAGGTCTGAAGGGTGACAGTGGAAATATATAGTTCGAAAATAAAGCATTAGCTGATAGTTTTAAGACAATTTTTGTTTTGCTGTATGCCAAAGAGCAAAATACTGAACAAGACAAAGCTTCTTCCACTAGACTTCAGTAAAGAGGATGTACAAGAATTAAAGGAGAGATGTGCATAAACATTTTCAACAAGAGCTATCCAGGACCACAGTTGTATTTAACATCAACCCTCACAGAGTGGTATGATGCAAATATTTCTAAATGCCATAGTATGAGATTAAGAATGATAAAAAAAAGGGTAATCTACACGTCATGCATAGAACAAGAGAGGGTAATTAAAATGAAGATAATACCCAGATTGCTTTATGTATTTCAGGTACTCCCAATACTTATAGGAAGGCCAACGCTAGAAGATTTCCAAAAACACTGACTTAAGTTGAGTGAAGAACATCTAGAGTGACAAGGAAAATCTTCGAAGCCCCTAAAGAGAAATGGTGGTGAGTCCTAATATTATTAACTATTGTAGGGAAGATCCGTCAAGTATTATAGAATATTGGTCAAGAAAGAAATCAGACAAACACTGGGACAACATGGAAAAGGGGTAAAGGGTAGATAATTGTGGGATTTAGTAAGCTTGCCCCGAAACATAGACTCAATGTGTTCGGCTGACGCACTAAGTTGGAAGTATGGGACTCAATAGTTTGGTCACACCACATCACGACTTTTCATTCCCTGCTAATGCCTATATACGACAACCCTGAGTTATTGCTTAGGGCTAGGTTTCAAAGCTGTAAGAACAGAGATTGTGAATTTATATGTGACATGATTATGGGAGGGCAAATTAAATCTTTTGACAACTTTAGGGGAGAATATGGGGTGGCAGAGGGAAAGAGATTTAGATACCAGCAAATAAGATATTGGGTTCTCCGATATGGACCTAAGGAAACAGCTCTGAGACCACTGATGTTGGGTGTGAACCGTCAAACGTCAGACCTCATACCAACAGACCAAAGGAGTACCTCAGTGAAGAGCTTTATAGGTTCAAGGCTAGGTAGTTTCCCTGGATTTCTAAGATGTGTATTTTCAAATTGCAATTGCAGTAGAGCACAGGCAATGTCTAAAGCTTGTGGTGGGAGATGAGCATTGCTGGTTTGTCATCTTTTAATGTGGCCTGTCGTCTTCACCCAAGTGACAAAGGGGCATGAATGCAGGAGACCAAAGCCTCAAAGCCAAGCATGACGTTGAGTCTGCCTGCAGTATAAATAGGGCATTATGTTCCTTCCACCAGCAACCATCCCTCAATCGTACCGGAAGGTCGGCGTACAAGGAATCCAACACAGAGAAATATGGGTAAGTAACAGATAAACAGGATGGGGAAATCACACTACAAACCCCCAACAAGGAGCCAAGTGGATGCCTTGTTTACTGAAATAAAGGCTGACTTTGCACAAGGCATGTTGTGTGATGCGTAGCAGTCCGTCCCGCCCGCCCCCACCCCAAAAAAAAGCCCTAACCACAGGGGTGTCATAGGATAAAGGGCACGAGATCTGTGTTCCAGGGAAAGAAGCATGCATCTGATCTACAGGTTCTCAGGACCTATCCCTGGGGGAATAACCCACCCAATAAAGAAAGTACTGCAAACAACCTCTATATCATCTGGAATCAAGTCTGCATTTTACTTCATATTCAGTTTCACCCACAACTACCTCAGGAGCAGGGGGTGGTTCTGCTCTTAATGTATTATCGAAAGGTTTAAGGAGGCCGATATGGAACATTGGATGTATCTGGAGTTCTGGAGGTAATTCTAGTTTCCTGGCAACAAGGTTGATGATTTTAGCAATCTTGTATGGCCTCATATATTGTAGCTGTAGCTTACAGGGCCCTGCTAGATGCAGATTTTGTGTGGCCAGCGACACCTGGTCTCCCATTTTATACAGAGGTTCTAGACAGCGATATTTATCAGCCTGTGTTTTCATCGCTTCTTTGTTTATATGCAACTCATTCTTAACATTGGACCATATTTGTACAAGATTATCATGATGTGTTTTCACTGCTGGGATAGCTGTCAGTTCTTGAGGGATTTGTAAGAGAATAGACTTAGGATGATACCCTAATAGAAAATCGAAAGGTGAAATCCTAGTGGCCGAATAGGTACGGTTAGTATAAGCAAATTCTGCTAGTGGGTTTGCTTGGACCCAAGAACTGGAACACAAACTCAACAAACATCACAGACACTGTTCTAATGTCTGGTTAGTTATTTTCGTTTGTCCATCTGTCTGGGGATGATATGCGGAGGACAAATGATGATCAATATGGAGAGCAGCACACATACCTTTCAAGAACCGGGGACGAACTGAACGCCGCAGTCTGATATTATATCAAGTATACCATGTAAACAGACTATCTGTTCAATGAAAACCTTCACTAACTCTTTAGCGTTCGGTATCTTTCTATGGGGGATAAAATGTGCCATCTTGGTGAGCAAGTCCACAACTATAAGGATAGTGGTATATCCCTGAACCAAAATGAGATCACTGACAAAATCCATACTTATGGAATGCCAGGGTGAAGGGGGAATGTGCATGGTTTGCAATAAGCCAGCCACGGCACAATGGGAAGACTTTTGACAAGTACACGAAAGACAAGCCCTGATATGCGCTTACATATCCTTGACCATGCCCTCCCACCAAAACAGTCTTTGACACAATAGTTTTGTTTTCTCTTCCTTGGGATGACCCGAAATGGGAGTGGAATGGCACCAATGAATCACCTGCTTTTGCAACATGTGAGTGGGAACAAACAGTTTGCTGACATGATACAAAAATCCTCCCGTAGATTTATTAATAGGGTTTAACAACCATTCAGGAAGTGACACAGCACTATAAGCAAGAGCCAGTTGAGCCAAAAAGACATCGGACTTGTCTTCCCCTACTTCCCCTACACATATGATCTTTTCAGGAGGTATTATAGGGATAGGACTTTCAAGAGGTTTTTTGGCCTCTTTACCCAGACGGGATAATGCATCTGCTTTGCCTTGCTGTGAACTGGGGCGAAAAGTAATACAATCATACTTGCTAAAGAATAGCACCCATCTCGTTTGGCGGGGTGTAAGAGGTCATGCAGATCTAAAGAATTGTAAGTTTCTATGATCACTATATATAGTGATGGTATAAGGAGATCCCAACAGATGATGCCTCCATTCCTGAAAAGCGAGCATGGTAGCCAACAGCTCGTGCTCCACAATGGTGTAGTTCTGTTAAGCGAGTAAGGTGCATCATTCCAGTGGTCTTGTCTCTTTGACAACCCCCCCCTCACCCCCTCTCCACAGCAAATTGGGATGTGTGCACCTCCACAAAATAGGGCCCTGAAGGATCGGCATGCATCAAAATGGTAGTGTAAGTAAACGTCTCTATTAAGGTAAGAAACAGCAGCTCTGTTTGTTCTGGACAACTGAATAAGCTCCCTTTGCACAACAATTTGGTAATGTGTGCTATGACCTCGGAAAGGCGGTTTATAAACTGCATATAGAAGTTGGCGAAGCATAAAAATGACTGTACCTCTCGCACAGACCCTAGACTAGGCCAATTTAATATGGCTCCCGTCTTCTTGGGATCCATAAGAATACCAGGGGGGGGGGGAGAATGAAGCCTAGGAAATCCACATGAGGCATGGAAAACACATTTCTTTAGTTTGGCAAAGAGATGGTTATCTCTGAGACACTGTAAAAGTTGTTTGACATGTCCTACATGTTCTTCTTTAACGAGAATATATTAAAATATCATTGATGTACACTTTGCTGAAAATATCCCAAAAGACCCGCAGAATCTCATTAACAAAAAAATAGAAAAGCAGCCGTGGCATTACATAGCCCAAACGGCATAACACAGTACTCGTAGAGGCTAAACTTTGTGCGATAAGCAGTTTCCCACTCATCCCCTTCCCTTACCCTGATCAAGTGATAGGACCCGCACGTCAAACTTGTTAAAAATAGTTGACTGCTTCACCAGATCCAAGAGAGTGGGGATGAATTGTAACGGGTACTTATTGTTAAAATTCAGCTTTTGAAGTGCCCTATAATCAATACAAGCCCTCAGATAAACCTTGTTTGGGCACATAAAACCAAGGAGACAATACGGGGGTAGAGGAAGGACGGATGAACCCACAGGCCAACAGTTCGTCCAAATATTCCTTAAGATGTGTAGTTTTGGGATCAGAAAATATTAACAAAAGGTGGGAGTTAAGAGGATTATCGGTAGAACCTTCCTCCTGACAAGCTTTTTATAAATAATGTGATTCTACCCTATAGTAGTGAGAATTATTTGTAATTTTTTATTTGTAATTTTCCAGTGAATAAAGAAGTGCTCCATGAGATGTCATGGGAAGGCACTAAGTGCTTTTAAAATACCCTCACACACTATTGAATCCCATGGTGTCATGCTTCATCATAGGGGTCTTCCCGTCCCTCTACGGGGCGAGGCGTGCTGCGACCGATAAATATATGGGAGCACTGTTGTTTGTGAAGGAATAGGCTATGTGTAGGCTATGTGTATTGTGATGGTGAGAGTGGTAGGGTTAGTGAATAGTTACAAAAAAGTATTAAAAATTCTCTGGCTAGTGGAAAAAACAAATGTATTCAATTCCCTAGCTGAGAATGTTAAAAATAGGGGGTTGTGTAGGGGGTGTACCTTAATCTGATACTCCCTGCTGGGTCAACATGTTTTGTAAGCAGTCCCCACTGCTTTACTCATCAGGACCTAAATACATCCCTACTATATTAAAAAAAATGTAATTGAATAAATTGTATGCCTATTACTCAAAATCAAGACCTCCAAAAAATTATGCAAGTCTGGAGAAGGTTATGAAGGGTACAATGACCCTTATCATTTTGAAATAGCACATATTCAGTATCTGAAATGATAAAAACAAAGATGAAATAAACAAAATGAGGGTTGTTCATTTAAACACATCACCATACTGTGGATTCGTATTCTCTGAAAAAAAGTGATATATTTTTCTACTGTTACTAACTGTAGGGTTTGTTAATCCAACAATTTCATCAGAAAACAGTCTGCAATGTGCGGAATATACTCGCTGATTAGGTAGTTGTGATACAAAATAAGAGCACACACACGCATTCATGGCAATTCTTCGTTGTTATGATAATAAGCGGGATGACGTTCACCTAGGTCAACTGCATTAGTAAATGCTCAATCTTTACGAAATATGATGGCAGGTGCTTGGTGGGGTATATGAACATACTAGCACATCCACTGCACTTATATTCGAAAGTTGGATTAAATCGTACATTTATGTTAGAAAAACGTAAATCAGAACGGACACAACACCATATATTGTACATGTACGTAATGATGCTCTGATACATACATTGTTAGGAATAGTTCTCCAGTATTGGGGTGTCTTTCATAGATTCACATGCTTGAATATTCCCCATCGTCGGAGTGGGAGTCCCACGGTAAATAATATAGCAATATATACAGTCATAATATATATATATATACATATACATAAGTAATCATATAAAAACAGAGATATAAGTAAGTGATAAACATCAAGAATGTCCCTATAAGAAATCTCCATAGAGATACATGGAAAGAGAAAAAAAGACATTCGCAGTCTATCTCTGTCATTATATTAGTCCAAACTACGGCCAATCAGGCGCCAGCTCCTCTCTAGAACCTTCTCCTCAGAGCTCCTCACCTCAGATTTTCTACCGCACGTCGTGTGACAGGGAGTCTCCCTGAGCTCTGCTCAGTTTTTTCTCTTCAACATGTCTTCAAGTAAGAAGTCTTTGTTTAGACCTTGTTCCTCTTGTGGAAAGCTACGTTTGTTCTCAGAAGATCCACACAGTAAGTGTATTTACTGTCTTTACCCTGACCACGAAGTGGGTAAATGTAAATTCTGTAGAACTTTTGCTACAAAAACTCTGAAAGACAGGGAAGGCCGTCTCTTGTTGTGGCTCCAGAGACTTAAGGATAAGGATGATGTAGTTTCTGAGGTAGAAAGTTTTACCTCTGGCCGTTCCCACACAGCCTCTAAACGCAGTTCAAGACCTACCTTCGCCTTTTCTGAAAAAGAAGAAAATGTCTCTGTCTATGACATCTGCCACGTCTTCTTCCATGGCTACTGCGTTGTCGCCCACGAGACATAGTTCTCAGGCTGCTGAGGCTTCGACTTCCCAGTTTTCTGGCAAAAAACTGGCTTCTTCGTCGACCAGCCTTCCGACGACGAAATCCGTAGTTTCCTGCTCGTCGACGGTGACTCTGACTACGACGTCAGCCTCAAGATCGTCGACGGCGGCCCCGTCGACGTTATCGTCGTCGACGATGATCATCAGTACTATAAAGACTGTGTCATCTGTATTGCCTATTGCATCGTCGTCGAGGAAGAAGAAGGAAAAGACCTCGTCGACGTTACCATCGTCATCGTCTAAGATTGCAAAATCTGCCTCGTCGGCGATTTCGTCGTCGATTGCTTCGTCGACGAGTGCTCCGTCGACGAAGAAAAAGAACTCGTCGTCGTTCCCGTCGACGATGATTCCGTCGACGGCGGTTCCGTCGACGATGATTCCGTCGACGGTGGCTCCGTCGACGATGGTTCTGTCGACGATGGTTCCGTCGACGGTGGTTCCGTCGACGGTTCCGTCTACGAAGATGTCGTCAGTGGCCTCTATACCTCAGATCCCGTCGACGGCAGTCTCATCGGTGAAAATAAAGATTAAAAGAACGCAGAGGTCACAAATTTCTTCCGCGTCTTCAGCGACTACTTCGTCTTGTGCTGCTGCTCCCTTGTTGCCATTGCCACCAAGTAGTCGACATGAGGTCATACCTTTGGATGATTCCCACCTTCCTTCACCTTTGTTTGCTACTGATTCGGATCAAGATTCAGAAGAAGGTTTACCTGAATCGTTTGGAACGGCACATAGTCCGTCGGATTTAATAATAAAATGCCAGGATGAAACTAGTGAGGACGAGGAAAGGTTTTACCAGGAGGAAATTCCTACGGAAGGACAAACTGCGACGTTACCACTGTCGCTTATTACAAATCTTCAACTCATGTTGGACGATTATAATCGGCGTTTTCCTCTAACACCACAAGAGTCTGTAGTTCCGGCTACTCCAGTGGTACCAACATCTATATATATATAACTAAACCAATGCCAGTTGTAATACCTTCAGTACCGCTCAGACAATCATCAGCTGTGACGTTACCTCATTAAGAACCTGAAGAGGAAGTTCCTCAGGACAGGGAAGATGGTGAGATCCTGGATGATGGGGGCGATGGTGATGACGATGATGACGATATGGCGGAGTGGGATGACTACCATGCCCAGACACCATCTCCCTCTCCGGTGGTACCTGGTGACTCACCGCCTGTTGACATTGCAAGTTTTCACCAGTTGATGGATAGGGCAGCCCAACGGTTCAAATTAACAACGGAACATAAAGAGGAGGATTGTTTCCTCTACGATTTCAAAAATCAGCCTTTCAAGCAGACACATACAATCCCTATCATCGAATTCATTTGGGAGGAAGGCAAAAAGATAATGAAGACACCAAATAGCCTTCCGGCACAAGTGCCTAGACTGGAGAAAAAGTATAAGTCACCTTTAGGAGCTCCAGCGTGCCTCACTGGTCAATCAAAACCAGATTCTGTAATCACACAGGCAGCGCAACGTCGGGCTAGAAACCCTGCGTCTACGATCACTGCACCACCTGATCGTGAGGGACGTCGATTGGATGCCATAGGGCGAAAATTTTCATCGATGGCTTCCACCATTGTAAGGGCGGCTAATGCCTTAGCCATCTTAGGTCGTTACGACCGTCAAGTATGGGCGGATATATCAGCCCTAGTTGAAAAATTGCCTGAGACGTCTAGGAGTGAAGCTGTGAAGCTACTCCAAGAGGGAGAGAGTACTTCTGCAGAGATAATTGACTGTGCAGTGGATATCGCATGTACGGGGTTCCGTCAGCTTGCTGGAGCGGCGGTATTGCGCAGACAAGGTTGGTTGCGCTCAACATCTTTTCGCCAGGAGGTGCAGGCAATGATATTAGATATGGCGAATGACGGAGAAGCTTTATTTGGAGATCATGTCGATGAAGCTCTCCAATCGATAAAAAAGGATACGGAGACTGCTCGATCTCTGGGTACATTACAATTTAATAAACAGCCCTTTCGGGGTGCGCGCGGGCGCGGTACCTCCTCTAATTTTCGGAAAGGAAGCAATCAGTATCGACCATACAACCAGGGTTCCAACCGTTATTCCTATAGTCAACAACAACCCTCTCGACAGCAGTCTTCCAAGACTTACAGAGGTAAATCCTCGTACAGAGGTTCCACTTCTAAAAGACAATGACTTGTATCAGTCCCAGAAAATTGGAGGCCGAATCTCACTGTACTGTTCTCAATGGTCCTCCATAACAAAGGACCGTTGGGTTCTGGACATTGTAGAAAGAGGTCACACCTTGGAGTTCATCGAATTCCCTCCACCTACGCCACCTACCGGACCACCACCGGCTCATATCAAGGAACTTTTCCATCAAGTTCAACTTCTACTGCGCAAGGGAGCCATAGAGGTAGTACCAACATCTCAAAGGGGAAAAGGATTTTATTCCCGATTCTTCCTGATCACCAAAAAGAACGGGGAATGGAGGCCCATACTAGATCTGAGGGCTCTCAACAAGTATCTAAAGAAACAATCCTTTCGTATGTTAATGCTTGTCGAGATCTTGCGATTACTCTCACAGGGAGATTTCATGGCAACAATCGATCTCCAAGATGCATATTTTCATATCCCCATACTACATCGGCATCGCAAATTTCTACGCTTTCGAGTGGGTCGAAAGGATTTCCAGTTCAAGGTATGACCATTCGGTCTACGTTCAGCCCCTCGAGTGTTTACAAAGGTGCTCGCTCCTGTGGTAGCGTTCCTACGTCTCCAGGGTGTTCAGGTCTTCCCATATCTGGACGACTGTCTCCTAAAATCACAGTCGGAAGATCAACTTCTACAGGACACACGTCTTTGCCAAGAGGTGTTTCGCTCCTTAGGCCTTTCTATAAACTCCTCAAAGTCCCATCTGCAACCTTCTCCTCGCAAAGATTTTCTGGGAGCAACATTGGATACAGTGTCAGCAAGAGCATTTCTCTCCCAAGACCGTCTACAAAGGGTTCTTCGACTGGTAACCCTTATCAGATCAAAAAGATCCGTTTCTGTAAGACTATTGAAGTCATTTCTGGGGATGGCGTCATCGTGCATTGCCTTGATCCCTCATTGCAGATTAAGGACACGCCCCATCCAAGAAGAACTAGACGTTCAATGGTGTCAGATTACGGGTTCATTCAACGACGTTATAAACGTCACAGATCGGATGAAGTCGGCACTCAAATGGTGGACACAACCGTTGAATCTAACAGAAGGGATTTCATTTCTGTTGGCAGTCCCAGACATGACCATAACAACAGACGCCTCTCTGGAGGGTTGGGGTGCTCATCTGGAGGACTTGTCAGTAAAGGGGAAGTGGACGATGTGTCAAAAGACCCGGCACATCAACAGGCTGGAACTCATGGCTATATTTCTAGCTCTCAAGTCGTTACTTCCTTTAATCCAGGGAGAAACAGTCCTAATTCAGACGGACAATACAACCTGCATGCACTACATCAACAAGCAGGGCGGAACAAAATCTCCGAAACTGTCACGACTAGCTCAGTCGATCTGGGATTGGTCTCTCGACCATCGCATCACAATTGCAGCAGTTCATCTACCAGGGGTATCCAATATCCTAGCGGATTCCTTGAGCAGGTCCTCCTCGTCGACCCACGAATGGGAGTTACATCAGCCAACTCTAGAGATGATATTTCGACAATGGGGTCGCCCACAGCTGGATCTCTTTGCCACACCGGAGAACCGGAAATGCCGAGATTATGCAAGCTGGCATCCCCATCAAGGGTCACGGGGCAATGCCCTTTTGATGAACTGGTACAATCTGTTTGCCTACGCTTTTCCCCCAATCCCTCTCGTACCTCGGGTCCTGTGGAAGATGCAGAGGCAGCCCTGCCATCTACTTCTCATAGCCCCACGATGGCCTCGACAGGCATGGTTCTCGGAACTACTCCTACTGTCCCAATGCGAACCAATCCTCCTACATCCTCGAGCAGATCTACTAACTATGAGCAAGGGGAAAATTTGTCATCCAAATCCCTCATCACTGAGCTTATCAGCTTGGAACCTGAGCACTGTGAATTTGCCCAGCTAGACATTCCACAGGACTGTAGAGACATCTTGGCTCAGGCGAGGGCTCCTTCTACGATAAAAACGTACAAGTTGAAATGGAGGAGATTCTGCCATTGGTGTGCATCTAATGGGGTTCATCCATTTCACTCTACACCAGAACAATTGCTACCGTTCTTCTTGCAATTAGCTAATTCCGGACTTTCTCATGCAACCTTGAGAGTTTTTCTGGCGGCAATTTCCCGTTTCCGTCAGGATGGTTCAACTTCCCTTTGTTCTTCAAGGATAATGCATCAATTCTTCAAAGGGTTGTTTCGCAAATTTCCACCTGTTAGACGCCCACCTCCGTTGTGGCATCTTAACATCGTGTTGGCACAACTAATGAGACCACCGTTCGAACCTATACACAAGGTCGATTTGAAGTATCTGACATGGAAGGTGGCTCTTCTTCTAGCGCTAACGTCTTCACGGCGCGTCAGTGACATTCATGCATTTACAATAAATCCTCCTTTCCTACAGTTCAAACCAGATTCTGTAGTATTGCGCACTAATCCAACATTCTTGCCTAAGGTGCCTTCAGACTTTCATATTAACGAGCCAGTGATCTTAAAGACTTTCTTTGCTAATCCTCAAACTCCTGCGGAGCAAAGGTTACATTCCTTGGATGTGAAACGATGTTTAAAGTTCTACATCAACAGAACAGCTTCTTTTCGAAAGTCTGATCAACCCTTATAGCTTATGGACGCTATCACAAGGGACGTCCAGTTACAAAACCGACTATTGCACGTTGGGTTTCAGCAGCCATCGTCTTCTGCCATCAAAACGCAAACAAGCCTTTGCAGTCACCAGTGAGAGCTCACTCCACTAGAGCAATGTCATCCTCAACTGCCTTATTTGCTGGAGTGCCTTTGCATCAGATCTGCAGAGCAGCTACGTGGTCGAGCAGACATACGTTTACTAGACACTACTGCTTGGCAACTTTAAACGAAGAGGATGCTGCAGTTGGACAGGCAGTGCTTCGCAATCTTTTTAAATAAGGTGAGCCTCTTCCTTCCCTCCTCCATATTGTTTCCATGTACCGTTGAAATAATGGTTCATTTACACTTATATAGATATTCAGTAATATCATATATATAAGGATATTGATTGGCATTACAATTTTTTAGTGCTGTTATGACTATGGAAACAATGATAATTGTTACTGCTGGCTATTCTATATTCAAGCATGTGAATCTATGAAAGACACCCCAATACTGGAGAAGAACAATTGTTACTTACCTGTAAACAGGTGGTTCTCCAGTATTGGTGTCTTTCATAGATTCACATGCGACCCTCCCTCCTCCCTTCAGAGGCTCTCTTCTCCTCATACACTCTAAAGTCACTTTGGTGCTACGAAAATCTGAGGTGAGGGGCTCTGAGGAGAAGGTTCTAGAGAGGAGCTGGCGCCTGATTGGCCGTAGTTTGGACTAACATAATGACAGAGATAGACTGCGAATGTCTTTTTTTCTCTTTCCATGTATCTCTATGGAGATTTCTTATAGGGACATTCTTGATGTTTATCACTTACTTATATCTCTGTTTTTATATGATTACTTATGTATATGTATATATATATATATTATGACTGTATATATTGCTATATTATTTACCGTGGGACTCCCACTCCGACGACGGGGAATATTCAAGCATGTGAATCTATGAAAGACACCAATACTGGAGAACCACCTGTTTACAGGTAAGTAACAATTGTTCTTATCCTGCTTCATGAGCTTGCACCGGGGGGAGGGGGGCCTTGTAATAGTCACTGTATGTAGGGTGGAAAAGTTTAAAAGCGTTAGCACTTATCAATCACGCCATGTCATCGTGGCGCTGATTGTAAAAGACCAAACCGTAGAATTGCCTCATTTTTAAAGACTTCGGCCACAGTCTTACTTACATGCTGAAGGTATCTCCTCACCTCTGCCTGCCGCCGCCGTGCTGCTCTGTGTAGCACGGGCCAGATACTGAAGTTTTAAGCAGGTTCTCAGTTGAATGTTGCCGGAAGCCGCGCTCAATGTGAAAAGACTAGTGCGTATCCTTTTCAAAGATGGCTGCTTGTTTTCGTCCCACTACGGGAGTATTGCAAAAAATACTCACTTTCTGGAATGACGGGAGATCGAGATTGTCTCCGTTTTTTGTGGGAGTTTTTCTCTCTCCTAATTCTACAAGACTAAATTGAGGAGTTTTAATTTAAACACCTCCTTCAGTCTTTGCCCTTTCACAAACTAGTTCTTTGAATATATTGTTTCATTAGTTAACAATTGGCCACACCACACACACTAACAACATGGCAGATAATGCTGGACTGACCTTTACCGATGAGGAAATAGAAAATATTTTATCCTCACTGGGTAATTTTGAAGGACTAAACACCACTGAACCCTCCACTAGCAACAACGACTGGGATGAAATGGAAGTACTGAGACGCACCCAAATAAAGACCGCCGTACATGGCCCACTTATGTCAGAATATCTTAAAGCAAATGCAGCACCACAAGGCCTAATTGTCCGAAGAAACCATACATTTTCCAACAAGATATGAGATTCAAGAAAGACTGGTCACTAATATCGTGGCATTGTACGAGAGACTGGATCGTACTAATAATAAAAACAGCAAGCAGACTGGCACAAGAACTCAAAATAGAAATTCAAGCTATAGAAGTACGACTCAAAAGCTATGAATCACCTAATAGCATGAAAAAACATCTAGAAGAATTAAATAAAACCTTGAATGATTTTGAGGCAACATTGAAGCAAAGCAAATACAATAAACTTAAAAAAGACACCAGCCGGTTCAGTCATGAAAAAACGTATCCCTACATCAAAGACGATTACAAAACAAACCATCAAGACACAACCGATGAGAACTCTTCCGACACGGGTTCCAACAGGTCGGGATCAAGTAGAGGCAAGAGCCCTAGATTCCAGGGACCAAGAAACAATTATAGATACCCCAACAAACTAGGAGCCAGAGGATGGGGGCATTTTCAAGGTCCACAAATGTATCCACCACAGTTCTTTGGACCACCTCCTTTTCAACCCCCTCAAGGGACATATCCACCATGGAGCTATCCTCCTCAAGATTTCCCTTACTTTGATCAGCCTCATTTTTTAGGATCACGTCAAGGAAGAAACAGAGGAAGGAATCGGAGAGGGAACAATGTTCATTGGACACCGAGAGAAGATCAAGTAAGAGTCTCAACCAGGAGCATGACAAGAGCATCAAAAAGCAAGAAATGAACCTGGTTGTGAACTTAACTGATGAAGAATTAACACCAGCCCAGATCTCAGTTTTAGAAAAAGGTCTAGGTTTTGTGCCAACATCTAATATGGACAAATTTTTACTATGCAAAGAGATACAAGAGTTCATGAGGAGATTGAAATTGCAAATCTTCTTCAAAGATAAAGAGACTTCCTCCATACAAGAAGGAGATACAGGCCTAAAACCAAAATCAAGCTTTACACCGTCGAATTGTACCCTTCCGATTGAATTGCTTGCTTTTGAGAAAGCAGTCCGGAAAGATTTGGAAAACCTTGATACTACTACGAACAAAATCTTTCAGAACATAACAAAAGAAGAAAGACAAGCGATACGAGAATTAAGTAACAACCACAAATTGGTGATAAAACCCGCTGACAAAGGAGGGGCAATTGTCATACAATTAATGGAACAATATGACAAGGAATGCAGACGCCTCCTTCAAGATGAAAGGAAATATGAGGTTCTAAATCAAGATCCAACAGAAAGGATTAAGATCAAGATAATGAATATGGTAGAAGAAGCCCTTGCCCATGGATGGATGATCCAACAATCTCCTATAACACCATACCTGTACACCATCCCGAAGATACACAAAACACTAGAGAGTCCCCCAGGTCGTCCCATTGTGTCAGGGATAGGATCTATCTTAGAACCGGTCTCAAAATTTGCAGATGCATATCTAAGACCAATGGTACAAAAAAACATCTACCTACCTGAAGGACACCAAGGATGTCCTGGTACTACTGGAAGACCTTAGATTTGACCCTCAACAGCAACTCTTAATTAGCTGTGATGTTGAGAGCTTGTACACCAGTCTCCCCCACACTGAGACGCTCAACATCATTGAAGAAGTCCTTTTTGATAGAGACTGGGAATACCAAACCCCTAGAAATGTCGTTATGGAGTGCTGCAACCTAGCACTTAGAGAGAATTTTTTCGAATACAATCAAACCCTATATCTCCAGAAGCACGGGACCAGCATGGGGAGCACCTTTGCTCCTAGCATAGCTGGTCTCTATGTATACCATCTCGAGACCACAAAGATTTTACATCGAAGTAACCCTTTCTACAAACAGATCAACACCTGGAAACGATATATTGATGGCATATTGATCATCTGGGATGGTGAAGAAAGCACCGCCAATCGTTTCATTACTTGGCTCAATTTCCAAGATTACTTCTTGAAATTCACCAGTACTATTTCTAACAAAGAATTGGTCTCTCTTGACCTCAATATATCACCTAAAGATGGGAGACTCACGACTACAACACATTTTAAAACCACATAAAATAATTGTCTTCTAATGTACCAGAGTTTTCACCCTAGACATTTACGTGACACCCTCCCCTACGGACAATTCCTATGACTCTGACGGAATTGCACGGAAGTCAATGACTTCAAAATACAATCTGAAGACCTAAAAATGAAACTCAAGAAAAGACAATACCCCAAACAAGTTCTAGAAAAAGCCTACAAAAGAGCACGGAATAACTGTAGGGCTAGTCTTCCGGAACCTACCAACCCAAAACCTGATGAAAAACGACCATTTTGTATTACAACATACAACACCAATTCCAATCAGGTCACCAAGATCATCAACAAACATTGGCGCATTTTAAACAGTGCAAGTCTAAATCTGCCAAAACCAGTTTTCTCCCATAGAAGAGGAAAGAGCATTCGTGACATGATCATACACACAAGACCCCGTAAAAATGAACACACATGCCAATCCACAGCAATGGCAAACATACATGGACATCATCCATGTGGGAAATGCAAAGTCTGCCCACTGACCAAAAAGAGTAAAGAAATTACTTTCCAAAATGGAACGAAATGGGAACAGAGAAGATTCACCTCCTGTAACAGTAACAACGTAGTGTACCTTATCACATGTCCTTGTCTGCTTGAATACATAGGCATGACGACAAGACCAGTGAAAACAAGGATAGATGAACACAAAAGCAACATCAAGTGCAGAAAAGGCACTACAAAAATGGCATCTCACTTTCTGGAACTAGGTCACAAACCGGAAGACATAACCTGGACAGTGATTGAACAAATACCTAATGAGAAATATCTTCTTGAAAAGTAACAAAGATGGGTGTTCCGCCTTAAAACAAATATTAGAGGATCGAATGATGGAATTCCATGGGGCCAATTATAAGAAACAGTTTATAAATCCAATTCTAGTGCGTCATCCAAGTCTGAAGATTTATAAACGTCTCTAATAATATGACCAACCTCTCCATATAACAACCATATAACAGGACATATCATTGAAAGACTCAAACCTTCCTGAACGTTTCATTAAAGAAGACACTGGCGAAACAAATATTGCCCCCATCATTCAATTTGAGGACCCTGCTACCCCTCATAATAACTATGGTCAAGACCACAACTAAAAACATCCATAAGAATCTGGACAGAACAATAACTATCTGTCATCATCCACTGTCACAAGTCACCTCGTGATAACTTTATTGTTTCTAACAGAACACCATGACCCAAATTATAACCTTGAGAACCTATTTCGTTTTTTTGTTATCTCGACATATAAAATGAAACTCCTTTTAATAAAACGGGAACATCACCGTTTCTCCCTCCAGAATGAGAATCATGACATCCTAATCAATTTTTATAAAGAACAGGGGTCCTCCAGAAAACAAACTACCTTTATTTTTATTTTTGCCTTTTTTTTCTTGTTTAAAAAAAACGGAGACAATCTCGATCTCCCGTCATTCCAGGAAGTGAGTATTTTTCCAATACTCCCGTAGTGGGACGAAAACAAGCAGCCATCTTTGAAAAGGATACGCACTAGTCTTTTCACATTGAGCGCAGCTTCCGGCAACATTCAACTGAGAACCTGCTTAAAACTTCAGTATCTGACCCGTGCTACACAGAGCAGCACGGCGGCAGGCAGAGGTGAGGAGATACCTTCAGCATGTAAGTAAGACTGTGGCCGAAGTCTTTAAAAATGAGGCAATTCGACGGTATGGTCTTTTACAATCAGTGCCACGATGACATGGCGTGATTGATAAGTGCTAACGCTTTTTAACTTTTCCACCCTACATACAGTTACTATTACAAGGCCCCCCCCTCCCCCTTGCAACATCATGAAGCAGGATAACTATTCCTAACAATGTATGTATCAGAGCATCATTACGTACATGTACAATATATGATGTTGTGTCCGTTCCGATTTACGTTTTTCTAATATAAATGCACTATTTAATTCAACTATCGAATATAAGTGCAGTGGATGTGCTAGTATGTTCATATACCCCACCAAGCACCTGCCATCATATTTCGTAAAGATTGAGCATTTACTAATACAGTTGACATAGGTGAACGTCATCCAGCTTATTATCATAACAACGAAGAATTGCCATGAATGCGTGTGTGTGTGTGAGCACGTGTGCTCTTATTTTGTATCACAACTAACTAATCAGCGAGTATATTCCGCACATTGCAGACTGTTTTCTGATGAAATTGTTGGATTACCAAACCCTACAGTTAGTAACAGTAGAAAAATATATCACTTTTTTTCAGAGAATACGAATCCACAGTATGGTGATGTGTTTAAATGAACAACCCTCATGTTGTTTATTTCATCTTTGGTTTTATCATTTCAGATACTGAATTTGTGCTATTTCAAAATGATAAGGGTAATTGTACCCTTCATAACCTTCTCCAGACTTGCATAATGTTTTGGAGGTCTTGATTTTGAGTAATAGGCATACAATATATTCAATTAAAAAGTTTAGAGTGTAGTAGGGACGTATTTAGGTCCTGATGAGTAAAGCAGTGGGGACTGCTTACGAAACATGTTGACCCAGTAGGGAGTATCAGATTAAGGTACACCCCCTACACAACCCCCTATTTTTAACATTCTCAGCTAGGGAATTGAATAAATTTGTTTTTTCCACTAGCCAGAGAATTTTTAATACTTTTTTGTAACTATTCACTAACCCTACCACTCTCACCATCACAATACACATAGCCTACACATAGCCTATTCCTTCACAAACAACAGTGCTCCCATATATTTATCGGTCGCAGCACGCCCCGCCCCGTAGAGGGATGGGAAGACCCCTATGATAAAGCATGACACCATGGGATTCATAGTGTGTGAGGGGTATTTTAAAAGCACTTAATGCCTTCCCATGACATCTCATGGAGCACTTCTTTATTCACTGGAAAATTACAAATTAAAAATTAAAAATAATTCTCACTACTATAGGGTAGTTTTGGGTTCAGTCAAAGCACATATGCGAGTCATAGGCAGGCCAGCTCCAGGTACTAAGTCAATCCGACGATCAAAGCTGCAGTGCGGGGCTACGTGGTGGCTTTCGACTTATCAAATACATCCTGAAACTCAGAATACAAGGATATTTATTCAACAACAAGAGCACCCATATACGGTCGGCCTGGGACCATGGGAATCATGTAAATATAAACAACAAGGGTCCCTAGGAGCAGGTAAGATAGGGAAGGGGATAAATAAGGACCCGATCAGTGCTTATTTTCATAGACTTGTCCAGCCGGACAGTGGTCATAGGTTTTTACTGATATAGTAATTAAGCGGCAGTATACAGAACAAATTCTCAAAGTTGGACACAAGCCTGTGACCCGTACATTTAAATAGGAAAAAAAACATACATAACAAAAAAGGTTCAGGCAAAGAGTTGTTTGTTACAATTGGGCAAGAAATCGCGGATGAACTTTAACAAACAATACAAAAAACAACCTTATGTATAGAACATATTATCATTAAAGACATATAGGGTGTGTACTGGTGTCGACGGCGTTTCGATCCTATTAACGCAGTATAAGGATCATCATCAGGACAACATAAATAATGCCTGTACAATAAACCTGAGTAACGGGATAGGGCAAGAAGATGGTGCGGTGAACTTGATCCAAGTCACAGAGAGGTGAGGAGCTGAGGCATCACGGGCGGTTGGAATACATCGCGTAGTAAACCGGGTAATGCGTGGCAAGGCACGGGAATTTAGATAATTACTCCAGCTCGTAGTGAGGCAAAGGACATGAGAGCGGATCCAGAGAGTCCTGGGGCTCACGGTAAACCGCGGCAATGCGCGTGCAAGAGTGAATGTCGAGGTCCGGCAGTGCGTGAAGCAAGTTCCGATAATACGGCTGCTCAAGCTTTGAGCAGCCGTATTATCGGAACTTGCTCAGGTTTATTGATTGCTAATTTCCAGCCTGCCAATCTGATCAAAATTGACCAATCCAAGGGTCCGGTGTTCTCCCTTTCCCATGATTTCCTTTAGTAACCAAGAAATCTATGTTTTCTTTTGAATGAATGTTAGTATGAATGGTCAGTAAGAGTTTTCTTTCATGTTTTTCTGTCTAGGATGTTATAGAAACTGATGTCTTTGATGTTTAGGATATTATTATTAATATTTTTTACCATATCAACTATGTGACATGTTTTCACTAAAAATGTAAATGTATTTCAAAAAACTGAAAAAAATACTTCTTGCTTAATCTCAATTAAAAATAAAAAAAATCTTTTTGACTTATAAAGCACAAAGGACTAATTATGTTTTTACAAAGACAGTGATACAATTTGAAGTGACATTTGGCATGCTGTTTTGGTAATGTGGAATCTAAATAGATCAATTACTTAATGACATAGGCCGGTTTAGAGGTTTGTTATTCTTTTCCTTTTAGGATTTGGGACCACAACATTACAAGGTTGTATATATGTTTTTCTACCCTTAGGGTTAGCCCTGAGTCCCACTGGACTCTTTTTTGTGTTTCAACCTGCTCTAGTTCCAGTTTAAGGTGTTGGTTCTCTACCTCCAAATTCTAGACCTCAGATTGCATATCCAGTAGGACTTTAGTCAACTCCTCCATAGAGGGAGTAAGCCCCCCTTGAAGGTTTGGGTCACCAATGTCCTTTGAGGCAAAATTGCTTCTAGGTTCCATCCTTACTCAGGCAAGTGCATCTTTTGTGGGCTTGACTTTCTGTCAAGATCCCACTGACCTTAGTATCCCCAATTGCGAGAGTGAAGATGGCCCAATCAGTCTCACCTAGAACCGATTCCAACACACTGATAAGGAGAAAATATATGTGTGGTTGGAAACCGCCGTCAGGGAGAAAAGAGGAGGAAATCGGAACACCACACTGGATGGAGGATCACACTGGACAAAGGAATGATCACACTCAGCTCTAAATATTTCAGGGAACCCTCTCTGGTATCAGGCAGGTATTTTCTATTAATAAACAAAAAAACACCAATTAGAATTTAAGAAGCGTTTCCCTTTATGGTTTAAATCTTTTTATTGAAGAAAAGAAAGAAGCAAGTCGTAATCTGCAGAGCATTAATCATGCACATATGTGGGTCACGCAGGACTGTGGAGCGACCAGATGACTTGTGTGAATACACGAGAAACATGGGGAGAAAAATTAAGAGGGAGAAACAATACCCCCCACCCCCAACCCCTGAAAAGCCAGAAAGGAAAGAAGAGATGGTGGAAAAGAACCTCCCGTTCCCTCACCCGGCCTGAGACAGGACAATGTCAGTCATTCCTAAGGCTACCCTCTCAAGTGAGCGCGTTAGGCGCCTCTAGGTGGAGAAGGCGCAGGTAGCTAGGGCATGTTAACTCCTTAAATATTGGGCCA
Source organism: Triturus cristatus (assembly GCF_964204655.1). NCBI lineage: Eukaryota > Metazoa > Chordata > Amphibia > Caudata > Salamandridae > Triturus > Triturus cristatus. The sequence goes on along the minus strand of NC_140586.1, from coordinate 77,868,196 downwards.
GTAAGGACAAGAGTGGTTGCCACAATTTGCTCAAATCCGCCCCTTTTCCGGACATGGTTAGCAAGATTTTTTCCATGCCTAGTATGTGCCACAGTTGGTGGAGCCACCCCGTGTGTGTCGGGAGTTGTAAGCGTTTCCCTTTAAACCATCCACACTGACTATCTCTCTGTGTTAAAAATCCCCTGCAACAAACTCACAGAATAAAGAAAGCTCCAGCTGATATCATTGGGAGACAAGTTAATCTCACTCGTCCTCATCGTAGAAGTGAGCTGATAATATTCAGCAAAGGAATAAAATGAAAACTCCTCCAAAGTATAATGCAGCCCTACCGAACAACATTGTATAACAGATGTGAGAAGATGGCCTGGTATATGCTGTCCACTAATTAAAGTGGGTACCTTGCAACGACCCTTAGGATGTATGAGGTCAAAGATAACCTTTAGAAAGCTATCCTAGTGGCAGCTGTGGAGAGCATCCTTTAGGCTTAATCTTGAAGGAATGTAAAGCAGCTTGTTTTACCAGAATATCACCTCCTGAATGACAAAATGAAGGGGAACCACACAGTAGCTATATAAAAATATGTATTTATTAACATAACACTCTCTACTAGTACTATGTACATGAGGATAGAACACAAAGCACACAATACAAGATCAATAGAACAGTTGTAAGTAGCACAATACACGGTGGGCTCCAGGGGGAGACCAAACTGATATAAAGACGAAGTCTTTAGAGGTAAGAACTCCGCTTTATTCTCCAACTCCTCTCTCCACCAGAATTCTCACTCCTCATTCAACATTCTAAGGTCGCCTCTCTGGAACCCCGGGGCGAACCAAGATCAGAACAGGGGTGAGTGTAGAGGAGCATACCAAGTGTAAATACAAAGTAGAAAATAACATTTCAAATAGGAAAAAAAGGAAACATGTTGTAACACATCTTCCCCCCTACACAAATAATAAAAACATGTTGTAACACAACTCCCCAAACATAACTGAGAATTATTTGTACATAACAAAGTCTTTATGCTAATCCGGAGTCTTACGGTTTCTTTGTGTAACAGGTAAGTCATTTGAGTTTTGATTTTGTGACTCCATTGTGTCATCAAGGGATTGGTCATGTGTGTGTTGAGATTTGACTAGCCTATCCATACTCCACATTTGGTCATTGTCCAATATGGCTGTGTTTCTTCTTACTGCTGTTATTCACATAGGTTTAGAAAACTTTGTGTTCGAGTCATATGAGCTGCAGATCACACTCTAAGGATAAGATCGCCATCTGGTGTTGGGCTCGGATGATTGCAGGTTGTTGTTGTCTTCGGAAGAAGTCTTTGGTCACGAGATAGGTGACTCCTCCTCTGGACAACAGTGCGCATGGGCATCCACTCCATCCTCAGATTGTTTTTTTCCGCCATTGGGTTTGGATGAACTTTTTTCCGCTCCAGCAGAAAACTTCTAGCAATCACAACAACTCTCACAAATTTATAACTCGATGGCGAAATCCCATCGGACCGGATCCGGACGTGGCTGATGGAAAGGACACCCTTTAAAAAATGCCCCCAATGTGGAGCAAAGTTTCCTCATAGTGATCACCACGAGGTCTGTAATTTGTGCCTCTCACCAGACCACAACGAATCCAGCTGTCCAGCCTGCGCCGCATTCCATTCGAAGAAAACTATCCGAGAACGAAGAGCTCGACGCCATATCATGGCCAAGCCGGTTCCGGAACCAGAAGACATCTTTGCACAGGATGTCCATGACGACGACTCCGAAGATCTCCAGATCGTGTCCGAGGCCGACGATTCTGATCCAGGGCAGCCTGTGAGTACCAGCTCCCCTACCCCAACCCCACCAAAAAAGGCATTGGTCAAGACTCTGCCAGCTGGGCCCAGTCACGGCCCAAAACCATCTTCAGAAGCCCCGCCCCCGGGCCCGGCTCCGAAGAAAACGAAGCCTGCAGGTGGCTCGGGCTCGAGCAAACCTCATATTATTGTGCCTACAATACCCTCGGCACCGAAGAAGGCTCCGAGGCCGAAATCTCCATCGGCTCCGAAACGTCACTCGGCACCGACATCTCCACCGGCACCGAAATGTTCCTCGGCGCCAAGGTCTCCACCGGCACCGAAAGGCTCGTCGGCACCGAAAGGTCCTTCGGCACCGAAAGGTTCTTCGGCACCGAAAAATCCACCGGAACCGAAAAGTTCTTCGGCACCAAAAACATCCTCGGTGCCCAAAAAAGTCCACAAAGAACCCACCGATCTCACAAAATCCAGATCGGAACCAAAAAAGTCGGCGCCAAAGCCACCTTCGGACACTGAGGAACTTTTTCGGCCAGATCCACATCAAAAACGGATTTACATAAATCCTAAAACCGGACATGTCACAGCGGTGCCGTACAAGAAAAGGAAGCTGGACACAACACCTCCTCCAGCTCCTCCAAAGAAGGACTGTGCCACCTCACCCATACGTCCTTCCTCTCCTACATTACCTCCTATCCCATCCCCCCACCCCCACCGCCTTCACCTCTACCATCTCCTTCTCACACACCACCTCCACAGGATGATGATGATTTAGGGGGAGGGGGAGACCCGGATTTCTTTAATGATCCCACTGATCCTACTGATCTCTTTACACTCCCGGACACAGCACCAGTAGATGACTGGACTTACCCTATACCTGATATGCCTGATCCCACTCCATACCCCTCAAAACCCTCCCCTCCTGATGACCATCTAGGGTTTGGTCAGCTTATAAACAGGGCGGCACTGTTTCACGGCCTCACCCTGCACACCGACACACCTGAGGAAGATTTTCTCCTCGACACCTTCGAGCAGTCTCAAAAGACCGTTCACATTCTACCCATGATTAAGGGAGTGATAAAGCACGCCACTGAGGTTTTTAAAGACCCTGTTAGGGCCAGGGTTCTCAACCCCCGGATCGAAAAAAAATACAGACCGGCACCACAGGATCCTGCGTACATCAAAACGCAACTTCCCTTAGACTCTCTAGTCATGTCAAATGCCAGAAAACGGGTGAACTCCCAAACAACCGGAGACACGCCGCCCCAGACAAAGAGTCTAAACTCTTGGAGGCTTCCGGCAAAAGGGTTGCCGCACAAGCTGCTAACCACTGGCGTATTGCCAATACACAAGCCCTATTAGCTCGCTATGATAGGGCTCATTATGATCAACTAGAGGACCTTTTGCAACACCTGCCTGATCAATACAAATCACAGGCCAATGACCTCATCCAAGAGGGTAAACTAATATCAAATGCCTCCATCAAATGTGCATTAGACGCAGCGGACACCGCCTCTAGGGCAGTCAACACAAGCGTATTGCTTAGACGCCACGCATGGCTACGCATTTCCGGCTTTAAGCCGGAAGTACAAACGACCATTCTTGCTCAACCCTTTAATCAGGAGCAACTAATCGAACCCGCAGTAGACACTGCATTAGAAAAAATGAAGAAAGATAATGAGACTGCCAAATCAATGGGAGCATTGCAGTCTACTCAACCCAGAGGCTCCTTTCGTCGCTCCTTTTATAGAGGGGCTTCCAAAAATGTGGGAATAGACACCTCTTCCACCTTCAAAACATCAGGTCAAACATCCCCTAACAGAGGATATTTTAGAGGAGGTTACAGGGGAAACAATACTAAAGGACGGGGCAACAACAACACCCGCACCTCTCCTGCCACTAAACAGTGACTTACCACCACTCCCCCCAGACCATTCCACTCCGGTCGGGGGAAGACTTCAACAGTTCCTACCTGTCTGGAATTCCATCACAACAGACAGGTGGGTAAAACAAATTATCCAGTCTGGCTACTGCCTCGAACTCATAAACACCCCCCCAAACATAACACCCAAGCACCGTCCCATGACGTCTCACCACCTCACGCTCCTCAAACAGGAAATTCAGTCTTTGCTTCAAAAACACGCAATAGAAACTGTTCCACTACAACATCAGGGCACAGGAGTATATTCTCTGTACTTCCTCATTCCCAAGAAGGACAAGACCTTAAGACCCATACTAGACCTCAGACTACTAAACCAGTACATACAATCGGATCATTTCCACATGATCACTCTCCAACAGGTCCTTCCATCACTTCAACAAGGCGACTTCCTTGCCACATTAGACCTCAAGGACGCATATTTTCACATCCCTATGCATCCCGCTCACAGGAAGTATCTACGATTCGTGGTAGACGGTCAGCACCATCAGTTTACAGTTCTCCCATTCGGAGTAACAACCGCACCCAGGGTATTCACCAAATGCTTAGCAGTTGTGGCAGCATATCTCAGGAGACAACAAATCCATTTCTTCCCCTATCTGGACGATTGGCTCATAAAAGCCAATACTCTAGAAAGATGCGTTCTCCATACTCACCGCACTATTCAAACCCTACACAACTTGGGATTTACCATCAACTATCCAAAATCTCAACTACAGCCCTCCCACGTACATCAATACCTGGGAGCCACCATAGATACATCCAAGGCCATAGCTTATCCCAGCACAGCCAGGATAGCCAACATACAAAATCTCATCAAAAAATTTCAAACACAACACTCTCTTCCAGCGAGAGTGTTTATGCAACTCTTAGGCATGATGGCGTCATGCATCTCCATAGTACCCCACGCACGCCTTCAAATGCGTCCCTTACAGGAATGTCTTGCACAACAGTGGAACCAGGCCCACGGACAACTTACCGATCTGGTATTGGTGGACAGCCGCTCACTTCGTTCACTGAAGTGGTGGAACACCATCAACCTGTCCAAAGGGCGGCCGTTCTTAGAAGCTCTTCCACAAGTTGTGCTGACCACCGACGCATCTCTCACAGGGTGGGGAGCCCACCTCCTTCAACACACCACTCAGGGCAGGTGGACCACTCAACAAAAACAGCTCCACATCAATCACCTAGAACTTCTGGCGGTGTTCCTAGCACTGAAATCCTTCCAAGTGCATCTAAAAAACAGAACTGTCCTCATCCGCACGGACAACATGACCACAATGTATTACACACAGAAGCAGGGGGGACACATTCTCTACAACTGTCCCAACTTACACAACAAATCTGGAGATGGGCAATTCCCCAAAACATCTACCTGATAGCAGAACACCTCCCAGGGGTTCAGAACCAGGTGGCCGACCTCCTAAGTCGCCACACACAGCAAATACACGAATGGGAATTACACCCCAAAGTCCTACTCCCATTCTTCCAAAAGTGGGGACAACCAGACATAGACCTGTTCGCCACACAAGAAAACGCAAAATGCCCAACCTTCGCCGCCAGGTTCCCACACCCACGGTCAAAGGGCAATGCAATATGGATGAACTGGTCAGGCAGATTTGCGTACGCTTTTCCGCCTCTCCCACTCATTCCATTTGTGGTACGCAAACTGAAACAACATTCGCTAACACTCATCCTAGTAGCTCCCACTTGGGCACGTCAACCCTGGTTCACAACACTTCTGGAACTATCGCTAGTCCCACATCAAGAACTGTGTCTCTCCCCGGATCTATTAACCCAGAACCATGGAGAAATCAGACACCCAGATCCTCAAACACTGAACTTGGCAATCTGGCTCCTGAAGTCTTAGAGTTTGGGTATCTCAACCTTCCTCCAGACTGTATGAATATCATAAAAGAAGCCAGAAGACCTACTACTAGGGCATGCTATGCTGCAAAATGGAAAAGATTTGCCATTTACTGCACTAACAATGACATACAACCACTGGATGCTTCCATCCAAAACATCATTTGTTATTTACTACACTTGCACAGATGCAATCTAGCGTATTCCTCTATACGTCTACACCTAGCGGCATTAGCAGCCTACTTGCAAAATAGACAACACCTGTCCCTCCTTAAAGTACCAGCCATTAAAGCATTTATGGAGGGTCTTAAAAGAATTATTCCTCCAAGGTTACCACCTTCCCCAGTGTGGAACCTTAATATTGTTCTAACAAGGCTCATGGGTCCCCCATTTGAACCAATGCACAAATGTGAACTGCAGTTCCTAACATGGAAAGTGGCCTTCCTTATCGCAATCACATCCCTGCGGAGAGTAAGTGAAATACAAGCCTTAACTCTTGAAGAACCCTTCCTACAACTACATCGTAACAAAGTGGTTCTTAGGACAAATCCTAAATTCCTCCCTAAAGTCATCTCCCCTTTCCATCTAAACCAGTCAGTCGAACTGCCAGTCTTCTTCCCTAATCCAGACTCAGTAGCTGAGAGGGCACTTCATACCTTAGATGTTAAAAGAGCCTTGCTATATTACATCGACAGAACCAAACCTTTTTGAAAAACCAAGCAACTGTTTGTTGCTTTCGCCCCACCACATAAAGGCAACGCTATTTCCAAATCGGGTATCGCCAGGTGGATAGTTAAATGTATCCAAATATGTTACCAGAAGGCTAAACGTACTCTTACAGTTCCCCCTAGGGCGCACTCCACGCGTAAAATAGGGGCTTCTATGGCATTCTTAGGGAACATCCCCTTAGAAGACATTTGCACAGCAGCCACATGGTCTACTACACACACCTTCACTAAGCACTATTGTGTCGATGTGCAATCCAAACAACAAGCTTCAGTAGGCCAAGCTGTCCTAAAAACTCTATTCCAAACTGCTGCAACGGATACAGGTGACCACCGCTAGGGGAGACACTGCTATATAGTCTATCCTTAGTGTGTGATCTGCAGCTCAAATGCCTCAAACGGAATATGCTACTTACCAGTATGCATCTGTTCTTGGCATGTAGAGCTGCAGAGCCGCACACGCCCACCCGCCTCCCCGGGACCTGTATCTGTTCCAGCATTGTCTTAATTAGACACTACACATGGACATCCTTTCTCTTTACTTCTTATACACTCCATCATTTCCCATCATGGCGAAAAACAATCTGAGGATGGAGTGGATGCCCATGCGCACTGTTGTCCATAGGAGGAGTCACCTATCTCGTGACCAAAGACTTCTTCCGAAGACAACAACAACCTGCAATCATCCGAGCCCAACACCATACGGCGATCTTATCCTTAGTGTGTGGCTCTGCAGCTCTACATGCCAAGAACAGATGCATACTGGTAAGTAGCATATTCCTTCAGGATTACTTACTCTTGGATTCTTAATACAAACCCAGTCCCCCACTTTCCCTTGTGGGATTTTGGTTCCATGTTTAATGTCATAGCGAGTTTTATATTTGGTTTGGTAGAAAATAACATTTCAAATAGGAAAAAAAGGAAACACGTTGTAACACAATCCATATACTAAAATAGTGGTATAACAATCACGGCTTGACTAGAGACAGTGCCTAGTACACGTAGAATCGCTGGGACCCCAAGGAACCACCCAAGGTGATGACACAGGGAGCTCACGGAGGACGGGTGTAGTGTGGAAACGCGACCGCTTGCTCAGTACAACTCTATGGGAAAGTCACGGTTGGAAAGATAAAGTTTAAGGACCCCTCTAGGAGGACTTCAAGCAAACCCTTTGGAACTTAAGAGGTTTGAGAGCCACCCCATCCGTGGATACCATAGTACCAGAGTTACCTATCCCAGGGCAGCTGGGGGCATAGGTCGGAAATGGTGTCGGAAACCGCCGTCGTCCTCAGTGGAAGGATGTGAAGAAGTACTGCAGCCGTGACGGTGAAAAGGGTCCGGAGGAATCCAAGCCTGGATTCTGGAAGGAAGGAACCTAAATGCAGAGGGGACAGAGTCTGGTTCACTTCAGAGTGACCAGGGGCTCTGTAGACAAATGCCCACCGATGTCTGGTGCTTCAGGTGCGAAGAAGGGATGCTTGACTCTGCAGCCACGAGGAGCATGAGTCATCGAGGATGACCAGGAGCCGGATGCGAGCTATCCCACGAAGGATGGCGAGTGCTGAGGGGTCGGTGTCCGGCTGGAGCACCAACAAGCCTTGGCAAAAGCAACCAACGCAGGAAGGTCCAAACAGGTTACGGTGTAGACCAGCAAGGTCCAGGGGATTCACCAAGCAATGGGGAGTCAGGGCATGTCTGGAGCAACCAGGAAAGCCCAAGAGAAATCAAGATGACCCCCATGGGGACCCACAGGCCGAATGACCAGGAGTCGTGAGGGGACCTCTAGCAAGATTGCAAAGTACCAGCCCACGGAGCACTTGGTGCAAGGAGGCCTGATTTGTTTGACGCAAATACTGCTCAGGGTCAGGACTACACGGAGTCCAATGCACAAGCTTGGGAATCACCAACAAGCATATGCAACTGCAAATGGACGCTGTGCACAGGGGTTCAGGTTATGCAGTCTGCACGAGGGATACTGACCTCAAACTTGGTGAGAGGATAGATCGACCTCTGAGACCTTAAGAAACCCACCTACTGTGTTGCTGAAATCTTCGGAGTCCACAGGAGCTCAGGAGCGCAGAATAGTCAGTTGTGGTTAGGTGCCTGCGAATGCAGGGGAGTGACTCCTTCACTCCAAGGGAGATTCTTCAATTGTCTTTAGTGCACCACAGGTCCTGCACGGAGCCTGTATGGAGCAAGGGCTCAAACTAAGCTTCAGACGGAAAGGGGGACGAAGTCGAGCCCAGTCGAGGTCCAGCGAAGTCCATTGTGTTCAGACGGTCGAAGGTCAGTGGTTTCATTTTGTAGAATCTTGTCCACGTAAAATCTAATGTCTTACAGCAAGGTAAGCCCTTTTGTACCCACGGGAGAGGGTTGGACAGATTATGGGGACCCTCCTAGTGGAGGGGCAGGAGAGAGGGGTGGTTACACCCATGTTCTTTGTCCAGTTTTGCGCCAGAGCAGTAGCCAATGGCTCCCAGAACTGGTTTGAGCTGGACAATGCACAGGGACACCAAGTGTGCCCCATGTACAGACTTTCAGGCACTCTCAGAGTGCACCCACCCAGCCCCAATACACTAAACCCTGTCTGGGAGGTGGTCACACCTCCCTGTGACAGGATGCCTATTGTGCTGCCTTCCTCTGATCGAGCTTGGCTCAGCAGCTGGAGGGCAGAAATGTGTCTCTGGTCGGCAGCATCCATTTTGTGCTGACCGGATCGAGAAGGCTGGCACCGGATAGACCAGTGGCCCCACGAAGCTCGCTACTGAAGGGTGGATTCATACCTCCCACACGGGTTACCAGTGTGTATGATTCCAAGGTGTTTGATACCAAACACGATATGTTCCTATGCAGCCATTTTCCATATAGCATTTACCGCGAGGTTATAATGCACCTCTACCTATATGTCCGGCTGAGTCACGACAACCCAAGAGAATGGTCTCCGAAGGCTACAGGGGCACCCTCTCACATAAAACCCAGCACCCTGCCTTCAGGATTGATAAGGCCTGCTATAGGGGTGATTTATAAGTTTTAAGTGTAGTGACCAATAGATATAGTGAACCTATATCTAAAGTAAGTGGTGCAAGCACCAGCTCACGCAGGTTGCAGTAGCAGACCTGTAAGTCCATTTTGTATGGTGTCTCATGGGTGGCATAATACATGCTTCAGCCCATGGGTGGCCTCTGGGGTACCTATGCCCTGGGTACATGGGTACCATATACTAGGGACTGATAAGAGCACTTCAGTATCCAATCTTGAGTCTACCAAAGTACATGCATGTCAATTTTAGGGAGAAAGCAGATAGACTGGGGTCCTGATTAGCAGGATCCCAGTCAGACTAGTCAAAAACCAGCAAAAGACAAGGCAAAAAGTGGGGGTAGCCATGCAGTCAGATCCTACCTTCCTACAACAGATACCACAGTCACAGACACACATGCTGCTCCCATATGGTCCTGGGACTTATTTCTTCTTTGCACTGACCTTTAAACCGTTGAAGTATACCAGGAACTCAAGGAAAAAATAACAGATAGCACAAAAAGGAAGACGCCAATCATTACACATGGATCTCCCCTCAAGGCGTGGTACCTTAGACAGGAATGCAGAGCGGGAGGAAAAAAAATGCCATAGCAACTTGTCCAAGTCAGGAAAGTGCATGAAGCGCACGGTGTAGATAGCAAAACAAAGATTTGACCCCAAAGCAGCCCTGACAGGTTCCAGCACCAAGCTGCAAATGAGGACGCTGTGGGAACCATAGGGAATCCAGAATTGCGTGCATGATCAAGCAGCCACTAGACCGCCAACCTCAAGACAAGGAATCCGGAATAACAAAGGGGGCTTGGATGCAGGAGACCAAAGACTCAAAGCCAAGCATGGCATTGAGTCTGGCTTCAGTTTAAATAGCACGTCATGCCCCTTCCACCAGTAACCATGCCTAAATCCTGCCGGAAGGTCGGCATACAAGGAATCCAAAACAGAGAAATACGGGTAAAAGAAAAATTGAATGGGGAATCACACTACCTAAAACCCCCAACAAGGAACCAGGATGCCTTGTTCACTGAAATAAAGGCTCAAAAGCGGATTGATTCCGGGAGGCAAGATGGCCGCCGACAGTCCGTAGGAAGCGGTAGCCCTAGAGCCCTGCTCCTGATAATTTTCTTTCAGTGAGGATATACTGATGTGATGAGATGTGATGGAATCTCAGTCTGTAATCTGTAATCTGGAGAGAAATGGGAGTGAACTGATTTAAGGAGATCGAGAGAACATAGAAGAATCGCAAAGAAAAAGGGATGCTCTGGGAGCCAAACACCTTGGCATTCTGGCTGTTCAAGAGATTGGGCAAGAAGCTGATTGCACGGAGCAAGCTGTCTGCGCTGATAAAGCTGATGGTTACTTGCATTCCCGAATATCAGTCAGGGGGCAGAAGAGACTTCAGTCGTGATATGGCCCCGAAAGTACAGAGGGCAGTGAAGGAGGTCACAGGAAGACATGAGGTGCCGGAGAGCGATTCTGATGTGCCAGCCGCAAACCTAAGAGCCAAAAATCACCGGAAAGGACAGGTACGAAAAGAGGCTGCCAGACTACGTGAGGAGGAGCGTTTGACTGCTACTGAGAGGCGTAGGCAGGATCGAGAGCTTGAACGCAGCAGGAAGAAGGGGCTGCCTCGAAAAGGAGTAGTAAACAGAGTTGCAAGCGGCGAGAGGCAGAAAGATAGTTCCCTCCGGCAGCCCACACTATACGAATCGTTTACCGCGCTTCACCCGGAGCGGTTATCAGTGGCTGTGCCGGCAGCCGAACTTACAGAAGGGGAAACTCCAGGAGAGAAGCTTGCGGAGATGTCAGCGATGTCAGCGGCTCAGTCGGAGGCCCCAGTGATGCTTACAGAGGCGAAGGAAGTGAGGCCGGTGTCAACAGCAGCAGCGGCTCCGATACCGGCTCCGATACCGGTCTTAGCAAAAGTTACAGAGCTAATGGATAACGCGCCTCTTGTAGGAGGAGGCGGGGCAGGCGGGGATAACGTGATCGACGCGCAGCCTGACACCGCAGAGATCCAGACGCTGTCAACAACACTGACATCAATCACAGCAGCGGATGGCAGGGGAGCAGGAGATTTGCTTGGTGAGCCTGATTTTTCTATCGTAACAAAGCCTGTGGATGCGGAAATAAGGCTGCTGGAGGACAGCCTTAGGCGAGATGGCAGGCAAATAATGGGTACTGCAGGCGAGAAAAAGGGGACGGAGGGCAGGAAGGTTGGAGCACTAGCCATAATAAATAATCAGCCCACTGAGGAGAGTGGGTCAACCCTTATGAATCAAGAGGTGTTATTTAACTCCCAGGAGAAGCAAGGGAAGATGAATGGCGGTGGTAAAAACGGAGGGAGCAGTAATACCATTACACAGAGAGATGCTCTAGATATGAATGGATCTATAAATCATGTTGTAAGGAGCAAATCCACAAGAGCCACTCATGATGGAACTAGAGGTACTCAATTGAGAACTGCGGGCTCACCGAGCGATGATTGCTTTTATACAGGAGTCGATGAAAAGGATGAGGATGAGGAAGACGAGGAAGAGGACGAGGGGAATGGGGGGCCGGTGGGCACAGGCTCCAGTTCTGTCTCATCTTCAGACTTCTCGGTGGAGAGTCACTCAGAGGAGTCGGATTCAGAGGCCTCAGAGTTGTCAGAGGTGATGGTGGGGAAAAATACTGCTTTAAGGAGGAGTCTCGTTGTAAAGTCAAAGGCGAAACCCAGTAGGTCAAGGGGGGGGCCGCGAAGGAGAACCAAAAGAACGGAATACCCACCACAAGGAGACGTCGTTAAGAGGTTAGCTTGGGAGACGACAGCTACCTCACAATCGAATTTAGGGGGAGCTTCAGGGGGAAAACAGCCACACTCAATCCAGGAAAGAGCCGGAGGGCAACCATCTGGGCAAACGGAGGGGGGCACTGATAAGTTCGATTTGTTATTCTCAACTTTAAAACAGATCCAGGGAGAGGCTCGCCTGGAGAGCAAAAGGGCAAAACACGCGAATAAAAAAATTCAAAACTCACTTCGCAAGGTTGATAAGTTATATGAAGAAGTATCTGCCAGGCTGGAGGAAGTCGAGGAGAGAACTGGTAAAGTGGAGGAGGTTGTGGTGGAACTGCAAGAGTTTAGACAAAAGCAGGAGAAAACAGCACTGGATGTCCTCTGGAAGCTCGAAGATTTCGAGAACAGGCAGAGGCGTAACAACATAAGAATTCTTGGTGTGGAGGAGGGGAGGGAAGAGGGAGATATGCGGGCTTTTGTGGTGGAGCTGTTGAAAGGCGCATTCCAGGAGTTGGATAACTGGGACTGGGATAAGGAGGTGCAGCGCGCACATAGATTCCCATTGGTTCAGAAGAAGAATATGACAGGAGCCAAGTCTAGAGCCATTTTAGTTTATTTGGGGAACTACCTTTTAAGGGAGGAGATAATCATGAAAGCCAAGCCAACGAAGAAGCGAACATACAAAGACATCTCCTTCTTTACCCGCCCAGACTTCTGCCATATGACAGTTGAGAGAAGATGGCGAATGAGGCAACTTATTACACCATTTCAGAATATTGGTTGCGAAGTGTATCTAATGTTCCCATCACGTCTTAAAGTGATAGGTAATGGACAGACTAGGGTGTTCTTCTCAGAAATTGCTGCACAGGAATATCTAACTTTTTTGAAGGAAGAGAAGGGGAGAAGGGGAGAGAGGGAACGAGACAGGCAAAGTGATCGAGCTGCAGCTATCAGTAACACAGAACGTTTGACATAAGAAGTGAAAAGTGAAATGGTATGAAATGAAAATGAAATGAAAAGAGGGGGGGGGAAAGATTTTGATTGCGAAAATGGGGTTATCACATCAGTGTTGAATGGATTGAAGGCTTAAGGTGTGTGGGCAGGGCAGGGTGCTTCCTGGGAGGACCGGCTGTCTCACATAGGTCGGGATGGACCTATTTGCCAGTAAGGGAGGGGGGAGGGGGGAGCGGGTCGGGGTTTTCGGGGGGGTACAAGGCATGGTGCGTACGGAACAGGTAGGGCAAAAGAGGCGAGATAGACAAAAAAAGCAAGGCGCGGGATATAAGGATAGGGCAAGAAAATTGGCAGCAGACTCAAGTAACTGGGAAATAGCGATTACATGCAAGTGGAGGGAGGCTATTTCAGGGGGGGAGGGCCAGGAACAAAAAGAAATAATTCAAGGAAGGAGAAAGGTTGTAAGTAATGATACTCTTGGGTCCTCATGGATATTAGGTGTGTAACGTGGAATGTGTGTGGGCTAAACGGTCCACAAAAAAGAATGAGAATCTCCATTGCCTTAAGGCAAATGAATGCTGATTTAGTTTTCATGCAGGAAACACATATAATGGACTCGCAGGTATACCTGCTGAATCAGCTGGGATTTTACCTATTAGTAAGCTCTAGGCAGGGGGTGAAAAAGAGAGGGGTAGCCATCCTCGCTAGGAATAGGAATATTGTGGTAAGGAAGAAAGCACAGGATCAGTGGGGGCGGTGGGCTATGGTAGAGTGTCTCTTGGACGGGGTATGGAGCACGCTTGTTTCTGTTTATGGGTCTACGGAAGATGATCCGGAAATCTTTCAATTCTTAGATGTAGAATTAGCTACCTGGGCCCCGAGAATCATTATTGCAGGCGATTTTAATATTAATGGGTCAGATGGGTTAGGGCAGGGTTCCTTTGGTAAATATAAGGGGAGGAAGAAAAGAGTGAGCCGAGCGTTGGGAAGCTTAATTGTAAATGATGCCCTAATAGATGTCTGGGGGATTAAACGGATGGCTGATAAGGGGTACACATACTATTCAGCTCCACACCAAGTGTGTGTCAGGTTAGATTATTTTTTAGTCCCTAGCTCTGATGTCTCGAATGTACAGATAGGTAAATTACCAAGGATATTTAGTGATCATAACCCACTAACACTTACAATCTCAAGTAAAACAAATGAAAGACAGCGCACTAGTTGGACGTTTGAGAGGGGGCTGCTAAAAGAGGAGAGTTATGTAGGACACATGACTAAGTGGATCAAAGATTTCTTTCAGATTAATAGAGGTAGCGCGGCAGAGGGGGTGGTCTGGGATGCCTTCAAGGCAGGAATCCGGGGCGAGACAATGAGCTTCAGTTCATATAAGCAGAAACAAGAACGGTTAAGGAGCGAGGAGGCAAGGGAAAAGCTGATTCAGGCGGAGGCAGAATTAGAAAGCTGTCTCTTGAGTGGTATCCAAATTGATATTGCATGGAACGAGTTACTCAAGGTTAAAGGGGAGGCTGAAAGGGACGTTGCTCTCAAAGCAGCTAAATTGTACACGTCTAAAAGGGAGAAGTGTTATGAGTGTAGTGAAGCCGTAGGCAGACAACTAGCTGTTCGGGCAAGACAGCAAGAGTCTACGGGAATAATAAGGGAGATAAGGGATGCAGCGGGCGGGCTACACTCGGACCCGGAGGAAATTAGAGAGGTATTTAGGAATTTTTATGAGAAGCTATACACTGAAGACCTGGGGGATGTCGATAACCGGGCGGTGAATGAGTATCTCCAAGGGATACCTGGGGTAGCATTGGAGGAGGAGGACTCGGAGGGTTTGGAGGGGGCACTGCAATTAGAAGAGATAAAAGATGCAGTATGGAATCTGCCAGCGGGTAAGGCAGCAGGACCGGATCAAATTCCAATTGAATTTTATCAGGTCTTCTGGGGGGCTCTGAAGGAGGTTATAACAAATCTAATACAGCAGGCACAAGCAGGATCCTCAATTCCGGCATCGTGGGGGGGCGCGGTGATTGTGTTAATACTTAAAAAAGGGAAACCTCCGGAGGAGCCTGGGTCTTATAGACCAATCACTTTAATGAACACCGATGCTAAAGTGTTCTCCAAAGCATTGGCAACAAGATTAGCAGGAGTGATTGCTAACACTGTGAGCAGAATGCAACATGGGTTTATCCCTGGAAGGGGGACCACTCATCATATTCGTAAAGTGATCACGTTATTTGATGCGTCGGAAGTTGCAGGAGACCCGATGGCTGTTATGCTATTGGATGCGGAAAAAGCATTCGATCGGGTCTCCTGGGGCTATCTATGGGGGGTAATGGAAAGATCTGGGGTAAAGCAGGGATTTATTAAATCAATCAAGGCACTGTACCTGAACCCTGTCGCCTCGGTTCGGGTTAATGCAGGGTGCACGAGGCAATTTCAATGAGGTCGTGGAACTAGGCAGGGGTGTCCTTGCTCACCACTGCTGTTTGCTATCTATATCGACCAATTTATAAGACGAATCGAGGCATGTGGTCTGGTTAGTGCTCTCCCTACTCTTACTGGGCAATGTAAAGTTCTAGCCTATGCCGACGATGTCGCAGTGGTCACCCCAACACCGACGGAGTCCATCAATCAAATTGAAATAGAGGCTACAAATTTTGGGTATGTCTCGGGGTATAGGTTAAATAAGGGAAAGACTCAAATAATTAAAAATAGATTTGCCATCTGTACTGACAACCGAGTTATATGTTCAGGAACATATTTAGGAGTCTCTATTTCGGCAGAGTTGGACTCATTAGTGGAAAGGAACATTGCTCCGTTAATGAAAAAAGTAGAAAAAGACCTGGACAGACTGGAGAACTTGCACTTGAGTTTAGTGGGGAGGACGAATATAATTAAAATGTTAATTCTCCTAAAATGTTTATATCTATTTAGGGCAATTCCCTTGCTGTTTGATGCTAGGTGGTTCAAAAGGATAGAACACATGCTTAATAGATTTATTTGGGGAAAAGGAAAGACACGAAGGGCATTAAGATTCATGACACTGCCTAAGGAAAGGGGAGGGTGGGCAGTGCCCGATTTAAGACTGTATTATTGGGCTGCAACGTTTCAAAATATGATAGGGCTGGTAGGGGGTGCCGAGGCTGAAGGAGGGAGCGATCTAGGCACGGTTGCAATATTTGGGTTGGTTTTGGGTACGGAGGTGGAAAATGTGTTTTTAAAATTTACGGAGGCTAGCTACTACAAGAGAACAAAATTCAAGACTCTTATGGCAGCATTCGTAGTCTGGAAAGCATTTATGAAAAGATCAGGCTTGGGGAGGTATAACCGCTACACTAGATTAATAGATAACCCTAATATACCAGAAGAGATTTTTGGGGATACGGTGTTTACAGAATGGGTAGTTAAGGGAGTTAAGAGCTTTGGGGATGTTCTGGGGGCTTCAAGTGTCTGCCAATTTTCAGAAATCCAGAACAGGTACAATTTACATAATAGTCACTTTTTCAAGTTTTTACAAATTAGGAGCTTCTTGATGAGTAAATCGGGCGGATCTCTGGGGTTCGGTAGGAACTCGGTAATGGAATTGATACGATCAGGGAAAGAGTGTACGATTAAAAGATTCTATCTTGAATTAACGAAAGGAAAGCAGGATGATTTAGGGAAATGGGGCGACAAGTGGAAGGATTGTCTCAGGGTCAGTCAGGATTGTTTCGAGTTATCCCTGGAAAAGGGCCATAGACTTCTGTGTTCTGCATCATTGCAGGCACAGCACTATAAAACGTTGTATCATTTGTACTACACCCCAGCTAAATTAGCTCAATGGGGAAGAACTGTAGGAACAAATTGTTATAGATGGGGAAGTAATTTGGCAGATTTAGAACATGTATTTGCCACATGCCCCCATTTATATCTCTTGAAGAAGGATGTCGGAAATTTTATAAAGACTGTAATAGGATTAAATTCTTTCTCGTTAACCCCTGCAATAATTTTATTAGGTATAAATGAGGAGGAAGGAGAGTTGCAGTTAGGGGGGGAATTCTTGTTTGTTGCGGTAGCAGTTTTAAGATTGTGCCTAGCCTCTGCATGGCTGGACCCTCTCCCGCCCACGTTTCATCAGTGGCTTGCGAAATTGCTATCGATGTATCATCTGGAGAAAGAGATATACGCTAGGAAAGGTAAAAACGGGAGGAAAATGGGTAGGGCAATCTGGGATCCCATCACTCGATGGAAGGAAGGGAATCTTTAAATTATCTCAAGGTACTGAATGGGACTGGCAATGCATGCTCATATATGTTCTCTGTGGACTAGAATGTGTGATTATTTGGTGTATAGTCTATTAAAAGCTCCTTATGGGTAGGCTGACCCTGCCTCGAAAGAGAGGGGGATAATGTTCATGGTAATTAATGATGTTTATGGTTTTTTCCTGTTTATCTCTTTCTTATGGTGTTATGTATTCTTGTCTCTACGTTAAATTTTATGGCCCTTGTCGTTCTTAGGGCAGATGGAATATCTCACTGCTGTCACCACTGTCAAGCTAAATTTTTTTTTTTTTGGAATAGGGCACCATGCCTTGTACATAAATGTAAAAATGCCTAATAAAAAGATTTTTAAAAAAAAGAAATAAAGGCTGACTATGGACAAGGCGCAACACAAGGGGTAACAACCTACAGGCTACAATCACCCTTTTGCAAGAGCTGGGGTTCATTATCAATCGAGGGAATTTATGCTAACACCAACATAGAGGCTACTATTTAAAGGGGCAGTCCCGGACAAACCGGTCTTAAAAGCTTTTTAACCACAAATCAGATTGCTTTATGTAAAAAGATAGTGACTGACTTAATCCGGTAGCTAACTCAGTCAACTACGTTTGTCAACATTTGCTGGAGCCTGCTAGTCTCTTCTGGTGCTTGGAGTCCACTTTATAATGCAGCATCTTTTATGGTTTTGAGACAGAAGCTGAACAAATTCTTAAGCAGCCTTGAAGAACCCATTCATCTTCCTCTACTTTTGATTCACATGATTTAGTGGTGAGTTTCACTTGTGAAAATGTTCAATGGAGAGTCTTGTTTCGCACCATGGTCCCTAGTTATGACCATAACTGACAATTCCCCTCCGAGTGGTGTGCTCCGTTGGTTGGGATAGGCATTAATGTCTCATGGTTTCCCAAAGAGAAAAGTCTGCATATGAATGAGCTAGAGCTGAAAGCCATACATCTGGCAATTAAAGACTTGACTTGTGTTTGCGAAGTAAGCAGGTAAAATAAAAGTCTTAATTGGCAGCACCACGGAAAAGAACAGCATTTGGCTGCCAGTAGAGTACCTGTCAGGGAGTCAGAATGTGGAATCTGCTTGACTGAGGAAACAGCTCTCCATAAGCAACGAGTGGATTTCACGGCAACGTGTAGTGGGCACGATCTCCCACATGTGAGTGTGCTGGCTACAGATCTGTTTGCAATGGTCAGTAATAAGAAATGTTGCATTGCTTTCAGGAGAGAGAGGCTCCTAAATAACCTAAGAGACAAAATGATTCTGGAATGGCTGTTTGATCTGTACCATGTGTTACAATCGATCCCTCTCATTCAGATGATCGTTCAAAAGAAAAAGCAGCAAAAGGTGCATGCCATTCTGATTGCACCAGGCTAGGTGAGACGTCATTGGTGTATAGACTCTGCAGCTGAGTTGCATGCTCCCATAAGACTTTTGTCTTTAAAAATGCAGGTTCCAGATGTTGCAGTCAAACGTATTGTTAGGCTATACTTTGTTGCTTGGAACTTGAAAGAATAGCGTTTCTTCTTATGCCTTGTTGGTAGAGGTACTTGACATTCTCTTGTTTGAGGGACACCCTAATAGAGCAGTGGTCTCAAGTAGATAGTTGGTGTTTGCCAGATGGTGGGAATCCCGGCTCTTAACCCCTGCAGTATTACATATTGAACATTCTACAATGTGTGGTATACCTCGCAGAAAAACGACTGAATGTGGATACCATCAATGGTTATCTAACTACCATATCAGCTTGTTTTGTCTCACCAGATCGAGGGTCCCATTTCAAGCTTCCAGTGGGTGCAAGGTTAACAAAGGGGTTGCAGCACAAGTACCCACAGAATCCCTTCCAGGTGCAACAGTGGGACCTGAATTTGGTTCTTGCGTTCCTGGGGTCTCCGTCTGAACCTTTGCATGCTTGTCCATTGAACTGTAGTCTCAATGGCAGTTCCTTAAGCTAGGAAAGTTGCAGGCTCTCTAAGCATACCCTCTCTTCACCCTCTTATTGATGTATAAACGTATTCTGTGGTTAGAGCCCTCCAATTGACTAAAGTAGTTTCATGGTGGTCTCTATTGCAAGTAATATCATTGCTAGTATTTAGGTCTCGCCTGAGCCAGCGCATGCGCTGCTCTGGCGAGACATTTAGTAAGCTGCATATCGAAGTGCTTCCAAAGCGGCCACCAGCTTGCGGTCACGCGCACAAGCGCGTGCGCCACGCTCTGCCTCTGCTGCGCACGCATCCCTTATTTTCTTTCATTTTCGCGCAAAGCTAATTGCGGCACCGGCACTTTACTTTTAACATTAAAAGTAAAGCGCTGGTGCCGCGATTATAGCAAAAGTAAAGAACTAGAAACAGACATCTATTTCTTTACTTTTGCTATAATCTATATTTCAGTTTAACCTGCTTGTTTGACATATCCACTAATACCAATCTCATGTGTATAAGAAATTTAGACTCTGCTGCCATTTTGTGAGGCCGTGATTTAAAGCAGCCTTGTTGTGCTAATATTGACACATATCTTTGTGGATACAGAGGCGTCCCAATGCATCATCTCTACCTACTTTTTCTAGATATGTAACTGGCACAAGGTTAATTGACTTTGGATCCACTGCCTTAATGCAGCATAACTTGATCTGCCGCCATGCATGTTGTCTTCCTAAATTGTTCATTTCTTTTGATTCATTTTCTTTTTTTTCTTTTTTTTTATGTGCATGTTCATTACATCTTTATATTTTTGCCTTTCAACAACTCGCTTCAGCTATGTTCAGTTTTACTTTAGGGAGGAGTGTAATGAATATAGCACCACATTGCTGCTTTTATAATGTTGTAGTTTCTTTTTAGAAGAGAGAGCTAAAAGTAGTACACTGACTAATATTCAGGCACCATTTAATAACCTGGTCAACTATCAGCTCTGCCGCAGTCACCTAAATTGATGCATGATGAATCATGAGCTGTAGAGGTTTGGACTTCTGCCACTGTAGTAGTATTGATTAAATATTTGGTAGGGGTGTAGATGTCTTTCTCAACAGCAGTATTACATTAAAGGTGTCAAAGCTGATGAATAAGGAAATACAACGCCTTCATTTCTTCAAAAGCATGAGTTCTCCACCTTTCATCCATGTAAGTTCGTGAGTCCGCTGTCAGTAACAGCACTATACATTTATGTATTTATTGACTGGGCTGGTGACTGCCTTACTACATCTAATCCTTTAGACATGTGAGTCATTGTAATCACTTCTCTGGAGTGTTATGTCAAACAATACGTGGCATCCTCATTTCTTGCAAAGGAGGGTTGTCTGCACAGATATTTTTCCTGAATCATCAAAACATTAATCATGTGCCTTTCACGTATCCTTCCACATTCCTTTGCATTTACTTAACTGCAGAGGTCCTCTTTATACCAAAGAGATTAATTTGCTGTGCTCTTATTTTCCTTTGCCTCTTTCCCAATCTATCAGGTTTTCAATGTGGTCCCCGTGTGTGTGCGCTAATATTTTTCATACTGTAACAATGGCGTTAGCACTTTAGATGCCTCCCTACTTCCACACTGTACATGAAGCCTCCCATCCACTTTGGGCAAGCGATTCTTGCTATTTTTTTTTTTTTTTTTAACCTGATTCATTTTTATTCCTCAGCCTGTCTTCCATAGTAGTCAAATTGTGTGCTAGCAGCCCACCCTAGTATTTGCTTGCTGAGCAATGTGCCCAAGCTTAAGCAACGCCCCGACACCAGCTGGGAAGGGAAGATTATAGGGAGAGGCGTGGAAAGGTAGTGCTAATAAACCTAATTGGAGCTTAAGTGTGACTGCATCAAAGGGTCATCTCGTTGGTGAAATCAAGATTTCCACTTATTGTGCTGTTAAAATGCAGGATAATTTAATTTGTGCGAGTGTTGGAATTTGATGTAGTTTAAGTGGTTTTTAGTAATCCAAGTTTAGTTTTGGTAATCAAAATGAATTTGCCTTGGCCAACGCCCCTCCGGTCAGATTTGCCACCTACCACTGATTATACTTGTCTTTTGCTGGAGTCCCCTCTAGGTCCCTTGGACACATTGATTTTTCTAAAACTTTTATTTTAATCCCCAGGAGTGTTTACTTTCTTATTTGTTTTCACTAGCACACTTCTGGGGAAGGACATACTGTGCTTTCCTCGGATATCTGGTTCCCATCTTCGTTTTATCTTAGTCTGATCCTCCAGCACTCTGAGCACTCCTGCAATGTTATGTCCTGTGAAATTGGTTTCAGGAACCCTCCATCGATGCCCTTTAGAAGCTGCGGATGTTTAGTGTCATGGGACCTCCACGTCATGCAGGCCCTGCTCTGCGATTAGTGACACTGTCTTAAAAGACATGAAGCATCCATTTGCAGATGGGGAGGTGGGACTGTGCCTGTGTTCCATCTTCCACATTTGCAGGAAAAAACCTTTTTGAAACTTGTTCTTAAGTTGTCGTGCTGCTTCCCAAAGATAATGATCTGACGCAGGCCATACATAGACCAGAATATGGAGTTGCTCTCGAATTTATGCAATTACCCTTTAAGTCTTGTTTACTGATTTGACTATCAGTAATTTTGATTTGGGCTTTTCTTTTGAAATGGTTGAGAGTCAAATGAGTATGCTTTAGTATCGAAAATAATTTTAAGAAGGAGAGACACATGATAGTTGGCTCCAATTTCGGAGCTCCCTAGAGTGTGTGTGGTCAAATGGAGGTCTGGAGACTGCTTTTCTGGGCCATCCCTGCAGTCCGCATTGAGTACTAAAAAAAGCTGTTTTAGTGCACTTAACCTTTTCAGCATTAACTAACACACTTGGGCAATAATTTTGGTATACTCTTCTAATGTGCACACTTTACTTTTGGAACTACTGAAACCACTACCCTTATTTAACCCTTTCTCTAACCTAACGACATACCTATTCATGTTGTTAAAGGGTGTTCACAATACGCCTTTATGACGGTGTGCGTCATAATCGCATACTGCCATGCAAGATATCTGACATGTTTGCACAAGGTAAAGGCAAACATTCCGAAAGTATCTGAAACTGAGGCTATCTGTTCTGGCAGTCGTGGGGTTACTTTTTATTTCCCTAAAACAGTATCGTTGTTCATAAGAACCCCTGCTTCACTTTTCTTAACTACAGTGTAGGAGACACAGGTAATAATTATTCCAAGTGCAAAACTAGTAAAACAAGCATTGGCATAGCCAATAGGTCTCGCTTTTGGGACCTTATAAGTATTTAGTTATGCAGCACAATATCCTTGGTGCAATAAAATTAACTGTTGCATGGTTAAACACTTATAAGGTCCCAAAGGCGAGACCTATTGGCTATGCCAATGCTTGTTTTCCGAGCTTCTCAGTCTGCTAAGGTGGAAGGGAGAATCCAGAGACCTGATCATAGGAGGGGTCTTAGCCATTACATACACAATCTGATTTCTACTTTCAGTGGACTGTCTGTAGGGAAAGCTGCAAGTAAACCATCTGTAGATGGGTTTCTTTGATCATCAAATAGTGCTATGCACTAGTCTGAAAATTTCTTTTAGGGTTTCAGAGCTCATTCTGCTTGAGGAAAGCTGTCACCACCATTACGTTGTGCGATTTGCTGGTTGTATTGATTTGTCAGACATGGGCCTCTTTTCCTTCCTGTCATGGCATTATTACCTGGATGAGCAGGCAGGGCACAATCCCAATATGACACGGTTGTCCTTCAGAGATTTTGGGGTAATTTAGATGTATCCTCAACCCTCTATTTCACAACTGGTATCTGAGTGATTCATATAATGTAACTGTGGGAATGGAGATATATTAAAAGAACATATTACGTGTATTCTTTTTGGCGAGTAAGATACATAACATTTCGTGTGGCCCTTCTGGTTTTTCATGAATTACATTTCCTCTGGCTCCAACTTTTACACTTTTAAACTCTTAAGGGGTGTGCATACAAACAGGGCACTAGCATCACTAGCTCCAGCAGTTCCGGTCTCATGAATTTGCTTGTGGTATCTTACAGCGTGCCTGGCACTGTGCTCTTTTTATTGAATTATTATGTCGAACGTATAAAGTAGCAAACTCAGCACTGTTATAACTTGGTACAGGGTTAACACATCATGTAGCGCGACGCATTACATTATCATATGGCATTGTGTCAAATACATTGTAGTGTAGTTTTTCCCAGCTGTTCACCCAGCAACTACTACGTGCAGCACCAGGGAGAGTTGCGAGACTGTTCGCTGGAGCCATACGTATTTAACAGGGTGAAACATGCAGCTCAGCCAGTAATTACTTAGTTTCATCGTATAATGTGGTCTATTATCCGAGGCTAGTAGGGGAGCCAGCCGGAGGAGCCGAGGCTATGGAACGAGCATCAGACCGCACATTTAGTAAATAGTCTGGCAATAAGTCCCAGATATCTTTGAGGCTAGAAGTGGGCGCTGTAGGCCAGCATACGTTTCTAATTGCTCATTACAGTACACCAAGTCTGATATCCACATTTTATTTGTCGGAGCTCTGCCTCTCTGCCCCAGTGTTTAGAAAGCAGTCTCTTAGCTAATAGGTGCGCCATGCCCCTCGATATCCTTGTACTTTTCTAAGCGTCAGACACCCATCTCAGCAGCGCCATCTTAGGGCTTTATTGGGTAGGTACCGTACACCCGGGGCACAAGTCCTAACAAGCATTTGCAATACAATAGGTCTCGCATTTGTGGAAGTTAGAGCTATTGACGTTGTAAATGACAATGTTTTTTACGTTTGGTTTTTTTTTGCAGTGGAGCTAATATTTTAAAAAAAAAAAAAGTTAATGTTGTCCCGTGGTGTTTATGTAGTGAGATTGTAAACTAAATATGGAATGTCTGTGTTTGCTATATTCTCATTAAAACAATGATTAATTTACCATAATTCCTAACCAATCTGCACCACTTATATTTATTAGGCTTCTAAATCATTAGGTGCAGGAAAAATGTTTTAGGTCATGTTTATTTAGAGTAAACATAAATTGAGGGCACTGGGCACTGCAGTAAGTTTGGCATCATTGCATAATTGATTCGCCTTACCTGTAAAAATGGGTGGAGTTTAAAGTCCATACCTGAGAGGTTGCGGCTGAAGTCCTGCAGGAGCAGATATTCCTTGGATTGCTGCTTGCTGCTGCCTTTGAGAGCCATCACAATAAGAACAAGTTGAGGAGAGCTAAGTGACCTGCTTGGGCTTCCATCAGATGCAGGCAACTCAAGTAGGCAACATTAGCACTGGAACAGGAAGCGGAAACGCAAGCCAAAGCTTCAAACAGCGGGTACGCTAATCACCCCAGCTCCTGTTGGAGGGCACGTCCCAGCTGCAGACATTAAACAAGCATTTACAATGCAATAGGTCTCGCTTTTGGGAGAGTTACAGCTATTGGCGATGTGAATGGCAATGTCTTTTACCTATGTGTTTTGGTTTGGAGTGGAGTGGGTGTATGTGGGTTGGATTGGAATTGAGTGGGTAGAATTGAGTGGTGTGTAGTGTATTTGTGTAGTGGAATTATGTGGCATGGTGAATAGATGTGGTGAGAGCTGCACAGAATAGATAGAAAGGAAGCGAGAGGGAGGGATAGGTAGTTTGTGCAGGAAGTGGTGCAGAAAGAGGGTTTGAGAAAGAGAAATAGGTGGAGAGCAGGCCACAGACGCATAAAGAGGGAGCACCTGTGTACGCAGAACACACACCCCAAGAAGAGTAGTAGAGCGTGGGTTTGAGGGACGGAAACCTTGAAAAAAGGCACCGGAAGATATCGTGCTCAAAGACCTGAAGTCAACCACATGACAGAGGCAGGAGGAGTGCATGAGAGAGCGAGAGGGGGGTGATAGAGGGGTGAGAGAGAGGCTGAGAGGGAGAGGCACCAAGAGGTGGGGGGAGTTGAAAGGTGGACCAGTGCACTGCACGAGGAGGTACTGGAAGGCACCATGTGTGAGGAGGCAGTATAGAGAGAATGTGAGGGAGGAATGAGAGGGGGCAGTGGGATTGCAAGGTAAGAGGGGGTAGTGGCAGCATGAGGAGGAGATGAGAGGGGCAGTGGTTGTGTGTGAGGGAGATAACAGTGTTGGTGGAAGTGGGAGGTAGAGATTTGTTGTATTGGAATTGTTTGTTGTTGAATTGTGTGGCATGGAATTGTGTGGTGTGGTGGGGAGTTGCGTAGTGGAAATATGTGGCATGGTGTGCTGTGGAATTATGTGGATAGTAATTAAATGGTTTTAGGTGTACTGGAATTATGTAGAGTGAGATTGTGTGTTATGGAGTTTATTGTGTAAAATGACATTGTGTGTTTTGGAGTGGCATGTTGTGGAGTTGAATTATGTGGTGAGCTGTTAAATTTTGTGGCACGATGTGGAAATATGTGGTGTGGATTGGGGATATGTAGTGTGTTGTGGAATTGTGTTGTGTATTCGAAATATGTTGTTTGGTGTGGAATTGTGCGGTATGTATTGGAAATGTGTGGAGTTGAATTGTGTGGCTTGGAACTGTGTGGCGTTGAGTGGAAATATGCTTATTGGAATTATGTGTCATGGTGTGGAGAGCATTTATGTGGATTGCTGGTATGTGGGATAAAGTACATTTATGTGGGGTGTATTCATGTTGTATTGAGTAGAGTGTTATTATGTGGAGTGTAATTATGCAGCGCTGAGTGGCATTGTGTGGAGTGTAATTATGTTGTGTGATGTAGAATTGTGTGGCATTAAATAGTGTGGTGTTGTGTGGGATTATGTGGCATGGTGTGGAGTAGCATTATATTGTCTGAAATTATGTGGCATGCTACAAAGTTGAATTTATTGTGTGCAATGGCCATAGGTCTCACTTTTGCGAGAGTTAGAGCTATTGGTGCTGTAAATGACAATGTGCTTTACCCATGTGTTATGGAGCGGAGTGCATGAATGTGGAGTGGAATTATGTGCGTTAGATTGAAATTGCTAATTGTGGAATTGTGTGACGCGTAAATGTGTGGTGTAGCGCAGATGTGTACTGGAATTATGTGCCATTGTGTGCAGTGGAATTATGTGGATAGTAATTATGTGGTTTTGAGTGTACTGGAATTATTTGTAGTGGGATTGTGCATTGTAAAGACTGGAAGGGCTGGGGCAGTATTAGTGAAATGGCAAACTCTGCTTTGACGTGCAACTCACTGCCACTGTAAAAGGTGAAAACTATGGCGCCTGTTAGTTAAAGTAAAAAAATCCATGTTACCACGTTGGATACACTGGAAGGGCTTAGGCCGTGTCAGTGGCACGCAAAGTCCTGCTTAAAGTGCAGCTCACTGCCACTGTAAAATAAGAAAAATAAGGTGGCTTTTAAAGCTAGATATGCTATACATTTGTGTCTCCGCACAGACCGCACATATGGAGGGCCCATATTCTGTAATCAGTTGTTGCACATAATATATATCTCTTAATGCAAATACTATATCTCTTACCACAGCTGTTTGCTGCATTCATGAACCACAAACTGTCCCGAGGCCAGTGACTCTCATAACGTGCATTGCTGAGGGCAAACCATCGGACTTTCATGTGCTAACTCTTGGAAGCTGCCTTTGCGCCTGACTAGATGTGTGTGTGTGTGCGCTATCTCCAAGTCACAAAATATAAACTTAGTCACTCATAAAAAATAATACATTCATATCATTAGCAAGGCGTGTTTCGGACCACGTTTCTGAAAGCACAGCTGTGTGTCCTCAAGGCCTCCCTGGTTGACACAGGCGCTCTTACAAGCTTTCATCCTTAATGAAAGACTCAAAGTTGCATTTATTCCATTTATTTATGCCCTACTTTTAGGAACACATCCATTTCGTTTGTGTGCACAAATTGAATGCAAGCACGATTTCACATTCAGAAATAAAGTGAATAGAACAGCCCTGGGCACAGCAGTTTGAAACGAAAATGTTTCTCTTCCGGGCAGAGCTGGGAGAATTCAAAGTGGAAAATATTCATTAAAGTGAAGCATCACTTTAACATATGGCCACTTTGGGCGATCGACGGTGTTTAGGGCCCATTGATGGTGGAGACGTTATAGCGCCGATAATTTCTCTGCAGACCACAGAGCCGGCCAGCCTGCTTTGTTTACGGATTGTCACTTTCATGTTCACAACACATGCTGTGGGCTTTCAACCTATGTGTCACTTCCTTTTACAACCAGGGGCACGTGAAAGGGGCGTGTCTTTTCGTCCTTATCTAGGTTTTTAATTTGCAAGCCTTACATTCAAATTAAGGGACACAACTTAACCAAGCATTTGCAATGCAATAGGTCTCGCATTTACACAAGTTTGAGCTATTGACATTGCAAATAACAATGCCTTTTATATTTGTTTTCATTTTAAAAACATAAATAAAAGGCATTGTCATTTACAATGCCAATAGCTTTAACTCGTGTAACTGCGAGACCTATTGCATTGCAAATGCTTGTTATTACTGACTCGAAGGTATTGTAGCGCTTTAGGTTTAGGTGAAAAAGGTAACAGTAGCATGCAACTATAAATAAAACAAAATTAAACAGGAAAAGGGCTGGGAGTGAATTTCAATAGGCTTTTGCCAGCAGCGACTTGAGCACAATGCCTGCAAAACCCGTAAGTAAAATGCAGAAAACTGTTTGCTTTAAACATTAGTAAAATGTAAATGTTAGATGTCTGATTTATAGCTATTTGTTTTACTTCCCAAGATTTTATTAATGTTGTTGCTATATACTTTACAAGATCGGAGCATTTTGTTAAAAAGTAAACAATAATTAACATAACTGGATGGCTCCCAATTAACCTGATGCGAGTGAACGCAGATGTGACACCCTGTATTTTGCCCCAATATATATACCTCCACTTTCCAGGATACGAGGGTGAGATATAGTTTATGCTCACCTGCAACAGCATTCGAGAAGAATACAGAACCACACACAAGAAACCCACAAGGAAAGCTCCCGGAGTTTACTGGGATTCTAACACCCCAGAGATATATGCAATGTTCTTTCCCGCCCCCCTCTCGCACTCAAGTTTAGAAGCAACCTTTCTGCCGGTTTCTCTCCTCATTAAAACAAAAAGTACACTGCCTTTCAGTAAAGTAGCGACAGGTACAGCAGATTGTTGTGTGTGCTGTCTAAGTGATTTATAAATTGCAACAACAAAGCAATCTTTAGGTGAGTCATTGATATGCTTATGTAATGAGCAGTACCTGGCGTTGTTAGTACTTTCAGAGTCCCTGGCATTATTTTGGTGCTTCCTCTGCCTTAGCAACAGGGCCATGTGTGAAGCCCGAGTTGAATTGTAGCACCCACTAAGGCAGCATCATAAAGCACCTGCCTACAAGAGCTTTAATGTGCCACATCGAAAACCAGGAACAGGGTAAGGATTTTTAGCACTGCAGGCAGGATAGAAATTTGCCTTCTAGAGCACTTTCCAAAAACTTTGAAATGGCAATTTGTTGGTATTTTGTATCACATTACTATCGCCAATAGGTGGTGCCTTGAGGTTGTTTCTTAAACTTTTGCTATGGAAGCACCAGCCATGTAATCTGTGTGGTACTTTAGAATTTGGGACCGCGTAGGAGGCAGGGCCCTGTCTATCCCGGTATTAGCGAACCGCGAATGGTCAATGCGGTATGTACAAGTGCTTTGTGTAACGTTTTAGCTATGAATGCACTGTGTATACGTTATTATACACTGACTTCGTGGGTTCCATCTTAGAGCGGTGGCCATCTTATGGTTGCCCTCACATAGGCTACATATCATGAAGCAAATACGGGCCTTTTAGAGCACATGTGCCTTCCTTTGACTTCTCTGTGACCTGGGCAGCTTAGCTCCGCTGCCCCAGGTCAGTCCGGTCCCACGAGCTCCCCGTCCTACGGCCACCTGTGATTAGCATCAGGGCTTGACACACCATAAAGCCTTTTCATCCCACACGAGCCTCCAGCTAATCTCTTTCACACCTGACTGTTCCTGCTTTATGGTTGTTTTCCAAACAGGAGATGCTCCTGTTTATTGGGGCCTGTTGATATCTGATGTGGGATCTGAGCCTTGCTGGGTAAATAATTGTGGGCTGGCTTAACTGGAATGTGGGATGGTCATCATGACTCTGCCTTTTCGTTTGTAATGTATACATTTATATGGCCATATCATAAAACAAGGAATGTATGTCTGAAGCAGGATATTTTGTATTTAAGGAGAAGCCCGTTTCTGTAATTTTTAGCAGTCTCCTGAGAACATACACGCTGTTGTACTTCTAGGATGCCTGTAATTGGTCTGCAGCCAATAAACTGATCTTTGACTTCACCCAGAAGACTCTGTGTTTCTGTAGGTCTGAAACAGGAAGAACCCGAAGTCATAGGGTGTGTTCCTCTGCACCGCTGGGCTTAAAATTCCCAGTACTTCAGTTGGCGCCCAACTCGGGGCGATTTCAACGGTACCAGTCCAAGCCAGAGGTTCGTGAGGAGCTTCGTGTGGAAATTCTGGAGGAAGGCCGCCACTTCATCGACCCCTGCATGTCGACGTGGTCCGAAAGTCTTTTCTGCGAGGTTCTCCGCGTCCCGACGGCTACGAAGGACTGCTGCCCTGATTAATCGCCCTGTTTTGGACCCTTGACGATTTTGGTAGAGCGAAACAATCGAGAGAGTCTTCTGGTGACGCCATTGATCATCGATATTCAGTTAAGTATAAGTGGAGCGTCTCCCAGTTTTGTTTGGTATCCTTTGGGATTTTTGGTATCCTTCGGGATTATTTTGATTTGGAGTTTGCAAACGCCAAAGCCAGAGGACTCGTGTATTCACGAGACTATCGTAATCGATAATCCTTTGAAGTTTGGAACTAGACTAGTGAGCGTAGATGCCTGGTGCTAGTGTATTTGGAAGATTGTTTTGTTTGAGTTGTAGAAGGGATTTCCAGTTGGAGGATTCATGTCCGGTTCCTCCAATTGGAACTCCAACTTATGAGCTTTATGTAAAACATGGCGTGGGCCCCATTGCATATAATGAAGTATGGATCCGATACACCAGAAAGGACGGTGTTTTAAAATGGCCCCAAAATGGTAGTTTCGATACAGATATCTTAGATAATTTGGAAGTGAAATTGTTTAAAAAGAAAGCCCGGCCGGCGATGTTTGATTCTTTCCGCCTATGGCGAAAGGAAGCCAAACAGAAGGAAATTAAGCTAGCGAAAAGGAATAAGAGAGAAAGAGGTATGTCAGTGATGCAAGCAGCTGTGCAATTTAAAGATAATGAGGAGGAACAAATGAATGAGCAATCGCACAGACAGCGCAAACTAGGGATCGATAAATGTTACCCTGTTTTGTCACCCCTTGTGCAAGATGAGACAAAAGAGAAAGAGAAAGATTCCCTAATGTCCCATTTGCTAAGTTCGCCACCCCCGTATGCGCAAAATGCCACAGCGCCTCCACAGCTTGTAAATGTGCAGCCCCCAGTAAATATGCCGCAAGCCTTCCCACAGCCGCCAGCTCCTCCTCAGCTGGCTCCTATCCCTGCAGTGCAGCCCTCTCAAAGGTCGCCAGTTTTGTTACCTGTTGCCCCCGCGCTTCCTGCGACTTTGCCTAGCACGCCAGCTGCTTCCCCTGGCGCTCCTTCTTACACTACCCAGGTACCTGTATCTGAATCCGTTTTTCTTCCCTCTGTCTATCCCCCCGTTTTCGCCTCAACTTCTCCTTCAGCACGACAACGACTAGCTAATGTAGTTACTAGTTTAATGTCGCCTCTCTTTGGATCATCTAGTTCGACTCCTGGCTTACAGCGTAAGCAATTGCGCAGTCAGCTGCCTGGTCCCGACGAGAAAGAGGTGTTTTATCATCTGGCGCGTAGGTGGATTGGTTTCCCTTCACTCTATAATGTGGAATCAGTTGTTAACGTTTTTCACCAATGGGATGCCCCAAAACAGAGGTATGTCTTTGACAAAATGTGTGAATTCCTCTGTGAGGAATTGGAAGATAATGGTTCAAACCCCCAGGAATTGTGTCGAGTGCGATTTGATTTTGAAACAGGTATAATTGTGGGTCCCAATGTAGATAAAGCAGTTGCGACTTTACTGTCCTTCAGAAATGGCGATTGTCAACAATCATTATTCGAACAGGAACTCCCTGTGGGGAAAAAGGTAAAAGCGCGCCAATATCCGATGCGTGAGGTTCCCCCAGTGTGCAGACCTGCTGATCTAAATGCTAATCCAGCTGTCCCAGCTCATTTTCAGCGTGTTTGGGTGCATGTCCCTTGGAAACGATCTGAAGTGTTAGCGCTTAAGCAGACATTGCCTGACCCCCGTAAAAACCCTACCGGATATTATAAGGAGTTATCACAAACCGCAGAATCATGTGTAATGAATCTGGCTGACATAGATATGCTGTTTGGGAATGTGGTTCCACAGCCTTTATGGGGATCCATTCGTAATGTAGATCACGCTGCAGAATTGGGTAACACATGGGCTAATATCATTGCTGCAGATGCTGGCCAAGTTGGTGGTGCGAAACCTGACCCTTTAGTAGCAGACCTCCCTGGTAGAATTATTACCTACATGAAAACCATAATGACCGCGATGCGCGTAAATTGGGATAAACTATCCGCATGCAAGCTGAAGAAAGATGAGACAGTGTCCGATTTCTTTACAAGGTTTGAAGAAACGTTTATCGACCACAGTGGTCAAGACATGAGCACTGAAGGTGGCCAACGGTTATTTGTTGATAAATTTGTGCAGAATCTACTTCCCGAGTTGTGTAAGAAATTAAAAGACTCAGAAAGTTCCTGGGCTGTTTCCTCTTCAGCGCAAATACTGGCTACTGCACAGTATTATGAAAATAGAGACAAAGATGAGAAGGATAGAACAGATAAGAAAACGAAAGAACTGAAAACAAAGGTCCTTTTACAGCAGGCTTATCCGCCACGTGGAGGACAGAATAATTATAGGCAAACCCACGGTATCTATCAGCAACCCCAACAGTTTCAGAATAATCAGCAAATGAATGGGTATTATCAACCACGAATCCCTGTAGGTCCCAATCAATGTTCATATTGCAAAGAGGAAGGTCATTTTAAATATAGTTGCCCTAAATTAATGCAGCGTAACAGTAATGCGTATGGCGCAAGAGGTAGAGGTGGTCAGCAAGCTCCTAGAGGCAGAGGGCGTGGAAATGTTCCCCAGAACGCGCGTCCTCTTCCGCCTCAAAATACCATAAATAGCTTTGATCAGCAAGCCAATGCAACTGGTAATACAGCTCAGTACTATAATAACGATTATTATGCAGAAGACGACAATGTAGAAGATAATGATTAATAGGACCGCCGTAGACAGAGAGAGGGAGTTGTTTCAGTGCCAGTGGATCAGAGCGGACCTTATGTTAAAGTAACTACAGCAAATGTAACGGAGCCCTTTCTGCTGGATACTGGTGCTGCAAAGAGTTCAATCATGCATTCAAAACTCCCTGGCGCGCCTTTGTCTGGCGAAATGAATGTTTCAGTAGGTTTTTCTGGCGCCCCAGTTAGGAACCCAATTTCTAGTCCTATGTCACTTTCTGTTGGACCTTGCGAGTTAAAAGCACCCCTCATCCTAACGACAGGTTGTGGTGAAAATTTGCTAGGATTAGATTTGCTAAAAAGATTGCATGCAACGCTATATTGTTCTCCCTCAGGAGTACAACTTACATTAGGCAAGAAAGTGATTTCCCCGATGTATTTGTCTAAGAATGCAATGCCACCTGAATTGTCATCCCTTCCGGATGTCCTTTGGGCTACTAGTCCCAATGATGTGGGTCTCCTGGAAATACCGCCATACGTGGTCACTTTAAAAGCCAATGTCAGATTGCCACGTATTCCCCAGTACAAGATCTCCAATGAAGGTCAGAAAGCATTGTTAGCAATCGTCAGTGATTTGATTAAAAAGAGTGTAATTGAAGAGACAAGAGGCAACGTTTGCAATAGTCCTGTTTTACCTGTCTTAAAACGAACGGACCTTTCACAGCCACCTGTTTACAGATTTGTGATTGATCTTAGAGAGGTTAATAAGATTGTTGTGCCACAGTTTCCAGTTGTCCCTGATATAACTGCCTTGTTAACTATGATTCCAGCTTCCGCTGCATGGTTCTCAGTGATCGATCTAAAGAATGCTTTCTTTAGCATCCCAATTGCAGAGGAGAGCAGAGACATTTTTGGCTTTAGTTTAGGAGGTCGAAGCTTCCGCTTTAAACGCGCTCCCCAGGGCTACTGTGAAAGTCCATCAATATACAGTCAGGCTTTAAAAGCGCAGCTTGATGCACTGGTTTTACCCAGTGGCGCTATCCTTATTCAGTACGTTGACGATTTACTAATCGCCGCGGATACTGAAAAGATTTGCAAAGAAGCTACATTGTCATTGTTGCGTCATTTGTCTGCCTTTCATCACAAAGTGTCTCTCTCAAAGCTGCAATATTGTCGACAAGAAGGGACCTACTTAGGTCATCTCTTATTGAAGGAGGGAAGGAAACTGACCCCAGAGAGAATTCAAGCCATTGCACAATTAAGTGTGCCAAGAACACAGAGAGAAGTACGTGCTTTCTTGGGCATTACTTCATACTGTAGGCACTGGATACCAAATTTCTCCTTGCTGGCAAAACCTTTGTTAGCATTAACATGCAAAGACACACCGAATCCTATTCCATGGTCTGAAGAGTGTCAGAAAAGTTTTTGGGAATTGCGCAATGCATTGTGTTCAGCTCCTGTGTTGGGTACCCCTGACTACAGCAAGCCTTTTACATTGTATGTTCATGAAAAAGATGGTTGCGCATTATCAGTGTTAACACAGCCTTTTGGCGATAGACCGCGTCCATGCGCATATTTTTCGTCAACCTTGGACCCGGTAGCGAGGGCATTGCCAAGTTGTCTGAGAGCTACAGCCGCAGCAGCTATGTCTATTCGACAGTCTGCTGGCCTAGTAATGGATAATACATTGATTGTTATGGTTCCACATGCTGTGGACACATTGTTAAACAGGACCAAGACACAACACTTAACTAGTGCGCGATTATCAGGATATGAGCTGACACTGTTAGCAAATCATATACACATAAAGAGATGCAACACGTTGAATCCAGCTACATTATTGATGATTCCAGCAGACCTAGATGAGATTGAGCAACATGATTGTCTGTTCAGAACAGAAGAAGAGACGAAAGGGAGAGTAGATCTTAAAGATACTCCCCTGACTGAGTGTGATGGTACTTTATGGGTGGATGGTTTGTGTTTCAAGCTTCCAAATGGTGATACGACTGCTGCATATGCTATCACGACTTTGCACACGATTGTTGAAACTGCACGTGTGCCACAAAATTCGGCTCAAGCAGCAGAATTGATTGCCCTTACAAGAGCATGCGTGTTGTCTGAAGGAATGAAAGTGAACATATATACGGATAGCCAGTACGCCTTTGGCGTGGCGCACAGTTTTGGGCGATTGTGGAAAGAACGTGGGTTCCTGACTTCGCATGGAGCTAAGATTCAGAATGGCAAGTTGGTGAATGATCTCCTTGAGTCGCTGACCCTACCGTTACAAGTTGCGATTATGAAATGCAGTGAGCACAAGAAAATCACTGATGATGTTGGTCGTGGTAATGCGTTTGCTGATGAGACCGTGAAAGAAACAGCAAAAGATGTGAAGACTCGAATGTATGTTGCAGGCCCTGCAAGATGGGTTGGTGATGTTGGAATGTGTGAAAACACAATAGAGAGTGTGAAGTCCCTTCAAGCTGAAGCCACAGAGAAAGAGTTGAGCAAATGGAGAGGAAGTACGGGTAAGTTGGATGAGAATGGTTGTTGGATTGATTTGTCAGAACATAGGCGATGGTTGTTACCTGATGCGTATGTGCTTCCAGTGGTTACTATGGCACATGGAATGGCACATATCAGTATGAAAGGAATCTGTAAGTTGTTGGCTCCAGTATGGCAGAATGCTGGAATTCCCAAGTGTGCAGAGAATGTGGTCAAGAATTGTATGGTATGCTTGAAGTACAACCCTGGTAGGGGAACCCCAACTCCAGCTGGTCATTTTGCGCCTCCATCATATCCAATTGAAGTTTTGCAGCTAGATTTTATCCACATGGAAAGGTGCAACAACCTGAAATATGTATTGGTGGTTGTCTGCGCTTTTTCAAAATGGATAGAGGCATATCCCCTGAAAGACAACACTGCTCTATCCACAGCCAAAGCCCTTGTGAAGGAATTTTTCCCTAGGTTTGGAATGCCAAGAATGGTGTGGAGTGATAATGGGAGTGAATTTGTGGGCCAAGTAATGAAGAATGTGTGTGAGGGATTAGGGATTAAGCAGAAGTTCCACGCTGAAAATCACCCCCAATCAGCTGGATTAGTAGAGCGCTACAATGGCGCTCTAAAACTCAAGCTGGCCAAAATCCAGGCGAGCTCCGGTCTTAAATGGCCTGACGCTCTGCCTCTAGCACTCCTGTCCACCAGAATGACCGTACACTCACGAGTGGGACTTAGCCCATACGAGATTATTTTTGGCCGCCCAGCCAATGTATGGGGTGTGCCAAGACCGACGAAATTCAGCGAAATCGAACATCCAGTACTGCTTGATTACTTGTACGAATTGACGGCTAAATTGCGTGTTTTACACCAACAGGTGCACGATACTCTTCCCCAGGCCTCTGAAGCTCCAGGACACCCTATCGACCCTGGCACATGGGTGCTCATCAAGAATTTCCAGCGCAAAAGCAACGATGAGCCCCGTTGGATTGGCCCTCATCTCGTACTTCTGTCTACAAGATCAGCTGTTCGAGTAAAGGGGAAAAAGAATTGGATCCACGGCGCCCACATCAAAAGGATGCCTTTGCCTCTGCCGTATGACCAGTGGGTCCAGGAGGGTATCGCTGACTCTGAAACAGACACTGTACCTCGTTTTGTGCCGTTTAGTGATGCACGCGTGAGAGGCACAACTTCAACACAACAGAGTGACGATATTTTACAAGAAGCTGTGCCACCGTCAATTCGATTGGACACTACAGAGCCTGAACTCTTGTTTCAAGATCAGACAGTACCTGGCCGTCTCCCCTATAACTTAAGACCAAGGCCTATGGACAAATAAATATTCTTTTCCTTACCTTTTTGGTTTTTGATAACCATAGCTCTCCCATCTGAAGGACTTTCTTGATTTTTGTTTTTCGAACCACCATCCGGGTTCAGCCGCAGGGTCGCGGTGCCAAGACTTTGGGGTACAGGCCGAAGACGTTAGGTCAACGGTTCTGGTTGGTCTAGGGCGTTCCCTGGACTGACAGGCGTACTCCTTAGCAGAAGATACTCACCCGCCGCGAGCGGCACGATTAGAGGATGGAGTTTTTCAAGATGGAGAGACTCGCTGAGGAAATGAACTTTAAAGCAAGAATGTGTAAAATAATGAAGAGCAAACGTTTTGTATTTTTATGTCTGTTTGTATTATGTAGTATGGTAGTGTTTACTGTAGGGTTTGTATTCTTCTCCTCTCAAGAGCCCATTGCAACCACTGAACAGCCTATACCTCCTCCTACTGTCTCCTCACACTCTTTTCACCCTCTGCCTGAACATGAACAAGCTAGACGGTCTGAGTTTGTAAACAACTCGTTTATTCAGCTCCTGCACCAGCACCAACTAGTCATGAATACAACCAATTCCTGGGTGTTTGGTTTAATGCCACATACCATTAATAAGGGTATTCCGTATCTAGTGCTGCCGTTTAGTTACAATGGATCGTCATGGGCATTCCAGACCATGTTTCTCTTTGCATTAGACGCCTACTCCCCGCGACAACCGCGTTCCATCAGACCTAGCACAAATAATAAAGCTTTAATGAAAGGAGTTGCCGATATGAGCCGAGATATCGACGCATACTCATCTATTCCCAAGGATGAATTGAGAGCTTATGTAGGATGGAACGCGACGGGGTATAGTATTAGTCTGGGTGAAAGGCAGCGAAAAATCTCATCCCCAATCTGGGTCGTACCCCACATAAGTCAGTTCTGTTTACAAGGTAATGGTCAGAATCCAAGAGCTCAACTGGGGAGAAGTGACTGTACTGAAACGTACACTTTTCCGTCACAGTTTTCCCCTGCGTTTTTGGCTGCCAAGGGTACATATTTTGTCTGCAATGACCGAGCATATACATGGTTGCCCCCTGATTTCTCGGGCACATGTTATATTGCAAATCTGCTACCGCCAACATTTACTGCTGCCTCTGACTATCACAAGACCAGAGTTGTGAGAGGCGTGATTAGTAAGGAGGATACTGCCGGTCAGGAAGCAGGAGACTTCTTTTTGGGTTTCCTGCCATTTTGGGGACCTATGGTCAATAGTTACGGCTGGTGCCCTTGGTAATTTGACAGCTGACCTCCAAGCGGCTCGCCTCATGACTTTGCAGAACCGCATGGTTCTAGACGTCATACTTGCAGACCGTGGTGGGGTATGTAAGGTCATCCAATCCAGTTGTTGCATTTTCATACCAGATAACGCTCCAACGGTTTATCAAGCCATCTCCAAACTGCATAAAATATCTGAATCCATACACGTGGATAAAGGAGATTGGTCACTGGTGGGGTGGTTCTGGGAACTGATATCTGCCTGGGGTTGGAAGATTCTGATGGTCATTGGAATGATCTTAGCCATCCTTTTCCTGTTCTGTCTGTGCATACAGTGTGCTCCTGCGATATGTGGCCTCTGTGCTACATTATGTGTAAGGAAACCTGTATCGAGGGACGAGCTAAGTAATAGGATGATGCTACAGCAACATCTCCATGACTTCGTGAATATTGACCTAGATTCGGATTAATGTGAGCATAGTTATTGCCTATGTAAGGGCAAAAGGAGGGTCTGTGGTACTTTAGAATTTGGGACCGCGAAGGAGGCAGGGCCCTACCCCTGTCTATCCCGGTATTAGCGAACCGCGAATGGTCAATGCGGTATGTACAAGTGCTTTGTGTAACGTTTTAGCTATGAATGCACTGTGTATACGTTATTATACACTGATTTCGTGGGTTCCATCTTAGAGCGGTGGCCATCTTATGGTTGCCCTCACATAGGCTACATATCATGAAGCAAATACGGGCCTTTTAGAGCACATGTGCATTCCTTTGACTTCTCTGTAACCTGGGCAGCTTGGCTCCGCTGCCCCAGGTCAGTCCGGTCCCACGAGCTCCCCGTCCTACGGCCACCTGTGATTAGCATCAGGGCTTGACACACCATAAAGCCTTTTCATCCCACACGAGCCTCCAGCTAATCTCTTTCACACCTGACTGTTCCTGCTTTATGGTTGTTTTCCAAACAGGAGGTGCTCGTGTTTATTGGGGCCTGTTGATATCTGATGTGGGATCTGAGCCTTGCTGGGTAAATAATTGTGGGCTGGCTTAACTGGAATGTGGGATGGTCATCATGACTCTGCCTTTTCGTTTGTAATGTATACATTTATATGGCCATATCATAAAACAAGGAATGTATGCCTGAAGCAGGATATTTTGTATTTAAGGAGAAGCCCGTTTCTGTAATTTTTAGCAGTCTCCTGAGAACATACACGCTGTTGTACTTCTAGGATGCCTGTAATTGGTCTGCAGCCAATAAACTGATCTTTGACTTCACCCAGAAGACTCTGTGTTTCTGTAGGTCTGAAACAGGAAGAACCCGAAGTCATAGGGTGTGTTCCCCTGCACCGCTGGGCTTAAAATTTCCAGTACTTCATCTCCTTGCTCTGCCCCATTACAGTCCGATGCTGGGGCTCTTAAAGTCATTTTAAGGAAGTAGAAGAGTGTGTTTGAAACCCGGCGCCTATGGAAGGAGAGGGATGCAGGAGTGGGGAATGGAAAGAAGCAGGCTCTACCATTTACAGATTAGCAGCCATGCTCGTAAAGAGACTACAGAGATGCGTTGCAGCAGGACCTCCGCCACAGAAAGGAATGCTGGCAACAAGCCAGCCGGTAGAATGAAATGTATGAGCAGGGTGGGGTACGGGATGAGAAGAAACGCAGGACTGTTTGGAGGGAAACGGTAGGGGGGGGGTAATCTACTTTTCACAGACAAAGCCACTGTAAAGGTCCATATTTTTACGTCCGAAACATGCTCACCATGGGTGTCCACTCCATTCTGATCCCCGGCTGAGAATGTAATTTGAGCCCTTGCTACAAAAAAAAAATGTCCAGACCTCACACTGTTTGAAGTCCCTCATTACCCTCCTCCGCCTGGCTCCGCTGCTCTTCTGCGACGTTGACTCAGGCTGCAGCCCACTGGCTGAATGAAAGAGAGGGGGAGCCAGAGCTGAGACATGGGATGGAGGAGAAGAGTCTAGAAACATGTATACTGTAGCATTTCGGAAAAGCGCAAACTATGTTTTATTTAAAAAACAAAAAAAAAACGTCCCTAGCATTGAGTACAAAGACACACAAAAAAAAAGACGGTCGCTAGCATTGCGTACAAAGAGAGCAGGCTCTGGCCCAAAGACACGAGCAGCCTAACAAACAAGCATTGGCCGCACGCGCGCCTCGCGCTTAAAGTTTTAAAAAAAAAGAAAAAAAAAGACAACCCCGGCGGAGCATGGCGCGCGCGCGGTTGGGGGCGGGGGAGCGCATTCCAGGCGGAGAGCGGACCCTTTGAAGTGCTCCCAAAAGGCGGATTGCATGGCGGCACGATGCGCGTGATTGTGAGCGTGCTAGCAATGCAATCCGCTTTTTGGGAGCACTTTTCAAACCCGCTTTCTATAGTCTCGCTTTGCGATCGCTCACGCGATAGCAAGCTCGAGACCAAAAAAGGACACTTAGATCGAGTTGATAGAGCCGCGCAAAAGAAAGGCGCGGTTACTATTGCAGAAGCGCGGCAGGCCTCACTGCTAAAATTAAAATATAAGAGTATGCGTGGCTGGGAAAAAACATAAAATACAGCGCGGCATGCCACACAGCTTTTTAGAAACACCGAGTGCTGTACTGTTTACAAAAAATATGTTGTGCAGTTGCAAGATCGAGTTTGGTGAGCCGCTCATAAGAAAAGAAAGGTGTGGCTGCCATTATTGCAGCTGAAGCAAAAAAAATACAAGCATTGTGTAGTGCGTTGGTTAAAACAACAAGCGGTTGCAATTGAAGGACACATACCCTGCTGTAAACACTAGAAAAGGACACTTAGATCAAGTTGGGCAAGCCGTGCAGAAGAAGGGCGTGGCTGCTATTGTTAACCCCTTCAGTGCCCGCCCCTTTCCCCGCCCAGTGCCGGCCGTTGCATTAGCGGGCGGGGTCTATGACGAGCTGGACTCGTCATGGGCACAGCGCCACCGCGGCCCATGACGAGTCCAGCTCGTCATGGGCACTGAAGGGGTTAAAGTGAAGTTCAGCATGCCGCGCTGCTGTAATTAAAACACACATTTATGCGCAGCTGAAACTAAACATAAAATAAAGCGCGGCCTGCAGCGCAGCTTTTAAAAAAAAAGCTCAGTGTGCCACGCTGCTTTAAACAAAATATATTATAATGTGTGCAGTCGCAAGATCAAAGGCGCGGCCACTATTATTGCAGCTGGGGCAAAGAAAATAGGATAAAGCACAGAGGGCTGCACTGGTTAAAAAAGATAAGCGGTTGCGAGAGAGTGTGTCCTGCCTGCAACAGCAGGCAGGAGAAAGTCATTTAAGAAAATAGTGCTCACCGACTGTAATTAAAATATACAGAATAACAACACCTGTAACAGGGGCAGTCCTCATGGGAGGTTACAACAGGAGAAAAGGCGGTACTAAGGAGGGACTACCAGGCCTACTCATGAATCAAAAGCCACCATTTACAAAGGACTGTAACTGGAGCCAATTGACAAGATGGGCAGAAAATGGGCGGAACTAAAAGGCCATACCACAATACAGCACGTCTTTAAGAGACAACACAAGCGCGCCTAGGCAAGACCTAAAACATAAGTGAGGAACTAGCCAAGTTAGGCAGCATGCAAATGACATCATGGTGCATGGCATCACAGGAATAAGGAGAAACGTGGCAGTAATTCTGTTCTGCTCAATTGGTTGCAAAGTCTGCGTTTTAAAATATCTTATGGGGTTAAGGCTCCTGTTGCAGAGCACTTTGTGTTCCCAGTAAATCTCAAGAAATAATAATAATAGTAAGGTTAACTCTTTTGCTAGTGGGATCACTTTTTTGTCTAGTCCCAGTTTTGATTCAAAGTAGCATAGAGCCTGCAGCTGGAATTTAAAATAAAAAAGCCCCCTCACCACCTGCATGTTGCTCCTAAGGAAAGCAGGCAACGTGCAGGTGCTGCTGAATGTGTCCCGGTGTCTGAAAATTTCACTGGGACGAGTTCAATATATTTTAGTGGGGCTCAACTTTTTGGCAGGATGGACATCATCCACCATGTGAAAATAGTGTGTTGATGCCATTTATCAGTGTGTACCCCCTTCTTCTGCCCTGGGTACATACATCAATCATTTCTTTCTGAAAGTTAACGACACTGCTCTAATACTTACATGCAAGAGCATGAGTTGTTGGTCAGGCCCATTTTATACGTATATAATTTCTACTAGCCTCGTAGTTCATTATTGATCACTATTTCTAATGGTAGAAAAGTCAAAGGTTCCTGCAGGAAGCAAGGCGTACTCACTCTGGACGTAACCCTTAAGCGACAGTACAGAAATATTACAGTGGTGCTCTGTCTGGTGATCCAGTGAATGTATTTAAGTCTATAAACACACCCTCTTGGTAAAAGGATGCCCCACTTAGTGACATGTAGTATATTTAGCTGCGCCAACACTTTAGGATAGCCGGTCAAGGGCAGTCGAGGGTTATTTTGTAAAGGCATGGAAGGTAAATATGTAGGATCTGGTACCTTTCAGAGACTTACATCGTGCAAAGGAAATACAGTACAATGCATGATGTGTATCTTAGATATACGTCTGTGGAGACTGGCATAAGCCGCTTTATCCTTTTCTCTCGTGAGATGTGTCATGCACGGCTGTGGGTGGTACAAGTAAAAATAAAGTGTGCCTAAGTGCAATAGTAGTATAGCGCCTGCTCCAGGACTGCAAACCCACCGTTGTTCCTATTATAAAAGCAATATTTCACACTTTAGCCATGGCTGTCTGTTTGCCCACACCAATTGCATCAACAATGAGCGCAGCATTGGAAAAAAGGCTCTAGTGAGAGGGAACAGAATATTAATAA
Organism: Triturus cristatus; assembly: GCF_964204655.1. Lineage (NCBI taxonomy): Eukaryota > Metazoa > Chordata > Amphibia > Caudata > Salamandridae > Triturus > Triturus cristatus. Next base: position 77,825,725 of record NC_140586.1, on the reverse strand, counting down.
AATAATGCAGCATTTGGGTAAGGATTATTATTTTACTCAGTGCTATGCGACCAGCCATAGATAATGGGAGCCTAGACCAGCAATCTATTTTCTCTTCTAATATGATGATCGTTTTGCCATAATTCTCCTTTATTATTATGTTATTATTATCCCTGTTGATCTGTATATCTAAATATCTAACTAAGGAGTCATACCATTGCAGTGGGATTTCTGGCACAAACTTTGGTGTACTACTTGTCAGAGAGAACAAAAAAAATCACTGACTTAGACCAATTTATAGGTAATCCCCCAAATCATATGAATTACCTCCAAATACGTGCAAGGTTTGCCTCAGGATCAGCAAAATATAGTCATATCGTTCACATGCAGGGATATCAGTACCAAAGTATACAAAAAAGTGCTGGGTGAAATGCTTGATTTAATCTCAGCCACTGGTAATTACTCAGGGCGTCATCCCAATCCATCGTTATTTTGCATACCATGCCACCTCTGTTTAGGACCAGCTATATGCAAATCAGTCTTGACCCTGCTCCAATCAGAACAGCCAGCCCGAAATGCCAAGCTAGGTCCTCCCTGAACCGGAACACTAGCAATCCAGGACTGGTTTCGCCCTCATTATAGGCTCATCCAGTTACAACTTGGTTTCAGTGACAGTGTGCACGGGACCCACATCTGGGCCTACCTGTCGCACTTAGGGCGACACACTAAAGTACACAAAAAAGTGATGGATGGAATACTTGAATTAATGTCAGCCACCACTGGTAATTACTCGGGCCACATCCCAATCCATTGTTATTTTGCACAACATGCCACCTCAGTTTGTGCCCAGCTGTATGCAAATCATTCTTGACCCTACTCCAATTGGAACAATCCATCTCTAGATGTCAAGCCAAGTCCTCCCTGAACCGGAACACAAGCAAGATATCAGTACTGGTTGTGACATTTATCGTAACATACACTGTGAGTATTGCTGCCGCAGCATCGAAACTAGGGGCTCCAAAATAAGAACAAAATCGAGTTCGGATAACAGACATCCTTGATGAATGTATAGGATCTGAGACTGCTCTGTTTAACTTGATACACATTGTGGATTAGAGTACAGGATTTGGACCCAGTCACTAAAAAACATGGGAAACCTCAGACTTCTCTGTATATGGACCACTTAGGGCCACTCTACAGAGTCTATAACGCCTATGTGCCATCCAGTAGTACTGCTGCAGCATTTGTATCTGGGTCAATATGATGCAATAACATAAATAACGTACATAAATTATGTTGCCTTGAGTGGCCAGGTACAAAGCGTGTCTATTCCAGCAAAGGCAGCTCAGGTATCAATGGAAGAGGACGGCCATTAGTTTGGTCAAAATCTTGGTACCGTCATTAAAAAGGGAAAGAGGCCGATATAAACATGGCTTCCTGCATAGTTGGGGGGAGGGGGGGGGAGGAAGGGAGGTAATGCTTTGCACATGACTCTTATATACCCTTAATAAATGAGGGGCCAGGAGATCAGCATACTCTTTGTGAAATTTGGTAGGCAGTCCATCAGGCCCGGCTGCTTTGCCTGATGGGAGATTCCTGATCACCATATTTATTATGAGCTGACTTAGGTATTCGTGTTGAGCGTCATCCATCCTACCCAGCGTAAGTTCATCCAAATATTGTGCTAGGAAGTTGTTAACCCCTTCCCTGCTCATGACGGAACCACCACGTCATGAGCCACGGTTGCGCTGTGCTCATGATGGAGTGGTTCCGTCATGCTGCGGCCGTTGGCCGCCGCTCCGCCCACGCGGCGCTAATTCCCCGCCTGTGCGGGCGATTAGCGCAGTGGGCGGAGACGTGACGGAACCACTCCGTCATGAGCACAGCTCAACCGTGGCTCGTGACGGAGCGGTTCCGTCACGAGCACAGCGCCACCGCGCTGCCCCCAAACCCCCCCCAGCGCCGCGGCGGAATTCCTGCCGCGACGAAGGGGTTAAGAGTTTTTAGGAATTCATAAGTGTGTGTATCATTAACAACATACAGAATATGGGTTTACACTTGATTACATATGTACTCACTTATATACTACTATGGTCTTAAAACAAATTTCCTATTATGTGTGAAAGTGTGTTTTTTAAACCCTTGTTAATAAGGCCTCAATTTTGGCCTAGCAACCATCTTGTTGAAAATGGATCCCTCTCTTGTCTTTGTCTTGTCTTTTTTCTTCCATTAGGTCGCTGTACTCTATTCATTCATAATAGCTTGTTGATGTTCATGTATCTAGTTTGTTCCACCGTTCCACCATCTCTGGATAGTATTGGCATAGGGTAGGCAGAATCAGTATTCATGTAGTAAGATATTGTTTACGTGTTACGGCAATATGACGCTTATTAAAACACATTTGATCATATCACAGTGAATCTGCAGTTTTATTAATTTCATATGCTAAATTATTAATGTCAATCAATCAGGATTCATAAAGCGCTGCTATTCACCCTAGAGGGTATCTAGGCGCGGAGAGGCAAGCTGCTCGGGTGGAATCACTTGAACAAGTAGGTCTTGAATCCCCTTCTGAATTCCTGATGAGAGGTAGTGGCCCGGAGGTGGAGGGTGTTCAAGGACTTCACAGCGAGGTAGGAGAAGGAGCGTCGTCCACTGTTGCTTCAACGGATGCGGGTGGAGTGAAGGAGGGAGGTGGAGCATGGGTGTCTGGAGGGTTGGTCGAAGCTCTAATGGTGGTTGATTTATGCTGGTCCTTGATTTGCAGGGTTTTGTAGGCGTGGATCAGCATCTTGAATTGCCATTGCTTGTTGACGGGGAGCCAGTGATATTTCTTTAGGAGAGGTATGAGAGGCTGGCCTTGTATATGATGTCCACTAATGTAAGTGGGCACCCTCCACCAGTCCAGACAACCCTTATTGTGATTTAGGAGGTCTTTGACAACCTTAGAAAGCTCTCTAAGTGATTGCTGTGGAGAGGAGCCTTCAGGCTTAGTCCAGAAGGAGTGTAAAGCAGCTTGTTTTACCAGAATGTAATCTAATGTATATAGATTAAATGAAAAATAACTACAGAAGGTATTTATAAAAAATATGTATTTATTTTTTAATACTCTCGAACACGTTTAGATATCTCCTACCTGGAGATAACCACAATGCACACAATACTTTGCATAGAAATCCAGTAAATAGCACAAAATACACAGTGGACCCCAGGGGGGGACCAAACCACATACTAAGAAAGTGGTATAAGAACCACGACTAGTGTCAAGAAAATATCCAGAGGACGTAGAAGTGCTGGGGACCCAAGGAGCCACCCAAGGTGCGAGACTAGGAGCCCCACGGAGATCGTGTGCAGTGTGGGAACATGACAGCGTTCTCTGTACAAATCAATTTGTAAGCCGCAGTTGCAATTTTAAAGATTAAGGACCCTTCCCAGTGGACCCCGAAGACACCCCGTGGAAGACAGAAGGTTTGGAGAGCCACCCCACTCGTACATACCCTAGTACCCACGTTACCTACACCAGGGAAGCCCGGTGCATAGTTGTGAAGTGGTGTCGGAAACCACCCTCAAACCCAGTGGAGGACTTTAGGAAAGTGCAGGTGCTGGAGAAGGCAAAAGTGTCCGGTGGAATCCGAAGGTGGAGTCAGGATGAGAATTACCTGCAGAGGGAACAGAGTCTATGTCACTCAGGAGTGACCCAGAGACCTAAAAGACGAATGCCCACCGATGTCGGGTGTTGCAGGAGAGTTGACGGTGACCATGGCTCTGCAGCTGTGAGGACCAGACGATTTTGAGGAAGACAAGGAGCTGTGCACGAGCTGTCCCACATCGTATGTCGAGAGCGGAGGGGTCGGTGTCTGGCGGGAGCACCAACAAGCCTTGGCAACTACAAACAAACGTATAAGTTAAAGAAGGTGCAATGTCTGGACCAGCAAGGTCCAGTGGACTCACCACAAGTAGGGGAGTCAATGCAGGCCCAAGCAATCAGGGGAACCCAAAAGAAACAAAGGTGACCCTAGACAGGACCCACAGGCCGGAGGCACTGGAGTCGCAAGAGGACCTCGAGCAGCTCACCAAAAGATGCAGACCACTGTACAAGCAATGCAGTGTGGACGAAGATTCTGGTCACTGGAGATGCTTGAGGTTGGGCCTACACAGAGTCCAAAGATCTTGGTGAAAGGAAGCCAACAAGCCTTTGCAACAGCAAGTTGACGCGCTGTACAGGGGTTTGGTTTCTGCGGCTCTCGCGAGGGATACTGGCCTCAAAGTTGGTAAGAGGGCAGGGCAGGCCTCAAAAACCACCACCTGTGTTGTTGAACCTTCTGGAGTCCGCGGGAGCTCAGGAAGAGCAGACCTTAGTTGTGGTGCCTGCAGATGCAGGGAAGTGACTCCTTCACATCAAGGGAGATTCCTTCAAGTGTCTTGGATGCCCACAGGCCTTGGAAGGTTCCTGTATAGTGCACAGGCACAGACGATGCAGCAGACTGAAAGGGGGATGAAGTCGAGCTCAAACGAAGTCCAGCATGCCCAGACGGTAGAAGTTGAAGTGGTTTCTCAATTGAACCCTGTCTCACAACGAATCTAGGGACCTACACCCAGGTAAGCCCTTAAGTACTCTGAAGAAAGGGTTGGGATGATTCAGGGGACCCTCCCAGGGGAGGGTTTGGACAGGGGGAGGTTACTCCCATGTCCTTAGTCCAGTTTCGCGCCAGAGTGGGAGCCAACGGCTCCCAGAGCTGGTTTGAATTGGATTATGCACGGGGACACCAAATGTGCTCCTCATGCAGACTGAGTGGCGTTGGCTTGCGCACCCACCCGGCCCCAATTCACTAAATCCTGTCTGGGAGGTGGTCAAACCTCCCTGTGACAGTATACCTATTGTTCTGACTTGCCCTGCTCAAGCTTGGCACAGCAGCAGGAGGGCAGAATCGTGTCTTTGGTCAGCAGCAACCATGTAGTGCTGTCTGGGTCTAGAAGACTGGTACTGAGATCACTGAGAGCCTAACGGAGGGCTCTTAAGTGCTTGGAATCATACCTCACACACCGTTCACGGTGTGAGGGTATGATTCCAACTTGTTTGATACCAAACATGATAGGATTTCGAGATGATGATTGCGTAATTACGCGGTGCCCCTTTGTATGGTATATGGCTGCTTTACTTGCAACCCGGGAGAAAGGACTCGGTAGGCTGTAGGGGTGTCCTGCTCATGCATGGACACCCTCACACTTAAAACCAAGCACCCTGCCTTCAGGATTGATAAGGCCTGCTATAGGGGCGACCTATAGGTTTTAAGTGCAGTGACACTAGATATAGGAACTCTAAATCTTTCGTAAGTGGTGCAGGCATCTGCTTACACAAGCTGCAATTGCAGACCTGAAGTTACAGTTTGAATGGTCTCCCATGGGTGGCATAATACATGCTTCAACCCTTGGGGAACCTCTGGGGTACTTATGCCCTGGGTACCTTAGTACCATATACTAGGAACTGATAAGAGTACCCCAGTATCCAATCTGGGATGTACCTAAGAACTGAACATATTCATTTAGTGGAGAAAGCAGAGAGACCGGGGTCCTGATTAGCAGGATCCCAGTCAGACTAGTCAAAAACAGCTTAGCCCCAGGCAAAAAGTGGGGGTAACCATAAAAGCAGATCCTAATTTCCTACAAGAAGGATGAGTCTGGCTGCTGAGTTCTGTATGGTCTGCAGTCTCTTAAGGAGGTGTAAGGTGATTGCGACGTAGTGTGTTGCTGTAGTCCACAGGGCTAGTGACAAGGGCTTGAGTGACCGTGCTTCTGGTGGAGACCGGGAGCCAATTGAAAATCTTTTGAAGCTTTCAAAGAGTGAGGAAGCAGGCGGAGGAGACTGTGTTGATCTGGTTTTTCTGGTGAGTTTGCTGTTCAGGATGATGCCGAGTTTCCGGGTGTGGTCTGTTGGAGTAGGCGAGGGTCCCAGTACGGCGGGCCACCAGGAGTCGCTGTATGGGTAGGTGTTGTTCCTGAAAATCAGGACTTCTGTCTTGTCTGTGTTGAGTTTGAGGCAGTTGTTTTGCATCCAGTCAGCGACGCTGGTCGTGCACCGGTGGAAGTTGGCCTTCGTGGTGGTGGCTGGGTCTTTCGAAAGAGAGATGATGAGCTGGGTGTTGTCTGCGTAGGATATGATGTTCACAGTTCATTGGCTCTGACGATCTGGGCCAGTTGGTTCATGTAGGCGTTGAACAGTGTAGGGCTGAAAGATGAACTGTGAGGGACGCCGCAGATTATGTTCTTGAGTTCCAAGGTGAAGGGTGGAAGGCGAACCTTTGTGAACTTCTGGTGAGGAAGGGGCCGAGCCAATCAATGGCGCCCTCTTACATTTTGATCTGATGAAGCTTCTTGATCAGGGTGTGGTGAGACGTTAAGCAGGATGAGGACAGATGATTCTCCCTGGTCTAGGAGGGTCCTGATGTCGTTGGTGGCTGCGATCAGGGATGTTTCATTGTTGTAGTTCATGTGGAATCCAGATTGGGACGAGTCCAGCAGATCATTGTTTTCCAGGTATTCCGTGACTTGGCGGTTGATGGCCTTTTCGAGGACTTTGGCGAGAAAGGGGAACAGAGATATGGGCCGGTAGTTCTTTAGGTCGTTATGGGCTGTGAATAGTTTTTTGAAGGGAGGTTTGACATCCATGTGTTTCCATCTTTCTGGGAAGGTGGCAAAGTTATGGATGTGTTGAAGATGGCTGTGACCTAGTTGCTGATGGTCTTGTTTCTGAGGTTGAACATGTGGTGGGGGCAGGAGTCTATGGGTGCTCCTAAGTGGACTGAGTGCATTATGACTGTGGTGCTCTGAGCTGTAAGCTGGTCCCAGGAGGTGATCCGTGGTCGGGGGTTGCGTCCGTGAGCGAAGAGACTGAGGATGTCAGAGGCGGTGGGTCGAGATTCGAAGTGTTCGTAGATAATGGAGATCTTGATGTGGAAGAAATCCGCCAGGGTATCACTGAGTTCTTGAGAGGGGGTGATGATGTTTCCAGTTGCTGAGAGATTGGAGAACTGCCTGACAATGCTGAAGAATTCTTTACTGTGGTTAATTCTGGCTTCAATGTGGTCAGATAGGGCTTTCCTTTTTGTCTCTTTCAGGAGTCAATGGCAGTGTTTGAGGGTCGTGCAGTCTGTGAGTGGGTGCACCATTTTCTTTCTAGGGGTCTGCAGTTACATTTTGTGGTTCTCAGTTCCGAGGTGTACCAGCTGGCAAATTTGGCAGATCTCTTGTGTTTGATGGGGGATAATCTGTCGGTGCAGTTGGTGATCCATGTGGTGAAGTTCCTGACTGCTTGTTCCAGGTTGGTTGTGCTATCCGGGTGGGAGGCGTTGAGGGTGTTGGTACATTGGCTTTCAGATACTTTGTTCCAGCTGCGGTGCATGGTGCTGTGTGGTGGAAGGGCTGGGGGCTGCTGGGATGGAAAAGTGGAAAATTGAGTGGTCTGTCCAGGTAATCCCTGTGAAATGGCTGTACTTGACTCTGTTGCTCTCTGTGAAAATTGGGTCGAATGTGTATCCTGCATTGTGTGTGGGGTCGGTGACTAGTTGGGTGAGACCAATGTTGTTCATGCTTTTGGGGAGGCAGCTGTGTTGGCGTCACTGTAGTAATTGAAGTGAAAGTTGAGGTCTCCGATGAAGATGTAGTGTTCAGTTTCGATGGCTTCTCGAGCGATGAATATGGTGATGGGGTTGTAGAAGCTGGGGAGGGGTGGGGGTCCTGGGGGTCTGTAGGTGAGGGTGCCTCTGATGGTTGTTTTGCTGTCTGTTTTGAGTTCATAGTTGAGGTGTTCCATGATCGGGGTGGTGTCGTCTGTGGCGGCTGTGCAGTGGATAGCGTCTTTGTGGATGATGGAGATTCCACCTCAGTGTTTGTTGATGCGGTCCCGTTGGTCGTGAACATGGCAATGTCAGGTGCTGATGCCAGGTTGAGCCCCAGTTCTCAGTAGTGTGTTTGTAGAGTGATCATGTGTTGAGCAAGAGGCAGCAGAGTTGTCCAAACGCAGTCGTGGTTGGCATGGTGGTGGCGTGAGCGAGTGCTCTGGTGTTGCAGGAGAAGACAGTGGCTGCATGTGAAAGGTCCTACTGTGGATCATTGAGAGGTGCGGCAGCAGTTTCTGCGGAGTCTGGAGTCCAGGGCTTTGAGCTCGGTGCCAATATATATATGGGTGTCAAGAGATATAGGGTTCTGGGCATGGTGCAGGCACACACGGACCTGCCTTTGGCACACCAGCGGTGTGGCCGCTGTGCAGCCACGCTGCGGCCTCCATTAAGTGGGTCCTGGGAAAGGGCGGGGCACTGGGAGGCAGGAGTGGCATGAACAAGTGGCGAGGCAACTTGCTGCAAAGGTGTACAGAAAAGGAAAATCACAGATTAAAACAAGTGGTACAAAATATGCCAGAAAACGAAATACAGAGTGAAAACCAGGAATAAGCACTGTGCTTTCACCGGTGGGGGTAGCTTGTACACGAACCTGCTCCTGTATGTATAATATAATGTAACATATAAAAACCCTCAATTTGGGGGGGCGGGGAGCCAGAGGACTTTTCTGAAGACTTAAATGCTGCTAGAGATGCTGTCTGTTTGTCTTTTGATCTTGCTGCCCACTTAGGATATGGAATATTTTTGACTTTGCAAATTTCTGTAATACCCTTTTTGATCAGAGTCTTCGTGGCATTGACTATTGTGAGAAGTTGGCCTGGTATATGATGTCCAGTAATTAAAGTGGGCACATTGCACCAGTCCGAACAACCCTTATGGTGATTTAAGTGGTCAAAGATAATCTTAAAAAGCTTTCCAAGTGGTAGCTGTGGAGAGCAGCCTTCAGGCTTAGTCTTGAAGGAATGTTAAGCAGCGTGTTTTACCAGAATACAATCTTATTGTATTGGTTAAATGAAAGGAGAACCACACAGTAGTTGTAAGAATATATATTTATTATTATAACACCTTAAATAGCTCACAGTATCTGCTACACGCAGATAAATACAAAGCACACAATACCGTAGCACAGAAACAATCATAATTAGCAATAAAACACAGTAGGCTCCCGGGGGAGAACAAACTATATACTAAAATAGTGGTATAAGAACCACGACTTGAGTCAAGACAATGTCTAGAAGGTGTAGAATCACTGGGACCCTAAGGAACCACCCAAGGTGAGTAAGTCGGGACCCTACGGAGGACGGGTGCAGTTTGAGAACACGACAGCGGGCTACGTACAATTCAATGGGAGAGTCGCAGTTTCAATTTTAAAGTTTAAGGACCCTTCCCAGTGGATTACGAGGAAACCCTTTGGAACATAGAAGGTTGGAGAGCCACCCCACCTGTGGATACTGAAGTACCAGAGTTAACTATCCCAAAGGAGCGAGGTGCATAGGGCTGGAGTGGCGTCGGAAACCGCCGTCGTTCTCACTGGGAGTCTTCAAAGAAATGCCACTGCTGGAAAGAAGAAAAGTGTCCGGTGGAATCCGCAGTTGGATTCTTGGTGGAAGGTACCTGAAAGCAGAGGGGACAGAGTCTGGGTCACTCAAGAGTAACCAGGGGCTTGGTAGACGAATGCCCACCAATGTTGTGTGTTTCAGGTGCGAAGAAGGAGACTTTGACTCTACAGCTGCAGGGACCAGGAGACTTCGAGGACAACCAGGAGCCAGATACGAGCTGTCCCACGAAGGATGTCATGTGCTGAGGGGTCGGTGTCCGGCGGTAACACAAATAAGCCTTGGCAACGGCAAAACCCAAAGAAGGTCAAGAAAGGTTTCGGTCTGGCCCAGCACGGACCAGAGGACTCACCACAGCCATGGGAGTCAGGGCAGGCCTGGAGCATCCAGAGGAGCCTAAGAAAATCAGGATTTTCCCTCAAATGGACCCACAGGCCGAAGGCACAGGAGTCGCGAGGGGACCTCTAGCAGTTTCACCAAACAACAGCTTGCAGGGCACAAAGTGCGAGGGGGCCAAAGTCCTTGGTATAAAATGTGCGCAGAGGTTGGGGCTATCGATAGCCCAATGCACGAAGTTCGGGAACACCAACAAGCATATGCACTTGCAAATTATACGTGGTGCACAGAAGTTCGGGTTATGCAGTCCCCACAAGGGATACTGGCCTTGAACTTGGTGAGAGAGCAGCTCGACCTCAAGGAATGTAGGAACCCACCTCCTGTGTTGCTGGAGCCTTCCGAGTCCACAGGAGCTCAGGATCAGCAGACAGGTCAGTTGCGTTATGGTGCCTGCGAATGCAGGAGAGTGACCCCTTCACCCGAAGTGAGATTCAGTTGTCCTTGATGCTCCACAGGTCCTGCATGGAGCCTGTATGGTGCACGGGCACAGACGATGCTTTGGACGGAGAGGGAGACGAAGTCGGGCCCAGTAAAAGTCCATCGAGGTTTAGAGTGTCCAGACTGTCGAAGGTCAGTCGTTTTTTGCTCAATTTTGTCCACGTCAAATCCAGGGTCCTACAGCCAGGTGAGCCCTTTTGTACCCACGGGAGAGGGTTGGACAGATTCAGGGGACCTTCCCAGGGGAAGGTTAGGACAGGGGGGTGGTTACACACGTCCTTTGTCCAGTTTCGTGCCAGAGCAGGAGCAAATGTGCCCCTTGTGCAGACTTTCAGGCACTTAGTAAGTGCACCCACCCAGCTTTAATACACTATATCCTGTCTGGGAGGTGGTCACTCCTCCCTGTGACAGGATGCCTTTTGTGCTGCCTTCCTCTGCTCGAGCTTGGCTCAGCAGCAGGAGGGCAGAAATGTGTCTCTTGTTGTCAGCAACCATTTTGTGCTGTCCGGGTCAAGAAGGCTGGTACCGGGAAGACCAGGGACCCACAAAGCTTGCTTCAGAAGGGTAGAATCATAACTCCCACACCATTTACCGGTGAGGAGGTATGATTCCAAGGTGTTTGATACCAAACTTGACATGTTTTGTTTCAACCGTTTTCGAGATAGCATTTACCGCGAGGATATAATGCACCTCCACCTATATGTCTGGCTGTGTCACGGACAACCCGGGAGATTGGTCTCCGAAGGCTGCAGAGGGGCTCTGCTCATGCAGGGGCACCCTCTCACGTAAAACCCAGCACCTTGCCTTCAGGATTGTTAATGCCTGCTATTGGGTGACTTATAGGTTTTAAGTGTAGTGACCTATATATAGAGTAAACCTATATCTATCGTAAGTGATGCAGGCAGCAGCTTACACGGGCTGCAATGGCAGACCTGTAGTTCCATTTTGCATGGCCTCTCATGGGTGGCATAATATGTGCTTCAGCCCATGGGAGGCCTCTGGGGTACCTATGCCCTTGGTACATGTGTACCATATACTAGGGACTTATAAGGGTACCCTAGTATCTAATCTGGAGTGTACCTAAGTACATGTAAATATATTTCAGGGTGAAAGCAGATAGACTGGGGTCCTGATTAGCAGGATCCCAGTCAGACTAGTGAAAAACCAGCCAAACACCAGGCAAAAAGTGGGGGTAACCATGCAGTCAGATCCTACCTTCCTTAAACTATGTATCACATTTCTTTAAAATTGTTGTAAAAAATCCTTTAAACTATTCCACTGATCTTGACCAGTTAGTTAGTGTTCCCTTTACTTAATTGACTGTTTTCTAATATTTTGAAGTGTTGGGAGGTGCCTTACCCTGGGAACACATTGCCTCTTGAAATTGAGATTGCACACCTTCTACAATTCATCAAATTGTGGGCATTCTGTTGAGGTAAAGGTTTGGGCGGTCGAAATTTTGAGGTCCTCTCCCCCACACTCCCTATGCCTGAGCAGATCTTGGACACGTAGAGGTTATTGAAGTAGGAGTGGAAGTTCCCCATAATTACAGTTGGCATCTAATTTAATGCTAATATAATACTGCCATCCCTCTCCTAGATATATGTAATATCTTTAGCAGCTTTGGGTTTCTGCAGCAAATGCACCAAAGGTTTTCCAAGGATTTCACCCTCGCCGTATCTGGGTGCTGTAGCATATTTGCCCACGAACTGTACCTTCCATGGTGCCACTTCATTGTATTCTGAGATGTTGTCACTTATCTGTTCAAGCATGGTCGAGTCTGAGGTAGATCGCCAAACCTGCTCAACAGCTTTAATATTGTACTCCAGCATGGTCATATTGTTTTTGAGCGAGTGCAGCATATTACTTTGTTTGGAGATACATTCCTCGTGAGCCAGTTTTCGAAGCTTCCCACAACATGCTCATCTCAGGTACAGAATCTAAATTTACCTAATGTATTCCTGGATTTCTAGGCTAATCTCCTTCTGAAACACTCTGTCCCTCAGCTCATCAGGTACCAATTTCCACCCCACAGGGGCCACAGCTGCATCCAAAACACTCCGCATGAGCAGTACCAGGAAATGAACTGAAAGGGTTCTAGTTAAATGCCATACACCTATTGGTGCTCTTTAGAGAATATCTAGTAGTCCAGTTTGGCCACATATAGACAGTGCATATGTATATGTCCTCCAATTTTGACTGATTGCGCTACCTCCATATGTCCGGTAAATCATAACCAGCCATGATGTTTACGGATAGCCACTGCGGCCGAATCCCATGTCTGGTGTGGCCTGAAGACCTATCTACAGGGTCGGATTGGTAAGGCGGGCACTCGGTCAAAGGCCAAGGGCCCGGTATCCGAGTTCCAGCTGTGGGCTGCTTTTTTGGTCTGCCTGGGGGTGCCGATTCGGCCGGTGTCTGTGTTTGGATACAGCAAGCGGCCCAGTGGGTGCCTAAGTGGCCGTTATGGAGGCAGATGGGCGTGCATTACCTCCCTTTTATCAACTGGCAGGGTTGTCACACCCTTTCACACGCTGGGCCGGCCGATTAATGTATGCATACTGAACTGGGCAGGGGGCCTGAGAAGAACTGCCCTCACTTGTTTTCAGGTGTGTATCACCAGTGTAAACTAATCTGTGCATTTTAAAAAACCTAAATAAAGTTAAAAAAATATGCCTCTGTCAGAGAAAGCCCCACTTCCTTTTTATAACACTTCGCCGAAGGAGTGTTTTCCGGAAAGGCAATATGCAAATGTGGGCCACTTTTTTTTTGTGTCCCTGGGCCGATTTTTAATCCCAATCCAACCCTGCCTCTCTAGCATGGGGTCTATCGCCACATTAAGATCACCACCCTTTAGCACCGTCTTAGAGGAAAGCACGGTCACCACAGACCAAAAAGAGTGGAAAGAAGGGGAGCCCAACGAGTGCCCTGCTTGATCATATATGTACCATTCGTATCTGTGATCGTATGCAGATTGTGAAACTGAATCCCTCGCTTTATCTGAATCACTACCCCTCTAGCATATGTGGTGTATGAAGATGCATAGACATGTGCTGGCCATTTATTGTTCAAAAGTGTCTCCTTAGCTGTGGTGATCAGGGTTTAATATAGGAACGCCACAGAGATGTTTTGTCTGGCAAGATATATATATATATATATATATATATATATATATATATATATATATATATATATATATATATATATATATATATATATATATATATATATATATATATATATATATATATATATATATATATATATATATATATATATATATATATATATATATATATATATATATATATATATATATATATATATATATATATATATATATATATATATATATATATATATATATATATATATATATATATATATATATATATATATATATATATATATATATATATATATATATATATATATATATATATATATATATATATATATATATATATATATATATATATATATATATATCCAACAAGTTGCCTCCATATGATGAAGCCACTTCCCAGGGTGTTTAAAATCCATTTATTCCGAGGATTACATCAGCCTGGCTCAAGCACACAAATCAATACCAGACGCGTTTCGGGCGTTACACCGCCCTTGATCACTGGCGCAGGGACACAACAGCAAGAGCAGTCCACCTGAGCATATTTAAATACCCCGCCCCTGTGGGCGTATGCTCCAAAGTATTCTGGTTAATGTAGTCCGCTCTGGAATAAAACCAGGGCAGGGCTGCAGCGCCTGCAATTGAGAGACGCTGGCGGTACGACGAGTCCAATCCAGGGATTCAGTATTGGGTGGACCTCAGCCTGGTTTTCGTGCAGCAAAACCCACTGGGGTAAGGACATTTGGACATTTTGGAGGTATGGCAGCACCCACTGCGGTTTAATCATAAAAACGGACTACGTTAACCATGATGCTTACGCGCATACACCCACATGAGCGGAACATTCAAATATGCGCAGCTGGTCTGTTTTGGCTGCTGTATCTCCGTGTAAGTGCCAGTGAGCAAGGGCGGTATGCCCGAAACGCGTCTGGCCCGCTGTATATGTTGCTGTCGATGCGAGGCTGACAAACTCCTGCAATCCTTGGATTAAATGGTGAAAACTCGCCGGGTGTGGTGTCTTCATTGGGGGCAACTCTTTTGGATTTCATATGTGCGGCTTGTCTCAGCCGCGAAGATGCCCCACTGCGGATTCATGGCAGGGCTGCAGCGCCTGCAATTGAAAGACGCTGGCGGTACGACGAGTCCAATCCAGGGATTCAGTACTGGGAGGACCTCAGCCTGGTTTTCGTGCAGCAAAACCCACTCGGGTAAGGACATTTGGACATTTTGGAGGTATGACAGCACTCACTGGGGTTTAATAATAAAAACGGACTACGTTAACCATGATGCTCTACGCGCATACACCCACATGGGCGGAGCATTCAAATATGCGCAGCTGGTCTGTTTTGGCTGCTGTATCTCCGTGTAAGTGCCAGTGAGCAAGGGCGGTATGCCCGAAACGCGTCTGTCCCGCTATATATGTTGCTGTCGATGCGAGGCTGACAAACTCCTGCAATTCTTGGATTAAATGGTGAAAACTCGCCGGGTGTGGTGTCTTCATTGGGGGCAACTCTTTTGGATTTTATTTATATCTATCTATATATATATATATATTCACTGAAAAAACCATAGGTTTCACACATGTTATAGCTAGCAGGACATTTCACTCGTGAAAAACCAATGAAATTCCCCCGTTATAGTTAGTGCAGGCAACTATAACTCACGCGACCGCAATCCTCTGCTGATGACGTCAGATATTACATCACTGTATTTAGACACTTATTTAACCATGTCTTCTTCCATTAATTTTTAGCTATACATATATTACAAATATTTTTTTTTCAGAAAAACACATATGTCATCAGTGATGTAATATCTGACGTCATCAGCAGAGGATTGCGGTCGCGTGAGTTATAGTTGCCTGCACTAACTATAACGGGGGAATTTCATTGGTTTTTCACGAGTGAAATGTCCTGCTAACTATAACATGTGTGAAACCTATGGTTTTTTCAGTGAATTTGCAAGGTTTTTTAAATGCTAATTCCTAACTATAACGTGTGTGAAACCTATGGTTTTTTCAGTGAATTTCAAAGGTTTTTTAAATGTAAATTTTTTTTACCTCACAATTTTTTGTATTTTTTTTTAATCTCTCCTTTTTGAAAAAAATTTTTTACCGTGCGCGCATTCGGCGATTTTTCGAAAAAAAATTACAATTAATTTTTGCCCTTGGGGGTCCTTCTGGGACCCCCTGACAAAGGCTAGGGGGTCAGGAACTGTCCACCCTGCCCCCTTTTCACGTTCTCCACCTTTGTTTTTCACCCCCTCAGAGTGCGAGAGACAAAATGGCGGCCGACACTTCCTGGTTTCGACCGATTCGAATGTTTACTAAGATCTAACAACCAATCAGAATCGCGCTCGCGCATGGCGGCGTGCGCGTACGGTAAGCTTACGGTACGCGCTCGGAGCGCGCCTATAGATATATATATTGATTTAAATGCTATTTTCTCGGGAAATACTGAACAGATTTACACGAGACCTTCAAAAGGCACATCCCTGACCTGAGGGCTACCTCTCTGCTAAATTTCAAGTAATTCTGTTCAGCCGTTCGGGCTGTAGCTCGGACTAAAGGTCCTATGGAAAAATGCATGGGGAAAACGTGTTTTGGGACCCCCCCTTTTTCTCAGCCCCCGCTTGACGAATCCCCCCGAGACTTTCAGGGAAGGAGCGGAGTGGAGCGCCCCACCTATTTTGAGAATTTCGCGAGGATTCGTAAATCGGCGCCAAAGTTATTCCAAATAGAATGTTGCGGATTTCCTATGGAAACAAGGTCCTAACTATAACTATCTACTAGCGACCGCCAGTAGATAATATATATATATATATTTTTAACAAACTTTATTGAGGACCTTGACATCATAGCAGTGCAGAAATTAGTACAGAACGTCTTTTTTCCTTTTTTGAGGCAGCCGTAAAAGTTAGTGTATGAGTCCACTATACAGTGACACGTATAAGGCAATCGAAAAGGAACTGCAATTACTTACAAATAAATGCAACAGTTTCCGAAAACAATATAGCTTTGACATATGAGCATCTATATAATAAAACATAAATTTCCTATTTAACTAAAATAAACAATCCCAACAACAATCCCCCAACCCTAACCCACCCCAAGCTCCTGTTCTGTTTATGGCATTGCCATCGGTATCTGAAGGGGATCTAACCGGGTGTTTCCCGGGGGGTCTATATTCCTCTGAAATGACAGAATGGGGGACAGGGATTCAGGAGCCTCCAATCAAGTGGACATGAAGCGGTATAATAAACTATGGTGTTGGGGTACCCTGTAGGGGTAGGAGGTCAAGAAGTTCGAAGTTGTGTAACATGACATCCCAATCCATTGAAATGTGTTGTTTTCGTAATCCTTTCTCTTCTTCCCTCCAAAGGGCTACACTCTCCGCTTTCCCCCACTGTACTATATCATCGTGCCAGCTGGATAGTGTTGGGCACCTAGGGGACTTCCATCTCATGGTAAGGGCTCTAACTGCCAGAATGAGGGCCAGATCCACAAATCTCAGTTGTACCTTCTGTGTGCTCGTACGTCTGCGAAGGCCCATGAGGCAGTCCAGGACGTTATCTGAGACAGAAATGTGTGTGACCTCGCCCAGGGATCTACGGACGCCATTCCAGTAGTCTTGGAGGCAGGGGCAGGACCACAGCATGTGAAGGAAGTCCGCCTCGTCTCCTTTACATCTAGGGCAGCTATGGTGTGCTTCAGGGAACACACGGTGGATCCGTTGAGGGGTGAGATATGACCTGTGGAGGACCATTGCTTGTATGAATTTCAGTTTGGCGTTACGGGACACTCTTTTGGGGTGCTCAAGCATACACTTCCAGACTTTATCTGAGATTTCAGTAGTGGAGTCCTCGGACCATTTTGTTCTAAGGGATATAAGTGTAGTTGCGGCGTGTGTCCGTATACCCGTATATAGCCATCTGACTAAGTGTCCCCAATTCCCCATATAATATAAGAGGTGGACCAGAGTATGTTGTGAGGGTTCGGTACGCTGCGGGGCCCATGTGTTATTAATGTAATGGGAGACCGCCGCATGTAAAAGATATAAATGTGTGGGTGCGCCTGTAGCCTGTAAAAAGGATTCATGATCAAGCAGAGCCCCATCACCGAAAAAAGCCCGACGTCCTCCACGGCATCCTCCACCCAATCGCAGATCCTGGTTCTTGTAAGTCTGCCCTGTGGTGTGGGAATACCCAACAAGGGAATGTTCGTCGAGTATGGGGCCGTTGCAGAGGTGTATGACAATGCCTTCTTCCAGCATAGTAACGCTGTCTTCAGTAGGGGCGGACTATCAACAGGGATCTTAGCCTTGGGCAGGAGCAGTGAGTGTAGTACTCCCCGGTCAAAGTCCCCAGTTGAGTCTGCTGACCGCCTGAGCAATATTGCCAGGGGCTCTAGTGCAAGTACGAACAATAGAGATAGCGGACACCCTTGTCTGCTGCCCCTATGTATTGTATACTGGCTCGAAATATGTCTACCTGTACGGGCCCGTGCAGTGGGGGGGAAGCGTATAATAGGCACACCCATTTAAGGTAAGTGTCTGGAAACCCAAATCGTTGGAGTGTCGCAAACATGAAATCCCAGGAGAGGGAATCGAAGGCCTGACGGAGGTCCAGTGCCAAGCATCCCGCAGACTGGTAAGTGAGGGGGGGTAGCCCTCATGACATAGTTACAGCCGTCTCGTGTTAAGGGATGTGCTACGGTTCGGCAGGAACCCGCATTGATCACTATGTATGAGTGTATTGAGGTAGGGTTGAATGCGGTTAGCCAGGGCCTTGCTGAGGATTTTATAGTTCGAGGCATGTGGGCTGCTGAATTCATATCTGTGCATAGATCGCCGCCTAGTGTTGGGTCCAGATGTTTGCACGTTGTTGTCCTGGAAGAGTCTTCGAAGTATCCTGGGATAGGTGACTCCTCCCCTGGACTACAGTGCGCATGGGCATCCTCTCCATCCTCAGATTGTTTTTTTCCGCCATTGGGTTCGGATGTGCTATCTTGACTCAAGTTAGGAAAATCTTTTTTCAGGCCAAAAGGCCTTTAGTTCGCGTCGGTACTGTTCTCGATCGGTATCGATAGTATCTTTGTTAGTTTACTAACTTCCGGAACAAACTTTCGCATCTTACCCGACCGTCGATTCGACATAAACGATGGAATCGAGGACACCATTCAAGAGGTGTCCGGTATGCAATGCGAAATATCCCCACGTCGACGTCCATCCGGTGTGCAACAAATGCCTTTCACCGGATCACGACGAATCTACATGCATGGCCTGTGCCAGATTTCGATCCAAGAAGACTCTACGGAATCGACGAGCGGCGAGACTCGAGGCGCAGCAAGCGGCACCGGCCCCGGCCGACATCTTCAACGCCGAGACCGAAGATGTCGAAGAAGTGGAGAACCTACCCTCCAGTCCCGTTTCCGAACATGACTCCGGATCGGAAGACGTCGACGGAACACTCTTTCGCAGAGATGAAGACGACACCGAGGTAGGAGACTACAATGAGGCCTTAGGGGCCGAAGAGAGTAGCTCCGGTGACGAGCAAGGCCTACCCGTTCAGACTGAAGAAAGCCCAGTGCAACAGTCTATGGCTCCGGTCGAGGGATCGCCTTCGGGCCTTACCCAAGACCTATCCCGCAGTTCTTCGGCCCCGCCCTCGGGCCCGGCCTCGAACATTCAGCGGCAGCCATTAATGCCCAAACCGGCTGGTTTCCCTTCTTCAAAACCGAAACCGAAAGCTGTATTGGTTCAATTGAAACCGAAACCGGCGCTGGTCGGATCGAGGCCCTCCACACCTTCGACGCCAGCAAAACACATCGGCACCGAGCGCACCAAACGAGACTTCGGTGCCGAACTCGAAGCGGCCGGCGTCGGAGTCGACATGAGGAAGAAGGCCTTCGGTACCACCAAACCTGCTCGGCTCCCGGCACCGACGCAATCGACTCCGACCCCGAAGGTCAAACAGCCTGCTGCGTCTCACACCGCTTCCACGGCGACACCAAAGCCACACTCATCGAAGAAGTCGACGGACATTCCCGCCCCTCGACTCGATGACCCACCGGCGCCGAAAAAATCCATGACCGCCTCAACAGAACCGGTCGGTGCAAAAGACTCAAGGGCGCTCCAGACGCGACCCATTGCTGCGCAAAGCACCAAAAAGAAAATGGTCCTCCAGGACACGTCGGGCTCCGAACCAATTAAAGCTCCAGCAGCCTCTTCGACACCAGCCAACATTACTTTTGGCCTGCCACCATCCACGGCCCCGAAACTGTTCCAAATCAGGACACGGGTGACCCATACCACAATCACGCCTGCCGAACGCTCTGCGGAGACGTCTCCATCGCATCTAATCGACGCCGACACCGGCAGGATGATTATCCACAAACGGAAAATAACTTCGGAGCCGGCTTTGGACTCCTTCAGGATTCCACTTAAAAGAAAGCTGCCTGTGGCTTCAGAACCAGTTCTTTACGAACCTTTCCACTCACCCTACCAGGATCCACAATCCTTCTCTCCCACACACTCCGACACGGATGCGTTGGTGGACTACATGGGTGACCAAGTCCCCTACCCCGGAGACATGGACCCTGACGGCCAACAGGACCCTGATCAAACTTGGGATGACCCTGTGGACCCAGGTGCACCTATGGATGCACAAGACCCGCAACTCTATGGAGCAAAAACATCTCCCACAGAGGACACAGCAGCGTTCAACGCTCTAATTGAACGTGCTGCGGCCAATCATGGGGTGCAACTTCACTCGGACACCGTCGAGGACGACTTTCTTATGGATACTTTTGCATCCTCAGAAAGGAATATAAAAACTCTACCCATGTTGAAGGGTGTCCTCAAACCAGCAAAGGACATCTTCAAGGAACCCACCAGGGCAAGAGTGATAACCCCCAGGATCGACAAGAAATACAGATCAGCGCCTGGGGACCCTACTTACATCAGAGGCCAATTACCTCTGGATTCCTTTGTCGTTGCGAATGCTCGCAAGAGGGCACACTCACAAACAACAGGTGACGCTCCTCCCCCGGACAAAGAGTCCAAGGTGTTAGAGACCTCTGGCAAACGGGTTGCCGCCCAGGCAGCCAACATATGGCGCATTGCCAATACTCAAGCACTCCTCGCTCGCTACGATAGAGCGCACTACGACACATTAGAGCAACTAATCCAACATCTCCCTGACCAATACAGAGAAGGTGCAGAGATCCTCATCAGGGAGGGACAGCTCCTCACAAACGCATCCATCAAGTGCGCGCTGGATGCCGCAGACACAGCTGCCAGGGACATAAACACTAGCGTCATGCTGCGACGACATGCATGGTTATGAATCTCCGGATTCAAACCTGAGGTGCAAAACAACATACTCAACCAGCCTGTCAACCCCGACTATTTATTCGGCCCGGAGGTTGACACCACCCTAGAGAAAATAAAGAAGGACACGGACACTGCAAAGTCCATGGGGGCTCTCCAGACTCAGTCCTTTCGGAGCGGCTCCTTTCGTCGCCCCGGTAATAGAGGAGCAGGTAGAGGACAGGGGTCACAGCAAACATACAACAAGGGCAATACACAAACCACCTACGATAAAAACACCCGGGGTGGATATCGTGGCTCCAGTACAAAGGGCAGAGGACGCGGCTACGGCAACACCAGGTCCTCCCCCAAGAACAAGCAGTGACGCCCTCTCCCTTCCTCCCGACCACATAACACCTGTCGGGGAAAGGCTACAAAGGTTCCTGTCCACGTGGAACTCCATCACCACGGACAGGTGGGTCCAAGATATTGTCAAATACGGTTACTGTCTAGAACTAACCTCCACTCCACCCACAATACCTCCAAAAAACCATCCTATGTCCTCAGAGCACTTAACGCTCTTACAGCAGGAGGTGCAAAGTATGCTTCTAAAAGGCGCAATAGAGGTCGTACCCGTCCACGAGCAAGGTACGGGGGTGTACTCCCTGTACTTTTTAATACCGAAAAAGGACGGGTCACTCAGACCTATATTAGACCTGAGACCCCTAAACAGATACATTCTTTCCGAGCATTTTCACATGCTCACTCTACAGCAAGTCCTCCCGCTGCTCAAGCAGGGAGACTTTCTAGCCACACTGGACCTCAAGGATGCGTATTTCCACATACCCATTCACCCATCACACAAAAAATACCTCAGGTTCACTGTTCAAGGGCAGCACTACCAATTCAAAGTCCTTCCCTTCGGCGTGACAACGGCACCAAGGGTGTTTACAAAGTGCCTAGCTACTGTGGCGGCACATCTACGGAGGCAGCACATACACGTCTACCCTTACCTGGACGACTGGCTCGTTCAAGCGAAGTCAGCCCAGCAATGTGCCAGCCACATGTCCCGCACCATTCACCTCCTTCACAGTCTGGGGTTCTCACTAAATTACCCAAAATCCCATCTACAGCCCGCACACGTACAACAGTACCTAGGTGCAACTATAGACACTCTGGCGGCCACAGCTCAGCCAAATTTGGTGGGAATCAACAGCATGCAAATGCTGATTTCAAAGTTCAAACCGCAACACTCCCTTCCCGCGCGAGTGTTCATGCAGTTGATAGGCATGATGGCCTCCTGCATCTTCATAGTCCCCCACGCGAGACTACATATGCGCCCGCTTCAGGAGTGCTTAGCACGTCAGTGGAATCAGGCTCAAGGACAGTTGAAAGACCTAGTGTTGGTGAGCGGTCGGGCATACAACTCTCTGCATTGGTGGAATCCACAAAACCTTTGCAAGGGCCGACCGTTCCAAGAGCCTGTCCCACAGATAATACTGACGGCGGACGCGTCTCTCCAGGGATGGGGAGCTCATGTACTCCATTACACAGTGCAGGGACTATGGACACAACAACAAAAGAAGATGCACATCAACCTTCTAGAACTGATGGCAATCTTCCTCGCTATGAAAGCATTCAAAGTACACTTGTGCAACAAAGTCGTGTTGATCCGGACGGACAACATGACTGCCATGTACTACATACAGAAGCAGGGAGGAACACACTCTCCACAGTTGTCTCATCTGGCTCAGAGCATGTGGAAGTGGGCCATTCAAAGGAACATGTTCCTCATGGCAGAACACCTCCCCGGCAAGGACAACCAGATGGCGGACCTGCTCAGCAGACACAGCCACCAGATGCACGAGTGGGAGTTACACCCATCAGTACTCCAACCGTACTTCCAGCAGTGGGGTCATCCAGAGATAGACCTATTCGCGACAAGCGAAAACGCAAAATGCCAAAGCTTTGCCGCCAGGTTCCCACATCCGCAGTCGCAGGGCAATGCGATATGGATGAACTGGTCCGGCAGATTTGCGTACGCTTTTCCCCCAGCACCACTGATACCGCTGGTGGCACGCAAACTGCGTCAACACTCTCTGACGCTCGTCCTGGTTGCTCCAACGTGGGCACGCCAGCCGTGGTACACCACCTTTCTCGAACTTTCCGTGGTGCCGCATCAAAGGCTGCGGGTCAAACCCAAGCATTTGACGCAGAACCATGGAGAGATTCAGCACCCAGATCCGCAACAGCTGAACCTGGCAATCTGGCTCCTGAAGTCCTAGAGTTTGGCTACCTAAACCTGCCACCTGACTGTATGGACATCATTAAGGAGGCCTGGAGACCCACTACCAGAGCTTGCCATGCGGCAAAATGGAAGAGGTTCGTCATTTATTGCAATAATAATCACATTAACCCGCTAGATGCATCCATCCAAAACATTATTTGTTACCTATTACTCTTATACCGATGCAATCTGGCGTACACCTCTATACGTGTCCATTTGACCGCAATATCAGCTTATCTGCAGACCAGGCAGCACCTCTCTCTATTCAGAGTGCCTGCCATCAAAGCATTCTTGGAAGGACTCAAACGAGTCATTCCACCAAGCCACCCACCGGCTCCGATGTGGAACCTCAACTTGGTCCTCACACGCCTGATGGGTCCACCCTTTGAACCTCTACACTCATGCGAGATTCAATTCCTTACCTGGAAAGTAGCTTTCCTAGTAGCGATCACTTCTTTGAGAAGAGTTAGTGAACTCCAGGCACTAACCGTTCAAGAGCCATTTATACAGGTTCACGCCAACAGGGTCGTACTACGTACCTGAGGAAATATGAATTTTGTGATCAGTTATGTCCCCTATCGTAGACCCCAACGGCTCCATGTGCATGTTACAAGTACATGTATGTTCCCTCCAGTTCCAGTTATGAAGACGCAAATACATGTGCGTCCACCGTCAACATGTCCTCTTTCAGATCCGCCATGAATGGGTCAGATATTCCATTCCTAAGTATGAAAGGCCACCGACTTTATGTGGTTCACTTTCCACATTTTACAGATTCAGGTGAGTAGGCCCTGAATTCTGCCATCAAGCCTTTTCCTGCCTTCTGCCTCTGAAAGCTCCAGTCCGAACCTGCATCTGTATCCATGAACTTTGTCCTACTCCCTGCGCGGCTAACGGTGCCTGATCCAGCCTGTTGCCTGCCAAAAACTGTATTTCACCTTCAAGATTATCTGCTCCGCTCCTCATCCGATGCATTCCTGTCTAGTAGTTTAGGTAAACATTCTTCCAGCTACCGTGCAAAGGGCCAGGCCTCACTGTCCTCATGCAAGTAATTCATAGCCCCTGTTACCATGGAAGATTCCTGCCCCCTCGCATCTCATGTAGACATTTAGACGCTTGTACACACACTAACAGTCAGTATAGAATAGATTCCGTCCGAGAGACCTTTCCTTTTGGATAATACAGTTCTTTAAACATAAGATATTAGATATGATTTGGGATTAGGTTGACATGACCCCTCAGACTTCTGTCTCCACATGTAGAGCTAAATGTCAAGTCTCCTTCACCCTCTAGTTGCACGTCAATCACACGTCATGCGGCTGCGCGTGCATCTCTGCCAAGTATTTCTGCTGACATTGCAGGATTCTCTTATGGATCCACCCACTTGTGACATCATGTTTAATGACGTATTTAGTTACGCCTATGTTTACGCCTTTTTTCATTACGTATGTGTATCATTATCTGTATTATCAGCTGTTACGCCTCTTGCATCTGTCTTAATGTAATACTTTTCATATAAATATCATTACTTGTCAATAATGTATTGCCTTCCCTTCCTGAACCTTCGTGGTGATGGAATTTGAAGCCTACAGTTCGAACTGTAATTCCTTTATAGAGGAATAAAGCCTTTTAGAACCTCTAATACCACGGATTCTGCCTCTTATATTTACTGAGTTATTCTTACTAGACTTTACCGCATAAAAAATAGTACCGGTAATGAAATATTTACCACATAAATTGGCGCCCGAACAGGGACACTTTCTCATCTCACGCGCCGGAGGTGCGTTGCAGGCCCGGTCTCCTGCCACAGCTGAACGGACAAAAACGCGTACCTGCAGGATTTCCTGTATCTCCCTCCGGCCAAGCGGGGGCGACTGAGGCTGCGATCAACACCCAGACGAGGCGGTGAGAAGTGCGAAGTATCCCGACCAGAGCCTAGCTGAGAGAGCAAGATCCGAGGTATACAGAGGCCCACCAGGTTCCGAAGTTCCGAGTCCAGTCGAGTCGAGTCCAGTCCGGTCCAGTTTCAGTTCAGTTCCGAGGCCATCCGTTCCGCGCTACCCGGTGAGTACCATTGCCGGGGAGGCATTTAAACGTGCACATAGGTTGTGCCGGTCAAGACGGGTTTGGGTACACAAATCCGGTCTGCACTGTTTTAGCAGTGTATCTGTACTGTTTAGCAGTATATCTAGTATGTCTTGCATATAATTCAGTATTATTTAGTGTCAGTATTATGTCAGTAACTAGTTTTCTATTAATTATCATCGTTCATTAAATGTTAAATGTTTTAATACGTTCTACATATTGTGGTGTGAATGATTGTTCATTATTGTATTTATTGTATTAAGTGTGTTCAAATAATAAGGTCTAAAAATGCCGCTCTTTTCAAAACTAAGACAGATCAAAACCAGAAAAGGGGTACTCGAAGAAGCTGTTCCCATTCCACCTAGGGACACTCCAGGATACTTTATGTATCATAAGCATGGCCTAGATGCCGTGTTATTTCTTGATTTATGGGTGGACTACACCAAAGAGTTGCCAGAAAGTCAGAGGTGGCCCGCAGCGGGGACCTGGGATGCAGATTGCATCATGAGAGTAGAAGAAGAATTATGGAAAAAGAAAGCCAGACAGTCACAGAAAGATGCCATTGAATTATGGCGTAAAGAATCATATAGACGTACAGAAAAAGCGCTCAGACAAGAAGAGAAAGGTAGGGAGAATTCGAATAAAACCCGAGAAAATTTATTAATTGAGGAAGGTACCCGAGTAAAAGCAGAACAAGTAGACAGACAACAAAACACTCTTATGAATGGTATGTATCCTCTTTTGGCCGAAGGGTTACCTCAGGCCACCCCGGAAATACCGAAAAACTTGACACCCCCATTGCTCCCGATAAAAGCACATCCCAAAACAGCAAAAGATATTTTCCTTTCTTCCTATTTAGATGATGTAGCTCCTGAATATGCTAATGCTCCGCCACACGCACAGCCCACCGATGGTGCTCAACGCCAAGATCATCCGTCTGTATCCCCGCAACAACAAACTCCTACTCCCATTCTCACAGGTCCGTCCGTTTCTACCGTTTTTCCCGCATCTACAATTACTATCTTACATCCAACAAATCCTTTCTTGCCCAGCACCTCAGATGGTGCTACAGGAGGTACGACAGACATGTTTGCCACCCCGCCGCGAAATAAACAGACCCTTAGAGATTTAGCACTCCAACGTACACCCCAACTAGCGACATCCGACATGTTTAAAGAACACCTTGTGGATTGTAGATACGATCCAGTGCCAGGTAAACAGGACAGATTGCTACTATCATCACTACGTATACGACGAGCTACATTGTATTTAATGACGATACCAGGAATGGTTGAACACCTAGACAATATATATCACTTTGTCCAAACAGGGCGAGGCCCAGAAAGTATTAACGAAGCTATGGAATACCAGAAAGTGGATGTACAAAGACAACTACTACGTTTTTTCATAAACTGCGTGATCAGGAACCAAGACAGGCCTGAGGCAGATCATGATACCATGCAAAAACTTGCCAAATGGGGTCAGAACATATCAGACGAGAAACATGATAGACAGGCGTGTATAATCGCCATGTATCGAAAGATCCGCAAGGAAGTAGAACGAATACATAAAGAAAGACGAGAAGCAGACAGAATTGAATCAGAGGGAGAGGAGGAGCAAGAATCAGAACAATTAGATACGATAGCTTACGTAGGTAGAGGAAGACCCCATAATAATACTAGAGGCTTTAATGATCCGATACGTCCGATACGTCCAGAATGTAACAGACATTTTCAAGCCCCTATGTTAAATACAAGGTCCCCTGAACACCTATTCCAAGCCGCTGATAAATTACTCCGAGATCGAAGGGGGTACCATATGCTCGATTCCATGGATGAACAAGAATTAGCCAGGTCAGCAGTACAATGGGCTGACAGTCCCAGCAAATACAGTGATGATGCACTAGCACACACGTTTCTGAATCTTGCCCCAGACGAACAGCGTTTAGCTAGTATATACATGATTCAACACCTCCTTATATTATATAAAAGCCAACACTCCGATCCTGGACCCTTACCTGACATATTGACAGAACTACTCATGGATAAATGGAGAGGGTCAGGTACTGATTTGATTAAAGAAATTCTAGAATTTCGAAACCAGTATATGGTTTCCGCATACCCAGAACACGTTCCAAATCCCACTATGGGAAGAAAAATGTATCACATCGATAGACAGAATCCGTTACGCGAAGTACACCCAATCAGAGGTGAAGATAATAACTTTACACGCGTGTTTGTGTACACGCCTATAACTAAAATTGAATTATTAGAAATGAAGAAAGTAGTGCCCAGCCATGACAAGGATCCAGCAGGTTTCCACCGTGAGATAAAAGACATGTTGCTCATGGGAGAGTATACCTACCCCGACATTATGAAAATATTGAAAGTGTTAATGCCTGCCGGTGTTTACGAGAAACTCAAAGAAAAGGAATGGGAGGTGGGAGACCAAAAGATAGATTGGACAGCATTAGAAAACGAAGAAAAGGCCCGAGCTGCAGGATCAGGGCTTGGGGAAAAGACTACAGCACTACCAGGATTACTAGTACAGGTACTGCCACGTTTATTAACTACGAAAAAGGAGGACTGGGGTGCAATCTCAGCCTGTAAACAAAAGCAAGATGAAGACACTAGTGATTTCTATTCCCGATTTGAAAAATGTTTTGGTATCAATAGTGGCATAAAAGCAAGTAGCGAGTCATATCCACATCTGTTTGTGACAAAATTAGTTGAAAATTCCCTGCCGCAAGTTAAGAATAGAGTATTGAAATTTGAGAGTACCTGGCAAGGTAACACCCCGTCACAGATGTTACAGATGTTACAATATCACCACAATAGAATTAGAGAAGAACAAGAACATGAACAAAGACGTATGAAAGATACGAAAATGAAAATGCTTGTTGCCCAGTCAGTTCCAGCTGATGGTCATAAAAAAGGTGATTCCGCAGGTCCGACGAAAGGGACATGCAACTATTGTAAGCAACAAGGTCATTATATACACGATTGTCCAGTTCTGAAACATAATATCGCCACGGGTAGAACACAGGAAAGACCACGTCCACCTAGACAGGATCAGAATCAACAACAAATCCCTCAGCATGCACAACCTAGGTCAGCTCCGCAACAACTAGCTCCGCAACAGGCAGCTCTACAACAGACCGTAGCACCACCACAAGCGCAGCCTATTGCTGCCACACAAGCAACAACGCAACAGATGTACCAGTATGCACAAAATGACTATCCCGATTATCAGCGATACACATGAAATAGCCTAGAGAGGGAAGTTGGCTTACCCCTTATCGAGGTTCCTGTAGATCAAGAGGGACCTTATGTACATAGTGAACTATTAGGGGAAGACAGAAAGTTTTTACTTGATACAGGGGCAAGCAGAACAACTATACGACGCAGTGAAGTTCCAGGGGCACCCCTCTCAGGCTCACAGAATATTTCCCTTGGATTCTCAGGAAAGCCTATCATTAATGAAGTAACGCAACCCCTTCCACTTACGGTTGGTCCATTGACACGAACCACAGATTTATTGCTTACTAAATCATGTCCAGAAAACTTGTTAGGTATAAAAACATTGAAAGCTCTAGGAGCTATAATATGTTGTTCTCCGGAAGGAGTACGATTATTTTTACGTGATTTCAAAGGTCACTACGTGTCCAGAGACATGGATCACCGGCTGCAGAATTTACCTACACATCTATGGGCACAAGGCCCAACTGATGTTGGTTGCATGAACATTACACCATATCGAGTCACACTAAAAACAGGAGTAGTACTACCACGAATGCGACAATACAAGTTACCACCAGATGCTGTTGTGGCTTTGCTGCAAATCATTGACGAGCTCATTGCACAAGGAGTGGTTGTAGAAACCGACTCCAATGTATGTAATTCCCCGATAATTCCGATTCTTAAAAGAACGGATCCAAAAGCATCACCAGTATATCGATTAGTTATTGATCTGCGCGAATTAAATAAATGTATTGTACCACAATACCCTGTGGTCCCAGATATCTCTTCATTACTAACAGCTATTGACTCAGAAGCAACGTTCTTCACTGTAATTGATCTCAAGAATGCCTTCTTTAGCGTCCCAATAGATCCGGAAAGTCAATATTTGTTCGGATTCAGTTTGAATGGACGAAGTTTTAAATTCACACGCGCACCTCAAGGATTTACAGAAAGCCCCAGCATCTATAGCCAAGCACTGAAACGAGAACTTGACAGTATCCACATGCCAGTTAACACTGCCTTGCTTCAAAATGTCGATGATCTGCTGATCACCGCCCGAAGCGAACCTGAATGTGAAAAAGCGTCACTGACGGTTTTAAGATTTCTGGCCGACAAGGGGCACAAGGTGTCCCCTTCTAAGCTGCAATTCTGTGTCCAGCAAGTTGTTTACCTTGGGCACTCGCTGTCCAAGGAGGGAAGACAGCTTACACCCGACCACATCCAGTTAATTGCTAACATGTCACCACCAAAGACACA
Source organism: Triturus cristatus (assembly GCF_964204655.1). Taxonomy (NCBI): domain Eukaryota; kingdom Metazoa; phylum Chordata; class Amphibia; order Caudata; family Salamandridae; genus Triturus; species Triturus cristatus. The sequence goes on along the minus strand of NC_140586.1, from coordinate 77,796,162 downwards.
AAAGGAGGTGCGGGCTTTTATAGGTCTCACTTCATACTGTAGGCAGTGGATCCCTCAATATGCATTTCTAGCAAAACCACTCATCCAGTTGACAACACAGGAGGCAGCCACATCGACTGTCCTCCCTTGGACTCAAGAACATACACATGCCTTTGAAAGCTTAAAGAAAGCTTTATGCCAAGCACCTGTTTTAGCAACACCATGTTACAGTAAGCCTTTTACACTCTTTGTTACAGAACGCGAAGGTACTGCCTTGTCAGTACTCACTCAGGAACAAGCAGGATCACACAAACCATGTGCTTATTTCTCTAGTACATTAGATCCAGTAGCTCAGGCTCTTCCTGCGTGCCTGAAATCAGTGGCAGCAACAGCTTTAGCAATCAGACAAAGCGATGCCCTAGTGTTAGGACATCAATTGACAGTACAAGTACCACACGCAGTAGAGGTTCTCTTGAACCGCACACAAACACAACACTTGACTATAGCAAGACTCACCGGTTATGAATTAACATTGTTTCAGCCACATATAGAAATCAGACGTTGTAATACGTTAAATCCTGCCACACTTTTGCCCGTAAATGGAACAGATCCATTAGCACATGATTGTATTGAAGTCATTACTATCACGACGAAACCCAGACAAGACTTGACAGACATCCCTTTATCAGATCCAGACCTGACATTGTATGTAGATGGTTCATGTATGAGAACAAGTACAGGAGAGTTAGTGGCCGCTTACGCAGTCACAACAGACACTGAAGTCATTGAAACAAATTGTATTAACACTTTGTCAGCTCAAGCAGCAGAGCTCATCGCTCTGACACAAGCCTGTATTCAAGCCAAAAATAAGAAAGTCAACATATACACAGATTCACGTTATGCATTCGGAGTCGTCCATGACTTCGGCGTACTGTGGCGAGAGAGAGGTTATTTAACTTCTCACGGTGCCCACATCCAACACGGACCCCTCATTCAAGCCCTATTAGACGCGATTCATCTACCTATTGCAATATCGATTATGAAATGCAAAGCCCATACAAAAGTTACCGATATCATTTCTCAGGGTAATGACCTAGCTGACAGAACAGCTAAACAGACTGCTCAGAATCAGACCCATACAACTGACACGACAAAGACAATAGTTCCGACACCAACACATTGCATGACAGTTAAGGATCCCGCCCTTGATGTAATTGACATACAGACACATGCTACACCAGAAGAAATAAAGAAATGGACTGAATTAGGAGGGATCCAAACGGATCAAGGATGGATGACGAAGGAAAAATCTATATGGTTTCTTCCCGACTCCATGGTTCAAGTCATCATTAACACAATACATAATCCAGCGCACCTAGGAGAAAAAGCTATGCTAGACAGTATTCAACACATTTGGTTCAACAAACACTTGCGAGCAGCAGCCAAACAGAAAGTACGTACCTGTATGATATGTTGTCAGTTTAATCCAGGTAAAAGCATCCCCGTAGAGCAGGGTGGATTTCAACCTCCCGATCATGCTTTTGAAGTCCTCCAGATGGATTATATCCAGATGGAACGATGTCGAGGATTCAAATATGTTCTCGTAGTTGTCTGTGCTCTTTCCCGTTGGACAGAAGCCTACCCGGTTTCAGATTACACTGCCCCGACTACTGCCAAACAGCTAGTTCGAGAATTCTTTCCACGATTCGGTTTACCACGTGTCGTGTACTCAGATAACGGCCAGCCATTCTCATCTGAACTAATGAAACACGTTTCACTTCTGTTAGGTTACCAATGGAAATTCCACTGTGTTCGACATCCCGAGGCAGCAGGTCTTGTGGAACGTCATAATCGAACTCTGAAAATTAGATTGTCCAAAATATGTAGAGAAAAAGGTGTCGATTGGATAGTAGCCTTACCAGTTGCGCTCTTTTATATGAGAATGGTAGCACATTCTCGAACAGGGCTATCCCCGTACGAGGTGATCTTCGGTAGACCACCAAATATGTGGGGGACGCCTATACCTCGCAAAATCACTGATGTTGACTGTAATATGCTGACAGATTACCTGGCTTCCTTGATGTCTGCACTACAATCTTGTCGTTCACAGGTAGCTGCAGCTTTTCCCGATAACACTGAGGTGAAGCCCCATGACGTGGTTCCAGGTGATCTGGTTCTTGTGAGGAACTTCGACCGGAAGACCCAGTTGGAGCCCAGGTGGAAATCGCCCAAACTCGTCTTGCTGACAACAAGGACAGCCGTGAAGGTTGAGGGACGTAAAGGGTGGTTACACTCGAGTCATATCAAGAAATTTTATGGACTACCGTCCGATGTGAACACTCAGCCCTGCATTCCCTCACAGACAGACTCAAAGCTCCCCTTGGTTGAACAGACAAAAAATGAACTCTATAAACTGAAACTAAGGTCTAGCAAGTCAGACAATTTGATTGTTTAAGTCCTCTCCAAGGTGAATCGGTTGAATTTGTCTCTGACATGTATCCTCTAGACCGAAATAGAGAGAGAAATAGACAGATAAAGCTTAAAAAACATGCGTACTGTAAATCGCTTCGTAGTCACTGCACAGTTACATTATTAATTTTGTTTTTTCTAAGTCTTTTGATCATCATTTCTAGTGTATTGTTACATATGTATTACCCTATTTCTAAGCATGCTTACAATGTTACCGCAGAACATTCTTTTAGCGAATTACCTCCGCATGAGTTGTCTTATAGATTTGCGCTGCGCAACAACACTTTCATTAGTATGTTACATCATTCCCATCAGACCAGCAATGCTACAAATTGTTGGATATGTGGCCGACTCCCTCCCTATCAGAACTATAAGGGAGTTTTGCCCCTCTTTCCGTATCCGTTCACACACAATGGCTCCTGTGGAGCATGGTTTAGTTTGATTAATTCCCTAGATTCAAATCCCGTAGTTTATCAAGACAACTGGGTATGGGGAAACCTGAACCTAGTTTTGCTTAAAGTCTGCTACCCTAACAAGGAGGGACTTCCCAAAAGAACAGGAACTGATCTAGAAAATGAAGTATATGGATTAGGTAATTTTACACTTAACCTCCTGATTCTGAATGTTGAATCCGAAGCTACGCCAATCTTATCCGTTATGTCAGTATTCCCAGTTAAAGGGGAATTATGTGTAAGAAAGAATGGTTCCATACACATGGGCCATAGTAAATGCACCACTGTAATAAAATTCAGTGATCAAGGCAAGTCTACATTTAGAGCTTCCCGTCATTCCTACTTCATATGTGGCCAGACCGCATATATACGTCTACCTTTAGATTGGGATGGTACCTGTTACATAGCATTCCTTCTGCCACCTGTTTTCCTAGCCCCTCCTGATTATCACAGAAATACCCATTTAGTACACAATAGACAGCAGAGAGATCTCCCGATTGTCGATTACACTGAAACGGCATGGGAACAATACACAGATTTCAATAAAGGTTTCTTTCCCTATATAGGTACAGTCACTAATAGTAAGCTGATACGTAGATTAACTAGAACCCTTGAAGCAGTAGTGAACGAGACTACTTCCGCCTTAGGAAATTTAACAGAAGAGCAGTCTGCGATGCGGATTGTTGTGCTTCAAAATCGTCTTGTCCTTGACGTCATCCTGGCCGATAGGGGCGGAGCTTGTAGGGTCATCGGATCAAGTTGCTGTGTTTTCATACCAGAAAACTCGCCGTCAGTATATAAAGCCATAACTCGCCTTCATAAGATTATAAGCCAGATACACCAGAGTCCAGGCACCTGGACTTGGTCCGGTTGGTTCTGGAGCGTGTTGTCAGCCTGGGGATGGAGGATCCTATCCTTCCTAGGTATTGGCTTTCTCATACTATTCAGTTGCTGCTTATGTCTACAATGTGGGCCAGCGATTTGTGGTCTGTGTGCCACATCGTGTATCCCGCATCCAAGTTTTCGTTCAAGATCCCGGAAGAAGAAAGAAGAACAAATGATGCTATATGACCAGATCGATGGATTGATGAAGATCGATATCTCCTGAGGGTCCGTAGGGGACAAGGAGGGAATGAGGAAATATGAATTTTGTGATCAGTTATGTCCCCTATCGTAGACCCCAACGGCTCCATGTGCATGTTACAAGTACATGTATGTTCCCTCCAGTTCCAGTTATGAAGACGCAAATACATGTGCGTCCACCGTCAACATGTCCTCTTTCAGATCCGCCATGAATGGGTCAGATATTCCATTCCTAAGTATGAAAGGCCACCGACTTTATGTGGTTCACTTTCCACATTTTACAGATTCAGGTGAGTAGGCCCTGAATTCTGCCATCAAGCCTTTTCCTGCCTTCTGCCTCTGAAAGCTCCAGTCCGAACCTGCATCTGTATCCATGAACTTTGTCCTACTCCCTGCGCGGCTAACGGTGCCTGATCCAGCCTGTTGCCTGCCAAAAACTGTATTTCACCTTCAAGATTATCTGCTCCGCTCCTCATCCGATGCATTCCTGTCTAGTAGTTTAGGTAAACATTCTTCCAGCTACCGTGCAAAGGGCCAGGCCTCACTGTCCTCATGCAAGTAATTCATAGCCCCTGTTACCATGGAAGATTCCTGCCCCCTCGCATCTCATGTAGACATTTAGACGCTTGTACACACACTAACAGTCAGTATAGAATAGATTCCGTCCGAGAGACCTTTCCTTTTGGATAATACAGTTCTTTAAACATAAGATATTAGATATGATTTGGGATTAGGTTGACATGACCCCTCAGACTTCTGTCTCCACATGTAGAGCTAAATGTCAAGTCTCCTTCACCCTCTAGTTGCACGTCAATCACACGTCATGCGGCTGCGCGTGCATCTCTGCCAAGTATTTCTGCTGACATTGCAGGATTCTCTTATGGATCCACCCACTTGTGACATCATGTTTAATGACGTATTTAGTTACGCCTATGTTTACGCCTTTTTTCATTACGTATGTGTATCATTATCTGTATTATCAGCTGTTACGCCTCTTGCATCTGTCTTAATGTAATACTTTTCATATAAATATCATTACTTGTCAATAATGTATTGCCTTCCCTTCCTGAACCTTCGTGGTGATGGAATTTGAAGCCTACAGTTCGAACTGTAATTCCTTTATAGAGGAATAAAGCCTTTTAGAACCTCTAATACCACGGATTCTGCCTCTTATATTTACTGAGTTATTCTTACTAGACTTTACCACATAAAAAATAGTACCGGTAATGAAATATTTACCACATACCAACCCCAAATTCATGCCAAAGGTGGTATCGCAGTTCCACATGAATCAAACCATTGAACTGCCCGTTTTCTTCCAAAACCCACAAACTGTCGCAGAAAGGGCACTCCATACACTAGATGTCAAAAGGGCCCTCATGTATTATATCGACAGGACCAAACCCTTTAGGAAAACACAACAACTTTTCGTTGCCTTTGCCCCACACCACAAAGGTAACGCTATCTCCAAAGCAGGAATAGCCAGATGGATCGTTAAATGTATTCAAATTTGCTATCAAAAGGCTAAACGCACTTTAACGATTCCCCCACGAGCCCACTCAACACGTAAGTTAGGGGCCTCCATGGCTTTCCTAGGAAACATTCCTTTGCATGACATATGTAGAGCAGCCACCTGGTCCACTACACATACATTTACCAAACACTATTGTGTAGATGTGCAATCAAAACAGCAGGCAGCTGTAGGACAGGCTGTTCTCAAAACTCTTTTTCAGACCGCTGCAGCTGGCACTGGTAGCCGCCGCTAATAAGAGGGCACTGCTATATATTCTATGCACAGATATGAATTCAGCAGCCCACATGCCTCGAACTGAATATGCTACTTACCAGTATGCATCTGTTCTTGGCATGTAGGGCTGCTGACATTCATATCGCCCTCCCTCCTCCCCGGCGCCTGTAGCAGCTGCAGCTCTCAGAATTACTGTAAGCATGGTCATCACTTTCTATATCTACTCCATCACTGCCACAATGGCGAAAAAAAATCTGAGGATGGAGAGGATGCCCATGCGCACTGTAGTCCAGGGTAGGAGTCACCTATCCCAGGATACTTCGAAGACTCTTCCAGGACAACAACGTGCAAACATCCGGACCCAACACTAGGCGGCGATCTATGCACAGATATGAATGTCAGCAGCCCTACATGCCAAGAACAGATGCATACTGGTAAGTAGCATATTCATTCTGTCGCCTGCAGGGAGAGGGGTCTATAATTAGACATATCAAGGCAGTCCCATCCCGGCTTGGGCAGCAAGGTAACCAAAGCTTGCATGGTGGATTGAGGTACATGGCCGGCTTCTAGGGCGGTCCTATATACTGTTTCTAATATGGGTACCAGTGTATCCGAGTATGTGTGATAGAATTCGATAGGCAACCCATCAATCCCGGGTGTTTTATTACGATTCAGCCCGATCGCAGTTCGAATTTCTTGTTGCGTAATAGGGCCGTTTAGTTCTTTCTTGGGAGTACAGGGAAAGTAAGATCCTGCACAAATTCTGCGATAGAGGTGCCCTCCACTATTGCGGGTGCAGCATAGAGGGTGCTAAAATGGGTGTAAAAGGCTAGATTTATTTCCTGTTGTGTGTGGGCTATATAACCATCCGGTGTGCGAATTTGGGTTATGGTCGGTAGGGGTGGGCGGAATTTGCGGAATTAACCTTCGCAAATTATCGCGAGAATGTTTAAAATTATCGCAAACAAGCAGAAATATCGCGAAGATGCGGAAGTTTTTTCCGGCATGTTCGCGAGATTTTCTGCATGGTTGCGGGTCGCCAACTTACCCATGTGGTTGCTTGCGGGCGCGGCCATCTTGTTTTGAGTTGTTCTCGCGGTGCATGATCGCGAGAAGAAAGACGTGATCGCGCGACGCATGACGTCACTGCGGGCGCGAACTGTCGCGAGACAGCGCAAATGGCTAAAAACAATACAACATCTCATGGAGAACGCGACCGGATCAAGAAAACTTGTCGGCGAACGCAGGGATTCAGGTAAGGCGATCGCGCGCGCGCAAGAATGTATCATTTTACAGCGCGAGCAAGAAACAAATTATCGCCAAGCTGCGGAAACCGGAATTTTTGACATTTTCGCGCTCTCCGCGGAACGCAAAAATGTCAAATTATCGCAATTTCCGCGAACGGAACGAAATTTTTGCCCAGGCCTAATGGTCGGTGGAACTGGCCTATCATGCACTAGGCGGGCTAATAATGTACCAGTCCTATCCGCTTCTGAGTGTTTTTGCTGCATGTATGCTCTGTGATCAATAATCCGAAGGGATTCTAATATCTCCACATGGTCAATACGGGCATTCTGTAGTGCTCCACTTTTATTTGGGTCCGTTACTGCTTCCTGTTCTAGTGTGGTCATTTGTTGCTCAACTCTGAGTAAGTGTTGATGCGTCTCCTGCCGGGCCCCCACTATCTGCCCTATTGATGCTCCTCGTACTACTACCTTTAATACATCCCATTCTATTAAGTTAGATGAGCCTGTGTTCCAATTTTTTCCTAAGTAATTCGTTATGGTAGTGGAGAATGATGTCCTAAACGGGGCATCTTCTAGTAATTGTGGGAGTAGTTTACAGGTGGGTACCGGGGTTGGCACCTTTCCCCAGGTGAGTGTGAGCTCTAGGAGATTGTGGTCCGAGAAGGTTTTAGGTAGACTGCCAGACCTGAGTGATGATGGAAGAGGAGCAGAAGAATCTATCGATCCTGGTATGGAGACTATGTACAGGGGAATAAAAGGAGTACTCTTTATGTGTAGGGTGTATGTGTCGCCAAGCATCAGAAAGCGCCCAACCATCTGCCCAGGCATTGAGTATGTCGGCAAGCCTACGGGCATTCGTACCATGAAGGGGAGGGTTGGATCTATCAATGTTCGTGTCGAGAACGGCGTTCCAATCACCTCCCAACACCCACGGGATACCGTCCCAATCGGCTAGCGCCGTGCTTAATCGGTGGAGGAATTGGTCCTGATCAAAATTAGGGGCGTAGATACTGCCCAGAATCACTAATGAGCCATCTAGTGTGCCCTTCAGCAGGATGTATCGTCCCTGCTCGTCAATTCGGCGTTCCAATTCAGTAAATGGGACCCCGTGGCGTAACAATATGGTCGTACCCCTAGCAAATACCCAATAGTAGAGTAGATCTGCCCTCGCCATTTTTTGCGTGTTTTTTGCGTTTCTGCCTCAGTTAGATGGGATTCCTGCAAAAAGACTATGTGGGCATTGCGCCTGAGGAGATAGGTGTGTATACGGTGCCTCTTCTGAATCACTCCCATCCCCCGTACATTCCACATTAGTAGGTTATAAGACCCTAAGATGGTAGAGATTCTAGGCATACAATAACAAGTTGGGTAGACCTCCATAGTAAATGGAGCCTATAGACTGTGATCGACCAGGAGCCCTCTCCCCTCTATCACTAACAAAACATGGCACAGTGCTTGAACTATGCTGGGCCCAACAACGATTTGTCACAATCATAAAATAGATAACGGTGCGTATGCTCACAGTGGGGTCACTGCCACCGACCATGATCATGTCCGTATTGAGGTCAGAGCCCTGGCGGCTTCACGGAACCCAGGGGGGGGGGTGTATTACTGAACATGTCCAAGACATCCTTACCGCTTAAGTGATCTAGTATAGGCGGTGGTTGGCAGTTCGGCACAGTAATAATAAGTCCGCTGGGGCACAAAGGCTGTCTGTCGGCAGAAATACATTAGGTAACCAACAACCAACACATAGTACATAAGCATACAAATGGACACAGAGCTCTTGACATTAATGTTCAATACATATAAAAGGATACAACAATGATCACTGGAAGCTGGGGTCCGCAGACGCCGCGCAAGAGTCCAAAGTACTGCGGTTCCTGTGTTGTTCTGGAATCGTTGCGTGGTCGTTCCATGTTTCAGGTGTTAAGTATGTCATCTGCTGCTCGGGGTGTGATAGTAGGGAACAAATTAATGCTATGTTCTGAGTCTGAGTTTATGGTGCTATCCTCAGAATCAGTGTGGATCCTGGTGGAGTCCTCTTGAAATGTCTCAGTCACGGCAAGAACCCCCTCCTGGTCGAGTCGTCGTTGTTGTTCGCGCGATGGCCCTGTGCCACCCCTATTCTGAGTGGATTTCTGCACCCGCTGGGGACCCGATCTGCGTAGTCTGCCGGAGCCCTGCGAAGAGTTGTCCGAACGCCGCTCTGGCTTGAGCCAAGGCCCAGGACCTCAAGCCATTCCTTGGCGTCCGCCGGGCTTTCAAAGAAGTGGGTTTTCTTGTCATATATGACTTTGTCTAGCTGGGTATAAGAGGGCGTATTTGAGTTGCGCTTTCTGGAGTCTATTTTTCACCGCCTGATATGATGATCTTTGCCTTTGTACCATGACGGTGTAGTCTGGGTACAACGAAATGCGATGGCTCTCGTATTGAATCAGTGCCTTTTCCCTTGCCTTTTGGAGCAGTAAGTCGCGGTCCCTGTAGTTCAGGATTTTAACTATTAGGGGGCGAGGTGGTGCTCCGGGTTTGGGTGCCCCGGTTGGTATTCTGTGGGCCTGCTCAACACAGCAGTAAGGAGACAGTCCTTCAAGTGCAACATTGTCCCTGAACCAGGCTTCCATGAACTCCGCAGCCTTGGTACCCTCACTGCGCTCCGGCAGACCAATTACGCGGATATTATTGCGTCTGTTCCTGCCTTCTGCGTCCTCCACCCGGTCCAGGAGGCCAGTCACCTGTTGCTGTAGCTGGTGTAGGGTTGTGGTATCGAGGGCTCGTCCGTGTTCTTTAACGGAATCCGCCAGTTTTCCGTGGTCCGCCCTGAGTAGGGTAAGGCCTGAGGTAAGTGATCCGATCTGCAATTCGAGTGCCGCCCTGTAGTCTGTTGGCCTAACGGCTAGGGCGCTCGACCTCGGACCTGGGGAACTGGGTTCGAGTCTCAGTAATGACGCTAAACATCCTGTGATTCTGGGCAAATCACTTAATTTCGCTGTGCCTAACAAAAAATGAATGTGTGTCCTCATGTAACGTACCGTAACTGGTGCTTTGTAAAGCGCTCTTATACCTGATTGGATTCGGGTCAAGTTCGCTCTATATAAAAACTCTGCAAAAAAACTTTTTAAAAAAGTCACGGATTTCTTTCAGGATTAAATCCAGCTTATCGGGTGTGTCCTCAATAGTTTCCAGGGACTTCTGGTGTCCATCCGTGGTTTTTGCTCTGACTCTGCCCTTGCTGTCTTTCAACCTCGGTGCAGTGTAGTAGGCTCCAGTCACTCAGGGTAGGCGGACAGGACAATAGATGGAGGAGGAGGGCCTACCTCGTGCTGCAGCGCTCTAGTCCTGTAGTAGGACTTCAATAATGAAATCTCCTTATGTAGTAAGGATACTCGCCGTAGTGACAGCTCTCGGGAGCTCACTTGGGTGTCACCTCAGGGAGCCGTGCCCATATTGCACCGTCGGGACCACACGGCCAGCAGGGGACCAGGTAGCAGAGGAGGTCCCACAGGAAAATCAGCATAAGCGTCCTTCCACTGAGCATCGAGTAGGGTGTGTTACACAGGAGATCGTACTGCGCATAGCAAGTCAGGGTAGGCCAGCGCCGACCGTAGGGGGTGTACGGGTCATGTATATTCCATCAGAGCCAAGGGGGAGAAAGCAGGTATGCTAGGCTGACTAACTACAAGGGGCTATGACTCCTTATTCAAGCGTAGAGTCTAGTGGTGGTTAGGGTAGCGCAGCCGGGTCGCTCCAGGCAGTCCTAAGGCGTGGTATAAGCAACAGCGCGGAGCCCGGCCTGCCGCGAGGCGATGCGGGGAAAGAAGGTCAGCTGCTCCCGGCCCCGCGTAGCGGAGTAGTCTCAGGTGGTCAGGGGGCAATAGCGTTGATGAATCCCCGTCCCGCCCCGGCTGCAGAAGTTCTAATTTCGTGGCTCCAGTGCCACGCCGGGCCCCAGAGCGCGAGGGGGGGGCCAGCAATGTCAAAACGGAGGGCCAAGGAAGCCCGCAATGCGGGCGCAACAACTCACTACACCGCCTGCACCTGATCCAGTCCGCCACCCCCAGGGAGTCCTCGCCGCCTCCACGTTCCACCAGGAGAGAATCCAGCATCGCACGGCTCACAGCAGACACCTCCCGATTACCACTGCGCGGCTCGCCGGTCTGTCCGCCACACACCAGGGTCTCCGTGCGGCCGTCGCCGCCCCCAGCACTCCAGTCCGGACCCAGCACCGCCAAGCAGGCCGGGCAGCGGGTCCGATGGCGGATCTCACCAGGGGACGTCATGCCCACGAAGGACGCAGACTCGCGGCGTGTAGGGCCGCTCACGTGACTCACAAGCTTGCGGCCTCCGCCTGATCTCAGCGGCGGGTAGGCCCGTCCCCAGCGCCTCGCAGAAACACAGCTCCAGAGGTCCGAAAGGGTAGCAGCCCATTCAGGGGACCACAGCGCACAGGTATCTGCGTCCTTGGTCGCCAACAGACCGAGGATAGCTGTACAGGAGAATTAAGTTCCCCCGAGGGTCCGGAGCTCTACCAAGACCCGACCGCCATCTTAGGCAGCTAGCCACGCCCCCAAGATATACATATATTTAATACGTTTTTGGGAGGTTATTTAAACCCCTATCGGTCCATGTTATGAAGTTTATCTTATATAGAATGCAGAGAACCTAATACCATGTTTATATAGTTTGCTGATAACATGCTGTCTTCAATGGCAGTGTTTGCCAAGTTCTGATATGTGCAAACCCTGAGCAATATGTCGACTAAATGAGATTTGTGACTGAGAAAATTATATTCCCTCATAACCCACATAAAAACCTTCCGCCCACACTGACAGGACAGCATCAACTTGTCAGTGAATGAGTCAGCCCTCTCTGCCTTAGTACTGCTATTACCAAGAACATTTATAACATGCTCAAGGCCAACCATAGAAAACCTCAATAATATTAATGAAGGGATATTACTCATTGGAGCCAACCAGAGGCCCAGCAAAGTCCCTCTGCGAGTGCAGAGGTGGCCAGGGTATTTCTACGCTGGCACATGTCATCATCTGTATTTCCTCATCAAACCAACAAGGCTTAAGAAATGCGATAGTAGCATTATTTCCCCAAGAAGGTCTATGCCGTCCCATAAACGGTTAATAAAGCATGATGCTCTCCAAGATACAAATTTCAATTTCAATCAGTGTCACTTTGTGATGCTGCGTCAGCCTTGTACTGTGTCATTGATGATGAGCCACCAGCTCAAGCAATGCTTTTCACAAAGGCAGATGCTATTTTCTGCATTACAAAGACCTTCTGTTTACCTTTGTAGTCAATTCGCAATTATGTCGTGTTGGAAAGTGGATTATTGGTAGGGGCAAATGAAGGACTGCCACTGGCAATAAGGCCACTAACACAGTATAGGGCTCAAACTAGGTCTTAGAAAATTATGCCTATGCTCAGCCCTTGGTAACGTGGCTGCTAGCAGGCAGGCTTAACTTCAAAGACAGGTATGTAAAACATTTCAAAACACCAATTCAGTAAATAATTGACACAACACAAAATATAAATCCAACACCAATTTATAAAAATAGGAAATATTTTTATCTTTTAAATGACACCAAAACTAAAATAGTCCACTTTTGGGAACCAGAGATATTAATTTTTAAAGATTAGTCACTGTCTAGTGCTTAGAAACCAACCGTGCCCCTTTTAGTCATTTTGTTTGCTCTGAGAGGGACACATTCACCTTTAGCAATTGTTCTGGAGGATTTCTCACCACTGTTGTGCAGCCTTCTCCAGCAGGCTGGGTCCAGTAAGAACTCCTTCCTGAAGTTCTTCTTGCGGGTCCCAAAGTATCCAACACCGAATCCATGGTTCTGGAATCTCCAAGAGGGTCCTTGAAAGTGTGAAACTTCAGTTCCCGCAATCCACTTGAACAAAACCCTTACAAATCCACTGGTAGTACTCCAGACTGGGGTTCTTTATTGGGATGTCCAGGTGCGCTCTTTTAACCTGTAGCTTGCAGGGAGTCCTTTTGAAGTAGGTTTGATTCACAGGGCTATAGTTTCAAATGGTGCAAAAAGGCGCAATCTCAGAGCCCTGGCCTTTAAAAATGCACATCAAAATCTTCAGCGCTGACCCTTCTGATTCTCTTAAGTTTCAAGCAACAGATCGGAAGGGCTCTGCCCCTCTCAGATACTTATTCCAAGTTCTCTGGGCCAAGCAGGAGGTCACTCCTGACCAATGGGAGCAGGGTAACTCCCCAAGGGTATGACCACATCTTGTAGAGTGTGGCATTATTTTGTCCCAGAGTGCACCAAATCCTCCAAATTCATAATGGCAGATTTTCCAGCAGGGTGTTAAGAGCTGGCTAAACACACCCCCAGGATGGCTAATTTCCATAGACTCTCCCCCTTGTATCTGCTCATTCCTTCCTTAATCCTAGCTCTGGCTTGGGGGTCAAAAGAGTAGAGTGGTAACTGACACTAGGACTTCCCCTTTCCTTTGAAGACCATGGTTTACTACTACCCCCACCCCCCCCCCCCCCACCCCCTGCTGTGGCATTCCTGTGTAGCAGCACACTGCTCTCCCAGCAGAGCTGGTTAACCCTAGTGGCTCTTTATCACCTCTTTAAAGCAACCAGGCTCACCCACTTAATTCTGACCAATCAGGACAGACCACTGGAAGGCTGAATCTGGACCTACAAACAAGAACGTCTTATAACTTCTTGTCTGTACATTTTAGGAGAAATTCAACAATATCATGTTGTTGGATTTATCACTACCATTCTGGGAAGTCTTTGAATGGAAGTTCTATCATTCTCCTATCAAGAGTTATTAGTTAATAACCTCTTGCCATGTTAACCTGTGTGGCAAGGGATTTGCAATGGGCAAAATGACTCTAGCCATTTTTCTAGCACCAGGCCTTATAAAAACATATTTTACAAGTACTCCGCCTATATCTACAGGACCCCCACCCCATGGAACAATTAGGGGAGACTTTAGGGGTTCTGAATCTGTAGAATTATTGCAGATTCTCCCTCCACAGTACTCCTAGCATCAAAGTCTAATTTGGGCAGCACTTTATCACAATGTGGGGAGTGAAATGTGAAATTTCACGTAACCCAGGGCATATAAAACTCATTTTATAAGGGTCCACCTTATAAATACCTGACCCCACCCCTGAGACACATAGGGGAGACCCTGGGGGTTCCTAATATGCCAAAACATTGTAGGTTATTCATTTTTAAGTGCCCTAAACACAAAAGGCGATTTTGGGCACAATTTACTTTTTAAAAGCAGTCCTGCCAAACAGAACAACTTTTAAAAATACCTCAGGCTTCAGCAGTGCACCCATGCAAGTGCAGAAAGGTCTGCTGGCCTCTAAACTGCCATGCCCCATTTATACTAGGGACTGATAGGTCGTTTCAATTCCCCTGCCCTAATATGTACTAGGGCCCTATGGGGTAGGTTATGCCAATCACAGGGGTAGCCCATACCATAGTGTACCCTAGTGTATGTAGGTGTTTTCACTGTATTCTAAATGTGTCTCAGCATAGCACTGACCCTGGGCCTGGTTCGGCAGAGCCCAGGGTCAGTCAGTCAGTCAGTCAGTTACCACCAGTACCAGACAGCAAAAAGTTGTGGGGTGCCCACGCCACAGGATGACTTTGCAACACGCCGAAAAAAACATGACATAGGAAACACTGTTTTTAACGTTGTTTTTTCATGGGTAGATATTTTCTCCTGGCCGACTGTACAGCAAGCATGAAGTCAGGAAAAAAATGAGACAATATATCATTGGTAGTTCAGATGCTGCTTCTCTTGTGCCAGGTGCAGCACTGAGTCCCTGCCTCGATAATTTAATAGCGTGCCGGTGCCCTACGAGTAGGATTCGGCGACAGGGCTTGGTGTGCATATTCCACCACCAGAAGGTGTGACCAGCTGTCCACACTGAATATGTTTTGTAAGCATGCTCGCCACAGATAGCTCCATCGTCCTAGTCATCACCAATTCAGGGATGCCGAGTGTGCGCAGGTTATTCTGTCAAGATCTTGCTTCGAGATCTTCATTTTTCACCTTTAGCATCACAAGCACCTTGTCCATATTAAAGAGTCTGTTCGTCTTCTATTTAACATCATCTTCTAAGTCTGCTATTTGCTGTTCTGCCTCATTTAGTCTCCCTGAGTGTTTATTCATCTTGCTAGCCATTGTCATTGCTTTGGATTGGCCAAGGAAGGCTGACTATCTGCACTTCTCCCTGTGTGATCCCTGTTCCATCTGCCATCCAGGGCGGACATTCTCTCCTAGTATGGGGGGATGGTGCTGAAACCCTGGGATATTTGAGCTCCTTCCAGAGGTAGTGGATGTTATCGTCTGATAGAACATCTAGCTGTAGATTCCTTACCTTTGAACTTCAAGGTGTCAGGCTGGAATCTAAAGATTTTTGATAGCAGTACCCCAGCACGCTGAAGGGCGTCATCGGTCGACACCACATGACGTCGTAGACATCGGGTACGTCGTTATGACGTCCGCGTCGTCTATATAGGCGCATCCCTGGCGTGCTGATAACAATTCTTCTCTATCCATGCCAGCCAGCACAGATGCATCGAAAAGAGCTACCCTGTCACTTTTTTATAGACTTTTTGACTTTTAGTTGAGTCCTTTTGGTGTGTAGGCATGTCCAGTAAGAAGACTGTGGGCTTCAAGCCGTGCGGCGCCAGTCACCGCGCCATGTTAGTTACGGACCCCCACCTGGTGTGCCTTTGGAGTCTGGAGCGCGACCATGACACAAAGTCGTGCTCCGACTCCTGGGCAATGGCGCTGAAAGCTTTAAGGGAGCAGTGCCTCAAGCTGATTGTGGCCCAGCATCTGGCGCCACGGATATCGCCCTGTCAATTTCGCTCCCGGTCAAGAGGACGGTCTAAGCACCTCTCAGAGGGGTCGAAGGCTTCTTCCTCCCAATCGAAGTCGTCGAGGTCGGGTAAGAAGCATCACAAGAAGGCAAAACATGCACTGCTTTTTTAGGAAGGATCGAGAATACGTAACAACTTGGAAAGAACAGGGACATATCAAAGCCCACGTGTTGCTGTCCGAATCTCTTAAGAGTACACACTGCTGCCAGAAGACTGAAATTGTAAAAAGAACAACAAATCTTTAGAGCTCGTAGTTTACTTTGCTAAGCCTTGAAAAAGTTTCATTGGAAACGAAACACGTGTCGGCTGCCGGTCCATCGCCGAAATGAAAAGGTTATACCAAGCTTACCAACTTTGAAACATATATTGTTTGTCTTCAACTATAGCATCGCAATATATTTGAATGATATGTATAGTACACTGAACGAAAAGTAATGTGTGATGCATACTTGTTAAACATGATAAAAAAATTGTTATGCACAACTTAAAATTGAACTAAATTGAGTGCCGAGGTTTATCTTCAGTTTTTTATACTTTCACTTGGTTTTCAACCACAATGAACTACACCTTGGGTAGTAGGGTGTAATCTATAACCTTGAGGGGCACCAATACTATACATTGTCAATTAATGCACATATGGATTGATGTGCTCCCAATTAAACCACTACTACCGTTTGTAAATACTGTCATGCTTTGACATTACCATGGCCGTCACACAATAAGATGGAGGAGTCTCGTCGTTCGAGGGCCCACTCGAGTGTGCAGGTGCCTGGGTCCGCTCCACACTTGCCTCCCTTTCCAGGACCAGGAGTGTCCCCTGCCCAAATAAAAGAATTCTATGATGCCGTATGTGCCATATTTGGCGGCCTGTTCCTGGCAGCGTGCTTTTGAGCCCAGCAGGATCAGTAGGAGACCCAGTGGGTTCCGCGCCATGGGCTCCTCTTTGATCCGTTCCTGGATTGGGACCGGCGCCGCTCACACCACTCTGACCTTCCCCGGCGCCGCATCTGACGTTGAGACTCAGTGTTACACGAAGCCGTCTGAGCATCCACCGACGCTAAGACCGATGCCGACCTAGTCTTTCGGCTCCATGCTGTGCAATCTGCTTTATTCTTCTGGGCTAGGGATGAATGGTGATGATGATGATTGGTAAGGGTAGCTGGATCCCTATCCCTTAGAAATTCTGCCTTCAAATGAGGAACCAGACTGGTATGTGGACCTGGGTGATGCCAGCAGCTTGGACAACTCCCCAGAGCCTGGCATGTTGTCTCCTATTAACTTAGCTACGGAGGAAGGGGATTCTTTTGGAATGGTGGTGAGTAGGGTTGCAGAGGTCTTGCTTCCTATGGTGGCAATGGGCCCAAGCCCAGCACAGGGGCTCCTGTGAATGGAACTATTGCCCGCTGCCACCGCCCTGCACTGGGCGTCCCAGCTTTCCTATCCGCCTATCCCACCTCACAGAGCTCGGTGGTCCAAGCCTCTACTTCTGGTGGTGCATTCCCTTCTGCACCCCCAGACAGGGAATCCAAAAGGCTAGACAGCTTTGGTAAGAAGATCTTTTCTTCCACCAGCCTAGCATTGCTGTCAGTAAACACTGCATGTGTCTTGGGCCGTTATTCCCATCTGCTATGGGATACGGTTGTGCAGGTGCTGCCACGAGTCTCGGAGGAGGACCGGGCTCTCCTCTCCCAAGCTGTTGTGGGCGTGAGAGATGCAGCAAAGTTTGCCTTACGATATGGCTTAGACATGACAGACTCACTGGGCACAGCCACTGCATTGACAGTGGCTGTTAGGCGCCTCTCCTGGCTGAGGACGTCTGCCTTTTGAGGGGAGGTTGAAGCTAACCTTATGGACGTGCCCTTTGATGGCTCTCGTTTCTTCGGAGACAAGGAAGACGCACCACTTGAGCGCTTCAAGGACTCACGGGCTACGTCGAAGTCCTTGGGCCTGTCCTTGTCATTCCGGCCTGTGTCTGCTTTTCGTCCCTTTCGTAGCTACCCGTGGGGCTTTCAACCGCGCCAACCCTACCCCATCTAGAGAACTCCGCTAGTTCAGTAACCTCTGCACGGCCGTGGACACGGTCCACCCCGACCTCACGGTTTGGGAGGCCAGAAGTCAGGTCAAGCCACAAACCCCTCCACCACTGCAAAACCTTCCCAGTCCGATCTTCCTGGATCATGGCTGTCCAGTTGGTGGCAGGATACGCCATCACCTTCACCACTGGCAAGATATCACTTTGTACAGGTGGTTGCTGCAAACAGTCTGAAGGGGCTACTCCCTCCCCTTCGAGACTACCCCTCCCTCCATGCCTCCAACTTACGATCGGCTGACCAAAGATCACCTTGCCGTACTCGGCGACGAATGCAAGACTCTCTTGGCCAAGGGAGCTGTGGAGAGTGTTCCTTGGCCAGAAATAGGCTGTGGTTGATATTCCCACTATTATCTTGTTCCAAAAAAGGATGGAGGCCTTCATCCTATCCTCGACCTCAGAGCTCTCAGCTACTTCCTCAAAAAGGAGAAGTTCAGGATGCTCACCCATGTTCAGGTCCTTTCTGCCCTGGACCCGGTAGACTGGATGGTAGCGTTGGACTTGCAGGAGGCCTGTTTCCACATTTCCGTCCTGCCTGCCCATTCCCGCTACCTGCAGTTTACAGTGGGCCATGAGCACTTTCAGTTTACCATGCTCCTCTTCAGTCTCACCAGTGCCCCCCGGGTGTTCACCAAGGTGATGGCGGTAGTCGCAGACCGTCTGCGGAGATCAGAGTTTCCAGTCTTCCCCTATTTCGATGACTGTTTGTTGAAGGCAGGCTCATCCCAAGCAGTATCTCCCACTGTTAAGTTTCATATAGGTACCCAAATATAGGCACAGGTAGTCACCTAAACTTTCACCTATATTATCCCCTATCATTACACTACATAATGGTTCTTGGGACTGACCTTTTACCTATATACTGTTCTGCTTGCAGGGCGTAGGGTTTTCCTGGAAGCTAGCCTCATCCATTATGCATGAGGATTCTTGGAAACTCAGCAGGACTACCATCTCCTACATAACAACTATGTATAAGGGTCATTCCTTCCGTCATCCTAGGTCAGATATGACACAGCAAGGTAGAATCCCTGACGGTACCACTTTGGGTATATAAACCCCATAAGGCAGAGGAGAAAAGGACTTCTATGCTGACACACTGACGCGAGACGCTGAAGTTTCTGCACGCAGACACCCCAGCTCGCAGTGGTCTGACATCCCTCGCGGGGTGTCCATCTCAAGTCCAAGACGGGGTCCCACAGTCTCTTACTGCAGTTAATGGGGTTGACTTTATCTTAGAGGGATTCTTGGCTCTACACACCTATACATGCTAGGTACACTTGGGTACATCTAGTTAGATTTGCATCGTAGGAGTACGCATTTATTACTGTCATGTATTTTATATACTTGCCTGTATTCATTGTTTTAGCACAATGGTAGAAATCTACCATCCTTTTACTCTGTTGGTCCTTTTAATAATTTATATATTTTTCTGTCTAGTTGTTTCAGCACACCTATTTTACACTAGGATGACGCCAGTTTAATAAATGCTTACTTCCGCTTTTTCTCCTGGTTTCTGTCCTTGACTGGTTGCTGGACGGCCCCCTTCCTACTGCCATCCCTGCCGCCAGAGTAGAGGTTGAGGAGAGCCCGTGGAGATGCTGACCGGGAACTACAATCCCCAGCATCCATAGCGTGAGGAGACGCGCTTTGCACTGCTGTAATAAGCGCGTGCCCGGGCCAAGGGCGGGGGCGGGCCCTCCCATACCCGGAGGAGGCTTGGCTGGGCCCCCCCCACTTAACATCTGGATCTCAGGACTTGTAGTGCTTGTCTCCTTAAGGTACTGTGTTTTTAATATTTTTCATTGACACTCTAACCCGAATCTGTAATAGTAATGGGCATACACAAGGGTCTTAATGAGCTCCCAGGGAGTATAGTAGCAGGTACTCTTGACGCCTTCCAAATGAGGGCTGAGTCTGTTCTCACTCATGAGATTGAGCTAACGGAGTGGCGTCTTTCTCCGTAGTCCCTGATTTCCTAGAAGCGCTCCTCCCTCGGTAGTCACCGTTTGGATGTCACAACCCTTAACCCTCCTCAAACCTTTCTCTTGCCTCACCCGTCGCCATTACCAGATGCGCCTCTCTCTCCCCCTCTGGAGGCAGCAATTGGTCCCAAAATAGTCACCAGGGGGCCAGGCTGTGAAAACCCAGCCAGATAATAACAATGAACCACAATTTAAAAGAAGAATGGGTGGCAGACTTCAAAAACAAAAACCCTTGAAAGCCGCCCGAGCTGTCAAACCTAGAGGGAATGGAGAAATCGGGTCTGGTCAAAGCTCTATTTTAAGCTCCACTGTCCCTCCGACATTGGCACCCAGGATGACTGACGACGACACATGGAAAACACTAGAGACCTTGGTCACAGTGCTCCTGAAACCCCTGCTACTTAAGCTAACCAAAATTGAAGAGAGACTTAAAAACATTGAGGTTTTAGGCATTTGTAATTATTCTACGTCCCATTCCTCATGCGCTGGAATGGGTTTTGTACCTTTATCACATACTGGGGCGGGGGCGGGGGCTCTGGAATCCACCACTAAGGAGATTCAGACATGTAATCGAAATAATAACACGAGCAACTCTGAAATTACAAACCCCATCCATCAACAAATCCCCCATTCACTATCCAATGACTATCCTACTAAAACTAACTTGGGGGTAGATATAACTTCACAATTATATGCCAGAAATATTTCAACTAGGTCTGCCGCCAACTCACAGATAACAATACCAGGAGAGGAAGGGAAAGTTGATCCCTCAACGCAGCAAAGATATAATAAGGGATCGTCTCGCACTACATACCAGTATTTGCATCTCCCACCGGCATCATCCCCTTTGTACTGGTTTTGGGTAATGTTCCAACCCTGAGGGTGGGTCAGCCTGAAACTACCATTCAATCACCATGCACCAAGATCTATCTTAACCCAACTACATAGAGACCCTCTGAAGGGCACACAGATTACAGCACTACCCTTGGATTACTTTTACAGACCCCCCCCCCCCCCCATTCTATGGCCCAGGATCCAAGAGCGTACCTATCAGGAGGCCCGTTGAGGCCTAGTACTGAAAGAGTTATGGGCTGTGTGGGTGTGTGTCTCGAGAATAGATTTGCACCACTCTCTGACTTAGACCATCTCGACTGACTACCCTCATCCACCAACGGGGGATCTCTATAGAAAATGTTCCATCTTCCGACTATCCAGTGTCCCCCCAATTCAAAAGAAATTCGGAAGGGGCAAAATATTTTATTTAAAATGACATCTTGGAATGTGGCGGGTATCATCAATAAATTGGGTATTGAACATTGGCAAGACAATGATGTCTCCTGTTTACAAGAGACATGGGCTACGGACCCTGTCTTCATTAATGGCTACCGTTCTTTCCAGACGAAGGCAATCCCGTCAGCTGCAGCGAGAGCTGAGGGAGGGCATTTAACACTAATCGCAAATGCTTTAGCAGTGAAAGTCAATTTTCATCTTCATCTCCTTACTCTAGAGCTCCCCAATGAAGGAACCTGGGTTATAATAAATTATTACAATAACAACTTTGGACAAAAGTAGATACCTAGTCGTAGATTAGGTAAATATGGCAATCAGTGAGGTCCTAAAAACAAAAAAGAAAGATGAGGCACTAACTATAATTTGAATGGGAGCTTTTAATATACACCAGTGCAAGAATAATCAAGATCGTGCCTGTGGCCTGATCGATCTGGTGGGAAAACCCGTCTTTCACTTTTCCCATAACAATTATGGAAATAGCCTAAATAGGACTTTATTTACCAGTAATATAGTAATAGTTAATATACGGAATAACTCGGCGGACCCCTTCATGAAAACCTCTTGTCGTGAAGCCCTGGAATCAACGATTGATTTTATAATGGTTTCCAACCCTTTTTATGATAGTTTTAAATTTATAGATGCCCAGTTTACGAGTTTTAGTGATCAACTCTATTTTAACCTGTGAAATAAGTTGGTCCCTCAGGGAATTGAGGATGCACCAGAATATAGGACTCCCACTATTGGCTAGGAAAAATGGCTATCACTTAAAGTGAGCCCAAATCGATAAGCATAAGCTGATCCCCGCAATAATAACATCCACCCAGACAAGTATTAATAACTGCCTAGATTTAGGAATTGCCCCTGTAGCTTTGGTCCTGTCACTTACTGACCTCGTAGAGCATATAAAGGTGGCACTCACTCGCTATAAATCAGATACAAATTCTAACGGCAAACTCTGGTTTGATTCCTCTTGTTCAAAACTCAAGAAAGCCCTTATCATAGCCCTAAGAGCTCAACTGAGAAACACAGCCCAGATTACCTCACTGCGCACACAATATAAATCAGCAAGAAGGAAAATTGAGAGGGTCCTGAGAGAGGAGATCTGGGCAATGCTTGGGCATGCACCAACGACGGGCAATAGCAGAGAGTATTGAGAAATACTTAACTCACCCTACTTTAAGACTTACAGGGATCCAACGCTAGATACTAATGTAGGGGAAGAGGAATGGGTGGATAATTTGCCACATTTTTTCCCCCATCTCTTCTTTTTTCCAACCCCCTGTCATCACACCTTCTAGTACCCACTACAACTTAGTTTTCTCAGTCATAGAAGTGAGGAATGGGTTAGCGGCTTGCAG
This sequence comes from Triturus cristatus, assembly GCF_964204655.1. Taxonomy (NCBI): domain Eukaryota; kingdom Metazoa; phylum Chordata; class Amphibia; order Caudata; family Salamandridae; genus Triturus; species Triturus cristatus. Next base: position 77,773,573 of record NC_140586.1, on the reverse strand, counting down.
TTCAGGAAAGGCCCCGGGTCCTGATGGGGTCCCGACAGACTTTTTTCAGGGCAATGAAGGTCTCTGGATTCCTCTACTGACCAACGTATTTAACAACATAGCCATAGTAGCCCCCCTCCTTCGTGGAAAACCAGTGTAATTGTCCCGATTCACAAAAGGGAGATAGGGGAAGCCCTAAGAATTACAGGCCTATTTCGCCTTTAGAAACAACAGCCAAACTTATGGGCCGACTTCTCCTGTCCAGGTTGGAGGCTTGGACATTAGACAGTAAAATATTAATGCAGCCCCAGTATGGGTTTCAGCAGGGAAAAGGTACGGTAGATCAGAGCCTGAACCTTTCATTAATCATGGCCAATATACTAGAGCTAAGGGTGGGAAAATCTATCTCGCCTTTATGGATTTTTCAGCAGCATTCAACTGGGTTTCCCACTCTAAGCTCTAATATATAATGGAAGGGATGGGGCTTGAACTGCACATAATTCACTTCATCCATCAACTATACATAGATGCTTCCGCATCTGTCCGATATGGGAAAATGGGGAATGTACCCGACCTTTCAAGATCTTAAGGGGGGTAAGGCAGGGCTGCGTTCTTGCACTGTTCCTCTTTTCCATCTACACAAATGGTGTAGAGAAAGCACTTGTGGTTGCAACCCCGGATCTTCCTGTGTCATTCCATCTAGCTCCCAATTTTGGCTTACGCTGATGATGCAGTCCTGATCGCCAGAACGGGGATTGTGCTCCAACTCTTAATAACAGCTTATGCGGCTTTCATAGACTCGCTGGACCTGAAGGTCAATCAGACGAAGTCATTTGCAATTATAGCAGGAGGTGGTGATCGAGATAAAACCCTACATCTCCATATGGAATTGGGGAAAATTTAGGTGGCTGAGTCATTCCCTTACTTTGCGGTACTCTTTGATAAAAAATAAACATGGGCATGGTTACTTGAGGGAAGGGCTATGGGAATGGAGAGGAGCCTAACAGCGCTAAAAGCATTTATGTCTAGGATGGGTGCAAAACCGCGAGATGCTATTAAACACCTCTATCATGCTAAAACTAAGTCTGTGGCTACTTATGGCGCAGGCGTCTGGGGTATGGCTCTCCCTGAGTATGTACTCCAAACCATTGAGGATAGCTTTTTTAATCATTGGTGTCACTCCAGCAATCCCACTCAAACTATATATTACTTATAGAGTTAGGTTTATCTTGTATCACTGACCTAATCAGACTAGCACCGATCCTGCTGTGGCTCTCCATATGGCGTAGGGATACAGTGACTAACCCAAAATATAATAAGAGACTGCTTAAGATTGGAGACCTACAGAAGGATCAGAAGGTAAATTTTTTTTTTACTAAGTTTTAGTTGCAAGTAAACATAACGGGTTGTAGCTTTTCCATATAACATAGCAAAGTACAGACTTTTCCCATACAAAAATAGATAGCACATTTAGGACCATTTGTCAGAGATTCTTCAAGTGATTACATAACCAGTAAAGCAATGACATTTCGGCTCATAGCACCCAACATTGGGAATTCGCTCATGTTCATTTTCCCAGTCCAGCCCGTGACCGAGTCATCCCCTCTTGCTGCCCTTATGTCCCATTTAATGATCATTCTTTGTCGCCTGTGAGCATGCAGGGTTCTCAATTCCGACCTCAACTGTATCTGAGTGTTCTAGAAGGTACAGTTTCAAAGGATCCCATATGTCCCTTGGAGGAGATGTGGGCGGCATCAGCTCAGCATATGTATTCAATTCTTCTTGACAGAATATGAGGTCATTTACCCATTCTTTAAATTTGGGTGCTCTCCCCCTCCCCCACCTGCAGGCGACTGCGCTTTGCCAGCAGGAGCGCTAAGGAAACATAGCTCCTGGACGGGGAATCTAGGGGGCATATGTATCAAGTTCCGTTTTTGCAATTCTCAAATAGCGATTTTTAGGGAATCGCTATTTGAGAATTGCAAAACGGGATGTAATAAAAAATTCGCAAATGTTTTGCGATTCCTTGGCATTCCTTAATTGCGATTAGCAAATTGCTAATCGCAATTAAGGAAAACCTTCCCATTCATTCCTATGGGCTAGGAGACCCATAGGAATGAATGGGAAGACATTCTCATTTTGCGATTCGCAATTTGAGAATCGCAAAATGAGTATGCAATTTCAAGGGTGCTAGGGTGTCAAAAGGACACCCTGTTGCACCCCTGAAATATGTATGTATGCACATGTGGCGCACATACATGCCCTAAGGGCATGTCTGTGCATCACATGGCACTTTGAAAAATGGCAAAAAGTGCATTATTCAATGAAATCGCAAATTAACACCAACTTGAAGTTGGTGGTAATTTGCGATTTCTTACGGCCAAATTGCAATTTTTCTAGGCTTCATACATTGCATTTTAAGGAATCGCAATTTGTGATTCCTTAAATGCAGTCGCTAAATAGAGAATCGCAAATTTTGCGATTCTCTAATTTGCGATGTCCTTTTGGGATGATACATCCCAAAAGGCCTTTTCCCGTTCGCAAACGGGCCCATTCTGAAAATCGTCCCATTTGCGAACGGGAAAAGGGTTTGATACATATGCCCCTAGGTCCTTTGTGCATCCCAACAGTGTGACAAGTGGCGTGTCTGGTATGTGCAATCTCGTCATCTGATCAAGTGCCTCTAGCACCTTGGCCTAGTATTTCCAGACAGGGGTGCAATCCCAGGCCAGGTGTAGAAAGTCAGCACCCCCCCCCCACATCTATCACAGTTCAAGTGAAAGTGCCGAAGTTTTGTAGGCGTGTAATACAGGCGATGTAAATATTTATAGTGGATAATCCTCAGCCTGCTGCTGGCTGATATTTTTCCAGTCTGTTGACAGCAGAAGGTCCACTGGTCGTCACTTAAGGGGAAACCCAATTCTTCCTCCCAATGCGCTCGTGCTGCAGGAGTTTTGTGTGGGATGTCTGTTTGGGTGGTGCGATATAACATAGAAACGACGTGTGGGGGTGGGCTTCTGGAGCAGGGTGTGTAAAGTGGCCATGATGGGTGGTTCATTTGGGAATTCTAGGGTGAGGACTTTAATGTCTTGCCTGAGTCTGACTTACATGAAGAGTTCCATAGAGGTTGGCGAAATGTCCCCAAAGAATTCCTCCCGGGTGCGAAACCTCCCATTCTTACACAAGTCCCCCCCAGGTCAGTGCTGAAAATTTCCGAAACATCTGTCGACAGCCTCCCTCCTATGTAACGGGGAAATCCATTCTCCCTTGGAGAGGCAGCAGAGGGGAGTACATTATATTAAGTGTGAGGCGGTTGGCTATATCACGCCAAGCTCTGTTTGTGAGGTCGACTGTAGTTGAATCCTTACATTTGTGGGTGACCGGTGAGTTCAAATAGGCAGAGTAGGGGACTGACGCCATGTGCCCATCCTCGACTGCCAGGTGGGGCATGAATGGGGTTGGGGTCATCTGATATGCAGCATAGTGAGTTTGGGCACAGCAGAAATAATGTTCCATATTTGGAATGTCAATCGCTCCCATTTTAATCTAGATTTTCCCCCCCTCCCCCAGGTAAGTCGAATGAGCTGGGATTTAAGAGTTTTAAAGAAGTGTTTACTGGGGGCATATGGGATGTAGATAAAGAGATACAATAACTTGGGAAGAATTACCAATTTTATCAGTGATGCTTTCCCTGCCAGCGACAAAGGCATAGCGATCCATCTGGTGATCTTATCTGTCAGCGCGTCCAGCACCAGCCCATAGTTCGCTCTCATTAATTCTTCTCTATCTCTTGTCACCACAATAACCAGGTATGTGACTGTGCTGTCGCACCAGGTTAAGGGATTATCTGGGTCGAACTTGTTGGCCGTGTCAGTAAGGGGAAAGATTTTAGATTTGCTCTAAGTTATGTTGATTCCTGAATACATACCGAATTGTATGAGTTCACATAATGTCTGATTGAGGCTTTCCTCAGGGTCCCGAAGGTAATGGGTGCGATCGTCAGCGTATAATGAGATTAAAATTTGTTGCTTGGGGTAAATGATAGCATGTTCTCGATGATGTTGATGCAGTTTGGCTGCCAACGGCTCCATCACGATCGCGAAGAGGAGGGGCGACGGAGGGCACCCATGCCTCGTTCCCCTAGCAATGCTGAAAACAGAAGAGCAAATCCCATTGATTAGTATTTTACCCTGCAGATTAGTGTAGAGTAGCTGGATCCAGGCCAAAAAGGGTATGCGGAATCACATCTGTCTAAAAACACAAGCCAAGTAGTCCCATTCTAAAGAGTCAAGGGCTTTGGTGGCGTCTAAAAAGACTGCCACTGCATTCGCCTCTGGATCAATGTCCTGTAGGACAGCAAACAGGGTCCGAAGATTTGTGCGATGTTTCTCTGCCAGGCACAAAGCCCGATTGATTTGGCAGTACCAAGACGCTCATGAGAGGGTTAATGCGATTCGCCACTATTTTTCCTAGGATTTTAGCATAACAGTTAATGAAGGATAACGGTCTGTATGAATCGCAGCGATCTCCTGCTTTCCCGGGTTTGAGGAGGGATATGATGAGTTCCTCGCACATTGTTTGGGGAAGGACACCTGTTTCCCTTGCTTCTTCGTAAACGTGTCTAAGAATTGGCATGAGTGTAGCGCTAAATGCTTTGTAAAATTTAGCTGTGAGCCCGTCAGGGCCTGGGGCCCTTCCAGACCGTAATTGCATGATCGTGGCTCAAATTTCCTTATCTTTAAAGTCCACCAGGAGAAACTCACTTTGGGCATCCCCCAGCCACCCCAGTGCTGTATCTTCCAAGCATGGTACAAATTCTACCGGCTGCGTCCTGTGAGATGTGTATAGTGTACTGTAAAATTTATGAAACGTGGACAATATGTCCGGGCTGTTTCTGTGTAGCTGTCCATCACCGTCGGCTATCTCAAGGATAGTAGTTGAGCACCTAGGTGGCTGGGTCAGTTCTGTTAGTGCGGAAGGTCTCTCTTCCTCCCCGTATTGGCGGGCTTGGTGAGATTTCCCCCTGAATTTAAGTTTCCTGTCTGCTGTCTCCTGGTATTCTGTCATCACCTCTCTGATTTGTTTTTGTACCTCTGTGGTGGGTGCTGATTGCATTTGGGCTTCTAGATGTTTTAATTCTTTTTCCAATTTCTGAAGCGTGCTTTGTATATCTTTCAATATCCCACCCCCTTTAGCAATACATATCCCCCGAATGGTAACTTTGAATGCTTCCCACACTGGAATATTGTGACACTGAATTTATGTTACGTGGGAAGAACTCTTCTATCTCCTGTTCCAATTCGGACCAGAAGATAGTGTCTAATAGGGCGTGCGTAGGTAGCCGCCAAGACTGATATGGCGAGTCCCTGCTTGGTGGGGTAAGAGTCAGAAATACAAGTGAGTGGTCAGAATAGGTGCGGGGTAAGTGCACTGCTTGGGTTAGCCATGGTTTTAGACCTCTGGACAGTAACCATCCATCAATGCGTGACCATGATGTGTGTTATGTTATGTTATCTGGTGTTTTATTGAGCGCTCAGCTACTCAAGCAGAGTGTCCCGGCGCTGTGTACTGCTGGGGAACCCATCCTGGCTTTCCCTGTGAGATGGTCCCTTACTGGGCATCTCCAAGGTGAAGACCAAGCATCCCCGGCGCTGATGGGGCCGTTAGTGGAGATTAAGCAAGCCAATGCCCAGAGTTGCTGAGTGTGATCCATGATTAGAGTAGGCACCGAGGCGAGAATTATCGAGTCGCTGACCTTGGCCCAAGACCCTGCCGCGTCGGGAATCGAACCCTGGTCCCTGACTGACCTCTGCTTCCGGGTCTGCCGCCTCTAACCAGTGAGCCACACCCCTCCACTATGTGTGTGTGTTGTGGAGTAGCAGGTGCCCTCTTTCAGTCGGGTGTACATTCTTCCAGGCATCTATCAATCTGTGTTCTATAGGGATGTTTTTTAGATGGCGTTGAGCGTTTGTGTAGTGGTGTGACTGTGGGTGTGACTGGTCCATTTCTGGATCTAATGTAATATTGAAATCCCCGACCCACACTACATGGGTGGAGCCAATATCCAGAATGTATCCCCATAGGTAATGAAAAAATTCGGGATTGCCAATGTTGGGTTCGTAACAGCAGAAGAATGTCATGGATTGGTAAGCCACGCTCCCCCACATGATGCAAAAGCGATCCCATGGGTCCATTTGTGAGCCCATGGCTATGTAAGGAAGACTATGTTTGATTAGTATTGTTGTACCCCGTGCGTTTTTGTTGAATATGACGAGAAGCAACAGTACATTGCCCATCGGGCTGCGAAAGTGGTTAAAACCGAGGGGCCAAGATGTGTTTACTGTAGTATAGCGCATTGTATGTTATGTCTATCTAAGTATGCAAGGATATGCCTGCGCTTGCGGGGTTTCCTAGGCCGCGCACGTTCCATATTAGGATATTATAGCTGGGGGGTCTAGGATGGTTCATTTTGAGTGCATGTGTTTTATCATGTTGGGTGCAGTGGTTATGTCCTGTGTCAGAGTTACGCTAGTCTGGTCAACTGTGGTCATGTTTTCGTCTCGTGTCGTACGTTTTTCCTCCCTCCTTCCCCCCTCCCACAACAGTAGCCCAATCCTGCTGTGATGCATTTGCCCCCCCCCCCCCAGCCAAGCCCATAACTGCGTCCCCAATGGGGTAGCGCGTAGTAACTCCTTCGTCAACAAAGGTCCAGTTCATATTAGGGATTTCCTTCTGGGTAGAGTCAAGAGGGCGACACAGTGCTCCCTCTAATATACGAGGGCTTTCAGAAAAGGGTATGATGACCCGCATGCCCGAATGGCCAGATGCACTTCTGAGGGAAGATTCATGCAGTGGTTCCAGTTTTCACCGCCATGCTTATCTTCATTGCGTCTTCTTCTGTGTGGGCTTAGAGTAAGTGTCTACATTCCCATCAGCATTTGTCTGAGTCTGTATCCATGGGTGTCCGGTGAGTGTATCCTAATATTTTTTTCATTCAATGTCCGATGAAGCAGCAGTAGACCTGGTTGGGCTTGAAAAAGAGTCATGTATGGAATGCTTTTTGTTAAGGAAATCGGTAACGTGTTGGGGGTTCGTGAAAAAATGCTGTTTGCCTTGGTATGGGATTCTTGGACACGCCGGAAACAACATGGCATAGGTGATGTTCGCCTGCTGGAGTTTTTTCTTTACGGGGAGAAATTATTTACGAGCTTCCTGAACCGCCATGGTGAAGTCTGGGTAGATTGCTATCTCCGTGCCTTCGAACGATAACGGCTGTTTCTCTCTCGATAGTCGTAGAGCCGCACCCCGGTCTCGGTAATTTAAAATCCTATAGATTATCGGCCTTGGAGGAGCTCCCGGCGGGGGTCTGTTGGCCCGTGATCTGTGCACTCTTTCCACTATTAGCATCGCGGAAAATGTTTCTCTGCCGAACAGTGTGGTAAGTAGGCGCTCGACATATTCTTCCATTTTGCCCGTGTTCTCTTCCAGGGGATCCTCATCAAAGTCATAAGCACTAAATATTCCCGCCCATGTGCGGGGACCCCGGAAATAATAAAAATTATATATGAAGAACATATATATACAGCTCTGTATATGTATAAACATATATTATTTTTTCCCAAGCAAATGCAGCCCCCATAGAAGGCTAAACAATGTAGATACAATTATCCAATAATGCACCATAGGTATAAAAATACACCTAAATCTCCTTTTTTTTTTTTTTTTTTAATGAGGTAACAAACTCATGATAAAGGAAAAAAGAAGACTGTGCAAAACACAGATCCACCAAACATTGTTAGCCTGCAGGCTGCATTGCAATACAATACCATAGAGACTGAAAAGCCTTGCACAGGTAAAAACTGGCACCGTGCCTTTAAGGCAGCCCTGACTCCAATATCCCATCATGCCTCAGGGGTGACAGTTGGGTCAGTTGTTCTTTCCGTCTCCTTCTGTCAGGACCCTGGAATTCAGCTCTCTTCTTTTTTGACTTTTCAGTCAAGAATTGTTACTTTTCTAGTAATTTTTTGGGCTTCCTCTGGTTAAAGCTGTCAGGGAAGCGTATACCTGTGTTTTCTGACTAAATTTAACAACTTTTTCTGTCAGAAAAATGCCTTCTTTATTCATGCCGTGTCCATCCTGTGGCAAAAAGAAGGCCTCTTCAGACACACACGAGGTGTGTATCGTCTGCCTACCAGATTCTCACTCTCCTGCATCCTGTCATCACTGCAAGGACCTTTCAAAGAGGACTTTGAAAGAGAGAGAGAGAATTAGGCTTTATGGCCTTTCGGAGCGGTCGACGTCGAAGCAGCTGGTCTCTGTCTGTTATCCATCGGCGTCGGGCTCGGCGTCGAAGACTCCAGCGGCGGGATCGTCGCTGAGAGGTGAGGAGTCCAGGGGGAGTCATGCTTCCAAACGAAAGTCCACGTCGACGCTCGATCCGGCGGCGAAGCGCATTTGTTCGTCGTCGGCAACTTCGACGTCAAGAAAACATCCTTCAACATCGAAGGAGGCTCATCGCCGATCAACGTCGAGAAAACATCGTTCGACGTCAAGACATCGCTCAACGTCAAAATCGACACCAAGAGAGAAGTCGACGTCGCAGGAAGAGCACAGGCGTTCGATGTCGAAATCTACATTGACGTCGAGGCAAAGATTGGTGTCAAAAGATCCTGCAAGATCTTCGACGTTGAGACAGGATTCGCCGTCAAGGGAAAGACGATCCTCTTCGAAGGTGCTGACGACGTCGAGGCAAAGATCATCGTCGCAACATTCGACGTCGAGGCGGGTGCCTCCGTCGGAGTCGACGTCGAGGCGGGTGCCTCCATCAGAGTCGACGTCGAGGCGGGTGCCTCTGTCGGCGTCGAGGCAGGCGCCTCCGTCGAAGTCGAGGCAGGAGCCTCCGTCGTCTACGGTCTCCAGATTTTCGGAGAAGATGGTGACGTCGAGGCGAGATTCTAGACCTCCGTCCAGGACAAGCCCTCCGTCAACTACAAGGCTCTCGACGTCGAGGCAGGACACATTGCCGGTGATCCATTCGGCGTCGAAGTCCAGGTCTCCGGTGATAGGCCTATCACCGTCGAGACGGTCCCCCGAGGTGGGATACCAGGAGACGTCACACATTTGTCTGACTCTTAAGAAAATATCAAGACGCAAATCTCCTCATAGGGTGATATATACCACATCGGAGTATGATTCATCACGTCCGATCTCAATTTCACCTTCAGCCTCTCAAGATCAAGATCTAGATCACCGGAGGTGTTGGGTTACTCTCCAGTTCCTCCAGTGGAGCATACATCTCAAGACGAGGGCCATGCTCCACCTCAGAGCCCCGTCAGGGAAATGCCTCAGAACACTTCCATGATTCAGGTAGTTAAGGATTCCTTAACAAGACTAAGGACTCTGGATCAACCATCATGACCAGCAAGATCCCATTCTCGAGAAAGAGAATTGCAAGGGCGCTCACGCTCGCCCAGAAGGCGATCCAGGTCTACCTCTCATAGGAGAGAGCCAATCAGATCGGGGAGAAGGCGACGGAGGTCTCCTTCATCTTCCTTGTCAATCCGTTCGTCCAGAAGGGATTACTCACCCACACTCACAGATACTCCACCATCTAGAGTGTCGCCAGTGGACGACATCACCACCTTTCAAGATGTGTTGTGCAGAGGGGCGACTAAGTTGAACATTCCCATGCCTGTTCAAGAAACCACCTCTTCTGTCATCTTCGAGACCCTTCATGAGAGAGCGGTGTCTCGTCCATTGTTGCCTTTAGTCCCTGGGTTGCTTAAAGCAGTAATGGACATCTTCCTAACGCCAGCAACTATCAAATCTGCGCCGGCGCGGATTCTTAAAAAATATCGTCCGGCCCCCGAGGATCCTCTATTTCTCAAGGCGGACCCTCCACCGGAATCTGTGATCACAGCTGTTGCCAGAAAAACTCACTCAGTGGTGTCATCATCCACAGTGCCGCCGGATAAGGACAGTAAATCGCAAGACTCTTGGGGGAGAAGAGTATTTGGCTCGGCGGCCTCGAGTCTGAAAGTGGCTAGTGCCTCAGCGCTTCTGGGGCGCTACGACAGATCACTATGGGATTCCCTGCAGCGATTTATAGAAAAAGTGCCTTCCGAAGACAGAAAGGACTTTGAAGAGATCCTGCACGAGGGCAGCCTAGTTTCAAACCAAGTGATCAGCGCAGCAGCGGATGGAGCAACGTTGGCAGCGCACTCATATGCTCACGGGATTTCCGCCAGAAGATCCTCTTGGCTGAGGCTGACGGCCTTGAAACCTGAAGCACAGGCAAGAATTCTGAATCTGCCTTTCTCGGGTAGTTCGCTTTTCGGTACTCATGCGGACGATGAAATGGCTCGGATGAAGTCAGAACTCGAGACCATGAAAGCCGTGGGCCTAGAGAAACGGAAAGAATTCCGTCGCCGTAGGGGAACCAACAGGCGTAGCTACCAGCAGAGGGTTCAAACCCCTCACTGGCAGAAAAACCAAGATCAACAAGGGCAAAAGAAACAGCAATTTCAGTCCCGTAGATCATCCAGGGGACGTGGAAATAACCGCCAGGCCGGCGGTGGAAACAATGCTCAAGGAAAGCAATGAGAGCCTGCTTCCTCCAATGCCGTCCACCGCTCCGGTGGGAGGAAGTATTGCAAACCATCTCCCAGAGTGGCAATCCATCACAAAGGACAAGTGGGTTCTGAATATACTGCGACATGGATACTCGCTTCGTTTCCGGAGCCCTCCTCCCTCGATCCACCCTGTACAATCATCTCAACACCTCAAGTTGTTAAGAGAAGAAGTAGCGACCCTTCTGCTCAAATCAGCAATAGAAAAAGTCCCCAGGGCGCAGAGAGGAAGAGGAGTCTACTCCAGATATTTTCTAATCCAAAAAAGAAATACAAAAGCAGAGTTCAGACCCATCTTGGACTTACGGACACTAAACAAGCATATCAAAAGAGAAAAGTTTTACATGCTTGCGCTTCACAAGATATATCCGCATTTCCGGCAAGGCGATTGGATGTGCTCGCTGGATCTGCAAGACGCGTACTTTCATGTTCCCATCGTACAGAGTCATCGGAAATTCCTAAGGTTCGTGGTGGGGACCTCTCACTATCAATTCAAGGTCCTACCTTTTGGCCTGAAATCGGCCCCTCGAGTATTTACAAAATGCATGGCAGTAGTAGCGGCTGCACTGAGGCGCGCAGGAGTCTTCGTCTATCCCTATCTAGCCGATTGGCTGATAAAAGGACCATCGCCTCAGAGTGTACACTCACAGCTGGAACGCTGCCTGAACCTGTGTCACAGATTGGGGCTCAGGGTGAACTTCAAGAAATCCACCTTCACACCAGCCCAAAGGATACACTACCTCGGTGCAACTATAGACTCCGCAGTAGGAAAAGTGTTTCCTTCGGAGGAGAGACGGTCATCCCTAAACCACAAAGGAAAGCAGATTATGACCAACAAGCTGTCTACAGCGCAACAGATTTCGTCTCTGCTAGGGGCCATGGCATCCTGCATATTCCTGGTGCCCAATGCCAGGTTGAGGATGCGTCCTCTCCAACAAGATCTGGAGGACAAATGGGACCAAAGGAATTCACTGTGGGAGGAACCAGTCTGTCTTTCCTCAGCGGCCAGGCAGTCAATCAAGTGGTGGTTGAAGCCACTCAATCTACAGGTGGGGCTTCCTTTTCATTAAGAACCCCCATCTCAGACGCTGATCACGACGCATCCCTGCAGGGTTGGGGTGCGCATCTGGGATCCCTACAGACTCAAGGACTCTGGTCCAGCAGCGAAAGGTTGTACCACATCAACATGCTAGAACTCAGGGCAGTCCACCTAGCCCTCAAAGCATTCCTGCCCGCTATCAGGACGAGTCCCATTTTAGTACAAACGGACAATACCACCACAATGTACTACCTGAACACACAGGGGGGTACTCGATCCAGGACGCTCTCGCTGGAGGCTCAGTCCCTGTGGCACTGGAGCCTATCAAGGAACATTTCAATAAAGGCGGTGCACCTGCCAGGAGAGCTCAACGTAAAAGCGGACTTGCTCAGTCGTCAATTTCAAGATCCAGACGACTGGGTACTCAACGACGAGGTGCTAGAGGGCATCTTCAAAGAGTGGGGACGTCCACAAATAGATCTCTTTGCGGACGAACACAACGCGAAATGCCGAGGCTTCGCCTCAAGATACCATCGACCAGGATCCATAGGGAATGCCCTTTTGATCGATTGGTCAATGACATTTGTGTACACCTTTCCGCCACTCCCTCTGATCCCCAAGGTGGTGACCAAGCTGCAACACTCGTCTGCCAAGATGATCCTCATAGCACCGGACTGGCCGAGGCAGTGGTGGTACACGGATCTCCTCCACATGTCCATCCGAGCTCACAAGCGCCTGCCGTGCAGACCGGACTTGTTAACCAAGATGCAGGGGAAGATTTACCATCCCAGTCTTTCCTCGCTGAGCTTAACAACATGGCTACTGAAGTCCTCCAGTATGGCCATTTAAACCTTCCCCAGGAGTGTATGACCATACTGAAGGAGGCTAGGAGGCCTTCTACGAGACACTCTTATTTCTGTAAGTGGAAGAGGTTTTATGTATGGTGTATGCAACATCAGTATAACCCTACAAAATGTCAGGAGGAAGTGATTTTGCCATATCTCCTTCACTTAGCAAGAGTGGGGTTGAAATTTTCATCCATTAAAGTTCACCTAGCGGCCATTACAGCATATAGGCGCTCCCCTTCGCAGCAGTCATTCTTCAAGCTGCAGGTGGTTAAGGATTTTTTGCAGGGACTCAAAAAGGTTTACTCCCCAGTAAGACCTCCCTCGCCTTCTTGGGAGCTGAACTTGGTTCTATCAAAACTTATGAGTTCACCTTTCGAGCCCATACATAAAGCTACTTTGCTGCACCTTACGTGGAAAACAGCTTTTTTAATAGCTATCACTTCAGCACGTAGGGTGAGTGAAATACAGGCCCTCTGTTCTAAAGAGCCCTACACAATTTTTCATCTGAATAGGGTAGTGATGAGAACTCATCCTTTTTTTTTTTACCAAAGGTGGTGTCAGATTTTCATGTTAATCAGACTATCTCCTTACCTACCTTTTTTCCCAACCCCTCATCGCCAGCTGAGAGGGCGTTGCACTCTTTAGATGTTAAGCGGGTTCTAAAGTTCTACCTAGATAGGACTAAGGCTGTCAGGAAGGCTGACCACTTATTTGTTAACTATGGTGCTGTCCGCACAGGTTTGGTGCATCTAAGCGTTCCATTGCTAGGTGGATTGTGTCAGCCATTAAATTGGCTTATCAGCTGGCGCATAAGCCACTAGTCGCTCGACCTAAAGCGCACTCCACAAGAGGAAAGGCAGCTACTGCTGCTTTTCTCAATAATGTCCCTCTCTCCGAGATCTGAAAGGCAGCCACTTGGAGATCTGTCCACACATTTACGAGGCATTATTGTCTGGACTCGGACACCAGAGCAGACACTCAAGTAGGGCAAGTCTCCTTGAGGAATCTGTTCAATAACTGAATTTGTCAATGGTTTATTACTCCATGTATAGTGCAATTCTCGGTTGCCTGCAGGTGGAACGTGGGCTTGCTATTCTATTCAGTGCTTATGACTATTGATGAGGATCCCCTAGAAGAGAAGGATAAGTTACTTACCTGTAATCCTAGTTCTCTTCCAGGGGTATCCTCATCAAAGTCATAAGCAACCCACCCGCCTCCCCAGGCAATTATGAGGAGTGTACTATTTAACATGGAGGACATTTATCTTTGTGTGTAGGACTACAGTCCCGCAAAGAACAACTGACCCAACTGTCACCCCTGAGGCATGATGGGATATTGGAGTCAGGGCTGCCTTAAAGGCACGGGGCCAGTTTTTACCTGTACAAGGCTTTTCAGTCTCTATGGTATTGTATTGCAATGCAGCCTGCAGGCTAACAATGTTTGGTGGATCTGTGATTTGCACAGTGTTCTTTTTTCCTTTATCATGAGTTTGTTACCTCATTAAAAAAAAAAAAAAAAAAAGGAGATTTAGGTGTATTTTTATACCTATGGTGCATTATTGGATAATTGTATCTACATTGTTTAGCCTTCTATTGGGGCTGCATTTGCTTGCGAAAAAATAATATATGTTTATACATATACAGAGCTGTATATATATGTTCTTCATATATAATTTTTATTATTTCCGGGGTCGCCGCACATGGGCGGGAATATTCAGTGCTTATGACTTTGATGAGGATACCCCTGGAAGAGAACTAGGATTACAGGTAAGTAACTTATCCTTCGTGGACTCTGGCACACCAAGAATTCTAAGGTTGTTTCTGCATGACCTGGATTCTAATTCTTCATTTTTTGCTGCTATCACTTTCAAAACTCTTTCCATGTTTAGTAGTTGCTCCTTACGTCCAGTGGAGGTGTCTTCCAGGTCCGAGATACGCTGTTTCGCTTTCTTAAGGCGCTCGTCATGCTGATTCAGCATGTGTGAGATATTGTCCATTTGTTTGCACATGGTGTCCATTTTGGCTTCTATAGAGGTAGGCTGGAATTCATGAAGAGGAGGAGTTATTTCAGGTCCTCTATTGAGGTGTGTGCGCCTGCGATAGATGGGTCTGCCATGTCGCCTTCCAAGTCTGCTTGCGTTCTGGTGGACTTACGAGCTTCGAATGACAGTTTAGTTTGTTTCCCGTCAGCCTTCCCCATGCTGTTTGCTTTATGTTGAGTTATCCAGCTGTCTGTTCTGGATCTTGTTGGGCGGGCTGGGTGCTGGAAGTTCGAATGTGTATCTGTTTTATTTCTAGTACTTTAGAATGGATATCTCTGCACAGCACTCAAGGTACTAATTTCGCCTAGCACCCTGCCCTCTGTGTTGTTATTGGCCGTCAGGCTTCTGCTGTTCAGTTAGGGAGTATATGGTCCAGTTTTTTTATTTTATGTCGGCCTTTTGGCACTATGTGGGGAGGTGATGGTTTCCGTACCTATCTGATATCGTCACAGAGCAGATCTGCTAGGTCATGTTCTGGCTCTCACGCTGCGTTTATATCTCTCGTTGGCTGGCCTGCTGGGAACTCAGAGACAGACCTACTTGTGCTGGCTGTAGGCTTTTGGGCTTAGGACAGTAGCTTCCCTGCAGCACACGCTCACGTTACGATTTGTCCTGGCTTTCTTAAGAGTAGAGACGGTGCTTTGCGACCTCAAATCCGGGTGATCATACGTTACTGTCTGTGTAATTGTAGAGCTTATACCGACTGGCTATTCGCCCTGAAGGCCTTGTGAAGTTTGCTACCTGTTGGATGGGCCTTTCATGCATCAATTTCGCTGGAAGCGAGTTATCTGGGTCGGCCGTGGTTTCTCGCCCTGTGCTCGCTGTGTCCACCTTTCTTCCCTCATATCGTGCTTGCAGTATAGCTTAGTGTCAATCTCTCTGCAGGTGGAGACCTCTGGCCCCATTCAGGAGCCGGGAACAGAGGGGGAGACACTCTCACGTACCCCCGCAGTCCTCATCCCCCAACTCGCAGTCTGGGCAGCTGCGAAGAGCTCTCATGTCCCCAGACGCCAATGTTATCTGCTGGTTATAAGGGGGGAAAGGGGGGGGGGGGGGGGGAGGGTACAGCGATCTTTCCCGTGGCTCCCGAGTTGGTACATCCCCTCGTAGTGGCTCCCTATTAACACAAGGATGTCTCTGCACGTGCTCTACTTTTCGGTGCAGATAGAGTGCGGGGTTGAGGGCCGGCAGTGCCCTCTGTAGCTCAGCCACGCTGGGGGCGCCAGCCAGACGTCCCAGGCCAACTATCCCATGCCCGTCCTGGTCGCCGGCGGGGGTCCCTTAGCGTCTCGGCGCTCACAAACGCCACTTTCTTTTGCTGATTGTGGAGCGGGGGCCGCCCTGCCCGTAGTCTCGTAATGGCTCTCTCACTCCGCAAATGTGTCTAGGTTCTCGTGTACCGACTCAGCGGCAGTGGTTGCTAAATGGTGGGCGCGTCCGCCATCTTGAGAATCTTCCGGGACTTAGCGTATACAGGTTTTCTGTGCTGGGAAGACCGTTTCTGACGCATCCACCGGCGTCAAACAGTGCCGGCAGCCTTCCGATGTTTTATTTCGTTATTTCCTCTGGCCTCCGACATATGGGCAGGTTATTATTGTTTATGCTTCCTGAGCGGCAAGAGCCTCATGCAAGATCGGCCATCTTGCTTGTGCGCCCTCTAGCCGGATCAGATGGTTACATTATGTAGAATTAGAACTGACTGTGATGGGGCTGAAATAATTATTTAACAACCCTACTGCCTGTAGAATGTTGTCAAGGCAAAAGTTGGTGGACATACTTATGATGAGGTCTCAGTACACCCGAAGGGAGAACTACCAGAAAAAGTCGGTCCTCGCATATCAACTAACTCCACCCATGCTAGAGGGAGGATACTCCTACCTAGTGGATATCTCATTGCCACAACATCATTATATATTACTGAGATTCCGCTTGAAGTTAATATCATTGATGTTGGGGGTCCCAGCAAAAAGATTTAAGCATTCAGAGTTGACTCTTTGCCCCTGTGATATGCGTTCTCCTCAAACTAATCTCAATCTATTATTTTTCTGTGGATTGTATCACAATGAAAGGAAAGAATATATTGCACAATTTTAAAACTGAATAATTTTAAACAATGTAGGGTCGCACTGTATTTTTTAAAATCATTGCTTGACCATCTAGTCTGTTTTTCGGTAGCGTCGTTTTAGTGGGCCTGCATGAAAAAAAAGAAGTCCGTGGCCTTCTAATCGGACATGGTGTGTATTTTCTTTTTAGCTTGTTATAAACCAATTTCAGATCATCTATATTTTAGCTCACATTTTAACTGGGCATCTGTTTATGTATATAGGGGATTTTATAATGAATTTGACTTTTTTTCCTTTGACTGGGCCTTTCTTGGAACATATGAATTGCTACTGTATCCTGATTTCTGTCGCATTCTACAGTTTCCTGTTTTATGTACTTTTATGATCGATCTTGATAATGATCGAATAAAGTTTCTAAAGTAAAAGCTTATTGGAAAACGTCCTCACTGCAGTGGGACCTGAAGTTCCAATAGGCGCAGCATCGGGGAAATCTCACCAACCGGGTCAGATATCCGAGGGCACCGTGAACGACCTGCGGTGGTGGCTGACTAACTGCGATTGGGTCAGAGGCAGACCCCTCTCTCTTCCCCACCCGATCTCACAGTAGTGACAGATGCGTTAATTCTGGGATGGGGCAGCCATCTGGGAGAGGTGGAGATCAAAGGACTCTGGTCTCCGGTGGAAAACAGGCTCCATATCAACCTATTGGAGCTTTGTGTGATCCGAATGGGCACTAAAAGCCTTTTTACCATCCCTCAAGGGAAGGCTTGTTCAACTGTTAACAGACAACACTTCCGACATGTGGGACTGCAACAAACAGGGCGGGTGGGGTCGTGGACTCTCTGTCAAGAGGCCTTTAGACTTGGCTGGAACAACAGGGCATTTCCCTGGTGGTGCAACATCTGGCCGGTTCTCTGAACGCCTAAGCAGACAAACTCAGCTGTTGATGCCTTGAGGATCACGAGTCGTGTCTCTATCCAGAGGTGGCTCAAGGCCTCTATCAACAGTGGGAGAGCCTTGGTTAGATCTGTTTGCCTCCAAAGAGAATGTGCAATGTCAGCAGTTCTGTGCGTTGGAGTTTCCAAGGCGGCTCTGGCTTGGCGGCGCCTTACGTTGCGAGTGAAGCACAGGCCTCCTGTATGCCTTTCCGTACATACAACTCCTGCCCAGAGTACTCAAGAAGATCAGGAGTGACCGGGCCCAAGTCATCCTTGTGGCTTCGGACTGGACACAGAGAGTGTGGTATCCAGAGCTTTTGCAAATGAGCATCGATCCTCCGAACAGGTTGTCCCTTCGGGAGGATCTTCTGTCGTAGCAGCAGGGGAGGCTCCTCCACCCCAACCTGTCCACTCTCCGCCTCCTTGCGTGGAGATTGAGCGGTGACAGTTGGTAGCTTTTGACCTTCCTGCTGAAGTCTGTGAAGTTATCCTGGCAGCCAGGCATCCCTCCACAAAGTTGGTATATGCCTGCGGATGGCAAAGATTTTGTAAATATTATACTGAACAGTCTGTTGACCCCTTGTCCTCCTCTCTCTCAGACACTTTTCTTTTTATGCTTTCTTTGGCCCAGCAGGGTTCTGCTCTGGGCACTTTGAATGGCTACCTTTCTGTCCGGCGCTTTTCTTTGGTTGCAGATCAAGCATCTCTTTTTTTTTTTTTTTTTTTTTGAAACCGTTTATTGCAGTTCGTAAAAGTTACAGGTATGGGCCTACAACCACCCGGCCGGCCGCTAGAATGACAAAAGCATATTGCATACATACAGTAAAAGTCTCTCGGCAGTGCAGAGTAGTAAAACAGGAGTAATCAATGGTGCAGGCCACACAGCTCCATGCCCACAGTACGGTTCCCTTTTCTTGGAACAAAACAACACCAAAAAACCGCACCCGCAAGGCAACCCGCGATCCAAAGCGACAGCACATGCTCCATAAGTGGGGGATCCAAACCAACGGCAGAACTCTGGAGAGGGGAATGGGAATAGATCAGGGACTGGGGGACCACGCGCCCGCGGCCGAGGGAGGGGGGCCATCTAGGGAGACGGAGCAGGCGAGGCAGCCGGTAGCAGTGGTGGCTCACAAATACCCCCGCGGTAGGCGTTCCAGGGGCCCCAGAGTTTCACCCACGCCCCAGGCTTACCCCTCGCCACATACACCACCTTTTCACGAAACATACACCAATCCATATGCTCTTCCCAGGCCGACACCGCAGGGGGCCTCTGGGATCCCCACAATTGAGCAATGTCACGCTTGGCTATCATGTATCCCAGAGTCACCCACCGCGTCTGCGGGACCGAATAGTCATTCGGTTCCCAAACATTCAGCAAGCATCTCCTCGCTTCAGGCAGCAGCGCGACACGCGTAACCACACGCAGGACCTCATGCACACCACGCCAGAATCGCTCCACCTTCGGGCACTCCCACAGTATATGCATGAAAGTCGCCAACGCACCACAGCCACGCTTACACATTCCGTCCCCAGCAAAACCCATACGCAGAAGCCTTGGCCCCGTCACGTAAACCCGGTGAAGGATCTTGAGCTGGACGAAGCGAAGGCGAGCCGGGATGGCCACCTCTTTCGGAGAGGCCACCGCGGAAATCCAATCCTCGTCGTCCAGCTCCAGCCCGTCGGCAACCCAAGCCTCGCGGAGACTAGTCAGCAGGCACGATCTATCGTTGATCAGTTTTTTGTATATGAGGGAGATCGTGTTGTCCGGGACATGGCCATCCAGCACTCTGTCCTCCAGGGGGGAAGACTCCGGAATGGATGCGACATCCGGGAAGACGGAGCCCAGCGCATGGCGCACTTGTAGGTACCGAAAGTACTCACTGCCCTGCAGCTGAAACTCCGCCTGCAGCGTCTCAAAAGTTTTGAATCCCCCCCTCGTCCAGAGATCTCCCACCGTGCTGATTCCGATCGTGTCCCACTTCTCGAAGCCCTTCGACGTCCACAGGGAGCCCAACCTCTCAGACGCATACAGCAGTGACGCCCGGGTCAAACGGTCCTTCCACCCCATAGCTGCATTAGCCGCGTGCCAGGCACGCACCATGACACGCGTCGGTCCCGTCAAACGGGAGTCGGGCGCGCCAGCGTAGAGCGCTCGATTGTAATCGCCACCGGGCAGGAGCATCTTATCCATCTCAAATGCCGGGTTCAGGGCGGGCCCGTAAAGGCCATGATTAATTGCAGCTAGTTGGGAGGCCCAGTAATACCGTTTAATGTCCGGGAGGGCGACCCCCCCATCGTACCACGGGAGCGTCAATTTAGCCAGAGCAATGCGCGGCCTCCCGTCCCAGAACAGGCGCCGCTGGAGGCCCTCCACCTCACGGAAATAGCGTGCCGGGACCAAGTCCATAGTATTCTGGAGGGCGTAGAGGAAGCGCGGCAGGGACATCATTTTAAACAAGGCCGCTCGGCCGAGCGGCGAGAGCGGCAGACGCCGCCAGCGCACCACGTCCTCCTTCAAGCGCCGGAGGGGGGGGTAGCAAATTCCGCTCATAGCGGGCCTCCGGGTCAAGAGTGATATAGATACCCAGGTACCGAAAACCTTGGGAGGCAATCTGGATCGGACAGTCCCGTGGTAGGACCGGAGCCTCCCCGGAAAGCACATAGACACAGGATTTCGCCCAGTTGATGACCAGGCCTGAGTTGCGACCGAAGGAGCGCAAAACATCAACCAGGACGATCAGTGATTCCCGCGGGGAGGCGAGATACAGAAGGATATCGTCAGCATAGAGGGACACACGGTCCTCATGCTCGGGGGTCCAGCGGAGACCACGAATAGAAGGGTGCCACCGCAGCCACTCCGCCAGGGGCTCCAGGGCCAGGGCGAACAGGAGAGGCGACAGGGGGCAGCCCTGTCGCGTGCCCCGCCCCAGCGCGAATGGGGCCGAGACTCGCCCATTCACTACCACCTGCGCCAATGGGCCCGAGTATAGCAATTTGACCCAGCTAATGAAACCCGGGCCAAACCCAAATTTCGCCAGCATCGCCCAGATGTATGGCCATTCAAGCGTATCAAACGCCATGGTGGCGTCCAAGGACGCCAAGATGGCCGGCTCCCGCACAAATGGGACACGCGCGAGCACCCCGTGTAAGCGCCGCAGATTGAGCGCCGTGTTGCGGTGCGGTATAAAGCCAGATTGGTCTTGGTGGACCAAATCGCCCACCACGCCAATCAACCGGTTGGCCAACACCTTGGCGAGGATTTTGGGCTCCGCGTTCAAGAGCGAAATCGGCCTATAGGATGTGACCCGTTCACGGGGCTTCCCCTCCTTGTGGATCACCACAATTGTGGCCAGACGCTGGTCCGGCGGGAGGGAACCCTGCGAGTGGGCCGCCAGGAACATCGCGCGCAAGTGGGGCGCCAACACATCCGGGCGTAGCTTGTATAGCTCGATGGGAATACCATTGGGGCCCATGGCCTTGCCGGATGCAACCGAGCGAATAGCCAAGGCAATTTCGTCCGAGGTGGGAGGGGCGTCCAGCGAATCCCTGTCCTCCACCGTAAGGGAGGGCAGTGCGATGTCCCGAAGCAGGGCATGGGAATCTTCCTCCGAGCAGGGGGAAACCGGGGAGTAAACTTCGCGGAAATAATCCGCGAAGCAGGAGACAATGGCTTCCGGCTCAGTGACACATGCACCATCCACACTCTCAATCAAAGGCACCACGCGGCTCGCTCTCTCCCTCTTATCCAACCACGCAATCAATTTGCCAGCCTTATCACCCACATCATACAATCGCCCCTGCTGCTCTCTACTGAGGCCCCTGGCCGCCTCCGTGACGAGGGCGCGATAGGCCGCCTGCTTTAGGTGTAGGACATGCAACTTGGCGTCTGTTACCCCGCTCCCCAGGTCACCCTCCAGTTCTGCAATCTCGGCCTCTACCCGGGTCACCTCCTCCCGCTCGCGCCGCCGGGCATGGGAGATAAAGGAGAGGGCCTCCCCTCTAAGAACCACCTTGAAAGCCTCCCACAGGGAGATGGCCGAGGGGACCGACCCCACATTCTCGTCGAAATATCGCTGTAAGGCTTTAATCAAATCGGCACGAATGGTGGGGTCGCGCAAATACCATGCATTGAAAGCATCTCTTTTTAAATCACCTCTTATACAGAGATTTCTGAAGGGGCTTACTCATTTGTTTCACCCTTCACCCTTCATTATGCCCCAGTGGGACCTTAACTTGGTTCTCACCCTCTTGGTTTGTGAACTGTTTGAGCCACTGCACAATTTCCCCCTCCGGCTGCTCACTATCAAAACAGCCTCTTTAGTGGCAATAACATCTGCCAGTAGGGTGAACGAACTGCAGGCTCTGTCATCTCATCCTCCTTCCCTGACCGTCTTTCTGGACAAAGTAATGCTCCACACTAGAGCTTCCTTTTTACCTAAGGTAGTAACACCTTTCCATCTGAGACAATCTGTTACTCTGCCCGCCTTCTATGCACCGCTGAATCCTTTTATGGAAGAGGAGCGTCTACACTGTCTGGACTCAAAAAGAGCATTATCGTTCTACCTTGATTGCACTAAAGAGTACCGGGTTGACGACCAACTCTTCTCCAGTATTTGGGGTGTCTTTCATAGATTCACATACCTGAATCATTCCCCGTCGTCGAAGTGGGAGTCCCATGGTACATAGAAAAGCAATAATCATTCATATAATAACCAAAAAACCTTGGTAACCTGAATCCAGGAAGTAAAGTAGCCTAAGCTACAAGGAAAAAACTTCCACACCTAGTCCAAACTGCAGCCAATCAGGCAACAGCACCCACCAGAATGTTCTCCTCAGAGGCTCAGGCTCTCAGATTTTCTACCGCACGTCGTGTGAAGGGAGTCTCCCTGAGCTCTGCTCAGTACTTCACAGTTTTTTGCTAGTTTTTTTATTACTTCAAGATGTCAACTTCTAAGAGGTCTCTCTTTAGGCCTTGTGAGTCCTGTGGAAAGATCCGGCTCTTCTCTGAAGATCCTCACAAGAAGTGTATCTACTGCCTCTATCCGGAACATGAGGTGAGGGATTGTAAGATCTGCAGGACCTTTCCTCCTAAAACCCTCAGGGATAGAGAAGGGCGCCTACTTCTGTGGCTACAGAAGATTAAGGACAAGGACAACACTTTATCTGAGGTAGAAAGTGCAGCCTCTGGGTCCTCTGTATCCTCCAGAAAGAGGATGGCTGAAGAAGAATTATCTTCGCCTGGGGCGAAGGTGTTGAGGAAAGTTCAGCCTGCTAAGGGCTCTGGCCAGTCTTCTTCTACTTCTTCAAAGAAGGCTTCTCCACCTTCAAAATTCAAGCCTGCTACGCCCCCGAGGAAATCAGGAAACTCTCTGGCAACTAAAAGATTTCCTGACAAAGATTTACCTCAGGTAAAAATGCCGTCGCCGACCGCGTCGTCGACGGCTCCTTCGTCGACGATTATCATCATCGACGCTACATCAACGTCGATGGTTACATTCTCGTCTCCGAGACCGAAAATGATTATGACGTCGGCTTTGTCTCTGTCGACGCTGGTCTCCGTGGCTGTCAGACCCATCTCGTCGACGAAGGAAATGTCATCTCTCGTCTCCGCTCCGTCGACGGTAAGGACAAAGAAGATTTCATCAACTACTGCGTCGACGGCTGTCCTCGTCGACGAAGACTACCGTGCCGTCGACGGCTGTCCCGTCGACGAAGACTGACTCGACGACAAAGATTTCCTCGTCGACGAAAATGGCCTCGTCGTCGAAGACGGCTTCCGCATCAGCCCACGTATTATTGCCGCCATCGTCGACGGTCCCGTCAACGGCACACTCGTCGACGCCTCTTTTATCTACCTGCACAGATATGCAGGTTTGGACTGCAACTTCGGCGTCTGCTTTATCTATCCAGCCGTCGACGGCGGCTTCTCTTCTTCAACGTCGTGGCTCCTCTTTGGAAGCCTTATCACCATTAAAGCTGCCGGAACAGCTCTTAGATTCTGAGGAGGAGGATGAGGAGGACGAATCTGGGGAGGATGACAGATTCCGCACTGTAAGGAGTCCATCAGAACTATTTATCAAGTACCAGGATGACGACCAGGAGGAAGATCCAGGTACTGAAAAAACAACCTCCACCTCCTGTCTCCGTTCCTTCAGCACAAATGCCTTTAGACCTGCTGAACAACTTACAATATATGTTACAGGACTATTATCTGCGCTTTTCTCCTTCGGAATCGGCGGAGTCTCTTCCGTCTTCGCATATGCCAAGGGTTCCCATACCCTCTTTCCAATCTCCAAGACCACCCTCTCCACTGCCATCTCGTCATTCACATGACGCGAATACTACTGATGAGGACAGGGAAGAGGGAGAGGTGGATGACCATTCAGTGCTGTTGGAGTGGGACGAATATCAAATCCAAACACCATCACCAACCGCTCCGGCCCCCGTGGACTCTCCTCCGGTGGATATTGGAAGTTTTCATCTCCTTATGGAGAGAGCAACAAAGAGATTTCTTATCCCAATGGAAGCAAAGAAGGATGACTGCTTCCTTTACGATTTTAAGGACCAACCAAGAAAACAGATTAGGACAAATCCGGTTATAGATTTTATCTGGAAAGAAGGCTTAAAGATCATGGCTACACCAAATTCTCTCCCAGCAGTCTTACCACAGTTAGACAAAAAATATAAAGCACCAAGCGACAAACCGGCATGTCTCATCGGCCAGCCGAAAGCTGACTCTGTCATCGCCCAGGCGGCGCAGAGATGGGCCAGGAACCCCTCGTCTCCTATATCAGCTCCACCTGACAGAGATGGCAGACGATTGGTTGCAATTGGGAAAAAGGTCTCCACGATGGCGGCGACCACGGTTCGGGCTGCAAACTCCCTAGCCATATTAGGGAGATACGATCGTCAAATGTGGTCCGACATCTCCCCCTACATTAATATGCTACTGGAGCCTTCAAAGTCCGAGGCCTTGAAAATCTTGCAAGAGGGGGAAAATACCTCGGCCGAAATCATCGATGCAGCCATGGATGTGGCATCTACTGGATTTAGGCAATTGGTGGGTGCAGCAGTATTGAGGAGACAAGGTTGGCTGAAGTCAACATCTTTCCGTAAAGAGGTCCAAACGAAGATCATCGATATGCCGTTCGATGGAGAGTCTCCGTTCGGACAGCATGTTGATGAAGCCCTTCAGGCTATTATAAAAGATACAGAGACGGCGAGGTCTCTTGGCAGCCTACAGTTCCGAAAATCTTCCTTCCGTGGTGCCAAAGGACGTGGATCCTTCGCCAACAGGGGAGGTTATAATCAGCAACATTCTTATCAATCCTCCCAGACTGGTCAAAGATTCCAAAACTACAGGCAGCAATCTTATGGACAGCAAAGTCATTCTTATTCGCAGTCAAGAAAGAAGCAATCCTTTTGTGGACGAGAGTCCAATAAAAAAACAATGAGGTCAGCCACCTGCCACCATTTCTGCCATTGACCCATATAAAAATTGGAGGAAGAATATCCCACTTCTATTTGAACTGGTCCAAAATTACTACAGACAAGTGGGTTTTGGATATAGTAGCCAGAGGCCATGCTCTGGAATTCACAAAGATTCCACCAAATTCTCCTCCCAAGGGTCCACCCCCTGCTCATCTCAAGGAGCTTTTTTCCCAAATAAGTCTGAAGATCCGGAAGGGGGCAATCGAAAAAGTCCCTCTGTTACAAAGAGGAACAGGTTTTTATTCAAGATTTTTCCTCATCCGGAAAAAGTCGGGAGAATGGCGCCCTATTCTCGACCTTCGCGCCCTCAACAAATTCTTAAAGAAGCTGTCCTTCCGAATGTTAACACTTCAAGAAATTCTACAGGTACTTTCGGCGGGGGATCACATGGCCACCCTCGACCTCCAGGACGCTTATTTTCATGTGCCGATCCTTCCCAGACACAGAAAATTCCTACGGTTCAGAGTGGCTGGCAGAGACTTTCAATTCAGAGTCCTTCCATTTGGACTCCGTTCAGCACCCCGGGTATTTACAAAGGTCATAGCGCCTGTCACTGCACACCTTCGCCTGCAGGGCATTCAAATTTTCCCGTACTTAGACGACTGCCTTATCAAGTAGAATTCTTTCAAAACAACATCCGAACATGTTCAGAAGTGCCTCCTACTTTTCCAGTCTCTGGGTCTTTCCATAAATTTAGAAAAGTCTCATCTGACTCCATCGCAGAGAAGGGCTTTTCTAGGAGCAACACTGGACACAAAACTGGCCCACGCTTTTGTCTCAAAAGAAAGACAAATCAAGATATGCAGCCTCGCGTGCTCACTGCTGTCAAAAGAGTGCGTTTCAGTCCGTTTGTACAAATCCTTCCTAGGAATGATTTCGTCCTGCATTCATCTGATTCCCAGCTGCTGTTACAGAATGAGGCCACTACAGGAGGAGCTCAACCTTCAATGGCTCCAGATTTCTGGATCGTTCGAGGACATCTTCGCATCACCCTACGGATGCAGGAAGCCTTTCATTGGTGGAGCCAGATGAAGAACTTGAAAGAAGGATGTGCATTTCTAGTCGAAATGCCGGATTTCACCATTACCACAGATGCTAACCTTGAGGGATGGTGGGTGCACCTTCAAGGGATGACAGTTAACGGCAAGTGGACTTTGGAACAAAAAAGGTGGCATATCAACCTTCTAGAGCTGCGAGCCATATTCTTGGCTCTAATATCCTTTCGAACCATCATCAGAGGAGCATGCATACTAATACGAACGGACAATACGACAAGTATGCATTACTTGAACAAGCAAGGCGGGACAAGGTCAGCCCTGTTATCTCAGCAAGCGCTAGAGATTTGGGATTGGGCGATTCGTCACAAAATCAGCCTCAAAGCCATTCATGTCCCAGGAGTCACCAATGTTCTGGCGGATTCCCTCAGCAGATCCACAACATCAAACCACAAATGGGAACTGCATCAACCATCCCTAGAGGGGGTGTTTCAAAAATGGGGGCATCCCGATCTAGACCTCTTTGCAACCGGCCAGAACCGCAAATGCCCATTCTTTGCAAGTTGGACTCCCCACAAAGACTCACTCGGAAATGCATTTTTGATGAATTGGTCACAAATTTATGCCTACGCTTTTCCACCGATTCCGTCGGTTCCACGAGTTCTGCGCAAGATCAAGAAACAACCTTGCTGCATGATATTAATTGCTTCCAGGTGGCTTCGCCAGTACTGGTTTACGGAACTTCTCCTCCTATCGGAGTGCGAGCCCATCCAGTTCCGGCCAATTCCCAATCTTCTGACCCTCCAGAAGGGACAAATTTGGTATCCGGACTCAGCATCGCTGAGATTAGTGGCATGGCTCCTCAACACCTTGAATTTGCTCACCTAGATATTCCTCCAGACTGTCGGGAGGTTTTGGCTAATGCTCGAGCACCTGCAACGATTAAAACTTACAAACTAAAATGGAAGAGATTTTGCATGTGGTGTCAGTCTGCCAATCTCCACCCTATTCAGGCAAGACCAGAACAAATTCTGCGATTCTTTCCACAGTTGGCAAGGTCCGGCCTCTCCCATTCTACTCTGAAGGTGTTCTTGGCTGCGATTTCAAGGTTTCGGCAGGATGGTGTTAACTCTCTTTATTAGAATAGAGTCATTCAACAATTTTTGAAGGGGTTGTTCCGGATGTTCCCTCCTATCCGTCGTCCACCTCCTTCTTGGCACCTTAATATAGTGCTTACACAACTAATGCGGCACCCTTTGGAACCTATTCACAATGTGGGTTTAAAGTTCCTTTCTTGGAAGGTTTCCTTGTTACTAGCTTTAACATCAACCAGAAGAGTTAGTGACCTCCAAGCGTTCACTATTCATCCACCTTTTCTACAATTTACATCCAAATCTGTAGTGCTGCGCACTAACCCAAAATTCATGCCAAAGGTCCCGGCGGATTTCCACCTTAATGAACCTATAATTTTAAAGACTTTTTTCCCAAATCCGCTCACAGCTGCAGAAAGGGCTTTGCATTCCCTTGACATCAAAAGATGTCTCAAGTTCTACTTACAACGGACAGCAGCAATACGCAAATCAGACCAACTCTTTGTGGCATATGGCAAACCACGCCAAGGACATTCGGTCTCAAAACCAACCATTGCTCATTGGATCTCTGCTGCAATTTGCTTATGCCACGATCAAGCGGGAAGACCATTGCAAGCGGCCCCAAGAGCGCACTCTACAAGAGCAATTTCTTCATCCACAGCTCTTTTTGCCGGTGTGCCTCTTCACCAGATCTGTAAAGCGGCAACATGGTTCAACAGACACACTTTTACCAGACACTACTGTTTGGAAGCTGCAAACGATGCAGATGCATCAGTGGGACAAGCTGTTCTGCACAATCTTTTCAAATAAGATGAGCCTCTGTTCTCCCTCCTCCACTATGCTTTTCTATAAGACGCTTTTTCCATACTGTTTCTATATCTTGAAAATGTTCTGCATATGTTGAAACACACATGTATTTCTCTATAGTTATACCGTTTGATAATGTATATTGTCTATGATACAAAAACAGCGTCTTATGAGCATGATGTTACATACTGCTATCTACTCTGATTCAGGCTTGAAAATCTATGAAAGACACCCCAAATACTGGTGAAGAACAATAGTTACTTACCTGTAATCTGTGGTTCTCCAGTATTGGTGTCTTTCATAGATTCACATGCAACCCGCCCACCTCCCCTCAGAGGCTTTTAGGCTATTATGTATTGGTTCACTCCTGTGCGAGAAAATCTGAGAGCCTGAGCCTCTGAGGAGAACATTCTGGTGGGTGCTGTCACCTGATTGGCTGCAGATTGGACTGGACATAATGACTGTGATAGTCATAGGTGTGGAAGATTTTTCCTTGTAGCTTACGCTACTTTACTTTCTGGTTTCTGGTTACCAAGGTTTTTTGGTTATTATATGCATGATTATTGCTTTTCTATGTACCGTGGGACTCCCACTCCGACGGGGAATGATAATCTATGAAATACACCAGTACTGGAGAACCACAGATTACAGGTAAGTAACTATTGTTCTTCTAGGGTATGTTGGAGCGAAGAAGGGGCGCGCTGTACAGAAGAGGACCATTTCACGCTCGGTCATCCTCTGCATAAAAATATGTTGCGCCTTGGCAAAGAAACATACTCCTGAAAGCCTTAAGGGCTTATTCTACCAGGGCGAAGGCAGCTACTACGGCACTCCAGCGTGGTGTTCCGTTTCGTGACAGCTGCTAGGTGGCCAAGTGGGCATCTCTGTACACGTTCGTCAAACCTTACTGCCTGGACAAACAGGTCCGCAGAGAGGGCCTTTGTGGCCGTTCAGTCCTGCAGGGCTTTTTGGTTTGAAGCTTTTCCTGAGTCCCTCCTCCAGGGATGGTATTGCTTGGGTATCTGTTCAAAGGGAAAGAATCTGTGGCTAGATGTCTCTGTCAGATGGAGAAGTTACGTACCTTCGGCAACACCTTACCTGGTAGAGACATGATCTAGCCTTAGATTCCTTACCGACCCACCCATACTCCCCGCACTGCGTATTAGTTTTAATATCAGTGCTGTTTCCCTTTAGGGCCCTAGTTGTTTTTTGGCATACCATGGTAAGTCGCTTCATGGCTCCGCACTTCCGGTGTAGAAAGTCATGAAAAGTACTGACCTCAGCGCGCCAGGGTGGCGTCTATATAAAGGAGAGCTAACCTGATGCGTACGACGTCATGCGGAGTCGACCAACGCCACATATCTGCACGGAGGGGTACTGCTATCAAAAATCTTCCGGATCCGGCCTGACACTTGGAAGTTCTAAAGTAAGGAATCTGCAGCTAGATCATGTTCTACCAGATAAGGCGTTATTGAAGATCAGTAACTTTTCCCTCCCAAATCATCTCTCATCCAAAAACTCTGCTTATTCTGAGAGCTGGAATAGTTTTGTTTCATGGTGCGCAGACAACAGTGAGGCCCTTTTGCAAGCCAGATTGTCTCAGGTCCTGCAGTTTGCTTTCTGTCTAGCTCAGAGAGGGTATGCAGTGGTGCAGTGCACACTGCGAAAGGGGTACTTGGCTGCACTGTCAGTGTTCCTCTGTCCCCCTGTTCAATCATACTTGTTCAAATTCCGCATTGTGATGTGATTGCTTAAGGGACCGACCAATCTACATCCACCAACTCCGACACCAACAAGGGCACCAGAGGGAGGGTGGGAGCGATGAGGGTTTAGGCAGGAGATGCAGGAGAGGGAGGCTTGTCATGCTGTGTGACCAGGTGGGACGCTGAAGCACAGGTGCAACTCGCCACTCACCAGCCTGATGTCGGTGCCGGTAGCTGTGCTCGCCTGGTAACCGGTCCCACCAGCTTGGAGGCCTCATGGTCGCCTCATGTCCACCGGCCTCTGGACACGCCCCTGCCTGCTTACCAGACGTCTCTGCGTGCAGGGATGTGGCGTTGGTAATTTTCCAATGCAATAGCGCTGCGTTCCGCGGGCCTTAACATAGCTCCGCCCACACTCCCTTATGTCGTGCCATGTCCTAACAAACTCGCAGCCATTGGATATCTCCTCCACTGTGTTCCGCTGTCCTATGTCACCACAGTTGGCTAAAGGCCACTTGATTCTGCAGAGAAGTACAGGTAAACATTCTTGACATGCCATTTGATTGCCAAGCATGTGGCTGACGCCTTGCAGTCCATAAAGTCAGACACCTCACGATCTTTGGGCAAATTGTAGCAGCAATGTTTCCAGCATATTCATCTCAACAGCCATACAGAGCGGCAGCAGCGTTGTCGTACGCTTGAAAAACCTCACTTAGATGTCCTCCGGCTGGAGGAAAATCACAGGATGCCTTTAGGCACCAGTGATGCTTCGCAGGCACCAGTCACCTCAGTCCTACCACAACACAAATTCGAAAACCCCCTTTTCAAATTTCACAATCAATGGAGGAGCATCTCTTCCGATAAATGGGTGTTAGGCGTAATTCAACATAGTCATACACTAGAATTTGTTCAAAAGTCTCCCCATTTTCCACCTCGCAGAACATCCCATCATGTTCTGCCTATGCTAAAGCAGGAGATTTATTTGCTTCTCACCAAGGATGGGATACAGGAGGTTCAGTTGTTTCAATGCAGCTCAGGTTTCTACTCCAACTTCTTCATCATCAAAAAGAAATCAGAAAAATGGAGACAAGTGATGGATTTGAGGCTTACACATACATCAAAAAACATTTCTGGATGCAACCCTTACAAGAGATCCTACAACTTTACTAGATGCGTACTTCCATATCCCCATACATGTAAAGCCTTGCAAATTTCTACGGTTTTCTAGGTGGCAGGGTGTTATTACCAATTCAAAATGCTACGCTCTGCTTCCAGGGTCTTTACAAAATGGGTGGCCCCAGTGGCTGCCTTCTTAAGGAGAACCGGGTACCAGGTGTTCCCGTACTTGGACAACTGGCTCATAAAGAGTCCCACATTTCCCTCGGCAAGAAAATCTACTTGGGCCTATCTGAGGGTGTTCAGGACTTTAATCCTCAAGCTGAACAGATAAAAATCGCCTCTAACCCCGTCCAGTTCCTGAGTATTTCTGAGAGCAATCCTGGAGACTAATGTTTCCAACTGCAGAGAGAATTCATCACCACAAGACAATAACAGCTTCCTTCTCAGTAAGAAAGTTAACTTCTGTCCAGAAGTACAAGTCAATGTTGAGAATTATGTCATCTTGCATCCCGTTGATACCCAACTGTCGTCTTCGCATGCGAGTTTTGCAACGACAGCTAGATAATCAGTGGGTCCAATGCTACGGCTCCTTTGAGGACACAATATCAATTACTTTGACTATGAAGTTGGCGATGGATTGGTGGAATGACACAGCAAATATTTCTCAGGGTCTGTCATTCATCCTGATCAGCAGCATATCATTATGACAACAGATACTTCGCTGGAAGGCTGGGGAGCTCATTGCAGGACCTGGAGATTCATGGAAAATGGTCCATGCAGAAAACTTTGTTGCATATAAATCTTCTGGAATTGAAAGCGGTTTTCCTGAGCCTCCAGTCTTTTCTTCCCAGGCTACACAGCTCACCAAACAGGGACAACCAAGATCACATATTTTGTCAGCTCAAGATCAGCAAATCTGGGAATGATTGCTTGTTCATAAAATCTCTTTGAAAGTGGAACATGGTCCAGGAGTGGAGAACGAATGGGCAAATTTCTTAAGAACAGAGAAACAGAGCCACAAGTGGGAACTGAATCAGCAGCAGACACTGCAGGTGTTTCTTCAATGGGGTACTCCAAATCTGGATCTCTTTGTCACCTTTCAAAACAAAAATTGCAAGATGCTTGCCTGCAGGATTCCACAGAAAATGGCTTGGGCAAATGTGTTCAAGCTGGCTTGGATGGAAATATTTGCTTGTGCTTACCCTCCCTTTCCAATGATCCCCAAGGTCATTAGCAAAATTAAGCAGGAACCATTCTGCCTCATTTTGATAGCTCCTGTGTGGCCAAGGCAGTACTGGTTCACAGAGCTTCTCCTATCAGAGTGTCCGCATATTCAATTCCAGCTGACAGAAGATCTTCTTTCAATGAACGAAGGTCAGGTTTTCCATCCCCAGATACGTTTGATTGGCTTATCAGTCTGGCTCCTCACGACAATGAGTTTGGGACTCTGAACTTGCCAGAAGATTTCAAGTCAATTATCAAGCACTCATGCGGATACCACAAGTAAAATTTATGCCGCAAAATGAAAATGTTTTTGTTCACGGTGTAACTAATAATCTGCTTCCACTTTCTTCTACTCCAGACCAGATACTCTTACCTGCTACATCTTGGGAAATCAGGACTTGCACCCTCCTCCTTAAAGGACAATTTGGTGGGTTTTTCCAGATATATCTTGTAGTGGTCCAACTGCTAAATAAAGAGTTGATGAGAAGCCTATTTCGAGTTTACCCGCCTGTGAAGTCTCCCCCTGTGATATGGAAGCTCAACACAGTCTTGTCTCAGCTCATGAAAAGTCCTTTCGAACCAATTCCTAAAACAGACAGGAAATATGTTTCTTGGAAAGTGGCTTTTCTATTTGCACTTACTTCTGTCAGGAGGATAAGTGAGATTTACGGCTTGACAATTCACGAACCATACTTACAGTTTCAGGATGACAGTCATATTAAGAACTAACCCTAAGTTAATTCCTAAAGTGCCAACATCGATTCGCCTAAACAAACCTATTGTGCTACCAACATTCTTCAGTAAACCATCATCCGCAGCAGAGAGGGCCTTACACTCTCTAGATATCAGATGCTGTCTCAAGTTCTACCTAGATAGGACCAAAATTCTTAGGAAATCTGATCAACTCCTTATTTAATTTGCTCCACCGACAAAGGGGCAGGCGGTATCACGGGCATGTATTGCTCGTTGGGTTTCTGCAGCCATCGCATTTTGTCATGAGAAAGCAGGAAGACCATTGACTGCAAAGATGAAAGCACATTCTATGAGAAAGGTTGCTGCTTCTTCAGCCCTGTTTGCAGGCATATCGTTGCCAGATATCTGCAAGGTTGCAACATGAGTTAATGCCCACACCTTCACAAAACATTGTTTGGATTCCTTGAAAAAGGCGGATGTCACAGTTTAGCAACCGGCGCTACGTTGCCTGTTTTAGTAAGGTACACACATTTTCGGTTATATTCATTAACTGTATGTTTATGATTTGTGTTGCATAAATATGTCGCGATTATGTGATGCAATGCTTTTCACATTTGTCTTATGGTAAATTCATACTAGTGAGGTTAATCTTGGCGTATGTTTTCGTTTATGGTGGGATGGTTTGCCTTACCCACTGCCATTTTTACCTTGGTACTGCTTACTAGTCTGATTCACGCATATGAATTTATGAAAGATGCAATACTGGAGAAGAAACAAGTTAGTTATCTGTACACTGTGGTTCTTCAGTATTGATATCTTTCATAGATTCACATACAACCCTCCCTCCACCCCGTTAAGGCTCACTACTTTTTATACCTCTTCTTTTCCTTAATTTGCACTTGTGCTCAAAATCTGCAATTTAGTGGCTCTGAAGGGGATGATTGCTTCAGGGCCTCTACTCTGATTGGTTGAAGTTTGGTTGCATTAAAACAATGTGACTTTGCTAACAATGTCTATTGTTGTCAATATGACTCTTAATGCTTATGTATTAGCACAGCTTTTAGTACTGTTACCGTGGGACTCCCACCTTGCCGACGGGGAAGATTCAAGCATGTGAATCTATTATAACCTAAGTGCAACCTGTGATTCTCATGGTTCCATGAGCGTGGCTTGAGTTGCTATAGTTCCGTGAGTGTGACTTGGTGTCAGGCGGCGCAGCCCGCAGCAGCGCTTCTAGCCCCGCCCGCAGCCTCCTGCGCACGCCTCACTTGCCGACTCTCGATGGCTGGCAAAGGCAGCGCTTGAGGTCTTTAAAAAGGGAGGGTCCGCGAGGGAAACGCGCTTTGTCTTCCGTCACGGACCCTCGCTATGCCTTCCTCGCTACTCCCTGTTTTTCCCTCACTTACCTGTGGTCTCTTGTTCATGTCCGATAGCAGGGAAATTCTTGCTGCTCCTCCCGGCGTTCTTCAGTGTCTCTGCTCCTATTCCGGGACATGGTTGCTGTTACAGCGCCTCACTCACCGGTCAGCTTCATTACATTTCCACGGGCTGCCTTTCTTACCTTTGCTATTCCTGAGCCTGCAGTAGAGTAACAAAACACTTAAAAGAATCCTAGTTCCCAGTCACGGTAGGATGCAATATTTGCGTTTCTTCAAATAACAAAATAGACACTTCTCTGATTCTGCACTCCTTCAGTGTTGCGGAGTGTATGCTCAGCTTTTGACTTCAATTTCTTTCGCTGCAAAAATAAGAGAAAGATATTATTTCATGATTATTGAATTACATAGTTAACCCATTAAGACCCAGCACCTTTTTGTGCTATTTTATGTTCTTGCTATCCTGGCTAGGAAAATGTTTTTTGTTTCTTCCCTAGTGTTTTCAGTAGATATATATTTTTATGGGTCTAAAGATTCCAACAGGTGATCTCCGTTAAAGTTGGTATGTTTCACGCCTATCATTGTTTATAGCTTAAATTCTGCAGTCCCATTGATTAATGAGTGTACTTTTATGTCCTAGAGGTTACTGTGTCTGTCTAAAATTCTAGTTATCTCCTTATACCACAAGCCAAACACTCAACAGGTATACCCCTACATTAGCCACTCATTCCATATAGTAGTCTTGTAGTTTCAGACATGTGCTTAAATATGGTATTTTTTTAATTTTATTTTTTTATTAGAAACATGTGATCAGTGTACAGCTCAGCATCATACCTACATCCCAGCTGGGCCGGCAATGCGACATCGAATCTTTGTGTATATCGAAGCAGCTGGGAGTAGGGAAGTACACAGCAAGCCGCCTACAACCCTTCCGGGCCGGCCGCGTCTAGAGGGCATTCGGCTGTATCACCTATAGCAGTATCTGATGCAAGCGATGTCTAGCATTAACCCCTTCGCCGCGGCAGGAATTCCGCCGCGGCGCTGGGGTGGTTTGGGGGCAGTTGCGGTGCCGCCGTGCTCGTGACGGAACCACTCCGTCATGAGTCACGGGCGAGCTGTGCTCATGACGGAGTGGTTCCATCACGACTCCGCCCACTGCGCTAATCGCCCGCACAGGCGGGGAATTAGCGTCGCGTGGGTGGAGCGGCCGCCAACGGCCGCAGCATGACGGAACCACTCCGTCATGAGCACAGCGCACCCGTGGCTCATGACGGAGTGGTTCCGTCATGAGCACGGAACGGGTTAATAAACATCAAACAACATAAATAACAGTCAGCTCTACTTGTGAACATAATGTGATGAAGTGTATCTATGCTGCATGAGTACAGTGAGCTACCCGGTGCGACAGTACTTCGTAATGCCCCGTGCCCTCCAGTGTGCTAAATGTGTGGGCTCAGATCGAAGGTAGTGTTGGGGATATTGCTGGTGGTCCCGATGTGGGCATGGCAATATCCGTGGCAGCGGCATGTTCCAGCAGATAAGCTTGCAGGGGCCCCCATATGTCTTGTGGTCGTGATGAAGGGGGCTAGAGATCCGCATATACCTGCAGCTGTTCTTGACAGTAAGTAAGATCACGGATCCAGTCCTTGAACTTAGGCGCCCGTCCTCTACCCCACCTACAAGCAATTCATCGTTTAGCTAACAGTAACGCCAACGAGGTGTATCTGCGCATTTTAGCAGCAAGGGGTTCCGTGTATCCGAGCAGGGCAGTAAGGGAGTCCGCAGGGATGTGTAGTCCTGTCATCAGGTTTAGCGCAGCAAAGACCTCAGCCCAGTAGCGCTGTATAGAAGGACAGTCGCAGGCCAAGTGTCGAAAATCCGCCCCCTCCTCCCCACATCTGTCACACCGATCGTTATCCCGAAATTTCAATCTGTACATCCGCGCTTGGGTGTAGTAGAACCTATGGATAAACTTGTAGTGTATAATTCTAAGCCTGGTGCTAGCAGATATTTCTCCCGTCTGTTTACAGCAGTAGAGCCACTGTTTGTCCGTGATGGGTTGGTCTAATTCGGCTTCCCAGCGACTACGGGCCAGTAGCGGGGTGTAGTCCCTGTTGGTTTGGACAGTGCGGTATAAGAGTGAGAGCACGTGCGCAGGGGTATCCTGCTGGATTAGGGAATGCAGCGCGGTCATCACCGGCAGTTCATGGGGGAAGGCAGGTGTAGCAGCCTTCACGCACTGTCGAAGCCTGATATAGTAAAAGCGGTCTAAGGGGGTGGGATTTACAGCTCCAAAAAATTCATCACTAGTGCGGAACTTTCCGCCGATGTATAGCTGTCCCCAGGTGTGAAAAGCGAGTCTACGAAGAAGCTGTCTGCAGCCTCCCTCCTGTGTGACCGGAAGGTCCTGCCGACCAGATAGAGGCAGGAGCGGGGAGTACAGAATCATGCATCGGGTTGCCTTGGTTAGATCATGCCACGCGCTGACGGTGCACTGGACAGTGGTGTTCGAGAGGTGTCGGGGCACCCCAGGAGTGCTAAAATATGCGACGCTAGGGGCAGGCCTCATGGAGCCGTCTTCTATTGCCAAGTGAGGCATGAAAGGGGGGGGGGTTTCATCCAGAAGGCAGCGTAGTGTGCCTGGGCAGAGCTATAATACAGCTCAACGTCTGGCACAGAGAATCCTCCCGCCCAGAAGGGTCGCGTGATGATGTCCCATTTCAGCCTGGCCTGCTTCCCGCCCCACAGGAGGCGAATAAGTTGGGTCTTAATAGCGGAAAAAAAGTGATGGCTAGGGGCATACGGAATATTGATGAACAAGTAAAGGAGTTTAGGTAGTATGACCATTTTGATGACTGCTGCCCTACCAGCCATAGAGAGGGGCAGCCCGATCCATCGCGCAATTTTATCAGTAATGGAGTCTAGAAGCCGCCCATAATTGTCTCGCATGAGCTCCTCGCGATCTCGGGAGATAGTGACTCCAAGGTAGGTGATGGTGCCCTCACACCACCTAAGGGGGTAATCAGGTACAAACTGCTGAGTGGAATCAGTAAGGGGAAATATGTGCGATTTGTTCCAATTTAAAGTGACTCCTGACAATCGCCCAAACAATATGAAGAGCCGCAATATGGGGTTCAAACTGACACCTGGGTGACGCAAGTATAGAGTGAGATCGTCAGCATACAGCGAGATGAGGATCTGCCTCTCCGGGTATATGATGGCGTGCTCTCTATGATGTTGTCTTATTTTCGCAGCAAGGGGTTCTATGGCCAGAGCGAAGAGCACAGGAGAAAGGGGACACCCCTGTCTGGTGCCCCTTGCCAACGGAAAGGAAGACGAGCGCATGCCATTAATCGATATGGTCGCACGGAGCCCTGTGTATAGCAAGTTAATCCATGCCAAGAATGGGGGAGGGAAGCCCATGCACACCAAGACAAAGGACAAGTAGTCCCATTCCAGGGAGTCAAATGCCTTGGTGGCATCGAGGAAAATGGCAGCCGCGTCTTCACCAGGATCCATGTCATGGAGCAGCGCAAACAAAGTGCGCAAGTTATGAGCGGTGCTTCTGTTCGGGATAAACCCGGATTGGTCGGGGAGGACCAACACCGGCATCAGGGGCCTGATGCGATTGGCAACTAGTTTTGCGAGGATTTTAGCATCTACATTTATAAGGGAGAGTGGCCTATAAGAGTCTAGGTGCTTGGGATCTTTGCCAGGTTTAGGTATGGAAATGATGAGTGCCTCCCGCATTGTAAGGGGTAAGATGCCAGTTTCTCGGGCTTCTTCAAACACGTATCGTAGTATGGGAATGAGTAAGTGGCGATACAGTTTGTAAAACTCGGCCGGAAGGCCATCTGGTCCCGGGGCTTTGCCAGATGTTAATTGCATAATAGCGGATATAAGAGGTACTCTCTCTGGCCAGTGCCCAGCCAGGCTATGGCAGTGTCTTCGAAAAATGATTCAAAATCTGTTGGGGACTGACATTGGGACGTGTAGAGTTTTTTGTAGAATTGTTTAAATGCAGCGAGTATCTCTGCGGAGCTGCTATGTGTGACACCATCCTCATCCTCCACTTCCAAGACAGTGTTGGTGAAACGTGGAGGCCGGATAGAGGATGCCAGCGCTCGCCCCGGTCTCTCCCCCTCCCCATATTGCTGGGCTGTGTGATACTTCCCCCGGAATTTACATTCCCGTTCGGCAGTTTCCTGATACTCAGTGAGTAATTTGCGCAGATGCGCCTGCACCGCCGGAGAGGATGTAATTTGGAACTCAGACTCTGTACGCTTTATATCTAATTATAACCGATGGAGCGTATTCCGGATATCTTTTAATACCCTTCTGCTCTTTGCTATGCATACGCCCCGCATGGTCACTTTGAAAGCTTTCCATAGGGTCGAGTACTGAGATACAAAACCGGTGTTGCGAAGAAAGAAGTCCGATACTTCTTGCTCGAGTTCAGCTTTGAAGACCGGGTCAAGGAGCGATTGTGGGTTAAGGCGCCAGGAAAGATATGGGGGTCCTTCTTGAGGCGGGGCGAGAGTCAGTACCACAGGAGAGTGGTCCGAGTATGTACGAGGCAGATACGATACATGTGAGGTCCACGCCGCAAGGCCCCTGTCCACCAACCAATAGTCAATACGTGACCAGGAAGCGTGAGCTGAGGAGTAGCGTGACCCCTGGCACGTCTGCGGTTGCCGAGTTCTCCATGGGTCCATAAGGGCATTCTCTGCTACCAAGGTTTGAAGGGCTAGTTGTGCGGCTGTGTAATGGTGCGGTTGCGGGTGGGATCTGTCGAGCCGGGGGTTAAGAGTGACATTGAAGTCACCTCCCCAAATCAAGTGTGTGGTATCTATATCCTGTATCTTCCCCCAAAGTACCTGAAAATATTCTGGGTCATCCGAATTAGGCCCATAGCACGACACCATTGTAATGGACTGCTCAAATAGTCTCCCCCACATTATGTTAAATCTGCCCTGCGGATCGGCATATGCTCCAATTGGGGTGTATGGAAGCGTACGTTTCACTAGAATGGAGGTGCCCCGTGAGTAGGAGGAGTAGCACGAGAATCCTCTAGAATTGGCCCAGCGCGCTGCGAACCCCGGAGGTATACTGGGGAACAAGTGTGTTTCCTGCAGCATTGCGCAATGAACATTATGTCTGTCAAAGTAGGCGAGGATATGTCGGCTCTTCCGGGGGTTACCCAAGCCGTGCACGTTCCAGGTCAGAAAGTTATATTGGATTGTCCTGGGGCAGGGCTCCGTCATCTAGAGAGTAGGGGATTGCGGTGTAGGCCAAAGTGTGTATGGTCGCGCAGCATGTGATAACAAGTAAAGCCTCAACAGTCCTATAACAAGACCCGGCATAGTACCCAAACAGGGGTCCCTCCCCACTCCCACAACAGCAATCTCAATCTGCCGTGCTACTACCCTCCCTCCTCCCGAACTGTCCCATAGTTCCCAGTCCCAACAGGGGATAATGGGATAACATCAATAGCAAATTGCTCAAAGTCCAGCAGTAGGGTTCACCTGATGGGCCGCAGCCAGAGGGCAACCAGGTGTTCCTCGCAATGGGCGAAGGTGTTCGGGCATATCATCTTGGGTCCATGATGGCACAAGGAGTGAGTAATGTCGCAGGTCCGGGTCCCCCGATGCAGCGCGGGGATGCACCAGGCACTGAACGGTGCAGGTTCTCAGGGTCAGCGCGAGGAACCCCCATGCCCGCCCCGAGTATACATTCTCAAGACAGGGTCCTCAGTCCGTGCCCCTGCGGGAGTCCGTTAGGTTCCGTGGTTAGAGATGCGACCTGCCGATATGGGAGACCAGCAAGCGGCCTCCAGAATGAAAGTAGGCTCAGTGGGCTTGGTAAAGAGGTAGGGGAGGCGCTCGACGAGTTCGGCTTAGCATTCTGAAAGTTTGGGAGCCCAAGGCCGTGGGGACCCTCATTCAATGTCAGATAAGCTTCTCCTGGTCTCGTCTTGTCGCGCCGGGGAGCGACGTTTCACTGGTGACTTGGGTAGATTGTTGATGAAGTCTTGAACGTGTTGCGGGTTGGTGAAAAACTTTTGTTTACCCATAGAAGTCACCTTCAGGCGAGCCAGGAACAGCATGGCGTAAAGAATATTAAGCTGCTGCAGTTTCTTTTTAACCTGAAGGAATTTGCGTCGCTGTTCTTGCACAGCTATGGTGAAGTCCGGATAGATGGAGATCTCCGATCCTGCATGCGTTAGGCGCCCTTTTTCTCGGGACAGCCACAGTGTGGTATCGCGATCGCGGTAATTCAGTAGTTTGACTATAATGGGACGTGGGGGAGTTCCAGGCGGAGGCCGGCTCGCCAGAGCCCGATGTGCCCTCTCCACCACAAAAACCTCAGAGAATGCCTCTCTGCCAAAGAGCGCACCAAGCAAGCGCTCCACATAGTCCTCCATTCGGCCGGTCGCTGTTGATTCCGGTACGCCCAAAATGCGGAGGTTGTTCCTCCTGGACCGCGATTCAAACTCCTCATTCTTAGCAGCTATCACTTTTAAAACTGTATCCATTTCAAGAGTACGGGCGGAGGCTGCGTTGAAGGTATCTTCCAGGTCAGATATTAGTCTCTCCGCTTCGGTCAGGCGGTCGTCATGTTTATCTACCCTGCACTTCAGCCCGTCCATCCTAGCCGACATGGAGTCCATTTTGGATGCAATCAACGTCAGGCTCGCCTGCATGGTGAGTAGTAGGTCCTTCAGTTCCGCCGTGGTCGGAGCCGGGGGCTCAGCAGGATCCTCCTCCGGGCCCGCCTGGGAACGCAGAGTTTTCCGGATATCAAAGTTGAGCTTCGGTTGTTTGCCATCTGGTTTCACCATAATGGCCCGGGGGGGGGGGGGATGAGCAACTGGTCGAGTAGGAGTTAAGGGTTTCGTGTCTGTCCCCCAGATAATATTGCCTCGTAGGCGCTCAGAAGATCAGGCGGATATGCAGAGTAGGCAATTAGAAAGCAAAG
Source organism: Triturus cristatus (assembly GCF_964204655.1). NCBI lineage: Eukaryota > Metazoa > Chordata > Amphibia > Caudata > Salamandridae > Triturus > Triturus cristatus. Next base: position 77,732,557 of record NC_140586.1, on the reverse strand, counting down.
GTCTGTCCCAGCTGAAGTACCACTGGGGGTTAGCCGCCCACCGACAGAACAGCAGGCTTCCCAGTCCGCGCGAGCAGCAAACAATAGGCTCCACCAGGTAGCCGCCAGATAGCCTCAGTGTAGCGGGCAGCAAGGCCACCCCGCAGCCTGGGTCTCCGTCTTCAGGGTCGTCTCACCGGTAGCCGCAGAGGCGCAAGGCCTTTTCTTATGGTGGCGATCTGCACCGGGGCTCCGGTGCCCTCCAGTCAGTCCTGCCCCGTCCGAGAGCCCCCAGGCAGACAGCAGGAGGGAGCTAAGCACAGCACTGTGCCCGCAGCCTGGAGCAAGACCGCAGATCCCTCCAGGGGTGGACCAGCACTGTCCCCTTCACGCACCGGGAAGGCCCCAACCGACCAGTCCAGTCCCGTAGCAGGGCATGAGCAGCACCAGGAGAGGGGGCCCCAGGCCAAGTCCGGCTCCCGGGCGCGGGAAGAGTCAAGCCGCAGCCTCGCCAGCAAAGGGCCCACAGTGACGGCGGCGCACAAGCAGGCTTCGGCTCCGGGCCGTGCGCCCAGACACTCCCCACGCCGCGGCAGCCAGCCGCTGCCTCCGTCCCTCCCGCGCAGGCCAGACGCAGTGGAGGCGGCGAAGTGGGACACACCCGGGGCACCAGCAAGGGGCGGCAGCCGGCGAAGGCGACACGCAGCAGGGGCAGAGCGCCGCTAGGTTTCCCGCGCTGTCAGTGTCCGTCTCCCCAGCCCGGCCCCAGCAGCAACGGGGTCCCCACACAGCACGCCTTCCTCAAGCTTGCCTGGCGCAGTGTTCTCCTCTCAGCGTCGGACGTGCGCGGTCAGCACTCCTCCACAGGCCTTCACCGCCGCCGCCGGCTGCCAGCCCCTCAGTGGCCCCCAGGACTCAGACACCGCAGGACGGAGGCCCTCCGGATCCAACAGCAATGCCGCAAGTGGGTCGGGTCTTCGTCGTTCATCAACGCGGATCCGGCGGGACTCCAAGTTCACCTCCCCAGCAGCGACGCCGCAGTCCACAGCCAGAGCGCTCTCTGCACCGGGCCGATACAGACAGTCAGGCCGCCATCTTAGGTAACGCGGTCGCGGAAATCAGCTCCTGCATCAGACGCTTTGCAGGTGCAGAATCTCGTCATTCCTCCCTTCCAGGTTTGGCGCCAGGCATTATTCATGCTGGGGAGACCCTTTCAAGGTATGTAGGTGCCAGGATGGCCAGGATTGAGGCTGGATGTCTGCCCGAACCGCAAGAGCCTCACGCAGGTGCGGCCATCTTACTTGGCGCCCTCTAGCGCCCCCCCTTAAATATTGTATTTATTCCCATTAGAAACATATGCAACAACACACCAGATGGACCAGTGGATTCTACTCCTTCTCCTTTTCCTTTTCCTTGTTTTGTTTTCCCCTCTTCCCCACCTTCTCCTCTTTAGCTTTGACTTTGTTGGGCGAAGCAGGTGGGTGAGGGAAGTTGGGCCTTAACATCTGTTCCTTTCACTTCACTTCGCTCCTGCGGAAAAAAACGTTTTATATTTCCGCCTGGACGTTATGGAGGAACATCAGATAACTTTGGCCGATGTGGCGCATATGAAAAGTAATTTACAAAAGTAAATACAAGTCTTGACTAGTAGAGTGGATGCCCTACAACACGCTCCTCAAGCATCTCCCTCACCTGTTCGGTTATCTGGAGCCCATGGTACTTTTTTTTACATCACAACCTTCTTTCTCTGGAAGTACTGCCCCAATATATCACATTACAACTCCCTCCTCTATGCCATTAGCACCACCAGAAAGGTTCCTAGGTGACTCCGCTAAATTTGCCACCTTCATCAACCAATGCCAGTTGCACTTGGTGTAAAGCCTCTTGTTTTCCTACGGAGCAAGCGAAAGTCGCTTTTGTTTTGTCTTATTTGGGAGGTACAGCGGCTACATGGTCAATCCCTTTAGTCGATAGAAAATATCCTTTATTGTATGATTATAGAGTTTTCAAAGAAAAGTTAAGACGGTTATTCAACAGACATTCATTCATGCAGTCAGTTTTTGTAAAAAAAAATTATTTTCAAAAACCTTTATTGAAAAAGATATGTCACTACACAGTACAAGTGATAAATTCAGCAAGAATGTAGTTGCTGTTACATCAACACAGCACATTCCATAACAGAGATGAGAGAACATGACGGGGCCAACAACCACAATGCATTGCACAGAGCACATAGGTGTCCCTCAGGGTGTGCTGTTGAAAGCGCCTGTAGACGGGGATGATGATGGGAAATTGCCTGTGGCATTTCCAGTCGCAGTTGGTGCATCTGTGGCGGGGGAGCCAAGCGGAGGGCTGTCAGGGGCGGCCAAGCGCTGTAAGTAGGAGACTAGCGGGGTCCACATGTCAGGGGGTCAGCTGGCTAAAGGCATTAAGTCCCAAAATTCCCCCAACAATGTTTGACAGTGGGTAGAGTCGTCCTACCTGTTTTTAACCTTAGGCGCTGGTCTACGTCCCCAATGAATGGATACTCTACATTTAGCAAGTACCAGGAGCATGGCGGTAAGTTTGCGGTTGGCGTCCGATATGTTTATAACATAACCTAGGAGGCATATTATGAGGTCAGGAGTGACCCGCTCAAGTGTGATGTCACTGATGACAGTGCATACACCTTGCCAAAAGGAGGAGACCTTGGGACACACCCAAGCCAGGTGAGCAAAGTCCACGCCAGTAGCGGAGCACCGAACACACCTATCATTTGTGATCAGTCCCATCCTGTGTAGTGTAGCCAGAGAGCTATAAAGTCTGTGTAAATATTTAAAATGTATGAGCTGCAAACGATAGTTGGGAGATAAGCGCCTGGTCTGATTACAGCAATATAGCCATTGCTCCTGAGAGAGGTCCCTGCCTAAGTCCGCACTCCAAGCGGCACGGGCGCGTTCAGTATCGGTGGGCGAGGCGGCTACCATGAGAGCGTAAAGTCTAGTGACCAACCTGCACTGGGAGCTAGAGGAGTGGACCTGTTCAAGGGCTGCATACGTCTAAGGGGCCTGTGGGAACGTGGGATTAGCTGCTTTACAGACCGCTCTGATTTGATAATACAGAAGCAAAAAGTCATAGGGGAGAGGGGACAGGGGACACCCCATCTGGTATCCCTAGCGATGGGAATGGGTTCAGTGACCTGACCGTTGATTCTGATACGGGCTGTGGGGAGTGTATAAAGGAGCTGTATTTTATGTGTGAAAACCGGACTGAAGCCCAGACGGGGAAGAAGGTAGAATAAGAAGGACCACTCCAGGGTGTCAAAGGCTTTGGTGGCGTCCAATAATGCAGTAACGGCCAGGACGGCGGGATTAATCTGGTGGAGGACAGCAAATATGGTGTGAAGATTGTGAAAGGGTGCTCGCCCATGAATTAAACCGGATTGATCAGGACGTGCAATGAGGGGCATAAGTGGGAGGACGTGTGAGACCAGCAATTTGCATAGATTTTATTATCCGTATTGATAAGGGATAAGGGGCGATAGGATTTATCCGGCTTCAGAAGAAGAGTGAGTAGGGCTTCACGAAGGGCCGGAGGAAAGCTCCCGCGCTCAAGAGAGTCACTGTACATATTAGCGAGATGTGGGACCAAGAGAGGCGCAAATTGTTTAAAGAAGGCTGGGGTGAGGTCATCTGAACCAAGAGCCTTGTCGCTCGGGAGTCCCGCGATCACTGCGGAGATCTCCTGAGTGAAGGGCTCATCTAGGTATTCCCGGTGGCTATTGCTCAGCCAGAGGAGTTCGATGGTCTCGAAGCATTGGTCCAGGACCTCACGAGGAGTCGCCTCGCCTTGCCAGCCGAGTATAGCTGGGAATAGAAAGCAGAGAGTGTGGCAATGACCTCCGCGGGGGAGGTCGTTCTGTAAGATTCCCAATCCCGTAAGGCAGAGATGTATGATGAAACGTGCGGGTGTCGGAGAAGTTGGCGAGTGGTTTACCGGGGAGGTTGCCCTCACCATAGCGACGGGCACTCTCCTCTCTTCCCAGGTAGGCCACCTCCCTATCCGCCTCCTCGTGGAATTCAGTGATTTTCTCTCTTATCCGTGCCAGAGTGCTAGGGTCAGGGTCCTCGAACTATAAGAGATCCAAAGACTTAATCTCGCTCTCTAGGTGATCCAGGGTGCCCCGGATAGATCTCAGCACCCCAGACTGTTTTGCTGTGCACTCCCCCCGGATCACCAATTTGAAGCCCTCCCAGAGTGTCGAGGGCGAGTCCACCGAGCCAACATTATGGTCAAAATATTTGATGATAGCGGTGTGAATCTCTTTGCGGAAGACTGCGTCGCGGGGCAGTCGTCACGCGAACATGCGGCGCATGGTAAGCGGGAGTTGTAAGCGCAACTGTGCGGGGCCATGATCCAAGAGGGTGCGGGCCATGTGGTCCACGGACGGGGCCCAGGAAGAGTAGTGATCCAGAGGTCTAGACGCGACAAGCAACCTCACGAATGTGTAACGCACGTGCCTTCGCATCTATCAGGGTAAACATGTCGCCATGCATGTAGCAGACATAAGAGTGTAGAAGTGTGGTGGCCTGAGGGTGCTGGGCGCAATCACCAGAGCGGTCAAGCATCTGTGTAAGTGCTATGTTGATATCGCCACCCAGAGCAGGGAACAAGGACCCAGGGAGGAGATGAGCTGCCAGACATGTTATGAAGAAGTCAGGATCATCGGAGTTGGGGCCGTAAATGGCTGCAAGAATCAAGGGCTGGTTAAAGAGGAACCCGGAAAGGATGACATACTGGCCCTCAGGGTCAATGAAGGACTGAATGGTGCGCCAGGGGAGCCCCCTCCGGAAAAGGATGGAGACGCCACGGGATAATTAGAATAGAAGGACGAATGAGTCTCGCCCCAGAAGCGGAGGCAGGAAGGAGGTGGGTCTCCTGAAGGAAACAGCTATCCATCTGGTGCCGTGTGAGGTGGGCGTGCATAAGGCGAGCCTTGCGGTGGTCATTTGGACCACGAATGTTCCAGATCCAGAAAGTGGTGTCCGTCATGTGATGACAAAGTAATGATGTAAGGCGGATAGTGTATGGCGTTATGCAAGAGCGTTCGTCGTTGGTATCGTGGTGTACAGAAAATTGCTAAATACGTAGCGCAGCAACAGGCTGCCAAGAAGGCCAAACAGTGAAAAGAACAAGCCTCTGGAAGGAGGCGGCAAGCCCAAACGTGTACGTCCCACTCACCACCCACTCCAGCTCCCCAATTAGGTGGAGCCTCCAACCCCATCCCACCCAGGGTCCACAAACTTGGAAGAAACTGGTTGAGAAGGGAATTATCCCAAGGGGGCATGGTTCCACCTGGCATACACCCCCATCACTAAGACAGGGTGTCCTAGTGGTTGGACAGCACTATACCAGAGCATTAGGTAGTATACAAGCACCCCCGCCCCTGGGCAGACATAACTGGAGGTCTATGGTAAGGTCAGAGCCAAAGTCCCAGAACACGAACCAAGAGCATGTGGGAAAGGGAAACAACACAGTGCATGTCGACCCATGAATGTGTCCTGCGGTAGGCCGATATGTTGCATTGGCAGAGGGGAGAGAAAGCAAATCAGCTCGGGGACAATGCAGTGTAGGGATTAGTAAAGTGAGCAAGAGCATCTTATATAGTGGAGAGTGAAAACAGAGCAGGTTCAGTCCTCCTTCATCATTGTCACTCGCTCCTCCTCCGTCAGCTTGCTGGGAATTGGACGGAGCAAGCCGGTACTGTTTGTCCAGTTTCTTTGCGAAAGCCAGGGCGGTTTTCGGGTCAGTGAAGGTTTGCATTTGCGATCCGGTCTTTACTGTTTGACAGGGCAGGCCAGGGAGTAGGAGACCTCAAGCTTCTGGAGCAGTTTCTTGGCCGGGAGATACTCCCGCCGGGCAGCCTGCACCACTAGCGTTAAGTCCGAGTAGAAGGAGAGAGAGTTCCCCTGGTGTCGCACCTCACCTCTCTCTCGAGCAGCATGCAGGACTGCGTCGCGATCCCAGTAATTCATGAGCTTAGCGATGATCGTGCTGGCAGGCGCAGCCAGGGGCGGTCTGGGACCAAGAGATCGGTGCGCCCTCTCCACGATAAAAACCGGAGAGAGCACAGCGACAAAGAGGTTGCACAGTTGTTCTTCAATGAATTCCTCCATTTTCGTTATGTTGGAAGACTTGGGCACGAACGTAATGCGGAGGTTGCTCCTGCGGGAGCGCGCCTCCAAGTCTTAAGTTCCAGAACACGGTCCATTTTAAGCAATTTTCGTTTTTCACCTGTCACAGTGTCCTCCACATCTGAGACTCTGGATTCCAATTGCGCGATTTGCGCGTCATGCGATACCACCCTGGCTTTCACACTGTCAAGGCTGGTGGACAGTTTGTCAAGCGTGGTTGCAATGCCACTGACACTAGCCTTCACGTCAAGCAATATCGCCTTTAAGTCGTCATCTCGCGGTTCGCTAGGTTCAGTTTGGGTAGCGAGTTCACTTGTTCTAGGCGCCGACACCTCTTGCCTGATCTGCCTGCGCTGGTCAAATGCAAGCTTGGGTTGCTTAGCGTCAACCTTGCCCATGTTGTAACAGACTCGGCAGGGGGGGGGACCCACCGCAGGTCACTAAGATGGTTATGGAGGGGATCTAGAGGTGTCAAGTGCAGGAGGTCAAAGAGTCCCAGGTCCGCAGGCAAGGCACCTCCCCAGGGCCTCAAGAAGCAAGAGGATGCAGGCCCCCAAGGCGACAGCCGCCGCACAGCAGGTAGAAAGGGGGGCCACCAACCCAGTGGATGCAACATCCCGCTGGTCGCTGTGTCGTCGAGCTCTGGCAAAGTTGGGGTGAGCGCTGGCGCCCCACTGGCAATTTCTGCTGGGGTGATGGGGTCCGCAGTCCAGCGTGGGCCTCCTTGCGAGAATTAGCTGTGCCACCAGGGGGACTATCGGCTCTGCGGCCCCGCAATCTGGGTGAAGTGAGGGAGGCAGATCAGAATCAACGCTGATCAGAAAGCTGCACCGACCAATGGTCCGGTGAGTTAGGCAAAGCGCCCAATTTCTGGCTGTGGGCTGCAACACGGTTTCGGGGCTCTTCTCCACGCACATCAGGAGGCAGCTCGGAAAGGATCGTAGGGAGAGAGCGCCAAGAGGGGGCAATCTGCAGCAGGGAGACGAGGGAGGCGCAGCGCACTGCAGGGCCCGGGGCACACTAGGGAGACCACAATCAGCCAGAGTTTGAATGGGGATGTTCCGACCGGGCCGCGCGGCCCCAGACCCCCGGCACAGAGCCCACGCCCCCACCCTTCTGCAGACCACCTTCCAGCACAGCGCCCCACTCACTTGGTGTCAGCTGTAGGGGAACGTCTCCGCTGGGGCAGCGCCGGTCGTCTGTGCCCAGATGAGGCCGTGTTCAGGCGAGGAGCGTGCCTCGCCGTCTTCCAGCGTCTACTCCCCGGCCGCGCCGTTCAGCATGCCCGCCGTCACGCGCATGCCCAATCCTCACCGCGCGCTCGTTTTTAGTGCAGAAGCACGGCCACACACTGGAGACTCGGTCAAACTGTGTCCAAGGGTCCGCAGGATTTTGATGGATTAAAAGCCTGGCCGGCAGAGCCCACTTAAAGTGCGGCCATTTTGCAGCCGGCTAAGCCACGCCCCCCCCATTCATGCAGTCACTTGACACAGAATTACTGAATCTCAATCAAGGATCTAAAGATCTCATGTCCTACGTCTACTGTTTCAACAGGCTGATTGCGGAAGCTGGGTGGCCTGAAGCCAAGCATAGTGCTCTGCTCTACAAAGGGTTAAGGGATGACTTAAAAGACATGTTAGCACAAGTCGTAGACACTCCTGAATCCTGTGATGCTTTAATTGATCTAGTGGTTTAGTTAGATCACAGATTGCACAAGCGGAAACGCGAAAAGGGATGGTCAGAGACTAAGTACCTTTCCTTTAGAGAAAAGAAGACAAATTCTGACAAACCTGTTGAGGACCCTGATGCAGATAGGTAGTATTAAAGGGCCCTTGAGTACTGATAAAAGGCAAAGACGAAGGGATAATAAAATGTGCGTATACTGTGGTAAATCAGGACTCTCCTTGCAAGATTTCCCTGTTAAACCTAAAAAACGTACTGAGTTGGGAATCTAACCAGCCCGAGCAAGGGGGAGACAGGTTGCTTGGGTGGGTCAGGTCTAATTGTCTCCCAGCTTTTAAGTAAGGAACACATACCTTTTCCAAGGCACCATTTTTTCTATACAGCTCAATTGAGCTAGGGAAATACCTCTGTAGAGGTGCAAATCATGCTTGATTGAGGAGCAAATGGGAACTTCATAGATTTTATGTGGGTTGACAGTATGGAGATCCTGATTGAACCAAAATATACAGTATTAGTAGTAAAGACCATTGATGGGACCCACATGAAATCAGGACCTGTCACTCATTCCACTAAAGATCTAGGTCTTTACATACATAACAGCCATTTTGAAACCATTTAATTTGACAACATTTTTTCTCCTCAATTTCAAGCGATTGTAGGACTCTCTTGGTTAATGAAACATGACCCAGATATAAAATCAAGAGACCCTTCCTTGGCTTTTACCTCCGAATATTGTAAAGAACATTGTCTAGAGAACAAAGCACCAGTACAACACATAGCAGGAATTACTGACTCTAGTTTACCTGAAGTACCTGCCTTTTATAAAACTCATAGTGAGGTGTTTGATAAAGAAAAGGCCTATGTCCTAACACCCCATCGTCCACACGATTGTCGCATTGACTTGGTACCTGGAGCGAAAATTCCGTGCAGTCGTATATATGCCTTGACAGAGAAAGAAAATATCTACTTGAAAGAATACCTGGATGATATATTACGAAAGGGATTCATTTGGCCATCTAGATCACCGACATCTTCCACCTTTGTTTTCATACCCAAACGAGAAGGGGATCTTCGGTTTGCATACATTCGGAGCCTTAAACTGTTTGGCGCTATAGAATAGATATCCTCTGCCCCGAATTCAGTCCTTACTCGATCAGGTAAAACAAGCTACCATTTTCACTTAACTGGATTTGAGAGGTGCCTATCATTTAGCACAAGAACGAGAGAGAGACAAATGGAAAATTGCCTTTCGTACTAAGTTCGAGCTCTATGAGTATTTGGTTATGCCCTTTGGGCTGTGTAATGCCCCTGCGGCATTTCAATTCTCTATTGATGAAGTGTTGAGGGAGACATTGGATGTGAACACAATTGCCTACATAGATGACATTCTAATCTATTCTTCTTCCACTGAAGAAAACATTAAACATGTCAAAAGTGTGTTAGAACACCTAAAAGATAACAACCTCTATTTGAAAGTAGACAAATGTGAGTTCCACGTTTCTGAAGTTACCTATTTGGGCTTTGTGTTACCATTGCAAGGAGTGATCATGGATCCTCAAAAAGTCGTAGCCATAACACAAATTGGCCATCTCCTAGCCTTGTGAAAGAAGTACAGAGTTTCCTGAGCTTTGCTAATTTTTATAGATGATTCATAAATAGGTTTACGTCTTTGACATCCCCTGTCACTAATCTCCTGAAAAAAGGGATACCTGTTTTGTGGACACCAGCAGCTGAAGAAGCTTTTTCTAGCTTAAAGAACTTCTTTGTCACTGCCCCGGTTCTGAAACATCCTGACTCCTCACAGCCATTTATAGTGGAAGCTGATGCATCCCAAGTGGCTTTCGGAGGAGTATTATCCAAGTGAGACGGGCAAACAGGACATTTACACCCAGTAGCCTTCTATTCCCATAAGCTCACACCGCCTGAAATAAATTACTCAGTGGGAGACAGGGAATCGTTGGCAATAAAATGAGCCTTTGAAGAATGGCGTCAATATCTATTTTGAGCCTTACACACAGTTACTGTTATCACAGAAATGTACAGTTCCTGAAAGCAGCTAGGGCCCAATCCATTAGGCAGTTACGATGGACACATTATTTCTGTAACTTTTATTACAGCATACAGTTTCAAGCAGGTACCAAACTTGGCAAAGCAGACGCCCTATCCTGATATGGTTTCGACCTATCTGAAACTCCAATTACTCATGATCAACCTTTCATTTTAAGTCCTGAACGTATCTTGGGAGGCACCTATTCGGAGGAATCATTTCTGAAAGAAGTGCTTCAGGCACAAGACTCTGAGGAAATCAAGGATCTCGAGACTAGACACAAGGGAGTTAAAATTCACAACCCTTTGTACATTCAAGGAGGCGTAGTTCTTCCTAATAAAGTCTTAGAGCTACAAGCACTTGCATGGTGTCATTTACATGTGTTGGCAGGACACCCAGGTCATAAAAAAACCCTTGCCTTGCTTAAGAGATACTTTTGGTGGGCATCTATGAATCAAGACACTCACCTGTATGTTCACTAATGCTATGTGTGTGCTCAGAGTAAAGGTTCACACCAGGTTCACGGAGGGCTTTTAACTCCTATGCCCACGCCTCCTACACCATGGCATTCCATCTCAATGGATTTTATTGTAGAACTTCCACCCACTTAGCAAGGGCTTACTGTCATATTTGTGGTGGTTGATATGCTATCAAAGATGTCTCACTTCATACCTCTAAAAGACTTGCCTGACGCTAAGGAACTTGCTTTTATTTTTCTCCAACAAGTGTGGTGCGTATTCATGATCTTCCTTTCATTATTGTGTCAGCTAGAGACCCCCACTTCATGTCTAAATTCTGGAAAGGGTTGAACACGTTATTACAAATAGATGTAAGACTCTTCTACTCATCACCCCAAGACAGTTGGCCAAACTGAAAGGGTTAATCAGTGTATTGAACAATACCTGGGGTGCCAACTGTTGCATGTAGAATGACGCTGATCATCATCAGAGACCACCTCCTGATTATACGGTGGGTGACAAAGTCTGGCTGTCTACTAGAAATTTTAAGGTCAAAGAGACAAGCAAATGTAAACCCTGCTTTATTGGTCCCTGTGCCATCTCTAAGGTGGTAAACTCTGTTGCCATGAAATTAGACTTGTCTGACTGCTTATAAATTCATCCTGTATTTCATGTGTCTTTACTGAAGTCTGCGGTGCATGGTATTGTCATTCCGGCTCCCCCCCCTCCTGTTTTGGTGGACAATGAGCCTGAGTACGAAGTTGCTTATATTGTGGAGTATCGTAAAGTCCGGCGTAGGCTGCAGTAATTAATACATTGGAAAGGCTATAGACCCGATGAGCGGACATGGGAACCTGCTTCTTATGTTTATGCTCCCCGCCTTTTGTGGTTGTTGCACAGGTGCTATCCCAACAAGCCTAAACCTGTTATGGGGGGGGGTGTTTAGGGGGGTGTACTGTCAGGCGGCGCAGCCTGCAGCAGCGCTTCCAACCCCGCACGCAGCCTCCTGTGCACGCCCCGCTTGCCGACTCTCAACAGCTGGTGAAGACAGCGCTTTAGGTCTTTAGAAAGGGAGGGTCCTGCCAGGGAGCGTGCTCTGTGCTCTGTCACCGACCCCTGCTAGGCCTTCCTTGCTACTCCCTGTTTTGCCCTCACTTACCTGTGGTCTCTTGTTCACGTCGGAGAGCAGGGACGTTCTTGCTGCTCTTCCTGGCATTCTTCAGATCAGTGCGTCCGTGTCTCTGCTCCTCTTCCGGGGCATGACTGCTGTTACAGCGCCTCCCTCACCGGTCAGCTTCATAACCTTTCCACTGGCTGCCTTTCTTACCTCTGCTATTCCTGAGCCTGCAATAGAGTAACAAAATACTTTAAAGAATCCTATTTCCCAGTCACTGTAGGATGTAATGTATTTGTGCTTTTTCATAGAACAAAAAAAACACTTATCTGATTCTGCACTGTTGTGGAGTGTATTCTCAGATTTGGATTTTCTTCAATTTCTTTTGCTGCAAAAATAAGAGAATGATATTATTTCAAAATTATTGAATTACATAGTTAACCCTTTGGGTGCTTAGGACTGAATGGTTCCGTCATGAGCACCAGTGCTTCTGTGCTTATGACGGAACCATTCCATCATGAGCACATGCTCAGAAAATCCCTCTGCTGCAGACAGCAGAGGAATTTCCTATATTTGTTTTGCATGGGGAGGTGGGGAAGAGCTTCCCAAACCTCCCCAGGCCTGTTTTGTGATTTCCTTGCAATGACGATCGCGAGAATGGTGTGCTATCGTCATTGTAACGAAAACAAAACTGAAACTTAGTTTCAGTGTCTCAGTTTCGATGCTTGTGGGGCTATCTCAGCCCCCCGAGCACCGAAACAGATTGGCGAGGTATCGTTGGAAAGGGGAGAAGCCATGCTAGAGTTTGCCCCAGAAGGGCAAGCAGGGATCATCCGCCCACTAGCCACCAGGGAGGGGGGAGCGGCTCCTTGGGCAAGGGCCTTTGCTCTACCCCCACTTGGGGAATGCTGGGTGGGTGGAATTTTGTGGATTCACTGAGACTCCAGAACTTTCCACCACAGACATGTGAGGAAAATGTTTTTTTTTCTTTTTTCAAGTGTTGAGGTTGGCAAGGGATTTTGGGTAATGGAACCTGGTGAGAGCCAGGAAAGTCACTCCATCATGGATTCCCCTGGGTGTCTAGTTTTAGAAATGTATAGGTTTGCTAGGTTTCCCTAGGTGCCAGTGTGGTATGAGCCTTTTTAGGGGCCCACCGGTGCCGGGGTTCACCCTTATCTGTCCACTGGTCCTTAAACCAACAAAATAGAAATTGGCATGGAAGCTGGACTATCAAATAACAAGTTTAATTATCACTCATGAGTGGGACTACATCAATACAGCACCCTCAGGCACTGTAGGAGGTAGCCCATAGAATACAGAGGCCATGGGCCTTTTATATAGACTTTGTTGCAGAGTAAGCATGGAGACTCAAAATAGAAGGTACAGGCACTCACAGGAATAGCTATCGACTAACATGGACAGATCAAAATCGCTCAGTCAGCAGAGGGGGAGGAGAAACAGAACTGCTTACATCAGTTGGAACAGCCTGACAGTTATATTCTAAGACAGGTGCATTCTGGCAGCTACAGGCATTTCTGAGCATACACAGTGCTCTGGCTCAGTACTGAAGGTGTTAACTACAGTTGACTCAAGCAGAATAGAAAGACAAGCGACAGTGAAGACAGAAGAACCACGTGGCTTAACAAAATGGATGCCACAACTAAAATGGATTCAGCTCATGCTAACGGCAATTTCTGTCGATTCCCACAAGCGGCCCTTTTAGCATTAGCTGAAGACATCGCTATGCAGTACAAGAAACATGAAAGTTATCACCTATACCTATTAACATTAGTTTTCCTATTTCTTGGTCAGTTACTAATCGGGCATTTACATTTTTAGCATTTTGTTTAGCTGGTATACATGAGGTACAACTAGAAGCACAAAAGGAACAGAGCGTCGGGCTGTAATGAACACATAGATAGCAGGAGAAAATAATGGCTATCATCACAAACAGAACTGTCAATATTTTCCAACCCCAAGCAGAAAGCAAATCGCAAAACCACCGAGTCCAATTCCAAGTTCCAGGGCTCTGATGTATTTCAGTGGCTATCTTATTTAGCTTGGAAATAGCCAACAGTACATGTCTGATGCAATGTCTAAATAAAAACATTATTTTGATAGACCTTCCGGTGTTCTTCTTTATGAGGGCTAGAGTACCAAAGATATATTCAGGGGAAGGGCGGAGTAGTACTTATCAAAGTGTGCACAAGATATTTTTCTTGCAGAAAAAATAGTATTCCAAATATGAATATTAAAGCAAACACAATAATTGTCACAAAAACAATCTTTGTTTTGGGGGAGCAGGAGGACCAAACGGGGCCGTGGGAATTAAGACAAGGAGCCGCAAAGAGCTGGTTCTCCTCAAAAATGGGACGACCAAAGGGCTACATTGCTAAAAAAAACAAAAAAAAAAAAAAAGTACTTGAGGAATTGAAGCCACTGTACAACCAGCCAGAGGGGTCTTCTCCCTGTGTCCGAGTGAGCCTCACAGGCAGGCTCTTATCGTTCATCAAGTGTTCACTTCTCCCACGGTGGAGCTGCACAACTTGCAACCCAGAAAAACAATCACGGCCCAGGCTTAAGGAAAAAGTTTTTCTTTCAGGATAGGGCAATCACCCTCCAGAACAAATACCCTCAACGATCCTGTCCAGTGTCTCAGGCAGTGCAGCAGTATTCTTCACTCTAATCTAACAGGCACCAGAGGCACAGCATCTGTACCCTGAACTTAAGACCTTCCCTAACTCCTGTATTGCCCTGTTGGCGCACTGTCCTTTCGTCGGGGCCGCAGATTGTACCTAGTGTTCTCAGGCACCTCTTTATCAGCAATAAAGGTGCAGACTTGCATTCACTTGGGGACCGGGACTCAGAGGTCAGAAGCACAGAAACTGATGTATTTGAAGCAACCCTTGTTTCAGAGGGGGTCACCTCAAGCAAAGCCTCCTTGCCTTCCTTGTCGGTCTGTGCCTCTCTCAGCTGGGCATCAGGAAAAAAGGAACAAAGCAAGGAATCAGCTCTCTGTCCTGATTTGTGACCCGTCTTTCACCCAAGAATTATCCGACAGTGGTAGGGGTACACGTTTCTTCCGGCCTTCCACCTTCACCGCTGTTATAGTGGTCAGCAATCCCTAGGCTGGGTCCCTTCACCTCGGCTCCAAATTAGACTTGTGCTGAATCCCCACGCTGGATCTGATGTCCGGGCCCCTCTGGCAATGGTTGTAGGGCAGCAGATATCTGTTAATGAACAGAATGGAAATCTTTTTGACACAACATAGAAATAATCAATTAAAAGAGGATATTCAATTTTAGAAACGTCCATATATTATTCTTCTGAAGAACCTTAAAAAAAAGGAATTTCAAAACAACTATTCATTTAACAAACTTGTACTTGTAGGTCATAAAAATCACGATACAGCTTCTACTTTGTGAACCATCACCATTGTGCAAAACTGCTGACACCTCTAAATTTATTTTCCTTGCATAAGAACAACCATGTTTTGCTCTTATGACCATGCTCTCATTTTATAGGTGTAGCAAGAAACTCTAAAACTGTGAATGTAACAGAGATCCATATTATACGAATAGCTGATAAATTAAACATAACCTAATAGGTACATGAATTTTCCAGCAGAACTTGTTTGTGGCAGGCAAGAAAACAAGCAAATAACATTGTGTTCTTAAATATGTGTGCTAAGGGCATATGAGCATCTTTCCTAGCATTGTGAACCATATGCATCATACTTTTCACGATCCGGGCCATGTAACATCATATTCAGGGGCGAAACCTATTCACCAGCTCTAGCAAGGACTGCCAGCTCAATTACATAGACTAAATAATGAGGGACTTGTGATGCCTCTGCGACTTATGTAGTGCTGTAATAACCTCAGCAATAATGGTGTTGCCACCTGGGAATTTGGAACAAAAACCACCAACATATAGTTCCCCTTAAAGGTCAAATAAGGGAACATCAGTCTTTTCTACCTATCCGTATCCAATTCCAATTTCATCAGTTTACAGAAAGGAGGGGTAGTAACATGGCATATTTATTTATTCATTTTGTTAATTCTAACAATTTGTTCAAACAGTTTTACTAAATAGCCAATTAGACGTGCACTGGTGAGGTGCTTTGTCTCTATTTATTCAAGAGCATATTCACAGCATCCTGTGAAATGAATGACTAAAGCGAGCCCAACCGATTGTCTCATGGCCATTCCTAGACAGCACAGACAGGCGAGAGAGAGAGAGAGAGCACACAACAAGCTGCCCTGCGTACTTTCCACGCAGAATAGCTCACAATAATACACATAATAGGCACATAAACCAAGAAGAAAAAGGACACAATAATACATATACCAAGCACAAAAACCAAAAAAAACAGTGTGTTACTTAATTTCGCTTACCCTTAATTTGCCCAGGAGCTAGTCTCCTACCCCTCTTTGACAGTAGGTATCCTAAGCAGGTGACCTCCTGTCGACAATACTCACCCCTTTTGGCAGCGGGGTACGGATAGACTTGTAGGAGGTAAATAACTAGGGGAAACCACACCAAGGAGGCCATGTCCAATACTATTGGACTATACCACTTTGTAAATGTTGCTGTACAAGCACATTGAGCTAACTAGAAATCATTAATCTAATGACAACTACCAATTCCTTTAGCTTATTGTGCGGTTTAACATGATGGCGCATTAATGCAAACTTTATTTTATTGCCTCCTCATCTGGCCCTAGCACAGCAACCTTAAATTGAAACCATTATTCTATATGCATGGCAGAGCTACTCTGTGTGTCAGAAGCCACACATGGCCCACAGACGCTGCTGCCCCTCCTTCTTTCTTATGACTTCATAGAACCTTGCCAAAAATAATAAGCAGAGCCTTCCCTCTCTCTCTCTCTCTACACTCTGGCCCCCTTCTTCGGAATGTCTTCCAAGGTCGAAGTGCCAGAGCAAGCCTGCCTGAAATAAACCCTCCTGTGTTAGGCATTTTGCTTTCAGCAGTGCTAGTTTGCTAAATACGGAACTTGACCTCTGACCTTTAAACCTGTTGTCCCTTGTCTGAGCAAAGTTATTCCCATGTGGCTATCACAATTCAAAGTAACTCTTCAAGAAGCATGACTGAGGGGCATCACTGCTCCATGCCTGTGTGATGATATTTTAAAGGTAGGATGTAACTTTTGCTCTTGATTTTATTTATTCTTGTGCACAGTGCTTTCTAGCACCTAAAGAACTGGCTCAAAATTTTAGTTTTCAGAATGCCATAATGCACCCAGAACAATTGTGCATTAAGGCTTGCGATGTAATTCACATGTCTCTAGAGCTACTCTTTTTGTATAACTTTTAATTGTATTTGAGACTTCAGCCATTAGGCCATACTAGAAATCATATTTTAAGTTTGTCACTAAGATACAGCAATATTGTCATTGTTAAAGAAACTAATATTCACCTTTTTA
Organism: Triturus cristatus; assembly: GCF_964204655.1. Lineage (NCBI taxonomy): Eukaryota > Metazoa > Chordata > Amphibia > Caudata > Salamandridae > Triturus > Triturus cristatus. Next base: position 77,715,657 of record NC_140586.1, on the reverse strand, counting down.
ATTTTGATGCATAACATATTTACCATTTAGATTTTGAAATCTTAATGCACACTTTGCACAGGGTAATTTTTTACATTGCTAAATATTATTGAATTTTCACAGTAGTGTTATTAGACATTATAAAGATCATAATAATGCAAAAATGATTTTAGTGCAATGACTTTTAATAATTTTTTACATGATGTCATTTTTGAATAATGATCACTAACCCCTTTGTTGTTTCTACATATGAAAAGCAAGCCTCATTCCTTTCCTTTTGTCTTTAAATGCATTTATTTATAAAACTTCTTTTGAAACTAAGCACAGAAGCTTTACTGAAACATAGAAAGTTTGTTTCGCTCTTAAGAAAGTAGTAATTATTTACCATCAGATCCACATATGTGCTTATTGGGAAAGCAACAGGAAAGAAAGTCCTTACTTATATCCTTTCTCTTTTATCCAAAATAATGAAGCTGTATTTCTAACTTTCAAAATTAGAAGTCTTTAATGCATGTACTTTTATGCCATATTGTACTAACTTAAAACCTAGTTGCCACAGTGTTTATTTGTAGCTTGTGCCTAGGTAAGGCCGGTCTTATTTATTTAGCTGTGTTTTATGACCGGCAGGCGATAGCTTCTACATTTTTTTCAGGAGAGAAGGCATTGTGTTCTAGGACTGATAAATCCTGTCTGACAATTAATGACACAGGGCCCCTTATGATGCTATCTGTTTCCAATATGACAGCAATGTGCTGTATTCTAACGTCCTCACAGAAAACCAAAAAAGTTGATAAACCACTCATTTCCTCCCTCTGCTCTGACAGACAGCTTCCTTCGGACAGACAGCTTGAGCAGCTGTTTAAAAGCTCTCTTTCTAGAGCTGGGAATGAGGCTCAGTTCATTCTATTAAAAAGCAGGCATTCCAAGCCAGTCAAAATCTATTGTTTGCTGTGTGGTAAAAGGAGGACGCTTCTATTTTAGCAGCAACCAAATACTCATATAATGTGAATGCCTTTTCATATTTAATATGATGTATCTAAGTATAGTGCTGTAACATTTTGCACAGCTGATAGGCAGTACTAACAAAATGTTGGGCATCTATATTTAATTTTGTTAAGTCCTAGTTGTGTAAAACACACAAATTCGTTTTTCTCTGTGAGGCCTACTTTTTCCTATTGAGTGCCTTTTTCTAGGTAAAGTTAGTTTTAACATTATATAGCTCTAGCTATACCCAAAGGGCTCAGAGCGCTTTATTTGTTGTGAGATAACATTTACAAGTGATACATAAAACATAAACAATCCTTAATACATCAATTATGTACAGAAACAAACACAAAATATATTCTCCAGTATTTAGGGTGTCTTTCATAGATTCACATGCCTGAATCATTCCCCGTCGTCGGAGTGGGAGTCCCACGGTACATAAAAAAAGCAATAATTATGCATGTAATAACCAAAAAACCTTGGTAACATAAAACCAGGAAGTAATGTAGCCTAAGCTACCAGGAAAAACTTACACACCTATGACTATGATAGTCATTATGTACAGTCCAAACTGCAGCCAATCAGGCGACAGCACCCACCAGAATGTTCTCCTCAGAGGCTCAGGCTATCATATTTTCTACCGTGTCGTGGTGAAGGGAGTCTCCCTGAGCTCTGCTCAGTACTTCACAGTTTTTTTGCTTATCTTCAAGATGCCATCTTCTAAGAGGTCTCTCTTTAGGCCTTGTGAATCTTGTGGGAAGCTGTGGCTGTTTTCTGAAGACCCCCACAAGAAGTGCATTTACTGCCTCTATCCGGATCATGAGGTGAAGGATTGTAAGATCTGCAGGAACTTCCCTCAGAAGATCCTCAGAGATAGAGAAGGGTGCCTACTTCTGTGGCTACAGAAGATCAAGGACAAGGATAACCCTTTATCTGAGGTGGAAAGTGTAGCATCTGGTTCATCTATGTCCTCTAGAAAGAGGATGGCTGAGGAAGACTTATCATCTCCTGGGGCTAAGGTGTTGAGAAAAGTCCAGCCTGCTAAGGGCTCTGGCTTACCTTCTACTTCCTGTGTCAAGCTGATATGTTGTCACTGAACTTGCCCTGGACTCCAATGGTCTAGCCTATGAGATTGAGTCCTAGCCCTCAAGGGGTGACCCACAGGTACTAGACCCTTGGCTGGTGCCAGAGTTTACTCTTTCTCCCCAAAGAACTTCAACTTGTGGGCCTAAAGCAAAAGATAACTGGTTTTCGGCATAGACTCTAAGGCTCACACACTACCGCTACTTTCCAATTTGTAGTTAGCCTTGAACACAGTTGATAACCAAGGCTTTTACCAGACCACTAGACTTCGCCTGCCCTTCGACCTCAAACCCAAAATTGGACCAAAGCTGCAGAGGACCTCACCAACGTGCCTGTTATCGAGAAAAAGCACCAGAAACGATTTTAAGTGTGAAGGAAAAAATCTTGACCGAGACCAGCCCGTGGCATGCATCCGACCCCAAGCTCCATTGCAGTCATCCTGGATCTTTGACTTTGCCCCAGATCGTCCCATTCGAGACTCATAGACTACCATTAATAGTGAAAAGCAATAATTTACAAAACGTTTTGGAGTGAATTGCAGTGAAAGAAAAAATCATAACTCTAGTTTCCTTCATCAGATTTTTGTCATTGTGGTGTCTATTTAAAGATCCAAATATTTACTATTTTTATAAATTGGAGTGGGGTTTTTATTGTGTTGTGTTTCTTACTTATTCATGGTTTTGGTACTGGAAAATGCTGTACACTTCTCTGAGCTAAGCCTGACCGCTCAGTGCCACAGCTACTCAGGACTGAGCTAAAGTTTGATTTAAAGAAACCTAATTGGACCTGAAACAGAATAGTGACATTTTGACTTGGTGAGGCCCCTTTGATTGGTCAAGGGAGCTTTTGCTGTTGTTGGCCATGTTGGTATCGCAGTACTGATAATATCTGATTGTATGGCCACAACACTGAAGAAAATGTTCCATCCATCATTACAGGACTCAGGGATTTGGGGCCTGATTTAGAGTTTGGCGTTTGGCGTTTGGGATAATCCATCAATAACGTAACAGATACTCCAAGGACCATATCACAAGTGCCACTGAAAATAACATACGTATAATGCGGTGGACGGGATATCTATCACGTTTGTGATGGAGTATCACATCTGCCAACCTCTAAATCAGGCCAATGGTCTCCAAGCTCGGGGTAAAAAAAAGAAGAATTGCGTAAGAGGGCACGATGGGCTCACTCTGACCCCCAAAGTCATGTGTTGGGGGTAGGGGGCCCCAAAGGCACCCTCCCTTAAGGCAAAATGAAAAAATCTTTTGGGTTTCCAATTCCGCAGTACCCAGCGAGGCCTCCCCTGTGCTACTGCGGTACCAGTACTGCAGTTCCAAAAAAAAAAAAATAATAAAAGGGTCTGATCATTACCAAGATCAGGCGGCCAACTGCTATTTCTTAAGGCCATAGGGAGTTTGGGGGAGGAGAGGCGGGATGTGTTCCTGTGGAGGAGTTTGGTGCCCGCAGAGGAACCTTAAGGAGTGGGGAGTTGGGCCTGACTGGAAGCCAATACACACAGACAACCTCCCCTGTAGCCTCACAACCCGCTGTTGATGGCCAAGGACCTGCACAGCGGGCCTTGTCCACAGGTTGCCTGGAGGGGCTGGACATATGCTTAGCTTAAAATATGATAAAAAAACACACAGAAATTCACTGAAAAAAACAAGATTAAAGTGATGTTGAAATTAGATTTGGCAATAAAATGTTTGCTTACGTTAAAAAAACATAGAAAATCACTTAAAAAAACAAAGGTTAAAGTGACGTTATAGTTCGGTATTGAAATGAGATAAACTTTTAAAAACCACTGAAATTCACAAGTTACAATTTAGTGAACTAACTATAACTTACATCCCTTCAACGCACTGTTTATGGCTTCACATAATACATCACTCATGACATTTTAAACAACATCACTGATGACTGCACTGATGAGATCTCAAATTACATCATTAATTACATCACTGATTAAATCATCCAATGATTGTGACGTCGACTTTGTGGGCTTGAAGTAATCCAACAAGGTACATATGTTTCCTATCACCAATCAAGTGATAAGAACAATAGTTACTTACCTGTAATCTGTGGTTCTCCAGTATTGGTGTCTTTTATAGATTCACATGCCTGAATCATTCCCCGTCGTCGGAGTGGGAGTCCCACGGTACATAACAAAAGCAATAATTATGCATATAATAACCAAAAAACCTTGGTAACATAAAACCAGTAAGTAAAGTAGCCTAAGCTACCAGGAAAAACTTCCACACCTATGACTATGATAGTCATTATGTACAGTCCAAACTGCAGCCAATCAGGCGACAGCACCCACCAGAATGTTCTCCTCAGAGGCTCAGGCTATCATATTTTCTACCGTGTCGTGGTGAAGGGAGTCTCCCTGAGCTCTGCTCAGTACTTCACAGTTTTTTTGCTTATCTTCATGATGCCATCTTCTAAGAGGTCTCTCTTTAGGCCTTGTGAATCTTGTGGGAAGCTGTGGCTGTTTTCTGAAGACCCCCACAAGAAGTGCATTTACTGCCTCTATCCGGATCATGAGGTGAAGGATTGTAAGATCTGCAGGACCTTCCCTCAGAAGATCCTCAGAGATAGAGAAGGGTGCCTACTTCTGTGGCTACAGAAGATCAAGGACAAGGATAACCCTTTATCTGAGGTGGAAAGTGTAGCATCTGGTTCATCTATGTCCTCTAGAAAGAGGATGGCTGAGGAAGACTTATCATCTCCTGGGGCTAAGGTGTTGAGAAAAGTCCAGCCTGCTAAGGGCTCTGGCTTGCCTTCTACTTCCTGTGTCAAGCTGATATGTTGTCACTGAACTTGCCCTGGACTCCAATGGTCTAGCCTATGAGATTGAGTCCTAGCCCTCAAGGGGTGACCCACAGGTACTAGACCCTTGGCTGGTGCCAGAGTTTACTCTTTCTCCCCAAAGAACTTCAACTTGTGGGCCTAAAGCAAAAGATAACTGGTGTTCGGCATAGACTCTAAGGCTCACACACTACCGCTACTTTCCAATTTGTAGTTAGCCTTGAACACAGTTGATAACCAAGGCTTTTACCAGACCACTAGACTTCGCCTGCCCTTCGACCTCAAACCCAAAATTGGACCAAAGCTGCAGAGGACCTCACCAACGTGCCTGTTATCGAGAAAAAGCACCAGAAACGATTTTAAGTGTGAAGGAAAAAATCTTGACCGAGACTAGCCCGTGGCATGCATCCGACCCCAAGCTCCATTGCAGTCATCCTGGATCTTTGACTTTGCCCCAGATCGTCCCATTCGAGACTCATAGACTACCATTAATAGTGAAAAGCAATAATTTACAAAACGTTTTGGAGTGAATTGCAGTGAAAAAAAATCATAACTCTAGTTTCCTTCATCAGATTTTTGTCACTTTGGTGTCTATTTAAAGATCCAAATATTTACTATTTTTATAAATTGGAGTGGGGTTTTTATTGTGTTGTGTTTCTTACTTATTCATGGTTTTGGTACTGGAAAATGCTGTACACTTCTCTGAGCTAAGCCTGACCGCTCAGTGCCACAGCTACTCAGGACTGAGCTAAAGTTTGATTTAAAGAAACCTAATTGGACCTGAAACAGAATAGTGACATTTTGACTTGGTGAGGCCCCTTTGATTGGTCAAGGGAGCTTTTGCTGTTGTTGGCCATGTTGGTATCGCAGTACTGATAATATCTGATTGTATGGCCACAACACTGAAGAAAATGTTCCATCCATCATTACAGGACTCAGGGATTTGGGGCCTGATTTAGAGTTTGGCGTTTGGGATAATCCATCAATAACGTAACAGATACTCCAAGGACCATATCACAAGTGCCACTGAAAATAACATACGTATAATGCGGTGGACGGGATATCTATCACGTTTGTGATGGAGTATCACATCTGCCAACCTCTAAATCAGGCCAATGGTCTCCAAGCTCGGGGTAAAAAAAAGAAGAATTGCGTAAGAGGGCACGATGGGCTCACTCTGACCCCCAAAGTCATGTGTTGGGATAGGGGGCCCCAAAGGCACCCTCCCTTAAGGCAAAATGAAAAAATCTTTTGGGTTTCCAATTCCGCAGTACCCAGCGAGGCCTCCCCTGTGCTACTGCGGTACCAGTACTGCAGTTCCAAAAAAAATAAATAATAAAAGGGTCTGATCATTACCAAGATCAGGCGGCCAACTGCTATTTCTTAAGGCCATAGGGAGTTTGGGGGAGGAGAGGCGGGATGTGTTCCTGTGGAGGAGTTTGGTGCCCGCAGAGGAGCCTTAAGGAGTGGGGAGTTGGGCCTGACTGGAAGCCAATACACACAGACAACCTCCCCTGTAGCCTCACAACCCGCTGTTGATGGCCAAGGACCTGCACAGCGGGCCTTGTCCACAGGTTGCCTGGAGGGGCTGGACATATGCTTAGCTTAAAATATGATAAAAAAACACACAGAAATTCACTGAAAAAACCAAGATTAAAGTGATGTTGAAATTAGATTTGGCAATAAAATGTTTGCTTACGTTAAAAAAACATAGAAAATCACTTAAAAAAACAAAGGTTAAAGTGACGTTATAGTTCGGTATTGAAATGAGATAAACTTTTAAAAACCACTGAAATTCACAAGTTACAATTTAGTGAACTAACTATAACTTACATCCCTTCAACGCACTGTTTATGGCTTCACATAATACATCACTCATGACATTTTAAACAACATCACTGATGACTGCACTGATGAGATCTCAAATTACATCATTAATTACATCACTGATTAAATCATCCAATGATTGTGACAGTGTGACGTCGACTTTGTGGGCTTGAAGTAATCCAACAAGGTACATATGTTTCCTATCACCAATCAAGTGATAAGAACAATAGTTACTTACCTGTAATCTGTGGTTCTCCAGTATTGGTGTCTTTTATAGATTCACATGCCTGAATCATTCCCCGTCGTCGGAGTGGGAGTCCCACGGTACATAAAAAAAGCAATAATTATGCATATAATAACCAAAAAACCTTGGTAACATAAAACCAGTAAGTAAAGTAGCCTAAGCTACCAGGAAAAACTTCCACACCTATGACTATCATAGTCATTATGTACAGTCCAAACTGCAGCCAATCAGGCGACAGCACCCACCAGAATGTTCTCCTCAGAGGCTCAGGCTATCGGATTTTCTCGCACAGGAGTGAACCATAGTATAACAGCCTAACCAGCCTCTGAGGGGAGGTGGGCGGGTTGCATGTGAATCTATGAAAGACACCAATACTGGAGAACCACAGATGACGGGTAAGTAACTATTGTTCTTCTCCAGTATTTAGGGTGACTTTCATAGATTCACATGCCTGAATCAGAGTAGATAGCAGTACAGATCATCATGCTCATAAGACGCTCCTTATGTATCATAGTAAATACACATTACCAAAATGTATAATCATATATAAATACATCTGCGCTGAACATTTGCAGAACCACTTCAAGATATAGAAAAGAACAGTACAGAATAAGCGTCTTATAGAAAAGAGCATAGTGGAGAAGGGAGAACAGAGGCTCACCTTATTTGAAAATATTGTGGAGAACAGCTTGTCCCACTGACGCATCTACATCGCTTGAGGCTTCCAGACAGTAGTGCTTGGTAAAAGTGTGCCTGTTGGACCAGGTTGCCGCTCTACAGATCTGATGAAGAGGCACACCGGCAAAAAGAGCGTTGGATGAAGAAATTGCTCTTGTATAATGCGCTCTTGGGGTTGCCTGCAACGGTCTTCCCACTTGTTCATGGCATAAACAAATTGCAGCCGAAATCCAACGAGCTATGGTTGGTTTGGGGGCAGAGTGCCCTTGGCGCAATCTACTATATGCCGCAAAGAGTTGGTCTGATTTACGTATTGTTGCTGTCCGTTGTAAGTAGAACTTGAGACATCTTCTGATGTCAAGGGAATGCAAGGCCCTTTCCGCAGTTGTGAGCGGATTTGGAAAAAATTTCTTAAAAATTATAGGTTCATTAAGGTGCAAATCCGCAGGAACTTTTGGCATGAAGCTGGGATTAGTGCGTAGCACTACAGATTTCGATGTAAATTGCAGAAAAGGTGGATGAATAGTGAACGCTTGAAGGTCACTTACTCTTCTTGTTGATGTCAGAGCCAATAGCAAAGAAACCTTCCAAGAAAGGAACTTTAAGTCCACTTTATGAATAGGTTCGAAGGGGTGCCGCATTAGTTGTGTAAACACTACATTAAGGTGCCAGGATGGATGTGGACGTCGAATAGGGGGAAACATTCGAAACAACCCCATGAAGAATTGCTGAATAAGTCTATTTGAATAAAGAGAATTAGAACCATCCTGTCGAAACCTTGAAATTGCTGCCAAGAAAACCTTCAAAGTACAATGGGAGAGGCTCGATCTCGCCAAATGAAGAAAGAACGGTAAAAGTTGTTCTGGTTTTGCATGAATAGGGTGGATACTGACAGATTGACACCACATGCAAAACCTCTTCCATTTTAATTTGTAAGTTTTAACAGTAGCAGGTGCTCGAGCATTAGCTAAAACCTCCTGACAGTCCGCAGGAATATTTAGGTGTGCGAATTCAAGGTGTTGAGGAGCCATGCCACTAATCTCAAAGATGCTGGGTTCGGGTGACAGAACCGTCCGTTCTAGATGGACAGAAGGTTCGGTTTTGTCCGAAACTGAATGGGTTCGCACTCCGAGAGGAGGAGAAGTTCGGTGAACCAGTATTGGCGAGGCCACCTGGGAGCTATGAGGATCATGCGGCAAGGTTGTTTCTTGATCTTGCGGTGATGAAGCTCCCACTGGTGGTTGGATGTTGTGGACCTTCTGAGGAAATCCACTAGAACATTTGCGACCCCTGGGACATGAATGGCTGAAAGGCTGATCTTGTGACGAATCGCCCAGTCCCAAATCTCTTGAGCTTGTTGAGATAGCAGGGCTGACTTTGTCCCTCCCAGCTTGTTCAAGTAATGCATACTTGTAGTATTGTCCGTTCGAATCAGTACGGAGGTTCCTCTGATGATGGTTCGTAATTCCAGATTGATATGCCACTTCTTTTGCTGAGTAGTCCATCTGCCGTTGACTGTCATCCCTTGAAGGTGCGCCTCCCATCCCTCGAGGGAAGCATCTGTGGTTATGGTGAAATCCGGCATTTCGACCAGAAATGCACATCCTTCCTTTATGTTCTTTATTAGGCTCCACCAATGAAAGGCTTCTCACATCCGAGGAGTGATGCGAAAGATGTCCTCGAAAGACCCCAAAATCTGGAGCCATTGAAGGTTGAGTTCCTCTTGCAATTGCCTCATTCTGTAACGGCAGTTGGGTATCAGAGGGATGCAAGAAGAAATCATCCCTAGGAAGGACTTGTACAAACGGATTGAAACAGACTCTTTTGACAGCAATAAGCGAGCGAAATTGCAGATCTTGAGTTGTCTTTCTTTTGAGACGAAAGCTTGAGCCAGCCTTGTGTCCAGTGTGGCTCCCAGAAAAGTCTCTCTGTGATGGAGTCAGATGAGACTTTTTGAAATTTATGGAGACCCAGAGATTGGAATAGTAGCAGACATTTCTGAACATGTGCGTTTGCGGTTTGAAAAGAATTCGCCTTGATAAGGCAGTCGTCCATGTAAGGGAAAATTTTAATGCCCTGTAGACGAAGGTGTGCGGTCACTGGTGCTATGATCTTTGTAAATACACGGGGTGCTGAAAGAAGACCAAATGGAAGGACTCTGAATTGAATGTCTCTGCCAGCCACTCTGAACCGTAGACATTTTCTGTGTCTGGGTAGGATTGGTACATGAAAATAAGCGTATTGGAGGTCGAGGGTGGCCATGTGATCCCCCGCTGAAAGCAATTGGAGTATTTCTTGAAGTGTTAACATTCGGAAGGACAATTTTTTCAGGTATTTGTTGAGGGCGCGAAGGTAGAGTATGGGGCGCCATTCTCCCGACTTCTTTAGAATTAGGAAAAATCTTGAATAAAATCCTGTTCCTCTTTGTAAAGGACAGACCTTTTCGATTGCTCCTTTCCGAATCAGATTTATTTGGGAAAAAAGCTCCTTGAGATGAGCAGGAGGTGGTCCTTTGGGAGGAGAGTTTGGGGGAATCTTTGTGAACTCCAAAGCATGGCCTCTGGCCACTATATCCAAAACCCACTTGTCTGTTGTAATTCTGGACTAGTTTGAGTAAAAGTGGGATACTCTTCCTCCAATTTTTGACTGGGGCTACAGCAGAGATGGTGGCAGTTGGCGGATCTCATTGTTTTTTATTTGAATCCCGTCCACAATAGGATTGTTTCCTTCTTGATTGCGAGTAGGAGTTACCTCGTTGTCCGTATGATTGCTGTCTGTAGGGCTGAAACCTTTGATTAATTTGAGAGGTTTGATAAGATCGTTGCGGATTGTAACCTCCCCTATTGGAGAAGGATCCACGTCCTTTGGCACCACGAAAGGACGACTTACGAAACTGCAGGCTACCAAGAGACCTCGCTGTCTCTGTGTCTTTTTTAATAGCCTGAAGGACCTCATCAACATGTTGGCCGAATAGTAACTCCCCACAAACGGCATGTCGATAATCTTGGTTTGGACCTCTTGGCGAAAAGATGTTGATTTCAGCCAACCTTGTCTCCTCCGTACTGCTGCGCCTGCTAATTGTCTAAATCCTGTGGATGCCACATCCACGGCTGCGTTGATGATTTCCGCAGAGGTATACTCTCCCTCCTGTGAAATCTTCAAGGCCTCGGACTTGGAAGGTTCTGGCAGCATGTTAATGTAGGGGAAGATATCGGACCACATTTGTCTATCGTATCTCCCTAATATGGCTAGGGAATTTGCTGCCCGGACAGTCGTTGCAGCCATACTGGAAACCTTCTTTCCAATCTAATCCAACCGTCTACCATCCCTGTCCGGCGGAGCTGGTATAGGTGAAGAGGGGTTCCTGGCCAGTCTCTGCGCCGCTTGGGAGATGACAGTCAGCTTTCGGCTGGCCGATGAGGCATGCAGGTGAATCACTCGGCGCCTTATATTTTTTGTCTAACCGAGACAAGACTGCAGGAAGAGAATTTGGTGTTGCCATGATTTTCAACCCTTCCTTCCAGATAAAATCTTTGATGGGAATTGTCCTGATCTGCTTTCGTGGTTGGTCTTTAAAATCATAAAGAAAGCAGTCATCTTTCTTTGTCTCCATAGGTATGAGAAACCTCTTTGTTGCCCTCTCCATAAGGAGATGAAAACCTCCGATATCCACAGGAGGAGAGTCCACTGGAGCTGCAGCTGACAGTGATGGAGTTTGAATTTGGTATTCGTCCCACTCCGACAGAACAGACTGATCACCTACCCCTCCCTCTTCCCTGTCATCATCTGTAGTATTACCCTAATGTGAATGACGAGATGGTACTGGAGATGGTGGTCTAGGAGATTGTAAAGAGGTTACAGGAACCCTTGACATGGGCGTGGATGGAAGAGAGTCTGCCGACTCAGATGGAGGAAAACGGCGAGAATAGTCTTGCAACATATATTGCAAATTGTTAATCAAGTCCAAAGGCATTTGTGCTGTGGGAACTGTGACAGGAGCTGGAGCTTGAGGCTCAGGACAAGGTTCTTCCTCCTGGTCATCATCCTGATATTTTATAAACAATTCCGATGGACTCCTCGCAGTGCGGAATCTATCATCCTCTCCTGATTCCTCTTCTTCTTCTTCCTCCTCAGAATCTAATAGTTGCTCAGGCAACTTCAATGGGGAAAGGGCTTCCAATGAGGAGCCACGACGTTGTAGTAAAGAAGCCGCCGCTGTAGGCAGGGCGGAGGAAGCAGTAGCCGATGTTGCAGACCAAACTTGTAAATCCGTGCAGGAAGACAAAAGAGGCGTCAACGAGATCGTCGTCGATGCAGCTGGCGTCAGAAAAGTGAGTGTCGACGAGGCAGCTGTTTTCGTTGACGAGGCAGTCTTCATCGACGAGAGGATCGCAGTCGGCGAGGCAATCTTTGTCGACGAGAGGTTCGTCGACGAGGAGGTCGTCGACGACGAGGTAGTCTAAGACGATGAGGTGGCCGTCGACGAGGAAGTCTTCGTCGGCGAGGTGGCCGTCGACGCAGCAGTCGTCAACGAGATCTTTTTAATCCTTACCGTCGACGGAGCGCTGACAAGAGGTGAAATCTCCTTTGTCGACGAGATGGGTCGAACAGCAACGGAGACCAGCGTCGACGGGGAAGAAGCCGATGCCATGATCATCTTGGGTCTTGGCGACGAGAAGGTTACCGTCGACGTAGAAATAGCGTTGACGATGATAATCATCGACGATGGAGCCGTCGACGACGGAACTTTTTTCTGAGGTGAATTTTTGTCAGGAAGTCTTTTTGATGCCAGAGACTTTCCAGTCTCTCTCGGGGGCGTAGCAGGCTTAGATTTTGAAGGTGGAGAAGCCTTTTTTGAAGAGGAAGTAGAAGGCAAGCCAGAGCCCTTAGCAGGCTGGAATTTTCTCAACACCTTAGCCCCAGGAGATAAGTCTTCCTTAGCCATCCTCTTTCTAGAGGACATAGATGAACCAGAGGCTACACTTTTCACCTCAGATAAAGGGTTATCCTTGTCCTTGATCTTCTATAGCCACAGAAGTAGGCGCCCTTCTCTATCTCTGAGGGAAGGTCCTGCAGATCCTACAATCCCTCACCTCATGATCCAGATAGAGGCAGTAAATGCACTTCTTGTGGGGGTCTTCAGAAAATAGCCGGAGCTTCCCACAAGATTCACAAGGCCTAAAGAGAGACCTCTTCGAAGATGACATCTTGAAGATAAGCAAAAAAACAGAAAAAAACTGAAGTACTGAGCAGAGCTCAGGGAGACTCCCTTCACACGACGTGCGGTAGAAAATCTGAGAGCCTGAGCCTCTGAGGAGAACATTCTGGTGGGTGCTGTCGCCTGATTGGCTGCAGTTTGGACTGTACATAATGACTATGATAGTCATAGGTGTGGAAGTTTTTCCTGGTAGCTTAGGCTACTTTACTTACTGGTTTTATGTTACCAAGGTTTTTTGGTTATTATATGCATAATTATTGCTTTTTTTATGTACCGTGGGACTCCCACTCCGACGACGGGGAATGATTTAGGCATGTGAATCTATAAAAGACACCAATACTGGAGAACCACAGATTACAGGTAAGTAACTATTGTTCTTATCACTTGATTGGTGATAGGAAACATATGTACCTTGTTGGATTACTTCAAGCCCACAAAGTCGACGTCACACTGTCACAATCATTGGATGATTTAATCAGTGATGTAATTAATGATGTATTTGAGATCTCATCAGTGCAGTCATCAGTGATGTTGTTTAAAATGTCATGAGTGATGTATTATGTGAAGCCATAAACAGTGCGTGACAGGGATGTAAGTTATAGTTAGTTCACTAAATTGTAACTTGTGAATTTCAGTGGATTTTAAAAGTTTATCTCATTTCAATACCGAACTATAACGTCACTTTAACCTTTGTTTTTTTAAGTGATTTTCTATGTTTTTTTAACGTAAGCAAACATTTTATTGCCAAATCTAATTTCAACATCACTTTAATCTTGGTTTTTTCAGTGAATTTCTGTGTGTTTTTTTATCATATTTTAAGCTAAGCATATGTCCAGCCCCTCCAGGCAACCTGTGGACAAGGCCCGCTGTGCAGGTCCTTGGCCATCAACAGCGGGTTGTGAGGCTACAGGGGAGGTTGTCTGTGTGTATTGGCTTCCAGTCAGGCCCAACTCCCCACTCCTTAAGGCTCCTCTGCGGGCACCAAACTCCTCCACAGGAACACATCCCGCCTTTACTCCCCCAAACTCCCTATGCCCGTAAGAAATAGCAGTTGGCCGCCTGATCTTGGTAATGTTCAGACCCTTTTTTTTTTTTTTTTTTTAATCTTTTTTTGGAACTGCAGTACTGGTACCGCAGTGGCACAGGGGAGGCCTCGCTGGGTACTGCGGAATTGGAAACCCAAAAGATTTTTTTATTTTGCCTCAAGGGAGGGTGCCTTTGGGGCCCCCTACCCCAACACATGGCTTTGGGGGTCAGAGTGAGCCCATCGTGCCCTCTTACGCAATTCTTCTTTTTTTTTACCCCGAGCTTGGAGACCATTGGCCTGATTTAGAGGTTGGCAGATGTGATACTCCATCACAAACGTGATAGATATCCCGTCCACCGCATTATGCGTATGTTATTTTCAGTGGCACTTGTGATATGGTCCTTCGAGTATCTGTCACGTTATTGATGGATTATCCCAAACGCCAAACTCTAAATCCGTTCCCAAATCCCTGAGTCCTTTAATGATGGATGGAACATTTTCTTCAGTGTTGTGGCCATACAATCAGATATCAGTACTGCGATACCAACATGGCCAACAACAGCAAAAGCTCCCTTGACCAATCAAAGGGGCCTCACCAATAAAATTGTCACTATTCTGTTTCAGGTCCAATTAGGTTTCTTTAAATCAAACTTTAGCTCAGTCCTGAGTAGCTGTGGCACTGAGCGGTCAGGCTTAGCTCAGAGAAGTGTACAGCATTTTCCAGTACCAAAACCGTGAATAAGTAAGAAACACAACACAACAAAAACCCCACTCCAATTTATAAAAATAGTAAATATTTGGATCTTTAAATAGACACCAAAATGACAAAAATCTGATGAAGGAAATTAGAGTTATGATTTTTTTTCACTGCGATTCACTCCAAAACGTTTTGTAAATTATTGCTTTTCACTATTAATGGTAGTCTATGAGTCTCGAATGGGACGATCTGGGGCAAAGTCAAAGATCCAGGATGACTGCAATGGAGCTTGGGGTCGGATGCATGCCACGGGCTGGTCTCGGTCAAGATTTTTTCCTTCACACTTAAAATCGTTTCTGGTGCTTTTTCTCGATAACAGGCACGTTGGTGAGGTCCTCTGCAGCTTTGGTCCAATTTTGGGTTTGAGGTCGAAGGGCAGGCGAAGTCTAGTGGTCTGGTAAAAGCCTTGGTTATCAACTGTGTTCGAGGCTAACTACAAATTGGAAAGTAGCGGTAGTGTGTCAGCCTTAGAGTCTATGACGAGTCGGATTGGCATTATGAAAGTGGCAGACCTGGAGCCATGTTTCTCTTTATTAGAGTTGCATCTTTTGAACTGTAGTAACAAAATGATCTCTGAGACAAAAGCAGTAATCCACTCAGCAATACACCTAAAATACAGATCTGTGATCTGCACGGTACGCATTCTTTGCAGCAGGCATAGAAACCTTCTGCGCTACTTTATCATAAGTCAAAAGTACCTCTATACAAAACTCTGATCTCTCTCTCTCTCTCTCTCTCTCTCTCTCTCTCTAGAACATTATCATAAGTCAAAAGTACCTCTATACAAAACTCTGATCTCTCTCTCTCTCTCTCTCTCTCTCTCTCTCTCTCTCTCTCTAGAACATTATTCAGAAGAGTTACCTTGACATTTTTAATGCTGCCTGAAAAATGGACACACAAAGAACTCTGCTGCAGGTGTTTTAAAATTGTAAGTTATTGCTAAACACAGTGGTTATTGTTTGTTTAATGTAGGGTGAACCTATATGTATCGATCTTGAGAAAGCGATTGCTCCCCTTTTCTGAATGCATTATTTGCAGTGTAATCGGTTACATTATATGGGAGTCCAAGAGCAGTCCATTTTGGGTCAAGGTATGGTTTTCATGTTGAAGCTGACAAGTTATGTTTTGTGTAGCAGACAATAGCATAACAGATGAATTTCAGGGATTTAACCGAGGGTTTTCAGTGAATTTCTTAGATAGTTGTGCCATGTCAATGTTTTATTGATTGTAAAATCTGAACCATTACTTTTAACCACTGTTGCTACAGTGAGTGTTGGTTTCTTTATTTTAAAGAGGAACATTATAATTTGGAGGCATAGCCTTTATCCGTGTCTCCTGCACATCCTTAGGTTCTGCGCAGTAGTCCATGGATGAACGGCCAGGCCTCAGACCTTGCACTGTGTTCAAGCTCTCATTAGTACATCGCCCAGCACGCATCGCCTTTGGCCATGTACTATCAGTGGTTGCATGCAGGGTTCTGCTTCAGGCCAGGCTTTGTGCCCACCTGTCTGTGTATACCAGTGTTTGGACATGAGTCCTGGCTTATGACCAGATCTTGAGGGCAAAAGCTGGTGCATCCTACCAGGACCTGCACTTAACCACAGGACTTTTATAGCAAATTTCATGAAATCTTCAAAAATCACACATTCTCTGTAATTGCTTAATTTGGGAAAATTGTGCTTGTACAACTTTCATGGTACTTTTTTTTTTTTTAGAACAAAATTTGAGTGTCTTGCCATCATACTGCCCAGTGCCACATATACATATCTACATATATAGATATATATTATTACATACATCGGCATGGCATTGCATATTGGTGTAAAAAAAAAAACAGTACTACACACATTGATAGAAGAAGAAGGTTTGGAAAAGTCAGTTTTTTGAGCATGGGGATGTCCCCAGAAACATATGAAGATTTGGCAGCGGTGGTCTGACTACCGAGACATCACTCTGGCCCCTCCTTTGTCGATTGCCAACACCATAGAAGTGGAAGTACAGTCCTATGGTTCGAGATATGTGATATACTGTATGAAACGTCTTTCGGGTTCATTTGGTACCGGCAGTGACACAGACTAGTTCTATCACTGTCCAACAGGCATTCCAATAGGCTTAAATCCTTCACTACTCACAAAAACCCGATGAGCAATCATTATACATTAAGTATTTATTTTTCACTCCCCTGCGACATACTAAAAACTAAGGGAAATCGGCCCACATAGTTCAAAACATTGAGCTGAACAAGACTAATGGTTATACTCTTCGGTGGGCCATGGTGGGCCATGGTGGACTTGGTTGCAATCACCAAGTCATTACTAACGAATTGCAAACCTGCCTTTTTAGTGTGTTTCAATGAGACTACTCCCCTCATGTTAAAATGTTAACATTTTTCGCACAGATAACATGAGAAGTTAAGACTGCTCTAGTTAAACAGGGCTGGTTCGACACTAAATGCACAAAAGCTCTTAATAACTTGAAACACGGTTTACATAAACCTATTAGGGACCCTCAAGAAATCAAAGTGGCCAGGGGGGATTATAAAGATACCCTCAAAGAGCACAAAAACATGTTAAAAGAAGAACTATGGGAAGCTCTACACGAAGCAACACTAGTAAGAGACAACACTGCCTTTTAGAAGCCAGTGAATGCCCCGTTTTAGGCCCCCTCAGATTTACCATCCATAGAGATAGCTATCTCTGAGGACCAATGGGTGGGTCACTTTTTGAGTCTCTATAATGGCAACAGCAATGCTAATGAGATTTTAATGGGTAAACCCTCACATCTGCAGGAGATATTTCCATCTATTCACTATCCTATAGATGTATGTTTATCTTTAGAAGAGGTTAATGGTGCCATCATTGCGAGCCTGGGTGGAAAAGCTCATGGTCCGGACAGAATACCGGTAGACCTTTATAAATCAAACTTGCCCTTATGGGGACCATTGTTATACCCAAGTAATAGCAGCATGTTGTTCGTCGGGCCTTATAACAACATGGTCAGAATCAACTTTGGTTCCAATTTTTAAAAAAGGAGATCGCCATAACCCTTCATGTTATCGACCCATATCCCTATTAGACTCTTTGGTCAAGGTCGTGGGGCCTATCATATTGAACAGATTACAAGATTGGGCAGAAGATAAAGGCATTATAACAGAACTGCAATGTGGCTTCAGACAGGGTCTAGGCATGGTTGAACAGGGTTTAAATCTGAACATTCTCCTGGGAAAGTATGCATTGGCCAAACATGGCAGGCTATATTTGGCCTTTGTAGACCTCACTGCAGCCTTCAATTGCGTTGTACATGAGAAACTTTGGGAAATTCTAGAAGATATGGAAGTGGAAACCCCTCTCATACTGTTTCTCAGGCATCTATATAAAGATGCTAAGGCAAGGGTAAGATATGGGATTGCTGGGGAGTGTACCGCTAGTTTTAAAACTAGAAAGGGGGTTAGGCAAGGTTGTATGTTGGCTCCCTTTCTTTTTACATTGTATATAAATGAACTAGGTCTAGTGCTGGCGAATCAGTGCCAGGGCCTTCCACAAATAAATAACTGTTCAGTACCGGCACTACTGTATGCGGATGACACAGTCTTAATGTCACAAACACAACTGGGGCTACAAAGGGCTGTCTCTTGTTTTTCAACATTCATGCACAATTTGGGGCTCAGGGAAAACACCAGTAAAACATATATAATGAAATGATGGCACAATAACTCAAAATGCTGGGATATCTTTATTGACAACAACAAGATAGAATTCGCTAAAAGATTTTCCTATCTCGTCATTCTCTTTGACCAGAGGGGGAGTTGGTCCTAGGCTGTACAAGCAAGAATACTACTATTTATGAAAGCTACAGCGGCCTTGGTCAATTTCGCGAGAAAACTGGGGAGAAGGCCCGGTGGTAGAGTTATTACATATATTCACAAAGAAAAATGCGTATCCACAGCCATGTATGGTGCCGGTGCGCAGGCCCAAGTAGTACATCAACCTATATATGCCATACTGAACTTGGGATGCCGCAAATATCTGATCTTATAAAAACACAACCAATCTTACTGTGGCAGAGTATAGTCTAATCCCAAAACCGGTCTTAACTGGGATATTTTACAGGATAGTTTAAAATTACATCGGGCAACTAGCATCCCATGGCTAAAATATATTTAAAACTTTACGAAAGACCTCGGTCACCCAGAATACTTTGAAGACCCTAGCACTTCAACTAATGTCTCTAGAATCAACCTAAAAAAAAATGTGCACAACGCTTCTTGAGACTAATAGATTCTCTATGGAAATATCAAAGACCACAGCGCAAGCTAATCAACTGATCTTAAGCACTTTCAGTATTTGACCCTATTTAAAAACTACATCTGAAAGAGACAATTAGTTATAGATTCCTTACCTTGTAAATTACCCCCAGGCGTCAGACTGGATCCAGAGAATTTTTCGTCAGCAGTACCCCTGCGCATCGAAAGGTGGCGTGGGTCGGCTCCGCATTCGTTGTCGGCGTCGTGGTCGCCGGGATGACGTTGCGGTAGCTACTTAGACCCCGCCCTCGTGCACTGATGTCAGTTCTTTCTTTTTCCGCGGCCAGCGCAGATCCGGAGAGAGGGGTACCTCCAGTCAGTTTTTGACTGACTTTTTGCCGACGCCTTTTTTAAGTCTTCGACTCCTGGTGCACGTCAGGGATGCCAGGGTTCAAGGCTTGCGGTTCCTGCCAAAAACTGATGTCTGTGCCGGATCTGCACCGCGTGTGCCTGTGGCGCCTGGAATGCGACCGCAATCCTAAGTCTTGTTCCGACTGCTGGACTATGAATCCGAAGTGTTTGCGGGAGTGGTCCCAAAAGGTTCTCGAGGCCCGGCAGTCGGCTCTGTGCCTTTCAAGGTCCCCATTCTGCGGAAGGTCGAGGGACCGGTCGCGGAGCCACCACCACTACCTGTCTTCGAAGTCTTCTCACTCCTCAGGTAAGTCGAAGCACAAGAAGAAGTCGAGGAAGCATCGTCGCTCTTCCACTTCTTCCCATCCGTTGGCCGACAGGACGACGGATGCGGGTGGTGTCCCTCCCGCGGCTCTGCGTACGAAGCCCGAAGGGTCGGCAGGGAGTTTTCCTCCCTTTCTGGGACCCGGAGCGACCCCAGCCCACCTTCGAACTTTCTACGAAGCAATGCATGCCATCTTTGGGCAGCCCGACTCCGCTGGTGTGCCCTTGGGTCCTGCGAACTCGGCTGGGAGCCCTAGGCCTTTGACCCAGCAGCTTTGACCCCGGCACCGCAGGGTCCCCTTGGATCCAGGCCTGGATCCGGATCGGCGCCGCGGACCTCATAACACCTCCACCGGCGTCGATCCGACCGGCATCACCGGCACCACATCCGCAGCCAACGCTGGTTGTGTCCCCAGCAGGCGTCGACCCGGGCCTCCATACTGACGTGGCCACAGAGTCGGACCGACGCTGGATCCGGCGCCGATGGGTACTTTTGTACCCCTGTCCACCCTGGGTCTTTTAGGCCAGATTGGCAACCAGACAAGGGTGAGGAGGACTGGGAGGGTTCTAGAGACCCTTAAACTGACCAGTTGGAATATGATCCGGACTGGAGAAAGGAGTTGGGGGATGCCAGTGGTCTGGACACCTCCCCAGACCGTGACATATTGTCTCCTCCTACCGTGGCTACGAAGGAGGGAGCTTCTTACGCTGTGGTGTTGCGTACGGCAGCCGAGGCCCTCAACCTCGAGCTACCTACGGTGGCGGTCAGGACTAACCTCCTGACAGAGGTGCTTCAACTGGCAGCGAACTCTTCGGAGCTCCTGCTAGTGTTTTATGATACCCTCACTGACATCCTTTTGGGCACCTGCTCCTGGCCCAACACGGGCTTTTGTGGATAGGATGATTGTCCGACGATACCGCCCAGCCCCGGGTGACCCCACTTTCCTCTCCAAATACCCCACCCCAGAGAGCTTGGTGGTCCATGCCTCTACATCCAAAAGAGCATTCCCTAACGCACCACCCGATAGGGAATCCAAGAAGCTGGACCATCTTGGGAAGAAGAGGTTTACTTTCTCCAGCTTGGGACTGCGGTCGGTGAACACCCCATGTCTGTTGGGCCATTGGACCCATTCTGTGTGGGATATGGTAGCGCAGGTGCTGCCACAGTGCCCGCAGGAGGCCCGGGCCAAGCTCTCCCGTGCAGTTGCCGAGGGGAGAGACGCAGCCAAGTTCACCATCAGATGTGGACTGTGTAGGAGAGTAGGGTCTGCTTTCTATGTTCACCCCCACTTTTTGCTTTTGCTTTACTGGTTTTTGACTTAGATGTGGCTGTGGGCCTGCTAATCAGACCCACAGCCCTGCTGTTCTCTCTCTAAATTAATACTATGTACTTTAGGTACATAACCCATTTGGATAGGATCACCTTATTGGCCCCTGTACAGTGTACCCTAGGTACCCAGGGCATAGGTGTACCCTAGGCCTACCAGGGGCTGCAGCATGTATTATGCCCCCCCTGGCCTGGCCTTCCATTTTGACACAACTGGCTGATCACTCAGCTGGGGCAAGGTCGTGTAATCACCCCTTGCTTAGGTGTAGTATTCCTATACCTAACTTACATATAGACACATGTGTACCTATCAGTCACTCCTATGGCAGGCCTTAACAATCCTGGAGGCAGAGTGCTTGGTAACATGTGAGATGGTGCTCTAGCATGAGCTGAGCCTGTCTGCAGCTTTCGGAACCAAGTCCTTATAGCTGTTCTATGATATAGCCTACCATATACTCTTAAAGTGCCTTATAATCTTAGACGGTTATGGTAACTATGGTTTGGCTTTATCGAAACATGTCGTGTAAGGTGTCTAACACTGTGGAATAATACCCCCATGCCATTTCTGGACATGAGGATATTATTCCCCCCTTCTAGAGGGAAAGACATGTTAAAATCATACTTCACTGTTAGCCTCTGACTAAAGCCTCAGCATCACAAAATGGATGCTGCTGCCACGACACAAGTCTGACCTCCTGCAGCTGGGAGTGATCCCAGCCAGGGAAGCCTGGACAATAGGTTTCCTGCTTGGGGAGGTGCTAGCACCTCCCCAGACAGCCTTTAGTGTATTGGGGCAGGGTGGGCTGAAAGGAATGAGACATGCCTGGGGCACACAAGGTGTTCCTTGCATAGTCCAGTTCAAACCGGCGCTGGGGCACTCCAGCCCCAGCTCTGGCGCGAAACTGGACAAAGGGAAGTGGGTGTAACCACCCCCTCCCAGGTCCCACCCATAAGGCGTGACCTAGCAGGTATCCCAGCCCCCCAGATTAGTATAAGAGTGGGAGTTGGGCCTCAAGACTTTAGATTATCCTGAACCTGCAAACTTGAACAGAAACTCTGGACCTTCGACATTCGACGAAAGAAGAAGACTGAAGAATCTCCCTTGTGGCCAAGGAGTGGCTACCCTGTGCAAACAGGCACCATCAAGAGACTACCCTTTGCTTTGCCCACGTTCTACGAGGAACCGACTGCAGAGCCCGACCAGAGCCTTGACTTCCAGACTTCTCCGACCCTGATCCACATCCACAGCAGAGCTCAGATCCGTGGAGGCGACGAGCGACGTGGGACCGGCTACCTGGGAAAAGTGGCTAGTAACTTCAAGCGCAGCTTCTGAGGCACCCTCGAAGTTGTGCACCGGGGATTGAGAAGCCCCAACCCCAAGCATCATCTGCACCAAAGATCAGCCCCCCACACTCCACGAGTCCTGCGTGGGGCCCTTCTGCATTTTCCTGCTTGCCGCGTCTGTCCGGTTGCTTGCCCGCTGGCTAGTGGCCTTTGTGACGACGCACCCTGAAATCTTCTGCGCTGGTTTGGCTCCTCCAGACTGGCTCCCGCTTCTCTGCAAAGAAGAAGCACCCCAGACCTTCCTGGTCTGCACCAGAAGCAAGTCCTCCGTTCTTCGTGGGTTCCGCTTGCCAAGGCTTGGTGAGTCCTAGTCCAACTTCGACGCCGCCGACAGCAAGAGCCTTCGTGGGACAGCTCGCCTCCTGGTCCTGGTCGTCCCCGACGCTTCCTGGTCCTCCTGGCTGCAGCGACAAGCTTCATCTTCACCTGCAATCTTCACGACATCGCCTGGCTCCTTCCTGGTTCCACGTGGTCACTGGCTAGTGACCTTGACTCTGTCCCTTCTGCTTGCAGGTCTCCTCTCTTCTTGATCCCAGCCTTGGGATCCACCGGACACTCTTCACTGACTGCCTGTCAGCATCTTTCTTCAGGCATCCATAGGAGTCGACGACGAAAACCGACGCAACTTCACCCCTATGCACCCGCAGCCTGTGGGCTAGGTAACTTGGGTACTCCGGTGCTCATCAGGATAGTGACTATCCTAGTGTCTAGTTTTCCAGTCTCGACTTCCTAGCTACTCCGGAAGTGTCCTAAATCTATCGTTTTCTAAACTGTACTATTGCTAGTGACTTTTACGCATTACGCGTGAGTGTTTCCACTCTGCACACGAATCCCGTGGGCCTCCCACTTCCTAACTAAAGCTAGTGTAGTGTAGCCCCAGCGATTCCCTAGGCCTAGGCCTATTCTATTTCCGTGACAGTGGTCCTTATACCACTTACTTAGTATATGGTTTGCGTGGCCCCTAGGGCCTAACTGTATTACTTACCTGTGTGACTTAATGTATTCTTAAATAAGACTGTGTTGTACTTACCTCTAATCTCATAAAGAGTGCTGAGGGTTTGACTAGAATAAATACACTTTATTTTATATATATATCTGTTGTGGTGTCCTTTCATTTGGTATTCAAGGGATTATATATGGTATCACAGCTGGCTTCACATGCCATTCAGAGTTTAGCCTAAGACTGCTCTTGTCCATGCTACCACTAGGATAGCTGGTCTATAAGGTTGACTTTACAACCAATCACCATAAGGGTATTTGGACTGATATAAGGTGTACACTAGAACTAGTGACATCATACATCAGGCCAACTTCTCACAGACTGGATACCGCTGACTCTCTAGGCAGGACGATTTCAACATCGGTAGCCCTTTGATGCTACGCCTGGCTGAGGTTGACTGGTTTTTCCGGGGATGTTCAAGCTACCCTTATGGACATGCATTTTGATTGCCGTTGCCTGTTCGGCAACAAAGCAGACCAAGCAGAGCGCTTCGGGGAATCTCGGGCTATGGCCAAGTCCTTGGGCCTCTCCACGACCCGCCCTGCACAGTCTGCTTTTCGCCCCTTTCGTGGCTATGGAAGGGGTGCCCCACCAGGTTCCGCCCAGAGCCACAGGCTGGCGCAAGATGTTCAGCCCCTGTGCGGCCGGGGACGTGGGACCCACCGCCATGGGTCTGGGGGCCAACGAGTGGGCCAATCCACCTCCGCCCTCTCTGCAGTAGCCTCCAAACCCTCCTAGTCCAAACTTTCAGAGCCACCAATCGCCGGCAGGATTCGCCATCACCTCCCCCACTGGCGCACCATCACGTCGGACAGGTGGATCTTGCAAATAGTCCGAAGGGGCTACGCCCTTCACTTCGAGACTAGCCTTCCATCCATGCCACCTCAGCACCATTGCATGTCAGAGGATCATCTAGCCCTTCTCCAACAGAAAGTTTCGGCTTTCTTGGCCAAGGGAGCCATTGCGCGAGTTCCTGCCCCAGAAGTAGGCTGTGGCTGCTATTCCCACTGCTTTCTGGTGCCCAAGAAGGACAAAGGCCTGCGTCCTATCTTGGAACTCAGGAACGTCAACCGCTTCTTCCGGAAGGAAAAGTTCAAAATGTTGACGCTGGCTCAGGTCCTGTCTGCCCTCGACCCTGGAGACTGGATGGTAGCTTTGGACTTGCAGGACGCTTACTTTCACATCCCTGTCCTGCCGGCCCACCGGCGTTAACTGCGGTTCACGGTAGGCCACAAGCACTTTCAGTTTACCGTGCTCCCCTTTGGCTTTACCAGCACCCCTCGGGTGTTCACAAAAGTGATGGCTGTAGTCACAGCTCATCTGCACAGATCGGGGGATCCAGTCTTCCCCTATCTCGGCGACTGGCTGTTAAAGGTGGGTTCGCCCCAGGCAGTCGTCTCCCACCTCCAGACTATGGCGAACCTCTTGCACTCTCTGGGGTGCACCCTAAACGTGCCGAAGTCACACTTGATTCCCTCTCAGAAGCTCCTTTTCATCGGATCGGTTCTGGACACAATGCAGTTTTGGGCTTATCCTCCCGAGCAGCGAGTCCGGGATATTTGGGCTATCATTCCGATCTTTCAGCCTCTATCCCGGGTTTCGGTCAGAATGGCCCTGAGGCTGCAGGGCCTCATGGCCTCCTGCATCCTGCTGGTGGATCATGCCGGGTGGCATATGCGGGCTCTGCAGTGGGACCTGAAGTTCCAGTGGGCCAAGCATCAGGGGAAGCTGTCCGATTGCGTCCAGATCTCGGAGGTCACTGCACGTCAGGTGCAATGGTGGCAAACAAACCAGGATGTGGTAAACAGCAGATCCCTCTTTCTTCCCCAACCAAAGTACGCAGTGGTAACAGATGCATCACTTCTAGGGTGGGGTGGTCACATGGGAGAGGCGGAAATCAGAGGCCTCTGGCGGAGTCTGGGCTCCACATCAACCTTCTGGAGCTTCAGACGATCTGTCTTGCACTGAAAGCATTCCTTCCCTTTGTCTGGGGAAGAGTGGTGCAGGTGTTCATGGACAACACCATCGCCATGTGGTACTGCAAGAAACAAGGCGGGGTGGGGTTGTGGACCCCATGTCAAGAGGCTCTCCGTCTCGGGACATGGCTGGAACATCAGGGCATTTCCTTGGTGGTTCAACACCTGGCAGGTTCACTAAACGCCAGGGCGGACAAACTCAGCCGCAGGTCCATGATGGATCACGAATGGCGTTTTTTCTCGGAGGTGGTGCGCGGTCTCTTTCAGCAGTAGGGAGAGCCTTGGTTAGATCTATTCGCCACCGAAGAGAATGCTCAATGTCAGCAATTCTGCGCGTTGGAATTTCCAAGGTGGCACTCACTAGGCAACGCTTTTCGTCGTGAGTGGAGTTGCGGTCTGCTATACGCCTTTCCACCTATACCACTTCTACCCAGAGTGCTGAAGACGATCAAGCGCGACCGGGCCCAAGTCATCATTTTGGCTCCGGATTGGGCATGAAGAGTCTGGTATCCCGAGCTGTTACACATGGTCATCGATGCGACTGCCTCTTCTGGAGGATCTTCTGTCGCAGCAGTGGGGGTCGGTTCTCCACCCGAATCTGTCCAGTCCCCACCTCATTGAGTGGAGATTGAGCGGCGACAGTTGACAGCATTCGACCTTCCTCCCGAAGTCTGTGATGTTATCTTGGCAGCCAGGCATCCCTCCACTAAGACGGTATATATCTGCAGTTAGAACAAATGTGTGGCATGGTGCGCAGCAAAGGCTGTGGATCCCCTTTCTGAGATTCTCTTGTTTATTTCAGCAGGGCTCTGCTCTGGGTACGTTGAAGGGCTACCTCTCAGCCATTTCAGCCTTTTCGTAATGCCTCAGTGGGACTTGAGCTTGGTTCTTACTTACCTTATGTGCGCTCCCTTTGAGCCGCTTCATAACTGTCCTCTCAGACTTTTTACTTTAAAGACTGCCTTTCTGGTTGCCATCACCTCTGCTCGCTGGGTAAGCGAGTTCCAAGCTCTTTCTTCAAAGTCTCCCTTTCTGGCTGTTCACCTGGACAAGGTCGTCCTCAGAACCAGACCTTCCTTTCTTCCCAAGGTGGTTACTTCTTTCCACATTGGTCAAACCATCACCTTGACCACCTTCTTTCCGCCTCAGCATCCTTCTAAGGAGGAAGAGAGGCTCCACCATCTGGATCCAAAACGTGCGCTTTCATTTTATTTGGATCGCACCAAGCAGTTCCAGGTGTATGACGAGCCCTTTGTTGGCTATGTGGGTGCCAAAAAAGGTCGGGCCATGCACAAACGGACCATCTCTAGGTAGGTTGTTTTGTACATCAATGCTTGCTAGTCTTTGGCAAAGAAGGAGCCTCCAGTGGGATTGCGTGCCCATTCCACCAGGGCGACGGCAGCTGCCACTGCTTTGGGACAGGAAGTCCCCCCTCAATGACATCTGTCAGGCAGCTACGTGGGCATCTCTGCATATGTTCACAAAACACTACTGCCTGGACAGCCAAGTCCGGAGAGACGGCTCCTTTGCCCGTGCTGTTCTCCAAAACTTTCTGGTGTGAACTTGGTTCGCAGACCAACTTCCGGGGTTGGTATTGCTGGGGTACCTATTCACAAGGTAAGGAATCTATAACTAATTGTCTCTTTCAGATGAACAAGTTACTTACCTTCGATAATGATATATCTGTAAGAGACATAGATTAATTATAGATTCCTTACTGCCCCACCCATCCTCCCTGTTCTGCGAACTGACTTCTAGGGTCAGGCAATCCCTTTCAGGGCCCTAGTTTTGTGCACCAGTGGTCAGTGTCTTGCATTGCTCTGCACTTCTGGCGTGGAATGTTGTGTAAAAGAACTGACACCAGCGCGCTAAGGCGGCATTTATGTAGCTACTGCGACGTCATCCCAGCGACCACGGCTCCAACGACGAACGCGAAGCCGACCGACACCACCTTTCGACGCGCAGGGGGACTGCTGCTGAAAAATTCTCCGGATCCAGTCTGACACCTGGGGGTAATTCACAAGGTAATGAATCTATAACTAATCTATGTATCTTACAGATATATCGTTACCGAGGGTAAGTAACTTGTTCGTTAGGGGGGTACGACAGGATGATCTTCACCCGCTTTAGATTGGGGATCTTCCACAGTATAACCAGCTTTCCAACTATAAACGATTGGTCTAATACCATATGCCTGTGCCCATGTGACAAAGTCTCCGCAAACAACTATGCACATCTTTTTATTTTGCAAATTTTATACCGAACCAAGAAAGCGATGGATTTTACCAATGTTACGGGTGCTTGGTTATAAACAATGTCGGCCAGTGTTCCTAGTGTTACAACTTGTAGAGAACATAAATCTGACAAGGTCTTTAACTTGCAACTTAAAATTTGTAATAAAATACAGGAAATCCATTGGCATATGAATTTTAAATGCACATTTTTAATTTATGCCATTGTATTAATAAATGACACTGTATATTTTTTACGAATTTTAATGCAGATCGTCTTAACAATCATATGTTTTTAATGTGTGCTTTTATTTTTTATTTTTGTAAACCCGAATAAAGCTTAATTGATTTGAATACAGAGTGGGGTCATTTAGTAACCATTGCTCTACTGCATAGGCTGGGTCATCTCTAGAACTGCACCTCCAGTCGTTGAGCACCTGGAGGTGCAAGGCCGCGTGATAGGATTGAATATCCGCAGCCGCAATGCTGCAGCAATATGTTGATTGAAAACACGTGCGTAGCGCCACCCGGAACACATAGAAACTGTCCAAGCATAGCATTAATTTGACGAAACCACAACAGCTGGATTGAATAGGGATGGTTCTGTAGATGATAGAGTAAACGTGGGATAGAGATCATCTTAAATATAGCAGACGTCCCATTTAGAGATAGTGGCAACCCCTACCAGGATCTAATTTCTGTCTTCACCCTTTCAGTCGCAATGCTTAGATTGCAATCCCAGGACATATTTTTGTTGTCTGACAGAAAGACCCCTAGATATTGCAGAACCTCCGTGGCCTGCGACAGGTCCGCAGCCCATTGCCCGTTCCCGAGTGTCCCCAGCAATGGCCATATAGTCGATTTGTGTACGTTCTTATAGAGGCCTGAGGTTTCTCCCAAAATTTGCATAATCTGCAAGATTCTGGGCCAGATTTATGCAGATTTCTGAGATGAAAAATAATGTCGTCTACATATAAAGCAATACAATTAGAAATTTTGAATGTCCATTCGAAGCCTCGGACCAGGGCATCCCTACGGACCCAGACAGCCTGGGGTTCGATGGCCAAGGTCTATAACAGGGAAGATGGAGGACATCCCTGTTTGATGTTACTTTTGACTAATGTTTGTACACTTAACCTATGCCTCTGTGTTCATATCTATCATTGTTGGTGCCTAGAACCAGACATCATGCCTTCCCTTCCCTCTGTAAAACATCAACATGGTGGGGAAAAATAATTGAAGCCACTGTTCACCTAATCACATTTCTTAAAAACTTCAAATGTGATTTTAGGAGAGTAGGATCTGCTTCTTATAGTTACCCCCCCTTTTTGCTGATGTGACACTGTCTTCGACTTAGTCTGGCTGGGATCCTGCTATCCAGGACCCCAGCCTAGCTGCTTTCTCTTCTAAATTGATTGCATGTACTTTAGGTACACTCCAGATTGGATTCTGGGGTACCCTTATAAGTCCCTAGTATATGGTATACTATGTACCCAGAGCATAGGTACCCCAGAGGCCTTTCAGGGGCTGCAGCATGTATTATGCCACCCCTGGGAGACTATTCAAAATGACACCACAGGTCTGCTACAGCAGCCTGTGTAAGGTGGTGCATGCACCCCTTACTTAGATATAAGTTCACTAAATCTACCTTATATCACTGCACATATAAACCTATCAGTCACCCCTTTGGCAGGCCTTATCAATCCTGAAGGCAGGGTGCTGGGTTTTATTTGAGAGGGTGCACCTGCATGAGCAGAGTCCCTCTGCAGCCTTGGTACCTATATTCCGGGGTTGTTTGTGATGCAGCCAACCATATATTCTTAAGTGCATTATAACCTAGCGGTAAACGCTAACTTTAAAAGGGCTGCATGGAAACATGTTGTATTTGGTGTCAAACACCTTGGAATCATACCTACTCGTTAGTAACTTGCGGGGGAGTTATGATTCCAACCTCCTAGAGGGAGAAATATGACAACACTGGTACACCCGGTACCAACATTCTCGACCCTGGCTCCACAAGATGGATGCTGTCAGCCACAGACACGAGTCTGCCCTCCCGCTGCTGGACGAAACTCCGACAGGGGAAGGCTTGACAATAGGTTTCCTGTCACAGGGAGGTGTGTCCACCTCCCAGACAGGCTTTAGTGTATTGGGCCTGGGTGGGTGCACTCTGAGAGTGCTTTGATGTCTGCACTGGGGGGCACATTTGGTGTCCCTGTGCATAGTCCAGCTCAAACTGGTTGCAGGAGCCATTTGCTACTGCTCTGGCGTGAAAGTGGACAAAGGACATGGGTGTAGCCACCCCTCTGTCCTGAACCTCCCATAGGTGGGGTCCCCAGAGTTTGTCCCACTCCTCCTTTGGGTATAAAGTAGGAAGCCCTGACTACAGGACTTTAGATTTTACCTGGACTAAACTCTGCTACAGAAACAAAGTACTTCGACGATCTGCACGACGCTGGACGTCTGAAGAATCTCCCTAGGAGTAAAGGAGTTACTCCCCTGCAAGGCAGGCACCTGAAACGTATCTGACCAGTTTGCATCTCCCGAGCTCCTGAGGACTCAGAAGATTACTGCAACACAGGAGGTGGGTTCCCGTGGTCTCTGAGGTTGATCTGCGCTCTCAGCTATTCTCAGGCCTGTATCCCTCGTGGGGACTGTGCAACCTGAACCCCCTGTGCACCATGTACATCCGCAGCAGTATATGCTTTTTGGCAACCCCTGAGGCTGTGCTTTGGGCTACTTGTAGTCCTGACCCCGAGCAGTGTTTCCACTGAAGATTTCCGGCCTACACTCCAAGAGTGTTCCGTGGGCTGGTATTTTGTGAATCCTCTCGAGGTCCCTTCGCGATCCCTAGTCCGTTGTGTCCCTGTGAAAGTAACTTTAACTTTCCGTGGGCTTTCCTGGTTGCTCCAGATGTGCCATGACTCTCCATAGCTTGGAGAGTCCCCAGGACCTTGTTGGTCCTCACCGAGGCAACTTTCCTCTGACCGCGTGGGGTGCAGTTGCCAAGGCTTGTTGGTGTTCAATCTGGACACTGACCCCCCAGCACTCGACATCCTTCGTGGGACAGCTCACCTCTGGACTTTGGTTGTCGTCAACGTCTCCTGGTCCCCACGGCTGCAGAATCAAGCTTCACCTCTTCTCACCTGAAACACCCGACATCGGTGGGCATTCGTCTATCGTGCCCCTGGTCACTGTGAAGTGATCCAGACTCTGTCCCCTCTGCTTTCAAGTTCTTCTCAGCTCCGATCCAGGCTTGGATCACACCGGACACTTTTCATTTCCACGGCAGCAGCACTTCTTCGCTTCACGCCATTGAAATCAACGAGCGTTTCCAACACCACTTGACCCCTATGCACCCGGCTCCCCTGGGATAGGTAACACGGGTACCTCGGTACTCACAAGGGTGCTGGCCTTAGAACCTTCTATGTTATAAAGGGTTTGCTTGAAGTCCTCTCCGAAGTGTCCTTAATCTTTAAAATTCCAATCGCGACTTTCCCATAGAGTTGTACGGAACTCTAGGCACTGTGTCTAGTCAAGTCGTGGTTGTTATATCACTTTCTTAGTATATGGTTCGGTCTCCCCCTGGAGCCAGCTGTGTATTGTGCTATTTACTGTCGTTCTAGTGATTTAATATTGTGTGCTTTGTTCTCTAATCTCTAGTGTTTAGTAATAAATACATACATTTTATGTATTCCTTGTGTGGTTCTCTTTTCATTTGGTCATTCAGGAGGGTATAATCTGGTAATCCAAGCTACTTTACATTCCTTCGAGATTTAGCCTGAAGCCTGCTCTCCATAGCTACCACTAGGATAGCTTTCAATAAAGGTTGTCTTTAACCTAATCATCAGTAAGGGTTGTTTGGACTGGTACAAGGTGCCCACTTTGATTAGTGGTCAGCATATACCAGGCCAACTTCTCACAGTGATTAATAAAAGAACTTAGTTTTCAAGTTGCCATTTTAAATTACCATGATAAATCCAACCTTTAACTCTTCAATACCCAGTAAGAGATACCTCAAACACATGTCTCAAAAACTACTGAATAGATTTAAACCTAAATAAAAAAAAGCACATTCTTTGTGTTAAATTCTACCTTAATGATGGCTGGTGTAAATTTGTTTGGTGATTATTGCAGTAGCATAAGCAAAATTTCCTATTGGGTGGGGGCTAAGATAGGAAATGTATCTTTTTGTCCAGCTTTAACTTAGTTCCCCTGCAGAGATCTGCACAAACCTGGCACGGTGAACCTTTGCCAATTTCACTAGGGGTGTGCAAACCTCTGTGCAAGTCAATCGCAGTGCAAAAGTAATTAGCAATTCAAAAATGCATTTTCAATGAAAAAGTGCTGATGAACCTTAATTACAGAAGCACTAGCGCTAACTAATACATATTTCCTACCAACTATCCACAGCCTGCCCTTACTCCCATATACACTGCCACAGCCTCTAAAAATTGTAGGAAAACAGAAAATGGTGTTTTGGTGTCAGATTCATATAAATTCCTGCCCCTATCCACTAGTTGACTTAAGCTTCAACTGTGCCAGGCCTGTTTCAGTCACATGGTAGACAGCCATGCGTGAAATGCTCTAAACATGAGCTCTCCACCTTGCCTCCATCTCTTTAAAAATAATGTGAGGAAGACCCTCCGCAGAGCAGCTCTCATAGTGGCATAGCAAAGGTGTCCTGGGACCTAATTCAAACAGGAATTGCCTTTCCTACCACCGTCTAGGCAGACCAAGGCAACTTTATAATTGGTATGCATGGGGGACCTCACAACTCTGGGCTCCGATGCTGCTGCACCATTAAAAGCTACACTCCTACTTTCATTCCCTAATTAGAAGGACCCAGATCCCTCACCACCTCTGTATCTCCACACCCTCTGACGGTCACCCAGTCCTTCCAGAGCAGCTCTTCATAGCCTGTGGGCCGTAAACCCCAGGGGTATGCAACACATTCTCAGTTGGTATGCTGGCTAGAGTGCCTAGTGCTTGCCCAAGCTGTCAGGGAAATCGGGGCCAAACGTCAGCAATAAAATGTAATCAAAATTAGGTAATTAACGTTATTAAGAAAATTCATGTTAACATTTCTCACGTTTTACTTAATTTACTTCCCTTGGAGGATTTCTTTCTTCCAGCAGTTTTTTTCATACTGCATATTAATCTTGTATTGGGCATACTGTGGCCTGAGTCACTCTTAGGTATTTCTTATGAGTTCAGGTCATAATTGAGAGGTTAGGAGTTGAGGCAGAAGGCAGTGAGAGTTTCTCAAAATGCCTATCAGAGGGTCATAAGTTGTTCAGACTACTTGAACAACCAATCCTTGGCCTCTCAGCAGAGTGCAGAGAGCAATGGTGGCATGTCCCAACTGTAATTGTGATTATATGTTAAAGTCTATGTATGAGGTACAATGCTGCTGAAATATTGACGGGCAAAGTGCTTGCAGTTAAATGGGTGTGCTCTATTCTGTTATGTGTATAGGGGGCACAGAGGGTACAAAAGAAGAAAGCGACGATGTGTGAAACATGAAAATTGAGGTTTTCAGAATAACGTGGGGGAAAAAAGGGCTTGGCTGTACCTGGCTTCCAGTAGTGATTTGGTAGAGGCCCTCAAACGGTTAACGGTTCTAGAGATTTATTGTTATATTGGATGGTTAATTATTTCAAGAAGATCGTGGCTTCCTTCTGCTTCAAGAATCTCTCTCTTCCGCTAAATTCGCATAAGCTGAACATATCTCAGAGATATTAAATTCCGTTAACTAGAGGATCCTTTTTCCTCTCCTAAAACATTGTTTTCTGGTGGCAGATGAATGCTTTCTGAGTAACGGCCATACGGCGCTTTGTACATGCCTTGATTAGGCTGGTGCCTTTATCCTCAAGACATAAATTGGAAATTCCATCATGTCCTTTTTTTCTGACTTCTTTCCCAGGGACAGTTGTTAGAGACGATTTTCATTCCTCAGGGAGTTGAATACTTGAAGTGTGTTTAATGGGATTAAGGCTGGTAGATTGTGTGTGTAATGCCTCTCATTATACATGTGCAGTCAGATTGCCGCCATAAATACTAATCTGGCCCTTAATGACAGCAGGCTTTCGTGCAGGCATTGCCCGAGGACCCCTTTTACTAGGATCCTCACACAGAGCAACGCGGCGATTTGAGCTTAGCCACCTTCTACTTAATTACACCTTTGGCATCTACACTAAGAGACCCTTTTTAGGTTTTGCTTGAGTTGTGCTTGTGAAATCTCTTGCAAGCAAAAAAAAAAAGCTTCAGGGGCCTTAGAGCCCGCCCATTACTTACCATTAGGTGGCTCCAACCTCACTATTGTTAACTTGCGTTTATTTGGTTAGACAATACTTGCCTCAGCTCCCCTCCTGTGTGTATGTGTGTCCTTGCTTTGGAGCATGGACCAAGTATGGTTTCCTGTCTGCGGCCGGTGTGGCCGCAGACTTTTTTTCTGCAAGTACTTTTGTTTCATTTACTTTATGAACACATATACAAGTGCATGTGTCTGCAGTCTGTCCCGTCTCACCGCTGTCTTTGTTTTTACTTGCTCCCTCCTTTCTCCCATTGTCCATGCTCTTGCCATCTTCCCGCCCCCATGTTGCTATGTCTGAGACCTGCCCCACTTAAAGCCCTACTAAACTCCCATCTCCTCTCCGTCATGCCTTGTAGGGCGGAGGAAGCACATAGCAAGTATAATACAGCCGAGAAGCAAATACAACCTAACCTTAATATTAGTATTCAGCCTGTTTTAGAATATTCCCAGGTTTAACAAGTTATGGAACTGGGGTAGTTACATCGAAAGGAAGTGGTTAGCGCATAATCAATCACATTTAAGCTGGAAAAGCGTAGAGGAGAGCCCATGTTTTGTAGCCAAGAAAACAAACTGTTATACTTAGTTCGTGGACATACTTTGAACTAGTCAATCTAACAATATTAAATAACTGATAATGGGTTCCTGTGGGCCCGGGTAACGCACTTCTCCGCCCACCTCTTGCTCCACGTTCCCCATGTTCTCACCAACTCCCTTCCTTCAGTTTCCCCTGCGCGCTGGACACAGTTAAGCTGTGCGCAGGGAGTGGAGGCGCAGATGTTCGGCCGCAGCGCGCTCCCTTACAGACCTGCCATGCTGGGCTCCCAGCAGCTGTGTGGCCATTTGCCGCCCAAAGTGGCGGTGTAAGGCAGGAGCCAAGCATGAATATTCATGAAGCGGAGGAGGCCGCGTGTGCGTGTCTCTGCGCGCGAGGACTGGGGGTGTTGGCACACAGGAGAGACAGCTGCACCAGCCTCTACAACACACACGCGGAGCGCGGGGGCCGCAGCTGTCGCTGCACGGACGCGAGCTCTCGAGCCGGGGTAGGCAAACAGGCGGAGCAACAGACGGCCGCCATACCGGCCAGCCGGTTTGCTTGAACATGCGCACGGCGCTCCCGGAACTACTCTACGTTTTTATCAGTGATTTAAATGGGAAAAAATGAGTGCAGGTACTCATTAAAATGAGCTAGAGGTTTGTCGAGTGGGCGGGGCTAGGGGCGGGGCTAAGGGCAAGACATGATGATACCTAATATGATATATAACAGTAAATAAAAGTATAAATCGTTCAATCACTTCAAAAGTGCAAAAGTATTTATATATATATATATATATATATATATATATATATATATATATATATATATATATATATATATATATATATATATATATATATATACGATAATGAAAGTTAACAAGAAATATAGCAGATTTTGAACTCTGCACTAATTTATGTTAAAATGACATTTTTAAGCCACGATTTCAGAACTGAAGAACTGAACAAATATCTGGTACTTTTAACTGAAAAAAAGTGCCAATCCTAACCTCAGCTGTCACCTCACCTTTTTACATCCCTCCCTCTCCTTCCTTCTATGTTCATCATCTGGTTTTCCCCCCAGCCAGATCCATTGGCAGTTGTCATGGGAGGTCATGTCTGGAGTGCTGCAGCGTCCCCTGCTGTTCATTGCTCTTTGGGAAGGGCTACTTTTACACCCATGGATCCCTAGCTGTTATGTAAATGCACCGATTAGTATTGATGGGGCACACAAAGGGAAGCAGCTCCTGCGGTGTAAAAAACAAACATCAAAAGAAAACCGGCTTTGGGGAAGGTAGATGAATGTGTTGAACTGCCACTCGCTTAAGTATGGCCAGTCTAGCCTAGGCTATTTCATGCACCTGACGGAGAGACATTAAAATCGCCACAGTTAGGAGCATTTCATTTTTTAAAGCAAGTTCCAAGCTGAAAGTATCTACAGCCAACATGTTCATTTTTGTCTTGATTCTTTTGCCTGAATTTTGAAACAGTTTTTTACTCAGTTAAAGCTAGCCATTAAACACCTTAATCACTTTTGCCTAATGCTCGAAGCCTAAGGCTTTGACAAAATATCTCAGCCTAGGTGAGGGAATTAGGAGTAGCGCGAAATTTACAACACCCAGCAGAGGCTGTGATAAAGTCCTCACCTCTTCTATATTCCCATGTACATATTGGCAGGTCAAATGTGCCAATATTTGGAGCAGAAAATACCCAGAAAGCACCAATCCGTCATGCACCATTTTGAAAGGCTTAGCTTAGAGTATGTGAAAATGTTCGCTCTTGTTAAATTCCAAACCTCCAGATATCAAACTTTAGCAGGTGCAATATATTTTGCATCTGTATCCATGGTTATCATAATCAATACCTTATATAGAAAAAAACTATCATGCTGGAGTTTCCTTTCAATCAATCAATCAGACATTTACAGCTGAATGGTCGTTACACGCCTAATCAACAGTGCAAGGTCTGGCTAGACCCTGCTCTGTTAATCACAGCGTGAGGCAAGCCCTCTCAAACCCCTGCAGTGTGAGGAATTGCAAAGGGGCGCCTCTGTTTACCAGCGTCTCTGCAAAAGTCGACTTCATGGCTCAGTGTGATTGCGAGATCCGGAAGCAGAGCGGCATCTTTCCTGCGTTGGAGGGGATACGGAACCGGAGCCTGTCGTGCCATCAATCAGGGTACCCAGTGCTTTAAGTGGGAAAAAAAAACTGGGGGTGCTCTAAAAGGGGCGTGGTTAATGTCTTGAAGGGGCGTGGCCTATCCGAGTAGGGGCGTGGTCTAAATCAAAATAACTAGCACTGTGTGCTTAAGAAAATCATGAAGTCGCATCCAGCAAAGGATAATAAAATAGGCAAAAAGGTATATTTATTAAGTATAACCCATAAAAATACCAAACACTTTAAAAAACATGTAAAGAATATTTATATTACTTAGAAATCTATTGCAGGATTCCCCAAAACCCTCGAAGATATTCAGTGTGTTTGTTTTGCTGGGGTTTCTCACAACAATTTTCTTCAGCAGACCTTCTACCTTTTGCAAGCCAACTCTTTACATACAGCTTTGGGTCAAATGTTTCAAATGGAGGACCATTGAGTTTTATCCATAGGCATGAAGAAATGGTCTCTACAAGAAGAGAGGCCCTTGTTGGACAAGCAATTAAGTTCATTGCGCTGAAACCTCTCTCGCAATCCGCATTACTTGCTGGCAGGGTTTCCATGCAAACTACTAACTTTTTTAATGCTTCAGGGGTTTTCTTTCCACCAAAATCTTTGAAAAGTCTAAAAGCTTGTATAGTATCTCTTGCTGGCAGCTGAAATTCTGAACACAGTTTCTGGATATCTGTTTCCCCATAAAGAATGCATTCATCACCAGAAGGCAAGTTGCCTGCATCTAGCACACTGAAGCTGGCTATAAGTTCTTTCTCAGAATCAGGGGCACATCGTTTATTGATATTTACTGAAAGACTTTGGTAAAACTGATTTTGATTAAGGGCAACAGAGTTACTTCTACCATGGGAAAGAGGAACATGCCTTGGGTGTTATTGTGCACTGAAAGACCTGTTGATTTAGCCCGTTTACAGGAAGAACATCCAATATTGCCTGACTTAAGGTACAACCATTTATATTCCTCCTGAAAGTAATACCACTGTTTAGTGTTCCAGCAGTCAGGGAGTTCGACAGTTTTTTTCTCTGGCACACATTGAAGTCTTTGTAAAGGTGGACTGTCCCTGTCAGACTCTTGCTGAGTTTGACTAGCCTCATCAATAGTTGGTTGTACTGGACAAGACTCCCCTGTAACTCGCTGGCGCTTCAGTGCCGGTAGGAAGTCAATCATTCAAGACTGCATAGACTTGCGCTTCAGAGCAGAAGCAGATAAGCTACTAGTAGCCATGGTAAAATGTACAACTTCCTTCTTGAAGGCTGGACTGGTATATCTGAAAAAGAAAAGAAAATTTTGCTCTGCTGGTTTCCTCTGCCGATTTTGGTTTCCAGGTGATAAGGCCTTGCGTCACGAAAATAGAATATTGAGCCTCTTATCTGCAACAAAAATTGAATAGTTTACTCCAGTGATCAACAATGTTTAATTGGAGTGCTATTTGGCAGGCAGGTGTTACTCTTCATTTTGTGCTGCTCCTGAAAGGATCTCTCATTGTACATATACAGGCCCCATCCCCTCTCCCGCACATATCCAGGCCCCCACCACCTCTCCAGCACAGACGCAGGCCCCCACCACCTCTACAGAACAGATGCAGGCCCCCACCACCCCTCCAGCACATACACAGGCCCTCCCCACCTCTCCAGCACAGATGCAGGCCCCAACCACCTGTACAGTCCCTTTAATCTCCCCACTCCCGTGACTTTCTCCCAACTAAACAGTTTTTCTGCTTGACCTTTCAGGTGGAAAGCCGGGGCTATCAAGGGCAGCCAAGTATAAACATTTTACTACTATGCAATTTTAAATCCATGTTTCCCTTTTAAATTAAACCATTTTCCCCAACTTAACATGTGAGGAAAGCCTGAGCAGTAAAAACCGTAACAAATCAACCTCTTAGAAATGGGCTGTGCACCTAGGGCCTCATCTGTGGCCTTAGGAGCGTCAGTGCTGAGGATTAACCTTCCACATATTTCTTCCCTAAAGCATTCTGCTTTGGTATCTTATTCAGTTATTTTGTCAGGAAGGAATACGCCTCTTGCCCAGCCAACACCCTCCCATGCAGAAAATGCAGGTTGGCACGAGACTAAAAATTACTTAAAAGTCACAAGCACGAACAGAAGCCCCCCCTCCCCGAACACAGGACTCTTGGAAGCATGAGGTTCTCACATATGCTTCAAGTACATCTGCCTCCTACGTCTACCTAACCATAAACAATGTGCAGCCACGGTTCTTAGTAATCCAGTACTTTTTGACTGTAAACACTGGTTAAAAAAATATCCATGTTAACCTTTGTTCCCTAATAGTATAGAAAGGCTGTATTATTTTGTTTTTGTGTTTTAGAGTTTTATATAGCGCGAACTGGAACCGAATAGGTTATCAGAGCGCTTTACATAGCACCAGTTACGTTACATAAGGACACACATTCATTTTTGTTAGGCACGGGGAGATTAAGTGATTTGCCCAGAATCACAGGATGTTTTAGCGACATTACCGAGACTCGAACCCAGTTCCCCAGGTCCGAGGTCGAGCGCCCTAGCCGTTAGGCCAACACCTCTCCCCTTAAATCCTCCATCTGCATATCTCACATCATCCAACTATTCCCATAGGCATATATGAGACTGTCACTCCGTGTGGCCTACAAAGAGGCCACGGATTGGATGTGCATGCAGTCTGCACGCCTCTATGACCTATTGACACACTGAGAATCTCACACTGCATTCTGCCTCGGCTTCAACCATCTCAACCTTGCCACATCATAAACACCGATCCCTAATTTAAACTCCGACGCCCACAGATCACTCAGTTCAAAGTATGCAGTACACAACAGTTGTGTGTTGCACGAAACAAAAACTACTTCCTGGTTGCGGGGGGGGCGACGACGACGACGACAATTCCTCTTAGGGAATGCAAGATGAAGTAACACGTGACTGCATGCATAAAGCACTCTCAACGGATACCATCTCTGGGTGATGAAGAGGGCTTGGAGTCAACAAATACTTGGACAGACTGTCAGAGGGCTATAATTAGCATTTATATAGTGCACAACCTGCCATAAACTGCACTTACCGAGAAAGGATGGGGCTCCACAGGTGAAAATGCTGAAGGTCGGGTTTTCGTGCTGGAGCAGGCTGCCTGGGGTCCTCTGCCTCTTCAGTTTTTCAGCATCCCACGCTGGCACCACCTCGACGTTGCTCCTGGATTTGTCCCGCGCTGCCACCACCTCGACGTTGCTCCTG
Organism: Triturus cristatus; assembly: GCF_964204655.1. Classification (NCBI taxonomy): domain Eukaryota; kingdom Metazoa; phylum Chordata; class Amphibia; order Caudata; family Salamandridae; genus Triturus; species Triturus cristatus. Next base: position 77,675,953 of record NC_140586.1, on the reverse strand, counting down.
GATTTGTCCCGCGCTGGCACCACCACGACGTTGCTCCTGGTCCTGGATTTGTCCCGCGCTGGCACCACCACGACGTTGCTCTCCCGCCGGAAAAAGAGAAGAGAAGGGAAATCCCGAGAGAAAATGGCTCTCTTAAAGGATTTCCATTCCTCCAACAAAGCTCACCTGGCATGACGTCATGCCGTCGTGCCGTGGACGTCAGGCCGTGACCACTGAGCTGATAGGTTCCCAACAAGTTCAGCAAAGTGGAGGATGGCGAAGGGAGACGGGGTCAGGTTACCTAACAGTGCAGCAACAGTGGGCAGAGTCTGAGCACCGGCAGTTTTTTTTTGGGCCCTCAAAACGGGTCCGAAAAAAAATAAAATAAAGAACGGACTACCTTTAGTAGCCACGAAAATAGAGCACGATAGAGACCCGTTTCGAGGGCCCCAAAAAAAACTGCCGGTGCTCAGACCCGGACAGACCCGGCCCACTTAAAGCCCTGAGGGTACCGGTACTCTCCCTGACTAAAGAAAAGTGCCGGCACTGAGGGCTAGAAAGTTTGGAAGTGCCGGTACTCAGTACCGATGAGTACCAGCCCATTTAAAGCACTGGTTTTTTATAAAATAAAAGAAATACAGTTTACTCTTTTAGAAGAACTACGATGACTCAGCCATTTTTTTTGCGTTTGAGGTGTCTAAAGGTAATATACACATACAACTTTAAATGTAACCTAATTAAGGCATGGAATGCAGACAGGACAAGTCGTAAACAGCAATTATCCAGTATTGGGGTATCTTTCATAGATTCACATGCCTGAATCATTCCCCGTCGCCGAGGCGGGAGTCTCGGTAGATAAAAAAGTAGTGCCAAAAAATAATTAGTAGTAGTAGTAGTAGTAGGCCCAAAGAAAAAAGGCCCTAAGGCCTATATCTTAGAAGCCTATCTACCTTGTTATGTAAAATAACCCAAGAATTGGTAGCAACCAATCAGACATCAGCACCCTTCTAGAACCCTCTCAGCAGAGCCAGCTCTCCTCAGATTTTCACCGCACGTCGTGTGGAAGGGAGTCTCCCTGAGTGCCTACTCAGTTCTTCATTTCTTCAGTCATGTCTGACAAAAAAGCTTTGTTTAGACCCTGCAGGACCTGTGATAAGAAGAGGGTCCATGTAGACGACCAGCATGAGGAGTGTATTTATTGTCTACATCCTAAGCATGTTGCTAAGGACTGTAGAATTTGCCGGACTTTCCCTCCTAAGACCTTAAGGGACAGAGAGGCAAGAGTTTTGTTATGGTTGAAATCTTCCTCGGCTGAGGAGGATGACAGGGCCTCGACATCTAGCAAGAGAGCTAGATCAATTGATAGTTCTTCCAGTGAAGGGAGAAAACATCATAAGGCCTCTCATGTAACTTCTGACCATTCACAGAAGTCACAAGACTCTGACAGATCCAAGAAGTCTTCTACTACAAAAACCGTGAGTAAATCTCAGGTTAAGACTTTGTCAGTGGGATCATCTTATACCATCTCTGTAACTTCTGCGGCTCCTCTGTCGACGGCTACAGTCTCCACTACTTCGATATCGTCACCTATCATGTCTCCTAGGGCATCTAAAACTCCTTCGACAATTGCGTCGACGTCGACCTTAAAGGAAGTTCTGTCAGCATCGTCGATGACAACATCGACGACGAAAACCCCGTCGACGACAACCCCGTCGACGACGAAGACCCCGTCGACGACGACGAAGACCCCGTCGACGACGAAGACCCCGTCGACGGCGAAGACCCCGTCGACGGCGAAGACCTCGTCGACGGCGAAGACCTCGTCGACGGCGAAGACCACGTCGACGGCGAAGACCCCGTCGACGGCGACTATTTCGTCGACGATGACGATCCCGTCGACGGCGAAGACCCCGTCGACGACGACGACAATTCCGTCGACGGCGAAGACCTCGTCGACGATGACGATCCCGTCGACGGCGAAGACCTCGTCGACGATGACGCTCTCGTCGACGACGATTACAATCCCGTCGACGCCTCAAAAGACAGCAAGTCCGTCTATGAGGGGAAGCCCGTCGACGAGAGGTTTCCTTAAAGCGATTCCAACTACCCATGTTACGCCTATTGCGTACACGCATATTCAGCTAAAAACTTCTCATAAACAGGATTACAGCAATATTTCTCCTTTGCTGCCTTCGCATATCCTGGACTCATATACGGAAGGGGATGATTATGAAGAGGAGGATGATGAGGGTCCTTTCGGGATAGCTAAGCACCCCTCGGAGTTGCATATTAAGTGTCAGGAGATGGATGAGGAGGATGACTACCATGAGCATGCTTACCAGGAAGGCCTTACGGCACCAGTTTACAGGCATTCCTCAAGAGATTGGGACCGTAGAGAAGCAAGTCATCTCCCGCCTACACTGATTCAGGACCTTCAGGCCATGCTGGCGGATTACCGCCAACGCTTTCCTCCACAACAACCTCTTCCTAATATAGAACCGACGGAAGAGTCGCACACGGACATGCCAAATTCGCCGATTCACCCTGCTGGTTCGGGTACACAATCGCACCATGATACCATTTCCACTGATGAGGAAGATATCGAGGAGGGTGAAGTACCGGATAAAGACACCAATCTGGATCCTTGGGATGATTACATTATTCCCATGCCTTCTCCACCTATTCCACAACCATCGGATTCTCCTCCAGAGGATATAGGTGGCTTTCACAATTTAATGCAGCGTGCAGCAGTCAGGTTTCAATTACCAGTCACTGTGGAGCATACGGATTGTTTCCTCCATGACTTTAAAGAGGAGCAAAGGAAAATTACCAGAGCAATTCCCATCATCGATTTTATTTGGAATGAGGGGTTAAAAATTATGAAAACACCTGCTTCTGTACCTGCGGTCCTCCCTCGTATTGATAAGAAATATCATGCCCCTCCAGAGACGCCCTCCTGTCTCATCGGTCATCCCCGACCAGATTCCGTTATATCACAGGCTGCTCAACAAAAGTCCAAAAATCCGGCTATGCCGATATCGACGCCGCCGGATAGAGAAGGGCGAAGATTGGATCTGATCGGCAAGAAGTTCTCTACGATGGCGGCAACTTCTATCAAAGCTGCAAACTCCTTGGCCATTCTTGGTCGCTATGACCGCCAGATGTGGTCAGAATTCTCTGAATTCATAGACCTCATTCCTGAGGATCGTCAACAAGAGGCAAGGAAAATACTTCAAGAGGGAGAACGAGCCGCATCAGAGATCATAGACTGTGCTCTTGATATTGCAAATACCAACTTTAGGCAGCTTGCAGGGGCTGCAGTTCTTAGGCGTCAAGGATGGCTTAAAGCAACATCTTTTAGGCCAGAGGTTCAAGCCAAGATCATTGATATGGCCTATGATGGAGAATCCTTGTTTGGGAAACATATAGACGAGGCCCTCCTAGCAATCAAGACTGATACGGATACAGCTAAGTCACTAGCTGCTCTCCAATACAAACGGGGATCTTTCCGTGGTGCAAGAGGTCGAGGCTTTGTTTCAAGAGGAAATTATCAAAGTCAGCAAAATAGACAATATCAGTCTCAATATAGACAGCCTTACGGATGATCATCTTACAGGCAATCTTCCTCGAATAGTTTCTCTCGTCAGGGAGGAAGAAGGCGATCGAACAATCAGGGTCGCGACGCCAACAAGAAGCAATGAGTTACGCTGGACGCCAGTCATCCCTCCTTCCCTCCCAGTAGGAGCAAAGATAACAGCTTTTGCACACAATTGGGAGGAGATCACCTCGGATCGTTGGGTCATCGACTTAGTCAGAAACGGTCACACCCTGGAGTTCTCAAAACAACCCCCTACTGCCCCGCCCAAGGGTCCCCCTCCCCCTCGTCTTCACTTATTGTTCAAAGAAGCTTTAATAATGCTCCGCAAGAACGCAATAGAGAAAGTTCCTTCGCCCCAGAAGGGAACCGGGTTCTATTCTCGATTTTTCCTCATAAAGAAAAAGTCAGGGGAGTGGCGCCCGATTCTGGATCTCCGCAAGCTCAACAAATTTCTAAAGAAGCAGAGTTTTCGGATGGTTACACTGGCCGAAGTGTTGAGCTGCCTAAACAAGGGGGATTTTATGGCTTCTCTGGACATGGAGGACGCGTACTTCCACATTCCTATCCTTCCCAAGCATCGCAAGTACCTGCGATTTGTAGTGGCTGGCGTCCACTATCAGTTCAAAGTCCTTCCGTTCGGGCTGAAATCTGCTCCAAGAATTTTTACAAAGTGTCTTGCACCAGTAGCAGCGACTCTAAGGTCACAGGGAATACAGGTATTTCCGTACCTGGACGACTGGCTGCTCAAAGGCCCTTCGAAGCAGACTACCGTAGAGGCGGTTTCAGCATGCCTAAGTCTATTCTCAAACTTAGGCCTCACTCTCAACAACAGCAAATCTCAACTGCTCCCTCTACAGAGAATTCAGTTTCTGGGAGCAATGCTGGACACCAAACAATGCAAGGCATTCTTGTCAGAGGAACGTCAACTTCGTTTACAAAAGCTAGCACTTTCAATCGCAAGAAGAAAGTCAGTTTCTGTCCGGAGGTTTGCGTCTCTGCTGGGGATGTGTTCTTCAACTATAAATCTTGTACCTTTAGCAAGGCTCCGAATGAGACCTCTGCAGGAACAGTTACATCTACAATGGAAACAGGCCTTGGGGTCGTTCAACGACTCCATCAGGATAACACCTCACATGAGAGTCTCTCTGCATTGGTGGTCACGGATGGAAAACCTGAATTTGGGCCTTTCTTTTCTAACATCTCCTCCAGAATTCGTGGTAACAACAGACGCCTCCATGGAGGGGTGGGGAGGACATCTCCAAGATCTACAGATTCAGGGACGATGGTCCCAGGAATACCGCCAACTACATATCAACAGACTGGAGCTTCGCGCCATTTTTCTCACTCTGCAGGCGTTCCTCCCGAGGATTGCAGGGGCCTCAGTGCTGGTCCGAACGGACAACACTACCAGCATGTATTACGTCAACAAACAGGGAGGAACGAGGTCACTGTCCCTTTCGCAGGAAGCTCAGGAACTATGGGAGTGGCTTACAACACACAAGATATCCTTACGAGCGGAGCACGTCAGGGGCCTTCACAACACGTTGGCCGACAACCTAAGCAGATCCCTGGCAGGCCGTCACGAATGGGAAATAGAGCAGAAGCAACTAGACGAAATTTTTCAGTCATGGGGCAAACCGGCACTGGATTTGTTTGCTACAAGGGAAAACAAGAAATGCCGCTATTACGCAAGCAGATTCCCTCAACAGGGATCAAGAGGAAATGCCCTGTCCATGAGATGGTCAGGGCTTTGTGCGTACGCTTTTCCCCCGATACCACTAATTGCGAAAGTGATCCGCAAAGTGAAGATGGAACATTGCCGCCTCATCCTGATTGCACCCCGTTGGCCAAGGCAATATTGGTTCCAGGAGCTGCTTCTTCTAGCTCACAGCTCCATCCGTCTAATACCAACAATGACGATGTTGACAAGGGAAAGGGGTCAAATACTCCATCCAGATCCACAGTCGCTGCACTTGCACGCTTGGCTCCTGATTTCCTAGAATACAAAGATCTAACCATTTCACAGGAATGCCGTGAGATTCTATCTAAGTCACGCGCACAAAGTACTTTAAAGACTTATCGTTTGAAGTGGAAACGATTTTGTCATTGGTGCGAGGGGAAGGATGTCCATCCTTTACAAGCTCCAGTAGAGCAAATCCTTCCTTATTTGTTATCCCTAGCTAAATCGGGACTTGCATTCTCATCAATTAAAGTTCATCTTGCGGCTCTATCAAGATTCCGGAAGAGTACCTCTAAGCCTTCGCTCTGTTCCTCTTCATTAATAAAACAATTTATGAAGGGGCTATTCCGCGTTTTTCCACCAATTTGTGCACCTCCTCCAGAGTGGGAGTTGAACACAGTTCTAGCTCAATTGATGAAAAGGCCTTTTGAACCTATCCACAAGGCTGAGCTAAAATTTTTAACATGGAAGGTAGCTATTCTTTTGGCTCTTACATCGGCTCGAAGAGTCAGTGAGATTCAAGCGTTCACCATCTCAGAACCCTTTTTGCAGTTCTCCAAGGACTTTGTTACTCTCAGGACAAATCCACGATTCATCCCTAAAGTTCCGACTCAGTTCCACTTAAATGAGCCAGTGAAACTAAGGGTTTTCTTCCCAAATCCAGCCACTCCAGCTGAGCGAGCGTTGCATTCACTGGATATAAAACGCTGTCTGAAATTTTACTTGCAAAAGACGAAGGACATCAGGCGGTCCAATCAATTGCTTGTAGCTTATGGTCAAGCTACACTTGGGTCTGCTGTGACTAAAGCGACTATAGCCAGATGGTTGGCTTCTACAATTCATTTTTGTCATGATAAAGCCAATAGACCATTACAAAGAAAGGTCAAGCCGCATTCTACTAGAACTATGGCAGCATCTACTGCATTGTTCGCAGGAGTATCCTTGGAGAATATTTGTCGTGCTGCAACGTGGAGGAATGTTCACACATTCACGAAGCACTACTGTCTGCAATCTACTCTGCAGGAGGATACAGCGGTAGGACAAGCCGTCCTTCAGCATCTGTTAAACTAAGGTCAGATGTTTATATATGTTTCTTCAATTTACTGTTTATAATTGCTATATTTTAAGCTACATTGTCTTTTCTTTATGTAAGATAGATGTTTGAATTTTAACAGAAAACATCTTATGCCTTCTACTTATCAAGTTGCGGGCGTAATTGGGAGTGTATCAGCAATAGTCTCCCACCATCCGCAAACGACTGTATGCTTGGCATACTGCTTGCTATTCTGATTCAGGCATGTGAATCTATGAAAGATACCCCAATACTGGATAAGAAAACAAGTTACTTACCTGTAACTACAGTTATCCAGTATTGGTATCTTTCATAGATTCACATGCACCCACCCTCCTCCCCGCAGAGTCAGTTCTCTATGTTTGGGATATAAGCTTCCCACTCGTGCTAGGAAAATCTGAGGAGAGCTGGCTCTGCTGAGAGGGTTCTAGAAGGGTGCTGATGTCTGATTGGTTGCTACCAATTCTTGGGTTATTTTACATAACAAGGTAGATAGGCTTCTAAGATATAGGCCTTAGGGCCTTTTTTCTTTGGGCCTACTACTACTACTACTACTAATTATTTTTTGGCACTACTTTTTTATCTACCGAGACTCCCGCCTCGGCGACGGGGAATGATTCAGGCATGTGAATCTATGAAAGATACCAATACTGGATAACTGTAGTTACAGGTAAGTAACTTGTTTTCTTACCTCTGTTTTCCGACTTGTGCCGTCAAAAGTTCTTTCATGAGCCTGCTGGACTACTCTGTGTGACGTCTCTGTTCTAGGAGGAAGTAACCCTGTATTCTCCAGTGTTGAAATTTAAGGGTTACAGGCAGGGCTTTAAGTGGGATGAAAGATTGGGCGGGGGATGGGTCTCAAAGGGGCGTCGTCAGTGTAATTAAGGGCGTTGCTTAAAACACGTAAGCTAAAACATCTGTGCTTAGAATAGTGTGCCGCCCAATTTGCATTTTGCTGTTTCTGTCATTGCATCCAGAAATATGATAGATCGAGTAACATCATACCTACAAGTCAGTACTATTGGCTTTGTCAATGATTGTTTGTTGCATAAGATAAATAAGCAGCAACTATGGCTTGTATATAATATTGAAAAAGCTTCCACTTAAAGCCCTGGTGACACCACAACAGTCTTGCTGCTCCTACGTTTCAAAAAGAGAAGGGAAATCTAGGGAGAAAATGACTCTTTAAAGGATCTCCCTTACCCTGGAACGCTCACCCGGCATGACGTCATGCCGTAACTTCTCGACTAGTGAGTAGTGTGAGCCGTGCACATCGATGTGCCTGCTGTCACTGCAGTCCAGAAAAAAACGGACCGCCTGTACCAGGGCACAAAACAGAGCTCGATAGAGACCCGCTTCGAGCCCCCCTTTAAAAATCTGCCGGTGCTCAGCACCGGTGAGACCCTTCCCACTTAAAGCCCTTTCAGAATGCACGTGAAAACCTAGATGGATACGCTGCTCACGCATGGAATCGGAAACTTGAGCGCTCTGTGCTGTTGAATTATTTGAGCAGTAAGCGGATTCCCTCAGCACTTCTCCAATATCAGCACTCCAGACCATATGTGAGGACCCACTCCAAAATGACAGAAGAGTTTTTTCTCAAGCCTTGTCCAGAATGCCCTCTGTCCAGGCCACTTCAATGGCCCACTCATCTAGGCGTCTGCAAGATTCCATCCTCCCTCAGCAGTTAGTGCCTTGCTCCAGGTTGCTGCATACCTCAATACTTCTCGGGTCTCTCAAGGAATGTGGTGAAAATGAGTCTCTCAATAAAGCCCCTCTGGGGAGCAAACCCTTTCAGGATGAATGCCCTCACCCACCATAGGTGGCATGCTTCATCAAATGGGCTTCTCCTCCCAGTGGAAAAATCTAGTCCCACTGAGGGCTACAACTCGCTGTGAGGTAGGAGCTCTGGGATGTTTTCTTAAATGTCCTATGATGTTTGAGGATGCTAAAATCCCATGTGTGAGTGCTAGGTGTAGTGAGGGTGCAGCGCTGGATGTGTTTGTAAATATAAAAATGATACTAAAACTACCTAATTTGGTAGAAAAAAACGTTTTATTATCTTGTCAAAATCGGCAGGATTAAAAAGCAGTGCAAAGCAATGTGTATTAAACTGCTAAGGTGGCAAGGTCGGTCAACATGTTTCAGCACTCATGTACCACAACTGGGTACCGACGGAGAGAGCGGGCCCCTCTTCCCTGAGTTGTTACCAGGTAAAAGTGGGTCTACTTATCCACCAATCTGGTTAAGTTCCAGTAGTACCAAGCAAAACATTGGATTACTGGTTTAGTATCACAATATTCATTTATTTTTCTATACTTTTTTCACATATGCAGCAGCATTGTTAATTTATATGGTCCTGATGAAAGCCTGGGCACTTTTAAAGACCAAATAGGCTGAAACATGTCGACCGACCTTGCCACCTTAGCAGTTTAATGCACACTGCTTTGCACTGCTCTTTAATCCTGCCGATTTGGACAAGTGAATAAAACGTTTTTTTGTACCAAATTAGGTAGTTTTAGTATCACCTTTATATTTTCAAACACATCCAGCACTGCACCCTCACTACACCTATCACTCACATATGGGATTTTAGCATCCTCAAACATCGTAGGACAGTTAAGAAAACATCCCAGAGCTCCTACCTCACAGTGAGGGAGTTGTATCCCTCAGTGAGACTAGGTTTTTCCACTGGGAGGAGAAGCCCATATGATGAAGCATGCCACCTATGGTGGGTGAGGGCATTCATCCTGAAAGGGATTACTCCCCAGAGGGGCTTTATTGAGAGACACATTTTCACAACATTCCCTGAGAGACCCGTGAAGTATTATGACTAGATTAGTGTTTATGGGGAATCACTGCTCGCTGGTCTTTACATTTTTCCCCTTGGACCCTCCCTTCACATTCTCTTTGTGCTTTCGATTGCTGCATATCTCACCCTGTTCATGATCCTTCAGTACTTCTCCTTTCATACCTTTATAGTTGTGCTTTTTGCGTCCATGCCCCTGTTACGCTCTTTTCGTACATCCACTTTCCTAATGCACCTGATCCAATTGTTGTCATTCTCATTCTCTCCTTTCAGGATGCAGCAGTGATCATCCTATCCTGACTACTGACAGAGGCGCAACTAGAGGCAAATTTCGGGGGGGGGAGGGGTATGGGGCTGGAGGCTACAACAAATTTCAGGGAGGGCTAATTCTTCCAGCAATAGGCAGAGTGGAGATGCAGGGGCTCTAAGAAGGGGTGAAAAAAACAATAAAACCTCGTTAGCAAGTAAATGGTATTTTAAAGAACTGTGCAGTACTCGGGTGCGGCTGCAATAAGAAGGACGCCAGACAAAGCTATCTGTGTGTGTGCCCTGGAAGTGGTCTCAGTCCATGCTGACACCCACAATGGGGGGTGGGCTGAAGCCCCTTGAGCCCTATGGGCTTTGCGCACCTGACTACTGATGCTCTCCTGCCTTCTTTGTATCTCCAGAACTCCTTGACCGCCATATGACTGCTGTAACTTTCTGACTCCTACAAATTTTATACCTTTAGAAATCTGCATAAGTCGGTAACTTCAAGCTTCTGCAGTCTACATCCATAGTCACACAGGAGCTCCAGCAGCACTCCCTCCATTCGGGATTATACCTTGATATAAGGGTGACTTTCAGTCTACTGGATATTTAGCCACCATTGCTAAGCATGTGTTATAATAGGAAAAGTGAAACTACAAGTTTCAGGATACCGATTTGTTGGCTAAAAACTGGTATTGCAGACATTTACCCTTATGGCATACTGCTGTTTGACAGCTTGATTGAGGTTCATGCAGCATACGTTCTTTTCTGCCTCTTGATCTCTGTTAGACCTGACATCCTTGGCGTGGTATTCCCTCAAACATTTTGCCTTCACCCCTGCTGTATTGCTGAATTCGTTTTTGTTGTGTTCAAGACTCAGTGCACTTTACCACTGCTGACCAGTGTAATGAATGAATTAATACATTTATTGTTTCAATAAATAAAAATTATTACAAAATGCCTTCTTCGGTCATTGATTAAAAACATCGTATCATTTCATTTAGTACATATCAAACAATTACACAGGGCGTAAAAATAAGAGTCCATAACATTTGATATATGCTTGATAATTTGGGGCTGTGGTCTACCTTTAGACCAAGGCTTGATCTTTGCTTATATGTTCTATAAGTTGACATGCAAATTTCGCTAGTCTAGCCAGTTCCATGGGGACCTCTAAGTTAAAAAGTAGTTTCATTGCGTCTGGACAGGTACAGGTGCCGTATTTTAAAACAAAGCTTTTGATAAAGTGCAGCGTGCATGACTCAATAGAGGGCAAATACAAACTAGGTGAGCCAAAGACTCCTCGTATTGGTGACACAATATACAAGAGGTGACCGCCTCTGGATTTCCAGTGAATATTTATATTTTGTATTGGCATGACCATGAGTCTGACTGACAGGATTTGCTTTAGAAATGGTTTGTTCAGAGCCGAGTCAAGATATGGCTGTCTCAATTTGTCCTTGTAGGAGCTGGCTAAGAGCCCAATTTTGCTACTAGAGGACTCTATAAGCCCCAGGTCCTCTCGCTTGGATAATAGTCTTACCTGTTTCCCTAGAATAGTTTTAAAATTCCTGGTTGATGAATAAAATCCACCCAGTTGGACAAGTCAAGGTGCAATTCAGTGCGGGCAGTAGATGGGGTGTCAGCCCAAGGATTTTTGCCCTTTGTGAACATTTCTTTCAGGGTTGCTTTCATTGTGTTGTTTTGGGGGGGGGGGGGGGGGGGGGGGCTGCACACGCCCCTTGATAGTAACGATGATCGAGGCCCAGTATTCGTTGGATTGTTTGCTTAGTCCGAAATTCAACTATTAAGGCATTCCGGGCATGGGCAGGTATCGGGAAGATCTGTTTAAATGGTCTGCAATTGGCAGACTCTGTGGAGTTAGTTAGTGCCCCAGGAAAGACTAGTTGCCCATAAGAAATTGAAGGAAGTAACTTGGCTTTTATAACCTTTCGTATTGGCTCGGTTGTTGGGTACCCTTTTTGGATTTGAGTTTGCAGAGGGCGTACGTCACCGCCTGGGCTTTTGAGTCTATGAATGCAATATGTGCAGTGTGCTTGCCATTGCTCATGATCCAAATCCCCAGATAGTTATATTTAGTTGTAGTTATTTTCAGGTTCTCCAGTATTGTGTCATTTATAGATTCACATGCTTGATTATTCCCCGTTGTCATGGTGGGAGTCCCACGGTAACAGTAAAATAGCAGTATCAGAGTTTTGAAACTTAATCTCCTTTGAAATTCAATAGCATTTAGTAACCAGTTTTCTTACCGCATGTTGTGTGTTAGGGAGTCTAGTCTCCCTGAGCTCTGCTCAGTCAGTGTTTCTATCTTGACCTTTTCAACTTTCAGCTAGCAGTTCCTTTTTCTTCAACCTTCTCTTAAGCTGAGGTGCTGTTGGAAAGTGAGTGAACCTTTTTTTGTCTTTGCTGCAGAATGTCTGAGTCTAAAAAAGAGCTGTTTAGGCTCTGCAAGACTTGTGGAAAGTCCAGGCTTTTCTCTGAAGAAACACATAAGCAGTGCTTCTCCAGTATTGGGGTGTCTTTCATAGATTCACATGCTTGAATATTCCCCGTCGTCGAAGTGGGAGTCCCACGGTACATAAAAAGCAATACGTCTCATGTATATAGATACATACATAAACCATATAAGAATAAAATACATATATAAATAAACTTTATATAGTTCAAAATAACATATCAAGTCAAAAGTACCATAGGATTACATTGACACATAGGAAAGCATTGAAAACAAAGAATCACTTTACTGACATATCCAGGTCGTTTTTACAGTCTAAACTCTAGCCAATCAGGCGCAAGCACCCTCTAGAACCTTCTCCTCAGAGGCTCAGGCCCTCAGATTTTCTACTGCACGTCGTGTGAAGGGAGTCTCCCTGAGCTCTGCTCAGTTTATTTCTCTGGCTTGGATTTTTCCTCAACTTATCCTCATGTCTTCAAGTAAGAAGTCTCTTTTTCGTCCCTATGCTTCTTGTGGGAAGTTAAGACTTTTTTCTGAGGACCCTCATGAAAAATTTATTTACTGCCTTTACCCCGACCATAAGGTGGGCAACTGTAAAATCTGTAGAACTTTTTCACAGAAGACTCTAAAGGACAGGGAGGGTCGCCTCCTTTTGTGGCTCCAAAAATTGAAGTACACAGATAATCCGCTCTCTGAGGTCGAAAGTGTGGCTTCTGCTCGCACCGGAGTCTCTTCCAAGCGTAGTAGTGTACAGGACTTGCCCTCTCCCTTTCTAAAGAAGAGAAAGCTTCACCTTTTGGGAGTTTCTAAGGTGCCAGTACATTCTGCTACTACGTCCACGCCCCCGAGATCTCACTCTCAGGCGTCTGTGACTCCTTCAGCGCATGTTTCTGCTCAAAAACGTGCCTAACCGTCAACCGGCTCGTCGACGGTCCCTCCGTCGACGAAATCTGCTGCTTCTTCAACCTCGTCGACGACGGTGACGACGGTTTCCAGCAGATTCCCTGTGTCGTCGACGACGGCTTCGTCGACGTTCTCTCGGTCGACAGTGGTTTGTGTTTCATTGAAGGCTGTCTCGTCGACGATTCCTATATCCTCATCGTCGATGACGAAGAAGCTGGTTATCACGTCGACGTCCAAATCTTCATCGACGATAAAAAAGAAGTCGTCGATGATTAAATCTTCGTCGACGGCAGCCTCGTCGTCGACGGTGGCTTCGTCGACGGCGGCCTCGTCGATGGTGTTGTCAACTTTTGCATCTCTGCCTCTTGTGCCGTTGTCTACGCCAACATCTGCTCCTGTTGACGATTCCTTGCTTCAGCGTCGTCACGCTGTTTTGGACTCCATTCCTATGCCACCGGCCACTCAGCCACCGCAACAGTTGTTTCCCTCTGGCAACGGGGATGACTCTGCTTCTGATGAGGACACCCATTCCACTTTCCGGGCTGCTCGCAGTCCATCTGAACTCTTCATTAAATGTCAGGATTTCGAAGATGAGGATCTGGACGATCATTATTATCAGGAAGAGGAGCAGGATCCTCCTGCACAGGTCCCAATGGCAGCTTCCTTTGTCCCTCATCTCTAACCTCCAATTTATGTTGGAGGATTACAACCGCCGTTTTCCACCTTCTTCTCACAGTTCTCCACGTGACGCACAATCGAACTTTCCGACTCCTCCTCCAGTGCCGGCGGAGCCAACGCCATCCGCCCCTTCACTAGTGCCCCCTGCAGAGGGTGACGGTGACTTTCTTCAGGATACGGAAGATGGAGAGCTCCAGGGCGATGACGACGACATCATGGCCGACTGGGATGATTATCAAATAAATTCGCCTTCTTCGCCTCCAAAGTCGTCAGTGAACTCTCCACCTGTTGACATTACAGGTTTCCATCAGCTGATGGAAAGAGCGGCGCAGCGATTTCATCTCCCCATGGTCGTGAGAGAGGAAGATTGCTTTCTGTATGACTTCAAATCACAACCATAGAAACAAGTTCGGGCCGTGCCCATAATTGACTTTATTTGGAATGAAGGGATTAAGCTAATGAAAACACCTAATTCAATCCCGGCAGTTCTTCCGCGGTTGGAGAAAAAGTATAAGGCCCCGGACTCTTCTGCTGCTTGGTGTCCCAGCCTAAGCCGGATTCAGTCATCACCCAGGCAGCACAACGTCGCTCGAAGAATCCCTCGTCTCCACTTTCCTCTCCACCTGACCGTGATGGCCGTCGCCTGGGCGCCATTGGGAAGAAGTTCTCTACCATGGCCTCCACAACAGTAAGGGCGGCGAATTCTTTGGCCATCTTGGGCCGTTACGATCGCCAAATGTGGTTGGACATGGAGGCTTTCATTAAGCTCATTCCGGAGCCCTCTAGAGCGGACGCTCTCAAAATCTTGCAAGAAGGTGAAAGAGCATCTTCAGAGATTATTGATTGCTCTGTAGACATTGCCTCCACTGGTTTTCGACAGCTGGCTGGAGCAGCTGTTTTAAGGAGGCAAGGCTGGCTTCGTTCCACTTCTTTTCGTCAAGAAGTCCAGGCAAAGATTCCCGATATGCCCTTTGATGGGGAGTCCTTGTTTGGACAACATGTAGATGAGGCCCTCCAAACAATCAAGAAGGACACTGAGACGGCTCGTTCCCTTGGCACGGTCCAGTTTGGAAGGCAGCCTTTTCGGGGTACTCGCGGACGCAGCACCACCTCTTTCTTTCGTGGCAATTGCACTCAGTACCGCTCCTACGGTTGTATGACATAATTTCGACAGACAGAATATCGACCTACAAATATATTGCAACAAAAATATCGATGTCAAGAATATCGACATCCCATCTACAACATGGTAAGTACAAAAATATCGAAAATTAAATATCGATGTCAAAAATATCGTTATTAAAAATATCGTTTTTCTTTTACTTTAAAAATATATGTAAAATAAACCAAATTATACTTAGAAATTAAATAAACATAATTAAATATATTGTATAATATTTAAAATGTATAATTAATATATATAATTTAATAAAACTTTAATTAAACATGTACATATAATATATAATATATATACTTACTAAATAATTAATTTTACTAATAATTTCTGTAACGTATAAATTATTAAATGTTTTTAAAAATTGCCAATACATCTATACACATAAAATAATAACATTAATAAATATTTAATAATTACATATAGCAAATAATAATCAATATTTTTAATGTGATTAATTTTTATTATTAATGATATATTACAATAGCAAAAAAAATACAAAACATATGAAATATCAGACACAATAAAACTACTAGTCCAACTCCAACAAAAACAACAATAAGGAAAATGTTGGATACCGTAGGGGTAAAAATTACTATTCCAACTCCAAAGAGTGCAACAGTAGGGAAAGCGTTGGATAGCGTAGGGTTAAAATTACTATTCCAACTCCAGAGAGTTCAATAGTAGGGAAAGCGTTGGATAGCGTAAAGGTAAAAATTACTATTCCCACTCCAGAGAGTGCAACAGTAGGGAAAACGTTGGATAGCGTAGGGGTAAAAATTACTATTCCAACTCCAAACAGTGCAACAGTAGGGAAAGCGCTGGATAGCGTAGGGGTAAAAATTACTATTCCAACTCCAGAGAGTGCAACAGTAGGGAAAGCGTTGGATAGCGTAGGGGTACAAATTACTATTCCCACTCCAGTAAGTGAAACAGTAGGGAAAGCGCTGGATACCGTAGGGGTAAAAATTACTATTCCAACTCCAAAGAGTGCAACAGTAGGGAAAGCGTTGGATAGCGTAGGGTTAGAATTACTATTCCAACTCCAGAGAGTGCAATAGTAGGGAAAGCGTTGGATAGCGTAAAGGTAAAAATTACTATTCCCACTCCAGCGAGTGCAACAGTAGGGAAAACGTTGGATAGCGTAGGGGTAAAAATTACTACTCCAACTCCAAAGAGTACAACAGTAGGGAAAGTGCTGGATAGCGTAGGGGTAAAAATTACTATTCCAACTCCAGAGAGTGCAACAGTAGGGAAAGCGTTGGATAGCGTAGGGGTACAAATTACTATTCCCACTCCAGTAAGTGAAACAGTAGGGAAAGCGCCGGATAGCGTAGGGGTAAAAATTACTATTCCAACTCCAAAGAGTGCAACAGTAGAGAAAACGTTGGATAGCGTAGGGGTAAAAATTACTATTGCAACTCCAGAGAGTGCAATAGTAGGGAAACCGTTGGATAGCGTAAGGGTAAAAATTACTATTCCCACTCCAGAGAGTGCAACAGTAGGGAAAGTGTTGGATAGCGTAGGGAAAAGAATTACTATTCCAGCTCCAGAGAGTGCAATAGTAGAGAAAACGTTGGATAGCGTAGCAGTAAAAATTACTATTACCACTCCAGTGAATCCAACAGTAGGGAAAGCGTTGGATAGCGTAGGGGTAAAATTTACTATTCCCACTCCAGAGAGTGCAACAGTAGTGAAAACGCTGGATAGCGTAGGGGTACAAATTACCATTCCCACTCCAGTAAGTGAAACAGTAGGAAAAGCGCAGGATAGCGTAGGGGTAAAAATTACTATTCCCACTCCAGTAAGTGAAACAGTAGGGAAAGCGCTGGATAGCGTAGGGGTAAAAATTACTATTCCAACTCCAGAGAGTGCAACAGTAGGAAAAGCGCTGGATAGCGTAGGGGTAAAAATTACTATTCCAACTCCAGAGAGTGCAACAGTAGGGAAAGCGTTGGATAGCATAGGGGTACAAATTACTATTCCCACTCCAGTAAGTGAAACAGTAGGGAAAGCGCTGGATAGCGTAGGGGTAAAAATTACTATTCCAACTCCAAAGAGTGCAACAGTAGGGAAAGCGTTGGATAGCGTAGGGGTAAAAATTACTATTCCAACTCCAGAAAGTGCAATAGTTGGGAAAACGTTGGATAGCGTAAGGGTAAAAATTACTATTCCCACTCCAGTGAGTCCAACAGAAGGGAAAGCGTTGGATAGCGTAGAAGTAAAAATTACTATTCCCACTCCAGAGAGTGCAACAGTAGTGAAAACGCTGGATAGCGTAGGGGTACAAATTACTATTCCCACTCCAGTAAGTGAAACACTAGGGAAAGCGCTGGATAGCGTAGGGTTAAAAATTACTATTCCAACTCCAGATAGTAAAACAGTTGGGAAAGCACTGGATAGCATAGGGATTCTATAAACATAATAACCAATTAAATAATTAGTTATAAAAAAATAGCATATTAATAATTAATTTACAAAATATGTATTATTAAATACCAATTATTTAAAATAAATATTTATATAAATAACTTTAAATTACATCCCACACTATTCCCCCTTTAACACACAACACACTACACATACAAAATACACAATACATTTACATATCAGTTTATCTATTATTTACAATTAATAATACATTCTTTATAATTAATATACTTATTATTTACAAATTTATACATATTAACTACCAAATTACAATTATTCACAAATTAATTATTATTTAACAATACATTAATTAGCAATAACAACAAAGAACATGAAATAATAAATTATTTATATTTACTATATTTACCGTACTAATAACAATTAATTACCAATTAATAATTAATTAACAAATAATTATTATTAATTACAAATAATTAAAAATTATCAGTAATTATTTGAATTTAATTACATCCCACCCTATTCCCCTATAAACCCACAACCCACTACACATAAAAATTCACATAAATATTTTAAGCATCAATTAATCACTTAATAAAATTAAATCACCAATTAATTAGTAATTAACAATTAATTAATTAACAATACCAATAAAGAAATATTATTATTAACCTAATTATAACTTATATAATTAACCAATTAATACAATTAATTTACAATTAATAATTAATTAACAATTAATTAATCAATTAATATATTTAATTAACAATTAGTAATTAATTAACAATTAATTAATCATAAATACCAATTAAACAATACATATTAATTAATTAATTATAATTAAATTACTTCCCACCCTATTCCCCTATAAACCCACAACCCGCTCTGATACTAAAACGCTAAATTATATTTTAAATAATTATTCATCTCTAAACATTTATTTTTAAATGTATTAAAATACATTACAATAATCTTTCACATACAAATAAAATACATATTAAAATACATTACACTAATAAAATATCGATATTCTTGACATCGAAATTTTTGATTACGATATTACTTACATCTATATTAATGACTTCGATATTATTAACTTCGATAATACTTACCTTGGGGTCGATATTCTGTCCATCGATATTCTTGACTTCGATATTCTTTACCTACGATATTTACAACTCGATATACTTGTAGGTCGACATTTAAAACTCGATATTTAGACTGCTCACCCGCTCCTACAACCAAGGACACCAACGTTTTTCCTCCCAAAACCCACAGTCTTACAGACAACAGACTGGTAATTCCTACAGAGGCAAGTCCAACTATAGGGGGAACTCCTCCAAAAAACAATGACTCTCTTTGTTTATGTCCCCCTCCCCTCAGTGCTTCCTCGTCCCGAGTTGGAGGACAGATCTCCAAATTCTTTTCAAATTGGTCATTGATCACTTCAGACCGTTGGGTGTTGGATATTGTTTCAAAGGGCCATGCCCTCGAATTCGTCAAATTCCCTCGCAACACCCCTCCATCCGGTCCTCCTCCCGCTCATCTCAAAGAGCTTTTCCATCAGATCAGCATTATGATCAAGAAAGGGGCCATCGAAGTGGTTCCGAAAACACAGAAGGGGCTAGGCTTCTATTCCAGTTTTTCCTCGTATTAAAGAAATCTGGGGAGTGGCACCCTATCCTCGACCTGAGGTCCCTCAACAAGTTTCTGAAAGACCAATCATTCCGCATGCTCACGCTGAGGGACATTCTTCAGTTCCTTTCTCAAGACGACTTCATGACAACAATCGATCTTCAGGACGCTTATTTCCACGTGCCAATTTTACCACGCCACAGGAAATACCTACGCTTCCGTGTCGGCCACAGGGACTTTCAGTTCCAAGTCCTGCTCTTCGGGCTTCGCTCAGCTCCTCGAGTCTTCACGAATGTCCTTGCCCCGGTGGTGGCCCATTTGCGTTTGCGAGGCATCCAAATATTCCCATATTTTGATGATTGTCTCATCAAGTCTCAGTCCTCCCACCAAGCGTCCCTAGATACTCAATATTGTCGGACTCTGTTCCACTCTCTAGGACTGTCGGTCAACATACAGAAATCTTAGCTCACGCCAGCTCTGCACAGAACGTTCCTAGGCGCTGCAATCAATACCTCCATGGCCATGGCTTTCGCCTCCGCCGATCGGCAAACACGGATCCTGCAGCTCGCAGCTTCCATCAGATCAAAGCGGTCCGTTTCAGTCCGCATATTGAAGTCTTTTCTGGGGATGGCGTCCTCCTGCATTTCTTTGATCCCACATTGCAGACTGAAGAGTCATCCCATTCAAGAGGAACTAGACAAACAATGGCGTCAGATCTCCGGTTCTTTCAGCGACCGGATCTTCGTAACCGCTCGCATGTCACAAGCTCTGCACTGGTAGACACATCCTCGCAACATCGCAGCTGGAACTTCTTTTCTGGCGAAAGCCCCGGAACTCGTTCTTACCACGGAGGCCTCGCTGGAAGGGTGGGGCGGACACCTTCAAGATCTGTCCATCAAGGGCAAATGGACTCTGTCTCAACGTTCTTGGCACATCAACAGACTAGAACTGATGGCAATTTTCCTTGCACTCAAATCCTTCGGCTCCAGCTTCAAGGGGAATCAGTGCTCATTCAGACGACAACACGACCAGCATGCACTACCTGAACAAGCAGGGTGGGACAAAATCTCCACTGCTTTCCCAGCTGGATCAGAAGATCTGGGATTGGGCCATACTCCATTGGATCACGCTCACTGCAGTCCACCTGCCCGGCATTTCCAACATTCTCGCAGACTCACTCAGTCGGTCAACGTCATCGACCCACGAGTGGGAGTTGCATCAGCCGACTCTAGACTTTGTCTTCAGCCTTTGGGGTCGCCCGAACCTGGATCTCTTTGCAACTCCACAGAACAGCAAATGCCAGTCTTACGCAAGTTGGCTTCCCCACAGAGGGTCGCGCGGAAATGCCCTTTCGATGGACTGGTGCAAGTTATTTGCCTACGCTTTTCCGCCGATCCCTCTGATTCCTCGAGTGTTGTGGAAAATGCGGAGACAACCGTGCCACATCCTCCTGATTGCTACACGGTGGCCTCGGCAGGCATGGTTCTCGGAGCTACTGGTCCTCTCTCAGTGCGAGCCCATCCTTCTTCGTCCTCGGCCGGACCTTCTAACAATGAACGGTCGGATCTGCCATCCGAATCCCAGTTCACTCAAATTGTCTGCCTGGAACCTGAGCACCTTGAATTTGCTCACTTGAGCATTCCACCTGCCTGCAGGGAAGTTCTGGCCAGGGCGCGGGCGCCTTCCACGGTGAAGACCTACAAGCTAAAGTGGAAGCGCTTCTGTCACTGGTGTTCCTCTGTTCACATCCACCCAGTGCACGCCTCCCCGGCACAGATTCTGCCTTTCGTTTTGCAGTTGGCACAGTCAGGACTGTCTCACTCCACCTTAAAAGTCTTTCTAGCAGCAATTTCTCGCTTTCGTCAGGACGGCTCTTCCTCTCTCTATTCATCTAGAGTAATTCAGCAATTCTTTAAAGGATTGTTCCGGATGTTTCCACCCATTCGGCGTCCTCCGCCCACGTGGCGTCTTAACATCGAATTGGCGCAGCTTATGAAGGCGCCCTTTGAGCCAATCCATTCAGCGGATT
Organism: Triturus cristatus; assembly: GCF_964204655.1. NCBI lineage: Eukaryota > Metazoa > Chordata > Amphibia > Caudata > Salamandridae > Triturus > Triturus cristatus. The sequence continues at coordinate 77,655,003 of NC_140586.1, read as the reverse complement.
TCAAATTTTTAACCTGGAAGGTCGCCCTCCTGCTTGCACTGACTTCCTCTCGCCGAGTAAGTGACATTCACACCTTTACAATCCAGCCTCCTTTTCTTCAATTTAAATCAGACTGTGTTATCCTCCGCACTAACCCAGCTTTCATGCCGAAGGTGCCATCCGATTTTCATCTTAATGAACCCGTAGTTTTAAAAACATTTTTTCCTCATCCGCAATCTCCAGTGGAACAGAGTCTGCACTCTTTGGATTTAAAGAGGTGTCTCAAGTTTTACATCAGCAGAACGGCACCCTTTCGCCAGTCCGATCAACTGTTCGTTGCCTACGGGCGAACCTGTAAGTGACATTCTGTTACCAAACCAACAATTGCACGTTGGATTTCTTCAGCGATATCTTTCTGCCATCAGAAGGCTGGCAAGCCTCTTTCTTCTGGAGTGAGGGCGCATTCTACAAGAGCAATGTCCTCCTCCACTGCTTTATTCGCTGGTGTGCCCATTCATCAGATCTGCCGGGCAGCTACATGGTCCAGCAGGCATACTTTCACGAGGCACTACTGCCTGGATGCAATCAAAGAAGCTGATACGGCTGTGGGCCAAGCAGTTCTTCGGAATCTCTTCAAGTAAGGTGAGCCTCTGTTACTTTCCTCCTCCTTGGGTTGTTATCAGCTGTCTATTTTTATCATACAATGTCATTGTATTTCATGCAACGTTGATACGGCCTCTTCAGGCTGCAGAGTACTGCTCACTATTCTAGTCAAGCATGTGAATCTATGAAAGACACCCCATTACTGGAGAAGAACAAATGTTACTTACCTGTAAACTGTGGTTCAGATCTCCGGTTCTTTCAGCGACCGGATCTTCGTAACCGCTCGCATGTCACAAGCTCTGCACTTGTGGACACATCCTCGCAACATCACAGCTGGAACTTCTTTTCTGGCGAAAGCCCCGGAACTCGTTCTTACCACGGAGGCCTCACTGGAAGGGTGGGGCGGACACCTTCAAGATCTGTCCATCAAGGGCAAATGGACTCTGTCTCAACGTTCTTGGCATATCAACAGACTAGAACTGATGGCAATTTTCCTTGCACTCAAATCCTTCGGCTCCAGCTTCAAGGGAAATCAGTGCTCATTCAGACGGACAACACGACCAGCATGCACTACCTGAACAAGCAGGGTGGGACAAAATCTCCACTGCTTTCCCAGCTGGATCAGAAGATCTGGGATTGGGCCATACTCCATCGGATCACGCTCACTGCAGTCCACCTGCCCGGCATTTCAAACATTCTCGCAGACTCACTCAGTCGGTCAACTTCATCGACCCCACGAGTGGGAGTTGCATCAGCCGGCTCTAGACTTTGTCTTCTCCAGTATTGGTGTCTTTCATAGATTCACATGCGACCCACCCTCCTCCCCTCAGAGGCTCTCTTCTCCTCATTAGATTCTTTTGTCACTCTTGTGCTATGAAAATCTGAGGGCCTGAGCCTCTGAGGAGAAGGTTCTAGAGGGTGCTTGCGCCTGATTGGCTAGAGTCTGGACTATAAAAACGACATGGATATGTCAGTAAAGTGATTCGTTGTTTTCAATGCTTTCCTATGTGTCAATGTTATCCTATGGTACTTTTGACTTGATATGTTATTTTGAACTATATAAAGTTTATTTATATATGTATTTTATTCTCATATGGTTTATGTATGTATCTATATACATGAGACTTATTGCTTTTTATGTACCGTGGGGCTCCCACTTCGACGACGGGGAATATTCAAGCATGTGAATCTATGAAAGACACCAATACTGGAGAACCACAGTTTACAGGTAAGTAACATTTGTTGTTAGACTGCCTATATCCAGATCATAAGCCCAGAGACTGTAAGCATTGGCAGACTTTTTCTTTAAATACCCTCAAGGATCGTGAGGGAGGACTGCTCCTCTGGCTTCAAAGGAGAAAATCTGTAAAAGATTCTGACTCCGAGAGTGAGTAGAGGCCTCATACCTCCTTTAAGAAAATAAAGGAAGAAGACCCTGCTTCTGTCCAGAGAAATCCAAATAAATCAAGATCTCAGAGCAAGGAGTCTTCTGTGGGAAAAAAAGTGCTTAAAAGGAGCAGACTGGCTCTTCTCATGCCCAGCAAAGATCTGGCTCTGCACCTCCATCTGCGCCACATACTCCCTCACAGAAAATCCGCCCGTCGGCGGCCTAGTCGATGAAGCATTCTCCGTCTACGACTGCTGAATCAGGTGCACCGGCGACGGTTTCATCAGCGACATCTACAACGTCGATGGCCAGGCCAACGATGGCTGTAGCGTCAATGAGGACTGAGGTGTTGATGTAGACGGCAACAACTGTGAGGAGTTCTGCGTCGACGAGAGCTTCACCGTCGACGACTCAGCTGGGCCCTGCATTGTTGAAGAGCGTCTCTGCCCAGTCGACGAGCGTCTCCACCCGTCAACGCAGTCACTTGTACCATCAACGTTGCTGCCTACGATCCCCTCGAAGATTGACAGAATCCTGTTTCAAAGACAATTTAATCCGTATTGCAGGATTTCTCCAGAATATCTCGGCTGCCTCCTACTCGCCTCCTGGATTTCCAGGAATCAGAAGATGAGGGTTCTTATGGTCCCGCATGCAGCCCTTTACAGCTTAGGGTCAAGTGACAGGAATCTGAGGACGCAGAGGCACTAGATGACCCTTCTGCGTTTTTGGAAGAGGAATATTCCTTTTCAGACAGAGGACCCCCCGGCATGCAGCACTTGGACACTTTTAAGGAGCATTATCATTATGAGCAGGAAGAGGAGGAACCTCAGCAGGAACCCTCCATTAATGTTCCGATGTCTATAGTCCCAGACTTGCGCCTGATGCTCTGTGACTACTGTTAGCGTTTCCCTGAAGCTAATGTTGCTCAAAAGCCAGCTACTGTACTGGAGGATCCTGTCGTCATTTCTGATCAACAGGCGGCACCTGCACCTCCGAAGCAGAAAGCCTTCCCACCCTTGCAGATTCCTGTTCAAACATTGGACAGTGGTGACCAGCAGCTGGAAGAGGGTGAGTTGAAATTGGATTTGGATGTCCATGACAAATGGTTTGACTATGTGGCGCACACACTGCCTTCTCCCACTCTGCCAGTGGCCGATTCTCCTTCGGCGGATATTGGCGGCTTCCATGACCTTTTAGAACGGGTGTCAAAACGCTTTGATCTCCTCATGCCTGTCAAGCAAATGGAGTGCTCCTTATACAATTTCAAGGCCACCCCGCAGCGCTCCATTAGGGTAATCCCTATTGTTGACTTCCTGTGGCAGGAAGGTCTTAAGCTGATTAAGACTCCAACTTCTGTGCCTGCAGTTATCCTGAAATTGGACAAAAAGTACAGGGTGCCTGAGGACTCACATGCGTGCCTCATTGGCCATCCAAAGCCTGATTCAGTGATAATACAAGCCTCCCAAAGAAAATCTAAATATCCGGCATCACCATGTACTGCCCCGCCAGACATGGAAGGGTGCTGGTTAGAAAATATCGGAAAGAGATTTCCTGCGCTGGCGCAACGACCATCAGGGCCTCCAATGCCATGGCCATCCTCAGGAGGTATGATAGGCAGATGTGGTCGGACATCTCTCCCTTTCAGGCAGAAATTCCAGAAGACTAGAAGAAAGAAGTGAGGGATAGACTCTCAGAGGGTGAGAGAGCCTCATTGAAAATCATCGATGTGGTGCTGGACATTTCCTTTACCGCCTTTAGACAGATGACGGATGCTGCCATGTTGCGAAGACAGGGATGGCTCAAGGCAACGACATTCCGCCTAGAAGTCCAGACTAAGGTGCTTGACATGCCGTTCGACGGTGAATACCTTTTCGGCAAGCATGTGGATGAAGCGCTTCAGTCTTTTAAATAAGACACGGACACGACTAAATCATTGGCCAAACTACAACAGAAGAAGTTTTCTTCTTTTCGAGGAAGATGCCAATTTACATTTCGGCCACAGCAGCGCTTTCAGCCCTATCAGCAGGGTTTCTTGCCGCATTATTCCGCGCAGTCCTTTCGCCAGACTTCCTCACCAAATTTACCCCAGCATGTTCCAGGAATGCAGAACAAATGGGCCGATTCCCTCAGCAGGGACACCAAACAGTGTCACAAATGGGAGGTGGATGCTGTTAAGCTAGGAAGGATGTTTCGCTACAACACTCAACAAAAATGCGAATTCTACGCCAGCAGATTTCCTCAACCAGGCCCTCTGGGGAACACCTTCCATTTTTCCTGGGAAGGTGCGTTTGCTTACGCGTTTCCTCTGTTTCCGCTCATTCCGAAAGTTCTACAGAAAATCATACGGGAACCTTGCCACATTATTCTCATTGCCACTGCGTGGACAAGACAGTACTGGTACACAGAGCTGTTTCGCCTATCAGAGCCTCCACCAATCCATCTTCAACCAACAGAACATCTGCTTTCCATGGACCAAGGCCCGGTGGTTCATCCGCAGATTCACACACTCACTTGTCGGATTGGCTCCTCACCAAACGGAATTTGGTGACTTAATTCTCTCTGAGGAGTGCTGTTCAATACTTAACAAAGCCAGAGCTTCTTCCACAGTTAAGTGCTACTAGGCTAAATGGAAAAGATACTGTTCCTGGTGTGCCAAGCACTCTTGTCATCCTCTCTCGTCCCCCCTTGAGGACGTTTTGCCGTATCTTTTGTCTCTTGCCAAGGCTGGTCTTTCCCACTCATCGATTAACGTACATTTAGCGGCAGTTTCAAGATATAGGAGACGTTCAAATCAGTTTTCTCTATGGTCTAACAGACTGGTGAAATAATTTATAAAGGGTTGTTTTCGAGCTTATCCACCAATTCAACCCCCAACGATTCTCTTGCAACTGAACATTTTTTTGTCGCATCTCATGAGATCACCCTTTGAGCAGATTCACAAGTGTGATTTGAAGTTTCTCTCATGGAAGGGGGCTTTTCTCTTAGCCATCACGTCTGCTAGATGCATTCTTGAAATTCAGGCCTTCGCTGCAACGGAGCCTTACCTGCAGTTTCAACAGGACAGGGTGGTGCTCTGTACTAAACCTTCCTTCATCACTAACGTACCTCCCATGTTCCATCTAAATGAACCGGTGGTCCTGCCTTCCTTTTTTCCTTCTCCATCAACACCGGCAGAGAGAGCTCTCCATTCTTTGGACATCAAACGTTGCTTGAAGTTTTACTTACAAAGTGCAAGACCCTTTCGGAAATCTAACCAGCTCCTCATCGGCTTCTCTGCCCCTAGGAAGGATCAGGCTTTGACTAGAGCATCTATTGCATGCTGGGTTTCCTCTACTATAATTTTCTGTCATAAGAGAATGGGACGCCTTCTAACTTCTAAAGTTACTGCCCACTCCACCAGGAAGATGGCAATTACCTCGGCCCTGTTTGCTGGAGTGTCTTTACCCGACATCTGCAGGGCTGCGACATGGACGAACGTCCATACCTTCTCAAGGCACTACTTCCTGGATGCCTGGCGAAATACGGAAATTGCTGTTGACCAAGCAGCCTTACGACGTCTGTTCGCTTAAGGTAGGCCTCGTCTCATTGAGGTTTATTATTTCTTCCTATGGTGCTGTTTTGAGCTTTTTCTCTTTGTATTTAGAAATTTGTTATATTGTTATATATGTAGAAACTGCATTATTTGCTTGTGATTGTGGTCATAGTCTTATGGTCGCATGGTAGGATGGTTTACCTGTTCTTCCCACCTCCTTTAACTCTTATGTACTGCTTGCTATTCTGATTCAAGCATGTGAATCTATAAAAGATACAATACTGGAGAAAAACAAGTTACCTGTACACTGTGGTTCTCCAGTATTGCTATATTTTATAGATTCACGTGCAGCCCTCCGTCCTCCCCTTCCAGACCACTATCCTTTTACTGCACTCGTGCTCGAAATCTGAGGTATGGTGGCCCTGCAGGGGATGGATACTCTGGGTCTGTGATGTGATTGGCTGGAGTTTTGATGTTCTTCAATGAGGTTAACTAGTTACTAAATGCTATTGAATTTCAAAGGAAATTACATTTTTAAACTTTGATACTGCTATTTTTCTGTTACTGTGGGACTCCCACCATGATGAAGGGGGAAGGCTCAAGCATGTGAATCTATAAAAGATATCAATACTTGACAACCACAGTGTACAGGTAAGTAACTTGTTTTTTACCCATTCACCATTGATATTTGAGTTTATTAGCTTATTTTCCAAACATCACTACTTTTGTTTTACTGGCGATAGCTATTGATTCACTTTCATTGTTGTATATGCTTAGTGCGTCCAGTGCTGTTTGCAGGCCCATCTTCGTGTGGTCCCTTAAGAGTGTACTGCATTAAGAACAGTCTCGTCAGCTAAATTTTAGGTGCCAACAAGTTGGCTTTTGATATTGATTTACCAAGGTCTGCAGTATATAAGTTAAAAAGTAAAGGCGTCAATACGCAGCCTTGTTTCAGCCCTCGGTCTGTGTACACCTTCTTTGTTGCTGATTTCCAGGTTAGTTTGACGCATACCCAGGTTCTGGTGTAGAGGGCAATGAGGGCGTTCAGCAGCATGGTTGAGATCCCCCAGTTTTGTAGTTTTTGCCAGAGTAAATTCCTATTGACACAGTCGAACGCCGCAGAGTAGTCTATAAAGTATGCAAAAAGGGGACACTGCTTTTCCTGGGTGGACTGTTGTACCAGGTAAGCTAGGGCTAGAATGTTATGCAATTTTGATGCTCCCGCCCTGAAGCCAGATTGGTAAACTGGTAGTATTCCATCCTCATTAGCCCAGTTTTGTAGATTCTGTAAGAGGAGACTTGCGTATGCCTTTGCCTCGATATTCTGAAGGGCTATCACCCTGTAATTGGTTGGATCTCCAGTGTCGCCTTTTTTATGGATTGGTTGTTGTAGGGCGCCTTTCCAGGCTTCGGGTATTGTTGAATTAATCATGTAGAACTGGTATAAAGGGGTGAGTATAGTTGTCCAGAATTAATTGTCCTCTTTGAATAGGTGTCCAGGTAGGCCGTTATGCCCCGGGGCTCTGTTGCGTCTGATGTTCTTTAATATTATCACACGGTTGTGCACATCAAGAGGTTCGGTTGTTTCTTCCATGATTGTATGGTTTGACCCGATTTTGTTACCAGTGACATTGTGCAGGCCTGTGCTTGTAAACGATCATTGGTAGTGTGGAAGGGTGTTGTAAGAAGACTTGCAGTATAGTGTTTTCACATGGTTGATCTATGTGTGACTTAGAACTCAATTTCGCTGATCGTGGCCATGCCTGGACAGCATGTTGATGTGTAGCCCAAATTCTGCTTGTCTACTTAGGATTAAAAGGCTGTGGATGGGAATCTTCTTGTTGCCTATTGAAGTTCCATATGTTTCTTCTGTGCGAGTTCCTGGCTGTCAGACGATTATGGAGTGCTGTTTCATCTCTCACGTTTGTAGTTGCTATTAGCTTGTCTCAGTGCCTTCTTGCTTAGTTGGTTTTTTTTTTTACACTTTAGTTGATATTGGTAGCACACCCTTCCTTTGGACTCTGGCCGATGATTTAGTTTTTTGCCTAGCAGTAGGTGATACCGCTCCGGCACCAGTTTTGACCATTTCGCGGGTATATTCCCCTCAATGTAATTCATGTTGAGTATTGCCCAGTTGTTTTTCCAGGCTGCCAGGCCAGATGCATCAATTTTATTCTACTTTAGTTGTGTGTATTTCCTCCCCGTTAGACGAGCCCAGGGGAGTAATGTGCTGAAGGCTAATCGTTTGCAGATAAATAGCTGTGAACAGAGGAAGATCACTGGTCTGCTGCACTGGTTTTAGAAATCCTACCACTTGTTCGTGAAGGCAATTACTCATAAAAATGTGATCAATAGTTGATTTGGATTTTTCCTGGGAATCTTTAATTGTAGCATGGTTGGCATCTTGTGCCTCTTGTACGGACCTTAGTCTGTAAGTGTTTAAGGTTACCAGCATGATCCCTAGGTGGTGGGGCGTCTGCTTCTGTTCCCAGGTTGTGAGTATAAAAGTAACTGCCCAATATTATTCCACAATTCGGGTAGTTGCTGAACAGTTCTGCCATGTCTCAGAGTATCTTTGTTATTGAAGTAAATATTCAAGAGTGGGATCAATATTAGGGACCCGTTCAGTTTCAGGCCTTGCAAGTGTAAGGCTTGGACCATGCCCGTGCTTATTGGGGGATTTTGCTGACGTTATGGTAGTGTTAAAGCTTACGTATATGGATAGGCCCCCTGATGCCCTTCCGAATACATTATGCTTTTTTGCTGGGTGTTGAAATTCCTCGAATCTAGGTATAACCAATAGGGCAAGTAGCCAGGTTTCCTGGAGACACAGCAGGTCCCCAGTCTGTAAAATTTTTAAGGCAGCTCTGATCTGTAGCGTGGTTTTCAGTCTGTTCACGTTCCGTGAAATTACTTTTATGGTCTTGTTGATTCTACTCGCACGCCAGTTGAGTCTCTTTGTGCTAGGAGCAGTTTGATTGCTGACCTGACAGGGTTGTTACCGCTCCATCCTGATCATATGTGTACGGCTCAGCTTTTTCTCTTTCGGTGATTTTATGCCCTAATGCAGAGGAAGTAGGTGAGAAACGTATTCTCAAGTTGGAGAATGGTTTAGGATAAGCAACTTGGGTTGTGCCTCTTAAGATGGACTTTCTCTGTGTCTGTTTTTCTGTTGCTGAGTCTGGCAGTATATTTTTCCTCTTTGGGCTCATGTACGTTGATCCCCCATTTTACGCATTAGGTCTTTTCTGTCATGATCATTTGGGCTATCGTGCTGGTTTTCCATGTTGCTATTGTCGATTCTCTTGTTGTATTATTGCTCAGGGCCTTGCATTGAACTTAGATTAGATCTTTTGTTATGCGATGTGATAACTCTGGAATGTATTGGAGAATTTGTAAAATATTAGCCCTATTTAATGTATCTAAACGTCCACAGGATGTGTATTTGAGCGTAAGCACTATGATATTGTTCTCCGATTTCCATCGGACGTGGACCCCTGACCTTGCAGTAACGGCGTATGTTTTCGAGCAGTATCTGTGTGTTATATTTGCTCTGGTGTCAGTTTGAGCTGCGTTGATCTCCCGCAGCCCAATACTGTTTGTTTGGGGGAGAGGTGCTTGCGTGTTGGGTGGAGACATATCTCGCTCTTGCCTGATTCGATGCTGTGCTGTGTGGTTGCCCCCTCTACTGCCGTTTTGTAGAGGGAGTTCAATCTCCTGTGGGGCTTGCTTCCGCTCTTCATCAGCCGGGCCATCCCGCGGCTCGATTTTGTAAGAGGTTGTGCTACAAGTGCTGTAGTTGGCTGATCATTACCTGGACTGACAGTGGGCCTCGCCATTTGAAAAATTGGGTAGAGTTTCTGTGGCCTGAAAGGTTTTGGTTGTTGGTCCACCTTTGTTTCCGTTTGGCAACCCAGGTTACCGTCTGATGCTACCAGGCGCAGTTGTAGTTCCTTTGCACAGCGCAGGTGTTTGACATTTTTTGTTTTCTTCAGGCGTTTTTTTTGCTCTTCTGGATAGCAGTTTACAAGGTTCCGCAGTCTCTTCGAGGTTGTCTGTTGGGCCTTTGCTCCTGAACACAGCTTTACTCATTGCTTTCAAGTCGTAATGGATTTTGTTTAGACTAATTGCTGTTGCGAGCTGCGAAGAGGTAGGAGGTGTGTCTGGTCCTGTGCTAAGGTTGCTAGCTTGGTTTTTAAGATAGGTAGGGGTCTTGCCTTCTAAACATTGGTTCTTTGGAACTTGATTTGAGCTCTTCATTGTTGTCAACTGTAACAGGGTTAAAGAGATTTCTGGTCCAGCTGTCTCATTACTTAAATTATTTTTTACTTCAGTTGGGGCCCTGTCTTCTGTGCGTTGGTCCAGATGTTCTGTAATCATTGTTTGTTTTTGTTTTAATTTTGTGACTAGTGGTGTAAAAACTTATGACAGAGAGTTGAGCTTCTCAACAATTGGAAGGCATGAACACCTCGCAGAATGCGGCATCTTTCTAGATTTCCTTCTAAATGATAAATTTTGGCTGCTATGTTTTTTATAGATGTTGCTATTGCCTACATGGTGTCCATTTTAAGTCAAGTTTTTGCATTTGCCATGTGAGGGCATTAATAGCGGTCGTCAATGTTGAGTTTATCAAGGATAAAAGATTTGGTGGGAGCACCCGGATTGAGTTGTGAGCTTTGTCTTGGCAAGTAAATGGTAAGAGTTCTGTTCCCCCAAGGGGATATTATCTCCCAGTCCCAAAAGAGTTGAACTTTGAAAGTGTAGGGCTTCATTGCTGACAGGATCTGTGATAGGGACAGATCGTCATGAGTGCCGCTGCCTCCTATCTGGAGGGTCGTCTTGTTTTTCCCTTCCGAGTTTTGCATACCGCCTTTCGGGGAGTCCACTGCTGATGATATTTCTAAGACTTCAGGTTTTCTTTGCCCTGTCTCACCCTGCATGGATTCCTGGGTCAAAGGGTGATCAGCTCCACTGTCCAATGGGCAGAAGAAACTCCCATTGGCCAGCTTCTCACAGAAGTGCGAATTTAGTTCCTGGCTCAGGCCGTCGTCTGTTTGCTGCTTCACCTGGTTTTCTGAGAATGGTTCGTGCAGTGTATCCTTGCTGCATGGTTCCCCTTTCTCCAGTGTTCTCAGTGTGGCAGGCGTTGGCGTGAAGTACTTGAAAATTGTTATGGCGTTGGAGTAAGAGTGTACAACGGGGGTGGACTCGAGCTGGGTTTGAGTCTCCATAGATGGCGTTCTCACGGTGTAGGTTTTACTAGTTTTAGTCCCTGGTCTCCTCTGTCATTTTCCACCCATGTAGCACACTTGCTCGTTTTTTTTTTTTAGTAGGGTCCTATCCCCCAGCTTAATAGGTAGTTTGTAAAACAGTTTCCAGATGTGTGCACGGCATTTGTATTCTTTATCATTGGTTGCTTTTCTCCACGTTGCTCTGTTTTCCGGATTTTTTTGGGGTGTATTTGATGTCATTTGATGCAGTTCGGCTGGGCTTTTTTTTTGGTCCAACTAGTCCAGTAGATCTAGTTCCTTTTTGGTCGCTCTCACTGCACTGTTAAATATCTTGGACTTGTCAGCGCTTATTCACCTTTGTTCGCCCATAGGCTGACTCAGACTGTGACGAGGACCCCTGGACAGAGCCAGGCAGCCGCTTAGGCACTCCCCAGCTCCGGCCTCACCCGCCCTAGCGCCCTCTCAGTGCCCTCTCATTACAAGGTGCAGGATTCCTGCCCCCTACGGCAGGATGGAACCCCTTTCGTTGGCCTCCTAGTAGTTTCCTGAGGGGCAGGCAAAGGGTGGAACAGGCATGGCCGAAGAGGAATTGCAGCAGGGGGGCGGGGATGGGTGGCCATGGAGGGGTGATGATGATGGTGGCAAAGGTGGTGACTATGGAACTAGTGGCCCTCTTTGTCTCCCTCTGGTCTCCCCTTGGCATGGAAATAGTGGTCCCTCTTGTCTCCCCTTATCTCCCAGTGGTCTCCCCTTACCACAGGTGGAGGTGACTGAGGGCCCTATTGCAGGAAGAAACCACGACACCTCAACATCCAAGACAGCCAACGGCAAGGATGTGCGGGGGCAGGGTCCCCTCCGAGACAACTTGCACCGGCTGATTGTCAGCCACTTCTGCCTCAGTAGGGGGCCACCGCCGGCCTGGCCTCCCCTGCTGGTTACCTGCCGATCCTGTGCACTGGCTGCCTCCTCCTTTCTGCCTCCTCCTCGCGTCTGCCCCCTTTGGCAGCTCCAGTTGGTCAGGGGACCTCTGCAGCCTCTTCCCGCTTCTCTCAGCTTCTCTGTCCACCCTGCGGCGGCTCCCGAAGTGCCGCAGCTGAGCAGTGGGGGGTGCAATGTGTCCCTGGCTCTGCTGCGGTCAGGCTTCTGCTCTGGGTCGAGAAAACAATAGCCGAAAATCCTATCCTGACCAGTGCTAAAGTGCTCTCGCCTTCAAACACAGTAAAAGTGGACTCTACCTAACTGTCACATTTAATTTACCATTAATTTAATTTACCTTTAAATCCCTAGTAAATGGTACTATATGTACCGAGGGCCTGTAAATTAAATGCTATTAGCATGCCTGCACAAAGATGTCTGAGACCTGCCACTGCAGCCTGTAGTGCAGTTTAAACTGCCATGTTGACCTGGCATAATAAACCCTTTGCCAGGCCTAAACTTTTTAAATAAATATGCCACACATAAGGTAGGCCCAAAAGGCTCATTGGGCAGTGTTGGAATTACATTTTTTTCATTATTTTGTCTGTGTATTATTCTATGTAAATTAGCATTTGCGGCACCATTTTATGTTTGGCGGCCATTTTGAACCGTGATCAAAACTAATCCTTATTTTCTTCTGAGAAACGGCCTGTGGTAAGTTTCGTTTCTCCAAGGTTGGGCCTTGCTTTGCTAATGAATACACTGTTCTTATTAGCGCATACACCTTTCCCACTAGATAGTCTTTCTCCCACTAGTCTAGTGGCGGGCACGGACAGAGTGACCTTAGGTAGGAGATAGTGTGTGCCTGGTCTCAGAATCGAAAGCTATCCTTATATACTTCTTGCCTCGCCCAGCGGTCATCCCTACTGGGGTCCTGAATGGCGAAACCCTTGGATCTAACTGTTTAATCTGAAGAGTTGGCAGTGGAGAATAAATTCGTTTGACCTGTATACATCAGGTGAGTTTGTTTTGGTTCTTTGTGGATATGGAACCATTTTGGTTTGTATTTGGAACGGTCTGAGGACCGATTTTGGGTGAAAAGTATTTGAAAATACTTTGGCAGGCATAAGTAGTGAATTTGTTTTCTTTTGGAGAATGCCTGGAATAAGTAAACTGGTTTCTTTGTGCTGCTGATGCTCGACTGGAGGAAAGTCAGCCAGCACCTCCAGAAGGCACTCAAAATTTTGATATGTATGTAAAGCATGGCCTTGGCCCCGTTATGTTTAGTACGCTATGGCACAAATATACAAGGGACAATGCCGAGTTGCAGTGGCCTTTTACGGGCACTTTTGATGAGCAAAAGATCTAGTATTTACAAGAACAGTTGTTTAAGAAAAAAAGTAGGCAGTCTATGTTTGATTCCCTTAAGACATGGCAAAAAGCACCTAAACAGAGTCGAATGAAAGCAGAGAAAGAGGTCCAGAAAGGGAGAATGCAGACTCAGAAGGCCGTAGCATATGACAGGGAAAAGCAGGAGAAGGGTGTTGAATGTGAAGATAGAAGGTTCTGATTCCAGATTGATAAATCTTATGTGTCCCAAGAAGAAAAGGATACTTTTGTGGAAGAATTGTTAGATACTCGACCCCACCTCCATATGCCCCGCAGAGGATATATCCCGCTATTCCCTCACAGTCCCAGCCACCCATTTCTTCTGTCTCTGCTGTTTCTGCTCCTGCTACTGTTGATCAGACTGCTTTGGCCACGGCACCTCCTGTCTTTTCTTTGTCCTCGCCGTCTGTGGCAAATATGGGCCTGATGTAGAAAGACAAATACCGATCGCAAACGCCGAAATTCACAGAATTTCCACGTTTGCAAAACAGCCATGCGACATGTAGGGACAGAAATACCGAATCGCTAAATAAAGAATTGCTAAAAATAAAGGAAAACAGTTAGCGATTCTTTATTCAGCGAATATGCCACACTGACAGACTAATTTGCGAGTAGCTAAATAAGGAATCGCAAAATCAAGTCGCAAACCAATGTACATAAACTCGCTAATACCGATTTCTTGAGAAATCACTAATTTGGAGTCACAAATTAACACTGCCTCAAAGCAGGTGGTAACCAGGTGCACTGCATATAAACAGCCCCAGATTGCATCTGTGTGAAAACAGTGGCAGCACTCTGTCATTGTAAGGCGGATGCGGATGCAAGCTGCAGCACTGAGGATCTGGAGACGACAGACACGCGTATACAGATTGTGCATCACACTATTCCAACTGACAGAGGCAGAAATCCATGAGAGGTACAGGCTTCACCCCACCACCATCCTAGACCTGATACATGACCTGCACCCACTCCTGGAGCACCAGACACCAAGGGCGCACGCGATACCTCCGCATGCACATGTCCTCTGTTGCCTGCACCTCCTAGCATCCGGCAGTTACCAGGGGTAATAGCTGTGGCAGGTGGTGTCTCGCAGAGTTGCCTGTCACGCTTTTTCAACACATTCCTGGATGCCATGATGCGAAGAATGCACCACTACATCCAGTTCCCCAGCACACAGGCGGAACTGCATAAGACAAAGATGAACTTTTAGCAGATGGCCCAGTTCCCACATGTAATAGGATGCATTGACAGGACACATACCAATCTGCCCCCGTGCCCTCTGCTACTGAGTACATCTACCGTAACCGCAAATCTACTCATTGTACAGGTCATATGTGATGCGTCTCACATCATTAACGACATCATTGCGAAATTTCCTGGGAGAACGCATGATTCCTACATCTTCAGGAGCAGTGGGATCTACACCCGTCTTGCTGGGGTTGAATTTGGAGAAGGATACCTGCTAGGTAATTCTATGTGACACACCCTGATGTTCACCTTTGATGTATCCATTGCTGACTGTGATTAATCTTTCTTCCTTTAACACTTAGGTGATAGCGCATATGCGGTGCGTGCATTTATCCTGATTCCATACCTCGACCCATCTACCCCAAGTGAAAGGAGATTTAATGTTGCCCATAAATCTACGTGGAATGTGGTGGACTGTACATTTGGACTCCTGAAAAGCAGGTTCCGCTGCCTCCACAAAAGTGGAGGTGCACGGCAGTACCGGCCTCTGATCTGTTGCAAAATAATAGCTACATGTGCCTTGCTGCATAACCTGACCACAAAGAAGGGAACACCCGTGGAACTCACTGAATCAGAGGATGAGGATGAGGATTGTCCACAGCCACAGCACAGCGCTGCTGGTGTCGCAGCAGCACCAGATGGGAGACACAGACGGGTTGATATCACACACAACTTTTTCTGAGTAAGTAATGAGACAACGCGAGTAAATGCAATTGTGGTACGGTGTTTTATTGACCTTCAGTCAGGCAATAGGACAGCACACCGCCGCACCATGAAGGCCTCACAGTGCCTCAACAACCCCAGCATGGCATAGATACTCTCCATGCAAATTCCCAAATCCCATCATTTGGTCAAATGGGTTACTTCACCCATCTCCCAATGTCAGGTGATGCCTGGTATTATTTTCTGCGCCCACGCGCAGCACTGCTGCGTTCACTAGGCAAACTGTCCTCCCTAGAGGTCTGTTCTGTGGCTGGTCTGTGCCTTCCACTGCGCCTCCTGGAATCTTGCATTGGGGGAGTGATACTGCTGCTGCTTGTTGCCTCCTCAGCCCCCCCCCCCATCCCCCGATCCTGTGGCAGCGATTTGTGAGGTCTGGAGCACTTCCAAGGCACTGGTGACTGTGGCCAACCCCCTTGCGACGTCACAGCTGCAGTTGGCCATCTCTAACTGCATGGCCATCGAGCGCCTGCTAAGGACAGAGGTGGCAGTGCATAGCCGGTTCACCGCCTTCGTGTAACCATCCATTCTCTGTCTGTCCCTGCGCCTTGTCCCACGTTCGTTGTCCATCTTACTGCACAACAGTCTGACAGCCTCTGCCATGTCCCGCATACCCTCAGCCACGGTGTTGTTAAGGCAGTATATGCCCTCCTTCATCCTTAAGGGCCACCATCTGGCGTTACATTGACCACATTTTTTTACCTTGCAGCCGCTGCACCTTCAGCATCTTCCCCTCCAGACCTGCAAAAACACTGGACTCCTCTCCCTGTGCTTCAGGACTGTGTGCTCTTGGTCGGCGTCGTTGGGCACCTGTGTGGCCACGCTCCATGGGGGACTGTGATCCTGGTGTCTGTTCAGCCTCCTCCTGCATGGACTATTGGGCTCCTCCTCTGAGCCCTCCATCTCCTGGAGCCTACCCACTGTATCCCTCCTGGCTCTGGTGGTGGTGGTGTGACCTCAGCGGGTGACAGGGCCTCCTAATCCTGGGTGTTGGGCTCCCTGGGTGCCTCTTCTGTCTCCCCTTCTGCAGCCTGGCGCGCCGGGTCGCCTGTGGATATAGAATGTCCATTTACACACTTGTCTAGCAGCATTAGTGTTTCAATACATTTCATGACTGCCAATCAAACTGACTGTGCCCCGCTTGCTTATTTACTGATGTGTGTGACATGCATTTGGGTTCAGTGGACTAACTGTTATGCTATGTGTTAATTGGGACTACATCTCCCATGAAGCATTGCTGGTTTTTGGCAAATCATGGACTGGAGTGGGATACATACTGGGTCATGCTGTGCTTGCATCTTACCTTGTCTGTTGGCTCCTCTGGCAGAGTTGTCCGTGTCTCCAATGCCAGTGACGCTGTCCGGCTGGAGAGTGGACTCCACCAATTGTTCCAAAGGAGTTGGTACAGGCACAGTAGATGTCCCACCACCTGTCTGGTTGGCTTGTTTGAGCCGGTCAGCCACCCTCTCCTTGGCACGTTTGCGAAGGTCGTACCAGTGCTTCTTGAGTTAGTCTATTGAGCGCTGGGTGACGCCGATGGAATTTATTTTTCCCTGAATCACAAGCCAAATTTTTATTTTTTGTGATTCTGGAACGTGCAGGGTTTTTTTGCCGAAGAGCTGGCCATGATCCTTCACCTCCTCCTCAATT
Organism: Triturus cristatus; assembly: GCF_964204655.1. Classification (NCBI taxonomy): domain Eukaryota; kingdom Metazoa; phylum Chordata; class Amphibia; order Caudata; family Salamandridae; genus Triturus; species Triturus cristatus. The sequence continues at coordinate 77,638,349 of NC_140586.1, read as the reverse complement.
AGTACCTCCAACTCCCTCTCACTAAATTTGTGTTTTCTCTTCCTCTCACCGGCCTCCTTTCCCTTCTGTGTGTCCATGATTGTTTTGGGTATCTGCAAGGTGGTTGCTGTGCAGCTCCTGGGTTTTTGGTACTGCTCCCTGCCTCTCCCACAGCTTCAGGCTCAGTGTAACAGCATGTGTCAGCCCACTTCCTGGTTGTGAGGTCATCAGGATGCACCGGATTGGCTGATTCACTAATTAGCGATTTTTTTGAAATAGCACATTCGCTAATACCGATTCGGTAATGCGGAATCGCTAATACCGATTTGGTAATGCGAAATCGGTATTTATTTTTAGCGATTATTAGCGAATCGCTATCTTTTAGAGATTTATGTGGTTTTTTTTCTATTTTTTTTTTTTTTAATCTACAAAGGACTTTGCGAGTTCTTAATAGTGATTCGGTAAAAATCGCTATTAAGAACTCGCAATTTTGGTTTTACCTACATATGGCCCTCTGACTGTTAGTACTCCTGCCACACCTATTGTTTGTGTCCTTTTCGCCGGCTGTTACACCAGCGGCGCAGCTAGCAGCAACGTTAGTGCCTGTTACTTCCGTTGCTACTCCGACTTTGTTTTTCCATCCCCGACATCACTGAGTAGTGGGACACCAGTACGTGGATTTGAGGATAGAGACTGGACACAATTTAAGGAACTCATGGGGCCGTTAGTACGATCTGATGTGGGAGATGAAGAAAAAAGGGCAAAAGCTAATTAGGCTTCCCAGTGGGCTCGTAATCGCATTTACAGTGTGGAGGTTTTTTGGGGAACAATGCGAGATTTTGAGACCTTTATACAGCAGCCTGCTCTTAAGCACATGTTGGCGACTTTGATTGGTCTTTGGCAGCAGTGTTTTGAATCAGAAGCGCCTAAAATTTTACATGATATTAGAGATCGTGTGTATGTTAGTGACTTGAGCCCAGAACAAGTTTTCAGTAATGTCGCAACAATAATAGCCTATAGGGGAAGATTGCATGAGAACAGTCACAAGATGGTGACTCAGTTTCCGATGCGGGAAGTTCATCCTATATACCACCTAGAATTACCAAAAGTGCAAGATGGCCGCGGTAATGTTATAAGGGCCAGAGAAGCGGCTCATTTTCAGGAACAATGGGTTCACACTCCGTGGAAACAGAGTGAAGTTTTGTCTCTTAAGACTCATTATCCTGATCCTAGGAAGAATCCAACTGCCTATTATAAAGAGTTGACTGAAGCCGCCGCCTCCACTGTGATGACTCTAGCTGATATTGAAATGTTTTTTGGTCTTCTTGTTCTGGTTGGTATTTGGAGACAGGTGCACACTCAAGACCATGTTACAGAGTTGGGGGGCACGTGGGATCAAATTAAAGTATGGGATCAGGAACGGAAGCCAGGTGATAAGCCTAGAGCAGAGATACTTGCTTTTCCCTCCCGTATCATTACATATATGCATTCTCTTATTCCACCGAGGAAGGTTGATTGGGACTAGTTAGCGGCTTGTCGACAAAAGAAGGATGAGTGTGTGTCTGATTTTTTCACTCAGTTTGAAGATATATTCCTGGATTACAGTGGGCAGGATCCATCTGTTGAGGAAGGTGTTTGGTGGTTTGTTAATAGATTTGTTTTTAATTTGCTTCCTGAGATTGCGACTCGATTGCAGGCTTCCGAAAGCACCTGGTCCACCTGTTCCCCTTCTGTTATTTTGAATATGGCAAGGTACTATGAGCATAGGGATAATGAGGAAAAGGAGAGGAGAGCGAAAAAGCATAAGATTTGGAAGACAAAGGTGTTGCAACAGGCTTTTAGAGGGAATGGTAGAGGTCGTTGTGGTTTGACCCGACAGCTTCCACGTACTAGTAGGCAGTCAATCGCTATGCTATGCCCCTGGGTCCGAATCAGTGTGTGTATTGTAAAGAGGAGGTACATTGGCGTAGCGAGTGTCCTGTGCTTTTGCAGAAGGTTGCGGTCCCTAGTGGATGAGGTTCTCATGGAAGGGGTCCTGGAACTGGTGGGGCAGCCAGGGCACAGAACGCAGCAGCCTTGCAGGGAAGTTCTGATAATAATTACTTTGATGACCCTCAGGATGGACAGTACTACTACTATTATTATGATGTGGATGAAGTGACTGGAATGTCTTACAGCTAGGACAGCCAGGGACAGAGTGGGGGACCAGTTCCCATACCTGTAGAGCAGTGTGGTCCGTATGTGACAGCAGAATTGCAAGGTTCAACTAAGGAATTTTTAGTGGACACTGGTGCGACAAAAAGGTCTGTTCTCGAAATGTGGCCCTTGAGGCGGCTATGTCCCGCAATAGTAATGCATCGGTAGGTTTTTCTGGTGTACCGGTTGTAAGCCCAATTTTAAAACCTCTTGCATTGACCATTGGTCCTTTCACTGTGGATTTGCCATTCTTGCTGACTTCTAATTGTGGTGAGAATTTGATGGGTTTGGATTTATTGAAAAAGTTGCATGCCACAATTTATTGTTCCCCAGCAGATGTCTATATGAAAATGGGTCCAGATGTGGTGTGCGCTAAGCAATGTCTGTCCAAAGAAGTGCCCCTTCCTGTTGAATTTAAAAATGTGCCACCCACTCTGTGGACAACAGGTGACACAGACGTGGGATTGTTGCAGATGTCGCCTGTTTTGATACGCGTTAAGGATGGTGCCATTTTACCTCGTATCCCTCAATATAAAATACCGCAGACAGGAGAGCTTGCCTTATTGCAGATTGTGCAGGATTTGATTGGGAAGGGAGTTGTTGAGGATACCACTGCTAATTCTTCCGGTTCTTAAAAGGGCGCCCCAGGTTCCTCTGATGACCATGAAGATGTTTATCCGTCTGTTGAGGAAGGTGTTTGGTGGTTTGTTAATAGATTTGTTTTTAATTTGCTTCCTGAGATTGCGACTCGATTGCAGGCTTCCGAAAGCACCTGGTCCACCTGTTCCCCTTCTGTTATTTTGAATATGGCAAGGTACTATGAGCATAGGGATAATGAGGAAAAGGAGAGGAGAGCGAAAAATCATAAGGATTGGAAGACAAAGGTGTTGCAACAGGCTTTTAGAGGGAATGGTAGAGGTCGTTGTGGTTTGACCCGACAGCTTCCACATACTAGTAGGCAGTCAAACGCTACGCTATGCCCCTGGGTCCGAATCAGTGTGTGTATTGTAAAGAGGAGGGACATTGGCGTAGCGAGTGTCCTGTGCTTTTGCAGAAGGTTGCGGTCCCTAGTGGATGAGGTTCTCATGGAAGGGGTCGTGGAACTGGTGGGGCAGCCAGGGCACAGAACGCAGCAGCCTTGCAGGGAAGTTCTAATAATAATTACTTTGATGACCCTCAGGATGGACAGTACTACTACTATTATTATGATGTGGATGAAGTGACTGGAATGTCTTACAGCTAGGACAGCCAGGGACAGAGTGGGGGACCAGTTCCCATACCTGTAGAGCAGTGTGGTCCGTATGTGACAGCAGAATTGCAAGGTTCAACTAAGGAATTTTTGGTGGACACTGGTGCGACAAAAAGGTCTGTTCTCGAAATGTGGCCCTTGAGGCGGCTATGTCCCGCAATAGTAATGCATCGGTAGGTTTTTCTGGTGTACCGGTTGTAAGCCCAATTTTAAAACCTCTTGCATTGACCATTGGTCCTTTCACTGTGGATTTGCCATTCTTGCTGACTTCTAATTGTGGTGAGAATTTGATGGGTTTGGATTTATTGAAAAAGTTGCATGCCACAATTTATTGTTCCCCAGCAGATGTCTATATGAAAATGGGTCCAGATGTGGTGTGCGCTAAGCAATGTCTGTCCAAAGAAGTGCCCCTTCCTGTTGAATTTAAAAATGTGCCACCCACTCTGTGGACAACAGGTGACACAGACGTGGGATTGTTGCAGATGTTGCCTGTTTTGATACGCGTTAAGGATGGTGCCATTTTACTTCGTATCCCTCAATATAAAATACCGCAGACAGGAGAGCTCGCCTTATTGCAGATTGTGCAGGATTTGATTGGGAAGGGAGTTGTTGAGGATACCACTGCTAATTCTTCAGGTTCTTAAAAGGGTGCCCCAGGTTCCTCTGATGACCATGAAGATGTTGATCGTTTTGTGTTCGATTTGCGCAAAGTTAATAAAATAGTGATTCCCCAGTTTCCGGTGGTTCCTGACATCACCACTCTTTTGACAATGATTCCCTCTTCTGCTAAATTCTTTTCTGTCATTGATTTGAAAAAAGCTTTCTTCAGTATTTCTATTCATCCTGCTAGCAGATATGTTTGGGTTCACCCTGGCTGGTAGAAGCATTAGATTCTGTCGAGCTCCCCAGGGCTATACAGAAAATCTGAGTATTTATAGTCAAGCATTTAAGAGCCAATTGGATTCTCTTTCACTTCCCCCAGGTAATGTATTGGTGCAGTACGTCAATGACTTGCTCATCGCTTCAGATACAGAATAAGGCTGTAGGGACAATACAGTTAAGTTGTTGTTGCATTTAGCACACCACGGACATAAAGTTTTCATTTCTAAATTTCAGTATTGTCGACAAGAGATCACCGACTGTGTAAGGAGGGTAGGAGATTGACCCCGGAGCATATCAGTACCATTGTTAAAATGCCCATCCTGCAGATTCAAAGATGTGCGTGCCTTTATAGGTATCACCTCCTACTGTCGTCAGTGGCTACCTAACGATTCCCTACTAATTAAGACCCTGCTTGCATTGACCACAAAAGAAGTGCATGTGCCTTTAACTTGGACGTCTGAATGTCAGCAGTCTTTTGAGCTACTAAAAACTGTGTTTTGTTCGGCTCCAGTGCTTGGTACCCCTAACTCAGGCAAAACCTTTGTATTATATGTTAATGAGATGACTGGTTACGCGCTTTCTGTTTTGACACAAAAGTTTGGAAATAAGCAACAGTCATGTGCTTCTTTCTCTGCTGTGCTTGACCGTGTTGCACAAGCCCTCCAGAGTTGTCTAAGAGTAGTCGCGGCTGTGCCTGTCTAAATAAGGCAATCGGCTGGACTCGTACTTGATACTGATCTTATGGTCATGATACCCCATGCTGTGGATACACTTTTGAATAAAACAGACACAGCACCTCACCAGTGCACGTCTGACTGGCTATGAATTAACCTTGTTCGCGAAATACATCACGATAAAACGATGTGCCACTGAATCCAGCCACGTTACTGCCCCTCCCTTCTGAGAGTGAGAAAATTGATACACATGATTGTATATTCCGGACGGAGAAAGACACGAAGGGACGGGTAGACGTGACTGATGTTCCCTTATATGACCCTCAAGGGGAACTATATGTTGACGGCTCTTGTTTTAAATTACCAGATGGCACTACAACTGCTGCATATGCTATTGCTAGCCTGCGTACAGTGGTTGAGACATCACAAGTTACCTATCAGTCGGCCCAAGCTGCAGAGCTTGTTGCCCTAATAGCCTAAGAGCTTGCGAATTGAGTGAGGAACTGGTTGTCAGTATTTTTACTGACAGTCAGTATGCCTTTGGAGTCGCGCACAACTTCGGGCGACTGGGCAGAGAAGGGTTTCTTACTTCGCATGGTGTCAAGATACAACATGGGTACCTTATATTGAGGCTTTTGTCTGCTTTAAAACTCCCTAAGAAATTGGCAATAGTGAAGGGTAGTGCTCACCGGAAAGTCACTGATGAAGTAGGTAGGGGAAACGCTTTTGTAGATAAGACAGCTATGGAAAAGCCCCGGACCAAAATGAAAAGAATGTTTGTAGCGGGTCCCGATAGGTGGGTGCCTGAAGTCACCATGTTTTAAGACACACTTGAGATACAAAGTGAGGCCACAATAGAGGAATTAGCAATGTGGCAAGAAAGTACAGCACAATTGAACGATGAGGAATGTTGGCTCGATAAGTCAGGGAAGCAGAGATGGATGTTGCCAGATGCATATGTTCTTCCTGTAGTCACGATGGCTCATGGCCCAGCCCATATTAGTGGTAAGGGTATTTGTAAGTTGTTAGACCCTGTATGGCAGAATGATAACATTTTGAAAACAGCTGCACATTTAGTGAAGTACTGCATGGTGTGCATGATGCACAGTCCTGGGAAGAGTACTCCTACACTACCCGGTCATTTTGCACCACCCACATTTCCCTTTTGAGGTCATCCAGATAGACTATATAGAATTAGATAGATACAATAATTTGAAGTATGTTTTGGTGGTTGTCTGTGCATCAATGGGTTGAGGAATATCCCACTAAAGACAATACAGCCGTTACGACTGCAAAGGTACTCCTGTAGGAGTTCTTTCCTTGTTTCGGCTTGCCCCGTTTGATTAGGAGTGATAACGGAAGTCATTTTAATGCCAAGGTCATTCAGTTAATTTGTGATGGTTTGCACATAAAACAGAAGTTTCATGCTACAAACCACCTGCAGTTGGCAGGTTTGGTTGAGAAGTACAGTGGTACTCTCAAACTGAAATTGGCAAAGATTCAGGAGACGACAGGGTTACGGTGGCCCAATGCTTTACCATTAGCTCATTTGTCGACTAGCACATTCTAGGACAGGATTGTCACCGTACGAGGTTGTGTTTTGATGCCCGGCAAATGTCTGGGGCGTCTCGCGTCCTCGGCAGTTCTCAGATATTTAAAAAACGTTATTGATTGACTACCTTTACCAGTTAAATGAAAATATGCATTCTATTCACCAACAGGTCAGGGAAGCCCTGCCAACCACACCAGAGGGGCCTGGACACGACATTCAGCCTGGTGATTTTGAGTTTGGAGCCGTGTTGGAAAGGACCAGAACAGGTCCTCCTGGCTACACGTACCACTGTGAAGGTCGCCGGCCGAATTAACTGGGTACACGCTACCCACTGCTGCAGGATACCTTTGCCCTTGGGGTGAGGGATTGCATAGGGGACTCGAAGTGCGAGAAGGTGCCTCAGTTCGTCCCCTTTAGTGATGCCAGGCTGACTTGCACCCAAACGGATGCAGAATACGATGAAGTGCTGAATGCAGCAGTTCCACGGGAGATACAAGCTATTCAGGAACCCCTTTTCACTGATCCCTCTGTGCCTGGAGTCACCAGGTATAATCTCCGTTCTCGGCTAAAGAATAGTGCACAAAAGGAGAAGTCAGATTAGACAGGGATGTACTGTGCAAGTTAGGATGTACTTTGCAGTAGTACCAACGGAGTTAGTTTAGGGTGAAGTGAGATTTGTGCACTGTTTTGACATTGGACAGGATAGATCGAACGTACTCCCTTGGAGGGGAGTACATTATCCGCTCGGCGTGGGATACATCAAGAGCTTAAAACAAAGCAAGCTCCACCGCCGGTGCTCAAGAGCGCCAACGTATTGATGAACAACAGGAGCCTGTACTAGTGAGGCTGTGACGGACACGAGGAACACCTACCTTTACTATCATTTTTGTTGCTTTTCCTTCCTTTCTTAATTATGCATCATTTTGGTCGGCCTATTGATGACGTGGAACAGCCATTTGTACCGCCACGTTAAACAAGGCTTTGGTCGACAAAGAGTGAAATTATTTGCAAATTAATTGTTATGATTGCACTAGCAACAATAATTGGAATATACTGGTTTCCAGAGGAGAAATTTCCTGTACATTCCTTGGTTGGCACAACTCCCGCTCCCCCTGAGCAAATTTTTGTTACTCAAAGCCCCACATAAAGAAGCGCATAGGCTGTCCTACACAGACAGTGTATTTATACAAATGTTGCATCATGCTCTAGGGACACTGTCCTAAAAGTCATGTTTGAAAATGTACCATAGGGTGAAGGATAATGACTGGGCTTGAATGGCAATGGCTAATTTCCAATGGTTTAATATTTGAGTACTTCCAATCCTTCTGAGGTCGAAATATTACTAAATATAAGCCGATACCTGTGTCGGTGGGCAATACGACAGCTAGTTTTTGTGTCCAGGGGACCGGGGAGATAAAGTTGGTGGAGAGTAAATGTAATTTCACCTACAAGCTGAATAATAGTCCGCCTTTGATCCCATCCCATAATGTTTATTTTGTTTGTGGGTCACATGCTGACGTCTGGCTTCCGAGGGGATGGTCAGGCACATGTTATCTCTCCTTCCTTCTTCCCCCTGTATATGTTGAACCGTCTAATTATCATATAAATCTTCAGCTGCAACGTAGAAGTACCTTCCTGACCCGAACCAAAAGGGATTTTGACACAAAGGATAATGATCAGACAGACACCACCGCACAACAATTTGGAGATGCTATGAAGGGCATACTACCTTTTTGAGGACCCATGGCTAATAGCCTTCAAGTTTGTCAGTTAACAAGAGTTGTTGAAGGGGTTATCAATTCAACTGCTGGGATAATGACAAATATCCCTGTTGAGCTCCAGGCTACCAGATTAGTCACTTTGCAGAACAGGATGGTGCTAGACTGTATCCTTTCAGATCGGGGAGGGGCCTGTTGCGTCATAGGCAGGAGCTGTTGTGTTTATATACCTGGTAACTCTCCCAATGTTTATTCAGTATACAAAAATTACATAGAATATCAGCTGAGATACACCAAGAAACAGGTTCTTGGACTCTGTCGGGGTGGTTTTGGAATACGCTAACATCCTGGGGTTGGAAGATTCTCACTTTCTTGGCTGTGGTTGCTGGTATCTTCTTTACAGGTTGCCTCTGCATACAATGTCTCCCAGCTTGTTGTTCCTATTGTGTCAATATCCTCACTCTCAAACAGAAAATATCAAATCATGATACTAATACTGCGGTTATGATACAAAAGGATATAGACTATTTGATGCAGATTGATGAAGGTATTTTTGAGACTACATCTTTCCTTGCAGCCTCCATCCCCGATACTAAATATATGACCCGCTCCTAATACTGATGCTCCTTTGTCCTCGAAAATGTTATATTTTCTTTGTTCATTTCATAAAATGGTTAGCTCATGTTAAAAGGAGGGTCCGTTGGAATGAAAATGTTTTCGTTATTTGGTCTTTGTATTCTATGCAAATTTGATTTGCGGCACCATTTTATATTTGGCTGCCATTTTGAACCATGATCAAAATTAATGTTTATTTTCTTCTGAGAGACGGCATGTGGTAAGTTTCATTTCTCCTAGGTTGGGCCTTGCTTAGCCAATGAATACACTGTTCTTATTAGCGCATACCTTTTTCCACTAGATAGCAGCCTTTTCCCACTAGTCTAATGGCAGGGATGGACACAGTGACCTTGGCTAGGAGATAATGTGTGCCTGGCCTCAGAATCAAAACCTATCTGTTGTAATTAATTAATACTGTAAGTTTACAGACAGTTGTTATAATGTCACATATATCACATATGCAATGGTTCGCTCCGCCCCCCCCTGCCAGTCCCCAGTTGTTAGTCCCTCCCAAGGAGCTCATCTTAGAATGTTGGTGTACCATCCCTGTGAGATGGAGAGTGGATGATCAGGAATAAAGATACGTGGACTTACCAGCCTTGGAGTTTGTGATTATTAACTTCGTAACACTATCCTTCTGTAATTCTTTGTTAAGCTGCATCTGCCTGGAAAATATCCATTATGGCATGCCTTTATTGGTTCTGAATTGTACATAATGTATCTCTATGCTTGCTGATGTCAGTCCCTCTGCAGCAATCTTAAGAGACTGGGCAGACTGGGCTCCTCTCGAGTGCATATGAATAAATATATTTGGTTTGTATTCTCTACTGTCTGACTGACGCTTCATTTGTATGGAAGGCTAAAAGGTGGTTGCGAGTGATCCGGGTGACCCTAATCGGGTAACTTCCTTCAGCAGGGTGCATTGTATTTAAAAAGTAGGACATGTGCACTTAAGGTTTACATGTCCTGGCAGTGTAAAACTTCAAAAGTTGTTTTTCACTGTTGGAAGACCTATCTTTCCCATTGACTACACTTGGTTACCTTATTACTTGTAGTAAGTGCAAACTTTGGAGTGGAAGCAGATACAAATATACTGTTTGCACTCAAACGGATTGTAATTTAAAATTCTTTTTAGTTGCAAAGTCGGGTTGTAAGTCACAACTATGAAAATTACCATTTTAGAAGGTCGTCATTTTCTAGTCCCAACTATTTGTGCCTTCTGCCAGTGTCCGGGGTGACCTGACTGTGAATGGCACTGCTGTTGGTGTTTGTGTATTGCTTCCAGATAGTAACATAAAGGGATGGGTCATCCTGGTAGGATGGCTGGGGACGGAGCAGCCCCACTTTTGCTTCAAAGGGCTTTGCCTCCTGCACACACAAAGGAACCTGACACCAGGCCTACCCTGTCTTTTGCCACCCCAGACAGTTGGGACCTTGACAGGGAAAGGGGAAACACCAGTGGCGACTGGCATCTACTGAGGAAGTGGGGGCGGGAAAATAAAATTAAACAAACAGAAAATGAAGTCAAATTGTAAACACTTACTGGATCCTGACGACATCATCCTCACACTCCGACCTCTTCCGCAGGAACTGCAGTGCATGCCCAGCAAACTTCCTCAACCAGACCTGGCCTACTCATGTGCTGTTAACCAGCATGCAAGTAGTGCTGTGATTGGTGGGAGCCACCGCGGTCGGCGCTCCAGTAGGGAACTGAATGCCTGCACTTTGCCAGCTCTCTTGCGACGGCTAGTCTTGCATGCGCACTTTAAACCTCCTTGGTGGGTTGAGAGCAAAGGGAACATGTGCACTTTAAACAGTGCAAAAACAGCCCTTTGCCCACTACTCCTCCCTGCTGTCACTCATCAGGCTCTGCCCTGTCCTGATGCTCAGTTCAGGACGTGAGGATGAAAAATAAAATGATAACGAGCTGCCTTTTTATTTTTAATCTCTGGGGCTTTGGGAGGCACTTAGTAGGGGTGACGCTCCTCTGCTCAAATGGAGGAGCCACCCCTAGGAAGAACCAGATTTGGGGATAGGGCAGGTAGTCCCAGTAAACAAAGGTGTGTGAAAGTGCCCCTTTTGACATGGGTAGCCCCCCACTTTTTGCCTGATGTCTGATGTAATTTTGAACTGTAAGTGCACTGGGTCCCTGCTAACCAGGTTCCCAGTGCCAGATCTCTTTTTCCTACAACTATACCACGATTGGCACAACTTCTTTTTTCCCTGTAAGCCCCAGTAAATGGTACTCCTGATACCCAGGGCATGGGGACAGAAGGAGGTCCCCTAGGGACCCCTCACCCAGATCAGGTGGTGCTGCTCTCACAGGCTGCGTGTCCAGGTGGAGGACAAGCCCAAGAGTCGACATGGCATTCAGGCTGTGCGCCATGCCACCCTCACACTGCAAAAGGTATAGGTAAGCCACCCATAAGGCAAGCCTTGAGCCCCAAGGCAGTGTACACTATATCCTATGTGTGGGCATATTAGCACAATCAGATATGTTCCTACAATATCCAGTCTATCCGTAGATATTGTAAGTGAACAGGGAAGCCATAAAGAGTACATGGGCTGGATACTTGTCAACACGAGTTTCCTAGCTCCATGATGGCTTCACTTATTTCTAAGATACTTGGTACCAAACATCTTGTCTTAATAAATCCTTGCATATGATATTCTTGAATTTATTTTTTAAAAATCATACAGGGGACCCTTTTAGAGGGTCCCCTGAAACCTTATCAACCACTGGTGTTGTCCATGTCTAGTTTGAGCCAGCTTGCCATCACTTGAAATGTTTCTGGACGCCTGGGTAGAGAGCCAGAGCTCTCTCCAATCCAGAGACAATGCCTGCTCTGGGTGGAGGTGGTCACACCTTCCTCTCTGCTGGATCTACCTCAGCAGAAGCAGAAGTTTCAAAGGACCTGCTGTGTTTGAACCCTGCCCTCAGCCCTCTACTGTTAGAAGCAGATGGCCTCCCCAACCCATAGTCCTGCCCCACTTTAATCAGGAGGACTGGTGGGAAAATTTGTAAAGTAGGGGTTGGGTCTACCTCTACCCTGTGCCACACCTCAGGTGTGGCAGATGAAGTAAACACTACTTTTCATTATCCACCATCTTGAGGATGGGGATAGTTGCCATTTATAAGTCAGGGTATGCCCACACCCCATGTGGGGTGAGCATAAAGAGGGTGTAGACACCCTACAGGTAGATAGCCTGTTGGCTACTTCCTGGCCTCCCCTAAAAACGCCACTTAATCCAGTATTTAGTGGCTTCCTGAGAACCTGACTTCAGATTCGACAGACCCAAGAAGATGACAGAAGAAGACCACTGTGGTTCAAGAACTGAGCCCTGATGCAGAAGAAATAGGCACAAACCCCTGCTGCTGCCAAGGACGCGACAGTTACAGCCTGCTGTCTCTCCTGATACCTGTGAAGCCTTCAAATAACCCTGGAAACCCCTAGCCTTCTGTAAATTGCCGAGAACCTTCCTTTGGGCTAGAGGCTCTAGTACCCGGCTTCCACCGGTAAAGGAACCACTGTGGTTGAGGACCGGCACACTCTGTGTCGCTGCGACTCACCACTGAAAAGGGACCTTGCAGCTTCCTAGGCCTGTTGGTTCACAAGTCTGTTGGAAGCAACCCCTGCACGCCTCCATCAGCTTAAGGGATCCTCTCAGCACAGCGACCAACTCCTGAGAGCCCGTACCCTCTTACCAGTGGTGTAAATGGCGTACAGCGGCAACGTTGGCATGACCGCCTCCTCTGGGGTAATCTGTCCTGCATCACACCTGGGGCCTGAGCTCTGCCGGTGATTTCGAAAACCAACACCCACAACCCCTGCTACCGCCAATCCAGGCCCAGCCTGACTGCCTGAGGTACCCGAGTCCTGGGCCCCCAAAGACATCATTCATCTGGCAAAGATCGCCTCTGGCCTTCCAAGGGACCGTGGTCATCCGAAACTCCTTGGCGGAGTCCTCCTTCTAGCGACCGTGGCTGTAACTGAGCTGGCGAACCTCCGCTACCGAGATTCTACACCACCCTCCAGCAACCACGACCGCTAGGTTGGTGGTATTCCAGCTTCATTGACTTACAGTGACTTGCTGCTGGTGACGGTAACGGGGTAGACAGCAAACTGAACTCCATTGCAACTATACCCTTGCATTGTGCGCTTCACCAACCGTGATAGTAAATATTTGACGTATCGACCGCCGAGTGCCTAGATTCTGAAAGTACTGCATACTTGGAACTGCACTCCATTTATTTCGATCCTCACAAGTATACAAAGTATTTAGTGAAACAGGATGCGATTTCCTTTAATATAGTAATATGTTAACATATATTTGTAGTGAAATGCTAATATGTACCCGTGGGTGTAATGTTTTGTTATATATGGCTGCATTATTTGCCAAAAAGCAACATCATCCACGTAGGAATGCATGTGTAAGAGTTAAATAAATATAGAAATATACACTTTTACTGCTCCTTTTATCCTCAAAACACAAAATAAATATGGATAAATATCAATATCATGGTCAAAAAATAAATATGGGTAAATACAGACGGAAATGTTTAAAAAATAAATGCCATAAAACTGGGAGCCCTAATTATGAGTTAACCATTGTTGAGTTTTTAGCAGCGCACAGTTTAGAGTTTTGATGTCATCTGGAGAAGAGATTATCAAATACAATTGAGTGTCATTGGCATACATGAGGTATTGAATGTTAGAGCGGTTCAGTATTTCGGCGAGTGGTTCCATGAGAAGGTTGAAAAGGGTTGGCGAGAGTGTGGAACCTTGAGGCACTGCAATTGAGTCTGGGTACTGGTTGCAAGGGAATGGTTAACTTTGATTCTTTGCGTTCTGTTTCTTAGGAACGAGGCATCCAATTTAAGTCATGGCCCGGTATCTCAGCAGAAATGGTTATACTATAGCCTTTTTATATAAACAATACACCTGAGATATCTGACTTCCTCTTCCGGTTGTTAACATAAATAGAGAAAGTTGCCACACTAACTTCCTGTTCAGTACCAAGCTAGAACACACAATACTACCCGAGTCTTCAGATTGCCTCTCTTCCAATCTAAGCCAGTGCTTAATTGGTGCCGGTTTTTGGGTGCTCAGCACCTATTATAAATACTGTCACTTATTTCTTACAATCCACCACATGGTAGCAATGTCAGTCCATTTTGGAGCAGAGCTCAACCGCAGATAATTACAAAATTCAATAGACATTTAAAATAAAATAATAATATCTTGTCCAGGACATTGTTACAGTTTTAGTGATGTAACATGGAATAATCCAAATGGTCACATTTACTGGAGTTGTTTGGAAATAAGATAAAAATGGCACTGGCATATGGCAGCACTGTTAGGTTGCACAAGCTGCAGTGGAATTTTGTGAATTACTATGACCCTGGTACTTATTCTTTTTACGAATGAAGCACTGGTCAAAGCAGTACTGTGACGAAGATCTGAACTTTGAGTAATGAAGATTACTGGTACATAGCGAAGATATTACCCCCTAGTTCATCTTTGTTTTCCCAGTACTTACTGGTTGAGGCAGTACCCAAGCAAAGCCAAGAGACAAACAGAAGCAGTATCTAACTTATATGGTGCCTAGACACACACAAATATTTATTTTTGTCCGAAGCCAATATATTCAGACATTGTGATGAATTACCTCCAGAACCTTTTTACCAAAATGAGTTGACACTCCATTTCACATCTGCAGATAAGTGTCCCATAAATGTCTGGGGGTAGACCCATGTGGCTGCCATACAAATGTCTTTGATGGAAAGATATTTAATAAAGCCGAAAAACCTCCCTTGAATCGGCCCTGGTGATGCCTTGTCAGAATGTTCATTTGCCAGGATAATCACCTGTTTCAACAATCTACTCAGTGTCGCTAAAGATGGCTCCAAATCCTGGCCAGACAAACCAACCATGACAAAAAGAGATTGCACTTTCCTAAAAGATGCTGTTTTTGTAATATATACAGATAATGTCATATGTAAATCATGAGTGTCAACGTTCACTTCTTCCAGGGTAGATGGCTTAAGATAATAAGGTAGAAGAATGAGGTCTTGAGAAATATTGAAGTACTTTGAAACTTTAGGCACAAAGGAAGGCTTTGGACGCAAGTTTGTCTGTCTGCAAAATAAACGAAGAAAAGATTTAAAAGGAAGTAAAGCCCTTGACCCCAATTCTTTGGCCTGAACAAATAGCCATCAGAAAAAGAATTATGAGAGAAACGTTAGATCTACTGATTCTAATGGGTCAAAGGCAGCAACTTGTAAGGCCCTTTAAATGAATAGAAGATCCCAAGTACAGACTGGACAGCGAATCACTGGGCGCTTAAGAAATTAACCTCTTAATCTCGAAATCAAAGGGTCTCATGTTGCAACTTCTTATTTCCTATAAACTCTAATGGCTGCCATTAACTATGCAGTGTTGAAACTGCCAGCCATAATGCAAACCCATCCTAAATGGAATCAAGAATCCTCATCAGGTCACATTCACTAGAGGATCTTCAAGGAATACCACATAGAGAACAATCCCCAATGTTTAGACTAAACCTTCAGGGTAGCCGGACGCTTATACTGTTAAATAGCTGTAGCAATGTTCTCTGAACAATCTAAAGCTTTAAGCTTTATCCTTTGAAGCGCCAAACCGCTAGGTGCAGTCTCCCCAGAGATGTTCTGTCAAGCCTTGTTGCTAAAAGAGGTGATGGTTCCAGAGGAAACATTCATTTGGTTGTTACTGTTGCTGCAAGATAAGGAGGAGCCAATTTCTTCTGGGCCAGAATGTTACCTGACCCCAAACAGAATCTGAACCCGATCTGACATCACAGAATTACCTTAGGAATTAGAGGGATAGATGGAAAGGAGTAGAAAAGTCCCCTCAGCCACTATACGGAAAATATAACCACTGCCCACAAAGTCCAGAAACAGACTGCAAAGACACCTAACAATTCTCTCTTGTGGCAAAGAGATCAAGCCAAGGGTTCCCAAACCTGTGTGATAGCTACTGAAAAATCTTTGGATGCAGAACCATTGAGATTGATGATGGAAAAACTTGACTCTTGTGGTTTTCAAGTACTTTCTTCTTTCCCGGAAGAAGCACTGCTTGGAGAGAAAGAAGATGCTGCTACCCCCTAAAGACAGATGATCTGGGTTAGCTGTGCTGGGGATAAAGGAGCTGTTCCCCCTTGATGCTGTAGATTCCGCATGGCCACCTCACTGTACAAATCAGTACTGATTGATTGACAGTCTTTGGAGCGAAATGAAGTCATGCTAAAAGCATCACCTTCAATTCCTTCAAGTTTGAGGACATATGAACCTCCACCTGGTGGGACTGAAGGGATGCCTGCACCCCAGCTGGCATCCATAATAATCACTATGGGAGTAGAAAGAAGAAAAGACAGTCCCCTACTCAATGACTCCACCTAGAGCCACCATTGGAGATCCTGTATTACCCGAGTCAGAATGGGACTGGTAGTGCCACATTTTTTGCTAATTTTATCTGTATTCATCTATATCTATTTTAGGTTTTGTGAAAAAATGAAGCTGAAATGTGTATATGTCTGCTTTTATTTAACCAGTTAATGTGCACTCGAGCCTGAACGCCTGACAGGTTTTAATGATATAAACACACTCAGATAGTAAAATATGCACTTGTAAGAAAATATGTAAATTTCAGTATCAAGGTTGTGCAAATCTACTGCTGTTTAAGGTTCTTTACTAAAATCCCAATTTTTTTAAATTCCCTTGACTGTCAATCTGCACAGCTATTGGCCTGGCAGTCATGATTGACAGCATTTAGAACCACTCAAACAACCCAAATTCCGTTTTTAGCCACATTTAAAAATAAATACAGACAGGAAAATGTTTTTCTGTCTGTATTTATCTGTAAAAATCAGTAAAAGCGGAAAGCATGGAGCCTTATTTATACTCCAGGACTTTGCCCATTCTTTGTGTGTTCATCCTTATGCTCGCCCACAGCCTCAAAGTGTCCTGTGCCGCAGAAGACAAAAGAAGAGGAAGATGAGAGGAGGTCCTCAGCTTCTCGCGAAAGGTCCGGGACAGACCATCTGCCTCTGTAATCCACCACGCCATCAGCGAGAGGGACCGTCCAGAACCATTTGATGTAGAGTCTGTTCCGGATCGAGGAGCAGTGATCAAAACAGGGGCAGACAAATTGGTAAATCCCTGGAGAGTTCCAGTAGAACTGGAAACCACTCTTGTGACTTTTAAAGCAGGGTGACCAACACTAGCTCTGCTTGCTATCACCTGACTTGGGCCGAGGCCTGGTTGATCAGCGCGAATGGTAGAAAAGTGGAACCCCTCTCCTGACTCCAGTCCTGGAGGAAAGCACCTGTGGAGACCGCCAGAGGATCCAACCTCCAACTCACAAGCCTGCGTAGTTGGTGATCCAAGAGAGAGGTGAAAACATCAATTGAGAAAGGTCCCCAAGAGTATGGATTAAGGCAAAGACATTCGGGTGGAGCTTCCAAAGACCGTAGTCGTGGAAATTTTGTGAACGCCAGTCCGCCACCTGATTTTCCTTCTCTGGCAGGTATTCTGCCATGACCGAAATCTGCTTACTGAGGCAATACTGCCAGAAGCTGGTCGCAAGGTCCGAAATTGCCTTAGGGCACATACCCCCCCAGTTGGTTGATATATCTCACTGGCAAGATATTGTCCTTCTTCAGGAGAACACACTACTGAATCCTATCTCAGGTCCAACACCGGACAGCAAAAGAGCCATAAGTTCTAGGCAATTGATGTGTAATATTTGTTCCTGAGTGGACCATACCCCTCCTGTGGAAAATTCTCCATAACCTGCTCCCCACCCTGAAAATGACCCTCCCTTTCCAAGCGTCCATGTGAGTGATCGACCAACCAATCACTTCCTTTGAGAGGACCACCTTCTGGGAGTACGTGAGACCTCTCCTCAGATGCGCAGCCTTGAGGTGCTGAAGAGCCCAATAATGCAACAGGCCTTCGAAGAACGCCCGTATTTATAAAGAAAGCAGGCCCACCACGCTGGCAGTCTGTCACAAGGAAATGTGATGTCTCGCCAAGGTCTTGTGTAGCTCATGTCTGATTTTAGTAAGCTTGCAAGCTGCGAGGCTCAAAAATGCCTTGGTTGAGACTATTACAAAGCCAAGGAAAATGACCGACTGGGAGGGAACTAAAAGAGATTTCTTGTAGTTGATGACAAAACCCAGCATTTGCTGCTAGGTCACTGCAGATGGAACTGCCCTGACAGCTGGCGTGGACACTTTGCCAAAAGGAGAATTTCATCGAGATAGTCAATGAGGCACACGCCTGTGACCAGAATATACTCCACTTCTGGTTTGAGAACCTTTGTGAAGCACTGTGATACAGAGGAAAGCTCGAATGTAAGAGTGTCAAATTCATACGTGTGCTGGCGCCAGAAGAACTGAAGTAACCTCTTGTGAGGAGGCAATATCAGAATCGACAGGTAGGCATCCTTCAAATCCAACTTTACCATCCAGTCGAAGGGCTGCTGGAGAACGCGAAGTAGATGGATACCCTCCTTCTTGAAATGGTGATAGAGTAGCCACTCATTGAATTCACTAAAATTGATGACCAGGCCTTTTACCACCATCGGTCTTGTCGACAAAAATATTGCTGATAAAACCTCGTGGATTGGGTGTCGAGAGGGAGATCACGCCCTTTCGTAAGAGGGATGAAATCTCCTCGTGTATCATAACCACCTTGTGTGCCAAGAACAGAATGCGTCTCGGGGGTTCCTATTGCCTGGAAAAATCATAGAACTCTATGTGAAACCCTTTTTGGTTTGTAGCATCCATGCATCTGAGGTGAAAGAGCGCCAGGCATGAATGTAACCTGCCAGTCGACCTCCCAGCCCGTAGAAAGGAAGACGTATTGACACTCACCAGAATAGGCAGCCATGTTGAATCCTTAGCCTCTGCCCCATAAACACTGTCTAATTGTGTAGAACGTAGCGTATCAGGAGTTTTGGTAGGCGCCCCGCCCTCTCTGGTACTGAGAAGCTGCCTTGCCGGATGAGCGGCCCCTGCCTTGCCCGGCCCGTGGAAAACACGAGGGTGAAAGACTCGCTTAATGGAGGACTAGACTTTGTCTAACAACATAAATGTGTTTATGGAACTTTTCCAGTCCCTTTATGAAAGGCTATATGAAGAGGCCTCCTTGGTTAACAGCTAGGTCACCCAGCTTAGGATCTACCTTGATGAGAAGCGAGCATCAATGCTCAGCTGACGATGCAAAATTGGTGTTGCCCACAAATATGATGGCCCTTTGCACCCTTCCGGAAAGTGTATCTGGGGAAATAATGGAGCCTGAAGACTTGGCATCTTCGGGCATGTCAACGTTTTTTCGTTAGGCCAAGGGCATCCAGGAGCTTGTCCTGGCAAGCTCGCCAGGAACTGTTGATCCCTTTTTTGGGATCCTTCATAAACTTGGCTAAGATGATGGCAATGGTGGGGTCCAGCTCAGGGGTCAAGGTCTTCTTGCCCTCAAGTGATGGACGGGGGCATTCTGTCCGGAGGAGACTACGGGCCTCCTTCTCAAGGGGCCACCTAATTCTTGCTGCCACATAAGAGGCAACACTCTTGGCCGGGGTCCATTCTGCTGACCGGGGGTGGATGATATCGTCTGGATCGAAAAGATCCAACCCTGGGTCAGGTGTATGTGTGCCTGAAGGGGTGGGGGGGTTGGAGGAGGGAAGCCAGGGCTTAGACAGACCCTGATCATCGTCAGTATCCCCATGGTGGTCATCTGGGTCTGGGGAGAGGAGTGGGGGCCTGGTGGGCCTGATCCCCATTTAAAAAGGCGTGTTTAAGATGCTCCGAAGCATCATGATCCACCCGCTCCTGGCGGCGGCGGCGTTTAGCTGGGGTTGCACCTCAGGGTACAGTGGAGTAACTGGCATTAACTGCTGCAATGTGTGTTTGTAATCGCAAGCCTCATCTGTTACCTCAAGTGTGCAGTATTTATATCCTCTTTGGATTCCTTGCGCGAAGGCGCTAGCATGGTTGTCTCCCTCTAGAGTCTGTGGAGCACGTGCCTTCTTTCAGTTTCGAGGTCTTGTAAATGCGAGGAAGTTTACGTCATGGATGAGATTTCGTAACTACCTCCATCTCCTACAGAGAATTATGTGACACGGTGCTCTGGCGGACCATTTTAGACGTATGGGAGACTTAGCATAGGATTCTACCATTAAAACGCTGTTGTTGTCACGTTTTCAAGTGACTTCCCTGGCAGCATGCGCTGGTGCAAGTAAATGAATTTAGTTACTGCAGCTTTAGAGAGACCGTGTTATTCTGCTGATGTCAACTAAATGGTGAGCTGGCAGTGCAAGTCTGTCAGTCTACCGGTGTGCTTTTTAACACCTTTGCGCGTAGAGTGCTGGAAAAGATGAAACAACCTTCCATGAATTCTTGATCATTTATACACAAGTCGTTGTCGGTGAAGAGAAACTTACATAACTGACGTAACACCCGAGGTGGGACTGTTTTTTCCCGATGCTCTGAGGCCATAAAGGAAGTGTCCAACACTAAAAGTTAAACTTTCTATAAAACTACGCATGACCGGTCTCCTAGAAGGATACTGTGGGGCGGTGTGTTTCGGTTTGGAAACCGCCCATTGGAGCCTCTAAGTTTAATTCATGGTTTCTATATATGGTATGCATGATTTTACCTAGTACGCTTTACTTTCCCAGCATCTTGATATTCAATTATGCTGTCATACTGTTATGCTTGTTTTATGCTAATTTTGATTACCCGCCTGTATGTGTATATGTCATACTGAATTTGTTTCTGCATATGTTTGCCATAGTGATGTGCTGCATGTTTTGACCTGGCTGTAATTCTACTTTTTTGCCTTACTTACTTAGCCTTTCATACGTTACGTAATTTATATAGTCCTGAGATTTGTTTTTTATGCATACTAAACTATATTTGCTGTTGCTGATGTTGGGGCTGCATCCCTGTTACCCAAACCATTCTTAATTAGCCCGCTGATGGTGTTGGGATATGTTGTTCTCATAGCATTTTGAGGGGGTGCACTGCATCCCTAAATTGCGTCTATTTGTCTAGTGGTGAGCAAGTTACTGAGCTCAAACCTTTTTGATGGTACATCTTTTTGATGTTGAAATTTTCTGGTGATGGGCAATTATTGTGCTCAAATCTTTTTACATTTAGTTTTACTTATGCTAGGATTGCTGGTTGCTTGCATCCTAAACTATTTTTCTTTTTGTTGTGCTGTAACTATACTTGAATTGACTGGTGGTGAGCGCGATGTTTAAACTCCTACTACTTATTGGGATCATATTGCGTCCTCGTTTTGTAGGGGTTTTCAGGTGGTGCACATATTTGCTACGTTAAAACCTTTTCTGAGTGGCGGTGGGTTCTACTGTGCTTGGATTCTCAAACCACATTGAGGGGGCACTTTCGCTCCACGTTTGCATTTTCTGTTGTGCTATTTGATGCACAATGCATTCTTGTTCTGGGTGTTGGGACACTTTTGTCGGCTCAAACCCACTTGCGAGTTAATGTTTCACCATTCCTTTAGGTCTTATGTGTTGCTTTCTTTACCGCACACTTATTTCTATTGTTGAAAGGGTGTGTGTATGTGTTTTTCATCCTGTATTTCCTCCCTCTTTGAGTATTTCTTCTAATTTCCATCCCATATGCTTCATTGTTTGTTATTGTCTTTAGGTAGGAAGGTGTGTGGTATCCTACTCTCATTTATGTTTAGTCCTTTCTCTAAATTCTGTGCCCTGCTGCTCAGCCTATGTGTGCGTGATGTCATAGTGTTCCTGTGTGTATGGTGGGTAGAATTGTTAGTTGATGTATGTGGACTGAGCAGCTGGGATGCTGCTCCTGGTGGGGCTCATACTGCTACAACCATCTTATCATCTAATGTTTCTGCCCTGATTGAACTGAAGCATAAATCTACCTTTTGGATATAACATCATCTCAGCGTATGTTCTTTCCTGCTTTTCCACAGGGGTCTCATCGGGGCAGAAGGGTGGGCCGGGCTTGGCAAGTCGGGAGCTGTGTGGGCCGTGTGAGAAGTTGGCCTGATGTATGATGTCACTAGTTCTAGTGTACACCTTATATCAGTCCAAACAACCCTTATGGTGATTGGTTGTAAAGTCAACCTTATAGACCAGCTATCCTAGTGGTAGCATGGACAAGAGCAGTCTTAGGCTAAACTCTGAATGGCATGTGAAGCCAGCTGTGATACCATATATAACCCCTTGAATACCAAATGAAAGGACACCACAACAGATATATATATATATAAAATAAAGTGTATTTATTCTAGTCAAACCCTCAGCACTCTTTATGAGATTAGAGGTAAGTACAACACAGTCTTATTCAAGCATACATTAAGTCACACAGGTAAGTAATACAGTTTGCCCTAGGGGCCACGCAAACCACATACTAAGTAAGTGGTATAAGGACCACTGTCACGGAAATAGGATAGGCCTAGGCCTAGGGAATCGCTGGGGCTACACTACACTAGCAACAGTTAGGAAGTGGGAGGCCCACGGGATTCAGGTGCAGAGTGGAAACACTCACGCGTAATGTGTAAAAGTCGATAGAATTACTAGCAGTTAGAAATTAACAGTTTAAGGACACTTCTGAAGCAGCTAGAGAGTCGAGACTCGGAAACTAGACCCTAGGATAGTCACTACCCTTGTGAGCACCGAAGTACCCAAGTTACCTAGCCCACAGGCTGCGGGTGCATAGGTGTGAACTTGCGTCGGGTTTCGTCGTGGACTTCTATGGATGCCTGAAGGAAAGTTGCTGACAGGCAGTCAGTGAAGAGTGTCCGGTGGATCCCAAGGCTGGGATCAAGAAGAGAGGAGACCTGCAAGCAGAAGGGACAGAGTCAAGGTCACTAGCCAGTGACCACGTGGAACCAGGAAGGAACCAGGCGATGTCGTGAAGATTGCAGGTGAAAGGTGAAGCTTGTCGCTGCAGCCACGGGTACCAGGAGACGTCGAGGACGACCAGGACCAGGAGGCGAGCTGTCCCACGAAGGCTCTTGCTGTCGGCGGCGTCGAAGTCGAACTAGGACTCACCAAGCCTTGGCAAGCGGAACCCACGAAGAACGGAGGACTTGCTTCTGGTGCAGACCAGGAAGGTCTGGGGTGCTTCTCTTTTGCAAAGAAGCGAGAGCCAGTCTGGAGGAGCCAAACCAGCGGTGAAGATTTCAAGGTGTGTCGTCACAAAGGCTGCTAGCCAACGGGCAAGCAACCGGACAGACGCGGCAAGCAGGAAAATGCAGAAGGGCCCCACGCAGGACTCGTGGAGTGTGGGGGGCTGATCTTCGGTGCAGATGGTGCTTGGGGTTGGGGCTTCTCAATCCCCGGTGCACAACTTCGAGGGTGCCTCAGAAGCTGCGCTGGAAGATACTCCAATACAGCCACTCCTTGGCCACAAGGGAGATTCTTCAGTCTTCTTCTTTCGTCGAATGTCGAAGGTCCAGAGTTTCTGTTCAAGTTGCAGGTTCAGGATAATCTAATCTCCTGGGGCCCAGCTACCACTCTTATACTAATCTGGGGGGCTGGGTTGCCTGCTAGGTCACGCCTTATGGGTGGGACCTGGGAGGGGGGTGGTTACACCCCCTTCCCTTTGTCCAGTTTCGCGCCAGGACTGGGGCTGGAGTGCCCCAGCACCGGTTTGAGCTGGACTATGCACAGGACACCTTGTGTGCCCCAGGCATGTCTCATTCTTTTCATCCCTCCCTGCCCCAATACACTAAGGCCTGTCTGGGGTGGTGCTCGCACCTCCCAAGGCAGGAAACCTATTGTCCAAGCCTCCCTTGCCGGGATCACTCCCAGCAGCAGGAGGTCAGACTCGTGTCTGTGGCAGCAGCATCCATTTTGTGATGCTGGGGCTCTGGTTAACTTTAACCGGGTAAGTAGGTTACAACATGTCTTCTCCCTCTAGAAGGGAGGGATAATATCCTCATCCCCAGAAATGGGATGGGGGTATTATTCCAAAGTGTTAGACACCTTACACGACATGTTTTGATAAAGCCAAAACATAGTTACCATAACCGTTTAAGATTATAAGGCACTTTAAGAGTATATGGTAGGCTATATCATAGAACAGCTATAAGGACATGGTTCCGAAAGCTGCAGACAGGCTCAGCTCATGCTAGAGCACCATCTCACATGTTACCAAGCACTCTGCCTCCAGGATTGTTAAGGCCTGCCATAGGAGTGGCTGATAGGTACACATGTGTCTACATATAATGTAGGTATAGGAATACTACACCTAAGCAAGGGGTGATTACACGACCTTGCCCCAGCTGAGTGATCAGCCAGTTGTGTCATAATGGAAGGCCAGGCCAAGGGTGGCATAATACATGCTGCAGCCCCTGGTAGGCCTAGGGTACACCTATGCCCTGGGTACCTAAGGTACACTGTACAGGGGCCAATAAGGTGATCCTATCCAAATGGGTTATGCACCTAAAGTACATAGTATCAATTTAGAGAGAGAACAGCAGGGCTGTGGGTCTGATTAGCAGGCCCACAGCCACATCTAAGTCGAAAACCAGTAAAGCAAAAGCAAAAATTGGGGGTGAACATAGAAAGCAGACCCTACTCTCCTACAGGCCGCCTTTGACAAATTTGCGCGATCTGATCAGAGTGGTGTTGCCCCAAAGGAGCCATAGCCTCCACTACCACCCTGTACATTGAGGCATCTATTGCCTCATAAAAGTCATCATCAAATGGAAGACAATCTAGGGGGCTCCATCAAAGCCCTCCATTTACGCTGTGCCCGTAATGGATGTATCCTTATGTGGGCAAGCAATGTCAAAGAAGAACAATTCGGCACAGAGGGCTAGCAGACCAATTGCTGCAGTAACCGGGCTGGGGGACAGCCAACAATGTTTGGTGAGCAGAGCCTCACTTCGGTGGGTCCAAGCCTGGAGACACACTCCCCTGGTGCTTTACTGATAACTGGGGAAGATTCAAGCCTGGGAGGTGGTGTCCCTAAAAATAGTGCTGAGCTTTTCGTCCGGTGTAACCCTGGCAAGTCAATTGCATGTTGGCATAGGAAGGCTGAAACTGACTGGGGGAAATACAGATCCCTCTGGAGGCGTCACATGCTTTTGCGTGCAGTGAATACTGACCCTGTTATAGCATGGCGTACAAGAGGAATCAAGCGGTGGCTCGCACGGGCAACAGACCCTTTTTATTTACTGGGACGTAACTCGCCAGACTAATGGCTCCAGGAGCGGCACGCAATCTCAAACCTGATCTGAGGAATTTTGAGAACCATTCGCCGCCGAACAGGGCGCAACTCTGGCACCACCTAGCGGACTGAGGATCGCACCAACAGACAGTCGTGAAGGATACGCAAAGCAGTCCTGCGGCACAACAAAAGCATAGCAGTACAGAGAAAAACCTACCAAGGCAATATATTAAGCACAATCATAGAGAAAACAGTGTAATGAGCACAACAGTACAACATGCGCATTGAGGTAAGGGAAAAGCACTTATCTCGGCTGGGAGCACTGAAGAAAGAGGATGTGGGGACCTAAGTGAAGGACCATGTTACTGTTGGAGGAGTCCTGATTGGCGGTTGCTTGGACTCATTTCTTATTGGTTAATGTTCTTTGTGAACTGTTTCAATATTCCCAAGGCATCATGGGAATAGTAGTTTTTCTGTATGTTGTTAAAAATGGCTGCAATTCCGATTAATGCGAAAAGTGTATGTATGATTACCCCAGTATTGGAACTTTCATAGATTCTCATGCTTTGTATCATTCCCCGTCGTCGGAATGGGAGCCTCGGTAAATAAAAAATATCATAACCATAGAAACAAAAGAGAAAATAGGCTTAGGCCTCATCTCATTTTGTAGCATATCACCCTCTTTGTGTAAAAGAGCCCAAACTTTTGCCAGGACCAATCAGTACAGCCTCACCCGTTGGAACCTTCCTGAGAGAGCTCAGAGCCTCAGATTTTTCTACCGCACGTTGTGCTAGGGAGTCTCCACTGAGCTCTGCTCAGTTTTTCTCAACTTGTCTTTCAGATATTTACATTTTAACATCTATAGTGACATTATGTCAGAAAAGGAAAAGAAAGCCTTATTCAGGCCCTGTGCTTCTTGTGGAAAGAAGAGACTTTTCATTGAGGATAAGCATGAGAGTTGTATTTACTGCTTATACCCTGAACACAAGGCCACAGACTGCAAGATTTGTCGGACTCTATCTACTAAGACTTTGCGGGACAGAGAGGGTCGACTGCTGACATGGCTGCAAAAGCTGAAGACCAGGAATGAGGTTCTCTCTTCAGATGAGGAAGATTTGATTTCTGGCACTTCCTCCAGGAGATCAAAGAAGAGGGGTAGGTCATCTCACTCCATCTCTGCAGAACCCCCTGTCAAAGCCCCTCACGGGATCTCTGAAAGGTCTGAGGAGGCTGGTCCCATGAAATCTCCTCACGAAAGTGAAAAGGAGAGGCAGGGACAGGCTGCTGGTGTGGACACAGCCTCTAGGGACAAAAAGGAGGTTTCTATATCTTCACCTCCGTCCCAGAAGGAAGAGCCTGCTAAGAAACACTCTGCAGGAACTCCACAGATGGCTCCTGTGAAGAAACAGCGTCCGTCGACGGTGGTTAAAGCAGGTACGTCGACGACGATTTCCACTGTAAAAACTGTTTCCTTGGTTTCGTCGACGGGACCGTCGACGATGTCTGCTCCTGTTTCATCGTCTACGATAGCTTCATTCTCGTCGTCAACGACGGTTTCCGTGAAGCTCCTGTCGACGGCAGTTTCGTCGACGAAGACCACGATGACGATGACAACGACGGCGACGTCGTCGTCGATGCTGATGACGACGAGCTCGTCGACGAGACCATCGACAGTTGTCCCGTTGACGATGAAGACAGCTCTGTCGACGAGCTTGCCGTCGACGAAGAAAAAGGCTCCGTCGACGACGATTCAAGCATCGTCGACGACCTTATTGACGACGACGATTCACACTCCGTCGACGAAGACTACTGTGCCGTCGACGATTTCATCGTCGATTTCGTCGACGCTTGGGATTCCTTCGACGACGACTCCGTCGACGGGACCGTCGACGGGTCAAATTTCTGGTTTTTCAATACAGAGGTTGAAAATTACACCTGAGATGACATCACCTAGGCGGGTTACGCCTTTACCACCATCTATGCTGCTAGATGAGTCGGAGGAGGAGGATGAGGTTGAGCAGTATGGGGATGCCTACAGTCCCTCAGATCTGCATGTAAAGCAGCAAGAGACTAATACTGAGGATTATTATGAACAAGATGAGCAGGAGGAACAACAATATGTTCAGCAGGAAGTACGTCCTCGCACTTTGAGACAGGACATGATAGCTATGCCAGTTGCTCTGGTTACGGACTTGCAGATGATGTTGCAGGACTACAGAGCTCGATTTCCATCACACCCTGACGTTCAACCAGTGCATCCATCTACATCAGTGGTTCCGCGAGGGCCGTCAGTGGACTTGCCACCTCCCCCTAAAAATATACCACGTACCTCACCAGTGGTGGTACCAGTAGTGGTTCCTCAGACTTCGTATCCGGAACCTACCAATGAAGATACACAGGATGTTGATACAGATGAAGAGGATGAGGTGCACGTGGTCCCACTAACTGATCCAGGGGATCCGGATGTGGATCTTGATGATACTGGAATGCAAGATCCGGATGCTACAGGGCGGGACACGAACGTGTCGCCTCCGGCAGATATTGGGGGGTTCCATAATCTTATGGAGCGTGCATCCAAAAGATTTGGTCTGCCTCTCACAGTGGAACAGTCGGACTGTTTTCTATATGATTTTAAGGCACAATACAAAAAGTCCGTCAGGTCGATTACCATCATTGAGCATGTGTGGGATGAGGGAATCAAGATTATGCAGAACCCGGCCACTGTCATCCCCGTTCTTCCCCGGCTGGAGAAGAAATACAAGGCCCCTGAGGGCAGTCCTGCATGTCTTCTTGGACAACCAAAGCCTGACTCTGTGATATCTCAGGCCGCACAGCGCAAGTCCAAGAATCCTTCAACACCTTTGACTACGCCTCCGGATAAGGATGGCAGTCGGCTGGACAATGTAGGGAAGAGATTTTCCACCATGGCCAGTTTGTTGGTTCGGGCAGCAAATTCATTAGCCATTCTAGGCAGGTACGACCGCCAAATGTGGTGCGACATGGAGCCGTTTATTGATCTACTACCAGACTCTAATCAGGAGGAGGCCAAGCAAGTCCTCATGGAAGGAGAGAGATGTTCCTCTGAGATCATTGACTGTGCTATGGACATAGCCTCTACCGCTTTCAGGGCTTTGGCAGGGTCAGCGGTCTTGCGCCGTCAAGGCTGGTTAAGGGCAACCTGGTTCCGTCAGGAGGTCCAAAATAAGATCCTGGACCTTCTATTTGACGGGGAAATGCTTTTTGGCAAGCATGTCGATGAGGCCCTGCAGAGCATCAAGAAGGACACGGACACAGCAAAGTCCTTGGGATCCTTAAATTATCGGAAGGTTCCATTCAGAGGAGCTCGTGGAAAAGGGTTCACTTCTTACAGAGGCAACCAGCGTCAGTATTCAACGCAGTCAGGACAATCATACAATGCTCAGTACTCGAACCAACGCCAAGGTCAATCGGCGTCTTTCTCTCGTCAGTCCCAGAGAGGACGTCAGCATCGTCAGGGACGAGGCAATGCCAAGAGGCAATAGCGGCCTCCTGGCTCTGACTACTGTTCCTCCCCTACCAAAGACACCGGTTGGGGGCAGGATTTCCTATTGTCTGGACAGCTGGGTCCTTATAACATCGGACCGGTGGGTTTTGAATATTGTTCAGAGTGGCCATACGTTGAAATTCCAAGATCTTCCTCCAACGAGAGCTCCGGACGCCCGTCCCTCAAAACATCTCCGACTGTTACATCTCGAAGCCCACCAACTATTCATCAAGGGGGCAATAGACCCGGTGCCTCTTTCACAGAGGGGCATGGGTTTCTATTCCAGGTTCTTCCTGGTTCGGAAGACGGCAGATACGTGGCGTCCTATACTAGACCTAAGGGAGCTCAACACCTATCTCATCAAGCTCTCCTTCAGGATGGTCACTCTCCAGGATATTCTTCGTCTACTGAATCCGGGCGATTTTTTGGCGTCCCTGGATTTAGAGGATGCGTACTTCCACGTTCCAATCCACCCAGCTCACAGACAATATCTACGCTTCACAGTAGGCAAGGGCCATTTCCAGTTCAAAGTGCTTCCGTTTGGCCTTCGGTCTGCACCTCGGATATTCACGAAGATGCTGGCACCAGTCGCTGCTTTTCTCAGAAAGCAATCCCTAGAAGTGTTCCCATACTTGGACGACTGGCTCGTCAAGGCTCCATCGCTCAAGGCAACTTCTCAAGCCATTTCAACTTGCATTCAGTTGTTCGCTCACTTGGGTCTTCAGCTCAACAGGTCCAAGTCGGTGCTGATACCCTCCAGGTCGCAAAGGTTCCTTGGAGCTATTCTGGACACGACACTATGCACCGCTCGTCCGTCGGAGGAGCGTCAACGCAAGCTGATCACCTTCGCTCGTCAAGTGCTGCAGAGGAAATATTTGTCGGTTCGCCTGTACAAGTCCTTACTCGGATCGATATCATCCTGCATACCATTAATACCGCATTGCAGGCTTCATATGCGTCCTCTGCAGGAGGAGTTAGACAAACAATGGCGCCAGGCAGAAGGGTCATTCAACGACAAGGTGTGGGTAACACCAGGTATGCGCAAGGCCTGCGAGTGGTGGCTGGTAAAGGAGAACATCGCAGTAGGATTAACATTCCGGACTCCACCGTCTCCTATGATGGTGACCACAGATGCCTCCTTAGAAGGCTGGGGAGCGGTACTCCAGGAGCTTCAAATCAGCGGTCACTGGAGTCCAGCACAGAGCCTAAACCACATCAACCTCTTGGAGTCGATGGCCATTCGCTTAGCCTTGCTGGCGTTCCTTCCCAGAATTCAGAATCGTGCAGTGCTGGTCCGGACGGACAATACGACGGCCATGCACTACATCAACAAGCAAGGGGGAACAAGATCGCGAACTCTGTCCAAGGAAGCTCAGACGATCTGGGATTTTGCAATTTCTCACAAGATCAACCTACAAGCCGAGCACCTAGCAGGATGCCTCAACATCACGGCGGAAGCTCTGAGTCGTCAGACGGAAGTGACTCACAAGTGGGAATTAGACCAAGCCACGCTGGAGGGAGTGTTCGAGGTATGGGGTACTCCGACCATAGACCTCTTTGCGTCCCCAGAGAACGCCAAATGTCGGTTTTACGCAAGCAAGGTTCCCCATCGAGGATCTCTGGGGAATGCCCTTTCGATTGCTTGGTTCGGCGCATTTTGCTACGCTTTTCCTCCCATTCCCCTCACTCCTCGAGTTCTCAGGAAGGTCAAGGCGGAACCGTGCAAGATGATTCTCATTGCTCCAGCATGGGCCCGGCAGTTCTGGTTCACGGAACTCCTGCTTCTCTCCCAGGATCGCCCAATTCGCTTGCCGCTGATTCCATCTCTGTTGTCGCGGGATCAGGGACAGGTGCTCCATCCGGATCCGATGTCACTACACTTGACAGCGTGGCTCCTGAATACAGAGAATTCCGTCATCTGAATCTCTCCAGGGAGTGCAGGGATGTTTTGTCTCAGGCACGGGCGCCAAGCACTAACTAATAAGACATACAGGGCAAAATGGAAGAGGTTTTGTCTGTGGTGCCAGAGGAATAAACTCCATCCTTATAAATCCCTGCCACATCAGGTTTTACCTTACATCCTGTCGCTGGCTAAATCAGGTCTGGCGCACTCTTCTGTCAAGGTACATCTGGCTGCCATATCGCGTTTTCGACGAAAGGCATCGGGGCCATCTCTATGGTCCGCGAGGATTGTAAAACAGTTCCTTAAAGGGTTGTTTCGGATGTATCCTCCGGTCCGAGCACCTCCACCGATCTGGCAACTCAACCTAGTACTGGCTCAGCTCATGAAAGCTCCCTTTGAGCCAATTCACAGGGCGGACTTGAAGTTCCTCTCTTGGAAGCTAGCCCTCCTCTTAGCGTTGACATCGGCTAGGAGGGTTAGTGAACTCCAGGCTCTGTCCATAGTGGAGCCATTTCTTCAGTTCAAAAAGGATGTGCTAATATTGAGAACTAACCCAAAATTCATCCCGAAGGTGCCTTCGGATTTTCATCTGAATGAACCCTTGATTTTGAATTCCTTTTTTCCACGTCCTTCTACCCAGGCGGAACGAACATTGCATTCTTTGGATGTCCAGAGATGTCTGAAATTCTATCTCGAGCGCACACAATCTTTCAGGAAGTCTACACAGTTATTTGTTTCCTACAGTGCACCACGGAAGGGATTGCCTCTCGCTAAGAGTGGCATTTCCCGCTGGATCTCCAGTGCAATTCAATTCTGTCATCAGGCTGCGGGCAAACCTTTGGACAGAAGGTCCCGTGCTCATTCTACAAGAGCGATGGCGTCTTCAGTGGCTCTTTTTGCTGGAGTTGCTATCAAAGACATTTGCAGGGCAGCAACGTGGAGCAGTGTACACACCTTCACAAAACACTACTGCTTGGAGTCGGTGGGACGAGATGACGCTGCTGTTGGTCAAGCAGTCCTCAGGAATCTTTTTCATTGAGAGGTGAGCTTTCCCTACAATCCCTCCATCCTGGTAAGCACATTTGGTTCAGTGATGATTGTTTTTTCTTGATTACCATGTACTAGTTTTTACTGTAAATTGAGATGGTTATGTAAGGCTAAGTGTCTACCAAAATGTGCTTTTGTGATTTACTGCTAGCTATTCTGATACAAAGCATGAGAATCTATGAAAGTTCCAATACTGGGGTAAGAAAACCAGTTACTTACCTGTAACTTTGGTTCCCCAGTATTGGTAACTTTCATAGATTCTCATGCGCCCACCCACCTCCCCTGGGAAAGCTCTGCCTGTTTACTGAGGTAGTGGCTGTTTGCACAACGGCTACGAAAATCTGAGGCTCTGAGCTCTCTCAGGAAGGTTCCAAAGGGTGAGGCTGTGCTGATTGGTCCTGGCAAAAGTTTGGGCTCTTTTACACAAAGAGGGTGATATGCTACAAAATGAGATGAGGCCTAAGCCTATTTTCTCTTTTGTTTCTATGGTTATGATATTTTTTATTTACCGAGGCTCCCATTCCGACGACGGGGAATGACACAAAGCATGAGAATCTATGAAAGTTACCAATACTGGGGAACCAAAGTTACAGGTAAGTAACTTGTTTTCTTCTCACATCCGCTCCTAACATAGAATTTACCTTTTATTGCTGCTTAATTTAGTCAGCCGTGCCACATAATTTGTTCCTCCACGCCACATAATTCCATTAGCCAGACTGTGGGTGATAAGTGCATCTAAAAATAATGAAACACCTTAAATGAAAAATAAATGCAAGATAAACTATTCTGTGGGAAAGGCATAGTTCTGGTAGTCAAGCTTGGTTGTTTAAAATGATTACTTCAGATATCTGTGTGGGTAACAGGTTGGTGCCCTGGAGACTTGTAACTAATGTGTCTATAGACCTACGAGATACCAGCCTGGGTGAGAAAGCATTGTGAATCATTAGGCCTGTTTAAAAAATGCATTACTCACAGTGTATGGTAGGCTGTACAAAGTATAAGATGGGCTGGCACAAAATGAGCTAAAAGACTTGGGGGGGTTAAATATACTCAATTCACAAAGGTCTTGCAAACCCAGTGCAAAGTGTTGTGTGTGATTTGCTTTACAACACAATTTCTGATTTGCATTGGTAAGTAGCCTAACATAATGCAAAGAAGAGCTGCATGTTACTTTGCAGCATGGAGATGTCCCTTAGATTGTACATGAGCACTACCATACAGCCACTCATGGTTTTTGGTGTGAAGCCCTAGCTACTGAAAAAAATAGACCGGAGTTTGTGCTGAAAATGTACGCCTCCTTGAGCCAAGCATAAAGTTTGAGAAAAGTTTTCTTCTCTCAAATTTTCAAACTTTGAATGCCTATTCTACACAAAGTGATAAAAGTGTTAAACTATATAATTCCACTACAAAACCTATGCTTGACATCACAAGTCCGCCCCTGCATTTTGCAGAATGTAATTAAAAATAAAGCATATGTGGAAATGTGCTGACATACCTGCTTTTCTGATTATATATGTTTATTGGAGCCTGTGGCTGGCAGACCTCGCGCACTTTGGGCCAGATGTATGAAGACAACCTTATGTAATTCCTTAGCAATTAGGAAATCAGAAAACGGCATGTATGAAAGTGTTTAACACTTTCTGCGATTCCAAGTGGGTTGCAAATTACGTACCTCATCAATACTAATGAGGCAGGTCGCAATTTGCGACCCATTAGGAATCACAAAAGTCACAGGGATGGTGGCCTGCTGAGATCAGCAGACCACCATGTCTGTGATTGCTTTTAAATAAAGCAATCTTTTTTTTTTTTTGTATAGCAGCTCGTCTTTCTTAAAGGAAAATTGGATGCTTTACAAAATAAACTTTTCCTTTCATTTTTTAAGAGCAGGCAGTGGTTCGTGGGACCACTTACTGCTCTTAAAAAATACTTTTACAAACATTCACATAGGGGAAGGGGTCCCGTTTGAGAATGGTTTCCCACCAACTTGAAGTTGGTGGTAAAATGTGAATGTTATGCAACCGCGTTCTTACGGTCTCAAAACGTTCATACATACCACTGTGATTCGGTATTTGGAAGTGATGCCCAAAATACGCCACTTCCAAATACTGAATCGCAAAATAGGGTTTGATAGAATGAAAAAGCCTTTTTTGCGTAAGCAAACGGGCCTATTATGCAGATCGGCTAGTTTGTGAAAGCAAAATTGTTTGCCCTTTGTATAGAGTCAATGGAAAGTCCCCAAGGCTGTCCCCGCCCCAGAAATTTAGTGTCTCCTACGCACCTACAGGAGTTGCCCTGGCCATGACCCCGCCTCAAAAGTGCTGAGATGTTTTGGAAGAGGTACCTAGTTCAAACATACTTTTGTGCCCAATACCTCTCCCCCTTTCTGATTAAAAATTCCTGTCTTCTGCAGATTTTTTATTCAACTCATCGAGTTGCTGGCCAATAAGTTTAGCTCTAAAGAACGCAAGATGTATGGTATGAGAAGATTTTTACTGTCCCATGTCAGCTTTCCATGACCTCATCTAAAGGTGCCTTCTTCCTGCAATTACATCCCCAGAAGAAGCTGCAGCAGCCCGAAAGGGTTACAGCTGCCAAACATCTCACTTAATGCTCCATGATGCACAGAGTCTCAGACAAATCATTACCTTGCTGAATTTGAGCTGTAAGTCTTTCAAGAGTGATTGAATAGCATAACTAATACATACTAGTTTTGGTCCCAAAGTTCGCACCTGCCTAAGATCTTTTTATGGTTTTCTACACTTTCTGATCTATTGAATCTGCTGGTGAGGCATCCCCTGATAGTAGCATGCCCTGGGGGAATAAACCTGCTATCAGGAAATCCACCGTAACAATAGTTGGAAATTCCTCAGTAAATCTATCAATTGGATAGCGTTTTTTCAGAAACCTGGGAAATTATTGCTTCCCTACATTTTTCAACTCAGTAATTTCCTAATTGAAATATGCAAAGGCAGGGAATCTGGTCATTAATAGTGGTATTGACTAAACAATTCCTCTTTCTAGAGCTCCTCTAATGTAGCTGACAGTCCATATTTTCTCTTACATGTTGTATCCCCTCCGAAAGTTCTGGTCCCTTCACAAAAGGCCAGTGGAACTCCTTTCTCCTCCTCATCCTCTTCATCATCTGGTACCAAAAGGACTGTTTTAGGAACCTTAGGAAATGGAGGAGGCAAAAGATTCTCTTTTGCAACAAAAGCTTCCTGAACAGTTGATTGAATCATTGTTTGAATAGATTCCATTGTAATCCTCTCTGAAGAGGCAGGCTGAACCTTTTCAATGTCAGATTCAGCATGCCCACTTCTCTTTTGCTTTTCTGGACTTCATTATACTGTTTAGCCACCACAATGTCAATAAAGCAAAGGGTACGTAGAAGTACACGAAGATTTGGCAGCATGGTAGGCTCATTTTAACATATTTAGACCAGTTTGATGCAGAGATAATTTCTGTTGGAAAAGTGACCTCGGCAGAGTTCTCAAGTGGAGTAACTCCGGAATAACACTCTGTCTGTCGCAGCTCCAAATGTCTCAAGAGTGTGATCTTTATTGAATGCGTAGAAGTATTTTTAAGATTATCAGTGTTGTTTAGTTACTTAATTGTAACAGCTGTTATGGAAAGTTGTAAAAATCAATAAACAGAAATTAAAAAATAAAACAAAGTGTAGCATGAAAGGAGAATAAATGACTCCTACAGCAGGTCTTGCTTGCCAGAGTGCCGAGTCCAAACTAATACAGCAGGTTGTCTGGACACATGCTCAGTCATCCGGCTCCACAATGGTCATCCTTCAAAGACATGCTGGGTAAGATATTAGAAAAGCTCGCTTAGCAAAGCTTTTCAATATTTGTAAAGTAAATAATTAAGCAATACACTTACCGATCAGGCCCGGGTCCAGGATTCTGGATCTAGGAGGGCTAAGAAGAAGCCTGGATGGGCCATGAAGATATATGGGAGAAGAGGGTAACAAACTTGATTTTTGAAGATGTGTTTAGACTTTGACACCATTCATCTGTTCAATATGATTATGTATATGAAGTGACAATAACATATGTTTTGTAATGTTGGCTCTAGTGGATACAACCTATGACTGTGCCCACTGCACTTTTTTCTGCCCAATATATGCCGGTGAGACCATGGCTGGCCTGAGGGGAGGGAGAGAATCGGGCTGCTGCTCAGCGGTCTCCTCGCCCTCCACCACCAACTGAATACAAGCGTGGGGCTGATCTGTTCTGAGGCCTGGCCTTGCCTGTTTTTGGCCTGGATCTGGAATGGGGGACCAACATCTACAAACGTCCCCTTCCCCTACGCATGCTCGCCAACAATTGGGATTGGCCCCATAACCAGTGTGAGCCTGCATCCTCTGCTTCCCTAGCCTGCATTTCCAACTCTGTAGCTCCCACTAGCTTTTGAGAGCTTCAGATGCCTCACATTGATCTTGTGGCCCTATAACACTGCCTTGCTGAAGATAACATGCTGAGACTTGTATTGAGAACTTTTACTTGCTTTTGAGAGCTTCAGATGCCGCACATTGATACTGTGGCCTTATAACACTGCCTTGCTGAAGATAACCGGCTGAGACTCGTATTGAGACCTCCAATTGGCATGGGGGTCTTGGAATCTTGCTTGTGAGGCTGGGCGCAACTCCCATCTGCAGCCCCTCTGCTCCCAGGACCGGTGCCTAGTCCTTGAGGTGCTGTGCCAGAAATGGACCCTTCCTCTCCCCTGCACCCTGGTCCAACTGGAGACACAACATCGATACCCATCTCACAGGCCTACATGGACCGTTTCCTACAAGAAATCCGCACTGAAATTGGCTTCCTCAAAACCGACTTTAAATCCTGCTTGACAGATCTCCGCCATGAGGTCACGGACATAGGAGAAAGGGTGGGCGATCTGGAATGCCAGGTCGATGCCCGCCTGAGGATTAGGAAATGCTATGGCGGAAAGTGGGAATACTGAAGGAACAGCATATCGAGCTCTAAATGAAATAGGAGGGCCATGAAAATCACAGCCGGCGGAATAATAACTGTATAAGGGGGGTGCCGAGAGGAGAGGAGGGTGGTGACATATTGGCCTACACTGCTGAAGTCCTCCATGTCATTTGTGGGGATGATGACGCATTAGATAGAGCCCACCACGTGGCCTCTCCCCAGGGACGATCAGAATCTGTCCCAGATCTCCTGGCACGGGTCCACTTTTTTGTTGAAATGAGGCTATCTTATAGGCTGCGAGGAACAGGGCGGATCTTACCTTCCGTGGCCATGTGATTCAGCTATTTCAGGATCTCTCCACTGTTACCCTCTGTCGTCGCAGAGACTTCCAGCTCGTCACGGACAAATTGTGAGAGCTTAACATTCGTTACCAGTGGGGCCACCCATTTGCGATCATGTTAATTTTGGAGGGCAAAAGACAAGCCATCCCGTCCTGTCGGAAGCTAAACAACTTCTCAAGCTTAAAACAAATCCACCTGGAGGCGCTGCGTCACCCCCACAGACACCTACCAGAGAATCCTTGCACCCCATCTGGTCGTTAGTGCGGCCATGACGCATTGATAAAAACTATAAGACCACAGCCTCCCAGGAAACAAAAAAGGACATTATTCAACACCATAACGAGATGGATAAGCAATCCTCTCCAATTACGTCAGACACAGGCTCATTTGAGTAGTATCTTATAGGACTTGCCTCTCTGAAGTACGCCAGTCTTGTGGATGGATTCTTCACCTTCCGGGGCTGTGTGGCCACACAAGACTCATCTGAGCCCCCACTTGCTGGCTTAAGCGTGCAGCAACTATATTGCAATAGACCACTCTACTGTCTGAAACCTTACATCCTCCCACCAGGAACCTTCTTGACCTTGAGGGTCCAGAAACATTAAGCTGACGCACATGGATTTTCTTTAACGACTCTTGTTAGCAATCTTGCTGGCTGCGTGGATCCGGGAGCTGCAGAGGACACCACTGCTATGCTGCCATACCTGCTTGGCAAATGAATGTGCCCACTGCTGTTTAATGATCCCATGCCATCGATGGTCGTCCCCCCCCCCCTATTGATTCACACCCTTGGAGAGTTACATCTCCATTGTGCCTGGCTAATTACTTGGATGGCTGCGACAGGACTTGAATAGAGTTGTTAGGCCCTGTTGGCCTCATGGTGTTTGTGCTTATTCTTTATTTTATTTCAGCTTGACTACATTGTTAGGGGGCATGTCTTGTTTTCCCTGTGCATTCCCCACAAATCTTTAATTCCTACATACACCTTGCTCCCTTTCAGTTACTTGAGCTGTTAATATGGCTTCTCCCCTGACTATGCCCTGGTCTAAGACCTGCACGCAGGCAGATGATCTTGCTCTGATGAGTTATTTGTTTACTAATGACAACTACACAACATACCAAATTAATCTTACCTAATGTGAAGGGACTTTATTCTCCTAATTTGAGGGCAAACATGGCGATACCTTCTTCTACAGGACCCTGATGTTGTCTTCCTTCTGGAGACTCACCTCCTGCAGGAGGATGCTCCTTGTATGTTTCCCCCAAAATACCCACACCGCTTCATCACACGTCTCTACTAAGACAGCGGGAGTGACCATCATGTGCAAGGCGGGTTTCTGCACTCAGATACTGAAGACAGTACGTGATGTCAATGGTTACTTTGTTAAAGTTACTATGAAACATGGTTCTCGCCTATTCACACTTTTAAATGTTTACTTCCCTAATCAGGCACAAGACCTCTTCTTTCAGGACTTATTGCAGGAACAGCTACTGACTACGAGTGGTGACATAATTATGGGTGGGGACTTAAATGTGTTTTCGGACCCCCAACTTGACCGCACCGCCACCTCATTCTAGGGCACTGGGGCAATGTCATCCGCACTCAAAAGAAAACTTACTGACTTGGGTTTGATAGATGCTTTGAGATATAGGTACCCTGACACCCGTGATTTATTTGTTCTACTCACATGTCCACATATCCTATTCCAGAATAGTTTACCTCTTCAACACTCACCCTCTGCTCCAATAGCCGGAATCTGCCTCCATCTTGGACATTTCCATATCTGATCACGCTCACATTGAGGCTGTGTGAGACTGGGGTGGGAACTTGCAACAGGGCCAGCTGTGCTGACTATTTCCTCCACACCTTCTTAGGGACCTGCTAGACGTTTCAGAAATCCAAAAAGGGATCACAGATTATTTTGAATTCAATGATCGTCTGGAAACTACGGGCCAAAGTCTCTGGGATGGCTTTAAGTCCACTATCAGGGGTGTCAGTTCCTCTATTGCAAAAGCCCGCACGAGGGAATCCTCTGACTCAGGTCTCATACCAACAATGGTGGCGGTGTAGATTGCCCTCTTCCCTAAACCTAGCAAGGATCTCTCTTTATGTGCCTCCTATCGCCCATTGCACTTTTAAACACACATGCCAAGAGCCACACAAAGATCTTGGCGAATCGCCTAGGACCCTATCTCCCTAGTCTAATTGAACCTGACCACGTTGGCTTCATCTATAACCGACAGGGGGCACATGACATCCGTCGGGTTGCTCATCTGGTGGAAAAGACACACCGCAGTAATATCCCCGCTTGTCTTCTCACGCTTGATGCGGAGAAGGCTTTTGATCGGCTTAGTTGGCTGTTTCTCAGAGCGGTCCTTGGGCCAAGTAAGCTATCCCGAATCATGACTTCCTGTGCAGCTCCCAGTGCTACCATTCGGGTCAATGGTCAACACACAACAATTTCTCTAAAAGCAAGGCACTCATGCTTTTGGTGAGTATGCTCATAAATTGAGCATTTTCACAGACAACCTATTGCTCACACTTAGCCGGCCAGCGACATTTCTCCCTGCAGTGGTTCATGCCTTGATTGATTTTCTGGCTTTAAGGTTAATATGTCCTAATCCCATGCCTTAAATCTCACGATCCCTTAACTGGACTTTCCCACCTTATAGACTCTTGCACCCTTTCAATGGGCTCTGCATACCCTCCACTATCTGGGTCTCAACTTGACCACCACCTTATCGACTTAGACTAATGCCAATTGCACATCTTGCCGCAAATCTGTCCTAGATGATCTCTGGCGGTGCTGGCGGTCCCTGCATGTATTCTGGCTAGGGCAACTTGAAACTGTCAAGATGTCTACTCTTCCTAACATCCTGTGATCCTCTACCTATTTCAAACGCTGCCAAACTCTATCCCACAGGAGGACATCAAACAACTTCAACAAGATATTGGTGCCTTCATCCGGGTGAGGGAAACAGCCCAGATTCTCAAATTCTATCCTTATGCTCCCTAGGGACCATGGGGTTAATACTATTGGGCATTTCACCTCCGTTTCAAATCTGAATGGGTGGCACGGGAGGGGGAGAAAAACTGGTACAATATGAATCGGGCTGTTGCCTGCAGACCCCTTTTAGACCTTGCTTGGCTCCCTAAGCATGCACAACCGCTGTGTGCTTTTATCGCGATCTCCACCAGGACTGTCCTTGAGATTTGGGATAACATTGTACTTAAATACGGTTACACTGCATTTCCCTCCCCAAACACTCCCCTGTTCCGAAACCCAGACTCCACTCCAGCCCTGGAACATCACTCATTCCCTAGCTGGGAGAAGGGAGATTGCCAGACCGTGCGCAATTTGTTCACAGGAACTTCTATTAAAAAATTCAGAAAATGCCAAGAGGAATTCCAAATTCCGGAAACAGCTAGAATACAAAATTGTCAGCGGCCTCACTGGGCAGTACACTCCATGAATATTCAAGAGGCGACGTGACAATTTTCTCCTTTTGAAACAATGTATAATGGCACAAGAGGTTTAATATTCCATACCTACCAGGTCCTTCAACACTCTGGCCCAGTGCATTTGCACACATATCAATCACAATTACAAGCTGGTACCACTGAGGCCATATCCCAGAAGCAATGGGAGATGCTATCGCGAGATATCCCCAGGATTTATCGCAGTATACCACAATGCGAGTCAGCGTATAAACTGATGTCTCAATGGTATTATACACCAACACGCCTTTGCACCATTTATCACATCACATCTAATCTTTGCAGATACTGTAACTCGCCCCTGGTGATTTTCAAAATATATTTGGTGGTCATGCACTGTAATTTCTATTTACTGTAATGAAATCCTAGGCCACATGAAGGGCGTGCTGGGCTTCCCCCTCCCTGCCTCCTATCTCACAGTGATCTTGGGCATACGCCCCATGGAACTAGA
This sequence comes from Triturus cristatus, assembly GCF_964204655.1. Taxonomy (NCBI): domain Eukaryota; kingdom Metazoa; phylum Chordata; class Amphibia; order Caudata; family Salamandridae; genus Triturus; species Triturus cristatus. Next base: position 77,597,559 of record NC_140586.1, on the reverse strand, counting down.
GACTATGACAAATGCGGACTGGCGTCTGGCGGGCCATATACTGGGGACTGCGAGGCAACTAATAGCTCTCCCTTGGAAGCAACCCTCTTCTACTCCTGTGGCTTTATGGTTTACACACCTTTGGATCGTTATGGCCATGGAGCTTTTACCACATATAATTGCACATTCTAAAACTAAATGTACTTGCATCTGGCAGCCTTTAATTGACTATTTAACACGCCTGGAATATACCTGCTTCAATCCTCCCATACTCAAAGGGATTCAGGGCCCCCCAACAACTAACAATATTCTACAAATACCTACCTTTTCATGTGGACCGGAGACCTCCCTCATAATAGGTTCTAATACATTCTGCCTTCTCTACTTTTTGTACTTTATTTTCTAAGTTATAATATTTTGTAATAATCACAGGTTCATGCAAAGTTTACAGACTTGTTTGTCCTTCCCGCTGTCATTCTGTTATGAATGAGAAATGTATTGTTCTACTTCTCTTCTTACTATAGTGAACTATTCTCTGCTATTTTCTTGGCTCCAATGGGATGGATGTTATTATGCATGAACAGTCATATGCTTGAACCACTATGTTGATTTGTGAAAACATTTTAAATAATAAGATTTAAAATTCAAAAAAATGCAAGAGATGCATGGCCTGCCATCATGGCTGCGCGGATGTGTTCTGGCTAAGCTCTGTACCTCGCTCTGCCATACTTAGCTGTTTGACACACCAAAGATCTGCCTTGCCGTCCAAAATATAGGCATGGGCTTGTAACAAGTTGAAGACACCAGGAACCGTGAGACGACCGGCAGACGAAGCGGCGCTGCTGAAGATTCCCAGACCGAGGTGCAGCTGCGTCGGAGCGGGCAAGATGGCAGCCGCGCACCTTGAGGGGTGAGCTGCCCGGAAGATATGAGGCAATCTGGAAGCTGCCAGGCTCCTGTGTAGAGATCCGCGGCACCAGCCTGACCCTGCTAAGCGCTGGGGAGCTGACGCGGGAGTACTGGTGACCGCAAGCCGGGCAGCTGTGCAGAGGGCCCCCGACAAAAGGAGATAGCAGTGGAGTCCCACGCTGCACAGGTGGGATTATCTATGTAACCAGGTGGTGAGGGGGGTACCCCCAGGTAGCCCCCCTGGCAGCCCTTTGGTCAGGCGCTGCGGTTGTATAGTCGGGGGACTCCACCGGAGCTCACATGCTGCTGCCTGACCCTAAGATGGCGCCCGGCGGGCCCGTAGCAATTTGCGCTGCCCGGTTAGCCAATTGAGGTGGCACAAGCAGCGTTTGTTGAACGGGGAGGGGGGCAACGACAGTGTGATAGTGAATCAAAGGGGCCCGAACACACGACTGAAGCGACCACTTTTGGTGGACACTTGGGGCACCACGATGGATATGTTATGGACATGATGTAAAGGTCTTGCTGAAGAGGTCCACCTTGATGCCCTGACACCAGGCTGGAGATAAACTGTGGTCCTCTGCTCCCAGTCTGGACACCCTAGCTCTGCACCTGCACTGCCCAAGAGCGGCGTCGTGCTCGTTAAGGAACTCGTCCTGCGAAAAGCCAGAGGCAGAGACTCTATCACCTTCTTGGAGGTGATGTGCTCGCTGTTCCAAGATGTGGCCCAAGTCACGTTGGCATTATCTTCCAGTTTGGCAACGAGCAATGTCACTTCTCCGAATTAGAGGGATCGACAGCCCTGATCGGCCTATTAGTGCCCACTTCACAGCAGACCACGACTTCTAATGGGAAGCACCTTGATCAACCCTGGAGCAGTGCCCACTGAGACCCTGGCAAACGACCATGAAAAGTGGCAAAACATTGAAACACTAAAAAAACGTTGATCCTCCAAAGAAGAACCTTCTGGCCGGATGACTTATACCTGCGGGCCACGGGGTTAGATGGGAAGGTATCATTAGAGGGGTATCTTATTTGCAGATAAGGACTCTCACCGGGGATTCTGAGGTCGGGGGTAGGGTGTGCCAGGATTTCCAGTTTTTTTGTCCCGGGGTCTCGGCCCACTTCAGGCTGCATGAAGACACTCAAATGATGCCCGGTGTCTGGTGATTCATACATGCGGGGCGGCAGGCGCGGTCCTGGGCACACCCCTGGAGTCATCAAAATGGGGACTCCTTTCCAATTTGGAACTTAAGCAGTTGTTAGTTTTGCTCTTTTTTCTTTTCTTTGTTTTTTCGGTGGTGTGTATGATATGTTTACACAGCTACGGTGGGGGAGGGCGATGGCTGGTTGACAGCAGATAGGGAGACCCTATCATTTGGTCTAATATTTAACTGTATGTCCTGGAATGTCAGGGGGCTTGAGTCCCCAACAAAAGACAACGTCTGTGGAAATGTTTGAGGTACCATGGTGTGGGGGTGGTGACTCTTCAGGAAACCCACTTGAAGAAAGGTGATGCCTTTCGACTTTGGCACAAGTCTTACCTGCTGATCTTTCGCTCCTCTGCTGCCACTAAACAAAATGGGGTCGCACTCATGGAAATAAGGATCAACTGGCCCACGCCTCGCTCTAAACTTAAGAGATGGTACTTCCCCAACATGCTTAGTAGAGACCGGCGCCTCCGTGATGAGCTGAGAAAGTCGATCAAGGACTTCTTCACTGATAATGACCTTAAAGACACTTCCCTCTTAAACAACTGGGATGCTTTTAAAGCTTTTTAGCAAAACAAAGAACCCAGTAAATTCAGAAAGGATAGCGATGGATGTACCCTCCACAATCAGAGAAAAACTGTCAGGATGCGGTCCCCGGGTGAGCTCATTCAGAGGCAGAGGGCAGCCGTGACGAAGGTTTGACTACAGGCCCCCTCCCCACCCTATGGGATCATGACGCACAAGTACAGCGTCTAAAGTGAACTCAGGGACGTTATCCTTTGAATAACATCATAAGTAGGTTGTGTGATTTGCATGGCTTGCAACTTGACCTGTTCCTATATAGGAACTTTCTAAGGAGTAGTACTTAGGAACTAGCTGGCACATGCATCAACGAAAAATCCAGTCTGTAAAATACCGAATCGGTAAAAGCAGCCGTTAGCGGGTGTCAAAAACCGAATCCCAATGCATCAACACAAATCGGGATAAAATAAAGAATCGCAAAATAATTAACCGGAAAAATAACGATTGCTAATAACCAACATGCAAAAATAATTATTCGCAAAATACCGAACTCTCAATCACCGAAATCACTATTAGCTCCCGGCAAGTGCCAATGGCTAATAACCAATCGCTACTCAATGCATCAAAAATCGCAAATACCGAAAATCGCTATTTAGCATGAGCAGATTAAGGGGAATCAGAACCTGGAGGTAAAGTTACAAAAAAAAATTAAAAATCCTGGAAAAAAAAGAAACATGTGCCACAGATGGTACCAATCAGTAAGCCCTTAAAATTGGCCCAGGAGACCCTGTTGGCTTGCACAAAATGGCAGCCCTCTACGTGCTTGCAAGGAGGATGCGAATCAATGCAGCAGGACAGCGCAGGAGAAGGGTCCAGGAGAGAGTCTTCAGAGTGCGCATCACATTGCTAGGACAGAATGAGGATGAGGTGTACGACAAGTATCGACTGAATCGTGCCATGATCATGCGCCTTATTGCAGACCTCGAACCACTACTGCAGCACCAGACACATCGGACCAATGCAATTCCTGCGCACGTCCAGGTCCTATGCAGCCTGCACCTACTGGCCTCTGGAAGTTTCCAGGGGGTCATCGCCGTAGCGGGAGGTGTATCGCAGAGCGCACTCTCACGCTTCTTCCACAAATTCATTGATGCCATGCTGATAATGATACACACCCACATCAGCTTCCCCACAACCCCACAGCAGTTGGACCGCAACAAACAGGCATTCTACCAGGTGGCCCATTTCCCCCATGTCATAGGATGCATCGACTGCACGCATGTCCCCATCTGTCCACCCTCTGCCAATGAGTACATATTCCGTAACCGGAAGTCCTACCACTCTATCAACGTGCAGGTTGTGTTCGATGCCAAGCACATCATCACAGACGTGTTGGCACAATTTCCAGGGAGCACACACGACTCCTACATATTCAGACACAGTGGCATCCACAGGCGCCTACTCAACGGAGAATTTGGAGAGGGACTCCTGCTTGGTACGTACACATACCTCTTCCAAACATGAGCACCACACATGTATATACATCACCGTTGCTAAACCTTTGCTTCCATCTTGTAGGTGACAGTGCATACGCCCTGCGGGAATATATACTCACCCCCTACATCAATCCAGCAACACCACAGGAGCAACGATACAACGCGGGGCACATAAGCACCAGGAATGTAATAGAGAGGACCTTTGGGATTCTGAAAAGTCGCTTTAGAATCTTACATAAGACTGGTGGTACCTTGCAATACAAACCTGACACCTGCTGCAGGATTGTAGCTGTATGTGCCATGCTGCACAACATCGCAACCAGAAGGGGGATACCCATAGAGGTGGACAGGAATGACGACTACCGGGATGACCAACCACCCGCACAACACCGACAGGCACACGTCCCTAACACAGCTGAGGGGCAAAGGAGGCGGACATACATCACACAACATCATTTCTGACCCAGGTAAGAATTAGCCATGACGATTTCATTTGTGGTGCTACTGTTTAATGCACAGGAGCACTGAGGTATGTGCAGGCACACATGAAAGAAAATAAGAGCTCCCCAAAACAAGTGTAACAAAACATGTCCGTTGTATTCATAGGTGTGCTAGTGTCAAATAGGAGAGGACCCTGGTTACCCCACCATGGTCATGGATGGCTTTCAGTATGTCTAGTGGCGCCTGCCACGAACGCCCGGCCTCCTTTCAGGTGTCTCCTCCACCTCACCACGGCCTGTCCCTGTGGCTGTGGAGCAGCGCGAACTGCGCCTTCTGGTTCTGGCCTCCGCCACGGAAACACTGCTCACACTTGAGGCAGCCTCACTGCCGTCCTCCCCTCCCAATGCGCTACCACTGAACGTACCGCTCTGCAGGTGTTCCACTGCAGCGGTCACCTGGCCTAGGGCAACATCACCGCAATAGTGTCCCAGGTCCACCTGCAGTGACACCGAGCGGCGTGACAAAACAGCAGTGCTGTTGCACAGCCTAGCGATGGCCTTCGTAGAGGCAGCGGACTGGAGCAAGTTCTGCCGGCGCCTCCTTCTCTCGCTGTCATGCCCTGCTCTCATGGCACGGGTGAGTTCCTGGATGTCCTCCCTCAGGTTCCCATTACCCTCTGCCACCACAGTGGTCATGTCCCTCACTGCCGCTGTCAGGGTACGCATTTCCTTAGCTAGGCGCGCTATGTGACTGCTGATGGTAGCCATGTGTCTCCCCTGCAGGCGCTGGACACGCAGCATCTGTTCCTCGATGCCTCCATTTGGGGAGCTTGCATCTTCGCCTACATTCGGTGTACTGCGCAGAGACCTGCGGCGCAGTGGGACTCGGACACGTGCTGGTGGTGCTGCAGGCGGTGGGACGATTGTTGGACCTCGGCCCGATGGTGTTGCAGGTGTCTGACATGCATCCATCACCTGCATGGGTGGGACTTGTGTCCTGCGTCTCCGCTGTTTTGCTGCAGTTGGCGCAGCAGCAGGTTGTGGTGGTGGTGGTGGTGGTGGTGGTGGTATGGTTGCTGGTGGAGGTGGTGATAGCGTCTCTGCCGGAGTGTCGACGTCAGACTCAGCTGGTGTCTCAGAGATGATTAGCCGGCCGCTGTCATCGGAATCACCAGGAGATGCATCTGTGTGTGAAACAGTGCATGGTTAGTGGGATTGTTACTACTAAGGTGTATTTTCTTACATACATGTCCTGCTATGATTCACTAAATATAAGTCTATGTCTAGCTTCTACTGATGTTGTGAAATATTTTATTTTTTCTACCTGTACATGCACACCAGCCTGACATGACTACAACTCCCATGATGCACTACTGTTATGAGTGAAGAAGTGTGGTGCACTTCTGCATGCACACTGTGATCGTGCTGGGGGGTTGGGAACGGTTGTACGCAATGCTGAGTATGGGCACAGCCATGCACCTTACCTTGGGCACTTGTGGCTGCGCCGGAGGTGTCCATCTGTGTGACTCCCACGACGGCCTCTGGCTCGATGGTCCCTTCTACCAGTTCCTCCAGGGCAGTGTTTGCAGGCACTGTTGATGGTCCCCCTCCTGTTCCAGCTGCCTCCCGGAGCCTTTCAGCGATCCTCTCCTTGGCCCGCTTCCTGAGGTCGTACCACCTTTTTTTTAAATCGTCTATGCTGCGGGGGCGTCACTCCCACCGCAGCCATCTGATGCGCAGCCATATGCGATGCTTTTCTGCCTCAGGCACCTTTAGGGACAGCTTCCCGAACAGCCGGTCGTGTTTGCTGCTCACCCCCTCGATCAGGTGCTCCAGTTCCCGGTCGGAGAACTTGCGCTTTCTCTTCCTCGCAGATTCAGCGCTGGCTGCTGCATCTTTGTCCATCCTGGTTGGGTAGGGTGGTAGTCCAGTCAGTGGTGAATCGCTGGGCTCAGGCTGTCTCCAGTTTCTCCTCCTGTTAGCTCCTCAGGCGAGTGAATGAGGGTGGGGCTGCAGTACTTCCTGGTAGTGATGTCATAAGACAGTTCCCAGGGCGACCCGTTTTTAGCGAAATCGCTATTACCGATTTCGCTAATACCGATTTCGCTAATACCGAAATCGCTATTAGTTAATTCGGTAATACCGATTTCGCTTTTAGCTATTCGGTGTTTGCTATACTCGCTTATGTTGTATGGTAAATATTAGCGATTTTTAAGGAATCGCTAAATTTTACCGAATCTGTTGATGCATTCAGGAATGCGATTCCTTAATACCGATTCCTTATTTATCGCTATTAAGGAATCGCTTTTTGAAATGTTGATGCATGTGCACCTAGGTTTCTTAGGTCCTGATGAAGATCCTTTAGGGGCAAGGCTCAAAATATGGTGACCAGATAAGCAAGTAATAGATTCATTGATATCCATTTCCTTCTTTCTCTTTTCCCCTGATTTTTAATCTTACCAACTAGAGACAGGAATAAAATAATGATGACCTAGCAGTTAGGTATTTTTAAATTTGTATAGCCCCCACACTCCCCTCCCCTCCCACAACTTTGTCTAAATCATAGACAAAAAAACAATAAAGATCTCCCACATATTTCGTCTGTTTGAAGCACGCCTCGACCCGCAGCAGGATCGGGTAGAACCCCAATGATGAAACATGCCACCACGGGGCAACCCTGGTGGCTGAGGGGTCTTTAAGAAAAGCAGAGCTGTTTCTCATTGTGGAGGGTATGTCCATCGCTATCCTTTACGAATTTACTGGGTTCTTTGTTTTGCTAAACTTTTATTATTGAGGAGGGTGAACCCAGGTTCTCCGCTTCCATCCTCTTTATTTTTGATAGAATGCTGTTAAAGCTGTCATGCGGGGCAAATGTATTGCCCTAGCTACCACTTTGTAGGAGCTACAAAACGAGGAGCGTTTTTCTCTAGAGGAGGATCTGCAAGGTACGGAAAGGTTAAATAATGACGCCCCATCCATAAAGACCCACATGAAAGTTACAGCGTTACGAGGGAAACTCTAGACTATTTACACTAATAGGGCAGAAAAGTCCCTCCTACGCCTACTTGCTCGGGGATATGATAGTAGCAACGAAATTTGTGCGCTATTAGCGTGGCTGCTCCGTGCCAAACAGGAAAAGAAGTATTACAGACAGATTGATGATGACCAGGGTACCACACACCATAGCAAAGAAGGGAAAGCGGGAGCCTTTTGTGAATTTTATCAATCTCTTTACACAGCCGACCCCCTAGACTAGAGACTCCAATCTCAATATTTGGATTCTCTGGAGCTCCCCCAGGTCCCCTCCACCACCAAGGAAATGTTTAGCCTGCCCATAACGCAAGACGAGGTCCAGAGGGCTATAGGCGCTCTAAAACTTCAAAAGGCCCCAGGCCCTGATGGGTTTAACGCCCAGTTCTACAGAACATTCGCTGCCGCGCTGACTGCCCACCTGACAGATCTCTTCAATGAAATTGCGTCAACCCAACAGCTATCTGAGTCGATGGGAGAGGCGTTAATTACTCTGATCCCCAAAGCAGGAAAGTGTTCCCAACAGTGCACCTCATGCACATACAGGCCTATTGCGCTTTTAAACCTAGGTGCCAAGATATATTCTAATATCCTGGCAAGCAGGTTGGAGTGAATTCTTCTACAGTTGATCCACCAGGACCAATCTGGCTTTATCAAGGGCCGTCAGACCCATGATAACCTGCGCAGGATTGTGCATCTCCTTGATAAAGTACAGAAGAAACATATCCCGGAGACCTTGCTTTACCTTGATGCAGAGAAGGTGTTGACCGGGTTGACTGGCCCTTCCTGATGAGTGCGATGCAACGTTTCGGGTTCTGCAACACCTTTTTGGGCATGGTGAAAGCCAACTATTGCCAAGTCCCGAGTTCTCATTAATGGAGTAGCCTTGGATTTCTTTAACTTGTCAAGGGGCACAAGGCAGGGGTGCCCCCTCTCGCTCATGATTTTTGCTCTCTGCATAGAACCTTTTGCGGCATGCATCAGAGCTAACCAGACATACACGGGATCAGGTTTGGCCCTGATGAACATAAAATCTCTCTTTTTGCAGACAATGTCACATCCCTGCCAACCATACAAGTCGAACTCAGAATATTGTAGGGAATGGCGGGTTTTAGGGTTAACATCTCCAAATCTTTTTTTAATTTAATTTGTCTCTCCCACAGGAGGCGCTGTCCGCCATCACAGCGACTTCGCCTTTCAGATGTGTACACAAAGAAATCACTTATCTAGACATAAAAATTACTCCCCACACAGTGGACCTGTACAAAGCAAACTTTCCCCCCTTTGGTATGACAACTTAAAATCAGACTTCAAAAAATGGGGCTCTGCATAGATTACTTGGATAGGTTGAATAAATGTGGTCAAGATCAATATCCTGCCCCGGCTTCTCTATCTTTTTCAGGGCCTGCCGATTGCGGTTGACAGGGAGCTATTCATTGAATTAAAGGTAATGTTGGCAAAATGTATATTGTAGGGCCGCAGGGCTCGTTTATCCCATCGTCTAATGACCAGAGCGCGACTAGCAGGGGGGCTAGCCTCTTTTACTATTGAGCAGCCCCTCTCCGGGTCTTGTCTGAATGGTCCCTTAGAGCCTCAGACAATCATTGGCTCCATATGGAAAGGCTGGTGGTGGGGAGAACCATATGGGACCTTCTTTGGAAATCGAAACAGGACAGACCAAAGAATGTCTACCTCAGCACCCCTACAGCTACTTCTCTTAAAGCCAGGGATATTGTCTTCAAATCCTTCCCTTTAACGACTTTCCTGCCCCCCCTACACCCCTCTTCATTTCAATTCTGCTTCCCCCCCCTTGCGTTGCTGGAGGGCCCCTTTGATGGATGGATGGAGGGAGGGTGGCTGCCAAATGCTGTCAGACATGTTCGTTTGTGGGGAATTGCGCTCCTTTGCGAACTGTGCCTCCACGTTTAGGCTTTCACCCACAGAAAAATGTCACTATTTTCAGTTGAAGCATTAGGTGCAGCAACCTCGGATGCAAACGGGAACGACCAGGGCCCTGCATCCAGTAGATAGATTTGTGCAGGCCGGAGGCACGGCTAAAAGCTGCATCTCATTTCCCTATTCTCTCCTTCTAATGGCAGGTCCCACTCAACCCCCATGTAGTATAGCTTTTTTGGGAAGATATCCTGCAGATCCCTTTAACGGATAAACAATGGTGTTCCTTGAATAAAGACATCGCTAAATATAACCATTCTATATTTCAAAGGGAATCCCACTAAGGATCATGTATGACTGGTATCTCTACCCCCAAAAACTATATATTCTTTTCCCGAACATATCGGACCAATGTTGGCGGGGTTGTGGGCTGCTGGGGAACTTCCATCACATATGGTGGGCCTGCCCTGCAATCCAACCCTTCTGGAAGGAGATTCAGTCACAAATCAGACAGATTTTAGGCTACCCAATTTCTGACTCTGTAGAGCACATCCTACTTGGGCTGCGTGATCCCAGCTTGAAACACCACACCATGGGGGTCCGTTCCATTATGTGGATGTGTTTGGGGGCGGCCAAAATGGCAGTGGCAGCGGCCTGGAAGAAAACTGAGGCCCCCTTCCTGACTCAATGGCATGCGCTGCAATGGCGTGTTCTGGCCCTTGAACGTATGACTGACATTATGACGAACTCTCGTAAAGGGTTGGACTATATTTGGAGTCCGCTAGCAGGGTATCTCTCGGACGGTTTGCCACTTTGTGCCTATGGTCTCAGACTGCGGGCCCTGCATCTCTTTCCAACCTAGCAAAATTGGTCCCTGTTATGCCCCCCTAAGGGATAGCGGGTCTCGGGGCACTGGCCCCTCCCTGCCTGTGTGGGTCTCCTCGCTCCCCCTTGTCGGGGAGGGGGATCTCCTGTCCTTCTCCATGGTCGAAGCGATACCAAAGGGGATGATGGATGGAGTGTTTGAGCAAATCAAACACTCACCCCCAGTCAACTGATCTGGTTTTAATCCATGGTCGGGCTCTGCCTGCCTCACGCGGGCTCTGCCCGCTTCACGCTCTCCCAACATCAAGGTAGCTAATAAGTACCACGGAATTGTTTAGGTGTTCTTTATTTTGGTTGATTTTGTTGGCTTCTGATTATCTTTGCATAGGTGCCTTGTGAGACATGGGGTTGTTATGCGACATATGTAAGCTATTACTGCAGGAAAGTTGCACCTGTTTCTTGTAAAGGTATCGCTGAGAACTTGTGGTGAAGATATGTTTTATCTGTAGCTAACTAATGATCCCGGCATGTGGCAAGACTATGTTGAGCCTCACAAGTTGTATAATTGTCTGTTCTGTGCTTTTTTCTTGGAAAATGGAATAAAAAGAATTTGAAAAAATATACAATAGGATACAACCAAAAGTTTACATGGCTATTGCAGTTTCTCTCTAATAATTATTTAAAGAAGAGGCATGGTGCATTTAAAGCACTTGGGGCACTGGCAGTGATCGCCACGCTAGGGTAGGAGGAGAGGGCATGAAAGAATGATTTTAAAAAGTGCTTAGAAAAGAGGGATATTTTTTAGCAGGTTGGTATCAATGAAAGTGAGGATAACCTCAGACTGATTCTGCCACATATTAAGCAACAATATAATTGAAGTATTCCCCGACGTGATTGACTCAGACCCAGCCCTATTAATGTTTCAGAGACATCACCTGAAATAAGTTTTTACCATCAATAATCAATTAGTATTTTAGCATTTCTACAGTGTTTTCTGCACCTCTTATTAAGACTTCAAAGCACTTTTCAGGTAGGCTATTAGTAGGACCCAATCTTACAGAGCATCTATGTGGATGGGTGTAGGAATTTGGCTTTGTATATACTATACCAAAGTGAAGTATAGTGTGCACAGAGTCCAGGGAGTCCCCAGAGTTATAGCAGAGGCTAAATAAGTAAGAACTAACCGCTCTCTTTGTGGTAGTGTGGGCGAGCAGTTAGGCTTATCCAGAAGGTGTGTTAAACATTTATTGTACTCTCTCAATCAAGACTAATTACATAGACTCAGAGACAAAATCCAGACCAATTTGGTAAGTATAAAAAAGGTATGCTTATATTTTATTTCTAGAACCAAGCAGGACTTGGCACAGGTAAGTGAAATGTACTCTCAAATGCACGACTTAACAAGGAAATTCATTTGTGGTTGAAATTGCAATCAGTACAGGTTGGTATATGCTTCAAAAACAGTTCAAAATACACAGTAATTACTTTTGGATTACATTGACTACTCAGGTGGTATGCCTAGATACCACACCGGGAATCTCTCAATACAAGGTAAGTAAGACTTTAGGCTTTGCAGTTTAGTTTCATACAAAAGTTCAACTCGACACAACATTTTTTAGTAGGGCTAAAGGGACCTTTGGTCCGGGGCCGCTTACGAGCAGACCACTCTGGTGTGGAAGCAAAGCTCCTGGGGTTAAAGTCAGCACTGCAGGGGCCAACAATCAGCACAGGAGCTGGTGGTGACCAGTGGCACAGTGGCAGCCAGGTGCAGTCTGCCAAGGAGGTGTTGGGGACCCTGTAGATTCCAATGCAGACCTTCGGTTCCGCAAAGAGGCTACAGTCTCTGGCAGGGAGAATTCCTGAAGGTGACCACCGGCTGGAGAGGTAAGTTGGGTTCTTGGGCGATGCCTAGACACTGTTGGTTGGGCCACCAAAGGCTGTAGATCGTCTGGTGTAGGGGTGTCTTTTGGCATTGGGTCATCTTACCAGCTCCGGTCGCGGGGACCCTTCAGGTTGAGGCTGCAGGTGTCGTCTTGAAGCTTGAGGATACTCTGGGATCACCAGATCCCAGGTCAGGATCGCTCAGGAGACCTACTCGTGGTGATGGGCCACTTGAACTCGAGCGGTGAGCGTCGGGTGTAGAGTGGTGCAAAATCATAGGGCAGCCTGGATCTGGATTCTGTGAGTGAGTCTTTGCTTGAGCAAATCCGGTGCTCATGGGAGACAGAGTCTGTAAGGTGAGTGCAGGGCAGGTCCTCTAGGCTTTGGGAGTTGCTGGCTACTGAAGACACCGGGATTCTCGCTGTAGGCAGGTTAACGACGGGACAGGCCGGTAGGCCAAAGCAGTAGGTGCCCTCTTCTTCCTGGACCAGTACAGCTCTTCGTTCCTTTCTTCCTCTAATCTGAGTAGGCAAGGTTCAGGGTCGCCTCTAAATACTAAATTTAGGGGCTTTAAAGGGGTGTGCAGGCCGGGAGCAATGGGTCCCTTCCTTGGGGTGGGTACACCCCCCATTATGCCACCCTCCAGTGGATGCAGGCATGAGCCTCTTCACCATTGGTTGAGTCCCCTCATCTCCAAGATGGAGGGGACTGAGATCTGTGCTTCACCTTGCCTCTCCCACCTGAGGGGAGGGGTTGGAAAAGGTTGTCACACCTCTCCTTCTAGCTTAGTCTTCTAGCCGATTCTCCTGCCCAAAATGGCCGTCAGAACCTGTGGGAGCCAGTTGGGTACAAACAAAGGCAGGCACTGCTTACAAAGGCTGCAGGCCTTCGAAGCTTCCCCTCTTGTGATCCAGCCCATGCTGGAGGTGTAGGCATGACACCTCTGCCCAGGATGTGCTTTGTTTCTGGAACCCGAGAGCAGAAGCTCTCTACCCAGGGGTCCAGAAACCTGTCTGGTGGTGGCAAATGGCGGGCAGCCATTCAGGAACCACACCAGGACTGGTCGTTTTTCAGAGGGTATCTCTAAGAGGCTCTCTGTGTGCATTTTACATTAAATCCCAGACTGGAATCAGTGTTCGTTTAATCTGCTGAGAAGTTTGCTACCAAACTTCCTAGGTTTTAGTAAAGCCATTATGGAGCTGTGGAGTTTGTAATGACCAACTCCCAGACCATATACTCTTTATGGCTTTACTACATTTACAATGTCTAAGAATGGACTTAGACACTGCAGGGGTTGAGGGCTCATGCCACTGTACCCTCACCTGGGGGCTAGTGCACCCTGCTAGAGGGGTTACTTACCTAGGCCCCAGGCAGTGGGTTGCAGGCATGGCACAGGGATGTGTGCAATGTCGACTATTCACTTTTATCTGCACCAAAACAGGCAGCCTGCAGTGGCAGTGTATGGGTGTTAAGGTACAGGGCCTCTAAGGGTGGCACAATAGGTGCTGCATCCCTTAGAGGCCTTCCCTGGTGACTGTACCCTTGGTACGCATGGTAAGTTTTACTAGGGGCTTACATGTGGCCAGAAATGTGCCAATTGTGGGTACAAAGGGACAGCTTTGGGGAAAGGACACAAGCCTTGGGAATCTGATTGGCAGGGACCCAGTACACACCAAGTCAAAGTGCATCATGTGTCAGGCAAAAATTGGGGGGGTAACCATGCTAAAAGGGGCACTTTCCTACAATGGTTGTTTGTTGGTGTGTCATCTAAAGTATAGAGTTTTCATGTTTTGCATGAGTGCTGTGAGATTGTTTTTCAAATTTGTCACAGTAAAATGTAAATATGAAATATAAAGCGGTGTACAAAAGTGAATGTGAGCGTCATTGTTTGTCAACAGTCTTTTTTTTTTTTGCAGAGCCCATGTATTAGTTTACAATCTGTATACTATTGGCTTTGCAAACATTATTCTTCATGGGCGCAAAATCCGAGATTTGCCTGGCAGGCAGAACTGGATTCCCCTTGTGCCAGGACCAACTCTAAACATTTCCCCTGAAGGGGAAATGTTTAGAGTTGGTCCTGGCACAAAATCAGCCAAACCCCTGAAGGTACTGTTAGACTTCCAGTAAATCACTTTATGAAGGCCCCTTTGCACCAAGAGTAGACCTCTTTGTAAAGTGCACCCAGAATTATTAGTAGAAGCCTCAAGACTCTGGAGGCCCGTTTAGACCCTGGTAAGGTAACTACTATATATCGTTTTTAATTCCAGCTTTGTGTTGTGCACTCCATTATTGCATCCAGACAGTGCTGGAAATGGGAAAAAGTATCCTGGAATCCCTTAAATTAGGGATCAAAGTTTGGCAGCAGGAAAGGGGTGGACTTGCAAGTGGCACTATTAAGGCAAAAAAGGGGCAGACAGTGTGGGGGTTTGGCAATTTTGGTTGCATGTAATTTAAACTCAAATGGTTGAATGTTCCTCGACAGCTGATTCTAATCTACTCCATGTTCGGTTGCTAAAACCAAGTGAGGAAGTTGCCCGTTTGGATAGAATTAATGTATACATTCCTCCAGGATGAAGTAAAGATGTACAGCTCATATGGTTCAACATAACCCACTTAGAGTCACTAAAAAATAAAAAACCCTCAGATACGGATTTCAGTGTTCGCTCAATGGATGGAATGGTAATTGATGAGATCCTCATGGAGGATTGTTGCTTTGAAATACCTGATCCTGACATGGCCTTGGATAAGCCACGCAGAAAGGCATAAGCTTTTGTAAATCTCTTATAGGAGATGTGTCTTCAGCCATTAAATGATCGTACTATGTCTAATTCCCCAGCTAAAACTACATATGGTGCAGGCCCCAGGGGCTCAACCATAGACTATGTTCTATTCAACCTTGAGAACTATTTTAATGTAAGCAACATGTCAGTAGTAAGGGTAGAAAGTGATCATGACTCTAGCAATGAGACTCACATTTGGGGCTAGCAGTAAACAGATCCAGACACATACTGAGAACCTCTATCCTGTCCCAATTGAATCAGCTAATAATAGGCAAACATTAAGCTTGAAGCTGAAATATCACAACGTGATTTTCTATCAAATATGATAGATGGGGTTTTGTTCACCGACCAGGTCGTAGCAAATTAAATCATTGTAGATACCTTTCAAGCATTGCTAACAGAGATCATGTTAATGTTGACACGTCCAGTTATCCACTCTAACCATGGCCAAGTCAATAAATATAGATAAGCTTGGTATGATCAGGGGTGTGGAATTCTAATAGCCCGACGCCCAGTACATATTGTTTGGGGTTAAGGACAACACGTTTTCATGTGTATTGTGTCCATGGGACAAGTAGGCCCAACTCCCTGCAGCACCAACACTTTGACTGACAGTATACAGTACCACACTATGGATCATAGAAGAGCATTGTCTGCAGTTAAGTTAATTTTTGTGTTCATATGTTAATGCTGTTCGAACTTGTATTTATGGTTCATTACTGCAAATCCTTTAATAGGGTGAACGTTCTAAGGACATTTTGTAAGCTCGAACTGCACGACTGACACTGGTTCCAGTATAAACATCTGTACACACGCTTTCAAAGTGTAGCAGTATGAGGCTATGTATAATGCTCCCAGAATGCTCTCTGACTAGATGCAAACATTTGCAGAAGCTTGAAAGCTAAATGTATGATTGTTTGCTTTCAAAATAAACTGTTCACAAAAAAATGCAACTAGGAAAATTAACATTTTGCTAGAGTACTCTAAAATTTAGGTACCATTTCTTAGCAGCATCATATAAAATGTGCTGGCCACGGCGCTGGTTTGGCCTCATGGATTTGATCCCTGATCCGGGTCGACATTGGTCGTGTAAAAGTGACCTTTCCCGACGTCTGACCCGAAGTCGGTGCCTGCTGCGCCGCTGGTGCCCATTGGCGGCACCAGCCCCATCCTCAGGTTCTATGTTGTCTCCTGAGCACTTTGAGGATGTGCTAGGCTCAGGAGAGGAATGGGAGGGGTCTGTGGACCCTCTGGAACACCAGGATGTCTCTGAGGAGAACATAGACTGGTAGGGGGATCTTGGGGAGGCCTACTCCCTAGATCCTGGCATGCTCTCTCTGCCAACAGCGGCTACAGAGGAGGCGGCATCCAATGCCATGGTGGTAGAGAGAGCAGCTGAGGTCCTTGGACTAGATCTGCCCTCAGTGCAGGTCAGGACTAATCTCCTGACTGAGGTGCTTTGCCTAGGGGCTTCGACTTCTGAACCCCCTTTGCCCTTTAATGAGGCACTTACAGACGTCCTTCTAGGCATGTGGTCCAAGCCTAGCACAGGGGCTCCTGTGAATAGGACAATTGCACGCCGCCATCGCCCAGCTCCGGGAAACCCTCAGTTGCCCTCAGCCAACACCCCACACCAGAAAGTTTGGTGGTGCAGGCCTTCACGTCCCAGGGCTTGTTTCCTTCCACCCCTCTGGATAGGAAATCCAAGAGGTTGGATGCATTTGGGAAGATATTGTTTTCTTCCTCCAACCTGGCATAGCGGTCGGTGAATAGCGCATGCTTATTGGACCACTTCTCCCATTCCCTTTGGGAGACGTTTGCGCAAGTAATGCCACAGGTCCCGGAGGAGGCCCAGGCCATGCTTTCCCAAGCGTTCAAGTATGGGAGAGATGCAGCAAAATTCACCATATTGTGTGGCTTAGATACTAAAGATGCGCTGGCCAGATCAATTTCAACGACAGTGGCATTGAGGCACCATGCCAGGCGTCAGACAACTGGATTCTCAGGGGGTGATCAGGTTAACCTGATGGACGTGCCCTTAGATGGAACCCGTCTTTTTGGGGAAAAGGCAGACACATCCCTGTTCTGGTTCAAGGACTCTTGAGCTACGGCCAGATCCTTGGGCCTCTCCTCCACTCCTCGTGGCCAGTCTTCCTTTCACCCTTTTCGTGGCAACGGAAGGGGTTTCCAGCCACATTAGCCCTATCCAGCCACCTTCCTGTACAGTCTGCCCAAGCCGTACGAGGATGTGGATGCGGTGCATTCTGATCCATGAATGGAGGCCAGAAGTCGTCAGCCACTTTTCCCCCAGCAGCTGCAGCCTCCAAGCACTCCTAGGCTGACTCTGTTGGGCCACTCTACTCCAGTTAGTGGGAGAATTCGTCATCATCTCCTCCACTGAAGATCCCTAACAAGGGAAAAGTGGGTCTTGCAGATTGTCCAGGAAGGCTATTCTCTGCTTTTCCTTTCTTTTCCTCCTCTCAGTCTGCCAAATCAGGAACTGCTGACGGAGGATCATTTAAGGTTGCTCCAAGAGAAAGTTACAGCTCTCTTGGCCAAGGGAGCTATAGAAAGTGACCCGGTTTCAGAAGTAGCCAGTGGTTGTTATTCCCTCCACTTTCTGATTCCAAAGAAAACAAGCATTGGCATAGCCAATAGGTCTCGCCTTTGGGACCTTATAAGTGTTTAGCCATGCAACAGTTGCATAACTAAATACTTATAAGGTCCCAAAAGCGAGACCTATTGGCTATGCCAAGCAGCCGTGCGGCCGTGAAAGTAATTGCGGTCAAGAGCGGCGCCCGCGCACATGCACTGTAGCTCTAGGCTGGCCTGGTAGCAGTTTTTGGAGCCATCTCAAAAAGTCTCGCCAGACCAGCGCATGCGCTGGCATAGCATTGGCATAGCCAACAGGTCTCGCCTTTGGGACCTTATGTGTTAAGCCATACCTTTTGGCTATGTTGTAGAGCATTGTGGCTGCTGTGCATCATGTTGAAAAGTTATAATAAAAAGTGTTTATCATTTTTGTTACCTTTATACAAACCACGATGACATTATATACAACTGAACAACCTGATTTAAAAAAGATTTTAACATAAAAGTATGTAGTACTGAGTGGTATTATGTGGAGTGTATTTATGTTGCAATGAGTAGTGTAATTATGTGGTGTGTAATTATGTGGTACTGAGTGGTATAATGTGGAGTGTATTTATATTGCATTGAGTAGAGTGTAATTATGTGGCGTGTAATTATGTAACACTGTGTGGTATTATGTGGAGTGTATGTTGCACTCAGTAGAATGTAATTATGTGGCGTGTAATTATGTGGTACTGAGTGGTATTTGGCGTTTATGTGGCATTGAGTGCAGTGTAATTATGTAGCATAATTATGTGGCACTGAGTGGTATTATGTGGAGTGTATTTATGTTGCATTAAGTAGAGTAATTATGTGGCGTGTAATTATGTGGTACAAAAGGGGGTGGTGATGGATGGAGCATCAGAACCAATCAAACACTCACACCCAGTCAACAGATCTGGGTTTGATCCATCGGCGTTCTTTAGCCCACTCTGCCACCCCAGGTCAGACATGGCCATATGCAAATCAGTCTGACCCTGTGCCTCATGGGAACAGTCCAGCCCGAACTGCCAAGCCATGCCTTCCCTGGACCGGAAACAAGCTTCCTAGGACCGGTTTCTGGCATTTCAGCCGTCTACAGCCAGGCTTGCTTGAATCCAGTGGCAAAGTGAGCAAGGGACTCACGTCTGAGCATACCCTGCCAACTTTTAGCGAACAAAGCGGCACAAAAGGGGGTGGTGATGGACGGAGCATCAGAACCAATCAAACACTCACACCCAGTCAACAGATCTGGGTTTGATCCATCATCGTTCTTTAGCCCACTCTGCCACCCCAGTTCAGACATGGCCATATGCAAATCAGTCTGACCCTGTGCCTCATGGGAACAGTCCAGCCCGAGCGTGTCATTATGTGGCATTGAGTGGTATTATGTGAAGTGTATTTATGTTGCATTGAGTAGTGTAATAATGTGGTGTGTAATAATGCGGTACTGAGTGGTATGTGAAGTGTATTTATGCTGCATTGAGTAGAGTGTAATTATGTGGTGTATCTTTAGAGTTGAAACAGCTCCATCGAGGGTGTCCAGGCGCTAGAAGATAAAAAATAGGTCATGATAGATGGGCCACAGCAAACAAGGTGCCCAGGGCTGAGAGAATAGCCAGGTCTTTAACGGTTTCAGGATACGGATATGATACATCAAGCAATCCCAGAGCGAAACAGTATCTTCACCATAAGTCGCAGGCAATCCAGGTGCCATGCAGCATTCAGCTGAACACATGGAATGATGGGAAAGCTGATTGATCAAGCATTACTTGTTTGTATATCGGTGTGATGGTACACTAAATGTCAATGACCTAAACAATTTATTGCAGCTACATAATCTACTGTTGGCGTCATAATTTCTGACTATAATAAAAAAAAAAAATGTTTACAATCAAATGTTGCCTGTGTTCATATGACATAATCCAAAATCCCTACTACATTATTGTCTGGTAATACTGTTCCAGAGTTGAAATGCATAGGACTAATTCTTAACTTACAACTAAGAACACTGGCAGAGGGCACCAGTGTTACACCTGAGTGAGAATGAAAAGGAGTGACCTGCAATATGGATATTAAGCGACCATAATTGCACATGTGAAATCCAACTAAAAGAAAAGGTCCACATGTGGCATCAGTTGAATCACAGCAAGATCTGCATATTAAGCATGTAATCTTTCGCTCCTGTTAAACCTCAATATTTGCCACAGCAGTCTTGATGTGCTCTGAACTCAGGTCGAGGCTGCAACCCTGGACAATGAAGGACCCTGACAGCTTTTGAGCGGGGCGAGCAAGGCTCAGGACTGGAAAGCCTCTCCTGTTTCTTGTTTACAACCACAATGCACTCAGATCAACGTCAGGTATTGTGAATAAGGTCCATGAAGAACGGGTTGGGTGGCAAGGAGAGTGGGGGGTGAGAAAATGAAGGTGAACTGCCACTCACAAAAGAAGGGGCGAACCGAGGAAGATTAGGAGAGAGAAAGAGAATGGTAAAATAACACAGGGAAAAGGAGTGGAATAGGCCAAGGTTAGAGGAGAATGGGAAAACATAACAGAAGAGTAGAGAGAAGAGAAGTGAGGAAAAAGAGAGAACAGTTGATGGAGTGGAATTGAGGAACGGTGGATGAAGAGAGGCACGAATAAGCACAGGATAAATAAAGAACAAAAGGAGACAGAGGTGCGAGAGTCAGGCGCGCAACACCCATTGGACTCAAAGGGCTTCAGCCCCCCGTCGTGTGTGTCAGCCCGGGATGAGACAGCTTCCCGGCGCACACACAGCCGCACCCGAGCACTTCACATGTCTTTAAAAGACCATTTGCATGTTAATGAGGCCTCGCTGTTGTTTCACCCCTTCTAAGAGCCCCTGCAGTTCCACTCTGCCTATGGCTTAAAAGATTCAGGCCACCCCGAATTTTTTTCTTAGCCCCCCCCTCCCCCCCCCCGAAATTTGGCTCTAGTTGCGCCTCTGGCGAGAGTTGAATGGAGAGCAGAAAATGTGATAAAGTGGAATGAGGGGAAAAGTCAGAAAATTAGTAGTAGACAAGAGGTAGAAATGGCAAAAGAAGATTTAAAAAAAAGTATTAGCGGAGGATGAATGGAGCAGAAAGAAGGGAGTGAAGAACATTTGCAAAAGAATGGGGAAGGAAAATAGGCAAAAGGAGGATTACAGAGGACAGGAAACATGTGACAAAGGGGGTGTAATGGGAGTACTGAGAAGGGGACAACGGTCGGGTAATTAGAGAAGAGAGGCGTGAAACCTACATTTGCCAGTGCAAGTAAAGTTAGTTCCGAGAGTGAAGATAAGCGCGAAAAGTGGTGAGTGACGTGTGGGTCTTGTTTGTGAGGTATTTACGTAAAGTAGGCATGGGGCCCTCTTGGTGAATCTGGGGAGGGAGGTGTAAGTAAGTGCTGCATATAGTTGCCCTGTTCCATGCAGAGTTTCTATCTTAGAAAAATAGCCGGTTAGTTGTCGGCACAGCAGCAGAAACCACGGAAGCTCGCTGCTCGGCTTATGCCCCTTCTACATTCTTTTAACCCGGGCAGCTTTCTCGACAAGAATGTAGTTTTTTGCCTTGGAGGCAGGCTGAGGTAGTTTACGCTATAATGATTTGTTCAAGCTAGAAGCGTCTCTGTTCTCCCTGTGAACGTAAATCTCAGTGCACTGCAACAAAAACGAGCCCTAGAATATTGATGCGGTGCGAAGTCAACTCTCTATAACGGAGCATAAGCCATGAATGTACGAGTTAAAAAGGGAGACGAAAAACGGGTCATTTTATGCATCTTCAGTCCGAGACTTTGACTTCTAAGGAACTGTTAGAACGTTTAGTTGTAACACAACCGGCGTCTTTTCATTTTAGTGGAACTGTTAGATCGAGGCGCCAGGCACTATGGGTCAATGGGATTGTAACGTGTGAGAAGCTTTACAGTAACGCTCTAAGATACAAGCATTTGCAATGCAATAGGTCTCGCATTTACGCGAGTTTAAGGTATTGGCACTGTAAATGACAATGCCTTTTATTTATGTTTTGGTTTTTGAAATATAAATAAAACGCATTGTCATTTACAATGCCAATACCTTAAACTTGCGTAAATGCGAGACCTATTGCATTGCAAATGCTTGTTTTTCATTGGATTGAGCAAGGAGCTGTTTGTTTTGACACACCACGTTAAATGATTTGTGATGTTTACCCAGAGGTCGAAGTGCAGTAAAAAAACAAGAATGGCTGGGCGAGAAGGGAGGGGGGAATGCGAGGAGCCTGAATACAAGTGACGAACAAAAGAGGAGGAGAAGGGAGGAGGGAGATGCGAGCAGAGCATCAAAGGGGGCTGGGTGAGAAGGGAGGGGGGAATGCAAGGAGCAGAGGAGCAGCTGTGCACGTGCACGCCATCGTGCACTCAAGCCCTAGGCCAGCAAAACCATGTGGGTAGCACTTTTGAAAACCCACTTACAAAATGTCTCAAAGAGACAGCTTGCGCTGTCTCAGCGAGACCTAAAAAGGGGCTACGTCCCATTTGAGATCTTTGGACTGTCAATCTCTTCCTAAAGAAGGAGAAATTCAAGATGCTCAAGTCTTGTCTGCCCTAGACCAAGGAGACTGGATAGTAGCGTTGGACCTACAGGATGCGTATTTTCACATCCCCATCCTGCTGAGCCACAGGCGTTACCTGCGGTTCAAGGTAGGCCACAAGCACTTTCAGTTTACTGTGCTTGCCTTAAGCCTTATCAGTGCCCCTCGGGTGTTCACCAAGATGAAGGCGGTGGTCGCAGCTCATCTGGGCAGGTTAGGGGAGTTAGTCTTCCCCTACCTCGACAAATGGCTATTGAAGGCTTCTTCTGTCCAGGCTGTCGTCTCCCACCTTCAGACTACGGCGAACCTGCATTCGCTGGGGTTCTCTATAAACGTGCCGAAGACACACCTGATTCCTTCTCAGACGCTCCCTTTCATTGGGGCAGTTCTGGACACAGTGCAGTTTCAGGCCTATCTTCCCAAGCAGCGAGTCCAGGATATGCAGGCTATAATTGCGATGTTTCAGCCTTTATCCTGGATTTCAGTGAGACTGACTCAGAGGCTGTTGGGCCTCGTCGCCTCTTGCATCCTGTTGGCGAAGCATGCCAGGTTGCATATGCGGGCTCTGCAGTGGGACCTGAAGTTCCAATGGCCACAGCTTCAGGTAAATCTCACCGACTTGGTCCAGATTTTGGAAGGAACTGCGAGAGATCTGCAGTTGTGGTTGAGGAACCGCGATTGGATCAATGGCAGACCCCTCTTCCTTTCCTCACCAGATCTTACAGTCATGACAGATGCGTCACTTCTGGGATGGGGCGGTCATCTGGGAGAGTTGGAGATTAAGAGACTTTGGTCTCCGGCAGAGTCTGGGCTCTACTTAAATTTGTTGGAGCTTCGAGCGATGCGATTGGCATGGAAAGCATGTCTTCCCTGTGTCAAGGGAAAGCTAGTGCAGATATTCATGGACAACACCACTGCCATGTGGTACTGCAACAAGCAGGGCCGGGTGGGGTCTTGGACCCTTAAACAAGAGGCCCTGGTTCTCTGGACATGGCTGGAACAGCAGGGCATAACCCTGGTAGTTCTACACCTGGCAGGTTCACTGATTGCCAAGGGGGACAAACTCAGCCTTCGATGCCTAGTGGATCATGAATGGCGTTTCCAGTCGGAGGTGGCGCAAAGTCTCTTTCAGCAGCGGGAGAACCTTGGATAGAATTGTTCAGCTCCGAAGAGAATGTGACGTGTCTGCAGTACTGCACGCTGAAGTTTCTAAAGCGGTTATCACTTGGCAAAGCCTTTCATTGCGAGTGGAGCTCAGGCCTACTGTTCACCTTTCCACTCATACCACTACTGCCCAGGGTTCTGAAGAATATCAGGAGCGACCAGGCCCAAGTCATCCTTGTGGCTCCGGTGTGGGCACAAAGAGTCTGGTATCCAGAGCTTCTGAGAATGCTCATCGATCCTCCGATCAGGCTGCCGTTTTGGGAGGATCTTCTGTTGCAGCAGCAGGGGAGGGTTCTCCCCCGAACCTGTCAACTCTACGCTTCCATGCGTGGAGATTGAGCCGCGACAGTTGATAGCTTTTGACCTTTCCCCTGAAGTCTGTAACGTTATTCTGGCAGCCCTCCACTAAGACTTTATTCGCCTGCTGTTGGCAGAAATTTGTATTATACTGTGCAGAAAGGTCTATTGACCCTCTTTCTGCTTCTCTTTCTACTGTCCTTTTGTTCATTCTGACCCTTGCCCAACATGGCTCTGCTTTGGGAACTCTCAAGGGTTACCTTTCTGCTCTGTCTGCTTTTTTGTGGCTGCCAGACCAACCCTCTCTCTTCAAATCTCTCATTGTACATAGATTTATTGAAGGGCTTGCTCACCTGTTTCCGCCTACACCCTTTGTTATGCCGCAGAGGGACTTTAATTTGGTCCTCACCTATCTGATGTGCGCTCCCTTTGAGCCCTTACACAATTATCCCCTCTGGCTGTTGGCCATCAAAACAGCCTTCTTAGTGGTGATTACATCGGCATACAAGGTGAGAGAGCTGCAGGCGTTATCTTGCTCGCCTCCTTATCTTATGTCTTTTCCAGATAAAGTGGTGCTTCACACCCAGGCATTCTTTTTACCGAAAGTTGAGACCCCTTTCCATCTGGGTCAGTCCATCACGTTGCCCACCTTCTTTGCTCCCCTACATTTTTCTAAGGAAGAGGAGCATCTCTACGGAATGGACCCAAAAAGAGCATTGTCGTTCTACCATGACGCACTAAAGAGTTCCTGGTGGATGACCAACTCTTTGTGAGGTACGTGGCAGCGAAGAAGGGAAGGGCAGTACCGAAAAGGACCATTTCTCGCTGGGCCATTCTCTGCATCAAGATCTGGTATGCCCTGTCAAAGAAGCAGCCCCCTGATGGATTAAGGGTCCACTTCACCAGGGAAAAGGCTGCGACTACGGCCTTGGCTCGGGCATCCCACTACAAGACATCTCTCAGGCAGCAACATTGGCATTTTTGCACATGTTTGCAAAACACTACTTCCTGGGCGGTCAGGTCCACAGGGAAGAGCACTTTGCTCGCTCAGTCCTGCAGGACTTCCTAGTATAGGATATTGGTCTGCAGCCCACCCCCGGGATGGTATGGCTTGGGTATATAATTCAAAGGTAAGGAATCTGCAGCTAGAAGTCTCTATCAGATGAACAAGTTACTTACCATCGGTAATGCATTATCTGGTAGAGACTCTATCTAGCTCCAAATTCCTTACAGCCCCACCCATGCCTCCCTGCATTGCGGACTAATATTGTAGAGATAGGGTTACACCCACTTTCAGGGCCCTAGGTTTGCACCAGACTACGTCAGTTACTGCGCTTCTGGCCTGGAAAAAACTAAAAGTACTGATGTCCGTGCGCCTGGGTGGCACCTATATAGGCACCGCAACGTCATAACCGACGCTGCCGACGACGTCTCACGGAGCCGAATGGAGCCACCCAACGATGCAAGGAAGGGGTATTGCTCAACAATAGTTTCTGGATCCAGCCTAACTCCTAGGAAATTCAAAGTTAAGGAATCTGTAGCAAGATAGTCTCTACCAGATAATGCATTACCAAAGATAAGTAACTTGTTCTACAGTCTCTGTTATGGGAGAAGTGAAGCAGGCAGCATACGAAAAGAACTCCAAGTATTTTTGTGGATTAGTCAGCTATGTCGAAAGGGGACCCACACACCAGTTAAGCCACTATATTAGTCCAAGGGACTGGGTAAATCATTTCAGTAAACTGTAACGCATTGAAAAGGAGGGGGAATAGTAAGTCTATCAGATAATGGATATTAGAGCAGGAATGCCGGCCAAAGCATAACTACTTCACTACAATTATTAAGACCAGAAGTTGTGCGAGCACTTCATACTATGAAACGAATGACGTTTCCTGTCGGCCAGATGCCGTCCTGCTAGATCTATTTCAGACATACTTTTATTGCTAGTCATGGATACTGACAAAGGTTTTTAATGGTGCCATACGTAGTGGCTGTATGCCTGCTTCCTGGCACTCAGCAATCATAATACCGATTTACTAAAAAGGCAGCCCAGGGAATCCATCCAATTATTGCTCTATCTCCCTTTTGGATGGAGTAGGGAAAATACTTTGGAAAGTATTACTCCATAGATTACAATGTATGGTGTACTCTGGCAACCTATTGACAGATTTGCAGGCAGGTTTCAGATCAAAAGCTGGAAAAATTGGACAGATATACCACTTATATCTAGTATGTTGCAAATACACTGTTATTTAAAAAAACTTTGCTATACCTAACTTTTATTGATCTGAAGTCAGCCTTTGGCTTGGCTTGGTTGACCACCCAAAATTATGGAACGCTCTTGAGCGATTGGGGATTGCAACTTCATTATTACAAGCCATAAATGGCTTGCATCAGGATAATACATCTGTACGATATAGGAAAATTGGTGAGCGCACTACTCCATTTTTGATTGAAAAAGGGGTAAGACAAGGGTGTATATTAGCCCCATTACTCTTCTCCTTATTTATAAATGATGTAGTAGAATATCTAATGGAAATACCCCTTGATGTTCCTAAAATTGCAGGTATCAAGGCTGCCATTCTCCAATTTGTCAATGATGCAGTATTTCTAGGACAGATAATGCCATGCACAAATTACTGGCCAGGTTTGTGGTTATTGTAATAGCAAGGGCAAGGTCATAAACATCGCTGAAACAAAGGAAATGGTAATTACATCTGTCCCCAGCATTTAGAAGGAAGATTATGATAAACGAAGATCGAATTGAGGTAGTCAGCCATTACGATTATCTTGGTATTCGACTGAACAGCAAATTGAACTGGAATGACCATGTAAACTAAGGAAACCATCACCTTTCAGTAAACCAGTCGAGCGGTACTTAAGTCTAGATATAATGCAGGTTCCCAGCACTTAGGTATTATCCTGCAAATTTACAAACAGAAAGCAGCAGCGACTGCTTTGAAGGGAGCCGAGATATGAGGGTACGAAAAAATAGAGAAGCTGCAGATAGCAGAAACCACCCTTTTTAGATCTCTGTTTGGTCGTGGGCGTGACACCCTCATGGTTTCCGTTTTTGAGGAACTGGATGTAGCCTGTATTACCGACCGGGACAGAATTCAGCCAGTTTTATACTGGATCAGATTAATTAGAAACATAAATGCCATGAGCTACTTAAAAGCTGTAGAGGAGGAGTGTATGAGTACCGGTATGTTTGTGGAGTGCACACATAAGGAAATGGCTATTGGCCAAGGGCCTGATCGATTTATGGGATGATCCTGTACAGATGGTCACTGACATGGTAGTCTATAAGACTTGTATCTCAGGTCTAGGACTGAGGTAGGATTTAGAGATGATCTGGATAAAGTACATCCCAATCAAAGAAGGCGGGTATATGTTTTGTTCAGATTAGAGATTTTTCCAACATGGTCATAACTTGTGAAAATAAAAAGGCTTAGAGAGGATGACTCCCTTTGTAACTGCTCCGTAGGGGGTGGGAGGACACCATAACTCACTTGCTCTTGTTTTGTACATATTACATTTCAATTCAATTTAGCTGGCTGTGGCTCTTTTTGAGTTATATGGGATTTGTAGCATTAACAATGTGACCAAGCGTTGCTATAGGATAGCTAGGGAGGACATCTTTAATATTGCATCACCCTCTCTTTGGAGGACAAGGCCTGTCATTAAGCAATTGACAGATGCTCTAAAAAAAAAAAAACCCTGTTCAACTGTTAGTGTTCACAGTCTGGTATACATTTGCGTGCAGTGCAGTCAGTCTCGATGCATGTAGGTAATGCTGCATGGTTCTGTATGCATCAGTTTAATATCAAATTGTGACAACTCGACCTGCGAGCACACTTTTGTCTATTTTGTACTCTGCAGGAGTATGAACTGCACTTTAAACTTGTTCCAAGATCACCATTCTAGACAGACTTTTCTTTAACTTGTTGTCCACATTTTTTCATTGGTGTGTAGATTATTATTATTATTATTATTATGTGTTCTTATATAGCGCTCAACTTACCCTTGGGCATCTTGGCGCTTGCATTGGGAACCCGTCCTGGTTTTTCCCTGTGAGATAACCCATACTGGGCATCCCCAAGGGGGAAGCCAGGCATCCCGCCGCGGGGGGGCCGTTGTGGAGATTAAGCAAGCTTGTTGCCCAGAGCTGCATAGTGTGAACTCGTGCTTAGAGTGGGCACCGAAGCGAGAATTATCGAGTCCGTGGACAATTGGGCTCCGGACCCTGCCGCGTCGGGAATTGAACCCTGGTCCCAGGTCTGACCTCTGCTTCAGGGTATGCCTCCTCTAACCAGTGAGCTACACTTCTCCACTAGATATATCATCATTCCAAAAATATTTCAGGATTCAAACCGTGCAGCGCCTGTCACCGCACCATGTCAGTCACGGATCCCCACCTCCTGTGTTTATGGTGCGTGGAGCCTGACCACGACTCGAAGTCGTGCTTTGACTGCCGGCCATGGTTCCTAAAGCTTTGAAAAGCGGTCCCTAAAGTGGCTTGCAGCCTGGCGTCTCCTCGGAGGTCTCGGTCGAGAGGAAGGTCCAAGCACCACTCAGGGGGCTCTAAGTCTTCATCCTCCCATTCGAAGTCCTCGAAGGGGTGAGGTCAGAAGCACCATAAAAAACACAAGAAGTTGAAGCGTGCTTTGACTTCACCCCATCTGTCACCCGATGCGACAGAGGAGTCTCGACATTGAAGGCCTCATTCTGCAGTGTGTGTGCCTGGGTGGGCTCCGTGTCCCCCCTCCTTTCCGGGAGCGACCCTCGCCCAGTTAACACCCCTAAACCCCCCCCCCCCCCCCCCAGCTAAGCCTTTTTTTGGCTATTTGGGGTAGTTTGCTCTTAGGCCCCTGCACCCTTTTGACCACATAAGGTATCCATGGCAAATTTGCCTCCTTTTCTTCCAACATCATGGGGATTTTAAAGGTATCCAGAGTTTGTTGATTCCCATGGAGAAGACCCAGAAATTAGCCAAAATAGAGCAAAATTTAGTTTTTTGGGAAAAATGGGAAAAAGGTGCTGCAGAAGAAAGTATCTGTTTTTCCCCCCCTGAAAATGGTATCAAAAAGGGTTTGTGGTGCTGAAATCACCATCTTCCCATCTTTCAGGGACTGACAGACTTTTGTCAGAAAACCAAAATCTTTTACACAGTTTTGACATTTTACTGGAACATAGCCTATTTTTGCTATGTTTTGTGCTTTCAACCTCCTTCCAGTTAATGGGTAGGAAAGCAAAAATGGATCCTGGAAAGCTATACATTTCAGAAAAGTAGACAGAATTCTGAATTCAGCAAGGGGTCATTTGTGTAGATCCTTCGAGTTTTTTTTTATAGAAACTTAACAACTGAAAATAGGAAAAATTGAAAATGAGTTGAAAAAAACAGGCATTTGTGCCAACGTTTTCACCTGTAACTTCTTCCAAATATGACAGATATTTGAAAGCGATATACTGTTACATCCGCTGGACCCTTCCGGTTGTGGGGATATATAGGACTTGTAGGTTCACCAAAAACCCGAGGAACCCAAAGGCAATTACTGAGCAGTATCTTGCAATGGTTTTTTATTGTGTGCCAGGTATATGTTAGGTTATTTAAATTTGTAAGGCGCACATCTACCCCAAGGGGTTTGCTGGCGCCAGTCAGATCAATGATCCCAAAGTTAACAGGAGGTTAAGAATTAAATAACCAAGTTTTCAGACTATAGTTGGTCACCTTGCGAAGGGAAAGGGGAAGCAAGTTCCACAAAGTAGGACTCAAATAGGAGAATTTAAATTTTGGGACCGAGAACTTCATCTGATGAGCAGAGCGAAGGAGTTGTAGTGGTTGTTAATGCTGCACTAACATATGTTGGTATAAGGATGCCACTCCCGTTCCGTGAACTTGTAGCGGAGGGCTTTAAATTTGATCTGGTTCCCCACCGTCAGCCAATGAAGGCTGCAAATGAAACTGGTATTTGATGAAAACTTTGGCACCCGACACAGTAACCTGGCAGCCGCGTTCTGTACTACTTGGAGGTTCTGAAACAATACTTTATTCATGCCCAGATACAGAACTTTGCCATAATCCAGCCTAGAAGTAACAAGGGCATGGACTACCGTTTTCTGGGCAGAGAGAGGGATCATCCATATGATTCTTTTCAACCATTTTAGTATAGTAAAGCAAATAGCAGAAATCCGTGTAATTTGCTGGTTCCGAGACAAATGCCCGTCAATCATGAAACCCAGGTTAAGGACAAGGGGAGCAGGCGAAGGCAGCGCTCCCAGTTTAGGGGGCCAGTGTTGAGGGCCCCAGAGATCCTTATTCGTCCCTAAGATTATAACCTCAGTCTTGTCTCTGTTCAGTTTGAGCAAATTATTGTGCATCCAAGATGAAACTTTGCATAAACCTGAGCGAAGGACTGAGGGTTCCGATCCCTTGACCGAGAAAAGGGAGAAATGTATCTGAGTGTCGTCCGCGAACGAGAAAAGGGAGAGACCCACCTCTTCTACCATGTCAGCCAGAGGACAGACATACACAGAGGGCTCAGCACGGAACCTTGAGGGACTCCATAAGGGGAAGGATAAGTTGTGGAGTTTGCTGCCGCCAAGAAAACCTGAAAGGTATGGTCGGCTAAAAAGGAGTGTATATAGATCAATGATACTCCTTATAAAAAGAATGTATAAAGATAAACATAAGAGTTTGTGAGATCATCCAAGGGCAGATCCCTTTGTAGGACGTAATCCCTCACTCACCAAAGGTGACATGCTTCATCATAGGGATTCTCCTCCCAAAGGAAACCCCTAGTTCCTTTGAGGGCTACAACCCCCTCACTGTGAGGGAGGAGCTCTGGGATGTTTTGTTGGAGTGTGTAAAGGGTATCCTAAACCCACCTATGATGAGCCAAAAGTATGAGTGAGGTCGCAGCGCAAAATAATTAATAATGTGAAATAGAAGTGAAGAAGTCAGTGAAATCTTAAACTGGCTAGTGGGCATAGAACAACAATTTTAATGTGGATATGCCTACTGTCAGGATTAAAAAAGCAGTGCACCAGCGGTATGGATATGAACCGCTATGGTGTGATGATTCTTGGTCAACATGTTTCAGCGTATAAGATCCGTAATCGGATCAGGCTTTCGTCAGGACCTTTAACAATTGATGCTGCTGCTGAGATAAAGTAAATGATTTTTTTTTTTTATTCAGTCCAGTAGAATAAGGGCCACAGTTTCACCTGCATCCAGTTTGAGTCTTACCATTTCTGTGACTCCAAGAAGAGTAGATTCGGTAGAAAAAACGTCTCTAAAAACCTGATTGAGAAGCATGTAAGACGTTCTGGGATTCCACGAACGTGGTCAACTGTCTAGATAAGTTTTTCCAGAACTTTGGAAAAGACTGGAAGCAGCGAGATGGGTCGGAAATTAGATGGCTTAGTAGTGTCGGCATTGGCTTTCTTAAGAAGAGGAAGGACCATAGCATGTTTCCATTCCTGAGGAACAACGCCCTCCAATAAGGAGGCTTTCAGGAGGTCCATGAAAGTAGAAAGTGTGGACGCATCCAGTTGATTGATCAAATGAAAAGGGAGTATTTCGGAGGGGGACCCTGATTTCATGTTTGCCAGTAGGTGGCCAAAGGAGCTTGGTTCCAGGGGGGGTCCACATTTCCAGTCTATTGGGCGAGGAAATATTAACTTGTGGCCCTGATCCATCAAACTCCTGGGTTATAGTGTTGCACCGCCCGTCCTCCAAAGGTGGAGATTGAGGGTGTTTACTGAGAAATGCAGAGTAAATTAATTTGATTTTCTCATTAAGTAGAGGGCGAGCTCTTCACACTGGACATCCGTAAGAACAAGGGGAGTGGAGTGACAATTTGCGCCAGCAAGTCCCTTGACCACCTTAAAAAGTGTTTTGAGCAATTATGGGCCTGAGAGATTTTAAGTGAAAAGAACTCAGCACAAGTGACTTTACAGAGGGTGTGGTATACCTTAAGTGCTTTTTTATACGCTGCTTTCTCTTCATGATAATGTTTCCTCTAGGCTCTTTCGAGGGATTTACATTTAGATTTCTCCATCCTCCGTTCCGAGGAGAACCAAGGAGACGGTGGCAGTTGTCTTACTACGCGCTTATTAGTCAGGGGAAGACAGGCTTCAACCGCTTGGGTAATCCAATTTTGGAAGGAACCCAAGTCGGTGATTCTGATCAGTTCAATGGCTTGTTTACTTTCCATTAAGCGGCTATTAAGGGCCGAAACATCCAGTTTAGCCCAGTTCCTCCTTGTTTGTTTGGTGACACGGCAGGTCACTAGGGGGGAGGAAGCTACCTTCAGAGAGAAGGCTACGGCAAAGTGGTCAGACCAGCATAGAGGAAGCGCAGAGCTGCAGTTAAGATCAAGATTAGATTAAATCGTATCAAACAGGTGGCCCGCAATATGAGTTGGGCCTGAGTTACAGAGATGGATATTTAAAGCTTTTAGGACAGAAATAAGAGACCGGCTCTTAGTGAAATTAGGATCATCTAAATGCAAATTTAGATCACCTAGAATGGTACAATTTGCAGCCTTTGGTGTGTCAGGCTGCTTGGTCGGCCAGAGAGAGTGCCTACGGCCCAACTGGGCCGGATGGACGGTACATCAAGCTGCCTGAAAAGGTAAAATAGGCGTAAGCATTATTTTACAAAGCAGAGCTTCACAATCGGTGACGCAGAAGCCATCTGTTTTACATGTAAATATATTCTTATGAATAATGGCGATGCCGCCTCCCATTTTTAGTATCCTGTCCTTACGTATAATAGAGTAATTAGACGGCAGAGCCGCTGCCACATCAAGTCCTGAACTTTCCTGTAACCAAGTTTCAGTTAAAAATACAGCATCCGGTTGGTTGTTCATCAGGAAATCAAATACATTATTTTGATGTTTAAGCAGGGAGCTGCAATTGATATTATAAAATTTGAAGTTTAAAAAACTAAGGGAGTGTGCCTTTAAGAGAAACCCTATTAGGTAAACTTGTGTGGGGTAGGATAGTCAAGTTTCACAATTAGTGTGCCTGGTCCTTGTATAAGAGTTCCTGTTGTAGTTAGACTCAGTAGGCGAAAACCAACAATGCCGACAACTGCTGTAAGAGTCAACAGCTTTTAAGATATTACATTCGGGAGAAAAGGCCTGACGTAACTCAGTCAATTGTATAGAGGTATATACTAATCTGCACACCTTAGTTGGTCCAGGGGTCGTGGCCGCTGGGCGAGGTCGCTCTCGGGCCATTAAGTAGGGCCAGGGCGTGACACGATGTGAAAATGCTAGAGTGCTAACCGTTCGTCAGGCCCAAACACTGGCTACTGGAGGAACCAGTACCAGAGTAAAAAGTAAGGAACGCAGTAAAACATCAAACATACAAATTCATGAAAGCTATGTTAAAAACCACAGAGGTAAAAATCAGCGGGAAGCAAAATAAAGATTAGGCAAGAAATCAGTTTCAAAAACCTTAGATCAGCAATTAATTTGGGAAAATAAAAACAGTAAAAATCGGTGTGAAAGACACCTGTGTATTTCTGAAATGGGAGCCAAATATAGATTTTAAAAACAGCTATTTGCACATCTCCGAAATTGTGGGTACCCATACTAGCATGTAAATTATAGGACATTTTTCAAAGTGACTTCTTTTTTACACATTGTCTTACATTTGGAAGGCAGAAATGCATCAAAAGTCAATAGGTAATAACAGTTTGTGAATGGACAATGAGAGGCAGAGAGATTATGCGATGCAAATATGGGTATTTATTTACTGTCCCTTTAAAGTCACACAATGAAGTTTCCAGTTTTTCTTTCGTTCAGAGGATGGCCGTGGACTTGACTCCGTCCCCGTTCAGGAATTTATACCGTTATGGAGCATGAAAAATAAAAAGAAAGAAATACTTGTTTTAGGGATTGAGTTCGGTTTCCGCTGGTTTGGCAAAAGGGAGGGGAGTGAGGGAAGAACACCACCACACCGTACCACCACCGGTTGCCAATTGCTGAGCTTAAACGCGAAGACCACCCTGGCGTGGACATCATACACGGGATTCTTTAGCCCTCCCCTCCCCTGCCCTGACATGGGGTCCCTCCGCGCTAGGCTCCCCCTTCCTGAACCACCCGCAGATGCGGCTGCGTACCTCGGGTAGACACGCTTCTCCAGGAGCGCAGCTGGCTTGCCGATGGCACCGGATAGGGTCCGGCTCCCTCTTTCTCACTTCTCGGTTCCGGACTTCGGCTGCTCTCGACGATGTCCTTTCTCCGTTCTCCTCCGTGGACTCATCAAACAACTCGATAGCTAGACTCGCTACTCCTTTCTTCCCAATGCGTTCTGTTTGTTCCCTCGTCGTCCTCAAACACCCGGTACACCCTCTCAGCTGTTCCAAACACAGTTAAAAAGTCTGCCTCCTCGGTTGCCAAGTAGCTCTTTGGAGCATGTGACATTGTCACGTGAAACTGACCGGTTTCTTCGAAACAAGGAGAGTTAAAGGGACCGCCGCCGTCCTCTGCCATAGGTCCCATGGGTGACTGTAAACAAAGCACAGGAGAAAGGTAAGGAGGGAATAGGTCACCACATCCTTCCTCCTCCTGGTCCTGGGACGGGACATTGTGAAACCCCCTGACAGTTCATGGTCGGGGAACTGGGCAACTAGAGGGGAAGTCCGCATTCCCATTGCAGGCGCCTTTCCTATGTCGGACCTCAAAAGAGAAGGGCTGGAGGGAGAGGAACCACCTCAGGACACAGGGATTATTCCCCTTATAGTGGTTCAGCCTTTGGAGGGGAGCGTGGTCTGTATACAGCACAAAGGGATTGCCTGCCAGGTAGTAGCATAGCTTGTTAATTGCCCATTTGACCAATCAATCAATCAGATCATTTGTAAAGCGCACTATTCACCCGTGAGGGTCTCAAGGCGCTGGGGGTGGGGGGGTACTGCTACTGCTCGAGTAGCCAGGTCTTGAGTAGCCTCCTGAAGGTTAGTGTGTCCTGGGTCTGCCATAGGAGGATGGGGAGGGCGTTCCAGGTCTTGGTGGCGAGGTGGGAGAACGATCTGCCGCCGGTGTTCGCTCTTCGGATGCGGGGGATGGTGGCGAGGTCGGCGGAGCGGAGCTGGCGGTTTGGGTTGTAGAAGGTGAGTCGTCAGTTGAGGTATGCCGGTCCGGTGTTGTGGAGTGCCTTGTGTGCGTGGGTGAGGAACTTGAAGGTTATTCTCTTGTTGACGGGAAGCCAGTGCAGGTCTCTCAGGTGGGGTGTGATGTGGCTGTGGCGAGGAATGTCGAGGATCAGGCGTGCAGAGGCGTTCTGTATGCGTTTGTTAGAAATGGGATCTCTGGTTGGCTAAGGCTTGTGCCAGTGCCAGGCAGAGACCACCACTCTAGTTAGGGCAAAGGAGTTACATGCCAAACATAACCCCTGCTCACCCCCTTAGTAGCTTGGCACGAGCAGTCAGGCTTATCCCGGAGGCAATGTGTAAAGCGTTTGCGCACGCACACAGCAACAACATCCCAGGCACACCACAAAAGGAACTCCACACAAGGTTATATCAATAATAGCCTTTGTATTCTCATAACACATTAGAATAGTAATCACATAATATACATCGTGCCACCTGGCACTAGGTCATATCTACAAGGAATTATTTACACCTGGCAGGGCCCACTGGACCACTGTCAGAACCATCACAAAGCGAACTTAGTAAAAGTAAGACATATCATAAACGTGTAACCAGTAATTTACTGGTAACCACTGTACTCCGCATCAGCCTGTAACAAAAACCACATTATGCACAGTATCACATTAGGTACCCAACACATTGTACGCCAACCTCATCAGTCAACATTTTTAGACCCTAACCTCCTAAGTATCACTCACATTAGGGGTATACTCACAGTAGGAAATAATCTCACTGGCCTAAACACATTACGCACATAATCTCATCCCCAAACGCATTTAGAGGCATGAATCATAGTAAAGCATCACATTTCATAACATCATGTACATCACTGACCCCTTGGCCAACTGGCCTTCCCAAAGGGGCTCAAACGCCCTGTGTCCAGAATGTCAGGGCTGCTGCCTATGCAGCGGAATCCAAAAGTGCGCCATTGCGCTGGGGCAAAGGAGTGCATCTCATTCCTCTCTCAGACTATGCCCCCAAAGAACTGTGGCCTAAACGGAGCAGCTGCCCACTACTTGCTGGGCAGCTGTAAAGCAAATGGAAGCCCTGGCACCACTGTGCCTCCTTTCCCACTCAGGGACTCGTAGATCAATTTGCACAGAACGTTGCAGCTGCCCGCGCTGGTGCGTCGCAGCTGTGGCACCTCTCATAAAGGGAGCCTGGCACCTCTGTGCCCTCTGGACCCCCTAGTGGCATTAAACACATGCCCCATCGTTGGGGCCGCCCACTTTCTTGCGGGACCGCCCAGGTTCCGACAATGCACCTCGATATACCCCCAAAGACACGGGGGCTCTTTGGGGCTCTCTCACTCACTCAGGAAACTGCCCCCTCGTTGGAGCCATGCAGGCAAAAGAATCAGGCCTTGGAGGAAGGGGCAATGCACGGCCCAGGGAGGCAAGCCCTCATGGCAGCACCCTCCGGGCCACAGCAGCAGCACACCCCGCAGGTTCAGGAGCAAAAACAGAACATTTTCATGGGGTCACAGCCCCTATATTTTTATCAGCATTTCCCTTTGTGTCACAGCACAGGGCTTGGGGATACCAGTCAGAACTGGTTTGGGGGGGATTTGGAGCACTTTGTTTTGCCAAGCTCCTCTTCCCTTTTGTCAGGTGGGGCTCAGTGATCAGACACACCACAGGGGGCGGAGCCAGCATTGTACAGCCTGGGCATAGCCCTATTCAGAGTCAGGGGATTTCTCCTCCCACTACTCTCAGCCCAGGTGTCCCATTCAGCCTAGCTGACTCGCCCTGCCTCTCCTGGAGCCACCCACACCTCTCAGCTCTTGTCACTCACAAGCCAGACATGCAATTTACATCAGGCAGGCAGACACATAACACACAGAAATGCCAACTTCTAAAAGTGGCATTTCTCCACCAGTCACCATAAACCTGCGCACACCATTGTGCAGCATTTATTCTCACGAGTTCATACATGCTAAACTTGACCCTGCTCTCATCTCATACCAGGAATTACCATGGACACACTTATCCCCCATGCATTCCTATGGGAGGGCAGGCCAATCTCACCACACGCACTCCAAGAGCGCATGCACTTTACACTGGGCCACAGTGCTAAATTCCCCAGAGGCCTAAAATCACTACCACCATGTCAGAGCGTAAGGCAAAAAGTTCAGGGGTGAACCTGCCAAAAAGGGCCAAGTCCAACAGTGTTGAATTTGTTTCAGGAGTTTGTCCGAGGCTCCTGCGTAGAGGGTGTACCCGTAGTCCAGCCTGCTGCTGACGAGGGCCTGGGTGACCGTTCTTTTTGTTCCGGTCGGGATCCACCTGTAGATCCTGCAGAGCATGCGAAGGGTGTTGAAGCAGGAGGATGAGACGGCGTTGACTTGCTTGGTCATGGAGAGTGTTGAGTCGAGGATGAACCCCAAGTTGCTTGCGTGGTCGGTGGGTGTCGGTGCTGCTCCCACTACGGTCGACCACCAGGAGTCGTCCCAGGCTGAGGGGGTGGAGCCGAGGATGAGGACCTCCGTCTTGTCCGAGTTCAGTTTCAGACGGCTGTTCTTCATCCACTCGGCGACGGCCTTCATTCCTTGGTGGAGGTCGGTTTTGGCGGTGAGGGGTCCTTGGTGAGGGAGAGGATCAGCTGGGTGTCATCGGCGTAGGAGATGATGTGGAGGTCGGGTGACATGGATGAGCGGTGCCATGTAGACGTTGAAAAATGTCGCGCTGAGGGATGATCCTTGGGGTACGCCGCAGATGATCTCGGAGGCTGCGGACCGGAACGGGGGGAGGCGGATGCTCTGGGTTCTGTCGTAGAGGAAGGAGGTGGTCTGTTCCAGAGCCTTGTCTCGGATCCCTGCGTTGTGGAAGCGTGTGCGTAGGGTGCGGTGCCACAGGGTCGAAGGCGGCTGATAGGTCCAGGAGGATGAGGGCCGCGGTTTCGCCGTTGTCCAGCAGGGCCCTGATGTCATCGGTGGCGGCGATGAGGGCAGTTTCGTTTCTGTGGTTGCTGCGGGACCCGGACTGGGATGGGTCCAGGATGGTGTTCTCCTCGAGGAAGCGGGTCAGTTGTCCGTTGACAGTCTTCTCGATGACCTTCGCCGGGAGCAGGGAGATGGGCCGGAAGTTCTTGAGGTCCTTCGGATCCGCCTTGGGTTTCTTGAGTAAGGCGTTGATCTCGGCGTGCTTCCAGCTCTCCGGTAAGGTCGCAGTCTCGAAGGAGATGTTGATGGCCTTGCGGAGATGGGGTGGGATGGTGGCGCTAGCTTTGTTGAAGATGTGGTGTGGGCATGGGTCTGACGGAGAGCCGGAGTAGATGGTGTTCATGATTTTGTTGTCGTCGTTTATTTTGGTCCAGTTGAGCAGGGGATCAATGTGGTTGGTGGCCGTGGTGTCTGAGGTGTCGGTGGCTGTCGGGGCGGCTCGGTTGTTTTTTTTTTGTTTTTTTAAAACTATTTTTATTAATTTTTACATCTTTAAGTTACAAAACATACATTTCCATTATAAGCAAATGGGAATATACGTGTGCTGGTTATGATATACATCTTTCATTCCGTTTCCATAGTATCATTACATAGTAAGTACATATAGCTTTTCAACCCACAGTATTGATAACAAGTCAGCCTTCTGAACAATGTTGCGTAGCACTTTTACCCAGTATTCTCGGATTTTCAAACTCCTTTTGGATTCGTACATTCTAATGTGTACCTTCCTAACCATTCATAGACAAATAATAACAGTGCTATGTTCCCTCCTGTAATTGACTATAACAATCCAATGTGAGTACGGGAGGAATAGTTTGCAAGGAATGCGTGAGCCGGGGAAGAGTCTCACGTCGGTCCACTGACACACAGACGGTGCGTTATTATGGTTGCTGCTCCAGAGTGTCGTCTTCAGCAGCTTGCGCAGTATGTGTGAGAAGGTACATTTTCAGAGGCTCCTTAATGTCCCTAGGGCGTGAGGCTCTTGGGAGTAAGTCTGCATAGTTAGTGAACTGCTCTTGACAATATATCAGATCAGTGAGCCATTTTTTGAATTTCGGTTCACGTCCTCTGCCCCAGCGACACGCAATTCGATGTTTCGCCATGAGTAAAGCTATGGCGAGATATTTGCGGTACGGTTTAGCAACATGTTTTGTGTAGCCGAGCAGGGCGATCAGGGGGGTGCGCTCTAGGGTCTGCATAGTCATCAGATCCAGGGCATCAAATACAGTCTCTCAAAAAGTATGCACAACGGGACAATCCCAGGCCAAGTGTAAAAAATCTGCCTCGGGGGCTCTACATCGCCTGCATTGATCGGAGTCTGACAGTTTGTGTTTATATAATTTCGCCGATGTATAATATAGGCGATGTAGAAATTTGTAGTGTGTGATAAGTAGCCAATGGCTAGCAGCAATTTGCTCCGTATGCTCGCAACAGTATGTCCATTGTTCATCAGTCAGTACATATCCCAATACGTTATCCCACTTCGCCCTGGCAGGGCATGGGGTCCTCTCCTGTGTCGTGTGCACCATGTGATATAGCGTAGAAACCATGCGTCTCGGTGTAGTGGCTCGTGGGGAAAGTCTGGTGATACGGTACGGAGACCTTGCCGTAGTCGTGCATAAAGGAAGACATCCAAGGGAGTTGGTTGGTTCTCCTTAAATATGTGGATCAGTGTTCGAAATTTTCCTTTATGATATAGGTCACCCCATGTGGAGATGTTGGTTCGTCTCAAGAGCTGTTGGAAATCTTTTTCCTGGAGGAGTTGCATTCGGGGATGGTATGTCAGTGGGAGCAGTGGAGAGTAAAGCATGGGGCAATTTAGAAGCGTTAACATGCGACGCCATGCGCTCTGTGTGCACGTTAGTGTGGTAGGTGTCTTGTCACATCGGGCAGGGGGTTTGATTATTACTCTGTCCAGTGGTATCGGGTCTGACAGCCAGTGTTCTACCGCTACCTGCAGCATGTAACGGGGAGTATGGAACCAGTAATACGCGTAGTGCGCTTGTGCACATATGTAGTACAGCTCAAAGTCTGGGATGTCAAATCCCCCCTGTACATAGGGCCTAGTAAGTACCCCCCATTGTAATTGTGGTTGTTTGCCTCCCCATACTAATCTGATCATTTCGGTTTGCAACATTGTGAAAAGGGTCCTTCTGGGATTATACCTTATGTTCAGGAATAGATACAGCACCTGGGGGAGCACCACCATCTTGATCAATGAGGCCCGCCCCGCCATCGAGAGGGGCAAGGAGATCCAGCGAGTGACATTGTCTGTGATGCGGGCTAAAGTTCTGCCATAATTTAACCGCATAAGCTCATCTCTATCTGTGGTGATGTGAATACCTAGATAGCGCATGTCTGAATGACACCACTCAAGAGGGTAGTCTAAGGGGAACGGGGCTGCTGCAGGGGTGAGGGGCAAGATCTGCGATTTCCCCCAATTTATATGTATTCCCGACATTCGCCCATACACTATGAACTCGCGAAAAAGTGGATTAAGGTTAGTCTGTGGGTCCCGAACATATAAAGTGATATTGTCTGCGAACAATGATATCAAAATTTGGTGCATGTAACAACGCAATGCTTTGTCTTGATGACGTTGGCGCAGCTTAGCTGCCAAGGGCTCTATTGCTATAGAAACAATAGGGAGGTAGAGTGGGCACCCCTGTCATGTGCCCCTGGTGATATGAAAGGCAGGCGATATGTGGCCATTTATGCATACCCTGGCTGTCGGGAGGTCATACAACAACCGAATCCAAGAGAGAAATATTGGGGGGAAAACCCATACGCTGTAAAATTCCCAATATATAATCCCACTCGACTGAATAGAACGCCTTAGTGGCGTCTATGAAAACTGCCGCTAATGGCAGGTCGGGGTCTACATTGTGGAGGATCGCAAAAAAGGTTCGTAGGTTGTGGGTGGTCGCTCTGCCAGGTATAAAGCCGGACTGATCCGGGTGGGCTAGTTTGTCCATGATCAAATTTAGTCTGTTTGCTAGGACCTTCGCCAGGATTTTGGTGTCACAGTTGGTAAGTGACAATGGTCTGATGAGTCACAATATAGACTGGATTTCCCAGGTTTCAGCAGAGAGATTATGTGTGCCTCTCGCATGGACGGGGGTAGTCTGCTGTTATCTAATGCATCTTCAAAAACCTCTTGCAGGATGGGGGCTAGCAAATCGATATACGTTTGATAGAATTCTATAGGGAGGCCGTCCGACCCCGGCGTATTCCCTGATTTCATATGCATTATGGCGTGCCTTATTTAGTCCAATTCAAAAGGGGCACCAAGGAACTCCCTTTGATTGTCGCCCAGCCACCCCAGCGCAACGTCTTCTAAGTAGGCATTAAGATCGAGTTCACCGTGTCTCTGCGTAGTGTATAGTGAGGTGTAATGTGAAGTAAACATGCGTAGTATATCCTCATTCTCATCCAGGGGATACTCATCAATAGTCATAATCTATGAATAATCCCCGCCCACGTGCGGGATCCAGGAGCATATAGAAAATACATATATATACATATATATGCATATGTGAAAACATATACATGCAGTCTAAAAAATTTTCAAACATGGCAATGCTGTAAATTACATAGGTTTGCATTGTAGTGCCCCCTAACCCATAAGGAAAAAAGGAAGCACTAAGCCAATTGTCACACAACAATGCTTTATTGCCATAAAGCAAACTTGTAATTGCAGGCACTTGCCTGTAGGCTGCACTAGAGTATCAAGAAACAAAGAAAACTGACACCTTGCCTTTAAGGCATTAGATTAAGGGGACCGTGCCTTTAAGACCTGCAGTAGACCCCTTGCTCCCATGATGCACCACAGGTGACAGGTCAGTTCTTTTTCCCGGCTCCTTCTATGAGGATCCTGGAGCTTGAGCTCTTCAGTTTTTTGACTGAAATTTTTGTAATACAGAATTTTTCAGAAAATTCGACATTTTCAAATTTTTTCCAGTCAGAATGCCTGCTTTATTTAAGAAATGCCCTCCCTGTGGCAATAAGATGGCACTGGCGGATCCACACTCTGTGTGTATTGTGTGTTTACCAACTTCACACAATCCTGACCGGTGCCCCCACTGCCAGAAGTTTTCCAGGCGCACTCTGCGCGATAGAGAGCGCATTAAGCTGCATGCCCAGCTGGAGAAGGAAAGAAGCCGTTGTGAAGGCGACCATTCATCTTTAAAACCACCTTCTTCAGCTAGACAACCTCAGAAACGGCGACATACCACCTCTCCTGACCCCAGGAAGACCAAGGTTCCAGGAGATTCGCCGTCGACGTCAAAGGTACTGTCGAAAAAAACGAAAACAACTTCTGCGTCAAGAGATTCATCTCGACGTTGAGATTCTCCGCCGCAGAGAAGTAAGTCGGCGTCGAGGCGCAGTCCTTCGGGCTCGAAGGCTGTTAGTCCGGTGAGATCTGGACTGTCTCAGTCGACGTCGAGGCTTCCGTCGATGTCGAGACACTCTCCACTACCCTCGAGGGGATCGGCGTCGAGAGATGCGACGACTTATGTCTCGCCGCGAGTGGGCCGTTCGACGTCAAGGCATTCGACGTCGATGAGGTCAACCCCCATTCAACGTCATGGAAGGTCGACGACGAAGTCGCCAAGCCGACGTCATGGAAGGTCGAAGTTGCCAAGCCGACGTCATGGAAGGTCGACGTCGAAGTCTTCAGGTCTGCGACGAAGGTCGACGACGAAGTCCCCAGTTCGACGACAAACACCTGTTCGATGACGAAGATCGACGTCGGGGTCTCCGCAACGCCGTAGGTTGTCGGCATCGAGACCACCGTCGAGGGCGGAGCGCCATTCACAACAATCGTCACCGATGGTGACACAAACATCATCTACGTCGAGGCGTTCGACGTCGAAGGAAAGAGCAGCAGTGACCGCGGAGAGAAGAGCCAGATCTAGATCTTCAGGAGATCGATCATCATCTCCAGGCCTGCATATCGTACAGATCTCTTCGGAAAAATCACCTAAGGCACCGGAGAAGTTTGGACTTTCACCTCGCTGGTTGGCGAATGTGGGTACAGGTGACTGCAGAAGTCCGGGCTCGGACTTTTCCCGCACGTACTCTCCCTCCAGGATTTCTCCGCGTAGGAGCAGGTCCCCTCCTGGTAGTCCAGAGCCACCTTCTCCACGCCAGTCACAATCCAGGGATCGTCCCTCTTCTCACAGAAGGCCAAGATCTCCTTCCAAACACGGATCACGGTCCAGGGGTCATCACAGCGACCGTCCCCACAAGAGGCGACGCACTAGATCACCCACCTGGTCTTCCTCCACTAGGTCCTCGGTCCGGGACTATTCTCCGACCTTGTCTTCTACACCCCCGTCACGACTGTCCCCTGTGGATGACATCGCTACTTTCTCTGACATCCTGGGTAGAGGTGTGCAGAAATTGAATATCACGCTACACACCCCTCTGGCCCCCACGTCAATTATATTTGATTCGTTGCATCACCGGTCAGCACCAAGACCTTTGCTGCCATTGGTGCCAGGATTGTTGGAGCCAGCGATGGCCACATTTCTCACTCCTGCTACGGTGGGCTCTGTGCCTTCAAAAATAGCGAAAAAATATAAGGCTCCTGCTGAGGATCCCTTGTTTCTAAGGGCGGACCCACCAGCGGACTCAGTTATCGTGGCGGCTGCCATGAAGTCCCATTCTGCCTCTGTGTCCTCTTCTGTCCCCCCGGAGAAAGACAGCAAGCAAATGGATTCGTATGGCAGAAAGATGTGCAACACTTCTGCCTCACACATGAAAGTGGCTAGTGCTTCAGCCCTGCTAGGACGGTATGATCGTTCTCTGTGGGATTCCCTCTCCAGATTTGCTGAGAAACTGCCAAGGGAAGACAGGCAGGATTTTAATGAAATTCTCCTGAAAGGTGGGCTCGTAGCCAATCAAATTATCAGTGCGGCTGCTTCGGACCTCGCCGCACATGGCTACTCTCATGGCGTGTGCTCTCGGCACTCAGCCTTGCTGCGGCTGACGGGCCTCAAGCCTGATGCGCAGAAAAAAATTCTTAATCTGCCTTTTAACGGGTCATCTTTGTTTGGGGCTCACGCTGATGACCAAATGAACAAAATGAAGGCAGAGTTGGACACTGTTAAAGCTGTTGGGCTGGAAAAGCGCGAGGAATATCGAAAGCGCTTCCGAATGGTCCTCCCAAAATCAGTAGAGGTCCCAGTTTCAACAAAGGGGTCGTGGCAGAGGGAGAGGAAATGCAAAGCGCAACAGTCCTCCACCAAACAGCCCTCAAAACAGTGAGATCTTACTTCCTCCGCGCTCGTTCGCCACTCCGGTAGGAGGAAGTATCAGTGTTCACCTGGCAGAGTGGGAAGCAATTATAAAAGACAGATGGGTGCTGAATATTGTACAGCATGGCTATTTGCTGAGGTTCAAGTCCCCCCCTCCGCATGTATCCCCACAGAGGCAGCACCTCCCTCAAATCCAAAATCGGCTTTTACTGGGTGAAGTAGCTACTCTCCTCTCCAAGAATGCCATAGAGGAAGTTCCGCCCCTGCAAAGAAATCAAGGAGTATACTCCCGGTACTTTCTTGTTCAAAAATTAGGAGTAGTCAAAGAGTACAGACCCATTCTCGACCTCTGTCTGCTCAACGGATTTGTCAGGAAGGAAAAGTTCAGAATGCTGGCTCTGCATCAGATCTTCCCGCATCTTCACCAGGGAGACTGGATGTGTGCCA
Organism: Triturus cristatus; assembly: GCF_964204655.1. Lineage (NCBI taxonomy): Eukaryota > Metazoa > Chordata > Amphibia > Caudata > Salamandridae > Triturus > Triturus cristatus. Next base: position 77,553,136 of record NC_140586.1, on the reverse strand, counting down.
TCGACCTACAGGATGCCTACTTCCATATTCCTATCTCAGTGAAACACCGGAAATTTCTCAGGTCTCAGATCTCTCGTCAGCACTATCAGTACAGAGTTCTGCCGTTTGGCCTCAAATCCGCCCCACGGACATTCTCAAAGTGCATGGCGGTGGTAGCTGCCTTCCTCCGGAAACTGAAGATATTCGCCTATCCCTATTTAGACGAATGGCTCCTGAAGAGTTCCACTCCTGTTCGACTCCAGAGCCATCTCTCGTTCTGCCTCAATCTCCTACACTCGCTGGGATTACAGGTCAATTACAATAAGTCGGTCCTCAATCCCACTCAGCGGATTCACTACCTGGGCGCCTCTCTGGACTCCGCAAAGGCAAGCGTGTGTCCTACAGAGGAGAGGTTATCATCCATGCTTCAGAAATGCCACACGCTTCTCAACGCGGCATTTCCCACAGCCAGGCAAGTGTCGTCACTTCTGGGGTCGATGGCTTCGTGCATTTACATTGTGCCCAATGCACGTCTTCACATGCGCCCTCTGCAACAAGAGCTAGAGGATCAGTGGTCGCAGAGGTCCGGCCGCTGGGAAGATCTCATCTCTCTTCACCAAGCTGCCAAAGAATCCATCAGATGGTGGATGAAATGCTCCCATCTACTTCATGGCGTCCACTTCCATCAGGCGGCTTCGACACAGACAGTGGTCACAGATGCCTCCATGCAGGGCTGGGGTGCTCATATGGACCAGCTTCAGGTACAAGGTCTCTGGTCCAATTCCGAACAGAGTTATCACATAAACTTCTTAGAGCTACGAGCAGTCCATCTAGCTCTCAAATCCCTGTATCCGTCCCTCCAAACCAACCACGTGCAGATTCAGACAGACTACACAACAACTATGTTCTATCTGAACAAGCAAGGAGGCACCAGATCACGAGTCCTATCTCTGGAAGCTCAGTCCATTTGGCGATGGCTACTAGCGAGAGGCCTTTCGATCATCGCTGTTCACCTGCCAGGGACCCTGAACGTCCAGGCAGACGGCCTCAGCAGAGACTTCGTCGAAGCGCACGACTGGGTGCTCAACGAAGACGTCGCTCAAGAGATCTTCCGGCAGTGGGGAGTACCGGACATAAATCTTTTCGCAGACGCGGCAAACAAAAAATGCCCCGTCTTCGCCTCCAGGTTCCCCCAACAGGGATCTCAGGGGAACGCACTTTTGATCAGCTGGCCACGGACATTGCCATACGCTTTTCCTCCTCTCCCTCTCATCCCAGCTGTGATACAGAAATTCTACAGGACCAGAACGCGGATGATCCTGATAGCTCCGGAGTGGCCCAGTCAGTGGTGGTACCCGGATCTACTACAGCTGTCAGAGATGCCACACCGGAGATTGCCTTGCCTGCCGAACTTACTGACCAAGGACCAGGGGAGAGTGTTCCATCCCAACCTCCACTCTCTTCGCTTGACGGCATGGCTCCTGAACTCCTCCAGTACGGACATTTAGATCTTCCTGCGGACTGCATGAACATTCTGCGAGAAGCAGAGGCCCTCCACTAGGAAGTCTTATGCCTTCAAGTGGAAGAGGTTCTACATTTGGTGTAGAGATAACGCCCTTGATCCGATCTGGGGTCAAGAACAGGTTATTCTCCCCTATTTATTACACTTGGCAAAGTCTGGTTTAAAGTATAGTTCCATCAGAGTCCACTTAGCTGCTATCACAGCTTATAGAAAATCTCCTACCCAGGCCTCATTCTTCCAGATGCCGGTAGTCAAAGATTTCCTAGAAGGGCTTACGAAAGTATTATCACCAGTGAGGTCTCCTTCCCCTCCCTGGGAACTCAACATTGTTCTCTCTAAGTTGATGGGAGCTCCTTTCGAGACTATTCATAAGGCATCCTTACAGCATCTGACCTGGAAGGCTGCCTTCTTAGTAGCCATCACTTCTGCCCGCAGGGTGAGTGAAATTCAGGCCCTCTGCTGCAAGGAACCTTACACTGTTTTCCATGCTAATAGAGTGGTACTACGTACTCATCCGAGCTTCCTGCCCAAGGTGGTCTCGGACTTCCACATTAATCAGGTTATTACGTTACCCACTTTTTTTCCTCGGCCAACCACTCCCCCGGAGAGAGCTTTACATTCTCTTGACCTCCGGAGGGTATTGAAATGTTATCTTGCTAAGACCCTTTTGCTTAGAAAGTCTGACAGGCTCTTTGTTAATTACGGTCCAACGAATACCGGGCTGGCTGCCTCCAAGAGGTCCATTTCTAGATGGATTGTCTCATGTATAGCCTTGTCCTATCAGCTGTCTCACAAGGTTCTACAGGGTAGACCAAGAGCACACTCTACTAGAGGGAAAGCTTCTACTGTAGCTCTCCTTCGCAACGTTCCCATGTCTGAAATTTGCAAAGCGGCTACATGGCGCTCCATACATACTTTTACACGCCATTATTGCCTAGATTCAGACGCACATGCCGACGCCCAGGTGGGGCAGGCCTCTTTGAGGAATTTGTTTGCATGATTGCTATGCTTATGTGATGTTAATGCATGTTCTAAATGCTATAATGCTCGTCCGCGAGACTTTGGGTATGGGCTTGCTACTCTATTCATAGATTGTGACTATTGATGAGTATCCCCTGGATGAGAAGGATTAGTTACTTACCTGTAATCCTAGTTCTCATCCAGGCGGGCCCAGGATGCGTACTGAGTTGCGTGGTGTGTGCCTTCAGCTGTGTGTGTGTTGAGGTATCTCCAAGCATCTATTATACCATTAGCTTCCATTATGTTGCACAACGCTTTGTATGAGCCAGTGTAGTGTAGTGTTGCGGGGCGGGGTTGGAACTGTCGATTTTGGGGTCTAATGCGACATTAAAATCCCCCCCAGATGAGATGCGTGGAGCCTATCTCTAAAACCTTCCCCCAGAGGGTAGTAAAAAATTTGGGTGAGTCTATATTGGGGCCATAACAACTGTCCGGTGTAATGGAGTCCGTGCCAAGTCTGCCCCAGAACAAACAGTAGCGACCCTGTTGATCTTGCATCGAGCCTGACAGGACAAAAGGAAAGCCTTTTTTTATAATTATTGCCATCCCCCTAGAGTATGAAGAGAATGAGGAAAAAAATATTGGCATAGGAGTTAGTGTGTCTCGGGTTAATGTTGGTCTCTTGTAGCTTGGCTACTTGTATCTGATGCCGATCTAGATACGCCAGTACTTGGCGGCGCTTTCTCGGATCTCCCAGACCCCTGACATTTCAGGTGAGGATCTGCGCAGTCGTGGAGCCCGTTAGGTTAGTCATGGGGGCTGAAGTGGTGGGTCGAATTGCCGGATGAGTCCCTTACACTTGTGAGGTGGAATAGAATAATAACAGTACAATCGATTTTCACATGTATCGCGCGAGCTGCCAAGAAGTTGAATTAACACCCTTATCATTAACACCCTTATCCCCTCCCCCTCCCCCTGAATCATCCCAAACATGCCAGAGTCATTAGTCCCAACCCCCTGCCTTTTTCCCCAACTTGCCCACAAACAAACGCTGGTGTAATTCCAGCATAAAACATTAGAGGAGCCTCCCAAGGGATAGCACATACTCTCCCTGCCCTCAGAGCGCCCCGGTGTTGGAGTGGCTCAGCCCCAAGAGGGCAGGGGTGCCCACAGTATAGTGTGTCTCATGATCCCAACTGTCACTTATCTGGAGTTGGCCTCCAGGTGGGCAGGTGTGTCCTGGAGTTTAGGTCGCTTAGGTCCATCGCTCCAACTTAGCACCTTAAGTGCGCAGCTCATGCCATGATGGGGTTACCAGTATTTTGTGTGTTCTTCTGCATTCTCAGAGGCGACCCTTCCCAAAGTTCAAGATTATTTTACTCCGTTTCTGGTGATTCAGTTCTCGGGGATGAGCTGGGTGAACCTTTGGAGTTATTGTAGCATTGGAGGCGCTTTAAAACCTCATCCACTTGCTGCAGTTTGGTGAAAAACGTTTGCTTCCCTTGATGAGTGACTCTCAGGTGCGCCGGGTATAGCAGGGAGTAGTCAATTTGAGCATCTCACTGTTTCTTTTTAACAGGTACGAATTTGCGCCGTTCCTCTTGCACTGTTGCTGTAAAGTCCGTGTATATGGTAAATTGGTTGCCTTCAAAATTCAGTTGCCGCTTTTCCCTAGCCGTCCTGAGGGCGGTGTCCCGGTCGCGATAATTTAGCATCCGAGCGATGATAGGACGGGGCGTGTTGCCTGGGGGGGTCTAGGCCCCAATGATCGATGTGCGTTCTTTCGACTAGAAGTTGAGTCGAGAAGGAGTCAGAACCAATGGTGTCCCTTAGTAGACTTTCAACATACTCCTCCATTTTCCCAGTATTGGTGCTTTCCGGTATTCCAATCGCGCGTATATTATTTCTGCAACTGCACGCCTCCAAATCTTCATTCTTAGCTGCGATGACTTTCAGCAGCTTGTCCATAGCTGTCACTTTCGTCTGATCCCGATGCTAGCGCTTCGGTGTTTGCCGTTGATTCTTCCGGTTGTATGTGCCGTTCCTTTCTAGCCTCAAACATAAGTCTCGGCTGTTTTGGGTTTGCCTTTCCCATGGTTGTTCGTTAGACAGCCCGATGGATCTGGCCTGGTGCCGTATAGTGCTGTGTGCTTGGTCCGTTGTCACTCTGCGCAGCCACCTGCTTTTGCCCTCTGTTGTTGTTGCTAGCGTCGTATGGGCACCCGTGTCTCTTGCAAGGTATTAGTAATTAATCCCCTTTCAATATGTGAGTACTTCAGACAAAGGAGGTGACGGTGTATTAAAACGATTTGGTTGACTAGGATGCGTGCCCCAGACTCCTTCCTCAACTCGTAGTGGCCTCTGCAGGGCGGCCAACTAGGGCGTGTTGTGACTCACTGACTGCTCTTTTCCTCCGCAGGTAAGATCAATTCAGCCTCCCAACTGGCCTAGAGCTGGTGCCAGCTTCCCCTCAGCAAAACAATCCTACCAGTGGTGCTTGTAAGGCACCTCGCTATGGATGGTATCAGAGGCCGGTATCACCCTTAATATGCGAGGGAGGGTCGGGGCACAGACGCTTCACTCCGGAGGCCTACCTTATTTGCTTCACCTCAGTTCGTCAGCAACGTTCCCCGGACGGCAGCGGCAGAAATCACAGGAGTCTTCAGCGCTACAGTTAGGCGCAGGGTAATGTCTGGGAGCCTCCGATTCTTTCCCCCCAGCACAGACACAGTTCAATAATGGCGGCAGTGGTAATGCGGCCCCCATCGGTACCTGGTATGTCGGCGTCTGCCCCAGTATCGCGGCGCGCTCAAGCAACTCCTCCGCAAGTCCCCTCAGCCTCAGTTAGGCAGCGTCGCAATGCAGGAGCGTAATAGTTGTGAAGTCGCACACGTTGTGTTGTCCCTCGGTACGGTCACACTGGTTTCCGCCCGTAAGGCCTTGCAGCACGTGGGCGCCTCGGGCTCCCATAGCGCATGCAGCCCAGTCCCCGTTTCAGGAGTTGGCACTGTAGCTACGGCGCTCGCCAGCCCCCGCAAATCCTTTGTCCAGGAACAGCCTACCGGCACCAAACTCGCGCCACGCAGTGACCAGTACACCGGCTTCTCGTCGCTGTGATTTGGAGACTTCTGGGATCGTCTGGGCAGGATATTAGGGCGGATAAAAGTTCCAGGCTGCAGGAGCCACACTACAGTGCGGCCATACTGCTTGTGCGCCACCTAGTGCCCCCCCCCCCCGGTTGTTGAAGCTGTCGTGGATGTCTGCGATCTTGCGATGGAAGAAGGTAGCAAGGGAGTCGCACAGGTCTTCCGATGGTGGGATGTCGTTGGTGTTGGAGCTGGGGTTGGAAAGTTCCTTCACGATGTTGAGCTCTTTGCTGTTGTGCGCGTTGTTGTCGAGGCGGCCCTTGAAGGAGGCCCTTTTGGCGGATCTGATGAGGTGATGGTGTCTGCGGATGGCGTTCTTGTGAGCAGCGTAGCTGTCCGGTGTCTGTTCGCGGTGCCATTTCTGCTCTAGTTTTTGGCAGGTTTGCTTGGAGGCCTGGAAGTCCGCGGTGAACCAGCTGGCTTTCTTGTTGGTGCGTCTGTTGGAGGGTTTCTTGATCGGGGCGAGAGTGTTGGCGCAGTCGTCGATCCATCGCCTGAGGTTGCGGGCGGTGGTATCGGCGTCGGTGGGTGGGCTTCGGGCGAGGGTCGTGTTTAGCTGGTCTTCGGTGACTTTGCTCCAGCTGCGGCGGGGGATCTGTTGAGTGCGTTTGTGAGTGGTGGGTTTCCGGAAGGTGAAGTGGATGCAGCGAGGGTCGGTCCAGTGGAGTTCGACGGTGTGGTTGAAGGTGACGTGGGAGCTTGCGGAGAAGATGGGGTCAAGCGTGTGGCCTGCAGAGTGGGTGGGCGTGCGTTGTGACGAGCTGTTTGAGTCCGAGGTTGTCAATCAGGGTGGTGGAGTTGGTGTTGTTGTTGTTCTCGAAGTGGAAGTTCAGGTATCCGAGGAGGATGTAGTCTGTGGAGACAAGGGTGTGCATGCTGACGAAGTTGGCGATGAAGTCGCTAAACTGAGGCCAGGGTCCCGGGGGTCTGTAGACGAGAGTTCCTCTGAGGGTGGTGTTTGGGTCGGTGTGGATCTGGAAGTGGAGGGGTTCGGCGGTGTTGAGGGTGTCATCGGTGCTGATCGAGACCCTGAGGGTGTTCTTTTGGACGATGGCGATTCCACCTCCTACTCTGTTGGTTTGGACCTTGCGGGTGATCTTGTAGCCGTCCGGGATGGCTATGGCGATGTCAGGTGCCGAGGAGGCGTTCATCCAGGTCTCTGTCAGGAAGGCGACGTCCGGGGAGGATGTGTCGAGCAGGTCCCAGAGTTCGATGGCGTGTTTGCGTGCGGAGCGGGTGTTCAGTAGTATGCATCTGAGGTGGTTGCGTTCTGTCGTGGTGGGCGGTTTGGCGGCTCGGAGGCTGGTGAAGCTGCAGCTCCGGCAGGAGAAAGGTCCTTTGGTGTGCTTTGGGGCGGCCAGGAAGCAGGTGTGCGTTCGTCCGGTGTTGAGGCCATGGAGGGTGCTGGCGGTGTAGTGGTGGCGGTCGGTGTGGCATTCGCGGAGACCAGGGGGTCTGGCGCTGGGCGCGGTCCAGGCGCTTTTCTTAGGCCTGCCTTCGGCGCGGCCGCCAATATGAGGGGAGGTGGGAGGGAGGAGCAGCTGGGATGCAGGAACGAATGAGCAAGCAGGGGGGCAGGGCCGCAGGGGACGCAGCGGCGGGAAAACGGGCGTGAACACGGGGCACGGAGAAAAGAAACAAAAGGCACAAAAACAGAACAACAGAATCAGCAACGTAATAACGGAGGCACACAGACAACAGAATCAGCAATGTAATAACAGAGGCACACAGCTCAAGTTGAGGAGCCTAAGCCAAGCAGAGCAGGGGGACACAGTCACACAGGTGGTGCTGTGCGGCGTGGGGGAGCGACCTACCCGAGTCAGGGTTAAGGGTCGCTCCCGACACTCGTTCTCAATGATAGGGTAATTCTGGAGTTCCAGGCCCTCCTTAGAGACCTGTGATAACACCGCTCCTACGCCTGAGTCAGAGGCATCGGTCTGGAGGATAAATGGCTTTGTGAAGTTAAGGGACACCAGAACAGGACTAGAGGTTATGACTCATTTGAGGTCCTGAAATGTCTGATGAGCTAGGGGGAGAGGAGAGAGCAGTTCTTTTTTTCCAATGTTCTTTTTTAGAAGATCGGTCAGAGGGGATGCTGTCACTGAGTAACGGGAAATGAATCTGTTAGTACCCCAACAGACCTAAAAATGCCCTAACCTCCCTTTTGGTCGTGGGGAATGGAGTGTTAGTGATGGCTCTGATTTTTTCGTCCTGGGGCTCGATTACCCCGTTTCCCAGGAGATAACCCAAGTAACGGACCTTTTGGTACCCAATCCTTGATTTCTTGGAGTTTACATGAAGTCCAGCTTCTTGGAGGGCATGAAGTATTTTCTGACAATGCTCCAAATGTTTGTCCCAGTCAGGACTGTATATGACAATTTCTTCCAACTACAAAGAGGAATAGCCTCTGTGCTCCCGCAAAACCACATCCATGAGCCTTTGAAATGTGGCCGGAGCCCTGTGGAGGCCAAAAGGGAGGACAGTGAACTCATACAGTCCTGAGGGGGTGGTGAATGCAGTTTTAGCCTGATCCTTTGGGGATAGGGGCACCTGCCAATAACCCTTTGTGAGGTCTAGCATGGTGATATATTGGGCCTCACCTAGTTGCACTATTAATTCATCAACCTGAGTCAGGGGGTATGAATTGAACCTGGTGATGGCGTTCACTGCCCTGAAGTCACTGCAGAATCTTACGGAGCCGTCAGGTTTGGGTACGAGGACTATAGGAGATGACCATTTGCTCTGAGACGGTCGAAAGACACCCATGGCGAGCATTTTTGGGATTTCTTTCTCAATGGCCTTTCTACGGGCTGCAGGGATACGGTATGGACATTGTCTGATGACTTTCCGGGTACTGAAGGGATGGATTGTTTAATTAAGGATGTGTGGCCTGGAGTGTCTGTAAATATGTGGGAAAAAGGAGACATCACAGTTTCCAATGCTTTCCTTTGTGAATCGGGGAGGGACTCATTGATGTTCAGTTCAGGGAGAGTGCAGATATCCTTCGTTTCTTGGGTTCCCAGAAGGACATTGGTAGGAGGAGGGCCTAACCATTTTTTCAGGAAATTAATGTGAAAGATTTGGGGTTTATTTTTACTTAGGTCTGACCACTTACTGCATGCGTCTATCTTGTCCACCACTTCATAGGGGCCTTTCCACTCTGTTCGTGTTTTGGGGATGGAGGAGGGTAGAAGGACTAACACCCAGTCATGTACTTGGAGATGACGCCACTTTTTCCCTTTATCATAAAATACTTGCTGCAGTGTCTGGACCTTTTCTAAGTTGGCGTAGCTTGTGGAGACGGGAGAGTAAGCCTTGGGTATACTCGAGAAGGGTTTGATTCTCTTCAGGTTTCTCCTGTTTCTAGGCTTCCCTGGTTATCTCAAGGAGGGTGTGAGGTTGCCTCCCCTACAGGAGTTCAAAGGGAGAGCACCCCAAGCTACTCTGCTCTGACAACGGATGACAAACAGGGCGAAAGGAAGAAGTGCATCCCAGTCAGTTTCTTCAAGGTCAATTTAATAGTACCATTATACCTTTCACACAAACCATCTGTTTGTGGATGGTATACAGAGATTCGTATCTGGGTGATATTCAGCGATTTACAAACCTACCCCATTAGACGTGAAACAAACAGGTGCTCTGATCCATGAGGATCTCTAGTGGAAATCCCACCCTGAAGAAGAGTTCTAGTAGTTTCTCCCAGATAGAGGTGGTGTTGGGTGTTCATAAGGGAAAGGCTTCGGCATATCTGGTGGTGTAGTCGATGATAACTAAAGCATAGATATTATCTTTCCTTGATCGAGGCAACGGCCCTATTAGGTCCATCCCCACCCGTTCAAAAGGTTTCCCAATGATTGGTAAAGGTTGTAGGGGTACGGCTGGTGGGCGATAGGGATTGTTTTTTTGGCCTATCGCGCACGCCTGGCAATACTTTGTGATGTTAGCGTGTATGCAAGGCCAGTAGAAGTGTTCCAGTATGTTTTGGCTGGTTTTATGGGCTCCAGTATGGCCGGCTAGGAGGTGGCTGTGTGCGAAGAACATTACTTGGTGTCTAGATGCCTGAGGAACGAGCAATTGTTTGGGGTCTGCGGGACTCCCTTTCCTATAGAGTAGGTCTTGTTCTATCAGAAAGATAGGATAGGTATCAGCGGGTGTAGAGGAAGAGGAAGCCTGTTGCCGTGCAATCTTGAGAGTGGGGTCATTCTTTTGGGCATACCTAAAACGTTTATCCCCTTGCCTGGGGGCCCGAGTAAGGAAGACGGGGGATTTCCCTGGAGAAAACTTGACCTTATTTACAAGGAGAGACATGAACTCTGGGTTGTCAGTCCCTAGTATTAGCTTTTCTGGGAGTCTAGGAAGAACCCCTACGGTAACTTGTAGCTCTTTCCCATCGGGTAACCTCACCCCTACCCAGGGCATGGGATATGTTTTGACTTCACCGTGGACACAACAAATGGGTATGTGTTGTTTGAGGATGTTTTCTGGACTGACCAATGCGGATTGTCGATAGCCAGAATCAAGCAACGTTTTTACATGAATCCCATTGATCACCAGACTTGCGTAAAAACAGGTGCCCAGCTCTTCGGTGTATATGACGTGTTTGGGTAGATAGCTAACATCCATTGGTTCATCCACGCTTTTCTTTTGTGGGCAAAGCGGGCTATGTGCCCCCAGGTCCCGCAATCAAAACACGAGGGCCCTTTGGGTGTGATGATGTCAGGTTTGAAAAAACGCGGTTTGGGGGGTTTAATAGGGGCTTTTGGGTATCTTTTTCTGGTTTTCCGGAGTTGGGGCGTAGGTTCTTCTCTACCTCCCATATAAAAGGCTTTGGTTGTGCCCGTACATTTGTGGTGGCCATTTCTACTGACTGCTCTACAGAGAGATGGGTATGCTGCCTGAGCCATCTTTGTGTAGAAAAGGTGAGGGCTTCCATGAACTGTTTAAGGTATATAAGGGACATTATCTCCACCTTGGTTTTTTCTTTGGGTCCAACCATTTATCGGGGGCAGTCTTTAATATGAAGAACAGGGTTTTCGGACTGTCCCCGGGACAACCCTTCTCTTTTAAAAAATGCACTCGATATGCTTTGGCATCTATACCTAAATGTTCTAATATGACTATCTTCACTTCCCTGTAGGTGGTGTTACCACCTGGGTTGGCGACTTGATACGCCACTACGCTGCTTGGGCTTCGCCGCTTAATACGGTGGCTAAAAAGAAAGGCCACTTCTGCTCTGGCCACCCGATGCCTTGGCAGCTCGCTCAAAGTTCAAGAGAAACGCTTCCGGGTCGTCTCCGGGTACATACTTTTGCAGGGCTATAGTAGAGAAACTGAAGTGGGTTCCTGCCCTTGCTAAGGTTTGTGCTGAGATCTGGTCCTGTTTCTCGGACATCTTATGGAGGCTCTCGAGGTGTTGATTGATGAAGGTGGTGAACAACTCCCTATCAGATTGTGCTGATGACATTTGTCTCTCGACTGCCCATTCAAGCTTCTCCTGGCCATGTATTAACTCCTGTATTAGGCTCTCCATTTCTACTATCCAATGGAGGCAATGCCCACCTTCTCCACCATGTGTGAATACGCAATGAGAGGCAGAGAGATTATGCGATGCAAATAAGGGTATTTAATTACTGTCCCTTTAAAGTCACACAATGAAGTTTCCAGTTTTCCTTCCGTCTTTCGTTCAGAGGAAGGCCGTGGACTCGACTCCGTCCCCGTTCAGGAATTTATACCGTTATGGAGCATGAAAAATAAAAAGAAAGAAATACTTGTTTTAGGGATTTAGTTCGGCTTCCGCTGGTTTAGCAAAAGGGAGGGGAGTGAGGGAAAAACACCATCACACCGTATCACCACTGGGTGCCAATTGCTGCGCTTGAACTCGAAGACCACCCAGGCGTGGACACCTTATGCAGGATTCTTTAGCCCTTCCCTGCGCTGACTAGGGGCCCCTTCTCCCTAGGCTCCCCCTTCCCGAACCACCCGCGGATGCAGCTGCGTACCTCGGGTAGCCATGCTCCTCCAGGAGCGCAGCTGGCTTGCTGATGGCGCCGGATAGGGTCCGGCTCCCTCTTCTTCAATTCTCGGCTCCGGGCTTCAGCTGCTCTCGGCGACGTCCTTTCTCCGTTCTCCTCTGTGGACTCGTCAATTAACTCAATAGACTCGCTACTCCCTTCTTCTCCGTTATCCTCTGTGGACTCGTCAATCAACTCAATAGACTCGCTACTTCCTTCTTCCCTATGCGTTCTGTTTGTTCCCTCGTCGTCCTCAAACGCCAGGTCCACCCTCTCAGCTGTTCCAAACCCCTTTAAAAAGTCTGCCTCCTCGGTTGCCATGTAGCTCATTGGAGCATGTGGCATGGTCACTTGAAACGGGTCGGTTTCCTGGAAACAAGGAGAGTTAAAGGGACCGCCGTCGTCGTCCACCATAGATCCCATGGGTGACTGTAAACAAAACACAGGAGAAACGTAAGGAGGAAATAGGTCACCACATACCTCCTCCTCCTGGTCATGGGACGGGACATTGTGACACAGTTGCTATACAATTCTGTGTTCCCCAAAGTCACCCAATAAAAATGGTACCTCACTTGTGTGGGTAGGCCTAGTGCCCGCGACAGAAAATGGCCCAAAACGCAACGTGGACACTCCACACTTTTACAGTGAAAACAAACCCTTTATTTTTTTTAAGTGCCTAGCTGTGGATTTTGAACCATAGCTCAACCTCAAACTTTGTAAAAAAAATACATGTTTCTCGAATTTCTGTGATGGAAAGTTCTGGAATCTGCGTGGATCCACAAAATTCCAGCCACCCACCCCGCATTCCCCAAAGTCTTCCGAGAAAAATGGTACCTGCCCTTTTGCCCTTTCCAGAAACGGCCCAAAATGCAAAGTGGACACACCACATTTTTACAGTGAAAACTGACCACTTTTTTGCAAAGTGCCTAGCTGTAGATTTTGAAACCAAGCTCTGCCGGCACCTAGGGAAACCTAGCAAACCTATACATTTTTCAAAACTATACACCCTGGGGAATCCAGGATGGGGTGACTTGTCTGGCTCTCACCAGGTTCTGTCATCCAGAATCCCTTGCAAACATCAAACCTTCTAGAAAAAGAAAAATTCCTGATGCCTAGTGGGTTTTCTGCCCTTGGGGGGCAGATAAGGGGCTATTTACCCCATAGGTCTCCTGGGGGGGGGGGCAGAAAGACTGTGGAAAATGTATTCGTATTAAAAAAAAAAAATCCCTGGTGCCTAGTGGGCTTTCTCCCCCCCCCCCCAACCCCCAGGGGGCAGATCACTACTGCCCACTGGGGAGCACAGAAAGACTTAGGCATTTTTTGGAGAGGTGGGGGCATTGGCATGTCCTACCGGCTCATTTAAATTTTGGTTTCTATGAAATGACGTCAGCACGACATGTGCGCTGATCGTCATTTCAAAGAAACCAAAGAAACAGTCTTGGGAGCTGGGGAAGCTGAGGCTGTTTGGGGGAAAATAAATCCCTCAGGTGCCTGCACCAGAGGGATTTCAAGTGCCATGTGCGAGGACGGCCTGAAGCTGTCCTGCGCACACGAGCACTGTGGCGCACGACGGCTCCCAGGAGTCCTACGCATGGAAGGGGTTAAAATAATTTTATGACGCCATATGCACCATAGTTGTGTGGGGTGACAATGCTGGCGCGCCTTCAGGCCCCTTGGGCTCAGCGGAAGGAGTTTAGTTGGGTTCTGCGTGACCCTGGCACCAATGGCTACTCTGGGATTCGGACAGGCTTCGGTCGTACCTCTTCAACCTTCTCTGGCGCCGTTTCCGATGCCAAGACTCTCAGCACCTACCGGCCGCGACAGCCCCATTCTCATCCCCGATGACACAGAGCCGGCCAGGCGTCCACCAACGCTAAGGCCAGCACTGGCAGAGCCCTCAGACTCTGTGTTGCATCCTCAGCCTTATTTGGAGGGGCTAGGATTGGAGGAAGATTGGGAGGGGATGCACGACCCCTTAGAAGTTCCACTTTATGCCAAAGAAATTGACTCGTTTGAGGAACTGGGTGATGCCAGTGGCTTAGATACCTCTCTAGATCCTGGCATGCTTTCCCCTCCTAATCTGGCTTCAGAGGAGGGAGCTTCCTTTGCCATGGTGGTACGTAGGACTGCAGAGGTTTTGGACCTATAACTTCCTACTGTGGCAGTCAGGACCAATGTCTTGACAGAGGTCCTGCAGCCTGACGTCTACACCTGCCATTTAATGAGGCCTTGATTGAAGTTCTTCTGGTCACCTGGTCCAAGCCCAGCACAGGGGCTCCTGTGAATAGAACAATTGTCTACCACCGTCCCCTGCACCTGGTGACTCAGCTTTCGTCGCATCTCACCTGACCCCGAGAGCTTGGTGGTCCAAGCCTCTACTGCTTTTGGTGCGTTCTCTTCCGCACCCCCTTTATAGGTACTTCAAAAGGCTGGATAGCTTCAAGAATAAAATATTTTCTTTCACCAGCCTAGTGTTGCGGTAGGTAAACACTGCATGCCTCTTGGGCCATTACACCCGTTCGTTATGGGAGACGGTTGCCCATGTGCTGCCACAAGTTGCGGAGGAGGCCCGGGATGACCTCTCCAAAGCTGTTGCAGACGAGAGAGATGCAGCAAAGTTTACCATACGCTGTGGCCTTGACTCAACAGACTGGCTGGGCAGAGCAATTTCCTCGACAGTGGCTGTTAGGCCCCATGCCTGGAAAGAACGTCCGGCTTCTCTGGTCCAAGCCAATCTTATGAATAAAGATGTGTTGTCCCAAGTGAGACTAGCATCCCCACTCTGCTTTCCTTTAGAACTACTTCCTAAAATTTCGTGATGTGTATTCAATCATTCAATCATTGTGAACTGTATAATCAAAAATTATTTATTTTGATGATTTTCCAGTGTTTATCATTGTCGTGTTACACATCACACATATCCAATTCCATTTTTCTTAATGTGTACACAAATCCTAATGCATTTCAGGACTAAGCCCTTCATCAGGGGAATGTATTCTGAAAGTTATCACAAACGCAATAATCAATGTTTCAGGAAATAGAAAACCAGCAAATGTTGTATTATAATCCAAAACAAAATAGTTCCCAACTAGTGAAAAAAAAGTGCAAAATATTCAGTGACCCATGCGGTGTTAACATCAGTTGTGGTTCAGAGGAAATCGGATACATCCATGCCTTTAAGTACGTATCGTCCAAAATGCTGAGAACAAACTCAATTCAGGAAAGTGTGAATACGTGTCAAAAAATTTTTGTGAAATTTATGTATGGCCCCTTTGAAAACCACTGTGTTCATGCGCGTGCTTCACTCGGTATATTACGCGAACGTTGTGCATAACTGATTAATGAGTAAGTGGCAAGTTTATTTTAACGTGCAGGTATCTCAAGAACAAACTTCCTATCTTTCCGGTGCAATGTGTGATTTTCCTATGCATGCAAGTAAACGCAAACCATGCTGCCTCTCTTTAACCAACGCAAGTAAAAAAGACTTGACTATGTTCAAAATTAGTGCGTGGCAAAAATACAAGTAAACGTGGATATCAAGTGATTTTTAAGAAATGCGCTAAGCTATAGCAACCGTAGGCCCAAATACTTTGCCGTGGCGTGTCCCTCACCTGGAGTTAAGCGCTGACCGAAGTTCAACAAACCTGTTCCTTCTCGCATTTCGAGGAAGTGTATATTGGAAACTAAAGGAGGACCTTAAGCCCACAAATCACTACCAGATAGCCCCTAAAGTAACCGCCATATTGGAATGGTAAAAAAACATAGTGCACCTTACAGAGATGATATATAAATACCACTGCTATCACTATGGTGTCATGAGTTCACATTAAAAACATCAAATAAACAAAACAAATAACCTAGTGTTAAGAAAATAAAGAAAATATGACAGATTGCATGTGCAAAGCATTTCAATAGTAATCAATAATTATTATAGGTAACAGGTGAAGTCCAGCCGTTCATTCAATCCCTTCGGATTGCACGTATCCATAATTTTGTTCAAGCCAACCTTATAGACATGCCCTTTGATGTCTCATCTCTTCGGAGATAGGGGGACGTGGCGCTGGAGTGTTTCAGGAAATCATGGGCTACGTCCAAGTACTTGGGCCTCTCTGTGTTATCTCGTTCTGCATATTCCTTTTGCCCCTTTCGTGGCTATGGAAGGAGCTTCCAGTCGTGCCAGCCCTGTCTTAGCCGAAGGACTGCGCAAGTGCCGAAACTCCACGCGGCCATGGGCGCAATGCGCCCGACCCCATGGGTCAGGCGGCCAAAGGCCAGGTGAGGACAGGCTATAAACGCCCCCCTCTCTCCGCCTCAAATCCTCCTAATCCGATCCTCCCATATCATGGGCGTCCAGTTGGTGGCAGGATACGTCAACGCCTCCACCACTGGCGCGACATCACCTCCCCTTCGAGACTATCCATCCTCCATGCCTCCTACATACGATTGGCTGACAGAGGATCACCTTGCCCTACTTCGAGAGGAACTCACAATGCTCCTAGCCAAGTGGGCCATAGAGAGGGTTCCGGTGCCGGAAGTAGGCTGTAGTTGCTATTCCCATCACTTTCTGGTTCCCAAAAATGACAGCGGCCTATGTCCTATTCTTGACCTCAGAACCCTCAACTACCTCCTCAGAAAAGAGAAGTTCAAGATGCTCACCCTTGCTCAGATTCTGTCTGCCCTGATCCCGGGAGACTGGATGGTAGCAGTGGCCTTGCAGGAAGCTTATTTCCATATTCCCGTCCTGCCTGCCCATCGCCGCTACCTACGATTTACGGTGGGCCACAAGCACTTTCAGTTTACCTTGCTCCTCTTTGGCCTCACCAGCGGCCCTCTGTTGTTCACCAAGGTGATGGCGGTGCTCGCAGATCATCTGCGGAGAACAGCGGTTCCATTCTTTCACTCTCGACGACTTGCTGTTGAAGTCATGTGTGCACCAGGCAGTCGTCTCCCACCTCCAGACTGTGGCTAGCCTCCTGCATTTGCTGGGGTTCACTATCAGACAGTCCCTTTCATTGGAGTAGTTTTGAACACAGTGCAGTTTCGGGCTTATTCTCCTGAATGGCGAGTCCAGGATATTCAGGCTATGATACCGATGTTTCAGCCTCTATCCTGGATTTCGGTGAGAATGACTATGAGTCTGTTGGACCTCATCGCCTTCTGCATCCTGCTTGCAGATCATACCAGATGGCACATGTGGGCATTGCAGTGGAATCTGAAGTTCCAATAGGCGCAGCATCAGGGAAATCTCACCAACCTGGTCAGATATCAGAGGGCACCGTGAATTACCTGCGGTGGTGGCACGATTGGGTCAGAGGCAGTACCCTCTCTCTTCCCCACCCTATCTCACAGTAGTGACAGATGCATCGCTCCTGGGATGGAGGGGTGGGGCCATCTGGGGGAGGTAGAGATCAGAGGACTCTTGTCTCTGCCGGAAGCTGGGCTCCACATCAACCTGTTGGAGCTTCGTAAGATCAGATTGGCATTGAAAGCCTTCTTACCATCTCTCAGGGGGAGGCTGGTTCAGGTGTTCACAGACAACACCACCGCTATATGGTAATGCAACAAACAAGGTAGGGTGGGGTTTGAGACCCTCTGTCCGGAGGCTGTGTCTCTCTGGACATGGCTGGAACAAAAGGGCATATCACTGGTGGTTCAACATCTGGCCGGTTCACTAAAATGCATGGGTGGACGAACTCAGCTGTCGGTGCCTAGCGGATCACGAATGGCAACTCCATCCAGAGATGGCGCAAGGACTCTTTCAGCAGTGGGGAGAGCCTTGGCTAGATCTGTTTGCCTCCGAAGAAAACACGCAAGGTCAGCAGTTTTTTGCGTTGGAGTTTCCAAGGTGGCTCTCGCTCTGCGACGTTTTTTGTCTCAAGTGAAGCTCAGGCCTCCAATTTGCCTTTCCGGCCATACCACTCCTGTCCAGAGTGCTCAAGCAGATCAGGAGCGACTGGGCCAAAGTCATTCTTGTGGCTCCGGACTGGGCATGGAGAGTTTGGTATCCAGAGCTTATGCTGATGAGCATCGATTCTCCGATCAGGATGCCCCGTCTGGAGGATCTTCTCTCGCAGCAGCCAGGGAGGATCCTCCACCAAACCTGTCAACCCTCCGCCTCCTTGTGTAGAGATTGAGTGGCGATAGTTGATAGCATTTGACCTTTCCCCCAAAGTATGCAAAGTTATTCTGGTAGCCATGCGTTCCTCCAGTAAGTTAATATATATAACTGCCCAGGGCACAAATTTTGTAAATATTGTAAAGAGCGGTCTATTGACCTCTGTCTGCCGCCCTTTCTGGCATCCTCCTTTTCATCCTAACTCATGCCCAGCAGGGATCTGCTCTGGGCACTCTTAAGGATTACCTTTCGGCCCTTTGCCTTTCTACGGTTACCAGGCCAACCATCACTATTCAAGTTTTGTATTGAAATTGATTTATGAAGGGGCTTGTACATTTGTTTCCCCCCTCACCTTTTATTATGCCCCAGTGGGACCTTAACTTGGTCCTCACTTATTTAGTGTGTACACCTTTTGAGCCACTGCCCAATATCCCCCTCAGGCTGTTCACCATCAAGACAGCCTTTTTAGTGGCAATAACTTTTGCCAGGATGGCAAGCCAGTTGCAGGCACTTTCTTGTCAGCTTCCTTACCTGACCGTCTTCCCAGACAGGATTGTGCTCTGCACAAGGGCTTCTTTTTTGCCTAAAATGGTGACACCTTTCCAGCAAGACTAGTCTGTCACCGTGACAACTTCTATGCTCCTCCGCATCCTTCTAAGGAAAAAGAATGTCTCAACTGTTTGGATCCAAAACAAGCGTTATTGTTCTACCCTAACCGTAATAAAGAGTTCCGGGTGAACAACCAACTCTTTGAGGGGTACATTGGAGCAAAGAAGGGACGTGCTGTGCAGAAGAGGACCATCTCCCAATGGGTTGTACTCTGCATTAAGATCTGTTATGCTCTAGCTAAGAAACAGCCTCCTGGAGGCATCAAAGATCATTGTACCAGAGCTAAAGCAGCCAAAACGGCTCTCCAGCGTGGTGTCCCGGTCCTCGATATCTGCCAGGCAGCTACGTGGGCAACCTTGCTCACGTTTGTCAAGCATTATTGCCTGGACAATCAGGTCTGTAGGGAAGGCCTATTTGGCTGTTCGATCCTACAGGACTTTCTGGTTTAAACTTTTCCGCAGACCCTCCTCCGGGGATGGTATTGCTTGGTTATCACAGGTAAGGACTTTGCGGCTAGATGGCTCTATCAGATGGACAGGTTACTTACCTTTGGTAATGTCTTATGTGGTAGAGACATGATATACCCGTAGATTCCTTAGAATCACATCCATCCTCTCCGCTCTGCAGATCAGTTCTTCATGTCAGGGCTTTCCCCTTCAGGGCCCTAGTTGTCTAAACACATAATTGTCAGGCAACTTCATGCCTCTGCGCTTCTGGCGTGGAAAATCATGAAAAGTACTGATGTGGGCGACCCAAGGTGGTGCCTGTATACATGATACTGACGTTGCGATGACGTAGACGATGCCGGCGACATCCCGCGGAGTCAACCAACGCCACCTATCAGCGCGCAGGGGTACTGCTCAAGAAAAATCTTCTGAATCCAGTCTGACGCCTGGGAAGTTCACAGCTATGGAATCTGCAGCTAGATCATGTCTCTACCAGATAAGCCGTTACCGTAGGTAAGTAACTTGTCCTACGGAGGCGTGTGTCATCTCTGGGTATCTCTCCTGATTGAAGTATCCTATCCATGTCCATGTGTAGGGTTAGGTTGAGATCCCATCCCACCACCTGCAGTACATATACGGAATTCTGGCCAGCCAATTCCCTATCTTTCTCAGGACTGCTCCATGAGACCCAGGGCAGGCACAAAGATACTACGATCAATAGTTTTTCATCCTATGTCCCCTCCACTGCTGCCCAGCATCCCATGGGGTTGACCCATGTTTTGGTCACTGTGAGCTGCATAAACCTTGGAACTAGGATCCCCGTCCCTCTAGACCCTGTTGAGTAGCTTGCATGGACCAAGGTCTTGTATCGACCTCTGCCCAGGAACCTGCAGTAGTATCAGGTCTGGGGAGTGTTGTATCAAATACTTCATCACTACCCCTCTTTTCAGCTTATACCATGACCATTAATATTCTATGAAAGATTTCTAAGGGAGGTGCCTCCTCTTAGAGCTGGGAGCTGTCTGTGACATCTCTGGGGGGTGTCTGAATATTCACTAGTGACACCTCGCATCTCATTGACCAGTCATTAGTACGCTCCGCACTGCCTCCCATACCCCCATCCCACCCCATCATCCTTGTCATCTCATGCTGAGAGTTTACAACTACCCGTCCCCCCAACGCCCAAGATGCCTGTCGCCCATCCCAACATGTAACACACATTACCATCTGCTTTAACCATTCAACAATTGTGGTCCGGTTAAGACCAGGCCCTGCTGCCGCAGTCTGTGGCTGCTCTTCGGCAGTAATTTCCGAATTGGGCAGCCCTCTCCGTTCACTGGTTAGGTCTCCATTATTTCATCTTTGTGCTTAGTCATCACATGACCTCATCTTCAGTCATGGGGATGACCACTGTAAGGGAGGGCCCTTCTGCGTTTTCTCAAGAGGCAGCCGTGCCCTTGTCTTACTGTCCAGAGTCTCTGTCCAACGTCTTCCAGCAGTTTCACAAGAGGTCCAGACAGTCTGTCTGCAGTGCTGCAGCAACTTGTCCCTTTCCGTCTGCGCCCTAGAGTGGCTGTGCAGACAGCACCTCTGCCTCTCTGTATACCTTCAGGAGAAGCTTTCCTTATCCTGTAACTCGGGCAATGTGTGACCTTGTTGTTCCAGCCAGTCCTATACCTTCCCACTGTATCAATTAAGCGGGTGTCTGATTCATTCATGATGCAGAGGTATGCCAGAAACAGCAGGTCATATTTGATGTTAAGGTTGCTGTAGGAAATTGCCCTTTTTGTATGGTCACCCCTTCCACTCCCCCCTACTTTTTGCTTCCATGTTATGACTCTGAAAGTGCACTGGAGCCTGCTGCCCAGGCCCCTGTTTCAGTGCCCTCTCCCTAAACCTGATACTTGTGAATTTGTAACTATTATAAGTCCCTAGTATATAGTACCAGTGGTACCCAGGGCATGGTTTTTAAAGGGTTCACGAGACCTGAAGCATTGTTTGTGCCACCCTGAGTGACCCAAGTAAACTTTTGACAGCAGGCCTGCCATTGCTGACTTCATGAGCAGTGCAAACTGCTCGAACTTGACTTTGCCCCAACTATGTTTGGCAAAGTAAATACACTATTTTTAGTATATGCCAGTCACACCTAAGATAGGCCTTCTGAGCCCAGGAGGCAGGGTGTATTAAATTAAAGGTGTGGACATGTAAGTGCATGCTTATAAGTCACAATAGTGGCCTTTACCAATAAAGGCTATTGTAAGTGATAAGCAGTCCACAGGATAACATGGGCTAGCACCCGGGCACACCCAAGCTCTATGATGATACTGCTGAAATATTTCATGTTTGGTATCAAACAACATTCCTCATCACCCTGACACAAATTTTGTATTGAGGATGATGGTACATGCACCAGGTGGCTATCTTGGAGATTGCCCACCTGTTTGCCCGGCCTTTCCTGCGCTCTGGCTGCCAACCCGCAGCTTCTGCTGCCAAGACAGAAATCTGACTCCCTGCCAGGGGGTGTGAACTCTCCCAGGAGTCAGAAACAAAGGCCTAGATAGGAAGGAGGTCACAACTCACTCCCGGACAGGATGCCTAGTAAAGTGGCACATCAAGGCGGTGAACTTCAAAGCCTTCACCGCCTGTGATATGGAACTAGGCTACCTTGCAAAAGAGGAAACAGCCTTCACCCTGCCCCCATTTTAAAAAGTGGTAGAATTGAGGGTTCTGGGTTGAAAAGGTGACAAACACCACCGGATGTAGTCACCTCAAGGGTAGAATAACCACTAGGGCTAGTAGCCCATTGGCCACTTGCACCCACCCCCTAACGCTCCTAAGTCTAGGATTTAAGGGCAACCCCTGACACCAGAACCTCAGGCCTGATCTGAATTGCAACAAAGGACAAAGAGGAGACCCGTGTCTGCGTCAACATGATCTGCACAAAGCAAAGGCGTTATACTCTGCACCTGTGGCAGCCTTCCTAGAACTGCACGACTGCGACTCGTCTTGGACCAAAGCTCGGTTCCCCCAGATAGAAAGACCCTTTTAAGAGCCTAAGGCAACTCCAGATCCCCCTGGACTATAGGCACTAGTCCCCTGAATACCGCAGGTAAAAACAACGTACCGGACCCAAAGAATTGCTGTCCATCGGGCCCTCTGAGGAAATGCTCAAAAGTAGATGGTCCAGTGTATGGTGGGAAACGTAGTCTTTACCTCCAGCAGGTTTCAGGCAGCTACCATTAGATAACTTTCTGCTGACCTTACTGCTGCTAAGGCTTATTGGTCACCAGTCTGGCATCCCTCACCTTTACTCGAGGCAGCACCGCAAGGTAACTTCGCAAAACCTTCATTCAACGTTAGCAGTTGCTTCGTTGTTGACTTTTTGCACCTGGTTCAAAACCTGCTACCCTGCGGCTCCCGCTTCAGCATCAAGGACAGCCAGGACAACTCTGAACCTGGGCTTCCTGAGCCAGGTAAAATCAAACTGACCGTAGTGGCTTTGTATTGGGACTCGCAGCACCTTTAGCCTCTTTGGGTTCCACGCAACTCAACCTGCAAGTGACCCATTGTCACTAGTGCTTTTTACCATTGACCGCAATGATAAAATTTTGCAGTACTGTTCTGCACTGATTTAATGTCGCTTCTAAAATCCATAACACTGGTTATACTTATCTGATTGACTTCATTTTGGTGTGTAAATTTATATAAAAATCTGCTTTATTTTCATAAATTGGTGTCAGATTTCTTTTGAGTTGTGTCAATTACTAATCGTCCATGTTGGTACTCTGAATTGGTTAACACATGTGCCCCTAGTAAAGCCTGACTTATCTTTGCTACTCTACCAGGGCTGAGCTAAGGATTTATTATTGTGAATCCAAGGAACATCTTTGCAGTAGTGCGAGAGCATTGCATGGTGAAGCCTAACCAGCATCACTACATAATACTCCACTTTCCTACAGTGGTGCAGGTGCTGTTTCACCACCAGAAACGTTCTAGCTGGTGCAATACAGTAGTCATGTTGTCCAGATAGATGTTGATTGGTTGACCTTCCTTTTGCCAGGGCCCATTAAAGCGTGCACACTGAAGGATGTTGTCTCTGCTAAAGTTAAGTAAGTGTGCCACTATCGGGGAGGGGTTTGTCCCTGGTCCTGGTGGTTTACCGGGTACCCTGTGTGCCCGTTCCACTGTATTTAGGGCTGAAACCTTCCCTTAAGCAACCATCGATGCTAGTGATTGTTCTATGAACAGCTTGGCACAGAACCTCTCCGCGTGTTTGGGCACCACCACCAGACAGATGTTGTGGCGCCAAGATCGACCCACAACATCTTCAAACTTTGCCAAAAAATCCTGTGCACACATATAGCTAAATAGTCATTGGTGACAAGAGTAAAAACAATGAGAGATGCGAAGTTAATACAATGAAGACAAGTTTTCTTTAATCCTTAGAGAAGCATGACCAGCCGACACGTGTTTCGTCGGGGAAAGATAAACCCACGACTCTTCAGGGCTGGGAATGATACAAATATAAGGTTTAGACAAAAAAGAAGATAAAAAGTTATCAAGAGGGAACAACCCTCTAAACTATCAATACACATTAAAGAGACACCAACGTGACATACCAACACCACATGAATAGAAAAAAACACTCAATCCCAGTGAATACAACCAAAGGGAGTTGTAAAGATTCTTTGTTGTCAATATAACCCTGAAAACAGCATAAACTGTACACATCTCAGTCCAAAGGAAAATTCTAGGTAAAAACAGGTAAGCCTAGTACAATATCCGAAACATCCTGGATAAGAATATAATACCTCTCACTGTAAAGAAGAGGAGAAGAGAAAGAATTTAGAGAGAAAAGAAAAGACCCTTTCAAAATGAAAAAAAGAGAAATAAATGTAAATCTAAAATACCTGAAAGAAGTCGCATGAACGTAGTAAATGCTACACAAAAAAGAGAATAAAAAAAGGAGGGAATAGTAAGAAAAGAGATTCCTATCACACCAAGACTAAAAACACCAAAATGGAAACACTTGTGAAATAAGAAAGATCAATTAACTCTTACCCCACAGCCGGTGATCATTCCAACCCGGCTGGGTGTGCGAATCACAAGTGGAAAATGAAAAAATCAGTCAAGGTATGTAAGTTGAAGGATAATCTAAAAGGGCGACAAGGAGACAATCATCAAAAGGAACGGCAACCAGGGTTAGAGAAATACGTAATAACATTGAGACACTCAAGTGTTAAAGAACTATTCTCCTTCATTCAAAGGAGGCCGTCACAAAAGTCACTGGCCTGCATATAGCACAAATTCTATAGAAGAAAAGGGGACGAAATACAGACCACAAGGATTAATGTAAGGTGAGAGGCTCAGTAGCTTAAATACAAATTTTGAGACCAGTGGTGTAACACCCCTATTACAAAGACCCGTGTGTGCGTATAATGCTAAGTCTCACCTTGATTACCAACATAACCAAACGTTATGCCGCCAGTAAGAATATGAAAATCCCGAGAGAATAATCTCTAAAAAAAGGGAATAAATAGACAGAACGTATCAAAGCTAGAAAATACATTAAGTCAATACGGCAGTAGTCAATGTATCAAAACTGCTAGAAAAATGTGAAATTCACTCACTAAGTAGGTATGAATACGGTATTCAAAAGAAGATCGTCAGTAGAGCCAAACAGCCGAGTGTGTGTCCAAGGACTGCATCTAAAAGAGAGGAAACAGAAAAACGGTCCGGTATCAGAGAAGTAGTCAGCATGTAAGTGCCACACGGAAAATCATGTGACAATATCACCCCAGCCAAAGAAAATAAAGAACCGGGTAAAAAACATACAATCTAAGCAGCAGTTCACGTGTCCTAGTGGCGCCCGTGTGGGTGTAGAGTGACATCAGGTGAGTAGCGCCCCGGAAGTAGTATAAAAAATGGCGAGTCAAAAAAGACTAGACCGTAAGTCAATCCAAGTGTATCATATGCCGGAAGTCGTTCAAATGATGAAACCGGACAGTTAGTATCGAAAAAAAACGGACCCAAACAGGTGCAGACACAGCACAAAAAAACACCTCCAAATGAAATAAAAACAAAAGGCCAGTATCTAGGCAAATGTATACGACGAAAACACGAAATTAAAAACCGAGAAATACCCACAAAAATAAACCATGAAAATAGAGGACAGACTAGACAGACCATGCAAATAGTACCAGGTAAAGTGACAGCAAACAGAAAGAGCAGACAAAAAAGACAGTCAGACATGGATAAATCATAGAAGGGAACAGGAGCAAAGGAAAACTAAAATAAAAATATATCTAGAGTACAATTATAAAACATCACTAGTGCAAGAATTACAATAATAAACTCAGATGACAGCTCATAAATAACAAAACACACCATAAATAAATATACCATATATACAGAAATAATACATAGATAGTGAGCAAAACATGAGTCGACATGCTCAAATTCGTGTTCCAAACCGCATCAATACACCAGTTAGATATTGCCCTTGAAGAATGAACGTCACAGATATAGAGCATAACATGTTACAGATTAAAAGTCATAATCATATCAAAAGTCAAAAGATGAACAGTCCATCATCTATAAGACAGAGTACATGCAGAATATTACAGTAAGGTGCAAGAAATAGGACCTATCAATTCAAAACCACCTACACACAGTTATGGCAGAACAGTATAGAGAGAAAAAGAATAGGCCATGGTACCTATAGAGCAGGACTTGGAATTGCTCACAGTAGATACATTAACATACAAAAAGTGCACCAACCCTTAACCCAGGAAATATTGCATTTCGGAATCATAATTCAGACCATGTTCGCCCGTCTGAAGGCGCATGATCCAAATAGCCTCGGACCTTCTTAGACGCAGTTCTCTATTACCACCCCGTTGTCCTTGATTAATGGTTTCAATCCCAAAAAATTTGACGCCTTTACGTGAGCTCTGCGAAGGACATGTGGCTGTATGTATCGCTACAGGATATCTTGCATCACATTGGTGTATAGCCCTTGCATGTTCCCCAATCCTTTCCTTAAGTGTCCTAATGGTGCTGCCCACATATTGTTTGCCACATGTACATTCAATGATATAGACAACGTATTTAGTAGTACAGTTGATGTTGGACCTGATCTCATATGACCTGTTGTTATGGCCTTGAAAGGTCATGGTTTTATGCTTGGCCCATTTGCAAACCCCCCAAGAGCCACATTTGTGAAAACCAAGAGTAAGTGGGGTGAGCCATGATTGTCTATTCTGGAACCTGGGTACGGTGGGACTCAATCTGGTACGTAAATTGTTACTACGTC
Organism: Triturus cristatus; assembly: GCF_964204655.1. Lineage (NCBI taxonomy): Eukaryota > Metazoa > Chordata > Amphibia > Caudata > Salamandridae > Triturus > Triturus cristatus. Next base: position 77,527,033 of record NC_140586.1, on the reverse strand, counting down.
TAAAGGTAATTTGTGGGTGACTGGTAAGAAAGTCCCTAAGGGAAATGTCAGTCTGTAAGATGCCCCAATGTTTCTTCAGGCTTTTCCTGATGGTGTGACTGAGGTCATTGAAGTCTGTTACCATACGTACACTTTGCTTGATAATAGCTGTTTTGTTATTTTTTAGGAAGCAACGTGTCTACCCGATGTACCCTAGAAATCCTTTTCTCTGCTTTTTTAAGAATTAAGGGTGAATAACCTCTCCTCTGAAATCTCTGTTTCATATCACCAATGCAGTTGACAAATTCTAGTTCCTCACTGCAATTCCTCCTGGCTCTTAAAAATTCACCATATGGGATAGCTCTAACTTGGTGTATTGGGTGATTGCTATTAGCATGTAGAACAGAATTGCAGGAAGTACTTTTCCGGAACAGACAGCTGTTCAGTTTATCATCTTTAACATACAGTTCTACATCAAGAAACGTAACACTAGTGGTACTCTGTTCCATAGTGAATTGCATACCCAAGTCGTTGGTATTTAAGTAAGAGCAAAAACGGACCAATTCCTTGTCGTTACCAGACCATATTAAAAGGCAATCGTCTATGTAGCGACCCCAGAAGATGATAGAATCAATCCATGGCGCTCCATTCTTACCCCAAATCCATTCGTTTTCCAGATAACCCATAAACAAATTTGCAAATGAAGGTGAAAATTTAGAACCCATAGCCACTCCTTTGACTTGTTTGTACCACTTATTATCAAACAGAAAAAAGTTGTTATGTAAAATAAGGTGCATCATCGTGATCAACATCTCATTATGTAGCCATAGTGTGGCTGGTCTGTTATCAAGGAATTTGGTAACCGCTTTAAGACCTAGATCAGGTTCAATGCTGGTGTACAATGACACCTCATCCAAAGTCGCCAGGATCATGCCGGGTTGCCAATGTAGGTCAGAAGGTATGCTCAAAATGTGTTTAGTGTCTTGAATGTAAGAGGCGAGGTTCCGCACTAGAGGGCCCAAAAACAGATCCACATATTCTGATAATTTCTCTGTAGGACCACCCATACCCGATACAATCGGTCTACCCGGAGGGAAAGGAAGATGCTTGTGTATTTTGGGTAATGTGTACAACACAGGAAAGGTAGGTCTGACAACTCTCAAATAAGCGACTTCATCATCATCAAGAAGGCCCTTGGTATGCCACTCCGAGAGATACTTGTTAATTAGTGTGGTGAGGGGTCCCATAGGGTTCTGTGTTATGGGATGATAACATGTATAGTCATTAAGTTGAGATAGAATCTCGTTGTTGTAATCAACATAATTCATAACTACAACATTCCCACCCTTGTCCGCTTCTCTGATGAGTATATCGCTATCACTGACAAGTGTTTTAAGTGCCAAACGTTCACCCTGTGTGAGATTATCATGAAACTTGGTCCTAGTTTTGTTTCTTTTGGACTCATGTGTATTCAGATCTTCCAAAACCCGTTTGTAAAAAATGTCAATCACATTGCCACCTGAAAGGGTAGGAATCCACTTGGACTTGTTTTTAAGACCACTAGATGGAGTCACATCGGTGTCTATATTTAATTCCTCTAGTAGTTGTAACATTGTATAGGGTGATTCTTCAATATCAGTAAGGGACAAAAGAAGTTTAGTTGCCTGTATATCCTGAATGGTAGGAACACCAGACACATCATCACAGGAAGTTTTTGTAACCCTTTTATTAGCATTGGGATTATCAGCAAAAACTATTTTGAGTGTAAGAGCCCTAATGAACTTAAATAGATCAATCTTAAGTCTGCAGATGTCACCAGAATCTTGTGGATTAAAGCTAAGGCCCTTACTTAACAACGAATTCATGTCTTGAGTAAGTACTTTAGAGGAGAGATTAACCACTTGTACATTCAAACCACTGTCTCCTGCTAGTTCTGCTCGTTGCCGGACCGCAGTTTCTTCCTGTACTCTCCTTTGCCTACCTCTGTTTCCTCTACGAGTTTTGCATCGTGTGTTACACGCGCACCCATAGATCTGTTTCCTCTCCGAATAGTCCTGACTTCTCGTAAAAAAGAAGATTCATTACGTCTGGTATTAGAATTAGTTTCTATATCACTATCACTAGATGCTGGGACACTCAATGACGTGGAACTGGAGGAGACAGATGTTGTATCAACTCTCGCTGGTTTGTCATGTGAAGCACCCGTTTGTAAAAGGGAGTCATATTTGCGGGCATAGGTAAAGACCCTGCCCACTTTGTAATCAATCTCATCGCGCTTCAATTGTCTTGCTTTTCTATCCTTAATCTCATTCTGGTGCAAAGTTAATATATCCTTGAGGATAGAGTAATTCTTTTCTGTGGCTTCTTTAAGATTGAGGTTTTTAATTTCTGTTTCTAGAATGGCAATGTCAGCTTGTAATTTACTCACTTTCCTCTATGCACTTTCAATAAGGATCTGTATAAGTGTGTTAGATTAGAGATTAAGTGCCTCCTCCCATTTAACTAGAAGATCTTCGTCCAGATCGTCATATGTTGGAAATATCTGTGAACGTAAGCCTCTGGGAACCCTATTTAATCTGAGGTACTGTTTGAGAGTAGCGCCATCCCCCCATCTAGCATTCTCCAATTTATTTTTATTTTTCTAATCTAATAAATTTCTCTCTAAGACCCTCATGATGAGTAGTGTTCCCGCTAGTAGAGGGAATGTTGATGTTGGTGCCTTTGGCCAGATTGCCAAAGAGTTTATCGGCCTCTCTATCGCGATCCATATTAAATGCCTCTGTAGTAAACACAAGGCAAAAAACCACGTTGCGGCAGCCCTTCCTGAGCTATACAATCACAAACTACTAGATAAGGGTATTGGGATATAGGAAGCTATTGGCGCTCAGTAAATTTACGTGTAAAGTGGTGGAATATACAAATAGTTATGGTGCTAAACAGGAAGGGGAAACCCTTGCAACCCCTTATGTGTGTAGGAAAAAGCCCTACAACAAAACAATTGACAAAAAATCCTGTGCACACATATAGCTAAATAGTCATTGGTGACAAGAGTAAAAACAATGAGAGATGCGAAGTTAATACAATGAAGACAAGTTTTCTTTAATCCTTAGAGAAGCATGACCAGCCGACACGGGTTTCGTCGGGGAAAGATACACCCACGACTCTTCAGGGCTGGGAATGATACAAATATAAGGTTTCAACAAAAAAGAAGATAAAAAGTTATCAAGAGGGAACAACCCTCTAAACTATCAATACACATTAAAGAGACACCAACGTGACATACCAACACCACATGAATAGAAAAAAACACTCAATCCCAGTGAATACAACCAAAGGGAGTTGTAAAGATTCTTTGTTGTCACTATAACAGTGAAAAAAGCATAAACTATACACATCTCAGTCCAAAGGAAAATGCTAGGTAAAAACAGGTAAGCCTAGTACAATATCCGAAACATCCTGGATAAGAATATAATACCTCTCAAAGTAAAGAAGATGAGAAGAGAAAGAATTTGAAGAAGAAAAAGACAAAGGTGCCGATCACGATCCGGCAAAAAATTCCCCCGTGCGACTCGTATCGGGTCTTTTTACCGTACGAATCGTACAAGTGCCGTACGAACTGGCAATCACGATTCGCATGGTAAAAAGTCCATACGAGCCGTACTGGGAATCATTCCCCACACGTCCTCGGGTCGGAAAATGTGTCCGACACGTCCTCGGACGATTTACCTTACAAACGTGAAAAGCCAAGTCCGACCGAGGAATCACGATCCATCCCGTGCGTCCGAGCGTACAACCGTATGGAAAAAACACCGTCCGCACCGAACACCTATAGCAACCATGGAGACATGTGCCCGCATACGCGCCCAACACTCCCCCCAGCCCCCGTACGTCCGACACGTACCCCCCGTATATGTATACCCCCACCCGTCTAGGTACACCCCAGTACGTTCCAGTCGTACCCCCACCCCAGTACGTGTCGTACCACCGTCAATGTACACCCCCCCACCCCTGTACGTGTCGTACCACCGTCTATGTACACCCCAGTACATTCCAGTCGTACCCCCACCCCAGTACGTGTCATACCCCCGTGTACCTACACCCCAGTACGTTCCAGTCGTACCCCCACCCCAGTACGTGTCATAGCCCCGTCTACCTACACCCCAGTACGTTCCAGTCGTACCCCCACCCCAGTACGTGTCGTACCCCCCGTGTACCTACACCCCAGTACGTTCGAGCCCCACCCCAGTACGTGTCATAGCCCCATCTACCTACACCCCAGTACGTTCCAGTCGTACCCCCACCCCAGTACGTGTCATACCCCCCGTGTACCTACACCCCAGTACGTTCCAGTCGTACCCCCACCCCAGTACGTGTCGTACCACCGTCAATGTACACCCCCCCACCCCTGTACGTGTCGTACCATCGTCTATGTACACCCCAGTACGTTCCAGTCGTACCCCCACCCCAGTACGTGTCATACCCCCCGTGTACCTACACCCCAGTACGTTCGAGTCCTACCCCCACCCCTGGACGTGTCGTACCACCGTGAACCTACACCCCAGTACGTTCGAGTCCTACCCCCACCCCAGTACGTGTCGTACCACCGTCAATGTACACCCCCCCACCCCTGTACGTGTCGTACCACCGTCAATGTACACCCCCCCACCCCTGTACGTGTCGTACCACCGTCTATGTACACCCCAGTACGTTCCAGTCGTACCCCCACCCCAGTACGTGTCATACCCCCCCGTGTACCTACACCCCAGTACGTTCCAGTCGTACCCCCACCCCAGTACGTGTCATACCCCCCGTGTACCTACACCCCAGTACGTTCGAGTCCTACCCCCACCCCTGGACGTGTCGTACCACCGTGAACCTACACCCCAGTACGTTCGAGTCCTACCCCCACCCCAGTACGTGTCGTACCACCGTCAATGTACACCCCCCCACGACTGTACGTGTCATACCACCGTCAATGTACACCCCCCCACCCCTGTACGTGTCGTACCACCGTCTATGTACACCCCAGTACGTTCCAGTCGTACCCCCACCCCAGTACGTGTCGTACCACCGTGAACCTACACCCCAGTACGTTCGAGCCCCACCCCCACCCCAGTACGTGTCATACCCCCCGTGTACCTACACCCCAGTACGTTCCAGTCGTACCCCCACCCCAGTACGTGTCGTAACACCGTCTATGTACACCCCAGTAGTTCCTGGCGCACCCCCAACACAACCTCCTAAGTACGGAGCGCACCCCATGCCCCAACATCACAACCGCATGTACGAGTCGTACAAAGCCACACACAAGGACATAATCGTACAACCAAATGGCCCATGTACACACCGTACACACGCTCAAAACGCACGTACACAACCAGGACAAAACAAAACAACACAAGAATACACCATTCGAAAGGCACAAAGCCACTAAACATGGCCAACAACCACTAAAATAACAATCACTGACCTGCAACTGCCAAAAACAAACAGAGGCCCAATACACCACCACTCCTTATAACACACCCACCCAAACTTCAAACACTGCCACACCCACCCATGGACCAATAAAAAGGGCCCACACACACAAACCATGAGCCTTTGCAACAGACTCACTGCTGCCAGACACCACAGAACCAGACTACAAGCTACACCACACCTTACACTTGCACACCTTCACACGACCACCCTCACAAACACCCTCTCATCACATTCACACACACACACAACCATCCACACCCCCCCCCCAACATCCACACACCCCCCACACCCACACCATCCCCACCCACACCCCTCACCATACCCACTACCAAGAATCCAAAGTTCAGTCACCGGGAGTTGGAGGTCCTTGTTGATCAAATCCTCAGAGTCGAGCCACAGATCTTTGGAACATTGGTCAGAAGCACCAGCCAGGCAGCCAAAACAGCCATGTGGCAGACCATCGTCGATGCTGTGAATGCCGTTGCAGACACCAGGAGGACCAAGCAGGATTGCCAGAACAGGTGGTACGATCTGCGGAGGAGGGTCAGAGCCAAGAGGCAGGAGGAACACGACCAGGCCAACGCCACCGGAGGAGGGCCCTCCCGCAGAGCCGTACAGTACCATCCCTAGGAGGAGAGGGTGATGGCCATACTGCCGGTGGAGGCAGTTGAAGGATTAGAAGGACTCCGAGACCCGGGTGAGTCCACAAACAACGCACCTCACATGGGGGGAACTGCAACCACAACCAAAATTACTAACAGGCACGCAACCACCACAAGCCATCGCATGACTCAACCACACTCCATGAGCAGGCACATGCCACTGCTGCCACCATGCCCCATGCACCCAGCTGGACAATGTCAAGTCACAGGCCACAGAAGACAACAACACATGACACGGTAACCCGGATGGCGGGAGGCTGGGCACCAAAAATCACATAGTGCGACTCCAAAGCAGACAACAATGCCCTCTGCCCATATGGCCTAGGTCACAGCCAGACAAACAGTGTGTCCCAACACAGGAATGACTTGCCAGCAAATGGCGGACGCCTTGCATCAACACATGGGGGTGAAGGCACTGTTTTGCACATGACAGCAGCTAATGAACAGCCAACATTGTGAAAGAGTGGCAGCACACACCACCACAGCAGCAGCGCACAGACACACATCACACCAAATGGGTGCCTGGAGATCAGAAACAAACTCACATCAACAGGCCAAGGGCCACTCAAAGATCTGCTAACAGTGTGTGCCCAGGAAGCTGGGCCAAGGTGACAGAGGGTGACACACGGAGGGAGGGAGAGGGGGACACAGAGGGAGGGAGAGGGGGACTGAGAGGGAGGGAGACGGACAGAGGGAGGAGGCTGACACACGGAGGGAGGGAGAGGGGGACACAGAGGGAGGGAGAGGGGGACAGAGAGGGAGGGAGAGGGGGACAGAGAGGGAGGGAGACACAGGAAGACGGACAGAGGGAGGAGGCTGACGCACAGAGGGAGGGAGAGGGGGACAGAGAGGGAGGGAGAGGGGGACAGAGAGGGAGGGAGACACAGGAAGACGGACAGAGGGAGGAGGCTGACACACAGAGGGAGGGAGAGGGGGACAGAGAGGGAGGGAGAGGGGGACAGAGAGGGAGGGAGACACAGGAAGACGGACAGAGGGAGGAGGCTGACACACAGAGGGAGGGAGAGGGGGACAGAGAGGGAGGGAGAGGGGGACAGAGAGGGAGGGAGAGGGGGACAGAGAAGGAGGGAGACACAGGGAGAGCAAATCAGTCCTTTGGTGTGTGGGAATGTCTGCTCGTCAGCAGGTGGACTGCGTGCATGTAGACAAGGGTGGCCAGTGCCAGAACCCCCCCTCTTCATCATGGCAAAACGCAGGGCCATGTCACAACCTGTACACGAGCACAAGGACAGCTACCTGCATCATATAAGTGTGTGGATCCACTCCATGTGCACATGTACAGTGCTACAAGGAAGGCGCAAATGCATGGCTCGCCACACCTGCACACTCCACTGCTGACTGCAGTCACACTTGACGCAGCAAGTAAGACTGTGCCACACATAGTTAAAGGGGCCAAATTGGTGCCCAAGGGACACACCCATGCACAAGTGCACTGTGAGTGGAATGCAAGACAGATCCTAATTCCAAGAGGAAATGTGCCAACTTTGAAACGGATGAAACATGGATGTTGCATGGACCAAAATTAACATTGTCTCTCTCACACACAGGTCAACGTCGTGCTGCACCCCCCAACACTGGGGGGGAACACTCACAGGACCCGGATCTGCAGGAGACCGATCCCACCGGCAGCGACCACTCTCACCACTCTGCGGACGACCCCGACCGACCTGGCCCCTCTGGTGTCCAACCACCTGCAGCACCTGCGTCAGGTACAACCGTGCCAACCACCACCCCCACTCCTGCCACATCCCAGGAGACACCCAGGATCCCTGCCCCAACACCACAATGCAGCCAGGCTCGCCAGGAGGGACACGGTGTCCCGGGCACCCAGGAGGAGGCAGGCGACAACGCCAATGCCACCCCTCAGGGGTCCCGGAGACCCGATGTGCCCACAAGTGCAGGCCAGACGCAAGTGGGCAGGGGTGGTGGGAGTGGAGGACGGCGGAGGCGCGAGCCTGACCAGTTGGCTGGGGATCCGGTATTTTCCCATGTCCGTAACATCCTGGACTCATACCGGCAGGACACCACGGGCATGGCCCAGGTTGTGTCCGTCCTCGAGGGGATCAAGGTCCAGCAGGCCCAGCAACATGCAGAGCTAATAGCCTGTCTACTGGTACACCAACGGAGGATGGAGGACAGACAGGCTGAGCAAGTGACGGCGTTCCAGGGGATTCACGCTACACTCCGTCGGATGGCCGACACCATGGCCGACCCTCCCTGTGCCAGAAGGCGGAGAACATCACCACCCACAGGGAGGGATCAGGAGGAGGAGGAGGAAACATCCGACGGAGCATCCCAGACGTCGTCACGGCCTGCTGCTGAGGTTCCCCGCAGGAAGCCGGGTCGTCCACGGAAAGGACCGTGAGGGTGGCTGCTACATCACCATCTCCCAGGACACCTGGCCTGGCACCTGGCCCACTGGAGCAACAGCATCACAGCATCAAGAGACATTCTCTGCCACATGGCCCTGCTGGTCACTGGCTGACCAATGTTGACAAAGACTGTGGCATGGACTCTGAGGATTTCCAATGGCAAGGACACCAACTCCCCTACTGAACTTTGGATTCCCTAATCCCGGAAAGCCCCTCACTTTGTCCCCCCCCCCCCCCCCCAATAATAAATCACACTATTAAGAGTAGATGCCTGCTGGTAGCATTATTACCTAACATGTGTCTTGTACAGTCTAAACATGCCTGAGTCATCTGTTCTCTTCAACCATCCACCCCCTGGGGCCTGAGTCTGGCACAGGACACATGGGTCACAGTTTATTAGGCAAGACAGACATGGAGCACCATACACACCCGTGATGGGCAGAACCAGCTGAGGGGGTGGCCGAACAACCGTGCTGACAGACACATTGAGTACAGCAACAGTCATGCGCAGAGGTCAGGGATCCTGGCCAGTGTCCTGGGGGGCACCCAGGTATGTGTAGACAGGTGGCAGAACCATGTCCTGCAAGCTTGAGTCCGGTGGATGCAGAGAATGGGGTCATGGACAACGTTGGATGCATGGGGATGGCACATGTCACAATACCCACACAGTCATGGACATCATGCCCAATACACAGTCTCAGCACACACACACAGCTTGCATCTTGCCACTCGACACATTGACACATAGCCACAATCAGGGAATACCATGCCAGACATGCAGGATGCACCGTGCCAACACACCAGCATTGACTGAGAAGAGGCACCTTGGAGGCATAGGGACACCTTTATTAGTCATGTTTTTGGGATTGCAGAGGCAACTTGAAGTACACATGAACACATCATGTGGAGTAACATGTGGGTCCAACACTGGCACCCCCCTTCTGCAGCACAAATGCGTGATAGCCATGGAACTGGCACACAAGTGTCGGCTAACAGCTAAATACCCACAGCTGCACACGGAGAGCCTGACATACACCATAGATCCGCTGATGTGGAAGTCCCACGCCATGTCAAGACAATGTTAACCGTATGTGTCCGAGGGCAGTGTCACACACATTGATGCCATCATCACAATCCACTATCCCATCACTGATGACTGACAACCAGGCAGCCCATCTATTCAGGTGTACCCAGCTGCATGTCGTGTCCCATGGGGATGCCACATGTCTGCAGAGGAACCAAACCCCGACCGGGGCAGTGTGCACACATCGTGAACAACTGCCACACCCAATACACCCCAGATGCATCCCTTACCCCATGGAGACTTCCAAACGTGTCCGTGCCTGTAACGCTGAGTCAGCCCACGATGCCATGTCCATGAGGAATAGCAGTGCCACAACAATGCAACCAGAAGATGGCATGCGCAGGTACCTGGGGAAGAGAGACACACAAGAAGTCAGCCACAAAAAGCACAGCCACTTGCATGTGCATTGACTCGACACATGTATGGATGACAACATGCTAGGTCACAATTATGAGTGGGGAAATACTACCATCACTGCCACCATCACTCCAGTGACACACCCACACACACCTCTGACTCACGTGCCATACATGCAGGTGGAGACACACATCACAACACATGCCACATGGGGACCAAGGCGTGCACACTCAGACACTGGTACTCACCACTAAGCAAAGAAGTCGCGTATGAGGCGAGTCCGGATGTCCTCTTGCGGCTCCACATCCTCCACATCACTAGCCCCATTGCCAAGCCCTTCGTCCTCCACGGGTGGATGGTCCTCGTCATGTTGATTCAGGATGAGTGGCACAGCTCTTTCAACTGCCATGTTGTGCAGCATGCAGCAGACCATGAAGATCTTGCAAACCTTCGCCGGGGCATATGGGAGTGCGCCGCCGGTCTTGTGGAGGCACCGGAATCGGCTCTTCAGCATGCCAAACGTCCTCTCTATCACTCGCCTTGTCCGGCCATGGGCGGTGTTGTAGCGGAGCTGGGCCGGCGTGATGGGGTTGCGGAGAGGTGTCAGCAGCCAAGGCATGTTGGGATAGCCAGCGTCCCCTACAAGGAAAGCACATGGATATCGTTAGAACTGGCGAAGCGGTCGTGCTGCTCGGCTATACAGAATACAGGACAGACAGACTGTACCCACCAACAACACATGCCCGTTCGTTGCGCAGCTGCATCATCATATCAGGCATCCCGCTACGCCTCATGATGTAGGCATCGTGTGCTGATCCTGGGAAACGAGCACAGACATGTGAAATCACCATGTTGGACAGACACACCACAAGGGCATTGATGGAGTGGTAGTGCTTCCGATTTCGGTACGCCACCTCCCGTGCGTGTGGTGGTACCAAAGCTACATGTGTCCCATCAATGGACCCAATGACATGGGGCATCCCTCCCAGGGCATAGAATCCACGCTTGACCTCTGTCATCTGTTCAGGGGTTGGGAACTTGATGAAGTCATCCAGGTGAATCAACATGGCCTCTAAGAAATCATGCAGCACACCGCTGAACATGCTCTGGGACATGCCACCAACATGAGCTATGGTATATTGAAAGGTACCCGTGGCAAGGAAATGTAGGGCAGCCATTACCTTCAGCTGGGGTGTCAGTGCCGTGGGATACCTGTGCAGCGGTTGCAGGTGTGGTGTCAGTCTCGCCGTCAACTCCAGAATCAACGGTTGGGTGAAGCGGTAGAGCCGGATGCTGTCATTCTCCTGCATGGCAGCCAAGTCTGGAATTATCCGGGCAAGAGGCGGTGCTCTGCAGTAATGAGGAAGTGACAAGGAAGAGTGAGTGCACTACAACAACAACTCATGTCTACTGAGCACATGTAAATCTGGCAATACACACATGCTACATAGGGAGTCAGGTATGTGCTACATGCCCAGGACACGTATGGATGCAAGGTGACACTCCTTCCAAGACCCAGCTACACACGGTGATTGAGAACCTCCCCATGCCACGCCATGGGAATAGCTGTGTCCCAGTGCAAGTGAACAGCCCGACGCAAGACAGGAGTGACATACACCCACACATCAGCAGAAGTGGGATGCCGATTGCAGAGACTGGTAGCGGAACACTGGAGCCACAGGTCACATGACATTACACTAGTCCAGCCCACACACCTTGCCATGAAGGTGCACATGTCATGACTCACCACACATTCCTTGTGAGGATGCTGACATGGCCTTGTCACGCTACTCCGTGTCCCATGCATACATGTGCACCTCACATCCGATAACACATGTGGCATGGTGTGCGGAACAGTGTGCAATGACAATCTACACACAGCCACATGTTGGTTGCTGCAACGGCTGCAGCTTTTGAGGGTGCTACAACATCAACCTGATGTAAATCCCGGACACATATATGACATAGTCACATTGTGCACTGTGGATAGTGACAAGTCATGTGTCATGACCCCTGTACCGGGCATCATGGGACACTTCCGTGTGTTGGTGTCCGTGCCAGCCAGTGACGCTCACCCCAAGTGCGCAGTCCGACATGCACACATGTCAAAGGAGTCAAGGGCATGCCTGGCACACATTGCACCCTCACACAGTACACCTGTACACATCTCATCATACATCTGGTGCCTTCTCCACTCAGGAGGCATGTTCCACATCACAGCCTGTGACACCTGTGCCCCACACATGTAGTAATGCACAGACGATGCCTTGAAGTCCATTCCTGGACAAGTATGTCCATCCATGGACAAGTATGTCCGCCCTATTCCTACCTGTGTGTCGCCTATCACCACAGTGATGTGTAAAAACCGCCGTACTGCTGCTAAGAGGGCCTGTGTATGTTCCCAAATCACTGTGGGAGTGCTGCCGTATGTGTACCCATCGTGATGGCGAGCGTACAGGCATTTGTACGGTCCGTAGCACTACGAGTACGCATACGCGTGCAGACCCATAGTGATAGGGCCGTACACACGCATGTACGCTCACTATCACTATGGGTCTGCACGCGTATGCGTATCCGTAGTGGTACGGACCGTACACACGCATGTACGCTCACTATCACTATGGGTCTGCACGCGTATGCGTACCCGTAGTGGTACGGACCGTACACTCGCATGTACGCTCACTATCACTACGAGTACGCATACGCGTGCAGACCCATAGTGATAGTGAGCGTACATGCGTGTGTACGGTCCGTACCACTACGGGTACGCATACGCGTGCAGACCCATAGTGATAGTGAGCGTAGATGCGTGTGTACGGTCCGTACCATTACGGGTACGCATACGCGTGCAGACCCATAGTGATAGTGAGCGTAGATGCGTGTGTACGGTCCGTACCACTACGAGTACGCATACGCGTGCAGACCCATAGTGATAGTGAGCGTAGATGCGTGTGTACGGCCCTATCACTATAGGTCTGCACGCGTATGCGTACCCGTAGTGGTACGGACCGTGCACACACATCTACGCTCACTATCACTATGGGTCTGCACGCGTATGCGTACCCGTAGTGGTACGGACCGTACACACGCATCTACGCTCACTATCACTATGGGTCTGCACGCGTATGCGTACTCGTAGTGATAGTGAGCGTACATGCGAGTGTACGGCCCGTACCACTACGAGTACGCATACGCGTGCAGACCCATAGTGATAGTGAACGTAGGCATGCATGTACGGGCCGTTGCCATGCATTTGGGGTGCCCTAGGGCCCCGAAACGCACCGTACCTGTGTGTGATGCTCCAAATTACATAGGGGACAAGTATTAAGGCCTACATGCATGCTGGTTGTCATGGAGACCAAGTTCAAATTTCGAAATTGTTCTGGAAGGTGCACAGCAGAAGTCAGTTGGAATTCTTCTACTTTGTTGCAATGTGTTTGTGGGGCTGACATCATGCAGGAGAATGAAACCGATAGAGAACCCACAGACTGCTAGGTTTGAAGGGATTGGTGGAAACATAGGATGCAAATGTGAGTGACCAATCACTCTGTACTCCTGTGCATGAGACTGGGCAGAAGGGCACATATAAGGCAGCCAGGTCCCATGAGGGAGTACTTGCCTGCACATCTTTGCATTCGTCGACCCAGCTGCTGCTACTGATTCCCTGGAACCATGTCAAGGGCTGTGGAGAGGACACAGCCATTCACCCTGGAGGAGAACATGGCTCTGCTGGATGTGATCCTCCCACAGTACTCCATGCTGTATGGGCGACCAGGGTATCAGGTGAGTGCATAGGCCACTGCCACAGACTGTCCCTATGTTGTGACTGTGACTTCTGCCATTGTGTCCAGGTGTAACACACATGCCATGTACTGTCGGGGGGGTCCCAGGGGGGGGGGGTGCCTGATGTCTCCCAGCAGTGCCCTGAGACAGGAGGGGTGGGGGCCTATCACTCACAGCAGTGCCCTGAGACAGGAGGGGTGGGGGCCTATCACTAACAGCAGTGCCCTGAGACAGGAGGGGTGGGGGCCTATCACTCACAGCAGTGCCCTGAGACAGGAGGGGTGGGGGCCTATCACTCACAGCAGTGCCCTGAGACAGGAGGGGTGGGGGCCAATCACTCACAGCAGTGCCCTGAGCCAGGAGGGGTGTGTGCAGAGTCCTCCCAGCAGTGCCCTGAGACAGGAGGGGTGGGGGCCGATCACTCACAGCAGTGCCCTGAGACAGGAGGGGTGGGGGCCTATCACTAACAGCAGTGCCCTGAGACAGGAGGGGTGGGGGCCTATCACTCACAGCAGTGCCCTGAGACAGGAGGGGTGGGGGCCTATCACTCACAGCAGTGCCCTGAGACAGGAGGGGTGGGGGCCTATCACTCACAGCAGTGCCCTGAGCCAGGAGGGGTGTGTGCAGAGTCCTCCCAGCAGTGCCCTGAGACAGGAGGGGTGGGGGCCTATCACTCACAGCAGTGCCCTGAGACAGGAGGGGTGTGTGCAGAGTCCTCCCAGCAGTGCCCTGAGACAGGAGGGGTGGGGGCCTATCACTAACAGCAGTGCCCTGAGACAGGAGGGGTGGGGGCCTATCACTCACAGCAGTGCCCTGAGACAGGAGGGGTGGGTGTGATGCACAGTGTGAGCCTTGATCATTGATTGTGACATTGCCATCATTCCACCTGTGTACCCACTGTGGCACGTACTGCTTTTTCCCTCACCAGGGGATGATGTCCCTATGACAAAGGTGCAATGCGTTGGCTGCATGACATGCCTTGTTGTAACCAGCTAATTTGTACCCATATGTCTCTCTGTGACATGTGGCTGGTGTATTGATGTGGTGTCACTTGTTCCTCCTCACAGGTAGGCGCCACTGCCAAGGAGCAGATCTGGCTGACCGCCGTCAGTGCCGTGAGGGGTGTGGATGGTCGGAGGCGGAGCCTGCCCCAGGTGAGGAAACGCTGGCAGGATATCCGGTGCTGGACGCGGAGGATTGCACGGCTCCTGCTGGGGGACTCACCTGAGAGCCACAAGAACCGCGGCCGCCGCCGTCTGAGCCACCTCCACAGGCGTGTGCTGCCGGTGGTCTTTCCAGACCTGGAGAGGCGCTTACAGGCGATGCAGCAGCCGGAAGGGGGTAGGTACATGTGTGTTTGTTGTGTGTCACCGGCATTTGTAAGGGCACAGTAGCATGAATTCACTGGCAGGGTTTAAAGGTGCTGTGCAGATCCTGTTTGCCCCAGTATAGCGCTGCGCCCCTGCCACCCTTCCCCTCCTTGCAATGTGTTCCCTGGTCTGTGTGTAGTCACTCCTTCACAAGGTAATGTAGGCTGGCGCTTTGTCCACGAGAACAATGACTGTAGCATCATGTGTGGGGGTGGTGTGTAACAGGTTGTGGGACCTTGCCTGTGCACTGTCAAGTTCACTGCATGTGGGTTCCATGTCAGTTGGCACTGATGCTGACTCCAGACATGGGAGTTGGTCTCTCATGTGTCATGCCTTACAGTGCGCATGTCCTATGTAGTGGCCTGTGACATGATGTGCATGAGTGTGCGATACACATAGTGCAGGGATGGTGACGTGTGTTGCAGTCATTACCATTCAGTAGCATGTAGTTGCGTGCCCACTACTGTCCCCTGGGGCACCTTTTCCTCAGTGGTGTATGTGTCATCATAAACGTGGCCAATCTCAGTGTCTACAGCGTAGGTTGTGCTCTGTGCCATTGTCCCCTGTCACCATGTATATAGACGTGCTATTTTGTACAGGTGTCCACTGTGCAGCCTGACCTGATTGTCCTTCTTCATACTCACAGTTGCCAGTGCCTGTGTGTCTTGTTATACTCATCTGAGGATGGGCACTGGTACCTCATTATTTGTACAGGCGCACCTTGGCTGTTTGGCGTCCAATCTTGCTTTTTGCCTGCCCCTGTGTGTATCACCCAGACTATGAGATGTTGGTGCCACCTGTGTCTCAACAATTTGCCTCGTGTAGGGTCTTGTTGGGGCGGGCAATGCCTATGTGTCAAATCCTGATTTCTACTTGCTGGGTCTGGGCAGTGTGTGATGTGTCTGGACACACACGCAATGTGCAGTGACCGAGTCATGTTGGGCATGTTTTCAGCATTACCTATGCAGCATGTGTCTCAAGTTCATGGATATGGTCCCTGGTCATCGGTATTTTCGCCAACGCTGTGTGGTGCAGATGCAGTGCTGGATTGTCCCCAGGGCCTGGGTGCTATGTCAGACTCCGTTTCCTGTGTTTAGCTATTGTCTCATGCTCTCCATGGTATTTCAGTGGCATGGTGGCTCAACCAACTGTGTGTTTCATGCCCTACATCGGTACCTTGTTTAGTAGATGTTAGGGATCTTCCTTTTCAGGCTATGCAGTGTTACCTATGTCGATTGGACTCATGTGACTGATGTGTACAGCTGTCTGATTAATTTCTGTCTCTCCACCCTGCCCACAGCATCGTCGGGGGACACAGAGGGAGACATGGACACAGGCAAGGCGGAGGGACCGAGCACCAGTGCCAGCCGTGACATCGGGGCTGGCACATCGAGTGGGACAGAGGTGGAGGATAGTGCGGCCGAGGACCTGTTGACTGGCACGTCAGAATACGAAGCTGACAGGTCCGAGGAGGATGTCTCCGAGTGGGCGGTGGCTGCACCAGCAGCTGACAGCGGAACAACACCTCGCACCGCCCCCTCAGTTCCCACCAGCCGCCTCCCACTTGCTCGTGTCCCTTCCCAGCGTGCCCGGTCACAGCATGTCTCCTTCCTGCCAGGCACCGCACCCCCTGCCCCTGTCTCCACTGCTGCCGCCAATGCAGTGTCTGTGGACATCCAGCGGCAACTGCAGGTTGGTCAGGCTGCGATCCTTAATGTCCTCCATGCCCACGGCAAAACCCTCACCAACATCGAGGCTTTCTTGGAGGGCATTCATTCATCGCAGGCTGACCAACGCAACTTGCTGAGGTCCATAGACTCCACACTGACTGCAGCAGTGGGTCTCCTGCAGCGCGACCTCCCCCCACCTACCCCTGCCCCATCCACACTTCCCACTCCCATGCCTGTCCCACGTACACCCAGACGTCGGCATGCACCCACATCAACGGACACGGGCACCACACCAGCAGGGAAGGTCCACCGCACTCCTCCTGACACGCACACACAGGGTGAGGTAGGCACACCCACTGGGTCGGGGGGCAAACGTGTGACACGCAGCCATAGTGGGAGTCCGCATTCCACCCAGTCCACTCCCTCCAAATCCCCTCCCCTCAGCTCTCCTGGCCACATCTCCCCCAAGGACTCCTTCATGGCCGCTCTGTCCCTGAGCCCCACAGTTACACCACCACGCAAGCGGTCAAGGAGGTCCCCGGTCAGGGTGGTTGAGTCTCCCCCCTGTCTCCACCCTCCCCCAGTGGCGCAGCGACCCATCCCTCTGACCCCCCCCCTCCTTGGGGCCTGAGGTCCCTTCGGGTGCAGGGGACTCCCTGGAGGACCTTGCAAAGGTGTGTAGTGCCATCCTGGCCTCCGCCTTTGGCACTGACCCACCCCCTGTGGTGGAGTCCTCCATCCCTGCACCCACAACGCCGCCCCTTTGCCCTGATGTCCCTGCGGTGCCTGTTGCTTCCCACCCCCCTGATGCCCTCACCAGTGTGGAAGACGATGCCATTTGACTGTGCAGGCAAGGTAGGGGACACGCATCCCACTGTGTCCCCCATCCAGCTGAGAATCATTGACTGCCCTATGGGCTTTGTGAAGATTGAACTGCCTGCGATCCACGGACATTGTGCTCATGCTGAATAAAGCTTAATTTTGTTTTCATTATCACACTACTGCTATGCTGGTATTGGTGTTGGAGGGGCTGCTACATGGTTTTGGGTGGTGTGTAAGGGTTTGGGTGTGTGGGATATGTAGTAGTGTACTGCTCATTGGTGGGACCCTGGGATCTGTGTGCCATCACAAGGTGTTGGCTAACTTTCTTTGTTCATGTAAGCAGTTACTGCATGGTGCACTTGTCCCAGGGTGTATTCCTTCCTCTGTGTACCCAGCTTTCTTCCCTGCAGGGTGTTCCCAATGTTTAGCGCAGAGCTGTGTCTACATGAGCTGTGTGTGTGACGGAGCCCTTCTACTTTGGCCATGCATGCAGGGCCATGTCTCCACCTGCAACAATCGTGGCATCCTTGGTGATCACTGTACTTGTGTGTGGAGTCTGTTGACATGAGTTCATGGGGACATGTTCCCTTGTAGCCAGTATGCATGTGGATAATTCTGGCCTCACACACATGTGTTACACCCCTCCTGTCTCAGGGCACTGCTGTTAGTGATAGGCACCCACCCCTCCTGTCTCAGGGCACTGCTGGGAGGACTCTGCACACACCCCTCCTGTCTCAGGGCACTGCTGGGAGGACTCCACACCCACCCCTCCTGTCTCAGGGCACTGCTGGGAGGACTCTGCACACACCCCTCCTGTCTCAGGGCACTGCTGGGAGGACTCCACACCCACCCCTCCTGTCTCAGGGCACTGCTGGGAGGACTCCACACCCACCCCTCCTGTCTCAGGGCACTGCTGGGAGTGATAGGCACCCACCCCTCCTGTCTCAGGGCACTGCTGGGAGGACTCAGCACACACCCCTCCTGTCTCAGGGCACTGCTGGGAGGACTCCACACCCACCCCTCCTGTCTCAGGGCACTGCTGGGAGGACTCCACACCCACCCCTCCTGTCTCAGGGCACTGCTGGGTGGACTCTGCACACACACCTCCGATTTCAGGATATGTACGCTTGGAACATACACGGTGGGGGTACGCTCAATGCATTCGAGGTGAGGGTACGAGTCTACTTACACTGGTGTGGTGGGGGTACGCTCCATGCATACGCGGGTGGGGGTACGGGTCGTACTTACACTGTTGGGGTGGGGGTACGGTCCATGAGTCCGCAGGTGGGGGTAGGAGTCGTACTTACACTGGTGGGGGTGGGGGTACGGTCCGTACATCCGCGGGTGAGGGTTCGAGTCGTACTTACACTGTTGGCATGGAGGGTACGCTCCATGCATACGCGGGTGAGGGTTCGAGTCGTACTTACACTGTTGGCATGGGGGGTACGCTCCATGCATACGCGGGTGGGGGTACGGGTCGTACTTACACTGTTGGGCTGGGGGGTACGCTCCATGCATACGCGGGTGGGGGTACGGGTCGTACTTACACTGTTGGGCTGGGGGGTACGCTCCATGCATACGCGGGTGGGGGTACGGGTCGTACTTACACTGTTGGGCTGGGTGGTACGCTCCTTGCATACGCGGGTGAGGGTACGGGTCGTACTTACACTGTTGGGGTGGGGGGTACGCTCCATGCATACGCGGGTGGGGGTACGGGTCGTACTTACACTGTTGGGGTGGGGGGTACGCTCCTTGCATACGCGGGTGAGGGTACGGGTCGTACTTACACTGTTGGGCTGGGGGGTACGCTCCATGCATACGCGGGTGGGGGTACGGGTCGTACTTACACTGTTGGGGTGGGGGTACGGTCCGTGAGTCCGCGGGTGGGGGTAGGAGTCGTACTTACACTGGTGGGGGTGGGGGTACGGTCCGTACGTCCGCAGGTGAGGGTTCGAGTCGTACTTACACTGTTGGCATGGAGGGTACGCTCCATGCATACGCGGGTGAGGGTTCGAGTCGTACTTACACTGTTGGCATGGGGGGTACGCTCCATGCATACGCGGGTGGGGGTACGGGTTGTACTTACACTGTTGGGCTGGGGGGTACGCTCCATGCATACGCGGGTGGGGGTACGGGTCGTACTTACACTGTTGGGGTGGGGGGTACGCTCCTTGCATATGCGGGTGAGGGTACGGGTCGTACTTACACTGTTGGGGTGGGGGGTACGCTCCATGCATACGCGGGTGAGGGTACGGGTCGTACTTACACTGTTGGGGTGGGGGTACGCTCCATGCATACGCGGGTGGGGGTACGGGTCGTACTTTCACTGTTGGGGTGGGGGGTGCGCTCCTTGCATACGGGGTGGGGGTAGGGTCCGTACATATCCGTCCCCACGCTATGTGATGTTTGTGCGGCCCGTACCCAGGCCTTTGCCACGTGGGTGCGATCCGTCCCGCCATTGTTGGGGTGACGTGTGTGGGCGTGGTCCGACTCGTACCCACGCTCTTCAGGCGTGGGTACGGGACGTACCTGTCTGGTTGTGTTGCCGGTTCGCGTGGTGACGGACTTCCGTTGTGGCGGTCGCTGGCTTATCAGGACACGCCCCCACCCCCTCGTGGTGACCAGGGCATGGGAGTCAGGTATGTCCAGGCCATGTGTGGTGTGTGACTTATGTGGTTGTTTTGTGGCCTGCCCTGGTCCTGCCACCCCCACCCCACCCCACTTTCCCCCCTCCCTTAGTTATTCTGACCTTCTGCGGCGTCTGCGTCGTAACCTGTAGAGGAGGTGGACTGCTATGAGGGCAGGGATGACTCGTAGGTTCGGGTCCATGTCTGTCCGTCGCGTACTGGTACTCCTTGATCGCGTCGTCCTGTCGCGTACGGGTCCTCCTTGATCGCGTCGTCCTGTCGCGTACGGGTCCTCCTTGGTGGCGTCGTCCTGTGTGTCCGTCACGTACTGGTCCTCCTTGTTCGCGTCGTCGTCTGTCCGTCGCGTACTGGTGGTCCTTGTTCGCGTCGTCCTGATTTCCCGGCAGTTTTTGGCTGCCGCAAAATATTCACCGTGCGGGGTGACGTCGGTGCGAATCGTGATTCCTGGGTCGTGAATGGCTGGCTGCGAGCGTCCCGACGTCAGGTCGGCGCTTTCGCATTGGTAGGTGTTTTTTTGTTCGGTCGGGCTTTTTTACGATTCGTACGGTAATGGTGTACCCGTGCGAATCGTAATTCCTTGTTTGTAAAAATTGACGACCGGGTACGCGTCGGGCGGAGATTGTGCTCCGTCCGACGGTTCGTACCCGGTTTTTGCCGGATCGTGATCGGCACCAAAGAGTTTAGAGAGAAAAGAAAAGACCCTTTCAAAATGAAAAAAAGAGAAATAAATGTAAATCTAAAATACCTGAAAGAAGTCGCATGAACGTAGTAAATGCTACACAAAAAAGAGAATAAAAAAAGGAGGGAATAGTAAGAAAAGAGATTCCTATCACACCAAGACTAAAAACACCAAAATGGAAACACTTGTGAAATAAGAAAGATCAATTAACTCTTACCCCACAGCCGGTGATAATTCCAACCCGGCTGGGTGTGCGAATCACAAGTGGAAAATGAAAAAATCAGTCAAGGTATGTAAGTTGAAGGATAATCTAAAAGGGCGACAAGGAGACAATCATCAAAAGGAACGGCAACCAGGGTTAGAGAAATACGTCAAACCATTGAGACACTCAAGTGTTAAAGAACTATTCTCCTTCATTCAAAGGAGGCCGTCACAAAAGTCACTGGCCTGCATATAGCACAAATTCTATAGAAGAAAAGGGGACGAAATACAGTTCACAAGGATTAATGTAAGGTGAGAGGCTCAGTAGCTTAAATACAAATTTTGAGACCAGTGGTGTAACACCCCTATTACAAAGACCCGTGTGTGCGTATAATGCTAAGTCTCACCTTGATTACCAACATAACCAAACGTTATGCCGCCAGTAAGAATATGAAAATCCCGAGAGAATAATCTCTAAAAAAAGGGAATAAATAGACAGAACGTATCAAAGCTAGAAAATACATTAAGTCAATACGGCAGTAGTCAATGTATCAAAACTGCTAGAAAAATGTGAAATTCACTCACTAAGTAGGTATGAATACGGTATTCAAAAGAAGATCGTCAGTAGAGCCAAACAGCCCAGACACGAGTGTGTGTCCAAGGACTGCATCTAAAAGAGAGGAAACAGAAAAACGGTCCGGTATCAGAGAAGTAGTCAGCATGTAAGTGCCACACGGACAATCATGTGACAATATCACTCCAGCCAAAGAAAATAAAGAACCGGGTAAAAAACTCACAATCTAAGCAGCAGTTCACGTGTCCTAGTGGCGCCCGTGTGGGTGTAGAGTGACATCAGGTGAGTAGCGCCCCGGAAGTAGTATAAAAAATGGCGAGTCAAAAAAGACTAGACCATGAGTCAATCCAAGTGTATCATATGCCGGAAGTCGTTCAAATGATGAAACCGGACAGTTAGTATCGAAAAAAAACTGACCCAAACAGGTACAGACAAAGCACAAAAAAACACCTCCAAATGAAATAAAAACAAAAGGCCAGTATCTAGGCAAATGTATACGACGAAAACACGAAATTAAAAACCGAGAAATACCCACAAAAATAAACCATGAAAATAGAGGACAGACTAGACAGACCATGCAAATAGTACCAGGTTAAGTGACAGCAAACAGAAAGAGCAGACAAAAAAGACAGTCAGATATGGATAAATCATAGAAGGGAACAGGAGCAAAGGAAAACTAAAATAAAAATATATCTAGAGTACAATTATAAAACATCACTAGTGCAAGAATTACAATAATAAACTCAGATGACAGCTCATAAATAACACAACACACCACAAATAAATATACCATATATACAGAAATAATACATAGATAGTGAGCAAAACATGAGTCGACATGCTCAAATTCGTGTTCCAAACCGCATCAATACACCAGTTAGATATTGCCCTTGAAGAATGAACGTCACAGATATAGAGCATAACATGTTACATGTTAAAAGTCATAATCATTTCAAAAGTCAAAAGATGAACAGTCCATCATCTATAAGACAGAGTACATGCAGAGTATTACAGTAAGGTGCAAGAAGTAGGACCTATCAATTCAAAACCACCTACACACAGTTATGGCAGAACAGGATAGAGAGAAAAAGAATAGGCCATGGTACCTATAGAGCAGGACTTGGAATTGCTCACAGTAGATACATTAACATACAAAAAGTGCACCAACCCTTAACTCAGGAAATATTGCATTTCGGAATCATAATTCAGACCATGTTCACCCGTCTGAAGGCGCATGATCCAAATTGCCTCGGACCTTCTTAGACGCAATTCTCTATTACCACCCCGTTGTCCTTGATTAATGGTTTCAATCCCAAAAAATTGGACACCTTTACGTGAGCTCTGCGAAGGACATGTGGCTGTATGTATCGCTACAGGATATCTTGCATCACATTGGTGTATAGCCCTTGCATGTTCCCCAATCCTTTCCTTAAGTGTCCTGATGGTGCTGCCCACATATTGTTTGCCACATGTACATTCAATGATATAGACAACGTATTTAGTAGTACAGTTGATGTTGGACCTGATCTCATATGACCTGTTGTTATGGCCTTGAAAGGTCATGGTTTTATGGTTGGCCCATTTGCAAACCCCACAACAGCCACATTTGTGTAAACCAAGAGTAAGTGGGGTGAGCCATGATTGTCTATTCTGGAACCTGGGTACGGTGGGACTCAATCTGGTACGTAAATTGTTACCACGTCTAAAAGTAATTTGTGGGTGACTGGTAAGAAAGTCCCTAAGGGAAATGTCAGTCTGTAAGATGCCCCAATGTTTCTTCAGGCTTTTCCTGATGGTGTGACTGAGGTCATTGAAGTCTGTTACCATACGTACACTTTGCTTGATAATAGCTGTTTTGTTATTTTTTAGGAAGCAACGTGTCTACCCGATGTACCCTAGAAATCCTTTTCTCTGCTTTTTTAAGAATTAAGGGTGAATAACCTCTCCTCTGAAATCTCTGTTTCATATCACCAATGCAGTTGACAAATTCTAGTTCCTCACTGCAATTCCTCCTGGCTCTTAAAAATTCACCATATGGGATAGCTCTAACTTGGTGTATTGGGTGATTGCTATTAGCATGTAGAACAGAATTGCAGGAAGTACTTTTCCGGAACAGACAACTGTTCAGTTTATCATCTTTAACATACAGTTCTACATCAAGAAACGTAACACTAGTGGTACTCTGTTCCATAGTGAATTGCATACCCAAGTCGTTGGTATTTAAGTAAGAGCAAAAACGGACCAATTCCTTGTCGTTACCAGACCATATTAAAAGGCAATCGTCTATGTAGCGACCCCAGAAGATGATAGAATCAATCCATGGCGCTCCATTCTTACCCCAAATCCATTCGTTTTCCAGATAACCCATAAACAAATTTGCAAATGAAGGTGAAAATTTAGAACCCATAGCCACTCCTTTGACTTGTTTGTACCACTTATTATCAAACAGAAAAAAGTTGTTATGTAAATTAAGGTGCATCATCGTGATCAACATCTCATTATGTAGCCATAGTGTGGCTGGTCTGTTATCAAGGAATTTGGTAACCGCTTTAAGACCTAGATCAGGTTCAATGCTGGTGTACAATGACACCACATCCAAAGTCGCCAGGATCATGCCGGGTTGCCAATGTAGGTCAGAAAGTATGCTCAAAATGTGTTTAGTGTCTTGAATGTAAGAGGCGAGGTTCCGCACTAGAGGGCCCAAAAACAGATCCACATAGTCTGATAATTTCTCTGTAGGACCACCCATACCCGATACAATCGGTCTACCCGGAGGGAAAGGAAGATGCTTGTGTATTTTGGGTAATGTGTACAACACAGGAAAGGTAGGTCTGACAACTCTCAAATAAGCGACTTCATCATCATCAAGAAGGCCCTTGGTATGCCACTCCGAGAGATACTTGTTAATTAGTGTGGTGAGGGGTCCCATAGGGTTCTGTGTTATGGGATGATAACATGCATAGTCATTAAGTTGAGATAGAATCTCGTTGTTGTAATCAACATAATTCATAACTACAACATTCCCACCCTTGTCCGCTTCTCTGATGAGTATATCGCTATCACTGACAAGTGTTTTAAGTGCCAAACGTTCACCCTGTGTGAGATTATCATGAAACTTGGTCCTAGTTTTGTTTCTTTTGGACTCATGTGTATTCAGATCTTCCAAAACCCGTTTGTAAAAAATGTCAATCACATTGCCACCTGAAAGGGTAGGAATCCACTTGGACTTGTTTTTAAGACCACTAGATGGAGTCACATCGGTGTCTATATTTAATTCCTCTAGTAGTTGTAACATTGTATAGGGTGATTCTTCAATATCAGTAAGGGACAAAAGAAGTTTAGTTGCCTGTATATCCTGAATGGTAGGAACACCAAACACATCATCACAGGAAGTTTTTGTAACCCTTTTATTAGCATTGGGATTATCAACAATTTTTTTTTTGAGTTTAAGAGCCCTAATGAACTTAAATAGATCAATCTTAAGTCTGCAGATGTCACCAGAATCTTGTGGATTAAAGCTAAGGCCCTTACTTAACAACAAATTCATGTCTTGAGTAAGTACTTTAGAGGAGAGATTAACCACTTGTACATTCAAACCACTGTCTCCTGCTAGTTCCGCTCGTTGCCGGACCGCAGTTTCTTCTTGTACTCTCCTTTGCCTACCTCTTTTTCCTCTACGAGTTTTGCGTCGTGTGTTACACGCGCACCCATAGATCTGTTTCCTCTCCGAATAGTCCTGACTTCTCGTAAGAAAGAAGATTCATTACGTCTGGTATTAGAATTAGTTTCTATATCGCTATCACTAGATGCTGGGACACTCAATGACGTGGAACTGGAGGAGACAGATGTCGTATCAACTCTCGCTGGTTTGTCATGTGAAGCACCCGTTTGTAAAAGGGAGTCATATTTGCGGGCATAGGTAAAGACCCTGCCCACTTTGTAATCAATCTCATCGCGCTTCAATTGTCTTGCTTTTCTATCCTTAATCTCATTCTGGTGCAAAGTTAATATATCCTTGAGGATAGAGTAATTCTTTTCTGTGGCTTCTTTAAGATTGAGGTTTTTAATTTCTGTTTCTAGAATGGCACTGTCAGCTTGTAATTTACTCACTTTCCTCTCTGCACTTTCAATAAGGATCTGCATAAGTGTGTTAGATTTGAGATTAAGTGCCTCCTCCCATTTAACTAGAAGATCTTCGTCCAGATCGTCATATGTTGGAAATATCTGTGAACGTAAGCCTCTGGGAACCCTATTTAATCTGAGGTACTGTTTGAGAGTAGCTCCATCACACCATCTAGCATTCTCCAATTTTTTTTAATTTTTCTAATCTAATAAATTTCTCTCTAAGACCCTCATGATGAGTAGTGTTCCCGCTAGTAGAGGGAATGTTGATGTTGGTGCCTTTGGCCAGATTGCCAAAGAGTTCATCGGCCTCTCTATCGCGATCCATATTAAATGCCTCTGTAGTAAACACAAGGCAAAAAACCACGTTGCGGCAGCCCTTCCTGAGCTATACAATCACAAACTACTAGATAAGGGTATTGGGATATAGGAAGCTATTGGCGCTCAGCAAATTTACGTGTAAAGTGGTGGAATATACAAATAGTTATGGTGCTAAACAGGAAGGGGAAACCCTTGCAACCCCTTATGTGTGTAGGAAAAAGCCCTACAACAAAACAATTGACAAAAAATCCTGTGCACACATATAGCTAAATAGTCATTGGTGACAAGAGTAAAAACAATGAGAGATGCGAAGTTAATACAATGAAGAAAAGTTTTCTTTAATCCTTAGAGAAGCATGACCAGCCAACACGTGTTTCGTCTGGGAAAGATACACCCACGACTCTTCAGGGCTGGGAATGATACAAATATAAGGTTTCAACAAAAAAGAAGATAAAAAGTTATCAAGAGGGAACAACCCTCTAAACTATCAATACACATTAATGAGACACCAACGTGACATACCAACACCACATGAATAGAAAAAAACACTCAATCCCAGTGAATACAACCAAAGGGAGTTGTAAAGATTCTTTGTTGTCACTATAACAGTGAAAAAAGCATAAACTATACACATCTCAGTCCAAAGGAAAATGCTAGGTAAAAACAGGTAAGCCTAGTACAATATCCGAAACATCCTGGATAAGAATATAATACCTCTCAAAGTAAAGAAGATGAGAAGAGAAAGAATTTGTAGAAGAAAAAGACAAAGAGTTTAGAGAGGAAAGAAAAGACCCTTTCAAAATGAAAAAAAGAGAAATAAATGTAAATCTAAAATACCTGAAAAAAGTCGCATGAACGTAGTAAATGCTACACAAAAAAGAGAATAAAAAAAGGAGGGAATAGTAAGAAAAGAGATTCCTATCACACCAAGACTAAAAACACCAAAATGGAAACACTTGTGAAATAAGAAAGATCAATTAACCCTTACCCCACAGCCGGTGATAATTCCAACCCGGCTGGGTGTGCGAATCACAAGTGGAAAATGAAAAAATCAGTCAAGGTATGTAAGTTGAAGGATAATCTAAAAGGGCGACAAGGAGACAATCATCAAAAGGAACGGCAACCAGGGTTAGAGAAATACGTCAAAACATTGAGACACTCAAGTGTTAAAGAACTATTCTCCTTCATTCAAAGGAGGCCGTCACAAAAGTCACTGGCCTGCATATAGCACAAATTCTATAGAAGAAAAGGGGACGAAATACAGTTCACAAGGATTAATGTAAGGTGAGAGGCTCAGTAGCTTAAATACAAATTTTGAGACCAGTGGTGTAACACCCCTATTACAAAGACCCGTGTGTGCGTATAATGCTAAGTCTCACCTTGATTACCAACATAACCAAACGTTATGCCGCCAGTAAGAATATGAAAATCCCGAGAGAATAATCTCTAAAAAAAGGGAATAAATAGACAGAACGTATCAAAGCTAGAAAATACATTAAGTCAATACGGCAGTAGTCAATGTATCAAAACTGCTAGAAAAATGTGAAATTCACTCACTAAGTAGGTATGAATACGGTATTCAAAAGAAGATCGTCAGTAGAGCCAAACAGCCCAGACACGAGTGTGTGTCCAAGGACTGCATCTAAAAGAGAGGAAACAGAAAAATGGTCAGGTATCAGAGAAGTAGTCAGCATGTAAGTGCCACACGGAAAATCATGTCACAATATCACTCCAGCCAAAGAAAATAAAGAACCGGGTAAAAAACTCACACTCCAAGCAGCAGTTCACGTGTCCTAGTGGCGCCCGTGTGGGTGTAGAGTGACATCAGGTGAGTAGCGCCCCGGAAGTAGTATAAAAAATGATGAGTCAAAAAAGACTAGACCGTGAGTCAATCCAAGTGTATCATATGCCGGAAGTCGTTCAAATGATGAAACCGGACAGTTAGTATCGAAAAAAAACGGACCCAAACAGGTGCAGACACAGCACAAAAAAACACCTCTAAATGAAATAAAAACAAAAGGCCAGTATCTAGGCAAATGTATACGACGAAAACACGAAATTAAAAACCGAGAAATACCCGCAAGAATAAACCATGAAAATAGAGGACAGACTAGACAGACCATGCAAATAGTACCAGGAAAAGTAACAGCAAACAGAAAGAGCAGACAAAAAAGACAGCCAGACATGGATAAATCATAGAAGGGAACAGGAGCAAAGGAAAACTAAAATAAAAATATATCTAGAGTACAATTATAAAACATCACTAGTGCAAGAATTACAATAATAAACTCAGATGACAGCTCATAAATAACAAAACACACCACAAATAAATATACCATATATACAGAAATAATACATAGATAGTGAGCAGAACATGAGTCGACATGCTCAAATTCGTGTTCCAAACCGCATCAATACACCAGTTAGATATTGCCCTTGAAGAATGAACGTCACAGATATAGAGCATAACATGTTACAGATTAAAAGTCATAATCATATCAAAAGTCAAAAGAGGAACAGTCCATCATCTATAAGACAGAGTACATGCAGAGTATTACAGTAAGGTGCAAGAAGTAGGACCTATCAATTCAAAACCACCTACACACAGTTATGGCAGAACAGTATAGAGAGAAAAAGAATAGGCCATGGTACCTATAGAGCAGGACTTGGAATTGCTCACAGTAGATACATTAACATACAAAAAGTGCACCAACTCTTAACCCAGGAAATATTGCATTTCGGAATCATAATTCAGACCATGTTCAACCGTCTGAAGGCGCATGATCCAAATTGCCTCGGACCTTCTTAGACGCAGTTCTCTATTACCACCCCATTGTCCTTGATTAATGGTTTCAATCCCCAAAAATTGGAAGCCTTTACGTGAGCTCTGCGAAGGACATGTGGCTGTATGTATCGCTACAGGATATCTTGCATCACATTGGTGTATAGCCCTTGCATGTTCCCCAATTCCTTCCTTAAGTGCCCTGATGGTGCTGCCCACATATTGTTTGCCGCATGTACATTCAATGATATAGACAACGTATTTAGTAGTACAGTTGATGTTGGACCTGATCTCATATGACCTGTTGTTATGGCCTTGAAAGGTCATGGTTTTATGCTTGGCCCATTTGCAAACCCCACAACAGCTACATTTGTGAAAACCAAGAGTAAGTGGGGGTCAAACTTTGCTGTGAGAAAGTCTATTTTCATTTGGGAGCAGAAACAAGCATCTTTGGACCGGTGTCGGGTTATCACCCCTCGTCAGCCAGGCTAGCTGGAATCCAACCTACTGGATTTGGCACATCTGCTGGTCACCCGTTTTGTTGGTCTCTCTCCCTCTGTTTTTGACCTGATTTATTGTGCCATTCTCCCTCTATTTTGATCCGTTATGTTATGCCTTAGTTCCTCTGTGGCCCCCAGCTAGATCTTAAATGTTCTCGGTCCTCCCTTCATGGCATGGAAGCAACAGTTGCTAGAAAAATCTAAGACTATTACCTTCCAAAGTGCTTTAAATTCGCTCAGCTTTTGTGGAAACACTTGGCTCTAAAGTCCCTCTTCTTCGGAGCCTGTTTGTTCCTGCCATGTGCCCTGTGGCTCTGCAGGAGGCACGGCTGAGGAAAATGTTATGCACAGTCAACAGATTATTTGGTAGTGCCCCTAAAAGTGTGCAGCATCAGAAAAACCTAACTGTGACTGCTTGGATCAGAGATATAGCCATCTGCAGAAAAAGGCATTGTGAATTCTTTGTGTACTCCCGGTGGTTTCAAAAGAGGGCTCTTCTAAAGAATTACCCCCTTTGATTTACCACAGTGACTTGGAGATCCTGATGCTCGGACACCAGAAAACATCTCTAGTCCCCCAAGGATATCTGTATTCCTCCTTGAGACTCTATCCTTGCGGCATCCAGAATTACTTCGAGGTGGGTAGCTAGGTCCTTTTGGGCAAGGGTAGGGAAGATGTTGGGCCTGAGGAAAGTTCGAGTAATCCCCTTGGCAATACACCATCTAAGCAGTCTTGGTATGGAATGCATTACCAAGAGTAACACCAACTGTCTGCCCCCAGCACCCACTGTAGTCGCTCACTCTTGGCCACATTCCCTCTTTCTATCTGGTGGGTGAATGTGCACAGGTACACTGGAGCAAAGACTGCAGAAGCAAAGCACCTGTTGAATATGAATCCAGGCTTGGCTCTTCCTCGAGAGCAGAGGAGTGCCGCACTGCCTTCTGCAAGTGCAGCAGGCACACACAAATAAGTAAAATGGCATCTCTGTGTTATTTTACTTACAGGAGCGGTGTGGGTGCATGGGGCAGGGCTGAATCCAGGGGTTTGCTGGCACAGACCCCCAGCCTCAAAATGACCACTAGGTTAGCCTGCTCCCACCAATCCTGGAGCTGCTCTCATGCTGAGAGCAGCTTCAGGATTGGTTGTTGGTGTTCCCCTAGCACGAAAGAAGTCCTTCCTGTTCCTGCTTGAGCATGCTGATATGGGGGGAGAAGTGCAGCACCAGAG
This sequence comes from Triturus cristatus, assembly GCF_964204655.1. Lineage (NCBI taxonomy): Eukaryota > Metazoa > Chordata > Amphibia > Caudata > Salamandridae > Triturus > Triturus cristatus. The sequence goes on along the minus strand of NC_140586.1, from coordinate 77,496,381 downwards.
GTGAGTTTGGTGGCGTCACGCCCCACAATATATTTTTAAATTGCATCCGCCACTGTATGAGTCGCAGCAGAGGGGAAATAATCTAAAGATACATTGTGACAATCGTAAAGCAACTTGGAAGTGAGTCAGACTGTCTCCATTGGCTATGTTTTAGTTTATTACTTTTTGGTTTTACTCTCAAAGCCCTTGGCTATGGCCATAGATAATGGCCAGTGCAGTAATTAGAAAACATTTACTCTGGGAACCCATAAATTAGGGGCCAAGATGTTGCAGAGGAAAGGGATGGTATTACTAAGGGTGGAGTATGAAAAGCAGAGACTGACAGTCAACATATACTTTTTTTTAAAAATCTGCAAAGAAATTGGTAGCAAGGACATATGTAACAGTAAATCTGTTCTACCTTAATTGGCAGCAAAAGGCTGCTTTTAAAAATATCTCACAGGGGTAAGACACCTGCTGCAGAGGTCTTTGGGTGGCCAGCAGTTTTGAGGGGATTATTATACCTTGAACATAACACTAGTGGTAACGCAGTTCTGAATGAGTTCTGTGTTTGGTCCAGTCACAGTTCTGACTCAAAGTAGCAAATAGCGTTAATTTGCCTGTTGCAAAGCACATCATGTGACATGCAGATGGACTAGTGCTTGTGATACCTAGATAATTTTGTTACTTCCAGTTCACAAGATACAATCCTTCTAATATAGCACAGTGATCTATTCACCGGCATCAAGGAGCTGCATGCAAACTGTAAGTCAGTCATGGGTTTAGATCCTTTTTGTTTTTTCCCCAATCTGTTGTTATTCTAAGATTGCAAAGAAGGGATTCTTTTAAAAGTAATAAAGTCTTGTTAGTATAGATCGCCACAATCACTTGGTTACGTTTATACCCTGACTTTGTGTTTCTCCCGACCATTCATTCTTAACATATAACGTCTACAACCATGAACGATATGTGATCCCTACCTCTTGTAACCCTCTTTGTCTTGTGTAAATTTCCCTGTACATTGATTTACTTGTATGCTTTATTGTGCCTCTGTATGTGATGTAAAACACTCTAACACCCTACACTGGGATGAGTAGTGCTATAGAAGTCTTAAATATAAAAAAAAAGTAGCTGAAGACATTTCAATCATTATTGGTGTAATTACAAACATACACAAATCTTGAATTCTTACACTGCATGCACATCTCTTACAAAGGGAGTTGAACAAAGTAAAAAACCTGCCTCCAAATCTTTGTTTGTCTAAAGTACATTGGCGTCTAGGTAATAGGCTCCTGATGGCTCCCAGCCAGGGTGATACTTGAGCAAAAGAAGAGCTGAGTGCCCTTTTTAAAGCAAGCCTTTTTTGAGTCTGGCTGGAAATGAAAACAAGAAAGCCTGCAGGTTGCTGGTCCTAATGGAATGCAGACATCGTGCAGGTGCTGTTGAATTATTTCTTGGTGTCAGAACATGACACCAGGACAAATTCATCATGTTTCCCTGGGTCGGCTGGATCCCAGATCCAGCACAGAAATAGCTGCCGGAACCAGGATCCGACAAGATCCCCCTACTTTCCAGCAGCAATAGTGGCTTATTGGTAGTGAAAATGCATTATCAAATCCAATATGCAGTTGCTTGTTGGTAATGAAAAACATTTGTTAAAGCCACTAGAGAGTGGCTTATTGATAATGAAAACCATTTGTCAAATATAGTACAAAGGAATTGTTTATATTGAAAATACTTTTCAAATTACCTGAGGTATCTCCATGTTCATATAAAGTGCACACTGCCACCGAATAGTAATGTCTGCTTAGTGCTGAGCTTCCACCCCATACAACTTCTTTGTGTAAGTACTGAACCGCTCTACTCCGCTATCATGAGTGTCAAGTGCAAAAAGGGTATACTAGGTGCTCGGGTTTGGGTCAGTTGTAAGTTTTCCCTAGGATATAAGGTTCTCCAGCTTTCCCAGGGTCCTATATGCTTTAGCTTGTAATCGTTTAGAAAAGCATTGTTAGACCTGCCAGCCCTTTGGCTGTCCCCTCCTCATTTTTTCTTCTTTACCCTCTTATTTTTCTGTCCACTAGTTTTTTTTGGTGTTGACTTAGAGGCTCTGGGTGCCCCATCATCACTAATTGATGGTGTGGCGCAAGGCGCTTCCCTAAAATGGAGGGAGGGAGAGAGCTCCTCCACAAAATGGTGGCCTAAACTGTCACCTTAGAACTTGGGCCATAGGCTGGCATGAGGAGTTCAAGAACCTTCTGGGCCACTCTAGGCAGTCAGGGCCCAGGCTATATATTGAGGTGAGGTGCGACGGCCATTTTGGGGAGTGAACTGAGGTAGTCAGGAGTAAGGCACCTGAGTGGGGAGGTAGGAGCGCCAGAGGGGGGGAACTGACTGTTCTTAGGGCCAGCTTTTTCTCCCCCCTTGGTTGACACCACCCCCTACCTCGTGACCTAGCCCTGCCTTCAGCCTCTGACCCTGGGATCACGTCAACTTTTTGTGCTCCCCGCCTAGTCAGGACCCCTGAAGAGAACTGGGGAAGAGAGTGACCATTTCTGACCTTATCCACCATTTTCCAGACTGTGCCTGGGTCCCCCCTATCTTGTTCCGTCACTGGCGTGTGGCCTGCCGCATTCCAACCAACCTGTCCTGAGCCTGGGTGTCGCTGTGAGGAGACAGGGGGCGCTAGGCGCCGAACACTTCGCCACCCCCGAACTGCCGGCCACCCCTTAATTTGTGCCACCCCCGTCGGGGCTGTCCCAGAGATTAGCTCACCGCTGCGGCCCAGGGCCGGAAAGATCGCCCCCATAGTCATCGGGCCTGTGGAGAAGCCCAGGGCCCCATCGCTGCAGTCGGAAGGCAGGAAAGCCCACTGGAACCCTGCGAAGGCCTCACCAGGCCTGGAGCCATCCTATGAGGGCCGCGCAAGGCCGTGAAGTGGATTCCCCCCATCAAGTGACGGGGGCGGACTGCAAGACGCCACCCCCGCCGCCGGGTGATTTGCCGACTGGGACGCGCCCTGCAGGTCGCACTGCATCGGCGGCTGCGGGCGCAGGCCCTGGAAGTCTGAGAGAAACTCCGGGGCAGTCTGGAGTCCTGCGGAGCCCCCACCACCTCGCCGGACCGCGCCGAGTGGAGCGCTGACTGAGAGGAGGCCCGTGAGGGGCGAAAACCAGCGCAGGGGCCGAGAGAAGGCTGAGGAGAAAGGTAACCCCTGGGGGAGGCGGGCAGAAGGCCGTAGAGAGGCCCAGAGTTCGCCCCTCCCCTGGGGAGACCCAGTGAGCCACAACATTTCCCCCTGACCTGGGACCCACCTCACCAGCATCTCCTGCCTCTGTAGGGCTCCAGGACAAGGGAGTTTGGGGCCTGGGGCCCGAGGACCTTGCCTCAGACGGAGAGTCCCGTTAAGGCCTTAGGTACTTGCCGGGGATAGCACTCATGAGGTACTGAGTACACCGCTAAGCGGAAGGGACACTTTTAAGGCGCTATGAAATTACCAAGTGCAGTGCTATGTTAATGACTCTATTTAAGGCGCTATGACATTACCAAGTGCAGTGCTATGTTAATGACTCTATTTAAGGCGCTATGAAATTACCAAGTGCAGTGCTATGTTAATGACTTTATTTAAGGCACTATGAAATTACTATGTGTAGTGCTACGTAAATGACTATTTAAGGCGCTATGAAATTGCTATGTGCAGTGCTATGTTAATGACTCTATTTAAGGCGCTATGAAATTGCTATGTGCAGCGCTATGTTTAATGACTCTATTTAAAGCGTTATTGAATTTGCAGTGCTGTGTTTGACCACCGGGTGGCGCGCTTGATTTCACATCAGGGCTAAGGTACTTAAGTACTGCCAATTTAACCACAACGAAATGTTTTGACCCTAATGTGGTGTAGATAAAAACTGATTGGTTTCATTTGAAAGAAAAGAGAAACCTGATAAAAGGAAAGATAAAGCTTTTCTAACTTTTATAATACCTTGGTGTAGTGTCGTTTTTAGTGGTGATACGCTGGAGTGCTGAGGTGAGTGTGATGCAAGCACGACATGTTACTCCGGAATGAGGCCTTTCCACCTGAGCCAAGCTACCCTAGGACTTCAAGGTCCAACGAGCATGTCATTAGTTTTTTCATTCTCCGATGGCTACTGTTACGTGGCCCACATTTTATCATTACTTAAGTGTTTCTTCTTGCTACAGTATTAACAAGGTAATCAGACACAATGGAGTTAGATGCCTTCAGTGGTATTTGGTTTATAATGGAATACCACATTTTGTTGACATATTTTGTAAAATTGCACTTAAGGACGTAACAAAAAGGTATAGGTCTCTGACACGCCTAACAGGTCGATTCCGATGTCGTTCGGAAGGAATCCGAATTGGTTCCAACGACCGATTACGATGCTTGAAAACCGTTAGGGATGTCCGAATCAGTTCCAAAAGGCATTCGGACAGGCCTCGTCTTTCGGAGCCGAACCCTACAGCTCTATGGACTCAGTTTCCGAGTGAACGAGTACAATGACCGATTCGGACAGCCGTTCCGGTTTAGTTTCTTCTGAGCAAATCGGCTGCCGGAATCTGTCTTTGGGGCCCCATTGCAGGCCCCCCTTCACCCGGGGCCTTCTGAATCAGACCCGTGGGGGTACCCAAGGGACTCCCCATCCCCCCCTACACTTTCCAACCATGCACAGTGTGGCAGGCACCACTGGGGGCCCGCCACAGGGTGCGCGGTTTTCCCCAGCCACCCCTTTTTTTCAATGGGAGCCTGTGTTCCCGTTCAGAACACAGGATCCCAGTGAAGTCAATGGGAGTCTGGCCAAATCGTATCCGGAAGCATCCGGATACATCCAAATCGCTTGGTCAGACTTCTACGATCTGAGTCGTCCGGAAAGCATTCAGGGACCGATTCGGTAGGAATGCATTCCGATCGACATCGGAATCGACCCCTAAGTGTCAAGATATGTCACAAGCAATTATTATACGGTTAGAAAATAAAAGTGTAAATTACGGATTTATCTTAAGGCAGGGATGTGGAATTCCTATAGCCCGACGCCCAGGACATATTGTTTGGGGTCAACGGCAACAAGTTTTCATGTGTATTTTGTCCTTGGGACAAGTAGGCTCAACACCCTCCAGCACAAACTCTTTGGCTGCCAGTTTACAGTACCACAATATGGATCAGGGAAGGGCATTTTCTACAGTGAAGGTAATGTGTGCCCATGTATTAATACTGTTCAAACTTGTATTTATGGTTCATTAATGCAAAGCCTTTATTGTTAGCGTGAGCACTAAAAGTAAATGTTGTAAGCTCGGCCTGCACTACGGACAGTGGTTCCAGTATAAATGTGTACACACTTTTTCAAAGTTTAGTAATATGAGGCTATGTATAATGTTCCCAGAATGCTCTCTGATTATATGCAAATATTATCAGAAGCTTGAAAGCAAGAGTGATGATTCTTTGCTTTCAAAACAAAATGTTCACCAAAAAAAAAACAGAAGTAGGAAAAAAAACATTTTGCTAAACTACTGTAAGATTTTACGTACTATATCTTTGCAGCATCTTTTAGTAACATGTTGGTGTATGCTTGTATTTCCCAAAAATATTCATAATGGAAAATCTTTGTAACTTGGATAATAAATACGATTATGGAAAACAAAAATAAACAAGCATTGGCAAAGCTAGTAGGTCTGAAATTGGTGGGCAGACTTTTGGTTTTGTCAATGTGTGACTTGTTTATTCATGGTTTTTGTAAAACCTTATTGGTGTGGGAGCTGCTGGGCCCTCACCATTCTAGCAAGCATTGGCAAAAGCAAAATTTGTTTTTGGTCTCAAAAAGCACACATTGCCACAGCAGTTCCGGGCACTGAACTACTTTGGGTCCGATTCCGATTCTGGTCGCAAAATGAAGTGACCGTCACGGATCCGGACCGAACACCGACCGACACGGACCAGCGCCGCCTGACCTGTGCAGTACGATGCAACGCGTGTGAATTACAACCGGCACGTACGGAATAGAAGCCGTACGACCGAGCCGTAGGGAAAATAGTGATCCGGCCGGAAAACCGACTTTTCCAGACTGTGCCTGGGTCCCCCCTATCTTGTTCCGCCACTGGCGTGTGGCCTGCCGCATTCCAACCAACCTGTCCTGAGCCTGGGTGTCGCTGTGAGGAGACAGGGGGCGCTAGGCGCCGAACACTTCGCCACCCCCGAACTGCCGGCCACCCCTTAATTTGTGCCACCCCCGTCGGGGCTGTCCCAGAGATTAGCTCACCGCTGCGGCCCAGGGCTGGAAAGATCGCCCCCATAGTCATCGGGCCCGTGGAGAAGCCCAGGGCCCCATCGCTGCAGTCGGAAGGCAGGAAAGCCCACTGGAACCCTGCGAAGGCCTCACCAGGCCTGGAGCCATCCTATGAGGGCCGCGCAAGGCCGTGAAGTGGATTCCCCCCATCACGTGACGGGGGCGGACTGCAAGACGCCGCCCCCGCCGCCGGGTGATTTGCCGACTGGGCCGCGCCCCGCAGGTCGCACTGCATCGGCGGCTGCGGGCGCAGGCCCTGGAAGTCTGAGAGAAACTCCGGAGCCGTCTGGAGTCCTGCGGAGCCCCCACCACCTCGCCGGACCGCGCCGAGTGGAGCGCTGACTGAGAGGAGGCCCGTGAGGGGCGAAAACCAGCGCAGGGGCCGAGAGAAGGCTGAGGAGAAAGGTAACCCCTGGGGGAGGCGGGCAGAAGGCCGTAGAGAGGCCCAGAGTTCGCCCCTCCCCTGGGGAGACCCAGTGAGCCACAACATTTCCCCCTGACCTGGGACCCACCTCACCAGCATCTCCTGCCTCTGTAGGGCTCCAGGACAAGGGAGTTTGGGGCCTGGGGCCCGAGGACCTTGCCTCAGACGGAGAGTCCCGTTAAGGCCTTAGGTACTTGCCGGGGATAGCACTCATGAGGTACTGAGTACACCGCTAAGCGGAAGGGACACTTTTAAGGCGCTATGAAATTACCAAGTGCAGTGCTATGTTAATGACTCTATTTAAGGCGCTATGACATTACCAAGTGCAGTGCTATGTTAATGACTCTATTTAAGGCGCTATGAAATTACCAAGTGCAGTGCTATGTTAATGACTTTATTTAAGGCGTTATTGAATTTGCAGTGCTGTGTTTGACCACCGGGTGGCGCGCTTGATTTCACATCAGGGCTAAGGTACTTAAGTGCTGCCAATTTAACCACAACAAAATGTTTTGACCCTAATGTGGTGTAGATAAAAACTGATTGGTTTCATTTGAAAGAAAAGAGAAACCTGATAAAAGGAAAGATAAAGCTTTTCAAACTTTTATAATACCTTGGTGTAGTGTCGTTTTTAGTGGTGATACGCTGGAGTGCTGAGGTGAGTGTGATGCAAGCACGACATGTTACTCCGGAATGAGGCCTTTCCACCTGAGCCAAGCTACCCTAGGACTTCAAGGTCCAACGAGCATGTCATTCGTTTTTTCATTCTCCGATGGCTACTGTTACGTGGCCCACATTTTATCATTACTTAAGTGTTTCTTCTTGCTACAGTATTAACAAGGTAATCAGACACAATGGAGTTAGATGCCTTCAGTGGTATTTGGTTTATAATGGAATACCACATTTTGTTGACATATTTTGTAAAATTGCACTTAAGGACGTAACAAAAAGGTATAGGTCTCTGACACGCCTAACAGGTCGATTCCGATGTCGTTCGGAAGGAATCCGAATTGGTTCCAACGACCGATTACGATGCCTGAAAACCGTTAGGGATGTCCGAATCAGTTCCAAAAGGCATTCGGACAGGCCTCGTCTTTCGGAGCCGAACCCTACAGCTCTATGGACTCAGTTTCCGAGTGAACGAGTACAATGACCGATTCGGACAGCCGTTCCAGTTTAGTTTCTTCTGAGCAAATCGGCTGCCGGAATCTGTCTTTGGGGCCCCATTGCAGGCCCCCCTTCACCCGGGGCCTTCTGAATCAGACCCGTGGGGGTACCCAAGGGACTCCCCATCCCCCCCTACACTTTCCAACCATGCACAGTGTGGCAGGCACCACTGGGGGCCCGCCACAGGGTGCGCGGTTTTCCCCAGCCACCCCTTTTTTTCAATGGGAGCCTGTGTTCCCGTTCAGAACACAGGATCCCAGTGAAGTCAATGGGAGTCTGGCCAAATCGTATCCGGAAGCATCCGGATACATCCAAATCGCTTGGTCAGACTTCTACGATCTGAGTCGTCCGGAAAGCATTCAGGGACCGATTCGGTAGGAATGCATTCCGAACGACATCGGAATCGACCCCTAAGTGTCAAGATATGTCACAAGCAATTATTATACGGTTAGAAAATAAAAGTGTAAATTACGGATTTATCTTAAGGCAGGGATGTGGAATTCCTATAGCCCGACGCCCAGGACATATTGTTTGGGGTCAACGGCAACAAGTTTTCATGTGTATTTTGTCCTTGGGACAAGTAGGCTCAACACCCTCCAGCACAAACTCTTTCGCTGCCAGTTTACAGTACCACAATATGGATCAGGGAAGGGCATTTTCTACAGTGAAGGTAATGTGTGTCCATGTATTAATACTGTTCAAACTTGTATTTATGGTTCATTAATGCAAAGCCTTTATTGTTAGCGTGAGCACTAAAAGTAAATGTTGTAAGCTCGGCCTGCACTACGGACAGTGGTTCCAGTATAAATGTGTACACACTTTTTCAAAGTTTAGTAATATGAGGCTATGTATAATGTTCCCAGAATGCTCTCTGATTATATGCAAATATTATCAGAAGCTTGAAAGCAAGAGTGATGATTCTTTGCTTTCAAAACAAAATGTTCACCAAAAAAAAACCAGAAGTAGGAAAAAAAACATTTTGCTAAACTACTGTAAGATTTTACGTACTATATCTTTGCAGCATCTTTTAGTAACATGTTGGTGTATGCTTGTATTTCCCAAAAATATTCATAATGGAAAATCTTTGTAACTTGGATAATAAATACGATTATGGAAAACAAAAATAAACAAGCATTGGCAAAGCTAGTAGGTCTGAAATTGGTGGGCAGACTTTTGGTTTTGTCAATGTGTGACTTGTTTATTCATGGTTTTTGTAAAACCTTATTGGTGTGGGAGCTGCTGGGCCCTCACCATTCTAGCAAGCAATGGCAAAAGCAAAATTTGTTTTTGGTCTCAAAAAGCACACATTGCCACAGCAGTTCCGGGCACTGAACTACTTTGGGTCCGATTCCGATTCTGGTCGCAAAATGAAGTGACCGTCACGGATCCGGACCGAACACCGACCGACACGGACCAGCGCCGCCTGACCTGTGCAGTACGATGCAACGCGTGTGAATTACAACCGGCACGTACGGAATAGAAGCCGTACGACCGAGCCGTAGGGAAAATAGTGATCCGGCCGGAAAACCGACTCGAATATCGCCGACCGACACGAACCCGGAATGAAGCCGACTGACCCGTACACGCGACGTACAATTTGCGCAGTACGATGCAATGCGTGCAAAACCAGACCGACTTGCACGGAGAACAAGCCGCACGACCGACACGCACAGACAACCCGGCACACAAGCAATAGAGACCACCGCAAACGATGCATACCAAACACAGAAGACAGGCAGCGTGAACGAGGCGGAGAAGCCCGCACGAGACAGCAGCAGCATCCGTTTCCATCACATGAACGTCTCCTTCATGCCTACAAAACACAAAGGAATAAAGACAAAAAAAGGACCAAACAAGCAATGACAAAGCCAATAAATACCAACAAAGAAACATGGGACAAAGACACACCCACCACTCCAACTATATAAAGGACTACAATCCCTACCATCATCCCATGCAAACAGGAGACAGCCAGCAGCAAACACCAGTACACAGCAATCACAGACACACTCACAACTCACAACTCACCCATCACACAACTCACACACCATCAGCACCTCATACAAAAGCACACACACATACACCCAGCAAAACCAACACCAACCCATCACTTGCACCCTCACACACACATCCCTCATCACCACCACCATGCCTCCAAAGAAGAATCCAAAGTACACAGATAGTGAGTTAGAAGTGCTGGTAGACGAGATCATCAAAGTAGAGCCACATTTGTTTGGTATATTGGTCCAAAGGACCCCCATCTCACAGAAAACCAAGATGTGGGCGAGGATTGTGGACAAGGTGAACGCCCAAGCACCAGCAAGGCGCACAAAGGACGACATCCAGAATAGGTGGTATGACGTGCGCAGGAGGGTCAAGAAATTAATCGTAAAGGATCACGCCCGAGTCAGTGCACCGGCGGTGGCCCTCCTGCCAAACCAGTCTACTTCAGGACCTGGGAGGAGAAGGTGCAGGACATCCTACCACCAGAGAGCGTCCATTGCCAAACAGACATCCCAGAGCCTGGTGAGTGCACAAACAACATACCCAAGATTGTGTGGCAAGGGGACAGTGAAACCATGCACCCCAAGCAAAGCTACACTAACCAATAGATAATCAGCCCAAGATGTGTATCCCAGTCACACAAACAGAATACCTGCCATCTCATAGTGACTGGGAACTGTGTCATGACATGCACCAACCTACAAACAAATAGAGCAAGCCAGTGGCACTAAACCAAATACACCCTGCCAGACAGTTTGACACCACAAACACACCACCTCACAGTGCAGCTGACTGTCAGGAAGGAATAGTGGGGATGCAGGTGAAGTGAGTGTAGCCAAAAGCATGATGGGGCCTGTAGTCACAGATAATGCTCCCCACCTCATTGGCCCATCAAGACCTCTCAGAAACATGCCCACATCGCAGGGAGTGGAAAATGACTGACAAGATGGCTGACACTGGGTCCTGCTGTGGGGAGCACAAGGCCCTGCTCGGGGTTGTGTGCAAATCAGAAGCAGGACACCACTGACTGACATCCTGAAAGACAACTTGCACGCCCTACAATGGAAGCACGTTTCATGATGGGAAGGAGGACTGACAGCCCTGACCATACTTATCAGCATGGGGAGACACCCCCCCCCCCCCTCAACACAAACTCCACACAACTCTCCGGGTACAATGCATTGACACACAGCTCATTGAAATATCAGCAAAAGATACCCCGTACTGGGTGCTGCTGTGTGAAGCCCAGGGGCTCACTTGGGACTTGTAGCCAAACAAACACCAGGATTTCACAGTCCGCCATCTTGCCATTGCTATCACACACCCTCACAGGGAAGCAGAGTCAAGAGGGAGGAAGTATGGGCATGCTGGAAAGGGGGGTGTAGCCAAGAGTATGATAGGACTCACAGTCACAGACAACCTACACCCACCCACATGGCCCAGAAAGATCAAACTGAACCATACTCCCCTCACAGGGAGTGGTAAGGGACTGACAAGATGTCTGACACTGGGCTCTGTTGTGGGGAGCACAAGACCATGCTGGGAAATGGCCAACAACAAACATCAGGACTTCAGTCAGCCATCTTGCCATTGCTGTCACACCCCCTCACAGGGAAGCAGAGTCAAGAGGAAGGAAGTATGGGCATGCTGGGAAGGGGGGTGTAGCCAAGAGTATGATGGGACTCGCAGTCACAGACAACCTACACCCACCCACATGGCCCAAAAAGATCAAACTGAACCATACTCGCTCACATGGAGTGGGAAGGGACTGACAAGATGTCTGACACTGGGCTCTGTTGTGGGGAGCACAAGGCCATGCTGGGAAATGGCCAACAACAAACATCAGGACTTCACAGTCAGCCATCTTGCCCTTGCTGTCACACCCCCTCACAGGGAAGCAGAGTCAAGAGGGAGGAAGTATGGGCATGCTGGGAAGCGGGGTGTAGCCAAGAGAATGATGGGACTCGCACTCACATACAACCTACACCCACCCACATGGCCCAGAAAGATCAAACTGAACTATACTCTCCTCACAGGGAGTGGGAAGGGACTGACAGGATGTCTGACACTGGGCTCTGTTATGGGGAGCACAAGGCCATGCTGGGAAATGGCCAACAACAATATCAAACTCTGTCCGTGACAAGCTGGGAAAAAGCAGTGTACAGGCAGGCATCTGTTTGAAAAGTAGAACATGTCATGTTTGTGAACCAACGATGCATGTAGAAACATAAATCACATTGTGTGTCTCTTCCAAACACAGGTGGTGCTGGGCACCCAGCACCAAATGATGAGGATACCCAGTCCCAGACTCTGGTGGACACTGAGCTCTATGGTCTGACTCTCTCACTGTCCTCTTCGGATGACGACGACCAACCTGGCCCCTCCGGTGTGAGCCATCATGCAGCACCAGCACCAGCAGCATCAACATCTGCCCCCCCTGTACCCACGCCTCCAGCATCTGGACACCGACAGGGCACCCCCGCCAACACGGACAGACCAAGGACAATCAACACCCACAGCACAGGGACACAGGACCCCCCGGAAGCTACAGCAAACACCACCAGCAACAACACCCAAGGGGTCCCAGTGTCACCTGTGCGTGCCGCCGCTGGTCCTGCCCGTGTGGAGAGGGGTGCTGGGAGGGGTGGGAGGCACAGGGCGCGCCTTGCAGAGGATAGCACCGGAGGATTTGGCCAGGTAGTGGGGATACTCAAGGAAATGCAACACGAGCAGGTCGCCCACCATGCCCGCATGGAGGCCAAGTGGGATGACATCACTGCGGTGCATCGGGACATACTACAATGCCACCGCCAGATCAACACCAACCTGTCCACACCCCCCTGTGTGCCCACAACATCTGTCGCAACACCATCTGCCAGCACCACAGGGAGGGAGGAGGACTCTGGCAGAGAGTCCCCTGCACCGCAGAGGCCGCCACATGAATGGACACATCACAGCACGCATCCAGTCAAGTGGCACACAGACACATTCAGACAGCAACAGAGCTGGCACAACACATTCCAGGCTACCTCCATACATTCACATAACAACCCTGGAAACTCACATTCAGGTGAAGAAGTTGTTGATGAGCTGGGAGCGGACATCACCATCATCTTCATCATCACTGGCATCTTGGCCCAGGCCGGGATCTTCCACAGGTGCCGTACGTTGGCCGTCGTCATCGTCATCCTGGATGAGAGACACCTCCTTCCGCACCGCCATGTTGTGTAGCATGCAGCAGACAAGGATTATTTTGCACACCTTTGCAGGCTCATATGAGAGGGCCCCTCCGGTCTTGTCCAGGCAGCGAAAGCGGCTTTTAAGGAGGCTGAATGTCCGCTCAATCACCCTCCTGCTCTGACCATGTGCCTCATTGTAGCGCGGCTCGGCTGGTGTCACAGGGTTCCTGGAGGGTGTCAGGAACCACGGCATGTTGGGGTATCCGGAGTCACCTACACACACAAAAATGAACAAGTAGCTGAGTTTTGTCGGAGTGCGGAATACAACATTGACAAACACACACAATGAGAAACAGTCTGTACACACCAACAAGCCTGGCATGCTGAGCCATCTGTGACATCTGTGACATCTGTGACATCAGCGTTGCAATGCAACTACTCCTCATAATGAAGGCATTGTGCGCAGAACCAGGGAACCGTGCACACACGTGTGATCGACATCTCAGCAAGACAGACCACCAGAGCATTGATCGAATGGTAGTGCTTCCTGTTCCGGTATGCCTGCTCATGTCACTGTGGTGGTATCAGGGCAACATGTGTCCCATCAGTAGATCCAATGACATTCGGCATCCCACCCAGTGTATAAAAGGCATCCTTTATTTCAGGGAGTTCAGCTGGGCTCGGGAACTTGATATACAGGTCGAGGAATTGCAACATCCCCTCCAAGACATCGCATAGCACCCGACTAAACATCGTTTGTGACATCCGACCAGCAGTAGCCACAGTATACTGGAAGATACCAGTAGCAAAGAAGTGCAGGGCTGCCATCACCTTCACCTCTGGGGTCAGTGCTGTAGGGTATGTCCGACCAGGTAGCAGATGTGGCGCCAACTGCTCCGCCAACTCCGCAATCAGTGGCCTGGTGAAGCGGTACCGTCTGATGCAGTCGCGTTTCTGCATGGTTGCAAGGTCTGGGAATGGACGATGGACAGCTGGTGCCCTGCAGTACAGAGATGCACAAAGGAAGATTGTCAGTTCATCCACCCATGTGGCCATGACCACGATCACTATCACATGCTAGTTCATGACATTACACAATGTACTGAGGTGTGTGCTGTTGGTCGTGGACACATATGTCACCTATAAGGCCACCACCTCACATCTCAATTCCACATGTCCACATGAGTCCCATGTAGTGCAATGGTCAATCATCTGGCTGTGTCACCCAACCTATGTGCTGCTGCAACGTTCCAAAAACACACCACAGTGACAATTGAGGCCTCATGTCTCCCAGGCATCACAGATCTTTGCCATGCAGAAACCCAGGCTCCCTGTATTGCCACATCAACACAGCAATGGACATGGCGTAGCACGTACACACCACAAGGCAAGCGTAAGTCACACTGGTAGTGGCCACTGTTGTTCCTGCCGGCCCTACATGTAAGTCTCATAGACACACACCCCATCAAGGTTGATGCATATACCACATGGATGTGGAGACTGTCACCCATTGGGAACATTTGATCAGTGTAGGAGAGTGGCATCGACTGCATAGTTGCCCCCAACTTTTTGCTGATGTTTTGACTGTTTTATGACTCTAGCCAGGCTGTGGCCCTGCAATCCAGGACCCCAGCCTATCTGCTTCCTCTATTAAATGATTCAGGTACCCTAGGTACCAACCAATTGGATGCTGAGGATGCCCTGACAGTCCCCTGTAGATGGTACCCAGGGCATGGGTCCCTCAGTAGGCCTACCAGGGCTGCAGCACTTATTGTGCCACCCTGGGACAGCCATACAAACTGACACCACCAGACCACTACTGTAGTCTGGGTAAGGTGGTGCTAGCATCCCTTACAGGGATATAGGTACCCTATATCCCACCCCATTACAAAACATATACTCTCATAGGTCACCCCGATAGCAGGCCTTGCTAATCCCACAAGGCAGGGTGCTGAGGTATGTGTGAGGGGGGACCCCTACCTGAGTAGGGCCCCTCTGCAACCTACGTAAAATCATTGGTGGGTTGTTTGTAGTGTAGCCATACCATATACTCTTAACCGCATTATAAGTTTATCGCGATAGTGTGATAACTTGAGATTGGCTACACAGAACCATATTGTGTTTGGTGTCAAACATGTAGGAATCATACCCCCAGTCCAGCCATGGGCATGAGGGCATGATTCCCCCCTGCTAGAGGGGCGATATGGGAAAAGCGGCAGAATTTAGACACCAATTTAAAAGTGCACACGTAGTACAAAATGGCTACTACCCGCCACCCACACGACTCTGGCTGGCTGTTGCTGGGGAAGATCCCAGCCTCGCCAGCTGGACAATAGGGCTCCTGTGGCAGGGAGGTGCTAGCATCTCCCCAGACAGGATATGTGGATTGGAACTGGGTGGGTGCACCATATGTTGCCTTTCAGAGTTGCACGTAGGCAGCTACAGCGCCTACATTCTGCAAACACCGCCTGGAACCGGTTCAGGGGCATCCTGCCCATCGCCCAGGTGGGAAACACACAAAGGGGAATGGGTGTAGCCACCCTTTCCCGCCTCAACTCTCATTGGTAGGCTCTGATCTGGACCCTCCCCTAATCTTGGGTATAAAGGGGAATACTGTGTCCCCAGAGCCTCAGATTAATCTTGGACTTCACAGACTTGACCTTCCACGACCTGCTGCCCAGCTGACTGAAGAAATCTCCCTTGGGGTAAAGGAGTTACCCCCCTGCTTGGCAGGCACCTGAAACATTGCAAGTGACCCGGTTGGAACTTCGCTGCTCCTACGGACTTCGTCGACTCCCAGCAACCTTGAGGTGGGTTTCCTAAGCATCCCAGAGGCCAGTGAGTGTGCACAGCAAGTCTGAGCACCGTGGACCGTGTGGGTGCCGAGATTCCCAATACCCCCAGGACACCGGCCACCTCTTGCATAGCACACAACCCTGACCAGTGGGAAAGTTGTGCTTTGGCCCATTATTGAGCCAACCACCAAGCAGCAATTGTGCCAAAGATCAGCGCCCTAGCCCCCTCCGGTGGCCCGTGGGCTCCCTTTTACGCACTCCATTTTGCTGCCTTCCATGGTCCCTTGTCTCTCGACTTGCGGGCCCTAGCGGAGGACAATCACGACATTTAAGAGTTCCCCTGGTTGCTCCAGGCCTGCTCTACAGTCTCTCCAAAGGAGACCTCTCACAGACCTCGTGGGTCTGCACCAGTAGCTGATTTGTTCATCTTGCGTGGGTTGCGGTTGCCAAGGCTTAGTGGATCCAATCCGGACACTAACACCGCAGCGACCCTCATCCGACGTGGGACAGTCGCCCTCCAGAAGCTGGCCTTCCTTGAAGCCTCCCGGAGCCCGTGGCTGCAGATCCAAGCTACACCTCTTTCCACTTGAAGTACCCGACATTGAAGGGCTCTTTCCTTTGAGCTCCCTGGTCACTGTGCCGTGACCCAGACTCTGTCCCCTCTGCTTTCAGGTTCCTCTCTACAAGATCTACAACTTCATTCTTCACGGCATCATCAACGCTTTTGGCTAGCAGCAGTTTTGTACATTTTCCCATTGAAAATCAGCCCGCGACCCGACATCGAAAACGACCTATGCACCCGGCTTCCCTGGGGCAGGTAACAGTGGTACCTCGGTACTCTCGTGGTAGTGGGCTTCTCAAAGGCTTAACTCTAAGCCCTTAACTTTGAACTCCTGCTAGAAGTGTCTTTAATCTGTTTAAATCAAACCGCGACATTCTCCATAGGCTATAATAGAGATCCCGATAGCAGCTATTTCCACTGCACGTGCCTCCCGTGGGTCCCCTTCCTCATAACCTGGGGTGGATTCTTAAGGGGCCAGCGGTCCTAAATGCCCTAGGCATTGTCTGTAGAATTGTCGTGGTTCTTATACCACTTTTTAATATATGGTTTGGTCCCCCCCTGGGGCCCTGTGATTCCAGTGCTATTTATTGTATCTATCAATGCTTGTTTGAATTGTAACTTTGCCTCTAGCCTCATAAAGAGACTTGTGGGATTCTGTTTAGAATAAATACATATATTTTATATATATACCTGTGTGGGCTACTCTTTCATTTGGTCATTCAAGAGGTTATCTATGGTAAAACAATAAGCTAAACACTCCTTCAAGACTTAGCCTGAAGGCTGCTCTCCACAGCTACCACTAGGATAGCTTTCATTAAAGGTTGTCTTAAACCTATCATCAATAAGAGTCGAATTGGACTGGTGCAAGGTGTCCCCTATAACTAGGAGACAGCATATGCCAGGCCAACTTCTCACAATCAGACACATCTGAGACACAACATGCACACAGACTGTGGGTGCACCTCAGTATTGTGGCTACAGGTCTCACTGTGACGTACATGCCATCACCCCCAGGACTCAGGGTGTATGTGACCTGTCCTAAACATATCCAACCTGACACTGTGGCTGTGACTCATGCCCATTACTGTCCAATTGCACATCACAGTGGTAATGTGCACAACACACAAAGGATTCTGCCCCCATGTACACGTGCACAGCCTGGGAGTGGCTGCACAAAGTGCCAGCCAAAAAAACAGATGTGCCCTCCCCCAAACACCCAGGGAATGCAGCCTTACATGCCATGGGACAATGCTGTAGTGTGGTAGGTGTGCACAGGTGTCCCTGGCCAGTATATGTGTGTTGCATCCGTATAATAGTCACACTAACGAGGTCCGACGCGGGTGACACTGCGTACGCATTGCACGGGTCATGTCCGAGCCGTGCGTACACTTTGTCATTGAATGCAATGAGGTCCGACGCAGCTGACACTGCGTACGCATTGCACAGGTCATGTCCGAGCCGTGCGTAAACGCTTTGTCATTGAATGCAATGAGGTCCGACGCGGGTGACACTGCATACGCATTGCACGGGTCATGTCCGACCTGTGCGTACGCTTTGTCATTGAATGCAATGAGGTCCGACGCGGGTGATACAGCGTATGCATTGCACGGGTCATGTCCGAGCCGTGCGTACGCTTTGTCATTGAATGCAATGAGGTCCGACGCTGGTGACTATCATGCATACGCGTCGGACAGACATGGTCCGAGACAGGCGTACGCCTTGGCCATTGAATCGTATGGAGACGGGTGCATGAGTATATTCAAAATACGCGTTGTACAGTCAGTTGAACGAGCTGGCCGCACTCATTGGCTCAGGACTGTCATTGAGACGGATGCGGATTCAAAACTTGTACAAGTTGTGCACTGGAAATTCAGTTGGATGACTACAACAATGTTGCAATTTCAAGTGTTCCATGAAGGTGAAGATTTGAATGATGCGGAAGGCGTGTACGAGTCGTACTTTTAAATGGATTGGCCAGATTCATAGAATGCAACCGTGTTGGACCCATCACTTGGGACACATGACACAGAGCCTACCTCTGCAGCACAGATATAAGGCTGGCTGGCCCCCAGGGAGCTCACGTGCCTGCACTACATGCTACTGGACCACATCCCTGCTACCACTGCTGCTGTCTCTGCATCCTCTGGCTCCTGCTTTGGCACGTACTCTGGAGAGGGCCCCAGCCTTCACTAAGGAGGAGAACCAGGCCCAGCTGGACGGGCTCCTTCCAGAGTACAGAAAGCTCTATGGGAAACCAGGGTAGCAGGTGAGTGTGCAGTCCACTGACTTCCTAATTATGCATGTTGTCTGACTAGCAGTACTAGCAGTGTCTACACCAGTAGCAAGCGTTCTCACTGACTACTTTCATCCCCCAAAGTGTGTAGGTACATGTAATAAATAGTTTTCCTGCTGCTAAAGTGCATTATTGCAAGCTTAAACTATCCAGGCATTGTTAACATGTTAGACATGCAGGTGATGTGTCCTTCCCCATGGTTTCACTACCTGTGTAATTTTTTTCCCTTTGTGATGATGACATGTATATCCAAATGTGTGCTGCACAAATCTGGGGCATGTGTGCTAATGTACTTTTCACTTTGTCCTCCTCACAGGTTGATGCCCACCAGAAGCAGGAGATCTGGCTCACCATCGCCCGGGCTGTTCGTTCTGTGGGGGTCTACAAGCGCCGGATCCGCAACTGCCAGAAGAAGTGACAGGACCTTCGGGCTGGACCCGGAGGATAGCTAGAGTCCAGCTGAAGCTGTCACCTCCACGCAGGAGGGGTGGACACCGGACCCTGACTCCCCACATGCTCCATATCCCGGCGGTGGTCTTCCCAGACCTGGATAGGCAGCTGAAGGCCAGACAGCAGCAGGAAGGGGGCGAGTCCATGTCTGATCTGTGTACTATGTCTGACATGCAAATAGCAGTCTTTTGTCCTGGTCACACTTCCACATTACGTAGGTCTTTTAGTCCAAAGCTCAGGTACCTCAATTGTGTGATGCACCCTCCTCATCTGTTCCACAGGGGTGGCCCCTGTAGTCTGTTGCTTGTGTCACTAGGGAACTGTGTCCCTGCAGTCAGCTATGTTTCAGGTACCGGTCAGCATCAGTTCCTGTGAATCTGTTGTGTGTTTCATGGGTGGGTCAATTGTTTACACAATGCCTGAGATCTGACATGTGATCTGTGTGTGCCCTTGAGATGTGTACCAATTGCTGGTCTGACTCGCAACATGTGGCTGGGGTATTCCAAACAAACCCATGCAGCAGGGGACTATAATTTTGGGGCCTCAGGAGTATGTATATCAAGTATGTCACACTTGCTTAGCCACCTGACTACTGTCCATGGCCAAACACTGTTTCACGTAGTCCTGGCCAGTCATGCCCCCTCAAGGGCATTTAGAAACACTCTGTAATCCCACTCCTGTGTATGAAATTGCAGGTTGTGCTTAGTGACATGTGCCCTCAGGTGTCTGCCTCTGTGTCATTAGGGTGTGGTTTGTTGTTACGTACAACTGGGGTGTCCATGATTTCAGAGGGTCAGCATGACATCTGCGATGTGACTGAGAGACAAGACCTGTGTGACATATAGGTGTGTGATCATCTGACAGCGCACAATGGTGTATGCAACTGTGTCCTTCATGCAGCTGGGTTACATGCATGGCAGTTTGTGATGTGTTAATGTACAGGGATTTGTGTTTACTGAAACTCATATGTATGATTTGCATGATGTGGTGTCTTCTGGGTCCTGGAAATGTTGTTTGCATGGGATGGGCAAGTGCGCCAGTCATCTGCAGAGTTCGCTTTACCCCTGAGCTAGGATTGTGAGTCAGTGCATATTGTTGTTGTCTGGATGCCCTGCCCCTGTGACAGAAGACAGTGTTGACTGACTTTCAGGGCATCCCAGTGCCATGGCATTTAACTTGCTATGAGTGAGCCTGCATTGTGTTCAAGTGTGCACCATGCACCCCATTGTGGCATTGCCCATCAGGACATGAGTACATCATAGTGTGTGTTGCTGGTATGCATCCCAAGCATGAGAAATGAGTCTCTGCCCATCCCTTCATCCGGACACCTGTAGCAAGAGATGTGCTGTGTGTATAGTGACATACTCCTACATTTTCACTTGCATGTACAACTAATGTGTGGATGGTGCATGTTGGCACATTGGGGTGTTGGCATCCAACATGCAACGGACATATGTGTGAAAGTCAAGGAGGGATATGTGTGCCATGGTTGATGAGAATGACAATTGTCTTATCCTAAACAGTGTTGGCACTTTGAGCTGTGTTGAGCTGATGATGCCAGGGCTTGCCCTGTGATGTGATGTACTCACTGTGATGTGTGCAGTCGGTGCAGGTGACTGATGTTGTTCTCTTACTTCCTATTCTTATCCAGATACATCCACGGCCACAGGAGGGGACAGCTCCACGGACCAGAAGGAGCCACAGAGCCTTACAGGGACAGAAGGAGAGGAGTCGGGTGGACCCAGTGGCACGGAGGGCGAGTGGAGCCACAAGGAGGAGTCGTCAGCACCATCACCTTCAGCTGAGGGCCACAGCAGCTCTGAGGATGTCTCCCTTCTGGAGGCGGGTGTCAGCAGCCACCAAACCCCAGCTAGTGAGGCTGTCCCCGCCACCACCTCCACCCCCTCCCAATGGCTCCCATCCCAGAGGCCCCTGTGGTCTCCCGTGTTCATGAGCATGTCTCCTTTGTGCCAGGCACCACACCTCCTGCCCCTGTGTCTCCTGCTGCCCTGAGTGAGGAGTCTGTGCACTTACTTAGACAGATCCATGTAGGGCAGATGTCGATGCTGTAGGTCCTCCATGCACACACAGGTCTGTTGACACAACTGGTGTCATTCATGGATGGCATTTCCTCGGGCATGTCTGCCCTACAGAGGACCAATCAGTCCGTAACGTCCTCCCTACGGCAGCAGTGTCCCTCCTCCAACAGTCCCGCACCCCTCCTATTCCTACACCACCCACGATTTCTAGCACCCTACCTGTCCCAAGCACAGAAACCCCCAAACCAAGGTCTAGACGTGCACACAAGCAAGCGCAGGGGACTGATTCCACACTCACAGGGGCTGGTTTGCAGACACACACACAGTCATCCACAACCACTCCGCAGTACTGAAAGACCTCTCCCTCCCAGCTCCCTTCCCTTGCCTCACCTGCAACCCCATCCCCCCAGAAGCTCTTCCTCTGTGACCTTGGCCTCTTCCCCACCGACCCTGCAGATCCTGATTACAAGGGGAAGAGGAAGTCCCCACACACAGGAAGGAGTTCCCCTCACACCCGGACACCCTCCCCCAGACGCAGTCAGACAGAGACCCCCACCCGCAAGTCCCCCCGGCGCCAGAAGAGCAAGACCCCCCCGCCACCACGCAGCTCCAAGGCAAAGTCTCTGTCCTCCATCCCCCAGGCCACCACTCCAGAGGTTCCCCCGCCACTCCCTGCCCCGGGTTCTCCCACCCACAGATACACCATACCCAAAATGCTAAGGCCATCCCCCCTAGCACTTGCTCCTCCACACCTGGTCAGACAGTTAGTGCCACTGATGTGGGGACCGTGTCCATGCCTCCCCCCCCCCCCCACCCTGCCGACCTCACCTGTCCCGCATTCCGCTCCCATGGATGTAGGCACTGCTTTGGAGTCCACGACCACCCCATCTGACTTGGGCACTGCAGTGGTGAGCCAATCCACTCCATTTGACCTGCCCACTGGAGTTGTGCCGGCACCCCCACCATCTGACTTGTGCCCCACAGTTGTGACAGCACCCACCACTTCAGTCAGCTCCACTGCAGTTGCAAGTGTCTCGCCTGCATCCCCCACCTCTTCACTGCCTCCTTCTGCTGTGCCCTGATCCTGTCCCTGCGGTGCCTGGCCTGCCCCCATGTATGCCCCTCCGAGGGGATGACCCCGGTCCTTAGCAGTGCAGGCAAGCAAGGTGTGACAGTTGTCACTCTACTTCACTCCTTGGCATTTGGACATGGACTGGCCATTGGCCTTTTGTTTGCACAGACTTTTAACTTTTAAAATGCTGAATAAAGCTTTTTTCTTTCTCCCTGGGAACTAGATTTCGCTGTACATTATGTTGATGATGTTTAACATGCCCTTGCACCTGTGATGCTTTGTTTACAATGTTGACTTCCAATGTGTTGCTGTGAGGTACTCCCTGTGGTCCATGAGATATGTATCCTATTCTGGTGGGTATCCATGTCATTCTTTGCATCTACCTGGGTGTGTCAGGATCAACTATTTGTGAACATCTCTCTGTGAGCATTTCATTTGCATGGTCACATCTGTGACTTGCACCCCGGCACATATGATGTGCTTCACAGTGTCCAATTTGTCACTCCCACATACTGCGTGCTCATCAACACTGGACCTACAGGTGTGGGCATCATTGTAATAGGAGCAACCGGGTCCTCTGTGCAACTTGCTATACATATGTTTTGGGTATGTGCAGATGACTTAGGGGAGACTCACGTACCCAGGCTGTTGTGACCAGAGCCTTCATTGTGTTGTAACTGATGGCTGACTGACCAAGTGTTCTGCAGACATGAGTGGGACTTGCGGTGAAGATGTTTGGCACAGCTGGGCTCCCACAGGAGTTGGGTCACCTCAAGTAAGTGTGTTGTCCAGTGACATGTCCTGGGCCCATGGGGTGTGTTGTATGAGCATGTGTGTGTGTCCACATCCCTGTTCATACACAGTGTTCCCTTGATATGTTCCTGTTGTTGATGCTTGCTGAGTGGTACTGGGTTCATCCCACTACTTTTCCAATGGGCTACCAGATGTGTGGGTGCATGACACACTACTGTTAATTGGTGTATCATCATTGGGATTTGTCAGTTCCGAGTGTTGATGATGTTGTCAGACACAGATGGGACACAGTCAGGGTTCCTCAAGGCACCTGTTTATTTGCTAAATCATGTAGTTGTCCCTAGGTGGTAGTTTTCATTGATTGAGACATTTGTATGTGTGTGTGACTGATCCCACTTGTCGGGTTCATGGCTGTAATGCTGGCAGGTGTCCGCATGTGTGCCTTGTCGTTCTCCTTGGCATCTGCATTGTCCTGGGACTGTGGCAGGTATTCTGAAGGTTACGTGAGCTTTGAGGTCATGGCCATGTACCGCATACTGTGCAGTATGTCTGTCATTCTCCAGGGTTGTGAACTGTCCTTGTGTGATGTGTCTGTGCACCTTAGCTCCTCACAACATTCCTGTGTTTGTCATGGGTGCATGTGCAATTTCACCTGTCCATGTGAGCTTCACAGATACACATTGTTGCAATTCAGGGTGTGTGGTGTTGAGGGTGGACTGATGTGAATGTTTGCCTGGGTGGTCCCCTAGCTCCCATTTGTCCATGGATGAGGGGCCATGCTGAGTGATTTGTGTTTGTGTATGTGTGATGTACGTTTGTGGCACAGGACACATGTATGGGTTTCCCAGTTTGTACGACATCTGCCCTTGTCATCACAGTGGAGGTGTCATGCATGCTTGTGTCACCCCAATGTCTGTTCCCTGGGGGTAGTGGTGTTGTGTGTCAGTCTCTTGCTGTGTTAGTTGGTGTTCATTCCAGCTTGTGTCACATGTGTCTGTTGTGCTCCCTCTCATCTCCCAATGCCTGATTGCCCACTGAGGGTGTCCCAATGATGGTTTACTTGTATGGCACTGTGTCCACATCTGTGTCACTGTGGTTCAGCCCCTCTCATGTGTTGTGTAGTTGCCTGGGGATACTGTGACACACACACACACACATGCTGTGTCAGATGTGCAGTGTGAGTTTGCCTATTTGTGTTTGTGCATCTGCACCAGTGCATTGGTATTGCTGTTGTGGGCCTTTGGCTGGATGCTGTTTCTGTGATTTTGCATGCTGTCCCAGTGAGTCATAGCACATCATTGTGCACATTCATCCTGGTTGTTAGGTGCCATTTCTGTCATGGAATGTGAGTTTGGGATCTGACACCTATAGTCTACACATGTTGTTTTTATTGGTGTGTCTATTTTCTAGATGTGTGCATGCTTGGTGATGGTCACTTCTGCTGTTGTGTCATTGTACGCTGTATGCATTGTCAGCCCCCATGTGTGGTGCTTGTCTGCACATGGCCGAGAGTGTGTTATGTTTTCACAGCACTGTTAGCCTCACAACATCTCTTTGTGTATGGGACACAACCACTAGTTTGCCCCAGAAGTGTTTGATGGGTTGGGAGCAGGGATCATACATGCTGTTTGTTATTTGCAGCTTTGAACATGATGACACTTACCTTTTGGTCACTGTGATGAGGGGGGTTTAGTCCCCATCACCACAATGCTCAACATCTGCTGCATTTTGGAAGCCCCCACTTAACCTCTGTTCTACACAGTGAGGGAGTGTTCTTTTTACATTGCCACAGTGCTATGGTGATGCTTGCCTTGTGTATGTCACATTCATGTGTTGGTCACACATGTGCTGTTACTTACATTGTATGCTCATAGCCATAATCACTGTTGTGGGCATTTGTCACAGACTACACACTGTTGACATGTTGTTAGGGGGGGATGTATTTTGCAGACATACCTGATGTTGGAGTATGATGGATGTGTTGCGCATCACCCATCCTATGTGTAGGGGTGGCAGGGGTGATGGGCAACATCAGCCCTATGGGTGTGGGTGGCAGTAGTGATGGGCAACATAAGCCCTATGGGTGGGGGTGGCAGGGGTGATGGGCAACAGGTCCCCTGTGAGTGGGGGTGGCAGGGGTGATGGCCAACATCAGCCATATGTGTGGGGGTGGCAGGGGTGATGGGCAACATCAGCCCTATGTGTGGGGGTGGCAGGGGTGATGGGCAACATCAGCCATATGGGTGGGGGTGGCAGTAGTGATGGGCAACATAGTTCCTATGGGTGGGGGTGTCAGGAGTGATGGGCAACATCAGCCCTATGTGTGGGGGTGGCAGTAGTGATGGGCAACATAAGCCCTATGGGTGGGGGTGGCAGGGGTGATGGCCAACATCAGCCCTATGTGTGGGGGTGATGGGCAACATCAGCCATATGGGTGGGGGTGGCAGGGGTGATGGGCAACATAAGCCCTATGGGTGGGGGTGGCAGGGGTGATGGGCAACATTGTCCGTATGGGTGGGGGTGTCAGGAGTGATGGGCAACATCAGCCCTATGGGTGGGGGAGGGTGTAGTGATGACCATGCAACCCCTATGGTGGGCTGATGTTAGTGGCCAGGATGTGGATCCCCTGTGTGTGTGTCATTTTGCGGGTACGTGTCGTTTGTTTATGTGGTAGGTGTCTGACTTTCCGCCTGCGCCTTCGGCGTCGGTTCCTGAGCCGGTCATAGATGTAGAGTACTGGTATGACCTGCGCGATGGGATTCATGATGTGTTTGTGTCGTACACGCTGCTTGTTGCTCCGTCTCGTACCCGCTGCATGCTGGTCCGTCTCGTAGCCGTGTATTGAGTTGTAGCGTGAATCGTAGCTGATATGCTTGTTTTCCGGATGCTGTGATGTGCCGTACGTGACGACCCGTCCGGCGCGTAGGAAGTATGCATCATACTTGTCATGCCGGAAACTGCTATGGATACTGCTTCCGGGCGACTCGGGTCATCGTTAAGAGTTACGGCTCGGACGGAGAATGGAGCTTGATTCACAGCCTACGTGTCGGTCATGTTTTTGGCAGTTATGCGCATCGTACTTACTCCACAGGACGGACCGGCATCGGGTACGTGTCGGTCGCACGGTAAGGCTATGGACAGCTGTCCGACCGGCAATCGGAATCGGCCCCTTTGTGTGCCAATATGCTCCTTGTAAAAGAGCAGAATACTGCCACTCACAGTGAAGGGGAGAGAGGGAGGGAGAGAGAGGGGGGAGGGAGAGAGAGAGGGAAAGGGGGGGAGGGAGAGGGACGGAGAGAGAGGGGGCAGGGGGAGAGAGAGGGGGGAGGGAAAGAGGGGGGAGAGAGAAGGGGGAGGGAGAGAGGGGGAGAGAGAGGGGGGAGAGAGAGAGTTTGAATTTTATAAACACACTAAAGGTCATGGTTAATGCCAGGCATAAATAGAGGCCCAAATATTAAAGAAAGTCTCAAAAGTGTATCCTTGCATTAAGTGCATATATAGAGTTTCCGTGAATTCCCAAGAATTTACAGAAGTAGGCTAAGAAATAGTACTCCTAGAAAATATTTGTGAACTGCGTTTTAGCATGAGCAAATGTGCATGTGTAGATTTGCACATGTGAAAATCTGAATGTTTCAAGTTCACTTTACTCCGACCACTTTTTCTCAACCCTGGATGAAGTTTTACGTCTGCAACTGTCAGGAGTAAATTTCCATCCTTTTTCAGTATGGGAGAAGATTATAAAAGAGTTGGTGAAACCCCTTAAAACATGCAAGTTAGTAGGTTTGCACAGACTCAAAAGGGCATTACAACCCTTGAACTATTGCTTACCACTACCTTCAGCCCCTGTATGTATACCTGCAGAAACGTAGCAACATAAGGGAATAGCTAGTATTCAAACCCTACTATGGTACGAGCCCTGGCATAATTAGAGATGCTATATCAGAACTCCTATATAATGAGATTGCTGCCGTAATTTGTCGCCGCATTACAAGGCACAAAAGAGACAAGTGGATTTTGTTACAGGACAAGTAGATTTATGAAGCAACCTGCCCTATTGACAAGTAGATATTTTATTAAATTTCACACCCCTGTTAAGGTCAAAACTTATTTATAGGCAGATATTCATTACCATGGAAAAGCCTTGTCCAGTTTCAGAGACTCCGAAGTCCCTAGTGAATAGAACTTTGGCCTGTTGTAACTTTAGTAAATGAAATACTGCATGGCCTGGCACTCTTGATTTGATGATTGTTTGCAGCGAGGCAGTAGTGTGCCAAGGCATCTGTCATAGAGCTCAGGGTGGTAGTCCAGTATGTTTCCCTGACAGGGAAAGTCACGCATGTATGGAGACCAAAGACTTTCGTTCAGGATGCCTTGCAAATACTGTTGCAATAGTTAGGTCAGTCCCCGGGGTCAGTGTCAGACACATGGTGATGGCAAAAGGGCCCCTGGTAATGTTCAGGGTCCCTTTTCTTCCAACTAACTGGTCACGGTTGCACTTATCTTGTGCCACCAAGATGCTGGTTCGTTTTAGTCCATATTTCAAAAGGAGCTTTTTGCGGTGTAATTAGTTGATACTCAGAAATCATTAGGTCTCACAGGGGTTCTAAGCTTGAAATTTCTGGAACCATCTTTTTCCTTTGAAAAATTATTTCACCAGTTTGTTCTTACAAACCTCGATGCCCTTTGGTTTGGTATGCAAGAGTCACAAGACAATGGAATCGAATACGACCGAAAGGGCAAACAACTCTTGAGTCTTCAGGAACTAGCTGGCACTTTATGTTCTCTAACAGCATAATAGCCTACTCAGAGAGTGATGGATTATTGGCCACTATCCAGGGGGACAGGCCACTGATAATAAGGTTGTGGGAATTAATGTGAAGGCTTCTCTGAGGCTGCAAAGTTCATGTTTACATGCATCAGTCCTACTAAATATGCATTGGCATGATCCATCAGTTTGTTATCCTTCTTTCATATCAGTTTGGCTGCTCTTCCCCTGGATCCTATGCTGGTCTTTCTTCATCAGGAGGCATATGCTTTAGTTTGTGCAGATCAGCTTTTCTTGAAACACAATTCATGCATCTTCTCTTGTAGGATGCAGGTCCTTGTCCTCTGCTTGGCCCTCTTGTTAGTATGGCATAAGAATGTCAAGGCTTTTTCAGAGTGATTTCCAGGCTTGTTTGGTCCTATTCTTATGAGAACAATAATAGTTTACTAGTATGCATTTAATTTCCATCAGCTGGTCTCCAGAGTCCCCATCTTGAGCGTGGAGTGATTCAAAATACTGTTTGTTAGGGTTCAAGACTTATCTGGAAGATGAAAGAACTTGTCACAGGGTCTAATCACAACCTATGCTTTGTTTAAAGTTTCAAACAGGAAACAGTCAGGACCAAGGACATTTTCCTGAGATTCTCTTCAAGGGTGCGAGTCCATATTAGAAGAATCTGGTTTGGTCTGCCCAATTGTGATTAGGTGTCAAAACAATACATCGGCAAAGCTACTTGGATATGGGAAAGAATGCGACACACAACTCTTACCTGCGTTGTGTCATGTAAAGAGGAATTGACCTTTCTGGTGGGGAATTACCATTATTTTAAGTCTCTTGGTGGGTTCATAAACCGTTTTCAAAGCAGGCAGTCCAACACATGCTCTTGTAGGCCTGAGGGATGGAAACACCTGCTGTCTGCTGGTTGGCAGCACCAAGACTGCTAGCTTCATATGTTTATAACATCAAGGCCAACAGTAACCCAGCCAGGACACTAAAGACACAGACTGACATGTTTGTTGTCTCTGACTTCACAGACACTAGTCTTGGCAGTCTATACTACTACTTTTAGCCGAAAACCGAAGCTAGTAAATAGCTTGGCAGTAGACTTCCCACACTGTGTCCTGCCAGAGTGTAATTTTTCCATGGCACCCATTCTGTATGAATATTTTGTCTTGGTGACAACTTCCTGACTCTAAGTAAGAAATGATCGCCTGAAGCACATGTTCTTTCCCTCTTCAGTCTTAACCACCAACCTTTGGGCTTCTTAACGAGCAGCTAGTTATTTGATGCTGGGACAGAAGGACTGGGACAGAATCTCTTTATGCTCAGAATACCGCAGGGGTTTCCTCATGTCTTTCCCAGTTCTAGGCCCAGTAATAGGCACTTACATGCTACTATTTACCATCTTCACTGAGCAGGTGGTAAATGGCAGCGTGGGGGTCTCACAGCGGGACATAGCCATGCTGAAGTGAGCCTTATTTGCTCCCTCACATGGTGAAGGAGAGGGGACAGGCAGGCCCCTGCCTAGAGCCAGCCACAGATTTCCTTGGTACAAATTTGCATTAAATTACATTATGGCCAGTGTGTCTTCACCAGATTACTGGGTCCATTATCAGCAAGCTAATTGAAGATGCTCAGAGCGGTTTCCCTTCCCCAGGGATATCTCTCTGGGCAATTTATAATGATGCCATTTGTCTTCACCTCATCAGTCCATGACTCCAAAGTGACATCTGTCCATGTACACTTGGCTTCAAGAGGTTTAATAGCTCTCAGGTGATTTCTGCAGGTTGGATCCTAAGGAATAATGGCAAATCTTTGGACCAATGAGCTCACCCAACTGTGTTACTGAAGAGGAAGAGCAGGACAACAGTGGTCCCCTTTGCATACATTGCTGGTGTTTGGTGCATGCTGTTGTTAACAGATCTGATTGTCCTTTTACCTGCAACCCTAAGGCTATCTTATGGCCATAGCATTGTGACTCATATTCCTTGATTTTCAGAAAGAAACATTGGAAGGTATCACAACATAATTGCAACTTACTGGTCCAAATAAATGTTTAAGTTTAAAGTCATTATTTAGATTTTCTAATCAATTTTCAGATTAGAAGCATGTTCTCTTGTGGGATTGACACTTCTAATAACAGGATATTCACCTTTTGAATATTCTCCAGGCATCTGACTGGATCTAGAAAATCTTTAGCAGTGCACCGGCTTACCGGTAGCTGGCATCGTGTGGTTTTACGTCCGTGTCATTACTCTACGAAAGTGATGTTAGCAGCAGCATATAGGAGCCACCGATGTGTTTTGAAGTAACCAGACACAGATCCGGACCCCATGCCTCTTCACAAGACCTCTTTTCCAAAAAAGGTAGACATACCAATGTGCAAAGGAAAATATCACCCCCTTAAACTACAGGGTTCACGCCTTGTAGGGACTATCAGAAGCAAATGTCTGTGACAGATTTCCTCCAGGTTTGTCTGTGGTGCTTGGGGTCAGACCACAACTCCAAGGGCTGTAACAATTGCTAATTGATGAATTTGAAGGCCTTCAGGGATCATGAGGCAAAGCTGTATGTTGCCAAACATCAGAAGGCTCCGCGCTGCAACTGGTTGAAGTGGAAAGGAAGGCCCCATTTTTACTCCCAAAGTCGTTTCTCACACCTTTCTTCGTCACTGTCGAAGTCCTCTTGTACGTAAAAAAAGAAGCACAATGAGTGCAAACAAGATTCAGCCTGCTACTCTTGAACTCCTGGAAAGGCAGGAGGGCTCACCACTCGGTTCCACTCCTGAACTCAATTTCCCTTAGAGCTGATTCCAATTCTCTTCCTGGGCATCCTGAGTTCCTGGGTACTCTTGCGACACCACAGCAAATCCAAGAATTCCGCAAAGCTATACCGGCTCCCTCTGCCACATCTTCAGGTCACAGGGAGCCACGATAACTTCTGACTTTACTGGCAGGTCTGCCCTTGGCACCAGCTGGAACCACTGGACCAGGCTGTGCACCAGTTTCAGTGCTGACATTGGTCTTGGTACAACAACAGACGCCAGACTCTGGAGCATCGAATCGGACAAAGCTGGGCGATAAAACACAACCAAATAGTGCTGTGTGACTCAGAGCTGACTCTGCTTTGACTTTTATCAAGGCCACGCCATGATCCACTTGGCCGCAGCCTTTCGGCACCCACACTTAGATTAACTTCTTGCCCTTTCCTCAAGGAAAGGCCCAGATCATCCACAATCTTTGTAGCACCAAATCTGATAATGATGGCTATTGTGACAGGGATGAGTTTGCTTAACCATACACGGAATGATGAGCTACAGTGTGCTTGATACGTCTTAAGACACTGGGATGGTCTCGACAACTTGGTCAGCTATTGAGGAAAGTGCCTTATTTTTAGTTGTGTTGTGAAGGGCGGCTTAGGTTCTTCAACTCCAATTGCCTACAATGAAGGTGAAAACCAATGTTCTCACTAAAATCCTCCCACTGAGACTGACTACTACTGAGCCCCTGTTGCCTTTTCAATGAGGCCCTTATGAACACCCTTCTTGGGAGATGAGCAAGGCAATGTATGTTCCGGACTGCCTTAAATTGGTAGATAGAGAGATGCCACCACTCTGCCCGCGTCGACCTGGCTTTTCTAATGCAGCGCCCGTCCCCAGGAAGCTTAGTGGTGCAAGTATCCACAAGCTCAGTGAACTCAAATGCGTTCCCTACCACCACCCAGATAGAGAGTCAAAGCACATCAAAACCTGTGTGAAATGCATGTTCTCCTCCACCAACCTGGCATTTAGATCTGTCAATGCTAGCTGCCTATTGGGCTGGTGTACTTCTGCCATTTGGGACTCCATAGGTCAAATGCTACCTGCTGTTCCCAAGGGCTTGCACCCTACCATTACGCAGGCTGTTCAGCATGGCCACGATGCAGTAAAATTCACAGTTTGCTGTGGATTCGATACCACTGATTGCCATAGTCTGGCAACTGGCACCATTGTGACATTCAGGAGACATGCCTGCATGAGATTTACAGGCTTCCCCGACAATGTTCACTCTTCCCTAATGGACATGCCCCTAGATGGCTCTTGTCTCATCGGCGAGAAGGTTGGACTCAGCCCTCGGGCACTTTAAAGACATCAGGGCCAGAGACTGCTCCTTGAGCCTGTCTGCTGCAACACAACAGTTTTGCCCCCTGCGTGGCTATGGTAGGGGCTTTCAATGCTTCCAGCACCCACCCATGCAGTCACCCATCTCAACAGACCTTACAGCATTTTCATGGCCAAGGCCATGGCATCCACAGACAACAAGAATAACAGGAGCAGCAAGAAGCCCAATCCCCAGCCCCCTTTCCAGCAGCCACAAAGCCTCTTTAGAGTGCCCTTCCAGACACGCAGCCACCCTGTCAGAGGCATGATCTGACATTTATGCCAGGGTGGCAAGCAATAACTTTGGACAAGTGGGTCATGCAAATTGTTCATGAGGGTTATGCCCTCCCCTTTACTTCCACCCGAATGCACCCTCCACCGCCCGCAGGATGGAGTACAATCTGTCCACCTTACACCAGAAAGTGCAGGCCTGTCTGGCCTAACGAGTCATAGAGAGGGTGCTGGCATCAGATGTGGGAACTGGGGGTTCACTGACAGAATATCCCCATACCACAATATCGAGTTATAAATATTGATGTCAAAAATATCAACATTCTATATTAATAATGGCAAGTTCAAAAATATAGAGAAAAAAATATCGATGTCATAACATAGTTGTACAAAATATCATTTTTAATACATATACTATAAAATAATAAATATTAAACATATTAAATAATAAAATACATTTTGAAAAAATAAATTTGATTTAATATACATTTTAACAAATAACACATACGCTTAATTAAAATAAAAAAGTAAAAAACATATAATAATTAATATATATATATTTACTATAAAACTAATAATAAACGATTAATTGTAATTGTGTTTTTATAAAAATTCAATATATATGTATATATATATATATATATATATATATATATACACACACATGCATATACCAATATCATAAAATCTTTTTTTTTTTAAATTCTATTATAAATTAAAACATTAAACTATTTAAAAATCTTTAAACTTAAATTTCCCACTCCAGTCAGTGCAATAGTGAGGAAAGTGGTGAATAGCGGAGCGGTTAAAATTTACTATTCCCACTTCTATGAGTGCAAATATAGAGAAAGTGTTGGATAGCGGAGGGGTAACAATTACTAGTCTCACTCCAGTGAGCGCAACAGTAGGGAAAGTGTTGAATAGCGGAGAGGTAAAAATTACTATTCCCACTCCAGTCGGTTAGAAATTACAAACAAACAAAATATCAACAGCAACAAATATTTAAAAAACAAAATAAATAAAAAAATATAAATATGTTAAAAATTAAAATAATATATTTAAGATTCACATTAAAAAAACATATAATGGTAAATACATGTCACAAATACCTGCAAATATATTAAATAAAATGAAAATAATTTTCAAATAAATAAATCTATTTAGTTAGAAATTATATATAAAGTAAAACATTAATCATTACATAAATGTAGTTTATTTGCTTCCTACCCTATAACACCACACAATTCACAACCCACATCTAAATAAAAAAAAATGCACTCCCATAATAAACATCATTAATTATCAATTAAAGAAATATTAATTATAAAAAACAAATTAAAACACATGCAAATTAACTTCCCACCCTTTACCCCTATAATCCCCACAACCCACACTTAAAATTAAATTGTAAACAAATTAATTACACAATTAAAATATATTTTCAATTAAAAAATGAATAGTATTTAACTATTAATTATAAGGTAATTAAAATTAATTTACTCCCCACCCCTTATCCCTATAAAGCCAAAACCCACACACAAAAGAATGTAAACTACCCTAATTATTTATTAATTAATTAATATCAATTATCAAATAATTATTAATTAAACATACATTTTCTACCCATCCTTTACCCCTATAAACCCCACAACCCGCACATAAATGTAATTACAACATTTTCCATATTTCATTTTCAATTGATTAATTAGGGGCTGATTCCGATGTCTCGGGGAGTGGGACCATCTACCTACAAGGCGGCGGTCCCACAGTTGGTATTGCAATGCGGCCGCAAGTGCCATACTTAACATTGTGGATGATGCTGCTGGCTACAGCCCCCTCCGTGCCATGAACCGCCATGGAAGGGCTGGCGGGGATGGATCATCGTAATCCCATCGGCGGTGCCTAGTAGGCACCGCCACCATTTATTGGAATAAGAGGGCCTCCGCAGCATCAGCGTGCTCAAGGAGCCCGTCGGATGTGTGGAGGTCGGAGTTTCCCACCGCCGCGGTACCGCCCGCCATTATAATATGGCGGGTGGCAAATGGCCTCACGATGGCAGTGAACCGGCCACTGACAGCCTGTCGGTGGCGGTTTCACCGCCATCGTAATCATCCCTTATATATTAATAAACAATGAATTAATTAAAAATAAATTACTTCCCACCTTATCCCCCTATAAACCCCACAACTCACACATAAAATAAAATTTACCAAAGAACCCCACAATTAACATTATAATAATAATTAATTTATTATAATTAAATTACTTCCCACCCTATTCCCCTATTAACCCACAACCCGCAACAGAACTAAAAAACACTAAATTTAATTAAAATAAAATTGATAACTACTAAAAATGTCACACATATTAAAAAACATAAACAATACTTATACAAAAAAATTCATCACATTTAAAATATATGCTAAAATACATAACACTAATGAAAAAATCGATATTTTAAACAACTATATTTTTGCAAACGATATTAATGACTTCTATATTATTAAAAACGATATTTCATACCTTAAAGTCGATATTCTTGACCACAATATTCTTGCTGTTGATATTTTTGTGTCACGATATTTACAACTCGATATTTGTGTAGGTTGACATTACCAACTCGACATTTTGTCTAAATGCCGAGAACTGGCTGTTACCCTCACTTCTTTCTGGTGTCAAAGAAGTATGGAAGCCTTCGTTCCATATTAGACCATCACCCTCTAAATGCCCTTCTGCGGAGGGACAAGTGCAAGTTTCTCACCCCTGCTTAATTCTTGTCTCCCCTCATCCCTGGAGACTGGATGGTAGCGTTGGATCTGCAGCATGCTTATTTTCACATCGTCATCCTGCTAGCCCATAGTGTTACCTGCAGTTCACAGTGGAGCAGAAAGATTTTCAGTTCACTCCTCTTTTACCTCACCAGTGCCCCTCGGTTGTTCGTATAAGTGATGGCGATGATTGCAACGCATCTTCAGAGGTCAGTTTCCAGTCTTCCCTTACTTCAACAACTGGCGGCTGAAGGCATACTCACTCTAGGCAGTCAGCACTCACCTCCAGACTAAGCAAACTTCTTACCATCATTAGGGTGTTTACTATCAACATTCCAAAGCCATATCTGATTCCTTCGCTGGCTTGCCCCTTCATTGGAACTGTTCTGGATACAGTGCAGCTCTGTGCCTTCCCCCTGGAGCGGGTCTCCTGGACATTCGGGCCATGCTCCCGATGTTTCAGCCTCTTTCCTGGATCTCAGTGAGGATGCCTCTGAGGCTGTTGGGATTCCTATCATCCTGCATCCTAGTAAAGCATGACCAGATGGCATATGCGGTCTCTGCAGTGTGATCTGAAGTCCCAATGGGCATATCATCAGTGGGATATGTCCGACTATGTGCAGGTTTCAGAGGAGACTGCAAAAGATCTGAATTTGTGGTTGCATAACCCTGATTGGGTCAGCAGCAGACCCCTAGCCCTGCCCAACCAAAGCTAACAGTGATGACCAACACATTGCTTCTGGATTGAGGAAGCAATCTGCCAGAGGTTGAGATCAGATGCATCTTGTCTCTGGCAGAGACCCGATTCCACATCATCATCCTGGAGTTGTTGCTGTCCACTTGCCATTGAAAGCCTTCCTGCCATCCATCAGAAGAAGGCTGGTGCAGTGCTCAATGATACTGTCACCATATGGCACTGTCACAAAAGGACGGGTGGGGTTGTGGACCCAGTGTCTGGCGGTGCTTTGGAAGTAGCTGGAAGACTAGGCAATTTTCTCAGAGGCACACTACATGATGGGATCTTGGAACACCAGGGCAGACAAACTCACCTGCCAGTGCCCAGTTCATCTCTAATGGCAGCTACACTCTGTGGTGGCACAAGGCTTCCTCCATGAATGGGAAGTACCTCAGCTTGATCTCTTCTCCACCGCCGAGAACATGCAGTGTCAGTATTTGTGCGTGATAGAGTTCCCAAGACAGCTGTCTCTTGGAGACACATTCCACTTAGGGTGGAGCTCGGGACTCCTGTATGTCTTTCTGCTGCTACCTCTCTTGCCCTGAGTTCTGAAGAAGATCAGAAACGACCAGATCTAACTCATCCTAGTGATACCAG
The DNA here is from genome assembly GCF_964204655.1 of Triturus cristatus. Classification (NCBI taxonomy): domain Eukaryota; kingdom Metazoa; phylum Chordata; class Amphibia; order Caudata; family Salamandridae; genus Triturus; species Triturus cristatus. Next base: position 77,460,136 of record NC_140586.1, on the reverse strand, counting down.
TTTGGAAACGGAGAGTGTGGTAGCCAAAGCTCTTGGACATGAGCATCTGTCCTCCTATCAGGCTTCTCTATGGGAAAATCTTCTGTTGCGTCAGTAAGGCAGGGTCCTAGATACAGACCAATGCCATCTTCATCTCCATATTTGGAGACTGAGCAACAGCAGTTGACTTCATTCGACCTCCCCGAAGTAGTTGATCCCATTCTGGTAACCAGGTGTCCCTCTACGAGATCACTATACACCTGCCATTGGGGCAAGTTTGTGCTTTGGGGCAAATAAAGAACGGCCCACTTAATAGTGGCATTTGTAAAGTGCAAATAATAATGGTGATATTTGTAAAGTGCAAAAAGCTACCTCAAACATAGGTGTCCCAGCGCTATGCGAAAGTCCGGTTTAGCTACAGGGACCTAGGAGCTATCCTTGACTGAAGAGCCAGGTCTTCAAGATCTTCATGTGCAAATGCTGCGGTAAGGAATTCAATAGCATGGCTGTCCTAACTGCAAAAGCCCGAAGGGGAGGAAGGTCCTTCAAAGCGAGGAACGCAAAGTAAGTGCTGGGGTTTAGATCTCAGCATTCGATTAGGTTGGTATGGGCGAAGCCTGTGTCTGAGGTATCTCGGTCCTTTTTTGCGCATGGCTCGAAAAGCTATGGTCAGAGACTTGTGTTCTATTCGTTTTTCAAGCCAAACTTTCAGAAGTGTTGCTCTTTGTGTTGTCTCTAGCCCAGCAAGGACTTGCTTTGGGCTCCGGATTTTTTGCGGTTGCCGGATCAGCCCTCTTTATTGAAATCACCTATTGCGGTGCATTTTTTAAATTGACTGCAACATTTGTTTCAACCCATACCCTTCATCTTGCCCTGGTGGGACTTGAATCTAGTTCCTACATTCCTAATCTGTACTGCCTTTGGACCACTGCACAGATTTCCTTTGAGGCTCTTGACTCAAAAGTCAGTTTTCCTCATTCCGTAACATAAGCGAGGCATGTGAGTGAAGTACAAACCCTCTCTGTAAACTTGTCATACACAACATTCTTCCCAGACAAGCAGGTGTGGAGGACCCTTGGCCTTTCCATGTCAGGTAAAACATTACCCCCCCACATTCTTCACTCAACCTCACCTCTCTAAAGCAGCGGAAAGATTCCATCAGCTGGATCCCAAAAGAGCTGTCAGCTTCTATATTATTCATACCTGGGAACATCGTGTGGACGATCAGCTGTTTGTTGGATTCGCTGTCACAAAGAAGAGCACAGAGTGTAGAATAGGACCATTTGTCGCTAGATTGTTCTCTGTGTAAAAACCTGCTACATACTGGCAGCCCTCGGTAGACTTGCGGGCCAATGCTGCTAACACTGTGTTGGCATGTTGAGTGTCTGCTCTGGACATTTGCCAGGCTGCTACGTGGGCGTCGCTCCACACATTGACAAAGCACTACTGTCTGGTCAGTTTGGTTTGACTAGTAGGACATTATTCTGGTCCGTTCTGTAGCATTTTCTGGTTTGAGCCAGTTCACAGACCAACCACCTTGGAGGTACTGCTTTGGTATCTATTCAAAAGTTAAGGAATCTGCGGTTAGAAATATCCATCAGAAGAACAAGTTACTTACCATCTGCAATGCTTTTTCTGGTGGAGACACTATCTAACTTCAGATTTCTAACTGACCCTCCCACTTCCTCGTTCTGTGAACTAGACTAGTTTCTGTCTAAAAGGGTACCAAGTTTAGATATCTGCACATTGGTCAGAACCAATCTGAGTTTGGGCTCTTGTGTCGGGGGGAGTGAACAGCCTAGAAAGCCACTGATGACAGCGTGCCTGGGTGGCACCAATTTGCGGCTCTGCCGCCACTTTTAGAGCAAAATAACATAGCTGTAAAGCCACATGACACCACCTACCAGCACGCTGAGTTACTGTTAAAGATTTTTTAACTCCCGTCCGAAGATTGTGAAATATTTAAAGCTGAGGAATCTGCAGTAAAATAGAGTATTCCCCAGAAACACCGGAAATGTGGCTGTGTCAATGGAAGTGTTCAGTACTTTGCTGATGCGGGGTGAGTCCTTTGTTGAAGGCGTGGTGGGGCATGTGTATGATGGGGACCCTAAGTGGATACACTTCATGATTGGGGTGGTTTTGTCTGTGGTGATAATCTGCCATGTGTTAATGGTGCGTTCTTCATCTGAGATTGCCAGATTGTCTGCAAGGTTGCTGGGGTCAGGTTGTGTTTCAAAGTTGTCTTATATTACTGTGATTTTGTTGCTGAAAAATCCGGGAGGTTGTTGCACAGTTCTTGTGTTGGGGTGATGGTGTCAACGGTGGTGGTGGACAAAGTGAGGCCTTTGATAATGGAGAAAATCTTTGCTGCTGTTGGAGCTGGCATTGAAGAGTTTTTCTTTGGCTGTCTGCTTGTATTTCAGAGTTAGCTGGTGGTAGCTCTTCAAGGAAGATTCAAAGATATCCTTTTCCGTGGCTTACTGACTCATCCTCCACCTGTGTTCCAGTTGTTCGCAGTGCCGCTTGGCTATCCTGAGTTCTTCCATGTACTAGCTGCCTGAATTTGTGTTCTTGCTGTTTAGCTTTATTTGTGAGGTGCCAAGGTGTTGTCACAAGTGGTGATCCAGCTATTGAAGTTCTTGATGTCTGTTGCTAAGTTGACGGAATACTTTAGGTGGTTCCTGGAGAGGTCGAAAGTCCAATCCTTCGCATCTGCATTCTTTCAGCAGTGGCGGGCCAGACCTGCAGTGGTTAATCATTTGTGGTGGGGGATGTTGATGTTAAAGCTGACTAGGGTGCGGTAAGTCCAGGTTGATGGGTGCTGGGTTTTTCATTGTGATGTAGTTCAATGTGGTAAAGATGGGGTCAAGAATGTGCTCGGCAGCCTGTGTAGGGTTTGATACGTGCTGGGTGAGTCCAAGGAGTTTAGTCTTTCAAGTAGGTGAACTGAGTTGGGGACGGTGAAGACCTCCAAGTGCAAGTTGAGGTCTCATAGAAGGATGAAGGTGCTGGAGAAAATGAGTAGTGGGACAACGAAATCCATGCTGCTGCTGGTGAAATTGTGTGGGATCCTGGTGGTCTGTAAATCAGGGTGCCACACATGGTGGAGTTGGCTGTGATTCACAGCTTGACGGAGAGATGTTCCATGTTGTTGGTTTAATTGTTGGCTGAATTGGGGCAGCTGATGGTGTTTTTGAATATGATGGCAAGTCCTTTTTGTGTCCATGTTGGGACTCTTATTTGACAATCTTATATCCGGTTGGGGTGGTATTGCCGGGATGTTTCCATGAGGAAGAGGAGGTCCAGGGCACAGTCTTCCAGCAGGTCCGAGATCTCTGTAGGGTGTTGCTGAGTGAGCGAGTGTTGAGCAGCATTCATGAGAGTGAGGTGTGCGGTGGAGATTGATTTGGGCATGCCTGCAAGGGTGGTATGCTGTTAGTGGGGGTGCAGATGAAGTGCAGAAGGTTCAGGGGAAGGTCCTTCCATTTTGGTTTGCTCAGCGCGGAAACAGTGCAACGCGCGGCAGCCAGGGTCGAGTGTATAGAAAAGTGCGTCTGGGTAGTGGTGTGTTGGGTGAAGACCGGGGTTCTTGGTGCTGAGCGCCATCCATGCACAGACAGACGCAGATGAGCTTACCTTTAATGTTACTTAGTCGCAGCTGTAGGTCATCCGCGTTGTGGCCATCATTAAGTAGGTCCTGTGAAAGTCAAGAAGCTGAGGGATGGTGGACGGTGCTGTGGGGTACGGGAGGCAGAAAAGCAAGACATCAGGTAAGGAGCGCTGGGGGACTAGTGCAGGAAAATAGGCACACAATGCAGAGAAGCAGGGTAGGAAAGACCAACAGAATAGGCACAACAAAATGGGTCAAAAAGCAAGGAGAAAGTCACAACAAATAGGATCAAAATAGGGAGAAAGGCAAACAAAAAGAATCTAAATGAGGGGAGCAAGGCACAACAAAATGGATCAAAACATAAAGAGAAAAGAACAACAAAACAATTCATAACTGGAGAAAGGCACAAAAAAATTATCTAAACGGAGGAAGAAAGGCCCAACAAAACAGATCGAAACAGAAGAAGAGCAGAACAAAACAGGCCAAAAAGAGAGGGAGAGAGACACAAACAAAAGGTCAAAACCGTGAGAGACAGGCACAAAACAAGTGACCAACAGCAAGGAAAAACAATTCACAGCTAAAACCAACCTCAGCAGAGAGAGAAATAAGAGTGAGGCAGGTGCCTTGAGGCACTGAAGCCAGGTCCAAAGTGCCTTGACCGTTTAGATGACTGACCTCGGTTAAGTCCTAGGGTCTAGGGCTAACCCTCTGCCAAATAGTTGATCCACGCTGCACCACCATTAAATAGATCCTGGCAGTAGGGAGGAGTGCAGGGAGCAATGGGTAGGACTGTCTGGGGTGCAGAAGGTAAAAGAGTGGTAAATCAGCTAAGGGCGCTGGAGGGGGAGCGTAGGAAAACGTTCAGAGCATCATGAGGCAGAGAAGCAAGGTAAGAAAGACGAAGAGAAGAGGCACAACAAAACAGGCCAAGTATCATAGGGAGAAAAGCACAGCAAACAGTTTAAAAGAGAAAGGCACAACTAAATAGATCAAAATAGAGAAACTGAGGCACATCAAAATGGATCAAAACAGTGGGAGAAAGGCACAATAAAGTGGGTTGAAAACAGAGGGAGAGGGATTCAACAAAATGGATGAAAACAGTGAGAAACCAGCACAAAATATGTGACCTGCAGCAAGGAAAAACAATGTTATCCAGTTTTAGGGTATCTTTCAAAGATTCACATGCTTGAATCATTCCCCGTCGTCAAAGTGGGAGTCCCACGGTAATATACATAAAGCAGTAATTAAAAATTTCCATAGGCTATCATGGTGGCAACCATGCATTTAATAGCCTATCTACCTCCTTTTCTAAAAAAGGACCAAACTTTAAGTACAGCCAATCAGTAATCAGCACCCTCTAGATCCTTCCCAAGAGAGGCTGAATCCCTCAGATTTTCACCGCACGTCGTGTGTGAAGGGAGTCTCCCTGAGCTCGCTCAGTTTCTTCAGCTATTATTTCTTTTTGGATCATCCAAGTTTATATTTCATGTTTCATTTCTCTGACCCTGGCACTAATATGTCAGTAATCTGGCAGAGTGGCAGAAAACAAGGTAATAGACTACGAAATATGTCTAACCTTTTCCTCAAAATCTCTTACGTTCTGAGAGATGAGGCTAATATTGGAACTATAGTAACTTAAATCTGTCACTTCTTATGAGGACAGAGAGGATTTCTTCATCTCATAGGAGTGGTCAAAGGGAAAGGTCACGCCAAGAGTCTCCAGAGGGCGTGCCACCAGCATGCAATGAAGCAGCCTCCACGAATAAAAGTTTGATCGGTCGGCACCAAATATGATCTTCTCGTTCTGGGGCAAACTGGCTCTAGATTTCTTTGCAACAAACGAAACCCACAAATGCCAATTCTATGCAACTTGTCATCCACATCCAGGATCGTGAAAGAATACTTGTCGACACATGGTCCAGGATCTCTGTTTAACTTTTCCCCTGATACCTTCAGTACATAAGGTTCTCAGCAACAGGAAAGCGGAGCAGGGTTCTCTCATCTTGATAGCCCCCACTAATTTCATGCTTGGCTCCTGAATTCTTTCAATTTAAGGATTTGACTATTACACAGGAGTGTAAAGACATTATTGCCAGGTCTTGTGTGGATAGCACCAACAAGACTTACAGACTGAAATGTAAGCAATTCTGTCTCTGGTGATGTCAAAACAATGTGCATCCATGTATCTCTGCTCCAGATCAAATCCTACCATACCTTCTGTCCTTGACAAAATCAGGACTAATGTATTCTTCAATTGGAGTTCGTCTAGCAGCTATATCTCGATATAGACTCTCCCCTAAACGTCTGTCTCTTTGTTCTACCAGAATTGTACAGCAATTCATGAAAGGCTTGTTTCGCACTTCTCCACCTGTTAAGGCTCCACCTCCTGAGTGGCACTTAAATATAGTCCTGTCGCAATTGATGAAGCAACCCTTTGAACAAATCCATAGGGCTGACATCAAATACCTGACGAGGAAAGTGGCTCTTCTACTCTATCTGACATCAACCAGAAGGGTTAGTGAAATTCAAGCGTTCACGATAAAACATCCTTTTCTTATTTTTTCAAATTAATGGTTATCCTCAGGGCGAATCCCAAATTCATCCCTAAGGTTCCTTCACAGTTCCATTTAAATGAACCTGTCATTCTTAGAACTTTCTTTCCTGATCCTGCTACACCCTCGGAGCGATCTTTACACACTCTGGACATCAAGAGGTGTCGTAAATTCTACCTACGAAAGACTGAGTCTATCCGTAAAACAGATCAACTGGTCGTAACCTATGGGCAAGGTCATCAGGGCACTGTTGTTTCTAAAACTAGCATCGCAAGATGGATAGCAGCCAGAATTCAGTTTTGCACGACAAGGCAGGCAAGCTTTTGACAAAAACAGTGATAGCGCACTCCACAAGAGAAGTCTCTACATCGGCTGCTATGTTCGCAGGGGTGCCACTAGAAAAAATCTGCAGAGCTGCGACGTGGAAAACGATGCACACGTTCACGCAGCATTACTGTCTGGAGTCAACGCAGCGTGCTGATGCAGCCGTGGGACAGGCAGTGCTACGTCATATGTTTCAGTATGGTGAGACTCTTAGAGGATTTCTTCTCTGTTTTCAATATTGACCTACATTTTGAAATGTGCCATAATTGTTTATAGAAGATGGTATACTTGTTTAAGCTTATGGTAGAAATGTATATTCTACATGTCCATGCGTTTATATGCATATAGTTATACACCAGCGCTTTCACAGAACATTTCTTTCTGTGAATACATTTTGATATGGTATTGGTACTACCCACCATCCACTAAGGGTATTTGTTTTAGATTACTGCTTGTTACTCTGATTCAAGCATGGGAATCTATGAAGGATACCCCAATACTGGATAAGAAATAAGTTACTTACCTGTAACTGCAGTTATCCAGTATTAGTATCTTTCATAGATTCATATGAAACCCACCCTTCTCCCTGGAGAGGCTCCCCTTACACTTCGGTATTCCTATCCACACTTGTGCTGGAAAATCTGAGGGATTCAGCCTCTCTTGGGAAGGTTCAAGAGGGTGCTGGTTACTGATTGGTTATACTTAAAATGTGGTCCTTTTTTTAGAAAAGGAAGTACATAGGCTATTAAATGCATGGTTACCACCATAATAGCCTACGGACATTTTTAATTACTGCTTTATGTATATTACAATGGGACTCCCACTTCGACGAAGGGGAATGATTCAAGCATGTGAATCTATAAAAGATAACAATACTGGATAACTGCAGTTACAGGTAAGTAACTTATTTCATCTGTCTGAATGAACCTGAGCAGAGAGAGAGAGGAGCAAGGGGTGAGCCTCGAGGCACTGGAGCCGGGTCTGAAAGGGTCTTGACTGGTCAGAGGACTGCTTCAGATAAGTCCTGAGGGGACAAGGGCTAACCACCTGTTTAATCCTGTTCAAAACAGTGGCACCTGCTTACGCCAGTTCAATCTTAACTTAGGGGAGGTTCACAGTGATTTGATAAACAATAATCAACTTGTTCTTTGGCATTTACAGATTAGTTATGAGGATATGAATACATCATTGTATATGTGATTCCATTTTCATTTTCAACCATTAATTGTAGAAGAAAACGATGGAAAATGTAGGTGCAACACATGATAATGTTCAAGAACCGATTAATAGGTACCCCCGCTTGATAACAGTCTGTTATGCATTGTAGGATCTGTATTAGAATATTTATTGCCTGATCTGAATCCCTGTGAAAAACTTGTGTGTGTGGGTGTGTGTGTGTGTGTGTATGTGTGTTTGTGTGTGTATGTGTGTTTGTGTGTGTTCACTGAAGAAAACGTAGGTTAAAAGGACATTATAGTCAGGTGAAAATGTCAGTTGCAACATACCATTCTAAAGGAACAAAACCACTGAAATTCACCAGCTATAGTTAACTTGAGTAACTTGTTACTCGTACCCTAAAGTAACTATAACTCCCTCCCCCACCATGCAGTCCTGTCATCCATGATGTAATTTCAGATGTTGCAGTCATGTTAACAATGATCTCAAAGAACATGTCATGTTTGATGTAACATGTGGGATAATTAGCAGAGCATGACTAGGGTATGAGTGATAGTTACTTTAGGGTAAGAGTTATAGTTCTCTCGCAGGGGATATCTATTGATATTCATAAGCACTGAATTTTACCGCTCACGGGTATCCCGGAGCACTTCTTTAAAATATATCTTCTTAAGTGTAGATCTTCACCTTACTTCAGACCAAGTTTTAACTTATAAATTTTTTAAAGGTTTTGCAGCCTATAAAATAGGATATTGTGTCCAATGACTTTTCTTTTTTTTTTAAAAGGTAAAATTAATAACAAAAACTCTGAACAATTAGAAGAAGATATATAATTTTTCCTTATACATTTCTTTCACAAACAGTTCTTAAAGGAAATGGAGAAGAAAGAATAGGGCCATGTAGACACATAGTTTGCAGTTATGTACATGTATTCCATCATGCTCAGCAGGTGTCAGTTACCCCAGTTCATTTTTACAAAGCAATAGAGAGGAAAACTAATGAAACTTAGAATGTGTCTTAATTATGTTTGTCCCTTCCACCAGTGAGGCGGGAGAGTTGCTTATGATGTCAATGAAGAATCCCCTGCAAGAGAACTATGATTACAGGTAAGAAACCATTCTTCTCCATTGATAATCATAAGCACTGAATAGAGTAGCAAGCCCATCCCTAAAAAGGCAGTAGAAGAGAAAAATATGACCCACAGAAGGCACTAGGCAAAGAGATTCCTTAAGGAAGCGTGTCCTACTTGAGTGTCTGTTCTAGCATCTGAGTCAAGACAATTAGGTGCCGATTACGATCCGGTAAAAACCGGGTACGAACCGTCGGTCGGAGCGTATTCTCCGTCCGACTCGTACCCGGTTGTAAAACATTACAAACATGGAATTACGATTCGCACGGAAACACCATTTCCGTACGAATCGTAAAAAACACCGACCGACAAAAATATGCATACGAATGTGATCCGGGAATGCTGCGACGTGACGTCGGGACGCTTCCAGGCAGCGTTTCACGACCCAGGAAGTACGATTCGAACCGACAGCAGTCCGGACGGCAATATTTTTACGGCACCCAAAAAGTGCCGGAGAAGCGAAGTACGGCGCGAAACGACCAGAGTAGGTGGCCCGATAAGCGCCGTATCCCCCCCCAGCCCCCGCATGTACGCGCCGTACCCCCCCCCAGCCCCCGCATGTACGCGCCGTACCCCCCCCAGCCCCCGCATGTACGCGCCGTACCCCCTGTGTATGTACACCCGAGTACGTGTCGAACCCCCCGTGTATGTACACCCGAGTACGTGTCGAACTGTACGTGTCGAACCCCCCCGTGTATGTACACCCGTGTACGTTCGAGTCGTACCCCCACCCGTGTATGTAGGGTGCGTACCCCCAGCGCGTAGCTACATACACGGGTGGGGGTACGACTCGAACGTACACGGGTGTACATACACGGGGGGGTTCGACACGTACAGTTCGACACGTACTCGGGTGTACATACACGGGGGGGTTCGACACGTACTCGGGTGTACATACACGGGGGGTTCGACACGTACAGTTCGACACGTACTCGGGTGTACCTACACGGGGGGTTCGACACGTACATGCGGGGGCTGGGGGGAGTACGGCGCGTACATGCGGGGGCTGGGGGGGGTACGGCGCGTACATGCGGGGGCTGGGGGGGTATGGCGCGTACATGCGGGGGCTGGGGGGGGTACGGCGCGTACCGGGCACCTGTTTGGACGTCTCCATGGTTGCTATTGGAGTTCGGTGCGGACGGTCTTTTAACCATACGGTTGTACATTCGGACGCCCGGGACGGATCGTGATTCCCCGGTCGGACTTCGCTTTTCACGTTTGTACGGTACATCGTCCGAGGACGTGTCGGACACTTTTTCCGACCCGAGGACGTGTGGGGAATTATTCCCAATGCTACTCGTATGGGCTTTTTCCCATGCGAATCGTGATTGCCAGTTTGTACGGCACTTGTACGATTCGTACGGTAAAAAGACCGGATACGAGTCGTACGGGAATTTTTTTTACCGGATCGTAATTGGCACCTTAGTGTCTTGTAAAAGTTTGAACAGACCTCCATGTGGATGCTTTAAAGATTGCTGCAATAGAAATATTCCCTATCAAAGCAGATGCTTTACTTCTGGTGGAATTGGCTTTTGGTTTACCAGTTAAGATTTTGTTTGCTTTTTGATAGCATAACAGAATGCAAGAAACCAGGAGCACCCCATGCATGTAAGAGCGGTGAGGCGGGGTGGAGGAGGATTCGACTGGCGACACCAGGGTAAATTACATGAATAATTGATTTTCTCTCTTGCCCCACCACTCTTACCTGTACGGGCCGCTCCTGCAGGAAACAATACACCTGGATACAGATTGTTTATATGGCTAAACCCATACGTAACACACCATAATTCTCAAACAACTGTTTGGACTTGCGTAATGCTGAGTTTTGTTCAGATAAAATGATAAGATCCTTTTTACATCTAGAGAGTGGAGAGAACTCTGCTGAAGTTGAAGGATTCTGAAAGAATGCCGGTACATTAATGGTTTGATTATTATTAAAATCTGAAACTACTTTGGGGAAAGATTCAGATGAGAATTCTTAACTACTACATTGCTATAAAAGATTGTGTACGGTTCATGAGAATATTAGGCCTGAATCTCGTTAACCCTGCACAATGATGTGATGGCACAAGAAAAGCAGCCTTCCTAGAAAGATATTGTAATGAGGCTTTATGGATAGGTTCGAAAGGAGAAGCCATGCCATGTGAAAGCACAATGTTTAACTCCCGAGGAGAGAAAGTCGACATATCCATCAAACTGACATTTCCAACTAACTATACCATCCCTTTAACCTTTGTTTTTTTAGTGAATTACTAAAGTTTATTTTTAACTGTGAACTAACATAGTATTACAATTTGTAATTATAACGTGTGCAGGAAAGTGACCCTTTTTTGGCATGGCACCTCCACATTTTGCCTGGTATCTGATGCAATTTTGACAGAAGTGTACTGGGTTCCTGCTATCCAGGTGCCCAGAGCCAGATCTCTTTCCCTAAAACTACAATTGTTCCCCCAATTGTCAATACCTTTAGTACCTCCTATAGGTTCCTAGTAAAATGTACCCCTGGTTCCTAGGGCTAGGAGGCAAAAGAGGGTCCCTAAGGGCTGCAGCATGTATTGTGCCACCCTAATGGTCCTCTCAGCACCACCATGCACACTGCCATTGCGGGCTGTGTGCCATGGTGCAGAGAAAAGTGAAGACACAAGATGGAACACCCCCTGTGTGCCATGCCTGCAGACATGACAAACAGTATAGCTAAGTCATCCTCCAAGCAGACCTTACCGTCCTAAGGCTAGGTACACTCTACTACATGTTAGGACATATCTGCATGAGCAGATGTGTCCCTGTGATGTCTAAGTCAATTCTCAGATATTACAATTCTTAGATATTACAACCTGCCCAAAAGGTCTCACATCACCTGAGAGACCTCCACAGGCGGCCCATCCAGAAAAAATGCCAATTCAAGCTTCTGACCCACAACTATAAAGCCCTCCATAACCAAGGAACTGCATACATAAACCACCGCCTGAATTTCCATCGACCACCCAGAAACCTCTGCTCCGCTCACCTTGCCCTCGCACAGACACTGCGCATCCTCCGCTGCCGCGCCGGAAGACAGTCCTTCTCCCACCTTAACAAGTCCTGGAACACCCTTCTCCTCTCCTTCTGAACAGCATTCTCATTGACACATTTCAGGTAGGGACTCAAGACCTAGCTCTTCGACAGAAACCCGCAGCCCAGCGCCTGGATACCCTCACGGGTGATTAATTGCACCATACAAGCACCGAATGATAGGGAAGACATTTTGAGACCATGTGCTGGACTCTGGTATTGATGAGTGCCCCAGCTACAGGATGGCTTCACTGAAACTAGAGATGTTTGGTATCAAACATCTCGTATTAATCAACCCACACTGATTCCAGTGATGGATTTATTACTACATGCCCCCAGAGGGCACCTAGAGGTGCCTCAGAAAACCTACTGACTACTAGTGCACTGGCTGACTCGTGTAGACCTGCCTGCCATCACAGACAGGTTTCTGACCCCCTGCAGGTGAGAGCCTGCGCTCTCTGACATCAGAAACAATGCCTGCTCCAACTTGAGGTGTTGTCACCTCCTCTAAGCAAGCTGGCTTAGTGGTCGACATATTTAGGCATGAGGCTTCAAAAGCCTCTGCCCCCTTTGATATTCGACCCAAGGCTACCTAAGACAGGGGAAATGCCACCCCCTTGCCCCAGTTACATTTAGCACCATAATAGGCGAGATAATTAGCTAGTTAAGAGGTGTGTTCCCCCATCAGGTTAGTTCCACCCCTAAGGTGGGCTGCCTGATGAGAACAAAAAACTTAGAATTCCACCATCTTGGTTTTGGCAGAATTAGGCTAGGTGGGTCAGGGTTATGCCCACTTCCCACAGGATAGTGGTCATATAAAGGGTGTAGACACCCTACAGAAAAGTAGCCCATTGGCTACTACCCATTAAACACCCCTAAATTGGGTATTTAGGAGGCACCCCTGATACCAGGAACTGATATTCTACAAATCCAGAAGACGAGGACAAGTAAGAGCCACGACAAGGGGGCGTGGCCTGATTCAGCTGGAGTGAGCAGCACTGTGCAGAGCTCCTCACGGCCGGGCCTAATCTGGCAATATCCTGACCCCTTCCACGCAAATCTGGCCTCTAAACCCAGACTGGGGACTGCCAAGGCGATTATACTTTGCTGCACTGGGCCCCCTTTGCTGCATGGCTCCGGAATCCTTTAAAAATCGAGCCCATCAGGTAGCACGATGGATCAAAATGGTGACGCCTGGCCAAAGGCAACCGCAGCTCTGGGGGGATGGCAAAATGAACGCAAAATCTAGGACTGCAAAATAACTGTCTCCTTGAGCCGACCTGCAAACCCCCACCAACACCCTACCCTCCTCCCCCCCCCCCCTTCCCCCCCCCCCGCAGAGGATGATGACCGAAGCGGAGGTGCAGCGACTGGCAGGGAGAAGCTGATCCAGTGTAACCGGTCGCAGTGCCTGAAGTGGCGAAACCCCCGAGACTGTAGAATAAGGACCTGGCAAACCGGGGCACGTGACTTTCCCTGAAGAGGAGCTGGACTGGAAATGCCGAGGGCTGCCACATGCTTTGTCCCAGCCGGAAAGACGGTCTGCACATCTAAGCGAGCCTGGTGCAAGGGAGGTGCAGCTGGGAGCGGCCTGCTGAGTCGGTTGAGAGAAGAGCTTGCAGACTGCAACATGCGGAGACTTGACAGCGGAGCCCCGCACCACTCCAGCAGGAAGGAGAGAGGGCCTCCAGCCGCAGAGCCAGGGAAGGAGGGACCCTTGCCCCTTGGGGAGTCTCCTTTGGGGGCTCCAGAGGCTTGCGGGGCTGCCTGCATTCACGGGACGACTGGAGCCTGAGCGGCAAGGGGGAACAGCCCTGCACCTCTGAATCTGCGGCCTTCTCTCCAAACCCCCACTTGCGCCAACACACTACGAGGGTGGGAGGTTGAAGCAGAGACTCACCTGCTGCCTCAAGGGCCGCCGAGAGGACAACGATTGGACCGGGGCAATGACCCGGTTTTGGACCCATCACTGATTGCGGCCCACTAAAAGTGGGCGCACCACGTCCTACGGGAAATTCCTCCTGCCCGATGCTGAGCGATTGCCCTAGGAGCCGCATACGCAGGCCTGCCAGACAGCCCGCGAAGCTGACCAACCCGAGGACTGAGGGCGTCTATAGCTTTCTGGCGGGCACTGATGCTCTCATTAGCTGACAGGGTTGCACTCCTTAAAATGGGGGCACTCCCCCACCTATTGTACCGTTTCAATGCGCTTCCACACTGGATCTCCGCAGCCTTCTTCAAGGAGCTGAACTGGCAGATCTGGTTCTTAGTGTGGGGCTCGGGACGTTGCAGGGTTGCCCTGACAAGAAGTCAATGACCAACAACCATGGGTGGACTATCGGCCCCTGGCTTTGAGACCTACTACATAGCAGCTCAGCTGCAATGGATGGTAAGAGGTATCACTCCGAGACTAAAACAAACTGACGCCCCGCAAATGTTGCACCACCATTAGCTGACCTACTGCAAGTTTTCCTCAGAGTGGACATATCTGCAGGAAGGGACCTCCAAAATCTTAACATACAGGCCAAATGCTGGCGCAGAAGGTTACAGAGAAAGAGGATCAGGGGCCATACTCCCCGGACATCCCATTGGAAATGCTGAAGGTACTCCCTCAAAGGGGCAACTGGCGGGACTGAGAAGCATGGATAGAAGCAGGAGCGACAAAGATGGGTGACCTCTATAGAGACGCAGAGCTGCTACCATTTGAGGAGTTCCGAGCAGAGTTCGGACTGCCTCGTGGACATTTTTTATTACATAGAGCGTTCACAGCAGCAATCCGCCAGCACTGGCCGACTGGAGCTACGGAAACCCCACCACAACAGAGCTGTTACTATATAGCACTGTCGGCAGGCACTATCAAGGCCATGTCCTGCCTGTATAGAGCGCTCTGGACAGATGGGCTACGACTGCTGGAGAAACTACGTCTCCAGTGGGAAGCGGACTTAACCACCCTAATCCCGACAAAAGTCTGGGACAACATATTGGCCGGTGTCCCTAGGGTGTTCAATAATGCGTGCTTCAAATTGATAAATTACTATGTCCTCCACAGGGCCTACTTGACCCCTGAACGTATAGGCAGATCCTTTCATATAGAAGAAGCAGCTTACCCGCGCTGAGGCGCAGAAAGCGCACATAATCTGCATGTTTTGCGACTTCCCAAGGCTGCACGAATACTGGGAGGGGATTTTTACACATAGTGGGCGAGGTCATCGATTGGGAGCTCCCTTACTCCCCAGCCCACTACCTACTAGGGTGGTTCCCCCCACATGTCAAAGACCAAAGTCACCGGTAAATTTCAAGACCTGGCATTTGTTCTGGCTAAGTGCGAAATAATCAGAATTTGGTAATCAACTGGGGGCCCTTAACTGACTACCTGGAAAAAGGCACTTTTGAAATGGGGGAATGCAAGGGGGGAATGCAAGGGGCGGATACTCCTAAGAGAAGCTAAAAGAGGACTGAGAAATATAGAGGTGGCTAGATCCTGGGCGGTCCTATTGCATGAACTAGCATACCCTGACTCGGAGCTCTCGGACGGAGTGCCTGAGGACCCAGAATGAGTGCTCTCCACATGGAGAGCACAGTCATTAGTAGCGAGACCCACGCAGACCCTCCAGGAACTAGAACCAATCGACTACTGCAATGTCTCAACATTTCGCCGCCCCTTCCACACACTTAGCATTGCTGATTCATATACTATTCTTACACACCGCACATACACTAGTACAATGTTGACTTGCGGGGGAGGGGAATTTATAACTGCAACTCTTGAAGATGTTTTACAATACTCTGTCAGCATAGCAGCAATAGTATACCACATGGACAAACTGGTACCGAACAAGGCAATTTAAATGATGAAATATTGCTGCAATGGTGGGTAAAACTCAATAGAAAAAAAAAAAAAAGTAAGAACCACGAGAAAAGTCAAAACTGAAGACTTACTATGGATTTGGGGCAACAAAACCCTGCCTGCCTTTACCCGTCTCGACAATCATGGCCTGTGACTCGTCCTGCAGCTGAACATCTTCCAAGAACCCCCTGAGACTGCCAGCCCTTTGCAAACTGCTGGGGAGCTACTCCCCTGCAGTCCGTAGGCACTACACCAAGACTAAGCTGCCATTGAGGGATGTTACCACTGTGGAGACGCACTCCCAGAGTTGCCCAGTTGTCCTCATTTTTGCACCCTCAACCGGCGAGACCTACAACCACAAGGCCCAAGGACACACAGAGCACAGGCAACCTTTCTACTCTACATCCGAGTGTCACAGCTCATGAACCGGCCAACTGGCTGTGCCCCTTTGGTCCCGGAACCCCTGTCACCCGAGCCCCTCCCCCCTTCCTGTTGTGAGCTCCCGGATTTGTCCCTAAGTCCAGCTGCAGTCTGTTTCTAGGTGGCCCCCTTCGTAACCAGCGTAGTGCACACAGCGTCCAACCCGACTAGCACCTCTGCACCCGGACACCCCAGGGCTGATGGTACTTTGGACCGTGGCCCTCGGCGACCCTAAGTCATGAAGGAGACCCCCAGAAACCAACCGTAAATAACTGTATGCATCATATGCCTTTTCTCCTATAGAGAAGCATTGCCGCCTAAAGACGCATTTCATTGAACATTTTACTTACCCGTAAAAATTGATATTTAAACAAGTACTTACTTGATAAGTTCTTAGTATCAAAACATATTCTTAGCACTACTCTCTGATAAGCCTAAACTGCTTGCCCACACTGCCACAAAAGAGAGCATCTGTAAATCAGTAGTGTTGCCTTGACTCTTTATACAGTGTATCTAGTCCTGGTCCACTATATAAAGAGCCAGCTTCTACAAACATCACTGTAACCTATAGTTTTTTCAGTGAATTTCTATGTTTTTTTTTTTTAACATGAAGCAAGTTGTCCTTTGCCGTATGCAACATGTGGCTAAGTGCAGGGCCTGTCCAATATAAAGGGGGACCCCTGAAAAACAAATTAATAGGCAGATGGTGCAGGGGAGAAATTAGACACAATGCTGCTAAGAAAAACCACCTGCCTACAAGCTTAGGATATATATATATGAGCCCAAAATGGGTCAAAACAATATAAACATTTCATCCAAAGGATTAACTTGGCGGATGAGAATCTCAAATTCACTGCCCATTCCAGCAATTGTAGACTTGAATTCCTTGATGTATGGATTGAGCACAAAGACAGCGAAGTGTATGTTTCCCTATATACTAAACCCACTGCGAGAAACACTCTGCTCCAGTTTGGAAGCTATCATCCCCGTTATCAAAAGGAAAGTATCCCCTTCAGCCAGTTTCTCCGCCTCCGGAGAAACTGTTTTGAAATGTAAGACTTCCTCACACAAGCCGACATTTTGAAGGACAAACTTCTAAACAGGGGGTACCCCCACAGATTGGTAAAGAATTCCTTTAAGAGGGCCAGGTACTACAATCGCGACTCTGTTCCTACAGAAGGAGGAAAAACAACTAGACCGTTTGGTCTGTGTGACCAAACATTCCAATATTAATCACAAAGTAAGACAAACCATAAATTCATTATGGTATCTTTTGAACATTGATTGTGATAAACTGTCTAAACCTCTTTTTGCATTTAGGAGGAACAAAAATCTTAAAAACTACCTGGTTAGAGGAAAAATTGCGGATAATCCGGCCCTTCGCCAGAAATCCATCACTGGCCTTTCACCTGTCAAGGGGAATCACCGATGAGGCTCTTGTCATGCCTGCCCTAATGCCATTGTAGGGCATACCATTAATATCAATGAACGAAGCATATCCTTGCCTGAAATGACTAACTGTCGTACCTCCAATATCAGCTATGTCATTCTCTGCCCTTGCAATCTGGCGTACATTGGTGAATCAGGCAGGGAGTGTAGAACTAGAATGGGAGAACACAAGTCCAACATTCGCACCAAAAAACTTTCAGCCCTTTTGGTTACCCACTGGACCAAATGTGGCCACACGGAATTTGATCTCAAATGGTCGATCCTGGAGAGAATCAGAACACCTATCGGCAAGGATCCCACCATTATCAGAAAAAAGAGAGAAGTCTTTTGGATTAATTTTTTTAATTCTGTAGCCCAAGGCCTTAATGAAATCTGTCCTTGGGAAAATGTGATTATATAATTTTATAATTCTGTGGTCTATCTCTGCTGAGCTCTTTGTAATTTCCATTTCTTTCTTTGCCCCCGTTTGAATTAGATTTATTGCTTTTGCCTATTCTATATTAAGATTTTTGCTCTTTTTGGTGCTTTGCTTTGAAGTACATGAATCCTTTACCATTATTCCTCATATTTGTACATCCCACGTTCCCCTTTCCAATATGGCCGCCGCCTTGCCCTGGATTTGGATATCTGGGAGGTTGTCCTATTTCTAGGACTGCCACCTTCGGCCAGTCCGCCCCTACGAGACTTGTATCGTCTCTTCCTAAAAGGATTTAAATACTCCCAACCATATCGATGTTTCGAGACAGGTGTACGGAAGTAGAGTACCCGACCCCATGCTCTGGTTTCCATATCTGCTGATAAGGCTTACGACTACCCTCGGTAAGTTTGTGTGTCTATCTCATATGGCTGGTGTTTTAGATCTTCAGGACGGTTCTTTCTTTTTAAATTATCACTTGATCCTGAACCGTTACCTTTGTTCCGGCTTTATCAGTCTGGGATTTATACACACTTTAAACATCATTGCGGAGGGCGTCCGTCCCTTTTCCCATTTCACTTCCCCCTTTTTCCCAAACTTCCCCGTTACCAGTTTTATTGAACAATAAACATTTACTCTTGTCTCCGCTGACCGGAGTTTATATATAATCTTTGCTCCCATTTCCTTAGCCTCTCGTTTTTATCGTTTGGTTCATTCCCCCATGTATTCTTTGGCTTATTACTCCATAGTATTTTTAATATTACTTTATTATCCTTTGTTCTCTTTTTTTTTGTAGTGTAGATATTCTTGATCCATTGAGGGTTGAACCCTTGTGTTCACCTTTTGAATCTACCCACCGAAGAAAAAAAATTCTTTCTCCCCCTCAGCATTGCCTGTCAAGCCTTTCATATCCAGAATTTCGTAGGAGCTTACTACATTTTGAACTCATCGGGTAAGCGCTGTTTGATAAATGTATTGACCTCCCTATACACTTCATCCCATGATGTTTTTTGATTATATATATTTTTTTTACTTTATATTTCTTAGAACTTTATCCCCTTGAGCCCAATGTGGCCCTAATATTTGATCTATCTAAAGGCCTAAACTGATGCCATCTGCCCAGCCAAGGTATTGTTTCTCTCCCTTTGGCTGTCTAACTATATTTATTCTTACCTTTTTTGTTCACTCGTTTGCTGTTTATGTCTTACTCGCCTCACTGGTGTTGGTATTTGTATTGTATCTTATCTATTTATGGGTTCTTATATTCTTAAAGGTTTCTTTGGTGCACTTTTATTCCTAACTATTATCCATTCGTTCTGGACACCGCCACGACTGACTTTGGTTTTATACCTTTATTTGATCCTATGACCCCATTGAATTTATTATCTGATTTTTTGTATAGCTGTAAATGGCTTGCCAAAGCATGTTTAAACTGAATGCGTTACTTAAGTTATTCTTTTCTGCATCTTGATTGTTTTAGGTGCAATTGTGTGTCCCACACGATTTTTACATCTATTGCCCTGACGAAGGTGTAGCCCTTCGTAGGCCAAACACCGAAACGCGCTTTGGCGTTTATTGTCTCGTGTCTATTTGGAGAATTTGCTTCCATCGACGATTGGGAGGAAACACGAGATTCTATGATCTGTTATCCTCACTTGATTCTGATTATTTTAAACTTGTTTATGAACTACTATGTATGATTATGTTGAGTTTATGATGAGTAAATGAGTATGTTGTGGGAATGAATGCAGGTATGATTGATTTTTTGGATTATTTAGTGTGGGACTTGTATATTTTGTGGTGGTTTTTCTTAAGGGCAGGGCCTGGCCACGACCAGCCTGCACTTGTGCCCAACCCCCTGCATGTGCCCTACACCACACTAACGGTGGCCAAAGGCTGTGCTCAGCTTGCGGTTGGCTGCACGATCTGTCCTGCAGCCAGGCCCTGTGCCCAACCCTTCACTGGCACCAAACAGTCCTCCTGCACACGATCTTTGGATGTGCGCAGTGTGGGGTTGGGTGCAGGGCCAGACCTGTGTCCAAGCCCTGCACTAAACCCTCTGCAAGAGCACTGCCTCCCGCAGCCTCTAGCTGTGCTCAGCGTGCAGTTAGTTGCCGATCCTGACCGTATTTAGTCAGCCTTACTTACCTTTTCAAGGGTCACAACACCAAAATATGAAAAGGGAGCCTACTGGCTTTATCCAGGGGTGGGCATATCACCTCATAACATGCAGATCCATCATCTTTGTCCAAAAATCATCAATAAATGTGTATTTCACTAATTAATGCAATGCATTAAGTGATTGTTGTAAAAAATATTTAATACAGTTTTATTTTAAGTCTTTCCTTGGGTCATGCATTTAATGACCCAGGAGACTTATTGTTTTTTTTTCTAATGTTTAGTAGTGGGCTCCTGCACTTCCTGAAGCCCCCACACACCATTTAAAAAAAGTTTTGTTGTGGTACTGCCTCTTCTAGGGACACCACTGGGTAGAAAATATTTATTTAAAAAAAGCATTTTGGGGCACTCCTTGCCAGAGCACTGAATAATAAAGCAGCGGCTCTGGCCGCCTGTGTATTGCTATTTAAAAAAAAAATTGTGGGTTTCTGGGTGCCCACCGAGGTCACCCACATCAATTTTGTTTGCACGCTCCAGCCGGCTCCCCAGTAAGCACTCATTGTGGCTACTGGCAGGACCTGGCTTTTGCTTCTTAAGTGGGTGCCCTGCTGCCTAATCGGTGCACCCACAGCTCAATTTTTGTTGGGGACTGGGTGGGGACTTTGTGCCCCCAGCTGGCTTCCCTGGCAGGAGCCAGACCATTTTTTTTATTTGAGGTGGGTTCCCCAGGCACCTATAATGCTGGCTACTTTGGGAGGTGCATGTGGAGCCCTAAGACCCTGCAGCCCATGCCAACTCCCCGGCCAGCACCCTACTAAGAACTGGAGGGAACTTATACCTTGGGAGCAGCAATCTTTAACTTTTTTCTGCTGGGAGGGAGTACATTTCTTTCCCCTGCGTGGGCGAGTGCAGGCAGGGTATTCCAGCATTTTTCCAGGCAGGGAACCACAGTGTTCCTTGGGTGGGCTCCTCTGCCTCATAAGGCTTGAGGTGGGGGCTGTGCGCCCCTTCTCCTTATTAAATACTTGGTCCTGGGGGGGGGACATACTCCCTCTCCTTAATATTTTATACGGCCTAGGGGATGGGACCTCTGGGGCCTGAAATAGGCTCAGGGAGGGAGGCCGCCTGTTCCCCTCCCCTTCCAAATAGTTTGCTTTTCCCACCTCCCCTAGGTCATGATCCATATGGAGAAGATTTATTTTCTTACAGTGCCAACTTTCTGCAAAAATTAAAAATATGTTTTTGGGCTTAGGTGGGGGTCCCTCCCCCCATCTCAGACCCAGGAGGCAGTGTATCCCTACCCTGTCCCCTTATATCTTTTGTTAACCTTTTTATTAGGACAAGGCACTGAGGTCCGAGTCCTAAGGTGACTTCTGCCACATCATGGGTGATGCGGTGGCAGCCAATAAGATCACATCTTCAGATCTGTTGGCTCCAGAGATCCTCCACTGCAAAAAATATATAAAGTAAATGAGTATTTCTCAAAAAATACTGAACGGATTTACAGCATATCACAAAAAGCGAGCTTTCTGGACCAGGATCTAGTTTTCTACCAAATTTGGTGTAATTCAGTTCAGCAGTTTTTGTGGTATCACTGTGCAATTTTCCTACGGAAAAATTAATAGGGGACTTGTGTTTTGGGACTTCCCCTTTTTCCTGGCCCCCACTTGAGGGATCACCCCAAAACTTTCAAGAAAGGAGCTGAGGTGAATGGAAAGTTTCATGAAGATTTGTTAAACAGCACCAATAATATGAGCAAACTAAAAAAAAGCTTTTCCTATAGAAACATGTTCCTAACTCAGTGGTTCCTAAACTGTGTGCTGTGGCTCCCAAGGGAGCCGTCAAACCTAGTCAGGGGAGCCGCGGACCAAGCACTATAATGCATTTAATATTGAAGGGGTTGTTGGCTTCAGTTAAACTAATTAGACTTAAACGCATGATGTCGATGATTTGTTAGTGACATACCTAAAGCTATAAATGTAGTGCTTAATTGATAGCATGTTGAGGGAGATGACCTCTGTATTTCACTGGATCCTCACATTCCAACACTCCCAAAGTAAGCGGAAGATGCTTGATTAATTTTGTTAGACTCATTAATAGTTTTGTATTTTTCCAAATTCATTTTACGCCAATGCAAGTTATCAGGAAAGTACAGTGTCCTGTCTATTAAACACACTAAGGTGCCAATTCCGATCCGGTAAAAAAATTCCCCGTCCGACTCGTATCCGGATTTTTTTCCGTCCGAATCGTCAAAGTAGCGTACAAACTGCCAAGTACGATTCGAACGGAAAAAAGTCCATACGAATCGCATTGGGAAGATTTCCCCACACGTCCTCGGGTCGGGAAAAGTCACCGACACGTCCCCGGGCGAGAAACCCACCGTGC
Organism: Triturus cristatus; assembly: GCF_964204655.1. Taxonomy (NCBI): domain Eukaryota; kingdom Metazoa; phylum Chordata; class Amphibia; order Caudata; family Salamandridae; genus Triturus; species Triturus cristatus. The sequence continues at coordinate 77,437,681 of NC_140586.1, read as the reverse complement.
GGAAAAATAAAGTCCGACTGCGCAAGTACGATCCCTCCCGTCCTCCCCATTTCACAACCGTACGCAAAAAACACCGTCCGAACCGAACTCCCATAGCAACCATGGAGACATGTGCCCGCATACGCGCCGAACACCCCACCACCCCCCGCCCGCGTATGTACGCCCCGAACCCCCACCCGTGTATGTACGCACCAAACACCCACCCGTGTATGTACGCCCCCGAACCCCCCCCAGCCGTGTATGTACGCACCGAACCACCAGCCGTGTATGTACGCCCCCGAACCCCCCCCAGCCGTGTATGTACGCACCGAACCACCAGCCGTGTATGTACGCACCAAACCCCCCCCCCAGCCCTGTATGTACGCACCGAACCACCAGCCGTGTATGTACGCCCCCGAACCCCCCCCAGCCGTGTATGTACGGACCGAACCACCAGCCGTGTATGTACGCACCAAACACCCACCCGTGTATGTACGCCCCCGAACCCCCCCCAGCCGTGTATGTACGCACCGAACCACCAGCCGTGTATGTACGCACCAAACACCCACCCGTGTATGTACGCCCCCGAACCCCCCCCCAGCCGTGTATGTACGCACCGAACCACCAGCCGTGTATGTACGCCCCCGAACCCCCCCCCAGCCGTGTATGTACGCACCGAACCACCAGCCGTGTATGTACGCACCAAACCCCCACCCCAGCCGTGTATGTACGCACCGAACCACCAGCCGTGTATGTACGCACCAAACACCCACCCGTGTATGTACGCCCCCGAATCCCCCCCCCAGCCGTGTATGTACGCACCGAACCACCAGCCGTGTATGTACGCACCAAACACCCACCCGTGTATGTTGTATGTACGCCCCCGAACCCCCCCAGCCGTGTATGTACGCACCGAACCACCAGCCGTGTATGTACGCCCCCGAACCCCCCCAGCCGTGTATGTACGCACCGAACCACCAGCCGTGTATGTACGCACCAAACCCCCACCCCAGCCGTGTATGTACGCACCTAACCACCACCCCACCAGGGAATGTACGGACCGCACCCCCACCAGTGCATGTACGGACCGTACTGACGCCAAAAAAACACGTACTGAACCCGGACAAACCATATTTACACAAGGAGAGTCAAGTAGAGTTTCCCCACACCACCAAACAGGCCCAACAACCCCACAAACATCACATACACTCACCTGCAACTGCCAAACTGCCAAACAGAGGCCCAAAACTCAATCACTCCTCATAACACACCCACACAAATTTCAAACACAGCCACACCCACAAATGGACCAATAAAATGGACCACACACACAAACCATGAGCCTTTGCAACAGACCCACTGCTGCCAGAGCCCACAGACGACCCACACCACCATACTTGAACCTCACACTTGCATACCTTCACACAACCACCTACACAAACACCCCTCATCACATTCACACACACACCTCCACTACCACACCCACACACCCACAGCCATCCACACCCACACCCCACACCACACCCCACGCCATGTCCACCACCAAGAATCCAAAGTTCACAAAGGAGGAGCTGGAGATCCTTGTCGACGAAATCCTCAGAGTCGAGCCACAGCTCTTTGGGACATTGGTCAGACAGACCAGCATATCCGAAAAAACCGCCATGTGGCAGAGGATCGTCGATTCTGTGAATGCTGTTGGGACAACCAGAAGGACCAGGCACGAGTGCCAATCCAGGTGGTACGATCTGCGGAGGACGGTCAAGAGGAAGATGACTGACAATCACAACCAGGGGAACATCACTGGAGGAGGGCCGCCCCCCAGACCGGTACAATACCATCCCTGGGAGGAGAAGGTGATGTCCACGCTGGCGGTGGAGGGACTACACGGACTGCCAGGACTCCAGACCCTGGTGAGTACACAAACAACTCACCTCACATGGGGGGGATGCCATACACAATCAATCATGCATGCCACCCCCCCCAAGCCACCACCGGACACAACAACACTCCACAAACACACACATGCCACTGGCACCTCCATGCCCCATGCATCAATCAGGGCCATGCCAAGTCACAGGCCACACAAAACACCAACACAACACAGGATGTGGTCGATGCTGGGAGTGGGGGCAGCAAAACTAACATTGAGCAACTCACAAGCACACAACAATGCCCTCAGCCCATATGGCCCAGGGCACAGCCATACAAACTGTGTGTACCCACACAGTACTGTCTTGCCTGCAAATGATGGCTGCCATGCAGGATGCCATGGGTCTGAAGGCACAATTTGCACATAACAGCAGACAATGAAGATGCATCGCTCTGATAGAGTCTCAGCACACACCGCCACAGCAGCAGCCTACACTCAGACACACTGCCCAATGGGTGCCCGGAGAACAGGGACTAACTCACATGAACAAGCCAATGGCCATTCAAAGACCGGCTAACTGTGTGTGCCCAGGAAGCTGGCCTGAGGTGACAGAGAGTGACAAAGAGAGGGAGGGAGAGGGGGAATGAGAGGGAAGGAGACAGAGGGGGGACACAGGGAGACAGACAGAGGGAGGGAGTAGGGTGACAGAGGGAGACCGACAGAGGGAGGGAGGAGGGTGACAGAGGGAGGGAGGAAGGGAGACACAGGGAGACTAAATCACCCTTGGGTGGTGTGGCCATGTCCACTCGTCAGCCGGTGGACTGTGTGCATGCAGACCAGGTCTGGCAGTGCCTCAACCCCCCCTTCCGTAGATGAAGACCGGTCCATGTGTCAATCTGTGCACGAGTCCATCCGTGCTGCAGGCACAGACCTAACCACACACCCAGTATACCCACCCACCGTGTCGGTAAGAACCCTGTCACAAATGCTTCAGTCCCCTACCTGCAACATCAAATTGCCTTGCCAAAACACCATTTGGCCACGTACAGTGCAACACGTAAGGCGCCTCTGCATGGCTCGCTACGCCCGCACACCACACTGCTGACTGTGTACCCAAATAGATGCATCAACTAAGATTGTGTCTCACACATGCGTAAAGCCCTGACAGCTGTGGCCAAGGGACATAGCCATGCACAAGTGCACTGTGAGAGGAATGCAGGACAGATCCAACTACCCAGAGGAAGAGTGCCAAATCAGAAATGCATGCAACATGGATGCCACATGTGACACTGTTAACATTGTCTCTCTCACACACAGGTCAACGTCGACGAACACCCCCCAACACTGGGGGGGAAGTCACACAGGACCAGGCTCCGCGGGATGATGACCCCACCGCCAGCGATGACTCTCACCACTCCGTGGATGACCCAGACCAACCTGGCCCCTCTGGTGTCCAACCACCTGCAGCACCTGCGTCAGGTACAACTGTGCCAACCACCACCCCCATTCCTGCCACATCCCAGGAGACGTCCAGGAGCCCTGCCCGCACACGACCACCCAGCCAGTCTGCCCAGGAGGGACACGGTCCTCCGGGCACCCAGGAGGAGGCAGGCGGCAACGCAGATGCCATCCCTCAGGGGTCCCGGAGACCCGATGCACCCACAACGGCAGGCCAGGTGCACGTGGGCAGGGGTGGCGGGAGTGGAGGACGGCGGAGGCGCGAACCTGACCAGGCAGCTCAGGACCCGGTAGTGTCCCAGGTCAGCAACATCCTGGATACATACCGGCGTGACACCAGGGGCATGGACCAGATTGCGTCCACCCTCAATGACATCAAGGGGACCCTCCAGGAGATGAAGACCCTGCAGTCCCAGCAACATGCCTGTCAACTGCAACACCAAGGAAGGATGGAGGATAGACAGGCTGAGCTCGTGGCGGTGCAAACCCAAATGACCGGTGTACTCCGTCGGATTGCCGACAACATGGGCAACCCTCCCTGTGGCACCAGGCGAAGGCCATTACCAGACACAGGGAGGGATCAGGAGGAGGAGGATTCATCCGACGGAGCGTCACAGACATCGTCACGGACTGCTTCCGAGGGTCCCCGCAGGAAGGTGGGTCGTCCACGAAAAAGACTGTGAGAGTCAGCAGAACATCACCATCTCCCAGGTCACCTGGCCTGGCACCTGGCCCTCTGGCCCAATAGCAGCACATGACATTCTCTGCCACATGGACTTGCTGGTCACTGTCTGACCTATGTTGACGAAGACTGTGGCATGGACTCTGACATTTTGCTACGACAAGGATACCAACTCCCCCAGTGAACTTTGGATTCTACACTCCCGCTGTGCACCTCTTGTCATCCCCACAAACCCGTACCCCACCACAAATAAATTAATCACACTTACAAGATGATGCCGTGATTCTACATTATTACAATACATGTGTGTGTCGTACAGTCAAAGCATGCCTGATCTCAGAATTAACTCCAACCATCCAAACCGTGGGGTCGCAGTCTTGCCCAGGACACACATGGGTCCCAATGTCTCATCTGATACAGACATGGAGTACCAAACTCACCTGTGCTGGGCCCAACCAGCTGAGTGGTTCCCGCACAACTGTGGCTACAGACACATTCAGGGGAGCAACAGTCATGCGCAGAGGTCAGGGATCATGTGGAGTGACCTGGCTTGCCGCTCCCAGGTATGTCTAGACATGTGTCCCTACAATGTGCAGCATGCTTGCGTCAGGCGGATGTTGAGAATGGTGGCTAGGCCAAGGTTGGATGCATGGAGATGCCAGAATGCAGTTTAGGATCACTGTGCCACATGGTTGTGTTGGGGTTGTGGGCTGCATCATGAGTGTGGGCGTGGATCTAGAAGGTCATCCTGCAGCTGGCTGTGAAACATTCCCCCCATCCCGTTAGGACGTTGATGTGGCCTGGTTGCCCGACGCAGTAGCAGAGCTGTGCAGATGCACTCCGGATATGGACAAGTACCATGGGAGTCGTGAGGCACATGTCCGTAGACTGCAGGGTAGGATTCTACACAGATGTTGTAGTTTCCCTGGGGGATGGTCTCTCTTGCCTTGAGGTGGATGGAACTGTGCATCTTGTGCATAATACAGTTCCCACTCCCTGACAAACCCCTAGCATCTTGTCACTCTACACATAGACACATATGCACCACCTATGAAAACTATGCCAGACCTGCGGCACGCACAGTGGCAACAGGGCACCATTGACAGGGAAGAGGCACCTTGGAGACAGAGGGACAAATTTATTAGTCATGTGTGTTGGAATGACAATGATACTCTGTCAACACATACACAGGTCATGTGGATGTACATGTGGGAGCAACACTGGCACCCCCCATTGCAACACAGATGCTGGCATCCCATTGACCTGGCACACAAGTGACGGATAACAGCTAAACACCCCCTGCTGCCACGGAGAGGCCGCTATACACCATTGAGGCCCTGATGGGGCAATCACACACCATGTCAACCCGGTGCAACCTGTATGTTTCCGAGGCCAGTGTTACACACAATGATGGCCTCATCACAATCCCCAATCCCCTGCCACATGACAGTCACCAAGTCTGAGCATGGCTCCAGGTGAAGCCTGCCCCATGTCATGTTCCCCATGTAGGATCACCATGTATGCAAATGGAACACACATGAACCGGAGAAGTGCACACAGACTACAAACAATTCACACACCCAAAACGACGTGAGGCATCCCTTACCCTGAGGAGATTTCAACACTTGCCCGTGCATGTGACGCTGAATCAGCACATGTCGCTGTGTTCATGAGGAGTAGCAGGAGCACAACAATGCCACCAGCAGACAGCATGCACATGGACCTGTGGAAGAGAGACACACAAGGATTCAGCACAAAGGAGCACATCCGCAAGCATGTACTTAACACGTATCATGTTGTTAACATGACAGGTGACAATGATGACCCTCAGACAACATCCTTCCATTGCGCCATCACTTGAGTGACACTTCAATACACACCACTGACTCACTTGGCAGACATGCAGATGGACACACACATTGCAACACATGCCACACACGGCCCAATGCGTGCACACTCAGACACTGGAACTCACCACTAAGCAAAGAAGTTGCGTATGAGCCGACTCCGCATGTCCTCCACAGCCTCCTCCTCCTCCACATCACTTGCCCCGTCACCAAGCCCTTCATCCTCCACGGGTGGATGGTCCTGGTCATCTTGATCCAGTATGAGTGGAACAGCTTCCTCCACTGCCATGTTGTGCAGCATGCAGCAGACGATGATGATCTTGCACACCTTCACCGGGGCATATGGGAGTGCTCCGCCGGTCTTGTGGAGGCACCGGAATCGGCTCTTCAGAAGTCCAAACGTCCTCTCAATGACTCTCCTGGTCCGCCCATGTGCGTTGTTGTAGAGGTGCTCGGCAGCCGTGCTGGGGTTGCGGACAGGCGTCATCAGCCATGGCATGTTGGGATAGCCAGCGTCCCCTACAAGGAAACATCATGGACAGAAGTGTGTCAGCACAGGCAGTGAGATTGGAAGATGACGCCAAACACTGAACTGCCAGAGTCTACCCACCAACAATACATGCTCGCTCGTTCCGCAGCTGCAGCATCATTTCTGGCACCCTGCTACGCCTCATGATGAAGGCATCGTGTGCTGATCCTGGAAAGCGAACACAGACATGTGAAATCACCATGTTGGACAGACACACCACAAGGGCATTAATGGAGTGATAATGTTTGCGATTCCTATACACCACCTCCTGTGCCTGTGGTGGTACCAACGCAACATGTGTCCCATCTATGGACCCAATGACATGGGGCATCCCTCCCAGGGCATAGAACTCACGCTTGACATCTGTCAACTGCTCACGATTTGGGAATTTAATGTACTCATCCAGGTGAACCAACATGGCCTCTAAGAAATCATGCAGAACACGGCTGAACATCGTCTGGGACATGCCCCCGACATCAGCAATGGTATGTTGGAACGTACCCGTGGCAAGGAAATGTAGGGCTGCCATCACCTTCAACTTGGGTGTCAGTGCACTTGGATACCTGTGGCGCGGGAGGAGTTGTGCTTCCAGCCGGCCAGTCAACTCATCAATCAACCGTTGGCTGAATCTGTAGCGGCGTATACAGTCCCGTTCATGCAGGGCAGCAATGTCTGGCATACGTCGAGGGAGAGGCGGAGCCCTGCAGTGAAATGGAAGGAACACCTAAGAGTGAGCACTGTACAACAACATCGTCAATGCACTGAGCACATGTTACACAGCCAATACACATATGCCACGTTGTGAGTCAGGTCTGTGCCACAGTTCCTGGACACGAACGCCAGTCAGGTTACACTCCTACCAAGGGACAGCCACTAACGGAGGGGGGCAAGATCACGATGACATGGCATGAGACTAGCTGTGGGCCAGTGTAAGTGAACATGCACACGCATCACAGGATTCACAGACATCCACACATGTGCAGAGGTAGTATGCGTATGGTACAGACAGGTAGTTGGATGCGATATGCACTGGTCACATGTCATAGGAATAGGACAGGCCACACACATTGCCTTTGAGGAGTACATGTCGAGACAGAACATACATAGGGAGCATGTGGATATGTACTTGTGTTGATACTCCGTGTAGTTGGATACATACACACCTCATGGCAAATCACATATGTGGGCTGGTGTGCGGAACAGTGTGCCATGCCCATCGACACACAGACACATGTTGGCAGCAGCAACTGCTGACACATTGAATCACACACCTACAGCAAAATCATGGAAAGACATGCCACACACATGACATGGTTGCAGCATGCAACGCAGCCATACACGTGTCATATGTAATATTCCGTGTACCTGGCATCAGGGGACAGGTGCGGGTGTCCGTGACTGGGACATGCAAGTGACTCATGGCTCCACTAGTGTGTACGACATGCACACATGTCAAAGGAGTGCAGGGGATGTGTGGTACAATGCGCACCATCACACACGACATGTGTACACAGCTCATCGTACATGTGCTTTGCCCACACCTCAGGGGTAAAGTGCCACATCACATCCTGACACACCTGTGTCACACACAGGTGGTATTGCACAGACAATGCATTGGTGTCCACCCTTGGCAATACCTGTCCGCTCCATTCCTGTCTGTGTGCCGCCTGTCACCACTGACAGTTGTTATACGCACCGTACATACGCTCGGAGCGCGTGTATAGGGTCCCTGGGCCAATATTGCCGCTGGCGTATGCGTACGCCACAGTAGTACGGACTGTACACGCGCTTGTGCGGTCCGGATCACAATATGGGCGCTGGCGTATGCGTACGCCACAGTAGTACGGACTGTACACGCGCTTGTACGGTCCGGATCACAATATGGGCGCTGGCGTATGCGTACGCCACAGTAGTACGGACTGTACACGCGCTTGTACGGTCCGGATCACAATATGGGCGCTGGCGTATGCGTACGCCACAGTAGTACGGACTGTACACGCGCTTGTACGGTCCGGATCACAATATGGGCGCTGGCGTATGCGTACGCCACAGTAGTACGGACTGTACACGCGCTTGTACGGTCCGGATCACAATATGGGCGCTGGCGTATGCGTACGCCACAGTAGTACGGACTGTACACGCGCTTGTACGGTCCGGATCACAATATGGGCGCTGGCGTATGCGTACGCCACAGTAGTACGGACTGTACACGCGCTTGTACGGTCCGGATCACAATATGGGCGCTGGCGTATGCGTACGCCACAGTAGTACGGACTGTACACGCGCTTGTACGGTCCGGATCACAATATGGGCGCTGGCGTATGCGTACGCCACAGTAGTACGGACTGTACACGCGCTTGTACGGTCCGGATCACAATATGGGCGCTGGCGTATGCGTACGCCACAGTAGTACGGACTGTACACGCGCTTGTACGGTCCGGATCACAATATGGGCGCTGGCGTATGCGTACGCCACAGTAGTACGGACTGTACACGCGCTTGTACGGTCCGTACTACTGTGGCGTACGCATACGCCAGCGCCCATATTGTGATCCGGACCGTACAAGCGCGTGTACAGTCCGTACTACTGTGGCGTACGCATACGCCAGCGCCCATATTGTGATCCGGACCGTACAAGCGCGTGTACAGTCCGTACTACTGTGGCGTACGCATACGCCAGCGCCCATATTGTGATCCGGACCGTACAAGCGCGTGTACAGTCCGTACTACTGTGGCGTACGCATACGCCAGCGCCCATATTGTGATCCGGACCGTACAAGCGCGTGTACAGTCCGTACTACTGTGGCGTACGCATACGCCAGCGCCCATATTGTGATCCGGACCGTACAAGCGCATGTACGGTCGGTATCACTGCTTGTGGGGTGCCCTAGGGCGTGGAACGCACCGTACCTGTGTGTAAATGTATGAAAACACATAGGGGACACATGAGGGACAAGTATAAGGGCCTAAATGCCTGATGGTTGCCATGGAGACTGAGTTAAATTTTTGAATTTGAGCACCAGGTGCACAGCAGAAGTCAGTTTGAAAGAATCTACATTGTTGCAATGTGGATGTTGACTTGACATCATTATCAAAACTGAAACCATGCAAAGCCACACACTGGGGTAGGTTTGAAGGGATTGGATGAAACGTAGGATGCTAATGTGACTGACCAATCAATCTGTACTCCTATACATGAACAGGCCAGCCAGGCATATATAAGGCAGCCAGGTCCCATGAGAGAGCACTTGCCTGCACATCCATTCATCCATGACCACTGCTGCTGATAGTGATTCCTCTGGCACCATGTCCAGGACTGTGGAGAGGTCACAGCCATTCACCCAGGAGGAGAACCTTGCCCTGATAGATGTGATCCTCCCACAGTTCCAGAGCCTGTATGGTCGACCAGGGGTTCAGGTGAGTGCAGACTCCACTAGCTTAGACTGTGCCCCTTTTGTGTGACAGTGACTTCTGGCATTGTGTCCATGTGTGACAGACATGCACTGTTGTTTGGAGTGGGTCCCAGGGTGTGGAAGGCCTCATGTCACCCATGCAGAGCATGCTGTGTTTCCTGTGTGCACTCCTCACTTGCATAGTGCCTACTGTGACAATGAATGCAAGGTGCATGCCACATTCTGCCTGCATACTCCTCCTGGGGATGTTGTTTCCACAGTCCTGATGTGATCCTGTGTTCCCCCCAGTGTGACAGGTGTCAGTACCCATGGATGTGTGTTTGTTCAGTGTACCTGTGCTGTGAGTGTCCAAAGGCCGTGTTCGTCCCCTGCACATTGGTGTGTGTGTTAGTCCCCTGTCATGTGGGTGAGTGCATATGGGGAGTGTTGCACACAAGCAGCATGAGGGATGGATATGGCCTGGCCATCGGATGTGAGCAGGGAGCAGTGCTGTGTGCATGCCGTGCTGAGCCAGCCCCACACCTGTGACACCCCCGTCTACTGGCACATGGGCAGAGTGAGGTGTGTACCCGCAGTTGGCAATGCCATGTGATTGTCCTGTACCTGTGTGTGTCTGTGTACTCTGCTGAGGTAGCATCAGTGTGCTGGGGCAGGTGACTGCTGTGAGGTGCTGTACATAATCCTGGTGTAGCCTGTGAGGCACAGTGTGATCCCTGGTCAGTGAGTGTGTGGTACCCCTCATGCCACCCGTGTGCTTCCACTGGCACGTAGTGCATTTGGCCTTCCACAGTGGATAATGTCCCTATGACAAAGGTGCAATTAGTTGCATGCATACCATGGCCTGTTCATAATGAGGATTGTTCTATATGTGTGTCTCTGTGTCTTTGCTCATGTGGATTAATGTATTCTCTCTTTTGCATCCTCACAGGTAGGCGCCATTGCCAAGGGGGAGATCTGGAGGGAAGCCGTCAGTGCCGTGAGGGGTACAGAGGGTCGGAGGCGGAGCCTGTCTCAGGTGAGGAAACGCTGGCAGGACATCCGGTGCTGGACGAGGAGGATTGCACGGCTCCTGCTGGGGGACTCACCTGAGAGCCGTAAGAACCGTGGCCGCCGTCGTCTGACCCACATCCAGAAGCGTGTGCTGGCGGTGGTCTTCCCCGATATGGACAGGCGCCTACAGGAGAGGCAGCAGCAGGAAGGGGGTAGGTACATGTGTGTCAGTTGTGTGTCCCCAGCCAATGTAAGTGTGCAGTTGCATGGATACACTGCCAGGGTTTGATTGTGCAGTGCGTCAACTTCTCCACAAAGTAGCACAGTGCTGTTCTCACTCCCTCCCTTCCCCTCCTTGCAATGTGTTCCCTGGTCTGTCGCCACTCTTGCACAAGGTTATTTATGCAGGCAGTTCATGCAGGTGCCCTATGCTATCAGCATCATGTGTGGGGGTGATGTGCCACAGGTATGGGGACCTTGCGTGTGCCATGGCCAATTTCAGTCATTGTGGTGTCCATGTCACTTGGCACTGATTGTGAATCACGACATAGGGGTGTGTCTCCAAAATGTACAGCCTTCCAGCATGCATGTCCAATTGTGTGCCCTCTGACATGATGTGCCTGAGTGGGAGGCCTGCTAAGTGCAGGGACGGTTGCTTAATTTGCAGTCATGTCCATCCTGGACCATGGAGGAGTGTGGGCACTACTGTGCCCTGGGGCACCTCTTCCTAGGTATCATGTGCGTCATCCAACAATATGGCCATTCACTGTGTCTTTGCCATGGGTTGCGTAGGGTGGCATTGTACCCTGGGCTCAACTGTTAGGACCTACAGGTTGCTACATGTGTCCACTGTACAGGGGGACCCATTTTGCTTGTGCATACTCACAGTGGGCATTACCTGTGTGTGTTGTTGAGACAATCTGATGATGTTTGCCTGTCAATGATGTGTGGACATGGCCACCAGGGGCTGTGTGTTTACAGTCATGAATTAGTGGAGGCCATGTGTTTCCATCCCAGAGTAAGAGGTGTACATACTTTCTCCGTCTCAATGAGATTGTCTCAGGTGTGGGTGGTTTGTGCGTACAAGGCCTACATGTCAGAAGCTTCATCCTCCTTGCTGGGTTTAGCCTGTGTGTGATGTTTGACTGGACATACGCTCAAGGTGCAGTGACCCTGTCATGTGTGGCCTGGTTTCATGTATTGCCTTTGCAGCATGCGGCAAGAGTAAATGGATATGATTCATGCTCATCCCTTTTTGACGACGCAGTGTGGTGCAGGTGCTGTGCACATTTGTCCCCAGAGGCTGACTCCTCTCTAAAATTTCAGGTGCAGTGATTTGCTGTTGTGTCATGATCTCCATTGTGTCTCAGTGGCATGGTGGGTAGAAAAACTGTGTGTTCCATGGCCTACATGTGTACATTGTTTTGTAGGTGTTACTCCTGTTGCTTTTCAGGCTATGCAATGTGACCTATGTATATTTGACTCATGTGACATAAGTGTACAGGTGTCTGATTTTCTCCTGTCTCTTCACCTTGCCCACAGCATCGCCGGGGGACACGGAAGGAGACACTAGCACGGACCGGGAGGAGAGATTGAGCACCAGTACCAGCAGTGCTGTCCTGTCTGGCACATGGAGTGGCACGGAGGCCGAAGGGAGTGAGGCGGAGGACCTGTTGACTGCCAACACAGACTATGACGCAGACGGGTCCGAGGCTGAGCTCCCAGAGGTGGCGGAGTCTGCCCCCCCAGCTGATGGCAGCCCTCCACATCCCCCCGCCACCTCAGGTTCCATCACCGGCCTCCCACATGCTCGTGGCCCTTCCCTCCGTGCTCGGTCCCCACATGTCTCCTTCCTGCCAGGCACCGCACCCCCTGCCCCTGTCACCACTGCTGCGGTGAGTGCGGAGTCTGTGGACATCCTGAGGCAGTTGCAGGTTGGTCAGACTGCGATGCTAAATGTCCTCCATGCCCACACCCAGGTGCTGACCCAGATGGAGGCATACATGGAGGGCATGTCGGCTGCGCAGTCTGACCAACGGCAGTTGCTGAGGTCCATAGACTCCACACTGACTGCAGCACTGGATCTCCTGCAGCGCTGCGTAACACCCCCTACCCCTGCCCCATCCACAATTCCCACTCCCGTGCCTGTCCCACGCACATCCAGACGTCAGCGTGCACGCACCCCAACAGACACAGGCACCACACCACCAGGGAAGTCGAAGCGCACACCTCCTGTCACGCACACACAGGGTGAGGAAGGCACACCCACTGGGTCGGGGGGGAAACGTAGAACACGCAGCCACAGTGGGAGTCCGCATTCCACACAACCCACTCCCTCCAAATCCACTCCCCTTAGCTCTCCTGGCCAACAGTCAGTGACAGCATCATCCACTGCGAGTGTGCCCCCCAGCCCCAGGATGACACCACCCCGCAAGCGGTGGAGGCGGGACCCGGCCAGGGGAGTTGAGTCCCCCACCCTGTCCACACCCTCCCCCAGTGGCGCTGCGACCCATCCCTTTGCCCCCCCCCCCTCCTTGGGGCCTGTGGTTGGATTGGGTACGGGGGAGTCGCTGGGGGAACTTGCCGACGTGTGCAGCGCCATTCTGTCCTCCACCTTTGGCGCTGGCACCCCCCCTGTGGCAGATTCATCCCTCCCTGCACCCACAACACCTACCCTTTCCCCTCCTGTCCCTGCGGTGCCTGTTTCCACCCTCCCCCCTGATGCCCCCTCTTCTGTGGATGAAATGGACTTGTGAACTGTGCAGGCAAGCTAGGGGACACACGTCCCGATGTGTACCCCCCCCCCGGACATTGCTGCTGGGCTGGCCCATGGCCCTTGTACATAGTGGACATTTTCTCTGATATATTTTCCTGCTGAATAAAGCCTTTTCTTTTTGTTTTGCACACTGATGCTTTCCTGGACTTGCTGTTGGTGCTGGTGCTCCCTGCGTTGGGGTGGTGATAATGTGTTAGGGGTCTGTGAAATGTTGGAGTGTGCTGCTCATGGGGTGTACCCTGCCATCTGCGTGCCATCACAAAGGTCTCTGCAAATGGTATTTGGTCATGTTTGCTCTCACTGTATGGTGACATTGTCCCAAGGTGTGTTCCGTCCTCTGTGGCCCAGGCCATTTTTCCTGCAGGGTGTCTCCCAAATGCTGTGCTGTGCTGTGTCTACATTTCCTGGATGTGTGAGGGTTGCCTTTCAATATAGCCATGCTGGCTCAGCGATGGCTCCGCCTGCATCTGGGGTATCACCCTTGTAGGTCACTGAACTTGTTGATGGGGTATATTGTCCGATGTCTGGGCACTGCTGGGAGTGATAGGTACACACCCCTCCTGTGTCTGGGCACTGCTGGGAGTGATAGGCACACACCCCTCCTGTGTCTGGGCACTGCTGGGAGGACCCTGCACCCACCCCTCCTGTGTCTGGGCACTGCTGGGGGTGTTTTGCACACCCCATTCTTATAGCAGGTTCGGTGCGTACATGCACGGGTGGGGGTTTGGTGCGTACATACACGGGTGGGGGTTCGGTCCGTACATACACGGGTGGGGGTTCGGGGCGTACATACTCTGCTGGGGTGGGGGTTCGGTGCGTACATACACGGGTGGTGGTTCGGTGCGTACATACACGGCTGGGGTGGGGGTTTGGTGCGTACATACACGGCTGGTGTGGTGGTTTGGTGCGTACATACACGGGTGGGGGTTCGGTCCGTACATACACGGGTGGGGGTTCGGGGCGTACATACTCTGCTGGGGTGGGGGTTCGGTGCGTACATACACGGGTGGTGGTTCGGTGCGTACATACACGGCTGGGGTGGGGGTTTGGTGCGTACATACACGGCTGGTGTGGTGGTTTGGTGCGTACATACACGGGTGGGCGTTTGGTGCGTACATACACGGGTGGTGGTTTGGTGCGTACATACACGGCTGGGGTGGTGGTTTGGTGCGTACATACACGGGTGGGGGTTTGGTGCGTACATACACGGCTGGGGTGGGGGTTCGGTCCGTACATACACGGGTGGGGGTTCGGGGCGTACATACTCTGCTGGGGTGGGGGTTCGGTCCGTACATACACGGGTGGTGGTTCGGTGCGTACATACACGGCTGGGGTGGGTGTTAGGTGCGTACATACACGGGTGGGGGTTTGGTGCGTACATACACGGCTGGTGGTTCGGTGCGTACATACACGGCTGGGGGGGGGTTCGGTGCGTACATACACGGGTGGTGGTTCGGTGCGTACATACACGGCTGGGGTGGGGGTTTGGTGCGTACATACACGGCTGGTGTGGTGGTTTGGTGCGTACATACACGGGTGGGGGTTTGGTGCGTACATACACGGCTGGGGGTTCGGGGCGTACATACCAGGGTGGGGTGGGGGTTCGGGGCGTACATGCACGGGTGGCGCTTGGGTGCGTACATACACGGGTGGGGGTTCGGGGCGTACATACCAGGGTGGGGTGGGGGTTCGGGGCGTACATACACGGGTGGCGCTTGGGTGCGTACATACACGGGTGGCGGTTCGGGGCGTACATACACGGGTGGGGGTTCGGGGCGTACATACACGAGTGGGGGTTCGGGGCGTACATGCACGGGTGGGGGTACGGGCCGTACTTCCACGGGTGGGGGTACGGTCCGTACATACCCCTGCCCACGCTCTGCGTGCCTGGGTACGGGCCGTACCCATGCCTTTGGTGTGTGGGTACGGTGCGTCCCACCATTGTTGCGGGCCGTGGGGTCCGCACCGTACACAGGCCTTGGGGGCGTGGCTACGGGTCGTACCACGCGTACCCCTACATGACCCCAGCAATGCTGGTACGAGCTGTACCAAGGCCTTTCTGACGTGGGTACGGGCCGTACCGCTATTGTTGGAGTGACGTAGGGGGACGCGTGGTACGTTCCGTACCCACGCTCTTGCGGCCTGGGTAGGGTACGTACCGGTTCGCGTGACCATCCACTTCCGTTGTGGCGGACGCTTGCGTTGCTGGCCTTGCCCCCACCCCCTGGAAGTGACCAGGCCCTGATGGTCAGGTATGTCCAGGCCATGTGTGATTTGGTACCATGTGTTGGTGTTGTGTGTCCTGCCCCTGCCCCCCCCTTTGCCCCTGGTTGTTGTGCTGACCTTCTGCGGCGTCTGCGTCGGTTCCTGTACGCCAGGTGGACTGCTAGGAGGGCAGGGATGGCACGTAGGTTCGGGTCCATGTCTGTTCGTCGCGTCCAGCTGCTCCTTGCGTGTGTCGTCCTGATTTCCCGGCAGTTTTTGGCAGCCGGTAAATATTTTCCGTGCGGGATGACGTCGGTTCGAATCGTACTTCCTGGTTCGTGAAACGTAGGCTGGATGCGTACCGACGTCACGTCGGCTCCTTTCAGGATCGGAATTGTGTTTAGTTTCTGTTCGGTCGGTGTTTTGTTCGAATCGTACGGAAATGGTGTTTCCGTATGAATCGTACTTGCATTTTCGGATGGATTTCGCACCGGGTACGAGTCGGACGGAGAAAAGGCTCCGTCCGACGGTTCGTACCCGGTTTTTACCGGATCGGAATTGGCACCTAAGTATTATTAGGTATTGACATTTGTACTTGAATCATAGGTACTTCCAGTACACATTTCTTTCAGTACACACATTTCCAGACAGGCCTGCTCTCTCCTTGAGCACGGGGAATTAAAACACCATATACGACACAGTGACAACATTTGGAAGCAAGAAAGAAAGACGTTTCAAAAAAAAAAAATCCGGAATGTATTTGACTTGCATTGATTTGGAGGCAATTTTAGGGAGGAGACAGCAAATATAATGTGGTTTGACATGGGTAAAAATGAAAGTGCATGCAAATATTCTTCAAGCGCAGAAACACTTTGGCAATGGGGCCTACATGCATAGGGATGCTATCTAGCACTGTAAGTGGGATAAAGTTTGTGAGGGCACTCAAAAAAAGGCATGGGCAAAGAAGTGTAACTAGGAATATTTTATTAGAGGTGCCGCCTTAGTAATACGAAACACCCTGTGTACATGATTAGAATACCTTCATCAGCTTCATCCCAATTATTTTCAGGGAGATAAATGCAAGTACTCCTGAGGCCGTGCTTACATTCCTTCCCTCCAAAAAAAGTAACAGTGGGGAGCCATGGGCAATGGCAAGGGAGCCGCGGTTTGAAAAAGTTTGGGAACCACTATTAATACCCAGTGATAACTGCCAAAGGGTAATATATGTACAATATATATATATCTATAATGTCAGTGAAAAAGAAGGTTAATCTAAAGTTATAGTTGGATATTATTAAAAAGAAATATTTTTCTTTGTAAAAATAAAACCTTAGCAATTTACAGAAAAGCAAAGGTTAAATCATATTATAGTTATATAGATATGTCAGTGAGAACAGTAAATATTTCAACATACAAAAAATAGAAATTCAGCAGATATAGTTAACATAGCTGACTATAACTTGCGCCACCGCCATGCACTGCTTATGACCCACATATTACATCACTCATGACGTTCTGTGGCTTAATTGACATCACTCATGACATCTCAGATGACATAATTGGTGACATCACTCATGACTTCTCAATTGGCTTAATTGATAACATCGCTGATGACATTATATAAACTTCGTATCATCCAACGTAGATTGGTAAATTGAAAGTAAGGCAAGGTCGTTACATGGGTAGCATGCGTGTGTATCATAGTTACTACTATGTCTATTGCCACATTTCAAAGTTACCATTAGTAGCACACTTGGAACTGCATCAAATTGCCCTGTAGCTCCAGGGGAGGTTTAAAAAAAGAAATGTATGTATAAATATTGCTCTACTTGTCTCTCTTTTTATGGGTGCTGCTTTGTGCAACATACATACAAAGACACAAACTTGTTAGGATTGTTTCTGTACAGTCAGGTTTTTCATTGCTGCATTCAAATAATCCTAAGTAACAGAGGCACCCTTCCACCATGCTGAAAGGGTACCTGTTTTGCTAGTATGAAGCAGTTTGTATGCTTATGTAAACATGGAGTTAGAGTGGGTTATAAAAATAGAAATTAAGTTCTTTATTAAACAGTGTCTGACCGTTCACAGGACTAAGAAGCGGATGAGGACCCCTGACTATAAGTATACAGAAGCAGGGGGAATAGGCAAATAACAACAAAACCTGCCTGCTCTGTTGATTAACAATTGTATAACTCGTAGAAATATTTATATTTCCAAAATCTAATTAGACCTATATTGTTCAGTAGCCCATTCCACTAAATGTATAGTGTTTGAAAAACATTCGTTTATTGTTAGTAATATTAAAATGCACACAATCTTGCTGGGCTTTCACTTCAGGTAAATACATATAAAATAGAACGCATACACCTTAAGTTAAAAATAAATTCTAGTGAAAGTAATGGTTGGAAATGCATTATTATATGTTCTGAATGCTCAGTGGGTTAATGTGGTTGCTGCGGAGGTCTGTGTGTGTAAAAGACAGTCACAGAGCTGAATCCTGGTTGATGCACTGGATAATAGTGACATGTGTATTAGTAGTGGTACGAGGTCCCACCTTGTGACTAAAAACACTATATATATGGAAGACATTATTTAAAAATGGCATTACACACAGTGTAAGTAAGATAGGGTGCTGCGAAATGTAGACCGAGATTTAGGCCCTCATCACAAGTCAAGCAGAGCGAAATTACCTCGTGGAATTCTGCTCCACTTGATTCGAACTGGGTCCGTTTTTCAACAACTGTTTTTTTCCGGGACTGGGAGAACAAAACTCAATTTTACCATCTGATAATTCCGCATGGTAATATTGCATGAGGCTAAGCCTCGTTCCCCTTTTATTTTCTGATATTGGCAATCGGAGAGTGCTCCCCCTGCCAGAAATAAACTTCCCTCTCTTATTTACTCACTCTTCTCTCGATCCATTGACCCTGCGTACATTAACCATCTTCTTAGAGCAGGTGGTAAATGTATGCATTTAACCCCATGGAATTGAGAATTCCATGTGGTATTACTCACCAGGAAAATCTGTTTCATACAGTAATTCCCCATTCAATAGTTTAGTTTGTAATTACAAAGTACTTGGGCAGATTTACCAGATGGTAACACTAACTTTTAGTGCAAATTTACCAGTGCTAAATCCACCTCAGTCCTGTGTAACTTGTAAATAGGGACTAAGGACCTGATAATTACTTTGGCAGTGGGCCGCCACGCCTGCGCCCCACTGCTACACCGCCAAAGCTTTACTGATACCTCCCGTCAGATTAGAAGTTTTCTCCTGGTCTGACGGGTGGTGCTTTGGTGGTCCCAAGTGGTGAGCCTTAGAAAGGCACCACAATGGGAACGAACGCCAATGCAAATTCCTGCACGACGTGGACTTTTAAGTGTGCAGGAACATGTGCCCCCCTGCATGAATCACCATGTTCCTGAGGCACCAGGGGGCCCTATATGGCCCCCTTAGTTTCCTCATGCCGCAGTTTTCATGGTAGTCTCACCGCCATGAAAACTGTGGCGGTGAGCAAACACGTAATATGCTTGGTGGTGCTGCTGTGGCACTGCCAGCATATTGCAGGCCTCAGACCTCAGCATGACCGCCAGGTATAGCAGATCCCAGTCGGTAGCTGCGGTCCTATGGCAGTCCGACCACCCAACTCATAATAGAACGGTCGGACTGCTGGTGCGGCGAAATCCACACCGCCACCATGGCTACGGTGGTCCATCGTACCACCATATTCCTAATCAGACTCTTAAGTGTTTAATATAAAACAAGTGTGTTAAAAATATATCTTTTTAGTAATATGCAATGAGACTGTACCTAGTAAAAACCTTTATCGATTAGAAGGACGCACTCCGACATGGAACTGATAACACCCTTACATTACCTCCCAAAAAAGAATAGATCTTTGCCACCAGAAAGCTGCAAAATACTTCATCAATAAAGTTATATACTGACTCCTAAAAAGCGTTTAGACTCCATGATTAGCCAAGTGCACATATTTGCATTTCTTCCATGGAGCAGGCAGCCCTGAGTGTGTTTTTTCAGTACAAAGCATAAATGGCCTGACGCACATGGAGCTTTGTCCCAGTGTGTGGGGGCTGTTCTGCATTTTCCCTGTAAATGAGTGATAGTAGCCCATCCTCAATACAGTGAGACAACCATCATTGTGGCTATGCAAGTGGGCCACCAGGTCAGAGTTTTAAACCGCCAAAGCAGTTGATGATCTGCTTGAGTAAATATGGCGATTTTGCCAACTCTCAATAGAGCGGGAAAATGGCAGGTTTGGTGATGCAGGCATACTGCAGAAGCTCTAAATTATTTCCTTCGTTTTCACCTTTGTCTCTGTTACTCGAGTCTTGTAACTGCC
Source organism: Triturus cristatus (assembly GCF_964204655.1). Classification (NCBI taxonomy): domain Eukaryota; kingdom Metazoa; phylum Chordata; class Amphibia; order Caudata; family Salamandridae; genus Triturus; species Triturus cristatus. The sequence continues at coordinate 77,417,571 of NC_140586.1, read as the reverse complement.
AGCACCCTGTATACCATCTTAAAGCCAAAACAAATATGATCTGATAAACAGCAAAATCATTCTTTAGAGGCTAGGACAGGCTAGTGGTAGTTTCAGCATATCCAGTTGAGATTAGGGGAAGAGAAACAGGGCTGCAACCCAACCACCTTTTAATGCATAAAATTAAACACTCCTATAGACCTGATTCAGGCAGGAGACTCTCCAATTTTTTTAACCCAAAAATGGCTTTATTTTGGCTGTCTCCCACCTAAAATTGCCCATGCTTCAATAGAGGCTAATGTGGGGAATACTGTCTCCTGATTATTTTCTATTACATTTCCCACTTTCCTCTTCTAAAATGTTGGCATGTATGATAACCTATACAAATTAGCATTTAGCAAAACACAAATTTGTATGTGTGCACTTACCCAGACACATATCAGACTTTGAAAGCATTGAATAGATGTCAACAACTCAGACATTAAACATTGTGTCTTATTGCTCCCATGCCCTTTTTTTAATTCAAATACTTTTTGAGGCTCCAACTCCTCAAGGACTCTTCTAGCCAGACTCCATTCTCACCAATCTGCCCTGCATCATAATGACTATTTGCTCTCTCAAGTTTTGACAGTTTGGCCTCTTTCTTCTTAACCCCTCCCCCCCCCCCCCCCCCTGTGCTAAGCCTTTTTTTGGGCTATTTGGGGGAGTTCACGCTTAGGCCCCTGTAACTATTTGACCACATAAGGTATTCTCGCCAAATTTGCGTCCTTTTCTTCCAACATCATGGGGATTTTAAAGGTACCCAGGTGTTCTGCTTGGGTTTTCGGAACCCGCTCAACAGAGCCTCTCTAACCCAAACCAGAACGTTACCCCCTCCCTAGGGCCTATTTACACCTAAATAACCACATATTTATACCACCTAAGGACAGGGAATTCCTATTACATACATATATACCAAGACCTTACAGCCTCGCGGTCCCAAACGGACCCAGGACTTCCTGCCCAGACGGCAGCCACAGCCTCGCGGTCCCAAACGGACCGAGGACTTCCTGCCCAGACGGCAGCCACAGCCTCGCGGTCCCAAACGGACCCAGGACTTCCTGCCCAGACGGCAGCCACAGCCTCGCGGTCCCAAACGGACCCAGGACTTCCTGCCCAGACGGCAGCCACAGCCTCGCGGTCCCAAACGGACCCAGGACTTCCTGCCCAGACGGCAGCCACAGCCTCGCGGTCCCAAACGGACCCAGGACTTCCTGCCCAGACGGCAGCCTTAGCACGAGTTCATCCTATCATTACCCCGACATACAACAAGGGAATTAACAACAAGGGAATCAGTGTTACTATGTATCAGATCACACAAAGACGGCTAGTTGAGCACAACCTGTTCCCCAGTTCGAGGGGCTCCTTTCTCCCTTATTCAGTTACCACCTACCTGATCAGGATTAACATCTGTTCATGTCAGGTCACAGCTGACTAGAAGAATAGGTTACCCTCTTACACAAGAACACGTAGCACATATTGCTTTACTACAAACTGAATACTTTATTTAGTTATTACATGCACACTCACGGAACATAATACATATCACATAACCTGCAAAGAAAAGTGAAAGATTAAGTTGTACACTCTAATAGTAAGGGGTTGACATCACCTTGGTCGTATGTAGCCTGCACTCAATGGTCATCTAGGTTCCCTTCTCGTCTGCGCCTCGGCTTCGCCTGGAAGTCACACCTCCGCAATCACGGGTTTACTCCCGTCTCCCTCTCCGAGTCACTGGGACCTCTTCCTCATCGGCTACTCTCTTCTCTTTGGAATATCTATTTCTCGGTTTTTCTCCACCTTCAAGTTTGTCATCTGTCTTCCCTGAAATAAGTAGTAGCTTTACTGCTAACGGCCAGGTGCCGCCTATGGACTAAAAGCAAGTGCCAGTATCTGCCTCAAACTTTTACTAATATAGATGTGCATTTCCTCATGGAAAATTCCAGCCCGTAACCTGCCGCCCACCAAATTCTTGTACCTCCCCGTGCCAAGGACACGTTCCCAGCCGGCCGGCCTGATGTAGTGTCTTCGGCATGAAGAAAAATACAATCCTTCGATAAGGGCCGGCCTGAACCGGTTCTCTCCAAGCGAATAACACCTCATAACTAAAACATCACCCTTGACCTAAAAACATCCCAAGCTGCCGGAGCAGAAAGAAAGATGGAGTCTCTCCTGATTGAGGCCTACCAGGCCTGAATTCAGCACGGCTCCATGAAATACCCTCACTACAGGACAGGTTACCCCTAATACTAACGAATCTATTCCCTAGGCTATGTGTGCAAGCCCTGATCTATGGGGAAGAACACAGGATCATGTCGAAGTGCCTAGTAAATAGGCTCTATACACTACTCTAACCCTTAAACTTGAATGGAAAGAGACTGAAGTCATATTGGTCCCTCTTTAACACAAGAAAGGCCGGGAAAATCGAGCAGTACATTTCACCCTTGACTTCAGTCTATTATACATTCATTAAATGGAGCTAACATCTGTGGAAGAATAATATGAAACAAAGCTAACTGATCTATGTCTAGTACCAAGTGTGCAGAATTGAAGTAGTGAAGGAATACACTGAATAAAGCAACAGATAGAAATCAAAACAGCAACAGCAATCAAAATACCACCTAATGTTTGGCGTAGCATGTGTATATCGGGTAACCAATTAAAGAGCCAGTCAAACCAGCCCTGGTCAATGTGTTTTCTAACTTCTTCTGTTAAGTCACGCAACTTGTCGATGTGTGCACGAATGGATTGTGTATGGTCAGACAAGTTAAAACAACAGAGACCTTCAAAGTCGGAGCAATCATGTCCATGTTTAAGCAAAAGATAATCAATGGCTGCTCTATTTTGCAAAATGGCCCTACGTTCACCCTGGGCGTCTCATAGCATGTCAGACAAGATTGTAGAAGTATGATTAATAGATTTCACCATCCAGCAAGCCATTTTCCCAATAGATTTGGCATTATAAACCGCCAAAGCAGGAACACCAATAATTGAAACAGCTAAGCTAAGGTATTCAGACTTGGAATATAAATGCAAAGATGGGTCACAATCCTCCTGTAACATTACAGTATCTCGAAGCACACGAGAGTTGGCATTCGGATGTGATGCGAACATCAGCAAACTGAGTCTCGTAATGGCACAAGGGCCTCCGGAGATGTTTGCAGGGACATATGGCCAGGAAGTATTACCACATGAGAAAAGCCATCCGGCAGGTAGTAACATCGTGCGATAGTGACTGGGGGTAACTACCAAACTATTACAAGTCATATTGTTCTGAACTGAAACACATGTGGTCGGTGTCCTTTGAAAGCACAAAGTCCGTTCATGAGCGGTAAATGAAGTGGCGCCTTTTAGTTTTAGGCGCAGACATTCAGAGATCGCACTAGGATTACACGTAAGAAAGAAGCACAAATCACCTTGTGTGATATTATAAGTAAGTATTTGGGACTGGATGGGGGTTTGCTCGTTCGGCAGTTCAACACATAGGGGGCAATATACATGGGTAGCAAAATCACCCAGGAGAATATTGGGACGGGCCTTCGAAACATTAAAAATATGAATTAAAGTTTCCAATGAGGCGGGGACAGCAACCAGACAGGTCGCCAGAATGTCATGTACAGATCTCATCGGTGTCAAACAGAAGTGAGGGGCGTCAGTCACCCTCTTGGCTAGAGCTGTCCAAAAGTTCGATGATGAATCCCACGCAGCGAAGGAACGCAACACTCGGGTTCCCAGTTCATCCCGGGTTGATAGGATCCCTCCTTTCTCGTCGTACCAGTCCGAAAACAGTCCGGCTCCGACACATCCTGCAGCAACAATCCAAAGAATGATCTGAAAGAGAACCAAATACAGGCATTAATCATTCTCGTAGATAACATTTATCAGCCGGGACCGCTTCCCAGCTATCTTTCCCTGGTCTCATAACCAAAATGGTATTGTCCTGACCGGTGGCAATGACCTCTGCTTGTTCAGGAGGATTCTTAGGCGACTGCACCCAAACTCTGGCCCCAGGATTATCCGTGGAGCCAAAACCTTTCTGGCCTCGTACAGTTAGCAACGTTGGAGCAGTGCCTTTCATTAATGCACCACTGAAAACAGGCATTATGAGTAATTGAGCCACTCGGTCAGTGCGATGTATCAGTAAGTCAACCTCACTGCTATTCAGCAGGAGCACCTTAATCTCTCCCTGATAATCACTGTCGATAATTCCTCCAAGCACCTGAATGCCTTTTACAGCCAGCCCCGATCTAGGGGCGATCAATCCGAAATTTCCAGGTGGTATCTGAACACCAACACCTGTCTCTATGATGACTCGATCTCTACTTTTTATAACAATGTCATCCATAGCATGCAAGTCTAAACCTGCCGACCCTGGGGTCGCTCTACATGGAGCCAAAGCTCCGGGAGTAATTTCCCAATACATCACAGTTTCTCTGATTTCATTAGGCATAGCCTCAACATTCGGGGGAAACAAACGCATAAGTGGAGATTCAGCATTTAAAAAAGGACGATTATTCAAAATCAATAGTGCTTGGGGCAAAAAGTCTCGCCAATTTTTATACTTGTCATCTGTTAACTTACGCAGCTGGTCCTTTAGCAGGCCATTCAATCTCTCCACCAGGCCCGAGGCCTGTGGGTAGTAGGGTATATGGAATATCCATTCAATATTATTTTCCGCACAAAATTCCTGTACCAATCTTCCACGAAAATGGGATGCATTATCAGATTGAATTTGGAATGGCACACCATAGTACATCATAATCAATTCTAATGTTTTAATGGTATTCAATTGGGTAGCTTGCTTACAGGGAAGGGCTACCAGCAGGCCACTGTATGTATCAACAATAGTGCAAACATATTGACAATTCCTACTCATGGGAAGTGGACCAATGTAATCAATCTGCCAAATTTGAGCGGGCAGTTTTCCGCGATGTAAATGACCTTTAACAATTTGGGGCACCTTACGCTGTCTGATATGCTGACAAACGGGGCAGTGTAAAATAACATTTTTAATTAGATCTAGGGGAATATAAATTCCTCGATCAGCAGCCCACCTGCTAGTGGCCTTCTCTCCAAAATGTCCTGCCTTCTGGTGTGCCCATTTCGCCAATCCCGCAATATCAGAATCTTGCCTGTCCACCACTGCCTCAGCAATTTTAGACTTCTCATCTGCAATGTTATGAAAAAATTTGTCAAGAGAATCTATCGGGGTGTGAGCATCCACATGGAAGATTGTAACAGTACTCTGTGGGAGCATCTCCCAAATCTCTTGCCATAACTCTTTTCCCCATAATTCTTTGGAGTGTAACTTCCAATTATGGGAATGTCAAGTTGGCAACCAAACAGCCAGTCCATTGGCAGTAGACCAAGAATCGGTGAAAATATGACATGTACCAGGTAACTGTTGTTTCAAAACTTGGTAAACAGCGTAAAGCTCGGCAAATTGGCTGCTTTTACCCTCACCAGTTGTGCTCAACAATTTCTGTGTAATCGGATTATAGGACATCGCCTTCCAGTGCCGTGTCATCCCTATAAACCTCGCTGAACCATCAGTGAACCAAACATGGTTTCTTTCCGCTGCGGACAAATCATCAAAAGGCTTACCCCACTTGACAGGAGACTCCTGTGCTAAAGGTACGGAACATTCACTCTCAGTCTCAGTCGATGGCGCTCGCGCCACCTGCTCATGTAAAGAAGCAACTCCTTTCGGGCCCACACGTGCCCTGTCTTGTATGTACCATTTCCATTTAATCACACTCGCCTCTTGAGCGTGTCCAATTCGGTGAGTTTTCGGCGAACTCAGAACCCACTGCATGATAGGAATTTCCGGACGCAGAACTATATCATGTTCCAAAGTCAATTGCTCGGTATCCACCAGAGCCCAATAACAAGCAAGTAACTGTTTCTCAAAGGGTGTGTAACGCTCACCAGCATCAGGTAACTTTTTGGTCCAAAAACCTAACGGTACTTTACTCCTGCCTTGTTTCTGCCACAAACTCCAATTTGCATAAAGGCCCTGTACAGACACATTCAAATCCACGTCACCATCACGTACAGGCCATAAATCCAGAGCATGTTGAATTGCCTCTTTTGCCAGACTAAACGCATCTTGCTGTGGTTTATCCCATTCAAATGCATTCTTTTTACGCGTGACCCGGTACAAGGGGGCCAATATTTGACTCAAATGAGGAATATGCTGGCGCCAAAAGCCAAACAGACCAATGAAGCTCTGGGCTTCTTTCCTATTTCTAGGAACTGCAAAATCAAGAATCTTCTGTTTAACCTGAGGGATCACTTCACGGTGCCCTTCATGCCAATTAATACCCAAAAATTTTACAGTCTGGGACGGACCTTGCAATTTATCTGGGTTGATTTCCCAACCTTTCTCACGCAGGCACTCAATGACTCTGTCTAATTGGGTCTGAACTTCCTCTTGTGTTTCGCCTTGGATCAAAACATCATCAATATAATGACATATCTGAATTTGGGGATGAACCGGTACCTCAGCCAAATGCTCTGCCACCAGCCGGTGACATATCGTAGGACTATGCACATAGCCCTGGGGAAGACTTCTAAACGTCATCTGACGCCCGTTCCACGTAAAACTGAATTGTTCCTGACACTCTGGGGCAATCGGAATCGAAAAGAAAGCATTAGCAATATCAATGGACGCATACCATGTACCTGGATGCTTTTGGATTCTCTCAATTAGTGTAATAACATCCGGTACTGCAACAGTCAAAGAAGGTGTGTGTCTGTTCAATTCTCGATAATCAACGGTCATGCGCCAAGAGTTATCACTCTTACGCACCGGCCAAACAGGATTATTCCAAGCAGAAGTAACTGGGGTTATGACTCCTGCATCCACCAACTCCTGAATAGTGGTACTAATCTCCTCATGACCACCTGGAATACGATACTGCTTCTGACGAACCACTTTTGTCGCCTGGGGAACTTGTATGGGGGGCATTCTTAAACGACCAACCCGTATAGGTCTGGACGATATATAATGCGTTGTTCCAAATTGGTAACATCCGTCATCTAGATGCAAAGTCATTCCTTTCAAAATATCAATCCCAATTATGAATTCTAGGAGTGGCACTACTAGTACAGAATACTCTTTTCTAGGAATTCTACCTATTCTCATTTCAAGCAAAGTTTGAACTGCAGGGGTTTCTTTTCCACCTAATCCGGTAATAGTAAAAGGCTGACCTGTAAACTTCTTCGATTTTCCATGAATAAGAGTGGCCTCCGCTCCTGTATCTACCAATGCTCGGGTCCTTTGGATATTACGATGTCTCCAATAAATGTCAATATCTACATAGGGTCTATTATCTCTGTGAGCCCATCTTTGTACCGGAGCTTGACCTATTTCCTAATCATTCTTACTGCATTCTGTATACCAGGATAAATCAGGATAAAGACTCTCACGCTTCTTAGGTATCGGTACCTCCTGTTCATATCCATTCCCAGTACGGAACGGATTCGTATCTTCTGCATTGTACTGCGGGTTACGATCGACCAAACTGTGACGATCCTCTCTCCTCCTCAACTCAGGGGATTGATCCCTATCATCTCTACGTCTGCTGTAAACATAGTCAGTTCTCCCCCTTTCTCTTTCCCCCTCTCTCTCCCTGTCTCTCTCTCGACGGGGGGACACATCACGTACAGAACGTCGATCATCACGACGAACAGAGCGCCCACGGCGGTCGTCATCACCGCTACCGTCAGAACCACCACGATCACACTCAGTGGTCCGAACACGCCGGGCACCCTCCTTTCGATCCAAGCCACGTTTGCGAAACAACTCCCACAAACGAGCGGTAGTCTCACCATCAATGTCCTCCCTCCGCACACCATCAGCCAGAAGACCAGAAAAAATATCACGTCTAGTAAGTTTATTTTCACCAGGAGTACGAGTCTCAGGCCGGGACTGACGTTCAGGTTTAAACCACTCACCCAACTCACCGAGTTGGCGCACCGATTCCAAAACCGTAGATAACACGTTACCAGTCTGATTAATCAATAAAGTCATCATGACCTGCTTATAGGCAACAGGGGAAGATCGAATGATACGGTTCCGCACAGAAGATGTCAACAAACCATCAAGCAATCTGTCAGCAGTACCCAGAAAAATTGCCGTTTTCATCACCTCCTCTTTGAGACGTTGAGCAGCATCACGCAAAGTATACCACGGTTTGTCATTCACAGGCCAGTCAGATTCAGTAGGATATTTTTGATTACAACCCTCAGTCGCCAATTGGAGTAAAGAAATCTGACCACCACCATTATAGTTACGAAAATGATCCTGCACAGTAGAATCCAAACTCAAGGAACAGAACTTTAAACAATCGCCAGTATCCAACATAATACCAGCAGCGCCCAGTTCATAAAGGCGCACCATCCATGTGAGCAAGGACTCACCAGCTCGCTGCCGAAATCGCTGCAAAATATCACTAATTTCCTGTTGAGTAAAGTCTTCTAAACAGTCCAAAGAAATACCCTGCGGAGCATTGGGAGACTGCTGCAACTTCCGACGGAAAACTGGATGCGCAGAAACCGCGGGACGAGCATCACAAGGAGCCCGATCAGTACTCGTAGAGGGACAATCAGTGTAAGAGGCATTGATCCCACTCGAAGAACGAGCGTAATCACGGGGTGCACCATCAGAGGTGCGAGAAGCAGACTTACAATCATGGCGGGAGCGAGAAGACTCGCGCTTGGCAGACTCCTCACCCGAGGAACAAGAATCAGTCGAGTTCCAGATATTACCATCCCATTCATCAGGATTCCAATCCAGCCCGGCTGTCGCCACGACCAGACGCACCTTTCGCGTCGAAACCCGACCGCGCCTGTTCTTGTATTTATAACGAGCAATTCGCACAGCCGCCCGTTCGGCAATAGTTTGGTAAGTCTCAAGTTTATCAGCAAGCAACCTATTTTGACACCGCAACAAAGTATGAGAATTCTGAATCTCAACAAAGTGCGCTTCTACATCTTTAAGAGATGTCTGTAACTTCGACAATCTCTCATGTAGAATCCTGTACGCAGACAAAACAATCCAACCTCTGCGCCCCAAAATGGGAATCTCCTCACCCTTCGATACGGGTGCCTTCTGCAAACAAGCAATCACATTAGCCGGCTCTGCCAGCTCCAAAGAAGAATTCCAATTCTCACTCAAACCAGTAGAATCAGCCCACTCACGGGCCAAGGCTTCATAAGGCGTTGAATCCCATCCGGGAATATCAACGGGCAACTTAAAAGTAGATTTAGACCTTCTAGAAAACATCGTGAAAAAGGAAAAAGAAGAAAAGAAGAAGAGAAAGAGAAAAGAGAAGAAAAAAAAAAGAAAGAAAAAAAAAACTACACACACAATTATACAAAAATAAAAGGCAAACAAAACCACGCACGCGCCGAAAGCAAACACAATAGAACACAACGCACACAGGTTTCGTAAACGGTTCGTGACGCCAAATGTTCTGCTTGGGTTTTCGGAACCCGCTCAACAGAGCCTCTCTAACCCAAACCAGAACGTTACCCCCTCCCTAGGGCCTATTTACACCTAAATAACCACATATTTATACCACCTAAGGACAGGGAATTCCTATTACATACATATATACCAAGACCTTACAGCCTCGCGGTCCCAAACGGACCCAGGACTTCCTGCCCAGACGGCAGCCACAGCCTCGCGGTCCCAAACGGACCGAGGACTTCCTGCCCAGACGGCAGCCACAGCCTCGCGGTCCCAAACGGACCGAGGACTTCCTGCCCAGACGGCAGCCACAGCCTCGCGGTCCCAAACGGACCCAGGACTTCCTGCCCAGACGGCAGCCACAGCCTCGCGGTCCCAAACGGACCCAGGACTTCCTGCCCAGACGGCAGCCACAGCCTCGCGGTCCCAAACGGACCCAGGACTTCCTGCCCAGACGGCAGCCACAGCCTCGCGGTCCCAAACGGACCCAGGACTTCCTGCCCAGACGGCAGCCTTAGCACGAGTTCATCCTATCATTACCCCGACATACAACAAGGGAATTAACAACAAGGGAATCAGTGTTACTATGTATCAGATCACACAAAGACGGCTAGTTGAGCACAACCTGTTCCCCAGTTCGAGGGGCTCCTTTCTCCCTTATTCAGTTACCACCTACCTGATCAGGATTAACATCTGTTCATGTCAGGTCACAGCTGACTAGAAGAATAGGTTACCCTCTTACACAAGAACACGTAGCACATATTGCTTTACTACAAACTGAATACTTTATTTAGTTATTACATGCACACTCACGGAACATAATACATATCACATAACCTGCAAAGAAAAGTGAAAGATTAAGTTGTACACTCTAATAGTAAGGGGTTGACATCACCTTGGTCGTATGTAGCCTGCACTCAATGGTCATCTAGGTTCCCTTCTCGTCTGCGCCTCGGCTTCGCCTGGAAGTCACACCTCCGCAATCACGGGTTTACTCCCGTCTCCCTCTCCGAGTCACTGGGACCTCTTCCTCATCGGCTACTCTCTTCTCTTTGGAATATCTATTTCTCGGTTTTTCTCCACCTTCAAGTTTGTCATCTGTCTTCCCTGAAATAAGTAGTAGCTTTACTGCTAACGGCCAGGTGCCGCCTATGGACTAAAAGCAAGTGCCAGTATCTGCCTCAAACTTTTACTAATATAGATGTGCATTTCCTCATGGAAAATTCCAGCCCGTAACCTGCCGCCCACCAAATTCTTGTACCTCCCCGTGCCAAGGACACGTTCCCAGCCGGCCGGCCTGATGTAGTGTCTTCGGCATGAAGAAAAATACAATCCTTCGATAAGGGCCGGCCTGAACCGGTTCTCTCCAAGCGAATAACACCTCATAACTAAAACATCACCCTTGACCTAAAAACATCCCAAGCTGCCGGAGCAGAAAGAAAGATGGAGTCTCTCCTGATTGAGGCCTACCAGGCCTGAATTCAGCACGGCTCCATGAAATACCCTCACTACAGGACAGGTTACCCCTAATACTAACGAATCTATCCCCTAGGCTATGTGTGCAAGCCCTGATCTATGGGGAAGAACACAGGATCATGTCGAAGTGCCTAGTAAATAGGCTCTATACACTACTCTAACCCTTAAACTTGAATGGAAAGAGACTGAAGTCATATTGGTCCCTCTTTAACACAAGAAAGGCCGGGAAAATCGAGCAGTACACCAGGGTTTGTAGATTCCCCTGGAGGGGACCCAGAAATTAGCCAAAATACAGCTACATTTTTGTTTTTTTGGAAAAAAGGGCTGCAGTTGAAAGCATCTGTTTTTTTCCCCTGCAAATGGTATGAACAAAGGGGTTGTGGTGCTGAAATCACCATCTTCCCAGCTTTCAGGGAGAAGCAGACTTTTGTCAGGAAACCAACATTTTTTACACAGTTTTGGCATTTGTTCTGGGGCATAGCCTGTTCTTGCTATTTTTTGTGCTTTCAAACTCTTTCCAGTTAATGGTAGAAATGGGTATGACCGCAGTAATGGATCCTGGAAAGCTATACATTTTAGAAAAGTAGACAACATTTTGAATTCAGCAAGGGGTCATTTGTGTAGATCCTTCAAGATTTCTTTACAGAAAATGACAGTTAAATATAGGAAAAATTGAAAATTAGTTGAAAAAAACAGCCATTTGTTTTCACCAACTGAGCAGCGTCTTGCAATGTTTTTTTATTATTTTTCCGGTTATATAGCAAATATTTTGGGAAAATGTATACAAGGAAAGATCGGTATGAAAGACACCTATGTATTTCTGAAATGGGAACAACATATAGCGTTTAGAAACAGTAGATGATTGCACATTTCCGAAATTGGGAGTACCAATATTAGCATGAGAATTAGGTCATTTTTCAAAATGACTTCTTTTTTACACATTGTCTTTCATTTGGAAGGCAGAAATGCATCGTAAGTCAATAGGTAATAACAATTGCTCTACAATTCTGTGTTACCCTAAGTCTCCCGATAAAAATAGTACCTCACTTGTGTGGGTAGGCCTAGTGCCCACAACAGGAAACGGCTCAAAACGCAACGTGGACACACCACATTTTCACAACGAACAATTTGTTGCAAAGTGCCTAGCTGTATTTTTTTAACCCTAGCTCTGCCGGCATCTAGAGAAACCTAGCAAATCTATACATTTTTGAAAACTAGACACCGAGGGGAATCTAGGATGGGGTGACTTGACTGGCTCTCACTAGGTTCTGTTACCCAGAATCCCTTGTAAACCTAAAGAAAAAAAAAACCATTTTCCTCACATTTCTGTGGTGGAAAGTTCTGGAATCTGCCTGGATCCACAAAATTCCACCCACCCCGTGTTCCCCGAAGCCTTCCGAGAAAAAAGGTACCTCACTTGTGTGGGTAGGCCCAGTGCCCACAACAGGAAATGGCCCAAAATGCTACATGGACATACCACATTTTCACAGTGAAAAATGACCCTTTTTTTGCAAAGTGTAGTTTCGTTATAGGTAATTTTGAAGTCTCCATAGTACGATTTGGGCCATTTCCTGTTGCAGCCACTATGCCTACCCGCACAAGAGAGGTACCGTTTTTATCAGGAGACCTGGGGGAACGCTGGGTGGGAGGAAATTTGTGGATAGAGGCAGATTCCAGAACTTTCCCACACAGAAATTTGAGAAAAAGTGATTTTTTTTTTTAGCAAAGTTTGAGCTTTGTAGGCGATTCTGGGTAGGAGAATGTTGGAGGATCCACTCAAGCCATACCTTGCTGAACTCACCCGGGTGTCTAGTTTCCAGAAATGTGTTGGTTTGGTAGGTTTCCCTAGATGTGGCCGCCGTCCCTTGGCCAAAAACTCATGGGACCCCCTGGCAAAACCAGGTTGGTTTGTGATAGGTAATTATTAATTTTTTTTATTGTTTTTATTCGTCAATAAACACATACATTGCCGGCCCCTGAAGTCCCAGGGGTACCGGCCCAAGCATTGCACCAATCATGACATTGACATTTTTATCGTAATAGGATACTTGAAATGCATTTCAGATGAAACAAACCCACCAACTCTCCCCCCCCCACCTCCCGGATCCCTCCCCCCCCCCCCCCGACCGCACCGTACTGTATCCAACAAACGACAACTTGAATGAGCATAAGCTGGACAGATCCAACCCCAGTCCCTGCGCACGACCCCCTCCCCTGGGGAACTAGATGGACACCTCCTCCCGCTCCTCCGGAACCGGCTCCAGGGGGAGACCCCTATAGTCTGCCCAACGCTTCCATATCTTGTAATGTTTACGGGGGCACCCCCTAGCTGCAAATATGGGGAGCTCCAGGCCCATACTAAAGTCCAAACCCCTCTTCCACACATTCAGCGAGGGAGCCACCGGAGCCTTCCATGCCTGGGCGATATCCCTCTTGGCCAGTGTAAGGCCCAGCAGCAGTAAATGTCTCTTGTATATGTTGCCACCAATATCCTACATAACGTGCAGGAATATCAACTTGGGATCTGCGGGAAGATCCCAACACAGCACCTCGGATAAACAAGCCAACACCCCTCTCCAAAACCGGGACAACGACCCACAGAGCCACACTGTGTGGAAGAAGGAGCCCTCCTCCCGTCCACAGCGGAGACACTCCGGAGAGATAATCAGGCCCGCCCACCACAGCCTCCTCCGGGTAAAATATGCCCTATGCAGGTATTTAAATTGTATGAGTCGTAGTCGGATAGCTATGGCCGCCCCCCGAGGCGAGGCCAGCGCATCTGTCCAGTCCGTCTCGTCACGGGGCCCAACATCGTCCTCCTATTTCCCTTTGAGCTGCTGGAGCGAAGGGGCGCTGTGGATAACGAGCGTTCGATATATCTTGGAGATTTTCTTCTCTCGGAGGTCACCCATAAAGAGCTTCGCCTCCACTGGGCTAAAGTCAGCTATGGAGTCTAAGCCCGCCAGGCTGGGGGAGAGTGCGTGACGAAACTGTAGGTACCTGTAGAACTGCGTCCGCGGCATGCTGAATTCTTGTTGAAGATCCTGGAAGGACTTCAGAGCGCACCCCCGCACCACATCGCCTATGGTGGAGATGCCTATCCGATCCCACCCCTCAAACTCTGACAGGACCGCCATCTGTGGTAGCCGCCCATTGTGCCACAGAGGGGTCTCCCGCGTGATCACGTTCCACCACCCAATGCGCGTCAGCGCCTGACGCCAAATCTGAAAGACTACCTGCGTCACCGGTGGCAAACGCGCCCGATGCACGGCGGAATAAAGGAGAGTATGAAGTGTGTGTGGGGCCATGAGCCGCCGCTCCACAGCGTATGCCGGGTCCCCCCCTTCCCCATACCACCACAGAACGAGCAGGTGGGAGGCATGATAATATGAGAGCAGATCCGACGTTGCCAGACCCCCGTCATATGTTGAGAGGAAGCACGTCCGCAGGGCCACTCGCGCCACCCCACCCTCCCACAGGAACTGACCCAGGGTCGAGTTCACCCGACGGAACCAGTTCGGTGGAATCACATACGGATGATTCTGCAGCTGGTACAGAAGGCGAGGAAGAGCCACCATCTTGAAAATCGCAGACCGGCCAAGGGAGTGAGCGGCATGCGAGTCCACAATTTAATGTCGCGACAAACACGCTCCCACACGGGCACCACGTTTCGCCCCCAAGAAACCGCTGGAGTAGGTGATAAGAACACCCCTAAGTACTGAAGCCCCCCCTCCGCCATCCGCACCGAGGACGCCCACCCCTGCAGCTGAGTCGGACCCAATACCCACAAGGTGGACTTCCGGGGGTTCATGAAGAGACCCGACGTCTCACCAAATATCTGCATGATACGGAGCAGCCGGGGCCCCGTGCGGTCGAGGTCCGTCAGGAAAAAGAAGACATCGTCCGCATAGAGGGCTATACGATCGGCCAGGCCAGTTTCCCACTCAAATCCGGAGATCTGCGCGTCCATCCGCACCCACACCACCAATGGTTCCATGGCCAGGGCAAACAGATACGGGGACAGGGGGCACCCCAGGCGCGTTCCACGCCGTACGGGGAACGGCAATGAGGACACCCCCGCCACCCTGACCGAAGCCGTAATCTCCGTATAAAGAAGCCGCACATAGGACAGGAACCGCGGCCCGAAGTTCAAGCGTTGCAGCAGCAGGAACATATAGCGCCAGCTAAGGGAATCAAATGCCCTATCCATATCCGCCAACAACAGGGCTGCTGGGACCCCCAACCGCTGCACTTCAGCGATCGCCACATGGGCCCACTGGATATTATGTCGCGTGGCACGGGAGGGCATGAACCCCGCCTGATCCGGATGGACCAACGAGGCAATGTATGGCAGGAGACGATTGGCCAAGGCTTTCGCAAGAATTTTGGCCTCCACATTGAGGAGGGAGATTGGACGATACGAGGCGTGCTCCTCCGGGGGCCTGCCCGGCTTGTGGAACACTTCAATCTCAGCATGCCTCCAGTCCCGGGGTAACAATCCACACTCTCGGGCCTCCTCCACCACCGCCGTATAGTGCGGACCTAGTTGTAGGAAATACTTCTTAAAAAACTCACTCAGGAACCCATTCGGGCCCGGGGCCTTGCCCGGGTTCAGGCCACCCAGCGCCTCCCCTAATTCTTCCACCGTTAGCGGAAGATCCAATGCCGTCCTTGCCATCTCTGATAGCGCCGTGACAGGGTGATCACTCAGGAATCGCTCCACGGCCGCTTCCGTGAGGCTTTCGCAGGGACTATATAGACCTGCATAGTATGTAGCGAAGCTATTGGCTAGCGCACCCGGGTCCACTATGGGCGTGCCCCCGGGGTCCACTATCCCAGGGAGGTCCTGAGTATGATATATCCCCTGACACAGCCTGTGCAGCATTGCACCCGACTTGTCCCCCCACTGGTACACTCGACTCCTAGTGGCTAGCCACACCTGACGTGCCTCGCCGAGCAGCAGGGAGCCATATGTCTGCTGTGCATAAAGTAGCTGCCGACAATACGCCTCACTCCCATCCCCCCGGCCCCTACGCTCCAACTCCAGAACCTCAGCCTCCGCCCGAACTAGCCCCGCTCGGCGCTCACGGCGGGCCGCCACACAGAAGGAGATATCCGCTCCGCGGAGTGTCGGCTTCAGCGCCTCCCACAACATGTCCGCCCCGGGCACGGATCCCGCGTTCCGTGACAGATATTGATCTACCGCCACAGTCATATGCACCCTATAGTCGTTTTGTTTCAGGTGCCACACCGAGAGCCGCCAGCGAAACGATCCCCCCATGCCCCCCATCCGTAAGACCGCAGACACCGGGGAGTGGTCCGAAAGCCCTCGCGAAAGGATCTCCGCTGCTGCCAACCGGGACTCCGCGACCCCCGATAGGAAAATGTAGTCTAGTCAGGAGAAAGAGCCGTGCACCGCCGACAAATACGTGTGCGCACGAGTAGTACCATGGCACCGCCTCCAGGCATCCACCCACGCCAGGCCACCCACCAGTGCGTTAAGTTTCGTCCGTCCACCCTCCCCTCTCCCCCGGCCCCCTGACTGTCGGTCCCTAGAAAGGTCCATCACATCATTCCAGTCCCCTCCTATGATCCCCGGGACCTCCGGGATGTCCGCCCAGTGCGCCATGAGCTGTTCCGCGAATGTCCAGGGGGGGGCGTACACACTACCGAACACCACCTGCTCCAACCCAATCCGCCCCAGAACAAAGACGTACCTCCCATATGTGTCTGCCCAAGTCCGATAATGCGCAAAAGAGACCCGCTTGTGTAACAATATACCCACACCCCTGGAACCCTGAACAAACCCCGCATGAAACACTTGTGTGTATCCGTAGCGTTGAAGGCAGAGCATCCTCGTCCCCAACAGGTGTGTCTCCTGTAGGAGCAACACATCCGCCGAGGCCCTCTTCGCGTACTGCAGGATCGCACCCCTCTTGATCTTATCTAGGGCACCCTGAACATTCCAGCTCAACACTTTGATTGAGGCTAATCGCCCACTAGACCCCCGGGAATCTGCCGCCATAGGAAACATAACCAGGACATAATAATCACCCAGGGACTCCGGCTTCCGCCCCCGCCCAAGCCCAGCTCTGTACTAATGTGCGGTCAACCCCTAATCTAAAACCCCAACTACCCAACAGACACCCCAACCCCACCCCCCCACCCCATACCTCACAAACATGGAAGTACCTGTTGCGGTGAGAAGCTTCCCCAGGCCCAAACCGTGAACCTCAGGAGTTCCCAACCAATGGATCCCCAACGTGCTCTCCACAACCAAACCCCAAGGGCCCCACCCGCAACTTGCTACGGTGGTGGCCGCCCTTCACATCAGTCCCCCGGGCCAAGGCAACCCCTTGCACCAAGGAGGATGAAGCAGCAAACGGCAAGTCCATGACGCGGAGACAAATAAGACCTGCTCCCAAGGAGCTCGCTGGCCCTCAGGATCCAGCCGGCAGACAGCCTGCCTCCGGGCCAGCCCCACGCCGGGCCCCCCCGGACTTATTACGACGGCGGGATCTGGAACGCCACTGTCTCTTAGAAGTATTACCCGCCGCCTCAGTCTGGGATGAGTCTGATTCTCTACCGGGGGTGTATGAGAACGCAGCTTTACTGTCTCATCTGTCCATTTAAATACGTCCTCCGGCGATTCGAAGAACAGTGTTCGAGACTTATACACGACCCTCAGGCGCGCTGGATAGAGAAGAGCGTATGATAAATGAAGCTCTCGCAACCTGGCCTTGGCCGCTAGGAAAGACTGACGCTGCTGCTGGACCATACGTGTATAGTCCGGGAATATGAGTATACAGGAATTTTCGAACTGCAGAAGTTCCTTCTCCCTGGCCTGGCGGAGGATGACATCCCTGTCGTGATAGTTCAGGAGTTTGGCGATGATTGGCCGAGGACGGGCCCCCACCGGCGGCTTCTGGACGAGAGCCCGATGCGCCCGTGCCACCACGAAGCAGCGGGACAGCGATTCAGGCGGGAGCCAGCCCTCCAGCCACTGGGAGAGGAAGCGCTCCATGTTGTTCCCCTCGCAGCCCTCCGGAAACCCCACAAAGCGCAAGTTGCTCCTGCGGGCCCGCCCTTCTGCGTCCTCGACCCTGCCCGCCTGGTCCCGCTGGGTCGACTCCAGGGCCGCAACCTGCTTCCTCAGCGTCGCAACCTTGTCCTCCACACTCGACACCCTGGTTTCAGTCTCTGTAATGCGGGCCACCGCGTTTCGCAGATCCTGGCGCAGCAGCATCACGTCCGAACCAACTGCCCCAATTTTGGCATCCAGCATGTCTCGGGATTGCGTTATGGCTGCTAGGAGGGCTGTATTGTCTGGCACCACCACCGAGGGGCCCCCCGCGACCGTCCCCACCAGGCCCGGGCCTGTGTATTTATCAATTGGCCCCTGCTTCGCCCCACCTCCACCAGTTTTGTCCTTGGTCATTGTCGCAGCCCTGTACTCCAAGACCACGGCCGTGCAAGATCCAGCGGGCCCGACAGTAGATCTTCTCCCCCACTTGCGTAGCTATCTCCAGGATAATGCCCCTGTTACCAGTCCTCCGTCCCAGTCGTCAAGGAGGAACCACGGGGGTCGGGGCCCAGCCGATCCACTGGCACCCAGCCCGCGTCGGACCAGGCCCGATCTCTGCCAAGATGAGCCAGGCGCTGCCTCTCCAATACGGTCCCGGGGCAGACGCGACGTCCACCACAACCCAGCCGGCCAAATCAGTCATGTCCCGTCGTCTCCGGGGTCCAGCAGGCTGCAGCCCTCACCAACCGGGCCGGACGGCCGTCTGGCAGCCTCCGTCGCTCCCCACCAGACACCTCACCCCCTGCGACCCGAATCGGCCGCCGAACCCCCCAAATCTCTGGCACATCTGGGGGGGCGGGGGACCGAGCACAGCACACTGGGGACCGGGGTGCCACACCAACTCAGGGCCGGGACACTCACCACTCCTCGCTGTCACGTGGGCCCCTCCGGGCCGGGACACCCTAGGATGCCTCCGCCGGACCCCTCCACTCTGGGCCAAGTCGTCGTCCCCAAGGCGCCGCTCCACCTCCAGCCTCACAGCGTTGCCGTCCGGTCGCCGCCTGCACAGGGTCGCCTCGCCGCAGCAGCCTCTCTCAGGCAGGCCCAGCCCCGCCTCTTCGCTCACGCGAGGCCGCGGCTCCCAGCTCACGCGAGGCCGAAACTGCCGCTCGGCCACCCCGCGGCTCACGGAGGGCCCAGGCCGTCAGGAGCGCTCCAGATGCCGCCGCTACTAGTTACCCGTCACTGCCCACTGGCAGGGCACCTCAGCTCCGGGGGAAGGATATTTAAAACGGATAAATGATGCGGGCGGGCGGGAGCCGGCTTAAGGCGCGTCCGCCATCTTGGCTCACCAAGCCACGCCCTCCGTGATAGGTAATTTTGATGTCGCCTCAATAGGTATTGGGCCCTTCCCTGTCGCGGTTCCTTGACCCACCCACGCGAGTGAGGTACCATTTTTATCGGGAAACCTGGGGGAACGCTGGGTGGGAGGAAATTTGTGGATCCACGCAGATTCCAGAACTTTCCCACACAGAAATTTGAGAGAAAAGTTATTTCTTTCAGCGAAATTTGCGGTTTGCAGGGGATTCTGGGTAGGAGAATGTCGATGGACCCACGCAAGCCATACCTCACTGGACTCCCCCAGGTATCTAGTTTCCAGAAATGTGTGGGTTTGGTAGGTTTCCCTAGATGGCGGCCGAGCCCCGGACCAAAAACCCATGGGACCCCCCTTGCAAAACCAGGTTGGTTTGTGATAGATAATTTTGATGTCACCTCAATATGTTTTGGGCCCTTCCCTGCCGTGGGTAGTTGGCCAACCCATAAAAGTGAGGTACCATTTCTATTAGGATACTTGGAGAAATGGTGGGGGGTTGGAAATTTGTTGTTACTTTCTGCAGCGTGAACATTTGGGCACAATAATGCAAGGAAAATGTGACAGTCACATTTTGAGGTTTGCAGGACATTATGGGTAAGATAACTTGTTGGGATCTACAAGAGAGACATCGCCATGTACTCCCATGGGTGTTTAGTTTACGACAATATCTACAGTTGATAGGTTTTTCTTTGATGAAATGTACACCTTGGCAGAGAGACAAAAAAGACAAAGATTACTTCACAGCCATCTATTCCTCAAGCACACACATATACTGGGTGGATTTGGCACGAGGGCAAGTGATGGTTCAGTATATAACATTTTATTAACAAGAGATTTCACAAATATGAAATGCACTGTCAATAATTGAAAGAACAAAAAACTGAACCAGTGACTTGCAGCTCTGAGCTGTAAAGCCACGTCAAGACCGCAATCGCTTTACAGGCCATTCACACACCTTTCATATGTGATACACACAAGACTATTCACACCACCAGGCTCGAAACCAACACATTGCAACATTCACAAAAAGGGACAAGGTAAACCCTGCTTGAGAAAGACAGAAAAGACAAATATTTCTGCACAGCCACCTATTCCTCAAGCGCACATACATACTGGTTAGATTTGGCACAAGGGTGAGTGATGGTTCAGTATATACAGTTGTATTAACCAGAGATTTCACAAAAATGAAATGCACTGTTGATAATTGAAAGGACAAGAAACTGAACCATTGACTCAGCTCGTGAGCTGTAAAGCCATGACAAGGCACCAATCTCTTTTATGCCATTCATACACCTTTCATACGTGTGACACATACAAAACCATTCACACCTCCAGCCGCGGGCCCAGCATATTAAAACACTTACACCAGCAGACAGCGCCATTCAAGGGCCCATAACTTTCACATGCCCACATTCCTGACACAGCAACCACACCAGCTCACGGATTGCGTGGAGTGGCGTTTGGCTAGCAGTGTGTGTAGTGACCAGCAGCAAGTCACTATTCACACACCGCCAACCAAGCGCCAGTCCAGGTACACCGCCGGCCGAGCGCCAGTCCACGCACACCGCCGGCCAAGCGCCAGTCCAGGCACACCGCCAGCCAAACGCCAGTCCACGCACACTGCCAGTCAAGCGCCAGTCCACACACACCACCAGCCAAGTGCCAGCCTACACACACCCTCATCACATTTAGGATTTTTTATACAAAAAAGAAAACACAAACAAATCGCAAATAGATACAAATCTACTAACACAAAATCTGAAACTAAATACATTGCACAAATGCCAACCTTGAAACTGGACAAAAAATATAAAACAATAGAGACCAGGTAGTTCACTTTACCACTCCTGGATGCTCCCAAAAATTATTTTGCGTGTGGTACATTCTAAAACAAACAGGCACACACAGCGCAGGGTTAGAAGTACACTTAGGGCAGCGCATACGAGTCTCCTTCCATGTACCTCTTTGCCAACAGACTCTACATGTCCTACTGGGTAAGTCTTTTGAGGGTGTGGGAGGAATGTGATCAGGAAAGTGGCGATCTTTCAATCTAGCCACATCCTCCACCAATCCATCTCTAGCAACACTTGCCTGTTCCACTACAACAAAGCTGCCTATTACAGAATCCTGAAACTTAGCAAAAGTCATCTTTGACTCAGGACAAGAATCCTTGAATACAACAAAACCATTAAAGGTTGCCAAGTGGAAAAGATGGATAGCCAACTTCTTATACCAAATGTAAGCCTCACGAAGAGCAGTGTAAGGTTCCAACCTCTGATCTACTCTGTCAACACCACCCACGTGCCTATTATAGTCTAAAATGCACACAGGTTTGCGCGCTTCAGCAACCTGACCCCAAACAGTCACAGGTGAAGTGCTTTCATCATGGATGGTAGTCAGCATGTAGACATCTCTCCTGTCTGAAAACTTCACAGCTAGAAGTTCCTCGCAACGCACTGCACTGTCCCCGCACAAGCTTTTGACAAACTAGTTATTTTGGGAAACCTTTACGGTTAGAGCGAATTGTGCCACAGCAACAGTGTCCACTTTGACCAATGCCCTGAACAACCGCACACCAATCTAGAAGTTATCTACATATAAATGGTGACCTGTGTCAAAAAGTCCTCTACCAAGTTCCCACACAATTTTCTCAGTCACTCCAAAAGTGGACGGATAACAAGGGGGGGTTAATCCTGGATTCCTTACCGGTGTACACCCTGAAATTAGAGCCATATCTAGTCCTACTGTCACACAGCATATACAGCTTAATTCCATAGCATGCCCTCTTACTAGGAATGTATTGCCTAAAAACCAAGCGGCCCTTGACCAAGACCAAAGACTCATCCACTGCTATTTCTTTCCCTGGAGCATAGATCTCAGAAAACCGATCTACAAAGTGATCAATGTCAAGTCGAATCTTAAAAAGATGGTCACGCTCAGGGTGATCTCATGGCAATGCTAAACCATTATCGACAAAATGCAGTATCCGAAGCAGAAGCAAATACCTATCACGACTCATGACTGCTGGAAATATAGCCGTTGCCATCAAGGGACTAGTAGACCAATATGAAGACATTGATGGCTTCCTTAGCAAGCCTATCAAAAAAGTTAAACCCAAGTACTTCATCACTTCCAGATTTGTGGGAGTCCACCGGGTAGCTCTAGAGTGGGGCTTAAGGCTGGTACTGTTGTCCCTCAAAAACTGTTCAGCCTACAAATTAGTCTGCTCAACAAAAATTTTCTGTATTCACTCTACACCCTGGAACACCAATAAACTTCGGCAATGACGGCTGTACCATTCCTGGGGCAACCCAGAGGTAATCACTTACAACTGGAAGCTTTGCAGCCCCAGGCTACCGCCCAGATGCCTCTTGCTGCACTATCGGCACATCAATGTCCTTCTCTAAACCAGGCACTTCAGCCGCACTAAGAGTAGCTTCATCCGCACTGAGAGTAGCTTCATCATCCGATGATTCCACGTGGAGAGAAAACTCACTGCCTGAATCTTCCCCTCCCACCTCTTCCTCAGAGGCAAGTCTCTGAACCATGGTTAGAGGAAGACTCAAAAAGCATACCAACAACCTGCTGAGCAGTAATCCTGCGGCTAACCATTATCCTTACTATGAAAGAAGACTGCAGAAACAAGTCAACAACAACCAACACTGTGCAAAATAAGTAAGTAAAAAAATGTGTGCCTTTATCACAACGATCTATATAATCAAAAACGATACGATTCACTTGCAAGAGACAGCTACACTCACCAGCACCTACTCTGCAGAGAGACAGCAAAAACCAACGATATCCCACTAGAAAGAAAAAAACAAAACCAATTACTCACAAGACAACAAAATACACTTCGAGCACAAATGCAAAACGTTTTTGACACTCAAAAAACAGAACCCAAACATACTGCTATTATTACACCATTTGCAAAAAACACATTCATGCAGAGAAATTAAACTCCTTCACATTGTACAAAAAAAGTCTCTTACCAAACACATGCAACTACACAAACAGCAGGACCACCAATAACGAAACCGCAACCTGGAACAGTCTAAAGAGCAAAAGCCTTGAACTAGATCAAAAAGGTAAAAATAAAGCATTACAATTGCAATCCACAAGAAATAAAACAATAAACAATAAAACATGCTATGTCACTACCCAAAGGGTCAATCTGTCAGATGGGCCTTCAAATATGGCTGAGAAAAATGGGGGGTGATCTTGCCCAAGGTATCGGTTGAGGTTGTCTGCCAGGCCAGGCCGATCTGTCCCCCAGGTGGGGCAGAAAACAGCAGACAGAAATGTGCCCCTCTTGCAGAAGAAATAAATCCCTGGTGCCTAGTAGGGTTTTCTGCCTCCTCCTCCCTCCCGCCTAGGGCAGAAAGGCCAAAATAATGGGCCGATCTGCCCCCGGGCAGAATACACATATAAAAGAAATCTGCCCCCCTGTAAGCGGCCCTTGCCCTAGGGTTCGCTTCCATTTTAATTTTAAAGAAGTCCCTGGTGTCTAGTGAGGTTTTCTGCCTCGCCTGGGGACAGAAAGGCCCAAAAAAGAGTTGATCTGCCCCCAGGGGGGGCAGAATACACATTAATTTTAAAAAAAATGTCCCCTGGAAGCGACCCTTGCCTAAGGGTTTGATTCCATTTTAATTTTTAAAACCTCCCTGGCTCTAGTGAGCACACGCCCACCGTGGCTCATGACGCAACCGCTCTGTCATGAGCACCAAAGGGGATAAGATGAAGAAGGTTCATGAATGTATGGCACAGCTTGTTGTTTACTCCTATCCCAGGCAGCTTGATTAGAAGCCTTCACATTTTCTGTCACTCATTTCACAGCTCTTCCAATAATTAAGGACAACGAGGAGGTTTATTAATTGGTTACCTCCTGACAGTTACGCTCCCCGGAATATGCCTGTCGAGTCAATACTTCACAATCTTTTTCTGAGGTCATTACACCTGCTTGTAGCTCCATCCATAACACCTATTTTTAGATGCCACTGTACCTAGTGGGTGAAAGAAACGGGTCTTCAAGCCCTTTCTATAGAATTCAAAATTGGACCCCTGGCCAGAAGGTTTAGAGGTTCATTTGTCTTTTACCAGTAGTCACTTAGAGTGGTGAGAACTTCTGGCTCACAAACGTTATAAACATCTTGAAGAGCACCAGTCTCTAGATGCTAGCCATATGAGTTTAAGATCTGGTTTAGGCACCAAGTTAGCCCCAGTGGCTGTTTTGAATGACGTCAGACAAGATTACAATGTCCGCGTTTCTACCTGCCTCTTCCTGCTATTGCAGTTGTCTCGTCCTGTTACCTCCAAAGAAAAACCTTCTTGCTATCTGTGCCACTTGAAAGTGTGTGCTGTTAACTTTACCTCCATTTCTAGATTGAATCATGCCAATTTTTGCTACATTAGCCTTCCAAGGTTTGCTGTTTACAAGCTTAAAGGACTTTAGAATATGGCTTTGTGTCTTGCCATGAATTTCAGGAATTTTGATAGCTTTGCTATAAGTTTTGCTTTTTGCTAGTTTTGAGAAGGATTACCCAACACTCTACTTTGCCCACAGAGCCTTATATGAAACAGACCTCATGCTGCATATATACTTGCTTCAGAGTCTAAGTGATCCCTTCATTTTTGCTTTGTGTTATAAGTCCCAGCATTTAAAAAGGTTCAGAAAGGGTGGCCTTATTGGGGGGTTGGGAGAGTGGGGTAATCCTCCTTCTCCTTTGTTGTTGTCTCTATTTGGAATGCATACCATCTTGGCCTACCCAGAATAGAGGACCATTCTGTTTAGGAAGGCTCTTAAAATTCCTATATTTTCTGACTATCTTCATTCCTTTTCGAAAAAAGATCACTTACAATACCAGCCAGATCACTTACATGCCGGCTTCTATTCCAACAGGAAGCAGGATAGGCACCCCAAAGCCAATCCTAGCGCTACAATGCAGCATTGTGATTGGTCTAAGCTCCGTGGTTCGGCGCTCAGATAGGGAATAGGAGCCGGGGCATGTTCTACACCCAGGCTTTAAAACATTCATGCAGATCTAGGATGGTGCTTCCCCACTGCCCCAGCACAGAAAAATAAAATGATAATAATATTGCACTATTATCATTTTAATTTTCCTTTTTCGCCATGGTTAAAGGCAGTAGGGCGACGCTCCTTCACCTTAGCGGACGAGCCGCCCCTGCATAGCACTCAACGTATTTCTTGCATTTATACTTTTTCAGTATATTTAGTGGGTACCCTCAGGCACTAGACACAAGGCTGGATGCAATTTTAGAAAAAATCGAGCAGAATTGATAGCTTGTAGCTCTTGTCCTTTGGTGATGGAACATTGTCACCTGAGGGATAGTTGAGGTGTCTGATGCCTGCCCTAAGGGTAGACGGAGAGTTAACTCCGCTATTAGCCTGAACATATAATTTATTCTTAAACAAGTGCCATGCCACTTCCTCCTTTAGCAAACACCTCTATGATCATTTTCTCTCGTTTGAGGGAAAAACAAGGTTTAATTAATTTTCCATGCACTTTTACACCGTTAAATGCACCAGAGTAACACTGAATAACACAAAAATAAAAAGAGTAGAAGGGTCAAGAGGAGATGAGAAGAGACGAGGTGAGATGAGCAGCCAATTAGACCAAAAACCTCGGAACTCCCCCTGCTACCAGCCACAGCATCTATATCCACCTGCGCCCATATTTGCCTTAAATATTTCCTGGCAGGATTGCTCTTAGCAACAGACAGCTCTAACCCATAAATATCCAGGAACTGCTTCAACTAACTCTTAGCCAACGGTGGGTTAGAATTTAGACAATGTTGCGCGACCAACGGTGGGTTAGAATTTAGACAATGTTGCGCGACCAGGATCCTAGCCATTAAAATAATTAAAAAGCAATACCTTTCACGCCAGAGGGAACTTCCCCCAATATTCCAAAAATAATCGGCTGAGCAGATGGAGAAATAAGACTTCGAATAACCTTAGAGATCTCATCACAAACCTCTTTCCAGTAATGATGCAATGTCCTACGCTAGAAAACAGTATGCAAAGTGTCTGCCCCCTGCTCACCACACCAATAACATTCCAAGCTAGTCCTATAACCTCGATTAAATAGTCAGTTTGGAGTATAGTTGGTATCCTAAAGAATCTTAAAATGAAGGATCTTCAGCCTAGATACATTTACAAATCAGTTATGCAGCTGGATTGATTCCATGACTGTATCAGTGCCCACTTGTAACAATTTACGAGTCCATTTAGAGGATATAGTAGATACATTATCTGGCTGGTCCTTCATTAGTAATTTGTAAAAATGACTAATCCTCCCTCTACTGTGAGCGCTGCACAGTAGTTCAACACACAGTGTACAATTCAGCATCCCTAACTTGATTGTGATTTTTTTTTAAATCTGTGATCAGAACTGCAAACTGGGTAACTAAATCAGAGAAATATAGAATCTGGGTCCCCCGAACAGCTGGCCTACTGGTTGTAGGTGTGACCCAGACTAGTCTATTGAGTGCAAACAGCAAAAAAAAGAGGGAATATTTGAAACAAACCATTAGAACATATCGAGTAAAAGGGGTGATTGAAAATGTAACGTTTAAACTTTACCAAACCTGATAGAACACCAGAAGGGTCTTTAAGCGAGTGCACTGGAAGTATGATGGGTCATGAAACTGCACCCTTGGACCACATTCAAAATGTAGGGACTTTAAGTGCAAATACTCATGAAAAATAATCAATTCAAACGTATGCTCCGAAAAAGCTGACTAGAAATAATACTTTAACTTTGGGAGCGAGCACCCACCTTTATCTTTCGAGAGTTGTAAGATCCAAATTGCGCAACAGGGATGCTTATATTGCCAGATGACCTGTGCCCAAAACCTTTCAACCCGAGAGAGGAAAGCAACTGTTACGTATAAAGGAATAGCACTTAAGTAAGTTTAAAGATTTAGGAAGGATCACGATTTTGATCGAATTGCAGCACCCCAGAAGTAGTAGTAATCAATCAATCAAAAAAAAATAGATAAAATATAGGTACAATACAAAACATCAATTACAGAGACAGTCAATTCATTTCATAGGATTATAAAATTCTTTGAATAGTCCCATGTAATCAGATGACTATTTTCCTTTTTGTATAATTCCGTTCGCTCCTACCTCTTGTAAAAGGGTGCGTCACTCTATTTAAAACGCATATAAAAAATATCTAAAAAAGGTAAGACATCTAGAATTCATTGTTCCTATGTTATGCAATCAACCATGAATATGTAGAATAAAACGACAAAAATTAGAACCATTAGAACCTGGTTAATCAGTCTAAAAATCAATTAATTAATTAGTATTATTAAAAAAACATCGTAGACTGAGCAGGAAGAGAGGTACATCTAAACTGAAGGCGACTCAATCGTTAGCAATTTCCTTCTCTTGGTCCACATTGCTAGCAGGAATTTTACAACAGCGAATACATTTGGTCTATTCACATCAGTTTTGAGTATCCTATATGCCGGCAAACAACCTACAAACCCCAGGTTCCTACACAGTGGGACAAGCCAATATCTCCGGATATTGCGATAAGCCGGGCAGAAGAATAGCACGTGCAAGTCATTCTCTAGATTGCAGGAGCAGCCAGGGCATTTTAGAATGGAGTTGGTTGACCAACCACATGTGAATGCCCTTAGTGGTAATGTACTGTATCTCCATTGCAAGAACAGTTTCCTGGCAAGCACGGGAAATATATCGTCCAGGAAAGGTTCTTGAAAATAAACACACTTGCTAGAGAGAAAAACATCTATTAGGGAACCCGCCTCTACTTTGACTATGGTCTGCTCAAGCTTGCTCTCATAGAACAGTGTGGAAAGTTGGTTTTTAGAAATTGCAATGCAGTGCGTGGCAGGATCATCCCAAATGCCCGGCAGTCCTATCCGGCTGCTTTCGGACTTGACGTACATGAGCCAGGGTATCTTCTTGATCATTTGAGAGTCTAGAATCTCGATCAACTCCTGCCTATAATTGATTAGTTCTCGGGTTACCCAAAGCCTTCTCCAGAATCTAATGGGTTTAATACCCAGTTCCTGGGCAATTGGTCGCAAGCCTAGGTCTAATCTCAGTGGGAGTAATGGAGTGCTAGGGGGAAGGGCCAGCATTTGTCTTAAAAACTTGTTTTCAGCTAGTGTGATTTTCGCATGGCAAGCGTGGCCCCATAGTTCTCCCCCATACATTACTGCTCCCCTGGCTTGGGATTTATAGATTTCAAGGGGTGGTCCAATCGGCCTAATGGTCGACTTGTTCGCGAGTTTCAAGATTCCCCCGGTCATCTGCACCAATCTTAGCTGAGACTTGATTTGCTGGGGATACCACGCCAAGTCCTCACCCAGGGTTACCCCTAGATAGTCAAAGGTGTGGACTCTCTCAAGTGTGGTAGAGCCTGTGCAGGGATTTGGGCGAGTGGTCTTCGGAGGGTTGAAGATGATGAACTTGGTTTTCAGTGCATTGATCTCCAACCCTCGACTAATACAAAAGGACTCAAAGTCGGAGAGAACACGCTGGATGCCCATAGGTGATTTTGAGAGGAGAAGAGTGTCGTCAGCAAACATAATTGCCGGCACTCTCCTCCCCCCAAGCCCAGGGGTATCCGTGTCCTTGACCTTATTCAGATATTCAATCATCCCGTTGATATAGAGGCAAAACAGGGTCGGTGCCAAAACACAGCCCTGTCTTACCCCCCTACCAACGGGGAATTGCTTAGTTAGAGCCCCATGCTTCCCAAACCTAACCTGAGCATAGTTCGAGTCATGGAGCCTGGTCAGGATGTGCAACAGGTGGTGTGGCAGGCCCAATTCATCCAACACACTCCATAACTTGTGTCGTGGAACCAGGTCGAAGGCCGCACGGAGGTCCACGAACACTGTATAAAGACGTCCACCCTCTATGCTGACTGTCTTCCAGTATATAAGGCATAAGCGGAAGATCTGGTCAACAGTTGATGTATTTTTCCTGAACCCCGCTTGGAAGGGGCTCAGCACTGAGTGCTCCTCCAACCAGTCCTGAAGATGATCTAATATCAGCCTGGCAAATATTTTCTGAGGAACATCTATCAGGCTGATTGGCCTGTAGTTGGCTGGGAGAAGAGCAGAACCCTTTTTGAAGATAGGGACTATCTCTGTTCCCAGCCAAGTACTGGGCAGCCCCATCCCTCTTAAGATTGCGTTGTACAGGATGGTCAAGTACGGGGCCCAAATCTTTGGCTCATGCCTAAAAAGGTCTCCCGGCAGTTTGTCCAAACCCGGCGCCTTCCCCGGCGTAACCTTCGCAATCGCTGCACATACCTCCTCGTGAGTGAACTCCAGCTGGTCTTGTTTCACAGACCACACAATAGGGGAGCTGGCTGGGTCAGTAACTGAGCTGTACAAATTGCGAAAGTGCTCCTCCCATACCTCCGCCGCAATGTTAGGCTCGATAGCTGTAATCTATTTCAATGTTCAAATACATGCCTAGATTTCTCCAGAGCAGGTTCATAATTTAGTAGCACAATATCCTTAAGCCCCGGAGAGAGCCACACTCCCAAACATTGTGCAGATTCTACATATCACTGATCACCTTCTAGGCTAGGTTGGATTAAATGAATTTGCGTCTTTGACATATTAAGCTGATAGCCGGACAGGGCAACAAATATAAGAGCCTAGTTCTCGATTGCCACCAAAGACGCGGGCGGATCAGATGTGAACACTGCCACGTCCTCTGAATAAGCTGCAATACTATTTGTTAAGGCATTGATCCTAACTTTCTTAAATGACACAGATATGGTTCAAGATATAGCGCAAATCATAGTTGGGATAAAGGACACCTCTGGTGCGTTCCCGCATTTTTATAGCCACAATTTCAGAGATGAAACAAACCACCAGCGTTGACAAATTGGAATAAAGAGTCTGAATTCTAGCCATCATCTGGGATCCAGCACCCATTGTGGTGAGCGCTGCCAATAAAAAAGGCCAGGATACCCGATCAACTGCTTTTTCAGCATTGAGCATAATCATACCAACAGGTAAACCTTATTCCTGTGCCACATCAAATATTGCAGCTGCATGATAGGTATGAGCTGTGGTGTCTCGATGTGGAACAAACCCATGCTGCATGCTGTTCACAAACCCTGCAATTCTGGAAGCAATACAATATGCCAGAATTTTGGTATAGATTTTGGTATTGCAGTTAATCAGCAAGATTGGCCGGTAAGAAGATCAATTCAGTGGGTCCTTCCCTTTCTTAAACAAGCATTTGCAATGCAATAGGTCTCGCATTTACTTGAGTTTGAGCTATTGACATTGCAAATGACAATGCATTTATCTGTTTTTAAAACTTAAATAAAAGGCAGTCATTTGCAATGTCAATAGCTCAAACTCGCGTAAATACGAGACCTATTGCATTGCAAATGCTTGTTTTATTTTCTCTCTTTCATTATCTGTCAATCATTTCATGAAATCGCGCCTATTTAAAAGATATGAGTACGTTTCAATATCGAGGCAAAACACATGCCAATCAAGTAATTTCAAATGACGGAAGCGCCAAAAATTGGGGGAATAGAAACACGCTTATCCTTCCTTCACAAACATTTATGCTTTGTTCTTCCCTCTATCGATCTATGTGTCTATCTGTCTGTTTATCTATCTACCTATCCCCACCCCCTCGCCTTTCTCGTGTCCATTCTGTAAACATATTTCTTTATTTTTGAACTTTCAGACAATATAGTGATATGTGTTTACCGTTGAAATTAAAATACTGCACAATATTTTCAAAAGAATGTGATATATAGATTAGTTTTGTACTTGTTCGTTCAAAAGACCAGCTTTCAAAACCGAACTATAGAACGAGTAATTAGTACATTTTGCGCACCTTGCACAGTGCTCCTACCGAGAGCTACCAAATGTGTTTAAAATCATGCAAAATTTTAATGCAAGACAACCCTGTGATCAAATGTTTGCATCTCTTTAGTAAATATGTATTGAAAAAAGTCTGTCTTTCAGTGAAAATAATTATTTTATACCTAAAATTGCGAATAAATAAATATTCAGCGTACACCACCTTTATTAGATAGATCACCTTTCATGTCGCCTTTTTTACTGGCCCGTGATAATGAACAGTTGCTTTATACGGATTATGTCTAGCTGTATTTTATTATAAATGCCGACATTTACAGCAGTAAAGGCCCCCGAGGGAAGGCCGATGAATGGTCCCGGGAACACACACAAACCTTGAATGAATTGTCTAATTTAACCCCATTGTACTTACATATTAGGAGACAACAATTTTACTTTTTACGAACGATGCAAACACCACTTCTGTCATTTCTCGTAATGTTCAGGATTTATAACACAAGTTTTAATTCAAAGAGCCAAGAAAACGGAACGCACTACCATGAGTCATGGCACTCATTAAAAACCCAATTAAATGTGAAGACGGACCAAAGTTTACATAATGTGCTTAAGAGCTGGCATTTACATTTTAAGGTGAAGCTGCACGGGGAACACATTCGCATTGTAACTGCACTGGAAAAAGAACTGCGTGTTTCATGAGAGAGGATATATTTATGAAAAAAAAATGCGGCTTGATAAAAAGATGCGAACACACAGGGTGTGGTGAACGGTGAGCTTTGATCTACATTGTGAGAAACGGAATCAAAGTCAGGAAAGGGGGAAGAAGAAGAGAAGAAGCGAAATGATGTCTGGAAAAAAATACTGGGACGCGGGACTATGAATACACCCTAGACATCAAAGAAAGAAAACCAAAGGACGAAGAAAAGATGGAAAACAGGTCAAGAAACGAGCAAGAGGACGCAGATTGAGAACAGGCAGTTTAAAGAGAAGAAAAAAACAAAAATACAGGAGACAAAAGAAGGAGAGGAGAACGCGAAGAAGGAGGAAGAGGAGTAGCGAATCAAATAATTAAAGAGAGAAAGTGACGAATTGAAGGGAATTTAGGAGCGAAAAAGATATTTCGCAAACGCTTTCACTTTCGCGCTGCGGACGCCCGCCACGCGAAAGTGAAAGCAAATTTGTCACGGCGAGACACGGTGGAGCGTGGCGCGCGTGCTTGGCGGGAGCGGGGGAGCGCATTCCAGGCGGGGGAGCGGACCCTTTGAAGTATGATGCCGAGGGCGCCAGTGGGCTGAAGCGCTTCCCCAAACGGATTGCATGGCAGCACGATGCACGTAATTGTGCGCGTGCTCGCCATGCAATCCACTTTTGGGAGCACTTTGAAATGCCCCTTACTAGAGTCTCGCATAGCGATTGCGTAAACGCAATAGCTAGGCGAGACCTAAAAATACCATCATAAAGGTCTCGCACCAAGACCATGGGACAGCACTTGTCTCCTCAACACACTTCGCCAGCTGCAAAACATAACTTAGAAGGATGCTTGAGAAAACTTTATAGAACTGTGAAGGTATTGCACCTGTCCCTGCCGCTTTACCAGTCAGGAGTTGTTTGACAACTTTTAAGATCTTTACACCCCGCAGTAGGTGAGTCCAGCTATAATGGAAGTGACATATTGATTAATATTGCCGAAAGGGGCCTGTGGGAGCGATGAACGGAAATAAAAACTAGGAGGCCTAATATGCTTTGCAATTTTGAATTCTTTATTGTTAAAGTCGATTTTCTTCCTTATGAAACGGTAAACTCTTATTCTTTTGATGTCCAATTGTTTCTTTCTTTTTAGGCTTCACTGATTCTCCTCGTTTCTTTTGTGTAGGTTACCCTTCTCTTCATAGCCGGTTCCCTTCGGTTTCCACATGGTGGTCCACAGGAGTCTCGGGAGAGAGGAGAAAATGATGGTAAGCATTTGGGTGAGTCTGTTTTCTCTGGGAAGGTGTTGAGATAGTAGCCTTTACCACACTGTTGTGAACAGGTAGGGAAGAAGAGACGCATTCACACATTCTCTGAGGTTTGGGTGGGAGGAATGAAAAGTGCTCGGGGAGGGTTACAGGTTGACTATTACCCTGTCTTCCCATCTAGCTATTCCGCTGAGAACAGACCAAAATGGATCTTAAAGAAAAGAATATCCCCACGAGAGTTCGAGTGTATGACAAGATAGTATTTCCTTCTATCAATACGTCCAAAATATAATGATATAGATTAGCCTTCTTATTATGCAAAACAAATCATCTCTTAACGTCCTCAATAAACCTAGCACTCAAACTGGACCTGTGCATGAGTGGTCTTTCCAGTCTGCACCCTCATGCTATCGTTGAGTGCAGATGCAGTATACTAGGGAAGAAAAGAAATGGGGAAAAAGAAAAGAAAAAAAGGCACATATTAACAGCAATTCCCCACCCCACTTCCCTGCCTTCTGGCTCCCTGGTATTTCCCTCCCAACTGGTGCACACTCACCGCCACTGCCACAATTCTCCTGAGTTGCGGCGACAATCTGTGCCTCTCCTGGGGGAGTCCGCCAATCCTTGCTCGCCAATCTTCACTCGTTTCGTCCTCGTTGTTGCCATCTCCCTTCGGTCTTTCTGCTTGAGGTGGTGACATCCTGCCTTCCTCTGGTTTTCCCTCAGTGCACGGCATCTCCCTCACAGAGTTCTCTGGCTCCTTTTTTTCGTTCCGCTTCCTGTCCTCAGCCTCCTTTTCCGACGTTGTGCCATCTTTGTCTCTGCCCAACGACACCTCTGATTGGTTCTCCAGCGGGTCCTCTTACTGTTCGGGAGAGTGTAGGAGGAACTGGTTAACCCTTTCCTCTCTCTTCCAGGACTGTGATGGCTGCAGCGTCCCTTCGTGGTAGAAGGGTAAAAATGGTAGGTGGGTGCTCTAGGAAGTCTCCAGATCGGGGAGGCCTTGCCTCTTTCCCTCGGATTCCCCTTCCCTAACTTTCTTGCTTGCAAGAAACGAATCCATAAATACAGAGTTAATCGGCGTTGGTTTGGTCTTGCTCCTTTATATGGAGGGTGGTAAACCTGAAGTGTCGCAGGGCCATGATGAACCAACGTAAAATTCTATCATTATGTCCTTTGTTCCGTGCAAGCCACTCTAGGGGAGCGTGATCCGTGTATAGAGTGAAGTCCCGGCCCGCGATATAATACCTTAGAGATTCCACGGCCCATTTGATGGCCAATGCTTCCTTCTCCACTACTGCGTAATTTCTCTCTCATGGAACCAGTTTGCGACTTATGTATAGAATGGGTTTTTCCTCCACTTGTGAATCTGTTTGAGAGAGGACAGCCCCTATCCCTATTCTGAGGCATCTGTTTCTAGATTGAAGGGTTTAGTATAATCACAACTGAGGAGCACGGGTTTGGTTGTCAGGGATTGTTTTAATTGTTGAAACGCCCAAACGGTCTTCGCAGAGGGTTGTTTGAGTAATTTCTCTGTTTTCACATCCTTTTTTAGGAGGTCGTTTAGAGGGGCTGCCATTTGGGAAAAGGGGGGTATAAACCGTCTATAGTAGCCCAGAAAGGCATGGAGATCTTTTGTGTGAGGAAATGTTATATTGGAAATGCGTGCTACTTTCTCCTTTTGTGGTTTGATGTACCCTTCACCCAGGAGGTATCCTAAATATTTCACTGTTTGGCTGCTAAGTGACTTTTGGCGGGGTTTATGGTTAAACCACTGGCTTTTAATGCCTGAACTACTTTTGGCAGATGGGTCAGGTGCTGTTCCCAAGAAACACTATGAATGACTATATCATTTATATAGGCGGCTAAGAAAGTCTTATAAGGCTTAAGGATCATGTTCATAAGCCTCTGAAAGGTGGCGGGTGCTCCATGGAGAACAAAAGGGAGCATGGTAAACTGGTATAGTCCCCCAGGCTTGGAAAGGCGTTTTTTTCTTTGTCCTGTCCTCGTAAGGGCACTTGCCAGTATCCCTTACATAGGTCTAAAGCACTTATGTATTGAGCCTTGCCTAACCTCTCAATCATTTAAATCACTCGGGGTAGGGGATATACATCAAATTGAGATATTTTGTTAATCTCTATAAAGTCGATACAAAACCTAATAGAGCCATCAGGGTTGGGTACTATTACAATGGACGAATTCCATTCGCTATTGGACGGCTTGATTAGTCCCATTTTTAACATTTGTTGTACTTCTTTTTCAATGGCTTCTCGCCTAGATTCGGGAACACGATTAGGGCTCAATCGTACCTTTTGTCCTGGGGACGTATGTATAGCGTGCTGAGTCACAGATGTTTTTTCAAGGGTTAGTGAAAATACATGTTGTAAAGGTTGTAGTCTCTCATCTAGCTCTTGGATAGGCAAGTCAGGATCTATGCTTTGTTGATGCAGAGGGGTAGTATTTTCTGTTTTCCCTAGTAAGGTAGGCTTGGGCCCTTCCCAATTTTTTAATAGGTTGATATGATAAATTTGTGTATTCAGTTTGTTCTTAGGATCGAGCTCAAAGCGATAAGTCATGGGGGGTCACATTATCAAGGACTTTAAATGGACCCTGCCACTGTACTAGTAGCTTATGGTCCGATGTAGGCATCATTAATAAGACCAGGTGTAATGAATGTGACTTCTCACCAATAAGCCACACCCAAACCCTGCACTCCCACTTTTGAGGCAAATATACCACTGCACCTTTAAATAATACACTTTGAGCAGCACTCCCTAAAGACGAGGAAAAGACGCAGCACTCCCTTGAGGCGAGGCAAGAAAACAAATCCAGGTGCATTTAAAATACCATTGCAGGTTTAAATAATACACTTTGAGCAGCACTCCCTAAAGACGAGGAAAAGACGCAGCACTCCCTTGAGGCGAGGCAAGAAAACAAATCCAGGTGCATTTAATACACTTTGAGCAGCACTCCCTAAAGATGAGGAAAGGATGCAGCACTCCCTTTAGGCGAGGCAAGAAAACAAATCCAGGTGTATTTAAAATACCACACACAAGTTTATTAATGCAACATTTTAGAACCGTAGGCCAAATATATCAGTAAATGCAGATTCCCAAATGTCAAGTGACTAATTAAATGAACAAGTAGCAAAGAGTAGAAAATATATACAAAATGGTTAGGAACACCTCACTGATTGAATTTGCATCATCATTGCCAACTCAAGCTGGGGAAGCCCTTCAACAGCCCAGAAGGAGTTCAATCAGGACTCAAGTTCCGTCACCTCCACAGCAATACGTCTAGTCTGTGGTTAACTTCCACCTGGCCCTCAAAGGTAACCAGCTTACATACCATTACTAAACGTATGACGAAGCTTCTAAAAAACCCTCGCCCCCTTCTCATGAGAAAGAACCAAGCTGGTTGTTACAGTCTGCGTCAAGGCCAAGACGGGGACTGGCCAAGCTCCCGTATTTTGACTTCGCGGCAGAGTTGCACATTCTACAGATAATATCCAGTTCACTCTCGTCAGTGAAGAGCGAAAAACAAGTGATGAGCAGAAACATGTCCTCCCCACTTTGCAGCTAAGTGCGAGCAGCAAGGCAAAGCCAGAAAACAAGATGACATTAGGCCATGTCAAAGCCAATAGTCACGCACAAAAGCTGAAGCAAGGCAAAGTCAGAAAACAAGATGACATCAGGCCATGTCAAAGCCAATAGTTCTGTTCTACTCCGTTACAGCTCCCACTAAAAGACAGCAAGATTACAAGAAAGAAGAAGCAGGACCGTCTCATATATCCAGGCTAGGGTAAAATAACACTCTAAAGTCAATTGAAATGGTGGTAGTCGAAGGTCATCATAGGGTGCCAAACCACAAGGCTACCTCTTTCACTACACCAGGTCACCTATTTCAAGGGTTCGTTCTTGGGTTTTCTTGTCATACTGTCGTTTCTGGGCTTCTTGGGACTGTTCTAAATGGGTTTTAACTGTACTTCTAATTTGCTGCAGGTGGGACTTTAGGTTACAGGCATACTCAGGGAGAGGTCTAACTCCTACAGGTTCTAATTCCCAGTCGTCTTTTATTATGTCTAACAATGTGCGGGGTTGCCTCCCATACAAGAGTTTGAAATGAGAGCAGCTGGTACTCTTTTGTTGTTTACAACGGATAGCAAATAGGGCTTATGGCAACATATCTACCTACTTCCGGGCTTCCAGTTCTAGTTATTTCTTGAATGTGATTTTGAGGGTGGTGTTATACCTTTACACCAATCTGTCTGTCTGGGGATGGTAGGCTGCTGTGCGTATTTGTTTTATGTTCAGCTGTTGACAAACCTGTTTCATTAAGCGTGAGACAAAGGGTGTTCCTTGATCGGTTATGATTTCCTTCAGAAATCCCACACATGAGAAAATATTAATCATTGCCTTCGCAATCTATGTGGCATTTGGTTGTTTTAAGGTGATTGCTTCAGGGAATCTGGTTGAGTAGTCTACCAGAGCTAGGACATATCGATGTACGCTACGTGAGGGGAGAGGGGGTCCTATTATGTCTATTCCAACTCTTGTGAATGGTTCATCTATTACAATTAAGGGTTTTAGTGGCACTTTCATAGGGACGTATCGTCTATTTTTTTACATACCGGACAATCTTGACAATATTTACAGACCTGGTGGTAGATTCCTGGCCAATAAAAATTTTCTAGGATAGTTTTTCGGTTTTCTCTCCCCCAAAATGTACCCCAAGTAGATGACTATGAGCGAGAAATAGGACCTTTTCCCGGTAGGGCTGTGGGACTAGTGACTGTGGTAAACTGTCCTTCCCCCCCTTTCGTTATAACAATCCCTATTTTAAAAAAAAAAAACTGTGGACCTACTGGACTAGGGTTTTCTGTGAGAGAAGCTTTGTTCTATGCCTCTCGCAATGTGGGATCTTCCTTCTGGGCTGTATGAAATCCGCGATCGTGCTCCTAAATGTTAGGCATGTTAGTTTGTGCCAACTCAATCCGTGCCCAGGCTATCTGTTCTTTTTTCTTTTGTCCTTTACCTTTTTGGGGCTTTCCTTGGGGCCATTCTTGATCCCTTAGTTGAGAAAAGGGAGATTTTTTACTCCATTCATTCCCTTCTACCCAGTTATCCTGTATCAATCAGTCCATGAGTGCGTAGTCAGTACCCAGAACAAGAGGCTCAGGCACTTTGGGAATTAGTCCTACTTTGAGAGACAGCAGGTCGATCAAATGTTCATGCTGTACAGATATGTCTGTGGTAGGGTATTGTCTATTGTCTCCATGAACACACTGTATGTTCACAGTTCCTGTGTTGTTTTTTTATTCCTCCGGGAATAGGCTGAGGTTGTATGACGCTTTGGAGACATCCAGTGTGTATCAGGGCTTGTCTTGACTCCCTGTTAACCAATGTAGTGATGATCGTTATCCACCTATGTACAACGCTAAGTTAGCATAACCGCGTTGAATGTTAGAAAGCCATCTTGCCGCTTTTGCTGCTTTTGCACACGACACTGTAGTCACATGTTATTAGAATTAAGAAATGCTTACTCGACTTTGCTTCACATGAGAACTGTCTGTTGTTAACATCTTGAACAGTGAATAGCGACCTTGGTCTGTACACAGTGTAACAAAAAACAGTCTGGATCGCTAGACGGTGCATGTTGTTGAGTTCAGGTTGATCGGCCCACTAGTTTAGCCATAACACGCACGCAGCTGCAAATACCTGAAAGCCGAATGCTTTTAATATTGCAGTGTTACATGTTTTCAACACATTCGGAAGAAGAGCGTTCCTAGGAGCAGAGCATAGCTGATCCTGTGATGTGAACTCTCTGAGCTGATCTATACGGTATGGGGTTCCCCATTCAAGCCTAGAGACCTTTTATTAGTCAAATAATACTATTAGTGTGTTAGAGAAAGAAAGGTGGCCTAGAGCCACTGTCATTTTAGTATGATTGCTCCTTTCCTTTTCTATGATATTGTAACTATGCTGATGGTTTTGATTTGAATCGTTTGTCTGCTAATGTTAGCCAAACTGCTGCATATTAGGACACGAGGTTTATAAAATAAACTCTTTAAACTTTTCCCGTGTCTCTGTTTATTCTGTTGTGGAATGGTACGAGAATAATTACGAAAAGGTGTTTCTGATTCCCACCATTCCTGAGAAATATACTAAGTCGCTTGTTCTGGGTTGTCTATACATTGGGACCGCCAAGCTAAACCTCGGATAACGAATGGGACACTGATGCTGGCCGGATAGGGGGTTCTGGGTTCTGAGGTGAGTTTTTGGTACATCGCAATTCACTGAGGGCCTGGGTTCCTGCACATAGTTCTGCGCATAAGCAGAATCCCTGCAACACGGCGCACCTAACGTTTGGTCTATTGATTTGAGACGCCTTAGTAGTGCTTGTATTAGTCCACAACACCCTCACTCTGGTTTCCGGATAACGGGAGTGACGGTTTAACCTTCCTGTGTTTCGACTAAATAGGTTCATTCAAGCTTGATAATTAAAAAGGTTATTTAATCTGAACCCCAGTGCTACTGTTTATTGTAGATTTATTGTTGGAGTCCTAATGGCGGTTGAGATTGCGGCTCATAGCCGAGCACCCTTGAAACGTCATCTGGCGAATTATGGGGTGTCAGACGATGGTATGGCTGTGATTTTTGTAGTAAGTGCCGATGCGTTGTTCCCGTTTGAGTTGTTCTACTCTTGGGTTACTCTGCCGGCGGTGAGTGAGGACGATGATACATACCACAGTTATACTCACACAGTACTACCAGCCAACTATACGCCATATAGGACTCAGGAAATTCCTATTTCTGCCTGGTAGCATAACATTTGGTTTAATGGCGCCCTTCCCCATGCGGTTTCTCCGGCGAGAATGGGCCCTTTGTCAATCCCAGGGGCCACATGGCCGGTGTTAGCCGGATATACGCCTCATCCCCGCTACCTGCAGGTAACGGTGGATCAGTTGCGTGTACTGCACACAGCCCTGATTACAGTACATAGGGCTCTAGTGCAGTACGTGTCGCGCAACGTGCAGGTGGTCGCTACTGCTGTTGCGGGACAACCAACGGACCACCACGCGGTGGTTATTAGTCCTGTTATGGTCAATTCGGTAGTGGGCAAGCGACCCCAAAATAGGGATGATTTCCCTTATTGGCTTGCTGAGAAATTTGATCAAATAGAGGCGGTTTATCTGCATACATCTCCTGTGGAGAAACACAGGATCCTTACCATTGCTTTGCCTAAAGACTTAGTCCCAGATATGGCAGATTGCGAAAACTGGGGTAAGGTCTTTGCAGCGACATATGCGAAATGCTTTGGCACTCCGTCTCTGTCGGCACTGCCCTCCGTGATTAAACGTGTTCAAGAGAATCATGGTGCGGAGGCTGCTATTGAATTGGGAATGCGGCTTGTCAGTGTGTTCGATGTGGTTGCTACCATGATCATGGGTAACCTCAAAGGAGATGCTATGCAATTCCAAGTGCTTAATAAATTAGAGACAGTGAACGAAGACGACAAGCCGAAAATTATCGCGAACGCCTATAGACAAGTTGGTCGTAGCGCCTTAGGTGTTAAACCAACTGTGAAGAATCCTGATTTGATTCAGCAGACAAAGGCAAACTCGTCTGGTAAGGACGATCGCCCTAATTTTCCAAAACAAAGTTGGAGGGCAAAAAAGCAGGAAAAGCAGCAACAGAAACAGGGGTCACGTCCTGCCTCTCCAGTTCAGTCAAGTAGTGAGCGCACTTATGATCTGCGTGATCGTGCTACTATTAAGTCACCTGATCGATTTCAGGTTTCTGACCAACGTTCTCCTCGTTCTTCACAGGAAACATCGGCTTCACAGTCCGGTGGCGGAGGCGGTGGCAAAAGTCGGGGTGCACCACAGCCACGTGAGCAGTCCCGACCGGCTGACGGCAAAGGCAAGCAAGAAGACTATGCACGTCAAAGACCCCCGTTTCAGAAGAAAAAAGTTGCTGCACTGACAGCGAGGTATGCCTCAGATGGTACGGACGCAGCTTCAGAACCTGACATGGGTGCTAACGCTGCTAGACAGCGCGGCGGAAGTTACAGTAGTGCGACAAGCACTGCGTCCATATCTGGTGGCGACAGCAACTGATATATTTGTGAATATTGAAACTGCTGACACTCGTGTATCTCCCCCTGATAGACTGTATAATATAATCCTGCACATTGAAGGTGACATACAACGCACAATTCAAGGTTTTTTTGGGGATAATCTGACCACTACCTATGATATTCTGTTGGCGGAGGCAGATTGGCCCCCGGCTTTCGTTTTAGCTGCTCCTAGAGGGGAGGAGGTAATCCTCCCATCCTTTGCGCACACAGTGCCTAAGGTCCTAGCTGATAAGTATGCCGGGGAATGGGCTCAGGTGCAAGCGCCTGCGTTATATCGAACTCAAGTTGGCTAGGATAAATTGTCCCCCGGCCATGAGATTCCGTTGCGGACTACGCCCCAACCACAACCCCAATACCCCATGCGTCGTGAAGCTAGATCTCACGTAGCATCGATCCTTGAACAATTGGAATAACAGGGAGTAATCGAAACATGTGTGTCACCTATGAATGATCTCTTATTTACTGTGACGAAGCCTGACGGTCGTACCGCCTAGTTTTGGTTTATCGGCACCTTAACTCTCATTGCCGGACCTGTGCAGTACAGAACACCCACAGTTCGGCTCTCGTCGATAGTCTCTTGAGAAAAAGGTTTAAGACCACACTTGACATTTCCAATGGCTTTTACAGCCATAACCTGTCCTCTCTTAGCAGTGAGTGGACGGCTTTCACCTCTGGTGGCAAACAAAAACAATTCAAAAGATTACCAATGGGCTACAAGAACAGCCCAGGAGTCTTTGCCGCTCGCGTGGTCTCCCTCTTAGAGGGTATAGACCCTGATGCGTACTCGTACGTGGACGATATTTATCTCACGGATGACGAGTTGGACCCGCATCTTCGACGCGTTGACTGCATTATTGTTTTGTTTGCAGACTTCGGTTACAAATTCAATTTTGCGAAGTCGCACATTGCAGAGTATACAGTGTTGTTCTTGGGGTACGAACTCAACAATGAAGGTCGAGGATTGGCTCCGCACTTTCTAGAAAAGTGCGCATGCCTCCGTGCTCCTACTTCACTGAAGAAATTACAATCCCTGCTGGGTTTTCTGAATTTCGGTCGAACTTACATCCCGGATTATGCCCAGCGTATCAAGCCGCTTTACGCCTTGGTACAACCTACTTTTTCTAAATCCTGTTGGCTGCCTGAGCATTCAGCTATATTGCAGTTATTGCAAGCTGATCTTCTTGCTTCTAAGTACTTACTGACACGTGATAACCACACTAACCTGGTCATAAGAATCGTGCCCGGCGCAGTTGGTTTCACATACTTAACGTTCAATGAGGGCGACACCGCCCCCATTGCTTACAAATCTCACTTGTACACTTCAGCTGAACTGCGTTTTTCCGCTGTCGAGAAGGTTCTGACAGCAGTGCAGATGGC
This sequence comes from Triturus cristatus, assembly GCF_964204655.1. Taxonomy (NCBI): domain Eukaryota; kingdom Metazoa; phylum Chordata; class Amphibia; order Caudata; family Salamandridae; genus Triturus; species Triturus cristatus. Next base: position 77,374,870 of record NC_140586.1, on the reverse strand, counting down.
GATTCTGAAAGAACGAGCGCTGTCGCAAGGAAAACGCATGTTGGTGGTAACACCCTATCCTGCCCTGGAGGCAGTGACGAAAGCGAGTGTACCGAATTCTAAAGCTTTGCATCCAAGGTGGATACAATGGGCCACTTCCTTGACCTCGCCGGACGTCACTTTTATCTTTGACGCGGCACTTCAGACTCAGGAGTTTTTGCAGTATGAATTCGTTCATCTGGCTCCTCTGTCCCTGCGCCCGCTCGAGGATTACCATTGTGTCATATACACTGACGGGTCTGCGCAACCCGCAACTGGATCAAAGCACGCCTATTCAGCGGCTTGCGCAATTGTAGTCGGTACTTTCGTAAATTGTGAATTCCTGTCCGATGTCGTGCACACGCAGTCATTGGGTGATTGTACCGCTCAGTTGGCGGAGCTTCGTGCTCTGGTGCTTGCACTGGAGTTTGCTGATCCTCGCGTCACTACTTTTATTGTGAGTGACTCCTTTTATTGTGTTCAATCTTACAACGACAATCTGCATTTTTGGTCTCAGAATGACTATCGTGATTCCAAGGGCAGCACTGTTAAGCATAAATTGCTTTGGGTTCGAGTGGCAGATCTTAAAGACCGTCTGCCTCTCGTGAATGTAATTCACACTCTTGGTCACCAACGCGTTGGTGTCCATGCTGTCGGCAACAGCTTAGCTGACGAGGCAGGGAAAACAGCAGTGGCAACATACTTAGTGGCAGCAGTTACAAGATCCAAAAGTAAGATCGATGATGACATCTTGGCAGCTATTGCTGCTACAGAGCAAGGCACGAAGCCACCGAAAGGTTTCCCTGCTCGTTACCATTATCGCTTAAGTCCTGATAAAGTCTCATTAGTGAGGATTAATGACGTTGGTGACAGATTGATTCCCAACGCGGACTGCAGACCGTCTTTGATATTAGCGGCCCACGAGGGCATGGCGTCCGCGCATGCCGGCGTTGCGGCTACTGTATCTTTGCTACAGCAACGTTACTGGTGGTGCGGTTTGTTCAAACAAGCCAGAGCTTATGTTCTTAATTGTGACATTTGCCAGCAGATTAAACCTTCTTCTGCGGCGTGCCCACCACAAACTCAGTTGTACATATCTAGTAAACCATTGGGTTGTGTTTATTTAGATCACTGCGGTCCTTTTACCTCTAATGCTGCTTTCAAATACATCTTGGTTGCAGTGGATTCGTGCACACGTTTTCTGTGGGTATGGCAACAAAGGAGTGCCTATTCTCGCACTGTCATAAAGGATTTGCGTGTCTTTGTTGGAAGTTTTGCGTGTGGTACCTTTCATTCTGATCAGGGCCCGCCGTTCGCCTCTAAGGCGTACAAAGAGGCCATGAGAAATTTGGGGGTCCAGGCCAAATTTTCGTCTCCATACCGGCCTGAGGGCAATAGTGTAGTGGAGCGAATGAACCGTGACTTAAAGCAATCTTTGACAGCCCGAGTTTTGGGTACTGGCCGGGACTGGCTTGCCCACTTATATGACGTACAACGTGCACTTAATAATATCCCTAGAAGGTCTCTGGGTGGGCGGAGCCCATACATGATGCTCTTTGGTGTTCGAATGGTTGTTCCAGACCTTGATGGTCTAGACATGGCGGCATCAGCCGCACCCTTTGACGTAGATGAGCACTGTGCTGTATTTCAGACTCTTCAAGAAGCCAGAAACAGTCTAGCGAAGGAACACGTGCCCTCCTCATCTGAAGCTGAAGTTCAGATTCCGGTAGTCGGCTGGCTACCCCGAGTTGGTGATCTGGTCCGTGAGAAGGTGGAGAACAAGAAGGAGTTCGGCCCCTCTTATCGTGCACCGGTTCCAGTGCTTGGAGTGCAGGGTACAAGAACTGTCATTTTACCTCCTCTTCCTGGTCAAAAGGATAACAGGTACATTTCGATTGACAATGTCAAACTACAACGAGTGGCCGATTCTTCTTAGTATGACTCCGGCGGTTTCCTGCCCTTCGATGCTGAGAAATTCTGTTGTGGCCCGAGCTTCGGACACAGTACCTGATGTTGCCATCGAGATGCATGCCGTTACTGGTCCCTTGTTGCCACAAACACCTAGTGGTGTGCTTGACGAAGTTGAGTATGCTTATCCTGCGGATGTTACCTTGCCTGTTTTACAATCCACCACAGTTGCCCTCTCACATGACTCTTTTGATTCTCGTTCCGTGACTTCCATTGCCCCGTCCAAGGTTTCAATTTTTGTGGCTTGGTTCAAAAGAAATTTTTTAATACCCCCTTGGACTTACATTTGGCTGGTGCTCATATGTGTTTTTTTGTTTATGTCCATTGGCTTTGTGGTAGTGTTTTTTAGACTTATCAATGGACACTACCTGAATGAACGGTCTACAATTCGACTAATTGATGGAACTTTGGCCCCCCACTCCTCATCACACATTATGAAGAGGGACCAGGCTTTTGTGAACATTACTGCCTGGCCTGTTCGTGATGGGATCGCTTGGGATGCCGTTAAATTTCACATTCATGGCCCCACTGAAGTGATTAATGTGCCAAATGTATTTCGTGTTTCTATGGGTGATGTCGTGAAGCAGAACATTCACTCAGATGATTGGGATGTTCAAGCCATAGAAGCGCTGTTTTCTGATTTGAAATATTATGCTGCATTTGATGCTGAGGATTTGTATTTAGATACTGCTAATTATGATGAACAATTTTGTTATCAACATTATGGCACGCATTTTCTGCACAAGGCAAATACGTTTAGAAATTTTGTAAATTTTACACAATGGGAACATTGCCCCGCCCCTAGGATGAGCAGCTCTGCCAAGTTGGTGGAAAAATTCACTTATTTTTCTGACTTTAGTGTGGCCCATCCGGCCTCCTTTTAGTTTAAGTTTGCGCCTGAGGCTGCTTCTAAAGTTAGACTGACACACACCAAATTGTTGTATTCCAAGTCCTTTATGGACGAGTTGGCAATTGGCGGGTATGATCTGTGGAAAGCTACAGTCGATCTTAAATCTGTTTGGGGCTCCAAACGATGGCAAGTACAGGGAACAGAGGCTTTGCATCGTGCCTGTCTCATCCCTAATCATATGTTATTTTTAAATTCCTCGATTTTTCAGACAACCTGTTTTGGATTGGCTACGTCTAAAAAGTTAAATTCTCCCTCCATGCCGGATCTGGGTGCTTATCCCAATTGGGGTAATCATACAGATCTATCCCTTGATATGTTGCAGGCACAGGTTTCCAACACGTCCTTCAATATTTCTAAATTGAATCCGAAGGGGTGGTTGGTGTGGCAAACGAGTTCGGACTCCTGTCAACATAGGTTTCTGGATTTGAAGCAGGGGTATACACAGGTTCGTGTGGACCCCCGTTTTGAATCCTCTCACACTGTAACTACCTACTCAGTAGGAACGTTATGCCAGTCTTGGCTGCAACATTCCACTTTAGCGTCTGTTAAACTCCATTTAGCGCGATTAAATGACAAAATAGATTTGAATGATTTTGTTAAGGGTCCTGCAATCGGCAGACCCAAGCAATGGGTGTATGCTGTTTATAACGAAGTTTGGAAGTTGTCACAAATTGAGGCTGCCTCCAGATTACGTGCTATTGATCAAGCCAATATGGAAAAAGTATTGGCTGTTATAGATAATAGCATTAACACCCTGTCTTCCAGAATCTATACTTTAGATAATATTGTTTCATCTGTGGTAGACATTGTGCAGGATGATTTATCTGTATTGTATCATGGTCAAAATCAATTGCGTTCCATTATGCAGTTTGCGTGGACATTGCAAACATTGAAGGCAGGGAAAGTCCCTTGGGATTACATGAATACTTCATCTTTATTCCTTCCCTTTAATTTGACTGCGAAACAGCAATTCATGTCCATGAAAGATGCTACATATTCATTGCTACACATTGAAAAATTAGACCCTTTGCCTTTCTCTGTTGCTGAATTGAAATCTGCCGTGTGGCTAGTACATGGGTTGATCACGTTACCGTTTCCCCTGTTTAAGTTTAGTTCGTGCATGAAACATTATGCTCTAGGCAGGTACGAACAGTTGGGTACTGCCTTCCTGCATGAAGTCTGGTCGCTCCCTTTCACATACAGATGTGTGAGGGACGGCAAGGAGGTTTACTTGAAAGGTGAAGAGTGCACTTCCGCACCGGATCACTCTGTTGTGTGTAGGCACATTCAATTGCATGGTGCATGTAATGTGCATGCCCCTAATTTAGCTTGCGTCCTGAAAGGGATTCCCGTGCCAGTTATTACTCCATCTTTTAAGCTGCTTGCTAACGGTAGTTATTTGCTGTTAAATAATGAAGCTTGCTGTGGGATGTTAGTGGGAATTCCCTACATCGTGACTGTATCACAGAGGGTAGTTTGCTGTAATAACGTCCTTTTCCCACCCCGCATGGCCGGCTGGATGTCTCCATATGGCCTTCGATTCCAACCTTGAAAGCAGAGTTCAACAAGATGAGCAGAATAAGGGCTCTATTGTCTCAAAAAGAAGTCGCTCTGACTTCGTCCCGGGAAACATTTGTCCTTCACGTAGCTAACACGCGCACTGAGGTGCAAGCGCTTTTGAATACTGATCTCCCACTTCATTTTGGGACCTTGATACAGACTATCTTTAATGCCTCTTCCACAAGTGGCATAGCTAATTTTTTTTAAATCGTGGGCTCCGGCCTCATGACCTCTTTTCAAACTATTTTTGGAGTGATCCCGGCCTTTTTTCATTCTCTTTTTTCCAGTGTCTTCGGAGGTCTCCCTTTACTTCTTGCCCTCGTAGCTGGAATACTGTTGTTGATCTGTGCCTTGCGCTATGCATGGACAACTTGCGTGGCACGACAACATGTCCCGGCTGCACCATCTTCGTAACCAGATGATTGAATTCTATGGCGCTTTACCACTCGCGACTCTGAGCGTAGCCTATGGATTGTCCTTTCGGTTTGCCTACTTTACTTGTGTGCAGCCTGTCTTTCATTGCCTAGATTGTCCGTTCCAATGGGCTCTGGATTTGTGTCTGTCAAACCCGGTGTCTCCTGATCCGGATTATGTTCTGTTTATGAGCCCCTTAGTGGCCCACGAGTTGGACTGTTCTGGTGTTGGGATTATGGCCTGTGCTGCAGCGCATGGAGTTCTTGGTAATTGGGACATCGGAGTGGCGGCGATTGACTTCTTGACGAACAGTTACCTTGAGGTGCACCCCGGTTGTCCTCGCCAGGTGCTGGAGGCTCCTGTGGTTGAAGAACATGTCTGTTCATTCCCCGTCCTGAACTGGATGGCAGATAATTTTGCGGAACGTTCCAATGATTTCCTCTTGGAAGCAGTTGCAACTTATTGTGCCTATACATTAATGGATTGACTTTTGAACTTTCTTTCAGTCCTCAGTCCGTCATCGATTTTTGGTCTTCTACATGTTTTTTTTTCTGCGTTTTAACTTTTTCCATTGATTTTTTTCTTTCGAACTTTTTCACTTCCCTTATATGGACTTATAGTTCATGCCCTTGGTTCCGTTCTATCGAACTTGAACTCTGCGTTCTTGCCAGTGCGCCCCTAGTGGTTAGTGGTCCGATCATGGGGGGTGTAGTGATGATCGTTATCTACCTATGTACAACGCTAAGTTAGCATAACCGCGTTGAATGTTAGAAAGCCATCTTGCCGCTTTTGCTGCTTTTGCACACGACACTGTAGTCACATGTTATTAGAATTAAGAAATGCTTACTCGACTTTGCTTCACATGAGAACTGTCTGTTGTTAACATCTTGAACAGTGAATAGCGACCTTGGTCTGTACACAGTGTAACAGAAACAGTCTGGATCGCTAGACGGTGCATGTTGTTGAGTTCAGGTTGATCGGCCCACTAGTTTAGCCATAACACGCACGCAGCTGCAAATACCTGAAAGTCGAATGCTTTTAATATTGCAGTGTTACATGTTTTCAACACATTCGGAAGAAGAGCGTTTCTAGGAGCAGAGCATAGCTGATCCTGTGATGTGAACTCTCTGAGCTGATCTATACGGTATGGGGTTCCCCATTCAAGCCTAGAGACCTTTTATTAGTCTAATAATACTATTAGTGTGTTAGAGAAAGAAAGGTGGCCTAGAGCCACTGTCATTTTAGTATGATTGCTCCTTTCCTTTTCTATGATATTGTAACTATGCTGATGGTTTTGATTTGAAGCGTTTGTCTGCTAATGTTAGCCAAACTGCTGCATATTAGGACACGAGGTTTATAAAATAAACTCTTTAAACCTTTCCCGTGTCTCTGTTTATTCTGTTGTGGAATGGTACGAGAATAATTACGAAAAGGTGTTTCTGATTCCCACCATTCCTGAGAAATATACTAAGTCGCTTGTTCTGGGTTGTCTATACATTGGGACCGCCAAGCTAAACCTTGGATAACGAATGGGACACTGATGCTGGCCGGATAGGGGGTTCTGGGTTCTGAGGTGAGTTTTTGGTACATCGCAATTCACTGAGGGCCTGGGTTCCTGCGCATAGTTCTGCGCATAAGCAGAATCCCTGCAACACGGCGCACCTAACGTTTGGTCTATTGATTTGAGACGCCTTAGTAGTGCTTGTATTAGTCCACAACACCCTCACTCTGGTTTCCGGATAACGGGAGTGACGGTTTAACCTACCTGTGTTTCGACTAAATAGGTTCATTCAAGCTTGATAATTAAAAAGGTTATTTAATCTGAACCCCAGTGCTACTGTTTATTGTAGATTTATTGTTGGAGTCCTAATGGCGGTTGAGATTGCGGCTCATAGCCGAGCACCCTTGAAACGTCATCTGGCGAATTATGGGGTGTCAGACGATGGTATGGCTGTGATTTTTGTAGTAAGTGCCGATGCGTTGTTCCCGTTTGAGTTGTTCTACTCTTGGGTTACTCTGCCGGCGGTGAGTGAGGACGATGATACATACCACAGTTATACTCACACAGTACTACCAGCCAACTATACGCCATATAGGACTCAGGAAATTCCTATTTCTGCCTGGTAGCATAACATTTGGTTTAATGGCGCCCTTCCCCATGCGGTTTCTCCGGCGAGAATGGGCCCTTTGTCAATCCCAGGGGCCTCATGGCCGGTGTTAGCCGGATATACGCCTCATCCCCGCTACCTGCAGGTAACGGTGGATCAGTTGCGTGTACTGCACACAGCCCTGATTACAGTACATAGGGCTCTAGTGCAGTACGTGTCGCGCAACGTGCAGGTGGTCGCTACTGCTGTTGCGGGACAACCAACGGACCACCACGCGGTGGTTATTAGTCCTGTTATGGTCAATTCGGTAGTGGGCAAGCGACCCCAAAATAGGGATGATTTCCCTTATTGGCTTGCTGAGAAATTTGATCAAATAGAGGCGGTTTATCCGCATACATCTCCTGTGGAGAAACACAGGATCCTTACCATTGCTTTGCCTAAAGACTTAGTCCCAGATATGGCAGATTGCGAAAACTGGGGTAAGGTCTTTGCAGCGACATATGCGAAATGCTTTGGCACTCCGTCTCTGTCGGTACTGCCCTCCGTGATTAAACGTGTTCAAGAGAATCATGGTGCGGAGGCTGCTATTGAATTGGGAATGCGGCTTGTCAGTGTGTTCGATGTGGTTGCTACCATGATCATGGGTAACCTCAAAGGAGATGCTATGCAATTCCAAGTGCTTAATAAATTAGAGACAGTGAACGAAGACGACAAGCCGAAAATTATCGCGAACGCCTATAGACAAGTTGGTCGTAGCGCCTTAGGTGTTACTGTGAAGAATCCTGATTTGATTCAGCAGACAAAGGCAAACTCGTCTGGTAAGGACGATCGCCCTAATTTTCCAAAACAAAGTTGGAGGGCAAAAAAGCAGGAAAAGCAGCAACAGAAACAGGGGTCACGTCCTGCCTCTCCAGTTCAGTCAAGTAGTGAGCGCACTTATGATCTGCGTGATCGTGCTACTATTAAGTCACCTGATCGATTTCAGGTTTCTGACCAACGTTCTCCTCGTTCTTCACAGGAAACATCGGCTTCACAGTCCGGTGGCGGAGGCGGTGGCAAAAGTCGGGGTGCACCACAGCCACGTGAGCAGTCCCGACCGGCTGACGGCAAAGGCAAGCAAGAAGACTATGCACGTCAAAGACCCCCGTTTCAGAAGAAAAAAGTTGCTGCACTGACAGCGAGGTATGCCTCAGATGGTACGGACGCAGCTTCAGAACCTGACATGGGCGCTAACGCTGCTAGACAGCGCGGCGGAAGTTACAGTAGTGCGACAAGCACTGCGTCCATATCTGGTGGCGACAGCAACTGATATATTTGTGAATATTGAAACTGCTGACACTCGTGTATCTCCCCCTGATAGACTGTATAATATAATCCTGCACATTGAAGGTGACATACAACGCACAATTCAAGGTTTTTTTTGGGATAATCTGACCACTACCTATGATATTCTGTTGGCGGAGGCAGATTGGCCCCCGGCTTTCGTTTTAGCTGCTCCTAGAGGGGAGGAGGTAATCCTCCCATCCTTTGCGCACACAGTGCCTAAGGTCCTAGCTGATAAGTATGCCGGGGAATGGGCTCAGGTGCAAGCGCCTGCGTTATATCGAACTCAAGTTGGCTAGGATAAATTGTCCCCCGGCCATGAGATTCCGTTGCGGACCACGCCCCAACCACAACCCCAATACCCCATGCGTCGTGAAGCTAGATCTCACGTAGTATCGATCCTTGAACAATTGGAATATCAGGGAGTAATCGAAACATGTGTGTCACCTATGAATAATCTCTTATTTACTGTGACGAAGCCTGACGGGTCGTACCGCCTAGTTTTGGATTATCGGCACCTTAACTCTCATTGCCGGACCTGTGCAGTACAGAACACCCACAGTTCGGCTCTCGTCGATAGTCTCTTGAGAAAAAGGTTTAAGACCACACTTGACATTTCCAATGGCTTTTACAGCCATAACCTGTCCTCTCTTAGCAGTGAGTGGACGGCTTTCACCTCTGGTGGCAAACAAAAACAATTCAAAAGATTACCAATGGGCTACAAGAACAGCCCAGGAGTCTTTGCCGCTCGCGTGGTCTCCCTCTTAGAGGGTATAGACCCTGATGCGTACTCGTACGTGGACGATATTTATCTCACGGATGACGAGTTGGATCCGCATCTTCGACGCGTTGACCGCATTATTGTTTTGTTTGCAGACTTCGGTTACAAATTCAATTTTGCGAAGTCGCACATTGCAGAGTATACAGTGTTGTTCTTGGGGTACGAACTCAACAATGAAGGTCGAGGATTGGCTCCGCACTTTCTAGAAAAGTGCGCATGCCTCCGTGCTCCTACTTCACTGAAGAAATTACAATCCCTGCTGGGTTTTCTGAATTTCGGTCGAACTTACATCCCGGATTATGCCCAGCGTATCAAGCCGCTTTACGCCTTGGTACAACCTACTTTTTCTAAATCCTGTTGGCTGCCTGAGCATTCAGCTATATTGCAGTTATTGCAAGCTGATCTTCTTGCTTCTAAGTACTTACTGACACGTGATAACCACACTAACCTGGTCATAAGAATCGTGCCCGGCGCAGTTTGTTTCACATACTTAACGTTCAATGAGGGCGACACCGCCCCCATTGCTTACAAATCTCACTTGTACACTTCAGCTGAACTGCGTTTTTCCGCTGCCGAGAAGGTTCTGACAGCAGTGCAGATGGCGAGTCTGAAAGAACGAGCGCTGTCGCAAGGAAAACGCATGTTGGTGGTAACACCCTATCCTGCCCTGGAGGCAGTGACGAAAGCGAGTGTACCGAATTCTAAAGCTTTGCATCCAAGGTGGATACAATGGGCCACTTCCTTGACCTCGCCTGCCGTCACTTTTATCTCTGACGCGGCACTTCAGACTCAGGAGTTTTTGCAGTATGAATTCGTTCATCCGGCTCCTCTGTCCCTGCGCCCGCACGAGGATTACCATTGTGTCATATACACTGACGGATCTGCGCAACCCGCAACTGGATCAAAGCACGCCTATTCTACGGCTTGCGCAATTGTAGTCGGTACTTTCGTAAATTGTGAATTCCTGTCCGATGTCGTGCACACGCAGTCATTGGGTAATTGTACCGCTCAGTTGGCGGAGCTTCGTGCTCTGGTGCTTGCACTGGAGTTTGCTGATCCCCGCGTCACTACTTTTATTGTGAGTGACTCCTTTTATTGTGTTCAATCTTACAACGACAATCTGCATTTTTGGTCTCAGAATGACTATCGTGATTCCAAGGGCAGCACTGTTAAGCATAAATTGCTTTGGGTTCGAGTGGCAGATCTTAAAGACCGTCTGCCTCTCGTGAATGTAATTCACACTCTTGGTCACCAACGCGTTGGTGTCCATGCTGTCGGCAACAGCTTAGCTGACGAGGCAGGGAAAACAGCAGTGGCAACATACTTAGTGGCAGCAGTTACAAGATCCAAAAGTAAGATCGATGATGACATCTTGGCAGCTATTGCTGCTACAGAGCAAGGCACGAAGCCACCGAAAGGTTTCCCTGCTCGTTACCATTATCGCTTAAGTCCTGATAAAGTCTCATTAGTGAGGATTAATGACGTTGGTGACAGATTGATTCCCAACGCGGACTGCAGACCGTCTTTGATATTAGCGGCCCACGAGGGCATGGCGTCCGCGCATGCCGGCGTTGCGGCTACTGTATCTTTGCTACAGCAACGTTACTGGTGGTGCGGTTTGTTCAAACAAGCCAGAGCTTATGTTCTTAATTGTGACATTTGCCAGCAGATTAAACCTTCTTCTGCGGCGTGCCCACCACAAACTCAGTTGTACATATCTAGTAAACCATTGGGTTGTGTTTATTTAGATCACTGCGGTCCTTTTACCTCTAATGCTGCTTTCAAATACATCTTGGTTGCAGTGGATTCGTGCACACGTTTTCTGTGGGTATGGCAACAAAGGAGTGCCTATTCTCGCACTGTCATAAAGGATTTGCGTGTCTTTGTTGGAAGTTTTGCGTGTGGTACCTTTCATTCTGATCAGGGCCCGCCGTTCGCCTCTAAGGCGTACAAAGAGGCCATGAGAAATTTGGGGGTCCAGGTCAAATTTTCGTCTCCATACCGGACTGAGGGCAATAGTGTAGTGGAGCGAATGAACCGTGACTTAAAGCAATCTTTGACAGCCCGAGTTTTGGGTACTGGCCGGGACTGGCTTGCCCACTTATATGACGTACAACGTGCACTTAATAATATCCCTAGAAGGTCTCTGGGTGGGCGGAGCCCATACATGATGCTCTTTGGTGTTCGAATGGTTGTTCCAGACCTTGATGGTCTAGACATGGCGGCATCAGCCGCATCCTTTGACGTAGATGAGCACTGTGCTGTATTGCAGACTCTTCAAGAAGCCAGAAACAGTCTAGCGAAGGAACACGTGCCCTCCTCATCTGAAGCTGAAGTTCAGATTCCGGTAGTCGGCTGGCTACCCCGAGTTGGTGATCTGGTCCGTGAGAAGGTGGAGAACAAGAAGGAGTTCGGCCCCTCTTATCGTGCACCGGTTCCAGTGCTTGGAGTGCAGGGTACAAGAACTGTCATTTTACCTCCTCTTCCTGGTCAAAAGGATAACAGGTACATTTCGATTGACAATGTCAAACTACAACGAGTGGCCGATTCTTCTTAGTATGATTTCGGCGGTTTCCTGCCCTTCGATGCTGAGAAATTCTGTTGTGGCCCGAGCTTCGGACACAGTACCTGATGTTGCCATCGAGTTGCATGCCGTTACTGGTCCCTTGTTGCCACAAACACCTAGTGGTGTGCTTGACGAAGTTGAGTATGCTTATCCTGCGGATGTTACCTTGCCTGTTTTACAATCCACCACAGTTGCCCTCTCACATGACTCTTTTGATTCTCGTTCCGTGACTTCCATTGCCCCGTCCAAGATTTCAATTTTTGTGGCTTGGTTCAAAAGAAATTTTTTAATACCCCCTTGGACTTACATTTGGCTGGTGCTCATATGTGTTTTTTTGTTTATGTCCATTGGCTTTGTGGTAGTGTTTTTTAGACTTATCAATGGACACTACCTGAATGAACGGTCTACAATTCGACTAATTGATGGAACTTTGGCCCCCCACTCCTCATCACACATTATGAAGAGGGACCAGGCTTTTGTGAACATTACTGCCTGGCCTGTTCGTGATGGGATCGCTTGGGATGCCGTTAAATTTCACATTCATGGCCCCACTGAAGTGATTAATGTGCCAAATGTATTTCGTGTTTCTATGGGTGATGTCGTGAAGCAGAACATTCACTCAGATGATTGGGATGTTCAAGCCATAGAAGCGCTGTTTTCTGATTTGAAATATTATGCTGCATTTGATGCTGAGGATTTGTATTTAGATACTGCTAATTATGATGAACAATTTTGTTATCAACATTATGGCACGCATTTCCTGCACAAGGCAAATACGTTTAGAAATTTTGTAAATTTTACACAATGGGAACATTGCCCTGCCCCTAGGATGGGCAGCTCTGCCAAGTTGGTGGAAAAATTCACTTATTTTTCTGACTTTAGTGTGGCCCATCCGGCCTCCTTTTAGTTTAAGTTTGCGCCTGAGGCTGCTTCTAAAGTTAGACTGACACACACCAAATTGTTGTATTCCAAGTCCTTTATGGACGAGTTGGCAATTGGCGGGTATGATCTGTGGAAAGCTACAGTCGATCTTAAATCGGTTTGGGGCTCCAAACGATGGCAAGTACAGGGAACAGAGGCTTTGCATCGTGCCTGTCTCATCCCAAATCATATGTTATTTTTAAATTCCTCGATTTTTCAGACAACCTGTTTTGGATTGGCTACGTCTAAAAAGTTAAATTCTCCCTCCATGCCGGATCTGGGTGCTTATCCCAATTGGGGTAATCATACGGATCTATCCCTTGATATGTTGCAGGCACAGGTTTCCAACACGTCCTTCAATATTTCTAAATTGAATCCGAAGGGGTGGTTGGTGTGGCAAACGAGTTCGGACTCCTGTCAACATAGGTTTCTGGATTTGAAGCAGGGGTATACACAGGTTCGTGTGGACCCCCGTTTTGAATCCTCTCACACTGTAACTACCTACTCAGTAGGAAAGTTATGCCAGTCTTGGCTGCAACATTCCACTTTAGCGTCTGTTAAACTCCATTTAGCGTGATTAAATGACAAAATAGATTTGAATGATTTTGTTAAGGGTCCTGCAATCGGCAGACCCAAGCGATGGGTGTATGCTGTTTATAACGAAGTTTGGAAGTTGTCACAAATTGAGGCTGCCTCCAGATTACGTGCTATTGATCAAGCCAATATGGAAAAAGTATTGGCTGTTATAGATAATAGCATTAACACCCTGTCTTCCAGAATCTATACTTTAGATAATATTGTTTCATCTGTGGTAGACATTGTGCAGGATGATTTATCTGTATTGTATCATGGTCAAAATCAATTGCGTTCCATTATGCAGTTTGCGTGGACATTGCAAACATTGAAGGCAGGGAAAGTCCCTTGGGATTACATGAATACTTCATCTTTATTCCTTCCCTTTAATTTGACTGCGAAACAGCAATTCATGTCCATGAAAGATGCTACATATTCATTGCTACACATTGAAAAATTAGACCCTTTGCCTTTCTCTGTTGCTGAATTGAAATCTGCCGTGTGGCTAGTACATGGGTTGATCACGTTACCGTTTCCCCTGTTTAAGTTTAGTTCGTGCATGAAACATTATGCTCTAGGCAGGTACGAACAGTTGGGTACTGCCTTCCTGCATGAAGTCTGGTCGCTCCCTTTCACATACAGATATGTGAGGGACGGCAAGGAGGTTTACTTGAAAGGTGAAGAGTGCACTTCCGCACCGGATCACTCTGTTGTGTGTAGGCACATTCAATTGCATTGTGCATGTAATGTGCATGCCCCTAATTTAGCTTGCGTCCTGAAAGGGATTCCCGTGCCAGTTATTACTCCATCTTTTACGCTGCTTGCTAACGGTAGTTATTTGCTGTTAAATAATGAAGCTTGCTGTGGGATGTTAGTGGGAATTCCCTACATTGTGACTGTATCACAGAGGGTAGTTTGCTGTAATAACGTCCTTTTCCCACCCCGCATGGCCGGCTGGATGTCTCCATATGGCCTTCGATTCCAACCTTGAAAGCAGAGTTCAACAAGATGAGCAGAATAAGGGCTCTATTGTCTCAAAAAGAAGTCGCTCTGACTTCGTCCCGGGAAACATTTGTCCTTCACGTAGCTAACACGCGCACTGAGGTGCAAGCGCTTTTGAATACTGATCTCCCACTCATTTTGGGACCTTGATACAGACTATCTTTAATGCCTCTTCCACAAGTGGCATAGCTAATTTTTTTTAAATCGTGGGCTCCGGCCTCATGACCTCTTTTCAAACTATTTTTGGAGTGATCCCGGCCTTTTTTCATTCTCTTTTTTCCAGTGTCTTCGGAGGTCTCCCTTTACTTCTTGCCCTCGTAGCTGGAATACTGTTGTTGATCTGTGCCTTGCGCTATGAATGCACAACTTGCGTGGCACAACAACATGTCCCGGCTGCACCATCTTCGTAACCAGATGATTGAATTCTATGGCGCTTTACCACTGGCGACTCTGAGCGTAGCCTATGGATTGTCCTTTCGGTTTGCCTACTTTACTTGTGTGCAGCCTGTCTTTCATTGCCTAGATTGTCCGTTCAAATGGGCTCTGGATTTGTGTCTGTCAAACCCGGTGTCTCCTGATCCGTATTATGTTCGGTTTATGAGCCCCTTAGTGGCCCACGAGTTGGACTGTTCTGGTGTCGGGATTATGGCCTGTGCTGCAGCGCATGGAGTTCTTGGTAATTGGGACATCGGAGCGGCGGCGATTGACTTCTTGACGAACAGTTACCTTGAGGCGCACCCTGGTTGTCCTCGCCAGGTGCTGGAGGCTCCTGTGGTTGAAGAACATGTCTGTTCATTCCCCGTCCTGAACTGGATGGCAGAAAATTTTGCGGAACATTCCAATGATTTCCTCTTGGAAGCAGTTGCAACTTATTGTGCCTATACATGAATGGATTGACTTTTGAACTTTCTTTCAGTCCTCAGTCCGTCATCGATTTTTGGTCTTCTACATGGTTTTTTTTCTGCGTTTTAACTTTTTCCATTGATTTTTTTCTTTCGAACTTTTTCACTTCCCTTATATGGACTTATAGTTCATGCCCTTGGTTCCGTTCTATCGAACTTGAACTCTACGTTCTTGCCAGTGCGCCCCTAGTGGTTAGTGGTCCGATCATGGGGGGTGTAGTGATGATCGTTATCTACCTATGTACAACGCTAAGTTAGCATAACCGCGTTGAATGTTAGTAAGCCATCTTGCCGCTTTTGCTGCTTTTGCACACGACACTGTAGTCACATGTTATTAGAATTAAGAAATGCTTACTCGACTTTGCTTCACATGAGAACTGTCTGTTGTTAACATCTTGAACAGTGAATAGCGACCTTGGTCTGTACACAGTGTAACAGAAACAGTCTGGATCGCTAGACGGTGCATGTTGTTGAGTTCAGGTTGATCGGCCCACTAGTTTAGCCATAACACGCACGCAGCTGCAAATACCTGAAAGTCGAATGCTTTTAATATTGCAGTGTTACATGTTTTCAACACATTCGGAAGAAGAGCGTTCCTAGGAGCAGAGCATAGCTGATCCTGTGATGTGAACTCTCTGAGCTGATCTATACGGTATGGGGTTCCCTATTGAAGCCTAGAGACCTTTTATTAGTCTAATAATACTATTAGTGTGTTAGAGAAAGGAAGGTGGCCTAGAGCCACTGTCATTTTAGTATGATTGCTCCTTTCATTTTCTATGGTATTGTAACTATGCTGATGGTTTTGATTTTAATCGTTTGTCTGCTAATGGTAGCCAAACTGCTGCATATTAGGACACGAGGTTTATAAAATAAACTCTTTAAACTTTTCCTGTGTATCTGTTTATTCTGTTGTGGAATGGTACGAGAATAATTACGAAAAGGTGTTTCTGATTCCCACCATTCCTGAGAAATATACTAAGTCGCTTGTTCTGGGTTGTCTATACATTGGGACCGCCGAGCTAAACCTCGGATAACGAATGGGACACTGATGCTGGCCGGATAGGGGGTTCTGGGTTCTGAGGTGAGTTTTTGGTACACCGCAATTCACTGAGGGCCTGGGTTCCTGCGCATAGTTCTGCGCATAAGCAGAATCCCTGCAACACCAACACTTGTCTGTGATAAGCAGAGAGGTTTATATCCTAATGGTGTGCAATAAAGATTTCTTTTTTGACCCACCTCCATGGGTTCCTCTTTCTGTGGGCATACACGGGCGATGTGTCCAAACGTACCGCACAGAAAACACTGAGGTCCTGGATTAGTGGGAGATCATGCCAGTGTCTGTAGTGGACCTGGCAATAGGGTCACCGCTTCTGCCCTTTTTATGGGAGGAGTTCTACGTGATTTGGGTATGGCTCCCCCAGTATACCTCCCCTGGTGTTCTTCCTGCCCCTTTTGTAATTTTTGGACCCTCCTGAAGGCACCTGCAATTTCTACTGTTCTATCCAAACTAAGTTGTGTATGTTGACGCACCCATTTCTGAATGGGTGGATTTAAGGAGGTTAAATATTGTTCTAAATATATCTTCTCCATTATCTCTTCTTTTGTAGAAGTAGAGGGCTGCAGCCATCGGGCCGCCATATCTCGCACTCTGTAACAGCGTTCATGGGGTCTCCTGTGGTCCTTCTCTTATTTATCTCAGTCTGATTCTATATGTCTCTACATCCATTCCCATATGTTCTAATATGCTCTTTTTTTACCTCCTCGAAGGGTGTTATCCCAAGTGGGCTAGCTGCTTGGTACACGGCTTGGAGATTCCCAGAGAGAAGAGGGCCCAGAAATTGTCCCCATTTATCTACTGGCCATGTGGCAATCTGGCCATACATTCAAAGTTGGAAAAGGAAAACTCCGTATCTTCCCCCCTAACACATTTCTGCATGACTATGGGGGGAGGGCAGTATAACCCCTTTGTTGGGTAAATGTGTCCGCCAATTTATCTATCACAGTCTCTTGCGCGTGACTTTGTTCTGTTAGAGTTTTATGTAATTTCTCTCGGTCCTCCTCGGCTGCCGCCGAGAATTTTTCCCTTATTTTACCCAGCTTCTCTTGGCTTTCTGCCATCTTATGCATAACGGCCTCCATTTCCGTGTATCCCTCGTCTGACACTACCTGTGGGAGGGATGGGCGTAAATAGAAACAAGGAGGCTTAATATGCTTCGCAATTTTGAATTCTTTATTGTAAAGTCGATTCTCTTCCTCATGAAACAGTAAACTCTTATTCTTTTGATGTTCAATTGTTTCTTTCTTTTTAGGCTTCACTGATTCTCCTGTTCGTCTCTTTAGTGTAGGTTGCCCTTCTCTTGATGGCCGGTTCCCTTCGGTTTCCACGTGGTGTTCCCCAGGTGTCTCGGGAGAGAGGAGAAAATTATGGTAAGTATTTGGGTGAGTGTTTTCTCTGGAAGGATGTTGAGATAATAGCCTTTACCACACCCGGTTGTGAACAGGTAGGGAAGAAGAGACACATTCACACATTCTCTTAGGTTTGGGTGGAAGGAGTATAAAGTGCTTGTGTAGGGGTACAGGTTGACCGTTACCATGTCTTCCCATCCACACTCTGGTAGGTACTTCGCTGAGAACAGACCAAAATGGATCTTGAAGAAAAGAATATCCCCACGAGAGATCTGATGTACGACAAGACAGTATTTCCTTCTATTAATACGTCCAAAATATAATGATTTAGATTAGCCTTCTTATTATGCAAAACAAATCATCTTTTAACGTCCTAAAGAAACCTAGCACTCAAACTGGACCTGTGCTTGAGTGGTCTTTCCAATAGGGACCCACACGCTATCGTCGTGTGCAGATGCAGTATGCCAGGGGAGAAAAGAAATGGGGGGAAAAAGGCACGCAGCATAAACAGCAATTCTCCACACTGCTCCCTGCCTTCTGGCTCCCTAGTATTTCCCTCCCGACTGGTGCACACTCACTGCCGCAACTCATCTGAGTTGCAGCGGCAATCTGCGTCTCTCCTGGGGGAGTCCACCAGTCCTCGCTCCAATCTTCACTTGTTTCGTCCTCATTGTTGCCGTCTCCCTCCGGTCTTTCCGCTTCGGTTGATGGCGTCATGCCTTCCTCACAGCGTTATGTTATATTAACCATTTCTAAAGCGCACAAATACTCATAGGTGTCTCTGCGCTATGGACTGGAAGGATAAGTAGAGAGCTGGTGCCCGCTTATTGCTTAAGGAGCCAAGTTTTTACTTGTTTCCTGAATGATAGCAGGGTGGGGCTGGCCTTAATCTGCAGGGGGGCGAATTCCACAGTTTAGATGTGGACACTATGAAGCTTCTATCGCCCCAGTTGGCTTTCTTGGTTCTAGGGACGATCAGAAGGTTGGCGTCTGCTGAGCGCAGGGATCTGCTGGGCGAGTACGCCAGAAAAGCTTTCTTCAGGTATTCAGGTCCTATGTTGTGAGTTGCCTTATAAGCAATACATAGCGCCTTAAATTTTGTTCTGCTTTGTATGGGCAGCCAATGGTGCTGTCGCACCACATTGGAAATTGGCTTAAGCTTCGGGGTACCTGACAATATCCTGGTGGCTGCTTTCTGTACCAATTGCAGCCTACTCAGAACCCTTTCTTGGGCATTGATTAGAAGGCCATTGCAATAGTCAACCTTAGACATAACCAGAGGGCTGATAAGTGTTCTCTCAGTGCTGACTAGGACGAAAGGTAACAATTTCTTTATCATCCTTAAAACATAAACGGATGAGGAGACCACTGCATTGGCGGGATGTATAAAGGATAAACTATCATCAAATATGACACCCAAGTTTCTGGCCTTCTTGACGGGGATAGGGAGTGATCCCAGGTCTGCTGGCCACCAGGTCGGAGACCATCCTGGGGCAAGGTTGCCAAAGACCATTACTTCAGTCTTGTCTGAGTTTAGGCAATGATTTGACATCCATGAGCTAATGGCCAAAATGCCATCATGAAAACTTGCCGCAGCTGCCTCTCTGTCTTTATGCACCGTAAGCACCAGTTGCGTATCATCCGCATATGACGTGAGACCCATCCCAAAAGATTCAATTACTCGTGCTAAGTCCGTCATGTATATGTTGAACAGAGTTGGACTTAGCAAAGATCCTTGCGGAACTCCACAAGGGAGAGAAAATAGTGGTGAATTTAAGTCACCCAGACTAACTGACTGGTTCCGATTGGATAAAAAAGAGGACAGAAGGGCTTTGGCCTTGTGCTCGATGCCTTTGGCTGAGACACGGTTGATCAGTGTAACATGATCAATCGTGTTAATGAGTGCGGTCTCCGTGCCATGGCCTTTCCTGAAGCCAAATTATGTCATCTAACAGCTTATTCTCTTCAATAAACTGCGCAAGCTGGGTATTCATAATCTTTTCAATGATTTTCGCTGGAAATGGGGGGTGCGCCATTGGCCTGTAATTTTTGGTCTCTCCTGGATCAAGATTGATTTTTTTTTTTAACAATCGGTGAATGATGGCCTTTTTTCATCGGGAAGGGGAGGTGCCTGAGCAGAACATAGAGTTACAGATGGTCGCTAAGTTAGAACCTATTAGGTCAGGGATCAGTTTCAAGACTGAAGGGGGGCATGGGTCAGACGGGGAGCCTGATTTGACTGTGTTAGCCAGATCAGCGACCTGTTCCACTGAAACTGGCCTATATTCCATTAAGCTAGGAATGTCTCTACTCCTGCTGTTGTCAGACAGTTGATTCCAGCCCACCGTGGGGGCAGTAAAGTTAGAGTAATTTTTACCCACCTTGTCTTGAAAATAGCTGGCTAATGAATCGCAGAGTGATTGGGAAGCTCCCTTAGTGGAGTTCACCACTGGCCTTGCCAGCTTAGAGACTGCCAGAAACAGCTGTTTAGAGGAGTCTTGTGCTGGTTCAATTTTTCTGGTGTAATAGTTACTTTTTTCTGTAATTATAAGATGTTTATACTTTGTCAGCGCCACCTTGTAACAAGATTTTTCCTCGTCATATTCTTGGCGCCAGCGTCTTTCTTGATTCCTACAGCGTTGTTTCTCCAATCTTAGGGCCTCAGAGAACCACGGAGCAGAGGGAGCCTGCCTGTTTTTGGAAACTGTTTTGTAAGGTACTAGTCTACTGAATGCATTTTGGAGCCATTCTGTATAATTTGTAGAGGCCAGTTTGGGGTCTGGCACAACTTCAGGTTGGGTGTCCATTAGATGTTGTTTAAGACAGGCTTGATCAATGCCACTCGAAGCCTTAAACTGTTTAGAGGGGATTGAACTGGTGTGCATAGAAGTAGGCTGCAGTATCCTGATATCAAATAATACCACACAGTGATCAGACCATGTTAAAGGGAGAATCTCCCTTATTGAGATTTGCTCATTGTTCAAAAACAGACCGTCCAGTGTATGCCCCGCCAAATGAGTAGGCTCATCACTTTTTGGTCTCTCTGGCTCCTTTTCGTTCCGCTTCCCGTCCTCAGCCTCCTCCTTTTCCGACATCGTGCTGTCTTTGTCTCCGGCCAACGACACCTCTGATTGGTTCTCCTGCTGGTCCTAATCCTGTTCAGGAGGGTGTAGGAGGAACTGGTTAACCCGTTCTTCTCTCTTCTAGGACATTGATGGCTGCGGCGTCCCTTTGTGGGAGAAGGGAAAACACGATAGGTGGGTGCCCTCGGAGGTCTCTGGGTTGGGGAGGCCTTGACGCTTTCCCTCACAGGGCCACAGATATTTCACCGTACAACATGCCCTAATAGACCTGGCAGACCCTCCAAACCCTGTCTTGGCCCCTTTGGATAGTATTATTCACATCTCAAATGGAATCAATGGCATTCTTGTTTGTCCCTCACCTGCAATGCTAATATGCGCCCCATTTCCTCGCTATTATCAAAGGTAATTAGCCTAGTGGCGTAACATGCCATGGCTACTTCTCCCACGCTAACAGAATTTTAGTTTTGACTCTCTGGAGTCTCTGATAGATCCCCTCACAGCTTCTTCCGACTTCTTAAAAATTGGCATGTGCATTCTCCAGCTGAAGGAGTTGCTGCCTTAAAGATTCTTCCTGCTTATGCATAGGCTTATTCTGGTGAGAGACAAAGCTGACCGCGTCTCCCCGCACCACGCCCTTTATAGTGTGCCAGACCACTGCAGGAGTAGTAGACCCTTGTTTTTCTTTAAAAAATTTAGACAAGGTCTGCTTCACATAATCACAGTAGACACTACCCATTAACGACCATCTTCAAAGCTCCCCCCTGCCATCATCGCCATCCCCTGAAAAAATAACCATGGCAAACAGTGGATTATGATCCGTCAATATTCATGGGAAAAGGCGCGTTGAGATATCCCTGGCCACTTCCCGCGTAACAAATATCATATCCAGCCTGGAATTATTTTAATGAGGAATCAAATACTATGTTTACCATGGTAGTATTGCATGTATGTGACACCAGCTATCGAGCAGCCCATATGTGGTCACCAGATGATGCAAGGCAGCTTATGTGCATTCCTTTCGGGGCATGAAATTTCTATTTGAGCTGGCCATATTAGGAAACATGGTCATGTCAATATCTCCACATATAATGATCAGATTTTCCTGCAAGGCAAGTTGTACCAGAAGCTGTTGCACTGGTGCTGGGTCAACCCCCATTCCCTCCATACACACAGCACACTGTTAATCTCACCCAACCTAAACTAAGGTTCTCCAGTATTGGGGTGTCTTTCATAGATTCACATGCTTGAATATTCCCCGTCGTCGAAGTGGGAGTCCCACGGTACATAACATAGCAATGTAGTAATGACATAAGCCTAATAGGCATAAAAGAAAGTAAAACCATAGAGTTGTTAGGGATAGACAACTTGTCACCTATATAACATATTACTGTCATTATGTTTTAGTCCAAATTCCAGCCAATCAAGCGTCCGCACCCTCTAGAACCTTCTCCCCAGAGGCTCAAGCCCTCAGATTTTCTACCGCACGTCGTGTGAAGGGAGTCTCCCTGAGCTTGCTCAGTTTTTCTTCTCATATCTTCTCAGAAGGTTACCTTCATGATGTCTACTACCAAGAAATCCCTCTTCAGACCTTGTGGAAGCTGTGGTAAACAGAGGCTTCATTCCGAAGACCCTCACAAAAATGTATTTATTGTCTATATCCTGAGCATCAGGTTAAAGATTGTAAGATTTGTTGGACCTTCTCTCGGAAGACTTTAAAGGACAGAGAAGGGCGTCTCCTTCTGTGGCTACAGAAGTTGAAGACTTCAGAGAATCCTCTCTCAGATGTGGAGAGTGTGTCTTCAATCAAAACTGCTCCCTCCTTGAAGAGAACAAGTGACTATCAGAAGGTTTCTCCAAAACCTAAAGTGGTGAAGAAACATCATGTTGATAAGCCCACTATTCAACCTTCAACTTCAAAAGAGGTGATTTTTCCCCCTGGGAGTCTTTCTGAATCCTTTACGCCCCCGAGATCTGATTCTCAGGCGTCAAAGACTCCATCTGCGCAGTTTTTACCTCAGAAACTGCCTGTCTCCGTCGACGAGAGCTGCTTTCGTCGCATCTACGTCGACGACTTCGACTTCTGTGTCTATGAGGCCAGCTATGATCCTGTCGTCGGTATCTTCACCGTCGACGTTGGTATCTGTTAAGGTGAGACCCATTTCGTCTACAATACCTTTGACTTCGTCGACGACAAACAAACATAGGATAAAGCATACGTCGTCGAGGGTGGCTTCGTCGTCGACGGTGGCTTCGTCGTCGGCGGTGGCTTTGTCATCGGCGGTGGCTTCGTCATCGACGGTGGCTTCATCGTCGACGGTGGCTTCGTCGTCGACGGTGGCTTTGTCGTTGACGGTGTCTCAACGTCGACATTTATCGTCAGCAATAGCGGCTACAACTCCAGCCATAGATTTGGTACCACTGAAGTCTTCAAACTCTTTGCTTCAACGACGACATTCCTCTTTGGATACCCTAATGCCAATTCAAGCTCCTTCTCAACCTCCAGAAGTGCTATTTACGTCTTTTTACGATGAAGAATCTGAGGATGACAGATTTCAGGCTGCTCGCAGTCCCTCTGAACTTCTAATAAAGTGTCAGGACTCTGATGATGATCATTTACAAGAGGAAGATTTCTCTACTTGTGACACGCAACCGGCGCAAGAACTTCCTATGGCTCAGATGCCTTTAAGTCTTATTGCCAACCTCCAGTACATGTTGGATGACTATTACCGCTGTTTTCCACGATCTGTGCAGACTTCCCCAACGCCGCAGGTGCCTCCGCAACCTCTTCCAATGAAAGAATCAGTGGCCACACCTACGTCGGCGACCAGAATTCAACATCTTGAAGTTCCTCAAATCATAGAGGAAGACATTGTCGACGAGCAGGATGATGACGGTGACAAGGAAGAAGGTGAGCTGGATGACGGATCCCTTCTTTCTGAATGGGACAACTATCAAATCCAAACGCCATCTCCCGCTGATCCAGCTCCTTTGGATTCTCCATCGGTCGACATTGGTGGTTTTCATTTGCTCATGGAAAGAGCAGCTAAAAGATTCCACCTTCCTATGACCACCAGAGAGGAAGATTGTTTCCTGTATGATTTTAAGGATCAACCTCAAAAGCAAGTCCGTTGTATTCCCATTATCGATTTTATTTGGCAAGAAGGCCTCAAGCTAATGCAGAATCCTAATTCTATTCCAGCTATCCTACCTAGGCTAGATAAAAATACAAAGCCCCAGGAAATTCCCCTGCTTGTCTCATTTCACAAACAAAGCCTGATTCCATCATTTCTCAGGCAGCTCAACGTCGATCCACAAACCTATCGTCTCCACCGCCAGACCGAGAGGGTAGACGCCTGGATGGTATTGGAAAGAAGTTTTCTACTATGGCTGCAACTACAGTTCGTGCGGCCAATTCTTTAGCTATCCTGGGCCGTTACGACTGCCAAATGTGGTCAGACATATCATCTCTTATAGACCTTATCCCGGAAGCGTCAAGACCAGAAGCATTAAAAATTCTTCAAGAAGGTGAAAGAATTTCCTCGGAAATTATTGATTGCTCTATTGATGTGCCTTCCACGGGTTTCTGTCTTTTGGTTGGTGCAGCAGTCCTCAGGCGTCAGGGCTGGTTATGGGCCACATCTTTCCGTCAGGAAGTACAGACAAAAATACTGGACATGCCTTACAACGGTGAGTCATTGTTTGGCCAGCATATCGACGATGCCCTTCAAACAATTAAAAAGGACACCGACACTGCCCGTGCTCTTGGGACTCTACAGTTTAAAAAGCAGCCTTTTCGAGGCGCAAGAGGTCGTGGCTCTTCTTCTTCCTTTCGAGGAAACTCTAATCAGTACAGACAAGGTCAAAACCGCTACTCCTCCCAGAATCAGCAGTCATATAGGCAACAGCATTCTTCGACCTACAGACAATACAGAGGGAAATCCTCTTACAGAGGAAAAGATTCCTCCAAAATACAATGACTTTCACCACACACCGTCACAGAGTCCTCCCGCTTTTTCAAAAGTTGGAGGTCGAATCTCCCACTTCTACTCCAAATGGTCACAAATTACTACCGATCAATGGGTTTTGGATATTGTGCGCAGGGGACATGAATTGGAATTCGTAAAGATTCCTCCCAATGCTCCACCAAAAGGTCCCCCTCCTGCTCACCTAAAAGAACTTTTGAATCAGCTAAAGATTTTACTACGAAAGGGAGCGATCGAAGTGGTGCCAAAACTACAGAAGGGCAGGGGATTTTATTCAAGGTTCTTTCTCATACAGAAAAAGTCGGGAGAACGGCGCCCCATCTTGTTTCTACGTGCCCTGAACAAATATATCAAAAAACAAACTTTTCGCATGTTGTCCTTTCAAGAAGTGCTTCCTTTTCTAAACCAAGGAGAGTTTATGACAACTTTAGATCTCCAAGATGCTTATTTCCATCTTCCCATACTGCCGAGACACAGATAGTTTCTCAGATTCAGAGTAGCCGGAAAGGACTTCCAATTCAAAGTTCTCCCATTCGGCCTTCGTTCCGCTCCCCGAGTGTTTACAAAAGTCCTTGCACCGGTGGCAGCTTACCTTCATCTCCAAGGAGTGCAAATCTTTCCATACTTAGACGACTGCCTGCTGAAGGCAAAGTCGTTCGAACTGGCATCCAAACAAACTCTTTTCTGCAGGTCCCTCTTCCAATCTCTAGGCCTCACATTCAACATGGACAAATCTCAGTTTCTCCCAGCTCAAAACAGACTGTTCTTGGGAGTTATTCTAGACACAAAGCAAGGAAAAGCTTTTGTGTCGCACGAAAGACGTCAGCGTCTTCGCAATCTAGCAATTTCTATCCGTCTAAAAGAGGCCGTTTCTGTCCGACAGTTGAAATCTTTCCTAGGAATGTTGTCCTCGTGCATTCCTCTAGTCCCTCACTGCCGCCTGAAAATGAGACCTGTCCAGGAGGAATTGGACAAGCAATGGGCTCAAGTCTCGGGAACTTTCAGCGACATAGTCAGAGTCACACATCGACTAAAGAGAGCTCTTTTGTGGGGGACTCTCGAAGAGAATGTCTCCTCAGGGCGTCCATTCCTGGCAGACACTCCAAATTTCACTCTCACGACCGATGCATCTCTCGAGGGTTGGGGCGCCCACTTGCAAGGACTGACTGTAACAGGCAGGTGGAACGTTCAACAAAAGGTAAGCCACATCAACCTATTAGAGTTACTGGCCATTTTTCTGGCTCTGAAAGCTTTCCGAACCATCATTCAAGGAGGCTCGGTGTTGATCCGTACGGACAATACAACGTGTATGCACTACATCAACAAACAGGGAGGCACAAGGTCCGTCTTGTTGTCTCTTCAGGCTCAACAAATTTGGGATTGGGCGATTCAACATCATATCGTCCTTACAGCAGTTCATGTTCCGGGAGCGTCGAACAATCTTGCGGATTCCCTAAGCAGATCATCCACGACCAATCACGAGTGGGAATTGCACCAACCCACTCTGGATCACATTTTTCGATTATGGGGTCCCCCAGATCTGGGTCTGTTCGCAACATATCTGAACCGCAAATGCCTGTTCTACGCAAGTTGGCTTCCGCAACCAAAGTCATGCGGAATGCCTTTTTGATGAACTGGTCGAAAATATATGCTTACACTTTTCCACCAATACCTCTAGTCCCCAGAGTTCTGTGGAAAATGAGGAAAGAACCTTGTCACATTATTTTAATAGCCCCCCCGGTGGCCTCGACAAGTCTGGTTCACAGAACTCCTGCTCCTGTCTCAGTGCGACCCAATCATTCTTCGCCCTCTTCCAAATCTTCTGACTATGGAACACGGCCAAATTTGTCATCCCGATCCAGCATCTCTAGGTTTAGCGGCTTGGAACCTGAGCGCTATGAATTTGTAAATTTGGACATTCCTTTAGATTGTAGAGAGGTCTTGGCTAAGGCTAGGGAACCTTCAACTGTGAAAACATATAAACTCAAATGGAAAAGATTCTGTCTATGGTGCAATGAAGCTCAAGTACATCCTGTCCACTCCAAGCCAGAACAACTCTTGCCTTTCTTTTTACACCTAGCAAAATCAGGCCTCTCGTACTCTACCCTTAAAAGTTTTTCTAGCAGCAATCTCACGGTTCCGTCAAGATGGCTCCAACTCACTTTATTCGTCAAGAGTAATTCAACAATTTTTCAAGGGTCTTTTTCGAATTTTTCCTCCAATACGTCGACCACCTCCACCTTGGCATTTGAACATTGTATTGGCACAGCTCATGAAACCCCCATTTGAGCCAATCCATAAAGTCAATCTCAAATATGTTACTTGGAAGACTTCTCTACTCCTGGCTCTTACATCCTCGCGCCGGGTCAGTGACTTGCAGGCTTTTACTACTAAACCACCTTTTCTTCAATTTACTAAAGACTCTGTCCTGCTCCGCACCAATCCGGTCTTTATCCCCAAGGTGCCATCGGATTTCCACCTCAATGAGCCAGTAATTTTTTTTTTTTAAATTCCAAATCCTCAAACTCCTGCAGAGAAAACGCTTCATTCTTTAGATGTCAAGAGATGTCTCAAGTTTTACCTTCAAAGAACGGCTACTATTCATAAAAATGACCAACTCTTTGTGGCCTACGGACGGATGCGAAAGGTTTATCCGGTCACTAAACAAACTATAGCACGCTGGATATCTACTACCATTGTTTTGTGCCATCAACAAGCTGGAAAACCACTTACATCAACTGTATTCCACCAGGATGGTTTCTTCTTCCACTGCGCTATTTGCTGGGGTGCCTCTTCAAAACATCTGCAGAGCTGCTACATGGTCCAGCAGACACACCTTTACGAGACACTACTGTCTGGATGCTGCAGACAACACTGACACAGCTGTGGGACAGGCGGTCCTTCGTAATCTTTTTAAATAAGGTGAGCCGCTGATGCTTCCCTCCTCCTGTATACAAGGTACTTTTGTTATTTATTTATGTATATATATTTATATATTTATATTTGTTTATATTCATATACCTATAGCCTTTTGAGCTGGGTATTGCTATTGCTTTGATTCTTATGTATTTTTCTAATACCACTGCTCACTACTCTTATTCAAGCATGTGAATCTGTGAAAGACACCCCAATACTGGAGAAGAACAAAAGTTACTTACCTGTAAACTGTGGTACTCCAGTATTGGTGTCTTTCTTAGATTCACATGCGACCCACCCACCTCCCCTCAGAGGCTCCCATCGTTTATTTGACTATTATGTCACTCTTGTGCTACGAAAATCTGAGGGCCTGAGCCTCTGGGGAGAAGGTTCTAGAGGGTGCCGAGGCCTGATTGGCTGGAATTTGGACTAAAACATAATGACAGTAATATGTTATATAGGTGACAAGTTGTCTATCCCTAACAACTCTATGGTTTTACTTTCTTTTATGCCTATTAGGCTTATGTTATTACTACATTGCTATGTCAGGAGATAGCTCTCCTGAGGCGGAAGCCGGGAGCCACATTTGGATATATTTTAAAATTTGCCTATTTGCACTATTGTGATTTTAATACTTGTGTGCTTACTTGCTGTTGTTCATTGCTGCTCCTTGGGTCTTGGGGTTACCTTGCACAGCGGTCCCAGCGCTGTTGCAGGGAGGGTCACTACAGCGCCGCCATCACCCTCGAGATGATAGGCCACGCCCCCCACAATAAGCCACGCCCCGATTTCTCTACCGATAAGAATGCCTACTACTTGGAAGCGCAGCGGACGAGTGCAGCGGGCGCGCCGGCAGCGCGCCGAAGGCGCGCCTAAGGCAAGCCCGTCTGCGCCTGTCCGCGACCAGACCGCGGCGAGCGCGGCCCTCTCTGCCCAATTTACCAGAAGCCATGGAGCTTCCCCCTCACTTTATTCTCGGGAGAATCTGCTCAATCTGAGTGAGTATGCGTATGAAGGACTTCTTTCTTTCGCTGACACTGCTCTCCCATTGAATGACTTTGCGATCAGGGGTCTGCTAGCGGGCGGACTTCTTAACGTAAGATCATTGCCGAAGCATGCCACTGAAATTCAACTATTAGTAGAAACTTATCAGTTAGATGCTCTTTTTTGTACCGAGACGTGGACCCACTCTGATTGTGAAATCGAACTTGACTGGGCGTGCCCGCAGGATTATAAAATCCTGCATCTACCCAGACCCAAAGGTCGGGGGGGTGGGGTGGGAATTATCTATAGAGCCTCCTGGCACGTTAACATCCTAGATATGGACCCAGTTGTTGGGACCGAACTCCTCGGCCTCTCAATTAACAGTCACTTAGGAGCTACTTTCACGGTAATTATCTGTTATCGCCCACCGGGTGCCTTCAGTGCCCAGCATCAACAATCGCTACTTACTTCTCTCTCCAATATGGCGACTTCTCACAATAAGCTAATTATTCTAGGGGACTTTAATTTATGGCCGAATGGTCCCTTAGATACTGGACTGCATAATCTTTTGCTCTCTTGTGAGAGCGTGGGGCTGCAACAACTAGTCAGGGAACCCACTCATAAAGCAGGGCATCGACTTGATCTTATTTTTTCCACCCCTCAGCTAGTACATCTGAATGATATCCTGCCCATGGGCTGGACTGACCATTCCCTCCTTAAATTTTACATCAACTATAAGGGGGCTAAAATGCCGGCACGTAGTATCTCCTCTGAATTCATGTACAGAGACTGGAAAGCTCTGGAAAGGCGGAGAACTACTGGTGCCGTGTTCCAAGTGGAGGACAGTTTCTCTCCAAATTGTCCAGTTGAGGATAACTATGAGGCTTTTTGTTTTAGGATATCGACAACTATTGACTCCTTAGTTCCATTAAAGAAATGCAAGCACAAGGGTAGAGTATCAGCTCCTTGGTTTGACGATTTGTTAAAGGCCCTTAAATTGGCCTGTAAGCAGGCTGAAAGAAAATGGAGACAGGGTTACCTCGATGCTAATAAGCAACTCTGGAAAACCAAACTCTTGGAATACAAAACTGAGATTATGAAATCCAAATCTGCTTACTTTTGTTCTACAATTTGTACAGCCGCCAACAGTTCCAAAAGTATTTTCCAGATTCTGAACAGCCTCTCTCACCCTGACTGCGCTAAAAAGTCAATCCCTCCCACACAACACCTTTGCGACAATCTTGCGCTGTTTTTCAAAGAAAAAATTGAGACTATCATTCGAAACCTGAGCACTTCCCCCACACTGGTCGGCCCAACCAGCCCTGAGGTCGTTATCATTGATTATGGAGTGGTGAGCCCAGGGTGCCAGCCTATGGACTGCTTGTGGGAGTTTCCCTCCATTACTGAGGCGGAATTCGATAAACTGGCTCAAGGGCTTTCCTCGGGCTCTCCTCTCGACCCCATTCCCCCTAAAAACTGGAAGACATCCGGAGAGGAATTCTTTCCCACTCTTTGCAGGATCTGCAATCAATCCCTGCGTAGTGGCTTAGTTCCTGCTCCCTGGAAGCAGGCTCTCATTAGGCCACTGTTGAAGAAACCCTCTCTGAACCCTGAGTGTCTACAGAATTATCGACCCATCTCCCTGCTACCATTCCCGGCAAAAATTGCCGAGCGCTGGGTGAGCTCGTGTCTCTCCAAACATCTGGAGCAGAATCATTTCCTGGACGAAATACAATTTGGCTTTCGTCCAGCCCATGGCACCGAAACAGCTCTACTTACTGCCATGGAGGACCTTCGTATGCGTGCAGACAGGGGCCAGGCAGTAGCCTTGATCCTGCTGGACCTGTCTGCCGCATTCGATACGGTCAATCACGTGATTGTATTGGAGAGACTAAGAGAGGCCGGGGTGGGCGGCACTGCCCTGCATTGGTTTCACTCCTTCCTGCAGGATAGGAAGCAGGCTGTGTCCCTCCCCCCGTTTCAATCGGCCTTCTCCCCGGTGATCCATGGGGTGCCTCAAGGCTCGTCCATCAGCCCGATTTTATTTAACGTCTACCTAAAACCACTGATCACGTTAATAAAATCCCACAGGCTAAAAGTAATTAATTACGCCGACGACACTCAGCTCATCCTCTCTTGGGAGGGTGAGGAATCGATTCCTTTGGAATCGTTTCATGTCTGTCTGCGAGACACGGCTGACTGGCTACACAATAATTCCTTACAGTTCAACGCCTCCAAATCCGAGGTTTTGTTCTGTGCCGGAAGTCGGATTGCCCGCCCGTTCCCGGCGGAGTTTTGGCCCCCTGAAACCTCAGAAAAGCCACAGCCGGTCACCACGGTTCGCAATCTGGGTGTTATGATGGACAACAAACTCAGCATGGAAGCCCAGGTTGCGAAAACAGTGTCCACCTGCTCGGCCCTTATTCGCTCTCTTCGCAAGATCTTGCCACTCCTTCCCTCACAGGCCCGGGCCTCAATAGTCAGGTGTACCATTCTTAGTCGCCTTGATTATTGCAATGCGCTGTTGCTCGAGGCCCCGTCCGTGCTGCTAGACAGACTCCAAAGAGTTCAAACAGCCGCTGCCAAAGTGGCCCTGGGTTGGCCTAGGAGATCTTCGGCCACTGCGGCAATGGCCGAGCTTCACTGGCTCCCTATGAAACAGCGAATTGCTTTTAAATCTCTCTGTCTTGTTTTTAAAGCTTTACATGGAGTCGGGCCCGGCCCCCTGCAATCTATGTTTGACTGGTACATTCCAACCAGAGCCCTCCGATCTACTACGGCCTGTCTTGTCAAAGTACCAAGATTTAAAAAGGTCAGGACAGGAGGAAGATCTTTCAAGGTTGCAGCAGCTAAACTTTGGAACAGCTTGCCTTTGGATGTCCGTCAAACAAGCGAACTTCTCCCTTTTAGGAAACGGGTCAAAACTTGGCTGTTTCCTAGATGTTAACTGTTCACTATCCTACTGTCATCTCCCAGTGCATCTATTTTAGGAGTTATCTTCAGCGCCAGGATACCTGTAAGGTGATAGCTGCGCTATATAAATGTTTTAAATAAATAAATAAATAAATGTTATGTACCGTGGGACTCCCACTTCGACGAAGGGGAATATTCAAGCATGTGAATCTATGAAAGACACCAATACTGGAGAACCACACTTTACAGGTAAGTAACTTTTGTTCTTCACAATGACCCAGCGACCCGAACTGTGCCTAAGTTGCTTTAAGCATCTCCATGAAAAACCACTGCCTAAGATTGCTACGCCTCTTATTGGCTTCTTGTACCCGGAGCCCCCTTTAATTGATATCTTAAGCCCTGCAATCTGCGTGACCTTGTCTGCATCAGGTGGATTTCCTGCAGACAGGCCAATGATGGACTCATTCTGCGTAATTCATGCCTAACCTTTTCAAATTTAGTGGAAGGACGTAGCCATTGACTTTCCAACTTAAGATGTCCACCTCTTGCAAAGGTAATGTTGTACATAACTTGCTCATTCCATAAAAACACAATTCTATTGTCAGCCACTCTGTGCACCATAAGGCAAACATAATACGTAGAGGCCAAAAATCCAAGCCACCCCCCATGTGCGGAGCTGGTCGTCCCCTATGTGCATGCTCCTCGACACTCATGTACTTTCTCCTTGTCCCCCATCTGTAAATAGGCACACTTGAGAGCATCGTGTCGGCGCGTTATCCCACATACGTCGGCTCTCAATTGCTCAATCCTCGAGCTGTGCCTGATCCGCCCTCTTTGATCTCTTCGCGGAATCTCCGGCTGTGACATGCACAGAACTAGGCCTGGGCGGCAAATTCCGTTCCGCTCGCGGAATTTGCGAAATTTGCGTAATTTCGTGTTCCGCGGAGAACGCGAAATTGCTCAAAAGTCTGCTTTTCGCGATTTTGCGAAATTTTTGCTTGTTCGCGTTCTCAAAATCCATGTTCGCGAGATATTTCTCCTCGAGCACGCAAACAGCAATTGCGAACAGGAAAAAAGCATCGCGAACAAGCAATTCCGCGTGTTCGCGGAATTTCTGCTTGTTCGCGGAGATTTTTTACCGTTTCGCGGAGATTTGCGTAACGCAATTACGCAAATTCCGCCCACCCCTACACAGAACCCAAACAGAAGACTTGGATCTCGAATGTGTCACAATATTGCCAATCAGACACTGTCACTTGGTGTGAAAGGCTGACAACGAATTTCTTGGCAATGGTGCGGCGGAGAGCATACAGTTCGGTAGTACGTGACAAGGATAACAACACCATTGATATTCAATGCAAAGCCAGCGTGGCTATCCCTTTCGGGTGGCACTACACTTGTCTCCTCGGGTAATGTTATAATATTTCATCATACGCCGAGCCGACTCCATGTTCTGCATCCACGTCCAGAAGCAGGAAACCCTAGCTGCCAGTGTTTGAATATGTTGCTTTGAGTTATTATTGTTTGTTTTAATAGTACTGTATCATATCCCAGTATTCTTGTGAGGCAAGTGGAGTGAGAAGGAGGAGCTAGGAAAAAGGAAAAGATGAAACAAGAAAGTAGAAATGACGAGGGAGTCTTCTGAACAGAGTGAGATTCCCCCCAAACCATTAAATGTTACCGTACATAGTGACAGTGCATTGTTGTGGATAGTCAGCATTGGGCTTCTCCAGGGCTTTAAGTGGGATGAAAACACGTGGTGGGTATCTCACAGGGGCGTGGCCAGTGTAATTAAGGGCGTGGCTTAAGACACATGTATTTTGCTGTTTTTGTCATTGCATCCAGATATATGATACAACAAGTAACATCATAAATACAACAATCAGGACTATTGGCTTTGTCAATGGTTGTTATTTACATAGGATAAATAAGCAGCAACTATGGCTTGCATAAAATATTGAAAAAGCTTCCACTTAAAACCCTGGTGACACCACGACAATTGTGCTGCTCCTGAGTTTAAAAAAAGAGTAGGGAAATCCAGAGAGATAATGACTCTCTTTAAAGGATTTCCCTTCCCTTGCAACGCTCACCTGGCATGATGTCATGCCGTTACTTCTCCACTAGTGAGCAGTGTGAGCACGCGCACATCAATGTGTCTCCTGTCACTGCAGTCCGGAAAAAACACGGACCGCCTGTGCCAGGGCACAAAACAGAGCCGATAGAGACCCGTTTCTAGCCCCCCTTTAAAAAACTGCTCAGCACCAGTGGTCGAAGTGGGGTAAAAAAAATAGGGAAACTGTGGGTGGAGAATCAGTGGGCGTGAATAACCCGAGAACTGGATCAGTGGGCGGAGTCAGAGGTGTGGCCAGAATGCGCAAAACATCCCACTTTTTAGTATTTGTTTGACATTTCACTGACCAGTTACATCTTTTTATGTTATTTAATTCAATGAATGGATAAACATAATTATTTAAGGTTTAATATGAGTTACTGACATTAAAATACAAACACAAAGTGGGATATGTTTCCAATCACGGAATGTCTCAAATACGCTTAACAGTGGAAGCACAAACCATTTGGCTCTGATCCATGGAGTTTCTGTCATCAGCACTTCTCCTCCCTTTTTTCCACAAGAGCAGTTCAAACATAAATGGGAAAAATATCCTAGTTTGCAAAAGTTTACTAAATAATTATGGCTCTGCATATTTGCCACATAATGCAACATCTGCTACATAATCTGACAATTTGAACTAATAAACTGTTTGTAGCTCTAACGGGTCAAAATTTACTAAAAAAAAATGTGATGTGTGTTGCTGCGAAGAGGACGGCCCTTTGCAAAGATTGACTGATCACCGTTCTCACTGCTGCATTTGTATGTTAAACTGGTACTAATAAGGCAAAATCTTTCCAGAGACTGTTAGCATGTGTAAAAATGTCAAAATAATAAAGTGTCAGAAAATATACTGCATTATGTTGCAGCCTTTTTTTTTTTTTTTTTTAAATCTGTTTTTATTGTTTTAAAGAAAACAAAACATTCTTTGGCATGTGACACAATAGGTAAGCAGAGAGTTGATAACATAGGCAAGGGAGCACCCCGCAACAGAACCCACAACCACTCGCCAGGACTTGCAATCAGTCTTGCGTGCGAGCACTGCCCTCAGCGGAGCTAACCACAGTCTCTTTGACAGTCTCGTATTGGTCTCAACAGGAGTAACAGTATTAACCGTACCTCAACTGGGTTCCATGACTATGCGTGGGCGCTACCCGCCTCATTCAGATAGTGAAGAACAGGCAAAATACCCGCCAGGCCCAAAGATTATACAGAACAAATCCTTAACAATGGCAGCATAAACTGTACAGGCAGGCCCAATACCCTCCCGGTTGTCGTCTAGTCCCCCCGCCCCTCCACGCCCCCCCCCGGGAACCCCCGTGTGTGTGTGCGTGTGCGCCCCGGCTGTGATCGGCGCTATGCAAGTGTGGGTGTCGTGGCGCCAAGGGAGGCAGGAAGTAGCCGGGGCATGTCAGCACTGCAGGGGGACATCCCCCGATCCACCCCCACCCGCGCCGTCTGCCGCCCCCTGCAACTCCGCATCGCCCTCCGCACCCAGGTGTCTGAGCTTCCCCAGCAGCTGCTTCCAGTGGTCCGCCATGGGTTCCCTCCGCAGGCCCGATGTTTCCTCCCTCTGGATGGCGGTCCCCTCAGCCCCGGCCCATGCCTGAAACGAGGCAATCCAAGCCTGCACGCGCGGCGGGTCATGCGCTTTCCACCGTTTCGTGATGAGTCGTGCCGCCACCACCAGCCCCAGGTCGATGAACCGCGACGTCACCTTATCTTTGCGCGGTCGCTTAAAGTGGTGCAATATGTGTTCGGGCCAGTCGAATGGGATGCTACGACCCACACTCTCTAGCAGCAGCCCACTGACCGATCTCCAGTAGACACCCAACCGTGAGCAGCTCCACAGCATGTGCAGGAAACCCGCCCCCGGCTCTCCACACCTAGGGCACACTGCATCTGTGCGGTGAAAGTACCGATTGATTAACTCCGGCGTGAGGTAAGCTCTGTGCACAATAAATAACTGGATTTGGCGGAATCGCAAGTTTCGGGGTATACGCACCGGGCCCTTGAGTATCCTTTCCCACTCCTTGTTCTCTAGCGGTCTACCCAGGTCCAGATCCCACTTAGCGCGGAGGCGGTCCAGGCTGACGGACGACAGCTCCCTCAGTGAGGCTGCGAACCAGCGTATCAAGTGCCCCCCTCTCCCCATGACATGCAAGTATTGCATGGTCAGATGCAGGGCGGGTTCCGAGGTTATATCTCCCCACTGGGCAGTCATGCTCGCCATCAGCGAGCGGTGTGTCAGGAACCCCCCGGGCGGGAGCCCGTCCTCCGATACCAGGGTTTCGTACGGCACAAGCTCACCCTCCCGGTAGAGGTCTCCCAACGTGCGCACGTCGGCCCCCCACCAGTCTGCCAGCATGTGGGCCGTGAGCACCCCTCCTCCACCAGGGGAGCCCTCAAGTGGTATCGCCGGCGCATACGGGATAACAGCACGCGTGAGGAACAAGGCCCTCCGAAAACACCTGTGCGCCACTTCCAGGAGGAGTGGCAGCGGGCGCGCGACCCTGTGAAGGGGATGGAAGGACCTGGTTAATTGTTCCAGTGTGTAGGGTGCCAACCCCGAGGCCGTGTCATCCCTGCCCTTATCAGCGAGCCAGCGGGCCACCCATTGTAGTTGAGCAGCCAGGTAGTAGTGCTCAAAGCAAGGGGCGGCTAGACCACCTCTGTCTGTTGGTAAATACAACTTCGCGAGCGCCAGCCTGTGCCGGGCACCACCCCAGACAAAGTCCCGCAGTAGCTGACTAAGCTTGCCAAAAAATGCGGGGGAGATGTACATCGGGAGATTGGCGAAGTAATACAGGAGGCGGGGGAGCATGACCATTTTGGCCAGCGCCACTCTGCCCGTGATCGTCAGTGGGAGTGCGCTCCAGAATCGTATCTGCGACCTGAGCGCCGTGACCGCCCTCCCCAGGTTCCCATCAAAGAGGTCGGCCGGGCAACGGTAGATTTGGATCCCCAGGTAGCGGAAGGTGTCTGCTTTCCATTGGACCAGCGTGCCATCCAGGCAGTATCGCGGGTCGTCAATGCCGGCGTTAAAGGCATACAGGCATGATTTGGCTGCGTTCACACGTAACCCCGAAATGTCGGCGAACGTCCTCAGCAGCCGCGGCAGCTCCTCCGGGACACGCCCCACATCCTGTACATAGACTAGCAGGTCGTCGGCATAGAGCGACACGTGGTGGACTGCGTCCCCCAACTGTAAGCCATCTCCCAGTGTCGCCCGCAGAGCCACAGCCAAGGGCTCAATCGCCAGGGCGAACAAGAGCGGGGAGAGCGGGCACCCCTGTCGTGTGCCCCGGCCCACCGGTATCGCCTCCGAGACGTGAGGGCCCAGACGGACGCGGACCGTGGGTCGCCTGTATAACAGGTCGACCATCTGCAGAAATTCCCGGTCCAACCCATATCGTAGCAGCACCTCGGCTAAGTAACCCCACTCTAGGCTGTCAAATGCCTTCTCTAAGTCCAGGATAAGGCACCCTGCCCTGGGCCACCTGTGCACTGCCTCAGTTGCTACCCTGAAGTATCGCCGGAAGTTCAGGGACGTTGACCGCGCCGGGACAAAGCCATTTTGGTCAGTGTGCACCAGGTGGGGGACCACCGGCGCCAGTCGCTCCGCCAGCACTTTGGCGAGGATTTTATAATCCACATTCAGCATCGCTAAGGGTCGGTAGGAGCCTAGCTCCGTGTGGTCCCTGTCAGGCTTGGGCAGGGAAACCAGGAACGCCTCCCGCATAGAAGGAGGGAGCGACCCTACCTCTAGTGCTGTGCTATAGAGCTCTCGCAGCATTGGCGCCAGGGACTCGCGGTACGCTTTGTAATATTCCGCGGGCAGGCCATCCGGCCCCGGCGTCTTCCCAGATGCCATCGATTGGATCGCCTCCCCGATTTCCTCTAGAGAGGGAGGTCCGGCGAGGTCCTCATTGTGTGCCGCTGTGACCTCAGGGAGCTGGACAGAGGCCAGAAAATCCCCAAGAAGCTGCGGGGGGCCAGTTCCCCTCGCTGTGTACAGCTGCCTGTAGTGGTCAGTGAAGGCCCGGTGTATTTCACACTGTGTGTGGACAAGTGTGCCATCCGCTCTGTGGATCGATCCGATAGGGGCACGCCGGTCCTCCTGCCGTATGAGCCAGGCCAGGAGGCGGCCCGCCCTATCCGCCCCAGCATGCGTCCTGGCCGTGTGCGCAGCGTAGTTGTGGCACCGGAGCCGCTCCAGGAGATCCGCGTGCCGTTCCCGAAGGTCTGCTAGGGTGTGTGAGTGCCGACCCCCTCCCTCTCCCTCCCTCTCATGTCGTAAGAGGTCATTCTCCAGGCGCGTCAGAGAGTCCGAGAGGCCCCTTCGTATGTTCCAGGTAGCCCCCAGACAGTGGCCGCGAATGGTCGCCTTATGGGCTTCCCACTCCACCAGCGTATCGCTCGCAGTCCCTTCATTCGCTTCAAAGTATGCCAGAATGGCCGTGCCTAGGGAAGATCTGAATTCCGGATCCTCGAGCGCGCTCGGCTGGAGACGCCAGGTGGGCACCGGCTGCCGCTCCACCACCCAGCTAAGCTGGAGCCACAAGGGGTTATGGTCGGAGTGCGTTTGGCCCAGATACTCAGAGCGGATATGAGTGGGAGTAGCGACTGCGAGCCCACCAACCTGTCCAGCCGGACGTGGAGATCGTGCACCGCCGAATAATAAGAGTATATCTTGTCTCTCGGGTGGAGGGTGCGCCATAGGTCCTGCAGCGCCCAATGCGCAAGCCAGTCCCCCAGCGCCCTAGCGTTAGACTCCACCACCGCAGCGCGCAGAGGAGGGAAGGATCTGTCCAGTTGGACATCTAGCACCATATTGAAGTCCCCTCCCAGTAGCCAGGGGAGCCCCGCGTAGGGGTGCAGGACTTGTGTCAGGCGTTCCAGGAAGGACTGCTGATCCACATTGGGCGCGTATATCGACCCCAGCAAGATCTCCTGCCCGTTCAATTTTCCCCGCACCAGCGTGTACCTGCCCTCGCCGTCCACCACCGCCTCCTCGCATCGGAAGGGGACCCCTGCTCGCACCCATATCAATGTGCCGCGCGCGTGCGCCGAATAAACGGTACCAAATGTGTGCCCCCTCCACCGCTTGGCAAGCCTGTCCAGTTCTGGCCTTGACATATGCGTCTCCTGCAGGAGAGCGATCCCGACAGAGTGACGCTGTAAGTAGGAGAAGATGGAGTAGTGCTTGGACGGTGTGTGCATACCCCGTATGTTCCAAGTCATAACATTAGTGTGCGCCATCGTGAAGGTAGGAAAACCAGCCGGGCTGGAGGTAGAGCATCTGTACCCGGGGAGGGGGACGAGGGGCCAGCCATCCAACCCAGGGGAGCATATAATTGCGCTGCCATGTGAACAGTGTAACTGCCGTGAACAATAGAACAAAGAGGGGCGTATTCCCAACGGGGCATCCGTCCAAACATCAAAGAAACTAATTAACTATGCAATGTGTCAGTACAGTGCCTGATGGGGTACGCGCGAAAGTGTCGACTAGCTGGCGCAATGTCCCCCCTCCCCTATCACCTCTAAGGGAAGGGAAAAGCAGCAGCATATCGTAGCATGAAACTGTCGCGCTGCCCGGGCTCTAGTACGCGGTAGTAGGGACCCCCCACTAGACCATCCAGCGGTGCGCGCCACGGTCGGGCCGTCCTGTACTACCAGGCACCCCCCACGCTAAGCCTGCGCCCCCCACAGGAGGACCCGCCCACCCTCAAGGTCCCGTCCCCCCTCCAGTTGCCCAGTTGCAGGCCAATCGCGTGGGCTTACCCACCCCGCATGGCTCCCACCTCAGTGCGGTGTAGCAGTGTCCCTTCACGTAATCAAATCAGCAGTCTGTGGGGTCACCACCGGTAAGGCCAGGTCCTCCGATATCGTCGTGGACGGGGACGAGGCACCACTGGTCCCCGGGGCGCTGCACGCTCCAATCTCCATGCAGTCTCCACCGGGCGGCGTCCCCAGAGTCGCCACCGCGTCGAGGACCTCCTGCCGCTCCACTCTGATCCTCTCCGGACTAGGCGCTGTCAGCCCCATCCTCAACTGCTGTCGGGTCCCCCGTCTCCTACGCCTCTGGGGCCCTCTCTCCGGGCGGCCATCGGGCGCCGCGCCCGCGGGCCTCTCCCCCTTCCATTGCTCCAGCCAGTTCCAGACATCCTCCGGGGAGTCGAAGAAGCGGGTCCCCTCCTTTGCCACCACTCGCAGACGGGCCGGGAACAGCAGAGAGTAGGGCAGCGCCAGCTCCCGAAGCTGCCTCTTCACCGCCAGGTAGTTGCTCCTGCGCCGTTGCACCGCCGCCGTGTAGTCAGGAAAGAACATGACACGGCTACTGCCAACCGTCGGGTCGCCAGACTTGCGCGTTTCCCTCAGGACCGCATCACGGTCGCGATAGTTCAGGAGCTTGAAGAGGAACGGGCGGGGCCGGGCTCCCGGCTTGGGTTGCTGCGCTGGCACCCTGTGTGCGCGCTCTACCACAAAGTGCTGGGATAGTGCCCCCTGCGGCAAGAGGTCCGTCAGCCAGCGCTCGATATACTGCTCCGGGTTCCTGCCTTCGACGCCCTCTGGAAGGCCCACGACACGTACATTATTGCGACGGGAGCGCCCTTATGCTTCGTCAACCCGGTCTTCCAATGCATTAACCCTGTCCAACACATCCTGCAGCGCAGCCCCATGGCTATGGGTGATTGGCTGGAGCTCCCGAAGCGTCTGGCCCTGGACCGTGACCTTCTCCGCCAGCTTGCGGTGATCTGCATGGAGTAGCGTGAAGTCGGAGGTGACCTTGTCGATCCTGATTTCTAAGGACTCCCTCGTCTGCTCCAGACTGGCGCCGAGTTTCTCCACCGCCGCGAGCATAATGTCCATCTTGGCCGACAGGGCTGCAGATTGTGGCTCCGCGTCTCCCCCTGGTCGGGACTGCGTGTCCACGCTCCCTGTGCGAGACTGTCCCTGCTGTGTTTTGTCCCGGAGCCGGCCCATCGCGTATTGTTGGGCCGTCGGCATCCGCAGGCCGGAGCTCGGTGTCACAGACGCGGCTCGGTGGCTGCTGCTCCACTCCTGTACTGCGCACCCCTCCGTGCGGCCACCGGTGCGGGCAAGCGGCAGACTCCGAAGTCCTCAGGGCTCCTGGGCCAGTGTGTCGTGCCCCTCTCCCCTGGTCAGCGCTCTACTGCCCTCCTTACCGGGGCGTGCCAGTCAGCGGGGCACCCCGTGGCTCCCCCCACCGGTGCCGTCCACGGCCAGCCAGGCCTCCGACCTGCACCCTCTAGCCGCTCCAGGCGCGCCCGACCGGCGCCCTCAGCTCCCTGCTGCGGCTCCGGCTGTGCGGAGGCCGGCGCTCCGTCCGACGTCGCCGGGTACACCCGATCGGTGCCCGCCAGCAGTCTGCTGGGCCCCCGGGTACGCGGAATGGCACTGGTCTGACGTTTCAGCCACCAGGGGCGGCCGGGGGTCCTCCCGCGTCCAGCACGCCTCGCTCAGCCGCCCAGAGGCGCCCCTACCGCACTGCTGTCCTCCTCGGTGAGCACCCTCTCCCAGGGGTTCGCTGCCGGCCCACCTAAGATGGCGGCCCTCGCAATGCGGCGCCCGCAGCTGTTCGCATCCATCCACAGGCCCCCGGCAGCAGGCGTCCTCCAACCGCCGGGTCTGCCAGGCCGTCCGATCGCTGTTGCACTCTGCCCCTGCAGCCGTGGGCCTGCCACTCCGCTCCACCTCTCTCAGGGCGCACCTGCCCAGGCGTGAGCACAGTCCGTCGCTCTCCCCACAGCGAGGGCGCAGTCCGCCTCGCGGGCCCCGCAGCCCCCAGCCACTCACTGTTCGTCGGGCGTCTCAGCAATCGCCGCCTCCTCAGGGCCCGCAGCGACCCAGGGCACCCTGTTCCGTGTCCTCCGCAGGCCGCACCGCACACGGGCCGCCCAGGCTAGCTCTCCCAGGGCACACCTCCGCCTGCCGTCGTCCTCGGTGTCCTCACGGGCCGCGCGGCGCAGCCCAGGCCACCGCCTCCACTCCTCCGCGCCTCAGCGCATCAGGCGCCCCGCAGTCTCCGATGGGAAGCCCCCGTCGCATTCGCTCAGGGCCTCACTGAGCACCGCGCTCTCCGTCCTCCGCTCTCCGGACACGCCCTCAAGCCGGCGGCCGCCGCTAGCGAGCAGCTCCGCCTCGTAGGCTGCCTCGCGGATTGCGGCCAGGAGCGATCGCCTCACAGCTCCCGGACTTCAGGGGGTGTCCCCGCCGTCGTCCTGCACCCGACCAGCACTATTTGGGTCAGGGCTGCCCGCTTCCCAGGATAACTGGCAGGATGAAGCGGGGGTAACGGCCGGAGCCTCAAGGACTTGCGGCCGCCATGTTCGCCAATTGGCCACGCCCCCCGCATTATGTTGCAGCCTTTTTTGCTACATAATCTAGTCAACAATGCGGCGTAATTTTGTCTTCTTTTGCTGCATAATTCCAGTGGCTCCAAAGCAGGCCGCATGTCTTAAAAGTGCTTGTGCATGAAGCAGAGAAATGTGAAGTTTGCGAACATAGTTTGGTGTGCGTGCAAATCCTGCTTTGCCAATCCCTGGTGAGTTGCAGCTACTACAACTCAAACAACGCCAATGGAGGTACCAATGGGTGAGGCGGACTGGCCTCAAGGGCAGGCCGGCTTTAGCGCTGGTGGCGCCCTGTGCAACAATGTTTGTTGGTGCCCCCCAATGACCACCTTCACCATGGATTCCCTCAATTCCACCCTTTAACAGTGCCCCGAATATCTCCATAATCACACTCTCTCTCCGATGCATTTAATTTGATTCACAGCACCACTCATACCAGTGTAGGGTTTCGGAGCACTTTACATCACACACACTACACAGAGACAATCAATTATACGTGTGTAAATCACTGTATAGGAAATGTTACAGAAGACAAAGGGCCACCTAAAGTCAGCACCCGGTGGGAACACACAGGTTGCACCGCCCTAGAGCTGGCACTTCTCAAGGGTCCTGTGACCTCGCTCTAGGGTGTGTTGCTTAATAAGCCTTCCCGCAACACTAGAGGTGAACTTCAGTATGGATTGGAGGGGACAGGCCTCCAAACCCACACTTGCACCCACTAGGGTAAACCTGCTGGTGCTAAGACACCAGGGCTTCTATGGTCTTGCGGGGCCTTCTTAGGCCTAGCATGGGAATGTGCTCCCTCAGGTGAGTGGTCTGGTGGACTGGTCATGAAGACTGAACCTGGTTCCCCAATTTCAATTCGGCACCTCTGACCATAGTGCCACATCCTCTACCCCACTGAACACCATACTGCCCCACTGAGAGAAACTTGAATGACCTTCAACTACAACCCAATTGTGCCCCTCTAGAAATACCTGGATGTGACTCAGTTCAAATTACGCCCTAGACAAGAGCAATATGCTGCCTAAAAAACGTAACAACATCCTGAAAAAAGCAAACACTCATAGGGAATGCAAGATTACGTTAAGCATGTGAAATGTAAGCAGGAACAACATGGTTAACGTAATGCATTTACACTCACTATGCAGAAATCAGTGAGTGATTGTTCCTGAAAAGTTAAGGACATGACTACAGGGCCCGGAAGGGACCCTCTTCAATGTCCATTGCTTATGTCCTTGCAAAACGCAAGGAGTATGGTAAAATAGACTACATCCATGAACACTGAGCCGCGGTACGCATTTTGTTTTCCAATCCACCTATCAATCCAGCAGTGCAGTATCTCCAGGAATGGTGCACATCCTCATTCAGGGAAAACAATGCTTTTTCAAAGAAAAGATAAAACAAAAGTAGCGCTTCACTGGGAAAC
This sequence comes from Triturus cristatus, assembly GCF_964204655.1. Taxonomy (NCBI): domain Eukaryota; kingdom Metazoa; phylum Chordata; class Amphibia; order Caudata; family Salamandridae; genus Triturus; species Triturus cristatus. The sequence continues at coordinate 77,331,622 of NC_140586.1, read as the reverse complement.
TCAATCTGGCCGCTTTGTGAACACTGTCATGCTTTATTTCGTTTTTTCTTTATTTTTCATATTTTGAACCTTTTATTTCTCTCCCTCCCGAAGCTGTACTCTGGAATGTAATAATATCAGAAAAAGACAACACTTGCAGCAAAAGTATTTTTCTTTTTTGGATCCATTTCACAGGGGAACAAATACACGAAAGGAGTAAAGAGAGGATGAGAACCCTTTCTTGAAGTCACGGATTTCAAGAGAAAGAAAGGGAGGGGGGATCAGCTCCCAGCGAAGGAGCAGAAGTGGACACTGTCCTTTCCTTCTCTGGCAAGAAAGAAAAGACAGAGTCCTTTTCTTTCTCTGCCCATCGCCCGTCCCCGAACGGCGAGAACGACGAGCCTTCTCTGCAGGCCTTGGTGATTTCTGCCGTCCTGGGACGCATTATTAAAACGAGAAAAGTAGGGGCACGGGATCTAATGAATTAAAGAAGTAGGGGCACGCCGTGCCCTGCCGATCACTCCCACTTCGACCACTGCTCAGCACCGGTGAGTCCCGGCCCACTTAAAGCCCTGGGCTTCTCATAGGATGGCGGGGAGGGAGTACCAGACGCAATGAGGAAGAAGGAAAGGCAAGGAAGAAACGAGGGAGAGTTTAGGAGGGGAAAGGAAATTGAATATGCTAGTAATTATTTGAGAGTGTGGGGATTCAGCAACAAAGGGAAGTTTCGTGGACTATTGGAGGTCTACTGCGGCAAGCATGAGATAACTGTGGGAAGCAGGGTGGTGAGGCAAAACCTACCTCTTGACACTCCTTATGAGATATATTTGCCTCTCAGCTTTCATTTGAGAAGGGAGTAGGGCGGGGGGGGGGGGGTTAAGGCGGAGATCTTTGGTGCCCCCTCTTCATCTTCCTAAGTGTGTATGGTTGTGGACTAACTGAAAACATATTGAAATATGATACACTATATAAGATTTCAAATGTCACATATTACTAAAGATAGAAGTGATATAATGATCTTAAACATTTGAACTCACATTGAGCATCACCTCTTAACTGTAAAAAATACATGTTTGTTTGTTCACTGAGATGGACTAGTAGAAGAAGCAACGGCAAATATGAAAAAATGCCACCTGATTGCCACGTGCCCTTGCAGTTATATTTGTATCCGACCATGCCGTAATCTAAACATAATCTAGCTGGATACGTAGTAGATGAACATTGACGATGACATGAGACCTTTGCACTTAAACACTGTGTATTAAAAGTGAAAGAAATGCATGTTCACAATCTCGAAAATAGCAGCAGCAGTTGTTGTGCCACATTTACTAAAACACTTGCGATAAAACATGTACGATCACACAATATTCATCAAATCCTCTCCAGTAATTAGGGTTTGTTCTCAAACAAGACAGTTGTCTGTGTCACCTTGTTATACGCTTACTGCACCAATTGTGAAATCTAAATCTAATATAAATCATCCCAAATGGCTGAATGAGCATAGACTACATTTAGTTTTAATCCTGTGACAGGCCTACACTCTCTGCTGATTTCTCTCTCTTTCTCGACTTGAATGTTCCATGCATGGTAAACTGGCATTTATCCCTGTCCTGAGTGCCTGACTGCATGTAAAACTTGCACCTGCCTTTTTTTTGGCCATGATGTGATTCTAAACTTGTGTGTGCACAGAGGCCGAGTCATGTCCCTGGCAATGCGAGGTCCAGAACCTGTCCTGTGACATAGAGGGGCGCTGAAAGCGTGTCCTAATAGTGGGCATGAACTACCAGCCCTGCGAGCATCACACAAAGCGGTGGCAGCTGCATACCTTGTTTTGTGACTCTTTAGTGAGACCAATCCTTTTTTTTCTTTGTGTCAGAGAGAGTGTATTCTATTGACCCTCTAGTGTCTGGTTCCGCTTTTAAGTGTGTCTGTGTGCACGTGTATGTAGCACATGTATGGTAGTAGGGCTATGTGTGGAATAAGTCTGAGTGGTGCAAGTAGTGGGATCCATTTTGGATGTCCCTGGTTTATTATGTTACACGATGGAGGATGAGGACAGTATACTGTGGAACTGTATTGCCTACAATCCTGTGACTAGAGGATGGCGATCCAGACACTGAAGTGAAGGAGGATGGAGAAAGGATTTCCTTTAGTAATGTAAAATGGACCTTGATAGCAAAGGACTGCTAATTAGTTCTTTCTGAGCACTTCCCGAACACTGCCATTTGATAGATGGTCGGGTTGTGGGTTGTGACTACAGTTTCTGTTATTTAAGGTGAAGAAGTTTCTAGGATTACCTGCCCTTTTGGTTGTCCTTAATTTTTGCTGTGGAAGATAGATGACAGCCATCTGCACAGGTCTCGCACTTCATTGTAGCCATATTTTGTATAGTCGCGCTTAGAGCCAGCCTCCCAGCTACCTGCAGTGACATCTATCACCTTGCGCAAATGCTAACAAAACTGTCTCTGAAGCCTTAAACGGTGTATCCACTTTCCCAGTCTGGAAAATATGTGTAAACTTTGTTCCAGTTTCAAGTTCTTCTTGACCAAGGAAGGGAGCTGCTGTGCGACAAGGACTAGTGTCTGCCTGATAGCCAGTCTCCCAGAATTGAGGGAACCTCACCTAAATTCTCCTTTTTTCAGCTGGAGGACCTGGGGGACTCCCTAGTGCCTAGAAGTCTGCCTACCTGCTGAGAAGGGAAAGGAGAGTGCTTTGCTAGGCAGGAGGAGAGACTGTCCAGGAGAAGAAGGCCAGCATGTTCTGGCGTGAGGAACACCCAGAAAAAGATACGTACAACGAGAAAGAATCCCGGAGCGAACTGTAACGATCCCATCCAAAGGATTCATGCGACGCAAGAGGGATTCCACTCCTTGACATCCCCAACTCCCACAACAATTGTACAGAGTATTAGGGCGATCAGGGAAGGGAAGGGAAGGGAACAGCTGGGAGTAGAACCTGTAAAACAAAGAACAGCGTAATGAAAAAACATAAGTGCATGCAACACTACACTCAATGGGTCTCACTAGTCTGTCTCATACCTAACATGTCTCACAAACAACCACCAGCTACTTCTCCCTAGGCTCCGTTACTTGGTATTACTTCATACCCAGATATGCAGTCGCATAGGAAGTTTCCTACACAGAGACATATGTAGAGGATGGAAACCCAGAGAGATCAGCAGCACCCCCTGTGAGTGTCTCGTTCCCACCAACCCCCAAGGGAGTGGTTACTCAGAGGTCCACACAAGGGAATTCAAACTTCCTTTCCCTGGGCTCTTTAAATAAACCAAAACGGAATGCTCCTACGTCTGAGCTGCGTGAAGAAAACACAATAGAACAGTGTCTTGCCCTCCAGAAGACTACTCCTTAAAGGTCAGCAGGCGCGCTCTTTGTTGCGCACAGAGTGTCCAAGAGAGCCTACTACAAAGAGGGTGGGGGGTCGCTCCGTGAGGGAAAGGCACTGAATCCAGCCTTAACCCCAAACGGCAATTGCGGAAGTCAATGCGCTCTTACCTCAGAGCGCGGTGAGGGTCTAAGGGAAGTCCACTCCCTCACAAGCGTGGATGCCGGCACAGCCAAGTTGACCGAAGGAAGAAACAAAGGTCCGTCCGCGGTGCCAGCTGGGTTGCGGGGGTCGAGTGCCCGCTCTGGCGCTCCTCCTGCTCTCCCAAGCGCTGGCCAACTAAATACCTCGCAAAAATGGCAGCACGGCGGCCGGACTCAGGAACAGCTACAAATCAGGGTCGGGGGAAAGGTGACGCTACCGTGCGTCCGTGTTTCGGCATTTCCGGGTCCGTCACGTGACGGGCTCGCAGTCAGGAATAACGCACGCCTACCAGGCGTGAGGCGTCCTGTTTTAAGGACGTGGCTCCGCCCCCGCAGGGCCGGGCTTTCTGGGATACAAAGTCCCATGCAGGCGCAACGCCCGCTGATTCCTGACAGTAGGTCCCCCTGCCAGGCGCCTCCTAGAGCCCGGTTTATCAGGGTGTCTGCGGTAGAAGGCACCGCCCGCCACCGGGGCATGTACATTGGTACAAGGTTCCCACGAGTCACCCTCTGGGGTATAGCCTTTCCATGACACCAGAAACCACAGCTTCCCTCTCCGGTACTTGGAATCCACAATGTGTTTTACTTCGTATTCCAGTCCCCTTTCAGTAGCTATGGGAGGAGTCTGTTTTCGCTTTGCACCTACTGTGGGTTTCAAAAGACTGCAGTGAAACACAGGATGAATCCGGAGGTATCCCGGTAACCTTAATCGATACGCCGCTGGATTGATCCTTTTTACCACCTGGTATGGGGTTATGTATTTGGGATGAAACAGACTGCCCAGTTTAAACCAGATGTTTTTTGTGGACAACCACACCATGTCCCCCGCCTCGTACTGAGGCCCGTCAATCCGGTGGCGATCTTCCCATCCCTTATAGATCAGCTTTGCCTACAGCAGCTGCCTCCTTACGCTCTTGTGTATAGTTTGCAGGGCTTTGATATGAGCACGAACAGAGGGCTGATTATCTATGTCTTCAGGCAACTCAATGGGCAAAATGCGGGCACAGAAGCCATAGTTGGTTGGAAACGGACAGAACCCCGTAGAGCTGTGGGAAGCGTTGTTGTAGTCCAACTCAGCCATCCATAGCATGGAAACCCAGGATGCCTGTGCTTCGTTGGCGTAACATCTCAGGTACTTCTTTAGGGTCTGGTTGAGCCTCTCCGTCTGCCCATCCGTCTGTGGCTGGAAGCTCGTAGACACCGCGGACGTCACATGCAAGGCTTGGCACCACATCCTCCAGAAGCTTGCTATGAGCTTAACCACGTTTTGGAGCACCAGTTGTACGGTTTGTCCGGCGGTGGGCAGGTTCTTACAGGGAATAAAGTGATCCATTTTGGTAAGGCTGTCCACCACCACCAGAAGCGCAGAATACCCCTGATCCATGGGTTGACCAGTGATGAAGTCCAAACTGATGTGCTGCCATGGCAAGTTAGGAGTCGGCATGGGGATCAGTCTTCCTTTCTTCTTGGTTGTGTATCCTTTCCCTCGAGCACTCCTCTCGCACCTAGAGACCCATCCTTTGACGCCTCAGAACAAAGAGTCCCACCAGAAATGTCTTTGCATCAACAGGACGGTTTTACGGATGGCAGGATGTCCAGCTAACGGGGAATCATGACACCAAGCATAGGCTTCCTTCCTCAGAGGCACCGTGGGTAGATACAACTGACTGTTCTGGAAAGGCAACCCATGCTTTAGGGTTCGGGTAGGTGTTGCATCGGCCCATTTCTCCCATTCTTGGGTTGTCCTGTTGCGTCGTACCTCGTCCAGGTACTGTTTGGCTTTGAGAACGCACACCACCTTAGAGGGATCAACGATGGCTTCAGGAGGGACTATGACCGGGTCACCGTCGGTTGCTAGGCAGGACAAGGAGTCCGCTTTATGGTTTTCCGCCCCAGGCCTGAAATTGATAATGAAGTCGTACTCCTCGAAGAAGAGCATCCACCTCATTTGTCTTTGAGTCAGTTGTCGGGCCGTCTTGATATATTGTAGATTCCGGTGGTCGAGTACACCGTGATGGGATACCGGGTTCCCCATAAATACGGACGCCACTCCTGGAAGGCCTTTCTTATGGATAACAGCTGCCGGGTTCAGTTTACTGGACAGGTAGGCTACCGGATGCACCTGTCCGGTGTGTTTGTCTCTTTGAGAGAGGATAGCCCCTATTGCCTCGTCGGAAGCGTCGGCCTCTACGATGAAGGGAGCGTCTGACTGGGGATGTCTGAGAACCGGTGCAGAGGTAAAGGCCTTTTTGAGATAGTGGAAGGCGTCTGCAGCTTCCGGGGTCCACTCGAAGGCTACTCCCTTTCTGAGGAGCTGGGTAATCGGAAGCACCTTCCTTGAGAAATCCTGAATAAACCTGCGATAGTAATTGGCAAACCCCAGGAAGCTTTGCACACCTTTGACGTTTGTTGGCACCGGCCAGTCCTGCACCGCCTGTACCTTCCTCTCAGCCATACCCAAACCATGAGGACGGAGCATAACCCCCAAAAACTCTACCTCAGACACCTCAAATTCACACTTGCTTAGCTTACAATACAGTCTGTGCTTCCTCAGGGTTTCTAGAACCTGTATGACATGGCCCTGATGCTCTTCTTCTGCCTTCGAGTAAATGAGTATGTCGTCTATGTAGACGACCACTGTATGGTCCACGTACTCCTTCAATACATCGTTCAATAAGTACTGGAATGCCGCAGGGGCCTTGCACAGCCCGAACGGCATTACGGTATACTCGAACAGGCCATAGCGTGTCTTGAAGGCCGTTTTCCATTCGTCCCCTTCTCGCATGCGTACCAAATGGTACGCCCCTCTCAGGTCGAACCTACTGTAGATCTTGGCCTCCCGAACCTGGTCTAACAACACTGGCATGAGGGGTAGAGGGTAGCGATTACGAATGGTGTTTTTATTTAGCATGCGGTAGTCACAGCACGCTCTCAATTCCCCACTTGCTTTAGCTATAAAAAACAGGGGATGCCGCTGGGGAACGAGAAGGGCTGATGAACCCTATTCTCGTGTAATGATCCAGATAGTCTCTTAGGTGTTGGGTTTCGGGCTCTGATAGGGCATACACTCGGCAAGCTGGTATGCTGGCACCTTCTATCAAATCTATCTGGCAGTCATACCGCCTATGGGGCGGGAGGATTTCCGCTTTGGCCTTGCTGAACACATCCGCGTAGGCAGCATATTCGCTCGGCAGAACTATCTCTTTCTCGACGGCTGTGGCCACCAAAAATGGATGAGCCAAAGTCATCGCACAGGAGATGGGCCCGAGGGATACGTGATCCTTGCAGTTATCTGACAAGAACTGTACGGTCTTGTCCTTCCAGTTTATGGTGGGGTTATGGTGACAGAACCAGGGCATCCCCAGTATCAACTCATACTGAGGGGCGTCAATGATGTTCAAAGCCAGGTCTTTCCTGTGCTGTACCCACTGATAAATGAACGGTCTCTGTTTTCTCGGTGATGAGACCCAATTTGAGAGGTTTGCCATCCACGGCCAACACCTCCTCAGGGGTCTCCAGGGGTATCCTATGTATGTCTAGGTGGCGAACCAACCTGTTATCTTTAAAGTCTCGGTAGCCCCTGAGTCTAACATGGCCTTTACCTGGAAAAAGTGATGTTTATACTCCAGACCCATCAGGAGCACTATATGAGTTTCTGTATCTTTTGCCTGAACGGTGGCCAAGGAAGGTATCCTCCATTCCCTATCCACCTCCGGCCTAAACGACCCAACAGAAACGCTGCTAAGTTCGGTGTTCGATGCCACTGCTACCGTCTTCTTGCTTCTGTAAGTGCCACCTGAGGTCTAGGGCCTAGCGGGACACTCACGGACATAGTGCCCTTTCTTTCCGCAGTACATACATAACCCCTGAGTGCGTCTGCTTTCTCTCTCAATCCGGGAGAGCGGTGCCTGTGGGGCTCCGACTTCCATAGGTTCCGTGGAGGCTTCACCCCCCGGTGTGTCCCTCCTGGGGCTCCTCTCCCGCGGGTACCCAGACCTGTCGCTCTTACGTCTCTCTCTCCCCCTCTATCAGCTATACGTCCATCCAGCCGTGACGCAAGACCGATGAGATCTGTACAGGTTCGTGGCTGTGGATCTATTCTAGCTAGGACGTCCTTCAGCTCTTCGCAAAGGCCTTGATAAAAAAGGGACATCCTTTTTTCCGCCGGCCATGCTGCATCTGCCACCAGTCTGTTAAAGGAGGTTAAGTAAGTTACCAGATCACTTCTCCCCTGCTTTAGCTCTCAGAGTTCCTTGTCGTCGCTGAAGGTTGTGGTTCTTCTGTCGAACACCCCTTCGAACGCTGATCGGAAATCATCCCAGTCCGACAAAATAGGGTCGTTATTCCGGACCAGGGGCACTGCCCAATTAGCGGCATCCCCTATTAGATACGATATGGCAAAAGCCACCCTAGAATGATGGGTAGGAAAGGAGGAGGGCTTACACGAGAAATACAGCATGATCTGGGTTAGGAACACCTGTACTTTCCAGGGGTCTCCTGCGTAACGTTCGGGGCTGGCTAACGGGATGGGACTGAAACGTGTATTTGGGGGCTCCCTGACGCTATCTCAGACGGTTTTTGGTGAGCTTTTCCACCCTTTCTCGCAGGGCCGCGGTCTCTACTCTGGAGGCCGCCAACTCCTGCTAGACCAATGCAAGAGCCCCTAAAACCTCCTCCATTATCACCCGTATTATGGCGCACGAACCGGGAGGAGCAGATTTCGTGGGTGCATTATTCTGTAACGATCCCGTCCAAAGGCGGGTGCTCCTCACGATTCATGCAACGCAATAGGGATTCCACTCCTTGACATCCCCAACTCCCACAACAATTGTACAGAGTATTAGGGCGATCAAGTAAGGGAAGGGAAGGGAAGGGAAGGGAAGGGAACAGCTGGGAGTAGAACCTATAAAACAAAGAACAGTGTAATGAAAAAACAAAAGTGCATGCAACACTACACTCAATGGGTCTCACTAGTCTGTCTCATACCTAACATGTCTCACAAACAACCACCAGCTACTTCTCCGTAGGCTCCGTTACTTGGTATTACTTCATACCCAGATATGCAGTCGCATAGGAAGTTTCCTACGCAGAGAGACATGTAGAGGATGGAAACCAAGAGAGATCAGCAGCACCCCCTGTGAGTGTCTCGTTCCCACCAACCCCCAAGGGAGGGGTCACTCAGAGGTCCACACAAGGTAATTCAAACTTCCTTTCCCTGGGCTATTTAAATAAACCAAAACGGAATGCTCCTACGTCGGAGCTGCGTAAAGAAAACACAATAGAACAGTATCTTGTCCTCCAGAAGACTACTCCATAAAGGTCAGCAGGTGCGCTCTTTGTTGCGCACAGAGTGTCCAAGAGAGCCTACTACAAAGAGGGTGGGGGGTCGCTCCGTGAGGGAAAGGCACTGAATCCAGCCTTAACCCCAAACGGTAATTGCGGAAGTCAATGCGCTCTTACCTCAGAGCGCGGTGAGGGTCTAAGGGAAGTCCACTCCCTCACAAGCATGGATGCCGGCACAGCCAAGCCGGCCGAAGGAAGAAACAAAGGTCCGTCTGCGGTGCCAGCTGGGTTGCGGGAGTCGAGCGCCCGCTCCGGCGCTCCTCCTGCTCTCCGCAGCGCTGGCCAACTAAATACCTCACGAAAATGGCAGCACGGCGGCCGGACTCAGGAACAGCTACAAATCAGGGTCGGGGGAAAGGTGACGCTACCGTGCGTCCGTGTTTCGGCATTTCCGGCTCCGTGACGTGACGGGCTCGCAGTCAGGAATAACACACGCCTACCAGGCATGAGGCGTCCTGTTTTAAGGACGTGGCTCCGCCCCTGCAGGGCCGGGCTTTCTGGGATACGAAGTCCCATGAAGGTGCAACGCCCGCCGATTCCTGACACGAACTGTTATGTGAGGGGTTCCCCTGTCTCTGCATGTTCTGAGCTGTGAATAGCACTTAGACTTTGCGAGAACAAGATTTGCTTTACTGGAGGGCAATCCTCTGTGAGCCTGAGAGATCGGTGCTTCTGTTGCCAATTTTGGGAAGAGGAGCCACTTCACTACTGAAATGGACGAACTAGCATGGAGGCCCCAGCTGCTGAAAACAAGTAATCACGGACGGCTCAGCCTGTAGGCCACAACTACTGGATCTGAGCACCTGTCTGCACCCAACTGGGGAGTCCTCAACTGCTGAAGACAAGCACCACTGTGCTGTCCTGCCACACTGACTGCGTCCAGTGATCCCTGTTTCAACACAAAGAAGGCTGCTGCCCTAGCAGAAGTGAACTTCAGCTTTGTGGATGAGTACACGAACCACACCAACTGCATCACTAGAAATGCATACAATTAAGCAGGCAGAAGCGGGGCTTGGCCTGTGACCGGAACAACGGAGTAGAGGGAGTGTGGACAAGGGCGGCAGAGCGGCACTAATTCTACTTGATCTCTCTGCCACCTTTGACACTGTCCACCATGTGCTCCTGAGAAAACGCCTGCATGCTCTGGGTTTCAGAAGCACAGCACTATCGTTGCTGAACTCCTTTCTAGAAAACAGGCACCAGTGTGTTGAGTTGGGAGGGGTTAAATCCAGCCCCTTCTCTCTCCCATATGGGGTCCCACAGGGATCGGCACTTAGTCCAACGCTTTTTAATGTTTATGTCACCCCTTTGGTACAGCTTATCGTGAGCTTTGGCCTGTCCGTACTCTTATGCCGACGACACACACATTGTGGTGTCGGTAACATCCCAGGTTGAGAACGACGCCAACAACTTCCACAGCTGCATGTCCGCAGTTGCAGGCTGGATGGAGGAGAACTGCCTAAAGCTAACTGAGGTATTGCTTTTTGGGAATGAAACCTCCTTCTGGAATGTGTCGTGGTGGCCCCAGGAGTTGGGGGATTTACCGAAGCCAGTTCTGAAGGCTAACAATCTGGAAGTCATCTTTGACACCAAGCTATGTTTCAGTGTTCAGATCAATGCATTGACCTCCGGGGGCCACTATTTGTTACGGAATTAAAAAAAAAAGACTCCAGTTTCAATCAATCACTGCATTTGTAAAGCGCGCTACATGCCCAAGAGGGTCTCAAGGCGCTGGGGAGGGGGGGGGGTGCTACTGGTCGAAGAGCCAGGTCTTGAGGAGTCTTCTGAAGGCCAGCAGGTCCTGGGTCTGTCGTAGGATGGTGGGGAGAGTGTTCCAGGTCTTGGCGGCGAGGTAGGAGAAGGATCTGCCGCCGGCGGTGGTTTTTCGGATGCGAGGGACTATGGGGAGGGCGAGGTTGGCTGAGCGGAAGTTTCGGGTGGGGGTGTGGAAGCTGAGTCGGTTGTTGAGGTAGGTGGGTCCGGTGTTGCGTGGATCAGGAGCTTGAAGGTGATCCTTTTGTTGATGGGGAGCCAGTGCAGGCCTCTCAGGTGGAGTGTGATGTGGCTGCGGCGGGGGACGTCGAGGATGAGTCGGGCCGAGGCGTTCTGGATGCGTTGGAGTCGTCTCAGGAGCTTGTTTGTAGATCCTGAGTAGAGGGCGTTCCCGTAGTCAAGTCTGTTGGTGATGAGGGCCTGGGTAACGGTTTTTCTCGTGTCGAGGGGGATCCATTTGAAGATCCTGCGGAGCATACGGAGGGTGTTGAAGCAGAACGCGGAGACGGCGTTGACTTGCCTGGTCATGGAGAGAGTGAAGTCGAGGATGATCCCCAGGTTGCGTGCGTGGTCCGTGGGTTCCGGGGCTGTGCCTAGTGACGTGGGCCACCAAGAGTCGTCCCAGGCTGATGGTGTGGGTCCGAGAATGAGGACCTCTGTCTTGTCTGAGTTCAGCTTCAGTCTGCTGTCCTTCATCCAGTCGGCTACGGCCTTCATTCCTCTGTGGAGGTTAGCTTTGGCGGTGTGGGGATCTTCGGTGAGGGATATGATCAGCTGGGTGTTGTCGGCGTAGGAGATGATGTTGAGGTTGTGTTGCCATGTGACGTGGGCGAGGGGGGCCATGTAGATATTGAACAGCGTCGGGCTGAGGGAGGATCCCTGTGGGATGCCGCAGATGATCTCAGTGGTTTTGGAGCGGAAGCGTGGGAGGCGGACGCTCTGGGTTCTGCCGGAGAGGAAGGATGTGGTCCAGGCCAGGCCCTTCTCTTGGATACCGGCGTCATGGAGGCGTGCTGATAGGGTGCGGTGGCAGACCGTGTCAAAGGCTGCTGATAGGTCCAGGAGGATGAGGGCGGCTGTTTCTCCTTTGTCCATCAGGGTCCGGATGTCGTCAGTGGCGGCGATGAGGGCGGTCTCGGTGCTGTGGTTGCTGCGAAAACCGGATTGGGAAGGGTCCAGGATGTTGTTAACTTCGAGGTAGCGGGTCAGCTGTGTGTTGACAATTTTCTTGGTCACTTTTGCCGGAAAAGGGAGCAGGGAGATGGGCCGGAAGTTCTTTAGGTCCTTGGGGTCCGCCTTGGGCTTCTTCAGAAGGGCGTTGATCTCGGCGTGCTTCCAGCTTTCTGGGAAGGTTGCTGTCTCGAAGGAACAGTTGATTGTTTTCTGGAGGTGGGGCGCGATGGTTGCGCTGGCTTTGTTGAAGATGTGGTGAGGGCAGGGGTCCGATGGGGATCCGGAGTGGATGGAGTTCATGGTTTTGATGGTGTCTTCGTCGCTGACGCTGGACCAGACGGTCAGGCGACTGGTGCGAGTGGTAGTCGCAGGGGTGGTGGACTCGGTGGTGGGTGCGGGGGGGTCGGAGTTGAAGCTGTCGTGGATGTCGATGATCTTGCGGTGGAAGAAGGTGGCCAGGGAGTCGCACAGGTCTTGAGATGGCGGGATGTCATTGGTGTTGGAGCTGGGGTTGGAGAGTTCTTTCACGATGCTGAAGAGCTCTTTGGTGTTGTGTGCGTTGTTGTCTAGGCGGTCCTTGAAGGCGGTCTTCTTGGCGGTCCTGATGAGTTTGTGGTGTCTGCGGGTGGCGCTCTTGAGGGCTGTGTGGTTGTCTGGTGTTCGGTCGTGGAGCCATTTCTTCTCCAGCTTCCGACAGGTGTGCTTGGAGATCCGGAGGTCCTCGGTGAACCAGGCGGCTTTCTTGTTGGTGTGGTTGGTTATAGAGGTCTTGAGAGGGGCGAGGGTGTTGGCGCAGTCGTTGATCCACTGTGTGAGGTTGGTCGCGGCGGTGTCTGGGTCGGTGGGGTCGGTGGGTGGTCTCAGGGCGAGGGCGGTAGTCAGTTGGTCCTCGGTGACCTTGCCCCAGCAGCGGCGTGGTAGCTGTTGGGTGCGGTGGTGTGTGGTGGGTTTTCTGAAGGTGAAGTGGACGCATCTGTGGTCGGTCCAGTGTGGTTCGGTGGTGTGGTTGAAGGAGACGTGGGGGCTTGCGGAGAAGATGGGGTCGAGCGTGTGTCCAGTGGCGTGAGTAGGTGTCTTTACGAGCTGTTTGAGTCCGAGGTTGTCGATCAGGGCGGTGGAGTTGGCGTTGTTGTTGTTCTCGAGGTGGAAGTTCAGGTCCCCGAGGAGGATGTAGTCCGTGGAAGCGAGGGCGTGGGTACTGATGAGGTCGGCGATGGTGTCACTGAACTGTGGGCGGGGTCCGGGAGGTCTGTAGATGAGAGTTCCTCTGAGGGTGGTGTTGGGGTCGGTGTTGATCTGGAAGTGCATGTGATCGGCGGTGGTGAGGGTGTCATCGGTGTTCATTGAGATTTTGATGGAGTCTTTGTGGATGATGGCGAATCCTCCTCCCGCTCCGTTGGTGCGGTCTCTGCGGGAGATCTTGTAGCAGTTTAATCTGGCTGAACTTCAGAAGACCGTAATGTTGGCCCTAGTTGGGTCGAAGCTTGTTTACTGTAATACACTCTATCTAGGTATTCCAAAATACTCAATAAAAAAACTGCAGTCTCTCCAAAATGCGGTGGCCAGAACATTTCTGAACATCCCTAAGTTCAAACCTGTGTCTCATCTGCTACATGGCCTGCACTGGCTCCCAGTGGAGAGGAGAATTTCGTAAGGCACTCCATAGAACCGGTCCCCTCTATTTTCAGGAGCTATTTACATGGTATACTCCTAGTAGAACGTTGAGATCTAGCACGAAACATAAGATTCAGATTCTGAGACTCAAACGATTAAAATGGGGCGGGAGGACTCTGACATTTCAGGGGGGAAAGTTATGGAATTCCCTCCCTCTGGCCCTCCGCTCCCAACACAGCCTGCAGCTGTTCAGAAAGCAGCTGAAGACCTGGCTGTTTCCGCCTACTTAGGTCTAGCATCTGGCAACCCATTTTCTGTGTCCTTGCCCCCTTTTTCCATCTTGTTCCGCCCAGCTCGAATACACCGTCGGGTATTGCGGGCTTTACAAAATCAATTCATTCATTCAGAGTTTAGAATGTGCATTAGAATCTGCTGTGTGGACGTAATATTATTTTCCCAAGTGAATACTAGGGGTGAAAGACGTTGAGCTGAGTTGCACAGCTCATCAATAGGGTAACTTGAAGTAATATGCAATGTGCCAGTTAATGGCTCTGCCCACAATATACCAGGATCTATAGCAATTAGAGATCACCTAGAGTGGGAGAGAGTACTGGCAGGCTTGTATAAACTTACTGAAGATCATAATGGGGTTTACAACCTTATAATTGTTGAGTTCAGACGGTCCATCACAACAATTTAACAATATGTGTCAATCTATGCTCATAATAGTTCAGCACTGTTGTTATGTAAATACACACACAGTACATATAATTCTCCAACTCCTTCAGATTTGTTTTGAAGATGATTCTGTAATCATATTCTTCTATTATTATTCTCTTTAAAAAGAGTAGCCAACATGATTCGTCCCAATGGACTTCTCTAGGGCTCCAAAATACATATAAATACAAAAAAGCTTATTTAGAATATATACACATAATTCTACTTATACTATTAGTGAGACATAAGAAAATGGAAAAATGCACATTAAACAAACATTATTTTATTAGACATAGTCCCACTTGATTGTAACACCCAACTTCTTACACCAATCAATTTAATCCCAACATGTACATTATTCTTTTATGTCCACCACATTTTATCTGTATAGCTGCCAATATGCTGAACACAATTCCCAAGATTCATATTCACTTTTCTCAAATTATTGTTTTTTTGTCATTTTTCCTTCTCAAATATATATGTATCATTTCATGTGTTATTCTCTTTTTGTCACATATATGGAGGCCCTTTTTCATAACCAACCTTTTTTTTATGAAAGTTTATAAGACACCCTCCTTTATATTTTTGGACTTATTTTAAAAACGTTAGTATAGTTGACTTCTGTAAAATAAATAATTATAGCTATTAGGTGCAGGGCTATCTATGTTGATACAATAGCTATATTCCCTTACCTCTATTTATGATCCTTCTTAGTAAGACACTATCAGTCTCTCCCATGTCTCCGGCCTCCTTCATAGCCTACATTGGCTTCCAGTCAGGAAGAGGATCACTTTTAAAATGTTGCTCCTAACACAAAAAGCACTTTACAGTACCGACCCAGGGTACCTTCAAGACAAAATCAAGCTTTACCCTCCCCAGAGAAATCTGCGCACTGAAAATCTCTGTTTGGCCACAGACCCTCTGGTTAGGAAGACAAGGGCGGGGGCAAATCTTTTTCCTTTTTAGTCCCCTCTCTTTGGAACAGGCTACCGCTAACTCTCAGGGCCATAAAGGAAACACCGATCTTCCGGAACAAAATTAAGACCTGGCTCTTTTCCTCCACGTAGACTCTTCTCCTTTCCTTGCCTGTAGACGGTTCCTATGTTATAGCGCCAGGACACTCCTCAGAGTAGCAGTTGCGCTTTATAAAGTACCTACATAGACATAGACGTGGTATTTGTGAAGTTGGTGTTGGATTGATTTCCTTATGGATATATTTCTCATTAAATCCTGGAAAAAATATTGGAACCATTCTTTAAAATTCTGAAAGCAAGTTTTGTTAATACCAAAAGAAGAACGCAATACAAGTTTTCCAGTGATCATACCTCTGAAATTCAACCCAAGCATGCCAGTTAATGCAATGCGCCGTTGCGTGGAATAATTAAAATTTTTGTTTTTGAGACAACTATTGAGAAATTTTTCGCCAGTCACATTGTGAGAGGAAACATTATTCTGATATGCAAATCTGTGTATACTATATTAAATGATCAGTGTAAACAAAAACACTATTGCTGCGAATGAACAGCTTTACAGTAACACTTTCTCAAACAAAACGGACCAAATATTTTAGAAACCGGGATAAAATCGACTCAATTCAGACACAGGAGGAGATATAGATGACTTTAATTAATAAAATAAAAACCCTTTAGGGTAAACTCTCATGCCTTTTAATTGAAAACCATTAATTCGATATTAGGAGAAACCTCAAAAGTTCCTACCCATTTATATCAGATAACAAGCACAATTTTATGAATTATATAAGCCCAAGCACCAAGATAAGTAAATCCTATAGTGCACGATAAGGTATAACTTTTAAAAAAATGAGTGGATCTAAAATGCACTCTGTAGACAACACAATTGTATGTCCTTTTCTACTTGCTGTGTTTGTGCGCCCAATCTGTATACACTATATAAAATGTATATAAAATTGTATACATATCTTTGGGAGCGAGAGCATGTCTTCTGTCCAATTTTTTTACTCTTGTTTCAGCTTTCGTTAGACATACATCATCATATCCTCTTTCTTTGAAGTTCTGTTTTATTTTCTTCACGTTCTTAATGAAATTCTGATCTTGACTACAATTGCACTCAACCCTGACCATTTCCTCATATGGTATGGACTCTATAGTTGACTTGGGGTGGGTGCTGGTGGCATGTAATACACTATTGCAGGATGTTTGTTTTCTAAATATATCACTCTGTATGGTGTTCTGATATACATACAGCCTCAGATCAAAAAATGCAATCTCCTATTTAGAATATTTGATGGTTAGTTTTACAGATTCCAGGAGATCATCCTTGTTCCCATTCCATATAAACAGATCATACATATGTCGTCCATAGAAAAATATTTTATTGCTCCAGGCATGTGCACCAGGTCCCCAGGCATGCTCCACCTCATACAAACCCATAAATAGGTGTGCATATGATGGAGCAAACCTGTAACTCATCGTAGTTCCCTTATTCTGTAAGAACCAAGTGCCATCTTGTAAAAAAACACATTTTGGTTCAAGATGATTTTGGATATCTCTAAAAACATTAAGGTATGTTCTACATGGTTGGCATTGTGCTTGTAAAGAATGTATTTAAGTGACTCCAATCCACAGTCCATCCTGATACAGGTATAGGGACTCTCCACGTCCATAGTCACAAATGTAAGTTCATCACTATCCCACTGAAAGTCCTCAAGTTTGCACAATACATATTCACTGTCTCCCAAATATGAGGGAAGATTTTTTGCAAAAGGTTGCAGGAAACCATCAACATATTCAGTGATATAATTGTGGGTGCACCATTTCCAGAAATGATCGGTCTTCCCGGTGGGATTTGGCCCCCTTATCTGGAGCAGTGTGCCTGTAAATATTAACCCCTTCAGTGCCCGCCCCTTTCCCCGCCCAGTGCCGGCCGTTGCATTAGCGGGCGGGGTCTATGACGAGCTGGACTCGTCATGGGCACAGCGCCACCGCGGCCCATGACGAGTCCAGCTCGTCATGGGCACTGAAGGGGTTAATACTGCAAATTTGTCAACAGACATGACTTGTGCCAGTCCACAAGCCTGGCATTTATATGTCTCTCAATCAGGGAGATGGGATTGTCTCTCAATTTCTCATAGCATGTATTGTCATGTAATTGTCTGTTAATCTCCCCAGAAAATCACACAGATCCCTCAGGACAATATTCCCTCCCTTGTTTGCCTTGCATATGTATTACTAGGCTTGGATCTTCCCTTAACGATTTCAAGAGTTCCTTATCCTTTGTAGTCATGTTAAAATAATGTCTGCATTGATTACTGATGTTATGTGTGTCCTCCAATTTATACAAATCTTGAAAAAAATCATCAATGACTGTATTCCGAATGCTTGGTGGTATGTGTTTGGATTTATGATGCAGACCACTGTCAATAGTTACATCCTCCTGTTTATCAAGATCATTAGCCAACTGTAAAAGGTCACCACTACTCTCTTCATCATTCAATGATGCAACTAAATGTATGTCATCAAGATCTGATATCTAAAAGGTGGAAATGTTGTTTGTAAACGATGTAATTCGCAGCACAATACGATGTTCATCAAAATGCAATTTTTATTTCAATTTCCTCACAAATGTATACAAATCAAGATGAGTATCAACAAAATTACATCTTTCTGTGGGGCAAAAGTTCAAGCCTTTGCTGTGAACAAGTATCTCATGTTTCGTTAGTGTCTAAGCGGACAAATTAATGATGCTTGATTCATTTAGTATCTTAGAATCTTTTGTATCTTTGCTATAACAGTCCATATCCATTTCTACTTCTTGACTTGTATGGCCTTGCTTTGCAAACTTGTTTGTATTCCTTTGTTTGTGTGTTTTGCCTCCCCACCTGGTTTTTCGTTTTGATTTCCTTTTTATTTTCCTAATCTGTATTTCTCTACTTCTCTTGAAATAACAGATGATGATTTATTATTTTGTTTATATTTTTTTATTTTATCATGAAGAAAAGTACAGCTGAAGCAAAAGATCACAGAGCTTATAATACCATAAATATAGGTCTAAATATAATTAATAAAAATCATTATCAACTAAGACCATATACCAAAAACTAGAGACTTTAAAAAAATGAGGTCTGTATACAGGCAATAGAAAATTTTAGAGGTTAATGCTGTTGACTTTTCATATAAACAAAGCTATATTCGATAGAAGGATAACAAGCAAATACAGCGACAACAATTCATCACAAGTCATACATTTCATTCTGCCTTTATAAAAGGAGTAACCCAGGTTGTAAACAGGCCCCATATCTTTTTCCCTTTTGTCCTACCCTTTCTCCCTCTTCTATCATAATGTGCTTTTTCTAGATCATAAATGTGCAAAAATCGGCCTTTCCACTGTTTAAAAGTTGGAGGTTGCGAATCTAACCAGGCAGAAGCAACACAAAGTCTTAAAACTGCCATTGCAATAAAAATAAGCTCTTCTCCCTGTTTCCCTATTAATTTGTTCACCCCCAATAACATAAGATGTGGTGACAGAGGAACATCCTCTTTTAAGACAAACTTTAAAAAAGCACATATTTCTTGACCTAGTGGCTCAATGCGGGGGCAGGTGGAAAAGATGTGTATTGTTTCCGCAGTATGTGTTTTACATCTAAAACAGTGGACTCCCTCCACACCTCCCCAATTAGCCATTTTCGCAAGCGTGAAATAAAGATCGAACCGGGTCTTGAAATGTTGTGATTTCAGATTTGCTGAGCGCAGCACAGAGTTCCCCAATTCCACTGACTTAAGGAAACGTGAGTCCGAGACCCCTAACTTATCCTGCCATCTTTGCCTGTGCTTATCTAAATCATGAGGCAACCTTTCCAGCAGGCAGCTATAAAGTTGTGAGATTGATAAGCCCGAACTACGAGTCAGCAAATCTATTATCGCCACCTGCCCAAAACCTGCGGCGCCGCCCGCTTTTTTAAGAAGGAAATCCCTTAGCTGCAAGAATTTAAAAATATCCCGGGGGCCTATACTAAATCTTTCCCGAATTATATCAAAGGGAGCTATGTAATCCCCTTCCAACAGATCCGCAATCCTATAAAAGCCACCTCTTCCTCACCTTGCCAAGCACTCACCTTGTAGAGCCATCGGGAGCTGATTATTCCCGATCAGGGGAGTGTACTTGTTAAACCTGCCTACTCCTAATCTTTACGTTACACCAGCCTAGTTACGAACGGCAGTAATTAAAACCTTAAACCGGGTTTTTTTTTTTTTAAGTAACTGGCTCCATAAAAGTTTCAAAGGCAGCCAGAAGCCCGAGTACCCATCAAGATTTCAAATATTAAGGGGACATAACTAGGATCATTTCCCTCCAAAAGCCTTGACTCCGAGGAGAGGCCCATAATATTGCAAGACTGCAGCTAAGTAATATAGCTTAAAATGTGGGAGTCCCCAACCCTATCTCTCCCTCGGTAAGGATAAGTATGTGTTAGCTCTCCTAGTTTTGCCATATGACCAGATGAATCTCGCTACCTCCCTCTCGATTTGGCGAAACCAGAGAATGTGTATTTCCAGGGGGATTGTGCGAAAGATATACAGCAACTTTGGCAGGATAATCATTTTAATAATATTACACCTCCCCATTATTGACAACTTCAGGTTGTCCCATCGCTGCAGGTCATTTTTTATTTTCCCCATTATGGGTCAGCAGAGATTATGGCCACGTCGTCAGTATACGCTAGGAGCTTAGTGTCCCACCCACTTAGACTTACAGGAATAATATCTGGCGATGCCTCCAGCAGTCTAAGAAAGGGGTCTATATATAGTGCGAATAGCAGGGGGGAGGACGGATAGCCCTGCGTAGACCCCTACCAATTGAGAAAGCCTCCGATTCCTCCCCCATTATTCTTAATCGTGCGGTGGGATTGATGTACAAGACCCGTAATTCATTGATGAATGAATCCCCCAGGCAGTTGGCCTCCAAAACCTTCCATAGATAGTTCCATGCCACTCGATTGAAAGCCTTCTCGGCATCCAAGAAGGCGACCCCCATAGGTTTTGTAAAAACTTCAGCATCGTCAAAGAGTGAAATTACCCTCCTGACGTGGTCTTCCGTCCCCCTTTCCTGTATAAATCTGTGCTGCCTAACTGAGACTAGTTGATGTATCACAGAGTTCAGCCTAGTAGCTAAGATCTTAGAATACAGTTTAGCATCACTATTGAGCATCGTATTGAGCCTATATGAGCCCAGGCTAATAGGGTCTTTACCCTTTTTTAAAAAGACGACAATATTGGCTGTGCACCAAGAGCCGGGTGGTGGAGCTCCTTCCCTAACCTCCTTAAATAAACCTAACAAGGCCTGGCAGGTCTCACTGAAAAAGACCTTATAAAACTCAATAGGGATACAATCTGTACCTGTGGCCTTGCCTGCAGGTAGGGCTTGAAGTGCACCATATACATATACCTCCTCCTGTGAAATATCCAGCCCCAGTTGTATACTCTCCTCCAGGCATACCTTTCCACTCGGGGGAAATTCCCCCAGTCCGCCTTCCTCCAGAGGAGTAGTAAAGGAAGAAGCATTATATAAATCCTCATAAAACTCCCTGAAGGCCTCTCTGATACCCCCGGGATCTGTGACAACCGTCCCCCTCATATTCTTGACCCGTTCAATATGACCTGACGCAACCTATTGCCTAGCCTTTACTGCCATTAAACGTCCAACGTTCTCGCTGAATTCATAACAGTCCTGTCTTTTAGCCACATATTTCCCTGCTGTCCTTTTTCAGCATTAAAATTAGAGAGACAAGCTTTAGTGACCGTAATAGAGTTCAGGGTTACTGAGAGATCCTCTCCTCTAGCCACCTTGCCTATCAGTTCTGTTTCAAGATCGGCAAGCTTCTGGTAAAGCAATTTAATCTGTGCAGCCCCTTTTTTCTGCTTAGTTAAACTATATTGCAGTGTCTCCCCCCTCAAAGCTGCCTTGAACGCATCCCAAATCATTCCAGGAAGGGCGCTACCAATATTATTCAGAAAAACTCATATATTCAACATATTTATCATCTGATTAAAGTGCCCTCTAAAACGTCCAGCCCATATACACCTTTCGTATCCCGCTAAGTGGAAGTTCCGGGACGATAGGGTTGTGATCAGGCAGTACTCTGGGAAAAAGCTCCACCCTAGCCTTCTGGAGAAGAGATGGGGAGATTAAAAAAGAATCAAGCCGAGCAAATTTACCATGAGGGTCCGAGTAATAAGTGTAGCCAGGATCATTGGTTTTTAATTTTGCCCACACATCTACCAGGCCAATATCTTTTAATAAATTATCATAAGCCCTCATGAAATGTGGTTTGCACCCTTTACTAGATATTACATTGTCACCTGGGGTTCCTCTTGAGCCATTAAGATTTAAGCCTCCACACACCACGTATGGTGCCGATCTTGAAGGCAGTTCATTAGCTAGAAAAAGCAATAAGCCCGGATCATCTAACACTGATGCATATACTGAGCACAATGTAAAAGAACCAGCACAACTCTTGCATTCCATTAGAACCCATCTGCCATTCTTGTCGACCGGCTTTTTCCCCAGAGTAATGGCACTGCCCTTCAAAAGGATGGCAACCCCCATAGTCCTAACATCTTGCGTTGTATATGCTGTAAACTTCAGCCCTAAAGATTTAAGTAGGTCATAATCCCTCCGTGCGATATGGGTTTCTTGGAGGCAATACAGATCGCCTTAAAAACTTTAAGATCTTCTTAGACCTTTCGCCTTTTAGCACTGTCGTTTAACCTACAGATATTAATAGTGGCAATTCGTCATTTAGCCATTATGCCTATTCAGAATATTTTTCAATCTGTAAGACCGCTTCTCTTTTGTTTCAAGCACTATATTGCCTGTAAGATCCACTAATCCCGATTTAATTTCAGAGTAATCTCTAGTCTGTGATACTCTCCAAAAAACACAAAAATCCCCAAAAATGCACTTCAGCTGCAATTCCCACTTCACCCTTTTAACCTTTGCCCCCCCCAGCATCCTCCCATCCCCACCATTCCCTCCACCCACCCCACCCTCCCTTTGAAAGCAGCCGGACCCATAGGGTCCGAGTAATGGAGGTGGCAAGAACACCACAGCCCCCTGGGCGCCCCATAGCCCTTCAAACCTTACAAGCCATTTGCCATTCGCCCAACTGGCCCTGAGATCCCTTAGAAGAAACTGGACCATACTACCCCTAAAGCAACAAATAAGACTGCTGAGCTATTCAGAGGCCTAATCTAATTTTTATTTCCCCCGGACTTGATCCAGGTTCTCTCTCGCCTGAATTTCAGAAGTGAAACATTTAAAAGAGCCTCTAACAGTCTTCAGCCTAGCCGGGGCCAGCAATTATGCCTCAAAGCCTGTGTCTTGGTAAGGTTTGATCAGTTGTCGCAGTCGCCATCTACGTTCCACTATAATGTGGCAGAAATCTGGGCGAACAAAAAAGGAAGACTCTTTATATTGTCTTCTGGTTTCGGGATGAGATTTTTCAAATATAGCCTGTCTGAGCAGGAAATTGCCCAAAAAAGACTAGAATGGCCCACGGCTGGTTAGTGTCTCTGCCAGAGGAGTTGCGGAGGACAGCTGGGAAACGGTGTACCCGCTGGATTTCTCTGTCCCAATCCCAGCCCTCTAGCTCCGAGAAAGTTTCTTTAAGTAAGCCTAATATAAAGGCATGAATATCCTCCCCCTCCGGACCTTCCTTAATCCCGAGAAAGCTGAGGTTATTCCTCCTCTGACGGTTTTCCATATCTTCTAGCTTCCACATCGTGTCCTTTGTTTGTGCTTCCTGGGATGTAAAGCCTTCCATTGCAGCAGACCGTTCTCTTTCGACAACTTTGGTTCTCACTTCGATGACATTCATCCACTCCCCAATCTCTTCGCAGGCTTGGCAACCTTCCGGACTGCACCTTCCAGCTTCTTTGTAACTTGTCTTGCTTTCTTACCGTCCGCCCTGGTCTCTGCGCGGTGTTATTTGATTGATTCTAGAATCATGCTTAGCGCAGAATTCATATCGGGGGTTCCTTTAGGTTGCTCCTCTGTGAGGGTTCCGGACTGACCCGATGCCAGTTTCATGGGACCAATAAACCTTGTGTGAGAATAATCCCACTTCAGCCCGGCACCTGTGACCCGCCTTCCCTGATTTTTTTGCAACTCGACAGGCCCCTTATGTCTTTTAGAGCTCCTTCATCGTTTTAGGCACCTTAGGGCAGTCTCTGGTGGTTCAAGAGTACTAGAATCCGAAGTCAAAACGCTGTCCCCTCTATCACTATGGTCAGAATCCGAGACACCTGACAGTGAATCATCGGCAAGTGAAAAAAACGTGTCTGTATTATCCGATATGATGTTGTCTGTCGCTAAACCATCGGGAACTGTTATATGCTAGACGCCCATGAGCGCCTTCTTGCACACTTAAAGACATACCAGGTGAGGGGTCAGCAATCGTACCAGAACAGCTCACTGTGTAATCCCGAACCACCTCGCTTGGGATATTGACCACCACTTTTTCCTCCAAAGCTTCTAGGTGCATTGTTGAAATCTCACCCACGGCGTCCACCAGAAGTTTGCTAAAGGGCTGAGCCTGAAGTTCCAGATTCGTATTATGCATGAATTCGAACCTATATAAGTTCTGTGTATCTTCCTTTGATTAAAAAAAAATCAGTGATTGCCCCAAACTCTGGACTTCCCCAACTGGCTATGTCATCCCCATCGGGGGTTGCCCCCCCCGCCCCCCACCTTCCATTATCTTAGGAGCGGTCGCTTTCCGTCCCCCAGTTTGTAGGCGTTCCGCCAGGGTCCTCCGCTTTCCAGCCCCTGAGCTGTCCAATTGTTTCTTCAGGTTCCATGATTCATTCGGTTTAGCTGCTTGGCCCGGTGAGGGCTCTTGCTTAGAGCCATGCCTTTGCACCAAGTTTCTCTCCGCAGCTTCTTTTCCAAGTCTAGAAGCTTTTGGGGGCATAATTCCACACTCCTCTGCCATCCTACAGCCAAACACAGCGATATGAGCCCTCCGTACCAATTTTTGACCAAGGGTAGATGCAACGTCCACCCAGAGCTTCCAGGTGAAGCGAAGTGTCAGGAGTCAGGCACCCAGAACGCTGCTGCTCCTCTTACGTGCTGCAACATCGCCAGGCCCACAGACCGGCCCCGCCCCATCTTCCTCTGCCTGGAAGCTCCTCACGGCGTCTCCCCAGGTGTCCCGCAGCCCAGCTGGAGCTCCGCGGCCATCCGGAGAATGCCGTCCTTCCGCCCAGCTCAGTTTTCGCCACCGTCGTACCAAATCACCTCGGACACGACTCTCCCGAGAGACCGCAGGTGAGTGTTGTTTCTCTGCTGTGGGGTGTATTTGCCTAGAGGCGCATTCAGGCGCTGGAGAAGAGGCGCTGCCGCGATGCACTAAGCTGCCGCCGCCATCTTGCTTTCGCCAAAAAGCCCATTAATTTCTTCTTGACTTGTGCATTACACTGGGTCACGGCCCATTGAAGACTGGGTCACGGACCATTGAAGACAGAGATGTATTGCTTGATGATACACCTGCATCTTTTTCTGTGTTTGTGGGGCCTGTTGCTGGCTTAGTTATGATGTCATCATATTTGTTAGTGAAAGTGAAAATCCTCCTCTTTTGTAGTCACCATCATCCGGCCTAATGTTTTTCAGGTTTTTTAACCTTTAGATGTAGCTGGTAATTGAGCAATTCTTTTTTTTAGAATCTCATAATTCTTCAGTATTACATCACTTAAGTTAGTCTCAATGATTTCCTTTTCAAGTTTTGCTATCTCCTCCCTTAGCTTCTTAACTTTTCTCTCAGAATTTCTGGCTGAATTTCCCTTGATCTAATATGAGGGATTGTAAAGGCCTTCTCTCTCTTCTAGGATATCCAACTCAAAGTCTTCAGAGTTAGGGAAAATCCATATCCATAGGCCTCTTGGTATTCTTTTATTTTCTATATATTTTCTTAATGTGGCTGCATCCCACCATTTGGCTAATTATTGTTTTTTTGTTTTTTTCTAATCTAATGAACTTATCTGTTAAGCCCTCATTTCTATGTGGTATTGGTCGGGATTGTCCCGAAACAGAGCCCTTTTGCTGAATAGATCTTCTAACATCGCTTCCAGATTATTGTCAAAGTCCATATTGGTTTTATCAGACCCTAGTTGGTGGTGCTGTTATGCCCAATACACAGAAAGCAATTTTCTACAAAAAGGGGCTGAGGCAATATACTACCGTACCTACCACCTATGTGGGAAAAGTTATTATTCTCTTAAAATGACGCACAGAGCCGGAAGATCAGCCCTTTTCAACTTCCAATAGAGAAAAAAATCTCCTTTCACATTAATGAGTTCAAACGGTTCAGCACCACAATTCCACAATATATGTCATTATTTGTTCATAAAAGTTCGGCACAGTTGTAAATACTCACACACAGTACATATACTTCTCGAACTCCATCAGATCTGTTTTGAAGATGATTCTATATTTATATTCTTCTTGTTTTATTATTATCTTTAAAAACAGTAGAAAATAGAAACCGTCCCTATGGACTTCTTCAGGGCAACAAAATACATGCAAACATAAAAAAGCTTATTTAAAATATATACACACAATTCAAATTATAGAGTTAGTGAGACATAGGAGTACAGGAACAGTACTAATAAAATAAACATTATTATTTTATAAGACATAGTCTTGCACATATCATCAGTAGCGTAACTTGAAGTAATATGGACATGTGCCAATTAATGGCTCTGCCCGCAATATACCAGGAACTATAGCCATTAGAAATCACTTAGGGCCTCATGTAGGTAGCCGAATACCGGTCGGTAACGGCCGATTTTCGGTAATTATAATAATTATAATACCGTTACCGACCGGTATTTTGGCTTTTGAGATGTAGGGGGCTCATTTCTGCATTCGGTAATTTACCGAAGCGTTTTAAAGCGCTTAGACGTGTGCAATGTGGCAGACATACATGCCCTTAGGGCATGTATGTGTGCCACATGTGCACACATGGCCGTCTCAGGGGTGCAACAGGGTGTCAATGTGACACCCTGCCACCCTTGCATGTGTTCCCCTAATTACCGAATCGGTATTTACCGATTCGGTAATGAGGCATACCTTCCCATCAATGGGAAGGTATGCCTCATTACCGAATCGGTAAATACCGATTCGGTAATTACCGACTTTTACCGAATCGGTAAATAATACCGACTCATTACCTACATATCATTTACCACTTCATAAATACCGAATCGGTAAAATTCGGTATTTATGAAGTGGTAAATGGGTCCCTACCTACATATGGCCCTAAGACTGGGAGAGAGTAAAGGCAGAAGTGCATAACCTTACTGAAGATATGATAATAACGGGGTTTACAACCCTGTAATTGTAATTCTTATTTGAACTGTGTTGCATTTAGTTTTGCTGTGAGATTAAAGTACTTCCTTTAATCTAAAAGATAAGCACTGGACTAGACAGTACCTTCATGTGTCTGATGGTTGACTGTTTAGTTCTGACCTCTTGCCCCTAACCTACCTCCTTGAGAAGCCTTTGACTGCTTCCCTGAATACTCTGATAGTCAAGCATGGGAAGGGATGTACTTGCCCCAGTTTGCAGGGCCGTAGAATGACAGACCCTAAGACATTAGTGGCAAACAACCCAGACCCCCACGGTTGGAGCCCATTAGGTCCTGTGGTATCTGACATTCTCAAACGACTCTCTCTCTCTCTCTCTCTCTCTCTCTCTCTCTCTCTCTCTCTCTCTCTCTCTCTCTCTCTCTCTCTCTCTCTCTCACACATTTAAAGAGCAGTGCGCCAACTATACAAAAAGACAAATTTCTGATGGATACATCTGCCTGTGGATTCCTCACCTTCTGAATTATCCCTTGCGCCAGCATTCCATGGAAACTTTTCTCTTAGCTCTCCCACATCGACGAGGACATCACAATAGCATGGCTCCACTCGCGACTCCGTATGATGTCATCGGAGCCATAGGAAGACCTCATCGGCGTGCTGACGTCAGTTCCCTTTTTTCCTTCACTGTGAACACACAACGATTTTTTCTGGGACTCTCCATTTTCCTTGTGTATACTTTGTTTCTGCTGTTTCCCTTAGTGTAACAGTGCTATGGCTACAACAAAGAGGTCAGGATTCAAGCCTTGCAGAGAGTGTGGGGGCCATATGTCCATCACAGAGCACCACAATGTTTTTCTCTGGTGTTTGTCGTCGGATCACGGCATTGAAGGGTGTTCGTCTTGTTGAAAGATGAATCCGAAGGTGCTGAAGGAGTCTGAGGCTAAGCTCTTCATGGCATGGACAAAAGATGAGAAGAGAGGTCGTAAGAGATCCAAGTCAAAGTTGTCGACTTCACCTACCTCGAAGTCGAAGAAGCATAAGAAGAACCACCGACATGGATCTTGTCGTCGTCGGTCTTCGAAGGGCAAGGCTTCAAGGTCGGTTTCTCCAGTTCAGCGGCGTCACACTAAGGATGTCATCTCGCCGTTGCCCTCTCCTCCGCAGACATCTCCGGCTCGCTCTCTGGCGCCGAGAGGTTCTCCAACTCCAAGGGATTCTCTGAGGGAGTCTTCTCCGGTTTATGTGGTGTCACCTCTGTTAGCTTCGGTGTTCCTGGTGCCTCAGCCTGCTCGACCTCAGTCGGATCCAGACCCAGGGGTTCCAAATATGTATCCACCCTTTTTGGGTCCAAGAACGGACCCCTCGCATTTCCTGAATGAGATGTTTGGCGTTTTTGCCAAAGCACCTTACCCTACCGGCACGCCTTCAGGCCCCGTGGGTCCGCTTGCATTTAATTTGGGCGTCCCTTACCAATATGCCCAGGCAGCCTTCGTGCCCTTGATGCCGGCTGCTCTGTCATGGCAGTTCCCGGCGCCAAGGTTTTCGACGCTGGTTCCTCAGTTTCCCGGCGCCGTCTGGAGTTGGGCGGTCGCCTTCCTAGATTCGTTCGGCGCTGTTGCCTGTTTATGAAGGTCCTCCTTCGACACTAGCACCACGCCTGGGGCCGCTGACGCTGATACTGAGGATGCGCTCCAGAATGGAGGCCCAGAGGCTGTTGGAGGAAGACGAGTACCAGCAGGATCAGGCTGAAGAGAGGGAAATCATTGACACAGTGGATGATTTTGAGGGCCTTCAGGAGGCCAATGGCTCGGACACTTCTCGGAGTGGGAAATGTCTTCCCCTAAAGCTTTGCCTTCACAGGATGTTGCTCCTTATCATTCCGTTATCAGACGGGTGGTTGATCTGTTGGACTTGCAATTGCCCACGTCTGAAGTCGTCAAATTTATTGACTGAAGTGTTGCATTCTCCATCTTCTGTGGTTGAGCCTTTGTTGTCTTTTAACAAGGTTTTGACTGAGCCAATCATGGAAGTGTGGCAGAAGCCCTTATCTGCCCCTGCGGTATCAATGACTGTAAGTAAGTAAGTAAGTAATTTTATTAGCATAGTTACTTAAAACCATTGCTATACAAAATAGATGAAGAGCAAGTATAATAAAAGTACAATTCTAAATAGAATCAGAATAAAAACAATCGCATTTCCTTAAATCGGCTGTACACACGGCAGCTTCTTGAATATAAAAGTTTTTTTTGGTTTTTTTTTTCGTTTTTTTTTTTAAAGATTGATCAACTTCATGTTAGTGAGATTATTTCTTCTTTCCCGGTTTCCTCATGAGCTTATAGGGTCAGTAATGTCAATCGACAAGCAATGTTAAGACGATAATACAGGGACCATTATAGATTAATTTTTGGCATCTTTTTTCCCACTGCCTTCATAAATTTTACGAAGCTGCAGTTCAAGCTAGGATCATGGGGAGAAAAGCAAGCGAGAACTGCCTTCCATCGTGTGCGCATCCCTTGCTGATTGAAGTGGTGTTTCAACAAGTGTTTCCGTTCATCGCGTAGTTTCTCACAAGAGCAGATCAAGTGCAGCATGTCCTCTTGCCCCAAGCCACATAGCAGACAAAGAGGATCAGCTTTTATTTTAATCCAGTTTGGAAGGTTTTGAATGCAGGGGAGCAGGCCCAGCCTGTGCTTTAAGAAGCACATTTTGGCGGATTTAGAGTATCCCTCACCAAAATAGCTCTGTGGTGCCTTCGTTGTATACGAGTTTAGGATTATCCAGCCATGCGTTCTTTTAGAGAGGGCTGCCTTATCTTGAACCCATGATAGTTGTTTGATCGATTTCTTGACCAATTTTTTGAATGTTATGTGATTTACTGGGGTATCCCAGAGCTGCTCTGATCCCGTGTTCTTCAGGCTGTCCCGTAGGAACTTGGCTGCTGCTGAGGACGGGTGTTGGGCTAACTCCATCCACAGATGTTCATTTAATGTTCCTTGTTTCGATTTCCTCACTTTGTCCCAGGCTATCATATAGGCTCCCTGCCTTGCCAGGACCTGTTGATCAATGCCAAATTCAAGCCTGATTTGAGCTGGTGAAGTTTGCTTGGGCAGGCTGAAGATGATTCTGTAGGCAGCTGTTATTGTATTATCAAGGACTGTGGCAAGGCGGTGTAAGGCTGCTCCTGGTGATCCAGCATTTTTAGCCTCCCACCCTTCGTCGGAGAGCTTGGTGGTTTAAGCTTCTTGTTGACAAAGCAGTTGGCTGGTTTATTCCACACCACTCCAGGGGATAGGGACTCCAAGTTGGAGAAGTCGACCAAGAAGGTTTTCTCCTCGGCCAGCATGGCCTTAAATTCTACAAATACCACGTGCCTGTTGGGGAGGTATATTTATGCCTTAATGGATTCTGCTAGACAGGTAGCTCCTAAACTACCGGAGGATGATTGTAGTTACTTCTTGGAAGTGTTGGCAGATACACAAGCGACTGCCCGTCAAGTGATCCAGTCTGGTTTAGATACTGCGTACTCTGTTGAGTGATGACTTCTTCTGTGGCCACCAGGAGGCATGCTTGGCTCTGGTCTTCGGGGTTCTCTCCCGATGTGCAGGCCACTCTACTTGATCTGCCTTTCGATGGGTCTAGGCTTTTTGGAACAAAGGCGTACTCAGCTTTACAATGCTTTAAGGACAGTAGGTCTACGGCCAGATCCTTAGGCTTACAATCTTAGTCTAGAGGTTATGGTTTCAAAAGGTTTCTAGGCTTTGGGAAGGGGGCTTCCTTTCTCGGCCGTCAACAGCCTCAGTAGCAACCGCAGCAAAATCCTTTGTACAAGTTGTGCAGAGGGAAGGGTAGAGGCCATCTGCGGGGAGCCTCCCGACAATAGTTTTCCTCCTTCTCTCCTGCCCCCACCACCATTAATACCGGAAAGCTGCTCTAGATCCCCATCTTAGAGCATGTTGGTCCCGTAGGAGGCTGGGTGTCCCATTTTCTACAAGATTGGATATCTGTTACATTAGATATTTGGGTTTTCAATCTTGTGGAAAATGGGTATTCTCCTCCTTACCCTCCTTGTCAGGGCTGGTGTTCAGCGGACCATGTGCTGGTCCTGCAGCAGGAAGTTCTGTTTTTATTACAGAAAGGTGCGATAGAGGCGATTCCAGAGCAGGAGTGAGGTCAGGGTTGCTACTACCGGTATTTCCTGATCCCCAAGAAGGACGGTTATTTGAGGCCAATCCTGGACCTCAGGATTTTGAACTTTTATCTCAGACAGGAAAAGTTTGAGATGTTGACCCTACCTCAGGTTCTTCTGGCGCTGCAGCAGGAAGACTGCATGGTATCGATCGATTAGCAGGATGCTTATTTTCATCTTCCCATCCTGAAGTTGCATCGAAAGTATCTCCGTTTCACGGTGGGATCTCAACACTACCAGTTTGTGGTTCTTTCATTCGGTCTCACTTTCACTCCACTGGTCTTCACAAAGGTGATGGTGGTGGTGGCTGTACATCTCAGAAGGTCGGGATTCCGGTTTTCCCCTATTTAGATGACTGGCTGCTCAAAGCTAAGTCGCCAGAGATGGTGCTGCGTCACTTGCAAGTAACAACGCAATTGTTGTTCAACTTGGTGCCCTCAGCGCAGCCTGTTCATAGGGGCAGTACTGGACACGACTGCGTGTCGAGCTTTCCCGCCTCTGCAAAGGATTCTCGACATTCAGGGAATGATTCCTTTGTTTCACGATGGAGCGGTTGTTCCGGTCCAGAAGGTCCTACGACTGCTCGGTGTGTTCGCTTCCTGCATACTGGTGGTCAACCATGCACATTGGCACATGAGGGCACTCCACTGGTGCCTCCGCAGGCAGTGGTTTCAACTCATCAGACACCTTGGGGAGAAGGTCAGAATCTCCAGGGACACTGCAGCAGAGCTATCTTGGTGGAACTTTTCGGGCAACCTGTCTCTAGGGAGGCCTCTTCACCTTCCTCCACCAGTGACCACAGTGATCACGGAAGCCTCCACTCTAGGGTGGGTTGCTCATCTAGGAGATCTGGAGGTCAAGGGCCTTTGGTCCCCAGAGGAAAGGTTGCTTCATATCAACCTTTTGGAATTGCGGGCAATATGTTTGGCTCTCAAGGCCTTCCTTCCCTCCCTTCGGGGTCAGTCGGTTCAGGTCCTGACGGACAACACTACCGCGATGTGGTATATCAACAAGCAGGAAGGAGCAGGGTAGTATCGTCTCTGGAGAGAGGCTCTGCGGCTCTAGTCCTGGGTTCAGGGTCATCGGATTTGTGTAGTAACAAATCATCTGGCCGGAGAGTTGAACGTGCGTGCGGACAGTCACAGTCGACAGTACTCAGCCGACCACGAGTGAAGGCTTTAACCGGAGGTGGTTTGCCGTGTCATCAGGTTGTGGGGGTCTCCTCAGGGGGACCTATTTGCCACTCGCAAGAATGCACACTGTACGTTATTCTGCAGTCTTCAGTATCCGATACAGGGAGCGTTGGGGAACGCGTTCCCAATGGTTTGGAGCTTTCAGCTTCTTTACGCGTTTCCTCCCAGACCCTTGATTCCTTGCCAAGACCAGGCCCAAGTCATATAGATTGCTCCGGATTGGCCAAGAAGGGTGTGGTACACAGATCATCACCTCTCATTGCAACCTCCGCTCCGTCCCCCTCTCAGGGCAGACATCCTCTCTCAGTTACAGGGGCAGGTTCTACACCCCCACCTCCAGAGCCTGCACCTTCATGCCTGGAGAGTGAACGGGACAACCTGAGTTCTTTCTCTCTCCCATCAGATGTGGTGGATGTTATTTGGATGACACTCCACCAAATCTGTTTATTCTTCTAAATGGGCCACATTTGTGAAGTGGTGTGGAGAGAGGTCCATGGATCCTTTGAAGGCTCATTTATCGGATGCTCTTAGTTTTTCACTTTCTTTGGCCCAGCAAGGTTGTGCTGTGGCGACGGTTAAGGGCTACTTGTCGGCTTTGTCAGCTTTCCTTTGTTTGCCGGACCAGCCATCTTTGTTTAAGTCCCCCATTGTTATGAGGTTCATTAAAGGTCTCACCAATAGGTTTCCTCCCACTCCCTTCATAATGCCTCAGTGGAATTTGAATTTAGTTCTTGCATTTCTGATAGGGTCTCCTGTTGAGCCTCTTCACAGTTGCCCTTTGAGGCTGCTTTCTTTCAAGACTATTTTTCTGGTGGCTATTACCTCGTCCAGGAGAGTAAGTGAGCTGCAGGCTCTTAGTTCTAAGCCTCCTTTCACTACTATCCATGCGGACAAGATTATTCTTAGGGCCAGGGCTGCTTTCCTGTCTAAGGTGGTTTCTCCTTTCCACCTGGGACAGTCTATTACTTTGCCTACCTGCTATCCTCCCCCTCACCCTTTCAAGGAGGAAGAGACACTTCACCGCCTGGTCTCTCGAAGGGCTGTACGCTTCTATCGGGACAGAACTAAAGACTCAAGGTTGAACAACCAGCTCTTTGTTGGCTTTGTGGGGAAGATGAAGGCAAAGCCGTCCACAAAAGAACACTTTCCAGGTGGATCATCTTGTGTATCAAGATATGCTACGCCCTGGCGGTATCACGGCTCATTCTACTAGAGCTAAGACTTCCACATCTGCTTTGGCTAGATGTGTTCCTGTAGTTGACATTTGTAAGGCTGCAACATGGACCTCCCTCCACACTTTTGCAAAGCATTATTGCTTGGATTCTGAGGTGAGAGATGGGCATTTTGCTCATTCTGTGCTGCAGGACTTTTTGGTATGTGTAGGTGAACACCCTCCTTCGGAGCGGGACTGCTGTGGGATTCAATGCAAAAGTTGAGGAATCCACAGGCAGATGTATCCATCAGAAGAACAAGTTACTTACTTTTTCTGGTGGATACAGTATCTGCCTGTGGATTCCTCACAGACCCACCCTCCTCCCCGATGTACAACTTCGTATACCGAAAAAGTGGTCATTGTTTGACATGGTTGTTTTCCTATGTCTTTTGCTTGCCATACTGTTGGTTGTTAGGAAATGCTTTGTTTCTTTAGCTTTTCCTCTTCAGTTATATAACATGTGAATTTGTGTTTAAATTGTGTACCATATATACTTCATTATGTTGTCGGTCCACCCGTTCGCCTCGGTGGCACGGAAAAAATGGGTGGAACTGACATAAGTACACCGACGAGGTCTTCTTATGGCTCTGATGTCATACGGAGCCGCGAGCGGAGCCGTGCTATTGTGACGTCCTCGTCGATGTGGGAGAGCTAAGAGAAACGTTTCTGTGGAATGCTGGAGCAAGAGGTAATTCAAAAGCTGAGTCATGCACAGACAGATACTGTATCCACCAGAAAAAGCGTTTCCGAACTTTTTCACACCTCTATTATATAATGGTGTGACTGGCGGAAGAATGTGGTGTGGTGATGAGTTTGTCCATTCGACCAAGGGAGACTTCCAACTCCCAGAAAACCTGGGAACACTTCCTGCCTCACCTGAGAATCTCAGTATAAAAACCCAGCCCAGGAAGTTGGGGGTGCTTGACAACTTTTTACATCATCTTGAGTGTTATTCCATCTGTGAAGCAAGTGGGGGACTCTACTTTGCCTAATATTCAGAAACCGTTTGTTGAGCCTGTATATAATTTCCTTGTGAGCGTCAGGAGCCATTGTATTCATCTGAGCGCTGCTTCTGGACTCGAGCAGCAAGGAGCCGTTGTCCCCAGCCGAGCGCTGCTTTGAAGTGCGAGCGGCAAGGAGCACGCACACACGGGCGCCAAGCCCCTTGGTTTCTGCCGAGCGCGTATCAGAGACGCTTGGCAGTTTTGCCTGGACTTGGCACCTGAATTCTTTAAACTGTTAATCCCCGCTGGTGTGTTGCAGTGATTTTCTCCCTTTTGATTTCCCAGCATGTTCA
The DNA here is from genome assembly GCF_964204655.1 of Triturus cristatus. Classification (NCBI taxonomy): domain Eukaryota; kingdom Metazoa; phylum Chordata; class Amphibia; order Caudata; family Salamandridae; genus Triturus; species Triturus cristatus. Next base: position 77,297,251 of record NC_140586.1, on the reverse strand, counting down.
AGGGCTGCCTGCCTGAAGTTTTGCAAAAACAACAGTTGATGGATAGAATGCAGAACAATGTCATACATTCACCCCAGTACAGAGATCTGGGCCTAAATCCATCGTTTTTTTGCTCACCATGCCATTCCAGTTTGAACCCAGCCATATGCAAATCAGTCTTGACCCTGTACCTCATGGGAACAGTCCAGCCCGAACTGCCAAGCCAGGTCCTCCTTGGACTGAAACCAAGCATCCTATGACCCATTTCGGGGTTTCACCCCTCTTCAGCCAGGATAGCTTGATTCCAGTGGCATGGAGAGCATTTTGCCACTGGATTCAAGATAGCCTGGCTGATGAAGGTTATGAACCCGAAACCGGTCCCAGGATGCTTGTTTCCGGTCCAGGGAAGACATGGCTTGGCAGTTCGGCCTGGACTGTTCCCATGAGGCACAGGGTCAGACTGATGTGCATATGGCCATGTCTGAACTGGGGTGGTGGAGTGAGCTAAAGAATGATGATGGATTAAACCCAGATCAGTTGACTGGGGGTGAGTGTTTGATTTGCTCAAACGCTCCGTCCATCATCCCCTTTGGTATCGCCTGAAGTTTTCTGCACCAAGAGGCGGATCTTTAAACACTGGATGTGTTTAACGAGTATTATTACTTTACCTCTACTATTGCTGGAACAGGAATTTCTTCCATGGATGGTGCCAAGTGAAAGCTAACTCGCAGCCGGAGATCCCTTACTTGATAACAATCACCACTTGGCTTAAAACATCAGGCATTAGAAGGTAGGTTCCTCATTTTTTGTATTTTTTGCAAAGTAGTGATAGAGATTATGGTGTACCTTACTGCACTATAGGTGATGGTGCATTTCCTGCTTACTGCATTTCAAATGCAGATTTATGGGAGGTGAATGTACTTCGCGACTATTTGCTCTACTCACCGTTATATGAGCCAGACATTAGAGTGTCTTTCCTCCATTGAACGAATTGATGTTATGGATGACTGCAAAGCCTGATTTGAATCTTATGAGTCATCTTTACCTTATTCTTATTCGTGAGTATTAAGAATTATAAGCAACAACATTAATATGTTTTGCGAGAAACTGTTTTCTTTATGAATGTTTTGTTCTAGAGAGGAAGCTGCAGACAAAGCCTTCCTGTTTGCTTACGCAGCTTTTTCTTATTTTTTACCATTCCTCTCATCCCTGAGTGGTGCCTTTTCAAGATAGCTTTTCTATGTGCTCTTGATGCGTATCACAGAGGGTTATTGGAGAATTAGCTTCGTACATCACCCCCGCTGGGTAAAGACTAAAGGTTAGTGGTATTACATCTGACAGATCTGACACAAAAGGATACCCACTTCAGGAAACAGCTTCAGAGCTATATTAATGGCTGAAGATGATTCACAAATGAGGATGACGTAACATGAACCTGTAGATTACAACCAATTTTTGGGTTATCCTATGAGAGGCCAGATTATAATTCAGGTTCAGTGGTATCCCCCAGAGGCATACTTCTCTAGTAATTCTGGATTGGTAAAACATCAAGAGGCTTTGGCTGCAAACAGAGCCAATTCTCCATGGCTGCTCCACCCCTACATTTTTCCGGCATGAGGGGAGCATTCAGTGCTCACACCTGCCTCAGATATTCTTACCTTCCCTTCCATAGGACAACCGTGGTTAACTTCTTATCTTCTAAACCACCACCCAACACCACATTAATGTATAAAATCAAGTCTGCTTGTGGAGAACACCTTATTTTAATCCAAATTCAAAACTAACTCACAATCCATATTCACAGACCATGATTCAGATCTCACCAACAAATGGTCATACTCAAACAACACACGCTAGATGAAACCCCTTCACCAATATTCAACACCAAATCCATTTAGTTAGCAAAGCAAGCCCAAATCCCTAGCAGTGTGCTGCACAACACCAACCAACATACACCCTGGAAACACATAGATAACATCAGCATCAGGGCACAAGTTGAGGGTACACATGGGTAGACGATGTCTACCCACTATTTTCACAGGGTGGATGTTGTCTACCCTGCCAAGAGGTTGGGTTGAATAGAAATATGCTGAACTTGTCCCGGTGTAATTTTTAGACACGTGGACAATTTCAGCAACACCTGCACGTTGTTTCTTTTTTTCAGACCAGCAACGTGTGGGCGGGAAAGGGCGAATGATCAGATTCCAACTCGTCTATAACAAAAGTCAAAGTTAAGGGGGCATCAGGCCTCCTTTTGTTGGGGTATCCTCGTTGGGAGCTATCGGGATCCTCACACCTAGATGCCATTGAGGAGAAACAAAGGCTCACAGCTTGTTATCACTTCTCAGGTACTTAAGTGAGGCATGCTTTTTACTTTGTTCAGTCCCTATATATATAGTCCCTATATATATATGAGATATGCATGCACTGTAAGAAAGTCAGATGTGCTGGCCTGTCCCAGTATTTGCACAAATAGCAATTTCAATACCACTATTTTGTTTTATTTCTTTTATAGCGCTTTAGCACTACTCATCCCAATGCAGGGTGTCGGAGCACTTTACATCACACGTGCACATTTTACATTGACATTAAATCATGTGTGTAAATCAATGTACAGGATGTGTTACATAAGACAGCGAGGTTTACAAGGTTTAGGAGCCACATGTCCTTCATGGCTCACTGTGGTATAGGGGAAGAATTGTAATTAATGGTTTAAATCTTTTTTATTAATTTTGATGCAAAGATGAACATTAACCACCACCTACATCCATCGGCCGGTGGGGATCGTTATTTGAAAATCGTTCAACACTGATAACGAGAGTAGAAAGTGAAGAGAGGAAGGAGGAAAGTAGGAAATAGAGAAGATAGCTGCTAGAGTGGGCAGCTGGAGAGTCTCTCTATTCCTGGGGGACACAGAAGGTTATGACTTTAGGTGGGGCTGGTTGCCTGTCTGGGATTGTGTGGTAGAGAGGCGGAGTACTTGCAAGTACCTTGGGCAGGTGAATTTCACAAACTAGGAGGAGAGCAAGTCAATAGTGGTGCCCCACGTTTTATCGAACCTGGGGAGAGTGCGAGGTAAGCCAGCCATAATCTTTTCCATGCCCACTACCTCCCATACCTGATAAAGCCAATCCAATTTAGTCAGGACCTCGTCCGTTCCCCACCTGGCCAGTAACACCTGTTTGGCGGTTCGCAGGGTTAAAGTAATGGCTCTATCTCTGCATGACTTAAGAGTATATATAGGTCAGGGGGTTAGGCAATCCTATCAGGGTGTAACTGGGGAATTGGGGATTTTGGTGTGATGTATGGAATCTACCTCCTGCAGGATTGTGTTCCAGAAGGACTGTATTTTCGGGCATTGCCAGAGAATGTGAGTTAACGTACCTGGCTGACCACAGTTATGCGAGCATAAATTACTGGTGCCAGGATTCCATTTAACAAGTCTGGCCGGGGTGTAGTACCAGTGGTGGGCAATATTTAAAAACATTTCTTTCCCTGCCGTACTACAAGAGGAGGCTCTGGCCCTATGGATGATGTCTTGCCATTCTATGGGGGAGAATTCCTGCTCCAACTCTGCTTCCCATCTACGCTGTGCTGGGGTTTTCTCTCTGTGTTTAGGTTTATTGAGAAAGGAGTATATGTCGGAGAGTAGGCGCTTGGCTGAAGTGCGCATGATGTACCATAGTTCGAATTTTGTAAGAGGGCGGTGGCCGTGAGGTTGCATATGCGGTCGAGTTACCCAGTGTCGAATCGCCAAGTACTGCCAGTAAGTGTCCCGGGGGAGTCCAAAACCAGATACCAACACGTCAAAGTCCTTTATTCCTCTCATCAAATAGGTCACCTACCCTTTTACAGTCGGCTTCCTGCCAATTCAAGTACCCATTCCCTTACAGCGCTGGGGTAAGTCAGGGTTGCCTATGCTAGGTGTAAGTGGGGAAAGCAGGGACGAAAGGCCATAGGTTACTTGAACTCTATCCCAGTGCCCCATGGTCGCCTTTAGTACTGGTGATAAATAAGCTCCTGCAGGTCTATGTCGTTTGAGTAGCCAGGGCACCTTCCAGATGTGCATCCCGGCAACACCACGATCAATGAAACATCAGTGATTCTCATGTTCCCGTTTGTACCATTCAACCATATATCGCAGCTGCGCTGCTTGGAAGTATTTCACTAGGTGTGGTGCCCCAAGACCCCCATCCGCCTGTGTGAGAACGGTTTGATGTTGTGCCATACAAGCTTTTTTCCCCTCCCAGATAAAGTTCACTATTAGGTATTGTAGTTGCGCCAGCACTTGGGGTGGGGGGCTTAGCGGCAGCTTATGCATCTGTTCTGCTTGGATTTTCGGATCAGATAGAACCCGCTCATCAGAGCCTCACTAACCCAGCCAGAACGTTACCCCCTCCCTAGAACCTATTTACAATCCTACAACCACATATATCTATCACCTAAGAACAGGGGATTCCTACTATGCATACCAAGATCTCATAAGTGGCGGCCTCGCGGTCCCATACGAACCCAGACCTCTCTGCCCATACGACAGTATCACAAGTGGCGGCCTCGCGGTCCCATACGAACCCAGACCTCTCTGCCCATACGACAGTATCAGCACAATCGGCGGCCTCGCGATCCCATACGGATCCAGACCTCTCTGCCCATACGACAGTATCACAAGTGGCGGCCTCGCGGTCCCATACGAACCCAGACCTCTCTGCCCATACGACAGTATCACAAGTGGCGGCCTCGCGGTCCCATACGAACCCAGACCTCTCTACCCAGACGGCAGTCTCAGCACAATCGGCGGCCTCGCGATCCCATACGGATCCAGACCTCTCTGCCCATACGACAGTATCACAAGTGGCGGCCTCGCGGTCCCATACGAACCCAGACCTCTCTGCCCATACGACAGTATCACAAGTGGCGGCCTCGCGGTCCCATACAAACCCAGACCTCTCTACCCAGACGGCAGTCTCATACGACAGTTCATCCTATGATCACCATAACATACAAAAAGGGAATCAGTCTCACTATTCATCAGATCACACAAGGATTGCCAGTTCGGGCATAGCCTGTTCTCAGGTTTGAGGGGCTCCTCTTTCCCCTCATTCAGTTACCACTTACCTGATCAGGGTTAACATCTGTTCATGTAGCCGCAGCTGACTAGAAGAATAGGCTACCCTCTTATACAAGAACACACAGCATATGTTGGTTCACTACAAACTGGATACTTTATTACTCATTGCACATACAATCACATAACATTACGATATAACACATAACCTGCAAAGAAAAGTGAAAGATTAAGTTGTACACTCTAATAAGAAAGGGTCGACATCACCTTAGTAGTATGTAGCCTGCACTCAGTGGTCATCTAGGCTCCCTTCTCGTCTGTGCCTCGGCTCGCCTGGAATCACTCTTCTCCGAGTCACTGGGACCTCTTCCTTATCGGCTACTCTCTCCTCTCTGGTTATTCTGTTAGGAAAGCATCTGTCTCTCAGTTCTTCTCCGCCTTCAAGATGGCGTCTGTCTTCCCTGGAATAAGTAGTAGCTTTACTGCTAACGGCTAGATGCCGCCTACGGACTGCCCTTGTAACTGCCTCAGACTTTCACTAATATAGAGGTGCATTTCCTCATGGAAAATTCCGGCCCGTAACCTGCCGCCCACCAAATTCTTGTACCTCCCCGTACCAAGGACACGTTCCCAGCCGGCCGGCCTGATGTAGTGTCTTCGGCATGAAGAAAAATACAATCCTTCGATAAGGGCCGGCCTGAACCGGTTCTCTCCAAGCGAATAACACCTCATAACTAAAACATTACGTTTGACCTAGAAGAATCCCAAGCTGCCGGAGCAGAAAGAAAGATGGAGTCTCTCCCGTTTGAGGCCTACCAGGCCTGCACTCAGCACGGCTCCATGAAATACCCTCACTACAGGACAGGTTATCCCTAATACTAACGAATCTATCCCCTAGGCTATATGTGCAAGCCCTGATCTATGGGGAAGAGCACAGAATCATGTCGAAGTGCCTAGTAAATAGGCTCCATCCACTACTCTAACCCTTAGGCTTGAATGGTAAGAGACTGAAGTCACATTCAATCACTTGTTAACACAAGAAGGCCAGGAAAATCGAGCAGAACATTTCACCCTTGACTTCAGTCTATTATACATTCATTAAACAGAACTAACATCTGTGGAAGAATAATATGAAACAAAACTAACTGATCTATGTCTAGTACCAGGTGTGCAGAATTGAAGTAGTGAAGGAATACACTGAATAAAGCAACAGAACAATCGTGTCCATGTTTAAGCAAAAGATAATCAATGGCCGCTCGATTTTGCAAGATAGCCCTTCGTTCACCCTGGGCGTCTAATAGCATGTCCGACAGGACTGTAGAAGTATTATTAATGAATTTCACCATCCAGCAGGCCATTTTCTCAATAGATTTTGCATTACAAACTGCCAAAGCAGGAACACCAATAATTGAAATAGCCAGGCTAAGGTATTCGGACTTAGAATATAAATGCAAAGATGAGTCACAATCCTCCTGTAACCTCACTGTATCTCGAATCACACGAGAGTTGGCATTCGGATGTGATGAAAACATGAGCAAGCTTAGTCTAGTAATGGCACAAAGGCCTCCAGAAATATTTGCGGGGACATATGGCCAGGAAGTATTACCACATGAGAAAAGCCATCCGGCAGGTAGTAACATCGTGCGATAATGACTGGGGGCAACTACCATACTCTTGCAAGTCATGTTATTCTGAACAGAAGTACATATTTTCGGTGTCCTTTGAAGGCACAAAGTTCGTTCATGAGTGGTGAATGAGGTGGCACCTTTCAATTTTAAACGCATACATTCCGAAATTGCACTAGGATTACACGTAAGGAAAAAACACAAATCACCTTGTGTGATATTATAGGTAACTATTTGGGACTGGATGGGGGGTATCGGGTCTGACAATTCAGTACACAAGGGGCAATACTGATGGGTAGCGAAATCGCCCAGAAGAATATTGGGGCGAGCGGTTGATATATTGAAAATATGAGTCAGAGTCTCCAACGAAGCAGGGACAGCAACCAAACAAGTTGCCAAAATGTCATTTACTGATCTCATCGGTGTCAAGCAGAAATGAGGGGCGCTAGTCACCCGTTTCGCTAGTGAAGTCCAAAAGTTCGACGACGAATCCCACGCAGCGAAGGAACGCGACACTCGGGTTCTCAACTCATCCCGGGTTGATGGGATCCCTCCTCTCTCGTCGTAGCAGCCCAAAAACAGTCCAACGCCGACACATCCTGCAGCAACAGTCCAAAGAATGATCTGAAAGAGAATCAAATACAGGCATTATTCATTCTCGTAAGTAACATTTGTCAGCCGGGACTGCTTCCCAGCTATCTTTCCCTGGTCTCATAACTAAAATGGTATTATCTTGACCGGTTGCAATGACCTCTGCTTGTTCAGGGGGATTCTTAGGCGACTGCACCCAAACTCTGGCCCCAGGATTATCTGTGGAGCCAAAACCTTTCTGGCCTCGTACAGTTAGCAACGTTGGGGCAGTGCCTTTTACCATCTCACCACTGAAGACAGGCATTATTAGCAATTGAGCCACTCGGTCAGTTTTATGTATCAGTAAGTCAACCTCACTGCTATTCAGCAGGAGCACCTTAATCTCTCCCTGATAATCACTATCAATGATTCCTCCAAGCACCTGAATACTTTTTACAGCCAGCCCCGATCTAGGGGCAATTAATCCGAAATTTCCAGGTGGTATCTGAACACCAACACCTGTTTCAATGATGACTCGATCTTTACTTTTTATAATGGTGTCATCCATGGCATGCAAGTCTAAACCTGCCGACCCCGGGGTCGCTCTGCATGGAGCTAAAGCTCCGGGAGTAATCTCCCAGTACATCACAGTCTCTCTGATCTCGTTAGGTTTAGCATCAACATTCGGAGGAAACAAACGCATAAGTGGGGATTCAGCATTTAGAAAAGGACGGTAATTCAAAATCAATAGCGCTTGAGGCAAAAAATCTCGCCAATTCTTATACTTGTCATCTGTTAATTTGCGAAGTTGGTCTTTTAGCAGGCCATTCAACCTCTCCACAAGACCCGAGGCCTGTGGATAATATGGTATATGAAATACCCATTCAATATTGTTTTCCACACAGAATTCCTGTACCAATCTTCCACGAAAATGGGATGCATTATCAGATTGAATTTGGAATGGCACACCATAATACATCATAATCAATTCCAATGTTTTAATAGTATTCAATTGGGTAGCTTGCTTACAGGGAAGGGCCACCAACAGGCCACTGTATGTATCAACAATGGTGCAAACATATTGACAATTCCTACTCATAGGAAGTGGACCAATGTAATCAATCTGCCAAATTTGAGCGGGCAATTTCCCGCGATGTAAATGACCTTTAACAATTTGGGGCACTTTGCGCTGCCTGATATGCTGACAAATGGGACAATGTAGAATAACATTTTTAATTAAATCTAGGGGAATATAAATTCCTCGATCAGCAGCCCACCTGCTAGTGGCTTTCTCTCCAAAGTGTCCTGCTTTCTGGTGGGCCCATTTCGCCAATCCCGCAATATCAGAATCTTGCGTGTCCACCACTGCCTCAGCAATTTTAGATTTCTCATCTGCAATATTATGAAAGAATTTGTCAAGAGAGTCTATCGGGGTATGAGCATCCACATGGAAGATTGTAACAGTACTCTGTGGGAGCATTTCCCAAATCTCCTGCCATAATTCTTTTCCCCACAATTCTTTGGAATGGATTTTCCAACTATGGGAATGCCAAGTCGGTAACCAAACTGCCAGTCCATTGGCAGTAGACCAAGAATCGGTAAAAATATGACATGTGCCAGGTAACTCTTGTTTCAGAACTTGATAAACAGCATAGAGTTCAGCAAATTGACTGCTCTTACCCTCACCAGTTGTACTCAGCAATTTTTGTGTGATCGGATTATAGGACACTGCCTTCCAATGCCGTTTCGTCCCTATGAACCTTGCTGAACCATCCGTAAACCAGACATGGTTTCTGTCCTCTGCGGACAAATCATCAAAAGGTTTACCCCACTTAACAGGAGACTCCTGTACTAAAGGTACGGAACATTCACTCTCAGTTTCAGTTGATGGCGCCCGTGCCACCTGCTCATGCAAAGATGCAACTCCTTTTTGTCCCACACGTGCCCTGTCTTGTATATACCATTTCCATTTAATCACACTCGCCTCTTGGGCGTGTCCTATCCGGTGAGTTTTCGGCGAACTCATAACCCACTGCATGATAGGAATTTCAGGTCGCAAAACTATATCATGTCCCAAAGTCAATTGCTCGGTATCCACCAGAGCCCAATAACATGCAAGTAACTGTTTCTCAAAAGGTGTATAACGCTCACCAGCATCAGGTAACTTTTTGGTCCAGAAACCTAACGGTACTCTACTCTTGCCTTGTTTCTGCCACAAACTCCAATTCGCATAAAGGCCTTGTACAGACACATTCAAATCCACATCACCATCACATACAGGCCACAAATCCAGAGCATGCTGAATTGCTTCTTTTGCCAGACTGAACGCATCTTGCTGTGGTTTACCCCATTTAAATGCATTCTTTTTACGAGTGACCTGGTACAAAGGGGCCAATATTTGACTCAAATGAGGAATATGCTGGCGCCAAAATCCAAACAAACCAATGAAGCTTTGGGCTTCTTTCCTATTTCTCGGAACTGCAAAATCAAGAATTTTCTGTTTAACCTGAGGGATCACTTCTCGGTGCCCTTCATGCCAATTAATACCCAAAAATTTCACAGCCTGGGACGGACCTTGTAATTTATCCGGGTTGATTTCCCAACCTTTCTCACGCAAGCACTCAATGACTCTATCCAATTGGGTCTGAACTTCCTCTTGTGATTCACCTTGGATCAAAATATCATCAATATAGTGACATATCTGAATTTGTGGATGAACTGGTACCTCAGCCAGATGCTCTGCCACCAGCCGGTGACATATCGTAGGACTATGCACATAGCCCTGAGGAAGACTTCTAAACGTCATTTGACGCCCGTTCCACGTAAAACTGAATTGTTCCTGACACTCAGGGGCAATCGGAATCGAAAAGAAAGCATTAGCAATATCAATGGATGCATACCATGTACCTGGATGTTTCTGGATTCTTTCAATTAGGGTAATAACATCCGGTACTGCAACAGTCAAAGAGGGTGTGTGTCTATTCAATTCTCGATAATCAACAGTCATGCGCCAAGAATTATCACTCTTACGTACAGGCCAAACAGGATTATTCCAAGCAGAAGTAACTGGGGTTATAACTCCTGCATCCACCAACTCCTGAATAGTGGTACTAATCTCTTCATGACCACCTGGAATACGATACTGCTTCTGACGAACCACTTTTGTCGCCTGAGGAACTTTTATGGGGGGCATTCTTAAACGACCAACCCGTACAGGCCTGGACGATATATAATGTTTAGTTCCAAATTGGTAACATCCATCATCTAAGTGCAAAGTCATTCCTTTCAAAATATCAATTCCAATTATGAATTCTAAGAGTGGCACCACTAATACAGAGTATTCTTTTCTAGGAATTCTACCTATTCTCATTTCAAGTAAGGTTTGAACTGCGGGAGTTTCCTTTCCACCTAATCCGGTAATTGTAAAAGGCTGACCTTTAAACTTCTTTGATTTTCCATGAATAAGAGTGGCCTCCGCTCCTGTATCTACCAATGCTCGGGCCCTTTGGATATTACGATGTCTCCAATAAATATCAATATCTACATAGGGTCTATTATCTCTGTGAGCCCATCTGTGTACTGGAGCTTGACCTATTTCCTAGTCCTTTTTATTGTGTTCTGTGTACCAGGATAAATCAGGATAAAGACTCTCACGGTTCCTAGGTATCGATACCTCCTGTTCATATCCATCTCCATTACGAAATGGATTACTGTTCCCTGCATTGTACTGCGGGTTTCGATCGGCCAATATGTGTCGATCCTCTCTCCTTCTCAACTCAGGGGATTGATCCCTATCATCTCTACGTCTGCTGTTAACATAATCATCTCTCCCCCTCTCTCTTTCCCCCTCTCTCTCCCTGTCTCTCTCACGACGGGGGGACAAATCACGCGCATAACGTCGATCATCACGACGATCAGAGCGCCCACGGCGGTCGTCATCACCGCTACCGTCAGAAAAACCACGATCACACTCAGTTGTCCGAACACGCCGGGCACCCTCCTTTCGATCCAAGCCACGTTTGCGAAACATTTCCCACAAACGAGAAGTAGTCTCACCATCAATGTCCTCCTTACGCACACCATCAGCCAGAAGAGCAAGAAACATATCACGTCTAGTAAATTTATTTTCACCAGGAGTACGAGTGTCAGGCCGGGACTGCCGTTCAGGTTTAAACCACTCACCCAACTCACCGAGTTGGCGTACCGATTCCAGCACCACAGATAACATGTTACCAGTCTGATTAATCAATAAAGTCATCATGACCTGCTTATAAGCAACAGGGGAAGAACGAATAATACGATTCCGCACAGAAGATGTCAAGAAAGCATCAAGCAACCGGTCAGCAGTATTCAGAAAAATTGTCGTTTTCATCACCTCCTCTTTGAGACGTTGCGCAGCATCGCGCAAAGTATACCACGGTTTGTCATTCACAGGCCAGTCAGACTCAGTAGGATATTTTTGATTACAACCCTCAGTCGCCAATTGAAGCAAAGAAATTTGACCACCACCATTAAAGTTACGAAAATGATCCTGTACAGTAGAATCCGAACTCAAGGAACAAAACTTCAAACAATCGCCAGCATCCAACATAATGCCAGCAGCGCCCAGTTCATAAACGCGCACCATCCATGTGAGCAAGGGCTCACCAACTCGTTGCCGAAATCGCTGCAAAATATCACTAATTTCTTGTTGAGTAAAATCCTCCAAAGAGTCTAAAGCAATACCATTCGGAGCACCGGGAGCCTGCTGCACCTTCGGTCGAAAAACTGGATGCGCCGAGACCGCGGGATGAGCATCACAAGGAGCTCGACCAGTACACGTAGAGGAACAATCAGTGGAAGAAGCATCGAAGGACGAGCGCAATCACGGGGTGCACCATCAGAGGCGCAAGAAGCAGACTTACAATCACGGCCGCAGCGAGAGGACTCGCGCTTGGCAGACTCCTCACCCGAGGAAGGAGAATCACTCGAGTTCCAGATATTACCATCCCATTCATCAGGATTCCAATCCAGTCCGGCTTTCGCCACGACCAGACGCACCTTCCGCGTCGAAACCCGACCACGCCGATTCTTGTATTTATAACGAGCAATTCGCACAGCCGCCCTCTCGGCAATAGTTTGGTACGTCTCAAGTTTGTCAGCAAGCAACTTATTTTGACACCGTAACAAAGTATGAGCATTCTGAATCTCAACAAAGTTCGCTTCCAAATCCTTATGCAAGTTCTGCAACTTCAACAACCTCTCATGGAGAAGCCTGTACGCAGACAGAACAATCCAACCTCTGCGCCCTAAAACGGGAAGCTCATCACCCTTAGATACCGGCGCCTTCTGTAAGCAAGTAATCACATTAGCCGGCTCCGCCAGCTCCAAAAAAGAATTCCAATTCTCACTCAAACCAGTAGAATCAGCCCATTCACGGGCTAAGGCTTCATAAGGCGTTGAATCCCAACCGGGAATATCAACGGGCAACTTAAAAGTAGATTTCGACTTTCTAGAAAACATTTTTGAAAAGAAAGAAAAAGAGAAAAAGAAAAAGAAGAAAGAGAAAAGAAAATTATACGCAGGTAGATACAAATAATATACAAACAAAACCACGCACGCGCCAAAGGCAAACACAATACAACCACAACGCACACAGGTTTCGTAAACGGTTCGTGACGCCAAATGTTCTGCTTGGGTTTTCGGATCAGATAGAACCCGCTCATCAGAGCCTCACTAACCCAGCCAGAACGTTACCCCCTCCCTAGAACCTATTTACAATCCTACAACCACATATATCTATCACCTAAGAACAGGGGATTCCTACTATGCATACCAAGATCTCATAAGTGGCGGCCTCGCGGTCCCATACGAACCCAGACCTCTCTGCCCATACGACAGTATCACAAGTGGCGGCCTCGCGGTCCCATACGAACCCAGACCTCTCTGCCCATACGACAGTATCAGCACAATCGGCGGCCTCGCGATCCCATACGGATCCAGACCTCTCTGCCCATACGACAGTATCACAAGTGGCGGCCTCGCGGTCCCATACGAACCCAGACCTCTCTGCCCATACGACAGTATCACAAGTGGCGGCCTCGCGGTCCCATACGAACCCAGACCTCTCTACCCAGACGGCAGTCTCAGCACAATCGGCGGCCTCGCGATCCCTTACGGATCCAGACCTCTCTGCCCATACGACAGTATCACAAGTGGCGGCCTCGCGGTCCCATACGAACCCAGACCTCTCTGCCCATACGACAGTATCACAAGTGGCGGCCTCGCGGTCCCATACGAACCCAGACCTCTCTACCCAGACGGCAGTCTCATACGACAGTTCATCCTATGATCACCATAACATACAAAAAGGGAATCAGTCTCACTATTCATCAGATCACACAAGAATTGCCAGTTCGGGCATAGCCTGTTCTCAGGTTTGAGGGGCTCCTCTTTCCCCTTATTCAGTTACCACTTACCTGATCAGGGTTAACATCTGTTCATGTAGCCGCAGCTGACTAGAAGAATAGGCTACCCTCTTATACAAGAACACACAGCATATGTTGGTTCACTACAAACTGGATACTTTATTACTCATTGCACATACAATCACATAACATTACGATATAACACATAACCTGCAAAGAAAAGTGAAAGATTAAGTTGTACACTCTAATAAGAAAGGGTCGACATCACCTTAGTAGTATGTAGCCTGCACTCAGTGGTCATCTAGGCTCCCTTCTCGTCTGTGCCTCGGCTCGCCTGGAATCACTCTTCTCCGAGTCACTGGGACCTCTTCCTTATCGGCTACTCTCTCCTCTCTGGTTATTCTGTTAGGAAAGCATCTGTCTCTCAGTTCTTCTCCGCCTTCAAGATGGCGTCTGTCTTCCCTGGAATAAGTAGTAGCTTTACTGCTAACGGCTAGATGCCGCCTACGGACTGCCCTTGTAACTGCCTCAGACTTTCACTAATATAGAGGTGCATTTCCTCATGGAAAATTCCGGCCCGTAACCTGCCGCCCACCAAATTCTTGTACCTCCCCGTACCAAGGACACGTTCCCAGCCGGCCGGCCTGATGTAGTGTCTTCGGCATGAAGAAAAATACAATCCTTCGATAAGGGCCGGCCTGAACCAGTTCTCTCCAAGCGAATAACACCTCATAACTAAAACATTACGTTTGACCTAGAAGAATCCCAAGCTGCCGGAGCAGAAAGAAAGATGGAGTCTCTCCCGTTTGAGGCCTACCAGGCCTGCATTCAGCACGGCTCCATGAAATACCCTCACTACAGGATAGGTTATCCCTAATACTAACGAATCTATCCCCTAGGCTATATGTGCAAGCCCTGATCTATGGGGAAGAGCACAGAATCATGTCGAAGTGCCTAGTAAATAGGCTCCATCCACTACTCTAACCCTTAGGCTTGAATGGTAAGAGACTGAAGTCACATTCAATCACTTGTTAACACAAGAAGGCCAGGAAAATCGAGCAGAACAGCATCACATAAAGGATGCGGGGCAGGATGGTCATCTTGACGGACGCCAGCCTACCCAACCAGGACATGGCGAGTTACTTCCAACTAAGGAACTCCCGCCGGGTTTCGTCCAATAAGATGGATTAGTTGGCCTTGGCCATGCGTTTGGTCGTGGGAAAGATTTGTAGCCCCAAATAGGTGACGCCCCCTTGGCACCATTCAAAGGGGAAATCCTGCCTCAACTGATCCTGCATCGCTGTGTGAGGAACAACATCACATCATCCGCATAAAGAGATATTTTGTGCTTCCTGCCCCCCATGCGGATCCCTGTAACCGTCTGGAGTTGACGAACCCTCTCTGCAAATGGCTCCATATAGAGTGCGAAAAGCAAGGGGGACAGGGGGCATCCTTGGCAGGTCCCTCTCCCTATTCGCACCAGCCTGGAGGTTATCCCATGCACTTTAATACGCGCTTCCTGCGCCCGATATGTGCACTGCACCCATCGTTGAAAGCGGGCCCCTACCCCAAATCTGTCTAAGACTAGTCCAAGGTATGGCCAGTGTACTCGATCAAACGCCTTTTCGGAGACAACCAACAAAAGAACCATGGGCTGTTGCATACGTTGGGTTTTGTCCAATAAATGGCAGAGGCGCCTTGTTCCGTCACTACAGCTACGTTCAGGGATAAAACCTGATTGATCTGCATATGCGGAGCCAACCGAGCCGCCAACATGCTAGTGAATATCTTTAGGTCCACATTTAATAGAGAAGTCGAGCGGTATGAGGCGCACTCCGCCAGGTCTTTACCAGGCTTCAGAATGACCATTACCTCCGCCATAGTCATTGTGGGGGTTATCAAGCCTGTGTCACTGAAGCCATTTAAAAGAGTGACCAGAATGTGGATAATCTCCAGGGCAAAGGCCTTGTAAAAGTCTACCGGGAAACCATCTCCCCCCGGCGCTTTACCTGCTGGAAGTTTCTGTATAGCACGCAGGATCTCCTCAGGACGAATGTCTGAGTCCATTGCCTCAGCATCAGCCAGGGGAAGGGGTGTCACCGGCGCCTGTTGGGCATAATCTACAGCCGCCGTCTCATCCAACTGTTCCACCGCATATAATGAGGTATAAAAGGACTCAAACTTGGTCACAATGTCTGCGTCTCCCCGAAGAAGCTCTCCGCTTGGGTTCTTTATGCCGGCGATGCGACGTGCAGTCGTCTGCGAACGCAAGAGGTGAGCAAGTAGCTTCCCACCCTTGTTTCCCCCTTCATAATATCGCTGCTTGGTACATAGGAGAGCGCATTCCGCCCGATCGAGATCCAGCGCCTTTAATTGTTTCCGGTCAGTATTAAGTTTCATTCGCGCCTGATGTGCTCCCGTGCGACTTTGAACCCCTTCTAGTTCCCTGACCTGCGTCTCCAGTAGAGCTCTCTTATGTCTACTTTCTTTATTGAGCCGTGCGGAGATGGACAAGAACCGCCCCCTAATTACCCCCTTGAGGGCATCCTGGACCTAGGGAAGTAGGACCGAACCGTCATCGTTAGTTGCTATATAGTCTCGGATTGCTGCCCCTATGTCAGCAATGTTAGAGTCGTATGTGAGTAGTTTATGATTGAGCTTCCATGAGCACTGTCTGGGAGGACCTCCTGGGAGGCACAGGTTCAGACCGATCAGGGATTGATCCGACATGGCCGCTATCCCCACCGTCACGTCTTGGATAAAGCCTAGTACTCATTGGGAGACCCAAAATAAGTCAATTGTCAGATAGGTTTGGTGCGATGCTGAGAAAAAGGTGTATTCTCGGGCTGAGGGGTTACCATTTTGCCAGGCATCCGTCAGTCCCATCTCCCCAATTCTCTGGAGAATAGACTCCGAGAGAGAGCCTGAGTGTCCCACCTGTGACGCGGATCTGTCTAGCTGTGCGTCTGGCACAATGTTAAAATCTCCCCCAGAACCAAGTCCTCATCTGGAGAGTCCCCAACTGCATTTAAGGTGTCCCGAAAGAAAGCTTCCTGCTGTTTGTTACGGTTGTAGATGGAGGCAATAGTGTACGTGTGGGAGTCCACCAATATTCGCAGAGCTAACATTCTGCCTGGATTTCTGCGAGCACCTCCCTGACAGTGCCAGGGAAGTGGGAAGCAATTAGTGTGGCCACCCAGTTTTCTTACCATGAGTTGAGGACAAATATTGTCTGTCAAACCATTTGGAGCAGAGCCGATTCCAGCCTGCATGCATTAAGTGAGTCTCCTGTAATAGACGAATATCGCATCCCTCCAATTTGAGCCATGCAAGTAAGGCACGCCGCTTAACCGGGGTATTGAGTCCCCGAACATTAAAGCTCATTATCTTATCCTTAATCGTGGACTGATTAGTCACCTGGACAATATGTAGGGAACCATGTCAGAGATTGCGCCTAAAGAGGGGCCCACCCCCAGGCCCCAGAACCGCCCATGACCGTCTATGGTCCCTTGATACATAGGCAGTCGAGAACCAGCCCATCTCCCCCCAGACCTCACCTGCCCAAAATCGCTGGGCCTCGAATTAAGTGTCATTCCAAGCGCCCCCCCCCCAATGTAGCACGTGTGATGTAATGGCCCGAACACAGTCTCCTGCCACCAACTGAGGTAAGAGCGACCCCCAGATCAGACACCGACCCCCAATGTGCGAGCCATGATTCCCCCTTGGGGTGATTGTGACCCCAGACCAATCCATTATTGCCCCACCCCCTCCATGACTGCGGTAGAGGTAAGAAGCCCCTCTAGCAAAGGAAAGAAATGTAGAGAAATGAGAGATAAAGAAAACAAACATGTAAGCAAACATTGAGAGAGTGCCAAGAACCTGGCATAAATCTCACCGTCGTGCAAGGGTCCATATGTCCGTAGGGTGGCCATCAAGTCACAGGACATGGGCTCCCGCAGCCGAGGCGCCTCCTTCAGTGACTGCACTGAACGTAGTTCCTTATCCCACACAAAGGAGAGGCAAAATGGATGGCCCCACCGGTATCTGACTCCCTTATCACGCAGGTAGGCCGTGGCGGGCCTCGGAGCCTTACGTCATTGGAGGGTCAATAGTGATAATTCCTGATAGATGCCAATCTGGAGCCCCTCAAACTCGAGTGTCGCTTTGTCCCTGGTGGCGGCCATGATGATCTCCTTTCGTTGGAAAGAGTGAAGGCATGTGAGAATGTCCTGTTGTTGTCCAGGGTCCCTTGCCAGACGGGCCGCTCGGTGTGTGCGGTCTAGAATGATGTACTTGGCACCCTGCGCAGGAGCCACTTGACGGTAGAAGCGGGTCACCCATTCCTCCAATTCCCCCCCATCGGCCAGGAGAGGTACGACTTTGATACGTATATTGGACTTCCAAGAGCGATTCTCCAGGTCTTCGAGGCGGAGGTATAGCTCCTCATTTCGATTCCTGAGCACCAGCAACTCTCGGGTCTGCTCGGTGATCTCCTCTTCCCTCCAATCGCCATTCCGTTCTAGAGAGTCCACCCGGTCGCCGATTTCCTGCACCTCTGCTCTTACCTGTTTGATGTCCGAGGCAACATCCTGCCTCAGGCTCGCGAAGTCCTCTCTCAGGGAACCGAATAACTGCTCCAGGAATCCCCGAGTGATAGGTTCCTCTTGGCGATCACCTGGAGAGTCTACCTCCTCCTGTTATTGGGCCATCGACTGTTCCCCTTTCTTAGAGCCTGGTTTCTGTAGGAGGTACTTAATTTTGGGATCCTTTTTTGTGCAATGCGTGGACATCTCTGCAGTGCCTGGACAGATGCTCTTCAACAACCTGGAGTCTCGATACGAGTCGGGCTAAATCACGAGCCTGGTCAGGGGTCCCTGACCAAGTGAGGCGGTAGGGTTACGCTGTCTGTGACCGATCTTCAGCTTAGTGATGTGCGTATTTCCAAAACTGCAGGGTTCGGGCCGCCGCCCAATAATTCAGCCAGTCACGGTCAGGGGTCTTGAAAACACAGCCAGTGGAAGACGATGCCTCAGTAGGCCTGTCTCGTGTCCCCTTGCACAGCCTCCAGATCACCAGGCCGTCTGAAGGCCCTAGTTTGCAGCGTCGGGCTTCCTGGTCGCCACATGCTGTGCCCCTCTCCTTGGTCACTGGATCCTTCTCCCTGGGTCCCAGTCCACTTTAATCCCTGAATGGGCGTGTTCTCAAAGTGATGGCAGGGCCTAAATGTCTATGGGGGGAGGCCCACTCGTTAAACCTGGGCTGAACTGGGCTCCTTCTTACTCCTGGCTCCTCAGCTACGATGTGTCCCAGCTCTCCAAAGGTCACCAGAAGTGGGCCCGCCACCGGGGCCCCCCGCCTAAGCCAGCCACAGGGGGCAGGGCCGCTATTCCAGGGCATCGCCCGCTGCTTTGCCGCCCGTGTAGGCCCAAGCGTGTATAGGCCTCTGCAGCTGCTCCGGCGCGAGCTCCCTTTACTTAATAGGCAGACTCGCGGCAGTTCCGGCCACTGCCGACGTGCCTCTCGGCCCCCTGCTCCTGGCCCCCACACTCTCCTCACCACAGATCACAGGCCGCAGGCTTCTCCATACATGCCAACATTTCAGAAGAGCAAAGTGGGAGATTCTTTAAAAAAAATCGGGAGAATGGGGCCTTGAATGGGGGTTACTGTCATGTATGGGCCTTGGAAGTGTGCTGCTGCAGGATTGGACATTTGAAACGCAAATGCACGTTTTTTTCTTACCTTTCAGAAGCATGGAGCGCAATGGCTGCAGAGAGAGGGTGATGTAGGTCTTCTGCGCTCGCTGGCCTGGCAGGTTGCTGGCAGTGCATATACCAACCCTCCCTCACCTGTGTGGCAGCCCAGGCACACACACTGCCGCCCCCGAGTACTTCACGGATCTTTAAAACACCGTTCGCTTGTTAATGAGGCTTTGTTGGATTTTCACCCCTTCTAGAGCCCCTGCATCTCCACTCTGACTATTGCTGGAAGAATTAGCACGTTACACAATACCAAGTCCTGTCTGCTGAAACCCCGAGGAATCAGGGTTTTGCTTGCAGGAATCGGGAGGAGGGAGACAAGCCTTGAAATCGGTAGTCTCCCGCCTGAATCGGGAGGGTTGGCATGTCTCCTTCTCCTATGCACCCAGGCCGCAGGGCGGGGAGTGCCCGTCTCGGCTGTAACTTCAGGCGACACCCCGAGCACGGGGGACGGCCAGCGGAAACTCTGCAGCTGAGGCCATGCACCCACTGCTTCAAGCGGGGTGCCGGAGGACACCTCACTGCTTGAATGAGGGCGTGCTCGGGCCGGGCAAACCACGGCGCTGCGCCCGGAGAGCCGGCGACCACCACACACCCACTGGACCAAGTCCGTATCTACTCTCGGGGCCCCATAGCTGCGATGTGTGTCTGATGGCCTCGGAAGCAGTTTCAGGCTGTTCATGGACACATGGACGCAGTACAAAGCTTATGACCCTGCCTCGGCGAGCGAATCTCAGAAGAAACGCAGTTGTTCAGCCGCCATCTAGGCCGCGCCCCCAGGATTGTAATTTATAAATTGCAAGTAACAAAAGGTTCTCTGTGTTTAAAGCACTGTAACCCGCTTACCCATTTATATAAAATAAAAATCTGCCATCTGCGTGTTACATAATATGCTTTGCAAGAGACATATTAACTCATTTATGCTACTTTGATTCAAAACTGGGACTGGACAAAACATTGATTTCTCCAGGAAATACGTTATCCTCCAGAGTTATCTTCCTATTATTATTATTCCCTGAGATTTAGCTGACACACAAAGATTTCTGCAGCAGGTGCTTTAACCCCATAAATAAAGAAAAATGTTGCCAATTTCTTTTTGGCAGGGTTTAAAAAAATAAATGTATAAGTTGAGGGACAGATTTTGCTTTGTGGTTGCGTTAATAATTTGACACAACCCCAACTCAAAATCTTATTTATTAAATATTGAAACACGCTCAAATGTACTTATGAGAGCATTGCTAAACATATGTGAGATCTTAAGATCTCATGTCACTTCCTGGTAGGTCATAGGTTGTGATGCCGCTCCCGATTATGCCACGTGCAATGTCATTTGCTGTGATGTCACGCACTATGATGTCCCTTGCAACTGCCTAGCTTGGTTAGTCCTCTCCCTTCATTTTTTTAGGACTTGTGCCCTGGTTAACATAAACATATTCTCCTCACACACACATACTTTTGTATCATAAGGATGGATTTCTGATGCTTGTATAAAAGCCACTATCCTCTGGTCAAGCAAAAGGCAATTGCGCACTGATTGATGGTCTGACTAGAATTTCATAAAAGAACACTCGGAGAAAGTGCTACCGTGCCAAAACAATTGTGGTAGGAGTTACGCAAATTTAAATTACATAGCACAATTGAAAGTTGACCACCATTTATATGTCCACAAAATCCAAAGATTTTGCGACTAAAACATGTACCCAAAAATATCGAAGACTTCAAAGTTCACCCTCCATATTATTTTAAGAGAGAGAACAAGATATTTGTTTTTAGAAGTATACCTTTAGGTTTTCGTAAAGGAAAGTGTCTCTTAACTTATAGAAGAATAAGTGCCGCTGCCCAAAGCTCTGCTCAGAAGCCCGTGGCCGGCACTGGTGTGCTGAATACCAAGGCTGCTGTTATATTTACATTCCTATACATATTAGTATCCTTCATTATTTATTCCTTAGATTTATTATAGTAACTATTAGAAGTTCTTGTTTGCCTAGCAACTGTATGATGACTGGGGATTCTGGAATGGAAGGGACACGGAGGCAGTTACATAGAGAGCAGCGCGCTGAACATGAAGGGCTTTCTACTAATCCAATTAAATACTATTAAAGTTTCCTTGTGAGATTCGTCTTTGGAAAATTGGCGACGAGCTTGGGATCATCTTCTAATCGACATGGGATCTGTGAAACTCAAAGAAAAATCGATACCGCATTTAAATCTGCAGAAATCGACTCTTCACTTCCCAAGATCCAAGCCACACAGCCCTTGAATACATAACCTCTATATTTGGTGAGTAACTGCCTGGTCTGTCTAGGGTATGACAACCGAGATACACTTAGTGACTTTCATTATATTTTGATGCCTACCGTTAGTTGATGTCCCCGCGCTCTCCGCACTGCTACGCGTGTGTGTTTCCACGAGTTTCTCTCACGAGCCTTCTCCTCTCTTCAAGCTGCTGCTTCCTGTATGACGCATCACTTTTCGAAGACCAATTAAATTCAGCCACGCATCACGCACAGCGTGCGTGCATCCATTTTGTGTTGGGAAAACAAATAAACCTTCGAACCATGTTTCCAGCTTCAAAAACATACGCTAATGATCGTAACGTTTCAACTACATTAGCGTTGAGTCAATTTCACAGTTCTAGCGATTCTACACCTCCTCTTTTCAGCAAATAAATAAATTAAAGAAAATAAAACAAATAAGCAGTCAGTCACTATTGAACAATAGTGATACAAAACACCCTCTAGTGGAACTTTAAGGCAATTTTACCATCTTAAAGTATAAGATTATTATTATTACTACTTTCCACTCATTATGACGTCTCAAACTACAATCACTGCTCCTCCATCATTCCTACAAAATCCAGGACAACCAGACACTCCATGGGAAGAATGGAAAGAAGCCTTTGAGACTTATTTAGAAGCCATAGGTGGTGATGTTTACGTTTCCAAAGGAAAATTAGTTATTTTAAAACATTCTTTAGGTCAAGAAGGCAGAAATGTATTAAAAACTTTGCCTGAAAGGTAATTGTGTAAAATTGGCGGATGGTAATTTGTGGAACACGAGAAAGGTGTCCATATGTAATACCACTGAACAGAATGAATGGCTTAGATGTCAATCTCTTAAACCTGTCCACAGTAATAGTTCTGACTCCACTTCTAATATGAATATACCACATTGTAAAGGTGTATCTAAAACAATTTGTACCCGCCAATCTTCTCGTACCATATGCAAGCCCAAATTTCTTGATGATTATATTTGTGATTGATCACTTCTATATTAGATAAGCATATTATTCAATGTATTCAATAATTGTATTTATATATATATATATATTTCTCCATTTTTTATTTAGTAGGAGATATATGTATTGATGTTTTTTTTATTGTTAGAAGGGAGATATGTTATATTTACATTCCTATACATATTAGTATCCTTCATTATGTATTCCTTAGATTTATTATAGTAACTATTAGAAGTTCTTGTTTGCCTAGCAACTGTATGATGACTGGGGATTCTGGAATGGAAGGGACACGGAGGCAGTTGCATAGAGAGCAGCGCGCTGAACATCAAGGGCTTTCGACTAGTCCAATTAAATACTTTTGAAGTTTCCTTGTGAGACTCATCTTTGGAAAAGCTGCCTAGTCTGGAATCCACATCAAAACTCTTTAAACCGCTCCCAGATACACCTGCTCCTTTATCACACTACTTTTGTCCTGCTTTTTGATGGGTTTTCTCTCTTTCTCTTCCTCCCTTTGCGGGCTTTCCCTCTCTTTGTCCCAGGAAATGCCCGCTGAGGAAAAATAAGTGCTAGTCCCCACAAATAAGTGCAGGTAGGGCCCACCGGCTCAAATTAAGCACTGCCGTTGAAGTTTCAAGCCAGAACACCCACTTGTCTCGGTTGCTAACTTGCCATTTTTGTCTTCTGACCTTTAGCGTTAAGTGTTAGAAAAGGTGGTGATGCCAAGACGTGGGTCAGGCCGGGACTCAAGAGTCTAACGCATACATCGGTTGTGCCATTACATTGTTGTTGTTTCTTCCCTTTGTTTTTAAAGTGAAGCATATATAAATACTTGTCATTCCAAGTTGTTCTGTGTCTCATGTTCTCAAACCATTCATTAAATACCACGACAGACAGGTCCTCTATTTTTTGTTTTAACGAAACGTTAATGCAGTGGAATTTCTATTTTGTGTTTTGTAATGTTAAACCGATGTTAAATATTTTATAGATTTTTTGGGCAAGTCTCAGCAATTACGTTGTTCAACTGACAATTCATGGATTGAATTATGTTTTCAACATCAGTTGAATTTTATTTGTATGCTCTTGAATATGGTAGTGAGTGATTAAAACCTTTTTTGTAGTTAATTAAAACCATAAAGGATACACTGATTGTTGAATATGGTACAGTTCTGTAGGTGCTTTTTGGGGATTCTGTGTGCTGTATTTACACATTTTGCAGCTGCTAGCTGTTCCCGGATATATTTCTGATAACATATACTTGTGTTGGAATTTTCTTCTGGTGAGATTCTGTTTATACATTTTTAGGGGGTAATTTGAGGGTTGCAGGCAGAAGTCTCAGTTTATCAAAATGGGTAAAGTTTGATATGGCATTGCAAGTGCTATGTAAAATGAAATGGCAGTCTTTCTGTCTACGTGTAGAAGTCGCCCTTTCTATCCTCTACGTGTAGTAGTAGCAGGTTTCTCTGCAGTTCAGTGTATAATTGAATTTTATGTCAAGGCCCTTAGGCTAGCACTATGCTGTAGCATACTTAAACGCCACTACAGTAGCACCTTTAAACTTACATTACTTCTTTAAGAGGAACATAACTTTATAACAAACTACTCTGACTACAGCATATGCACTTAAAGCTTGGAGAAATGGTGATTGGGTGCCATGTGTTTATTCCCTTGCTGTGTGTTTATTTGTTAAATTTTCAGAAACACCCTTAACAATCGCTAACGAGTTAAGTAACCTATATGTTTATTCACCTTGAGCATATTTTGCTCCTTGATATTTTGCCCACAATATTTTAGCAGATCTATAATTTTGAAACAATATTTTGACATAGAAGCCGCCAAAGGTAGATCCTGGCTTCAGGTTTTTATGGTTTTATTTCTATCACATGGAGAAAACTATGTTCCCAGAGGATGTCATCTCAACACCTCATCAGGACTCACCTTCCTCAATGTACTCCATGAAGTCAATTCAATTGAATACTTTTATTTAATTAAAACCATAATAATATTTTTATGACAAATGCAATCTATAAGTAGGATAAAAATAGGTTAAAAATGAAAGTGCTAAGGCATCTACCATTGATAGGAGACTGGAAACAAGGATTGGATTTCTGTATGGGCCTGGAACGCCCAGTATTCATTGCCCGTGGGTGCTTTCAAAAACATACCAAGTTATGGCAGCATTGGGCAGATTACCGAGGCATACTGTTACCACTCCACACACGATACGTCCCAGTAGAGGTACAATTGCCTAATGCTATTATACAATGTATATTCTTGATAATAATCAGATATGAATGGGAACTCATTGGGAGATACGTTGTGGGCATAGCACGCTTTAGTACTCATGTTTAATACTGTTTGGTTACAGATGCACATGCAAAAAGAAATTGTGCCATATTTGTATATTCTACCTATATACCCATGTATAACCGACCCTGCGGGTCAAATGTGGCTACAAATGCAAATAAAATATGTTTTGGAAAAAAATGAAAGTGCAACTGTGCCTCACAACGTGCAGACTCTATCTTAGTTTATATGTGATGGTTAAAAAAGAGAATGCTAAACCTGAATACTTATCGGATTACAAGGAAGGGCTACTACCCTCTACCCTATAAAGTCAGTACATTCTGCTATGGGTATGTAAACTGTCTGGCATTCGTTATGTTTGTGAAAGTCTCTTCTTAACCTTCAAGGTGGCAGGAAGATGAAATCATAAAATATAGAACAGAAAGTCTGGTTCTAGTGCTAAAAATATCAATTTATCTTAGCTGGATGGGTCAACCACTAATTTTGACAAAGTCGTGTTTTTACACTGGATTTACAGGGATATCCTAGATCACAACGAGGAAATTGTTTATAAAGTAGTTTCTGAACTTTTCAGCTGAACACTTCCTTTTGTCATAGTGTGAACATTTCAGAAGAGACAATAGCAATAACCTGTTGTCATAAAAGTGGAACTGTATGGCTATACTGCCACGTTTGGATTTCAAAGGCATTATCCTTACTCTAAGTGAGTTATTTCCTCTACTATGCTGTTCAAGTGAAGGTCTTTAAAACTAGGCATGGTTGACTTACTAAGCAACTTAGGGCCAGATGTATCAAAGGGTTTTACCCATTCTGTGTCTATGGGAAAATGTGTTCATACATATGGCCCTTAATAGCTTCCATTTAGAAGCCCCTTTGGAGTAGGCGTTACTTAACTCCAGTCTTAGCAGCCAAGTTTGTATTTGAATGACCTGATTGATTACACAGTAATGCTTCTGGGGGTTCATAATTGGAGACCATGCCCAAATCTATTTTTCTTGGCTCTTATTGTGCCCACCCACCACTGCTACTGAATGTGCTAGGAGGCAAAGCAGAAAAAATAGACACTTCACATTGCCAGACACATTAATTTGTCCAACTGCCTTTCATTTGAAAGCAGTGTTGTTTGCTTAAAACGTTTAAATCTGGCTTTGTATGTATGCGTATATAGCTATATCTAAATATGCATATATGAATATATGCTCAATCTTACATGACAAAACCACATTTAAACATTTTTAATATATATATGTATATGCAGCTGCGAACCACCAAGATCCACTGCACTCCCGGGCGGGTGCTTTCAAATTGTGAGGGGGGGGGGGGTCACAGTAACGGTTGCTTCAGATCTTCCATGAAAGAAGGTAGCACTCACGGGGAGAATACAAAATACTTATTTATTCCTCAGCATTGAATCTTTCATAGATCCACATGCTTGAATCTTCCCTGTTGTCATGGTGGAAGTCTAATGGTATTTCAAAATGTAGCAGTATTAGAAGAAAAATAACTGTAAACCCTATGTAAAGGGGACTCACATTTGTTAACCTATCGTCCTCTTTATAAGGTCCAAATGTCAGCCAATGAGACGCCAGCCATTGAGATCACAATCGCCTGCAGAGCCATCATACCTCTGATTTCTACCGCACATCGTGTGAGAAGGAGTCTCCCTGAGCTCTACTCAGTTTTCTCTCAACTGGTGAACTTCTGACCCTGTTTGTTTCCAGTTCAGAACTCCCTTGAGGTATTGTTTTTCTTTCTTCAGATTGGGATAATGTCTGAAGGATCTAAAAAGAGATTGTTTAGATTTTGTAAATCTTGTGGGAAGGCTAGACTGTTTTCTGAGGACCCCCACAAGGAATTCCTTTACTGCTTACACCCCAAGCATGTGCCAAAAGATTGTAAGCATTGCAGGACTTTCTCTGCTAAAACATTGAAAGACAGAGATGCACGTTTACTTCTGTGGCTACAGAAGAAAAAATCCAGATCAGAGTCTGGGTCGTATATTGAAGAGGCTCATTCTACTCCAGAACGCAAAAGAATGTTGGATTCTGGTTCCTCTAAATCAGATTCTAAATAGCCTAAAGTCTCTAAGACCAAGGACATTTTACCAGCCTCTTTGCCCTCTGTGAGCACATCTCATAGGAAGTCTACTTCATCTTACTCAGTGCCACATAATCCACTGGAAGCACCTGTGGAAAAAAAGACCTCGTAGACGGACCCATCGACGACAACTCCGTCGACGAGTAGCAAGATCGTCGACAGTCAGCCCCTCGCTGATAGTAATATCAACCCTGACGACGATGACGTCGACGGCATCATCGATGACTGCATCTCTTACCACGTCGATGGCCTCATCGATGGCTGCTTCGATGACGACATCGTCAACTACAATGGCACCGTCGTCGACGAAATGGACTTCGTTGACGACCTTTTTCAAATCACCAACAGTGAAATACTCGTCGACGACTATAACGATTAAACAAAAAACACCGTCGACAATCTCGTTGACGGAGGCAAAAAAGTCCTCCATGAGTTGGCAGCCTGGAGTAAAAGTTGCCACTTCCACCTTCTCATTTATTGGAATTGCAGGAATCAGAGAAGGAAGCTCAGTATGGACCTGCCTATAGTCCATCACAACTCAAAGTGAAATGCCAGGATACAGATGATGAAGGATGGCATGAAAAGTCAGAGTACTTAGAAGCAGTTTTCTCTTTTGAGGATCGCCCACCTCCAAAAATCACATAGATATGAATCCTTTCAGGAGAGGTTTGATTTTGAGGTGGAAGAGAATAGTCTTCCACCGCCACTGGAAGATACCATTTCAGTGCCAATGTCATTGATTTCGGACCTAAGACACATTATAGGCGACTATTACAAAAGATTCCCAGAGGCTAATGCCCCAGCACCTACCACTCCGAGTAAACAGCAGGTTGCAGCTTCTTCTGAGGTGTCACAGCCACCACTGGTTTCACAGAAGACTGTAACTCTAAGAGAGATAGCCATCAGAGATGACTATATAGAAAGTGATGCGGAGGACCAGCCAGAGGAGGCTGAACTGACTTAAGATGAGATGCCGGTGGGCGATAAATGGGACAAATTCGTTGCACCTTCTTCCCCTTCACCTTCCCCAGCAAACTCTATGCCGGAAGACATTGGAGTGTTTCACGAACAATTGGAACGAGCCTGGAAGAGGTTTGACTTACCTCTTTCCGTGAAACAGGCGGACTGCTTCCCTTATGATTTTAAGGATACCGCTAGAAAATGAATCCGAGCCATTCCAATAGTGAACCACATATGGGAAGAAGGGATAAAGATTATGAAGAGCCTGGCTTCTGTACCAGCAGCAGTCCAGAGAATGGAGAAAAAATATAAAGTTCTGGAATCATCTCCAGCATGTCTAATCGGACATCCAAGACCTGAATCAGTGGTCATGCAAGCAGCCCAAAGGCGCTCAAGAAATCCTACAGTTACATGCTTGGCTTCTCCTAATAAGGATGGTAGAAGGCTGGATAGTACGGGAAAGTGTTTCGCTGTAATTGCGGCTACGTCCATCAAGGCTACAAATACCTTAGCCATTTTCGGTCGTTACGACCCACACATGTGGTCCGATTCTGCACCTTTTTTAGACCACCTTCCGTTTGATAAGAAGGAAGAGGCACTGCAGAAGGGGCTAGGGAAGCCTTGGAGATTATAAATATAGCCATGGACATATATTCAGTGGCTTTCAGACAGATGGCAGGGGCAATAGCTCTACACAGACAAGGCTTGCTTAAAGCTACATATTTCCGTCCGGAAACCAAACCAAGATTGTTGACATGCCCTTTGACGGCAAAAATCTATTTGGGAATCATATAGATGATGCGCTTCAGGGGATTAAAGCTGACACAGACACGGCAAGCTCTCTAGGAACACTGCAACAGCAACGGTATCAATCCTTTCGAGGTAGAGGTGGAAGAGGCAAATACCAGCAAAGGCAGTCTTTTCAATCTTATAGATATCAACCCTACCAACAGCAAGGGTATCCCCAATATACAAACCAACAGCAATACCAATCACATAATGTACCCTATCAACAGGCAGTAAGAAGACGACCTCCAGCATGAGGAAAAGGCACAAAACAATGGTAGACGATAGTGACGCTTTCAGAACACCACCCACCTCGCTACGTAGCAAACCTCATCAATTCCACCACCTTTCCCAATATTACCAACAATGGTTAGCAATAATATCGGACAAATTGGTGCTAGACATCATTCATCAGGGACACACCTTAGAGTTCATTCAAAAACCTCCGATGCGGCCTCCCATCCCCAAGAAATATCATCATTTGACATTACTAAATAAGGAGATTACAGACCTTCTTTTGATGGCAGAGATAGCGGAAGTGCCTCAACAACATTGAGGAAAAGGTTACTACTTCCATTTTTTCCTAATAAAGAAAAAACAAAGTACCAAATGGAGGCAGGTAATGGATTTAAGGGGTTTGGACAAGTTCATAAAGAAACAGCTCTTCAGAATGCTATCACTACAAGAAATTCTCCTAATGTTAAACAGGGTAGACTTTATGACATCATTAGATCTCTTAGATGCATACTTTCACATCCCTAGTCACGTTAAACATCGACGTTACCCAAGGTTCGAGGTGGCAGGGTCCCACTATCAATTCAAGGTATTGCCCTTTGGTCTCTGGTCAGTGCTGAGAGTGTTCACAAAATGTATGGCGCCGGTGGCAGTTTTTTTGAGACAACAA
Organism: Triturus cristatus; assembly: GCF_964204655.1. NCBI lineage: Eukaryota > Metazoa > Chordata > Amphibia > Caudata > Salamandridae > Triturus > Triturus cristatus. Next base: position 77,267,560 of record NC_140586.1, on the reverse strand, counting down.
GGACACCAGGTCTATCCTTATCTAGACGACTGGCTAGTAAAAGGTCTTACATATCAGCCAGCTCAAAGCTCCTTAAAGGCTTGTCGTCGGCTATTCAAAACCCTAGGTCTAAGGGTCAGTGTGGAAAAATCCTCACTGGTACCATCTCAAACTCTTCAATTTCTAGGAGCAGTGCTGGACACGAGAGGCAAAGGCTTATCCATCAGAGGAATGTATTCGAAAAATCCTAAAATTGGCGTCTCAAATCAAAAGAAAAGAGTATGTTTCAGCGAGAATGTACAAGTCTGTCATGGGAATGCTTTCATCCTGTATTCCACGAATTCCAAATTGGCGGCTGCCCATGTGGCCAATCAAAAGCAAATTGATCTGCAATGGATACAGGTTCAAGGATCATTCGAGGACCTCATGTTTGTCACTCCACAAATAGGGAAAGCTCTGTCATGGTGGGGGGTAAGAATTAATCTTTCGACAGGTCTAATTTTCGAGCCTCAACCTCCCGGTTACATAATGACAACGGATGCATCTCTACAGGTATGGGGAGCGTACTTACAGGACCTGGAAATTCAAGTTCACTGGAACTCTCAGGAAGCGCTAATGCACATCAACTTGCTGGAACAAAAAGCTGTGTTTTTAGGTCTACAAGCTTTTCTCCCAAGAACCCAAAATTCCCCAGTTCTGGTGAGAGCAGACAACACTACCACTATGTTTTACCTACTCAAACAGGGAGGAACAAGGTCTTAAACATTATCCTCTCAGACCCAAGAAATTTGGAAGTGGCTTCTGAAGCACAATATCTCCCTACAGATCCAACATGTTCCAGGAATCCACAACACATGGGCAGACTCCCTAAGCAGATCCCCAAGCCTCTGCCACGATGGAAGTTGGATTACCATCGGATTTTCCAAATATTCGATCAATGGGAAACACCAGGCCTAGACATTTTCGCCACACAGTTTCACAAGAAATGCAAAAGGTTTGGAAGCAGATTCCCTCAGAAGGGTTCATGGGAGAATGCTCTTCAACTAAGATGGACGGGAATGCTTGCATACGCTTTCCCACCGTTCCCACTAATTCCAAAAGTAATACGCAAAATGAAATCAGAATCGTGTCATCTGATCCTCATAGCACAAGCATGGCCGAGACAGTTCTGGTTCCCAGAGCTTCTCAGGATGTCCTTAGCCCCTCGCATTCAATTTCCGCCTTTGCACGATCTACTATCAATGAACAAGGGGCAAGTGGTGCACCCGCAGATAAGATCTCTGAATTTGTCGGCATGGAACCTCCTGACCAAGCGTTTCAATCCCTGAACTTTCCTCAAAAATGCCGAGTTATTCTCAGTCACACAAGAGCAACCACCACCCATAAAACGTATACCGCTAAATGGAAAAGGTTCTACCAGTGGTGTTTAGATCATTCTTTACACCCTCTACAGTCAATGCCCGAGTAAATACTACCGTATTTGCTACATTTAGCCAGAACAGGATTATCCCATTCAACTATTAAAGTACATCTAGCTGCAATTTCAAGATACTGTAGAAAACTGGGAAAGGTTTCTCTTTGGTCTACCAGAGTTATGAAAGAATTTATGAAAGGTCTCTTCAGAGTTTTTCCACCTGTAAAACGAGCTCCTGACAACTCAACACAGTTCTTACACAGCTGATGAATGCTCCGTTTGAGCCTATGCATAAGGCTGACATAAAGTGTGTGTCCTGGAAAACGGCAAAATTGCTAGCCCTAACATCAGCCGGCGAGTCAATTGAAATGCAGGTTTTTTAATTTCTGAACCCTTCATGCAATACAAGAGGGATAAGGTGGTACTGATAACAAATCCAACATTCATCCAGAAGGTCCTGACTTGATTTCATTTTGATGAACCTCTTGTTTTTCCTACATACTTTCAAAAGCCATCATCTCTAGCGGAGAGATCCCTGAACATGCTAGATGACAGACGTTGCTTACGCTTTTACATCGATAGGACAAAGACATTCAGAAAATCAAAACACTTACTTACTGCTTTTGCTCCTCCCAGGAAGGGGTATGCCTTATCTAGAAACAGTATATCCAGATGGATTTCGTCAACAGTTAACTTTCGTAATGAGAAGGCAGAAAGACCTCTGACTTCAAAGATGTCCGCCCATTCGACAAGGAAGGTAGCTACTTCTACTAGACTGTTTGCGGGAGTGTCGCTCCTGGAGATCTGTAGGGTGGCGACATGGTCGAATGTCCAAACCTTTACAAGACACTACTGTTTTGATACAGCATGGAAAGGAGATTCGGCTGTGGGACAGGCATTGCTCCGTCGACTATTCCATTAAGGTATTTTTTCAAAGTTGTATGAATGTTTATACGTGATTATATGTTATTATTTCATCCGTATATCATTTTATATATATATATATTTATTTAATCTTTGATGTTCCGATTTTCAGGATAGACAAACAGCTACCTCTATCTAGGAGGGTAGATAATGACACCTTTTCTAGAAATTATGTACTGCTTATTATTCTGATTCAAGCATGTGAATCTATAAAGGATTCAATGCTGGAGAAAAAACAAGTTACTTATCTGTACACTGTGGTTCTCCAGTATTGATATCTTTCATAGATTCACATGTGGCCCGCCCACCTCCCCGTTTTAAGGCAATCCACTTTAACCTCATGATGACAATATTACTCTATACTTGTGTTTGAAATCTGAGGTATGGTGGCTCTGCAGGGGATTGTGGTCTCAAGGGCTGGCGTCTCATTGGCTGACAGTTGGACCTCATAAAGAGGACTATAGGTTACCAAATGTGAGTCCCCTTTACATGGGGTTTACAGTTATTTTTCTTCTAATACTGCTATATTTTGAAATACCATGAGACTCCCACCATGACGACGGGGAAGATTCAAGCATGTGAATCTATGAATGATATCAATACTATAGTACCACAGTGTACAGGTAAGTAACTTTTTTTTCTCTTCACAAGTAGCAGGGACGTGTTTCGGCAGACTCCTTTGTTAATGTGTAGTGAGTTAGCTGCCGTACATATCAGTGTAAGCATTGTCTATTAGCTATGACGTTACCATGCTTAGAAAGAGGACAGCCAGTTCCGACAATCTATCTTGCTATTTTAGCTGCTGCCATCTTAAAGTGACTAGTGCTTCAAATAAATCTTATCCAATTCATAATGACAGATCTACTTTGTGTCTTAATAGTTATTCTCCAGTATTGGGGTATCTTTCATAGATTCACATGCTTGAACGGTACATAAAAATAGCAATAAATATGCATAACATAGCCATATCATAGGTAAATTAGAACCAGGAAGTAAAATAGCTAGAAGTTAATAGGAAAACATCTTCCACTTTCATGACTCGTCCAAGTCATTATATATAGTCCAAACTACAGCCAATCAGGACACAGCACCCTCCAGAATGTTCTCCCCAGAGGCTCAGGCTCTCAGATTTTCTACTGCACGTCGTGTGAAGGGAGTCTCCCTGAGCTCTGCTCAGTACTTCTCAGGTTTTCTTCATTCATGATGTCTTCTTCTAAGAAATCTCTCTTTAGACCTTGTGAGTCTTGTGGGAAGCTCCGGTTGTTTTCTGAAGACCCCCACAAGAAGTGCATTTACTGCTTATATCCGGATCACCAGGTGAGAGACTGCAAAATCTGCAGAACTTTCCCTCAAAAAACTCTGAGGGACAGAAAGGGACAAAGCCTGCTGTCGCCGCGGCGATGACATCTACTGCCACCTTCTCGTCTCCAAAGCCTCAGATGATACTTTCGTCGGCTTCCTCGCCGTCGACGCTGGTTTCCATCTCCGTGAGACCAACCACGTCAGTCACTGCCCTCTCGCCGACGAAGAAATTGAAGTCTATCGTCGACTCCCCTCCGTCGACGAAGAATAAGAGAACCTCGTAGACGATGGCCTCGTCGACGGCGATGGCCTCGTCGACGGTTGCTTCGTCTATGTCCACCTCGTCGACAGCTGCTTCCTCGACACTGCTATCTTCCTGCACTGATCTTCAAGTTTGGTCGTCGTCCACAGCCACGGCATCCTCAAGGACATCTGCGGAGCCACCTTCACTATTGCCACCGCCGACGACGGCGCCTTCCTTGCTTCAAAGGCGCGGATCTTCCTTAGAGGTCCTCTCTCCAGTTCACACATCACCCAGTAGAGTGCCTCTTGCGTTGCCCGAGCAGTTACTGGATTATGGAGCAGATGAGGCTGGATCTGAGGAAGATGACAGATCTCCTCCTGCCAGGAGCCCTTCAGAGCTCTTCATTAAATACCAAGACGTAGATCAAGAAGAGGTGTATTATCCGGACACTGCTCCTCCAGCTCCAGAGTCAAACACTACGGCACAATTGCCTCTATCACTTCTAAACAATCTACAGTACATGCTCGATGAATATTACCGCCGATTTCCTCCATCTGAATCGGCTTCTTCTGTACCACCTATAACCATTCCTCATTCTTCAACAGTGTTGAGGTCGCCCAGACCAGTTTCTCCGGTACCTTCGATGTCTCATCATCAGGAAACCCACACCATAAATGATGACTGGGAAGAAGGAGAATTGGATGACAGATCACTCCTCATAGAATGAGATTGACTATCAAATACAAACACCGTCTCCTTCGACACCTGCTCCTGTTGACTCACCTCCAGTTGACATCGGAGGTGTTCATGTTCTAATGGAAAGAGCAGCGCAACGATTCCTTCTTCCCATGGAAACAAAGAAGGATGATTGTTTCCTTTACAATTTTAAAGACCAGCCGAGGAAACAAGTGCAAAGTATTCCTATTATTGACTTAATTTGGCAGGAAGGACTGAAAGTCATGCAAACTCCTGCCTCCATTCCGGCGGTCCTGCCTCTCCTTGAAAAGAAATATAAGGCACCGGATAACTCACCAGCATGCCTGATAGGCCAGCCTAAAGCAGATTCTGTTATTGCCCAAGCAGCGCAACGCCGAGCACGGAATCCCACCTCTCCATTGTCTGCTCCCCCGGATCGGGATGGGAGACGTCTAGACGCAATTGGAAAAAAAGGTTTCGACCATGGCGGCCACTACTGTTCGTGCAGCTAACTCACTGGCCATCTTGGGTCACTATGATAGACAGATGTGGTCCGACATCTCTCCTTACATCGAGATGTTACCTGAGCCCTCCAAGGCGGAAGAGCTAAAAATCCTTCAAGAGGGAGAACGAATCTCGGCTGAGATTATCGATTGTGCTGTGGATGTTGCGTCTACGAGTTTTCGGCAACTGGCGGGTGTGGCCGTCCTGCGGCGAGAGGGCTGGTTGAAATCCACATCATTTCGTCAGGAAGTTCAGACAAAAATAATCGACATGCTTTTTGACGGTGAGTCTCTTTTTGGTCAGCATGTTGATGAAGCCCTACAAGCCATTAAAAAGGATACCGAGACAGCAAGATCTCTCGGTACTCTTCAGTTTTATAAAACCGCCTTTTCGTGGTGCTAGAGGTCGTGGATCCTTCTCCAGTCGAGGAGGCTATAATCAGTCAAGGCAATATCAGTCCTGTCAGGGTAAGCAACGTTACTCTTCACAACGACAACAATCCTTCAGGCCGCAACCAACTACGTCTTATGCACAAAACAGGAATAAGTCATCTTATCGCGGACGGAATACGTCTAAGATGCAGTGACAACTGCCACCTGCTCTACCACTCAATCTTACAAAAGTTGGAGGAAGGATCTCCCATTTTTACTCAACCTGGTCTGCTATAACGACAGACAGATGGGTCTTGGACATTGTGGCCTGGATCCACGTTCTGGAGTTTATCAAACTTCCACCACATTCTCCTCCCAAAGGCCCGCCTCCAGCTCATCTCACAGAGCTTTTCTCTCAAATCAATTTGATGTTCAAAAAGGGAGCGATCGAAGTGATTCCGAAATTACAAAGAGGCACCGGTTTCTATTCCAGATTTTTTCTAATAAAAAAGAAATCTGGAGAATGGCGCCCCATCATGGATTTTCGTTCCCTCAACAAATATCTCAAAAAACAATCCTTCCGGATGTTGACTTTACAAGAAGTTCTTCAACCCCTCTTTGCGGGGGGTTACATGACCACCCTCGACCTCCAAGACGCTTACTTTCATGTACCGATTTTACCCAGACACAGAAAGTTCTTGAGATTCAGAGTGCCTGGCAGGGACTTCCAGTTCAGAATCTTTCCCTTCGAACTACGTTCCGTGCCCCGTGTCTTCACCAAAGTTTTGGCACCAGTGGCTGCACACCTTCGGTTGGAAGGAATCCTAATTTTTCCTTATTTAGACGACTGCCTTATCAAGGCGAATTCCTTCGCAGTCGCAGACATCCATACTCAGAAATGTCTGTCACTCTTCCAGTCTCTGGGTCTCTCCATCAATCTGGACAAGTCTCAACTCATCCCTCGCTGGATACAGGTCCTCTATACAGACGCCTCAGCGAGAGTTCGAGTGGGCGGCCTCACATCGGAACCGTTTAAGATAGAGCGTGGTACCAAAAAAGGCTGTTCCCCCTTCTTTTCGCCCTCGTTTTGGAGCCTCTAGCATGTAAAATCAGGCAGGGTCATAGGACTGCTGCCCTAAATTTGAATCACCGGCCGGTCGAGATATCCCTATATGCGGACGATATGGTCCTTTTTGTTATTATACACACTAGGACGGGACAGGTTTTACAATGCACACCATTGGAGTGCCTCCTGGGATATGTCCCCATAATCAAGGCCACTGTGGGAAGGTTTGTGAGAGAGCCCTCTTACTTGCAAAGAGGCGAGTTTTATTTACATGGGAAAGCAAATTGGTTCCAAAAGCTGATATGTGGGTAAAAGATATGATATACTGCCGTGACCAGCTGGAATTATATGCTGAGGAACTGTCGTCAACTTCCAGACCCACAGATATCTGGACACCTCTGAGAGAATATTTATTGACTCAAAATGATGTAGATTCTGTATAGCTATTTAGGTAGAGAGAGCAAAGAGAGCCATATGCATGTATGCTATATACCAATCAATAGAAGGTACCTGTTATTGTTTTCATTTTTCTTTAATTGTTATGTTGTTCTTCATGACAAAGAATATTATTGCACTGTATTCTTGGACTGTGATTATCCTGTATGCTGTTGCAAAAGTCTTAATCATTTTTTTTTTTTAAGTCTCAACTCATCCCATCACAAACAAGAACATTCTTAGGAGCCACCATAGACACTCTACGGACACAAGCCTTTGTCTCAACCGAAAGACAACAAAAGCTGTGCTAGCTTGCTCACTTAATAAGATCAAAAGAGTGCGTTTCTGTCCGACAGTTCAAGTCACTTCTAGGGATGCTCTCATCCTGCATTCCCTTGGTCCCCAACTGTCGTCTCAAAATGAGACCCCTGCAAGAGGAGCTCAACAACCAGTGGCTACAGGTCTCAGGGTACTTCGACGATTTCATCCGCATCACTCCTCAGATGCGGAAGGCATTGCTCTGGTGGACCCGCAAAAGGAAAGTGGCAGCAGGCCTCTCATTCCTAGTGGAAGCTCCAAGTTTCGTCATCAAAACGGACGCCTCCCTCGAAGGGTGGGGAGCGCACCTTCAAGGACTAACAGTCAATGGCAAGTGGGATGCGCAACAAATCACTTGGCATATCAACCTTTTAGAGTTGCTAGCAATCTTCCTGGCCCTAAAATCTTTTCGCACCATCATTCTAGGAGCATCAGTGCTGATCCGGACGGACAACACAAGTATGCACTACCTAAACAAACAGGGAGGGACAAGATCCACTCTGCTGTTACTGGTTTCAATAACCATTTTAGACCAATGTCAAAATGTTTTTAGAAATGTCCCAGCACTTCTCCACTGGAGTCCTGCCAGTTCTGTTGAATTCCTTGGATTGCCAGAAACCGCCGCCGCAAGGCCCTACGGGTCACTGAAGGTCATGGCTTATTCAAAGCCAGGAGTGCCCAGCTAATACAACGGAGACCCGCAGTAAGCCGATAGCTGACATCCGGCGGCAGGCGAGAGGTGTTGCAGACACAGCGAGAGTGAAAGGAGTTCAACACAACAGAAGTGGCAGGACTCCAGTGGAGAAGTGCTGGGACATTTCTCAAAACATTTTGACATTGGTCTAAAATGGTTATTGAAACCAGTAACATCATTACGAACATTGAAGGTAACGGTACAGCACCACGAACTCCAAGGGGAGTGGCAGTCCTCTCATTGGCCGGTCAATCAACCATTCAGGACATTATTGTTTTAAATGTCCTCTCGCTGTGTCAGTGTATGCATGGCTTTTAACGCACTGAGGAAGGCTAACGTTGAAACGCGCATGCATGGAATAAAAGCCCTATGAAACACCTCGTGAGTGCACCAACCGTTTTTGTAGTCGAGATATATATATATATATATATATATATATATATATATATATATAATCATCTACTGCCAGTCGCCAGTAGGTAGCTCTAGTTAGGATGTAGTTTCCATAGGAAAAGCGTTTTTAGGTCTCGCCTGAGCCAGTGCATGCGCTGCTCGGAGAGACATTTAGTATATGGGTTTTCAAAGTGCTGCCACATCCGGCCTAGCGCTTGCGTTCACGCTCGCAGCCGCCATCTGCCTTCCTTCCAGCGCGATCACTGCTGCACGCGCATCACTCGTGTGATTACCACAGAGCGATGCACTTTCACAGCGCGCGCGCATACAACTCCTGGACTTGTCTCTCATGCGTCGTCTACTCCAACTTTTCCTCTTTCCTTTCCCAGACTCTGCAGTGTGGTTTTTTTTTGCCTACCTTTCTCGTTCTGTCTCTAAAACTGACACACACCCACACACCCTTTTCTCTTCCTCCCCTTCTCAAACATTCTCACTTTTTTCTATTTTTTTCAGTCTTTCTTTCCCTTCTCCATCATGCTCTTTCATTGCAGAGTCGTTCACTGAAGAACCGGATAGGAGATCTGCTAACAGCAGAACCGGCATGATATCCGCCGACGCTATGGAAGCCTGCGAGATGCGCCTGAAAACCAGAGGCCTGCAAGACATCCATCTGCGACAAGAACAAGCAGGAGGTTTTACACTGCAGTGCCGGACTTACATGACTGGGCAATATTAGAAAAAAACACCACCCCTCACTGCAGAAGAAGCAAGCAGTCCGCTTCAATGCATTGCTGGATAAGAGAGCCGCCTTGCTGCAGATCCTGACGAGATTCGTCAGCACTGGGGAACAAGACCTGAAACCTGCCTCAGTGCAGTGCTAGGCAAGACAACTACCTCACGGCAGAACCGACAACCAAGTCGACCTATGAGGGTTGCTGCAGCCCGGGACCTGCATCTGGCTCTCTGGGCCTCTTCCACTCAGCGGACAGCTCCTCGTCCTCTAAGGTAAGCGCGGCGCATTGGTGTACACGTGTGACACTGGAGCCCCTGCAGTGTCACAATAGTGTGACACAGGCGACCCTCACGCTCCAACACCAGGTCTGTCTCAGTAGAACGGCACTCATTTCATCCCTTCTTTGAGGGTCAAAGGTTGAGTTGGTTGTGCTGGTGTTTGAATTGGTGTCCAGCAAGTTACACATGACCGGTGCTGTTGGTGCCTAACCTACTGAGCTGTTTTAATGGGCATCCACGGCGAAAGCATTTTAACCAGGTAAACACACTTTTTGCAATAATGATCCACTCTTCGCGGTTTCACATGGGGGTGTTGTATAAAATGTCACAGAACCAAATGATTCAGCCTTGGGGAGCATTGGTTATTGTTGCATTTGAGTAAAACCTGTACCTTGCTCTGGAAGGTACTCTGTTGTTTCTGTCACGTGTTGCTACATTTACACATACATTGCATTTCTCCACTAAACGTCTTGCAACAACAGTTTGCAAATTCTCAAAAGGAAATGAATAAAGTACACAAAGCTGATAAGAGTTTTATTCAGACCATACAAAAATATACAGCAGTGCACAGTGCCAGTGTGACGTGGATGGCGCAGTGCTCAGTGCATGCAGTGCACTGGTTCACTCCGTGGACTTCTGTCCTTCCGTTCAGCCTGCGCTAACAGGTTGTCCCTAATATCTCCTACCTTGCATCCTCCAATGAGCTCACACAGCTCCTGAGCCAGCCCATGCTGGAGTCACAAGCATAACTTTTAGCGTCTGTACTCTCCTCTGTGTTCCGAGTCTCTAAACCAACTTCCAACACTCTTGTACGCTCTTTGTATACCATCTATAATTTTGCAGCGTAAATTGAAACTCCGGGGCACCAGAGGAAGTCGTGCCCTTATTTTAGGTAGCTTTGATAACATCCTAGCCGTAAAACTCAGTTGGCCATGATGCAGATGAATGTGACTGTCAGTGTGAAACATGAGTTCTCATCCAGGGGATACTCATCAATAGTCATAATCTATGAATAATCCCCGCCCATGTGCGGGATCCCGGAGCATATAGAAAATACATATATATAAATATATATATATATACATATGTGAAAACATATAAATGCAGCCTAATAATGTTCAAAACATGGCAATGCTGTAAATTACATATTTTTGCATAGTAGTGCCCCCGTAACCCGTAAGGAAAAAAGGAAGCATCAGGCAAATTATAACACAGCACTGCTTTATTGCCATAAAGCAACATGTAATTGTAGGCATTCGCCAGTAGGCTGCAGTAGAGTATCAAGAATCCAAGAAAACTGACACCTTGCCTTTAAGGCATTAGAGTAGGGGGACCGTGCCTTTAAGGCCTGCCCGTGACCCCCTGCTCCCATGATGCACTACAGGTGACAGTTGGGCCAGTTCTTTTTTCCGGCTCCTTCTGTGAGGATCCTGGAGCTTGAGCTCTTCAGTTTTTTGACTGAAATTTTGAATTACAGCTTTTTCTAGCTTTTTTCGACGTTTTCTGGCTTATAAGGGCTAATTCTGCTGGTTCCAGTGAATTTTCCAATTTTTTTCCAGTCAGAATGTCTCCTTTATTTAGGAAATGCCCTTCTTGTGGTAATAAAATGGCACTGGTGGATCCACACTCGGTGTGTATTGTGTGTTTACCATCAAAACACGATCCTGACCAGTGTCCCCACTGCCAGAAGTTCTCAAAGCGCACTCTGAGGGACAGAGAGCGCATTAAACTGCATGCAAGACTGGAGAAGGAACGAAGCCGTCGTGAAGGCGAGCATTCCTCATCAAGACCACCTTCTTCAGCTACGCAAGTACAGAAACGGCGACATACCAGCTCCCCGGGCTCCAAGAAGACCAGGAGTCCAAGAGGTTCGCCGTCGACGTCGAGGATGCCGGCGAAGAGGCAGAGAACTTCGGCGTCAAGGGATTCATCCCACCATCAAGAGTCTCCGCCGCGCAAAAGTAAGTCGGCGTCGAGAGGCGGCCCTTCGGGCTCGAAGGCTGCTAGTCTGGTGACATCTGAACTGTCTCCGTCGACGTCGAGGCTTCCGTCGACGTCGAGACACTCTCCGCCACCCTCGAGGGGGTCGACGTCGAGAGATGCGGCGACGTACATTCCGCCGCGAGTGGGCCGGTCGCCGTCGATGGTTACCCCCACTCGGCGACATAGAAGGTCGACGTCGAGAGGAAGATCGACGTCAAGAAGTCGACGTCGAGAGAGGTCGACGTCAAGATCACCACGTCGACGTCGAGAGAGGTCGACGTCGACGTCGAGAGAGGTCGACGTCGAAGTCGCCCAGTCGACGTCGAGAGAGGTCGACGTCGAAGTCGCCCAGTCGACGGCGAGAGAGGTCGACGTCGAAGACACGGCCGACGTCGAGGTCATCTAGCCGACGTCAGGTGCCAGAGAAGAGGAGATCGACATCGAGGTCTCCACGACCGGCGTCGAGACCAGAACGGCATACCTCACACTTGCCGATGGTGACGCAGACGTCGTCGACGTCAAGGGATTCGACGTCGAGGGCGAAGACTGGACCGCCCGCGGAGAGGTCCCCAGGAGAACAGTCATCATCTCCGGGACTGCACATCGTGCAAATATCTCCAGAAAGATCACCCGAGGCTCCAGAGCGGTTTGGACTGTCACCGCGCTGGTTACGAGATGTGGGCGCTGGCGCATGTCGGAGTCCGGGATCGGACTACTCCCGCATGTATTCCCCACCGCGCAGGAGTAAATCGCCTCCGAGGGATCCACGGCCAATTTCACCACGCCGGTCTCGTTCCAGGGACCGTCGCACCGCGCCAAAACGTCCAAGATCTCCGTCCAAGCGCAGATCAGGATCAAGGGCTCACCAAAGCGAACGCTCCCACAAGAGGCGACGCACCAGGTCGTCCACTGGGACTGCATCCACAAGATCCTCAGTCCGGGACTACTCTCCTACTTTTTCATCCACGCCTCCATCGCGAGTGTCCCCGGTGGATGACATTATAACTTTCTCGGACGTCCTGGGTAGAGGGGCGCAAAAGTTGAACATCGCACTGCACGCCCCTCAGGCACCCACTTCTGTGATCTTTGACACTTTACACCATCGGTCAGCTCCCAGACCTCTGCTCCCGTTGGTGCCAGGATTGTTAGAACCAGCGATGGCCACGTTCCTTACACCGGCTACAGCGGGCTCGGTCCCCTCGAGAATAGCAAAGAAGTACAAGGCTCCGGCCGAGGACCCTTTATTCTTGAGGGCGGACCCGCCAGCGGATTCGGTGATAGTGGCGGCGGCCATGAAGTCTCACTCAGCCTCAATATCTGCTTCTGTCCCCCCTGAGAAGGACAGCAAGCTGATGGACTCCTACGGCAGGAGAATGTGCAACACATCTGCCGCGCACATGAAGGTCGCTAGCGCTTCAGCCCTGCTAGGGAGGTATGATCGTTCCCTATGGGATTCCCTGGCCAGATTCGTGGAGAAATTGCCTAGGGAGGACAGGCAGGACTTCACGGAGATCCTACATGAAGGCGGACTGGTGGCCAACCAAGTAATAAGCGCAGCGGCGGATGCATCAGACCTAGCCGCGCATGGCTACTCCCATGGCATCTGCTCCCGCCGTTCGGCCTGGCTCAGATTAACAGCCCTCAAACCAGATGCGCAGAAAAGGATTCTTAACCTGCCGTTTAATGGATCATCGCTATTTGGAGCTCATGCGGACGACCAAATGAGCAAGATGAAAACGGAATTGGACACTGTAAAGGCTGTGGGACTGGAAAAACGCAAAGAGTTCCGCAAGCGCTTTCGCCAGGGCGACAAACGTGCCTTTCACCAGCGCGTTCAAACGCCCCAATGGTCCTCTCAAAACCAACAGAGGTCCCAGTTTCAGCAAAGGGGCCGGGGCAGAGGAAGAGGAAATGCTAAACAGCAGCAGTCCTCTAACAAGCAACCTCCCAAGCAGTGAAAACTTACTTCCTCCGCACTCGTTCGCCACTCCGGTGGGAGGAAGTGTCACCGCTCACCTGGCAGAGTGGAATACAATTACAAACGACAAATGGGTGCTGAGTATTGTAGAGCGTGGCTACTTGCTGAGGTTCAAATCTCCCCCTCCGCAGGTACCCCCACGGAAACAGCCACTCCCTCTCAGCCAAAACAAGCTTTTAAAGGACGAAGTTGCCACTCTCCTCTCCAAAAACGCCATAGAGGAAGTTCCAAACAGGCAGAGAAATCGGGGAGTGTACTCCCGGTATTTTCTTGTTCGGAAAAGAGGAGCGATCGGAGACTACAGACCCATCCTCGATCTCCGCCTACTCAACAGATTTCTCAGAAGGGAAAAATTCAGGATGCTAGCACTGCACCAGATCTTCCCACATCTACACCAAGGGGACTGGATGTGTGCCATCGATTTACAGGATGCATACTTCCACATTCCTGTCTCAGCGAAACATCGGAAGTTTCTCAGATTTCGCATCTTTCACCAACATTATCAATACAAGGTCCTGCCATTCGGCCTCAAGTCCGCGCCACGAACGTTCTCAAAGTGCATGGCGGTGGTGGCTGCATTTCTCCGCAAACGGAAGATATTCGTCTACCCATATCTAGACGACTGGCTCTTAAAAAGTTCCACCCCGGTTCAACTCCAGAGTCATCTCTCGTTCTGCCTAAACCTTCTACACTCGTTGGGCCTTCAGGTCAACTACCGGAAGTCGATCCTCAATCCAACTCAGCGGATCCACTACCTGGGCGCCTCTCTAGACTCCTCAAGCGCAAGCGTGTGTCCTTCGGAGGAGAGGTTATCCTCCATGCTGCAAAAAAGCTGCACGCTTCTCAGCACGGAATATCCCACAGCCAGACAAGTGTCATCTCTCCTGGGATCCATGGCCTCGTGCATCTACATCGTGCCCAACGCACGTCTGCACATGCGTCCTCTGCAACAAGACCTAGAGGATCAGTGGTCGCAGAGGACCGGCCGCTGGGAAGATCACATTACCCTTCATCAAGCCGCCAAAGATTCCATCCGGTGGTGGATGAAGCGCTCCCATCTGCTTCACGGCGTCCCATTCCATCAGGCGCCTCCGACACAGACGGTGGTCACAGACGCCTCCATGCAGGGCTGGGGGGCTCATATGGGCCGGCTTCAAGTACAAGGTCTCTGGTCCGCTACCGAGCAGAGCTATCACATCAACTTCTTGGAGCTACGAGCAGTCCATCTCGCTCTCAAGTCCCTGTACCCATCCCTGCAGACCGACTATGTTCAGGTTCAGACGGACAACACCACAACTATGTTCTATCTGAACAAGCAAGGAGGGACCAGATCACGGGTCCTGTCTCTGGAGGCCCAGTCAATCTGGAAATGGCTTCTGGCGAGAAACCTGACGATCGTCGCTGTTCACCTGCCAGGGACCCTGAACGTGCAGGCGGACGGCCTCAGCAGAGACTTCGTCGAAGCGCACGACTGGGTGCTCAACGAAGGCGTCGCTCAAGACATCTTCCGCTTGTGGGGCATACCAGACATCGATCTGTTCGCAGACGCGGACAACAAAAAATGCCCCGTCTTCGCCTCCAGGTTCCCTCAACGGGGGTCGCAGGGGAACGCGCTTTTGATCAGCTGGTCGAGGACATTGCTTTACGCTTTTCCTCCTCTCCCTCTCATCCCGGCTGTGATTCAGAAGTTCTACAGGGCCAGAACTCGGATGATCCTAATAGCACCGGAGTGGCCCCGGCAGTGGTGGTACCCGGATCTACTCCAGCTGTCGGAGGTACCACAGAGGAGGTTGCCATGCCTGCCGAACTTGCTGACCAAGGACAAGGGGAGAGTGTTCCACCCCAATCTCCCCTCCCTCCGCTTGACGGCATGGCTCCTGAATTCATCCAGTACGGACATCTAGATCTTCCACCGGACTGTATGAGCATTCTTCGGGAGGCAAAGAGGCCCTCCACGAGGAAGTCGTATGGCTTTAAATGGAAAAGATTCTGCTTCTGGTGTAGAGATAACACCCTTGATCCGATCCGGGGTCAAGAACAGGTTATTCTCCCCTACTTACTGTACTTGGCGAAGTCTGGGTTAAAGTACTCTTCCATCAGAGTACACTTAGCTGCTATTACAGCCTATAGGAAGTCTCCTACCCAGACCTCATTCTTTCAGATGCCAGTGGTAAAGGATTTCTTAGAAGGGCTTAAGAAAGTTTACCCACCTGTGAGGTCTCCTTCCCCTTCCTGGGAACTGAACATCGTTCTCTCTAAACTGATGGGAGGTCCTTTTGAGCCGATTCATAAGGCCTCCTTGCAACATCTGACCTGGAAGGCTGCCTTCTTAGTAGCCATCACTTCGGCCCGTAGGGTTAGTGAAATTCAGGCCCTCTGCTGCAAGGAACCTTACACGGTGTTTCATGCTAATAGGGTGGTGCTCCGTACTCATCCGAGCTTCCTGCCCAAGGTGGTTTCGGACTTCCATATTAATCAGGTGATCACGTTGCCCACCTTCTTTCCTCAGCCGACCACACCCCCGGAGAGAGCTCTACACTCTCTTGACCTCCGGAGGGTTTTGAAATTCTATCTAGCTAAGACCCTTACTCTTAGAAAGTCAGACAGGCTCTTTGTTAACTATGGACCCACTAATACCGGGCTGGCTGCGGCCAAGAGATCTATCTCTAGATGGATTGTCTCTTGTATAGCTTTGGCTTACCAACTGTCCCACAAAGTTCTGCAGGGTAAACCTAGAGCACACTCTACTCGGGGGAAGGCTTCTACGGTAGCACTCCTTCGCAACGTTCCCATGTCTGAGATCTGTAAAGCGGCTACATGGCGCTCAGTCCATACTTTCACGCGCCATTATTGCCTAGATTCAGACGCACAGGCCGACGCCCAGGTGGGGCAGGCCTCTTTGAGGAACCTATTTGCATAACTGTAATGCAAGATGTGTCTTTTAATGTATGTTTTAACTGCTTTGTTGCTCGTCCGCGAGACTTTGGGTATGGGCTTGCTACTCTATTCATAGATTATGACTATTGATGAGTATCCCCTGGATGAGAAGGATTAGTTACTTACCTGTAATCCTAGTTCTCATCCAGGGGTATACTCATCAAAGTCATAAGCGACCCACCCACCTCCCCGGACGAGCAATGTTTTCTCTTTAAATAAGTGATGTATGGAAGGCAGATCTACTCAGGTGCGGAGGCACCGCCAAAAAGAACTGGCCCAACTGTCACCTGTAGTGCATCATGGGAGCAGGGGGTCACGGGCAGGCCTTAAAGGCACGGTCCCCCTACTCTAATGCCTTAAAGGCAAGGTGTCAGTTTTCTTGGATTCTTGATACTCTACTGCAGCCTACTGGCGAATGCCTACAATTACATGTTGCTTTATGGCAATAAAGCAGTGCTGTGTTATAATTTGCCTGATGCTTCCTTTTTTCCTTACGGGTTACGGGGGCACTACTATGCAAAAATATGTAATTTACAGCATTGCCATGTTTTGAACATTATTAGGCTGCATTTATATGTTTTCACATATGTATATATATATATATTTATATATATGTATTTTCTATATGCTCCGGGATCCCGCACATGGGCGGGGATTATTCATAGATTATGACTTTGATGAGTATACCCCTGGATGAGAACTAGGATTACAGGTAAGTAACTAATCCGTGGAAGCACACACCATCTCCACTGCATATTAGTTAATCAATGGGGCACAATCTCTTTGATCAATCTCCTGTCTACAAAAGAATTTAGTTTTTCTCCCAAGTTAATGTCACCCTGCGATTCCTTACATTGGGCATTATTTCTTGTCTAAGGAATGCATATGTCACTGCAGGTAAAATAGTATTTCTACAGTGCCTCTGCGGTCCAATGTTGCACCTGAGTTTCCCCTCTTTTTTTTTTTTTTTTAAATAAACAAGATCTTTATTGGTATCGTTGGTCATACAGCTCAACCACTGCCTACATCCCTGCGGGCCGGCAGGGCCAAAGTAACAATGCTAGGTGGTATGCGGGGGGGCAAAATACACAGCAAGCCGCCTACAACCCCATGAGGAGCCGGCCGCGTCAGGGGGGCAGCGGTAACAACACAAGGTGACGTAGATCTCGTTTTTTTTGGTATTTTTTCCTTTTGAAACAAATATATAACAGGGAAGGAACTAGGGAAGGGAAACCACCATCATCGAAGTGTGTGCTAGGGTACGTGCGCCGTAATAGACCGTGTTAGTATACGCCGCAGGGATGCAGGTTGGGGGTGGACCGGGGACGTCGTAGCGCATGCGATCACGCTGTATCCACCATGGTGGGCCTGCTCTTCGCCTCAGCGCTAGGGGCGCACCTGGCTAGTGCGAAGGATAAATGTGAGCCATTAGGTGTTGTGGTCAGAGTATCAGAATCCATTGGAGCTATTACCTTCCGAAACGGGATTTAAGGGGGGGGGGCTGGGGGGGGGGCGTGGGCGGCAATAGTGGAGGCAAGTGCGTCCCCGTGGGAGGCCAGGCTTGGGTGAACTGAAAGAGTAGTTGGGTCCATTCCATTGCTAATGGGTGCTTTCTCCGCCCCCGCGTTTCCTCCTCTCTGATTGCTTCCTCCTCCGCTGCTGCCCATTTCCTCACCGCTCCCGCCCACGCCTCTCTAGTTGGCCCTTGGGGGTCTCGCCATTTCATGGCGATAGCCCGTTTAGCTAGTAACAGTGTGAGGGAAGCAAAGCGGGTGTGGGCTTTGAGCGGTTTAGGTTTGCGGAACAGTCCCAGGGCCACCGCCTCCCAGGAGCTGAGTTTCCCCTCTTGGCAGCGCATTTACTTGTGGAAATGTATCTCGCTTCTTCCCTTGGGCGTGAACTCCTCACGGGGTTGCCTGTGTTATATCTTCGTTATTTTTAGTGTCACCAGCCCTCACCTGTGGCCCGCGTTTAACCCTTACTTCAACCCAGGGACTTAACGCAGGCCCCTGCAGGGGCCTTTATTTTAGCAGGAGTCTGCCGGTACCCACATAGGCAAACCGAATTAAAACATGACATCGCTTCCTGTAATGCTTTACTTGCCGAACCAACAGCTGCGCACAAACCAACAAGAGCTGCTCCCAAACCACCATGCCTTTCGGTAACAATAATGCACAACGCAAACTTTGTGTTCTTTCTCTCCCAAGTTAAGGTCCCCCTGCGGTTCCTTACATAGAGCTTTATTTCTTGTCTAAGGAATGCATATGTCACTGCAGGTAAAATAGTATTTCTACAGTGCCTCTACGGTCCAATGTTGCTCCGAGTTTCCCCTCTTGGCAGCGCATTTACCTGTGGAAATGTACCTTGCTTCTTCCCTTGCGCGTGAACTCCTCTCCACCACAGGGTTGCCTGTGTTATAGCTTTGTTATTTTTAGTGTAATCTGGCCTCACCTGTGGCCCGCGTTTAACCCTTACTTCAACCCAGGGACAACGCAGGCCCCTGCTGGGGCCTTAATTTTAACAGGAGTCTGCCGGTACCCACATAGGCAAACTGAATTGAAACATGACATTGCCTGCTTCCTGTAATGCTTTACTTGCCGAAACAACAGCTGCGCACAAACCACCACGCCTTTCGGTAACAATAATGCACAACGCAAACTTTGTGTAGTTTTTCTCCCAAGTTAATGTCACCCTGCGGTTCCTTACATAGGGCTTTATTTCTTGTCTAATGAATGCATATGTCACTGCAGGTAAAATAGTATTTCTACAGTGCCTCTACGGTCCAATGTTGCACCCGAGTTTCCCCTCTTGGCAGCGCATTTACTTGTGGAAATGTACCTCGCTTCTTCCCTTGCGCGTGAACTCCTCTCCACCATGGGGTTGCCTGTGTTATATCTTTGTTATTTTTAGCGTTACCAGCCCTCACCTGTGGCCCGTGTTTAACCCTTACTTCAACCCAGGGACTTAACGCAGGCCCATGCAGGGGGCTTAATTTCAGCAGAAGTCTTCCGGTACCCACATAGGCAAACTGAATTAAAACATGACATCACCTGCTTCCTGCAATGCTTTACTTGCTTACACCTCTACCCCCTACACCTCCACTCCCCTTTCCCTTACCTTCACCTCCACTCCTCCCTCTCCACCTCCGCTCCCACCACCACCTCCACTCACCCCTCCCTCCCTAAACCTCCACTCTCTCCTCCCCCCACTGCCCCCTTCCTTGCATAAACAACAAAACTAGAACACATTTTTGGTGTTAATTCTGGTTTTTATTAGCATACTTCAGTTGTATATAATGTTTTCTAGGTTATATATAAAGTTTTAAATTATAACTTATAACTTTAAACATGCTGCACAACATTAACAATGCTCTACAACACATATTAAAAACTTCAAGTCAAAATTCAATAGAATTGAACATCGAAAATCTGGCCACGCCTACGTAAGATGAGGATGTTATCCTCTTAAACAAGCATTGGCATAGCCAATAGGTCTCGCTTTTGGGACCTTATAAGTATTTAGTTATGCAGAAGAATATCCTTGGTGCAACAACATCAACTGTTGCATGGCTAAACACTTATAAGATACAAGGTTTAGCCATACAACAGCTGATGTTGTTGCACCAAGGATATTGTGCTGCAAAACTAAATACTTCTAAGGTCCCAAAAGCAAGACCTATTGGCTATGCCAATGCTTGTTTCATTTGCCAATAACTTTGGTGTCCTTTGACGAATCCTCACAAAATTTTCAAAACTAGTTTACCACTCACTTCAGCTTCTGGCTTGAAAATTTCTGGGTGATCCATCAAGCGGGGGCTGTAACAAAGAGGGTCCCTGTGAGAAGTTGGCCTGGCATATGCTGGTCACTAGTTATAGTGGCCACCTTGCACCAGTCCAATTCGACTCTTATGGTAGATAGGTTTAAGACAACCTTTTAAAGAAAGCTATCCTAGTGGTAGCTGTGGAGAGCAGCCTTCAGGCTAAGTCTCTGAGGGATGTAAAGCAGCTTGTTTTACCTTATAATCTCTTAAATTACCAAATGAAAAGGACACCACACAGGTATATATATCAAATATATATGTATTTATTCTTAGATACACTCTACTAATCTCTTTATGAGATTAGAACCCAGATACACAATCAAATGTCAACACTTCTCAATAAATTACGCACAAATATGGCTGTAGCCCTAGGGGCGTACCAGACCATATACTAAGAAAATGGTTTAACAAACTCGACTTGCAAAATGAAAAGGCCTAGGGCCTTGGGAATCGCTGGGGCTTCACTTCTGCAGTGTTAGCAGGTAAGTAATCAGCCCAAGTCTCCTGTGGAGTGAAGATTGACGGTGACCAGCAAGGTCTGATGGACTTACCCAGCGAGGGTAAAGTGAGGGCAGGCCTGGAGCAACCAGGAGAGCCCTTGAAGTCGATGAGAAAGTCTTCGCTGAGTCACTAGCCAACGGGCAAGCAACCGCGAAGACGCCTTTGGAGGAAAAAGTTCCACAGCAGCCCACGGTCACTCGGGACGGGGTAGGCCGCTGATTTTCGGTACCTGACCTGCTAGGGACTTGGACTACAGATGGTCCAAAGCACAAGTTCGTAGAACGTTGTTTAGGGTTTGCACTCGAAATCAGTGCACGGTTCCCTGGTATTGCTGTTCCTCGTCACTCTTGGGGTCCAGATGCCACAGCTTCGCTGGGGACTCAAAATGGCCGTCGAGAGGTCAGGAAATCCGCTTCAGGGGACGCAGGGACTTCGGACTCCGGCGGGAGCGGTGAAGTTTGCAACCGTTGATCAAAGTTACTGGTGCCTGCCAAGCAAGGGAGATTCTTCAGTCTTCCAGAGATAGTGGAACGTCGAAGGGCCAGGATTCTTCTTTGTAGAGCGTCGTCCAGGGTTAATCTGAATTGCATTGGCAATGCTTGGTATCTTATAGTGAAGATAGGGGAGGGACTAGCTCTATGGCCACTCCTCTAGGAGGGTCAGGGTAGTGGGTGGTTACACCCACTTCCCTTTGTCCAGTTGCGCGCCAGAGCAGGGGCAAGTAGCCCCTGAACCGGTTTGAGCTGGCATATGCACAGAGGAGCCTACTGCTCCCCCAGTGCAGGACTTCAAAGGCACTCTAAGAGTGCACCCACCCAGCTCCAATACACTAAATCCTGTCTGGGAGGTGGTGACACCTCCCTGTGACAGGAAACCCTTTGTTGGGCTTCCTCCACTGCGAGTTTCGGTCAGCAGCAGGAGGGCAGCCCAGTGTCTGTGCTGGTGGCATCCATTTTGTGATGCCAGGGCACTAGAAGATTTCTACCGTTTAGTACAGTGGGTACATGTCGTCCCCTCTAGAAGGGTGGGTTCATGTGGGGGTATGATTCCAAGTTGTTTGACACCAAACACGACATGTTTTGATGCAGTCATTCCAAAGTTAGCATTTACCGCGAGGTTATAATGCACTTAAGAGTATATGGTTTAACTGCATCCACAAACAGCAGCAGAGAATAGACTCTGCCAGCTGCAGAGGGGTCCTGCTCATGCAGAAGCACCCCCTCACATAGTAAACCAAGCACCCTGCCCTCAGGATTGTTAGGGCCTGCTAGAGGGGTGACTGATAGGTTTATATGTGTGTGTATGGTGAGATATAGGAACCTATACCTCAGTGAGGAGTGCTAACACTACCTCACACAGGCTGCAGTAGCAGGCCTGTGGTGTCAGATTGTGAATGCTTCCCAGGGGTGGCATAATACATGCTGCAGCCCCTGGTAGGCCTGTGAAATACCAATGCCCTAGGTACCTAAGGTACCATATACTAGGGGCTCATAAGGTACCACAGTATCCAATCACTAGTGCATCTAATATGCACACCAATCATTTAAGGGAGTAAGCAGATAGGCTGGGGTCCTGGATAGCAGGGTCCCAGCCAAACTAGTCAAAAACCATACAAACACCAGGAAAAAAGTGGGGGCAACCATATAGTCAGATTCCACCTTCCTACATAACCCCTCGCCCCCCCAAACGAAAGGAGATAAGGCTAACCTTGCCCAGTTACGCCTTTATTTCCTGAGTGGCCATATAAGGAAGAACCTGCACTAGCATGGTTGCTCCCTGTCTCATGGTCCACTTGGGAAATCCTACCCCAAGGTGTTTTGGAGTTTCTCCAAAGTCTAGGGAAATTACCTGTATTGTTTTCTGGTACAGAAGTAGGCTGGTGGGGTGTCTGAGTCTGGAAGTGAGGCCCTATTTGGGGTGGTCTCAACCTCCTCAGGACACTGGTCACCATGGAAGCCTTTCTGTCCATGACTGTGTCATTTCTGTCCCCAAGGGTCAACCTCTGGCTGCCTACAGCTGGGGGTTGGGTCCCTCTGGTTGGAATAGTGGAGGGCATTGGAATGTTTGGGGCAACTATGCCCCAGGTTTCCCTGTGCCCAACAAAGTCCATCTGGGGGACCTGTACCTAGGGGTAAGGGGGATCCCTCAGTGTGTAGAGGAATATTCACCTGGCTAGACCTACTCTGCTGGGTGTTCCTAATCTGCTGATGAGGGGGTTCCTCTCGACAGGGGCCCACTAGGGGTCCACTGACCTCCCTGACCTCGGCAGCCCTGGGCTGACTGAGGCAGGGTAGAGAGGGGCAGGATACCTACTCCAGACTGGGTGCCACCTTGGAAGGATCCCCTGCCATCAGAGTTGTGGCCAGGACAGGCCTGACCACTTCTGGGGCAGTTACTTCACAAGGGGCAGGGGCAGTTCCCTTAGAAAGCTGACCCTTAGCTTTAGTCTGGTTGGGGGGAGGATTGTTCCTCACCCCCTATGCTCTCTGTTTGTGTGGAGTGATCCATAGTTTCAGGCTTCACTCCCCTTAATTTCTCCTGGGGTGGAGGTGAGGGTCTCATCCACTCTCTCAGGGATGCCTAACATTCTTAAATGGGCATTGTGGTCTACCTCAGCCCAGGCTGAGATTTCCAGATCATTCCCCAGTAGACAATCCACAGGCAAGGTTGGGGACACTGCCACTCTCTTTGGGCCAGTGACCCCTCCCCAGCTGAGATTTACCACTGCCATGGGATGGTCTGTCCTAATTCCATCAATATTGTTCACCTGGTAGCTAAACTCAGGTAAAAGCTGTTCATGGGGCACTAGTCTCTTTGTCACCATGGTGACACTAGCCCCTGTGTCCCTGTAGGCCACAGCCTTCTGACCATTGATCATGGGCTCTTGTCTGTACCTGCCCAAGATATTGGGACTCATGGTAAAGTTGGCAAACCCCATGCCACCATCACAGACTAGAGTTGCTTGTGTAGGGGACCTGGTTAGGCCAGAGTCCACCTGAGTTCCCCAAGAAAGCCCAACTAAGTTTTTGGGTGCACTCCCACCACCTGGGGGATTACTACTGGTAGTAACAGGAGGTGTTGGAGCTGCAGTGAGAGGAACATTTTCTTTATTGCCATTCTTTGGACAGCTGGAGTCAGTTTTCCAGTGTCCAGGTTGCTTGCACACATGGCAATATGGTTTCTTATTGGAAGAGGAAGGATTTTGGGACCCACCCCCAGAACTGGGTTTTTGGGGCCCTTCAGAGGACTTTTCTGTTTTATTATCCCCACCTTTCTCTTGGGCTTAGTGGAATCTTTCTTCTGGTCACCACCTTGGTTCTTGGGCCTAACCTTGGTTCTGACCCATTTGTCTGCCTTCTTTCCCAATTCTTGGGGAGAGGTCAGATCAGAGTCCACCAGGTACTGGTGTAAGAGTTGGCTTTGACAATTATTAAGGATCTGCTCTCTCATAATCAAATTATACAATCCTTTAAAGTCAGTGACTCTACTGCCAACTATCCAACCCTCCAGAGCCTTGGTAGCACAATCTACAAAGTCCACCCAATCCTGAGTCTGTGCTTTCTGGGTGTCTCTGAACTTCAACCTGTACTGTTCAGTGGTTAAGCCAAACCCATCTATTAATGCACTCTTCAGGGATTCATAGTCATTAGCATCCTCTTCTCTAACAGTGAGGAGCTTGTCTCTACCTTTATCTGAAAAGGAGAGCCACAAGATTGCTGCCCACTGTGTCTGGGGGACCTGTTGAACTTTACAGGTCCTCTCCATAGCAGTCATCCATTTGTGGATATCATCCCCACTCTGGTAGGGAGGAACAACCTTGGACAGGTTCCTATGGTCTAGAATATAATCTCTGCCTCTAGGGACACTGTTGCTGCCACCAGGGGTATCTAACCCCTCCTTCTTAGAAGCTCTTTGGAGCTCGAAGGCTTCCCTGTCTAAGGCCAATTGCTTGGTTCTGAGGGCAAGCCTAGCTTCCTCATACTGGAGCATCTTGAACCTTCTGTCAGAGGAGGACTCCCTGGGATAGGTGGAGTTCCTCTGTTGAACAGATTCTCTTCTAGAGTGGTATGAATGGTCAGAGTCCCTTGAGGGGGACCTAGGCCTTTCTCCCACTTTGTCAGCTCTCTTAAGGAGAATTCCTCTGTTCCTTTCAGACCCTTCTGGGTCTGGCCCTTCAATCACAGACTCCAGGTCATCTTGATTTTCATCATCAGACCCAGAGCCTATGGCTGACCCACTCCCTGATGCAGGCCCACTTGCTCCTAGAGCTTGTTTCAGGTCATCTGCTACTAACAGATCTATCAGGTGCTGTGATGAGGGACTCCTGCCCACCCTCAGTTGTCTTTCAAAGCATAAGGCCGTCAGTTCAGTGTAGGCTATATCTTTGTACTGAGATGGGGTGGACCCACTGGCTCCACCTTGGTGAGACATACTAGTGTTGTGCAGTGTTGTACTACCTACACTAGTTGAGGCCTACTGGACCTAGCTTGAGCTGTAGCAAGGGTGTGCTTATCCCTTCACAAACAGCTCTAAGTTCAGTGGAACTTATTGATACTAGCTTGACTTTATATGTACCTTGAGTACCTTTAGTGGTTTTCAGTTAGTAATTCAAATAGAGATTTTCTGGTAAAACAATGGCAAGCTGGAATCCCACACGCTGCCCACCAATGTGAGAAGTTGGCCTGGCAAATGCTGGTCACTAGTTATAGTGGCCACCTTGCACCAGTCCAATTCGACTCTTATGGTAGATAGGTTTAAGACAACCTTTTAAAGAAAGCTATCCTAGTGGTAGCTGTGGAGAGCAGCCTTCAGGCTAAGTCTCTGAGGAATGTAAAGCAGCTTGTTTTACCTTATAATCTCTTGAATTACCAAATGAAAAGGACACCACACAGGTATATATATCAAATATATATGTATTTATTCTTAGATACACTCTACTAATCTCTTTATGAGATTAGAACCCAGATACACATTCAAATGTCAACACTTCTCAATAAATTAAGCACAAATATGGCTGTAGCCCTAGGGGCGTACCAGACCATATACTAAGAAAATGGTTTAACAAACTCGACTTGCAAAATGAACAGGCCTAGGGCCTTGGGAATCGCTGGGGCTTCACTTCTGCAGTGTTAGCAGGTAAGTAATCAGCCCACGGGAGACGCGTGCAGTGTCTAAACACAGCCGCGGGTTTCCTATTGGTTTCAATGGCACAAGTCGCGGTTTGTAATTTAAAGATTTAGGGCACTTCGAAGAAGTCAACAAGCAAGCCACTTACAGGGTAAGTATTTCGAGGGCCAACACACACTTGGGCACCGGAGCGCACGAGTTACCTCACCCACGGAAGCCGGGTGCATAGGTGTCTTTTGGTGTCGGGCCGCGATGCTGTTTTCAATGGAGATCACTGAAGACTTGCTGCTTGTGACGACTGGAGAGGTGTCCGCTGGAATCCGAAGATGGATTGGAGTTGAAGAGGACCTGAAAATTGAGGGGACAGTGTTCAAAGTCACTTGCCAGTGACCGGTGGCCAGCAGGATGGATGACCACTGATGTCGCCTCGCTTCAGTTCGTCGATGGTGATTTGTCTCTTCGCTCACGAGGTCCAGGAGAGATCGACGATGACCAGCAGCTGGATTCGGAGGGTCCCACAACGTCTGCAGCTGATGACGGTGTCGGCAACCAGTTTGGAGCCAACAAGCCTTGGCAACTGCAAGTCTCGTGTGGAGTGAAGATTGACGGTGATGCAGACCAGCAAGGTCTGATGGACTTACCCAGCGAGGGTAAGTGAGGGCAGGCCCGGAGCAACCAGGAGAGCCCTTGAAGTCGATGAGAAAGTCTTCGGGTGAGTCACTAGCCAACGGGCAAGCAACGGCGAAGACGCCTTTGCAGGAACAAGTTCCACAGGAGCCCACGGTCACTCGGGACAGGGTAGGCTGCTGATTTTCGGTACCAGACCTGCTAGGGACTTGGACTACAGATGGCCCAAAGCACAAGTTCATAGAACGTTGTTTAGGGTTTGCACTCGAAATCAGTGCACGGTTCCCTAGTATTGCTGTTCCTCGTCACTCGTGGGGTCCAGATGCCACAGCTTCGCTGGGGACTCAAAATGGCCGTCGAGAGGTCAGGAAATCCGCTTCAGGGGACGCAGGGACTTCGGACTCCGGCGGGAGCGGTGAAGTTTGCAACAGTTGATCAAAGTTACTGGTGCCTGCCAAGCAGGGGAGTCACTCCTTGACTCCAAGGGAGATTCTTCAGTCTTCCAGAGATAGTGGAATGTCGAAGGGCCAGGATTCTTCTTTGTAGAGCGTTGTCCAGGCTTAATCTGAATTGCATTGGCAATGCTTGGTATCTTATAGTGAAGATAGGGGAGGGACTAGCTCTATGACCACTCCTCTAGGAGGGTCAGGATAGTGGGTGGTTACACCCACTTCCCTTTGTCCAGTTTTGCGCCAGAGCAGGGGCAGGTAGCCCCTGAACCGGTTTGAGCTGGCATATGCACAGAGGAGCCTACTGCTCCCCCAGTGCAGGACTTCAAAGGCACTCTAAGAGTGCACCCACGCAGCTCCAATACACTAAATCCTGTCTGGGAGGTGGTGACACCTCCCTGTGACAGGATACCCTTTGTTGGGTTTCCTCCACTGTGAGTTTCGGTCAGCAGCAGGAGGGCAACCCAGTGTCTGTGCTGGTGGCATCCATTTTGTGATGCCAGGGCTCTAGAAGATTTCTACCGTTTAGTACAGTGGGTACATGTCGTCCCCTCTAGAAGGGTGGGATCATACTCCCACACCAGTTACTGGTGTGGGGGTATGATTCCAAGTTGTTTGACACCAAACACGACATGTTTTGATGCAGTCATTCCAAAGTTAGCATTTACCGCGAGGTTATAATGCACTTAAGAGTATATGGTTTAACCGCATCCATAAACAGCAGCAGAGAATAGACTCTGCCAGCTGCAGAGGGGTCCTGCTCATGCAGAAGCACCCCCTCACATAGTAAACCAAGCACCCTGCCCTCAGGATTGTTAGGGCCTGCAAGAGGGGTGACTGATAGGTTTATATGTGTGTGTATGGTGAGATATAGGAACCTATACCTCAGTGAGGAGTGCTAACACTACCTCACACAGGCTGCAGTAGCAGACCTGTGGTGTCAGATTGTGAATGCTTCCCAGGGGTGGCATAATACATGCTGCAGCCCCTGGTAGGCCAGTTTAGTACCAATGCCCTAGGTACCTAAGGTACCATATACTAGGGGCTCATAAGGTACCACAGTATCCAATCACTAGTGCATCTAATATGCACACCAATCATTTAAGGGAGTAAGCAGATAGGCTGGGGTCCTGGATAGCAGGGTCCCAGCCAGACTAGTCAAAAATCATTCAAACACCAAGAAAAAAGTGGGGGCAA
Organism: Triturus cristatus; assembly: GCF_964204655.1. Taxonomy (NCBI): domain Eukaryota; kingdom Metazoa; phylum Chordata; class Amphibia; order Caudata; family Salamandridae; genus Triturus; species Triturus cristatus. The sequence goes on along the minus strand of NC_140586.1, from coordinate 77,239,590 downwards.
CCATATAGTCAGATTCCACCTTCCTACAGTCCCGAAATGCGTTTTCCCCATATTAAGTTTTCATCGGAAACTTTCGATACTGCTACAGTCGGAACTTCACCAAATTTAGCAGAAAGGTAGCTGTTGGTTCAGAGAGCACCTTTTTTGTTAAGTGGTGTAAATCCGTTCAGTAGTTGCAGAGTTATTTAAAGGTTTTTCAGATATTCAACTGGGGACACAGATGATCCGCGAACTTACCTGAGATCTTGTACTGAGATCGATTGGCTGCCAATACTTCAAACCAGGAAGAGTTGGCAGCCATCTTGTGACTCCGTTGAACCGTGTCACTGGAAAAAACGTCAAATAAAAAGGGGGGGGGGCGTTCCCACAGGGACATTGCAGGGCCTAAAAAGTATGTGACGGTGGTAAACTCCACTCCGCTGGCGGAGTTCACGGAATTTTTGTCACTCTGCACTCGACTTGGGGGCGGAGTTTGGCAAAAACTCTGCCTACGACACGTAGTGGAGTTTATCGACAGTCTTACTATCCAAAATGGACCATTTCTGCCCCACTAGGATTAAAACCTTTTCCTGTAGGTTGCACAAGTGCAAGACTGTAGTGAGGTTATGGATTCACTGCGTACATTGCTAAGTTAGCATAAGCTTGGCTGTTAAGTTGCCGCTTTTTTCCCACTTTTCTACATACATTTGTTTTGCACAAATCCTCTGCTTGTGCTCGCCCACATGTGAACAGTCTACCTTTCACTTCTCTAGCTGTACTCTGAGGCTCTGTCTGCACAGCGTGTTCAAGGTCGAAATACAATGTGCTCCGTTAATCTGCTGTTGGTCTATCCCACGCATGTTAGACATAATACTGCCACAGGTGCACTACTGAAAATTGGGTGCTTTTAATATTGTGTGTAGGCATGTTAAGACACTTGGAGAAAATCATTCCAACGAAGAATAGCTGTGCTTGTCCGGAGATGTAAATCTTTGCATTTAAACCTGGAGGTATGGTGTCCCCCTGACAAAGCTCAGAGGTCTCCTATAGTTATAATAAACTAGTTTCTAGCACGGGGAGGGTGGCAAGGCTCATTAGGCCTTTTTCCCACTAGCTTTATAAAATGATATCCCCGTTCATCTTTTATGGAATTGTAACAATGCTCACTATATTGAGTTTCTGCATATTGCTGCTAGTATTGGCTTGTGTTCTGCATTATAGAGCACGTTAGTTAAAATAAACAGTTTAAACTATACTGTGTCTCTGACTACTTATGTTGTGGACAAGTATGAGTGAGTTAGCGAAAGAGTGTTCTTGCTCCCGCGATCACTGAGAGTCTGAGTTACATGTTTTAGGGTCTAATCATTGGTAGCTTCGCTGTAGTATGGAGAACGAATGAGAGACTATAGCTGGATTGGGGTTCCGGGCACTAAGGTGGGTGTTTGGTACACCACTGTATACCGAGGTCCTGGGTTCTTGCACGCAGTTCTGTATATGTGCAGAATCCCTGCAACTAGACCTCTGCAGCCGCTGCACTAGCCCACCGATCAGCCTTAGCAGCTTAAAGTGCGTCTATATATTTACTTGCCTTTGAAAAGGCCTTTAGGGTATCAGCTAGAAGCTGTTTCCTCCTTCTCAGGAACGACAGCGGGACAGGCCCTGGAGGTTGCCGGTGCGAGAGATTCCGGAGCACTAGCAGCAGCAGGAGCACGGTTCCACCGAGCTGCACCGATACCCAGGTTGAATAATCTATCCGAGTGAGAGGAGTTACTTCGAGTCGTGGCGGATTGTTCAACGTGCTGCTATACGTAGCCGCCTCCTGCTGCTGCTAGAGATCCGGCGGCTCAGATATACGGTGAGGGTCGCTTCAGAATATATCAAGATATATGTACCAAATTGTACTTTTAGTCTAAAAAGAAGCATTTAGGCATTACTTTGGGTACCAGCTCTGCGACATCCAGGGCTGCCCTACAGCTCCTGCGGAAGGCAGATAAATGGGCGGTCCCATCTTCTAAGAGTGCGAGGGAGGCGTTAGAAAAAACGACTGCTGTCTGGGCAGGGTTGAAACTTGTTCCCCCGATGAATCCTCTTTTCAGAGGCACTTGCTCCCGGGTGCCCTGGCATCTTATGGCTGTTTTTGATGTAAACAAGAATTAATATTTAAAACCAAGCCACCACCAAACCCCAGCCACCACTTCCAAGGGCGTGTCTAGGAGTGGTTGAGTAGAGCAACTCAGCCCACTCGCGGAATTCCTCAGAATTTTTATACAACTCCATGGAATTCCGCTTAGTACAACTGTGCAAGCTCCGCCCACCCCTACTAAAAAGCTTTTAAAAAACAAATATTTCAGCGGGAGTCGTGCATGATCTGTGGATCTCACTGAAATTTTTTTTAATCCGTCCCTGGGTGGACCCGGTCTCGGGGCATTAATGAAATAAAGGAGGGGGCTTACAAGTCCCGTCTCCTGGGCTTATTATGCTCCGGGGACCACCACCTTCCCTGGGCTTATTATTAATAAAAATGCTTTGGTTGCCTGTTTCGCAACTCCCATGCCGAGGGGGCCGCCACCGCCCAGAGGAAAATGAGCAGGCCCACCACTTCCACCGCCGAAGCCTCGGGGACTGCCACCTCTGGGGCTAAATTGAAATAAGTACCGGGGGCCTGTAGGGTAACTCTTTATATTTAAAGACGGGGCGCCGCATGGATTTTGGGAATTGGCAAGCTGGGCAGGGCCCCAGGAGGCAGCTTGGGCGTGAAGGGCCTTTGGGCCGTTTGATCATAAAACAGGACAACACCCAGACATGGGTACCTTGCTCACTGCGCCACTGGATTCAAGCTAGCCTGGCTGATTTGCATATGGCTGGGGTGGCTTGATGAGCAAAAGAACGATGGATTAAACCCAGATCTTTGTGACTGGGGGTGAATGTTTGCATTGTTCAGCATTCCGTCAATCATTTGTTCCCTTTGCTTTTGTAGCCCTCGTGGTGAGGGTATACCCAGACATGGTTCCTGTGCTCACTACACCACTGGATTCAAGCTAGCCTGGCTGATGAGGAGTGATGCCCTGAAACCGGTCCCAGGATGCTTGTTTCTGGTGCAGGGAGGACCTGGCTTGGCAGTTTGGGCTAAACTGTACTCATGAGGAATAGGGTCAAGACTGATTTGCATATGGCTGGGTCCAAACTGGGGGGGCATGGTGAGCAAAACAAATATGGATTAAACCCAGATCGTTGTAACAGGTCACCACGCTCGCTCCGGGCTTCTTCAGGAGGCTGGACCCACTGATACCGACAAGCGCCGCTCAGGCTCCAATGGTGCTGCAGGTTTTTCATGGGTCTACGACGGGGCCAACAGCCCCTGTCCCTGGGCCCGTGAGACCCGTCGTCCCACTGTTGCAGATAGAGATATGCTGGGGGTGGGAGAGGGAGCCTGTCCTCCAGGCCCCGCCACTCACGCTGGACCCGGCGCCCCGTCCAGTGGGCGCTCAGTTGTTCGCGGTGTCAACCTGCCATCATCTTGGGCACCTGTCCAATGAGTGCAGCTTTTGCGAGCAGGGTGGTGTCTCTTTGGGTGCCGCCGTGCGCCACAGGCAATCACTACACACTGGGCAGCTACTGCTAACAGGCTCCGGCCATCCCATTGGGCTGTTAGCACGAGACTGCACAGGGATGTGGTGCGGCCGGCGGGAGCTCTACCATGCATTGACCACCATCTTGGCCCGTCAGGCCACATCCCTCCCATTGACATTCCACCCCTGCTCCCAGTCATACATAAAGTAAGAGTGATCTCCCTAATGCACTCGCTTGGGTTTTGACATGTGGTCGTCTACAAAAATGGTAGCTTTATGACCTTGGCAGATATAAAGGGCAATTCCTGCTGCTCCCCTCTTGACATTTTCTTCTCTAACATTTGTATTGCCTGTGAATCAGCACTATAGACCTTTCTTTTGGAGCTGGTTATTTTCAAAACTCTTGATAAATCCGTAGCAAGGTTGTCTACAAAGCAGGTTCTTTCTCCTCTAAATAGTTCAATATTAGATGAGGCCTTTGAGACTGATATGGGGAGACATTGTCCGGCGAAACATGGAGGTTGTGCTGCACACAAAATGGCCTGCTCTCTTCGAGCACAGGCTTTGTATTATCCCCTTTAAATTCTTGCATAGAGTCTATTACACCCCTTGAAACATTAGAAATTTGGTCTTCAGCCAAACTTAAACTGTTCCAGATGTATACCAGAGGCAGATGCCCTACTCCTCCCCTAGTTATGCAGCCCTATTTAATTTTTTTGGGACGTAGTCATCTCCACCCTGACTGACTTGGTCGGCTGTGCAATTCTTATAGATCCCAAGATTGCTGACTTTGGATGGGTAGGGGATCCCTATGCCACAGAAAAAACTTTATGGCTCTCTCCCTGCTGTTGGCTAAAGATTGGTAGAATCTCATGTTTTGTAATCCCCAGCGTGAGCTTTATGCTGACCTTCTACCCCCTATATCTAGACTCAGAGATATGGTCACTGCTGAAGTCTTATTTACTTAATGCACATTTGTGAAATAACCAACTGTCTTGATTTTGAATTGGTGTGCGTCACTATGCGTCACCTCCCCTACAAGGTTTCCTGCAGCTACTGTCTTATACACTCTTCTCCATCGTAGTTGCATAGGCTGTACTTGGCTCTCTAGTTTATGGGCCATATTGTGGATGGATGGGATTGTCTGTTGGCATACTTACCTCTTACAAATGTTTATCGGGTGACTCATAGTTCACATATCGTCATCTAAAGGAATTGAGTGAATTCAGTTTGACCTATAAGGCAATTTTTCTGTGCACTCCAATTGCTTCTTGTTTATCTCTGTTAATAAAATCTATCAATAAATTAAAAACAAACTTTATGGGCGGAGAAATAAATCCTTTATGGAACTCTCTGTTCTTTTCCCTTCCTCTGCAGTGCCGCTGCAGACAGTTTGGTGTAGTGGCTCCTTGAAATACGTTCCCTTATTTGTGCCTTTGTCTCACATCCCCTATCAATGCACACCCAACTCCATTCCCTCTTCCTGCTAATTCTGAAGTTCAAGGACTGTTACTGAAAAGTCCAGTGCAAAATACATCAACATCTCAAACAGCAGACAAGGAAAAACAGAGAGGGGCTTCTGAAATTCACATTTTTTTGCCAGGCACTGATCAATGCTGGGTAGAAACACAGGCAATCGAGCCAAATAATCTCATTGACTGGGCGGAGCTGATCGCTTTGCTGTGAGTAGTCGAGTCTCCGAGCTCCCTGTCCTTCCCAGAGCTTTCTGACCCCCTATTTTGGTCTGGGCCCCTTCTTAGCAACCAGGTTTGACCTGACGGATGCAGTGAAGCTGGTATCCTGATCTCGAATGCCGGTGACCCGTGCTACTGCCTCAACCATGCCTGTTTGGGAGCCGCGGTTGGTCCATGTGATAAGCTCCAAAATGGTGGACATTCTCCAAATCTTCTCCTGAGGTGACCACTAAACGCGGGACTTCGCCAGACATGTTCCTCTACGGAAACTATGGGGCCCTCCCCCCACCCGCTAAACATTGTCAATGTGTCCGATTCAATGCAGCTTTCTGTAGGGGATTGGAATATGGCCCCTGAGCTGTGATGCCACATTTGCTACCAGGGACGTCACCGAGATTGATGCGCCCCTTCCTGCTGCTGCTTTGCAGCTGCCCTGGTTAGTAGGGCTGTAGACTAGTGTTAGTGTGGGATTAGGGCTCCCCCTCATGTTTCCCACTGGCTCGAACTGTGGACTTTGATGTTGTGGGGAGCACCAGTTCCCAGGTACCTGGTTTCTCCACAGGAGAAGAATTGACGCTAACTTTCAATGCACTCCTATCAGTAATATCTGCCTAGAGTCCGGACAGATGTCACCAACAAAAGGAAAAGGGGATTGGGATGAAGAAAAGACAACTTCTGGTCTGCTTAGATGCTCTTGCAACTGGGCTCTCACGGCTACTCTTACTGTTTCTTCTGTGAGCCCTCATAATGATGTGTGTACATATATATATCTATATCTCCAAGTCTTACTTTGGAATAGAAGTAAGCAGGACAACAGCTCTGGGTGAAACAGGTGGGTTTATTGAGCGTGTGCTGCAGAGTCCATGAAACGCTAGGGCAGACGCGTTTCAGCCAATGTGGCTTTCCTCAGTGCCGGTCTCATAGGCTAAGCAAATCACCTGGGGTAGATTTAAAATGGTGCAGTCTCTTTCTTTAAGGGTGTGTGCCATCACGTGCTGCATCAACAGGCAAACTGCATGCTGGTCATTGCAGTCCATCGTGGAACCCATTAAGTAATAGGTGAAATCCAAAACACACAGTGGTGCCCCTTTTAGTGATGAACCGCACTCCGCCGCAGTCCCCTTAGGTGTAATAGAAGGCTCAACCACTTTCTGTCGCCTTCTCAGGCAGTACAATACCGCCTCCTCTCTCCCCGTTAGGGGGGTCGACGCGTTACATTTGTATGTAAGAGCCAAGTTGGCTGACATGCGCGTAGCTCCTGACCGAGAGGGCGGTCCCACTGCCGGTGTCAGCATACCTGCCAAAACATCCAACCAAGTCTTACTTTGGAAAGGAAAGAAAGCAGGACAACAGCTCCGGGTGAAACAGGTGGGTTTATTGTGCAAAATTCAGCGCGTGTGCTGCAGAGTCCATGAAACGCTAGAGCAGACGTGTTTCAGCCAATGTGGCTTTCCTCAGTGCCGGTCTAACAGGCTAAGCAAATCACCTGGGGTAGATTTAAAATGGTGCAGTCTCCTCCTCCTTAAAAAAAAGTAGGAACATGAACCTGGTTTCATCAGGAGGCGCAACTTGACAGGTATACAATACATATACAGGATACCTGAGGGAGACCATGCTCGAATAATCTTCTGAGAGCGGACTGGACCAAGGAACAGCTGCAGAGAAGGGAGATGCGACTCCTGCTCTCAGCCAATGATGAGAAACTTCACTGTTCTTCACAAGAACTGTCTTCAAACGGTGACAAACGCAGAGACACTAGTTTCTTCAGGATTCAAATTGAAGTGCACAGAGAGGAGCTCTCACAGCCAAGAACACAGGGGAAATCTTGCGAGAGTTCTTCACAGGATATAGGTCTTTTAACCTAAAATGGCGGCCATCTTACAGTACACACCAACTCCTTATTTCCACACAGTTCTTTGATGATTAATCACTGGACATCTGGTACACAATTTGATTCTTGCCCCATAACCAATTAAAGAGACACTAGGCTGATTCCTGACGCTACCACCTCTCATTGTCTGATTTTTCAGCTTTGGTTTAAAGGATGATGTGTGGGATAAACCATCTGGAATCGCAGTGCGTGAACATTGTCAGCAGGTTTCCAAGATCTTTCTTCAGGCCCATATCCCTTCCAGTCCATGAGATAATGAAGTTTCCCTTCGATCCTTTTACAGTCTAGTATATTTTAACTTCACACTCAACATATCTATGTATCAAAACGTGTTCAGGAGGTTTCGAAATCCTAGTGTTGGGTGCATTTTTCTTAAGAAGGGACACTTGAAATACTAGATGAATTCCTGTAGTGTGAGGTAATTTCAATTTTACTGTGACTGGACCTAGTATTTTTTCCACTAATTAGGGTCTTACAAAACGTGGCCGGAATTTCAAATTCCCTTTTAAATGCAGATGGCGAGATGATAACCATAACTGATCTCCTACTTGGTTTTGTGGTGCTTGTTTTCTGTGTTGATCTGCGTGTTTCTTATAATTTTCTTTAGCTTTTGTCAAATTTCTTTTTGCCTCCTTATGACAGAGTTTCAAATCTTTCATCAGATTTCAATTATTATGTGCAAATTCAGCCATCCGAAATAGTTTTGACTACTCACCCTCGTGATTCATAAGGAACAATCTGAGCTATTGTTCCAAATCCTGATTTTTTCTTTCAGTTTGACCATCTGTTTCTGGATGGTAACTGGCCAAATGCCTGATTTCCACCCCCAAATCTTGCATAAAAACCTTTCAAAAGTGTGATATGAATTGGGACCACTTATCTGCACAACTTTAGGAACTATGTGAGATTTAACTACTTGTTCACTGAATTGTTTGGCTAATTTTTTATCTGAGGGAACCCATTTTAAAGTAACAAAGTGACTCATCTTAACAAAAGCATCTACAAACACTAATATGGTGTTATAGCTTTGACTGAATGGTACTTCAACTATTAGGTCCATGGTAACTGTATGCCAACGGTGGGGGGAGATTGGTAATGGTTAGAGAAACCCCTCAGGAGCTTGTCTAATTGGTTCCCCCTAGAACAGATCTTACAAGTTGTTACATATTGTTTGACATCGGAGTTCATATCTGGCCACCAAAAATATATTTAAACCAAATCAGTAGTTTTAAGGACCCCTTATAACCTGCCAGGAGCTGAGCGTGACATTTAGGTAAGGCCTTTAATTGAATTTTCTGAGTAGGTAAAAACGACACTCCTTGGTAATAAGGCAACTGATTGTGCACCTCTCCTCTCAATTCTTGTTGAGAGAAAATCAACATCTGTTCTGTAGTTATGCTCTTCTTGACCTCCTTGTCAAAAATTACCAATGGAATGGTACATATAATTTTTGACTCCAGAATAGTAGGTTGCTCTTGTACTTGATGTTCTTCTGCCTCAGTCAATATTCTGGACAGATCATCTGCTTTTTTATATTTTATTTCCTGGGCAGTAAGTAATAACAAAGGAAAAATCAGCAAAGTAAAGGGACCATCATAAAAATCGAGGAGTCAGTGTTCCTGCAGTCCTTAAAAACTGGAGGTTTTTGTGGTCTGTGAATACAGTCGCTACATGTTTTGCTCCCAACATGTAATGTCTCCACTCCTCGAAGTCATCCTTAACTGCCAATAGCTCTTTTTGTGCAATAGTATAATTTATCTCTGCTCAGCTTAACTTTCGGGATCTATGTGCGACTGAATGTAACTGCGCAGTAGTTCTGTGACGTTGTGATAGAGCTCCCCTGATAGTCTGGCCAGATGCATCAGCTTCCAGATAAAAGGGCTCAGCAGGGTAGGCATGAGCAAAATGGGAGCAGAGGTAACACCTTCCTCGAGGTTTTGAAAAGCTTTTTCAGCTTTTTCTGACCAATGGAATTTTGTCCCCTACTTGATCAGGCGAGTAGTGGGAACAATCTTTTGTGAGAATCCCTGAATAAACCTGTAGAAATTGGCAAAGCCAAGAAATCTCTGGACTCCCTGAACGTCTCTTGGTGACCGCCAATTAATTACAGATACCACCTTCATAGTATCCATGGTGACCTCTTCTGGAGACAATACAAATCCAAGGAATTCTACTGTTCTCACACTAAATGCAAATTTCTCCAGTTTTACATATAAATCATTCTTAATTAACTGGTCTAGCACTGTTCTCACATGTGTAATATGTTCTTTCGGATCTTTGGAGACTATCAAGATAGCATCCAAATAGATCACTGCTATCTTATTAAATAGGTCACCCATGATGTGGTTGATAAAATGCAGAAATGCAGCAGGAGCAATGCATGAGCCGAAAGGCATCACTTGGTATTCAAAGAGGCCATATTTAGTTCTGAATGCAGTTTTCTATTCACGTCCTTCTTTCTTAGGGATAAAAACCAATGGAGAAGATACCGGGTATTGAGAAAGTCTAACATATCCATTGGGCAGATATTTGTCTAAATATTCCTTTAAATATGTGTTTTTTGCTTCTGTCAAAGCATAGAGTTGACTGCATGGAAGAACGACTCATGATTCCAGATCAGTGGCATAGTCGTACGGACGTTGTGGAGGAAGTCTTTCTGCTTTGATTTCACTAAAAACTTCTTGGAAATCCTCATATTCTGGAAGTATATCCGTGGTGTTAATAATGCAAATGGATCCTCCGCCATAGGATAAAAGAGATGCCTGAAATGGACCTGGACTCAGTTCAAGCTTCCGGAAACAGTTTTCTAAGCAGTAACTAGATTTCATTTCCACAGTTCGGTTCTCCCACTCAATAGTCAGGTTGAGTTCAGAGAGCCAGGGTAAGTCCAATATCTGGAACTGCAGGGCATCAATTAGATTAAATTGGATGATCTCTTAATGTCCATCTGATCTAATTAACTCCATGGGCTCTGGATGGCTGGTAATAGGGCCTGAGGACAGTTTGGTTCCATCGACTGCCGGCACAGGTTCGCTCTTTTCCTTTCAAATAGCTCTAAATCCGATCTTCTGGGCACATTTTATTTCACAGAAGTTGCTCGTGGCTCCAGAGTCGATCATTATTGTGACCCCTGAAATTTCTTGATCTCTAAACCTGATGCTCATGCACAGAACTAAAGCAGGAGATACTGTCTGTAAAGTATTCATAATAAGGTGAAAGTCTGGAGTTGTCGTAGAATCCTGGACCGTCTACTCGTGGCTCTTGTCATTTTGCTTCAAGTAAGCTCTTGGTTTTTTAGGCTTTCCTTAACAATGTGTCCAGAACCTCCAGAATATAGGCACAGATTATATGGTCTTTTTTTTTATCTTTTCTTTCTTTTGTCAAGGTACCAAAAACTGTTTCTATTTGCATTGGTTCAACTTCAAAATATACTTCTGGACTCTTCACCACATCAAATTTTATCCTGTCAAATCTTGGAGTGTTGGGTTCAAACTCTTTTTCCTTCTCACCTTTGCGGTCGGTCCATCTAAAATCAATTTCTAGCACCAAATCTATTAAAGTTGGAAGTTCAGTGGGCTTAGGAATCTGGGCCAAATCATCTGTTAATTCGTTGTGCGTTCCTGTATAAAAAATGGCTGCCTTTTTTTCTTCTGGACAGTTTGTTTCAACTATTAAATTATTGAAATGAGCTAACTGTAGCCTGAGATATTTTCCTCCTGTCAAAAATTATTTAAAATTCCGTTTTTGAAACATTCAAAATCATACAGAAATGGATCATCCCTCACAACCAAGGGCATGGACCAGTTTGCTGCATCCCCACTCAAATAGGATAGCATAAAGGCTACCCTTGACTGAGCATCTGGAAACAATGTTGAACCGCACATGAAATGTAAATAAAATTGTGTACGAAAAATCTGGGCCTTCTGTGGGTCCCCACTGAATCTTTCTGGAGGGGCCAATGGAAAAAGAGGAGATACAGAGTGAACTACTTGTGTTACTATCCGTTGATGTTGCTCATTTGAGGAAGTGGATGGTTCTGTTTTGGAAACAGGAAGTGAACCCGGCAACCAACCCATTTACTTTAAGGGTTAACGTATTCGTTTCTTGATGTTAAGTTAGTTTGTTTTGTCTCAAGTCTTTATTTTCCTCCCTGACTGACACCAACTCTCTCTGAATTCATTCTAACATCTCACCCAGAGATAGATAGATATTTTTTAGCAATTTTATTTTACATTTTCAGAACAAAGAACAAGACACACAGTACATATCCAAATGAGGTAGTGTGAATTACATGAACGGAAAAGCACAAGCCGACCCCTGCCCAAGGCAGTTAGCACTTCTGAATTACATTCTCATTTAGGTTGTATATAGTAAAACATTGGAACCTGCAGAAAACCCCAATAGGGCACTGTCAGTCAGTTTGAAGGTCAGTTTCAGATGAGCCACGTCAGTGTCAGATGGGGACATAATATCGATATCAGATGCCCTTAGAGTCTTAGACATGGTCCTGTGAAGGCTTCCCGCCCAATGCAGACATCATACGTAAGTATTGAAAGGGCACCATATATTATCAAACTTGGCCACTCGATCTCATATAATAGCAGCTCATTTTTCCATGGCATAAAGTGACCCACCACATATTCAGAAAAGAGGGAAGAAGCTTTTTCCACCTCTGGGCCATAGACAATCTCGCTGCCAACAGTAAATGGGTGAACAGGTGGCCCTTTCGGGTGGTTAAAGGAAAGACTATCCGGACCAGGGTCTCACAAAAGGGGATCGAGTAGTAAAGCAAACACAAGGAGATGATGCACTCTGTTCATCATCTCCTTGTGTTTGCTTTGTTCGCCCTAAGTTGGCAGGGTAGGCCCAGACGTGGGTCCCTTGCTCATTTTGTCACTGGATTCCACCAACCCTGGCTGATGAGGGGTGTTACCCTGAAACTGGTCCCAGGATGCTTTTTTCCGGTCCAGGGAAGACTTGGCTTGGCAGTTCGGGCTGAACTGTTTCCAGGAGAAAAAGGGTCAAGACTGATTTGCATATGGCTGGGTCTGAACTAGGGTGGCAAAGTAAGTTAAATAATGATGATGGATTCAACCCAGATCTGTGACTGGGGGTGAGTTTATGAAAAGTTTCATTGCTCCTCCCATCAACTCCTTGTTTTTGCTTTATTTGCCATAAGTTGGCAGGGTATGTTCAGACTTTGGTCCCTTTCTTATTTTGACACTGGATTCAAGCTAACCTGGCCGATGAAGCGTGTTACCCAAAACCGGAACCTCGATGCTTGTTTCCGGTTCAGGGAAGACCTGGCTTGGCAGTTCAGGCTGGACTGTTGTAATGAGGAACTGGGTCAAGACTGCTTTGCGTATGGCTGGGTCTGAACTGGGATGGCGAAGTGAGCTAAAGTCCGAAGATGGATTCAACTCAGATCTGTGACTGGGAGTGAGTTTCTGAAAAGTTTCAGCGTGCCATCCATCATCTCCTTGTGTTTGTTGGGATCGAGTGGTAAGACATTTGTGATGGCCTATATTGTGGTTTGGATCTCTACCCAAAAAGAACATATCAGTGGGCATAACCACTATGTGTGCAAAATTGTGACTCGTTCACCACACCCCTTCCAACATAAATCGGAGCCCCCGAACATCTTTGCCAGTCTGACGTGCGTGAGGTACCAATGATTTAGTATCTTCTAAGCGTTTTCCTTATAACAAATGCAAAATGAGGATTTTGCAGCCCTCTGCCTTATGACACCACCCCATGTGTCATCTAAATCACAATATCAAGTTCCTTTACCCATTGAAGGACATATGCATTTTTTTTCAAAGGAATCAATTGTAAGATGTATTGGTGCAGCCAATATATGCCTTTATTGTGGTATTATTAAGATAAAAAGACTCAAAAGGTGTAGCCTCTCGCTGGAGGGCTAGTCACATCCGGGGGGCTTTCCTGCTCAACCTATAGGCGTCTCGCTTGTTCAGTGTGAATATATTCGCCAAGTCACCCCGTGAATGTAGCTCGCCATTGTCATGAAAATCACGTAGTGCAGAAAATCTATCTTGTAGCCAATTAAAGGAGGATGGATTAGCCTCACCCGGGGGGAAGTCTGGGTTGTGTGTTATTGGGTTTAACTGGAAGGGGTAGCATGGAAATGCCCTACGTTGTCGCACCTCACTTCAGTAAGCTAACAATGTAGCTGTCAAAGACAGTATTTGGGAAGCCTCAATTCTAGCAGAAAATATGAGCCATAATAGCCCTGTTAGAGGTGAGGGGAAGAAATCCTGCTCTCCTGGAGTCGGGGTTTACCAACTGGGTCGTGATTACAATCAAGGAAAGGGTGGAGTTGTGCAGCTAAAATATACGTTTGAACATCTGGGAAACTCAAGCCACCCTCCAATTCTGGTTTGCATAGGGACGCTTTCACTATTCTTGGGGACTTGCCAACCCACACAAAGTTGAGCATTTTTGTGCGAATCTTAAAGCAGGTCACCTGGGGAATGTCTGGAGTAAGGGGCTGTAGGACGTATAAAAGATGAGTCATAAAGTTCATCTTCAGACTATGAAGCCCGCCCAGTCAGGAGTAGATCTTTAGCTTCCCACAGTGGTAGAGGTCACTAAAGAGGGAAATAAGAAGGGGGTAATGTTGATATTGTAGATGTCTCTAGTATGAGGCGGTAGCTGAATCCCTAAGTAGGTAATAGCTATCGACTCCCACTGGAAACCACTTTACTGGACCGGGTCTTTGAAGCTATGCAGGGGGTCTGCCACTCCCATGCTCCTCGATTTGGAGAAGTTTACCTTGAAGCCTGATGCTTGAGAGAAGGAGAATAGCTCCCTCATCAACCCTGAGATAGTAGTGTACGGGTCAGTAATGAAACAGAGGATAGCATCGGCGAAAAGAGCCAGCTTATGCTCACTATCATTAACTGTCACACCATGTGCTGCGGCGTTGGATTGGATCTTAGCCACCAGAAGCTCCAGTATAAGGGTGAAAATCAAGGGTGACAAAGTGCATCCCTGTCGTGTGCCCCGGGTGAGTCTCATTGTTGTGGAGAAAGTAACATTGATTTTGAGTTTGGCAGTAGGTTTCTGGAAATTTGGCGTGGATAAAAGCTTTCATTTTAGGCCTCGTGTGAATTCCATCTAGATCCCTAGATTGGTAGCTCCAGTCGACCCTATCAAGCGCCTTTTCGGCATTGAGAGAGAGTGTAGTGGAGACAGGGTTTTGTCTGCATGCATTGCTATGTTAGCATAAGCGTTTTAGATGTTAATGCCATCTTGCTACTTTGCTGCTTTTGCACACCACACTACAATGTAGTTGTTATTACAAGTAAACTGCTTGCTTGCTTTTTCTTCACATGAGAACGGTCTGTTTTTCACATCCCTAGACGTGCACGCAACCTTAGTCTGAACACTGTGTGCAGAAACCATCAAGGTTAAATAACAATGTATGCTGTTGAATTCAGGTTGATCGGCCCACGCTCTAGACACAACGAGCACACAGCTGCAAATATCTGAAACTCTGGTGCCTTTAATATTGCATTTACATGCATGATTCTGACACACTTGGAGAAAACCTTTCCAGACACAGAGAGCAGAGCTGATCCGGTGATGTGATTCACCTAAGCTGATCTTTAAGGTATGGGGTTCCCCATTCAAACCTAGAGACCTTCTATTATTATATAAAACTAGCTTACTAGCCAGGGGAGGGTGGTTTAGAAGTTATTATAGGACCTGTGTCCACTATCATTGTAATATGATTTCTCCCTTTGTTTTTTATGGTATTGTAACAATGCTGATGGTTTTATTTCTAATCATTTGTCTGCTTCTGTTAGCCAAAGTACTGCATCTTAGAGCACGTAGTTAAAAATAAACATTTTAAACTTTTCCGTGTCTCTGTTTACTCACGTTGTGGACTGATATGAGAATAATAACGAAACGGTGTTCTTGATTCCCACCATTCCTGAGAGTACTCTAAGTCGCTTGTTCTGGTTTGTCTAATCATTGGTAGCTTCGATATGATACGGAGAACGAATGAGACACTGATGCTAGTCGGATAGGGGTTCTGGGTACTGAGGTGAGTTTTTTGGTACACCACAATTCACTGAGGTCCTGGTTTCCTGCGCATAGTTCTGTGCATGACAGAATCCCCGCAACATGGCGCACCTAATGTTTTGGTCTTATGATTGAGACGCCTTAGTAGTGCTTATATTTGTCCACAACACCCTCACTCTTGTTTCCTGTTAACGGGAGTGACAGTTTAAACCTACCTATATAATTGACTTATAGGTTCTCTCAAGCTTGACAATTAAAAAGGTTTCATTTTGAATTACTGACCGTTTTGTGCTACGGTTTAATATAGATTGTTTTTCTTCTCTACGACCTTATGGCTGAAGCTGCTATTGCAGCGCATAGTCGCGCACCTCTCCAGCTTCATTTGAGGCAGTTTGGGGTGCCAGACGATGGGATGTCTATTATCTTTGTAGTGAGTGCCGATGCATCGTTCCCCTATGAGCTGTTTTACTCTTGGGTTACTTTTCAGGAGGTGAATGCGGATGATAAGACGTTTCACACGTACACTCCTACGGCAGTTCCAGCTAATTACACGCCGTATAGGACGCAGAAAATTCCTGTTTCTGCTTGACAGCATCGTATTTGATTCAATGGCGCCCTCCCCCACACCATAACGCTGGTTTGGGTAGGTCTCTTGTCCATTCCTGCGGCCACTTGGCCGGTCTTGGCCGGGTTCACACCTCATCGACGATATTTGCAAGCCCCGGTGGATGACTTACGTTAACTCCATACCGCCTTGATTGCGGTGCATAGGGCTTTAGTGCAATACGTCTCTCGCAATGTCCAGGTGGGGGCACCTGGGGTTGCGACGCCACCAGCTGGACCTGCCTAATATAATAATATTAGTCCCGTCATGGTTAATTCGATAATGGACAAGCACCCCCAAAATAAGGACGATATGCCCTATTGGCTTGATGAGAAGTTTGACCAGCTGGAAGCGGTATTTCCAAATTCTACTCCTGTGGAAAAACACAGGATCTTTACCATTAGCTTGCAGAAAGACTTAGTCCCGGAGGTAACAGATTGTGAGTACTGGGGTAAAGTGTTTGCAGCAGTCTACGCAAAGTGCTTCAGCACACCGTCTATGACTGTATTGCCCTCCGTGATTAAGCGTGTTCAGGATGAGCACGGTCCGGAGGCGGCGGTCGAGTTGGGAATGAGGCTTGTTCGACGTAGTTGCTGATCTCATACCTGCTAACGTTAAGGGAGATGCGGTTAACTTTCAAGTGTCGAATGCGCTGCGCCTCGTCGACGACCTCGATAAACCCCGGCAGTTAACAAAAATTATTGCGGAGGCTTATAAGACCATTTTCCGCAATAGTTTGGGGGTTAAGCCTTTTGCTAAAACAGCAGCGCAGCCGCAAACTCAGACGGTTAAGTCAACTAAAGACGACCATCCAGCTTTTCCTAAACAAAATTGGAAAACTAAGAAACAGGGGAAGCAGCAACAGAAACCGGGGTCTCGTCCCGCATCACCAATACCAGTGACTACTGAACGCACATATGAATTGCGCGATCGCACAAGAATTAGGTCTCCTGATAGATTTCAGGTTCCTGAACAACATTCTCCTCGTTCTGCACAGGAAACATCAGTCTCACAAGCCGGTGGAGGTGAATGTGACAGAGGTCAGGGTGCCCCTCAAGGACGCGAAGGCAAGCAGGACGAATTTGCACGTCAACAACCTCCGTTTCAGAAAAAGAAAGTTGCTGCACTAACAGCGAGGTATGCCACAGATAGTGAGAACACAGCTTCAGAACCTGACATGGGCACTAACGCTGCTAGACAGCGCAGCGGAGGTTACAATAGTGCAGCAAGCACTGTGTCCATATCTGAAGGTGACAGCAACTGACACATTTATAACTGTAGAAACTGCTGACACTAGGGTGGCTCCCCCTGACGGACTATATGACATAGTCCTTTTAATTGAAGGTGACATACAGCGTACCATAAAAGGGATTTTTTGGGAAAATCTGACCTCTACATATGACATCTTGTTAGCAGAGGCAGACTGGCCCCCAGCTTTCGATTTGGCCGCTCCCAGAGGGGAGGAGGTAATCCACCCATCTTTCGGGCACGCTGTGCTGAAGGAGCAAGCTCAGAACTTTGCAGAAGAGTGGACACAGGTGCTTGCTCCGGCATTGTACCGTACTCCGGTCGGGTGGAATAAATTATCACCAAGCAATGAGATTCCATTACGGTCTATGCCACAGCCACAACCCCAATATCCCATGCGGCGGGAAGCTAGGTCTCACATCGCAGAAATCCTTGAACAATTGGAATATTCAGGTGTAATTGAAACATGTGTGTCACCTATGAATAATCCTCTTTTCACTGTAACCAAACCTGATGGTTCGTACCGCCTAGTTTTGGATTATCGGCATTTGAACAATCATTGTCGGACCTGCGCGGTACAGAACACCCACAGTTCTGCCCTCGTTGATAGTCTTGTGAGAAAAAGGTTTAAGACCACACTTGACATCTCCAATGGCTTTTATAGCCATAACCTGTCCTCTATTAGTAGTCAATGTACAGCCTTTACTTTAGGCGGCAAACAAAAACAGTTTAAAAGATTAGCCATGAGCTAAAAAATCAGTCCAGGAGTCTTTGCCGCACGTGTAGTCTCTCTGTTGGAAAGCATTGACCCTGATGCGTACTCGTATGTTGATGATATTTATCTCACAGACGGCGAATTATGGCCGCATCTGTGTCGTGTTGACCGCATCATTGTTATGTTTGCGGACTTCGGTTACAAATGTAACTTTTCAAAATCACACATTGCAGAGTATACAGTGTTATTTTTGGGCTATGAACTCAACAATGAAGGTCGAGGTTTAGCACCTCACTTCCTGGAGAAATGCGCATGTCTGCGCGCTCCCAACACTCTGAAAAAACTACAATCTTTGCTGGGTTTTTTGAATTTCGGGCGTACTTGCATTCCTGATTATGCCCAGCGTATCAAGCCGCTATATGTCTTGGTACAACCTACTTTTTCCAAATCGAGCCTGCTGCCAGAACATTCAGCTATCTTGCAATCTTTGCAGGCTGATCTTCTTGCTTCTAAATACTTATTGACGTGTGATAACCACACAAACCTCGTAATAAGAATTGTTCCTGACGCAGTGGGTTTCACAGACTTAACGTTTAATGAGGGAGACACAGTCCCTATTACTTACAAGTCACACTTATATACTTCGGTTGAAATGGTGCTTTTCAACTGTCGAAAAAGTTTTGACTGCAGTGCAGATGGCGATTCTGAAAGAGAGAGCGCTGTCGCAAGGGAAACGCATGTTTGTTGTCACACCGTATCCTGCCCTAGAGGCGGTGACGAAGGCTAGTGTACCTAATTCTAAAGCTTTGCATCCACGTTGGATACAATGGGCCACTTCTTTGACGTCTCCGGATGACACTTTCATCTTTGATGCCTTATTGCAGACTCAGGAGTACTTGCAGTATGAAATCGTTCATCCAGCTCCTCTGTCTTTGCGCCCGCTTGAGGATTACCATTGTATCATTTACACTGACGGTTCGGGGCAACCGGTGATGGTTTCTAAGCACGCTTATTCAGCAGCCTGCGCAATAGTGGCTGGTACTTTTGTGAATGGAGAATTCA
Source organism: Triturus cristatus (assembly GCF_964204655.1). Taxonomy (NCBI): domain Eukaryota; kingdom Metazoa; phylum Chordata; class Amphibia; order Caudata; family Salamandridae; genus Triturus; species Triturus cristatus. Next base: position 77,220,779 of record NC_140586.1, on the reverse strand, counting down.
AGTTTGATGTTGTGCATACGCAGACATTGGGTGACTGTACCGCCCAGTTGGCAGAGCTACGGGCTCTAGTGCTTGCACTGGAGTTTGCTGATCCTCGAGTGACTACTCTTATTGAGAGTGACTCATACTACTGTGTACAGTCTTTTAACAACAATTTATTCTTTTGGTCTCAAAATGAATATCGTGATTCCAAAGGTAGCACAATCAAACATAAAATGCTTTGGGTTCGAGTCGCAGAACTTAAACGACAACTGTCGCTCATGAATGTAATTCACACTCTTGGTCTCCAGCACGTCGGGGTACACGCTGTTGGCAACAGTTTAGCTGACGAAGCAGCGAAAACAGCAGTGGCAACATATCTAGTAGCAGCAGTTACAAGATCCAAAAGTAAAATTGATGATATCTTGGCAGCCATTGCTGCAACAGAGAAGGGTGATAATTACCCTCAAGGTTTCCCTTCTAAATACTCTTATTATTTAAGTCCTGATAAAGTTCCCTATGTGAGAATTAACGACGTTGGTGACAGATTGATTCCCAACGCGAACCGCAGACTTGCTTTGATAACAGCCGCTCACGAAGGTATGGCCGCTGCCCATGCCGGCGTTTCAGCGACTGTCACTATCTTACAACAACGTTACTGGTGGCTCGGATTGTATAAACAGACTTGTGATTATGTCCATTACTTGTGACATTTGCCAGCAGATTAAACCTTCGACTGCTGCGCGTCCACCTCAAACACAGTTGTACATATCTAATAAACCACTTGGGTGTGTTTATTTGGATCACTGCGGTCCTTTCTCCTCTGATACTGCGTATAAGTACATCTTAGTTGCAGTGGATTCGTGCACATGTTTTCTATGGGTCTGGCCACAATGGAGTGCTTATGCTCGAACTGTCATCAGGGATTTGCATGTCTTTGTGGGAATTTTTGCATGTGGCACCCTCCATTCGGACCAGGGTCCAGCGTTCGCCTCTAAGGCGTACAAGGATGCGATGAGGTCTTTGGGGGTCCAAGTCAAATTTTCGTCTCCATACCGGCCTGAGGGCAATAGTGTTGTGGAGCGAATGAACCGTGACTTAAAGCAATCCTTGACAGCTAGGGTTTTAGGTACTGGCAGGAACTGGTTGGCCCATTTGTATAGTGTTCAACGTGCACTTAATAATCTCCCTAGAAGGCGGACCCCATACGAAATGCTCTTTGGCATAAAAATGTTTGTCCCGGACCTTGATGGTCTAGACATGGCGGCGTCGGCTGCACCCTTTGATGTAGATGATCATTCTGCGGTGTTACAGAATCTACAAGAGACTTGAGACAGTCTTGCAAAGGAACACTTGCCCGCCACAACTGATGCTGCACTTGAGATTCCGGTAGTTGGCTGGCTTTCTCGAGATGGTGACCTGGTCCGTGAGAAGGTGGAGAACAAGAAGGAGTTTGGCCCCTCTTATCATGCACCGGTTCCAGTGCTTGGCGTGCAGGGTACAAAACAGTCATTTTACCGCCACTTCCTGGTCGGAAGGATAACAGGTACATCTCCATTGACAATGTCAAACTACAACGAGTGGCCGATTCTTCTTAGTATGACTCCAGCGGTCTCTTGTCCAGCAATGCTGAGAAATTCTGTTTTGGCTCCGGCAAATACAAACAGGCCTGACATTGCCATCGAGATGCATACAGTTACTAACCCTTTATTGACTCCACCGGCTGGTGGTCCCATGGAAGATACTGAGTATACCTATCCTACAAATGTGTCGTTGCCTGGTTTGCAATCAAATGCAGTTGAACAGTCACATTTTTTATTTGACACTAACTCTACAACATCGAATGCCACATCGAAAATTTCTATTTTTGCTGTTTGGTTTAAAAGACATTTTTTAATTCCCCCTTGGACTTACATTTGGCTGGTGCTCATATCTACTTTTTTGTTTACGTCGATTGGATTTGTGGTTGTCTTTTTTCGTCTAGTGAATGGACATTAGCTAACCAAAAGATCTGCAATTAGATTAATTGATGGAACTTTGGCACCCCACTCCTCATCACACATCATGAAGAGGGACCAGACTTTTGTTAATATTACTGCCTGGCCTGTGTTAGATGGGATTGTATGGGATGCTGTTAAATTTCAAATTCATGTCCCCACAGAGGTGATTAATGTTCCCAATGTGCTTTGCGTTTCTATGGTGGATGTTGTGAAACAAAACATACGCTCTGATGATTGAGATGTCCAAGCCGTAGAGGCTCTTTTTTCTGATTTGAAATATTATGCTGCTTTTGATGCTGAAGATTTGTATTTAGACTCAGCAAATTATGGAGAGTTGTTTTGCTACCAACACTATGGCAATCATTTCCTGCATAAAGCAAATACATTTAGAAATATTGTTAATTATACACAATGGGAACATTGTCCAGCTCCAACTGAGGGCAGCTCCAAAACTTTAGTGAAAAAATGTACATATTTTACCGATTTCAGTGTATTTAAACCTGCAGCCTTTTATTTTAAAATGTCTGCTGGGCCGGTTTCCAAAGTTAGACTGACACATACAAAATTACTGTATTCAAAGTCCTTTATGGATGAACTAGCTATAGGGGGCTATGAGCTGTGGAAACATACCATTGATCTTAAATCTGTTTGGGGTTCTAAAACCTCGCAGGTACAAGCCTTATACCAAACCACATGTTGTTTTTGAATTCTACCAGTTTTCAGACCACCTGCTTTGGATTGGCTACTTTTAAAAAGATGAATGCCCCCACTATTCCTGATCTGGGCGTTTATCCGACCTGGGATAATCACACAGATATGTCCCTTGATAAATTGCAGTCTCTAATTACTAATACATCCTTTAATATTTCCACCCTGGATCCTCAAGGATGGTTATTAGGGCAGAAAAGTTCAGATTCCTGTCAACTTTGTTTTCTGGGTCTAATCCCCGGCTATACACAGGTTAGAGTAGACCCCCGGTTTGAAACCTCCCATTCGGTTACTATCTATTCCGTAGGGAAATTATGTCAAAACTGGCATAAACATTCCACCTTGGTGTCAGTTAAACTTAATTTGTCCAAATTAAATGTTGTGGGTTCTGGCCTTGTGACCTCGTTCCAAACAATATTTGGTGTGATACCGGCATTTTTTCATTCTATTTTTTCCAGCGTCTTTGATGGGCTTCCGTTAATCCTCGCCTTGACATCTGGTGTGCTGCTGTTGATTTGTTTGCTCTGCAATGGCTGCACAATCTGCATCACATGACAGTCTACCCCGGCTGCTTCAACTGTGCAACCGGATGCTTGAATACTATGGAACACTACCACTGGCCACTTTGAGCATAGCCTATGGATTGTCCTTCTGGTTCTCATACTTTACTTGCGTGCAACCTGTTTTCCATTGCCCAGATTGTTCATTTGAATGGGCTCTGGATGTGTGCCTGTCAAACACGGCGTCTCCTGCCCCGGATTATGATCGACTGATGAGTCCTTTAGTGGCTCATGAGTTAGGATTATGGCCTGTGCAGCTGCACATGGAATCCTAGGAAATTGGCATATATATGCAGCAGCTCATGACTTCCTGGCGCGAAGTTATCTTGAAGAACACGCAAGTTGTCCTCTGATGGTGCTAGAGGCTCCGGTAATTGAAGAACATGTATGTTCCTTTAGTTTATTAGATTGGATGGCTGACTCATTTACCGAAGATTACAATGACTTCCTCTTGGAGGCTGTTGCAACATACTATGCCTATACATTGATGGATTAAATTGGCAGGTCTCCATCTGCCGCATATACAAACTGGATTTTTTTTTTTTTTGCTCCAGAATGGGCTATATAGCGCCCCTTATTGATTTTTTTATATTTTTTTACTTTTTCCCAACAAACTTTTCGTACTTTTCACTATCAATTATACGGATTGGCAATATATGAACTTGGTTTTGTCTCACTCGAACTTGAACTCTGCGTTCCTACAATGCTTCCCTATTTTATTTGTGGTCCGATCAAGGGAGGGTGTAGTGGAGACAGGGTTTTGTCTGCATACATTGCTATGTTGGCATAAGCGTTTTAGATGTTAACGCCATCTTGCTACTTTGCTGCTTTTTCACACGACACTACAGGTAGTTATTATTACAAGTAAAACTGCTTGCTAGCTTTTTCTTCACATGAGAACGGTCTGTTTTTCACATCCCTAGACGTGCATCGCGACCTTAGTCTGAACACTGTGTGCAGAAACCGTCAAGGTCAAATAACAATGTATGCTGTTGAATTCAGGTTGATCGGCCCACGCTCTAGACACAACAAGCACACAGCTGCAACTATCTGAAACGCGGGTGCCTTTAATATTGCATTTGCCTGCATGATTCTGACACACTTGGAGAAAACCTTTCCAGACACAGAGAGCAGAGCAGATCCGGTGATGTGATTCACCTAAGCTAATCTTTGAGGAATGGGGTTCCCTGTTCAAACCTAGAGACCTTCTGTTATTATATAAAACTAGCTTACTAGCCAGGGGAGGGTGGTTCACAAGGTATTATAGGACCTGTTTCCACTATCATTGTAATATGATTTCTCCCTTTGTGTTTTTATGGTATTGTAACAATGCTGATGGTTTTATTTCTAATCATTTGTCTGCTTATGTTAGACAAAGTACTGCATCTTAGAGCACGTAGTTAAAAATAAACATTTTAAACTTTTCCGTGTCTCTGTTTACTCACGTTGTGGACTGATATGAGAATAATAACGAAGCGGTGTTCTTGATACCCACCATTCCTGAGAGTACTCTAAGTCGCTTGTTCTGGGTTGTCTAATCATTGGTAGCTTCGATATGATACGGAGAACGAATGAGACACTGATGTTAGTCAGATAGGGGTTGTGGGTACTGAGGTGAGTTTTTTGGTACACCACAATTCACTGAGGTCCTGGTTTCCTGCGCATAGTTCTTTGCAGGAGCAGAATCCCGGCAACAAGAGCCGGGCCATTTTTGCCTTATGCTGTTGAGCCACCTCCATTAGGGCCACCAGTAGCTGTATATTATCGTTTGCCTGCAGGTTTCAAATGAAAGCAGATTGGGTTGGTGCGATAAGGGAAGGCCAAACATGGTGTAGACGGGTCAAAAGGATTGAAGCAAACAGCTTCAAGTCACAGTTCGTCAGTGCAATGGGTCTATAGGAGAGGCATTGGGTAGCAGGTTTTTTCAGTTCCAGAACAAGAGTGATGTTTGATTCCAACATAGTATTCGTAACTATGCCTGAGACTAGGAAGAAATTAAATAATTTTGCCAAGGGCTCAATCTGGAGAGGCGTATGCCTTAAAGAATGTGGCTGTGTACCCATGTGGGCCAGGAGCTTTACATGAGGGGAGTATGCCAATCGTGGCGCTAACCTCATCTGGAGTAACATCCTCCTCTAGGAGGTGCAACTCCTCAGCCCTGTTGGTAGTCCTCCTGATATTGAGCATCAAGCCGTTAGGCCTGGTAGAGGGTGGAATAGTAGTGGTGGAAGACGCCAGTTACTTTGCCGTCTCTTGTTGGAGATGACCCTCCTCGTCCTCTATCTCTCGGATAGGATTGTGTATAGTGTGCACCCTCAACTTGTGGGCCAAGAGCCTTTCTGCTTTATCCCTCTTCTCTTAGTAGGTTTGGCTGATGTACAGCAGCTTCTGAACAGCTGTCTTCATCAAAAGATGCTTGAGTTCCCTCAAATAGCTATAAGTCCCTCAGGGTTCTGTGTGAGCTGCCCTCCCTGTACTTTGCTTCTTCCTGTTGGATTTGTGTCTTCATTTCCTGTTGTCGGAGTTTAGCTGTGCATTCAAACATCGCCATATGGGAGATGATTTCTCCTCAAAAGACCACTTTTGCAGCATCTGACAGGGTCGCTGGAGACAAACCGTCGGTGTAATTTTCAGGGAAGTAGCATTCTATTACGTCTTTGATACGGTCGCATAGAACTGGGTCGCGGAGCGCAACTTCGTTGATTACACATGGTCAGGGAAAAGGCCATTGGGGAGCAATTGGACTTCAGGTCAACCAAACTGAGGCATAATCAGAAATGAGTCGTACATCTATCACAGAATCAATTAGTCTAGGTAGTAAAGACTGAGAAACTAGAAGTTAGAGTAAAACGTGTAGATGCGTTCCTGGGGGTGGTGGTGTTTCCAGTCATCATTGAGGGTCAAGTCTAGGATTCCCTGAGCTAGAGCTGCGGGAGTGCCATGCTCGTTCCGTCTTGGTCGTGATCGATCAAGCTGGGGGTCCAGTGATACATTGAGGTCACCTCCCAATAGCAATTCCATAAATAGAAGTCACAGTCAACAGGGTGGTGCCAAACACGCCTTGCAGTCCTGTCTGTTTCCTCTCCCCATCAAGTGCTGTCCAGTTTGAAGGAGAGGTCACTGCAGAGAAGGATAGCGACCCTTTGGCAATTACGGGTATGGCATGTGTGAATTTGTGCAGGATATTAGTATGAATGGAAGCATGTGGTGTCCCCTCGAAGAAGGTAGAAGAGCCACATCGGCCTCCTTGTGGCAGAGCCAGTTTATTAATGCTCCACATTTGAGCTGGGTATTCAAGCCTTGGGCATTGAAGGAGATGATGTGGAGGGTGGCATAAACAAGATATTTGGCAATGCCTCAATGTATATAGAGTGGCTAGGGCCTAGCCCCATCCATCAAAAAGGAGTAGAATGCACTTGTGTCTCAATAACAACTGAAAAGTAAAATTGTACAAGAACAGCAATAGCAAAAAGAACAACCATTCAATATACTGAAGAAAATCAGTGAGAAAGTTCACATGGCGAGGGAAAGAGCAAGCTCAAGGGCAGACCCATAAGCTCCCCTTCCACCATCTTTACACATTTGAAGGAGATGTGCAAAGAAGGCTTGAATGTGAGCCGTGAGGTCTGCTGGCGGATGATGGATGCGAGGCCTCTGATGCGACTATTGTTATCCCTCAAGCGATTCTCAAGGTTGTCAACTATATTGTGGAGCGCCTGATGACTCCACTTTCTCGATGCGGGCAGTTAGGTCGACATTGTCGAGAGCATGGCCTGCTACTGTCGACTCCACAGATATAAGATGGCAGTCAGTTTGAGGTAAGGACTGGTTGAAGTCTGTTATAGTCCTGGTGAATTCTTGCCGAAGCGAGGTAAGATCCTTGTGATATTTGGTGAGGAGGAGCTGAATGTCTTCTTTAGTTGCAGGGGCCTGGGAGTCCGAGCTTGTTCCCTGACAAGGCATCTGAGACTGCGATTGTGGGTCCTCCTCCGTTAGGCAAGGCAAATGTGGTTTCTAAAGCATGCCTTGTATTGAAGAGGAGCGGAGAGGCTTTGTTCTGTTTGCCACCATTATAGGGGGTCAGCAATTAGAGGTTAGTCTTCACTGGTCACTCATCAGGAAAATCCAAGCCACTGGAGTCTAATCTTCTCCCCTAGGTAGTGTGAATGTTCTCCGAACCATTTATCATAGAGGTAGCGCTCTATAAGAGCTGGTAGGCCTCAAGCAGGGTTGCTATTTATGGAGGCACAAGGTTGGCTCCCTTCAGGGGTAAGAGCCTTCAGTGTTATCTCCTTTCGTTGACTACACAGGGAAGAGGGCTATATGCACTTAATAGTAAGAGCCATGGCGAACGTGTTCTGTGGTTGTCTAAAGGCTGTCGCTTGTGAGTCGGTAAGAGAAGGCTATTGTCTAACAAGAAGACTCCTTGTAGAGGGCATGCAGAGCACCCCAATGTCCCAGGGCCAGCAGGGCACGCAGGAGAAGCTAGAGAAAGTCCATGATGTGTACTCACGGGTATGGAGCCCATGCGTGCAGCAGTGTTATGTAGGCTCCCCTGTCAGGGTCTCTGGTGATGACTTCTACACCATTATGTCTCAGTCTCTCATGCTTCTAGGGGGGGCAGGGTACCCTCAGGGTCTCTATATTGCATATATTCCTAGCTATCAGAGGACTGCTGTCTGTGAGGCATTGTAGGAAGGCCTTCTCAGAACGGGAAGACTCCTGAGGAAACCATGTCCTTGGTTAGGTCGTAAAGTTTATTCAAGATCATTTATCCATGACAATTAAGCCACTTGGCAGTGTCACTAATGTGAGATGTGCTTTCAATTTAAATCCTGGCACACCTTGAGTGGAACTTTTTCTCATTATACAGCGGGTTCAGTTTGCGCTATAATAATGGGCTGTGCTTTTCTCTTTTTTATTTTATGTTAATTTAATCAATTTATAGTACTTTCCACATCAAGCGATTACAAGAGGGGCATATGTGTGAAAATTATTTTTTACTAATGCTGGCTTTGATGTTGAGTGAGTCTTTTTTCTTGTATGTTAATTACTCTTTTTTCTATGTTTATCTTTGAAATTTGCTGGGTCATACCTGTTTGGAAATGTATATATAAGTATCCACTTCCTGTTTTAGAAGTGACTTTGACAAAGACCGTGAGGTTGAAACGCATCAGTCAATAAACATTTTTTCTCTACCTGCAACCTGAGTGCGACTCTTACCTTGCTGTTGAGAGACAGGAGGGCTTGTTACATCCTTTATTCCTGCAAGGCAGTTCCGCTTACAACCAGCAACCCCACAGAATTCAATTGCCAATGTTCATGTCCTTACGCGTTTCGGGCGTCATACGCCCTTGATCACAGGTGCTGGCAAAATGCGGGAAGGCAGCATGGCGCCGCTTTAAATAGCAGTTCGTGAAAGCCCGCTGGGCGTGTCCGCAAAGTGCATCCTGGTATTTGAAGTACATATTCTCAGCGGCTGCCACTCCCACATGGTAAGTATTTAATACCTTGGTAGGTTTCCGTGATGGTAACTGGTTACTGCAGGACTGTTTTGCTCCTTCAAATGCAGAAACAACAAAGCTCCATACTGCGATGTTTGATAACATGCTGGACACCACTTCATGCGTGGGGGACCTCTCCGTGACCTTGGTCGGGCCACAATTTAATGCAATACGAGAAACCAGACTTTGGAGAGGCACACACCTTGTTACATCCTTTATTCCTGCAAGGCAGTTCCGCTTACAACCAGCAACCCCACAGAATTCAATTGCCAATGTTCATGTCCTTACGCGTTTCGGGCGTCATACGCCCTTGATCACAGGTGCTGGCAAAATGCGGGAAGGCAGCATGGCGCCGCTTTAAATAGCAGTTCGTGAAAGCCCGCTGGGCGTGTCCGCAAAGTGCATCCTGGTATTTGAAGTACATATTCTCAGCGGCTGCCACTCCCACATGGTAAGTATTTAATACCTTGGTAGGTTTCCGTGATGGTAACTGGTTACTGCAGGACTGTTTTGCTCCTTCAAATGCAGAAACAACAAAGCTCCATACTGCGATGTTTGATAACATGCTGGACACCACTTCATGCGTGGGGGACCTCTCCGTGACCTTGGTCGGGCCACAATTTAATGCAATACGAGAAACCAGACTTTGGAGAGGCACACACCTTGTTACATCCTTTATTCCTGCAAGGCAGTTCCGCTTACAACCAGCAACCCCACAGAATTCAATTGCCAATGTTCATGTCCTTACGCGTTTCGGGCGTCATACGCCCTTGATCACAGGTGCTGGCAAAATGCGGGAAGGCAGCATGGCGCCGCTTTAAATAGCAGTTCGTGAAAGCCCGCTGGGCGTGTCCGCAAAGTGCATCCTGGTATTTGAAGTACATATTCTCAGCGGCTGCCACTCCCACATGGTAAGTATTTAATACCTTGGTAGGTTTCCGTGATGGTAACTGGTTACTGCAGGACTGTTTTGCTCCTTCAAATGCAGAAACAACAAAGCTCCATACTGCGATGTTTGATAACATGCTGGACACCACTTCATGCGTGGGGGACCTCTCCGTGACCCTGGTTGTAAGCGGAACTGCCTTGCAGGAATAAAGGATGTAACAAGGTGTGTGCCTCTCATATATATATATATATATATATATATATATATATATATATATATATATATATATATATATATATATATATACTGGCGGTCGCCAGTAGGTAGTTATAGTTTGGACCTATTTTCCATAGGAAATCCGCAACATTCTATTCTCAATAACTTTGGCGCCGATTGACGAATCTTCGGGAAATTTACAGAAAGTTTTGCCAGCTCCGGTCCGCTCCTATCCTAAAAGTCTCGGGATGATTCGTCTAGCGGGGGCCGAGAAAAAAGGGGGGTCCCAAAACGTGTTTTCCCCATGCAATTTCCCATAGGACCTTTAGCCGCAGCTACAGCCCGAACTGCTGAACGGAATTACACCAAATTTGGCAGAAAGCTAGTCCTCAGTTCAGACTCGTGCCTTTTGCTTAAATGGTGTAAATTCATTCAGTAATTCCTGAGAAAATCAAAAGTAAAATCACATATATATCTGGGCGGAGCCTAACCACTTATCTCATCGTGAGATCTGATTGACTGTCAGCACTTCATCCAAGAAGTGTTGGCCGCCATCTTGGGACCAAAATACATGATAGTACCTCGTTAAAAAGCATTGCAGTTAATAGAAGGTTTTAAGACTTTACCATACTCATTTTAGGAATTGTGGTATGTTCTAAGGTGGTTTTACCATGTGAAAAAGCCTTCTGCTAGGATACCATGAATCATGTTTGAGAGAAAACTATTTTCATGCTTTTCCCACAGAGGTTTGGAAGGTGATCTATAAGCTAAACTGAGAGCATATTTTCTGTAAATTCACATTATCTTTCTCAGTCATGTGAGAATGAAGTCTGACATTCTCAGTAAAACATGTACATCCAACAAGGGCAGAGATGGTCAGTTGATTATTTTGTGTTCTACTGCAGCTTGCCAGAGTGTTCCAAAGAACAACTAGAGCTCTAACAGTCCTACTTATGATAAACGTATGGCACACCTGAAGCCATCTTGATTGGAATAAAGTGGTAACTCTTAAAACATTTAATTTAAAAAGGAACAACATGAGGGGGTTCATTTTGCCATAGAAAGTATGATTAGTGCTGCAGAAAGAAAAATTAGGGCACATTTTCAGTGACTTCTCAAATCCTCTTCTATTTCATTAAAACATTCTGACATGCAGACTGAAACATGCACTTTCAATACCAGCAGCAGACTTCCCTGGTGAGCAGTACCTTTACTACAGTGATCTAATGAGCAACTAGAGTGCTACCATTCAAAATTTATGGCAAATGTGTGACACATCTGAATACCTTCTTGATGGAACCAAAGTAAACAAGCATTGAAAATGCAATAGGTCTCGCCCTCGTTTAAGTTAAAGCAATTCTGTTTGTAATTAGGTGGCTTTTTAGGTTTGCTTGTATTAGTGTTTTTCAAACTTTCATGTACATAACATGCATATGTATGCATATATGTATATGTATGCATGCATCTATATTTGTATTTATATAGATATGCAGATTATATATGTTTATATATGTATGTATATATATATATACACATACATATATATAAATGCATATATATATGTGCATATGTGTGCATGTAGAGAGAGGTAGAGGTGTAGAGGTAGAGAGTAGTAGAGAGAGAGGTAGAGAGTGAGTAATAGAGAGTAGCAGAGATTCAGTGTAGAGAGTAGTAGAGTGAGTAGTCGAGAGTAGTAGAGAGTGAGTAGTGGAGAGTAGTAGAGAGTGAGTAGTAGAGTGAATAGTAGAGAGTAGTAGAGAGTGAGTAGTAGAGAGTAGTAGAGTGAATAGTAGAGAGTGAGTAGTAGAGAGAGAGTAGTAGAGAGTAGTAGAGAGCGAGTAGTAGAGAGTGAGTAGTAGAGTGAGTACTAGAGAGTAGTAGAGAGCAAGTAGTAGAGAGTGAGTAGTAGAGAGAGTAGTAGAGAGTGAGAAGTAGCGAGAGTAACAGAGAGTAGTAGAGAGTGAGTAGTAGAGAGTAGTTGAGAGCGAGTAGTAGAGAGAGTAGTGGAGAGAGCAGTAGAGAGTAGTAGAGAGTGAGTAGTACAGAGTAGTAGGGTGAGTAGTAGAGAGAGAGTAGTAGCGTAGTAGAGAGTAGTAGAGAATAGTAGCGAGTGAGTAGTAGAGAGAGTAGTAGAGTAGTAGAAAGTAAGTAGTAGAGAGTAGTAGAGAGCGAGTAGTAGAGAGTGAGTAGTAGAGTGAGTAGTAGAGAGTGAGTAGTAGAGAGTGAGCAGTAGAGAGTGCGGCAGTAGAGAGTGAGTAGTAGAGAGTGAGTAGTAGAGTAGTAGAGAGTGCGTGGTAGAGAGTAGTAGAGAGTGTAGTAGAGAGTAGTAGAGAGTGAGTGGTAGAGTAATAGAGAGTGAGTGGTAGAGTAGTAGAGAGTTGCAGAGAGTGAGTAGTAGTGTAGTAGAGAGTAGTCAGTCAGTGTCAGTCAGTGTCAGTCAATCAGTGTCAGTCAGTCAGTGTCCTTCAGTTAGTGTCAGTCAGTCAGTGTCAGCTAGAGCAGCTCTGCTGAACTGGTTCTCTGGCTCTAAAGCAGCTCTGCTGACCTGGTTCTCTCCCTCTAAAGCGGCTCTCCTGACCTGGTTTCTCTGGCTCTACAGCAGGTCTGCTGACCTGGTTCTCTGGCTCTAGAGCAGCTCTGCGGACCTAGTTCTTAGGCTACAGAGCAGCACTGCTGATCTGGTTCTCTGGCTCTACAACAGCTCTGCTGACTTGGTTCTCTCCCTCTAAAGCAGCTCTGCTGACCTGGTTTCTCTGGCTCTAGAGCAGCTGTGCTGACCTGGTTCTCTGGCTCTAGAGCAGCTCTGCTGACCTAGTTCTTAGTCTCTAGAGCAGCTCTGCTGACCTGGTTCTCTGGATCTACAACAGCTCTGCTGACCTGGTTGTCTGGCTCTAAAGCAGCTCTGCTGACCCGGTTCTATGGCTCTAAAGCAGTTCTGCTGACCTGGTCCCTTGGCTCTAAAGCAGCTCTGCTGACCTGGTTCTCTCCCTCTAAAGCAGCTCTGCTGACCTGGTTCTCTCGCTCTAATGCAGCTCTACTGACCTGGTTTCTCTGGCCCTACAGCAGCTCTGCTAACCTGGTTCTCTGGCTCTAAAGCAGCTCTGCTGACCTGGTTCTCTGGCTCTAGAGCAGCTCTGCTGACCTGGTTCTCTGGCTCTAAAGCATCTCCGCTGACCTGGTTCTCTCCCTCTAAATCAGCTCTACTGACCTGGTTCTCTGCCTCTAGAGCAGCTCTGCTGACCTGGTTCTATGGCTCTAAAGCAGCTCTGCTAACCTGGTTCTCTGGCTTTAGAGCAGCTCTGCTGACCTGGTTCTCTGGCTCTAAAGCAGCTCTGCTGACCTGGTTCTCCATCTCTAAAGCAGCTCTGCTGACCTGGTTTCTCTGGCTCTACAGCGGCTCAGCTGACCTGGTTCTCTGGCTCTAAAGCAGCTCTGCTGACCTGGTTCTCTCCCTCTAAAGCAGCTCTGCTGACCTGGTTCTCTGCCTCTAGAGCAGCTCTGCTGACCTGGTTCTCTGGCTCTAAAGCAGCTCTGCTGACCAGGTTCTGTGGCTCTAAAGCAGCTCTGCTGACCTGGTTCTCTCCCTCTAAAGCAGCTCTCCTGACCTGGTTTCTCTGGCTCTACAGTAGGTCTGCTGACCTGGTTCTCTGGCTCTAGAGCAGCTCTGCGGACCTAGTTCTTAGGCAACAGAGCAGCACTGCTGATCTGGTTCTCCGGCTCTACAACAGCTCTGCTGACTTGGTTCTCTCCCTCTAGAGCAGCTCTGCTGACCTGGTTCTCTCCCTCTAAAACAGCTCTAATGACCTGGTTCTCTGGCTCTAGAGCAGCTCTGCTGACCTGGTTGTTAGGCTCTAAAGCAGCTCTGCTGACCTGGTTCTATGGCTCTAAAGCAGCTCTGCTGACTTGGTTCTCTGGCTCTAGAGCAGCTCTGCTGGCCTGGTTCTCTGGCTCTAAAGCAGCTCTGCTGGCCTGGTTCTCTGGCTCTAAAGCAGCTCTGCTGACCTGGTTCTCTCCCTCTAAAGCAGCTTTGCTGACCTGGTTTCTCTGGCTCTGGCTCTAGAGCAGCTCTGCTGACCTGGTTCTCTGGCTCTAGAGCAGCTCTGCTGACCTAGTTCTTAGTCTCTAGAGCAGCTCTGCTGACCTGGTTCTCTGGATCTAGAACAGCTCTGCTGACCTGGTTCTCTGGCTCTAAAGCAGCTCTGCTGACCCGGTTTTATGGCTCTAAAGCAGTTCTGCTGACCTGGCCCCTTGGCTCTAAAGCAGCTCTGCTGACCTGGTTCTCTCCCAATAAAGCAGCTCTGCTGACCTGGTTCTCTCGCTCTAAGCAGCTCTACTGACCTGGTTTCTCTGGCTCTAAAGCAGCTCTGCTAACCTGGTTCTCTGGCTCTAGAGCAGCTCTGCTGACCCGGTTCTCTGGCTCTAAAGCAGCTCTGCTGACCTGGTTCTATGGCTCTAAAGCAGCTCTGCTGACTTGGTTCTCTGGCTCTAGAGCAGCTCTGCTGGCCTGGTTCTCTGGCTCTAAAGCAGCTCTGCTGGCCTGGTTCTCTGCCTCTAAAGCAGCTCTGCTGACCTGGTTTCTCTGGCTCTAGAGCAGCTCTGCTGACCTGGTTCTCTGGCTTTAGAGCAGCTCTGCTGACCTAGCTCTTAGTCTATAGAGCAGCTCTGCTGACCTGGTTCTCCGGATCTACAACAGCTCTGCTGACCCGGTTCTCTGGCTCTAAAGCAGCTCTGCTGACCCGGTTCTATGGCTCTAAAGCAGTTCTGCTGACCTGGTCCCTTGGCTCTAAAGCAGCTCTGCTGACCTGGTTCTCTCCCTCTAAAGCAGCTCTGCTGACCTGGTTCTCTCGCTCTAAAGCAGCTCTACTGACCTGGTTTCTCTGGCTCTACAGCAGCTCTGCTATCCTGGTTCTCTGGCTCTAGAGCAGCTCTGCTGACCCGGTTCTCTGGCTCTAAAGTAGCTCTGCTGACCTGGTTCTATGGCTCTAAAGCAGCTCTGCTGACCTGGTTCTCTGGCTCTAGAGCAGCTCTGCTGACCTGGTTCTCTGGCTCTAAAGCATCTCCGCTGACCTGGTTCTCTCCCTCTAAATCAGCTCTACTGACCTGGTTCTCTGCCTCTAGAGCAGCTCTGCTGACCTGGTTCTATGGCTCTAAAGCAGCTCTGCTGACCTGGTTCTATGGCTCTAAAGCAGCTCTGCTAACCTGGTCCTCTGGCTTTAGCGAAGCTCTGCTGACCTGGTTCTCTGGCTCTAAAGCAGCTCTGCTGACCTGGTTTCTCTGGCTCTACAGCGGCTCTGCTGACCTGGTTCTCTGGCTCTAAAGCAGCTCTGCTGACCTGGTTCTCTCCCTCTAAAGCAGCTCTGCTGATCTGGTTCTCTGCCTCTAGAGCAGCTCTGCTGACCTGGTTCTCTGGCTCTAAAGCAGCTCTGCTGACCTGGTTCTCTCCCTCTAAAGAGCTCTGCTGACCTGGTTCTCTCCCTCTAAAGCAGTTCTGCTGACCTGGTTCCCTGCCTCTAGAGGAGCTCTGCTGATCTGGTTCTATGGCTCTAAAGCAGCTCTGCTGACCTGGTTCTCTGGCTCTAGAGCAGCTCTGCTGACCTGGTTCTCTGGCTCTAAAGCAGTTCTGCTGACATGGTTTCTCTGGCTCAACAGCAGCTCTGCTGACCTGGTTCTCGGCCTCTAGAGCAGCTCTGCTGACCTGGGTCTCTGGCTCTAGAGCAGCTCTGCTGACCTGGGTCTCTGATTCTAGAGCAGCTCTGCTGACCTGGGTCTCTGGTTCTAGAGCAGCTCTGCTGACCTGCTTTTTAGGATCTAGAGCAGCTCTGCTGACCTGGTTCTCTGGCTCTACAACGACTCTGCTGACCTGGTTTCTCTGGCTCTACAGCAGCTCTGCTGACCTGGTTCTCTGCACTCACGATGCATGCACCCGACTTCGTGAAAATATATTTAAAAATAATATAAGTTTATTATATGTACAAATATATTATTTTTATGAATATCTTAGATAATCTCTTGCCCTAATATGTATATTATAGACACATACATATCATTTTGGAACATAATTTATTTTTTGCGGGAGGCGCGCACCCAGCGCGCCCCAGCACGTATAGGACGTCACGCGGGACCCGCAACCGCGCAAGCATCTCGTACCGTAATGCGCATGTGTCGCGAATGTGTGGGAGCAGGCGTCGCGGACTGGTCACATACCAATCGCGCACATCACGTAATATTAAATGTATATGATGTAACTGAAAAACACGCAGCCGTCATACACCGTACGCGGATCCTTCACGACTTTTCTAAAATGGCGGCTAGAATGCGCGCCCCCACCGTGATGTGTACGCTTTGAGTGCGCGACTCCGAAAAAAATTGGGATTATTTTTTAAAGAACATAATTATAAATATATTAAAATAAAAAGTGAAAACAAGAAAATTAATCAATATTTCAGTTTGAATTCTTTTTTTTTCCTTTTTTGCAATTTTCTGAAAAATATGTTATTTAATGAATTTTTTTTTATAAATAAACAGTTAAAAAACTGTAGAAAATCAGTACAAAAAAATAGGTATAACTACTATCACACTTAAAAATTAGCATTTAAAAAACCTTTGAAATTCACTGAAAAAACCATAGGTTTCATAGACGTTATAGTTAGAAATTAGCATTGAAAAAACCTTAGAAATTCACAGAAAAAAACATAGGTTTCAAGGGTGTTATAGTTAGCTGGCCATTTCACTCGTACAAAACCATAGAAATTCCTCCGTTATAGTTCGTTCTGCTACCTATAACTCGCGCGCCCGCAATGCACTGCTGATGATGTCACATATTGCATCATTCATAACATGGTCCACTGTGGGCGTGTCTGCAAAGTGCATTGTGGTAAAGTAAGTCTCCTTTTTGATCATTGCCTTAGTGGGTGTCGCAACAAAAGTCTCCTTCATAAAATTCCTAATACCTTAATAGGTCACTGCATTGCTCACAAATTTGCCACTGTGCTGTTTTATCCCCTGCCAACCAACACGTCGATCCATCATCGCCATATTAGTGACGGCGCTCGACCCGCACATCTGCAGGGGGACATCCTCGCGACCTGGGAAGGCCGCTGTTTAATCCATGCAAAAAGAGCTTCCAAAATTGAAGATGCCACACTCAGGCGTGTGATATAATATTTATTGTCAAGGCAGCACCAACACACTAACTCTGTGAACACACAGTTCATGATACTACCATTGAATCCCTACGTGTTTCAGGCGTCATCCTGCCCTTGCTCACAGGAATGGCTGACATGGAGTAGTAGTGGATATATATATATATATATATATATATATATATATATATATATATATATATATATATATATATATATATATATATATATATATATATATATATATATATATATATATATATATATATTCACTGAAAAAACCATAGGTTTCACACACGTTATAGTTAGGAATTAGCATTTAAAAAACCTTGCACATTCACTTAAAAAACCATAGGTTTCACACATGTTGTAGTTAGGTGGATATTTCACTCGTAAAAAACCAATGAAATTCCACCGTTATAGTTAGTTCAGATAACTATAACTCGCGCGCCCGCAATCCTCCGCTCAAGACGTCACATTTTACATCACTCATGACATGGTCAGTGGCATCACTGTTGACATCATCCTTGTGATAGAGTGGCGGTCGCGCGAGTTATAGTTATCTGAACTAGGATAGTTCCTAGGATAGTTACCTGATTTAATAATGGAATTAAACACTGGGGTAAGAGTAGTGGCAATGACCTCGGGACAGATTTTAAGAACCGCTATCGGACAAGGATCACTTGGTGCTCCCGACCGAGCAGCCCGCAGAAGGCCAGTGACCTCCTCCGTCTGTAGCGGACTAAAACCTATTAATCTATCCGAAGACAGCTTCACCCCTAGAGTCAAGGCCCAATGCTGCATCCCCTGCCTTTCCATGAGATTTGGAGAAGGAGGAGAAAATCCCTTCCACTTTGTTTTGGAAAAAGGTGGCCAGCGCTTCGCATAGTGCCGGACTGGTAGGTGTGATAGGTTCGGTGGGGATCGTAAGCTCTGTAATGGTCCTAAACAATTCTCTGGAGGACGAACTGGCCATCTTTATCTGATCAGTGAAGTAGGCCTCTCCTATTAATTTCTTGCAGGTAGTGAGGCTCTCTTTGTACTTTTCTTTATTATTGGACCTGTACCCATTCCGCCATAGTCTTTCCAGCCTCTTGCAGTCAGTTTTATAATTTTGCAGAGTTTCGGAAAACCACGGGGCAGAGGGCTGGGCCCGCCTAGGAGTAAAGAGTTTAACTGGCGCAAATTTATCGCAAGCCCTCTCAATCCACTTTAAATACAACTCCTCTGCTTTGTTTACATCAGCTGGAATGCTTGGGGTATTTAACTTTAAAAAATTGCCCATCTCCGACCCATCTATATTTTTCCATGCCCGGATAGCAATCTTATCCCTTGGCTTGGAGTCAGCCTGGGACACTTGTGAAAGTGTGAAAATTATAGCTGCATGATCTGTCCATGGGAGCGGCAAAGTTTCCACAATGTCCAGACCAGAGTTGTTAGTGAAAATGCCATCCAGGGTGTGCCCAGCAATGTGCGATGGTCCAACCACCCTTTGATCTAGCCCTCCTCCAACCATAAGGTCCATAAGTCGCTTATTATCCAGGTCTGAAATATCATCCAGATAAAAATTAAAATCTCCCATGATGGTAAAGGAGTTTGCACACAGTCTATCCTCCATCAAGGTGTTGAGTGAATCCAGGAACGCGCCTCTGTGCCCTGGAGGACGATAGATCAACAGTGCTTTAAAGGTATTGTGGGGGGAGAGGCGGACACTGATAGAAAGTGCCTCACATGCTTGGTTGGAAGCTATAGAGAAGGAAGGCTCCAGGTTGCTGTGATAGATAACAGCGAGCCCTCCCCCTCTTCCTGAGGGTCGGTCCAGCGTGGGACACAGAAAATTTACTGGCAGAGCCTTCACAATGTCAGGACCTGAGGAACTATTTGTCCATGCCTCTGTAATAAAAGCCATTTTAATCAGATGCTCTTCCATGAACAGACTGCATACCAGGCTATGCTTAACCAGTGATCTGGCATTTAACAGTAAGCATTTCCATGGTGGAGCGTTTGTCACTCGGTTCTGTGAGCCCTTCCTCTCTTTGAGCAATGAGCTGCCATGGCATGCCAAAATATCCTGCAGGGGATACTGACAGATCATGCAATTGGCGAGTAAATCTTCTGGACTTGTGCTGGGTAAAAACCTAGGACAACAAGCCTTCCCACCCTCTGGGTCCATGCTTCTAAGCCGCTCAGGAGAGTACCTTAAGACCTGTGGTGTACCAGAGCCAGGGGGACTAGCCCTAAGCCCGATCCGAGCGCGGACAGGCGCAGACGGGCTTGCCTTAGGTGCGCCAGCGGCGCGCCCGCTGCGCGGCCGCGGCATACTGGGTTTAAATGGACTGCCCAGCTCACGCGCCCAATCAAAGCCCCGTTCCCGCCTCCCTCTTCCACCAATCAGCCGCCTCTCACTCCGCGTCACAGGGGAATCCGGAAGAGCGAGCACCTCGAGAGCCCAGCCAGTCCGGTAAGCCTGTAAGAACAATTGCCCCAATTAGCAGCACAAGAATTAAAAGCAAATAACTAAAAGAATAGCAACATTTGAATTAAGAGCGCAACCTGGCGGGTATTGAGCACAACCCGATCTCCAGGGGTCAGCTCTGCGCGTCATGGCAAACTGGGTTAAATGGACTGCCCAGCTCAGGCGCCCAATCAGAGCCCCGTTCCCGCCTCCCTCTTCCACCAATCAGCCGCCTCTCACTCGGCGTCACAAGGGAATCCGGAAGAGCGAGCACCTCAAGAGCCCAGCGAGTCCGATAAGCCCGTAAGAACAATTGCCCCAATTAGCAGCACAAGAATTAAAAGCAAATAACTAAAAGAATAGCAGCATTTTAATTAATCAACTACACGGGCTCCCAAGACTATCATCTTGGGGAGTGGAATCACTATCGCGTTTTGTGCTGATTCAGGAACTTGTCCAAGTCTTAGGGACTCAGCATAGAGGGTCACCAGGCGAGGTGCCAACTTAGAGGGGAAAGCCGAATAAAATTCAGCAGGTAGCCCGTCTGGCCCCAGTGTTTTCCCCATAGCCATAAAAAACATGGCCTTCTGTACCTCCAGTAGAGGTACAGAAGAATACTATGCTTCTGGTAGGACTGGATGTAGAGAGTCTCTACACCAGCCTCCCACAACAGAAGACACTGAACACTTTGGAAAACATCTTGTTCTCAGACACTTGGAATCATTCCACACCAAGACATTTCGTGTTGGAATGCTGCAGACTAGCCCTCACGGAAAATTATTTTGAGTATAATGGCACCCTTTACAGACAGCGCCACGGTACATCCATGGGAAGCACTTTTGCTCCTAGTGTAGCGGGTCTATACGTGAGTGATTTCGAAGAACAGTACATACAGAATCCCATCAATCCTTACATCACACGGGTAAAATTCTGGAAACGCTACATAGATGATGTCATCATGATCTGGGAAGACACTGGAGAAATCCTACTAGAATTCCTAAACTGGATCAACTCCAGGGATGAATGCCTGAAATTCACCTGTACATCAGACAAAAAACGACTCGATTTCCTTGACTTATTTTAAAGAACAAAGGTCCTTGGCATAAGAGGAAATGATACGAATGTTTCAACATAGACTACAATGAGCACTATGGAGGTTCTTCCAATGTCCAGCCGGACAGAGGAATATTTATTCAGGCAAGATAACAGGATGGGCAAAATACAAAGCACAACAAGGATGGCGAACGGCACAGTCCTGTACCGAGCGTTAGAAAAGAAGGTGTAGGGAGTATAGACACAAGAAGGAAAAAGCAGGCAAAAAAGGGAGAGAGAGAGCAAAAGGCGGCTTACATTTACATACTAATACTGTGTAAGCTCAAACCAACAAACAACGCACTCATTTTGTCGCAGTGGTTAATTAGTGGTGTTTGTTACAAAGGTCGACGTTTCGATCCCTAGCTCTCAATACTATGGGATCATCATCAGGACTAGAAATTGAACTGTTGCCTGATAGATAGTGTCAAGGAGCCTGTAGGGTAGTAAGACAGGAAAAAAAGAAACAACAAAAAAATGATAAATAAACAATAAAGCAAGTCCACCTTACTAAGAACAAAACTAGTCAGGAGACCGTTAGAGGGGTGTGACAATTCGCTACGTGAAAAGGGTGAGTATATGTACATGCGAGAATACACATGCGGTGGAAATTGGCAACGTTGTTGGGTGCTATGGCGCACATAGTCAAGATAGAGGGGGTCAATGGCGGTGAGGAGACAACAGGAGACGTGAGAAGTGCCCGTAATGATCAGTGGGAGAGGATGCTAACGATGCGTGACCAATTAAAAAGGGGTAGGATGTGTGTCCTACCGATGGAGGAGGATAAAAACAGAATTGGTGAAACGAAGGGGATGGCGCAGTGCTGTTGGGAGCGAATTAGTGCTGGCGAGGCGAGATCCGTGCGGAAAAAGGGAAACAGGGCTCATATGTGGAGGAGGGGTCTGTGCTAACCTGGAGACCAGCTCACAGTGGAACTAGTAAGGCTCGGTGGGAGCCAGGGACAACTCGATGGGTGCCTGGGGTACGTTGGAATTCCGCGATGCTGGAAAGAAGGATCTCCGTGTTCGTGTTAAGGGACCGTCGGCGACTGATGAACCAAGCGATCAGAAAGACTGGAGCTGGGAAAGGCAAGGAAAATATTGGCAGGGCCCCAACCAAAATCGACTGGTGATTTCCGGGGCCGTTTGAGGAACGGGCTTACCTTAAGGATACAACCAGGGCGCAGGGGGCCAGAACCAAGTGTTCAAGGGCCTGCGGTGGACAGTCTAGGCAGCGGAAGGGGCTGCCGGGTAGTGCGGGACCGGAGCTGGGGGAAAATGGATTAAAGTGATTATATGGGAGAGCACATAGTATGCGCTCTGGCGGCTGGCGTTTGGAGCAAGGCTTACCTCTCAAGGAGTAGCTGGCGGCCGGAGGGAGCAAGAGTCTGCTTCTCCGTTGGGCGTGATAGCAATGAACAGGTGGGACTGTGGGAGTTTTGAGGCGGGCCCGGGGAGTGGGCGAGAGCAAGGAAGGACTGTGAAAGAGAGCGAGAAAGGCCGGCGGCCATGATGGAGTGGGAAGGAAAGTGAGGGGCTATGTGAGCATGCTTATCGAAATAGCGAAAATGTCACTGGAAGATGGGAGAAGCCGTAGAGCAAGGGTGCACATAATTAGCGAACACATTTTACTTAGAGGTTGAAGATAGCAAGTGTCAACATGGAGGAAAAAGGCAGCTGAATGTTGTTTGCATAATATTACAATTCAGATTTAAGCATGGAGTTCCAACAAGGGTAGTCAAACCAACTTAGAGTGACTGGAGCGAGGAAAACAGGTGATTCACAAATCGCACATGATTACAGTAAGGATGTCCAGTCTTCTGTCCTATTAAGTCCATTGTTGATAGAATTAAACAGAATGATTGTCTTTAGTTCCTCTCTGTTTAAAAGTTGAGCCATATTGCCACCTCTTGGAGGTAACTTCAGTGATTTGAGTACAGTCCAGCGCAAATCATCTTCATTGTGATTGGCCTCAGTGAAATGTTCAACCAGGGGGGCGTTCTGTGTATTGCATCGGATACGGCTTCTGTGCTGACAGATTCTGGTCTTGATTTTTTGGGTGGTCTGTCCGATGTATATTTTCAAACAAGGGCATTGGATAAGGTAAATGACATTGCAGGAATTACAATTTGTGAAAGCTTGACAATGCACTGTAATGTTATCAAATGTGAAACTTTTTCCTTCAATGGTGAACACACAGACATTGCACGTGCCGCATTTGGAATGACCAACAATGGGGGACAGACCCCAACTGGCAAGGAGAGTAGTATTGGGAGCGACAGGTAATGCAGCCCTGACCAGGTGGTCCTTCAGATTCTTGCTTTTCTTGAAGGCAAATAGTGGTTTGTCAATAGTGAGATTCCCTGCATTTAGAATGGGCCAGTGGTGCAGTATCGTTTTTCTCAATTTGTTGGATACCAGAGAGAAAGTGGTCACACAGGCGATTCTCTGCAGTTCTGTTTTGGGTTTAGGAGTCAAAAGCACCTCCCGGGGACAATACCAGGCTCTTTTTGAAGCATTTTTTACGATTCTTTTTGGGTAGCCCCTGTCTTTTAATTTGGAAGCCAAAACAGCTGATTCTCTGAAATAATCAGCCCTACAGGAGCAATTTCTCCTTATTCTCAGAAATTGAGAGTAAGGCAATGAATCCCTTAGAGCCCTAGGGTGATTGCTGGTGTAGTTTAAAAGGGTGTTGCGTTCTGTGGGCTTGCGGAAGAGGCGTGTGAGTAGTTCACCATTGTCATGGAAAATCGTAAGGTCTAAAAATGCTATGGAGGCAGTGTCAGTGGTGATGGTAAAAGATAAACCAGAGCAGTTGTTGTTCAACCAATGTAAAAATTGGCGTAGAACATCGACGTGCTGTTTCCAAATGATGAAGATGTCGTCGATGTATCTACGCCAAAACACGATGCCTGGGAAGAACGGATTGGAGGAAGTCAGAATAACATTAGTCTCCAATTGGTCCATGAAGAGTATTGCCAGATTTGGGGCAAAAATAGCCCCCATCTCTCTCTCCCTTTTTTGCCTGCTTTTTCCTTCTTGTGTCTATACTCCCTACACCTTCTTTTCTAACGCTCGGTACAGGACTGTGCCGTTCGCCATCCTTGTTGTGCTTTGTATTTTGCCCATCCTGTTATCTTGCCTGAATAAATATTCCTCTGTCCGGCTGGACATTGGAAGAACCTCCATAGTGCTCATTGTAGTCTATGTTGAAACATTCGTATCATTTCCTCTTATGCCAAGGACCTTTGTTCTTTAAAATAAGTTATTACCCGAGGTCCCTAGGCTACCAAAACGGGTTCCCTTGTTCTTTTCTCTACACTGAGCGCAATCGCTGGATTGCAAGGGTCTGATTCCCTCCCCACCAATTTTTTGGTTCGGCCATCCTAGTCTTTATGAGTATCTTTCATTTTAACTTTCCATTTTTGTTTCGAGTCCCCTTCCTTACACCACAGTATGTCAGCTTTTGCACCGTTGTATACTGATGATTACATTAAACAACTTTGCTCAGGTCCATCGTTACTCTCAGATGCCCCTGAAATACCCACCCCATCCAACTCCTCAGTCCCAGATCAATTGGAGAAACTCAGAAAAAAGCAGGTCCGTCTACAACTAATGATCCTCATGCTCACAGATTACCTCAAAGCAGAAGTCATCCCTCTAGGTCTGCAAGTACGTAATATACCTGGGATCTTTACCGATAACCCCAAATATATTTCCAACTTCAGCTACATCGGAACCACATGTTCCCGCCACTGGCTAGTACTAGGAATAGATATTGCCACTGAAACTCTGAAAGAGCTAGAAACCGAGATCTCAGATATACTGAAACAAATTCAAGATTCCAACGCAACCTCTGATGCCAAAAAACTGTTGGAACAAATTGAGAAAACTGTTGCAGATTTCCATAGAATCGAACAGAACAAGAAAGCTAACAAAATAAAGAAAGACATAAAAACCTATAACATTGAGACTACCTACCCTTACTTGCGAAAAGACTTCTACACTAATAGGTCCTACTCTACACATCAAAACAACCGTCCGTGGGGCCGCTACAACAGACGCCAAAACCTAGTGGGCTTTTCAGACACATCAGCTGATTCATCCGATAACTCAGACCCAGGAGAGGGAACTAGTACCACCAGACGTGGAGGCTTAAATCAAAACACTTTTTTAGCCAGGGGCCAACAAGAGCAACCCCAACGAGGCAGAGTGAAGAAAACTCAGCGGTGGTACAATCCACCAGGAGAAAGACGCACACGCAACAATTTTTACCAATGGTAATGACAGACACTTCTGCCAACCAACATACTGATGTGATTCCCATCTTCAATCTCTCCTCTCACTCATTGACCCCCGACGAACTCTCTCTCCTCAAAAAAAGGTTTATCCTTTGTCCCTACAATTCCACCCAATTTCATGGACTTACAGACTGAGCTTCTTAGATTTTTCCGGCGCATTCGCCTACAAGCGTTTTTTCAACTGCACCCTATGCCAGATCAAGTGGCCAATACTCCCTTCCGGCCCCCATCCACTTTCTCACCATCAGCCAGTATGGTACCCCCAGAGGTAATCACCTTTGAGAAAATGCTATTGAAAGATCTCTCTAATCTACAGAATAACAAAAGGTTCATCCCATTCAACATTACACGCAACGAGAAACAAGCTATCACCCAGTTAAAGAACACCGACTCCTTGATAATCAAAAGTGCAGATAAAGGTGGTGGGATAGTGCTTCAGGAAAAAACAGCGTACATATCAGAGATCCAACGCCAACTTGACAACACAGAACACTACCTGAGGCTAGCATCGAATCCTACTAAAGAGATTCAGGGTTTGATCCTCAAGACAACCACAGAGGGTCTCCACGCTGGCTTCCTTTCCAAAAAGGAGTTTAACTTTCTCAACGTTAAGTCAGCACGTACACCCGTTATATACACGCTTCCCAAGATCCACAAAAATATTTCAAATCCTCCGGGCCGTCCCATTGTTTCTGCCTGCGGTTCAATCTTAGAACCACTGGGTTCTTATGTAGATTTCTTCATTAAAGACTTTATCCCCACCACTCAATGCTTTGTCCGTGACTCGATGGCAATGATCAACATGGTTGAGCATCATCCATTCGATCCTGTGACTGAAACTCTGTGTACTATGGATGTTGAGTCATTGTACACTAATATCCCTCAGACTGCTGCCCTTCTGGTAATCCAAAAAACACTAGACTCACGTCCACGCCCACATGCCGTCCCCACCATTTTCATACTACAGCTTCTTGAACTTTGCTTAACCCGTAATTTTTTCAGCTTCAATAACAACTTCTATCAACAAATCAAAGGTACGTCAATGGGGGCTATTTTTGCCCCAAATCTGGCAATACTCTTCATGGACCAATTGGAGACTAATGTTATTCTGACTTCCTCCAATCCGTTCTTCCCAGGCATCGTGTTTTGGCGTAGATACATCGACGACATCTTCATCATTTGGAAACAGCACGTCGATGTTCTACGCCAATTTTTACATTGGTTGAACAACAACTGCTCTGGTTTATCTTTTACCATCACCACTGACACTGCCTCCATAGCATTTTTAGACCTTACGATTTTCCATGACAATGGTGAACTACTCACACGCCTCTTCCGCAAGCCCACAGAACGCAACACCCTTTTAAACTACACCAGCAATCACCCTAGGGCTCTAAGGGATTCATTGCCTTACTCTCAATTTCTGAGAATAAGGAGAAATTGCTCCTGTAGGGCTGATTATTTCAGAGAATCAGCTGTTTTGGCTTCCAAATTAAAAGACAGGGGCTACCCAAAAAGAATCGTAAAAAATGCTTCAAAAAGAGCCTGGTATTGTCCCCGGGAGGTGCTTTTGACTCCTAAACCCAAAACAGAACTGCAGAGAATCGCCTGTGTGACCACTTTCTCTCTGGTATCCAACAAATTGAGAAAAACGATACTGCACCACTGGCCCATTCTAAATGCAGGGAATCTCACTATTGACAAACCACTATTTGCCTTCAAGAAAAGCAAGAATCTGAAGGACCACCTGGTCAGGGCTGCATTACCTGTCGCTCCCAATACTACTCTCCTTGCCAGTTGGGGTCTGTCCCCCATTGTTGGTCATTCCAAATGCGGCACGTGCAATGTCTGTGTGTTCACCATTGAAGGAAAAAGTTTCACATTTGATAACATTACAGTGCATTGTCAAGCTTTCACAAATTGTAATTCCTGCAATGTCATTTACCTTATCCAATGCCCTTGTTTGAAAATATACATCGGACAGACCACCCAAAAAATCAAGACCAGAATCTGTCAGCACAGAAGCCGTATCCGATGCAATACACAGAACGCCCCCCTGGTTGAACATTTCACTGAGGCCAATCACAATGAAGATGATTTGCGCTGGACTGTACTCAAATCACTGAAGTTACCTCCAAGAGGTGGCAATATGGCTCAACTTTTAAACAGAGAGGAACTAAAGACAATCATTCTGTTTAATTCTATCAACAATGGACTTAATAGGACAGAAGACTGGACATCCTTACTGTAATCATGTGCGATTTGTGAATCACCTGTTTTCCTCGCTCCAGTCACTCTAAGTTGGTTTGACTACCCTTGTTGGAACTCCATGCTTAAATCTGAATTGTAATATTATGCAAACAACATTCAGCTGCCTTTTTCCTCCATGTTGACACTTGCTATCTTCAACCTCTAAGTAAAATGTGTTCGCTAATTATGTGCACCCTTGCTCTACGGCTTCTCCCATCTTCCAGTGACATTTTCGCTATTTCGATAAGCATGCTCACATAGCCCCTCACTTTCCTTCCCACTCCATCATGGCCGCCGGCCTTTCTCGCTCTCTTTCACAGTCCTTCCTTGCTCTCGCCCACTCCCCGGGCCCGCCTCAAAACTCCCACAGTCCCACCTGTTCATTGCTATCACGCCCAACGGAGAAGCAGACTCTTGCTCCCTCCGGCCGCCAGCTACTCCTTGAGAGGTAAGCCTTGCTCCAAACGCCAGCCGCCAGAGCGCATACTATGTGCTCTCCCATATAATCACTTTAATCCATTTTCCCCCAGCTCCGGTCCCGCACTACCCGGCAGCCCCTTCCGCTGCCTAGACTGTCCACCGCAGGCCCTTGAACACTTGGTTCTGGCCCCCTGCGCCCTGGTTGTATCCTTAAGGTAAGCCCGTTCCTCAAACGGCCCCGGAAATCACCAGTCGATTTTGGTTGGGGCCCTGCCAATATTTTCCTTGCCTTTCCCAGCTCCAGTCTTTCTGATCGCTTGGTTCATCAGTCGCCGACGGTCCCTTAACACGAACACGGAGATCCTTCTTTCCAGCATCGCGGAATTCCAACGTACCCCAGGCACCCATCGAGTTGTCCCTGGCTCCCACCGAGCCTTACTAGTTCCACTGTGAGCTGGTCTCCAGGTTAGCACAGACCCCTCCTCCACATATGAGCCCTGTTTCCCTTTTTCCGCACGGATCTCGCCTCGCCAGCACTAATTCGCTCCCAACAGCACTGCGCCATCCCCTTCGTTTCACCAATTCTGTTTTTATCCTCCTCCATCGGTAGGACACACATCCTACCCCTTTTTAATTGGTCACGCATCGTTAGCATCCTCTCCCACTGATCATTACGGGCACTTCTCACGTCTCCTGTTGTCTCCTCACCGCCATTGACCCCCTCTATCTTGACTATGTGCGCCATAGCACCCAACAACGTTGCCAATTTCCACCGCATGTGTATTCTCGCATGTACATATACTCACCCTTTTCACGTAGCGAATTGTCACACCCCTCTAACGGTCTCCTGACTAGTTTTGTTCTTAGTAAGGTGGACTTGCTTTATTGTTTATTTATCATTTTTTTGTTGTTTCTTTTTTTCCTGTCTTACTACCCTACAGGCTCCTTGACACTATCTATCAGGCAACAGTTCAATTTCTAGTCCTGATGATGATCCCATAGTATTGAGAGCTAGGGATCGAAACGTCGACCTTTGTAACAAACACCACTAATTAACCACTGCGACAAAATGAGTGCGTTGTTTGTTGGTTTGAGCTTACACAGTATTAGTATGTAAATGTAAGCCGCCTTTTGCTCTCTCTCTCCCTTTTTTGCCTGCTTTTTCCTTCTTGTGTCTATACTCCCTACACCTTCTTTTCTAACGCTCGGTACAGGACTGTGCCGTTCGCCATCCTTGTTGTGCTTTGTATTTTGCCCATCCTGTTATCTTGCCTGAATAAATATTCCTCTGTCCGGCTGGACATTGGAAGAACCTCCATAGTGCTCATTGTAGTCTATGTTGAAACATTCGTATCATTTCCTCTTATGCCAAGGACCTTTGTTCTTTAAAATAAGTTATTACCCGAGGTCCCTAGGCTACCAAAACGGGTTCCCTTGTTCTTTTCTCTACATCGATTTCCTTGACGTCACCATCTACTCGGAGAACAACAGCCTCCACACAAAAACTTACTACAAACCCACAGCAAAAAACAGCCTACTATCCTACCAGAGTTTCCATCCCCGTCCCCTGAGAGATAACTTACCTTACAGCCAGTTTCTCAGACTAAAGAGAAATTGCAGTGACCTCAGAGATTACAAAATACAAGCTAAAGAACTGGGAGAGAAACTTGTAAGAAGAGATTACCCAATAAGAACAATCAACAAATGCCAAAAAAGAGCACGCAATCAGCCAAGAGAAAACCTCCTGCAAATGATCACCCGAGATGAACCTGAAGACCTCCTGACCTGTGTCACTACTTAGAATACGATAACCAACACAGTGAAAAAAATTGTCAACAGAAACTGGAGGATTTTAACCTCAGATGCTTTGCAATGGCCGAAACCCAGGTTTGCAAACAAAAGAACGAGAAATATCAAAGATTTTCTGGTGCACACAAGACCATCTCCTAAGAGCACAAGAGAGACAATCACAGCAGCTTGGAATCTAGAACCAATCACAGGACATTATCCCTGCGGCACATGCTCAGTGTGCAACTTAACGAAAATCACAAAAACCATTCAACTTCTCCCCAACTTAACCTGGACGCTACGTCAACACACCAATTGCAATACCACGCATGTAGTTTACATGATTACTTGCCCATGTGATCTCAGGTATATTGGCATGACCTGCCGCAAAATAAAACAAAGGATCATTGAACACAAAAGCAATGTGAACTGCAAAAGACTGACTACCAAAATGAGCAGACATTACATAGAGCACAATCACTACGTCAACGATCTCAAATGGGTCGTTTTGGAAAGTCTTCGAACAGTAAACAGTAATGCTGACCGTGTCCTTTTTGAAAAAGAACAGCACTGGGTTTACCGCCTGGGCACAGACAAACGAGGCCTGAATGATAATATCCCCTGGCACACACTGGCCTAACTCTTTGATTTTTGATAAACTCTGAGATGAAAATTGAGATCTTGTAACTCCGAAAAGAATTCCCCCAACACATGAGATTATTCATCCTGGTAAGGTCCAATTCAGTGATATTAATAACTATTCACTTTTTGCCATTTCGAGTTGGTTACAATCTAACACGAAATATATATAACATAATGCCATTACTTGTACTTCCCAACTCATTTTGCCAACCATCGCCAACTATTTAGTCTTTTCACTACCTCTACGGCCATTCCGTATGTAAACGGGTTCACCGACTAGTCCCGCGTCTTCGGAGGTACGACGGGCAGAGCCAGCACCAGTCCTCAAACGTGACGGAACCGGTAAGCACGGATGGCCGCCGAGAGTGGAACAACGCGCTACATTGAAGTAAGACGCATCTAATCCTCTTTACCTCTTCTTTACAACTTCTTTAGAAAGACAGTTCCTCTCGTACCTCTCGGTACCTCCGAGAGAACAAAATTCGTTCACAGGAGGTAATGTTGTGTTATGAATTATTTGTGATGTCTGACCTCGCTGAAATGCATAAACCTGTTTAGGCGAGGCAACTCTATGTTGAATTATTAGCATAACGAATCACTATTTGCACTACACTACGTAAGTGATATGATTTAAAACAAAGCTACAATCGATCACACCCATTTTCGATCTCACCTAGTGCACTACAAATATACAACGTTTATACAACCCCTCGAACTCTTATCATACGCATGACTAATCACACAGTATAGCGATCTCCTTTACGCTTTAACTTTATGACTTTTCACAAATATCGCCCACATGACCAAACGATCTTTTGGGTAAATTGAATTCCCTCGCTTCTCATAGCCACGCTCGTTTCGCGCCCTTGACCCCAAATTGAATTAATAATTCACTTAGCTATTAACCTCACTTTCTTGAAAATAACGGTAGCACCATGAGAGGTAGATCCATCAATATATGTATCCACAAGCAACTGTTTTTTTCCGTTTTCAACTAGGTACAGATACCATGGATCTGACCACATGAATTTAGATTAGTGAATAATTCTCACTAAACAAGGAGCCACAACGCGCCCTCCTTCATATCGGTCCTGACGAAAGCCTTTAGATGTTGACAGAAGGCTGAAACATGTTGACCCTTACTATTTGATAAGTACGACAGACCAGCAACTCAGTCTTCATTCGTACTTGAACACATTTTTACCTTTCTCTTGTCAATATTCTCAGAATAAAGTCACAGCAGAAAAAATGATTTAGAGAATTTTAACTCCACTTGATTTTTTTGCATATCCTCCCTCATTTTTTTGTCTGGACGCTACTGTACAACCAGTTGGTCTTCCTCCTGGCGGAGGTCAGCATACATACAAAAAGACCCGATGATGATGCTGTACCAATACACATAAGCGGTGACCCAGTTAATACCGCCTTCGCACTTGTGTATAGTTATGAGGGTTCTTTTATGACGGAACCAAGAACAAAAAAGACCCTGGCTACACAGGACAAGTGGTCCACTCCCCCTTGATTCTTTGAACCTCCAGTAGTGTCACTGGGCCACCCAATTGCTCTCGGGTCTGTCTTTCCAATGTTGCAAGCTGCAGGGGTGCTGGGAAATCCCTGATTGTCTCCTGTGTAACTGGGGGCGGGCTGTGTATAGCACCTCATTGTATTCACACAACACGGCGTTTATCGCTCCGGGCTCATATATGGACATGCCTCCGTCAGTACTAACATGTGTAATCTGAGTTCCCCCGAAGTTCTGGTTTGATGAGCCACGCGATTAGGTGGTCAGCTTTCTCCTCTTCGAACTGGAACCTTGTGAGGTAAATTTTGTAGTCGTATCTGCGTAGGCATTCCAGCGCCTAGTTACATAGGGTATTTGAGTCCATTAAGTTTGCCGATGCTGTGGCATCTGTGCCCTGTATGTTATCGAATGTATGCAATCTTTCTTCAATCGCTTCTAGCTCTCTGCAGAACACTCTCCATTCTCCGACTGACTGACCCAGAGTGTGTCCTCGGACCACTAGCATAAAGAGCTCTCATTCCACCAACATTGTGGAACCTGAATATGTGTTGGTGGTGCAAACGTTCTCGATGCAAGAGTCTAGGGATTCTCAGAAGGGGGCGTCCTCCAGCATCGCAGGATTAATCCTCCATAGGGAGGCGGGGGTCTCATCTCCAGTGGTTGGTGGTTTATTAATAACAGGCTATGATCATAAAAAGTGCGTCCCAGATCATCAGTGTGTGTAATGGCCCTGCTAAGGTCTGAAGAGCAGAGAAAGGCATCAAGTCTTGTGTGTAATTGGTGTAGGGGGAGCAAAAAAATATTCTCTCTCTGCTACATGTTGCACCCGCCAAACATCTACCAGCCCCCAGTGTCCCCTCCACTCTTGGTGTTCCGTTTTCATGCAGTGAGTTTGGGCCCTGGGCAGAGGGGATCTGAGCAGTCTAATGTTATGTCTGCAACACAGTTGTAGTCCTCACCCAGTCCTACGGCCCCAGGTGCAAGCTCAGCCAGTTGGGCCAAGAGATCCCGCAGGAAGGACAGTTGATCATGATTGGGGGCATATATGCTACCAATTTTGATGTCTCAACCACTCAATTTCCCGGTAAGTAACACATATCTCCCTTCCTTGTCAATCCGGGTGTTTGTAACATCCAAGGGGACCCCCGGTCGTATCAATGCCTCTCCAGCATAGGCTGAGTAACAGGTCGCATAGATCTGCTCCCTCCATATTCTATGCAATTTCTCTGCTTCGCCCTGGATGTTTTTCTTGGGGCAGAGTAACCTGGATGCCCCTTCTCTTAAGGTAGCTATGTATAGTGTGCCTTTTACTCCTCTAGCTCATTCCCCTAATGTTCCATGTTATGAACTTAATTGTATGTGGCGCAAATGTCATGGTTGGTGATAAGATTCACCATCCGTCAGCCTTCCACCACCCTGCCAGGTTTACCCCCGGAAACTGTCTATATCCAATTTCCTGCAGAGAAAACAAAAATAAACTCTAGTACAAATTCCCACAAACTCCAACTCCCAGAGCAGCTCGGCAACGGCCAACCGCCCAAACCTTAGCGAGGTCAACCAGTTCCAATGTAGACCTAAATCCACCAGGGGGGAAATCCATCCAGGGGGTGTGGCAATTGAAGAAGGAGCAGTTTCTTGCCCTGGCTGCATCAGCCCAAGTCCTAAGCCGGCCCGGCCAGGTTCATAGGTGGCCGGTGGAGTACATTTCTTCGAAATGGGGGTCTAGGAGCTAAGTCAGCACCTAATCCTTATCAAATTATGTCATCTGCAGTCCCTGGGGTGACCTCCGGCAAGACCACATTGCTGTCTCGGAACACATCTGAGTCGGATCCCCCTGTTCCCTTTACTGAGCGTGAAGCTGCTTCCGATGGGGTTGGGGCACCCACCTGCCTGTGGGACCCCTCTGCACAATTAGAATGCCAAGGAACACTCTCCCAACAGTTTCCAAATCAAGCACCTGTCCAGTCACCCATAGGGGCCACCACTCTCCATTACAAGCTCTTCAGATTCTCCAAGACTCTCCCGGCCACCTAGATAGAAAGAAAAGGGGGGGGTCCCTGCCAGCTCCCACAGACTCCTCTGTCAGTTATGTATGCCAGCTCTCGTTGCAGAGATTGCCCCTCATCCATGGTACCAGTTCTGTTCCCTCGGTCTAATGATCAACCCAGGTCTCGCCCGGTGGAGGCATCAGTCTGTCACTGGCATCAGCGTCGGCTGCCCGCTGGGTCCCAGTCCAAACCCCAATCGCTCATCCGTTTTCGACAGGGGGGGCACCCCCCCACTCAATGCCACTCTGCCGTAGTCAAGGTCTTCACCGTCCAGTCAGTCCGGGCTCTGCCCTCTCGTGTCTCCAGCAGTCCCTCCTCCCCGCGTGCTTCCCTGGAGAGGAGTGCATGAAGTGCTTGGGAGTACACTCAGGGCCACACAGTGTCCGTGGCGGGCCCCGACTCAGGCCCTGAACACCCCCATGTGCACCACAAGTTCAGGGCGGGAGCAGGGGGACCATCTGCATCAGGGGTCAATCCAAAGGGATGGGGTCCAACGGCAATGCTTCAGGGGTCTCCTGCCTTGCCCCGGCCCTCAACTCAAGCCCCGTTTAGCCGTCCGTCATCAGTGGGGGGCCTCCCTCATCTAGCACAAATCCTCTGGGGGTATATATTCCATTTTGCCTTTAGGAAGGTAATGACAGCACCTTCCCCAGGCAGGGTGAGACGGGGAATCAATCCGGCTAGCTCGCAATCTACAAAGGGCCGCTGCCCAGGCCTTGGGGGCTCATCACTCCAGCCATGCCCCCCACTTCAGAGAATCTTAAACCACATACTCACCTACTCTACCTTAACCCTCATGCTCTGAGATACTTTGTTATAATTAAGGTAAAGAAAAAACTTTCTGTCTTATGTCTCTCTTTCTTTCATCACATCACCTCTTATAGCTTATCACTCTCTCTTTACCTCTCTACCAAACTTTACATTATGTACCTATCACACTTCTCACTCTATTTCAACTCTCTCCCTCACCTAGATTTACCCAACCTCACTATCAATACACCTCTCTCACCCCTACATCCGTCGACCTCTCTCATTACCTCACCACTATCTCTCAATCACCTCTATAACTCTTTACCTTTGAAGTGTATAGGTTGAGCCTAGCTCTCCTCTCCCAAGTGTGTCCCACCCAGCTCACAGAAATGCAGCAATACACAAATCTGTCGGGGAGGATTTCTCTACCACCTCATGTCTTCACCATGTAGGCCTGGGTCTTCCAAAAGGGAAACTAAGGTCCTCCATTACAGCCAAACTTGTACTCAGTGCACGTATACAACACACACACTGTCAGCACTGTTACCTCTATGTATTGTGCCACCACAGGGGCCCAAACACCAAGCACATGCATTCATCATGTTCACACTGCACAACACTATTTCCTTCATGTACTGTACTCCTCGTGGGTACACATACACCCAGTACATGCATCCACTATGCATGCAATGCACAGCAATACATCCTTCATGTACTGTTCTCGAAGGTACACATACAAACAGCACATACACTCACCATGCATGCACTGCTCAACGCTGCCCTATTCCTGTATTGTACCCTTCCCAGGCACACATACACCCAGCACCGAGTCACCACTCCTGCGCTGCATAGCACTTCCACATCTACCTGATGTAGGGCAATGGTGAGTTAAGCACACAGCTGCTGAACTTTTAAAAACTTTAGTGAGCCTATTGGCTTCACTCCAGTGACACAGGGTAAAAAGTAACTGTTCACTACTACTGATTACTACACGGAATGCTGCCACCACCATGCTTGTGCTGCTTAGCTCTTGATGAAGGCGGTAGTTTTCCACCAATATGAGTGTAGCGCTTTGTGCACCCCAAGTCCAACAAGACCACATTCCATGAGACGGGCCTATGTCATGGCACGCACGTATGATCCGTGTTTGCCTAGGACAACAAAAATCAGCAGTAGGGATCCAGAGACCAGTACAATTGGGCACTCAGGGTAGGGGTACAAGTCCATTTCCATGCAGAGGACTTTTCTGTCCCAACAATTTTCTCTTTTCAGAAATTGTGCAAAATGCTGATCCAGTATTTTGTGCTATTTAAAGCATGAAATGCTTCC
Source organism: Triturus cristatus (assembly GCF_964204655.1). NCBI lineage: Eukaryota > Metazoa > Chordata > Amphibia > Caudata > Salamandridae > Triturus > Triturus cristatus. Next base: position 77,185,185 of record NC_140586.1, on the reverse strand, counting down.
TTACATTCATAGTGAGGGCCTATTTAACACTAAAAAAGTGAACAATTGCATCTGACGTGAATAGCTACTCATGTTCTATATATTTTCATTGTTACTGTGCTCCCAGAATCACAATTTTAAATAAATGAAAACCGAATATGCGACATGGTGTAATACTGTAATCATGGGCATTTTGTGGAACAAGTCTGACGTGAAATACAGAAAGGTTTGTGAGATTACGCTATTGTAAATTAAAATTTGCCCTTAACTACCTTTTACCCAAGTCAATAAAATGAGAACCCCTGAGTTAATAGTTCACCTTGCCATCAGTATTAAGAGATCACTTTGGGAGTCATTGTGCACTTTACCAAGCATATATTTCCATACTGACCTTGTTAAATTACTCCAGCCACAAGCTCTGAAACAGAGATGGCTCACATCATAGTGGTTCATGAAGTGGATCATTAAACTTGTTCCAATTTTACTTTAATAGTCTAAAATTGAGCAAAAGTGCTTTAGCACCACAGTACCAGACCCTCACAGTGATAGGAAAAAACTGCCAACTTTGTGTTGTATAGATCGCTGACACACTAGTACTCTGTTATTGATCAGGGGTCTGAAAACACAGCCTGCAGCTCGCTGTATGCCAGCAATTGAAAGCAAATTGCAGGCCCTGCATCACACTTACAATGTTATTACACAACCAATCACCATGCAGCTCAAGCCACTTGGTGGTTTACTGTTTTATACGTCCTGGCACTGTTAAATCAATCTGTAAGGGATACAGGGCCCTCCACAAGTCAGGAAGAAATTCTTAGGGGAATATTCACAAGAGAATATCGCCACCAGAAGGTCACTTTTAGTGATGTTCTGGTGGCAATATAGCCCTTTTCCATATTTACAAAGCGGTGTTAAGCCACTTTTTGTGGTTTAACGCCACCTTATAAATAAGGCCCCTTTACACGCATCACTTAGCATGAAAAGGCCGTGCAGCGGGTTTCTGCTGTGGGCATTCCATCGCAACACCCATTGCTTTTGACTCTGCCCCAGATTTACAAGGAGGTGAAAATCTGAGGCCACGCCAAAACAAATGCCATCCAAGAGCAGGCATTCGAATGGCATTCTGCAGCACACTTAGAAAGAGCAACATGCCAATAATGATTGTTCCTTTCTGGTTCAAACAGAGGTACAGACCCGTGTAGCGAATTGTAGCCGTGATGTGGTTTTTAATATGCTGATCTAGACTTCTACAGCTTGCTTTAGCTTGAAAGATTACATCTTCTGCCCAGGGTTTTAAAATTGGCCATTCATTTCCTAGTGATTGGTACTTTTTATTTTACCAATTTAGTGGATCACGTCATTGACTATATGGGAAGCCCGTATCTCCAGCAGGCAGTGGAGCTAATGAGAGGAGGGGTGGACTACAGGCCTCAGCGCTACTTGTGGTAGCCGTCGTCATGACCACGCCTTTGACTTCGTGCCCGGAGGTGCCTGCTTAACTCCCTGGGGGCTCCCGCAGAGCAGGAAGGCTGTGTCTCGTGGAGCTAGTGAGAGGAGGGGGCAGACTACTGGCCCCAGCGCTACTTGTGGTGGCTGCCGCAACCACACCTTGGATATCATGCCCAGAAGTGCCTACTTAGCTCCGTGGGGCTCCCTGCTGCGCGGGAAGCCCGTGTCTCCAGCAACCAGTGGAGCTAGTGAGAGGATGGGGCGGACTACCTGCCCCAGCACTACTTGCGGCCTCAGCTAAGACCACACTGTGGATTTCACGCCTGAAGGTGCCTACTTAGCTCGCTGGGGGCTCCTGCTGCGCGGTACGCATGCGGACACATCCGGGCACGTGCCTGGGCCAAGACTGGGCCAACAGCAGGCCCGTCTGTGCCCGTACGCGGCTGACCGAGGCAGGGCTGGGCCACTTCTCTTAGTCCTGTTAATTGTGACTGAACGGACAAACCTTTGTCAAGGTACTGCATTTATCCATTTTGTTAACTTTTAGTTGTATTGTATTATACTGGTGGTTTTTATCCATATGTACTGCACTAATTTGCACTTTACAGGTTGGCATAAAATTTCTTGTCTTGGTGCTTCCTGAGCCATATACCCTCTGATTGTTTGACACACCTGTACTAATTATTAGTCTGGGCTTTTTAATAAATTGTATTGATCAGTTCTGGTAATTTTTTCTTAACTGTGTGTTTATCTGCTTTTATGGCCTATGTTGGCCAAATAAAGTTTCCTTGACTTGACTTGACTTGATTGTTTATGTTCAGGAAGGTTAGTGCTTAGGTAGTAATGCTGTAAAAAGGTTTTTAAAGTCTGTATTCTGATTTGTTGAAAATGTATTTCCATGCTCACACCACGATTCTGCAGTTTTCATACTGTTCTATGGGGAGATTTCCTACAGAATTGCCCGATTTTGGGGGTGAGCCAGAAGATCTTTCCGATGCTACTAGTGATGCTGTCTGAGTTCTTACTGATTTTCCTGCATATTTGGAACTTGGGGGCATATGTATGAAAGGAAAAATTAGTCGCAAACGCTGCGAATCGCAAAAAACAGCGTTTGCGACTGATTTTTCGCTATTTCATATGTATGACACACTTCCAAATTGAAAAATAAGAAATCGCTAAATTAGCGATTTCTTAGGCTGCGAAACAAGAAAACAGCGAATTTCCTAGCAAATACTTAATTTGCGATTCCTTAGCATTGCGAATATCGCTAACAAGAAATCGCTAGCTAAGAAATCGCAAACACATGTATGAAATTGTCGCAAATTGCGATTTCACAAAATTCGCAATTTAAGAAATCGCTATTAACACCAATTGCTTGCAGGTGGTAAACTGGTGCAAGGTACAAAAACCAGCCCACAATGCAACAAACACACCCACAATGGCTGCAATGCACGTGATAGCCAGGAGGCTGCGTATTCGGGCCCTTGCTCACAGGAGAATGAGACAGGAACGTATCTTCAAGCTGCGCATCACCCTGTTCCAGAACACTGAAGAGGACATCTATGACAAGTACAGACTGCACCCACAGACCATAATGGACCTGATTGAGGAGCTGAAACCCCACTTGGAGCACCCTACTTGCAGGACACAAACAATTCCCACACATGTGCAGGTCCTGTGCTCCCTGCACCTCCTGGCGTCAGGGAGTTTTCAACGGGTCATAGCGGAGGTTGGTGGGGTGTCACAGAGTGCACTTTCACGCTTCTTCCATGCCTTCCTAGATGCAATGCTACTGAGGCTCTCACATCACATTTACTTCCCCACCACCCAACAGGCATTACAGCAAACGATACTGGACTTCTACCAGATTGCACGTTTCCCCCACGTCATTGGCTGCATTGACGGGACCCATGTGGCCATCACACCCCCAGCAGAAACTGAATATGTCTACAGGAATCGGAAATGCTACCATTCCCTCAACATACAGATTGTGTGCAACGCTAAGTATCACATCACAGACATCGTAGCCAAATACCCCGGCAGTACACATGACTCCTTCATCTTCCGACACAGTGGAATACACAGACGTCTGAGTGCTGGAGAGTTTGGGGAGGGGTACCTGCTCGGTAAATACATTGCACACATCAATACATCCACTACATCACTTGAGGGGGGGGACATTGACTCACCTATTGTGTTTTTTTCCATGCAGGTGACAGTGCCTATGCAGTGCGCGACTTCATCCTGACCCCATACCTGGATCCTGCAAATGCAAGTGAGAGGAGCTACAACAGGGCACACAGATCTACACGCTGTGTCATTGAGCGAACCTTCGGAATCCTGAAGAGCCGCTTCAGGTGCCTGCATAAAAGTGGAGGCGCACTGCAATACAGCCCTGAGACCTGCTGTAAAATCGTGGCAAGCTGTGCAATGCTACATAACATGGCAATGAGGAAAGGCACCACAATTGATGTGACCGATACAGACACATCGGATGACGAGCGCCCTGCTCCCCCTGCCAGACCAGCACCAGGAGTTGGGGCAGCTGCTGGACGCCAGAGACGGACTGAGATCACACGAAACTACTTTTAGGTGAGTATTGAGGAAATGAGACTACAAAGCCTGATGATGAGTCAAGTGTTTAATCACACTTCACATGAAAGAAATTGTAATTGTCCCCAGCACATGTTGTACACACAGTGCAGAGAAGGCACAAGTAATAGGGCAAACAGCCTTTTCGGGTAAATGCACCCGTGTTGCAGTCAGTGTCCCCGCAGATGATCACCTCCGTCGGTGCCGTCCAGGGTGAGTGCCCCCCATGGTGCGCCCTTGGCCTGCTACCTGTCTGCCACTGCGGCGTCTTTCACCTGGCAAGGTTGGAGTGATGCTGCTGCGACTCGATGTGTCCTCACTCTCAGCAGAGGCCATTAGTGCGCTGCCACCAGCATTGGCTGTCTGCAGCTGTTCCACAGCAGTGGTTACCTGCTCTAGCCCTCGTGCAATGTCCTGGCAGCAATGTGCCATGTCCACCTGCATGGTTACGCTTCTGCGTGTGAGTGCGCTGGTGTTGGTGCAGAGGCGGTTGACTGCCTTTGTATAATTGTGTAGCCGTGCATTGGCACGTCGTCCAGCCCTGTGATTGGCAGCTTGGGTGTCCCTCAATGTGGCACAGAGCTCATGTATTGCCGCTACCATGTTGCGATTGTCCTGATGTATGCGGCCTAGCTGGCGATTTATTGACCGCATTGCCTTGCTTTGCAGGCGCTGTTCCTGCAGCATGCACTGTTCCAAGCCGGAGAACACGGTGCCTTCTCCTTCTGTTGCAGTGCTGCTCCTGGGCCTTGACCTGGATATGGCTTGTTCCCTTTGCCTTGGTGTTGGTGCGTCATGACGGGGCATGTCTGTCACACCCTGACTCCCCTCTCTCCTGTCGGTGTCATCGCCTGTTGCTGGGACTTCGTCCTCAAATGGAGGCAGTGGGGGCACATGTGCGCGCTTCCTGCGCTGAATTGGCTGCTGCTCTGTCTCATCGCTGGAGTCCGCAGGGTCTGCAGGCTCCTCTCCCTCTGCGCTGTCTTCTTGTGGCATGCCGTGTGCTGTGGATGTAAAGGGGACTACATGAGTTTGTGTTACTGTCTGCATGTGGCACTCAATAAAGGTACAATTCTTTGACGGCTAACCTCTGACACATTTCCATTCAATGATCCCCAAAACACATATGTTGCATTTAATTGTGATGGTGTCATGGACACACAGTCAGACACAGTACTACGAGTCCCATGATGCATTGCTGGGTGTGCTGTAAGACCTGGGCTGGATTGGCATGTTGGGAGTTTACTATGCGCATTTGGGGGAGTGTGCAAGGGATGGGGAGGAGTGCAGGGTGATTTGGCATGCATCTTACCTTGTCTGCTGGATGAGGGGTCGGAGCTGTCTATTGCCGCCAAACCACCAACGCTCTCAGGCAGGAGGGTAGACTCCACGAGCTCCTCATGGGGGGTTGGCTGCTCTGCAGTGGATGGTCCTCCTCCAGTCTGATTGGCATCCTTGAGTCTGGCTGCCACCCTCTCCTTGGACCTCTGGCGCATATCATACCACCGCTTGCGCAGCTCCTCAATGGTGCGTGTGGTGACTCCAACAGCATTCACCTTGCTCTGTATTTCCAGCCAGATTTTCCTCTTCCTGGCCTCTGGGACTTTGAGTGCCTTCTTCCCAAAGAGGAGCTCATGGCTGCAGACCATCTCCTCAATGAGGACCTCCTGCTCCTTTTCTGAAAACTTGTGTTTTCTCTTTCTTTTTTCTGCATCTTTGCCCTGCTGGTTTTGTTTGGGATCCATTGCTGGTTGCTGTCTCCAGGAAAGCCTCCTCACACTCCACAAGCAGCCTCTGGGTGTGGCTCAGGTGAGCAGGTGCAGGCAATCACTACAGTTTCCTGTTTGTGATGTCATCAGTCTGCACCAGGCTTGCAGATTCCCGTTTTTGCGATTTCTTAATTAGCGAATTTCGCTATTAAGAAATTGCAATACGGGATTCTGCGAAATATTTGCGATTTTTAAGTAATCGCAAATGATTAGCGATTTATTTTATACATCCCGTTTAGCGAATCTGAATTTGCGATTCGCAAAATCTCGCAAATTAGGATTCGCTAAAGGGGAGTTTGATACATATGCCCCTTGGTCTCTTACGGATTTTTCCTATTGCTCTGTATTCTTGTATTAAAGAGAGCCTTCACTGCAATGACTTTATGCACATAAATGAGATTAGTTGCATTTCCACTTTAATATTTCATGTTTAGTACATTTTACATTTTTGTAATAAATCTTCATAAAACTTCGAATTCTGCCCTTTAGCTCATTTATTGAGTTAGTCTTTTCTTATTTGAATGTATTTTGATATGCTGATTTGTACATTATTTTGGGACATATGCCACATGAAATTGAGGTTAACACGATTCCCGATCCACAATGGGTGTTTTTTTGTAGTGTAACATGTTAAGACCTCAGCACACTCACAAAACACAGGCTCATAGACTGGAGGAATGTAGAACACCCAGTTGAACGCTGTCCAGTACACTTAGACATATTGCATACATTCACACCACTGTGGATTTGGTCTAGAGCCACTACTACAGTGCAGTACATTTGCAAAGTATCCTAATGATATCACACTTGCATGATTAGAAAGGTTCACATGTCTGCCTTGAGGATTTAACTGAGATAAAGTAGCCGCAGAGTGGCGAGGTACCTGGGCCTAAAGGGATATCAATTCAATTCAATTCAATGTTATGAAGCTTATGATGATTTAATAAGCCCCTACCTACTTAAGGAGTGTGAAGAAGCCACAAGGCCACTGTGCATCATATAGACTACTGTAATTGCTTTACATTAACATTACGATATTTGAAAAAGTCCTAGTTAGCAGATTAAAACCACTTATGTCAGGTCTGGTACTTCCAGACCAGACTGATTTCATACCCAGCCGGCCAACATTGTTAAATTTGAGTACTCTCCCAGCAGGGATACATCATTTAGACCTTCAATTACAAGCAGTGTTGCTTTTTCTTGACACTAAAAAAGTATTTGACTCTCTGGAATAGCCATATATGTTTCAGGTATTAACTAAAATGGGCCTGGTTAGGTGTTTTATTAAAATTATCTTGTTCTGTAGGAAACCCTTAGCCAAAGTATTTCTCAATGGGCAGTGGCACCATACAGCTTTGCCTCCTGTCATCACTCCTATTTGCCATTTCTGTGGAACCCATTGGCCTTGTGTACAGGCTGCTCTAAGCACATTGAGGTATTTATATATGTGGCAGCCCATTGGTTGTATACCTGTACATGGATGATGTCCTTCTGCATATACAGTACACAACCAGAAACTTAAATCCAATTGTTCAAGAAATCGTCTGATTCAGTGTTATCTCAGGACTAAAAATCAATTGTGCAAATCAAAGTAGCCAGAGGGGCAAGTTTTAATACTTTAGCATCGACTTGTTCATACATAGCTAAGTTTTAGGGGGGGGAGTCATGACAGCACTATACAGGATGAGATAAATCCTTTCCCTGTTGTTCCCATTTTTGGCACTATTGGGCTTGAGAATTTATAGCTGTAGCTCTACTCTTGGCAAAGTGTGGAATTGCAGTGCAATGTATGTAAGGTCCAACACCTGCATCTAAAAAATGGACACATGACTTAAGGTATTGAAGCGATTTGATGGACACTCATTCAGGACTGGTCCACCCAGTGGCAAGAACATGGGACTACAGGGACCCAATGAGAACATACCTTTTTGTTTTTCAAATTTCTTTATTGATATTAGCACAAGTAGAAAAAGAAACAAAAAACCATAATAGTGACAATTCCTATGTGTCACTCACAAACGATATCACATCAAAAAGAATAACAAACATGAACAGCAGAGCCACAATAGCCTAGACATGTCGTACCACCAACCTCATGTGTGGCAGCATGTCATATTGAAGAAGGCCCCTGCACGGACATTGGTCGCACTTTGGTGTATCGTAGCAATCGTCCCTGTGGAAATAACATGATTAGGAAGGGCACCCAGGAACGTGCGCACACCAGTACAAGCTAATTCACACGTAGAGAATTAGGAAGATCCTGCAGGCCAGTGTGAGTGGTCGCTTCGGGTCCGGACACCAATTCTGGGGTGCCCTTCAGGACTCCCTTCTAGTCCCACACCCCACAGTCGTATGGGGCAATGATGGTGTGGCTGTATTACCTAACTATCTGTGGAGTCTGCAGAGGGGCATGGTCTCGCTATCTCATGTGCTGGGATGGCTCATCGTATGAGTTGTAAGATGAGACAGAAGGACCTAGGGTGGTGTTCAGGATGGACATGCATAATTTCTTGCTTCTACATTTCTGATGTAGGTATCCCAGCACCCACCTACAGCATTCCCCCTTCCATGTATACCTGACACTGTGAGGACGTTTATCTCAGTTACTGCTCTTTTCAGCAATGTGGAGAGCCAACAGTGTTTTTTGGGGGCTGTATGAGCCTTCCAGGACATCGTGATTTGCCGTTTGAAGAGTATGATGGCTAGATCAAGGAATCTATTAAAGTACTTATCTCCCTTAGTCTTGGGTCTAAGACAGAGTAGGCATAATTGCAACGAGGAATCAAGTGCTTCACCAAAGTGGTGGTAATTCTGTGACTTCCCCCCAGGCCCGCTGCATCACTGGGCACTCCCAGACAATGTTGTAAAAAACCTGCCTCATGTGCTCTACATCTGGGGCATGCAGAGGATGCTGTAGAAAACATGCAATTGATGCATTTCCATGTGAGGTGTGCCTGATGCCAATAGTTAAATTGTGTGTAACCAAAGTGTGGATTATGTGAAACCTCCTTTACCCGTTGTAACGCCCGGGTCTAGAGACTGTATTGCTCATATGCATGCCAGCAAAGATTTACAATCTTCATCTAATGCGTGTTATGCGATGGGTGAGGCCTGGGGTCCAACAGCCAAATATATATGTATGTCCACCCGAGGAGCCTGTGGATGGTTGCTCTCTTAGGTCAAGGGACTGTGCCCAGCCAACGCATCGGCCACTGCAGCTGAGCTGCTGCATAGTACAACACACAATTGGGGGTACCAAGACCTCCCTCAAGAAGCAGGCACTGGAGTATGAAGAGCGCCACTGCCTCCTGCCTGAGCCCCATATCAGCTCCAGCAGGAGACCATTGAGGTCACGAAAGAAGCGCTTGGTGAGGGAAAGTAGTAACGCTGCTAAGAAGTACAGGAGCCATGGCAGGATAAGCATCTTGGAGATCACCACACGGCCCAGCAGTGACAGCGGCAAAGACAAACAGAAAGGAAGGGACTTAACAGATCGAGTCCAGGGCTTGACCCCATGTTAACGTTACCCTCCACAGGGTACTTGTCCGAGAGGTAAATCTATACACCCAAGTACTTGAGGGTGTCAAGACCCTTTTCCAGCCAAAACTGCAACGGGGCCCTCCTGTAATGCTCAGGAACTGGAGAGAGGGGGAACAGGCAAGACTTAGGCCAATTTACTCTGTAGCCTGACAAAATCTTACATTCCTCTAGTGTCTCCATCAGGCCTGGAAGTGTGACAGTGGTATCACACAGATAAATTAGGGCAGCATTTGCTAATAAAGAGAAGATATGCTGTTCATCATGTTCCAGGAGACTCCAAAGCTGCCCATGCAAGTGCAGGCAGCAGGGCATTGGCTCCATGGCCAGGGTACAAATCACCAGGGAGAGGGAGCAACACTCCCGGATTCCCCTATGTATGTCAAATCTGTCAAATATCGACTGTCTCATCCTGACTCTTGCTGTCGGGTTCTTATAAAGAGTGTGTATCTAAGTAAGGTAGCCCAGCCCGATGCCTATTTCCTCCAGCGTTGCCAGTAGGTAATCCCACCCCAGTATGTCAAATGCCTTTTCAATGTCAAGCAACACCGCTAACTGTTAACATCTCACTCGAGGCAGCTCTCATCAGATAAAGTAGTCGTCGCTTGTTGAGGAAGGTATTGCATTCTGGAATAAACCCACATTGATCTACATGCACTAGGGCGTTAGCAACAGGGACCAGCCTATTGGCCAGGGTCTTCCCTAATATCTTATTTTCTTTGTTTAAGAGGGAGTGTGGCCAATATGAGAGGACTTCAGGGGGATCCCGGCCCTGATTTGACAGAACCTCTATCTGCGCCTCACGGAGCGAGTCTGGGAGCTGAGCCTTCCTTCCTTGCTTAGTTAAAAACTTCCAAGACATTCTCAGAAAGGTGAGAACTGAAGATGGGATTATTGTCTATATTATTATATACCCTGGGTTTTATTTCAGCCAGTGTGGGTGATAGCCACCCCATCACATTAATTTAAAGGGGCTCATTCAGTTCCACTCATTGGAGAGGAATCAATCAGGGTAACGGTAGCCCGTGAAGAAACCCCTTGATCCTGTCAACGGGGGGCTGTTTATGTCCATGTACAGAGAGCGATAGTACTCTGCAAATGGTCACTTGCATATTAACCACTGTGCCACCCCCCAACTTGATTGCTCCTATCGATGGGCTTGCCTGGTCCTCCTAACCCAGCCATGACAATAGCCTGCCCAAGTGATCTCCCACCGCATGGAGAAGGGCAAGACAGTGCCAATTGTCATGTTTCCCCAACAGTGGCTCTAGATCCCTGTGACTCTCTCTCTCAGCTGCTTGTGTCTTTCTGTCCTGTCAGCCCACCATGACACCTCAGTCTCAAGTAGTCTCAACTCCCGCTCAGGGCCTTACGGACCCCGACACCCAGTGGCAATGCATTTCCCTCTGATGACCACCTTGTGGGCATCCCAGTCCAGCGCTCTGCAGGGAGTGGTGCCCATGTTAAGTTCAGAATACTGGGCAATATATGTTAAAAGGGCCTCCCTGAAGGGGGGGTCTGAAGTGCTTTGGTCTGGAACCTCAAAGGTCCATAACATCATCAGCAGTGGGCAGGGATCTGAGAGGGTACGCTCCAAGGACTCCGTGATAGGTATCTGCATGCCAAATGGCTCATTGCAGAGAAAAAGATCAAGCTTGGTGTGGAGGTCATGGACCAGGCAATAAAACAAGATGTTACTGGTGTCTGGATGGTGCAAGCGCCACATATCAAATACACTCTTGTTAACCATCCAGGCCCGAAAGTATTGTGACACCCTGAAACACACAGCTTCATTCAGCAAAGGGGTGGAGCAGTCCCGGGCAACATCCGTAACACAACTAAAGCTGCCTGATATGCTGGTACTGTGTGGGCCCCAGAAAAGAGCTGGGGTTAGGAGAACTAAAAAACGATGAGTGATTAGCGTTGGAGGCAAAAACAACCACCAGCATGAGAGGGCACCGTCCATAAGTCCTTCCACCACCATGTACATACCCTCAGTGTCAACTCTATGTATATCCTTCACAAATGGGACCCCCGGGGCAATCTATATCAGAACCAACTTGCATGCCCCGATGTTGTAGTGCGGTACACCTGTTGTGAGAAAGTGCCATCTTTCTTGCATGGTATGCCCCCACTTTTTGCTGAATTGCTGAATGTACTTTGACTGAGTGTGCCCTGGACTCCTGCCAATCAAGTGCCCAGGGCCTAAGTTCCTTCCCTAAAACCTAAAACCCAAATTGGCAAACCCTGGCCACATGTCAGCCCCTAGTAAATGGTACCCTAGGTACCCAGGGCCTTGTGACCTGGGCAGGCCTCTAAGGGCTGCCGCACTTATTGTGCCACCCTTAAGGCCCGGTACCCTAACACAAACACACTGCCCCTGCAGGCTGAGTGTCTGGGTACAAGACAAAACAGAGAGTCGACATGGCACACATCTCTGTGTGCCATGCCCACAACCTACACTGCCCTGGCATACATCAGCCACCCCTCTAGCTGGGTGCCCTATGCCAGTGGTGTGGGCACAGGAGCAGGAGTCCTGTGCCCCTACAGTACCCAGGTCCATTCCTGGGCACTGTAAGTGCAGTGCTGCCATTTAAGAGTATATGGTGCTGAGAGCTCGTCAAACACAAACTCCACAGCACCATAATGGCAACACTGAAGACTGAGATGTTTGGTATCAAACTTCTCAGCACATTGAAACCACACTGATGCCAGTGTGGGATTTAATGTACACAGCACTACAGAGGGCATCTTAGAGATGCCCCCTGAGACCTAACCTACAATCCATGTCTGGTCTGAGAGGCTGCCTAGGCTGCCACACAGCAGACATGTTCCTGGACCCCTGGGTTGAGAGCCCCCTGCTCTCCTGGGCCTGCAACAATACACATCCTGGGCGAGGTGCTAGGTCTCCTCCCCCAGGATGGGCAGGGGGAAGCTTCAAAGGCATGCCGCCTTTGTGAGCTTCTCCAGGCCACTTGCTGTTATCAGCAACTGGCCCCCGCTGGTTCTGACCCCCACTCTGGCGGGAAGACTGGCTGGAAACCCCAAGTAAGGACAGGGGATGTGCAAGCCTCTGCCAACCCCACCCCTCAGGTGGGGGAGGCGAGATGAAGCACATCTCCGGGCTCTCGCCATCTTGAAGATGGGGAGCCCTGCCCAATCAGTACTAGACTACTGCTCCCCTCCCACAGGAGAGTGGCAGGATAGGGGGTGTACCCAGGGCAGGGACCCATTGGTCCCTGCCCTTTACCTACCTATAACGCCCCTAAATCTAGTATTTAGGGGCACCCTGAACCTTCCTTCCTTAGATTCCAGATTCCGAAAAAGCAAAGAAGAGCAAGAAGAAAGAAGACCTGCAGTGCAGCTGCTAAAAAGAGGAAGACACCAACTGCTTTGGCCCCAGCCCTACCGGCCTGTCGACCCTCGAACCTGCTCCTGCTGAACCCCGGCACCTCTTGTGGCCAGCAACTTCACAAACACCGGAGGACCTGGCTACCTTGTGACTCCGAGCACCTGGGACTCCCATGAGCAGTGGCTCTGCTCAAAACAAGTTTCTAACCCCTGGCATCAGCCCGGAACCGCGAACCCTGCACACTCTGCATCCGCCAAACCTGGCCTGTGCCGGAGTGAACAAAGACCCCGAGGACGTCCCCTCGGCGACTGTGACCCCGAATCCGGCACCCAAGGACCCACCTCGACGCTCCTGACGACGCCTGCAGCCTCAGAACCAGGTACCCCCCCAACCACGATCAACAGAGGGTAAGATTTCCCGACGTCAAAAGGCACCTCTGCACCCGGCGCCCTGCGGCCGCCTGTGCCCAACTCCGGGGTACCTACTTATCCTCCAACTACCCAACTTACCTCTCGAAGTGGTGGTGGCACCTGAAGAATCTTCGTCCCCGAGCTTGCAGCCTTTGTTCATCCTGGAGCTTTCCCATTGAAATCCATTGAGCGCCCGAAGCCTCAAAAGCACCCTGCACCCAGCCGCCCGAGTGGCCCTGGCAGTGTAACTTCTACTCTTACCTACATCTCCATTTGCCCTGAGCAAGTGACTAGGAGCCCAGCTCCCACAGCCACGTGGCCTGCTAGTCAGCAGCCACCAACCAAGGCCCCCTCCCTCCCATAGGATAATATTGGGCCTAACTCACTCTGCACCCGGCTGCCCCTGTGCTGCTGAGGGTGTAACAACTGTACTTACCTGACCCTGAGTCTGTGCCCAGAACCTTAACTCTGCCAGTCGAGTACTTACCCAAAAGCCGATAACCCAAACTTCTTCCATAGGGTAACATTGACTGGTTTCTTCTGAAATTTCTTCTAAGTGTAGAGTTTCTAAAACTTAAAATATTCACCTAAAATCAACGAGTACCGAAAACGAAAATACTCACCTGCTATTAGGAGAGATCCCAGTGCTGGATCTTGGTGCCCAGCACTGACTCTGAAAAGTACTCACAACCGTACTTACCATTAACCCAATTTTCTTCCATAGGAAATCATTGACTGTTTTTCTGTGAAATTTCTTCTAAGTGTTGATTTTTGCAAACTACAAATATTCTTTAAAAATCGTACCAACTGTGAAAACGTAATTACTTACCTGTTTTAGATAGAGGTCCCAGTACTGAGTCTAGGAGCCCAGTACTGGGTTGCAAAAGTAACAAGAACATACTATACTGGCAACTTGAATTTTCTCCCGTAGGGAATCATTGACTGTTTTTTTTATGAAATTTCGTCTGTCAACTTTTAAAATAGCAAAATATTGCCTAAAAATCACAACAGTAACTAAGTCGACTTTACTCACTTGTTTCCAAGAACTGTCCCAGGACTGAATCTAGGATCCAGTCCTGGAGTTAGAAAAGTAATCCTGAAAGTAATCTATTGCAAATAACTTAAAACTCCCATTGAGCTCAATGTATTATTGTGTTTGAAATTGTGTTGCCTATTGCAATAACCTGTAACTACTACATACAAAAGTCTATTGCATATTGCAAACTAAAGCATCTCATGCTGAGAAAGTATATTTTAATACCTATTGTTGGTTCTAAAATAAAACAACCATATATTTTTTATATAAACCATTGGCCTATAGTTCAGTTCATAAGTGTGTGAGACCATTTGCTGACTGAGTGTGTACAACAAATGCTTTACACTGTCCTCTGATACTGCCTTACTGCTCGACCAAGCTACCACTTTATAGAGCAAGGTTATATCTAACTTTAACCTCTGCCAAACCTCTAGGGACTGTGGACTCTGTACACACTGTACCTATTGGGAACAGTATATACAGAGCCACTTTCTCACACCTGTCCCCTCCATTTTTCATGTACATGTACTGCCTATGTCAAATGCATCTCTTGCAAAAAAGGTATGCGTACCTCTTTGTGGCCCTTCTCGTTCCATGTCAGCAAGTTAGAGTGTGGTTTATTGTGGCCTGTAGGTGTGCCCATTGGGTATGGTGGTAAGTAGTGATGCATTGCGTTCTTCGATTCACATTCCCCACAACTCCAGTGTACGGGTCCCCCCAAACACCCCGTTAACTATAAAGAGACTAGTGCAATACAGGGCCATGCCAAATAATTATACGTAGGTAACTTCATCTGTGGTTCAAAAGAAAACACAAGATTTGCAACCCCTCCTCCCTGACCAGGGCTCCTCTGAGTGCCTAGCCATAACCAGCCCATGAATTAACAACAACCAAAGAGAAATGTGTAATAAAATACATTTTCTGTTGGAGAGGTCAGGGCTCATTGGACACATGGGCCTTCTCCAATGATCTGGGCGTCCTACCCTCTCTCATGAGGCCCCAAGGTGTCTCCAGCGGGCACTAGTAAGATGTCCATACCACTTATCACACAGCAAAGAACAAACCCTCACCCCTCATAGCAGATCATCCGCCAGCCATGGTGTCAACTCCAGCCCCCAGGAGTCCTCCCTAGCAGAGGCCATGGAGCTAATAGTATCTGACTGTCAGAGGCACAGTCTGACTGCAACATCAAAAGAGTTCTGGCCATTTTGCAGAACCATTTCCCCTGACTGTGCTCGCTCCCTGGCCTCCTAGTGCCATAAAGGGGCGGCTCTGGGTCCCCCGCTGCTCCTGCACTTCAGTTGCGACGTCAGCCATTTACCAGCGTTTCAGTCAACTTCACGATTCCCTTGGCAAGTAACCAGGTTTATGCCTCTCCAGGAGACAGGAAAGAACAGGTTCACGCATCATCCATCATCTTAAGTTCAGCAGGATAAAGAAGATCATACTCTAGGCCTAGCTCCCGGAGGTGTTGCGTGACCATCGTATGTGAGTTGCAAAGATGCTGCACCTCCATAGTAAAATCTGGGTAAGCAGTGATGCAGCTGCCCTGGATGTGCCGGGGACCTTTTATCCGAAACAACTTTAGAATCAAGTCTCTGTCAGTCCCTATAATTAAGTAGTTTTGCAATTACAGGACTTAGCTGGGCCCTCGGTGGAGGCTGCCTCAGTCCCAGGTAGACAATGTACTCTCTCCACAGAGAAGAATTTGGGTTGAAGACCGCATTGTGGTCATCAACCATTGTTCGAGAAACAGTTCCATACTCAGGCCCTTCAAGCACTCCAGAAAGCCCAAGAAGTGGACAGTATTATACCTCGAGCAGCCCACAGCATCCTCTGATGTAGAGAGATCACTTCTACCCTCATGTTGGAGTTCCTGCAATGTGGATCGCCTTTTGGTCAATGTGAATTCAGCATCATCCAGTTTCCTGTGATCTGTACAGAGCAGGTTCACATCCAAGGAGACTGCATCAATCTTGGACTTCAGCATGGCTTTTGTGTCCAGAATTGCATGCAATATCTTTTCAAACTGGACATAGTGACTTTGGAGAGGGGCCCAGAGTGCCAACTCCATAATCAGGAGGGGCGGAAGGGGCCGCTGCATCCCCTATGCTTGGGGTGGGGTTAGTGCAGATTGCGGCTTCACCATCATGCCCCCATTGTTATCAACCCCAAGTGGATGCACCACCAGGTTCTAGACAGTGCACCATCATCCCCAACTCTCCGCCAGGTTCGGGCCACAGGTGAGTGCAGTGCAATGCTGGAGCTGCGTGTGATGTCCGCTAGGCCCCCTAAAAGGAACTGAATGTGAAAGCTTGTGGAATGTTATAAAAAATGTGAAGAAATACTATGATCTGCTATCAAATAAAAGGCAACTTTAGTTGGTCAATGGCTAAAGGGTAACACATGAAAAGTAGAGGATATGAGATATTACAGCCTATGCACAAGCCGTAATATTTGGTATTGTCATAGTAAGAGATGTTAGAAAACTTGAGGAAGGGTGCCAGTTGGCAGAAAAGTATTGTGCTCACCAAACTAACATAAGACCATGTCAAATTGAGTACTGGTAAATTATAACCCGAGAATCCGATGGGATGGCAAATATTATAGGCCATATGGGCCATTATATTTGGTATCCCCAAAGGAAACAGATGTGAAAGTTAGTGGAATGAAATCAAAAATGTGAAAAGAGACTACAATCTGTTATCATACTAAACGGCAACTGCAGTTGGTCAATGGCTAAAAGGTAACTCTTGAAAAGTAGGGGATACAAGATATTACAGCAACGCATGAGCCGTAATATGTGGTATCCCCATAGTAATAGGTGTTGGAAAACGCAAGGAAGGGCGCCAGTTGGCAGAACAACACTATGCTCACCCAGCCAACATAAGACCATGTCAAATTTAACACTGGTAAGTTCTAACCCTAGAAATATAGGGAATACCAAATATCATGCCCCGCATAGGATATTATATCTGGTATCCCCAATGGAACCTGATGTGAACGTTTGTGGAATGAATTAAAAATGGTAAAGAGACTGCAATCTGGTATCAAATAAAATGCAACTCCAGTTGGTCAATGGCTAAAAGATAGCCCTTGAAAAGTAGGGGATATAAAATATTACAGCAACGCATGAGCCATAATATGGGGTATCCCCATAATAAAAGGTGCTGGAAAACTAAAGGAAGGGTGCCAGTTGGCAGAAAAATGCTGGCCCAGCCAGACCATGTCAGTTTGAATCCTGGCAAGTTCTAACCCGTGAAACATAGGGCATACTAAATATTATAGCCCTATGGGCCATGATATTTGGTAAACCCCAAAGGAACTGTATGTGAACGTTTGTGGAGTTAAATAAACAATGCAAAAAGATACTGTAATTGGCTATCAAATACAAGGCAATTTCAGTTGGTCAATAGCTAAAGGGTAACCCGTGAAAAGTAGGGGATACATAATATTACAGTCTTGCATATGCCCTAATATTTGGTTTCCCAGTAGTAAGAGATGTTAGAAAACTCAAGGAAGGGTTCCAGTTGCCAGAAAAATACTGTGCTCACCAAGTCAACATGAGAGCATGTCCAATTGAATCCTGGTAATTTATATCCCTAGAAACCTAGGGGATACCACAAATCATAGTTTGTATTGGCCACTATATTGGGTATCGCCCAAAAGAACCGTATGTGAAAGATTGCGGAATTAAATCAAAATTGCGAAAAGAGATTGCAATCTAGTATCAAATAAAAGGCAACTCCAGTTGTTCGGTGGCTAAAAAGTAACCCTTGAAAAGTAGGGGATACAATGATTACAGCAATGCATGAGCCGTAATATATGGTATCCCCATAGTAAAAGGTGTTCGAAAACTCTAGGAAAGGTGCCAGTTGGCAGAACAATACTGTGCTCATCCAGTCAACATAAGACCATATCATATTGAATACTGGTAAGTTCTAACCCGAGAAACATAGGTGATACAAAATATTACAGCCCGTATGGGCCTCTGTATTTGATATCCCCCAAAGGAACCAAATGTGAAAGCTGGTAGAATTGTTATAAAAATGCGAACACTCATTGTAATCTGCTGTCAAATAAAATGCAACTTCAACTTGTCAATGGCTAACGGGTAACCCATGAAACGTGGGGATACAAGATATTACAGCAATGTGTGAGCCGTAATATTTGGTATCCCTTAGTAAAAGATGTTGGAAAGCAAAAGGAATGGTGCTATTTGGCAAAGAAATATTGTCCTCACCCATCCAACATAATATCAGGTCAAGTTAAACCCATGAAACACAGGGGATTCTAAATATTATAAGGAAAATTGGACATTATATATGGTATTTCCTGAAGGAACCGGGTGTGCATTCTTTTGTAATGATGTAAAAAATATGAAAGTATACTGTTGTCCGCAATGAAATAAAAGGCAACTTCAATTGGTCAATGACTTTAGGGTAACCCATGAAACATAGGGGAAACGAGATATTGCAGCAATGCATTACCCACAATATTTGGTGTCCCCAGAGAAAACAATGTTAGAAAGGAAAAGGAAGGGTGCTATTTGGCATAGAAAAACTGTGCTCACCCATCCAACATAAGACCATGTCAAATTGAAACCTGGTAAGTTCTAACCCGAGAAACACAGGGGATACCAAATATTATAGCTAGTATAGGCCATTATATTTGGTATCCCCTAAAGGAACTGGATGTAAAATCTTGTGGAATGATATGAAATATGTGAAAAGATACTGTGGTCTGCTATCAAATAAAAGACAACTTCAAGTGGCCAATGGCTCAAGGGTAACCAATGAAACGTAGGGGATACGAGATATCACAGCAATGCGTGAGCCATAATACTTTGTACCCCCATAGTAACGATGTTGGAAAGCAAAAGTAAGGGGGATATTTGGCATAGAAATTCTGTGCTCACCCATTGAACATAAGATCATGTCAAATTGAATCCTAGTTGGTTCTAGCCCGAGAAACACAGAAACTACCAAATATTATAGGCCGCATAAGCCATTAACTTTTTAAACCCCTATGGGTACCGGATGTAAAAGCTTGTGGAATGATGTACAAAATGTAAAAAGATACTGTTGTTTGCTATCAAATAAATGGCAACTTCAACTGGTCAATGGCTAAATGGTATCCCATGAAACATAGGGTATATGAGATGTTGCAGCAATGTGTGACCCATAATATTTGATATCCCCATAGAAAACAATGTTGGAAAGCAAACGGAAGGGTGCTATTTGGCATAGAAATACTGTGCTCACTTCAAGTGGTCAATGGCTAAAGGGTAACCATTGGAATGTAGTGGATACGAGATATTACAGCAATGCGTGAGCCCAAATATTTGGTATCCCCATAGTAAATCATGTTGGAAAGCAAAAGGAAGGATGCTTATTGGCAAACAAATAATGTGCTAAGCCATCCAACGTAAGACCATGTCAAATTGAATCCTAGTAGGTTCTAACCCGAGAAACATAGGGGATGCCAAATATAATAGGCCATATAGGCCATTATATTTGTTATCCGCTAAGGGTACCAAATATAAAATCTTGTGGAATGATGTACAAACTGTGTAAAGATACTGTTGTCTGATATCAAATAAAAGGCATCTTCAAATGGTCAATGGCGAAAAGGTAATCAATGAAACGTAGGGGATACAAGATATTACAGCAAAGTGTGTGACATAGTAATTGGTATCCCCATAGAAAACGATGTTGGAAAGCAAAGGTAAAGGAAGGTGCTATTTGGCATCAAAATACCATATCAAACTGAACCCTGGTAAATTCTAATCCGAGAAACACACGGGATAGCAAAAATTATAGACAATAGAGGCCATTATATTTAGGATCCCCTAAAAGAACCAGATGTAAAATTTTGTGGAAGGATATAAAAAATGTGAAAGATACTGTAGTCAGCTATCAAATAAAAGACAACGTCAAGTGGTCAGTGGCTAAAGGGTAATCCATGAAACTTAGGGGATAAGAGATATTACAGCAATGCGTGAGCCATAATATTTGGTATCCCCATAGTAAATGGTGTTGGAAAGCAAAATAAAGGTTTTTTTTTAATCCTGGTAAGTTCTATCCTGAGAATCACAGGGGATAACAAATATTATAGTTGGTATAGACCATTATATTTGGTAACCCCTTAGGAAAATGGATGTAAAATCTTGTGGAATGATATAAAAAGTGTCAAAAGATACTGTAGTCTGCTATCAAATAAAAAGGCAACTTCAAGTGGTCAATGGCCAAAGGGTAACTAATATAGGTTATACGAGATATTACAGCAATGCGTGAGTCACAATATTTGGTATCCCCATGGTAAACTATGTTGGAAAGCAAAAGGAAGGGTGCTTTTTGGCATAGAACAACTGTGCTCACCTATCCAACATAAGACCATGTCAAATTGAATACTGGTAAGATCTTTTTTTAGTAATCAATTGTATTGATTTTTAAACAGGGAAAACCAGCAGTAGATAAGTAAAGTATGGTATAGCAATTGTGCAAGGTCGCCTTATTACTCATACAGACAAGGCACCTGGAGTAGATAATCGCAAAGGGAAAAACAACATGCGATCTCACATTTGGCGCATAGCTCATCAAGGAGATATTACCAATCCAGCAGTCCCAACCACTTGCCCCATACTTTGCGATACTTCGTCAGGCACCCCCTAGCCGCATATATAGGTTTCTCCTACATTGCGCACCAGTCCACCCCCCTACGCCACTTCGCCATGGTAGGTGACCCCATTTATCCAGGTAGCAGCTATATCCCACTTGGCCACCATCAGGGCTGTGTTTAGAAATAATTTGTCGGCTCTGGACCTGTCCAACCTATCTCTAATTCCCAGGAGCATGGTTAGCGGCCTGGGTGGGATCTCCCAGCCCATAACCTCTGTAAGTTCACTCTCTATTAAGTTCTAGTAGCGTGTAATAACGGGGTAGGACCATACCATGTGGAAGAAGTCTGCTTGTTCTTGGCTGCAATGTGTGCATGATGCATTTGGTGGTAGCCCCGCACTATGAAGGCGCTTTGGTGTAATGTATGTGGCGTGTAAGTAATACAGTTGAACCAGGTGGAGCCTGGCAGAAGTGTTATACTGGTAAGTTCTAACCCCAGAAACACAGGGGATACCAGATATTATAGCTATTATACGCCATTATATCTGGTATCCCCTAAGGGAACCAGATGTCAAATCTTACAGCAATGCGCAAGATATAATATTTGGTATCCCAATAGTAAACGATGTTGGAAAGCAAAAGGAAGGGTCCTGTTTGGAATAAAAATACTGTACTCCTACATCCAACATAAGGTCATGTGAAATTGAATCCTTGTAACTTCTAACCTGAGGAACGCTGGGAGATACCAAATATTATAGGCCATATAGGCTATTATATTTGGTACCCCCCAAGGGTACCGGATGCAAATTCTTGTGCAATGATGTACCAAATGTGAAAACATACTGTAGTCTGCTATCAAATAAAAGGCAAATTCAAGTGGTCAATGGCTGAAAATTAACCCATGAAACATAGGGGATACGAGATATTATGGCAATGTGTGAGCCATAATATTTGGTATCCCCATAGTAAATGATGTAGGAAAGCAAAAGGAAGGGTGCTATTTGGTATTGAAATACTGTGCTCCCGCATCCAACATAACGTGAAGTCAAATTGAATCCTGGCAACTTCTAACCAGAGAAACACTGGGGATATAAAATATTATAGGCAGTATAGGCTATTATATTTGGTATCCCCTGAGGGTACCGGATGCAAAACCTTGTTGAATGATGTACAAAATGTGAAAAGATACTGTAGTCTCCTTTCAAATAAAACGCAATTTCAACCGGTAAATGGCAAAAGGGTAACCCATGAAACATAAGGGATATGAGATATTACAGTAATGTATGCGCCGTAATATTTGGTATTCCCATAGTAAATGATGTTGGAAAGCAAAAGGAAGGATGCTATTCAGTATAGAAATACTGTACTCCTCCATCCAACCAAAGGCGATGTCAAATTGAATCCTGGTAACTACAAATCCGAGAAACGCTGGGGATACCAAATAGTATAGGCCGTAAAGGCTATCATATTTGTTATCTCCTAAGAGTACCGGATACGAAATCTTGTGGCATGATGTACAAAATGTGAACAAAATACTGTAGTCTGCTATCAAATAAAAGGCGTATTCAACTGGTCAATGGCTAAAAATTAACCCATGTAACATAGGGGATACAAGATATTATGGCAATGTGTGAGCCATAATATTTGGTATCCCCATAGTAAATGATGTTGGAAAGCTAAAGGGAGGGTGCTATTTGGTATAGAAATACTGTGCTCCCACATCCAACATAAGGCAATGTCAAATTGAAACCTGGTTACCTCTAACCCTAGAAACACTGGGGATACCAAATATTATAGGCCGTATAGGCTAATATATTTGGTGTCCCCTAAGTGTACCGGAAGCAAAATCTTGTGGAATGATGTGCAAAATGTGAAAATATACTGTAGTCTGGTTTCAAATAAAAGGCAATTTCAAGTGGTCAATGGCAAAAGGGTAACCTATGAAACATAGGGGATACGAGATATTACGGCAATGCGTGAGCAATAATATTTAATATCCCCACAGTAAATGATGTTGGAAAGCAAAAGGAAAGGTGCTATTTGGAATAAAAATACTGTGCTCCTCCAGCCAACATAAGGCAATGTCAAATTGAATCCTGGTAACTTCTAACCCGAGAAACACTGGGGATATCAAATATTATAGGCCGTATAGGCTATTAAATTTGGTATCCCCTAAGGCTACGGATACAATATCTTGTGGAATGATGTACAAAATGTGAAAATATACTATAGTCTGCTATCAAATAAAGGGCAAATTCAATTGGTCAATGGCTAAAGGGTAACCCATGAAACATAGGGGATACGAGATATGATGGCAATGCGTAAGCCATAATATTTGGTATCCCCTTAGTAAATGATGTTGGAAAGCAAAAGGAAGGGTGCTATTTGCTATAGAAATACAGTGCTCCCTTATCCAACATAAGAAAAAGTCAAATTGAATTCCGGTACCTTCTAACCCGAGAAACACTGGGGATACTAAGTATTATAGGCTGTATAGGCTATTATAATTGGTATCCCCTAAGGATACCGGAGGCATAATCTTGTGGAATGATGTACAAAATACGAAAAGATAATGTAGTCTGCTATCAAATGAAAGGCAACTTCAATTGGTCAATGGCTAAAGGGTAACCCATGAAACATAGGGGATGCGAGATATTACGGCAATGCGTGAGCCATTATGTTTAGTATCCTAACAGTAAATGATGTGGAAAGAAAAAGGAAGGGTGCTATTGGTATAGAAATACCTTGCTCCCGCATCCAACATAAAGCAAAGTCAAATTGAATACTGGTAACGTCTAACCCGAGAAACACTGGGGATACCAACTATTATAGGCCGTATAAACTATTATAGTTGGTATTCCCTAAGGGTACGCATGCAAAATCTTGTGGAATTATGTACAAAATGTGAAAAGATACTGTAGTCTGCTATCAAACAAAAGGCAATTTCAACTAGTCAATGGCTAAAGTGTAACCCCTGAAACATAGGGGATACGAGATATTACAGCAATGCGCGAGCCATATTTGGTATCCCCACAGTAAATTATGTTGGAAAGCAAAAGGAAAGGTGCTATTTGGT
Source organism: Triturus cristatus (assembly GCF_964204655.1). Classification (NCBI taxonomy): domain Eukaryota; kingdom Metazoa; phylum Chordata; class Amphibia; order Caudata; family Salamandridae; genus Triturus; species Triturus cristatus. Next base: position 77,161,365 of record NC_140586.1, on the reverse strand, counting down.
ATAAAAATACTGTGGTCCTCCATCCAACATAAGGCAATGTCAAATTGAATCCTAGTAACTTCTAACCCGAGAAACACGGGGGATACCGAATATAGGCCGTATAGGCTATTATATTTGGTATCCCCTAAGGGTACCGGATGCAAAATCTTGTGGAATGATGTACAAAATGCGAAAAGATACGGTATCTGCTATCGAATAAAAGACAAATTTAACTGGTCAATGGCTAAAGGGTAACCCATGAAAAATAAGGGATACGAGATATTATGGCAATGTGTGAGCCATAATATTTGGTATCCCCTTAGTAAATGATGTTAGAAATCAAAAGGAAGGGTTCTATTTGGTACAGATATACTGTGCTCCCGCATCCAACATCAGGCGCAGTCAAATTGAATCCTGGTAAGCTCTAACCCGAGAAACACTAGGGATACCAAATATTATAGGCCGTATAAACTATTATAGTTGGTATCCCCTAAGGGTACGGATGCAAAATCTTGTGGAATTATGTACAAAATGTGAAAAGATACTGTAGTCGGCTATCAAACAAAAGGCAATTTCAACTAGTCAATGGCTAAAGTGTAACCCCTGAAACATAGGGGATACGAGATATTACAGCAATGCGCGAGCCATATTTGGTATCCCCACAGTAAATTATGTTGGAAAGCAAAAGGAAAGGTGCTATTTGGTATAAAAATACTGTGTTCCCCCATCCAACATAAGGCAAAGTCAAATTGAATCCTGGTAACTTCTAACCTGAGAAACGCTGGGGATACCAAATATTATAGGCTGTACAGGCTATTATATTTGGTATCCCCTAAGGGTACCAGATGCAAAATCTTGTGGAATGATGTACAAAATGTGAAAAGATACTGTAGTCTGCTATCAAATAAAAGGCGAATTCAATTGGTCAATGGCTAAAGACTAACCCATGAAACACAGGGGATACGAGATATTATGGCAATGTGCAAGCCATAATATCTGGTATCCCCTTAGTAAATGATGTTGGAAAGCAAATGGAAGGGTGCTATTTGGTATAGGAATACTGTGTTCCCCCATCCAACATAAGGCAAAGTCAAATTGAATCCTGGTAACTTCTAACCTGAGAAACGCTGGGGATACCAAATATTATAGGCTGTACAGGCTATTATATTGGGTATCCCCTAAGGGTACCGGATGCAAAATCTTGTGAAATTATTTACAAAATGTGAAAAAATACTGTAGTCTGCTATCAAATAAAAGGCAAATTCAATTGGTCAATGGCTTAAGGGTAACCCATGAAACATAGGGGATACGAGATATTATGGCAATGTGTGAGCCATAATATTTGGTATCCCCTTAGTAAATGATGTTGGAAAGCAAATGGAAGGGTGCTATTTGGTATAGGAATACTGTGTTCCCCCATCCAACATAAGGCAAAGTCAAATTGAATCCTGGTAACTTCTAATCCAAGAAACACTGGGGATACCAAATATTACAGACCGTATAGGCAATTATAGTTGGTATCCCCTAAGGGTACGGATGCAAAATCTTGTGGAATGATGTGTAAAATGTGAAAACATACTGTAGTCTGCTATCAAACAAAAGGCAATTTCAACTATTCAATGGCTCAAGGGTAAACCATGAAACATAGGGGATACTAGATATTACAGCAATGCATGAGCCATAATATTTGGTATCCCCTTAGTAAATGATGTTGGAAAGCAAAAGGAAGAGTGCTCATTGGTATAGGAATACTGTGCTCTCCCATCCAACATAAGGCAATGTCAAATTGAATCCTGGTAACTTCTAACCCAAGAAACACTGGGGATACCAAAAATTATAGGCCATGTAGGCTATTAAATATGGTATCCCCTTAGGGCACGGATGCATAATCTTGTGGAATGATATACAAGATTTGAAAAGATACTGTAGTCTGCTATCAAATAAAAGGCAAATTCAATTGGTCAATGGCTTAAGGGTAGCCCATGAAACATAGGGGATACTAGCTATTACGGCAATGCGTGTGACATAATATTTGGTATCCCCACAGTAAATGAAGGGGGTTTTTTGGTATAGAAAAACTGCTCTTCCATCCAAAATAAGGCAATTTCAAATTGAATCCTGGTAACTTCTAGCCCGAGAAGCGCTGGGGTTACCAAATGTTATAGGCTGTATAGGCTACTATATTTGGTGTCCCTAGTTATCCTGGATGTAAAGTCTTGTGGAATGAAGTACAAAATGTGAAAAGATACTGTAGTCTGCTATCAAATAAAAGGCAAACTCAATTGGCCAACGGCTAAAGGGTAACCCATGAAACATAGGCGATACAAGATATTAGGGCAATGCGTGAGCCATAATATTTGGTATCCCCTTAGTAAATGATGTTGGACAGCAAAAAATGGGTGCTATTTGCTATAGAAATACTGTGTTCCCAGATTCAACATAAAGCAAATTCAAATTGAATACTGTTAACTTCTAACCCAAGAAACACTGGGGATACCAAATATTATAGGCCGTATAGAGTATTATAGTTGGTATCCCCTAAGGGTACGGATGCAAAATCTTGTGGACTGATGTACAAAATGTGAAAAGATACTGTAGTCTGCTATCAAACAAAAGGCAATTTAAACTTTTCAGTGGCTCAAGGGTAACCCATGAAACATAGGGGATACAAGATATTATAGCAATGCGTGAGCCATAATATTTTGTATCCCCATAGTGTATGATGTTGGAAAGCAAAAGTAAGGGTGCTGTTTGGTATAGAAATACCGTGCTCTTGCATCCAACATAATACGAAGTTAAATTGAATCCTGATAACTTCTAACCCGAGAAAAACTGGGGATACTAAATATTTTAGGCAGTATAGGCTAATATAGTTGCTATCCCCTAAGGGTACGGATGCAAAATCTTGTGGAATGATGTACAAAAATGTGAAAAGTTACTGAAGTCTGCTATCAAACAAAAGGCAATTTCAACTAGTCAATGGCTAAAGGGTAACCCATGAAACATAGGGGATAAGAGATATTACAGCAATGTGTGAGTCATAATATTTGGTATCCCCCTAGTAAATGATGTTGGAAAGCAAAAGGAAGGGTGCTATTTGGTATTAAAATACTGTGCTCCTCCACCCAACATAAGGCAATGTCAAATTGAATCCTGGTAACTTCTAACCCGAGAAACGCTGGGGATACCAAATATTATAGGCTGTATAAGCTATTATAATTGGTATCCACAAAGGGTACCGGTTGCAACATCTTGTGGAATGATGTACAGAATGTGAAAAGATACTGTAGTCTGCTAGCAAATAAAAGACAAACTCATTTGGTCAAAGGCTAAAGGGTAACCCATGAAAAATAGGGATACAATATATTATGGCAATGTGTGAGCCATAATATTTGGTATCCCCTTAGTAAATGATGTTGGAAATCAAAAGGAAGGGTGCTATTTGGTATAGAAATACTGTGCTCCCCCATCCAACATAAGAAAAAGTCAAATTGAATTCCGGTAACTTCTAACCCGAGAAACACTGGGGATACTAAATATTATAGGCCGTATAGGCTATTATAATTGGTATCCCCTAAGGGTACGGAAGCTAAATCTTGTAAAATGATGTACAAAATGTGAAAAGATACTGTAGTCTGCTATCAAATAAAAGACAAACTCAATTGGTCAAAGGCTAAAGGGTAAGCCATGAAAAATAGGGGATACAATATATTATGGCAATGTGTGAGCCATAATATTTGGTATCCCCTTAGTAAATGATGTTGAAATGCAAAAGGAAGGGTGATATTTGGTATAGAAATTATGTGCTCCCCCATGCAACATAAGGTGATGTCATATTGAATCATGGTAACTTCTAATCCGAGAAACACTGGGGATACCAAATATTGTAACCAGAAAAGGACATTATATTTGGTATCCCCTAAGGGAACCGGATTTAAAATCTTGTGGAATGATGTAAACATGTGAGAAGGTATTGTAGTCTGTTATCAAACAAAAGGCAACTTCAACTGGTCAATGGCTAAATGGTTACCCATGAAACATAGGGGATACAAGATATTGCAGCAATAAGAGGGTCATAATATTTGGTATCCCCATAGTAAACGATGTTTTAAAGCAAAAAAAGGGTGCTACTTGGCATAGCAACACTGTGCTCACCCATCCAACATAAGACTATATCAAATTAAATCCCGATAATTTCCAACTCGAGAAACACAGGAGATGCCAAAAATTTGAGGCCATATAGGCTATTATATTTAGTATCCCCTAAGCGTACTGGATGTAAATTCCTATGGAATGATGTACAAAATGTGAAAAGATACTGTAATCTGCTATCAAATAAAAGGCAACTTCAAGTGGTCAATGGCTAAAGGGTAACCAATGGAATGTAGTGGATACGAGATATTACAGCAATGCGGGAGCCCAAATATTTGGTATCCCCATAGTAAATGATGTTGGAAAGCAAAAGGAAGGATGCTTATTGGCAAACAAATAATGTGCTAAGCCATCCAACATTAGACCACGTCAAATTGAATCTTTGTAAATTCTTACCCGAGAAACACAAGGGATACCAAATTTTATAGGCGTTAGAGTCTATTATACATGGTACCAGATATTACAGCAATGCAGAAGCTGTAATATGTGGTATCCCCATAGTACAATATTATGGAAAACAGAGGGAAGGATGCCATTTGGCAGGAAAATACTTTGTTCACCCAGACAACAGAATGTCATGTCCAATTGAATCCTAGTAAGGTTTTTCCAGAGAAACATAGGGGATACCAAATATTATAGCCCTTATTAGACATTATATTTGGTATCCTCCAAAGGAACTAGATGTGATAGCTTGCGCAATGAAATCAAAAATGTGAAATGATATAGCAGTCTGCTAGCAAATAAAAAGCAACTGTGATCGTGGGGATGTGGCGGGCTGGAATAACAGACGAGGAGGCCAGATATAGTGGGCTATAGTGCGTTTCTTTAATATACACAAGTTCCAGTATAGGGTTGAGAGTCACGGGTAACGGGGTGATGGTTCTCGTCTCGGTCGTCCTTGTCGGGGTTTCTGGTACGCTTCCCGCTCTTGGCACTCTTCGGCGGTGGTAGACCGGGGTAGGTGTTCCTCGGAGGACCGAAAGAAAAACAAACAGAGGAGCCGTCAGTCCTGCAGGGATTCTGCGGAAGATACCGTCCCCGAGACCCACAATGTGATGAAGAGGAAACGGACCGTGAGGGGGGGGGGAAAGAAATGGGTCGAGGAGGAAAAAGGACAAGACTGAGGGTGCTCGGAAAGGGTTTGTGAGAAATAGGACTTATAGTGTAAACAGTGCTGTATAGTATTTACAAGGGGGTTGGACATGACTGTAGAAGTGAGGGAGTCTATATACAAGGAGGCTTCTATGGTTTTACACAGCGTACCTAGCGAGCTAGAATATGGGGGAAGGTACTCACACGCTCCGCCGTAACTCTCCTTTGAGTTACGGCCGCTCTTCAGCTACCTCCGGAGGACTCCACCAGTCTTCCGACCATTCCTCGAGGTCCCCACTTCCGTCTTCTCCTTCCTCCGTATCGCCAGTCGAGAGTTCCTACCACGATCTTCCGACTCCTTCGTTCTTCTCAATTCCGTCTTTTCTGTGGTCGTCCACCGGGGAGGGGGAGGGACTTCCGGGGTACCGGTCGAATCCTTCCGGTCTGTCGTCACATCGGATTGGACCCTGTAAGAGAGAGAGGGGCGGGGTCGTCGTTGTCACGGACTCTTTGGAGATCATATCGTTTGGCGTGTCCGGGAAGGGAGAACTCCGTAAAGGAGGTAATCCGGGTGGTACACGGGAGGGTGTAGGGTTCGGGGAAAAGGGTCCCTCACATCCCCTTTCCCTAGGTGTCTTTCGTGTACGGGGGAAGGACATAGGATACCGTGATAGGTAATCTGCGTTTCCTTGTTCCACCCCCTTTCGGTGGATTGTGGTGAACCTGTAGGGTTGTAGTGCAAGGAACCAGCGAAGGACCCGGTCGTTATGACCTTTGTTCCGAGCCATCCACTCCAGGGGGGCGTGGTCGGTGTAAATGGTGAATTCCCGACCTTCTAAATAGTAACGGAGACTTTCCACCGCCCACTTTATAGCCAGAGCTTCTTTTTCTACCACAGCATAATTTCTCTCCCTGGGAAATAACTTCCTGCTGAGGTAGAGAATGGGTTTTTCGTTTCCATACGGGTCTTTTTGTGACAACACCGCCCCCAACCCCTGTTCCGAGGCGTCAGTCTGCAAAAGGAAGGCACGTGTATAATCAGGACTCACTAGCACGGGATCTGAGGTCAATGCATGCTTAAGATCGGAAAAAGCCTGTAGTAACAAGGGGGTGGGATGTCGGAGTAGGGTCTCAGTGTCTGTGGTTTTTTTCAGTAAGTCGGTGAGCGGTGCTGCCCTTTGAGAAAAATTGGGCACGAACCTCCGATAATACCCTAAGAGGCCTAGGAAGGCACGGAGGTCCTTTTTCGTTGCAGGAAAGGGGAGGGAACGGATGGCTTCGGTTTTGGTATGTTGGGGTCGTATGAGGCCCTCACCCAGAAGGTACCCCAAGTAGTGGACTGTTTGAGCAGCTAGGGTGGTTTTAGCGGGATTGATCGTGAATCCGTATGACCCAAGAGAGGAGATGACTTTGTGCAGGTGGTCCAAGTGTTGTTTCCAGTTATCGCTATAGATGACTATGTCGTCTAGATATGCCCCAGCATACTGGGTATGGGGTCGTAGGATGTGGTTCATGGCACGTTGGAAGGTGGCGGGAGCACCGTGTAGGCCAAAAGGGAGGACCAGGAACTGGTATAACCCCTCAGGAGTGGAAAACGCTGTTTTCTTCCTATCCTCTTTTCTGAGGGGTATCTGCCAATAGCCTTTACAGAGGTCCAGAGTGGAGATGAACTGGGCCTTCCCTATGCGTTCGATCATTTCGTCGACCCGCGGAAGGGGGTATGTGTCGAATGAGGATATCTTGTTGACTTCCCTGAAATCAATGCAAAACCTGACGGACCCGTCAGGTTTGGGAACCAGGACGATCGGTGAGTTCCAATCGCTCGATGAGGGTTCTATTATGCCCATTTTCAGCATCTGTTCTATCTCTTGTTTTATGACAGTCCGACGGGCTTCAGGGACTCGATATGGCCTTTGTCTGACCACCTTTCCAGGTTCTGTGTGAATAGCGTGTTCGGTGATGGTCGTATGACCGGGTACCGAGGAAAACACCTGACGTAAGGGGTATAGATATGTCATAAGGTCGTGACTTTGGTGGGAGGGGAGCCCCGAATCTATACAGGCAGCAAAGGAGAGGGGTACCTGCTCCAAGGTGTTAGTGAGGACGGGACGTGGGCCTTCCCACTTTTTCAGCAGATTCACATGGAAGATCTGCTTGGTGGCTCGTGTTGGGTCCAGTTCCAACTCATAAGTGACAGGGGTTACCTGTCGAATCACGGAATATGGGCCTTGCCACTGCCCCAGGAGTTTATGGTCAGATGACGGCATCATTAACAGAACCAAGTCCCCCACGGAGAAGTTTCGGGTTTTTGTTCCCTTGTCGTATTGAACTTTTTGTTTGTTTTGGGCGTTCTCCAGGTTCTGATGTACAATGTCTCTCATTAGAGCCAAATGGGTTTTCAGGTTGGATATGTATTCCGGGAGGGGGCGAGTACGGTTGGGTTCCGCTTCCCAGGCTTCTTGAGCCATATCCAACAGGGTACGTGGGGGTCGTCCGTATAGTAGCTCATAAGGTGAATAGCCGGTACTGCTCTGGGTTTTGCACCGAATAGCAAACAACGCTAGGGGTAGCATATCCTCCCACCTTTTTGCTTCCAACCCCAACAGTTTCTTAAGCGTTTGTTTCAGCGTTGCGTTATAACGCTCCACCAGCCCATCGGTTTGAGGGTGGTATGCTGAGGTCCGGATCTGTTTGATCCCCAGTTGTGAGCAGACCTGTTTCATCAGGGCGGACACAAAAGGCGTACCCTGATCGGTTAGAATCTCCCGGGGAAATCCTACCCGAGAGAACACTGAGATGAGGGCTTTAGCTATGTTCTGGGTAGTCGGTTGTCGCAGAGGTATCGCCTCCGGGAAGCGAGTGGCATAGTCCACGAGGACTAGGGCATAGCGACAACCGCTACGAGAGGGTAACAAGGGGCCTATAATGTCCATCCCTACTCTGCTAAACGGGACATCTATGATAGGGAGAGGCAACAAGGGCACCCTAGGGGGTCGATATCTACTGTTTTTTTGGCATACCGGGCATTCCCTGCAGTATGTTTTCACTTGTTGGTGGACCCCGGGCCAGTAGAATCTTTCCAGAATGGTTTGGCTGGTTTTTTCGTCGCCAAAATGTCCGCCCAAGAGGTGGCTATGGGCGAGAAACAGGACCTTGTCCCGGAAAGGGCCGGGAATCAGGAGTTGAGGCTTTTGTTGCGCCCCTCCCTTACGGTACAACAACCCTTTTTGTTTGAAAAAGTAGGGACCTACGGTAAGTGGATCTTCTTGCTCTAACGCCGTAGCCCATGCTTCCTGTAGAACGGGATCCTCTTGTTGAGCGGCTCGGAATTCCTGGTCTATCTGCCAGGGATGTTCGTCCGGGATAGCTGGGAAGACGTCTACATAGTCTCTTTTCTCCTTTTTCTTCTGTGCTTTGGTTTTCGGGAGTTTGGGTTGGTTTATGGGCGAGGAGAGCCCCTGAGGAAAGGGGGCTTCTTCCCACCAAGTGTTTAGGGCATCAGTCGTGTCCTGGAGTAGACCGGGCAGACCGTGATAATCGCTCCCCAAGATGGCTTCTTCTGGAAGGGAGGGAACGAGACCTACTGTGAGGGAGGTTCCCGGATCCTTGGAATGTTGGACCTGGACTTGGGTGGTCGGATATCTCTTCGTGTCGCCGTGAACACATTGAATGGCGACCATCCCTGAGGGGGGGTCGACAGGGCTCTGCATGACCTGGGGCCTAATAACACTCTGTCTACACCCAGAGTCAGCCAGAGCGGTGAGGGTTTGTCCGTTTATTGTCACTGGACGATGGAACGAGGGCGGTCCGGTACCGGGAACGGAACAAACATAGTTTCGGGCCATACCAATCTCCATGGGTTCTTCCTTGTGGGGGCACATTCGAGCGATATGTCCAAAACCCCCACAGCCGTAACATTGAGGTCCTGGATTGGTAGGGCGTAGGGGTATTGGGGAAGGCATCAGAGGGGTCAGTATGGGTCTTTTGGGTGGAAGAGGGCGGATAGGTCTGATCCCTGTAGCGGGAGGGTGTCTCTGGGGATGGTCCTCCTTGACTCGTAGGTTCTCTTGGGCTCGACTGTATGCACTTGCTATTTCTACCGCTGTTTCCAGAGAGAGACGGGCATGCTGACGTACCCACCGTTGGGTGCTGGGATGGAGAGAGGACAGGAATTGTTCTAAATGTATTTTCTCCAAAATCTCCTCTTTAGTGGCTGTCTCCGGTTTCAGCCACCGCGCGGTCAGGTCCTTGATCCGAAACGATAAGGCTCGGGGAGTCTCCTGTGGTCGTTCCTTGACTTATCGTAGCTTCACCCGGTAGGTCTCGGCATCAATGCCCAATCGTTCCAATATACAGGTTTTGATGTCCGCATACGGAGTGGTGCCTTGTACGTTCGCTTGCTGATATGCTGCCTGTAATTCGCCAGTGAGTAAGGGCCCTAGGTAATGTCCCCAACGGTCTATAGGCCATGAGGCGGCCTGGGCTAACCGTTCAAAGTTTGTGAAGAAGAAATCCGGGTCTTCTCCCGGTACGAACTTTTGGAGGACCACCGAAGGTAGGGAGGCTGTTGGTCTCTGTTGCTCCAAAACCGTGGTCAGCTTACCCAGCGCCTGTTCGTGGGTGTTTCCCTGGCCTTTCAGGACGTCATGGAGCTGCCCTCGGTCGTCTTCGGCTGTTTTTAGGAAGCGTTCCATCAGGTTCCCGAGTTGTTCTTGGGAGGCAGCCATCCTCTGCATTACGGCCTCCATGTCTCCAGCGGATCCCACTTCTGACACCAACTGTGATCGTGGGGATGTGGCGGGCTGGAATAACAGACGAGGAGGCCAGATATAGTGGGCTATAGTGCGTTTCTTTAATATACACAAGTTCCAGTATAGGGTTGAGAGTCACGGGTAACGGGGTGATGGTTCTCGTCTCGGTCGTCCTTGTCGGGGTTTCTGGTACGCTTCCCGCTCTTGGCACTCTTCGGCGGTGGTAGACCGGGGTAGGTGTTCCTCGGAGGACCGAAAGAAAAACAAACAGAGGAGCCGTCAGTCCTGCAGGGATTCTGCGGAAGATACCGTCCCCGAGACCCACAATGTGATGAAGAGGAAACGGACCGTGAGGGGGGGGGAAAGAAATGGGTCGAGGAGGAAAAAGGACAAGACTGAGGGTGCTCGGAAAGGGTTTGTGAGAAATAGGACTTATAGTGTAAACAGTGCTGTATAGTATTTACAAGGGGGTTGGACGTGACTGTAGAAGTGAGGGAGTCTATATACAAGGAGGCTTCTATGGTTTTACACAGCGTACCTAGCGAGCTAGAATATGGGGGAAGGTACTCACACGCTCCGCCGTAACTCTCCTTTGAGTTACGGCCGCTCTTCAGCTACCTCCGGAGGACTCCACCAGTCTTCCGACCATTCCTCGAGGTCCCCACTTCCGTCTTCTCCTTCCTCCGTATCGCCAGTCGAGAGTTCCTGCCACGATCTTCCGACTCCTTCGTTCTTCTCAATTCCGTCTTTTCTGTGGTCGTCCACCGGGGAGGGGGAGGGACTTCCGGGGTACCGGTCGAATCCTTCCGGTCTGTCGTCACATCGGATTGGACCCTGTAAGAGAGAGAGGGGCGGGGTCGTCGTTGTCACGGACTCTTTGGAGATCATATCGTTTGGCGTGTCCGGGAAGGGAGAACTCCGTAAAGGAGGTAATCCGGGTGGTACACGGGAGGGTTTAGGGTTCGGGGAAAAGGGTCCCTCACAGCAACTTAAGTTGATATGTGGCTAAAAGGTAACGCCTGAAAAAGTTGGGGATTCTAGATATTACAGCACTGCACAAGCCGTAATATGTGGTATCCCCAGAGTAAAATATTATGGAAAGCACAGGGAAGGGTGCTGTTTGGCAGGAAAATACTTTGTCCACAGAATGCCATGTCAAATTGAATCCTGGTAAGCTCTAACCCAAGAAATATAAGGGATACCAAATATTAAAGCCCAAACAAGGCTATATATTTGGTATCCCCGAAAGGAACCAGATGTGAAAGCTTGTGGAATCAAATGAAAAATTCAAAGAATTAGTGTAATCTACTATCATATAAAAGGTAACTTGAATTGGTCAGTGGCTAAAAGCTAACCCTTGAAAAGTAGGGGATATCAGAAATTACAGCAATGCAGGAGCAGTAATATGTGATATCCACACAGTAAAATATGTTGGAAAACACAGTAAAGGGTGCTATTAGGCAGGAATATACTGGGTTCATCTAGCCCAAAGTATGCCTTGTCAAATTGAATCCTGGTAAGCTCTAACCCGAGAAACATAGGGAACACCAAATATTACAGCCCTTGTAAAGCATTATATTTAATATCCCAAGAAGGACCCTGATGTGAAAGCTTGTGGAATGAAATCACAAATATGAAAAGACACAGCAGTCTGCTATCAAATAAAAGGCAACTTGAGTTGAAAAGTAGAGGAAAACAGATTTTACAGAAATGCATGAGCTGTAATATGTGGTATCACTTAAGGAAAAGATGTTGGAAAACTCAAGCAAGGATTCTATCTGGTAGAAAAAGTAATGTGTTCGTAGAGCCAACATAAGGCCATGTCAAATTGTATCCTGGCAATTTCATTCTTCAGAAAAATAGGGGCTACCAAATATTATAGGCTGTACAGGCCGTTATATTTGGTATACTCCAAAGGAACTAGGTGTGAAACCTGTGAAATTATATCAAAAATGCAAAACAAGGGGGGAGGAGCTTCGCGCGCATCCAAGATGGTCGCGTGAGCACAGGGCTCCCCGGACCCTTGCCGCTCCTCGCAACTTATCCTGACATTATCCTGGTTTTTTGGACGGATTCTGGAAGATGAACCTTGGCTGAATCCATAACTCTTTTCAAACCGTAAATCGGACCTGGGAGCCCGGAAATACAGCGTCTTGCACTTTGGAGGCCCACCTGGAAGCTGTGCCCGGTGCTTTGGTGAACTGTGGGGCCGGGGAGTAGTTGAACAACAACGGCATTGGAGCCTTGCCAATGACCGTGCCCCCACTTTCAGTTTCGCTTTTGCACTTTTGCATGGCCTGATCGAGGAGCTACTTCGCTCGGCTGGGGCGTCCTCCGGCCTTTGCTCTGGACTGATTTGTGCCTTTTTCTCGAACTCTTCCGAGTGGGCTCTCGGACAGTCTGTGTCTGATCGGCTGGCACCCCTTTGCTATCGGTCCGGGTAGACCCCACCGGTGAGCATCGCTCAAGATGGCGGGCAAGGGGGATCCCGAGAAACGGAGGACCAAGACATCCCACCGTGGGGGACCAGTCCAGAGTAACATCATGGATCGTTATACCCAGGGTAAAGGATCCCCCGGGCCAGCAACTGCCGTCACGGAGGACTCCGGTGGGGGCCCGTCCGTCCCCACGGAATTGTCGCTGCAGGACGTTATGGGCGCCATCAACGGCATAAGGGAGACCATCGCCCAACAGTACGAGGCTCTGACCCGTAAGATCGACACGGTTGCCATTGATGTCACATTAATTCGGGCGGATCTCTCTAAGACTAACGAGAGGGTTCAATCGCTGGATTTGAGGACATCCACTCTTGTTACGGATGTATCAGACCTCCAGGCAACTCTTGGCGATCTAAAGTTTGCAAACGACACGATGTCCCGGCGGCTGGAGGATTTCGAAGGTTGGGCACGACGCAACAATATCCGTGTCATAGGTGTACCGGAGACTTCTGACAATCGTCCGGTGGACCTCATGGTCGAAGATCTCATCCTCAATCATCTTGCTCCTTCAGGCCTGAGCAAGTTCTTCGCCGTGGAGCGTGCCCATCGTGTCCCGGGCGGTAGGCCTCGACCAAGAGCTCCCCCGAGGCCTATCATTGCAAAACTTTTTCATTACAGAGATCGGGATGCGATGCTGCAGGCCTCGAGGGTGCACGGCCCAGTTAAATATGAGAATTCCTCCATTAACTTCTTCCCGGACTTCACCCAACTCGTTCAGAAACAGAGAATGGGCTTTCAGGGGGTGAAGCGCCGTCTTCGAGATCTGGAAATCAAATACTCTATGCTTTTCCCTGCCAGGCTTCGTGTGGAATATGAAGATCGGACTATCTTTTTTGAACGCCCTGACACCGTGAGTGACTGGTTGGATTCCCTACCGGACCGGGGCGAACGACCCGGGCGTACTGGCGGTGCCGAGGGCGGTGGGCCTCTGCAGGAATGATTCTTGGTCCTCCACTTTGACATTTCCTTCTGCGCTCAGCCAGGTTCTACTTCAATTGTATATTTTGTCTATTAATGTTTCGTTTGGGTGCGGGCGGGGACGGGTCCCTTTCCTCCTCTAGGGTCTTTTTGTAGCATGGGATTGTTAGGGCGACAGGCACACTGCAAGTTGGGGGGGCTGTATAGTCCGCAGGGGTGCAGGGTGGGGGGAGTTGCAATGGTATGGGGGTGGGAGGGTGGCAGTGGTTGTTGGGTGGTGTGTTTTTTCTTTTCAAGGCGGTGTGTTTGTTTCCATTTAGTTTCAGGTGTCTGGCTGCGTGCCCGGGGACTCCAGCTTCTTGTGTTGGGATGGGGGGGGACGGGTTGAAACTGATGTCTTGGAACGTCAACGGATTGGGGGACCGTATCAAACGTGGGGTTGTGTTGCAATATTTGCGTCGATTGGCCCCTGATGTGGTATTTCTTCAACAGACGCACTTGGTGGGCAATGTATGTCATGCTATGAACAGGGGGGGCTATCGACTGGTTGCACACTCTGGCTTCACCACTGGATCCAGAGGGGTGGGCATCTTGCTGCGATCTTCCCTCCCGCTTGAGATCGACAAAGTCACTCTTGATGATAGAGGGCGCTATGCGTCCTTGACTGGACGGTGGGAGGGGCAGACTCTTTCATTGGTTTCGGTCTATGTTCCCCCGGGCCTCCAGACCTCTACTTTCTCTGATGTGGGTCGTATGTTACTTGAACTTCCTGATAGTCTCTTACTAGTGGGGGGGGATTTTAATTCCGTGATTTCTGGCAAGTTGGATCGTTACCCTCCCAGAGCCCTCTCTGCCGCCCAGGCGTGGCTCGGCGGGTTCTTGGACACTTTCGGTCTAGTGGACTGCTGGAGGTTGATACATCCGACACAGAGTCAGTACACATTCCACTGCGGGGCCCACGGGAGTCTCTCCAGACTAGATTATTTTCTTATGCCCGCGGCCCAGACCACCCGGGTCCGGGAGGTTAAGCACCTGGCCCGGGGCATTTCCGATCATTCCCCATTGTGGCTCCTCTTCGATACCGGGATGCGATCCGCCGGGCGGATCGCCCCCATTAACCCATGGTACTTGCGTGACCCCAAGATTCGCAAGGGTCTCATTAAGTCGCTTGATCAGTATTTTCTTGAGAATGAGGGGTACGTTTTGTCCTCAGTGTTCCTGTGGGAGGCTTTCAAAACGGTTCTTCGCGGACACGCCCTATCCCTGATCGTGGAGGCCAAGAAAGCTAAGAACGGGGAGGTGGTTGCGTTGGAAGCTGAGATATCGGGGTTGGAGGCTGCCTTGGAGACGGGTGTCACTCAGGACGGGCTCCACGCCCTCAGCCTGAAGCAGTTCGAATATAAGTCCCTTGTTACAGATGCTGCTCGGACAATGTATAGGGAACAGCAGGGTAGACTGTATGATGCTGGGGATAAGGCGGGTAAATTGATTGCTTGGCTTGATAAGAAGGAGAGAGTGAATCGAGTGGTCCCCGTGCTTCAGACGTCGGAGGGAGTGAGTGTGACTGACCCTGGTGAGATTGTGGAGTGTTTTGCAGACTACTTCTGTGCTGTGTACTCCCCGGTGTCGGCTAGAGATGAGGCTGACTCTCGTCACTTGTTGAAGGATATTGCTTTGCCCTGCTTGTCGGTGGATGAGCGTGAGCAGATGGATGCCCCACTATCGGTCGACGAGATTGCTACCGCGATTCGCTCCCTTCGCTCAGGCAAGGCTATGGGCCCCAACGGACTTCCGATTGAACTCTATAAACTGCAACCGGATAAAATTGCGCCATTTCTCCGTCGTATGTTCTCGGAGTCGCTTGAACTTGGTTCTCTCCCTGATGACCAACGTCTGGCCACTATAGTCGTGATTCCCAAGGACGGTAAGCCTCGGAACCGTTGCGCCTCGTACAGGCCTATTTCTCTGTTGAACGCAGAGCCGAAAATCCTTGCCAAGGTTCTTGCGAACCGCCTGCTTACTGTTATTTGCGATCTGGTGCATCCGGACCAATCCGGTTTTATCCCGCACCGGAATACGGCCCTTAACTTGCGGCGCCTACATGGCGTACTTGCAAGGGCGGAATATCTTTCAGAGCCGGCCATCTTGGTTTCCTTGGACGCCACGATGGCCTTTGATACGATAGAATGGCCGTATCTTTGGGCCACCCTGGCAAAGTTTGGCTTCGGGGCGGGATTTATTAATTGGGTTAAACTCTTATACGCTGCTCCGCTGGCACAGGTTGTCGTTAATGGGAGGGTTTCCCGGCCTTTCGTTCTTGGGAGGGGCACTAGGCAGGGGTGTCCGTTGTCTCCCCTGCTCTTCGCGTTGGCTTTGGAACCGCTCGCTGCTTGGCTTCGTTGGGAACCGTCGATAAGAGGGATCCAGTGGGCCCCTGGCTTCGAGGATCGTGTTTCGTTGTACGCGGACGACATTCTCTTGTACCTCACCTCACCACGTAAGTCACTCAATGTGCTCTTTGACATCCTCACTTCCTTCGGCAAGAACTCTGGTTTGATCATTAACTGGTCCAAATTTTGTGTCTTTGCTATATCCGGTGGCTTTCCTCTCTTGCCTTCTCGTTTTCCCATTAAGGCGTCCCACTCCGGCTTTACGTACCTGGGAGTGTACGTCTCATTGGACCCGGCGGTCCGCTACGAGCGTAATCTCCTCTCTCCACTTCGGAGATTGAGG
Source organism: Triturus cristatus (assembly GCF_964204655.1). Lineage (NCBI taxonomy): Eukaryota > Metazoa > Chordata > Amphibia > Caudata > Salamandridae > Triturus > Triturus cristatus. The sequence continues at coordinate 77,145,242 of NC_140586.1, read as the reverse complement.
TTAGACGTGGCCCGTTGGCGTCAGCTTCCCTTGTCTCCCCACGGTCGTGCGGCACTTTTTAAAATGATGTCTCTTCCCCGATTCCTTTACGCACTTCAGAACTCCTTTGATATTATTCCGGCAGCCTACTTCCGGGAAGTGGAGAGCTTACAAAGGAGACTTGTTTGGGACGGTCGTGCACGTATTGCTCTTGCAAAACTGACTCTCCCCTGGTACGACGGGGGCATCGCGCTCCCGGACATCAGGAGGTACTATTGGGCTTCCCAGCTATCTGCTATTAACCATGCAACGTACGCACCTGGTCCTAATCCGGCTTTCGAAATTGATAGATTTTTGTTGCCTGGCGGCAACTTTAACAGAGCGCTTTACTCTCGATCGGCTGGGAGGGACTTAACCGGTCCCACTAAGATTGCAGTACGCTTGTGGGAGACTGCGAATGTGGCCATGGGCTGGAATGATCGTTTGACGGGTGCGACCCCCTTGTTTGCGTCTGAAAGATTGGGAAGCCTTTGGACGACGAAGGGTTTCGAGCGTTGGGACACGATTGGCATCAGCAGAGTAGGTGACCTTTGGGTGAAGGGTGCGGTCAAATCCTTCACTGCGCTGCAGATTGAGTACGAATTGAGTGAGAGGGAGTTCTTTTGGTACGTTCAGGTTCGGCACGCTTTGCTCTCGGCCGTCGGGGCTGAGACTGCAGTCCCTATGTCTTCGCCACTCGAGGACCGCATACTCGACGGTCACCTGCCCGACAGTACTATTTCCCTTATCTATAAAAAACTAATAAACGTTCGGGCGGATCTCCTCGTGCGTCTTCGGGAGGCGTGGATCCGGGATGGGGTGGAACTGGACGATGAGGATTGGCAGTCTGCGCTGTCCTCCCCTAAGGAGGTGGCCATACCCGCGCGTCTCCGTCTTGTCCAGCTTAAAATTCTCCATCCTGTTTACGCGACGGGCCCTCGTTTAGTTCTGATGGGTTTTTCTGAAGACGGGCTCTGTAGGCGCGGCTGTGGGCTCAGCGCCACTTTTCTCCATGTTCTTTGGGAGTGCGGTGAGGTGGCGGAGTATTGGCGCCGGGTGCATGCTGTCATGGAATGTGTCACTGGGGTCGCTCTGTTGCCTGAGGTTCGCCGATGTTTGCTGAACGTGTGGGAGCCTAATGACTATAATGCGGCTCAGACTCGGTGGGCGGCCCTTGGGAACATGGTTGCTAAGAGGGACATTGCACAGCTTTGGGGTTCCCGGCGGCCTCCCACCGTGTCAGTATGGAAGGAGAACATGGATTGGTGCATGTGCAGAGAGAAGACTGTGTATGTGGCTCGGGGTAAGCCGGGGGCGTGGGGTAGAATTTGGGGCCAGTGGAACGCGTACCGAGGGAACATCTGCACACCCCCCCTCGTGGACACATCTGATGCTGCCTTGTCCCCCTGCTCCTGAGGTTCCCGGACTATTGCATTTCACCTGTAGATGGTTGTGGCTCTCCCGTCGCCCCCACCTCCCCCCTTGATCATCCTCTTTGACCACCCGAGGGTGGATTAGGTACTGTGTGATCCCCCGGCCGTGGTTAGACGCCCTTTTTTCGATGGTTTCCGCCTTGCTTTTTGGTGTTCTTTTGTTTTTCTTTCTATGTTTGTATTTCTAACAGTTATGTATCCTGACAACCTCTGAGGTGCACTCGGTAATTTGTTAATTCGGCTGAGCCTCATGGGGCCTATTTCTTCATTGATGATGTCGAAAATATATACATTAGCGGCCGGCCCTGGTGGTTGTAGGCCCATGTTTGTATTGAGTTTTTATGTGCAATAAGATTTAATAAAAAAAAAAAAAATGCAAAACATGACTGTAGGCGTCTAACAAATAAAAGGCCATTTAAACTAGTCAGTGACTAAAAGGAAACCTTTGAAAAGTGGGGACAAAGATATATTAATGCATGAGCAATTTTGTTTGCTACCCCCATACAAAAAGATATTGGAAAACACAAAGATCGGTACACCGGCTAGGCTGCCAGACTACCCCTCAGCAGCCCCAGTGGCACAGTGCGAGCTAGTGCCACGCGCTGAGGAGTAAGGAATTGTGCAGGCCGTAGAGACAGTAGAGGCTGCTGAAGTCGTAGAAGCGGGCCGTAGGGGCTGTAGAGGCGGGTAGGGAGCGGAAGAAAAAAAACGGCAGGTTCCGTCCATCCGCCTATCTCCGCAGCTCCGGCTCCGTGGCGGTTCTAGCAAACAATGGCGATCGGCTCTCAGTGGGCTCCCTGGAAAGCCCGGACTGGATTCGAAACTACTATCAGTGATAGTGATAATAGCACTGAAAAGGATTACACACCATTGATAGTCAATGGCCACAGTAGAGTTTTTCCTTGGGACTCAGTCTCTGAAACTGAAGTCAAAATCCTTCAATGGGTCAAGCTGCCAGGCTGTATCCGACAGTGGTTTCCATGAGACCCAGTACCTTATCGATCAGGGCCCACTGATTTGCTGCTGCGGCGAAGCCCCGAGTGGGAGAAACCACTTTCTTCAAACCAGGATGGCTATGCCTTGGGTGGATAGAATGGGTTTGTGTGTTCTGTTCCTGTTTCTGTTCACTTCTGAGGGATGTTCCAGATTCCTGGAGGGGATCACTGCGGCGCCCAATATACAAAAAAGGGCCTAACACTGACCCCAAGAACTACCGCATGATCGCCCTGTCGGACATTGAGGGCAAGGCTTATGCAAGCACTCTTCTGGCGGAACTAGTGGACTGGGTTGGCACTGAAGGCCTCTTGCCCTTCTTTCAGACCAGGGGGCTCCACTGTGGACAACATCATTGCGCTGTCATACTAAGCCCAACAAGCGGTAGCCCATCAAACCCTGACGCTTTTCGCCTGCTTTATTGACTACTCAGCAGCCTTCGACGGGGTAGATCGCACCATCCTCTGGCAGGTATTGGCACACTGGAATATCAGTCCATCTTTACTACAAGCCATTAGATCGCTGTGTTCACGAACCTGGGTAAGGGTCAAACTCTCGAGCGAGTTTGCCAAAGAGAAAATCACCACGGATCGGGGGCTAAAGCAGGGCTGCGTTCTGGACTGATGCTTTTCAATTTATATACAGCCGACATGGGCCAAGCCCTGCACAAAGCTACTTTAGCCACCCCCAGGATCGGGCACACAAAGATCCAATTGATGCAATATGCTGATGACCTGGTTCTTTTGGATCACACCAAAATCGGCCTACAAAAACAACTCCCAGCCCTCGCAGTCTCCAATGCCAAAAATAAATTGGTTGCTAACCTAACCAAGTCTAAAATTGTTATTTTTGGCCTCTATCCGAAAAAAAAGTGGCCAATTGGAGGTTGGGTCCACTGACTTTGGACTGTGCACAACATTATAACTATCTGGGGGCTTTGTTTAGCGAAACGGGCCGCCCACGGGTCCACCTCCACAAACTGCAGCAGGAAGGGAAAAAGGTTACCTACGCTTCTGCAAATTACACGCTACCCTAGATAGTCCAACAACAACTGCCATTCAAAGAGTACTGAGGGCAAAACTACTACCATCCCTCAATTATGTGCAGAGGCTTTTCCAGGGAAATGTGCGAATGACCTAGAAAAAATACACTGCACAGCTTACAAAAAGCTATTTCGCCAACCAGCTTGCACCAGGAACAACTTAATTTGTCTGGAATTGAATCTTAATCAACAAAAACTGGAAGAGATGGCGACCCTGAGCAAATACTTTTATCAAATAATGGCAGCACAGGAGAACTCTATGAAGGCCGTTATAAAACGAATCTTCCAACAACCGGGCAATCCTTGGTTTGCCTGTCTCGCCTCCGCCAAAGACCTCCTGCAACTTGCAATAGAGAACTGGGACCCCAGCATAATCAAGTATGCCAATATTAAAAGGACAATAAAAAAGCAAGTAACTACGTTCTGTGAACTTTGGATATGGAATCCTTGGTACCAAGAGGCTTCCACGAGACCCAAAGCCTCCCCCAAGCACTGCCCAGTCTCTCATCTTACACAGGCTGTGGGGAGACCAGCCCTACATAGAATCTTAACTGTCAGACTACATCCTCTCCCTCTTAAAGAACTATATCCAACTGGGAAAGTAGGGCCAGTCATCATGGAGTGCCGCCTTTGCAACTACAAACGCGAGTCTTTGGCCCATATTTTGCTCTGCACCCTGGGACTGCCTCTAGTCCGCAGAACCAACTCAGGTCCATCCTCCACCAACTGGGTACACGCACAGCAAAGGAGGCAGTCCATCGGCTCTATACGTTGGACACAGCGAAGCATATGGCCAACTTTGGAAAATGTGTCTACTACACTCGTATAAAACTGATGGACACATCCCCCTAGGCTGTTAGGCGGGCACTGCTGGGGCTGCCGTCTGGCCACTTCTTCACAACACACTTATTTAATATAAAAGACTGATTATCACCTGATTGTTTTTATCTAAGATAGCAAAGGAGAATTTTAACATTGTTGTGCACATACACTTGCATTTTTAGATTTTTAGTTTTTTTTACTCTGTCATTTTATAAGCTGTATTTTTGCAATGATTTTAAGTAAACACACAAATAAAGAATTCATTCACTTTAATTTTTAAAATTCTTATCTGTTGTATCCCTTAATGGATTATTCTTGTTTTGGTGTCATTTTGCTTATTAAATTTTACTCTTTTTTTATAATTCGGTTTGGTATTTTTATTTCTTGGTGTATTTTACTTTATTACTGTTCTAACAGTGGATAAATAAGTCACACATTGCCCTAAATGAAGCCTGTCTTATCTACACCATTCCTATCAGCGGGTGGAACGTAGGTTAATTAGTGACTTTGAAGGTCCACGCTGTCTCGAGTTGAGATTATTTCTTGAGATGTATAGTTGTCCACCCCAAATATGAATCCAATTTCTTGCAATCATAGAAGAAATGCATATTTTTAAAGGACTGCTTTGTGTGCTTCTAGTTTAAGGTGTAAATGTCAAAAGAAAAATAAATACATAGTTGTATTGCTTTTTAGGTTGAGCCTAGGGAACGCACATGTGCTGTCTGGAAGACCTGTTATATTGATAAAGGAGTTTGCTCCTGCCTGCTGCTTACCATTGGTTCAGTCCAGTGTCGCTCTTCTTTGTTGCCTCCTAAGTGGTTCATGCAGCGATACCTCACTTCAGTTTTTCCCAGAGGACCACCACCTAAATATATTTTTTTTCCGCTTGCATTCTTCATCTGTTGTTGTGGAGAACAATTTTTTCTTATTGTTGCAGCGCTTCACGCCATGCTTTATCACTGTGCAACAAATGTAAAGCCCAGCTGTTATGTACAGCCGCCCACCCTTACATTTCTCTCATTCCCAGCCCACAACCCCCCATTTATCTCATTAGTCAGTGGTGAGAATAAAATAGTGGAGGCTTGCCTGTGAAATTAAATGCATGAAGTCTGCCCTCCGTGTGACAGTGCCTCTGCTAAGAGGCGTCTCACTTCTTTCGCTAGTACTTGTTTTGTGTTGCTGCCGCTGTATTAAGTTTGCGAGCCCTCAACCATGATTACGCAGTTTGTGATCCCTTAACCAAGATGGCGCATCCTAAGCTGATTACCTTCAGCGTTGATAGTACCTTAACTAATATGGCGCCCTTAGGGTGACAATGTACGGGTGCTGCACTGGTCAAAATAATCCTGTTTTTGCCTTCCTTCTGCCTCCGGTGCTGGCTGCGCAGCTGAAGGCCCTGGAAGGCAGCGACGAGCCCATGGGGTCCATGCAGCAGCAGGTGATACTGGGCCTGGCAAAAGCTGGAGCAAGCAACGCGCATGGCCTTGGATCTCCATTTGTTCAGGTAGAGCAGGGGTGGTCGGCTGTCCGGGCAGGTACAGCATCGCAAGGTCGGCAGGAGTGCTTTTTAATACAATACATACTGAACACCTGATACTGTTATCTGCATCTTTGCAAGGCATACAAAATGTTTCTGGAGCGTGCTTTGAGTATAGTTATTCTTCTGATTTGTGAGGCTAGACTATTGTTTTATCAGAGCGCAGTGCAGCCTTATTTCTTATTGAATGTATGGGTCAGGTGTTTGGTGAGAGAATAAGGACTTTCACCTAGCCCATCAACTAAAGCAGTACATAAAACATTCTGGGGCCATACTACAGATGATTGCGCCAAAGCTAATTGTTGCTGTGTACCAGAGTATGTCTGTGCTTGTGTATATTTGCGTCTGTGTGCTAATACAATATGCGCACAGACGCACACGCTTATAAACACAGAATTCAAAGTCTTCACCAACATCACGGCCCATTACAGACTGATCCTCTGTAATGCCGTTGGGTACATAATTTGGCGCACAGTGACAATTAGCGCTGGCGCAGTCATCTGTAATACTGCCCCAGAATATGATATCTTTTGTTTGGTCTTCCAATCGAGTAAGCAACAGAGATACTGTGAAGCTGCTGCTGTGAAGGTTCACTCGGAAATGTTGCAGTCCTCAGAACAAAAAGATGGTAATGCCTCCCCTGATGTGCCAGTCATGCCATCCCTTCCTTGCCCTCACACAGTTACAAGGCTCTGGAAACATGTAACATGCCTTTTGTGTGCATGACATGCACCAGAGAGTTTACAAATAGGCCTATATTTGGCAGTCTCAATGCCACAGAGTGGCATAATTGTGTTCATCAACAGGGCATTGTCAACGTGTCCTTGCAACGTGCAGAACACCACATGCAAGTGCTATAAATGAGACCAGTCATGAGACTTTCCTTCATCAGTCATAATTAGTAACTGTCTCTTGTAAGGTTTGATGGAATACAGCATTTAAGATTTGAATGGGTTAAACCAGCGTCCAAGTGTAATAATGTGTCGGAAGACTGCAGATTAGGTAGGCATCCAAACAGCTGACAATGAAGCATAGTTTTGGGGTAAGGGCACGAAACCACCACCAACTTCTGATTTGTAAATTGGATTTTATGTTTATTGAGATCAGGGCCACCATGTAGCCTTGTATATCATCCAGTATTTACCAAAGGTCCAATAAAGTACAAACTTTCCTTTTTATAAATATTTTCCCTATGTATCCATCTTTTTCTTTCCATACCAACCATCTGTAACTTTTCTACCCATGCATCACCTACCATCTTTTCATTCAACTGATCACCCACTCATCCATGCATGTACTCATACAGCTATCCATCCATTCAAGCATTCATACAAATAGCTATCATTCCACCAACCTATCCATCCTAACTTCACCTCTGCTTCTTAAATGCTCACATTATCTGGATGGTAGCCACATAATTCCACTACACACCACATACACCGACTCTACTCTATAACACATAAATATTTATATTTACAATGCCAATAGCTCTAGCTCTCCTTTTCTAACTGATCACTCCACTGCAAAAAAAAATAAGCATTTGCAATGCAATAGGTCTCGCATTTGCGAGAGATTAAGCTATCGGCATTGTAAATTACAATGCCTTTTATTTATCTGTTTTGTAATTAACACATGAATAAAAAACATTGTCATTTACAATGCTAATAGCTCAAACTCTTGTAAATACGAGACCTATTTCCTTGCAAAGAAGCAGCCGCCATTGTCCCGGGCTGCTTGGAAAGTGAAAGCACGCATGGCGCGCTGAGTTTTGCAGGAAAGCCTGTTCTGCCTGCAGTAGGAGAAACTCATTTGAAAACCAGCATTTGATTGTACTGTGCAGCATGAGGCATAAGCGTGCACCAGGTTCCGTGCGTGAAAACCAACATTATGGAAAACCAGCATTAGAGTGTGCTGTGCCGCATGAGATACGAGCATGCACCAGGGTCCATGTATGAAAACTTTCATTAGTGTGTGCTTTGCAGCGTGAGGCAAGAGAGTGCACCAGGATTTGTGTGCGAAAACCAGCCGTGTGGGAAACCAGCATTAGAGTGTGCTGTGATGCGTGAGACACAAGCGTGCACCAGAATCTGTGTATGAAAACAAGCATCAAAATGTGTGCAGTACTATGTGAGACACGAGCGTGCACCAGGATAAGTGCATGAAAAATACCCCTGTGGAAAACCAGCATTAGTGTGTACTGTGCAGCATGAGATATGAGCGTGCACCAGAATCTGTGCATAAAAACCAGACATGTGGAAAAGTATCATTAGAGTGTGAGGTGCAGCAAGCGACACAAGCGCACACCAGGATTTGTGTAGGAAAACCTGCCCTACAATGTGGAAAACTAGCATTAGAGTGTGCTGTGCAGTGAGTGACATGAGCTTGAACCAGAATTCCTGTACAAAAACATGTTTGCTGTGAGCCACCAGGGTGCACTAGGATCCGTGTACGAACAAAGGCAGTAAAGGAACTAGTCCCAGAATGTGTGCTGTGTAGCCTGAGAAACGAGCGTGCACCAGTATCTGCGTACGAAAACCGGCAATGTGAGAAACGAACATCAGAATGTGTGCCACCAGTGTGCACCAGGAACCATGTATGACAAGCATTTGCAATGCAATAGGTGTTGCATTTGCCAAAGTTTAAGCTATTGGCATTGTAAAAATTACTTTTATTTATCTGTTTTGCTAATTAACACATAAATAAAAGGCATTGTCATTTACAATGCCAATAGTAATTGTAAATGCGAGACCTATTCAAAAAAGCGACCGCCATTATCCCAGGCTGCTCAGAAAGTGAAAGCACGCATGGCGCACTGAATGTTGCAGGAAAACATGTTGTGCCTGCAGTAGGAGAAACTCATTAAAGAAAATAGTGTTTACAGACTAAAAAAGACATACAGTGTAACAACTGAAGTAAAAGAGCCAGTCCTCATGGGAGGTTACAAATGAAGACAAGGTGGTACTAAGGAGGGACCTACAAGCCGAGTAACAAATCAGAAGCCAGCATTTACGAAGGACAAATGACACAAGCCAATGGCAAATATGGGAGTAGAGTGGGCTGGGCTTCTATTCCATGCTCCAATACAAAACGCCACAGAGTAGCGCATGCGCTGCCCAGGCTCGACCTAAAAAATAAGAAAAAACATTGTCATTTACAACGCCAATAGCTCTAACTTTCACAAAAGTATGAGACCGATTGTGTTGCCAATGCTTGTTTAATTAGCATGGATACAAAAAGATAGGGCAGCTGGTAAAATGCCAAGTATGTTGTATGAGTCAAACTAAACATGCACTGTTATTCATCTTATTGTGCAAGTTATATGTTTGTCATTAGCACCTTATAACAAATTCATTATATGGAAATCAAAACACTTTCTTTCCCCATTTTAATACTTTGCTTTTTTCATTGCCTTTTTTTTACCTTTACCCTTTAAGATTTCGCTCGTTTTTATATTATTTTTCCCCTTATTTGAACCCCTGCCGTTGTTTCTATTCTCTTCCCCTTGTGTTATTTCGTTATGATTCATATTCTTCAGCAATAGTTTCTTTGCTTTCACAATGTTTATTAACTTAATTGCTATTTCCATTACGATCCATTCTCTCTATTTATTTCTGTCTGTCTCTCTTCGTGCAAAAGTTTCAGGTGATTTATCACCGGAGCCGAGTTTGGCATCCAGTTGAATCGTGTATCCCCTATCTCAGCCCCAGCAGTGATCAGCTGCTTCTGTCTGAACCTGCCCGGGCTGAGTTTCGTTTCCGAAAAGTGCCGAAGTGCAAGGGATACACGATACCGTGGGAATACCAGATATTACACAACACCGGAACTAGCGGACCCTCAGGTAAGTTCAACCCACACAATGATATCCATTTTTTGTTGTTTGAAACTTGAAGAAGGGATCCGCCTAAACTAACTTAAAGGAACAAAATGTGTTGTCCTTCACTTGGCCATGTCACATGCAAGGCAACACAGCATCCTAGTGTTCCTCCCCCGCTAGATAGGATGGTGGTTGAACACCTCGGGCCATCATAGGTGGAGAGGACTGCCCAGCCCTCTTTTTTATTACCCTGGATGTTAGGATGAGATGAGTAAGGTCAAAAGGGATAGGTAATAGTACTCCCAGGTCGGACTGGGACAGAAAATAGACCTTGGCGCCAACATAAAAGTAACCCTCATTAGTGATTTAGAGATAGTTAAAAAAAAGTGGTCTGTGTTAGCAAATCAGGCCTGTTTAGAACTTGTAAAAACGTGCTGTATAAGTGTTTTGCAATATATAGAAGAATGAATGGTTTTGAGATTGCTGCAGGCAATGTTTGTTTTAATATCAGGGAAATCAACAGAAAATACCTGCCTAGCAGACCTTAAAATAGGAACATAAACAGTCCAAAAAATCAGCCCACACACTGACCTGTCAGATCATCCCATCGGACACTGCCTGATTGCCTATAGCCCAGTCCGACCCTGGGCAGGCATTAATCCCTCAAGGCACAGTTGAAATCCTGAGCAGCTGTGGAGAATGGATAGGGGTCTCTCTCTGACTTGTCACGAACATAACAGAAGTAAAGAGTAGGGTGGCAACTCACTATAAGTGAACGATCTGTAAAGAATTTAAGCGGAGTGGTGCTGAAAACATCAACAGAACAGCTTTAGCGTTCTCAGGATGGGTGTTGACTGTTCAGTGAACACACCGGCTACACCTGGATCACCCGTAAGCAAATCCAATCTGTGTATTCAATAAACCTGCTACATATTTTATCCGCAAAGAATGCAACTGTAATTAATTGTGTTTGTAAAGATGCTCCAGTCATATTTAGTAGATTGAAGTATATTTATTGCAGAGCAAGCAGGTATATCTTCTCATCACAATGCCTTATCTGTAACTGTCTTCTCTAATATCTAGAACACACACTCAAGGACACAAAGCAGCCGTAACCATAGTAATAGTTACTAGGAAAGCTGTGATGCCACAGTGTTGTATGCATTGTCTTGTTATTATACATTTTCAAGGGTCCTCACATCCTCAAAGTGCTAGGGTTAGTATTGCTATGCGGTATGTGTGCTCTATTGCATCACAGATTCATCAAGATCCAGTTGTGAGTACTGCTCTCTGGCGGTTTCCCAGTCAAGCGAGAGATTACCAACCTAAGAGTTGGGCCTTACTTGCTTTTGACTATTTCATAATGTTTTCACATGGACTTCGACACACAGTGTAGTGTCTGACTGGGCACATATGTGGTATTGGAGATTATTTCACTCATTTGTGTCCCTGAAGGAATGCAGTGCATATTCAATGGAGATGCCTGTCCGTTAAGTTGGGTGTGGGTCTGCGCGCACACAGACACACAGTATATAGACACTTCCATGAACACACACACACACACAAGCACATGTTTAAAATCAGACTGAGTTGGCTGTTCTTGTCTTGTTCTGGAGTGGATCTGTCTTTCATTGTAGGCTTATTTGTGACCTTAAATAACCGAGCCTTTACCACCAGAATCTAATTAAAGCTGTTGTCGAGCTGGACGCTTCTGGTTTTGATCTCTTGTGGTGAGGCAGGAATCCTGCCTTGCCGCCTCCCTGCAAACCCTGATCCTTTGGATGAACTCACCAACTCCCTGTGCTGCGAGGGAACGTTGCCTAGACTGGTTAGGCCCGACTGCCTCCATATAGATACCAGATGTAACACCCTTCGTACTCAGCAAAATTTACTTCGCTCTTCTCGCCGGCGCAGTTTCCACTTTTACCTCTTCCTCTCCAAACAATGTGTGCCCTGACCCTCCACATTTGAGGGCATGAGGTGCTCTTTTCTGTTGTTCATGTAATCTTGTTCTGCATTCAAGGGACGTGTGGTTCTGGTCTGTAAATCGTGTGGATGTCATAATTCAAAAGGTGGTGTTGGTCTTTTCCGTAAATCATGTGTTCTAGTCCAGGATTCAAATACAGCTGTGGTTCTTTACTGTCCGGCATGTGATCTAGTCTTATTGTGAAGGGCCTTCCGGTACCTTGGTTCAGTCCTGTGATTGTATGCTATATTTGAGAGCTGGAGTGTTTCTCACCTCTAAGTCTTGCCATCTTGTGCTGCGTTCAAATGCTGCAGTGGTTTTCTTCTGCAAATCGTTGGTTCTTGTCCTACATTTGAGATTATCAATACCTGTCATGTGTAGCTTTTGTCTCATGTAAATCATGTGACGGCTTCCTGCTTTTGAGGTCATGGTGGTTCTCTTCTCTTTAGCTAGTCATTTTGCCTGGAGTATTTCTCTTTGTAGGTCCTGTAATTTCATCCTGCATTGAAGGGCAGCAGTGGTTCTTTTCTGTAAGGCCTAGCATTTTGCCTTGCATTGTAAAGTGGTAGTGGTTCTCTTTTATAAGATGTAATATCTTGCCCTACATTCAGTGGTGGCAGTGGTCCTCTTTGTTAAGTCATGTGATCTCATCCTACATGTGAGGGCCACTGCTGAGGGCTATACTGGTTGTTAAAGGCCCTCAACCCACATTATAGGCAGCGAGGGCACATAACAAGGGTTAGGGCTTTTCATAACCACTATAAACCAAGGTATGAGGGCTATGATGCTATTAGAACAATTTACCCGCTGTACTTAACTTTCTAAATTAAAATAGAAGAAAAAGAAAGACAATCATTGGAATGTTGGACCAGAAGGTCTATACCAGTCTTCACTGGCCCTAAGCCCTCCATTTTCTTCGATGGGGGTCTCAACATATCAATGTTCTGAATTAAGGAGTACCAGATCCCGAGGTCATTCACATATTACTAGTTTATGGAAATACCAATGGCAGGCCAAGCTGTCCTTCACTGCCACCTCTGGTATATTAAGCCATGCTATACAGGGTTCTCTGACAAAATTTCGAAGGTCAGAAATTCGACCTACACAAATATCGCAACACTAATATCCATGTCAAGAATATCGACATCCTATCTACAACATGGTAAGTACAAAAATATCGAAAATAAAATATAGATGTCAAAAATATCGTTTTTAAAAATATCGGGTTTTTTTTGGTTATAAAAAATATGTAACATAAACATAATAATACTTATAATTAAAATAAACATAATTAAATATATTTCACAATGTTAAAAATTAATAATTAATAAATATAATTTAATAAAAAATTAAACATAGACATATAATATATAATATATATACTTACTTAATAATGTTTTAATAATTATTTTAATAAATTATACATTATTTAAAAATGTTAACAATTGCAAAAACATTACACACATAAAACAATACCATAAATAAAAATTAAATAATTATGTATAACAAATTAAAACTATTACATTTAATTTTAATATTGTTAAAATTAATTATATATTACATTAGCTAAAATAATAAAAAAAATATTAAATAGCAGAGACAATAAAACTACTACTCCAGCTCCAAAAAAAACAACAGAAAGGAAAATGTTGGATAGCGTAAGGGTAAAAATTACTATTCCCACTCCAGAGAGTGGAACAGTAGGGAAAGTGTTGGATAGCGTAGGGGTAAAAATTACTATTCCAACTCCAGAGAGTGCAACAGTAGGGAAAGTGTTGGATAGCGTAGGGGTAAAAATTACTATTCCAACTCCAGAGAGTGCAACAGCAGGGAAAGTGTTGGATAGCGTAGGGGTAAAAATTACTATTCCAACTCCAGAGAGTGCAACAGTAGGGAAAGTGTTGGATAGCGTAGGGGTAAAAATTACTATTCCAACTCCCGAGAGTGCAACAGTAAGGAAAGTGTTGGATAGCGTAGGGGTAAAAATTACTATTCCAACTACAAAGACTGCAACAGTAGGGAAAGTGTTGGATAGCGTAGGGGTAAAAATTACTATTCCAACTCCAGAGAGTGCAACAGCAGGGAAAGTGTTGGATAGCGTAGGGGTAAAAATTACTATTCCAACTCCAGAGAGTGCAACAGCAGGGAAAGTGTTGGATAGCGTAGGGGTAAAAATTACTATTCCAACTCCAGAGAGTGCAACAGTAGGGAAAGTGTTGGATAGCGTAGGGGTAAAAATTACTATTCCAACTACAAAGACTGCAACAGTAGGGAAAGTGTTGGATGGCGTAGGGGTAAAAATTACTATTCCAACTCCAGAGAGTGCAACAGCAGGGAAAGTGTTGGATAGCGTAGGGGTAAAAATTACTATTCCAAATCCAGAGAGTGCAACAGTAGGGAAAGTGTTGGATAGCGTAGGGGTAAAAATTACTATTCCAACTCCAGACAGTGCAACAGCAGGGAAACTGTTGGATAGCGTAGGGGTAAAAATTACTATTCCAACTCCAGAGAGTGCAACAGCAGGGAAAGTGTTGGATAGCGTAGGGGTAAAAATTACTATTCCAACTCCAGAGAGTGCAACAGTAAGGAAAGTGTTGGATAGCGTAGGGGTAAAAATTACTATTCCAACTCCAGAGAGTGCAACAGTAGGGAAAGTGTTGGATAGCGTAGGGGTAAAAATTACTATTCCAACTCCAGAGAGTGCAACAGCAGGGAAAGTGTTGGATTGCGTAGGGGTAAAAATTACTATTCTAACTCCAGAGAGTGCAACAGTAGGGCAAGTGTTGGATAGCTTAGAAGGTAAAAATATCATACTTATAAATAAAATAATTCTTTAAAATAATTAATATTTTAATTATTAAATAACTCAAAATTACTTACAAATACCAATAGATATTTATTAAAAACATAACTACCAATAAATAATTGATTAGCAATAAATTATTAATAAGTACCAATAAATAATAATTAATGAATATTAATTACCAATTAAAAAATATTGAACAATTACATTTTTTAGACCAAAAAATAATTATCAAACACTAATTACCAATTAAAAAATATTAAACAATTACATATTTTTATACACACATTTTTAATTATTATACATTATTTACCAATAATTAATTACTTATTAGTATATTAATTAGAAATATCAATAAATAATATTTTAACATATTTAATTACCAATTGATTATTAATCAACAATAAATTATTTTTCATAACCAAATTATTATAATTTAAAATATTTACCAATTAATAATTAATCTCCAATTAATTAATTATCAATACCCAACAACAAATTTAATAATTACTTAATTAGTTTTCAATTACTTCCAACACTATTCCCCTATAAACACACAAAACACTCAAATAATAAAATAATACAGTTAACATAATTATCAATTAAACAATTAATAAAAACTAATTACCAATTAATAATAATTAATTACCAATTAATACTTAATTAACAATAATATAATTATCAATACCAATAAATAAATAAAAATATTACTTAATTACAATTAAATTACTTCCAACCCTATTCCCCTATAAACCCACAACCCGCTACAGAATTTAAACGCAAATTTTTTTAAAAATTATTTTATAATTCCTAATAATATATAATTAATTTCATATAATTAAATTACTTCCCACCCTGTTCCCCTATAAACCCACAATCCGCTACAGTACTAAAACACAAAATCATTTTATGCTGCTTTCTGCTGCTTTACGGGCGGGCGTTCGGGGCTGCTGTGCTCTCAGGCAGGGGAGGAGTGGTTTGCCCACTTCTTACTACGCAATGACTGTTTGGTCGGCCCTCTCGGGCTACCTAAATCAGTTGTGTGCACTTTCCCCGTTCTCCATGCAGACTGCATGACAGCCTGCATGGAGAATATGCCCACTCCTCCAGCCCCTGGCTGAGCGCTGTGTCACCACGCTCAGACCAATCACAGCACTGCATTGCAGCACTGTGATTGGCTTAGGGCGGGAGCCTGGCTGCCTGCGTCCAGTTCCAGGAGTCGGAGACAGGAGAGCAGGAGCAGAGACGCGGGACCGGAATCAAGGTAAGTTTATTAAAAACTAATTATTGACCCCCTGCGCCACGCGTGACCCCCATGCACGCTGCCCACCCACAAGCCATGCCGTCGCCAGTGCATTTAATTGCTTTGATTAAGGTGCTGTTTGAATTGGCACCCTGTCGCTTCCCTTTTTACGCTTATGCAGAGATCAGCTTGTGTGCTAAAACAGCATGGTGGAAGTCACAAAATGCATTGTTACCACATTTTTGCCTGGAATGAGAGTAGGTGGAATGCTTTTCTTTCTTAGAGAAAGACCTTGCTGT
Organism: Triturus cristatus; assembly: GCF_964204655.1. NCBI lineage: Eukaryota > Metazoa > Chordata > Amphibia > Caudata > Salamandridae > Triturus > Triturus cristatus. Next base: position 77,129,272 of record NC_140586.1, on the reverse strand, counting down.
GTATTTTTCCAAACTATAACAAAAGATGTTTTAGTATTGATACTTTGACTTGATTTAAGGTAGTCTGCTTCAAAGAGATTGTTCACTGTTTTTGAATGTTTGCTGAAGCAGCTGATTTGAGATTCTGTATCAAAATCAGGAAGACAGAATCATCCTCAACACAGGTTACAAGTTTGAAATGACAGAAGATCATTTGTCAGTTCATCCTTGCAACACCAGACTAGTGGCATTCAATTGGGATACTCGCTGAATAATATTGGAAATATCTTTTCATCTAATCACCATCTGCTGTATAACTACTGGTGCGCTGTGTGCAATTGGTGCAAGACCTTAGTCACGATAAAAAAATCTTTGGGTGAACACACATACAGAAAAGCACACTTACAGTAGGAGCCCTATGTCACCAATATCACAACAATGAACATAGGAACCACAAGACCAAGTGATCCAATAGACAGTACACATTTATTCCCCCTCCCCCCCCAATTATTTTTTTGCTTACATTTCTTTATTGGGAGTTTTACATTTCATGGTACATAGTTACACATCATAATTAACACATGTTGACAGGTGAGTGCAGGTAAAAAACAGCGAAATGAGATGGAGACTACCCTTCAGGTGGACTATTACTAGCATTGGTAGGTTCCTTGGTGTCTGCTTATGTGGGTTTCCCAGGGTTGTGGGTTGGTGTTCAGTCCCCAGCACTATCCCCGTATACCTTCTTGTATAGTGTCCATGAGTTTGATCCTAATGTGGGTATATTGACTTTGTGGGCGTCGGGGGGGGGGGACGTAGAACAGTTAACTGGGGTGGGGGTATCGGGGGGGTAGGATATCAACGGATTATATCTCGGTAACTTCCTGTCATGTGGCTGGTTCTGGTTTACTTGTTAGTATACTGTGGTGTCTGCGGGGGGGGGGGAGGTTTGCGCCTCCCATCAAGGACAGGGGTGCTTGTCGGATGGTGCTTGGACCCACTGTCGGTTTTTTAAATATCACATGGCTGGTTCATGGTGGTTATTGTTTGATCCATGGGGGACGGGTGGAGTTTGGGACTGAGATTGTGTGGCTTTGGGCGATTCCTCTGATGTTGCCTCTTGAATAAATTGCAACAGGAGTTGTGCCCATTCCATAGAGATGGGATGTTTACGTATCCCTTTCACCTCCTCATCTCTCAGTGATTCTTCCTCTGCCGCTCCCCACTTTTTCATGGCGCCTACCCAGGCTGCTGCTGGGGGTCCTGCCGGGGCCCTCCAGTGCATGGCTATTCCACGTTTCGCTAAGAATGGCTAGGAATGCAAATCGGCATTTTACCTTCTCTGTCTTCCGCCTGCAGAAGATTCCCAAGGCACATGCCTCCCATGTAGATATGGCCGTGAGGTTGACAGTCACCCGGAGAGTCTGGTGCACCCCATCCCAGTATTGCCGGATTGTGGGACAGTCCCAGAACATGTGTTTAAAATTCGCCTCAGGAATCTGGCATCTGGGACATGCAAAATGTGTGTCGGAGTAAAAACTGTGGAGCCGGTGTGGTGTTAAATATGCACGATGTAAAATATTGAATTGAATGTTTTTGAAGCGTGCGTCCCTAGAGACCTTTTTCGGGTACTCCAGTGCCTTTTCCCATTCTCTGTCATGGAACACACGTCCTATCTCGTCCTCTCATTTCTGGCGTAAAACTTGCAAGGGGGCTGTGATCAGTTCCCGGATCGCTTTGTAGTGGCAGGTGACTAAGTGTCTCCCCGTACCCATGTGCAAGATAGTGTGTAGTACCGGGTGTGTTGGTGGTTCCCCCTCAGTGAGATCCCAGCATTCTCAGGCGCTGTCTACTAATTGTCTATGTATCAAAAATGGTCCTGGGGGAGATCATAGCTCTTACTCATTTGGGCATAAGTTTTCAGCTGTCCATCCTCGAACAGGGACTCAACCTCTGTCACTTCGTGATCGGTCCATATTTGGAGGGCTCTGGATGTGTAATATTTCTCTCGTTGGGGGAATCCTACTAATAGGAGCAACGGGGAGTAGAGGGGTTGACCTCTTGACATACGATGTATACGCATCATGCATTTGTGGGCTATTGATACCTGTAAGGCGGGAAAGTACGTAGGGGTTTGGTACCCGGCAGCAGTAGTCTCCGGAGGGATGGGAAAGGTATACAGCCGTCATTGGAGAACGTCTCCTCAATGTGTCGGTCGGCTGTCAAATGAGATATACACTGAAGTTGAGCTACTAAGAAGTAAGCTTCGAATGAGGGAGCTCCCAGACCTCCTTGCGTGGTGGGTAAGTACAGTGTTTGCAGGGCTACCCTATGTCTCCCACTCAATAGTGTCTTTATGAGTAACGACATATGTTTTAAACTAGTATATGTGAGTATTGGTGTATATAAGTGAGTATATGTGAGAGATTGGAAGAGTTCCTGTATAAATAATTATGTGTTTTTATAAGTGATTGTTTAAGAGAGTAAGTATGTGTACGTTTCTGTAGAAGTAAGTGTAGTGGTGTGTGTATAACTGTATATGCAAGTAAATGGATGTTTGATTCTTTATTAGCATGAGTGACTATGTGTGTGAGTAACTCTATGAATGAGTGGCGGTGTGTAACAGGATGTATAGGTGTATGAGTACATATGAAGAGTGGGTACATGTATGAGTGACTATATAGGACTGTTGGTGAATGAGTGGATGTGTATGTAGATCTTGGAAATACTGAATAGGTTGTTGTAACTGGTATTGGTATGTCCATTTTTTTTTTAAATGTTAGTTTTATTTTTGAATGTGTGTATCAAAGGTTATATTAGGGTGAGAGGAGGTCTGCCACTCTATCACGTGGATGATGTCATCAGTGATGTCATTTGAGATGTCATGAGTGATGTCACTGACCATGTCATGAGTGATGTAATATGTGATGTCATCATCAGTGCATTGCGGGCGCGCGAGTTATAGTTAGCTGAACTAACTATAACGGGGGAATTTCTAGGGTTTTGTACGAGTGAAATGCCCAGCTAACTATAACACCCCTGAAACCTATGGTTTTTTCTGTGAATTTCTAAGTTTTTTTAAATGCTAATTCCTAACTTTAACGTGCCTGAAACCTATGGTTTTTTAAGTGAATTTCAATGGTGTTTTAAATGCTAGTTTCTAACTATGCCTACAGAGGAAGGACATGTGAAGAAAGAAGAAAAAACACACAGAAAGAAGAAAAAGAAATACAGAAAGAAGCAACAGAAGTCCTCAAAGACGAAGAAAAGTATATATAGTATATAATAGGGCAGGGGGATTAAAACTACCTCTTAAAACGCGTCACAGGGCGCGTTTGCACACTGGTGAAGGGGGGGGCTGAGCTGACGTGTGCAAACACGCCCTGTGGCCGTTTTAATTTGGGGGTTAAAGCCCCCTTGAATTCTGAGTGTCCCTTGGGTACAACTAGCCCATCAGGTAGTCTAAGCCGTACCCCTTTTTACACCTCTCTGCAATGCAGCTAGGTGGCACTTACTGGAGGTACCTAGTGGGCTAGTTGGACCCTAGGGACCCTCAGGATTCAAGGGGACCTAATCTCCCAACTTAAAACGGCCACAGGGTGTGTTTACCCAGTGGTGAAGGGAGGGGACGGGGCCTGAGGTGACGTGTGCAAGCACGCCCTGTGGCGCATTTTAAGTTGGGGAAATAATTCCCCTTCAATCCTAAGGGTCCCTGGGGGCCAACTAGCCCACCAGGTGCTTCCAGTAAGCGCCACTGCGCTGCGTTGCAGAGAGGTGGTGCAGGCTGTGCCCCTTTTTACACCTCTCTGCAATGGTGCTTACTGGACATACCTAGTGGGCTAATTTGCCCCTAGGGACCCTCAGGATTCAAGGGGAGTTAATCTCCCAACTTAAAACGGCCACAGGGCGTGTTTACACAGTGGGGAAGGGAGGGGACTGGGCCTGAGGTGATGTGTGCAAACACGCCCTATGGCGCGTTTTAAATTGGGGGAATAATTCCCCTTCAATCCTGAGGGCCCATGGGGGCCAACTAGTCCACCAGGTGCTTCCAGTAAGTGCCACTGTGCTGCGTTGCAGAGAGGTGGTCCAGGCTGTGCCCATTTTCTCTGCAACGCAGCTCTGTGGTGCTAACTAGAGATACCTTGGAATGTTTGTGCACTGCTCCTTTTCATGTTTGGTTACTTTGCATACATGTAGAATCACCATGGGGCACATGACATGGAGCTGAATTCACCGGAATTGATGGTCAGACTTGGTGACAGTCATCTGTAATGGGATACTGGATTGTGATGAAGCCATCAATGTGTGTAACACTGCCCTCGGAAACATACGGGTTGCACCGGGTTGACATGGTGTGTGAATTCCCCATGAGAGGCTCAATGGTGTATAGCAGCCTCTCCGTGAGCAGCAGGGGGTGTTTAGCTGTAACCCGTCACTTGTGTGCCAGTTCTATGGATTTCCAGCATCTGTGGTGCAAAGGGGGGTGCCAGTGTCGGTCCCACATGTTCATCCACATGACCTGTGTATGTGTTGACAGAGTTGCATTAGCATTCCGACACACATGACAAATAAAGGTGTCCCTCTGCCTCCAAGGTGCCTCATCTCTGTCAATGGTGGTCTGTTGCCACTGTGCATGCGGCATGTCTGGCATAGTCATCAGAGATAGTGCATATGAGTCTATGTGTAGAGTAGCAAGATGCAAGATGTTTGTCAGGGATTAGAATCTGTATTGTGCATGATGTCCATGGCTGTGTATGTATTGTGGCATGTCAGTCTCCACGACGGCAACTGTGCTGCATGCGCATCCATTGTGTGTGTGTGTGTGTGCCATGTTGAACCAGACATTCCTTCCTTGACATACACCTTTTGCATAGTTCCTTCCTGAGATCCTTGTCTTTGTGTGCAACTTGTGGCATTGTTTTCTTGACATGGCGCATGCTGCTGCAGGCCCTGCAGCAAGGGCACCCAGTGTCCACGCAAACAAGCTGGTGTTCATCATGGATTGCTTGCTGACATGTGCTATGCTAATCAGCAGCATCTGTGCCTCATGCTGCAGCACACTCTGCATTATGCACAAGATCCCCAGTTCCATCCACCTCAAGGCAAGAGAGACCATCCCCCAGGTCAACTACAACATCCGTGTCTAATCCTACCATGCACTCTACGGACATGTGTGTTACAACTCCCATGATACTTGTCCACATCCAGGGTGCATCTGCACAGCTCTGCTTCTACATCCAGCAACCAAGCCACATCAACGTCCAACAGAGATGGGGGGAATGGATCACTGCCAGCTGCAGGATGACCTTCTCAATCCACGCACACACTCGGATGCAGCCCACAACCACAACACAACCTTGTGGCACTGTGATCCAACACCCCATTGTGCCATCTCCATGCATCCAACCTTGGCCGGCCCACCATTCTCCACATCCACCTGACTCAAGCATGCAGGACATGGTTCTGCCACGTGTCTACACATACCTGGGAGTAGCACCACAGGACACTCCACATGATCCCTGACCTCTGCGCATGACTGTTGCTCTTCTAAATAGGCCTGTAGGCACAGTTGTGCGGGATCCCCCTCAGCTGGTTGGGCCCATCACGGGTGAGTATGGTGCTCCATGTCTGTATTGGATGATACATTGTGACCCATGTGTGTCCTGTGCCAGACTCAGACCCCAGGGTATGGATGGTTGGAGTTACTTCTGAAATCAGACATGGTTTGACTTTACAACACACACATGTAGTGGAATAATGCAAAATGATGGCATCATCTCGTGATTGTGATGATTTTTATTTGTGGTGGGGTACGTGTTTGGGGGAATAACAAGAGGTGCTTGGCGGGAGTGTAGAATCCAAAGTTCACAGGGGGAGATGGTATCCTTGCCATTGGAAGTCATCAGAGTCTATGCCACAGTCTTTGTCAACATTGGTCAGACAGTGACCAGCAAGTCCATGTGCCAGAGAATGTCATGTGATGATGTGCTGCTGTTGGGCCAGAGGGCCAGGTGCCAGGCCAGGTGACCTGGGAGATGGTGATGTTCCGCTGACTCTCACGGTCTTTTGCGTGGACGACCCACCTTCCTGCGGGGACCCTCAGAAGCAGGCCGTGACGATGCTTGTGATGCTCCGTCGGATGAATCCTCCTCCTCCTGATCCCTCCCTGTGGGTGGTGATGTTCTTCGCCTGGTGGCACAGGGAGGGTTGCCCATGTTTTCGGCAATCCGATGGAGTACACGGGTCATGTCCATTTGCACCGCCACGAGCTCAGCCTGTCTTGCCTCCAACCGTCCTTGGTGTCGCTGTTGACAGGCATGTTGCTCGGCCTGCAGGGTCTTCATCTCCTCGAGGGTCCCCTTGATGTCTGTGAGGGTGGACGCAATATGGACCATGCCCCTGGTGTCACGCCGGTATGTGTCAAGGATGTTGCTGACGTGTGACATTACCGGTTCCTGAGCCAACTGGTCAGGTTCGCGCCTCCGCCGTCCTCCACTCCCACCACCCCTGCCCACTTGCGCCTGGCCTGCCGTTGTGGGCACATCGGGTCTCCGGGACCCCTGAGGGATTGCATTTGCGGTGTCGCCTGCCTCCTCCTGGGTGCCCGGAGAACCTTGTCCCTCCTGGACAGACTGGCTGTGTTGTTGTGTGCGGGCAGGTCTCCTGGGTGTCTCCTGGGATGTGGCAGGAATGGGGGTGGTGGTTGGCACAGTTGTACCTGACACAGGTGCTGCAGGTGGTTGGACACCAAAGGGGCCAGGTTGGTTTGGGTCATCCACGGAGTGGTGAGAGTCGTCGCTGCCGGTGGGTCCTCTTCACGCAGAGCCTGGTCCTGTGAGTCTTCCCCCCCAGTGTTGGGGGGAGATCGACGACGTTGACCTGTGTGTGAGAGAGACAATGTTAATTGTGTTACATGCGACATCCATGTTTCATTCATTTTTGAGTTGGCACAGTTCCTCTGGGTGGTTGGATTTGGCTTGCATTCCTCTCACAGTGCACTTGTGCATGGGTATGTCCCTTGGCCACAGATTTCGACACTTTACCTATGTGTGACACAATCTTAGTTGATGCATCTTTTTTGAATGCAGTCAGCAGTGTAGTGAGCGGGCGTAGCAAGCCATGCAGAGCCGCCTTACGTGTTGCACTGTACGTGGCCAAATGGTGTTTTTTCAATGCTATTTGAGAATGCAGGTAGGTAACTTAAGCATTTGTGACAGGGTTCTGACAAACACACTGGGTGGGTATACTGGGTGTAAGGTTAGGTTTGTGCCTGCAGCACGGATGTACTCGTGCACAGATTGACACATGACCCAGTGTTTATCAAAGGTTAAAGGGGGGGTTCACGCACTGCCAAACCTTGTCTACATGCACACAGTCCCCCTGCTGACGAGCGGACATGGCCACACCACCCAAGGGTGATTTGGTCTCCCTCTGTCTCCCTTTCTCCCTCCCTCTGTCAGCCTCCTCCCTCTGTCCGTCTCCCTCTGTCTCCCTTTCTCCCTCCCTCTGTCAGCCTCCTCCCTCTGTCCGTCTCCCTCTGTCTCCCTTTCTCCCTCCCTCTGTCAGCCTCCTCCCTCTGTCCGTCTCCCTTTCTCCCTCCCTCTGTCACCCTCCTCCCTCCCTCTGTCTGTATCCCTGTGTCCACCTCTGTCTCCCTCCCTCTCGCTCCCCCTCTCCCTCCCTCTGTGTGTCACCCTCTGTCACCTCAGCCCAGCTTCCTGGGCACACACAGTTTGCAGGTCTTTCAAAGGCCATTGGCTTGTTCATGTGGGTTTGTTTCTTATCTCCGGGCACCCATTGGGCGGAGTGTCTGAGTCTGCGCTGCTTCTGTGGCGGTGTGTGCTGACACTCTTTCAGAGTGATGCGTCTTCATTAGCTGCTGTTATGTGCAAATTGTGCCTTCATACCCATGTCATCCTGCAACGCGGCCACCATTTGCAGGCAACACAGTACTGTGTGGGGACACACTGTTTGTATGGCTGTGCCCTAGGCCATATGGGCTGAGGGCATTGTTGTGTGCTTCAGAGTTGCTCTATGTTAGTTTTGAGGCCCACCCTCCCGGCATTGTGGACATCCTGTCTTGTGTTGGTGTTTTGTGTGGCCTGTGACTTGGCATGGCCTTGCTTGGGGCATGGGGCATGGAGGCGCTAGTGGCATGTGTGTGTTTTTGGAGTGTGGTTGTGTCCGGTGCTGGCTTTGGGGGGGTTGCGTGCATGATTGGTATTTTGGTTGTGTATGGCGTTCCCCCCATGTGAGGTGAGTTGTTTGTGTACTCACCAGGCTCTCGGACTCCTTCTACTCCGTCTACTCCCACCGGCGGCAGCGTGGCCATCACCTTCTCCTCCCAGGGATGGTAGTGTACCGGTCTGCGGGGCGGCCCTCCTCCAGTGATGTTCCCCTGGTTGTGATCGTCCGTCATTTTGCGGCGGACCGTCCTCCGCAGATCGTACGACCTGGCTTGGCACTCATGCCCGGTCCTTCTGGTGGACCCAACAGCATTCACAGAATTGACAATCCTCTGCCACATGGCTGATTTTTCGGATATGCTGGTCCGTCTGACCAATGTTCCAAAGAGCTGTGGCTCGACTCTGACGATTTCGTCGACAAGGACCTCCAGCTCCTCCTTTGTGAACTTTGGATTCTTGTTAGTGGGCATGGTGTGGGGTGTGGGTGTGGATGGTTGTGGGGGTGTTGGTGTGGATGGTTGTGGGTGTGTGAGTGTGGTTGTGAAGGTGTGTGTGTGTGAATGTGATGAGGGGGTGTTTGTGATGGTGGTTGTGTGAAGGAGTGCAAGTGTAAGGTGTATTGATGGATGTAGTATGGTGCAGAGCGTTGACTCTGTGGTCTGGCAGTAGTGGATCTGTTGCAAAGGATCATGGTTTGTGTGTGTTAGGCCTTTTTATTGGTCCATTTGTGGGTGTGGCTGTGTTTGAACTTTGGGTGGGTGTGTTATAAGGAGTGGTTGTGTTTTGGGCCTCTGTTTAGCTGTTTGGCAGTTGCAGGTCAGTGTATAGGGTGTATTTGGGCTTGTTGGACATGTTTTGTGGTGTTGTGTGCATCGAATTGACTCTCCTTGTGTTGTTTTGGTTTGTCCTGGTTCAGTACGAGTGTTTTTGGTGTCTGTACGGTGCGTACATGGGCCATGTTGTTGTACAGTGCTGTCCTTTGCTATGGCTTAGTAGGACTCGTACATGCGCGATGTTGGGTGAGGGTGCTGGTGTAGGGGCCTGGGGAAGGGTGCGTACAGACACGGGCAGGGTGTTGGTCCGCACCGTCCATCGGTGGTGGTGTTTCGCACCGTACATACAGGGGGGGCTGGGTGTACGCTCCGTACATACACTGGTGGGGGTACACTCCATACATACACGGGCGGGGAGTTGGTACGCTCCATGCATACACGGGTGGGAGTACGCTCTGTACATACACGGGCGGGGGTACGCTCCGTACATACACTGGTGGGGTGTTGGTACGCTCCGTACATACACGGGTGGGGGTACGCTCCGTACATACACTGGTGGGGTGTGGGTACGCTCCATTCATACACGGGTGGGGGTACGCTCTGTACATACACTGGTGGGGTGTTGGTACGCTCCATTCATACACGGGTGGGGGTACGCTCCGTACATACACTGGTGGGGTGTTGGTACGCTCCGTACATACACGGGTGGGGGTACGCTCCGTACATACACTGGTGGGGTGTGGGTACGCTCCATTCATACACAGGTGGGGGTACGCTCCGTACATACACGGGTGGGGGTACGCTCCGTACATACACTGGTGGGGTGTGGGTACGCTCCGTACATACACGGGTTGGGGTACGCTCCGTACATACACTGGTGGGGTGTGGGTACGCTCCATTCATACATGGGTGGGGGTACGCTCCGTACATACACGGGTGGGGGTACGCTCCGTACATACACGGGTGGGGGTACGCTCCGTACATACACTGGTGGGGTGTTGGTACGCTCCATTCATACACGGGTGGGGGTACGCTCCGTACATACATTGGTGGGGTGTTGGTATGCTCCGTACATACACGGGTGGGGGTACGCTCCGTACATACACTGGTGGGGTGTGGGTACGCTCCATTCATACACGGGTGGGGTACGCTCTGTACATACACGGGTTTGGGGTACGCTGCGTACATACACGGGTGGGGGTACGCTCCGTACATACACTGGTGGGGTGTGGGTACGCTCCATGCATACACGGGTGGGGGTACGCTCCGTACATACACTGGTGGGGGTTCGGCACGTACATCTGCGACCGGGGGGGCGTTTGGCGCGTACATGCGGGGTTGGGGGGGGGTTGTTTGGCGCGTACATACGAGGGCTGGGGGGGTGTTCTGCGCGTACATACGGGGTCTGGAAGGGGGGTTCGGCACGTATGCGGGCACATGTCTCCATGGTTGATATAGGAGTTCGGTCCGTACGGTGTTTTTCCATACGGTTGTAAAATCGAAAGGACAGGACTGATCGTACTTGCGCGGTCGGACTTCATTTTTCCGATTCGTACGGTAAATCGTCCGGGGATGTGTCGGACACATTTTCCGACCCGAGGACGTGTGGGGAAATTTTCCCAATGCGATTCGTATGGACTTTTTCCCATGCGAATCGTACTTGGCAGTTTGTACGCTACTTGTACGATTTGTACAGTAAAAAATCCGGATACGATTCGTACGAGGAAAATTTTTCCAGGATCGGAATCGGCCCCTTAATGTAAGTAAAAAAAAAATATTTAATATTTTTAGCGTAGGATAGCGGGCGGGTAAAATTTACTATTACCACTCCAGTAAGTGCAACAGTAGGGAAAGCGTTGGATAGCGGGATGGTAAAAATTACTATTCCCACTCCAGAGAGTGCAACAGTAGGGAAAGCATTGGATAGCGTAGGGGTAAAAATTACTATTCCCACTCCACAGAGTGCAACAGTAGGGAAAGCGTTGGATAGCATATGGGTAAAAATTACTATTCCCACTCCAGAGAGTGCAACAGTAGGGAAAGCGTTGGATAGCGGGAGGGTAAAATGTACTATTCCCACTCCAGTGAGTGCAACAGTAAGGAAAGCGTTGGATAGCGTAGGGGTAAAAATTACTATTCCCACTCCAGAGAGTGCAACAGTAGGGAAAGCGTTAGATAGCGTAGGGGTAACAATTACTATTCCCACTCCAGAGAGTGCAACAGTAGGGAAAGCGTTGGATAGTGGGAGGGCAAAATTTACTATTCCCACTCCAGTGAGTGCAACAGTATGGAAAACGTCAGATGGCGTAGGGGTAAAAATGACTATTCCCACCCCAAAGAGTGCCACAGTAGGGAAAGCGTTGGATAGAGTAGGGGTAAAAATTACTATTCCCACTCCAGAGAGTGCAACAGTAGGGAAAGCGTTGGATAGCGGGAGGGTAAAATGTACTATTCCCACTCCAGTGAGAGCAACAGTAGGGAAAGCATTGGATAGCCTAAGGGTAAAAATTACTATTCCCACTCCACAGAGTGCAACAGTAGGGAAAGTGTTGGATAGCGTAGGGGTAAAAATTACTATTCCCACTCCAGTGAGTGCAATAGTAGAGAAAGCGTTGGATAGCGTAGGGGTAACAATTACTATTCCCACTCCAGTGAGTGCAATAGTAGGAAAAATAATAATTTAATATTTTATTAAAAATAAATAAATTATTAATACTAATAAAAAAAGTATTAAAATTAGTTACCAATCACACATATCCTTAATAATTAAGTAATTATAAATACCAATAAATATTTTTTTACATTAATTACCTATTAATAATTAACAACCAGTTAATTTCCAATACCAAAAATTAATGAATACAATAATACCAATTAATAATTAATTAATAATAAATTAATTATCAATATACAAAAATAATTAATTATTTACAATTAAATTACTTCCCACCATATTCCCCTATAAACCCACAACCCGCTACAAATAATAAATTAATACAATTAACATAATTATCAATAAACAATTAATACAAATTAATTACCAATGAATACAAATTAATTACCAATTAATACATATTAATTACCAATAAATAATTAATCAACAACCAATTAATTTTCAATACCAAAAATTGATAAATAATAAAAAATACCAATTAATAATTAACAGTAAATTAATTATCAATGCACAAAATTCTTTTCAATAATTACTTAATTGGGGGAGGAGCCTAGCGCTTGACCAAGATGGCCGCGTGAGCTTTGAGCTCCCGAGACCCTCGTGCCCTCCGTCGACTATCCTGTCTCTAATCCTGTCTGTATGCATGGCATCGTGTAGATGACTTGTCAGGGAGGCGATTGATGCTACCCGAGGTCGGATCGCCCACCGGGAACCGGAGTTACGCATGGCGGAGGATTGAGGCCTATCTCCGAGGGATGCCAGGGGCTAGAGTTGGCAGGATGCCCGACCTCTAATTGAACAACAGCGGCCAGGCGAGGTGTGAACTACCGGACGGAGGTCCCCATCCTTTCACTTTCACTTTCTCTCCCTTTGTTTGCCCTGCCCAGGGAGTGCTCTCGGCTGCTTTATTATCATTTGGACGCTCTGCACGCTACTCTGGCGGCCCATCGCAGGACTGAGCACGCCTGATTCCTTTCGCTGAGAGAGGGCCGTCCTGTTTGAACCGACCTGCTTGAACCAACCATGTCAGGCAAAGCAGAGGTGGATCGGCTGAAGCCGAAGGCCACCAGGCGGGGAGCCTATACTCAAGCCAATAATATGGACCGCTATGCCCAGCAGAAGGGGTCACCGGGTGGATCGAGCCAGTCGCCGGATACACAGAAGACTGCCTCACCCTTGGCCTCGGAGCTCTCGCTGCAGGATGTCATGGGCGCGCTCGATGGGCTGCAGACTTCGATTGGGAGACAGTTTGATGCCCTGGCGCACAAACTGGATACCATCTTGGTGGACGTTAATCTGATCCGCGCGGATCTGGGCAAAACAAATGAACGAGTTAAAACCCTGGACCTCAGGACCACGGGCCTCGCTGATGAAGTCTCGGAACTACAGACCGAGGTCCGTAAGTTGCGGACCGAGAGTGATCTCGCCGCCCGTCGGCTGGAGGACTTTGAGAGCCGGGCCAGGCGCAACAACGTGCGCGTTATTGGGGTCCCGGAGTCCTCGGACGAGACTTCTGTAGACCTGCTCGTGGAGGACTTGGTGCTTAACCATCTGCAGCCTAAGGGTCTTGGGAAGTTTTTCGCAGTTGAGAGGGCCCATAGAGTGCCGGGTGGGAGGCCCAAGGTGGGAGCCCCACCGAGGCCGATTGTCGCCCGGCTCTTTCATTTTCGAGATCGGGACGCTATCCTGCAAGCGTCGAGGGTGACGGGCCCGGTCCCCTTCCAGAACGCGTCGGTGAATTTCTACCCTGACTTCACCCAGCAGGTGCAGAGGCAGAGGCAGGGCTTCCTGGGGGTGAAGAGGCGGCTTCGGGAGAGGGAACTGAAATATGCCATGCTCTTCCCTGCCAGACTACGTGTGGTGTACGAAGACCGAACATTCTTCTTTGAGTCGCCTGTCATGGCCGATGAATGGCTGGACGCTCTGCCCCGACGACGGACGGGAGAGGTCACTGCCGCAGACGGGGACAGTGGCCGGGATGAACAAGGTTGATGTCTTCGGAACCGGACTGACTCGATTTGACTCTAGCTAATGACTTGAACAGAATGCAGTAAATACGGAGGGTTGTGGGAGGACGAGGGGAGCTCTTTCCTCCCTTAGGGTACTTTTTGTAGATTTTGGGTTTGGTAGGGCGACAGGCACACTGCAAGTTGGGGGGGCTTTGTAAGCTGCAGCAGGGGTGCAGGGTGGGGGGGATAGTTGGGATTTTGGGTTTGTTGTTGGGGGGTTCGTTTCTGCAAGGCGTAGTGATTATTTTCAGGACTGTTCCATGGTGGCTCTTCAGGGGTGGGGTGGGCCTCTTCACGTGTGGGGATGGGGGGTAGGGGTTTAAGTGTTATTAGCTGGAATGTTAATGGTTTGGGGGATTGCATTAAGCGCGGGATTGTTTTGCAATCCTTGAAACGGTCATTGCCGGATGTCGCCCTATTGCAGGAGACGCACCTTATAGGTAACACGTGCTATGCTCTTAATAGGAAGGGTTATAAATTCATAGCTCATTCGGGATTCTCCTCTGGGTCCAGGGGTGTGGGCATCCTAGTCAGAGCCTCGTTACCATTTGAGGTGGACTCCACCATTGTTGACGATAGGGGGAGGTTTGTGGCAGTGGCGGGGCGGTGGGAGGGAAGAACTTTGGTTTTAGTTTCGGTTTATGTCCCGCCGGCCCTGCAGGCCTCCACGTTTACAGATCTGGGTAGGGCCTTGCTGGATCTCCCGGGGGTATGCTTGTGGTGGGGGGTGACTTCAATGCTGTCGGCTCTGGGCTCCTGGATAGATACCCGCCCAGAGACACAGGGGGGGCTCAGAAGTGGCTTCCAGACTTTTTAGACACACTCGGCCTGATAGACTGCTGGAGGCTCCGGCACCCCACACAGAGCCAATACACCTTCCACTCCGGGGCGCATGGTAGCCTCTCTAGGATTGATTACCTGCTCACTCTGGCTGCGCACGCCTCATTGGTGTCCGAGGCCAGGCACATGGCGCGGGGTATATCGGACCATTCGCCAGTGTGGGTCAGGCTGGATGTCGGCCGAGAGGGAGGGGGAAGGGTGGCTCCTATTAACCCTTGGTACTTTCGAGACCCCAAGATGCGCAGAGCACTGGTGAAGACAGTTGATAATTTTTTCAAGGAAAATCAGGGATCCGTGGACTCGGCTGTGTCGCTGTGGGAAGCATTTAAGACCGTGCTGCGAGGGGAGGCTCTCTCCCTTGTAGTGGCGGCCAAGCGGCGGAGAGATGGCGAGGTTATGCAGGTTGAGGAGGAGATCGTGGCTTTGGAGGGAGCGCTAGAGGAGGAGGTTACAGAGGCCTCACTGCATGAGCTGAGCTTGAAGCAAGCCGAGTATAAGGACCTGGTGACGAATGCCGCTAAGACCCTCAGTAGGGAACAGCAGGGCCGCCTGTATGATGTTGGTGACAAGGCCGGGAAACTCCTAGCTTGGCTGGACAAAAAAGAACGGGTTAATAGAGTAGTGCCGGAGCTGACGGGAGAGGGGGGAGAGGTGATTGTGGAACCTGAGAGGATTGTACAGTGTTTCTCTGACTATTTCCGTATGGTTTATGCCTCAGTGTCGGATAGGCCGCCCGAGGACTCGCGTGACCTCTTGCGTGATATCGCTTTGCCCTGTCTCTCTGACGTAGATAGGGATGATCTTGATGGTGACATAACGGTCGATGAGGTGGCGGGAGCTATCCGCGCGCTGAACTCGGGTAAGGCCTCGGGCCCGAATGGCTTGCCGGTTGACCTGTATAAGCTGTTTCCGGATAGGGTCGCCCCTCACCTGCGCGCCATGTTCGTGGAGGCGCGGGGGAGTGGGACCCTCCCGTTGGATCAGCGACTGGCGACAATTGTTGTTATACACAAAGATGGTAAACCCCGAGATAAGTGTGCCTCATATAGGCCTATCTCACTCCTTAACGCCGAGCCGAAGATTCTGGCTAAAATCCTGGCGGCCCGATTGGTCAGGGTACTTGGAGACTTGATCCACCCAGATCAATCCGGCTTTATTCCGCATCGTAACACTGCGTTAAACCTCCGGCGCCTTCATGGTGTAATCGCCAGGGCGGGCACGCTGCGTGAACCAGCTATTGTGGCGTCTCTTGATGCCACGATGGCCTTTGATACGGTGGAATGGGCATATTTGTGGGCTGTGCTGGCCAAGTTCGGCTTTGGCCATGGTTTTGTGAGCTGGGTGAGGTTGCTGTATGAGGGACCCCTTGCGAGTGTGGTGGTAAATGGCCGGGCATCGACTCCGTTTCAGCTTGGGAGGGGTACTCGGCAAGGTTGCCCCCTGTCGCCATTGTTGTTCGCCCTCGCCCTTGAGCCGCTGGCAGCGTGGATACGCTGGCACCCGGATATACGGGGACTTAGATGGTCACCCGAGCACGAGGACCGCATTTCGCTATATGCTGATGACATCCTGTTGTATCTTGCCTCGCCCAAGAAATCACTTATAGTGGTCTGTGACGTTCTTACATCTTTCGGTAGGAATTCGGGTCTAGTCATCAACTGGAGTAAATCGTATTTATATGTTCTGAGTGGCGAGGCTCCACCGATCCCGCGAACTTGTTCGATCCAGATCGCTCAGCAGGGCTTCGTGTATCTGGGGATCTTTATCTCCACGGACTCCGCTTTGCGGTATGAGAGGAACCTGCTCCCCCCCCTGGCGCGCCTGCGGCGGGATGTAGAGGGCTGGCGGAGGCTGCCGCTCTCCCTCATTGGGCGCGCTGCCTTGTTCAAAATGATGTCTCTTCCCCGGTTCCTCTACGCATTGCAGAATACTCTAGATTGGGTACCGGCCAAATACTTTCGGGAGGTCGAAAGCCTCCAACGAACGTTGTTGTGGGATGGGCGGCCGCGAATAGCAATTGCTAAGTTGACGCTTCCATGGTATGATGGGGGTATTGCGCTTCCAGACATCCGACGCTACTATTGGGCCGCCCAGCTGAGCGCGATTAATCATGGTCTCTATGGCCCTGTCCTCAGCCCTGGTTATGCCATGGACAGGTGGTTGCTGCGTGGTGGAAACTATCACAGGGCGTTGTACTCGCGGTCCCTGGACTCGTCCCTCACGGGGCCCACTGGGGTGGCGGTGCGTGTGTGGAAGATGGCAACTGACTCGCTGGGCTGGAAGGATAGGCTCACCCTTGCTACCCCGTTGTTTGAATCTGAAAGATTGGGTAGGCTTTGGCATACAAAAGGTTTTGATAAATGGGACTGATCGGCATCTCCAGGGTCGGAGATGTGCTGATTAAGGGGAGGGTGAAGTCCTTTGAAGAGTTGCAGAAGGAGTATGAGCTGGGGACATCCGAGTTTTTCCGCTATGTTCAGGTGCGTCATGCCCTCCGGTCAGTGCTCGTGGAGGGTGAGAAGGTGCCTGAGTCCTCTCCTTTGGAGGACCGGATCCTTGATGGCCATATGCCTGAGAGCACGATCTCGCTCATCTACAAGAAATTGATAAATGTCCGGGCGGATATGCTTCTGGGGCTGCGGGACCAGTGGACTAGGGATGGACTCGAGTTGGATGACGAGGATTGGCAGTCTGCTGTTTCCTCTCCCAAGGAGGTTGCGATCCCGTCGCGTCTGAGGCTGGTGCAGCTCAAAATACTGCATCGAGTGTATGTGATGGGGCCAAGGCTGGTTCATATGGGATTCTCTGAGGAAGGCCTATGTAGGAGGGGATGTGGTATGGTGGGTACTTTCCTGCATATCATTTGGGAATGTGGTGTCATCACGGAATTCTGGAGGAGAGTCCATGCAGTGATGGGGGAGGTGACGGGCATTGCTATGCAGCCGGAAGCGCGGTGTTGTCTCCTGAATGTCTGGGGGCCCACTGATCACGATGAGGCACAGACCCAATGGGTGACTCTGGGTAACATGGTCGCTAAGAGAGATATCGCGCGATTGTGGGGCTCCGTGGGGCCCCCCACATTGACCGCGTGGAAAGAAAATATGGACTGGAGTATGCTCAGGGAAAAGACAGTATATTGCGCTAGAGGCCGCCCTCGGAAGTGGCACGCCATCTGGGGGCGGTGGAATCAATACAGGGGGGGAATATGTCTTGCCCCTGATTTGGATCCCCCCGAGGAACAGCTTTCTTCTTGACATTCTTTCCAGCTCAGTATATAAGATGTGATGGTTAATTGACTTCTTGGGCCTCTGCTGTCCCCCTTCTTCCTCTTATCACAGTACTGCGACTGTTAGATGATTGGGGTCCGGCCTCCCCTGGGGGGCTATCACCATGGGCATTCAGTGTTCTTGCCTTGCTGGGGTTTGTTGTATGTTTGCGTTTATTTAAAAATGGAACCTTTTCACTGCTCCTTAATGCAATGTGGACGCTTCTCTGTCCTTCTCTACCGAAGCTGCCGAACCTCCGGGTTGTCGGCTGAATAGCTGTGTCCAGACTCTTGAAGAAATGAAGGTTTTAAAAAAAAATAATAATAAATAAATAATAATTACTTAATTATAATTAAATTACTTCCCACCCTATTACCCTATAAACCCACAACCCGCTCCAAATAATAAATTAATGCAATTCATATAATTAACCAATTAATACAAATTAATTACCAATTCATAAATAATTACCAATTATTACAAATTAATTACCAATGAATAATTAATTACAATAAATTAATTATCAATACCAATTATTAATTACTTAATAACAATTAAATTACTTCCCACCCTATTCCCCTATAAACCCACAACCCGCTACAGAAGTAAAACGCAAAATTAAATTAAAAATAATTAATAATTCCTAAAAATTATTATTTAATGTACTATCATGAAATTACTTCCCACCCTAATCCCCTATAAACCCACAACCCGCTACGGAATTAAATTACACAAAAATTAAATAACATAAAATGAATTACTTTAAAAATATTCAAACATACATTCCAAAATTAATACATACTTTTAACACACATACTAACACTTAAAACACTATTAAAAAAATCGATATTTTTAACAACTATATTATGACTGTCGATATTACTTACTTTTATATTATGTAAATCGATATTTCTTACCTGATATTCGATATTCTTCACCACTATATTTTGGCAATTCGATATTCTGTCCATTCTATATTAAAAACTCTATATTCTGTCCAGTCGATATTTTTTTTTCGATATTATGACTGTTTACCCTTTTAAATGTAGTCTAGTGTTTATAAATGGCAATGACAGAGAGGAGAAGGGTACTTACCTTTTATTCTAGTTTTCATTTGTGGGTTTCTCCATTAAATTCACGCTCCCCCTTCCAGGAAAGTTAGATAATTATGTTAGGAGCATTTCAGATAAAATGCTTCATTTCATTTAGTTGTCAAAATTAACTCATAGCTATAACAGCAGTGCATTATGATGGTGCTATAGAGTAGTTGTCTTCTTTTAGATTGTAGAGTCTACTGTGTTTTACTGATGGTCTCTGCTTATCTGTTTTCTTTTATATGTGTAACTCTTGAAACAGGATAAAGGACCCCTTTGTTGTAATACTAAGGGGCCGATTCCGATCCTGTATTTTTTTTTCCCGCCCGACTCATATTGGTAAATTTTTCCATACAAATCGTACAAGTCCCGTCCGACCCGTGAAGTACGATCCGTACGGGAAAAATACAACTTTTCCCGATCCGCACAAATCGGATCGGGAAAAGTTGTACCAGACGGACCCGGACACTTTTCCATACAAATTGTAAAAATGCAGTCCAACCGTACTAGTACGATCCGGACCGGCTTTCCGATTTACGATTTGTACGGAAAACGTCCCGTACACGGGGAATGCCATTACCCGCTACGAAGCGAACTTTGTACGACTCGTATCTCGGGAAAAGTTGTTCCCGGGGTGCGAGTCATACAGGGGTACGAGTCGTACAGGCATACACCCCCACCCCCGTGCGTTGTGTATGTACGGTGCGTACCCCAACATCGCGTATGTACTGTGCGTACCCCCAACATCGCATACCCCAACATCGCGTACCCCAACATCGCATACCCCAACATCGCGTATGTATGGTGCGTACATACGCGATGTTGGGGTATGCGATGTTGGGTACGCGATGTTGGGGGTACGCACAGTACATACGCGATGTTGGGGTACGCACCGTACATAAACAACGCACAGGGTGTATGCCTGTACGACTCGTACCCCTGGGGACTCTGCTTTTACAGCTGTTTTTGGCTCCTGTAAGAAAAGAGCCGTACGGAGTGCCGTAGGGACGAATCGTACTTGCTGGGCTGGAAACCGCTGCTTAAATACATACAGTCGTCGCGTGCAAGCTGTTCCGGATCAGAATCGTCGGTTTATTTTAGCTGTATGGTCTTTTGTACGATTTGTATGGAAAGAGGCTTTCTGTACGAATCGTACTTCCTAGGTTGTAAGAAAAGTTTCCCAGGTACGAGTTGTACGGGAAAAACGCTCCATACAATGATTTGTACAGCCTTTTTCCAGGATTGGAATCGGCCCCTAAATGTAAGTCAAGCTCGGAGTTTATGGGAAGCCATTCATGTTAAAATTGCTGTTCTACAAATATGACAGGCCCTGAAATACACAGCACAGCAAAAATAATATAACACAAACCAGAACAATATAACATATTTAAAAAACAATATGATACCTGGCAGAATTCATATTCCATGTAGCATAACAAATACGATACATAGTAGAATTAATACTTTAAGTGAATGATATTAATAAGACCTATTCCAAATGTAATAAACCGTATAGGAAAATATATGTTAACCATACTGAACTAAATATGGCCCTCACTGAAAGGAATAAAGCTAGCAGTGAAATTAATATGGCTTGCTTTAAAAAGAATAAATATTTGCTGAAGTGACTCACCAGTGTTATGAGAAATATGGCATATGTTGAAATAAATATGATGCGCTTAAATGAATATAGTATTCGATGAAATGAATATGGCACATGTTAAAATAAATGTATAGTATTTTGAAATTAATATAATACAAGTTGAGAAGAATACGCTATAGCTTGAAATGGACAATAACATATTGTAATGAATATGACTGCTGTTGAAAGTAATTTGGTCCACATTGAAGTGATTATGACACGCATTGAAATTAATTTAATACATTTTAAAATGACTGTAGCATGTGTGAACTTTAATTTGAGATATGTTAAAATAAATATAAGCTACAATGAAACAAACATGACATGTTCAAATAAATATGAAATATGCTGAAATGAGTAAGACAAGTGTTAAAATGATTGTGATTTAAGCTCAAATGTATGTAACATGCACTGGAATCAATATGAAATGCATTAAGAGGAAAATGACACACCATGCAATCAGTACAGCATGGGGTCGATTCCGATCCTGTATTTTTTTTTCCCGTACGACTCCTTATCCATATTTTTTTTTGTACAAATCGTACAAGTCACGTCCGACCTGTGAAGTACGATCCGTGCGGAAAAAAGTACATACGGATCGGCCCGATCCGTACGAATCGTAGCTGGAAAATGTGTTCGAGACGGACCCAGACACTTCTCCGTACAAATTGTAAAAATTAAGTCCGACCATACTAGTACGATCCGGACCGGCGTTACAATTTACGATTCGTACGGAAAACGTCCCGTACACGGGGAATTACTTTGCCTGCTATGAAGCGAAGTTTGTACACACCGTACCCCCAGCGCGAATGTATGGTGCGTACCCCCAGCGCGTAGGTATGCACTGTACCCCCAGCGCATAGGTACGCACCGTACCCCCAGTGTGAATATACGGTGCGTACCCACAGCGCGTAGGTACGCACCGTACCCCCAGCGTGTAGGTACGCACCGTACCCCCGTGCGAATGTACGATGCGTACCCCCAGCACGTAGGTACGCACCGAACCCCCAGCGCGTAGGTATGCACCGTACCCCCCCACGCATAGGTACGCACCGTACCCCCAGCGCGTAGGTACGGACCGTACCCCCAGTGCAAATGTACGGTGCGTACCCCCAGCGCGTATGTACAGTGCGTACCCCCAGCGCGTATGTACGCACCGTACCCCCATTGCGAATGTACGGTGCGTACCCCAACATCGCATATGTACGGCGGATGTTGCGGGTACACGATGTTGCGGGTACGCACTGTACATACGCAATGGCGGTCTACGCACCCGCACCGTACAGAAGCAATGGGGTGTACGCACCGTACATAGCAATGTCCGTGTACGCACCTCATATTCACTACGCATGGGGGTGTGTGGCTGTACGACTCATACCCCTGTACCGTACTGAACCACGGACACTGTAAAACAACACAAGGAGGGCCTATTCGACTCGCACAACACCACAAAACACGTCTACACTGCACGAAAAATGGAAAGGACTGACATGGACACATCCAAACAGGCAAACAGAGGGGCAACCTCACAACCACCCCTTATAACACACCCACCATAAATTCAAACTGAGCCCCACCCACAAATGGACCAATAAAAAGGGACCACACACACAAACCATGAGCCTTTACAACAGACTCACTACTGCTACAGAGCACACACAAACCACTGCACCCATCCACCTTAACATATACACCTTCACACACACCCCTTCACACATACCCCCTCTCCACATTCGCACACACACTGTCACATTCAGACCCACACACCCACAACCATCCACACCCTCACCCCACACCATGCCCACCGACAAGAATCCAAAGTTCACAAGGGAGGAGCTGGAGATCCTTGTCAATGAAGTCATCAGAGTCGAGCCACAGCTGTTTGGAACATTGGTCAGACAGACCAGCATAGCTGAAAAATCACGCCTGTGTCAGAGGATCGTCGAGAGGGTGAATGCTGTTGCACCCATCAGAAGGACCAGGAATGAATGCCAAGCCAGGTGGTACGATCTGCGGAGGGCGGTCAAGAGAAAAATGAATGAAGAGCACGCCCAGACGAACATCACTGGAGGTGGTGCGCCCCGCAGACCAGTACATTACCATCCCTGGGAGGAGAAGGTGATGGCCATGCTTCCGCCGGTGGGAGTACATGGACTCCAAGGACCTCCAGAGCCTGGTGAGTACACAAACAACTTACGCAACATGGGGGTAATGGCATCCACACCCCAACTACACCAAATGCACGCAACTACCCCCAAGCCCTCACCCGCCAGAACCACAGTCACAAACAACGCGAATGCCAATAACATGTGTATGCCCCATTGAGAAAGCAAGGCCATGCTATGTCCCATGCTACACGTAGCACCAACCCAAGAATGGATGTCCGGTATGCTGGGAGGGTGGGTGTACCAAAACGCATGTTTGAATTCCAAATCAGGCACAATTGCCCTCATCCCATATGGCCCAGCTACATACCCATGCACCATGTGCAATGCTCAGGGATTAGGAAAATACTGACAAGATAGCTCACACTTGGCCCTGGTGTAGGCAGCACAAGGCCCTCCTGTGACCAGTGCAAACACAAACACCAACACAACAAGGTCAGATATCTAGGACAGGAACTCACACTCACTGTCATGGCAGCATGCTCCATGGGGGGACAGCTACATCAGCTGGGATCCCCAGTGCCAAATCACACTACACCCACCAGCAGGCCCTGTCACACACACCCCTTACACAAGCAGACACCACAAGGACAGGCAATGGATTTACCCACTGCCACAATGGACATGTAACACAACAAGACCAATACATAGCCGAAGAAGCACCCAAGCCACAAATGGACATGTCAAAGACTCAGGAGAACATATCAATCTGTCCCCCGCAACATACCCATACACAAGTGAACATTGAGGAGAATGCTAGGCACATACAACTACCTGGAGGAACAGTGCCAACGAATGTGTATGAAACATGCATGTTGCATGAAACAGCATTAACATTGTCTGTCTCTCACACACAGGGCAACGTGATGAACATCCCCCCAACAATGGGGGTGAAGAATCACAGTCACGGGCTCGGGAGGAACCGGATCCCACCAGCAGCGGTGCCTCTCAACACTCCGCGGATTAACCCGACCGACCTGGACCCTCTGGTGTCCAAGCCCCTGCAGAACCTGGTTCAGGACCATCTGTGCCAACCACCACCCCCATTCCTGCCACATCACAGGAGACACCCAGGAGCCCTGCCCGCAGTGAACAGAGCCAGTCTGACCAGGAGGGACAAGGTGCGGCGGGCACCCAGGAGGAGGCAGACAACACCGCCACTGCCATCCCTCAGGGGTCCCGTCGACCCGATGTGCCCACAATGGCAGGCCAGGCTCGTGTGGGCAGGGGTGGCGGGAGTGGAGGCAGGCCGAGGCGATAACCTGACCAGCCAGCTGAAGGGACCGGTATGTCACACATCCGCAACATCATGGAGGCATACCGGTATGACACCAGGGAGATCAGCCAGGTAGTGGTGACCCTCACAAAGATCAAAATCCAGCAGGCCGAGCAACACGCCAGTCAACAACAACACCAAAGACGGATGGAGGCAAGACTGGCTGAGCTCCTGGCGGTGCAAAGGGACATAAGCCATTCACTCCGTCGGATTGCCGACAACATGGGCAACCCTCCCTGTGACACCAGGCGCAGACCAGCACCAGCCACAGGGAGGGAGGAGGAGGAGGATTCGTCCGACGGAGCGTCCCAAACATCGTCAAGGCTTGCATCTGAGGGTCTCCGGAGGAAGGTTGGTCGTCCACGGAAAAGACCGTGAGAGGCAGCGGGCCATCCACATCTCCCAGGTCACCTGGCCTGGCACCTGGCCTTCATGTGCGACAGCATCACCTCATTGATCGACATCATCTGCCACATGGACTTGCTGGTCACAGTCTGACCAATGATGCTAAACACTGTTGGCTTGACTCTGATGACTTCAAATGGCAAGGATCCCATCTCCCCCTGTGAACTTTGGATTCTATGGTCCCTGCATTTCCCCATTTTCTGTGCACAAATCACGCCCCAGAGCTAGAAATTAAAAAATTAATAATTGAAATTTCATGTTGCAATCATTTAGCATGAGTCCACAACATACGTGTGGGGATATGTCAAAGTATGCCTGAGTGTGGAACTAACTCCAGCCATCCATACACTTGGATCTGAGTCCGGTCGAGGACACACATGGCTCACAATGTATCACAAAATACAGACATGGAGCCCAACACTCACCCGTGATGGCCTCAAGCTGCTGAGGGGGGCTTGCTATATTGCTCTGACAGACCAATTTAGAAGAGTTACATGAAGGTGTAGAGGTCATGGGTCATGTTGATGTGCTCGGGGAGGGAGTACCAGGTCTGTTTTGCGAGGTGGGAGAACTATCTCCTGCATGCAGATTTTATGTGGATGTGATGCCAGGGCAAGGTGGGCTGCATGGAGTAGGGCCAACAGGGTGTTGGATGACACACGTCCAAGGTCGGTTTGGGTCTGGGGTTGTGGACTGCCTCCTTAATGTGGTTGAGGAGTCTGAAGGTGATCCTGCAGCACACAGTGAGCCATTGTACCTCTCTCAGGTGGACGGTGATGTGGCTGGGGCGGGGGATGTTGCAGATGAGGTGTGCGGATGCACCCTGGATGTGGATAAGTTCTCCTGCATGTTTGCTGTTGTCCTCTGTAGAGGCCGGTGCTGTATTTGAGCCGGCTGGTGTCCTGGACCAGGGGGACGGTCTGTCTTGCCTTGGAGTGGATCTATCTGGGGGTCATCAGCAGCATGTGGAGGGTGTTGCAGCATGAGGTACAGATGTTGGTGAGTTGCATGTTAATTGTGAGCGATGGGTCCATGATGAACACCAGCTTGCCTGCGTGGCCACTGGGTGCTGGTACGGTGCACAGACCAGTGGGACGCAAGGAGTTGACCCAGCCGTAAGGGGACAATCCTCAGATGATGACCTCTGTCCTGTCCAAGTCCTGCCTCAGATGGCTGATGTTCAGCCATTCATCAACGGATCTCATGCATTCTTGAAGTTTGGATCTGGCAATGGCTGGCTCTTTGGTGAGTTTAAGGAGCAGCTGGGTGTCAATGGCATACCAGATGATGATGAGGTTGTGTGTGCATGTGATGGTGGAGAGGGGGGTCATGGAGACATTGAAGATCGTCACGCTGAGAGAAGAGCCCTGGGGCCTGGGCCAGATGACCCCAGTGTACTACATGTTGCAGGGTGGAGGCAGACTCCCTGGGCCTTGCTGGTGAGCTACTTCCTGATTGAATCCTGGGCCCTCCTCTGGATACCAGTGTTGGAGATGTGTGAGCTGACAGTGTGGTAGCACATTTTGTAGAATGCCGTTGAGAGGTCAAGGGTGGTGGTCTCACCATTGTTGAGCAGGGCAAAGTAATCGTTGGTGGTGCCAATGATGACGGTTGCAGAGGTGTGATTACTGTGTAAAATGGTCTGGTGCCGGTTGGCTGGAGCTGGTTGCATGTAGGAAATTGGTCAGTTGCTTGTTGAGTGTCTTCCTGGTGACATTTACTGGGTAGGGAAGTCCGTTGTTAAGAAGGGCCTGGGGCTCTGCATGCCTCCTGCAGCCATGGAATGTGGCTAATTCAAAGGAGACATTCATGACGCGCAGGACATGGGCTTCAAGAATGGCGAATGATGTGGTTGAGATGTTGTGTGGGAAGGGGCCTGATGGAGAGCCAGAGTGGATGGTGCACATGATCCCGGTTGTGTACTTGCTGCTGACGGGAGTCCATGACCTGAGGGGGGTTTGTCCAGCGGATAATAGTGCTATCTGCCTCTGTGTGCCAAGGCTGTTGTGTATGGCCATGAGCTTGCAGTGGTACAAAGTTGCAAGGGATGGGATCTGCCTTGCAAGGGTGGGGGGTCTTGGATGAAGATCTGCTGTCAGTTCACTCACAATGCTGATGAGCTCCTTGATGTCGTGTGTTTGGGTGTCTCGGCACTATCTGAAGTATCTCCACTTATCCTTGCTGATGATATGGTGATGGCTGTGTGTGGTGTTTTCCAGGGCTGTAAGGAAAATGATGTCTCTTTGTGTTGCAAGCTTTGCACAAGAGTCCGGCTAGGTCTGTAGGAGTCCAGTAGGTCTGCCTTGTCCCAGGTGCCTTAACTGTTGTTGTGCTTCACAGGAAAGTCCGTCAATGTGGCAAGATTGTTGGATCAGTTGCTGATCCAGTGTGTGAGTTTGCAGGGTGTGGCGGTGGTGTTGTTTTGAGTGTCCCACACAGCTTGTCTGTGGCGACTTACATCAAGCATCTTTGGGGGATCGGTAGCGGGGTGTGTGGCACTGTGTTGCTTATTGGAGACGTGGATTCAAATGTTGATGGACCAATGATGGATGGTGGTGTGGGTCCCCTCCAGCAAGAAGTTACTGGCCCCCAGCCACATGTAGCCTGTGGAGGTGAGGGCCTGCGTGCAGATGTACGTGTTGATGGCTTAGCGGAATTGTGGATGTAGGCCTGCAGATCTGTAGATGAGTGTTACTCCGAGGGTTGCTAGGGAGTTGCTGCGAACCCGGACTTGTGACTCTGAGGGTGTACTTGTGAATAATTAGCAATTCAGCCTCGGGATTGGTGTTGGCGTCCCTGCGGGTGATCTTGGATCCGTCTGAGATGGCAATGAAGACGTCATGTGCTGAGGATGCTTTTGTCCAGGTTACTGTCATGAAGGTGATGTGTGGGGCTGTAGTGTTGAGGAGGTAACAGAGTCCAATGGCGTGCTGGTGGATGGAGCGAGTGTGGAGTAGGAGGCACATAACCTGGTTGTACTGACAGGGTCTGGTAGGCTGGGCAGCGCTGTGTAGGCAGTTGGAGTAGCACACTCAGCATGCGAAGGTGTCGTGTGTGTGCTTAGGGGTTGCAGGAGGATGATTGTCACGAGGACATTGCTTGGAGAGTGGCTGCAGCATGAGCCTGTTGTGTGACGTGGGTCATGCAATGACTAGAGGGTCCTGCACTGTGCATGTTGCAGGCGCAGATGGTCCGGCCTTTGGCACGGCGCTGGGGCTACAGTGGCACAGAAAAGCTGCTGGCTGCATTTCAAATGGGTGGAGGGGGAAGGGCTGAGCATTTTTGAGGCGTGGGGGTTGCAGAATCAGGGCACTCGGAGTGGCGGTGCTGCAGGTGAGGCAGCAGCAGGCGGAAGGGGTTAGAAATCATGCAAAAATCAACACACAAAGACAAGGAGGTCTGCAAGGCACAGTGCAACAGGTGTATGTCAAGGAAGGAGTGTCAGCTCACTCATGGGTCACTCCCAGAAAGTGTATGATCAATCACCATAAATTACAGCCACTGTATCAGGCAACAAAATGCGGAGAGGCGCAAAGTAGACACACTATCAGCAGGCATTCACGTCCCGTTGTGGGCAGCAACCTGCACAAATACATACACAACCAGGTACTTCATGCACAATAGAGATCATTAGCCATGAAGCACTGCATGCATGTTGCCAAAGTACACATACACTCATATGCTCAATCTTTGTCAATTATGCCATAGATGACGCATGCAAAGTGGTAAGAGATCTGCAGTGACCGAGATGAGGCACTTTGGATTGTGCTGAACACCTTTATTCCACATACACACACAAAGGGATATGCCTCCATATTAACAGACTCACAGGTCAGTTGACAGAACATGTGGCACATACGCTGGACCCCCCCTTCACAACACGGATGATGTCAATCCCAATGAACTGGCACACAGGGTAAGGGGATGAGCAAAAGACATCCTGCTGCACACGGAGAGGCTGCAATTCCCCATAGAGCATGTTGTTGTGATGTCCCCCACTATGTCCACCCGTAGCATCTGCAATGTTTCAGAGCCAAGGTTCAGACACATTGATGCCTTCATCAGACGCCATATTCCACTACAGATGACTGTCAAGAAGGCTGACTGTCATGTCATGGGAGTGATGGTACATGTCATATGCACCATGGTGAGAAGACATGTATGCATGGTACCACAACATGCACAGAAGCAGTCACCACACATTCCCAACCTGTACCACCACCAAAAAGCCTTGCTGCAATACTCACCCAAACTGACATTTCCACATGTCCGTGCATGGAACGCTGATTCAGCACACGTTGCAATCCTCACGAGTGTCGGGATTGTCGAACCACTCACCTGAAACCCAGGTAGTTGACAGGGGCGATGTTGAAGAACTTTCACAAACCCGTCTGGACTATTTCTCAACCTCACTGATTATAACAATGACGCTGGCAAATACTCCAAAAGGGAAGGGGATTGGGACGACTTACAACACACAAAAGAAGAGAGACACTGCAACTTTACTCCTGGACCAGCCGGGTTCTTACTTAGAAAGTTGCTCATGTTCTTTTTGGCTGAAGGGAAATACAATAAACAGACGTTTAGTTACATCTAATAACAGAAAGACTAAAACTCAAATCTTTCTTTCCTTTACTTCTACTAGGATTACCTGTTAAATTGCTATGTTTCAGCCCCCAAAAAGATGCACCTCTTTTCTGTGCGTGGATTCGGTTAGGTAATAACTCCTTGTTAAACTGCAATAAAATGAAGTAGAAGATTGTTGGAGAATCTATGAATAGCTCAGGATTATAGAATGAAACTCCCTATGCCTTTCGCTCACCTTTTCTCTTTTACTGAACAATCCTACAATATGCTTTGTAAGGTGGAAGATCTTAAATGTGGTTCTTAACCGTTGTTTCTATGAAGTGTGTTAATAGCTAGAAAAAAGGCTTAGCCAGATTTAAACACACTGAAATGCTTCTAGAGTCCTAAATCCGATTTCTACCTGAAAGCCTTTAACACTGTTTTACAAATAACATTTTTGACATTTGTTTTGACTTTTAGTCACATTGCCGTACACCTGACCATCAAACATAATGCACGCGCTATGTAATTCAGACATTCAACCACTTTTATAATTGCCTCTAATTTCCAAGAGTTTTAGCACATACTTCATAAATTTGCGGAACATATATCATTTAGTCAAATAACATTGAATGAGCACTAAGCGATTAACACAAAAAATCAAAGTCTTTCTGCAGAATTCCCAAAGTCGCTCTTGCTCTCTGCGCGCGTTTACTGAAAGTGCTGGGAGTCTAATGTTCAAAAAGAACGAGAGCGTTAGCAAGTCTGAGGTTCCAGAATGTAAATATTTAAACCCGAAGAGACTCGGGACTTAGCTTGATGCGAATCGCGAGTTGCTGCTGAGAAGAAGGAGCGGCTCTGCTTCTTGAAAACGGCTCCGTCCCTGATGACTCCTGACGTCTTCTTCCTCGGCCTTCGGGAGATGGAATGACGAAGTCAAGCAACGGGAGACAGCCTTGCGGGTATTTATAGCCGCGGCAGGGCGTTCCCTTCATACGCACGTGTAACAACCGGTTTCCAAGCAACCAGCGAAAGCGTCTCTTTACGCGTGTTTGTCAAACGTGTGCAAGACGAAAACAATGAAATATGATAATTATTCCTACACGTTTAGTTGGAAAACGCGTGTGGAATAAAAAGACAACAGCTGAGAATAAAAAAGCATTGCTTAGTGAAAACGAAAGAAAAGAAAAAATCAAAACAAGAATAATCAGTCTTTTTCTAACATCCCAGGGAGGCGTACATGATTACAATGATTAATCGATTCAGAAGCACAAATCACACAATTTTGGAAACCCCAAGAGTCCACAAGCTTGTTGTTTCCTGACAACGAGGAATAGCGAGAGGACAACGATGACACAACCAGACAACAGGTGCAAAATACCTGGGAATGACAGACACACAAGAAGTCACCTAAAAAAATTCTCAACGCACACATGGAAGTGTACAAAACATGAACAATGTTGGACACATGTAAATTGCCAATCAAGTCTCTCCGCAAAACTGTGTTGCATGACATCATCACTCGAGTGACACATCAGAACACACATCCAAGTCACTTTGCATTCAGTCAGCTGGACACACACATTGCAACACATGACAATCAATGCTACAAGCTTGCACACTCATAGCCAGTGACTCACCATTATGAGAAGAAGTTGCGTATGAGCTGACTCCGGATATCATCCCCCTCCTCCTCACTAGCCTCGTGACCAAGCCCTTTATCCTCCACAGGTGGATGCTCCTGCTCATCTGGATCCAGTATGAGTGGCATTGCCTTCTCAACTGCCATGTTGTGCAGCATGCAGCACACAATGAAGATTTTGCAGACCTTCTCCGGGGCAAAAGGGAGGGACCCGCCTGTCTTGTCCAGGCACCGGAATCGGCTCTTCAGGAGTCCAAACGCCCTCTCAATCACTCGCCTGGTCTGGCCGTGTGCATCGTTGTACCGGTGATCTGCAGCTGTTCTTGGGTTGCGGAGAGGTGTCATCAGCCATGGCATGTTGGGATAGCCAGAGTCCCCTACATGGAAACATCATGTAAATAAGTGGGTCACGAGATGCCGTAAGAGACAAAGATACCGCAACACATAGGACAAAAAGACTATACCCACCAACAAGACCTGCTCGTTCGTTGTGCAGCCGCAGCATCATTTGTGGCACCCTGCTACGCCTCATGATGTAGGCATCGTGTGCAGATCCTGGAAAATGTGCACAGACATGGGAAATCAGCATGTTAGAGAGACACACCACAAGGGCATTTATCGAGTGGTAATGTTTGCGGTTGCGATAGGCTTGTTCCTGTGCCTGTGGTGGTACAAAAGCCACATGTGTACCATCAATGGACCCAATTACATGGGGCATCCCACCCAGGGCATAGAAATCCCGCTTGACATCCCTCAACCCCTCTGGAGTCGGAAATTTGATGAATTCATCAAGGTGCTCCAACATGGCTGCTAAAACATCACGCAGGACACGGCTGAACATAGTCTGAGACATCCCACCCACATCAGCTATGGTCAATTGAAACGTACCTGTGGCAAAAAAATGTAAGGCTGCCATCACCTTCATCTTGGGGGTCAGCGCAGTAGGATACCTGTGTTGCGGTTGGAGGTGTGGTGCCAGCTTGTTTGTCAGGTCCTCAATCAACTGTTGAGTGACTCTGTAACGGCGGATGCAGGCACGTTCCCTCATGGCACCCAAGTCTGGCATTAGTCTTGGGACAGATGGTGCCCTGCAAAACATAGTTTTGAAGAATGAAGATTGAGAGGCGGCAAACATCAATGTCAATGAACATAGCACATGCTACACTGCTTATACACATCAGGTAACTATGGAGTCGGGTGTGTGCAATACATCCAGGACACAGATGCCAGCTTGCTGGCACTCCTACAAAAATCCTGATACACCTGTTGATTGTCAAGACTACATGACATGCCCTGAAATGATTTGGGGGCCAATCTGAGTGAAGAGCCACAGATATGACCGGAGTGACACACAACCACATAGCTGCATTTGAAGGATGTCATCTCATCCAGACAGCTGACTGCAAGGCACACGCACAGGTCACATGGAATGTTAAATGTGCATATCAAACACAGTGCGACGAAGGGGTACACGTGACAACACAAAGACATAGCCATTGAGACAACAAACACATATATGACTGAAAATATTTGATGTCCCATGCACACAGACCCTACAGCCTTGGGAATCCACATGTGGCATGGTGTGCGAAGATGTGTTACATGCCCATCTACACACAGACCACTGTTGGATGCACCAACAGCAGATGCCGTTGACGGGACACTGACATGAAGCTCATGGGAACACATGACACACACCTGACATAGTCCCAAAGGGGCACGCTGATCGTGACAGGTCAGTTGATAAAGTGTCCCTGGCATCAGGAGACAGGTGCGGGTGTTGATGACTGTGCCACCCACTGCTGCTATGCATGACACAGTTGGACTACAGACACACATGTGGCAAGTGTCAAGGTGATGTGTGCCACATCGTGCCCCATCACACATGACATGTGTCCACAGGTCAGAACACATCAATTTTGAAACTAGATGAGAGGATCTGTGCAATATCACTGGCTAACACACCTAGGGCCTGCACATGAAAGTGTGCAATGACAAGTACTTGATGGACATCCATGTGCGACTCGTAGCCCTCCATTCCTGGCATGTGTATGGCTGTATTACCATTGTCAGCGCGTGAAATGCGTACCCTACGTCTACCAGTGCACAGCTAGTGCGTACACGTACTTGTACACGTACGTGTAGGCACTCGTAGTACATGTACGTGTACAACTAGTGCGTACACGGACTTGTACACGGACTTGTACACGTACGTGTAGGCACTGGTAGTACACGTACGTGTAGGCACTGGTACACATACGTGTACGCACTGGTAGTACACGTACGCGTACAAGTACATGTATGCACTAGTTGTACACATACGTGTAGGGACTGGTAGTACACGTACGTGTAGGCACTGGTAGTAAACATACGTATACGCACTGGTAGTACACGTACGTGTATGCACTGGTAGTACACGTACGTGTACTACCAGTGCGTACACGTACGTGTACAACTAGTGCGTACACGGATTTGTACACGTACGTGTAGGCACTGGAAGTACTCATACGTGTAGGCACTGGTAGTACACGTACCTGTACGCACTGGTAGTACACGTACGTGTACTACCAGTGCCTACATGTACGTGTACAAGTCCGTGTAGGCACTGGTTGTACGCGTACATGTAGGCACTGGTAGTACATGTATGTGTACTACCAGTGCCTACACGTACATGTACAAGTACGTGTACGCACTAGTTGTGCACGTACATGTACTACCAGTGCCTACAAGTACGTGTTAAACGCACTGTGCAACTGGTGCCATAGGGGTACGTGTCAAACGCACCGTACCTGTGTGTGGCTTTCAAAATTACATAGGGGACACATAAGGGACAAGTATTAGGCCCTAAATGCATGCTGGTTGTCATGGATACCGAGTTTTCTCTTCAAATTTTTCCATCAGGTGTCCTGGAAAAGTCAGTTGGCCACAAAATACAATGTTGCAAAGTGGTTGTTGACTTGACATGATGCTCTAAATTTGAACGATGCAAATGCTGTCACTGGTGTATGTTTAAAGGGATTGGAGTAAAAGTAAGATGCAAATGATTTTGACCAATCACTATGTACTCCTCAAAATGAATGCCCCTCAGCAAGACAGATATAAGGCAGCCAGAAGCCATGAGAGGGCACTTGCCTGCACAACTTTCCTGTCGACAACATTGTTGCTGTCTCTGCTTCCCTGGAACATGTCTCGTGCTGTGTAGAGGGCCCAGCCATTCACCCAGGAGGAGAATCAGGCCTTGCTGGACGTCCTCCTCCCACAGTACACCAGCCTGTATGGGAGACCAGGGGAGCAGGTGAGTGCTGAGTCCACTACCTTTGCCTAAGCACCTGTTGTGTGACTGTCAATATTGTGTCCAGGTGGGACTGACATGCAATGTAAAAATCAATGCGTGTGTTGGGCGAACACGGAGCCTGCACAATAGCTGTCTTTTGGTTTGGTTGATTGTACCATGCAGGCCGGAGATTGTTCCCCTGCTGAAGCGTAACGCGGTGGAGTTATTCGTTAACAGCAGATAAAGACAGTTTATTCTAATCAACCAAACCAAAAGACAGCTATTGTGCAGGCTCCGTGTTCGCCCAACACACGCATTGATTGTTACGCCAAGTCTGTTTATGCAAACAAGACTGACATTAATTACCGGCTTCCATTTGAGTCGTCCGTCATAGGGCTCCCAGCCTGGGCGCCCTGTGAGTAATTTCTTTCACATTAAGCACGGTGACACGAGATATTCACAATATTCGAAACGCTTGCCGACTAGGTGTTCCCACATTAGATTGTCCTGAAGAGACCCTTTATTTCAGACAGGGTCAAAACGCCGTTGACGAGACAGGCGAATCAAAAATATTTTTTGACACTTAAATTGAACAAGTGTTATTGATTATTCTATCTTTTCTTTTGATCGCCTTTGTAATGACAAATTGAAACCGTTGTATGTTATAATTTTTTGCTGTAATTTTTTCTTGGGTTTATTCACTGGTTTCATTGGGACACCTTTCTCTTCTTCCTCCCCTTTTTTTTTATAAAATGTGTATTGAGATTGTTTTTTGCTTTTTTTATTAAGACTGTTATTTGTTTGTATATTGTGAAATTGGTTTTGCATTTTTCAAAGTGCTCGTTTATTGTAAATACATATATAAAAATTGGTTTTCTACCTACTGTCTGATGTGTGAGGCTAACTTCTCTTTCTGATGTTTTACAAAAATCATATTATTGAGCATTAATCCACATGAGCCATTGTTTCCGTTTATAAATATTGACTTGCAGAGCTAGCACGACACATGTGACTCCCCCCTGGCAAATGTCACATGTGCAGAGTGAGGGTTGTATCCGCTGTTGTCAATGACAGGCCAGTGATCTGTGGCTGGGTGTGTCTGTCTAGTCTGCTGAGGGTGCGTCAGTGGAGTGGGACATGTGATTGCATGGCACGTGCTGCCCATCAGCCTGCTGTTGCATGTTCTGCACAGTGTGAGGCATGTTCATTGAGTGTTTTGCACCCCTCATGCCACCTGTAGACTTTCAATGCCATGTACTGCATTGGCGCTTGCACACAGGCCAATTTCATGTTGTGAATGAGGCTATTCATGTCAGCATCCTATGCCCTGTTCAACATTTCAAAGATGTTCTAATGTGTGTCTCTGGGACATGGAGCAGGTGTATTGATGTTGTGTCACTTTGTCATCCTGACAGGTAACTGCCAACGAGAAGGGGGTGATCTGGACCAACGTCGTTAGGGCCGTGAGGACTGCGGGGGCGTGATCGGCAGCTGGCCCAGGTCCGCAAAGGTGGTAGGACATCCGGTGCTGGACCCGGCGGATCGCCCGGGTCCAGCTCAAGCTCTCTCCTCCAAGCCCCCATGGCGGCCGCCGACTCCTGACCCACCACATGAAACGTGTCCTGACGGTGGTCTTCCCTGACCTCGATAGGCAGTTACAGGAGAGACTGCAGCAAGGAGGGGGTAGGTACATGGCTTTTTGTCGTGTTATGTGTCGCCAGCTTTAGGAAGTGCTATTTTGCATGACTACACTCCCAGAGTTCATATGTGCAGTGCATTTTCTGTTCCCAAATGTCACCTGGGGATCTTTTTCATCCCTTCCTCTCCTTGACATGTGTCCCCTGGTGTGTGTGTGATCACATTTGCACATGGTCATCTAGGGTGCCAGTACATCTAAGTGCACATTACTTTCTGCATCATGTGGGAGGGTGGTCTGTGACTTGTGTCGGTACCTTGCCTGTGCCATGACCTGTTCACTATGTTGGGGGTCCATAGTTGTTGTCACTGATGCTGATTCTCAACATAGGAGTGTGAGCTTTCAACTGGACACCCTTGCAGCATGCATGAGCAATGTTGTGGCCTCAGACATGATGTGCATGAGTGTGAGATATGCATAGTGCCATGACGGTTGAACATGGTAGAGTCAGCTCATTCTAGGACCATGAAGCAGTGTGCCCACTACAGTCCCCTGAGACACCCTGGCCTCCTAATCATGTGTGTCATCCAACACTGTGCACATTCTCTGTGTGTGCTGCATAGGTCTGCCTCTGTGGATTGTTCCCTGGCCTAGTTTGGATATAGTTATTGTGTGCTACATGTGTCCACTGGACAGGGATACACCATTTTGCTTGTGCATACTCACACTGGGCAGTGCCTGTGTGGCTATTCACAACAATCTGTTGATGGTTGTTTGTCACAAATATGTGTTGTTAGCCCCACAAGGTGATGTGGTGTCAATGAAGCAATTTTTCTAGCACAGTTGTTGTAACCCTGAATAAGAGGTGTCACTTCTTGATCTGTATAAATCACATTGACTCAGGTATTGGGGGGGGGGGGGGGGGGGGTGCGGGAGAGGCATACATGTGCAACCCTGATTTTTCATTGCCAGGTCTGACTTGTGTGTGAGAATTGCCTGAACTAAAATACACTGGGCATTGCCCCTGTGATGCTGGCCAGTGCTTAATGTATGTGCTTTGCAGCCTGTGTCATTTTTTTACCAACAAGAATACTGCTCATACATTTTTGGCACGTGTGTGGTTCAGATGCAACGCAGTTTGGACTTTGTGTGCTGACATCTGTGTGTACATTCTGGCTTGCCATGAGGGTGTCCCCACAGTACAGCTGGTCTTTTTTACCAACCAATTGCAGGCCCATTAGCTTATGCATTGTCCTGGGTGTGGACATGTGTGCCACTCCAGATGACAGGCAGTAGGTCATATGTGTAGCCAACTGTGTAATCAGGTGACGGATGGCCTGGTGACAACTGACATGATTCAAGTTGTTACTCTTCATGAATTGTACCTTGGCACTCACAGCACTTGTCAACAGTTGTTCATGTTTAACATGTGGAAATTTGATGATTTGTGTTAAGAACACTGATGTGCCTGCATGCAACATGTCGCACAAGGCAGTGCACACAAAAGTACATTGACACTGTCATTGAATAAGCTGGCACCTTTTCAAAGAAGCCACTGTTATAAATAAATGGTGTTGCAGATTCTCCATATACATGTTCCCACGGTGGTCTTGATTTTGTGAGACTCATTAGTTGTTGGTGATACAAACTAACGAGTGTCAAGACGTCAAGACCTCCGTGGGCCCATGTATATGTACTTTCTGCAACACCATCTATTTCTAACAGTGGCTCCTCCGAAAAGGTGCCAGCTTCTTCAATGACAGTGTCAATGTACTTTTGTGTGCACTGCCTTGCGCAACATCTTGCATGCAGGCACATCAGTGTTCTTTTCACGAAATGGCCAATTGGCAGATCCCAAACGTGTAGATTGGTTAAAGTATTGTGAGTCCCAAGGTACCAACATTTGTTTGTTTTGTGTTCCAAGGGACTTACAGGTCTCTGAGTGTGATGACACCTTGAGTATTGAGGTGTGTTAGTTTACCTTGCGTGCACCACTCCTGTTTATTTCAGGCTAAACAAGAGGTGTCATGACTTCATTGTATTGCTGTGCTCACTGGTTCACAGACACTAGCTTCAGTGTATTGCTCATTCAAGTTGTGGCCTTTTGTGTATTGAGTTTCCTGGTGTCAAAGTGGCATGGTGGGTCTACCATCTGGGCAGTACAGGGCTTACATATGTGCGGAGTAATCCAGCTGTTACTTATGATGCATTGCCTGATATGCACTGTGACCAATTGTTCTTGTGCTCATGTGTCAGATGTATACAGGTGACTGATGCTTTCTGGTTTCTTCTCCTTGCCCACAGCATCATCATCCACAAGCGAGGGAGACACCTGCATGGACCTTGAGGAGGGACCCAGCGACAGTGCCACCAGTGCTGTGGAGTCAGCAGGAGACAGTGGCACGGAGGGCGAGGGGAGTCAGTCGGAGGACCTGTCCGAAGGCGAGAGCATGTACGACACCGACGGGTCCCAGGCTGACATCCTTGAGGAGGCGGAGGATGCAACAACATCTGGCAGCATCCCACCATCTGTACCCGCCTCCTCCATTGCCATCTCCGCCCTCCCAGTTGCTCCCATCCCTTCTGTCCGTGCAGGGTCCCACCGTGTCTCCTTTGGACCAGACACCGCAGCCCCTGCCCCTGTCACCCCTGCTGCCCTCAGTGAAGAGTCTGTGGACACACTGCGGCAGTTGCAGGTTGGTCAGGCATCGATGCTGCATGTCCTCCATGAACACACTAGACTGCTCACACAGTTGGTGTCGTTCGTGGAGGGCATGTCATCAACGATGACTGAGGAACGCAGGTTTCTGCAGTCCATGGACTCTTCACTGACGGAAGCAGTGTCTCTCCTGCGGCGCTCCGTCCCCCTCTTACCCCAGACCCATCCACACTGCCCTCTCCCATGCCTGTCCAAAGCACACACAGATAGTCACAGGCACACACCCCAACAGACACATCCAGCACACCCCCAACTAAGGCACAGCGCACACCTCCTGGCACGCACACTCAGGGGGATGTAGTCACACCCACAGGGTCTGGGGGCAAACGGCAGACACGCAGCCACAGTCAGAGTCCGCAGTCCTCACGGCCCACTTCCTCCAAATCCACTCCCCTTAGCTCCCCTGCCAAAATGTCACCCAAAGAGACCTACATGGCTAGTCTGTCCCTCAGCCCCACTGTGACACCACCCCGCAAGCGGTTGAGGAAGTCTCCGGCCAGGGGAGTTGAGTCCCCCCCCATGTCCACCACCTCCCCCAAGAGCGCTGCACCCCATCCCTCGGACACCCCCCTCCGCTAGCCCTGGTGTTTCTTCCGGTGCAGGGGTTCCTCTGGACGCCCTGGCAGCAGTGTGCAGCAAGCTGCTCACCACCATCTTTGGCGCTGCCCCACCCCCTGTGGTGGATACGTCCAGCCCTGCACCCACCACACCTACCCAACCCACTCCTGTCCCTGCGGTGCCTGGTACTCCCACTAATGATGCCCCCCGGACGACAAACCTTAAGGTGACTTGGTGCAGGCAAGGTAGGGGTGGACACAGTCGCATACATCCACCCTTGGACTCGAACTATGTCCTGGCCATTGGCCTTTGTAAATAGTGTCTTCTTACAATTTGTTTTTGGTGTGCTGAATAAAGACTTTTCATTTAGTTTCCACACTATTGCATTTCAGGTACTTGATGTTGGTGATGAGGCCCATGAAGTTGGTGTTCTGGTAATGTGTTAGGGTTATGAGAAATGTTTTAGTATGATGGTCATGAGGTGGACCATGGTATCTGTGTGCCATCACAATGTCTGTGAAAATATTAATTGGTAGTGTGTGTTCCTTTGGATTGTGAGACATTGCCCCAAGTAGTGTTCCTTCCTCTGTGGCACCTAACATGTTCCCTGCAAACAGTTGCACAATTGTTGTGCTGACCTGTGTCAACATATTCTTTGTTGGTGACGGATCCCTTCAACAATGGCCATGCATGCTCACCGATGTCTCCTGCTGAATCGTCTGTGCCATCCTTGCCAGTCACTGTACTTGTGTTTTGTGTATGTAGGAATGGCATCAGGGACCAATTGCCCCTTTTCAGCACTATGCATGTGTGTAATCACGGCCTAACACACAAATGGCACGTGTAATGCAGGGTATTTGGGCACCTGACTCACAACTGTGGGCATTGTATCTAGTCGCAGTGAACCCTATTCCTTACATGAGAGACAAAATCTGGGTGGCTGGACTAGCACCTGGACATTCCTATCACTCCTGTGATTTGCGTGGCAGTGTGTGTTCCCCTTGTCTAACTTATTTTAGTATGCATTTCCATGACTATACAGTCTGTTGGCATGAAATCAGGGTGTGTATTGTGGGGCATCCGCCATGGGTGGGTATGCATGTGTTGTATGTCCTCACACCCACATGTGGTGTGTCATGCAGTGTGTGAATGACATCCATCCTTCTGGGAGTGGGGCACTGCTGGGAGTCCTTGGCACCCACCCCTCATATGTCTGTCCACTCCTGGGAGTCCTCTGCACCCACCCCCATATGTCTGTCCACTGCTGGTAGTCCTCTGCACCCACCCCTCATATGTCTGTCCACTGCTGGGAGTCCTCTGCACCCACCCCCATATGTCTGTCCACTGCTGGGTGTCCTCTGCGCCCACCCCTCATATGTCTGGGCACTGCTGGGAGTCCTCTGCACCCAACCCTCATATCTCTGTCCACTGCTGGGAGTCCTCTGCACCCACCCCTCATATGTCTGGACACTGCTGGGAGTCCTCTGCACCCACCCCTCATATGTCTGGACACTGCTGGTAGTGATATGCACCCACCCCTCATATGTCTGTCCCCTGCTGGGAGTCCTCTGCACCCACCCCTCATATGTCTGGACACTGCTGGTAGTGATATGCACCCACCCCTTATATGTCTGTCCACTGCTGGTAGTGATATGCACCCACCCCCATATGTCTGTCCACTGCTGGGAGTCCTCTGCACCCACCCCTCATATGTCTGTCCACTGCTGGGAGTCCTCTGCACCCACCCCTCATATGTCTGGGCACTGCTGGGAGTCCTCTGCACCCACCCCAATATCTCTGTCCACTGCTGGTAGTGATATGCACCCACCCCTCATATGTCTGGATACTGCTGGGAGTCCTCTGCACCCACCCCTCATATGTCTGTCCACTGCTGGTAGTGATATGCACCCACCCCTCATATGTCTGTCCACTGCTGGGAGTCCTCTGCACCCACCCCCATATGTCTGTCCACTGCTGGGTGTCCTCTGCACCCACCCCTCATATGTCTGGACACTGCTGGGAGTCCTCTGCACCCACCCCTCATATCTCTGTCCACTGCTGGGAGTCCTCTGCACCCACCCCTCATATGTCTGGACACTGCTGGGAGTGGTATGCACCCACCCCTCATATGTCTGTCCACTGCTGGGAGTCCTCTGCACCCACCCCCATATGTCTGTCCACTGCTGGGTGTCCTCTGCACCCACCCCTCATTTGTCTGGACACTGCTGGGAGTCCTCTGCACCCCCCACTCATATGTCTGGGCACTGCTGGGAGTCCTCTGCACCCACCCCTCATGTGTCTGTCCACTGCTGGGAGTCCTCTGCACCCACCCCTCATATATCTGGATACTGTTGGAAGTCCTCTGCAGCCACCCCTCAAATGTCTGGACACTGCTGGGAGTACTCTGCACCCACCCCTCATATGTCCGTCCACTGCTGGTAGTGATATGCACCCACCCCTCATATGTCTCTCCACTGCTGGGAGTCCTCTGCACCCACCCCCATATGTCTGTCCACTGCTGGGTGTCCTCTGCACCCACCCCTCATATGTCTGGGCACTGCTGGGAGACCTCTGCACCCACCCCTCATATCTCTGTCCACTGCTGGGAGTCCTCTGCACCCACCCCTCATAGCTCTGTCCACTGCTGGGAGTCCTCTGCACCCACCCCTCATATGTCTGGGCACTGCTAGGAGACCTCTGCACCCACCCCTCATATCTCTGTCCACTGCTGGGAGTCCTCTGCACCCACCCCTCATAGCTCTGTCCACTGCTGGGAGTCCTCTGCACCCACCCCTCATATGTCTGGGCACTGCTGGGAGTCCTCTGCACCCACCCCTCATATGTCTGGACACTGCTGGGGGTCCTCTGCACCCACCCCTCATGTGTCTGTCCACTGCTGGGAGTCCTCTGCACCCACCCCTCATATGACTGGGCACTGCTGGGAGTCCTCTGCACCCACCCCCATATGTCTATCCACTGCTGGGTGTCCTCTGCACCCACCCCTCATATGTCTGTCCACTGCTGGGAGTCCTCTGCACCCACCCCTCATATGTCTGGGCACTGCTGGGAGTCCTCTGCACCCACCCCAATATCTCTGTCCACTGCTGGTAGTGATATGCACCCACCCCTCATATGTCTGGATACTGCTGGGAGTCCTCTGCACCCACCCCTCATATGTCTGTCCACTGCTGGTAGTGATATGCACCCACCCCTCATATGTCTGTCCACTGCTGGGAGTCCTCTGCACCCACCCCCATATGTCTGTCCACTGCTGGGTGTCCTCTGCACCCACCCCTCATATGTCTGGGCACTGCTGGGAGTCCTCTGCACCCACCCCTCATATCTCTGTCCACTGCTGGGAGTCCTCTGCACCCACCCCTCATATGTCTGGACACTGCTGGGAGTGGTATGCACCCACCCCTCATATGTCTGTCCACTGCTGGGAGTCCTCTGCACCCACCCCCATATGTCTGTCCACTGCTGGGTGTCCTCTGCACCCACCCCTCATTTGTCTGGACACTGCTGGGAGTCCTCTGCACCCCCACTCATATGTCTGGGCACTGCTGGGAGTCCTCTGCACCCACCCCTCATGTGTCTGTCCACTGCTGGGAGTCCTCTGCACCCACCCCTCATATATCTGGACACTGCTGGGAGTCCTCTGCAGCCACCCCTCAAATGTCTGGACACTGCTGGGAGTACTCTGCACCCACCCCTCATATGTCCGTCCACTGCTGGTAGTGATATGCACCCACCCCTCATATGTCTGTCCACTGCTGGGAGTCCTCTGCACCCACCCCCATATGTCTGTCCACTGCTGGGTGTCCTCTGCACCCACCCCTCATATGTCTGGGCACTGCTGGGAGACCTCTGCACCCACCCCTCATATCTCTGTCCACTGCTGGGAGTCCTCTGCACCCACCCCTCATAGCTCTGTCCACTGCTGGGAGTCCTCTGAACCCACCCCTCATATGTCTGGGCACTGCTGGGAGACCTCTGCACCCACCCCTCATATCTCTGTCCACTGCTGGGAGTCCTCTGCACCCACCCCTCATAGCTCTGTCCACTGCTGAGAGTCCTCTGCACCCACCCCTCATAT
This sequence comes from Triturus cristatus, assembly GCF_964204655.1. Classification (NCBI taxonomy): domain Eukaryota; kingdom Metazoa; phylum Chordata; class Amphibia; order Caudata; family Salamandridae; genus Triturus; species Triturus cristatus. Next base: position 77,086,475 of record NC_140586.1, on the reverse strand, counting down.
GTCTGGGCACTGCTGGAAGTCCTCCGCACCCACCCCTCATATGTCTGGACACTGCTGGGGGTCCTCTGCACCCACCCCTCATGTGTCTGTCCACTGCTGGGAGTCCTCTGCACCCACCCCTCATATGTCTGGACACTGCTGGGAGTCCTCTGCACCCACCCCCATATGTCTATCCACTGCTGGGTGTCCTCTGCACCCACCCCTCATATGTCTGGACACTGCTGGTAGTGATATGCACCCACCCCTCATATGTCTGGACACTGCTGGGAGTCCTCTGCACCCACCCCTCATATGTCTGTCCACTGCTGGGAGTCCTCTGCACCCACCCCTCATATGTCTGGGCACTGCTGGGAGTCCTCTGCACCCACCCCAATATCTCTGTCCACTGCTGGTAGTGATATGCACCCACCCCTCATATGTCTGGATACTGCTGGGAGTCCTCTGCACCCACCCCTCATATGTCTGTCCACTGCTGGTAGTGATATGCACCCACCCCTCATATGTCTGTCCACTGCTGGGAGTCCTCTGCACCCACCCCCATATGTCTGTCCACTGCTGGGTGTCCTCTGCACCCACCCCTCATAAGTCTGGGCACTGCTGGGAGTCCTCTGCACCCACCCCTCATATCTCTGTCCACTGCTGGGAGTCCTCTGCACCCACCCCTCATATGTCTGGACACTGCTGGGAGTGGTATGCACCCACCCCTCATATGTCTGTCCACTGCTGGGAGTCCTCTGCACCCACCCCCATATGTCTGTCCACTGCTGGGTGTCCTCTGCACCCACCCATCATTTGTCTGGACACTGCTGGGAGTCCTCTGCACCCCCACTCATATGTCTGGGCACTGCTGGGAGTCCTCTGCACCCACCCCTCATGTGTCTGTCCACTGCTGGGAGTCCTCTGCACCCAACCCTCATATGTCTGGACACTGCTGGGAGTCCTCTGCAGCCACCCCTCAAATGTCTGGACACTGCTGGGAGTACTCTGCACCCACCCCTCATATGTCCGTCCACTGCTGGTAGTGATATGCACCCACCCCTCATATGTCTGTCCACTGCTGGGAGTCCTCTGCACCCACCCCCATATGTCTGTCCACTGCTGGGTGTCCTCTGCACCCACCCCTCATATGTCTGGGCACTGCTGAGAGACCTCTGCACCCACCCCTCATATCTCTGTCCACTGCTGGGAGTCCTCTGCACCCACCCCTCATAGCTCTGTCCACTGCTGGGAGTCCTCTGCACCCACCCCTCATATGTCTGGGCACTGCTGGGAGACCTCTGCACCCACCCCTCATATCTCTGTCCACTGCTGGGAGTCCTCTGCACCCACCCCTCATAGCTCTGTCCACTGCTGAGAGTCCTCTGCACCCACCCCTCATATGTCTGGGCACTGCTGAGAGTCCTCTGCACCCACCCCTCATATGTCTGGACACTGCTGGGGGTCCTCTGCACCCACCCCTCATGTGTCTGTCCACTGCTGGGAGTCCTCTGCACCCACCCCTCATATGTCTGGACACTGCTGGGAGTCCTCTGCACCCACCCCCATATGTCTATCCACTGCTGGGTGTCCTCTGCACCCACCCCTCATATGTCTGGACACTGCTGGTAGTGATATGCACCCACCCCTCATATGTCTGGACACTGCTGGGAGTCCTCTGCACCCACCCCTCACATGTCTTTCCACTGCTGGTAGTGATATGCACCCACCCCTCATATGTCTGGGCACTGCTGGGAGTCCTCTGCACCCACCCCCATATCTCTGTCCACTGCTGGTAGTGATATGCACCCACCCCTCATATGTCTGGGCACTGCTGGGAGTCCTCTGCACCCACCCCCATATCTCTGTCCACTGCTGGTAGTGATATGCACCCACCCCTCATATGTCTGTCCACTGCTGGGTGTCCTCTGCACCTACCCCTCATATGTCTGTCCACTGCTGGGAGTCCTCTGCACCCACCCCCATATGTCTGGACACTGCTGGGAGTCCTCTGCACCCACCCCTCATATGTCTGGACACTGCTGGTAGTGATATGCACCCACCCCTCATATGTCTGTCCACTGCTGGGAGTCCTCTGCACCCACCCCCATATGTCTGTCCACTGCTGGGTGTCCTCTGCGCCCACCCCTCATATGTCTGGATACTGCTGGGAGTCCTCTGCACCCACCCTTCATATGTCTGGGCACTGCTGGGAGTCCTCTGCACCCACCCCTCATATCTCTGTCCACTGCTGGGAGTCCTCTGCACCCACCCCTCATATGTCTGGGCACTGCTGGGAGTCCTCTGCACCCACCCCTCATATGTCTGGACACTGCTGGGGGTCCTCTGCACCCATCCCTCATGTGTCTGTCCACTGCTGGGAGTCCTCTGCACCCACCCCTCATATGTCTGGACACTGCTGGTAGTGATATGCACCCACCCCGATATGTCTGTCCACTGCTGGGAGTCCTCTGCCCCTACCCCTCATATGTCTGTCCACTGCTGGTAGTCCTCTGCACCCACCCCTCATATGTCTGGACACTGCTGGTAGTGATATGCACCCACCCCTCATTTGTCTGTCCACTGCTGGTAGTGATATGCACCCACCCCTCATATGTCTGTCCACTGCTGGGAGGCCTCTGCACCTACCCACGCACCCCCTTGGAGCTGTACACTGCTGGCCAGGACCTACACACACAACAATTTGAAGGTAACATGCTGGGCCAGTCCTCTATGCCCACATTCCTGGCGTGTGTACGCCTCGTGCTGCCGTAACGGGGTACGTGTGGTACGGACCGTACCCACGCATGTATGCGTGGGTACGGTCCGTACCTGAGTACTCATGGGGCTGTAGGGGTATGCACCGTACCCACGTATGTATGCGTGGGTACGGTCTGTACCTGAGTACTCATAGGGCCGTAGGGGTATGCACCGTACCCACATATTCATGCGTGGGTACGGTCCGTACCACTGTTGTCACGGTGCCGTAGGGGTACGTGTGGTATGCACCGTACCCACGCATTCATGCGTGGGTACGGTCCGTACCACTGTTGTCATGGCGCCGTAGGGGTATGTGTGGTACGCACCGTACCCACGCATGCATGCGTGGGTACGGTCCATACCACTGTTGTCATTGCGCCTAGGGGTACGTCGTTGCACGCACCGTACCCACGCATTCATGCGTGGGTACGGTCTGTACCACTGTTGTCATGGCGTCGTAGGGGTACGTGTTGTACGCACCATACCCACACATTCATGCGTCGTGGGTACGGTCCGTACCACTGTTGTCATGGCGCCGTAGGGGTACGTGTTGTACGCACCGTACCCACGCATTCATGTGTCGTGGGTACGGTCCGTACCACTGTTGTCATGGTGTCGTAGGGGTACGTGTGGTACGCACCGTACACGTCCACTTCCTTGTTGCGGTACACAGGGGTTGCTGGCCACGCCCCCCAAGTGACCAGACCCTGGTGGTAATGTACGGCCTCCATATTATAGGTTTTCCTTTGGGTCTGGGGTTTGTTTCCTGCCCCCCACCCTGGCCCCTGGGTGTTGTTCTCACCTTCTGCGGCGTGTGCGTCGGGTGCGGTGCACCTGGTCGTAGGCCAAGAGGACCGGGATGACACGTACGATGGGGTTCATGGCTGTACGTCGCGTACCAGGGCTCCGTGGCGTAGGGTTCTGCTTTTCCGGCAGTTTTTCACTCCCGTAGTCACAGCGAGGTACGTAGTGACGTCGGTACGAATCGTACTTGCTGGGCCAGAAAACCCTGCTGAAATACGTACGGACGTCGCATACAAGCAGTTCCGGATCGGAATCGCGGGTATTTTTTTTGCTGTACGGTCTTTTGTACGATTCGTACAGAAAAAGGCTTTCTGTACGAATCGCACTTCCTAGGTTGTGGAATGAGTTTCCCTGGTACGAGTCGTACGGAGAAAACGCTCCGTACGACTATTCGTACTGCCTTTTTCTATGATTGGAATCGGCCCCCATGTGTTGAAATAGATATGAGATGTACTAAAATTATATGAAACACTTTAAAATAAACATGAACATTGATGGAATCAATATGATCTATTCCCAAATGCACATGACATGCTTTGAAATTAATATTAACCAACGTTGAAATAAATATCACCTACATTGAATTGATCATGATATATATTGAAATGATTATGACCCCTCTTCAAAGGAATATGACATGCATTGAAATAAATGTGGCTTATGCAGATATATGAATATGACATGCACTAAAAGTATGGCATGCACTGAAAGTAATATGACCTCTGATTTATAGAATATGGAATGTCAAAGGCAAGCCCGTCTTCAGCTGGCTGTTCCTGGACTGTGCCCAGCACAAGAAACTCTGGTTCGATCACCCCCCCCCCCCCCCCCCCCCCCCACGTACCCTGCAGCACTCATCTGGTCACTGAGCCCGGGACGCTGCTACCCCCGCTGCTGCCACGCCACACAACACAGTAGGAGCCTTCATCTGTACCCACCGAGGTTCACACATCCCACACAAGCAACACCAACACCCCCACCCAATACGTCATGCTTCAGCAAACCTTCAGCTCAGTACTCACTCCAAAGTCTTCCTGTTGCTCAGAGTAGATGGTAATCTTTGCAAACTACTACAAGAACACTGTCACTCCCCCCATAAATTGTTACAGCACTAAATCATAAAATATACAGTAGGTCAATGTTAAGATTTAAATTCATGTGCCAGACAAGCATTTAATTGTGTACCTATTCAAAAAGGTACTGGATGAGCACCATACAAACAACCTGCACAGGCTAATCTCGTCATGTGGGCCTCAGCCCTCTAAAGCTACCCATTCACTTGGCACATCATCACCATCCTAGTACTCCCCTTCCTCCACAATGACATCCTCTGTAAGTTGTATAATGACAGAAGGAGAGGTGATGGCTACAGTGACTGCATTTTGTGCCCTAGTAGTAGTAGATGTATTTTATGACACTCATGTGGTGGACAATACCAGGGCATGGGAGTCTTCAACTACTGTGAATGTAATGCATGTTGGAGCAGTGCTTACAGGCAGGGAGTCAGGCAGGCTGACTGTGGTTTGAGTGGCAGGTAATGGAGAGCTGAGTGGTAGTGTTTATTAAATGTCATGACACTAGCAACTCAGGACATGCAACGGATATGGCATTATCCTACAAATGTTATCTGAATATAAGCTATATTGAAGCAAAGTTTATTCTGCTACCACCTTCAAATGCAATGCCTAAAATGTCAAAGGAATGCCGCCTACAGACCCTGCCTCCCCTATTTGTCATGGGTGATATCTTCCCCAACAGTACACTGCTGGCATATGTTCTCATTCCTTATACCTTAAGGGAACATTACATATGGTGACTCCCAAGCATTGCACTGTGGCATGGCCTTTGTTTCTCATCTGGTTACCACATGTCTGATATACCTGCTAAATGCAACTATATATTTAGCACTTGGTAATCTTGCATCATGAATCCATCATAAGTGGGTATGTACCCCATGACATTAGTGTTCCGTAATGCACATATTTAATTGGAATTTGTTGGTTGGTGCAAGTACAGCCATTCTGCGTTATAATAAACAATATCATATATCCTAATCTTCTCTTGCTTCAGTCAACCTTAAATGCCCTCAATATTGGTAAGGCTTATCACGTTGTGAATGTGCACTTCCAAGGGAGTCAAGTTTAATACTGCTGCATCTCCCCCCTTAGTTGCAAGACTCTCAAGTCTACCTTTTAAGAGTAGGTTCTCTTCCAGGGGATCCTCATCAATCGTCATAAGCAGTTGAATATTCCCGCCCATGTGCGGGGACCCCGGAAAATATAGAAAAAATATATATGAAAACATATATATACAGCTCTACATATATACACATATCATTTTTTTCTAAAAACAAACAATGCTGCCTTACATACACCAACAGGCTAAGCAATGCTGTGAAAACTTGTCTTTGCACTTATACAAATACACCAGGAAGACAACAAAAGGCACTTGAACTGCTTTTAATGAACAGCAGAAAAGAGGTCCTGCAAAGAGAAAAAAAGGCAGGCATTGTTAGCCCATAGGCTGCATTTTAACTTTAATAGCTTAGAAACTGAAGCAAATGTAGAGAATCAAAAAACTGGCACCGTGCCTGTAAGGCAGCCATGACCCCTAGCTGCCCATCATGCCTCAGGGGGGACAGTTAGGTCAGTTGTTCTTTCCGGCTCCTTCAGTCAGGACCCTGGTTTATCAGCTCCACAGATGTTTAACTTTCCTGTCAGAAATTATATTCTTTTTCCACTTAAAACCCTTTTACATGGACATTTTACACCTTTTGGAGTATTCCTCTACCTTTTTTCAATAGTTTGGCATTTTTTATATCTCAGAAATGCCTTCTGTTGGAAATGGTCATCCCTAAACTTTTTGCCTTCCTCCTGTATTTTTTCTGACCTGTTTGTGTTGATTTTAGGACTCTGGGCACTTTACCACTGCTGATCAGTGCTAAAGTACATATGCTCTCCCTTTGTAAATATGACATGTGAATTGGTATATCCATGATTGGCTTATTTGGTTTACCTGTTAGTCCCTTGTAATGTGGCCTGTGGGTGCCCAGGGCTGGTAAACCAAATGCTGCTGGTGGGCCCTATGGTAGGGTGCGTTGTATGTGTAAGGTAGGACATGCTCTGATGTGTGTAGCATGTCCTGGTAGTAAATTACACCCAATTTCGTTTTTCACTACTGTAAGGCTACCTGTTCTCCATAGGCCAGAATGGGAGGTTTGGCTATTACATTCTATAGTCCTAACTGACCCATAGAACATGGTAGAAAAACGAATTTAGTATGCCTGAGCTCAGAATATTAAAATACATCTTTTAGTGAAGTTTATTTTTATATTCTGTGTTTGAAAATACCACTTTTAGAAAGTAGGTATTTTCTTGCCTAAGCCTTCCAGTGTGCTCTGCTGTTATGTGTATTGACTGTCTGGGTTTGGAGTGACAGGGCTGGGTAATTCCAGGAGACAGGGTGAGGTGTCCCAGTGGTGAATAGAGAGATCTGCATCTAGATGGGTGGGAGGAGTTGCACCTGGGATCTGAATAGGGCTGTGCCTTCCCTCACAATGCTGGCTCCACCTCCTATGGTGCGTCTGATGTCTCTGCCCTGCACCCTGAAAGAAAAGAAGCAGCCTGGTAAACAAAGTGCTCCAGGACTGAGCAGAACTGGTTCTGGCTGGGTTCAGTGACTTGTGACTCTTTAGAACAAAGACGTTTGGGGTATAAATATCGGTGCTGAAACCCCTACAATTTGTATTGCCCCTGGATCTCAAGGCCAACCTCTGTCCGTGGAACTGAAGAAAGCTGCAGGAGAGGACTGTCCTGCTGTTGTGTGCTGTTCCCTGGATTGGCCTGCAGTAGTTTTCATTAGACTGGAAAAAGGAGGGAAAAGGAGCTGTAAGAGAACTTTTTAATCTTGAACCTGCAATCACCCAAGGGCTAGAGAGAGTGCTAGCCCCCTGGCTGAAGTCTCAGGACCAGTAGACTTCATTTTGTCGCTAAAGCCTCAAAATTATCGCTAAAGCCTAAAAATCATCGCTACACTTACAGAGCGTAAAGAAAATCATCGCATCGCTGCCGCTGAAGGCTCGCTGGCCTGATCATCGCCCCGCACGTTTGCGGCCAGAAAATCATCGCTACAGCTGCTGAGCGTAAAGAAAATCGTCGCATCACTGCCGCTGAAGGCTCACTGGCCTGATCATCGCCCCGCACGTATGCGGCCAGAAAATAATCGCTACAGCTGCTGAGCGTCCGGAAAATCGTCGCATCGCTGCCGCTGAAGGCCCGCAGGCCTGATCATCGCCCCGCACGTTTGCGGCCCGAAAATCATCGCTACAGCTGCTGAGCGTCCGGAAAATCGTTGCACCGCTGCCGCTGAAGGCCCACTGGCCTGATCATTGCCCCGCATGTTTGCGGCCCAAAAATCATCGCTACAGTGGCTGAGCATCCGGAAAATCGTCGCTAACCCCCGTTAGCGATCGCCCGTGACCAAAGCGTGAGGAAAAACATTGCTAACCCGCCTGAGCGACATTTCTTGTGGATTATTTGACAACATCTCAGAACTGTGAGTAAAAAGGGTCGCAGAGACCATTGCCCTGAACTGAGCTTTACCTTCCCCATTTGAACTATTTTTGCAGCATCCAGAGAGAACTATTTTTTTGTACAGTATTGTGGTTTCCTCGTTATTTGGTCTTGTGATAAGCCTCTATATAAAGATAACTATTTTTTGATACACTACCTGTGTTGTGTCCCTTTGTAGTGTTCCTCACTGTATTTGCTGTGTATGATCTTCAACGCTTTACCCACTGCCTCTGAGATTAGCCTAACTGCTCGTGTTACGTTACCACAGGGTGGAGCAGGGGTTGTCAAGGGGGTGCAGCCCTTCACTCTGACTTAGAAAGAAGGGTCCCTGCTTGGACAGTGGCCATCCACTGCCAACCAGAGACCCCCATTTCTAACACCTTCCCTTTTTGATCCTTGTCCTTCCTGTGGCAAAAAGAAGGCCAAAACAGACTCCCACTCTGTCTGTATTCTGTCTGTATTCTTTGCCTTCCGGAATCTCATGTTCCTGAGACTTGCTAACATGGCCAGTCTTTATCAAGATGGACTGTCAAGGACAGAGAGAGTATTCACCTTTATGGCCTTTCTGAAAAAGGTAAAGTTTCTGCCTCTAGAGGCAGGTCTCCTGTGAGACAGAAGAAGAAGAATACAGCTGTCGAGAATACATCGGCTCGTTGACAAAGACTTCCAGACATAGAGGTATGTCATCAGCGACTAATCCTCCGCCATCCTCAACCGGGCGACGATCGACGTCGAGGAGTCGCTCTACGTTGGTGTGGGATTGCCCAACGTTGAGACACCGCTCTCCGTCATCGCCATCGGTACGGCGTTGGACGTCGAGGCGCAGCCCTCCGTTACCGTCAACCAGGCGGTGGTCACTGTTGAGGCATAGGTCATCTACGAGGTCCAAAAAGGATTCGACGTCAAAGCAGACCCCTCCATCGCAGCCATTGATGCTCGACGTCGAGGCCAAGATCATCGGCGACGTCAAGAGGAGATTCGACATTGAGACAGACTCCTTCATTGCAGTCCACAAGACGCCGCTCAATGTCGAGACCTAGATCAACGGCGTTGAGGGGTTCGACGTCGAGGAGGATTTCACCATCACCTACCTACACCTAGTACGACGTCGAGACTTGGTACTCCGTTGGATACTCCTCGTCCAACGTCGCAGCACAAGTCTCCATCGAAGGGACATCGGTCGACGTCCAAACACACACGACCGGTGTTGAGGCAGAGGTCTCCTTCATTGGATTTTTAGGTCTTAGTGGCACATAGTCGCTCGTCTTCGAGACATTGACAATTATCGTTGTCGTCACACCACTCGACCTCAAGGAGACGCCACTCCACGTCAAAAGACCACTCGGAATCTTCAGTGTCGGCTGCAGGATCCCTTCAAGTCATCCTGCACGTCGAGAAGCTCATCTTCTCTGCCTCCAGAACTGCTGGTACAGAAATCCACCCTGCAGATCACAGTTCCAGCTACACAACGAGAGGAAGAACACAGATCTCCCTCTGTTCACCTCTCTCCCAGGTGGCGTCTCCCGGATCATAATTGGCAGAAAGAGCCTTCAACACAGGTTCAACAGCCATTTAACTATTCAAGCCCTCTGCATGGATCCCCTCTGGCCCGGATGGTGCAGGCAGCTGACCGATCACCCACCACACCATCCAGGGGCCGCCAGAGGAACAAATATCCGCCATGTAAATCTGCTTCTCATGGACATCCTAGGAGATGAACATTACCCTTCTGGTCGTCCTCCTCGACCCACTCCTCCAAGAGGGATTATTCTCCCACTCTTACGGGCAGTCCACCCCACAGAGTGTCACCTGTTGATGACATCAAAACCTTCCATAATGTCCTAGCTAAAGGAGAACAAAAGCTACACATAGAGATGTCTGCACCACAGACATTTGCATCAGTTATATTTGAGACTCTGCATCAGAAGTCCGCATTGAGGCCTTTGCTACTACTAGTTCCTGGTCTTTTACTACCAGTCATGGACTTTTTACTCCAGCTACAATAAAAACAGCTCCAGCAAGGATCCTAAAGAAATACAGACCAGCAGAACAAGATCCCCTGTTCCTCAGGTCAGATCCTCCACCGGATTAGATGATTATTGCGGCCGCAAGGAAGACCCATGCGGTGGCTTCTTCGTCAACGGTCCCTCTGGACAAGGAGAGTATAGCCCAAGATTCTTGGGGGAGAAAAGCTTGCAGCTCTGCAGCAGCTTTTTTTAAGGTTTCCAGTGCAGCTGCTCTGTTGGGCCATTATGATAGAGCATTGTGGGACTCTCTAGAACGCTTCAAAGAAAAACTGCCCAAAGAAGACCATCAAGACTTTGGGGAGATTCTCCAAGAGGGAGCCCATGTGGCCAACCAAATGATCAGTGTGGCAGCTGATGGGGCATGTTTAGCTGCTCACTGGTATTCGCTTGGGGTATGCGCAAGAAGATCCTCTTGGTTGCGCCTTACAGCTTTGAAATCGGAGACCCAACAACGCATCCTGAATCTTCCGTTCTCTGGTAATTCATTGTTCGGTTCTTACACTGACGAGGAGATGGCCATGATGAAGTCTGATTTGGACACTCTAAAAGCTGTTGGTTTACAGAAAAAGAGTTCAGACGGCGGTACAGGCCTTGCAATCTATCAGAGGGTACAAGACCCATAATGGTCCCATAGGCAGTACCATCAGACCAAATCTCATTATCAGGGTTGTCGCTTTGCCAGAGGTAGAGGAGCACCCTGACAGTCCTCCTTAACTGCCAAGAACGCCGGCAAGCAATGAAAGTTCACTTCCTCTGTCGCCGTCACTCACTCCAGTGGGAGGAAGTATTTTCGGACATGTAAAAGAGTGGCGCGAAATATCAAACGATTGGTGGGTGCTGAATATACTTCAAAGTGGTTATACACGGGGCGTGGCCAAAATGGCGTCTTGTAGGACGTGCCTACCCATCGCTCCTGCCACAGGCCCAGGCCCGAGACCTTTAGCCCCATAGTACTTGCCCAAAATCCGAAGCGACACCACTTTCACTCACCCGGTGTTGTCCGGGGCTGCTCCGACCCCGAGTGCACCTCAGCAGAGCAGCGGGAGCCTGAGTTATGGAGCGCCGCGGGCCGGGGACCGCCGCGAGCCTTGGCGCTGCCGAAGTGCAGGGGCCTCCGCGGCCTGGAGGATGGGGGCAGTCCCAGCCGATTCTGGAGCGCCCGGGGAGCGCTGCGGAGCCCGAGACTGAGGGGGCGAGCCGCGCCGCTCGAAGCTGCCGCGGGAGGCGGTACATCTGCCGAAGAGACACCTGGGCAGTTCCTGGGCCCGACTGCGTGCCCGCATTCCCGGCGAGATCTGCTTTGCGTGGAGGCCGGCCCCCTCCCCCTCTTTGCATACGGTCACGTGGTGGCTGCTGGCTGGCTGGTGCAGCGCCAGGCCCAGAAATCGGAGGTTGCTGGGGTGCCTGCCCTCCGTAGCCGCAGTGGATCTGGAGTGAGCGGCGAAGACCTGGAAAGCCCTGGTGGTGTCCGCCGCAGCGGTGGACACGAAAGGAGGTGAGCGGGGGTAGTGCCGTGCTGCGGCGGAGGAGCCTGGTCCGCCGCGAGAAGGGTTGCCCGCCCAGACCTGAGCGACTGCGCACCCTTGACTAGCGGAGGGAAGGAGCTGTTTGAGTTTCGGAGGGACTGCATGTGATGAGGAGGCGCGGGCCGCGGACACACGGCTGCCATACTGTCTCTGAAGGGCCACACAGGTGGAGTGTGTGGCCTTGTCTGGAGATCCCGAATGCTTCCTGGTGCGGCCCGCTCCTGCCTGTGATCCTGAGCTGTGAGTGGCCAAGACTGTATCGCCTCCTGTGCGGAGTGGGGTCCTCGGCTGGGGCGTGCATCTGCTCTCTAGTGCCCTGTGTGGACCCTGTTCCCTCCTGCTGTTAAGAATTGTGAGCGCCCGCGACTGCATTGTCCGCTGTGCGGGGCGGAGGCCACTGGCTCACGACAAGATGGTGGCGGCCGCCAAACAACGCAAGGAGAGATCGGTGAAGGAGCTTCTTCTTAAGCCAGGGCCGGAGGGACCGGAGACACCACGGCCGAAGGGGTGCTCCCCATCGGCGAAGGGACAGTCTGGCGTTGATGGCCCAGTCACACAGAGTATCCTCGAATCCTTGTTTGCCACTCTCACTGTAGAATTCCACACGATGAAAAAGGAACTGTCGGCAGAGCTTTGTGAGCTTCGAAGAGACATTGACTCAGTGGGGGAGTGCGTAGATGACCTGGAGACCAGTACTGCAGCTAGAGATGAGGAGGTAACCCATCTTCAACAAGAAGTTCTCCGCCTCCGAGAACAGCAACTGGACCTCCAAGTGCACGCCGAGGATTTGAAGAACTGCTCCAGGTGGAATAACATCAGAATCCGGGTGATCCCGCAGGGCCTGGAGGGAGATGACATCGAGGGCTTTGTTGAAGACCTCTTCTGACATATCCTGGAAGCCCCTGCGGACCAACGGATCAAGCTGGACCGGACGCACCGAGTAGGGCCTCAACGGCCAGCCACAGCCCCGTCTCCTGACATTCTGACCTGTGTCCATAACTTTCAGCTGAAGAAGTGCCTCCTGCGAGAGGCTCGAGCGAATCATTCAGTGGAGTATCGCTCATGCCGGCCCCTCCTGTTCCAAGATCTGGCAGCTTCCACTCTGTAGAAGAGGTGGGAGTTCCGGCCCATCGCTGAATTTTTCTGCTCCAATGCGGTCCCTTACTATTGTGGGCACTCATTCCGGATCATTTTTAAATGGGACGGCAAGCTGAGACAGGTGCGTTCTCTCCAGGAGGCGAAATCCCTTCTCCATCTGCCGGACGTGGACGACACCCTCTCGGAGAAGGCAGTGTCCAAAGGGCCCAAGCAACAATGCAGGAAGATGGCGAAGAGTGGGGAGATCTCCTTCACGTGCCCGGCCAGATTCAGAGACCATGGCAGAGGAGCGCAGGGCAGTCCTGGACTCACTAACCAAGGACTCCCAGGCAGCAGACTGAGATCATGGGGTTTGACCTGTATGACTAGCTCATTGCCGGCATTGTATCGCCTTATTGTCCTGGGTCGGGGGGGGGGGTTGGGGCGGCGGGTGGTTCCTGCAGTCCGTCTTACGTTCCTCCATGGGGTTGAGAGCTCAGGACATTGGTAAACCTTTACAGTTTTTTACTCACTGTTTTAAGTTTGGGACTGTTTCGTTGGGGTTCCCTTCCTTCCTCTTCTGGCCCTGGCGACATGGGTTCCATCATCCAACTTTGGGCATGGGTGAGTGGCGCACATGTCATGGCAGATTCATGACTTCTCTGGGGATGGCTAATATAAAAGTAATATCCTTGAATGTCAAGGGACTCAACAATCCCGTTAAACGCAGAACCATTTTGTCATATTTGGAGGGATCTGACGCTCACATCTGTCTTTTACAGGAGACACGTCTTTTACTCGCAGACACACATAGGCTGTGTTCTAGAGCCTTCCCCCATCAGGTTTTCTCCTCTAGTACCACAAAAACAGCAGGAGTGGCCATCCTGGTTTCCAGCAAATTCCCTGGCCGCGTGGATGACAAACTGGTGGAGATACAGAGCAGGCTGCTGGCGTACTCCTTTACACTCGGCACTACCACTTTCTCAGTCGCCACTATCTATGTTCCCAATGATGGCCAAGAGGGGTTTCTGCGGGGTGCAATACATGATTTATCCGGCTTATCGGAGAGATCGATTATATTGGGGTGGGGGTTTTAATGTGGCCTTCGACGATTCACTTGATAGATCGGTACAGAGGTGGGGCCAGACCGGGACATTATCAGCCTCCGGGGTGCGTTTGGTAGAGGAGGCGGGGCTCACAGACACCTGGAGACTTTGTCACCTACAATCCAGGTAATACACTTTCTACTCACACTCACACAAGACCTACGCCGGATTGATTATATACTCACCTCTGACATGCTGACCCAGCAATTGCATTCTGCCGACATATCCCTGTACCCCCTGTTAGACCACTCTGCGGTACAAATCACGTTGACGTTTCGCCCTGATCGTTCCTCTCGCAGATTCTGACGCCTGTGCAAAACCATTCTTCAAAGCCCACTTGTGGTCCAACAGGTTGAGTCTTGCATCGCTACTTATCTCGCACTGAACGACACCCCTGAAACACAAGCGATGACCCTCTGGGAGGCTCTGAAGGCGGTGGTCCGGGGTGAGCTTCTGGGTATAGCAGCCGCGGATAATGAAGCTTGGCGTGAGAAGAGGGAACAGCTTACTGGGGAGGTGGCGGAGCTGGAGCGCATCCATCAGTGAACCGGGGCTCCTCTGGTTTGGAGACAACTCAAGGCAGCCCGGGCTCAGTTGGCAGGCCTTGATGTGGACAGGGCCGAGAATGCGGCCCTTCGGTTAAAACACGCATTTTTTTTGTGGGGGGCGACAGAAGTGGTAGGCTGTTGGCTGCTAAACTCCGTGCGCAGAGGCAGCGGTCATGTATCTCCGGGATTTTAGATCAGCAGGGACAGGTTCTTGACACCGACCAGGACATCGCGGACGCCTTTCGCTCCTTCTACGAGGCCCTGTATACAGCGCAGTCGCTATGCACCGAGGGTCTGGCACCCTGAGACGGCGAAACTCACGCAGCATCACGCTGACGAGCTAACTGCCCCCATAAGACTAGAAGAAGTTATCGCGCCCGTTTCTCGCTTGAAACCCCACAAATCCCCGGGGCCGGATGGCTTCTTTGCTGTCTTCTATAAGAAATTCTGCCCGGTCTTAGCTCCCATCTTGGTCCGGCTTTTCAATTCTATAGGACCGGAGGCGACTCTACCCTCCACCATGCTGGAGGCCTTGATCACAGTCATCCCCAAGCCCGGTAAGGATGGCCGTCTCTACTCCTCATTCCGTCCCATTTCACTCCTTAATGTCGACCTAAAAATATTCTGGCCCGGAGGCTCTCTTCTCATTTTCCCGGACTGATAGACCCTGATCAGTCTGGGTTTGTACCTGGCAGATGGTGCTCGGACAACACCAAATGGCTCCTCCATCTCGTAGACCGCTCTGAGCGATTCCCGGCGGAGCGAGTGATTTTCTCAGTCGACACCGAGAAAGCGTTCAACAGGGTCCACTGGCCCTATCTTCGCGCCACCCTATCTCGCTTTGGGCTTCCGGACCGGTTTATCCAGTGGGTGTTTTGCAGTTATGAGAACCCGGTCACTATGGTGCGAGTGAATTGAACCACCTCGAACTCCTTTCCTGTTCGCAGAGGGACGCGGCAGGGCTGCCCCCTGTCGCCACTCCTTTTTGCTCTTTATATGGAGCCTATGGCTCAGAGGATACGCTTGGACCCGTTCATCAGCGGCGCACAGTTTGGTGGGACGGAGCACAAGTTCAGCCTATACGCGGACGATGTGGTGGCCACTTTTGAGCGATCTCTTGAGTCCTTTCCGGCCTTGCTGGCAGAGCTCGACAGATTCGCCTCTGTCTCTGGGTTCAAGATAAACGTGCATAAGTCCCAAGCACTAGCCCTTGCACTAACACCCGACACGCTACAACTTCTGTAGAGATCCTACCCAATCCAATGGGCCTCCGAATCACTCCCTTACTTAGGGATACACATTGCAGCGACTATGGACTCTACTAAATCGCTGAACTACACACTCCTGCTCCGGCGTGTCCGGGAGTCTCTCTGGAAGTGGCGGCCACATGCACTGTCCTGGCTGGGCCGCATAGCTCAGTGAAAATAGTGATCTTACCCCAAATTTGGTATGCCTTCCATACATTACTAGTGGTCCGCCGACAGGGGTTCTCCACTCCTTGCAGCGGGACATGGAACGCTTTATCTGGCGGGACCAACGAGCTCGCATGAGTAGAGACTTGGCTTGGCGCAGCCCCGACGAGGGGGGTTTGGGGATACCGGATCTAGCTGTTTATTGGCGGGCGGCACAACTGAGGGCGCTGGTTGGATGGTCCCGCCCGGAGTCCGAAAACCACTGGCTCTTTATGGACCGCTCGTTGGCCGGTAGATCTCTCTGGGGTGTCCCCTTTTTAAAGCGAAATGGGAGGCCTCGCAATTTGTACCTTTCGGAGGTAACCCGTCCTGCTCTCTTAGCCTGGGATAGAGTCGCCACTAGCCGGGACTTAACCTCCTTCCCCTCTCCACTCACGCCTATAGTACACAACCCAGACTTTACACAGGGGTTGGATGATGCTGGGTTCCGTCGCTGGACGGAGGAGGCTAGCCGGTCTATTGGCCATTTTTTTGATCTTGAGGGCATCAGATCCTTTTTGGATATGCGCAGGGACCTGGGCTTACCCGAAACCGAGCGATACCTGTACCTGCAGATTCGGCTTTGGGTTCTCCAGGAAGAAGTGCGAGCGGGCGCGGAGAGGCACCTCACCTCCTTTGAGAAATGGCTCCTCACCTGGCACACGGACGCACACCTTACCTCGGACTTATATAAATTTGCGCGTCCTCCCCAGGGTGAGAAGAAAGCCCCAGGACAACTAAGATGGGAGAGGGAGTTAGGTAGAGAGTTGACACAGAAGGAATGGTCCGCAATATATTATAGAGCCCGCCATACTGCCCGCAACATAGCTTTCACTGAGACCGCCACTAAAGTGGCTTACTACTGGTATTTGACCCCTGAACGCTTGCACCGCGGCAACCCCACTCTGGAGAGCGTGCGGCTCTGTAGGTACTGTCATCCACATTCTTTGGGACTGTCCCCTGCTAGGAGACTATTGGCAGTAGACTTTAGACACCGTTGATTCCCACTTCGACACTTAAATCCCACGCTTCCCAGCGTACGTCCTCCTGGGCCTTCCTAACGCACTCACCTTCCCCCTTAAATCCAGACGGGGCAAACAGATGGCGTTAGCGTTGGGGGCGGCAGTCCAGAATATCCTCGCACACCACCGACACAACTTGGCTGGATTCATAGACTGTGGGGGATATTGGGGATGGAGAAAATGCCGCTTACTTTAGCTCGCCCGACAGCGTCTTTTCATGATCTCTGGGAACCATTCCTCACACTTCTCTCCTCCGAGTTCATAGCGCTCACATGCCCCAAATACCTCCCACTCCTACGACTTACAGACCCACCACGCTCACTCCCCACCGCCAACACCTAACAGCCCATGCCACTACTCTACTCCAGGCACATGCCTGACACCCATGATTCCGAGATTTCCACAGCCGAGAAGAGGGAAGGGAGGGAGGGGGGTTGGGGGTTCTTGTTGTGTTTCCCTGTTGTTGTCTCGCCATGCCACATATACAGTTCCATTGCCGGATTGCAATCCGATGAATATGAGGCACCCACTGGCCTGTTGCACTTGTTTTTGAAATGCAATAAAAGAAACTTTAAACAAACAAAAAATGGTTATACACTACGTTTTCGTGCTCCTCCAAAGTGCATCCCCCCAATGAAGTCAAGAGTTCACCAACTACCGCTGTTACGTTGGGAGGTATCCACTCTCCTACAAAAATTAGCCATAGAAACAGTTCTCTCATCACAGCGAGGAAAAGGGGTAAACTCTAGGTACTTCCTGGTGCAAAAGAAGGGTCAAAAAGAGAGTTTCAGGCCTATTCTGGACCTACATTTCCTACACAAAAGCATCCAAAAAGAAAAGTTTTGCATGCTGGCGCTCCATCAAATATATCCACAACTTCAAAAAGGGGATTGGATGTGCTTAATAGATCTCCAGGACGCTTACTTCTATGTCCCGATTGTACTACGGCACAGAAAGTTTCTGCGCTTCATAGTAGGCGCAAAACATTATCAATACAGAGTCCTACGGTTCGGCCTGAAATCTGCACCTCGAGCATTCACAAAATACATGGCAGTAGTAGCTGTGGCTTCACGTTGACAAGGTCTGTTCGTCTACCCATATCTCGATGACTGGCTTCTGAAGGGCTCATCTCCTCAAATGGTGAAAAACCACTATCGAATATGCCTGAACTTACTGCAATTCCTGGGCCTTCATGTGATCATGGAGGAACCAATTCATCAGCCCACTCAAAGAATTCACTGCCTGGGGGCTACTCTGGACTCCAGCATATGAAAAGTGTTTCCTTCGGAGGAGAGACTGTTTTCAATCCAGCAGAAGTGCAATCTCCTTCTTCAAGTTCATCAGCCCTCAGTTCGACAAATTGCATCACTTCTGGGGTCGATGGCATCTTGCATTTTTCTGGTTCCCAACTCCAGACTGAGAATGAGGCCTCTACGACAGGATTGGGAGACAAATGGGCTCAAACATCGGCATGATGGGAAGACAGGATTCTTCTCTCCCAGTCTGTGTAAGCATCCATTCTCTGGTGGACTCATTGAAGAAATCTCTTAGTGAGGATACCTTTCCACCAACCTCCTCCAACTCAATCCCTGATCACAGATGCCTCTCTTCAGGGTTGGGGAGCACACATAGGTCTTCTACAGACTCAGGGCACGTGGTCGAACAAAGAACAATCGTATCATATAAACATGTTGGAACTGCGAGCAGTACAACTAGCCCTCAAGGCTTTCTACCCATTGATACAATCAAAGTCAATTTTAGTACAAACGGACCACAATGTTCTATCCAAACAAGCAAGTGGGGGCTCACTCTCGCCCTCTGTTCCCGGAGGCTCAGGCGATCTCCTGGGGAAACAACTCTCTATCACAGCTGTCCAACTGCCAGGAGACCAGAATTCACTGGGGCATTCCCTGAGCCGCCACTGCTTTCCGCTTCTTCCTCTCATCCCAAAGGTAATAACCAAACTCACACGCTCCAGGATGAGAATGATTCTCATAGCACCAGACTGGCCACGGCAGTGGTGGTACCCGGACCTGCTACAACTCTCCGAGTGTCCAAACAGGAGGCTTCCGTGCAGCCCGGACCTTCTGTCCAAAATGAACGGGAGGATTCATCATTCCAACCTTCCCTCGCTAAACTTGGCAGCATGGCTCCTGAGGTCCTCCAGTACGGCCACTTAGAACTCCCTCAGGACTGTATGAACATTTTGAGGGAATCCAAAAGACCTTCCACCAGACATTCATATTCTTTTAAATGGAAAAGATTTTATTTGTGGTGTATAAGTAATGGTTTTCAGCCTACTAAGGGTCAAGAGGAGGTAGTTTTACCTTATCTCGTACATTTGACAAAATCTGGTCTAAAGTTTAACTCCATTAAGGTGCACTTGGCTGCCATTAGAGCCTACAGAAAGGCTCCAAATCGACCTTCTTTCTTACAGCTCCAGGTGGTTAAGGATTTCCTTCAGGGTTCAAAGAAAGTTTCCCCCCCGGTCAGGCTTCCCCCCCCCCCCCCCCCCCAAACCCCCCCTTGTTGATCCTGGTTCTTTCTAAACTGATGGGGCTCCGTTTGAACCTGTTCATAAGGAGACCCTTCAGCATCTCACATGAAAAGCTGCCTTTTTGGTGGCAATTACTTCAGCTTGTAGAGTAAGCGAAATTCAGGCGCTCTGTTCCAAAGAACCGAAGGTGGTGTCGGATTTCCATGTCAACCAAACGATCTCATTGCCTTCTTTTTTTCCCAATCCATCTATGCCAGCAGAAAAATCTCTTAATTCTCTTGATCTAAAGAGAGTTCTGAAATTCTACTTAGATAAATCCAAGACCATTAGAAAGTCTGATCAGTTATTTCTAAACAATGGTGCCATCAGAACAGGTTTCCAAGCCTCCAAGTGTTCCATCTCCAGATGGATAGTGTCTTGCATCAAGCTGGCATATCAATTGGCAAATAAATCCCTTCTGGGTTCTCCCAAAGCACATTCCACTAGGGGAAAGGCAGCCACAGTGGCTTTTCTACACAATGTACAGAAGGCTGAGATCTGCAAAGCAGCCACTTGGAAATCAGTACATACTTTCACGAGACACTATTGTCTCGATTCTGAATCCAGAGCAAATACTTAAGTGTGCTAAGCCTCCTTGTGGAATTTGTTTCAATGCTAAATTCACTCCAATTGGTTTCTTAATTTTGCTGTTTTTATACTTCTCATTTGCCCGTAGGAAGAGAGGATGGGCTTGCTACTTGATTTAAGTGCTTATGACTATTGATGAGGATCCCCTGGAATAGAAGGATAAGTTACTTACCTGTAATCCTAGTTCTCTTCCAGGGGTATCCTCATCAAAGTGATAAGCACTTGAATATACTGGGGTGGCGTGGTGAGCAACATAACGATGGATTAAACCCAGATCTGTGACTGGGGGTGAATGTTTTGCCAATGTGCAACATTCCGTCCATCATCTTGTGTGTTTTGCTGTTTGCCCTATGTGGGAAGGGTATGCCCAAACGTGGGTCCCGTGCTCACTACGCCACTGGAGTCAAGCTATCCTGGCTGAAGAGGGGTGAAACCCCGAAACCGGTCCTAGGATGCTTGAATCCGGTCCTGGGAAGACATGGCTTGGCAGTTCAGGCTGGATTGTTCCCATGAGGCACAGGGTCAAGACTGATTTAAATATGGCCATGTCTGAACTGGGGTGACGTGGTGAGCAAAATAACGATGGATTAAACCCAGAGCTGTGACTGGGGGTGAATGTTTTGCCAATGTGCAACATTCCGTCCATCATCTTGTGTGTTTTGCTGTTCGCCCTATGTGGGAAGGGTATGCCCAGACGGGGGTCCCGTGCTCACTACGCCACTGAGTCAAGCTATCCTGGCTGAAGAGGGGTGAAACCCCGAAACCGGTCCTAGGATGCTTGATTCCGGTCCAGGGAAGACATGGCTTGGCAGTTCAGGCTGGACTGTTCCCATGAGGCACAGGGTCAAGACTGATTTGCATATGGCCATGTCTGAACTGGGGTGGCGTGGTGAGCAAAATAACGATGGATTAAACCCAGATCTGTGACTGAGGGTGAATGTTTTGCCAATGTGCAACATTCTGTCCATCATCTTGTGTGTTTTGCTGTTTGCCCTATGTGGGAAGGGTATGCCCAAACGTGGGTCCCGTGCTCACTACGCCACTGGAGTCAAGCTATCCTGGCTGAAGAGGGGTGAAACCCCGAAACCGGTCCTAGGATGCTTGACTCCGGTCCAGGGAAGACATGGCTTGGCAGTTCAGGCTGGATTGTTCCCATGAGGCACAGGGTCAAGACTGATTTGCATATGGCCATGTCTGAACTGGGGTGACGTGGTGAGCAAAATAACGATGGATTAAACCCAGATCTGTGACTGGGGGTGAATGTTTTGCCAATGTGCAACATTCCGTCCATCATCTTGTGTGTTTTGCTGTTCGCCCTATGTGGGAAGGGTATGCCCAGACGGGGGTCCCGTGCTCACTACGCCTCTAGAGTCAAGCTATCCTGGGTGAAGAGGGGTGAAACCTCGAAACTGGTCCTAGGATGCTTGATTCCGGTCCAGGAAAGACATGGCTTGGCAGTTCAGACTGGACTGTTCCCATGAGGCACAGGGTCAAGACTGATTTGCATATGGCCATGTCTGAACTGGGGTGGCGTGGTGAGCAAACTAACGATGGATTAAACCCAGATCTGTGACTGGGGGTGAATGTTTTGCCAATGTGCAACATTCCGTCCATCATCTTATGTGTTTTGGTATCCCCATCAAAGTCATAAGCAACCCACCCACCTCCCCGGGCAAACGAGCCAAGATTGTCATCTCTTTGTACCCTGACCTCCGGGTCTCCGCAAAGAACAACTGACCTAACTGTCACCCCTGAGGCATGATGGTAAGCTAGGGGTCATGGCTGCCTTAAAGGCACAGTGCCACTTTTTTGATTCTCTACATTTGCTTTCAGTTTCTATGCTATTAAAGTTACAATGCAGCCTATGGGCTCACTATGCCTGCAGTTTTTCTCTTTTCAGGACTACTTTTCTGCTGTTCATTAAAAGCAGTTCAAGTGCCTTTTTTTGTCTTCCTGGTGTATTTGTATGAGTGCAAAGACAAGTTTTCACAGCATTGCTTAGTCTGTTGGTGTATGTAAGGCTGCATTGTTTGTATTTAGAAAAAATTGAAATATGTATATATATAGAGCTGTATTATATGTTTCATATATAATTTTTATATATTTTCCGAGGTCCCCGCGCATGGGCGTGAATATTCAAGTGCTTATCACTTTGATGAGGATACCCCTAGAAGAGAACTAGGATTACAAGTAAGTAACTTATCCTTCTAGGCACAAGGTTTGAGGTCTTTATACCTCTTCTTGCAATCTTCCTCTGGCCGGGTGTGAGAGGAGACCCCATTGACATTCTGGGTTATCTGCTGCCTGATCAGCCTTCCTACCTCAGTCATAAAAGTTTAGAGCAAAGGGTTCATGAGCCGGAACTTCTCTATCGCAACCTGTAGTTCTTTCACAATGAATCTGAAATTTCTCATGCGGTGAAATGCCATGGTAGGCAGATGGCTAGGTTCTAGGAATGGATGGCTGTTTCCAGCAAAGGACTCAAATGGATTGAAAATCCTTAAAATGGCTGCCAGGAGACGTACTGTTTGAAGCTGACTTTCACGAATGATGGATGCATCCAGTACGGTGCTGTGGTGACTCAGGGATGTAATCAGATGGCTTTTCTACACAGTGGCAGTGGAGCTGGCTAGCAAAAATGTCATGTCTTCTGAAGTTATTTCCTGGTTACATGGTATCTCCTTGCATATGAAATAATTCCGTCTGGTAATAAAGACTCGTAATTCAAGGTATGAAATGTATCAGCTGTGGTAATATTTCTCAGTGTTTCTGATCCTGTGGGACCTGAGGAAAGTCATAATTCTGGGGCTCGTTCTAAAATTTAGCAGGCCAAGTTGGAAATATCGGGTGTGGTATCAAGACTCCCGATGTGTGTCGCTCTCATAATCAAGGGCCTAGGGTGGGAAATGTGGTGCTTACAAATAGACTGCATGAGGAAGTTAAGCACGTGGGACAGTCACTTTGTGTTTGGATCTCATATGTTTGCAGCACTTAGTACCACTGGATAACGACATACAGTGCAGTGAAATTGACATGCATTGAGTGCACATGGATACAAACGTTAAACATTTGGAGCTCCTGGATATGCAATATGAGGCACTAAGACCTAATAAACATGCAGAGTGAAGAGATGGAATACATTTGCATACTATGTGAGAGATGAAAGAGGAGGAGTGAGGGATAATGAGTGAGCAGTGAAGAATGGAGGATAAGGAGTGAGAGATGAGAGGAAAGATGAGGAGTGAGGGATGATAGGTGAGTATTGAGCAGTGAGAGATACGTTATGAGGATGGTTGGGTGAAGGAGGAGGAGTGAGGGATAGGGAGTGATAGGTAAGGGTTAAGAATCAAAGAATGAGGGATGAGGAATCAGAGTCAATGAGGAAAGGATAAGGAGAGAGGAATGATGAGCAAAAGAGGAAAGATAGGAAATGAGAGTTGGCGAGTACGGAATGAGAACTGATAAGTGACTAAGCGTGATACCCTAAAACAAAGCTTTACTAAATGGCTATAAATCTTGTGCTTTTTAACCGATTTCTAGAAAACGTTGAGCTGGAAAATGCATCTGATTACCCAATTTGTATTAACATTTTCATTGAGGGATTGGAATCTCCCAATATTTCCCATATAAAGCAGGCGTCAGACCCTCAGTATGAGTGTCCTAGATGTGCCCTGTTACGCCAACGCCTAGGAGTTACCATTACCAGGGGTACTTCTAACTTCAACTACTAGTGTAGAGAGTGCTCATTGGGTCTTACTGCTGTTGTGTGGGTACACTTGTTGTAGGTTCGCTTGGCAATTAATGAACCGAAAACCGCGCAAAGTGATTTTCACTGTGAGGTAGGGGTGGCTTGGCATGGGAAAAGGTCCAGTGTTTTAAAACCCTCTAGCATGATATCCAATTCCATGGAAATGGGGCGTTTGCGTTACCTACGTGCTTCTTCGCGCCTAATTGGCGCGTTTTCCGCACTGCTCGAGCGTACCACCTCATCATGCCATGCGGATAGCGTGGGGCATCTTGTGGATTTCCATCACATGGTGATAGCACGTATAGCTAGTATAAGGGCAAGGTCCATGAAGCGAAGTTGAACTTTTTGGGTGCTTGTGCGCCTGTGAAGACCCAGTAGGCATTCAGTTATATTGTCACCAATCTGTAAGTGTGTAACCTCCCCCCGCGCATTACGAACCCCCGCCCAGTAATCACGAAGATGCGAGCAAGCCCACAGCATTTGAACGAAACCCACCTCCTCAGATCTACAACGGGGACAGCGGTGTTGGGTGTCCGGAAACATGCGGTGTAGTCGCTGCGTGGTTAAATAGGACCTGTGCAGCACCATACTTTGTATGAATTTAAATTTGGCGTTGCGGCACACTCATTTGGGGTGCTCCAGAATGCTTGCCCATGCCTTATCGGACAGTACACCATCAGTAGTTTCCACCCATTTCGTTCACAGGTCATTGAGTGGGACGGACGCCTGTGCCCGAATACCAATGTACAACCATTTGATAAGGTGACGTCCCTCCCTCAAATAATGTAGCGTGGAGACTAGTTCATTTGGCGGAGGATCTTGTCGCTGAGGAGCCCAAGTCTTTTTTACAAAGTGGGTTACAGTGCCATGTGTTAAGTAAAGGTGACCTGGTGCACCTGTGGCCTGCACAAGATTGTTGTGATCCAGGAGGGTGCCATCGCCGACCAAAGACCCAACCGTGTCCATGCCAACTTCCGACCAGGCTAGTAGTCTTGGACTCGTGAGCCTGCCACCAGGGGTTGGTAGCCCCAATAGTGGGATGTTTCCAGCGTAGTGAGGGAATTTTTCCTTTTGGGAACAATAGAGTGTGTAGTGACCCTCACTCTATGTCCCGGGCTGTATATACTATTTCATGCAGGTTCCTGCCCGCCATCCAATAAGATAACCATTGAAGCTGACAAGCATAATAGTAGGCCCTAATATCAGGTACCCCTAGTCCTCCCATATGTGGTTCCAACTGTAATTCTTTTAGGCTCACCCTGGGTTGCCCAGTCCCCCAGATAAGATCCAGCAATAAAGTGTTGAGGGTGCGAAATGTGGACTGAGGAACTAGTAGTTGTGTCATAATTCTTTATTAAGAAATTAAAAGGTATGTAATTTCCCAGAGGTATAATACAACATTATAGACCAATATTGGTCTAGCAAGATTACATGTATAACATAATATAAAATTTGCAAAAGAAGAAAAATTATATATAAGAAGAGAGAGGAAGTGAGAAATGGAATAAAGGACAGAAAGCTAATAATTGAAATAAGAGAATTGTGCATAATATGCAAAGAAATTTTAACTGATTATAATCATGAAAAACGTTCGACAAAATAAATTATGAAACGAATATATGTATTTAGAGCCACTAAATTAATACATGCATGAATATGTATTATGATGTATCTTAGGATGGTGCAAGATAATGAAGATTAATGAATAAATAGGTAGATATATAAATAGATAAGTAGATAGATAAATAGATAAAAAAGTAAATAGATGATTGGGAAAATTGGTGAGCAAAAGGGTAAATGAAAAAATGGAAGAATGAATAAATAGAGAAGTGAGAAGAAAAAAAAATCAAGTCATCTCGTTACTCAGGAGTAAGAAGGTAAGGATGGATAAAAGTAAAGAAGAGAGAAAACAAGGGGGAGAGGAAAATAGAGGGGGAAAAGAAAAGAGAAAGGAAAAGAGGAAGAAAAGACAGTAAGAGGAAAAGATTCAATAGTCTCGGAAAAAAGGGGTCCTCATTAGTTGAAATATTTCTTCTTGATCCTGTAGTTTATATATTACGCGTTTATGTGATTCCGTCTGAATCATTACGACCATCCAATCCTCCTTGGATGGAGGGTTAGGTGATTGCCATAATCTTAAGATACACATTTTGGCAGTAGAAAGTGCAGTATGTAGTACGATACTTCTAAGATCATGCAACAAAATATTAGTAGGTGTAAGGAAAAGTGTAAGAGGAATAGTTTCCTTTACCATTTCTCCTATTTGTGACCAGAAAGTTGAATAGAGGGACATTCACAGAATATGTGGAGAAGGTCACAATTGTTTCCAGAACATCTCCAACATTTAGATTTTGGTGACAATCCTCCTTGTAGCAACTTTGATGGTGTCCAGTGCCACCCATGCAAAGTTTTAAAAAGACAAAATTCCAGACGTGCTTCACGAGTTCCCTTGTCCAGAGTCTCCAATATTTCTGGCCAGGCCTCTTCGTCTATGGTAATATGTAGGTGTTCCTGCCATTTGTCGCGAAGAGCTTTAAGAAGTGGTTGTGAGTATAGGTGGTTAATTAGAGTACAATATAGTCCCGACATTACACCCTTATGTTGACCCCAAGTATGAAGATAATTCAATATCGGCAATGGTTCTATTGTCCAAGGAGAAGGACCAAGACATCTCCTCAGACAATGTTGAAGTTGTAAATACCTTGAAGCCTGATGTAAAGGAAGATCAAATTCTTCACGAAGAAGACCAAAGGATTTCAATTTACCGTTTATTACAATCTGATCTATCATCAGGATTCCTCTTGATCTATCAGTCCAGGAAAGCGCTCGTTCATTGATACTAATACTTTCATTCTTCCATATTGGGGCTTTAGAGAGCAAACAATGGGCAATCCCTAAAACGCAAAGCACATGTTGCCATGCTTGATATGTAGCATGGAGCACAGGGTGTGAAGGGGAAGTTCAAGGTTTACGAGTGCTGTATAAGAAATTAAGACCATCATCACATTCAAGTATTGAGTGATCTGTTATGATCCATTGTGGAGAGTCAGTCACACCTGGGAGTAAATAAGCCAATTGTGAGAGTTGTAAGGCTAAAGAGTAATGCTCCAACGATGGTAAACCTAAACCACCATGGGAGCGACGAGCCATCAGTTTAGCAGCAGATAAACAAGGATGCATAGTTCCCCAGATAAAAGACCGTATACAGGAAGTGTGCTTAAGGGTATTAAAATCTGAAGCATCCCTAAGACATAAGTAAAGCGAGGTAATGTGACCATTCTTACCGCCTGTATTCTTCCCCACATAGAGAAGCTCAAAAGTGACCATTTGGCAAACTCAGTTTCCATCTGCGCTATAAGAGGTGAAAGGTTGTCTGAAACTATCCCCTTTTAATTGAGACGATTTCCAGCAAAATAGATAACTATTTATTGAAGCTTTTGTGTTACAAGCAGAGATTGGGGGATCTTCACTTTTGTCCCAATCCACCTTATAGCCAGAAAGGCTGAAAACTCATTAATAAACACGAGTAAGTTTGATAAAGAATGGGAGCGATCCTTAAGAGTGAGAAGGATATAATCAGCATATAAGTATAATTTTGATACTCCTCCCGCTACAGGTATACCCCAAATCTGCGACGAATGGCGAATGAGAGAAGCAAGGGCTTCCATCTAATAAGAATAAGAGGGCAGATAATGAGCAGCCTTGGCGGGTGCCTCTTTGGATTGGAATGGGATCAGAGAGAAAACGTCCCCACTTGTCCTGGGCTGTGGGATTGTCATATAGTAAGTGAACCATAGAACTAAACTGATCTCCTACACCAAAGCGTTTCATATGGGCAAACAGATAACACCAGTCAATGCGATCAAACACTTTCTCTGCGTCGAGAGAGAGCTACAGTATCTTCCGTTAGTTCCCTTGCGGACCATAAAGTATGAGCTAATGTTCAGAAATGATTTCTGGATGAACAACCTGGGACAAAGCCAACCTGTGAATGGTGTATTAAGGAAGGAATAACTTTGCAGAGTCTCGCCGCAAGAATGCTTGCCAAAAGTTTAACATCGCCATTTATTAACGAAATAGAGTGATAACTACCACAAGCAAGCAGGTCTCTGTCCAGCTTGGGAATGACCGTGATTAATTCCTTATTAGAAATAGGACTAAGAGAAGAAGTCTGGACAGCTTCATGGAAAGCAGAATGAAGAGTGTCAATTGTTTCTTCCCCAGACCGTTTATAATAGTCCGCAGGGAACTGTCCTCACCTAGGGATTTATGATAAGGTAGTTTGGAGATGACTGCAGCTATCTCTTCCTTAGTGAGAACACTACTAAGTAATTGTCTGCCCTCATCTGTAAGACATGGAAGGTTAGTTTTAGTAAGGTATGTAGTTATTTGATCTTCAGTTGCTGGGTTTTCAGGAGTATAGAGTTTCTTATAAAAGGATACAAAAGTGTTTACTATTTCTTGCGATTTAGTGAGAATTTCACCCGATTCTGTACATATTTCTGGTATAGCCATAGAAGCTTTGCGTTGTTTAAGTAGTGCTGCGAGTAATCGTCCTTCTTTCTCGCCTTGTTCATATTGTCTACCTATTAGACGCTGAAGAGCATATTCTGGTTTGGAAGTATATATATTATTAAGTTTCATGTTAGCTTATTCTAGGCTTTTGCGATAAGTTAAGGTAGGGCACGAACTATATAGACGAGTAAGAGAAATAATTTGAGCCTCAAGTTCAACACGGCGTAGAGATGCTGATTTATTGCCCTCAGCTGTATCTCTCATTAATTGTCCTCGAATAGTTGCTTTTGCAGCTGCCCAGACTGTTCTAGAAGAAGAAACTGATGATTTATTATTAGTTAAGTATTCAGAAAGATGAGAACGTAATTGGGTTTTGCCTTGAGGCGAACGGTACCTTTGAATGTTCATGCGCCATGGTTTTCATCCTGGGGAGGTTAAGCCTACTACTGGGCGAGAAGAACTGGAGAATTATCAGAAACATCGGCTTCTAAAATATGGGATTCATTAGTAAGTGCTACTACTGAATGAGAAATAAAGTAATCTAGCCGGTATTGTGTGCCGTGAGCAGAGGAAAGAAAGGTATATTCTTGGTCTGCGGGATGACAGAGGCACCAGTGGTCTACTAGTCCATGATCCGTTATTATATCACCCAATAAAGCTCTGTCAGCAGCGTTACATCTGTCTAAGGGGCATTTTCTATCTCAAATCGCATCACTGGCCAAATTCCAGTCGCCATCAATGATATAACTGGATGTACCAATCTCTACAAGTAGATGATTTAGGTTAAGAAAGTAGGAGCGTTTAGCGCCTGTTGGGGCATATACTGAGCCAACACAGAAAACATTTTCCCTAATTTTTAGCTTAGCGAAAACGTATCTGCCCTCAGGGTCAATCCAGGTTTTAACGATTGAGAAAGGTAGGGATTTGTGTAAAAGTATAGCTACGCCACACTTCCCTGGCTGATTCGTCTCAGAAGGGGTTGTGTAGTCAATGAATAACTTTTCGACCAATTCTCGCTGTAACTTAGATGATTCCAGAGCATTGAGGTGAGTCTCCTGTAAGAGAGATATATCAGTTCCTTTCTTTTTTTTAGATAAGGGAGTATGTGTAAAGGATGGGAGGAAGAAGAGGGTGTGTTCAGTGCCATATGTGCGTTGGAAATATAAAGAGGTTGGTTTGAGAGAAAAAAGTAATGTAAGGAATAAGAGATGTTAAATTATAAAGGTGGGAAAGTGAAGGAGGAAATAAATTGCAGAAATAGAGGTTACATAAGTGTTGGGGAAATAAGAGAGAGGAAAACAGGAGATAGTATAAAATAAAAGAAGAGACCAAGTATGGGGAGGAGTAAAAGAAAGGAGAAAATATGAAGAAGGTAAATAAATTCCGAGTAAGGAGAGAAGTAAAGGGTAAGTAATTTCCTAGAAAATATAAGGAAAATAAAGGGTTGTGAAAATCACTTAAATATTATATATAGAAGTAAGCAATAGCAAGAAGAAGAAAAAAACAAGAGAGAATATAAAGGAAGAGTAGTAGATGTGCTGCACAGGATAATACAGCACTAATGAGATGGATCTGTTTACTGCGAGTCTAGACTTACGGGCTATTCGCGCCGTGGGAGCCCCATCCGGCAACAACGTCAGTGGTGAGGGGTGTATTCGTAAAATAATATTAATAGTATTCCAGTAATAATATAGAGTTCAGAATTCAGATTGAAGAAAGAGACATGGGATGAATATCATGAGTGTAAGAAAGATGTCAAGAAAAAAGAAAGGAAGAGAAGTAAAATGAGTGAGTAGGAAAGAGAGGTCAACTCAGAATGAAGTTGCCAAATGTATGGTACAGAGGGAAACTATGCATATTATAATAACATTAGTTAAATATTAACATATAGAATTATTATCACATTTAGGTATAATCATATCAAGGTAATGTCACCATTTAATTAAACAGTATAATAAGTAAATATTGAGACAATTAAATATGGAATATCATTATATATAAACAATGTAATAAGTACCAGTTAAACAAAGGAAAGGGGAATGAAAGATACCTATATAGGGTTGATAGAGGAGGGGCGTGATAATGCTTATAGTTAATATTAAATTATTATTTTTTAATTTATTTTTACAGATTTTATTGGGTCTTGAACAGTGATACAATAAAGGACTTCTGATTACAATTACAATGAGGCAAAATCCCTTGGCGTAGGTGTTCATTACTTCCTGTTGTGGACTGGGAAATCGCTTCAGTGGCCCAATTCCCACCCCCCGGCAACCCCCTGCATAGTGGTAAAACAGTATAGTTCTTTATTAATACACAGAGTTCGCTTCCATTGGTCCTTGTATTCTCTGTTCAACATCAACCCACCAACAACTAGCCCCCCACCCTCCCCTCCTCCCAGGCGTGTCACATATAATCAACCTCGTATTTTTTTACACCAGGGTTGTCCTATGCTTTCCTCTGCCGTCTGCCATTGTGGGTCTGTATTGCTGGGCTATCAGTTGGGGAGCAATTGAGCTAGTCTGCTCGAGCTAATATTCGGCAACCAACTGGATTTAGGGTGGGCTTCATTGTCGGGCCTCCTCCACTAGATTGTCGTCCCTCTCCCCATCCGGGTGCTTTAGGAGCTCCACTAATGCTACCCATGCCGTGGCTGTTTCCAATGTTTTCTCACTCCCCGTCCTTTTTTTGCTATTTGCAATCTGACTGCCCTCTCGCATTCTGCCCATTTAATCAATTATTTTTGCCATCTGGCTATGTTAGGGCCTCCTCTCTCTTTCCAGTGCCTGGTGATATCCCTTTTATCTAAAACCAGCCCCAGATCCAACAACTTACTTGTCACCTTGTTCCTGGCTGTGTGGGGGAACCAGCGCAGCTGGCAATACCCCGGTGTTACTACAATCTCTATCGGTCATGCTCGCCAAGACTGTGGTTACCCCTTCCCAGAAGCTTCCCAGGTTTGGGCAGTCCCAGAACATATGCGGGAATTCTGCCCCTTCCATATTGCAGTGCCAGCAAGTGGCTGTTTGCGTGGCAAAGTATTTATTAATCTTCCCCGGGGTGAGGTACGCTCTGTGCAAAACATAGAAATGCACCAATTGGAACCTAGCATTCCTAGTGCTCTTCCATGCTCTCTCCACTAGCTCCCCCATGCTTTTTCGGCATCCGCCTCCCATTTTTGACGCAAATCAGTCAGGGGTAATAGTGTTTCATGTATTTTGCATCTATAGAGGCATGTGACCACCTTTAACGGTGCCTGCCGATGTTACCATGTATTGGCACCCCGCTGACGTCTGGGGGTTCTGTGAGTCCCTCCCACCAGTGCTTCCAAATGGCCCCCGTGAGGGCTGAATGTAGTCGAAAATCCCCCCTGGTAGAGTGCATCTCTCATGGAGGTCATTAAATGAGATCATAGCGCTCTCTTCGTATAAATCTCCTAACGTGGATATTCCCATCTCCTCCCAGAACTCCAGTCTCCCCCGTGGGGTAGAGCCTCACACTAGTCAATGGGATTTCCAAGGCGTAGGGGCGCCTTAATCTGTGCTCATTGCAAGGTACTATTCCAGCATTTGCGCACTGTTTTGAATTCAGAGGGCACGGCGTGACCCAGTATAAAGAGCATCAGCAGCACCTGAGCTGGTAGGCTCAGGGTATCATCTCCCTGGTAGTCCATCCCCCTGAGTCGCCCCGCCACCCACTTTGTGAACCACTGCAGCTGCGCCGCAAGATAATAGGTCTTGAAGTCAGGTACAGCTAAGCCTCCCACCGCTCTTGGTCTCATAAAGGTGTTGAGCGCTATCCTCCGTCTGCCATTTCCCCATAAGAACCCCAAGATCATGGTTTTGTGCTGGGTAAATAGTCGTGCCGGTATCCAAACTGGTAACGCTCCACAGTAGTACAAAGGTCTTGGCAATGTCACCATTTTTAGGAGGGCGACGAGGCCAGCCACCGGAAGTGGAAGGGTCTCCCAGAAGTCGAAGATACTTTTGGTACCCCTTAGCGCTCTCCCTATGTTGCCTTCCAACAGATCCCCTTGTGCATGGTATATTTGTATGCCCAGGTATGTATAAATAATAATAAATCCATGACAGCTTTGTAACAATTGGTGTCAAAAAGGTAATCATGCATGTATGTAGTTGATAATCCTAATATCTATAATGAAAAATATAAACAACACCTATAGAAAAGAAAGAATATAAGCAAACAGGCTATGGAGAAAATGTAAGAATCTATAAGGGTATATAGATATTAACCTATAATATGAAAATTCCAATTGTTAAAACGTTTCATAGGATAGCAATAATGGTAATTATTATTAAATATTTTGTAAATAGCTATTATAACAATTGGACATTACTATATTTAAATACCAATATAGCATAAATAGATATATATTATCGCAATTAAATATCAAGACAATTGAATATTAAACAGTTAAATAGTTAATTAACAACATACTTATTAGTTAAGCTAAAGAGAAGGTGGAAAAAGTGTGAGGAGGAAGTGAGAGAGAAAGAGCATAGTAGTATTTATAATTCATAAAAATGATATCAAATGCATAACAATTATTCTGAAGTTCATATCTATAGTCAGTTATCTTTATGCTTTATTTGAAGTAAAAAGGCAGTTAAAAAAACTCTGAGGGTGAAGAAATATTAGCATATGTATATATCAGGAAATGCTGGAAGAGAAGTGTAGTATGAAAAAAGAGATTCTAAAAGAGATAGTTTCTAAGAGAGAAAGTAAAAGTTCAGATACTCATCTAGCCGTCGTCTTTGGAAGGCAAATGTGGCAGAAAATGTCCATCAATCCGACGATATAAAGAGATGATATATTTAACAAAAGATGAAAGCGTGTTCTTCTTAAATGGAGAAGGGAAAGGGCGCAAAAATAGGATTTAATTAGACAATGTCTCTTTTTGTTTTCCTTTCCCTTTTTTCGTATTCAGGAAACATTCTCCTCTGATGAAGAGGGTTTGAGTGGAGAGCGTGATTTGTCCCTGTCTCTTTCCTGTGTGAGAGTAGCTACTGTATGTAAAGCCTGTGCACGATCTCCCAAAGGACGGGTAGTTCGATCTAAGTCTCGACCTCGACTCTGAGACCGGCCTGGATTACAGCGAGGTCCACTTGTAGAAGCTGTTGTGTTGAAAAATGAGGGTTGAGATCCAGATGTTTGTGAGGACGTCATACATTCCATGTTCTGAGGAGAGAGATTGTCCAGGACGTTACCAAAGTCTTCTGGATTAAAGAACTCCTTGGAGATCCCATCTGGTAATTCGTAAACGTGCAGGTTCAAAGAGGCCATATTTGATATCGAGTTGATGTAGAAGTGGTCTTGAAGAAAGTAAATCTTTGTGTCGATCATTAGTTTCTTTGGAAAAATCCGATCTCATACCCTTTGTGTCGTAGAAAACAGACAATGAGCGTACGCGGTCATAGATTTTTCCCTGTTTTAAGTGGATCAATGCGATGAGCTATTTGCATTTCTAGTGGTGGATCAAAGGTAAGGCCTGTGATCTTTGGAAGAATTTCTCTGAGAAAAGATTTAGCATCTGGACCTTCTATCTTTTCTGGAAAGCCAAAATGACGAACATTATCTCGGCGATTTCTGTCTTCCAAGTCTACCACCTTACTCCTTAGGAAGATAAGTTCTTGATCTCGGTCCGGAATGGAGTCAAGGTGACTTTCTACTGCGCTCATCCAAGCAGTAAGATAATCCACCTTTATTTGGATTCCAGAAATATCTGTGCTTATGGATTTGGTTTCGGCTGTGAGTGCAGATATAGAGGTTTCCAAGCCATCTAGACGATGGCCTTATAGCAGATATTTCATGTAGGATTCGCTCCATGGTGGAATAAGTTGAGGATGTCATCATAGGGTTAGGTGCTTTATGAGCCAAAGAAGGTATACCACTTATATCCGTGTTGGAATGGCCTTGATTTAGAGCTTCTGAGAAGAGTAGCTGTTTAGTAGATTTTCCAGGTGTCTTACCGGACGGCATCCCCAGACTATCCGTGTCAGTTTTCTGGTATTTGCAGCAGTATGAGAAGGAGCCTTGGGACCGATAATCCCACCAAAGCAGCTGAGAGTAACAAAGAGAGTGACCCAACCAGTGAGAAATGTCACAGGATATAAAGAATCAAAGGCAACTATCTGGACTGCAGTAATAATTTTACCAGTAATAGGAATTGAGTAGATCAATAATTCAAGAGGAGCGAATAACAATGGAAGGCCAGCAACCAGTAGTCAGTATGTAGTCTAGGTGACTTGAAATATACTGTGATAATGATGATAGAAAATTCAGTATCGCTGCCTTGTATTTTAGATGTAATATGTTTCTGGATTAGAATTTCAGAGAAGAGGAATTATGACTATCCTAGGACAGCATTCACATCAAAAGAGCCAGTCAGGGTTATTTTCAGGTAGGCGGGCTCAAGTTTCACAGTTGAGACATGTCTCACTAAACCATATTCATAGTGCAGCAGTTCGTTATTACTCAGAAACTCTGTAGTCATACAGTAAAGGGTGGAATATATAGCATTAAGGAGTATCTCATAATTCAGGAAATGGGTTCATAGAAAAGACAGCTGAAAAACCACAAAGTGAGTGACAATGTCAATGTGGAAACGGATAAAGCTGCTTGAAGAGGCAGGTGTTGCTCCGTAGCTTTGGAATTAGAGAAAACTCAAAAGGCGTGCGGGTGTGGTGTACATCCCCTGAAGAAAAAATATGGGCGGCAGCTCCAGGAACCACTAAGCTGAAGCAAAATATTCCCCTTGTCTGACTGAGCTATATAGAAGAGAAGATAAGCATCTCAAAACAAATGTCCTTAAGAAATTGTTTGTCTCCATTTGGCCATAAGCATAAATTAGCAGTAAAGAGCATGAAATCGCCTCAGGAGCTTCCGCCTCACAATAACAGCGAGCCAAACTAAAACCCAAGTTGCTGTTTAGTGTGTTACTCAGATACTTCGCAGACGCTTTCAATGATACTATGCAATATTCACCTCAAATCCATATGAGATTAGATCTCATTGCCTAAAGAAAAAGCACAGGCGGCAGTGTCTCAGGTTATCAAACCGAAGCAGCGCTTTCCCCTCACCTGACTGAACCATTCAGAAGATAAAAGAGGTATCCCAAAGACGAGTGCTATCCTGGGAAAGCTCGTCCTCCCCTGGCCATCAAAATGAAGCAGCAGCAAGAAACACAGTCTGCTCAGGTGCTCCTGTCAGAAGGCAACCTCGTTCAAAGGTAGCGCAAACCGAGACAGGTCCGTCTCATCGACGCAGCAGCATTACGACAGGTTCCGGAAGCTCCTCTGCTTTCCATGTCTAGGGACCATTATGTAGTTCCAAGTTCATCACAACAGTATCTGCAGCTGTTCAGTTGACTTTTGCCAGAAGATTTGCCATCATTTTCCCTCCAGGGAGTACTTTGCATCATTGAGCTCCGGAATTAAGCAGCCAACTTGCTCCGTGGCCAGACCACGCCACCTCAAATGTGCATTCTAAAGGAAACATGAACTTTACTCCAGTATTGGATCTGTCATGGATTCACAAGCTTGAATCATTCTCCATCGTTGAGACGGGAGTACCCTTCGGAAGCAGTGCAATGATATACAGAGACTAGAAAGACCCTAGTCCCCTCATTTAAGTAACCTATCCTAGTCATTTTTAAAAAAGAGACTAAAGTTAATTTCCAATCGATCAGGTTGCCACACCCTCTACAACACTCCTGTGACAAGTTCCAGTCCCTCCGATTTTCTGCCACACGTCATGTGAGGGAGTCTCCAACTGAGCTCTGCTCAGTTCTGCCTGCTTGTTCCAGTGCTAACTGAGAGTTTTTCTCTTTATTTTTGTGTGTGTGACATATAACCTTTCACTTTACCACCTGCTTCAGATCTGACTTAAAAATGTCAGAACTAGCCAAGAAAGGTCTTTTTTGACCCTATGGGACTTTTGGCTAGAAAAATCTCTTTAGATGATCCACAGAAAGATGTACTGCTTTTACCCATCACTCAAAACCAAGGATTGTAAGGTATGTCATACCTTTTCATCTAAAACCCTAAAAGACAGAGAAGGGAGGTTTCTCTTGTGACTCCAGAAGCTTAAACCGGAAAAAAACCTTGTTTCTGATGATGGTAATGAATATTCTTCATCCGCCTCAAGAAAACTTAAAACAACAGAGAGAAAGAGACAGTTCAGAATCTCATTCTCTGCGTGAGCCTCCTAAAATAAATCTTTAAAAAAGACCCACCATGGGTCTCATAAGGGGAGAAGTCCATCTATGTCAGTCCAGGAGGAACAACTCAAGGGTCATAAGGAGCAAACTTTCTCTTCAAAAAGGTCTGAAAAATCCATGTCTGTGCCTTCTACGTCTATGACTCAAATTCTCCACAAGTTTAAAAAACTGCCGTCTGAGAGATTACTGAATCTATAGTGACTATCATATCACTTTCGTATGGAAGACATCAGTAGTGACTTTTTAAATGATCACAACATCTTCTCAACCTATAAGTCGAGATAGAAGCACTGGACGCGCATGTATTATTGCATCAGGATTGTATAATTATAAACATTACTTCTGCCATATCGTGGAAATCATAATTGCCCTGAAGAAGTTCTCCTGTGAGAACGAAATGCGTTAGCTGTGTTTTCTAAAATAAGAAGATTACAAATAAATAATAAAGAAGAATATTCAATTACTCGACGGATCCAATGTGGACTATTTGATTGTACTAAGTTGAAGTGGTGCAACCATGATATAAGTTTATCAGCCTATACTAGATAACTCCAGAAGGGAAAATTGGGCGGCAAAGGCCATCGTCAATGACGAACTACAAGCATTGGCTACACCCTGCCTCCTACAACATATCTCGGAGAGAGGATATCCAAGCAGTTCCACCAGTGGAAGGAAATAACAATGGAACAATGGATATTAGATCTCATTCAAGTTTGGGCACACATTGGAATTCATTCAAAAACTACCCCCGACCCTGCCTTAGAAGTCCACGCAAAAACATCTACAACTCCTCAAGCTGAAAGTCAAGACCATACTCAGAAAAGAGGCCATAGAATGAGTACCTGGAAGTCAGAAAGGGAAAGGTTTCTATTCCCATTTCTTCTTTGTCTGGAAGAAGTCAGGGGAGTGGCGACCAATCCTGGATCTGAGAAACCTAAACACCTACCTCAGAAAACAAGTGTTCCAGATGGTGACTCTTCAGGATATCCTGCAACTTCTAAAGCATATATGACAACAGTAGATCTCCAAGATGCATATGTTTATGCCCCATTCACCCACAGCACCAAACATATCTCAGATTCACAGTTGTGGTAGCCATTATTAGTTCAATCCCTCCTATTTGACCTCAAATCTGCCCCTCACATTTTCATAAAGTGCTGGGCACCATTAGCAGCTTTCCTGAGACAAAAGAAACGTCAAGTGTTTCTTTA
The DNA here is from genome assembly GCF_964204655.1 of Triturus cristatus. Lineage (NCBI taxonomy): Eukaryota > Metazoa > Chordata > Amphibia > Caudata > Salamandridae > Triturus > Triturus cristatus. Next base: position 77,048,770 of record NC_140586.1, on the reverse strand, counting down.
CCTCGACGAGTGGCGGGTTAAAGCACCTTCCCACCAGGCAGCAAAGAGGTCAACCACCAACTGCATCCACGCATTCAACAAGCTGGGCCTTACATTAAATCCACAAAAATCTACTCTCCAGCAATTCAAAAGGATAGCATTCTTAAAGGCTATCCTGGATACAGCAGGCAATGAGGCGTATCCCATGCCAGAAAGACAAATGAGATTGGTAACTCTGCTACAACTACTACAAAGAAAAAAGTCACTTTCCATTCACCTCTACAAGTGGGTGATGTCATCTTGCATGTCTCTAGTTCCATTCTGCCGCCTGTGGATGTGTCGGCTACAGGAAGAATCTGACATGGAGTGGCTTCAAATAACAGGCACTTTCGACCACCTCATCCAAATCACCCCAGGCATGATCACTGCCTTATTGTGATGACTCAAAGAATAAACATTTCATATAGGTCTGATCTTCATACCCCATGCTTCTCCATTGGGAACCACCACAGATGCTTCCTTAGAGGATTGAAGTGCTAATTGCAGGATCTGCATAACAGCACAAATAGGAACCCTCTCAGCTACTTCTGCACATCAATCTGTTCAAACTCAAGGCAGTACATATAGCCTTGCAAGCCTTTCTTCCCAGAATACAAAATTTGGCAGTGCTCCTCCTCACAGACACCACCATGGCCATGCACTACATCAACAAACAGGGTGGCACAAGACCTGTTATCCCAAGAAGCATAAAAGATTTGGGAATGGTCGATCCATCACAAAGTGCATCTGAGAACAGAACATGTCCCAGGGCAGTAACCTACAAAAATAGCCACACTTTTATGCAGCACTAGTACTTAGAGTTTACATTTGACAGTAATGCGGTAGTGGGGCAAGCGGTATTACAACATCTTTTCCAGTGAAGGTGAGCCATTGTAATGAGTTATTCCCACCATCCTCTACTAAATTACACACATTTTATATTGTTTCTTTATATATATGAATGGCTATATATCTATGTATATACAAATGTATTTTATCATTCCTATTCAAAATGTGCTATTCAACTGCTATTTAAGCTGGTTCATTAATGTGCGTCTATGAAAGATCCAATACTGGAGTAGGAAATTATGTTACTTACCTGAAACTGTAGTTCTCCAGTATTGGTATTTTTCATAGATTCACATGCGACCTACCCTCCTTCCCTGGGAGGCTTACCTTCTCTGTCATTTCACATTTATTTAAACTTGTGCTGTAAACATCTGAGGGACGGAAGCTTCTCAGAGGAATGTTCTAGTGGATGTGGCAACCTGGTTGGTTGAAACTCAAGTTTAGTCTCTTTTTTAAAAACGACTAGTAAATGTTACTAAACTGAGGGGCCTATGGCCTTTCTAGTCTATCTTTATCATTGAACTGCTTTCTAATGGTCCGTGGGACTCCCATCTTGATGATGGGGAATGATTCAAGCATGTGAATCTATGAAAAATGCCAATACTGGAGAACTACAGTTACAGGTAAGTAACCTAATTTCATAGTAATGGTAACCGGCTCATTATTATAAAGATTGTATGCTGCAGTGCAAATATATTTATTTTTATGAAGGTTGAAAGACACACGTTACTATTTTTTAAATGCATTTAAATTGCAATGCCCAACGGGCCCCACGAGGGGCTCAGTGCCAGAAACCTTTAAAGGACCACGTAAGGCAAGAAACATTTGACCCTAATTCTCATTATTGCTTAAGCTGTCAAGGTTCATAGTTCATGTCAAGGGGAACAATATATTAAACCTCATTAGGTACCGTTTAGACATTTTTTATCACCCAATTTACCACCCTACCCCCACTGCAACTTCACTAGCACTCTCCATCACAGCATCTTACTTTAAAGATCTCTGGCAAACATCCCCCTCGAGGGGCCCATTGGGCATCGCAGCGCCAGCCCAACAAGAGCTGCCCGATGATAAAGCATGACACCCTTCTGGGTGTTAGAGGGCTATTGCTTCTGATCCCCCCGATCCAGTTGATCAGCCATCTTTCCGACCAACAGCTTCCCTCTCTTCTTTTCTGCTTTGATGAGGAACTGCACACCTTTGTGGTATACGTTACTTTTAAGGAGCATGTGTGCTGGACCTGATAATTCGCTCCTTGTCCCTCCTTATTCTCCATGTAAAATTATTTTATTAAACTCTGCATCACATAAAGATATTTGCAAACTGAATCCACCTCTAGTTCAATCTTAACGATTTGAAAGGTGGATAAAAATGTTCTATTTTAGGTCTTATGCAAACATAGGACAAATAGTGAAAACTAAGTATACTTCATTTTTTAGACTGGTGCCAAATTTTATCGGGCCATAACACATACCATTTGCAGTGCTGTAAAAAAAAAAGGGCTCAGTGCATTTTTCTGCAAAATAATTTAACTGCACTGTGTATTACATAAATATTTATGCTAAATGAAGCAAACAGATTCGGAAATCATTGCATAAAGGTATGCTCTATCTCCTTATAAATCATTACACACATGTAATATCAGTTTTAACCTAGTAAACATTGATTGTAGATTAATCAGTTTATGATCAAATCTCTTTTTTATTGGCAGACAGAAAGGACAAACACTTATACAGCAAGCCACCTACAACCCAAACCGGGCCGAATGTGAGGTTTAGCTACATGCGGTCAAGATAATTCCAAGTTTAAGAAGCATTATCTGATAGAGACTTCTAGCTGCAGATTCCTTACCTTTGAAGTCCCCAGGCGTCAGGCTGGATCCAGAAACTTTTTCTGAGCAATACCTCTTGCGCGCAACGTCAGGTGGCTCCATTCAGCTCTGCGTGACATCGTTGGCGTCGGTTATGACGTCGTGTTGCCTATATAGTCGCCAACCAGGTGCGCAAACGTCAGTACTTTTCGTTTTTTTTATGCCAGAAGCGCAGAGCCATGAAGTGACTGATGTAAACGTGTGCAAAACTAGGGCCCTGAAAGGGGAGTAACCCTAGACCTACTACATCAGTCCCGCAAAGCGAGGAAGCATAGGTGGGGCTGTAAGTAATCTGTAGCTTGATAGAGTCTCTACCAGATAATGCGTTACCGAAGGTAAGTAACTTGTTCATCTGATAGAGACTTCTAGCTGCAGATTCCTTACTTTTGAATTAGATACCCGAGCCATACCATCCCGGCGGTGCGTTGCAGACTCATGACCTAGACTAAAAAGTCTTCCAGGATTGAACGGGCAAAGTGCCCGTCCCTGCGCACTTGACCATCAAGGCAATAATGTTTTGCGAACGTGTGCAGTGATGCCCATGTCGCTGCCTGACATATGTCTTGAACTGGGGCACCCCATGCCAAGGCCGTAGTTGCAGCCTTTCCCCTGGTGGAATGTGCCCTTAATCCCTCAGGGTGCTGCTTCTTCGCCAAGGCATAACAAATTTTAATGCAGAGAACAACCCACTGCCTTTCCCTTCTTTACTCCCACATACCCCATAAAGAGTTGGTCATCCAATCAGAACTCTTTTGTGCGGTCAAGGTAGAACGACAACACTCTTTTGGGTCCAGTCGATAGAGACACTCCTCTTCCTTAGAGGTATGTGGGGGAGCCAAGGAGGTGGGCAAAGTAATGGAGTGACCCAGATGGAATGGGGTCACAACCATAAGAATGATACCCTGGTTCGAAGCCCTGACTCATCTTGTGTGCAGGGCAGTAACTTCAGAATATGCAAGTCAAATGGACACGTCAGTTCCTTGAACTCTTTGGACAGGATGGAAATGAATGAATTCGTGGATTTCTCTGGGTGTCTAGTTTTAAAAAATGTATAGGTTTGCTAGGTTTCCCCAGGTGCCGGCAGAGCTAGGGTTCAAAATCCACAGCTAGGCACTTTGCAAAAAAAGGGTCAGTTTTCACTGTAATAATGTGGTGTGTCCATGTTGCGTTTTGGGGTGCTTCCTGTTGTGGGCACTAGGCCTACCCACACAAGTGAGGTACCATTTTTATCAGAAGACTTTGCGGAATGAGGGGTGGGTAGAACTTTATGGATCCACGCAGATTCCGGAACTTTCCATCACAGAAATGTAAGGAAAATGTGTTGTTTTGATAAAGTTTGAGATTTGCAAAGGATTCTGGATAACAGAACCTGGTGGGAGCCACTCTAGTCACCCCATCCTAGAATCCTCTGGGTGTCTAGTTTTCAAAAATGTTTAGATTTGCTAGGTTTCCCCAGGAGCTGGCAGAGCTAGGGTTCAAAATCTACAGATAGGCACTTTGCAAACAAGGGTCAATTTTCACTGTAAAGATGTGGTGTGTCCACGTTGCATTTTGGGCTGCTTCCTGTCGCGGGCACTAGGCCTACCCACACAAGTGAGGTACCATGTTTATCGGAAGACTTTGGGGAATGCTGAGTGGGTGCAATTCTGTGGATCCTCGCAGATTCTAGAACTTTCCATCACAGAAATGTGAGGAATATGTGCTTTTTGACAAAGTTTGAGGTTTGCAAGGGATTCTGGGTAACAGAACCTGGTGAGAGCTACTCAAGTCACCCCATCCTGGATTCCTCTGGGTGTCTAATTTTAAAAAATGTATAGGTTTGCTAGGTTTCCCTAGGTGCCGGCAGGGCTAGGGTTCAAAATCTACAGCTAGGCACTTTGCAAAAAAAGGTCAGTTTTCACTGTCAGTCAGTCAAAATATCTTTATTCGGCTGACTTGCAGCCATTAAAGAATGCATCATAAAAACCATTTAAAAACATGACTTAAAAATATGATACAGACAATGGATAATATACTGTAAAACAGTAGTAATTCATAGTTAGGATGTAATGGGAGTAATTCAATAAATTGGTATTTCTACAAAAAAGCTCTATAAGCAGGAAACAGTACATAATAGACTTCTTGGGGAACCCCCATCCCGTGGGCCATAAGATCCAAAAATGAGTCATTAAAACAGGACAAAAGGGATAATTTCCCAACAATGTTGCGCAAGTAAACGGCTGCAGAAATGTATCTGTAAATCATTAAACAAGTAAATTCATCATTTAAAAGCTTGAGAGGATATAAAGCTGGCCAGCACTTCCTAATGTTTAAACATTTTAAAAGAGGAATAATAAAATCACGCCTTGGCTTGATATAGAGTTGACAAAAGAACAAAAAATGAAGCGTACTGTGTAGACTTGGAATCACAAGGGCACAGATCCAGTTTAGCATCACAATACGCTTTGCGGGGATAAGAGACTAGAAAGTGCGAGATGCCAAATCTGAATCTGATTAGATAAAACAATTTAGCATGACTAAAATAAAAAGAGAGATAAGGCTCAACACCTGGAGAACGTACTAGAAGCGAATGTTCCGAGACTCTCTTTTTTACCATCTCTGGGTGCTCACTGGATGACTTTAAACAGGTCAAGAGATCCTTTTTCAGTTTGTTTTTTTGGATCTTGGCAATATTAGCTGGATTATAAAAACAATCCACCAGCCCCAATGACTAGCTGGTTTTTTTATGTAGCTGAGCGAAGGTATCTTCAGCATGTAATCAAGTTTAAGACAATCTAAAATAATCGCATGATTAAGGGCTGGCTCTTCCTTCGCCGAAATTGAATGCCACAGTAAAATTGGTGCAATTTGTATGCGAAAAGACAAAGGGGTCAAACCAAGTTCACCATGACAAACAGTGGCAGGAAGACTACTGGGGACTGTCAACAAGCGTCTCATGAAGTTATTCTCAAGTATTTAGAGAGGCTCCGGATTACAAGAGTCCCCTGCTCCAGCCCCATACAAAATAACAGAGCACGAACGAGCCTTATAAATATCAATTATTGTATTGATCAGTCTTGTGCCTAACTTCTTCGTGACTCTAAATACCGCCTCCGGGTTTTGGTTAAAACTACTGACCCTTGTTTCGACCAGGTGGTGCCAGATACTTTTCGGATCGAACGGGATTCCCAGGTACAAAAATGTTGGGACATAGGACAGCTTTTCATTGTTAATAAAGCATGATTTTAAAATGGTGGGGGATTTACCCACCACCATGGTATAGGATTTCGCTATGTTAGTCCTTAAATCCGGTTTGTTCATAAAATCATTAAACCTGGTCACTAACTTCTGTAGGCCCACACTGGTTCTAGACATTAGGACACAGTCATCGGCAAAAAGTAATGCTGGAAGATTTCTAGTGCCTATCTTGGGGGCATCCACGTTCCCATGGTTAAGATAGCTTTCTAAATCATTAATATACAGGCAAAATAAAAAGTGGGCAAGGACACAGCCTTGACGAACCCCACAATTCATTTTGATGGGAGCAGAGAGTTCCCCACCCACTCTGTACCTGACCCTCCCAGTCACATCTTGATGCATTTCGGCTACAAAATGGACTAAGGATGGTTCAATGCCCAGATCCAAAAAACATCCTATAATCTCCCTCTCTGCACCCAGTCAAAAGCTGAGGTAAGATCCATAAACTTGAGATAAAGAGATCAGGGCTTGGATATTGTGTACTTGCTTATGACCAGGTGCAGATTAAAACATTGTTCGATTGTTCCCAGGCCCCTCCTGAAGTCATATTGTACATCCAAAAACTTCCCGCTTTCGGTTACCCAGGACTCCAACCATTCTAATATGACCCTACCCATCAGTTTACAAGTACAGTCAAATAATGAGATGTGCCGCTAACATTTTGGGTCCGACCTATCCCCTTTTTAAAAATGGGAACTATTATTAAGGATCCCCATGATTTGGGTGGGGGGGGCATGGGATGCTATGCAACTTAAAATATTAGTCAACAGAGGGAGCCATAGGGCGGGGTTGGCCAAAAACAGATCGGCAGGGACGCCATCAGGGCCAGGTGCCTTATTCTTCACTGTTTGATTTAATGCCCTTTCAACATCATTGAGCGTTGGTTGAACCAGCTCTAAGGTCCCATCATTTAGGCTGGGGCAGTACTCATCATTGGCACTATATAGACTGGAGATGTGCTGTACCCACACATCAGGCATAATTGTGGTATCAATACTGCTATTATGGGAGCTTTGGAAGAAATCGGAGTTGACAGTTTACCAAAATAGTCTGGGATCTTTATTTTGACATGCTTACATGCAGTTGTTCCCAGGCCTCTTTTCTTATTTCCAATTTACGTCTCCCTAAAGCCTTTTTATATTCGTTTCGAAGATGTTTTACCGCTAAATCGTCCCGATTTTTTTTTTCAGTGCCTTCACAAGATTATTATGGGATTGTGAACAGTCACTGTTAAATCACTTACATTTTTTACGATGTCTTGATCAAGTCACTTTGTAAAGCAGCATTAATGGTCTCAGTTATTACGGCAAAAGCCTTTAACATGGATGGGGGATTTGCGTTATCTTCCAGGCACTCTAAGATTTGTCTCATATTAGTGATCAGAATCTGTTGAAGAACGGAATCTGGATCAACAGTAGACCACTTGCGCAATAGTCCCTTATTTATATTATAAATTATGGGGTGTAGTTTGTCTCCCCCTGAGGTAGTGCCAATTTGGGTCTCTAAATAAATGGCCAATGGAAAGTGATAACTGAAACAAACCTTAAGAATGGTACAAGCCACAGATTGGGGTTTAAAATATTCATAAAGGGTAATGAAATCAATTAGAGTGCCTTGACCTCTGCCCGTAAAGGAAATAAGATCCAGGCCTAATGGTTGAATGAGATCTACTGTGAAAAAACGAGATAATTTTGAGAGCAGCAAATTAAAAATGTTCCCACATGGGTTATGATAAAAGTGGCAACCACCATCCTTAGCCCCATCTAGTAAAGAACATGCAGACTGCTTTGATAAGGGACATAATGTGCAATTAAAATCACCCCCCCCAAAGAACAATAAAATCTGTATTTAGCTCCTGTATATATGTCTGCTTAGTGAGATCTCTAAATAGCAGTATTATTTGAGACAAAGTTATGATAAAAATGATCAACAAGCAGGGCCACATTCTGTTTCAAAAGAATAATTATTATTTGGAAGTGTGGTGAGTGGAGCTGGGTTTTACCTACTCTGCCTGACAGTGTTGTCGCTACCAAAGTTAATAAGCCACCCTTGAGATGGCCACCCAGTGCTACATTGGCCGGATTATGTATGCAGTTATAACCATTGATAACAGCTGTCTCTCTCGTCCAGGTTTCTTGGAGGCATATGATAGTATAATCTTTTATGAAATCAAGCCATGGGTCAGATTTCAGCTTGTTCGACAAGCCAGCAATATTCCAAAATAGGCTACCATGAACAATTATGCTATTATGACTGAGAGGTGCTCCCTCGTTACTTGTGTGTGCAAGTATTTCACAGTCGCCCTGGAATTTCTGAGCTATATAAGGGGACATCTAGTACTGCTCAACTGGTGAAATATTATCAGATTCCACCAATGCTATCCTTCTTGAATCAGAGAGGACAGGGCTGCCTACATGGGCCGGATCATTAAACACTGATTTAACAAACCCACCAGTACTACCCTCTGCATTTATCTTGTCTTGGTCACAGTTAATAGTCAAAGCAGTTCCCTGCGCCCTATAGTGCAGTCAATCCACATGGTCAAGAGGGGGAAAAACGATTAAAAGATGGAATAACAAAATTATGCAAAGCATTGCAAGTTATATGCTGTGACCTCTGCTCTATGGCTGAACTTGGTTTATAAAAATATCCAAGGGGTACCGCCATAATGGGCCACTGAGTGAACTAATGACCGATTTCAAAGTTGACAACAAAATCACCTAAGTCCGTTTTAGGTTGTCTGCCCACCCATGAGACTCGTTCAACATTATTTATGTTCCGGAATAAGGCTTCGCTATTCGGCAAGTCTGTGGCTTTTACTAGCCAGTGTACAGTTTTATTCCTTAACTGCAACTAGTCTTCCTCCTTATTGAATGTATGATGTTACAACTCAGTTTTTACATTGCCACATCCTTTCCGCTGCATTCTTTTACATCGCATTTTTAGAAACTACCTTTACAACGCATTCCATTACATCACATTATACCATTACAACGCATACCATTACATCACATTTAAGGTAAGTGTTGGATAGTGTAGGGGTAATTATTACTATTCTAACTCCAGTGAGTGCAACAAGGTAAGTGTTGGATAGTGTAGGGGTAATAATTACTATTCTAACTCCAATGAGTGCAACATTAGGGTAAGTGTTGGATAGTGTAGGGGTAAAAATTACTATTCTAACTCCACTGAGTGCAACAGTAGGGTAAGTGTCGGATAGTGTAAGGGTACTATGCGTTGTAATGGTATGCGTTGTAATGACTTGCGATGTAATGCCTGCGTTGTAGTGACATGCATTGTAATGACATGCGTTGTAGTGACATGCGAGGTAATGGCTGCGTGTTAATGACATGCAATGTAAAGGATGTTGCGATGTAATGCCTGCATTGTAAAGGTAGTGCGATGTAATGCTTGCGTTGTAAAGGTTGTTTCCCTCCTTATTGGGTGACAAAGGTGGTACGTTCTTGAGTACTATCACCAATTGAGTTGTTTCCTGTGGAAGGTGGAGAGTTCTATTGTGACTTTTCCTTGATTCAACGTGGTGACTGATTTAAGGGTTCTGGCATCATTTACCTCATTTACAATTGTTGAATGGCCTCCAACCTCAGCAGATGCTACATATGTTTGAGATTGAGAAGTGTGAGGTAAAGTATTAGTGTTAATAGCGGAGCAGAGAATTGAAGTCGGGTCCAAATCAGGGAGCGCTAACCTCAGGGGGGGCAGAGTATTGCGGCGCAGAGACAAAGATTCAGAGTCTGTTGCATTGTTAGACCCAGTGGTTATGCTGGAAAGGCTGGAGCCAATCAGAATTTTCAATGACATATCAATGCTATTAAGAATACTTTAAAAGGGTCAAGAAGGGATTTCACTACTGTTTCAAGAGAACTGAAAACCTGTGCATGCAACAGTAAGTCTCCATTGTCATAGAAACCTACATCAGCTTCCAAATCAGGAGCTCTTACTCTCTTCCTCGCGGTGGGCTCCAATGTTTTGTTCCAAGTTGCAGGTAGCAATACCTCTCTCTTTGATTTGTTACTTGCCCTTTCCTTTTTAATGGGGGGGGGCATAAGGTGTCAAGGGAGCAGTATTGGTATTAGGAGCTTCCGGATCGTTGGGTGTTATAACAACTGTGGGTGAAATGGAGCCCCTAGGTCGTTGACTCTGTAATGGGCTTACTGATTCTACTAGTGAGCTTGTGTGTAATGCCCGCTTTGTAGCTCCCAATCTCTCCTCCACACATTCGATCTCACTATTAATGGCCCCCATGGTGGTGGTAAGGAAGCTAGTAAGGGTGGAAGTTAGTGGACGGTCCTTAGCCGGAGGCATAGTTAATTTACGTTTCCCCATCCTCTTACCTGTGGTAACAAATACCCCACCAGGGGTCGAGCCTGTATCAACAAACCAAGAGACGGGGCCCAGCACAGCCTCGTACAGCCGCAGACGGGCCTGCCCTTGGCCCGGGCACAGCCCGGGTGCGCCTGCGTGCATCTTGCACTGCGGGAGCCCTCCTTCGCTTTTCTAGCACCTCCAGGCACGCAAAAATGATAAGGTCGGTGGCGGCAGGAAGACGGGTTGCAGGCCGGGTCTTGTGGTCCCCCAGCGGGCAGAGAACAACAGGTACGGGCATCCCACTGTAAAAATGTGGTGTGTCCACGTTGCGTTTTAGGCTATTTTCTGTCGCGGGCACTAGGCCTACCCGCACAAGTGAGGAACCATTTTTATCGAAAAACTTAGGGGAACACAAAATTGTAGAGCAACTGTTATTACCTATTGACTTTCGATGCATTTCTGCCTTCCAGATGGAAGACAGTGTGTAAAAAAGAAGTCACTTTGAAAAATGTCCTAAAATTTGCATGCTAGTATGGGTACCCACAATTTCGGAGATGTGCAAATAGCTACTGTTTCTAAACTCTATATTTTGTTCCCATTTCAGAAATACATAGGTGTCTTTGATATCTATTTTTCACTCTTTATATTTTACCAAATGAATTGCTATATACCCGGTACACAATGAAAAACCATTGCAAAACGCTGCTCAGTTATCAGCTCTGGGTTCCTCAGCTTTTTGGTGAACCTACAAGTCCTATATATCCCTACAACCAGACTCATCCAGCGTATGTAACAGTATATTGCTTTAAAAAATCTGTCATACTTAGAAGAAGTTACAGGTGAAAACGTTGGCACAAATGGCTGTTTTTTTTTATTCGTTTTCAATTTTTCTTGAAGGATCTATACAAATGACCCCTTGCTGAATTTAGAATTTTGTTTTCTTTTTAGAAATGTATAGTTTTTCGGGATCAATTATTGCTTTCACACCCATTTCTACCACTAACTGAAAGGAGGTTGAAAGCACAAAAAGTAGCAAAAATTGGCTATATCCCAATAAAATGCCAAAACTGTATAAAAAGTTTTGGTTTTTGACAAATGTCTGCCTGTCCCTGAAAGCTGGGAAGATGGTGATTTCAGCACCACAAACCCTTTGTTGACACCTATTGCAGGGAAAAAAACAGACACTTTCTTCAGCAGCACTTTTCCCCCATTTTTCAAAAAACAAAAACAAAATTTAGCTGTATATTGGTGGATTTCTGGGTCCCCTCCAGGGGAATCCACAAGCCCTGGGTACCTTTGAAATCCCCATGATGTTGGAAGAATAGGAAGCATATTTGGCGTGGATAACCTATATGGACAAAACGTTACAGGGGCCTAAGTACGAACTGCCCCTAATAGCCAAAAAAAGGCTTGGCACGGGGGGAGGGGGGGGGGGGGGGGGGAGTAAAGGCCTAACAGCAAAGGGGTTAGAAAACAATTTGAAAAATACAGAAATCTGCAAACGCAAAATCCAATCGTTCTTTTGCGCATGAGAACTGAAGATAATAAATCAGAGTGTCTGAAACATGGGCCATAGGAGTTATGTCCATCAAGTTTTTACTGCATATTTTCTGATAAGGGGCACCTACCCTAGTTGGGGCATCTAGGGGGCATACCAGGCACCATAGGGACAAGACTAGGGAGGACTGGGTTGGGTTATGGGAGGGATGGGTGGGTCCACTGGAGTAGTTGGTTCAGATTGAAGTGGGGGTGGGTCCACTGCCGTGGTAGGCTCAGACTGGGGGGGCGGCTGTAGTGAGGAGGGCTTGATGGAGAATAGGATGGACTTAGTTTTACCATTTTTGGGATGGTATAACCCTTAATGGTAGGTAAAGTAAAAAGGAGGGTCTAAGTTTGGGGGGGGTTCGGTGCTGGAGGTACTGGGCTAGTCGGGGAAGTGCGGGTTGGCGGAGGTTTTTGGGACTTGGGAGATCCGGAGGATTTACGGGTGGAGGGTTGTGGGCTTGGCTTGTTAGAGGGGGTGGGGCGGCAGGTTTAGAAGTCAGGGCTGGGGGGTGGGTTGCCTCTTCTTCTTGGGAGGGGGTTTTGATGGGTTGGTAGGGAAGAGGCCATGGCCACAAAGGGAGACTTTCTGAGCAGAGTGGGAAAAGGAGAGGAAAGGGTAGTTGTTGTGGAGGCAGAGAGTTGTGAGGTATGCAGAGTGGCTGTGGATGCATGCATGTCGTCTGCTAGTGTGTCTGTGGTAGCGAGTGTGTTGTCTGTCTCCTGAGTTTGTGTGTGTGGGTTTGCCCTTGTGTCTGTGTGCTGTGTGTGGCTGTTGAGGTGTGTGCATGTGTGTGTGTTTGCGTGTGCTTGGGTAGGGAGGGTAGTTGGGTCAGTGGATGGGAAAGAGGGAGGGGAGGGACTGCTGGAGCTGGGACACTGCTGTTGTCCTTGTGGAAGCCAGAGCCTGATTAGATCGGTGTTGGGCAGACATGTCAGAGTGAATGCCCTCCAGGAATTACATCATTTGTATCAAAAGAGTAGTATGTGCATGGAGGACATTCAGCACTGAAGTCTGCCCCACAGAGATCTGCCTCAGGATGTCAATGGCCTCCACACTGATGGTAGCTGGGGAGACAGGGGCAGGGGGTGAGGTGCCTGATGTGAAGGAGACGGGTCCCCTGCCATGGGACCAGCAACGGAGGGTGGAGATGGTAGTGGTGGTGGACTCCGATGTTGAGGAATCATCCCCTTTCTCCTCCACCACCAGGGAGTCATTACTGGAGCTTGAGTAGTTCTCAGATGTGGCAGATGTTGTTGCAGACCTGCCCTCCGTGTGACTCCTCACATCCTCCCTGCCAGTAGATCCATCCATGTCCGACTCCACACTGGACCCAGACTGGCAAACTGCACCCACTACATCCGTGGCACTGCCTCCTACGCTGGCTGGTGCTGATGCTGTGGACAAAAAACATATATGTCCTTGTGCAACAAAACTTGTGCTCATGTAAAGCGCTCTGATACCTTATATCTTCGGGTCTAGTTCGCGCTATATAAAACTCTAAAAATAAAAGTAAAAATAAGTCATCTGTATGTACTTGACACCTAGGCAACATCACAGATCCTCACAGTTCAAACAACTACTTCATTTTGACTAGTTCCATTATCTTTTGATACATTTACATACATGGAACTTGTCAGTCTGCAAGTTAACCATTGCTCCCTCACACATGATGTTAACTGTAACATTGTGTGTATCAACATCAAATGCCATCAGCACAATGTCAAATACGCCACTATGTAGCAGTTGATTTATTGTCTTTTGCCCCTGACTGTCTTGTGTCATGACATACCTGTCTTATCTCCTGCAAGGGAGTTCAAAGCTCAGAATGGGAATAGGATTCACACAATTTAATTTAGACATGGTATCCCTAGTCATCAAATTGGTAACCATTGGCTGTAATGTCACAGATCAAATGACATCCTTGTGAAACGTTAAGAATGCATACTCTTTCATGAGTCATGTCACTCAGATAACAGTCATTGTGCTAATTTGTCCTGTAACTCAGGTTCTCTACTGTTGGGTCACACATCAGGCACTTATTCAGGAGACACCAAGGTAGTAGGAATAGCTAGGGTGAGAGGCACATGGCCCGTTGTCTTGTGCCATCTATGCACAGTGTCATGAAGATGTAGTGCACAATGTAAACAGCTCACCAATTACAGATGTGAACAATGGTCAACATACTTCCAAGTCCGATGACTGCATCTTCACAGTGTTTCTGGTGGAACACCATGCCACTGGCCCGTCTGAGTGCATTGTCTGTACAGACTATCACTACTGAACCACCATCCTTCATGAGTCCAGTCAACACTGTGTACCAATGCTGTCTGGAATGCAGCAGTCCTCATTTGTAGGGACCAAGTCTGAATGTCCCTCACTTCCATTAGACATATTGCACACTTCTTACAGCTTAGATTGCTCTTCTTTTACATCTCATTTTGGTGACTTACTTCATATGATGCATATTTTACACTTCTGAGGCCGACAGTGATGCATCATACACATGGTTTACAAAGCTCCAAGTGTGTATAGTCAATAACATTTACACACATGGCAACTGTTGTGAAGGTGTATCTAACATCATACCTCACATTTTCAGCCATGTTTCAACCACTGACCACCTGTGTCTGACAATGAATGGCATGTGTTGTCACTGTTACAGAGTCAGACACATGGACTCACTCATTTGAATTGAGAGAATGAAATCTTCCACACAATCATGTAACAGGCCAGTGTGACAGATGACCAGAGTTAGCCAAACTCACAAAGGTCTCAATATTGATGTCACCTGCTCCAATAACAACATGCTTCACAGATTTGTGGAAACCACATTGAGAACAGGTCATACATTAGTGAATGTACTGGCACTTGTTGGTCAATTGCATTACTCCAGAAGGTTGCCTCCATGCACATGTTGTGAATTTTGGTGATGACATGAGCATGGCACTACTGTCACTTCACTGAACATAACTGACTCACATCTCTCTGATGAATGGGACATTATTGGGCATCGAATTAACCTTGTGCATGTGCATTTTACATAAAACTGATCAGTGGGTTTTGCTAACTTACAACCTGTAAAAGGGGCAGCAGGCCAAGGTACTGTAACATGCATGTTTAACAAAGTTGTGCGACATGGCACATACTCAGCCCCTCCTTGCTGCTGTCTATCTTTCAACTGGCCATACAGGTCAGGAAAGACCACCGCCAAGATGCAGAGTATGGGGGGGTCAGTGTTCGGCACCCGCCCCTCTTGCCTGGTCGTGACAGGCCGAGTTGGACTTCTGTGATCTTCTTGGTCCAGCCATGAATGTCCAGCCACCTCTTGCGGCAATGACGGACGCACCAAAGCTCCAACCCCACGGAGCGCGCATTCCGGGCGATGATCTTCCACAGCTCGGCCTTTTCATAGGGGTTGACCTGTAAGGATGACATGGTGAAAGAACCTTAGCTCACATTCAACATGTTTCTGAGTCAGACACCTGTACACATTAGTCAAGGTCAGTTTGGAAACAATGTTTAATGGGTAGGCATATGACATTCTGTGCAGTTGTCCAGGATTCAATAATGACTCACATGAGAACAGTGATAAGTTGTTTACACCAGTACACAGACTTCTACAGGACTGTACCACCCCAAAACAGTTATCTACACACTTTTACACTTACATAAATTAGTTTACATGCTTGCCAATGAGATTCCTAATGGTAGTGCAGCATGGTGATTGCACATGCCCAATGACAATGCAGTGTGATTAACACTCACCTGCTCATCTTGTTTGCCATAGAGCTGGCTGTACAGTGGCAGAAGGGTGTCCAACAGGGCCAGGTTTTCCTCCTCGCTGAAAGCTGGGGCCCTGTCTACTGTACGTGCCATAGTAGCCCCCCAAGGATGTGGTAACAGCAGCAGAAAGATGAAGAGGTGCAGGAATGATGCAGGTAGTGCAGGCAAGTGAAGTCTCTAGGGAACAGACAGACATATATCTAGAAGGCGGAGGTGGTCTTAAATCCCTGCAAAGCGAAAGGTTCGTGTCGGTCACATTATCCAAATCGGTCCAATGCACAACATTGCTTGCAGACGACATGCCTACGGCAACATTCAAAAACGTAACATCTGAAACGATTGCTTTGATACATTGGTGATGGTAGGTTACCCGGTTTCCACGCGATGGGGGCACGAACAGAAACTCACGTCGGTCACCATAACAACCAACAGCCAATCGCTGTGACCAAATTCGTTGGGATGCGGCCACCGCGTACTTTGAATACTCATCACGTCTTTCACCATAAAATCTAACAGCCAATGGGTTAAGATGTGGCTACCACGTCCTTTCAATAATCGTTCGGCAGGGCAGACACTAGCATAATTGATGTGTTTTTGTGCAGTATATGTGTGTAGACAGATTTTTCATGATGAGATTGACCTTTGAAAAAATATCTCACACTCCCATGAGGAGATAATCTTGAAGGGCACATGACACACTTTTTTTTAGGCTAATACCAACATTATGACAAATTTACTCCTTTTACCCTCCTAGGCTTGAACACTGTGCCAATGAGTTGTGGAGTATACACATGTGTTTACTTTACATGTTCACCTCTTTTGTGGACTGTGTGACCCAATGTGCATTCTGTTAGATTCCTGACTGTAAAAGTTGGGTGTGTGAAGTCATGGATAAAGCATTTAGATTTAAATGAGTAGACTGTGATATTAATAAGCCACACCAGCTTGTGATTGTTATTTGAATTACTAGTGTGTCTTTGTGTTCCAGACTTAAGTGGATGATGGGGTAATATATTGTACATCTACATTGTTCATGTTCTGTGTATGTGATTGGATGTGTTTGACAGACATGACAGTGTCCACACTGTGACAGTGGTGTGCATGATTCTTATTGTGATACACTGTGTGTATCATGTGTCCCACATATCTGGTCTTACATGATCCCATTGTGGGTACCTTTCAACTATGTAATTGTTGTCACAAACATATATATTGGATAATTTGATGAGGAGTTGTGGAGTATGTGATGCTTGATCACATGAACGGTGACAGACAGTAGAGACTTTTCACAGTACAGCACTCTAATTGCTGTGTCTGGCAAGGGTATTAATGCTGTGATTTGTATCTCGGGTTAGTCTTTTTCATAGAAATGTGTATTTCCAATGTTCTATACCTTCATTTGTGTTCAACATTAATGTTCAGTTTGTCTCAATGCAAATGCTTTGTACATTGTAAAGTGACTCCAACTCTGTTTACACCCTACATATAGGTATCGCAGACTACCACCAGTCTACAGGCCCTTTCCCGATCTCCAAATCATGGCGGAACGACATACCATCACCAGGCCAGTTATTGAGGAGTTGGCAGAGCAGTTGGCAGCGCATTTGCAGCCTCGACGTACATATCCTCTTGCGCTTACCCCCAAGGTGAAGGTGATTGCAGCCCTACATTTCTTTGCCACAGGGTCATTCCAGTATAGAGTGGTAACATCTGGTGGCATGTCCCGAACCATGTTTAGCCATGTCCTTCGCGAAGTGTTAGAGGCATTGCTACAGTACTTTGACCTGTACATTCAATTCCCAAAACCTGCAGAGTTGATAGAGATCAAGGGTGAATTTTTTGCCTTGCGACGAATAGCACAGGTCATTGGATCTATTGATGGCACACACATTGCTTTAATACCACCCAAGCAAATGAGCAGACATACCGCAACCGCAAACATTACAACTCTGTCAATGTCCAGGTGTTATGACTGACTGACATGTTGATATCCCACGTCTGCACACGTTTCCCTGGCTCTGTACATGATGCGTACATCATGAGGAACAGTGTCATCCCCGATTTGATGTCGCAGCTGCAACTAGACCGTGCCTGGCTTGTTGGTAGGTGACGTATGTTTATGTTGCAGTGTGTGTTGTTTGTATGTCAGATAGTGCTCTGTCAGACAGCTTAAGTCTTTTCTGTGTTCAATTTAGGAGACTCTGGATACCCCAACCAGCCTTGGTTTCTGACACCACTGCGTAAGCCTGTTACCCCTACAGAGGTTCCGTTTAATGAGGCCAATGGAAGGACCAGGCGTGTGGTGTAGCGGAATTTTGGCCTACTGAAAACCCGATTCGGCTGCCTGGACCACACAGGAGGAGCCCTTCAAAATGCCCCATCAAAGGTGTGTAAAATCATCACAGCTTGCTGAATGCTACACAACCTGGCTATAAGGGAGGAAATACCTCTGATACAGGATGACAGAGACCAGCATCCACCAGTGAGGGAGGATCCAGGACTGGGACATGTTGTCAGTGGTGAGGAGGAGGAGGACTTGGATTTGCGACATCAACTCATCCACAACTTTTTCACATGAGTGTAAGTATTCAATGAGAGGAAGTGAAAAACCCCAAATGTTTGCTTGTGTGTTGCTGGTGTACAATGTGTATGTATGCGTGTGAGTGTATGATAATTAACATGATTTTTTCAAATGAAATGGTTCAATTAAGTTTGTAGGTTTACAGGTACAATGCTAACATGAATCTTAGCTAGTGTTCACACAGACAAATTTGTGCTTTTGTTGAAAATCTCTTGTAAATTTGGCCAACATATTCATGTGTTCCTGACTCTGTTCTATGTTTCTCCTTACCAGGGTACTTTGCCTTGTCGTCTGCAGTCTTGTGACCACCCAGACCCATGATGTAGTGACATATTCCAACATTGAACTGTATTTGAATTCTCAGGCACGCACTTACTTCCGACCTGATGGTCGTCTTTTTTTCCTTTGTGCTTTTTGACACAGTGTGATGTGATCTTATTTTGTGTGAATGCGCCAGGTTGTGTCTGGAGAATAAACATGTGCTCCACATTGAGGTGTGCCTTGTCTTTTTTCAAATATCCAAATGTTAGGTACGAAACTAAACATGTTCCATGATGATCTGTTTTGCTGACAATGATTGTTGATTGTGCTTGCACATGGTGCTAGGTTTTTAGGTAATAGACTTCCATTGAATCTGTACCATGTCCTACAGGTTGTGTGATAACCTGGCTGTGTCTATCTATCATGCTGCGATAAGGTACATTTACTCACAAGCCAGTATTTAAATTTATGAAGGGATTTGTTACAAATGTTTTTGGCATTTCCTTGTTTGTGATTTTGGGCGTCATTACAATTAGTAGATTTGGGATTTAGATGTCACAACATAAGCTAGTATTTTGTGCAAAGTGATTTATTTTAGTGCATGACATTATGAAATCCTTCCACACCATGGTGGAGTGCGCAACAAAAACATAAAACACTTAGTGTAGATAGAAGTTGGCAGTGTTTGTAGATGAATTATTCCAAAGTAGATCCACAGTTATTTGAGTCCTTAGTCCAACTTAAACCCTCCATCCAATGTTCAATGACAGTCAACAAAGTGAACGCCTGGCACACAATGGAGGATATCAGGAGCAGGTTGTCACTTCCTGGGGGTGATGCATAGCCATCAGTCTCTCAAGGATTCTTCTTTGGACGACCATTTCCACGTTTTACGGGGGGGCACTCAGGTGCAGTCAGAGGCGGTGCAAGGGGCTCTCCGCCAGAGTCCACATCCCTCCCTGTGGTTGGTACAAATGTTGTGGGCACACAGGGAAGTGAGGACATGTTGGTGGCAATGTGGCGGAGGCAGTTGAGAATGTCCCTGTGCACTGTGGTCAAGTCATCAATTTTGGTCATGTACATGTCCATTTTTTCATAGTGGGCTGCCTGCTGCTGTTGCATGGTCCTGAGGATCCCAATGACCTGGCCAAAATCTCCGGGGCAACCCTCATATGCTTGGAGGATTCTGGATAGGTGTGGGTGTTCTTTATCAGCAGCCCCCGCTGCATGACGGCGCAGGTCCACATGTCCCCTTCCACCACCCCTACCCACCGAGGAGGCACAGTTGGTGTTGGCCCAGTCAACACTGAGCCTGCTTCCTCGTTGATAGGGATGATGTTGTCCACCAACTCCAGAGTGCCCTGTGTTGCTGAGCTGTCAGTGGTGGCTTGGGCTGCTGTGTCCGTCACGGTAGGGGACAGCTGGGTGTTGTCAGCTGATGCTGGAGTGGTCGCAAAGGATCCTGAGGTACTCGCTGCTGGTACTGTGGGGTGACCCACACCTCATGGGCCAGGTCGTTCTCTTCCAGGGGATACTCATCAATTGTCATAAGCACTGAATAATCCCCACGCACATGCGGGTACCCCGGAGCATATGCAAAAATACATATATATGTGTATGTTTAGCTAAAAAAAAGTACCTTCAAACATACATATATACATGTATACATATATAAACATGCAGCCTACCATAACTCAAATAGGCTAATATGCCAAAATTACATGGGTTTTTCATTAAAAAGAAAATAATTTCATATAACCTTTCCATAACAGGGAACACACACTCCTTTAGTGTTCCAACACAGCCCTTTATTTTCAGAGAAAATGACAAGTAATCTCAGGCAATTAGCCCATAGGCTGCATAGATGAAAAAACATCACAGTAATAAAACTGGCACCGTGCCTTCAAGACTTCCAAGAACCTGCAACCGTGCCTTTAAGACCTTCAGGAGCACCCTGCTCGCATCATGCACCACAGATGACAGTTCCGTCAGTCCTTTTTTCCGGCTCCTTCTGTGAGGATCCTGGAGCATTGAGCTCGTAAATGTTTGATTATTCCAGTCAGAAATTGGTTTATTTAGACTTTTCCTACCTTAGGCTTACCTCAGAGCGTGTCTGAATGTACTTGCAGGATGCAGGATGCCTGACACTAGGCACTGGTGTTTGACTTTACAACAAGTCCACTAATGGCCTTGTGCTCCACACACCAGTTCCCACTCTCAGGCATTTTGTTGTTACATTTGCACTCACTATCAGGTAAGCATACTTTGTGGTAGGCCTGTAGGGCTTGGTGGGAGGGGGAGTGTAAGGACCTGTTGGTAGTTGAGTAAAAGTCAGAGACCAGTGTCATGCATCCTTTTAGTACATTTTGAGACACTGTGGGCTAGCTTAGTTCCTGTTGTGCTGTGTGGGATGGGTGGGTACGTGTATGTTGGACAGGGCCTAAAGTGATTTGTAGCCATTAGAAATACTTCTATTCCAACCAAGCCCGGCTAACTCCTCTGAGACTATGGCTAACTGGCAGTGAGGGGAAGTGTACTAGCATGGACTCTAGCATTGGAGCATGGTGTTAAACTTGAATTCAAATCCCAACAAGGCCTGGTGCCCCAAACACCATGCAACAGTGTCAGCCATCTTGGTAGTGCACTTCCACTTACTGTCAGGTAGCCATAGGCCCAGATGAAGTGTTTGGGATGGTTGGTTGGAGGAGTGTTTGCCAAATACTCCAACTCCAATCAGGCTCTGTCCTACACACACTTTTCCACCCTGAGAAAACTGACCACATGGCTGTATGGTTCCATGACAGTGTTGGAAATGTATTATCAGGATGTGTGACACTTGAGCCTGGTGTCTGAGATGGGCACAAATAACATTAGTGCTTTGTTGTCCACACAACAGTCCCCAGTGGGAGCCATCTTGCTAGTACGCTTGCAAATACTATCAGATAAGCATAGTTCAAGGTGGTCTTGTTGTGCAGTTTGGAATGAATATTGTTTGCACTGATTCCATGTCCCATAAGGCCCTTTCCTCCACACACCTTCCTAGGTAGCCTAAACAGCACACCTATAACAATGCCTACCTCACAGTGAGTGGCAATGTACTATCAAGATGTCTGACACGGGTGGGTGTTGTCATGGTTGACCACAACTCCCACCATGGACTTGTGCTCCAGACACCAGTCGCCAGTGTCAGCCATCTTTGCAGCACATTGCCACTCACTGTCAGGAAAGCAGAGTCCCAGGTTAGATATTGGGGATGGGTAAGAAGTTGTGTGTCTGACAGAGCCTGATTGTAGTTGTAGTCACAGCAAACACTGCTTCTCCCAGCCATGACAGACAAGCTCATCTGGGCCAATGGCTACCTGACAGTGACTAGAGGTGTACTAACAAGATGCCTAACATAGTTGCATGGTGTTTGGTGCACAGGACCTTGATGTAAGTTGACTTCAAGATCAACACCAGTCACCAATGTCAGCCACCTTGCCAGTACACTTCCCCTCACTGTTAGGTACGCATAGGCACAGAGGGGTTAGCAGGGCTTTTTGGGAGGATGAGTATTTGCAATGGCTAGAACTCCCATCATGCCTTGTCCCCCACACACTTTCCCACCTAGCACCAAAAGCCTACATGTAACTCAGCTTCCCTGACAATGAGTGGGAATGTACTTGCAAGATGTCTGTCACTGATGACTGGTGCCCATTTGTCCACAACTCCCAGCAGGGCGTAGTAGTCCAGACACCAGTTCACAGTGTCAGCCATTTTGTAAGTACATTTCCACTCTCTATCAGGTAAGAATGGTTCCTGGGTGTCTGTACTAGGCGGAGGAGTATTTGCACTGACTTCAGTTCCCATAATGCCCTGTCCTCCACACAGCTTGCCAGGCAGCCCATACAGCACACCTGTAACTATGCAGTCCCTGAGAGTTGTCGGAAACGTACTGGCAAGATGGCTGACCCTGGGACCTGGTGTTTGTGGCACAGGGCCATGATGGTATTTGCCTTCAAGTTCAATATCAAGTTCAATATCAGGCAGCAGTGTCAGCCATCTTGCAAGTAAACTTCCTGACACTGTCAGGTAACCCTAGGCCCAGATGAGCTATTTGGGATGGGTGTGAGGAGGAGTGTTTACTGTCACTGCAACTCCTATCAGGCCTGCACCCCCCCCACCTTCCCACACAGCTCATACAGCACACCAAAGAGAGTGATGTCCTGACAATGAGGGGTAGTGAACTCTCAAGATATCTGACAGGGGTGCCTGTTGTCTGAGTTGACCACAACTCCCATCATGACATTGTGCTCCAAACAGCAGTTTCCAGTGTCAGCCATCTTGACAGTAAATTTCCAGTCACCGTCAGGGACAGCATAGTCCCAGTTATGCTGTTTGAGCTGGGTGGGAAGGTGGGTGTAGGCACGGGCCTGATGGGAGTTGTGGTTACAGCAAACACTCCCTTTCCCAGGCAGTCCAACCAGATCACCAGGGAGAGTGCTGTCCTGACAATGTGGGAAGTGTACATTCAAGATGTCTGACAATGGTGCCTGCTGTTTGAGTTGAGTACAACTCCCATGGAGGCCTTGTGCTCCAAACACCATGCAGCAGTGTCAACCATCTTGCCAGTACATTTCCACTCACTGTCGTGCAAGCATGGTTCCAGGTGGGCCTGTTGGTCTGTGTGGGAGTAGACGTGTTTGCTGTGACTACAACTCCCATCAGGCCTGTGCCCACACCCACCTTCCCAGCCATCTCAACCAGCTTACCTGTGACTCAGCATTCCTGAGAGTGTATGTAACTGTGCTGGCAAGATAGCTGATGCTGGTGCCTGTTGTTTGGCGCACAAAGCTTTGCTGTGAATTTGTAAAGAGTATGTACATGGTAGGAATTTAATCAATTTGAATTTTCATTGCAGGTATGTTGTTAGTCAGTATGGCATACATATCACCTGCTCATTTACTCTACTATTTAGAAAGTTTGAAAACAGTCATTTGTTTCACTGTATCCTTTACAGTGATGTCTATGGTTGGTTAATTGGTAACAATATTGGAATGTGCAGAAAGTACCCGTGGAAGGATGTCACAAACCTTCTCCTCCCAGGAAGTGTTGTGCCCGGGTGGTGCAGGAGGGCCATCACACTCTGCTGGCTCTGGGCGTGTTCTCTGCCCATCAGTTATTTACCCTCCTTCGCACATCGTAGTAACTGTTCCTGATACCATCAATTGTGCGCGGGCAAGGTGCTTGAGCATTCACCTTGTTGTCTATCCTGTTCCACATCCTATTTCTCTGGGATAGGGGGGGTCTGTTGGACCTGGTTCCCAAATAACTGTGGCTCTACTCTAAGTATTTCATGTACAAGTACTTCCAACTCTTATCTGTGAACCTTTGCTGCTTCCTTGGGGCCATGGTGGGGGTGAGTGTGAATGTGAGATGACTGTGAAGGAGAGGGTGAGTGTGAATATAAAAAGGAGTGTTTGTGTAAGATTTTTTTGTTTAAATAAAATCTGTGCAAGTTGTGAGGTGGGTGAAGTGTGAGGCAGAGAGCAGGGAATGTGGACAAACTTCTGATACCTGGCAGCAGGTGTGTTAGAGCAAAGGATCATGGTCATGTGTTTAGCCCTTTATATAGGTGGATTGGTGGGTGTGGCTAATTTGTTTTTTATTTAGCATTGCTAATGCTTGTTTATACTGTTTTTGAGATTTTCCACTTGCAATTTGTAACACAGACACAATTCAGTAACTGCATCGGATACATTGTCATCTGTTCGTGGGAAGTCTGATTCCTAACAGAAATACTAATCTTCAGAGTTTCCGAACGAGTCGGTCGCATCAGGCTTGTTTCCGGACGATTTGCCTGGAGAGATTGCGTTCTGAACGATTTGTTGGGATTTAACAAGCATTGCATTGTGATCCGTCGTTCGGTCGGCTTGCGTCGGGTTGTTCGGGAAGCATTCCGGAACCGATTCGCTAGGAATGCTTTCATAACAAAATCTTAATCGCCCCCTTAGTCAGTGTTAGAAGTGGGGGGGAACGGAAGGGCACGGCGTGCCCCTACTTTCAAAAATTATGCTAGTCCGTTCCCCTACTTCTTGATTTAAAAAAAGCGTCCCGGGACTGCCCTAATTCAGGCCCGGTTCTAGTAAGGGCTTGAAGGCAGGCGCGAAACGCCATGGGGCTCAAAGTGCTTCAAAGCCCGGGCGCGCACACACAGACAGTTTCAGAGATTATCGCAGCCGTACCTGAGTACTTCACAGGTCTTTAAAAGACCATTTACATGTTAACGAGGCTTTGTTTATTTTTTCACCCCTTCATCTCCAACAGGGGCATGGCGAAGGCGACACATCCTTTCTTTGGCCGCGGTAACCTTTGCCTACTGTCCTGCTGCGGGGATATTCTTTTTCTATGCAGCGCAGGAGAAAAGAAGTTTGTTTATTTTGATTCACCTTTCCCAACCCCTGCAGTTGCTTATCACTACAGGCTGCGACACTAAGATTGACTAATGGAGTAGGTAGGAGAATGTGTCACTATTTGTTTTTCTTTTTAAATTCTGCACAGGCGCAGCAGGACATGTACTTCGTGTGTGCTTCATTTAATCCGTTTTTATCATTATCATGGCTGATGCAGGACAACAATAGGACAATAAAAAAATGCCCAGATAACGCTGGGTATTAATGATCCTGCTGGAGAGCAATCATTTCTCTGTTAGTAGTTAAGTGCAGATGAACTGTATTTTATGTGGAAGCTCAGTGGGTTACTGTCATTGTGACAATGATCCTTGTGTTACTTGCAGTTCAGAAGTTACAATCCTAACATAGGACAGTGACCAATGAACAGTCATCAAAGAGCTGCATGCAAACCTGAATGATATAGTTAGAACTTCGCGTTTTTTTGTTTTGTGATATAGTTAGAACTTCCCCAGGCTTTCATTATTCTAATGTTGCTAAAATGAGTATCTTTGGGCAGATATACATTTTTATCAGTAAAGCCAACCCCTAACCACTGGAGTACTCTTTAAATCCTGAGTTTGTGCTTCTCCAGACCAAACCCTCTTAAAATAACTGCCCACCAGTATGGATGACATGTGATTCATACACCTTGTAATCCTCATTGGCTTATGTGACATTCCCTGTAGGCTGATTTACATACTTGTATGATTCGTTGTCTCTGTATAATGTGTGCGTGGTGTAAAGTACTGACACACACTACACTGATCTGAGTAGCGCTACACAACAAATGAAATGCATATGAGAGAGGGGCTACATAAAGATGAGGGGCACTGTTGGAGGGTGGCAGTGAGGGAATCCGAGGAGGAGGTAGTGGGAGTGGCTATGGAGCGATGAGGGACACTGTTGGAGGGTGGCAGTGAGGGAATCTGAGGAAGAGGTCATGGGGGGGAGGGGGGAGCTAGGGAGAGATATGGGGCACTGCTGGAGGATGGTAGTGAGGGATTCTGAGGAGAAGGTCATGAGGGGGAGGGGCTACAGCGAAATGAGGGGCACTGGTGGAGGGTGGCAGTGAGGGAATCCGAGGATGAGGTCATGAGGGGGAGGGGCTATGGGGAGATGAGGAGCACTTGTGGCGTATGGCAGTGATTATTGGTGTGGCGCCAAAAAAGACTTTCGCATCAGCGCTAAAGCCGGCCTTGTCATGGCCTTTCGCCTTTCTGTTTTTGTTTATTTAATTAGCAGTCGGGTCATAAGGGCTACTGTGGAACATACTTTAAAGTGTGTGCTAATTATATTTACTGCTATATTCAATGTTTTAAGTTTGAAGGTGATTTTACTAATGTTTTTACCGGGAAAAATTAAAGTGGAGCCCGATGGTGCCTGATATGGGGCTGGGGCCCAAGGTCAGCTGTGAGATAAGGTGCACTGGAGAGGAGTAGTGGATAATCAAGCCTGTAAGGGAGTGCGTTGCGGAGTCTGGGGTCAGGTGGAGGTAGCAATGAAGAGGGATCCTCCATGAAGGCTCGAACAGAGGGAGCCCAAGTAGTGTCACTTGCCTGATACTACCACCTCAGAAACCTCCTCTTCCCATCAAAGGAAAATTACATAGAAAAAACAGTTTTTGAGAGTGATAATATTTAGAAAGAGATTTGGAAAAGAGTGCGATTTACTGGGCCTTGTAAGACTAAGAAGAGATAAAGGAGGGCCCGGAGGATTTGCAGTCTGGGTGTTGCTACTCCCAAGATAATTTTGAAAAAAAAAACTATAGGGTCAAATACTGCATTTTATTTTCAACACCCCATTTTTACACAAATTCTCTCCAAAGCCATTACTGTGCCAAGACAACATCCCCAGGAGTTGACCACATTTTTTTTCAAGATGCACAATATGTTCCTCCCATAAGTAAATATTTACCTCCACTTTGCCAAGGCCTGTGTTTTTTCCTGCTTGCTCACATGTTATCTCACTCAGGCTCACTACCCCCATTATTCATTCTCATTCACTTTCCCTTTTACTCAAAATTGCTCACTTGCACTCACTCTTCAACATTCGGTATCACATTCTCACTCACTCAGTCTCACCACTTTTTCCTACTCTGATTACCTCATTCTAACTTACAGTTTCACTTACTCTACGTGACTCCTTCTCACTCACTTTCTCTCACTATCATCGACATACACTCTTTCACTCATGCTCAGTGACATTCAGGCACTCAATCATTCACACCCACATTTACTTACTCGCACTCATTCTTCTTTGCAGGACACTTGAATACATATGTGCTATACTATGTTTGAGCAGCTAGCTGGCTGACATGAATAAGAATTATTTATTTATCTCACTTGTAAAGCGCACTCTCACCTAACAGGCATCCTGGCGCTGACAATCAAGAGTGCACAATTTGTGGATAAGAAGGAGCCCTTGTGGGTTTCCGTGAGTCAGATCAGATTCTCTTGAGTTCCTTTGTCTCTGAGCCCTGCTTAACACATGTGTACAGGAGGAGCTCTGTATTCATGTCCTCAATGTTTGAGACAAAAAATACTCATTGATTCCTGAACGAGAGTAAAAGCGTTAAGGTAACATGTCGTTCCTGCTTATATTTTGCATGCTTTACATAATCCTGCATTCCCTATGAGTATTTGCTTTTCCCAGAATGTTGTTACTTTTTTTCAGGCACTGCATAATTTGAAATGAGTCACATCCAGGTGCTTATAATGGGGCAGAATTGGGTTGTAGGTGAAGACAGTGCGAGTTTCACTCAGTGGGGCAGAAGGGTGTTCGGTGGGGATAGGATGTGGCATTATGGCCAGAGCTACCAAATTTGGAACTGGGGAACCTGGTTCAGCCTTCATGCCTTGTCCATCAGACCACTCCTGAGGGAGCACCCATGATAGACTTTAGAAGGCCCCACTAGACCTTAGAAGCCCTGGTCTCTTAGCACCAGCAGGTGAACCCTACCGGTGGCCAGTTGGGTAAACTTGAAGCCCTGTCCACCACAATTCATACCCAGGTTCACCACCAGTCTTGCGGGCAGGTCTACAAAGCAGCACACCCTAGAGCAGCAGTGGCTTTGTCACGCAGTAGTTTTCCTGCAATAATAAAAGTCTCCCACACAACCCCCACAGTTTTTGACGCATTCATAGATTTACAAGGACTTGTAATCCTGGGAATGCGGCAAAATCTTGCGCTGCCCCAGAAGATGCATTACTAGGAGAAATATCTTTATTTCTCCTTGCTTTTTCCTCTTTCAAACTGTGCTTTATTCTGCAGCCCACATAGAAAGATGAAAAAGCCTCTCAAGATTGTTTTTGTACAGGAAGGTGCCCCTTCCTGCACAAAAACAATCCTGCATGCAAAGGAGGCACCCTTGCACCATGGGGCAAGTGTGCCTGCGTTGAAGCTAGGCTGTCGCAATGGCGCCAGTGCAGGGGGAAAAGACCGGAATGCACCATAATGGATAAATACGGCACATTCCCGCCCTTTCCCTGTGACGCAGGGCAGCGCAGCAAAGTAACTTGCTGTGCTGCCCTGCGCCACCATTCCCATAAATATGTCCCTAAGCTCACAAATAGTAAATTGACCACACTAATTATCTGTGTAAGAGCATGTATTGATAAACACAATGAGCCACTGACCTTTTTCTTGGACCTTGTTGAGTTGCCAAGCACAGCAGCAGATCTAATCTTAGATACCTTACTTGCATGCTTAGAGAGACACGGTTTTACTGATGAGTATTTAAAAAGTCATTTGGTTCAGCTTGTAACAGATGGTGCTTCAAATATGATAGGTAGGAAATCCGGTGTGGCAACTCTTCTGAAACTGAAATATCCACAGTTGAGTGTATGGCACTGTGCTAACCACAAGCTGGAGCTTGCTGTGGGTGATGTTTGTAAAGAAGTCGCAGGCATTAATCAGCTCAAATTTTTTTTTGATAAACTATATACCACCTACCATGCCTCTCCGAAAAATCAGAGAGAGCTTGGGGAATGTGCTCTGGAGGTAGAAGTAAGACTTCTGGCAATTGGAAAGGTGCTAGATGTACGTTGGGTGTCCTCAAGTGAAAGATCTGTGAGAGCTGTTTGGAATAACTACAAAGGACTTATTAAACATTTCATGGAATCTTCCAAAGACTCAACGAGGAGTGACATTGAGCAGAGGAAATATGCTGATTTAAACAGTTTATTAACCTCCCTGGTGTTTGTTGAAAATATGGGCATTTTATATGATGTTCTCACAGAATTGGGTGACTTATCCAGAAGGCTGCAGCGGCGTGATATGACCATATATGAGGCCGATCGTTCAATACAGATGCAGATTTTAGTGTTTGAATCAATGGCTGATGCACCTGGGCCCTTTGTTTGCTACAACTGCATTAGATGCTGCTGAACGGATGCAGTTTGCTGGTGTAGGACTGCAACAGAACAAAGGCTGTGTTAGCATCAATAGGGCACAGTTCTTTAGGAGCTTAGCAAATAACCTGCGAAAAAGGATGACAATGTCTAATGCATCAAATGTTTCTAGATGCACAACCACAAACAATGATGAAATAGAATACAAAGAGTTAGTACATAGAATGAAACTCCTACAACCAGTTTATTGGCCAGATCCAGTAGACATCTTATACGGTGAGGGAGAATTACAAAACCTTTGTAGCAGGTTGCATGTATTTGATACCAGGTAGTACATCCTTGGTTTCAGAGAGTACAAACAAAATAAAAATTGCATCTCTGAAAGCCTGAAACCATTAATGCACATTATAAACACCTTTTGTACCTCAACTGCTGAATGTGAACGGGGCTTTAGTGTAATGAATGATGTGCTCACACCACTGCGGAACAGAATATCAATCAATCGTCTGTCTTCTACAATGTTCATAAATATCGTGGGGCCACCTGTCATAGAATTTAAACCTGAATTTTATGTTCAGAAATGGTTAGAAAAAGGGAGGAGAAGTACAGATGAAAGAAACTGCATGGCTCGGAGACAAATGGCTTATGATTCCACTTATAAGCGTATTTGGAATATTCTGTGATTGGAAACATGTCCCACATTGTAAATGAATTTAATATAAACAACTTATATATTAAACCTCAAATAAACATGTTTATTGATTCTTTGAATTAAATAACGTTATAAGCTGTAACTGGTCAGTGAAATGCCAAACGTTCAAAAATTAGTATGTTTTGCTATTTCTAGCCACACCTCCGACTCCGCCCACTAATCCAATCCTTGGGTTATTCCCGCCCCCTGAGTCTCCGCCCACAGTTCCCCTACTTTTTTTTCCCCACTTCGACCACTGCCCTTAGTATACATTTATTTAGCATCCCATGCACCATGAAAAGGTCCTGTGTCTATGAATTTAATAAAGCTAAACCATCTTGAATTATCATCATTATAGACACTGCTGCAGTGGAACAAATTTCCTCTGGAACCCTCTACCTTGGGGGTCAAGGTTTGGCAGCAGAGCAGGAGCGAAGTCAGGAGGGTCAAGGTCATGAGGATTGGAGTCCAACAGTCAATGTATACTTTTTATTTTTAAACTCTTCCTCTTCCAAAAGAAATATCATCAAGGACAAATGTAGCTAGTAAATCTGCCCTGGCTTAGTTAATTGATAGCAATTTAAATCAAGCATAATCTCGAGGAATTCTTAGGTCAGTCCCGTGATTACTCTGACCGGAATTACACAAGTAACTAACCACTTATTAATAAGTGCTACATAAATGGTTAATAGTGGTATACCTCGTATGGATAGATACATCATACATTATTGCGGTGCATGCATTTCTACAAACTATTTTTAAACAGAGCATGCGAAAGTAAAAAACCTGCCTCCAAATTATAGTTTTTCTCTTAAACATTTGTGAAGTGCCAAACTGAGTGTCTTTGTTAACTTGATGCCATTTTCATCAAGGTATTAGGCTCCAGCTAGCTGTTAGTCAGGATGAGGAATACGTTAGCACCTTGACACCTCCTGGTAATTGTGTGCACTAAATAAATTCCTTTAACATAACATAACATGAGAGTCGAACAAAAGGAGAGTTGATTGCCCTCTGAGAAAGTAATTCATTTGGGCCCAGGTAGAATTGAAAATAAGAGACCTCCCTCGCCCACTTCAAGTCCCTGCTCTAAACCCATAACACACAAATTGTGGGTATCACAGAATGTTTCTCTGTGTCAGCAAATTGCACTGTTTGGCATATTTCACTGGAATCTGTTTATATCCTGTATCCTTGAACATGAACGATTTTACCTTAAATGTTATATCTTACCAACAGATTGCATTATGGGAAGGCGACCTAAGAGCCTGGATGACTAAAAGGGAAGTAAGGAAAAAGGAAGCAGTGGGAATAAGGGAAATGGCAGAAACATTAGACACAGGTAGAAATCTGGTTCGTGTTAGGGTGACAGTGAGACAGTTCAGGGACTGAGACGCACGTTGTGGCACACTGTCACAGAGAGTAATGTACTCCAGACAATGCCTGTGGAAGCCATGAGACTGCCACTCTCCCTTATTGACTCTACAAAGTCTACAATAAGGCAATTCATGCAGTCTCCTATTGTTTGGACGTTTACCAGAGAGATCCTAGGAGAGAATGAGGCTGGTTGATGGAATTCTTCATTTCCCTAGATGCTTGGACTTCATTTAGCACTCAACACCCAGAAGAGATCCATGGCAGAAAGCTAAGACTGGATGTACCATATTTTGCCTTCCAGCTGTATAGTGTTGTCTTTCACCGTTTCTATAGTGATTTCCTACCTCTTATCGCTGTCCTAAACTGTTGTGCCTATAAAGCCAATGGTTGTGATTCTGAGATGTTTGGATGTGAGAAGGGTGTTTTTGGTGGTCTTGTCAGCTATTGGTGTTGAGTGCTAGTGTAGTGTGTGATGCCTCGAAGCTGTGCTCCATTCTTGATGCAGTGACATGTGAGTGTGTTTTACTTATATGGTGGAAAGCATACAAGAGTGAGGATAGATTTAGAGACAGCATATACAAACCAGTCAGGGTTAAGGCATTAAATACACTGATGTTTTGGGTATTGAAAAAGCTAGGACTTCATTGCCCATCTGAAATGCAAGTGGCAGTTCATAGATCTGATTTTCTGTGGCAATTTATTCCATAATTTGCATGTCTGTATTGTATAAGAAATACCTCCTATGTGACTTTTATGGTATCTGCAGTGGGGTTATTCCTGATCTGACTTTTTTTATTTGGTGTTATTTCAGTTGTAGGAAGCTACCTCCTTGCCCGTAGACTGCCCAATGCTCTCTGTAAAGGGTTTTCTAAGACATTTCCAGTGGCCACAGGTAACTAATGTAGTGCCCTGATAGCAAGAGTAATATGCTCTTGTCTATTTAGGTTGAGGGTTTGCACAACTGCTGCATACTGAATTATTTGTGGCTTGGCAAACTATTTGCTAGCATGTCCAATGTGGGGTCAGTTTGCATAATCCAATCTTGATATCACCAAATGCCAGTGATGTCTCCTATGCGAGACAGCAAAGTAGAGGTAGATGTATTTTAGAATTTTCATCACATAGAATGAGTCTCTCTTCACTTTGTTGATTTGGGATTGAAATGGCAGGGTAGCGTCCACAATCACTCCAAGGTTGTTTATTTCCTTCAAAGTGGTTGGTGACTTTACGATTTTCTGGTGCTAGAAATATATTGGGCTATAGTTTTGCCACAATCCACATGCTTTTTCTGTTTTTGAAAAGTCAGGTGTGAAATGTTTATCTAGCATCCATTTTACCACAGCCCATAGGCCTTTGCTTAGTCTTGAAGATTTGACGTGTAAGGGTTATTCAAGTTTTAGGATGATCCGAGTATCATTAGTGTAGTTGTTGCAGGTGAGTTTCAAAGATTTCATTAGTACAAGAAAAGAAGCTAAGTAGATGCTGAAGAGCAATGATGAGGTAGTGGAGACCTGTGGAACACCTACTGAACTAATGTCAGGTAAAGAATTGGAAGGCAGTAATGAGATAATCTGTGACCTGTCTTTAAAAAAGCACGTTATCCAGCTGAGGGATGTATCCTGCATTTCAGAGTTGTAGAGCCCATTTCATAGTAGCAGGTGTTCACCAGTGTTGAAGGCTGATGCTAGCTCAAGTAGCAGTAGTGAACTAACCCAATTGTTATCGACAGAGTATTTAGTAACCCTGGGCGGAGTACATGGGGTGCCACTACGCTGTGTTCCAAGGAGTTAAAAAAAATCAGTGGAACTCCGCTCCACCCTCCCCAAATAAAAACCAGAAAAAATTCACTTACCTGCTCTAGCTTCTCCGGGCTGCCCTCCTCCTCGCCGTCCTTGTACTCGCCGGTCGTAAATCACTCCATTGTACGTCTTGCAAGGACTGCACGCGTACATTTATGCGCAGTCCTCGAAAGACGTACAACTTAGAGGTTTGTGACCGGCAAGGAGGAGAGAACACGGCGAGGAGGGCAGCCCGGAGATGCCATAGCAGTGATTTATTTTCTGTTTTTGTGGGCGTGCACAGGGGCTAACTCCGCTCTGCTGTGGAGTTGGAGTTTTGCCAGAACTCCGTGTTCCCAACGGAGCACGGAGTTCGCCACCCGGGCTTAGTATTTATGGTGATCCTAAGTGGAGACTAGTGCTGATTCTGAGCTTCTTAATAGACTAAATCCATTATGTCTATGACAGTAGACCTTAAATATGTATCCTGGAAAATGCTGTCACTGTCGACGTTCACATTGATGAGAAGGGTCAGTGCAATCTAGCTTTTACCATGAAAAGGCACTTTTTTATAGTTTCTTAAAGACAGTAATACTAATAACCAACCCCAAGTTGAGTTCATAGGTACAGTCAGTTACACCAAAATTAACCAATAATATGGGGTTATATGTTTTTTCCAAACAACTGTATATACCACTGTGGCAGAGATCACTTAATATAATGGGCATTTGTTGATACAGATGTGGCAAGGACAGATCAAATGTTGATGACTTTTGATCAGCAAAAGAAAAACCACCACCTTTCTAACAAGAGGATGCCGGTAGCCATCGCTTTCTGTAACGCCAAAACAAACTGTTCTCTTTGTATAAGGGTACCAATTTTATACATTTGCATATGGGCCACATGGAACACCAAACAAGCTTTCACTTGGACTTAAAAAGCAAACAAGAGAATCAGTAGTGAGGCAAAACAGTGCTTTGCAGCCCATTTCAGCAAGTCGAAGTGGATATTTTTCCAGTATTGGGGTAACTTTCATAGATTCACATGCTTGAATCATTCCCCGTCGTCGAAGTGGGAGTCCCACGGTAATATACATAAAGCAGTAATTGAAGAACTTCATAGGCTACCATGGAGGCATCCATGCATTTAATAGCCTATCTACCTCCTTTTTTTTTTTACAAAGGCCCAAACATGAACACAACCAATCAGAACCTAGCACCCTCTTGAACCTTTCCCAAGAGAGGCTGAGTCCCTCAGATTTTCACAGCATGTCGTGTGTGAATGGAGTCTCCCATTGCTCTGCTCAGTTTCTTCTACAATTCCTCAGATAAGTCTCATTTTGATTTCTGAAGGACAATGTCTGATAGGAAAGGACTATTTCGACCCTGTAAATCCTGTGGGAAAAAACGGGTTCACAAGTATTGTATCAATTGCCTTTATCCCAATCATGAGGCAAAACAATGTAAATTCTGCCGCACCTTTTCTTCCAAGACTCTCAGAGATAGAGAAGGCAGACTTTTGATTTGGCTAGTGAAGACTCAAGGAGCGTCTTCTGATGAGGAGAGCGACACTTCCTCTAAATACCACAAGAAGCCCAGGTCACCTGGAGTTTAGCCTGAGGAGGTAAAGAAACACCTGAAAACCTCACATTTGACCAAAGAAGCTCAAAAAAAGGAGAAAGAACCCACAGTCTCCTCAGAGCTAGTCATTCCTCATCATTCTGGGACTTCTAAGGAAAGATTGAATGCTTCCAAGCATAAATCCAGCCTTAGATCCTTGTCAGCGCCAGTTTCACCATCGACGCCACAAGAAGCCCAGGTCACCTGGAGTTTAGCCTGAGGAGGTAAAGAAACTCCTGAAAACCTCACATTTGACCAAAGAAGCTCAAAAAAAGGAGAAAGAACCTACAGTCTCCTCAGAGCTAGTCATTCCTCATCATTCCGGGACTTCTAAGGAAAGATTGAATCCTTCCAAGCATAAATCCAGCCTTAGATCCTTGTCAGCGTCAGTTTCACCATCGACACCAGTCTCTTCAACTACACCGACGACGACGACCCTCTCGTCGTCGAGGCCGTCGACGGCTCCTAGGACGTCGACTGTGAGCATCAAAGCACCAATATTGTCGACATTATCTTTACAATTGATGAAGGCCTCAGCGTCGAGGTTGTCATTGTCGACGCCTGTGGCGGCAACATCTTCACCGTCGATGACTGCTCCATCGGAGATAAAAGTTCCACTGTCGACGAAGGCCCTAACGTTGACTAGCACACTGTTGACGAGCACACTGTCGACAAGCACACCGTCGACATTGTCAATGATTTTGCCTTCGGCAGGGAAATCAGTGTCGCTGACGATCCCTTCGTCGACGGGCCCGTCAACAACTATTCCACAGATGCAATCCACACCATTCAGATCGTCCAGAGAATCGTTGGTGTCTGGTTTTAAATCACCAGGCAAGATTTTGCTCTTGCTTCCAAGTCATCTTCCAGACACAGAAGAAACGGATTAGGATGATAGTCCCTTTGGGACTGCTCATAGTCCTTCTGAACTCAATGTTAAGTGTCAAGAAGAGGTTGAGGACTATTATGACGAGGAGCAGTGCTACCAACACTATCCTGTTCCTCCTACTCAATATCAGCATTTTAGATATAATGTTGATCCACCAAGGCAAGAATCTGCTCAATTACCATCCTCTTTAATTCAGGACTTACAGGCTATGCTCACGGATTATAGGAAAAGATTTCCGCCACAGAAAGAACACACTACTGAGCCACCGCCTCCATCGGCACCACCTGTAATACCACTTACACCTGCACTGCCTCCTCCTGCTACTCCTAGGATAACGCCACATCCCATCATCCCTGTTCCTCCTAGAGAGGATCCAACCTCTTTGGAAGAAGATCCTGAAGAGGGTGAGATTCATGATCCCCCTCCACCTACTGATGAATGGGATACATATATTTCGCCTCCACCGTCTCCTTCTCCTTGTCATCCTTCTGACTCACCTCCTGAGGACATTGGAGGATTTCATAATCTAATGGACAGGGCTACATCAAGATTCCATCTACCTACAATAGTCAAGCAATCAGATTGTTTCCTTTATGACTTTAAAGAACAATCAAGGAAATCTATAAGATCTATACCCATTATAGACCAAATTTGGCAAGAAGGGCTTAATATAATGAAAACACCGACTGCTTTGGTGCCTGTATTGCCAAGACTAGATAAAAAAATAAAGGGCGCCTGAGGATTCCCCCGCTTGCTTAACAGGCCATCCCAAACCAGATTTGGTGATCTCCCAAGCGGCTCAGAGATGATCAAAGATTCCTTCCACCCCCATCACGTCTCCACCGGACAAGGAAGGGCGCCATTTGGATTCCATCAGTAAGAGATTCTTGTCCATCTCCGCTATCTCCATCAGGGCTGCCAATGCTCTAGCTATTCTGGGCCGCTACCATCGGCAGATGTGGTGCGACATCGGAGCCATGATAGATGTTATACTGGTCAAAAATAAACAGGAATTCCGTAAGATTTTGGCTGAAGGAGAGCGCACAGCGGGAAATTATAGACTGTGCTATGGACATAGCAACAACTGGTTTTCGCAACAAGCCGGTGCAGCTGTTTTAAGGCGCCAAGGATAGCTTAGAGCAACCTCCTTCAGAGGTGCAATCAAAAGTATTGGACATGGCTTACGATGGGGAAAGTCTATTTGGTAAACCTCTAGACAAAGCTCTACTTGCCATAAAGAAGGATACAGACACAGCCAAAGATTTAGGTCCCCTACAATATCGTAAAGTGCCCTTTTGGGGTGCACAAAGATGTGGATTTTCAGGCTATTGAAGCTCTTTTCAGCGCACCCGGTCTTATCAATCCTTTCAGCCGCAGTATCGTCAGGGTTACCAACAGCAATCCTATCGGCAGCCAACTACAGCTGGTGTCTCCAGGCAAGGCTGACGCAGGAAACCAGCCTCACAATCACGCGACTCAGTTCGCAAACAGTAACCTTGTCAGGATACTAGTTACTATTCCTTCCCCCTCCAGTCGGTGAAAACATTTCCCATTTTATCCATAAATGGCGCCATATTACAACGGACAAATGGGTCCTAGATCTCATATCTTATGGTCACACTCTGTAATTCATCAAGCGCTCACCAAACACTCCACCCAAGGGATTGCACACCCCTCGTCTTCACTTACTAAAACAACAAGCGAAAAATATTCTACGGAAAGGGGCAATAGAAAGGGTTCCGGTAGCACAAAGAAGAAAAGGCTTCTATTCCCACTTCTTCCTGATACGCAAAAAATCGGGAGAATGGAGACCCATTTTAGACGTCAGATGTCTGAACAAATTCCTCAGAAATCAAACCTTCAGAATGGTTACACTCTCTGACATCCTTCAACATCTCAACAGCGAGGACTACATGACATCGCTGGATCTAGAGGAGGCATATTTCCACGTTCCTATACATCCCAAACACAGAAAATGTCTCCGTTTTACAGTAGCTGGTACCCACTAGCAGTTCGAGTCCTACCTTTCGGCCTCAAATCTACTCTGTGGATCTTTACTAAGTTTCTGGCCCCAGTAGCAGCTGCATTACGGAATCGGGGTCACCAAGTATTTGCATATTTAGACGATTGGCTCCTGAAAGCACCATTGGCTTCTCTATGGCTGCAGCTACAAAAGATTGTATGGATCTATTCTGCTGATTAGGCCTGTTTATAAACCAACGAAAATCATCAGTGTTCCCAAGCCAGACATTGGTTTTCCTAGGGGCAAACTTGGATACCATTCGCAGCAAAGCTTTCCTCTCACAAGAAAGACAGGAACGGTTGCAAACCTTGGCTCTCAAGCTTTCAAAAAGAAAGTACACTTCTGTGACGACATACAAATCTCTGCTGGGCATGCTTTCCTCCGCTATCGACCTAGTGCCACTAGCTCTTCTTCACATAAGACCTTTGCAAGAGGAACTACAGCGTCAATGGATTCAAACTACGGGATCCTTTGACGACGTGATAACGCATGAGCGAGGCGTTCATATGATGGACTTTGAAGTTACATCTCTCGAAGGGCCTTTCATTTCTGCCCCTGATCCCAAAATTCATAATCACCACCGATGCGTCCATGGAAGGCTGGGGAGGTCACCTCCAAGACATTCAGATTCAGGGAAAATGGTCCTCTTCACAGCGTCAGATGCAAATCAACAGGCTAGAGTTGAATGCCATTTTTCTCTCCCTGCAAGCTTTCCTCCCTCTGATAGAAGGTTCATTAGTGTTAGTTCGGACAGACAATACCACATAAGCATGTTTTATATCAACAAATAAGGAGAGACAAAATCTCTGACTCTTTCGCAGGACGCTCAACAGCTTTGGAGCTGGCTGGCACTTCACAGAATATCCCTTAGAGCGGAACATGGGCCAGGGCTTCGGAATACTCCTGCAGACACCCTCAGCAGGACCAAAGACAACTGCCACGAGTGGGAGCTCTAACAAGACCAACTGGACAGGATCTTCTCTCATTGGGGGAAACCAGCGCTGGACCTGTTTGCGACTCAAAACAACTCCAAATGCTGGTTCTTCGCAAGCAGATTCCCTCTCCCAAACTCTCGGGGGAATGCCCTTTCAATGCAATGATCAGGAATTTATGCTTACCCCTTTCCTCCCATTCCGCTGATACCCAATGTCCTGACAACGAAGAAATTGGAACACTGCCGGCTTCTTCTGATAGCCCCCAGATGGCCCAGGAAGTACTGTTTCATGGAGCTTCTCCTCCTCCCGGAAGCCCAGCCCATCCGTCTATTACCGACACCAAACCTGTTAACCACGAACCAGGGTCAAATGTGTCACCCGGATCCAACATCTCTTCGCTTGCTTGCATGGCTCCTGAATTCTTTGAATTTAAGGATTTGGCAATTGCACAAGAGTGTAAAGACAGTATCGCCAGATCTCGTTCAGAGAGCACAAACAAAATGTAGCGATTAAAATGGAAACAATTCTGCTTTTGGTGTCTCTAAAGCAAGGTGCATCTGTACTTTTCATCTCCATAACAAATACTATTGTACTTACTGTCTTTGGCTAAAACTGGGCTGGTATATTCTTCAATCAAAGTTCACCTCGCAGCTGTCTCCCGATATAGTCGCTCACCAAAACATCTATCTCTTTGCTCTACCAGAGTTGTACAACAATTCATGAAAGGTTTATTTCGTACTTATCCACCTGTTCAAGCCCTGCCCCCTGAGTGGCACTTGAACGTAGTCCTATCCCAATTGATGAAGCAAACCTTTTGAGCCCATCCATAGGGCGGATATCAAGTATCTGACGTGAAAAGTAGCTCTCTTGCTTGCCCTAACATCAACTAGAAGAGTTAGTGAAACACAAGCTTTCATCATAAAACAGCCTATTCTTCATTTTACATATTAAATGGTTTTCCTCAGGACGAATCCCAAATTCATCCCTAAGGTTCCATCATAATTTCATTTAAACAAACCTGTCATTCTCTGGACTTTCTTCCCGGATCCTTCTACACCTGCGGAAAGAGCACTGCACACTCTAGACATCAAAAGATGCCTTAAAATCCATCTGCAAAAGACTAAATCTGTGCACAAGACAGATCCATTGTTTGTAGCGCATGGACAAGGTCGTCAGGGCACTGCAGTGTTTAAAACCACCATTGCAAGATGGATAGCAGCCACAATTCAATTTTGCCATGATAAGGCAGGCAAGCCTTTGTCGAGAACAGAAAAAGCTCACTCCACAAGGGCAGTCTCTACATCGGCTGCCTTGTTCGCTGGAATTCCACTTGAAAAAATTTGCAAACGTGGAAAACAATGCATACGTTCATGAAGCACTACTGCCTGGAATCAGCTCAACGTGCTGACACAGCAGTGGACAAGCGGTTCCACGTCATTTTTTTCAGTAAGATGTGCCTCTTTAATTAGAGGATTTTTTCTTTCCTATTATCAGTATTGATTTGTTTTAAAAAAAAATGTGTATCCTTATTAGTTATAAGTTAGTATACTGTTCAATTTGACTAAGAGATGTCTTATTTTGCATGTCAATACCTTTACATGCATCTGCTGTTACACCAGCACTTTCGTAGGATTATACTTTTGGGTATATATTTTGAAATATTATTGGCACTACCCACCATCCACTAGTAGTACTTATTTGTCATACATTACTGCTTGCTATTCTGATTTAAGCATGT
This sequence comes from Triturus cristatus, assembly GCF_964204655.1. Lineage (NCBI taxonomy): Eukaryota > Metazoa > Chordata > Amphibia > Caudata > Salamandridae > Triturus > Triturus cristatus. The sequence goes on along the minus strand of NC_140586.1, from coordinate 77,008,469 downwards.
GAATCTATGAATGATACCTCAGTACTGGATAAGAAATAAGTTACTTACCTGTAACTGCAGTTATCCAGTATTGGTTTCTTTCATAGATTCACATGCAACCTACCCTCCTCCCCGCAGAAGCTCTCCTTACCTTCCAGTATTACTATACACACATGAACTGGAAAATCTGATGGACGCAGCCTCTCTTGAAGAAGGTTCTAGGAGGTGCTAGGTGCTGATTGGTTGTGTTCAAGTTTGGCCCTTTTTTTAAAAAAAGGAGGTAAATAGGCTATTAAATGCATGGATGCCTCCATGATAGCATATTAAGTTCTTTAATTACTGCTTTGTGTATATTACCTTGGGACTCCCACTTCGACAAAGGGGGAATGAGTCAAGCATGTGAATCTATGAAAGATACCAATACTGGATAACTGCAGTTACAGGTAAGTAACTTATTTCTTTTCAGAGGTGTATGTGCTACTTTGTTCTGTAGCCTTTCAGAAACCTTAATACCATTTATTTCTGATGTAAAGTACCAGACTTCCAATTAGATGATTGAGAGTGATTCTAGCAAACAAAATTTATGTATAAAGCATGTCTGAACTTTTAGACTTGCAGAAAGATGGACTTTCAATGATCTTTATTTCAATCAGAAAGGGTATACATGTAAGCAATAGTTGATGCTGCTGTAAATAAACTGGATGTTGTCTCTGTAAAGCAATCACACCCAGAATCCCTTCTGTTTCTCCTTATAGGTATTGGTTATAGAAGCAGAGTGGGCTTTTGCAAACAAGATTTACATTGCTGTGGGATATCTAGATTCACAAACTCCACATGTTTAAGATCTAGACCGTGAAGCTGACAAATGCTGTGTCATGGAGTCGGAGTTGTTCTTCATGCCTGGACAGGAATTCCTGATGAGCATCAAAGGTAAGTGGTCTTTCAAAACTGGTGTATGATCTGTGTACCATTACTTCTGCTGCCACACAGGAGGCTATTGACTGTGCACAGCTCACTATATTTTGTGCATTGCCCCCAGAATGAGGGAAATGGAGGAAACCATGAACAAATGTTTTGTACCTCGTAAACCGCTTCTCCACCTAATCCCCGTTGCCAACATGTGTTGAACTGCTATTTCCTGTTCTCTTTGGTTCCACTGGCAGCACCCAAGGCTTGTGGGTGAGAAGCATGTTGTTTCATTGGCACTTTTTTGGTTTGGGAATTGGAATTTCTAGGATTTATCCTGTGTGGGTAAGGCAGTTAATCACTGCTGTCCCAGGGCCACAGTATGATTGCATTCCAATTGAAATGGCCAAGTACTTCCCTTTAGCACTTCACTCTCTCAGGGTGCTTAACTTAGGAGGTACAAAATGCGTAGTAACTCAGAATAGTGTGTAACACGTTGTATGGGACTTAAGATAATAGTTATCTTTAACTCCAGTTCTCCTATACTTATCGTGTTTCCAAGCAGGTAACTAAATGGATGATTACCTCTCTACGCGCTGGATGCTCTTCTGATATGTATGCACTGAATAACAACTCTCAATAAAATTAATAAATAAATGATGCATATGTAAATCAGAAAACGTGTAAACTGCCCAAACTGTCCAGTTTGTTTCAGCAAGGGTGTATGAAGGTTTACCTTGTGTGCAAAAAACGTTTTCAATTAAAGAAATATAAAATAGGAACATTTTTCAATTTTTCTTATCTTGGCCTTGCGTTTTGTGAGCAGTGAGTACGTTTAGAAATGTAAGTTAACTTTGTCTGAATAGCATCCAGGTGTGCATATGTATAAAGACAGATATGTAGTTCAAAGGGAAGGTGTGTGAATACCTCACAGTCACAAACTGTCTAATGCACGTGTAATTCTCTGTGAATCTGCAAACGGGTTCGTGCATCCCCTGGGCAGTTCAGGGGGAGGAGTGTCTTGCAGCGCACTGCACAGAGTGCATCGCTGACCATGTAGTGGACTGCAGAATCCGGGGACATAAAGGAATAGCACCACTGGTAATATGAACCGTCAGTGCCACATTAGAGCATCGCTCTCTGCACATTCTTTGCTGGGCTTCTACCAGAAGATGTAGGTGGTGTGATCGAAAGAAATGTGCATGCTTAAGTGGACAACATAATGTTTTTATGGAAACGTTTTGCCACCCCTCCATTAACTAGACTTGTATATACGGTATAAAGAATTCGCAAATTTATTTAGCCTTTCATGGTCTAAAAGGCCATTATGTACAGGTTTTCTTTAAGGCAAATCATTTATGGGCAAATTTTTCCTTCGGATGGGTGTGCGGGGTGAATATTACATTTCCAGTTAGAGAATTTGTTTGGATGCTTCTCTTTTTAGTATAAATATTCATAAATCACTAGCAGAAGGCTGGCGTAGGGAATATTCTAAGGGAAATGCTAGGGAATGATCGTCCTACTTCACTCGTGAGCTTCCCCTTTTCGCACCTTCTTCTGAATTAGGGGCTCCGAAAGAGCTGTATCTGTAGACATTAGGGATACTGTCGGCCAGAATTGAGGCGCACTGGCAGAATAGTGTATGGAAATCAGTACTGTTGTGCTGTAGGCAATGATTGAGGTGCGTTGACAGAAATATGTAGAAATTTCAGTGCTGCAGCAACAGGAGTGTTGGTAAGTCAGGATCACAAAGCTCTGGACAATCTGTTTACAGATTCCAGGACTAAAATACATGTGACTACTGCAGGATTAAGTCACACTGCTTGATTAGTCAGTTGCTGTACGGGAATTATAGGAGGTGCTGTAGGTCAACAATAAGGTGCATTTGCTGAGCTGTATGTGGGTCCCTATACTGGTGTGGTAGGAGACACAGCAGTTCTTCACTGAGGCACATTGGAAGTGCCATGTGTGTATTCCTGTACTGTAAAGCCATCAGGTCTGGAGCAGTGTGCATTGTGAGTCAGTATGTGAGATGCCACCACTGGAATAGGCGAGGTTGCTCAGATCAAGGTTAAAGTATTCTAAGCCAGGTATGTGTGTGTGTGTGAGAGAGTACCAATCCTGGAATTTCAAGGGTATGCTGTAGGTCAGAAGTAGCATGCTCTGGCAAAGCAGTGTGCTACATGCCAGTATGCAGCATTAGTGGATAGTGCAAATCAGCATCAAGATGTGCTGACAGACTTGTCTTTGGCTTCCAGTCTTGGATTACCAGGAGCTGTTTTAGGTCAGGATTTATATGCACTGACAAAACTGTGTGTGGGTCTCAGTACTGGAATAGAGTGGCTGATGTAGATCAATGTTGTAGTAACCTGGCAATGCCATGTCTGGGTCCCACTACTGGCAGGAGATGCTGTAGGTAATGGTCGACTTCAAATGAAAGACAGTGGATCTAGCTACTGGATAGCAGTGGTGCTGTGGGCTATAACTAAGGTACACAGAACTGCCATATGCCTAACTGACTATACTGTGGCAACTTGAGCAACTGAAGTTTACTTTTAATTTGTACTATAAAAACTACTAGAAGTGTATATCCAACATGCTTTATGAGGACGCCCGCTATTTGATTGGACAAACTTTTTATTCTGTTTTGTGGCCAATTACGACTGAACCGTTTCCTCCACCGTCCCATTTCCAGGATCTTTTTTGAGGCTTTTATTAGCGTTCGAAAAAGCACACATTACAATGCCCTGCTGTTCTGTTGGATGCTCCTACCACCGGGGCAATTTGCTTTCCTGCCTTGCTCTTTGGCGCCGGGTTCGTGCTAATGTTGCGTGCCCAGAATTCAGAGCTCTAGTGTTTCGGGGCCAAACCAGCCACTGTCTGCTCAGCCTCCATGGTAACACTGCAGTGAAATAGACGTGAACAGCTGGCACTAAGGGGATCCATTTTTATTTTGGGGAGGGAAGGACTTTGCTTAGTCACACTTTGCCAACACTTTATAACCAGCTTTGGCTAGCTTAGCAACAGCAGCAGTCAAGCTATTATTTACAAAAAAGCCCATAGATTCTGTTAAAGTTGAGACCGATTCACTGATAATAGCGTAAAATTACTAAATGACATATCGTAAATAATCCTCAAAACATCTTCAAAGTTCTAGTATTGTTGACATGCATCACTCGGGTTGTAGGGTTTCTCAAGGCGCAGAGTTCACTTGATGGGTATTATGTACACATTTTTTATAACAGCAGAGGAAGATAAAGCAGCGGTCCGTGGACTATTGGAGGCCTCTGCTAGTGTTTTACACTATAATACATTGCAAGACTCAAAATTAAATCTTGTGACTTTTTTTCTTTAAGGCTGTAAACATGAACTGAACATTTTTGCGCTGGAGTCTCCATTTGGTGTATGAGCTTCCAGGGGCCATTTCAAGTCATGTTTATTGCCTCCAGGAAAACCTCGGGAGTGTAAAGACATGAGAAGGTTTCATGTTCCAAAAATATATAGATTTTATCTTCATTGTCAGGCGACCTTCTAAAAAGGAAAATGGAAGAGCTCGCTGAATTTGAAGTGGAGCTCAGTACGCATAGACATACCATGAACACAGTCTGCGCCGCACGCAGGTCAGAAGCAGAACTGTAGATATTTTAAGGATTGTGTGAGAGCTACTGACAATACAGAAGCCTGCTAAAATATTGGGCATATATTTGGGGGAGACACCCAACATGTAATTCATGTTGTTAACTGCATCACAAGAGTGTTACATTTCTGACAAATAAATCTGTCATTTGTAAAATATTAGATTGCATTTTTCAAACTTTACAACTTAGACGCTGCATGACCATATATATTTCTTATGGGTTCTAGTATTTCTCCAGTATTGCATCTTTCATAGATTCAAATGCTTAAATCTTCCCCATTGTAACGGTGGAAGTCCCACAGTAACAATGAAAATAAGCAGTGTTATACCTAAGCATTGAAAACCCAGAGAGAAGCCAAGTGACATTGGTAACTAATTCACATTGTTTTATTAGAACCAAACTTCAACCAATTAGATCCCAGACCCTGAGGCACTCTTCCCCTGCAGAGCCACCACACATCAGATTTCTAACCGAACGTCATTTGTAAGGGAGTCTCCCTGAGCTCTGTTCAGTCTCAGTGCTTTTTTCTCAACTTTTGACCCTTTCGTTCTTTCAGGAGTGATATTTTGACCTTCAGGCTATTCAAAGGTAACAGCTTTGGGCTCTTTTTCCTGGTTAACACCATATCAGAGGGATCTAAGAAGAGGCTTTTCAGGCCCTGCACATCTTGTGGGAAACCAAGAATATTTTCTGAGGCCTTAATTGTTTTACACCATCACCATAAATCTAAGAAGTGCAAACATTGCAGAACATTTTCCCACTAAGACCCTACAGGATCAGGAAGCCAGGCTACTTCTTTGGCATCAGAAGTAAAATACCCATTCTGACTCACATTTGGAGGATGTCATTCTCCATCGCGATAGAAGCGGAAAAATTAGGGCTCCACCTCATATGAGAAAGATACCAAGAAAGCAAGATCTAACAACAAGAACTCTGTGACAGAACAATTTGTGAGTAGAGAACCCTCTAGTCCATTCTCATCTCACAAAAAACTTCTTCCTCCTCAACTGTACCTGTAGCCCCTTTTAAGGAGCCATCTTTGAAGTAAATTTGTCCGTCAACATACCCTTCACCGAAAATCATTTTGTCGATGGCTGACGTGTTGACTGGGAAATCTTCGACACAGATCTCACCCACCTTGTCGGTGACGACTACAGGGTCAGTAACTCTGATGACGACCAGAACAACAATGTCTTCCTCGTCGACAAAGAAACTAACAACGACATGACCGTCAACGACAGTACCATTGACCGGAACATTCACTTCGACGTAGATGAAACTATTGCTCTCATACCTACGAAGATGTCTGTTTTTTCCTTGTTGTCGGCGCAGTCGTCAATGAGTCCTTTGACAGCCTATAGGAGACAATTCTAATATTAGAAGAATGAATTCATGCAGCTTTACAACCAGTATCTGAAAGAAACAGTTAATTATAGATTCCTTACCATAGAATTACCCCCGGGCGTCAAGACTGAATCTGGAAAGTTTTTTCATCAGCAGTACCTCTGTGCTTCGGAGGGTAGCGTTGGTCAGCTCCGCGTCTGTCGTTGGCGTCGTGGTCGCTGGAATGATGTTGCCGTAGATACTTACATGCCGCCCTCACGCGCTGACGTCAGTTCTTTCTTTTTCTGCGCCAGCCAGTGCAGATCCGGAGAGAGTGGTACCTCCAGTCACTTTTTGACTGAACTTTTTGAGCGACTTTTGTCTACATCTTTTTGAGTCAACGACTCCTGGTGCACGTAGAGATGCCCCGCTTCAAGGCTTGCGGATCCTGTTCCTGACTGATGTCGGTTACAGATCCACACCGTGTGTGCCTCTTTTGTCCGGAGCGCTACCACGACCCCAAGTCGTGCTCTGACTGCTGGTCCATGGCTCCGAAGTCTTTGCGGGAGCGGTCCCGAAAGCTTCTTGAGTGTCGGCAGTCGACTCCACACATTGTTTGAGGTCCCGGTCGCGAGGGAGGTTGAAGGACCTGTCGCGGAGCCATCACCATTCTTCTAAGTCTTCGCACTCGGGGTCAGGTAAGTCGAAGCATAAGAAGTCATCAAAGAAGCATCATCGCTCTTCGACTTCTCCCCATCAGTCGGCTGACGGGACGAGGAATGTGGGCGGTGCCCCTCCTGCGGCTCCGTGTGCAGAGTCTGAAGAGTCGACTCCGGGTTTCCCTCCCTTCCCGTGACCCGGAACCACTCCTGCCCAGCTTTGTAAGTTCTACGAGGTGATGCATGGCATCTTTGGGCAGCCGGAACCCGCCGGCGCACCTTCGGGCCCTGCAGACTCAGTTGGGGGGCCTATGCCTTCTCCGCTGGCGACTCTGGCCCCGAAGCCGCAGACTCCCTTGGATCCAGGCGTGGATCCGGATCGGTGGCGGTTGACCTTATTACGCCTCCACCGGCGACGCTTTTCGTTGCGAATGGAGTTGCGGTCTGTTGTACACCTTTCCTCCTATACCACTTCTGCCCAGAGTGCTGAAGAATATCAAGCGCGACCGGTCCCAAGTCATTCTTGTGGCTCCGGATTGGGCACGAAGAGTCTGGTATCCCGAGCTGCTCAACATGGCCATAGATCCTCCGACCAGACTGCCTCTTCGGGAGGATCTTCTGTTGCCGCTGCGGAGGACGGTCCTCCACCTGAACCTGTCCAGCCTCGATCTCCTTGCGTGGCGATTGAGTGGCAGCAGTTGACGTCATTTGACTTGCCTCCCGAAGTATGTAATGTAATCTTGGCAGGCAGGCGTCCCTCCACCAAGACGGAACATGCCTGCTGATGGAACAAATTTGTGGCATGGTGCACAGCAAAGGCTGTGGATCCCATTTCTGCCCCTCTTTCTAAGGTTCTCTTGTTCCTCCTTTCTTTGTCCCTGCAGGGCTCTGCTCTGGGCACTATCAAGGGCTATCTTTCGGTCATTTCTGCCTTTCTAAGGCATCCTGATCAGCCTTCTCTCTTCAAGTCAGAGCTCTCAGCGCCAGGAAGCCGCTTGGCCACAGTGCGCTTTACTAAATACTCTTTTCATTCATTCATTCATTCAAGTCCCTGGTTGTAAATCGTTTCTTAAAAGGCATAACTCATCTCTTTCCTCCTATTCGCTTCTTTATGCCTCAGTGGGACTTGAATCTGGTCTTGCCTTATTTGATGGGCGCTCTCTTTGAGCCGCTTTACAACTGTCCTCTAAGACTTTTAACTCTTAAAACTGCATTCTTAGTAGCCATCACATCTGCCAGAAGAGTGAGTGAGCTCCAGACTCTTTCATCAGAACCTCCTTTTCTGGCTGTACATCCGGACAAAGTGGGGAACAACCTTTACAACGCAACTTTTACAACGCACTACCTTTACAACGCATTTTTTACAACGCATAATCCATTACAACGCATGACATTACAACGCATGACACTACAACGCATTTTTAAAAACTACCTTTACAACGCATTCCATTACAACGCATACTACCATTACAACGCATACCATTACAACGCATAATATTACACTACACTATCCAACACTTACCCTACTGTTGCACCCCCTGGAGTTAGAATAGTAATTTTTACCCCTATACTATCCAACACTTACCCTACTGTTGCACCCCCTGGAGTTAGAATAGTAATTTTTACCCCTATACTATCCAACACTTACCCTACTGTTGCACCCCCTGAAGTTAGAATAGTAATTTTTACCCCTATACTATCCAACACTTACCCTACTGTTGCACCCCCTGGAGTTAGAATAGTAATTTTTACCCCTATACTATCCAACACTTACCCTACTGTTGCACCCCCTGGAGTTAGAATAGTAATTTTTACCCCTATACTATCCAACACTTACCCTACTGTTGCACCCCCTGGAGTTAGAATAGTAATTTTTACCCCTATACTATCCAACACTTACCCTACTGTTGCACCCCCTGGAGTTAGAATAGTAATTTTTACCCCTATACTATCCAACACTTACCCTACTGTTGCACCCCCTGGAGTTAGAATAGTAATTTTTACCCCTATACTATCCAACACTTACCCTACTGTTGCACCCCCTGGAGTTAGAATAGTAAATTTTACCCCTATACTATCCAACACTTACCCCACTGTTGCACCCCCTGGAGTTAGAATAGTAATTTTTACCCCTATACTATCCAACACTTACCCTACTGTTGCACCCCCTGGAGTTAGAAAAGTAACTTTTACCCCTATACTATCTAATACTTACCTTAAATGTAATTTAATATTATGCGTTGTAATGGTATGCGTTGTAAAGGTAGTATGCGTTGTAATGGAAATGCGTTGTAAAGGTATTTTTTAAAAATGCGTTGTAGTGTCATGCGTTGTAATGTCATGCGTTGTAATGGATTATGCGTTGTAAAAAATGCGTTGTAAGTGCATGCGTTGTAAAAGTGTGCGTTGTAACGTCATACATCCGGACAAAGTTGTCCTATGAACTCTTCCATCCTTTCTTCCCAAGGTGGTCACTTCTTTTCACATCGGGCAAACCATCACTTTGCCCACCTTCTTTCCGCCTCCGCACCCTTCTGAAGAGGAAGAGAGTCTCCACCGTCTAGACCCAAAACGTGCGCTTTACTTCTATCTGGATGGCACGAAATAGTTCCGGGTGGATGACCAACTCTTTGTTGGCTACGTGGGCGCCATGAAAGGTCGGGCCGTACACAAGCGGACCATCTCTAGATGGGTTGTTTTGTGTATCAAAGCCTGCTATTCCTTAGCGAAAAAGTAGCCTCCAGTGGTGTGATCTCGGTTCGCAGACCCACCTCCGGGGTTGGTATTGCTGGGGTATCTATTCTAAAGTAGGGAATCTATAACTAGCTGTTTCTTTCAGATGAACAAGTTACTTTCCTTCGGTAACGATATAGCTGTAAGAAACATAGGTTAGTTATAGATTCCTTACTGCCCCACCCATCCTCCCCGTTCTGTGAACTGACGTTTAGGGTTAAGGACATCCTTTCAGGGCCCTAGTTTTGTGCACCAGTGGTCAGTGTCTTGCATGGCTCTGCGTTTCTGGCACGGAAAGTCGTGTACAGAACTGACGTCAGCGCGCGGGGGGGCATCTAAGTAGCTACTGCGACATCATCTGCGACATCATCCCAGCAACTACGACGCCAACGATGGATGCGGGGTTGACCCACGCCACCTTCTGACACGCAGAGGTACTGCTGACGAAAAAACTTTCGGTATCCAGTCTGACGCATGGGGGTAATTCTAAGGTAAGGAATCTATAAGTAACCTATGTTTCTTACAGATATAGCGTTACTGAAGGTAAGTAACTTGTTCTACAGGCAAAGTGTCTCCTCTGCCCCTTGTGCATCTCCTTGAGATGGAAGAGTCTGATGATGAGGGGCCATTTAGGCCAGCGTATAGTCCCACTCAGTTAAACGTCAAATGCCAAGATACTGATGACAATGACCCTGGTAGGGACACAGCCACCTATTTGGAAGGGGAGTTTTCTTTTCAAGACAGACAATAAACATGCTGCTCACCGCAATGACTGTTTTTGAAGAACATTAACCATACGAAGTACAGTATGAGGAACATCATGGCTCACATGAAGACACTATATCTGAAAGAAACACGTTAGTTAGATTCCTCACCTTAGAATATCCCCAGGCGTCAGGCTGGATCCGGAAAGATTTTTGTAGCAATACCCCTTGCGCGTCGCTAGGCGTCGCCTGCGGCTCCGCGCCCGTCGTTGGCGTCATGCACCGGAATGACGTCGTCGGAGTACTTAGACGCTGCCCTCGCGCGCTGACGTCAGTTCGTCTTTTTTCCGCGCCAGACAGCGCCGATCCGGGAAGAGCTTACCCCTTAGTCAATTTTTGACTAAACGTTTTGACTCTTTTTGGTCTTCTGTCGACTCGACTCTGGTGCCGGTAGGATGCCTGGGTTTAAAGCCTGTGACTCCTGTCATCGACTGATGTCGGTGACGGACCACCATCGCCGGTACTTTTACTGCCTGGGGGCCGACCACGTCGCTGGGTAGTGCCCCGATTGTCAGCCCTTGACCTCGAAGGCTAGGCGGGAGCGGTCACGTAAGCTTCTCGAGCTTCGGCACTCGGCTTCGCGCCGTTCACGGTCCTGGTCCAGGAGGAGGTCCAAGGACCGGTCGCGGAGCCGCAGTCACCATCATCGCTCGTCGGGCTCGAAGTCTTCGGGTTAGTCGAAGCGATCAAAGAAGTCCAAGAGGCGACACCGCTCTTCGGACTCCCGTCGCCGGTCGCGCGACTCAGCTGAGGGTCAGGGTGGTCCCACCCCCGCGGCTCTGTCGGAGCCGCAGGAGCCGCGTCCATCTCCATACCCGCCGGTGCCTGGGACTGACGTGACTCCGGCGGAGGTCAGTGCCTTCATCTCAGCCATGAGGGGCCTGGCTCTGCCGGCGCGCCTTCGGGCCCCGCGGGCACGACTGGGCGCCCTCGCGTGCCGGCGGCTCCGGCCCCGCCGCCACCACGACGCCTCCTCCGCCGGCGCCGACACCGGTTCCACCGTCTCCGGACGACGCCGTTCCCCGGTTTAGCCCCTGTCCGGACCCGACGCCGGCGTGGCGCCGCCCGGCACCGCACCCGACGCCGATGGATGAGCGTTTCATCTACCATCCAGCTCCGATCATTCCTCCTGTTTATCAGGAATCGGATGACGGGGGTGACTGGGAGGGTCTGAGGACCCTATGGCCCTCCAGGGCCAACTTTCGCAGGACTGGGCAGACGAACTGGGGGATGCCAGTGGTCTGGACACTTCACCGGACGCTGGTTTCATCTCTCCTCCAACTGTGGCTTCGGAGGAAGGTGCAGCTTTTTCAGTGGTGCTGCGCAAGGCGGCCGAAGCCCTGAGGCTCGAGTTGCCTGCTGTGGCCATGAGGACTAATATCCTCACAGAGGTGCTTCAACCGTCAGCAAACTCCACAGAGCCTCTGCTGCAGTTCAATGAGGCCCTCATCGACGTTCTGCAGGGCACTTGGTCCAAGCCCTCCACAGTTCCTCCTGTGGATCGGAACGTGGCCCGGGGCCACCGCCCTGCTCCGGGAGACCCCAGTTTCCTGTCCCAACACCCCACCCCCGAGAGCCTGGTTATCCAGGCCTCCACTTCCCAATCCTCCTTCCCGTCCGCTCCTCCGGATCGGGAATCCAAGAGACTGGAACAGTTCGGAAAGAAACTGTTCTCTTCCCTGAGTTTGGGCCTGCGGACTTTGAACACCGCTTGCCTCTTGGACCGTTTCTCCCACTCTCTGTGGGATGCGGTGGAGGACGTGCTGCCCCTGTGTCCGGAGGAGGCCCGGACACGTCTCTCCCAGGCATTTGCTGACGGGTGAGATGCAGCGCGACATGCCATACGGTGTGGAATTGACACCACGGACTCGCTGGGTAGGGCGATTTCCACCACAGTGGCGCTCCGGTGCCACGCCTGCTTGAGGTCCACGTCTTTTTCAGGGGATGTCCAGAGTACCCTCATGGATATGCCCTTTGATGGCGCTCGCCTTTTTGGTGAGAAGGCGGATAGTGCGCTGGCTCGTTTTAAGGACTCCCGGGCTACGGCCACGTCCTTGGGTCTCTCGGCCCCACGGCCGCAATCTTCGCCTTTCGCCCCTTTCGCGGCCAAGGAAGGGGCACCTCCTCACGTCCGCCTAGCCACCGGCCGCAGAACCAACCTGCACGCGGTTGCGGACGTGGGTTCTGCTGTGGCGGTACTAGAGGACAACGCGGTCCGTCCACATTCACCCCGGCAGCATCCGCCTCAAAGCCCTCCTAGTCCGAGCTTTCAGGCCCATTCCACGCCAGTGGGCGGCAGAGTTTGCCATCACCTGCTCCACTGGCGCTCCATCACTTCGGACAGGAGGGTGCTGCAAATCGTCCGAAGGGGCTACTCCCTCCCCTTCGAGACGACCCCTTCAGCCATGCTACCGCAGTGCCACCGTATATCGGAGGATCACTTGAATCTTCTGCGGGAGGAAGTTACGGCCCTCTTGGCCAAAGAGGCCGTCAAGCACGTTCCTGGTCCAAAAGTAGGCAGCGGTTGCTATTCCCACTACTTTCTGGTTCCCAAGAAGGGCAAAGGGGGCCTACGCCCTATCTTGGACCTCAGGAGCGTTAACACCTTCCTCCGGAAGGAACGGTTTAAGATGCTAACTTTAGCTCAGGTTCTGGCTGCCCTCGACCCTGGAGACTGGATGGTAGCGTTGGACTTGCAGGACGCCTATTTTCACATCCCCGTCCTGCCGGCCCACCGGCGTTACCTGCGGTTCACGGTGGGTCAGGAGCACTTTCAGTTCACCGTGCTCCCCTTCGGCCTCACCAGTGCCCCTCGGGTGTTCACGAAAGTGATGGCAGTGGTCGCAGCTCATCTGCGCAGATCGGGGGTTCCAGTCTTCCCCTATCTCGACGACTGGCTGTTGAAGGCGGGCTCGCCCCAGCAAGTAGTCTCCCACCTCCAGACTACGGCTGACCTCCTGCATTTGCTGGGGTTCTCCATCAACGTGCCAAAGTCACACCTGAGACCCTCCCAGAAGCTCCTCTTCATCGGAACGGTTCTCATTTCGGCGCAGTTCAGGGCTTATCCTCCGGAACAGCGGGTCCAGGATATTCAGGCTCTGATTCTCATCTTTCGGCCTCTATCCTGGGTTTTGGTCAGGTTGATGCTGCGGCTTCTGGGGCTGATGGCCTCCTGCATCCTGTTGGTGCATTACGCCAGGTGGCGAATGCGGGCTCTGCAGTGGGACCTGAAGTTTCAGTGGGCCCAGCATCGAGGCAACCTGTCCGACCATGTCTTGATCTCGGAGGGCACTGTGAAACAGTTGCAGTGGTGGCTCATGGACCGCAATTGGGTCAGCGGCAGATGCCTCTCCCTACCCCAACCGGAGCACGTAGTAGTGACGGACGCGTCCCTCCTGGGATGGGGGGCCATATGGGAGAGGCGGAGATCAGAGCACTCTGGTCTCTGGCGGAGGCTCAACTCCATATCAACCTTTTGGAGCTGAGAGCGATCCGGCTTGCACTGAAAGCCTTCCTTCCCTCTGTTCGGGGAAGTGTCGTGCAGGTGTTCACGGACAACACCACCGCCATGTGGTATTGCAACAAACAGGGCGGGGTGGGGTCGTGGACCCTTTGTCAGGAGGCTCTGCGCCTCTGGACATGGCTGGAACACCAGGGCATCACCCTGGTGGTTCAACATCTGGCGGGCTCTCTGAACGCCAGAGCAGACAAACTCAGCCGCCGGTGCATGATGGATCACGAATGGCATCTGAACTCGGACGTGGCGCAAGGTCTCTTTCGGCAGTGGGTAGTGCCTTGGGTAGATCTATTGGCCACCGAAGAGAACGCGCAATGTCAGCAGTTCTGCGCATTAGAATTTCCAAGGCAGCACTCGCTCGGAGACGCTTTTCGTCGCGAGTGGAGTTGCAGTCTGTTGTACGCCTTTCCGCCTATACCACTTCTGCCCAGAGTGCTCAAGAAGATCAGACGTGACCGGGCCCAAGTTATCTTAGTGGCTCCGGATTGGGCACGAAGGTTCTGGTATCCCAAGCTACTCAGTATGTCAATCGATCCCCCGATACGACTGCCTCTTCAGGCGGACCTTCTGTCGCAGCAGCAGGGGACAGTCCTCCACCCGAACCTGTCCAGCCTCCACCTCAATGCGTGGAGATTGAGCGGCGGCAGTTGATGCCATTTGACTTGCCTCCTGAAGTCTGTGATGTCATTCTGGCAGCCAGGCGTCCCTCCACAAAGACGGTATACGCCTGCCGGTGGAACAAATTTGTGGCATGGTGCACAGCAAAGGCTGTGGATCCCCTTTCCGCCCCTCTTTCTGAGGTTCTCCTCTTTCTTCTTTCTTTGGCCCAGCAGGGCTCTGCTTTGGGCACCTTGAAAGGTTATCTTGCTGCAATCTCTGCCTTGTTACGGCTTCCTGATCAGCCTTCTCTTTTCAAGTCCCCTGTTGTTTCCCGTTTTCTCAAAGGCATTACTCACATGTTCCCTCCTATCCCCTTCGTAAAGCCTCAGTGGGACTTGAATCTTGTTCTGACCTTTCTGATGTGCGCTCCTTTTGAGCCTCTTCACAATTGTCCCATTCGTCTTCTGACCCTGAAAACTGCTTTCCTGGTAGCTATCACCTCGGCTAGACGGGTGAGTGAGCTCCAGGCTCTGTCATCTAAGCCTCCCTTTCTTTCTTTTCATCCGGACAAGGTTGTCCTCCAGACTCGTCCTTCTTTTCTACCAAAAGTGGTGACCCCCTTTCACATCGGGCAATCTGTCACGTTGCCCACCTTCTTTCCGCCTCCGCATCCTTCAAAAGAGGAAGAGAGACTCCACCGTCTGGACCCAAAACGGCGCTGTCCTTTTATTTGGACCGCACCAAACAGTTCCGGGTGAACAACCAACTTTTTGTTGGATACGTAGGCGCTAAGAAGGGGAAAGCGGTACACAAACGGACCATCTCTCGGTGGGTCGTGTTGTGTATTAAACGTTGTTACTCCTTGGCAAAAAAGGACCATCCTGTTGGGTTGAGGGCCCATTCCACCCGGGCCATAGCGGCGACTACTGCCCTGGGCCGGGGAGTTCCTTTGCAGGACATCTGTCAGGCGGCGACGTGGGCTTCACTGCACACGTTTGCCAAGCACTATTGCCTGGACAGCCAAGTTCGGAGAGATGGCTACTTTGGCCGTTCTGTTCTCCAGGACTTTCTGGTGTGATCTTGGTTCGCAGACCCACCACCGGGGTTGGTATTGCTGGGGTATCTATTCTAAGGTGAGGAATCTAACTACTGTGTTTCTTTCAGATGAACAAGTTACTTACCTTCGGTAACGATGGATCTGTAAGAAACATTAGTTAGTTAGATTCCTCACCGACCCACCCATCCTTCCTGTTCTGCGAACTGACATCTAGGGTTAAGGCTATCCTTTTCAGGGCCCTAGATTTTTTGGCACCAGTGTCGGTCTCTTGCATGGCTCTGCGTTCCTGGTGCGGAAAGCTATGTACAAGAACTGACGTCAGCGCGCGAGGGCGGCGACTAAGTACTCCTACGACGTCATTCCGGCGCACGACGCCAACGACAGATGCGGAGCCGCAGACGACGCCTAGCGACGCGCAAGGGGTATTGCTACAAAAATCTTTCCGGATCCAGCCTGACGCCTGGGGATATTCTAAGGTGAGGAATCTAACTAACTAATGTTTCTTACAGATACATCGTTACTGAAGGTAAGTAACTTGTTCTTCAGTACCTATATCACTGGTAACTGATTTATGCCACATGTTGAACAGCTATTATAGAAGGTTCCCTAAAGCAAATGCTCCAGTACAACATACTTCATGGTGTTCTGAAACTCGAGATGCAGTGTCTCTTCCTAAAAAATCCTTTGGGTCCACAAACACAAAAAGATAAACGAGTTTTGCCTCCCATTACAATATGAGATGGCTATATTGAAAGTGATATGGAGGAACAGCCGAAAAAAGGTGAAATTCCTCAGTACCCTACAGGTTCAAGCTAGGACTGGGATGATTATAAAGCTCCTTCGTCTGCTTGCCTGCACCATCACCTGCTAACTGCCCTCCAGGTGACATAGGAGGTTTTCATGAGCTCTTGGAGCAGTCTTCTAAGCGATTTGATTTGCTTTTACCAGTGAAACAGATTGAATGCTTCATGAACGACTTTAAAGAGTCAGGTCAAAAATTGATTTGCTCGAATCCCATTGTAGATTACATTTGAGAGGAAGCATTGAAGCTCATGAAGGCCCCAGCTTCGGTGGCAGCTGTTGTTCCTCGGCTGGATAAAAAGTATAATGCGCTGGAAAATTTACCTACATCGTGTCATATAGGTTATCCATGCCTTGACTCAGTTGTTATGCAGGCAGCCCAAAAGGTGGTCCAGAAACCCTTCCACCCCATGTTCAGCTCCTCTGGATAACAAGGGTAGACAGCTAGAAAATATTGGTAAGAGCTTTTCAACTATGACGGCAGCTTCTATCAGAGCATCCAGTACGCTAGCCATCTTAGAAAGATATGTCAGAAAAATGTTTTCTAACATATCAGCACTCCTACAATTTTTGCCGGAGGATAAGAGGAAAGAAGCTAAAGAAATTTGTCACAAAGGTGAGAGAGCTTCCTTTGAAATTACTGACACAGCATAGGATCTCTCCTCAATAGCTTTTCAACCAGAAGTACAGGCAAATCTATTAGATATGCCTTTTGAGGGAGAGAATCTGTTTGAGAAACATGTTGATGATGCCCTTCAATCTATCAAGACAGACATTGATACAATAAGTTCTCTGGGTACGTTGCAACAACCTTTTGGAAGAGGCATAGGAAGAGGTCAATTTACGCCCTAAACATTTTATCTAAAATATAGATACCAGCCCTACTCCCATCCGGGGTATCGTCCTCAATATGAATAACAAAAGCAGTATAGGGCCACCTCAGTGTCTTTATATTTAAGACCACACTCGCACATAGACGTCTTTCGACTGGGAAAAACCCCAAGACGCCTCCAGGCACCAGTGACAGCTTGCATGTACTAACGACCTCAGTCTCTCATCAGTGGAATCTAGGAAAACACCTTTACAACTTTTACAATCAGTGGAAGGGCATCTCATCAGACAAATAGATGTTAAACAACCTGGAATTTGTTCAGTAGCCTTCCAAATACACTCATCGCAAGAGGGCTCATCAGCATCTGTCTCACTTATCTCCAAGGATGCGATAGAAGAAGTTCCGTTAATACATCGCAACAGGGGCTTCTATTCCAACATTTTCCTTATCAAAAAGAAGTGAGGAAAATGGAGATAGATGATGGATTTAAGGCTGTTGAACAAATACATAAAGATGCAATGTTTCAGAATGCTATCTTTACAGGGGAATTTACAACTGTTAAACACAAGGGATTATAAAATATCTTTGGATCTCCTAGATGCATACTTTCATATCCCCATTCATGTGAAAGAAACATCAGAAATTTTTGAGGTTCGAGGTGACAGGGTGCCATTAACAATTCAAAGTTCTTTCCTTTGAACAGCGTTCGGCTCCCAGAATCTTCACAAAATGCATGGCCCCTTGGAGGCTTTCTTGAGCAGAAATTTTCATCAGGTGTTCCCATACCTGGTCGACTGGGTTATCAAGGGTCCCACCTTCACATCAGCAAGAAGATTT
Organism: Triturus cristatus; assembly: GCF_964204655.1. NCBI lineage: Eukaryota > Metazoa > Chordata > Amphibia > Caudata > Salamandridae > Triturus > Triturus cristatus. Next base: position 76,990,823 of record NC_140586.1, on the reverse strand, counting down.
ACTTGGACTTGTCTTCAGTTATTCAAACTTTAGGTCTAGAGCTGAACAAGTCATCCTTGAATCCATCCAGATCAGTAGTTTTCCCTAGGGAAATTCTGGATACGAATGTCTCCAAGATATACCCAACTAAGGAAATAATTAAATGCATTAAAGCAATAACAGGTTCCCTCTCAAGAAAAAAGTTCACTTCTGTTCCGACGTTCAAGTCACGTTGGGAATGATGTCATCTTGCATTCTGTTAATCCCAAATTGCCATCTGCACAAGAGCAGTTGGATGCACAATGGGATCAGGGCCACGGAACTTTCAAAGACACAATCACAGGTACTCTAATTATGAAACTAGTGATGGCTATGTGAGGAAAAATAGAAAACATCTCTCTGGGCCTATCATTCATTCCTGTGTAGTTCCATATTTCGTATTGACAACAGATGCTTCCATAGAGGGTTGAAAAGCTCATCTTGGGAAGAGGTGTGGCGCAGCAGCCAGGGTAACTGATCCGGGGGCTCACGGTTCGATCCCTGGCACCGGTGGCAGATCAGCCCAGCACCATGTGACTCTGGGCAATAGCTCGCTTAATCTTCACGACGCCCCCCAGCGCCTTGACACCCTTGGGTAGTTGTTCGCGCTTTACAAATACTGGACATTTACATTTACCTTTATGACCTAGAAATTCATGGAAAATGGTCTTCTTAAGAGATAAAGAGGCATATCAGTCTTCTAGAATTAATTAAAGGTGGTCTTCTAAGGCCTCCAGTCTTTTTGTCCCAAAATACGCAATTCCTCTGACGAACAATACCATAACCATCTTCTATCTCACCAAGCAGGTGGGAACAAAATCAAAGGTTTTGTCTTCTCAAGCCCAGCAAATATCGGAATGGTTGATTGCTCACAACATTTCACTACAAGTGGAACGTGTTCCTGGGGTGGAGAATGAACGCGCATATTCCGTGAGCAGGAATGCAAAACAGTGCCACGAATGGGAGCTATATCAGCAACATTTATTCCACGTTTTCCACCTAGATCTATTTGCAACTCTACACAACAAGAAATGCAAGATGTATGCAAGCATGTTTCCTCAGAAAAAGTCTTGGGGAAATGCATTTCTACAAGCTTTGACAAGAATTTTCACGTATACTTTCCTTCCCTTTCCCCTGATTCCAAAAGTTGTTTGAAAAATGAAACAAGAGCCATGCCGCAACATGACAATAATGGTTCACATAGCGTCTTCTACTATCAGAGTGTCCACACATTCAGTTCAAACCTACGAAGAGGCTCCCATTCATGAGCAAAGGTCAGATTGTTCACCCACAAATACAGTCGCTAAGCTTGTCAGCTTGGCTTCTCACAACAATTAATTTGGATCAATGAACATATCAAAAGATTGTAAGACAATTCTTCCTCAGTCTTGTGCGGATGCCACAAGGACATGGAGGAGATTTTGGTTTTGTTGTGTCATTATCGATTTGCATCAACTTACAATCTCTCCAGAGCATATACTATCTTACTTACTCCACCTGGCGAAATCAGGTCTAGCTCATTCCTCCATAAAAGTTCATCTGGTACCTATTTCAAGATTTCGGAGACAAAGAAGGGAAGTCCCAGGTCTTGGGACTTTTCTATGGCCCCTTGCCAACCCCAGTCTGCCTTCTGCCCCTTTCCAGTCTTTTCCTGGTCGAGCATGTGGTTCCCACAGACCACGTGGGACAGACAGACAGAGATTGAGCTTGCCCACCGCCCCTTGACAGCTGCAGCCTAAGTCCCATTAGAATGTCCTCCGACCATAATGGCCATTCAGTGGGGGACAATATATTTTATCATCTGAAAGAGACAGTTAGTTATAGATTCCTTACCTTAGAATTACCCCCAGGAATCAGAATGGATTCGGATATTTTTTTTGAAGTAGTACGCACCGGTGGGTGGCGTCAGTCGACTTCGCGTCTGTCGTCTGTGTCGTGGTCATCGGGATGACGTTGCGGTGCCTACTTAGACGCCACCCCTGCGGGCTGACGTCAGTTCTTTCTTTTTCTGCGCCAGTGTAGCGCAGATCTGGAGAGAGCTACCCCTTAGTCACTCTTTCACTAACCTTTTTTCGACATTTTGTCAACTTCTTTTGTCGAGTCTTTGACTTCTGGTGCGTGAGGGATGTCCCAACACCAGACCAGGTCCAAGCCTTGAGACTCCTGTCACAAGCGGATGTCTGTGACGGATCCGCCCCTCGGGTGCCTGGAGTGCGACCACGAACATAAGTCGTGCTCCGACTGCTGGGCCATGAATCCAAAGTCTTTGAGGGAGCAGCCCCAAAAGCTATTGGAGTCCCGGTAGTCAGCTCCACGTCGTTCCCATTCCTGGTCTTCTTCAAGAGGAAGGTCTCAAGACCGCTCGTGGAGCCACAACACCTCGTCGCGCTCTAAGTCTTCGAAGTCCTCGGGTAAGTTCAAGAAGAAGAAGGCGAAGAAGCACTGGCGTTCTTGACCTTCTTCCAGTCAATCGGTTGACGCGAGACCCGGATCGTCGTCCCTCTAAGACGCCCTCTCCGGTGCCTACTTCAGGGACGACTCCGCGCTTCCTTCGTTTCCGAGAGCCGGAGCATCCCCTGCCGAACTCTGAAAGTTTTACAAGGCCCTCCACCTCCTTTTTGGGTAGTGCGCCATCTGGCACTGCGGAGTCAGTCAGGGTTTCTGGGCCTTCGATACTGGCAGCTTGGGCCCCAGCGCCGGAGGGCCCCCAGGGATCCGGATCAACGCCAGTCAATCTTACTTGACCTTCCCCACTGCCGATCCCGATGACGGCCGTGCCCCCGGCCGGCGCCGTCCCCATCCTCACCCCCGAGCTGGGCAGACATTGATCGATGTCGGACCCAACGCCGGAGGGTACTGTTCATCCCTGGTGTTCCCTATCACCCAGAAATTGGTGATGAGGAGTAATAGGGGTTGTTGGACCCTTTTGCAGACCAGCTTGAAGAGCCGGACTGGAGAGAGGACCTAGGTGACGCCAGTGGTGGGGACACTTCTCCAGACCTTGGCATACTTTCTCCCCCTACTTTGGCTACAGAGTAGGGAGTGTCCTGCGCTGTGGTAGTGCAAAGGGCAGCCAAGGTCTTGAGCCTGGAGCTCCCTTCAGTGGCAGTCAGGTCTAACCTCCTGACAGAGGTGCTACAGCCTGCTGCAACCTCCTTTGAACCCCTTCTGTCCTTTAACGAAGCCCTCACTGACGTCCTCCTGGGCACTCGGTCCAGGCCCAGCACAGGGGCTCCTGTGGAAAGGACGACTGCCCGCCGCCATCGCCCAGCCCCGGTTGACCCAGTTTTCCTCACCCAACACCCTTCCCCCGAGAGCTTGGTGGTCCTAGCCTCTTCTTCCAAGGGCGTATTCCCTTTTGCTCCTCCACTTAGGGAATCAAAGAAGGTGGATCATCTTGGGAAGCGCATGTTCTCTTCCTACAGCTTGGCACTGCGGTCAGTGAATACCGAGTGCTTCTTGGGTTGATACTCCCATACTATCTGGGATACCGTTGCGCAAGTGCTGCCTCAGTACCCGGAGGCGGCCCGAGCCGTTCTCTCCCAGGTAGTGGCAGATGGGAGAGACGCAGCCAAATTCACGATTCGATGTGGACTGGATACCACCGACTCACTAGGTAGAACGATTGCCACTTCGGTGGCCCTTAGGCGCTACGCCTGGTTGAGGACATCTGGCTTTTCAGGGGAATTCCTTCCAACTTTGCTGGACATGCTCTTTGATGGCCGTCGTCTTTTTGGCGACAAAGCAGACTCTTTGCTGGAGCGCTTTAATGATTTTTGGGTTACGGGCAGATCCTTGGGCTTCGCTGCGTCTTCTCGCCCACTCCAGTCTACTTTTCGCCCCTTTCGTGGCTGGTTTACTCAAGCTGCCCAGCCTCTGCATGGCCGCAGAACTGGGACCCAGCAATCTCGCAGGTCTGGGAGCCAGCGGGCAGGCCAATCCACCCACCCTCCGTCGCAGCCTCCAAACCCTCCTAGTCCAACATTTCAGGCCGATCAACGGCCAGTGGGCGGAAGGATTCCCCATCACCTCCCTCACTGGGAATCCATCATGTCAGACAGAAGGGTTTTGCAAACAGTCCAAAGGGGCTACTCCCTCTCCTTCAAGACTACCCTTCCCTCCATGCCACATGTAATGTTGCATACCTCTACGAAAACCATATAAACCTGCCGTTGGAGAAAGTTCGTAGCATGGTGTACAGGCAGACAAGTTAACCTTCTTTCTACACCACTTTCACAGGTTCTATTATTTATTATTGGTTTGGCCCAGAAAGGCTTTGCTTTTGGCACCTTGAAAGGCTGTCTTTCATCCATCTTAGCTTTCCTGCTGTTGCCAGATCAGCCATCCCTGTTCAGGTTCCCTACTGGTCATAGGTTTTTGAATGGTCTCCAACACACGTCCCTCCTGAACCCTCTATTATGCCACAGTTGGACATTAATTTAGTTCTCACATTTCTAATCTGCTCTCCTTTTGAGCCATTGCACAACTGTCCTAGCAGGCTCCTTACTATAAACAAACCTTTCTAGTGGCAATAACATTTGCCCGGAGGGTCGGGGGTACATCACAGTACCATTACAGCGCAAGTTGTTACAACGACTTGCTCTAGGGGGCGCTCTAATCTAAGGAATAGTATAATTTACTATTCCAACACCTTCCCTACTGTTGCACAAATGTAGTTGGAATAGTAAATTATACTATTCCTAAGTCCAACGCGCCCCCTAAAGCAAGTCGTTGTAACGACTTGCGTTGTAATGGTACTGCGATGTAACAACGTGGTCGTTCCAACAACCGCGTTGTAATTGCATGCGTTGTAAATGCATGGATGCAACAAGCTATATTCGGGTCGGTGAGCTACAGGCATTGTCATGTCAGCCTCTGTACCTTACCATCTACCAAGACAAGTTGGTTTTTCGGACTAAAGTATCCTTCCTAGCAAAGGTGGTATCTTCCTTTCGTGTAGGCTAGTCCATCACTCTGCCTACTTTTGACACTTTGCCCCACCCCTCTAAAGAAGAGGAGAGACTCCATCAGTGGTACCCATAAAGAGTGTTGTTGTTCTACCCTGACCACACAAAAGAGTTCCTGACGGACAATCAACTCTTTCAGGGGTACATCAGAGTCAAAAAGGGAAAGGCAGGGGTGGAAATTGACCATCTCACAATGAATAGTGCTGTACATCACAATCTGCTACGCATTGGCCAAAATGCAACCTCCTGAAGGTTTACAAGCCTATTCCAGCAGAGCCAAGGCTGCGCTCACTACATTATGTTGCAGGGTACTTTTCCTGAATATCTGTCAGGCAGTAATGTTGGCTTCCCAGCACACCTTTACAAAACCCTACTACCTGGATTGTCAGGTCTGCCAAAGCAAACTCTTTGCCTGTTCGGTCTTTCAGGGCGTCCTAGTTTAATCTGTGTCGCATCCCCACCTCTGAGGAGGTTTTGCTTAGGTATCTATTAAAATATAAGGAATTTGTGAGTAGAAGGCTCTATCAGCGGAACAAGTTACTTACCTTCGGGAACAACTTGTCTGATAGAGACTCTATCTAGCTGCAGATTTCTTACCGACCCACTCTGCAAACGGCTGTTCACTCTAAAGGGCGCTAGTTTCACGCACTAGTGTTCAGTGTTCTTTGTGACTCTACACTTCTAGCATGGAAAGTTAAAAAAAAAACTGATGTCAGTGTGCTGGGTTGGCACCTACATAGACATCGCGAACATCACTTCTGCCGCGGATGATGCAGAGCCAAACAATGCCACCTACTGGCACATTGGGGATACTGCTCAATAAACATTGCAGGATCCAGTCTGATTCCTCTGGTTTATTCTAAGGTATGGAATCTGTGGCTAGATAGTGTCTCTACCAGATAAGGTGTTACCGAAGATAAGCAACTTTTTCTTTACTTACAAGAGGAACGGCATTCATCTGCTAAGAGATATTTTTCAAGATGGAAATTGGTTATTGAAGTTAGATCTAAAGATGAAGATTCCAGTGCCTTGAATTTGGTGTAAGATCAGTCCTATGGTGTTTTACAAAAGTATTGTGATTAAAGATATTAAGACTAGTAGTAACACTTTTGAGGGAGATAGGTGTACGTTTAATAATTTACCTAGATGACATTCTATTTATGAATCGGGACAAGATGGAGCTGGAGAGTCATTTGATGTTAGTCAGGACACTCTTAGGTTTCATAGTCAATTTGCACAAATCTATATTGGTACACTGCCAGAAACTAGAGTTTCTAGTTTTCAAAATGGATACATTAAAAGTGCAATTATAGTTGCACGATTGGAAGATAAAGAAAAGAAAACAAGAGATACAATATATGTTGAAGATAAAGGAGGTTACTTTGGGGTATTTGGCCAGGATAATAGGTTTACTATCATCTTCAATACCAGCCATTTTCCTAGGTCCTCTTCATTACAGAGCTTTGCAATGTCTGAAGACTTGTGGTTTAGCAAAGGAATTATGGTATGAAGATAAGATAACGGTGACAGAGCAAGCAAAAGAGATAATGACTTGCCAGCTAGAAAATTTAGAGGCATAGAATGGGAAAGAGTGATATTTGTGGGTGAGTACAGATTAAATTATAGAAGTGGAAATGAGCAAAACTGGCTGGGGAGCAAGATTTCAGGAACAGGTAGGAAATGAAAGCAGGAAGAGAGAGAAGAACACAAATATTTTCCAGATGAAGGCTGGATTCTTTGCGATTCGTATTTTCAAGAAGAAAGTGAAGAGTTTTTCAGTTTTGTTAAGGATGGACAATGTAGCTGCAGTAACTTATTTCAACAAATTGGGGGGCAGTAGATCAACAAGATTGATTGAGGTGGCCAAGGAAATGTTGCATTTTTGTTTGGAACACAAAGTAGAGTTTAGTGCACAGTATTTACCTATCTGGTATCTAGTAGATTATAACAATTGACCCTTTAGAAAGGAGTATTTTCAGGCAAATCAGAGTGTTTGGAGGCCATTGGAGGCGGGTCTGTTTCCATCCAGGTTAAGTAATCAATTGACGAGTCAAACCCAGATGCGTATGCAATAGATGCTTTCAGTCAAGTTTAGAAAGAAATGAAAGGGTAGGCTTTTCCTTCCTTCTGCATGATTCAGAGATTATTAATTCAGATAATGCTCCAATGTTGTCAGGTGGTGTTGGTGACACCTTTTTGGCCCAGTCAAGTGAGGTTCCCACCAGTGTTATATATGGCTATAGAGGAGCCAGTTATTATTCAGGCATGCAAAGGTCTTTTGGTAGGAGCAGAAGTTGAGCAACACCAACTAATAAAGTCAGTTTCACCCATCCTTTTTGTTTAGAAAATATCAGTGGATCTGGACATTGTAAGTATTTTTCAGGAGTGGCTGCGGAGCTTCTCATTGCATCATGGGCATCAGGAACTATAAAAAGATACAATAGTTGCGTGGAAAGTATTTGGATCCTGTGGAAGCTGATAAAGTTATGCTACTGAATTTTCTGTCAGATCTGTTAAAGAAAGGATTATCTTACAGAACCATAAACTGTTATTGATTGGCAATTACAGCTGGTCACTGTTGCAGGGAGGGATTTAAATTGGCAAAAGTAAAATGGTGTGAAAAGTGATAAAAGGATTGCACTTGAGGAGCCACCAAGAGTAGAGTACAGTACTTTGTTGGATATGGATATGGATTTGAAATTATTTCAGGGTTGGCCAGTGAAATTTCTTTTGAGTTTAAGAAATTTATCATGGAAGCTAGCAACGTTGTTTTGTGTAATATAAAGTAATGTAGTATCAGATGTAACGTTTTTAGACGTGCAGAATAGGTTTTTTCAACTAAAGGAAGTGTATTTTGAGATTTGGAGAAGAACAAAGACAATGTTGCAAAAAAACTTTAATACAACCTTTCATAATCATCCAAAATTACGTGTGGTATGTTGCATTAAGGAAAACTAAAAGAGAGTGCTTCAAAATAGAACATATGGCGAGAATCATTTGCTAATTTTGTTATGTAAAGAAGGCTGTATCTTTGGCAAAAAATGCTAGATGGTTGAAGTCTATTATACAAATGGCAGGAGTGGATGTGGGGGAATTTAAAACTCATTCTGTCAGAGGAGCAGTGGCAAGTAAGGTTTTCCTAGCAGGGAGAAAATTAAAAGACATTCTAAAGGCAGCAGTATGGCCAAATGCAGGTGTTATGAAGAAATGTTAAGTTAAACCTGTGAAGCATGAATGGTGTTTAGCTTTGGAAAGATTTAAGCATGCATGATGCTAGTCACCAGTCTTGACATAAAATGGCAATTCAACAAGGCTTAAGTGACAGGAGAATTGGGATTTTTTTGAAGACTAGGAGGCTAGCATTATCCCTCCACTAATCCAAGGAGGGATTTATGTTTTTTAGGTATAATAAATTTGGTGTCGGTCATCAAAAACATGAGGAATAAGTTAACAATTTTATATTTGAATTTTTCAGTGAATTAGTTGTTGAGGCTAAAAGTTGGAGAAGATGTTGAGATATGCAAGATTTAAAAGTTTTAATGGAAGTTTGTTGCAGTCTTTGCAGCATAGAAAATAGGAAGAGCAGGAGGTGATGGAGATCCTTATAGTGTTTAAGTGTTATGTTGTTTATTTTGTTGTGTTCATTGAGGTCTAACGTTCTTGAAAGAGCAGGAGAGTAGAAAAAAAGATATATATGCTTACTGCTAGCCTTCTAGTCTTTAGTAAAATCCACATTCATCTGAAACACGTTGGGAATAGATTCCTTATTTTAGGATTGCCCCCAGGCGTCAGACTGGATCCGGAAAGTTTTTTCATCAGCAGTACCTCTGCGCGTCGAAAGGTAGCGTCAGTCGGTTCCGCGTCCGTCATTGGCATCGTGGTCGCGGGTATGACGTCGCGGCAGCTACTTAGACGCGGCCCTAGCGTGCTGACGTCAGTTTTTTATTTTTCCGCGCCAGCCAGCGCAGACCTGGAGAGAGCAGTACCTCCAGTCACATTTTGACTGAACTTTTTGGCGACTTTTGTCGACGTCTTTTTTGGGTCCTGTACCCGATTGATGTCGGTTACGGATCCGCACCGCGTGTGCCTCTTTTGCCTGGAGCGCGACCATGACCCCAACTCTTGCTCCGCCTGTCGGTCCATGGCTCCGAAGGCTTTGCGGGAGCCGTCCCGAAAGCTTCTTGAGTGCCGGCAGTCAGCTCCGCGCCGTTCGAGGTCCCGGTCGTGAGGGAGCTAGATTGGCACCCAGAGGATGAGGAGGAGGACTGGGAGGGGTCAAGTGACCCTCTGACTGATCAGCTAGAATCTGAACAGGACTGGAGAGAGGAACTGGGGGATGCCAGTGGTCTAGACACCTCCCCTGACCTTGGTATGTAGTCTCCTCCTACCGTGGCTACGGAGGAGGGAGCGCCATACGGAGTGGTGTTGCGTAGGGCAGCCGAGGCTCTCATCCTCGAGCTTCCTACGGTGGCGGTCAGGGCTAACCTCCTGACAGGTGCTTCAGCCGGCTGCGAGCTCTTCGGAGCCCCTGCTGCCGTTTAATGAGGCCCTTACCGACGTCCTTTTGGGCACATGGTCCAGGCCCTACACGGGGGCTCCCGTGGACAGGATGATTGCCCGACGCCACCGCCCGGCTCCGGGCTACCCACTTTCCTCTCCCAACACCCCGAAGAGCTTGGTGGTCGAAGCCTCCACTTCCAAGAGCGCATTCCGTACCGCTGCACCGGAAAGGGAATCCAAGAAGCTGGATCATCTTAGAAAGAAGATGTTCTCTTCCACCAGCTTGGGACTGCGTTTGGTAAACACCGCATGTCTATTGGGCCGTTATTCCCACTCCGTGTAGGATACAGTGGTGTAGGTGCTGCCTCAGTGTCTGGAGGAGTCCCGGACAGTGCCCTCCCAGGCTATTGCCACTGGGAGGGATGAGGTGAAGTTTACCATCCGTTGTGGGCTGGATACCGCCGACTCTCTGGGCAGGATGATTTCCACGTCAGTAGCCCTTCGTCGCTACGCCTGGATGAGATCGACTGGCTTTTTGGGGGATGTCAAGGATACCCTCATGGACATGCCCTTTGATGGCCGTCGCATTTTTGGCGACAAAGCGGACAACGCTTATGAAATATAGGTATAGGAATTGTAAGAGAAGTTGTTATGTGAATGTTTTTAAACTACTATGAATGAGGAATAACTTTTAATGTAATGAATTTATTTTTAATAAAACATGTTTTGTAAATATAAAGGTGTATAATTGTTAATTTTAGTTTCTGTTATTAATACGGTGCAGTGCATTAGGACCAATATTAGAGTGGGTGCTAAAAGATAAGAGATAGACTCTAATCTACTATTGGTGGAGATAACATTGCATACTTTCGCTGGGGGACAATTTATTTAACTTGTGAAGAGTACCCTATTCCCTTGGTCAGAACATGGGGTCTCTCTCTATTGTTTAAATACATGTTATTACTCCCACCACTTTCTGGTACCCAAGAAGGACAAGGGCCTGCGTGCTATCTTGGATCTCAGGAACATCAACCGCGTCCTCCGGAAGGAGAAGTTTAAGATGTTGAAGCTCGCTCAGGTCTTGTCTGCCCTCGACCCTGGAGACTGGATGGTCGCGTTGGACTTGCAGGACGCTTATTTTTACATCCCCGTCCTGCCGGCCCACCGCCTTTACCTGCGGTTCATGGTAGGCCACAAGCACTTTCAGTTTACCGTGCTCCCCTTTGGCCTTACCTTTGCCCCTCGGGTGTTCACGAAAGTGATGGCGGTGGTCGCAGCTCATCTGCGCAGATCGGGGGTCTTCCCTTATCTCGACGACTGGCTGTTCAAGGCTGGCTCGCCCCAGGCAGTCGTCTTTCACCTCCAGACTACGGCCAACCTCTTGCATTCGCTGGGGTTGTCCATCAATGTGCAGAAGTCACCTGATGCCCTCTCATCGGAGCGGTTCTGGGCACAACACGGTTCGGGTTTATCCTCCCGAACAGCGAGTCCAGGATATTCGGGCTATGATTCCGATCTTTCAGCCTCTATCCCGGGTTTCAGTCAGGATGACCCTGAGGCTGCTGGGCCTCATAGCCTCCTACATCCTGCTGGTCGATCATGCCAGGTGGCATATGCGGGCTCTGCAGTGGGACCTGAAGCTCCAGTGGGCGCAGCATCAGGGGAATCTGCCCGATTGCCTCCAGATCTCGGAGGGCACTGCACAGCAATTGCAGTGGTGGCTCACGAACCAGGATTGGGTCAACGGCAGATCCCTCTCCCTTCCCCAACCAGAACACACAGTTGTAAAAGACGCCTCCCTTCTGGTATGGGACGGTCACATGGGAGAGGCGGAGATCAGAGTCCTCTGGTCTCCGGCGGAATCCAGGCACCATATCAACCTTCTGGAGCTCCGGGCGATCCGTCTTACACTCAAGGCATTCCTTCCCTCAGTTCGGGGAAGAGTAGTGCAGGTGTTCACGGACAATACCACCCCCATGTGGTACTGCAACAAGCTGGGCGGGGTCGTGGACACTATGTCAGGAGGCCCGTCCGCCTCTGGACATGGCTGGAACATCAGGGCATATCCCTGGTGGTTCAACACTTGGCAGGTTCCCTGAATGCCAGGGCGGACGAACTCAGCCGCAGGTGCATGATGGATCATGAATGGCGTCTTCACTCGGAGATGGTGGAAGGTCTCTTTCGACAGTGAGGGGAGCCTTGGTTAGATCTATTCGCCACCGAAGACAACGCTCAATGTCAGCTATTCTGCACTTTGGAATTTCCAAGGCGGCACTCACTAGGTGACTCTTTTTGTCGCAAGTGGAGTTGCGGTCTGTTGTACGTCTTTCCGCCTATACCACTTCTGCCCAGAGTGCTGAAGAAGATCAGGCGTGACCGGGCACAAGTCATCCTTGTTGCCCTGGATTGGGCACGAAGAGTCTGGTATCCTGAGCTGCTCAACATGGCCATAGATCCTCTGACCCGTCTGCCTCTTCGGAAGGATCTTCTGTCGCAACAGCAGGGGATGGCCCTCCACCTAAACCTGTCCAGCCTCCACCTCCTTGCGTGGAGATTGAGCGGCGGCAGTTGACGTCATTTGACCTGCTTCCCGAAGTTTGTGATGTAATCTTGGCAGCCAGGCTTCCCTCCCCTAAGACGGTATACGCCTGACAGTGGATCAAATTTGTGGCATGGTGCACAGCATAGGCTGTGGATCCCCTTTCTGCCCGTTTTTCTGAGGTTCTCTTGTTTCTCCTTTCTTTAGCCCAGCAGGGCTCGGCTTTGGGCACTATCAAGGGCTATCTTTCGGCCATCTCTGCCTTCCTTCGGCTTCCAGATCAGCATTCTCTTTTCAAGTCCCCGGTTGTTAATCGTTTCTTGAAAGGCATAACTCATCTCTTTCCTCCTATTCCCTTCGTTATGCTTCAGTTGGACTTGAATCTAGTCTTAACCTATTTATGTGCTCTCCATTTGAGCCGCTTCACAACTGTCCTTTGAGGCTTCTGACGCTTAAAACTGCATTCCTGGTAGCCATCACATCTGCCAGAAGAGTGTGTGAGCTCCAGGCCCTTTCCTCCAAGCTTCCTTTTCTGTCTGTCCATCTGGACAAGGTGGTTCTCAAGACTTGTGCATCCTTCAGGCCCAAGGTAGTCACTGCCTTTCATATCGGGCAGACCATCACTTTGCCCACCTTCTTTTCGCTTTCGCATCCTTCGAAAGAGGAGGAGAGGCTCCACCGTCTGGACCCAAAACGTGCGCTTTCCTTTTATCTGGATCACACCAAACAGTTCCGGGTGAATGACCATTTCTTTGTTGGCTACGTGGGTGCCAAGAAAGGTTGGGCGGTACACAAGTGGCCTATCTCCCGATGGGTCGTTTTGTGTATCAAAGCCTGTTATTCTCTGGCAAAGAAGGAGCCTCCAGTGGGGCTGCTTGCCCATTCCACCGGTGCGACGGCAGCAACCCCTGCTTTGGGATGGGGAGTTCCTCTAAATGACATCTGTCAAGCAGCTACGTGGGCTTCATTGCACACATTTATCAAACACTACTGCCTTGACAGTCAAGTTCGGAGAGACGTCTTCTTTGGCCGTTCTGTTCTCCAGGACTTTCTGGTGTGGTCTTGGTTCGCAGACCCTCCTCTGGGGTTGGTATTGCTGGGGTATCTATTCTAAGGTAAGGAATCTATAACTAACATGTTTCTTTCAGATGAACAAGTTACTTACCTTCGGTAACGATATATCTGTAAGAGTAAGAAACATTAGTTAGTTATATATTCCTTTCCGCCCCACCCATCCTCCCCATTCTGCGTACTGATTTCTAGGGTTAAGGATATCCTTTCAGGGCCCTAGTTTTGTGCACCAGTGGTCAGTGTCTTGCATGGCTCTGCGTTTCTGGCACAGAAAGTCGTTTACAAAACAGACGTTCGCGCGTGAGGGTGGCGTCTGTAGGAGAGTAGGGTCTGCTTTCTATGTTCACCCCCACTTTTTGCTTTTGCTTCACTGGTTTTCGACTTAGATATGGCTTTGGGCCTGCCAATCAGACCCACAGCCCAGCTGTTCTCTCTCTAAATTCATACTATGTACTTTAGGTGCATAACCCAATTGGTAAGGATCACCTTATTGGCCCCTGTATAGTGTACCTTAGGTACCCAGGGCATAGGTGTACCCTAGGCCTACCAGGGGCTGCAGCATGTATTATGCCACCCCTGGCTGGCCTTCCATTATGACACAACTGGCTGATCACTCAGCTGGGGCAAGGTCGTGTAATCACCCCTTGCTTAGGTGTAGTATTCCTATACCTACCTTATATATAGACACATGTGTACCTATCAGCCACTCCTATGGCAGGCCTTAACAATCCTGGAGGCAGAGTGCTTGGTAACATGTGAGATGGTGCTATAGCAGGAGCTGAGCCTGTCTGCAGCTTTCGGAACCATGTCCTTATGGCTGTTCTATGATATAGCCTACCATATACTCTTAAAGTACCTTATAATCTTAAACGGTTATGGTAACTATGGTTTGGCTTTATCAAAACATGTCGTGTAAGGTGTCTAACACTTTGGAATAATACCCCCATACCATTTCTGGCAATGAGGATATTATTCCTCCCTTCTAGAGGGAGAAGACATGTTGAAACCTACTTACCCGGTTAAAGTTAACCAGAGCCCCAGCATCACAAAATGGATGCTGCTGCCACAGACACAAGTCTGACCTCCTGCTGCTGGGAGTCCTTCCAGCGAGGGAGGCTTGGACAATAGGTTTCCTGCCTTGGGAGGTGCGAGCACCACCCCAGACAGGACTTAGTGTATTGGGGCAGGGAGGGATGAAAGAAACTAGACACTGCCTGGGGCACACAAGGTGTCCCATGCATAGTCCAGTTCAAACCGGCGCTGGGGCACTCCAGCCCCAGCTCTGGCGCGAAACTGGACAAAGGAAAGGGGGTGTAACCACTCCCCTTCCTGGTCCCACCCATAAGAGGGACCTTGCAGGTAGCCCAGACCACTAGCTCAGTATATCAGTCGGTAGCTGAGCCCTGCAGAAATTAGAATATCCTGAATCTGCAACTTGAACAGAAACTCTGGACCTTCGACATTCGACCTCAGGAAGAAGACTGAAGAATCTCCCTTGTGGCCAAGGAGTGACCACCCTGGGTAACCAGGCACCATCCAGCGACCGCTGCTTGCTTTGCGACTGATCCTACGAGGGACGACTGCAGAGACTGACCAGCGCCGCGACTTCCAGACACCTCTGAACCAGATCCCCCTCTACAGCGAAGCTGAGACCCGTGAAGGCGACGAGGTATGTGGGACCGGCGACTTGGGAAAAGTGGCTAGTAACTGACTAGCGCGACTTCTGAGGCTTCCTCGAGGCTGTGCTTGGGGAAATGAGAAGCCCCCATCCCGAGCACCATCTGCAAAGAAGATCAGCTCCCCACACTTCGCGTGTTCTGCGTGGGGCCCTTCTGCACCTGAGTTGCTCGACGTGTTGTCCGGTTGCTGGCTCGTTGGCTAGTGACCTCTGTGACAACGAACCTTTGATTTCACCTTGCTGGTCCGGCTCCTCCAGACTGGCACTCGCTCCTCTGTGAAAGAGAAGCACCCCAGACCTTCCTGGTCTGCACCAGAAGCAAGTCCTCCATTCTGCGTGGGTTCCGTTTGCCAAGGCTTGTTGGGTCCTGACTCGACATCGACGCCGCCGACAGCAAGAGCCTTCGTGGGACAGCTCGCCTCCTGGTCCTGGTCGTCCTCGACGTCGCCTGGTACCCGTGGCTGCTGCGACAAGCTTCACCTCTTCACCTGCATCTGCACGACAACGCCTGGTTCCTTCCTGGTTCCTTCCCGGCTCCTGGCTGGTGACCTAGACTCTGTTCCTTCTGCTTGCAGGTATCCTTCCTTCTTGATTCCATCCTTGGGATCCACCGGACACTCTTCACTGACTGCCTGTCAGCAACTTTCCTTCAGGCATCCATAGGAGTCAACGACGAAACCCGACGCGAGTTCACACCTATGCACCCGCAGCCCGTGGGCAAGGTAACTTGAGTACTCCGGTGCTCACAAGGGTATTGACTATCCTAGGGTCTAGTTTCCAAGTCTCGAACTCCTTGCTATTCCAGAAGTGTCCTAAAACTGTTAATTTCTAATAACTACTATTTCTATCGACTTTTACGCATTACGCGTGAGTGACGCATCTTCACCCCTATGCACCCGCAGCCTGTGGGCTAGGTAACTTGGGTACTCCGATGCTCATCAGGATAGTGACTATCCTAGTGTCTAGTTTTCAAGTCTCAACTTCCTAGCTACTCCGGAAGTGTCCTAAATCTACCATTTTCTAAACTGTACTATTGCTATTGACTTTTACGCATTACGCGTGAGTGTTTCCACTCTGCACCTGAATCCCGTGGGCCTCCCACTTCCTAACCTTTGGTAGTATAGTGTAGCCCCAGCGATTCCCTAGGCCTAGGCCTATCCTGTGTTCGTGACAGTGGTTATTATACCACTTACTTAGTATATGGTTTGCGTGGCCCCTAGGGCCTAACTGTATTACTTACCTGTGTGACTTAATGTATGCTTAAATAAGACTGTGTTGTACTTACCTCGAATCTCATAAAGAGTGCTGAGGGTTTGACTAGAATAAATACATTCTATTTTTATATATATCTGTTGTGGTGTCCTTTCATTTGGTATTCAAGGGATTACAAATGGTATAACAGCTGGCTTCACATGCCATACAGAGTTTAGCCTAAGACTGCTCTTGTCCATGCTACCACTAGGATAGCTGGTCTATAAGGTTGACTTTACAACCAATCACTATAAGGGTTGTTTGGACTGATACAAGGTGTACACTAGAATTAGTGACATCATATATCAGGCCAACTTCTCACATTGGTGAGCAGCGGTTGGGATCTGAGCTTGCTGTTGTTAATACCATTGTAATCTTGAGATACTAAATTGAAAGATCACATAGATATTGTTAGGTACATATAACATAGATTATAAATACTTAAGTCCTACTGGACTTAGTTGTTGTAGGTTGAAGGGCCTAGCACACCCTGACTACAACTACTAGAGAGGTTTAGTAGATACAACTAGTGTAGGTAGGTGCACACACCACACCCTCACTAGATCATGTCTCTGAGAGGAGATCAAGTTGTTTCTCTCTCAGGAGGGGTAGATCCTAGAAAGATCCCCTCTAGATATGATACCCTAACTTTTCAGGAGATGAGACAATTGTGTACCTCCAGAAAGTTAAAACAGGGTTCAAACCCTACCCTCATTCAACTAGTGGAGATCTTAGAGAAGTATGATGCTCAGAGAGCCTCCCAGGTTAATACCCTAGGTACAGGTGAGGGTCTACCCACTACAGATGAGTCAGAAGGGACTTCAGAAGATGAGGTAGACAGCCAGGTCCAAGTTGGGAGACTTAGCCAGGCTAACTTAAGCCTACATGGGAGTCTGACTGGGGTCCCCCCATTCAGACCCTCAAGTGGACTTAACCAGAGAAGTAGGAGAGGAAGATCCCCTTCAAGGGAATCTATCCACTCCCATGTCTCTAATAGCTCCAATGCCTCTTCTCACAGGGGAATGACTTCCCCACAGAGAATAGAGCATCAGGCCAGAATGAGGGAAGCCAATCTGAGGATTGAGAGGGAAGAACTTGCCCTTGCCAAAGAGAAGCTTGCTCTGGCCAGAGAGCAGAAGTTAAGTGGGTTAGATCCCACTGGTGGCAGCAAGATCCCCAAGGATAGAGACAGGACCTATGATAATAGAAACCTGAGCAAGATTGTCCGTCCCTACAAGTGTGGGGATGACATCCACAAATGGATAACTGCTTTGGAGAGAGCCTGCAAAGTACAGCAGGTCCCCCAGAGTCAGTGGGCAGCTATCTTGTGGCTCTCCTTCTCTGAGAAAGGTAGAGACAAGCTCCTCACAGTTAGTGATGAGGATGCTGACAATTACACTGTCATGAAAAGTGCTCTGATTGATGGGTTTGGCCTAACCACTGAACAATACAGGTTGTTGTTCAGGGATACCCAGAAGACACAGACTCAGGACTGGACTGACTTTGTCGATTGTGCCACTAAGGCTTTGGAAGGCTGGTTATTGGTTAGTAAGGTTAAGGACTATACAGGATTGTATACTTTGAGCATGAGAGAACAATTCCTTAATAACTGTCAAAACCAGCTGCTGCATCAGCACTTGATTGACTCTGACCTAACTTCTCCCCAGGAATTGGGAAAGAAGGCAGATAGGTGGGTCAGGACTAGAGTTAAGCAGAAAAACCAGAACCAGGGCGGTGATCAGAAAAAGGCAGACCAGAAGGGTAATGATCAGAAACAAAAAGACCAGAAGTCTTCACCAGGCCCCCAAAAGGCTCAGGGGGAGGGTGGTTCCAAAAAGGATAAGAAGAAAGATGGCCAAAAGAAACCATGGTGCAACTATTGTAAGTCAAACTCACATTGGTTTAGTGAGTGCACCAAAAAGGATAAGCCCCCAGCCACCATTGCCCCTAAGGCAACTGTACCCCCTAGTCCAGCTGTAAGTGGTGGGTCCCCGCAAAAGGGTGTAGTAGGGTTAACCCTGGGAACTGAGGAGGATTCTGGCCTAGTTAGGATACCTACTCAGGCTGTTCTGATCTGTGATGGGGACATAGCTTTGTCCTCTACTGTGGGTCCCAGTAACCTGGGCAAGAACAGACATCAATCATAGAATGGCTCAGGCCTACAGGGACACTGGGGCTAGTGTCACAATGGTGACACCTGCCTTTGTGGACCCTGGACAGATCATGCTAGGTGAGAACTACCTAGTGACCAACGCTAGCAATGCCACTACTTCCCATAGTGTGGCAATTGTTAACTTCTCCTGGGGAGGGGTAACTGGCCTCAAGAAAGTTGTGGTAAGTTCAGACCTTCCTGTAGAGTGTCTGTTGGGAAATGACCTTGAAACTTCAGTTTGGTCTGAAGTGGAGTATAGGACCCATGCAGAAATGCCGGGGATAGATGCACATGTCCTTGCTGTGACCAGGTCACAGGCCAAAAAGTGTAACACTGAACAAGTGCTGGATCCTGGGACAATGGACCAGACACAAACCAAGAGAAAGAGCAGTAGGGTAAAGGCTGTGCCTTCCCCCCTGCCTCAGGTGGTGGATCAGCCCTCACAGGAGGATGATTCTGAGAGCCCTGAAGGAACTGTCCTAGAAGAACTGGAACCTGATCAGGTTGAGTTTCTTGGTACAGGGGGCCCTTCAAGGGCAGATCTGAGGCAGGCACAATTAGACTGTCCTTCTCTTGAACCCCTCAGACAGCAGGCTGCTGCTGAGGCTGCAGGGAATGCTCAAGGTACCCATAGAGTGTATTGGGATTAAGGGCTACTGTACTCAGAGGCTAGAGACCCCAAGCCTGGTGCATCCAGGAGGTTGGTCATACCATTGAGTTTCAGAGGCTTCCTTCTTACCTTGGCCCATGATATTCCCCTTGCAGGACACTTAGGCCAGAACAAGACTTGGGACAGACTTGTCCCTCACTTTCACTGACCTCACATGTCAGAAGATACCAAGGAGTTTTGACGCACCTGTGTCACCTGCCAAGCCAGTGGCAAATCAGGTGGCACCACAAAGGCCCCCCTCATACCACTACCTGTGGTGGGGGTTCCCTTTGAGAGAGTGGGGATAGACATTGTAGGACCAATGGACCCCCAAACAGCATCTGGGCACAGATTCATACTGGTGATAGTGGACCATGCCACCAGGTATCCAGAAGCTGTACCCCTAAGGACCACAACAGCTCCTGTTGTGGCAAGGGCCCTACTTGGAGTATTCTCCAGAGTGGGCTTTCCAAAGGAGGTTATTTCTGACAGAGGTGCCAACTTCATGTCAGGATATTTGACTGCAATGTGGAAGGAGTGTGGTGTTAACTACAAATTCACTACACCCTATCACCCACAGTGCAATGGGCTTGTGGAGAGATTCAACAAAACACTCAAAGGGATGATAAAAGGTTTACCAGACAAGCTTAGGCGAAGATGGGACATCCTTTTACCCTGCCTTCTGTTTACTTACAGAGAGGTCCCACAAAAGGGGGTTGGCTACAGCCCTTTTGAGCTTTTGTTTGGGCATCCTGTAAGGGGACCCCTGTGTTTAGTAAGGGAAGGATGGGAGAGACCTCCCAGACAACCCAAACTGGACATAGTGGATTATGTACTTGGCCTCCGCTCCAGGATGGCAGAGTATATGAAGAAGGCTTCTAAAAACCTTGAGGCAAGCCAAGAACTCCAAAAAGCTTGGCATGACCAAAAGGCTGTGCTGACTGTGTACCAGCCAGGGTAGAAAGTGTGGGTGTTGGAGCCAGTGGCTCCAGCAGCACTCCAAGGCAAATGGTCTGGACCCCACACTATCGTTGAGAAAAAGGGAGAAGTCACCTACTTGGTGGACCTTGGGACTCCCAGAAGCCCCCACAGTGATGAGTACAGGCCCCAGCTAGGCCCGCAAATACAAGGGTTCGCCCTCCTATGTACGAAAACTAGAAGGAAGTTGGCACGGAAACTGCAAATACAAAGACAGAGTTTATTAACCCTTAAGGGTGGTCCTACAACCTACACAACACTCTTCAGTATTGCATAGAGTAGCACACAGAACTTGCGTACACGGTCCCCTTTTATACACAACAGAGGGGCTCATAAGTAGGTGGGTACAACATAGAGCAAAATTCATTACCCTTTATGGACATTTTCGATACAGGATCAATATATGGGCGGAGTTAACAATTTCCTGAGCCCGCGAAAACATGGTCAAACAAGGACTAACTGATAACAGATGTGGTCAAGTCTGGGCATGCGCCAGACGGACGGAGGAGCTATTTATAGACTGTTACTAGGCAGATTACAAGAGCAACTAGCGAAAAGGTAGGACTCTTCTCGTGCAAAGCACGTGGAGACATGGCAATACAAAATGGAGTCCGGACATTGGTCAACATAAGACAAGAAATACGTTTTGACTGTAGAGAATTCATGTCTTCAGTGAATGCTTAATCGTATCGCTGTTTTAGTTTTCAACAGACGACCCTTTTAGCATTTACTGAAGACATTCGGCTTATTAGGATAATCATCATATATGTCAATTTCCATCATCTCTTCCACCTCCTTGTTTAAGTTTTTCTGATAGGTTACATTGGCAATAGCTTTCTTATCAGGAATACAAAATGACACGCATAAAGAACAGACTAAGGGACCACACTGAACACAGATGCAGCAGGAAAACAGAACTGCTACAATAATACAGAGACCAGTTAAGACTTTCCATCCCCATGTACTGATCAATGCCCAAAACCATCCAGAAAAGGTCCAAGTGCCATTTTCTGTATGAATCTCAGCTGCGATTTTATGCAATTTATTAATAGCGTTATAGACTGATGGCGTGTGGTCAGGAATAAATACACAACAACTACTTCCGATAATCCTACATGCTCCACCTCTGTCTGCTAACATAACATCTAATACCATACGATTCTGTAACGCAACAATTCTAGTGATTTGCAATTCTTCCGTAAGATTCCCAAGAGCAGCAACAGCTTGGTTCGTTACAGCCTCTACAACTCTTGTTAATCGTCGAACCTTCCTACTATTTAGGGCAGCTCCAACAAAGAAAAACAATCCTAAGTTAAAATCAACATACTGCTGTAAGCTAGTGTCGGTTTGGTCAACATCATCAATAGATAGAGTACGTTTATACCTATTTACAGTTACATTGTTCAATAACTTCAAGTCTTTATGATAGGATGCAGGTGCTAAGAATACAGGGGGTAATAGGAACGCTACATAACATACTCCGGACCAACCGGCGGGTAAGCGATAATGAAATGAATGAAAATGAAATGAAAATAAATTTATTGAGCGCGATTGCTGCCCGGGGGCGTCCAAGCGCTAAGTTGTACTGAGGCGGAGTGACCAGGAGCGGAAGGATTAAGACACGAAGGATTTAGCAAACAGTAGTGTCTTCAGGTATTTCCGGAATGAAAGCAGATTTGGATTAGATCGGAGTGAGAGGGGAAGGGCGTTCCAAAGTTTGGCAGTGTTTAGAGAGAACAGCCTGCCACCCGACCTGGCTCTCTTCACTCTGGGAACAACAGCCAGGAAGGCTTCCATCGACCTAAGATTCCTGTTTGGATGATAGGGGATGACAAGGTCGTTGTTAATGGGTGGGCCTGTTTTCCAAAAGGCGTGATGTGCCATGCATAACGCCTTGAATGCTACTCTATGCCTCACTGGCAGCCAGTGGAGACTCTTCAGGGCCGGTCTGGCTGACTGGGATCGTGGAATCTGTAGCAGGGTGCGTGCTGCACAGTTTTGCACGATCTGTAATTTCCGGAGGGTCATTTCGGGAGCCCCCACATACAGGGCATTGTTCGAGTCCAGACGAGACTGAATGAGGCCCTGTACCGCCACCTTTCTAGCTTCTAGCGGTAGAAGTGGAAGGATCTTTCTAAGAATTCTTAGTAGGCCAAAGCATGTGGCGGACAGCTTCATGGCCTGGTTGGTAAATGAGAGTTTGTTATCCAGCCACACTCCTAGGCTTTTAACACTTTCCTTGGGGGTGGGAGGGGGACCCAGAGTACAGGGCCATAGAGAGGTGAAAGGTACTGGGGAGGTTGGGCCTAGGAGCATTAGCTCCGTCTTGTCCCCATTCAGTTTTAGGGAGGAGGAGGTCATCCATCCCTTGACATCCTCTAAGCATTTTAGCAGATCTGCCGGGCGTTGCCTGTTATTGCCCGCGGCCAATGAGACCACTAGTTGCGTGTCGTCGGCGTATGACACAATTTTGATGCCATACGGTTCGACGACACCCGCCAGCGGCCTCATGTATACGTTGAACAGCACAGGGCTCAGGGAAGAGCCCTGTGGTACTCCGCAGCTGAGGGTTTTCCTAGAGGACATTGTCTCGCCATCAAAGATCCGAAAGGATCTCTCAGACAGGAAAGACTCAAACCACCTTAGTGCGTCGCCAGATACTCCGATGTCATGGAGGCGGTTCAGCAAGGTGTTATAGCTGACCGTATCGAATGCGGCACTTAGATCAAGGAGGATCACTGCCACTGATCCCCCCTGATCCAGTACCCTTCGAGATTCTTCTGTGACTGCTAGCAAGGCGGTTTCAGTACCGTGCTTCGGTCTGAAGCCTGTCTGCGATGTGTGTAGCAGAGAATGGTTCTCTAGGAACTGAACGAGTTGGGCGTTTATAAACTTCTCCAGAACCTTGCTGACCCAAGGGAGGAGTGAGATGGGGCGGTAGCTCGCAAGATCATCGGGATCTAGGCTAGGTTTTTTTAGCAGCGCCCGCACCATGGCTTGCTTCCATGTCGTGGGGACTACGCATGCAGAGATGGACGAGTTGAGAAGTTCCAGTATTATTGGCAAGGTGGTTTTAGATGCCTGCAGCAGGACATCTGGGGGAGCAGGGTCACATGGGGAGCCTGATTTAACTTGGCGTGCCACCTTGTCTAAGGTGTCGAGATCCAAAAGAGGGAAGTGCTCAAGGGAGGGCTGCTCGGGGGGAAGGTGCGGTCTGGGAAGAGGTGAGGCAGTCGCGTCCCGGTTTGTGGCTACTGTTGGGAATGTAGAGTAGATTTTTACGACTTTGTCATGGAAAAAGTTAGCAAGCTCATTACATTGGTCCTGGGTTTTATTAGGCGGGGTTGCTGTATTGGGGCTGGTGCATAGCTTTATTATACTAAAGATTTCCTTAGGCTTAGATTTAGCTTCAAGAATTTTATCAGAGTAGTAGGTTGCCTGGGCGAGCCTAATTCCTTTTTTGTAAGCTTTGATCGCCTCTTTGTAGGCGGCCTTTTTGTCCGGAAGGAAGTCTAGTCGCCAGGCTCTCTCTTGTTGCCTGCAACGGCGTTTTAGTTCCCTCAGGGAGTCGGAGAACCAGGGTGCAGATTTGTGTGCTTTCTTTGAGGAAGATCTGCGAAGAGGGAGGATCGAATCCAGTGAATTTGTAATCCAGTCTACAAAATTTCTATTTGCCACATTAGGGTCTGGGCAGGGTAGTGGACGAGTAGCGTCCAGATTGTGTGACCAGGCATCCAAGGGGAGCTTTTTCCAATTTCTTCTAGTAGTGACTTGGAGTGGCAACTGGGGGACTTTTTGTGTGGTCCAGGTAAACGGGACCAGAAAGTGGTCTGACCATGGGATGGGGATAGGTAGGTCGGCCGTCAGACCCGGGCAGTTGCTGAATATGGGGTCCAGTAAATTGCCCTTTTCGTGAGTTGGAGCTAACACCAGCTGGGACATTTGAAGAGCTCCAAGGTCCTCTGTTAGTTCTTTAGCGAGTTGGTCTGAGGGGGAGTTGAAGTGGAAATTAAGGTCCCCTAGGACCGTGTGGTTGGCCGAAGCCATAATTCTTTCTGCTATAATCTCTGGAAGAGATCTGTGGAACATTTTTGGTTGTTCTGGGGGGCGATAAATAAGGGTGCCGGAAAAAGAGCTATTAGCATTCATCTCAATGCAGAATGCTATGCTCTCACACTCAGGAATGGTTTCTGTTGAGGTGCGGCATTGGTACTGGGTCTTCAATATGATCGCCAGACCTCCCCCTCTCCCTTCCGATCTGTCTAACCGGACAATGTGATACCCTGAAGGTAGAGCTAGTACTACGTCTGGCTCAGAGTGCGCAGTGAGCCACGTCTCCGTCAGGAAAAGTGCGTCTGGTTTTTGTTCCTCTAGCAGCATAGCAATCTGCGTGCTATGTTTGGGTAGGGAGCGGCAATTTAGGGCAAACATGCGGTATGTTTGTGCTAAAATAGACGTAGAGGGGTGGCGGAAGGAATATTTACAGAGCAGGCATTGAGTAGGAAGCTCTGTAGGGGCGTAGATATGGGTACAGTGAGCACCAACTCCACTGCCTATGCTACGAAGGGCCGCCGAGGAATACGTCCTGACCAGAAGAGTGTGGGGATCAGGGTTTATGGCCCCTGGCCCCGTCTGGTCGCGGACGGGCGCAGACGGGCTTGCCTTAGGCGCGCCTTCGGCGCGCAAACGTCGCGCCCGCTGCGCTCGTCCGCTGCGCTTCCGACCGAGACACATGATATATAGTCGGTCGTCAGGGCGTTGGAGGGGGCGTGGCCAGCAGAGGGGGCGTGTCTCGTGACGCGCCTCGCCCTCGTGAGTTGGCGAGTAAATTCAAGGGTGTCGTTGCAGCGTGAGTCCGCTGTTCAGGGGGCCAAAAGTGCAAGTGGAAAGGTATTTAAAATCACAGTATCACAACAATTTTAAAAAGATAATGTCCTAGCACTCCCGGCTTCCGCCTCAGGAGTCCGATGTTAAATGCGACGCCCGGGCATTTGGCGCGCTATTTATACCGCTTGGTGAGGGGGCGTGGCCAGCAGAGGGGGCGTGTCTCGTGACGCGCCTCGCCCTCGTGAGTTGGCGAGTAAATTCAAGGGTGTCGTTGCAGCGTGAGTCCGCTGTTCAGGGGGCCAAAAGTGCAAGTGGAAAGGTATTTAAAATCACAGTATCACAACAATTTTAAAAAGATAATGTCCTAGCACTCCCGGCTTCCGCCTCAGGAGTCCGATGTTAAATGCGACGCCCGGGCATTTGGCGCGCTATTTATACCGCTTGGTGAGGGGGCGTGGCCAGCAGAGGGGGCGTGTCTCGTGACGCGCCTCGCCCTCGTGAGTTGGCGAGTAAATTCAAGGGTGTCGTTGCAGCGTGAGTCCGCTGTTCAGGGGGCCAAAAGTGCAAGTGGAAAGGTATTTAAAATCACAGTATCACAACAATTTTAAAAAGATAATGTCCTAGCACTCCCGGCTTCCGCCTCAGGAGTCCGATGTTAAATGCGACGCCCGGGCATTTGGCGCGCTATTTATACCGCTTGGTGAGGGGGCGTGGCCAGCAGAGGGGGCGTGTCTCGTGACGCGCCTCGCCCTCGTGAGTTGGCGAGTAAATTCAAGGGTGTCGTTGCAGCGTGAGTCCGCTGTTCAGGGGGCCAAAAGTGCAAGTGGAAAGGTATTTAAAATCACAGTATCACAACAATTTTAAAAAGATAATGTCCTAGCACTCCCGGCTTCCCCCTCAGGAGTCCGATGTTAAAATGATAATAACCTTTATTCCCACATACGAAGTACGTATTGTGGGAAGCTAAGAAAGTACTATTATTTAATTTATCTATATTCAAAACAATATTACAATCACTAACACCAACAGGAATATGACCGATACTCTGGACACACAGGTCCGCTTGAGCTTGCGCCACTTGAATTACAAATTTCTCATTTCCAACGATGTCTCTGGTGTTCGTGAAGATGTAGGGGGTTGATTCATTATCTGGTCGATATTCTTCCCACTCCCATATTGTCCCATTAGCGTGTGGATAGCCTTCTTTATCTTGATGACATTCCTTATTAAGTCTAAAAATTAATCGTCCCACTGTAGGTTTCCGTGTGGCAAAAAGCAAAGTATACCATGCTCTACAAGAGCCATTATGAGAGAAAGGAAGAGGTATAAACGGCGTTCCTCCTTTCTTCTGATGAGCTGGCATCATACCACATATCCAACAGTTCGTAGCATTTGTGGCAACATGGGTATGATGCAACATCTGGATAAAAGTATTATTCAAATAAGACCGACGATGCTTCAATTCTTGATACGGAAGGGCGTAAAAGTAGTGCTCCTCAGGCACTGGAGTAGTCAAAACAAGCAACTCACGGGCAGGAGTCACATCCTCAACAAACCACGTGGTTATACCAACAATAGCTACAATGATAATAAAACTTGTCGCACAAAAAATCTTCTTCTTCTCCATTTTGTAGTAAAAGTCAATCTCTTCCTGAAACTAAAAGGTTGTCAGAACTCTTCCCCTTAGGCAGCCGTTGATTTCTTCACCAGCGGGCCAAGACGAGTGTCACTACACTAATGCAGGGCTGATCCCCCCCCCTTGCCTCATTGGCTCTCCGTTTCACTAACCTAAGGGCCGTTCTGACAACGTGTCCTGATACTAGAAAAAAAAATCACTTCCTCAGTCTGAGATGATATCTTCTTGCTCCAGGAATCGCTTGGTCCGGGAAGAGCTCCTCAGTATCGTTCGGTTCCACAGCACGGCCTTTCTCTGCAGTCAGGATTTCTCGATGGTCGGTCAATACAGCAGGCTCCACTAATCCAGATGGCACTTTACGACAGTGCAGGGAGTGGATCCAGTTCTTCCGATTGGAGACTCGCACAGCTGTCCTCGTTGCGAGCAAGACTTGCTCAGGACCAACCCATCTCGGCTCCAGACTGTTCGTCCTTTCAAACACCTTGAGCATAACATAGTCTCCAGGCCGGAGATTATGTCCTTCACCTGTGGACCGATCAGGGAGCGCTTCTCGAACCTGTTGATGAATAGAAACCAAATTATCAGTTAACTGTGCCAGATAATCATTCATCATTACACAAGGTACATCATACACTGACTTCGGTTTCGGTGGACCCCAAATATTCATTGGGCGTCCGAACACGATCTCATATGGCGTGAGACCAGTCCGAGAATGCGGTATCGATCTAATTGACAATAATGCCAGCGGTAAAGCATCTGGCCAAGTCAAAGAAGTTGAAGCTTGGATCTTAGCGATCTTAAGCTTCAAAGTACCGTTATATTTCTCAACCAATCCCAGAGACTGAGGGTGAAACACTGCATGAAATTTCTGGGTAATTCCCAGTCCTTTCAGAACATACTTGATAACGTCTGCTATAAAATGAGGTCCGTTATCACTCCACAACAATCTACAAACACCATATCGAGGGAAGAACTCCTTCAATAGCATCTTGGCTGTAGTCATTGCAGTATTGTCTTTCGTAGGGTATGCCTCAACCCACTTACTGAAGGCACAAACCACTACTAGAACATACTTCAGATTGTTACAGCGTTCAAGCTGAATGTAATCCATCTGCAAAACCTCAAAGGGTGCAGTAGGTGTTGCAAATCCTCCTGCTGGAGTTCGTGTACCCTTTCCTGGGTTAAACTTTAGGCAAATCATGCAAGTCTGCACTACCCTCTTTGCCGTGCTAGCGATCTCCGGATGCTCCCAAACTCGTGTGAGTAATTTTACAATTGCGGAAGCTCCGACATGTGCTAGTCCATGTGCCACCTGAACCATAGGTTGTACGAATGCTGTGGGTAACTTCCATTTATCCATCTGCTTATTTCTCCAACACCCTTCATCATCCAATTCTCCATCATTGGACCATTGCTCCCGTTCCTTATCGGAAACGGTCCTCTGTATCTCTAGCACTTCTCTCCTAGCATCGTGCCATCTTTCTGCCTGTGACTTCACAACATACATTGCAGTAGAGTCAGGCTGCATCGCAGTCTCTCGTGCCACCCGGTCTGCCAAAGCATTCCCTTCTACAACTTTATCAACCACCTTTTTATGGTCACTACATTTAACTATAGCAATCTTCTTTGGGTATGTTAATGCAGTCAAAAGGTTGTGAACTAACTCTCCATACATTATCTGTGCTCCATGCGACGTTAGAAACCCTCTCTCCTTCCAGAGTAGGCCAAAATCGTGCGCTACTCCGAAGGCATAGCGGCTATCTGTATAAACATTCACACACAATCCTGTACTGAGCTCACATGCTCGTGTTAATGCTATCAGTTCCGCTGCTTGAGCTGATTTCTGTGGTATGCGTGCTGTCTCCACTATTGTTTGTAATGTGGTAATTGCATACGCTGCTGAAGTCGTACAATCTGGTAGCTTCAGGCATGATCCGTCCACCCATAGTTCTCCATCTACATCTGTAAAGGGCGTATCCTGGAGATCAATACGACCCTTTGTCTGTTCCTCAGTCACGAGAATACAGTCATGTGCTTTGTGCGCTTCAGACTGAGTTTCCGGGAATGGCAACAATGTGGCTGGATTTAACGTTGCACACCTCTTCAACGTAATATGAGGAGCCAGAAGCGTCAATTCATATCCCGTTAAACGAGCACTGGTCAAATGCTGCGTCTTTGTCTGATTAAGCAGGGCATCAACAGCATGGGGAACTAATACCAACAGCTTATGAGATAACACAATTCCCTCGCTTTGGCGTATTGACACAGCTGTCGCCGCAACCGAGCGAAAACAACCAGGCAATGCTCGGGCAACAGGATCAAGTACGGCTGAAAAATATGCACAAGGGCGCTGCTTGTCGCCGTGCATCTGCACTAAAACTGTTAATGCACATCCATCTCTCTAATGTACATAGAATGTAAAGGGCTTCGTATAATCAGGGGTACCTAACACTGGTGCTGAACAAAGGGCTTGTCGCAATTGCTGAAAGGCAATTTCACAACCATTTGACCAGGGAAGAGGAATTGGGGTATCTTTTGTCAAAAGTGCTAACAATGGTTTAACTATATATGAAAACCCCAATATCCACTGCCTACAAAAAGAAGCAAGACCCAAAAATGCACGCACGTCCTTCTGTGTGGAAGGTACTGGCGTGTCCAAAATTGCTTGAATACGATCTGGTGTGAGTGCACGCCCCTCCTTAGACAAAAGGTGACCCAAGTAAGTCACCTTTGGTCTACAGAATTGCAATTTCTTCTTCGACACTTTGTGATTGTGAGATGCCAAAAAGGAAAGCAAGGATAACGTGCACTTCTCACATAGCTCAGGAGTGTCGGCCACCAACAAGATGTCGTCGACATATTGTATAAGGGCTACACCATCAGGCAGAACAAAGGAATCCAATTGTCTTTTCAATGCTTGACTGTAAATGCTAGGACTCTCTGTATAACCCTGAGGGACTCTACAAAATCTATAAGACCGATTATTCAAAGTGAAGCCGAAAAGGTACCGGCTATCAGGAAGAATAGGAATCGAAAAGAAAGCATTTTTCAAATCGATAACCGAGAATGTGGTCGCCGTTGGCGGGACCAGAGTAAGCAACGTCGTAATATCAGAAACCACTGGATACTGAGGTATCACTATCTTATTCACCTCCCGTAAGTCAATAATAAAACAATAAACCCTAGTATCAGTATCTTTCTTCAAAATGGGTAGAATAGGACTGTTGCAGACGTTGTATGGAACTTCCTCCACTACTCCCACTTTAATCAAATCCTGCACAATCTGTATGAGTGCCTCCTCCCCCTCCTGGGAAATACGATATTGAGGGAGGCGTGGTAACATAGCACCCTCCTTGACACTAATGTGCACAGGCGGAATCACCATCTGTCCCACATCAGTATCCGAAGTGGCCCACAAAGCACGAGGGAGAGAAGCTAATACAGTATCCTCTGCAACCACACACATCCGTTCTGCCATGGGGTGATTATCATTTAATATCACACGTACTCCAGTAGGGGAGCAGCGGATCGTAGCTCTGAAGTGCTTAAGTATATCAAGACCCATAATGTTGTCAGGCGTGTTCGGAGCAAGCAAAAACGGACAGGGTGCAGAAAGTTGGTCAACATGAAATGCAAGGGGTTGGGATAGAGGGCTTCGAGAGAGTGTACCATCAAATCCTACCGATGTAACCATTAAGCCAGATGGGGGAGCCCTCGGAACCAATTGTTTGGACAGCGCACTGCGAGTAGCTCCTGTAT
The DNA here is from genome assembly GCF_964204655.1 of Triturus cristatus. NCBI lineage: Eukaryota > Metazoa > Chordata > Amphibia > Caudata > Salamandridae > Triturus > Triturus cristatus. The sequence continues at coordinate 76,960,798 of NC_140586.1, read as the reverse complement.
CAACTAGGAACCGATCAGTAGAACCCAAAACATTTGCTGTAACATAAGGACCCCTCTGATCAACCGGCACTTCAACTGATTCCAACCCCCACCCAACGCAATCCTATGCATGCTGCGAATCATGGTACCCAGGGCGATCATTCCCAGACATTTGATACTGATTTTGCCGATCAAATACATTAGGTCTATCTCGTTGCTGCACGTTAGGCTCAAATCGAGCACGATCATTAGAATTACCTCTGAAATTCGAAAACCCCCCTCTACCTCTCGGCGGTCCCTGACCACGTCCCTGACGAGATGCATATAATACCGCACAATCCCTGGCCCATTGACCCAACTGTTTGCAATACGCACATTGATTTCTATTAACATCCGACCGACCCGAAGGGGAACCATAAAATCCTCCTCTACCTCTCTCAACACCCCGACGAGGCGGACCATACACTTGCGCTAACATCACCTTAGTTTTCAAATCTTTCGATTTCTTCTCCTCATGACCCTTCGCTTCTTGTTCCTGACGCTCATAATACTGAGCCATAGTCAGGAGGGATGCCGGAGACGAGGTGGACCAAGAGCTTTCACTCGCTTTTAATCGAGCTGCTATTCCCGGTAATAAATTCGCCACATATTTATCAACAAAAAGATGTCGACCCGTATCATCCGTAAGTGACTGACCACTGAAATCATGAAATGTTTCCTCAAAGCGCGTAAAGAAGTCTGAAACTGATTCATCAACCTTCTGTTTACACGAGGCTAACATATTCCAGTCAATCTTTTTAGGGGGGATAATCGTTTTCAATTTAGTCAAGATAGCAGCAGGAAGATCTAAAATAAGCTGGTGCGGTTTTTGCGCGGGCTTTCTCTCCCTATCCTCATCCTCTATCTCAGCCCATTTGGCCTTAAAAACGGCTTGATCATCCACCTTCCGCACAGATCGCCACATATCCGGTGGTAAAATGAGCCCAAAGAACAAATCTATATCTGCTAAAGTCATAGTACAAGAATTCAAGGCCCCTTCGACCTCTTCATAAAAGGCCGCTGGATTCTTGCGGGGGTCAGGCAATGCATTCTTCAATGCCATAACATCAGTCCTATGCCAGGGAGTATAAACCCAATTATACACGAAATATCCCCTAGCATCGGGGGAAGACATGTCTGAACTAGTTCCCGCTCCTTTAGGAGGAACATACAAAGGTGCCGCCTCTCGCATCGGTTTAGCAGGCACTAGTTCAATCTTATCTGACTGAAGGATAGCCGACTGTTTCCCGCCGACATGTGGATTCGATTGCTCCTCCTCCCCTGTCTTTTGGCGCGCTTTCTCTTTGAGTTCAAACGCCGCGTCCCGCAATGCAAACAGCCGTCGAACCGCATCGGGTACCTTAGAGGGAGAAAAGACACCGTTACGTAATGCTTTAGAATCTAATACTATATCATCAGGCTCAAAAACATCAGAATATTTCCGGAAGGCAGTAACCACTTCGTCAGAAAAAGTTTCAGCAAAATATAACTTTTCCCTATCCTGCCAACTTTCCAAAGATGCCAATAATTCAGTAAGAGATAGCTTGCCTTTAAGCGCACGAAAAGAAATTTTCCGAAGCTCACCCATACGATCAGTTGATAACATGGACCGCGTGTCTACCTTATCCGAAACCGATCCAGAATCCTGTGACCTCGGGGCAGACGCGCCAACATAAGGGGGCGGAGAGCGATCTAATAAATAAAAATCATCTTCAAGATTAGTAAGGACAGGATAAAGTGGCTGGTGGACAGCATATTGACCCGATACTTGCAACCTACGCTCTTTCTCTTGTCTCTTCGCCAGTTCTCTTTCCTCCCGACGCTTCGCTTCCTGCGCTCTCACATGATCATTTTTCCGTTGCTCTTTATCAATCAGCGCTTTCTCACGTTTCTCCCGCTCACGCACTTCCTTCACCCATAACCGTACACATTCAAACATGTCTTGCCTAGCACGCCGTTTACACATACACTGTTCCACATACTCAATCTTACGCATATCAAACGATCCATACAAAGGCCATCGTAACTCAGGATCCTTTTTGGTGTATTTCCTCCACACTGTGCTGTACATTATAGAGGAAAGACCATGCTTCACATACATATCCCTATTAGGAGTCCCCTCCGGGGGGGCTGGAGCAGGGTCCTCAAGATTTAACCGGTTTCCAAAGCAGCAGCACCACTTACGGAGTGCGCTAAAAGCAGGCATGCTCAAAAATAATGCAAAATATGCAGTATTATCAAAAATGGCACTTAAACGTTGCGCTGTTCAAATTTAAACAACTCCGGAGAAATATCTCCACATTACCTGCCTATATGTGTTGCAACGCATATATTCCTACAGTAATCAACACAAAATATGACCGGTCATCACAAATCAAGCTCAAATAGCCAACCCAGGCTTCAAAACTCGGAGCAAGTACCGTACAACGGTTCTTACCAATCAAGAGCGTCCAGATTCCAACTGCCAAGTTCCAAAATTCGCCAAAACGGCTATCACACGGCAAACCGACAGAAGAGGTCTCAGTCGAGGACCGGCGCCACCCAGATGGTCAACTCGGAAGGGAAGGAAGAAAAACCTCGGGATGCCAGGACTAAAAGACGCCGCTGGCAGTGATCACATCCCCGGCCAAATTCCTCACCTTCGTCACGACCAGTCCTTCGAGCATCCGAGTCGCCGATGAGCCCCACGTGACGGGCGCCAATTGATGAGTACAGGCCCCAGCTAGGCCCGCAAATACAAGGGTTCTCCCTCCTATGTACGAAAACTAGAAGGAAGTTGGCACGGAAACTGCAAATACAAAGACAGAGTTTATTAACCCTTAAGGGTGGTCCTACAACCTACACAACACTCTTCAGTATTGCATAGAGTAGCACACAGAACTTGCGTACACGGTCCCCTTTTATACACAACAGAGGGGCTCATAAGTAGGTGGGTACAACATAGAGCAAAATTCATTACCATTTATGGACATTTTCGATACAGGATCAATATAAGGGCGGAGTTAACAATTTCCTGAGCCCGCGAAAACATGGTCAAACAAGGACTAACTGATAACAGATGTGGTCAAGTCTGGGCATGCGCCAGACGGACAAAGGAGCTATTTATAGACTGTTACTAGGCAGATTACAAGAGCAACTAGCGAAAAGGTAGGACTCTTCTCGTGCAAAGCACGTGGAGACATGGCAATACACAATGGAGTCCGGACATTGGTCAACATAAGACAAGAAATACGTTTTGACTGTAGAGAATTCATGTCTTCAGTGAATGCTTAATCATATCGCTGTTTTAGTTTTCAACAACAGGGTGCTTCATGTCAACAGATTGAAGGCATATGTTGACAGGGCAGACATGGGCTTACTCATGGCTACAGATGAGGGGCAGGAGGAAGAGAGTGACCCTCTCCCAGACCTGTTGACTCAGAACCCTGATGATGGCTCAGTTGATGGTGTGGTCTTTTCTGACAGCCTCACTGATCATCAGCAAAAGGACTGCAGACAAGTTCTGCAATCCTACAGACATATGTTCTCTCTGACCCCAAGTCAGACAAACTGGTGCACCCATGAGGTGGACACTGGTGACAGTCTGCCTGTGAAGAGTAAAATCTACAGGCAACCTGACCATGTCAGGGACTGCATAAAAGTTGAGGTACAAAAGATGTTGGAGCTGGGAGTCATTGAACCTTCAGAGAGCCCTTGGGCTAGTCCTGTAGTTCTTGTGCCAAAACCTCACACCCAAGATGGTAAGAGAGAGATGAGGTTTTGCATGGATTACAGAGGTAGCAATGCTGTTACTAGGACAGATGCCCACCCAATACCTAGGGCAGATGAGCTCATTGACAGATTGGCAGCTGCCAAGTTTTTGAGTACATTTGACCTGACAGCAGGCTACTGGCAAATCAGACTAGCTGAGAATGCAAAGGCCAAAACTGCTTTCTCGACCCCAGGAGGACATTATCAATTTGTGGTAATGCCCTTTGGTTTGAAGAATGCACCTGCCACTTTCCAAAGGTTGGCGAATCAAGTCCTTACAGGTCTGGATGACTACTGTGCAGCTTATCTTGATGATATTGCTGTCTTTAGCTCCACCTGGGAGGATCACCTGGTCCACCTGAGGAATGTTTTAGAGGGCCTGCAAAAGGCAGGCCTCACTATCAAGTGCCAAATAGGGCAGAGCAAGGTTGTATACCTGGGCCACCTAGTTGGTGGGGGTCAGGTTCAATCACTGGAGAGCAAGATCCAGACCATAAAGGACTGGACTCCTCCAACTACCCAGACTCAGGTCAGAGCTTTCTTGGGTCTGACTGGGTACTACAGAAAGTTTGTTAAGAACTATGGGTCCATTGTGACACCACTTAATGACTTGACCTCTAAGAAGATGCCAAAGAAAGTTCAGTGGACAGTAAGCTGTCAAAAAGTATTTGATGACCTGAAGCAGGCCATGTGCAGTGCACCTATTCTGAAAAGTCCAGACTACTCCAAAGAGTTCATAGTCCAGACAGATGCTTCTGAGTTGGGGGTGGGAGCTGTTCTTTCACAACTGAATGAAGATGGTCAAGACCAGCCCATTGCTTTTATTAGTAGAAGGCTGACCCCTAGAGAGAAACGTTGGTCAGCTATTGAGAGGGAGGCCTTTGCTGTGGTTTGGGCCCTGAAGAACCTGAGGCCATACTTGTTTGGCACTCACTTCAAGATTCAGACAGACCATAAGCCCCTCTTGTGGCTAAATCAGATGAAGGGTGAAAAGCCCAAACTGCTTAGGTGGTCCATTTCCCTACAGGGGATGGACTTCACAGTGGAACATAGACCTGGGACTGACCATGCCAATGCAGATGGACTCTCCAGATATTTCCACTTAGAACATGAAGACTCAACTGGTCAAGGTTAGTTTAATGTCCCTAAGTTTGGGGGGGGGGGTTGTGTAGGAGAGTAGGGTCTGCTTTCTATGTTCACCCCCACTTTTTGCTTTTGCTTCACTGGTTTTCGACTTAGATGTGGCTGTGGGCCTGCCAATCAGACCCACAGCCCAGCTGTTCTCTCTCTAAATTCATACTATGTACTTTAGGTGCATAACCCAATTGGTAAGGATCACCTTATTGGCCCCTGTATCGTGTACCTTAGGTACCCAGGGCATAGGTGTACCCTAGGCCTACCAGGGGCTGCAGCATGTATTATGCAACCCCTGGCTGGCCTTCCATTATGACACAACTGGCTGATCACTCAGCTGGGGCAAGGTCGTGTAATCACCCCTTGCTTAGGTGTAGTGTTCCTATACCTACCTTATATATAGACACATGTGTACTTATCAGCCACTCCTATGGCAGGCCTTAACAATCCTGGAGGCAGAGTGCTTGATAACATGTGAGATGGTGCTCTAGCATGAACTGAGCCTGTCTGCAGCTTTCGGAACCATGTCCTTATAGCTGTTCTATGATATAACTTACCATATACTCTTAAAATACCTTATAATCTTAAACGGTTATGGTAACTATGGTTTGGTTTTATCAAAACATGTTGTGTAAGGTGTCTAACACTTTGGAATAATACCCCCATACCATTTCTGGCAATGAGGATATTATTCCTCCCTTCTAGAGGGAGAAGACATGTTGAAACCTACTTACCCGGTTAAAGTTAACCAGAGCCCCAGCATCACAAAATGGATGCTGCTGCCACAGACACAAGTCTGACCTCCTGCTGCTGGGAGTCCTTCCAGCGAGGGAGGCTTGGACAATAGGTTTCCTGCCTTGGGAGGTGCGAGCACCACCCCAGACAGGACTTAGTGTATTGGGGCAGGGAAGGATGAAAGAAACTAGACACTGCCTGGGGCACACAAGTTGTCCCATGCATAGTCCAGTTCAAACCGGCGCTGGGGCACTCCAGCCCCAGCTCTGGCGCGAAACTGGACAAAGGAAAGGGGGTGTAACCACTCCCCTTCCTGGTCCCACCCATAGGAGGAACCTTGCAGGTAGCCCAGCCCACTAGCCCAGTATATCAGTAGGTAGCTGAGCCCTGCTAAATTAGATTAACCTGAATCTGCAACTTGAACAGAAACTCTGGACCTTCGACATTCGACCTCAGGAAGAAGACTGAAGAAATCTCCCTTGTGGCCAAGGAGTGACCACCCTGGGCAACCAGGCACCATCCAGCGACCGCTGCTTGCTTTGCGACTGATCCTACGAGGGACGACTGCAGGGACTGACCAGCGCCGAGACTTCCAGACACCTCTGACCCAGATTCACATCTACACCGAAGCTGAGACCCGTGGAGGTGACGAGGGACGTGGGACCGGCGACTTGGGAAAAGTGGCTAGTAACTGACTAGCGCGACTTCTGAGGCTTCCTCGAGGCTGTGCTTGGGGAATTGAGAAGCCCCCATCCCGAGCACCATCTGCAAAGAAGATTAGCTCCCCACACTTCACGTGTTCTTCGTGGTGCCCTTCTGCACCTGAGTTGCTCGACGTGTTGTCCGGTTGCTGGCCCGTTGGCTAGTGACCTCTGCGACGACGAACATCTTGCTGGTCTGGCTCCTCCAGACTGGCACCCGCTCCTCTGTGAAAGAGAAGCACCCCAGACCTTCCTGGTCTGCTCCAGAAGCAAGTCCTCCATTCTGCGTGGGTTCCGCTTGCCTGGGCTTGTTGGGTCCTGACTCGACATCGACGCCGCCGACAGCAAGAGCCTTTGTGGGACAGCTCACCTCCTGGTCCTGGTCGTCCTTGACGCCTCCTGGTAATTGTGGCTGCTGCGACAAGCTTCACCTCTTCACCTGCATCTTCACGACACCGCCTGGTTCCTTCCTGGTTCCTTCCCGGCTCCTGGCTGGTGACCTAGACTCTGTCCCTTCTGCTTGCAGGTATCCTTCCTTCTTGATTCCATCCTTGGGATCCACCGGACACTCTTCACTGACTGCCTGTCATCAACTTTCCTTCAGGCATCCATAGGAGTCAACGACGAAACCCGACGCAAGTTCACACCTATGCACCCGCAGCCCGTGGGTACTCCGGTGCTCACAAGTGTATTGACTATCCTAGGGTCTAGTTTCCGAGTCTCGACTTCCTAGCTATTTCAGAAGTGTCCTAAAACTGTTAAATTCTAACAACTTCTATTTCTATCGACTTTTACGCATTACGCGTGAGTGTTTCCACTCTGCACCTGAATCCCGTGGGCCTCCCACTTCCTAACCTTTGGTAGTATAGTGTAGCCCCAGTGATTCCCTAGGCCTAGCCTATCCTGTGTTCGTGACAGTGGTTCTTATACCACTTACTTAGTATATGGTTTGCGTGGCCCCTAGGGCCTAACTTTATTACTTACCTGTGTGACTTGATGTATGCTTAAATAAGACTGTGTTGTACTTACCTCGAATCTCATAAAGAGTGCTGAGGGTTTGACTAGAATAAATACATTCTATTTTTATATATATCTGTTGTGGTGTCCTTTCGTTTGGTATTCAAGGGATTACATATGGTATAACAGCTGGCTTCACATGCCATACAGAGTTTAGCCTAAGACTGCTCTTGTCCATGCTACCACTAGGATAGCTGGTCTATAAGGTTGACTTTACAACCTATCACCATAAGGGTTGTTTGGACTGATACAAGGTGTACACTAGAACTAGTGACATCATATATCAGGCCAACTTCTAACAATAGCAACATACATCCGTTGTGAGGCAGGATACAAAACACATGTAAGTGCACAGAACTGGGAGATCCAGCATGTAGGATGCTAGGTTATACTATATTTGTGTGAGAGAAACTGCATAGCACAGAGAGAGACCTCACATAACAGGCAGAGGTACATGGCATACTTCCGGCAATCACCTAGTACAGTGTAATATATCACAAATGAGGGAAGTTTGCTTAATACTTTGCAGGGCTTTAAGTGGAATGGGTCGTGCCTGTGGTCATCTCCAGCAGTAAATAAAAGGTGACAATAAAACCCCATATTAGTGGCCTGAACCTTAAAAGCAAAAACATTAAACTTTCTCTCGACAATGGGCTCAAAAGCTTGTCGACGAGCGACCTCTGAAGTACTCATGACTCTATGGGAAGGTGTGGGAAGGAGAAACACCGTACGTATGTCACTCACCCAGTGGCCAACAAGCTGTGGCCTGTCCGTAACGCGGAAGCACAGAAACTACAACAAATAACTTATTTAAAATTTGAAGTGTATACGTGTATTCCTTATTCTTTTCACCCTCTACATCCCTCTTGTTGTACCTTTCTGCTGCAAATGACTGGTCTTCAGCGCCAGGATGATCAGCCAGAGTGGCTGCTTGCGCAGTACAAACTTGGCACATTGCTGTGTTTTGGAATAGTACTGCAAAAAGGTTGACCATTTGGGAAGAGTTTTCACCTATTCCTGGAGCAGTACCTTTGGTGGGTGCAGACATTGATCGCTTCACACCTCTCAACTCACCCGCTGTTGATGCATGTCGCCTGCTACTGGCATCTCCCCATCTGCTCACTCACCTGCTTAAGCTTCTCCCTCGCAGAGGAGATCAAGATCTGAGCTCCCGCTGGTACAGTTATTCCCCATTTGTATTTCTCCTCTATTTCATGAGCATTGCTTGACTGTTCTTATTCACCATTCTGGCTGTCTTCCGGTTGAAATAGAGCTGGCAGAAGAGTTAGTCACCCTTTTCACTGAGTGAGCATTGTTTGCCTTGTGCTGGTATTCCCCATTTCAGCAGGCTCCCATCTGAACGGGAGCTGACTTGTGCTGTTATTCCCCATCCACCTTCCTCTCGCTACCCCAACCTGACCTGCACATAAGTCATCTCCACCTTCCCTGGACAGGAAACAGAAGTCTGGAATGTTTCTGATGTTTCACAGGGAGGAGACTGATTATAAGGGAAACAGGGAAGTGGGCAAACTGGCTATGGAATTTGTGGATCTGTATGACCCAGAGGATAGTTGGACCTACAGAACTGTGCTATTTGCTTAGGGGGTATCTCATCTATGATCTCATCGAAGCACCATTTGCTTGAAAATGCACCATTCGTCCACTCTTTTTTCAAAGTTTTCTCTGGGGGAAAACCCCCCCGAACCGCCCGTACATTGTTCAGGCTCGCTGGCTACAGTCACTCGCTCACCACAGTGCAGTACGACAATTATTTTATGCCCCACCACTTTCAAATGTCACCAGCCACCACTGGTCAACCAAGAACGAGGGAGGAGCCATCTCCAGCCTACACTTGCTACAGCAAGCAGATTAAATGTCCTAAGGAAAGTTTGTTAAAAATGGATTAAAAAGGGAAGATGTGATAGACCCCCAAAATGGCCTTTGCAATATGACCCTGTAACCCGATAGAGCTGCAATGGAAACATTTAACATAACAAAACATCCCTCAGTCAGATAAACGGGAATTATGTTTTTTAATGGATTTTACAATCCGTGAGGAGATTATTTCATGTTTCCTAGAGACAGTCCTACTCATCAGAGATTTTAATCTCTGCTGTAGATTATGCTTCTGAGTAGTAATGATCACAACTCAGTTCTCCATTGACTGATGCCAGGATTTTGTTTAGGTGCACCTTATGGAGCTCTTCAAATATGATAGTTGTTAAATTCAATACCCATAAGTATGCTGAATTTTTTGCCCTATTTGGTGCTGATGCTTCTTTTGGTGGTGGTATGTACCTGAGACATCCTTTAATTTTGTCTGGTAGTCTTGCTATGAAAGACAGTAAGGATAGAGGCCCTAGGAATCAAAATTCTTGAACTTGAGTCTTATTTCATAACCTTTCTTTTGTAACTTTCCTATTTATTCCTTGCCCCTTTTCTTATATTTTCTTCTTCACCTGACTCTGCCCCCTCATCCGCTTTTTAGTCCATCCCATAGTTGGATCCTTTTGACTAGAGTAGAATGTTAGAGACTGTTGGCCGTTGGTGATGTAAAACCTCTTTCCTGTGGGACACTTTTGAGCAATGTGTTCCAGAGGTACTTCATCAGCGAAATAAAGAAAACTGTTTTGTGTTAGTCAAGCAAGCACTTTATCCTCTCATCTGCGTCCAATCAATATGTTGCGTTTGAGTGTTGTGTAGAAATGTCTCTGTGCTTGATAGGCTATGCAAGGACGTCTTGATGATCTAACAGACATCCAAAATAAAAGCCAGAGGTGAAAAAGACAAAATAAAAGAAAGTGTCATAGATACCCTTAACACGGTGCAAAAGAACGACCCCAGCAACACCCATTTCACGCCCCTTTAACACAGAAAACTGTGTTAAAGAGAACTTTATTTACAAGTCGCCATTAAGCCAAAAAAAAGTGGCTCAGTGAAAATCAGAGACCTTTTGGGAGGCAACGTTGCACTTTTCAAGCAGATGCAAAGGGAGGGGGTATGTAGCGCAAATCTTCACTGATGGCTTTTGTACACTGTAAAGTGTAAATCCTTTGAGATGAGTCAATAGGATGCATTGTGTCAGGAACAAATACTTGTGGTAATTGAAATGTCATGTGATCACTGTTGTGTCAGTGCTATGATATACGACTAATCAAGAAGTGTTAAAAAACCATTGATATTGATTTTCTGGAAGCTATGTCTGTATTAATCTTAACACATTTTCAGCCCAATACGTAGGAGGCTGATGCTATGTGATCCGATGTAAAACATGTTAGTAGGGCGGGTAAAATTTAATTTCCCAAAGTCAAATAAGACTGATTTTGACTCCAGAACTGCTTCACGCTTAATTCCCACTATTTCACCCCAGAAATAAAAACATTTCTACCATATAAAATTGATTTGTGATAAATATAAGTCCATTCATTCAAAAAATGACTCTTCAAATATACCAATTGGTGTCTTAAAGATGAACTAATTCTTACGAGAAGAATTGTTCTGACGAAAAAAATTGATTAATGAGAAATATACTAACATTGTTCTGAGGAAAAATATATTTTTAAAAAGTGATTCACAAATTTAAATCTCGTCGGAAATCTCACCCAATATGCATAGTAGTGATTAATAAGAGTTTCCATATTTAATCTAGCAGTGGGCGCATAATTCCCTTCCATCGGTGGAGTTTGCAGAGGTTTGTCCAAGTTCCGCTTGGAAAACGGAATTCCGGAAAAACTCTGCCAGCAGCCGCTTGGTGGAGTTTTTTCTCACGCACGGCACGACTAACGTGAAGTTGGCGAGCAAGAATTTGTGTTCCCTAGCGTGCTTTTCATGTGCTAAAATGCCTCCCTGCAAGATTTCTTAGCACAGTCGGTCGCGGCAGATCTAAACCGTTTGCTTTGAGAAAGCTGCTGCTCAAGTAGAAAATCTACTTGTGTGGCAAAAAGAGGTAGCGCTCTTTGCTGCGCCGTGTGGTGCTGTTCACGCTGAATTTCCAGTGCGGAACAAGCTCTTGCCGCTAAAAATCAGCGCGAGCACTGCTACTTGCTGAATTCCACCCGCTTTTTGAACTCTGTGGAATCTCGCTGAATTTTTATGTAACTCTGTGGAATTTCACAGAGTAAACTCCACGAGTTCTGCCCACCGCTAATTTTATCCTGATTGATGCTTTGCAGCTCAACATGTAAAATAAGTATATGCCTCCCCATGCTGTTTCCCATTACAGATTGTTCTGTGGTTTCTGAGGGAAGATGTAGAAGTTCATCTGGTTGCTTCGACAGAGGCGTCCTCATGGGTTAATATGTAATGCTATTGCTTTTTACCTTTTGTCTCCTTCGGTCCTAGTCTCAGATCATAGCACTGTGTTGTTTTAAACTGTAATCAGGTAATATTATGTTTGACTATCTGGCTCCATTCCACCTGGACACCCTAGCCGGCTTCCTTTAACAAACTAATTTGTTTTATCACACAGTGCTTAATTTGTGCCAGTGCTTTCCGATGCTCAGCACCGGCACTTATTTCACAGGGCCGGGACTATACATTTCTTCACTTGCGGTCGAATTGCCTGATAACTGTTCAAAATAAAAATAATTTGCTGGCCGTTGATGGGGTAGAATTACACTATTTCATCTTGTGTGATTGGGAGATCAGAGAAGTCCGAAGGTCTGAAAGAAAGAATATGTTACTCAAAATGAAGGCCTGTGATATGCAATCTGACAGAGTGCAACACGACTGTGCCTCCTACTGGAGAAACGAAAGGTGAAGACGAGTGTACAGGACTGGCAGTCTGGCAGCTTATAGAACGGTTCTAAGCCTCGCTAATATTCGATATCAGGGATGTAAAGTACACCCATGCAGCCTACATAGTGCGTGGGTGGGAGGACCGGGGTGGGCCCTCTAATCCTGAGGGGGCCCCTTCGAGTTGTGTGTGTAGTTGGGGCATGGCTTTTACACGGTTTTTATAACTGACAGTGCTGTGTGCAGTAGACTAGTAGTGTCGAGCTGCCAAAAGGCTGAAAATGAAAAACAAAAATAGCATATTGAACGAAAGGGGAGCATGCCCCTTCAGCGACTGAATAGAACTGAATAGAACGGTCCTGTCACTGGACTCATATTAGGAGTTACGAGGCTGGTCAGTCAGTGGCAGAGGAAACACTCCTTATTTACAGTACCAGCCCACTTGGGACCACCTGCCACCCGCCATAACCCGTAGGTTCTGCAATAACCAATTTTTCTTGTTTGAACAGGCCACTGGAATCGATGCCATGACTCTGGATGTGAACCGTAAAGTAATATCAGTGCTTACTTTGAGCCGGTGGCTGCAGGTGGGGCCACCAGCACTTATTTTTGGGCACTAGCACTTATGGTTCCTATACACTTTGACTAAAGACAAGAGAGAGAAAAACACAAAAGGGGTGACAAAGAAAAAGATTGAACAGTGACAAAGGGTGGAAGCAGAGATGACGAAGAACGTGCAGGAGTGAGAAAGAGGGGCACGGAGTGTCTGGAGGTGGGTTAAATGTGCATGAAGGGCGCTCAAGCCTACACAGTCTTGGTCTATGGCATCACAATGTCCTGCAGTGCCGGTGCCGGCACTTAATATTTTACAAATTATTAGTGCATTATGAGAGACGATGCTTTGAATTTCGGATGTTGAACTAGTTGGACTAAGGTATCAACTTGCAACAGTTTGTAATGCAAAGTCTGAGGCTGGAAACGTAGGGCTTGACTTAGGATTGACGGACAGGAGTCTCCATCATAAACGTGATAGAGTACCCTTACCGCCAAAAGTTATTTTGATGGCCTGGCGAAATAGAGGCAGTCAGAGTGAAGGCATCAGACCACCATTATATTTAGGGTGAACATTTTGATGTCCTTTTTTTCTGTCTGTCACAAACAGAAAAAAATGACCCCACACCCAAGAGAAACCTCCTTTGACAGTGACTCCCGTGAAGGTACAGAGTGCACCATAGTAGCGGTGGTGATCTCTAGATGTGATGGGTGGGAGTCTGGCCAGGATGACGGAGGTAATGGTCTCTCCCACCGAGACGGGTGGTGGCATGCCTGGCCTGCCCACCATGCCTTAAATCAGGGCTATAGTGTCCAGTGAGCCATAGCGCCCCAGGACTGTCTGTGTAGTGGTCAGTACTATCGGGGAAAAAATAAAAAATAAATCTTCCCTTTTTGACGTTTCCACTAGTTGTGTATGACTCAGTCACCTTATTTGAACCTATATTTTATTATTGAGCAATATTACTATTTCCTCTGGCATTACTCCCATAAAGTTGTAGACTGTGCAGCTGATTAAATAATATATTCATAACCCATTGTAACATAAAAGTGTCCAAATTAATAAGGCAAAAGCTATCGGACCAAAAATAGTCACTTAACCATTTTGTCAGGGGTGCATTTTCATTCTGTAGGTACCAAGGCAATACCCAGTATTCAGGACAAGATCCACGTCCAGATAGTTAAATAACCTGTTTTCCTCTTATTCTATGCAGAATCCTCCTGCAGATTTTATTTTCCACTTTTCCGCTGCTGCTTTGATTTTTGTACCATTCATCTTTTTCTTCCTTAATCTTGCCTTTTCTTTATTCTTCATTTTTCCTCCTCCTTTCTTTCCTTATCTGTTTCTTCATCTTTTTTCTCCTTGCTGTATTTTTTTTTATATATTTCCCTTTCTCCCTTGATGGCTTTAGATAACTATTTTTGCTTTACATCGTTCCTTCATGTACTTTCATTATCTATCCCCTTTCCTTTATTTTTTGTTTCGTCGTTTTTTTGACTTGGTCTTATTTTGTATCACCCGCCCATCTCCCTGTTCTGTCTTTCCTTCATTTCCTTATTTCTGCTTCTTTGTATTACCTTTTTTATTTTTCACTTTTTTCTCCATTTAACCTCTTATTTAATTATCCCTTCATTCTTTCTTGAGCCGTTGTCTTTCTTCTTGTCGTTGCTTCTCTTTCTCTTTTCCCTTATTCTGTCTTTGTTTCCTTCTTTTTGCTTGTCTTGAGTTCTTTCTGTCATTCCTACTATGCTTCTTTCTTTCCTTATTGCTCGTTATTTTTTGTTTCTGCCTCTTAAATGTATTTCCCCTTTCTTACCTCCTTGGATACATTTTTCATCCCCTTTCCTCAGGTAGTATTTCCTTCTTTGATACATTAATTTGTCATTTCGTTATTTTCTAATCTATTTTGATCCATCTTTTTTTCATTCCATCACTATTTTCTCTTTTTCTCCTTCATCATTGTCTCGAGCCCATTTGATTTTCCCTCCCACATCAGTTTCCCTTTCGTATTTAAAAAGTTCCTGTTTCCCACAACATTTTTCTGTCCTCCTCTCTACATTTCCCTTTTTTACATTCACCGTCTCGTCTCATACTACGTTTCCTGTCCCAGCTTCCATTTGCAGGTACCGCTCACATTTTCTCTGTCTGTGTACTATATCTCTCGTCTGTTTTCAATTCTCACTCCCTTCTTAAGCTTCAAACCTCATCTCCATTTCTACTTGCCATATTTCTTCACAACTCTGTCGTCACTTTCCTCTGCCTTATTCCCTTGTCTTTCGTCCCACATTCCGCTCTTCCCAGTATCTTGGTTCTTCAGTCACTCACTTCTAGTCCCTCTTTCCCCAATATCTTTTGTTTTTCCCCCGCATACACGCTCCTACATCCATCCTACTCTCCCGTTTCCACTCGATCCGTCTCTCTCTTGGCTCTCTTCTCTCCTCTTCCCACTTTTCCTTTCCCCCATGCGCTTTCAGCTCCCCACCCCCTCCGTTTTTTCTCTCTTTTATGTTTCCTATCCATGTCCCTCATTTGATCTCCATTTCATATGCTCCTTCACTCCGCCCCCCATCCGTGCTGTGGCACAGTGCGCGCTCCGACACCGGAGAGGGAACACGATGTACCTTCTCACATCCTCTCGACGGTTCTCGACAGCAGAGAGGGGCGGGCCGGTGCCAGCTCACGGCAATCAGTCACAGATGTGCAAGGCGGAGGTCTGATTCACGTTCCTGAGCCTCTTAAATCTTCTCCCACATGCTGCAGATCATCCTGATGCACAGCCAGGGCATCCGAGGGCACCAGCGCATCGTGGGAGTAGGTTTAAGTGCCCGCAGGACGGCATACAGGTTTTGTAAGTTAAAATTCTGGGAATCTGAGACCGCCACTTTAGCTTGTTGCATGAACCCAATTCAGCGTCACTGGATGGACCAATGAAAGCCAGAGCCACTGAAATTATGCGGCAGGGGAGGACCACATTATGCGTGTTGGAAACTAAATTACGCAACAAGAGAGGCAAATTAATTATGAGCAGCACATTTTGAAGCAGTGTTACTTCACTAATTTGGCATTGTTAACGTAGCACTGTACGGACAAAGAGTTCACTTCATTAGTGTGAGTTTAACACCCTATTCAGCACCTGAAAGGTGACCTGCTTATCAACGAAAGGCTTAACACTACGCGGCAACATGTGGTATTGCTTTTAGTAACGTTTGATCCATTTGCGCTAAAAATCAAAATTTTATGTTGCAGCAGATGATGGATTATTTGCCAAATGAGGCACATCCATAATTATGCGGAAAACACATCTGCTGCATATTTGCATTATTCCATTAGCCCTAATCATAGCCTACAAGGCGCTCTGTTCCCAAGAACTATATATACCAATCAGCCAACAGATCCATAAAACAAATTCTAAGATGACCCCTTCATTTTGTGTAATGCCACACTTATGGCTACACCCTTGCGTTGGAATACTCAGGATTTCAACTAACATATTAAGGCAAATGTCCCAAACCATCGCTTTCCCAATACACGGTAAACCCACTCATAAATAGTATAGTCAATACATTACTTTCATGAGCAGAGGTACCCTCAGAATGGAAAATCGCAGCAGTCAAGCCCCTCCAGAAAAAAACAGTTGGTGGATCCTACCACCCTCTCTAAACTACAGCCCATTTCCCTACTACCCTGTCTCAGTAAAATTACCGAAAGAATAGTCAATAGTCAACTTAGGACATTTTTAGAAACCACTAACATCCTATCTCCAACTCAATCAGGCTTTAGGCCATTACACTCCACAGAATCCTCTCTTTTACATACTGCGGAAAGCCTTAAATCCGCCTTGGACGAAGGGAAAAATGCAGTTCTGATTTTGTTAGATCTATCAGCTGCGTATGATACCATCTCTCATGAGATCTTGCTACACCGCCTCAACGTGTGTGGCATTTCGCATCTGGCTTTGGCCTGGCTCAAGTCATTTTTGACAGGCTGTCAGCAAGTAACCGTGCTCGGACCGTATCAGTCAGCCATGAAACCTCTGCACATAGGTGTCCCGCAGGGATCTATATTGAGTCCAGTACTGTTCAACATCTATATGGCCCAACTTATAGAACTGATATCATCATTCAACATCAATACCACATCTTATGCAGACGACACTCAGCTGATTCTAACATTAGATAAACAATCTACCAATGCTGAAGTAAACTTCCAACATTGTCTCACATAGGTCTTCCATTGGATGAAGCAGAATCACCTGAAGTGCAATTCGGAAAAGACTGAAATTATGCTCTTCTGCAAAGCAGACCCTTTTATCCCCGGGCGCTGGTGGCCACTCAATAACTCTCTGTCACCTAAAACGGCAGAGGTAGCAAACAATCTTGGGGTAAAATTTCTATCAGTGGCAGGGAAGTGTTTTCAACTGATTAATTCCCTGAAAAAGTTTTTTGACCTTCTCTCAGTCACCGCAAGAAAGACCGTTACAGCAGCTCTAATAACTTCTAGGTTTGACTACTGCAATAGCCCCTATGCAGGCACCAATAAAACTATCCTAAAAAAAATCAGGCCGTTCAACCCGCAGCAGCCCGCCTGGTACTCAGGCTGCCTTGTTGCTCCTCTGCATCTGCAGCTTTAAAAACGTTGCATTGGTTACCTATGCACAAAAGAGTGCTATTTAAGATACTTGTCATCACTTTCAGAGCTTTTAGGGACACTGGACACTTGTACCTAAGATCTAGATTCTTGCCCTATATCACTGCACGTACTCTTAGATCTACCTCAGCCTATCTCTTAAAACCTGCCTCCTTCAAACTTAAAACTAGAGGAGGTAGATCAGTAACTGTCCTAGGTGCAAAAGCATGGAATTCACTCCCCAGTCAACATCGTCCCATTCAATCTGAAGCTTCATTCAGGAAATCCCTAAAAACATGGATTTTCGGAGCCCCTGACTCTCTATGCTTCTAACTTATTTCCAGTTCCCCCCAGGCAACTCGGACTACACTGTACCTTTTCTTTCTCCTATGTCTGCACAGCGCCAAGATGCTCCTTTTGTAGTGATAGTCGCGCTTTAGAAATTCTGTTTACAATACAGGACAATACAATACACCAGCAGAAGCCATTTAATTCTCGGCTTACTGAACATTATTACAGATAAGCGGACCAGGACAGTGATGTCTAGGTAATAAGGATCCTCTGGTAACATGCTATTTCCTGCTAAGTGTATAATATTTGCCTAAAAAGTCTGCTAGCAGTGTAGCACTCACCAGGGCAAGTTTCTTTTTTTTTTGCAGCTTTATATAGTGCGGACTGACCCGAAGGTATTGGAGCGCTTTACATGAGCACCAGTTACATTACACAAGTCACTTTTTTGGGGGGGATAGGGATATTAAGGGATTTGCCCAGAATCACAGTATACTGAGCAAATGCTGAAACTCAAACCTGGTTTCCTAGTTCCAAAGTCAGCAGCTCTTGCCACAATGCTACACCCTCTCCCCTTTCTCTTTTACAGTTTCATTTGAAGATTCCACCAGCCTCTTTGAAGCGGTTGGTAAACCAGTGCAAGGCACTCTACATGTCAGTCTCATTATGCTCAGTCTTCATGCATCAAGTGGATCGTGTATGTATGTATGTATGTATATTTGTATATGGCCCCTCTATAGTGCAAACGCAGCCAGAAGCCAGCGGAGCATTGTAAAGGGTCAAAGACAGGCATAAGGTAAACAAGTGATAGGATCTATTGCTAGGTTATGGATAGTCAATGCATTATGTGCAGTAGCGTTCTTTATAGAGGTGAGTCTTTAAAGAACACTACTTTAAAGAAGAACACTTTCCTAAATGTGAGCGGCATTGGGGTGGTCCTGAATTCAGAGATGTTGGTACTGATTCTGGGTGCATAGATGGAAAAAGTCTGGCCCTTTTAGGGAACTACATTACTTGGAATAGCATGCCTGATGCCTTGTAAGACCGGTTAACATTGCCATGCAGGGACTTGGATGAATAAGCTACATGCCTGGGGGGTGGGGGAGGGTGGGTATTGGGAAGGAGGAGGTTTTTTTTCTTCTCGTTGTTGGGTGTTACAGGTTAATAATGGAACAGAACGCTGAGGGGATGCGCGTCTACTAAGGGAGTAGAGTCTGACAAGCCCGAGGACCCTGAACTGCACTAGGTGAATCACCAATTCCTTGCACTAGAGCAAGACCACTGCCTCCTGGGGGGAATCGGCTCGAGATTAGTATGTATGGATGTAGACGGCTATTTGTTGGAATCGATTTGTAAGTTTAGGCTTATCTCTGTAATGCTATTGATTTCTTTATTACAAATTAACAAAAAATCTTTAAAAAAAAAAAGATGAAAAAAGCCTGCTACTTTGTTTGGTTTTTCTCTTTTACACTTCTGAGTCTGCAATATGATGGTGTCTTGGATGCGGGTGGGGTGAGAACCACGAGAAACGGTGAGTTTGTCTGCAAGATAGGCAGGGGAGGCAGTCGTGGTACCTTTGTAAATGAATCAGCTGGTTTTGAAGATGGTGTTGTCTGGCAATGGAAGCCAATTAAGTTACATCAGGAGTAAAGTCATCACATTTCTTAAGCCCCTGGTTGAGACGTTATGTGGGGTGTAGGATGCCCCTAAGGGATGCCAGTGTGTAGTCAGGAAGACAATGGAACAGGATGTTATCACCATCCAGAAGTGAGAGGACAAGGGCATGAACAGCAGTTCTGAAGTCGCTTTCTAGAAGAAATAGTTTCACTTTCTTTAGAAGAGCGAGTTGGAACCAGGCTGTCTTTGTGTTTTTTGTCAAATTGTACCTTGAGGGTGAGGTTGATGTCCAGGGTAAATCAAAAATGTCCTGTGTGATTCTGACTTGGCATTCAGTGAAAGGTGTGGATCAAAGCCGTCACGTTTCATGTCATTCAGCCAGGTTTATACTGTTTAGGTCTCGCGAGCCAAAGGCTCGAAGAGACATTTTATATGTGGGCTCCCAAAAGTGCTACCAGGCCGGCCTAGAGCTACAGTGCATGTGAGCGGGCGCGTGCGCCGCGTTTACTCTCACATTCGCGATCACTTTCACTTTCGTGCGGCCGCTTAGCTGCGTAGATCCAGCCTCCTCTGCCGGCACACCCACTATTTGGCTCGTATGAGCATACAATTATTCATTTTAGCGCAGTATAATTTTCAATTACATTAAAGAATCATTATGAATGCAACATGTTTTTTCTATGAATGTTAACATGATTCCATGATTAGTATTTGCAGAGGCTTTAGTCCTATTTCTATCTGTACTTCTAACCTTCCTTACGTTCATGTACGCTTGACGTGATTACACCCGGGTTCTTAGAAGATTGTGAGACACCTTTAGTACGCCAATTTGGTAAGTTTATTTTGTCACGGTCTTGCAGAAAATACACTGCAGTAGACAATGTTCTTATGCACGTTTCCTCTTTTCAGTATGCAACGTGATTCACGAGGAGACAAGATATCAAGTTCCGGTCTTACGTACTATTAAGCGTTCTCTGGCCAACTTACATTTTCGGTAAGCCTTGAGTTATATTTTTTGCACACATCGGATCATTTTTATTGATTATGGTTATGGTACAGACGGGACTCATGAGCGTTTTCTCCTTGTCCTTTTCAGTATAACGGTCAGCAGGCAAACAGGGGAACGGCCATTAATTTTCACTAGTACTTTGGGTTTACTAGTGCCTACCTATATTCTGCATACCACTAATTAATTGGTAAGCTTTACATAGTATTTACTCTTGGTTTGTGTTTAAGCAATGGTATGGCGGTAGCTAGTGTGCTTATGAACGTTGTATATTCTTTGTATTATATAGGGTTCCTTGGTTGTACCAGTCGCTCCGAGTTACGGGGCAGTTAACATATGCGCACGGGCAGTGGACCCGACTAGAGTTTTTTCGTACATTGCAGTGGAGGTACAGAGTTTAGTCGTTTCCTGGGGATTTACTAATTGCATTTTTAGGTCTCGCTGCTTAGATCCAGCCTCCTCTGCCGGCACACCCACTATTTTCATTGAATCACCTTCAACGCCACTTGTTGCTTCTTACTTTCCTGCCCTTTCTCCTCTACCTTCCTCTCTTTTTAATCTGCCTTCACCGTATATTCTTTGCTCTCCTCCCTTCCTTCTTTACAACCTTCCTTACTTTTTTCATCCTTCCTTCATCCGCTTTCTCGTCTATGCCTTCCATTCTTAACCTTCCTTATTTTCCCTACTTACCTACTTTACTTCATTCCTTTTTATAACTTACGTATCGCCCCTGCCTGCATTTTTTTCTGTGCCATGCTCCTTTTCTTACCTCTTGTCCATGCTGACAAAGTTCCTATGTCTTCTCATTCTCTCTTCTCCCCATTAGTTTCTTAAGCTCTCCTTCCTTCATGCCAATTTATCGTCCTTACTTGCTCCTGTGGTATTTGTTTCTCTATCGTTGCCTTTCGCGATCCTCTCTTCCTCGCTTCCTTCCTCCTGTACCCTTTGTGCTTTGTTCTGATTGGGTAAGTTGTGTCCTCTACTACTCCCTGATGCTCCCGGGACTGTTTCTCACCTCACTCCCATTTAGTTATTTAATTATTTGTGCAGCAGGAATGTGCTTTTGGGCAGCTTGAGTCATTGTTTGTGCTTCATGCACTATTATTTTTTTATTTATTGTAATTTCATTTAACCATTCTAATATGGGCATCTGCTCTGTTAGAAATGCAAACTAAAACCGGCCGTTTGCATCGAGACCCATGCACAGGTATTTGCACACTAATGAACACACATCATGAGACACTGACTGCCATCTTGGAATGGGTTTTATTTAATAAAAAACACAATTCCAAGATTGCCAGCCGGGCTTGAGCATGCTTCTTGATGCAGGCAAATAGCGAGCGAACCTATCACGGAGGGAAACACGAATGTTAATCAGAAGCCCCGAAAATGTCACTGTCGTGTTTTCTCATTGTGTAATAAAGAAACGCCAAGAAGAGCCATAGGGATGAGCAATGTGAGTCTTTGACGATATCTGGCGATGCAAACTGGGGCGAACGATGAAATATTATCCTTAAAAGGATTGGCTTTAATGTTATGAGATATGATTCACTGCAGACGTTCACGCATATAAAAAGTGATATTTTCAGGCAGCTTATATCAGCGCCGAAATGTCAAGTCAGAGCTTCTTTTGTGTACCTCCTCTGGATCTTTCATGCTCCTATATTTAAATTACTCACTCCTGCGCTCTCTCTTTCTGTTGTCTTTTTTCTCATCTAGCCAGTCCTCCTCTTCACTAGGTTTCCTACTTATGTTCCACTTTCATTTTCATTGACCGCCATTGTCTCTGTGCCACAAAATGACTACTCCCCCATGTTTTCCCACTGCTCCTCTACATATTGTTCTGTTTTGCTCCTGAAGCAGGCATACACCAAGGCTTCTTGGCGCTAAGGGATATTTAACAGTACAACAGACTTTACTCACCCCCTCTAAACATTACTAAAAAGCCAGATTTTCAGAGTGTGCTCACTTCTGCCCGGAATTCCTAATTTCACAGCGGAAACTCAGGGTTTCGTTTTTAATCTTCAGCAACTCCACACCTATCGAGTTACTGGTACACCTGGCACTATCATGGGTGGGGTGGGGAGGGTCAAAGTTACCAGTTATATATATGGGCACTAGTAATGAGAAGACTGCCACCCTATAAGATTTTAGTTTACCGAACTTAAGACCAGGGATGGAAAACATCACCTCATTTTAGAAGGCTAAACTATGGGTTATTCCATATTTAAACCTGTGGCATGTATAACTCTGTGTGCCAAGTTCATGGCTTTCAGGCACACGTATTTTATGAATGGATGCCAGAGGAATTTACGAAGCAAGGCTAATATATTGTCATCGTTTTCAGGCCCACAATCAGGTCGATTGCTGCATCTTTGAACCAACTGTAGTTTTCTTTTAGATCTCGCTCAGACGAAGCCAAGTACATGTTATTTCCATAATCTAACTGTGACTAAACTCAGGCCTTTACGGCCACAGTATGAAATGCAGGTTAAGGCAGGACAGGATTATTTCAAACATTTAGAGATAGAAAAAAATGTGCTTTTAACATTAATTACCTGGACATCAAAGGAAAATGTATGAAAATATGAACAGCCAGATTTTGTACAGATTTAGATGGAGTTTTTGTTTTTTACATTGACGCGGGTCAAATAGTGTTGCATCCTGGTGAATATTCCAGGATAGTCGAGAGAATTTGGTGAGATTTAATTTTCCTGTGTCAAAAATCACCATGCACCACAGAATCAAAGCGACTTCGGGGCAGGTGGGTCATTAAATACAGATCGCGCCACTTGTCCTCATAGCCGCCTACGGCAGCAGCATACCTAAACAAGCATTTGCAATGCAATAGTTCTCGCATTTGCAAAAGTTTAAGCTATTGGCATTGTTCATGACAATGCCTTTTTTATCTATTTTATAAAACAAACACATAAATAAATGCCATTATCATTTACAATGCCAATAGCTAGTGTTGCATTATTATTAGCAATGCGAACTGCTCACACTTTTATAATGCGAGACCTATTGCATTGCAAATGCTTGTTTTGTTTGTTGTTCTTGGGCAAGACTCAGTAGTGTACCTTGACTGCCAAGTTGGTTTTAATGAAGATTTGTGTGGCTTGTACAGCGAAAGCTCATTGCATGGACAACGATTCACCAAAATGGCAGGAGTACAGAGTGTTACGTAACACAGCTTTTGACAAATAGTGACATCAGAGATTTTTCCTGCTGCCTCGCCATTGAACATTTATCAGATTGCTATTTGCTGCTGAGCGGCAAGGGAAAGGCAAAGAGTGGAAATGACAGAAAGAAAGCAGGACTCTTAAGATCCTTGTTAATTTTCTGTTCCTGTCAGCTCCACAATGATTCCTGTGACCAAGAGTAGCAAGTGGAGTATCACGGCTACCAAATGGCCAGACAGGGACAGCAACTACTACGTCTGGCGATCAGTAATTGGGGCCCTTAAATCATTGACTTGGTGCCTCAAAACACAAACCCGTATGAGGTCTTCTTTGTTCTCGCAGAATGAGACCATAGTTGCTCCCTTCCTGCACTGACATCAAAGAAGCAGTCAAAGCATTTTATGTGTGGATTAAGAAATGAAAGATTTGTTCGAAGCTGAAACAGACTCTTTCAAATACCTGTCCTAAAAGCACCTGGTTTTAATAAGACCAGCCTAAAAAAGCCTATTCCTAAGAAAAGGACTAACAATACCTCGTGGCCTTTATTAGTCAGCAGAATATGGCCATGCAGCATAACTTTACCACTACTAAGAAAGAATGCTACACTACTGCTTGTCTTTAAATACCTTCAGGTGATAACTGAGACTTCCTTCACAGTTTTACTATTATTTAAAACTCGGTACTCTAGTAGCATACTCCAAGAACTAGTTCGTGGGTTTCCTCTTCCTCACAGCACCATGCACTTTGTCTTGTGGTATGAGACTAGAATCACAATTCTGGTTTCTATGCCAGTGCACATCTTATGACCCACTCAAAAACGGTTGCATTCTAGGATATCGAGCACAGGAATATTGTGATACCTTACACATCCAAGGAACAGCTACAAAGATGATTGTATCCATGCAGCACCAGTATGATCGTCAACAAAGGCAGCTTACGTTCTGAAGTTTTGATGTCGGCTCTGAATTACAGCACCATCACACAGTGTCTGTTCAATAGTTGTGCACTTTCATCAGGTAGTCTTCTACCACAGGAGCTGTAAGATTTCAACCTTTAGCTCAACTAGAGTGAGAGATCTCCCGTCTTAGTTTAATGTAAGTTTCATATATTGCACATAAATGTACAAGTTCTAGAAAAATGTTTGAGGTGTTTCATTCCTCAAAATATTCTAGTCTGTCTCACATTCACAACAAAGCAGCTAGGAAGACATTTTAAAAACATCTACATCAGTAACAGATAATCATAAGTAAACGCTGCATGTACTGGATGTGGAGTGGGTATGCTGTCAGAATCTCCACCCAATCATTCCTCACAAAAATGATGCACCTGGAGCAGCTGATTTGGGGTTTGCACTTTATCCAGACCCGAAAAAAAAATTCTGAAACAGTGGCAGTATCTGCTTCCACTTCTTCCTAGTAGGGAAGAAATTACTGAAGAAAGGGTACCGATCCATTCTGTACTTAAAGATAGCAAGCAAGCGGGTCAAAAGGAAAAAACAATCAGGATGCTTTCAATTCACCAAATGTTTCCGCAACTAGAAAGCAGACTGTATGTGCTCTAAAGATCTTTGAGACACCTGCCTTCTTCTAAATTCTCATCACCAGAAATTACAGGATTTATAACATATTCAGGGTAAGAAATTCACATTACTAACACAATGTCCTTCATTTTAGTCTACAGTGTGCACCCTGCCTTATCCAAATATACGACAGTGGTGGTTGATCACTTATGTAGGATGAGCATTTACATGCAACACTATTTGTATGACTTACTCCTCAATGCAACCCCCTACTACAAGGCACTTCAGAATTTTCACAGAAAATGCACATCCTCCTGGATGTGTGTCTTCAAGTTATTTTTGACGGGTAAACCGCTATTCTAGTCCAAACAATACAATTTCTAGAAAATAATTGTATAAACAAGGGACACAAAAGTATATCTGTCAGAGCAGAGACTGTCTTCTGTTCTGCAGAAGTGTGAAACGTATGGTCAACTTCAGGACCTCTAATGAACCAAATATCCTTACTAGTGATATCACCATCCTCCTCTTTTGTTTATTTCTCCTTGTATATCTCTACACACGAAACCTTTGTGGAAGGATCCAGAGGGCTAATAAAGGCAGAGGTTGAAGAATTGGGTGAACATGGTAAATATTTCTCTGTAGGTCCCTCACATCGTCATGCTAGAAGAGCATGCTCAGTGGGGAACTATTACAGAAAACCATGACTAATTCACACAATTGTAACAGATGTTTCAGTGATAGGATGAACAATCTGACTAGATGTGGGTCCTGAATTTTGTACAGGGAAGATCATTATACCTTAATATTTAGCCTTAATATAGAGGACATGTATTCATAGGTAAGTATGTATAGAGATTCTATACCTAACTCAACATATATGTACCTTGAAGATACCTATATCTTTAAGATACATAGATGTAGAGTTAAGAATAGTAAATCTATACTCTCATGTATACATATACCTTTTGAGATTTTTATCCTCAACATTTTGGCTACAGTATTAAGGTACAAAGATATTTCCTACTCGATATTTGTTAGAAATAGAGGTCTCAAGTTGGCAGTGGTTTGCACCCTGTCCAAGTAAGGACCCTTCCTTCTTGTCAGGGTAAGTGGATTACACAGTTAAGATAACCCCTGCTCACCCCCTTGGTAGCTTGGCACGAGCAGTCAGAATTATCTCAGAGGCAATGTGTAAAGCATTAGTACACAAAGTAACACAGTGAAAAACAATACAACTTGACACCACACCAGTTAAGAAAAATAACAAATCTTTATCTGATCAAAACATGAACAAAACGATAAAAATCCATCATACACAAGTAAAGATATCACTTTTAAAAGGTTCAAAACAGTTCAGTCAATAGGAAACTATGGCTACTTAACATTTTTTTTTTTTTAATTCTTTTTATTGGCATTTATTATTACAGTTGTTACACATTTGTATTTATCCGCATTAACATGATACATTTATGTCCGATCAGCTAGTATCATTATAGGCATTTACAATTACTTCAAGTTCCTGTAGATGCTGTATGCGCTATAGCAGATGTTTGCCAAGTAAAGAACAAACCGGGGGGGGGTGGGGGAATCAAACTAGGGGTCGTCATGGAGTTTTAGGTGGTACAGCCAGACTAGGGCACGCATGGTCCCTCAAGTAACTAAGTGCATCTCCCTACGGAGAATATGAGTGTGCAGGCGGGCGCGCGGTATAGGTGAATGGGTCGTGGTGGTGAGGGCGGGAGCCCAGCAGTCCCCGGATGGGTGTGTGTGAGAAGTTGGCCTGATGTATGATGTCACTAGTTCTAGTGTACACCTTATATCAGTCCAAATACCCTTATGGTGATTGGTTGTAAAGTCAACCTTATAGACCAGCTATCCTAGTGGTAGCATGGACAAGAGCAGTCTTAGGCTAAACTCTGAATGGCATGTGAAGCCAGCTGTGATACCATATATAATCCCTTGAATACCAAATGAAAGGACACCACAACAGATATATATATAAAATAAAGTGTATTTATTCTAAGCAAACCCTCAGCACTCTTTATGAGATTAGAGGTAAGTACAACACAGTCTTATTTAAGCATACATTAAGTCACACAGGTAAGTAATACAGTTAGGCCCTAGGGGCCACGCAAACCATATACTAAGTAAGTGGTATAAGAACCACTGTCACGGAAATAGAATAGGCCTAGGCCTAGGGAATCGCTGGGGCTACACTACACTAGCGTTAGTTAGGAAGTGGGAGGCCCACGGGATTCGTGTGCAGAGTGGAAACACTCACGCGTAATGCGTAAAAGTCAATAGCAATAGTACAGTTTAGAAAATGGTAGATTTAGGACACTTCCGGAGTAGCTAGGAAGTTGAGACTTGAAAACTAGACACTAGGATAGTCACTATCCTGATGAGCACCGGAGTACCCAAGTTACCTAGCCCACAGGCTGCGGGTGCATAGGGGTGAAGATGCGTCGTTTTCGTCGTCGACTCCTATGGATGCCTGAAGAAAGATGCTGACAGGCAGTCAGTGAAGAGTGTCCGGTGGATCCCAAGGCTGGGATCAAGAAGAGAGGAAACCTGCAAGCAGAAGGGACAGAGTCAAGGTCACTAGCCAGTGACCACGTGGAACCAGGAAGGAACCAGGCAATGTCGTGAAGATTGCAGGTGAAGGTGAAGCTTGTCGCTGCAGCCAGGAGGACCAGGAAGCGTCGAGGACGACCAGGACCAGGAGGCGAGCTGTCCCACGAAGGCTCTTGCTGTCGGCGGCGTCGAAGTTGGACTAGGACTCACCAAGCCTTGGCAAGCGGAACCCACGAAGAACGAAGGACTTGCTTCTGGTGCAGACCAGGAAGGTCTGGGGTGCTTCTTCTTTGCAGAGAAGCGGGAGCCAGTCTGGAGGAGCCAAACCAGCGCAGAAGATTTCAGGGTGCGTCGTCACAGAGGCCACTAGCCAGCGGGCAAGCAACCGGACAGACGCGGCAAGCAGGAAAATGCTGAAGGGCCCCACGCAGGACTCGTGGAGTGTGGGGGGCTGATCTTCGGTGCAGATGGTGCTTGGGGTTGGGGCTTCTCAATCCCCGGTGCACAACTTCGAGGGTACCTCAGAAGCTGCGCTGTAAGTTACTAGCCACTTTTTCCAGGTAGCCGGTTCCACGTCGCTCGTCGCCTCCACGGATCTCAGCTCTGCTGCAGATGTGGATGAGGGTCGGAGAAGTCTGGAAGTCAAGGCTCTGGTCGGGCTCTGCAGTCGGTTCCTCGTAGAACGGTCGCAAAGCAAAGGGTAGTCTCTTGATGGTGCCTGTTTGCACAGGGTAGCCACTCCTTGGCTACAAGGGAGATTCTTCAGTCTTCTTCTTTCGTCGAATGTCGAAGGTCCAGAGTTTCTGTTCAGTTTTGCAGGTTCAGGATAATCTAAAGTCTTGAGGCCCAACTCCCACTCTTATACTAATCTGGGGGGCTGGGATACCTGCTAGGTCACGCCTTATGGGTGGGACCTGGGAGGGGGTGGTTACACCCACTTCCCTTTGTCCAGTTTCGCGCCAGAGCTGGGGCTGGAGTGCCCCAGCGCCGGTTTGAACTGGACTATGCAAGGAACACCTTGTGTGCCCCAGGCATGTCTCATTCCTTTCAGCCCACCCTGCCCCAATACACTAAAGGCTGTCTGGGGAGGTGCTAGCACCTCCCCAAGCAGGAAACCTATTGTCCAGGCCTCCCTGGCTGGGATCACTCCCAGCTGCAGGAGGTCAGACTTGTGTCGTGGCAGCAGCATCCATTTTGTGATGCTGAGGCTTTGGTCAGAGGCTAACAGTTGAAGTATGATTTTAACATGTCTTTCCCTCTAGAAGGGGGGAATAATATTCTCATGTCCAGAAATGGCATGGGGGTATTATTCCACAGTGTTAGACACCTTACACGACATGTTTCGATAAAGCCAAACCATAGTTACCATAACCGTCTAAGATTATAAGGCACTTTAAGAGTATATGGTAGGCTATATCATAGAACAGCTATAAGGACAAGGTTCCGAAAGCTGCAGACAGGCTCAGCTCATGCTAGAGCACCATCTCACATGTTACCAAGCACTCTGCCTCCAGGATTGTCAAGGCCTGCCATAGGAGTGACTGATAGGTACACATGTGTCTATATGTAAGTTAGGTATAGGAATACTCAATCAATCAATCAATGACACTTATAGAGCGCGCTACATACCCGTAGGGTCTCAAGGCGCTGGGGGGGGGGGGGGGGTGCCGCTACTGCTCGAACAGCCAGGTCTTCAGCTTCTTCCTGAAGGAGAGGTGGTCTTGGGTCAGGCGCAGGTCGGTCGGGAGGGAGTTCCAGGTCTTGGCGGCCAGGTAGGAGAAGGACCTTCCTCCTGTAGTCGCTCTTCGGATGCGGGGGACGGCGGCGAGGGCGTGGTTGGCTGATCGAAGGTGGCGTTTGGGAGCGTAGAAGTTGATCCGGCTGTTGAGGTAGCTCGGGCCTTGGTCGTGTAGGGCTTTGTGTGCGTGGGTGAGGAGGCGGAAGGTGATTCTTTTGTTGACGGGGAGCCAGTGAAGGTCTCTCAGGTGTCCGGTGATGTGGCTGGTTCGTGGGATGTCGAGGATGAGTCTGGCTGAGGCATTCTGGATCCGCTGGAGTCTCTTCTGGATCTTGGCGGTGGTACCGGCGTAGAGGGCGTTGCCGTAGTCCAGTCGGCTGGTGACGAGGGCCTGGGTGACGGTCTTCCTGGTCTCGGTGGGGATCCACCAGAAGATCTTCCGTAGCATGCGTAGGATGTTGAAGCACGCCGAGGAGACGTTGTTGACTTGCCTGGTCATGGAGAGGGAGGAGTCCAGGATGAAGCCCAGGTTGCGTGCATGGTCTGTCGGTTTGGGTGCGGCGCCCAGGGCGGGAGGCCACCAGGAGTCGTCCCAGGCGGAGGGTGAAGAGCCCAGGATGAGGACCTCCGTCTTGTCAGAGTTCAGTTTCAGGCGGCTGGTCGCCATCCACTCGGCTACCTCTTTCATCCCTTCGTGCAGGTTGGCTCTGGCGGAGGCGGCGTCGTTGGTCAGGGAGAGGATCAGCTGGGTGTCGTCGGCGTAGGAGATTATGCTGAGGTTGTGTTTGCGTACGATGGCCGCGAGGGGGCTCATGTAGACGTTGAAGAGGGTGGGGCTCAGAGATGATCCTTGAGGGACGCCGCAGATGACTTCGGAGGCCTCTGACTTGTACGGTGGTAGGCGGACTCTCTGTGTTCTTCCGTCGAGGAAGGAGATGATCCATTCCAGCGCCTTGTCCTGGATTCCGATGTTGCTGAGGCGCTGTACTAGGGTGCGGTGGCAGACCGTGTCGAATGCCGCGGAGAGGTCTAGGAGGATGAGGGCCGCTGTTTCTCCATTGTCCATCAGGGCTCGGATGTCATCGGTGGCGGCGATGAGGGCGGTCTTGGTGCTGTGATTGGCTCGGAAGCCGGACTGTGAGGGGTCGAGGGATCCGTTCGTCTCGAGGAAGGCGGCCATCTGCTTGTTGACGGTCTTCTCGATGACTTTCGCAGGGAACGGGAGGAGCGAGATGGGGCGGTAGTTCTTGAGTTCGGTGGGGTCCGCTGTTGGTTTCTTGAGCAGAGCGGTGAGTTCGGCGTGTTTCCAGCTCTCAGGGAAGGTGGCGGTGTCGAAGGATGTGTTGATGATGTCTCGCAGGTGGGGTGCGATGACAGCGTCGGCCTTGTTGAAGACGTGGTGAGGGCAGGGGTCGGTCGGTGATCCGGAGTGGATGGAGTTCATCGTGCGGATGGTGTCTTCGGTGCTGATCGGGGTCCAGGCGTGGAGGGTGGTGGTGGGGGGTGGTTGTTCGGTCATGGTGTGCGTTGGTTGGTTGTTGAAGCTGTTGTGTATGTCCGCGATCTTGTTGTGGAAGTATGAAGCGAGGGAGTTACAGAGGTCTTGCGATGGGGTGATGTCGTTGTTTCCTGTGCTGGGGTTGGAAAGCTCTTTCACGATGTTGAAGAGTTCCTTGCAGTTGTGTGCGTTGTTGTCCAACCGGTCCTTGAATGCTGTTTTCTTGGCGGCGCGGATCAGCTGGTGGTGCTTCCGGGTGGCAAGCTTGAAGGAGGTCCTGTTGTCCGGTGTAGGTTCCCTTCTCCAGACTTTCTCGAGGGCACGGCAGTTCTTCTTGGAGCTCTTGAGTTCGTCGGTGAACCACGGGGCTTTCTTGCTGCCGGGTCTGCTGGGCGGGGTCCTCAGAGGGGCGAGTTCGTCCGCGCAGTTGCTGATCCACTTCGTGAGGTTGTCGGCGGCCTGGCTGGGGTTCGCTGAGCTGGCAGGAGGGTGCTGGCTCAGGGAGGTGGCGAGCTGGTCTGCTGTGATCTTGTTCCAGCTTCTGCGGGCGGCCTGTTGCTGGTGGTGGTGGGTCGTCGTTCTCTTGAAGGTGAAGTGGACGCAGCTGTGGTCCGTCCATTGAAGCTCTGTGGCGTGGCTGAAGGCGATGTCTGTGCTGGAAGAGAAGACTGCGTCGAGTGTGTGTCCGGCGAGGTGGGTGGGGGTGGACACCAGTTGCTTGAGTCCAAGATTGGCGAAGTTGTCGAGCAGGGTGCTGGTGTTGCGGTCGTTGTTGTTCTCCAGGTGGAAATTGAGGTCCCCCAGGAGGATGTAGTCAGCGGAGGGGAGGGCATGCGGGCTGACGAAGTCGGCGATGTCCTCGCTGAATTGTGTGCGTGGTCCAGGGGGTCGGTAGATCAGGGTGCCTCTGAGGGTGGTGTTCGGGTTGGTGTGGATCTGGAAATGCAGGTGTTCGGCGCTGGTCAGGGTGTTGTCGGTGTTGGTCGTGAGACGGATGGTGTTCCTGTGGATGATGGCGATGCCTCCTCCCATCTGGTTGGCGTTGCGATCCCTCCGGATGATCTTGTAGCCCTCTGGGATAGCGATGGCGATGTCGGGAGCTGAAGAGGCGTTCATCCAGGTCTCCGTGAGGAAGGCCACGTCAGGGGCTGTGGCGTCTAGAAGGTTCCAGAGTTCGATGGCGTGTCTGTGGACGGAGCGGGTGTTGAGCAGGATTCACTTGAGGTGGGTGCTGCTGGTGTTCGACTTGGCGGGTGCTGGAGCGAGGCAGGTCCGGATGCAGGTGAACTTGCAGGCGTGGCAGCTGAAGGGTCCGTGGGTGCGTCGTGGTGTGGCTTGATGGCATTCTGGGAGTCGGCCGGTGTTGAGTGCGATGAGGGTGGCGGCGGAGTACATCAGGCGGGTCGGTCGGGGCCTTCGGGGGCCAGGGGTCCTGGCGCTGGTCGCGATCCGGTCGCGGACGGGCGCAGACGGGCTTACCTTTGGCGCGCCTTCGGCGCACAATCGGCGCGCCCGCTGCGCGTGACCGCTGCGCATTCGCACGGTCGCCATACTACACCTAAGCAAGGGGTGATTACACGACCTTGCCCCAGCTGAGTGATCAGCCAGTTGTGTCAAAATGGAAGGCCAGGCCAGGGGTGGCATAATACATGCTGCAGCCCCTGGTAGGCCTAGGGTACACCTATGCCCTGGGTACCTAGGGTACACTGTACAGGGGCCAATAAGGTGATCCTATCCAAATGGGTTATGCACCTAAAGTACATAGTATTAATTTAGAGAGAGAACAGCAGGGCTGTGGGTCTGATTAGCAGGCCCACAGCCACATCTAAGTCGAAAACCAGTAAAGCAAAAGCAAAAAGTGGGGGTGAACATAGAAAGCAGACCCTACTCTCCTACACAACCCCCCCCCAAACTTAGGGACATTAAACTAACCTTGACCAGTTGAGTCTTCATGTTCTAAGTGGAAATATCTGGAGAGTCCATCTGCATTGGCATGGTCAGTCCCAGGTCTATGTTCCACTGTGAAGTCCATCCCCTGTAGGGAAATGGACCACCTAAGAAGTTTGGGATTTTCACCCTTCATCTGATTTAGCCACAAGAGGGGCTTATGGTCTGTCTGAATCTTGAAGTGAGTGCCAAACAAGTATGGCCTCAGCTTCTTCAGGGCCCAAACCACAGCAAAGGCCTCCCTCTCAATAGCTGACCAACGTTTCTCTCTAGGGGTCAGCCTTCTACTTATAAAAGCAATGGGCTGGTCTTGACCATCTACATTCAGTTGTGAAAGAACAGCTCCCACACCTAACTCAGAAGCATCTGTCTGGACAATGAACTCTTTGGAGTAGTCTGGATCTTTCAGAATAGGTGCACTGCACATGGCCTGCTTCAGGTCATCAAATGCTTTTTGACAGCTTACTGTCCACTGAACTTTCTTTGGCATCTTCTTGGAGGTCAAGTCATTAAGTGGTGTCACTATGGACCCATAATTCTTAACAAACTTTCTGTAGTACCCAGTCAGGCCCAAGAAAGCTCTGACCTGAGTCTGGGTAGTTGGAGGAGCCCAGTCCTTTATGGTCTGGATCTTGCTCTCCAGTGGTTGAACCTGACCCCCACCAACTAGGTGGCCCAGGTATACAACCTTGCTCTGCCCTATCTGGCACTTAGTGGCCTTGATAGTGAGGCCTGCCTTTTGCAGGGCCTCTAAAACATTCCTCAGGTGGACCAGGTGATCCTCCCAGGTGGAGCTAAAGACAGCAATATCATCAAGATAAGCTGCACAATAATCATCCAACCCAGTAAGGACTTGATTCACCAACCTTTGGAAAGTGGCAGGTGCATTCTTCAAACCAAAGGGCATTACCACAAATTGATAATGTCCTCCTGGGGTCGAGAAAGCAGTTTTGGCCTTTGCACTCTCAGCTAGTCTGATTTGCCAGTAGCCTGCTGTTAGGTCAAATGTGCTCAAAAACTTAGCAGCTGCCAGTCTGTCAATGAGCTCATCTGCCCTAGGTATTGGGTGGGCATCTGTCCTAGTGACAGCATTGAGACCTCTGTAATCCACGCAAAACCTCATCTCTCTCTTACCATCTTGGGTGTGAGGTTTTGGCACAAGGACTACAGGACTAGCCCAAGGGCTCTCTGAAGGTTCAATGACTCCCAGCTCCAACATCTTTTGTACCTCAACTTTTATGCAGTCCCTGACATGGTCAGGTTGCCTGTAGATTTTACTCTTCACAGGCAGACTGTCACCAGTGTCCACCTCATGGGTGCACCAGTTTGTCTGACTTGGGGTCAGAGAGAACATATGTCTGTAGGATTGCAGAACCTGTCTGCAGTCCTGTTGCTGATGGACAGTGAGGCTGTCAGAAAAGACCACACCATCAACTGAGCCATCATCAGGGTTCTGAGTCAACAGGTCTGGGAGAGGGTCACTCTCTTCCTCCTGCCCCTCATCTGTAGCCATGAGTAGCCCCATGTCTGCCCTGTCAACATATGCCTTCAATCTGTTGACATGAAGCACCCTGTGGGGGCTTCTGGGAGTCCCAAGGTCCACCAAGTAGGTGACTTCTCCCTTTTTCTCAACAATAGTGTGGGGTCCAGACCATTTGTCTTGGAGTGCTGCTGGGGCCACTGGCTCCAACACCCACACTTTCTGTCCTGGCTGGTAAACAGTCAGCACAGCCTTTTGGTCATGCCAAGCTTTTTGGAGTTCTTGGCTTGCCTCAAGGTTTTTAGAAGCCTTCTTCATATACTCTGCCATCCTGGAGCGGAGACCAAGTACATAATCCACTATGTCTAGTTTGGGTTGTCTGAGAGGCCTCTCCCATCCTTCCTTCACCAAACACAGGGGTCCTCTTACAGGATGCCCAAACAAAAGCTCAAAAGGGCTGTAGCCAACCCACTTTTGTGGGACCTCTCTGTAAGCAAACAGAAGGCAGGGTAAAAGGATGTCCCATCTTCGCCTAAGCTTGTCTGGTAATCCTTTTATCATTCCCTTTAGGGTCTTGTTGAATCTCTCAACAAGCCCATTGCACTGTGGGTGATAGGGTGTGGTGAACTTATAGTTAACCCCACACTCCTTCCACATTGCAGTCAAGTATCCTGACATAAAGTTAGTACCTCTGTCAGAAATGACCTCCTTTGGAAAGCCCACTCTGGAGAATACTCCAAGCAGGGCCCTTGCCACAACAGGAGCTGTTGTGGTCCTCAGGGGAATTGCTTCTGGGTACCTGGTGGCATGGTCCACTATCACCAGTATGAATCTGTGCCCAGATGCTATTTGTGGGTCCATTGGTCCTACAATATCTATGCCCACTCTTTCAAAGGGGACCCCCACCACAGGTAGTGGTATGAGGGGGGCCTTCGTGGTGCCACCTGATTTGCCACTGGCTTGGCAGGTGACACAGGAGCGACAAAACTCCTTAGTATCCTCTGACATATGGGGCCAGTGAAAGTGAGGGACAAGCCTGTCCCAAGTCTTGTTCTGGCCTAAATGTCCTGCAAGGGGAATATCATGGGCCAAGGTTAGAAGGAAGTCTCTGAACTTCAGTGGTATGACCAACCTCCTGGATGCACCAGGCTTGGGGTCTCTAGCCTCTGAATACAGTAGCCCTTCATCCCAATACACTCTATGGGTACCTTGAGCATTCCCTGCAGCCTCAGCAGCAGCCAGCTGTCTGAGGGGTTCAAGAGAGGGGCAGTCTAATTGAGCCTGCCTCAGATCTGCCCTTGAAGGAACCCCCTGTCCCAAGAAACTCAACCTGATCAGGTTCAAGTTCTTCTAGGACAGTTCCTTCAGGGCTCTCAGAATCATCCTCCTGGGAGGGCTGATCCACCACCTGAGGCAGGGGGGAAGGCACAGCCTTAACCCTACTGCTCTTTCTCTTGGGTTGTGACTGGTCCATAGTTTCAGGATCCAGCACTTGTTCAGTGGTGCACTTTTTGGCCTGTGACCTGGTCACAGCAAGGACATGTGCATCTATCCCCAGCATTTCTGCATGGGTCCTATACTCCACCTCAGACCAAACTGAAGTTTCAAGATCATTGCCCAGTAAACACTCTACAGGAAGGTCTGAACTAACAACAACTTTCTTGAGGCCAGTTACCCCTCCCCAGGAGAAGTTAACAATAGCCACACTATGGGAGGTAGTGGCATTGCTAGCGTTGGTCACTAGGTAATTCTCACCTAGTATGATCTGTCCAGGGTCCACAAAGGCAGGTGTCACCATTGTGACACTAGCCCCAGTGTCCCTGTAGGCCTGAGCCATTCTTTGGTTGATAAAAGGTGTCTGTCTGTACTTGCCCAGGTTACTGGGGCCTACAGTAGAGGACAAAGCTAAGTCCCCATCACAGATCAGAACAGCCTGAGTAGGTACTCTGACTAGGCCAGAATCCTCCTCAGTTCCCAGGGTTAACCCTACTACACCCTTTTGCTGGGAACCACCACTTACAGCTGAACTAGGGGGTACAGTTGCCTTAGGGGCAATGGTGGCTGGGGGCTTATCCTTTTTGGTGCATTCACTAAACCAATGTGAGTTGGACTTACAATAGTTGCACCATGGTTTCTTTTGGCCATCTTTCTTTTTATCCTTTTTGGAACCACCCTCCCCCTGAGCCTTTTGGGGGCCTGGTGAAGACTTCTGGTCTTTTTGTTTCTGCTCATTACCCTTCTGGTCTGCCTTTTTCTGATCACCGCCCTGGTTCTTGTTTTTCTGCTTAACTCTAGTCCTGACCCATCTATCTGCCTTCTTTCCCAATTCTTGGGGAGAAGTCAGATCAGAATCAATCAGGTGTTGATGCAATAGCTGGTTTTGACAGTTGTTAAGTATTTGTTCTCTCATGATCAAATTATACAATCCTGTATAGTCCTTAACCTTACTTCCCATTAGCCAGCCTTCCAGAGCCTTAGAGGCACAATCTACAAAGTCAGTCCAGTCCTGAGTCTGTGTCTTCTGGGTATCCCTGAACAACAACCTGTATTGTTCAGTGGTTAGGCCAAACCCATCAATCAGAGCACTCTTCAGGACAGTGTAATTATCTGCATCCTCATCACTAACTGTGAGGAGCTTGTCTCTTCCTTTCTCAGAGAAGGAGAGCCACAAGATAGCTGCCCACTGACTTTGGGGTACCTGCTGTACTTTGCAAGCTCTCTCCAAAGCAGTTATCCATTTGTGGATGTCATCCCCACACTTGTAGGGAGGGACAATCTTGCTCAGGTTTCTATTATCATAGTGCCTGTCTCTATCTCTAGGAATGTTGCTGCCACCAGTGGGTTCTAACCCACTTAACTTTTGTTCTCTAGCCAGAGCAAGCTTCTCTTTGGCAAGGGCAAGTTCTTCCCTCTGAATCCTCAGATTAGCCTCCCTCATTCTGGCTGCATGCTCCTTTCTCTCAGGTGAAGTCATTCCCCTGTGAGAGGAAGCATTAGAGATGCTAGAGACATGGGAGTGGATGGATTCCCTTGAAGGGGATCTGTCCCTCCTGCTTCTCTGTGTAAGCCTACTTGTGGGTCTGTATGGGAGGACCCCATGCAAACTCCCATGTAAACTTAGGTTAGCCTGGCTAAGTCTTCCTACTTGGCCCTGGCTGTCTACCTCTCCATCTGAAGCCCCATCTGACTCCTCTGTGGTGGGTAGACCCTCCTCTGTGCCTAGGGCACCTGCCTGAGATGCCCTAAGAGCATCATACTCCTCTAGGAGTTGTCTTAACTGAAGGAGGGTAGGGTTTGCACCCTGTTTTATTCCTCTGGAGGTACACAAGTGTCTCATCTCCTGGAATGTTAAGGTATCATATCTAGAGGGGATCTTTTGCAGACCTGATCCTCCTGAGAGAGCATCTACTTGATCTCCTCTCAGAGACATGATCTAGTGAGGGTGTGGTGTGTGCACCTACCTACACTAGTTGTATCTACTAAACCTCTCTAGTAGTTGTAGTCAGGGTGTGTTACTCCCTTCAACCTACAACTACAAAGTCCAGTAGGACTTAAGTACAATAATCTATGTTATATGTACCTAGACAATATCTGTGTGATCTTTCAATTCAGTATCTCAAGATTACAATGGTATTACAACAGCAAGCTCAGATCCCAACCGCTGCTCACCAATGTGAGAAGTTGGCCTGATGTATGATGTCACTAGTTCTAGTGTACACCTTATATCAGTCCAAATACCCTTATGGTGATTGGTTGTAAAGTCAACCTTATAGACCAGCTATCCTAGTGGTAGCATGGACAAGAGCAGTCTTAGGCTAAACTCTGAATGGCATGTGAAGCCAGCTGTGATACCATATATAATCCCTTGAATACCAAATGAAAGGACACCACAACAGATATATATATAAAATAAAGTGTATTTATTCTAAGCAAACCCTCAGCACTCTTTATGAGATTAGAGGTAAGTACAACACAGTCTTATTTAAGCATACATTAAGTCACACAGGTAAGTAATACAGTTAGGCCCTAGGGGCCACGCAAACCATATACTAAGTAAGTGGTATAAGAACCACTGTCACGGAAATAGAATAGGCCTAGGCCTAGGGAATAGCTGGGGCTACACTACACTAGCGTTAGTTAGGAAGTGGGAGGCCCACGGGATTCGTGTGCAGATTGGAAACACTCACGCGTAATGCGTAAAAGTCAATACCAATAGTACAGTTTAGAAAACTGTAGATTTAGGACACTTCCGGAGTAGCTAGGAAGTTGAGACTTGAAAACTAGACACTAGGATAGTCACTATCCTGATGAGCACCGGAGTACCCAAGTTACCTATCCCACAGGCTGCGGGTGCATAGGGGTGAAGATGCGTCGTTTTCGTCGTCGACTCCTATGGATGCCTGAAGAAAGATGCTGACAGGCAGTCAGTGAAGAGTGTCCGGTGGATCCCAAGGCTGGGATCAAGAAGAGAGGAAACCTGCAAGCAGAAGGGACAGAGTCAAGGTCACTAGCCAGTGACCACGTGGAACCAGGAAGGAACCAGGCGATGTCGTGAAGATTGCAGGTGAAGGTGAAGCTTGTCGCTGCAGCCAGGAGGACCAGGAAGCGTCGAGGACGACCAGGACCAGGAGGCGAGCTGTCCCACGAAGGCTCTTGCTGTCGGCGGCGTCGAAGTTGGACTAGGACTCACCAAGCCTTGGCAAGCGGAACCCACGAAGAACGAAGGACTTGCTTCTGGTGCAGACCAGGAAGGTCTGGGGTGCTTCTTCTTTGCAGAGAAGCGGGAGCCAGTCTGGAGGAGCCAAACCAGCGCAGAAGATTTCAGGGTGCGTCGTCACAGAGGCCACTAGCCAGCGGGCAAGCAACCGGACAGACGCGGCAAGCAGGAAAATGCTGAAGGGCCCCACGCAGGACTCGTGGAGTGTGGGGGGCTGATCTTCGGTGCAGATGGTGCTTGGGGTTGGGGCTTCTCAATCCCCGGTGCACAACTTCGAGGGTACCTCAGAAGCTGCGCTGTAAGTTACTAGCCACTTTTTCCAGGTAGCCGGTCCCACGTCGCTCGTCGCCTCCACGGATCTCAGCTCTGCTGCAGATGTGGATGAGGGTCGGAGAAGTCTGGAAGTCAAGGCTCTGGTCGGGCTCTGCAGTCGGTTCCTCGTAGAACGGTCGCAAAGCAAAGGGTAGTCTCTTGATGGTGCCTGTTTGCACAGGGTAGCCACTCCTTGGCTACAAGGGAGATTCTTCAGTCTTCTTCTTTCGTCGAATGTCGAAGGTCCAGAGTTTCTGTTCAGTTTTGCAGGTTCAGGATAATCTAAAGTCTTGAGGCCCAACTCCCACTCTTATACTAATCTGGGGGGCTGGGATACCTGCTAGGTCACGCCTTATGGGTGGGACCTGGGAGGGGGTGGTTACACCCACTTCCCTTTGTCCAGTTTCGCGCCAGAGCTGGGGCTGGAGTGCCCCAGCGCCGGTTTGAACTGGACTATGCAAGGAACACCTTGTGTGCCCCAGGCATGTCTCATTCCTTTCAGCCCACCCTGCCCCAATACACTAAAGGCTGTCTGGGGAGGTGCTAGCACCTCCCCAAGCAGGAAACCTATTGTCCAGGCCTCCCTGGCTGGGATCACTCCCAGCTGCAGGAGGTCAGACTTGTGTCGTGGCAGCAGCATCCATTTTGTGATGCTGAGGCTTTGGTCAGAGGCTAACAGTTGAAGTATGATTTTAACATGTCTTTCCCTCTAGAAGGGGGGAATAATATTCTCATGTCCAGAAATGGCATGGGGGTATTATTCCACAGTGTTAGACACCTTACACGACATGTTTCGATAAAGCCAAACCATAGTTACCATAACCGTCTAAGATTATAAGGCACTTTAAGAGTATATGGTAGGCTATATCATAGAACAGCTATAAGGACAAGGTTCCGAAAGCTGCAGACAGGCTCAGCTCATGCTAGAGCACCATCTCACATGTTACCAAGCACTCTGCCTCCAGCATTGTCAAGGCCTGCCATAGGAGTGACTGATAGGTACACATGTGTCTATATGTAAGTTAGGTATAGGAATACTACACCTAAGCAAGGGGTGATTACACGACCTTGCCCCAGCTGAGTGATCAGCCAGTTGTGTCAAAATGGAAGGCCAGGCCAGGGGTGGCATAATACATGCTGCAGCCCCTGGTAGGCCTAGGGTACACCTATGCCCTGGGTACCTAGGGTACACTGTACAGGG
Organism: Triturus cristatus; assembly: GCF_964204655.1. NCBI lineage: Eukaryota > Metazoa > Chordata > Amphibia > Caudata > Salamandridae > Triturus > Triturus cristatus. The sequence goes on along the minus strand of NC_140586.1, from coordinate 76,920,448 downwards.
GCCAATAAGGTGATCCTATCCAAATGGGTTATGCACCTAAAGTACATAGTATTAATTTAGAGAGAGAACAGCAGGGCTGTGGGTCTGATTAGCAGGCCCACAGCCACATCTAAGTCGAAAACCAGTAAAGCAAAAGCAAAAAGTGGGGGTGAACATAGAAAGCAGACCCTACTCTCCTACACAACCCCCCCCCCCCCAAACTTAGGGACATTAAACTAACCTTGACCAGTTGAGTCTTCATGTTCTAAGTGGAAATATCTGGAGAGTCCATCTGCATTGGCATGGTCAGTCCCAGGTCTATGTTCCACTGTGAAGTCCATCCCCTGTAGGGAAATGGACCACCTAAGAAGTTTGGGATTTTCACCCTTCATCTGATTTAGCCACAAGAGGGGCTTATGGTCTGTCTGAATCTTGAAGTGAGTGCCAAACAAGTATGGCCTCAGCTTCTTCAGGGCCCAAACCACAGCAAAGGCCTCCCTCTCAATAGCTGACCAACGTTTCTCTCTAGGGGTCAGCCTTCTACTTATAAAAGCAATGGGCTGGTCTTGACCATCTACATTCAGTTGTGAAAGAACAGCTCCCACACCTAACTCAGAAGCATCTGTCTGGACAATGAACTCTTTGGAGTAGTCTGGACTTTTCAGAATAGGTGCACTGCACATGGCCTGCTTCAGGTCATCAAATGCTTTTTGACAGCTTACTGTCCACTGAACTTTCTTTGGCATCTTCTTGGAGGTCAAGTCATTAAGTGGTGTCACTATGGACCCATAATTCTTAACAAACTTTCTGTAGTACCCAGTCAGGCCCAAGAAAGCTCTGACCTGAGTCTGGGTAGTTGGAGGAGCCCAGTCCTTTATGGTCTGGATCTTGCTCTCCAGTGGTTGAACCTGACCCCCACCAACTAGGTGGCCCAGGTATACAACCTTGCTCTGCCCTATCTGGCACTTAGTGGCCTTGATAGTGAGGCCTGCCTTTTGCAGGGCCTCTAAAACATTCCTCAGGTGGACCAGGTGATCCTCCCAGGTGGAGCTAAAGACAGCAATATCATCAAGATAAGCTGCACAATAATCATCCAACCCAGTAAGGACTTGATTCACCAACCTTTGGAAAGTGGCAGGTGCATTCTTCAAACCAAAGGGCATTACCACAAATTGATAATGTCCTCCTGGGGTCGAGAAAGCAGTTTTGGCCTTTGCACTCTCAGCTAGTCTGATTTGCCAGTAGCCTGCTGTTAGGTCAAATGTGCTCAAAAACTTAGCAGCTGCCAGTCTGTCAATGAGCTCATCTGCCCTAGGTATTGGGTGGGCATCTGTCCTAGTGACAGCATTGAGACCTCTGTAATCCACGCAAAACCTCATCTCTCTCTTACCATCTTGGGTGTGAGGTACTTTTGGCACAAGGACTACAGGACTAGCCCAAGGGCTCTCTGAAGGTTCAATGACTCCCAGCTCCAACATCTTTTGTACCTCAACTTTTATGCAGTCCCTGACATGGTCAGGTTGCCTGTAGATTTTACTCTTCACAGGCAGACTGTCACCAGTGTCCACCTCATGGGTGCACCAGTTTGTCTGACTTGGGGTCAGATAGAACATATGTCTGTAGGATTGCAGAACCTGTCTGCAGTCCTGTTGCTGATGGACAGTGAGGCTGTCAGAAAAGACCACACCATCAACTGAGCCATCATCAGGGTTCTGAGTCAACAGGTCTGGGAGAGGGTCACTCTCTTCCTCCTGCCCCTCATCTGTAGCCATGAGTAGCCCCATGTCTGCCCTGTCAACATATGCCTTCAATCTGTTGACATGAAGCACCCTGTGGGGGCTTCTGGGAGTCCCAAGGCCCACCAAGTAGGTGACTTCTCCCTTTTTCTCAACAATAGTGTGGGGTCCAGACCATTTGTCTTGGAGTGCTGCTGGGGCCACTGGCTCCAACACCCACACTTTCTGTCCTGGCTGGTAAACAGTCAGCACAGCCTTTTGGTCATGCCAAGCTTTTTGGAGTTCTTGGCTTGCCTCAAGGTTTTTAGAAGCCTTCTTCATATACTCTGCCATCCTGGAGCGGAGACCAAGTACATAATTCACTATGTCTACTTTGGGTTGTCTGAGAGGCCTCTCCCATCCTTCCTTCACCAAACACAGGGGTCCTCTTACAGGATGCCCAAACAAAAGCTCAAAAGGGCTGTAGCCAACCCACTTTTGTGGGACCTCTCTGTAAGCAAACAGAAGGCAGGGTAAAAGGATGTCCCATCTTCGCCTAAGCTTGTCTGGTAATCCTTTTATCATTCCCTTTAGGGTCTTGTTGAATCTCTCAACAAGCCCATTGCACTGTGGGTGATAGGGTGTGGTGAACTTATAGTTAACCCCACACTCCTTCCACATTGCAGTCAAGTATCCTGACATAAAGTTAGTACCTCTGTCAGAAATGACCTCCTTTGGAAAGCCCACTCTGGAGAATACTCCAAGCAGGGCCCTTGCCACAACAGGAGCTGTTGTGGTCCTCAGGGGAATTGCTTCTGGGTACCTGGTGGCATGGTCCACTATCACCAGTATGAATCTGTGCCCAGATGCTATTTGTGGGTCCATTGGTCCTACAATATCTATGCCCACTCTTTCAAAGGGGACCCCCACCACAGGTAGTGGTATGAGGGGGGCCTTCGTGGTGCCACCTGATTTGCCACTGGCTTGGCAGGTGACACAGGAGCGACAAAACTCCTTAGTATCCTCTGACATATGGGGCCAGTGAAAGTGAGGGACAAGCCTGTCCCAAGTCTTGTTCTGGCCTAAATGTCCTGCAAGGGGAATATCATGGGCCAAGGTTAGAAGGAAGTCTCTGAACTTCAGTGGTATGACCAACCTCCTGGATGCACCAGGCTTGGGGTCTCTAGCCTCTGAATACAGTAGCCCTTCATCCCAATACACTCTATGGGTACCTTGAGCATTCCCTGCAGCCTCAGCAGCAGCCAGCTGTCTGAGGGGTTCAAGAGAGGGGCAGTCTAATTGAGCCTGCCTCAGATCTGCCCTTGAAGGAACCCCCTGTCCCAAGAAACTCAACCTGATCAGGTTCAAGTTCTTCTAGGACAGTTCCTTCAGGGCTCTCAGAATCATCCTCCTGGGAGGGCTGATCCACCACCTGAGGCAGGGGGGAAGGCACAGCCTTAACCCTACTGCTCTTTCTCTTGGGTTGTGACTGGTCCATAGTTTCAGGATCCAGCACTTGTTCAGTGGTGCACTTTTTGGCCTGTGACCTGGTCACAGCAAGGACATGTGCATCTATCCCCAGCATTTCTGCATGGGTCCTATACTCCACCTCAGACCAAACTGAAGTTTCAAGATCATTGCCCAGTAAACACTCTACAGGAAGGTCTGAACTAACAACAACTTTCTTGAGGCCAGTTACCCCTCCCCAGGAGAAGTTAACAATAGCCACACTATGGGAGGTAGTGGCATTGCTAGCGTTGGTCACTAGGTAATTCTCACCTAGTATGATCTGTCCAGGGTCCACAAAGGCAGGTGTCACCATTGTGACACTAGCCCCAGTGTCCCTGTAGGCCTGAGCCATTCTTTGGTTGATAAAAGGTGTCTGTCTGTACTTGCCCAGGTTACTGGGGCCTACAGTAGAGGACAAAGCTAAGTCCCCATCACAGATCAGAACAGCCTGAGTAGGTACTCTGACTAGGCCAGAATCCTCCTCAGTTCCCAGGGTTAACCCTACTACACCCTTTTGCTGGGAACCACCACTTACAGCTGAACTAGGGGGTACAGTTGCCTTAGGGGCAATGGTGGCTGGGGGCTTATCCTTTTTGGTGCATTCACTAAACCAATGTGAGTTGGACTTACAATAGTTGCACCATGGTTTCTTTTGGCCATCTTTCTTTTTATCCTTTTTGGAACCACCCTCCCCCTGAGCCTTTTGGGGGCCTGGTGAAGACTTCTGGTCTTTTTGTTTCTGCTCATTACCCTTCTGGTCTGCCTTTTTCTGATCACCGCCCTGGTTCTTGTTTTTCTGCTTAACTCTAGTCCTGACCCATCTATCTGCCTTCTTTCCCAATTCTTGGGGAGAAGTCAGATCAGAATCAATCAGGTGTTGATGCAATAGCTGGTTTTGACAGTTGTTAAGTATTTGTTCTCTCATGATCAAATTATACAATCCTGTATAGTCCTTAACCTTACTTCCCATTAGCCAGCCTTCCAGAGCCTTAGAGGCACAATCTACAAAGTCAGTCCAGTCCTGAGTCTGTGTCTTCTGGGTATCCCTGAACAACAACCTGTATTGTTCAGTGGTTAGGCCAAACCCATCAATCAGAGCACTCTTCAGGACAGTGTAATTATCTGCATCCTCATCACTAACTGTGAGGAGCTTGTCTCTTCCTTTCTCAGAGAAGGAGAGCCACAAGATAGCTGCCCACTGACTTTGGGGTACCTGCTGTACTTTGCAAGCTCTCTCCAAAGCAGTTATCCATTTGTGGATGTCATCCCCACACTTGTAGGGAGGGACAATCTTGCTCAGGTTTCTATTATCATAGTGCCTGTCTCTATCTCTAGGAATGTTGCTGCCACCAGTGGGTTCTAACCCACTTAACTTTTGTTCTCTAGCCAGAGCAAGCTTCTCTTTGGCAAGGGCAAGTTCTTCCCTCTGAATCCTCAGATTAGCCTCCCTCATTCTGGCTGCATGCTCCTTTCTCTCAGGTGAAGTCATTCCCCTGTGAGAGGAAGCATTAGAGATGCTAGAGACATGGGAGTGGATGGATTCCCTTGAAGGGGATCTGTCCCTCCTGCTTCTCTGTGTAAGCCTACTTGTGGGTCTGTATGGGAGGACCCCATGCAAACTCCCATGTAAACTTAGGTTAGCCTGGCTAAGTCTTCCTACTTGGCCCTGGCTGTCTACCTCTCCATCTGAAGCCCCATCTGACTCCTCTGTGGTGGGTAGACCCTCCTCTGTGCCTAGGGCACCTGCCTGAGATGCCCTAAGAGCATCATACTCCTCTAGGAGTTGTCTTAACTGAAGGAGGGTAGGGTTTGCACCCTGTTTTATTCCTCTGGAGGTACACAAGTGTCTCATCTCCTGGAATGTTAAGGTATCATATCTAGAGGGGATCTTTTGCAGACCTGATCCTCCTGAGAGAGCATCTACTTGATCTCCTCTCAGAGACATGATCTAGTGAGGGTGTGGTGTGTGCACCTACCTACACTAGTTGTATCTACTAAACCTCTCTAGTAGTTGTAGTCAGGGTGTGTTACTCCCTTCAACCTACAACTACAAAGTCCAGTAGGACTTAAGTACAATAATCTATGTTATATGTACCTAGACAATATCTGTGTGATCTTTCAATTCAGTATCTCAAGATTACAATGGTATTACAACAGCAAGCTCAGATCCCAACCGCTGCTCACCAATGTGAGAAGTTGGCCTGATGTATGATGTCACTAGTTCTAGTGTACACCTTATATCAGTCCAAATACCCTTATGGTGATTGGTTGTAAAGTCAACCTTATAGACCAGCTATCCTAGTGGTAGCATGGACAAGAGCAGTCTTAGGCTAAACTCTGAATGGCATGTGAAGCCAGCTGTGATACCATATATAATCCCTTGAATACCAAATGAAAGGACACCACAACAGATATATATATAAAATAAAGTGTATTTATTCTAAGCAAACCCTCAGCACTCTTTATGAGATTAGAGGTAAGTACAACACAGTCTTATTTAAGCATACATTAAGTCACACAGGTAAGTAATACAGTTAGGCCCTAGGGGCCACGCAAACCATATACTAAGTAAGTGGTATAAGAACCACTGTCACGGAAATAGAATAGGCCTAGGCCTAGGGAATAGCTGGGGCTACACTACACTAGCGTTAGTTAGGAAGTGGGAGGCCCACGGGATTCGTGTGCAGATTGGAAACACTCACGCGTAATGCGTAAAAGTCAATACCAATAGTACAGTTTAGAAAACTGTAGATTTAGGACACTTCCGGAGTAGCTAGGAAGTTGAGACTTGAAAACTAGACACTAGGATAGTCACTATCCTGATGAGCACCGGAGTACCCAAGTTACCTAGCCCACAGGCTGCGGGTGCATAGGGGTGAAGATGCGTCGTTTTCGTCGTCGACTCCTATGGATGCCTGAAGAAAGATGCTGACAGGCAGTCAGTGAAGAGTGTCCGGTGGATCCCAAGGCTGGGATCAAGAAGAGAGGAAACCTGCAAGCAGAAGGGACAGAGTCAAGGTCACTAGCCAGTGACCACGTGGAACCAGGAAGGAACCAGGCGATGTCGTGAAGATTGCAGGTGAAGGTGAAGCTTGTCGCTGCAGCCAGGAGGACCAGGAAGCGTCGAGGACGACCAGGACCAGGAGGCGAGCTGTCCCACGAAGGCTCTTGCTGTCGGCGGCGTCGAAGTTGGACTAGGACTCACCAAGCCTTGGCAAGCGGAACCCACGAAGAACGAAGGACTTGCTTCTGGTGCAGACCAGGAAGGTCTGGGGTGCTTCTTCTTTGCAGAGAAGCGGGAGCCAGTCTGGAGGAGCCAAACCAGCGCAGAAGATTTCAGGGTGCGTCGTCACAGAGGCCACTAGCCAGCGGGCAAGCAACCGGACAGACGCGGCAAGCAGGAAAATGCTGAAGGGCCCCACGCAGGACTCGTGGAGTGTGGGGGGCTGATCTTCGGTGCAGATGGTGCTTGGGGTTGGGGCTTCTCAATCCCCGGTGCACAACTTCGAGGGTACCTCAGAAGCTGCGCTGTAAGTTACTAGCCACTTTTTCCAGGTAGCCGGTCCCACGTCGCTCGTCGCCTCCACGGATCTCAGCTCTGCTGCAGATGTGGATGAGGGTCGGAGAAGTCTGGAAGTCAAGGCTCTGGTCGGGCTCTGCAGTCGGTTCCTCGTAGAACGGTCGCAAAGCAAAGGGTAGTCTCTTGATGGTGCCTGTTTGCACAGGGTAGCCACTCCTTGGCTACAAGGGAGATTCTTCAGTCTTCTTCTTTCGTCGAATGTCGAAGGTCCAGAGTTTCTGTTCAGTTTTGCAGGTTCAGGATAATCTAAAGTCTTGAGGCCCAACTCCCACTCTTATACTAATCTGGGGGGCTGGGATACCTGCTAGGTCACGCCTTATGGGTGGGACCTGGGAGGGGGTGGTTACACCCACTTCCCTTTGTCCAGTTTCGCGCCAGAGCTGGGGCTGGAGTGCCCCAGCGCCGGTTTGAACTGGACTATGCAAGGAACACCTTGTGTGCCCCAGGCATGTCTCATTCCTTTCAGCCCACCCTGCCCCAATACACTAAAGGCTGTCTGGGGAGGTGCTAGCACCTCCCCAAGCAGGAAACCTATTGTCCAGGCCTCCCTGGCTGGGATCACTCCCAGCTGCAGGAGGTCAGACTTGTGTCGTGGCAGCAGCATCCATTTTGTGATGCTGAGGCTTTGGTCAGAGGCTAACAGTTGAAGTATGATTTTAACATGTCTTTCCCTCTAGAAGGGGGGAATAATATTCTCATGTCCAGAAATGGCATGGGGGTATTATTCCACAGTGTTAGACACCTTACACGACATGTTTCGATAAAGCCAAACCATAGTTACCATAACCGTCTAAGATTATAAGGCACTTTAAGAGTATATGGTAGGCTATATCATAGAACAGCTATAAGGACAAGGTTCCGAAAGCTGCAGACAGGCTCAGCTCATGCTAGAGCACCATCTCACATGTTACCAAGCACTCTGCCTCCAGCATTGTCAAGGCCTGCCATAGGAGTGACTGATAGGTACACATGTGTCTATATGTAAGTTAGGTATAGGAATACTACACCTAAGCAAGGGGTGATTACACGACCTTGCCCCAGCTGAGTGATCAGCCAGTTGTGTCAAAATGGAAGGCCAGGCCAGGGGTGGCATAATACATGCTGCAGCCCCTGGTAGGCCTAGGGTACACCTATGCCCTGGGTACCTAGGGTACACTGTACAGGGGCCAATAAGGTGATCCTATCCAAATGGGTTATGCACCTAAAGTACATAGTATTAATTTAGAGAGAGAACAGCAGGGCTGTGGGTCTGATTAGCAGGCCCACAGCCACATCTAAGTCGAAAACCAGTAAAGCAAAAGCAAAAAGTGGGGGTGAACATAGAAAGCAGACCCTACTCTCCTACACAACCCCCCCCCCCCCAAACTTAGGGACATTAAACTAACCTTGACCAGTTGAGTCTTCATGTTCTAAGTGGAAATATCTGGAGAGTCCATCTGCATTGGCATGGTCAGTCCCAGGTCTATGTTCCACTGTGAAGTCCATCCCCTGTAGGGAAATGGACCACCTAAGAAGTTTGGGATTTTCACCCTTCATCTGATTTAGCCACAAGAGGGGCTTATGGTCTGTCTGAATCTTGAAGTGAGTGCCAAACAAGTATGGCCTCAGCTTCTTCAGGGCCCAAACCACAGCAAAGGCCTCCCTCTCAATAGCTGACCAACGTTTCTCTCTAGGGGTCAGCCTTCTACTTATAAAAGCAATGGGCTGGTCTTGACCATCTACATTCAGTTGTGAAAGAACAGCTCCCACACCTAACTCAGAAGCATCTGTCTGGACAATGAACTCTTTGGAGTAGTCTGGACTTTTCAGAATAGGTGCACTGCACATGGCCTGCTTCAGGTCATCAAATGCTTTTTGACAGCTTACTGTCCACTGAACTTTCTTTGGCATCTTCTTGGAGGTCAAGTCATTAAGTGGTGTCACTATGGACCCATAATTCTTAACAAACTTTCTGTAGTACCCAGTCAGGCCCAAGAAAGCTCTGACCTGAGTCTGGGTAGTTGGAGGAGCCCAGTCCTTTATGGTCTGGATCTTGCTCTCCAGTGGTTGAACCTGACCCCCACCAACTAGGTGGCCCAGGTATACAACCTTGCTCTGCCCTATCTGGCACTTAGTGGCCTTGATAGTGAGGCCTGCCTTTTGCAGGGCCTCTAAAACATTCCTCAGGTGGACCAGGTGATCCTCCCAGGTGGAGCTAAAGACAGCAATATCATCAAGATAAGCTGCACAATAATCATCCAACCCAGTAAGGACTTGATTCACCAACCTTTGGAAAGTGGCAGGTGCATTCTTCAAACCAAAGGGCATTACCACAAATTGATAATGTCCTCCTGGGGTCGAGAAAGCAGTTTTGGCCTTTGCACTCTCAGCTAGTCTGATTTGCCAGTAGCCTGCTGTTAGGTCAAATGTGCTCAAAAACTTAGCAGCTGCCAGTCTGTCAATGAGCTCATCTGCCCTAGGTATTGGGTGGGCATCTGTCCTAGTGACAGCATTGAGACCTCTGTAATCCACGCAAAACCTCATCTCTCTCTTACCATCTTGGGTGTGAGGTACTTTTGGCACAAGGACTACAGGACTAGCCCAAGGGCTCTCTGAAGGTTCAATGACTCCCAGCTCCAACATCTTTTGTACCTCAACTTTTATGCAGTCCCTGACATGGTCAGGTTGCCTGTAGATTTTACTCTTCACAGGCAGACTGTCACCAGTGTCCACCTCATGGGTGCACCAGTTTGTCTGACTTGGGGTCAGATAGAACATATGTCTGTAGGATTGCAGAACCTGTCTGCAGTCCTGTTGCTGATGGACAGTGAGGCTGTCAGAAAAGACCACACCATCAACTGAGCCATCATCAGGGTTCTGAGTCAACAGGTCTGGGAGAGGGTCACTCTCTTCCTCCTGCCCCTCATCTGTAGCCATGAGTAGCCCCATGTCTGCCCTGTCAACATATGCCTTCAATCTGTTGACATGAAGCACCCTGTGGGGGCTTCTGGGAGTCCCAAGGCCCACCAAGTAGGTGACTTCTCCCTTTTTCTCAACAATAGTGTGGGGTCCAGACCATTTGTCTTGGAGTGCTGCTGGGGCCACTGGCTCCAACACCCACACTTTCTGTCCTGGCTGGTAAACAGTCAGCACAGCCTTTTGGTCATGCCAAGCTTTTTGGAGTTCTTGGCTTGCCTCAAGGTTTTTAGAAGCCTTCTTCATATACTCTGCCATCCTGGAGCGGAGACCAAGTACATAATTCACTATGTCTACTTTGGGTTGTCTGAGAGGCCTCTCCCATCCTTCCTTCACCAAACACAGGGGTCCTCTTACAGGATGCCCAAACAAAAGCTCAAAAGGGCTGTAGCCAACCCACTTTTGTGGGACCTCTCTGTAAGCAAACAGAAGGCAGGGTAAAAGGATGTCCCATCTTCGCCTAAGCTTGTCTGGTAATCCTTTTATCATTCCCTTTAGGGTCTTGTTGAATCTCTCAACAAGCCCATTGCACTGTGGGTGATAGGGTGTGGTGAACTTATAGTTAACCCCACACTCCTTCCACATTGCAGTCAAGTATCCTGACATAAAGTTAGTACCTCTGTCAGAAATGACCTCCTTTGGAAAGCCCACTCTGGAGAATACTCCAAGCAGGGCCCTTGCCACAACAGGAGCTGTTGTGGTCCTCAGGGGAATTGCTTCTGGGTACCTGGTGGCATGGTCCACTATCACCAGTATGAATCTGTGCCCAGATGCTATTTGTGGGTCCATTGGTCCTACAATATCTATGCCCACTCTTTCAAAGGGGACCCCCACCACAGGTAGTGGTATGAGGGGGGCCTTCGTGGTGCCACCTGATTTGCCACTGGCTTGGCAGGTGACACAGGAGCGACAAAACTCCTTAGTATCCTCTGACATATGGGGCCAGTGAAAGTGAGGGACAAGCCTGTCCCAAGTCTTGTTCTGGCCTAAATGTCCTGCAAGGGGAATATCATGGGCCAAGGTTAGAAGGAAGTCTCTGAACTTCAGTGGTATGACCAACCTCCTGGATGCACCAGGCTTGGGGTCTCTAGCCTCTGAATACAGTAGCCCTTCATCCCAATACACTCTATGGGTACCTTGAGCATTCCCTGCAGCCTCAGCAGCAGCCAGCTGTCTGAGGGGTTCAAGAGAGGGGCAGTCTAATTGAGCCTGCCTCAGATCTGCCCTTGAAGGAACCCCCTGTCCCAAGAAACTCAACCTGATCAGGTTCAAGTTCTTCTAGGACAGTTCCTTCAGGGCTCTCAGAATCATCCTCCTGGGAGGGCTGATCCACCACCTGAGGCAGGGGGGAAGGCACAGCCTTAACCCTACTGCTCTTTCTCTTGGGTTGTGACTGGTCCATAGTTTCAGGATCCAGCACTTGTTCAGTGGTGCACTTTTTGGCCTGTGACCTGGTCACAGCAAGGACATGTGCATCTATCCCCAGCATTTCTGCATGGGTCCTATACTCCACCTCAGACCAAACTGAAGTTTCAAGATCATTGCCCAGTAAACACTCTACAGGAAGGTCTGAACTAACAACAACTTTCTTGAGGCCAGTTACCCCTCCCCAGGAGAAGTTAACAATAGCCACACTATGGGAGGTAGTGGCATTGCTAGCGTTGGTCACTAGGTAATTCTCACCTAGTATGATCTGTCCAGGGTCCACAAAGGCAGGTGTCACCATTGTGACACTAGCCCCAGTGTCCCTGTAGGCCTGAGCCATTCTTTGGTTGATAAAAGGTGTCTGTCTGTACTTGCCCAGGTTACTGGGGCCTACAGTAGAGGACAAAGCTAAGTCCCCATCACAGATCAGAACAGCCTGAGTAGGTACTCTGACTAGGCCAGAATCCTCCTCAGTTCCCAGGGTTAACCCTACTACACCCTTTTGCTGGGAACCACCACTTACAGCTGAACTAGGGGGTACAGTTGCCTTAGGGGCAATGGTGGCTGGGGGCTTATCCTTTTTGGTGCATTCACTAAACCAATGTGAGTTGGACTTACAATAGTTGCACCATGGTTTCTTTTGGCCATCTTTCTTTTTATCCTTTTTGGAACCACCCTCCCCCTGAGCCTTTTGGGGGCCTGGTGAAGACTTCTGGTCTTTTTGTTTCTGCTCATTACCCTTCTGGTCTGCCTTTTTCTGATCACCGCCCTGGTTCTTGTTTTTCTGCTTAACTCTAGTCCTGACCCATCTATCTGCCTTCTTTCCCAATTCTTGGGGAGAAGTCAGATCAGAATCAATCAGGTGTTGATGCAATAGCTGGTTTTGACAGTTGTTAAGTATTTGTTCTCTCATGATCAAATTATACAATCCTGTATAGTCCTTAACCTTACTTCCCATTAGCCAGCCTTCCAGAGCCTTAGAGGCACAATCTACAAAGTCAGTCCAGTCCTGAGTCTGTGTCTTCTGGGTATCCCTGAACAACAACCTGTATTGTTCAGTGGTTAGGCCAAACCCATCAATCAGAGCACTCTTCAGGACAGTGTAATTATCTGCATCCTCATCACTAACTGTGAGGAGCTTGTCTCTTCCTTTCTCAGAGAAGGAGAGCCACAAGATAGCTGCCCACTGACTTTGGGGTACCTGCTGTACTTTGCAAGCTCTCTCCAAAGCAGTTATCCATTTGTGGATGTCATCCCCACACTTGTAGGGAGGGACAATCTTGCTCAGGTTTCTATTATCATAGTGCCTGTCTCTATCTCTAGGAATGTTGCTGCCACCAGTGGGTTCTAACCCACTTAACTTTTGTTCTCTAGCCAGAGCAAGCTTCTCTTTGGCAAGGGCAAGTTCTTCCCTCTGAATCCTCAGATTAGCCTCCCTCATTCTGGCTGCATGCTCCTTTCTCTCAGGTGAAGTCATTCCCCTGTGAGAGGAAGCATTAGAGATGCTAGAGACATGGGAGTGGATGGATTCCCTTGAAGGGGATCTGTCCCTCCTGCTTCTCTGTGTAAGCCTACTTGTGGGTCTGTATGGGAGGACCCCATGCAAACTCCCATGTAAACTTAGGTTAGCCTGGCTAAGTCTTCCTACTTGGCCCTGGCTGTCTACCTCTCCATCTGAAGCCCCATCTGACTCCTCTGTGGTGGGTAGACCCTCCTCTGTGCCTAGGGCACCTGCCTGAGATGCCCTAAGAGCATCATACTCCTCTAGGAGTTGTCTTAACTGAAGGAGGGTAGGGTTTGCACCCTGTTTTATTCCTCTGGAGGTACACAAGTGTCTCATCTCCTGGAATGTTAAGGTATCATATCTAGAGGGGATCTTTTGCAGACCTGATCCTCCTGAGAGAGCATCTACTTGATCTCCTCTCAGAGACATGATCTAGTGAGGGTGTGGTGTGTGCACCTACCTACACTAGTTGTATCTACTAAACCTCTCTAGTAGTTGTAGTCAGGGTGTGTTACTCCCTTCAACCTACAACTACAAAGTCCAGTAGGACTTAAGTACAATAATCTATGTTATATGTACCTAGACAATATCTGTGTGATCTTTCAATTCAGTATCTCAAGATTACAATGGTATTACAACAGCAAGCTCAGATCCCAACCGCTGCTCACCAATGTGAGAAGTTGGCCTGATGTATGATGTCACTAGTTCTAGTGTACACCTTATATCAGTCCAAATACCCTTATGGTGATTGGTTGTAAAGTCAACCTTATAGACCAGCTATCCTAGTGGTAGCATGGACAAGAGCAGTCTTAGGCTAAACTCTGAATGGCATGTGAAGCCAGCTGTGATACCATATATAATCCCTTGAATACCAAATGAAAGGACACCACAACAGATATATATATAAAATAAAGTGTATTTATTCTAAGCAAACCCTCAGCACTCTTTATGAGATTAGAGGTAAGTACAACACAGTCTTATTTAAGCATACATTAAGTCACACAGGTAAGTAATACAGTTAGGCCCTAGGGGCCACGCAAACCATATACTAAGTAAGTGGTATAAGAACCACTGTCACGGAAATAGAATAGGCCTAGGCCTAGGGAATAGCTGGGGCTACACTACACTAGCGTTAGTTAGGAAGTGGGAGGCCCACGGGATTCGTGTGCAGATTGGAAACACTCACGCGTAATGCGTAAAAGTCAATACCAATAGTACAGTTTAGAAAACTGTAGATTTAGGACACTTCCGGAGTAGCTAGGAAGTTGAGACTTGAAAACTAGACACTAGGATAGTCACTATCCTGATGAGCACCGGAGTACCCAAGTTACCTAGCCCACAGGCTGCGGGTGCATAGGGGTGAAGATGCGTCGTTTTCGTCGTCGACTCCTATGGATGCCTGAAGAAAGATGCTGACAGGCAGTCAGTGAAGAGTGTCCGGTGGATCCCAAGGCTGGGATCAAGAAGAGAGGAAACCTGCAAGCAGAAGGGACAGAGTCAAGGTCACTAGCCAGTGACCACGTGGAACCAGGAAGGAACCAGGCGATGTCGTGAAGATTGCAGGTGAAGGTGAAGCTTGTCGCTGCAGCCAGGAGGACCAGGAAGCGTCGAGGACGACCAGGACCAGGAGGCGAGCTGTCCCACGAAGGCTCTTGCTGTCGGCGGCGTCGAAGTTGGACTAGGACTCACCAAGCCTTGGCAAGCGGAACCCACGAAGAACGAAGGACTTGCTTCTGGTGCAGACCAGGAAGGTCTGGGGTGCTTCTTCTTTGCAGAGAAGCGGGAGCCAGTCTGGAGGAGCCAAACCAGCGCAGAAGATTTCAGGGTGCGTCGTCACAGAGGCCACTAGCCAGCGGGCAAGCAACCGGACAGACGCGGCAAGCAGGAAAATGCTGAAGGGCCCCACGCAGGACTCGTGGAGTGTGGGGGGCTGATCTTCGGTGCAGATGGTGCTTGGGGTTGGGGCTTCTCAATCCCCGGTGCACAACTTCGAGGGTACCTCAGAAGCTGCGCTGTAAGTTACTAGCCACTTTTTCCAGGTAGCCGGTCCCACGTCGCTCGTCGCCTCCACGGATCTCAGCTCTGCTGCAGATGTGGATGAGGGTCGGAGAAGTCTGGAAGTCAAGGCTCTGGTCGGGCTCTGCAGTCGGTTCCTCGTAGAACGGTCGCAAAGCAAAGGGTAGTCTCTTGATGGTGCCTGTTTGCACAGGGTAGCCACTCCTTGGCTACAAGGGAGATTCTTCAGTCTTCTTCTTTCGTCGAATGTCGAAGGTCCAGAGTTTCTGTTCAGTTTTGCAGGTTCAGGATAATCTAAAGTCTTGAGGCCCAACTCCCACTCTTATACTAATCTGGGGGGCTGGGATACCTGCTAGGTCACGCCTTATGGGTGGGACCTGGGAGGGGGTGGTTACACCCACTTCCCTTTGTCCAGTTTCGCGCCAGAGCTGGGGCTGGAGTGCCCCAGCGCCGGTTTGAACTGGACTATGCAAGGAACACCTTGTGTGCCCCAGGCATGTCTCATTCCTTTCAGCCCACCCTGCCCCAATACACTAAAGGCTGTCTGGGGAGGTGCTAGCACCTCCCCAAGCAGGAAACCTATTGTCCAGGCCTCCCTGGCTGGGATCACTCCCAGCTGCAGGAGGTCAGACTTGTGTCGTGGCAGCAGCATCCATTTTGTGATGCTGAGGCTTTGGTCAGAGGCTAACAGTTGAAGTATGATTTTAACATGTCTTTCCCTCTAGAAGGGGGGAATAATATTCTCATGTCCAGAAATGGCATGGGGGTATTATTCCACAGTGTTAGACACCTTACACGACATGTTTCGATAAAGCCAAACCATAGTTACCATAACCGTCTAAGATTATAAGGCACTTTAAGAGTATATGGTAGGCTATATCATAGAACAGCTATAAGGACAAGGTTCCGAAAGCTGCAGACAGGCTCAGCTCATGCTAGAGCACCATCTCACATGTTACCAAGCACTCTGCCTCCAGCATTGTCAAGGCCTGCCATAGGAGTGACTGATAGGTACACATGTGTCTATATGTAAGTTAGGTATAGGAATACTACACCTAAGCAAGGGGTGATTACACGACCTTGCCCCAGCTGAGTGATCAGCCAGTTGTGTCAAAATGGAAGGCCAGGCCAGGGGTGGCATAATACATGCTGCAGCCCCTGGTAGGCCTAGGGTACACCTATGCCCTGGGTACCTAGGGTACACTGTACAGGGGCCAATAAGGTGATCCTATCCAAATGGGTTATGCACCTAAAGTACATAGTATTAATTTAGAGAGAGAACAGCAGGGCTGTGGGTCTGATTAGCAGGCCCACAGCCACATCTAAGTCGAAAACCAGTAAAGCAAAAGCAAAAAGTGGGGGTGAACATAGAAAGCAGACCCTACTCTCCTACACAACCCCCCCCCCCCCAAACTTAGGGACATTAAACTAACCTTGACCAGTTGAGTCTTCATGTTCTAAGTGGAAATATCTGGAGAGTCCATCTGCATTGGCATGGTCAGTCCCAGGTCTATGTTCCACTGTGAAGTCCATCCCCTGTAGGGAAATGGACCACCTAAGAAGTTTGGGATTTTCACCCTTCATCTGATTTAGCCACAAGAGGGGCTTATGGTCTGTCTGAATCTTGAAGTGAGTGCCAAACAAGTATGGCCTCAGCTTCTTCAGGGCCCAAACCACAGCAAAGGCCTCCCTCTCAATAGCTGACCAACGTTTCTCTCTAGGGGTCAGCCTTCTACTTATAAAAGCAATGGGCTGGTCTTGACCATCTACATTCAGTTGTGAAAGAACAGCTCCCACACCTAACTCAGAAGCATCTGTCTGGACAATGAACTCTTTGGAGTAGTCTGGACTTTTCAGAATAGGTGCACTGCACATGGCCTGCTTCAGGTCATCAAATGCTTTTTGACAGCTTACTGTCCACTGAACTTTCTTTGGCATCTTCTTGGAGGTCAAGTCATTAAGTGGTGTCACTATGGACCCATAATTCTTAACAAACTTTCTGTAGTACCCAGTCAGGCCCAAGAAAGCTCTGACCTGAGTCTGGGTAGTTGGAGGAGCCCAGTCCTTTATGGTCTGGATCTTGCTCTCCAGTGGTTGAACCTGACCCCCACCAACTAGGTGGCCCAGGTATACAACCTTGCTCTGCCCTATCTGGCACTTAGTGGCCTTGATAGTGAGGCCTGCCTTTTGCAGGGCCTCTAAAACATTCCTCAGGTGGACCAGGTGATCCTCCCAGGTGGAGCTAAAGACAGCAATATCATCAAGATAAGCTGCACAATAATCATCCAACCCAGTAAGGACTTGATTCACCAACCTTTGGAAAGTGGCAGGTGCATTCTTCAAACCAAAGGGCATTACCACAAATTGATAATGTCCTCCTGGGGTCGAGAAAGCAGTTTTGGCCTTTGCACTCTCAGCTAGTCTGATTTGCCAGTAGCCTGCTGTTAGGTCAAATGTGCTCAAAAACTTAGCAGCTGCCAGTCTGTCAATGAGCTCATCTGCCCTAGGTATTGGGTGGGCATCTGTCCTAGTGACAGCATTGAGACCTCTGTAATCCACGCAAAACCTCATCTCTCTCTTACCATCTTGGGTGTGAGGTACTTTTGGCACAAGGACTACAGGACTAGCCCAAGGGCTCTCTGAAGGTTCAATGACTCCCAGCTCCAACATCTTTTGTACCTCAACTTTTATGCAGTCCCTGACATGGTCAGGTTGCCTGTAGATTTTACTCTTCACAGGCAGACTGTCACCAGTGTCCACCTCATGGGTGCACCAGTTTGTCTGACTTGGGGTCAGATAGAACATATGTCTGTAGGATTGCAGAACCTGTCTGCAGTCCTGTTGCTGATGGACAGTGAGGCTGTCAGAAAAGACCACACCATCAACTGAGCCATCATCAGGGTTCTGAGTCAACAGGTCTGGGAGAGGGTCACTCTCTTCCTCCTGCCCCTCATCTGTAGCCATGAGTAGCCCCATGTCTGCCCTGTCAACATATGCCTTCAATCTGTTGACATGAAGCACCCTGTGGGGGCTTCTGGGAGTCCCAAGGCCCACCAAGTAGGTGACTTCTCCCTTTTTCTCAACAATAGTGTGGGGTCCAGACCATTTGTCTTGGAGTGCTGCTGGGGCCACTGGCTCCAACACCCACACTTTCTGTCCTGGCTGGTAAACAGTCAGCACAGCCTTTTGGTCATGCCAAGCTTTTTGGAGTTCTTGGCTTGCCTCAAGGTTTTTAGAAGCCTTCTTCATATACTCTGCCATCCTGGAGCGGAGACCAAGTACATAATTCACTATGTCTACTTTGGGTTGTCTGAGAGGCCTCTCCCATCCTTCCTTCACCAAACACAGGGGTCCTCTTACAGGATGCCCAAACAAAAGCTCAAAAGGGCTGTAGCCAACCCACTTTTGTGGGACCTCTCTGTAAGCAAACAGAAGGCAGGGTAAAAGGATGTCCCATCTTCGCCTAAGCTTGTCTGGTAATCCTTTTATCATTCCCTTTAGGGTCTTGTTGAATCTCTCAACAAGCCCATTGCACTGTGGGTGATAGGGTGTGGTGAACTTATAGTTAACCCCACACTCCTTCCACATTGCAGTCAAGTATCCTGACATAAAGTTAGTACCTCTGTCAGAAATGACCTCCTTTGGAAAGCCCACTCTGGAGAATACTCCAAGCAGGGCCCTTGCCACAACAGGAGCTGTTGTGGTCCTCAGGGGAATTGCTTCTGGGTACCTGGTGGCATGGTCCACTATCACCAGTATGAATCTGTGCCCAGATGCTTTTTGTGGGTCCATTGGTCCTACAATATCTATGCCCACTCTTTCAAAGGGGACCCCCACCACAGGTAGTGGTATGAGGGGGGCCTTCGTGGTGCCACCTGATTTGCCACTGGCTTGGCAGGTGACACAGGAGCGACAAAACTCCTTAGTATCCTCTGACATATGGGGCCAGTGAAAGTGAGGGACAAGCCTGTCCCAAGTCTTGTTCTGGCCTAAATGTCCTGCAAGGGGAATATCATGGGCCAAGGTTAGAAGGAAGCCTCTGAACTTCAGTGGTATGACCAACCTCCTGGATGCACCAGGCTTGGGGTCTCTAGCCTCTGAATACAGTAGCCCTTCATCCCAATACACTCTATGGGTACCTTGAGCATTCCCTGCAGCCTCAGCAGCAGCCAGCTGTCTGAGGGGTTCAAGAGAGGGGCAGTCTAATTGAGCCTGCCTCAGATCTGCCCTTGAAGGTCCCCCTGTCCCAAGAAACTCAACCTGATCAGGTTCAAGTTCTTCTAGGACAGTTCCTTCAGGGCTCTCAGAATCATCCTCCTGGGAGGGCTGATCCACCACCTGAGGCAGGGGGGAAGGCACAGCCTTAACCCTACTGCTCTTTCTCTTGGGTTGTGACTGGTCCATAGTTTCAGGATCCAGCACTTGTTCAGTGGTGCACTTTTTGGCCTGTGACCTGGTCACAGCAAGGACATGTGCATCTATCCCCAGCATTTCTGCATGGGTCCTATACTCCACCTCAGACCAAACTGAAGTTTCAAGATCATTGCCCAGTAAACACTCTACAGGAAGGTCTGAACTAACAACAACTTTCTTGAGGCCAGTTACCCCTCCCCAGGAGAAGTTAACAATAGCCACACTATGGGAGGTAGTGGCATTGCTAGCGTTGGTCACTAGGTAATTCTCACCTAGTATGATCTGTCCAGGGTCCACAAAGGCAGGTGTCACCATTGTGACACTAGCCCCAGTGTCCCTGTAGGCCTGAGCCATTCTTTGGTTGATAAAAGGTGTCTGTCTGTACTTGCCCAGGTTACTGGGGCCTACAGTAGAGGACAAAGCTAAGTCCCCATCACAGATCAGAACAGCCTGAGTAGGTACTCTGACTAGGCCAGAATCCTCCTCAGTTCCCAGGGTTAACCCTACTACACCCTTTTGCTGGGAACCACCACTTACAGCTGAACTAGGGGGTACAGTTGCCTTAGGGGCAATGGTGGCTGGGGGCTTATCCTTTTTGGTGCATTCACTAAACCAATGTGAGTTGGACTTACAATAGTTGCACCATGGTTTCTTTTGGCCATCTTTCTTTTTATCCGTTTTGGAACCACCCTCCCCCTGAGCCTTTTGGGGGCCTGGTGAAGACTTCTGGTCTTTTTGTTTCTGCTCATTACCCTTCTGGTCTGCCTTTTTCTGATCACCGCCCTGGTTCTTGTTTTTCTGCTTAACTCTGGTCCTGACCCATCTATCTGCCTTCTTTCCCAATTCTTGGGGAGAAGTCAGATCAGAATCAATCAGGTGTTGATGCAATAGCTGGTTTTGACAGTTGTTAAGTATTTGTTCTCTCATGATCAAATTATACAATCCTGTATAGTCCTTAACCTTACTTCCCATTAGCCAGCCTTCCAGAGCCTTAGTGGCACAATCTACAAAGTCAGTCCAGTCCTGAGTCTGTGTCTTCTGGGTATCCCTGAACAACAACCTGTATTGTTCAGTGGTTAGGCCAAACCCATCAATCAGAGCACTCTTCAGGACAGTGTAATTATCTGCATCCTCATCACTAACTGTGAGGAGCTTGTCTCTTCCTTTCTCAGAGAAGGAGAGCCACAAGATAGCTGCCCACTGACTTTGGGGTACCTGCTGTACTTTGCAAGCTCTCTCCAAAGCAGTTATCCATTTGTGGATGTCATCCCCACACTTGTAGGGAGGGACAATCTTGCTCAGGTTTCTATTATCATAGTGCCTGTCTCTATCTCTAGGAATGTTGCTGCCACCAGTGGGTTCTAACCCACTTAACTTTTGTTCTCTAGCCAGAGCAAGCTTCTCTTTGGCAAGGGCAAGTTCTTCCCTCTGAATCCTCAGATTAGCCTCCCTCATTCTGGCTGCATGCTCCTTTCTCTCAGGTGAAGTCATTCCCCTGTGAGAGGAAGCATTAGAGATGCTAGAGACATGGGAGTGGATGGATTCCCTTGAAGGGGATCTGTCCCTCCTGCTTCTCTGTGTAAGCCTACTTGTGGGTCTGTATGGGGGGACCCCATGCAAACTCCCATGTAAACTTAGGTTAGCCTGGCTAAGTCTTCCTACTTGGCCCTGGCTGTCTACCTCTCCATCTGAAGCCCCATCTGACTCCTCTGTGGTGGGTAGACCCTCCTCTGTGCCTAGGGCACCTGCCTGAGATGCCCTAAGAGCATCATACTCCTCTAGGAGTTGTCTTAACTGAAGGAGGGTTAGGGTTTGCACCCTGTTTTATTCCTCTGGAGGTACACAAGTGTCTCATCTCCTGGAATGTTAAGGTATCATATCTAGAGGGGATCTTTTGCAGACCTGATCCTCCTGAGAGAGCATCTACTTGATCTCCTCTCAGAGACATGATCTAGTGAGGGTATGGTGTGTGCACCTACCTACACTAGTTGTATCTACTAAACCTCTCTAGTAGTTGTAGTCAGGGTGTGTTACTCCCTTCAACCTACAACTACAAAGTCCAGTAGGACTTAAGTATAATAATCTATGTTATATGTACCTAGACAATATCTGTGTGATCTTTCAATTCAGTATCTCAAGATTACAATGGTATTACAACAGCAAGCTCAAATCCCAACCGCTGCTCACCAATGTGAGAAGTTGGCCTGATGTATGATGTCACTAGTTCTAGTGTACACCTTATATCAGTCCAAATACCCTTATGGTGATTGGTTGTAAAGTCAACCTTATAGACCAGCTATCCTAGTGGTAGCATGGACAAGAGCAGTCTTAGGCTAAACTCTGAATGGCATGTGAAGCCAGCTGTGATACCATATATAATCCCTTGAATACCAAATGAAAGGACACCACAACAGATATATATATAAAATAAAGTGTATTTATTCTAAGCAAACCCTCAGCACTCTTTATGAGATTAGAGGTAAGTACAACACAGTCTTATTTAAGCATACATTAAGTCACACAGGTAAGTAATACAGTTAGGCCCTAGGGGCCACGCAAACCATATACTTAGTAAGTGGTATAAGAACCACTGTCACGGAAATAGAATAGGCCTAGGCCTAGGTAATCGCTGGGGCTACACTACACTAGCGTTAGTTAGGAAGTGGGAGGCCCACGGGATTCGTGTGCAGAGTGGAAACACTCACGCGTAATGCGTAAAAGTCAATAGCAATAGTACAGTTTAGAAAACGGTAGATTTAGGACACTTCCGGAGTAGCTAGGAAGTTGAGACTTGAAAACTAGACACTAGGATAGTCACTATCCTGATGAGCACCGGAGTACCCAAGTTACCTAGCCCACAGGCTGCGGGTGCATAGGGGTGAAGATGCGTCGTTTTCGTCGTCGACTCCTATGGATGCCTGAAGAAAGATGCTGACAGGCAGTCAGTGAAGAGTGTCCGGTGGATCCCAAGGCTGGGATCAAGAAGAGAGGAAACCTGCAAGCAGAAGGGACAGAGTCAAGGTCACTAGCCAGTGACCACGTGGAACCAGGAAGGAACCAGGCGATGTCGTGAAGATTGCAGGTGAAGGTGAAGCTTGTCGCTGCAGCCAGGAGGACCAGGAAGCGTCGAGGACGACCAGGACCAGGAGGCGAGCTGTCCCACGAAGGCTCTTGCTGTCGGCGGCGTCGAAGTTGGACTAGGACTCACCAAGCCTTGGCAAGCGGAACCCACGAAGAACGAAGGACTTGCTTCTGGTGCAGACCAGGAAGGTCTGGGGTGCTTCTTCTTTGCAGAGAAGCGGGAGCCAGTCTGGAGGAGCCAAACCAGCGCAGAAGATTTCAGGGTGCGTCGTCACAGAGGCCACTAGCCAGCGGGCAAGCAACCGGACAGACGCGGCAAGCAGGAAAATGCTGAAGGGCCCCACGCAGGACTCGTGGAGTGTGGGGGGCTGATCTTCGGTGCAGATGGTGCTTGGGGTTGGGGCTTCTCAATCCCCGGTGCACAACTTCGAGGGTACCTCAGAAGCTGCGCTGTAAGTTACTAGCCACTTTTTCCAGGTAGCCGGTCCCACGTCGCTCGTCGCCTCCACGGATCTCAGCTCTGCTGCAGATGTGGATGAGGGTCGGAGAAGTCTGGAAGTCAAGGCTCTGGTCGGGCTCTGCAGTCGGTTCCTCGTAGAACGGTCGCAAAGCAAAGGGTAGTCTCTTGATGGTGCCTGTTTGCACAGGGTAGCCACTCCTTGGCTACAAGGGAGATTCTTCAGTCTTCTTCTTTCGTCGAATGTCGAAGGTCCAGAGTTTCTGTTCAGTTTTGCAGGTTCAGGATAATCTAAAGTCTTGAGGCCCAACTCCCACTCTTATACTAATCTGGGGGGCTGAGATACCTGCTAGGTCACGCCTTATGGGTGGGACCTGGGAGGGGGTGGTTACACCCACTTCCCTTTGTCCAGTTTCGCGCCAGAGCTGGGGCTGGAGTGCCCCAGCGCCGGTTTGAACTGGACTATGCAAGGAACACCTTGTGTGCCCCAGGCATGTCTCATTCCTTTCAGCCCACCCTGCCCCAATACACTAAAGGCTGTCTGGGGAGGTGCTAGCACCTCCCCAAGCAGGAAACCTATTGTCCAGGCCTCCCTGGCTGGGATCACTCCCAGCTGCAGGAGGTCAGACTTGTGTCGTGGCAGCAGCATCCATTTTGTGATGCTGAGGCTTTGGTCAGAGGCTAACAGTTGAAGTATGATTTTAACATGTCTTTCCCTCTAGAAGGGGGGAATAATATTCTCATGTCCAGAAATGGCATGGGGGTATTATTCCACAGTGTTAGACACCTTACACGACATGTTTCGATAAAGCCAAACCATACCTACCATAACCGTCTAAGATTATAAGGCACTTTAAGAGTATATGGTAGGCTATATCATAGAACAGCTATAAGGACAAGGTTCCGAAAGCTGCAGACAGGCTCAGCTCATGCTAGAGCACCATCTCACATGTTACCAAGCACTCTGCCTCCAGGATTGTCAAGGCCTGCCATAGGAGTGACTGATAGGTACACATGTGTCTATATGTAAGTTAGGTATAGGAATACTACACCTAAGCAAGGGGTGATTACACGACCTTGCCCCAGCTGAGTGATCAGCCAGTTGTGTCAAAATGGAAGGCCAGGCCAGGGGTGGCATAATACATGCTGCAGCCCCTGGTAGGCCTAGGGTACACCTATGCCCTGGGTACCTAGGGTACACTGTACAGGGGCCAATAAGGTGATCCTATCCAAATGGGTTATGCACCTAAAGTACATAGTATTAATTTAGAGAGAGAACAGCAGGGCTGTGGGTCTGATTAGCAGGCCCACAGCCACATCTAAGTCGAAAACCAGTAAAGCAAAAGCAAAAAGTGGGGGTGAACATAGAAAGCAGACCCTACTCTCCTACAGTGTGCATTACCAGGAGGGGGCTCCAACTGTGTGGGCTTGCACCGTAGACTGCTGTGTGGCGTTGGGGGTTGTCGCACTCGTGATCGTGTCATCCTGGGACTGAGACTGTTTGAATTGGTGTAGCAGAAGCGCCCATTCCAGGGATATTGAGGTTTTTCGTATGCCTTTCGCTTCCTCCTCCCGCAAGGCATCCTCCTCAGCTGCAGCCCATTTGAGCACCGCCCCCTCCCATGCTGCAATCGGGGGGCCTGAAGGGGAGCGTCAATGCATAGCTATGCAGCGTTTAGCCAGTAGGTGCGCTAAGGAGACAAAACGTATGGGCACTTTGTGATGTTTCCTCCGGCCGATTATTCCCAGCGCGCAACACTCCCATGTGGCCAGATGGGGGAGTCCGGTAAGATCGCGGAGTGTCGTGTGGATAGATGACCAGTAGGTCTGGATATCCGGACAGGCCCAAAACATATGGTGGAAATCTGCACCTTGCGCCTGACAGCGAGGGCAAAGGAAAGTTGTATCAGGATAAAAACGCTGCAGGCGTGTTGGTGTCAAGTAGGCCCTATGCAGAATGTAAAATTGTATATTCTTGAAACGGGCATTCCGGGACACTTTTTTGGGGAATTCGAGTGCCCTTTCCCACTCATTATCATGGAATGCCCACCCACCTCCCCTTCCCAGAGAGTCCGAAGGGGTTCTAGTAATGGAGGTGTCAATTCCCTAATTGATTTATACAGCCATGTGGTGAGGTGGCGGCCCGCTCCCAATCGTAATATCGTGTGGAGGACTGGGTGTGTGGGGGGCTCCCCTAGTGTAAGATCGTAGTACGGTCAGTAGTGGCTGAGGAGTTGACGGTGCCGCAGAAATTGACCTGGGGGAGGTCATAGTCGTCAATAAGTTGTTGGAATGGTCTAAGTTGTCCCTCTTCGAATAGTATTTCTGCTTCGGTGACATCCCTGGATGTCCATTCCCGGAGCATGGCAGGAGTAAAGAATTGGGTGTTTTTAGGCCAGCCCACCAGTGGCAGCAGCGGTGTATACGGGGGTCGGTCTGGTGTCATGAGGTGTATGCGCTGGATACATTTCCGGGCTACTTCCACCTGGAGGGGGCAGGTCCCTATGGGACGGGATCCCGGTATGAGTAGGCGGCGCAGTTCCGGTGTCGCCACCCGGCCCGCGACTGTGTATGTTTCGGACGTGTACCTGTCAGCCGTCCAGTAGTAGAGCTATTGAAGCTGCGCCGCCAAGAAATAGGCCTCGAATGATGGGGCTCCAAGGCCCCCTTGTGTCGTAGGTAGTTTTATTTTTGCCAGTGCGATCCTGTGTCGGCCTTTGCCCCATATCAGGGAGCCAAGAAGTGCGTCTAAATCTTTAAAGCAGGAACGGGGCGGAATTACTGGAAGGTTGGTAAAATAATAAAGTAGTCGTGGAACCAAACTAATTTTTGCGAGAGCCACTCGGCCAATCGGGGCCAGCGGGAGATTCCACCAAAACCAGATGATGGATCGTATACTGGCGAGTGCCCTACGATGGTTACCCTCGAAGATGTCGGTGGGTGAATGATATAGGCGAATCCCCAGATAGCGAGGGGCCTCCGTGGTCCAGCTTATTTTCTGGTCACCAATCCAGACCTCCTGAGGGGTAGCGTTCGGATGTAGGGGGTACACCGTAGATTTATCCCAGTTCACCTTCAGGCCCGAGGCATCGGCAAATTCGGTCAAGGCGGTCCCTAGTAGAGTGAAATCTGCTGCGATGTCCCGTATATACAGGAGAAGGTCATCGGCATACAGTGATACACAGTGTGTGGTATCTGCAAGCGGGATGCCCCAGCCCTGTCCCTCCCGGCGGAGACGGATAGCTAAAGGTTCAACAGCCAGCGCGAATAACAGGGATGGGAGGGGGCAACCCTGTCGTGTACCCCTATGTATCGCGAACTCCGGGGAGACGTGGCGTCCAATGCGGATTCAGGAAGTGAGTTTAGTATATAGAAGGTGGGTGTAAGCTATGAGTTTGGGACCAAGACCAGCCCGCTGGAGAACCGGGAGCAGGTAGTGCCACGTTAGGGTGTCGAAAGCCTTTTCGAGGTCCAAGACCAGGCACGCCGCTCTGGGAAAGCGATCGCCAATCTGATCCTGGATGTGAAAAAGACGGCGTATGTTCTGCGAGGTATTCCTGCCCGGGACAAATCCGCACTGGTCTGGATGCACCAGCGGACGCACGATTTGGGAGTATCTCTCCGCCAGTATTTTCCCCAAGATTTTACAATCGGCTGTGAGAAGTGTTTTAAGCCGATAAGAGGCTAAAAGTTGGGGGTCACGGTTGGGCTTCGGGAACGTTACGATCACCGACTCTCTCATGGACCTGGGCAGTTCGCCGGTTTGCAGTGCTGTGTCCAGCACTGTCAATAAACGGGGGGTCAGCTGGGAGGCGAAGGTGGCGTAGTACTCCAGCGGAAACCCGTCCAAGCCTGGGGCTTTGTTGCGGGCCAGGGCACGTATGGCATGTGTAATCTCAGAGGTTTGTATCTTCGCATCTAGGTCTGTCTTATCTGCGTCAGATATCTGGGGAAGAGGGAGGGGGTCCAGGAAGTGATTGACTGCCTCTTGACTCCATGACAGAGGGCCACTGTAAACCGCTGAATAATATTGATGGAACGCCTGAAGGATCTCGTCCTGGGATTGTACCAGGGTGCCATGATAATTAATTATTGACGTGATGGGCTGCACCTCCGTGTCTTGTTTAGCTAGCCACGCTAATAGTGTGCCCGTTTTGTCGCAATCTTTATGCATTCGGGTCGCGTAGGCCCGAAAGTTGTAACGCCGTAGGTCCGCGCATGCTACCTGGTACTCTGATTTAGCATGGGCGAGTTGTGTCACCGCCGCCACCGATTGGTCGGTGGTCTTTGTGGCATTAGCGAGCCACTTTTCCGCTTTGTCGAGGGCCTGCTCCAGGGTACGTTTCGCCCCGGCTCTCTGTTGAATGCATTCCCCTCTGGCCACCACCTTAAAGCTGTCCCATTCAACTAGGATTGAGGATGCGGTCCCCGAGTTGTGGGTAAAGTATTCTTGAATACTACGTCTCTGCCCGTGCGTGAAGACTGGGTCCGTCAGACAATCTCGTGATAGGCGCCATGTGGGGACAGGGGGATGTGGGGGTCTCCATTGAAGGCTTAAAAGATGTGCATCATGATCGGAGACGATCCTACCTAGGTAATCTGTGTGACATACCTGCGGGAGTAGTGTTGCTGTACATAGGAAACGGTTCAGCCTGACTCGTAGGTTGTGGGGGACGGAGTAGAAGGAGTACATACGCGTTTGAGGGTGGTGTAGTCTCCATGCGTCCGTGAGTGACCAGTGTGCGACCCATGTCGTGAATCTCTCTATTTGTCTGTCAGTGGGGGAATGCGGGAGAGGGGGGTAGGAACGGTCCAGTCCTGGGTCCAGAATACAATTATAGTCCCCCCCGAGTATCCAGGGTACGTGTGTGAATTGGGCTAGGGTTTTCGTGAGTCTGTCCCAGAATTTGTCTTGTTCAACGTTCGGGCATATATGCTTCCCAGTAGGACGGCCTGACCATCCAAAAGTCCCTCCAATAGGGCAAATCTGCCCTCCCCGTCCACCACCCGTCTGAGCTCCCGGAACGGAGTTCCTGGACGAACCCAGATCAGCGCCCCGCAGGCAAATGATGATTAAGTTGTCGCACATATAAGGCCGCGCCACTTTGCGTGCACCCTGCCCGCTTCCGCTACATTAAGGTGGGTTTCCTGTAAGAAAAGGATGGACGCTTTCTGGCGCTTCGCGTAGGCATAGATCGTGTAACGTTTGCGTGAGGTGTGGATGCCG
The DNA here is from genome assembly GCF_964204655.1 of Triturus cristatus. Lineage (NCBI taxonomy): Eukaryota > Metazoa > Chordata > Amphibia > Caudata > Salamandridae > Triturus > Triturus cristatus. The sequence goes on along the minus strand of NC_140586.1, from coordinate 76,892,587 downwards.
CGTGCATTTAGTGTGAGTATGTTAACGTCTGCATTTTTCGCTAACGTCGCCATGTGTAGTGTATGTTGTGTGTGGGTCGGGTGAGATGCCCGCCAGAGTGGTCGGTAGATGGTCTCCTAGGGATTCGCTGCGCCTTCGAAGAATAGAGGAGAGATGAACCTGGCCACTCAAGTGTTCGGCTGTGTGGGTGTGGGGGTCCATGACGAAATGGGACATATATGAACTGGGATACAAACAGCGTGCAAGGGTTCGGGAAACAGTCCCAATGCAAAGGACTCATCGTTCGAGAGACGGTGTGTCCAAACTCCCTCCCGTAACACTGGGGGGGGGAACCTGCTCTATATGATGGAGGGTGGCGACATGCAAATGCGAGGCCGCGCGTCTAACGGGCATGTAGAAGGATCATTTCGCGTCACTTGCAGAGTATTAAACTCTTCGTTCTCAACAGTGGGCACATAATGGACATTACTCATAAGGATACAGTTAGATAGTCTGTTGTACGGGGCTGAGTCACGGTGAGGAGGGAAAGGCTTGTCCATCCAGTAGCCCTTCTGCCGTTTGTGGGGTGACCTTGGGGGGCGGCACCGAGCCAGCCCCCGAAGTGGTGTCATCGCTGTCATTTTCGACTTCCGATGAAAAGATGTGTGGAGGACGATCAATGGATTCCGAACGTTGGGTGGAGCGCAGATCGATTACCGCTTGTAACGCTTCGCGCCTCTCCTTCATGATCAGTTCTAGATCCGGCGAGTCGTGGGTGCCGGACGCCGTATTCAGCTCGGTGTTGCGGAGCTTCATAGGGCGCTTTCTAGCACGGAAAGTTTTGAGAGGTGAGCCACTTTTGGGGTGAGCGTCGGGTGTCTGCGTGCAGTGTTGGTCCGCCCAGTCATGTGCCGCCTCTGCGGTCGTGAAGAAAATGGAGGAGCCCTTGTGGAGGATCTTGAGGCGAGCCGGAAAGAGTAAGGCTTATTGAATGTTGTTTTCACGCAGTCTCCGCTTCACGTCTAGGAAGGATAATCTTTGTTGCTGCACCGCTCGGGCATAGTCCGGAAAGATCATTATCTGTTTGTTCTCTATCCGGAGCGGCGCTGCTTGCCGCGCCGCCCGGAGTACTGCGTCGCGATCCCGGAAGTGGAGGAATTTAGCGAGTAGTGGTCTGGGGGCCGACCCAGGTATGGGTTTTCGGGCAGGCACCCTATGGGCTCGTTAAATTGAAAAAAACGCTGTTCGGTCTGCTGCTGGGGTGAAGGATTTGAGCCATGTGTTCATATAGTCTATGGGGTTTGCCCCCTCGATGCCCTCCGGCAGTCCCAGCACTCTGATGGTGCAGCGTCTCGAGCGGCCCTCTAAGTCCTGTGCTCGTTCCTCCACCGCAGATAAGCGAGTGAGAATTCCTTGGAGTGTCGTCTGGTGTTCTTTTAATGTAGGCTGTATTTCCTCCAATGTCCGTTCCTCCGTCCTCACCCGATCAGCAAGTTTACGGTGACCTCCGTCGTGAGCGTACCGAGTCGCTCTTCCATCGATATTCGGGACAGTTCAATGGCGGCAAGGACTTTGTCCAATTTGTCCGAGATTGAGAGGTCTGATGAGGGCGCAGTAGTAGAGGACCATGTGGAGGTTTTCGGCATATTTTCCAGGGCAGTTTCCGGTACGGCATTGTGCTGCGTAGGCCTTGGTTTCCCCATCTTCGTCTTGTGTGGGAGAGGAGGGCCGCCACCACCGGACGGGACCTGCAGGTCCCCGAAGGTGCAGTGCTTCAGCGGATGCGATAAGCAGGGGCTCTGTGTTGTCAGCGAACGACGTGGGCACATCCCCGCAAAGAGGCAGTCCTTGAAGTATGCTGGTTCCCACTTCCCGCCAGGGAGCCCGAGCAGGGAGCGGTGCGAGACGATCCAGGTGCGGGGAGTGCCTCCGCCAGGGATGGAGGACAGCGGGTGATGTGCTCTGGTCGTTAGGCCACCCTCTCGAGACTCGCTCTCTCAGTGGTACCAGTGAAGCAGATACACAGCGTAGGTTCACCGATGGCACTCTAGTGGGCGGATGGCGTGCCTCAAGCAGACCCAGGGACCTCGGTCGCCACCTCCGCACAGCTTGGGCCCTCGTGAAGAACTTGCGTTAGAACCAGGTGTCACATGGGCATCCACGTTGGGGTCAGGCAAAGGATGTTTTCGGCCGGTGATGGGGCCTGAAATCGCGGCGCCCCCCCAACAGTTATAGTTGCTCCCGCCCCCCCACTAAGTGCCGATCACACTGGGTACCTTAAGCGCTCCGTGTGGAGTCACAGCCTACCGGGTGCCGACTCCCTCCAGTGGTGTAATCCGCCGCGTCGGTCCGCCCTGGCCCCCGGTGTCGCCCAAGGGCGCTCCGCTGTGTCTCCTTCTGGGGGCCCACCGACGCGGTGTGTGTGGAAATCAAAGCCCCCGCTGTGGGTAGTCGGTGCACTCAGGCAGCCATGCGGAGGTCAGGCAATGTCCCACGCGCCTGCCTGAGAAGGCCCGGGTCCTCCGCCGATGCTTGATGCTGCCCTGCAGCCCCCCCAAACGCCAACCGCAGCGGGCACCTCAGATATCCAGTAAGGGGGGGGCCCTCCGAGTCCGCTCCAAATCCTCACCGGGCACCCGATGCGCCGGATGGTGAGCGCCGCAAGGGCGCCGGTCCTCGCCCGCTTCACAGTCCTCTACCGAATCACCAGAGGCCCGAGGTGTCCGGACGCCGCGCTAGTCGGGCGATGGCTACTTCACGTTTATGGCAAAGTACCTGGGATGTGTCAAAACCAAAGATGAAAACATGCGCCGGAGGAGATGAGGCCCTGTAAAACAAAGCAATGTGTTGATTCCTCATTCGCAAGGGAGGTGATGCGACCAATTCCGCACTGCTATAGGTTGTGATGCGTCGATTCTTTGCTGCGGTGCAGAGGAGGTGATGCTTTGAATGCTTGCTGTCAGGGAAGGTGATGCATCGATTCCTTACTGCGAGGAAAGGTGATGCGTCAAACTCTAGGCACGTGGCCTTGGTTCCTTACTGCTGGACAACGTCGGTGAAGACTTGGCGCACAGGTGCAGTACGTGGAAAATCCAGGCACGTTGGGGGGTCAATGCGGCGGCTGCAAAACAGGCACTGTGTCGATCCTCCCAGCCACGAGCAGGTAGTGCATCCAATCTTCAGCCTCACAGCAGGTCCTGCATCGGAGCCTGAGCTGGTGTCTCGGATGTCAGAGACACGGTGCTCGGGGCTCCGACTGCGGTGATCTTAGAGCTGCACGACAGGCGCTGCGTTGATTCTTCTGCCACACCGCAGTGATGCGTTGGTTTTTCATCCGCACAGCAAGATTGTGGCGGGAAAAACAGGTGCTGAAGACCCGTATGTGGATTTTCTTCTTTTCTTCCATCAGAAGCCACCTACAAGGGCCCAGAACTGAAATTGGCACCACTTGGCAGGTCAGAACTCCCAGCAGAGGAGTTCAGGGGTGGCAGGTGAAATCTTTGATGACCCTGAGACTTCTTAGCAGGAGAAAAGCACACACAAGCCCTTGGGGAATCTTGTCAAGCAGGATAGAAAAGCGTAGTCCAGTCCTTATACTGTCCAAGACAGAAGCAGCAAGCAGCAGGCCAGCACAACAGTTCCCCTCCCACATCTCCTTCAGCTCTTCTTCTTATCATAATCTCCTCTTGGTCCAGAAGTGTTAAACAAATCTGGAATTATAGCTCCAGTACTTATACCAGTTTCTGCCTTTGAAGTAGACAAACTTCAATGGATAGTCTTTTTAGTGTTCAAGGCCCTGCCTTGTCCTGACCTGGCTCCAGACTCAGTACGGGGGGGTGGAGGCAACTTTGTGTGAGGATAGGCACAGCCCTATACAGGTGTCGATGACAACCCACAAAGCCTCAGTTCCTTACTGCTGGGCAACATCAGTGAAGGCTTTGCGCACAGGTTCGGTGAGTGGAAAATCCAGGCACGCTAGGGGTCGATGGGGCCGCAGCAAAACAGGCAGTGTGTCAATCCTTCCTGCCGCGAGCAGGTTATGCATCGAATCTTCAGCCGCACAGCAGGGCCTGCATCTGAGTCTGGGGGGGGTGTCTCGGATCTAGGAGACACAGTGCACAGGACTCAGGATGCGCCGATCTTGGAGACACATGGCAGGCGCTGCATTGATTCTTCTGCCGCACAGCTGCAATGCATTGGTTTTTCAAACGCATGGCAAGCTTATGACAGGAAAAACAGGTGCTTACGACCGGTGTGTGGACTTACTTCTTTTCTTGCATCTGAAGCCACCTCCAAGGGCCCAGAACTGAAATTGGCACGACTTAGCAGGTCCCAGCAGAGTATTTCTGGGGTGGCAGGTGAAATCTTTGATGGCTCTGAGAGTTCTTAGCAGGAGGCAAGCACACACAAGCCCTTGAATAACCTTGGCAAGCAGGATACAAAAGCAAAGTCCAGTCTTTTTACTGTCCTTGACAGAAGCAGCAAGCAGCAGCACAACACAGCAACAAGCAGAGTGGCAGTTCCCCTCCCATAACTTTTCAAGCTCTTCTTTTTGGCAGAATCTCCTGTTGGTCCAGAAGTGTTCTAAAAATGTGGGATCATAGCTCCAGTACTTATACTAGTTTCTGCTGTTGAAGTAGACAAACTTCAAAGGATAGTCTTTGTAGTGCTCAAGGCCCTGCCTTGCCCTGATCTGTCTGAAGACGCACCACAGGGGACTGGAGACGGCTTTGTGTGAGGATAGGCAGAGCCCTATTCAGGTGTCAGTGACTAACCCATCAGCCTGATGAGGGTCCATCATGATATGCAGGGCACACCTCAGCTTCATTAAAATATGTACTTTTACATTCTGAGTTCAGTGAGCCCAAACTCCAAATCTCTATCTCTTCCCAATGGAAAGTTACACTTGTAAGATGTTACAAGACAGCTCCAATGATAAACTATGGGAGAGATAGTCCTAGCAATAGTGAAAAATTAAATTGGCAGCATTTCACAATCAGGACATTTAAACCCACACCAACACATGTCCTACCTTTCACATATACCGCACCATGCCCATGGGGCTACCTTGGAACTACCTTAAGGGTGCCTTACACGTAGTAAAAGGGAAGGTTTGGGTGATCGACATGGCAGTTAAAAACTGCAAACACCGACAGTGCAGTGGAGGGTCTGAGACATGTTTGCAGGGCTACTAGTTTAGGTGGCCAAATCAGTGCTGCAGGCCCACTAGTAGCATTTGAATTACTGGCCCTAGGAAAAAACTGTGCACTTTACTAGGGACTTACCAGTTATTCAAATATGCCAATTATGGATCACCAATCAAAGCCACAATTTACACAGGGAGCACTTGCACTTTAGCACTGATCAGTAGTGGTAAAGTGCTCAAAGTTCTAAAATCAGCAAAAACTAAATGCAGCAGTGGGGGGGCATGGCTTGCAGCCGAGCAAAATGGCGGCTTGCTAGCGAGGCTCCGATCCCTCGCCAACTATCCTGCAATAATCCGGATGCCTAAGTGGCAAACCTTCAGTACTGAAGCGGTTCACCGGCCCCTGATTCCATCGGCGTCCGCAGCGGACTGACAGCGGCCCGAGAATCGGCACTACGGGGCGGAATCGGGCAGCAACAGCGGATACCCCGGAGAACATGGCGGTGTTCGCCTGATCATCAGAGGAGGATCCGGGATCCGTGCGGAGGCTCATTGACATCCCCTGCCCTCCGGAGAAGTGAAGGTGCCATGAGCAGGATGAGGAGCGACTCGCGATTCAGCTCCTGGGTGCTCCGTTAACTTAGCAGCGGACCAGCAGAGGCGCAAGAGGGAGCGGGGACTATGCAGGGCCGAAATCGAGACCCCGGCGCCAGAGGCCTACAGGACCTGCAACGCAGGCGCTGTGCACACTGTCCCCGGAATCGTTGGTCATCACTTGGTGGGCTGGGCGCTCGTCTCTGGCACCGGCGAGGAAATTTGACACTGCGTTCTGTGACTGCATGCGACGGTTCGCAGAGGCTGCAGTCTGTAAGGGGACCCTCTGGGGAGACCGTCAGGCCTAGTGGAGTATAAACACAGCTGTGCACCGGTGTGCATGGGGAGGCGGTACTGCTGCATGAAGCGCCGGCTGAATCCTGGGGACTGGCTTAGCACCTGGGGGGACGGAAGAGCCGGAACAGCAGCCCATTAGCCAGGAGGAAATCCAGCCAAGAGTGCAAGAGAGGAGATACTCTGATAGGCCTAATTTACCCGGGAATAAAGGTTGCGCATTCGCCCCACTATGCCCCACACTAGCCACCAGGGGTGGCTGCGAGTCCCTGAGTGTCCGCGGGGGGGAATCTGTTTTGCAAGAGAAGCCAGGAAGACGAGAAGTGCCCAGGGAGCCCGGGTCCGGAATGAGGAAAACCCGACAGGCCGCTAGTGGGACAGAAATCCCCGCTGGGCAGGCGGCGGGGAATACCGGGACTGGTCTCGGGAGGCCTAGGCGACTCGCCACAACATTGCCAGAACATGGCGAGCAGAAACAGGGTTAAAACGTCGGCCCAAAATAAACTGGCCAAATTTGCCTGGAACAAAACAGGGGAGGGGCAGGACACGACACAACAGGAAGCCCCAAACACACAAAACAACCCCCAACCGCAACAGGACCTCATGCTCCAGGACATAATGGAAGCGATCACTGAGGTGTGTACCTCCTTGGAGACCCGCATTGATTCGGTGAACATAGAAGTGTCCCTCATCCGGGCAGATCTTCGTAAAATGGACACCAAGGTGAAAGACCTGGATGAAACCACGACCGAATTGCGGAAAGACACTTCCCAGCTCCAACAACAAGTGTGCAAACTTCAGGAACAACACACCGCGATGGAGAAACAGCTGGATGAGTATGAAGGCAGGGCACGTAGGAACAACATACACATCCTTGGGGTACGAGAACTAGCGGAGGGTTCAGCAGCGGACCTCTTTGTGGAAGAACTGGTCCAGAAGCACCTGCAGCCTAAACGACTTTCGAGTTATTTCTCCATCGAGAGGGCCCATCGAGTCCCGGGAGGGCGACCAAAACCGGGAGCCCCCCCACGGCCACTGATCGCCCGTGTCTTCAACTACAGGGACCGTGTCATGATACATCAAACGGCGCGGGCTAATCCTCCGATTAAAGTGGAAAACAGTATGGTTACATTCTTCCCTGATTTCACGGCCATGGTTCAGGCCCAGCACCGCATTTTCAAACGTTGAAAAAGGAGCTGCGAGACAGAGAGGTGAAGTACGCCATGCTCTTCCCAGCAAAACTTTGCGTTGAATCAGGCGGCAAGACATGGTTCTTCTCCACACCGGACGATGCTTGGGACTGGTTGGAAGGATGGCGCAGAGTTGAAAGACCACGCAGAGACTGTAATAACAGTCACAGATCAAGTAGATCCACCCAGGGGTCTGAGCTAAGCGAAGATTCGTCCCAGATGGGGTTGGGAGAGACAACACGCAGCTGATCAGAAGAATTTCTGAGCTGGGACAACTATGTACTGGTCGCAGATAAGTGAATTAGAACTGGCTGAGTTGTCAGAGGGGTCCCCGGAACATTCTCTTGCCTAATGGGGTTGCTCGCTCAAGACTTGGGGTATTTACTGTCTGCCTCAAGGGACAAGTGCAGGGTTAAGCCCTATTATTCAGGGAGCCGGATGTGACCCATTTGGCGTAACAATATAACATATACTGTTAGCTTAAGGCGGGGGAGGATGGGCTGACTACCAGCACCCACTAGTAGTTTGGCCAGAGCAGGGGGGTAAGGCTGCACCCACGTTCCCTCTTCTATGATGGGTGGGGCGACAGGCAGTCTTCCTTTTTTGGGAGTGGGTAGTTGTAGATCCACTGGCAGGGAGGGGCGTGGTTGGGGTGCATTCCGCAATTAGTGTGCAGGGGAGGAGGGAAGGGGTTTGTTGGTATTGGGGTCCACAGTTCCTAAACGTTGTATTTGTTGCTCCGGCAAAACAGTCAGACATATATGCAGAGGAAGCGAAAAAGGTACGCAGAGTCAAATGGGTATACACATTGGGACAAAAGTGTTAAAATACACATGGACAGACAATTGGGGCAGATATATTGGGGTCACAGGTTTATGGGAAGGGACCACACTGACGCTCATATACGTGCCACTTGGCCTCCAGAGCGAAACATTTAAAGATATGGGCTCGCTCCTTCTCTCAATCCCAGAAGGTCTCCTGGCAGTGGGGGGTGACTTTAACGCAGTAGCCTTGGGCACCCTGGACCGCCACCCTCCTCGCAAGATTGGGCCTTCTTATCAATGGCTGCCTGACTTCATGGAGGCGCTGGGGTTGGTAGATGGGTGGCAAACATACAACCCAAACAGAATCCAACATACCTTTCACTCCGGAGCCCACCATAGTCTCTCCCGCATAGATTATATTGTAGTTCCGGCCTCTCAAGTGACTAATATCCTAGAAATTAAACACTTAGCAAGAGGAATCTCCGATCATTCCCCGGTATGGACGCAGATAGTTCTCAGCCAGGTAAGGGTGGGGAGAATTGCCCCTATAAACCTATGGTACCTACAAAATCCTTGGGCCCGCAAGGCACTACTGGAATCTATAGACAATTATTTCCGGGAAAACGAAGGGTCGGTGGACTCCCCTCAGACCCTATGGGAGGCATTTAAATCAGTCATCCGTGGTCAGGCACTGTCACAAATTGCTGGGACGAGAAAAGAAAGACAGAAAGAACTTGTAGAAGCAGAGAATGACATCCTCCAACTGGAGGAAGAGCTAGAAGCTGAGGTAAAGTACGAAAAACTCCACACTCTGCAACTTGAGCAAGACGACTACAAAGCTTTGGCTACGGACAGGGCTAAAAGTCAAGGGAGGGAAAAGCCGGGTAGAATATAGGACCTGGGAGGCAAAGCAGATAAATTGATCGCGTGGCTCGACAAGAAGGAATGGGCTAGTAGGCTGGTACCGGAGCTCATAGACGCTGACGGTAAATCCCTGACTGACCCACAAGACATTGTAAATCACGTCGCAACTCACTACCGCGCTGTATACTGCAGCACTGCTCCATTCCCTGAGGAGGACTTCCGGGCTCCATTACAAGATCTAACGCTTCCTTCCCTGTTGGAGGACGAACGTCACTTTCTGGAGGGGGAATTGACGAACGACGAAATAGCACAAGCCATTAGGTCCTTGCACTCAGGAAAAGCCCTTGGCCCCAATGGCATCCCCATTGAGCTGTACAAACCTAAACCTGACAAACTAGCCCCATATTTGCGGGCCATGTTCGAAGAAAGTAGGGATCTGGGTATCCTGCCAATGGATCAAAGAGTTGCCACATTAATCACTACTCACAAAGAGGGCAAGCCGAAGACTGACTGTGCCTCTTATAGGCCGATTTCCCTACTCAACGCAGAGCCCAAAATCCTCGCCAAGCTCCTCGCAAATCGCCTGATCATGGTGATCGGCGGCTTGGTCCACCCTGATCAGTCAGGGTTCATGCCGCACCGAAATACCGCCTTGAACTTGCGCAGGGTACATTGGGTGTTGGGGAGAGCAGCCACAATTCAAGAAGCAGCAATAATCGTATCGTTGGATGTGACCATGGCATACAATACTATCGAATGGCCGTATCTCTTCGCAGTCCTTGCAAAACTGGGATTAGGCCAGAGCTTCACTCAGTGGGTGCGGCTCCTATATTCGGAACCCCTTGCACAAGTTGTTGTTAACAATTAGAAATCTGACGTGTTCGGCCTGGGCCGAGGGACCCGCCAGAGCTGCCCTCTCTCCCCTCTTGTATTCGCCCTTGCACTGGAGCTGCTCGCAGCGTGGATCAGCAAAGACCCAGTGATACAAGGTCTGCATTGGTCCCCCGACTGGGAGGACCGTATTTCTCTATACCCAGATGAAATACTGCTGTATTTAGCCTCCCCGAAAGCATCACTCATTGCAGTTCTGGACATCCTGTTGATATTTGGGAGATACTCTGGGTTTTCCATTAACTAGAATAAGTCCCTCCTACACGTCCTCAAAGGCGACCCACCTGTCCCGCCACGGGGCTGCCCCGTCCAAATCAGCACAATAGGCTTTACTTACCTGGGTATTTTTATTTCCCTGAATCAGACACTCCATTTCAATCGCAACCTTATTCCACCACTGCAAAGGTTGAAACTCGACATTGCCATCTGGAAAGCACTCCTGCTCTCACTTCTCGGTAAAGCAGCCCTCTTTAAAATGATGTCCCTGCCATGCTTTCTATACGCACTTCAGAACTCCCTGGACCCTGTTCCGGTGTTGTACTTCAAAGAAATCGAGGGCTTGCAACATGACTTATTATGGGACAGGAAGCCCTGGATAGCCTTTGCCAAACTCACACTAAATTGGTACGACGGGGGAATCAGTCTCCCTGATATCAAAAAATACTATTGGGCAGCTCCCCTTGGGGCTGTTAACCATGGCACTTATGGCCGCCCAGACGATCCGGAATATGCCATGGACAGGTGGCTCCTACCAGGAGGGAACTACAATAGGGCACTCTACTGGAAACCCAAACTTGACTCCCTCACTGGGCCGACCAAACATTCGGTCCAAGTGTGGCATACTGCAAATAAGTCGCTGGGGTGGGACCAAACACTCACGCTGGCCACCCCCCTATGGGACTTGGAGAAGTTGGGCAACTTGTGGAGGACAAAAAGGTTCGAGAAATGGGACCTCATTAGGATTTCACAGATCAATGATATCTGGGTGAAAGGCGATGTGATAACATTCGCCTCCTTGCAACAACAGCATGACCTAGCAGACTCAGAATGCTTTAGATACACACAGATTCACCACGCACTTCAGTCGCATATCCTGACAGGCTCTTCCCCCCGGAATCCTCTCCACTTGAAGATCGACTGCTAGACAGTCACGTGCCCTAAAAAACTATATCTTTAACTTACAAGAAACTAATCAATAATATGGCAGATCCTCTCCACCCGCTCCGAGAAAAATGGGTATGGGACGGCATCGAGCTAGATGATGAGGAGTGGCAAGCGGCAGTGTCCTCCCCGAGGGTGGTGGCAATCTCGGCTAGACTCCGGTTAGTACAAGTCAATATTCTCCACAGAGTGTATATCACAGGACCCGGTTTGATGCGTATGGATAGAGCTGAGAGAGGAGACTGTAAACGACAATGTGGGCATGTGGGCACGTTTATGTACATAATATGGGAATGCGACCACATACAAACATATTGGCGTAAAATACAAAACATCCTCAATGAAGTGCTCACGTCTGGCCTCCGTCCGGAGGCACGGAGGTGCCTTCTCAACGTGTGAGAACCTACAGACCTCAACAACTATGCAAAACAATGGGTCACTCTGGGACTAATGCTAGCAAAAAGGAATATTGCGCAATTGTGGGGAGCCCCACATCCACCTAGAGTAGAGGCATGGGAAGCAGACCTAGACTGGTGGATGCATAGAGAAAAGACTGTATATGTGGCACGAGGCTGCCCTAGGAAGTGGTCACGGGTATGGAACCCCTGGAATGCCTACCGAGCAAATATCCGCAACCCACCGCATAGTATTGATCTGGACGAGCCTCCTACTCCATAAAATGTTTTCCCAATGTACTCTTAGGCGGGTGAATATTTACTTAATAAATAGAAATATAAAAAGATTAAAATAAATGCAGCACACAGACTAATAAAGGAAGATGATGGATTAATCTGTTGCAGGGCTCGAAAAATCTGAAAAATGGTACTAGTCCTGCAGGTCTAGTACCTTGAAAAATCTCCTCAACCTAACAGTAACCTACTTGACCTCCGTCTGTGACAAGATAATACGATTTAAAGGCATCTTTATTGCTCATTTGCTTTGTGAGCAATAAAAAGGCCTTTAAATCTTGTTATCTTGTCACATTTTCTCCGTTTTCAAAGACAGAGGACAAAAGTTAGTATGTTTTCCTACTTGCCAGAAAGGGCGAGTAGGACCTAAAAATAGATCGACCTCATGAAATTTACCTCGCAAATGCGAGCGGTCGAGTGGATTTATCGAGCCCTGTGTTGGAATATGGACTTTCTACTCTTGAAGAAAAAACATATTATAATGTTAAATGCATATGACAAATACCTACAAATATTATATTAAATAAAATAAAAAAGAATTTTCAAACAAATAAATATGTTTAATTAGAAAATATTTAGAAACAAAAACATTAATTATTACATAAATTTACTTTTTTTATTTCCTACCCTATAACACCACACAATTCACAACCCATGTCTAAACATTTTTTAAATGTACTTCCTTAATTAACATAATTAATTACCAATTTATTAATTAAAAAACAAGTTAAAACTCATAAATATTAACTTCCCACACTTTACCCCTTTAATCCCCACAATCCACAGATAAAATTAAACTGTAAAAAAATGAATTACACAATTAAAACTTATTTTCAATAAAAACAAATAGTATTTAACAACTAATTATAAAGTAAGTAAAATGAATTCACTCCCCACACTGTACCCCTATTAAAGTAAAACCAACACCCCTAAAAATATAAACACATACCCTAATTACATATCAATTAATTAAGGAATATTAATGCTCAACTAATTGTTAATTAATTAAACATAAATTACTTCCCACCCTTTACCCCTCCAAACCCTACAACCCACACCAAGAATTAATTTCACAATTTCCATATTTAATTTTCAATTAACTAATTGATATTAACGATCAACTAATTATAAATCAATTAAACACAAATTACTTCCGACCCTTTACCACTAGAAACACCACAACCCGCACCTAAATTAATTATACAATTTCAATTAATGAATATAAATTAACAACGAATTATTAATTAATCAGAAATTACTTCCCACCCTTTACCCCTATAAACCCCACAACCCACACCTAAAAAAAAAGATACAATTATCATAATTAATTGCCAATTAATTAATTAATATTAATTAACAACCAATTGATAATTAATTACAAATAAATTACTTCCCACCCTTTACTTCAATAAAACCCACAACCCGCACCTAAAAAAAGTATACAATTACCATGATTAATTGCTAATTCATTAATATTAATTAACAACCAATTGATAATTACAAATAAATTACTTCCCACAATTAACACTATAAACACTCAATTAAATAAATATTAATAAATAAAAAATAACCATTAATTTATTATAATTAAATTACTTCCCACCCTATTCCCCTATAAACCCACAACCCGCGACTGAACTAAAAAACACAAAATTTACTTAAAATAACATAGATAAATACAAAAAATGGAACACATATATTAAAAAACAGACAATACTTATACAAAAAAAATACAACACATACATTTAAAATATAAACTAAAATGCATAACACTAAATATAAAATCGATATTTTAAATAACTATATTTTTGCAAACGATATTATTAACTTCTATACTTTTGAAAACGATATTTCTTACCTTAAATTCAATATTCTTGACCACTATATTATTGCTGTCGATATTTCTGTTTGACTTCATTTCCAACTCTATATTTGTGTAAGTCGAAATTTCCAACTCAATATTCTGTCTGAATACCCCATGAACATGGCATCAAAAGCAGTCTGGCATGCCTCAGTCCAGATCACCTGACGTGGCTGCTTTCTGGAAGTCACCTCAGTCAAGGAGGCAATTATGGTGCCATACCCCTGAACAAACCTGTGGTAGTACACGGTGAGACCTAAGCAGGCTCTCACCTCTGTCTGGGTCTTGTGGGGGTACCCAAGCCAGAATGGTGTCAATCTTGGGTTTGTAGGGGTGCCACCTGGCCGCTTCCTACCTGCTGCCCTGGGTACACCACAGACCCCTGCACTATCTGGCACTTACTGGTCTTGATAGTGAGGACTCCCTTCTGCAGGGCCTTCAACACTTCCCGAGGTGGTGCAAGTGATATTCCCAGCTGGAACTGAACACTGCAGTGTCATCCTGGTAGGTGGCGCTGAAACCCTCCAACCCTACCAGGACTTGGTTGACCAACCTCTGAAAGGTTGCAGGGGTGTCGTTCAAACCAAAGGGCATAACCCAAAGCTGGTAGTGCCCCTCTGGCATTCAGAATGCAGGCCTCTCCTGTGCCCCCTTGGTCAAGGCAATATGCCAGTACCCAGACATCAGATCAACCATACTGAGGAATTTGGCAGCTCCCAGGCGATCAATGAGCTCATCAGCTTGGAGCATGGGGTGTGCGTCAGTCTTAGTGACAGCATTGAGCCTATGGTAGTCCATACACAACCACAGTTCTGGAGTGACTCCTGCACAGCCGCTTTGGGAACCAAGACCACTGGGCTAGACCAAGGACTGTGGTAGGGCTCAACCACCCCTAAAGCTAAACATCTTGGACACCACCTCCTTGATACTAGCCTTCACTCTGTCTGTCAACCTGTAAATCTTGTGCTTCACAGGTGGACTGTCCCCAGTGTCAATATTGTGCGTGCACCAATGGGTGACACCTGGGGTGAATGAGAACAGAGTGGCAAACTGTCCCAGCAACTGGTGACAGTCACTCTGCTGCTCCAGGGTCGGTGTAGGGGAGAGGACCAGGCCTTCCACTGACCCATGCAGGAGGTCAGGGAGAGTTTCGCTATCCTCTTTCACGCCATCATCAGTAGCCAAGAGCATGGTTAATTCAGACCTCTCAAAGTGGGGTTTGAGGTGGCTAATTTGCAGAACCCTCAACGGGTTCATAGAAGCCCGCAAGTCCTCCAGTGGTGTCATCACCTTTGTGCTCCTTCACCTAGTAGGGGCCAGACCAGTTGTCTTGTAGAGCATGGGGCTCTACTGGCTCCACCACCCACACCTTCTGACCAAGCTGAAACTCAACCAGAGTGGTATTCTGGTCATACCAGTGTTTCATGTCCTCCTGGCCTGCCTCCAGTGAGTTTCCTGATGCGGCTGTCTGGTTCTGTAAGGCCAGAATGTATCTAAATACATCCTGGAGGGACTTCTAAGGAGCTTCCTCCCAGCCCTCCTGGACTGAGAGGTCCTCTCACAGGATGCCCGTACAACAGCAAAAAGGGGCAAAGTCAACCCCTTTCTGTGGTACCTCCCTGTAGGCAAATAAAAGGCATGGCAACAGGACGTCCCACTTAGACCTCATGGGTTCTGATAGACCCCCAATCATGCCTTTGAGGGTATGGTGGAATCTCTCAACCAACCCATTACTTTGAGGGTGGTAAGAAGTGGTGAATTTGTAGTTTACCCCACTCTCCTTCCACATGGCCTTCATGTACAGCAACATGAAATGGATACCCCGGTCAAATACCACCTCCTTGGGGAAACCCACACGGGTAAAGATCCCCATCAATGCCCGGGCCACAGCGGGCGCTGTCACTGTCCTAAGAGGGATAGCTTGCAGGTACCGGGTGGCATGGTTCACCAAGACTAGGATAAACCTGTTGCTCATGGCTGTCAGTAGGGTTCAGGGTCCCCACAATGTCAATGCCCACCCGTTCAAAAGGGGTACTCACAACAGGAAATGGTTGGAGTGGAGCATTACACTTCCCTCCCACTCTTGCCACTTGCCTGGCAAGTTTGGCAAGACCTGCAAAATGTATCAGACTGCGTTTGCATTTGTGGCCAGTAAAAGTGGGTGACAATCCTGTCAAAGGTCTTGCCCTGCCCCAAATGTTCTGCCAAAGGCACGTCATAAGCCACACCCAGTGGGAAGATTCTGAAGTGCAGGGGTACCACCAGCACATGGACTGCCACAGGCTCAGCAACCTTAGGCTCAGTACAGAGGAACCATGTTCCCAGTAAATTAGATGCTCCCTTGCGTCTTTGCCAGCTGCCTGGACCTCTGCCTGCTGCCTCAGACCCACTAGAGTAGGGCATGTCTTCTGCACCGCTTGTTACCTGAGCTGCCTTTGAGACAGCTCAGGCAAGTCTTCCAGTTCAGCTACCTCTTTCTCTGTAGGTACCGGGGCATCCCCCTCAGGACCCCCCTCCTCTTCTCAGACCATGGGAATTTCAGGAGCTTCCTCTTCCCAGCAGACACCTGGGCCACTGTTTCAGGTTCCTGGTTCTCTTGATTACTGTGGACTGCCAGGGACCTTGTGGTCACGCAGGTCCGCTCAGCTAACCCCAATATCGCCAAGTGCGACCTGAGCTCTACCTGCTTCCAAGCAGAATGCTCCAGGTCGTCCCCCAGCAGTAAGTCCACAAGCATGGATGGGCTCGCAGCTACTCACAAGGAACCTGAGACCCCCTCCCACCCCCACTCAAAGGGAACCTGAACCACTTTACAGAAGCGCTCACTGTTGTCTACTGCCACAACTTGGTGAAATACATTAGGGACTACCTGCTCCTCAGACACCAGGTGACACCTGACAGTAGTCACACTGGCTCCTGTGTCTCTCAGAGCCTCTACATTCTGTCCATGGATGGTCACCCACTGCCTGTACCTCTTAGTGTTATCAGGCATTAGATTTCTCTGGACCATCTCACTGTCCCCAACTGAGACAAGGATGATCTTAGCTGGATCCCCACACCCTCCTGGAACCAAGTACTCCCCGAACGCTACTCTTGCCATCACCCATGACTGCCCACCGGTGGGGGGCTGTGCCCGCTTGGGACACTTGGGGTCCCTCTCATGTGACCCTCCTGATCACATGCACAACACTTCCTGGGACCCCTTTCTCCGGGCTTTCCTGAAGACTTCCATGGTTTCTTACTACCCGGGGGACAGGAATCTTTACCCTGGGAACTAGTTTGGGGCCCTTTAGAGAACTCCTGCTGTTTACTCTTGTACTCCCCACTCCTCATATTGGGACCCTGCCCACCCCAACTTCTTTTGAACCCTGGTGCAGAGCCAGCGGTTCGACTCCTTAGCAAGCTGCCTGGGGTCAGGCAGCTTTCTGCCAATAAAATGCTGACGCAGCTCTGGAAAACAATGATTGGACAAGTTCTTCCATGTAATCAAATTGTAGAGTCCCTGATAATCTGTTATCTCACTGACCTTCACCCAGCCATTCAGTGCTCTGCAGTAAGAATCAACAAACTCACCCATGTTTGAGATGCAAGCTTCTCGCTATCCCTAAACTTTTCCTGTAACGCTCTGGGGTGAGGCCATACCTCCTGACCAGGATATCCTTCTGGAGCTTCTCTTGATGCTGCATTGTGAGTCTCTGTAGCTCTATATCATGCCTCCTGGCCTCACGCTTGTCCTCCAGCTCCTCTGGGGACAGACCTCCAAATGCGTCAAAACCAAAGATGAAAACACGCGCCAGAGGAGATGAGGCCATAGGAAAACAAATCGATGCATTGATTCCTTACATGCAGGGAGGGATGCAACCAATTTCGTACTGCCAGAGGAGGTGATGCGTTAATTCCTTTCTGCAGTGCAGAGGAGGTGAATCGTTGATTTCTTACTGTCAGGGAAGGTGATGAATCGATTTATTACTGCAAGGAGAGGTAATGTGTTGAACTATAGACAGACGGCCTCAGTTCCTTTCTGCTGGACAACTTCGGTGAAGGCTTGGAGCACATGTGTGGTGTGGGGGTCGATGCGGCGGCTGCAAAACAGGCCCTGTGTCAATCCTTCCAGCCGTGAGCAGGTGAAACATTGAACTTTGAGCCAGCACAGCAGGTACTGCGTCGAGTCTGAGCTGGTGTCTCGGATGTTGGAGACATGGTGCTCAGGGCTCGGGCTGCGGCAATCTTAGAGCTGCACGACAGGTGTTGCATTGATTCTTCTGCCGCACTGCAGCAATGCATTGGTTTTTCAACCGCACAGCAAGCTTGCTGAAGACCGGTGTGTGGATTTTCTTCTTTTCTTGCATCACAAGCCACCTCCAAGGGCCCAGAACTGAAATTGGCACCACTTGACATGTCAGAACTCCCAGCAGAGGAGTTATGGGGCCGCAGGTGAAATCTCTGATGAACCTGAGACTTCTTAGCAGGAGACAAGCACACACAAGCCCTTGGAGAACCTTGGCAAGCAGGATACAAAAGCGAAGTCCAGCCCTTTTACTGTCCAAGACAGAAGCAGCAAGCAGCAGGCCAGTAAAACACAGCAACAAGGAGAGTGGCAGTTCCCCTTCCACATCTTCTTCAGCTCTCCTTCTTGGCAGAATCTCCTCTTGGTCCAGAAGTGGTCTAAAAATCTGGAATCATAGCTCCAGTACTTATACCAGTTTCTGCCTTTGAAGTAGGCAAACTTCAAAAGATACTCTTGGTAGTGCTCAAGGTCCTGCCTTGCCTGACCTGGCTCCAGACACATTACAGTGGGGTGGAGACAGTTTTGTGTGAGGACAGGCACAGCCCTATTCAGGTGTAAGTGACAACTTCTCCCACCACTCTCAGGGAGACCATCAGCCTGGTGATGGGTCATCAGAATATGCAGGGCACACCTCAGCTCCCTTTCTGTGACCGTCTAGAGTGAATGCACAAATAGCCCAATTGTCAGTCTAAACCAGATGTTGATTCCACAGGTAGGCAGAGACACAGAATGGTAAAGCAAGAAAATGGCTACTTTCTAAAACCAACGTCACTAAAAAGATGTATTTTTAAATTCTGAGGTCAGGGAGCCCAAACTCCAAATCTCTAGCTCTACCCAATGGAAAGTTACACTTGAAAGATGTTACAAGGCAGTTCCAATGATAACCTATGAGAGAGATATTTCTTGCAATAGCGAAAAACTAAATTGGCAGTATTTTACTATCAGGACCTGTAAACCACACCAAAACATGTCCTACCTTTCACATACACTGCACCCTGCCTATGGGGCTACCTTGGGCCTACCTTAGGGGTACCTTACATGTAGTAAAAGGGAAGGTTTGGGCTTGGCAAGTGGGTGCACTTGCCATGGTGACATGACAGTTAAAATCTGTATTCACAGACACTGCAGTGGCAGACCTGAGACATGTTTGCAGAGCTTCTAATGTGGGTGGCACAATCAGTGCTGCAGGCTCACTAGTAGCATTTCAATTACAGGCCCTACGCACACACAGTGCACTTTACTAGGGACTTTCCACTAAATCAAATATGCCAATCATGACTCACCAATCATAATCACAATTTACACCAGAAGCACTTGCACTTTAACACTTATCAGCAGTGTTAAAGTGCCCAGAGTTCTAAAACGAAAGATATGCAGCACACAGTCAAAAACAGGAGGTCAGAAACAAAAAAGACAGGAGAAAAACACTGCAAAGATCCTTGAATGGCAGGAGTCCTAAATTTCTTGACAGTCTCATTCAAAGGTACAATCCTACGCGCAACCTGCGATCTGCTCACATGCATCTTTTATCCACTCCCTCATTTAAACTGAACCGTTTCAGTGGAACGAGGTTCGCCGTACTAGGCCCCAGATACTGGAACTTCCTGCCTTTCGAAATTGGATCTTGCACAGATCTTATGAGCTTTCGGAGGCTCCTCAAGACATGGCTGTTTAGACAGGCATATGAGTAAAGTCACAGGGCTCGGCACCCCTTAGAGCAGCGCCATGAAACCAACCCGGTGTATGTGCGCTTTGCAAGTAATATTTAACATAACATAACACGGCAGGTCTAACAATATTCTAGACTACAATTATCTGACTTTAAAAGATCTCTGGTGTTTCAAGGAATAATAATATCTGCTCAACATCTGGAACTGTGAGCCTCACATCCGGCAATCAAGTAATTACTCCTATCCTTGAAGACAAATTTAATTCTGATTCAAACTGAGCCTGTTCAGCGAACAAGGAGGGATAATATATAGGACCATCTTGAAAGGAAGTATTGGCTGCTAGCGTGAAGCCCGTACCCGGCAGTACACTTCAGAAATTCAACTTCTGAAAGCAGCTGCTCAAAAAATCTTTTCGAAGAAGACCACAAATCGTTAATCAGTGACAAGATCATGAAAGAAATCTACAGGCTTCCAGTATATCCACAACTGGCAGACCTTGCTAAAAAATAATCCTTTCATAAATCTTGTTGAGGGATTTTCTCTGTGTCTTTCCTCGGTTCCCACCTCTGATTCCACAAGTCATTCTCAAGGTGAAGGCCAGAATAATTACCATCGCTCAAATGCTGCTTGGCCATTGGTGTTTCCTGACCCATTTTACCTCTCCTTGACACATCCTGAGTTGGCTGTGTAATCGAGATATGTCCTGAATAAATGGAAGCTCGTGTCACCTTAGTATCGTTGAAATGAACTTCCTACTCCTAAGTGCCTGTTTGGCCAAAACTGCTTTGCTCCTAAATTTGTAAGGATTTTCTTCTTCATTTAATTAGCAAGATTAAAGAGATATTGAGACAATCCACAAAAAAGTACTATAATTTCATATGGAAGCGTTCTGCATTTGGTGTCTTCAAAAAACAAAAACATGCCAATATAGATATTTTGTTCCTGAATATGTATTTTTTCAGTATTAATGCATTTAGTGTTCATTACTGTTAACAGAAAATGCAATTCTGTGTCATCTTTCTTGGCAATTCCAAGGATGTAATAGTTTTTAGCAGGTTTAAAAATTAATATTTTTTCTGTTGGAAAGGAAATATACACAGACCTATCACAATTATTTTGGCCTCTTTCGAACAAATTCACAATTCAGACCTGCAGCATTTTTGCTGTAAGATGTATTTTCTATTAAATACAACATCAGTCAGGAGGATCAGTAAAATTGACACACTGTGTTCCCAAGAATGTTAAATATTTTACCACAATATCAAGTATACTCTTAGAACTCACTCTACCTTTCTTCCAAGGTAGTGATAGTTTTCCACTGAAACTAGACAACATCTGTTCCATACGTCTTCCCATATGCTTTTGTTCCACAAACAGTGTACTCTTCATAATCTATATGTTTATGTCACATTTGATCACCGCACATCTCTGAATCCACTGACAACCATGCAAAGGATACAATGCTGGTCAGTAGTACAACCAAGGAAAGGAAAATGGGACCCAAGAGAGAAATGGGTTTACCTTAAAGTGGCAGTGCAGTTTCCTAAGTTTGGGTTTAGCTTTCTGGTTTGCTCCCCAGTATTAAATGTTTTTTTAGATATAACTGGGAAAAGAATATAAAACTATGTTGGTATCATATCCTAATTTGATTTCTAAAGCTAAGATTGACATTAGGTACTCATTTTCCATTACCCTTTTTTGTATTGAAAAAGTGTTCTGAGATCCCTGAAATGAGAGGGATATCGAATGCTTTTGAATTCAATGTCTACTCCCATTACATGTTACTATTCCTTTTCTACAGGGGGGGGGGGGGCAAAAAACAGACATCGGGGAAGGACAGCTTCATTCACAGTGAGAGTGAGACGGTAGAACCGTCACAGTATCTGGAATGGAATGGAGCAAGGCCCCACACATTGGGAATGGCAGATCATTAATGCAATATGGTGTGATGCACCATATTGGTGTGATATTTCCAGTGCACCCTGATGTTTCTATCAGTGAAAAGAAGATTTGGATTGAAAGATAATGTGGATTGCTGCTGGTACTGTAGCTAGTGTTCAGTAAATTTAGGTTTCGGCAGTGTTTAGGATCAAGACAGTACCATTTGGTGGTAATGTGAGGCTAGGGGTAGCCAAATGCAGCAAAGAAGTCTGTTGCTGTCAGAAAATAGATGCCCTTAAAAGCCGATGAACATGTGACTGGGGTCAGACTGTGTATGGAGAGGAGAGAGAAGGGGGCTCATGGTGAACTGTTTGGAATTATGATGAGAAAGGGGGCAGAATGAACTAGGGCAATGCTCGAAACAGCAGGGTTAATTTACTTGTTAGTGCAGTGGTTCCCAAACTGTGTGCCGTGGCTCCCTGGGGAGCCGCCAAACCTAGCCAGGGGAGCCCTGCACCATGCACTTTAATGCATTTGATGTTGAAGGGTCTGTTGGCTTTAGTAAAACTAATTAGACTTAAACGCATGATGTCGATGATTTGTAAGTGACATGCCTAAAGCTGTAAACGTAGTGCTTAGTTAGTGCAATGATGACTCACTCTTTTTTTTTACCTCTCCTGATCATTCCCTTTGTCTCCCTCACACTCACTGGCTGACAGAACCATGTTTTCAGTGGAAATATCACTGCAGGGTTTTTATGTCATGTTATGTTATGTAATGTTACACTTTCACCTTAAGAGGTCACCTGATGCTAAGTGTAGCACTTAATGGATTATAATCAGACATTAGGTTACTGAAAACAATCATATTCTTGTTGGAAAAAGTACGTTTTTGGCTTGTTTATTAAATGATTTACAAGGCTAGAGGAAGAATATTCCATAGTTTGGGTCCTAAGTAAGTGTCTAAAAGGCAAGAATTACTGCATGCAATGTTATGTTGAAGTGCCTTCTAGCCACTGAAGTCAATGCAAATTTTAGCAAGATAGCATTACTGAAAATGTGCCATAAAAAAATTGCATTGCATGGACGCAGCTACATTTTGAAGACTGTGACCTGAGGGTTAAGCAAGAGAGTATGCTGTTCCTATGGGGGAAGGGGGAAGGAATGTGACAGGCCAAGAAAGATATGTCAGTTACAAAGAGGTGCTAGATAAGACAAAGACAGTGCATGTTTTTACAGGGATAGCTCCAATAAGGAGCAAGGGCCCTCACACACCCCCAAGGGTGTCATGCTTCATCATAGGGCAGCTCCTGGTTGGGCCAGCGCTGCCCAACGGGCCCCACAGGGGGGCTCTTTGCCAGAGGTCTAATCAGTTTGTCTTCATGAAGCTAAAATATGTTATAGAGGGAGCCTATGTGTAGGGAGTAGGAATGGGACAGTGTGTGTGTGGTTAAAAATGGCTACTGGTTTCTCCAAAGATAATTTATTTGCATTGTTACTGGGCCATGAGTAAAACACCGACTAAGGAGTCGTAGACTGAGGAGGGAAAATTATACCCGCTTCAGTTTATTGAATGAGTGAGTTGTGCAGATTCAGTCCGTTTGGATCTAGGCATTTCTTCAGGACCTATATATCCTCATCTACTCAAAGGGGGCGGCGTGTAACGAGTCCAAAAAATAGGGGAGTCGCGTTCCCCTCAAGTCGGGATTCAACAGTTGTCCTAATGGTTTGTGAAAACAAGAGGTATATTATACCTTCTGGAAAATGGTGCACCTAAATGGGGGAAGTGATTCTACCCCAACAGGGAACAGGCCGGGCTGCTCACTGGCGTTGCGAGAGAGACCAACTAGTGAGGGACCTACCCATAGCACACTGTCCCGAGGTCCTTAGGGTCAAATAATTGCAAACTTGTAAAGCATGCTACTTGCTACTTAAATAAAAGCAAGAAATTACAATAGCTAGGATTGTTGAAACGTGTTGTGGGTTGGATAGAAGTGTTGCGTGTCCACACTTACCTGCAGGACCATGATATTGAATCCAGTTCTGCTTCTGGGGTCCTGGCAGGAGTGGCTTCAAACAGTTCGGTGCCTGCTCAATCTTTGAGTTCAGCTTCTCTGAGAGTAGGAGAGGGGAAGAGCCATTGATCACTAGCAATTACATGTCCTTCCTGGGCAAGCAGGGCTTTCACTTGTTTGAAGACCTCTAGAAGGCTTTTAAAGACTTACATTTGGTCCAGGTTTTTATGTTCTGCACTGTAATTCCAAGATGAAGGAAACGTGTAATTTTCTCTCTCTGTTGGTACTCTATTTAAGGACGGCCTTCTCTTTGTTGCACTGTGTCACAACGTAGCTGCAGTATTTTCAGGAGCGTTCTAGCCCCATCAGTCTTGTAGCTTTGTCCCAGATTTTTTTCCTTGGAGAACTGGATCAGTCTTCATTCTGATTGCATTTGCAGCTTCCCTCTTCTCTTACTGTGAGGAAGGGACTAGTTTATTGATAGATTATGAATTGTTAGTAAAAATAAAGTAAATTCCACGCTGTAAGAATCGCCGTCAGCAATAGCATTTGTACATTAAAAGAAGAGGGAGCAGTGTCACCTCCCTCCACTCCACAAGTAGAGAGACTTCAGTTTGTAGCCACCTGTGACCTCTTGGTAGTAAAAGAGAAAATGAGTAATAATGCAGTTTTATTCATGAAGACTTCCATGTAAAATTGTGTGCCTGACAGTATCGATTGAAAGTGATAATGTGAGCAGAATTAGGCCTCCTACACTACCATCATCTGTCAATAAGATGAAAAAGCCCATAATGCCTGTTGCCTCTGTTGTTATACTGTGATAGAAAACCCGCTTGATAATGATCCAGTACTTTATTGTCTTATTTTCCAGAATACGAAAAAAGATATTCATGAGACAGGTTCAAAGAAACCATTGACTAGTTATTTCTCGATTCTTGTTCTTCTCTTTGACTTTGCTTAGGGCCCTATAATACAGTTAAACTGGAAATCTTATGATTAGCTAGCACATAGGCAAAACAGTAAATGTAAACAAATGTGTCTCTTGTTTAGGAGCACATACATTTCTGTTCTGATGTGAAACATATGGCTACTGGTCCCAAAATGCCTGCAGATTTGGGGTCACAAATATGAAGAGCATGGTGCTCCTAGTAAGATATGCGGGGAGGATGATGGGGTGAGAGTGCCATCTCCGTCTCAATTTAGTATGGCAGACAAAATGTTGTGTTCTGCCAGGAAAAGTCTTACAGTTTTCCAAGACCAACCACTATCAAAGCACTTGGTTAGAGATCACATACTTACCAGCTTAGAACCTCTCTTTAGAATTGTTTAGATGCTTTGAGATGCCTGTGTCAGGCCAACAACATGACAGTGATGATGGCGTTGAAAATGAGTCAGAAACTCATTCTAGCCTCACGAATCTGATCAGGGAATTTATCGGCATCTCCAGAATTGCGGTGTATTGGATACTTTTCTAGATGATGACATTTCATATCCTTCTGGCCCTTCTACTGAAGAATGAAGTTCTTTCACAATTGTCTTCAGAAAGACTCGTGAGGTTTTAGAACTTCCATTTGCATAGATTAAAGCCAACGTGATGGAAATATTTCAGCCATCTGCTACAGAGGCGGATCTTCTGTTCTAATCGAATGAAGCACTGTTGGATCCTACCTTGCCTGCATGGAGGAAGTTGTGTTTGACTAAGACAGTGAATAGATAGGTTGTCAGCGAGTATCAATTGTTTCCTTGGATTCTAACTTCCTTTCAGTTCATTTGTCTCCTGAATGCCTACCAATCCATTCTTCTTAGGCTAAACTCAATGCAAATTATTTTCCTACTGTGTCTCCAAATAGCGAATCAAAGCATCTAGATGCAATGGAGTACAGGTTTTTTTTCAGCAGGAAGTCTGACCATTCGTACATCCAATGCCCCATGCATGCTTGCACACTATACTCGTGTTTTTATGAAAAAAGGCTGAGTTGGAAACTATCAGCCTTTCAGATTATTTTAAAGATCAGTTCACACTGTTAATGAAAGATGGGCAAAAAAGGCTAAAGAAATAATGAAAATGGAACGGGATAAAGAAGAAACAGTTGCTGCATCATGAAAAGTGGTACTCCTTGATAGATGCATTCAACAAGATTTTAGGGAATTGATAGGCGTACCTTATTGACATGCCACTCGAGGGTGAAAGATTTACTTAATTAAAAAGCACATTTCTCTCCGGATCAATTTAAACAGAGCATAGGAGCTTCAAGGGTTTGGGGTTTGGCATCCCCAGTGGATTACTTCTACCAGCAATGTGAGAAATATCTCCGGGTAATCCGGAGGTTAGTACTCCAGGCAAAGGCAAACTTCAAAGCCTTTCCTTACACATCAACAGTTTTATCCCCATTTTCTTCCCTAGCTGAGCACATCAACAACACCACTCTTAAGAAGTTTTCCAAAATTCCCAACCTTCTGCAGACTGGATGGATGGAAGTGTTTCTGCATAAATTGCAGTGCATAATCTCATACCAATTGCTCTTGCGTTTATGGGAAAACCACCACCAGTTGCACAGTCAGAGACCTTGCTCCTTGCTTCTTTCCTCACAGAGCAACATATTGATAACAGGGATTCAGTTTCTACTATACAAAGGTGTCAGAGAGGGTGTTCCTCTTGTGAAAAGAGTTAAGGGGTGTTACTTCTGTTACATTCTTGTACTAAAAAAGATGGGGGCTTGAGCTTAGCCACTGGTGTTCGTTTTTGTGTCTTACTCGCTAGCCCTCACTTTTCAAATCACCCCTGATGATCCAAAAGGTTTACATTGTAAAGCCCCTCCTACTCCCTTTTAATGCCTCAATTAGACCGTAATTTGGTTCTTAACTTTTTGATAGCTTGGCCTTTGGAGCCTTTTCACAGTTGTACTGTAAGACTGTTAACACTGAAGATGTTTTTCCTGATTCTATTGTGTCAACTTGTAATTTTGCAGATTTGGAGAGGAATAACTTGGTCCTCTCTGTGCACTTTCACAACCATTATTGTTTTGTTTTGCAATTTAGAGAAAGAGTAATTTAGTTAGAGCAGGATTTTTTTTCTAAGTGTTTTAGCTCCACCATACCCACCTCCTTTAAACAAAATATTTGTATGGAAATCATTTTTGGATGAGGCATCTATGAAAAGAAGCATCCATCAGAAGAACTGATTACATACTGTCAATAATGCTACTTTTGTTTGATACCCTGTCTTCTTGCAGATTGCACATCATCTGGCCATCTAGTTGTTCTGAGGGAAGAAAAGATCATGAAGGTTCATGCTAATATGTGCTAAAGATCTGTTATTGTTTTTGTGTTTAAGCTCTCTGCTATTCTTTCCTTCTTGCCCCTGTAGAGCTCGAAAAAAGGGATGTTAACTGACATCCATGTGTGGCGTGGTGCATTTTGTGGATCCCTGTCATCCTGTCTGGAGGTTGTGCAGATCCATGTCTAGGGTCCCTGTGGTGAATCCTAGTGCCTTCAGGGAGCTTTTCTAAATCCAGTCTGGCACCTGGAAATGGAGGCAGTGTGCCGCCTGAAGGGCTGAGACGGCTCTAATAGCACGGTGGTGTGCTGCGGAACGACTCGAGCCACCTGCTGAGCTCCGGAGCTGTGAGTGTGGGCTGCAGGGGCACTAATATTCTGGCTAAGCGCAAGATGGCAGCCGCCAGGGGACGAGTCCTGTGACGGCTCCATGAGGTGCGTTAGAGGCTGCTGGGAGCCATTACCGTCTGACGGTTCCTGTCTCCTATGTCCGAGCGGCGCCCTGGGGGACCAACTGATCCTACTGGACTGAGACTCGGGACGCACGCCGTGACGGGAGTTGCCCAGCGGGACGGGCGGTCACGAGGCGGACCTGAGCAGGGAGGAGCACTGAGACGACCCAAGCTGCATGGTGCAGACTAAGCAGTGGTGCAGCTATAATATTGGGGGCGCCAGCAGATAATACACGGGCGGAGGTGCTCTAACAGAGACCGCCTGACAAATAGCTGGGTACAATAATGGGTGGAGGGACTTGTTCCTTGGCAAGCATTGTCTGATGAACTGGAGGTATTCGAGTTGCTGGTGCAGCAGTTGGCCCGAACGACTGCTGTGAGTAAATACCAGGTAAATAGGGGTCACATTCACAAAAGATACTGCGCTGGCTTTGGCAGTCCGAAAACGACAACTGGAGGCCTGTGGCGACGGGAAGCAGTAGGTGGCCATAGCCAATCAGCAGAACGCCTGCGAGTGGAGAATGCTGGTGGCAGTGACGGTGCTACTGAATCAGGCTTGCTGGAAACTGTGCCGGAGGTTGCTGTGACCTCAAGGGGACATAGACCGGCAAGCAACACCGTTAAGGATTAGAGGTTGGCTGCTGCATTGAGTGCGTTTTTTTAGATCCAAGATGTGGAATACGGATAAACAACAGTTGCGCCTAACCTTCGAATCTAAGAAGCCGTCCAAGTCTCACCAGCAGGCTGCGTTGGATTCAGAGCAGGAACTCTCAGATAAAACTCCTACGGCTCTGGAGGCGACATTAATGGCAATGCAAACCAGCTTTCAATCAATAGATGGCAAAATCAATGCCCTAAACATGCACATGGAGCAGTTTGCCACTAGGCTGGATATGCAGGGGGCACGAATAGGTGAGGCGGAACAGCAGATATCCACAGCAGAAGACACTCTGAAGTCTGTTGCCTCAAAAAGCCTGGACATGGAGAAAGTTCTTGCAGTGATTCAGGCAAAGAATGAAGATCTTGAAGTGATATCTAGTCGTAATAATCTCTGCATTATTGGGCTGCCCAAATCTACCAACATGGCCAAAATGGAGGTCTATATCGAAAAAATGATCTCGGAGATATTCGGTCCAGAGAACCTCTCTAAGGTAATGCTGGTGGAGCGCGCGCACAGATTGCTGGTGGCACGCCCCGTCCCTGGGGCCCCACCATGGCCTGTGATTGCCCGTCTTCTTAACAATCGAGATAGGGACACGATACTCTGCATGGAAAGAGAGAAAACAAAAATTACATATGAAGGAAATGCGATCGAGTTTTACCCTGACTTCACGGCTACAGTCCAATCGGCAAGGCGGGAATTCATCCCTGTAAAGAAGAAACTGCAAGCCGAGAAGATTCCCTACGCAGTGTTATCTCTGGCCTGTCTACAAGTGGAGTTGAATGGCAAGCAGAATCTTCTCATGAACCCGAAGAGTGCTATGGATTTTGTAAAAACGTGGCAGCAGAAACGGAAATCTTTAGAAGCACCAATGTTGGATGTTGAGTTATTTATTGTGTACGCAGGGGTGGGTAAGAAAGGAGGTGAGATGTTGGCATTACTGGAAACATTGACTGGAATATATCTTGTTGTTGTTAAGCCAGGCCTATTTGTAATTTCACTTAGCAAAACGCATTACGGGTACCTTTGTGAGGCAAAAGCAGAGTCCAATGGCTGACTGGCGACCTGCTCAGGTGTGAGTCTAAACTGATTTGTCATTAAATTATCCTCAATGCTGGCGAGGTCTGTTGGAAATCTCGCATATGTGGGTGCAGGTTGTGGTGTTATGTGCATGCTCGGCCACCTCCCTTTATCACCGGGAGGAAGTGTCTGGAGCCTGAGACCCCCCCCAATCGGGTGCACCCCAATGTATATTTGGGTTTGTTGTGTAGGGTATGGCTTTGGCCAGTTGGGAAGGCTAAAGTGGGTTGGGGTGGAGTGGGGCGGTTTGTTTGTGTTGAAACCACAGTACATGTTATTTCTAAGTCTGAATGCTGGTCTGTTTGGCTGGGAGAAGCAGATAAGCTGTCGAGGTATACAGGACAAAGCTATGAATGACATCGAAGGGCGGTGTACTTAAGATGATAACATGGAACGTAAGGGGCCTCAACAATTCAAGGAAGATAAGACAGGTCTTTGTATATCTAGATAGACATGCTATAAACGTAGCTTTGTTGCAGGAGACACATTTGACCAAACACACCAAATCTTCACATTGAGAGTGATGAGCAAAGCAGGCTTGTCATGGTGCAGGGCTCTCTGGGAGGGTCATTAATTGCTTTGGTTAACAGTTACGGGCCAAATGTGGATGATCCGGCTTATTATAGTGATGTGTGTAGACATTTGCATGCATTGGGTCCATTGCAAATCATTTGGAGAGGGGATTTGAATATCTATCTGGACCCAGGGATAGACAGATCGGCGGCTACTGACTGGCATGGCAAGCTCGCCGCGAGCACTGTAAAAGAGATCATGAGACTGATTGACGCTGGAGGGTGAGGAATCCAGGGATAAAAGAGGGTACTTTCATATCTGCTGTTCACAACTCCTGGTCCAGACTGGACTATTGGTTGATATCTGGCACGGTTGGTTCCTTGTTATAGAATGTGGCGCATATAAAGAAAACGTTGTCTGCTCATGCGCCGGTGACGTTGGCTTTCGCTGTACCGACATATTTTTTAGGCCTCCTTTCCAATGGCGCTTGCAACCTGAGGCCCTGACTGACCAGGTTTTCCGCACCACCATTGGTGCTGCCATTATAATTTTTTTAAAGAGATTGCAGGGATGGTTCAGAACTCGGGGACTCTATGGGAGGCTTTTAAAGAACCAATCATATGCAAATCAGCCTTCGTGCTTCTCCGACAAGTACAGTCCAGCCCAAACGTCCGGGCCAGTTCTCATCCCAGTGGGAACACAACCAACCCATTTCATAGCCAGTGGCCACAGAGACTTCTGTTGTTCAGTGCTTAATTTGTGAGAGTAAGTGCTGGGGCCCCAAAGATTTGGTGCTACCGAGTTTTGGGGTACCAGACACCAAGAGTCCAAAGTCTTGATTCCACTTTATGCCTCTTTCATCCAACATCATACAATCTATGCCCCTTTACTTCAATTTCTTTCAAACCCTCAATCAAACAGCATTTTCACCTCTAGGGGTATCTGGGCGCAGTGTCTCCATCAAAGAACCAGTTCTTGAGTGTCTTTCTGAAGTCTGCCAGTGAGGGGGCTGTGGAGAGCTGGAGAGAGATGTCGTTCCAGGTCTTGACAGCGATATAGGAGAAGGAGCGCCCACTGCACCGCACAGTTTCTCAGTTTTTCTCTTACTTCTTCATTCCCCATTTTCCTTTTTCTTGCTCTGGGCAAAGTCTGGTGAGGAAAATAATTGCCAGTCCCCAAAAATGAGTGCAGATGGGCCCCATCTGCAACAATCAGCTCAATTTAAGCACTGCTGCCATGTATCCTTTTCTCAATGTGAGCTGTGTTTTGGAACTTCAGAGGTAAAATAACCAGCAGTCATCTGTGAAAGGTTGTGCAGTGAGGTAAGATCCTCTTTGGGAGAGTTAATCTAAGTTTGGCAGGCCTATGACCCATTTTTATTCTAAGCTCCACTGTTTTGACAGAGACTATCTTGCAGATGAAGGGCCCGTAGGCTGGAACTCCCTGTCAGATCTAATCCTTAACGATTCCAGCTCGCCCTCCACCTGCTGTTGGTCTGCAAAGTCTTGGCGCCTTTCTTTGTGCAGTTGGCTCAGTTTTTGGAGCGTTCTTCCCTTGTTCTTGGATCCTTCCTCCCTGTCTGTTCTTTCTCTCATTTCAGCAGTGTGGTTGAAAGTCTGATGTAGATTATTCCATGGCTGAATGTCAAGCATCTCCACGTGTTGAATCAGACACCATCCCGCACGCACTCTATTTGTTTCTGTTGTATATGGCGGTATTCTGAACTTCTATGATCCAGGCCAATGCTTCATCTTGGCCAGCATTCTTCTTATTTTTGGAAGTCGAACACAGACTACAAGTCTAAAGTGGCCAAGTAGGCTGTCTGGTTTGGCCACTTCCTTCCAGAATGAGCTGCAGTGTGAGCTTCCCTGTGTTCCTGTAATGCGTGGTTCCAAGCTACAGTTACTTTAACTGTTTGGCTAAATACAAATTTTCAATAGGTTTAAGAGAGGACTAGGGAAAGGAAATGGAAGAGACTGGGTTGTTTGGATGAAATAATAGAAATGCATGGCATGTGTAGTTTGTGCATATGGTTTTGCATTTGACATGGGGGGGGTTAGAGAGGGTAAGCCTTCATTAAAGCGCTGCCACCCAAAGCTTAGATTCACTATAACAGTGGTTCCCAAACTTTTGACTCCTGAGGACCCCCATTGAGTCACCACTGGAAGCCGGGGACCCCCAAGCAATTTGTAGGATTTAAATTTCAAACATTAAAACAGTAATAAAAAAAATAAACACACGTGTGCACCAAAAACAAATACTCAAATTACTAAGGATTTTAGGGGCATATTTACAAGTCCCTATCGCCATGGGAACGTCACTTTTTGCGATGTTCCTGTGGCAGTAGGGGCTTCGCCTTATTTACAAGGCAGCGTTAAGCCACTTATTGTGGCTTAACGCTGCCTTATATATAAGGCCCCCTTTCACGCAATGCTTAGCATGAAAATGGTGGGCAGTGGGAGTTGCAGTGGGCGTTTCACTCAAACACCTATTGATTTTGACGCTGCCCTCTATTTACAAGGTCAGCTAAAATAGAAGACCGCACCAAAATTAAGACAATGAAAAACCTGGTCTTTACTTGGAGAAATGCGGAGGAATGCCTTATTTCTCCTCGTTTTTGCTTTGATTGTTTATGTTCAGGAAGGTGACCCTTTCTGCACATAAACAATCTTTAATAAAAAATGACGTTTTGTAACTTCCATGTGTGCTGCATTAGGCAGCATACAGAGAAGTAACAAAACAGCATTACAAAATTGTTCATGTGCAGGAAGTGGGAACATAGCAGCATCAGGATAATGATAGACTGGGAATAAACATATGTTGCTAACTTTTACCATGCAGTTTGCAAGCAGCTCTTTGATGACAGTTTTTTGGACACTGCTAGATTACGATTGTCCCTTATGAATTGCACAGTGACAAAAGAATCTCTGTGACAAAATCAGTAACCCACTGACCTATGCACATAAAATACTGTTTTTAAAAGTGCATTGTACACGTTCTTTGCAGTAGGCATATTAACATGTGTCACATTAGATAAGTCAAAGCTGCCACTGGACAAAACTCTCATCTCTCTCCAGCAGGTACATTAATCACTCGCCTTTTCTTGACACTTTTATAGTTGCTTGAAAACTGCTAATTTCACATGGAACTTTGCAGTGCTTTTAAAACTGCTGCCTGCGGACCCCCTGGGAATGTGCCACGGACCCCTGGGGGTCCTCGGACCCCAGTTTGGGAAACACTGCACTATAATATGTGTTCATATATGCATGTATGTCTTTGAATCTATAAAGCTCAAATCTAGCTACTGATCTGTGTGTGGGATATTTGACGACGATTCACAATCATGAGCAAGAGGAGACAGAAGGAGCAAGTTCTTCTCTCCATTCATCGGCCAAGATTTGCTTGGATTTCTTACCAGTGGTAGATGAGTTGCTTCTTTCAGATGTCAGTTTGCAGCTTCTTTCTGAAGTGTTAAACTGAAAGAGCGAGTTTCATCATGGTTGGGATATTGTTCCACAGCTTGGGTGGTTAACTTCAGAAAGCAAGTTTCCAGATTTTTTCTTTTTGGCACTTCTTGATTTCCATTCTGGTGATGTTGAGGCTTTATGTGTTGCTTTGGATCCTGAGATGGAAACTTCCACTCACAAGTAATTGGATTGTTAGTTGTAACTACAAGGGCCAGCCTTTCCTCAGACAGTGCCCAGGACAAAACTAAATTTGGCACCCCTCCCGATCCTCCTTCCCTTTCCCATCTGCCCCCTCCCATTGGTGATCATAGTGGGGGCCATTTTGTACTCACAAGTTATGTACTGACTGAATACCTCATAGCAGTGACCAGCCTGTTAACACACACATTTCCCCTTATCCCCTCTCCTTAATCACCTATTCAGTAACTAAATTGGAGGTGACAGTCCATGGAAGGAGGTGAGGGAGAAGGAAGGGGGAGTGGGAGAAAGATAATTACAGGGAGACCAACAAAAGTAAAGAACACAAGATTTTAGAGGCAGCCTGAAGGTAACATACTGAAAGGCGGCCTGGAATAAAAGCATTTTTCAAGGCAGCTCGGATGTTAAGCTACATATGTGCCCTGCTAACTTGAGGGCCTAGACGCAACTCTCCCTTGCCAAAAGCTGGCCCTGGTACCTACCTATTCTGATGGGTACTTCTAAGTGTAGATTCCTTACCTTGTGAATGCCTCCAGGCACCACATTGGTTCCAGCAAATGTTCTCAATAATTTGCTCGTATGTCAGTATGTGGTGTCGTGTGGCTCTGCGTTGGATCTGTCCTGCCCCAGATGTGACGTTGGGGCCCCCACATAGGTGGAGCACAGGTGTTTAGAGGGTTGGTGGAAAATCAGGCAGTGGTTGATGTAGGCTGGTCCTTGATTGTTTAGTGCGTTGTAGGCATGGGTCAAAATCTTAAATTGCTGGCTTTTGTGGACTGGGAGCAAGTGGAGTTTCTTTAGGTGTGGGGTGATGTGGGTCTGTTTGCGGAGGTCGAGGACGAGTCTGGCCGCTGAGTTCTGTATGGTCTGCAGTCTCTTCAGGAGGTGTGTGGTAATTTCGGCATAGAGTGTGTTGCTGTAGTCCAGGCGGCTAGTGAAGGGGTCTTGAGTGACCGTGCGTCTGGTGGTGACTGGGAGCCATTTGAAGATCTTTTGGAGAATGCAAACAGTGAGGAAGTAGGCAGAGGAGACAACATTGATCTGATTTTTCATTGTGAGTTTGCTGTCCAGGATCATGCTGAGGTTCTAGGCATGGTCTGCCAGAGTGGGTGAGGGTCCAAGTTCAGCATGCCAACAGGAGTTGTTCCACGGAGATGTGATGTTCCTGAAGATCAGTACTTCTGTTCTATCCATGTTGAGTTTAAGGCAGTTGTTTTGCATCCAGTCAACGAAGCTGGTCATGCGCAGGCGGAAGTTGGCCCTTGTGGTGGATGGGATTTCAAATAAAGAGAGGATGAGCTGAGCTGGGTGTTGTCTGTGTAAGAGATGAAGTTCAGTCCATGGATTCTGACGATGTTTGCCAGGAGGACAATGTTGGTTATACCTGTTCACCTCTGCCAAGAATGCACAATGTCAGCAGTTGTGCACGCTGGAGTTTCCAAGGCAGCTTGGAGATGCTTTCGTCTTGAGTGGAGCTCCGGCCTCCTGTACGCCTTTCCTCAGTACCACTCCTGCCCAGAGGTCTCAAGAAGAACAAGAACAGCCAGGGCCAAGTCATTCTTGTGGCTCTGAATTGGACCCGGAGAGTCTGCTATCCCGAGCATGAGCATTGGTACTCGTATCAGGCTGCTTCTTTGGAAGAATCATCCTCTATCACAGTAGCAGCAGGGCAGGGCTTTGCACCTGAACCTGAAAATTCTTCACCTTCAAACGTAGCGTTTGAGCAGTGACAGTTGGCAGCTTTCGACTTTCAGCCTGAAGTCTGCATTATTATCTTTGCAGCCAGGAGTCCCTCCACCAAGATGGTGTACGCCTGATGTGGAGCAAGTTCGTGGCATGGTGTGCAGATAAACATGTTGACCCTCTATCCGCACCCGTCCCAGTTTCTCTTGTTTATTTTGACCTTAGCCCAGCAGTGCTCGACTTTGGACACATTGAATGGTTATCATTCTGCCATTTCGGCATTTGTGTGATAGCCAGATCAGTCATCCATTTTCAGATACCCTATTGTACATAGGTTCCTGAAAGGTCTCCAGCATGGGTTCCCACCAGCGCCTTTTATTCTGCCCCAGTGGGATCTCAACCTGGTTCCTACTTTCCTGATGTATGCTCCCTTTGAGCCACTCCACAACTATCCACTCAGGCTTCTAACCTATAGCTAGCACTTGTGAGTTCCGGTTGGACGATCAATTCCTTGTGGGGTATCCGTAGTCAAGAAAGAGACGTCGGTGCAGAAGCAGACCATCTGCAATGGATATTTCTCAGCATCAAATCTGCTACACATTGACCAAAAAGCATCCGTGACTGTTTGCACACTCACTTTACCAGTGTCAAAGCTGTCACCACTTTGTTGGATTGCAGAGTTTCTGTCCTGGATATTTGTCAGGCAGCAATATGGGCTTCTGTACACATGTTTACAAAGCACTACTGCCTAGACAGTCAGGTCCGGCGTGACGGTCACTTTGCCCGTTTGGTGCTACAAAAATTTCTAGTTTAATCCGTATTGCAGCCCCACTTCCGGGGAGGTATTGCTTGGGGATGTATTCTAAGGTAAGGAATCTGCAGCTAGAAGTCTTTATCAGATGAACAAGTTACTTACCTTCAGTAACACCTTATTTGACTCTTTCTAGCCATAAATTCCTTACTGACCCACCCATCTTCCCCGCTGTGCAAACAGATTATGAATGAAAGGCTATTCCCCTTTAAAGGCCTCTAGTTTGACGTACCAGTAGTCGGTGTTCTTCATGGTTCTGTGCTTCTGGTGTGGAAAGTCATGAAAAGAAACTGACGTCAGCGCGCTGGGGTGGCTCCTATATAGGCACCACACACGTCACTTCTGGTGTGTATGGCATCGGCGACATCAAGTGGTGCCAAGCAACACCACCTACTGGCATGCAGGGGTACTGCTCACGACAAAGATTTGGATCCAGTCTGACACTTGGGGATTATTCTAAGGTAAGGAATGGGGAATGGGGAGAGGAGTTGGCCTTACGGCTAGGGTGGTCGACCTTGAATCTGGGGAACTGGCTTCAAGTCTCAGCAATGACGCTGAACATCCTGTGATTCTGGGCAAATCACTTAATCTCCCTGTGCCTAACAAAAAATGAATGTGTCCTCATGTAATGCAACTGGTGCTATCTACAGCGCTCTGATACCCGATTCGGGCAAAGTTTGTGCTATATAAAACTCTGTAAAATAAATTTAATAAAAAAAGGAATCTGCAGCTAGATAGAGTCTCTACCAGATAAGGTCTTACCAAAGGTAAGTAACTTGTTCATCTGGGATCTGGTCTGTTTGCTAATAGACAAGCAGCTTTGGAAAGAAATCTGTTCATACACACATCAGTAGCTATAGGCGCTAGGCAAGTCCATCTGAATTAAATGCAGTCAAATTATTTGTTCCATGTTGTACTATGTCAATCAGATCAGCATCAGTAATGTTTTCCCTCTATTGCCAATCTGATAATTGTGTTACATTCATTTTGGCAATTAATGTTGTCTGTAGGTCTATAGTGAATGTAAATGTCATGCATGTGGTATGCTGGGGATTGTTTCGTTCAAAAACATAATTTCTATAGGAATCATGCATGCTCTGAAGAGAGATTCTATATCTTTTGTCAATGCTTACTTTGTAAAACAATGTGTGCAGGGGCACAAAGTTCTGCACAGAAGCTCATGGTCTGCACCACAGAATGTCGGCCAAGGCTCCATAGTTGTTATTCTACCTCATCATTCCTCTTTAATCCACCACCAGACACACCCCCTGCCGCTTAATTTCACTTGTGCAGACTCCTGTTCTATCCATTTATTACAGTTGTTTTCAGTCTTTGTGCTCCTCTTTCTTTTCCGCTTGTGTGTTTTTCATGTCATGGCTCTGGGTCAAAGTCTGATTAATAAGTGCCAGTGGGTCCCACCTGCAACTACCCGCTCAGATTAGGCACAGCCTTTAATTTGTCAAAATGTCTGACCCCAAATACTTTTCTCATTTATATTTTCTTTCCAATATGCCTAACATTGGATTGCAAGTGAATCAATCAACTGTGCAGAATAAATGAACCTATGATTGGTGACCAGGATCATCTTAAGCTTTTCTGGTTCTTGGGTTTAATAAAAACAGATTGGGAAAGCTTAGTATTACTATTAAAATCAGATAACCTTTTTCTGAAAACTTCTGGGACTAGTTATGGGAGAGGTCCTACTATGCTCCCACTGTGTATAATTATATATTTCTTGGGGTCTATTTGTAATGATGACCATGATGATGAAAACAAAGCAGTTCTTGGGTATTTTCTACATTTTAATACAGATCTTTGTGATCTAATGAGGCATTAGAGCTCATCTCTGACATCGGTGGTTTAACAGGATTTATCTCCCATGAATTTGCAAAGTTATAGGAATTATATTGTAAATCTGGGGATATTTTCAACATATTGGGGATTGAATAATTTCTTCTTAAGCCACATTTTGATAAGAAACCTTTTCCCAAACAACACCATCCTGCACAGGAGTCTCAATCTTCTCTAACCTTGACAACTGGCTGTTGAAGGCGGGTTCATCCCAAACAGTCGTCATCCACCTCCAGACCACGGAAAACCTTTTGCATTGCTGGGGTTCAATATCAAAATGCTAAAGTAACACTTAACTCATTTTTCATTTCATAACTTTATTCGATCTAATTTAAAACATAGATCATTAAAGTATATATTATTAAAAAGTAGTAAAAACAGTGCCATTATGCTCAGTACAATACAAAATCAGCCCCCCACAGCAGTAAAAATATAAAAAGGATCTGTGCAAATTCCGCAATTCAATGGCTGTTATTTATACAATAAATATAATAAGAAGACTTTATGCTACACTACACATTCCCAGTTGTCCCATGAGGAAGTAATTAATATAACAGAGCCCGTCATCCTATGTTCACGAGAACAAATACATTTAGGCTAAGCATTAGCATTGATCTCCAATTCTAATAAATGTCTCCTGCGCTTACAAGCCCATAAAAATGAGCCTACGCAGAAACATACAAAGGGATCATGTTGCTTCTTCAGATAGAACATGGCCACGCGGCACTGCTTAAAACCATGGTGTATTAAAAGAGGTTTAACATATCTGGCTCTCTGATCCTTATATAAATGGCAAAAAAAAGAAGAGGTGGAGGTCAGACTGAGGTGATAGGTTGTCGCAAGGGCAGGTTGTAAGATCACTATACGCATATTGTTTATGAGGAAAACCCAGCATCAGTGGGATTAGATTTAAGCTGAACCTTACAAGGATAAATCTATGCTGTGGGTTCCTTCCCGAATTCAAATAGGAGTACACTAAACTCCAATTGGGTGAGTCCAAGATTATGTGTTTCTGCCATAACAATGTTTTTCCACAGGGGCCAACAGTCACTGAATAATTGTCAGCCTCCTCTCTAACAGTGAGGGGCTTACCAGTTCCTTTGTTAGAAAAGGAGAGTCACAGGATAGCTGCCCACTGCCCTTGAGGGACCTTCTGAACTTTACAGGCCCTCTCTAAAGCAGTGTTCCATTTCTGGATGTCATCCCACTCCTTGTAAGGAGGGACTATCCTGCTCAGGTTCCTACTATCAAAAAGGTTTTCCCTGACTCTAGGGACACTAGGACTGCCACCATGGGACTCTAGTCCCAGCTTTATCCTAGCTCTTTGGACTTTCAGGCCCTCCCTGTCAAGGGCCAACTGGTCTTGCCTGAATTGGAAAACAACCTTCTCAAGTTTGATCAGGTGGTATTACCTCTCCAAGTAGTCCTCTCTCCTAGAGATTGAGGTCCCTATGGAACGTCCGGAAGCAATGGACTCAGCAGAGGGAGACCTAAATCGCCTCTGTCTGCTCTGAAGCCTCCCAGATTAAATAAATGGAGACCTACTTCTAGGGACACCCACTGTACTAGTCCCTGGATCAGAGTTCATCAAGGTGGAGTCTTCAGACTCCTCTTGATCATGCTCAGAATTAAGGCAACTGGGGGTTACCCCTCCTGTCCCATCCTCTGGAGTATCCCCACCCACTTTGTCCTGATCTTACCCTGCCAAGTTTCTGGAGATCATCTAGGGTAAGCAGCTCTAAGAGATGCTTAGTGGTTGGATTGCTACCTGTCTTTAAATCCACTGTATCTTGAAGACTGGAGTACACTAGCATCCCACACTAAAGACATGGTTACTAGGTGTGGTGTGGTGTTGCACCTACCTAACCTAGTGTAAACTAAACTCTCTAAGGATGGAGAAAGGGTTGTGCTAGTCCCTTAACTAGCCAACCCCAAATTCAGCAGAACGTACTTATTTTAAACTGCATTATCTGAGCCTAATGTTAGTGATGGTTTTTTAATGAATCCACACCAAGATTAGCTAGTAAAACAATGCAGGCTTGAATCCCAACCACTGTAGACCAATGTAGGAGACTGACTTAGTATATGGTGCTCACTTATTATGTGAGTATTGCACCCTGTGCTAATCCAGACAGCCCTTACAGGGATTTTAGTGGTCTTAGACAACCTTGGAAAGCTCTCTAAGGTAGCTGTGGAGAGTAGCCTTCAGGCTGTCCAGAAGGAGTGTAAAGCAGCTTAATTTTACCAGATCTTAATCTTATTGGTATAGGTTAATGGAAAAAGAACCACACAGTGTATTAATGAAAATAGGTATTCATTATCAGACTCTCACTAACACACATTGATATCTTCTACCAGGAGATCTACCACAATGCACATAATACTATGCAATAAAAACAGGTAAGTAGCACGAATAAACAGTGGTCGCCCAGGGGGAGACCAAACCATATACTAAAATAGAAGGATGCGAATCACGACTCAAGACTGTACCGAGAAGACGTAGAAGTGTTGGGGACCCAAGGAACCACCCTCGGTAAGTACCCAGGAACCCCATGGAGGCTGTGTGCCGTGTGGAAACACGACTGCGTACTCAATTCAAGTCAACGGGTAAGTCGTGGTTGCAACTTTAAAGAAGAAGGACCCTTCCCAGTGGACCCTGAAGAAACCCCATCGAAGACAGAAGGTTGGAGAGCCACCCCTCCCATGCATACCCTGGGAACCAGGATACCTACACTAGGGAAGCCGGATGCATAGGTGTGAAGTAGCGTCGGAAACCGCTGTCAAACTCAATGGAGGACTTCAGTAGAATGTAGCTGTTGAAGAAGGTGAAAGTGTCCGGTGGAACACAAAGGTGTATTTCAGTTGAGAAGTACCTGCAAGCAGAGGGTACAGAGTCTATGCCACTCAGGAGTGACCAGGAGGCACAGGAGATGAATGCCCACAAATTTCAAGTGATGCAGGAGAGTTGACGATAACCTTGGAGCTGCAGCTGTTTGAACCAAGGTGATGCTGTGGAAGACCAGGAGCCGTTCACGAGTTGTCCCATGCTGGATGACGAGAATTGAAGGGTCGGTGTCCGTTGGGAGCCCCAACAAGCCTTGGCAACCGCAAACAACGTGGCAAGCAAAAAAGGTGCAGAGTTAGGACCAGCGAGTTCAAAGTGACTAACCACCAGCAGGAGAGTCAGATAGGCCCAGAGCAATCAGGGGAACCCACTGGAGTCAAAGCAGACCCTCAAGAGGACCCACAGGCACAAGAGTCGCAAGAGGAGCTCTATCAGTTCACCAAAGATGCAGGCCCACGGTGCAAAAGTTGCAGTGAGGACAAAGATCTTGTTTGTAGGAGTTGCTTGAGGCTAGAGCTTTTTGGAGCGGAAGATTTCTGGTGAAGAGAGCCAACAAGCCTTGGCAATGGCAAGTTGACATGGTGCACAGGGGTTTGGTTCCTGCCGTTCCGACAAGGGGTACTGCCCTCAAGCTCGGTGAGAAGACAGTGCAGGCCTCGAGTGAGTTGTCGAACCACCACCTGTGTTGCTTAGCCTTTGGAGTCCGTGGGAGCCCAGGAGCAGCAGACCAGTCAGCTTGGTTGCTGTGCCTGCAGATGCAGGAAAGTGACACCTTCACTTCAAGGGAGATTCTTTCAGGTGTCTTGAATGTCCACAGGCCTTGGAAGAATTCTGTATGGAGCACAGGCACGGACTTTATAGCAGACCAGCAGGACGCCGAGACTAGGAGCAGCAGGAGTCTTCCCAGTTGCAGTCTCGGTGCCCAGAGCAAAGTTCAGCGAAGTCCAGAATGCCCAGACAGTTGAAGATGAAGTGGTGTCTTGATCTGAATCTTATTCCACGACGTATCTATGGACTCACCCACAGGTAAGCCATTAAGGACCCTAAGGAAAGGATTGGGACGATTCAGGGGTCCCACCCAGAGGAGGAGCCAGACAGTGGGGAGGATACTCCCATGTCCTTTGTCCAGTTTCCCAACAGAGCAGGAGGCAGCGGCTCCCTGAACTGGTTTGAACTGGAGTATGCAAAGAGGGCACCAAATGTGCCCTTCCAGCAGTCTCACTGGCGCTGGCAAGTACCCCCACCCTGCCCCAATACACTAAACCCTGTCTGAGAGATGGTCACACCTCCCTATGACAGGATATCTGTTGTTCTGCCTTCCCCTGCTCAAGCTTGGCTCAGCAGCAGGAGGGCAGAAACTTGTGGTCGTCGGCAGCAGCCCTAGCTTGCTGTCCGGTTCTGGAAGACTGTTACCTGGAGCACTGAGGGCCTCCTGGAGGAGTTTTACAGTGCGGGTATGATTCCAACATGTTTGATACCAAACATGACAGGGTTCGTTACAGCCAGTTTAGAGATGGTCATCACATAGTGACGCGTGGCCACTCTATATGTCGTAATGGCTGATGCACTTACAACGCGGGAGAAAGGACTCTGAAGGTTGTAAGGGTGCCCTGCTCGTGCAGGGGCACCCTTGCACTTAGAACAGAGCATGCTGCCATTAGGATGACTTATAGGTTTTAAGTGTAGTGGCCTTAGATATAGGAAAACATATATATGTCGTAAGTGGTGCTAGCAACAGCTTACATAGGCTGCATTGGTAGGCCTGGCGTCACAATTTGAGTTTATTCTCATGGGTATCATAATACATGCTTCAGCCCATGGGAGACTCCTGGTGTTCCTATGCCTTGGGTACCTGGATACCATATACTAGGGACTTAGAAGGGTACACCAGTAGCCAATCTGGAGTGTACCTAAGAACTTACCATGTCCAATTTAGGGGAGAAAGCACAGAGGGCTGGAGGTCCTAGTTAGCAGGATCCCATCCAGACTAGTCAGAAACAGCCTAACACCAGGCAAAAAGTGGGGGTAACCATAAAAGCAGTTCCTACTTTCCTACACAGTATTTCTGCTGTATTTGACACAATAAATCATTTTACGCTAATAATGACCTTTAAGGAATGCATGGGCATAGATGGCACTATTCTCAATTGGTTTGCCTCCCGTCTGTCAAACTGATCTCAGCAGATCAAAATCAACATCTGTCTCTTAAGTCAAGTAGCTTTAACTCAGGGGTTTCGCAAGTCTCTGTTCTGGCCACACACTCTTCAGCCTATACATTGAAACATTGAGACTCATACTGAAGAAATCTGGATCTAAAATCATCATTATGCGATGATATACATGTTTATATCCAGATTTCCTATGCTAATGATGTCTCATATCATGCACGAAATCCAAAGTCTCTGCAAGGCTGGATATCTACCCACCATTTAGTTTCATGCATGTTTTGGCATTTTGTTTAACAGTACATTTTAACTTAAAAGAACCCCCAACCTCCCACCCACCTCGCTAATCACAATGTACAGGTTAATATTTTAACATTCGTGTTAAATCTCTGCAAATTTCTTAGCAAAACTTTATAAATTGCAGATATGGCACAAGTCTGAGCAGTGTGGGTCGTGATCATTTTTCTAATGGGGGTCAGGGTTCTAGAGCTTACTTCCCACCTTCCCGGCTACAGAACCCAATACCTCACCTGTAGATATCGGAATCTTTCATCTTTTGTGATCCAATATTAGTCTTTTAATTGCAGGAAATATTTAATTTGACCTTTATAAAAGAGGTCTCCCTGCTTGTCACACCTACTTTCTCTCCTATGTTTAAGTCTTTATCTTTCATGCCTGGAGTGAAATCTGCATTATGTAGAAGGCGTGCGTGAGATGGCAGATAACCCTTATCCCCAAGGAGTCCCAAACCATTAGTGTGACTCTGATTACAGGTGAGCTATAGAGTTGTAGATCTCTTTGTGCCTTAGTTAGCCAGGCCACTTACCATGACCCACCAGCGTATGTTCAAAGTAGTACTATTCTAACTGGGTTTCCATTCCGAAGCACTCCAGTAGGCCTCTTAAGTGAGCTGCTTGAAAATATTTCAATAGCAGTACTTAGCCCCATTTTTTGGTGGTTGGGTTCCGTCTCTGCAAATCAGTTTCACTCTTTTTACCTTCAAAATGTAGTTCAGGCATAGGTTTAGTAAGATCTGAATGTCACTTCTCAGGTATTAGTGGATTAGATATAGTAATTTTAATAGAACTGACATTTGGTGTGACTGCCAATCAAGGAATTCTGTTCACTATGCAGATGGTCTTTGTCACATTCCTAGCTATTGTTTCAGACAGGGATTTAGCTATGATTTCTCTAGGGTACTCCATATTCTTTAAGCCCACATCAATGGTGTATTGGATTGTATTGGGTGCATCAATGACGTCTGTGTGTTAAGGTTTAGTCCCTCCAACTTCTTCAGATTAAATTGGAATCCCAAGACTGATTGGTAGTATTTAAATTCCTACAGTACTGCTGGGATGGATTTCTCCGTGCTAGCCAAGTCGAACATAATGTCGTCATCAAAGGCGGTGGCTTTGAACAGGTCAACTTTACTCCCATAATATCAGGGTTGTCCCTCCCTCACTCTCTGCAGGAAGGGTTGGCGGACTAAGGCAAACAAGAAAATGGCCAGGGACAACCCTAGCTTGTTCCTCTTCCGATGTGGAATGTTTTCAGTCAGTCTACCTTTCATAACAATTTTGGCACCCAGGTGTTGGTAATGTGATTTTATGCCCTGCATAATGCGAGGCGCAAGAGCTATCCTTTCTAGGATGTCTATCATGAAGGTCAAAAGTGTCAAGAGACAATAAGATCATACCACATCGATGATATGGACAAGTTTCTTTATAGCAGGTTATTATGCAGTAGATGCATCCCATTTGGTTATGGTAGATCAAGTCCAGGAGCAGATGCCAGAATTCCAGCAAAGGACTTGGGATCTAGGTTCACAGTAGGACTGTCATATAATGAGGTATTTGCAGATTAAACTGGTGTGGGTTTCTGTCATAGATTGGATTAAAGAGGGCTGGAGGGGCGTGGCCTGCAGCCGATGGGGATGGACACGAGCTGAAGAGCTCCGACCGCCGCATCCCCGTATTAAATCCTCCTGACCCCCAGACACGACAGGAAAAGCCAAGATCTGCCTCGAGGGGCTCCGGAATGTGCCTGCACTCAGCGGCAGGCACTGAAGCACCGGGGACGGCCCCATTGGGAGAAAGTTGGAGCGTTTCTGTCCGACCGGGCAGACCTGAGCACAAGATGGCGGCCGTGATCTGACTGCCGCGGCTGCGACTGAATTGTAGGACTGATA
This sequence comes from Triturus cristatus, assembly GCF_964204655.1. Lineage (NCBI taxonomy): Eukaryota > Metazoa > Chordata > Amphibia > Caudata > Salamandridae > Triturus > Triturus cristatus. The sequence goes on along the minus strand of NC_140586.1, from coordinate 76,848,111 downwards.
ACAAGGCGAGCCCGGGCTGCGACACCTGCGCTGGTCGGCAGAGCCCTGCGGGGTGCTACGGAGGAGGTGTGAGAGCGGTACGCAACTCGATCTGGAGAGTCCCTGACTGTGGGGGCCTTTTGCTGGCCGGCCGGACGGACCCGCACACAAGATGGCGGCCGAGATATGACTGCCGCGACTGCAGTTGACTTGCAGGTCCGACATTAAGGCAAGTCCAGACTGCGACACCTGCGCTGGTCGGCAGAGCCCTGCGGGGTGATGCGGAGGTGTTGTGGGAGCGGCACGCAACCAGATCTGGAGTGTGCCTGATGGTGGGGGCCTTTTCCTGGCCGGCGGACCCGCGCACAAGATGGCAGCCTCAATATGACTGCCGTAACTGCGGCTGACTTGCAGGACTGACATTAAGGCAAGTCCAGGCTGCGACACCTGCGCTGGTCGGCGGAGCCCTGCGGGGTGCTGCCGAGGTGTTGTGTGAGCTGCACGCAACTAGATCTGGAGTGTGCCTGACTGTGGGGGGCTTTTGGGGAGGTCGCGGCACCAGCGACATAATGGCGCCCATGCTGTGTGAACACTGAGGAGTCCATCGCGGTAGCCAGGATTGCAGAAGGGGCGGACCCCATTCGACCTCCTTGGTGTCCCTGCAGCCCTGTGTGTACTGATGTGGTGCGGAGATATGCTGAGACATCCTATCGGGCACTAATACTGATGAGGCGTGGAGCCGAGTGCAAGATGGTGCCCACCTGGTGAATGGCGCAACAGCTCCTTCGACGCACAGTGGCCTGCAGAGTACTTGGCCGGTGAAGTGGCAAACACTTTTGTGCCTTAACGGAGGAGAGAGCAGCGGGATCAAGCTGCGTCCCACGGATAGGCATTGCTTGCCCGGCCTCCGATGAACTCATATCCTTTTTTTTTTTTTTTTAAACTTTATGTATTGGATTTTGCATCAAAACAATACAATCACACAGTTATCATAATCAAACTTCGGTGATGAACTCATATCCTTCGTGCGCCAGGGCCGTATGAGCCCCCGCAGAGGGTAGTGCCGCAAATACCGGACTGTCTGCGCCTGCCTTACCTACAGTGAGCCTACCGCAGTGAGTACTCTCGCCAACCCCTGGAGTGCGAAACAGCGGCGGGGAGACTGCATGTAGAGTACCTTCGGCTGGAGGGGGTGAGGGCAAATCGGCGCCTGTGCCCTGACTGGCTTAACGGAGAGGGGCAACCCGACGGAGCTCACACGATGAAGTGTCTGCCACCAAAAGGCCTCGACCCTTCAAACACAGGCGTGAAGCGAGGGGTGCCTGAGCACTGACTATGAGACGGATAGCCTGCCCTTTACAGATCCTACCGAGAGGAGGCTGAAGAGAGTGGCTGGGATGAGCTGACGCGGACAAACGCCGGGGAACACTAGCAGGACATGCAGACTGCTGGGCGGTGTTTACTTCAGTGAGACCGCTCGGCTCACAACACTGGCAGTGCAGGAGGTTGCCAGAGGCGAAAACTTCGTTTTGCAGGCGAGCTAGGGGATTGCGACGGGTCGGAGGCCGCCTGGCGGAATTGGTGCCGTTCAGACGCACTGCCCACGGAGGACACCGAGCTCGGTCAAACGCCACACCAGCACGTAATGTCTTGAAGATGGGGAGAACGCAAAAGAAGCGGGGGTTCCCTATCCTTAGTGTGGACGCCCCAGGTCCTCTCTCAGATGAGGAAGACAAATCACCCGAAACAAGTGGAGACCTGACCTCCCGGAAAACTACACTGGTTGACATCATGCAAGCCATAACGGCCTCCAAAGAGGTGCTGGAAGGGAAAATAGATGCTATTGGCACGGAGTTCAGTCTGCTAAAGGACGACCATCGCAAGCTCAAAGACAGAGTGTCCAGCAATGAAAAGAAAATGAGCGGCCTACCGGAATCTGTCCACGAGATGCATCGATCCCTTGCTGTCCTGCAAACTAAGGTGAAAACCCTAGCAATGCGTGCCGAGGACAGCGAAGGGAGATCGCGACGGAACAATATCCGCGTCATCGGGATTCCAGAAAAATCAGAAGGGACAAATATGGTCCGCTACCTGGAGGACTGGCTCTGCTCTGAAGTGGCTCTAACAGGTCTGTCCCCCTTTTACGCCCTGGAGCGGGTTCACAGAGTTCCAGCTAAGCCACCAAAACCAGGGGCCACTCCCCGACGTATTGTGGCTAGACTTTTGCATTTTCAGGACAGAGACCACATTTTGCAGTGTGCCCACCAAAAACACGATCTGCGCATCGACAATAATAATGTCATGATATTCTCAGGTTTCACGAGGGAGGTACAGCGCAGCAGAGCATCCTTCGCTGCTGTCAAGGCTAAACTACATAAATTGAACCTGTCCTATGCAATGCTCTTTCCCGCCCGACTCCGGGTGGCAGACCCGGCGGGAGCATGTTTTTCAATACGCTACAGGAAGTTTGGGACTTGCTTGAAGCTCATAGCTTGACAGAATATCATGCCTAAGCTTCAGGGACCCCGCAGCAAAGCCCTCGCGGCCATAGGGTAGGATCCAAAGCCCCTTCTCTCAGGGAGCTTAGCCGTGAGCATCATAAAGCACTGCAGTCCGTGGTATCGCACAGTCAAAATAGCGCTGGTTCCTCTCCGAGTGGCAGCGGACGCCGTACTGGCAGATCGGAGACCTCGGGTGTTCCATTCCAATGCACAACACAATTGATTGACCCAGAGGGCAGATATGTAGTGGTGACGGGGAGATTGGACGGTAGAGACCTTACGCTGGGTAGTATATATGCGCCCAATGTGGTAAACAGACATAATATCGAATTCAAAATATCGATAGGACAGAATATCGAGTTCTTAATATAGAATGGACAGAATATTGAATTGCCAAAATATAGTGGTGAAGAATATCGAAAATAAGGTAAGAAATTAAATATCGATTTAAATAATATAGAAGTAAGTAATATCGACAGTCATAATATAGTTGTTAAAAATATCGATTTTTTTTATAGTGTTTTAAGTGTTAGTATATGTGTTACAAGTATGTATAAATTTTGGAATGTATGTTTGAATATTTTTAAAGTAATGAATTTTATGTTATTTAATTTTTGTGTAATTTAATTCCGTAGCGGGTTGTGGGTTTATAGGGGATTAGGGTGGGAAGTAATTTAACTATAGTAAATTAAGTAATAATTTTTAGGAATTATTAATTATTTTTAATTTAATTTTGCGTTTTACTTCTGTAGCGGGTTGTGGGTTTATAGGGGAATAGGGTGGGAAGTAATTTAATTGTTATTAGGTAATTATTGATTGGTATTGAAAATTAATTGGTTGTTGATTAATTATTAATTGGTAAATAATTAGTATTAATTGGTAATTAATTAGTATTAATTATTTAATTGATAATTATGTTAATTGTATTAATTTATTATTTGTAGCGGGTTGTGGGTTTATAGGGGAATATGGTGGGAATTAATTTAATTGTAAATAATTAATTATTGAAATAATTTTTGTATATTGCTAAATAATTTATTCTTAATTAATTATTAATTGGTATTAATTTTATTTATTAATTTTTGGTATTGAAAATTAATTGGTTGTTAATTATTAATAGGTTATTAATTAAAAAAACATTGGTATTTATAATAAATTAATTATTAAACATTGTGTGATTGGTAATTAATTTTAATCTTTTTATTTGGTATTAATAATTTATTTATTTTTAATAAAATATTAAATTATTATTTTCCCTACTATTGCACTCACTGGAGTGGGAATAGTAATTTTTACCCCTATGCTATCCAACGCTTTCCCTACTATTGCACTCACTGGAGTGGGAATAATAATTTTTACCCCTACGGTATCCAACGCTTACCCTAGAGTTGCACTCACTGGAGTGCGAATAGTAAATTTTACCCTCCCGCTATCCAACGCTTTCCCTACTGTTGCACTCTCTGGAGTGGGAATAGTAATTTTTACCCCTACGCTATCCAACGCTTTCCCTACTGTTGCACTCTTTGGAGTGGGAATAGTAATTTTTACCCCTACGCTATCCAACGCTTTCCCTACTGTTGCACTCTCTGGAGTGGGTATAGTAATTTTTACCCCTACGCTATCCAACGCTTTCCCTACTGTTGCACTCTTTCGAGTGGGAATAGTAATTTTTACCCCTACGCCATCTGACATTTTCCCTACTGTTGCACTCACTGGAGTGGGAATAGTAATTTTTACCCTCCCGCTATCCAACGCTTTCCCTACTGTTGCACTCTCTGGAGTGGGAATAGTAATTTTTACCCCTACGCTATCCATCGCTTACCCTACAGTTGCACTTACTGGAGTGGTAATAGTAATTTTTACCCCTACGCTATCCAACGCTTTCCCGACTGTTGCACTCTCTGGAGTGGGAATAGTAATTTTTACCCCTACGCTATCCAATGCTTTCCCTACTGTTGAACTCACTGGAGTGGGAATAGTAAATTTTACCCTCTCGCTATCCAATGCTTTCCCTACTGTTGCACTCTCTGGAGTGTGAATATGAATATTTACCCCTACGCTATCCAATGCTTTCCCTATTATTACACTGTCTGGAGTGGGAATACTAATTTTTACCCTCCCGCTATCCATCGCTTTCTCTACTGTTGCACTCTCTGGAGTGGGAATAGTAATTTTTACCCTCCCGCTATCCAACGTTTTCTCTACTATTGCACTTACTGGAGTGGTAATAGTAAATTTTACCCGCCCGCTATCCTACGCAAAAAATATTGCATTTTTTAAATAAATATTACGTTAATATATATGTATTATTATTATTTTTTTACTTACATTATTTATTTATTAATTTTAAAGTAATTTAATTATTTTTAAGTATGTTTCAGTTAATTATATGTTTTATTTCATTAATTTTACATTAATTTTAAGACATTTAAAAAAATTCGATATTGTGACTAACTATATTTTTTACATCAATATTTAGGATTCTATATTTTTGTACTTACCTGTTTGGAGATAGGGCTTCGATATTTTGGCATTCTATATTTTTCCTTCGATATTTTGGCAATTCGATATTCTTCTTCTCGATATTTCGTCAGTGATCCGCCCAATGTGGACCAGCCTGCCTTCTTCTCCCTATTATCAGAGAGGTTGGCGACTGTCCTCACGGGATCCATTTTGCTGAGGGGCGACTTCAATTGCACCGCTGACGTTAACCTTGACTGCTCCCACCCCCCACTCCCTAATGCGCCTGCACACAAACTGGCAGAATCACAACGCAATTGGCAACAAAAATGGGGCTTAATCGACACCTGACTGGCGCAGCACCCCAATGCCCGAGATTACTCCTTCTTTTCGGCCCTCCACAAATTGCATGTTAGGCTGGATGTCATTCTGTGTTCACCTGATGTTCATGAGGGGGCCATTCTGTGTTCACCTGATGTTCTTGAGCGGGCTGGTTGCAGCGAATACCTCACCAGGACGCTCTCCGACCACAATCCTGTTCTTGTGCAGCTGCAATGGTCACGCGCACACCCAAAAATCCCTACCTGGCGCTGGCGCCCAGAGGCCCTAGACGACCAGGCTTTCCGCACTACTATAGGGTCAGCTATCACTAACTACTTCCAAGACAACGGGGGTACGGCTACATCCTCACTCATGGAGTGGGACGCCTGCAAAGCAGTCCTTAAGGGGAAGTGCATATCTGAGTTGGTTGGGGTTTGGAAGGTTCTCCTCCAGGATATAAAGAGGGAAGACGAGCGCCTGCGTACCCTGGAAAAAGACAGACCTGAAAACCCAGGCAACAACAACAGTTACTAGAGGCTAGAGAGGCAGTAGCTACACAGGTAGAGTGCCTGCGGTGCTTCGATTACAAAACCTACATCACTTGGGCACACTCGGAGAGAGATAAATCGGGGGCCCTCCTGGCTTGGTTGGCAAACCCGGCCAGACGTGGGTCAGTTATACTTGGGATTAGAGACCAGAATGAGGTAGCTAGATATGACCAGCAGGGAATTAACAACCTGTTTTGGGAATATTATACTGAGCTCTATCGGAGCCAGTTGTGCTCAACAAATGAAGAACTGCCGGAGTTCGAGCAGGAGGTTGATCTAACTGCACTGGATGAGGATACGGCAATCTCGCTGGGACGAGAGATCGAAGTAAGAGAGGTGCGTGGAGATATCAAGAGTATGGTCTGCAATAAAACCCCAGGCACTGATGGTCTCCCGATAGAATTTTACCTCGCATACATCGACCCCCCAGCCCCCAAACTTGTCCAATTATATAATGACACCAAGAAAATGGGCAAACTACCTGTCTCAACTAGAGAAGCGATCATCATTCCTTTGCTAAAGCCGGGCAAGCAGTCATGGGATACAACTGTGTATTGACACGTATCCATGCTCAATCTCTAAAATATTAAGTAAAATTCTAGCCTCCCAATTGCTCCCTCACATGACCACTCTAATACACTATGACCAATCTGGGTTCATCCCCACTAGAAACACAGCGCTCAATATCAGAAGGCTCATGCGAATCCTGGAAGTGGATACTTACCACGTGGATGCCGGTACGATCTTTGCAGTGGACATAGAAAAAGCCTTAGACAGCCTGGAGTGGGCCTTCCTGTTCCATGTGGTGCGAAAAATGGGGCTCAGACCTAGCTTCTTGAGTTGGACGGCTCTCTTATACGCTGACTCCACCGCCAGAATTAAAACTGGGGGGCTATTCTCTGACGCTTGCAGGGTGGGGCGGGGCACGGGTGTCCCCTCTGTTGTTTGCCGTGGCGATGGAACCTTTAGCAGCGCATGCCAGATTGGGGCGGGCATATCACTGGCTTGACGTACATGTGCAGGTCATCATATTGCATTATATGCTGACAACCTTTTGCTTTTCCTTGCTGACTCGGGGACGGCACTCTTGGGGGCGAAAAACCTGCTCCATGCCCTCTGCAGGGTAACAGGATTAAAGGTGAACTGGTCGAAATCTTGTCTATTCCCGGCGCGTAGAGATAGAATAGGTCTGCAGCACACAGAGGGCGTGAACTGGAAAGACAGATGTCCACCCTACCTGGGCACACATATCTATCACAAGAAGGAAGACGTTCTTGAGGGTAATATTGGAAAGGTGATCAGGGGGGCAAAAGCTAACTTTGAATTCTGGAGTTCTTTGCCGTTGTTCGTAGCTGGCCGTGTGGCCCTACTAAAAATGGTAACCCTCCCGAGGCTCCTATATTACTTCGGGACCTTACCGATCTGGATCCCGGCAACATACTTCAAGCAGCTCCGTTCCATGATCACAGCTTTCCTATGGGGTAAGGGCAGATGCAGGGTAGCGCTTAGCACACTCATGCGACCAAGAGTGGAGGGCGGGCTAGCGGTCCCAGACTACGAGATCTATTACTTAGCAGCCCAATATCAATTGCTCCCTTAATGGGTGGCAAGGGCCACTTGGGGGGGAAGAAGAGCCCAGGGAGGACTTTAGGCCTTTGTTGTTGTTGTCCCTCATCATACTGCGACTCCTGGTCAACACCACAACCCTCACCCTGGAACTTACCACAGCACGAAAATGCTGGAGCAGATATTTACAGAGAGCCTCTATTAAGTGCCCATACGCGCCGGAAATACCATTGATAATGTGCAGGGCCCTCCTACATGGTGGCAATTGGCAGAGAATGGAGACTTGGGCGCAGCGGGGGCTGACTATACTGGGGGACCTTTATGAGGAGGGAGCCATGATCCCGTTTAATGATCTGCAAACCCGCTATAACTTACCAGGGGGTAATTTCCAACAATACACAATGCAAAAAGAACTATTGATGGACAGAATGTAGAACATTGTCATACATTCACCCCAGTACAGAGATCTGGGCCTAAATCCATCGTTTTTTGGGTCACCATGCCATTCCAGTTTGGATCCAGCCATATGCAAATCAGTCTTGACTCTGCTCCCAATGGGAACAGTCCAGCCCAAACTGCCAGGCCAGGTCCTCCGTGGACTGGAAACAAGCATCCTAGGACCCGTTTCGGGGTTTCACCCCCCTTCAGCCAGGATAGCTTGATTCCAGTGGCATGGAGAGCACGGGACTCACGTCTGAGACAAATGCAAAAAGAACTATTGGTGGACAGAATGCAAAACAATGTCATACATTCACCCCAGTACAGAGATCTGGGCCTAAATCCATCGTTTTTTTGCTCACCATGCCATTCCAGTTTGGACCCAGCCATATGCAAATCAGTATTGATCCTGCTCCCAATAGGAACAGTCCAGCCCGAACTACCAGGCAAGGTCCTCCCTGGACTGGAAACAAGCATCCTAGGACCCGTTTCGGGGTTTCACCCCTCTTCAGCCAGGATAGCTTGATTCCAGTGGCATGGAGAGCACGGGACTCACGTCTGAGCATACCCGTCCCACTCGGGGTGACAAATGCAAAAAGAACTATTGATGGACAGAATGCAGAACAATGTCATACATTCACCCCAGTACAGAGATCGGGGTCTAAATCCATCATTTTTTTGCTCATCATGCCATTCCAGTTTGGACCCAGCCATATGCAAATCAGTCTTGACCCTGCTCCCAATGGGAACAGTCCAGCCTGAACTGCCAGGCCAGTTCCTCCCTGGACTGGAAACAAGCATCCTATGACCCGTTTCGGGGCTTCACCCCTCTTCAGCCATGATAGCTTGATTGCAGTGGCATGGAGAGCACGGGACTCACGTCTGAGCATACCCATCCCACTCGGGGTGACAAATGCAAAAAGAACTATTGATGGACAGAATGCAGAACAATGTCATACATTCACCCCAGTACAGAGATCTGGGCCTAAGTCCATCAATTGTGTCTGTCTTTTGCTTTCTCGCCCTAAGTGCGCCAGGTATGCCCAGACGTGGGTCCTGGGCTCACTGTGCCACTGGAATCATGCTATCCTGGCTGAAGAGGGGTGAAACCCCAAAACCGGTCCTAGCATGCTTGTTTCCGGTCCAGGGAGGACCTGGCTTGGCAGTTCGGGCTGAACTGTTCCCATGAGCCACAGAGTCAAGACTGATTTGCATATGACCAGGTCTAACCTGGGGTGGCATGTGGAGCAAAAGAATGATGGATTTAACCCAGATCTCTTGACTGGGGGTGAATGTTTTGATTTGTTCTGCATTCCGTCCATCAGTTGTGTGTCTTTTGCTTCCTACAGTACACAGCCCTTACTGCGGCCATCAGAAAGCACTGGGGTGGGGGACTTACAGAACCACCAACTTCCATGTGCTGCCAATACGTAGTGTTGGCAGCAGGCACTTTTAAAGCAGTGACGTGTCGCTATAGACGCATGACGCTGGAATCCTTACCCCCCCGTCTGCCCTGAAGCTCAAATGGTAAAATGATATAGGGGAGGACATCCCAGATAAGGTGTGGGGAGAGCTAGTGGAGAGAGCCTGGAAGAGCACAAGGAATGCGCAATTTCAATTAGTGCACTTCCATATTTTACACAGAACATATCTTACCCCAGCAAAACTACATGAATATTTCACGGCCCAGCCAGCGACCTGTCCGAGATGTAATGCTGAAAGCGCAGATTTTAAATACATGCCATGGGACTGTTCGTTCCTTGACAGTTATTGGGAGGATATAACAGCACTACTGTCAGACCTCACTGATAGAGAACTAGAAACAACCATGGCTCACTGTATCTTACACTGGTTTCCCCATACATCAAAAAACAAAATCACTAGTAAATTTTTAGATTTGGGTCTGCTCCTGGCCAAGAGAAACATCACCACACATTGGAAGGCGAAACAGGGACCCAGCATCGTAAAGTGGAAAGCAGAATTCCTAAAATGGGCCAAGTGTGAGGGAGTGATTAGGTTACAAATAGCGAACCGCACGGGGAGTGACACGGCCCTAGAAAGGGCGAGAGCTTGGGAAGCGCTAGTTGTAGCACTCAAATCCCCCGAAGAGGATGCAGATGACTCGTCTGTAGGTGACCCTGTGGCAGCCATGGTCTAACGTATAGGTAGCTCTACGCCCACCTCTCTCTGTAACGTCATGGATGGAAGTGGCGCTAAACACACAATCCTGATGACACTCAGCTGCAGCTGCCTCCCATTCAGATAAGTCGCCCCAATGAGATAACAGTTTTTCTGACATCTTGCAGTCAGCACTTAAGTGACACGCCTGGAGGGGTGGGGAGGGAGAAAGGGTGGGGGGTCAGTTGGGGATGGGAATTTCTAATGGTTGACAAATACTTACTGTAATGATTGTAAGCTTTGCCCGGGAATTTGACATGGACATCCTATGGCGCTATAACTGTACCTTAAAATAACCTGATTTAAACTGGGACTTTGCTAACTTTAAGGGGTATGTAACCGAAACCCCTTTTCTTTTTATCCATTGTGTATTTTCCTTTTTGGATGTATGGAAAATCAATAAAACTTTGTTTAAAAAAATAAATTGGATTAAAGAGGGCTGTGAGATCATAATATTTATCATCATCATCATCATTAATCTTTATTAGGTTTAAAAAACCATAAAAGATAAACAGTTAAAGAAATAAGCATCCATACAAGAACAATGCCACAAGTTCAATGGGCAATTCATAACAATCCTTATGTTCATATTCAAAACTCATTATATCTAAAAACTATACTCATAATAATTTAATGTTTTTAAAACAAGTAGATACCTTTTTCAAATTCCTGGCATTGAAAGAATAAAAAATAAAAAAAAAATAGAGGGGACCGGGAGAGAAAAAAGAAATGGTTATATTACCAAGCTGGGTATGAAATTACATAGGGCCAGGCAATTAAGAAAGATGGCGTAACAATTCATGTTCGGGTCTGAACATAGCTTAAAGGGCGAATGCAATATAGTCCCACAGGAAGTTGTAGTACCTTTTGAAGTGTAGCCAAAATCACTACAGATACTATATTAAAATGTTAAACCTTTCTTTGTACGTACTAGGTTAACAGAGAATAAAAATCTACTAACACTAAAAACAATTTTCTGTGTGGTATCACTTTTTAAGATCCTGGTCGCATCAGAACATGATCTAGTTCCCAAATTCCGGCATAGTGGTTGTATCCATTTGCTCCTGGGAGCACCATAGGCTAGGCAGAAAAAAGTATGTGGGAGTCATTTTCTGCAGTGTTAGGTTGGCAGAGCAAACAATTATCGACATTTGGCTCACCCTTTTTGCTGCCCCACTTAGCTGTAGTGGCACGAACTAACAGAATACCATACCGAGGTTTCATGTACAAAGATTTTGCTAGTTGGGGTTTCATCCAAATATGGTTCAAATAACGGAAGAGGTTTTATTAAAATGAACTGATGGGTCAGCCTACCATTTGCAGCACTTTGGGAAAGGCTATTTTGGATGTACCCCCAGAAAGTACTTTTGAGCATTTTCTTCACAGATGGGATCATTAAAGAAGGTGTTTCTCAAAGATGTTTCAGCCCCAATTTGCAAAGCCATGTAGGTTCGTGTTTAGACCATGGTAAGGATAACATTTTATCTAGATCTAAGATCTCTTCTAGTCCTTCTCTGTACTCAGTTAGTTCCGGGGTGGTCCATAGACGCACCCAAGATAACAATGATCTTCGAATAGCTTGGTTGTCTAGGCGTCTAATGTTTGGATCAATAGTAATGGGAATCATCGGTGTTCTTACAGGAAGGGCTAGTAGGTCTCTGAAAAACTTGTTTTCTTCCCTCACAAGTGTATGCTTACATGAAGCCCTCCATAATTCGGCTCCATATAGGGCAGCCGATTGGGCTCTGTGTTTGTAGACTTCTACAGCGGGGGAAACAGCTATAGCAATGCTGTTCTTGTGTTTCTTTTGTATCAGGGCTACATTTTGTGTCAAAATGTATTTACTTTTATGCAATTGGGCAAACCAAGTTAAATTTGTTTCTAGTATAATGCCTAAATAGCTAAAGTGGACACACCCTCTAACCTCTGTCCTGAGAGGGTAATATTCTTCTTGAATAATTTGTGTGGTTTCACTGCCATATATTTTGTTCTAGTGGAGTTTATTTCTAAACCTTTTGTAACATAGTAATTACTAAACATGTTTAACAAACTTTGAAGGCCTTTTGGCGTTTGTGAAACTAAAATGGTATAATCGGCAAATAAAAGAGACGGAACAGGAACCCCTCCTAACTTAGGAGAGTCATGGGTGCATCCTAGAAAATATTTGGGCACATCATTCACAAATAATGAGAAAAGGGTGGTTGCCAGCACGCAACCCTGCCTGACACCCCTCCTTAGGGGGATTGCGTTTGATAATTCTCCCCTTGGTCCCCACCTAACTTTGACAAATTTGTCTTCATGTAGTCTCATTATTTGGATAAGTAGGTCCTCAGGTACACCTTGGGTTTTTAAAGACTTCCAAAGCAAATTTCGGGGAATCAAATCAAAAGCCGCCTTCAAGTCAATAAAAGCTATGTATAAATTGCCTATCTTAAAAACTGTGTATTTCCAACCAGAGCAGAGAAGTCTAAAAACCTGAACAACTATGCTTGTCCTGGCTCTAAACCCAGCCTGGTATTGTGTTAAAATGTTGTTACTCTCTATCCAATCATTTAATTTTGCTAGAAGCTATCTTGCATAAATCTTTTGTATTGTATCTATAAGACTTATGGGACGATAATTTGCTGGGACTTGACGCACCCCTTTTTAAAAATTGGAATGTTTTCGGCCCCCTTCCAAGATTCCAGCAGTGGCACTCCTGCCGCCACAACATTACATAAGAGATTGATGTACAGGCCCCATACTGTTTTGTTGTGTTTTAATAAGTCCCCTGAAATTCTGTCAGGGCTTGGAGCTTTCCCAGGCTTGACCGCTTCTGTGGATGCCAGCGTTTCCTATATACTAAATTGTAGGGTATGATTTTGTACCATTTTAGTAGGTGTAAGGTTGAATTGTATGTCACTATGATGTAAATTTACTGTTTCACTTGTTGTCTCCGCATAGAGTTTCGTGAAATGATTCACCCAGGTGCTTGCATCCAAAAAATGGTTGATGCAACTTTTCCCTACTTTGTTTCCTTTAGCTAAGAGATTCCAAAAGCCCGAATGGTCCTTAGTCTTAGCAGCTAGTATCAGATCAGACCATATACTGTCATCCCATTCTCTCTTTGTGTCTATTAGTAACGTTTTGTATCTCAGCCTTTTGTCTCTCAATACCCTTATGTTGTTAGATTTGGCTGCCATTATCAATTCTGTCTTAGCTTTCCGGCAAGCCCTATTGTACCACTGATTGAGACAACCAGAAGGCTCTGGTTTCCCAGCCTCATCACCTCTAACTGGTTTGGTCATAATCAGTTTTAATTTTCCTACCATGATTTGGTGTAAATTAACTATAGGAATTTCTCCAGAGGCAGGTCTGTAAAGGGGAGAAAGACTTCTGTAAAGGTATTATAAATCCTAGTCATAATCTCAACATTGCCCACTATTACTGGCCATTTCAATGATGTTCGGTTGTTGCTGATTATGGGTTGGATAGAGGGAGGGTCATTATCACAGTTCTTCCTAGGCGAGGGATCGATAAAAGAACCATCTATTGTTAGGCATAGTGGGCGATGGTCACTATCTTCTCTGGCTTCAATTACAAAGTCCTGCAAGCTGGCCAAGGAATTTAATGAAACCAAAATGAAATCAATGTTACTCTTCGAGGTCCCCCTAATGAATGTGGGAGCACTAGGCCTGTCGGAAGGAAACCTGCTATTACACGCCCTTAATCCCTGTCCTGCAATCAGGGGAATCAGCTGTGCGCTAGCTACTATGCACGGAACTACCGAACCTGCTTCTAGCAAGGGTATATTGTTTGCCGTGTCCTCATCTTCAAAGAGATTCCCTAATCCTACAATAGGTTCCAATATTCTATCGAAATCGCCAACTATGGTTATTGTGGCAAAGGGATCAATGGAAAACGTGTCTAACAGCTCTATAACTTGATATTCTTTGCTCACGGAGCTTGGTCTATTGTAAACATTTAATATATATCATTCTGTTTTATCTTTGGTGAGTATCTTTATCCCCAGAATATCTTGGAAAGCTATACTCAGTTTTGATATCTCTATGCCAAGAGTAATTCTAACCCATGTGACTAAACTCCCAGAGGGTCTACCTCTAACTGAGGGTGTCACATAGACATTGAAGGTTTTAAACCCCAATTTGTGTGGAGTTATGAGTGATCCTGTTTCTTGTAGCAGGCAAATTTCGCTAGAGTTAATATACTCTTGCCATTCTAGGTCTTTAAGTTTCTGCTTCAGACCTGCTATATTCCATGATAGCAAACATATTTGGCAAGATTGAATCAACACTTTCCGCATTTTATTGCTATCTTGGACGGGCTCAATCCCTCTGTCTTACCTGTCTATATGTGTAGTGGCCGAAGGGGCTAATGGTGGGCTAACACTGTATTTGATGTAAGAGCCTTCCCTTTGGTTATGTGACTGGAGCGACATTGACTGTCAATTGACTGCCTCCAAGTTGTTATATGGTTCCTTAAAATTGGAGTATCGGCTGGGAGTAACATTATTAGAGTTGCTCCCTTTTAATGTTTCCCCGGGATTATATGTCCTGAATCTCACCGGACTGGAATGGTGTGGCCCTGTTCTTAAGTCAAGGGCAATTAGCCCATCTTCTATATCTTTTTTTCTCAAAATAAGGAGCACAGTATCATGGGTTGAGTTTTTATTTGTTAAACGTTCTGCCCCCAATAAGTCTGAGTGTATTATGGATAGACAGTCACGTTTATGCCGAACCCAGTGTACGATTTTGTTCTTCAGGGAATCTTCATTCTCCCTATTGGAGGAAAGGGTGAGTTTGGGAATATTAGTCATAAAGACCCTCCAGCCAAGCTTTCTATGTGAGCTGTTGTCTGGCCTGAATTCCCCCTGGCGGAGGGTTGCATCGCTCATGTGTGGCATGCCTAGGTACTTCAGTTCCCTTTATCCTTTAGTTTTTCCCGTGCTGTTCCATACAGTAGCCACTCCACCCTCCATGCAGATAGAATGTTCACTTTTGTAGATGATATCTCTCTGTCCTCTTGGTCTCCCTGGATTCACATTCTTCATGATTGTCTCTCTTAAATTGGGTCTTGGTCTAATGTCCCAGCTCTTATCCACCCTTTTTATCATATTAGGCATAACTAGTCTCGGACCTTCTGGATAACGACCATCTCTTTGTTCTGCCAGATTCCCCTTTATCTTATGAATATCATAGTCGGTCTGTTTATTTGTTTTTGGAGGGTAAATGGCAGGCTGGTTTGTCCCATGGCTTGAGCTAGATTTGTCTGAGTTCACATTTTTATTGCAGGTAGTTAAGTTTGCTACTGTTGCCTCCAAATTAGCAACCTCTTGGGTTAAAGCATCTACTTTGGTTAATAGGTCCGAGATCAACTGTGAATCAAAATCAGTGGGTAAACCGTTAAGATGTGCCACACGCATTTGAGGAGGTGGGTGTGGATTTTCAAGTGATTTCCCAGATGTTCCAAGGGAATAATGAGCAGTGCGCGATTGCGTAATGATTGTAGGGAGCAATGTCAGCACATCAGCAGTCTGTGTCGATCCCATGTGCTAAAGCTAGAGGTGAATATCTATTCGAACACTCTACCGATGTCAATAGTTCTACTTTAATCTCCTTGTTGATTGCGTTAGGAACGTGGTGACTCTGGCTACTGTGTTCCTCTTGCGATCGGGGGATATCTGAAGTGTGAGGGTGGTGCTCAATTATGGCCCTTGAATTCCCTTTAGTGGTGGAGTTTTCTATCTGGGAGTTTGTTGTTTTTTTTTCTATAGAATGCAGTGATCTTCTCTTTGTCCTTTCTATTTGGATTTCATTTACTATAGAACATTGATTCAACTTCTTCTATTAAGTCATCTATTTCAGCTATAGCACAATGTCATGCAGCGCTCTTTCTTATGTTAGATAATTTTCCTTTTGCTAGTCCCTTTGTTGCCTTACGTTTTCCCATTTTACCAGTACCAGGGTTTAGACAGGATGCTAACCAAATTTAAAGAGCAACAATAATCTTAAATATGACCCTTTGTCTTATTCTTTTGTTATTATTTCAATTGCAGGTCAAGCAGAAAAAATTGTTTGAAAAAGAGCAAATTTCGAGCACAGATGGCCTAAAAGGGGAAACACCTCAGCAAAAACAGATTGTGCCGCTATATCGCAATTTGTTATTGTGAGTCCGTTATTTGTGCAGGAGTACTTGTCAGTGTTCATTCAATCTTTTTGAATAATTGGTATTGGCTGAGTTTTGATCGTTAGTAGGACAAACAATAAAACAGACATACAAGTTCTTTAAAGTCAAGCAAGGGGGGCACTCCTCTTACCCCAAACCATTGCTAATCATGGCACCAGATGAAAAGGGGGTAGCCCTGCCCTGCCTCTTCCTGTCAATGACACGCAAGGATGGGCCCGCCCTTGGCCCGTGCGCGCCCCGCACTGCGGGAGACCTGGCCGACTTAAAAGCGCCTCCTGGCGCAAAGTGGGTACATTGGCAGCGTCCTTGCCACAAGGCTACCTGGGAGCTGTAGTCCCTGCTCCTTGGCAATGGTGAAGGCTGACGGTTTCTACCCCCGGGCACCATGGAGACGTAGTCGGATGATTGAGCGCTCTTGCTCCCTGCATCCTGATAACAGCGGCTATTCTGCCCCCAGGCACCGTGGAGACGTTGGCGGGTTTTCGAGCACTCTTTCTCACTGCTGCCTGATGACAAACGGCTACGTGCAACAATGCCGACTTAAAAGCGCCTCCTGGCGCGAAGCGGGTCCGTCGGCAGCGTCCTTGCCGCAAGGCTACCTGGGAGCTGTAGTCCCTCCTCCCGGGCAGTGGTGAAAGCTGGCGGTTTCTGCCCCCAGGCACCGTGGAGACGTTGTTGGGTGAGTGAGCGCTCTTGCTCCCTGCAGCCTGATAACGTCTATTCTGCCCCCACGCACCGTGGAGACGTTGGCGGGTTTTCAAGCATTCTTGCTCACTGCTGCCTGATGACAAACGGCTACGTGCGACTATGGGCTCCCTATTATTTATCAGTTTCATGAGCTCACCGGCTGGCCACTTGTAGGTACCCGCAATATTACCTTCCATGTGATATTTAGCTTTTAATCAATTTAGAAGGTAATGGGCCCTTCTAATTCTGTAGCTCTGAATTTAGCTATTATGGGTATGAGTTTCTTCCAGATCCTTTGGGATAATGTGGTGTTGTATCTAGCTTCTGCTTGTTGCAGCTCTTGACTGTGTTTATTTCTATTTGTCTCTCGCCTTTCTTGATCCTAGATGCCTAAGCAATAACTTTGCTCTAAACTTCAGTTTAACTCACTGCTAATCTCCCCTCCTGCCTGAGTTCTTTATAGGTAGGCCTTAAACCATATGACTATGTTAATTCTCTTCCAGGGGATACTCATCAATAGTCGTAAGCACTGAATAGAACCACTCAGGTGTGGGGATCCCGGATCACATATCAAATACAGTACATATATGTATGTTATGTATGTGCTTAAAAGTGTGAAGTATTCCAAAACATACATATGTAGGTGTATCAAACCGTACATTTACATGCATCCTACTAAAAATTAGGCTAAAATGCCAATATTGCATTGAATATTTGATTAAAAAACCCATATACATTAGGCATTTCTGTAAATTATAACATTCGCACTTTAAACTTCAGAACCTAGCCATTATTTGAAAGGAAAAGGGCAAGGCAATAGAAGGCATTGCAAGTCAATAGGCTGCATTGAAAACCAAAACCACAACAGAGTAAACTGGCGCTTTGCCTTTAAGACCTCCAAGACCTCCCTAATCCCCTTATGCTCCACAGGTGACAGTTAGGTCGGTTCTTTTTTCCTGCTCCTTCTGTGAGGATCCTGGAGCACTTGGCTCTTCACTTTTGGCAGTTCTGTCAAAAATGTTTTGTCCAGAAACTGAATTGTTTGCTTTCATTCAACCGTTTTAAGTACCTGCTGTACTTTTAGCCATTTTCTGACTAAATTGAAATATTTTTAGTCAGGAAATGCCATCTTTATTTAACAAATCCCCTTCATGTGGCCAAAACGATGGCAAGATCCGATCCACACTCTGTCTGCATTGAATGTTTGCCATCTTCTCATCACCCAGAGACTCATTACCACAGTCAGCAGTTTTCCAGAAGACCGTTGCGAGACAAGAGGGAAGATCAGACTGCATGCTTTGCAAGAGAGAGGGGAAGAACGAAGAAAAGACAACAAAAACACAGTTTTCCATCGCCGTCCACATGTAGTTGGTCGATGTCACTGGAAATACCTGTGTTTTCCCCATCTAATTCACGGTCTACATCGAAGCGGCCATCTCAGCATGCAGCGACGTCGAAGCATCCAGCAGTGGAAAGATCCAGCTTCAACCCCGTTGACGAAGAGGAGGTTGACTTTGAGGCTGTATACTTCGATGTCAGGTAACGAAGTGAACATCTCACCGTCATGCTGTTCGACGGCCCACAAGAGATCGATGTCGAAAAAACCCTCAACGCACGGCTCAACGATAAAAACCTTGCCGTCATGCCAACGGTCAACGTTGACTTTGCTAATTTCTGATACGATGTCATGAACCTAGCTATCACCCCACCGGTCTACGTTGGCACTACAAATCGCTGACTCTCCTTCAAGGCGACGCCGGTCGACGTCGAGACTCTTGCCGTCACACCACAGTTCGACGCTGACTAAGACACAACTAACCTCTGGCTTGCCAGCAAAAAACACATGGCGACAGTCCAATTCCAGAGCCTCACCAACATCAAGACCTTCCTCGACGTTGAGGAATGTAGTGTCTGGTACTGCAAAGTTTCAAAGACGTAAATCGACATTGAGATCCAAACTGTCAACATCGAGGAGCAGCGCAGCTCTGCCTCTTCTGGACTCAGAATTGTGCAGATGGCTCTGGAAGGATCTCCAACCCTGGAGAAAGAGGATACACCCATCAGCCTCTCACCACAACAGTTATAAGTGTAAAAGAGTGGAGAGTGCCACGGCAGAGTCCAGGTTCGAAGTCCTCACAGACCTACTCCCCTTCTAGGGTCTCAGCTGGTACTCCTCTCCTCCGAAGACTACCGCAAAGTCTCTACTAACATTTCCAAGAAGAACACGATTACCTTCTGCAAGGAGATGTCGATCCAGTATGCCTCTCAGGCGAACACCATCTAGATCTCCCCGGTCTCATTCATCTAGATCTCAGAGACGCAGGCATAGATCTCCCTCATGGTCCACAGACACCTCTCGTTCCTCTGTAAGAGATTATTCACTAATTCTAACAGCTACCCCTCCAGCAAGGATAACCCCCGTGCACGACATTATCACCTTAACGAGGTCATGATCAGAGTTGTCACGAAATTAAATATTGAGCTGCCTGTTCCAACCACATCGGCTTCTGTGATATTTGAAACATTAAATCACATGACATCATCAAGGCCGATGCTTCCGCTGGTCCCTCGTTTGTTAGAGCCAGCCATGAGACATTCCTAATGCCAGCGTCATTGGGGTCCGCACCTTCACTCATTACAAAAAGTATAAAGCGCCAGATCAGTATCCTATTTTTCTTAGAGTCGACCCACCACCTGATTCTGTTATAGTCGCAGTGGCTAAAAAGCGCATCCAGTGGTGTCTTCATCTACAGTGCCCTCCGATAAAGAAAGTAAGCATATGGACTCACTTATAAAGAAAGTGTGCAAGACCTACGCCTCCTACATGAAGGTTGCCAGCACCTTAGCACTGTTAGGGAGGTATGGCAGAGCGCTATGGAACTCCCTGCCCTGGTTTACTGAAAAGGGAAGTGTTCACTGACAGAATATCGATGTCAGAAATATAGATAGTAAAAACTCTCGATGAAAAAATATAGAATGCAAAAATATCGACTCCCTATACCTAAATAGGTAAGTACAAAAATATCAGGAAAAAAATAGCGATGTTAAAAATATAGTTGTACAAAATATCGATTTTTATATATACATAAAATAAATATTAAATATGTTAAATATTAAAATTAATTTTAAAAAAATAAAATAGATTTAACATACATTTTAACAAATAAACTTAATTTAAAAGAAATTTA
This sequence comes from Triturus cristatus, assembly GCF_964204655.1. NCBI lineage: Eukaryota > Metazoa > Chordata > Amphibia > Caudata > Salamandridae > Triturus > Triturus cristatus. The sequence goes on along the minus strand of NC_140586.1, from coordinate 76,828,059 downwards.
GACACACATACATAATAATCTATATATATACATATTACTTTAAAACAATTAATAAACTATTAATTTTGAATTATTTTATAATTTTAAAACTATATATAATAACATAAATCGATTTTAAACAAAACATTCCATGATAAATTAAAACATTGAACTATTTAGAAATCTTTAAACTTAAATTTACCACTCAAGTTAGTGCAACAGTAGGGTAAGTGTTGGATTGCGTAGGGGTGAAAATTACTATTCCCAGTCCAATGAGTGCAACAGTAGGGAAAGTGTTGGATAGTGGAGGGGTAGAATTTTGTATTCCCACTCCAATGAGTGCAACAGTAGGGAAAGTATTGGATTTTGTAGGGGTAAAAATTACTATTCCCACTCCAGTGAGTGCAACAGTAGTGAAAGTGTTGGATAGCGGAGGGGTAAAACTTACTATTTCCACTCCAGTGAGTACAACAGTAGGGAAAATGTTCGACAGCGGAGAGGTAAAACTTACTATTCCCACTCCAGTGAGTGTAACAGCAGGAAACGTGTTGGATAGCAGAGGGTTAAAAATTACTGTTCCGGTGGCTGGGCAAGATGGCCGAACGGACGTAATCCGTCTCAGCTCCTGGGCTACGCTGACACTCCGGACCCAAAATCTAGTATCCACATCTCCCAAATGGTATTTTCCAGCTTCATTTGCGAGGGACAGTGTACGGAATTACGGGAAACGATCACATATTTCTTCACCAGGAATGTGCCTGAAGCCACCTCCGTGTTCAATAACTGTGGCGCCTTCAAGGCGGTTTTTAGAGGCCGCTGTATTGCTCTTAACTCTGAGTTGAGCAAACGACTGACCAAAGAATGAGTAGCTCTGGAAGCCGAACTGCCTCAGTGGAAATGGCCCATAAAAACAAACCCACCAGAGTGACCCTTTGCACGCTCACTGCATTGAGGGGAAAGCTTAGAGCCATATATAACAATCGGGCGGAGTATACTCTTCAGAAACTCCGTCACCTTTCCTATTCACAAGGCAATAAGATAGGTAGACATTTAGCTCGGCAGTTGAAGGACAAGCGAGAGTTGGAATATATAGGTGGCATACGGGAGGGACAGGGGGAGCTGACTCATAACGACGCTGGGAAAGCTGATATTTTCGGTGCTTTTTACGGACACCTATATAAGGGGGAATCACGGGATTTAGAGGCACAATGTAAATATTTGCGGTCACTACAGCTCCCCCAGGTCTCCCAGGACTGGAATGATAGGCTTACGGCTCCCATAACGGCCCGGGAAGTGGCTCTAGCTATCAACTCCCTCAAATCTCAGAAAGTCCCAGGTCCCGACGGATATACAGCCCAATTTTACAAAACTTTCGCTCCTGATCTCCTGCTCCATCTTACCCACCTTTTAAATGCAATGGCAGAGGCAGGTATGATTACTCCCTCGATGGGGGAAGCTGTGATCACAGTTATTCCAAAACCAGGGAAGAATCCACAGTTGTGCGCTTCATACCGCCCTATCGCCCTTCACAATTTGGATGCGAAATTGTACTCCTCTATCCTCGTGGCCCGAATGAACGATCTTATGCCAATTCTCATCCACCCAGACCAGTCTGGATTTATCACAGGCCGCCAAACTCATGATAATACCAGACGCATCATCCATCTAATCGAAAAGTCTAATAAGAAACAGATACCGGCAGTGCTAGTGGGGTTAGACGCCGAGAAGGCACTCGATAGAGTGGATTGGGCGTTTCTTTTTACTACACTCACATCCTTTGGGTTTACAGATAAATGTATTAATATGGTAGGGGCTAACCATGTCCAACCCCGCTCAAGAGAGCAGGTAAATGGGATTTTGTCGGCTCACTTTCTCTTGACTAGGGGTACCTGCCAGGGGTGCCCCTTGTCACCGCTCTTGTTCGCCCTCAGTAAAGAGCCGCTGGCCTTGGTCATCCGCGCCGCACCAGAGATTAAGGGCATCCCCTTTAGTGGGGAAATGCACAAGATATCATTTTTCGGGGACGATGTGCTCTTGTCACTCAGGGAACCGGCCACCTCTCTCCCTGCGCTGCAAACGGAAGTCACACGCTTTGAAGCGGTGGCTGGCTTCAAGGTGAATATAGACAAATCCTACATTCTTAACCTCACGGTCCCTGCTGCCGAAGTTGAGGAACTCTGGACCTACACTCAACTCCAATGGACTACATGGCCTCTCCAATATCTGGGAGTTCAATTGACGCCCCTGGTAGAGGAGCTATACAGAGCTAACTTCCCACCCTCTCTCTTGAAGCTGCAAGCTGATCTTACACGACGGAAGCCGCTCTTTATCTCCTGGCGTGGCCGCATTCATGCGGTTTAAATGACAGCGCTTCCTAAACTCTTGTATCTTTTTCAGGCTCTCCCTGTCGAACTAGACAAGGATTTTCACCCTAATTTAAAATCTATGGTTCTGCGGTTTGTTTGGCAGGGAGGACGTGCGCGGTTTTCCTTCTCAATCTTGAGGAGGCCACGGGGGGAGGGAGGGGCGGGCCTCCTGGACTTTGGCCTTTATTATAAGGCAGCTCAATTACGTGTGGTTACAGAATGGGCCAAGAGGGAGTCGGAGAAGCATTGGCTTCATATGGACAGGGCGGTGGCAAGGAGGACGGTCTGAGACCTCATTTGGAGACCCAAGAGGGAAAGACCAGAGAATGCCTACATCAGCACGTCTACTCGAACTACCCTAAAAGTGTGGGACTCTTTATCACGTAACGACCAGTGGACCATGTTACCGTCACCTTACACACCCATCCACTTTAATCCGGCCTTCCCTCCAGCCGTACAGGAAGGACCCTTTGATCAGTGGAGGGAGGGGGGCTGCAGAGCGCTGATACACCTCTTTCAGAATTATGATATCCTCACCTTTGACAGCTGCTTGAGGGACTGTGGGTTGGGACCTGCTGAATATTATCATTACTTTCAATTGAAACATTGGGCGCTTACACCCCACATTTATGAAGCAGCCACTCTCACCCTTACGAACTTTGAAAAATATGTGCAGACTGTAGATTCTATGAAAGGAGTGATTTCGTATCTGTATAACTATCTTCTCACCTCTATGCACGCCCCGAGGCCCCGATACATGCACATGTGGGAGGGTATCCTACAACGTGACATTCAGGATAGAGAATGGGTGGGGCTCTGGTCAGATATCACGAAATTCAACCATTCCATAGAACTAAGAGAGGCCCATCTAAAAACGATGATGGACTGGTATCTATACCCTACCAAGATCAAAAAGATGTTTTCTGAGTCGTCTGGTTTGTGTTGGAGGGGCTGTGGGCTACTAGGCGATTTTCAACATATCTGGTGAGACTGTCCAGTGATACGACCCTTCTGGGAAGAAATACTTGCACAACTCAGAGACATGCTGGGGTACCCTATTCCGACCTCCATGGCAGGCATTCTACTCGGTCTTCGCGACCCCTCCCTCAAACATCAAACTAAGGCTGATAAGGCCATTATGTGGACCTGCATTGGGGCTGCGAAAGTAGCAATAGCGGCTGCCTGGAAGAAGAAGGAGGCCCCCGCTATCTCGTTATGGCATTCTAGACTTTGGAAACTACTGTGCCTAGAACGGATGGCCGATATTTTCAGGGATGACTATAAGAACTTTGAATATGGATGGGGGCCACAGGTGGTTTTCCTTACAAAGGGATTACCATCAGCCGTTTGTCCTGCATCAGTCAGAGATATGCATCTTTTTCAATGGTAATCTTCTCGATGATACCATGATTTGAAACTTAGCTGCACTAGGGTAGCCGCCACCAGTACTGGTTTGGGTAGGGGGGTTGGGAGGGGGGGTTGTTCTTCCTAATTTCTAGGAGTCATTTGTTTAGACTTGCTTCCTCTGAGAGGCACCTTCCCTGTTGGAAGGTTTTGGGTTCACACCGCCACAAACGAAAGGCAGACGAATGGTGGTATGTTTTACCGCAATGCAGACCTACTTCCCGCCCTTGCTTTTGGAGACACTGTACTTACTCCTTTAGGTTGCCAGGGATTCGGCGGGGGGTACACAACTAGCACCGTACATCACCTTTGGGTCTGTTTAAACTGTCAGGTCTTTTTCGTTTATCCAGATGTACCGTTTGCCAGTTTGCTTTGTAAGGCATGATAAAATGCTAATAAACATACTTTTGACAAAAAAAAAAATACTGTTCCCACTCCAATGAGTGCAACAGTAGGTAAAGTGTGAGGTTCCGGGAGAAGATGGCGGCCGGTCGATGAGTCCGGTCGGGAGCTCCGTGCCGCTGTGACAGAATGCAGCCACATGCGGTTGAAGTAAACCTGGGAAGGTGCTGCTCTTAAATCCGAGGAATGCTACCGCTGTAACGGGGAGCTTGTTGAAGTATTTTGCTTCCCCTCCACCTGTTTTCTAACGTTGTTATCTCGCTTTGCCTCAGATCGAGCTGGGTCTACTGCCTCCCTACTTTTGAGGAGCGGTAAAAGAAGCATTTGCTACACTGCTGAGGCTACCTCCGAGCACCACGATTCCCCCTTCTCCACTACTTACTTGGGGGTAGCGGCGGGAGTGCGGGCTTGTTAAGGCATGGTGGCCGTTCTCGAGGGCTCTATCTCTGCCTGGGTGTTCTTCGAGGTAGGTCAGGCTGAGGCCGGATTACGATCAGCTGTGCGGTGTTCATCCATCCGTGGCTCTGCATTCCAGGCTTACTCCGGTTGGTGGGAGGCGGCCTCTCTGGCTCAGAGAAACTGCAGGAGAGCTATGAGCCGGATCTCAGTGTTTACTCGGGGGAAAGGGGAAAGAGATTCTTCGAGGGGTTGTTTTGCATTTTCGCCTGTTTCTGAAAAGCATATAAATAAATCGCCCCCCCAGATTCTCCACGGTGTATATCGAATCCAAGAGCTGGAAGTAGACTCTCTGAAGGAGTTGGAGTTAAACACCACAAGAGTTAAGGTATTAGAGAGATCCTACTTCTGGCGCAAGCAACACATGAATCGGGTAAGCAGGCTCTTTGCGGCAAAGTTGGAGGGGGTACAAATAAATACAAATACAAATAAAGCAGAGAGTATATTTGAGAATACTACCCTCCCCCCTGCTGTTGAGGGGCTGGTTAACCCCAATAAAGTGTTACATTCTGACTTGCTTTACTCCCGGAAGGAAGGGGGGAGGTCCAATTAGTAGATCAGGGTATTGTTGGAAAGCCCCCCTTGCCAGAGAGAGGGGCAGGCACAAGCAGTGAGGCGAAAGGGGGATCCTCTTACTGTTTAAGGAACAGGCAGTTTCTTAATACAAGCGTACCCTCAGTGGTAAATCAGCCTGTTATTCCACGTATTACTAAAAGAATCTCCCGTAAAGCCCCGAATTTACAGGCAAATAAATCAAGTCACAAAAAAGGGCTCCTAGGGGATAATGTGGAATTAGGGGTAGGGGGTAAAGCTCCCAAAGTAAAGATTACTCCCTCTTTAAGGTCATACTTCAGGGTTCAAGATCGTGGGCAAAACCGAGAAATAAATAAAGACCCGAGAAACCAGGTCAATCCTAGGTTAGGAATGGAAAATCCTTCAATTACGGTTGTGCCAGAAGGCTTGACAGAAGGCTTAGCAGGGGAGGTTGTTGATCACTCTGTCCTGACCTCGGTTCAAAATCAATCTCCAACCTCAATTCCAATCCTAATTCAGACCCAAAGTCCGGCCCTCAGCCCAGTACAGAGTCCGGTTACAATTACACCTATTAGTCCAGCTAAAAGCCCACTTGAAAATTCAAATGTACCCCAAGACAAATTTCGAAGCAGCACTGATGTCTTGCTGGAAAAGGTGCTGGACGAAATTAAATCAAGGTTTGAAATATCTGAGGGGAACCAAAATAAGATTCAGGAAAAATGTGAGTTGCTCGACGCCAAGCTAAATGCATTGAGTGAGAGAGTTTCTTCAATGGAAGCAGAAATTGAAGGTTTAAGTAAAAAAGTGGAAACAACACAAAAGGAAATTAGAACCCTAAAGGCAAAGAATAAAAGCATTCACGAAAAACTGGAAGCGTTAGAGAACCAGTCTAGAAGATGCAACCTCAGACTTCTCAATGTTCCAGAATGGCGAGAAGGTTCAGAAATAAAGAAATTTATAATCTCACTTCTAGAGGAGCAGTTTCCTTGGAGTAAAACACTTGCACTGGAAGATGACATTCAACGGGTGCATAGGGACCCTTATGGAAAAATTAAGGAGAGGAAAAACCCAAGGAAGATTCTAATAAATTTCAGGACCTACACTATTAAAGAGAAAATCCTAAGTGAGGCTTTGAAAAGGGGCTCATATAATAAAGATGACTGGTCCTTTAAATTTCGCTCAGACATTGCAAAGGTAATGCAAGATAGGCAGTGGGAGCTAGGACAGATGATGCCAGAACTGAAGTCTCTTGGAGCAACTGTCCAGATGAAATTTCCTGCTTCCCTCAGGATCATGTGGAGAAATAAGATGTTCAATATCAGAGACCCCAAAGAAGTTGAAATCTTCTTAGATCAAATGCGTGAACAGGCTCAGAAATAGTGGTAGCCATAGGTTCAGACACAGGTACAATATCAGTATATAACAGTATACCTTGCGGAAGTGAGTAGCAGCATACTCTCAGAAACGTTTTATTTTCTGGCACGGAGCTCAAAGTGGGCTAGTAGTAAAGCCCAAAAGAAGAAAGGGAGGCTTCTCCAAGGGGGGGGCAACAGCCTTTTTTTCTTATAATAGCTGTTTAAATTATTCACTGGAAAGAAGAGTAGAAAAAGGAAAAAAGGGGAATGCACGGTGGTTGGGAACAAATTAAAAAATGGTCCTCAGCAAAATGTATGTTATAAAAGGAAGGGGGAAATCGGGGTGACGCGTAGGGGCTGGGGAAGTACCCAAAAAGGTAGAAAGAGATGAAAAAGTACTTAAAATATGTAAAAATAACTTCATGGAACGTTAATGGCTTACGTACAAAGAGCAGGCGAAGGAGGATTTTTGAGTATCTGAAATCAATCGACAGCGAAATAATAATCTTACAGGAAACCCATCCATTGAGAAAAGAGTGGGAAGAAATCATGAAAACACTCCACTGGGTTGACTCTTACATATGTACAAATCAAGAGTGCGTTATTAAGGGGGTGGCCATCTTATTAAAAAAATCCTTGAAAGCAAGAATAGTAACAACAGAAACTGATCCAAAGGGAAGGTGGGCAATAGCCAAAATTAGTATACTTAGCGAATTCTTCACGGTGGTAGGCTATTATGGTCCAAACGTAGACGATCCCACCCCACTCCAATCGCTATACTCAATTGATCACGGCTACAAGTCCAATGATCGTAGGCGGGGACTTTAATATCATTCTAGACCCGAAAGTGGATCGGTATCCCAGGGGGGGACTGAATAATCTTCCTAAGATGAGAGAATGGTTAGGAATCTATAAAAAGGATCTGAGTTTAATTGACATCTGGAAAGAAAAGGGAGATAAGCAGCTTAAGTATACCTTTAGGAATAAGAAATTAGGAATTCAATCAAGAATTGATTACTTCCTAATAGATGCAGGGCTATTAGAAAAAATCCAAATAGTGGTCCATCTCCCAGCCCATCTCTCGGATCATTCGGCAGTTCAGATCACCCTATATCTGAAAGATGATATGATAGCACCTAGATGGACGATTGACCGTACAATTTTACTGGACCCCCTAATTACTGACCAGCTTAAACAAGAGACAGACTTATATTTTGAGAATAACAGTGAGGGCGCCTCACCCCAATTCATATGGGATGCATATAAGGCGGTGATAAGGGGAAAGATCTTTGGCTTAGCTATATTTAAATCCAAGGGGCTCAAGAATGAGATTCAGAAGTTGGAGGGTAACTTCAAAGCACTTGACCAGCAGATATTTGCGGATAGACCAACTCCCACGACTCAGGATTTAGAGCTTGAAAGATCAAAGCAAAAAGAAATGTTAGCTGAACTACTGGAAGACCGAATCAGAGAGAAATGGGAGTGTAGCAAATTGGCCCACTATGAATATGGGGAAGGCTGTGGAAAAATGCTAGCCTGGAAAACCAAAACGGATCGAGTGAGAAATAAAATTGACAGCATAGACCCACGTAATACATCCCAGAATGGATCAGAGGAGGCTGTAATAAAACAGGAATTCACCGCCTTCTTCACAGACCTCTACATGGAAGACTGTAACCCTACTACCAGGGAAATAAAAAACTTTTTAGACGCGCAAATCATCCCTAGTCTCCCGCTGGAAGAGAAGGAAAAGCTAAATGCAGAAATATCAAGGCATGAGGTAGACGGTGTTATAAAAAATCTAAAAAGAGGCAAGGCGGCAGGTCCGGACACCCTCCCAAATGAGTTCTATATAAAATTGGAAAATATTTTGGTCCCCCCCTAACGGCACTCTTTAATAAAATCATTTTGCATAAGGGTAAAATTCCAGAGGCATGGAAAGATGCAACAATTTCCATCCTGTTAAAACCAGGAAAAAAAAACAAAAAGTGTGAGTCATACCGCCCAATATCTATTTTGAACTGTGATTATAAGATCTTCACTCAAATCATGGCAAAAGACTAGGGAGAATCGCAGGGATGCTGATAAACTCCAATCAAAAGGGCTTTTTGACAGGAAGACACCTACAGGATTTGACGCATGAATTGATCGGAACAATAGATATTGCTATTAGCGAAAGGTTGCCCCTATCAATAATCACCATTGACGCAGCTAAAGCGTTCGATAGAGTGAACTGGACATACTTAAGTGAGGTATTAAAGAAGTTTAACCTAGGAGATAATATTCTGAATATGGTAACTAATATTTATGATTCTCCAAAAGCAAAAATATTAATTAATGGTAAACTCACTGAGAATATCCAGATAAAGAGAGGCACTCGCCAGGGGTGTCCCCTTTCTCCGCTGCTCTTTGACTTCTACATCGAGCCGGTGGCAGAAAGTCTTAGGATGCATCCATTAATCCCTCCGTTTTGTTATCAAAGTTGGCATAAAAAAGCAGCTCTTTATGCTGACGATCTTATGATTTTTACGTCAGATTTAAAAGAAGCCCAATGTGCATTAGAAGAGACCCTATTCAATTTTGGGAAAATTTCGGGATACCAGATAAACCAGGCCAAAACTGAGATCATGTCCTGGAACGAGGCCTTTTCGAGTCCTTACTGTAAGGATAAAATCAGATACTTGGGTATCGATTTAGTTAAAAACCTGGATAAAATATCCCACATTAACATCCATAGAATAGAGGTTGAGGTGAAAAAGCTGCTGAAAGTATGGAGTGGTCTTCCATTAACGATTCTGGGTAAATCGAACATTGTTAAAATGTCAGTCCTGCCGAAGTTTACTTTTATTTTTGGTGCTATCCCGTTGGAATTTAAAAGGGAAACTATAAAGAAAATCCAGGGAGAGCTGTCGAGCTTTATCTGGTCCTCAAAAAGAATCGCCTGGAATAAAATTAGGAGAAGGAAAGAACAAGGGGGGCTTGCCAGTCCTGACCTCCTGGAGTATTGCAGAGCCTTTCAATTTAAATCTTGTAGGACTTTGTTAGGCCCATATGCACATTACCCAATATTTCTACAGATAATGACAAATAACACAAGCCACTTTTTATACAAGTTCGGTCACCCGAAATACTTCAAAAAAATAAAACTGAAGGTCTTGAAGTCTGCCGCTAAGTTGTGGTATTGTGTAAGATCTACTTTAGATATTCCTCTTTTTAGTGACAAAGCCCCGATCTGGGATTCGCCAAGTACACCAGAATGCCTTAAGGACACTCTTGCGTTTCCCCTAAGATCAGCAGGAATAATAAAATGGGGGCAATTGTTGTTTCGGAATAAAATACTGGACTGGGAGATACTAGTTGAAATCAAGAATATCCCATTATCAAAATTTAAATACTATCAACTATTAAGCTGGGCAAAGTCACTAAAAGAAAACAGAAAGGGGAACCTTCCTTTAGAAATGAAGATGCTGGAGAAGGATCCCTTTAAGAAAGAAATATCGCATTGGTATTGGGCCCTTATTGCAGCTGGGGAGGAAGTCTTCCGGATCCCAGAGAGAATATGGGGGAAAGATCTGCCGACCCTGGATACGAATAATCTATGGCAAGTATCAATGAGCAAAGGCTGGTCTATTGTAACTTCTGCTGCATTAAAAAGAAACCACTTATTTACCACGCATAGGGCCTTATGTAGGTAAATTACATTTACCGATTCTTAAATACTGAATTTTACCGATTCGGTATTTATGAATCGGTAAATGTAATGTAGGTAAAAAAATACCGATTCGGTAAGTGTCGGTATTTTAGAATCGGTATTTACCGATTCGGTAATGGTAACCTGTATCTCATTGATTCCTATGGGCCAGGAGGCCCATAGGAATCAATGGGAAGCCAGTTACCATTACCGAATCGGTAAATACCGAATCGGTAATGGGGGGAGCTCAATCAAGGGTGGCAGGGTGTCACATTGACACCCTGTTGCACCCCTGATTCCTGCATGTGTGCACATGTGGCACACATACATGCCCTGAGGGCATGTGTGTCTGCCACATTGCACACATCTAAGGGCCAAATAATGCATTTACAGAGACATTCGTCATTTACCACCAACTTTCAGTTGGTGGTAAATAACGAATCCCCACACCCACCACACACTCCCCCTACATCTCATTTCTGTATTCGGTATTTACCGAATCGGTAAAATTACCGATTCGGTAATTTTACCGATTCGGTAAATTACCGAATACAGAAATGATCCCCCTACATCTCAAAAGCCTAAATACCAGTCGGTAACGGTATATTTACCGAACATCGGCCGTTACCGACCGGTATTGGGCTACCTACTTATGGCCCATAGAGCGTATTGGACGCCGAAGAAGTTATCTAAATTTAATGGGGCAGCAGTGAAGAGTTGTCCGAAATGTGGACTGCAGAATGCAGATGACCTGCACATGTTCCGGCAGTGCCCCAATCCCGATTCTGTAAATTACCGAATACAGAAATGATCCCCCTACATCTCAAAAGCCTAAATACCGGTCAGTAACGGTATATTTACCGAAAATCGGCCGTTACCGACCGGTATTGGGCTACCTACTTATGGCCCATAGAGCGTATTGGACGCCGAAGAAGTTATCTAAATTTAATGGGGCAGCAGTGAAGAGTTGTCCGAAATGTGGACTGCAGAATGCAGATGACCTGCACATGTTCCGGCAGTGCCCCAATCTCGATGGTTTCTGGACAGATGTGGGTAAGACTTTAGAAGAGGCAGTGGGAAGACAGCTAACTGTAAGTACTGATTTAGTTATCTTTGGGGTGACGGACGTAAATGTGGTAGGAAGCGTAACTAAGGCTCAGGAAAATTTGGTTTTTTTATTGATGCTCTTGGCCAGGAGAGAGGTGTGTATAAAATGGCTACCCCTCCACTCCATAGGGAATGGCTATCCTCAGTTTTAAAAGTGTACAATTTTGATTAAAAAAAGAAACCATTCTCTAAGAGATATAAATTTTGGGCGATATGGGAAAAGCTGCATATGGGTTGACTCTATCAATCGATTAAGCTTTGACACCTACCTTGCTAGAAGGTATGGTATCCTATTTTGAAATTTGGCCACTAAGTCTGATGATTATGTGTGAGTAACACAATATTGATGAAGGCTTCAAAGAGTAGCCAGAATGGCTAGCTCCCCCCCCCGCCCCTCCCCCCCCCCATCCTATAAGAAACCTTCTTCTAAAGTATGTGGAAGTAAGGGGTTCCTATTCTCTCTGAAATTCTAGGAAAAAAAGCAACTTTGCCAGGAAGGCACAAGTGGTATAAAGAGAAAGGACTCCGAGATCTCCTTTACTTTCAGGGTTACACAACGAGGACAAAAAAAAAAAACAGTAGGTAAAGTGTTGGATAGCAGAGAGATAAAACTTACTCTTCCCACTCCAGTCAGTGCAACAGCAGGAAAAGTGTTGGATTGATTAGGGGTAAAAATTACTATTCCCACTCCAATCAGTGCAACAGTAGGGAAAGTGTTGGATAGCGGAGGGGTTAAACTTACTATTCCCACTCAAGTGAGTGCAAAAGTAGGGAAAGTGTGGGATAGTGGCAGGATAAGATTTACTATTCCCACTCCAATCAGTGCAACAATAGGGGAAGTGTTGGGTAGCGGAGGGGTAAATCTTACTATTCCCACTCAAGTGAGCGCAACAGTAGGGAAAGTGTTGGATAGTGTCAGGATAAAATTTACTACTCCCACTCCAATCAGTGCAACAGTAGGGAAAGTGTTGGATAGCGGAGGGGTAAAACTTACTTTTCCCACGCCAGTGAGTGCAACAGTAGGGAAAGTGTTGGATAGTGGCAGGATAAAATTTACTATTCCCACTCCAATCAGTGCAACAGTAGGGGAAGTGTTGGGTTGCAGAGGGGTAAATCTTACTATTCCCACTCAAGTGAGTGCAACAGTAGGGAAAGTGTTGGATAGTGTCAGGATAAAATTTACTACTCCCACTCCAATCAGTGCAACAGTAGGGAAAGTGTTGGATAGCGGACAGGTAAAAATTACTATTCCCATTCAAGTGAGTGCAACAGTAGGGAAAGTGTCATATAGTAGCAGGATAAAATTTACTATTCCCACTCCAATCAGTGCAGCAGTATGGAAAGTGTTGGATAGCGGAGGAGTAATACTTACTGTTCCCACTCCCGTGAGTGCAACAATAGGGATAGTATTGGATAGTGGCAAGATACATTTTACTATTCCCACTCCAATCAGTGCAACAGTAGGGAAAGTGTTGGATAGCAGAGGGGTAAAACTTACTATTCCCACTCAAGTGAGTGTAACAGTAGGGAAAGTGTCGGATAGTGACAGGATACAATTTCCTATTCCCACTCCAATCAGTGCAGCAGCAGGGAAAGTGTTGGATAGCGGAGGGGTAACACTTACCGTTCCCACTCAAGTGAGTGCAACAGTAGGGAAAGTGTTGGATAGTGTCAGGATAAAATGTACTACTCCCACTCCAATCAGTGCAACAGTAGGGAAAGTGTTGGATAGCGGACAGGTAAAACTTACTATTCCCATTCAAGTGAGTGCAACAGTAGGGAAAGTGTCATATAGTAGCAGGATAAAATTTACTATTCCCACTCCAATCAGTGCAGCAGTATGGAAAGTGTTGGATAGCGGAGGAGTAATACTTACTGTTCCCACTCCCGTGAGTGCAACAATAGGGAAAGTATTGGATAGTGGCAAGATACATTTTACTATTCCCACTCCAATCAGTGCAACAGTAGGGAAAGTGTTGGATAGCAGAGGGGTAAAACTTACTATTCCCACTCAAGTGAGTGTAACAGTAGGGAAAGTGTCGGATAGGGACAGGATACAATTTCCTATTCCCACTCCAATCAGTGCAGCAGCAGGGAAAGTGTTGGATAGCGGAGGGGTAACACTTACCGTTCCCACTCCAGTGAGTGCAACAGTAGGTAAAGTGTTGGATAGTGACAAGATACATTTTACTATTCCCACTCCAATCAGTGCAACAGTAGGGAAAATGTTGCAAAGGGGTAACAATTAATATTCTCACTCCAGTCAGTTTAAAAGAAAAAACAAACAAAATATTAACAACAAAAATATTTAAAAAACAAATAAATAAAAACATATATAATTATATTACAAATTAAAATACAAAATATTTAATATTACAAATTTAAAAAAAACATATTATAATGTTAAATGCATATGACAAATACCTATGAATATTATATTAAATAAATGAAAAAATTATTTTCAAACAAAGAATTATTTTTAATTAGAAATTATTTAGAATCAAAAACATTAATTATTACAGAATTCTTTTTTTATTTCCTACGCTATAACACCTCACAATTCACAACTCACATCTAATTTGTTTTAAATACTTACATAATTAACATATTAATTACCAATTAATTATATATTATTAATTAAAAACAAATTAAAAGTCATAAAAATGAATAAACTTCCCACACTTTGCCCCTATAATCCCCACAAACCACTGGTAAAATGTAACTTTAAACAAATTAATGACACAATTAAAACTTATTTTCAACTAAAAAACTAATAGTATATAAAAACGAATTATAAAGTAAGTAAAATTAATTTACTTCCCACCCATTACCCCTAAAAGAGTCAAACCCACACACAAAAAATATAAACAACTATCCTAATCAAATATCAATTCATTAATTAACATTAATAATCAACCAATTATTAATTAAAAAAACATAAATTACTTTCCATGCTTTACCCCCATAAACTCCATAACCCACACCTAAAATTACTTACACAAAGTCCATATTTATTTTCTATTAATTAATCAATGTTAATTAAGAACTAATTCTTAAATAATTACAAATAAATTACTTCACACCCTTTACCCCATTAACCCCACAGCCAACACCTAACAAAATCACACAACTCCCATAGTTAATTATCAATTAATTAGTTAATTTAAATCAACAACGAAATACTAATTAAACATAAATTACTTCCCACCCTTTACCCGTATAACCCCACAACCCGCACCTAAACTTAATTACACAATTACCATAATTAATTATTAATTAATTAGTTCATATCAATTAACAACTAATTATCAATTGATTTTGCAGAAATTACTTCCCACCCTTTACCCCTATAAACCCCACAACCTGCACCTAAAATTAATTACAATTTCCATAATTAATTTTCAATTAATTAATATAAATCAATAACTAATTACTTCCCACACTTTACCCCTATAAACCCCACAACTCACACCCAAATAAAGTACACAATTACCATATTTAATTATCAATTAATTTTTTAATAATAATTAACAACCAATTAATAATTAAGTACAAATAAATTACTTCCCAAAATTAACACTATAAAATTAAATAAATAAAAAATAATCATTAATTTATTATAATTAAATTACTTTCCACCCTATTCCCCTATAAACCAACAACCCACCACGGTACTAAAAAACGCAAATGTAATTAAAATAAAATCAATAACTACTAAAAATGTAACACATATATTAAAAAACATTAAAAATACTTATACAAAAAACATACATCACATACATTTAAAATATAAACTAAAATACATAACACTAATCAACAAATCGATATTTTAAACAACTATATTTATGCAAACAATATTAATGACTTACATATTTTTAGAAACAAAATTTCTTACCCTATATTCGATATTCTTGACCACGATATTCTTGCTGTCGATATTGCTGAATCACGATATTTCCAACTCAATATTTGTGTAAGTCGACATTTCGGACTCAATATTCTGTCTCAACACCAAAGGGAAGATCTGCAAGATTTTCAGGAGATTTTCCAGGAGGGCGGATTGGTGGCAAACCAAGTAATCGGTGCAGCAGCTGATGCATCAGACCTTGCAGACCACGGCTACTCACACGGCATCTATGTAAGGTGTTCCTGCTGGCTACGGCTTACCTAGCTTAAACCTGAGGCTCAGCACAGAATTTTAATTCTACCTTTCACTGGGAACCACATTGATTGGTACTCATGTGGACGATGAAATGGCGAAGATGAAGTCTGACCTAGATACCCTAAAAGCATTGGGTGTGGAGAAACTCAAGGACTTCCAGCGCAAATATGCCCCTACTATTGTCGCCATACCAGCAGAAAGTTCAAGTCTCTGACTGGGCAACGCAGCAGTAACACCAGGCCAGGTCACAATACCATCTGCGCCGGTCAGCCTGAATAAGGAGAGCTCCACTTCCATGGGCCTCCGCTGCTAAAACACCAGCAAAACACTGAACGTCTGCTTCCCCCTTCTCCGTTTCCCACTCCGGTGGGGGAAGTGTTCTCACACACCTGGACGAGTGGCGCAGCGTAACAAAAGTCATATAGATGCTCAATATTGTACAGAATGGCTACTCCATCAGGTTCAATTCTCCTACCTCTGTTCCACCCCCAGAACGTCTGGTTATCAACAATACTTGCTGCAAGCAGAAGTAGCCACTCTGCTACAAAAAAGCCATCAAAAAGGTTCCCGCTTTTTAACATGGCTAGGAATATACTCCTGTTATTTCCTGGTACAAAAAAAGATACTTGGGTGCCGATCACGATCCGGCAAAAACCGGGTACGAACCGTCGGACGGAGCATAATCTCCGTCCGACGCGTACCCGGTCGTCAATTTTTACAAACAAGGAATTACGATTCGCACGGGTACACCAGTACCGTACGAATCGTAAATAAGCCCGACCGACCAAAAAAAACCTACCAATGCGATCCGGAAAAGCGCCGACCTGACGTCGGGACGCTCGCAGCCAGCCATTCACGACCCAGGAATCACGATTCGCACCGACGTCACCCCGCACTGTGAATATTTTGCGGCAGCCAAAAACTGCCGGGAAATCAGGACGACGCGAACAAGGACCACTAGTACGCGACGGACAGACGACGACGCGAACAAGGAGGACCAGTACGCGACGGACAGACATGGACCCGAACCTACGAGTCATCCCTGCCCTCATAGCAGTCCACCTCCTCTACAGGTTACGACGCAGACGCCGCAGAAGGTCAGAATAACTAAGGGAGGGGGGAAAGTGGGGTGGGGTGGGGGTGGCACGACCAGGGCAGGCCACAAAACAACCACATAAGTCACACACCACACATGGCCTGGACATACCTGACTCCCATGCCCTGGTCACCACGAGGGGGTGGGGGCGTGTCCTGATAAGCCAGCGACCGCCACAACGGAAGTCCTTCACCACGCGAACCGGCAACACAACCAGACAGGTACGTCCCGTACCCACGCCTGAAGAGCGTGGGTACGAGTCGTACCACGCCCACACACACGTCACCCCAACAATGGCGGGACGGATCGTACCCACGTGGCAAAGGCCTGGGTACGGCCCGCACAAGCATCACATAGCGTGGGGACGGATATGTACGGACCCTACCCCCACCCCGTATGCATGGAGCGTACCCCCACCCCAACAGTGTAAGTACGACCCGTACCCCCACCCGCGTATGCATGGAGCTTACCCCTCATGCCAACAGTGGAAGTACGACCCGTATCCCCACCCGCGTATGCAAGGATCGTACCCCCCACCCCAACAGTGTAAGTACAACCCGTACCCCCACCCGCGGACTCACGGACCGTACCCCCACCCCAACAGTGTAAGTAAGACCCTTACCCCCACCCGCGTATGCAAGGAGCGTACCCCCCACCCCAACAGTGTAAGTACGACCCGTACCCCCACCCGCTGACTCACGGACCGTACCCCCACCCCAACAGTGTAAGTACAACCCGTACCCTCACCCGCGTATGCAAGGAGCGTACCCCCACCCCAACAGTGTAAGTACGACCCGTACCCCCACCCGCGTAAGCATGGAGCGTACCCCCCACCCCAACAGTGTAAGTACGACCCGTACCCCCACCCGCGGACTCACGGACCGTACCCCCACCCCAACAGTGTAAGTACGACCCGTACCCTCACCCGCGTATGCAAGGAGCGTACCCCCCACCCCAACAGTGTAAGTACGACCCGTACCCCCACCCGCGGACTCACGGACCGTACCCCCCATGCCAACAGTGTAAGTACGACTCGAACCCTCACCCGCGTATGCAAGGAGCGTACCCCCCACCCCAACAGTGTAAGTACGACCCGTACCCCCACCTACGGACTCACGGACCGTACCCCCCATGCCAACAGTGTAAGTACGACTCGAACCCTCACCCGCGTATGCAAGGAGCGTACCCCCCACCCCAACAGTGTAAGTACGACCCGTACCCCCACCCGCGGACTCACGGACCGTACCCCCCATGCCAACAGTGTAAGTACGACTCAAACCCTCACCCGCGTATGCAAGGAGCGTACCCCCCACCCCAACAGTGTAAGTACGACCCGTACCCCCACCCGCGGACTCACGGACCGTACCCCCACCACACCAGTGTAACTAGACTCGTACCCTCACCTCGAATGCATGGAGCGCACCCCCACCGTGTATGTTCCAAGCGTACATATCCAGAAATAGGAGGTGTGTGTGCAGAGTCCACCCAGCAGTGCCCAGAGGCAGGAGGGGTGTGTGCCTATCACTCCCAGCAGTGCCCTGAGACAGGAGGGGTGTGTGCAGAGTCCTCCCAGCAGTGCCCAGAGACAGGAGGGGTGGGTGTGGAGTCCTCCCAGCAGTGCCCAGACACAGGAGGGGTGGGTGCAGAGTCCTCCCAGCAGTGCCCAGAGACAGGAGGGGTGGGTGTGGAGTCCTCCCAGCAGTGCCCAGACACAGGAGGGGTGGGTGCAGAGTCCTCCCAGCAGTGCCCAGAGACAGGAGGGGTGTGTGCCTATCACTCCCAGCAGTGCCCAGAGACAGGAGGGGTGTGTGCCTATCACTCCCAGCAGTGCCCAGAGACAGGAGGTGTGTGTGCAGAGTCCACCCAGCAGTGCCCAGAGGCAGGAGGGGTGTGTGCCTATCACTCCCAGCAGTGCCCAGAGACAGGAGGGGTGTGTGCCTATCACTCCCAGCAGTGCCCAGAGACAGGAGGTGTGTGTGCAGAGTCCTCCCAGCAGTGCCCAGAGACAGGAGGGGTGTGTGCAGAGTCCTCCCAGCAGTGCCCAGAGACAGGAGGGGTGTGTGCCTATCACTCCCAGCAGTGCCCAGAGACAGGAGGTGTGTGTGCAGAGTCCACCCAGCAGTACCCAGAGGCAGGAGGGGTGTGTGCCTATCACTCCCAGCAGTGCCCAGAGACAGGAGGGGTGTGTGCCTATCACTCCCAGCAGTGCCCAGAGACAGGAGGTGTGTGTGCAGAGTCCTCCCAGCAGTGCCCAGAGACAGGAGGGGTGTGTGCAGAGTCCTCCCAGCAGTGCCCAGACACAGGAGGGGTGGGTGTGGAGTCCTCCCAGCAGTGCCCAGACACAGGAGGGGTGGCTGTGGAGTCCTCCCAGCAGTGCCCAGACACAGGAGGGGTGGGTGCAGAGTCCTCCCAGCAGTGCCCAGAGACAGGAGGGGTGTGTGCCTATCACTCCCAGCAGTGCCCAGAGACAGGAGGTGTGTGTGCAGAGTCCACCCAGCAGTGCCCAGAGGCAGGAGGGGTGTGTGCCTATCACTCCCAGCAGTGCCCAGAGACAGGAGGGGTGTGTGCCTATCACTCCCAGCAGTGCCCAGAGACAGGAGGGGTGTGTGCCTATCACTCCCAGCAGTGCCCAGAGACAGGAGGTGTGTGTGCAGAGTCCTCCCAGCAGTGCCCAGAGACAGGAGGGGTGTGTGCAGAGTCCTCCCAGCAGTGCCCAGACACAGGAGGGGTGGGTGTGGAGTCCTCCCAGCAGTGCCCAGAGACAGGAGGGGTGTGTGCCTATCACTCCCAGCAGTGCCCAGACACAGGAGGGGGGTGTGCCTATCACTCCCAGCAGTGCCCAGAGACAGGAGGTGTGTGTGCAGAGTCCACCCAGCAGTGCCCAGAGGCAGGAGGGGTGTGTGCCTATCACTCCCAGCAGTGCCCAGAGACAGGAGTGGTGGGTGCAGAGTCCTCCCAGCAGTGCCCAGAGACAGGAGGGGTGGGTGCAGAGTCCTCCCAGCAGTGCCCAGACACAGGAGGGGTGGGTGTGGAGTCCTCCCAGCAGTGCCCAGAGACAGGAGGGGTGTAACACATGTGTGTGAGGCCGGAATTACCCACATCCATACTGCCTACAAGGGAACATGTCCCCATGAACTCATGTCAACAGACTCCACACACAAGTACAGTGATCACCAAGGATGCCACGATTGTTGCAGGTGGAGACATGGCCATGCATGCATGGCCAAAGTAGAAGGGCTCCGTCACACACACAGCTCATGTAGACACTGCTCTGCGCTAAACATTGGGAACACCCTGCAGGGAAGAAATCTGGGTACACAGAGGAAGGAATACACCCTGGGACAATTGCACCATGCAGTAACTGCTTACGTGACCAAAGGAAGTTAGCCAACACCTTGTGATGGCACACAGATCCCAGGGTCCCCCCAATGAGCAGAACACTACTACATATCCCACACACCCAAACCCTTAAACACCACCCAAAACCATGTAGCAGCCCCACCAACACCAATACCACCATAGCAGTAGTGTGATAATGAAAACAAAATTAAGCTTTATTCAGCATGAGCACAATGTCCGTGGATCGCAGGCAGTTCAATATTCACAAAGCCCATAGGGCAGTCAATGATTCACAGCTGGATGGGGGACACAGTGGGATGCGTGTCCCCTACCTTGCCTGCTCAGTCAAATGGCATCGTCTTCCATACTGGTGAGGGCATCAGGGGGGGGGGGGAAGCACCAGGCACCGCAGGGACATCAGGGCAAAGGGGCGGCGTTGTGGGTGCAGGGATGGAGGACTCAACCACAGGGGGTGTGTCATGGCCAAAGGCGGAGGCCAGGATGGCACTACACACCTTAGCAAGGTCCTCCAGGGACTCCCCTGCACCCGAAGGGACCTCAGGCCCCAAGGAGGGGGGGGGTCAGAGGGATGGGTCGCAGCGCCACCGGGGGAGGGTGGAGACAGGGGGGGAGATTCAACCACCCTAACCGAGGACTTCCTTGACTGCTTGCGTGGTTGTGTAACTGTGGGGCTCAGGGACAGAGCGGCCATGAAGGAGTCCTTGGGGGAGATGTGGCCAGGAGAGCTGAGGGGAGGGGATTTGGAGGGAGTGGACTGGGTGGAATGCGGACTCCCACTATGGCTGCGTGTCACACGTTTGCCCCCCGACCCAGTGGGTGTGCCTACCTCACCCTGTGTGTGCGTGTCAGGAGGAGTGCGGTGGACCTTCCCTGCTGGTGTGGTGCCTGTGTCTGTTGATGTGGGTGCATGCCGACGTCTGGGTGTACGTGGGACAGGCATGGGAGTGGGAAGTGTGGATGGGGCAGGGGTAGGTGGGGGGAGGTCGCGCTGCAGGAGACCCACTGCTGCAGTCAGTGTGGAGTCTATGGACCTCAGCAAGTTGCGTTGGTCAGCCTGCGATGAATGAATGCCCTCCAAGAATGCCTCGATGTTGGTGAGGGTTTTCCCGTGGGCATGGAGGACATTAAGGATCGCAGCCTGACCAACCTGCAGTTGCCGCTGGATGTCCACAGACTCAGCATTGGCGGCAGCAGTGGAGACAGGGGCAGGGGGTGCGGTGCCTGGCCGGAAGGAGACATGCGGTGACCGGGCACGCTGGGAAGGGACACGAGCAAGTGGGAGGCGGCTGATGGGAACTGAGGGGGCGGTGCGAGGTGTTGTTCTGCTGTCAGCTGCTGGTGCAGCCACCGCCCACTCGGAGACATCCTCCTCGGACCTGTCAGCTTCGTATTCTGACGTGCCAGTCGACAGGTCCTCGGCCGCACTATCCTCCACCTCTGTCCCACTCGATGTGCCAGCCCCGATGTCACGGCTGGCACTGGTGCTCGGTCCCTCCGCCTTGCCTGTGTCCATGTCTCCCTCTGTGTCCCCCGACGATGCTGTGGGCAGGGTGGAGAGACAGAAATTAATCAGACAGCTGTACACATCAGTCACATGAGTCCAATCGACATAGGTAACACTGCATAGCCTGAAAAGGAAGATCCCTAACATCTACTAAACAAGGTACCGATGTAGGGCATGAAACACACAGTTGGTTGAGCCACCATGCCACTGAAATACCATGGAGAGCATGAGACAATAGCTAAAGACAGGAAACGGAGTCTGACATAGCACCCAGGCCCTGGGGACAATCCAGCACTGCATCTGCACCACACAGCGTTGGCGAAAATACCGATGACCAGGGACCATATCCATGAACTTGAGACACATGCTGCATAGGTAATGCTGAAAACATGCCCAACATGACTCGGTCACTGCACCTTGCGTGTGTGTCCAGAAACATCACACACTGCCCAGACCCAGCAAGTAGAAATCAGGATTTGACACATAGGCATTGCCCGCCCCAACAAACCCCTACACGAGGCAAATTGTTGAGACACAGGTGGCACCAACATCTCATAGTCTGGGTGATAAACACAGGGGCAGGCAAAATGCAAGATTGGACGCCAAACAGCCAAGGTGCGCCTGTACAAATAATGAGGTACCAGTGCCCATCCTCAGATGAGTATAACAAGACACACAGGCACTGGCAACTGTGAGTATGAAGAAGGACAATCAGGTCAGGCTGCACAGTGGACACCTGTACAAAATAGCACGTCTATATACATGGTGACAGGGGACAATGGCACAGAGCACAACCTACGCTGTAGACACTGAGAGTGTCCACGTTTATGATGACACATACACCACTGAGGAAAAGGTGCCCCAGGGGACAGTAGTGGGCACACAACTACATGCTACTGAATGGTAATGACTGCAACACACGTCACCATCCCTGCACTATGCGTATCGCACACTCATGCACATCATGTCACAGGCCACTACATAGGACATGCGCGCTGTAAGGCATGACACATGAGAGACCAACTCCCATGTCTGGAGTCAGCATCAGTGCCAACTGACATGGAACCCACATGCAGTGAACTTGACAGTGCACAGGCAAGGTCCCACAACCTGTTACACACCACCCCCACACATGATGCTACAGTCATTGTTCTCGTGGACAAAGCGCCAGCCTACATTACCTTGTGAAGGAGTGACTACACACAGACCAGGGAACACATTGCAAGGAGGGGAAGGGTGGCAGGGGCGCAGCGCTATACTGGGGCAAACAGGATCTGCACAGCACCTTTAAACCCTGCCAGTGAATTCATGCTACTGTGCCCTTACAAATGCCGGTGACACACAACAAACACACATGTACCTACCCCCTTCCGGCTGCTGCATCGCCTGTAAGCGCCTCTCCAGGTCTGGAAAGACCACCGGCAGCACACGCCTGTGGAGGTGGCTCAGACGGCGCCGGCCGCGGTTCTTGTGGCTCTCAGGTGAGTCCCCCAGCAGGAGCCGTGCAATCCTCCGCGTCCAGCACCGGATATCCTGCCAGCGTTTCCTCACCTGGGGCAGGCTCCGCCTCCGACCATCCACACCCCTCACGGCACTGACGGCGGTCTGCCAGATCTGCTCCTTGGCAGTGGCGCCTACCTGTGAGGAAGAACAAGTGACACCACATCAATACACCAGCCACATGTCACAGAGAGACATATGAGTACAAATTAGCTGGTTACAACAAGGCATGTCATGAAGTCAACGCATTGCACCTTTGTCATAGGGACATCATCCCCTGGTGAGGGAAAAAGCAGTACGTGCCATAGTGGGTACACAGGTGGAATGATGGCAATGTCACAATCAATGATCAAGGCTCACACTGTGCATCACACCCACCCCTCCTGTCTCAGGGCACTGCTGTGAGGACTCCACACCCACCCCTCCTGTCTCAGGGCACTGCTGTTAGTGATAGGCCCCCACCCCTCCTGTCTCAGGGCACTGCTGTTAGTGATAGGCCCCCACCCCTCCTGTCTTAGGGCACTGCTGTTAGTGATAGGCCCCCACCCCTCCTGTCTCAGGGCACTGCTGTTAGTGATAGGCCCCCACCCCTCCTGTCTCAGGGCACTGCTGTTAGTGATAGGCCCCCACCCCTCCTGTCTCAGGGCACTGCTGTTAGTGATAGGCCCCCACCCCTCCTGTCTCAGGGCACTGCTGGGAGGACTCTGCATCCACCCCTCCTGTCTCAGGGCACTGCTGTTAGTGATAGGCCCCCACCCCTCCTGTCTCAGGGCACTGCTGTTAGTGATAGGCCCCCACCCCTCCTGTCTCAGGGCACTGCTGGGAGGACTCTGCATCCACCCCTCCTGTCTCAGGGCACTGCTGTTAGTGATAGGCCCCCACCCCTCCTGTCTCAGGGCACTGCTGTTAGTGATAGGCCCCCACCCCTCCTGTCTCAGGGCACTGCTGTTAGTGATAGGCACACACCCCTCCTGTCTCAGGGCACTGCTGGGAGACATCAGGCACCCCCCCCTGGGACCCCCCCGACAGTACATGGCATGTGTGTCACACCAGGACACAATGCCTGAAGTCACAGTCACAACATAGGGACAGTCTGTGCCAGTGGCCTATGCACTCACCTGATACCCTGGTCGCCCATACAGCATGGAGTACTGTGGGAGGATCACATCCAGCAGAGCCATGTTCTCCTCCAGGGTGAATGGCTGTGTCCTCTCCACAGCCCTTGACATGGTTCCAGGGAATCAGTAGCAGCAGCTGGGTCGACGAATGCAAAGATGTGCAGGCAAGTACTCCCTCATGGGACCTGGCTGCCTTATATGTGCCCTTCTGCCCAGTCTCATGCACAGGAGTACAGAGTGATTGGTCACTCACATTTGCATCCTATGTTTCCACCAATCCCTTCAAACCTAGCAGTCTGTGGGTTCTCTATCGGTTTCATTCTCCTGCATGATGTCAGCCCCACAAACACATTGCAACAAAGTAGAAGAATTCCAACTGACTTCTGCTGTGTACCTTCCAGAACAATTTCGAAATTTGAACTTGGTCTCCATGACAACCAGCATGCATGTAGGCCTTAATACTTGTCCCCTATGTAATTTGGAGCATCACACACAGGTACGGTGCGTTTCGGGGCCCTAGGGCACCCCAAATGCATGGCAACGGCCCGTACATGCATGCCTACGTTCACTATCACTATGGGTGTCCTCGCGTATGCGTACTCGTAGTGGTACGGGCCGTACACTCGCATGTACGCTCACTATCACTACGAGTACGCATACGCGTGCAGACCCATAGTGATAGTGAGCGTAGATGCGTGTGTACGGTCCGTACCACTACGAGTACGCATACGCGTGCAGACCCATAGTGATAGTGAGCGTAGATGCGTGTGTACGGTCCGTACCACTACGAGTACGCATACGCGTGCAGACCCATAGTGATAGTGAGCGTAGATGCGTGTGTACGGTCCGTACCACTACGAGTACGCATACGCGTGCAGACCCATAGTGATAGTGAGCGTAGATGCGTGTGTACGGTCCGTACCACTACGAGTACGCATACGCGTGCAGACCCATAGTGATAGTGAGCGTAGATGCGTGTGTACGGTCCGTACCACTACGAGTACGCATACGCGTGCAGACCCATAGTGATAGTGAGCGTAGATGCGTGTGTACGGTCCGTACCACTACGAGTACGCATACGCGTGCAGACCCATAGTGATAGTGAGCGTAGATGCGTGTGTATGGTCCGTACCACTACGGGTACGCATACGCGAGGACACCCATAGTGATAGGGCCGTACACACGCATCTACGCTCACTATCACTATGGGTCTGCACGCGTATGCGTACTCGTAGTGGTACCGACCGTACACACGCATCTACGCTCACTATCACTATGGGTCTGCACGCGTATGCGTACTCGTAGTGGTACGGACCGTACACACGCATCTACGCTCACTATCACTATGGGTCTGCACGCGTATGCGTACTCGTAGTGGTACGGACCGTACAAATGCCTGTACGCTCGCCATCACGATGGGTACACATACGGCAGCACTCCCACAGTGATTTGGGAACATACACAGGCCCTCTTAGCAGCAGTACAGCGGTTTTTACACATCACAGTGGTGATAGGCGACACACAGGTAGGAATAGGGCGGACATACTTGTCCATGGATGGACATACTTGTCCATGGATGGACATACTTGTCCAGGAATGGACATCAAGGCATCGTCTGTGCATTACTACATGTGTGGGGCACAGGTGTGACAGGCTGTGATGTGGAACATGACTCCTGAGTGGAGAAGGCACCAGATGTATGATGAGATGTGTATAGGTGTACTGTGTGACGGTGCAATGTGTGCCAGGCATGCCCTTGACTCCTTTGACATGTGTGCATGTCGTACTGCGCACTTGGGGTGAGCGTCACTGGCATGGCACGGACACCAACACACGGAAGTGTCCCATGATGCCCGGTACAGGGGTTATGACACATGACTTGTCACTACCCACAGTGCACAATGTGACTATGTCATTTATGTGTGCGGGATTTCCATCAGGTTGATGTTGTAGCACCCTCAAAAGCTGCAGCCGTTGCAGCAACCAACATGTGTCTGTGTGTAGATTGTCATTGCACACTGTTCCGCACACCATGCCACATGTGTTATCGGATGTGAGGTGCACATGTATGCATGGGACACGGAGTAGCGTGACAAGGCCATGTCAGCATCCTCACAAGGAATGTGTGGTGAGTCATGACATGTGCACCTTCATGGCAAGGTGTGTGGGCAGGCCTAGTGTAATGTCATGTGACCTGCGGCTCCGGTGTTCCGCTACCAGTCTCTGCAATCGGCATCCTACTTCTGCTGATGTGTGGGTGTATGTCACTCCTGTCTTGCGTCTGGCTGTTCACTTGCACTGGGACACAGCTATTCCCATGGCGTGGCATGGGGAGGTTCTCAATCTCCGTGTGTAGCTGGGTCTTGGAAGGAGTGTCACCTTGCATCCATACGTGTCCTGGGCATGTAGCACATACCTGACTCCCTATGTAGCATGTGTGTATTGCCAGATTTACATGTGCTCAGTAGACATGAGTTGTTGTCGTAGTGCACTCACTCTTCCTTGTCACTTCCAAATTACTGCAGAGCGCCGCCTCTTGCCCGAAGAATTCCAGACTTGGCTGCCATGCAGGAGAATGACAGGATCCGGCTCTACCGCTTCACCCAA
Source organism: Triturus cristatus (assembly GCF_964204655.1). Taxonomy (NCBI): domain Eukaryota; kingdom Metazoa; phylum Chordata; class Amphibia; order Caudata; family Salamandridae; genus Triturus; species Triturus cristatus. The sequence continues at coordinate 76,801,418 of NC_140586.1, read as the reverse complement.
CCGTTGATTCTGGAGCTGACGGCGAGACTGGCACCACACCTGCAACCGCAGCACAGGTATCCTACGGCACTGACACCCCAGCTGAAGGTAATGGCTGCCCTACATTTTCTTGCCACGGGTACCTTCCAAAATACCATAGCTCATGTTGGTGGCATGTCCCAGAGCATGTTCAGCGGTGTGCTGCATGATTTCTTGGAGGCCATGTTGATTCACCTGGATGACTTCATCAAGTTCCCAACCCCTGAACAGATGACTGAGGTCAAGCGTGGATTCTATGCCCTGGGAGAGATGCCCCATGTCATTGGGTCCATAGATGGGACACATGTAGCTTTGGTACCACCACACGCACGGGAGGTGGCGTACCGCAATCGGAAGCACTACCACTCCATCAATGCCCTTGTGGTGTGTCTGTCCAACATGGTGATTTCACATGTCTGTGCTCGTTTTCCAGGATCAGCACATGATGCCTACATCATGAGGCGTAGCGGGATGCCTGATATGATGATGCAGCTGCGCAACGAACGGGCATGTGTTGTTGGTGGGTACAGTCTGTCTGTCCTGTATTCTGTATAGCCTACCAGCACGACCGCTTCACCACTTCTAACGATGTCCATGTGCTTCCCATGTAGGGGACGCTGGCTATCCCAACATGCCTTGGCTGCTGACACCTCTCCGCAACCCCATCACGCCGGCCCAGCTCCGCTACAACACCGCCCATGGCCGGACAAGGCGAGTGATAGAGAGGACGTTTGGCATGCTGAAGAGCCGATTCCGGTGCCTCCACAAGACCGGCGGTGCACTCCCTTATGCCCCGGCGAAGGTCTGCAAGATCTTCATGGTCTGCTGCATGCTGCACAACATGGCAGTTGAAAGAGCTGTGCCACTCATCCTGAATCAACATGACGAGGACCATCCACCCGTGGAGGACGAAGGGCTTGGCAATGGGGCTAGTGATGTGGAGGATGTGGAGCCGCAAGAGGACATCCGGACTCGGCTCATACGCGACTTCTTTGCTTAGTGGTGAGTACCAGTGTCTGAGTGTGCACGCATTGGTCCCCGTGTGGCATGCGTTGTGATGTGTGTCTCCACCTGCATGTATGGCACGTGAGTCAGAGGTGTGTGTGGGTGTGTCACTGGAGTGATGGTGGCAGTGATGGTAGTATTTCCCCAGTCACAATGATGACCTAGCATGTTGTCATCCATACATGTGTCGAGTAAATGCACATGCAAGTGGCGGTGTTATTTGTGGCTGACTTCTTGTGTGTCTCTCTTCCCCAGGTACCTGCGCATGCCGTTTGCTGGTTGCATTGTTGTGCCACTGCTATTCCTCATGGACATGACATCGTGGGCTGACTCAGCGTTACAGGCACAGACACGTTTGGAAGTCTCCATGGGGTAAGGGATGCATCTGGGGTGTATTGGTTGTGGCAGTTGTTCACGATGTATGCACACTGCCCCTGTCGATGTGTTGTTCCTCTGCAGCCATGTCGCATCCCCATGGGACACGACATGCAGCTGTGTACACCTGAATAGATGGTCTGCCTGGTTGACAGTCATCAGTGATGGGATAGTGGATTGTGATGATGGCATCAATGTGTGTGACACTGCCCTCGGACACATACGGTTAGCATTGGCTTGACATGGTGTGGGACTTCCACATCAGCGGATCTATGGTGTATGGCAGGCTCTCCGTGTGCAGCTGTGGGTATTTAGCTGTTAGCCGACGCTTGTGTGCCAGTACCATGGCTATCACGCATTTGTGCTGCAGAAGGGGGGTGCCAGTGTTGGACACACATGTCACTCCACATGATGTGTTCATGTGTACTTCGAGTTGCCTCTGCAATCCCGAATACATGACTAATAAAGGTGTCCCTATGCCTCCAAGGTGCCTCTTCTCAGTCAATGCTGGTGTGTTGGCACGGTGCATCCTGCATGTCTGGCATGGTATTCCCTGATTGTGGCTATGTGTCAATGTGTCGAGTGGCAAGATGCAAGCTGTGTGTGTGGGCTGAGACTGTGTATTGGGCATGATGTCCATGACTGCGTGGGTATTGTGACATGTGCCATCCCCATACATCCAACGTTGGCCAGGCCCCCATTCTCTGCATCCACCGGACTCAAGCTTGCAGGACATGGTTCTGCCACCTGTCTACACATACCTGGGTGCCCCCCAGGACACTGGACTGGATCCCTGACCTCTGCGCATGACTGTTGGTGTACTCAATGTGTGTGTAAGCACGGTTGTTCGGTCACCCCCTCAGCTGGTTGTGCCCATCACGGGTGTGTATGGTGCTCCATGTCTGTCTTGCCTAATACACTGTGACCCATGTGTCCTGTGCCAGAGTCAGGCCCCAGGGTGTGGATGGTTGAAGAGAAAAGATGACTCAGGCATGTTTAGACTTTACAAGACACATGTTAGGTAATAATGCTACCAGCAGGCATCTACTCTTCATAGTGTGATTTATTATTGGGGGGGGGGGGGGACAAAGTGAGGGGCTTTCCGGGATTATGGAATCCAAAGTTCAGTAGGGGAGTTGGTGTCCTTGCCATTGGAAATCCTCAGAGTCCATGCCACAGTCTTTGTCAACATTGGTCAGCCAGTGACCAGCAGGGCCATGTGGCAGAGAATGTCTCTTGATGCTGTGATGCTGTTGCTCCAGTGGGCCAGGTGCCAGGCCAGGTGTCCTGGGAGATGGTGATGTAGCAGCCACCCTCACGGTCCTTTCCGTGGACGACCCGGCCTCCTGCGGGGAACCTCACCAGCAGGCCGTGACGACGTCTGGGATGCTCCGTCGGATGTTTCCTCCTCCTCCTCCTGATCCCTCCCTGTGGGTGGTGATGTTCTCCGCCTTCTGGCACAGGGAGGGTCGGCCATGGTGTCGGCCATCCGACGGAGTGTAGCGTGAATCCCCTGGAATGCCGTCACTTGCTCAGCCTGTCTGTCCTCCATCCTCCGTTGGTGTACCAGTAGACAGGCAATTAGCTCCGCATGTTGCTGGGCCTGCTGGGCCTTGATCCCCTCGAGGACGGACACAACCTGGGCCATGCCCGTGGTGTCCTGCCGGTATGAGTCCAGGATGTTACGGACATGGGAAAATACCGGATCCCCAGCCAACTGGTCAGGCTCGCGGCTCCGCCGTCCTCCACTCCCACCACCCCTGCCCACTTGCACCTGGCCTGCACTTGTGGGCACATGGGGTCTCCGGGACCCCTGAGGGGTGGCATTGGCGTTGTCGCCTGCCTCCTCCTGGGTGCCCGGGACACCGTGTCCCTCCTGGCGAGCCTGGCTGCATTGTGGTGTTGGGGCAGGGATCCTGGGTGTCTCCTGGGATGTGGCAGGAGTGGGGGTGGTGGTTGGCACAGTTGTACCTGACGCAGGTGCTGCAGGTGGTTGGACACCAGAGGGGCCAGGTTGGTCGGGGTCGTCCGCAGAGTGGTGAGAGTGGTCGCTGCCGGTGGGATCGGGCTCCTGCAGATCCGGGTCCTGTGAGTGTTCCCCCCCAGTGTTGGGGGGTGCACCACGACGTTGACCTGTGTGTGAGAGAGACAATGTTAATTTTGGTCCATGCAACATCCATAATTCATCCGTTTCAAAGTTGGCACATTTCCTCTTGGAATTAGGATCGGTCTTGCATTCCACTCACAGTGCACTTGTGCATGGGTGTGTCCCTTGGGCACCACTTTGGCCCCTTTAACTATGTGTGGCACAGTCTTACTTGCTGCGTCAAGTGTGACTGCAGTCAGCAGTGGAGTGGGCAGGTGTGGCGAGCCATGCATTGGCGCCTTCCGTGTAGCACTGTACATGTGCACATGGAGTGGATCCACACACTTATATGATCCAGGTAGCTGTTGTTGTGCTCGTGAACAGGTTGTGACATGGCCCTGTGTTTTGCCATGGTGAAGAGGGGGGGTTCTGGCACTGGCCACCCTTGTCTACATGCACGCAGTCTACCTGCTGACGAGCAGACATTCACACACGCAACACGGCTGATTAGCTCTCCCTGTGTCTCGCTCCCTCTGTGTCCCCCTCTCCCTCCCTCCGTGTGTCAGCCTCCTCCCTCTGTCCGTCTCCCTCCCTCTCTGTCCCCCTCTCCCTCCCTCTCTGTCCCCCTCTCCCTCCCTCTCTGTCGCCTTCTCCCTCCCTCTGTGTCCCCCTCTCCCTCCCTCCGTGTGTCAGCCTCCTCCCTCTGTCCGTCTCCCTCCCTCTCTGTCCCCCTCTCCCTCCCTCTCTGTCCCCCTCTCCCTCCCTCTCTGTCGCCTTCTCCCTCCCTCTGTGTCCCCCTCTCCCTCCCTCCGTGTGTCAGCCTCCTCCCTCTGTCCGTCTCCCTCCCTCTCTGTCCCCCTCTCCCTCCCTCTCTGTCCCCCTCTCCCTCCCTCTCTGTCGCCTTCTCCCTCCCTCTGTGTCCCCCTCTCCCTCCCTCCTTGTGTCAGCCTCCTCCCTCTGTCCGTCTCCCTCCCTCTCTGTCCCCCTCTCCCTCCCTCTCTGTCCCCCTCTCCCTCCCTCTCTGTCGCCTTCCCCCTCCCTCTGTGTCCCCCTCTCCCTCCCTCCGTGTGTCAGCCTCCTCCCTCTGTCCGTCTCCCTCCCTCTCTGTCCCCCTCTCCCTCCCTCTCTGTCCCCCTCTCCCTCCCTCTGTGTCCCCCTCTCCCTCCCTCCGTGTGTCACCCTCTGTCACCTCGGCCCAGCTTCCTGGGCACACACTGTTAGCAGATCTTTGAGTGGCCCTTGGCTTGTTGATGTGAGTTTGTTCCTGATCTCCAGGCACCCATTGGGTGTGATGTGTGTCTGTGCGCTGCTGCTGTGGTGGTTTGTGCTGCCACTCTTTCACAATGTTGGCTGTTCATTAGCTGCTGTCATGTGCAAAACAGTGCCTTCACCCCCATGTGTTGATGCAAGGCGTCCGCCATTTGCTGGCAAGTCATTCCTGTGTTGGGACACACTGTCTGTCTGGCTGTGACCTAGGCCATATGGGTAGAGTGAATTGTTGTCTGCTTCTGAGTTGCACTATGTGCGTTTTGGGGCTCAGCCTCCCGCCATCCGGGTTACCGTGTCATGTGTTATTGTCTTCTGTGGCCTGTGACTTGACATTGTCCAGCTGGGTGCATGGGGCATGGTGGCAGCAGTGGCATGTGCGTGCTCATGGAGTGTGGTTGAGTCATGCGATGGCTTGTGGTGGTTGCGTGCCTGTTAGTGATGTTGGTTGTGGATGCCATTTCCCCCATGTGAGGTGCGTTGTTTGTGTACTCACCCGGGTCTCGGAGTCCTTCTAATCCTTCGACTGCCTCCACCGGCAGTATGGCCATCACCCTCTCCTCCCAGGGATGGTAGTGTACGGGTCTGCGGGAGGGCCCTCCTCCTGTGGCGTTGGCCTGGTCGTGTTCATCCTGCCTCTTGGCTCGGACCCTCCTCCGCAGATCGTACCACCTGTTCTGGCATTCCTGCCTGGTCCGTCTGGTGTCCGCAACAGCATTCACAGCATCGACGATGGTCTGCCACATGGCTGTTTTTGCTGCCTGGCTGGTGTTTCTGACCAATGTTCCAAAGATCTGTGGCTCGACTCTGAGGATTTGATCAACAAGAACCTCCAACTCTCGGTTACTGAACTTTGGATTCTTGGTAGTGGGCATGATGAGGGGTGTGGATGGTGGGGGGGGTGTGGATGGTGGGGGTGGTGTGTGGATGGTTGTGGGTGTGTGGGTGTGGTTGTGCAGGTGCGTGTGTGTGTGAATGTGATGAGGGTGTGTTTGTGAAGGTGGTTGTGTGAAGGTGTGCAAGTGTAAGGTGTAGTAAAGGTTGAGGTCTGGTGCTGTGGGTTGTCTGTGGGGTCTGGCAGCAGTGGGTCTGTTGCAAAGGCTCATGGTTTGTGTGTGTGGGCCCTTTTTATTGGTCCATTGGTGGGTGTGGCTGTGTTTGAATTGTGGGTGGGTTGGTTATAAGGAGTGGTGGTGTATTGGGCCTCTGTTTGTTTTTGGCAGTTGCAGGTCAGTGAAGGTGTTGTTTTAGTGTTTTTTGGCCATGTTTAGTGGCTTTGTGCCATTCGAATGGTGTATTGTTGTGTTGTTTTGTTTTGTCCTGGTTGTGTCCGTGCGTTTTTAGCGTGTGTACGGTGTGTACATGGGCCATTTGGTTGTACGGTGCTGTCCTTGTGTGTGGCTTGGTACGACTCGTACATGCGGTTGTGATGTTGGGGCCTGGGGTGCGCTCCGTAGTTAGGAGGTTGTGTTGGGGGTAGGACTCGAACGTACTGGGATGTACATACACGGTGGTTCGACACGTACAGTGGTGGGGGTAGGACTCGAACGTACTGGGTACACGGTGGTACGACACGTACAGGGGTGGGGGTAGGACTCGAACGTACTGGGATGTACATACACGGTGGTTCGACACGTACAGGGGTGGGGGTAGGACTCGAACGTACTGGGTACACGGTGGTACGACACGTACAGGGGTGGGGGTAGGACTCGAACGTACTGGGATGTACATACACGGTGGTTCGACACGTACAGGGGTGGGGGTAGGACTCGAACGTACTGGGTACACGGTGGTACGACACGTACAGGGGTGGGGGTAGGACTCGAACGTACTGGGGTGGGGGTACACGGTGGTAGGACACGTACAGGGGTGGGGGTACGACTGGAACGTACTGGGGTGGGGGTACACGGGGGTAGGACACGTACAGGGGTGGGGGTACGCCTGGAACGTACTGGGGTGTGGGTACACGGGGGTAGGACACGTACAGGGGTGGGGGTACGACTGGAACGTACTGGGGTGTGGGTACACGGTGGTACGACACGTACAGGGGTGGGGGTAGGACTCGAACGTACTGGGTACACAGTGGTACGACACGTACAGGGGTGGGGGTAGGACTCGAACGTACTGGGGTGGGGGTACACGGTGGGACGACACGTACAGGGGCGGGGGTACGACTGGAACGTACTGGGGTGGGGGTACACGGTGGTACGACACGTACAGGGGTGGGGGTACGACTGGAACGTACTGGGGTGGGGGTACACGGGGGTAGGACACGTACAGGGGTGGGGGTAGGACTCGAACGTACTGGGGTGTACATGGACGGTGGTATGACACGTACAGGGGTGGGGGTAGGACTCGAACGTACTGGGGTGGGGTACACGGTGGGACGACACGTACAGGGGTGGGGGTACGACTGGAACGTACTGGGGTGGGGGTACACGGTGGTACGACACGTACAGGGGTGGGGGTACGACTGGAACGTACTGGGGTGGGGGTACACGGGGGTAGGACACGTACAGGGGTGGGGGTACGACTGGAACGTACTGGGGTGGGGGTACACGGGGGTAGGACACGTACAGGGGTGGGGGTACGACTGGAACGTACTGGGGTGTGGGTACACGGGGGTAGGACACGTACAGGGGTGGGGGTACGACTGGAACGTACTGGGGTGGGGGTACACGGGGGTAGGACACGTACAGGGGTGGGGGTAGGACTCGAACGTACTGGGGTGTACATGGACGGTGGTATGACACGTACAGGGGTGGGGGTAGGACTCGAACGTACTGGGGTGTACCTAGACGGGTGGGGGTGTACATACACGGGGGGTACGTGTCGGACGTACTGGGGCTGGGGGGAGTGTTGGGCGCGTATGCGGGCACATGTCTCAATGGTTGCTATAGGAGTTCGGTGCGGACGGTGTTTTTTCCATACGGTTGTGACCTCGGACGCACGGGATGGATCGTGATTCCTCGGTCGGACTTGACTTTTCACGTTTGTACGGTAAATCGTCCGAGGACGTGTCGGACACATTTTCCGACCCGAGGACGTGTGGGGAATGATTCCCAATGCGGTTCGTATGGACTTTTTCCCATGCGAATCGTGATTGCCAGTTCGTACGGCACTTGTACGATTCGTACGGTAAAAAGACCGGATACGAGTCGCACGGGGTAATTTTTTACCGGATCGTGATCGGCACCTTAATCGGGAGTACAGACCTATTCTAGACTTAAGACTCTTGAACAAATGTATCCGCAAGGAGAAGTTCAGGATGCTTGCCCTTCACCAGATCTAGCCCCAAATCCATCAGAGGGACTGGTTGTGATCCATCGATCTGCAGGTTGCCTACTTTCACAGACCGATCACCAGAAAAAACAGAAATTCCTGTGATTCAAAGTGGCATCCAAGCACTACCAATACAAGGTCCTGCCCTTCGGGCTCAAATCAGCACCTCGCACATTCTCCAAGAGCATGGGGGTGGTAGCAGCTGCAGAGAAAAAAGCATTTTGTCGACCCGAACTTAGATGACTGGTTGATCAAAAGTTCCTTACCTTTTCTCCTGCAGGAACAGCTTCCGACCTACATTCAAGTGCCACAGCAGTTGGGTACTACAAATCAACGACAAGAAATCCATCCTCAACCCAGCCCCAGGTGATTCAGTACCTGGGATCAATCCTGGACACTGAAAAAGTAAGAGTTTGTCCTTCGGAGGAGAGGTTCTCCTCAATCAACACGTGTCTCACTCTCCTTCACACTCTTTATCCATCAGCCAGGCAGGTGGCCTCTCTGCTAGGGTCCATGGCTTCCTGCATCTACATTGTTACCAATGCCAGACTTCACATGTGGCCTCTCCAGCAAGCATTGGAAGACCACTGGTTGCAGTTGTTGGGCTGCTTGGAAGACAAAGTGACTCTTTCTCAGATGGCCAAAGACTCTCTCGGTTGCTGGATGGAGCGTCCTCATCTCTCAATAGAGGTACCTTTTCATCAGGACCTCCCCAAATAGACACTTATTACGAATGCTCCCCTCCAGGGCTGAGGAGCTCACATGGGTCCTCTGCAAGTTCAAGCACTGTGGTCGGAAACAGAAAAGTTGTACCATCTCAACATATCGGGGCTGAGGGCAGTCCACTCACTCTCAAGTTCCTTTACCTATCAATTCAAATGTGCTCCCTGTTGGTACAAACAGAAAATACCACAACGAGGCATTATCTGATCAGGCAGGGAAAAACCAGGTCACGGCCCTTATCTCTGAAGGCTGAAGCCATATGGAACTGCCTACTTGCCAGAGAATGACCATCTCCACAAATCAACTTCCAGGCACGCTCAACGTGCACGCAGACTCCCTCAGTTGCAACTGCACCGAAGCTCACTACTCGGTATTAAACGAGGAAGTTGCTCAGGACATTTTTCAACAATGGGGAATGCCAGCAATCTACCTGTTTGTAGATGGAGCAAACGTAAAATACTGCGTCTTCGCGTCCAGATTTCCCCAACCAGGATCCAGAGGGAATGCTCTTTTCATCAGCTGGTCAGAGACATTACGTTATGCTTTTCCTCCATTACCTTTGATCCCCATTGTCATCAACAGGTTTTACAGAGCCAAGACCAGGATGATTCTCATCGCACCGGAGTAGCCTAGCCAATAGTGGTATCCAGACCTTCTTCACCTGTCCGAAATCCCGCTCAGGAGGTTGCCTTGCAGACTGGATCTCCTGTACAAGCTCGAAGGGAGGATCTTCCACCCCAACCTTTCTTCTCTGAGCTTGACGGGATAGCTCCTGAATTCCTGCAATTTGCACACCTAGATCTTTCCCAAGACTGTATGGACATTTTGAAACAATTTAGGAGGCCTTCTACAAGGAGGTCTTGTGCTTTCAAGTTGAAGCGTTTCTACTTATGGTGCATCAGCAATGGTCATAACCCTATTCAAGGTCAAGAACAGGTGATCCTTCCTTATTTGTTACATTTAGCCAGATCTGGTCTTCAGTTCACATCTTTAAAAGTGCATCTTGCGGTCATTACAGCGTACCGAGAGTCACCCACACAGGTTTCTTTCAAACGCCTGTATTTAATGACTTTCCTGAAGGTTTAAAGAAGGTTTTGAGCCCATACACAAAGCGTCCTTACAAAACCTTACTTGAAAAACCACTTTTATAGTAGCGATAACCTCTGCAAGCTGAGTCAGTGAAATTCAGTCTCTTTGTGCAAAAGAACAGTATCTTATTTTTTCATTTGAAAAGGGTGGTTGAACAGGGTGGTTATGAGAATGGATTCTACTTTTTTACCAAAGGTTATATCTGATTTCCATATCAATCATCCATTACGCTACCTATGTTTTTTCCGAACCCTTCCACACCTCCAGAAAGGGATTTACATTTCCTAGATCTTATAAGTGTTCTCACAAAACTAAAGAAATAACGCAGTCCGACCATTTGTCCATAAGTTATGGTTCCATGCTCACTAGTTTACCTTCTTCCAAACAAAATATCTCGTGGTGGATAGTCTCTTTTACCTCCCTTTCTTACCAGTGAGCCAACAAGCACCTCCCTGGTAGGCCTAAGGTTCATTTTGCAAGGGAAAGGCCACCACTGCTGCCCTTCTTAGGAATGTATCCATTGGTGGGATCTGTAAGGATGCTACATTGCGATCGGTGCACACCTTCGCTCAGCATTATTGTTCTGATTCAGACACTCTGGCAGATGCCCAAGTGGGGCAGGCATCATTAAGGAATCTATTTGGGTAATAAAGCCATAGCTACTGCTGGCTGCTTTGGTATTCATCATATTGTTTATGACTATTGATGAGTATCCCCTGGAAGAGAAGGATAAGTTACTTACCTGTAATTCTAGTTCTCTTCCAGAGGTATACTCATCAAAGTCATAAGCTACCCTCCCTCGTCCCCGGGCGAATAAGTTATGCAGCAGCTCAAATTGGCTCATTATCATTAGATCATAAAGTGTGCCATATAAAAGACCTGACCTGTCACCTGTGGGGCATGATGGGACTAGGGAGGTTTTGGAGGTCTTAAAGGCACGGCGCCAGTTTACTCTGTTGTGGTTTTCAATGCAGCCTATTGAATTACAATGCCTTCTATTACCTTGCCTTTTTCCTTTCAAATAAAGCCTATGTTCTGAAGTTTAAAGTATGCATGATCTGAAAGAGGCACGTTAGTGATAGATTCCTTACCTTAGAATATCCCCAGGCGTCAGACTGGATCTGGAAAGTTTTTTGTAGCAGTACCCCTGCGCGTCAGTAGGTGGCGTCGTGCGGCTCCGCCTCCGTCACTGGCGTCGTAAGCGCCGAGATGACGTCACGGAGACTACTTAGGCGCCATCCATGCGCGCTGACGTCAGTTCCGCAGATCCGGATAGAGCACGTACCTTAGTCACTTTTTGACTACTCTTTTGAGACTTTTGTCTCCCCTTTTTTCTCCTGGTGCACGTAGGGATGCCTGGATTTTAGTCCTGTGGGGCCTGCCGTCGCAATATGTCGGTGGCGTACCCCCATGATGTTTGCCTCCACTGCCTGGAGACCGACCACGACTCGCCGGGATTGTCGGGCCATGGCCCTGAAAGCCTTGAGGGAGCGGTGCCGGAAGCTGCTGGAGGTCCGGCACTCGTCCTAATTCTGCTCCAGGTCCAGGGACCGTTCCCCGGACCGCTCGTGGGGCCGCAGCCGTCGCTCCTCAGGCTCCAAGTCTTCGCCCTCGGATTCCGGTAAGCGACGACATAAAAAGAAGTCGAAGAAGCGTGTTCGCTCTCCGACGTCCCCCCGTCGGTCCTCGGATGCGGATGAGGGGGACAGGGATTCTGCCCCTGAGGCTCCCTTGGGACCTGGGAGTCCCGCGGCCTACCCACCTTACCCGGGTCCGTCGGCGACTCCCCAACAGGTGCAAGAGTTTCTTGCCACCATGGACCGCCTTCTGAGGCCTCGGGCTCCCGCTGGCGCGCCTTCGGACCCTGCGGTCCCGTGTCTAGATCCTGTTGGCCCGTCGTCGCCGTCGGCGGATCCATTTTCAGTGCCACAGGATCCTACGCCGTTGGCTCTGGCCCCGGAACCACGAGGTCCGGCGCTACCAGCCCCGGCCCCAGGGCCGCCCTCGGCTCCGCCTCCAGTGCCGCAGTGGGTGCTGTTTATTCCGCACTTGCCCCGGTTCCAGGACCAGTTTGTTCCTGCCTGGGATCCGCATTGGCACACAGCACCAGCTCAACCCCGGCCGGCGTCGTTCACGGCGCTGTTTCCAACGCCGTTCGTCCCTGCTCCTGCTCTGCCGCCGCGGCTGGTTCCTCCTGCTACGGAGGTGGGGGATGACTGGGAGGGGTCCGAGGACCCTCCTGTCCATCAGTGTGACTCCGAGCAGGACTGGGTGGACGATCTGGAGGATGCCAGCGACCTCGATGTCTCTTCTGACCCGGGGTTTGCCTCTCCCCGCCTACAATGGAGGAGGGCGCTTCCTACACGATGGTGCTCTGTCGGGCTGCTGAGGTCCTCAACCTCGATCTTCCTACGGTGGCCCTCAAAACTAACCTCCTCACTGAGGTGCTCCAGAGGGCGTCTACTTGGTCGGAGCCACTGCTTCCCTTCAATGACACCCTCCCCGACGTCCTGTTGGGCACTTGGTCGCGACCGGCCATGGGGGCCCCTGTGGATAAGAATGTCGCCAGGCGTCACCGCCGGGCGCCTGGTGACCCCGCGTTACTGACCACTCATCCCACGCCTGAGAGTTCCCACGCGGTGTGGAATACCGTTGCTCAGGTGTTGCCTCTGTGTCCTGAAGAGGTCCAGGCTGTCCTTTCCCAGGCGGTTGCTGAGGGTAAGGATGCGGCTAAGTTCGCCATTCGGTGTGGTTTGCACACCGCTGACTCGTTGGGCAGAGCGATTTCTACGACTGTGGCGCTGCGTCGCCACGCCTGGTTGCGATCTACTGGGTTCTCGTCCGATGTCCAGAGCTCACTCATGGATGTCCCCTTTGATGGCACTCGCCTGTTTGGCGATAAGGCCGACAGTGCTCTGGAGCGTTTTAAGGACTCGCGGGCCACGGCCAAGTCCTTGGGTCTTTCCACAAAGACCCCGGCCACTCCTGGTTTTCGTTCCTTTCGTGGCCAAGGCAGCGGCGCCCAGGCCCGTTCTTTCAGCAAGCCTGTGCAGAACCAGCCTCAGCGCGGACGCGGCTTCCGCAGGGGCGGGTCTGGAAATCAGTGTGGGCGGCAGTTCACCTCCGCCCCCGCTGCTTCTACCTCCAGACCTTCCTAATCCGAGCTTTGTGGAACCCCCCACACCGGTGGGTGGCAGGATCTGCCACCACCTCCCTCACTGGCGCGATATCACATCGGACAAGTGGGTGTTGCAGATCATCCGCAGAGGTTACTCTCTTTCCTTTCAGTACTCCCCTCCAACCATGCCACCTCGGTACCACCGCATGTCAGGGGATCACTTGGCACTTCTCCAGCAGGAAGTCACGGCCCTCTTGGCCAAGGGGGCCATCAAGTGCGTTCCTGGGCCGGAAGTAGAGAATGGTTGTTATTCCTATTACTTTCTGGTCCCCAAGAAGGACAAAGGGGGCCCACGCCTCATCTTGGACCTCAGCAACGTCAATCGCTTTCTCCGGAAGGAGAAGTTCAAAATGCTGACTCTGGCTCAGGTCCTGGCTGCCCTCGACCCTGGTGACTGAATGGTAGCGTTGGACTTGCAGGACACATATTTTCACATCCCGTCCTGCCGGCCCACCGGCGTTACCTGCAGGTCATGGTAGGCCTTACCAGAGCCTCTCGGGTGTTCACGAAAGTGATGGTGGTGCTCGCTGCTCATCTGCGCAGGTCAGGGGTGTCAGTCTTCCCTTACCTCGACGACTGGTTGTTGAAGGCGGGCTCGCCCCAGGCAATCGTCAGCCACCTTCAGACTACGGCCAACCTCCTGCATTTGCTGGGGTTCTCTATCAACGTGCCGAAGTCGCACCTGAGTCCCTCTCAGAAGCTCCCCTTCATCAGAGCGGTTCTGGATTCAACGCTGTTTCGGGTTTATCCTCCCGAGCAGAGAGTCCGGGATATTCAGGCTATGAATCCGATCTTTCAGCCTCTGTCCTGGGTTTCATTCAGGATGACCCTCCAGCTTCTGGGCCTGATGGCCTCCTGCATCCTGCTGGTGACACAAGCCAGATGGCATATGCGGGCTCTGCAGTGGGACCTGAAGCTCCAGAGGCTTCTGGTCTCCGGCGGAATCCCGGCTCCATATCAATCTGTTGGAGCTTCGGGCGATCCGACTGGCACTGAAGGCATTCCTTCCCTCTGTCCGGGGAAGTTTGGAGCAGGTGTTCACGGACAACACCACCGCCATGTGGTATTGCAACAAACAGGGTGGGGTGGGGTCCTGGACCCTATGTCAGGAGGCTCTGCGCCGCTGGACATGGCTGGGACATCAAGGCATTACCTTGGTGGTTCAACACCTGGCAGGTTCTCTGAACGCCAGGGTGGACAAACTCAGCCGGCGGTGCATGATGGATCACGAATGGCGTCTGAACTCGGACGTGGTGCAAGGTCTCTTTCTGCAGTGGGGAGAGCCTTGGTTAGATCTATTCGCCACCGAAGAGAACGCGCAATGTCATCAATTCTGCGCGTTGAATTTCCAAGGCGGCACTCGCTCGGCGACACTTTTCGTCGCGAGTAGAGTTGCGGTCTATTGTACGCCTTTGCGCCTATATCACTTCTGCCCAGAGGGCTAAAGAAGATTCGGCGCGACCGGGCCCTAGTCATCCTTGTGGCTCCGAAGTGGGCACGAAGGTACTGGTATCCCGAGCTACTCAGCATGGCAATCGATCCCCTTTTCTGTCTGCCTCTTCGGGAGGATCTTCTGTTGCAGCAGCAGGGGACGGTCCTCCACCCGAACCTGTCCAGCCTCCACCTCCATGCGTGGAGATTGAGCGGCGACAGTTGACAGCTTTCGATCTTCCTCCCGAAGTCTGTGATGTCATTCTGGCAGCCAGGCGTCCCTCCACTAAAGCGGTATACGCCTGCAGATGGAACAAGTTTGTGGCATGGTGCACAGCGAAGGCTGTGGATCCCCTTTCTGACCCTCTTTCTGAAGTTCTTCTGTTCATTCTTTCTTTGGCCCAGCATGGCTCTACTCTGGGCACTATCAAAGGTTATCTTTTGGCATCTCCGCCTTTTTAAGGCTTCCAGATCAGCCTTCTCTCTTTAAGTCCCCGGTTGTTAACCGTTTCCTTAAAGGCATTATGCACACGTTTCCTCCCGTGCCGTTCATCATGCCTCTAAGGGACTTGAATCTCATTTTGACCTATCTGATTTGCGCTCCTTTCGAGCCCCTTCATACCTGTCCTTTGCGTCTTCTTACTCTTAAGACGGCTTTCCTGGTCTCTATCACCTCTGCCAGAAGAGTGAGTGAGCTCCAGGCTCTTTCTTCCAAACCTCCTTTTCTTTCTGTTCATCCGTACAAGGTGGTGTTAAGGACCCGTCCTTCTTTTTTGCCAAAGGTGGTCACGCCCTTCCACATCGGGCAGACCATCACTTTGCCTACCTTCTTTCCGCCTCCACATCCTTCGAGGGAGGAAGAGAGGCTCCACCGTCTGGACCCAAAACGTGCGCTCGCTTTCTATCTAAAGTGTACACAGCAGTTCCGGATGGATGACCAGCTCTTTGTTGGCTACGTGGGCGCCAAAAAAGGTTGGCCTGTGCACAAATGGACCATCTCTCAGTGGGTCGTTCTGTGCGTCAAAGCATGTTACTCCTTAGCTAAGAAGGAGCCTCCTGTGGGGCTGCGTGCCCTTTCTACCAGGGCAACTGCAGCCATTACTGCCTTGGGTCGTGGTGTCCCCTTGCAGGACATTTGTCAGGCAGCTACGTGGGCCTCGCTGCACATGTTTACCAAGCATTACTGCCTTGACAGTCAGGTCCGGAGAGATGGCTTCTTTGGCCGTTCTGTTCTCCATGACTTTCTGGTGTAATCTTTTCGCAGACCCACCACCGTGGTTGGTATTGCTGGGGTATCTATTCTAAGGTAAGGAATCTATCGCTAATGTGTCTCTTTCAGATGCACAAGTTACTACTTGTGTAACGATATATTTGTAAGAGACATTAGTTAGTGATAGATTCCTTACCACCCCACCCATCCTCCCCATTTTGCGAACCGATTCTAGGGTTAAGGTGATTCCCCTTTCAGGGCCCTAGTTTCATGGCACCAGTGGTCAGTTTCTTGCATGGCTCTGCGTTCCTGGCGCGGAAAGTCGTGCACAGAACTGACGTCAGCACGCATGGGTGGCGCCTAAGTAGTCTCCGTGACGTCATCTCGGCACTTACGACGCCAGTGACCGACGCGGAGCCGCACGATGCCACCTACTGACGCGCAGGGGTACTGCTAAAAAAAACTTTCCTGATCCAGTCTGACGCCTGGGGATATTCTAAGGTAAGGAATCTATCACTAACTAATGTCTCTTACAGATATATCGTTACACAAGTAGTAACTTGTGCTTCTATGATACAGAAAGGCCTATTGTATATGATCGTTATAAATGAAAAATTCAATGCAATTTTGGCATTTTTAGCCTAATTTTGATTAGGCCTTATGTATATGTATGATTTGATACACATATATATGTATGTTTTAGAGTACTTCATACTTTTAAGTGTTTAAACATACATATGTAGAATGTATTTGATGTGTGCTCCGGGGTCCCCACACATGGGCTGGACTATTATTCAGTGTTTATGACTTTGATGAGTAAATTTCTGGAAGAGAACTAGAATTAGAGGTAAGTAACTTATCCTTCAAGGGATTTGTTAATTGCATACTGTTAAGCTCAGTGCCAAATTTTTAAAATAATAGGTGCAGGGCACAACGTTTTGCTCATAATCCACGAATTACACTATTGAATGTTGGGAGTGACAATTACTAAGGTTGTGTAGTCTTGATTCCACTTCTTGCCTCTTTACCACACCACCAGACTCTACCTGCTCCTTTGTCTGACTCTTGGAGGTTTCAGTTTTCTCCTTTTTTCACATTTCTTTCAGTATTTGTCTTCCTCCTTCTGTCTTTTTCACTCTTGTTGACCACTCTTTGTGGTGCAAAACGGCTGCCCTCACCGATATCCTACTCTATATTTGCTCAAAAAGGAGGACAATCTTTGAAACCCACATAAGTTCTGAACTGGTAAGTGGGAGAGATCTTAGAATATGTGAATTTCCTTGCCATTGTATGAGATGTGATGAGATTGTTAGCATTTACGCTTTGTATGAACCAATTTTTGTCCTCATACCTGTGGGAACAAACTAAAATATTTAAAGGTGCTGATTGTTTAGTTTGTCTGGGAGCTGTTTTCTGCATTCTTTCAATTAACAGTGAAGTGTCATTTGAATTCACAAGGAGGACTTCAAACATATCTTTCACAAATGTTCTAATCTCTTAGCCTTCTGTCCCCTGTGGGGCTCCTCTTATACACTAGTTGTTCCACCCTTAGCAGTTTTCTAAATCTTCTTGCTTCTCCTTAAGTTGTAGAAGACGTGGTTTGTATTCCTCTAGACACAAGGTTTTTTTTGCCCAGCGTGCCCTCTAGTGTATTGACTCCTTTATCCAATGCTGTAATGTCTTTGTTCACTTCTTTCAAATTTTTCCACAGTTCACAGTATATTGATATTTTTTTGGTTTTGATTTCATTGAAAAATTCCTGCATTAAGCTTTTGGTCACCATGCTATCTTTATCCTGAGTATTCTCCCCATTCTGCGGGTCCTAGTCTAGATGTTTAACATGCCTCTCCCTCACTCTGTTCCTTCTTCTTATGGCCTAGGGCTCCTGCTTGCTACAGAATTTCTTTCATTGATCCGTCTTTTGTTAACAATTTCTTCAGTGTTGACCATTCTGATCTTAAAATGTGCAGGGTTCTCCTGTCAGCATTTTGCCGCTGTGGTCAGATGTGTGCTGTTACGTTTACCTGAGGTTCTCCTTTACCAGAGACAGTTCGTATCATTGGGTGTGGATGCTTATTTTCAGAGTCTTGGGCTCTTATGTAATTTCAAGGTTATCAGTTGTGGGTTTAATCCCTGCCCAGTGTGTGAGGAAACTGCATTATTCATATTTGGTGGCATTCATTTAAGGGAGGCAAGAGATGAATCCAATTACACTGGGCCCAACAGGCACACTCCAGCGTAAGCACTACCATGTGTTGAAGGAGATGCTTCAGGGTGTACCTCCAGGATGGCATAGCACTCCAGCAAATGTCAGGTCCAGGAGCCCCCTTATACACTTTGGCAAGCATTGTTTGCTTGTCTTTCTGAGGCTTCCAGTTCCTGTTATGAGGGCTCAACTGTCCAGTTGACAGCACTTCCACCTCACTCTCCGTAGGCCCCATGGTTCAGTCGCAAGGCCGGACTTGACCTCCCACCCTTCCACGAAGGATCTGGATGGGAACCTTTCAGGGCTACTCCCCTCTTCTGTGCGCCCGTGCAGCAGTAGGCCTTTCCTCCTTTTTTTTACATTTTTATTTCACGTGTTGGCATTGTTACAAGCAGTTTATAAATATCAGTTTACATGAGATGACACATGCACAGAAGATAATGTTACAGTTGCTGACATCCACAGTTGGGGCCACGTTTGTATATAGGTTCGTACATATGTGGCATCATAAAGAAGGAATGGGTAAGATACACTGGTTCTCGCATGAGGTGCGTGAGTGAAAAAGTTTTATTCGGATGGGTCGTCCTGCGGGGGTTCTACTAGTCAGAGATAGTCAGTGAAGGGTTCCCAGCTGTTACGTGGGCGGGATCTCATTGGCATTAGTTCCCAGTAATTGGTCAGTTGTTCGTGGCAGTATTGCCTAGCAAGGTGGAGGAAGTCCGCGTCCGGCCTGTGGCATCGGGCGCAGTGGGAATCAGGAGAGATACCCATTTTGTGTGATTGGGCAGGGGTTCGATATATACGATGTAGAAATGTAAAATGTATGAGGCGTAATCTGTAGTTGGGGGATAAAAGTTCAAGTTGGCCACAGCAGAATGTCCACTGTTCGTCAGTGAGAGGTGTGTGAAGCTCGTTTCCCCAAGATTCCCGTGCCGGTGTTCCCGTTGCTGGAACTGAGCTCTGTATGTGGTATGTGATGAGTTTCCGTGCGGTGCTGGCTGTGTAGATGTGGTCTAGGGCCATTAATGTTTGCGGGGAAGCAGGAAAAGTGTCAAATGTTGTACGACATGTTGAGCGTAATTGGTAATAAAGGAGAGTATCCAGGGGAGTGCTTCCTTCCCAAATCTGGAAGGGAGGGTCCATGAATCGATCGTTGAGATAGAGATCCGCGAATGTATGGATGCCAAGCTTGGTGGCGTGAGCGCAAGCACCCCCATCCATCATTGGAGGCAGTGTTGGATTTTTTGTCACTAGGATCGACGGGGCATACAAACGTGCGGAGCCCGCTCGACGCGCCAGTTCTATCCATGCCCACCTCAGGCATTGCGGAGTGTCTGTATCAGGTCCCGAACGTTTGTATTGCAGGAAAAGGGCTGTCGAAAGCGGGCACGGAGAAACTTTGTCTATCTCTACCGCAACATGCGGGTATAGGGTGTGCCCAATAACGTAACAATTGTGCCTGGGCGCAAAGTGCATAAAGTTGCAAATCCGGCGCTCCCATTTTGCCCTGTGCCTGCAGTAACATTAGCAGTTCGTATTTGACATGGGGCTGTTTCCCAGCCCAAATTAGTGTTATGAGGTTGGATCATAGGCGCCTGAAGAACGTTTGTGTAATTGGTATGGGAATGTTGACGAACAAGTAAAGGAACTTGGGAAGGATCACCATTTTTGCTATGGCGCTATGTCCTGCCAGGGACAGCGGAAGTTTTGTCTAATTGAGAATTCAGTCTTCAAGCCAATTTATTGCGCGGCCAAAGCTCTCCAGACCACCTCCGTGTCATTGCACATGTGAATCCCCAGGTATTTAACCAGGCCATCTGCCAGTTGGAGCAGATATTCCATGGGGAATGGAGTTGTGGCCTCTGTTAAGGGGAGCAGCGTAGACTTGGCCCAATTTATTTGGATGCCCGACATACCGCCCAATTTCGCGGATGAGCGGCGAGAGATTTTGCTCCGGTGAGTGACATAAAGTGTGATGTCTTCTTCGTAGAGGGACACAATCAACCCACGGGTGGAGAAGCCTATACCCCGGTTTGCGTTGTGCTGGCGTATTTGTGCTGCCAGGGGTTCCATGGCGATGGCGAAGAGTATAGGGGAGAGCGGACACCCCTGTCTCGTGCCTCTGCTGATCGGGAAGGGCTCCGAGATCTGACCATTAAGGCGTATGCGTGCCGTGGGTTGGGCTTAGAGGAGATAGACCTGTGATAAAAAGACCCGGCTAAGTCCCATTCTCTCGAGCAGTGGGAACAAGTATTTCCATTCAAGTGCATCAAACGCTTTTGTAGCTTCGAGCAGCGCTTCTATAAACCCTCACTGGTCTGGTCTGATCATCACCGGTAGTAAAAGCTGCAACCTATTCGCTAAGATTTTGGCGAAGATTTTATTGTCGATGTTGATAAGTGAAAGCAGCTGGTACGAATCACAGTGGTGGGCTGGCTTGTCAGGCTTTAAGAAAGTAAAAGTAAAAGTCACTGCCTCCAGCATAGTGGGGGGGAGCTGGCCCGTCACTAGAGCATCCTGATATGTGTCTTAAGAGTTTGGGAGCCAGAATGTCTGAGTATTCCTTATAAAAAGCAGACATAAACTCATCTAATCCCGGGGCTTTATCTGGGGAGAGTCCAGCGATTGCCTGTTGAACTTCTTCTGAGGTAATGGGCGAGTCTAGGAATTCTCTGTGGGCGTTCAGCAGCCATACTAGCTCAATGTCGTTAAGGTATGCCTGCAGATCTGGAGGTGTTTTCCTTTGTGCTGTGGAATAGAGACCTGTGTCAAAATCGACCATGATTTGCAGCAGCTTCGGTGTGGAGGAATGTCTGTTTCCTTCCCGGTCAAGGAATTCCGAGATGTACGATGTGGCGTGTGGCTTATGGAGCAGTCGGGCTAGGGTTTTGCCAGGCAATCTCCCTCCCCGTATCTGCGTGCCCGGGTTTCCTTGCCTAAAAATAGGGTTTCCCTTTCCACCGCCTCCTGGTATTCCGACATCTTCTTGCGAATGCGTGCCAAGATGACTGTGCTACAAGGGTTATGAAATTGGGCCTCGAGGGCTGAGATGTCTTTCTCGCAATAGGTTGGTCTCCTGGAGTAGACAATATCTATTTGGTGCCGAAGTAAATAAGTGTGTACTAGACGGACCTTTCTATTGTTGTTGAGTCTCCACACATTCCAGGTCAGGAGCTTAACTGTGCCTAAACTTCTCATCCGCACCTCGCATTGATATAGTGCAGTGTGTTGGCATGGCGTCACCCCGTGCATGTAGTGTCATATGTCGCGTTCCCAAGCGCTTGCAAATCGATAACAAGGGTGCTAGTGTGTGTCTTGTTGCCAACATTCCTAATACTATTTTAACAACTTCCCAACATTGGAGCAATGTAGCCCCCCCACCCTATCCCCCCTCCCACACCAACCCCCCAATTAGGTTGAGATAAAACCTCCCTCTCCCATTTTGAGAGCATCTGGGATTTATCCCTGAAGGTAGCGGAGTCGCCACGTGATCTAGCCCGCCAATGAAGGCTGGGTGGCCGAGCAAAGTTCTGTGGGAATCAGAAGCCATATTTTTAGACAGTTCGTGTGTGAGGCCCTGCATCCCTCCATCAGTCTGCGACCAGGGCACAGACTCACCCATAAGGAGTATAGTGTACAGAGAAGAAAAAACCTTTTCAAAGCATAACATGTATATAACAGTTATCAGCCCTCCAGCAGCGGGAACGCACCACTGCTAATGTGCCGTGGACGCATGGAGTAGTGAGTTAGTCGTTATCACTCAAACGTGCTTCGGGTGAGGCCTGGGAGTACGCTCCGTGCGAGCTTTTGGGGTGTATTTGCTTTCTGGCAAATTTGAGGGCTTGCTTGGGATGTGTAAAATGATGTTTTCACCTCTTGCTTCACTCTTAATTTGGCAGGGTAACATTGTGTATTTGAGGTTGGCCTGCTGTAAGAATTTTTTTGCTGGCTGGAAGTCTTTCCTTGCTAGCTGCACTGCCACCGTAAAGTCTGGAAAGAAGGATAGATGATCACCTTTATATTGAGTGTGCCCTTTCTCTCTCGCTGCACGGAGGATTGTGTCACTGTCTTTGTAGTTTAGCAATCGTGCAACGATCGGGCGGGGTGGCGCTCCCGGAGGTGGACGCGGACCCAAGTTTCTGTGGGCCCTTTCCACTATGAAGACTGGGGACAGTTCGGGCCCGAACAAGTCACAGAGCATTGACTCTATGAAGTCTTCCATCCGTGGAATGGCTGTGGATTCTGGCAGGCCCGTGATCCGGAGGTTATTTCTCCTTGTGCGGGCCTCGAGGTCCTCGTTCCTCTGCTTGATCAGATCCAGGTCCTTATCCATTCTCAGGAGGTGTTCGATGTGGTAGCCTGGTTGTCTTCTGTCCTGCTCATGCGCGTTTCCAGCTGCTCCAGTTGGGAGTCGTACCCATCAACTCTGTGCTTTACTTTGTCTAGACGTGCAGTGAGGAGGTCTAGTTTGGCATCAATATTTTTCAGACTTGACTTCCAGCAGGATTGCTTTAATGCCCAGATCCTGATCATCAAGTTCTTCTGGGGGGTCTGCCGCGGCGCCCTTTTCCACCTCCAAGCAGTGGGCCTTTCTTTAGATGCGCCTTCTTCGGCCCTTCATCTCTCATCTTTCTTGGGGGCTCTGTTTTCTCAATCTCGTCTGAATTATCCTCCTTTCCCCTCTGGGGCGCTGGCTCACAACCCTGGGGGACCAAGATCACTGTTAATCATTCAATGACGCCTTCACTCTAGCTGTGCATGTGACAGCTTGAGATCTTGGTTCAGCATCACTTCAATATTCAGGGCTGCTCTGGAGGACTCGCTGTTGTTTATTTCTGCTTTCTCCCCCATGGGGACTGCTTTCCGAGTTACGGGTCCAGTGCAGTTAGTTTACCAAGACAGGGAGCCACTCGAAAAGGCTTTGGTTCTCCCACGGCATGCACACAGCTGTCTCTTGGGCTTGACTCTGCACCCAGTACCCACCGTTTTAAAACGGAACACCACAAAAACAGAATTTTTTTCTGATTTCACAACCTCATTTGCTTCTACCAGTTCAATCATGGATTGAGTCCTGTCCCATCCTCGACTCAAAACAGCCTTCATTGACTGTTTCAAAGCGTTGTGTGTCACTATTGATAACATGCTCAACCTTGACACATCAACTCAAGTGACTAATAGTGTGGCTGCGCTGTGGGATTCAACACTCTATCCATGAATTAGACGTAAACACGTTTGTCCAGACCTTGAGTTGTCATACATTTACTATAGAGTCTTTCTTGTGACTATGCTAACTAAAATGAACCTATCCCCTTTTAAATCAGTGCTACATGCTGCAACACTTTTTTGTGTGGAACCAAATGGTATGACCATATTACACCAGTGCTACTGACTCTTGAGTGGCTTTGTTTTGAGCGAGCTCCAAAAAATCTGGCATTTCTCATAGCAGGTTTTCCGGTTTTCAGTTGAAACCCATTATGATCGATAAAATACAACCAAAGCAAATGTTTGTCTTGCAGTTGAAACCGAAATCATCCGGTTCTGCTGCACTTTTATTGCTTTGGAGCTCTCTGGTCTCAAACAATATAAAATCAGTCCCTACCACTAAGCAGTTATTTTTGATAGATGCTCACACTATGATCCACTCGGGCATGCTAAGTCACTTAATATGCCCTTGTGGCTATCTGCAAATTCCCTCGACCACTCAGACCTACTTCCATTCCTGTTTTGGAGGCAAGGCTCACATCATATGGCTTCAGCTCACTCTTCACTGCATGTTGCTATACAGTGACCGGCAGGTTTGCAAATGAACTCTGATCAGTGTCTCTCTTCAGAACAAGCAAGACCTCCATGAGTCCATCCTCCTTCATTGACAGTGGGACAAAGCTTTGCTTTCTGAAAGTTGACATATCAGGATTTTGGCAACAAAGATCACTGTTCGTATGAAAGCCTCCAGAATCAGCGCCCTCCCATAAAGCACAGCACTCAACACTCCTGTTAGGTTTACATTGTGATGGTCTAAAAATCATGCGGAAAGGAGTTTCATGCCATCATACTGAAGGATCAGAGGCCATTTCACTAACATGTTCAGTGCCCTTACTCCATGCAAAGATGTCCGTCTATGAGCTGGTTGCGGTGAAACTGCACAGTTTTTAGTGCATACATTAAATCTGCAAAGCTATAGTCAGTACAGCTGAGAAACATGAAGAGGCAACCCCTGCTCTGTGTTTCTTAGCATGTGCTGCAGATGGTGCAATTTCAGCAAAAATACGTGCATGAACCCGTACTCAGCATGCACATCAATGTAGATGCTCCCCCAGGATCATCAAATTGAATGTTCGTTCCTGCACACCCTCCCATGTTAAAAAGAAGCTTGAAATTTATAGTTTTGAAAGAAGTTTTGACACTTGGCAACATCACCTGTACAAACATTGTGGGACAGATTTATAAATTTTTCATGAAACGCCGTGCAGCAACCAAACTTACTGACTGTGTTGTGCAAGGAGGAGAAAGCGGCTCAGACCCATATTTATTTAAAAATTGCCTGCTACTGCATCACTACCCCACAATGGCGCATACGTAGTTTGCCTAGTGCCATACACAGCCTTTGCACCACCATGCAGAGTTGTGTGCATGCTGTTTAGCATAAGATTTTTACTGGAAGCAAATCTCTAACTGGAACACAGTCCCTGGACTGCTTTTGAAAAGCAAAGACCTACCCACATGCTAGGTAAAAATCAGTGTTTATAGGTCTTTGTGTTGGCGTTCAAAAACACATTCCCACTGTCATGGCCCAATAATGTAAAATTAATATGAACTACATATGGAAATGACCCAAGGCACCCTGGAGCTAATGGAGCATCTTTACTACCTTAGCTGCTACTTCATACAGCAGGAGTTTGCTGTCCCCAGTCCTTGTAACTAGCAGCATGCACCTTAATGTCTTGGAAAACGTCTCCCCTATAATAAGATAGAGCAGGATAGGCCCAGCTCAGAAAATAAAAGTATACTTATTATCCCAGCTCATTCTTGATAATTCAAGGCAAAGGAAGCACAGAGTGACAATAGCTTGCAATAATTAAGCACCTCACTACACATATATCTCACTTTCTAAGTTGAAAATCCTCATTCAACAAATCTTTACCATTCTATCTATTCATTCTATCTATCTTAATGGAGTGCAAACATCTCTCCGTTCATGAACATCTTTGGCATGAGATAGGACACGGCTGCTGGAGAGAATGGTTATGTCACCTCATTAGAGGTACACATCAATTTGCAATGAGTAGTGCTTATTTATTGGAGCCTTCATTCATCCTATTTCACCAATTACCCCACTAACTTCTCCCTTACTCCGCCTTTTAGATTGACCACTCTACCATAATCATTTCTCCTGATAAGTTCATTTTGCAATACAGAAGGCAGTGAAATGATTTTGATCCTTATTTTTATCTTTTTTAGACACTTGGGGCCATATGTAGGTAAATTACATTTACCGATTCTTAAATACCGAATTTTACCGATTCGGTATTTATGAATCGGTAAATGTAATGTAGGTAAAAAAATACCGAATCGGTAAGTGTCGGTATTTTAGAATCGGTATTTACCGATTCTGTAATGGCAACTGGCTTCCCATTCATTCCTATGGGCCTGGAGGCCCATAGGAATGAATGGGAAGCCAGTTGCCATTACCGAATCGGTAAATACCGAATCGGTAATGGGGGACGCATCATCATGGGTGGCAGGGTGTCACATTGACACCCTGTTGCACCCCTGAGTCGTCCATATGTGCACATGTGGCGCACATACATGCCCTAAGGGCATGTATGTCTGCCACATTGCACACTTCAAAGTGCACAAAAATGCATTTTTACACCTATTCGTCATTTACCACATACTTTTAGTTGGTGGTAAATAACGAATCCCCACACCCACGACACACTCCCCCTACATCTCATTACTGGATTCGGTATTTACCGAATCGGTAATCCAGAAATGATCCCCCTACATAGCAAAAGCCTAAATACCAGTCGGTAACGGTATATTTACCGAAAATCGGCCGTTACCGACCGGTATTGGGCTTTCTACATATGGCCCTTGGTGAGGTTGATAAGAACGCCATTTATATGGTCCAATCCAACAAACTTTTTTTCAGTCAGTATGGACCAAAAAAAGTACATAGTAAAAACAGTTGAGATAAAAACACACAACAGATCCGAGACTATACTATAGATCAAAGAATGTAATTGTTTGGTTTGTTTTCGGTGTTCTGTTTTTCTTTCCCAAAAAACACAAAACGAATTGTCCTTTGCGTTGTATCTCCTTGTAACTCTGTGCGGTAGTGGCTTCTGGGGTTAAAGAGCCCTGCCTCTAATGTGCAAATGACAAATAAAATCTGTTGTTAAAAAAAAAATACATCACAGTGATCACAGGGTGGGTGTTTCGGGGGGTTCAAACCATAAACTCTTCCTCAACCAACTACCATTTTTTTGTTTAAATCTATTTTTATTGTTTTCAATAAATTTTTCTTCGTCATTAAAGACTAAATACATCATATAAAGCCAACCATACATTGAACCATTTAGCAATAGCACATCATCATTTTGGTTGCATAGAAGTAGTACAAACGTACATGTCGATGCCATTGTTGGCCTAGTTACAAGTGGGACCTCGACAGGGTAAATGCTATCATGCATTAATGACATGGTTCTATTAGTGTAATATACAGAGTCTTCTCAAATTCTTCAGCATACATAAATGCACAGATGTTAGAAATGAATCACAAAAGCAAAAAAAAACTTGAAACCAGTAACAGCAGCATAGTCCGACTTTTTAATATACGCTCCTCACCATGCCCCCCTCCCGTCTCCCCCCGCAACCTTTTCGCCCCGCCTCGTGGCTCCCCACAGGCTGCCACCAACACCCAGCGACCATGACAATGTCTTCCCTAAGCGCCAGACGGCGCACTTGTATTTACATAGTGTCGCAATTGTCTACTGACAGGCTATCCATCACTCTCCGTAAGGGCACCACTCCCGTGTCCGGATCGCCCATCCGAGCTGTCCTCCCCAGTTTGTGTCAAGGCCTGGAGCAGTCCCTCCCATTGTGTCGCAATAGGTGTCTTCCCTAGTCCCAGCGTTTCCTCTCGGAAAATTGCTATTCCTTCTGCTTTAGCCCACGCTAGGAGCGAATAGCTCCATGCCTGTATGTGCGGCGGGTCGTGCGCCTTTCACCTCTTCGTTAGCAATCGCGTAGCCACCACCAGCCCCAACTCAAGAAAGCGAGAGGAAACTTTAGTAGCCGGGGTTCTGCGAAAGTGATGCAATAGATAATCAGGCCATTCAATGGGTATGGTGCGGCCCGTGCATGTGCGCAGGGCTTCCCCAACAGCCCTCCAATAGGAGTGTAGTTTGTGGCAGCTCCACAGCATGTGCACCAATCCAGCTCCCAACTCCGCGCAGCGAGGACATACCGTGTCTGCGCGGTGAAAATACTGATTGATTTTCTCGGGTGTAAGGTATGCTCTGTGGACTATAAACAGTTGTATTTGACAGAAGCGCATGTTTCTGGGTATGCGTGTTGGGCTCTGTAGTATCCTACCCCAGTCCCTATCCTCTAGTGGTCACCCCAGGTCTATTTCCCATTTGCGGCATAGTGGTTCCAGACTTATCGCTGCGTGCGTGCGTAGAGATGCCGCAAACCATCGAACCAAGTGCCAGCCACGCTCCATAACGTAAAGGTACTGTATGGTGAGGTAGTGGCTCGTCTCCTCTTTCATGTCCCCCATCTAGAGGTCAGTGTCGCGATTAATGAGCGGTGCCTTAGGAATTGCCCCGGCGGCAGTCCCATCTCTTCAACCAGGGATTCATATGGTATGAGAGTGCCGTCCCGATACAAGTCCCCTATGGTCTGTATGTCAGCTTTGCGCCACTCCGCAAGCTCAGAAGGCGTGAGTACCCCAGGCCCACTGGGGGAACCCTCTAGTGGAATGGCCGGTGCATAAGGGACCCGCGCTCTGGTAAGGTAGAGACTGCGGCGGTAGTATTTATACGCCACCACCATGAGGAGCGGTGTCGGCATTGGGGCCTTGGAGGCTGGATGAAAGAGTTTGGTAATATCATCTAGAGAGAAGGGAGGTGTTGTGGACGCGGTGTCTTCACGGCCTCTGTCAGCTAACCAGCTAGCTATCCACTGTAATTGTGCTGCCAAATATTACTGCTCAAAACAAGGAGCCGCAAGGCCTCCTTGGTCGGTTGGTAAGTACAACTTAGCCAATGCCATTCTGTGACGCACGTTGCCCCAGAGGAAGTCCCTAAGTAGTTTAGTGAGTGTGGTAAAGAAGGCCACCGGGATATATATTGGCAGGTCAGCAAAATGGTACAGAAGACGGGGCAGGATCACCATCGTAGATAATGCTACCCTGCCAGTGACCGTTAGTGGGAGCGTTTTCCAGAAGTGTATTTGTGACTTGATGGCTGTCACGGCTTCTTAACCAACTACTACCATGTCAATAAACCTGTGTAAGGCCACCAGGGCCATAAAAGAAAACACATACAGTTTTGCCACAATGAGATTTCAATTCATCACTAATCTTGATTGTTAAAATATGAAAGGGGTTAAAAGTAAGTTACAAAATCAAGAAATGCCAGTGCATGCACTATGGGAATTTTGTGAGTGCGGTGGCCAGTTTACCAACACCCTACGATTAGGCCACATTGAGTTTAAAAATCGGGATTCAGCGAAAACAATGGGTGGAAGGGTATCATACATCAGAACTCTAAATGCCTCCACACAGTGCATAAACCCCAAATTCCGGCAGAGTGGGGCGAGCCAGCGCTGTTTGGCTATTTTATAGCCAGGAAAAAAGAAAAAAAACATGAAGCTCTGATTTATCAACACAATTGCAAGCGGGGCACCCAAGGGGAGTGGCTTTTAGCCATTTGTTGATGAAAGCACGGAGCAGCAAGGTTTCTATTCTTTTAACTGGAAATATAGTTTCCTTGCCAGAAGGGGTTGGATATCATCCCGGCAGGACTCAATCAAATACTCGGCTTTAATACTTAGAAAATCAGCTGTCAGGTGTCCAAGAGCTGAGTCCCCCTGGATGTCTGATAGTTTGAGTGACCTGTAGGCTCTTGCTAGTTCTGGGTGTGAGATTACCGGACATGTTTCCTCAGGGTTGCTCCATAAACTAGATTTGCCCAGCCTACAGCATGCATCCTTTATATACAGAAGCCATAGTATTTTACTCAAACGCGGGATACCCAATAGCTCCTTTAGCTCTGACTGGTAGACTACTAGTTTCGGAGTCACCCACAATCGCCAGAAAGTTAGTGGCCTAAGTCCCATCTCCTCCGCGATTGGTCTAATTCCTAAATCCTAGCGTAGGGGGTAAAGGGGTGTGCTTGGCTGGATGCCTAACATCTGTCTCATAAAGTTATTCTCTATTTTAGTCAAACTGCCCGAGGGACGATGGCCCCCATAATTCAGCCCCATACATTGTGGCGCCCCTTGCTTGCACTTTGTAAATCTCCGCAATAGGCCCAGCCAGTTTATATATTTCTACAATTACCCCTACAGTCCCTACAGTCTGTGCTAGCTTAAGACTTGCTTTAGCTAGTTGCAGGCCCTACTTAAACATTTCAGACAGGGTGACACCTAGTCGAAGACGGACACACTATTGAGCAGGGTGCCATTTAGGGAGGAATTCGGGCGGGATGTGTTATCTGGGTTGAAGAACATAAATTTAGTCTTCAATGTGTTGATCTCCAGCCCCCTATTTTTGCAAAATGTAGCGAAGCTATCAAGAACCCTGTGGATGCCCATGGGCGACTTTGATAGTAACACTGTGTCGTCTGCGAACATCATTGCTGGCACCTTACTACATGCCAGCTTTGGGGCATCATTATCCTTTACCTTGTTTAATTGGGCAACCAGAGCGTTAATGAAAAGGAAGAACAGGTTAGGGGCAAGCACACATCCCTGCCTTACTCCTCTATTAACTGGGAAGCGGGAGGTTAATTACCCAAATTTCCCGTACCTTACTTGGGCAAAGTTACACTTATGCAGTCTCATGAACAATGTCAAGAGATAGAGGGGGATTCCCAGGTATCTCAGTATCTCCCACAATTTATCTCTGGGGACCAGATCGAAGGTCGTCTTCAGATCTACGAATATTAAATAGAGGCTGGCACCCTCTATTAATACCGTTTTCCAGTATAGTAGTTGTAGTCTAAAGATTTGATCGATGGTAGAGATGTTTTTTCTGAAACCGGCTTGGTATGGACTCAGGATTTCATGCTCCTCCATCCACACATGAAGACAATAGAGGAGGATCATTGCAAACAGTTTCTGGGTAACATCGATCAAACTTGGTAGGCAGAAAAGGTGAGCCCTTTTTAAAAACTGGAAAGATTTCTGCCCCAGCCCAAGTTCACGGGATTGCCATACCTCTCAAAATAGCTTTAAATATTGCCCATAGGTAGGGTCCCCATATTTTTGGGTTCCGCCCGGAATAGGTCCCCTGGTAAATTGTCCAGTCCCAGAGCTTTGCCGAGAGGAAGCTTTCTTATAGCATTTAAAACTTCTGTCAAAGTAATCCCATGGGCGTCTTCGTAGACAGTCCCTAAGCATATTAAGGATGTTTCATCCTTTGGGTCTGGAACTTCCTCAGCGGTGTATAGAGCCTGGAAGTGGGGCTTCCATAGAACTGCTGCAATGTTTGGCTGTAAGGCTGGCTTCCCTTCACTACTATCTATACACACTATTGACCAGAACGCCTTCATGTCCCAGTTGAATAGGGCGATTTTAAGGGCGTCCCATCGTTCTAGCTCCCAACTCTTCTTTGCTTGTTGGAAGTTATCTCGGTAGAGCACCCTCAATTGTTTAATTGGATGCCGGTCCTTAAGTTTGATAGCGTCTAGCAGGGCTCTCTTGGCCTTACGGCAGGTGTCATTATACCAGGATTGTTTGACCCCCTTCTTCGCCGTAGAAGATACCTTAGGATAGAATATGTTGGTCAGACTGGTTGTCCATTTTGCATGCAATGCCGCTATTCTATCGATGTTTGGGAGAGAGTCCATTGTCGTGGCAGCCTCCCCTAATTCAGATAAGGGAAACATATATATAATGTGGCGAGCTTGTCAGATGACTGCTCGATTGTCCCCCCATCCTATTCTTCTATTGTTGGAGAGTGTTAAACTGCTAACTACGGAGGTGCCGCTAGCCGTGGGATTTAAAAAATCTGGCAACTCCAACTCCATGGTCAAGACATTGTGATCGCTGTCTTGTCGCGGCTGAATGGCGAAATCAACAACCCTTTGCCATAATCTGGTCTCCACTAGAATGTAGTCCAACAGGGAGGATTGACTGGTTCTGTTAAAAGTTAACTTCCCTGGTCTGTCTGATTTAGTGTGGCCATTACACGCTCTCAGGGAGTGAGTCAGTGCTCCTGCATTAATCTGGAGTGCCAGCAGAGTCCAGGCCTTTATCGGTGGGATTTGAGGGTCAGGGATTAACCATTGCTGATCCTCCTCGCTGAAAAATGTGTCAGTAGGAACAGCCAGGGGCTCAAATTGACAAATATATTCACCCCCGATAACCAGCCTTATATTCGATGGGACTGTAGCAATAAAGGAGTTCAGTTGGTCGAAGGTCGGGGATTCATGGCTAATGTTTACGGGATGGGAATAGAGGTTAATAAAGAAAACTAAAAGAGAAGGTAAGTACAGTGCAATGAATATCGTTGGAGAAGGGATTCAGTTGCTCCACTGTACAACCCAGATGCATGGCAACTTAAGTACATGACCCCCCTGAGGGTCTCACCCCGAAATAGCCGGCACATTAAAAGATGCATACCCCATCTTTACGATGTCATCCCTTGCCCTTGTTTCTTAGAACATGCACACATCAAATTTCTGCAGAAAAAGCCCCCATTCTGGGCCGTGCAGTTTGCTTTTTAGGCCAGCAATGTTCCCGGATAAAACCCTCAGCTTGTTGTCTGGGTTACAATTGTCAAAAGGGGCATCAAGCATGTGGGAGTTAGGGAATTGGGTATCATCCAGATAAGAACGCCGGTTATATGCTACTCCTCACTCACCGTGTGTTTACTGTTACTATCAGTATTACTCAGGTACTATACACTGGGATTGTCGCTTTTATTTAGATTCTGGCACACTATATATATTGCCAGACATCATTTACAGACTGACTATCTTTGTGGATGGCTTTCTTTACTGTCATTTCAAATATAACTCCACTGATCATCACATTTTTATTTTCATCTTTTTTTTTCTTGCTACTCACTTTTCTGTGATAACACTTTTCCTCCGACTCTCCTTGGCTCTAGCCACTTTAACAGGTTCAATTTAGTTTATTTTGGTACTTCTGTATATCTTACAGTCTTGAAAATGTCTCTTAGACGAAACATGTGTCTTTTAAGAAGTCTTCAACTGCATAAACACATTCTAGTCAAAGAACTACACAAGCTGCTTCTTAGGAAGTCTTCGATTGCATCCACATCTGGTTGCAGTACTGTATTACTGGTTCAATCTATAAATGAACTCTACCATATGTGCTGCTTCACCAGCTTTGGGCACTGGCTTGATTTGAAATCCGATTTCTTGAAAATTTGACCCACTGTATTTCTTATGAACAGTCGATAAGGGGAATGGATCAAACTGAGGTCAGTGGGAGACCCCTCGCAAGGCCCTGCCACACTAGTGCTGCAGCATTTTTATCAGTACAAGTTGGGTAACGGTGAGTGGTAGCAATTTTGTGGATTTCTGCGGATTCCGTAAGTTCCATCACAGACATATAAGAAAAATGCGTGATTTGAGGCAATGTTTGAGGTTTGCAGGACATTGTGGATAAGATAACCTCATTGAAATCATGCAAAGCACTCCACCCTGGATTCCCCTTGTTGTCTAGTTTTAAAAATGTCTGTGCTTCGTAGGTTTGCATGAGCGGCTTCACAGCACAGCCCTAAATACAGCAGCTTATCTAATAATCTAGCATTCTAGCCCCTTTTGTGTCATGGTCTTTTGGCCCACCCACACAAGTGGGCTACCGCTCTTATCTGGGGAAATGTTGCAACTGAGGTGGTAGGAAATTTGTGGCTCTCCGTAGATTCCAAAAATGAGTTTTGTAGGTCAAAGTTTGAGGTTTGCAAGGGATTCTAGGTAAGAAAATCTGCAGACAGCCACGCATGTCACCCCACCCTCGATTCTCCCAGGTATCTAGTTTTCAAAAATTTGCAAGTTTGGTAAGTTTCTTCAGGTGCCAGCTGAAAATCGACAGCTGGCCACTTTGCAAAAAAAGGTTCAGTTTTCAGTGGAAAAATGTGTTTTGTCCATGTTACGTTTTGGGCCATTTCCTATCACGGGCACTAGGCCCACCCTCACAAGTAAGGTACAATTTTTAATGGGAGATTTGGGGGGAATGCCAGGTGGACTGAAGTTTGTGGCTCTCAGCAGATTCCAGAACTTTCCATCACAGAAATGTGAGGAGAAAGTGTGTTTTTAGTCAAAGTTTGAGGTTTGCAAGGGATTCTGGGTTAAAAAAAACTGGTGACAGCCTCACAAGTCACCCCACCCTGGATTCCCCCAGGTGTCTAAAGTTTAAACATGTGCACATTTGCTAGGTTTCCCTAGGTGCCGGCTGAGCTAGCATTCAAAATCCACAGCTACCCACTTTACAAAAAAAGGGTCAGTTTTGAGTGGAAAATGTGATGTATCCATGTTGCATTTCAGGTCATTTTCTGTCACAGGCACTAGGCCTACCCACAAAAGTGAGGTACCATTTATATCGGGACACTTGGGGGAATGCTGGGTGGAAGGAAGTTTGTGGCTCCCCGCAGTTTCCAGAACTTTCCATCACAGAAGTGTGAGGAAAATTTGTTATTTAGTCAAAGTTTGAGGTCTGCAAGGAATTTGGGGTAAAACAAACCTGGTGAGAAGAGTGCAAGTAGCCCCAACTTGGACACCCTAGTTGTCTAGTTCTCAAAAATGTAAAAGTTTGCTA
Organism: Triturus cristatus; assembly: GCF_964204655.1. Classification (NCBI taxonomy): domain Eukaryota; kingdom Metazoa; phylum Chordata; class Amphibia; order Caudata; family Salamandridae; genus Triturus; species Triturus cristatus. The sequence continues at coordinate 76,767,532 of NC_140586.1, read as the reverse complement.
GGTGTCCCTTGGTGCCGACCGAGCTAGGGTCCAAAATCCCCAGCTACCCACATTTGAAAAATAGGGTCAGTTTTCAGTGGAAAAATGTAATGAGTGCATGTTGTGTTTTGGCTGTTTCCTGTCACTGGCACTAGGCCTGTCCACAAAAGTTAGGTACCGTTTTTATCGTAAGACTTGTGGGAGCATAGAATAGTAGAACATTTGTTATTACCAAGTGGATTTCGCTGCTTTTGTGCCTTTCAAATGTGAGCCAGTGTATAGGAAACAAGACATTTGGAAAAAAACATCTAAATCATATGCTAGTACGGGTACCCACAAATTCAGAGATGTACAAATAACCACTGCTCCTAAACTCTATATCTTGCGCCCATTTAAAAAATACGTAGGTTTCCTTGATACCCATTTTTCACTCTACATATTTCACTATGAATGATCTATACTCAGTATACAATGAAAAACCATTGTACGTGCACCTCAGTTGTTGGCTCTGAGTACCTTGGGTTCCTGGAGAACCTACAAACCCTGTATATCTCCGCAGCCAGAAGGATCTAGCGGACATAATGGTATATTGTTTTTGTAAATCGGTCATCATAACAAAAAGTTAAAGAGGAAAACATTGTCACAAATTACTATTTATTCCTACTCAATTTAAGTATTTCTGTAATTCAACAGTTATTTTTACTGGGAAAACCTTGAGGGATTTGCACATATGACCCCTTGCAAAATTCTGAATTGTGTCTACTTTTCAGAAATGTATAGCTTTTCTGGATCACCCATGGGTTATGCACTGGTTTTCACCACAAACTGAAAGTAGGTTGAGAGCACAAAAAATAGGAAAAATAAGCTAGCTCTTTGAAAAAAACCACAACTGTGGTGCAAAATTAGGTTTTTTGATTTAGCTTTGCATCTTCCTGAAAGCTGGGAAGATGGTGACTTTAGCACACCAAAGCGTTCATCTGTCCCATTTTTAGGGGGAAAAAATAGACACTTTTATCTAAAGCACATTATTTCCTATGTTTCTCAAAAAACTGAAATCTTTGTTATATTTTGCCCATTTTCTCGGTCCCCTCCAGCGGAATCCACAAACACTGGGTACCCTTAGAATCCCCAGGATGTTAAAAATAAAAGGTCGCAAATTTGGCTTAGATTCCTTATGTGGAAAAAATGTTATGTAGCCCTAAACACGAACTACACCAAATAGCCAAAAAAGGGCTCTGCACTGGTGTGTATGTGTGTGTGGGGGGGTGTTAGGGCCCAGCAGTTAAGGGGTTTATATATGTGAGTGCGTGTATGTATGTGTGTGTGTGTCTATATAGATAGAAATAGATATTGATATAGAGAAAAAAACAAAGGTCAAAGTGATGTTATGAAGTTAAGTAAAAAGGTCAGTTCAAACATAACATTTTAAACTAACAGAACTACTGAATTTTACCAATTATAGTTAACTCAACTCACTATAACTCAGACCTCTGCCATACACAGTGTTAAAATCAATTTTGTCATTTCAGATGTCATAAGTGATGTTATCAATGATGTCATAAAACATGTCATGACTGATGTAATATGTGAGGTCATAAGCAGTGCATGGAGAGGGCACAAGTTATAGTTACTTGAGTTAACTATAACTGGTGAAGTTCAGTGTTTTTTCAGTTTTACCTTTTTAACTAACAATTTCAGCTAACTTTAAAGTCACTTTGACATTTAGTTTTTTTAAAGGGAATTTCAGATTTTTTTAACATAAAATAAGAAATTATGAACATACCTAACTACAACTGTCATTTTAATCTTTTTTTCAGCGAATTTCTAATTATTTTTTTAAATGTAAAGTCACCTTAATATAGAAAAGGGAAGCCTATTGTCTTTCTCAAGGGCTGACTACATCAATATACAAGAGAAGCCTATTGACTTTGTCAAGAGATCACCACATCAATATACAAAGGCAGTCCTATTGGCTTTATCAAGGAGTAAGAAAATCATGATATAAATGCAAACCTATTGGCTTAATCAAAAGATCACCCTCTTAATAAAACACCTTTGACATGTTAATTATCATAAGAACCAATAGACTCCAAAAACATACTCAAAAATATTAATCAATAACAAAAATCATTGCAGTGTTTGTTAATATACATTTTAACTTAGCATTTATTTTCAAAACAACTTTAAGCATGTATTAGAGTCTTTCATTTACACTTGTTCGACCACATAATGCAGCCATAAGACCAACCACAAGACGTCTCTGCATTCCAGAGCTGAAGAGCAAAAGCTCCGGCTCTGGGAATATTTGAAGATATCATCACATTTTCCTCGGGTTATGTTATATAAAACCAAGGAAGTTCATTTTTAAAAATTATTTCTGGGGGGAGGGGTGTGGCTGCACTACCTGCAGCGCCCTACAACACTTATATAACATATAATATGAGTGGCTCCGGACGCCCATTTATTATTGTATCCCGGCTTTTATTGTGTATTTCTTAAGGGTGTCCCTGTATCACTAAGGACACCCACAGCTTGCTTTCTTTGTTGAGGGCTGTGTTTGTTGAGGGCCATTTGGGGGTTGTTGAGGGCCATAGGGCCCCATGGTCTTGCCGACTCCCTGCATATGCAGTCCTTATTCTACTGTGCCCGAGCTCCCCTGTCAGCACCTACCCCATGTGCTGCTGGAGCTGACTTCATTAGATTTCTTCTGCCCAGCGAGAGCAGCTTTTGTTCCGGCTCCTGTCTGACAGGAGCAATCCTGTGTTCCCTGCCCATGAAAGCATAGGCTTTCTCGAGCAGGGAACAACATTGTCATTGGGTATTGGGTCACCGGGACACAGTTATGATCAGTGCCCCGGGAGATGGGGTCCACTGGGCCTTCAGATGGCTCCAGAAGGTTGGGATCACGTTCCCCGCCCCAAATATATACGAGGTGGGCCCCAGGGATTGGTGTTCCCAGGGACATAATTTGGATCGGGGACCCCACTCCGAATAATTAATTGTGTGGGAGGCCCCATGGATGGGCCCATTTTGTGGCCCTGGGAGGTGAGTATATACTTGCCCCCACTCCTCTTTGAAATAAGAGTGAATGCAAGGATCCCCCCCAGCCCTGGCCCACCCAGGGGGGGCATTATAACTAGAAGCATTTGCAATGCAGTCGGTCTCGCATTTTGTTGAGTTAGAGCTATTGGATTGTAAATGACAATGTGTATGTATGTGGGATGTTGTGGAATTATGTGGCTTGAAATGGAATTGTCATTGTAAAATTGTGTGGTGTGGAGTGGATTTGTGTACTGGAATTATATGGCATGGTGTGTAGAGGAAATATGTGGCTAATAATTATATTGTATTGAGTGTACTGGAGTTATGTGGAGTGAGACTGTATGTTATGGAGTGTAATTATGTGCAATGGCGATAAAAATGCGGTGTTTATCAGTACCGTGCCAGTTGCTCAGCTCCACTGACAAAGTACTGCCACCGAAATCAAATGAAGTGTGCCCTAGCGGAGACACGGGTTAAAGGGCAGCCTTTGGGGTGGGTCCAAATTCACTGATAGTCACGACAGGTCAGGCAAAAAGATCATAGAGACAGTCAGCCATGTTGTAGTCAGGCAAAGCAGGCCATCAATCTGCCTGGGAGCTGGGAGAGATAACGCTTGTCTGGCTTCTTTGCAAGTCCTCCACATGGAGCTCTGTGATTTACAGGGAGGGCAGGCAGACGGTCGCTGCGTGAGGCCTAGCACACACTTATCTGTTGTTAGTGGGTTGTGGTGGGCTGATAGGCGGTCTTTGAGACTCGACCCAATAGGAAAGCTGCGTGGTGGACTGGTGCTACAGCAAATGTAATACATTTATCATAATTAATCGATGAGTAGGCTGACATTGTGAGAGACCCATTAGTGGGAGTGCTGATGACAAAGGTGGACATTGAGCTTACGTTTAAACTCCTACCTATGTACTCGGACAGCTTACATTTACTGAGTTTTTAATGTGACAATGATATATATTGATAAATGCATGCCTACAGACTGTTCTGTCTCCTGTGAATATTTGGACATATTTTACACTATTTTAAGTGGCGCTTGCACAGATTGCACCATAGCAACAGAGGGAGAGTATGCAACACTGCCTCAATGACTTCTTGTCTGTGGATCATCCAAATAGTGTGGATTTTGCTATAGTACTGAGAGCATGTCATTCCTTGAGTTCTTAGGAATCTCCTTAGTGAAGGAAAAGACATTGGATCAAGTGATGAGCCTTACATTCTCAGGAACTTAAACTGAGTCAGCGGCTGAACACAGTGCTCACTTTCAAAGATACACTTTCTAGAATATAGAGTGTGAAAAAAAAGTCAACCTGTAATAACTCCAGTTGTAAATGGGAAAACTGAATTCTTCACCATGTGAGATTGGGTGCGTGTATTAAGGTTGATCTGAGAATGTGGACTTATTTTAGATGACTTTGGAGCACACCTATTTGTAAGGTGTTTGGGTCAACCGCAACCTGCTGGCATAGTTCACAAGTGCCTCGAGTGAAGTCATTGGTGAAATATTGGGCAATGCTTGGTGAGCGTGGAGATGGTTAGAGTAATGGAAGCATAAGAGCTTAACAAAGAACATCACTCTCCTAGAACGTATTCCCATAATCACAGCTTGTAATGCAAACACAACACAGTACAATCTTCTTTTATGGTACTGTTATTACTTTTCAGGTGATATCTTCTCCAAGCGTTCGGAAGGCAGTTCGTGTCATACAGCACTAAACGTATGCAACTAATAAAATTAATGAATCTGTGTTGTACTTTATTTGGAAAATATTAAGATGCGTTTCCAAATTTTCCCAAAAAACAGCTCACAACAGATAACTACAAAGACTAAAAAATAACTTACTCAGATATGGGAGTTGAATATCTGACACCAAAAAGAACCCTTACTAAAAGTCCACCAACGTCACTGTTGAGCTGTAAACAAATCGCTGTATGTTAGTTTTGACCTGCTTTTGCACACCCGTTTACAGTAACAAGGGGCTGCTGGCCTGTGTATGCACGGCAATAAATGTGAAACACTATTGTCATAAGAAGAAAACTGCTAAAATCAGCACTTAACCTACAACTCCACCGCTCAAACACAACATTGTTTTAAGCAAGTTTTAACGTTCCACGTCCATGTTACCAATGTAGGACTTTCCTTTCAACACAGCGGATTCACATTGCAAGACCTGGATTACATTTCTACATACTTTGCAGTGGACTACTGTTGTGCACCATTTATTTCTAAATGCAATTTACAAATAGCTTCAGAAACACCAATCTTTCTACGAAAACATGTGCACATTAAAATATGTTTACCCGGGGAGGAGCCTAGCGCGCATCCAAGATGGTCGCATGAGCACAGGGCTCCCCGGACCCTCTCTGCTCCTCGGAATTTATCCTGAGAATATCCTGACGTGGCTTATGGAATCTGGGAGATAAAGACCAGCTGAGCGTATATCTCTTTTCAAAACTCAAATCGGACCTGGGAATCCTGAGTTGTCGTCGTCGGAACTTTTGGGACCCACCCGACGGAGGTGACCGGGGTGAAGGTGACCCGAGGGACCGGGCTGCAATTGAACAACAGCGGCTTCAGCGCGGTGCCAGCTGCCGATCCACCACTTTCGGTTTCGGTTTTGCACTTCAGGAGACCGGCAGGGAGGTGCGCTCGGGGTGGAGAGGTGCTTCCTGGGCCTCTGCATGAGGTTTTCTTTCATCTGCCACTAGAGCGCCTATCGCCTCGGACCCCCTATACCGACATTTTGTGGTCTTCTTGCTGGTGCCTTACACCTCTTGATTGGAGGTCCCCTCGGGTGACCGTGTTCACATGGGGGGCAAAGGGGGTCCCGAGGGCCGCAAGACCAAGGCTTCCCTCCGCGGGGGGGCAGTCCAGAGCAATAACATGGACCGCTACACCCAGGGCAGGGGGCCCTCTGGCGCTGCTGGCCTCCCCTCGGATACTGCGGAAGGAGGCGCGACCGCCACTACGGAACTATCCTTGCAGGACATTATGGGCGCCATTGATGGCATCAGGGAAACCATCGCGACGCAATATGAGGCCCTGGCCCGTAAGATTGACACTGTCGCGATCGATGTCACCCTGATCCGGGCCGACCTCTCCAAAACTAACGAGAAGGTCCAGGCTCTCGACGCACGGACCTCCACCCTCGGTGCGGATGTGTCGGATCTGCGGGCCGCGCTTGGAGACATAAGGGTGGTTAACGACCATATGGCCCGGCGGCTTGAGGACTTCGAGGGACGGGCCCGACGCAACAACATCCGCGTCATAGGTGTACCGGAGTCCTCTGACGGCCGCCCGGTTGACCTCGTGGTCGAGGAACTTATCCTGAAACAGTTGTCCTCGGCTGGCCTAAGTAAGTTCTTTGCCGTGGAGCGGGCCCATCGAGTTCCGGGCGGTCGGCCACGGCCGGGGGCCCCCCCGAGGCCTATCGTGGCCAAACTGTTCTATTACAGGGACCGCGACGCTATTCTGCAGGCCTCACGGACCCACGGCCCGGTTCGTCATGAGAACTCGACCATCAATTTTTACCCGGACTTCACGCAACTGGTCCAGAAACAACGGATGGGATTCCAAGGGGTGAAGCGTCGTCTCCGTGAGCTGGGCCTAAAGTATTCGATGCTCTACCCTGCAAAACTCCGAGTGGAACATGGGGATCGGACAGCCTTTTTTGACTCTCCTGTGGCTGCAAGTGACTGGCTGGACTCTCTGCCGGACGGAGGTGGCCGTCCCGGACCCTCTGCGGGCACCGCAGGTGATGGGTCCCCTTTAGAATGACTTTTGGTCCTTGATTTTGCCTTTTTGCACTGTACAGTCGGGTCTTATTTCATTTGCATATTGTGTTTTACCAGGACCAGTGAGGGGGGCGGGCGGGGACGGGTCCCTTACCTCCTCTGGGTTCTTTTCGTAGAATGGGGTTAGTGGGGCGACAGGCACACTGCAAGTTGGGGGGGGTTTTTTGGCCCGCAGGGTTGCAGGGTGGGGGGAGTTGGTCCTGGGGTGGGGTTGGGGGGGAGGAGGGTTTGTTTTGCTGTGTGTTTTTTGTTTACAGGGCGAGGTACTGATTTTTGTCCACATTTGGGAACTGTGCTGCAGGCGGGGGGACCCTTGATCTATTGGGGGGGATGGGGGGGGACGGGTTGAGGCTTATGTCATGGAACGTCAATGGGTTGGGGGACCGTATCAAGCGGGGTGTAGTACTGCAATATTTGCGTCGTTTGACTCCTGATGTGGTGTTTCTCCAGGAGACGCATCTGGTTGGCAATGTTTGTCATGCAATGAACAGGGGGGGATACCGCCTCGTGGCCCATTCTGGTTTCACAACTGGTTCCAGGGGGGTGGGCATTCTGCTGCGAACCTCACTTCCGGTGGAGATCACTAAGATAGTCTCGGATGACAGAGGGCGCTATGTGTGTTTGATTGGGAGGTGGGAGGGGCAGCCCCTTGCCCTGGTTTCAGTTTACGTCCCCCCGGGCCTCCAGAACTCCACCTTCACTGACTTGGGTCGAATGCTGCTTGACCTTCCGGACAGCCTCCTGCTCATGGGCGGGGACTTTAATTCTGTGGTTTCGGGTGAACTGGATCGTCACCCACCAAGGACCCTCCCCGCTGCCCAGGCATGGCTGGGTGGGATGCTGGAGACCTTCGGCCTGGTGGATAGTTGGAGATTAATGCATCCGACCCAATGTCAATTCACCTTTCACTCGGGGGCGCATGGGAGTCTCTCTAGGTTAGACTACTTCCTTATGCCCGCGGCGCAGACTGGTCGGATTCGAGAGGTCAGGCACCTGGCGCGGGGTATCTCCGACCATTCTCCGCTGTGGCTTGTTTTTGACACCGGGCCGCGGTCTGCGGGGCGGATCGCTCCCATTAACCCATGGTACCTGCGAGACCCTACGACTCGTGACAGCCTGGTTAAGGCCATGGACCAATACTTCCTGGATAACGAGGGGTCGGTGTCTTCTGCAATGTCCCTGTGGGAAGCCTTTAAAACCGTGATCCGCGGACACGCCCTTTCCCAGATAGTGGTGGCTAAGAGGGTCAAGAGTGAGGCAGTGGTGAGGCTGGAGACTGACATCTTGGGGCTGGAGTCGGCCTTGGAGGCGAATGTTACTCCGGACGGGCTCCATGCCCTCAGCCTGAAACAGTTTGAATATAGGTCCCTGGTCACTGACGCGGCCAAAACTATGTATAGGGAGCAGCAGGGTCGACTGTACGATGCCGGGGACAAGGCGGGAAAGTTGATCGCGTGGCTGGACAGGAAGGAGAGAGTGAATCGTGTGGTCCCGGAGTTGCGTGCTGCGGATGGTGTGTGTGTGACGGAGCCTGACGAGATTGTGGAATGTTTTGCCGACCACCTCCGGGCTGTGTACTCCCCAGTGACTGACAGGGATGAGGACGACTCTCGCCTTCTACTGAGGGATATCGCCTTGCCCTGCCTGTCCGTTGAGGACCGTGAGCGGCTGGACGCCCCCTTGTCGGTGGATGAAATAGCGACCGCGATCCGCTCCCTTCGCTCGGGCAAGGCTATGGGTCCCAACGGTCTGCCCATTGAGCTATATAAATTGCGCCCTGACAAGCTTGCGCCCTTCCTCAGTCGCATGTTCCGTGAGTCTCTGGCGGCGGGTTCCCTCCCGGCCGATCAGCGTTTGGCCACGATAGTCGTTATCCCCAAGGAGGACAAGCCGCGAGATCGCTGTACTTCTTACCGGCCTATTTCACTGCTAAATGCGGAGCCTAAGATCCTGGCGAAAGTCCTTGCCAATCGTCTGTTGAGCGTCGTGTGCGATCTGATTCATCCGGACCAATGCGGATTCATCCCGCATCGTAACACCGCTCTTAACTTGCGGCGTCTTCATGGCGCCCTTGCCAGGGCGGAGCTCCTCTCCGAACCGGCCGTGCTGGTTTCTTTGGATGCCACGATGGCTTTTGACACCATCGAGTGGCCATTCCTCTGGGCAGTCTTGGCTAAATTTGGCTTTGGGGAAGGATTTATTGGCTGGGTGAAGCTTCTGTACACGGGACCCATGGCTCAGGTGGTGGTGAACGGGCGGGTCTCTCGGCCCTTTGCCCTCGGCAGGGGCACGAGGCAGGGATGCCCGTTGTCCCCTTTGCTCTTCGCTCTCGCCCTGGAGCCACTCGCGGCTTGGCTCCGCTGGGAGCCCTCGCTTCGAGGGATCCGGTGGGCCCCGGGCTTTGAAGATCGGGTTTCGCTGTATGCGGACGATATTCTCCTATATCTCACCTCACCGCGGCAGTCGCTCAGCGTCCTCTTTGACGTTCTGACTTCCTTTGGGAGTAATTCGGGTCTCACGATCAATTGGTCTAAATCCTGCGTCTATCCGATCTCCGGTGGTCCTCCACTCCTACCGCCTCGGCTTCCGATCCAGGTATCACTGAGCGGCTTTAAGTACCTGGGGATATACGTTTCGCTGGACCCGGTGGCTCGCTATGAGCTGAATCTCCTGCGTCCGCTTCGGCGATTGCGAGAGGATACGGCCCGGTGGTGCAGGCTGCCCCTGTCCCCGCTGGGTCGGGCCGCGCTGTTCAAAATGATGTCCCTTCCCAGGTTCCTCTATGCACTCCAGAATTCCTTCGACGTCATCCCAGTGGCCTACTTTCGGGAGGTAGAGAGCCTGCAGAGGAGACTGGTGTGGGACGGGCGGGCGCGTATTGCTCTTGCTAAGCTTACTCTCCCCTGGTATGACGGGGGCATCGCGCTTCCCGACATTCGCAGGTATTATTGGGCCGCGCAGCTTTCGGCCATCAACCATGCCACGTATGCGCCTGGCCTGAACCCGGCGTATGAGATGGACAAGTTCCTGCTTCCCGGCGGGGACTATAACAGGGCGCTGTACTCCCGCTCGGCTGGCCGGACCCTTACGGGTCCTACTAAGATCGCTGTGCGGACCTGGAGGACCGCCACTGCGGCCACGGGCTGGGGTGAGCGACTGACATGTGCTACTCCTTTGTTTGCCTCCGATCGCCTGGGGAGCCTCTGGACTACGAAGGGGTTTGACCAGTGGGACACGATTGGTATCAGCAAAGTGGGAGACCTGTGGCATAAGGGCGCGGTTAAGACTTTCGCGGCTCTTCAGGCCGAATATGAGCTTACGGACAGGGAGTTCTTCCGCTATGCCCAGGTTCGACACGCCCTGCTCTCGGTCTTTGGAGAGGGGACCACGATCCCGGTTTCCTCGCCCCTCGAGGACCGCATACTTGACGGACATGTCCCGGACAGCACTATTTCTTTAATTTATAAGAAACTGATTAATCATCGGGCTGACCTCTTGGTGCGCCTTCGGGAGGCTTGGACGGGGGATGGGGTGGAATTGGACGACGAGGACTGGCAGTCTGCACTGTCGTCCCCCAAAGAGGTCGCCATTCCAGCCCGTCTCCGGTTGGTACAGCTTAAGATTCTTCACCGGGTGTATGTGACGGGTCCTCGCTTGGTCTCGATGGGATATTCCGACGATGGGCTCTGTAAGCGGGGTTGTGGGCTCAGTGCCACCTTTCTCCATATCCTGTGGGAGTGCCGCGAGGTGGCGGACTACTGGCGCCGGGTACATACGGTTATGGGACAGGTCACTGGGGTTGTGCTGCTGCCGGAGGTGCGTCGCTGTGTCCTGAATGTGTGGGAGCCCAATGATTATAGCGCGGCTCAGACTCGGTGGGCGGCCCTGGGGAACATGATTGCCAAGAGAGATATAGCGCAGCTTTGGGGTGCCCAGCGGCCGCCCACCGTGTCAGTATGGAAGGAGAATATGGACTGGTGTATGTTCAGGGAGAAGACTGTGTATGTTGCCCGTGGTAAGCCGGGGGCATGGGGCAGAATCTGGGGGCAATGGAATGCTTATCGCGGGGGTCTCTGTACGCCCCCCCTGGTGGACACCGATATCGCCATGTCCCCCTGACCCTTGACGGTTCCGGGCACCTTTTGGAATGACTACATATGGACGTTCAGTTCCCTTGGCCCCCCCCCCCCGTCCCCAGCCTCCCGGTACTCCTTCCTTTCGTGTGCTGCTTAATGGTCTGACCTGGAGTTCCCCGGAGGAAGCCTGACCTGCGCCGTTTGTCTTTATGCCTCGCCTTTTGTTTTTCTTTTAGTTTTCTGTGTTTGTTTGATCTAAGTCTCCTGTGCCTCTAGAACTATCCGGACTCACTACGGGGCCGACCCCCGGGAACCGACTGCAGCTTTGATAAATGTATATTTCATTCTGTACTTAGCGGCCGGCCCTGGTGGTTGTAGGCCCGTGCTTGTAATCGAATTATTGTTCAATAAAAACTTTTAAAAAAAAAAAAAAAAAAAAAAAAAAAAAAAAAAATATGTTTACCCACCCTGTGCTAATTTTGCTGAAACGTTCCTATGCGGAGCGTCACAGAATTTTCAACGTGAAATATTGGTGTGAGAGATTTTTTCTGTCCGCATGAAAATGAAATATTGGTGTGAGGGATTTTTACTAGGCAGCCTAGGACACAGCTCCCTTCCTCTCCATAAACAAAACTGCCAGAACTGTCCACAAGACATACTGTTAACACGAGGCACTACTCAGTAGTGCATGGTGCCTTTACTTCCTATGGTGCATGCTCATGGAAGAATTAATACGTAGATTCTGTAGTAGGGGATCTCTGTGTATAGTCATAATCTAGTGAATAGTCCCGCCCATGTGCGTGGACCCCGGAGCAATAAAAATAATCTCTTAAGTTGTCAAGCCATGCAGACCTGCATCTACACTTAAGAGAGGATTCAAAGACAGATAATGCAGCCTATATCCACAGGCTACACTGTCCAGTACTTCAACTAGAAAATTCCACCAACATCCACCAACAGCACTGCCTGCCCAGCTTTTTCCACAGAGAAAAACCTGCCTCTACCAGCAAAAGCCTCTGAAATGATAGAGAGGGAGGAATGGACAGACAAGCCCCATAGGCTGCCATTATGTGGCTCAGAACAGGATACTGTGCCTTTAAGAAAACTTTCCAGAACTTTTCCAGTATCCCAGAATGCACAGCAGGTCCCTTTTACTTTCAGTTCTTTTTTCCGGCTCCTGCTAGCAGGACCCTGGAGCATTGAGCTCTCCCTTTTCAAGGGTTTATTTGGATTTGTTCACTTTTCAAGTGCTTATTAAGTACATTGTTGCCTTCCTTCTTGTGTGTGCTCTGTGTTGTCAGCATGCCTGGCTTGTTTGACAAGTGCCCAGAGTGCGAGAGAAAGAAGGCCAAGTCGGACCCACACAGGGTGTGCATCGTCTGCCTTCCCCAGTCCCATGTTCCAGAGGAGTGTGACATTTGCCAATCTTTCTCAGCCAGGACCCTGAGAGAAAGGATGAAGATCAGGCTCCAAGGCCTGGAGGACAGAAGGCTGAGGGAACAAGGTGGGTCAGGACGGGCTGGTTCTGCCCCATGCTGAGGCCCCTGGGGGGCTCCCCAGGGGCAGGAAGCCCAGCAAACGTCCCCATTCTCTGTTGATTGTGTCGACTACGGCATCGAGGGGGATGGCTGCAATCTGTTCACCGTCTCCCCAGGGCTCTGGGGAGAAACGGCGTCGACGCTCGCCGTTGAGGGAGCTGAGCAGTCCGCCGTCGACGACATCATCATCTTTGTCGACGCCGTCGACTTCTCCGTCGAGTCATCGGCGTCGAGACCAGTCCCGGTGTAGGTGCTCGCCGTCGAGGCGAGGTCGCCGTTCGCCCTCGGCAAAGAGGAGAAGGTCACCGTCGAGGGGATCCCCGCCGTCGAGGACCTGTCGGAGGCGTTCGCCGTCGAGGAGGCGTTCGCCGTCGAAGAGGCGTTCGCCGTCGAGGAGGCGTTCGCTGTCGAGGAGGCGTTCGCCGACACCGAGGCAGCGCAGGAGGAGTCCTGACGCCGGGAGTCCCTCGGGGTCACAAAGGAAGAGAACGGGGTCACCGGGCTCGGTGTACTCAGTGGTGTATACACCTCCTATGCCTAGGTCGCCACCCTTTCCTCCTTTGCCAAGGGAGCCCTCACCATGGATCCCTACGCCACTT